>NC_060130.1:645529266-655529266 GCF_021461395.2 Schistocerca americana | reverse complement strand
GGGTGAACTACCATCTTCCACCGGCTCCTTCCTCTGCTCCTCCGGCCTCGAATTTCCTCGTCGGTGAAGTCCTCTTATCCTGTGCGTCCTTGTGGTTGAGGGCGCCATCCCGCAGTCGGTGCGGTTGCGGCTTGGAAAAGCCCGGCAATCCCGCTCGTTAGCAAGACAGCGGGCGCACGTCGGCGTTTCTTCCTTGCCACGGGCGCAGGCACTGCTATTGTGCGCACCTAAGCATTTAACGCATTTTGTGGCGTTGCGGCAGTGCTTCGCAAAGTGTCCTTCTTGCTGGCACGTGAAACACTGAGACATATGGTCCAGTCCTGGTAGGAGAGCTTCCAACTTCCGCAGTTCGAAGATTTCACCGTTGATGGTGGCCGTTTGTACGGCGATGATGAACAGCTGCGGCTTCTTCTAGTTCGTCCGGTTAAGCCGGAACGTAACAGCCCTTCCCATTTCTAGGCGCTTCAGCCTGGAACCGCGCGACCGCTACGTTCGCAAGTTCGAATCCTGCCTCGGGTATGGATGTGTGTGTTGCCCTTAGGTTAGTCAGGTTTTAGTCGTTCTAAGTTCTAGCGGACTGATCACCTCAGATGTTAAGTCCCATAGTGCTCAGAGTCATTTGAACCATCTGGTATAGCTGACTTCATCACAAGCGTCTCTACGATGTGGGCGAGCACAGCGCTCTTCAGTGTCCTGTGTTCGGCCAAACTTGCTGCCTGCAGCTCGATCGTGGCATCTGAGTTAACAGAGTCGATGCAAAATTCGTGCTTCCAGCAGCTGGCTATCTCATGGGACAACTCTTTCCACCACGAATCTCTGCAGTGGACATGCAAGGGAGCGACAGGTGTACAGTCGTCTTCCGCCTTCTGTTCATCGGCTAACTAGCTGAGCTGCACGATCGAAGGCCCCTTCACTTTCTTCAGTCTGCCTCGTCTGCTCATGCTGTGGCGCGAAAACATGACAATTTCTTCTCGCGTCGTAAGAACGACACACAACAATTTGCCTTCCGCACTCGCCACAGCACGAGCACGCCGTCTCAGCTCTCTGTCGCTCAAATCACCGGAGTGCACAATAGCAGCTGTGCGCTCGCCTCAGCTGCTTGGCCTCTCTCCGCATCCTATTTATATTGGCTGTTGCCTGTATCGCTATCCGTGCGGTTGCGGCAGATGATGGTGGTATGGTTGGGGCAGTGATGCCCAGCTCCAAACGCTGGTCTCCAGCGTTCACGCCATCGCTGGCGAGTGCGAAACTCACTGTACCGGGACGCTATTCTTTTTCTAGGCTCAGTGCAGGGTTCGACTCCAGACTCAGTTGTAGGCGGCTACCTTTATTAATTAGACCATCTTGGAATTCGATGTCAATGGCCTCTTTAATCACGCAGTCCCAGGAGGAAGATTGTCTAAGTATTTTTGTGTTGGCCAATGTTTATATTATGATCGGCCACAGCTTATTTGGTGGTCTGGCATAATTTACTGTGGTGTGTATGTTCGTGCCACCTTTCTTCTAAAGTGTATACAGTTTCTCCAATGTGTGTTTTGCCCCACTGGTAGAGGATTTGCTTGGCCCCT
This sequence comes from Schistocerca americana, assembly GCF_021461395.2. NCBI lineage: Eukaryota > Metazoa > Arthropoda > Insecta > Orthoptera > Acrididae > Schistocerca > Schistocerca americana. Next base: position 655,527,698 of record NC_060130.1, on the reverse strand, counting down.
AGTTTGCGAAGGCCTAGATAATCCTTAAATGAGCCTAGTAGCATAGCGCTTAGAAGGAAAAGTGCAGTTACTTCTGTTTCCGTGATCTCTTTCACAGTGGTGGTTGCCGCGCCCATCGACAGACTGTGCAGCGGTCGCTTGTGGCTGGCTGAAGTAGATTTCTAACAGTGCGGTTCGTAAGACACATTTAGGATATTGTTGTTATGTTTAGTTATCTTTCGTATGATAAATAATTTTTTTATCAAAAAGTAACGGTAGACTTATGATTTCGTTAGTGTTTGTACACTTTTTGTGCAAAGCTAATCCCGATAATCTTAGTGGCAGTGAAAACACGGAACTATTCGCAAAAGATGTGAATACCTTAATGTATCAGATACGCTCAACTCTAGAATACCGCTCCGGCCGCGGTGTCCGAGCGGTTATAGGCGCTACAGTCTGGAACCGCGCGACCGCTACGGTCGCAGGTTTGAAATCTGCCTCGGGCATGGATGTGTGTGATGTCCTTAAGTTAGTTAGGTTTAAGTAGTTCTAAGTTCTAGGGGACTGGTGACCTCAGAAGTTAAGTCCCATAGTGCTCAGAGCCATTTGAACCATTTCTAGAATACAAAAATACCACTCTACAAAGATTCCCCTTCATACAAAATATTAAATGACTTTTACGAAATCATTTGCTAAAAAAAACAACATATTTTCTCAAACGGAACACTGGAATTTCTGTCGCGCTGAAGAGTGTAATGGATGTTTCTCAGTATTTATGGTTCAAAGGATTTAAGTACATAATGGCAGGAAATGTCAACCAAAACCCTCCGGAACGTTATTTTGGAATTTTGAGGTCTATAAGTCGTGACAACCACCCATCAACTGTATATTTTCTGCAGTTAGATATGTTATAGCGCGTGTATGTCCCCGTTAAGATGACTGTATCTGCATCCATGAACTGTGAGCGGAATTCAGATGTGTATATATGCTAAAGAAATGGTGATAGGAACCAAACGCATTAAAATTCCTTCTGAGGACAAAATTAAGGACAAAATGGTGATCACGGATTGGAAGAACGATCTTCCTATGTCAAAAAGCTTAATAAACAGAGCGGGTGTGTGAAGTGTGCTCAAACCCTTATGAATAAAAAGCCGTTTGACACAAAAGTTGGAGCCTTCACAGCCATTAAGGACTTCGGCTCAATAAATGCCCTTTCTTATTTGACTTACCGTCCGAAAGCGCTATCAACAATCTTTTACAGGTTGAAGTAGTTCTTGAAAGGAAACTGCCTTCCACCTCGAATCTATGGGGTGATATATTTTATGAGTGTGTAGACAGCACTGAAGAAATTGTTTTAGGAACATGTGATTTAGGATGTTGTTGGAACATAAACTGAACCTTGCCTGTAAATTAATTTACCATTACATGAAGTGCCGCTTTTTCTTTCGTACGAAAGAAATCAGCAACGATCTCTTCTCAGCGAAGAGTGCGAAGTCATCACACAAGCTCTCCAAGGTTTCCGATAACTAACAGCTACAAATTATATGGATGAGTTATCTTTTATCTCCTATTTTTTAGTCTATATTATTGATCGGTATGTGCCTCTATAGATGATTTTTTGCATGTTAAGCTATATTTCGATTTCCGTCAGGATATTTTATTTCCTTATTATACGTGACCCGATGTTTCATAATTGCCTTAAAGGACGTCGCTGCTTTATATTTCAATGCAGATCGCATAGTTCACTTACCTTATCTTAATTTTGTCAAATTCAGCCTAACGGCAGGCCCGCGGAAACTTGACGAGTGCCTATACATTTTCTTCTAGACGCTGTGCTAGTAGTGTCAAGACGAAATACGATTTAACACTGTGTCGCTCCAAGATTCTGCCGACATTATGGAAGGACTTCCAACAAACGGGACACGCGCTAGTGACTTATGCCCTTCTTTTTCTGTCCAAACGCACGCTTCATCTACTTGCTCTGTATTCACTAAATTGGAATGTCGTCTCGAGGTGGGTCAGTTCAGTAAGAAGGCTGTCTTGATCGGAGATGGATCGCGCCCTGTGAATAAGTGTGCGTAAGACGCCTTCATGCTGCGAATTGTGGTATATACTGGAGGAAGGCAGATACAGGTCAGTGTGTGTAGGTTTTCTGTACATGCTGTGTCCCAAAATTCCGTTTTGTTTCCGTTCCACCAGGACGTCAAAAACAGGAAGGAGACATTTTGTTCCATTTCCCCGGTACACTTTTGGGAGTGCACCAAGTTGAGGTTATGGAGAAATTCACTTAAGCTGCTCCGTCAATGTAGTCAAAAGACAGACGTGTCATCCATGTGTTCGAGGATCATCAGCGCTATACCACCGAAGAGCAATATTCCAAAGGCGAAAAGAGCGGACATCCGTGAGTTACGCTACGGTCCTGAATTCACCGTTCTGACTGGTGACAAAGGGAACGGTGCGGTATTGCTCCTATGTTCAGAATACAAACAAATGTTGTATGGACTTCTCGATGACGCAGCGTACAAGACGATAGAAGGAGATCCGACAAGTCGCCTCCAGAGAAAAATCACCGAACCTCTTCCCAGTACCCTTGATGCGAAAACTCTTAAGAAACTTCGACCACTGTTGCTGCACCACACCGCCACGAATGTATGGACTACCAGAGGTCCACAAAGAGGATATTCCACTGCCCTCCGTAGTTAGCAGTATAGGAGCAGCAAGATACGGATACGCCAAACAACTGACTGCCTTCCTGAGTCCTTCCGGGAAAGTCGAAATCACACCCGCTATTCCATTAATTTCGTACAATATATACAAGAATTTTGCCTCAGTGATAGTGACATCCTGGCGAATTTCGACGTAGTGCACGTTTCACCATGGTAGCACAGAAGGACTGCATGGAACGTCATAAAAAAGAAATTCAACACCAACCTGACGATACTGTTCGAGTTCGTGTTCACTTCAACATACATTCTGCTCGAAATGGAAATTATTACGAACAGATAGATGATGTAGTCATGGGATATCACCTGTCGCTAACTGTGGTTAATTTTTTCATGAAGGAATTATAGGTGAAGGCCATTAAAAACAAACACAGCTAAAACCGATCTGTTTCTACCATAATGTGGATCACACTTTTGTCCTTTGGCCATGCGGCTGGAGCAGCTTTGATTCTCTGATGAAACGGAAACCAGAGGGCATGCTGGGACACAGTGTCTACAGAAAACCTACACACTCTGAGCTGTATCTGTCACCGCGTAAAAGAAGAGGTTGTCTTGGGGAAATGATTTTAGGTTAGATTTCAAACCGATTTTGCTACCAGTCAAACATTTTATGGTTCTGGGTAAATGATCAAAAATTTTTATTGCTGAATATTGAATTCCTTTCTGAGCCGCTGACGGCTTTAATAACGAGTAAAAAAATGGTTCAAATGGCTCTGAGCACTAAGGGACCTAACTTCTGAGGTCATCAGTCCCCTAGAACTTAGAACTAGTTAAACCTAACTAACCTAAGGACATCACACACATCCATGCCCGAGGCAGGATTCGAACCTGCGACCGTAGCGATCGCGCGGTTCCAGACTGTAGCGCCTAGAACCGCTCGGCCACCTCGGCCAGTAATAATGAGTAATAAAGATCGTTTTTTTCCCTAATATAGAAGGTATGAATATCACTATTCTTCTCAAATTGTGATGGATTATTTAAAAAGAATTTTCTTAGTGGATACATGTATTGTGACGACGCATTTAAAATCCCCTACTACTTGGGGACGTACTTATATGACGACCGAGGGTGAAAACTACACATTATTCTAACTACTCGTTTTTGCACAACCAATACTTTCTTTCTAAGTGAGGGGGTTGCTCTAGAAAATTATTCCATAAGATATGGAAACATGCAAAATGTGTCAGAAGTCTGATTTGTTTGTTTCCAAGTCTATGAATGCCGTATATTCCAGAGGTCTTGTTTCGACATGGGTCTTTCTGTGCTCTGTCAAATTCTTCTCGCAGTATCATATGTCTCGTCATCTTTACCTACTGCCTGTTCTGTTTCTATGACATTGTCCTCAATTTTGCTTCCCCTGTACATAACCTCGGCATATATGAGTGTAATATTGTCATAAATAAAATAAGGACACCACCAAAATGTCTCATACAGGCTAGGTTAAGACAAGATATTACCCATAAATTCAGTATATCTGTTAGAGTTACGTCTGCGTCATTTCATTATTCTAGGAGAAAGTATTCACGTGTCATGTTCTTTTGTCCACGTGTAGTCACAGTTTCATCAACAGAATAACAGAGAAAATAAGCCGTAGAAAAGCACCACGAAGAACGGTGCAGGTATCCCTTCGCCTGCGAAATGGCCAGCTCTCGAGAAAGAAATTAAACACTTCGTGGCGCACAGCACATATGCGCGCTGCACAAACATTTTCTTCAGCGATGCGTCGTACGTTAATATTACCAAGAGGAGACGCGTCTTATGTGTGTCATCACTCAGAACTAACCCTTAAGGGTGCCTAACGCAATTCGGAGAAGCCTGAGCTGCGAGATCTCGTGAAAGAAATTAAACTCGTTCCAAGCTAACCTTCTACGTGGAGCTAGCTTCTGTGTTACACAGACATTGCAATACGTGACATGTCATGTGTTCATATTGCCAAGTTCTACATCTGCACTGATCAGCCAGAACATAATGGCAACCTACCTAATAGCCGGCAACTTTGGCACGGGTAACAGCGGCGACGCGTCGTGGCATGGAAGTAATGAGGCCTTCGTAGGTAGCTGGAGAGAGTTGGAACCACGTCTGCTCGCACAAGTCACCTAATTCCTGTAAAATGGCTCTGAGCATTATGGGACTTAACATCTGAGGTCATAAGTCCCCTAGAACTTAGAACTACCTAAACCTAACTAACCTATGGACATCACACACATCCATGCCCGAGGCAGGATTCGAACCTGCGACCGTAGCGGTCACGCTGTTCCAGACTGAAGCGCCTAGAACCGCACGGCCACACCGGCCGGCAATTCCCGTAAATTCCGAGGAGGAAGCGATGAGCTCTGACACCACGTTCCATCACATCCCAGATGTGTTCGATCAGGTTCAGATCTGGTGAGTTGAGGGGCCAGCACATCAATTGGAACTCGCCATTGTGTTCCTCGAACCACTCCATCACACTATTGGCCTTTGGCATGGCACATTATCTTGTTGATAAATGACACTGCCGTCTGGAAACATGATCGTCATGAAGAAGTGTACTTGGTCAGCAACCAGTGTATGATACTCCTTGGCCATCATGGTACCTTGCACGAGCTCCAAGTGACCTTTTTCCCCGCGTAGTGCAGCAGTTCGACGTGGCTTGGACTCAACAGATCGTTGGAAGTCCTCTGCAGAAATACTGAGCCATGATGCCTCTACAGCCGTCCATAGCTGCGGAAGTGTGACTATTGCAGGATTCTGTGCAGGAACGTACCTCTCGGTTATAAATGTTCGATGGGGTTCATGTCGGGTGATTTGGGTGGCTAGATCATTCACTCGAATTGTCCAGAAAGTTCTTCAAACCAATAGCGAACAATTGTGGTCCGTTGAAATGGTGCATTGTTATCCATAAAACTTCCACCGTTGTTTGGGAACATGAACAAGTAGCCAGACATAGCCATTTCTACTCAATGATCCATGAAAACACAGCCCACACCATCACGGCGCCACCACGAGCTTGCACAGTGCCTTGTTGACAATTTAGTCCATGGCTTCATGCGTTCGGCGTCCCACTCGAACCCTACCATCAGCTCTTACGAACTGAAATCAGGACTCATCTGACCAGGCCACGGTTTTCCAGTCGTCTGGGGTACAATCGATATGGTCAAGAATCTAGGAGAGGCGTTGTAGGCGATGTCATGCTGTTAATAAAGACACTAGCGCGTCGGTCGTCTGCTGACATAGCCCATTAACACCAAATTTCACCGCACTGTCCTAACGGATACGTTCGTCGTATTTCCACATTAATTTCTGAGATTCTTTGACGAATTGTTGCTTGTCTGTTAGCACTGACAAATCTCTGCAAACGTCGCTGCTCTCGGTCGGTAAGTGAATACCGTCGGATACTGCCTAAAATTTGGCAATATAGGCATACTCTTGACACTGCAGACCTCGGAATATTGAATTTCCTAATGATTTCCGAAATCGAATGTTCCATGTCTAGCTCCAACTACCATCCTGCGTTCAAAGTTGGTTAATTCCCGTCGTGCCACCATAATTACGTCGGAAACCTCTTCAGATGAATCACCTGAGTACACATGACAACTGCCTTAATGTATTGCCGTTTTATACCTTGTGTACGCGATACTACCGCCATATGTATATGTGAATATCGCTATCCCATGACTTTTCAGCCACCTCCTTGTAATGCAACCTTGTGGAAATCCCAAACACTTGATCACTGCTCAAGAATGGGTCACACTAGTGATTCTATACGCGGTCTTCTTTAAATGTGAAGAACACTTCTGTAAAATGCTCCCATTCCATTTCATATCGCCTTTATATTTGACAGATGTGACGGTGTCAAGCAGTACACTACTAACGCTGTATTCGAACATTACAGGATTGTTTCCCTACTCATCTGAATTAACTTATATTTCTCTAAATTTAGTGCAAGCAACTATTCATCACACAAAGTAGAAAATTTGTCTAATTTATCTTGCATCCTCCTACTGTCTCTCATCGACGACACCTTCCCGTACACCTCAGAATCATTAGCAACCAGCCACAAATTGCTGCTCATCCCGTCCGTCGATCTCTTATGTATGTAGAGAACAGGAGCGTCATATCACACTTCCCTGGGGCACTTATGGCAATGCCTATATCCATGATGATTACGCGCTGTCGAGGACAACGTACTGGATTCGATTACTTAAGAAGTCTGCGAGCCATTCACATATCTCGGAACCTACCCGTATGCTCGTAGCTTTACTTTTTCTTCCAGTGGACTGTTTGCAACAATTTTTAAAGAGGGAATAAATATTCTGCGCAGCGACAGCGATAACGTCCAACTCCTTAAACGGATGTATAGAAGGGGATCGTGAGTAAGCACCAAGTATTTTTCTTACGGCATGTTTTTGAACAATGAAGACTGTCTATCTTAAAGAAGAGTTACCCTAGAACATCACGCCATATGACGTTTATGAATTGAAATACGCAAAATATATCAACTTACTGATTTGTCTCTCGCCAAGATTTTCGATGATTCTGTGTGCAAATGTTCAGTACTTGCGGATGAGCAGAACTGAATATGTTGTGTCTTTCTAAAATTCCATGTGAGACCATTTGCTGATAACCATTCAATCATGCTTTTAAAAACATTCTTCACCATTTCTCCTGTTGCTGTATGTATGCTTGAATTAATTTTAATATCTTATAAATTACAGAGTGCAGCAATCAGTCGTCCTTTTTAGATTTTATTACGCAAATCCAGATTTCGGCTAGTAGCTAGCCATTCTCAATGCACTATTTTCTATTGTCAATGCATGTGAGTCCCTGTTGTTCGGGCATCAGTCACAGTTCTTTGAGTATTCATAAAACTGTGATTGGCGCCCGGACAACAGGGACTTACATGCATTGTCAATTCAGATTTCTTTAGAAAATCGGCATTTAAATCACCACAAAGTATTAATTGGTTGCTGCTGTTTGACAAACCCTTAGTAAGGAATCAAAATTCCTTATAAACAGTTCAGTATTTTCCATCTGGGATCTATATGCAGTTATAGTTAAAAGTGAACTATTTTTCAGTATTAAACCACAAACACACACTTTGTAAGTAGGCTGTTTAGGTTTTTATGTTGGTAACGTCACGTAGCGCTCTGTATGAAAATCACTGGCAGTGCGGCGTGCAGTCTGTGGCTGGTTGGCATTGTTAGAATATTCGCTATTGTAGGACTGGGTAGTTGGATGTGAACAGCGCGTAGCGTTACGCAGTTGGAGGTGAGCCGCCAGCACTGGTGGATGTGGGAAGAGAGATGGAAGAGTTTTGAGAGCGGACGATCTGGACGTATGTCCGTCAGAAAAACGAAATTTGTAAGACTGGATGTCATGAACTGATATATATATTATGACTTTTGATCACTATTAAGGTAAATACATTGTTTGTTCTCTATCAAAATCTTTCATTTGCTAACTATGCCTATCAGTAGTTAGTGCCTTCAGAAGTTAGAATCTTTCATTTAGCTGGCAGTATTGGCGCTCGTTGTATTGCAGTAGTTCGAGTAACGAAGATTTTTGTGAGGTAAGTGATTCATGAAAGGTATAGGTTATTGTCAGTCACCGCCATTCTTTTGTAGGGGTCACTGAAAGTCAGATTGCGTTGCGCTAAAAATATTGTGTGTCAGTTTAGTGATGATAAGAATAAGTAAAGAGAGAAATGTCTGAGCACGTTCAGTTTTGCTCAGCTGTTTGAAAATCAAATAACGTAAGGGGTTTACCAGCACAGCAATTCATAAATTTTTCTAAGGGGAGGTTTAAACTTCTATGTGTTGATCACTATAAAATCTACTTGTCGCAATGTTTTTGAACTTGGGTTCTGTGTTAATATATGTAACATCTCATCGTTTTGCTATATTATTTCTACATGGGTACAATGCTAGAATGTAATCTTTTGTATTTAACTTCTCTATCCCTGTGGTACTCACATAGGCACAGAATGTCTATCTTTTCATAGCTCTCTATATTTTCTAAACAGATGAGAAGCTCTTCTACCTTATTACTCAACCGTGTAATATTGTGAGTAAATAAGCTAATCTTCTTTTTCTGTGCATTCGTAACTACACTACTGGCCATTAAAATTGCTACACCAAGCAGAAATGTAGATGATAAACGGGTATTCATTGACAAGTATATTATACTAGAACTGACATGTGATCACATTTTCGCCGGCCGGTGAGACCAAGCGGTTCTAGGCGCTTCAGTCTGGAACCGCGCGACCGCTACGGTCGCAGGTTCGAATCCTGCCTCGGGCATGGATGTGTGTGATGTCCTTAGGTTAGTTAGGTTTAAGTAGTTCTAAGTTCTAGGGGATTGATGACCTCAGATGTTAAGTCCCATAGTGCTCAGATCCATTTGAACCATTTTTTCTATTACATTTTCACGCAGTTTGGATGCATAGATCCTGAGAAATCAGTACCCAGAACAACCATCTCTGGCCGTAATAACAGCCTTGATACGCCTGGGCATTGAGTCAAACAGAGCTTGGACGGCGTGTACAGGTACAGCTACCCATATAGCTTTAACACGATACCATAGTTCATCAAGAGTAGTGACTGGCGTATTGTGACGAGCCAGTTTCTCGGCCACCATTGACCAGACGTTTTCAGTTGGTGAGAGATCTGGAGAATGTGCTGGCCAGGGTAGCAGTCGAACATTTTCTGTATCCAGAAACGCCCATACAGGACCTGCAACATGCGGTCGTGTATTATCCTGCTGAAATGTAGGGTTTCGCAGGGATCGAATGAAGGGTAGAGCCACGGGTCGCAACACATCTGAAATGTAACGTCCACTGTTCAAACTGCCGGCAATGCGAACAAGAGGTGACCGAGATGTGTAACCAATGGCACCCCATACCATCACGCCGGGTGATACGGCAGTATGACGATGACGAATACACGCTTCCAATGTGCGTTCACAGCGATGTCACCAAACACGGATGCGACCATCATGATGCTGTAAACAGAACCTGGATTCATACGAAAAAATGACGTTTTGCCATTCGTGCACGCAGGTTCGTCGTTGAGTACACCATCGCAGGCGCTCCTGTCTGTGATGCAGCGTCAAGGGTAACCGCAGCCACGGTCTCCTTGCTGATAGTCCATGCTGCTGCAAACGTCGTCGAACTGTTCGTGCAGATGGTTGTTGTCTTGCAAACGTCCCCATCTGTTGACTCAGGGATCGAGATGTGGCTGCACGATCCGTTACAGCCGTGCGGATAAGATGCCTGTCATCTCGACTGCTAGTGATACGAGGCCGTTGGGATCCTGCACGTCGTTCCGTATTACCCTTCTGAATCAACGTATTCCATATTCTGCTAACAGTCACTGGATCTAGACCAACGCGAGTAGTATTGTCGCGATACGATAAAGCGCAATCGCGATAGGCTTCAATCCGAACTTTATCAAAGTCGGAAACGTGATGGTACGCATTTCTCCTCCTTAAACGAGGCATTACAACAACGTTTCACCAGGCAACGCCGGTCAACTGCTGTTTGTGTATGAGAAATCGGTTGGAAACTTTCCTCAGGTCAGCAAGTTGTAGGTGTCGCCACAGGCGCCAACCTTGTGTGAATGCTCTGAAAAGCTAATCATTTGCATGTCACAGCATCTTCTTCGTGTCGGTTAAATTTCGAGTCTGTAGCACGTCATCTTCGTGGTGTAGCAATTTTAATGGCCAGTAGTGTATTTTGTGGGGCTCGTCTGTTAATTTAGCATCTTTCATAACAGTGTGCTTGAATCCTGTTTCTAATCTCTCTGACAGCGGAAATCACAGGGATCTCTCTTTGTGTGATGGTAGCGCCGCATACAATTTCTGCAAGAAGCTCAGCCAAACTTTCTTTCTCCTCTCTTATCCAGATATAGGCCGTGCCCAGTATATCGTCGTCTTCCAGTTGTAGCATCAGTCACTGCGCTCGTGTGCGATTTCATTTCATTTACTAGCAGCTTGCTTCACACTGTGTTCACATGGCCCACAGCTGTGTTAACCTCCAGAAATTTTATACTTATGCATGTAGTTGCTACTCATATTACGTGTAGGTCATCCTTAATGCTGTAATTTCTGTCTTTAGTCATGTTCTTCCCTGCTGCACTTAAGATGGTGACCTGATCCTCTTTGTCAAAATCTCCACACAAATTCCCTATGTCCCTTGTTATCCGGCTAACTCCAGCACTTGGCTTCACATTACTTGTGACATGGTACCCTGTTCCTAATTTGCCCTGTACCATCTGGTAACAAGTCAAACGTATTAGGTATTGTAAGCATAAACGGAGATGAAGCTTCACTGTTGGTCCCCTTTCGCCCATTACTTTTTATCCTCACCCAATTCCTACATTCTTTTTACCCCTTCAGCATACCTAGTTCAAATTTCGAAAAATTTGATTGAGCCTGAAGAGCACAAATCTTTCTCTCCTATTCAGCGTTTCTCTTCTCTTTTTTGTAGAGCCTACCGTTCCATGGGAGAGCCTCATTTAATTCCCTGTTCAGGTCCCCACTGCAAATGCAATCGTCCCAGTGGAATTATAGTCTACAATCTACACGTACCACTGACTACCCTAAGGCAACATCCATACTTATCATGCATTGCAACACTGGTTAAAAAATTAAAAACAGAATTAAATCACTTAACACACTTTGCACCACACGAATTTTGGCAAATTATGAGCAGCAAACTTTGATCTACGGATTAATGATTGAGGTTTATGTTATAAAGTAGAAAGTTAATTTTCTCCGCTTAAAACTTAACACTCACTTAACTGTTAATTAACATATTCGCAATAAAATGTAGCTTTTAATCACTACTTATACGAGTATTATTTGATTTTACACATGCTATCGGCAGGATACTGCCTACTGTCTGTGATGCGACTTTACTTGATAATTTCAGGAAAAAGAAAACCTTATATCACGAAATCTTCAATTGTCCAGAGATATGAAAGAACGAATTTGCGTATAGAGTATTCTTCACACAATTACTTTAGCCTACTAAAACTAATTACACTCCTGGAAATTGAAATAAGAACACCGTGAATTCATTGACCCAGGAAGGGGAAACTTTATTGACACATTCCTGGGGTCAGATACATCACATGATCACACTGACAGAACCACAGGCACATAGACACAGGCAACAGAGCATGCACAATGTCGGCACTAGTACAGTGTATATCCACCTTTCGCAGCAATGCAGGCTGCTATTCTCCCATGGAGACGATCGTAGAGATGCTGGATGTAGTCCTGTGGAACGGCTTGCCATGCCATTTCCACCTGGCGCCTCAGTTGGACCAGCGTTCGTGCTGGACGTGCAGACCGCGTGAGACGACGCTTCATCCAGTCCCAAACATGCTCAATGGGGGACGGATCCGGAGATCTTGCTGGCCAGGGTAGTTGACTTACACCTTCTAGAGCACGTTGGGTGGCACGGGATACATGCGGACGTGCATTGTCCTGTTGGAACAGCAAGTTCCCTTGCCGGTCTAGGAATGGTAGAACGATGGGTTCGATGATGGTTTGGATGTACCGTGCACTATTCAGTGTCCCCTCGACGATCACCAGTGGTGTACGGCCAGTGTAGGAGATCGCTCCCCACACCATGATGCCGGGTGTTGGCCCCGTGTGCCTCGGTCGTATGCAGTCCTGATTGTGGCGCTCACCTGCACGGCGCCAAACACGCATACGACCATCATTGGCACCAAGGCAGAAGCGACTCTCATCGCTGAAGACGACACGTCTCCATTCGTCCCTCCATTCACGCCTGTCGCGACACCATTGGAGGCGAGCTGCACGATGTTGGGGCGTGAGCGGAAGACGGCCTAACGGTGTGCGGGACCGTAGCCCAGCTTCATGGAGACGGTTGCGAATGGTCCTCGCCGATACCCCAGGAGCAACAGTGTCCCTAATTTGCTGGGAAGTGGCGGTGCGGTCCCCTACGGTACTGCGTAGGATCCTACGGTCTTGGCGTGCATCCGTGCGTCGCTGCGGTCCGGTCCTAGGTCGACGGGCACGTGCACCTTCCGCCGACCACTGGCGACAACATCGATGTACTGTGGAGACCTCACGCCCCACGTGTTGAGCAATTCGGCGGTACGTCCACCCGGCCTCCCGCATGCCCACTATACGCCCTCGCTCAAAGTCTGTCAACTGCACATACGGTTCACGTCCACACTGTCGCGGCATGCTACCAGTGTTAAAGACTGCGATGGAGCTCCGTATGCCACGGCAAACTGGCTGAGACTGACGGCGGCGGTGCACAAATGCTGCGCAGCTAGCGCCATTCGACGGCCAACACCGCGGTTCCTGGTGTGTCCGCTGTGCCGTGCGTGTGATCATTGCTTGTACAGCCCTCTCGCAGTGTCCGGAGCAAGTATGGTGGGTCTGACACACCGGTGTCAATGTGTTCTTTTTTCCATTTCCAGGAGTGTATTTTTAACCAGTAACACAAGTGTGGCTTCAGTCGGGCACCAGTGCTACCAACCAGGCGACTGGTGAGCATTCATAAGACAACCTTTAACCACCACCTAGCCCAAAAATACCCGTATGTGCACTCCGTAAGTACTCTGCTACCTGAGTGGCTACTTTCTTTGCGTAGCGAATCCCTGACCTACCAAGGAGAGTCCTAGAACTTTCCACTCCCCAATGCAGCTGAAGTGTAATCTGCGAAAAGTCTATGATTTTGGTATAACTCTCTTCAGCAGCCAAAGGTCGATATCAAAACATGCAATCAATATACGAACGACCATACCCAACTGAAAACCCTTTCTTTGGTTAACTTTCACATATGGAAATCTGATTTTGTTGTATTGCAGTATATGGAACTGGGGACCTAGAAAGGACGAAGAGGCTTTGTCCACACCGTAGCCCTCTGTGGTACACAACCCCACAATAGGTTACAGCAGTCCACTCACCCCACCGCCGCCAGACACCGAACCCAGGATTATTGTGCGGTTCGACCCCCAGTGGAGCCCCCCAGGAACGTCTCACACCAGACGAGTGTAACCCCAACGTTCGCGTGGTAGAGTAATTATGGTGTACGCGTACGTGGAGACAGTGTTTGCGCAGCAATCGCTGACACAGTGTAACTGAGGCTGAATAAGGGGAACCAGCCCGCATTCGCCGAGGCAGATGGAAAACCTCCTTAAAAACCATCCACAGACTGGTCGGCACACTGGACCTCGGCCAACCAGGCAGGCTGATTCTATTGTAGCAAATCATACACTTTCAGCTACAATGTAAAATGGCTTGAAATTGCATGTCTCTTTTCAAACCAATAATTTCACATATATTTGCCTTATTAGTTACCGTCGTGTGATTCATACGAAGGTCATTCCGTAAGTCATAGAAACTATGGTTTATCGCGCGAACATGTGGCATCACCGTAATCGCAGTAAATACACTGACGGAAAAATATCGCAACAGCACCAAGTGACTGATCTAGAGTAACGACATTTCTGGAATACATTTGTCTAGGTAACATATTTACGTGATTAACATTGCAACATTACAGGTTAACATAAGTACGAGATAAGCCGTTCCAAGTACGAAATTCTGGCACATTAATAACCGGCGTAACCGCCAGAATGTTGAATGCAAGCACGCAAACGAGCATGCATTGTGTTGTTCAGGTGCCAGACGTCAGCTTGTGGTATTGTATTCCATGCCTTTTGCACTTGGTTGGCCAGTAAATGGATGGTTAATGTTGCTTGTGGGTGACGCTCGAATTGTCATCCGATGATATCTCATATGTGCTTGATGGGAGAGAGATCTGGTGACCGAGCAGGCCAAGGCAACATGTCAACATTCTGTGGATGATGTTGTGTAACAATAGTGAGTGGCATGTGGGCGAGCGTTATCTTGTTGGAAAACACCCACTGGAACGCTGTTCATGAATGGAAGCATAACAAGTCGAATCACTAGATGAAGTACAAATTTGCAGTTAGTGTGCGTAGGATAACGACGAGAGTGCTCTTGCTTTCATACTAAATCGCACCCCAGACCATAGTTCTAGGTGTAGGTCCAGAATGCAGACAGGTTGGTTGCAGGACCTAAACTGGCCTCGTTCCAACCAACACGCAGGTGTTATTGGAACCAATGCAGAACCAGTTTTCATCAGAAAACTCAACAGACTTCAATCCTGCCCTCCAGTGAGCTCTCGCATTACACCATTGAAATCGCAAATGACAGTTGTTAGAGGTCAGTGGAACCCACGCTGCAGGGCGTCTGTCTCAGAGCTGAACTTGAAGTAACAGATTTTTAACTTTCCTTTGTGTTACTTTGGTGCCAACTGCTCCTAAAATTGTTGCTGTAGCTGCAGTACGATGCGCCAGAGCCATAAGCCGAACACAGTGGTCTTCCCTCTCGGTAGTGCCACGTGGCCGTCCGGACACGGTCTTCTTGCAACCGCACATTCTCGTGGTCACTCTGCTAGCAATCATGTGGCTACATTCCTGCCAAGTATTTCTACAATATCGCAGAAGAAACATTCAGCTTCTCGTAGCCCTATTAAACGACCTCTTCCAAACTTAGTGAGGTGTTGATAAGGGCGTTTTTGTTCCCTTAGAGGCATTCTTCACTAATATTAACTCATCACGTTAAATCTCAAAGATAATTAACGCACACGACTGTTACAGAGTTTATTTAAAGTAAATCTGATTTACATCCTCATAGTGACGTTACTAACGCCACATTTACGTTGCTGGCGAAAAATTTGGATAGACATCTACTTTCAGATGTAGAAACACGCCTACCAACTTCCAATTCCTTCTAGGTGTTGCGATTTTTTTCTGTCAATGCACATTCGAAAGGCCGGCCGTTGTAGCCGAGCGGTTCTAGGCGCTACAGTCTGGGACCGCGTGACCGCTACGGTCGCAGGTTCGAATCCTGCCTCGGGCATGGGTGTGTGTGATGTGCTTAGGTTAGTTAGGTTTAAGTAGTTCTAAGTTCTAGGGGACTGATGACCTCAGAAGTTAAGTCCCATAGTGCTCAGAGCCATTTGAACCATTTGAACCACATTCTAAAGCCCGCGGTCAACATCGCCGAAATCAAACGACAGACTGCGACCGAATGCGAGGATGGCTCGGTACGAGCGCCTGAAACATTAAATGTTAGCTTGGCTGTGTTACAAGATGGATCCTTCCGCACCCATGCTACTCACCAGACCTCACTCCGTGCGACTTCGACCTCATTCCACAGCTGAAGAAACCACTGCATGGGAGGCGCTTTGCAGACAGGACGGATATCCTCACGGCATTTCAGTGATTGGTGGCACACATTAATGGCAATGCCTATGGCATTCAGTGCCTTCCCCTTCTATGACGACGCTGTGTGGGTGCACTACGGGTAGTTTGAAGGACAGTAGTTGACTTTGATTCATTTTGTTCGTTTTCTATTCGTGCACAATAAATTTACACAGAGTTCCAATGCGTGTGTTTCACTTCAACCTTTGCATGACCTCCCGTAATCGAAACCTATTTTGTGTTTGCACTCACATGCATTCATTTACACGCTGCCTTACCGGTTCAATGCACATCGTGCAATTTCCATGATGTTGCATTATCGCAAGACATACCGTAGTTGCCATGACTTATGGAATGACCTTCGTATTTTCCTTTGGTTTCCTTTTTATGGGTCAAATGGCCCTGAGCACTATGGGACCTAACTTCTGAGGCCATCAGTCCCCTAGAACTTAGAACTACTTCAACCTAACTAACCTAAGGACATCACACACATCCATGCCCGAGGCAGGATTCGAACCTGCGACCGTAGCGGTCGCGCGGTTCCAGACTGTAGCGCCTAGAACCGCTGGGCCACCCAGACCGGCTCCTTTTTATGCATTGGGCCTAATGACGCTAATATTTATTGAAAATCAGAACCATCTTTTATCTGCTATGAGATGCTTCTTTTATGTGTATCTCCCATGAGCTAACCCCATGAAGCTTGGCAGGAAAGCACTGCCTGATATTTTTTTTTTTTTTACGCTGTTTAAAACCAAAGTTTTTAAACAACTGAGCTATCTCATTCAAGTAAAAGGTCGAAATATCTCCAATGAGACAGCATCTTTCTGATGTGTAGCTATATTTCAATTAATGCGAATTAATTAAAATATGCCGCGCGGTATTAGCCGAGTGGTCTGAGGCGCTGCAGTCATGGACTATGCGGCTGATCCCGGCGGAGGTTCGAGTCCTCCCTCGGGCATGTGTGTGTGTGTGTGTGTGTGTGTGTGTGTGTGTGTGTGTGTGTGTGTTTGTCCTTAGGATAATTTAAGTTAAGTAGTGTGTAAGCTTAGGGACTGATGACCTTAGCAGTTAAGTCCCATAAGATTTCACACACATTTGAACACAATTAAAATATAAGGAGGAATATATCGATTAACTGAAAAAAATTTATTCAGTTTTAGTACTCCACAACTCAAACGGTATCGTTAAGTATACATAAAAATAACATTTCATACTATTTTTATACTTACAATTTTATGGCAATTTTTAATGTCTTTAACACTCCTATCGTTATGTCAACTTTGTTGAATAAACTCTCCTTCCGAACAAGTCTTGAAGATCCAACAATGCCGACCAACTGGCGTGTCATCGTTAGCCCAGGGACGTCACAAGTTGCGGATATGGGGGTGCATGTGGTCGGCACGCCGTTCTCCTGGCAATTATCAGTTTTTGTGAGCGGAGCCGCTACTTCTCAATCAAGTACCTCCTTACTTGGCCTCACATGAGCTGAGCGCACCGCGCTTGCTGGCAGTTCTTGGCAGATCATGACGGACACCTATGTAAGTGCTAACCACGCCCGACAGCCCTTAATTTCAGTGATCAGGCGAGAACCGGTGTTACTACTGTGGCGAGGCCATTACCCGATTTAATAAGCATGTTATAAATCTAATTTTCTTTCGTACAGAACTACCACACTGTTAGGGACTCGAGTCTCTATTACGATGATCCACGTAGAAACTTGGCCTTCAGCTTAAATTAAGGAGATATAAAACATCCTGGCTGATCCAAACTGTGTACCGGACAAAGATGCGAACGCTCTGGAAAATATAAATAAAGATGCATATCGTCACGAATCACGTCTCAGCTGATGCTGTGACAGTAACGCCAAGAGCCATGTGCCATGACCAGCTGGTTGATCTGAACGTCGGGGCATGTGCAGCAGTGGGCGTCGAGTTGGTATTGACGTATACCAAATTGTTAGGTAAGTATATCCCTTCGAGATTATTTTATAGCGTAATTAATAATTTCAACCATGTTAAATTTTCGACAACTGTGTTATGGTGTTTATCCCGCAAGTGGAAAACAGACACATATTAAACAAAGTTTTATTTTTCAAATTATTAATTGGCAGTATGATATCGAAATGTTCTCAGGAAGTCAAGGGTAGTTATCGACCTGCATCTTAAGATAAAACAAAAATAACAGAAGTCACAGAGAATATTATAGACACGAATGTTGTGGATTTGCTGATCCACATATTACGAGAGCGTGCTGAAAAGCAATGCCTCCGAAATTTTTTGCGAAAACTCTTAATAGATTTTTCAACTAAAAGAAACGTCATTAACTTTCTACCTCATTAGTCTTCCTATTTATGCATTTGCAGCCCTCTGTCGCAAAAGGTCGAACTGTAACGTGTAACATGGGGTTGTGTAACGTGTCTACGAGGGCTATTCGGGAAGCGAGGTCCGATCGGTCGCGGAGCGGAAATCACTGTGAGAATCAAAAATTTTTTATTTGCCACAGTTATATCTTCCAGCTACTTCTCATGCTCCGACGTAGACACTTGCCGTAGCGTTGTACCAAATTTCCAATACCCTCGTCATAGAAGGCAGCCGCCTGTGCTTTCCGCCAATTCTCTACGTTGGTCTGCAGCTCGTTGTCTGTGTCAGAATGTTGTCTTGATAGCCAGTAGCTCATGTGAGCAGAGATGAAACTGCTCACTGTGCGCTCAGAACTGAAAACAGGGACCTGAAGCGATCGACGAGCATACTAAAGACACTACCCAACGCATTTGTGCAAAGCTTCATCGGATTTTTCACTGTGATCTCCATTTCACGCCTTAATTTCCGGATAGCCCTCGTGTGTTGGTGCGTGAGAAACAGCCGCTGTAATCTAGTTTCAAATTTGAAGAGTTTGTCCACACATGGAGCACCCTCTCCTTCAGAATTTTGTTTTTAATGTTTTAAACATTCCTATCCTTATGTCAGCTCGGCTTAATGAACTCTCCGTCCGAACAGGGATTGAAGGCCCAACGGTACCGATCGACTGCCGTGATAGCCTCAGCCCAGAGACATCACAGGATATTGATGTGGAGGGCCATGTGGTCATCACATCGCTCTCCTGAGCGCTGCGACATCTGCAACAATACGACGCCTTGCGTTCACTGTCGTCGATCATCCTGCATGCAGTCCCGACTTGGTTCAATTCGATTTTCATCTGTTTCCAAACCCTGAAGACACCTTTGCGGACTTCACTTTGATAGTGATTGAGCGGAGTAAGAAGAGGTGAGGTTGTGCATTCGTCACTAATGTAAAACATTATACAGCGATGGTATCAACGAACTAGCCTCTCGTTGGGAGAAACGTGTTCGTCTTCAGGGTCACTATGTTGATAAATACACTGAGGTGACAAAAGTCATAGGATACCGATATGCACATACACAGAATGCGATAGTATCGCTTACACAAGGTATAAAAGGACAGCGTACTGTCGGAGCTGTCATTAGTTCTCCAGTAATTCACGTGAAAAGGTTTCCGAAGGGAATTAACAGACTTAGAACGTGGAATGGTAGTTGGAGCTAGACGCATGGGCTATCCATTTCGTAAATCGTTGGGGAATTCAGTATTCCGAGATTCATGGTGACAAGAGAGTGCCCAGAATACTAGATTTAAGGCATTACCTCTCACCACGGACAACGCAGTGGCCGATGGACTCCACTTAACGACCGAAAGCAGTGGCGTTTGCGTAGAGTTTTCAGTGGGAATAGACAAGCAACACATCGTCGAATAACCGCAGAAATCAATGTGGGACGTACCACGAACGTATTCGTTAGGACAGTGTGGCGACTGGAAAACCGTGGCCCGGTCAGATGAGTCCGACGTCAGTTCGTAAGAGCTGATGGTAGGGTTCGAGTGGGGCGCAGATCCCAGACCACACGAAGCCATGGACGCAAGACGTTATCAAGGCACTGTGTAAGCTATTGGTAGCTTCATGGTGGTGTGGGCTGTGTTTGCGTAGATCATTGACTGGGAATGGTTATGTTCGGCTACTTGGAGTCAATTTGCAGCCATTCATGGACTTCATGTTCCCAAACAACGATGGGAGCTTTATGGATGACAATGCACCAAGCCACAAATGTTCGCTATTGGTTTGAAGAACATTATGGACAGTTAGAGCGAATGATTTGGCCACTCGGATCACCCAACATGAATCCAATAGATTATTTATGGGACATAATCGAACGGTCAGTTCGTGCACAAAATCCTGCACCGGCAACACTTTCTGTATTATGGATTGCTACAGTATGGCTCAAGATAGCAGGGGGCTTTCAACGATTGGTCTGCATGCCACGTCGAGTTGCTGCACTAGGACGGGTTAAAGGAGGTCTACTTCTAATATATAACACACTTCCCAACGCATTTGTGCAAAGCCTCATCGGATTTTTCACTGTGGTCTCCATTTCACGCCAGACGGGACCTTAATTTCCGGATATTAGAAGCCATCTCATGACTTTTGTAATCTCATTTTAAATATGTAGGCAAGATGAATAAAGACGTAGAATGTTAATAACGTTTGTTTCATTTAAAAAGCCTTAAGAGTTTTCACATAAAAAATTCTGAGGTATTACTTCGTACCTTCATGGAGGGTTGAACACTTGCCACATAAACGTTCTATAGATCTGAACGTGCATCCCTTTATCCCTTACTAGCATAGACTATTAGCTGCAGATGGATTACTTACAACCAGACGAGGCTGCGCAGGCCGGCCAAGTATTGCAGGCGAACGTGGTGCAGGCGGTTGCCGTCCAGGAAGAGCCACAGCAGCGAGGACAGCCGCGACAGCTGCGGCACGCTGTCGCCCCGCAGCGCGTTGTCCGACAGGTACCTCAACAAACACGTCTTCCCTCTCATTCAGCTCGCGACAAATGGAACAAGTTAAAGAAGTAAGATGTGGCCAACTACTGCAGGAAAATCTAGGTTCAGAGTACCAGGTCACAAACTTTTTCAAGCCTAGTGCAGATCTGGGTCAGGTAACAGAGGATGTAGGTTCTTTATACAAGGATTCCACAAAGGAGGATGCCATGGTTATAGTGGATGGTCCGGGAAATAGCATTGACAGAGACTCTGAATATTCCATAGAGAGTGACCTGGTGAATATAGCATCAGCAACGAAGCATACGAGTGTGGGATTTGTGTCTGTGTTGAGACGCCATGATCGGCCTCATTTGAACTCTTTCGTCGGGAGGCTGAACTTGGAATTGGAATGGCTGCTTAGGACGGATATAGGGTCCCATATTGGTTTGATTCCAGTAGATGCTATCGATAGGTGGGACTACACTAGGCATGGCCTTCACCTCAATAGGAAAGGGAAGGGAAAACTGTTTGTGTTGATTGCAGAAAACTTAAGGGGGGACACTGTCACAAGTGGTAAAATACCAGTGGTCACAGATGTCAGAGGGATGCTTAGTTAGTTAGATTTAAGTAGTTCTAAGTTCTAGGGGACTGATGACCAAAGCAGTTAAGTCCCGTAGTGCTCAGAGCCATTTGAACCATTTTGCAGACACACTCAGTTTGAGAAAACAGATGAACAGAAGTCAGATTTTAGCATACAGCCTCCATTTAAATAGTGTTTAACAGAAAGTAATCAGAAGCTGCCAGTTCATCTTCGCCAAAGCAGTTATAATCCCATTAGTATGCAGTATCAGTTACCTTTATTACACCAGAACATTCCGGGACTCAGAAATAAAGTTGATGAACTACTCATTTGTATTGATGAAATGAATTCATCTAACCAGATTGACATAATCTGCCTCTCTGAACATCAAGTGACCACTGGTATAGATATGTTGGACATTTCAGCATTTGAGCTAGCTTCCGACTCCTGCAGAGTATATATGAATGGAGGAGGAGTTGCCACATTTATTAAAAACTGCCATAGATTCAAGAACATTGACATTAATAAATTCTGTTTAGAGCAGCATCTAGAAGCATGTGCAACAGAAGTAGAGTTCCATAACAGATCCTATATAATAGTAACTATTTACTGAGCACCTGCAGGAAATTATAATCTACTCATAAATCATTTAGAAACTCTTTTGGGTTATTTGACAGGAAGAAACAAAGAAATTGTGATTACTGGTGACTTTAATACAGATTTTCTAATGCAATCTTCCAGTAAACATTTACTGCAGTTAGTAATGTTGTCTTCCAATGTAACTCACACTGTAAACTTTCTAACTAGGATCACTAAATCCTCAGCCATTGATAACATTTTTATAAACAAATCAAAGGAACAAAATCATATCATAAAACCTGTAATAAATGACATGCAGCTCCTCGTCTTAGATGTAAATTCTAAGCAGATTATGAAGACTGCTAGATCTGAGTACGGGAGAGAAGTCAATCAACCAAAAATTGAGTGTTTTAGGAAACTGCTCAAAGATATGAACTGGAAATATGTTTATAGTGCTCATGATATGAATGAAAAATATAACACATTCATGAAAAATGTCAGTACCATGTTTGAAAACTGTTTTCCTCTATAAGTTACTCAAATTAAACAGAAGTCTATAATAAAACCATGGATTACACAAGGAATAAAGATTTCCTGTAAGACAAAAAGGAAAATGTATCTGTCGATCAAGGACAGCTCCAATGCAGATGATTTAGCTAAATACAAGGAATACTGTATAATATTAAAAAAAGTAATTCAGACATCTAAACAAATGCACTACGAGAAGAAGATAGCAATGTCAGGGAACAAAATAAAAATAATATGGGATATAGTGAAAGAGGAAACAGGTAGAACCAGAAAGGAACAGGAACAAATAGCATTAAGAGTAGATGACACATCAGTAACCGATGAGCATAGTGTGAGAAATCTATTTAACAAGTACTTTATATCCGTTACTGATAGAATGGGATTGTCAGGATCAGTAAATAATGCCCTTGAATATCTGAAACTAGCCTTAACAAATAGCTTCAGGTACATGAATATGTCACTCACTTCACGAAAAGAAATAACTTCCATAATCAAATCCTTAAAAACAAAGCATTCTAGTTGTTACGACGAAATATCAACCAAGTTAATTAAGGCATGTTCTTGTGAGTTTAGTACAATTCTAAGTTACTTGTGTAACCAGTCAATTATAACTGGGACATTTCCTGACTGGCTAAAATATGCAGATGTTAAGCCTCTATTCAAGAAGGGGGATAAAGAGATACCATCAAACTACAGACTGATTTCACTTTTGCCAGCATTCTCAAACATTTTAGAAAAAGTAATGTACAGGCAGCTTCTCAACCATCTGACCACAAATAACATATTATCAAGAACACAGTTTGGATTTCTGAAGGGTTCTGATATCGAGAAGGCTATTTACACCTACAGTGAAAATGTACTTAATTCATTAAATAACAAATTACAAGCAGCGGGTATTTTCTGTGATTTGTCAAAAGCATTTGATTGTGTGAACCACAACATCCTCTTAAATAAATTACCATTCTATGGTGTCACGGGCAGTGCTGCTAAATGTTTCAAGTCATACCTCGCTAACAGGAAACAAAGGGTGTCAGTGCAAGGGACTAGTGAATTAAGTCATCAGTCATCACCAGAATGGGAAGAAATTACATGTGGTGTCCCACAAGGATCCATCTTAGGGCCATTACTTTTTCTTGTGTACATTAATGATCTCTCATCAGTTACACTGCCAGAAGCAGAGTTCGTTTTGTTTGCAGATGACACAAATATTGCTATAAATAGTATGTCGAGTGTAGTTCTAGAAAGATCTGCTAATGATATTTTCATGGATATAAAAAAATGGTTTAAAGCCAACTCACTGACATTAAACTTCGAAAAGACTCACTATATGCAATTCAGAACCTGTAAGAGGTTTTCACCAGCATATGTATAAAGTATGAAGAAGAGCAGATAGAAGAGGTTGACGTTCTTAAATTCCTTGGATTACAACTTGATAATAAATTCAGTTGGGAGGAGCACACCGTAGAACTGCAGAAACGCCTTAACACACCTGTATTTGAAATTCGAGTGTTTGCAGACATAGACGACATAAAAATGAAGAAGCTTGCATACTTTGCCTACTTTCATTCCACCATGTCATATGGTATAATATTTTGGGGTAACTCTTCAAGTCAAACGAAAGTTTTCGGAATCCATAAGCGTGTAATACGTATTATTTGTGGAGTCAATTCACGGACGTCCTGTAGAAACATCTTCAAAGAACTGGGTGTACTAACTATTGCCTCTCAGTATATTTACTCCTTAATGAAATTTGTCCTAAATAATATATCTCTTTTTCCAACAAACAGCTCAGTTCATACATACAATACCAGGAACAAAAGTGATCTGCACAAGAACTTAAAAACACTTACTTTAGTTCAAAAAGGGGTCCACTACTCAGAAACACTCATCTTCAATAATTTGCCAGCAAACACAAAAAAATTTAGTTACAAATAAAGATCAGTTTAAAAGGAGCCTAAAAGACTTACTAGTGGCCAATTCCTTCTACTCCATTGACGAATTTTTTAATAGAAACAAATGATGTATTGTATATACTCATACTATTAGTATTGTTATTTCAGCTTAAAAAAATTGACATGTTCCACATCCACGAAGATCTCCTCCACACGGATCTATGGAACGAAAAACTAATCTAATCTGATCTGAGTTGGAGGATCTAGGAGAGACAGCTACGCAGTATATTTTCATTGATCAGTGAAACACGTACCCTGCCATTCCAAGAAGTTTCGAGACTGGCTTAATAGGAAATAGAGAAAAGTAAAGATGGTGGTTTTAATTATTGAAGTGTTCTACGTAGTTTCCTCATACTTGAGTACAACACACAAAGCGTTCATACAACCATGTGCAACTGTCAGAAAAGTCGTCCTTTGGGATATTGTTCAACGCGCGCGTCACATTGACTCGACTGTCGGTCATGTCGTCAGAGCGTTGACTATTCATGTAAATTTCTGCACCTTGTCGTTTTGTGGTAGGTTCGTATTGACATAAGCAAGTCTCATCACCCGTACTGAGCCAGGCGGTGCAGTGGTTAGCACAGTGGACTCGCATTCGGGAGGATGACAGTTCAAACCCACCTCTGGCCACCCATATTTAGGTTTTCCGTAATTTCCCTAAATCGCTCCGGGCAAATGCCGGGAGGCTCCTTTGGAAGGGCACGGCCGCTTTCTTTTCCCATTCTTGGCACGAACTGAGCTTGTGCTCCGTCTCTACTGACCTCGATGTAGAAGGGACGTTAAATCCAAACTTCCCTTCTTTTCTTTTATCATCACCCGTGATCACTTTTCCCAGAAAAGTATTGTCCACATTTTGCATTTGAATCAAGTCGTGGCAGGTCTCCACGCGTTTCGGCGTCAAGGTATCCGGGAGGAACTTCGTACACGCTTATATCTTCTTCAAAACTTTCTGGAGAATGTCTTGAACACTTGACTTAGACATACTGCTCCATTGCGATTGGTGACACAACAATGTAGTCACGCTACGGTCACTTGTCCACTACGTAACACTGCTTGCTGACAACTGGCTGGTCGAATGCTTATCTGTTGTTCATGCAGCCACCGTAGTTAATGGTCTGACGTCGCTTATAGGCAAGCAATAAAATCAGTCTCGAAACTTTCCGGACAGGCGATGTACAATCAGGACCCTTTTCCCAATAGGTGACATTCATGGCATGTCTTAAGGGACAATTGTAGTTGGATGATTTAAAGAAAGAAATGTTTGCGATTATTCATTAAATTTTCAGGATACAGAGCCACTCGATTTTCACAGAATGGGTGTATCAAAATGCCTCTAGTGCAAAAATGTGATGGTAAAATGTAAGTTTCGTAGGAAAACTGCAGTGGTGTGACAAGTGAACCGTTATGATGAAGCTGCTGCTACTTTACCATACTATGTCACAGTGTGTCCCAGTTCCTTTAGGACTGTGCGTATGAAAAATAAAAATCATCGATTATGCCACGAATTCACTGTATTTAATCACAATAGTATCCACCAGAATTAATAAACAGCTAAAATCGCTTTAAAAGTGTTTTGAAGTAGTCATTGTAGTCCTTTTTTGGGACTGCATTTATTGCTGCAGTACAATTTTCTTGGTTGTCCTTAACTGCATCGTAACGGTGCCCTTTCACTGCAAACTTCAATTTGGGGAACAACCAAAAGTCGGCTGGGGCCAAATCCAGCGAATACAGAGGGTTATCCAGGCC
Source organism: Schistocerca americana (assembly GCF_021461395.2). NCBI lineage: Eukaryota > Metazoa > Arthropoda > Insecta > Orthoptera > Acrididae > Schistocerca > Schistocerca americana. Next base: position 655,501,523 of record NC_060130.1, on the reverse strand, counting down.
TGTGAACCATTTGCTGGCCAAAAACTCACACATGATTTTTGCTTTGTGGGCTGCTGTGAGCTGTTGTGGACTGTTGTGGTCTACTGTGGAGGAGTAACGAGGTACCTGCCTCTTGGTACTAGGGTCAGATTTGACGAATTCTCGCCCACAAACACGAAACTTAACACAAAACTTGATGTTGCCTAACTACTACACCGCCATTTTCCGACTAGGGTTAGACAAGTATTGTTACATTCGCGGTAAGGGCGCCTGCTGCAGCCATGCTAGCACTTTCATCTTTTATGCGTCGTTGCAACTTCAAGGATCGTAACACAATTGTACACTAGATAGCATTGCAGTTTGGTATTTCACACAAGCAGTCCTAACAGAACTGGCACACACTGTGTATTTAAGAAGCACTGAACTAATCAAGGAGTTGAATGGTCTTCTAGAAAATTAAGTCTACGTAGTAGTGCAGTCCAATACCACGTGTCAGTTATTCAATAAGGACACGTACACAACAAACACAATGGCACAAATGACTTGAAAATACAGGGTTCGACAAAAATATTGAAACACGAAAAACACAACACATTACCATGCAAAGTACAGTGTAGGAAAACCGGCGGAATTCAAAACAGATTCCAGTCGTACTGGAACGGATAAATACAATGATAAGTTAAAACAGTATGACCACTGCCCATCGCGACGTTCGATGGCGCCTGGTGACGTTGCGGGCACGTGACGTGGTAACGAAAGATATAAGCAGAACAGACACAGATGGAGGGTCACCCTAACGAAGATATGGACTGCAAATGGGGAAATCCACTGAGATAAACGACTTTCACAAAGGGAATATTATTATAACGTAGAGACTGTGAACGAGTATCTCGAAAACGGTCGAATGTTCACGTGCTACTGTCGTGGGCATCTACGGAAAGAGGTCAGTGACACTACCACTAGGCGCTAAATGTTTGGAAACCCACGAGTCTTCACAGAAAATGGGGCTCGGAAGCTTGTCTGCTCTGTAAAGAAGGACTGACGGTGATCTGTGGCATCTCTGCCGAAAGAGCACAATGCTGGTGCACGCACAAGTGTTTCAGACCACGACGTACATCATACGTTGTTGAACATAGATCTCCGCAGCAGACCAGCCCTAGTGTTCACATGTTGGCCCAACGACATCGACAATTACGATTGCAGTGGGCACGGGACCATCGGAATTCGACCGTCAATCAATTTAAACGCGTCGGTTCTTCAGCTGAATCACATTTTTGCTACACTAAGTCGACGGTCGTCTCCATAAACTCCTTCATCGAGGTGAACGGTGGCTCGAAACGTGCAGCGCACCACCACCTGCATCCCTTCAAGCCTGATGTCTCCCCCGACGGCGATGTCATCTTCCAATAGTATAATTGTCGGAGCTAGAACCGTGCTACAGTGGTATCAGGAGCATTATGGTAAACTCACGTTGATGTTTTGGCAACCAAATTCTCCTGTTGTAAATCCTGTGGAACCCATCTGGATCGCTATCGGTCGCCATCACAGCGTACCCAAATCAGTGGCTCGTTATTTACGCAAATTACGTAACCTGTACATAGACATCTAATGCCACATATCTCCACAAACCTAGCAACGAACTGTCGGATCCCTGATATCCAGCATCAGTGGTGTATTTCGTTCCAAAGACGGACAAACAAGCTATTAAGGAAAGGGCCATAACGTTTTGGCTCATCAGTGTGTAAATCCTACATCTACATCAATATACATATTTCATAACCTACCGCATGTTGCGTGGCGGAGGGTACCCTTTACCACTATTAGACATTTCCTTTCCGGCTCCACTCGCAAAGAGAGCAAGGGAAATACGACTATCTATATGCTTCCGTATGAGCCCTAATTTATTCGTGGTCCTTACGCGAAATGTATGTTGGCAGCAAGAGAATCGTTCTGCAGTCAGCTTCAGATGCTGGTTCTCTAAATTTTCTCAATAGTGTTCCTCGAGAAAAACATCCCCTTCCCTCCAGGGATTCCCATTTGAGTTTCCGAAGTGTCGCCGCAACACTTGCATGTTTTTCGAATCTACCGGTAACAAATCTACCAACCCGCCTTTTCATTGCTTCGACATCTTCCTTTAATCCGATCTGTTAGGGATACCAAACACTTAAGCAGTACTCAAGAATAGGTCGTACTAGCGTCGTATATGCGATCTCCTTTACAGATGAACCACACTTTCCCAAAATTCTCCCAATAAACCGAAATCGACCACTCGCTTTCCCAACCGCGATCCTTGCAAGGTCTTCTATGGTTTCAAGAGAATCTTATACCATTATTCCCGCAAAATAACGACTAGTTCAGGCAACGATGATGAAGATGGACAGCGGTTACGCGTTATGGCTGTGGCGGCCGGGGCAGATGCATCATTTCATCTTCGCGCTCACAAAACCTGTCCCCGACGATGCGAGCTGTCGTCTTGAAATACAGCGTCACCATTGGCCAGCAAACTCTCTACCATTAGATGGACCTAATCAGCCAAAATGGTCACATCATCCTTGACAGTGAAGCGAACTTGTAAAGTAACCATGAGGGTCTATGGAATACTGTGTTATGGCTACCCAAATCATCACTGAACCCCCCGCCATGTTTCACTCTTGGGGCGTAAACTTTGCAAGAGGTTGGAAAGAGTGTGAAAGAAGATTCATCATGCCAAATGACATTCTTCCATTGCTCCATTGTCCATGTTTTACGACTTTGACACAATGTCTTCCTGTTAAGGACATTTGCATCACTGATTGGTAGTTCTGGAATTCTGTATCTCCCTACACTTCCCTGCTTGTGGAGTTCTCTTCATGTTGTTTTAGTGCTGACAGAATTCGGAAGTGCAGCATTCAGTTCTGCAGTGATTTTTGCAGCTGTCGTCCTCTTATTTTTCCTTACAATTCACTTCAATGATCATCAGTCACGCTCACGCAAAACAATTTGGTCCGGGTTGTCACTTAGCTGAAGATGTTTTTCCGCTTTCCCTGTATGCGGTACAGATCTTCGATACGGTGCCTTCTGAAACACCAGGCACTTCGGCTACATTGGTTACTGAAGCACACAACATTCGAGCGCCAACAATTTGCTCACGTTCCAATTCAATGAGCTCCGACATGTCCACTCACAGTTACCCAGAACACTGTTGTGACCACAACTGACACTTACAACGTACTGAAGACACTGCACAGGTGCCGTTCGTGGTCAAATACAACAGCACAGCCTGCAGGCTTGGTTAGCATCGGCATTTATGTTCAAGTATGCATTTCTCACGGTGCTTCCATATTTTTGCCTACCCCGTGTATGTGCGGAATGTAGGCAATAAGAATAATAAGCACACGTGAAAGTAAAATTGTAGCTTACATGTTAATATAAAACTACAAAAGCTTTTCAGATAAAGGACAACAGTTGTGGAAATGATATACTAACAATCTTTCCAGTTGTGTCTGCCCGTCGAAGAGTCCAGGTGGAAGAAACTCAAGACCATTGTCATCCAGGTTCCTGAAAAAAGAGTAAAAAATTGTATTGCTTCAAAATCACAAAAAATCTGCATTTTATGTTATACACTGGATGATGGGACAGAACGATTAAAAGGAGAAAACTGCCCTGTTCTTTCTGCACTGATTAACTCTCTAAAATAGATCAATTATAGCAATAAACTGGTGACTCTCCTTCACGGGCCCTGCACGCTATTATCAGAGAAGCTATCTGAGCATATTAAATACTGTGTCCCAATTTTGAGCGGATGTCATTAAGGTTTTCTTTTTTCCTACAGATATAGCCTTACACGTAGAGCGTTACAGACGGAATGGCGTGCCAGACTTAGATCGAACCGACACTCTCGATTAACGAGAGTTGATTTGGTACAGTGGCTAGCCCGAGTGTTCCATACCCTAGTTTAGAAAAATACCGGACGTGTTACTAATCTCTCTCTCACATAACATAATACAAAAATCCCATTACATACTTAACAAGGTTCACATGGTTCACGTATAGGCGGTGCAAGCGACGTTCCTCGATTAGGTTTACTGACGACTGTTGCAGCAACATAAATAATTGCCAAATCATTAACCAAACCGAATCTCTTAACCAGGGGAGATTTCTAGAATGAAAAAAAATCATTTCAACTTTTTCAAAGGTAAGGTCCATATGTACAGGAGTTTCCCTATTCCAGTTGTTCATTTCTAGTTGATCACTCACCCATCGGGTTGCAAGGTTGGTTCGACCGTCTGTTAGCGAGGTCAGATTCGCCCTCCCTAGCAGTCATTGTTCCTTTCACCACTGGCGAACGCTGTTTGAATGAGTGTTACACCTCAGCACGGAAAGACAGAGCGTTGAGAGCTCACCCCTCTGGATATCAACGATCTGGATTTTTCCATTACAGCACTGCAGCTACTAAGAAAAGACTCGCGTACGGAGACTAGCATATCCTGACCAGGCATCGACGATAAAATCGACCACCCTGTCAGGACCTGCCCACAGAGTAATAAGTTCCAGAAAACACCTCCCTGTGCTTTATGCCATGTTGTAACATACCATTTACGAAGCTAGTGAGACAAAGGCTCGGAAGAAAAACCATCCGAGTCAGACTGTAGCAGAAGTAGGTATGTTATTTCCTTTTTAGTCTGACCAGGTAGATGGTAGATGGCCGCGCCAGGGGGACGTCTCTTGGCTGTTAGCAACACAAGAGGCGACGTCTGTTACCCGGAGGAATTTGACTTTGTTCCCTATGACATCGGGTTTTCTTCTGCGTATTTTAAGTTGGAAATAAATGTGCAAGAGTTCCTGAAAAAATACCACTGTTTCCTGACAAGTGCTAACAGCGTGAGCAGGGGATTACAAATGAGAACATCTGCATTGTAGAATTTCTGAGACTATTTGGCTCAAAGGCCTGATTTTTGAATTACTTTCTGGAGTCACTAGAAGCTCTGAACATCGGACAGTCTTTCTACGTGTAGAAGGCAAGTTACGGACCCTGTGTTTAAATGTTTTGGCTATATCTAATCGGGAGTTGTTGATCCACAGTGTCCGCCAAAATATTTCTTCGAGTACAGAACATTTACAAGAATTTCCCGTGTGCGAGAATGGAGTCCTGAGCCGTTTTTCCGATTTTTTAGGCAAGAGTGTGGCTTAGCGTGTGCGTAAGTGGTTGGTAAGAAAAGGCCTGTATTAGATGATGAAGTTGTTAGGTATCTGGAAATGTTGTTCAAAGAAAAAAAAATTAACTTGACAACCGTGAATTCAACCTAATGTAATGTATTTATTTCCATGGAAAGCTGAAGTGTTCTATGTGATCCTTGAAATTCGTAATTTCGAACAGTTATCCTGCTTTACACTTGCGAGGATGCTCTCTTGACGTGTGTCCGGCGGTCTACGTTCTGCCATCTAGTAATCGAATCTTGAGTATTTTTTAAAACACTTCGATGACTGAAGGGTATATAACACTGATACTGACGTAGCGATTATTTTAACCCTGACTTAATGAGGCTGACGAGTCTTATCAAGACTGTTTCAGGGACGTAGCAGTGCCGAGAAGTGGCTCTGTCTGCCAATAAACTTTTCTTTATGCATCAGCGACACAATACATTGCGCATTTGTCTCGCACCCTGAGCTTCGTTAATAATGGATGGATTACGGGCGCGTTGCGAGTGGGTAAACTAGTGACGTCACGCCGTCTTTGAGAACGAGACGATAGATGTTTCAGTGTGGCTTTTAAATTGTGGAGGCTCTCCCAAGTTTCCATAAATGCTGTCCATGCAGATCGCCGCCATTTTTGCTAGTATAATAAGGACATTTGACTTCGGGAAGTCGATTCCCGCCAACGATGGTGTAAGGTCTATTTGTGACTAATGTCTGCCACAGCTCGTTTATCACTTGCGGACGCAATGTATGCTAGAGAATATACGTTCTTATGCCATCAGTAACCCAGTAACAAATATTCTCAAACATTCTCACTCTTTCGCATGGAAGAACACTAGACGCAGTCAGCTGGGGTACACAAATTCCGGCAGGGGAGGGGGGCGAAGGGGGAGGGGGGGGGAATTTGACGACAGGGAGGACACCTGGTCACCCTCTGTCACTATTATTATCAAATCCAGTTTATCATGTCGAACGCGTGAAGATACGGAATAAGGCCAGGCAAAAGGAGATATACTAGTTTAGCAAGACATACATATCTGATGATAATATAGATCGAAAACAGTCATAAAATAAAAACAATACTTTTTTGCTATCAAAGACTGTTTTGAATTCCACAAATTTTATACACTGCATCACTATGCCCTCCACTGTGCTTGTGTCACATTTCATTAAACGTACTTATGCTCACATAGTAAATCTACAATGACAATTATGCCCATGCACAAAAATTTTTGCCGCTTACCAAACAAATATAATAGTTCTGTTTTGTTAAGTTGCCCGAACCACATAAATTCTTAATTGCAACACTAGTCTCGCGACACTAACGTCCTTGACGGCAGAAAATCAAACAGGTGTACTCAACTTGATTTAAGTAGCAGTGTGAATGTGGGTAGGAACATTAAGTTGGAATCAAAGAAATAGAAGGTAGTTATTCACTGGAAAAATACGTTTTATCTCTCATCTTGCCAAAAGATTTATTGTTCTAAGTTTTCGCTGTTGGAGCCAGTTACCACATTATTCTCGGTTGTAGACTACGGTGTACTGTAAAATCATGAACAAATGTACCGGCCATACCCTCAGCTGACCTTCGTTAGGGTATGTAATACTACTGGAACTATGAAACTAGAATTATAAATACACTGAATTTACCCCAGTACATATAATCCTTCGAGAGGAGGTTAATAAATTTTGTAGTCTGGTCATGTGACAGAAATGAGGAGGAAGGAAGCTGAGATACTGTAAGCCCTCTTGGTCTGCGTATGTAACGTGGAGTTCTCCAGCTCTCCAACATGAACAGCAAGGATGATTACAAGCTTCCATTGTCTTGGCTGCCAAGACTAGACGGCATACAAACCGACAGCGGTTGCGAGGCAGGCCCATTACGTGCAGTGGTAACCACTTCCGCGGCATACACGCAACAAGTAAACCATCACCTGTCATTCGGAATTTTGTAATTTCTTATATTTATAATACGTGAAGTTCAAAAGTCAAATATGTAATATTAATAGCCGAAGTAGTTCGATGCAACTCCTAAAAATTCTCGAGAAAATCGACATTGACGATTTCTGATACAACTTACTTCACTAAAGATAAGGCTGCTTTTTTTTCTTTTATCGCTATGGTCTTTCCTTTCGTTTTATTTTTTTTTCATTAAATTCGAATTCTTACATTTCTTATGAAAAATGTCTATAATTACATATTGGAGTGCTTAAATTAAAAACCACATTACAAATTTATTAACAATTTGTATGAAATATTGATGGTTAAGAATATATATTTGCAATGAAAAGTGGAATTTTGAACTCAGCGTGTAATTAGAAGATGTTGTGCATTTTTCATAAAAAGAATGATTAAATATTTGTTAATCGGCTTATACTGGATATGTGCTGACATAGGTGCTTGAATCAAACGAAAGAATAAAATTAAATTAAAAATGTGACCAAAGTGGGATTCGAACGAGCGATCAGTTATTGCTGTGGTCTGCTCTATGGGAGGGAGGTGCTTTGGACTCAACTGTTTTAATGCGCGATGGAGATGCACCTCAAGTTGCTGGTGAAGTCGCTAAGTTACTCCGTAATATATTTGGAGAAAACCGAGCCATAGACCGATCGTTCCCTACTGCGAGGCCAGCAAGATATCTAGATTTGAACCCGTGCAATTTCTGGCTGTGGGGTTACCTGAATGAGGGGTTGATCAGCAGGACACTAACAAACTTTGGAGGTTAAGATGAGCATACCGAGGGAAGTAGCAATCTCTAGCAGTAGAGCAATCTCTAGTGCGGTTCCATGCTGTCGTGGATGCAGATGGTCGTCACATTGAGTAACTTTTTAACCTGGATCGTAAGCACGCTACGTAATCAACAAGTTTTTGCCTCTCATTTGGAAATTAAATGTGTTTCTTTCAGTGATTTATTTGTCATTTATCTCCCGCATGTCCTTACAAATGTTTCCACAAAGATTGATTATCCTACGATCACACGTTTTTCCTGGGGCTCTCTTAACTAGCGAAAGAGAAATTATAACCACAGAATGCCGGCCGCTGTGGCCGAGCGATTCTAGGCACTTCAGTCTGGAACCGCGCTGCTGCTGTGGTCGCAGGTTCGAATCCTGCCTCGGGCATGGATTTGTGTGATGTCCTTCGTTTAGTTAGGTTTAAGTAGTTCTCGGTCTAGGGGACTGATGACCTCAGATGTTAAGTCCCATAGTGGCTAGAGCCATTTGAACTATTTGAACCACATAATAAATACACCAAAAAAGTATTGTATCACCCCGGTTCCCAGAGCTCCCGAAGATAGACGTTGACTGTGGATATTGTATCACAGACACAGTCCCTTTGACTGTTCAGAAAATGGTTCAAATGGCTCTGAGCACTATGGGACTCAACTGCTGAGGTCATTAGTCCCCTAGAACTTAGAACTAGTTAAACCTAATTAACCTAAGGACATCACAAACATCCATGCCCGAGGCAGGATTCGAACCTGCGACCGTAGCGGTCTTGCGGTTCCAGACTGCAGCGCCTTTAACCGCCACTTCGGCCGGCTAGACTGTTCAGAGATGTCACTAAACCCGCCCAAAGATGTAAACAACATTGCATGAGCTGCGCTTATTAGACGGAGGGGGTCCGACAGACAATCAGTTGCAGTCATTCCACAAGGAAAGAGGTACACGGCTCGGGTTGTCTGTAGTTCAACCATGCCTAGACGGTCAATACCGCGGTTCGATTGCGTCTGCATTGTTACTTTGTGTCAGGATGGGCTCTAGACAAGGGAAGTGTCCAGGCGTCTCGGAGTGAACCTAAGCGATGTTGTTCGGACATGGAGGAGATACAGAGAGACAGGAACTGTCTATGACATGCCTCGCTCATGCCGCCCAAGGGTTACTACTGCAGTGGATGACCGCTACCTACGGATTATGGCTCGGAGGAACGCTGACAGCGACACCACCATGTTGAATGATGCTTTTCGTGCACCCGCAGGACGTGATGCGCAACTTCACTCCCGACGTCCTTGGCGAGGTCCATCTTTGCAACTACGACACCACGCAACGCGGTACAGATGGGCCCAACAACATGCGGAATGGACCGCTCAGGATTGGAATCACGTTCCCTTCACCGATGAGTGTCCCATTTGCCTTCAACCAGACAATCGTCGGAGACGTGTTTGGAAACAACCCGGTCAGGCTGAAAGCCTTAAACACATTGTCCAGCGAGTGCAGCAAGGTTTAGGTTCCCTGATGTTTTGATGTGGCATTATGTGGGGCTGACGTACGCGCTGGTAGTTATGGAAGGCGTCGTAACGGCTGTACGATACTTGAATGCCATGCTCCGAGCGATAGTGCAACCGTATCAGCAGCATATTGGCGAGGAATTCGTCTACATACTTTGCCGTGATTTACAACAGGAAATAGGTATCATTGGATAGGTTGTACATCGTATATATGAAAATTTAAAGAAGACTGACATTGTCACATACACCTTGTAAATAATAGTTAACGTTTATTGCATGAAAGGTGACGGAGTGTCTCTATCATCAAAACGGCGTGATGACTGATTGCCTGTACTAGTAGAGGTTGGAACGCCAATGGAAATGAAACGGCAGGCGTAGCTCAAGCCCTGCGTGGAAAATCCCGCACAGGTGTGTTAGTCCTGCTTCACACAGGAAGTGCCAGGTCGGACGGTCTGGGCGCCTGAGCGCGGAAGCACAATACAGCGGCGGCTGGCCGTTATTGCAGCAGGAGCCGCAAGGATAACCGGATAATACTTCGGAAACTCTTTAAATATTGGAAGCAGCAGAGAGGAATGAGGAAGCGTTACCTCGGAAATCGCAGGCTGGGTTATTTCCGAGTGTTTTTACTCTGAAAAGCGTACCATTGTGTGAGTGTAGGTATTTCCTCGCAAACTTTCCGCGCTGGAAGACAAAAAATTAAAATATGGTTGGTCAGCGTTCGGAAGAATCTGTATAGAGGGAGAATATTCCGTGATTTCGAGAATATGATTCGCCTTCTGAGTTACGAAGGAGGGGAAAGGAGCTTTGCTGGTAAACCAGTGGTGGAGAGAAGAAGTCTTCCATTTTGAGCGCCCATGTTGGACAGGCGCTCAGTATCAGCTTTTGTTGGTACAGACGGACTTGCTGTCTTTGCTCTCAGGAGATTTTATAGTTAGGACGGTTAGGCACTGTACTGTTGCCAACTTATACGATTCTGAACTTCGTCTCCAGATAGGGAGTCGCCATTGAGTACGCAGCGTTCAGTGATTGAGAGCACTTCCTCTGTCTATACTTATGTAGAGACGTTATCTGAATTCCGTCCTTGTGGCTGGAAATGCGTTTTTTGTCTGTAGAACACAGAGAGGAGAAGACAATATAAGATCATACTAGTCAGAGGACCGGCATCTGCCATCCTCGTGTTTGAAAGAGTTTTTATTTTGTGGCTAGAATTCTTCCAGCGTCGCAGACGTGTACGAGAACCATCACTCCGACGCACCGGACGCAGTACATACGGTGATATTACTAATTGCTTCGGCTTATTAGGGCTACAAAGCTAAACAGCTGTGATCAAGTAAATTTTATTTCGACTGAGGTTGCGCACAACTGTAGATCATCTTTGAAAGTAGTGTCTTCTGGTGTTTGGTACACAGGTAATGTCAGCCATTTCGCGTTATTTTTATTAGATAGCGTAGTTATAAAAAGGCGCAGATAAGGGGCAATTTATCAATCATATTAGTTAGGAAATCCATTTTTATCTCTCCATTTTCATTGGACATTGATATATAAATATTTGAAATATATAAAGAGGTTTTTAATCCACAATAAATGTATAAGCAGCAACAGAATTTATCATTTGTAGTTACTAGTTCCCTTAATTATTCATTTATGTTTATGTCGTAATTTATATGTTAAAGAGCAAGAAGGAGGAGATAATATCACCATTAAGAGATCCTAAAATCTGCTTCAGGGGGTAGTCAGAGAGGGCCAAATCTTCATTTTTGCGTTCAATATTTTCCGTTGCGCACATTCATTTTACACCCGTCTGGAGTAGCATTTTGGAGTCTTCATGGACGACAATTTGCGCACCTATCGTGCACATCTTTCCTTCAGGATAACGACATCGCTCAACGAGAGTGGCCAGTATGTTCTACAGACATGAATCCTATCGAACATACCTGGGATACGTTGAAAAGGGCTGTTTATGGACGACGTGACCCACCAACCACTCTGAGGGATCTAAGCCGAATCGCCGTTGAGGAGTGGGACAATCTTGACAAACAGTGCCATGATGAACTTGTGGATAGTATGCCACGACGAATACAGGCATGCACCAATGCAAGAGGTCGTGCTACTGGGTATTAGAAGTACCGGTGTGTACAGAAATCTCGTCCAGTACCTCTGAAGATCTCGCTGTATGGTGGTACAACATGCAATGTGTGGTTTTCATGAGCAATAGAAAGGGCGGAACTGATGTTTATGTTGATCTCTATTCCAATTTTCCGGAGCTCTCGGAACCGAGGTGATGGAAAACCTTTTTTTGATGTATGTATTTTCTACGTCATTCTGCGAATACGAAGTACCAGAACTCATCAACTTCACTTCCTAAGCTTTGTTTCCTCCATCCATTTTTTCTTCACGTTTCAGATCTAGGAACTCAGCGCGATGGTGCAATGTAAGATACTGGGCTCGCCTTCGACAGGACGGTCGTTCAGCTCACCGTCCAACCATCCAGATTTAGATTTTCTTTTGTTTCTTTCAATTGATTAAGACAAATGCTGGAATGGTCGTTCGGTGATGATACCGCCGAATTCTTTCCCCAATTCGAACTTGTGCTGCGCCTCTAATGATCCCTTTGTCGACGGGACGTTAAACTCTTAATCTTCCTTCCCTCGAGCCAAACAGCTCTACCATTTCTTGTGGTTCCTAGTTATCAAGCGGTTTAACTATAAAAAATGGACAGTATGTCATGTGTCCATTTTTCGTGCGCCACATAAAAGAGATATCAATGCTTCATCAAAAAACTGGTCCAGCTGAAAACCAGAAATAACAAGATCTACATGCATAACTTTCAGACCAAGTTTATTTTTCACATAAGTAACCCCTGAAAGACGTTCAATAAACGTTCAAGAATAAATCCAAAGCTTCTAGTCGAATTTAAGTATAACTGCATAGTTTATACATGAATTACATATATAATGGTTTGATATATTCCTTAATTTAACGTGTATGCACCTGGAAACTATGAAAAACTCTACCTTTGTAAGTAGTCTGTTTAGGTTTTCTTATTGGTAACGCCACGTAGCGCTCTGTATGAAAATCACTGGCTGTGCTGTGTGCAGTCTGTGGCTAGTTTGCATTGTTGTCTGCCATTGTAGTGTTGGGCAGCTGGATGTTAACAGCGCATAGCGTTCGGCAGTTGGAGGTGAGCCGCCAGCAGTGGTGGATGTGGGGAGAGAAATGGCGGAGTTTTTAAATTTGTAAGACTGGATGTCATGAACTGCTATGTATATTATGATTTTTCAACACTATTAAGGTAAATACATTGTTTGTTCTCTATTAAAATCTTTCATTTGCTAACTATGCCTATCAGTAGTTAGTGCCTTCCGTAGTTTGAATCTTTTATTTAGCTGGCAGTAGTGGCGCTCGCTGTATTGCGGTAGTTCGAGTAACGAAGATTTTTGTGAGGTAAGTGATTAGTGAAAGGTATAGGTTAATGTTAGTCAGGGCCACTCTTTTGTAGGGATTATTGAAAGTCAGATTGCGTTGCGCTAAAAATATTGTGTGTCAGTTTAAGGACAGTCATGTATAATTGTTCAAAGGGGACGTTTCACCTTTCTTTCTGACATTACAGAAGTCTCAGTTAATAAACAAAACAAATATCTAAAAAATTATGGAAATGGTATCATGACACCAACTAGTGCAACAATTGGGATCATCACGTAGAAGTGAGTTCAGATGTCGACTCATCAAACACTTTGATAATTAAGTACAGTAATCTCTGCATTCACATGAGTTTCAATAAGCACAAATATGTATAATCTTATAAAACGTTTACCGACTACAGCTAATTCAAATCAGGAGGGTGAGGGCCTGTATGGGGTGGATTGATTTAGGTTTCTCCAAGCCTTGTTCTATATCGCTGGAGTTCTGTTACTTCGATTGAACTACTAGTTAAGCAAGCCAATGGCAATGCTAGTCTTGACTGAATTCCAGTATCAGATATTGTCTCTGCAGGTGTTTATGTACGTTTACGTTACCGCTCCATTTGTTTTATAGACTACATTTTCTTTAGTAATAAGATACTGAAATTTAATTTGTTTGTCTTATTAAGATTGTGTTTTAACTTTATCTTTATGTAATATAACTGTGCACAAGCTAACAATAAGTTTGAAATCCCTCAAAATCGTAATTTATAACTTAATAAAGTTTTGAAAAAGCAGGTTCTCTTGTTTAAAGTAATGCACATGTGGAATCAATGCATTGTCTTACATCTTTGACCACAATTTTGCTCGGTCACAGAATCGGTGCACGGTATGGACCTATCTGCGCCGGCGATTCCAAGTGGTGTGTTGATTATTAGACTGGTGCCACTCATGTCACTGCGTAATCTGGCCTGTAAATGAAGTCACAGGCGTGCTGTGTGGCTATATGTGGTGTCATCGGCGGGTTCTGCTTCAATCTATGGTATTATAGTGATGGCCACATAGTATTAGTCGCTACTGCGGTAACAGCCAACGAGTTTAAATTTTATAGAGTTGCTATACGTCCGCCATGTCTGAAGCAAATTGAATACCCGTCCGCCATTTTATCTGTAGACAAGGGCGTTGTCTGCTGTGTTACCCCCCCCCCCCCTCCCTCCCCCCCCCCCCCGGTATTGACTTTGACTAACTTCAAATAACTCATGCTAGCTTTATTCCTTCTCAGAAAACAGCAAACAGACGTGATTTCTATCTACAGTGGCAGCAACAAGCAAAGTTGTAGTCGAAATACCCATAAACTTTTCGATGTAGACAAAACTGCAGGACGACTAAAAATATTTTCGCCCAGCTACGATAACTTTTTGTTTCTCGCAAAATGAATGTATATCAACGCAAAATGAGCAGGTACCACCTGAGGATAATGGAGTAAACTTCGAAATGTGTTGTGGTTACATGATAGAAACTGTATTTTTGTCTATATGAAAATATGTAAAAGCAGTATAATTATTTACTTACAGACTTACTATGTGCTAATGATGACTCATTGAGAGTATTGTTGCCCAAATTGTAGAAAGTTGCGAGATTTCACCTTTTTTTTGTAAATGTTGTGGAAAATTAAAGACAGTTGGGACTGCCTTGGACAAAGGGCGTCTCTGGTCATTTGCGTCGTACATATATTTCTCTACAAAGTGATCTGAGCAGATGTAGCCCATAGCGGTAGCGCGGTTCCAGACTGTAGCGCCTAGAACCGCTCGGCCACCCAGGCCGGCTAAATGTAAGTGTAAATAGCTAACTAGCAGCAACAAAGCGCAACACTACATGGTCAAGCTACAGTGTGTAAAATACTAACGATTTATTGGCTGTAAGTAGCGAATTAGTGGCAAGTTGAGTATTGCCACTGTCTGCAAATTATTGAAACTAGCGCACTGATTGTAATCTACTGAATGCAATTTACTGAATATAACAACTTACTGAATAACAAAGAAATAGTTGTAGCAGCTACTGCAACCTGACAATGTTCTGCCTGTGAGAATTAACAGATTCATATAATTAACCACCTGCAACTAGGGAATCCAGTTATATACAAGAGACTGATTGCAAACCACTGCAGTCGCAATAGACCAATAATGGTTCAAATGGTTCAAATGACTCTGAGCACTATGGGACTCAACTTCTGAGGTCATTAGTCCCCTAGAACTTAGAACTAGTTAAACCTAACTAGCCTAATGACATCACACACATCCATGCCCGAGGCAGGATTCGAACCTGCGGCCGCAGCGGCCTCGCGGTTCCATACTGCAGCGCCTAGAACCGCACGGCCACAGCGGCCGGCGACCAATAATGAGAAAGACGTGGGGGGAAGAGTGAATTTGGGTGAATTTAGGGAGAATTGGTTCTAATGACATGGAAAGGGAAGACAGAGAGAAACTAAACAATATACGAAAAACTGTATGATAAAAACGTAACATATATGGCTGGGGGGGAGGACGTCGGATGGGGGGGGGGGGGGGGGTAGGTGTGACAAGGTGGTGAACTACGTGGCAGGGAGTTAGTGGGATGGTGGAGGTTGGAGGGAAAGGAGGAGGTAGAAGTGATTAATAGGAACAAGTGAGGAAAATTGGTTTGTAACAGCTGGATTCTTACTATGGATAAGATGTAACTGTGAAGGTAATTAGCTGCTATCTGATTATATAGACTTCCAGCAAACTATTGAGGCTATTTTTTGTTATTTTATTGTACTTTTAATCCCACCCTGAGACCAGCTTAAAGTTCCGCATGTGATTGGCTGATTGGCTTCAGTACTGGCATGATGTCTGCACTTGTTCTTTGGTTTTCTTACACGATGTTTGTACAGGCACTATGAACCACATGTAAGCATTTACGAGCTATTTTTGCTTTAAGGGATTCATTATTCTAATACATATTGTTCGTGTATTTTCTAGGACTATAGCAATATGCTGCATACATCACGCTTTTGACACTCACAAATAATGCGATAATTATAAGTATATACCATTTTTTGTCTTTAAATTGTTAAACTTTTCGTTCCTAAAATTTAATATTCTTACCTGACTTCTACTTGTTTGTGGCATATTTTTCTGTACAGCCGTCTGAAGAAGGGCACTAGGTGCCTGGAATCGGTAAAGGAATAACATTTCCTTTGTGCAATTGTCTGCTGAGTATTTCAAAAAACAAAAATGCGGTTGCTGATAAGGGATAATATAAAAAATTCCCGTGTATGTTAGATCACTACGGCTCCGGAGACAGACCTCATTTTGGGGGATAATGGCTGAATGACTGAGACACAGAACTTTCGACAGCATTGCATCTCTCTCTGTCTCTATTTCTCTGTTTCTTTCTTTCTTTCTCTGGTACAGTATGCGTCGTCCAACCTACCGGGCTAGATTAATAAGACAGTTACCGCCTTTTCGGAAGGCACGTGTTTGAAATCCCTGTCCAGCGATACAGACTTAAAATGGAAGGCATTCGGAAGTCCGTGGCTAGCCTAACGAGTTCAAACATTGCACATTTGGATATCACATTACTACCTGCCTTGTTTTCTTCCTC
Source organism: Schistocerca americana (assembly GCF_021461395.2). Classification (NCBI taxonomy): domain Eukaryota; kingdom Metazoa; phylum Arthropoda; class Insecta; order Orthoptera; family Acrididae; genus Schistocerca; species Schistocerca americana. Next base: position 655,485,119 of record NC_060130.1, on the reverse strand, counting down.
TAGTTATTTAGCTCCGCTATCAGATCTTCGTATCTACTGAAATATCCATTTGAACAAACTAAAAACTCCGCCCGAACAGACCATGAAGCCCCAAAGGTACCGACCGGCCGTCGTGTCATCCTCAGCCCACAGGCGTTACTGGATGCAGATATGGAGGGGCATGTGGCCTGCACACCTCTCTCCGGGCCGTATGTCGATTTACGAGACCGGAGCCGCTGCTTCTCGATCAAGTAGCTTTTCATTTTGCCTCACAAAGGCTGAGTGCACCCTGCTTGCCAACAGCGCTCGGCAGACCGGATGGTCACCCATCCAAGTGCTAGCCCAACCCGACAGCGCTTAACGTCGGTCATCTGATGGGAACAGGCGTTACCACTGCGACAAGGCCATTGGCTAGCTATCTGAATGCAGACATCAAAATATACTTTTTTCTTTCATTCTTTGCTGCCCAGTGTGGCTGAGCGGTTCTAGGCGCTTCTGTCTGGAACCGCGCGACCGCCACGGTCGCAGGTTCGAATCCTGCCTCGGGCATGGATGTGTGTGATGTCCTTAGGTTAGTTAGATTTAAGTAGTTCAAGTTCTAGGGGACTGATGACCTCAGATGTTAAGTCCCATAGAGCTCAGAGCCATTTGTACCATTTTTTCATTCTTAGCAACTTAATGATCTCCATCATTCGGATAAATTTTAAATTCAGTTTGCAGAAAATGCCAGCATTTTTTTTCATTGTGTTGTCATTTACTGTCAGTGACATTACTAGCCAGTCAATCCTCATTTAATACTGTAGGTATGACAACGTTGTGATCACTTGTTAGAATGCGTGTAACATACCACCATATCATGACTGGAGTTTTCATTGGCGAAGAGAGAAAAGGACGTTGGTTAAAGTCCGAGCTATCGCTCGCATCGCAGTCACTAGAGCGACAGAGAGAACACTAGTTTGTCCCGACGGTTAAAGAACTGGCCATAGTTTCGTTAAAAGAAAGGTACCAGAATTTACCTGAAATCATTAAAGGACATGACAGGAACAAGACTGGGGTAGCTGAATTAGAGCTTGAACCCTCCTCCTGCCGCGTATGAGTCCAGCGCTTTACCACTTTATCACCTCTCTCTTTGACTGTGATGAGTAGGACTGTGTATGTCAGGATTTTAATCTTTGCAGGCCATCCATTCAGCGTAATTAACACTTACATTAGTAGCAATCTGCTGAACTGGTTACCGTGCTCTGTAATGATAGCTGATGTTAATATTGCGTGTCACACGATTTCCGATAGAGCGTTCAAATGGTTCAAATGGCTCTGAGCACTATGGGACTTAACATCTGAGGTCATCAGTCCCCTAGAACTTAGAACTACTTAAACCTAACTAGCCTAAGCACATCACACACATCTATGCCCGAGGCAGGGTTCGAACCTGCGACCGTAGTAGTCGCGCGGTTCCGGACTGAAGCGCCTAGAACCGCTCGGTCACCGCGGCCGGCGATAGAGCGTTGCTAAATCTTCTAAATCAAAATACCACATTTTAAACGCGAAGCCCACCAATTTTCGGCACTTTCCACGCTGATTTTACTCTTTGCAACCCGTCAGCACGATGAAGAAAGCGTGAAAAGCATTTGAAAATGACACACTCTTCATCATATTCACCAGTGAACTAGAAATGGAATTACTTATAGGCCAGCTGACGCTAGCCAATGCAGACTGTCTAGAGATCTCAAATGAGACTATAGGCAGGACTGTCGGAGGGGTCCTTCGAGGGGTCACAGAATGAGCTCGGTCACGGCAAGGACACTGTATAGCTCCGAGGAACCACCTGCAGTGAACAGCAAGTGCTAATCACGCTTAAACACTCACTAGACGAGTTGAAGGCAGATTCCACTAAGGAAGCTAGTCATTACGAAGCCAGATGATAGTGAGAGCCGAGTAGTCAGCCAGAGTTACGCCTTGAACGACTGTTGTGATTTCAATAATGGCCCTCTCTCGAATCCACCAATAACGTAATATTTAATTTTTAATTATTTGATATGGAGGCGCACTTCTAGTCGACTATCACATTCTGAATATCCAAAGTTCCTGAGCCTGTTACCGCAGTATACATGTAAGCCCGACTGAAGAAACCCTAAATAGCAGCTTGCTGTTCAGCCTCGTAATATGGTGTCATCAACAAGTCACAATCCAGTATTCAGTCACGTAATGTAACATCAGTTTTCCTACAATCCGTGTGATCAAGGTGCGGTGAAAAAATTCAAATGCAAGGTGAATCTCTCCTTGTAATACCGTAACCGCTTCACTTGTCGGCAGTCACACAGGTGTAGAACTCTAGTTACACTACGGTCACAACACTGAGTTTTAATCTCCATGTTATTTCACCATGTAGCATCCTATATTGTTTTCTGGAGGCGGCTGTGATTGACATTAGCCGTATCGACTTAATGTGCTCCATAGTTTCAGTGTTTAGAGCCCTTGTCAATGAGCTATTGCACACTCCATGAAAAGAGGAAAAAGGGTGCAGACATTCTGTATGTAAACAGACAGTAATATAGAATTTCAGTTTCGAGGGAAAATAGTTTGAACGATTCCGAACAAAATTTGTCAAATGAAGTACGGTGACATCACATGGCTGCTTGAGGAAACATTGTGACTACCACAGACCGACCTATACCCCAAATACAGTTCGAAGCAATATTGATATACACTATCACGTGGAGACAGTTTACGATGAATGGTGCACATGTGAGTTGTCCCACGAAAATTGGCAGGGTGTTGCTAATTTTCTCAGAACAGCGACATGAAACTTGTAACGTTATTGAGGCAACCAGGGAGACTTTAAAATTTATACAACACCAATGTAAATGACCATATGGTGGAACAAGTGTGCTTATTTGAGATGTTAACTCTGTAGGAGATCGTACAGAGCTTTGTTCACTCCCACGAAAACACGCGGTTGCTCACAGAGTGAGGGGTCACATCTTGGCACACTACAAAGAGGAGGAGAAAATGGTCTCCAGTGCTGCACTAAAGTTTGTGAAACTCACGGGTATATTAATGCAACAGATTAATAACGTGTCAATACCCAAAGTATAGGAATGCCAGAAATGCCAGAACTGTTGACTTTCCCTGATTTTGAGAAATGAGTATGAGGTGAAGCCATGGAATGGATCATCTCGTAGCAATAACCTGTATGATGTGATCAAGTGGCGCATGATACTGGACTACTGAAGTGTGGATACACCGAAAATTATGTTGCCTGTACGCCTGTTGACCTTGTCAAGTATGCACACTGTTCCATTTCGCTGTTTTAATCACTTTCTTGAAACGCCGCATTTGCTCTTCGGTTACAAAGAAATATGATTCTATAAGTACTCCACGTTTTCAAGAAATTTTTAGATACTTGCTAAATACTGCCTCTTTCATGACTTTTGTCGTAATAGTCTGTTACACGGTATTATTTTTAGAGACTTGTGGATGCTTAGTCTTCACATTAGTTAAATTTCACACATCAGTAACATATAAATGCAGAATTTTACAGAAAAATTATGTTGGTGGATGGTAGAAGGCACACATCTCCGTATCTTAAAATCGTTTTTGTTCGGTTGTAGCTTGTGTACATCTCTTGTTAGACTTCCATGTCTTTAACAGAAATATTGATGTTCTATGGGTGATCGAGTGGGCAACTGACCAATATTTTTATTATGAACACTGCAGTTCCTTTGAAGGTTAGCTGCAAACAGACTTCTGAGCTTATTTATTCATTGAAACGCCGGACAGTGCTCATGTATCAAAGATGAACTGCACCTGCATAATGGGACATGCGTCACAGATCAAACACTGTGGCTTAACGACCCATGCGTCACACGTAAACCGACGCGCCATGACAGCCTGTATATGCAACGAAGATGAAATACAGTGACCGGGTAGAGTTAGCGCCGCATATTAACAAACATAGCGCCACATAGGTGGAAAACTGCAAGTCTCGCAAGGATTGTGGGTCGTCCGAGTTGCCTCTCAGACGTCGGGATATCAAATGCCAGACATTCACAATTCAAACTTTTCACAGTGCAAGAGAAGCCCATACTGTATTCATTGGAATACCTAAACGCAAATCCTCATCTCGGCTGATTGAGGTGTTTGTTAATTGTATTTACATTGTTACTTTGACTATAGAATCCCAAAAAGTTGAAGTTATGGCCAAAATCTGTCCGCTCTCATATTCCATGGAATGACACATAAGCGATCAGTGATAGATCCTGTTGAATGAATCTAAAGTGGCTGATCGTTACAGTTTCAGAATCCATTGACATCGCCTACGTCTACATGATTACTTTGCAGTTCACAGTTAAGTGCCTGGCAGAGGGTTTATCGAACCTCCTTCAAGCTATTTCTCTACCGTTCCACTCTCGAACAACTTGCTGGAAAACGAGCACTTAAATCCCTTCAAGCGAGATCTGATTTCTCTTACTTTATTATGATCATCACTTCTACCTATGCAGATGGGTGCTAACAGTATATTTTCCCCTTCGGAAGAGAAAGTTGATGGTTGAAATTTCATGAGAAGATCCTGCCACAACGAGAAACGCCTTTATTTTAACGATTGCACCGTAATTCGCGTATCATATCCGTGGATCTCTCTCCCCTGTTTTGCTATAATGCAGAACGAGCTGCCCTTCTTTGAACATTTTTCATGTCCTCCCCCAATACTGTCGGATGCAGATGCCACTCCGCGCAGAAATACTCCAGAAGAGGACGGACAAGCGTAGTGTAGGCAGCCTCTGTAGTAATCCTGTTGCATGCGTTCTGCCAATAAGCCGCAATCTATGGTTCGCTTTCCCCACAGCATAATCTATGTTTTTATTTAAGCTATTCCTAATTCTAATTCCTAAGTATTTAAAGAAATTCACGGCCTATAGATTGTTGTCATCCATAGTCCGAAATCGTCAGATTCCTTTTACACTGAAGCGGCAAAGAAACTGGTATAGGCATGCGTATTCATTTACAGAGATATGTAAACATGCAGAATACGGCGCTGTGGTTGACAACGCCAATATAAGACAACAAGAGTCTGGCGCAGTTGTTAGATCGGTTACTGCTGTTACAATGGGAAGTTATCAACATTTAAGTGAGTTTGAACATGGTGTTATAGTCGGCGCACAAGCGATGGGAGGTAGCGGCAAAGTGGGGATTTTCCCGTACGATCATTTCACGAATGTACCATGAATAACAGGAATTCTGTAAAACATCAAATCTCCGACATCGCTACTGCCGCACGGCACCAACGATGACTGAAGGGAATCGTTCAGCGTAACAGGAGTGCAACTATTCCATAAATTGCTGCAGATTTCAGTGCTGGATCATCAACAAGTTTCAGCGTGAGAACCATTCAATGAAACATCATCGATATGGGCTTTCGGAGCCGAGGGCCCACTCGTGTACCCTTCATGACTGCACCACACATAGCTTTACGCCTCGCCTGGGCCCGTCAACGCCGATATTGTACTGCTGATGACTGGAAACATGTTGCCTGGTCGGACGAGTCTCGTTTCAAATTGTGTCCAGCGAATGGACGTGTACTGGTATGGAGACAACCTCATGAATCCATGGAACCTGCATGTCAGCAGGGGAATTTTCAAGCTGGTGGAGGCTCTGTAATGGTGTGGTGCGTGTGCAGTTGGAGTGATATGGGACCCCTAATACGTCTAGATACGACTGTGACAGGTGACACCTACGTAAGCATCCTATCTGATCCCCTGCATCCATTCATGTCCATTGTACATTCCGACGGACTTGGTAAATTCCATTAAGACACCCCCACACGTCCGGAATTGCTACAGACTGGCTCCATGAACACTCTTCTCAGTTTAAACACTTCCGCTGTCCTCCAGACTCCCCAGACATGAACATTATTGTGCATATCTGGGATTCCTTGCAACGTGCTGTTCAGAAGAGATCGCCACCCTTCCGTACTCTTACGGGTTTACGGACAGCCCTGTAGGATTCATGGTGTCAATTCCGTCCAACACTACTTCAGTCATTAGTCGAGTCCATGCCAAGTCGTGTTGATACACTTCTGCGTGCTTGCGGGGGCCGTACAGGATGTTAGGCAGGTGTACCACTTTCGTTGGGTCTTCAGTGTATTACTTATGTGGATGACTTCTCACTTTTTATTGTTTAGAATCAATTACCACTTTTCGCAACATACAGATGTCCTGTTTAAATCATTTTGTAATTGTTTTTGATCATCTGATGACTTTATGAGGCAGTAAATGGGAGCATCATCTACAAACAGTCTAAGAGATCTACTCAGAATGTCTCCTAAATTGTTTATATGCATCAGTATCAGCAGAGGGCGTATGAGACTTTCTTCGGGAATACCAGATATCACTTCTGTTTATCTCTATGACTTTAAGTCAATTACTACAAACTGTGGTCTTTCTGAAATGAACTCACGAATCCAGTTGCACAATTGACACGATACTCCGTAGCCACATAATTTAATTAGAAGTCGTTGGTGAGGAACGGTGGCAAATGCCTTTCGGAAATCTTAAAATATGGACTCACTTTTACATGCCCTGTAGACAGAACTCATTACTTCGTGAGAATAAAAAGCTAGTTGTGTCTCACAAGAACGATATTTTCTTAATCCCTGTTGGCTATTTGTCAATAAACCGTTTTCTTTCAGGTAATTCATAAAGTTTGAACACAGCACATGTTCCAAAATCCTACTACATATCGACGTTAGTGGTATGTGTCTGTATTTCAGCAGATCATGGTTATTTCCTTTCTTCATTATTGGTGCGACCTGTGCTGCTTTCCAGTCTTTAGGTTCTAAAGGTACTGAAGCCGCGTTCTTAATTGAAGCGTATAGCAGATTCGATGGTTTTGGTGTCTCAATTCTACTCGTTATCCTCACATTCCGTTGTCTTCTTAATTTACTTTTCACTCAACGCTTCTACTACTATGGTGTCCCTCAAGAACATTCAACTCTTCGTAGGCCCATTCCAATGTTTTGTGCCTCTTTATAACAGTATTTGACATTCACTGAACATTTTTCGGACAAAACTTTTCTATTGTGTTGAATTAAAGCGTGGAACATTTTGTTCAGTGGTAATCTTGGTAGCAGATGTTTCTCCCTGAACTCCACTGTTTCAGGTTACATCTCTTATCGCGAAGAGCGTTGAATGCCTCAGCTCAACTATTGTCGTATAACTTATCACGCAACTGCAGATTCGCTAGGTTCAAGAGTGCTGTAGCAGTGGACATGTCCCAGTGCCTTTCTACTGATGTTTTCCGGTGTGCTTCGGGAGACAAGGGGCAGCTCCTCTTTGGTCAAGTCAGAGGCGCGTACGGTGTTGAGAGAAAAATTTCTGGTTCATGCAAAAACAACAAATAAAAATTGTTTGCAAGATTTTGTATTTCTCGCGAGCTGATACTAACTGCAGAATCCAAGGTACGATAATCACTACTTACGCTTTCTTATTATGCTACTCTGTGGTGGACGTGTATACAATGTATGACACCGTACACCAAAAATTAAAAAAAGGTTTTCTTATTAAATTTTATGACCGGTTTCGATATCATCAGCTGTGTCTTTCTTGCTGAAATAGTATATCTCCTTTTTTTGGTATCATCCTATATCTTCATGGGGTCGGCATGATAATCAGCATTTGGCAATGTTTGTGGCAGATGGTGACCATATGCTTTTTCTGTCACCAACCAACCCTTCCCTGCCTACCCACCCCCTCCCTCACCTCCTCACCCTCACCGCCACCCTTCGCAGGGCGGAATTTTTATACCCCAACTGTCAGCGTCTAGTGTTGCCCTACTGAAATTATGAGAATGTTTCTAAGGGCTTGTGAATCGTGTAACTGCAGCGAGACATGGGTACCTGCCTGGTATTCACCTAGTTGGATGTGGAAAACCGCCTGGCCGGTACACCAGCTCTTTCGTTAATCCGTCGGGCGTATTTGGTCAGGGACAGGCGGGTGGTCGCGAATACTGGAAGCGGCGTGCTAATCTGGTTGGCCTTGCTAAACTACTACATAAAACAGTTTCCTTCTGTTTCATGTACTGGTTCTGTAAGACAGAAGTACGTTTCTACTGTTGTGTAATTAATGTGAATATAACCTTAATAGAGGGGAAAGAGTCAGGAAAGTGTCTCTAGTATTCAGTCATTAAGCGTATCTTAATTATTCGCCATAATCCTTGGCTTCATTCACCACAACCTGATCCTTGCCCTCGAATATACTCCTCTGGTCTCTAAATCCTTAGCACAGTTTGTGACTACTGAAAATTGGAGAACATTCATAACTTCCTTAAATCTTTGGACTTTTGCGTCCTACTGCTACGGAAGATAATACACTACTGGCCATTAAAATTGCTACACCAAGAAGAAATGCAGAAGATAAACGGGTATTCATTGGACAAATGTATTATACTAGAACTGACATGTGATTACATTTTCACGCAATTTGGGTGCATAGAACCTTAGAAATCAGTACCCAGAACAACCACCACTGGTCGTAATAACGGCCTTGATACGCCCAGGCATTGAGTCAAACAGAGCTTGGATGGCGTGTACAGGTACAGCTGCCCATGCAGCTTCAACACGATACCACAGTTCATCAAGAGTAGTGACTGGCGTATTGTGACGAGCCAGTTGCTCGGCCACCATTGACCAGACGTTTTCAATTGGCGAGAGATCTCGAGAATGTGCTGTCCAGGGCAGCAGTCGAACATTTTCTGTATCCACAAAGGCCCGTACAGGACCTGCAACATGAATCGTGCATTATCCTGCTGAAATGTAGGGTTTCGCAGGGATCGAATGAAGGGTAGGGGCTGGCCGGGGTGGCCCAGCGGTTCTAGGCGCTAGAGTCGTGAACCGCGCGACCACTACGGTCGCAGTTTCGAATCCTGCCTCGGGCATGGATGTGTGCGATGTCCTTAGTTTAGTTAGGTTTAAGTAGTTCTAAGTTCTAAGGGACTGATGACCTCAGGAGTTAAGTCCCATAGTGCTCAGAGCCATTTGAACCATTTTTGAGGGGTAGAGCCACGGGTCGTAAGACATCTGAAATTTAACGTCCACTGTTCAAAGTGCCGTCAATGCGAACAAGAGGTGACCGAGACGTGTAACCAATGGCACCCCATACCATCACGCCGGATGATACGCCAGTATGGCGATGACCAATACACGCTTCCAATGTACGTTCACCGCGATGTCGCCAATCACGGATGCGACCATCATGATGCTGTAAACAGAACATGGATTCGGCCGAAAAAATGACGTTTTGGCATTCGTGCACCCAGATTCGTCTTTGAGTACACCATCGCAGGCGCTCCTGTCTGTGATGCAGCGTCAAGGGTAACCGCAGCCATGGTCTCCGACCTCATAGTCCATGCTGCTGAAAACGTCGTCAAACTGTTCGTGCAGATGGTTGTTGTCTTGCAAACGTCCCCATCTGTTGACTCAGGGATCGAGACGTGGCTGCACGTTCCGTTACAGCCATGCGGATAAGATGCCTGTCATCTCGATGCTAGTGATACGAGGCCGTTGGGATCCAACACGGCGTTACGTATTACACTCCTGAACCCACCGATTCCATATTCTGCTAACAGTCATTGGATCTCGACCAACGCGAGCAGCAGTGTCGCGGTGCGATAAACCGCAATCGCGATCGGCTACAATCCGACCTTTATCAAAGTCGGAAACGTGATGGTACGCAATTCTCCTCCTTATTCGAGGTATCACAACAACGCTTCACCAGGCAACGCCGGTCAACTGCTGCTAGTGTGTGAGAAATCGGTTGGAAACTTTCCTCATGTCAGCACGTTGTAGGTGTTGCCACCGGCGCCTACCTTGTATGAATGCTCTGAAAAGTTAACCATTTGCATATCACAGCATCTTCTTCCTGTCGGTTAAATTTCGCGTCTGTAGCACATCATCTTCATGGTGTAGCAATTTTAATGGCCAGTAGTGTATTTGAAATTGGTAACGTCTGATAAACCCATCCTAAAATATGCTATTCTGTGGCCAGGTGTCTCGAAATGTGACTCTACAAAAGTAAGGTTGTAAACAGGAATGACGTTTCAGCGCCACGTAGGGCACTTTAATGTTTCCCACGTAAAAACTGACGAAGTTGAATCGAAACTTCTCGGAGTCGTCAGTTTGGCCCAACAAGAAAGAGACAGATATTTTTACATTGTCGGTGACTTTACCAGAATGTTTTTATAAGGTTCAGTAAAAAAGAAACGAGCTGGAGGCTGTAAAATGAAAGCTAGTGAAGGGATCGAAATCCAATTGCATACAAAAGAAGGTGTGTTCCCTATAAGAGGACGGAGGCGCCAAAGTCGCCGCTGGAGGTACATGGCCCCACATCCATGCAACGCCAGAGCAAGCACGTTCAAGCGACGATTATCAACTGCACTCAGTCGTGCTGAAAACAGTGAAATACAGGCTTTAAAAGAAGGGCAAAAGTATGTAGTGCAACTCCTGACAGCAGAACAGGAAACAAAAATTCATCAAAAAATAGCACAAGTGCAGAGGGAACACTGCATGTCCATTGCAAGTGTCAAGGCATGTCACTGGCGATTAAAGGGCGGCCGGACGTCGTTGGGCGTGACACGCGTTCTGGAACGCAACACCGCTTTATCGACGCCATTGTCCAATGCTCTCATTATTGAAGGCCGGCAAGTTGCTGAGACAACCATTCCCTGAGAGATCGCTTGAGCTTCGTAATCGCAATGGATATGCAATGCTCTCCGAATACTAGAGCCATTCTTCGATGAATTCCTTTTCCCCGCATACTATCAGCCGTAACGAAACTCACTGTAGTCCTTTGATCATCTTGTGAAGCCTCCATTGCTCGGTATTCAGCACTGCTGTGTGCAGTGGACGATCGGCACGTGCTCTGTAGTCACGTGGGTGTGCGTCAATGTCCCTCTAGCAGCGAGTTTGCCGTCTCAGCGCTCTTATAAGGACCACATCATCTTCAGTAGGTAGTGGCATTACGATCTCTTCAGCGGCTTTCATTTTACAGCCTGCAGTCGTTTCTTTTTGAATGCCCCTCATGCATAAAGAAATTCGCGTCTGTGTTACAAGTCACTGTGAATTAAATTAGTCAGAGTTCCATACAAATAGATTTTTTTCCCAAAGTTAATGCGTCTGATGACCAAGTAAAGTAGATTTACTAAGTCTATGACTGATGCACAGAGTGGTGCACTAAAATTACGTACAGGTTGTAATAAGTTGCTACACATAGAGGATCCATATAGCTACTTACAGGACGTTTAATGAATAATTACTGAAGGCGTCAGCAGCGATCACTTGGATTGAATTGTTGTTCAGCACCCTGAAACCACAAGGAAACGTTCGGTAAATAAAAAAAGTCGTAATATGCATAAATATTGAGGTATATACAAATATAGATGATATTCTACCGTCTACATGATTACTCTGCAATTCACACTTAAGCGCCTGGCAGATCGAATCACTTCCACACTATTTTTTTTTTCTGTTACACTCTCGAACACTTAAATCTTCCTGTGAGAGCTCTGATTTCTCTTATTTTACTACGACGATCATTTCTTCTATGTGCCTATCTATTTGGACATCACCAGAATATTTTCGCATTCGGAGGAAAGAGCTCGTGATTGAAATTTCGTGAAAAGGTATCGCTGCTACGAAAAACGCCTAAGTTTAAATGATTTCCACTCCAACTCGAATGTGATATCCGTAACCTATTAGGCAATAGTACAAACGAGCTGCCACTGTTTGAACTTTTTCGATTTCCTCCGTCAAAAATTTATGATGGCTGGTCAGACTGTCTACAAAATGATTCATAAGGGGTGTCCCAGGAGGGATGGGCAATATACAGTGATACGACAGGAATGCTCAGCTGAAGCAAAACCTTTACATGGACATACTCCCTCTCGATTCTCATTTGATTTCGCAAGCACCTCCGTAACAGTATTCAACAATAGTTCGCAGTAGTGTCCCATGCGCTGCCTCCTTTACAGATGAACCACAATTCCTAAAATTCTCCCAATAAGCTGGAGTCGACCATTCCCCTCCCCTACTACAACCCTTGCATGCTCATTCCGTCTCATAATGCTTTGTAACGTTACGCCTAGATATTTAATCGACTTGACTGTGTCGAGCAGCATACTACTAATGCTGTACTCTAACATTATGGGTTTGATCTGCATTAACTTACATTCCTCCTCATTCTTTGTCATTCGTCACACCAAATAAAAATTTTGTCATCTTGTATCATGTGTCTTATCCAGCCAACCTTTTTGATTTTTTATTCAAGCCCAACCTACCTCGTTGCTTTCATTGTCGTTGCTCGGGATGTTTTTCTGCTGAGTTCAAAAATGGTTCAAATGGCTCTGCGCACTATGGGACTTAACATCTGTGGTCATCAGTCCCCTAGAACTTAGAAATACTTAAACATAACCACCTAAAGACATCACACACATCCATGCCCGAGGCAGGATTCGAACCTGCGACCGTAGCGGTCACGCGGTTCCAGATTGAAGCGCCTAGAACCGCGCGGCAACACCGGCCGGCTATGCTGAGTTAGTGCGAGGGACTGAGTGTTTGTCAGACAGAAGCATCGGTTAAGAGTGTTTATATACGTGATGGCTAAAATGCCACACATCTACACTAATCAAGAATATACACATATGCTTCTGCTGCTGTCGAAGAATACCGCCATCGCTTTCCGAAGCGTAGAATTCCTGATCATAGAGTGTTTACCAGAGTTTTCAGCACATTGCGTGAAACAGGTGTTCTTCCAAGTTCCCATATTCGAAGAATACCGCCATCGCTTTCCGAAGCGTAGAATTCCTGATCATAGAGTGTTTACCAGAGTTTTCAGCACATTGCGTGAAACAGGTGTTCTTCCAAGTTCCCATATTTCTACTGAACGAGTAGTTCAAAGACATGTGCAGGAAGGACAACACGCTGTTGAAACGGTGAAGCGTTGTCGTACTATCAACACACGGCGGATCTCTGCACGTATGAATGTCCCATGAAGACGTGTTAGGCAAACCTTACATTGCAAAACCCATGTTACAATGTTTAATAACTGTTGTGCATGTATAAACCAGACAATGAATGGAACAGTACCGAAAATAAATAACAATCTACGTTAAATGTCTTCTATCGTGGAAACCTTTCGGAATAGGGCGTATGTTCATATTGAGTTTTTCTTTTTTTCTTCTTTTGCTTCAAATAATTGTTCTTGTCATAGACATGAATATTGACCATACGTCCTGGGATACCCTACGCTGATAAGCAAAAACATTATGACCACTGCCAGGTGGCGTTGCGAGCATTTGATGCGCTAACAGAAGTGCACTATGTGATCAAAACTATCCGGACACTCCCAAAAACATACGTTTTTTTATATTAGGTGCATTGTGCTGCCACCTACTGGCAGGTACTCCATATCAACGACCTCAGTAGCCTTTAGACATTGTGAGAAAGCAGAATGGGGCGTTCCGCGGAACTCACGGACTTAAAACGAACGTGGGCAGGTGATTGGTTGTCATTTGTGTAATACATCTACATCTATCTACATCTATACTCCGCGAGCCACCTTACGGTGTGTGGCGGAGGGTACTTATTGTACCACTATCTGATCCCCCCTTCCCTGTTCCATTCACGAATTGTGCGTGGGAAGAACGACTGCTTGTAAGTCTCCGTATTTGCTCTAATTTCTCGGATCTTTTCGTTGTGATCATTACGCGAGATATATGTGGGCGGTAGTAATATGTTGCCCATCTCTTCCCGGAATGTGCTCTCTCGTAATTTCGATAATAAACCTCTCCGTATTGCGTAACGCCTTTCTTGAAGTGTCCGCCACTGGAGCTTGTTCAGCATCTCCGTAACGCTCTCGCGCTGACTAAATGTCCCCATGACGAATCGCGCTGCTTTTCGCTGGATCATGTCTATCTCTTCTATTAATCCAACCTGGTAAGGGTCCCATACTGATGAGCAATACTCAAGAATCGGACGAACAAGCGTTTTGTAAGCTACTTCTTTCGTCGATGAGTCACATTTTCTTAGAATTCTTCCTATGAATCTCAACCTGGCGCCTGCTTTTCCCACTATTTGTTTTATGTGATCATTCCACTTCAGATCGCTCCGGATAGTAACTCCTAAGTATTTTACGGTCGTTACCGCTTCCAATGATTTACCACCTATGGCATAATCGTACTGGAATGGATTTCTGCCCCTATGTATGCGCATTACATTACATTTATCTACGTTTAGGGAAAGCTGCCAGCTGTCGCACCATGCATTAATCCTCTGCAGGTCCTCCTGGAGTACGTACGAGTCTTCTGATGTTGCTACTTTCTTGTAGACAACCGTGTCATCTGCAAATAGCCTCACGGAGCTACCGATGTTGTCAACTAAGTCATTTATGTATATTGTAAACAATAAAGGTCCTATCACGCTTCCCTGCGGTACTCCCGAAATTACCTCTACATCTGCAGATTTTGAACCGTTAAGAATGACATGTTGTGTTCTTTCTTCTAGGAAATCCTGAATCCAATCACAAACCTGGTCCGATATTCCGTAAGCTCGTATTTTTTTTCACTAAATGTAAGTGCGGAACCGTATCAAATGCCTTCCTGAAGTCCAGGAATACGGCATCAATCTGCTCGCCAGTGTCTACGGCACTGTGAATTTCTTGGGCAAATAGGGCGAGCTGAGTTTCACATGATCTCTGTTTGCGGAATCCATGTTGGTTATGATGAAGGAGATTTGTATTATCTAAGAACGTCATAATACGAGAACACAAAACATGTTCCATTATTCTACAACAGATTGACGTAAGCGAAATAGGCCTATAATTATTCGCATCTGATTTATGACCCTTCTTGAAAATGGGAACGACCTGCGCTTTCTTCCAGTCGCTAGGTACTTTACGTTCTTCCAGCGATCTACGATAAATTGCTGATAGAAAGGGGGCAAGTTCTTTAGCATAATCACTGTAGAATCTTAAGGGTATCTCGTCTGGTCCGGATGCTTTTTCGCTACTAAGTGATAGCAGTTGTTTTTCAATTCCGATATCGTTTATTTCAATATTTTCCATTTTGGCGTCCGTGCGACGGCTGAAGTCAGGGACCGTGTTACGATTTTCCGCAGTGAAACAGTTTCGGAACACTGAATTCAGTATTTCTGCCTTTCTTCGGTCGTCCTCTGTTTCGGTGCCATCGTGGTCAACGAGTGACTGAATAGGGGATTTAGATCCGCTTACCGATTTTACATATGACCAAAACTTTTTAGGGTTCTTGTTTAGATTGTTTGCCAATGTTTTATGTTCGAATTCGTTGAATGCTTCTCTCATTGCTCTCTTTACGCTCTTTTTCACTTCGTTCAGCTTTTCCTTATCAGCTATGATTCGACTACTCTTAAACCTATGATGAAGCTTTCTTTGTTTCCGTAGTACCTTTCGTACATGATTGTTATACCACGGTGGATCTTTCCCCTCGCTTTGGACCTTAGTCGGTACGAACTTATCTAAGGCGTACTGGACGATGTTTCTGAATTTTTTCCATTTTTGTTCCACATCCTCTTCCTCAGAAATGAACGTTTGATGGTGGTCACTCAGATATTCTGCGATTTGTGCCCTATCACTCTTGTTAAGCAAATATATTTTCCTTCCTTTCTTGGCATTTCTTATTACACTTGTAGTCATTGATGCAACCACTGACTTATGATCACTGATACCCTTTTCTACATTCACGGAGTCGAAAAGTTCCGGTCTATTTGTTGCTATGAGGTCTAAAACGTTAGCTTCACGGGTTGGTTCTCTAACTATCTGCTCGAAGTAATTCTCGGACAAGGCAGTCAGGATAATGTCACAAGAGTCTCTGTCCCTGGCTCCAGTTCTGATTGTGTGACTATCCCATTCTATACCTGGTAGATTGAAGTCTCCCCCTATTACAATAGTATGATCACGAAACTTCTTCACGACGTTCTGCAGGTTCTCTCTGAGGCGCTCAACTACTACGGTTGCTGATGCAGGTGGTCTATAGAAGCATCCGATTATCATATCTGACCCACCTTTGATACTTAACTTAACCCAGATTATTTCACATTCGCATTCGCTAATAACTTCACTGGATATTATTGAATTCTTTACTGCTATAAATACTCCTCCACCATTGGCGTTTATCCTATGCTTGCGGTATATATTCCATTCTGTGTCTAGGATTTCGTTACTGTTCACTTCCGGTTTTAACCAACTTTCCGTTCCTAATACTATATGCGCACTATTTCCTTCAATAAGAGATACTAATTCAGGAACCTTGCCCTGGATACTCCTGCAGTTTACCAATATTACGTTGACTTTTCCTGTTTTTGGTCTCTGAGGACGGACGTTCTTTATCAACGATGATAATGTCCTCTCTGGTAAGCCGTCAGGTATTTTATCGTTTCGCCCAAGGGGGGGTCCCTCTAACCTAAAAAACCCCCGTGTGCACGCCACACGTACTCTGCTACCCTAGTAGCTGCTTCCGGTGTGTAGTGCACGCCTGACCTGTCTAGGGGGGCCCTACAGTTCTCCACCCAATAACGGAGGTCGATGAATTTGCAACCATTATAGTCGCAGAGTCGTCTGAGCCTCTGGTTTAGACCCTCCACACGGCTCCAAACCAAAGGACCGCGATCGACTCTGGGCACTATGCTGCAGATATTAAGCTCAGCTTGCACTCCGCGTGCGATGCTGGTTGTCTTCACCAAATCAGCCAGCCGCCGGAAGGAACCAAGAATGGCCTCAGAACCCAAGCGGCAGGCGTCATTCGTTCCGACATGTGCTACTATCTGCAGCCGGTCACACCCAGTGCGTTCAATAGCTGCCGGAAGGGCCTCCTCCACATTACGGACGAGACCCCCCGGCAAGCACACCGAGTGCACACTGGCATTCTTCCCCGACCTACCCGCTATTTTCCTAAGGGGCTCCATAACCCGCCTAACGTTGGAGCTCCCTATAACTAATAGGCCCGCCCTCTGTGACTGTCGGGACCTTGCCGGAGAATCGGCCACTGGCCCAACAGGCGAGGCATCCTGTGGTGGCTCGGAAACGATGTCATCACCACTAGGAAGCACCCCGTACCTGTTGGAAAGGGGTAAGGCAGCTGCCACGCGGCCAGATCCCACCTTCGCCTTTCGGCCAGGCACGCGCGAGCCCACCACTGTCCGCCATTCACCCTGGAGTGATGGCTGACCGGTAAGATGCTCACTGCCGGAAGACGCAGCGACATCAGGGGTTCCATGCGATTCCAAGGCCACCGAAGTAGGCATAGGTCTCACCACAGTTGCCCCAACGCTGCGCCTCGAGCTCGATGAGCCTAACAGACAAAGCCTCCACCTGCCCCCGAAGAGTGGCCAATTCTCCTTGCGTCCGCTCACAACAACCACAGTCCCTACACATGACTATGTTTACCCTACAAGCGAACGGTGTACTCGCCTTATTAGCAGCAGGAAATCGAAGTGCTCTCTCACTGACGGTCTAACCGACTGTAGGCGAGACTTCCACACTCCTAAACATCCCTAGGTCCACTGTTTCCGATGTGATAGTGAAGTGGAAACGTGAAAGGACACGTACAGCACAAAAGCGTACAGGCCGACCTCATCTGCTGACTGAAAGAGATCGCCGACAGTTGAAGAGGGTCGTAATATGTAATAGGCAGACATCTATCTAGACCATCACACAGCAATTCCAAACTGCATCAGGATCCATTGCAAGTACTATGACTGTTAGGCGGGATATGAGAAAACTTGAATTTCATGGTCGAGCGGCTGCTCATAAGTCACACATCACGCCGGTGAATGCCAAACGACGCCTTGCTTGGTGTAAGGAGCGTAAACATTGGACTATTGACCAGCGGAAAAATGTTGTGTGGAGTGACGAATCTCGGTACACGATGTGGTGATCCGATGGCAGGGTGTGGGTATAGCGAATGCCCGGTGAATGTCATTTGCCAGCGTGTGTAGTGCCGACAGTAAAATTCGGAGGCGGTTGTGTTATGTTGTGGTCGTGTTTTTCATGGAGGGGGCTTGCACCCCTTGTTGTTTTGCGTGGCACTATCACAGCACAGGCCTACATTGATGTTTTAAGCACCTTCTTGCTTCCCACTGTTGAAGAGCAATTCGGGGATAGCGATCGCATCTTTCAACACGATCCTGCACCTGTTCATAATGCACGGCCTGTGGCGGAGTGGTTACACGACAATAACATCCCTGTAATGGACTGGGCTGCAAAGAGTCCTGACCTGAATCCTATAGTACACCTTTGGGATGTTTTGGAAAGCCGACTTCGTGCAAGGCCTCACCGATCGACATCGATGCCTCTCCTCAGTGCAGCACTCCGTGAAGCATGGGCTGCCACTCCCCAAGAAACTTTCCAACATCGCCGGCCGGTGTGGCCGTGCGGTTCTAGGCGCTTCAGTCTGGAACCGCGTGACCGCTACGGTCGCAGGTTCGAATCCTGCCTCGGGCATGGATGTGTGTGGTATCCTTAGGTAGTTATGTTTAAGTAGCTCTAAGTTCTAGGGGACTGATGACCACAGATGTTAAGTCCCATAGTGCTCAGAGCCATTTGAACCATTTTTTTTTCCAACATCTGATTGAACGTATGCCTGCGAGAGTGGAACCTGTCATCAAGGCTAAGGATGGGCCAACACCATACTGAATTCCAGCATTACCGATGGAGGGAGCCACGTACTTGTAAGTCATTTTCAGCCACGTGTCCGGATACTTTTGATCACATAGTGTAGGAAAGCGTAGTAGACACGGACAGGGGATCACCCTATTGAAGATATGGTCTGCAAACGGAGAAATCCATTGAGGTAAGTGACTCTGACAAAGTGCAGATTATTATAACGCAGAGCCTGTCAACGAGTACCTCGAAAAAGGCGATGTTGGTCAAATGTTAACGTGCTACTGTCTTAAGCAATTACGGAAAGAAGGACAAGGAAAGTGAAACTACCCTTGGCTCTAAATGGTTGGATTCTTCACAATACATGGGTTCCGGGGGCTTGTCTGTGTCTCGGAGCGCACCGCTCATAGTACGTTGTTGAACATGGAGCTCCGCAGCAGATCACCCCTACGTGTTTACATGTTGACCCAACGATGCCGTCAATTACGATAGCAGTGGTCACGAGACCATCGGGATTTGACCGTCGATCAATGGAGACCTGTCGGCTCTTCGGGTGCGTCACATTTTTGCTACACTAGCTCGCTGGCCGTCTCCACAAATGGCATCATCCTGGTGAACAGCGGCTTGAAACGTGCAGCACGCCACGACGCGGGCTAGTGGGAGCAGCATTATGCTGTGGGAGACATTCTCCTGCGCTTTCACGCGACCTGTTGTAGTAATCGAAGACACACTGTCAACTGCGAACCACCTGCATCCCTTCGTACCTGATGTCATCTTTCAGCATTATAATTGTCGTGTCTCGGAGCCATAATTGTGCTACAGTGGTTTGAGCAGCTTTATAGTGAACTCGCGTTGATGTCTCGGCGAGCAGATTTGCTTGATGTAAATCCTATGGAACGCGTCTGTGTCGCCATCGGGCTCCATCAACGCGCACGCAAATCAGCGGCCCGTTATGTACGTTGATTACACGACCTGTGTGTAGACATCTAATGCCACATACCTCCACAAACCTCTCAACAAACTGTCAGATACTTGATGCGCATAATGAGTGATGTATTTCGTTCCAAAGACGGACAAACAAGCTATTATGCAGGTGGTCATAATGTTTTGGCTTATCAGTATATACAGATTAGGAACAACGGACGGCTTGTAACACTTCCTTAGGGAAAGCCACTCCTGTTTCAGTCGATGATTTTCTGTGAATTACTACAACCTATGATTATTATGACAGGAAATCACGAATCCAGTAGCACATCTCAGGCGAGAGTATAAAGCATAGTAGCTTAGTTGTAAGATGATACTTTAAAGATGTAGTCCAGGACGATATCGAACAATCAACGGATTAGGGAAGGAATTAGATAGTCTTCAAATGGATGACCCCGCAGTTGCCTTAAGCGGTTTAGGGAAACATCGACATCCTAAATATGAATAGTGAGGCTGGAATTTGCGCCGCTTTCCTCACGAATACGAGTCCAGTGCCCTATGTACTACGCCCCCTCTTTATTTCGCTTAGTTGTACGTGGAATTATGTAAAATTCGAAACTAACATGACGCTAAGATCAACCATAAGTTTCTCCATGCAGAGATCAAAATTATATCATGACAAGGTCAACTAAATATTAAACATTACACTCATTAATGATCTATATTTGCTAAAGTTCTTTATGACTGTGATCAGTTACTGTATGGACAATCTAGTTTCTAACTTAGTAGCTTAATACTCACAGTCCCAGGAAAGGGAGGGGGAGGGGTGCTTTATGCCTATCTTTTCAAAACATTTATATATAGCCATGCAACTTAGGTATCAAAATTTTGAAAAAAAATTGTTACTGATTTTATGGGTCTGAGCACTATGGGACTTAACATCTTTGGTCATCAGTCCCCTAGAACTTAGAACTACTTAAACCTAACGACAGCACACAACACCCAGTCATCACGAGGCAGAGAAAATCCCTGACCCCGCCGGGAATCGAACCCGGGAACCCGGGCGCGGGAAGCGAAAACGCTACCGCACGACCACGAGCTGCGGACTACTGATTTTAATGATATCTTCTGTCATATTCCGGAATTGTTTTAAGTTTTTCAGTAAAACTTGACCCAAAAATTTAGGTGTTCGTAGTGGATGTGACGTTTCACAACAAATTTCATATTCATCTTTTCACTTTCATGTTCCTTTTACGCAACAATATATCTTTAAAAAGTATGTTGTAAATACAGGTCAACGACAATAAACGACACATGTAATTTTTTTAAAATTTTTGTGGCGGTCACAAAGTGTCGCGACTTGGTCATGGAAAATGTGTTCGTATTGCGAAGATTGTTTTAAAATAAATTTTTTAGGTTCATCAGTACCTATTCAAAAAGTGTGTTGTTGACAAAAGTTAACAGTTAATGGAATAAATCATGAAGTTAGCAGTATCTCAGATAGTGATACTCAACGGCTGAAATATATAATGTTTGATAAATTTAACAAGAAGCAGGGAACCATATGAATAATAAATGTTAAAGGAATTGAGTAATTCCAATAGTCCAAAAGTCGTACGGGCTGGAAGCCATACAGAGTACTCATTGCGTAATATACGGTAGTTACACGCTACTTTGAGAACAATTGTCCTAAGAAGAGTAACCCGTATCAGTAGATTAGATAATCCCAATTCCTGGGTTGTAAAGGGAATCAGAATATCGTGGAACACTAAGAGGTAACTTTACATTAAGGAGTAAGAGTTTAATCAAATAATAATTAGTGTCATATGTATATAAGCAAAATCGTGTGAACAGTGAAATGACACTATTACCAAATCAACAAGTGCCTCTGTTAACAAGATAAGACCTGTTTGAAACATATTACAAAATGAGCCTGAAAAGATAAATAAGGTAAATAAGTAAATTATTCTAAAAGAAAATAATGAGCAATTACGCAAATTGCAGACGCGTTTACATTTTCTTCTGCAAGTGGCATGTAATGTATGTTCGCACAGTTACTTAGTGGTTATTCTACAGATTTTGAAAAGAACTACAGCTACAGCCTACGCAGCCGAAAAACAAATACTTTCATGTTTATGATGTGAACAGTAGCACGGGCCGGCCGAAGTGGCCGTGCGGTTAAAGGCGCTGCAGTCTGGAACCGCAGGACCGCTACGGTCGCAGGTTCGAATCCTGCCTCGGGCATGGATGTTTGTGATGTCCTTAGGTTAGTTAGGTTTAACTAGTTCTAAGTTCTAGGGGACTAATGACCTTAGCAGTTGAGTCCCATAGTGCTCAGAGCCATTTGAACCAACCAGTAGCACGGTAATCAATTATTGCCTCAATTACTTAAGCTATAAATCTCTTTAAAGTGGTATTTTTCAAGACAGGCTTAAACATGCTTTTGTCAAGTCACTTCATGAAAAACAAAGTAAACAGTAACTAAAAATACTACAGGCTTATCGCTTTGTTGTCACTATTTCCATTTAAATGCGAGAAGGTCAAACAACGCTTAGCACAGCAATATATTATCAGTGGTAAACATTTGGAATTTCGACAATGACTGTCAACTGAACAGGTTGTATTCCCTATTGTAGAAAGTATATTGCGCCACTAAATCAGAACTTTTTGGCACATGTGGTATTTTATGATGTAGTTAACACCTTCAAAGTACACAAAGGTGATTTATTTCTTAATCATACCTGCATGGTATAATATAGAGCGTATAACTTCTCTGTCCATTACACAACAATAAGACCTTTGAATTCGAGGCAATCAGACGTTATGTAGCACATGGTTCAATTTGAAACCTGTTGTTGTTACTAACATACGTTAATCACCTTCTACGTCCTGTATCATAAGAGGTAAATCTTACCCTTACCTTTCTGCAATATGACTTTTTGCAGAGGATAGACGTATAGAGGTAGCGAAATATTTAAGACCAGTAGTAGATGGTTCAAGACAAATGGGTTAATTTTGAATTTTCACGAGACTCAATATATACAGCTCAGTGCATTTATTAAGTGTAAAAAACCTATAATTACAATACATTAAAACAGTTAAATACCCAAAAAGAAAGTGTTTAGCTTATGGGGCAGCAAATAGACCATAACCTGAATTGGAAAAGTTACACGATAATATTAACGAATTTATTTACATCAGGTATATTTAGAGTATACATGACTACAGTTATAGCTGATAACAGTGACGAAATGAACCGACCCCGCACATTTAAATTAACTGAAGTATACAAACTACTTGAGAAAAAAATCGACTTACAGAGATCAAATTTTCGTAGCGCATATGCAAGTCATAAGAATTACTACGTAGGGACTTCAGAATGTATGTTACACATATCGTCCCACACTAAAACTATTGCGCAAAAAGAGAGCATTGTCAGAAGAGATCACATGTTCTGACTTTCCTGAAAACACAGTATTTTAGGAAACGAATAACAGGTCCATTAAAGTTTCGGAGTGAAATTGCGCGTGCAACATCAAATACGTAAATAAACATGTTTTTTCCACAAATCACCACATACCTTTGTATAATTTCCACCACTGTAAATACAAGGTGGTGAATGTCCACATCCCTATAGTTACAGTTTGGAGGTGTGTCTGCTAATGTCGTACGGCAGTTATTGTGATAATCCCGCGTGGCTGGCCGGGGTGGCCGAGCGGTTCTAGGCGCTACATTCTGGAACCACGCGACCGCTACGGTCGGAGGTTCGAATCCTTCGGGTAAGGATGTGTGTGATGTCCTCAGATTAGTTAGGTTTAAGTAGTTCTAAGTTCTAGGGGACTGATGATCTCAGAAGTTAAGTCCCATAGTGTTCAGAGCCATTTGAACCATTTGAATTTGACGATGATGATTTACTATTCCAACACAATAACGCTGGGATTCACAAGTCTTCCAAGACAAAGTCGTGATTTCGTGATAAAGGAATTCCACTTCTGAGATGGCCATCGAGTGGCCTGGATTTAAATCCCTTGGAGAATTTATGGGGCATCCTAGCACAACGTGTTTATCACAATTGGCGTCAGTCTGAGGCTGGACCGAGCTGGATCTCACTCTCGGAAGAAAACATCACCGCCCTTATACAATCAATACTTAAGAGGATTTTGCAGATATTAAGAGCAATGGAGGTTCGACTAAATACTAGGTCATAGTTGCGATCTGTGTACTGTATACATTTGGTTATTCTGACAATAATTCATAAAAGCCTTTATATCAGTTTTCACCCCTAAGATTGTCTTGTTTTCCTAAATTTCTTAAGTACCAGTACTAATGGTAACATGAGGATATACGAGGGCTAGACGGAAAGTAAGGAACGATCGGTTGCGAAATGGAAACCACAGTGAAAATCCGATGAAGTTTTGCACATGTGTATTGGGCAGTGTCTCTAGTATGCCCGTCGACCGCGTTACGTCGTTCTTTTTAGTTCTGAGCACACAGGGAGGACATTTATTTTATTTATTTTATTTATTTATGCATTTATTTTACCTGGCAAGATGCCTACAACAATAGTGTCTCCCGCCAAGTACGAGGGCTTGGTGAGGAATTTCGCCTGAAGCTATACAGACAACATTACATAACTGTCGTGAATTTTCTTCTTCAAGGCAATTCTCAGCCGCATTCTGCAGGGGCAATGAAGATGCTCCGGCATCGTTTTCAATTGGAAATGTTTGATTACCCTCAATACAGCCCGTAATTGTATCTCTCTGAGTTTCATCTCTGCTCATCTCTGCTGGCCATGAAGACAACATTTTGGCACAGACGACGAGCTGTAGGCCAGCGTAGAGTATTGGCGGAAAGCACTGGTGGGTACCTGGTTTAACGAAGGTATTGGAAAGTTGGTACAACGCTACGTCAAACGTCTAAGTCGGATCGGCGACTATGGAGATAAGTAGCCGGCAGTTGTAGCTAACTGTTGCAAATAAAACAGTTTTGATTTTAGATGTGATTTCCATTTCGTGACCTATCGTTCCTTACTGTCCGAATAGCCCTCGTGTATATGCATCTGTGTGTGTGTGTGTGTGTGTGTGTGTGTGTGTATGTGTGTGTGTGTGTACTGGTATTTACTTTCATTATCACAGAAAAGCATGAATAAGTGTAAACTGTGGCATGAAGAACTGTAAACTGTGTGTAATAAAATCACATGGACTAGGTAGAAGAGGGTACTCACATGTGTGTGAGATCTGGTGACAAGCCGGTGGGCACGGCGGACAGCCCGGCGCCAGCGCAGCGCAGCGCGGAGCCGAGGCACCAGCAGGCGGCCCGCGCGCCTGTCACCGCTGCAACACACCACACATCCAGCTCTCGCTCCGCATACGCCGCAGGCGTGCGCGCTCTGCATACGCTTACCGCAAGATTCCTCCTTTTCCTCTTCCTCGTCCTCGCCTTCCGCCGCCAGAACAACCGCAGCACCACTCGCGTTGCCCACCATCTCGTTCACGAACGAGTAGCCGTTCAAATCAGCTGCGAAACACAACATTACCTTTAGCATTAATTTTCGTAACGTTTCGCACACAAAATATTTGACATTCGAGGACCAAGTGAAAAGGAATATACAAAACCTGGGCATAGTATCCATACACCCCCATATAATGCTGGTTTCACCACCAGATGTCATTAGAGGCGGACCTGCCAGTATAAAAGAAAGCGTTGAGTGTTGTGTTAGTCTCAGCACTCGGTCGAGTTAGCTCAGTGACTTCGAACATCGACTAGTCATTAGGTATCTCTTCAGTAACAAACCAATCAAGGACAGTGCATCACTTCTAAGGCTCCCCAAGTCAATTGCTGGTGATGCGGCCGCAAGTGTAAAGGTGAAGGAACAACGACAACTAAACCAAGAGTAGATGGACAGGGGCCGTCGAGCATTGCAGGTGGTGAGTGTACAAAATCGAATGAAATCAACGGAAGGAATCACTCGGTGGTTGCAAAGTGCTGCCAGTAGTCCATCTAGCACAATGGCTTCGCGTAGGGAACCAAAATGAACGATATACAGTGGTCGAGTGAGTATCTCTTAATAAGCGTCTCATTCCCATAGCCAGTGTTAAGTGACACCTCAGGTGGTGTAAAGAGCGGTGGCGCCGGACAATATGTGACTGGAAATGAGTGATTTGGAGTGGAGAAGCACGCTATACTCTGTGGCAATCCGATGGAATGGTCTGGGTTTAGTGAATACCTGTAGAACGTTAACTGTCACCATGTTTAGTGCCAGCAGTGAAGCACGAAGGAGGGGGTGTTACGGTATGAAGGTGCTTTTCAAGGTTAGACTGTGGGCCTCTATTACGCAGAAGATAACGCTGAATGCGCAAGGATATGAACACGTTTTACAGAACTGTGTACTCGGTACACTACAGGAACAAATCAGAGACGATTATTGTATCAGCGTGACAACATACCCTGCCGTAAAGCAGAATACGTGAGGCAATGATGTGTGGACAATAACATTCCTGAAGTGTATTTGACCTGCCCAGAGACTCGGTCTGAACCCAATGGAACAGCTTTCGGATGAGTCAGAACGTCGACTTCACTCCAGACCGCAGGGTTCAACAGCACTACTGGTTTCGGCTCCTGAGGAAGAATGAGCGGCCATTTGTTCACTGACAGTCAGACACCCAGCAGAGTTCAAGCCGACATAAAGGCGACGGGTGGACAAACCCCATATAAATGTCCACTAATAGATGTCCAGATACTTTTGATGAGATAGTGTGTATTGTTCATGGCAGAGAAACGTGCAATTCTGAACTATCAGACACATATTCCAGGAGCGAGCTACGGATGTATCTTAATCTTTAGGGAGGAAAAGAACGTAAAGCTCGTTAACGGCTAACAGCACAACTTCGCTGTAGAGCCATCGTCAGAGGAACCAGTGTAAAGAAACCTAGAATGAAGTCAGAACTTGGCTAAAATGTATAGTGTTCCCAGGACGTGCCGTGAGTGTTTGACTCTTGGGTTCCTGATGAGTACCAACAGTTCCGACCTGGTGTGTCCTCCAGAGGGGAAATGGAAGACAGAATGTCACGTTAGCGGGATCTGCAGTGCCGAAAAATAGAGAAGATCTCAGTCCAGTGGATGCCGCTCTACGTGCCAAAACACGAAAAACAGTGTGAAGATCAACCAGACTGAAGCAGGCCACAATATCCGAGTCCGACGCCGAGTATCGGGAATTCTGCAGCGCTCCGTATACGGAGTCTCAGACTGCGATTGGTGGAGTGCCTTTATCAAGAGCAGATAAAACAACAACAGAATTACGACCAATTACGTTCTATGTCTAGTACTATCTTACTAACTTGATTACTTTCTTTAGTCTTTTTTCATAAGTTTTAACTTTACCTTGTAGTTTAAGAATAACTTGCATTTCTCAATCTCATTCTCTCCTTTCTTATATCTTCCCTCCTTCTCTATGTTATTTTGCTTTCATAAAGTCATCTTCTGCCTTTTCATTAAGTAGGAAATGTAGTGTTGGATTTTGGAGCTGTACGGATTAATATTTGTTAAAGAAGCAAACAATATTGTGGACTGTAGCAATACTAACGCCTGTGAAAAACAGCGTGGAGTTGCTTCCAGGGTGCAAGTCACATGTAAAAACAGCAACAAATCAATAAATAAAAAATGCAGTCTGAGATAGAATCGGCGTTGGAGGAAGGAGGAGGGTCTGGGTATAACGTCCTGGAGACGACGAGATCATTAGAGGTGTGACACAACCAACGATTAACGAAGAAAAGTGGCCTTCTCAAATAACGGTTCAGATGACTCTGAGCACTATGGAACTTAACTTCTGAGGTCATCAGTCCCCTAGAACGTAGAACTACTTAAACCTAACTAACCTAAGGACATCACACACATCCATGCCCGAGCAGGATTCGAACCTACTATCGTAGCGGTCACGCGGTACCAGACTGTAGCGCCTAAAACCGCTCGGCCACTCCGGCCGGCTGGCCTTCTCAGTTTCCAAGAAAACGCCCGGGAATTTGCCTTATGCCATTTAGCGCAACCAAAATAAACATAAATCTGGACGGTCGGACGTAGATTTGGACAACCGTCCACGAGAATACGACTCCAATATCTTACCAGTGCGCTACCTGGCTCGGTGAGATAACGTTGACATAAATCAAACTTTTTTTTTTGTTACATTAGCAGATGTGGTGCTATAACGTAAGTTAACTGTCAGCTTATTCGGTGGAATATCTGTGTTTGTACGACTTTCTAAAGTAGGTGAGTTATATGCTTATTTTGAAAGAATTTATAAAAATGCCACGCCGTTATAAAATTATTTGTGTTGGACTGTAGATCTAACGAAAAAGGCGGCTATTAAATCCAAAGGTGGTCTTATTTCCCTTGAAGAGGATGGACAAAATTGCCATCACAGATGAAAACAAATAGAACGTGCAGAGTACGATACTGGACGGTGGGTGATTAAAGGTGTATGAAATAGCTACAGTAAAAAAAAATCAGAAGAAAGAGTACGGCTCAATTTTACACGAAGAATTAAATACGGGACATCTTTGCGTAATACGGGTTACAATGAAATCAAGTTTCAATAATGCTTACATCATTTAAAACATAATCTAACTAATTTTTTGTGCCGTATTGTTAGTGAGCCGTGGGTCGGCCACATCATGCTGGAAACTATAAATTAGCCGAAGTAATGGTTGGAAGCCGCTGGCCCTGAAGCATATCGATTTCATGTACACACATGTGTCAATGTCGACCCCCACCCAGCCCCACTCCTCCCTCCATCACGCCACACCAGAGCAAAAGTTGTGGTTGCACTGCTCTCTAAACGGGTGCGATCACGTTCAGTGGGGTTGCTGACTTAGCATGTCCTTATAGAAGGGGAGACTCGTCCGGGGTGTCAGCAGTGTCAAACGTTGTCAAGAACGTCGTCCTGTTGCTCTCCGCACTGCAAACTGTCGTTTTCAACAGCGAAACGCCTATGTAGCGGCGGAGGGGTGGCCACATTGACGCCCTTTATGGCACCCCCTGAGGCCTTTCCGTGTCGATTCTGAGCTGAGGTGTGTCTGAAATATTTTCTTCGGCCCCCAATAAGTTAACCGCATTATTTCAACGCTAGACTTTGCTGTTGTGACTTCCATTGCAGAGGCGTCAAAAGAAGGGATGAAATGTGGGTAACAGGGGGTGTGACGACCAACGCATTGTGTAACACGTTCACGAAGGTGTTGGAAAGAATTGTGGTGAAATGTGGTGCCAATGTGATTTCGTTAAGCCCACCTTAAGCCTCACATTGTCTTGTGAGCTCTGGCCTTTATTTCGCATGTGCGACAACATGCTGTTTGAAGTTTCGTCAAGCCGGAGATCGCCTTTGCCGGGCGCCACGCTTTGGCACCGTTACAGAGGAAGATTGTAGTCACCTTTGAGCCAAATTTCAAACTTCTAAGTCGCACTGGAAGACAATTACCGAGGTTCGAAAAATATCCCTTTGCTTCTGTTGCAACGTGCAGTACATTATTCTTCATATCATATGCTGCCTGAGCAATGGTCGTAATGCTATTGCCTACACAATTATACCAGACAAAATGCGGTTCAAAAAAGAAAAAAGATGATAATACTCTATATCTCAGCTTTTCGATTACATTGCGCGGCGTTTACCATTAGACCACGAACACATAGAGTACGCGTAAAGTTCAAATGGAAAGGGACACTTTCTGTAGAAACTTTCGCTTCTTAGACTCTTGCCAGTTCGTGCAGATAGCAATTATGTTATTTTTATTTCAGTGATTATTAAATGCAGTTGACGATACGCAGTGGGTAACCGAGGCAGCTGGTGAATGGCGATGCTGTAGAACAAGGAAGAGAATGTACTAAAGAGTCTGTTGTGCATCGCCACGGGGTCAGAATTCTCATCCGTTATGACACATTCTTCTTTCCAGAATGAGATTTTCACTCTGCAGCGGAGTGTGCGCTGATATGAAACTTCCTGGCAGATTAAAACTGTGTGCACCGACCGAGACTCGAACTCGGGACCTTTGCCTTTCGCGGGCAAGTGCTCTGCCATCTGAGCTACCGAAGCCCGGTACTCACAGCCTCACTTCTGCCAGTATCTCGTCTCCTACCTTCCAAACTTTACAGAAGCTCTCCTGCGAACCTTTCAGGAGTGCTTGGGAGGTAGGAGACGAGATACTGGCAGAAGTGAGGCTGTGAGGACCGGGCGTGAGTCGTGCTTCGGTAGCTCAGATTGCAGAGCACTTGCCCGCGAAAGGCAAATGTCCCGAGTTCGAGTCTCGGTCTGTGCACACAGTTTTAATCTGCGAGGAAGTTTCACATTCTTCTTTACCGGCAAAATCATTAGGCAGCTACAGTTGTAGTTCGGCGTCTCTGTTGGATTGATTCTACTTTACTAAGCATAACGTCTAGTTTTCATTTGCACTTCGGGCAACCATTTTTAACAACCACGAACAGACTCTCTTCACCTGTTGTAACGAAAGTGAAGAACTTAGGTTTTCACTCTGTCGCCAAATCCACGTTAAATAGAATACCCTTACGCTGTCGATTGGAGGAGAGTCGATTTAGGTTGCACCATACCAGCTGCAGATGGCGTGGCGTGTAGAAACTATGTCACCAGTAATCACGTCTGCACTAGAAACTTTATTTTATTTAATAAACCAACTGTAATGAAAAGTTTTCACCTTTACGTTTACGTCTTATTGTATTTGCACTTGAGACGTTGATAATATTAGTTCTGGACAAGGATTCCAACTCTGATCTCCCTTTGGCGGAATCTGACCCCTTCATGATACACTTCCATAATTGCGTTGTTTCCCCAAGATTCCTAATTCCGCAAGCTCTCCACAAAAGATGTATGTCTGGGTTAGAATCCCGAAGCAGTTCAAAACTTTTCATCACGTCATTTAAAATTCAGGTATGCTGAAAAATTATTTTGATTTTTAATGTCTCTTCGAGTGTTGCCTGCAATGATGATAGGTGCCGGTTTCGTCGCACAGTCAGACACAGAACTTTTCATCACATCATTTCACGTTCAAATTTGCCATCATACTTACTGGTGAAAAAGAACTCGATAGTTAAAGTCTCTTCGAATGTGGTCAGCAACGACGGTATATGTCAGCACATAATTATTGTCAGGTTATTTCTGGTTTATACATGCGCACATCTAACTACTGGTGAAAGAAACCGGTATTTAATGTCTATTCGTGGCTAGAAAACAACGGGGATAGGTGACAGGTTCAGATCCCAGTAAGGGAAAATATTTTATCTCTTCATTTCAGTTTCAAACATCTCCTTACTAGTGAAAAAATGTTGATACCTAACGCTGGATAGTGCTTCGTTAAAAATTCACTTAGTTGTTGGATTCAAATCCCTGTCCAACACGGTACTTAACTTCATGTCATTTCAAGCTTAAATTTAACGCACTTTGCTACCTGTGAATGGAACCATATTTAAAATCTCTCGTGGTTACATAGCACGTCAGTGGTTGATGATAGAAGTCTCAGTCCAAGGAAAAAATTTCGTTACGTAATTTCAAGTAGAGACTTTCTAACTGATACTGGCCAAAAATAAGATACTTCCCACCTTTTTATGCCTACTTAGTCATGACGATCGATGATATGTTCGACAATCGGTCAAGCAGAAAAACTTTGCTTACTTAGCATTGGCTACATCTGGTGGATTTGAACCGACTCCACCATAAGTCGTATAAAGTTCAAAAATGTGCACAACTAGGTGCTCAATAATACGTTAGATGTTTAATGCCTTCTGCAATAAATAAGAGGAATAGTGAAACATGGACTGTGGCGGAACCGTAAAATAAGAGAATCGAAGCGTTTGGGATGTGGTGGTATGGAAGAAAGTTGGAAATTAGGTAGACTGGCAAGATAAAGAACGAAGAGATTCCCTGCAGAACAGGCAAGGAGTGAAACATCTGGAAAACACTGGCAAAAAGGAGGGGAAGGTTGATAGCACATGTGTTAAGACATCAAGAGATAGCTTCCATGGCACTAGAGGGTACTGTAGAGGAAGATAGAAATTTGAATATATACAGGGTGAGTCACCTAACATTACCGCTGGATATACTTCGTAAACCACGTCAAATACTGACGAATCGATTCCACAGACCGAACGTGAGGAGAGGGGCTAGTGTAAATGGTTGATACAAACCATACAAAAATGCACGGAAGTCTGTTTTTTAACACAAACCTACGTTTTTTTAAATGGAACACCGTTAGTTTTGTTAGCACATCTGAACATATAAACAAATACGTAATCAGTGCCTTTTGTTGCATTGTAAAATGTTAATTACATCCGGAGATATTGTAACCTAAAGTTGACGCTTGAGTACCACTCCTCAGCTGTTCGATCATGTGTATCGGAGAGCACCGAATTACGTAGGGATCCAAAGGGAACGGTGATGGACCTTAGGTACAGAAGAGACTGGAACAGCACGTTACGTCCACGTGCTAACACCTTTTTATTGGTCTTTTTCACTGACGCACATGTACAGTACATTACCATGAGGGGTGAGGTACACGTACACACGTGGTTTCCGGTTTCAATTACGGAGTGGAATAGTGTGTGTCCCGACATGTCAGGCCAATAGATGTTCAATGTGGTGGCCATCATTTGCTGCACACAATTGCAATCTCTGGCGTAATGAATGTCGTACACGCCTCAGTACATCTGGTGTAATGTCGCCGCAGGCTGCCACAATACGTTGTTTCATATCCTCTGGGGTTGTAGGCGCATCACGGTACACATTCTCCTTTAACGTACCCCACAGAAAGAAGTCCAGAGGTGTAAGATCAGGAGAACGGGCTGGCCAATTTATGCTTCCTCCACGTCCTATGAAACGCCCGCCGAACATCCTGTCAAGGATCAGCCTAGTGTTAATTGCGGAATGTGCAGGTGCACCATCATGCTGATACCACATACGTCGACGCGTTTCCAGTGGGACATTTTCGAGCAACGTTGGCAGATCATTCTGCAGAAACGCGATGTATGTTGCAGCTGTTTGGGCCCCTGCAATGAAGTGAGGACCGATGAGGTGGTCACCAATGATTCCGCACCATACATTTACAGTCCACGGTCGCTGTCGCTCTACCTGTCTGAGCCAGCGAGGATTGTCCACGGACCAGTAATGCATGTTCAGTAGATTCATTGCCCCATGGTTTGTGAAACCCGCTTCATCGGTAAACAGGTAGAACTGCAACGCATTTTCTGTTAATGCCCATTGACAGAATTGCACTCGATGATTAAAGTCATCACCATGTAATTGCTGATGTAGCGACACATGAAACGGGTGAAAGCGGTGACGATGCAGTATGCGCATGACACTACTTTGACTCAGTCCATCGGCTCTCGCAATGTCCCGTGTACTCATGTGTGGGTTCGTGGCAACAGCAGCTAACACACCAACTGCACCCGCTTCTCCTGTGACGGGTCTGCTACGGACTCGTTTGCGTGCTACGACCATACCTGTTGCATACAGTGGGCGGTAGATGTTTTGCAATGTGCGGCACGTTGGATGCTCTCTGTCCGGGTACCGTTCTGCATACACCCTGCAGGCTTCAGCTGCATTTCGTCGACACTCGCCATAGATGAGTATCATCTCCGCCTTTTCAGAGTTCGAATACACCATGGTCACAGTTCCCACAACACTACACTATCACAGACGTCTGGTAACACGGTGTACTACAGTTGGTCTGCGTGCGGAGACGAATGCAGAATAACAATAGCAGCAAGCGCTACATGAGGACACTGCGACAGCTAGACCAAACCACAACAGTGCACTACAGCCACACTCGTAAACACGGTCGTCATCGTAAACATGTCCCTGCAGATGCTGCTCGCCGACCGTGGCCCGAGTTTGTTACAACACGCAACTGAACGTCGGAGGTTTCAAGCGTCAACTTTAGGTTACAATATCTCCGGATGTAATTAACATTTTACAATGCAACAAACGGCACTGATTACGTATTTGTTTATATGTTCAGATGTGCTAACAAAACTAACGTGGTTCCATTTAAAAAACGTAGGTTTGTGTTAAAAAACATACTTCCGTGCATTTTTGTATGGTTTGTATTAAACAATTACACTAGCCCCTCTCCTCACGTTCGGTTTGTGGAATCGGTTCGTCAGTATTTGATGTGGTTTACGAAATATATCCAGCGGTAATGTTAGGTGACTCACCCTGTATAATTGAGGATGCAGGATGCAAATGCTACTCTAAGATGGGGAGGTTAGCACAAGAGTGGAATTCGTGGCGGACTGCAGCAGACCAGCCAGAAGAATTATGAATCCAAAATTCTTTTTTCAACGTCATTTCCTTAGATAACAAGTTGACGCTAAATTTTCCTAACATATTTTTTACCTTTAAATGAATTCTAAGAAGCACAAGCTGTAACGAATTAGTGTCAGTCTGTAGCACGGTTGTGTGTTATTGTAGGTATTGACAGTTATGAAAATCTGCGATAACTTCTAACATTCTGCGTGGTTTCTGTTTGTTCTGTGTCTCCCTACCACTTTCGCGCAACGACGCTCTGAGCGTGTTTTTTAGGGAATTGACTGGTTTGAACCTGGGACCTGTTGCAGGTAAGGAGACGCCAGACCACACAAGACATGTAGAGTTCAGAAGAGTTCAGTGAGACTAGCGATGATATAACCAAATACTTAATGATTTCAGCGTCAACTCCACTGCACTCCCTGTAAAAGAATCTTAATACTAACTAAATTTAGTGGAAGGGGTTCAAGGCTTTCCTATTTTTAGTTAGCTGGTAAAATAACGTCGAAAAAGCAGTTAAGTTTACCATTGGAAATTTTATTCTAATCACAAAACATTTTTTATAAATTGCACTATTGATAAAAGGAAATGTTTTGATACAGGATGATAAAAACCAACTGCGTTCAACAAAAATGTGAATGAATATTCCCTGAATGGGTTTCCAAGTTCTACAATGGATCGAAGGATGACCTATGCCATATCACATCTATAATCTAGGTTTAAATTAAGTTTCACAAAAGAGAAAACTCTCAAAATGGTCTACAGTGACCCTCAATTATCTTTAATTACTTATCTAACTTGTCGTAAATTACAGTGGCTGATGTGGCTTCTCAATAATCATATAACAGAAAAATCATGGCGTTTCAGATTTTAACTTACGTAGCAAATGTGAATACCATGAGCTTCAATTGACGATCGACACTAGCATTACGTAAAAAGGGGATCTAACAGATGAGACTTCTGCAGTTCTGAGTGAAGCCTTATGCGCTCAAAAATGCGGCATCGCTTGCGTTCATTACCTTGTCGGTGTTCGTCAGGGGGCGGCGGCCGGCGCAGCTCCATCCAGCTCGCCGTCTCCGAAGCAACTCCTTTCTAACTTCTCCTTACTACAATTTACCGAAGTTGGTTTAGAAAAAAACTATCTGTCTGTGTTTTCATCTGACCAACCAGGGTCTCAATGTTAACCTTAAGCTCCGCCTACAAAAATTCTGTCTATCCAATGAGAAACGTTATACTTTTCGTGGTGGGGCAATGTTTTTAAAGTTTGCAACGTAACAGAGACGCGAAAAAGTCTCACGCTAAAACTTGCAGCTGGTGTGGCTCTTTTAGTGTTATCGTAAGATCTATGCTGTTCTTCTGGAGGGCTCTATCTTTTAACATGGGCTGGGGGGTGGTCCTGTCGGTTACTTTTCGTGGTGGGGCAAGGTTTTTAACGTTTGCAACGTAACAGAAACGCGAAAAAGTCTCACGCTAAAACTTGCGGCTGGTGTGGCCCTTTTAGTGTTATCGTAAGATCTATACTGTTCTTCTGGAGGGCTCTATCTTTTAACATGGTCCTGTCGGTTAGCTGGCGACGTGGGTGTCCGTCCCTTATCGTAGGGCCTTCTAGCTTAACACGGTTCTGCTCTCGGCTTCTGTTCTCGTTTCTCCCCTCGGAACTGCGTCCGTCTCACGGTGGGAAGGTATGACATGCATTTAGGCATTCTTGTGTTAGTCTGTGGTATTCCATTTGCTCACTCGTTACTCGTATTACTTTGGTTAATGTAATATCACGATTTATTCGGAGCTATGTGACATACTACTGGATTTGCTTATCATGTCAGGGTTTTCATGGAAGGTGTTGATTTGCCTGATACCTTACAAACTCTCTGCCTTTAAATCATAACGCTACGATAAAAATTATCACAGGTGTTAAATTTCTGACACCTACATAACAAACTCGAAATAATACTAAGACAGTTTCTTTGTTTGGCAGTTGTATACAGAAAATTGTTATAGTGATTACGATAGATATCTGTGAAAACCGACAGTTTTAGTCTACATCTACATCAACATTTCTCAAGCGATCTGACGGTGTGTGGCGGAGGGTACTTTTTGTACCACTAACTGATCCCACCTTCCCTGTTCCACTCCCGAATGGTGTGTCGAAAGAATGATTGTCGGTAAGCGTCTGTGTTAGCTCTAATTTCTAGAATTTTCTCGCTGTGGTCATTTCGCGGGACGTATGTAGAGAAAGCAATATGT
The DNA here is from genome assembly GCF_021461395.2 of Schistocerca americana. Classification (NCBI taxonomy): domain Eukaryota; kingdom Metazoa; phylum Arthropoda; class Insecta; order Orthoptera; family Acrididae; genus Schistocerca; species Schistocerca americana. The sequence goes on along the minus strand of NC_060130.1, from coordinate 655,448,993 downwards.
TGTCCGACTCGTCCCGGAAAGTACTCTCTCGAAATTTCAAGAGTAAACCTCGTCGTAACGTACAACGGCTCTCTTATAGCGTCTGCCACTAGAGTTTGTTGCGCATTTCTGTACCTCCCACGCACCGATTAAATGGTCCTGGAAAGAAATCCTCCACACTTCGTTGAATTTTCTCCTACACATCTGTCAGTCCTAGCCGGTATTGGTTCCAGACTAATGAACAATACTTAAGAATCGGTCGCACAAGCACCTTGCGAGCCACTTCCTTCGTGGATGAGTTATATCACCTTAATATTCTTGTCATAACTCTGTCTGGCATCTTTTTTTCCTACTACTTGTTTTATGTAGTCATTCTATTTAAGATCGGTCCGAATATACACTCCTAAATGTTTTACGATAGTTATTGTTTCCAGAAACTTGTTATCATTAGCTTAGTTATACAGTACGAGATCTCTTTTCTTATGTATTGGCAATATGTTATATTTATTTGCCTTCAAGCCCAAATGCTAGTCCCTGCAGCATTTCTCAACCCTCCGTAGGTCATCCTGTATACCGTTACTGTCTTATGGCGTTGCTACCTTCTGATAAACAACAGCATCATCTATGAGCATCTTTAAAGAGTTTCCGACACATTCTACTAGATATTATATGTCAATTGAAAATAGTAACGGTCCTGTAACACTTCCTTGAGGTACTCCCAAATTTTCTTTAAATCTGTCGCCTTTGTTTTTTTAAAAACGAGATATTGAGTTCTAGTTGCAAGGATGTCTTTTACCCAGTCGTAAATATGGTTCTATACTCGGTAAGTTCGAATTTCTTTCTCTAAATGCATTTCAGGACAGTGTCAAACGCAATGGCATCAATCTCAGCGCCAACGTCTTCAGTGATGTGGATCTCATGGAAGAACAGAGCGAGCTGAGTTTCGCAGAATCTCTATTTGCGGAATCCGTGTTGATTTTTATGGAGCAGATTTTTACTCTCCAAAGAAGTTACAATACGTGAGTATAAAACATGTTCCATAATTGTACATATATTGTAGCCAAGGATATAGGTCTATAATTATATGCGTCTGTCCTAAGACCCTTCTTGAAAACGGGAATGACGTGCGTTTCTTTCCAGTCGCTAGGTACCCTTCCGTTGCTCCAGCGACGTACAATAACCTGCTGTTAGAAGAGGAGCAAGTTGTTTCGCATAATTTTTGTAGAATCTTACACGTATTTCGTCTGGTCCTTGTGCCTTTCCACTACAAAGCGAATGTCGTTGTTTTTCTATCCCGCGATCAGTTATCTCAATATCTGCAATTTCGAAGTGCTTGCGATGACTCAGAGGAGGGTCCGTATTACGATCTTTTGTGGTGGAACAGTTTCAGAAGATCGAATTCAGAATTTCGGCATTCTCTCTGTCATTTTCTTTTTAAGTGCCACGGCAGTCACTTAGTGGCTGAATACATGATATCGAACGGCTTTCGGATTCTAAGTAAGACCAAAGCCTCTTAGCGCTTTTACTCATATCAGCTGATAAAATTTAAATTCGAAGTCTTTGAACGCTCCTCTCATTGCTCTCCTTACGCTAATTTTACTTCATGCAGCCTTCGTGGCAAAAAATAAAAATACCTACAGCCGTCCTTATGATTTTATTTTATTTTGTAAACGGCCGTCGTCCAGAGACGTCCTGCTAAAAGGATGGACATAAAAAAAGCTTCATACAGCCTTTGTTTGTCAGCTAGGTTTTGACTTGTCTTGAATCCGTTATGTAGCAAATTTCTAACATAGTTATTAAACCACGCTATGCCTTTTCCATCTCTCAAGACATAGTTTGGAACATATTTGTTTGATACATATTGAATGATGCTATTGATTTTTTCCATTTGTGCTGCACATCTTCATCCTCAGCCTAAATATTTGATGTTGAACACTTAGATGATCTGCAATTTGTATCCTACTACTCTTGTTAAGTAAAGATATTTTCCTACCTTTCTTAACATCCTTTGTAATAGCCGTAGTCATAGATGCTATCACAGCCTTATGACCACTGATACACTCCTCTACATTAACTAATTCGAGAAGTTTAGGTCTGTTTGTCACTAGCAGGTCTAAGCAGTTACCTGCCCGAATTGGTTCTCTAACTATGTGCGTGAAGTAATTTTCGGACAAGACATTCAGAATGATGTTACAGCAGTCCACATCTCTGGCACCCGTTTTGATAGTATGACTCCAAAATCTCTATTTGGCAAGTTAAAATCACCCCCTATTGCACAGCATGATCAGGAAGCCTATTCAGAAATTCTGCAAGTTCTCTCTGAAGCACTACAGCTACTGACGCAAGTGGTCTATATCAACGCCCAATTCCCATTTTTGACCCACCATTGATACTTAATTGCTCCCAGATTAACTCATATTCCGAATCTGTGATAACCTCGTTAGATAGTATCGAAGTCTTTACCGCAATAAATACGTCGCAACCATTAGCGACTAATCTATCCGAACGATAAATATTCCAATCTTAATTTTGGATTTCGCTACTATTCACTTCCGGTTTCAACCATCTTTGTGTTCCTAATACCATCTCGTTTTTATAACCTTCAACGAGCGATACTACTTCTGGGGCCTTACCATGGACGCTCCTACAGTTTACTAGTATCATATTCACCTTTTTCCACGGGGAGGAGCGTTCTCTGAGAATAGTATGGCTGATGTATCTTTTGCATGGCAGGCTATTCATCACTAATCCGAAGGGTAGGAGGGTGGGCAGGGGGAGGGGTATGGTCCCTCTAAAGTAAAAGAACAATTTCATGTACTGTTGATTCTTCCGTTAAACCGTATTATAGTCTCAGAATTTCCCCTTGGCGTACATAATCAACAGAAGCACCACGCTTGGTCGTTGAATGATTTGGCGTTAAGTGTATTTTCACACTACCTGCCTCTGATCGTTTGAAATTGCGTCGAACTGTGAGTCGAAAGCAGTAATTCTTCAAATACAATGATGGCTATCACCCGTTGTAGAGATTTTGGATAACTTCTAACTGCTAACGTAGTATTGATCATAACAGAACAGAAAAGAAATGTTGATGTTTTGTAGAGGAGAAAATATATGTAACCTCCTCAAACACTTGTATATCTCCTCATTTCAAGGAGTAATGAAACAACAGTAATTAAGAGTAAAGAAAAACAGTGTTGCTCAGCACACCAGAGTCATACGTCGTATCCTGCAGTCCAAAAGCTGTATAATCACGAAGAGCATCGTTATGGCAGCATTTCGATAACATTAAGACCGCGATTAAGTGTGAAGCATCAGTTGATGTCCCCTTAGCTTATAGTCTAAACAAGTAGGACAATAGTGTGGAGATTAGTAAGACCTGAAAGCGGCCTTCTGTAAGTTTTCCTAAAGTGGCTCACGCAGCTACCTCACTGCGCCTACAAACTCTCCACACATATTGCACCCAGAAGCCATCGTCTTACAGTTTTGCCTACAGAAGACTTTCAGACCACGATACACATCGCAGTTGTTGAGAGGCTTCCGATCTTAAGGGGCGTATCTTAAAAATAGACATAGTCATATTCCCTATTTACTGCCAAGCGTGCCGGTGAACATGTAGTACCGTTTGATGCTTCGTCTTAATGCTAAATTATTCATCAATTGGAAATTACGAAATATTTCGCCATAACTGTGTGGCAGCTTATTGATTGGAGTGGGGTGCAATCCCGAAAACATTTATGTCATTTCATGCCCCCGGGAAACTTCCAAATGTAACTGAGATAATGAAAAAGTGCGTGCGTCAACGCCTAAACATTGCATCATCAAACATTGGCAACGTTCACAACTTCTTCCACTTATTACGTTTTACCAAAATAAATGAAGAATCACACAATCGTACCATTCAGTGGAGAGACGACCCCTTTTTTGGAATCAACAATATCTATAGTGACCGATAAAAGTTTGGTGGGATCATGGTGTATCGAGACATCATGGTGAACAGGCTCACGGAACTTAATAATGTCATTGCTGGTCGGAGAACAATGTTAATGCCCACATGTATACATATTATGTTTTTCAACCACGCGTGACTTTTCCAAAGCGATAATGCATTTCTCTTAAGTGACTGGCCAGTAAGATCTCCTGACTTCTATACCATATAACATTTTGCTACGCACTGGGGAAACGGACTGAAACCATAATTAAAGTGATTTATATTTTACAACATAATCACAATTATATTTTCAGATAACTGTTTTCGCCCGTTTCAATCGGACATTCTCAGATCTATGTTCTAGACAAGACGACTAGGCGTTGGCAGTTGTAGCAATCACGGTCGAATACAGATGATAAAAATGTTGTACTTTATAAAAGAACTGCAACCAGTCAGATGGCATCAAGGACACTTCAAGACGTCTGTAAAGTTCTATTTCAGTAATGGAAGCAACTATCAATACATCTCTTAAACTACTTCATACAGAGCGTTCCATGCTACTCCCATCCGTCTCTTACAATTAGGGACAGCCATATACCCTACTTACTGTATTCTTCTAATGGAATAAATTTTTCCAATTGCATTTCGTACATATTTGGTTTCAGAAATGTCCTGTTTCTATACTCTGGACACTTTAGTACGCCAAAAGTCTTCTAATTAAGCTTTGTGTCGTGGAGTAATCATTGCAGCGTCCCCAAAAGGAAATATTTTCTAACGTACTGAGTATGCTTTAGTTTTGGACGACAATATATACACAATAGTTTGCATGAGGAGGGGCCAGGTAGGAAACGACGAACTCTAAGAATTGTGCATCGACAGTCTGGAGATCATACTGTTGGACATTGTCTTCTTGGAACAGTAACATACATGTCTCATAGAAAAGTGCGAACGTGATTATAATGATATCTCAAAATACTACTACCTATGGTGTGACAAAATATAAAGAAATTGCCCGGGATGTGACGCACCTAAACGACTATCGAATTCTAAGTAATCACAGGTTTGCAAAATATAGAGTAAAAATAGATATAAAAAGAATAGAAAGAAAGACTCATTGGGCTGAGAGTCAGAAATGTACACTCTTCGAATTTTGGAGGTCTACCAGGCTAAATTAAGTAACAAGCTTAGATTTTTAAAAAAATGTATATCGCACACACATGAACGAACGGGACAATTATGTAACAAAGTTACCGTGGGTCGATAGCATCAGCAGATGACAGAAACCCAGAGCGGCCAACTGCATTCAAGTTTTGAAATTATGTGACGACACATCCCTATGTGAGAGACCGATAAAACGAAAATTTATCGCAATCAGTAGCGAGTCAGAATGTGAGTCGAACCTTCATAGAAGTTACAACGCTCTTTTAACTTGTGCTCTGCAGACGTGGGACGATATGTTGGGTTTCTCCGAGAAATTCGTTCGAAGACGGCACAGTAGTCTGGAATATTTTAATAAGCGTAAAAGTACTTACCAAAACAGCAGAAGACCTTGAGGGTACGAAGGAATCAAAAGAAAAGCAAATCTCATATGGAAAGAGACAGCCGTTAAAGAGAGAGTGAGAGTTGGACGCGAATGATAATAGCAACATGACAGAATATGTTGAATTAAACAAAAATTACAGTAGTTTTTCGACAGGATGTGTGAAGGTACAATGAAAACTTTGGGAGAGAAACAACTGGTAATAATAAAAGTCCGGAGGATTCAAAACAGAAACATACTGGATAGCCACCACATTTCTTTAGTGAAGATAGGACATAGAACATCAACTAAAATTGTACTGTTAACTGGGTGGGAGGGAAATAGTTTGTAATACAAAGGCTATCTTTTATATTACTATAGGCAGGGAAGTTTCACATAGAAACATACAACTGGAAATAGATTACGTCCATGTTTCAAGGAAAATAAAACCATTTCGTACGAGCATTTCCTGTTACCTTGAGCGTTTAGACAATACGATCACAACAAGTCAGTAAGTACTCTCTGTTCACAAACCACCTACTCTGCACGATCGTCACTTGGCACTGAATCGCTAACGAAGTAATTCACATGGTTGGACACCTGGACCTCCGGGATTGACCCCTTTAGACTTTTTCGTGGAGCGAAATGGTGATTCTTGCTTACGAAACCGCTGTACAGTCAAAAGAAGACCATGTTAAACAGATTGTGGTGCAGAGGGAGTTACTCATTGTAGACCGAGTATTTTTGGCCTAGTGCATGAGAACTTACTGCACGAGTAAAAGTTGTGTAACGAAGATGGTCTCAATTTTTTCAAATAGGCTTTCTATTAATTTACGTAAGAAACAGCAAAATTCACGCCAGAGCTAGAAGCGAAATTCTATTTTGTTTTATTTATGTTGGCGAAATTGACTGTTTCTGTGAAACGTTATCAACTAAGTATCATACTACAATGTAAATTAAATGTTATTACAAGAACCATATGGGAATGAGGAATGCTAAATTGACGACCTGACTGCGCCACCTATAGTCGTGCCATTGTCTTTCCTCTTTACTTCGTTAAAGGTTTAGACGACTAGTTGAGACGCGGCTTCCTTGCCTATGATGAGGTTCTAGGAGGAAGTCGATTGACGGCCCCCAGCGCAGCATGTAAACATTTAGCAGCTCTGGGTTTTGAACCAATAGCTGTATACATCTACCTACCGACGGGACTGTTGATTTTGTGGGTACGTAGCGTGCCGGAAAACCGTGAGCACTGTTGTATATGAGGCGTGCCCATGTTGGGGCGGCGCGCATTACGACCCGTGGGGTGACCGCCCGGTAATGCTATCGTAAACAGCGACACACACGCGACGAAAACCTGTTTGCAAACAGAGACTATCACACACTGCCTACTTTTTAGTCCTCTGTGCAACCTGTGCAGTTTGCGGCTAGTGAGGCTGGACCACTGAACAGCGCATCATAAATAATCTCTTTACCATTCTGTACTTTCTTAACGTTCGCATCTCTGTCGATAAAAACGGAACCCTTATAGGTTCGCTTTGTTATCTGTCTGACTGTCCATTTGTTAAGACTCCTGTTACTCAGGAACGGGTTGAGTTATCAAGTTCATATTTATGTCAAATACTAAGGTCTGTTGTTGATGTAATAACTTTAAGCTTCTAACAAAATGTAATCAACAGAAATGACCATTGACACTACATATTTTGATACTCTCAAACTCACTACATCTTCACGACTGCTCTGTAGTTCACAATTAAGTGCCTGGTAGACGAGTCATCGAACCACCTTCAAGCTATTTCTTTATCGTTCCACTCTTGAACAGTGCGGGGAAAAAACCAACACTTACAAGGTGAGGCCGCCAATTGTGAAATTCAGATTCGATTCATACTGCGCATAAGAAAAGCTCATGGCCAGAGGTGTAATGTGGCAAAGCACCAAGATGCACTTCTCAGCCGTTGTCGAGAAAATCGACAGTTAAAAGAAACCGTTGCGGTGAAATACTCTCTACGATTAACAATTTTCTACAGCGTCGTGGCGCAGCGGTAAGCGCTCGGGTTCGTAATTCGAAGGTCGCCGGATCGAATCTCGCGCCATGCAATTTTTTTTTATTGTTAGTTTTTTTGTAATTCAAATATATTGGCAAGATCAATGTGTAGTATTTGTGGCCCTTAAAAGGGCCGATTATGAGAACCGTTGGCAGAGTAGTAATAATTACAGGGAAAGATCACATCTCCGCGGTAATGACTATCACAGAAACAATCAGAGAAACAGACAATATGGGAACCAAAATCATTATTATCAAGGGAGACAGGATAACTTTAGATGCAACGGTCCAGAGCGCAGTTACGATTCAGGGAGAAATTCTCCACCACGTGACCGACAAGAAAGATACTATGGAATCTACCGACAGACCTGAATTGCCTCAGATCTGGCGCGATTTAAACAGGGCGGGGCCCTCTCGACAAGGTGAATTTGTAGAAGTTAGGTCTCCAAATCCCAATAACGACGCGCGCCAACAAAGAGACAATAGGCAATGACTCATACCGCTGGCAGCCACAAAACGTACTTCTGAAACTGACGACGCAGCTGCCGTGGCTAGTAATTACGTAAAAATGGAAGCATTAGGGACATATTACTCCAGGAACACGACGTAAAACATAACAACATTGCATATCCTGTGATTCACATTACAGTAAATGACGTAAAATTTACGGCAGTACTTGACTCTGGCAGTCCCATTTCAGTAATTAGTGAAACAGCCTTTAGCAAATGCAGCAAATCGAACGATTGCCCCACACTTCCGTTACGTAAGATTAAATTACAAGGTGCAATCTTTGGAAAAAGTGTAGATGTACGCCAACAAACCAACTTAGAATTCTTTTGCCAAATCCACAGCTTCTCTATGAACTTTCTTATTGTTCCAATATTGTCGACGTAAATTATACTGAGAGTAGACTTTTTGAATGAATACAAAGCAATCTTAAACTTTCACGATGCTGAAATAAGTTTAGAGAAGGAAGGTAAGTCAATAGCTTTGAAATTTGAAGATTGGCTCTCAAACCATGACGAAGAAATTAATCGGCTTTACCTCCTGTTAGACAACAGTTCGGAATTTTCTACGGAACTTGACACTAACAATCACTCTGCAAGTACTGACAGGGATGATATCGACGGCGCATTTGATACTAATGAGTTAATTCAGAATAAAATTCAAACAATTGAGAATTGTAATGACAGTGATAGGCAAGACCTTTTTGAGATTTTACAAGCACATTCCACAGTTTTTACTCCCAAAACAGGAACAATCAAGGGATTTAAATACCAATTTCGTGTTCGTGAGCATACTAAATTTTGTGTTAGACCATACGTAATTCCAGCACATTATAGGGACCGTGTTAGAACAGAAATACAATCTATGCTTGACGAGAGCATTATTGAGCCTGCAGTAAGCTCATACAACAATCCATTACATGTTGTTGAGAAGAAAAATGGATCGATCAGGCTTGTCTTAGATTCGAGACAAAACAACACTATCATTATTCCTGAAACAGACAGGCCGCAAACGTTGGAAGAACTTCTTCAAAATTTTATGGTGTAAAAGTGTTGTCTTCCATTGATCTCAGATCCAGCTTTTATCAGATCGAACTTCATCCAGAATGTAGAAAATGCACATCTTTCCTTTGTTTCGGCGTTTGTTATCAGTTTCGGAAACTTCCTTTTGGTTTGAACATTTCTTCGGCAGCTTTCATTCGCGGGCTAAATTCCATATTACCTGAGTTCTTAAAACGTCACATCGCCTTATATGTGGACGATATTCTGATAGCAGAAGCCTCATGGGAACAACACAATCGCATCCTCAACGGCGTGTTACTTATTTTTGCAGAATCTGGAATTACAGTTAACTTGGAAAAGTCTGAATTCGGTAGGACAAAGGTGAAGTTTTTGGGACATATTATTTCTTCTGAGGGCATTCAGCCGGATCCTGAAAAGTTAGAAGCAATCAGAGCCATTCCAGTTCCACCCACAAAAAAACAAGTCCGCAGTTTTCTAGGTCTCGTAAATTTTTACCGTCGTTTTCTGAATATGCAAATTCCAGTTACACCAATACATTCTTCTCTCACTGGAAAAAATACTATTTGGAACTGGGACGAACAAGCACAGTTGGAATTCAATCCTTTGAAAGAATCGCTACTTAACGCGCCAATACTAGCTCATCCAGATCTGTCACAAGATTTCTGCCGTAGCACGGATTCTTCTAAAGTCGGTCTTGGTGCCCATTTATTTCAAGAAGCCACAGAAAATGACACTACTGTTCATAAAACCATTGCTTTTGCTAGCCGAGTGCTAACAAAATCTGAAAAAAATTATTCCGTTACTGAATTAGAAGCTTTAGGTATAGTTTGGGCATTTAACAAATTCCGTTTCTTTCTTTCTGGTAAGCACGTAAAAGTATACAGTGATCATCGTGCATTACAATTTCTTATGTCTTCAAAATTAAATCATGACAGGTTAAAACGTTGAGCATTGTTTCTGCAAGAATTCCACTTCACAATAGTCTACATTCCCGGCAAGGAGAACATTGTTGCGGACGCACTGTCACGCACGCCGGCTGGGCTTGAGAAAAGTAACACAGAAGGCAACTTCGAGAAAAATTTCAGTATTCTTTACATTCAGAAAGTCGCCTTTGAAAACTTCATCACCACATCTTTAAAGGACATTGCTCATGAACAAGATAAAGATCCAATTTGGAAAGACATCAAAAGTAAATGGCATGAAAAGACACACACTCAGATTCGGCATTATTACCTGGTTAGAAACAACATACTCTTCAAACGCTGCACTGTTGATGACAAGCTATGGGTACTTTGCATTCCAGACGATTTTGTTAATAAGCTCATTTGGTACATTCATTTCAGCTACGCACATTTTGGTCCACGAAAATGTTATCGTATTCTTCGAACGACTTGTTATTTTAACAATATGGAAAAGAGAATTCGAAGAGTCTTGTCTATTTGTAAACTTTGTCAAAAGGCGAAACCATCTACTATCTCACATCGTGCTCCGTTGTTTCCTATTATTCCTTCTAAATTAAAAGAATTTGCTGCTGTTGACGTCTTGGGACCCCTTGTCAGAACATCGAATGGATTTTCGTACGTTCTAGTCGCTGTTGAACTTACTTCAAAATTTGTTTCTGTCACACCGCTACGTAAAGCCACTGGACGGTCTGTATCCAACGCCTTTGTTAAAAATTTCTTACTTGAAGTTGGCCACGTTGCTGAAGTCATTTCAGATAACAGACCGCAATTCAGATCTGCTGTTTGATCACGCATGCTTCGGAATCATAAAATCAAACCTGTTTTTATTTCATTGTACTTACCACATTGTAACCCGTCTGAACGGATTATGAAAGAAATCAATAAGCTTTGCAGACTTTATTGTCACAGAAAGCATCAGCATTAGGACAGATATTTACACTTATTTCAAAATGTGCTGAATGAAATGCCTCATGATTCCACTGCTTTACCACCTACTCTTGTACTGAAGAATGAAGAGCCACCGAACAGAATCAGAGAGCTTGTACCTTTCCCGAATACACGTAAACTTCGACACAAAGACATAATTGATTTGGCTCTTAAAAATATAAAATCTGCAGCAGACAAAAGGAGAAAACTACACGGTAAAGCAAATGCAAAGAAATTATATATTGGTCAGAAAGTTCTCATTAAAGCTCATTCATTGTCACATAAGAAGAAACACTTGAGTCACAAATTCTTTCTAGTTTACAATGGACCTTACAGAATCCGACGTATACCACATGATAATTGCGTTGAAGTTGAAACTCTGGGTACTAGGAAGAGTAAAGGTTTACACCACATTTCACATGTAAAACCGTTTATTGAAAGATAATCTGCTTTTTAACTTAGTTTTTGCCATAAAACTTTTCACTTCACGCTACTAGTACAATTTGTCACACTGAGAAACTGTTAACATGCAACAATGTTTTAAAATTAACTATCCAGTCAAGAACCTAGGGAACTTAGACAAGTAATTACGAATGCATTGTTATAGTGAACAGACGACACAGTGTTGTTATTTGTACATTCTTCCTTGTTAGTTGCACAATTACGTAACGAATATACGGCACACATACTTAGAACATATACTGTTAATGAGATTTTAATGCAACATTTTGGTTTTGTTGAAAAGACATTCTTTATTTGAAGTACTTTCTGTGAGATTAAAGATGACTTAGTGTTTGGTTTCTTTGACAGCTACACGATTATATCACGACGCTACTAATGAGTGACAATTTACAATGTTGCTTTTGCAGTGTTTCTGTTTTATATCTGCACAGTTTTTCTGTATTATTCTGGAAAGTAAAACACGTTTTAGTAGTAACTTTTGTGGTATAGCTACAATGAGACAGCCTTTTCTGTAGCACAACAAAACGTTACAGCACAGTACTTTGTTCATCACGGCAATAAGCGTAATAAGTAAGATATCTATACGCAAAGCATTTCACTTTTGTTTATCATGAGGTAAGTACATTGACTTCCACAGAACTTTGCTTACGGACGACGATAATTACGACACTTGGCACATTTTTTACCCTTAAGTAATGACAGAGATTATGTTACAAGAAGAAGCACAATTAAGCGCTACAGGACACGCATTTGAGTGATTAATTTTGTACTTAAAACATTTATTTTTAAAGATTTTTGAACTACAATGATACAAAGGTTTTCCGTGATACATTTCATTCCATTGCTGTAATCTGTAACACCTGAGGGTATAATTACATTAATCCTCAGGGGGGTACACGCTTACTTTGTGTACCATGTGTTTGGCAAGCACAAGGAGCCATAGCTAATATGGTATTTGCTTATACAACTTTACACATCGGTACCATATTTCTCTAACACACAAATTACACAGCTATCTGATCATTTAACTGAGAGATAAAAATTTTTTTTACTACATCAGTGACACATGTTTACGCAATTACACAGTTGGGTAACTTCACACTTACGAAATTGTATTTCGTCTGTACTTTGTGAACTGTTCATATTTTTTTGGAACCATTGTGATATTATGAGAGCTTTGAATGATATATTAGGTATGGGATCACGATTTTTAAAGTACGCTTGAAATGAGCAGAGAATTTTTTTAGGTTTTGACATTACAGCTGAAAGGTACGACGTTTTTGAGATTTGGCTGAGTTTTTGTGATGTTATTATTACGATGACAATGTGTATTATGCTGTTGAGGTATGTTTATGATCAATAAGATGATGCTACCGTAAATGAGGAATTTGATTATGCTACGTATTTATTTTGATAAAATATTGAAGAAGGGTCGACGAATATGTATATCGTCGCTAGGCAATGAAAACGTCGTAACTCAAATTGGTCAAATTTTACAGGAGAAACAAAAAACTAATTATAGAAATCACATGAGGACCTGATTAGTTAAATGTAGTGGTTTCTGCTACACCATATGGATCCGGTCATTGGTACATAAGACTTTATTATGCACTTCAAATTGTCTGCTGGTTTTTGGAGTTACGAGGTTTTCACAGTTATTTTTTTTGGTAGTGATGGAGATAAGAGGCATGTAACGAGTGCACGGTTAAGAATTGAAATGAATTTGTTTTAAAAAAACTTACTTAAATTTTACATTATTTGTGTATTATGAAACGTCTGTAACGATACATTGTTACAGATATAAAGTGAAATGAATAATTTCACTTTGATCAAAATATTGGAATCTGGATGTCAATAAATTGCAGTGTTTAAAAAACATAGAAACAATGTTGTTAGCTTTAATTAACCTTTTCTTACTGTAAACATTTGTGCAGTTTATTAACATTTATTATTGTTACTATTGCTGCTACACTGACAGTCATAGGTGGCTGTAAACAAGTTTAATTTCGGCTGCATTTTTTTATGCATGGACATGTTCTCTCATTACAAATGTGTCATAAAATGAATGCACGTCCTTAGGAAGGACCAGCTTTAGTTGTTGCAAATGCGTAAACTTTTCTGCGCTGATCTTTAGTGGTGAACTGTAGAGAGGGGGCACTGTAAGTGAGCTGGGTATGTTTGACACCCTTCTTGGAAGTGGTTCCCATGTATCGCTGAATTTCAATTTATATTCCATTTTTCCGGAGGGATCATACTTGAGACACCGGATATCAGTCACTGTTGGATCCCCAATTTTGGATCCTGGCCGAATAGATGAATACAACGAGAGTTTATCATAGGACTTGAACACCGTGTGGTACAAATAATTGACAACATAAGGTCTAGGACTTTGTCTTGCGGTAGCACAAACTTCTACATAGCCAGCAGGAGTATAAATGTGTCTGTTTTTTAACTTCCTTTCTATGGTGGAGTGCATAGAATCACACTCCATTTGAGTGTGACCTTTCTCCAGAAATTTTTGCACTATTGTAATGCCTTTCTGATTGGCGAGATAAGCCAGTGCATTACTCATGACTGAGTTTCGATTCTGGTACGTGCATCCGTCGCTATAGAAAATAGTTTCTGAATCATTTTGGACGTACGTTTCTATAAAATGCACGAGTATACTGGCAAATTCCGAAGCTGTTAGTCCACTTTCACTCTCGTGCCAAAGGTAACAATAACCATCGTTACTTTTTAAATCATAGATGGTAAAGTTGTGGACCTTCAGTTTGCTTTTATAGTACAGTGCAGATGCTTTTAGTCTGGGAGAAAGGAGAAGTGCTTGAAGGTCCATTGTAAACACTCTAGCTGATCCTAATTTATCACTATTTTTCGCTTCCCTTGCCTCAGTTTTTCGGGCCATATGCAAAGAGTATTCATTGTCTGAGAGATTGCCTGTCTGGTGAGAACAACAAAGATCGCACTGGTCCTTTTTAGGCGAAAATAAGTTAAGATTATTTTCATCGAATACCTCGCAGAACTGTTTGTAAGAAGCTGGGATTTGTCCTCTTTTCTTGCAAAATTGTATATATTCCGTATGTAGTTCTGATTTACTCTGTCAGTTAGGTTCGAAGTAGAGTTTTGTGGAAGAATGACGGCAGTAATGCGATTCCAGTTTCGGCAACTCTGCAAAAAAATCTGATGCTGATTGTCGTCCACCTGAAACTTTCGTTGGTTTCTCCTGCATTTGAGGCCCTTCTGCAAGCGTTCTTCCTGATGCACTAGATGCCCATGTTCTGACACTCCATTCGCCTAAGCACAAAGTATTCAGAAACATACCCTTGCAGACAGTTTTTCTCTGTCCTTCTACTACAAAATTGTAATATAGTGTGTTAGAACGGTGAGATTTATTAGATTCTGAATTATTTCTGCGTCTTTTAACTGGAACGTAGTAGACATGGCTTCTAACAAAAATTTTTCTTTCACCCCAAGACATATCCTGCCAGAAATGATTAAATATTCGCTGTCTCTGCTCTTCTGTAATATCCTTGCAATTCCTGTTCCGATTTAAGGAAGAATGTTTACAAGTACATCGTGGTTTCATTTCCCTCCTGCTCCTGCTCATTGTTGGTCTCTTTTTGCCAAACTCATCTTTTTGCATTCCTAAATAATCCTGTCCCCTCATACGTTTTTCTTTCTGCAAACTTTGAAGTGATTGATTGCTTTTCCTTTTACGGCGCTGCTTAGTACTCTTCACTCCCACATCAACTTCGTCATCGTCGTCTTCCTTGCTCTTGTTACCATCACTACTGCCACTGGAGATATCATCCTCGCTGCTGTGTTCGAAAAGACTTTCAAACTCAGAAGTGGAATTCGCCTCTGTATTGGCTTATTTTTCCGCATTATCTGTAGTGTAAACCATAACGTCATCAATAACATTTAAATAATTTAATCAACCCAACTTCCAAACAAGGATCTTACTTCCAGTTGCAACAATATAAACTACGGTTTACCATCATTTTGTAGGTCTACCCTTTCTTTTGGTGTAGGACAAGGAGGAACCTGACTAGAATCTTCTTCCGGTGATTTTATACGATATGATGGGTTGTCGGCTTGTTTCACAAGGTGAAGAGTGAATTTACTCTTTTTACCCATAGCTGAAAACAAAGTAGTTACTGTAGAATGTATAGGATTCTGTTCAGTTCTAAAATTAGAACCTCCTATGTACCGAGCGCAGTCTGCTTTACGCGCGATGAAAAACTCGTAAGTCAACATTGTATTTAACGAGGTTATTATTAATTCTGTATATTAAAATACAATACATAAATACCTAGAAATACTAACACGTACCTGTAGCAATAAAGCAATGTTGGGTCTGTCAGTCAAAAACGTTACTATCACGTCAAAAAACATTTAAATCTCGGAGTATGTGTTCGCCCTGTACACTAACAATGGCGATTATCGGAGATACGAGGTTTACAGCACAAACTACATATCGCTGGAGATGTGAGGTTTTCGTTATTGCCGCTAGATGGCAACACCGTTCAACTCGAAGATGGAAGGTTTCAACAGCCTATGTGGCATAATTTTCTACATTTGGTAATGCAGTTACGTGGATTTCATTGTCAGATGGAGTTACGAGGTTTTCATTGCCTAGCGACGATATGTATAATAAGGTAAGGAATAATGAGTAGTGGTTAGGGACTCTGCTTTGTGGAAAAGGATGTTGGAAACCAAGAATCGTACTTTAAGAATTATGAAATGTGTACATATGCGTGAATGTATTACAATGCTGTCGAAAATTTTTTGGACACTGTTATATTTATAGGGGTTTGTTTCTACACTTTTCTACTGTAATTTCTCGACTTGTGAAATTTTATTTGTATATGAGACTGTCACTGTAGTGCAAACTGGTGTCATAAATATTTCGGTAAGAAAGTTAAGTGACCACCTGCACGTAATGCGTCGTGGGCACCCAGCTGCGCCACAATCGCCTGGAAAAAAGCCATTTGTGTATGCCTTCCAGAGGCACAGGTGAAAAAATGGGGGGGCCATTATCCTCGCTATTAATATTCCTTTGTAGAAAGCATAGCAAATACGGAACGCTCAAACTTGAAAACATATGATAACACTGTGGAGCTCTTAGTTTATTATATTTACTGAAATGTCTAATGAAATGACGAGAAATATTTTATGTCTATACACCTGATTATGACTACTGTCTTTCTAGTTGAGAGATTTTTTTTACTACCTTATGAAATGCCATATGGCTAATGAATGATGTTTCATGCCTTCCTTTGTACATATTTGCTCATTTTCTTTAATATCTAGTTTCTAGCTGCACTGCAGCATTGGTTATTATAAAATTTAATAGATGTACTAATATCACTATTTTCTGTCTACAGACCCAGTAAAGAATACGTTTCTCATATACTTTCTTAGAAAAGAGAGCACAAATAGACATTTCCCTTCACAGGAATTGCATAAATAATTTTTTTAATGACTTTGTAACTTTCTTGCGGAGTAAGTTTTTGTGATGCATCACTCTAGTGTTTAGATGTGACATAGGTATTAGACATGGCCATTTTTAGTGTAATATTTTTTCTGCTTGAGCTATGTCATGTTTAGATATAAGTTATTGCATTTGCTGCTGCTGTTTGCCAGGCATAGTGCTACTAAACTTCACTTTACATTACTCTGTTAAGCCAGTTTTACTACGAATTTATTTTTCTTGTTTGCTGTGCATTGCCTTATATTAGTTGTAATATTGCATTTGCTTTTCTAATTTATGCTGCTTGCTTTGCCATTTGTATTTTTTGGTCATTGCTGTTTGTGTTAATTGTTTAGCGCTGCTGCATTGCCTCATCCCTTAGTTTAGCATCTGAGCTCAGTAGATTTAAGTTAACTTAAGATGGGGTAAGCCATATAAGAGAACAAGTTGGGATGAATGGAAAGAAATGCATTGAGAAGCTGTAAGAAAATGGTTTGGCCAAAAAAGTATTTTGAAAGAGGATATGAACCAAAAAAGTTGGGTTTAGGGACAACAGGTGGGTAGGATTTTCTTGGAAATAAATGATGAGGTAAGATAATGGAAAATAAATAATGAGGTAAGAAATATGTGAACGTATAAATACAGAAAGCAAGCTTGGATAGAATTTTTTTGGTGGAAACAAATGTTGAAATAAGAGGAACGGTATATGGAATGAAGTTTTGGGGAGGACTGCAGTACCAAATGTCACACTGAAAACAAACCCTGTCCTGTATTTTTGTGTTATTACACTATGTGAATTTGTGTTTTTCCTGTCTTTATGTGTTTAGCTGATATGAGTTATGTTGTAAAATTTTTCTGATAATATGTTATTTTCTTTGTAAAGATGTTTAGACATTATTTATTCTCTTTTGTTTTAATATTCATGTGTGAAGTTGATGTTTCAAAAGTTATTCTGATCTTTATGTATGTACTTACATCATAATTCCTGTAACACTGATTTATCTGTTTATTTCTATTCTTTTGTAAAGCCTGTACTACTGCAGAGTTATCTGTATTGTTATGTTCTTTAATAATGTATTTTGTACCTTTGTAATTGTATTCTTATGTTATAAAATTGTAATTGACACCAGTTCATCATATTATTAACTTTTAAGTTCAATTTCGCTGCACACGTTTCGTTGGTCATAGTATATGGACAATATGTGAGAAGTAGGGACTGTTAGTGTTTGCACGTGTGTTAATAATGCAGCAAGGGACTGGATAACAGCATTGTTGGTTCTAAGGACAATTCCAAAAACTTTGTGGGTGCACAAGTGGTGGTTATGGACTTGCTATATTCTCCGCAAGACTCTTCAATGGTGATTGTGCACCTGCACAGTCACAACAGATGGCTGCTGGCCATCTCTACAAGGACTACAGTGGGTCTGCATCTTTGATGACCCACCAATACCATTATTTCTACAAGGACTACAGTGGGTCTACACCTTCGCTGACTCACCAATACCATTATTTCGACAAGGACTGCAGTGGGTCTGCACCTCTGGTGGCCCACCAATACAGTAATCTCTACCAGGACTACAGTGGGTCTGCTCTGTGATGACCTACCTACCAATATTCTTCAAAACTTCGACTGACTCTGCGGTTTGTTTGCTCTGTTGTGGCCCATTCCCTTTCTGCATGTCAAGAGTCAGCACTGTCTTTCCGTTGGAAGGACAACACTACTTCTTCAAGATTGCATGGAAATCCACTACTTCCATGTGCGTTTCCTTTTACTGCTCAGATTTTGAGAAAAACACTGCAATTTTACTGTGGTGAACGATCAGGACTGTCTTTATGGACTGTGAGAAAATTTTAGCTTTTGACCAATATTGTATCAATAAGTGTGTACATTTGATTTCTTTGTTATTGTAATTATGAAATTTTTTTTCAAATCTGTATTGGCCACTGCCCAAAACAATTTGTAAAATTTTTTGTGGGGAGCATGGGGGCTATGTAAGTAGGCTGTTTGTGTTTTCTTATTGGCAACGTTACGTAGCGCTCTGTATGAAAATCACTGGCTGTGCAGTCTGTGGCCAGTTTGCATTGTTGTCTGCCATTGTAGTGTCGGGCAGCTGGATGTTAACAGCGCGTAGCGCTGCGCAGTTGGAGGTGAGCCGCCAGCAGTGGTGGATGTGGGGAAAGAAGTGGCGGAGTTTTGAAATTTGTGACACTGGATATCACGAACTGCAATATATATTATGACTTTTGATGATATTAAGGTAAATACATTATTTTTTCTCTATTAAAATCTTTCATTTGCTAACTATCCCTATCAGTAGTTAGTGCCTTCCGTAGTTTTAATCTTTTATTTAGCTGGCAGTAGTGGCGCTCTCTGTACTGCAGTAGTTCGAGTAACCAAGATTTTTGTGAGGTAAGCGATTTGTGAAACGTATAGGTTAATGTTAGTCAGGGCCACTTTTTTGTAGGGATTTTTGAAAGTCAGATTGCGTTGCGCTAAAAATATTGTGTGTCAGTTTAAGCACAGTCTTGTATAATTGTTCTAAGGGGACGTTTCAGTATGTTTGCGCAATGCTAGTTGTAAGATTATTGTAAAAAGTAAGTCCCATTTGAACGTTTGTAAAATCATTTCATTACCAACATAAATACTTGGAGCATTTTCAGAATATAATTAATATTTGCCAGCAATGTTGCATTACTGATTATAATCCATCCCAAAAACCATCAACGTAAAACCCTGCAAAAATTTTACTGTTGTCAAGAAAAAGTATAACTATGAATTACGTAACTTCAGTCAAATTAATTAAAGAATAACGTCAGCTTTGCTATTAAAGAATAACGTCAGCTTTGGTAATAAATACAGCCACTTATTATGACAGCCCACGAGCAGCTAATAGAGTATTGTAAAACAGAGTAAGTATATTCATGTCGCAATTCGATGTAGCAGTCAGAAGGCGATCCAGTAACAGTAAAAAAGGTAAGGAACAGTTTTGGTTTATTGGAGGTAACGACTGAGGGCCACGACGACGACACATTCTGTTTCATCGAAATAATCACAAAATCATTTTTAATAAGCAGCAATTAAATTTGTATGCGAATATTGAGAAAGAGAATAAATTTCAAAGGGAAGATTTCATTTGTTGTTATTAAGCAAGAGATAGAAATCCAAAGGAAAGGTTTCATAGCATATTGTAGAAGGGAAGATTGCGTAAAAAAAAAAAAAAAAAAAAAAAAAAGAAAGAGATATAGACGAAGACGGGAAGGTTTCACTTGGCGAGATCCAATCAGTAAGACTCTTTAGTGAATCTACTGTAAAAATGAATATACTGACTCTGACAATTGTATGAATAAGCTAGTGTTAAGTTGTGCAACGCTTATACTGTTTGCTCTATTGATTCTGCGTTGAAAAGTGTTTGTTCAGTGTTGAATCCGCTTTAAACAGTGATATATTTTGTTGCGTGTGCTAATTATAGACAACGTCCCGCAGAATAATGACTCGTTCTCAAAGTGATAAAAGTGTTGAAAATACTGACGAGAAATTCTTTTCAGGAATAGACAGAAATAATACGTGTGAAAAACTCGATAGTGAAACGTTAGGTGAACAGAGACATTCGAGAGTAGTAATAACATGGAATCTTTTGACGAACAATAAACTTCAGAAATTCAAACTGATAATGAGACACTAGTGCAAAATAATTTGTTTTTAAATACAACAGACGCTACACAGCCACAAATTACGCGTAGCAGACATAACAGTTTCAGTAACGAAACCACTATAATGTAGTCAAACAGTGTGACTCCATTACGTGCCGAAACAGATTCAAACGGTACACTGACTTTAAATCGTCCTACCTAACATTACAGAATGAAGACAGTGAAGTGGCAGTGAGATTTCAAAATGCAGTATCCTCAGAAGAACAAAATATGCACAGGATCGAGATTATTGCAGATTCTAAAGATAACGATTGTTATCTCACACTATACACGATTACACATAACGACATGGCAGAGGAATAGGAGTATAATGTTTCAGAGACAATTACACGCAAGGTTGGAGACAGTATCGCAAAAGACGACACAGAACACACAGAATTAGAAAATATGCTTGTGCAACATAAAACAGCTTTAACAATGTTCCAGGAACGATGACAGGATTTATGTACGAATTTCAGGTGAAACCACACGAAACTTTCAAAGCAAAACACTATCCAATCCCGCATATACACACAGAAGCAGTTAAGAAAGAGCTACGAGCAATGATTGATCAGGGTATAATTGAACCAGCAGCAACCCAATATATAAATCCATTACACATTGTTGAAAAGGATAGATCACTCCGTTTAGTTTTAAATTCACGTGAGGTTAATAAAATAATCATTACAGAAACTGACCGACCACAGACGTTAGAAGAGTTACTGCAGAAGTTTCATGGCACCTCGGTCTCATATCAGGATTTTGGCAAATCCAGTGGCATCCAAATTGCCGAAAGTATACGGCATTCCTTTTCTTTGGTGAATGTTACCAATTTTGTAAACTTCCGTTTGGACTAACGATTTCGTCTGCAGCTTTTATACGAGGCATGAATACAATTCTCCCACAGGATTTTAAAAACAAAATTACTACATATGTAGATGACAGTCTAATCGCAGCAGAAAACTGGGAACAGCACAACCACACCCTTCAACAATTACTGAAAACATTCGAGCAAAACGGTGTAACTATAAACCTCCGTAAATCTGAATTTGGAAAAGCCTCAATAAAATTTCTAGGTCATATAATTTCTCAAACAGGTATTGCACCAGACTCCGAAACGGACTTTTGAGTGCATTCACAGACAGTTTCCAGTGCTTTGACCATGGTATCCAATTCCTTTTATTTTTCCCTTCCTTGATATGGTACTAATAGATGCCAATTTTACCAGAAAAAAAATTATAATGAAACATAAACTATGTTCTAATTTTTTGCCATCAATTACTATTAGAGATATAAATAACTTTTACTACCCGATGTACACGTCCAACTTACTGACTCATATTATTTGTATATTTTGATGTATACTCATTTGAATATTCTCTTTGATAGACTTAGGAAAACAAATTCTTATGACAGTATATGTATGTGCTTTGTTGAAAAAAATATTTTATCATTAACTTACTTATTACTACACATATTTCTATAATCAAATTTTCTCCTTACGTCAAGTCCAAATGACTTAACGACATAGGAAAATTTTAAGGAAACCCAGTGGAGGGCTATGTAAGACGCGTATATTTCTATTGTCTATTGTCAGACCACTATTTATGAAACATGTCTATATTTTATTAATATAATTAAGTAGGAATAATTAATATTTGTCATGTTGGAAATAATAGTGGTAGCATGGAATGTCTGCACCAAAGTACTGTTGGCAAGAGAGACCGCAAATTAATATAATTTTAAAAAGAGCGGGAGAGACCGCGTATGGATACATTTTAAGAAAAGAGTTGGAAAGACCGCGCATTGATACATTTTGTAATGGTAGCAGGGATTGGCTGCACCAGAAAGCATGGTTGGCAGGAGAGACCGCGCTTTAGCGTTCGTAGGAAGTCAATAGTAAGCGAGATGTGAAGCGAGTTGGTAGCAGGTCTGAAGCGAGAGGTTGAGAGGAGCAATGTGCCTGCCAGCAACCAGCTATGATTTACAAGAGATTATAAACGGATGTACAGAGACATCAGCTAACTATTATCATAAGAGGAACTAATATTCTTGAATTATTTTCTTTGCGAAACTTAAGATTACTGAAGGTATGTTTGCGCAATGCTAGTTGTAAGATTATTGTAAAAAGTAAGTCCCATTTGAACGTTTGTAAAATCATTTCATTACCAACAGTGAATATTTGAAGCGTTTTCAGAATATAATTAATTTTTGCCAGCAATGTTGCATTACTGATTATAATCCATCCCAAAAACCATCAACGTAAAACTCTGCAAAAATTTTATTGTTGTCAAGGAAAAGTTTAACTATGAATTACGTAACTTCAGTCAAATTAATTAAAGAATAACGTCAGCTTTGCTATTAAAGAATAACGTCAGCTTTGCTATTAAAGGATAACGTCAGCTTTGGTAATAAATACTGCCACTTATTATGACAGCCCACGAGCAGCTAATAGAGTATAGTAAAACAGAGTAAGTATATTCATGTTGCAGTTCGATGTAGCAGTGAGATGGCTATCCAGTAACAGTAAAAAAGGTAAGGAACAGTTTTGGGTTATTGGAGGTGACGACTGAGGGCCACGACGACGAAACATTCTATGTTTCGTCGAAATAATCAGAAAATCATATTTAATACGCAGCAATTAAATTTGTATGCGAAGATTGAGAAAGAGAATAAATTTCAAAGGGAAGATTTTATTTGCTATTATTAAGCAAGAGATAGATATCCAAAGGGAAGGTTTCATAGCATATTGTAGAAGGGAAGGTTGCATAAACAAAAAAAAAGAGATATAGAGGAGACGGGAAGGTTTCAGCGGAAACAGGGGCCCGTTGATGCAATGGTGCAGGAACCATGTGCAGAAGGCGACGCGTTATGGAAAGTCTGCTGGACCCATAGCGTGTACCATTTCACGCGCAGTTGTCCACGAGCTCGTTGACGGGCTATCTTTAATGTGACTCAGTACACCTTCTTCAAATTCTGGAGTGCGGCGACGCCGTGGAGCACCACAGTCCGGCCTCCTAACGGTGAATGTACCCGTTTCTTGTAGCCGTTGTGTAACTTGGGCAAACAGTTTGTGGGATGGAGTGTGACGGTGTGGAAAACGTTCGTGATACAGCCGACTAGCATCTCTTCCGTTACCTCCAGCTTCGCCATACACAAGAAGCATGTCTGTGTATTCCGCAAACGTGTACTACACCATGTTTCCTCTATCGGTGATGCACAGGTATTGACTCGGTCTCACAGCAAAGCGGACAATAAGTGACATCTGGGGATCGTTTGGCGTAGTAGACGTCATCGTGTCTACCCTGTTGCATACCAGGACAGGGAACTCTGAGACGTTTCTCTTGCCCTAAGTAGACGTTGACGAGGTGCACATCTGAACTGAAACTGTCGTAGAACGGAAACGATACGATTCCGGACATAGGTCCCCATTCAAAATGTTCTGTACTCATTACCCTCTACATCTTCTAGAAGTCCGTAACGGGAATTTCATACTACCCTGTATACTGGAGTCATCTGCACTTTTTCCAGTCGCTTGGAGCTTGACGCTGGGCGAGAGATCCACGACAAACGCAGGATACGTAAGGGGCCAATGCTGTAGAGTACTCTTTGTAAAACAGAACTGGGATTACATCCGGATCTGGTGATTTATTTGCTTTCAAGTCTTTCAGTGGTTTCTCTGTACCATGGATACTTATTACTACATCGTCCATACGGGAGTCTGTTCAATGGCCAAATGATCGTACGTTTGTATAGTTCTCCTTTGTGAAGGACATCTTTAACGTGGAATTAAACACTTGAGCTTTCGTTTTGCAATCCTCAACTGCCGCACCAGACCGGTCACCAAGGGACTGAATTCAAGCCTTAGACCGCCAACTCCTCTAATGTGTCTGTTATCACGTGTGTTATATTACTGGGGTGGTTGTGGCCTGTGCACCCTATTATATAGCAAATCGTTGGCGTCAATCCAACTTTTATGTGTTGCAGAAAAACCAAACCATTTAAAAGCTCTATTCACTTGACGTCATATGACCATCTCTATGTGAAACACTCATTGCTCTGAGCTCTCCTTCATTTCCTCTGTGTAAAAGCGTCCTTCAATTTCAGTACCACTGCTATCCTTTAAAATGTAGTCTCTGGGATTTGTTCTCATTTCTTTAGGAACTGTAAATATCTCGATCTACCAGTTTGGTAGGTATGACTTCTCAAATACTGTGTGTTTTTAAATAAATACTAAATGACCCACATTAATGTTCTGTTGGTGTGCATCCACCATTTTAATACGATTGTAAATTGCGTCTAGGGGTCTATTATCACAAACATCGATTGGTCTCATTTGTGTTGTGCGATGTTTGGTTTGATCATATTGCCGGATTATTTGTGGGAGGATATCTATCCATTTGTAAGAACCATAAAGATTAAAGCCCATCTGCATTTGAGCCTTCACTGTTCTGTT
This sequence comes from Schistocerca americana, assembly GCF_021461395.2. Classification (NCBI taxonomy): domain Eukaryota; kingdom Metazoa; phylum Arthropoda; class Insecta; order Orthoptera; family Acrididae; genus Schistocerca; species Schistocerca americana. The sequence continues at coordinate 655,424,024 of NC_060130.1, read as the reverse complement.
CAGTGTTTCCACGGTACTTGCCTTGAGATGCGCGAATGTCAGGTAGTGGTTATTCCGTACCACTCCATCACAGTCTTTAAATGTCTGTTGTAAAACTCCCCACTGTTGAGACTGAAAATTCGCATTTTTTCACAAACACAACTTTTATGTGTGTAAGTTTACAAGGTTGATGACTGGACAACAAAATAAAGGTAACAATAACGATGCCAGTAAAGTCTCCTAATTTAGGCAAAAAAAAGTTCACTTTTAATTTTCCATAAAGGTTTGTGGTAACACACACACCAGTAAAACTCCAATTCAGAGTCGAAGATGTAATCTTCACCGGTCGAAGTCCACGAGGTCGGCATCCGAAGTGAACTGAACTTCGGAGCTGGTTCTAGTCTCTAAATAGCTGTCTCCAGCCAAGCAGGTCTTGGCGCAGTGATACTTTCTGCAGGACGTGGCTCGAGCTCCCCCTGCAAGAAGTAGTGCTCGGAATGTCTGTTTCCATTATCTTGTATGTAAATAGCCGGTGTTTACCATGGTGCTTTTGGTACGCCTTGGACATAGGCAACCCCGTCCTGTGTGGTGTAATATGGGTTTCCGGCTCTCCGGGGCTATCTTGACTCCGGCATAACACCCACTGTGATCGGTTTGAAGGTTTTCAGGGCATCGATCCATTCCTGTCTGCAGCAATCACTCAAACACTTGTCCAGCATATCCTTCCATTTTTTGTTTTTACCGGTAATGACCAGAGAAGTTTAGAATATATATCAGTAACCATAAATACATATCTGAAATCATTATTCACACATTAATATTCCTTCATATGTACAAGATCCACTTGCCATAATTCATCCAAACCTTTCATGTCTGTGAGGGTATGTTTTGTGTAATGGTTTGTGTGTAGTTCCTGACCTATCCTCCCCATGCTAACTCGATCATACCTCTCTCTCTGATCATGGAAATTACTGAAACAATCTCATTCGGACGAGCCGTATTACGAGTGGCAGCTGATGCCATGAGCAGTTGCAGACGATCTGTTAGCTCATCGGGATTGTCATAATATGCATACTGCAGGAACCGATTGTTCACTCTTTCATGCTGAATGTCTGTACCGTCACCTCTGTTACGTTCAGTATCTAATATAAGTTTTATAATGGATTTGTATTTCGCACTGCTTTGGATTTTTAGTCTACCGTCAACTTTCTTACGTACATCTGTCCAATGTAATATTTCACCATACATTTTCAGATCTTTTGATGTATAATTTACGATAATTAAAGATTTTAGGAAAATAAGGTTAAAGAGACCTGGTGCTTTCTAAAATTCGCTATCACCGATCTGTATTGTGTTACCTGTTAAATTTAGAGGCTGCATGCCCACCATGCTGCCGCCGTATGTTATGACTATTGCAGCATAGTTGCTATGGTTAATGAAATCACCAATGGCACAGCCGTCATTGAGTAATTATGCTGAGAGATGCCTGAGAGATTCAGCAACTGGCTTAAAGGTTTCTCTTAGTGTTTGCTCCTGTTCCAAATGCACAGAAGGCTGTTCGAGAGACTTTGGGCTTAGTCGCCATCTTGTTATATACTAATCGGAGTTCTGTGCAGGGTACATCTTATATACATCCTTGCCCATCTTCTTTTCAATTACATCAGTCTTTACAGTCAAGTCGTTTACTTTCTTTTCAGTTACATTCGGCCTGTCATTTAATGTGTTGGTCGATCTAGAAGAGCCCAATAATACATCCCTAGTTCCCTATGTACATCCCCAACTTTACATTCAAAAGTCTGAATTTTTGCATCGATGTACAAGCAAATGTTCCCTCTATATACACCCATCCCATCATGCCGAGTGAATAGTAGTAGCACACTGTGAGCAGCTGGTATCTTCTCATTCCCTATATCAACACTCTGTCTTTGCAGTATCGCTCGAATGTTCCATTGTTCAATATATGGTGCCGATGTTGAAGTCCAATACTGAGCTGCACCATACTATTTGGGACTCCTGGTGCACTTCTGAGAGTTGTGGGTAGGTGTATTCGTCCTCTGCTGTTGGGTGTCTTAATCACACAAATAGACGAGTGGCACAGACAATAGCAGATATTTGTCCTGCTCCAACATGCTGACCAGTTCCACAACAGGATCCCAGATGCTGGAGGTCGCCGTAGCTGCTGCATGTCTTGACAAGCTGTGCTGTTGTGATGGTGCAGGTCTCAACAAGCAAGAGAGCACCACCGCTGCAGGTTGCAACATGCCTCAGGTCACCGCCATTGCCAAACACAGAAGAAGAAGAGGAATTGTTACATGCGATAATAATAATAACAACTGTTCTGCTGGGAGGTGCTAGACGATCTCGGCTGCTGTTGATGAAGCTCCATGGTTCTTCCTTCCACTGACTGGCTACAACTGAGACTGGTGATATGCTGCACCCGCCTTATGCCCCTATCTTCTGATCATGTGATCGGATGCAGTGTTTCCAGATAGTGTTTCCTGCCCTCTGGTGGTGATATTGTGAACTATATCAGTCGATCTGGGGCTGCGGATGAAGTGTCACTTCTTGCACTGTGGAAGACACAGATCGACAGACTTTTCAAAAGGATAGGCATTTCCAGCACAAGCAACCATCTGCATGTGTTGCGAAATGCATCTTCAAGCCATCCCAATGCGTCACCACTATCTGGCGAAAAGAATTCATCTTAGGCTCCTCCATTATCATTTCTTTCGAATCCCCATGTAGGAAGATATGGATGTAGTAATCAGCTGCATGCTTTGAGGCACTATAGTTATTAAGATTCTCTCTGTCTGAGACTAACATCACATCAGTTCAACACATTATGCACTCCACTGAGGCTGATGAGCGACTGATGTTTTCCCCCCCCCCCAATTTCAAGCGTTATTAGAAAATTCTTCCAACAGAATAACATCAGTAATTTCCCAAACACGGAATAAATCACCCTATGCCCTTCCACATCGGCAGCTCAGTATAGACTGAGCGTTTCCTGCCAATTTCTAGGGGGAAGGGTAGGGAAGGGAATGGGAGCAGTTGAGACGAATGAGGGTTGGGAATTTCCCAGGAGGAGGGGGGAGGCCTTGGTATTTTCCTGTGGATGGGTGATTCATTGATCAATTTAATTAATTAGTCAATTAATTTGATACAAAAAGTGTCCTTGTATTGGCTCTGCTCCACTACTAGCTAAACCTTCCAGCTACTTCTCTGCATTGTCCCTGCTCCGATTTAGACATCTGTCGTAGCGTTGTACCAACTTTGCAATATCCTCGTAAAAAAAGGCAGCCTCTTATGCTTTCCGACGAGTTTCTGCGTTTTGCCGCAGCTCATTGTCTGTGCCAGAATATTGTATTCATAGCCAGCTGTTCATTTGAAAAGAGATAAAAATCAGAGGGAGGCAAATCCTGGCTGTATGGTGAATGATCAAGCACCTCTCATAGAAAAAACTGCAGAAACGTCCTCATTGCCCCTGTAATGCGCGGCCGAGAGCTGTCGTGAACAAGGAATTACATGACAAATACGTTCTACATCTGCATCTACATTTATACTCCGCAAGCCACCCAACGGTGTGTGGCGGAGGGTACTTTACGTGCCGCTGTCATTACCTCCCCTTTCTGTTCCAGTCGCGTATGGTTCGCGGGAAGAACGACTGCCGGAAAGCCTCCGTGCGCTCTCGAATCTCTCTAATTTTACATTCATGATCTCCTCTGGAGGTATAAGTAGGGGGAAGCAATATATTCGATACCTCATCCAGAAACGCACGCTCTCGAAACTTGGACAGCAAGCTACACCGCGATGAAGAGTGCCTCTCTTGCAGAGTCTGCCACTTGAATTTGCTAAACATCTCCGTAACGCTATCACGCTTACCAAATAACCTTGTGACGAAACGCGCCGCTCTTCTATGGCTCTTCTCTATATCCTCCGTCAACCCGACCTGGTACGGATCCCACACTGATGAGCAATACTCAAGTATAGGTCGAACGAGTGTTTTGTAAGCCACCTCCCAATGAATCTCAACCTGGTACCCGCATTACCAACAATTAATTTTATATGATCATTCCACTTTCAATCGTTCCGCACGCATACTCCCACATATTTTACAGAAGTAACTGCTACCAGTGTTTGTTCTGCTATCATATAATCATACAATAAAGGATCCTTCTTTCTATGTATTCGCAATACATTACATTTGTCTATGTTGAAACACGTATGTTGTGTGGCGGCGATGGCGAGGCATTGCAGAGTCTCTGACCAGAGAGCTATTTGTCGTTCCTAGTCTGCGCTTGACCGCGCGAGAGTTCAGTTCTGTGGCAGTCGAGTTACGAGACAGTTCAGTTGCGGGTTAGCAGTTGTGTGTGAGCAGTCGGCGGGCGTCGACATGGCATTCTGGTCAAGATTCAGGACGAGGTATATTATTTTTAAATAAGGTAATGAAGCAGCATTGCGCTCAGCTAATGATGTAAATTAACTGTAACTAATTTGTCCAAGAATCGCCCCAATAATAATTTTGTTTTCAAAGCAATTTTTTAACAAAGAATCCTTTAATGAAAGAAATATTTCGCTTGCCATTCCTTAAAGAAAAGTTTCCCTTAAATTCAAAATTTTTGCAATGAATTTCCTCCAGGCTATGGCGAGAAATAAGAGCAGATGCTGTTTTACTAAGGTAAGAATTACAGTTTAATTAGTGAACAGGGCCTAAGATCGACATTTCGGTCTATTTGTGTTTTCATTGTCACTGAGATTTTATTATCAGTGAATTGACTTTCATTTTTTTGTGAGGAACTTACACTTGGGTCAGATAGCTAGTTTTCATTTAACTGTCATTGTCTTTAAATTTATTTGCTGGGAGGTTACATTAAGTTGTATTCTAGTTAACATTCAATTATTGTGTTTCAAAATTTCTCTGGGGAGCTTACACTTAGCACAATGTCCATTAGCATTTAAAAATATTTTCTTTTAAATTTTTGTGGGGAGGTTACACTTGGCGACATCCAGTCCAGGATCGTATTTCGTTGAGAATCTTCTGAAACGTAGCCAGATATCTGCTCTTATTTGCTTAAATATAATTAGCATTTCGCGCAACGCTTTTTACTAATTTGTGAATTTCTTTCCTCAGATCATCGGCAATTCGTTGCTCTGTTGTATTTTTGTTTGTTGCTTTTTGCATTGTGCTTATTTTATTTGTGAATAATTGTGACTATAGTAAAAATGCCGCGAAAGGCTGTAAATAGCGTATCGCGAGGTATTATGAACGAAACAACCGAATTAAATAACTTCATCAATAGTACTAGTGACACGCAGTGTAATGATGACAATCCTGCGTTCACTGACAATCAGTGCTTTCCAACCTCTAATGATGATTATTATCTTACTGATGAACAAACGAACTCAATTGTCTCCTCTGTTAATTTGACGAAGATTGATGACGCGGGGCGTTCTGTTGGAATGAGCTCTGCACAGCTTAACACACCCGGTTTGGAAAATTCATGTGACGAACAGACAAATTTGTCTAATGAAAATGGACAGTGTACGGAAAGTACGACGGATTTATTTAATTCCGAAACAGTGACCGACAGTGTACATTCGACTGACAAACCTTTTTGTAAATCTCAAAATAACCAAATGGTTACAGAAAGCGAAACAATTCCAGATCCACCATCAAACAGCACAGAGAATAGAAATGCTGACTTTGAGTCGAATCCAATTATGGCAATATTGCTACAATTTAGGGAAGATTTCAAACAACAGAGTAAAAAATTAGACAACCTTAATGAAAATAATAAACAGTTTAATGAAAAACAAGACAAGCTAAATGAAAAATTAGACAACAATTCCAGGCAGCTTAGTGAACAAATTAGAGCCGTTGCTGCGCAGTGTCATGATACTAAGGAACAGTTACGCGAGGAAATTGAGGCTTGTTCAAGAAAAAGTAGCGAAGAAATTAGATCTGTTGCGCAAGAATTAAGGGAAATGCAAACAGCTACAACAGAAACACTTCGAGACGAAATTAACGGAGTCGCTAAACAATGCTCTGAAAAGGCTACACAATTACGCGACGAGTTTAAAGCAATGACAGCAGAACTTTCGCGCACAATGGACGAATAGATTGACGCGAAATTCGACCAACAGAACTCTCAAATTAACGAACGTCTTAGTCTTCACATACAAAACAGTGATACGCGTTTCCGTAAATTTATTCAGGATCAAAATAAAGTAAAACGTCAAGTAATGGAAACAATCACGGCTCAGAGACAAGAAGACAAACGTAAAATGTTTGCGAAGGCAAAAACATATGTAGACAATAATATTGCTACAGTTGAACACCGAATTACGTGATGAGATTTCTGACCTTAAATCGGAAACAGACACATACACAACAGATTTTCAAACAGTGACCGACAGACTCGAACAATTAGAACTAACACAGGATTCCGATGTCGTCAAAGCTGACGTTAAAAAACTGAACGAAACTACAAAAAATGGTTCAAATGGCTCTGAGCACTATGGGACTCAACTGCTGAGGTCATTAGTCCCCTAGAACTTAGAACTAGTTAAACCTAACTAACCTAAGGACATCACAAACATCCATGCCCGAGGCAGGATTCGAACCTGCGACCGTAGCGGTCTTGCGGTTCCAGACTGCAGCGCCTTTAACCGCACGGCCACTTCGGCCGGCGAACGAAACTACACGTAAGTTGCAAAAACAGATTAATGCCTCCGATTCTAAAACCGATGATCAGGCAAAAATACTGACTGAAAAATATGATGAATTGGCCAATCGTATTGGTGCTATTGAAAGTAATAATGACAGCAAATCAGACGATACTTCACCGGTTTCATTTAACCAAACACCTGAATTTCAAAATTTACAGCAAACAATTAATGAGATCGATTCATCTAATAACACGTTGCGTAGAAAATTGTCAAGTTTACAACAAGAAGTAACAGAGATGAAAAATATTTCAGTTAATAACATATCACAACGGACGCCACTTGATGAACATTTGTCAGACTCACGCAGTGCGTATAATTTGGGTAATCTACAGAGAGTACGGGACTTAGATTCCGAACAATCACAGTTCAACAGATTCTCTTACAATCCTGAACCTGTTCCATCACACAGAGACGATAATTTCGATTACAAACATTTTCTGTCAGTAAGAAAATTTAAAGTGTTTAAGAATGACAGAACACAGATTCACCCACTGGATTGGATTCAACAATTTAGCTTTGCTTTTCCACCGACTTGGCCCGTAACACACAAACTTGAATTTATTTGCAGCTTTTTGGAAGGCGAACCGGCAACTCGAATGAGACCGATCGCGAGACAATGTTACTCGGTAGAAGAGTTTCAGAATGCTTTTCTGTCAGCGTATTGGTCGAAGACGACACAGCGCGGAATTAAAGATCAATTAATTAGTTTACCAAATTACGAGAACTCCAATTTTTCCACTGTCTCGCAATTTTTTGAGCACATGGTCCAACAAAACCAGTACCTAAGTGAACCATACAGTGAATCTGCACTGATACAATTATGCATTTCTAAATTACCAAGGTCATTAAGAGTGTCACTTCTAACGGGTCAACAAAAAGAAAACATTTCGGCATTCAGAGATCTGTTACAGCTCTTAGAAGTGCAACAATCAGATTATTCTTTCGTAAACAAAAATTTTTCGTATGACAACCAAGGCCAACAAACGTACAGCAATTATGATCAGACACGTAATTTCAATAGGAAAAGTAACAGACGCTTTAGGAACGACAACTACCAGAACTTAAATCACAGACAAAATTCTGATTATCAATATCGTCAAAATTTTCAGCAACAGGAACCACCTTTTAGTAACAATAGACGTTTTCCACCACAACAGCATGAAAGTCAAGCGGTTAGAATACCTAACCAACAATGTAATGCATAAGGTCAACCAAACTTTAATGTCTCGCCGCGTGAACGTATAGTCCCTGGTACAACAAACAGTAACTCACGGCAGCAGAGAAACAACTACGTACAGAAAACACAGTATTTCAATTCCTATCGCAATGCACCGTATAGGAATGACTATTACGACAGACGTAAAAATAATGAGGACAATTTTCAGCGTACATATAACAACAGTCGGTCATACCAACAGCAGAATTATCCACAAGAACCTATTCTGATGAATGAACCAGACAGTAGGTATCATCCAGAGCGTAATACGTCTGGAAGAAGTAATAGAACTGTTCAAATAATAGAAATGCCACAGCATCCTCCTGAAAATAGTAACACGTCAGATAGAATTTGACTAGATACTGTACAGGTCGCATCTTTCAATAACACAAGCGCTACTTTTGACACGCAGAATGTTGTTCACGAAAATGTAATTACTTTTGACGACATCAGAGACACTCTTTTGCAGGAAAGACCAGTTGTTCAGAAAATCATTTCACATCCTGTCGTCGAAATTAAAATTGGTTCATCGAAATTTTCAGCAGTAATCGATTCCGGATCACCTATGTCAGTAATAAATGAAGAAACTTTTAACGAGTGTAACAAAGAGAATACCTATCCTACATTACCATTAGGCAAAACGAAAGTAAAAGGAGCAGTATCGAGTAAAGGAGTAGATGTTAAATTACAGACACATTTATCATTTTGCATTGCAGGTCCTACTTTTCACTCAAATTTTTGGATTGTTCCTTTATTGACAACAGGCGTTATTTTAGGTACTAATTTTCTCGTACAACACGACGCAGTGGTTGATTTTCAGAATTCTTATTTAATGTTGAAGGACGAAAATATACAATTTGCTTTAGAATTTCAGCACTCATTATCTGCGGAAGAACAAACAATTAACCGCACAGAGGTCATTTCCGCAACACGTAACATAGACTGTAATCCCACATTGTTCACGGATACGTACGTACATAACTATAATACTCCAGACGAAGCTGACTACGACGTAATGCAGATGATTTCCGATAAAGTTAAACAAAGCAGTGCAAATACAGACGAGGAACGCACGCAACTACGCAAAATTCTTTTACAGCAAGCTCCAGTTTTTGACAACATTCCTGGTACTATGTCCGGATTTATGTATGAATTTCAAGTCAAACAGCACGATACATTTAAAGCTAAACATTATCCCATTCCGTATATCCATAGAGAACAAGTTAAGAAAGAATTGCAGGATATGCTTGACCAAGGAATTATAGAACCAACAGTTAGTCCGTACATAAACCCGCTACATACTGTTAAGAAAAAAGATGGCTCACTTCGCCTCGTACTTGATTCACGTCACATCAATGACATAATTATTAATGAAACAGATCGACCACAGATATTAGAAGAACTACTGCAGAAATTTCACGGTACAGCTATTTATTCCACATTAGATTTGAAATCGGGATTTTGGCAAATTCAGCTTCATCCGAATTGCAGAAAATATACAGCTTTTCTCTGTTTTGGCGACTGTTATCAATTTTGTAAATTACCGTTCGGCTTAACTATTTCTTCTGCAGCTTTTATTCGCGGTTTGAACACTATACTTCCGACAGAACTTAAGGACAGGATTACGACGTACGTAGACGACATTCTTATCGCAGAAGCTAACTGGTCTGAACACAATGTGATTTTAGAACGACTGTTGCAAACTTTTCATGCACAAGGACTCACAGCTAATCTCAGTAAATCGCATTTTGGTAAAACATCTATAAAATTTCTTGGACACATAATTTCAGCAGAAGGCATTGCGCCTGACCCGGAAAAACTTCAAGCTCTACGTGATATTACTGTTCCTACGACAAAAAAGCAACTACGCAGTTTTTTTGGCTTAATTAACTTTTTTCGCAAATTTATTCATCATTCTGCTTTAGACACACCTAGATTATGCCATTTAACAGGTAAAAACAGTATTTGGTCTTGGGATAAGCAAGCACATTCTGAATTTGTGAACCTGAAACATGCTTTGTTGAATGCTCCACTTTTATCGCACCCAGATCTTACCAGAAATTTTTCCATTGCCACCGACAGTTCCAACACCGCTTTAGGCGTACACATTTTTCAGGAAATTGAAGACGACGGCTCAACAGTAATTAAAAACATCGCATTTGCAAGTCGCATTCTGTCGCCTGCTGAACGAAATTACTCCGTTACAGAATTGGAAACATTATGTGTTGTATGGGCTTTTACGAGATTTCGGCACTTTCTTTATGGCAGACATACCACCGTTTACACAGATCACAGAGCGATACAATTTTTACTTTCAGCTAAATTTACTCACGACAGGTTAAGTAGATGGAAACTTTATTTACAGGAATTTAATTTCACAATTGTTCACATTCCCGGCACACAAAATGTTATAGCAGACGCACTATCGCGTTCTCTCAGCAACAATCAGCAAGACGTAGCAACCAACTTCTGCAAAGCAAGTTTCAGTGTCATGTACATTCAGCAAGTTGCATTTGAAAATTTTATTTCATCGTCATTACAGGACATAGCAGAAGAGCAAAGTAAAGACAATGTGTGGAAAGAAATTAAACACCTTTGGCAAGATAAGAATAATGTTACGATTAGAAACCACTACACTGTACGCAATGACATTCTGTTTCGCCGCTCTCATCCAGACAGCAACAATTGGTTATTATGCATTCCTGACGAACTGGTTAACAAATTAATCTGGTACACTCATTTAAGCTACGCACATTACGGAGCCAGAAAATGTTTTCTTATACTGAGACAGAACTGTTATTTTACCAACATGGAAAAACGTATACGACGAGTTTTAGCGTCATGTAAAATTTGCCAGAAAGCTAAGTCAGACACAACTTCACATATTCCTCCATTATATCCCATTATACCTGTTAAATTAAGACATATGGCCGCAGTAGATATTTTTGGTCCGATTCCCAGAACTAATAGAGGTTTTTGCTACATCTTTGTCGCTGTTGAACTCACTTCAAAATTTGTTACCTTCACTCCGTTACGACAAGCTACTGCTAAAACTGTTTCGAAAGCATTTGTAAAACATTTTCTATTTCATGTAGAGCATGTGTTGAAAGTAATTTCCGATAATGGATCACAATTTCGTTCTGCTATATGGACACGCATGTTAAGAGCTAGAAACATTTCTCCGATCTATATATCCAAGTACCATGCTTCTTCGAACCCTTGTGAACGATTAATGAAAGAAATTGGTAAACTGTGTAGGATATACTGCCACAAAAGACATATTGATTGGGACACACACATATTCTCATTCCAAGATGTAATTAATTCCATTCCAAATGAATCCACTATGCTACCTCCGTCTGTTATACTGAAAAACGTTGAACCACCAAACAAAATTAAAGAATTAGTAACATTTCCTACATCTCGTCGATTACGACACCACGAAATAATTGACATTGCGCTGAACAACATCAAACGTGCCACAGAGCGCCGGAGAAGACAGCAAAAACAGGTTTGTACACGCCGAGACTTTCACATTGGACAGAAGACATTAATACGAACACACTATTTATCCAGCAGAATAAAAGGTAAGTGCAGTAAATTTGAACTTCTATACGCAGGTCCGTATCGGATTTGCAGCATTCCTCACCCCAATGTTGTACACGTCGAAACTTTGAGAACCAGGAAGAGTAAGGGGAACCATCATGTATCAAATATTAAACACTTTATTGAATGAAGACACATTATGATTCAACACACTGTAATGCCATTTCCTAATTTTTTTTATGACCACTTATGCAATTATATTCACTGATGATTATCGTATTTTTTCTTGGCAAGTGCCCGGCAAGGTAAGGTTAGCAGGTCGCTCTTCTTGTCGTTACACATCAGACCGTGCATATTTTCCAGATGAACTTACGCATTTTATGAATAATTATGCAATTCTATGTAGTGACGTATTAATTTTGTCAAATTCTCTCTCCATTAAAGTCTTTAATTCTCGCCTCTATTAACTACACTGCATACAAGCTGAACACAACGAACGTCACATTTTGTCTTTTTTATGTACGATTGTTTTCATGGTTTGTTTATATGCACTGTGAAATAGTTAAGGTATAATACACCAGTCGATTTTGACATTTTTGCCCTATGATATCTCAACATCGTGACTGTTTTACATTTTTCTTTTTTTTTTGCTGCTGCATTGTGATATTCTCTGTACATTTTTGCCTTTGAACACTGTCTATGCTTTTGACATATTACGTTTTCTGTCATGTTATGCTGTATGCTTAATTATGTCACCATAAACCAGTCATTATTTAGTGAACATATGATGTAAATGCAAGACATTAATCTTTGTTGATCATTTTCAGAAAGGAATAACGTGTAAAGGAAATAAATTAAACAGAAATGGGAATTTCAACTACGGAATAGACGAAAGAAGATACAAAAACCTTATGAGGAAGAGTAAATGGATCAGAATTAACAAGCATTAACAAGAATATACTATACACATCGTAGAATAGCAGTCTTAACTAATTTTTTTTTCAGAATACAAGGCGATTGATGCAGGCTGTCAGACAGAACTACACATCTTAGTTTTAGTAATGAAATATGCTAGAGATAAGGAATAGTTGTGTAATGAATAATGAAGTGATTTTTTTTTTGCAGATGATAATGAATGCCGATGAAGAGTAATGATGAAGAATATGCTACCATGAATAATGAAGTTTTTCTTTACAGGTGATGATAATAATGAAGTTAAGATAATATGGATAATGAAGTTTTTCTTTACAGATGAGGATGATGTTGAAGTTTATGTATTTATGCTATGTAGTTATATAAGTATTGCAGTTTGTTTTGACAGTATGTTTTATATCATATGGTATGATGACTGAAGGTTTTGGAAAGGACAGCTATGGAACACATTTTTTTATACACATTTCACTACCTGTTAATTCGAAGTTCACTACTTTTCAGCATAGTATGCGTTTCTTCTTTCAGCTCAATAATCAATTTTGTATTTTTTCCAGGAGAAGCCTTTCATGATACTTACTAAACTTGTTACTTATTAAGCCTATACTAGTACTTGCATTTTTTTTACCCACTTGTGTCACAACCTAGCTACAGCTGACTCATGACGAATGACGTTACACATTTTTCATTTACAGGAACAACCCAGAAGCAATTTTTTTTCTTTTTCTCTTCTTGCTTTCCCTTATAATTAACCAAAGCAATGCATTGCTAACTAACTAGCACAGAAACAAAAAAATTTATTACCAGTCCCAAATAATGCTACTAGTTTAAGAGAATTCTGAGTAATACTGATCAGCTCTGAATAGTACGTCACTTCAGTAATGACTTCTTAATGATACAAAAAAAAATATAAAATAATACTTTGTAACTGGCTAATAACTGCCACTGTTTATTGTAATGAGACTACTTATAATGCCCATGATTATTAATGCTATGACTGTAATTAACTGATTTTTAATAATGACTTCTTAATGATCTGAATAATACTGAATGATGAACAATGTTTTATACTATTCAATACTTGCTGGCCACTGAGTGCCAATAATTAATGTAACTAAATGAATTATGACTTTTCATATTTTGCTAACTGGCCACTGAGTGCCAATAATTAATGTCACTAAATGAATTATGTTATTAATTATGCCATTAATTAGCTCCTGTTTTCAATGATGACTTTTCATGTTCTATAACTGGCCACTGAGTGCCAATAATTAATGTAACTAAATGAATTATGACTTTTCATATTTTGCTAACTGGCCACTGAGTGCCAATAATTAATGTCACTAAATGAATTATGTTATTAATTATGCCATTAATTAGCTCCTGTTTTCAATGATGACTTTTCATGTTCTATAACTGGCCACTGAGTGCCAATAATTAATGTCACTAAATGAATTATGTTAATAATTATGCCATTAATTAGCTCTTGTTTTCGATGATGACTTTTCATGTTTTGGTAACTGGCCAATGAGTGCCAATAATTTGTATAACTCAATGTATTATGTTAATGCTAGGCCAATAATTGACTCTTTTTCAATGAAGATTTCTGATGAACATTATTCTGTCATACTAAATATGTTTTGTAACTGGCCAAGGACTGCCGCTGTTTATTGTAATACGATTACCCATGATGCCAATAATTTAATTTTATGAACATTATTCTGTGATACTAAACACATGGTACAGAAATGTTCAATAACTGGGCTATGAATGCCGCAAACTACTAATGTAATTCCTAATCAAGACTAGTCTGTGACTTAATGTCCTTCACCTTCTGACCTAACTACCTGGAATTACTGTAATATCCATTTGTCTTGTCCATCCTCATGATCATGGAGCACTATATTTGGTTTTTGCACTAATTCTACGTTGGTGTGCCTTGTAAGAGCGTGGTGTTGACACGACATGCTGTCCACCACCGTGAGCGATGAAGACGTTATTATGGTCCCACTGTTTGGCGTACCTGATGTACTGCCTAAATGATAACAGGAAATATTACTACGACATTTCAGTGTCTTGGATACGCTGATAAATACTTCTGGGAAAAGAACTGCAAATTGTCTCACTTGGTATTGTACTTCTGTGGAAAGATATGGACTTTCAGTGCAGCTGCGTGCAACCTAAGTGCTACAACCATGACGCAATCCTTCCTATTCCTTCCCTAATTCTTGTAAAATGAAAAAGTCATATACAGTGCATGTGCACCTATGTTATGTGTTAGTATGTTTTCTACTGAACTTCAGTGCCTGTGCACTTTTCTCATTTTTCAATATGATTTGTACTCATTCTGTATACCTTTTATGATATGTTCAATACTTCAGTGCGTATGCACTTATGTCATTTGTTACTCATTGTATATACATTTCGTCATTTGCTCATATGTTCTGAACTGCAGTGCATGTGCACTCATGTCACTTGTCAACATGATTTTTTGGCCATTCTGTTCTGAAAATGCTAAAGAATTTTTCAGTGCGTGTGCACTTTGTTATCTATCAAATAATTTGTATATACATTTTCCTGATATGTTTTGTACTCTTATTTTGTCTTTGTCTGAAATGTTTTGTACTCGGTGCATGTGCACCACATTTAATTTATGTACTACATTTGAATATTCTGTAAATTGTAAAAATTGATTAATTAAAGAAAAAATTTTGCCGCGCTTGGCAAGTCCAAATGACTCACCATCGCTGCCAAATTTTTGCCCCCCCCCCCCCAGTGGAGGGTTATGAAACACGTATGTTGTGTGGCGGCGATGGCGAGGCATTGCAGAATCTCTGACCAGAGAGCTATTTGTCGTTCCTAGTCTGCGCTTGACCGCGCGAGAGTTCAGTTCTGTGACAGTCGAGTTACGAGACAGTTCAGTTGCGGGTTAGCAGTTGTGTGTGAGCAGTCGGCGGGCGTCGACATGGCATTCTGGTCAAGATTCAGGACGAGGTACATTATTTTTAAATAAGGTAATGAAGCATCATTGCGCTCAGCTAATCATGTAAATTAACTGTGACTAATTTGTCCAAGAATCGCCCCAATAATAATTTTGTTTTCAAAGCAAATTTTTAACAAAGAATCCTTTAATGAAAGAAATATTTCGCTTGCTATTCCTTAAGTTTCCCTTAAATTCAAAATTTTTGCAATGAATTTCCTCCAAGCTATGGCAGATAAGAGCAGATGCAGTTTTACTAAGGTAAGAATTACAGTTTAATTAGTGAACAGGGCCTAAGATCGACATTTCGGTCTATTTGTGTTTTCATTGTCACTGAGATTTTATTATCAGTGAATTGACTTTCATTTTTTTGTGAGGAACTTATACTTGGGTCAGATAGCTAGTTTTCATTTAATTGTCATTGTCTTTAAATTTATTTGCTGGGAGGTTGCATTAAGTTGTATTCTAGTTAACATTCAATTATTGTGTTTCAAAATTTCTCTGGGGAGCTTACACTTAGCACAATGTCCATTAGCATTTAAAAATATTTTCTTTTAAATTTTTGTGGGGAGGTTACAATGTTAAGGGTCAGTTGCCACTCCCTGCACCAAGTGCCTATCCGCTGCAGATCTTCCTGCATTTCGCTACAATTTTCTAATGCTGCAACTTCTCTGTATACTACAGCATCGTCCGCGAAAAGCCGTATGGAACTTCCGACACTATCTACTAGGTCATTTATATATATAGTGAAAAGCAATGGTCCCATAACACTCCCCTGTGGCACGCCAGAGGTTACTTTAACGTCTGTAGACGTCTCTCGATTGAGAGCAACATGCTGTGTTCTGTTTTCTAAAAACTCTTCAATCCAACCACACAGCTGGTCTGATATTCCGTAGGCTCTTACTTTGTTTATCAGGCGACAGTGCGGAACTGTATCGAAAGCCTTCCGGAAGTCAAGGAAAATAGCATCTACCTGGGAGCCTGTATCTAAACACACCTTTGAGTACTCCAACCGGTGGACGAGTATATCAGCACTACCAACAGCGACGGTCAGCTGTGCAGCGTGGTGTCTGATCGTGAACCGTAGGTCACCTCGAATGAGAATGTCCGCACGTTCAAATATCGTAGGAGTCGCAGCTATGTGCGGCCGGTCGCCATGTGGAAAATCGGACAGGTTTGCGCGACCTTGTTCCGATGTTAACAGACGCCTCGCCCAACGACTCACCGTGCTTTTGTTCACTGCCAGGTCTCCGTAGACATTCTGCAAGCACCTACTGATATCTGAGACGCTCTGGTTTACCGCCAAGAGAAGCTCTCTGTTTGGAACGCACCTCCGTTACAGACGCCATTTAGAAGACTACGTTTAGCGCCGTCACCACTCAGAAATTCATGAAACTACAGAAGCTGAAGCGGGAATATTCCACGATGTCCTACAACATGTTCTGCATTTTTTTCAGCCTAAATTGGCAGAGAAAAAACTGTGATGCCTTACTTTTGAACGCCCCTCACAGGTTTGTTTAAATTTGACACCATTTGATGCAGTATTTTGTTATATGTTATGTGATGATGTGTTTTGTTATTGTAATCAAATTTTGGAAATATCGTAAGTACTACTGCTATATTTTCAGTCAGTCTTTTCTAACATGTTATTCTGATACGATATCCGTAATTTAAAGTAATCAGTTTGCTAGACACAGGTTAGCATCTGTAAGGTTTTATTATTTATATTTTAAGAATTTTGGTTTCTGAAACCTTACTGACTTTATATGGGGTAAATGCTGAGTTTTAGGGAAACGACTAAAACTGCTTTTGATGTGCCACTTGCGCTAAAGTAATTGAGACTGAAAAACACTCAAGATGATATGTAAAATTTTCGAACGGGATTATATTTAAAGAACCGAGCGAGGTGGTGAAGTGGATAGCACACTGGACTCGTATTCAGGGGACGACGGTTGAAACTCGTGTCCGGCCATCCTGATTTAGGCTTTGCGTGATTTCCTTTAATCGCTCCAGAAAAATGGTGGAATGGTTCCTTTCAAAGGGCACGGCTGATTTTCTTCCTCAGCGCTCCCTAATCCGAGCTTGTGCTCTATCTCTAACAACCTCGTTCTCGACGGGACGTTAAACACTAGTCTCTTCCTCCTTCTCCTCTAACTCTAAAGAAAAATTAAATAATTTTCTTATGAATTTAAAAGTAAATGTCTGAAGCTCGTTTTTATACCTGCCCCTTTTCCCAGTTAGCCATAGCAAATGGAGCCAATTGCCGGTAATGCCACAAATAAAATAAATGTTTCTTTTTTTTTTTTCACCCTACTTTCATGCTGCAAAGTTTCGTCTGTGACAGAGCGCTATCTCTGGAACTTGTAATCTGTAAGCTGATGAGACGATTTTAGATAAAACTTTAAATTACGATATTTTTTCCGTGTTCCGATTTTGATGAAATAGTCCCTATACGTTCTCCCAAGTTACGCTCATGTTACCTGTGAAAACCTCGTGAAAATTAATCAAGTAGTTTTACAGATTAGCATGTTTAAAAAAAAAGACTTGTTTTAAGTATAATTGCAGGAGTAGGAATAATATGATAATGTGTTCATCGATTTTAACACTAATGATGTATACATATCCTGTAAACTGACTCGCTCTACATCATTTGGATAAAAGAATCGTTCAAATCATGTATGGAACATGTAACTAACTAAATAACTGACGTGACGGCTTCACATAAAACATTTAAATCTGGATATCTTTTCCTTCCGTGATCAGATTTTAATGAAATAAACCCTCTACGCTGGCCCTAGCTAAGCTGAAGCTAACCGAGGAAATCGTATGAAAATTCGTATAGTAATTTTGAAAATTGTCTTGTTGAGCGCTGCAGTCTGGAACCGCAAGACCGATACGGTCGCAGGTTCGAATCCTGCCTCGGGCACGGATGTTTGTGTCGTCCTTAGGTTAGTTAGGTTTAACTAGTTCTAAGTTCTAGGGGACTAATGACCTCAGCAGTTGAGTCCCATAGTGCTCAGAGCCATTTGAACCATTTTTTTGCCTTGTTGAAACAGGCAGACACAACGGTTTTAGAGTTGTATTGTTGGTGTAGATATAGGGCAGGCAGGACTAACGGGAGCATCGTGCGTATACGAAGACGAGTGATGCTACAACACAGAATTTTAAACTGGCGAGGACTGTAACGGAAAATCGTAACTGGCAGGAACTCGAAGAAAGACACCGTACGCCTTAGGAAAATGTGGTTATTAAACGTCGAGAACCATCTTTCACGGCAGAAAATACGAACAATCTTCAGGCCCCAAGATATCGATCTCGTGTAGGTCTCGCCGATAAAATTAGTCAAATGGCAGCTGGAACATAGGCGCACAGGCGGTCGTTCTTCGCACGCCAGTGGAGTGGGAAAAAACGTTCATATACGTTTCAGTAAAAAATACCTTCGAGCAGGCACCTCTCCGCATATATGTAGAATACAAGCTGGCTGCATTAGTAACGACGTTCGCCGGCCGGAGTGGCTGAGCGGTTCTAGGCGCTACATCTGGAACCGCGCGACCGCTACGGTTTCAGGTTCGAATCCTGCGTCGGGCATGGATGTGTGTGATGTTCTTAGGTTAGTTAGGTTTAACTAGTTCTAAGTTCTAGGGGACTGATGACCTTAGAAGTTAAGTCCCATAGTGCTCAGAGCCAGTAACGACGTTCAAGAGCTTACTGAAATACTGAATGGCATGTTTTTTTCCCAGTTATCACTACAAACATGAAGCAGAACTGAGGCGTATATTGTCAGTGCTGTTTGCAGGTTGATGATGCTAATTTAAGTGATCTTTTCAAACAAGAAAAATAAGTAGCATACTAGTGTACACTGAAGCAAAAACTAGGTAGGCTCTTACGGATACATAGTTTTTAGTGTATTTCACCACCATCACCTAAGATAATTTTTTATCATTTAAGACTACTTAGGTTTCTGAAATCGGATTTTCACCACACACTGACTTAGCGAGGCATTTGTTATGCAAAGAGATATCAGGAAAACCAGCGAGACATATCATTGAAGCAACCAAGCAGATTAGCTGTTGGTGAGCAATTTCTGGTGCGTAAACATGAAGTTTGGTATGGTGAAATCATTATAGTGACATGTCCTCAAATTTCCAGACCGTAGTAATTAAGTACGCTTGGTATGCTGAAAACAGGATGCCCAAATTCATATGATAATCAGCAAAGTCGGAGGTTTACAATTTTAGCTGATTTTTTGGATACATCATTCATTTTACTAAGAACCCGCACAACTCCATGTGACAACAGGAGTCGTGAGGCGTGGAGAAAGCAAGCGTATTACGGGCCGCTGCCGTCAGCACCAGAAAACAAAAGCGCAGATACAAAGGGGGAGCAGCCACCAGCAGCATACCAACTCGGGTATAAAGGGCGCTGCATTGCTAACAATATCCCTCTTATCCCGCAGCCCTATTCATTGCGAGTAAACTCGTGAGTTACGAGAGACTTCTTTATATTCTGCAACTCTCTTGGAGATTCGTATATCATAAATCACATGCTAGCTGGAATTACGTTGTTCGTTCCGAAGCCCTTTCGTGTGAAAAGAGAGTGGCTGGACTGTGCAGTCTCTATCTTGGGATAACATCCTAAATGCTGTGGCGTTGCCCCGGGCAACCACAGGTAGCTCATACAAATCGCACGGAAAAAGCACAGAAAAAGCAATAAATATGTCACATAAGCAGAGCAGAAAAGCGCGTACAGGCACGGAGGACATATGGCTGAAGTCACTATGCCATAGCCTCAGCAGGAGAAGCAACAAAAACTCTGAAAGCACACATCTGTGTGTAGTTCTGTAGGTGCTCCCTCATCATACAGACCAAGTACAGGGTCAGTCGTCAGAGCTTTCCGCATCACATCGAAAGAATTTTGTTGAACACCACCCCAGATAAATTTAGCATTGGCTTTTAACAACTCTTGGAGTGGCCTGGCTTTGATACTAAAGTCTTTGATAAAACGACGGTAATAAGAACATAATCCGAGGAAGCTTCTCACATCTCTAATACTTTTAGGAATAGAAAATTCCGTTACAGGTCTTACCTTTTATGGGTCTGGCCGCGCACCTTCGTTTGACACAAGATGTTTAAGTATTTTCATTTCTTTTGCTCCAAAGAGACACTTTCTTGGGTTAAGTTTCAGTCTGCCTTGTTGGAGACCCTTACGAACGGCCCTCAGTCTTTTTGCGTGTTCATCAAATGTCTCTGAGAACACTATAATGTCATCTAAATAACAAAGACACATCGTCGACTTCAGGTGACTTAGAAGATTATCCATCATCCGTTCAAAAGTTGCTGGTGCATTACACAAACCAAACGGCATTATCTTAAACTCATACAGGCCCTCAGAGGTGATGAATGCAGTTTGGTCAGGATCAGTCTTATCTACTTCGATTTGCCAGTATCCCAAGTACATGTCCATGGTTGAGAAAAACTTAGCCCCCTTCAGACAATCTAGTGTATTGTCAATTCGTGGAAGGGGGTAAACGTCCTTTTTAATTACCTTATTAAGCTTCCTGTAATCAACACCCAAGCGCCAACTGCCATTCTTCTTTCTGACGAGAAGCTCTGGTGACGACCATGGGCTCTGTGAAGGCTGAATGATGTCGTTCTTCATCATTTTCTCTACCTCGTCGCGAATTATTCGACGTTCCGTTGCTGACACATGGTATGCTCTCTGACTTGTTGGTTGATGGTTTCCAGTGTTAATCTGGTGATTTACCGTCGATTTGTCTAATTTGCTCTTCACCTGTGGACTGAAGCATTCAGAGATCTCTTGATGAAGGGCAACTAGCTTCTTCTGTTGTTACTTAGTGAGATCTGGTGATAGTCGAGCTATAAGATCTTGTCTCGTAGTGGTAGCGCCAATTTTGCCCCCAGACTCGGCATGGGAGGTTTCTATGACGCTCAGCTGTTCAGCAATTAACGGCTCAGCGTTTGCTACGCACATGCGTCTTGGAAGGATCTGCGGTTCTCGGCGACAGTTAACTATCCACAATTCACCGAATCCGTTCTTAAACGAGATGACAGAGGCTGGGATGACCAAGTTATTTTTCAGTGGTATGCTTCCCTTACATTTCACTACAAGATCCCATGGCTAGATGCATGGCATGACACATGACAGTTACCTTTCTAGCACTGACTTAAGGGATGATCACTTCATCCAGCACACATAGTCTCCGCACACTCGGATGCGCATCTTCCTGTCCACAGTATCTCATCTCGTCTAGCATAATCTTCGAGCGACCACAATCTGTAATTGCCTGAGAAGCTTTCAAACAGTCCCATCCGAGAATGACGTCATGACTACACTCTTGTAAGACGATGAATTCTAAGGGCTGTGTATGGCCACTTATACCTACACGAATTACACATCTTCCTGTAGATGCTCCAGAATCCACAAGAGCTTAGGCTGGTCGGCCATCCATGAGGATATCGACGTAGTTTCCTATCATTTTTGTAGTGATCGACGGCGGAGGATTTTTCTCTTCGGCGGCCTCACCTCCAAGGAAGGTCGCACCCCTTAGTTTTCCAGGTTGCGGCGGCTAGGTGATCGACTGGAGCTTCTAAACGGCGATGGAGGCCTTGGTCAGCGTGTTGGGGAACGTCCTCTCCAGCAGCTAGCTTGCGGCGATGGTGACCTACGTCGTCCTGCACCCACATCTTCTTGTTCATCTTCGTCGTCCCGGAGTTGGCGTCGGCTAAGATCGGTCTGCTGTCTTCTGTCGCGGGCGTCATCAAATATCCGCCTCCTTTCTCGACAATAGTGCACCACATGTCCCGGTCGTCAGCAGTGGAAACATACTGGTTGATTATCCTGGGTCCTCCAGACGTCAGTCTTCCTAGGTGCCCAAACAGGTTCCTCATGCGGCATTGTAGGAACGTAACTTCACCTGGGTCTCGACTTTTTCACCATTTTGAAGGGAAATGAAGGACGAGAGATTGGGTTCAATATCTGTTCCACTTCCTCCCTTATGAACTCTTGAAGCGTCTCGGTTTTTTGCTCGCCGTGCAATTCAAGTGCCTTCTGAAGTTCCTCTCTCACTATCTGACGAAGAACACTTGTGAAATCAGTTCCTTCCTCCATCACAGACATCGATATGACGTTTGGAAGCCGTTCAAACTTCTTGCGAGTAATTCTTTTTTGATGCATTGTCTAGATATACTGGCACCATTTTATGAAGTGGTCTGCTGTCATAACCTCCTTCAGAAGTAGGGCTTGATATATGTCCTTAGCAACACCCTTAATGAGATGTGCAACCTTATCTTCCTCCTTCATTCTAGGACCCACTATTTTACACAGCTCGAAGACGTCTTGAATGTAGGATGCTGTCGTTTCTCCTGGACGCTGTGCCCTGCACCTTAATTTATCTTCAGCCTTGCACTTCTGTCGTTGTGTGTCGCCGAAATACTTGCGCAGTTCCGCGTGGAATACTTCCCAGCTTGTGAACTTCTCCTCGTTGTTCTCATACCATTGCTTGGCAGTGCCATCCAAGTAGAGAAATACGTTAGCCAAACAGACGGTGTCATCCCATTTGTTAAATTTGGCTATACCCTCATATATCTTCAGCCACTTGTTTGGATCTTGGCCATCGTCACCAGAGAACCCGTAAGGATGTCTCATGTGGTGGCACACAGTTGCTATCATCGTAACGTCCTCTTCTTCTTCTTCTCTCTCCGATAGATTGCGATCTGCTGAATATGGCCCAAACTCGGGTTTCTTGCCACGTAAACGACGGCTCTGTCGTGGCCTGATGGGAGCCACTATGTCGTCGATAATCACTAGTGCCAATCACTAGTGCCAATATCCGGCGCCTCCACCAGAATAATGTCACGTAGAAGAAGGTGTAATTAGATGAATGACGAACACTAACTTCACTTAACGAAGGTTTATTCAGCACTTGCACATAGAAGAGCGCTGAGCGAACAGCCTCCGTCAGAACACATACAGTATATATACAGTTACAGAATATTCCAGTACAATGATTCTTGACATTTGTGGATACTTCTGGAATGTACTCGAACCGAATATAGAAACTAAAATTTTACAGTTCAGGTGAGTTTTGAACTCACGATCCTCCATGCATCAGTCTAGTATCCTAACCACTACATCACGGTGACTGTGCTGCTCCCTTTTTTTCTACGACAATATCGACACTTGACACAAAAAAGGCCATTGCTGAAATTTGAATTATCCGCCACGTTACGCAGGAGCCAATCGCATAACGGCGTATACATATCAACGCCGAGTCATTCGTAGCGTTGCAGACTTAGTAAAGGAGCTTCATGTCGTGACGTGGAGCTAAGAAGTTGCAACGTAATACGTTCGGTACTCAGTGGTATAGCAGACTTTCTAGTAGGCAACTACCTGGCGACTGGGCTCTTCTCCATATATCATCCCGTCCAAAGGCTTTTAACTTCAGTTGCTTTCTGCAGTCTACAAGGAAGGGAATTTGTGAGGTGAGTAATGAAGCTCTCATTTTCTGCCATCTTCTCTCAGGCAGCTAGTGTGGTGATTCACCAAGGTACCCACGGGTTTTGGCAGGGGATCAGGCCAGTTTTCTCGCATGGCCATTTTCGTCTTTGCTATGCGTTGTCAGTAGGACTTAGGTCTGGTGCAGAAGGCGGTCAATCGAGAAGAGAAATCTCATTATGTTCTGCAAGCCACTCCTGCACCATAGATGACATGTGTATATGGTACTGCTTCTGCTGGAGGTAGTTTACTCCCTCGGGGTACAGTCGTCGCGCCAATGGTACCACAATATTGCCCATAATATGGGTGGTCTGGGCGGCATCAATACAACCATCTACGCTGTGAAGCATTGCAAGTCCAGGTGGAAACATCAAGCCCAAACCAGTCCTAAGCAAAGAAGGGCAAGCAGAAAGGTGGAAGGAGTGTATAGCAGGTCTATATAAGTGCGATGTACTTGAGGTCAGGATTATCAAAATGGAAGAGGACGTTGATGGGGGAACTACTGAACTACTGGTAGCCTTGGGAGAACCAGTCACGACAAAACTCTTCCATCTGGTGAGTAAGATGTATGAGACAGGCAAAATACACTCATACTTCAAGAAGGATATAATAATCTCAAACCCAAAGGAATGACAGGTATGAAAATTACCGAACTATCAGTTTAATAAGTCACTGCTGCAAAATACTGACAGGAATTCTTTAGAGACGAGTGAAAAAACTGGTAGAAGACAACCTCGGGGAAGATCAGTTTGGATACCGTTGAAATGTTGGAGACAATACGACTAATCTTAGAGCATAGGTTAAGGAAAGGCAAACCTATGTTTCTAGCATTTATAGACTTAGAGAAAGCTGTTGACAATGTTGACTGGAATATTCTCTTTCAAATTCTGAAGGTGGCAGGGGTAAAATACAGGGAGCGAAAGGCTATTTACAATTTGTACAGAAACCAGATGGCAGTTATAACAGCCGAGGGGCATGAAAGGGAAGCAGTGGTTGGGAAGAGAGTGAGATAGGGCTGTAGCCTATCCCCGATGTTATTCAATCTGTATACTGAACAAGCAGTAAAGGAAACAAAAGACAAATTTCGAGTAGGAATTAAAATCTTTTGTGGCAACCTGTACTTGATGTTTCTGGAATCTGCTCATATATCGTTTCAGTTAGCTTTCATTTTTACTTTGGGTTATGACTATTGAGGACCGCTTTTGGACCTAAATCTTACACTGTTAGCACTTTCCTACTTTTTTATAGCGTACAATTACCTAATTTTCAATCTATGTCTCCAGAAATTAAAATCTACGCATACCAGAGACAACATAGTTCCTGTTTCTAGTGCGTATTGTATTGTTTCGTTTATTAGGTCTGTATTTAATGTAGTTTCTTGTTCAGTTTCCTGATTCATTTAGCAAAAATGCACAGATATATTTCCGCTACTGTGTTAGGAAGAGACAGTGTAGAAATAACAGTAACTAGTCAGTAATTAACTATGACATGGACATAACTGTCCAGCTTCGGTGAGTTACGAAATTTCTTTTACATTTTTGCAACTCGTTGCTTGTAGAATGGATATGAACTGCGACGCATGTTGGTGCTACGACTAAATCAGAGGAGTAAGTCACTACATTGTTGTTATTTTTTACAGTGGGGTAATGTTGGTTAATTCTTAGAAGTATGTCTTGTGATCTTCAGTCAGAAGACTTGTTATATGCAGCTCTCCAAGCTAGTCTATCCTGTGCACTTATGAGGTTCATAATTGTACTACAGCCACGTTTCTCAAAATGTCAGCTTTTGACAAGATAGCTTTATCCTGCGTAAGTCTTTTCGTCTCCACATAGCCCCTAGCCTACACCCACTGGAACCTGATTACTGTAGTCAAGGCTTGGTTTCTCTCTACAATTTTTATCTGTTGCACTTCCCTCCACCACCAACCTCAAGTTCCTTGACGTGTCAGGATCCTATCAACAGATGCTGATTCAGTATCTCTCTGTTAGTTCTATGACTTATCCATCTAATTTTTAAAATTCTCCTGTAGCATTATGTTCCAAAGGCTTCTATTCTCTTCTTGCCTGAATCTATCGTCCACGTTTCACTTTTGTACAATGCTACACCCCAGACAAATACCTTAAAGAAAATCTGCCTAACACTCAAATTTTTATTCGTTGTTAACAGATCCTCTTTTTCAGAAGAGCATTTCTTGGTATTGTCAGGTTACATTTTATAGCTGCGTGACAAATTTCTTCTAGTTTTACTGTCTCATTTTATACTCTAGTTCAGGGGCGGCCAAGATTTTGGCTCACAGGCGCCAGAGCCCTCAACGTCGCTCCACATTTGCCCCACCGCAACGCCACGCTGTCTGAGCGCGAGGAGGGGAACAGGTGAAAATTGCGAACGCGCCACATTTAAATGACAATGCAGCCGCACTGCATAGAGCTTGGTTTTATATTTCACATTTGTCAACAACATAGATCACAAACAACATAAATTTTCAATATTATTTAATTATTTTGGTGCGCTGAAGATTTAGTATAACTTTAATCTGATACTAACTGTTAGCATCTACATCTACATCTACATCTATACTCCGCGAGCCACCTTACGGTGTGTGGCGGAGGGTACTTATTGTACCACTATCTGATCCCCCCTTCCCTGTTCCATTCACGAATTGTGCGTGGGAAGAACGACTGCTTGTAAGTCTCCGTATTTGCTCTAATTTCTCGGATCTTTTCGTTGTGATCATTACGCGAGATATATGTGGGCGGTAGTAATATGTTGCCCATCTCTTCGCGGAATGTGCTCTCTCGTAATTTCGATAATAAACCTCTCCGTATTGCGTAACGCCTTTCTTGAAGTGTCCGCCACTGGAGCTTGTTCAGCATCTCCGTAACGCTCTCGCGCTGACTAAATGTCCCCATGACGAATCGCGCTGCTTTTCGCTGGATCATGTCTATCTCTTCTATTAATCCAACCTGGTAAGGGTCCCATACTGATGAGCAATACTCAAGAATCGGACGAACAAGCGTTTTGTAAGCTACTTCTTTCGTCGATGAGTCACATTTTCTTAGAATTCTTCCTATGAATCTCAACCTGGCGCCTGCTTTTCCCACTATTTGTTTTATGTGATCATTCCACTTCAGATCGCTCCGGATAGTAACTCCTAAGTATTTTACGGTCGTTACCGCTTCCAATGATTTACCACCTATGGCATAATCGTACTGGAATGGATTTCTGCCCCTATGTATGCGCATTATATTACATTTATCTACGTTTAGGGAAAGCTGCCAGCTGTCGCACCATGCATTAATCCTCTGCAGGTCCTCCTGGAGTACGTACGAGTCTTCTGATGTTGCTACTTTCTTGTAGACAACCGTGTCATCTGCAAATAGCCTCACGGAGCTACCGATGTTGTCAACTAAGTCATTTATGTATATTGTAAACAATAAAGGTCCTATCACGCTTCCCTGCGGTACTCCCGAAATTACCTCTACATCTGCAGATTTTGAACCGTTAAGAATGACATGTTGTGTTCTTTCTTCTAGGAAATCCTGAATCCAATCACAAACCTGGTCCGATATTCCGTAAGCTCGTATTTTTTTCACTAAACGTAAGTGCGGAACCGTATCAAATGCCTTCCTGAAGTCCAGGAATACGGCATCAATCTGCTCGCCAGTGTCTACGGCACTGTGAATTTCTTGGGCAAATAGGGCGAGCTGAGTTTCACATGATCTCTGTTTGCGGAATCCATGTTGGTTATGATGAAGGATATTTGTATTATCTAAGAACGTCATAATACGAGAACACAAAACATGTTCCATTATTCTACAACAGATTGACGTAAGCGAAATAGGCCTATAATTATTCGCATCTGATTTATGACCCTTCTTGAAAATGGGAACGACCTGCGCTTTCTTCCAGTCGCTAGGTACTTTACGTTCTTCCAGCGATCTACGATAAATTGCTGATAGAAGGGGGGCAAGTTCTTTAGCATAATCACTGTAGAATCTTAAGGGACAGACGCAGATAATTTCACAGAGGCTCGCACTTTAAGGTGTCACATAATCCAGACTTATTTATTTTCATAATCGAAAAAATGTCTTTCACATAAAAATGTCGATCGAAATACTGTAGCTCTTACGTAATCCCATAATGGGGACTTGGAAGTTCTACCTGAGGAAAGCAATGTAGACATCCTGGACAGTTTTAATGTAAAATGATTTGCCATTATAACCACAATTACACTGCAGGTCAGTCAGTTACATCAACACATGTACTACACATGCATAGGATTGCTTTCAACTAAAACGACAAACGGTATCGACAACAGCTCGAAAACAGATGTAAGATTTACAGTCTCCTCAAAACCTTTACAAAACTATCCTTGTAATTCCTTCAAGGCTACAATGAATGCTTCAAACCTCGCCTTTCTTTAACGCCGCGATTTACTTTTTGAATGAATCCCCATCACATTCGAAAGAAGGTACTTTGCAGCATCTTACTGTGGACAGTGTGCAGCCAGGTCCACTTAAAATGCGAAGTCAACAGTATATTTCGGATGTTATAATGTTCGTTCCTACACTCCTTTTTTCCTTCATAAATTCAACAATAGCGAGTTTTAAATCGAAAAATCGTTCTCGGCGTGCCCCTTGACTTAACCATCGTACTTTGCAGTAATGTATGAAGTCTCCACACTCTTAATTCAGGTCCATTGAAAACTGCTGCAACTGACAATGGAATAATGCGTGCGACTTCAGAAACTTTACTATTTGTGCCACCAGTTTCTTCACGTGCTACTTGCTTGCAAATTTAGGACAAAGTGTTTCTTGATGTACAGAACAATGAATATCGTCCGTCAATCGTTGTACTGTTTTGGTCTTTCATTGTCAACTAAATCTTTAAATTCTTACTGCATGGCATTTTAATGTCGTTCCATTGCAAATATGCGGTACCTGTCGCTTACGTGAAATGAGAATTCTCATCCCTCTCTTCTGCCATTCCCATTCATTTTAAAGGATTCGGTAAATCGCTAGACTGCCTCTTTTTGTGTTAACAGCCACTGGACCTGTGAACGTCCTTCATACCACGAACAAGTAACGAGGAGTAAACAGCGCTGACGTCACGATTCTGCAGAACTCGGAGAGTTGTGCCGGCTGGAAATGCCACACTGAAATGCTGAATGAAATACTGTATCACGCTGTTCCGAGCACTTCCCAGAAGGACTGAGCAAAGTGGAGCGACAGGCCGGGCCTGGGCCAGCACGCCGTGGCCGGCCCTGCTCTAACTCCTTCAGCGTCGTCTGATATAATTCGAATACATTCCATTACTCACGTTTTATATCTGTTGGAATTCAGATAATATCTCCATTTCAAAACAATTCTTCAAATTCCTTTCCCATCTGTGACAGAATTAGAATTTGATCGGAAAACTTCGAGCCGGCCGGTGTGGCCGCGCGGTTCTAGGCGCTTCAGTCTGGAGCGGCGTGACCGCTACGGTCGCAGGTTCGAATCCTGCCTCGGGCATGGATGTGTGTGATGTCCTTAGGTTAGTTAGGTTTAAGTAGTTCTAAGTTCTAGGGGACTGATGACCACAGATGTTAAGTCCCATAGTTCTCAGAGCCATTTGAACCAATTTGAAAACTTCGAAACTTTTTATTTCATCTTCTTGAACTGTAATTCCGTTTCTACATTTATCCTTCATTTCCTTTACTGCTTGCTTAGTGTGATTATTGAATAACATGGAAGACAGGCTAGAATGCTGTCTTACTTCCTTCTTGACCACTAGTTCCCTTTCATGCCCTTCGACTCTTATAACTAGAGTCTGGTATCTGTAATAGTTGTAGATAACCTTTCACTCCCTGTATGTTAACCCTGCTACATTCATTATTCCAAATAGTGTATTCTGGTCAACATTGTCAGTCTTTCTTTAAATCTAAAAATGCTATAAATGCAGGTTCACCTTTGTTCTGTCTATCTTCTAAGGTCATAGGCTACGTATTACATCGCATGTTCCTGCATTTCTGTGAAACTCGAACCGATCTTCCCTGAGGTCGGCTTCTACCAGTTCTTCCAATCTTCTGGGAATAATTTACGTTATCGTTCGGTAATTTACACACTTGTCAGCACCTACTCTCTTTTCAACTCAAACTATTACATTGCTCTTGAACTCTGACGGTATTTCGATTGTGTTAGATATCTCGCATACCAGGTGGAATAATTTTGTCATGGTTGGTTCTCCCAAGGATCTCAATAATTCTGAGGCAATGTCTCCTCTCGAAGTGCCTTGTTTTGGCTTTGGTCTTTCAGTGCTCTGGCAAATTCTTCTCGCAGTACCATGACCCCATGTCATATTCATCTAGCTGCTCTTATCTTTCCATAATATTGTCTTAAAGTTTGTCTCCCATGTATAACCTTCTACATGTTCCTTCCAGCTTTCGGCTTAATACTGACTAGTTATTTGACCTCTTAATATTCAACAGCTTATTCCGTTATCATCAAAATTTTCTTTAATTTTCCTGTAGGTGACATATATCTTTCCCATAGTCTTGAGCGTTTCTAAAGCTTTACTTTTCTGTTCTAGCCATTCCCGTTTTGGCAGTTTGCACATTCAGTCAGTTTCGTTTTTAGACGTCTGATTAACTTTTGCCTACTTCATTAGCTACGTTTTTATATGTTCTCGTTTCATCACCTAAATGCCGGCCGAAGTGGCCGTGCGGTTAAAGGCGCTGCAGTCTGGAACCGCAAGACCGCTACGGTCGCAGGTTCGAATCCTGCCTCGGGCATGGATGTTTGTGATGTCCTTAGGTTAGTTAGGTTTAACTAGTTCTAAGTTCTAGGGGACTAATGACCTCAGCAGTTGAGTCCCATAGTGCTCAGAGCCATTTGAACCATCACCTAAATTCAATATTTCGTGTGTTATCCAAGGATTTCTACTGGTCCTTGTCGTTTTGCCTATTTGATCCTATACTGCCTTTATTATTTCATCTTTCAAAAATACCCATTGGTCTTCTGTTGCACTCCTTTCCACCGTTTCAGTCAGTTGTAGCCTAACGCTCGCTTTGAAACTCTCAACAATCAGTAATTCCTTAAATGTATCCAGGACCCATCATCTTGTTCTGCAGTTTCTTTAGTTTTAATCTGCAATTGATTACCAATAAATTTGCCCTATAATTGTTTAGCAGTTTAAAATTCGGTTTTGAAACATCTGTCTTAAAAATATATAATGTATCCGCAATCTTTCTGTCTCTCTAGATCTCTTCCACTTTTTTTCTTGATTTCATGATTCTTAAACCAAGTGTTAGCAGTGATTAAATTGTGCACTGTGCAAAGCTCTTAACTGGCCGCTCTCCCTGTCGTTCATTTCCCCCAGTCCATTTGTCCTCCTACTTTTCTTTTTCTTCTCTTTTCTGCTATTGAAGTGCAGTCCCTCATCAAAATTAAATTTCCACCTCTCTTAACTATACGAATAAATTTATCTCGTCATATATTCTTTCAAACGCTTCGTCTGCAGAGCAAGTAAGCAATTTAACGTATACTACTATGGTAGGTGACGCCTTTGTGTCGATCTTCGGCTAGGATAATGCGTTCGCTGTGTTGTTCTTAGGAGCTTACCCGCATTCCTGTTTTCAGATTCATTATTAGACCTACTCCTCCTTAAAACATATTGCGCTCTGCTTTGACAACTAGTAATCACCTGACCGGATGTTCTGTTATTTCTGCCAATCCACTTCACTAATTCACACCACACCGAACTACAATCTATCTGTAAATTTCCTACCTACCCACCCGATTGAGAGAACCAACATTCCACGCTCCACCTTGTAGAACATTTGATTTGTTTTCTTTGATTATAAACACTTTCCTGAGTGGTCTCACTTGGGGAATCCGAACGTGAGACAATTTTACCGTATGAATGTTTCACCCGAGAGGTTACCATCATCATTAAATTATACTACGGAATTCCATGTCCTCGGGGATTACGACAGCTGCAGTTTACCGTTGGCTTCAGCCAGTACCAGCATGGCAAAGTCTTTTTGCTAAATCAGTCAGTCATCCGTGCAGCTACTGAAAAGACTGCTGACCTTCTTCAGGAATCATATGTTAATCTACCCTCTCTACTGATACCCATCAGATGTGCATGCAAGCTGCCTCAACCCTTTAAGTTCCATTATTCATGGAGAAACTTACAAGTATATACACATCAAATATGAATCCTTGATACCAATGCAAACTTACATTCACACGTGTACTCCAGCGATTACATCACGTGTTGTTTATAAAAATTTGTGGGGTAGAAGTTGCATACAAAAAGAACAAGAATAACCGTAGACTCTCGCAGGAGCGTTTCGTTGTTGCATCCTATTTTGTAATATGTATTCACAAACTATGTACGTATATATCAATATTGCGTGTTTCCAAGTAGGAAAAATGTTAAAAAAGAATCAGTGTAAGCCACTGGAGGTAGATGATATGTACAAATTCGGTGTGCCGATATTAAGACACTGTTAATTAGTTCGTTACTGACTGTCACCTACTCTTCATTTCGTGTACCAGTTACGATTTTTATCAGGCGGTGTATGTTTCCGATCGACAACGCTGTGTTTTTGGTGCATCCAGGACCCTTATTTTGCACCGCCTGAAGGATTTAAGTTGGCAGTCATTAACTAGCTCTCCTGAGGAGATACTAAATTTTATTACAGACGGTATCTAAGTTCGTTTAATTTTAATTCCCTGCCTGGAAGGAACAGACGAAAAGTTGCTCACTATTCCTCTTGATTTTCCATGCAGGTCGTCTTTAAATGTTAGTCTTTAGCCAGTGGTCACTCGTAAGTATTTCACAACTTCATTGCGCTTAATCCCGTGACCGTTAAATAGTCTGGTCCCTAATATTGGCCTATACATTGTTAAATGCATCATTCTTGTATTTTGTGGGTCTAAAACCACCCTGTTCTGTTCACACCATTTCTTTAGCCTTCAGAGGGCGCGCGCGCTTCCCTCCGGCTTAGAAAGGCCGACACGGTTCACCTCTTTTGCAGTTCCGTGGCCGAGGTCTTCTGTGCCACGGGGACCACCAGCTTCCTAAACCACTCCGCTAGATTGGCAGCTCTGAGAGAGGCAGCGCGCTGGTAGACACACTGAACTCGTGCTCGAAAGGGGTGGGCTTCCAACTCTGTCCGCTACCTAGATTAAGATTTCCCGTGGGTTCCCTAAATCGCTTGAAGCGAATGCTTCAAGGTATTCTTTCAAAAGGACAAGACACATTTTCTCACTCATCCGTGTTCCCTTCGAGATTGTGCTCCATTTCTAAGGACGTCATCGTCGACATGATGTTCAAGCATAATCTTCCTTTCTTCTTATTTTAGGTTAGTAGCAAATTATACGAGCTCGTACGTGACACCAAGCAGCCCACAGAAACTGAATCCAAACTCTGAGACCTACATCATTAGTCTATCACACTGAGAAAGAAATCACACTACACGGTCTTTAAAACTGAAATTTTACAGAACATCTTGGAATTATTTAGAAATAATATGACTGCTATTTAGTCACAAATCACACGCAAGCAGATTAGTCTTCTGACACGGCGGTAATGCCGTCGTTTTCCTTTCCGTCCTTGCAAACACATTAGGACGCAGCTGGCGTCCGGATTAGTTAGTTTCAACACCTGATGCATTTGCAACTGTCTCTAACGACAGAATCCAGGATTTATGGCACGGCTGTTATCGTAAATAAGGCTAATGTATGCACTTCATACTCCTCTGTGAAGAGACCATTTCAGGGAAACCCCCAAACTGAAGACTTCGAAACATTTTCGATCCTCTGTGGGAAGTTCTCCTTAGAAGGGAACTTCATTGTCGGGAACATAACGTGGAACATGACAGTCGTCAGAGACAGTCGGTAGCATGCAGCGTATTCAGAACATCTGCGGTATGTCCTCATTATCAGCGTCATATATCTTTCTCACACTGCCTTAGTAACCTCCAGGAACGATTTGCACTAAAATAATTCTCCAGTTACGTATCAGCTCTGATTCATCAAGAGGCCGTCGGAGAACGCGCGCTGGATCTCCTGATCCAGCATCACGGGAAGCTAACCGGCTTTTCGCTGATTCCTAGCTCAATGTGCGTATGAACTGTCCTTCAGTTTGTATGTGGTCGGTGTCTCCCGAGTCATCACAACTCCGTGCGTGTTTTATAGTTAATCCTATAAGCATGTTACTTATCTACAGTACATTACATTTAACAGTACGTTATAATGAAATCTCGAGATGTTGTGCTACTTGCTAAAACTACCAGCCATCTCAGCTCAATGCAGATTAAACATACCAACAGTAGACAGTAATGTGTGTATGTAAAACTAAATTACAGTTACCAGTTACATATGTTACTGTAGTTGGCACACGCGTCCGCCACCACGGGATGAAATTTAGGCAAGGGCGTCGGGGAGGGGGGTTAATAGCGTTTAGTTTACACTGAGAAGCAGTGAGGGAGAGGCGTTTCAACCTTACCAAATCAACAAATGTAGAAGCAGACTACTAGCGAAACCTGAAGAAACACCGTTCATACTGGAACTAACTGCCACTAGCCTGGCATAGATTGCGATGCATCATGTAGTGCATGTTTATCACTTGTGAAATGTTTCCAGGAAAGTTCTGTAGTAGTCGCCATGCAGTGCAACGCGTTAGGGAGGATACAATACCCCTAATTTTCCTGTTGTTAGAAATGGCACATAAACGAGTTGAAGATTAATTAAATGTTCATGACGTACAACTGAACACAGCTACTATTGTCGAAATGGGCGTCATCGTTTAAGAAGACGACGGTTCAATCCCGCGTCCGGCCATCCTGATTTAGGTTTTCCGTGATTTCCCTAAATCACTCCAGGCAAATGCCGGGATGGTTCCTTTCCAAGGGCACGGCCGACTTCCTTCCCCGTCCTTCCCTAATCCGATGAGACCGATGACCTCGCTGTCTGGTCTCCTTCCCCAAAAAACCAACCAACCAACCGTTTAAGAAGACAATGTTATTGTTAGGAAATAGAATCTATATCCTACGCAATTTTATCACCTAACCTGGTGATATATTGTCAACTAGCCTTCGTCGTTAGAAAATAACAATAACTTCATCGGAGTGCCATGAAACTGTGACACACACACACTTACTTTACTTTACACGTGGCTAAGGCCTTATCGACCATACACCTGCTCTACGAGCCTCTTCCAATTATTTCTATCCAGGGAAATTGTTGTCCAATCAGAGTTGATGCCCATCCTAGCTGCATCTTCCCGGATATTCTCCATCCACCTAATTCGAGGTCTTCCTCTTCTTCTCTTTCCTTCTAATTTCTTAGTGGATGCTATTTTGGGTAGTCTGTTCTCCGGCATCCTTGCTACATGACCAGCCCAGTTCAGTCATCTATTCTTTAACATTTCCACAATGGTACTACGTTTGTACAGCTCCCGTAGTTCTTCATTTTTCCTTATCCTCCACTCCATGACATATTCATCGCAGATTGGTCCAAATATTTTTCTTAGCATTTTTCTTTGAAATATCAACAGTTTTTCTTCATCTTTTTTCCTGAATGTAATAGCTTCACATCCATATAATGCTACTGGTACAATAGTTGACTGATAAAAACGGATTTTGAATTCAGTACTAAGTGATCTCATCCTTAAAATTTTGATACAGCTGTAAAAAGTTCTATTAGCTGCTGCTAGACGGGCGTCTATTTCTATTTCTGCTCTATTGTCTCTGCTAAAAAGACTCCCTAAGTACTTGAAGTGGTCAACTGCCTTGAAAGTGAGACCATTTACGGTCAGTGGTGTATTCTTTTGGAGTTTTTTACTTATGACTAGATATTCTGTCTTTTCTTCATTCACATGAAGTCCAGCTTTCTCAGCTATTTTGTAATAATTTTGCATCATCCTGATTAATTCAGCTTTTTAAGTGCTTATCAAGGCTACATCATCTGCATAAGCAAGTCTAGTAATGTTCTGTCCCTGCAGTTGGATCCCTTGTGGATTAGTTTTGGTGAATTCTCTATCAATCTTCTCTAAAATAATATTAAATAGAATAGGTGAGATGGCATCCCCTTGTCTCAGTCCAGTGTACACCTTAAAATTTTCAGTCTCTCCTGCAGGTGTCTTAACTTTGCATATGGTTTCTTCCAAACACAATTTTAACTAATTTGATTAATTTTAATGGTATTTCAAATTCTTTCATGGTGTTTAAGAGTGTCTGTCGGTGTATGCTATCATAGGCCTTCTTGAAGTCTATAAATAGAATATGGATATCTACATTAAATTCCCATGCCTTCTCATTTATTTGTCTGAATGTGAATAAGTGATCCAAAGTGGATCTGTTAGTGCGGAAACCACATTGGTAGTCCCCAATCAGTTCTTCGGTTATGGGAATCAGTCTGTGTAGTATACACATCGACAAAATTTTATACGTGACATCGAGTAAGGCAATTCCTCTGTAGCTATCACAGACAAGGGGATCATTCTTTTTAAAGATGTGGCATATAATTGCAGTTTCCCAATCGGCCGGTATGTTTTCTGTCTCCCAAATTGTTTCAATTAAGGAATGTAGTTCTATTTCCAATTGTGGTCCTCCATTTTTTTTTTTAAAAAAGCCTGGTCTTCCCCACAGGCCTTGTTGTTCTTTAATTTCTTTATTGTTTGTCTTATTTCATTTACTGATGGTGTGGTGACTTGTATATCAAAACCGTATCCACATATAATAGTAAACGCAGACACAATGGCGTACAGTCAAAAGGGTAACACAGATCCGACAAACACAGACTGCGTGAAACTCAACTCGCTCTATTCGTTCAGTCGATAGAGATCTCATCCACCAAATGCAAAGATCCCATGTTCGAGTCACGATACGCCACTTTCAAAACAGTGCTTGCCTGACACGCGGAATTTACTTCGTTCATATCTGAAGCATCCTCAGTAGCGACTTTAAGTGGATCTGTTTTCAGATCCTTTCTACAATGGGACTGCATTTAGTTATACTATGCAGTCCAATTGTATGGACATTTGAGAGCTTAATTCCAACATCCCGTTTTCACTGGCAGTGATCGCTGCGATGCGTCTTTCTGTCATATTTTTTTGTTGTGGTGGCTTCATGCAGTTCAGATTTCGTTTTATACTACAAAAGAACGTTATGCACTAATTAGATATCACTTGCCTCAAAGCAAATTCAGCTTCGTGACCATTACATTTCTTAAAAAGAGAGCAATATTTTTATCTATAGTTTGTACGTGTCGGATGAACTTTGTAAGACAGTATAGGGGAGAGTGTAGCACCTAGGAACACATGATGTTTTTTCGCCAGTACTCCATTCTAGTGACTGAGTGTAGAATCACATGAAGGAATACGCACTACAGACAGCCATAAGCAGTTTCCGTCATTTCCTACAGTTTTGTTCTTACTAGACATGAGATTGTGATTAGAGCAGCATTTGTAAATACTTCGAGTTCTACACATTCGAGTGATGTGTAATATATCAAACTTTACTGGCGTGGTAATTGATGGTATTAATAACGGAATATAACGTCATCTTGACTCAAGACCGCCAAAATATTGTGTCAACATGACGTTATGTTCTGGCTGGAGACCCGATATGAATATATCAAAGCTACTTTGAATATATTGTTAATTCCTCAATTACAGAACTTTATGGCAAGTAATATCCTGTAATTATACACACATCAAAAAATTTTTTGCATCACCTCAATTCCGAGAGTTCCGGAACCTGTACAGAAAAGTGGAATAGAGATCAACATAAACATCATTTCCGCCCTTTTAATTGCTCATGAAAACCACACATTGCATGTTGTAACACCATACAGCGAGACCTTTAGAGGTGGTGGTCCAGATTGCTATACACACCGGTACCCCTAATGAGGTACCTCAATAGCACGTCCTCTTGCACTGATTCATGCCTGTATTCGTCGTGGCATATTATCCATAAGTTCGTCAAGCCACCGTTGGTCCCGATTGTTCCACTCCTCAACCACGATTCGGCGTAGGTCCCTCAGAATCGTTGGTGGGTCACGTCGTCTATAAGCAGCCCTTTTCAATCTATCCCAGGCATGTTCGATAGGGTTCATGTCTGGAGAACATACTGGCCACTCTAGTCGAGCGATGTCGTTATCCTGAAGGAGGTCATTCACAAAATGAGCGCGATGGGGGCGCGAATTGTCGTCCGTGAAGACGAATGCCTCCCCAATATGCTGCCGATATGGTTGCACTATCGGTCGGAGGATGGCATTCACGTATCGTGCAGCCGTTACGGCGCCTTCCATCACCACCACCAGGGGCGTACGTCGGCCCCACATAATGCCTTCCAAAAACAGCAGGGAACCTCCACCTTGCTGCACTAGCTGGACAGTATGTCTAAGGCGTTCAGCTTGACCGGGTTGCCCCCAAACACGTCTCCGATGATTGTCTGGTTGAGGGCATTTGCGACACGCATCAGTGAAGAGAACGTGATGCCAATCCTGAGCGGTCCATCCGGCATGTTGTTGGGCCCGTGTGTACCGCGCTGCATAACGTCGTGGTTGCAAAGATGGACCTCACCATGGACGTCGGGAGCGAAGTTGCGCATCATGCAGCCTATTGCGCACAGTTTGAGTAATAACACGACGTCCTGTGGGTGCATGAAAAGCATTATTCATCATGGTGGCGTTGCTGTCAGGGTTCCTCCGAGCCATAATCCGTAGGTAGTGGTCATCCCTCGGGCGGCCTGAGCGAGGCATGTCATCTACAATTCCTGTCCCTCTGTATCTCCTTCATCTCCAACATCGCTTTCATTCACTCTGAGACGCCTGGACACTTCCCTCGTTGAAAGCCCTTCCTGGCTCAAAGTAACAATGTGGACGCGATTGAATCGCAAAATTGACTGTCTAGGAATGGTTGAACTACAGACAACACGAGCCGTGAACCTCCTTCCTGGTGGAATGACTGGAACTCATCGGCTGGCGGACTCCCTCCGTCTAATAGGCGCTGCTCATGCGTGGTTGTTTAAATCTTTGGGAGAGTTTAGTGACATCTCTGAATAGTCAAAAGGACTGTGTCTGGGATGCAATATCCACAGTCAACGTCTATCTTCAGGAGTTCTGGGAACTGGGGTGATGCAAAACTTT
Source organism: Schistocerca americana (assembly GCF_021461395.2). Lineage (NCBI taxonomy): Eukaryota > Metazoa > Arthropoda > Insecta > Orthoptera > Acrididae > Schistocerca > Schistocerca americana. Next base: position 655,384,990 of record NC_060130.1, on the reverse strand, counting down.
GTTTGATGTGTGTATTTTTAAAGCTAGTTATACAACGTGTGGACGGTAAACCTACACATACTGGTGGTGCACCATCTGAAACCTCGAAACAGGACAACATCTTTTTCCATGGAATATGACGTATTTGCATTTTAACTGAGTTTCATTAATGCCTTAACAATTTAATCGGTCTTTAAAACGAACATTTCTGTTAGTTTCCAATAGCTTTAATTTCCAAACGTGGTTAACATGTGATTGATTTTTGACAATACCTCTGCTTAATTTGATTCCACTTACTGATTCTTGGTGTGTATTGCGGTAATAATGTAACAGATAGACGACTAAATAAAGTACTGAAAAGTTTTTCGTTATTGCACCTTTAAATTTCAAGAGAATATTTGTTCACAGATACATGACCACTTTGCACCTTGTAACATGTTTTTACTTTTGGAAAAACCTTAATTTTCCAGAGTAATTTTTGTAATGTCAGGAAATGCTACAGCACATAAATAGTGAATTCCATCATTCAGAAATGAAGTAAGAAATATATTAATTTGCTATCACAGAGCTGGCTAGAGGCGAAAGTATGTGTCCCAAGGTACAACACTCTCCCCTACTAAAGGAAGTTCACTATTCCTTTTCTTATATGGGGTGTTAGGTGTATAAGTGCAGATATTTTTGTTGCTGGCTGAAGACAATGTACTGAGCAACATTACGTCAGTATTTACTTCATTTACAGTTTAATAATTATTACTACTAGGAGCAAAATGTTTTTAGGTTGGTAATGGAAATGAGCGTTTGGCGTCATTGGCCGGGAGGCCCCTTACGGGGCAGGTTCGGCCGCCTTGAAAATTTCCGACCCAGCCGGGAATCGAACCCGGGCCCCTTAGGACAGCAGTCCGTCACGCTGTTTAAGTGGGTTAGTTCATCCAAGTACATGTGGCAACAGCAAGCCATTAATGCTTATCTTCCCCTGGGCAGCAGATAAGCTGTTGCAGTGTAGACGCATGGACGCAAAACGGTCAGGCTATACCGATGGGCACAGTCCCCTTAGTGATGCAGTTATGGCCGGGCAAAAACATCAGGTAGCAAATTATGTAACGTATTTGCAGGAACGCTATTAGACACACACAAAAAACAGCTAGCGCGTTGAAGTGGCTATATATTAAGGTACAACTGATCATAATATCTGCACTTATACCACCATACATATAGATTATTATCTCAAAGATAAGATTTGAGCGAAAATAGTGATTGTATTTCTATCAAACGTTTCGTGGCTGTCTCCCCTGATTAGCTACGGTATACATTAATTTCTAAGTCTCGGATTGGTTCTATTACACTGCATTTTGGTAAAACGAAGTGTGTTACAGTCATAATCTATGCTTTGTAAAAGGTATAAAAAAGTGATAAGGAAAACACGACAGATGCCACAACCTGATTTCACAGAAATTGCACGCAGTGGAAGAGCGGTCAAAATAAGCGAATACAGTCTCGGCTTATTCGTAGGTATTCGACGGCTTCTGAGAAAACGACCGTCAAAGTTTACAAGGTACTTCATGCGCCATTGAGAAAATAAAAAGTCCAACGGAAGCGGCGGCAGAGGCTTGCGTCGCGGCTTCATAGTTTTGCGCCCCGTATTTGAAACCAGATTTTTATTTTTATTTTTGTTTTTCGTTTATCTGTCTATGTCCATAAAAGATAGCTACACGAATGTTTCCCAATGTATACAGAAATAAGCTCGTCCTTATTCGTCTGCTATTAGTACGTCTGGTGAACGAATTAAAAAAAAAACAATAAATGAATGCAAAAAGTATTTGTAATTGTTTTCGATGTATTTTCTGTAGTGTGTATTGATTCGTAATCAATTGCAAGCACCAGTTTTCGGGAAAGTTATCCGTTATGCGTGTTTTTTTTTACATTTAAATATTTTTATAGGTATTTTTCTACAATTTCAGTTGCGGGCGTACTTCATTCTCGTAAAACGTACTGTTAAGCCGAGGCGCTTAAGACTTTAGCGGTCGTCAGTGTGTTAAGCCGAGGCGCTTAAGACTTTAGCGGTCGTCAGTGTGACAAGTGCCAGTTTGGAAGGCCACAGGGGCTGCAGGTCAGCTACATGCTACATTCCCGTTAACTTCCCAGCAACAGCGATTAACCGTGCTCGCGCATCCCAATGCAAAGTCCATCCCCTCTTTTGCTTTCGTTAGAGAAAGAGGGCTGCGAAGCTGATAAAAGCAGCTGATAATCGTGTAGCAGCTACGATTCTTTAGCTCTTCTAAAGAGACGTGTGTTATTCTTTCGCGCTCTGAAGTGCTGATAGTGTTCATATATAAATCACAGTACATATTTTAGTGTTTCATAGAAATTTAATACGTCTTATTATTTGTTCGTTACAGATTTAGTGAACAGGTATATTTCAATCATATTAAATTAGTTTCTGTGTAAGTGTGAAGTTGGGTTGCTGAAGCCACATGGACGAGTTAGCGGGTTCCTATGAAGATATAAATATGTCAGGTTGTAAATCTGTGCTGGAAAGTCTGTGGACACTTCCATTTGGTGGAAGCAGTTTTGAGCGAAAATGTGACGCAATCAAACAGGGACAACCTACATCAAATCTTCGACATGTAAATACAGTAAATAAAGACTTGTCAGACTTTTGAATAATCTCGGTACCCCTCTTACTAACGGCTAAGCTGCTGTAAAGATACAAAAAATTGTACTGTTCATCTGTTTTCCTTTCTTCTGATGCCTTGTGGACAAAAAATGGTGTGAGTGACATGAACAATTCCAACAACTTAAAGAAAAGGCGTCAAAATCCCAAGGATCATATTACATCTCTATGGACAGTCATTAAATTTGGCGGTACTGTGACAGATTTTTGTTTGAACAATGCCTTGGTATTAAATACTCGTATATATATAGTTAAGCTGCCCAGTTAAGCTCACCTCATTGACCACAAGGTTCGCGTAAGGCCTTTCGGAATTATTTCAATCTCCAGAAATCTACCCAAGTGCAAAGGTAGCAAAAGGGCAAGAGCGTTACCAGTTGTGTATGTAACCCAAGATGACAGAGTACTTGATATCAAATGTTCAGAAGCATAACGAAGAAGTGAAGAAAAACAGACACATTGTGAGCTGTTGAACTGATGTTTCGTAGCAGCACAAGAACTTCAATTTGAGGACACGATGAAACAAAGAACAGTAATAAACGGAGCAATCATGAGGAATTGTTACATTTAATGGCACAGTAAGATTAATGTTCGTCAAATCACTTGCCGACGTCAACTGTTTTTCAAGTTATCTCAAGGGACATACAGAATGACTTAATCGATTCTAGTGCTGAAGTTCAGAAATTCTGAACGAACTAAAAGAAACGTTATTTGTTGCGATTATTATGGATGAAATGATAAATATTTCAAACAAGACCCAACTTTTTTGCGATATGTGTCATTCACTGGTGCAGCTGGGGAGAGATTTTTGTGATTTGTTTATGTCAGTGATATCCGAAATGTTGCTAGCTTAACGGATCATCCGTTTGGCTTCATAAGTGAATTTGACTGTTGTACAAAACTTGTAGCTCAGAAATGTGATGGCTGTGCCGTCATTGCTGGGCAACATAATGAGTTACAAAAACATGTGAGTGACAAATATCCTTCAGCTATCTTCCTACATCGCTAAGCTTATAAATTGAATTTATTACTGAACAGTCTGTTGAACATATACGGGAGTGTGAAATAGTGCAAAATATTTCTTTCAGGCAATTTCTGGTTTTGCCTCTTTTTTCTCCAAAGCATCTAAAATATCCAACACTGTGGATGAATTGATCAACCGACATTTTCCTTCAGTATCCAGCACCAGATGGTTATATAACAGCAGATTAATCGAGCTAGTGGTGAACTATAAGACTGAACTCTAAGAGCTTTTCAAGTCTATGAAAGATGATTCTAAGGAGTTGGATGACAACACACTAGCATGTGCCAAAGGCGTTTACATGACACTTGACCAATTTAGTTTCAATTTCTTGCTTAACGTGTTTCCGTATTACTTCCCAAGTCAGCAGATCTTTTCAAAATACTGCAAAACTCTTTGATGTCGACTATTGATTGAAGGAAGTTGGCTAGTTTAAGACTGAGTCACAGGAACGTCCCTTTAAATTTGGAAAAGTATGATCTAAAACCGAGCCAGAAGAAAGCAATAGCTACTCTCCAAGAAAGAAGCAATGGAATAGCATGACTGACGGAGAAACATCTTACCGTACTTTGTTTTGTGTAACTGCTGATACTGTCTCAGGTCAGTTAACTGACAAGTATGCTGACTTGGATAATTTGGAATTTCTTTCACTTATAAATTACCAGCATGAACAGTATAGCCAATATACAGATAATTTCCCTGAGGCTGCATTTAATTCCTTGAAGGTTTCCTATCGTGGACATTTTAGTATCCCTCGACTATGGGTAGAACGTCTGTGATATATTCTTTAGACGAACTCCGGAACCTGCTGGTATTTAGACAAAGTCTCCTGTGTTCTCAGTGGAGTAGTACCTGAGGCATCAGAACTAATGAAATTAAGTTTAAACATTCCTGCAACTAGTTCTTCAGACAGAAATGTCATTTTGATTTAAGACGATCAAAACTTATCTTCGAGATACACAGTCACAAACTAGGCTTTCTCACCTTTCTCTGTTGTTCGTTGAAAGACGATTTGTCAAGTCCGTGAAACAACAAGAGCCACTCTAAGATTTAGTAATTGAAGCTTTCGACAAGAAGAATCGTAGAATTTACCTCAAATATAATTAAAATCGTGAGTACCGGAACTTTTAATATCATCCTTATTCGTGTAGAAACTGTAATAGGTATTACCCGAGTATCCTGTATCGCTCAGTAGCCCTAATCTTCACGAGGTTGGACCTTGTCCTGTAGTAGATGGCATAAGACAGTATTCAGTGTAATACTAGCGCGTGATGTGACGCAATAATGGATAATTGTAAACAATAACATAATAATAATAATGGCAATAATAGCAATAATTACAACAGTAGTACTGTTACTTAGATAATCGTAAACAATTACATAATAATAATAATAATAACAATAATTACAACAACAATAATGTTGCTTTTAAAAGGGATTACAGTTATTAATACCTCATGCCTCATTACCATTTTGAATCTATAACAGATGGTATTGCCTCGTAAGTCACTCAGTAATTTGAATTTTATAGCCATCACGACTGAAGCCACTTGCGGCTGTCATGAATCCACGCAACAGCGCTCAAATGCTAACGACGTCGGCATTCACAATCGAATATCCAGCAGCCACAAGCACTTGCGCATAATAACCAGGCGATGCCTCTCAGAGATCTCTGATTGCCACACAACGAATCAGCATTCGCCGTCCCAGGTTTATCACCAGCGGTAAATTTGCTCGCTTCTCTGTACACTACTTGCAGAGGGCAAAGGGAGGTAGCTGTTATTTGTAAGTACCTGTCCTACATTCATACTGAAACTCCCATTCCGTGTTGCTTCTTTACATTCCCATGACAGTTAAATGTTAAGCAATCGGCTATATTACGAATGAGAATTGAAATATTCTTTCGTTTTACCTTTAGCTGCTGTAAATTCGTTAATCTTGCATGCAGCTCAGTCTTCCCTATTCTTTGTCGCTAGACCGAGTACCTTATACAGGGGAGCCAAGTGCTGGCGCGTGACATTCGTTGCTACTAACTCAGAATTACTTTACATCAGCGGAAATTGAGTGTTTATTTCTTAAAGTAATGTAAATAATGTCTTAGCACAAATTTTTGTAAACAATTCCGTCTAGATATGTTAAAAATTCTGCATAAAATTTTGTACGCAATATTTATTACGAAGTGCTGTGTGTAGAGGTATTACTATATTAAAATAAAATAAGTGGAAGAGAGCGACCATGGGAGTATGACAGTTGCAGATGGAGGGCAGGGAAGTTAGGTGCTACATTGTCTTTCTTGTTGGCTATGCTGAACGCTGAGTGTATCAAAATGTGGATTTTACTGACAGTTAGTGATAACGTGTATAAAAATTGAGTATAGACTGTGTGATTTGAAGTGCTAAACGTTTGTTATTATTTTGCTAAATACTGCTCATCGTAATAGCTCTGCTGAAAGAACCATAGAGGAAAGAGGGCAGTGCTTTTTGAGTGGAGTTTCTCAATTAATAACGTCGGGTGTATCTTATTTACTAAGCGAAACTTTTTTAAAGGCATACTATACTTAACGGAATTGTGTTTTGTGGTTTAATAAACGATCGACCACCTACGCTTAGACATCGGACGTTGCGAGCAAAATGTGCTGAAAAGCAGCAGTTGTGGGCAAAGTGAAAGTATTGGCTTCTCCTGGGTATTACTACATACGAAGATGTGCTGAAAACTTGTGTCTCCGTATCTTCTGTGTAAAAACTCTCGAAGCATTTTAAATAAAACAAATTTATTCACATTCTACACCGTTGTTCTTCATGTCTACATATTTATTTCTCATCTTAGTCACCATAGATATGAACATATTTCTCCCAACGAGAGACTAGTTTGTTGAAACCGTCACTGTAGAAGGTTTAACTTTGTTGACGGAGCCACAACCTCACCACTGCTTGCACCACTTCATCAAAATCAAAGTCAGGTACTCGAAGGTGTTCTTCAGCCTTTGGAAACAGATGAAAATCTATGGGCCCAAGTCGAGAATGTATGCGGGATGATCGAAGATAGTAAACCCAACGTTTCGCATTGTTGCAGGTGTCGCAGAGCTCGTGTGTGGACTGGCATTGTCATGCTGAAGGAGATGGTGCCACATGTATGGAAGAACTCTTAGAATTCTAATTCGAAATTTCTCACGCACCGATATAGTTCCGTTACACACCGCCATGTTACACGCTACAATTCGGAACCCTCTTACGGCAAAGGGTTGTAACTTGCGACAGCGAAGTGGGAAAGTCGACAGAATAATATGCAGGGCATGTAATATCTCGTTACCGATACTGAGAATAAAATAAAAATTCGTATATTGCTACATTTTTATTTACATTTCAGAAAATTTATTTGACTAAAGTCCGTCTGCCTCTTAAGAGCACCAATAATAAATTTTGGCATACACTCAAATAAAATCGGGGAAGGTGCCTCGCCATCTTCGCAAAATAAGCGAGTGAGGCAAAGAGATACAGCAGCCGCACCGTCCCGCTCAATACGAAGAGGAGCGCTATGCTCCGTACATCTTCGTAACGGAATACAACTAATAAAAAGCACTCCGTCTTCAGGCTACGAGTGCCCTACCGGGACCATCCGACCGCCGTGTCATCCGCAGTGGAGGATGCGGATAGGAGGGGCGTGGGGTCAGCACACCGCTCTCCCGGAAGACAACTAATAACATTTGCAAAAATTGACATAATGTTCTGCAGGAAATCCACGATCACCGGTTGTATAACAATAGTTTACTTCCTGTCTTGATTGCATTACTATTTTTTAAAAATAACCAGTTTCGGTTCAACATGACCCATCTTCAGATCTGTAGACAACAGTAAAATAGCTAATCAACAAATACTCTGCGAAATACATGATCATACTATACCATCACCAAACATCAAATGTACCACAACGTACCTGATTATATCGGTTACAAATATGTCCCGTCCAACTAACAGCAAAATTTACATGCTAAATTACTGGAAGAAATACTGGTTAGATAGAATCCACGTCATTAATATAGCCTACAAGGCTACTGCCAACATGTGGCGTCTGGTACATTTCTCACATTGGAATAAAACACACACACACACACACACACACACTGAATTAGTAACATCATTTGTTTGTTGTTTTTTTTTTTTTTTTTTAAGAACACTGCTCCTGGAGAGATTTAATTAAAATTTTGGATTGTATGGATTAAAAGACATTATAAAAACGTTATAAATATGTGCTTGCTTCCCCATGTGATCACGGTTTTGATGTCGTGTCGCGAGCTGATCAGTCGCCTGATGACCGCCGCCGTGAGCCGAGGGCCGCGCAGTCGGGCCCCTTCCACTGATGTCAGGCACAGCACACTATCTTGTTACAACTGTCCCACACCCTATTCACTGCCGAAGTCCTTGCAATTAGGGACACCTTTCAATATGCGGCAAATCAGTTAAGCGATATACTTATTACCACGGATTCGAGGAGTGCACTGGAAAATCTGGAAAAGCAGAAATGGGGTCCCAACACTAACCGTCATGTACTCGATGTAATTAAGTTAGGCTACCAGTGTGAAAGTCAACATAAGCGCGTCCAGTTACTATGGATCAAGGGAGATACTGGTACCTCATGTAATGTGATGGCGGACCGCCTGGCGGAACAAATTGTGACCTTACTACACCTGCCTCCCACATACAGATTTTTTGTTGGCGTAAAGAAAAGGGTTCATCAAGAATGATCACATACGTGAGAGATCTCAAAATAGTCCAAAGATGCTGTGTCCTCTCCATTGTGTGCCGACTACAACACCGCGTTCAAACTCACTTAAATCTTGATAATCTGCTTTTGTAGTAACAGTAGCTGATCTACCAATAGCGCCAGACACTTGTCTTCTATAGGCGCTGCCGTCCGCAGCGCCGTATTCTGCCTTTTTACATTCTCTGTCTTTGAATACGCATGCCTATACCAGTTTCTCTGGCGCTTCATTATATGTAGTAGTAATACTTCATAATCGGAGGTGTATCGTCAGTTGTATCTGACATTCAAGTCACAGAATGTGCTTAATGAAAATAATAACGAGGACCATAAAGTATTTAAATAGGTCACAGTTTTGTGTGTTGTGCATTTAGTATCCGTTCCTTATGTTCTGATTCTGGTTTCATATTAAGTACAAACTTTACATCTGTCAAAATATGCTATTCTCATTAGCCTACATACGGCAATTTTGTGAGTTAATATTAATAGTAAGTATAATCTTAAATATTAATTAATATTTCATAACATAAACTGGATACACTACTTTTTCATAGGAAGTATGGGGCGTTGAGACTCGGTTAAATATCAGTTCAGAGCTATGGGAGCTTGTTTATAAGTTAGATTTTCATAAACATCTATTTTTCTCAAAATTTTTTTTCTCTGAATTGGGCCCCTATGGTCTTCAGTTCCTCAACAACTTACTTATTTGTTTAAGAATATTAGAAACTTGTTCATCATTTAGACGACACTGCTACTTAATAATGTCTCACATGCCTATATCGCGTGTCTGTATCATTTGTTACTGAACTTATAAATAATTATAGAGTAAAATATTGATAACTGTATCAATAATAATTTTATATATGTGGTAATGATTCTAGTGAACTCGTTTGAATATCGTAAATCAGATATTGTCTTTAGATTTTTCGTAGCATATATGTCAGCAGTTTTGGTATTTTTAGTGAATTTATTAGATGTCAGTTTTAACATAGTCAATTCCAAGGCCATTTTGCCTCGTCCCCTCAAGCACACAGCGGTGCACTATCTCCCTACCATTCGTGATTTCCAAGTAGCTGAGTCGCTGTAACCTACCAGGTCCCAATGTCCCAAGTTCGAGACCCGGTCCTGTAAACCGTTTTAATCTGCCAGTAACTTTCACAATAGCGCACACTCCGCTGCAGATTGAAAATTCGTTATGGAAACCATCCCTCAGACTGTGGCTAGCGAGGGAAAGGGCTCAGATACAGCCAACCGATTCGGCTCATATTTGGAAGGCTGCTTCAGAACGACCTATAATAAGAGACTCTAATATATTTTGCCTCGATAACCATCAATTTATGAGTAAGCCACCCCTAAAGTTAATCATGGGCAGTCAACTCAAAATTGTCGGGGTCGGCAGATAATTGAAAACTGAGCATATTTCATCTGTGTGCATATCGCACGTCTAGCTTATCTACACGAGTAGTTAAGAAGTTTTTTTAAATTTTTTTACAAGTTGTCACTCTTAGAATGCTTCCTTTCACTATCATTTTTATATAATGAATATTGTTAACCTTTCATTTCCGATTTAACAGTTATCAGCTGTATGCTATTACGTAGTTAACTGTAGCCTTGATATCCAGCAATCAAAGCATTGGGAGCGCCTCTCTGAGCCTGTTCATTTGAAGAGTTGTTATGTATCGTATTCAAGTATGTATAGTTGTAAATAGACTTTAATTTGGTTTATAATTTAGGCTCCTACTATTATACTACCCTTTTCCTTTCCTTTTTAATCAGATCTTTTAAGGATTACTTGGTAATAAGTCGAAACTAGCAATTATATCATTTGTGTGACCTGATTCTGAAATATATAACAATAAAAGAGTAGAATATGAATGTGCATGATCAAAACTTCGCTATGTGTACCGTCGTCGACAGAAACAGTGTCATTTATTAAAAAACATTGCTGAAACAGTGTTTACGTAGAATTTATAAACTGAGAAGAGAATTACCATCGCAATTGCTCGTAGGATCGGAGGCAGTCTTTTATCTTTATTTTCAGTGGACATGTAATATCAGTTCATTATTTGTGTCACCAGTGTTTTAATGCTGTTTGGCGGTAAACCATAACATAATTTAATTAAAAGTTATACAGTTGCCCCAAGCCATTAATATCTGATGCAAATAACTCTCTATAAACATTCATTTAAAAGAAATATTCATTTCCAGTAAATTATGAAAAGACGGTAGACCAGATCTATTATTTGCTTTCCTTATTGTCTATCATGACTTGTGGGTGTCTGTGTATGTTGCATATTCTCTTTTGAGACGAACGGTGACTCACAGCGCCTTATTACTGTCCAGAAGTTCAATGCTGTGGAAACAAATGTGAGGACGAAACTGGGGGAACTGTCCTACCGTATCGTTAACGAATGTAATTTATTTATGACGGGCGGAAATGCTGCGTTCGAAATCGTCATTACTCAAAACGAATTGTTTGACATTCGGTTCCGTATTGAATATTTTCTGGGCTGAATGGAAACTTAACCGATGTGAAATCACATCTCCGTTCACAGAAGATACAGTAGCTGACATATAACCTCATAAGGTGGAGCCGCGCTGGAACGGCATATGGTGCCACATGGTTGCACAAATCGTGAGAAATTGAGCTAACTGAATCAACTTGTGTTTTTATTGACTGATTTAGTAAAAGATGGAAGGATTATCCTCTGATCTACGTGCCAAATCTCTTGTTTTCGATCATTAATTATTACTGTATTAATATTCAGATTTTGTTGATAATAAAATGAGAGAACCTCTTAAAAAATGTTCAGATGTGTGTGAAATGTTATGGGACTTAACTGCTAAGGTCATCAGTCCCTAAGCTTACGCACTACTTAACCTAAATTATCCTAAGGACAAACACACACACCCATGCCCGAGGGAGGACTCGAACCTCCGCCGGTACCAGCCGCACAGTCCATGACTGCAGCGCCTTGGACCGCTCGGCTAATCCCACGCGGCAGAGAGAACCTCTTACTATTACGCTATCATTACGTCTCAAAACACCATTTTATTGTCAACTTTTAGTAGATATTCGAATAACTAGAAAGAGCCGAATCATTTCGTGTGTTATCGGCTTCGTACCAAATGCCTGGCTAGCGAAGTTTGCACCAAACAGGGCAGTTGCTAGTTATGCACCAAACAGTTCGGGTATTAAGTCGGAGGGAGTACAGTTCAATTGCTAATTTAGATGGAACACAGTGGATGTCTATCATCGCGAATTTGCGAACAATGAAGAGTGTTATTGACTTTAAGAAAGTGCAACTTGGCTTGTGATACGAAAATAACATGTTTTTACTCTGTTTGAAAGAGAGGAATAACTATTTTTTCATGATAAGTAACTCTGTGTGTGATTTCTGAACGCGTATGCGTTATTACGCAACATTCTTCTTCAGTTTCGTATTTTATCCGAATAAATTTGCAAAACAAGAAACACCTGGAATCCGTATAAACTAAAGAACTTATTATTACAATGAGACAGAGGCTTAGCCTGTTTCATTGTTGTTCCATGAAAGCACCTGAACAAAAGCAGCGGACTGAAGATCTACTTGCTATTTCTGCGCTGGGATGCATCACCACTTGAAGATGCCAGGTCGGTCGACTTATTAGAAATTCTAAGTTTTGCTCTGACGCGGTAAGATGCAACTTCGCCCCGTACACGTCCCGTTCCTCCGGTTCAAATGGAGACAGTTACGTGCCATTTAAGCTAACGCAGAGAAGGGAATCGTACTGATGAATCATATATCCGTTGCGATCGAGAACGCCTTAATGCATTATAGGATTCATGGTGTAGAAAACCTGTCAGAAAAAGAAATTTTTCTTAATGCTTCGAAAGAGCGTGAGTTAATAAACTGTGTATAAAACTTAAGAATGAAAGTAACTTTCACGTGATGTGTCTCTGACAAGTATGTTAGCTCTATGAAACTTGGACCACCAATTGAAAGAGTTACTACAGTACAGTAGAGAAGGCAACTGGAAGAAATACGGAAGAGAAGAACAGAAATGATACTTCTATTCAGATACGATAATTGCACTGAAGTCTCCGCGATTTATGATGGTCCCTTGGCATTACGAAAAGCAGGCCCTGCTTCTTAATAGGGTGTGTGATCACCACGGACAACAGTGCATGTTCTGTAATGTGTTCCCTTGCTGGCCACAAGGTTGGTAAGGAGCTCTTGTGGTGTGACGTTCCATTCCTCCACCATCGCGGTTAAAAACTACTAGTCGGTCGTTGTGCTGCAAATACGTCTTCCCACCATACGTCACACCTGCTAGAAGGGATTTAAGTCGGGGGAACGGAGAGACCAGTCCATTCGCCGAACGTTTTCTTGTTACAAGAGCTCCTTGGAGTATAATGTCACAATAACGTTGACTGGTGAGTGTACCGTGTTCAAAGATCTGGAGGTCAGTAAGTCACGCAATATTATGGCTCTCCATATCTTAATACGTGGACCACCAAATGATCATGTTCCTGGCTACATTACGTGTTCACGCATCTCTCCGTGTGAGCGTACGTCCAGAAGTGTTGAACATAATCTTTTAGTGATCCAGGTACTATAGTGCGTAGAGGTATGATGTTGCGTGGGCTTACTGACCAGCCGCGCGGGAATAGCCGCGCGGTCCAAGGCGCTGCAGTCATGGACTGTGCGGCTGGTCCCGGCGGAGGTTCGAGTCCTCCCTCGGGCATGGGTGTGTATGTTTGTCCTTATGATAATTTAGGTTAAGCAGTGTGTAAGCTTAGGGACTGATGACCTTAGCAGTTAAGTACCATAAGATTTCAACCACATTTGAACACATTTTGGTACTGACCAACAAATCTTTGAACACCGTACACTCACCGGTCAAAGCCATTGTGATACTGTACTCCTTCCCCATCTGCATCTTTTCAGCGTTGCGTTGGGCCCTGGCTTCATTTTTATGGATGGCAATGCGCGACCGTATCAAACAGCACAGTTGGAGAAGCTCTACGGTCGTGAGTATATTCCGAAAATGGACTGACCTGCCCCGTTCCTCCTCCTTCCTCCCTTCAGTAATGTGTGGGATGCGTCGGGGAAACGTATTTACGTACGTGTACATGCACCAAAGACCATCCAAAATTTGTCAACCGCGCTAGCGGAGGATTGGAAAGCCCTGCCACAAGAATTCCTTACGAAGCTGGTGGCCAGCACGGAAAAACATTGCAGAACATGCACTGCTGTCCATGGTGATCACAAACCATATTAACAACCATGACCCCCTATTGTAATTTCCAGGGGTTCGTCAAAAATCGCGATGTTTTCAGTGCAATTATTGTCATTGAATAAAAGTGCCATTTCTCTTCATCTCATTGCCTTCTGTACTGTACTGTACTGTACTATACTATACTGTAGCAGTTCATTCTGCGTATGGTCCAAGTATCATCGAGTTGTGATGCTTGACAGTGGTACACAGTACGAAAGTTACTTTCTTCCATAAGTTTTGCACATCAGTACACTTACATAATACATTTTAACAAGAACAAAGTAAATGCTTGTACAAAACGCACAATGAGACTGCGTTAAGTTACTAAAAAATGAATGACACATACACCAAATAATAATACCGTCTTTAAAAATTGCCTTTCGGACTCCGTGCAGGACCTTGAAAAAATCCAGTGTATGAGATTGGGCCATATGTTGGAAGACAGGAAAGGATATAAACGTAATGAAATATACAAACAATCCTGTCGAAGGAACATTCGCAACTGAGCATTATACCAGAGGTTGAAAATACCGCTGCAGTTGTAAGGTTCTTTTATTTAGAACACGACCGCTTTCGGGCTCTTATACGCCCATCTTCAGGTGTCGTGACTTGCTGCTGTGACTCCAAGCGCCGCAGTGGACCAGTACAAGACGCGCGACACCTGAAGATGGACGTATAAGAGCCCGAAACCGGTCTTGGTCTAAATAAAAGAAGCTTACAACTGTAACGGTATTGTCAACGTCTGGTAATGAATTATACTATGGAGCAACTGAAACACAAGAAAGAACAGGGTTGTGGTAGTAACAAATAGTTGCTCCCTTGTTATTACATCCTGTGCTGGGTGTCAGAAGTAAATTTCTAGATCGTTAGGATTCTGGGTATCCAAAGGGAATGTTCCACCAAATTTCGGGCATGCATCCGCATAAATTTCACTTCTTCTTCTTCTTCTTCTTCTTCTTCTTCTGATATTTCGGCTGTATACTGTCCAGCGATCTTCAGAGTGAGCCGAGGTGACTGATGCGCCAGATTTATTTTCTCCTTTCTTGTAATTTCAAATCCTCATCCTGGGCAGGGTGGCAGCAGCATAGGCGCTGCTCTTCAGCCTACACATGTTACAGTGGTACAGGAGGACATTTAAAACAATAAAAAGGAGAAACATGGTTGAACACAGATATAAACAAGAGGGAACATAATGAGAGGAAGTATATAACAAAAGGTGTGACTAAAATGGAGATAAAAACAAAAAATAATTTACACAAAAACCACACACCGTGAAAATTAAAACACAGAGCCAGACACAAGTCCAAGTATGGCAGAGGCATAAAAAGTCTCATAACGATTAAAACAGCCATGTGATGGGCGGCGCAGCACTAAAAAACCACAGACGGCAAAACTATATAAAAGTCGAGCATATGATGAAAAGCCACACCACACGACGACACTTTAAAACTGCACAGAACAGAACGCTGACGCAGCACACTCGACAATGAATAAAAACTGGGAGAATCTACCTGGGTTGGGGATACGAGAGACTAGGGAATAGGGGAGAGGGGCGGTGATAGAAGGGGGTAGAGAAGGGGATGCGGGATGGGGTGGGTGACCCACCAAAGGGGTCAGGAAGGGAAAGGACGGGAGAGGAAAACAGCCACGGAGGAAGTGCAGAGACTCAGGGGGGAGGAGAAAAAACTGGAAGGAGGGGATGGGAAAGGGGGGCCTGGGAAGGGGGTGAAAACAAGGCCGGCAATAGTTGGTAAGAAGGGTAGACATCATGGCGAAGTTCATTGTCCGGGAAGGGGAAGTACTGGAAATTGTCCTGATGAAGGATATGGAGGGTGTGGAGGTGGAGACAGGGTGGGATATTATTATAGAGGTGCGGCAATGGGTGAGGGGTGGAGAGGAAGGGGGAAACCGTGGGGTGGGGGGGAGGGTTCAAGCCTGCAGACAGTGTAAAGGCTTGAGATATGTAGTAGGAAAAGGAGGTGGGGGAGGGAGGTTGTACAAGATCCATGTGTGCGACAGAAGGGGGATATGGAAGGCAAGGTGCAGCACATGGCGTTCATGGATTTGGATGGCCTTATAAAAGTGGGGGGGGGGGGCAGAGATCAACGCTTGCATAACAAAGGATAGGACGGATTAGGGATTTGTAGGTGTGGAGGATGGTGGAAGGATGCAATCCCTGTGTCCAGCTGGACAGGAGTTTCAGGAGGCAGAGGCGGGTTTGGGCTTTCTGCTGGATGGTCAGGAGATGAGGGGTCCATGAAAGTTGATGGTCGAGGGTGAGCCCAAGGTATCTCAGGGTTGGGGTGATCTGGATGGGACGACCATAAATGGTGAGGTAGAAATCATGGAAACGGAAGGAGCAGGTGGTGCGGCCTATGATGATTGCCTGGGTCTTGGAGGGGTTGATACGAAGGAACCACTGGTTGCACCAAATGATGAATTGGTCAAGGTGGCTTTTGAGGGTTCGTTGGGATCATTGAAGGGTAGGATAGACAACCATGAAGGCGGTGTCATCAGCATATTGAAGGAGGTGTACAAGCGGGGATGGCTTGGGCATATCAATGGTGTACAGGAGATAGAGGAGAGGGGAGAGGTTGAAGCCTTGGGGGACGCCAGCAGTGGGATAAAAGATACGGGAGTTGGTATTGTGGAGGGTGACATATGAAGGACGGCGTGAGAGGAAGGAAGCGATCAGACGGACAAAATTGATACGCAGGGCGAAGGTTTGGAGTTAAAGAGGACACCTGGATGCCATACACGAACGTAAGCATTTTGGAAGTCGAGAGAAGCAAAAATGGCGGAGCGACGGAGAGAGGGTGGATGAGGTTAAGGAGTTGGTGTTCGGCGGAGAAGGAGGGTCGGAAATCACACTGGGTGAGGGGAAGGAGGTGGTGTTGATTAAGGTGGTGGTGAATACGACGGGAGAGGACGGATTCGAAGAGCTGACGCGTCAGCAATTGCTCCGTCCTTTTAAAGCCATGACTGCGCCACAGATACATAGGGCGCCAGAGAAGTTGATCGGCTGCAAAGAGGTACAACATATGCATGAAATTAGATCTATGGCTGCATGGTCGATCCACACGGTGTCATCGATGTATCACTGCGAGCTGCACCGTTGTGACGTCTTTGTTAGTTTATTAGAGAAAGTTCCGGATTTCTATTAATTAAATTCTTCGCCAACGGAACGGCTCAAATGGCTCTGAGCACTATGGGACTTAACAGCTATGGTCATCAGTCCCCTAGAACTTAGAACTACTTAAACCTAACTAACCTAAGGACATCACACAACTCCCAGTCATCACGAGGCAGAGAAAATCCCTGACCCCGCCGGGAATCGAACCCGGGAACCCGGGCGCGGAAAGCGAGAACGCTACCACACTCGTCAACCGAATTTCAGTTGCTTCTTTCACTACTGAGTCTCAGAAAGATGACGTCGATGCTAAAATTTCGACGTTGTCGTAAACCATAGAGTGCCCAATGTCAATACAGTGTCCTGCCATCGCTGATTTATTAGGCTGTAAGAGCCGGGTGTACCTGTGATGCTCTGTGCATCTCTTATGGACTGTACGTGCCGTTTGTCCGATGTATGAACGGCCACACTCACAAGGGAACTCGTAAAACCAAGGCTTCCGAAGCACCAAATCATGTTTAACGGAACCCTGTGCTGCTGTCTCTGGCGCACAGATGCTTCAGTCTCGAAGGGTGCTGGTCGGACATAGGAAGACCGCACATACAGGAACCATCAATGTAACAATTGTAAATTGTCGTGGCTGTGTTGGGAAAGTACCAGAGCTCCAATTGCTAATAGAAAGCACTGATGCTCAAGTCGCTATAGATGCTGAAAGCTGGCTAAAGCAGGAGATAAGTTCAACCGAAATTTTTGCGAAGGATCTAACGGTTTTCAGAAAGAATAGGCTAAGTACGGATGGCGGTGACGTATTTTTTGCTGTTGGAAGTAGATTATCTTGTAGTGAAACTGAAGTAGATAGTTCCTGTGAATTAGTATGGGGAGAGGTCATTCTTGGTAACGGAAATAAAATAACAACTTGATCCTTTTACCGGCCTCCCAACGCAGATTATACAACTGCTGAAAGGTTCAAAGAAAACTTCAGTCTAATTTCAAAAAAATATCTGACTCATACAATTATAGTTGATGCTGACTTTAAATTACCCTGTTTATATTGGCGAAAATACATGTTTCAACGAGGAGGTACGCATAAAACATCATCCGAAATCGTGCTAAACGCATTCTCTGGTAATTATTCCGAGCAACTAGTTTAAGAGCCCACTTGAATAGTAAACAGTTGTGAAAACAAACTTGACCTCTTAGCAACAAATAACAAATAATCCTGAGCTAAAAACGAGCATCCAAACGGATGCAGGAATTACTAAACACAGTATTGTCGTAGCAAGACTGAATATAATAACTCCCAAATACACAAAAAACGAAAAATATACATACTTGAAAAATCAAATAGAAATTCACTTGATGCCTTCTTGAGAGACAATCTCCACCCCTTCCTAATCACCAGGGTAAGTATAGACCAGACGTGGCTTGAATTCAAAGAAATAGTACTTACAGAAAGTGAGAGATTTACACAAAGTAAATTAACAAACGGCGGAGCTGATCCCCTGGTACGCAAAACAGGTCTGAACACTGTTGCCGAAACAACGAAAAAAGCATTCCAAATTGAAACGCATGCAGAATCTCTAGATTGGCTATCTTTTATAGGAGTTCTAAATTTGGAGCGGACGTCACTGCGAGATGCTTACAATAGTTTCCACAACGAAGCTTTGTCTCGAAGCCTGGCAGAAAATCCAAAGAGATTCTGGTCGTATGTAAAGTATGCTAGCGGCAAGATACAGTCAGTGCCACGTCTGGGATATAGCAATGGAAATACTATCGACGACAGTGCTGCGAAAGCAGAATTACTAAACACAGCCTTTCGAAATTCCTTCACCAATGAAGATGAAGTAGATATTCCAGAATTCGAATCAGTAACAGCTGCCAACATGAGTAACTTAGAAGTTGATGTCAGAGTAGTGAAGCAACTTAAACCACTTAATAAAATCGAGTATTCTTGTCTATTGTCTAGACTATATACCATTTAGGTTCCTTTCAGAATATGCTGATACAATATGTTCATACTTAAAATCATATATAACAGCTCCCTCGACGAAAGATCCGTACCCAAACATTGGAAAATTGCATAGGTCACACTAATATTCAAGAAAGGTGGTAGGAGTAATCCATTAAATTACAGGCCCATATCATTAATTGGAACATATACTTTGTTCGAACATCATGAATTACCTCGAAGAGAACGGTCTGTTGACAAATAGTCAACACGGATTTAGATAACATTGTTCCTGTGAAACACAACTTGCTGTTTATACACAAGAACTGCTGTATGCTATTGAAAAGAGATTTCAAATGATTCCATATTTCTAGATTTCTGGAAGGCTTTTGACACTGTACCACACAAGCGGCTTGTAGTGAAATTGCCTCCTTATGGAATACCGTCTCTGTTATGTGACTGGATTCGTGATTTCCTGTCAGAGAGGTCACAGTTCGTAGTAACTGACGAAACGTCATCGACTAAAACAGAAGTGATTTGTGGTGTTCTCCAAGGTAGTGTTATAGGCCCTCTGCTGTTCCTTATCTATATAAACGATTTAGGAGATAAACTGAGCAGCCGTCTTAGATTGTTAGCAGCTCATGCTGTCGTTTATAGTCTAGTAAAGTCATCAGAAGATCAAAACAAATTGCAGAACGATTTAGAATAGATATCTGAACGGTGCGAAAATTGGCAATTGACCCTAAATGATAAAAATTGTGTGGTCATCCACGTGGGTGCTAAAAGGCATCCGTTAAACTTCGGTTACACGATAAATCACTCAAATCTAAAGGCCGTAAATTCAACTAAATACCTACGAATGACAATTACGAACGATTTAAGTTGGAAAGAACGCTTAGAAAAATGTTGTGGGGAAGGCAAACCGAAGACTGAATTTTTATTCGTAGAACACTTAGAAAATGTGACAGATCTACTGAAGCGACTGTCTACGCTACGTTAATCCTTTTGGAGTACTGCAGCGCGGTCTGAGATCCTTACCAGATAGGATTAATGGAGTACATCGATAAAGTTCAAAGAAAAGCAGCACTTTTCGTATTATCACAAAACAGGGGCGAGAGTGTCACTGCGCAGCGAAAATATGAAGATGCACATCCACAGAGAACATTCGAAATAAAAGAAGGAGTTTGAAAAACATTGCTAGATGTTGTCTTCTGGGTAGAAAAACTCACCATTAACTAGTCAGGGTGGACGTGAAAGTTGTTTTGGATCGTAAGAAAGTCGGAGAGCACTTAGGACAGACAGGAGGGAATGTACGTCATGCTTAGCTGAAAGCCAGAGCCCGAAAGATTTTCTGTATGTAACGCGACACTTTAGCAGAGACTTGCAGCCAAAATGTCATGATTCTTCTGCCACGCTCTTTCTTGACTGGTCTACTGGCGTGCTTGTCAATCAGCGTGTTTTACGAGAACAAACAGCTTCTGCAAATGTAAATACATAAAAGTGCAACCAGTCACATTTTTAATAGTTATTTATTATTCCATGAACCTGTTTTCGAACCTTTTCAGGTTCATCTTGAGGTGGTTTTCTGAAAGTTGCGTCACTATTTCTAGCATAATGCAGGGTGCTGGCTTGCGACAGTATGGGCGGATTTTTATCGTTAGTGTCCACCTGTCTGGTTCCATTTTGATAGCTACTTGGTACATCAGTTCACTAACTTTTACAGAATCTATATTCATTTACACTGTGACAGCGAAACTTTTCCATCCTTAAACAACAAAAACGTTAGCCTAGCATGAACTTAGCTATTGGCTTCGTTAATCTGCCTGCCAATATTTCTTTTTCTCTTTAGCGGCAGTCAGAAAATAAAACCCAGAACCAATGCATTACGTGTTCTGACTGCCTACGAAGATTTCCATTTGAAAGTCAATACAACAACTCTTTTGTCAGAAATTGTTTTGGATTTATTTGAGATACCAATTAATTTTTTTATTAGGTCTAGATGCAGGTATAGTTTGAAAGAAGAGTGGCTGTCAACTGAAAATTAAAACATAACAAAAATATACACTGCAGTTGGTGAAATGTTACTTATAGTAGAAGTATAATTATTGTTATTGTAGTTCAACAAACACACAGACATCCAGATATCTAAGGCAGAGATACTTAAAAATGGCTCGAGTGAAGGAGTGTGTCTTCTTATGACGGGAGGAATACAGGCAGCGATATTGCATGAAGGCATGAAGAAGTAATAGTAACACGATGGACGTAAAGATCTTGCAGAATACATCTTCATGGAGGGTACCACAGTCAAATATTTACTGAATTAATGCAGAATTTTTTCTTCACTTGAGCCGTTATTTATGCTTTTTCACCACTGTTTCCGCCTCATAAAGATGTTGTCTAGTGAATATCCGCACAGAAAATCATATTTATGTTACTGGTACAAAATAATAACACAGTGGAGTGAAGGTAGATTACTGGAAAAGTAGTTACCTTTTAAATTTGACCAATATCTAAATTGGCAGCCTCTTCACAATCTGTGACTCAGTTAGTATAGGTTTACAAACTGTGATAGGTATTTCGACAGTTTTCACATTTATTTTGTGCCGATAAAGTTCGAGATACGCAAAGATATTATGCTGACCAAAGAATAAAAGTGCAGATGTCTAATAATCTCATTTTACATGTAAATAGAGGAAATTATAAAATAAAGTAGGATAAAAATTATTAAAGGTGATACAAAATAGGGAGTTAAAAACTTAAAATTCCCTTAATATGTACGGAAGATGAATAATTTTATTCGTTATGTGAAATTATGTATTTACAGATAAAGAAGTAGAGAATGCATGTTAAGGAACCTCAAAGTCCCAACATTGCGTACAAAACCATAAATACATAAATACCTATTGTGAACAGTATTGATAGTGCCTCATATATTTTGTGCAAAAATCTTATTTAATTACTCAGGAAGTTCTATACAAATTAGAAACAATAAGCAATACAAATAAACAGGAATCAACCAAATCAAAAATTCTAATATTTTAAATAAACTATAGACATAGTTGAAAGTAACGTACCCAAGCGCAAGATAGTATGTTCAGGCGAAGTCTGTGAGCTCATTCAATTACTGCAAGTTACTCTTTCCTATAACTACTCTAGATTCTTCGTTTCGCATATCAAAATGAAATTACTAACAACCAGACGCTTTAGCGATGGGAACTGCACAGCAGGAATCTTGGCTGACATATTCATCAATAACATGGAAGGAAACTTTTTGAGAAATTGAAGTAGAGAGCAGAAAAAGTTATTTACTATAACCGCTACGTCGATAACATATTATTGTTGTTAAATGGTACAGAAAACGACAATGCCAACATGCATGCATAAGCACACATAATAAGATCAAATTCACAACTGAGTTACATGTAAATAACTGTATTGACATTTGAGATATAAGAATAACAAAAGAGGATTCGATGCATAGGGTCGGAAATTTTTGGAAATCAACAGCTACAGACACATTAATCAATAATAAATCATACCACCCAGCAATCCACAAAAACGCATACTTCACACAGTGTTACAGAGAATAGTAAATTTTCAGCTTGATGAAAGTGAAACTAACAAAGAAATAACAATTCTTTAATGAATGACTTTGATCAAAAATGATTAAATAAATGTGCTAGTAAAAGGTGAAATTTGGTTGGAAGTCAACAACCAGTGGCATTACTCTGGAAAGAGAAATAACTAAATAAAAGAAAAAAAATTCATTTCTTCCATGTTATGGTAATATTTCAAACGAAATAGACAGAATTTTCAAAATAGGAAAATCAAAACCGGATTTCGCACGGAAAATCAAATTTAAAATACGCTGACAGAAAAAAATCGCTGCATTAAAAAGTAATTAACGTAGAGTAATTATATTTGGAGTATATGCCTGTCTAGGTAATATATTCAAGTGATTAACATCACAAGATCGCAAGTTAATATAACTGCGAGACACGCCATCGCAAATGTGAAATGGTGACACATTAATAATCCGTGTAACCGCCAGAATGTTGAATGCAAGCATGAAAATGTACATGCATTGTGTTGTACAGGCGCCGGATGTCAGTTTGTGAGGTAGAGTTCCATGCTTCTTGCACGTGGTATGTCAATACAAGGACATTTAATGGTGTTTGTGGATGACATTGGAGTTGTCGTAGGATAATGTCCCATACGTGCTATATTGGAGAGAGATCTGGTGATCGAGCAGGTCAACGCATGTTCTGTAGAGCATGTTACAACAGCTTTATGTGGGTGAGTGTTACCCTGTTGGAAAACACACCTGGAATGCTGTTAGTGAATAGCAGCACACCAGATCGAATCAACAGACTGACGCACAAATTTCCAGTTAGGGTGCATGGGATAACCACGAGAGTGCTCCTGCCTTCATATGAAATCACACCCCAGACCATAACTCCAGGCGTAGGCCTAGTATGTCTAGCACACAAACAGGTTGGTTGCAGGCCCACAATTCGCGTCCTTCTAACCAGCACACGACCATCACTGGCACCGAGACAGAATCAACTTTCATCAGAGAACACAACGGACCCCCACCCTGCCTTCCAGTAAGCTCCCGCTTGACACCATTGGAGTCGGAAAAGGGCGGTGGTTTGGAGTCATCTGAATGCACGATACCGGGTGTGTGGCTCGGAGCTACCCTTGAATAAGTACTGCTCAAATTGCTGTTGCAGATGCAATACGATGCGCCAGAGCCATACGTCGAACACGACCTTCCCTCTCGGTAGTGTCATGCGGCCGTCAGGAGCCCGCTCTACTTGCGACCGTGCATTCTCGTAACCACCGCTGCCGACAGTCATCTACAGTGGCTACATTCCTGCCATGTCTTTTTGCAGTAGCGCTAAAGGAACAGCCAGCTTCTCGTAGCCCTATTATACGACCTCGCTCAAACTCAGTGAGGTTTTGATAATGGTGTCTTTGTCGCCTTAAAGGCATTCTTGACCAGCATCAATTCATCACGTCCAGTCGCAAAGGCAACTATGCTCACAACCGACATAGCGTGTATGTAAAACAAACCTGATTTGCATCTTCATAGTGGCGCTTCTCGCGCCGCTCTTCAGTGAATGACCCAATATTTGAATAGACACTTTTAAAAGAAATTTCCGCCATTTTACTGTTAACTGTTCATTTATTTTACGCAGTCATGAATTTTGGCTTTATTGTCTTTATAACCATCCTCAAGTGCGTATTGAAAAGTTAAAATATGTCTGTCCTGTCTGTGCAATAACATGGTCGAGAAAACGTATTTCTGGTCTTATACACCAGTTTTCGTATTACAGGACACGAGTATATATCGAAGATACATAAATAGCTGACATTCTATTAAACAGCTGCTATATTCCTGCATTCGTCACTTCTGATGAATTGAATCTACATACTAAGGGAAATTGAGATTTTCGAAGCACTATAGGATATTCGATAGGTCAGGAGTCCACTACACGCAGCAGGCGGCTACATGGGTGGCAGGGGTTGTGTGGCGTGGACTGGGTGGTTTTTCAGGTTAGATGGCCTCGGGCAAGTACAGAAAGGGCAACAGCCTCAAAGGGTGCGGGGCAAAGTCAGGACATGCGGGGACCAAGCAGCAATCGATATTGTAATTGTAATCTGTCGAAGCTGCATTGGTAAAGTACCGGAGCTTCAAGCGCTGATAGAAAGCACCGAAGCTGAAATTGTTATAGGTATGGAAAGTTGGCTGAAGCCAGAGATAAATTCTGCCGAAATTTTTACAAAGGCACAGACGGTGTTTAGAAAGGATAGATTGCATGCAACCGGTGGTGGCTTGTTTGTCGCTGTTAGTAGTAGTTTATCCTGTAGTGAAATAGAAGTGGATAGTTCCTGTGAATTATTATGGGTGAAGGTTACACTCAACAACCGAGCTACGTTAATAATTGGCTCCTTTTACCGACCTCCCAACTCAGCAGCATTAGTGGCAGAATAACTGAGAGAAAATCTGGAATACATTTCACATAAATTTTCTCAGCATGTTATAGTCTTAGGTGGAGATTTCAATTTACCAGATATAGACTGGGACACTCAGATGTTTAGGACGGGTGGTAGGGACAGAGCGTCGAGTGACATTATACTGAGTGCACTATCCGAAAATTACCTCGAGCAATTAAACAGAGAACTGACTCGTGGAGATAACATGTTGGACCTACTGATAACAAACAGACCCGAACTTTTTCACTCTGTAAGCGCAGAACAGGGAATCAGTGTTCATAAGGCCGTTGCAGCATCCCTGAATATGGAAGTAAATAGGAATATAAAAAAAGGGAGGAAGGTTTATCTGTTTAGGAAGAGTAATAGAAGGCACATTTCAGACTACCTAACAGATCAAAACGAAAATTTCTGTTCCGACACTGACAATGTTGAGTGTTTATGGGAAAAGTTCAAGGCAATCGTAAAATGCGTTTTAGACAGGTACGTGCCCAGTAAAACTGTGAGGGGCGGGAAAAACCCACCGTGGTTCAACAACGAAGTTAGGAAACTACTGCGAAAGCAAAGAGAGCTTCACTGCAAGTTTAAATTCAGCCAAAACCTCTCAGACAGACAGAAGCTAAACGATGTAGAAGTTAGCGCAAGGAGGACTATGCGTGAAGCGTTCAGTGAATTCGAAAGTAAAATTCTATGTACGGCCTTGACAGAAAATCCTAGGAAGTTCTGGTCTTATGCTAAATCAGTAAGTGGCTCGAAACAGCATATCCAGACACTCTGGGATGATGATGGCATTGAAGCCAGAGGATCACACGCGAAAGGTGAAATACTAAACACCTTTTTCCAAAGATGTTTCACAGAGGAAGACCGCACTGCTGTTCCTTCTCTAAACCCGCGCACAAACGAAAAAAAGGCTGACATCGAAATAAGTGTCCAAAGAATAGAAAAGCATCTGAAATCACTCAACAGAGGAAAGTCCACTGGACCTGATGGGATACCAATTCGATTCTACACAGAGTACACGAAAGAACTTGCCCCCTTCTAACAGCCGTGTACCGCAAGTACCTAGAGGAACGGCAGGTTCCAAATGATTGGAAAAGAGCACAGGTAGTCCAAGTCTTCAAGAAGGGTCGTCGAGCAGATGCGCAACACTATTGACCTATATCTCTGACATCGATCTGTTGTAGAATTTTAGAACATATTTTTTACTCTCGTATCATGTCATTTCTGGAAACCCAGAATCTACTCTGTAGGAATCAACATGGATTCCGGAAACAGCGATCGTGTGAGACCCAACTCGCTTTATTTGTTCATGAGACCCAGAAAATATTAAATACAGGCTCCCAGGTAGATGCCATTTTCCTTGACTTTCGGAAGGCGTTCGATATAGTTCCGCACTGTCGCCTACGGAATATCAGACCAGCTGTGTGGTTGGATTGAAGAGTTTTTAGCAGCAAACGGAACACAGCGTATTGTTCTCAATGGAGAGACGTCTACAGACGTTAAAGTAACCTCTGACGTGCCACAGGGGAGTTTTATGGGACCACTGCTTTTCACTATATATATAAATGACCTAGTAGATAGCGTCGGAAGTTCCATGGGGCTTTTCGCGGGTGATGCTGTAGTATACAGAGAAGTTGCAGCATTAGAAAATTGCAGCGAAATGCAGGAAGATCTGCAGCGGACAGGCACTTGGTGCAGGGAGTAGCAACTGACCCTTAACATAGACAAATGTAATGTATTGCGAATACATAGAAAGAAGGCTCCTTTATTGTATGATTATATGATAGCGGAACAAACACTGGTAGCAGTTACTTCTGTAAAATATCTGGGAGTATGCGTGCGGAACGATTTGAAGTGGAATGATCATATAAAATTAATTGTTGGTAAGGCGGGTACCAGGTTGAGATTCATTGGGAGAGTCCTTAGAAAATGTAGCCCATCAACAAAGGAGGTGGCTTACGATACACTCGTTCGACCTATACTTGAGTATTGCTCATCAGTGTGGGATCCGTACCAGGAGGGGTTGACAGAGGAGATACAGAATATCCAAAAAAGAGCGGCGCGTTTTGTCACAGGGTTATTTGGTAAGCGTGATAGCGGTACGGAGATATTTAGCAAACTCAAGTGGCAGACTTTGCAAGAGAAGCGCTCTTCATCGCGGTGTAGCTTGCTGTCCAGGTTTCGAGAGCGTGCGTTTCTGGATGAGGTATCGAATATATTGCTTCCCCCTACTTATACCTCCCAAGGAGATCACGAATGTAAAATTAGAGAGATTCGAGCGCGCACGGAGGCTTTCCGGCAGTCGTTCTTCCCGCGAACCATACGCGACTGGAACAGGAAAGGGAGATAATGACAGTGGCACGAAAAGTGCCCTCCGCCATACACCATTGGGTGGCTTGCGGAGTATAAATGTAGATGTAGATGTATTTCATAACACCTTTAAATATTTTTTGTCTTATTTTATTAGTTCCTATCTTTAGGCATACAGCGAGATTACTAGATCGCCACACTTTTATTCTTTGGTCGATTATATATCTGTGCACGTTTATCGCCTTATAAGCAGAAAATAAATGTCAAAAATATCAAAACACTTAGAACAGTCCGTAATCCAATATGAATTAAGACACAGATTGCGAAGACGCTGCCAGTTTAGACACTAGGCAAATTTAAAATTTATTTATTTTTTTCGGTATTTTGCATTCACACCGTTGTGTTGTTATTTCGTATTGGTAACGTAAGTACCCTCTCTTGTACAGACATTCACTAGACAACGGCTTCATAAGCTGAAACCGATGGTGCATATAAATAAATAACAGCCTAATTGAAGAAAAATTCCGCATTCATTGTTGCAGAGTAGCCTGGAGGTGCGTGTCCTGTGGAACCAATATGCAGGATACTCCTTACCTTCAGGGCAATGTTATGCAGCTGCTAGAGAATTGTAAACTAAGTGCATTGAGACAACAAACTAATGATCCTTGCCTTCAGGGAAACGTTATGCAGCTGGTAGAGAAACGAAAACCAAGTGCTTTGAGACAAGAAACTAATGGTCGGAAAACATTAAGTGTTTTGACGTTAATAACTTACACTTTGCAGCGACGTATTAAGCCCATAAAAACTGTTCTATGTGATGACTGCCAGTCTTTTAAAATTGACGGATGTTTATTGACTAACTTTCTCTTACACTACGCTTTCTGCGAAATATTCTACACTACTGGTAATTAAAATTGCTACACCACGAAGATGACGTTCTACAGACGCGAAATTTAACCGACAGGAAGAAGATGCTGTGATATGCAAATGATTAGGTTAGGTTTTCAGAGCATTCAAACAAGGTTGGGGCCGGTGGCGACACCTACAACGTGCTGACATGAGGAAAGTTTCCAACCGATTTCTCATACACAAACAGCAGTTGACCGGCGTTGCCTGGTGAAACGTTGTTGTGATGCCTCGTGTGAGGAGGAGAAATGCGCACCATCACGTTTACGACTTTGATAAAGGTCGGATTGTAGCCTATCGCGACTGCGATTTATCGTATCGCGACATTGCTGCTCACGTTGGTCGAGATCCAATGACTGTTAGCAGAATATGGAATCGGTGGGTTCAGGAGTGTAATACGGAACGCCATGCTGGATCCCAACGGCCTCGTCTCACTAGCAGTCGAGATGACAGGCATCTTATCCGCATGGCTGTATCGGATCGTGCAGCCATGTGTCGATCCCTGAATCAACAGATGGGGACGTTTGCAAGACAACAATTATCTACACGAACAGTTCGACGACGTTTGCAGCAGGATGGATTATCAGCTCGGATACCATGGCTGCGGTTACCCCTGACGCTGCATCACAGACAGGAGAGCCTGCGATGGTGTACTCAACGACGAACATGGGTGCACGAATGGCAAAACGTCATTTTTTCGGATGAATCCAGGTTCTGTTTACAACATCATGATGGTCGCATCCGTGTTTGGCGACATCGCTGCGAACGCACATTGGAAGTGTGTATACGTCATCGCCATACTGGCGTATCACCCGGCGTTATGGTATGGGGTGCCATTGGTTACACGTCTCGGTCACCTTTTGATCGCATTGACGGCACTTTGAACAGTGGACGTTACATTTCAGATGTGTTGCGACCCGTGGCTCTACCCTTCATTCGATCCCTGCGAAACCCTACATTTCAGCAGAATAATGCACTACCACATGCTGCAGGTCCTGTGCGGGCCTTTCTGGATACAGAAAATGTTCGACTTCTGCCCAGGCCAGCACATTCTCCAGATCTCTCACCAATTCAAAACGTCTGGTCAACGGTGGCCGAGCAACTGGCTCGTCACAATACGCCAGTCACTACTCTTGATGAACTGTGGTATCGTGTTGAAGCTGCATGGGCAGCTGTACCTATACACGCCATCCAAGCTCTGTTTGACTCAATGCCCAGGCGTATCAAGGCCGTTATTACGGCCAGAGGTGGTTGATCTGGGTACTGATTTCTCAGGATCTATGCACCCAAATTGCGTGAAAATGTAATCACATGTGAGTTCTAGTATAATACATTTGTCCAATGAATACCCGTTATCATCTTCATTTCTTCTTGGTGTAGCAATTTTGAATGGCCAGTACTGTATTTTTAAATTTTTAGAAAAGTTTTCAGTGTTCCATCTGAAAATGGTCGATGGCTGAAAATTTAATAGTAGACTTATAAATAAATAATTTTAACAGTCGAAAGATTATTTTTGCTGATTGCAACCTCCAGCTTTTCAGGACAGTAGAAGATGTTGAGTTTGCTTTATTTAAGGAAAACCGAGATTTTTGCAAACTCTGAGTTACTAGAAATGAATGAACACACAACGTATCCAAATACACAGTGTCAGGAATGTTCACTAACATTTCTGAAAATTACAGCAGAGAAAATGATACATGTGACTGAAATAAACTTCATGCTTCATATTTGGTCCATGATAATTTGCAAATGATTCGCATTATATAGCTGAACATGTTAATCTCTAGCTCCTTACTGCTGTCACGGTATACTGAAATCAAAGGAATTGCAAGTCTTAGACTCAATCGTCCAAAAAGAATTTTATCTGGGCGCCGATTGCTTCTTTGTTGAACCCTGTCAACTAGTATTCTACGTGGTCTCAGATTTCGAGAGTTCAGTATGATGATACGAATCTCCCACGTGCTACCATCAGTCCTTTAAAACGTAATGTTATGGAACAGACGAGGACTGGATGTGTTCCTGGAGATTTCCTCTACATGCGGTTTGTGTGGAAATCTAAGCATCATCCGTGTACTCGGGAGGACTCAGCTATACTCGGTTTGTGATGGGTCATGTACGCTGTCTGATTAAAAGTAGCTCGAGGCGGGGAGAATTGTGTTGTCAGTAGAGAAGCAGTACCAACAGACTGGATCGGTCATGAGGGTACAGTGACCTCGATCGCTGACTACTCACTCACCGGTTGTCACCTGAGTAACAAATACATCATGGACGTGTCAACCGTTCTAAAGTGCCCACGTTAGCTGTTGTTGACGTGACTGTGAAGTAGAAATGCGGTGGAACAACCACAGATAAACGAAGACCAGTCAGACGTTATGAACTGACGGACAGCTACCATCGACCATTGCGAACGATGGTTAGAAAAATCGCATGAAATCCGAGAAAAGAATCACTCGTTAGTTCCAAAGTGCTACCAGCGGTCCAGCTAGCACAATGATTGCGCGAAGGGAATTAAATACAGTGATGTGCAATTAATCGAGCAACGCCTCAGAAGCCACACATTTCTACATATCAAAAAAAGTTTTGCATCACCTCGGTTCGGAGAGTTCCGGAACCTGTACAGAAAATTGGAATAGAGATCAACGTGAACATCATTTCCGCCCTTTTTATTGCTCATGAAAACCACACATTGCATGTGGTACCACCATGCAGTGAGACCTTCAGAGGTGGTGGTCCAGATTGTTGTACACACTAGTACCTCTTATACCTAGTAGCACGTCCTCTTGCGTTGATTCATGCCTGTATTCGTCGTGGCATACTATCCATAAGTTCACCAAGGCACTGATGTTCCAGATTGTCCCACTCCTCAACGGCGATTCGGCGTAGATCCCTCAGAGTGGTTGGTGGGTCAAGTCGTCCATAAACAGCCCTTTTCAATCTATCCCAGGCATGTGCGATAGGATTCATGTCCGGAGAACATACTGGCCACTGTTGTCGAGCGATGTCGTTATCGTGAAGGAAGTCAATCACGAGATGTACACGATGGGGGCACAAATTGGCGTCCATGAAGTCGAATGCCTCGCCAATATGCTGCCGATATGGTTGCACTATCTGTCAGAAGATGGCATTCAAGTATCGTACAGCCGTTTCGGCGCCTTCCATGACCACCAACGGCGTACGTCGGCCCCACATAGTACGACCCCAACCTCCACCTTGCTGCACTCGCTGGACAGTGTGTCTAAGGCGTTCAGCCTGACCGGGTTGCCTCCAAACACGTCTCCGAGGATTGTCTGGTTGAAGACATATGCGACACTCATCGGTGAAGAGAACGTGATGCCAATCCTGAACGGTCCATTGGCCATGCTGTTGGGCCCATGTGTACCACGCCGCATGGTGTCGTGGTTGCAAAGATGGACCTTGCCATGGACGTCGGGAGTGAAGTTGCGCATCATGCAGCCTATTGCGCACAGTTTGAGTCGTAACACGATGTTCTGTGGCTGCATGAAAAGCATTATTCAACATGGTGGCGTTGCTGTCAGAGTTAAAATGGCTCTGAGCACTACGGGATTTAACATCTGAGGTCATCAGTCGCCTAGAACTTAGAACTACTTGAACCTAACTAACCCAAGGACATCACACACATCCATGCCCAAGGCAGGATTCGAACCTGCGGCCGAAGGGGTCGCGCGGTTCCAGACTTTAGCGCCCAGAACCGCTCTGCCACGACGGCCGGCTGCCATGGTTCCTCCGAGCAATAATCCGTAGGTAGACGTCATCCACCGCTGTAGTAGCCCTTGGGCGGCCTGAGCGAGGCGTGTCATCGATAGTTCCTGTCTCTCTCTGTCCGAACAAGATCGCTTTGGTTCCCTCCGTGACGCCTGAACACTTTCCTTGTTGAGAGCCCTTCCTGACACAAAGTAACAATGCGGACGCGATCGAACCGTGGTGTTGACCGTCTAGGCATGACTGAACTGCAGACAACATGAGCCGCAACTCCTTCCTGGTGGAATGACTGGAACTGATCGGCTATCGGACCCCCTCCATGTAATAGGCTCTGCTCATGCATGGTTGCTTACTTCTTTGGGCGGGTTTAGTGACATCTCTGAACAGTCAAAAGGACTGTGTCTGTGATACAATATCCACAGTCAACGTCTATTTTCAAGCGTTCTGGGAACCGGGGCGATGCAAACCTTTTTATGATGTATGTATAATCAATGCGAGGTGATCCTTGAAAGGTATAGAAAGTGACAGTGGGTGATTGGAAACAAATGATTTGGAGTGATGAATCATGCCATTCCCTTTTACAATCCAAATGAAAGGGTCGGGGTTTGGTTGTTTCGTGGTTAGGGTTTGGCCTCCTCATTGAACTTAAGAATACGCTAAATGCAGAAGGATATTAACACATTTCACATCACTGTGTGCTGCTTACAGTAGAGGAACAATTCGGAAACGACAGTTGTTTATATCAGCATGGCAATGCAGCCTGTCATAAAGCAACATCTGTGAGACAATGATTTGTGGGCAATCATATTCCTTAAGTGGACTAGCTTCGCCAGAGACCCGACCCGAACAAAACTATACCCCTTTGGAATGAGTTACAAGGTCGACTTCGCTCCAGACCCAGTGTTCGACATCACTAACTTCTATAGTTTCCAATCTTGAGGAGGAAGAGACGGTTGCCATTCCTGCAAAGACATTCACACCTCAGTGACAGTGTCCCCAGCAGAGTTGTGAGGCGATGGGTCTACGCACCCGATATTAATATCCACTCATAAGTGTCCAGATACTTTTGATCAGTTAGTGCAATACGAGTTGCATGCGGTCTGTGATTGGCATGTCGGCTGTGAAGAGTGTAGTAACCATCTCCTTCTACTCTACTGACGATTTGTAACTTTCGAGTTCTATACGTAAGTGCCACAGTATAATTATCAGATGTGAACATCATTTATGTATGTACTATGTCTCATGGATGCAACAGCGCTTCTTAACCCACTATCGTCACAGGTGATATCCAGCAGTGCGCATTCCTGCTGGCATTCGAGGTACCAGACGTTTACTACCTTCTGCAACAACTTAACCCAAAAGTGGAACCCCACCCTCGGCTCTAAGACATGTTGAAGTCTAATTTGTTAGGATCATTTAACTCCCAGGTACATGTGGTGGCAGCCCGCCGAAAGTTTTTCAGCTGCCAGAAACTTAACATATCGTCTTACTATCACTAGGTCGCCTGCCTCCAGGGTTTATCGAGTGACTGACGTTTCCCGTGTTGTAATCCTCAGTGTCATCAATCATATACAGCTTTCTTTGTCCAGGACATGAGTTTCGTGCATGATTCCAACGAAGGTCAATACTTGGCTATAAAAGCTCAAACATTACGTTATGCATATTAGCATGTCCTTCCTTTGGTGCCTATTACGACTCGTATTCTTCTGTAAGGAAAAGTTAATTATAATTTCTTTTCACTTGTTATTCATTATATACGTTCAGTCCACTATGTAAATGTAGAATGGACATTAAATATAGGCACATCAATTCTTGTGTACAAAATATACTCTTTATAACATATTTTTGATATATTCTGTATCTATGATAATACACTTCAGCTAATAACACTAACTTGCCGTGAAACAAGCTAATGTTACCCTCTGAGACGATTTCGAATTTTGACCGCGCGTATGTCTAATGGACAAAGGCATCGGACTATAATTTTGAATATGGTGAAATTAACAGAAAAACTAAACGTACCTTAACCCTGGGAGTTAATGAAAGTGGTAAAATCATAAGCGAATGAAAAAAAATGAACGGTTGCCAGCCCAATTAGGAACATTAATTTGGAAATGTACGTTTAAGAAAATTGAATATTGGTTTCTGAAGTTACTTTCGTTAATATTTCCCTTTGAATATCACACAGGATACAAACTGACACAGTGCACTCTGCACTGTGTGTAGCAGCAGTTACCAATAACGCACACACCAGTAACTACAGAAAGCAAATTTGTACCAAGCTCATATTAACGACAGTTACACTCAAGATCTTTACTTAATCAAATACTGAAATGTCACTGCATGAAGTGCAGAACTAAATTTGGACAAGAGAGGCTTCTATCTTAACTGGCATGAAAAAAAAGCAAATAAAGATCAATAATATCATAAATACACTGTTTAAACTCCTCTGCATATATCAGTTTTCCTTAGCAGCAGTAATAGTTCAATTTTCTTTCTAATAAGTGGAGAGCATGATGGGGACCCATAAACTAGTATAGTTTCACTAGTCAACGCTCTCTGATTATTACAGTAGAAAAGACTAATTCAAAAAGCTTATCATTCACTTCGCTTGGAATAATTCATAGTTAACTCTGTAAGACAATAAAATACAACACAGGGCTTAATTAACTTCAAAAATAAGGAACCATTCATGATAGAAATGAAAACCACACTATTTTTAAAATGAGATTAACTTATTTGCCTTTTTATCACCTGTGAAGCAGGTATTTTGGACGATAATACATACATAATCTTGCACTGTATTCCTACAAAACTATACTTTGTAATAAATTAAGGATACTTTAGCAAAATCCTATCTAACTTAACTTTTGTGGTTTGAATTTAAACTTTTACTACTCCTTTCACATTAGGTAAAAAATCAATCTAAAGAATTGTTCTAATAGCACTTAGGTGAGGACCCTGCATAGGTTCGTGATCAGGATAGAAAAATATGGTTCTGGACATAAAATTGTTTTTGTGATTATTATTAAAACCACACACAAATTAACTGGTCCATGCTCATATACATTACTGAGTGTATGAAGTTAGTGAAGTAGTGGCGAAGATTGGTGGCAAGCGACATGGCGGCTGACTGTACACACCGATCTTGATGTTCGAATGCTCTATAAATCTCTTCTTGGCGTCGGATTTTCACCATGTTAGAGCCATTCCTTTTTGCCGAGAATACCAAATAATAGCCAGGTCCACATCCGAGGTAAATCCTTTACAAAGAAGCTTCTACTTGCCTCTCTTGGCACCGTCAAAGTATACCGTGCTACAGTTAGCCACATACTGCG
Source organism: Schistocerca americana (assembly GCF_021461395.2). Classification (NCBI taxonomy): domain Eukaryota; kingdom Metazoa; phylum Arthropoda; class Insecta; order Orthoptera; family Acrididae; genus Schistocerca; species Schistocerca americana. The sequence goes on along the minus strand of NC_060130.1, from coordinate 655,349,953 downwards.
TACCGTTCACACCAAGGAGCCGCTCAGTTCGACTGCCAAAACCACCTTTTACATCGCGCCGTGCCATTTCCGTTGCGGCGGGACTTCCCTACGTCTTTTATCTATTACCAATACATGTGCCCTAAGCATGAATCAGCTTTCAATAAACATTGTCTTTTTATGAACATACACATATTATAACAATTTATCATTTTAACAAATCATTTTGCTTTTCTCATATGTACATTACAAAACTCTAATTTTCCTGTCACAAATCAAGGATTTTAAATAACAAAGAATACACACTCCATAATTGAAAATACACAGTTACATAATATAAACCTACTTCTAATCGATATAAGTGTTACAAGCCGTCATATACCTACCTCAATGAACATTTGTTTTCACGACCTGACACACCATATTAATAGTGCGGATGAAACCGTTATAATTACTAGATTAAAAAAGGTTGTGCACATATCCAGTCAGGTGCTGATAATTTTTGAAAGTGGTGCCACGACTGACAGCTTGCTTTAAATATCCAAAAAAAAAGCATTTCACAAAACGGAAAATATGTAGTATCCTATAATTACAATATCAGTGAGTCACAATTCGAAACAGACAAATCGTACAAACACCTGGATGTAAGAACAATTTTTGGAGACCTGAAATGAGTGACCACGTAGGTTCTCTTGTAGGTATAACAGTGGCAGACATTAGTTCCGCTGTGTCGAGCCCTTGCACCTACTCAGCCACCAACCGAAAATACAGACAGGGTACGCGGGTGTTGACCACACAGGGAACAGCTCTTTAGATCACAGTCAAGGGATGGCTGCTGTCTGCTCAGCCATCAGGTGACAATCCAAGCACTGCCAGATGCCAGTGCTCATGTGGACCTCCTCTTCTGCACGAAACATGTGACCAAAAGTAGTACCTGCAGTATCCTGGTGCCTGGGCCGTATTTAGACTGGCCCCTGGGCTACGCTAAGGGTATTCACTCAGAATGAATTTTCTGGACAACGACACAATTGCAAAAGCATTCCCACCGTCAAGATCTCCCTCTAGAGCCGCCGCTACGTCGACGGCACCGTCCACGTTGACGTTCGCCTCCAGGAGCTGTCAATTACGTACCTACATCAATCATGGCCACTAAAGCAAAGAGATTTGGACTCCAACACCATGACAGGCAGTTGGACTTCATAATACTTGTCTTCGTTGCTCACCCGAAATACGGCAATTGTGTTCCTTCAGGAATTTAACTTTTGCTCATCCTCTCGGGACTTTAATTTTTTTACTTCCCTTCTGGACCTTGATTGTGGACTCTAATTGTGGCCTGCGTAGCCTATGGACATTGAATTTTGGAGCATTCTATTTACTGCGACATCTTCAGGCATTGAGTGTACAAATATTACTGCTGTTCTTTCAATATTCAGGAAGTGACTTGTTTTCAATTACTGTGGTGCCAACTAACTCCCCTCGGAGAAGGCTGTTTACGTTTATTGTAATCAACTTCATATTAATTTTATAGCCAGATATATTTGCTGCACTATCTTTGGCGGACGTATCAGTTGGCAAAAAGGTATATTTTTCGTGCCATTGTCTCAGGTGTGTGCTCCTGACCCACAGAGATAATGTTTTGGCGTGTGTTCTTGTTCTTTCAAACACACTTATTGTCATGTTGTTTCAGCATGACAGAACCAGTGGTTATCTCTGCCCAGGTGTTGTTACTGCTCCAGCAGATGCAGTGTAATCATGAATTACTGATCGAGCAGCTGGTGGCATTCTCCATATAACCTTCTGAGATCTCCAAGCGCCTCTCCCGGATCGCCTCCACGGTCAAAAGCATTTTGACAGCACCCGCACTGTTCCAGCAGTTTGACATGAAAGTTGAGCCATGCGTGAACTATGTCACATGCATGTTCTTCTTAGCCCATCGTGCTTTTTTCTGGCGTACGCAGGCCTAGACGTATACCACTTCCTGCAACAACTTAACCCAGAAGTGGAACCCCTTCCCTTCCCTATGACGCGTTGAAGTCTATTTTGTTGAAATACCTTGACTCCCTGGTACAAGTGGCAGCTCGCCACAAGTTTTTCAGCTGCCAAAAACTTAACAGACAGTCCTACAGTGACTGAATCTGCTGCCTCCAGGGTTTATCTCATGACTGCCGTTTCCAGTGTCGTAATCCTCAGCGTCATCAATCGTATGCAGTTTCCTTGGTCCAGGATGTGATTCTTGTGCATGATCCCAATAAAGGTCTATGCATGTATCTCCTTAAATTGAAGGACCCTTCCTTTTTGATACGTCTCCCCATTATCAGAGCGTTTGAACAGTCTCTCAGATTATCAACCATCCTGCAGGACCGACCACAAGTGTTCTTCACCCGAACTACGTGCCGCCATCAGCTCCGGTCGCAACCCTAACTGGGTCAGATTCACACAGTGCAGGCAAAGATTCAGCGGCCAGACTCCGTCTTCAACAGCACCAATTCCCCTGCAGCCAGTGTTTTATTAGTCACAAGAGACGTCAGTGCGGTTAGCAGCAAAGTAGGTGCACCTCTTGTGGGAAATCCGGAAGTGCACCAAGCTGCACTCAAAACATAAGTTGAATGTGCACAAATGGGCCCCACTTATGTGGGGCTGGCCGACAGGGCAGACCTGTTCCCTGACGTATCCTGCATCCAATCTGTCCTTTTTCACTCACTTCAATCTCTATCGATCATGGTAGCCATCAACAACGTGCCAGTTGAGGTGTAGATAGACATATGGTCCACTGTGACCACCATAGATTGGCAATCTTATTGTTGCAATTGTTGCATGGGGTCCACTCCCCTAAAACCTTTTGACACTCCACTGCATTGTTACAGAAATGGCATCACTTAAGTCGATGGCCAGTTTATAGTCCCCAAGTACAGTACTATTAGACCACCCTTACAGCCATGATTTTGGTCGTCGACGCTTCTGGTGCCATCTTCCTCTTGGGCCTGGATCTGTTCAACGTTCTTGGCTGAGAACTTCACAACCCCGCCACCACCAGCAAGCCACTATGCACCAACCCCTACCTAAAGGACCTCTTTTCCAAGTTTAGCTCAGTATTCATGCAATCCTCTTCAGGTGTCATGATTTATAGGCACATGTTGCTCTTCTCTGATCAGCGATACCAAAGTTCTTCAAAGTCAGAAATGTTACCTTCACTCTCAGAGACAAACCTCGGCTAGACCTTCAGTAGTCGCAGCCAGGATATTCTCACTCCCATTCACAACAGCCCACTGCCCCCCATAGGCATAATAGAAAATCCAAATGGCACATTGCGCATTTGTGGGGCTTCAAGACATTGGACGTCAAGCTCATGAAGCGTTACACCACTGAGGACCCACCTGGTGCAGCACAGTTGAACACAAGACCACAAGCAGTTGCAACATCCAGAGGCCCAGGTCTAATGATACCACTGTAACTAGCTCTCTGCCTTCAGTGATGTGCTTCTGCCTCAGAAGGACAACAGTCGCACCAGTGTCATGATACTGGTGGCCCTCCAGCAGCATGTCTTGCCTCTCTTGCACATCATGCAGTTGGGAGTTGTGCTCACAATACGCCTGGTCCACGAATATGTCTATTGGTAGGACATGGATGTGGTGATCATCCACATTTTAACCTCTTGCCCCTTGACAGAGCAAGCAGACCATCCCTCCACGTCGTTTTTTTCCTTGGCCTGACCTCCTCAACGCCCATACTGGACACCACAGGCCTATCTCAGCTACATCCCGTGGCTGGCTCCCTGGAGGAGCTTTTAGCTGCTCCACACGCCACACTAGTGCGAACGCCAGTGGAGGTGGATCCGAGTCCTCCCAGCTGCCATGGCTGCTACCCTAGAATACAGCCCCTTCCAGGGATGTCGAGATATGCTATGACCCCTCCTTCCCTCTGTGTGAGGGGATGGTGTCAAATGTTGTGTCAATGTCTTGTGCCTACTCAGCCAGCAACCTACAACACAGACAGGCTAAGTGGGCAGTCGATTGACAAGTGATGGCTACAGTACCCTCAGCCACCAGGCGCCTACCCAAGGGCTGCCAGGGGTCACTGGCCCCATGGACCATCTCTCACCCATGGTCCACATGACCGAAAGTAGTACCTACAGTATCCTGGCACGTGGCAGTACTTAGGCTGGTGCCTGAGCTACGTATAGGGAGATCGTCCCAAGCAAGCTTCCTAGGCCAACCGCTCTCACTCTCCAGCCGCCGCTACGACGGCATCGCTCTGCACGTTGACCTGCGACTCCAGGAGCTGCCAACTACTGACCTACACCATTTGTGACCTCTTCATTGAAGAAACGTGGACTTCGACGCTGTTACCAGCAACTGGAATGTGTACTATTTGTCTTGTTTTCCCTGGCAATACACTGGACCTAAACTATTGTGCATCCATTCAGGACCATAGCTTTTGCTTGTCTTCTCGGGACTCTTTTTGATGTCCCTTATGGGCTTTGATTGTGGCCCACTTCGTGTATGAACGTTGGATTTTGAAGGTTTCAGTTTACTGTGAGATTTTCAGGTCCTCAGTCTACAGATATTATCGTTGTTCTTCCAGTATTCAAAAAGTGACTTGTTCTCAATTATTGTGTTCCAGACTAACTGCCATCGGAGGAGGTTGTTTATGTGTGTTAGCAACAAACTTACTAATCATTTAATAGCTGGGTATTTGTCCTGCGGCGCCTTCGGTGGACATATCAGGTTTAATGCAAGATACTGGGAAAATGCAGTCAGTCTACAAAGGGAACTGCTTACAGAATATTTATCAGACCAATCCCAGAATATTGCTAACGTATGTTGGATCCATATGAAATAGGACTAAAAGGACATATTGAATGCATACAAACAAGAGCACCACGAATGTTCACAGGTTTTTTTGAGTCACAGACGCATTTAAACAGTGATTTTTCCAGCGCTGCAGAAGCTAATTGAATAGGAAGAAACTCTAAGATATGGTAAAATAGAAGCACTATCTGCCACGCACTGCACTGTGGTTTGTAGATTATGGATGTACATGTAGATGTCGATTGTAGATCTGAAATGTAACTGAAGGAAGCTACACGAGGGCAAATCAAAAGTTTTTGGGCTGACATGCAGGTTACGATGATATGTATGAAATTTTGTTTTCGTACGTTAGTAAAAGTTGTAAAATAACGTAATTCAACTGAGTACTTTATCTGTGGAGTGGTTTTGTGTAAACAATTTATTAAATTTTCGTATTTTGTTTGTTTCGTTAAAACATTGACTCATAACAGGTCTAGTTCTGTTCTATTTATCGTTAAAGGAAATTCACCTAAATCGATACAAAGAAAACAGGTTTCACAGCTAATCTGGGAACTTTTGTTTTTGCACTCGTACAAAATGCGGAAACTGTTGCCCACGGATACCTTCCCACAATGTACAACCAGTCATGCATTAAGATAACTATGCTGTAGCACAATTACCTTAGTTAATTTTTGTGCTTCCACTAGTTCTGATAAAGGCCTCATGTTTCCTGTGTCGGCTCTTTACTCGCTGGTACACTGTGCAATATGCCTTGAGAGATCTGAATTAACTGAAAAGGGTGTGGTACCTTCAATATCCAGTGCTGGTATCGTTGAGATGATTAGTAGAAAAGATAGAGGAATAAACTACCTAATAAACGTAATCTATTAGTTTATATATTCTAACTATTTATTACATATTAAGGTTGAACAATTAAATTGTGCAAGATTATACAGTGTTGGTTTAAGGGCAGTCAAATGAAAATGAGACAGATGGAAGAAAGTAAGTAAATTTATTATTAATTCTAAAGTAAACGCCAAAACTGTTAATACACTTCTCCCATTATGAGGCAAGACGGTCAACGCTTTCGGGGAAATAATGTTTGCTGTTGCCTGTCGTTGTACCCATGGGTGCACCTCGTCGACCGAAGCAAATCGACGGGCACGAAAGCCTTTCTTCAGGGCTACAAAAATATTAAAATCGCATGGGGAAAAATCAGGCTGTACCAAGGGTGCCTAAGGGCTTCCCAGCGAAACTTCTGCAGCGTACTCGAAACAAGCTTGGCAACATGTGGGCGGGCATTACCCTGCTACAGGAGGATACGATCCATCACATCCATCAATATTCTTGCGTGTTTGGACTCGAAGGCGTGCTTCAAAGTTTTCAGTGTCACAAGACTTGTACATATCGGCAGGACCAAAACAATTGCCTCGATCAGCACTAATATTCCCAGAAGAGGTACTGGCAGAAGTAAAGCTGTGAGTACCGGGCGTGAGTCGTGCTTCGGTAGCTCAGATGGTAGAGCACTTGCCCGCGAAAGGCAAAGGTCCCGAGTTCGAGTCTCGGTCGGGCACACAGTTTTAATCTGCCAGGAAGTTTCATATCAGCGCACACTCCGCTGCAGAGTGAAAATCTCATTCTGGAAACATCCCCCAGGCTGTGGCTAAGCCATGTCTCCGCAATATCCTTTCTTTCAGGAGTGCTAGTTCTGCAAGGTTCGCAGGAGAGCTTCTGTAAAGTTTGGAAGGTAGGAGACGAGGTACTGGCAGAAGTAAAGCTGTGAGTACCGGGCGTGAGTCGTGCTTCGGTAGCTCAGATGGTAGAGCACTTGCCCGCGAGAGGCAAAGGTCCCGAGTTCGAGTCTCGGTCGGGCACACAGTTTTAATCTGCCAGGAAGTTTCAGCACTAATATTGCTACATGTGTTAATCACACATGCAAAGGGAGCCAATACCACCCAGTGGGCATTGCATGAGCAGTTTTTTCGAAGTAAGCATACGGATGCGATCAGTTAAACTGTGGTCCATTTACGAACTCAGGGTGCAGAATTTCGTGAGTTTAGCTGAAGTTAAACTAACTAAAATACGCGTCTCAGGAGTGATGTCTCGGTAAGAACAAAAACGGAACCTATAAGAACTCTCACTTCACAAGGCGGCGGTTTCCCTGTGAAGAGTTGAAGCCACATCTCAAGTCTGCATCTGTCCTCTCCCCAATAGGGTACTCGAAATTTTCACATCTGCCTCCACCCACTGTCGTCACTGGAATGCTTCCCGGCTGCTTCCCTCCTTTCCTGACATAAGAAATGATTCTTCATGCACCTCGTTTCTCAGCATCACCTGGCTCTGCATACGAAGAAGCACAGTTACTTTTAGCCAGTCACGTTCTATCAGCAACTTAAACGCCAGTCAGGTAAGTGGCTGTTTGAAGGCCTATCCCATCTATGTGGAATTATGGGGTCTGGCCAGACAGAAGCTGATTTTCAGCCATCCCCTCCCAGTAAACTCAAATCGAAAATTGCCACATTAGACTAGAGTGAACAAAACACAATGTGCGAATGAGACAGTATGTTTGCCGAACCAACTTTCTAGCGCCAGCTTCGCTGAGAATTTTAGAACCTTTTAGAAAATATCCCGTTATTATGCTTGCGTCGGAAGGTATAAATAACTCTTCCCCTTCCTCTGTTTGACCGGCGATAATTCCGAACGTCTACTGAGGAGAGTTATTCATTCTGCCACGCCTCTACAAGCACCAACGGACCACGTCGTGGCTGGCATGTCGCCACAACGACGCCAGCTAGGCAGTCAGCCGCTAAAGGATATCTTTTTCCAACTCACTTTAAACTTCCTAAAAAGAGCGCGCACCAGCTAGACAGTCAGCCACTAAAGGATTTCTTTTTCCAACTCGCTTCAGACTTCCTAGACAGGACTCTCTGTTATTGTCAGAGAGACGTAGCTTAAAGCGCCACAGCCAGAGCTGCTTACGTAAAGTTTTTTGTAGCTATGACCAAGTCATCTTTGACGAATAGATCCTCCCTACACCGAAGGCTCACCGCACGTTTCTTAACTCCTGGTTGATACCAAGACCTGAAATTACATTACGGTTTAAGAATTTAATCTCTTTTACCGGGTGATCAGAACTGCCATGCCCCTGGCTGTACTATAAGATGCAACTACCTTGTAATTGGAAGGTTGGATAACGGAGTTACTATTTATTGACCTTCTGCAGATGTTTTTGCAATAGGTTAATGCCTTGCTCACCCCCATCCTATTAGAAGGTGGGGACGAAAGTTAAGTAATAAGTGGAGATACACAATGATTTTAATAAAATGATCCAGCCAGCAATTGGCAGGGATCGTTTCAGCAGTACAACAGATAGAATAGTGTTTTGAAACGTTGAGAATTCCATATAACCGAGAGAGATATAGTAGCGATGAAGACATTATACTCGCATTCAGGAAGAAAATGGTTCACTGACCCAGCTGGCAATCGTAAATAAAGTTTTTGAACACATCGGCATTCTACTTATCTTTTCTAATTAAATAATTGCGTTCGGAGCTCGCAAAAAAAATCGAGCAAGCACTGTTATTGTAATTTTAACGGCCAAGTGTACAAAATGGCTCTGAGTACTATGGGACTAAACATCTATGGTCATCAGTCCCATAGAACTTAGAACTACTTAAACCTAACTAACCTAAGGACAGCACACAACACCCAGTCATCACGAGGCAGAGAAAATCCCTGACCTCGCCGGGAATCGAACCCGGGAACCCGGGCGTGGGAAGCGAGAACGCTACCGCACGACCACGAGCTGCGGACAAGTGTACAGCAAGCTTAACAATTAGAGGCTTCTAAGAAATTTAGAGTGAACTTAACAGAGAAAGTTCTGGAAAGAACCCATGTATGGAAACATACAATTTCGATATAAAATAAGTTTGAAGATGGGATCACTTTTATATCTTCCGCTTCATTGTACGCACGCAAATTGAGACGAGGGAACCATCTTCATTCCCTGTTACAATTGTGGCATCACATACCATTTTCGTCCAGCTACAACGACACCACGAGAAACAGGTACATTCACAACCAGGAGGACTGACTCTGGTACTCCACAGAGGCCCGACACTCTCTTCTTCGAAGATGATGTCCTTTGCCATGCAGAATGAAGAATGGAGGGAATATTGGAGTTTAACGTGCAGTCGACATCAAAGTGATTAGAGACGGAGCAAAATCTAGGATTGTTTCAAGGATGGAGAAGGAAATCGGCCGTGTCCTTTCAAAGGAACGATCCCATCATCTGTCTGGAGCGATTTAGGAAAATCACGGGTGATTTAAATTAGGAAGGCGGAGAACAGATTTGAATGCGAGACCAGTATGCTAACTACTGCGCCACCTCGATCAGCCACGCAGAAAAACATTCGATCACATGTACTCGAAACATCGCTGATGTCATGGGCTCCTGTAACACCCACACGCCAGAGCTCATTGACTCTCCTGTGTACGGACCGGTAAGTGGAAGATTTGAAAGTAATTCGATCTTCAAATTTACACTGCCTCACAAAAATAGTTAAGCACACAGAAAGGGGAAGAAATGAAGTGAAACTTCACAAACTGAGAATGTAAGTGATGCTATTTCAGTGATTACAAGAAGGAATCAAGTAAACAAATAACGTAGCTGTGTGAGTCCACTTACCAGTATGACCGTGCAACCCCTCTAGTCTGGATGCTTGCATTGATTCGATTGGGAAGGGTGTCATAAGGCCATTGTATCCCCTCCCGAGGCAAGCTGGCCCAAAACTGTGGTCCTTCATACCCTGGGTAATGGCACTGAAATGGATTTGAGGTCCGACCTGATCCCACTATGTTCCATCAGATTAGATCTGGGGATCCTTTTGGCCACAGAAGTACGTTATTACCTCACAAACAAAATATAGATACACGTACCATATATGAAAGAGCACTGTCATGTTTCAGAATGGCACTAGACTACTGTCGCATGAGAAATAACACATGAAGAAATACGATGTCTGGCGCCAGAGTTCCCTCAGCCATTACCAGATGTGACCTAAAGTCATACCTTGTGGCTGCCCACGTCATTACTCGAGAAGTAACACCGCTGTGCCTCTCCAATAAAACTGGGAATAGGCGCCTCTCCAGAGGTTGCCGATATGCTCGCCAACGACGCCCTTTCGAGGTACTGCAGAATCACGATTCAACGTCGAACACCATTCATCAGCAGTTCATGTTTCCTGGTTGCAGCACCACTCCAAACCCAGTCGTTTGCGTTTCAGTGTTAACAGAAGCCTGCACATAGGATGGTAGTTCCCTAGTTCGGCTGCTGCCAATCTCCGACCAAGGTTGTGGAATGACACAAATGTTACAGGCAGTCCGTTACTTGTTCCTGGATGTCAGGCACAGATATGAAGGGATTATGGTGTGACTGGTGCCCAATACAATGATCCTCCCTAGGGGTGGCAAGCCGTGGTAGACCGAAACCTTGAATAGCAGAATGCCTGCCCTCACGATACTACGCGGTCCGATATCTAGTCACTGTCACATTTGAATGCCCCATAAAACTGGATATTACACGATTCGACTAGATGGCCAAATGGAGACCAACAATGAGGTCCCTTTCAGTCTCTCAAAGGTGCTGATAGTGCTGTCACACATGGGTATGCGGTAGCTTCATGTGCTTCCCTGTGATCACTCAACATCTGATACCGTACACGTCCCTTATACACTTTTCCAGGACTTGTAACAACGTTAAACACAAACAACACTGCACTGAGGTGTCGAAAGTCGTGGGATAGCGACATGCAGTATCGCGTACACAAGGTATAAAAGGGCAGTGCATAGTAGCAGCTATCATTTGCACTCACGTGATTCATTTGAAAAGTTGTCCGACGTGATAATGGCCCCACTACGGAATCTGACAGACTTGAAACGCGGAACGGTAGTTGGAGCTAGACGCATGGGACACTCTATTTCGGAAATCGTTATGTAACTCAGTATTCCGCGCTTCAAAGTGTCAAGAGTGTGGCGATAATACCAAATTTCAGGCATAACCTCTCACTGCACACAACGCAGTGGCAGGACGGCCTTCACTTAACGACCGAGAGCAGCAGTTTTGCGTTGAACTACCAGTGCTGACAGCTAAGCAGCACTGCGCGAACTAACCGCAGAAATAAATGTAGCAGCAGGCGACCGACGCGAGTGCCTTTGCTAGCAGTAAGACGTAGTCTGCAGCGCCTCACCTGGGCTCGTGACCATAACGGTTGAACCCCAGACGACTGGAAAACCTTGGCGTGGCCAGATGAACCACGATTTTGTTTGGTAGGGCTCGAGCTTGGCGCAGACCCCAGGAAGCTATGGACCCATGTAAACAACGCACTGTGCAAGCTAGTAGTGACTCCGTAATGGTATGGGCTGTGATTACATGGAATGGACTGAGCCCTCTGTTCCAGCTGAACCCACTATTGACTGGTAATGATTATGTTCGGCTACTTGGAGACTATTTGTAGCCATTCATCGACTTCTTCTTCCTAAACAACGACAGAATTTTTATGGATGACAACACGCCATGTCAGCGGACCACAATTGTTCGCGATTGGTTTGAAGATCATTCTGGACAATTCAAGCCTATGATTTGGCCATTCATCGACCATTTATAGGTCATAATCGACAGGTCAGTTCCTGAACAAAATCCTTCACCGGCAACACTTTCTCAATTATGGACGGCTATAGAGGGAGCATAGGTCAATATTTCTGTAGGGACTTCCAACGACTTGTTGATTCCATGCCACGTCGAGCTGCTGCATTACACCGGGCAAAAGGAGGTTTTATCACCCTAGTGCAGTGCTCTCTGGTAGTCGCTCTACCCGTCACAGAGAATTGCGAGTATAATCATTTACAAACCCACCGATAGTGTGTATGTGTATGAAGTTGCATTGACATACGACTATGTCTTCTCGATGTTTCACGTTTTATAAAGGTTTTTTACATTAAAATGTTAAAGTTTCGGACATTGGTTCCTTATCAAAACTTTATCTACTAAGTCCCCTCTTCAGCCTTTAGAAGCCTGTATTAGGAATAGCGGGGTAGTCTGAAACAGTCTTGAAGTTGAAAGGTCTCTGTTGGATTCCTTTCATGCTAATTTCTTAAATATGTTGTCATTTATGGCATAAATTCCTCTTCTAAATTTACTGTGGTGTTTCTGACTATCTGGGAGGAGACTAAGCAGTGGAACATGTTACTTTTACACCTAAACAAGAACGATCTGTCACACTACTACACTTTAAAACACAGTTTATATGTAATTCATGTCACACAGTCTCATACGGAACCTACATCCGCTTTCTTTTATATACTGTATATGATAAGATACTGTCATCCCCCTTCCCTTCTGTGTGAAAGAATGAATGAGCAAACGTATTTCTAGTTGCATGCTTGATGGTAGCAGACAAGCCTGTCTGCTAGAGAACAGTAGGACCAACGTCGGAACAGGTAGCTACGCTTTCTAGAAGCAAAGAGGTTTCTATTCTTAGTATGGTCCTGTCCGTCCCTTGTCATGTTGGTATAGGAAGCTGCATCTCTGGTCACTTCCGTTTATATTTGTGAGGCATCCCTCAGGAGGGACCCACGGCAGTCTGTCCCTGACGAGCGCCTGAAGTGGTAAGATCTCCGACTAGGCGCGTGTCTGCTAAGTCCGTAGGACAATGGATTTTTTAAGTTCAGCCTAACTGGAAATTTAATCACCTTTATTTCAAATTTAGCTCTAAAGTATCTAATGTTATCTTAAATTGCAACGCAGTGTAATTCGAGTGTGAAGTTCAGAATATCTTCCAGTAGTTGCTTTGTCACTACTTTGTGAGTAAAGTGGAACCACGTGTTGTTCAGTAACTCTAAGTAAGATCATCAATCTTAAATGCGAATGTGCGTGAGATTATAATGTCTCGTCTTGACAATATTTTTCAATATAGCAACTTTTCTTTATGTTCAACCCACATGGGGTGTACTTTGTGAGACCAGTACCACGTGCTTATACAATTGTTTGACCCATCAGGTTAATAGTAAGACGATAGTAACCAGTTCGAGGTTTGTCTTTAGTAAATTGCGTTTCGATGTAATTTATTTTAATTATCAAAATTATTGTGGAGTTACACTCTTTGTGTAAACCAAGTTGACCACGTGAAGCATGTGGTGTAAGCATCAAAGTAGCCCTCAGCTATTCTTTTTGGGAAGATTTCACAGAGAGTTAGTATGAATTTAGTACACCAGTGTGTGGTAATTTCATGACGGACAGGATTGTGCTACGAACGTAACTTCTTTGGGTGAAAATTGAAACGGTTGGTTGTGGTTAATTTCCTCTTGCATATGTTTCAACGTTCTTTGTGTGTTGTTTTATGAATGCAGTGTTGTATGCAGTCTCCCAATCTTGGCTCCATATTTGATATGTTCTGTAAGATTACAAACTCACATTTTCACAATCCTAAATAAGGCACCAGTTTAGTTATGAATCAAGTTTAATACGCTGAAATTTTAACCGCACAATGATCAATGTTAAAATAAATGTCCAAATATAAACTGATTTATTTCTTTTTATTTAAATTGTCTTTTTATATATATATAACTGTCCAGAACCAACAGAAGCTCTTCCAATATCCAGCACTAAAGCCCCGCAACAGCAAGACTCTGTACCGCCAACTGAAGAAGAAATTATCAAACACATAAACAAACTCAAAAATAACAAAGCATCAGGAGAAGATGGAATTGTAGCCGAATTTCTCAAAAGTCTAGGGTCTAACTCAAGAAATGAGCTAGTTAAAATTATTCAAAACATATGGGTTACTGAAGAAATACCAGAAGATTGGAAATGTGCCCTAATACATCCGTTACATAAAAAAGGGGATAAATCGGATGTGAACAACTATAGAGGAATCTCCTTACTTGCCGTCACATACAAGATATTATCAGCTTGTCTTCTTGAAAGAACACAAAAACTGCTAGAACCCAAAATCTCAGATTTCCAAGCTGGTCTCAGACCAAACAGATCATGTCCAGAACAAATTTTAAACTTGAAATTGATTACAAGGATGAGACAAATGCGAAGGAAGCCTACAGTATATGTCTTTGTCGACTTTAAAAAGGCATATGATTCAATTCACAGACCCACACTATTTAAAATTCTTGAAGAACAAGGACTGGATAAGAAGATACGGAACATCATAGAGCAGACATTAACAAATACAAAATGCAAAGTGAAATTCATGGGAAAACTTTCAAAATCATTTGAGATAAAAACTGGGGTTAGACAAGGTGATGGATTATCACCTCTGTTATTTAACTTAGTTCTGGATAGAGTCATGGCAGAATGGGAAAAAGAACTCAAAAAAGAAAAGTACTGGAAACCAATATCACTGGGAACCAAAAAAGATGACCTACAAATCCCCTACTTAGCCTACGCAGACGATCTTGCAATAATGGCAGTTTCTAGTGAAATGGCAGTCAAACAGATAGAAACCTTAAAAGAGTGTGCAAGAAAAGTTGGCCTACAAATATCTTTTGAGAAAACGGTGTTTACAACAACAAATCTAGAAATTTCTAAGTTACAAACCAAATATGGAGAAATTAAGAGGGTACCATACTTTAAATATTTAGGAGAGATAATTTCTGAAAAATACTCACAACAAGAAAGAATATCTAGGGCTGGTCCAAAACATTTACAATAAAAAATGTCTATCTATAAATACAAAAATTAAACATTATAAGTCGGTAATTAAACCAATAATGCTATATGCCAGCGAAACCTTGACACTTAAAAGGAAAACAGATATGGAAAACCTGAAGAAAGAGGAAAGGAAAATCATTAGGAAAATTCTGGGACCAAGATGGACCAAAGAGGGGTATAGATTACAGAAAAATTCTAAAATTGAAGAATATTCTAACATAGAGATAGACATGAGGAAGAGGCGTCTAAAATTCTATGGCCACATAATGAGACTTCCCGATCACAGACTTACAAAAAAAATAGTAAGATACGTAGCATCCCTTGTTAATGGAGGAGAATGGATCAAAAATGTAAAGAAAGATCTGGAATTAGCCAACATTACTACTGAAGACATGAACAAAAGAAACAATTTCAAACTTAAAGTTGACAAATGGGAGGTCAAACCAGAGACAAAAGCGCTGAGAACTGGAACAAAATGGAGCGAAGAAAGAAAAGCTGAATTCTCGCAAAGAATGAAGACCTGGTGGGCAAACAAGAAGAATAAGAAGCCCCAGAAGTGAACCATCTTTACTTAGCGTCTTCCATGTTGGGAGCTTTACGACTAATAATAATAATAATAGTATATCACCGGCAATCGTAAGATGAGTACTAAAAGATTGTAATTAATGTTAGTCTGGTTGGGAATTTGGTAAGCTAGACTGGATACCTGGTGAAACAGTTGCTCAGTAATACAAGGTTAACTTCCCCAGATAGCTCACAACTTTTAACCCGCCTTTATTGTCTTGAATATCAGCACCGCTTTCAGAGCAAATTAAAGCAACAACATTACAAAGTTATCTCAGTAGTGAAACAAGTATGTTTTGGGAAAGTAGTGACTGAGAATATCTGGGTGAAGTTTTGTCATCGTTTCTTTGGATTACCGGAACACGGCTTCATATAAAAGATGACTAACAGAAAATTAAAGAAACAAATCATTTCCAGTAAGTTTGAGATGGTACCCAGGTACAACACAGAGAGTGATTCTCAGCTTCAGTTTTTAAAGTAATTTCTTCCACTCTTCAAGATACTTTACATGCCGTGCAGACTTACTAAATAAATAGCTAGAAAGCTATCTTCTTTGTATATTTTTTTGTTCTGGATATACGCCATGACAGTGTGTTGTTAGTAGTTGTAACTATAGGAGTTGTATGTTTATTTTCAGTTGTAATTAATTTTATCATTGGTGTATTTGTTGGAAGGGGCAACGGCCTTGCCGCAGTGGATACACCGGTTCACGTGAGATCACCGAAGTTAAGCGCTGTCGGGCGTGGCCGGCACTTGGATGGGTGACCATCCAGCTGCCATGCGCTGTTGCCATTTTTCGGGGTGCACTCAGCCTCGTGATGCCAATTGAGGAGCTACTCGACCGAATAGTAGCGGCTCTGGTCAAGAAAACCATCATAACGATCGGGAAAGCGGTGTGCTGACCACACGCCCCTCCTATCCGCATCCTCAACTGAGGATGACGCGGCGGTCTGATGGTCCCGATGGGCCACTTGTGGCCTGAAGACGGAGTGCTTCATTTGTTGGAAGACTGATACCTTGCACTAACTTTTTTGCGTATTGTATCTGCTTATTACAACCGAATTATTTCGGTAAGTAATTGGGTATGACTATGTCCAAGAGCACTTACGTAATTCCGATTCTTCTCATACTTTTTATCGTAGGTTCATAATTAACAAAATTATTATTTCCATATTTTGGCTACTTGTGTTTATTTTTGAGAATTATGTTTTGTTCTGAGATCATTTCATCGATTTCAGAAGGGGATAGCTTTCTCACTATTCCATAGAGCTTCTGACGTTCATTTTCTGAGTACATGTTGATGTCAGGGAATTTTTAAATATATGTAGCAGCATTTTGAGTCATTATTACGCAGACGCAAAGTAAGTTATTACCGTGAAGTTCATTTTCTGTTTACATGTTGATGTCAGGAAATTTTTAAATAAATGTACCAGCATTTTGAGTGATTATTACGCAAACATGAAACAAATCAATATTGTATTGGTGACAGTCCTTAATAAAATATTTTCTCTCTCGTAATAAGGAAAAGATGGAATAATTGTGAAAAATAATTACAATCCAGGGCGAAGAATTTAAAACATTGAGGTTTTCCAATGATATTTAATTGTATCATAGACAGTAAATAAGTTTGATCAGTTGAATGGGATCGATAATGTCTAAAAGGTAGATTACCAGATGAATGTCAATAAAAGTATAACAAGGGTAATTGATACAGCCAAATGCTGACTGAATTAAATTAGGCAATGACACACTAAAAGTAATACATGAATTTTGTTATTTTGGCATTAAAATAAAAGATAGTTACCAGAGTAAAAAAATATAACATGCAGAATAAAAGTATTTCAGATAAAGATTAATTTTTTAACATGAGATACAAATGCAATTGTAAAAAAATATTTTGTAAATGTATTTGTATGGAATGTAGCCCTCTATAGGAGTCAAATAAGCAGGTCAGACAAAGTAAAATTGAAGTTTTGAGATATGGTGCCACAGAAGAATGCTGGACCTCAGATGGGCGAGATTAAATAATTGATGAGGAGTTAGTGAATCTAATGGGAGGGAAAGAAATTTATGGCACAACTTGACTTAAAGAAGAGATTAGTTGATATAATAATCCTGAGGAGTCAAGGAATTCTCAAATCCTTGGTTAGAAATGTAGGGCCGTAACAATGGGAGAGGGAGACCACATTCCTGCCCACATATAATCATGTTTTATAATACCGCAGTCGAAGGTTCACGCTGATATACATTAGCCAGAAATCAAGATCTGTAAACCTACACATCCTGAAAAGTGACAGGTGGTCATAAAGCATGGGAACGGTGGTGTGAGTAGAAGCTGGAGCGTATAGAGAGAGTATGGTGATTCACTTGCTAGGCTTGCCACCTTCAATCAAAATATACGCAAAAATTAATTAAAGATCCCAGTTAACACTGTAAATCGTAGACAGACTGAATCAACTAGTCACCAGTGTGCCCTGAGCAGGAATCATGGGACAGCTAGGCTAGCTAACTAGGCAGTTTGTAAGTATGTTTCCCACTAGCAAAATTTTCATTATATGAGTAGATGTTATGTATTACTGAAATTAAGTGAAAGTCAACAGCAACCTTGGGAACCAATTGTAACCCAGTTTTCGATGAGTATTCCGGCTAGTAGTACATGAGCGAAGTGTATGGCTTTTACTGGCACGTAAAAATGAACTACTGATTGAAACTGTCTCACAAATATCTATGTACGAACCCACACTGTCATCAATATCGCTAATCCGTGATCTATGACAGAAACATTTAAATTAGATTGGCTCTAAGACTCATCTTTCTCATTTTTAGTATTTAGATAGTAGAATGAGGTGACATACTTTTATTTGAGACTTTTTTTTGTAGTGGCGTTGAGATATTCCCACTCTCCATTCAATTATTTACTGTTCATTGCTCTCATGTTAGGATCTGCAGCTTGAGGAGGAGAGAGGCAATGGGAACACCGAGACAAATTTAGAAGAGATGATGTAAGCAAACCTCGCATTGTCAGCCTAGGGAAGATTGTTAGACCTCTCAATCATTAATTGTTCAACGTAGTCCTCCAGAGCAACAATTCACAAAGAACAACTTGCACTGTTAGCGTGTCCAGCACAGTAATGTGTCAAGGCACGAACAGTTTCATGTCTCATCCTAATTATATAATTAGGACTTGGTAAGAACCGATACACTTAGCATCCCTATGGAGAAACAGCTATTAAATAGCATGTAATTGACATAACTGAAATATTTTGAACAGTGAATATTATCCGAGATTTGAAAACAGCCATTAAACAATGAATACATGGTATGGTACAAATTATTTTAATCAGTGACTATCACGTGTGAACTTGTTAACTGCGATAGGATTTGGGTAACTGCTATAGTAGACACTGTTTTGAATATTTAATATAATATGTGGCAAAGTTTACCACACAAAACATTGAATGCTCGGAGAGAACTTTGATTTTGAACTGTTATAGTGGATTATGCCTCGCAAATAGTGACTTTAAAAATTCCTATAGGATAATAGAGATTATGAGTGCAAGTTAAATGTGAACAATGAACTTTGGAAAAGAACTTTGGTTTTGTACTGTTCCTGTGGAACATCTTTTATTAATAGTAACTGTATAAATTGCTATGAACGATGCTATTTTGCAAGTGAAGTGGTATCTATAGTGAACTCAAGTGCTATACTCCATGAGCATTTTATGAAATGATATATTAGCACTGTGAACAGTTATGGGACAGTGAGGATTATTGCTAGCTGTGTGTGGATCTTAACTGTCAAGCTGTCAGTGTGATGAAAGCATGTAAATTATAACTGGACAAGTGAAGGAGGTTTTCGCATTGGACAGTGTGGAAGTGACTACAGATGTGATTAGGGCAGAGGCATGTTATTGGCAACTTACCCTCGCGAACGTGGTTTCAAACTCAACAGCGGGATGCATACGATGGACACCGTGAGTGGTCATGACTCCAGCAGTTGCAGAGGTGCACTATCGGTCACTGGCTGATCTGCACGTGTAGCTTCAACTTCATGTCGGCATAGAGGCAGCGCCAGACTTTGCAGTGATTAATGTAAGTTGTAATTACAATATTATTAAGGGAAAATTTTTTTTGTTGCAATTTTAGTGACATTCTCCTTACTATATTAGGACTTATAATTTTTGATATTTGTGAGTTACTGTTATTGTAGAGAAATCAAGATGAGCTCTGTTAAGAAAAATATGGGTGATGAGATTATCACACTCAAGGACATGTTGATAATAAGAGGAGCAATATTAATCAGTTAATTAGCAGTGAGAATGATAAATTATTTCATTGAGCTAACATCAAAATGTAGAATATCACGAGCTTGTTGGGACCAATAAGCGATACGATATTATTCAAAACTGGGATTTAAATTGTGGTTTAGTTATGATTCACTTTTTCATCTTAGGACTTATGATTTACTTGATTTGTGGATTATAGTAACAGTATCTAAGGAAGATAAGTAATGTTAATGATATTATGTGCAATGAGTTACGAATGCAGAGAAATATTGTCAATATGGATAGTGACCTTCTATGTGTTGGTTAACAATAAGTGTGATAAGACGCTTTACGTTAATAAATCTCAGAGACTGAAGGATGATGTCAAAGTTAGGGCGATGGATAACAGAAAGTATACAATGGCTTGAGTAAATCAGTGTTAGTAGTTAATAAGAACAAATGCAATGCTAGTGAACTGGTCGAATATAAATAATTATTACCTGAAATAACACGAATTGAGAAGGATGTACCAAGTGCAATTAAGAAAGTGTACAAACAACTTGGGCACATTTGCCAAATACAGTTAAGGAGACTACTAACTACTTGTGTGAGATTTATCAGGTAAAACTGGACAAACTAACGATAAGATTGAAAAAAATAACACTGTACCTATTGAGCAACTTGATCATCTGGTCCAATCTTTTGATAAAACACATAAGGAAATTAAAACTCAATTAGTCGAATGAACTCTGAATTGATGGACTGGGAAAATTCGTAATTACTTGGAATGCAAGTACTGAAAATAATGAAATGAACAAGTGTTTAAAAATATTGAAAAGGAAACATTAGGAGGGATTATTTGTAAGAAAAGTAAAGTACAGGAATATGATGATGAAATGAGAAGAGTGAGGGTCAGAATTGTGAATTAAAGTTAGCCATAGATGATGTACACTGAAGTATGGGAATAAAGTTGAATAAAGGAGAAACAGATGTTAAACATATGGAAGAAGTCATTTTAGTAGTAGGCAGAGTAATGTTAATGCTGAAGTGACGAAGTATGAAGTTAATTGTTGCATAAATGGTAGTGGTAACAGAACAATTCCAAGTGTAGATAACTCAGACGAAGAATATGTAAATAAATCGATGTGTGCGTAAAATAATATTGATTATGAGGTAGCAAACCAGAATAATGATTTCAAGATTTGAATAACGAAGTGTAACTTTATTGGGTTAAATAAAAGTATTGATGATGTAATTAATCATCTACTATCTCAGATATCAAGCTATGATGAAATAGAAGCATCTGAGAAGGTGTAAAAAATATTTTCTGAAAGCTGTGTGATTCATGAGGACTATACTTAAAATTTGAGGTTAAAGAGCATAGCCCTTTCGAACTATGGCTTCTGGTCATGACATAGTGACATAGAAAGCCGTAGGTAATAACATTAAGTACAGGTTAAGATTATTAGATGTATACATATTAGTATTTCAGTGTATTGATAATGGTCTGTCGCGTTGGCCACGAATATTGTATACTTATGTTATTTATATGCGTAGCTTACAGAAGAAACAAAACGGAGTGCTGTCACAGAGAGATATGTTCATTCAGCTGAGCGTTTAATGACACCTATGTACGTGTGGCGCAGTTGTTAATAACTTGTACCGGCTGAGACTGTGGACTGACAGCCACCAGTTGTGCGGCCAAGAACGCAGCAGTGGCCTGGACGAAGCATCCCCAGCTAGCATTTGTCATAGTGACACAAAAAGTCAGGTCTCGTTTGTAAATGAACCAAGCAACTATTAACTCACTGAATAAGCACGTAAAATGTGTGCTTTATATTAAAGCCAGTTTGTTTATATTAATAAATATTAATGTGGAAAACATTATTGTAATTTCATTTTTCAAGAAGATTACATTATTCTACTTATCTAATGTGGGTCTTGTCGAATGTATGTTACATACATTACAGTGTTGGACAGGAATGGAGAAGGGATGCTACATACACCTGAACGCCAAGACCAGCCGGTGGATAGATAGCTAATGCCACAATTGCAACAACAAACATCAGCTTATGGACAAATGAAGTAACTGCGTCGTGAGTACAACAAATGAAATTTGTTATATATTGCGTGTAGAGATCAGATAATTATTAACATTTAAGTATATTGTAACTGTAAAATGAAATAGAAGACCTGGATCATTAATACAGATTATAATATACAGTAGTTATGATTGTTATCCGACAATAAGGACGTGCACCTTAGGAAAAAAAGTAAAAATGAAATTTGAAATATTAATAGACGAAAATATTAGGGGAAACGGTACAGTAGCTGTGTGGATAAGCCCCAGTAGTGGTGGAGTTTTCCTTATTTTTTTAAGTTTTCCACTTTTTGTTGAAAACAAAAAATCATAAAAAACATGTTGATTGTGAGACATGTGGTGTTTATGCCAAATTTCAGGCCATGTTCTATCATGTTTTGTTACACGGCATACGAAGGCTCACGCCGCTACATGCCAGCCAGCCGCCAAGGTCGGTAGACCAACCCAACCCACAAAGTGACAGATGGTTATGAAGCTTGAGAATGGTGTTGTGAGTAAAGCCGTATCTTTCTGTAGCGTATAGCAAAAGGACTGTGATTCATCTAATTGGTTTGGCGCCAAGCGCATAACTTCTGTTTACAGTTTAAATGTTTATAGCCACCTATACATGTACTGACGACATTTAGCCACATTGACAACTCTCTATTTATAATTTCAATCAATATAAAGTTACGCACAAAGAATTATTAAAGATTTCATTTAATGTTGTAAATCATAGGTGGGCTGAACCGACCAATCACAAGTAACTATATTTCACACCAGCAAGATATTCCTGATGCGGATTGAAATTAAGTCTCATTCAGATTAAGGTATACTCTAACCCAGCCTCGGAAGACGTTTGTACCCCAGTTTTGGACTAGTGCTCTGACAGTCAATACGTGTGTCTTGTGTGTGGTTCGCAGTGGCGCGTAATAGCGAACTATTGTTCGAAACAGCCCCGGACGCGTTTACGTACGATCTCATACTGTCATCAAAACCGTGTCGAGGTATTTTTGTGACTTTACATGGTGTTCGATAAACTATTATTTAAATCTGCGATTTTTGATGCAGACAGTGATATTAGATTGGATCTAAGACTTAGTTTCCTGATTCTTGAGGTTGAGAGAACTAAAGCCGGTGGCATCCTTTTATTTCGAGACTTCCATAGCAGTAACGTGGAAATACTGCAACTTGCCATTCTGTTACTCACTGCTGATCCCTCACGTGTTACGATCTGCAGACGGAGGAGAAGAAAGCCAATGGAGACATCGAGACAACTTTAGAAGGCAAGAGCTAAGTAAACCTCTCCTTTTTGGGCCGTGGAAAATTGCTAGGCCTCATAATTATCAACTGGTCAACGTAGATATCCAGATACAACAATTCGCTAAGAATCTCAATCCAAGCAAAAATCAGTTTTTCTGGGCGACTTCTGCTGCTCCATAGATGAATTTCTATTTTAAAAAGCAATAGGTTATAAAAAAAGAACCCTAGTTTTAAGCGTAGTTGAAAAATACATCCATTAATGTTAAATTTAGGCCAGTGTGTCATTTAGGAACTTGTAAATGGTCGGCATGTGGCCATCGACTGAAACTAATCGTGCTAACATATCTTGTAAACTAACTCGTTCCTCATCACTTCGGTAAAAATAAATTGCTGAAATCATATATGGAACATGCAACTAACTAGAGTGGAAAGGTGAAGCAAACTAGTAAAACTAGTATGTAACTAAACTGCAAAGTCGTAACATAATTCTCAAAACGAAGATAAAACCAGAATGAAACCTTTAGAGTTGGAACTTCTGACTGGGTAATTGCCAAATACCATCCCCCTATGACACAACGTTTCAGACACTTTGTAAGTTGTATCTTGCCTACACCGCAGTTCCATATGTCCTTTGCATTATTTTTTTTTAATTTTTAGATAGTTACGTTCTAGAAGGAACGAAGTGTAAGAGAGTTACCACAAGCGTAGACGTCTTCATCGCTGGCATCTGGGCAGTCTGCGTGTCCGTTACACATGTAATGCTGCGGGATGCACAGCGAGGAGTTGCTGCAGGCGAAGCTGGCCCGGGAGCAGCTGCCTGAAACGATAGCACCACTGCTTAGTCGTCAGTCCTAGGCATGAGGTCAGCTGCGGCTCTGCTACGTCGGTCGTCCAAGAATTGTGCGCTCTGATGCAAACTGTCGCGGAGATTCCGGTGCCGTAAAGATAAGAGCGTGCTCCTTCGCTGCAACAAGAGAACGCGGGTTCATCGCCCAGTCCGAGTCGAGGTCATTTGGCACGAAGTACTGGCACTGCTGGACAAGAAATGGGAACGGAGTGCGAACCCTGAGGAAGTCATCTGTAGTCCTGCTACGCAGCTCTCACAGTATCTGCCAGGAGGATTTAGGGAAACAGTGCTAAACTGGAATTAGGACGGTCGGGCAATGCTTCGGTTCCCCTACCCCCTCTCTTGCGAACACAATTCCATTATCTTAACCGTTGCACAAGCTCCCTCCAGTCAACACTGTTGGCTTCGACAGCGATAAGAGGGAATTCTAGGGATATCAATTAGGGATGAAAATAAACAGCGGAGTTCCTGTTTAGTCAGCTCCTTTGTGCCACAAAATTGTAAACAAACGTATGCGACGACATTAACAGGATTAATTTAGAACGTGTCTCTTAAGAAACCGCCAGATTTATGAACATGTTGCTAATCAACGGGAAGGGCAGTGAATAGAAATAGACTGCAAGAATCCAACTTCGGCTTATAGAAGAATTGTTTTATCGGCGTTACATTGTTACAGTCGTAAACATTAAATAGTCAATACGCTTAATTGATGTTAAAAATACATAGAAAAATCATAGCACACATAGACACAATAAACAGACACTTCTTTAAACTGAATCCTTACTAACTACTTCATTAATCCATTTCTATGAAAAACGCCCTTCTACATGAAAACGATGATAGGAATATGGAATGAACAAACGAAATCGATAATGGAGCAGTCGATTATCTTATATACTGAGGTGACAAAAGTAATTGGATGCCTCCTAATATCATGTCGGCCCTTCTTCTGACCGGCGCAGAGCACCAGCTCGATGTGTCACGAACTCAACAAGTCGCTAGAAGTCCCCTACAGAAATACGGAGTAATGCTGCCATTGTAGTTGTCCATAATTTCGAAAGCGTTGCTGGTGCAGGATGCTGTGCACGAACTGACCTCTCTATTATGTCCTATAAATGTTCTATAGAATTCATATTGGGCGAGCTGGGTGGCCAAGTCAATCGCTCGGTTTGTCGATAACGTTCTTCAAACTTGTCGCGAACGGCTGGGGCCCAGTGACATGATATCGTTGTTTTCGAAAGTGAAGTCCATAAATGGTTGCAAATGGTCTCCAAGTAGCCGAACTTAAACACTTCCATTCAATGATCGGTTCAATTGGGCCAGAGGACCCAGCCCATTCCACATAAACACAGCCCACACCATCATGGAGCCACCACTAGCTTGCACAGTGCCGTGTAGGGTCGATGGTTCCATGAGGTCTGAGCCATACTCGAACGCTACCATCAGCTCTTACAAACTGAAATCGGGACTCATCTGACCACGACACGGTTTGCCAGTCATCTAGGGTCCATCCAATAGGATCACGAGCCTAGGAGAGGCGCTGGAGGCGATGTCGTGATATTAGCAAAGCCACTCGTGTCGGTCGTCTGCTGCCATAGTCTATTAACGCCAAATTTCGCTGCATTGTCCTAGCGGATGCGTTCATCGTGCGTCCCACATTAATTTCTGCGGTTATTTCACGCAGTATTCCTTGTCTGTTAGCACTCATAATTCTACGCAAAAGCTGCTTATCTCGGTCGTTAAGTAAAGGCTGTCGGCCACTGCGTTGTCCGAGGTGAGAGGTAATTCCTGAAATTTGGTATTCTCGCTACACTCTTGACACTGTGGATCACGGAATACTGAATTCCCTAACCTACGTGTTTACGCGCGCCACTAGTCCTTCTACCTCATACTCCGGACGTGTGTACGCGTAGACGCGTTCAGAGTACCAGGTAGAAGGACTGGTGGCTAGCGTAAACACGTTCAGAGCACACAGGGACAGGTACAAAGGCGCAGGGCATTAACACGTCCAGAGCAATTAAAGGCTTAAAAATTCATAGTAAGAGAACTGACACGCACGGTCTTGGCGACCCCATGTATGAAGTCTTGCAGTTGCAGTTACGTAGGAGAATTTACTATATTGTCATCCCTCAACTTCCCACTGACTTCTCACGTCAGTGCTTCCGAATCGATAGGAAACGGATACTCCGAGGCCATAATGAATTTCGTGTTGGTTCTGTGAGTTTTTACTATCTGACGAACCACTACAGTATCAGCTGAAGCTCAAATGTTGAACGCTGTATTTCGTTAGCTTGAAGTTTATTAAATGTTTAGTATGGGACATGAACCCGTTAAAAAGTTTTTCATTGTAAACTGTAATTCTATTGCGTACTGTATCGTCATGCTGTATTGCATTCTTGTAAAGCAGATGTGTGGCTCAGTATCAGACTGCAAACCCAAAGGTCCAGAACTGAATGTTCGGTAGCTTCTAGGACTTTCTTCTGCTTCTTATCGACTATTTCACCTCTAGCTCTGGTTCGCCAAATTCCAAGCTGAACCGTGGTTCGGCGTCCACGTTAAATTTCACTGATTCGGCAAGTCAGTTCTAATGCCAGAAGAAGGTAAGAGCATGTATTCAAGCCAATATCAGCGTTGAAGACAGCTCATTTACATAGAGAAGGTGACTAAGAAGCATTGAGAGCTTAATCTGGCAACTCGCTTAATATTTATTACTCTCAAAAAACCAACTGATGTTGTTAAACGCTCTAAGTACTTACGGTATTTCCGAAAATCTAAATTAAAATAATGTAACATTTTATGTTGAAGTGTACTAAGCAGTATGACGTAGTGGTTAAGATGTTGAACTTGTTTTCAGGAAGAACAGCGTTCAGATTCCTGACTGGCATTGCGATTTATCTCTCGTATACGAGCTTTACGAGCACCTCGTTCAGGTCCAGAAGGCTCAGGGGATAACGATGCGCCGCCGACACGCGGATGCGGTATGGAGGACCTTATGGTCAGCACACCGCTCTCCCGGTCTTTTGCCGACTTTCCAGACCGTAGAGCCGCTACATCTCATTTAATTATCTCCTCAGTTGGCATCACAAGGCTGAGTGCACCCCTTCCCACCAAGGAAAATTTCTTGATAGTATCGGGAATAGAACCAGGTTGTCCGTATGGGAGCCAGATACGCTGGCCACTCAACTACGGAAATGGATTTACATCTCGTGTGGTTTCCATTCATCGCTTTAAGGAATTTCAGAACAATTACTTCTCAAGGTGCGATGGCCGATTTCCTTCCCCATCATTTATCCAGTTGGCTAAGCTCTGCGTCCCTGATGATAATGGCGTCGACGAAACGTTGAACTCGAGCCCTCATATTTCACTTAAAATAATTATTTTATTACTTAAATAATTTCATATCACTTTTTAAGGTTTCACGTATCCTGTAACTGTGAGAGATTCAATATTGTTGCAACACTGACAGGGACAAAAGCAGTATCGTTACCGCGGCCCAACTGTTGTATCGTCCGCAGATGCCTTAGCTTTTTTTGCCTTCCATTCAATACGACGACCTAGTCTGGCGCACGTAGATATGCTTACTGCAGTTTTATGACGTCTAATCCATTTCAAAATACCTGCTAGTCTGTTAGCTGCGTGAAGCTGCGGTCAGGCGAGACAGTCATAACTAGAGACCGGATTCTATGCATTTGCATATTTGGAACCTTTTCACCGGTTATTGCATATTTTAACTAAGAACTAGTGACGATAAATATTTTGGCTCTATGTTTACAATATTTTAAAAATTTAGACAGGCGGTCTCTAGCTCGATCTAGTTTTGATGTCTCACAGATTGACCGCGACCTCAACTGCGTGCAATCGCTAACCGAGAGTCCACTGTCTAGCGCTATCATCACAGAAGAGGAAATAGACACACAGCATGCCCCTGCGCCCCCCCCCCCCCTTGATTAATCCCCTCCGCTGTCATACCGTACGCGTCGGCAACAACTAAACTACGCAAGCTTTTATTCGCACGTCCGTTGTTTCAGTTTAGCTTTGTATTTATTTGTACACAGCTGAACGTGTTTGCGACGTGCAGTGTGTAATGTGTGTGCCCCATGCCGCCCGTAAAAAGAAACGTCGTTTCATGGATAGCTGACCAACCTGGAACATTTACGTTTGACGGAATTATTTTATATTGTCGAGTTTGAGAGAAAAACGTTTCGTGCCAAAAAAAAAAGTTTCAAATAGACCAGCATGTCAAGACAAGTCTTGATATCGCAGGAATGCAGAAGAACGGACCACGACAACTTCTGACAACAGCAAGTTGCAGTAGCAGGGATTTGTCCAAAGGTAACCAAAAAAGTCGGTTTAACGTGGATCTATGTGAAGCATTCATTGCAAGCAATATTCCTCTTCAAGAACTTACTAACCCTATCCTCAAAGGATTCCTTCGTAAATATTGCTTACATCGAAATATACCAGATGAATCAACATTGCGTAAATATTACATACCGACAATTTACGTAAATGTTGTGGAAGACATACGCAACGAACTCAAGGACAGCATTATCTGGCTTTCAGTTGACGAAACTACAGACACTTGTAGCCGTTACATTGCAAATTTAACTGATGGTGCTTTAAAAGAAGAGCCTTCATCTTCCTATTTAGCGGCCTGCAAAGAACTTGAAAAAGTAAATCATACTACGATCGCCAGATTTGTGAATGACAGTATTAGAAAAATATTTCCAGAATCTTCTGCAGATGGCTGGTTCAAATGGCTCTGAGCACTATGGGACTTAACTACTGAGGTCATCAGTCCCCTAGAACTTAGAACTACTTAAACCTAACTAACCTAAGGACATCACACACATCCATGCCCGAGGCAGGATTCGCACCTGCGACCGTAGCGGTCACGCGGTTCTAAACTGACGCGCTTAGAACCGCACGGCCACACCGGCCGGCTTCTGCAGATGAAAGGGTGTTTGTGTTTATTTCAGATGCTGCTCCCTATACGATCAAAGCAGGAAAAGTCCTCCGAGTATTTTATCCCAATTTGATTCAAGTGACGTGCTTTGCTCATGGAGTACATCGCTTTGCTGAAGAAGTACGTTCCACGTTTGTGAATGTAAATAAACTAATTTCATCCACAAAGAAAGTGTTTCTAAAGTCTCCTGCTCGCATCAAGACCTACAAAGAAAAACTTACGAATGCCCGTTTACGTTCCGACCCAGCGGTAACTCATTGAGTACGTGGGTCGAAGCTGTGTTGTTTTACAATGAACATTTCGTGGCCATTAGAGGAGTAGTAAACGACTACGGTAGTGCAGACGCTTTGGCAGTTTGCCAGTGCAAGGAAGCTTTTAATGATTCCGGTATTAATAAAGACATTGCTGTGATTAGCACTCTTTTTTCCCATATACCTGCAAGTATTAAAAAGCTTGGAACTCAAGATTTAGCGTTGAATGTATCTATTTAGTTAATCAATAAATTTATTCTAGTGAACTCCTCATTGCAGGAGATATTCTCAAGAAAACATAAAGAAAATTCTGAAAACATTTTAAACAATAACACTGGCTCTGAACCCTTGAGCCAAATTGATAGTTTTATTAATGGGACGGGTGAACTTTTACCAAAACAATAAGTGCCAACATAGCACCCAAATTCAAACACTGCCCAATTAGTTCAGTTGATGTGGAATGGTCATTTTCTGCTTATAAAAATGTTTTGAGTGATCGAAGACACAATCTTACTACCGAAAATTTGGAACAGTTCTTGGTCGTTTGTGTTTACAATAGTAGGAAAATGTAAAATAAATTGTAAATGATGCTTTGTTTCAATAGTATTAATTAAAAGTTAATGCTGTTAAAAAAATTCATGACTGTATGTTGCTTTTTAAATAAAATATTACGGAGTTTTTGAGAGTGCTCCTCTGCGTGCGATATATCTCGAAGTTGGTCCTGTACACGTCGATTGTTTCGCTGCGACTCACTCGCATGGCATCCCCTTTTTACCGACAACAATAACAAAGAAGGAATAATTCTTGAACCACTGTATGCGTCTCCATTTTGCAAATTTTCAGAAAGTTATCCTAGAAAGGCCCCTTTCTAACTTCTAGCAGAAAGTATTCATGAAAATATATCAGGGATCTAAATGTACCGATTTTTCGCGTGGCCGGCGCTCTTCCTCGTAATTGATATGCACAGGTTCGACCTGGAGATGTAATGCACGCAGTAACTACCATGTTTTTTTATTATTTCGTCTTGCGTATTTCGACACTTTTCATACATTTTTAAGAATTTTCATGCATATTTGTATGGATATTTTAAGGTTTTTAGGATGTATAGAACCCGGTCTCTAGTCCTAAAGAACAATTGCAAGTATGATCGATGTAACATGCAAATAACTAAACTCATCTAAACTGTCTATTATTTCATAAACCACCGCTTGAGACTGGGTTGTTTGATCTTCTAAAGAGACAAACCTTAAATCCGGAAACTATAATTTCTCAGAAGCCATCAATTAAATTTCAGATGTGTATCGTATTATACCGAATTCACCTATTTGAAATCTGCAATGCTATGAGAAAAAAAAATCGTTATTATATTTGTCTAAGGGGTAATCATATGAAAACGAGACAGATGGAAAAGTAGAAAAAAATTTTTCATTATTTTAAAAATAATCACCAAAACTGTTAATTTATTTATCCCAATATGAGGCATGGAAAAATGTCTGCGGCTGCCCACGGAACCACGACTGTACCCAGGCGTCCACCTCTTCGTCCGAAGCAACTCGGTGGCCACCAGTGTCTTTCTTCAGGACTCCAAAGGTATCGAAATTGCATTCGGAGGGACCAGGACTGTATGGAGGGTGAGTAAAGGCTTCCCAATGAAACTTCTGCCGCTTAATGCTTAGTCGGAACAATCTTCCTAACATATGGACCGCCATTATCCTGAAACAGAATCACGCCATCCGTCAACATTACTGGCCGTTTTGAATCGGGAGCGTGATTCAATTTTTGCAGAGTGTCCACTTGGACACACGTCCCCCACGCAGTCCCGATCTCTCTGCATCCAATTCCCATATTTATGTAGCCCTGAAGAAAGACATTCGTGGCCGTCGAAGAACTGCGCACCTGGGGACAATCATGGTTGCGTAGGCAACCGCAAACAGTTATTCTTGCGGATATTGACCGTCTTGTCTCACAGTGGTATTAATATATTAGCAAGCTATGGCTATTTCTTTTGAAATAATAGACAGTTTACTTGCTTTTTACCATCCGTTTAGTTTGCGTATGACTGCTCCTTATATTCAAAAAGATGACGCACGTCTCTCTCTATTGATGTTTCTATGACACAAAACTACGCGTTGTTTAGTCAGAATTTTGTTGTGAATGATGTCAGTGAATCTAGAATAACGATATCTTCAACGATTTAGAAATATAGAAGATCATATGACTCAGTCTGTATACAACGGTCGAGAGACAATTCAAATGACATGTACTTGTTGTAACAGTGGAACATGTCCAACTTGTCTTGTTAGGTATTGGTAGCAGCATTGGAGGGAATCTGCTGCATCTGCCTCCAACATGCCTCGTGTTTACTGAAGTGCTCGACAGTTGTACTTTCTGACATCGGAGCCGGCCGGAGTGGCCGAGCGGTTCTAAGCGCTTCAGTCTGGAACCGCGCGACCGCTACGTCGCAGGTTCGAATCTTGCCTCGGGCATGGACGTATGATGTCCTTAGGTTAGTTAGGTTTAAGTAGTTCTAAGTTCTAGGGGACTGATAACCTCAGAAGTTAAGTCCCATAGTGCTCAGTCATTTGAATCTCTTTTTTTTTTTTTTTTTTTTTTTTTTTTTTTTTTTTTTTCATCGGACAACAGAAAGTGCTCGGACAGTACGTGCGTCGTCATTCTGCTTTTGCTGCTTTAGCATTAATCAGTGATAATTCGTCTTATCGTTTGTCGCTCTCTTCTAACAAATGTTAATCGAGGCTCAGCATGTCACTGTCAAAGCGAGAAAAGAACAAGAAATAGTCGTCGAATGCCGTATTACTAATATGGCGCAGAATACAAATTCGTTTACTATCAAATTATATGAGAAATTATTGTTTGTATTGTTCGATGACATTATTGTAGCCGTTCTGATGAAATACAATGTATATGGTCTCTATAACGATATTGAGTACTCAATAAAATATTTTCAACTTACAGTTAAGTAAATAGGAGATTTTGATCAAATGAATTTGAATATCTCATCACAACGCTATTGATTCACTTAAATGAAAACTATATTGAAAGCGAAGGCTGCAAGTATTTCGTTTGTTAGCCAAGGAATTAAATGAGTCCTGATTGATCGTTGCAACCAAAGTAAAAAGTCCGGAGACAGCCATTCGGCACGTACAGTAAATTGAGTATACTGGTTGTCGCACGAGAAGCCAAGTACCCTATAAGCCACATTATTTTCTGTGTTTCTTGTTAAAATAGGGTTCAAAAATGGTTCAAATGGCTCTGAGCACTATGGGACTTAACATCAGTGGTCATCAGTCCCCTAGAACTTAGAACTACTTAAACCTAACTAATCTAAGGACGTCACACACATCCATGCCCGTGGCAGGATTCGAACCTGCGACCGTAGCAGTCGCGCGGTTCCGGACTGAGCGCCTGAACCGCTAGACCACCGCGGCCGGCGTTAAAATAGGGGGTAGACTGATATTCTGCTGCTACAGTTTATTAAAAGAGTAGTTGTTGAGTTTCAGATATTAGAGAAATGGTGGAATCGATACGTGTACCAGTAAAAATATTCTTGAATTGCTCTGTGGTTTACAGAAATTGAAATATTTACAACTTTGCCCGATATAAAAAAAAGGTAACATTTAATGTAAACGATATACATTATGGAAGCAATTTAGCTTTTTGTCACCCACAGGCCTAAGTATATTCTAAGTTCACGTTTGTAAGTGGTATGGGTGTTTAATATTTCTAAAATTTATAGAACCGGCCTGATTTAGCTTCACTGATCAGGATAGTAAAAACATGCGTATATTAAGGGAATTTTCATTGACAAAGCAGGCTTATCACATTCACACAGTTCAATACTGTTCTGTCCTGATTAAATTAAGCTTAACTTAAATTCCATAAGGCAGTGAAGCAATTTCGAAGTCTCGGTGCGACGAAAATTGTGAGTCGATCTCCTGGAAACATTTGTAATAATTATTAACTTTCGGTGATCACATGGGGAAGATCGGAGATCTGCTGGTAAGACCGTGTTAGCGTATTTATTTGAAGTAACTGGATATCTTGAGCATTCAAAACGGCAGGTTCGTCCAGTGTAAATCAGACGTTCCCCACTGATCCCGTGCAACACAGCGTAGTAAGCAGACACTGTCAATAATAATAATCCGTTAAATAATACGCGAACATCAAGGTGGCGACTCGCTCAACAATACATACATATATACCTCCTTCTTTTACGACTAATCGGCAAGAAGTTCCTATTCTTTTCATAAGAGAAAACATAGATAGCAGAGAAGCAGCAGAGAAGCTATTCCATGGAGTAAATGGACGCTCCAAGGAATAATTGGGCTTGAAACTACTTTGCATTAATAATCGGTAAGATAAGAAGAGATATTTCGAGGTATGTACTGAGTTATATAATTTCTAAAATTTCTGAAAATATCGTGGAGAGACCGCTGCAAGAGACATTACAGGTGGAAACCTGCCCATCTCAAATGTGTTATTTGAATGGAAACCAGACGATCTGATTAGGCACTATGCTTACCGACATCAGACAGACGTCTGTCATGAAGCACAGAAATTGTCTGACGCGTGAAGATCGTGTGTGGAGGCGGTCGGTAGGCCTACTGACGCACGTCTTAGGCTTGCAGTCATACGCGTTGAGCCAGAAGGTGATTCAATCGCCTTTTGAGCCGGAATCATGTGTGGATGTCTGATGTCTCTCATAGATAACAAGGGTAATTTGAAGGCTTTGCAATATCAACACAGGAATCTCCTACCTCTTTTCCTCCCCTGTAATCAATATTTCAGCGACGCGTTTGTCTTTCAAGATGAAAATCCATGAGCGCTACCCTCAGCCGGCAAGGAATCAACCGAATGGAGTAGTGTGCAGGATCTGCTGGCATGAACCTTTCTGAGTCTCCTTCGGGTCAGCTGAAACTTGCAGCGCTTCGTCGCAGGAATCCTATTCACACAAATGATGACGCCAGGAGAACCGAGGCCTCAGCTGCAACCTCTCAGCCAACTTGAGGACAACATGCCAAGCGCATTAGGGCGTGAATCCACTAACAACTAACCTTTCGCAAGTCGCTTTCAGAAGATATTTCCGCTGGTTCTTTGACGTGGAAACACCCCAGCAAGCCGTCTTCCACAAGTTTCCTTAACTTCCAGAAGTTGTTTCCGCAAGCTAGAGTGAACAGTTTTTGAAGCACAAGTAATTTACGTTGTATACCGTATTTTGCGAGTGCAAAAAAGTCTCATTTAGATCATACGCGTTTCGCTTTATTTTATAGCATCTTAAGTTGTCACTGTAACAATGCAACTGTTCTGTTTGCCAAGATCGTAAACAGTTCTCATTTTTACATCACAAGTATTAAACAATTTTAAATTATCATTATTATTCACGAGCTTTTGTAACCTTCTTCATTCCTAATGTTCTTCCACAGATAGGTACTCCATTTTTAGAACATCGCACACCGACACTAGATATACTTCCGTTTTCATGTTCTGTACCGAGCGAAGTAGCGCACTGGTCAGTACACGAGACTCGCATTCAGGAGGACGACGATTCAAACCTGCGTCCGGCCATCCTGATTTATGTTTCCCGTGTTTTCCCTAAATCGCTGAAGGCAAATTCCGGGATAGTTCCTTTGAAAGAGAACGGCCGATTTCCTTCTCCACCCTTCCCTAATCCAAACTTGTGCTCCGCCTCTAATTACCTCGTTGTCGACGGAACGTTAAACACTTCCTCTTCCATGTTTTGTGCATCCAGTGTCAGGAAAGTGCAATGCTCTAAAAGTCGAGCGTGTGGAAGAATAATACGAATGAAGTTGGAATCAAAAAGTCATGAGTAATACGAGAGGCATTCAATAAGTAATGCAACTCATTTTTTCTCGCCCAATTTCGGTTGAAAAATGCGGAATTTGTTGTCGGGCACCGTGGAATATTCTCGCTTCAGCCCCTATAGTTTCATGAAGTTCCGATAGCTGGCGGTGCTATACGTAGCCGTCGAAATAATCTCTATAACGGAGGTGCGTTCCAAGCAGAGAGCTGTCACTGAGTTTCTTTTAGAGGAAAAGCAGAGTATCGCAGATATTCATAGGCGCTGGCAGAATGTCTACGGAAACCTGGCAGTGAACAAAAGCACGGTGGGTCTTTGGGCGAGATGTCTGTCACCATCGCAACAAGGTCGCACAAATCTGTCCGATTTCCCGCGCGCCGGCCGGCCATAAACAGTTGTGCAGTTGTGACGTTGGAACGTGCGGATAGTCTCAGTCGAGGTGATCGACGAATCTCAAACACTTCGTTGCAAAACTGGACGTCTCCGTTGGTAATGCCGATGCACTCGTCCACCCATAAGGGTAGTCAAAGATGTCTGCTCTCTGGGTTCCTCGCCGTCTAACAGAAGTCCGTAAAGAGCAACTAAGAACCAACTGTGCGGAATTGTACCGAGGCTGATCGTGACTCTTTTTTAGCAGAAAACACCGTCACAGGGGATGAAACATATGTTTATCATATCGAACCGGGAATAAACCTGCAATCCATGGAATGGCATCACACCACCACTCCTCCGAAGAAAAAGCTCAAAGCCGAACCCTCAGCCGGTAAAATTATGGCGACGGTCTTCTGGTACTCTATTTTTGTCCTCCCTCATGGTAGAACGATCAACTCTGAAGTTTACTGTGTTACCCACAGGATACTGACGAAACCACTTCATCTTGTTCGTCGCCAAAAAAATGCAAACGAACTTTTCCTTCTCCTTGACAGTGCAAGACCTCTCATAAGTCCGTGCACCCAAGAAGAGCTCACAGAACTTCATTGCACTGTTCTTTCTCATACACATAACAACCTGGATTTCGTGCCTGCCGACATTCATCTGTTTGGCCTAAAGAAGGATGCAGAAGGAAACAGTGCGTGGATGATTGGGGGGGGGGGGGAGGAGAGGGGGAGGGTTATTGATGCAGTAAGACGTTGGCATCGACGTCGGTCAGTAGAGTTGAATCGTCCGGCTATAAAGACACTCTAAGTAAAGCTGGCGCAAGGCCGTTGCGTTGAACGAAAACTGTGTTGAAAACTAAGGTTTTGTAGCCAGAAGAGTGGAGAATAATACCATATATATTGGAATCCTGAATAAAACCAACCTGCTTTCAGAAAAAATTGTGTTCGATTTCTTATTGAACGCCCCTCATAATTGTAATTTAATGTTATTTAATAGTACTAATATAAATGAAAACTGTTTACGATCTTGACGTGCAGATTTGTAAGGAAAATCACATTGTTATAGTGAGCATTGAATATCCTTTGAAATTAAGCAAAACGCGTATGGTCTAAATAAGACTTTTATTGCAGTCGCAAAATACGGTATATAATCGATATTACTTGCGTAACTACGAATTCAAAAAAGCAGGCGTGGAAACAGAAATGTTTATTGAAGTTTGCTAGAATTACTTGCTCAACTTACCAGTTGCTGGAAATTTGTGCCAAACTTGATGAAGTTTTGTGTAAAGAATTTGAGACTCCCCGTGCCTAAATGTGTGTGGACCAGTGCAAAAACTAACTTGTTAATTCAGAAAATGAATTACTTAGCCGGCCGGGGTGACCGAGCGGTTGAATTACGTTCCTGTATCTCGGGTAACAAAACTCGTCGGTTTAAAAAAAAACGATTAAGAAGGAGGACGCACTTGAAAATATTGCAGCAGATTTTGAAACAACAGACGCGGAAATACGAAACAAAATAATCACAGTTTTCTGATGCAGCGTTGTTAGGAGGTTAATAAAGCCAAAAAATTGTAAAAGTGAACCTTATACAGATGATTTGTACAGAAGTAAATGGGAATATTCTCATTCCATGGAATTTATATTTCGGTCACATTTGATGTTTCTGCTAGATAAAGTAACGCGTGCCAGCTATAGTCCACAGGTTGCTATCCTCGTGTTCCTGCTAGTTCTTCGACAGAAAGGTGGTGTGGTTTTTCTGAAGGACAATGCACGATCACATACGGCTGCTGAGACGAAACGTGCCAGCAACCTCATCAGATCTCTCGGCAACTGAACGCTAATGGGACATGGTGAGCCGGGAACTTGCTCGTTGTCTGGTGCCTGCAAGAAAGTTGCCGAATTGCAACAAGGGATGCAATATGCTTGGAAAAATTTGCCAAGGATGCCACGCGGCGCCTTTATGATCGTTTGAATGCAAGAAATCGT
Organism: Schistocerca americana; assembly: GCF_021461395.2. Lineage (NCBI taxonomy): Eukaryota > Metazoa > Arthropoda > Insecta > Orthoptera > Acrididae > Schistocerca > Schistocerca americana. Next base: position 655,313,031 of record NC_060130.1, on the reverse strand, counting down.
GCCTGAGTTGCCTCGAGAGGATCTTACACTGTGTATTGATGCGACTGTTTGGCTACATTTACTGTGACATGGGTGTTTGATTTGATCAGTATTTGTTACCATACACTCCTACAATGATGTCTTATCACGTTTCAATAAGATGACCTTGTCCTTGAGAGTGTTGCATTTATTTTTTCCGGCAGTGCATATGTTTATGGGTTCCAGTGTACATTTGTTTCGACTAGTGTCCCTCTGCGCCCTTCTTCTTGAGTTTGTAAATGGTGAGAATCAAATGTGCCAAGCAGCGCATAATGGGAATTGTTACTCTTCTCTGTTATGATAAATTTCTGGAGACCACAATTCATCTTGTCAGATGCCCTTGATTTTTAGGGTTTAGAAGAAATGGTGTTCATAACACTCGGAAACATGTGGATATAAGGTCAAAATATTATTCGGGCACATTTATTGCTCTACAGAGCCAATAATTAAACACCCGATTTTGCATTCGTTGACCTGTAAAAGGGTAGCATTTCATAACATAATTTTTTAGTGCAAATGAATAATTAGCAAGAATGACGTATGGTGTCTGTCCTGCGCTCTAAAGTTCAAAGTATTATGCTAAGGACATTCTGACAGTTTACAATTATTAAAAACTTAACCATCAGTTATTCTACCATTAGTGCCTACATCTAAGTATACAACTGTACATTCAACCCCAATCAGTGTTAATAGCACAATATCATGGGTGCCTTTATAATTGAATCTTTTAGTCTGTATGACTATACGTTTTATATCAATAGTATAAATACGATTTGGAACATCCCAGCAATTTTCAAAACCGTTAGCGATTTGTAAATATTCTTGTTTCGTTGAGCCTGCCTAAAACTGTAGGAAACAACAACTATACCCGAAGTTTGTCTCTTGGAAGATACATACTACATTATATTTGTTTTGGGTTGTTGAAAGCGCAAGGAAGAGAGAGAAGTGTGAGACAAATTCTTTTCTTGATAAGACATTCACAGATTCATAAGACGCTAGAACTCCTATAAAACAAAAGAAAATCAACGATACAAATACGAAGCTATTCTACAGAGTGCAACTGTGGCAATGAAGAGTCTGCTGGTGGACATCAGGTGTTTGGGAATTATGGGGTGTCTGAGCTACTTTTACTGTCGCAACCATCAAGTAAGAAAAAAAATTAAAACGGATTGTATAACAAGTAATTCTGAAAGTTTCAGCAGAAGATGAAAATGTAACATGTTGCAATGCTTCGTTGGTGTCAGTTGATACAAATTTCACGTGCGCGCCGTCCTATGATGATTTTTCTGATACTGCCAATATGTATCATCCACAAGGGAACTCTTTTGTAAATTTTCTGATACAGCGAATTATGTGAATGAGCTTATAGAAAATTTAAACGCTAATGTTCAAGTATTCAATTTCCAAACAATCATATAAAGCAGTACAGGAGATAGCAGTCGGGAACGATACGAGATGTAGTGCACTCCGGGACTCGGAAGAGACACATGATGATTTTTCTGATACTGCCAATATGTATCATCCACAAGGGAACTCTTTTGTAAATTTTCTGATACAGCGAATTATGTGAATGAGCTTATAGAAAATTTAAACGCTAATGTTCAAGTATTCAATTTCCAAACAATCATATGAAGCAGTACAGGAGATAGCAGTCGGGAACGATACGAGATGTAGTGCACTCCGGGACTCGGAAGAGACACATGATCTAGTGGAAAACAGTTCCTAAAAAGAATACGGCTAAATATGTACAAAAGTAGTTACGGACAATAACTATAACCATTTCCTTTATTTGATATTTAAGTGTTTTATTCTCTTATCTGTGACTAAAAGTCGACGAGTAACTAAAAGGCGACCTCTTGGTGATATAGCTTACCGCATTTTTGTATCCTACTTTCGAATACTTGAGTCTACAGTCAACAAGAGGTGTTCAAAACCTGCATACGAAATTCTCAGGAAGTACTTAATTTAAGCGAACTCCTGTTTGCAAAAACTCATTTCGCTAGTCAGAAATTACTTTCTTTGGATACAGACAGCTTCATCTACTGGGTGAAGAACTGCGATCCATAGAAAGTAATTAGGTACCACGGCGGTACACATCCTCATGCACACCAATGATCCTTATGGTATTTTTTTGCAGAACAAGAATGTTATCGCTCTAATGAAAGACGAGGCGAATGGAATGCTGATGGCGGAGCTTGTCAGCCTGCGAGCAAAAATGTATGCATGTTACACGCTGGGAGGTGCCACCCAGAGGTAGGCTAAGGGTGTGCATCATGGTGTGTCAAGGGCCCTCATAGTAGAGGATTGCTCGGGATGCCTATACAGTGGTGTTCATGGTGCTCTACCACAACCATGGGACATAGTGCAGCAGACTAGGATTCAATCACAAGGGCACGAGGTGTGCACTGTGCTGCAGTGGAAATTTGGCCTGTCGCCTCATGGCGATAAGTGGGCCAGTTGTGATAACGGGACTGACACTCTCCCATACTCACACTATTCACTCCTCCATGAAATGAGTGGAGAGACCTATAGGGAGTGAATCAGTGTGTATAATATGAATGAATGTGTATGGAATAGTATGACCTGCTCATCATACTGTTAACAGTAGTAGTAGATTGCACACAGTGTATGCTATAGTGTAAATAGTTTTTTCATGCACATCACACCATGTAAAATATTTTTTTTTTTCATGCATGCCGTGTGCGTCACACTTTGACTCCACACCATGTGTGCCATGTATATAGTTTTGGTGTGCTTGTGTAGAAAAAATGATAAAATGATAATAAAAAATCATAAAAAATTCGTTTAAAAGAAATATGAACTGCAGTGTATTTTATTTTCAAATGTGTCTGACAGCATGTCATATAAAAATGTGTACCAAGCACAAATGTGATAGTCTAGTTTTTAACTTTTACCTGCTACTAGCCAACCTAGTCCGATTAGTTTTTTGGTATTTATTTTTCCCAGTAAAATGCCACTTGTCGATATTTCGGATACATCCACTGCTATTATTGCAGTATTTTCAATGCATACATAGTCCATTGTAAAAAAAATTGTCAAGTTGTTCAAAATTCCTTACACTTTAGTCTATAGCTATTATTTGTAATAGTAGTAGCTGAAGGGCAAAAAAGTGCCGCTACTTGATTGTTCAATCACATTGTAAAATACGAAAGCTTCTGTTTTCTAAGCGAACCAAATTGTAACTGTTTCGCAAAGTATCAAAAACGCATCTCTTTCTTAAAAAGGAACTAAACTGCATCACATGAAACAAATTCTATCTGTGAATTTTATCTCAGGAATCAGTGTGTAGAAGGAATAAAATTGTATCACTAAACACTGACATGCATCTGTATCTGTGTCTATAAGAACCGAATTGTATCTCAAGAACAAAACTGTATCTCATGAATTAAATTGTATTTGTAAGAACTGAATATACGAAAAAATTCGTTACCACAATTATGTCTTTCTTGTTGTTATTTACAGAAAACCTAGTCCATCTGTATACATAAAAGATGTATTGGAGGCAATTGACATTAGTTTTGAACATGAGTCCTATTAAGGAGGTGAAGTTTAAGTTACAGAATAGCGAAATATATTTCATGGTTGCATGGGACTCTATGCCTGTCGTGCTGCACGTGTTTGGTTGTGGGTGCAGGTGGCACGTGACCATGTTCGCTTCGAAAGTCATATAACACACATATCTAAAATTACATCTCTTGTGATTGAGGAGAACCACAGACGTGGTACCTGGGTAAATGTACATACTGACAGAATGGGAAAGAAAATAAAGTACACAGAAATTATGGGGTAGAAATTCATTTATTTATCATCCAACTTAAAAGTAATTTTACATTTTCATACGCAGACCCAACACTATTTTGACACGTCTTCTTCTTCTTGAGTCGACAGAGAAAAGGTCATCTGTAAAATTCCAAGTCTTGAATATCAGAAAACTTGAAGATGCGATGCATTCATATGACCTTCCCCTCCCCTTTGATGTAGATGAGGGTATCTATGTGGTCAAATAATCGAAGTGATGCCACCATATCTTTATAGTGTATACCAGCTTCCTCCCAGTGAATTCCATGGTAGAAATGTGTTCGCCACTTGGCACTCCTCCATGTTTTACAACACTTCACATCCGTGACAGACCTCATTGACGTAATGCAAACTGAGAATGTCTCTGTTATACCAGAATCTTCTGTGTACGCTACTAATGAAACATCTTTAAATATGAACTGTCCTTGCTCTTCATCACGGAAACCCTGAACGTCCGTAATGGTGTTCCCACCTTGAGATGTCATTGTGAAATGCTTCAGGTATGGCACAGCTTTTGTTCATTTATATAGCTCGTTACATAACACCAGTGAGCGGGCAATAGTTAATCACACAGTCATGTAGAGCTAGATCATGCACTGCGTTGTGTTCAGGAAAATTTGTCGAAGAGTCAAATTTAATTCTCACATCTATAGGCTCTGATTTAACTATCGCCTTCTGTTTTGAGCAATCTATTACGATGATTGGTTCCATCTCCTTGAATTTCCATGGGCTAGTAAGAAGCATGGAACTGTGCATACATGTCAAATGCTAGACTGCATACTTTTTCATCCCACTGGAGATGTAAATTATCATACAGGTAGAATTTAAATGTCAGGTAGACTCTGTCATTATTTAACTTACAGTTATCATATTTGACGGAATCGTTTGTTTTAGTCCCTCTTCTGTTAGTCTGCAACGCAAGTATGATGAATCTAGACGTGTCCGATTGAGCAGAGGTCTTAATAGACCATGTCTGTCTACTTGCAGTCGATAGAACTGGGTATTTAAAACGCTCCCATGAACGGAAAGATAGCGATGGAAATACACCTGCATTCAGAACTTTTAAAAGCCTTAAAGGCCGCTCATCCGATACAGTATGTGTGGCATTCTCCAAATTATTTTATTGACAGTGATCTTGATCTCCTCTTGTGCTCTTTGAATGTATGAATTGTTATCCGTTGCCCACCATACCAAAATGAGTTCCTGTTTGACTTTTAAAATAAGTTGTTGCGTGTCTTCAATGTATGCCATAACCAGTTTTAGAGGTATAAATGCAGTAAATCTGATGTACTGTACAGCTGTTCTACCCACTGGCTCTTCTGTGAACCATCCAGCATCGTCTAAATCGTTCAAGCAATCGTTCTCAACTCTGTTAAGTTCATAGTGTATCTCATGAAACAGGAAAGCTAAAACATTACGTGTAAGGTTCGATTCCACTGTAGCAGTACTGTCTCTTTTCGTAACTGATCCATCAAAATGTATGAAGCTCCTGTATGGTAGGATTAAAGCGTCTTGGTGTTGGATGACAATCCTAAGTTCATCATTGTTGTTAAATTTGGTTGAAGCATAAGGTTCATGCAAGAAGTATTCCTCACGTATAATACGCTCATCATATTCTACTGCTTTAGTTATATCGAACGACGTCATTGTGAAGTTTCAGACTTACTGATTTAGGAAACTCGTAGTTCACACATGTTATCACCTTGCGGTTCTGTTGTGAAGTGTCACGCTGTGCGCTGTTCAAATGGCTCTAAGCACTATGGGGCTTAACATCTGAGGTCATCAGTCCTCTAGACCTAGAACTACTTAAACCTAACTAACCTAAGGACATCATACACATCCATGCCCGAGGCAGGATTCGAACCTGCAACCGTGGCAGCAGCGCGGTTCTGGATTGAAGCGCCTACAACCGCTTGGTCACAGCGGTCGGAGCTGTGAGCTGTGCACGTCGGTTTTATATCTGATACCTATCGTTGCTTTCTGATCACTGGTACAACTAAAGTCTCAGTCTGTTGAACGTCGCCACTGTCGCTTCTAGTCTTCCAGCAAGGTGGTCTCTTTGTTCTCACTGATAGGTAGGGGGTAGGTCCATTGTAAGTCCCGACTGGTTGAAGGTCATTGTTGGTCTCTGCCCATTCGCAGACAGTGGTTGTTCCGCTTCAGATGTACCAGTAGTTCTACAATGATTTTCTCACCACGAAAGTCGACAAGTTGATTATCCCGGTCCACAATACACAGCTCCAAATAGTGCCACGTCTGGACTGTTACTGGTAGGTATACAGTGTTGGTAGAGGTCTCAGTAATTTTATATCCAGTTTCAACTAATGGGAAGAATACCTAAATTGTATTCATCCATCTATTGTTGAGATAGGAGTTTGTTGCAATGTTACACTCGCCACGGTTTGTACTGGCAGGAAGTATATATACTGACTGATCAGATCTGTAAAATTTATTAGGATTCTTTTTCAAAACCTGTCCTTTTATGAAGTCAAGCAGTCGTCTTACTGAACCCTTCGGGTTGAAGTCAGTCATTGCACTGACTGTCTTTATTTCACATTTAAGTGTATTGATGTTTGCGCATAGCAAAATCGCTTATCCTATCCGCTTTAAAATTTCGTTTGAATCATCTATATCGTACGCACCATATTCTGTTTCCACAATTTGTTGTCGACCATTAATTTCCAGATGAAATTTATTGTTATTCTCTGTGATATTCAGAATGCTGTTTTACGTCACCAGTCCAATTAATGCAATACTCCACTCTTCACTGGGGGGGAGTAATTTGCGAGTGACACAGACGATCGTTCGTTTAAAGTCAAAGTATACAACACTGTATCTGAACCACAACTGACGAGTGGATGCTTAATGCACCTATTTATACATCCTTCTTCGTAAACGTTAGGATTAACATCACGTATACATGTCCTCACAGGTAAGTAATAAAGTCCTGATAGCTAAGAAAATTGTAGAACACACGTCTTCTGTTGGTGAAGTATCTTTGTAACTCTTCTGGTGGTTGCAGGTCTCAAAATGAGCCGAAATTGTAGACATTATTTGTATTTTTCGTAACGTGCGGTACCCAGTGCGTTACAGGTCCTCTAGCAACATGTAAATTGACAATTTCACATTCTCTGGATTTCCACATAGTCCTCGGTAAAGTGTCTAGCATAAACACCCCACGGAATATTGGAATGCTGAATTTATCCCAAAAAACTCGAACAGATCCGTACTTGTAAGCCGTATATTCGGTAGGATGGCTAACGGGCTTTTTTCCCTTATTTATGAAGAGACCTAGTCCTTTCTTGAATGGTTTCCATTGCTCCTGCTTCCATCCCGCAGTTATGTCTCCTTGCCTCCTGTAGCTGCTTCTGTGAGTTCTGAACGTTCTTGACTGTTCAGGCAATAGCCACAGCACCACCAGCCAGTGAACCCATCACTGAAAGACCTGCAAGAGCGATTTTTGGGTGCTGCCAGAACCCAGGGTGCTTTAACCGATCCTTTATAGTCCAGGGCGATTTTAGCTTCATACATCTCTGTCAGGATACAGTTTTTGAAACCCCCTTTTTCTTCATCATTGTCTTCTTCAGTGCCTTACTTGAGAGTCATACTCAGGCCCAACTTAATTTTACGATGCATGGTTTTATCAAGTAAAAATGCCGCAGTTTGCTGGCCTATACCAATATCCTTTCACATACGTATTGCCTAGAGTTTATCAGCTAAAATTCGATCTTCAACGTGACGTCATGGGAGATCTTTATGTTTTGCGTATACAATGTCGTGGTCCAAACACGCCTCATCAAGCACGTTAATCACCTCATCACCATGAGCTAGACGTTTTTGAAGCTTTGTGCCAGGTCCATGGTAATTATACTCCAGAACGTGCTATTCAACTCCAATTTTGTAGATAATGCGACCGCCACCCATGATGTGTTTCCTATAATGAGTCTTTCGCTACTGTGATGGTTGTGCTCTGTGCACTCCGTTATATAGTAAATCGTCAGCGTCAGTCCAGTTGTTTTGATTTGCGGGAAACCCAAGCCTCGATGTCTTATGACTCTCTCTATGAGAAACATGTGTGGTTCTGAGCTCTTCTGCATTCCCCCTGTATGAAAGCATCCTGAAATTTCAGTGCCACTGCTATCTTTTAAGATGTAAGTTCTGGGGTTTGTTCTCTGCACTTTGGAAACTGTGACTATTTCACTTGACCAGTTTCAGAGATATGACTTCTCAAATGCTGTCTTGTGTTTTGAGATACGTTCGAAATGACCCACATTAAATTTCTGTTTATGTGAATGTAGCATTTAAATAGGATAGTACACTGTATCCATGAGTCCATTATCATGAGCATCGATTTGTCTCATTTTTTTTATGATATGTTGGGTTTGATTAAACTGTGCAATTATTTCTGAAAGGATATCTGCCCATTTGTATGGGCCGCCAAGATAAAAACGCACCCATATTTGACCTTTTATTGTTCAGACATTCACGACACTCTCATTTAGGTGAATGTGGAGTAGCGGTGTATTCAATACTGCTGCATCACAGTCTTGAAATACCTATTGTAGAACACCCCACCATGACCAGTTTGAAGACTGTGCGGACATCGATTCGTCCCTGTCTTCAGCAAACGCTTAAATAACCATGCAAGATCCCTCCCTGGTTTTGTTTTAACAGGTAACGCCCACGCGAATTTAGAGTATGTATCAATTACCATTAAAATATATTTGAATCCATTATTGGCATGTGGATATTCCCTCATATCTACGAGATCAGCCTGCCATAACTCCTCGAAACCTTTAATCATAACATGTCCGTGAGGATACTTTTTACGTGCTGGTTTGTGCATTTCTCGAACTACTGTCTCCTTTTTTATTCGATTATACCTCTCTCTCTAAGCTCAGCAATTACTGAAACAATTTCGTTCGAATGAGCAGTGTTTCCGGTAGCAGCTGATGCCATGAGCAGTCGTAGTCGATCTATTAGCTCATTGGGATCATTGTAGTATAAGTACTGCGGGAGTCGATTGCTGAGTATTTTATGCATGATGTCAATACCATCACCAGTGCTATATCGAGCATTTAATATAGGTCTAATAATGTGCTCCATACTGTGGCAGTTTCCTGCTTTCCTATGTACACCAGTCATTTGCAGTAGTTCGCCATACATCTCCAGATATTTGGGTGAATAATTTACAGTTTTTACGAAATTTAGGAAAATGATGTTCATTAGACAAGTTGTTCTTTGAAATCTCTATTGTTTTTTTTCTTTTAAACTTATAGGTTGCATGCCTAACGTGTATGGTTTTTCACCACTGACACTAAATATTTAGTCTATCGTATTATCACTGTGGTGGTTAATGAAATCATCAACTTCATCGTCGATGTGTAATTTCGCTGACAGTTCATTGAAAGATACTGTAACTAGTTTTAAGGTTTCTCTCAGTGTATGCTCTCCATCCGATTGCCTTAGTCTTAGCAGTCGTAACTTCTCTCAAACTGCCTTCCATTCAAAGATGACCTTCTGTTTAGTCGACATCTTGTTATGTACTAGTTGGACTACTTCATAGTTTTCACCTTATATACACTTCACCCAGTTCTATTAACGGTAACAAAGTTAAGTCATGTACTTTCTCTTCAGTTCCATCTACCTTCATAGTTACGTAGTTTACGTTCTTTTCAAGTGGAATAACCCTAGCATTTAAGTTGTTGATCAGCCTCAGAAGGGTCTGGCATACGTCTCTATGTCCTTAACTTTATGGTCCAGAGGATAAAATTTTCATCTACTTATTGACGAATTCTCTGTCTATTTATACCCGTCCTCTAACGTGGAGTCCCCGACAAGCGCGCCAACATGTTCGTTGTGCGATACGTACTGATGTACTCACCTCTTTTCCTTGCTGTATGCATAGAAACCGCTGGAAGTTACGTCTATGCCTACCATCATTCAGTTTCCATGTTTTGTCAATAACAAGAAACCTGTACTGTGAGTGATTCTAGCAATCTCCACATATCTTTTCAAATTCATTGAATGACATACCATTTCCTACATGCACTTGGTAAATGTGCTTTAAATTCAAATTGTGTTGTTTAAATGTTATAATGAGGTTTAAATAATGCCTCACCAACTGCTTTTGGTTTCTGGAACATATATAACTCAAATAAAGTATGTCAACAGCCATTTGATGACCAAAACAGAAATATCGTAGAATTTGATCTTGGTTTTCCACAGTAACATCATCAAATCTGAACACAGTATTTGGTTTCACCTCTTCTGGTAGAGGGCATTCACTGCTTTGACTAGATATCATGTATGTTACAGCATCTAAACCCTGTAGTATCTTTTTCAGCAACTGGTACTTGGTCTGAAACATTGTTTTTGAAAATACACATACATGCTCAAAGTGGACTCCATCCAGGTGTGTTAACAGCGACGTGAGAACATTCGTCTCCCACAGCTGGTTGGACCTATATTATCGCTTGCATATTATCAGGGAGGAGTATCTCATCCTTCTTCTTCTCCTGCTTTTCTTCTTCTTATTGTCTTCTTCCACACAAGATCAGTCGCTTACAACAAAGTTCTGAGGCTTTACCCACCCTGCCATGATACCGATTACATCTGGTATTGGCATGCAATGTGGCTTTATAGCAAAAACACTTGTAATAATATAGGTAGCCATCTTACCAACTGAGCTACAATGGCTACCTTATAATGAGAAGGTTATGAAGCAAGAAAAACAAAATGTTTTGATAATATATTTTATTTACACTTCAGTAATCGTACATAGTATGCAGTACATGAGCAAAATCTCCTGGTTCCTTCCTCACACCAGTACAGTTTTTAGCAAACAACGTTATCTTGCATGCACAGTATTCAGCGTGTATTTCCCTCAAACTGGTGGGTATTCCTTTAGCATCTTCTTTTGGTCTCATGTTGATATAACGTTCTAAATTGTCTGCATGCACACTATGCATATGGAGATACTTCACGATTTCTTTATATGCTCTTTGAATATAAGGTAATCATTTGTTCAGTCTTTCCAACACAATGGATAGCGCCATCCATAGACTGAACAAGTTAGTAATGGTAGATTGCCACAAATAAATGGACCGACCACTCGATCTTAGCATAAGTGCAGTGCCGTTGTACAGTGATGTTATATATAGCATCAGGCCGGCACAGCAAATCTCTGGGGGAGAGCGGGATGGTTCATATTCTGTGGTCATCTGTTGATTGATGAAGGGTTCTGCATTACACAGTTCGTCCCATGCCGAATCCATAAACCTCACTTTAACACCTCTCGGTGCATTTTCAATCTCTAGCACAAGACGACAGTCACTAATCACTGATGCTTGTTTACCAATATTTAAGCGCTTAAATGCGCTGATTGTTACGTTATAACATGAACTGAATAGCATTAAAGTACTGGGAGCAATTGGCAGTGTCTCATCCGCCATATCTACACTCCGTAAGGAGGTTTAACGTCTGCGTATCAGGATTTGACGGTGAAAGTATTGAGACGTATCGAGACTGTGATTTCATGATATTGTTGCTCGCTTTTGTCGGGGTCCCACGACTGCCGTTCGAATGTGGAAGCGTTTATTTCAGGACAGCCATACTTAACCTGATGCAGGATCTCAGTTGCCCCACATCATTAGCGCATGTGAGGACAGTCATATTGTTCCCTTAGTGGTGCAGGATCGTATATCTACGTCACGTGCCTCGAGTCGGAAAATGGACTTGTTTGCAGCAAGACAAGTATCCTCACGAATAGTGAGGATCGATCCATACGGGCAATGAAGGTCTTATCCTCAAGGGCAGTGTAACTACGTCTCGAGAATTACGGACTGTCATCACGGCGACCATTTTTGCAGTTTCCGTTACGTCAGTAGTGAGAGGGCGGTCCGACAGGGTGTGCCCAGAGGCAACACTGGACACACGACTGCCACTGCTTTGGCTTTTCAAACGACTCTCAGTTCTATATCAGCACCACTATGGATGTACCCAATCTTGGATGATCCGAGGAGAGAAAATGTTTCCAGATTACATTTATCATCGTCATACGGCCACAGCATCAGGAGTGGTGGTATGGGATTCCATACGACAACACGATCGCCTCTGATTCACATAGCCGGTGAATATGCGTTGTAAGTCCGGTCGCTGTGGCCTATCTTTGAGCTCTCCAGGTGATTTTCGTTCAAGAAGATACCACAGGAACATATGTTCTCTATGGTATTCTGATACTAGGGTTTTTCGACTGCTGCCTGGCCAGCATGTCCTCCATATTTTTCATTCGATACTAGTTTGCAGAGACTGGCACTCCATCACTCGCCCACCACTAGCGTTAATGAAATCTGGGTTAGAGTTATAGCAGCACGGAATTTCGTACTCGTGCCTGTCATCCAGACTCAGTGCAACTTGATGCTCAGTCGGGTTAGAGCCATAGTTTCTGTCAGAAATGGCAGTTTTATGTTCTATATACAGCATTCCGTATACTCTCATATCACCTACCAATATAATCATGTATTATTCTTATTTTTCTGTATACACATATTACTCAAAATTTAGTCATTTGGTATCCTTCCTGGTGTTGAAGTCTTAATGAGCAGCAGGGTATTTAGTCAGGCTTGTTTTCGTGATAGAAATATCAGTGGTTTCGTATCTGTTTCCTTCTTTGCTTCATTATATGGTAATCACTTCACTACTTTTATCTACTGTATCTTCTTTCGATCTATAAACGTTGGGCAGTCCCTAATCCAGACTGCACGACTGCTAGAATAATTGGTCCAAAATTATGGCAAAGAACATATTACTGATTCTTGCACAGCATTGTATTTTCAGCAAACTACTTGGCCATTACACGATGTGCTGGTATGTTCATAATGTTGAAATCGAAAGCACTTCATCGGATTTTCTGTACGTGGACTTACCTCGACGTTTGACAAATCCAGTAAATTTACGCATTCTCTGTCACCACTGATGAGATTGAACTTGATATAAATGTGGCTGGTTTCTGCGACTCATTCACTCTCTTCGTGTGTCACATTTCTGTAACGAGTTCTTTACGTTCCCATAGATCGATCGCTGTCGAAGATGCACCCAGAGATAGATAGAGCAAAGGGGCACCCGTTCTCCTCCGACACCCTACAAGAAACACAAACAAAACTCGCTTCCGACTGTCACAAGTCTACAGTAGTCATTGTCTGGCCAGGTTAATAATATACACACTACACTAGTATGGTGTTTTGTGTACGACGGAAGTTCTGAGTCGTGTGTTTTTTGTGCTTCACAGATGTCAGTAGGTATCGGATTTGTTTTTCGTGGAGGTCTGTAGACTGACTTAATATTATACCTCTTGAGAAGCCGGCTTATCTTTCCCGTAACCGCGCCACAGAACGGAAGGTTTACGACCGTCTTGCTATTTTTCTTGGCTGTGTGTTTCTTTTTAGTCCTTTCCGAGAAGGCGTGAGAGTTGAATGTTCTTCTCTACTGAAAAGAAGGAACTTGAGCAGCGCGCCATGTCTGGCATATAAAAACAGTAATTTAGTCTCTCATTGTTAACTGATACTTAAAAATGTTTCTGGGAAATGACTACAAGCCGTGTCACTCTGCAGAGGCCGGCCATTGTTTTATCCTGGACTGTGAGCTTTCATTAACTTACGAACCGGGGAGCAGCACAGTGAGGTTTTATTGCTCCGTCAAACAACACCAGGCCGTAATCTCGGGCTCTTCTGGCGAGTAGCTTGTTCTACAAAGTGGCGTAGTAGTTAAAACAAGTCGTTGCCACAATGAATGGCACGCTATAACGAATGCAATGAATGTTTGTGGTTCTATAACTACATAAAGGCAAAAGTTTCCTTTAGAGGGACATTACGGACACGACATACCGTTTTCTCTATCAGCTTCTGTTCGCTGTAGCGTGGAACTGAGTGTTTCATAGTTACCAAACCAGACCATGAATTTTAGTGTATTTCACGAATTTCAGATAGTCATAGACTCCATTCCGCTGTGGAACATTTAGTGGATCACATTTTTTATGAAGAAGCATGCAGGAGCGAGAACCTTTCTTTTGACAAACCAAATAACGTTGTCAGAATTTTCACCGAGTCCGCCAAAGCAAATACGAAACCAATCCAACCTCGTGGCCAGCAAGGAGCACGTTCCGAGCATGCGTTACTGTCCATGGTGATCACACACCCTGTTAAGAATCACGTATCACTTTTTGTAATTTTCAGGTGACCATCGTAAATCGCGGTGACTTCATTTAACTATTTTCTTTGAATAAATGTGCCTTTTCTGTTCATCTTATTGCGTATTTCCTTTAGTTACCGTCTGTACTTTACTGTAGTAGGTCTTTCTGTGTATGGTCCAAGTTACATCGAGCTGTGTTACTTGGCAGTGACGCATCTTGCGAAGGTTACTTTCGTCCTTAAGTTTTGCACACAAGTGTACTTTGAATGGCACAATGTGGTGCTCTACTGTAGGATGATGAGAAGCAGCTCATCCATCTATATATATATAGGGCTGTTATCTGTAGCCGGAATGATATTGTCTAACATATTGGTACAGAATGAATCGGGGGAGCGGGCGCGTGAAGATGTCTGCTGTTGTTCGAAAAGTGTGGGTGTGTTAAAATTTACACGGTAAAATAATCGCAGATATATTTAAAAGCAGTAATACTGATTTATGAACTTTTCAATAGCTCTGACGACATATTTATCATATACTCTGTGTCTTTAACTGTGTGTGCGTCCAGTTACGTCCCGATTTCTGCCCTGTATACATTTCAACTTGCATCTCACGCCGATACTTATGAAAGATGACATATTTTCTTTTGGATACTATGGACACTATTAAGATCTTTTTTGTATATTTATTTGTTTGGTGACGTTGCCTAAAAATTGCGGAGAAGCATCCTAATGGGACTAACACTCTTGGTGGATTTGGTAACTGAGGAACGAATTCCCTTAATGTATCCTTATGCGCAGAAATTGCATTTGACGCAAGTGTAGCAGTTAAATTAGCGACCTATACCACATCTGAAAAGGTTGTACGGATACCAATTTTGGAAACACCAGAAAAAAGGAGGAGAAAACTGCGTAAGTGTTCACAGACCGGGAAATCCTACAGAGTTTGAAAGCAGCGTGACAGGAAAGCATTGACAGCAAAAAAAGTCTTTCCAACACCAAACGAGGTGGATATTAAAATGTACTGCTAAAGACGATGACTATTCTTTCAAACACCGAACGAGGCGGAAATATAAAATCTGCTGCTAAAGACAATGACTATGTTGTGTGTAAAAGGAACTACTACAATAAAAGGGACCATAAGTGGACTGGATTCATTGCATTCACTGTAAGAAGTGGTTTCGTAAAACATGCACAGATGAAGTAGATATGTGTAACGACTCTGTTGTAAAACAATAAATATCAACCAGAGAACGGGCGGTAATTGCAATACAAACTTTTATTTCGTATTTCTTGACAGTAAAATATGTAGTAAAATTGGTGATGGTATCAAATTTATTTTGCCATCCTACACCGATCATCGGAGTCAGGCGCCTAGTAGTTCAAACTGTAAAAATACTTACTAAGGCCCATGAAAATTATAATTTTATCAGATACATCGATTTTTGTTTGAAGAAGCATTGCTTAACACGCGTGATATATTTCATTCCGGAAATCTCAATATTCTCGACATAATTTCATGTAGAAGCAAAATCGCGACGTACTATATGTAGACCTTGTGTAACCATAAACCGCACATCTATAAATATCCGCAGTTCATATAAATTTTATATACAACTGCAAGCCGTCCTTGCTTTAATCGTAAATACGTGTTTGCTTGATGCTAAATGTTATTATTTTTACATAAAGAAAAGTATTATCTTCTCAATAACCTTCAAAATTGTGAACTACACCCTTCATTTCTATATATGAATTAGTGAATTTGCTCAAGGCCCTTTTGTTGCCTTTGTCAGTGGTCACTTTCAGAACTCAAATTAATGATCAAATTAACTAGTTGAATAACACTGAACCTTAAATTGCTGGTGTACCCATGTGCCACCACAATAAAATAAAAACCATGAATAGTAGAGAGAGTATGAATGAGAACAGTAGCGTATTTAAGTTTACAAAATAATGACAAATTTTATTAATCCTTTTGTAACCCCAACTAGCTAATGAAACTTACACAAAAATGACAAACAAATCAGAAAAGGAATAGTGTTTGATTAGCAAAGCATACATTGGGGTGAAAGCTATATAAATTCTCCCTTTAATTAATCCCTTTAACAGCGCAATCTGACTTTGTTTACATGAGTCCACTGTGATGCCCAACTATATTCAAATGGAATAAACCACAAACTATGGCTCACCTGAGAACAGGGAGCTGTGAATATCGTTAAACAACCCTTTCACCTTTGTTCAGGCTGCAGCAGAAAACAGCGCACTGTGGACAAGGAGCGGTGCACTGCGGCAGTTGTAATATTTAGGCTCGTTCACGAAAATTTGCAAACTACGCGGTCTGGCATGCTGATTATCAGAACGCGGGAAAATTCCCTATCAGAACCTTGGAATCTCGGCAGATTTCTCTGTGAGGTGCACCCGTTCGCTGGTCTGACCAAAACAATTTTAATCACAGGTACGACAGTGCGTGCTGGAATTGTCAAACGTCAGATGGCCGACTCAGGACGATTAAGTTCACCCTCTTGACACACGATATGTCCGAGAAGATAAGCAGTTCCACTGTCGGTACAGCTGGAAACTGCCACTGGCTCTTAGTCCACCACAAGATGCAAACCAGAAGTCTGGCGCACTAGGGAAAGAGCTGAAGTTCTCCATCAGGGGAAGACCAGAAGACGAAGAACACCAAGAATCACAACCACATTCCACCCAACCTCGGTATTGGAGCCGAATTAGCAAAAATAAACCACCCCCTCATTGCACAAACCAATCGAATTATACCCTACTCATTAAATCTCCCCTCTTGACTGTTCTGTCTGCCTGGTAGCCAACACAGACACAGCGCTGGGGTTCCCACGCTAGGGAGCAAGCCCCTACTTTGCGTATCCTGAGAAGACCCAAGCAGCGACTCCAAATCTCTCTTGCACGAAAAAAGGAGACTTTAGACAAGCGTCGCTCTCATGTTTTGGCAAAAAACATGTACCTAGATGGGACCACAGTCCCTCATTCACTGAGTGATCTTATTTTTTTCGGGACGACCATTTCCAATTTCAGACAGAAGGTTGCTAAGCTTACGTCACAGTCGTGCCCATGAAATGTATGTTTTTGCCTCTCACTAAAAGAGCCTAGCGACTTCTTGGCGTCAGGGGAGCTCACAGTCCTACCTCCACTAGACACATACACCATCTGCTCTGTATGTATCTCCCAGCTTCTAACATGAGAATGCACTGAGTTCTAAGACTTTCCCACCATTTGCACAAAGGCTCGGTTTACAGCAGTATATCTTAAATGGTTACCTTCAACCACTTTCCGCCATCTGGGCGCTTTCGCGATGGACTGCCGCCTGGCCGAGGTAAAATGTTTTGCAAACTGGCGCCCTTCTGTCCGACCCTAAGTAGAAGGAAGAGAGGGCATCGGCCAGAAGTCCCTCTGCACGTAAATTTCACTCAGCGCTGCTTCTCAGAATTACTCACACAGCCAGATCGCCTCACTCAGCATTTATGGTCCTCAGTTCATTTCTGCCTGTTCACAGTGGCCTCCAACAAGACTCCTCGGGTTCAAGTTCTCTACAGGTTACACCTGCAGTTATAAGAACATTCTCCCCGCACTTTTCCCATGTAAAAAGGTCATAAATCACACATACCAAATGTAGTACTGGGGAACACCGAGATCATGATCTAAAATATGAACGTAAATCTGACTGACAGCGTTGATAAAGAGAGAGAGTGACGTGCCACCTCTCACAATTGACTAAGGCCCTTTATGCTGAGTGCCTTCAAAACTATGGGCAACACGTCGTTTAGGATCAGCAAACACGTCATCTTTTAGTCTAAATTAATGTGGAGAATACTCATCGCACTTTTCTAGCTGCGAACAATGTATCTCATTTGGAGCACAGACAGGTTAAAAAAACTGTTAGTGACAACACCCACTCCACAAAACGAACATTAGATAGGTCACCATAACAGATTGCTTAAAACCGAAAATCTGTTCATATTCATCACAAGAAAAATTTGAAAACGTTTTCATAGCATCGAAACAGCGTGACAGATTGCAGTGTGTACCCCCTTCCATATAAAAAAAGACTTGTAAAGCTCTACCGCAAGTCTCAAGGTAGTGAGAGAACTCAAAACCTGATTGTTATTTGTAGAAACATCAGCTTCTCTGCAGGTCACTTTACTACAAACAGCAAACTGGCTTGATGAGTGCTGTATAATCACAAAACACAATGAATTTTAGTAAATGAGTTCATTCGTATAGGGACTTCACAGTGATCATGAGTGTGCCCAGAATCTAAGCTGGGGAAAGTGGGGAGGGGAGGGGTTTCTTGATTACTCACGTAAGTTTTACGGTGTACGACAAGAAATAGTTTTCATATTTCTCGACAAATGGCTCTGGTTATAGACATTAGTTACTGGTCAGTAACTGGATTTCTTCAAAATTATTTGATACGTCAGTGCAGGATGCTGCAGGATGCGAGTTTCTTGTAGGGTACGGGAGAGCTACAGCTGCCCCTTTCCCCTGTCCCTCTCTGCGTAAGCCCTCAACAGCGATCGATATATGGGAACGTAAAGAAGTCGTTACAAAAACGTGGCATACGAAGAGGGTGAATGATGACTCGGAGAAACCGACCACATTTATATTTAGTTCCATCTGATCAGTGGTGACGGCTACAGGTTAGTGCAGACTGAAACCTACCCATCGCGGGACTGAAGTAGGCACAGTGGAGATGCATGGAAACTAACGTATTATACGCAAATGGATAAAGAACGATCTATAAAGATAGACAGACATCGTTACGGAACGCAATGTGTTCACTCTAGCTGGGATGTCAGTTCATTTGATCCAGCACTAAACTGATACTAAGAAGCGGAATGTAGTATCACAATCAAGAAACTAGCAACTATGGGGTTTATTAATGGCCGAAGAAATACTCAGAACGATTGTTCTTGAAAAAGAGTGAATCATCAATTCTTCACACTGCTGAGAAGTGAAAGAACAGGGAAAGTGTCGTTCGAATATTTCAAAACGTCGCTATTTACTTTCTCAATATGACACAAATACATAAAACAATATTTAGAAGGCAATTCATAGGTCCTCTTTAACTTAAGCATTGTGTTTCGCTTTCCTTCTAAATACCAAAAAAATTAAAAAACAACAGAATGTTTCTCTTTCAATGGAATTAAATTTTTCGCTCAAAACAAGGGGAGGGAGGGAGAGGGAGAGGGAGGGAGGGAGAGAGAGAGAGAGAGAGAGAGAGAGAGAGAGAGAGTGAGGTGGCGCAGTGGTTAGTGCACTGGACTCACATTCCAGAAGACTACGTTTCAAGTCCACGTCCTGTCATCCAGATTTAGGCTGTGATTTCCCTAAATCGCTCCAGGCAAATGGGATTGTCCCTTTGAAAGGACGCGGCTGATTTCCTTCCCCATCCTTGAAATAATCTGAGTTTATCCTCCGTCTCTTATGACCTCATTTTCGACAAGACTTTTTACTCTAATCCTCCTTCACTCTTTTCCACTTGAAAAAGATTTTCAATGAATATGTATCATTTATTTATCTTCTTACTAGCTGAGTACCCGGCTATGCCTGGGAATGTATTTATTACGGTCTTCTATTCGTCCAGCTCCTCTCCCTCCCACATTCTGTCTATCTCCTCTTCCACCTCCTTTCTGTCCACCTGCTCTATCCCCCTGTCCATCTCCTGCTGCCCTCTCTCTGTCTCTCTCTTCCCCTTCCTCTCTCTGTCCATCTCCTCCTCTTCCCTCTCTCTCTTTATCTCCTCCTCCCCCTCTCTCTGTGCATCTCCTCCTCCTCCCTCGCTGTCTGTCTATCACCACCTCACCACTTCTCTCTCTCTCAACATTATCACCTCCACCTCAATTGTGGGCTCGTGATTCTCACTCCCGCAGTTTTTTGTTCCATATTATAGCTAATATGTGTTTAGGATGAGCTTCTTACACATGACATTGCCCACGTAAACACATTGTAAATATATTTCACATATATTTTACACGTATTTGTACCAGATATCACATGAAACTGTAGCGAATTTCGCCTTGCAATTTCATTTCCACGCAACCCAATGTTTATTACATCGTGTCTTCTGAACTGTATGCTGCACAATGATATAATTATACAGATACATCCAGTGGTATATGTGACTACTGCCTGCGAAATGTGTTGTGGATAGAGTTACTAGAAAATGAGTAACAAATTAAAACGTCATATATGCTGCAGCAGTTTTTCACGTATTTCAGTATTTCACGTCATCTCTCTTAAACTATGCGTGAAAGAAACTGGTATTGGCATGCGGATTGAAATTAAGAGATATGTAAACAGGCAGAGTACGGCGCTGCGGTCGCTAACGCCTATATAAGACAACGAGTGTCTGACGCAGTTGCTAAATTGGTTACAGCTGCTGCAATGGTAGGTTATCAAGATGTAAGTGACTTTGAACATGGTGTTACAATCAGCGCACGTAAGATAGGACACAGAATCTGCGAAGTAGCCATGAAGTAGGGATTTTCCCGTACGACCATTTCACGAGTGTACCGTGAATATCAGGAATCCGGCAAAACATTAAATCTCCGACTTCTCTGCGGTCGGAAAAAGATCTTGCAAAAACGGGACAAAAGATGACTGAAAACAATAGTCCAACTTGACAGAAGTGCACCCTTCCGCAAATTGCTGGGCCTTCAACAAGTGCGAACCATTCAACGAAACATCATCGATATGGGTTTTCGGAGCCGAAGGCCCTGGCATGTACCCCTGATAACTCGTTGTCTAGAAGAGTCTGAAGGCACAGGATTGCATTCTGCACAGCAGAATGAAGCATGTCCGTAGGTATGCTGCCTTCCTCTCTTGATATGCTGCGCTTCGGATCAGCACATTTGTGAATGTACCCCTGGTAAACCCTCTCCTTCAGGTAGCCCCACAATCAGAAATCACAGAGAGTGAGATCAGGTGAGCGTGCTGGCCAAGCATTTCGAAACGATCGGCTGATAATTCGATCGTTTCCAAATGTGTTTCGGAGAAGCAGCTGAACTTCACGAGCGATGTGCGGTGGGGCCGCATCTTGTATGAAAACTGTTGAGTTCAATGCGTCTCTCTCTCCTGTAGGACGCGTATGACATGCCGGCAAAGCGTATCACAGTAACGCTGGCCAGTCACACTGCGCGTCTTTGGTTCCTGACAGCCAACCTGTTCAAAAAAGAATGGGCCAATGATGAACGTAGCCGTGAAGCCACACCGTATGGTAACACGTGCACCATGCACAGGAACTTCATGCACAGTGACAGGAGGTGAAGATCACCACACTCTTCAATTCTGTGTATTCACCTCACCCGTCGGAGAAAAATGGGCTTTTTCTGTCCGTAGGATGGTCCAGGGCCAGACCTCGTCAACTTCAGTCCTTGCGAGAAAGTGAAGAACGAAGTCAACACGTCGTTGTGCATCCTGTGGTGCAAGCTGCTGTGCGATAAGGATATGGTATGAATACCATTTAAGAATGATTCGAAGCACCTTCCGTACAGTGGACCGCGGGATGCTCAACTGTCGTGACACAGCATGCGCATTACCTGACGATCGGTAATCGCGCGTAGCGTTGTCTGCCATAGCAACAGCGATTTCATCAACCACCTGTGGTGCAACCGGTCGTCGGCCTCTTGTCGGAACGACGCCCAGTTCTGCAGCTGATACGAACTTCTTCAGCATGCTCCGCACAGCAGGTGGAGAAAGAGGATCCTTCCGTAATCCTTTCAGCCGGTGGTGTTCTCGAAGTGCAGCTGCAGCATTACTGTTGTTTTGATAACAGAGCTTCACCAATAATGCCCTGCTCATTTTGTCCAAGCTCATGTTGACACGTCAACAAGTGCACTGCGACTGATCAGGTGTGTGAGACTATGCATCACGATAACTGATCACGTCACCTGGTGGCCATAGTTGAAACTGGACTGTGTGCTGCGATGCACCCCATACTCTGGACATTAATGATACCAAGTTTGGTACTCGTACAGTAATTAGTTTCCGTGTTGTAACGTGTTAAATAGGGAAAGTTTAATTATAACCAGCCAGTATATGTACATCCAATTTTATATGTATGGGTTTATGCACAATGCAGGATTTCTCTATGCCCAAGTACTTTAAAAACTGAATCAGTTTTTGATTTAAGATACTTGGCCTCTATTGTAGAATAATACGTACATAAAAGATATCGAAGTTGTCATATAATCTTCGCAATGTGCCACGAAAGCAAAGCACAGTACGAAATAAATATTAAAAACACACAAAAGCTGAAAATCCCCTACCACAATGTGAGGGAGCGCGGAGAGGTCAGCTAAACTTCCGATATTGAAATACGATGTCCGTTTTCCCACCTACGTCAGTGTCCAAACTTTCTTTCAGAAAAACTTGACGTTGATGTTCTGTATGAATGCCTCCATTCGGAAGACATTGTGCAATGTTTTGAACTTGTATTCCGTCACGTCCAGTCTCAATCGACTTTAACACGGTTGTAAAAGGACACTGACACCAAGCATACGGCATTTATGTCACGCTGTCCTCTTACAACCACGACACGACGTCTTACGTAGCAGCAACACCTCCTTCCAGGCTGCCTACTGCAAATCTTGCAACGACTAAACTGCCCGGGCTTCAAATTCAGCGCTAGGAAGCGACAGTTTCTGGTGGTCAGAGGCAACTCAATTTCTTAACGTTTCAGGCAGCCCGGTCCCATGGAATTACATAGCGCAGTATCATAGTGTTTTACTAAACAACAGGGCCATGTGACGTTAGCATATCTGATACGTGCGTACCTCAGCATGCTGTACAACCCATCCTCATTTTTGGAGCAGCAGCTCGACGCCATTACTCACAAGGCGATGCAAAGCCCCGTGCTTCATTTTGTCACCGACGTTTATGGTTTGCTCGGTGCGACGCGTATACAGACACTAGATAAAGATCCGAGAAAGTTTTCCTCCGCACGGACACAGATCCAAGAGATATCAGAGCGACCACTTTACACTGACATCCTGTACTCTTTAAAATAAAACACGACTGTCGTAACAACACAAATAACTAGAACCTAGTCAGCGTCTGCCCAAAATATCCAAAGCTGCTAGGCAGCCTCGGCAAAGAAGGGAGATAACAGAAAATAAAAAGAAACTGACGAGAACCACCGAATGATGAACCACAAAACGACGTAGTGATCTTCGAAATCCCAAACGATCTGGTGACAGTAGACCTATTCTCTCTCTCTCTCTGAATATGAGTAAAAACGTAAGACAGTCGGTAGTTTGTACTCCACAGTGACCAGGAAGTAACCGGCTAAATGTTCGTTGTGATTGAACCACTCCTATCGCTGTAAGCTGAAGAAGATTTATTAAAATCTGTATTTAAAACCGTAGGTATTTCCTCATTTCTTAAGTTCTTAATAGAAGTCATGAACCGTAGAGTATCATATTCAGGGAATGAATGTTGGGGTGCAGATACAGGAATCCTGAATCGCCGTCCTCGGCAAGATTGTAATTCCGTCGTGTTGATGACAGTGATGAGTGCTCGTACAGTGTGGTATTGTGTTTGTGTTGCTGTGGAAGAATGGCAGGGAGAGGGTGAAACTTGGTGTTGGCACACAGCCTACTCCTCTCGAATAGCACATACAGGGCCGCCGAGCTGAACGATGTCATCTGACCGATGGATCCCCATCAACTGCGTTACGTACACTGAGGAGGGTTTGGATACTGGCTCGAAGGCTGGTGGTCAGGAACTGTACGCCGCCATCTCTGCTCACCTTGTCGACTAAATGCTGGCAGTGGAAATTTTCCACCGCCAGGGTTCAAACAGGCTTACCTCCGAGTCGAGCGCTACGTCACAAGCGTGCGTTGGTGACGTCAATAACAGAAGTCATTATCACAACAAAAATTACTTAACATTAAGTTAAATTGCCGTTTTCAAATCTGAATGAATTAGCGTTCAAAAATAAATGTTTTTTTAAGAGAAAAGCGAAGGATGATTAACGTTATCTACCCGTCAATTACGAAGTCACTAGAGACAGAGTATAAGTTTGAAAAGGACAGAGATAGGGCTAATCCTTCTCATAGACTTGTCATAGCCTTAAGCGATTTAGGGAAACGTTAATCTCGGCGCTCGGGCGGGGATATGAACGTCGCTCCTGTCGAATTCGAGACCGGTGACTTAATGCCTTAATCGCTGCGCTATCTCTTTCGGCACAGGTTTCAATTAGCATTGCAGTAGGTTTTATTTGCGTTTTTGTAGGTTTTACCGGCTCATTTAGAGGAACATCAACGTATTATCACACACTACTTCTCCTACGTCTTTATATAACACACACACAAAACTGTTACGTTAACGTTCAGTACATCTACATCTACATCTACATCTACATACATACTCCGCAATGCACCATACGGTGCGTGGCGGAGGGTAACTCTTACCACAACTAGCATCTTCTCTTCCTGTTCCACTCTCAAACAGAACGAGGGAAAAATGACTGCCTATATGCCCCTGTACGAGCTCTAATCTCTCTTATCTTATCTTTGTGGTCTTTCGGCGAAATGTAAGTTGGCGGCAGTAAAATTGTACTGTAGTCAGCCTCAGATGCTGGTTCTCTAAATTTCCTCAGTAGCGATTCACGAAAAGAACGCGTCCTTTCCTCTAGAGACTCCCACCCGAGTTCCTGAAGCATTTCCGTAACACTCGCATGATGATCAAACCTACCAGTAACAAATCTAGCAGCCCGCCTCTGAATTGCTTCTATGTCCTCACTCAATCCGACCTGATAGGGATCCCAAACGCTCGAGCAGTACTCAAGAATAGGTCGTATTAGTGTTTTATAAGCGGTCTCCTTTACAGATGAACCACATCTTCCCAAAATTCTACCAATGAATCGAAGACGAATATCCACCTTCCCCACAACTGCCATTACATGCTTCTCCCACTTCATATCGCTCTGCAATGTTACGCCCAAATATTTAATCGAAGTGACTGTGTCAAGCGCTGCACTACTAATGGAGTATTCAAACATTACGGGAGTCTTTTTCCTATTCATCTGCATTAATTTACATCATCAGCAAACAGCCGCACATTGCTATCCACCCTATCCAAAAGATCATTTATGTAGATAGAAAACAACAGCAGGCCTACCACACTTACACAGTACTTCACAAACCAGTCACAAACATTGTTTTGTCCCCTTATTGATGTTTCAGGATTAGAAGTGCGCAGGCCTAAGAGGTTTCAGGTGTCCTAGTCATTTATAAGACGTGCAAAAGCTAAAAACGCAAATAAAACGAGGAATTCGAAAATTCAGCAGTATGTACATTATTTTGTTAATCTTTCTGCTGTCGTTTCCATCATTTATTCCCAAAGTGCGAATAAGCCAATTTGATTTTATTTGCACTTCAGAGTATCTTCTTTGGTACTTGTAGTACCCTCGTCGCCATTGTAGTCTTGTTCTGTAAGGAAGCAAGGGAGAGGATGTTGTTATGGTTGGGCAGTATCCTCATTCTACTACAGAAATGCCCACGTAGATTAACACGGTTCTTCATTTATATGAACAGGTAGCTACTACTTGAATACAGTCCATATGTTGTGGTACAAGCTCTTCAGTAATAGCCCTCTTTCAGACAACATCGGTAATCCTGCTATTACAAACTTTAGCCCCATTGCTGTTAAGCCCAAGTCCCGCTATGTACTGACGTAGCCTGTTGTTAACTACTTCCATGCTGTGATTGAACTGACACCCACCAAACTGGACTGTGAGTTAGTGAGTCAGTGAGGCCCTCCGGTCAGCGGCGGCGGCGGCCTAAATACATGCTGTCGAGAGGGCGTTGGCGGATTGTTGCTTGTCGGTGTGTCTCTGGCCTCTCTCGGGATAGGCGCACTTGATCCAGCGCATACTATCGACCTTCGTGCTACAACTTTGCCGACCGGTGGGCTGGCGACAGCTTATGTCAGGGTAGTACTAACATGGCTTTGAATTGAAGTCTCAGTCATTTGAAAGAATTTTAATATCGTTATTTCTTTCCATGCCTACAATTTTTTGTTTGTGATGGTACACATCTAATAGTATTGAAGTAACTGATATTCACATTTAGGATTTCTGTCTGTAACACGTATTCTGTTGTATCGTTAATGCTTGATCTTAACCAAAGATGGGACAGACAGTTGCACAACTTCAGAATCTCATACACACACACTCTCTCTCTCTCTCTCTCTCTCTCTCTCTCTTTCTTTCACATAACCAAGTTAGTGTACAATTTAGGACTACTGAACAGATGAAGTCCGAACATTATCTAACAATAATAGTTTCTGAACAGCAATTCACTCTTGCTACCTACGGAGGAACTATAGTGGCTAGTCGTTAGCTTTTGCATTATTCTTCAGGTGGGCGTCAGATCAAAACCTCGCCCAGCCATTTAGACATACTCCTCCCACAATTTCCTTTGAAAAGGGACAACTGAGATCAATCCCCATCCTTTCCCAATTCCAGTTTGTAAACCGCCTCTAACGATTGCGTCGTCGACGAGACGTTAAACCTCAATCTTCCTTACCTCCATTCATATTGCCATAGCGGGCCCGTATGAACATGTTACCCGGGGTTGGTGAGACTGGCGACAGATATACAGGGTATTTCTAATTTTCAGTGGGACCTCGAAAGAAGACCTCAAAATGTGTAACGTAAATTTAGGCGCTTCCTCTGGGATACGGAAAAAAACGATGAAAGGGAATATCTTCAGAACTGGTGCCGAAAGAAATAAATTTCAGTAATTTTCAGTTAATTCCATATTCTCTTTTAATATTTAGATTGAGCAGATTACCGATGGGAGAATTCTCTTTCTTTCTCTGCCTGTTTTTTCCTAAGACTATCACGTTATTTTGTGAACTAGACAGTTTAAAAACTACTTACAAATACTCATGCAGAAGAACAGTGCGTACAACACAAAAAGTGTTGGTTGATGACTAGTTTATAGCAACATGGCCTCATGAATCGTCTTTCATTTTTTTTTCGAAAATACTTTTTTCCGAATGGAGAACGTCCAAGGAAGCAATATCTAGTACTACCCACCACTCACATGATGTATGGCTGTGTCGTTGTTTGTCGGGCAAAAATACGGTTATTTATTATTTTATCATTTTTCGGTAGTCCATCCAGGATATTATTAACTCATGTACCGATATTTCGGCTGACAACCTTCCAGCCATTCTCAAGGTGAGTAACCTCCAAGAATTTTAACGCACTTTACCCTATGGAGTGAACACGCATGTGTCGACCTGCCAGGAAAACTGCAAGAAATAAAGCGGGTGTCTATGCGTCCAGCTAAAATTGTTAAACGACTAATTACAAGTAAAAGTAGAAATCTGCGAACTCTTACGGCATATTTTTTGTGTGTTTATCCTTGTGATTGGAATTCTGAGGAGCTTCGGCCGTTCACTTATGTAATAAAATGAAACGCCTACAGCCATCCTTACGACGTCATCTTTTACTCGGCTACTAGTTTCGGTGCTTCAGTGCACCATCAAAATGGCTCTGAGCACTATGGGACTTAACATCTGAGGTCATCAGTCCCCTAGAACTTAGAACTACTTAAACCTGACTAACCTAAGGACATCACACACATCCATGCCCGAGGCAGGATTCGAACCTGCGACCGTAGCGGTCGTGTGGTTCCAGACTGAAGCGCCTAGACCCGCTCGGCCACACCGGCCGGCAGTGCACCATCTTCCGGCCTTAGGTGACGTTGACGGGAGTAACACCATCCACATACACGATTCAACAGTAGTTAACATCTATAACTGGATTTCGCAGATTACCTGTTGCAGCGACTTTGTGAACCATCACTTATCAACTCAATAGTTGATGGTTGGAGGGACATCAGCGTCAGCTAAGGTCTGAACATGGCCCACTGAAGCACCGTACAATAAATGCCATCGTAAGGACGGTTGTTGGCGCCGCATTTTATTACGTACAGTATAATTTGTACGACTTGACAAGGATGCAGTTTTCGTAACAAAGTTCGCAGTCTGTGGCGTTGAGTTAGTGTAGGAGGATCCTCGTAATAAATTTCAGTACCTCACAGCTAAAGTACTGAAGTGACAAAACTGCATGCTACCCCGCCTGTTTCACATTTTAGGGCCACCAGCAGATTTCATTCCTCGGCGGAAAAAGCGTTCACTGTTCTTGGCAGCCTTACGAAGGAGGAAGCCGGCCGGAGTGGCCGTACGTTTCTAGGCGCTACAGTCTGGAACCGAGCGACCGCTACGGTCGCAGGTTCGAATCCTGCCTCGGGCATGGATGTGTGTGATGTCCTTAGGTTAGTTAGGTTTAAGTAGTTCTAAGTTCTAGGCGACTGATGACCTCAGAAGTTAAGTCGCATAGTGCTCAGAGCCATTTGAACCATTTGAAGGAGGAATTCCGACATAAATTGCTAACAAAAGAGCTAAATTCCGGCATTTTTCTTTTTACAGGCAGTATATATATATATATATATATATATATATATATATATATATATATATATATATATATATATGTGTGTGTGTGTGTGTGTGTGTGTGTGTGTGTGTGTGTGGTAACTGATTGTTCAGTGCAGGGCTGCTATGGACGATTATCGTTACTCCCGCATAAAACGAAGTGGAGCGCAGAAATTTAGGTCCCCTTCTTATGCCCTAAGTCAATGAGACCTGCAGACAGGTCTGGTGCTCAGTCCTCTAATCACATTACCACTTCTCCTCCATTTACCGGCAATGTATCGAAGAAGAATGTTTTTTTCTTCCATCTGAATTCGAAATGGTTACCACCGAGAAAGCACCACAACTATGGTGTGCGTCAGCGACCCCTGTTAATGATATGGCTAAAGACGTCATTCTCAATTGAAATAAATTTAATGCTGACGAAACTAGCAAAACAACAAGTTCAATATGACAGAGAGGAAAACTTCAGCCAGTCTGTTCACTTAACGTAGTCCGGAGTAACAAAGATGTCTCAAAAGCTGCAGCTGCAGGCTGCGCACTGCCACATACTAAAGCCACAAGAAAACCAAATAATCTCACAAGTAGTAAACGCCAGCCTTACAAGTCTGTTAGAAACAAACGGCGGCCTGTGTAGACAGAACCGCAGTATGTTTAGTTTTGCTTTTGTAAACAAACGCGGCAACAGTGAGCAGGTCTCGTCTTGCACTGCAGAAAGCCTCAAGTCATGTGCAGCGCAACTAGATACTGACGAACGAAGCACAATTAATCCGCAAATGCTCTGCATGGCCATCGAAACACACTTTGGAACAGGTATTCCTTACCTCGCTTACACCTTTTGCTAAGCAAATGGGATTCCATCAATTTTATAAGTGCTACAGGACGAATTATAAGAATCTTTCCAAAAATTTCAATAAACGATATCTTCAAATATTGGTTAATAAAACTAACTGTACGCGTACATTTTGCCATTCATCGGGCACATCAGCATATTCAGAAAAAACAATAACACTGGAAGTTAATTTCACATTTAATACGTATGAATGTAAAAAATCGGTAATCAACAAGATCTACATCTCTGTCACAAGTCCTCACGCCACCTTATGGTGTGTGACGGAGGATGCTTCGTGTATCACTGTAGGTTACCCCGGTTCCTGTTGCAGTCGCGGTTGGACCGTTAGAAGAACCATTTTTGGTATGCCGGCGTGTGAGTTCGAATCTTTCTAATTTTACCTTCACGGTGTTTTTGCGAGATGCACGTAGGAGGAAACAATATGTTGGATGATTCTTCTAGGAACTCCCGCTCTCGGAACTTTAACAGTATACCACATTGTGATGCACAATACCTTTCTTGTAGAGTGTGCCACCGTACTTGGTGCTTACTAAATAAACCTGTAATGAGACGCGATACTCTTATTAGAGCCTTCTCTATTTCTCCTATCAAACCTATTTGGTACGTATCCCAGGTGGACGAGCAATACTCAAGTATTGATAAAACGAGGGTGTTGTTAGTCATTTTCTTCGTGGGAGGACTACGCTTCTTGAGGAATCTTGCAATGAATCTGAGTCAAGCATCTGCCTTGTCTGCGACTAGTTTAATTAGTTTACGCAGACGTTCCACTTTCAATCGATCGGTACACTTAAATGGTTCAAATGGCTCTGAGCACTATGGGACTCAACTTCTGAGGTCATTAGTCCCCTAGAACTTAGAACTAGTTAAACCTAACTAACCTAAGGACATCACAAACATCCATGCCCGAGGCAGGATTCGAACCTGCGACCGTAGCGGTCTTGCGGTTCCAGACTGCAGCGCCTTTAACCGCACGGCCACTTCGGCCGGCGGGTACACTTATGGCGATTATTTTTGAAGTAATAAACAGTTTATTTACTTTCTTTCCATCTGTCTTGTTTTTATTAAAAATGAAACTCCTCCAGCTGTACTTAATATTTCATATTTATTTGGCTAGTGACACTAGTTACTGCCCGCCATCCATGTGGTGCACGTATTGGTCGCACAGCGGACTTCTAGTACTCAGCCACACACAATTGATTTCATCAAAGTGTACGGCCCTGAAGATAGCGTTGATGCAACGTCGAAACTAGTAGCCAAATAAGTATGAACTCTTAAGTACAGCTAGAGGACTTTCATTTTTAATAAAAACAAGACAGATGGAAAGAAAGTAAGTAAACAGTTTATTACTTCAAAAATAATCGCCATAACTATTAATACTTGTACATTTATCCCACTGAGAGACAAGACGATCACTGCCTTCGTGGAAAAAATGTTTGCGAACCATGATTGTACTCAGGCGTGCGCCTCTTCGTCCGAAGCAAATCGACGTCATGAATGTCTTTCTTCAAGGCTCCAAAAATACGAAAATCAAATGGGAAAAAATCGGGACAGTATCCATAAGATTGTTTCGAGAACTCTGTAGAAGTATCACTGGGAAATCCTTACACATCCTCCATACAATCTCGATCCCTCCCACCGCGATTTCCTCAGTTTTGGAGTCCTGAAGAAAGACATTCGTGGCGTCTATTTCTTTACGACCAAGAGGTGGACAAGTGGGTACTATCGTGGTTCCGCAGGCAACCGTAAACATTTTTCCATGAAGGCACCGACCGTCTTGTCCCACGATGGGATAAATACAATAACAGTTATGACGATTACTACTGAAATAATGAGTAGTTTACTTACTTTTTTTCGTCTGTCTCCTTTTCATTTGACTGTCCCTCGTATTTTCTTTCTTTTCTTCAAATCTACATCGTCGTTGGAGCAAATGACAACTAAACCGCGCCCGAACAGGCCATGAAGGTCCAACGGTACCGACCGGCCACCGTGTCATCCTCAGCCCACAGGCGTCACTGTATACGGATATGGAGCGCAAATGGCTCTGAGCACTATGGGACTTAACATCTGTGGTCATCAGTCCCCTAGAACTTAGAACTACTTAAACCTAACTAACCTAAGGACATCACACACATCCATGCCCGAGGTAGGATTCGAACCTGCGACCGTAGCAGTCGCGCGGTTCCGGACTGAGCGCCTAGAACCGCTAGACCACCGCGGCCGGCCGGATATAGAGCGGCATGTGGTCAGCACACCACTCTCCCGGCCGTATGTCAGGACCAAATGAAGCAACCACGAAATCTCAGATTGAAACAGCCTAAGCACAGATGAATCAGTCAGGAAACTAGCTGAATTCAGGTTAAGAACGACTAAACGGGAAGAGAGAACCAACTGCATCAGTAAACAGCGTTAATTACACTCCTGGAAATGGAAAAAAGAACACATTGACACCGGTGTGTCAGACCCACCATACTTGCTCCGGACACTGCGAGAGGGCTGTACAAGCAATGATCACACGCACGGCACAGCGGACACACCAGGAACCGCGGTGTTGGCCGTCGAATGGCGCTAGCTGCGCAGCATTTGTGCACCGCCGCCGTCAGTGTCAGCCAGTTTGCCGTGGCATACGGAGCTCCATCGCAGTCTTTAACACTGGTAGCATGCCGCGACAGCGTGGACGTGAACCGTATGTGCAGTTGACGGACTTTGAGCGAGGGCGTATAGTGGGCATGCGGGAGGCCGGGTGGACGTACCGCCGAATTGCTCAACACGTGGGGCGTGAGGTCTGCACAGTACATCGATGTTGTCGCCAGTGGTCGGCGGAAGGTGCACGTGCCCGTCGACCTGGGACCGGACCGCAGCGACGCACGGATGCACGCCAAGACCGTAGGATCCTACGCAGTGCCGTAGGGGACCGCACCGCCACTTCCCAGCAAATTAGGGACACTGTTGCTCCTGGGGTATCGGCGAGGACCATTCGCAACCGTCTCCATGAAGCTGGGCTACGGTCCCGCACACCGTTAGGCCATCTTCCGCTCACGCCCCAACATCGTGCAGCCCGCCTCCAGTGGTGTCGCGACAGGCGTGAATGGAGGGACGAATGGAGACGTGTCGTCTTCAGCGATGAGAGTCGCTTCTGCCTTGGTGCCAATGATGGTCGTATGCGTGTTTGGCGCCGTGCAGGTGAGCGCCACAATCAGGACTGCATACGACCGAGGCACACAGGGCCAACACCCGGCATCATGGTGTGGGGAGCGATCTCCTACACTGGCCGTACACCACTGGTGATCGTCGAGGGGACACTGAATAGTGCACGGTACATCCAAACCGTCATCGAACCCATCGTTCTACCATTCCTAGACCGGCAAGGGAACTTGCTGTTCCAACAGGACAATGCACGTCCGCATGTATCCCGTGCCACCCAACGTGCTCTAGAAGGTGTAAGTCAACTACCCTGGCCAGCAAGATCTCCGGATCTGTCCCCCATTGAGCATGTTTGGGACTGGATGAAGCGTCGTCTCACGCGGTCTGCACGTCCAACACGAACGCTGGTCCAACTGAGGCGCCAGGTGGAAATGGCATGGCAAGCCGTTCCACAGGACTACATCCAGCATCTCTACGATCGTCTCCATGGGAGAATAGCAGCCTGCATTGCTGCGAAAGGTGGATATACACTGTACTAGTGCCGACATTGTGCATGCTCTGTTGCCTGTGTGTATGTGCCTGTGGTTCTGTCAGTGTGATCATGTGATGTATCTGACCCCAGGAATGTGTCAATAAAGTTTCCCCTTCCTGGGACAATGAATTCACGGTGTTCTTATTTCAATTTCCAGGAGTGTATATTGAAAGTGAATTCCTTTGTGTTCCCTACACCTCTGGTTCACTGCGACACGCAATATTTCCAATAGAAATCGGGAATTAAGTGCTGGAACACGGCAGTGTGTTAAAGAGTATGGGGAAGATGCAGCGATCCTCAAGAATTCTCTCGTCTGATTATCACCCGAAAATCTCTGATCACGGACCACAAGAAGACAGAGTGTCGAGTCCTATACATGGCATGGTGTGATGAGATATAAGTTACCTCTAAGAGTTAAACTACGATTCATCCATACTAATGACCTAATTTTTATTTCACTTGCTTACTTGAAACACTTTGGTTCATCGTTCTAGAGCAGCCATTATACTTACAAATCTTCAGTAAATCCACAAGGTTCTGTGGCCACCTAGTCTCAAGCCATCTGAGGTAGATAGTCATATTTTAGGCTATTAACTTATTCTTACACTGTTGCATGTTTGTAACCGAAGGAGGCTAGACTCTTATGTGGGACGAGCGAATTTCAAACCCGCATTCAGCTTTTCCCATTTACGTATACTGTGATTAACCTTAATGACTTCATGTGAGTGGTCAGATGGCTCCTTCGAAAACGTGCTGATCAATTTCTTCCCCGGTTGAGGTACTTATCTACTCCTAATTACCTCGATATCGATTCATCGTTAAATTCAAATTAAATCGAGTCAGTTGAACCCATTTTATGAATTCTAGTCATACTAGATGTCTAAGCACACTTACAGTGTTAATTTCACGTTATATTTTATTTGTTCTCAGGAAAATGAAGCCTCTAGAAAAGGGACAAGTTGATTTGTTTGTTTATTTACCGATGCAAATTCCCATTCTACCCCACAAATATCTGTGAATGGAATGCTGCAAGATCGTTTCTTCCTCCGGAACGTCTAGAGTTAGTAATGCTGTGGGTTAGCGTTACTAACTTAAACTTGTAGTTGCGAATCACAGAGCGCAGGAAGTATGGGTCACTGACAGGGACATAGACTAGACCGGAACGACACGAAGGAGCAGTTGGTAGGTTGGTTTCTAACGGTAAATTGTCCCCACCACCTGAGGAAGAGGCACGGTCCGAGCAGCAAAGCCAGTGGTCACTTTCCGTCTGGGTATCTGTGCGTATAGGTCGCTTTATGAGCAGTCCACTCATGATGTGGACAAAGATAGTTGACCTACGTAAATTAATTCGAGGGTGCGATCCATTATTTTATTTTAGTTTCGGTAAATATGGAAGTGATCGTGATGCCTTTTTCATTGCCTTTTTTGCTTATGACTAGCTTGGTTCTATTTTTTAATAGTTTACGTACTAAGTCCTGAGTAGTATTTTTCCTGATGTCTTAACATAGTTGTAATTGTCTGGCAGTGTAGTCCTTGTCTGTTAGTTCACCACATGTCCCAAACTTTACTGCTACTGTTGAACAGAGTGGTTCAAATGATAGATCGGGAAGTAACGAGCCTAGTGAATACCTATGTGTGTCAGAATTTCTATCCTTATTGTATTTTTGCATTTTCTGAAGATAGTGCAGCCTCAATCCGACAGCTCACCACGTGTCCCAAACCTTGCTGCTACTGCTAAAAGGGCAATTCACATTGAAGAATGCATGGTTCTGAACTTAATAAATACTTGCTTGTGCAGGAAATTCAGTTTCGTTGCGGAATTAGATCTTTTCATAACTTTCAAATAATCGCCGTGGACACTTGCTCCAGGCCTGATGCACATCCCTGCCATTATTGTTTACTCCCAAATCACAACAATGACAGCAAATTGTAGATGTGAACGTGGTTTGTTTTTCTTTTTCTCTTGTATACAAGTGCATTGATCCTGATCCCATCCATTGTGTTGCTCTATATATGTATCAAGAAGTGGTGCTGGCTTTGCTTACGATTGTGCCTGTGTTGCCCACATTTCCTTCTCCGAGTGTCTATTAAAGGACCATTTAAGTTATGTCTTGCCACTGAACGCATCTAAATGTCAAGTAGTCTACCCTCATTGATGTCATAAATGTCCTATGATATGCAGAGATGTTTTTTTTATTGTATATCAAAAACTGCTGCTTGTATGGAATAATTTTTCGTGATTAATGAACCTTGTATCTCATTTAAACATACTCTCCAATGCACAATTTCACTTCCAGTTCACTCTTATATAAATATCCGAAAGTAATAATATGAATGACATCAATGCGTGTACTTTTAAAAGAGAATGTCAAGTTGAATGATTAACTCAGTAAACTTTACGTCAACGTATCACAGATGACATCACTTTCTTTTTTCCCTCATGCCTGCGACAATACATAACACTCATCTTCGCTGTCAGTCGCGCAAGACCATAATTACTTCATCCATTAGGCCTGTTCAGTAGTTTGAACTTTCTTAACGAGATAGGCATGAAGGTTAATGAGTGTGACCAGGGTAAGAAAAATATAGATGTTAAGACAATCAACTATGGAAGAGACGGTGAAAATAAACAACTCCCAGTCCAAGCACAACACCCCACCTTCAAAACCTCATGTTTCATTTCATGTTTTGTCTTAAATGACTTAAGTGGAAGTGAGCAGCCACTTCAGCATTTGTCCAAAGCCACTCATTCAGCGATAAACTTCCTGAAATTCAAATATTATATTAACACGTGTCTTCCACTTAATCCAAAATCTTGAAACAGTCGTCTCCCAGCTCATGTCGCCAACAGGATCTTTGTCCGTGAAGGGTGCGCATTTTCTGCAGTTTTCCATACATCACATCCAGCTCACTGGATTCGCTTTCTTATCACGATAAGTGTATGCAGTTTTAGGTTATCATAAATTACACATCTTTTCCAGTTATCTTTTCTATCCTCTAATCCTGACGAGTCCATCCGTTATCTTCTCTTTTCTTTAAAAGACTTGAAGTTTGTTTCCACTTAACTTCTAAGTAGAAAGGTGTAAAGTGCCGTTGGACCAATGATGGTGTTGTAGATCTTTATCTTTAGTCGGTACTATAGGACTTTTATAAGGTATGCGTAACAGAAAAGGAGACCTTCGTGTGGCGGTGTTGTATGTAATCCCAGTTGCACAAGTAGAGTTAACGGCTTCACAGGAACTTCATCATTATGGCGAGTCGTTTCCGCAGTTTGTTGTACGATTAATTCCCACAGATCAACACAAAGAGCATTTAATCAATTTATTAGTGCAGAATTGGAACATGCTTCATAAATTTATCGCAAGGTGATGTAGATGCACGGAGAGCAGTGTTTCGCACGGTGTACTCAATTCAAGTGGCGCCACAGTTATGAGGCCGGAAGTGTGGACCAGACGACCCTTGAGCTGCTTTAAAAATTTCGATGGTAGTTCCTAGATCATCTTTCTTACAGTCCTGATACATCCCAATGTGACTCACATGTCTTCGGTCCCTTAAAAAGTATCTGAAACTTCAGAAGTTCACCTGTGCAGGGAAGTGCAGGACACCATAGAGATTTAAATCCGTCAGCAACCCAGACGTTTCTACACTGAAGCCATCCACTCATTTCCTACGCACTAGGATCAGTGCATCAGTTATGTGTAGTTGTACTGTTCCATACGAACTGTAATTATAATATTGTTACTAAAATTTCTTTTCACATAACTGTAGTCTCTTTTTCATTTAGATAAAACTTATATTTTCAGTATATTTCGCATACCAGAAAACAGCGGTTACCTGATTTATCTTCTCCCTTAAATCAATGTCTAATTCGCTGCGCACCGGAACTTAAGTTAGTCCACGCATTTTAATCTTATTACTCCACCTGCTGAAACTGAGACTTAACTGCTAAGGTCATCAGTCCCTAAGCTTACACACTACGTAACCTAAATTATCCTAAGGACAAACACACACACCCATGCCCGAGGGAGGAGTCGAACCTCCGCCGGGACCAGCCACACAGTCCATGACTGAAGCGCCCTAGACCGCTCGGCTAATCCTGCGCAGCGGGAATGTGTCTATTTGTATCCTACAGTAATGGTATATTCCATCTTAACCTCACTGATTTGTAAGCCTACTTTTGTAGGCTATTGCACAACTCCTGCTAACATTCTATTCAGCTGGTCTGTCTTCACACATCACCACAATGTCATATTTGTTGGCTCACCGTGTCATTTATACTCTATTCCACTGTCATTTATATCACTGCCTGGTGACACATTCCGGCACTTGGCAAAATAAGAGTTAAGACAGTGTATCACATTTCTGGAGTCTGAGTTACATTTTAAATATCTCAGATAACTGTCCTTCATACAGCACTGCTATCACCGTCCTTCCCACGTACATTCTCGTTTGGTTAATCAAATACTAGGGTGTATTTCACTCGTTCGAGATACTACACGGACCAGTCACATTAACGTGGCCACCTATCAAAAGCCTGAAACATCGCGTTTTGCAGTGTAGCGGTGCAGAAAGAGAGTCAGTGAGGCTCTGGAAGGCACTGACAGGGGTGTGGAGCCATTCCGATCCCAGTGCCCTGGCTAGGTGCACTAGGTTTCTGAGTTGAGAATCCATGGAGCGAACAGCCCGATCGAGGTGATCCCACAGACTCTCGGTTAGGTTAAAATCCAGGGCATTTGGTTCGCAGAGGAGTACGGAAACTCATCACGGCGCTCTTCGAACGTCGCTTGTACATTGCAACTGTATGACACATTGCATTGTCCTGCTGGTATATGTCACCGCGCCTGGGAAAATAAAACTACACGTAGGGATGGACATGGTTCTGAAGGATGGGAGCATACTTGTGTTGATCCATTGCGCCTTCTAGATTGACGAGATGGCCCAGGTGTTAGATGACCTATGAATTGTCACCCATGGAGAGTGAAATGAGACCTAAGGACGACAGTAGATTTTTTAAAATTATCTTCTTTATTCCGGGCCTCGGCTGTAGTACATCAGGAACGGCTTGGTAGAGTCGTCCATTTGCCTCTCATGCAAAACAATGGACGTAAGGCATAGCTGACAGCGCAAAGAGCGGGGCCGAGCACGGTGTCACTCGAACGCCGCTGTCAGCGAAGTCTCCGGCTGCGACCGTGATAACAGTGTGGTAGCGCAGCTGACGTTATAACAGAGGCGGTGATGATCTCCGTCCAGCGGGTAGGTACACTTCTGCTCCGGCAACGGCTGCTTTCGTGACTCAGGGCAGGCTACCCCAGCCCGTGGTCGAATAGAGGACCCCATACTGCATTCCAGATTGGGTTATTTTGGGGGAAGAGACCATACTGCGAGATCATTGGTCTCATCGGATTAGGGAAGGACGGGGAAGGAAGCCGGCCGTGCCCTTTCAAAGGAACCATCCCGGCATTTGTCTGGAGCGATTTAGGGAAATCGCGGAAAACCTAAATCAGGATGGCCGGACGCGGGATTGAATCGTCGTCCTCCCGAATGCGAGTCCAG
Source organism: Schistocerca americana (assembly GCF_021461395.2). NCBI lineage: Eukaryota > Metazoa > Arthropoda > Insecta > Orthoptera > Acrididae > Schistocerca > Schistocerca americana. Next base: position 655,274,447 of record NC_060130.1, on the reverse strand, counting down.
TGTGCTAACCACTGCGCCACCTCGCTCGGTTGCATTCCAGAATGTCGATCCAGGTGTTAAAGTCTCGTGGTGTAGGCTGTGACACTGACATGAGAATATTTTAGTACGTGAATGGATGAGTACTTATACACTCCAGACTATGTTCGTTTAGGGCTTATGGCACATACTCTAAACACATCCTTGGTGGCAAATGAGGAATGGCTGCCATCCTTCCGCTAGCATATTGCAGCGTCAGCTGTTGCTATACTGCGCCCAACTGGCTCTGATTTGCAACGACTATCAGCCGTGTTTACTACGCAGTGCATAAGGCACGTGCTGCCTGTGGCTGGCTCTGTTGCAACTCACTTCTGTTCTGGGGTACTTTCTGACCAAATACGGTCGATATACACAGGTAATGCCACAAAAACATTCCCCAGACCCTAATTCTATGAGCATAAAACGTGTTTCATCTAAGAAGGCCACTTCTCGCTACTCAGTAGACGTCCAGTTGCAAATTCTACGTTCGTATGCAGCAACTTTCGTTATACGGTCGTTGAGGAGACATTGTTGGAAGCACTTTGTTTCATCTTGGCGGTCAGCTGCTCAGCAGCTGCCCGTCTGTTGGCCCACACATCTCCACAGCTGTCGTTCAGTCCTGTCATCTATGACCGGTGGTGCACCATAGTGCCTCGGCGCTTGCTTTGGATAGCGCCATTTTGCCATACACAATCTATTTTAACCACGGCAGCATGTGAACAGTTTAAAATCTTAGTCTTTTGGGAAATGCTTCCATCTTTGGTCTGAAAGTCAATGATCATGTCCTTTTGGATGTCAGACAAATCGCTCTGTATCCTCACTATAACAACGACTGCACTGTTTTCTGCCCGCCCCCGATACGCTTTGTATACCCTCCACTGCCAGTACTGACATCTGCCGTCTGTGAGTTGCTATTATACGTTGACGTCGAACATAGGCGGTGGTCACATTAATGTAATTAGAATGTGTATGTAATCTGTCACGATGCGTGTTGGTCTATGCCATTTCAAAGTCGATCAGAAGGTTTCAAGTATTCGTTTTGCGGCAATCTTCCTCCATTCCACATATTTATCTAAAAGCGCACTGATAAGCCAAAAATACGACCACTGTCCATTGCGACATTTACTGCCACCTAGTGGAGCTGTACGCACATGACGCGGTAAATAAAGTATGTAAGCAAAGCAAAGACGAATGGGGAATCTACCCACAACATCATCTGCCAGGAATAGTTGCTGCCTTCCAGTGAAGAACTAAAGTTCCAGAAAATCGTTATCGAAAACTATGGCAAGAAAACAGAGGCCCCCGGCACCACAAGTATGTGCATCGACTCCGCCGGCCGAAGTGGCCGTGCGGTTAAAGGCGCTGCAGTCTGGAACTGCAAGACCGCTACGGTCGCAGGTTCGAATCCTGCCTCGGACATGGATGTTTGTGATGTCCTTAGGTTAGTTAGGTTTAACTAGTTCTAAGTTCTAGGGGACTAATGACCTCAGCAGTTGAGTCCCATAGTGCTCAGAGCCATTTGAACCATTTGCATCGACTCCAATGGGACTTAAGGAAAAGTTTCAGTGAAACACTGAAGCATGGAAGGTCAAGATGTCCAGCTTTCTACTACAAACAGGAGATTAATGGTCACTGGCGAATAAGTTACGGAACGAAAGGACACGAAAACAGCCACTGCTCACACAACAAGGTCTGCCACGGACCCTCTGTGCAAAGCACAGTCCTTCGTGACAACATTCGAGGAAGAATCATCACTCATGCAGCAACCGCTGGACGTTTTGTACAAGGTCTACGAATACATCACCAACCAAATGGCCGAGCGTATTTACAACGAGAAAACGTTAGCACCTCAACTTCTCTCTAAACCATCAGAAGTGAACTCGAAAAACTGAACAAATGGTTCAAATGGCTCTGAGCACTATGGGACTTAACATCTATGGTCATCAGTCCCCTAGAACTTAGAACTACTTAAACCTAACTAACCTAAGGACAGCACACAACACCCAGTCATCACGAGGCAGAGAAAATCCCTGACCCCGCCGGAAATCGAACCCGGGAACCCGGGCGCGGGAAGCGAGAACGCTACCGCACGACCACGAGCTGCGGACAAATTGAACAAATGCCATGGCTCCAGGACCTGATAAAATATCAAACGCGCGCCTTAAGAGTCCCCCCAAAAAGCTCTTGGTACTACTAACTCACATGAGCAATGCCTGTTCCTAACCCAGTATTTTCCAGTCAAGTGGAAATGAACCAAGGAGATTCCTATATCACAGAGTGACAGAGATCTCAGGAAAGATGCAAACCACCGTCCTGTAAGTCTTCTTAGCAGCCTCAGCAAGATATTCAAGCAGGTAATCAAGAACAGCACCTCCCTCCCGTCCCACTCTATCTACCTATCTATCTTCCTTTCTTTCCTCTCTCTCTCTCTCTCTCTCTCTCTCTCTCTCACTCTCTGCCAGCCGCTGTGGCCGAGCGGTTCCAGGCGCTTCAGTCCGGAACCGCGCTTCTGCTACAGTCGCAGGTTCGAATCCTGCCCCGGGCATGGATGTGTGTGATGTCCTTAGGTTAGTTAGGTTTACGTGGTTCTAAGTCTGAGGACTGATGACCTCAGATGATAAGTCCCATAGTGCTTAGAGCCATTTGAACCAATTTTTTGATTATTTGAACCATCTCTCTCTCTCTCTCTCTCTCTCCCTCTCTCTCTCTCTCTCTCTCTCTCTCAGACACACACACACACACACACACACACACACACACACACACACACACACACACACACACACACCACACTAGACGAAGCGATACACCCAGACAATTTTGATTCCTACCAAAGGTCTCTCCAGAGCTCCAACTGCTGCGACTAACTGCGCATATCACGAAGAACTATAATCGTACAAAGTAACAACTGCCGTTGTTCTGAAATTTACTGTCTATGTGATAAAATTTGGAATGAGCACCTGTTCCAGAAGGTTCAGGAGTCCATACGTATACCGAACTGTTCTTCAAAACCCCAAATGTCGCTTACCCGATGGATCAGTTTTGTCCCCTATTTTATTCACAATCTGTATCAACGACAGCCCCAGCACTCCATATGCGCAAATCGCTTAGTTCGCGGATGATGCGGTGGCTTTCATGAACGAATGGAGACACGCGACTGACACTCGTCATCTTCAGCGCCAGGTAGCCCTTACTAGCGAAAGGTGCTGAAAGCATAAAGTCGAATTGAGCGCAGAGAAGGCAACTGCTTCCTGTTTCAGCAAAAAACTCCTGTGTACTTCAGCGAGAATAGGTCTGTATTACGTCAAACATTACGACTACAAAATAGGAACATCTCATGGAACCCTGATATCCGTTACCTGTGGGGAAATCTAGACCAACATTTGTTCTTCCACAAACGTGTGGAAGAACTGCGAACAAAACCGCTCGCGATGGCAAAGAAACTCATCGCCCTTTATCTGAATAGTGAGATAAACTTAGGCTATACAAGAACACGGTACTATCAAAGATACACTATGGCAGCACTATCTGGAGCTTAATGAGAAACACATGTCTCGTGTAAATGAAGATGGTCCTAAATAAATATATCAGATGGATATTGAGAGGAAAAAGATACTCGAGAATCAGACATTTATGACGACTCCCACGTTGGTATGTTACAGACAGCAATTCAGAAGCGATCAACGTGGTAAGGTCGACCTTCTCCGCGAGGCCGTCAAACAGCCGGAGCACACAGGCACAACGAATCCACGTCGCTGGCACCGACTCAAAGTTCCTAAGACGTTGCCCCACGTGGTATAAAAGAAATAATTTTGGAACAGTATTACCGGAGGTCAGCTTATGGGCCCACATGACTCTAAAATCCCTGCTCCAAAGTGAAATAAAGTAAACATAACACTCATTTCTTACACGCAATGATGAAGTTTAAGTTCCCTGGAGGCGATAGGAGTTCAAACACACTCGGAAAAGAGGGAAATTATTCTAGTGACGATACGAACTGCAATAAGTGACTTTGATAAAGGGCAAATTGTAATGACCTGGTGCCTGGAAACGGTGGAGCTTGTTGGCTGTTTGTATGATATTATCGCGAGCATCTATGAAATGGGTTTGAAAGACAGTAAAATCACTAGTAGGCGGTAAGGTGACGGGCGTCCACGCATCATATCATAACGTGGAGGCTGTAGGCTAGCCTGCTCCGTGAAGTAGGATAGGCGGCGATCGCTGGTAGGTCTGATTGAGTACAACGCTGATGCAGGCACAAACGTTTCAGAGTGCATCGTTCTGCGCACATTGTTGTACATGGGGCTCCGCAGCAGGCGGTCTCTAAGACCTAAAATCTCACCTGGTGCGGGCGGGAATTATCTTGTTGAAATCTAAGTCTATCATGGCTTGCCATAAAGGGCAACAAAACGATGCGTAGAATACCGTCGACGGATTGCTGTGCTGCAAGGATACAGCGGATGACAAGAAATTGCATCCTAGACCACTACTCCTGGTTGTCGGGCTACATGACAAGTCAGTCCGGAGCGTCTCTAGACACGTCTTCAGCCTGGAATCTCGTTGACTGGAGTAGAATTGTCTTCAGTGATGAGTCCCGCTTCGAACTGAGAACCGACGAAGACCGAAAATCCTTGATACTATGTTACACATAGTATTAAGGAGGAATATAGCTCGATAGTTCTGGCATGTCTCTTTATCTGAACTTGGCACATGAGGACTACTTTGAATCGCCTAACACTTTTAAAATTCTTCAGCTCTTTCCTTTAAGCAATTCAGCCACAATTTCGTCTTCGCAGTGCTCCAGATTCGTATTCGGGAAGAACAGGGTTCCAGGCCATGTCCATTCCAGCGATTAAGATGTTACCTAACTACCTCAGCCGAATGTCATACGTGGCAAGCTTGTAAAGCCTTAGAAATGTAACTGCTTCAACTACTTTTATCCAGGGGCAATAAATTGCGTGAAAAAAGATGAAAAAACAGAATATTAATTACGGCTTGCATTTTATTACAGAGAAACTGAATGGGGATAAATTTCAATATGGGTTATAATCTGCTGCTCCTTTTCTTGTGCGTTTCTCCCTTATCGTCACCGGGTCGGCATGGTTATTTATGGACTTGGCATTGTGAATCATAAGAAGTGGCAGGATGCCCTTCTTGTCGCCACCCTGTTACCTCCCGGCACAGAATACGTGTACCGCAGCTGTCTGCGAGTAGTGTTACTCATGTGAAACTGAGCGCAAGTTTTCTAAATGTTTGCGAATAGTGTAACTGAGGCGGGACTTGGTTACCAGCCCAGTATTCACTTAGTGGGATCTGGGAAACCGCCTAAAAACTACATCCATGTTGGCCGGCAGACATACCCTCGTCGTTAATCCGGCGGGCGGATTCTGTTTGGGGCCAGCGCAGCTCCCAGTGTGGGAAGCAGAGCTTTAACACGCACGGCTGTCCAGGCGGTTTTAAAGAGGGCTTTATTACTAACAAGAAATTGGAAAATTTTATATGTATATAATTCAGAAAGGGACGATCATGTGCGGCACAGATCTGGTGCTTAAAGACAATATTACAAATGAGGAAATGCAGAAACAAAGTAATTACATTCATCGACTTCAGGATGCATACGATTCAGTGGACCGTGAAACCCTGTTTAAAATCATGGAAGAATTTCGGATCGTCCGAAAGAAAAGAAAAATCACAGAACAGACACTTACAGGAACAACATCCAAAGTGAAATTCATGGGCGTAATATCAGAACCCTTCGAAATCAAAATTGGAGTCCGACAGGGGGACGGACTATCCCCGATGCTTTTCAGCATTGTTCTAGAAAATTCTAGAAATGATCATCAGGGAATGGGAATCTCATGTAAAGAGCATTCAAATTGGTATCAAAAAAGAGAACCAAATTAAAGTCAAGTGCCTTGCTTTCGCTGACGATATTGCAATTGTCATCAGTAACAGAACAGAAGCGATTCACGCAATGGAAAAACTACATGAAATTTCGCAGAAAACCGGACTACAGATATCTTATGAAAAACCAAATATGTGGAAAGATAAATCCTCTTTAATCACAAAATATGGTAAAATTGCACAAGTCTGCCATTTTAAATACCTCGAAGAAACTATACAGTCCTCAGGATTAAATCTAATCGTCAATGAACAAAGAATCACCAAGCTCTGGAGGCCTACAAGCTAACATGGACGCATTACAAGAAGTGCATTCCGACGGACGCAAAATTAAGGCGCTCCCAGAAGCAATCTACGCAGATGAAACAATGGTGATTGATGGTCATTCAAAAATTAGAGAAATACAAAAGCAGGAAATAAAAATTCTCAGGAAGATTTTCGGGGCAATTGACAAAAGCGGCATTTGGATGAAGAGACCACAAAACGAGCTCTATGTAAAGACGAACACAGTAACAGACGAAATCAGAAAACGCCGAGCCAAATTTTATACACATGTCTACAGGATGGACCACTCCAGAATAACAAGGAAACTTTTCAATATTATAACAAAGAGTAAATGCGGCACAGAATGGCTGAGAGAAGTCCACAGAGATCTGCAGCAGATTAACATAAAAAATCTCGAATACCACACAGAGTGCCGGAATAAAAACGCAAATGTAAGGTTTGAGGAAAGAACATCGCGTCAGCCTGGTAAAAAATGAACAGAAGAACGCTAGAAGGAGCATTCTGAGAGAATGAAGAGTTTTTGGGAAGCAAAGTAGAAAAGCATCCGGAGATGAAATTATGAATTCAAGTTCAATCGCTCTCCTAAAGGGGAATAATAATAATAATAATAATAATAATAGTAATATAAATTGGAAACAGCCCTAATGATATCGAAGGATTATATGGAAAAATTTGCGGTTCTGCAAGAATGTACTCACATTCTGGCACGGGGTAAAATATCTCTTCAAAAAGATACAGAAACTGATAACAGACAGCAAGTACCAGTACAAGAAATTAACACAAGATTTAAATGAAAAACATATGTCAAAAACGAAAGAACGGTTATTTAGAAGGAAAGTTTGTAAGTGATATGAAGAATGATAGGAGCTGTACATTAATAAAATTTGCCAAGAATAACATGCTGGTCCTTAACATACTCTTTCGGAATAAAACAAACAGAAGATGGACTTTGTAAGGAAGGAAGAAGTAAGTTTAGATTTTAAGGTCCCGTCAGTGACAAGGTTATTAGAGATAGAGCTGAAGCTCAAAAATGGAGAAACATATCAGCCGTGTCCTTTCGAAAGGAACGATGCCAGCATTTGCCTTAAGCGATATGCAATTTAGGAAATACACCTAAAATCAGCATCTGAATGGCGCGAGCCCATTTGAACACCGATCGCCTCAAATGGTCTTGCAAGGAGTAAACGTACTGTATATGAAATTAAATATATTTTATTTGACAAGTAGGAAAGTTTACTGGCTGTAGTGATTCTTAACTTCCTTATAATTACAAGTTTCTTCGTAAAAATTGACAAAAAGCAAGAAACAAATTGCTAGGAAAGGTAACCATAAATGTTAATCCTATTTTCACTATTTGTCTACTGCGATCCATCAATTTGCAGACAGATGTTTCTGATCAAATGCTCCATAATCCTGCAGTTACTTCCTTCATCAGCGTGTGTTTTGAACGCCAAATGCTCACCATATCAAAGACACACACCAGTATCTGAGCATACATCACTCGCTAGCATTTCGTCTCTGAATACGTCAACAGTTTCAAAACCACCAGGAACGTGTTTTGACTTTGCTTCACTACACCGTTCGTTCCTATGTATTTGCGTCGTCTTTCTGTCAGTTTGCAGATTGCGCTAATGAGCTCGAATTTGAGCATTTTAAACGCAAACCCACTACCCTTAGTCCGCAGCTCACTGTCTCGCGGTCGCGTTCTGGCTTCTAGAGCACGAGGTATCAGGTTCGATTCCCGCTGGAGTCAGAGATTTTCACCTGCCTCGAGATGACTGGGTGTTTGTGTTGTCCTCATCATTTCATCATTGTTCCTTAATGTGACGAGAATGGACTGAGCAAAGGTTGGGAATTTGTGCGGGCGCTGATAACCGCGCAGTTGAGCGCCCCACAAACCAAACATCATCGTCATCACTAACCGTATTTTAAGTCACATAGTATTCTTCGAATCTGTATTTTAGCCTTGTCTTTTAATCTGAGCACCGATCAGATTCTATTTTGGACATATGTTCTATTTTATTCATCATCTTCTTTTGTCCTGTAATCGAAGTAGACGTCTGGATGTCTTGAAGTCTTGAGAAAATCTAATGAAATTCTTGAAAACTCCAAGATTTGATTTGACAGTCTTTGAATGTACGTAACACCGACAAGTAGGAGCAATATCTTGTTCTCTGAACTCCTGTGTTAGTGAAACGGTACAATTATTAGTCGTTAGCAAAGAGAAACGATTCGCAACAGGATTCATTCCTACAACTGAAATAGATTTTATGGCTGTGTAGGAACAGAGCGTGAAAATCTTGTATGCTTGGTGCTCCGCAGCTTGTAAGCACTTGTTAAAAGACATGCGACTCATGGTGTTAACAAGAGGTCTTCTAACAGAACAGTGCTTGTTACGTTGTTTTCTTCTGACTGCTCCAGCTGTAGAAACACATTTGTTTTGCAGGAGAGCACCACGTGGCATTTTCATATAGCACTACACTGGAATAGTCTACACAAACGTATTTTTACTTTAAATAACAAAGGTATTGCACGTTTTCAAAAAACTGCCATAATTTTTTTTAATATCTGAAATCGTTTACACTAGAGAAAATTGAAAAATGAAGGCCTATAAAGACATGACACAGAAATACCGTACATATAAACATGCTACGTAGCGAGCACTAGTTAACAGAGCCAGTAATATACCAATGGATAACGACGTAAAGCATGAATAACTGAACACGAGCAAACAAACAGCTGCAGCAGATGGATACGGTGAAACTATTAGTGACAAAAACATACAGAAAGGAAAAAACAATAATAGACAACAGATACCCAGAAACAAAAATGAATTCCACTTCTTGCATACCATTCAAAAGTAAACGCTGGTACAACACAGCAAACATTTTCAACCCACACATCATTAACATCGGTTTCACAACTTATAACAAACTGCAACACATACATAAGACACAACATGAAACACAGCACAGGCTAAACACGTAGACCGATAAACACACACAATCAGGCAATTACAAAATTTTGTGTAGTTCTTTCATAATCCTGCTTACGCTAAACTGAGAGAGACTACCAAAGAAGGTAGAATGAATTCATTAATGCTTCCCACATAATTGATTAGGCTGAATTAGAAATAGCCACCCACATTAACGACACTGGCCATGCATTCGAAGATATCGTGAATGGTCGATCATATATAAACATAAAATGGGTAAGGGACAACTAATGGACCTGCATGCAGAACTAGAAAGTTTCGTCCATGGAACACTACAAAATAACTGGTAGCTACATGATAGGTAACAATATACATTTCTTCAAAAATATTTCCGGTGTGGAATATTCGTTTTATTAATATAAAGAGTTAACGGAAAGATTTGTCTTAACATTTCTTAAAAACTAAGAAATGCCAAATAATAATAATATTTAATATGTGCCACGACATGTACAGGGTGTTACAAAAAGGTATGGCCAAACTTTCAGGAAACATTCCTCACACACAAAGAAAAAAAAATATGTTATGTGGACATGTGTCCGGAAACGATTACTTTCCATGTTAGAGCTCATTTTATTACTTCTCTTCAAATCACATTAATCATGGAATGGAAACACACAGCAACAGAGCGTACCAGCGTGACTTCAAACACTTTGTTACAGGAAATGTTCGAAATGTCCTCCGTTAGCGATGATACATGCATCCACCCTCCGTCGCATGAAATCCCTGATGCACTGATGCAGCCCTGGAGAATGGCGTATTGTATCACAGCCGTCCACAATACGAGCACGAAGAGTCTCTACATTTGGTACCGGGGTTGCGTAGACAAGAGCTTTCAAATGCCCCCATAAATGAAAGTTAAGAGGGTTGAAGTCAGGAGAGCGTGGAGGCCATGGAATTGGTCCGCCTCTACCAGTCCATCGGTCACCGAATCTGTTGTTGAGAAGCGAACGAACACTTCGACTGAAATGTGCAGGAGCTCCTTCGTGCATGAACCACATGTTGTGTCGTACTTGTAAAGGCACATGTTCTAGCAGCACAGGTATAGTATCCCGTATGAAATCATGATAACGTGCTCCATTGAGCGTAGGTGGAAGAACATGGGGCATCACCAACAATGCCTGCCCAAACGTTCACAGAAAATCTGTGTTGATGACGTGATTGCACAATTGCGTGCGGATTCTCGTCAGCCCACACATGTTGATTGTTAAAATTTACAATTTGATCACGTTGGAATGAAGCCTCATCCGTAAAGAGAACATTTACACTGAAATGAAGATTGACACATTGTTGGATGAACCATTTGCAGAAGTGTACCCGTGGAGGCCAATCAGTTGCTGGTAGTGCCTGCACACGCTGTACATGGTACGGAAACAACTGGTTCTCCCGTAGCACTCTCCATACAGTGACGTGGTCAACGTTACCTTGTACAGCAGCAACTTCTCTGACGCTGACATTAGGGTTATCGTCAACTGCACGAAGAATTGCCTCGTCCATTGCAGGTGTCCTCGTCGTTCTAGGTCTTCCCCAGTCGCGAGTCATAGGCTGGAATGTTCCGTGCTCCCTAAGACGCCGATCAATTGCTTCGAACGTCTTCCTGTCGGGACACCTTCGTTCTGGAAATCTGTCTCGATACAAACGTACCGCGCCATGGCTATTGCCCCGTGCTAATCCACACATCAAATGGGCATCTGCCAACTCCGCATTTGTAAACATTGCACTGACTGCAAAACCACGTTCGCGATGAACACTAACCTGTTGATGCTACACACTGATGTGCTTGACGCTAGTCTGTGGAGCAATGAGTCGCATGTCAACACAAGCACCGAAGCCAACATTACCTTCCTTCAATTGGGCCAACTGGCGGTGAATCGAGGAAGTACAGTAAATACTGACGAAACTCAAATGAGCTCTAACATGGAAATTAAGCGTTTCCGGACACATGTCCACATAACATCTTTTCTTTATTTGTGTGTGAGGAATGTTTCCTGAAAGTTTGGCAGCACCTTTTTGTAACACCCTGCATACGCTCATATCAGAATAAATCAATTTTATTGTTTTTACTATCTTAGCAAGTGAAATATGTTTATCTTAGTAGTTAGGAGTCTCTGAACTGCAAAAATCTGAATGCCAGAGTGTTAAATGGTTCAAATGGCTTTGAGCACTATGGGACTTAACTTCTGAGGTCATCAACCCTATAACTTAGAACTACTTAAACCTAACTAACCTAAGGACATCACACACATCCATGCCCGTGGCAGGATTCGAACCTGCGACCATAGCGGTCGCGCGGTTCCAGACTGTAGCGCCTAGAACCGCTCGGCCACCCCGGCCGGCGCCAGAGTGTAAAGCCATGACTTGTAATTAGTGGGCTCAGTGAACCAGGGAAATTAATTTCTAGTAAGAATGTAAGCCCAGATATCAGCGAAATGATTTAAACTCACACACGGTAAGGCAAAAAAAAAAAAAAAAAACGACGCACTGCGAAGGAATTATGAGAATAGGACGGAAATTGGTATATGTGATGTACGACGTGTACAGACAAACAAATGATTACAATTTCAAAAAAATTTGAAAGATTTATTCAAGAGAACGAACTTCAAAAACTGAGCAAGTCAGTAACGCGTTGGTCCACCTCTGGCCCTTGCCCAAGCACTTACTCGGCTTGGTATTGATTGATAGAGTCCTCCTGAGGAATATCGTGCCAAATTCTGTCCAATCGACGCCTTAGAGCGCCAAAATCCCGAGTTGATTGGAGGGCCCTGCCCTTATCGCTCCATACGTTCTGGATTGGCGAGACATCCATTGACCTTGGTGGACAAGATCCGGTTGGCAAGGAGGAAGACAGGCAGCACCGTGTGCAGCCGGCCGTTATCTTACTGAAATGTAAGTCTAGCGTGGCTTACCATGAAGGGCAACAAAACGCGGTGTAAAATATCATCGTCATATCGCTGTGCTGTAATAGTGCCACGGGTGACGACCAAAGGAATACTGCTGTGAAAAGAAATGGCACCCCGGACCACCACTCCTTGTTGTCGGGCAGTAAGGCGGGCGACACTCAGGGTGGGAACCCACCAATGTCCAGAGCGTGTCCAGACACGTGTTCAGCTTTGTCTCTCTGGGTCTGAAGTAGAACTGTTTTCATTGATGAGAGCCGCTTTGAACTGAGCACCGATGATTCGCGGAGAGGTGTCTGGAGACGCTCCAGAGAGCAGTGAGGTACAACCCTATCTATCGCCATACGGCCCAACAACCAGGCGTGCCATTTTATTCCATAACAGAACCCCTTTGGCTGTTATTCGCGCTCCCTTACAGCCGAACGGTATGTCGTCGCTATTGTACGCCCCGTTTTGTTGCCCTTTTCGTTGAAGCGAGAGCTTCAACTGCTTGTCTTCATGTTTACATTGCATTTTGCTGCCACCTACTGCCACGTACTCCATATCATCGACCTCAGTACTCATTAGAGATCGTGAGAGAGCAGAATGGGGCGCTCCGCGGAACTCACGGACTCCGAACGTGGTCTGGTGATTGGGTGTCACTTACGTCATACGTCTATACCCGAGATATCCACACACCTGAACATGCCTAGGTTCACTGTTTCCGATATCATAGTGAAGTGGAAACGTGAAGGGATACGTACAGCACAAAAAGCGTACAGGCCGACTTCGTCTGTTGACTGACAGATACCGCCGACAGTTGAAAAGGGTTGTAATGTGTAATAGGCAGACATCTATCAACACCATCGCAAAGGAATTCCAAACTGCATCAGGATCCACTGCAAGTACTATGACAGTTAGGCGGGAGGTGAGAAAACTTGTATTTCATGGTCTAGTGGCTGCTCATAAGCCACACATCACGCTGGTAAATGCCAAACGACGCCTTGCATGGCGTAAGGAGCGTAAACTTTGGACGATTGAACAGTGGAAAAACGTTGTGTGGAGTGACGAATCACAGTACACAATGTGGCGATCCGATGGCATGGTGTGGGTATGGCGAATGCCTGTGAACGTCATCTCTAAGCGTGTGTAGTGCCAACAGTAACATTCAGAGGCGTTGGTGTTACGGTGTGGTCGTGTTTTTCATGGCGGGGGCTTGCACCCCTTGTTGTTTTGTGTGGAATTATTACAGCACAGGCCTACATTAATGTTTTAAGCACCTTCTTGCTTACTATTATTGAAGAGCAGTTCGTGGACGGCGATTGCATCCTTCAACACGATCGAGCACCTGTTAATGATGGACGGCCTGTGGCGGAGTGGCTACATGACAATAACATCCCTGTAATGGCCTGACCTGCACAGAGTCCTGACCTGAATCCTATAGAACACCTTTGGGATGTTTTGGAACCGCGACTTCGTGCCAGGCCTCACCGACCGACCACGATACCTCTCCTCAGTGCAACACTCCGTGAAGAATGGGCTGCCATTCCCCAAGAAACCTTCCAGCACCTGATTGCACATATGCCTGCAAGAGTGAAAGCTGTCATCAAGGCTAAGGGTAGGCCAACACCATATCGAATTCCAGATAATCTGAAACTTACGTGTCAGCACTCCAACCATCAACTGCGAATCCAGTAATGCTGGCAACTGATGGGTTATGCGTGGGGATCGTATCAACCTGTACCTCATCAAAACAGCCTGAAGATGACGCAATGAAGCGTTGAAACTGGTAGCGACAAAACAAGTTAAAATCATAAGGACGGCTGTAGGTGTTTTTATTTTTTGTCACAAAATACACTGAGGTGACAGAAATCATGGGATAGCGATATGCACATACATAGATAGCGGTAGTATCGCGTACACAAGGTACAAAATGTCAGTGTACTGGAGGAGCGGCCTTCACGTAACAGCCGAGAGCAGCGGCGTTTGCATAGAATTGTCAGTGCTATCAGACAAGCAACACTGAGTGAAATAACCGCAGAAATCAATGTGGGATGTACTATGAATGTATTCGTTAGGACAGTGCGGTGAAATTTGGCGCTAATGGGGTATGGCAACAGAAGACTAACGCGAATGCCTTTGCTAACAGCGCGACGTCGCCTGCAGCGCCTCTCCGAGGCTTGTGACCACACCGGTTGTACCCTAGACGACTGCAAAACCATGGCTTTGTCAGATGGGTTCCGATTTCAGTTGGTAAGAGCTGATGGTAGGGATCGAGTGTGGCGCAGTCACCACGAAGCCATGGACCCGTTGTCATTAAGGTACTGTGCAAGCTGGTAGTGGCTTCCACAATGGTGTCGGCTGTGTCTACGTGGAATGGACTGCGTCCTCTGATCCAACTGAACCGCTCATTGACTGGTAAAGGTTTTGTTCGGCTACTTGAAGACCATTCATGGACGTCATGTTCCCAAACTACGATGGAATTTTTATGGATGACTATGTACTTTGCCATCAGACCACAGTTTCTTGCGATCGGTTTGAAGAACATTCTGGACAGTTCGAGCGAATCATTTGGCCAGCCAGATCGCACGACCTGGATCCCAACGAACATTTATGGGACGTAATAGATAGGTAAGTCGTGCACAAAATCCTCCATCAGCAACACTTTCTCAATCATGGGCGGCTATAGAAGCAGCGTGGCTCATTATTTTTACAGGGCACCTCCAACGACTTGCTGAGTCCATGTCTCGTCGACTTCCTGCACTACGCCGCGCAAAAGGAGTTCCGACACAATATTATGACGTATTCCATGACTTTTGTCATCTCACGGTGTTTACAAGATTGACACGGAAGTGACCCTTCCAGTGTTATGAGAAGCACAGTTAGTGGAAAATTTGTTCAGAACTGTTTGCTAACAATAGAGGTGTTTTGACAAAATTGCAAC
This sequence comes from Schistocerca americana, assembly GCF_021461395.2. Taxonomy (NCBI): domain Eukaryota; kingdom Metazoa; phylum Arthropoda; class Insecta; order Orthoptera; family Acrididae; genus Schistocerca; species Schistocerca americana. Next base: position 655,259,434 of record NC_060130.1, on the reverse strand, counting down.
ATAGTCTGTAATGCAAAACTTAGTACCAAACTGGTGCGAAAATGGCTCTGTAGTGATTTTCATTAAGAACGGACAATTCCGCGTCAGTTTCATTGTAAATATTTTTCGGGACAGTTTTATTTTGTTCACTCTTGTATAGTGATGAGTCGTGGCTGTTACCTCGACCATCCATCTTGACTTCAATGTTCAATGATGTACCAAAATCGTGCTATGGAATTATTAATAATTATTTTATGTGAAAGCCACGGTGAGGCGAAACAAGAGCTCTATCATTGTAAGAGGTAGAGAGGCGAGCGAATGTGCCGGGGCGTAACCCAGTTCAGTGCCACGTCATCATAACGCGCCTGTGCTTAAAATACAAAGGACTGCATCATAATTTAAGAGTGAAATTAAAAATTAAAATAACTTTACCAATCTTCGTCAATGTATGCGCAAGTATTAATGTTATCATTGATCAGTCTCAGAATGGTCAAATGACTATGTTAGGCAAATTATACAAGCTTAAGAAAAAAATGAGTGGCTCTGAATAATAAAACTAGAAAGCTAAAAACTGGTCAGAATACTCAAAGGTACGTCACAATCAAAAGTTACAAGTCTCAGCCTGATTAGATAAATATTTTGGTTAAAATCGGCACTTTTACAAAAAATTGAAGCCGCTACAGATTAGACACAGAACGCCTCAGTTTTATCTAAAATCATAAAATATATGACACCAGTAAGCTACCTCTGTTAGTTTTCAAGTTATTTACTAAAAACCAAATTTGGAACGAAAACGTCTTTATTCGTGATAGATTAAGTATCATTTGTATTTGTAATAGGAAGCTATAATTACAGCACTCTATCACTTTCATGATGAAATACAGTTGTACCAAATTTCAACACTGCACTGTAAATAACAATGCTTACAAGAAATCTTAAAGAGGCAGTTCAGAGGTCACATTCTACTGTCGGTTCCGTACTATAAATTCTAGACGGAAAAGTTTAAATGCAGTCGAGCTATAACTTTTTCAGTAAAGTAAAGCAAACTAAACTATATTTACATAAAAGTTAAGAAGACTGTAAATTGTTAAACGACGGAGCTAATAATTAATACGCATCCGAAAATGGGGGTCCGCTGAGCCCCTGTACCATGTAAATACAGCATGAGGGATAGTTGTACGACACACTTCGCACTGAGATGTCAAACTGTAAATGTCAGTGAAACGCCCGCGTGCATTGTGCTTCGGATGACGTCAGAGCTGGACAGAAGTGAATACGTTTTCGGTAAAAGTGAGAAAGGAACTCGCAAGGACTGTATACCGTCCTGGATCGCTTAGATTTCACGGAAGTAGCTGTCCGTGTGCCGCCCGTAACGTTGACAAAACCACGAGGTGCGTGTGAAATTTTGCAGAATATGTCAATCAGTTAAAACTCAAAACCTTTATTTATAGTCATAGTTCCTGATCGGGCTGAGTAGATAGCAAGTAGGAACATTTTCTTTCAGTGGGCATAAAGAGTAACGTGAACTTGCAGACTGGAACTTATGGTCAGTATGTTCCCCATTGCTTTCTGGATGACCGCAAAAATAGTTTTCAGGCTCTCGTAGACGACCAAGGTAGGTGGAAAGCACACACAGACAATTTAATAGTCCTTTTATAATGACATAATGAAGTAACGACCATTTAATTAATACCAGATATCTATTCTCGTTGGCACGTTGAAGAACTTCTTGATTTTTTATTTACTCAACACATTTAGTCTTCAACTGTCTCCTGTAACACCGCATTACAAAGGCATCCAGTCGTTTCATTTTGTCCTCTCCATTGTCCAAGTTTCACAACCACACGGTGTTGAGATCCAAACACAGATTTCATTAACATTTCTCTTATATGAAGAGGTATATTGTTGGATTTTAGCGGCTGTTTATTCTTATTACAAAGCGCCTTATAACTATGCAATCCTGAAAGCTTCCTTCTTTTTCTCTTCTATTTTCAAGACATCAAAATTCGTACGTCTCTTCAAGTACCTCATGTTCTAGTTCAACATTTAGCCTTCTACTATGTCCACCTGTCGTGCACAACAGTTTTTCTTTTTTGTGTTCATACGTGTTTCAGTCATTCCCTAACACTCTTTACACTGCAATAAACGCTAGTTCCCCTTCCTATTTACTTTCTGTAATTACTACTATGTCTTCAGGGAACTGTATCATGTCGATATTCTATCAATGACAATTGAATTTCTTTTTAGTATTAGCGGTCGTTTCCAGGTGCAAGATACTTATAAGAATATCATGGTATGTATGAGAGCTGAACTTGTTTTTTATTTAATATTCAGCAGCTGATTTCGTTCTACAGTGGACCATCTTCAGGTAATATAAAACACGAACAACATAGACTGAAATTGTTTACTGAATAATAAACTTAAAAAAAAGTGCAGTTCTTATGCATACATTGAAATTTCTCATTTATTTAATTTCAACTAGCATTTCATCAGTACTGGGGTTTTATCACCATAAATTCCAGAATTTGCAAAATTTTTGAGGTATGAAAATAGATTTCCGTACAGAGCGAAGTAGCACAGTGCTAAGTCACTGAACTTGTATTTGGGAGAACGGCGGGCAAATCTTATCCGTTCAGCTTGATTTATATTTTCCGTGATTTCTTTAAATGGCTTAATTGGAATCCTGGGATAGTTTCTTCGAAAGGACACAAGCGATTTCCTTCCTTACTTTTCCTCAGTCTGAGTTTGTACTCCGTCTCTAATGAGGCGTTAAATCATAATCATTCTGCTTTTTGATTTCCGAACTCTAGTCAATCTAATATCTTCTGTGGTTCCCCGACACATTCCATACATATTTTCATCTTAAGAAGTGTATTCGCATTGAGTAACCTGTGCTGAGCACGGAAATCTGTTAATCTTTTTCGCCAAATATTTCGCTTGCCGAGACCGAACTGTCTCGTTATATTCTGTTCCCCACCTTCATTGACGACTGCATTATGATAAAATTCTTATCCTCTTTGACCACATTATAGATTCATAAATATTATCTGATACTTATTCATCTTCACTATCATTTGAATCAGTAGGTGCAATTATTCTTGTCTAATAATAAAATCAGATGGACATCCGTTCAATTTCACCATCAATGTTCTTTCTGTTTTCTGCGTATAGCCCTTTACTGTGTAGCCAATTTTCCTATTCATTATTATATCTACTTCAGTATAAATAATCCTATTACTATCCCCACTCCAAGAATCCCCTTACTCAGGCGCTGAATCTCCTGATTTCTAAAACATTTATCTATGTGCTTTTATTTCTAACTTTACATTTTATAATTTATTATGCTGCGCTAGTGTTCTACAGATCCACATGCCCTCTCTAACTACCACCTCTTTTTGTGCGAGAGCTCCTTCCATGTAGTGCTTGCCCAGATATCCGAGTGGGGGATTATCCGGCTGTAAATCATCACGACATTCTTAGCAGAGAACTACCTGTACTAGGAAAAGTTATTGTAGTGTTTTCCCATTGCTGTCCACATAAAAATACTGCACCAGCTGAAGTGTTCTCTGGCCGAGCGATTCTAGGCGCTACAGTCTGGAACTGCGAGACCGCTACGGTCGCAGGTTCGAATCCTGCCTCGGGCATGGATGTGTGTGATGTCCTTAGGTTAGTTAGGTTTAAGTAGTTCTAAGTTCTAGGGGACTGATCACCACAGGGGTTAAGTCCCATAGTGCTCAGAGCCATTTGAACCATTTCGAAGTGTTCCCGACCACAGCCACGGTAACTTCACAATTGCCGACGAAATCTCCTTAACTTTTCGCGAACTGTGGCTAATGGAGAAACTATTACTTTCCTCCGGGGTGGAGCTTCTCATTGTGCCAACCTAGCAGAGAGGGTTTCTGCTTACTCTACCGAGTCTCGTTAGTCCCTTAGTGCTGCCGTCTTCACCGTAGCTTTGACAAGAGGCCCTTACAAGGTACAACCAGCAGAGTCAGATGAACTATGGTTTTTTTTAAGGAGACGTCATTCCGCTAGCAATGCTAGCAATGCATGTCCAAACGAACTTTGCATCGTAATCATAATAACGCAGGCACTGCAATATCACATTTATTTGCCGATATCCGGCAAGCGACTTTCAAGTACAACATCTGACCTGTACGGAAATGTACATATGGATGTACGAGTACAGGTTGTAGACGCATGGTTGACGACATATGGAAGTTTGGGTCTGGTGGTGGGTCGTGCACGGATAGCCAAATGGTAAGACAACCGCTAGCGGTAAGTCCTGGTCCGGCACAGATTTTCATTGTCGTCACTCCATTCTACAGCTGATGTTAATCCTTATTCGCAATTACGAATTCATTTGATGCGATATAGGAATGGATCATCTTCCGCGTCACGCCGCATTAAGTGCTGGAGAGACAACCCCATTCGCTTGGCTTTATTCTCGTGTGGGAGTCGCCGCAGTACCCACCAAGTTTATGTCTTCCGGTAGCGCAACGTGCCTTGCATGATATCCACTACATTGTCAATGGAGGTGCTGAGTGCAGGTGCAATCTGATTCTCATGAATGCGATGGTCGGGTTGAATCAAATGTTCGATAGGGCACACGTTGTGATCTGAGGTGCGAGTGCTTGGCCACCCTATCTTTTGCTCGTCTCGTACATCTATTCTACATTTTTCGTACGTTAGAGTCGCTCCGTAAACATCGGCTAGTTGGCAATGAATTGAGGCTGGGAATTTTTCTTCAAATCTCAAAGTATTTTTCAGTTCGCACTAATTGCAGGTGGGAATTTTTCTTCAAAGCCAAAAATATTTTTCAGTTTCCAGTTCAATAGCCGACCATATATCCGTTATAGCCTCCGCTCTGAAGCAGTATCGAAGAGTAACAGTATAGCTACCTTCACCAATCAGTGGCATTTTAAAGCTCTGATCGTCCATTCTATAAAAATATAATGTAATACGCATGGGATATGTATGCAACCGTTAGGGTTCTTTTTGCCTCACTTATTGGACCACCCTCGCACTTAACTTCAACTGTTATTCTGTTATACCAGAAACATCCACAAAAGTAACTCAAATATAGCATTCATCAGTTCGAATGCTGGTCTGAATCATTTCCACAAGTTTACTCTCTATGGTCCTTAACAGATGCCATCTCTCCAAAATGCAAAGATTTACAGTTTAATCTCGAATGCGAACCACAGCGCTGCATAGTGTGTTTCACTTACTAAAATCACTGCATAGCTGAAAATCTCGTTAAGTGCCATAGAAATTCTTAGACTCGACTGCAGATCGAATTTATAACTTTTGGTAGCACAGTCTGACGCTTTCCCACTGTGCCACCTAGCGACATACTCCAACTCCATAGGGAGTTTTAGACCTACTGCAATGCTGTTTTTTCTCGAAAAGGATACTACCGAACTTTATCTGGTGAAATGCATTTTAGGAAAACCCATGAGGGAGAAAACGAACCCCACTTCACGTTTTCAAATAGGGACGTGGTACAAAATTAGTACCGCTGAGCAAAGGTCTGAAACCTGATGATTTCTATTTGGAAACTGTGTTTCTTGCAGAGTCTATGATACGATTAAAACACTCTTCCAGACATCGTGCCATGCCACCCAAGCGCAATTGATAGCAATATCCTATGTGGTTGGTATTTTTTGTAGATTACTTGATGACTACAGAGTCGAAATTGGCCAATAGCAGATAAAATGGAAATTGTACAGCCCATAACAAACAGTGTTTTCTTTTGAAAAGTATATTGTTGCTGAGGACCCATGTGTAAACAAATTTATCAGATTACATGGTACTTGCCTCTGACATTCTCCGACGCACACTGGCAAAGACTAGTAACAAAGTTGTTAATATATGGCAATTTTTTCCATAGGTCAGGCCATAACTTAAGTCGAATCCTTCCCGGTCGGTGGATCGCTAGAAGATGGTTGCCGCCACCAGATTTAGCTCCAGTTGATTATTTCTTCTGAAGACACATCAAAGATATTGTATGTCAACAGCAACCTACAAAGAAAGACGATATGAAAGACTGAGTTCGCGTCAGGGAGGTTGGTTCGCGTAGCTTGACCCCGCTATTAACTGCGGAGATACCTCTGGGTACTCACAGTACTCAGGCTTTAACTAAAACAGTCTTACGTAAAACAAGCTGGTAGGTATTTTAATATCAAATACTGTAAGATAAAAGAGAAAAATGTTTTTTCCTAGTAAATTTGTAAGTGGTAAAATCACAAAGTTTGTGCAAAGTTGAAGATATAAGAAAAACTTTCCTCCCGGTGCAGAATAATCCTACGAAATTACTTTTTCCTTCTTTAACAAATCGCCAGATCCAGAAAAATGTTTTAGTAATAACAAACTGACGCAAAAGTTAAAATATGTTTAAACAAATGGACAGTATTCAGAGCTCTGTTTTGTACCATGTTCCCACTGGAAATTCCGAGTTGAGTACGTTTTCTTCGGTTTCCAGCACCTTCCCGGCAACGCACGGTTCGCTATTCAGTTAACCTTTATCGATTATCCTAAATTGCATTCTTACGAAAAAGACAGAGCATACAGTTTTAGAGAAAACTGAACGGGTAGTGGGCCCTACGTGGCGTACGTATTACATTTCAGTAACACAGTTTACCTTGTATACCACAAATCTCTGAGTATATTTAATACGTGAGTCTGAAACGTTTCCCCGAAGGGTACCATACAAAAATAAAGTATATTTATTCACCTTCAAAGTCATTTCAGTTGAGAACAGTATCCACATATAAAGCTGCTTGAAACTATGAGCGAACGCATCTACTGAAATTTATCGAGCATTGGACGTCCACCGAAGTGTGATGCAAGTAGATTTACGCTCTAATGACGGCAACTGCCTACGCAGCTCCGAATCTAATTCGTAGCATATGATACAACGTCAGTACCGTAAGTACTGACACACCCAAAAACTAATTGTATGTACGAGTTCCATACGTGATTGAATTCTCAGACTGTAATATCTTAGGCTCCTATCGTAAATAGATTTTTTTTCATGATACAAAATATATGCTTTCGGTACCAACGTACAGTCCTCCATTAAAATTCTCAGTCGCCTGACGCTAAACACGCTAAATACGTTTTCATATGTATGGTGCAGACTCTGGCATTTGACCCTGCAAGTAAATAAACGTAACATATTGGGCATACATAGGAAAAGAAATCCACTACTTTACAGCTACACTATTGATGACAAACAGCTGGAGACAGCGAGCCGGCCGACGTGGCCGAGCGGTTCTAGGCACTTCAGTCTGGAACAGCGCGACCGCTACGGTCGCAGGCTCGAATCCTGCCTCCGGCATGGATGTGTGTGATGTTCTTAGGTTAGTTAGGTTTAAGTAGTTCTAAGTTCTAGGGGACTGATGACCTCAGATGTTAAGTCCCATAGTGCTCAGAGCCATTTGAACCATTTGAGCCATTGGAGATAAAAATGGTTTATATGGTTCTGAACACAATGGGACATATGAGATCATCAGTCCCCTAGAACTTAGAACTACTTAAACCTAACCAACCTAAGGAGATCACACACATCCATGTTCAAGGCAGGATTCGAACCTGCGACCGTAACAGTCGCGCCGTTTCGGACTGAAGCGCCTAGAACCGCTCGACCACAGCGGCCAGCCATTGGGGACAGCGTCTGCCGTAAAATATCTATGTGTAACTATCCAGAGCGGCCTTAAGTGGAATGACCATATAAAACAGATAGTGAGAAAAGCAGACACCAGACCAGATTCATCCGAAGAATCTTAAGAAAATGTAACTCACCCACGAAAGAAGTGGCTTGTAAGGCACTTGTTGGCCCGATTCTTGAGTATTGTTCATCTATCTGGAATTCCTATCAGGTAGGCCTGATAGGGGAGATAGAGAAGATCCAACAAAGAGCGGCGTATTTCGTCACGGGATCATTTAGCTGATGAGAGAGCGTTATGGAGATGCTAAACAAACTCCACTTGTAGACGATACAAGAGATACGTTGTGCATCACGAAGAGATTTACGATTGAAATTTCGGGAGAGCACTTTTCTGGAGGAATTAAACAACATATTACTTGCTCACACATACATCTCGCGTATTGAATACGAGGAGAAAATTCGATAAATTAGAGCCAATACAGAAGCTTACCGATAGTCATTCTTCCCACGCATTATTCGCGAATGGAACAAGATTGGAGGGATCAGATAGTGGTACCGAAAGGTCCCTCCGCCACACACCATTAGGTGGCTTGCGGAGTATGATGTAGATGTATGGATATCAGTGAAAGAAACCCAATTACGTTTTCCGATGTCTGCTTTCTATTCAAGTTAAATTATCCTTTCAGCGACTGTAAAACGAAACAATGCAATAATCGCAATAGTATAATGGGTTTGTGCGAGATTGCTTCGTTAAGCACCTGAAATGCGACAAATGGCATATGACTCATTACGCGACTTTGATTACACCGCACACCTGAGTATGTATGCTACTGCAGACGATGCACGATGCGAAAGTGCCTCACTATGCATTAGATTGCAGTCAAATAAGTAATTCAAGTAATCTAATCAAACTATAATTTATAGTACAGTACATTGAACTACTTTAAATCAGCAGCCATTTTTTCACACTTTATCGAAAATTTTACTTAAATTTGACTTTTTTGATAAAATTTAGTTAGTTCTGATGGAATGGAGGCTGTCTCTTGGTAAGGAGTCAAGAGAATTTTTATCTGCCTTTTTAAATAGATGTATTAGGCATTAATTTTTGGTAGGTGTGGATTGTGGACACTAATTTCTGTATCCACCATAATATTCCCTATATTCTTGGGATTACGTGTTGCTAAGAGGTCGAGTATGTTTTCGCATCCATTTATACTACGAGTGGGCTCCTGATGTTTTCCCGTCCATTTACGCTTGGAGTGAGTTCCTGAACTAATTTTTCAAAATAATTTTCTGAGAACGCATTCGGAACGATTTCGGACGAAATTTTGTACCTATATATGTCTTTATCACGTATTTTCGCTAACATATCGAGGGTAGGTTGATGTTACCACCAATTATTACTGTATGAGTGGAGGTACATATTTGAAATTAAACTCAAGTTTTCTTTGAACTGTTCAGCAAATATATCATGTGAGTCAGGGGGTCGATAAACGGAAACAATTATTCATTTACTGCGGATGTCAAGTATAACTTCTACCCATACTATTCATAGGAGCTATCTATTTCAATTTCACTGCAAGATAAACTACTTCTGACAGCAATAAACACTCCACCACAAACTGTATTTAATCTATCCGTTCTGAACACCATTAGGTCGTTTGTAAAAATTTCGGCTGATCTTATTTCCGGCTTCAGTCGTCTTTCAGTATCTATAGCGATTTGTGCTTCAGTGCTTGCTATTAGCGCCTGGAGTTCTGTTTCTTTCCCAACTGAGCTACGACAATTTACTACGAGGGTCAGTCAAAAAGTAATGCCTCCTATTTTTTTTTTCTACGTTTAATTGTCAGGAAATTTAAATGCAATTACATAGGTTGAAAACCACAACATTGAGGATCATTTTGTCATTTTTCAATGTAATCTCCGCCCATCTCTACAGTTTTGGTCCATCTTTGAACAAGGGCATGTATCCCAGCACGGTAAAAATCACAGCTCTGCTTCCTAAGCCATTGACGCACGGATGTTTTGACGGCCTCCTCATCTTCAAAATGAATCCCACGATGAGCTTCTTTTAGTGGCCCGAACAGATGGAAGTCTGATGGTGCCAGGTCAGGGCTGTATGGGGGATGAGGCAAAACTTCCCATCCAATTTTGACAATCTCGTCAGAGGTGTGACGACTGGTGTGTGGTCTTGCATTGTCATGCAAAAGAAGAACATCTGCCATTGATTTTGTTGGGCGAACTCGCTGAAGACGTGCTTTAAGTTTGTTGAGGGTTGTGACGTATTGAACAGAATTTATTGTGCATCCCTGCTCCAAAAAATCAACCAGAATCACACCCTCTGTATCCCAGAAAACTGTTGCCATAACTTTCCCTGCCGATCGCACAGTTTTGAATTTTTTCTTCCTCGGCGAGCTTGTGTGACGCCACTCCATTGACTGCCTCTTTGATTCGGGTTCAAAAAAATGCACCCATGTTTCGTCCCCGGTCACAATTTTTTTCAGAAACTCATCTCCCTCCAAACGGAAGCGCTGCAAGTGTTGGGAGGCTATTGTTTTCCTTGCCTCTTTATTCTGATCGGTTAACATTCTTGGAACCCACCGTGCACAAACTTTTGAGTACCCCAATTGTTTAATAATCGTGATCACACTGCCTTTACTAAGAGAAATAATGCGACACACTTCATCTGCAGTCACCCGACGGTCACCACGAATGATGTCATCAACTTGCTGAATGTTGTGTGGAGTCACTGCACTCACCGGCCTGCCGCTCCGCTTTTCGTCAGTCAACGGTGTTTGCCCTTCAGCTTCCTTACAACGACGAACCCATCGTCTAACAGTGCTGACATCCACTGTCACAACACCATACACCTTCTTCAGTCTTTCATGAATGCATATGGGCGTTTCACCTTCTGCATTCAAGAATTCAATCACACAACGCTGTCTCAAACGAACATCGATGTCGGCCATCTTACAAACTTCTGCTGTGCTGCCACCTGTTGACACAGAAAGTTACTACTGCAGTGGATTGCAGAAGAAGGTTTGAGGAATGACGCCAAATTCAAATTTTTCACTTAACTTAATTTCTTTAAGTAGAAAAAAAATGGGAGGCATTACTTTTTGACCGACCCTCGTACTATAGCACCTATTGTTCCTGGGTCAACCCTTGTCCTGTTTTTAATCTTCACCCTTTGGGACTGTAATCCTTTTAATTCTTTTCCCAGACCGTCCAACTTAAAAAATCACCCATTCCACTCCACACAGCCCCAGCTACGCTTGTAGCTACCTCCTGAGTGTAGTGAACCTGTGGCCTATTAATTGCGCCAGATAACCCACATACTGTGGCTCAAGTTAAGGAAGCTGTAGCCTACACGGTCGCAGAACCGTCTGAGCCTCTGATTCAGACCCTGCACTCACCCATGTATCAAAGGTCTGCAATCGGTCTCGCCGACGAAGCTCTGCCTTCTCGCAAGCAAGACTGGCAGTCTTTAGCTATCCACTTAGCCGATGGAAGCCAGATGGAATCTCTTCCGATCCAAAGCGGCACATATCATTAGTACATTACAGGTACCCAAAAAAAGTAAAGCATAGTTTGCTGAGACCTGGCGGAACAGTCCAAGGTATTGCAGAAGGGAAAGGAAAAATTGTGCATCATAAAATTACGTATTGTCAGAGTTAGGTTGGTTCAAATGGCTCTGAGCACTATGGGACTTAGCTGCTCAGGTCATCAGTCCCCTAGAACTTAGAACTACTTAAACCTAACTAACCTAAGGACATCACACACATCCATGCCCGAGGCAGGATTCGAACCTGCGACCGTAGCTGTCAGAGTTAGGAGAAATTATTTTACGTATCGTTCTGAGAGTGTCCCCACTGGAGCCATGAAGTTAGGCCATTATATTATGAGAAACATTAATATTCCTCAAGCGGATTTTCTGATTCACTGCAGCCTAGAAAGTTAAGCAGTGGGGCTGGCAAACCATTAATCAGAGAGAACGCTTCGGCTGCTGGAAGAGGTCGGTTGTGCGACGAATGGCAGATGCACCTCTGTGGCATAATAAGCTTTGTTTTTACTCATGTTGAGTTAGCAACGTCTAATAAAGAACAGTGAATTTGTGTGGCGTTGATAAAGCATATTTTAACATAAAAGTTTTCTGAGTATTGTACCGCGTCAGAATGTAAAAAAACTATACTATACGGCCACAGTAATGGGGGTATTTTGATATATAACAATCTACCCAGACTTAGATGACAGATAATCAGCAAAGCACATGCTGTGCGATAGCCATTACTTCAACACATGTCGATAAGCAGAACGATGTGTCCCATCTAGTTGCTTACTTCCTCAGTGTTGTGAGCATATTGGCGCCGATGACCTATTGCTGGTGACGATGGGTTTTGATAATTTTTGTTTGTCTTGGAGCATATCGTGTTTTAATTGTCTTCCGACCCTATACTATCATGGCGTTGCGGTCCTATGTCCCGTTTGGCAGAGAGCATAAATCATACGCTGCACAGTAGACAAATGCTGCTTAGAAGTGTAAATTCATATCTGAGTAATTGTTTCATTCGGGCCAGAAATGTCGTGTTATTCGTAAATAACTATGTTCGTGTGAGTTCCGTGAATTGTGATAAATGCACGTGTAACTTTGTACAACTGATGTACACCTACCAAACTGAAGGATACTGGACCTCAAGAAGATTGATTTTGAATTCATTGACGTATCACCTCCCCCAGGGTGTTGTTGTCTTAGAGTAATTTATCATCAGAGTTCATATGATGGAGTACAGGGTGCCAGTAATTGCACTACAGGTGAAGGCAAGGAAGTTGAACAGGTCGAGGATGTGCGATGGACTTGGAAGACGCAGTACTAACGGGTAGGTCTGCATTGGAAACTGACAAGGGTACCATCAGACCTTTTAATCACCGATTTTGACGAGTCTTAGGTATGTTGTAGAGACCTGTCCCGAGTACCTGCTTAGCGGCTTTGCAGGTGACGCCACCCAGTTTCCGAAAAATCGAGGTTCAAGTTTTTTGTGCACCTCCTATACCCGTAGAATTAGAGGGCGTGCAGTATAATGTGGCCGGTAGATGCGCAGTCGGCAGGGTAATAAGGGTGAGGATAGTGGTAGTGTTGTGGGTTGTGGACAAGCGGTGAGCGCTCTGTAGGTAAAATGACGAGCGCTAGATGTGAAGTGCCGCTGTAAATTGAAGCCTAAGCTCATATTTTTTGGAAATAGTAAGTGGAGCCTCTCCACGCCCACACTTGCATGAGGACCATACAAAAAGCGCTACTATTACCACTATCACCTCTGCTTTGGTTAGTATCTAAAACCGCTAAAAATCTAACAAAAGCAGCGATTTATTTTCAGCTGACTTGTTAAAAATTCGTAGCTTTTACAGAAGTGTCATGAGTGGTGAATTTGGAGTAAAATCAACATTTCTCTTGTAGCCATGTTAACATTTGTTTCTTTTGCCAAAGCAAAGCACAGTTTACACAATGTCACCTCGCTAACATGTCGTGCAGACGTTGTTGCGAGAGAATTCTGAAACAGTAGTTTATTAAGTGAGGAACTGAGGACAACTAAGGTCAATAGCTTATGAAAAAGCACATCTTCGACACTAAAGTAAACGTGTATTGTTGTTCCAAAACCCATAGCATTTTTCGTTTCACCAGCTGTCGATGGCGCTTAAAAATTTCATTCTTTCATAGGAAAAGTTTGTAGTTAGTGGAATAACATGGTAGATAATGGAGTTCCGCATAATAACCATATGACAAAATACTCTGCCCTTTGCGTTCTATCATTTATCACACCCTCATTTCGATATCTCAAATCGTTTATGTGATATGAGGAATGTTATGGATATTTAATTCAGGGTTTGACGCTGGCACCCGCGATCGCAAATGAGTGCGCTACGTAATTTTCTCAAGAATGGTAACAGATAAGAGACCTCCAGCCATGTCTAAAGAAAAATTCAATATTAGCTAACTTTCATATTATGTAATATGCACCAAGCGCAAAGTTTTGGTGACCCCTATTGTTCTGTCGTTGCACCTACAAAAATGCGCGATTTTTTTCACCAGAGGCGTTTCGCTTTATTCAGGTAAAACATCATCGGTCGTGATTTTCGGTTGATTTCTCGTATACATAGGAAAATGCCGTCTGCTAACACATCGCTGTTTTTCTGAGTTAGCCACTGATAATTTTGGTCTAATTTTGGGTTGGGTTGTTTTTGGGGAAGGAGACCAGACAGCGAGGTCATCGGCCCCATCGGATTAGGGAAGGACGGGGAAGGAAGTCGGCCGTGCCCTTTGAAAGGAACCATCCCGGCATTTGCCTGGAGCGATTTAGGGAAATCACGGAAAACCTAAATCAGGATGGCCGGACGCGGGATTGAACCGTCGTCCACCCGAATGCGAGTCCAGTGTGCTAGCCACTGCACCACCTCGCTCGGTCTATGCACAGTAGAATTCGATATTTATCAAAGATAAACACTGAAAAGCAAACTATATCTCCGACACATAAATCGATACTGTAACACCAATGTATAATTATAACAAAACAAAAGTACATAATAATTGAAAAACAACATTTACAATCTTATAGCGCAAGTAAAGAAATTATAATTCAACCAAATATTACACATTTATATTTATATGTATAGATATATGTATTGATAGTAGCTTGATTACATTTAGGTACAGCTTGAAAATGAGCCATGCCTGAAATCGGCAGCAATGCATCTATAAAAGAGCAACTCTCGTGGACTACCATTACAACGCACTTTTTTAGTTAGAATTGGGATTTTTGCCGTTAGCTAAAAGAAAAAATAGTTGCTGGATAAGATTCCCAGGTTCTGGTACAGTACAAAAAATTTCATCCCATACTTTCAAACTGAAACTTGCTTTTTGGAATGTCATTTATTATAATAAATTTAAGGTGACAAACGTTAAAGGCTGTATCATCCACAATAATGTGTTTCTTGGTATTTGCATTACCGTGGTATAAATTTGCATCTGGATTTATAGCCATACAGGGCAGTTTGTACAGTATCGTAAAGAGATTAGAGGACCTGAATAGAAGTTACGCAATGTGGGTATCACACAAATCAGGCGAAACGCAATTCAGTTCATTTGGATACTTTTGAGGATGATAATACGTGCACGTTACTCTGCTACGTTCATTAATCATGGAGCTGGTAACGCGTGCGCCGATTAATCGGCACCGTCATCAGGAAGAAATGTAGCGTCATACGCTGCTTATAGACACCTATAACTCATCTATTGATCAGCGTAACCTGATACAGTTGTTTCATGAAATTGTATGTTTTACAGCATTTGCTTATGGCTACAGTGTTACCCAGCTTGTGCTTTGTTGTACAAATCCCGCGTGCGTTTTAACATTCGCAACTACACGTCCTGGCGTCCCATCGGATTAGGGAAGGACGGGGAAGGAAGTCGGCCGTGCCCTTTGAAAGGAACCATCCCGGCATTTGCCTGGAGCGATTTAGGGAAATCTCGGGAAACCTAAATCAGGATGGCCGGACGCGGGATTGAACCGTCGTCCTCCCGAATGCGAGTCCAGTGTCTACGTCTAATTTTTAGATGTTCTGCAGCACTATGCATTTCTTATCGTTTTCACAACACACTTTTATGCACACACTGTTTGTTTTTGTACTTCAGGTATGTGTTGTGGTTTATGTTTTGTAGTGTTGCCAATACCCTCGACAATTATAAAGCAACTACGGACACAATGGCCACTCAAATGAAGAATTTAATGTCGCCAAATTTTTTATCCCTAACCTTTTCCAATTTAGTGCAGTGCCTTATTCAAATGCAAATATTACATTAATTATGACAATTAACGAAATGATGGGCCCGTCATCAGGAAGCTGACATAGAAAGTTATAAGGAACATAGGAAGTTATAAGGAACGCAAAAATAATTTTTTTACGGAATAGTTTCTGTAAAAATATTTTGAGAAAGATTGCAGGGTGTGCGGCTCGATTCTGCCAGCTTAGCGCATCGCTAACCAGCTGGAAGTGGACAATTTTGGCCTCCCCTTCCGAACAAACGAATGAATTTGTCCAGGGCTTCGGACGAAAATTGGTCACTGTGCACCGGCCACCGTATTGTGCGCAGACTCTACGGCTGGTTCGCGCAGGCCAGCATAGCACAGCAGCCAGCTTAGTGGCTGCTATGCTGAAGGTACAGGTTAAGTTCCCGCCAGTGTTGATTTTTCACCATCATCACACAGAATAATGTCATTAAATTGTGTCATGCAAAATTATACGAAAGTAGCTATTTTCGCAGTAGTAATTTCATTAATAAATCAATCATTACAGCAAACGTTCTTCAAATGCGTATTCCACTTGTTACAGAATAGATTACAGAATCGTCTTACTCATTATCACTTGCATCGCTTGCTGTGCTAGAACAGAATTTCGGATGATATTTGTCGCAGAAAGAACCGAAAAAAATTCGTAGAGCACCACGTGTATATAATGAAAGCTACTGGCTTGTAGGCACAAGGATTTTTCTGAAGCGATACCGGCAAACATATTTAGATTAACTTCAGTAAGGTTGTTCTCTCTTCGATCAACTTCGATGTGATTCTCGCGTATTTGGTCATTACTGTGAAATCAGGTACACTAAACTGATGCAAAATTAAAGAATCTATTTTTATGGAATCTTGCATCGAAGTGTTTCCAATACTAATTTTTAACAAGTCAGAAGATTTTGATATTTTTCGTAAAAATTAACTTCACAGCGTTGGTGAAGTGGAGCTAAAAAGGAGCAATTCTGGTGTAAGTGTCTGATCAGCCTGCACTGTCCACAAATCAATAAAGTACAGAAATTTTTGTCGCCCCACGTACAGAAGAATGACACATTTTAAAAAGTCTTCTTGGAGCGCTTTCGTTAAGTCCCCCAATTTCGTGCATGTCATCATTACACTTTTTAATTTATGAGTCAACTCTTCAACTCTTTTTTGAACAATACGACCAAATCTGCCGGATGGTTCTTAGAGTAAAAAAAACCGCAAAGGCCTATCTTTCCTGACACAGTTATAGGTAATGTGCTCTAATGGAATAATTAGTTTTGTTCGCATCTTTTTTCTGTAAAGAGACGGTTATCACCCCTTGTACCACAGGGGTCTATTCCACGTCGATTGGTACTGGCAGCCGGTTTGATCGGTATCAATTACATAATCAAGATCAAAATTAGAAATGAGTTCTTTCGTCAGGATCTTGAATGATATATACGTTTTAACGTTATTCTGTACGACGAAATTGAAAAAAAAGTACACTGGCACCATCTGAACCAGTACTGCCAATATGGTAGCCGTTAACCTCAGTCACTAAGTTACTCTTGCTTGGGCGAAGTAATACTAGCGTTACGGGTACAGAGGTACGTACAAAATATCAACATCGGTTTTCTCAGAAAATAGGTTCAAAAAATGGTTCAAATGGCTCTGAACACTATGGGACTTAACTGCTGTGGTCATCAGTCCCCGTAGCGGTCGCGCGGTTCCAGACTGTAGCGACTAGAACCGCTCGGCCGGCCGGCCAGAAAATAGGGACCGCCGCATGAAAAGCCGCTATACAGGTAGACCGGACAGGCCCTCTACAACATACCTAATACCCATCAAATGCCGCGCGGGATTAGCCGAGCGGTCTTAGGCGCTGGAGTCATGGACTGTGCGGCTGGTCCCGGCGGAGGCTCGAGTCCTCCCTCGGGCATGGGTGTGTGTGTTTGTCCTTACGATAATTTAGGTTAAGTAGTGTGTAAGCTTTGGGACTGATGACCTTAGCAGTTAAGTCCCATAAGATCTCACACTCATTTGAACAACTCATCAAATGCGATTAACAGGTCTGATGATCCCCTTGTGAGTCACGCACCCCTGTTAGGTGTGCCTAGTGCTGGCAGTTTATTCCATAGTAAGTTGTTGGTTAGGATAAACCGATCTGTTTTCTTCCAGTTATCATCTAAATCCAATTAACTTCAAACACGAGAAGAATTAACTGGTATTCCAAACATTTAAAAAAAGGACGAAGGGTATAGTGATAATATTTGGCGGTTTCGCACTGATCCCCTAGAGCAACAAATTCTCACGAGTTAATATTAAAACTTCTCTGTGGATTCGTTTCATAAGACGCTTGTCTCACTGGATTCTGTGCATTGTATACTGTCCACCACCTGATTGCGGTTTGCTTTATTAACTTTCCCAGAAAGACTGAGCAATCAAACTAAAGCTGATGAAATGATATTATGTTTGATTTTTTTTGTGTTCCATAGGAAATCATTACCTGTATTTATTACGTTTTTCCCTTCACACTACCCTATGTGCGCGTGAATGTGACTGAATGAGTATTTTATGAGTGTTTCCACTGAGAGTTTTCATTGATCACCGGGCCCTACAATTTTTAATGAGCGCGAAAATTGGACAGGGAAGACTAGCCAGGTGGCCCCTTTTGCTGCAAGAGCATCAGTTCGCTATAGAATACATTCAGGGAGAAATGAATGTGATTGCGGACGCTCTGTCACGTGTTCCGATAGGGCTCAAACAAACAGAGGAAGGTGATTTAGGGGAGAATAATTTTAGTATCATGTACATCAAGGGAGTTGCATTTGAAAACTATATCAATGCCTCGCTGAGTGACATTAGTCACGAGTAGGATAAGAATGAATTGTTGTGTGACATTAAGGGGCTCCGGAACGCCCTATACTTGCAATGTTAAAATAACGCTTATAGATTGCATCTTTCCTCACAAAGTATTTGAGGTAGGAAGTTGAACTTTTTACAGATTATTTATTGGAATATGGGCTACAACTTAACACAGGGATTTTACAAAATTTTAGTTCAGTTATTAAAGATGATTTTTTTTTCCAATTGTAATGAAAATTCACAAAAAATTTTTGCAATTTTTTATTTATATATTCAAAAATATACAGTTTTTTGGAAAAAGGCTGTGTTAAATTATGCAGAAGGTACTGTGTAACATTTACTGCAAGTTTGAAACAAATATGTTTGGAAGATCCTTAGAAAACATGTAATTAGTATGAGAAAATAAAAGTTATGGGAATCGAGCGACAAAGATTGGACTAACTTTTTAGTGCATTCCAGGTACATAGGATGGATTATCTTCATCCTCTGCAAACTTCTCCTCCAGCTTCCTCTTGTTCCTCCTCCTGTTTACTCTTGCTTGTATTTCTAGACTCTTTACAGCCCTGTCTGCAGCCCGAAGGCGTTCCTTGTCTAAAGCAAGCATCGCTCGTTGTTGTGTTCGTAGATTTTGCTACCATTTTCTTCAGTTGCAGTTACTGCAACACTGTTCCTAAAGGTGGTCATGTATGAACACTTATCACATTTCAGTTGTATTTCACTAGCAAGTCCTACGTGCTTTATTATGGAGAGTTCCAGACCAACTTCACTACAATGAATACATCTTACACAGTTTGAAAAAATTCCTTTGAGAACCGACGTATCAAATATTTCATTCACATCCGATTCGCCCATAAAACATTCATAGTTTTCACTCATTGAACCATGCTTCTTCTGTGAAGTATTTTCTTTCCCACTTTGACTGCTATGGGCAGGTGTACTTGAGAGGTTAGGTTTACTCACTTGGTTATCGTCTTTATTGTTTACAGTAATAACACATACCTTTGGCTTTCCAACATTTCTCCTTTTCTTAAAAGCCTTCAGAGGATTTCTAATAACTTTGCTTTTACTCATTATTATACTTCAACAAAACAGAGACTCAAGAAACAGAATTAATTACGAATATTTTCGAGATAACGACAGAGTAAATAAACATGAAACAATCGACAATCGCACCAGCGATATATATTGAACCATCACAGGTTAGCCACAACACATACTTTATCTCACATCACTAAAATGTACCTGATGAACACGGACGTTAATAATAACACCATTTGACAGCAGTTTAACAGCGCCACAGTGGGTCACGCCCATGTAGAACACATTTCAAAAAAAAATTAAAAATAGTTGTAGTCTTCGGAATTGAATAAATTATATATCTATTAAAAGGTAATAGTCTGCAGATTCAGAAAACGCAAAAAAGGTAAAAATTGAACTTTTCATGATTTTGAGCCTTTCCGGAGCCCCTTAAAACGAAATGGCATGACAGGAACAAATGCCGCGCTGCGGCAGCATTACCTGGTGCGGAATGGTATTCTGTTTAAGAGGCGAGGAGTCAACGATGCCCGATGGCCATTATATAGCTATTATATAGCTATTCCCGACGAACTGGTGAACAAACTGTTATGGTATATGCACTTGAGCTACGGTCAATTTGGTACACGGAAGTACTTTGAAAAGCTGCGAGAGACCTGCTGCATCAATAACTTGCTGAAGCGAATTCACCGTGTCATTTGAGTTTGTAGGCCCTGTCAGCGAGCAAAACCGCCCACTGTATCATATGCCGCACTACTACATCCTATCGTTCCTAGCAGGCTCAGGGAACTCGCAGCTGTCGACCTCTTAGCGCCTCTCGTTCGTTCTCAGAGAGGCAATGCGTATGTGTTAGTGGCGGTCGCCCGGCCGAAGTGGCCGTGCGGTTCTAGGCGCTGCAGTTTGGAACCGCGAGACCGCTACGTTCGCAGGTTCGAATCCTGCCTCGGGCATGGATGTGTGTGGTGTCCTTAGGTTAGTTAGGTTTAACTAGTTCTAAGTTCTAGGGGACTAATGACCTCAGAAGTTGAGTCCCATAGTGCTCAGAGCCATTTGAACCATTTAGTGGCGGTCGAACTCACCTCCAAATTCGTGTGCCTGACACCATTGCGACGAGCCACGGGAAGAACGGTGGCGGCAGCCTTTGGTAACCACTTCCTAAAAAAAGTTGGTCCCGTGAAGCGCGTCATTCAGAGAACGGACCGCAGTTTGGATCAACACTTTGGAAACGTTTGTTAAGGAGAAGGAAAATTAAGCCATTATTTATATCCTTATTTCACGCAGCCTCCAATACTAGTGAGCGAACTATTAAGGAAATATACAAATTGTGTCGTTTATATTGTAGTCGCAATCTTTGGTCGTGGGATACGCACCGAAGTACCTTCCAAGACCTTCTAAATGAGTTGCCCAATGCCTCGTCTAAGCTGCCATCACCGAGTAAGATTTAAGAGACTGTGCCTAGGCCAACAGAACCGAGGTTACGGCACAGAGCTGTGGTAAACCTCGCACTGGAGAACATTAAAAAGGCGGCTAATGCCAGCATATAAAAGGAGAACTAGAGAAATAAAATTCACACTGGGGCAGAAAGTGCTCGTGAGGGCCCACAAGTTGTCGAATAAGCGGACAGATGTGTGCAAAAAGTTTTTCAATCTGTTCAATGGGCCTTACCTAGTGACGCGTATTCCACATCCAAATGTTGTGGAAATAGAAGGACAGCGCACCCGAAAATGAAAGGGGTTGCACCACATATCGAATGTGAAACCGTTTATGGAATAGTGGTATTCGATAATGAGTTATTGTCACTTAATGAAGAGGTATTTTCTTTAAGGAGACGTAATAATGGATTTATGTTAAGCAGTCTACCATTAGGATATTCGTATTTCAGTTGTGTTGTGTCAAGCAATGATGTATACGGAGGTATTGTGTACCAAATCTAACTGTATCTATATTTTGTTGTTTTGATCTGAAGAATATGTTCAAGGTAGCTCTCCAGCAAGCAGGTTGTGTGGCAGCAAATAATACTGCATATACTAAGAAAAGAGGACAGGAGACTGGTGATCATGGTGACATGAAATAGCGAATGTAAACTTATTTTTTGCTAGTATGCTAATCAGCAGTTAATCGTAAATTAGTAAATGAATGAAATAGCTTTAGAGTAAAGAAAACATTAATGAGTTTAATATAATTGTATGTTGCAATAAGAATGATTTTTTAGAGATGAGGTTTTGTGTATGTAATCTTATCAGTGAAATAATGTATGACATTAATGATGTTCAAGGGAGTGCTAGTCAATGATTTCAGTCGATATCATGAACTACTGTTACCAACTCCAGAGAGAGAGAGAGACACCACACCACAAACCTAGATAGTGGTGATATTCTGTATCGAAAATATAGTGCAAACGCCTTAAATTAGCGGACGAGTTCCGTTGTGATAACAAGTAGATTTTCTATTTTATTCTATGTGGGATGTAGTTAAAAGTAGCTGACAGGTGTTGGAATGTCGCTAACCGATTTTCCTTGTGCTGTCTTTATTCCTACTCGAAAAAATGTGATCGCAATCCCTTTTCAAGGAGCTCGACTAATCTTTCTGGTATCATAATTTAAACTAATTTAAGTAATCGTTACCTTTAAAAGTGTGACTGAAGGAGTAAATCCACAAGATTCTCAGATAACAGTTGTAATTTTCTTTATTATTCACGGATTATTGATTTCTTTTGAATGTTTTATATTTATTGAATTAGCCAAATAAGTTTTCTTTGACGTGTAAGTACAATCTCCTATATAATTTACATTGAGTAATTTACTTTGTTTCTTGTGATGTAGTAGTGCTTAAACAGATCGGTGCATCAAACACTAGACAATTTTGCATAGTGATTACTGAGTACCTGTTTAAGAAAACTGTTCTAATATTAAATTTTTATACTTGTTCTAAAATGTTTTTTCTAAAATTTCTTGCCTTTGGTGCAAGTAAGCATTAAAGATTTAGCCAGTTAGAGTTCTATCTCATTCTATTTTATTTTCGATAAATTGCCAATTATGGGTCAAATTTTTAGTCCAATATTAATTAGATAAATGCTCTTTTTATGACATCTTAATGGACCAGTTAAGTTTTATCCTTTTAACCATGCTTTTTAAGAAACAATGCGAGATGGTGTAGTTTGAAATGGAAATCGTTTACCTTATGTTCAATTTGTCAGTGCAGAATTGTTTGGGTGGAGCACACTGATGAACTGCGCGGCCAGTTAACAGTGGAAGTCTGTGGACGGGAGACAGCGGTGCTCGGAAAACATTTTCGCTCGAGCGAGCTGACGAGACACCGGCGCAGCATAAGGAAGGGTGGGCAGCTACCCCTACCTTCCCCTCCCTCACCACGCACAGGCCGATGGGTCTGCCAGACGCGGTCTCTATGTCCGCGACAGCCGCTAACGGGACCAACCAACCGGGTCGGAGGCCTCACGGAAACAACAGATGAGTGGCGCCGATGAAACTGGAGATAGAGAAGGTCTGGCCAGTTGTCAAGCAAAAATCACGTGGGCATCTGAGCTGACTACATTTCTAACCTGGTGTGTCTGAGAAACTGACAGTTGCACGGGCACGCTGCGTTATTGAAGGACGGAGAAAATGTGAAATGGTCGATGTCCTCTGCTGCCTAGGATGGTGCGCAGAAGAGCCTATTAGCGCCATGCTTGATCGAGGACATCCTAACAACCTCGAACAGTCGCTCAGCCACAAAAACGAGCGTGAAAAGAAGAGCTGGATGCGCAGTTTCAAAATGGCTTTGAGCGCTATGGGACTCAACTGCTGAGGTCATTAGTCCCCTAAAACTTAGAACTAGTTAAACCTAACTAACCTAAGGACATCACACACATCCATGCCCGAGGCAGGATTCGAACCTGCGACCGTAGCGGTCTTGCGGTTCCAGACTGCAGCGCCTTTAACCGCACGGCAACTTCGGCCGGCTGGATGCGCAGTTTCACGTGGCATTGTGGGACGCTGCTGAGGTGCCATCCCACCACGATGTCACCTGACATAGATTGTGAGGAGTTGCTGCTAGACAATTCTGGTGGCTCTACATATTGGTCGATGCTCTGTGCTGCAGAGGGTGGCACACAGAAGAGCCAGTCAGTGTCGCTCTCGCGCCAGAGTATCCACATGACCAAAACAGCATCGAGTCACGAGGGTAGAAGAAAAGATTTAGGCTACTTTTTCTGGAATGGGCTGTTCCACGTCGCTGGGACGGCAGTAACCACAAGAGATTTGTTTGTCATTCTGAATACTGACGACGACATAATCGTCACAAGTGCAAGTTGCGTCGACAAATTGCCTCATGACGTTTCTCAGAGATTACAGTAGCTGGGCGAGTTCATGTAGCGTTGAGAGGAATCATTTTGTTGTTCACATGTTTCTTAGTGGCATTTTATGTCTGATGATTTGATCCATACTAGTTTTTTTGTGACATGTAAAAACCTTGTTTTCACGACTCTACTACGTTTATTACTATGATTTTCGTATGCTGTGTAACATTATGTCTGTGTATTGTGTATGTTTATTAATATGATTTTCTATATGCTATGTAAGACTATGTCTGTGTGTCATATATTCTTATGATGTTGTGCATTATCATTCTGTTGTAGTACTTTGCAAACAAATGAATGTCCCTTTTGCTGGCCAAATGAGGTCCATTATTTTTAATTCAGTAAATTAGTACCACAAGTAACTTTCACTAGAAATTTTAAATTTCATTAATTAAATATTATTACTGATGCAATGTTTTATTGTGTATACTATTTTGGATCATACCAACACGTCATTTCTGTTGTGGTATTTTCTATATGACTGTTGTTCCATTGCCGACCAAATGAGGTCAATATTAAATCTTTAAATTAGTACCACACGTAAACTCATACTATAATGGTTTTAGTATAGCTTGTATTTTCCTTGAGTTTTGCAATAACTGGTTGCCTGAATTTATACGTTTTTTTCTGTGAAACTGGCAAGGTGAAAACCCTGTTGGGTAACGTCATAGCATGGCAGTAACGTTCCCTGCACATTAGGGGGGTTCGGCCGGCCGCTGTGATCGAGCGGTTCTAGGTGCTTCAGTCCGGAACCACGCGGCTGCTACGATCGAAGCTTCGAATCCTGCCTTGGACATGGGCGTGTGTGATGTCCTTCCTTAGGTTAGTTAGGTTTAAGTAGTTCTAAGTCTAGGGGACTGATGACCTCAGATGTTAAGTTCCATAGTGCTCAGAGCCATTTGAACTATTCGGATAAACCTCTTTCCAAGCTATTGCATGAGCATGATGGTGATAGGTATCTCTCTGAACTATTTCTGTCGTGGGTATGTAGATGGAATGATTGAATTATTGTGTTCCACTTCCCTTTTGCGCTATTCTACCATTTTTGGCGAACTATTCAGTTAACTTTTTTATTCACGCATCAGTCTTGTGTATTCATAGGATGTGCATCAAATTCAGTCATGAAAAGATAAATTCAGCGTCCTTTATCTTTCTCATTGATGCCACTTTTCAAATTAATATTCTATTCCCTGATTTTTTTAAGTTAATCTGCTTGGTTGTGATGAACAAAAATGGGAAAAAAATCAAAGTGAACGGTGTACTGTCTCCAAATTAAGAAATTCACATTGAATTAAACAAGCTCATTGATGTACGACATACTATGCTGTTCATCTTGTTAGTTTCTTCGAAAAAATTGCATTCTTATAATTAAATTCTTAATTTAATTATACTGATAATTTACAGTTTGGTATTTTCTTAATTGTTAGGAAGGACATGGGCTGGTGGCGACCCTGTAATTTTTAAATTTATAATTGTCCTTGTGAGGTGCCTCAACCAGAAATTGCGCACAGGGGTAACATCTCCATTATTCTTGGTGCGTGACGTATGTCGAGCTTTTACTAGAATTCGTTTACAGTTCTCCATACATAATTTACAATATTTAGAGTAACAGCGTTTAATGATAACTCTCAGTTTTTTCGCCGTGATTGATTGATGGTTGGCTGAAAGCCAAATAAACTTGGATGGAGATATAAGCAAGGTCTGGGATGCGGCAATAAGTTTATTAAGGTCTCGCCAGCCATCTCATCCATCAGAGCTGGAAAACGCTGAGAGAATCTGCGTTTCACGGAATATCAATGCGTGTTCCGGAAAGCAAAAGAGGAACGGATGAGCATCTTACAGCGTAGTTGTGCCAGGATTCGAACTCAACTATAAATAACGGCGCGATACGTACAACACTTCACAGTCAGGTCGGAGACAAGGCAATTAGAACGAATGACAACACTGCTCGAAGCCCCTGAAGAATTATGTCGGTTGTCAAACTATCGTGCAAAAAAATGGAACCAATAACTCGAACGAAAGTGCGAAAGCACTTCTTTCATATTTATTGCGCTATAGAGACAGACTGTGTTTCTTTATTGTTTCAGGCGTCTATGTTCACGAATTCTATCGCCCAGAAGTTCTGTCATAATGATTTAGAGCTCTCTAAAGGTCTCCTGCGATATTCTATTCCAAGCAGCTTGTATTTTCGAATGCACTACCTGAAGATTTATAGGCAGCCTTTAAGTCCTGCTGGCTTACTCAGTAGCAAACACTTCACGAATTCGCAATTGAGGATACTTCTGACAATGAAGGTGATTATCGCAGCTAACCAAATAATATGTGGAGATGGCTAAGTGACGAGGATACGCGTCGTGCTGTTGAAATAGATTTCTGCCTTGGGCGTTCAAATAGGAGTGAGTTTATGTCAGCTGCTCATTGGTCGCGCACCTGATGAAATACCATTCACATTAACATTAAATATCATTCACATTTTAGCGCATACTCGTTCCTTCCATACACGGACAGGTTCTGCGGCATCCCCACCATGAAAGTAGCGAGAATTATCACTAAAAGTGACCAGCCGTCATTTTGCGTAGCCCAATGGCTGCCGTTCAAAGTACCATTGGGGGTCTGCGGTGGCGCTGTTGTTTTAACGACGCAGTGGCGTGCTGTTAGAGCTTTTTGTCTCGCAGTAATCAGCAGACACTGCTAGCACTGGCACGTTGCGGTTGGAGCTGTTAACGCTTGCCAAACAATCCGGCGGTCTTCTGGTCTGGTGGTTTGTAGCGGTCATTCAGACACTGACTGTTTTGTATGTGAGCCATATTTTATCCTTAGCGGGCGACTGTAACATCTGCACGACCGGTGTTGAGTGCATTACAGTTAAATGCCCACCCATTTTTGAGCAGCATTTCGGTGCAATTTCTCTCGAACGCTTTTACTCGTCGAATTGCTGTTTAACTCAGCTCCATTGCTTGCTATATTTTGAAATTATGCTACCGACATAATAATAAATGATACAATAGAAAGTAGGCTAAAAATCTTAAAACAAGAGATAAACCCAGTGATGAGCACTGTTTATCGGACGCTAAGTCCATAGCTTAGATTATAAATTTAGTCTTTCAGGTCTGATAATTTGGAATTTACCGACAAAGTTTGTATCATTCCGAATAGTTTCTTCGGGCTGCAACCACATTCATGAGCAGCTGAATCACATTCGTACTTAGTAGTGCATAGCACTCCGTGGCACTCTGCGCCAACGCGTCATGGTACAACTCCAACGAAATCCCAAAGCGTCAGGAGGTTGTCCTGATGAAACTTCCTGGCATATTAAAACTGTGTGCCAGACCGAGAGTCGAACTCGGGACCTATGCCTTTCGCGGGCAAGTGCTCTACCAACTGAGCTACCCAAGCACGACTCACGCCCCGTCCTCTCAGCTTTACTTTTGCCAGTACCTCGTCTCCTGGTAGAGCACTTGCCCGCGAAAAGCAATGGTCCCGAGTTCGAGTCTCCGTCCGGCACACAGTTGTAATATGCCAGGAAGTTTCATATCAGCGCACACTCCGCTGCAAAGTGAAAATCGCATTCTGGAGCTGTCCTGATCCGTGAACACTTCATTGCCACACACAAATAATGGGGTTTGGTTCCAAGGCGCACATATCTCACTCAATTGCGTCCAATGGCGCTGAATATTTATTTACTTATTGTTTATTTAGCCTGACCCTCTCTCTTATATCTAACCAGGAACAACACATACTAAAGGTATTACAAAAACGTTCACAGATATAATAATAATAATAATAACAATAATAATAATTGACACTAATAATAACAATAATAACAATAATAATAATAAAAAATAATATTAAAGAAAATAATAGCTGACACTAATCATAATAATGATAATAGCAAAGCGCATTAAGAATGGTATAGATTAGTATAGTATATTTGAATATATGTTTAGCATTATAGAAGTGGAAGGGGTACAGAAAAATGAGAAGACTGAAATGACAGCGACAGTGGCTCTTGGGAAAGAACAGAATTTAAATAAAAAACTCTGTCAACATGGAGGAGGGAAGCGTCGTAGGGGAGAGGGTATTGACGAGAGTGAGATGCAGACTAGTATATGGGGGAGATGGCTATTGTAATAGAAGGAATTTAATTTCCCTGATTTTTTAGGAAGATTGTTCAAAGTCGGGTTCCTGATACAGAAAGTTATTATAGAACAAGGACGTGTTATGTGATGGTATGGAGAAGATTTTGCTTTGTTGAGATCGAGTATTACCGCTGCGCTGTACAGATAGCAGTGTAAAAGCTGAAGTGAAGTAAGAAGGAGTGTAATGATTGAGAAGACGACAGAGCAGACGTAGGGTATGATAGTCTCTACGTTCATCGTCAGGCAGCCATGATAATACTGTAGTTCGTAGGCAGGAGTGATATGGTCGAAGCAGCATACGTCAGAAATACGTCGCACATAAGTATTCACCGGCAGTTCTAGACCGCGTGAACTTTCGTACAAAAGTTCTTGGAGAACAGAATTACCACAGACAAGTACAAGGAGTATTAGTGACTCTATACGCTTCTGTTTATGTTCGAAAGGAAATAATTTTTATATTTCTGTTGTAAATGAAATGACGCCGACACCTTTTTACAGGTGGCAGTTGTGTTTTCGGTTCAGTCCAAGTGATGGCCCCGAATCAACCCCAAGTTCTTTGCAGAAGCGAAAAAGGTTAATTCTGTCCCGTTTAGGATTAAGCATGGAATATTTTAAGTTTTGTGAGGGATGCCTTCAATAAACTAATCTTTGAATGCCCTATATGAGAATAGCCTACTACTCACCTTAATTTTGACAGCTTTTTAAAGCCTTTAGAATCAGGAGATGTATCTCAGTCGAAGCTCAGGGTTAAAACACCGTAATTGTTTCATTTAAAGGACGATGTTTTCATTACTGGTAATTAATTGAAACATCGATAAAGATACATCGATAACTTTTGCAAAACAGAAAGCAAACTAAATCCAGTCGCAAATCGTGATTTTTACTTCAATGTACAATGCGTTTCGAGCCATGGCGGCTCAGATCAAGTGCTTGATTAGTTTACATCATTTTTTTTTTAAATTTATGTTACAGTTGGTTCTGTGAAAAGAACATAGGTATATTACAAGGTGGCACATTGTGACTACATTTTTAGAAAACTAAGAAAAATACGGAAAATTACTTACTTTTTCCAGCAGTGGTTGTGTAGTTTTTAAGCATAGTATGAGTAGATATATTTACATACATATACACACTTTTCGTGTCATAGCACATTTGTAAACAGAATTTGAATATGTCAAAGAATAATCAAATATAAATATGTCACATTTCTCCCTATGCACAAGTGTTGCTATTTCTAAGATGAGACACGATACTGCATTATTATTTATACATGGATGTAATTTACAAAAGAATTTCTGCAAGACAGCAGATGTGACTTTACGTTGTAAAGTGGTTGCAGCTATTAAACATTTCTTTCTTTAGTAAAAATAAATTTCTGAAATTGCTGAAGAAACTTTTTAAACTCTGTTCCTTCGATCAACATATTTTCAAAAAATATTTGTGTGCGTAACAGTTTTTCTAACTGTTGTAGCAAATAAAGTTGCCTAACATCGTCTTGTGTGTGGAGTAGACTTGGGCGGTTTTGGATGTCATTTAGTGCGGGTCTGTTCATGTACACGTGATTAGCTACTGATAATTATCAAAGAGGTTGAGCGTGGAGGCATCAGTGTGTTTTTTGTTGCATGTATGGAAGGTTCCTCCGGTTTTGCCTACATGGAACGGAGGGAAACTGTTACACTGTATATTTCACTGTATCCTGTTATGGGGGTGTTTATTTTCACTGTGAGCAGAAAGGTATAAATATACTGAAATTTTTAAATAAGTTAGCCACTTTTTGAGATGCTTGTCAAGATTTGTACTATGTCAGTTGCTTTTCCAGTGGTGTTTCTAAAAATTGATGTTGGCGTGTATTTTGTTGGAAATTTTATCAATTGTTTTTGCCAAGTACCCGCTATTCATTGCAATTGCTTTGATGGTATCCAGTTCCTATGTTGATACTTTAAGTTTTAAAGGTACTGTGTGTGCCCTATTCAAGACGGACCTACCTGCAGGATACTTACGTGTGTTTGGATGGTAGGATTATTTCTGTGTGGTGATATCAGTGTAAGTTGATTTCCTGTAAATGTAAAAACTGTGTTCCTCCTGTTCAGTAATAATTGTGTGCTCTAAGAAATTTTAGGAATGATTTATTAATTCTCTGTCGCAAACTTTATTTTATCCTGGAGTGAACTTCATCAAGTTCATCTTTTGTGTCACCGAATAAAGAACAGAGTGTTATCAACATATCTCTTCAAAAAAAGTTTTCTGAAGCAAGTTTATTACAATACAGGTGACGCTGAGTGATTTAGATTAGGAAACGGAACACTTAAAGCAGTTTGTGAGTTTTGTTATTTGGGCAGCGGAACAACTGATGATGGCCGAAGTAGAGGGGGTATAAAATGCAGACTGGCGATATCAAGAAAAGAGTTACTGAAGAAAAGAGAACTGTTAATATCGAATATAGATTTAGGTGTTAGGAAGTCGTTTCTGAAAGTATTTGTATGGAATGTAGCCGTGTATGGAAGTGAAACATGGATGATAAACAGTTTAGACAAGTAGAAAGTAGAAATTCTTCAACTGTGGTGCTACAGAAGAATGCTGAAGGTTAGGTGGGCAGATCACGTAACTAATGAGGAGGTACAGAATAGAACTGAGGAGTAGAGAAATTTGTGGCACAACCTGACGAGAAGTAGGGATCGGCTGATAGGACAATTCTGAGACATCAACAGATCACCTGTTTAGTATTGGAGGGAAGTGGAGGGGGGTTAAATTTGTAGAGGGAAATTGAGAGCTGAATACAGCAAGCAGATTCAGAAGGACGCAATTTGCGCTAGTTTATCGGAGATGAAGAGGTTTGCAAAGGATAGAGTAGCAAACAGAGCTGCATCAAATCGGTCTTTGGGCAGAAGACCACAACATATTAGATTTATTAACCTGTACACCAGCGGATCACCTGCAAATATAACCATGTATTCTTCCTACTATACTGTAAGTAAAATTTCGTTATTTACTGTACTTCCTGATGTACTTTCATTGTCCGGCTGTGTTGATCTAGCTACATACTCCGCAAATCATACACATCAAAAAAAGTTTTGCATCACCTCGGTTCCGAGAGTGCCGGAACCTGTACAGAAAATTGCAATAGAGATCAACATAAACATCGTTTCCACCCTTTTTATTGCTCATGAAAATCACACATTGCATGTTGTACCACCATACAGCGAGACCTTCATAGGTGGTGGTCCAAATTGCTGTACGCACCGGTATCTCTAATACCCAGTATCACGTCCTCTTGCACTGATGCATGCCTGTATTCGTCGTGGCATACTATCACAAGTTCATCAAGGCTCTGTTGGTCCAGATTGTCTCACTCCTCAACGGCGATTCGACGTAGATCCCTCAATGTGGTTGGTGGGTCACGTCGTCCATAAACAGCCTTTATCAATCTATCCCAGGCATGTTCGATAGGGTTCATGTCTGGAGAGCATGCTGGCCACTAGTCGAGCGATGTCGTTGTCCTGAAGGAAGTCATTCACAAGATGTGCACGATGCGGGCGCGCATTGCCGTCCATGAAGACGAATGCCTCGCCAATATGCTACCGATTTGGCTGCACTGTCGGTCGGAGGATGGCATTAACGTATCGTACAACGCCTTCCATGACCACCAGCGGTGTACGTCGGCCCCACATAATGCCACCCCAAAACAGTAGGGAACCTCCACCGTGCTGCACTCGCTGGACAGTGTGTCTAAGGCGTGCAGCCTGACCGGGTTACCTCCAAACACGTCTCTGACGATTGTCCAGTTGAAGGCATATGCGACACTCATCGGTGAAGAGAACGTGATGCCAATCATCAGCGGTCCATTCCCCATGTTGTTGGGCCCATCTGTACCGCTCTGCATGGTGTCGTGGTTGCAAAGACGGACCTAGGCGTGGACGTCAGGAGTGAAGCTGTGCATCATGCAGCCTATTGTTCACAGTTTGTCATAACATGACGTCCTGTGGCTGCACGAAAATCATTATTCCACATCGTGGCGTTGAGGTCAGGGTTCCTCCGATCCATAATTCGTAGGTAGTGGTCATCCACTGCTGTAGTAGCCCTTGGGCAGCCTGAGCGAAGCATGTCATCGACAGTTACTGTCTCTCTGTATCTCCTACATGTTCGAACAACATCGCTTTGGTTCACTCCGAGACGCCTGGACACTTCCCTTGTTGTGAGCCCTTCCTGGCACAGAGTAACTATGCAGACGCGATCGAACTGCTGTATTGACTGTCAGGCATGGCTGAACTACAGACAACACAAGCCGTGTACCTCCTCCATGGTGGAATGACTGGAACTGGTCTGTCGTCGGACCTCCTCCGTCTAATAGGCGCTGCTCATGCATGACTGCTTACATCTTTGGGCGGGTTTAGTGACATCTCTGAACAGGCAAAAGGACTGTGTCTGTGATACAATATCCACAGTCAACGTCTGTCTTCAGGAGTTCTGGGAACTGGGGTGATGCAAAACTTTTTTTTTGATGTGTGTATTATAGACTGCATGGCAGAACGTCATTTACTTTGCTTCCAGTCCTATACCATCTACTCGCTGTAATAGCTTTACCTATTGGGTGCCTTGTATATTAGTATTTAAATACGTTATATTTCAGATTTACTTGAATAATTGCAATTAATTTTTCTGTTTCTTAGGCAGTCAGGATTGGCATCTGGTTGCCATCGAGAAAGTCACACCAACTCGTATTAAAAGTACCTAAATTGAAACTTACCGACAATCATTCTTCCCACGCACTATTCGCGAGTGGAACAGTGTTGGAGGGCTCAGATAGTGATACCGAAAGTACCCTCTGCCACACTGCATGAAGTGGCTTGCGGAGTATGATTTAGATGTTGAAAATATGGCCTGGATCATAAGATACTGCCTGTGGGTGCATTGCCTGAGGACATGAGTTGTAGGGGTTATCGGAATTGTGTTCGGTGATGTGGCATTAGTGGTTGGTATGATGTCCTCGTACAGTTGGCGTGAGAGGTTGTGTTGTCTAGAGTACGATGCGCCTCCAGATATTCGTAAGTAGAATCCCGCGGCAGCTGCCCAAGGCTGGTTGATACTACAACTGTCAGGCACTGCATTTGCTACCTGTGAGAGCTTACGACATACGCGTGAAAAGGAATCTCATCAGTCTTTGCTAAGACAGTAAATTAAGGTTGCCGCTGTATAGCAGCGCGTCTTAAATCAGAGTTCAGCGCTTACCTTACGCCTGAAGAGCGTATTTGAGCATGTGCAACTGGAATTCACTTGTGACTCGGCGTGACTGTAGTGACAGTTTTGCAAGTAAGTCACACAGTTTCGATAAGTCTTCCGATAGCCAAGCTACTTTTGGGTTACATCAAAATATGTCTAAGAAGAGCTGCAAGAAGATGCTTCTGGTCCAGGTGCAGACTTCACCCCTATGGAAATCTGGGTCGCTATTGGACACTGCAAATCGAAAGTTCTTCTACAAAGGTCGTTTATCTCCTCTTTCCATAACCTTTCTTTGTGATTTCCTCTCATATCGCAGGTAATCAACATGGACAAAGGTTGCCGCAGAATCACTAAATGGCCATAAAGACGCACAGAGTTTTCTGACAGTGTCTCCTAAACCATCGACGGATTCTGTCGAGTCTGTTAAGTAAGTCCGACATCTGTTGCTGGGGCTATTTATGGTCTCCCATGGGGATCACCTGCTACAGCCGGGGGTCCTACCCATTAGAAACTGAATAGGGAAAATGGAATTGCACCCAAACCACAGTCCCGAAGAAGCGAATTCTTTACGTGCGTTTATGAGAATGTCAGTCTCCTTCAACGGATGATAATTATGATTTGGCGGTGGGTTACCGTGTCCTGAAGATAGACGTGTTGCATTAGGCCCTTTCGATTTTGGTGTGATCATGAAGCTGTAAGTTCAGCGATCGACAAATATTTATGTCTAATAGAAATACTGGTCGCTGATTGAGATACACTTTGTAATCAAAAGTATCCGAACACCTGGCTGAAAACGACTTACAAGTTCGTGGCGCCCTCCATCGGTAATGCTGGAATTCAAAATGGTGTTGGCCCACTCTTAGCCTTGATGACATCTTCCACTCTCACAGGCATACGTTGGATCAGGTGCTGGAAGGTTTCTTGGGGAGTGGCATCCTATTCTTCACGGAGTGCTACACTGAGGAGAGGTATCGGTGCCAGTCTGTGAGGCCTGGCACGTAGTCGGCGTTCCAAAACATCCCAAAGGTGTTCTATAGGATTCAGGTCAGGACTCTAATTGCTCTTCAACTTTGGGAAGCTAGAAGGTGCTTAAAGCATCAATGTAGGCCTGTGCTGTGATAGTGCTATTCAAAATAAGGGGTGCAAGCCCCCCCCCCCCCCCCCCCCCATGAAAAGCACGACCACACCATAACACCACCGCCTCCGAATTTTACTGTTGGCGCTACACACGGTGGCAGATGACGTTCACCGGGCATTTGGGATACCCACATCCTGCCATCAAATCGTCGCATTGTGTACCGTTTTTCATTTTTTCACTCCACACAATGTTTTTCCACTGTTCAATAGTCCGATGTTTACTCTCCTTACACCAAGCGAGGCGTCGTTTGGCATTTACCGGCGTGATGGGTGGCTTGTGAGCAGCCGCTCGACCATGAAATCCAAGTTTTCTCACCTCCCGCCTAACTGTCATAGTACATGTAGTGGATTCTGATGCAGTTTGGAATTCCTGTGTGATGGTCTGGATAGATGTCTGCCTATTACACATTACGACCCTCTTCAACTGTCGGCGGTGTCTGTCAGTCAACAGACGAGGTCGGCCTGTACGCTTTTGTGCTGTACGTGCACCCTCACGTTTCCACTTCACTATCACATGGGAAACAGTGGACTTAGGGATGTTTAGGAGTGTTCCATGGAACACCCCATTGTGCTTCCTCGCGTTGTCCAATGACTACTGAGGTCGCTGATATGGATTACCTGGTAGTAGGTGGCAGCACAATGCACCTAATAAGAAAAACGTATGGTTTTAGGTTACCACATTATGGGGAAAGGAAAGATTATTGACATAAGCTTCCTTGAATTGAAGCTCCCACTGCGAAACATTCGATAGATATACTTTTCTTCCATCGATTCCCAAGTACTTTTTTTAAGCATCTCTGTTACTGACCTGTTACAGTCTCAATAACACGTATTGAAATTCATTCGACGTACTTCCTCAGGTCGATTAGATAATGGTCCCAAATGCTGAAGCAGTACTGTAGAATAGTTCGCAATATCGCCTTGATGCAGTTTACTTAATAAATCATCTGCGTTTTGTACGATTTAGTCTTCCATTAATCGTTCCAGTTATTGATCACAATCGTTCATTGCGCTTCATAAACAGCTGTGTTACCTCAGAGTGTATACAGGAAGTGACAGACTTTAGACTTTTACAAGTAATACTGTAAACACATAAAGTATTTTTCTTCCATCTACGTATATCATCTTTTATTTTTCCATATTTAAGTGGAGACACCAATCTGTACATTATGTAGAAGAACTGTCTACATCGTTCTATAACTCCTTACAATCACTGAACGTCGATGGTTTCCTGTCACCAAAGACACCGTCAGCAAGCAATTCTAGTGTGGCGCTGCACGTTCCAAAATAAGAATACACCACCCTCAGCAACAACCACAGACTTAGGAAATAGTAAATAATGTTTCCTTCAGCTTACTGCCTGGGCTACAGAAAGTCGAAAATAAGCAACATCACGCACACAACATGATGCTCCCAGCACTGTCTGGCACGTTGTAGATGACCAACGACTACATCCATACCACCTCCAAAGCTCCATACTACCTCCAAGCCCTAACAAATATGGTTTTCAAACGGCTGTAGCATGGAAATGGTACGTCTTCGGATATGGGTCCCTGTTCAAAATATTATATACTAACTCCCCTCTACAAGTCCTAGAAGTTTATAGCGGTAATTTTCGTACACCTTGTAGAAAGTACTGGTGAACTTTTATCTTAGAAGAAAGCAGCTTAAGAAACAGTGTGAAGCAAGCCCTCAAGGGCGTCTTTTATTCATTGCTTTGATTTTAATAAACACTAGTTTCAGCCTACAGTGACTTCAGTGAACAAGTATGTGGCAGTATTTGGCTGGTACTTGTCTGAATCTTGGTTTCATACTTCTGTTACTGTTGGCCATGCGTTGTGTTAAGAAGAATTTTTCCGGTCATGTACTAAAATTTCGTAATTTCTTGTATGAGAGCAAACCTATTTTGCACATACATTTTTCCGCAGAGCTTGTATTTTTCCTCGATAACGTGAGTATGCAGAGAAGGCGGACAAACGAGCTATCCTTCGTGCACGGGTCTCGTAAGCCTGCGCCAGCTATTCAGAGTTCGGTAAACGAAGGTGATTGATGGTGTGTCTGAAACGTATTTGACGGTGAATGTGTGACCAGTTATGAGCCATCTGCAGTGAGGAGGGTGATTGTGATTTAACGGCTCGTCGACAGCGAGATCACTAGGTACGCAGCACTAAATCACATGCAGAGAGACATGCTAAGGCATCAGCTGTTCTTTCACCGGAAAATCGACTTTTGCATTCACCTGAAGAGACGTTTGGAAAACTGTGTAAAACTTCATTCAGAATGGTCTGATGGGCATTTGTTTCTTCCCAAACGTGGACACTGCTTTATATATATATATATATATATATATATATATATATATATATATATATATATATATATATATATACTCCTGGAAATTGAAATAAGAACACCGTGAATTCATTGTCCCAGGAAGGGGAAACTTTATTGACACATTCCTGGGGTCAGATACATCACATGATCACACTGACAGAACCACAGGCACATAGACACAGGCAACAGAGCATGCACAATGTCGGCACTAGTACAGTGTATATCCACCTTTCGCAGCAATGCAGGCTGCTATTCTCCCATGGAGACGATCGTAGAGATGCTGGATGTAGTCCTGTGGAACGGCTTGCCATGCCATTTCCACCTGGCGCCTCAGTTGGACCAGCGTTCGTGCTGGACGTGCAGACCGCGTGAGACGACGCTTCATCCAGTCCCAAACATGCTCAATGGGGGACAGATCCGGAGATCTTGCTGGCCAGGGTAGTTGACTTACACTTTCTAGAGCACGTTGGGTGGCACGGGATACATGCGGACGTGCATTGTCCTGTTGGAACAGCAAGTTCCCTTGCCGGTCTAGGAATGGTAGAACGATGGGTTCGATGACGGTTTGGATGTACCGTGCACTATTCAGTGTCCCCTCGACGATCACCAGTGGTGTACGGCCAGTGTAGGAGATCGCTCCCCACACCATGATGCCGGGTGTTGGCCCTGTGTGCCTCGGTCGTATGCAGTCCTGATTGTGGCGCTCACCTGCACGGCGCCAAACACGCATACGACCACCATTGGCACCAAGGCAGAAGCGACTCTCATCGCTGAAGACGACACGTCTCCATTCGTCCCTCCATTCACGCCTGTCGCGACACCACTGGAGGCGGGCTGCACGATGTTGTGGCGTGAGCGGAAGACGGCCTAACGGTGTGCGGGACCGTAGCCCAGCCTCATGGAGACGGTTGCGAATGGTCCTCGCCGATACCCCAGGAGCAACAGTGTCCCTAATTTGCTGGGAAGTGGTGGTGCGGTCCCCTACGGCACTGCGTAGGATCCTACGGTCTTGGCGTGCATCCGTGCGTCGCTGCGGTCCGGTCCCAGGTCGACGGGCACGTGCACCTTCCGCCGACCACTGGCGACAACATCGATGTACTGTGGAGACCTCACGCCCCACGTGTTGAGCAATTCGGCGGTACGTCCACCCGGCCTCCCGCATGCCCACTATACGCCCTCGCTCAAAGTCCGTCAACTGCACATACGGTTCACGTCCACGCTGTCGCGGCATGCTACCAGTGTTAAAGACTGCGATGGAGCTCCGTATGCCACGGCAAACTGGCTGACACTGACGGCGGCGGTGCACAAATGCTGCGCAGCTAGCGCCATTCGACGGCCAACACCGCGGTTCCTGGTGTGTCCGCTGTGCCGTGCGTGTGATCATTGCTTGTACAGCCCTCTCGCAGTGTCCGGAGCAAGTATGGTGGGTCTGACACACCGGTGTCAATGTGTTCTTTTTTCCATTTCCAGGAGTGTATATGTGTGTGTGTGTGTGTGTGTGTATTTGAACGTACACTAAATTCACCAAGTGGTACATCGTCATGATGTCCCCTTTATATTTACAATAAAAGTGCCATTGTGAAATCAAATAGAAGGAAATCGATTGTAAAATTTTCTTAAGAAACTATGCTGGTGTCCGCCTGAAGTAATTTGCTGAAATAACAGAAAACCTAAAACAGGATGTGTAGACAGAGATCGGCTAAATATGATTCATAAGCCAGATCTGGTCGACACATATTTTCACCTGCTCCGTCTATTCAACAATATTTTATGCCTAAAATTTTGGGGAATAAGAACACTCCAACTTCACATATGTTTAATAAGGAAAAAGAAGGGCTGCAAAGTATACTAGAATACTGCGTAATTTAATATACTTCTTACAGTTTAGTAGGCAACCAGCATCCAATACACCGAGCGAGGTAACGCAGCGGTTAGCACACTCGTTTGAACCACTTGCGCTAATCATTTATAACACAAATGAGATGGTAGCTATCCACCTCATAATGGTTCTTCCTCTGTTTCTAATTTTGGATAACTGCGCTATGACTCCATAGGATAATGGGGTGGGAGGGGAACAGGAGGGACACCCTCATGGCAGATACGATAAAAAGTGAAATAATATGTCGTACGCATTCTATGTAACAATATAACATCTGGTTGTGTATGTGGTCAGAACCTGGTATCGTGTCACGGTATTGCGCCAAGGCACTCACGAGTTACCATTCGTTATATTCGTCTTTGTATGCCACGTATAGTTGGCAATCGAAGGATGCATAAACACTCTCTGCTCGTATTTTATGAAGGTGGAAGACGGGAGGGTAACTTTCAAGCAATGCTCAGGCGAAGTGTGTTGCTAGTTGTTTAGCAACAATGCTGGAGTCATATTAAATGTCACCACCCTGATAGATGCCGAGGATACTGCAGTACGACCGGCGCTTACAAATACCGCATGCTTTGTCCCGTCCTTGACAGGAGGATATCTGGTTACATACATTTATCAAAACTGCTTGTGTTTTTTAATTGGAGAACTGGCCCGAACTCAGTCTTTCGAAGGTGATAAGTGCACCAGTCGATGGATGTTGTTTACGTTGCAGGAGCGCTGTCTACAGCTTGTAATGGCCACTGCTATTTCATGGTTACATCTCAGTACAGGTCTCCTGGGGAGAGAGGTGTTGTTGCTTCTGCGGCTTGTAATATCGCAGTAGTAGTATTTCGGCTGCTAAGGGCAGATAAGTATTTAAAGAAATGGTGAAGCTATGCTAACCAGAATTCTTAAAATTCCAGCGCGAAGGCAGTTCTAATATGTGACGTCGCGGCACAGAAAGAACGGCTAGAAAATGGTCAGTGTCGCTTAAATAATCATGCGCCTTCCAGTAACACAGGAGAAAGCTGGCGATACAGAGCTACAGATGAACAGTCGAGAAGGTACAGGGCTAAAATCAGTGGAAGACTTGCAGTTTAGAAAACAAAGATTAAAATTTAAAATACGCTTCTTCTAGTAGACTGCCTCATTGAGAGATTTTGGAACTGCTCCACAAAGGCTTGTCGGCAACAAACTACCCCAAGCTCGAGGGGTATGGAGGTACTTGAAGTTAGTGATCATCCTGTGCTTGACTTTCCCCTTTTGTAGGTCTATTAATATTACTGAGCGTAAAATCCATATCTGCCATATGTACAGAATCAGTGACCTTTGTCTTTCTCTTTGGTTTCTTTCCTTCCTTTTTCTTCTCTTCCTTACAGCATTTATTTCAAGTTAGGAAATGTCTGGATAATTT
The DNA here is from genome assembly GCF_021461395.2 of Schistocerca americana. Lineage (NCBI taxonomy): Eukaryota > Metazoa > Arthropoda > Insecta > Orthoptera > Acrididae > Schistocerca > Schistocerca americana. The sequence continues at coordinate 655,219,625 of NC_060130.1, read as the reverse complement.
TTGGAGCTTGGAACGATGGTAGTTTGTGAGGTGGGTTTGAGTGTGGGTGGTTGCCCTCCCTAATAAGGGATCTGTAAGGGAGGGTACTGCTCTGTTTGGAGAAGGAAGGCTGTGGTACTCAGGGTAGATGAAGAAGAGGTAGTAGAGGAATGAGGCCTTCTTTTTCATGAAGGGGCATACTTGGGAGGCCATCGGTACCTAGTGTTGATGGAGGGTGGCAGGGGAGGGGGCAGGGGGACGGGTTGGATAGTGAACACAAGTTTTGGCCGGAGATGGCACACTTGTTGCTACTTGTGCGAAATGTTTCGTCATTTGGACTACAAGTAAGTTTTCGTACTTGTTTCCAGCTTCAAGGTTAATCGGTCAAAGGTTTTGTACTCTTTTATTTCGCGTTTATTTTTAAAGACCTGGCAAGTCGTTACATGGGGAATGACCTTCCCACAATTAATACAAAGTGGTGATTATACGCATTGAGTATTCTCGTGTGACACTCAATCACAAACTTCACAGTTTGTGTCGATCGTACAGCGTGATGACATGTGACCAAACAGAACGCATTTTAAACATTGCATAGGAAGCAGTACATAAGATTTTATGTCACAGCCATAGACCAACATTTTCACCTTTTCCGCGAAAGAGTCACATTCGAAGGCCATGGTTCAAATGGCTCTGAGCACTATGGGACTTAACTTCTGAGGTCATGAGTTCCCCAGAACTTAGAACTACTTAAACCTAACTAACCTAAGGACATCACCCACATCCATGCCCGGGGCAGGATTCGAACCTGCGTCCGTAGCGGCCGCGCGGTTCCAGACTGTAGCGCCTAGAACCGCTCGGCCACTCCGGCCGGCGAAGGCCATGGTGCATGCTCCCGTATCAGTCATGTTATCTTTGGATTCTTTCTAAGTTTCCCCATAAATCACCTATTTATAGTGTAAGGTCACGATGAAACATCGTCATTTCCGTCATATTGAGGCTCATATAAGATTTAATTGGGACTGGGGTAGCATAAAGTTCGTTACATGAGAGTAGCGCCCGCTATTGTGCGGGTGATGACTGATTAATATAGCCACAGGATCACCCGAGGTGATTAACCGTTGCACGGAGTCTTTATCCTGTTAGCTATGACGAACACGTACTCCTGGGCATCGGAAACTCACCGCTCACGCACAAACAAACTCGTGCGGGTAAGCGATATTCCGACCTCCTAATCACAAAGGGTTAGCTACCATTCTGGATTTTTGGCACTTGTGCCTATAACATACTGACACATCAGATGTATACGCTGGGATCGCATTTGTGGTAGGGCGCGTACCAAACTAGATAACTTTCCCAGCACAGTGCGGAGTATAGAGAAAAAACATGGGTAAAGGAGGGCTAAACCTGTTGACTGGGACTCCGCTTGATCATTCGAAAATGATGAAAGATGTAGGCTAAGGATGGAAGAATGACCAAAATCGGAGCCCATGGGCAGGTGTGGTCCGTATCAAACAAGCCGCCATTGGTTATCGGTTGGGGGAAGGATAGTCAGAGAGAGGGCGAGAGGGAGGGGTTGAGGCATGAGGTAGAAAGAAATGTCTCAATGGCTCCGTGCTCACGAAAGAGTAGCAGATCCCTGGTCGGTGAGATTAGGGAATACCAGCCAATAGCTATATATAAAAACAGCAAGGTACAGCATCCTACGTTTATGTAAAGATGCTTATTAAATAATGTGAATTGAGATTTGAAACGTTAGGCGGCAATCTGTTATAAACTACATAAAATCATCATTAAGAATTAGCAATTAAACTGTAAATCATTCATATTCTTGCACTGTCACTACAGAGTTCACACACTTCGTTTTTATTTTAGGCCCAACCATGGAATATTATTACAGTTAAACCGATTTCGGCACTCTTCATCTTCTACAATAGGAAAAATGTGACTGCACCTGTATTAAAGTCTTATAATAATTACATAAAAAAATACCAGTCCCTGTTGTTAGTGCACAGAACAAAAATAAAAACTGATAATAAAGTTTAACAGATTCTAAAACAAACTATACAGATTGCTTATCGACTTGCGCGGAGGAAGTGCTATGAGACTTCTCTCTCTGCTTGCACGTCAAGGTCTGTCGGTAAGTGAACGCTTGCACTGTTTCCAGTCGTAGAAACGTAGACTGCTGCCCATCTCTTCGCGTAAGGCGTTGTCCAGTGCAACCATTGTTCTGAAATTCGCTCTACTCTTTTAATCCTAGGCTACTAAATCCTCGTAAAATTTATCACTGCAGCTAGTACCAACTCGCAGTTCCCGCCAGCTGGATATTGTAAGTATAGGGTCTAAAACAGGACATATTGTACTTATTCTGTATATGACGTACCACTGGAGACCTTGTAACTGTAATGAACTAGTGCATAAACTATAAATAATAACTCCCTTTGAATAAAAATTGTAGTAGTAAAATTTTAGATGATTTAGTAACAGTGTACAAAGTTTCAATATTTTTAAAAGACCTATCCACGACCGGAATATTAAGCAAGCAACCGCACGCATCTGACCCAATGAGTCAGAGAGTTTTTTATCAACGCTCACTCTTCTCTAGATCACGGATTTTTAGGTCGTAAAAAAGTGTGTTTTAGGCACCTAAAATAGGCTCCTTCAGTAGTTCATTTAGGCTATATAAAACCTAAAATAGCCTCTAATAAAAATGATGCGGAGAAAATAAAAATAAATCAAAATACACAGTGAAACTTCCTGGCAGATTAAAACTGTGTGCCCGACCGAGACTCGAACTCGGGACCTTTGCCTTTCGCGGGCAAGTGCTCTACCAACTGAGCTACCGAAGCACGGCTGACGCACGCTACTCACAGCCTTACTTCTGCCAGTACCTCGTCTCCTACCTTCCAAACTTTACAGAAGCTCTCCTGCGAACCTAGCAGAACTAGCACTCCTGAAAGGAAGGATATTGCGGAGACATGGCTTAGCCACAGCCTGGGGGATGTTTCCAGAATGAGATTTTCACTCTGCAGCGGAGTGTGCGCTGATATGTAAAGTTTGGAAGGTAGGAGACGAGGTACTGACAGAAGTACAGCTGTGAGTACCGGGCGTGAGTCGTCCTTCGGTAGCTCAGTTGGTAGAGCACTTGCCCGCGAAAGGCAAAGGTCCCGAGTTCGAGTCTCGGTCGGGCACACAGTTTTAATCTGCCAGGAAGTTTCATATCAGCGCACACTCCGCTGCAGAGTGAAAATCTCATTCTGGAAAATACACAGTGTTGACAGTATGTACATCTTATTAGTCATTAAAACACGGAGAATGAATATTTACACAGTTACAGAGCACAGCAACCTACAACATTAATGTTGAACGTAACTCCAAATATTTTTGAGATCCTGCAAGATAAAGATCTCCGTAAAAAAGATGTGGTAATGGTTTAAATAATACATTCGTAGTTTCACATATTCTGACCATAGTTGGCTTCACAGTAAATAACCAAAATCTTTTCTACGTTTTCTAGTGAAAAACTGTGGCGCTTGTCAGTCAGAATCAATTTATACACTGAAAAAGAACGTTCTACATCAACAGATGTGACAGGGGCGTACTTCATTTTCGGCACATGTTGGACAGGAACGCTGCAGTCAGGAGTGCTGGATTTTCCACTAAGTATGTCGGCAGGTGCACACAACTCCTTCAGACCAGTGTTCTGCAAAACCGTTTGCATTTTTGCCCGTACTTTTTCTCCTGCTTCACCTGGCGCTTCATTAATCTTCATTTTGACTTCTTCAAGCAAAGAAATATTGTCGTAGATTGATCTCCCTGGGCCTTCTAATTGTGAAATTATTCTTGCCATAAATGTGTAGTGGGCCCTAATGTATGATAAGTCCCATTTTAAAGAAGAATCTTTGAGTAACTCCATTGCTGCAGTTACGGATACAGCATCCTCTGGTATATTTTCAACCACCTTCTGGACAGCTGAGAGATGCGTACTATAGTATTCTGCTGCTATCAGCCACGTGCCCCAGCGGGTGACAACAGGCTCTGGCGGCAATGGGACATCTGGAAGCTGTTCTTTGAATGCCTGTGTTCTCGATGGTGCCTTAAAAAAATTTTCTTCACCATAGATATTACTTTCTTTACTTTAGGAAATTGTAGCCTTACTTGATGTGCTATGCGGTTGATCCCATGCACTACACAAGTTACGTGCAGCATCAATGGGAAGAATACTTTTAATAGTTGAAACACTGCTATCATATATGCAGCAGCATAAGTGACGGCCAGAAGCACCTTATTCTCATTCACTCCGTTTGGGTATAGCACCTTAAGCCCATTGTTCACAAACTGTGCTATTGTTTGTTGGTTAGTTTCTGCAAGCTGTTTTGAGTAAATCAAATGAGCCCTGGATGGAGCATCTGGATCTAGCTTGCCAATAATCAGGTTTGCAATGTAACGGCCAAGACTGTCAGTAGTTTCATCCACAGAAATCCATATACAAGATTCTCCAACATCTTCTCGGATTCTGTGCAGTGCAGCATTGTAAGCTGAATCCACATAATTCTTACATAAAGTTGACTCTGCAGGAATAGACTGATGGCAGTACTTCTCAAAAAACCTTTGAAAATAGGGTTTTCTAGTTTCCGAAAGGGGATGTTTGCTGCCACAATTTCATGACACAAATCACTGCAGAACTTGTTTTTTTCGGAGGATTCACTGTAGTTTGATAGGACTGCCTGTAGACAGCAGCGAGAAAATGCACGAAGGGCAGTAATTTAGCTATAGAGGGCGTCTACGATTAACACTGTGATGTTTTAATCCGTGCTCAGCTTAAGGCCTATGAAACCGTTTCTTTGCGAAAATAAACAGCTGGCCAGAATCCTACGAACGAAATATTTTCAAATATAACATTTAGTACTCCCACGTTCGATTCTAATGTGTAACTCAAATCTTTGACCGGTTCCCATTCGCTCACCGAAGTTAAGCATTGTCGCGCTCGGCGCGTACTTGGATGGATGACCATTCAACCGTACCGAGTGCTGTTGGTAGTAACGTAAGCAAAGGAATTGTAAACAGTCTCTAACGACCTTCGCCTTCGACGAGACGTAAAGCCCTAAATTTACTTCCTATTTCTAATCTTTGAAAACACAAGAACTCTATGTCAGATTAACGAAAGAGGTACTTTTTAGGATTTTGATGCCGAAATAGGCTAAATTAGGCGTCAACGTCGAAATACGCAATTTTAGGTCCTATAGAACTAATGGTATTCAGTTTAGTTAGTCATGAAACGCATTAGTACCAACTTATATGCAAACTGGAGCTTAGGGAAAAAAATAGGTTTTAACCTAAAGATCCGTGATCTATTTTTTACACATGAATAATAAAACACCTATAAAGAGTATTTGGTATTAACAGGGATAGCGATATAAAAAAAGAAAAAAAGACCGAAGTGTCAGGCAAATACGAAGCACGAGCCATATCAACTAGCCACCTTGCTGCACACTGGGCAGAAAATATTTTTTTCCATAGTGTGGAAAAACTTGGAGCCACTGTCTTATATGATGAAATAGGCACTTTTTAGGATATTAAAGCCGAAATAGGCAAAAATAGGCACTATCGTTGAAATAGGCTTTTTTAGGTCCTATAGAATTAACGCTATTAAGTGTAAATAGTCATGAAGCGCTTAAGAACAAATTCTTATGCAAATAGGAACTCAGGCACAAAATAGGTTTTTACCTAAAATCCGCGGTCTACTCATCACCATATACGCACTGTTATAAAAACTTCGATACTCCACACGAGGCAAACGTTCAAAATATCTGTACATAGTCTCCCCATTTATAAATAGTCAGTTCACCGTCCCATTCAACAAAGTTAGTGTGTTCAGCGTTCTTTCTATACCCTGGGGGTATAGTCAACAATATAGACCCTACCACGCTTCATTGTCGTGAATGATGTACTGAATTCTGCTTCCTAGAATGCCTGGCCTTTCCTAAGCAACAGTGTTAACCCATATCGAAGGCTTTCCAAAACTCAGAAAACCCAGCATTAGCCGGCGACCCGATATTTATTGGCTTCTGGCATCGTGGACGAGAAGCCAGGGCAAGGTACGCAAGATCGGTGCTTGTGAAATGCGTGTTGACTGTTACATAGGAGTTATTGCCATAACTCAAAAGGAAATAATGCCTGAGTACAACATATACTCCATAATTTGACAAACTTATATCAATAAAATGTTCAACGAATCTGTCCTCTGATACCCGCTAAGAACTGAATGGTCTGTACCTTCTTCCTAACATGAGGGATTCGTTGATGCTCCAGAGATTTGCGGTAAACGAGGGGCCAGTCTGTGCGTGTAATCGACAAAGTGGATGGTTGGGGTTTGAGAGATTAAACAGCGTGGTCATCAGTCCATCGATCAAGAAGTAATTTATGTGGAGTTAGTGACGTCAGCTAGCAATTTGATAGAATTACGAAAATAGGTAGCAGTGGTAAAATCGAAGCCCTGAAAACAATATTGATGAGAGAGCTGAGAAAAAAGTTGTAGAGAAGTAAAGTATATGAGCCGGGTCGATACTTAGGTTAGCATAGACGAGGGCCTCCCAAGGCTCGTCTGTGGAGAGAGGAACTCCACTCGCAACTTACCCCCCACCATACCGACTAAGGGCGAGGACAGTTACAGAGTAAAGAACACCTTCTACCTGAGAGGTTCGTAATAGTAAAAGTAAGGAGGCTAACACTGAATCTACATCGTGGTAATTGATCCATCGGGCGGTGACACGAAAGTGACAGCATCGCCGGGAAGCGGACGCTGTCACAAATATCGCAGTGCGACGACCATTGAAGTGAAACCACGAGATTGGGGAAAGAGATCTTAGGGTTGATGCCGAAAATATTCCATGGACGGCACTGAATTGAGTAGGAATGCCGTTGCTGAGAAGTCACAAATCAAGAAAGGATGTACTTCCCTACAGGTAATGGTACTCATTGAAATTACCAAGTAGGTGAAAAGTGGAGGGGGAGAGTTATTTGGATGAGGTGGTCGTCTCAAGTTTGCTCTCCATTGCTTCCAGAGCTGTAAGGGGAATCCACTCACTGACGACATCTGTGAGAACCAATGTACAGACCCCTCCAGATGATATTTATCGGAGCCAGTATGATTCCGGCGAAATGCAGGGTAACCTTGAAGAGTTGGACAACAGTCGTCAGTGAAATGTCTTTCTGGGACAGCAACAGAGATCGCGGAGCCAGAGGAAATCAGTTGTTGCATTTCTAAAAAAATGGTTCAAATGGCTCTGAGCACTACGGGACTTAACTTCTATGGTCATCAGTCCACTAGAACTTAGAACTACTTTAACCTAACTAACCTAAGGACATCACACAACACCCAGTCATCACGAGGCAGAGAAAATCCCTGTCCCCGCCGGTAATCGAACCCGGGAACCCGGGCGCGGGAAGCGAGAACGCTACCGCACGACCACGAGCTGCGGACTGTTGCATTTCTAGCAAGTGATAATAATATCTACGGTAATTCCATTGAATTATCACGTAAAGGATGTCCTGGTTAGGCGTGAAGGGGCCAGGAGGACAGGTCACGCCGCGAGATCACTGTCTGTCACCAGTGGGGGTGGAACACAATAAACAAACATGGGTTCAGAGTCTGGCTCCGTGAAGGAATATGGCGCCTCTGCGGTCACCAGAGTAGCCTTCTTCTGCGATTTCTACTTTTTCTGTATCACTGCTTTTGGTGATCGACAATCTTATGACCATTTATCCGCTATAGACGTAGGAACTTTAGAGGAATGGGCTGCCTTGGGAACCGCGGTCTGTGTTTCCTTCACCCACTGACTTGTGTCAACTTGCTGGTCCGTAAATTTCTAGAGAGCCCTGTCACCAGTGGACGCCGGAGGAGGAATATCACTGAAGCAGCATATAAAAGATCGTATTTTTTCCGAGATCCAAAATATGAAAGACAAACCGAGGTCTTCAGTTTCTGTATTTTACGTTCCTTAATTACGGTAGAACGCTTCGGAAATTGGGATAGTGGTCGTTTCTTCAACTGACATAGACATGTGGTAGCGCACATGATGAATTTTTGTGATGTTCTCAAGCGACAGTCCACAAATTGGGTCGTATGTATTGTACAGCTGGTGACAGAATTCGCGAGACCCCTTCCCTCATCGTTATACTGAACTGCACAGCTTTACTGTCTGTCAGGACAGCATAATATTCAAGAAGACGAAGTGCTACCGGCATGCCGGCCGGTGTGGCCGTGCGGTTGTAGGCGCTTCAGTCTGGAACCGCGTGACCGCTACGGTCGCAGGTTGGAATCCTGCCTCGGTTATGGATGTCTGTGATGTCCTTAGGTTAGTTAGGTTTAAGTAGTTCTAAGTGCTAGGGGACTGATGACCACAGAAGTTAAGTCCCATAGTGTTCAGAGCCATTTGAACCATTTTTTGCTACCGGCATATTGTCTACAGGTGTGAAGTCGAAAAACTATCTAAACATTGTTATCTTGTTTTAGATAATGTGGGAGACATTACTGCCACAGGTCGCTGTCTGACACAATCGAAACTTCGTTTGCTGAAAGGAGGGTGAAAATTAGTGGACCCTTACTTTAAGTACCAATACTCAATAGTTTTCGAGAATATGATAGCCCAAATTTTGACACTATATCATCGATTAGCTCATACCATTAAACCAAGAGCGTATGTATTATAATAGCTGAGAGCATCGTTTCGAATTTTTGAGGTTCGTGTTCAAATCCAATCTCTCACTCTCTCTCTCTCTCTCTCTCTCTCTCTCTCTTTATCCGCAGAAGTATCTCAGATCAGTGACGTCAATATTTTTTGTGAAATCGAGAAATAGCAATAGAGTTATTGAGAAAAAACATAAGCATTTCAAATCTTATCAAAAACAGGTTTTGGCATCTAAAATCTTATACAACCTTACACAAAAACTTACGAATTCTAGTATTTCAATTTTTGCCTTATTATTTATACTTCAAGAGAACCAGTGCGTTCCCTAGGGTGATATATAGCATAAAAACATTCAAAGCGTAGAAATTCAGAGCACCACGAGCGACGTACAAAGGCATATATGCCACGATCACATATTTTAGTGTGCTTATCATCAGGAAAAGCAACCTCGTTAACGTTGCTAAATACCTCGCGATCTAGTGATAATTTCGCGGCAAACCAATCATATCAAATCGTTTTCTCGGCATCTGGAGCCTGCCTTTTATTATGGATCCAGGCGTATATTTTATTCTTCTGTGAAAGAGCAACTAACTGGTTGATTGATAATCAATAAAGAAATCCTAAGACAACTCCTTCCCCATAAATTTTGTCGCTACCTTGATCTTGTACCCTGAAGATCTAAAGGTGAAAAACTTGTTGGCCTGCCTACTGGTTAATGCCTACTTTTTCTACTTCTTTTAGTTCTATTGACTTAAATGACTGAATCGTTTGTTATTTAGATTTTATTATGTATCTGCCATTGTACTGTATTGTATTTAACTAGGGACCTAGAAACGATGGAGAGGCTTCGTACCCGCCGTAGCCCTCAGTGGTACACAACCCCACTGGACCCCCCTCTCCCCCTCGGAAACGTCTCACAGCAGACGAGTGTAACCCCAACGTTTGTGTGGTAGGGTAATTATGGTGTACGCGTACGTGGAGACAGCGTTGGCGCAGCAATCGCCGACATAGTCTAACTGAGGCGTAATATGGGGAACCAGCCCACAATCGCCGAGGCAGATGGAAAACCGCCTTAAAATCCATCCACAGACTGACCAGCACAGCGGACCTCGACACTAATCCGCCGATCGGTTTCTTGCCAGGGACCGGCACGCCTTCCCACCTGGAAAATGTATCTACCCTACTGCTATATTTGCATACTTTCGTGGTAGTCTTGCAACGTTTCAACTGTGACTGTGGACTGAACATAGACACAGACCGTTTCGAAGCCGGAAGTGCGTATTATCGTTGTAATTCGTTTTGGCTAACCTGTTTCGAAACGTTATTATTATAACTTGGAGTTCATTTTTATTAGTACAGAGCATACTAAATATCGTTTTTTCGTTTATCTATTGAATACAGCAGATAAACATAAGAGATATATTAATCAGCAACAATATATTCTTCTTCCATATTGTCTAAAAAGTAATACAGTGCTTGAATAGTTTTTCGAATTCACGTCTTAAAGACAATATGTTGGTAGCACTTCGTCCGCTTGCATGTTATGCTGCATTAACAGCATTCAGCATAACATGGCGGGGTGGGGGGTGGGGGGATGATCTCGCGAATTCGGTCGCCGAGTGTGCACCTAGACGACATTTGCTCGAAATATTACACATAAAGCACCACATCGAGGATGGGAAATACGGCTTCACATCACAGCAGTAAATCACGACTTTGGCCTTGTGTGGACGCGAATCCCACTGAGAAGCGAGGGTTAATGTTCCAGCGTCATCTTTGTTGTCTGGCGGGCACGACGCACAGGACGCATCAGATGGGTCCCATGTTTCTCGTAGTTTTCGAGTAGTTCTTCATCCGTCTGTAGCGTTAAGTTCCGATGAAAAAATATTCTCTGTACCATGTTTAGTCGTTTATGGGGAGATACGGAAACAAGCACGTCACCAAAATTTTACCGGGAAAGTAACGTTCGTGACTGTGTAGGATTCGCCATTTTCATCAAGATAGAACCATTTCGTAATTTAGTAAGGGAAAATAATTCTCCAAATATATTTTCAACGTTCTCCATATAGAACTTTGGCTTGATGTAAAGAAAAGGCCCTCCATCTGTCAGAGCACAAACGCGGAACTGAGAGGAGTAAGCTTCTGCAAACAGCTTGGGTTTGCTCCGCCCACTCCCCCCCCCCCCCCCCCCCCCCCCCAGGCGTAGCCAAGGAAGGGAAGTTCCTATGGATGTAACGATCCGCACAAGAGTTCTTCGGACTGAAGAGAATGCCGGAGTCTCGCGGCCACTGGCTGATAGTTCAGGTCTGCCGACGGTGCCAGATACCCGCCGTGATGAGACCTACTCAAAGAGAGAGCTGTCTCCACAGGCGCCTCCCAGTCGAGAAATGGCCATCTGCTCATCAGAAAGCAGTCTCTAATATGCTTTAATCAGTTAGCGGATAATTTTTATTATTATACGGCGACATTAACTAAAAATGACTAATTGTAGATCAGAATACTAGTTTCTGTCTTATGAAGATCCTCCTTCGAGCGTTACTTGTACACGATACAGTAGATCAAGATATATGTGCGGCTCGTGTCGCTTGGTAGAAAAAAACACTACAGGATCTGATGGATAACCTCATAGATTCTCTATCGATTATAGCCCCCAGGGGGCTCGCAACTCTTTTGTCAGTAAGCGGCGAGTATGGGACCCCAAGCCACTGCACTATCTACACTGTAGAGAGCATGAGGTTCCGTGTGAGCAAAGCCACGTCTTTGCTCATAAAAACGAGAGACTGATAAACATGAATGTATCGGAGCACGAACGCTATGTACGATTGCGGGAGCACAACGAATAGGCAACAGATAACAGTTATTAGAGAGAATTCACAGGCATTAGACAGGCATTTTTCCCTCGCTCAATACTAGAATGGAGTAGGCCAAAAATAGCTAATACTGCTACGGAGCACCCGCCACAAAGCACCGTATACTGTCTTGGGTGTATACAGTGTGATCAGAAACAGCTCGAAAAGTTTGTAAGGGTGTTGCATGGTATATTGTGCTGAGAAATAATTGTTAAGAAAAAACTTCAATATGCTGCACCGATTCCGAGTTAACTGCCATTGAATTTAGGCAGTCAGGCCGTTGCTCGCGCTTGAGAGGCGGTGGCGTCGAGCTTTTTCTTCGTTTGGTTTCCCCAAACCGAACAAGTGAGCGATACAAAACTGATTGGACATGGGACGATAGTAAGGATTGAAAAAGCAGAGTAGTCTCGTGTGCTAGCACATGCTCTATGAGAACAAATCACAGTATTTATATCTGGCGGGCCGCTTGAATTTGCGCGCACAACGCCCTGATTGGCTAGCTTCAATGCTAATTAACTCTAAAACGGCGCAACGTATCTAATTTTTTTCTTAATTATTTCTCAACAGAATCTACATTGCAACATCCTAACCAGTTTAAAGGCTTCCTCTGACTGCCATCTTATGTAGATGAACAGAATCTGAGCTACTGTCGCTTTAGATGAGGTCGTCCGAGAATGGGAAACGGAAGTAGCCGAAAAATCGTTACTGAATAAAGTTCAGATTGGAGGTAAGAATAACGGTGTTAGTTAACTGCCTTGCAAACGTCTATGATCTAGAAATCCTGTCATGAACACAGACCTGCAAAAGAGAAAATTACATGAGACTACAATGTAACTAGGCCTTGTTTTCTCGAGGAAAATGTGATTACTGGCACCAGTGTTTGCATTCCTATCGGCAGTAAGGCGTCGTCTCCTCCTTTTGAGTTTGATGATAGTCCGTTCGTAGAAAATAACTAAAGCGAGTTACCTGCCGTCTGATATCCATTTGCTGACATCGCAGCTACTGTTCTTCAAAGGAATTAACTTTTGTTTCAGTGACCAGAAAAGTAAATTCACTCACATCTGCATTATGGTGCCTAAGAGTCTTAATTTGCCTTAACTATATAACTTCTCCTTGTATTAATAGCTAATTCTGTACTGAAACTGTTTATTACTGTCCAACAGAAACTTACACTGATGGAATAAACACAAAACTACGAAATTGCAGTGCCTGAGGTGTGAAGAAGTACGATACAAAGTTCCTTCGGACATGCATGCTTATCCAAAGGAACAGGCATTGCAGCTACTACAGCTGCTATGAAAAACATGAAATGTATTCGCAGTAGCTAATATGAACCTCCTCCAGCTGCATAATGGAATGTCGATATGGAAATTTGTGCTGGATCGGGACATGAACCCAGTTTTTCCGCTTTACGTGAGAGGTCGCCTTAACCGCTTTTCTTTCCTTTTCTTTATTTTTTTTATAAGTTAGTGGACTCACATGATCCTAACAATAGTGAACATAACAAAATTAAACTACAAAAATACAAAATGAAACCTAATAGACTGCGTTGTATTTTATTAGTAAACAATATAAAGAAGTATACAACCAGACTGAGGACACACTTCTGGTAGTATAACATTATAACGACGACCACTTCAACACATCATCAGAAGATCTGCCCGGTAACAACTCTTCACATCAGGGATTCGAGTGCGTCTTCTCGGAATACAGTATTGTTCAATGGTCCATTGCAAGACGCAGATCTGTGTCCACCAGAATCAACTTCTCTTACCCGGTACTGCTAAACTGTGTGGCGATCCTTGAATGCAATGTTTAAGTTCAAACGGTTCAAATGGCTCTGAGCACTATGGGACTTAACATCTGAAGTCATCAGTCCCCTACAACTTAGAACTACTTAAACCTAAATAACCTAAGGAAATCACACACATCCATGCCCGAGGCAGGATTCGATCCTGTGACCGTAGCGGTCGTGCGGTTCCAGACTGAAGCGCCTAGAACCGCTCGGCCACACCGGTCGGCACTGTTTAGGTAATTACCATAAGTCCGACGGTATCTGGAATAGTACTGCAACTGATACTTCAAAAGTTTGGGTACTGTAGGTCTCAACCAGGCGAAGGAACATTCCGGACTCGATCGTGTGGAGCGGCACTCGAAGATAGAAGGCAAGCGTCTTCCGAACTAGAAACCACATGTCCGTGGAATGTCCACGTTTTAGGCGATTTTCATCCATGTCGGTGACATGATATCTCATGCACGTTGGGGAGTCAGCTAGAGTAATGTCGTGCAGTCTACGTCTTGTCCGTAACTTTTCGTTGACTACGAGGTACAAGATGGTGAGGATCTCCGTCATGAAATATTTTTGGTGAATCGCTAGTTTCACCGCAAGCAACGCTAGTTCTGTGTGGCGAATTCCAGTCACATTCCGTGGTTGATTCGTCATCAGCAGGTCGTGCACATCATCCGTCATAGGTGCTCTGTTATAGGAGAAATTCGTGTGCACATACCCAGAATCGAGGAAGAATATTTTCACGTGGGAGAGCGCGGGCGCGATGTGCTGGATGCAAGAGGAGGCCATTACTGATGAAGTAGTCAAAGGCCGCCTGGATCCGCTGTGCAATCAGTGGAGTCATCATTAGGATCTGCGCTAAGTGAAGTGTCTGGGACGCCATGTGGGCGTTAATTAAGGAGAACCTTTGGACCACATCTAAAGCCCGGAGGAGGTGGCCTCGGAAACCCGTGTGTAGAGCTTGCAAAAGTCGTTTATATTTCAGTGCCATCGTACGGTGGACATCTCTCATAAATACGATTCCCAAACAACGAAGTGCATTCACGGTCTGCAGTGGGGCCACACAACCCTCCTGGTGACCTCTGCCGATTTCCATGGCGTGTTTTGACCATGTTGCTGTCTACTACATCCCCATAATGCTCGATCCATCCTAGTGCCATCCGCATCTCCTCTTCAGAAGGGGCGAAAAAGACTAGATCATCTGCATAAGCATGGCACTGAAAATTGTGTTCTCTCAGCGTAATCCCCAGAAGATGTTATTTCAGCCCACACGGAAGTGGTTCTCTCACTACAGCATAGAGAATCACTGAGAGGGGATAGCCCTGTCGCATCGGTCATAAGATGGGTTTGTGTCCTTCTACCCTGCTATTAATCATCACCCTCGACGAGGCACCATGCAGAGTGCAAATGATCATGCTAGAAAAGGTGACAGGGACGGTCATACAAACTACCATGGCAGGAAAGAAAAGCTCCACTGTGTCAAAAGTGCGATCAAAGTCCACGTATACCAAGCCACTGTGCATCCTACAGGATGACACAAGGGCAATCACATCTCGATAGTCGCTACGGGCTATTTTGATATTACTGCCGCCGCCCCCCCCCCCCCTACCCCAAAAAACAGTTTTTTCATTTGAAATAACTTGGCAAAATACACGCTTAATACGTATTGCCAAGATTCTGGTGAATATCTTGAAATTACAGTTGAGGAGGGTGATCGGGCAGTAATATGCAATGTGTGTGCCTCCAGCTGGTTTGGGCACCAGAATAACGAGACCTTCCATGAAAGCCAGTGGAAGAGGGACAGTAGTTCTTGGTACATCACCTTCCACCATGAGGCCATCGAATCGTTAAAGATCGGGTAGAAATCCAATGAAGACCGTCTGGACCCAGTGGTTTATTAATTGCCCTCTTGTCAATGGCGTCTGTAACATAATCGCTCATGATCTCCCTCAAAAGGGATGCTGATGCCATATCATCAAGTGTGCCAGAGAGGGCTGGTGGACTGCTGCGAAGGTCGCATCATTGCCATGCGCCTCCTGATATATTCAGTCACAGCAGTTGATGACTGCATGTGTGATGTCTGCCAGGGTCGTCACTCTTCCACCATCTGGGAGATTCAGAGCGTGTACCAATGTTCGTCGTCTTTGTTGCCGTTCAGAGATAATGTGTGGACAAAGGGCAGTTCTTTCCCAGTCCTGTACTGGCGTATCATTTGCACCATAACACCTTCAAGTAAGGTTGAGAATCTTCACTTTGGCGTGATAGATCTCTGTCTGGCGATCAGGGGATAGTGGGAGCCCTCTAAGTTCTCGGAGAATTGCATAATAGATTTCCTTCGTTAGTCAGTGCCAGAGCGATCTTCCCCAACCATAACTAACCAGCACATCTGTAAAGCCAGTATGTTGTATTTGAGCCACCATCAAAGCCACAATGGATACGGCAGCAATCGACGTTCACATGAGGCCCATGTACTCGCCATGAGTTGTCTACATTCCTGATACCATAGGAGTGTCACATTCAGCTTCCATATTCACCGATTTCTCCACACTGTCTGTCTCCGGAAGTTGACTATGCAGATGGGTGCATTACGGGTCAAGAAAGCCATGGGCCAGCAGTCCGCTACTAGAGTCGCCGTCGCAAGGCCGCAGGAGATGTAGATGCGATCGAGTCTCCTGGCGGAATGACTGGTCACGTAAGTAACGGCAGGGCGATCACCAAGAAATACCCCCGTTGTATCAACAAGTTGCAGGTGTTGTACCAAGAGACACAGTTTGGGACGTGGAGTGTAGTTTGGATGTTGTTGGTCTTTCTTAGACAGCACGCTATTAATGTCTCCACCAATAACAACGTGGTCATGGTGGCCCAAGAAGAGAGGCGTAATTTACTTCCGCATAAAATCGTGACCAGACTCGTCTTTTTACCTGTCCCAGAAAGAGTATAGACATTAATAACTCGTGTCCCCTGCATGTCGAACGCCTGTCCCAGTGTCAAAAGCAAGTATATCATATTGGTTACCTCTACTCCATCTCACAAAAAAGCTGCCATTCCACTGTCTCTTATAGCAACAAGAGTGGTGTAAGTAGTAAATCTGTAGATGTCTGCTAAGGTCTCCAGTCGAACTTCCTGCAGTAGAGCAACATCCATGACAACAGCCCTGAGCACATCGTGCAGTAGTTGAAGTTTGATACAAGTGACAATGACGTTCAGATTGATGGAGGCAATCTTGCAGGTTAGCAGTTTGTCTGCAGGCAGTGCGGAGTTCATAACAAAAAGGGGAGGAGGTGTAATTGCGTCAGCAGATCAACCACACTGAGCTGTCCCTTCACAGACAAAATGTTCTACCATTCCTGGCCCGCCGAGGCAACAGTCGGCTATGCATCCTCGGCCGGATATTTGGGAACAACATCATTCGCCCATGCCATCAGGTGAGTGGTAAAGTCTTCACACGCCTCCACAATGGGACGTGGTGGCTTGGGGATACCTCGCATGACACAGGGCGTCGTTTGTCACATTGGCCAACAATCTGTGGTTACACATCCAGCAAGAGAGAATAGGCAGTCAGCGTGGTGGAAGCACAAGCATCACAATCTGACATACACGCGTCCATTGGAAGTTCATCATGGTGGTGAGAGACTACATCGGCTCGCGACTGTGTTGTGGGTGCGCCGGTAGAGGTCATCTTTCACTTCTTATGCCTGATTAGGCACCACTCTATCCGAGAGTGCTTCTCAGTGACAGATGACAGGAGTGAATCCCGACGTCCAGCCACAAAGACGGTCGTGGGTACAACCACCACATCAACTTCCTTACCACCATAGGGGTTCTGTTCACCTCCTTCTAGAGCTGGCGGAGCAGTAGGGGGATAGTGTTAGGCTTCGGCTGCCCCTCCTCGTCCTGTCTCGACATTGCCGGTTGTGAAATACCCTGTAGGTTATCAGGACCATGCATTTGACTAGGATCCCTCCAGAGTGCTGCTACGGAAGTGAGAGGTAAAGACGTCATGATGGTGGAAGACGTCAAACTCGTAGGTCGGAGCTGGGCAATCTGTCGCTGCAGGCACTCTGAGCAAATGCGGCCCTCTTTTGTGCACATGAGCAGGTCTTTGGCTGCCCATCATACGTGATGATCACTCTGCACCCTCCAATTTAAAAGTAGGATGGTACATGCCCACTGAGTTCAATGCATAACTGTTGCAATACATTCAATACAGAGTAGGTGGTGAATGGTACCTGCTTCTCCACGACATTGCTGTGAATCATTCCATAAGGTCTGAATGCAGCCATCACATCGTGCATCAGCACTTTAAATGGGAGTTCGAATATGCAGATCATCCTGAATCCGAGACATGCACGATTCACAGTCACCACAATGTTGCGATCCAAATTTCGGAACTTGAGCCCATCCTTCATCTTCTCTACAATCACTTCGCATGCAGCATCAGTTACTAATTTGATGTAAGCCACCCTGCTGAAAACTGAGATATTGATTCCAACAAGATCAGTACAGGGGATCTTCACATCGCCTCGAAGAAACCATGTCGAACGCCTGTCCCAGTGTCAACAGCAAGTATATCACATTGGTTACCTCTACTCCATCTCACAAAAAAGCTTCCATTCCACTGCCTCTTATAGCAACAAGAGTGATGCAAGCATTTCGGAACATGCATATTCATTGGAGAAGATGAATTTCAGAGACGTTTCCCGATATGAACTGACCATTTACTCCAAAAGACACTAACTCACATAAAAGCCGCTGAAGCACACCTCTAAAGCACACACCGCAGTGAGGATGTAAACAGTTCCGTCTGCACTGCTTTGCTGTCGAAGGTAGACTGCCGCTTCGGCTATATGAGCACGATTCGCAACCAGGCCCAGACTTCCATATCTCGTCGTCCATATGTCATAACTGTACTCAAACATCCCATTAATTTTATTCTCATACAGGTAAAACCTTTTTCTTTATTTGTAAGCTGCAAGCGTGCTATTGACCGACAAATACTAAATTGCAGAGCCTGTGTTGTGAAGAAGTACAGTGCAATGTTCCTCCAGACTTGCAAGCAGTTTCGTATTTATCGGCTGATACCAGGACTGCGATTTTCCAATTAAAAAGAGTCTCATCTGTACGGGAATAAATCAGTGGAATGTATGAGTACAGGTATGACACATGGACGACGACAGAGAGAAGTTTGGTTCTGGTCATGAGTCGCGGTCAGACAGCTGAAGCATTTAAGGCTACCACTCGAGTAAAGCGGGAAATTTGGGCTCGGATCCTGGTCCGACAAGAATTTTCGTTGTCATCATTCCATTACACAGCTGGAGGTGGTTCATATTCGCAACTGCGGCTACATTTCATGTCAAAGTACATAAAGGTGGTCTCCAAATTTCTTTCAAGAATACAAAATACATAACCAACATCTGAACAGCGTCTAATCACCTAACAACAAAGTATGGCGAAACAGGAGTTGACAGTTTCAGATACAGTCGTGAAATAGTAGAGATGAAAACTAGTGAAAAAGAAGCCAACAACACTAGGAGAGAGGAGATGGTTGTTGCACTTTCGTTGGACACATGTCCTATACAAGGCAAGAGCGATCTCAATAAAAGCTGAACGCAGGATCTGTAGCATAGTGATCAAAACCGAAGGTCTGTACTGAAGTGAATGCGACAGAACGGCAGGAAAGGCTGGACTGAGAGAAGCCGAGAAGTTTCAGCGCAATATCCTTGGCAAAATAATGGGTTCTAGGGTAACAGACAGATAGCAGAGACTTCGAGGAAAAAGTGCGCTACACAGAGATAATGAACAGCTGATGGGGTCAATAAAGAAAACCACAAGTGGAGTCCTGTGGCCATCTATTCAGGATGAATACAACCTGACTAACAAAGCTGTTTCTTAATGTACTGGACAACAGACCTAAAGTCTCTGAGAAATGGTTCAAGCAAGTACGGGAGTACCTCAAGAGCACTGAAATAAATTAAAAGGACAGCGGTAACCGATCAAAGTATAGACCACTGATCAAAAATCTTAAGGGCTTCCACGATGATCAAAAGGAGAACTGTGACTGGACAGAAGAGAGACGACAGGCAGCCAGAGAAAGAATGCAATGCTTTTGGGCTGCAAAAAAGGACTCCGTAAATTCCTTTTATGTTCTATAATGGCCGTAAACGAGAGAAAAAACTATACTGAAACCAGATCTGCAGATTCGGACAAAACTTTCCCCATATTTTTCCTACCAGCCCCTAGCACATATTGGAATTGAAAGGTTATGAAAGTTCCTCAGTTGCAGGCAATGAATCCGAAATTAACTGCAGGTTAGTTCAATATACGTTTGCTAGATATAAACTGAATAGTTCTGATAAAATTCTATTTGCCAGGCGGTATGTCACACAGGCAATACACAAGCGTCCAAAGTTACTGAAAACTGAAATGCAGTTAACTGAAAACATCCTCACAATTTCATATCCATATTTCACTCAGATTTTCAATCACTAAATTCTTGAAATGCGATGAAGATCTTTCCGCTATACGAGATGTTATTATTACAGTCATCGGAGGTGAGCAACACCTCTCACATACCGATTGTTCCAAGCGTGGACTATACCATTGAGACGGCTAACCGGACTGATCCACTGTGGCTTCTAACACTGAGTGTCCGCCTCTCTGCAACGATTCTAGAACAATGGGTGTATCTAGAGGAGGATGGCGTAGAAACTAAGAATGTCCTCTCTGAAGCTTGGTGTGACCCATGCTAGTGGCTACGAAATAGGTCATTCTAAATTCAGTTATAACTTTCCCGTTTAGGAGTTTACTAAACTGATATTTTATTTTTGAGAGAGGTTTATTTTCCAGTGAAGCTGGAAAATTACCACCCCACTAATACAATAAAACTAACTAATAAAAACTGAAAACAGTGCAGAGTATAGCCTGTCACCACCAATGCATTACTTTCGAAAGTCACTGTGACCTAAAATATTGTGGTTACAAGCGTTAAATTTGGTGCAGTTTTATGAGTTTCTAAGTTGAAATTGGTGCCGAAATTTCTGGACTGTATACCATTTCCAAAGGTTAGTCAATCTACCGCACTTCTATATTTTACAGAATATCAAATTTTTCTCAATAATTTGGAAAATAATAGAAATATTTTA
Source organism: Schistocerca americana (assembly GCF_021461395.2). Classification (NCBI taxonomy): domain Eukaryota; kingdom Metazoa; phylum Arthropoda; class Insecta; order Orthoptera; family Acrididae; genus Schistocerca; species Schistocerca americana. Next base: position 655,199,179 of record NC_060130.1, on the reverse strand, counting down.
GAAGGCCTTTATGACGTTGTCAGAGTTAAAATACACATCTTCTGAAAAATTCAAATTTGTAGTTATCGTTTGCAGCAGCCTTAAAATTTACGAAAAAATCTGGAATAATGATAACAAATAATAATAACAATTATGTCAAACTTGGAATTATATACTTTCACAAAGATGTGTCTTCAGTTTTCTAAAATTTTACATAGCTCACAAATACAGTATTTTTTGGTGATGCTTCACTGAGCATTAATTACTAGCAAGCGAAAATCACACGCCTAGCGCGGGCTGCTACATGCAGTAAGATAAAGTCCCGTACCGGCTGCAATCGTGATTCACTGGCACCTCTGATGGGGATAGGAAGGAGTACCCGCTTCCCCTAAATCATAACAGGTCTTAGAAACGTGGTGAATTTCTAGCTAAATTTGTAGACAGTGTCTATTAGACAGTGTTCATCATTAAAGAGTTGAAATGCAGAACCGCTCGGCCACAGCGGCCGACATCTGATACACATTATTATACTGATACTTCCACCTCAGGAGTAAGTTTGTCCGGGACACTGTCTATAGGTAATCTGATACAGAGTCAAAACGACCGTAAACCATAAGTCAACAAAAAGAACAGTGAAACAGAAGCATAAAAACAGACAGCTTACATGTGGCTCCCTTGTGACAGGACCATTTCACTCTTCAGATACCATCGCTTCAAGAAAGTGGAAGACGAGCCTTATATGCAAATTTATATGCATAAAAACTGAACTGAGACTCCGCAGGTGTAATAAGGGAAGAAAAAAAGATCAAAGAAAAAGAGAACTGCCCACGTGGCGAACACATCCTGGACGAGCAGATGCCACATAACACACATAGACAATAATACTACTATACTTGTGTGTATTGAAACTTTAGGTGAGAAAGTGTCTCCCATTTCGTGTATGGATAATATTTTCTAGATCAGTAATTGTACGTGTAGAATACCTCAATGGAGCCGAATATAGTGATTAGTGGCATTAAGCAGGAGAATATGTTAAACTGGGAGAATTATCAAACAGGAAATCTAAGTATTACAGAATTTATGCAAACTGAGAGTAACAGGTACGAAAGCGCAGGAAATGTAACCACACCCCAAACGGTACGACAAGAAAACGTAGAAGCAAAGCAATATGGCAGCGAAATCAAATATGCAGAATCGGCAACGACAGCGTTAAGAAATACTCCAAATTTAATAAATACACTATGTGATCCAAAGCATGTGGTCACCTGGCTGAAAATGACTTACAAATTCGTGGCGCAATCCATCGTAATGCTGGAATTCAGTATGTGTTGGCCCACCCTTAGCCTTGATGACAGCTTACACTCTCGGAGACGTACGTTCAGGTGCTGGAAGGTTTATTGGGGAATGGCAGCCTATTCTTCACGGAGTGCTGCGCCGAGGAGAGGTATCGATGATGGTCGGTAAGGCTTGGTGTGAAGTCGGCGTTCCAAAACATCCCAAAGGTGTTCTGTAGGATTCAGGTAAGGACTCTGTGCAGGCCAAGGATGTTATTGTCGTGTAACCACTCCGTCATAGGCCGTGCATTATGAACAGGTGCTCGATCGTGTTGAAAGATACAATAGCCATCCCCGAATTGCTCTTCAACAGTGGGAAACAAGAAGGATCTTAAAACATCAATGTAGGCCTGTGCTGTGACAGTGCCACGCAAAACAACAAGGCGTGCAAGCCCCCTCCATGAAAAACACGACCACACCATAACAACACCGCCTCCGAATTTTACTGTTGACACTACACACGCTGCCAGACGACGTTCACCTGGCATTCGGCATACCCACACCCTGCCATCGGATCGCCTCGTTGTGCACCGTGATTCGTCACTCCACACAACGTTTTTTCACTGTTCAATCGTCCAAGGCCTGGCCGTAGCGAACGAGCGGTTCTAGGCGCTACAGTCTGGAACCGCGCGACCGCTACGGTCGCAGGTTCGAATCCTGCCTCGGGCATGGATGTGTGTGATGTCGTCCTTAGGTTAGTTAGGTTTAAGTAGTTCTAAGTTCTAGGGGACTGATGACCTCGGCAGTTAAGTCCCATAGAGCTCAGAGCCAATCATCCAATGTTTACGCTCCTTACACCAAGCGAGGCGTCGTTTGGCATTTACCGGTGTGATGTGTGGCTTATGAGCAGCCGCTCAACCATTAAATCCACGTTTTCTCACCTTCCGCGTAACTGTCATAGTACTTGATACCGATGCAGTTTGGAATTCCTGTGTGATGGTCTGGATAGATGTCTGACTATTACACATTATGACCCTCTTCAACTGTCGGCGGTCTGTCAGTAAACAGACGAGCTCAGCCTACAAGCTTTTGTGCTGTACGTGTCCCTTCTCTTTTCCATTTCACTACCACATCGAAACAGCGGACCTAGGGATGTTTATAAGTGTGGAAATCTCGCGTACAGACGTATGACACAAGTGTCACCCAATCACTACTGAGGCCGCTGATATGGACTATATGGCAGCAGATGGCAGCACAATGCACCTAATATGAAAAATGTGTTTTTGGGGGTCTCCGAATACTTTTGATCGCATAGTGTATCATAGCAGAACTTATATAAAAGATGCCAAATGAATTCGGAAAGGACGCGAATGAATTCAGAGATAATTCAAAGGAAACCTAAGAAAAAATTGACGAGCAAAGAGAAACATCGAAGAATGAAGAGAAGCTATGAAAACTTAATTTCAAGCAGTAAGTGATAATGTGAAAAAGCAAAGGTGTGTTATGAGGAGTTGTTCATGACGTGGAAAACCGAAATTGGTGTGGAGGAGGCAGAAGAGATTAATTTGGAGATAATGAATGATACTGAAAATCATAACGAGAACACAGATACTCCGCCAGAAGTAAAGGGAGTACATAAAAATAGTGTGAACCTATAATTTCAGCCGGCCGAAGTGGCCGTGCGGTTAAAGGCGCTGCAGTCTGACCGCTACGGTCGCAGGTTCGAATCCTGCCTCGGGCATGGATGTTTGTGATGTCCTTAGGTTAGTTAGGTTTAAATAGTTCTAAGTTCTAGGGGGCTAATGACCTCAGCAGTTGAGTCCCATAGTGCTCAGAGCCATTTTTGAACCTATAATTGAAAAACAGTGTTGCACAATTCGAGAAGCGGGGGAAAGAAAGCAGATTGTTTTTGGTAAGAAGTGTAGATGATAACAGTGATAAAGTGCGAAAAGAAAAACATGACTAGAAAACAAAAAGAAATATTGGCGACTTAGCTGGGACCCTCAAAAAGTCAAAAGAGATCTACTCCTAAAATTCCAAATTTATCGACATATTTAAGGAGACGTACGAGGTGGCAGATAATCCGCATCCTAATTACTTTTACATATTATACCAAAAGTCGAAGAAAAATTTGGGAGTATGAGTACTGTTGACATGAAACCTTATAAAATGAGAAGTAGTTAGAATAAAACTATGTCTGCCGTAACAGTACAAAATGATGAAAATTAAGAGTGAGAGCCCGGAAACATAAAGTAAGTCTTGGACTGTGTGATCTTGTGAACATATGGAAGAACAACATTTTGCACAAAAGCGACGATCAGCTGAAAAAAGTGAAACAGGCATTGGCGACTAAGTGACTGTATATATACAACAGCAAGGAAGTGTTTTATTTTTGCCGGCCGCGGTGCCCGAGCGGTTCTAGGCGCTTCAGTCCGGAACCGCGCGACTGCTACGGTCGCAGATTCGAATCCTGCTTCGGGCATGGATGTGTGTGATGGCCTTAGGCTAGTTAGGTTTAAGTAGTTCTAAGTTCTGTGGGACTGTTGACCTCAGATGTTAAGTCAGTTAGTGCTCAGAGCCATTTGAACCATTTTGTTTTATTTTTATTGTTTGTATACTGGCTGTCTTTATTTTATGAACAGTATGATGTGTGAAGTGGTTTGTTGTATATTTTGAACAGTTTTCTTATTATAATGTTTCATTTGCACAAAGTAATTAAATACAGCAACGTCCGAGTGTACATAGTTAACGTTTACGTAACAGCTCAGCGAAGCATTTACGCCGCCTGGCATGTAGCATAGCAGTATTGTCAGCCATGTATCGTGTTCAACTGGTTGTTTGTTTCATGTTACGAGCCGGAGAACGGGCTGGTGCGGTAGCACAGCAGCTCGAGTAGCAACCGACACTGGCAGACACATGGAGGTTGCATTACATCACAGACTTGAAGCCGATGTCCGTCGTCTTAACTAGCCCAAGACGTTAAGTTCACCAGATTCATACCCCAATAGTTCGCCGCGGTGACAATTCCCCGTGAGGTCGCTCTGACTGTGTCGTATTACTAGAGCAAATACGCATTCAAGGACAGAAAAACGTTAGAAATTGCCTACCTGAAACTGTGTTATTTATGTAATCTCCATAATTTTTAGTATTTAAAACAGTTGTTGCGCGCACACGACATAAATAATGAAGCAGAAGCACTCCTAAACAGTAGTTTACTAATGTTTTGGGCCACTTAAAATGGCGGCAGGCACTGCCCACTTTGGCTTCAAAACAACGTACAGCGTAAGTCTGTAATGCAAACCCCCTTCTCTTTATACCTCCGTAGGCAGAGCGGCTGCAAGTAGTCGGTAGAGTGGGGAGTTTCAGAGACGCTTTCAGCGACCGCCGCATGACAACCTCCCCACCGGAACACTGAGCTCAGCAGCCAGACAGCTCACGTAGACGTCGCCTATGACACATGTGGCATCCTACGGAGGCAGTGCAGAAGAAAGCGGCTGGCTGCGCGTTATAACTTTCTAGCGAGCGCGTGTGCAGTACCCGGTTAAGTTATTTCATGTTCCTGTGTATTTTATTTTTTTCTTACTTGAAACGTGAGCGACAAGAGCGTGAAGCGAGGTGATTTCTTTACTTACTTCCAGTAAGCTGTATGGCAATAGGCAGCAACTTACTATGATTCAATAAAATTTTAAAACCGTCAAAGTCATACAGAAGTTTGTTTTTATTTAAATGTTCACAGGTCCAGGACCTTTGTAGTCCATTATGTGGATGTTTTGATAATGAGCTGTAAAGGTCAGAAACTGGTCACCATTCAAATAAATACAAACTACTGTGCAACTTTGGCGGTTTCGAAATTTTATGGAAGTGATTTCTGTTACAAAAAACCGTTCTCTTCGTTTTGTTGCTGTTTCTGCCACCTTTCTCCAGTGCACAAAATCCACACTACATAGAAGCTTTTTCTTAAATAAATGAACTGAAGCCTAAGCCAATTTTAGCAAAACCACATTAGTATTTGAAGAACAAAAGCACATTTTTTGTTTCAACTATTTAGTGTGAAGATGATTTCTTTACGCTTACACTACCGTTTTTCTTCTTAAATCGAGAATTTGAGAATATACACTGAAGCGCCAAAGAAACTGGTATAGGCAAGCGTATTCAAATACAGAGATATGTAAACAGGCAGAATATGGCGCTGCGGTCAGCAACGCCAATATAAGACAACAAGAGTCTGGCGCAGTTGTTAGATCGGTTACTACTGCTACAATGGAAGGTTATCAAGATTTAAATAAGTTAAAACATGGTGTTATAGTCGGCGCACGAGAGGTGGGACACAGAATTTCCGAGGTAGCGATGAAGTGGGGATTTTCCCGTACGACGATTTCACGAGTGTAGCGTGAAAATGTCTTGAAAGGAGGATATAAGATGAACATCAACAATAGCAAAACGAGGATAATGGAATGTAGTCGAATTAAATCGGGTGATGCAGAGGGAATTACATTAGGAAATGAGACACTTAAAGTAGTAAAGGAGTTTTGCTATTCGGGGAGCAAAATAACTGATGTTGGTCGAAGTAGAGAGGATAGGAAATGTAGACTGGCAATGGCAAGGAAAGCGTTTCGGAAGAAGTGAAATTTGTTAACATCGGGTATAGATTTAAGTGTCAGGAAGACGTTTCTGAAAGTATTTGTATGGAGTGTACCCATGTATGGAAATGAAACGTGGACGATAAATAGTTTAGACAAGAAGGGAATAGAAGCTTTCGAAATGTGCTGCTACAGAAGAATGCTGGAGATGAGATGGTAGATCACATAACTAATGAGGAGGTATTGAATATAACAGGGGAGAAGGGGAATTTGTGGCACAACTTGACCGGAAGAAGTGATCGGTTGGTAGGACATGTTCTGAGGCATCAAGGGATCACCAATTTAGTATTTGAGGGCATCGTGGAGGATAAAAATCGTAGAGGGAGACCAACAGATGAATCAATAAGCAGATTCAGAAGGATGTAAGTTGCAGTAGGTACTGGGAGATGAAGAAGCTTGCACAGGATAGAGTAGCATGGAGAGCTGCATCAAACCAGTCTCTGGACTGAAGACCACAACAACAACACCGTGAAAATCAGGAATCCGGTAAAACATCAAATCTTCGACATCGCTGCCGCCGGAAAAAGATTCTGCAAGAAAGGGACCAACAACGACTGAACAGAATCGTTCAGCGTGACAGAAGTGCAGCCCTTCCGTCAATTTCTGGAGACTTCAACGCTGGCCCAACAACAAGTGTCAGTGTGCGAACCATTCAACTAAAAATCATCGATACGAGTTTTCGGAGCCGAGGACCCACTCTTGTACCCTTGATGACTGCACCACACAAAAATTTACTCCTCCGTCAACACCGACACTGGACTGCCTATGACTGGAAACATGTTGCCTGTTGGGCGAGTCTCGTTTCAAATTGTATGGAGCGGATGGACGTGTACGGGTTTGGAGACAACCTCATGAATTCATGGACGCTGCATGTCATCAGGGGACTGTTCAAGCTGTTGGGGCTCGTAATGATGTGGGGCATGTGCAGCTGGAGTGATACTGGACCCCTGATACGTCTAGATACGATTGTGACCGGTGACACGTATGTAATCATCCTGTATGATCACCTGCATTCATTTATATCTATTGTGTATTCCGACGGACTTGGGCAATTCCAGCAGGACAATGCGACACCCCACACGTTCAGAACTGCTACAGAGTGGCTCCAGGAACACTCTTCTGAGTTCAAACACTTCTGCTGGTCACCAAACTCACCAGGAGTGAACATTATTAAGCATACCTGGGATGCCTTGCAACGTGCTGTTCAGAAAAGATCTCCATCCCCTCGTACTCTTACGGATTTGTGGACAGTCCTGCAGGATTCATGGTGTCAATTCCCTCCAGCACTTCTTGGGACATTAGTCGAGTCCATGCCACGTCATGTTGCGGCACTTCTGTGTGCTCGCGGGGGCCCTACACGATATTAGGCAGGTGATCCAGTTTCTTTGGCTCTTCAGTGTATGATAAGATTTGATTTTCGTTCATAATTTTGTGATGCACGATATTTATGGGAATCTTAAATTCATTCTGTATAATTGAAAAATACTAGTATTTTTTATATAATTTAAATTTCTAAAGTTATGATCGACAGAGATTTTAAAATGGAGAAGTAACAGTTTTTGGAATATCATTTGAAAGTGAATTTTGTGCTTTTTATAATAATAGGGGGAGAGTATCGGCCGACTTGCAGAACCGGCCACCACTGTGAATTCTCTTTCCGCCTGCAAATGACAGAAGTGAACAGTAAGCAGAAGCAAGCTTGTGTATCTATGCGCACTGGAGTCGTGTATCTTCTTCCTCTCTTCAGTGCTTTGTCGGCTCCGAGTGCTTGCTGGTGATGCTGTAGCTCTTAGCTCACGCAATTTAAGTATGTGGTAGCCGTTTTCGAGGTAAATGAATAATTTCGTTGCCATCTTTTGGTTATCTGTGTTATGTAAGGAATGGCATTTGACAAATGTTTCATGATAATTTCTGCAAAAGAATACAGTACACTAGATCCTACGGTGTGTGTGTCGTGCAGTACCGGACACCCAATTGTCTTTCAGTAATGGCCAGAAGTAATTTCTATTTTTAAATTATATTTTCTTCTTCTTTTTCTTTTCACATTTTAATTGAAGAAAATGAGAAAAAGTAAGAGGAAAATAGAATTAAAAGAGCATGATAATGGCTGTGAGCAAGGTTATGTGTAACTAAATGACCGCAAGGGAGGCTGCAGAAGCGTTTTCAGCAATTAGAAAAGAAAAAGATTGCCACCAAAGAGAAGAGACTAAAACCACAAGAAATAAAGTCTGAAAGAGAGCAGAAGAAAGCTGAACTTAAATCGGGTGTTCAAAAATTAAAATATACATGCAAAGCGTGGCCATGGAAAGCCACTTACAAAGCAGCGAAGAAGAGTGTAATTTACTGGAAGTAACGGTTCAACAGAAGAGACTGAAAACAGTACTATATGTTTGGAGTCATTTGTGTACCAAGTGTAGGGCTGGGCAGCTATTGGATGTATGGATCAGGAGAATACTTTTGAGCTGAAATAGTAACAACTGCTTATGTGTTCTATTATCATTCGATAAGTATCAGTGAAGTGTACTATTAACAGCCGATATTATCACAGAAAAGACAACGTCCGATACCTTAAGACACTTTCTACAAGCCTTGTAATTGTAGCTCTTTTACTTTCTATGGAATTAAGTACTGTAAATAAAAAATACAAATTATTACAGTCTGCTAATCATAGAACATGTCTCGAGGTAAGAGAATAGTAAATTAATATTCCGATTAACCAGCACAGTTACACAGCAAGATCAAGAAACTTAAGCTGGCCGATACTGCACGACTCTCCACTACTACATGTCACCTGCGGATATGCTCTCGTATCAGTGTTTTTGTTGTGATGAGTCATGGTTGGTAAGTGAGACAGTAATTTACAAATGCCCGTGTACGTAGTGATGTAGATATTTATGTGTGTATGTGTAAATGTGTGTATTGCCGATATACAGGCACATAATGAATGTGTTTCTACAATCTTGCAGTATGTCAAATCTGAATTCATGCATTATATTTTCTAATTACATTTTAAAGAAACGACCCAGTTCATACATTCGCACAGAATTAGAGTTTTTAGTGGGTTTCTCTGGATCACCTAGTAATGGAGTTAGGTTTTGGTACCAAAGCAACACATACCAACACTCTCTTCCTTCCATTACAGCACATTAGAGTGAGTTCATTTTTCATCCGTTCTGCCGAAGATGACTTATCTGTGATTAACACAATGAATTAATGGATCTTAGTGAAATTCAGCTCATTAAAAGACTCACGTTCTACATGGAAAGGCCCGATGTCTTTCTGTTTGTCGTACAGCCTTTAAACGACGCTGCTGTTTTGAGTCTTCAAGCGTCTCGGAAGCTATAAGACACGTGTGACGCTCAGCGCCTAAAAGGTGACTTGCTTGTGACTGTTTCATTGTCTCTGTAGCTGTTCAGGCCTCCTGACGCTCTGCATGTACTCACTTTGAGCTTTGCGCTAAGTCGGCGGTTCTCAGGCTTCTCGTCGGATATTATTATTCAATCTCCACAGTATTTCGCCGTAAAAACTATCCAGATGGCTTAGCAACTCTTTTTAAAATTTCAGAAATGGCATATATGAGTGAACATTGGATTCGCACCGTCACGGAATAAACACCAAGAGTTGCCGACGTCAGCACAACTATCGTCTGTATCCCCCTCATATTTTCCCTATTAGGGCTCTTTTTTTACTTTATGAAGTAGCCTAAGTTCTTCCTCGCGGTTCAAGCTCTCTCCATATCAAACTTCATCAAAATCGATTCATCAGTTTGGTCGTGAATAACATATATTCGAATTTATAATATTAATATGGATTCATTACTTTTGAATACATTATGGGAGTGAACAGTGATCAATGTGTTACAAATATTTGCTATCGAAAACAGTCTTGATCACAATTTATTTATCACGGTGACCGGTTTCGACCACTACTGTGATCATCTTCAGACCAATGAGTCACTAGTGATTCTCCAGCAGAAGGAGGTTCTTACTCATTGGTCTGAAGATTATCACAGTAGTGGTCGAAACCGGTTACCGTAATAAATAAATTGTGAGCGAGACTGTTTTTGATAGTAAATAGTATGGATTCGTTATGAAAATTTCATAAAAACTGTTTTAAAACTTTTACTTGCATGGATGGATGTGTTACAGAGCAATGTTGTGTGTTGTTCATAACAGATTCTCAATGCATGACTGAAAGAAGAGGGTAGCAGAGTTGTTTTCTCATTTTTATGGAGAATTTCCAGATTTTTGACTTCAGTTTCAGTTACGAACTTTCCATGGTTTCCACACAGATTTTTCTTTTATTTATTTTATCAAAAGTTTTATTTCAAGCAGTTTCGGAAAATTTTGAGTGAGGGGATGTAATGGCACAGATATCGATATTTCAACTACATATCGAATCGTAACCTTACACATCTCTACTGAAGCAAAGACCACAGGTGACATGGGGATGTAACGTCAGCTAAGGAATGAGGTGAGCTAATGGTCAATGAAAAAGGTGCGCATTAGGAAGTCTGCTTACTGAGCTCATGGCGTGAAAAGCACTGTTCTGTGCCTGCAAACTGTGGCGCGAATAGTATCGTGAATTTATTCTAATTAATTTATTCTAATCAATATTGTGCTACTCAAATTTGTATATTTTTTATAACGGTGGCAAATCAGGATTTAAAAGAAAAAGCTTATAGCTAACTCACAGTGCGTGTGTCGCTGAAGCTAAGTGAGTTTCTATATCGGTGTAGAGAGCATTTTTACTGACTGGAGATATAATAATCTCTGTATTACTTATAAACTGTTTAATTCCAGGAGCCATATTCATCATAGAGTATTTAGTGATAAAAGTATGTTGAAGAGAGATCTCAATTCGAGAGAACACGTGTCACATAGACATATGGTCAGGAACGTTGTTATAGTGATACGTGTACCTCAGCAGTAAGTTTGTCCAGTAACAGTAACCAATTGAGTGATTGGATTGAAAAGTTCCTAGATAACAGAATGCAGCATGTCATTCTCAATGGAGAGAAGTCTTCCGAAGTAAGAGTGATTTCAGGTGTGCCGCAGAGGAGTGTCGCAGGACCGTTGCTATTGACAATATATATAAATGACCTTTTGGATAACATCGCAAGATCAATGAGAATCTTTGCGGTTGATCCTGTAGTATATCGAGAGGTTGTAACAATGGAAAATTGTACTGAAATGCAGGAGGATCTGCAGCGAATTGACGCATGGTGCAGGGAATGGCAATTGAATCTCAGTGTAGACAAGTGTAATGTGCTGCGAATACATAGAAAGAAAGATCCTTTATCATTTAGCTACAATATAGCAGGTCAGCAACTGGAAGCAATTAATTACATAAATTATCTGGCAGTAGGCATTAGGAGTGATTTAAAATGGATTGACCATATAAAATTAATCGTCCGTAAAGCATATGCCAGACTGAGTTTCATTGGAAGAATCCTAAGGAAATGCAGTCCGAAAACAAAAGAAGTAGGTTACAGTACACTTGTTCGCCCACTGCTTCAATACTGCTCACCGGTGTGGGATCCGTACCAAATAGGGTTGATGGAAAAGATAGGGAAGATCCAACGCAGAGCAGCGCGCTTCGTTACAGGATCATTTAGTAATCGCGAAAGCGTTACGGAGATGTTAGATAAACTCCAGTGGAAGACTCTGTAAGAGAGACGCTCAGTAGCTCGGTACGTGCTTTTGTTGAAGTTTCGAGAACATACCTTCACCGAGGAGTCAAGCAGTGCATTGCTCCCTGCTACTTATATCTCGCGAAGAGACCATGAGGATAAAATCAGCGAGATTAGAGCCCACACACAGGCATACCGACAATCTTTCTTTCCACGAACAATACGAGACTGGAATAGAAGGGAGAACCGATAGAGGTACTCAAGGTACCCTCCGCCACATACCGTCAGGTGGCTTACGGAGTATGGATGTAGATGTAACACAGTCTATAATCCGACGCTGAGTCATAATGAGAGCAGACCACAAGTCAAGCAATAGAACAGTGAAACAGAAGCGTCGAAACGGCTGGACATCTTACTGAATGAGCGAGATAACTTCTCAAAATATTTGATGAATCACGTAAGGCCTATTACGATATAATAAGTTTCCTCCAAGAAGCGAAAAACGCTAATAATTGTAGTAAGCAAAATGGCTCTGAGCACTATGCGACTTAACTTCTGAGTTCATCAGTCGCCTAGAACTTAGAACTAATTAAACCTAACTAACCTAAGGACATCACACACATCCATGCCCGAGGCAGGATTCGAACCTGCTACCGTAGCGGTCGCTCGGCTCCAGACTGTAGCGCCTAGAACCGCACGGCCACTTCGGCCGGCCTGTAGTAAGCTAACTAAGGCAGAAAGCGTCAGCATGAATCATATTCAATCCAGTCTGGTTAGACAGATATGAGAACTGAGAGGGGAAAGCGAAAGATTAAATCGCAAGAATTCTAAACAGAATCCGAGAGCGCTGAAAGCCAGTGTTGAACTGCATACATATCCTCACTCGTTTCTGTCGCAGTTCCACAAAAGCTTAAATTGACTGCAACAGCCAAGATATCGAAGTCACCGAGAGAAAGGATGCCAAAGAGGCTAAGGTGAAGTTCGCCGATGCAATAAGCTCAACGAAAGACAAGATGAAGGTCAAATCGATCATGATGGCCAACATCGTCGTCATAGCGAGAACGTAGAATGAGTATGACTGCAAAATCTTCCAGAGAAGCTAATCAGGTACATAACATTTAATTTGAACCACCGAAGTAGAAGTCGTCTCTGATAACTATCTGCAATGTACTCAAGGCGGACAACAAGAAACTTCAAATAACTTACGGGAATCCAGTCCGGTAACGTCTTCAACAACCGCCGATATTTCGACAGGTGAGCAATCTGACATTTTCATGCAAGCAAGTAAGCGCAATGCAAGCGAATTTAAAACCTCATTTTGCAGAGGAATTCCGCAAAGATAACATACATACACAATGTAAACACTAACGCCCCCACAAGAACCAAGGGAGACCGATGGCAGAAGTTATCGACAGTGAAAATTGATAAACAACGTGAGTTAGCATTAACTGTGCTCCTCTGTGTTTTGAGAAGGCAGATTGCAGGATTCCACATAGAATTTTAGGAAAAACCTTCATCTATCTCTATTTACAATTTTACTTGCTAATTTCAACTGCTTCCTTAATAGTACTAGCCCAATAGCTGGAAGTGCATGCCAGAATCTCCATGTTATTATATTTAGTAAGATGACCGATGCCAAGCAGCCGATTTGTTCGGCTGTGGTAATTGTGTGTGACTCTTACGCTCAGTACACCGTTCCTCCACGGTCCCGATAGTCTAACCAATATACGACATACCACAGCTGCAAGCGATACGATAGACATCCGATTAACGCAAAGCGGGATCATTCTTTACGGAACCTGAAAGGACCCTATTCTTAGATGGTGGTAGGAAAACACATTTCACATTATAGCTCCGCAAAATACGACGAGTGTTGTTGGAAATCCTCCTGCATAAAGCAGAAAGGCCGAAAACCTTGGTGCCAACTCGGTATTATCATCACCCACCGACTGTACGGTTGGTCGACAGAGCAACGCACGTCTGATCTGTCTTTCACTGTATACATTCTGACAAAAGACTACCTCGAGAATGGTTAACTCAGCCTACAAACTCTCGGGGTCTGAAATGGCACGGGCGCTGTGAACAAAGGTACGAAGTATCCCTTTACGCTGAGCCGGATGATTACAACTACCAGCCTGTAGATACATGTAAGTGTGACTAGGCTTCCTACAAACAGCATGTCTCAATGTTCCATCAGACCTCCTCCCAACCGACACATCAAGATTGGGAAGCCAGTTATACCGTTACACCTACATCGTGAAACGAATATTGGGGTGGACTGAATTTAGGTGTTCTAATAAGTAGTTCTTCTCACTGTTGTGAGGTCAAATAACAAAAGTATCATCTAAATATCTGAAAAAACACGCAGGTTTCAAAACCGCCGATTCAAAGACAAGTTCCTCGAAGTGTTCCATAAACAAATTTGTAATAATAGGTGACAACGAACAGCTGTCGCTGAACATTGTCGTGGCCGCGGTCAGCCTACAGAATTTAACAACACGGAGATTCTGGCGTGCACTTCCAGCTATTGAGATAGTGTTAATAAGGAAGCAGTTGAAATTAAACTAGCAAGTAATCTTATAAATAGAGATGAAAGTTTTTCCTTAAATTCTGGATGGAATCCTGCTCTTTCCCTTGTCAAAAAGCGGAGGAACATAGTTAATGCTACCGCACCCATTGCTTAGTAATTTTCGCTATCGATAACTTCTGGCATGTCGGTCATCATTGACTGTGTGGTGGCGCTAGTGTTTACAGTGTGTGTGCGTGTGTGTGTGTGTGTGTGTGTGTGTGTGTGGTGTGTGTCTATGTGTGTGTATTATCTTTCCCGAATTGCTCTGCAAACCGAGGCTTAAATTCCCTTGCACACCGCTTACCTGTTGTGTTTTTGCCTTGAAAATCACGGGGTGGTCACTTGTTGAAATATCGATGGTTGCCGACGACGTCACCAGCTGCATTTCCGTAAGTTATCTGAACATTGTAAACGCCGAAAGAAACTCAGATCTCAAAATAGGAAACTTATCGAAGATGTTCAGCTGGCAGTATGGAACGGCTGGTTTGCTTTCCTCTTTGGATTCTCAAAGAAAGTTGTGGTTCGCTTCGTTCTCGGTACTTCAGCCGCTGAATTATTTATCTTATCACTGGAATCCACTGAGGACGCACACGTAGATTGCTTGTTCAGTTAAGTATAAGAGTTATAAATTACCAAAATCGGGAATATATATATAAAACGAAGATCAAGAAAATCAAGCTAAACTGAATCAAAGAATATCTAATAGACTAATCAGTTGTGCCATTAGGTTATCGTGTTTTGGGTTCATATGAGAAGTAAGTCCAAAAAAGTATATTTCTAACTACAGAAACTTCCGTTCCACAAGCGACTTTCATACGCAGTGGATCCATAATGGGATGTTTTATAGGAAACAATTAGTGGTGGTGGTTGTTGGGATGTTTAAGGGGGACTAAACAGCGAAGGTCATCAGTCCCCCAAAACAATTAGTAACCGCTCTCCTACAGCGGTACCTAGGCTCAGGTTGAATATAACGGTCGTAAAGAATACGGAATGACCCTGAGAGGCGGTCTTTACCAAATTTTCTGCATGGATCAAATCAAATGTTTAACACTTAAACTCTCATTTATATAGGCTGACTCTTACACAGAAGATAATAGCAACTAGCCACATTTTACAATGCTATTCATTTATTTAAATAGTGCTTTTATCGGTTTCGAACCGAGAGGTTCATCGTCAGACGGCTAGTTCACGTTTTACATTAGCTTTCGCCTTTTGTTTCCCCAACTGACGAAGCAGTCTGCACTGGAACATAATGGCCCGAATTTTTCATCGTAAGTAACCGAAACATCTTCCCTTTAATAATTCGTTCACATCACTTAAAATCATTGTGAGGCACAATAACAGTTAAAAAGACAATGTCTCACATATTGTTTTGGTTGTAGGGCACTAACTCCCAAGGGAAATTTCGTCAGTTGGAGAAACAGAAGGCGAAAGCCAATGTAAAACGTGAACTAGCCGTCTGAAGACGAAGCTGTCAGTTGGAAACCGGTAACGTCGCTATTTAAATAAATAAATAGCGTTGTAAGTAGTGGCAGGTTGCTGTTATCTTCTGTGTATGAGTCAACCTATATTTTGTACGCCACGGGTTCAAAATGTCAGTTTTTGACAAAATAGCACTCATTTATATTCTGTGTTTCATCTCTTTTTACATCCGTAAGGTAGGAAATCATCTGGCAGGCATAAATTAACATTTGCGTTAATAGGGACTAGTACGTTTGTTCATCTACATTATTCTAAATGCCACTGTTAAATTACCGAAATATTCTGTATTTCAGTGACGCAAAGCCTAAGCCACGTGAATCAGCTGGATCCTCAAACTTGCGATATGGGCGAATAAAGTACTTCGAGGAACAAGGCAGATTTCCTCAATAAATTAATTTGAAATTCACATGCAGTTCAGTTCCTTGGACTTTAACAATGTCTGCATGATGAAGGTATTCTCAGTTCCCGTGCTTATCACAAAAACCACGGGGCATACAACTGGACGGACAGTTCCTTCCGAATACGAGTACTGTGTATTAACGAATGCGACCACCTTAATCAATGGCCGCCCTTAAGCCGCTTTAAAGCTACTTCCTTTCGCTGCTCCGTGTACCATAGTTGTGTTCAGTGTAAAATGAAGATATGAAACAAGATGACACTTCACAGGTAGTTTTCCACTCATGACTTGATAAACATACAGAAAGATTATGTTTGAATCTTGTAAATTTATGTTCATGAGCAAATCAATTAGAGACAGGGTCAAGAGGAATGGCATTCACTTTCTTATCGTATACATCATGGTTAATGGCAGTATACATTGCTGCATATGCTGTATTTCTGCTCGGAATGAACACACTCTGCATTAAAATTTATGAAAAATACTGGTGATGCATTGTGGTATCTGTTCCACAAGTCACCGATGACATTTTGGAGCCATTTAATCCGTGCACACTCAGCCGAAGGCCACAATTTACGAAGAGCGGTCGGAGTTCTGTCCAAATCGCAGACATTTAGTAGGCTTGTGTCCCAGATGTGCCCAATAGGACTGATGTCAAGTGACCTTGGGGGTCACACAGCACCCTAAAGTTCCTGGAGAGTTGGTAAATCCTTCTGACACAGTTCGACGGCGACAAATAATGCATTACCGTTCTAGAGGTTCACGTCGCCTGTGTGGTTCTAGAGGCGAACAAACGGAGGCACACGTTCCGACACTGAGTCGATGTATAGTCCAGCATGGACACATTCCATACCCCACATCAATAACATATCTTAGCGGTGTACACTGACAATAAGAATGCATTGCCTCGGGTGTTCTTAGACGTACCGACGCCCTGCCATCGCCGTGCAGCAACGTGTACCGTGACTCATAATTCCAGATGACCTTTCGTCATGCTCCGAGCGTGTAATATTTGTGTTTCTGTGCCTATGCTGTGCTCTGTGACATATGGTGTGATTTCAGTACCCTATAGAGAGAAATTGATACTCGATGAATGCTCACCAGTTGTTGTCCTGTATGGAATTGAAGAGTGACTTGTAGCGTCGGTTGTCTTACCCTCTATTGGATTCCTTGATGGTTTATGACGTTTTCCCCTCTGATTTTGAGTCTGGTGTTGAGCAAATCACAGGGTCCGGATGGAATCGCAGTTCGGTTTTTCAGAGAGCACACTTCCGAACTGGCGTCTTACTTAGCTTGCATTTATCGTGAATCTCTCGCCCCGCGTGAAGTTCCAAGCGACTGGAAAAAGCACAGGTGGCCCCTGCACGTAAGAAGAGTAAGAAGGACCCTCAAAATTGTACTTCAAGATCCTTGACATTTTTAGTAGAATTATTAGGCACATTCTGGGTCGCAATTAATAAATTTCCTTGAGACAGAAAAGCTTCCGTCCAGAAATGATCACTCACTTGGAAAATATCGCTCATGTGAAACTCGCCCTTCCCTTTCCTCGAGCAATTTCCCGCGAACCTTAGATGAAGAGCAACAGACAAATTCCATATTCCTACATTTCCGGAAAGCGTTTGACACACTGGCCGCTGCAGACTGTCCGAGCGTAAGAACAGGTCCTCAATTATGTTAGGGACTCAAGACTTCTTAAGTAACAGAACACAGTACGGTTTCCTGGACGGCGAGCGTTCATCAGACACAAGAGTATCGAGAGAAATGGCTCAGAGAACTGTCATAGGACCGCTGTTGTTGTCTATACACGTAAAATAATCTGACAGGGTGAGCAGCAATCTGCAACTCTTTGCTGATGACGCTGTAGTGCACGAGAAAGTATCGTTGTCTGCAGCAGGACACAGGATGGCCAAAAATTTCTGTTTGATCTGATGAATGGCAGCCTCTTATAAATGAAAAAATGTGAGTTAATGCAGATTAGGAACAAAAACAGTCTTTTTATGTTCGAATACAGTATTAGTGGTGTGCTGCTTGTCGGGTCGGATAAATACCTAGGCGTAACGTTGCAAAGCGATATGAAATGACATGAACGCGTAAGGTCTGCAGTAAGGATGGCTAATAGTCGACTTCGATTGATTGGGAGAATTCTAGGACAGTATGGCTCGTCTATACAGAGACCGCGTATGAACACTTGTGCGACCCAGTCTTGAACACTGATTGAGTGTCAGGGGTTCACTAGTTTGGATGAAAAGAGTACATCCAAATAATTCAGAGGCGTGCTGCTAGATTTATTACTAGTAAGTTCGATCAACGCTCGAGTATTACAGAAATGCAACTTGAACTTAAATGGATATCCTCGAAAGGAAGACGATGTAATTTTAGCGAAATACCGTTTCAAAAGCTACAATTTGCACGAAAATGTTATGAGAAGAACCGGCCGTTCGATTCATTCAAAATAACCCAACTGCTCAGTAAGAAAGTGAGCAACATTTCTACTGAAATTATGGAAGAAGACGGGTATGTGTCATGGCAGTTGATATTCCAAGTTGCATGCATTGTCATCTGCGCCACAGAACTTCCCCATTAGATTACAGTTCTCTCTGTGTGGAGTTTCCTATTTTCTATTCAACGGCAGCCCAAAAATATAACATGTAACTGCCTACTCATATAAGGCATCATTCCCCTGTGATTTGGTCGTAGGAATGCTTTTGCCATAAAGAGCATCAACGCACCACACAAGTATTTCAAGCTCAGAGAGCTTGTCTCCTAGGGTAATCTCAGATGTAGGATTCGAATTTGTTGAGATTGGAGTCATCTGAGAATACAACTTGAACACTGCCGCATTCGATACGTGTCGTTCTGCGAAAATGGATTGTGAGGCACTGGGATCACCTTCGCAATGCGCCACAGGAACTTGTAAGCACTCGAAATCAGCAAATACGACAAATGGACAGCGGTACTGGTGATAGTTGTTCTTTACATTAAGAGCTTTTCATCCTCAACAGTAGCAGTAAATCTAGATGTCTGGGATGATGACCAGCTATTTTGGAAAAGTAGAGGGGTCCCACTACTTTATGCTTTACATCTCATGACCTGCTTTTTCTTTCACTACAACCAAATTGTAAACGTTAGATGAATAATTGGGGCTCTTCCTTTCGAATTTTGGTAATTCATGAAATCTGAGAGTGAATGAGATGCCTTCAAAGTTATAATGACAACAGGCATTAGATGTCTTGTATGTACATGTACCATATGCATGTATCAGGTAATTTCCATCACAAGTCATAAGCGACCACGTAAAGCAATATTCATCCTCCTGTTTGGTATTCTGGACATTAATACACGTTGTTTGAGCAGAAATATCTTTCGGAAGAGGGATGAAACTGAACCCCCCCCCCCTTAATTAACTGGCTCAAAAACATGAGAGTACACATTAAAGTGAAATACACAGCTGAGCACCATACAAGACACTCTTTCCTGCACAATCGAAAAATGGCTCAGTATGACGCTCTCAGAACATTTTTCCTTGAGAGCCCTGTTGTCTCTTACTTTATCGTGATGATCATTTCTTCCTATGTACGTGGGTGCCAACAGAATGTTTTCGCAATCGGAGGAGAAAACTGGTGATTGAAATTTAATGAGACGACCCCGTCGCAACAAAAAACGCCTTTTTTTTAATGATTTCCACTCCAGTTCACGTATCATGTCTGTGGCACTATCTCCCCTACTTGGCGATAATACAAAACGAGTTGCCCATCTTTGAACGTTTTCTATGTCATCCGTCAGTCCCACCTGATGCGGATCCCACACCACATAGCAACGCAATACTCCCGGATAGGACGGACAAGCGTGGTGTAAGCAGTCTATTTAAAAGACCTGTTGCACCTTGTAAGTGCCCTGCCACACAGTCTTTGGTTTTCTCTACACATAACATAATCTACGAGTATGTGATCGTTCCAATTTAGGTTATTTGTAATTGTAGTCCCGAAGTATTTAATTGAACGTACAGCATTCAGATTTGTGTGACTTATCGCATAATCGAATGTAGCGGATTTCTTTTAGTAACTTCACATTTTTCTTTATTCAAGGTCAGTTGCCACTTTTCGCACCATACAGATATGTAAATCACTTTACAATTCGTTTTGGTCATCTGATGATTTTACAAGACGGTAAATTACAGCATCATCTGCAAACAATCTAACAGGGCTAGTCAGATTGTCTCCTATGCCGTTAATATAGATCAGGAACGATAGAGCGCCTATAACACTTCCTTGGCGAACGCTGGATATTACTTTTGTTTTACTCGATGACTTTCCGTCTATTACTACGAACTGTGGTCCTTCTGACAGGAAATCACGAATCCAGTACCACAACTGAGGCGATATTCCATAGGCACACAGTTTGGTTAGAAGACGCTTGTGAGGAACGGTGTCGAAAGCCTCTGGAAATCTAAAAGTATGGAATAAAAAAAATGGCTCTGAGGTCATCAGTCCCCTAGAACTTAGAAGTACTTAAACCTAACTAACCTAAGGACATCACACACATCCATGCCCGAGGCAGGATTCGAACCTGCGACCGTAGCGGTCGCGCGGTTCCAGACTGTAGCGCCTAGAACCGCTCGACCACTCCGGCCGGCAAATATGGAATCAATTTGACATCCCCTGTCGATAGCACTCATTACTTCATGAGTATAAGAAGATGTTTTCTTAATCCGTGCTGACTGTGTGTCAATAAATCGTTTTCTTTGAGGTAATTCGTAATGTTCGATCACAGTATATTTTCCAAAACCCTACTGCAAATCGACGTTAGTGATACGGGCCTGTAATTCAGCGGATTACTCCTGTTTCCATTTTTGGGTATTGGTGTCTTTTGGTACGGATCTTTCTATGAGCTAGTGGTTGTAAATATGGAGCTATTGTATCAGCATACTCTGGAAGGAATCTGACTAGTATACAATCTGGACCGGAAGCCTTGCCTTTATTAAGTGATTTAATCAGCTTTGCTGGACCGAGGATATCTGCTTCTATGTTTCTCATCTTGGCAGTTGTTCTTGATTGGATTTCAGGAATATTTATTTCGTCTTCTTTGGTGAAGGAGTTTCGGAAAACCGTGTTTAATTACTCTGCTTTAGCGGCACTTTCATCAGTGACATCACCGTTGTTATCGCGCAGTGAAGGTATTGATTGCGTCTTGCCACTGGTATGCTTTATGTATGACCAGAATCTCTTTGAGTTTTCTGCCAGGTTCCGAGACATGAGTTTCGTTGTGGAAATTACTAAAAAGCCGACCAGTGTGGCCGAGCGGTTCTTGGCGCTTCAGTCTGGAACCGCGCGACCGCTACGGTCGCAGGATCGTATCCTGCCTCGGGCATGGATGTGTGTGATGTCCTTAAGTTAGTTAGGTTTAAGCAGTTCTAAGTTCTAGGGGACTGATGACTTCAGATGTTAAGTCTCATAGCGCTCACAGCCATTTGAACCCATTTAGTCAAATTACTAAAAACATCTCGCATTGAAGCACGCGCTATATTTCGAACTTCTACAAAACTTTGCCAATCATGGGGATTTTGCGTTCTTTTAAATTTGGCATGCTTTTTTCGTTGCTTCTGGAACAGCGTTCTGACCCGTTTTGTGTACCATGGGGGATCAGTACCATCATTTATTAATTTATGTGGTATATATCTCTCAATTGCCGTTAATACTATCTCTTGGAAATCATTCCACGTCTTTTCTACGCTTACATGATCAGATCGGATGGAGTGGAGCATTTTTATCAGTATTTTTTAAATAGATGTACTAACCGGTATGTGTATCTGTTTGAAGGCTGTGGGTGTTACGGTATTCAGCCTAGCAGCAACTGCCTTGTGTTCGCTAATCTCTGTAATCGTCATGATACCCCCTATTTGTCCAGCATTATTTGTTGCTAAGAGGTCAAGTATGCTTTCGAAACCATTTACGCTTCGAGTGGGCTCATGAAGTAATTGTTCAAAATAATTTTCTGAGAAATCATTCAGAACAGTTTCGGATGACGTTTTATGCCTGCCGCCGGCTTTAGACGTATAATTGCTCCAGCATATCGAGGGTATACCGAAGTCACCACCGACTACAACTGTATGAATGGAGTACCTATTTGAAATGAGACTCAAGTTTTCTTTGAACTGTTCAGCAACTATATCTTCCAGGGTGGGGGTGGGGGGGGGGCAAGGGGGGAGGGTGAGGGATGTGTCGGTAAAACGATCCAATTCATAGTTTAGTCCGATTGTCAAGTCAGTAAGGAAAAACCTTGCAATAAATACATTTTCTATCAACATCTTTACCTGAGTTTTTTACGTAAAATTCGGAAAAATAACAAAATACATTTTGCGATGTATGTTTTTCGCTTCTTCTGAAAGTTTTACTTTCTGTGACATTATGCGTTTTGGAATGTTGATCCTCTCTATTTGCGCTCCGTCGTCTTGAAAAAAAAAATGGTTCAAATGGCTCTGAGCACGATGGGACTTAACTTCTGAGGTCATCAGTCCCCTAGAACTTAGAACTACTTAAACCTAACTAACCTAAGGACATCACACACATCCATTCCCGAGACAGGATTCGAACCTGCGACCGTAGCGGTCGCGCGGTTCCAAACTGTAGCGCCTAGAACCGCTCGGCCACCCCGGCCGGCCCTTGAAAAAAAATATAGCTTTTTCAGTACGTTCTCGAGTTACGCACAGTGGTTAATGAGCGAGCGAGCAAGCTAGCTTCGCCAGGAACATCCCTACCAATAAACCAAAGGAACCAGCAATTAACAAATGACGCCAAGGTAAACTTTCTAAACACCCTTTATAAGAACCCCTGGAAACAGATGTGTTTGCTTCCAATTGCTTTGTTTTATTCAATTACCCGATTCGGTCATTATGATCATCGTTAGATTCATGAAAAAAAGGACGCGCATACTTATGAGTAAGAGCATTATGATAGGTTACAGCAGCATAAGTAGTAGGTTAATTCACGTGACTTCAGATGCAACTGACAAATAACACACCTGTGCCGGCCGCGGTGGTCTCGCGGTTCTAGGCGCGCAGTCTGGAACCGTCCGACTGCTACGGTCGCAGGTTCGAATCCTGCCTCGGGCATGGATGTGTGTGATGTCCTTAGGTTAGTTAGGTTTAAGTAGTTCTAAGTTCTAGGGGACTGATGACCACAGCTGCTAAGCCCCATAGTGCTCAGAGCCATTTTTTGAACACACTTGTCTCATGAAGCTTAGTGAAAGAGGCTGATGAAAATTTTACCTGGAAGTGGCATCGTCGCGAGATATAACAACATTACAATATTAGGACAGTGATAAACACGCATGATCCGTAAGATCCCGTATGGGACAAAACAGGATGAGTTAAAAATCTAATTCAAATACAGCTGGAGCATAAAATTTGGACCGCAGTAAGGTATTACGTAAAATTACAAATGCCATATCTCAAGTGTGTACTACATGCACAGCACTTTATGAAATGACTTGAAAGCAGCGTAGCGGGACAGCAAATAAACCACAAGTAGAACGAGATAACGAAAACAGAGCCAAGAAGACGCAAATCTAGAAAAGAAAGGACGTGCAAACTTGTGAATAGTATGTGTGCGTCATGGGGCCAGGTACTGAAGTCAGAATGATAGGTTCAGAAAACCAGGCTATGTAAGGGCGGCGACAGCCTGTCAAACAGTGAAAAATAGGAGTTCGTGTGAGTACTAAATATAAGGAGACAGATATACTATTTGTGAGATGGTTCTGAAGTCGTATGAAACAACGGTACTATTTATACCCTTGTAACCTATTGTAATGCTCTTATTCATAAGTATGCACGTCCTTTCTTTATATGAATGTGATGATGATTGTAATGATCGAAACCGGTAATTGCATCCAATAAAGAAATTCGTGATCAAAGAATGCTTTAGTTTCTACGAATCATTAAACAATGGATCGCTGCAACCTTCACCTCTCACCACCCTGTGCAAGATCAGGTTCTTCAGTGTCCAGACTACCGCTGTAAAACAGTTCAGTGTCAGGTAGCCACCACAGCGGCGGTTTTTGCACAAGCGAAAGGCAAAGTTTCGCGGATAGGAGGTGGAAGTAACCTTATGACGAAGGGTGACGGAAGTAGGCTAATTAAACGACTAACTTGTGTGATAGCGAACGGGTGGTGAGAAAGAGAGAGACGAGAGGGGGAGGGGGTCTTCAGGGAATCGGTGGCTGCCTCTAATTAGATATCTATTTCAGTACTCTTCTGCAAAGGTTTCTTTTAGGTCAGCCGGAAACGCAGCTGTGCCGAAGGAAATTGTGTAACTTCCGGCGAACAAAATGACAAACAAAAATAATGTACTCAGCGATTGCTAAAGCCATAGTATTTCCCATCCCGATAGGCGACGAAATGCCGGCTGGATCTAAACCTGCGCTTACGCGGAATCGCAGACAATTTTACAACGAATAAAAATGTACAACTACAGTTGAACATGTGCTTTATTTTCGTCAAGAATGCTATGCCTGCACAATCAGATACTAAATTGAATCTTGGTGATTGATTTTGTTTGAACTTATTATAAATTTTAAATACGCTGCCTGGAAACTAATGGCGAATTAGTTACGTGGCCGTAGACAACGTGCTGAACAATTTTGAACCTCTCGACGTTAATTTTTGTTGCTGCAAGTGAGTAAACGGGAAACTCGCGAGTCGGTTCTTTCAAAACAGGAAACTAAAAATCAACTAACGAGAAAGAATCATCCATGAGGCAACTGCGGACATCCAGCTTTTACTTAAACAGTTCGTAAGATTTTTATCGGCTACCGATAAAGAGCAACGCGTGTTTCAGGATACAGTACAGGCGGCATGAGATGGAATGGTTGCGCGATCTAGAGTAGTGGCCATGTTTAGGATTCTGCAGCAACAGCAGAGGATCAGCGTACTGAAGGACTTTCTCGGTGAGTCCAAATTAGAATCATCAGTAAGACACAGCAGTAGAGGTGGTTGACCCAGAAGACTGCGCGGACAGGAGAAATGATATCTGCTTCAGAAAGTCTTTTATCCCCATCGACAGATATTGAAATTTTGTAAACCACGTTAACCTGTTCCGGACGCAGGTGGCGCAGTGCTTAGCACGCTGGAGTCGCATTCGGGAGGACGACGTTTCAATACCGCTTCCGGCCATCCTGATTTAGGTTTTCCGTAATTCACTGCAAACAAATGCCTGGATGGTTCGTTTGAAAGGGAACGGCCCATTTCCCTCCCCGTCCTTGACACTCTCCGAGCTCGTGCTACATCTCTAATGACCTCGATATCTACCCATCTTCCTTCCTTCCTTCCTTCCTTCCTTCCTCACGCCGGAGCTCTGGCCGTAGGCTTGCGCTGACGTGAGCCTCTCAATTCACATTACACTGACTAAGAAGGAAGAAGCCGATCGTGACCACATTTTAATATAACTTAATCAGTCACAAACATGGTACGTTGCGTAAATTACAACTTTTTGTCGTAATAACTGAAACGGGTTTTTCGAAATTTTCTTGGAAAATTCCGCACAATTGGAAAGTCAAATGAGGGCGTGTTGTAAATCGTTGTCTTCCGCACAGTTAAATGTTATTTCTATAGTCCGTTTATAAAACAAACGTTAATTTGCCGTACTGTAAAACTATTTCAAAAAGCAATATTTGTTAATGTCATAAGTTTTCCACCGGTTTTATACCGAACATTGTTTATGCACATACAATGCAAAAAGAAGAAAACTGTAATGTTGATATTGTCCTTTAACATTTAACCATAAAGTAATTCTTATTACGTATATTCCTATGTAGACCCGCTGACGTCCACCAGGGCGCAGACTTTTATACGCAAAATAGTTACTACAGAAAATATTGGCAGATATGTCCTCAAATATCCGCATTCCCACTTACCGATAATGATAGGTTTTTTATAAGGGGTTCAAATGGTTCAAATTGCTCTGAGCATTATGGGACTTAACATCTTAGGTCATCAGTCCCCTCGAACTTAGAACTACTTAAACCTAACTAACCTAAGGACATCACACACATCCATGCCCGAGGCAGGATTCGAACCTGCGACCGTAGCAGTCCCGCGGTTCCGGACTGCAGCGCCTAGAACCGCACTGCCACCGCGGCCGGCTTTATAAGGGGCAGTCAAATGGAAACGAGTCAGAGGGAAAAAGCAAGTAAGCCAAATAATTTGTACCTGAAACTAAAGTTAACGGTTGAAAAACTTGAACAACTTTACCGTAATCGTTTAATATGTATGTATTAAAAAATCGAACTTAAGCAATAATTAGCAATACATACAGAATCGGCATGTATGTATCATTCTATCTGTGAAAATTCATGCCGTTCTTACCAGTATAAGAAGCCCATTTTCAGCTCCTCATCCGTAGAGTACTGAAGCACTCACGTGGATGAGTCCGAAATTAGAAGAGAGATCGATATTTTAAAGCTGGTTGCAAGGAGTACCGGCTGTATACCAGGTATCGTAGCCAAACTGTTCCCCATAATTAAAGATCAGTAACCAACTAAAAGTACAAACAGCACTTTAGGGGAAAAAAGCAGATAAAGTAAAAGGTAAACTCTACTTCTGGAAAAAAATCGGACGAATTCCGATGTACTCTTAATTAGTGTAGTAACAAAACATAACGAAGTATATGAAATGATTGCATTTACAAATAAATAGGTCAGTCGATTCTGGGATACCTGGTATGGAAGAACCAAAACCACAACACGTTACTGTGCCCAATATGATGCAGGAAAGCTGTTGTCATACAAAGCAGCTTCCAGTCACCTCGAAAAGGATGAATACAGATCGTACATGTTTTTCGAGGTAGTCTCATACCATATTCCTACAAAATAATAGCAAGATCAGGTAACGATGACGGAGGTGTATAGCGATCACACATCCTTCTCTCGGAAGTAGACCACAGCGGCTCAATAATACACACTGACGGAAAAAATCGCAACACCAAGAAGGAGTTGTGAGACGTAAACAGAAGTTGATAGACGTGTTCGTACATGTGAAAGACAATCTTTGTTCAGATTTAGTGGCTGTTCCGAAAGAGTGGCGCTAGCAGCAAATCAAGTTTGTTTTAAAGGCACGCTGTGACGGTCGTGAGCATTAGTTGCTTCGAGATTGGACGTGGTGTGTTGATGTTAGTCAAGAAAGCCTTTAAGGCGGCAAAGACGCCATTATCAACACCTCCCTGAATTTGAACAAGATCACGTAATAGGG
This sequence comes from Schistocerca americana, assembly GCF_021461395.2. Lineage (NCBI taxonomy): Eukaryota > Metazoa > Arthropoda > Insecta > Orthoptera > Acrididae > Schistocerca > Schistocerca americana. Next base: position 655,171,967 of record NC_060130.1, on the reverse strand, counting down.
CTGCGAGAAGCTGGGTGTTCCTCCTGCGATACTGCAGAAAGACTTGGCAGGGATGTAGCCACTGTACATGATGGCCAGAAGTGATGGTCGCAAGAAGACCGGGCTCCGGAAGGCCACGTGGAACCACTGAGAGCGACTATCGCCGTGTTCGGCGTGCAGCTCTGACGAATCGTACTGCATCTGCAGCAGCAGTTTGAGCAGCAGCTGCTACCACTAGAAACTGTTACAAATCGGTTACTTCAAGGACAGCTCCGAGCCAGACAGCCTGTAGTGTGTATTCCATTGACTCCAAACCACCGACATTTGTGACTTCAGTGGTGTCAACCGAGAGCTCATTGGAGGGCAGGGTGGAGGTCTGTTCTATTTTCTGATGAAAACTAATTCTGCCCGTGACGACCGTGTGTTGTTTAGGAGGAGGTCAATTGAGGACCAGCACCCAACTTGCCCGCGGGCTATACACACTGGACCTATTCCTGGAGCTATGGCCCAGGATGCGATTTCGTATGACAGCAGAAACGCTCTCGTGATTATCCCACGCACACTGACTGCAACACTATGCGTCAGTTTGATGATTCGACCTGTTGTGCTGCCATTCACGATCAGCGGTTTAGGGAGGGGTGTTTCTCAACACGATAACGCTCGCCCAAATACGGCTGTACATCAAATGAATTCGCAATTGCGAATAAGGACAACCATCAGCTGTAGAATGCAATGACGACAATGAATATTTCTGCTGGACCGAGACTCGAAACCGGGTTTCCCGCTTATTGCGAGCGGTCGCCTTACCATTTGGCTATCCGTGCAGGAGTCACGGCAATACCCAAACTTCCATATTCCGCCAGCCATGCGCCTGCATGCGTGTCCAAAGGAACTCTGCATCGTAATCAGAATGACAAAGCCTCTGCAATATCGTAGGCTCTACAGTGTACCGATATGTTACCTTGGTCTGCTCGATCACCAGATCTGTCTCAAATCGAGTACATGTGGGACGTCATCGGACAACAATTCCATCATCATCCACAACTACACTACTGGCCATTAACATTGCTACACCACGAAGATGACGTGCTACAGATGCGAAATTTAACCTACAGGAAGAAGATTCTGTAATACGCAAATGATTAGCTTTTCAGAGCATTCACACAAGGCTGGCGCCAGTGGCGACACCTACAACGTGTTGACATGAGGAAAATCTCAAACTGATTTCTCATACACAAACAGCAGTTGACCGGCGTTGCCCGGTGAAACGTTGTTGTGGTGCCTCGTGTAAGGAGGAGAAATGCGCACCACCACATTTCTGACTTTGATAAAGGTCGGATTGTTGCCTATCGCGATTGCGCTTTATCGTATCGCGACATTGTTGCTCGAGTTGGTCGAGATCCAATGACTGTTAGCAGGATATGGAATCGGTGGATTCATGAGGGTAATACGGAACGCCGTGCTGGATCCCAACGGCCTCGTATCACTAGCAGTCGAGATGACAGGCATCTTATCCGCATGGCTGTAACGGATCGTGCAGCCACGTCTCGATCCCTGAGTCAACAGATGGGGACGTTTGCATGACAACAACAATCTGCACGAACAGTTCGACTACGTTTGCAGCAGCATGGACTATCAGCTCGGATAACATGGCAGCGGTTACCCTTGACGCTGCATCACATACAGGAGCGCCAGCGATCGTGTACTCAACGACGAACCTGGGTGCACCAATCGCAAAACGTCATTTTTTTGATGAATCCATGTTCTGATTATAGCATCATGATGGTCGCATCCATGTTTGGTGGCATCGCGGTGAACGCACATTGGAAGCGTGTATTCGTCATCGCCATACTGGCGTACCATCCGGCGTGATAGCATGGGGTACCATTGGTTACACGTCTCGGTCACCTCTTGTTCGCATTGACGACACTTTGAACAGTGGACGTTACATTTCAGATGTGTTACGAACCGTGGCTCTACCCTTCATTCGATCCCTGCGAAACCTTACATTTCAGCAGGATAATGCACGACCGCATGTTGCAGGTCCTGTACGGGCCTTTCTGGATGCAGAAAATGTTCGACTGCTGCCCTGGCCAGCACATTCTCCAGATCTCTCACCAATTCAAAACGTCTGGTCAATGTTGGCCGAGCATCTGCCTCGCCACAATACGCCAGTCACTACTCTTGATGAACTGTGGTATCGCGTTGAAGCTACATTGGCAGCAGTACCTGTACACGCCATCCAAGCTCTGTTTTACTCAATGCCCAGGCGTATCAAGGCCGTTATTACGGCCAGAGGTGGTTGTTCTGGGAGCTGATTTCTCATGATCTATGCACCCAAATTGCGTGAAAATGTAATCACATGTTAGTTCTAGTAACCGAGTGAGGTGGCGTAGTGGTTAGACACTGGACTCGCATTCGGGAGGACGACGGTTCAATCTCGCGTCCGGCCATCCTGATTTAGGTTTTCCGTGATTTCCCTAAATCGCTCCAGGCAAATGCTGGGATGGTTTCTTTCAACGGGCACGGTCGACTTCCTTCCCCATCCTTCCCTAATCCGATGAGACGGGTGACCTCGCTGTCTGGTCTCCTTCCCCAAAAACAACAACAACAACAACAACAACAACAAGTTCTAGTATAATATATTTGTCCAATGAATACCCGTTTATCATCTGCATTTCTTCTTGGTGTATCAATTTTAATGGCCAGTAGTGCAGTAATAACCGTCCCTGTGCTGGCAGGCCAACTGTAACAGATATGGAACTCCATGCCACTAAACTGACATTTGGCAACTGTACAACACAATGCATGCACGTTTGCGCGCTTGCATTCAACATTCTGGCGGTTATTAATGTACCATCATTTCACATTTGCAGTGGCTTATCTTGCGCTCACGTTAACCTGAGATATCGCAATGTTAATCATTTAAATATGTTATCTGGACAAATATATTCCCGAAATTTCATTACTCTACATTAATTATTTTTTGGTGTTGCGTTTTTTCCGTTAGTGTACACAGAGGCTTGGTGACTGTAGTGACCAGAGGAGATTCGATAATTAATCGTCCTCATCACATAACCAGTGCTGGACGATGCGAGCTGTGAGGAAAACTGCCCTATCGTCTTGGAACGCATAATCATCATTGGGGAAGAAACACTGTAGCATCGGCTGGACCTGATCAGCCAAAATGGTCACATAATCCTTGCTGTAATGCGACCTTAAAAAGTAACCATGGGGCCCATGGAATACCATGATATGGCTCCCCAAATCATCACCGATCCGCTGTCATGTTTAATTTGTGAGACGGAAACTCGGGCAGAAGTTACAAACAGGTTAAAGCAAAAGTCGTCCTACCAAATGACTTTTTTACATTGCTCCATATTTCATGCTTTATGGCTACAGTACCACCTTTTCCTCTTACAGATATTTTTCATCACTGATGAGTTGTTTTAGAATTCCAGCTCGCCCCCCGTTCCCTGCTTATGGAGCCACCTTCGTATTTTTTGGTGCTCACAGGGTTCGCGAGTGCGACATTAAGTTCTGCAGTCACTTTTTCGACTGTCATCCTGTTGTTTTTCGTCACAATCTTCTTCTTGATTTACGTCTACATAGGCATTCGGCAAGCAACCATATGGTGCGTGGTGGAGAATACTCTGTACCACTACTTGTCATTTCCTTTCCTCTTCCACTCGCAAATAGAACGAAGGAAAAACGACTGTCTGTATGCCTCTGTAAGAGCCGTAATTTCTCGTATCTTATCTTCGTGGTCCTTACGCGCAATGTATGTTGGCCGCAATAGAATCGTTCAGCAGTCAGCTTCAAATTCTGGCCTTCCCTCCACGGATTCCCATTTGAGCTCCCGAAGCATCTCCGTAATACTTACGTACTGTTCGACCCTACCGCTAACAAATCTAGCAGCCCGCCTCTGAATAACTATGATATCCTTCTTCAATCCGACCGGGTACGGATCCCAAATATTCGAACAATACTCCAGAATAAGTAGCATCAGCGTCCTATAACCGGTCTCCTTTACAGGTGAACCACCCTTTTCTAAAATTCTCCCAGTAAACCGAAGTCGACCATTCGCCTTCCCTACCACAGTTCTCACACACTCGTTCCACCTCATATCGCTTTGCAACGTTACGCACAGATATTTAAACGACTTCACTGTGTCAAGCATGACACTAGTAATACTGTATCCGAAAATTAAAGCTTTGATCTTCCTACTCATTCTCATTAACTTACATTGCTCCACATTTAGGTCTAGCTGCCATTAATCAAATCAACTGGACGTTTTGGCTAACTCGTATCTTCCTTTGTCAGTCAACTTCGACACCTTACCGTACACCATGGCATCGTCAGCAAACAACCGCAGATTGCTGCCCACACTGTCAGCCAAGCACTATTGACGACACCCTCGTCTCCGATGAGCAATCGCCGTCGAGGACAACATACTGGGTTCTATTATTTAAGAAATCTTCGAACCATTCACATATCTGTGAACTTACTCCATATGCTCGTACCTTCGTTAACAGTCTGCAGTGGGGCACCGTGACAAATGCTTTCCGGAAATCTAGAAACATGGAATCTGCCTGTTGCCCTTCATCCATAATTCTCAGAATACCAAGTGAGGAGAGGGCAAGCTGAGTTTCGCTCGAGCGATACTTTATAAAGTCATGCTCATTCGAGCATATAAGCTTCTCTCTGTCTCAAGAAAGTTTAATATATTCCAGATGAGAATATGTTCAAGGCTAGTGCAGCAGACAGAAGTTAGGGATATTGGTCTGTAATTTTGCGGGTTTGTTCTTTTACCTCTCCTATATACTGGAGTCACCTGCGCTTTTTTTTCAGCCGCTTGGGACTTTGCACTGGGCGATAGATTCATGATAAATGCAAGCTAGGTATGCGGTCAATGCCGCAGAGTACTGTTTGTAAAATTGAACTGACCGTCTGTCACGATTACTCTGCACACATTTTCTACCGCGTTGTGACTTAGCGAATGATATTTTTACACTTTCCCTGTAAGCGGTACGAATGTTCGATCGGTTCCTCTGTCACGATTACTCTGCACACATTTTCAACCGCGTTGTGACTTAGCGAATGATATTTTTACACTTTCCCTGTAAGCGGTACGAATGTTCGATTGGTTCCTTTTGAAACACCAAATATTTGGACTACTCTGGTAACGGAAGCACCCATTTTACTAGCCAAGTTCGAGTTCACTCAGCTCCAACATAATGCACTGACATACACAGAACACTGTTGTGACCACGACTGACACTTGCAACGTATTGAGGATGTTGCACAGGTACCGTTCATGGTCAAATACAACAGTGCGATCTGCAGGTTTGGCTAGCATCTACGCTTATGTTCAAGCATCCACTTCTCGCGGTGTTTCATACTTTTATCCAGTGCGTCCATATCCGTATTAGTACGCTGTGTAGCATCCACAAGTGGCAACACAAACACTAAATCTCGCATGTAGTCGATAGTACAGGCGGCGAATACTGTCTTGGGATACATCATTCCACATCTGAGCGACCTCTTCGTGCATCTATGAAGAATTGTGCTTGAATAAGTCGCATGAGTCACTTGGCATCCCATTATGTCCCACAGGTGGGCTAATGGTAGCAAGTGCGATACGCACGCTGGCTAGGGGTACTGGTCCATGTCTTGTAGAGCACGTCGAGTTTCACCCTCTTGTTACAAGTATGTCAAACGAAATGGTCGAACAACATTCTGTAAATGCATAACTCTGGTCAGCGTTCCTCCCACAAACAACAAAGGTGACCGAGAGTTGTCGATTATCGCACCACAGACTGTGAGACCTTGAGGAACGCTCCATTCGAAGAAGCGTCACTAGGTCTACGCCGTGCGAGCAAATGATCGTACAGGCAGAATCTGCTTTCATCGCTGCAGATCACGGAGCGCCAACATCCTCCAGGTGATCCTCTGACGGCACAAGTCGTGCCGTGCACATCGATGCGGCGGCGTGAATGGTAAGTGGACTTGTGGTGTACGTGCCCGCTGTCAAAATGCAATAAATATAGTAACCAGTTTTCAACAGTTCGTATTCTACACTTAAGGTGTACCGTTTGCTGATATCTGTGCTGTATGTGTACCATCTTCCACTGCCTTCCTTAGCCGGCCGCGGTGGCCGTGCGGTTCTGGCGCTGCAGTCCGGAACCGCGGGACTGCTACGGTAGCAGGTTCGAATCCTGCCTCGGGCATGGGTGTGTGTAATGTCCATAGGTTAGTTAGGTTTAAGTAGTTCTACGTTCTAGGGGACTTATGACTTAAGATGTTGAGTCCCATAGTGCTCAGAGCCATTTGAACCATTTTTGAACTGCCTTCCTTACAATATAGCGATCTTGGGTGACGTCTGTATACGTGCGGCGTCCAGAAACACATCTGCTATGAGAGTGTTCACGTGTCAAATGTTACCAGCGTCGCGAGGAACTGACGTGGCTTATTCACTGTTAGGTCCATTTTCTGAAAAGGCCGTCTCAGCACTCAAAAGGCCACAATTTCGCCTCTGACTGGCTCAGTTGGCTCTAAGAAGTATTAGTGCGTCTCCGTGACGTCGCGGCTCCTTGATCTAGTCGTTTTCATTACGACTAGTCTTATGTCCGTGTTCCATTTTCAAGGGTAGAAACAGAAAGCATTCTGGTAGCTATGCAACTACGCCATTTGCGAACAGACGTCGTCGCTGACACCATTATTAGGACATGAACTATCCTCTTGATGGGCTGTCGTTGGTTCAAGGCGACCTCTTGTTTCCAGGTGCTCTAAATCTTTTTCCGCCAGTGTGCGTAGAGATGACATATAAAGGAGCAGTCTCTGGACTACTGTTAGATGATTAATGAAAGGCATATTTATGCGCATCATCAGCTTCCGTATAACCTTTTATAAAATGTGCTACTAGTTCTGGTCGATATGGACCATCTACTGGCACTGGTCAAAAATTCGTTGCATCATTTTCCTTTCTGATATGTTAAACGTAGTAGTGTTACTACTGGCATAAATAGACAAACTTCAGTATTTATATCACATGTCAAACACTTCTGATAACTGATACATATGAAATCTTGCCGAGAAAGCGACGTATAAACTTCTTGTGAGACTTGTCCAAATAACTCTTATCACGTTCACATAGCTACCAACCAAATCGAAAATTTCTCAAGTGCATTGATGAAAAACGTATTCCGCTTGTCTGTGGGCTATTATTTTGTATATTTAGTGCTCTACGTCAGTTACAGCAGGGTCAATGACCACTAAGGCAATTATGTTTAATACGTCACAAATCAAAATGCTATAACAAATTTTAGACTAGTGCCAGAATATTGTGCTTATACAACGGAACTAGTCCGCAGCTCGTGGTCGTGCGGTAGCGTTCTCACTTCCCACGCCCCGGTTCCCGGGTTCGATTCCCGGCGGGGTCAGGGATTTTCTCTGCCTCGTGATGACTGGGTGTTGTGTGATGTCCTTAGGTTAGTTAGGTTTAAGTAGTTCTACGTTCTAGGGGACTGATGACCATAGATGTTAAGTCCCATAGTGCTCAGAGCCATTTGAACCATTTAGTAGTACATTTAATAAATTTATAGAGCAGCTGATGGTGTGCATTAATGTATTTTTCATTAACATATTACAGCTGTGAAGCATAACCTTGTAACAAGAAGATAGGTTCTTCAGTAAAAAAAAGTGAAGATAGATTTTCTTAATAATAATAATAATAATAATAATAATATGGCCCCTTACAACGTTAAACGTAATGTTAACATTTCTAAGTCCTAAATTGTGCCTTCGGGAGTGTACAAAATGAATTGTAATTATCATCCGTAAACCGATAGAACACTGTAGGATAACAGTCGGTCGTGATGCCACAATAATGTGTTGATTGTCGGTTTTGACTCTCACAGAGAGTCATCTTCAGACTAATAAGATCTCTGCAAGCCGGCCGCAGTGGCCGAGCGGTACTAGGCGCTTCAGTCTGGACCGCGCGACCGCTACGGTCGCAGGTTCGAATCCTGCCTTGGACATGGATGTGTGTGTCGTCCTTAGATTAGTTAGGTTTAAGTAATTCTAAGTTCTAGGGGACTGATGACCTCAGATGTTAAGTCCCATAGTACTCAGAGCCATTTGAATGATTTGATTTGATTTCTGCAGAATGGAGTCCTTTCCAAAACTTAAAATTAGTACTCTAATGCTTCACACAGGTCTACGTACAAATACTTATGTCATATTTTTTTTAAAAAGTGTTTAGGGTAGATGGGCAGGATTTACAGAACACGTTTTACGAGGTGCATTCAAGTTCTAAGGCCTCCGATTTTTTTTCTCCGGACTGGAAAGAGACAGAAACATGCGCATTGTTTTAAAATGAGGCTGCGTTCATTGTCAATACGTCCCAGAGATGGCAGCACTGTACGGCAAATGGAATTTTACCGCCAGCAGCGAGAATGAGAACTGTTTTAAATACTTAAAATGGCGACGTTTTCCTTACTTGAACAGCGTGCAATCATTCGTTTTCTGAATTTGCGTGGTGTGAAACCAATTGAAATTCATCGACAGTTGAAGGAGACATGTGGTGATGGAGTTATGGATGTGTCGAAAGTGCGTTTGTGGGTGCGACAGTTTAATGAAGGCAGAACATCGTGTGACAACAAACCGAAACAACCTCGGGCTCGCACAAGCCGGTCTGACGATATGATCGAGAAAGTGGAGAGAATTGTTTTGGGGGATCGCCGAATGACTGTTGAACAGATCGCCTCCAGGGTTGGCATTTCTGTGGGTTCTGTGCACACAATCCTGCATGACGACCTGAAAATGCGAAAAGTGTCATCCAGGTGGGTGCCACAAATGCTGACGGACGACCACATGGCTGCCCGTGTGGCATGTTGCCAAGCAATGTTGACGCGCAACGACAGCATGAATGGGACTTTCTTTTCGTCGGTTGTGACAATGGATGAGACGTGGATGCCATTTTTCAGTCCAGAAACAAAGCGCCAGTCAGCTCAATGGAAGCACACAGATTCACCGCCACCAAAAAAATTTCGGGTAACCGCCAGTGCTGAAAGAATGATGGTGTCCATGTTCTGGGACAGCGAGGGCGTAATCCTTACCCATTGTGTTCCAAAGGGCATTACGGTAACAGGTGCATCCTACGAACATGTTTTGAAGAACAAATTCCTTCCTGCATTGCAACAAAAACGTCCGGGAAGGGCTGCGCGTGTGCTGTTTCACCAAGACAACGCACCCGCACATCGAGCTAACGTTACGCAACAGTTTCTTCGTGATAACAACTCTGAAGTGATTCCTCATGCTCCCTACTCACCTGACCTGGCTCCTAGTGACTTTTGGCTTTTTCCAACAATGAAAGACACTATCCGTGGCCGCACATTCACCAGCCGTGCTGCTATTGCCTCAGCGAGTTTCCAGTGGTCAAAACAGACTCCTAAAGAAGCCTTCGCCGCTGCCATGGAATCATGGCGTCAGCGTTGTGAAAAATGTGTACGTCTGCAGGGCGATTACGTCGAGAAGTAACACCAGTTTCATCGATTTCGGGTGAGTAGTTAATTAGAAAAAAAATCGGAGGCCTTAGAACTTGAATGCACCTCGTATTCAACGTACGGGGCTTGGGAGTAAAAAGACGACAATTGATTATGTTGCTCTTATTTGTGTCCACAGGCCTGCAGTATTTTTGAAAGGACAACATTTGATGAACATTTGAAAACTACTAAGCATTCAGCAGTGCCTGTTGATAATGACTTAAGCATGTTGCATAAAATTTCGACAAGAACAGTTTTTGAGTGGACGAATTACGAAAACCCAGTCGCAAGATGCTAGAACCTCACAAGCTACTAAATCAACAGAGTGAATGCAAACACTGTGCTTACTTTAGAAACTTCGGCGACCAGCCACGCAAAAGCAGACGTCATCGCCGCTCCAGCTCCCGACTCCATCGAAACCGTGTCATGTTCGAAACTGCGCGTGAGCGACGCCGCCTCTTACTAGCTACTGCCGCAAGCACGCCTGACAACCCCATCTTGGTGGTCATCGCAGAACTGTTTATGATGTTTGTAGACAAAGGATTATTTAAGCAACAGAAAACTAATGAATTAACTTTTAAAACTGTTTTATAGTTGTATTATGATTACTTAACGTGTACAAGTATAAAATAAGTGCCGGCCTCTGTGGCCGAGCGGTTCTAGGCGCTTCAGTCCTGAACCGCGCTGCTGCTACGGTCGCAGGTTCGAATCCTGCCTCGGGCATGGCTGTGTGTGATGTCATTAGGTTAGTTACGTTTAAATAGTTCTAAGTCTCGGGGACTGATGACCTCTGATGTTAAGTCCCATAGTGCTTAGAGCCATTTGGACCATTTTGAACAAAATAAGTAGGAAATATAAGCTAAGCAATGACTGACTATGAATCATGCACTCCCTGTATCGCGAACGGGGATGAAAGTGAGCAACCAGCCTAACACTTACTGAAGCGTGTGTCGATAAGCACTGATTATTATTACCCGGTTTGGGCACGAGCTAGATAAAATATCGTTAGTCCAGCGCATAGTTTCACGCCGATATGGTTCACAACTACGCACGGAAGGCACCAGTCTTCACACAGTACTTTACGAGCTGCCTGTTCCGTAGTCGTGAATTTAAATTTGTGTCTCTTACAGAAATAAACAGTCTGCCTCCATAGGTGTGTGGTCGATGAGGCTGACTACCATATGGGAAATCGGGTTTGATTCCCGGTACTGCCAAGGATTTTTCTTTGATGGGACGACTGGTACAGGGTGTACTCAGTCTCGTGAGGGAAACTGAAGAACTACCCTATAGATTAGAAGCGGTTCGAAGATCAAGAAACCCGAAAACAAACGGGAGTGCGGTGTGCTGAACTCATGTATCTCCACACCGCATCCGATGACCCCATTGTCAGAGGATGATATGGCGGTCAGTTGGGCCCAATTGTTCCGTTGGAAACTACCTTTTACCTTACACAAATAAACAGATACGTGTTTAATATGAAATAGTTCTCTGGAGTGAGGAGTATAATTGCACACTTCACAATGACGCTACCTGAAGTAGCAAGTACTGGAACTATAAAATAAATTTCTGTAACAAGTATTTCTCCTTGGACTATGAAATGAGTTGATGAGATGCAAGTGTTGGCTGTACTTGTGAAGCAGTGGCTGGCAGTCGAGAATGGTCCAAGCTGCATGTGTAATCTCGCTGTGGCTCTCAAAACTGATAGCATCTTGCCTACGGTCTGGTCGAAGTGTATTCGCTCGCTGCCTGAGAGATTCAGCAGACAGCAGACCCCGAGAAACGCTCGATACTTCGCCGCACGGAAGCTTTATCCGGTCACTGCTCGAGAAACAGATTAATCATCGTGTTTCCTGGCACCGTGAATAAATGGCTGACTCTGAGCACTATGGGACTTAACATCTATGGTCATCAGTCCCCTAGAACTTAGAACTACTTAAACCTAACTAACCTAAGGACATCACACAACACCCAGTCATCACGAGGCAGAGAAAATCCATGACCCCGCCGGGAATAGAACTCGGGAACCCGGGCGCGGGAAGCGAGAACGCTACCGCACGACCACGAGGTGTGGACCGTGAATAAATGTCCTCGAACTGATTATTACATCAAACTAATTTGAGACAGCACAAAACATTTCACTGTATAAAAAAGATTTTACGCACTGCTGGCCATTGAAATTGCGACACCTGGAATAAAAGCAAATAACGAAATTTTACTTATTGTGCATTTACAGTATAGAAGAAATAACACATTATTACATTTATAAATGATTTGGGGGTAAACAGAGTGAGAAATTTGGTACACGGAGTTTCCAGATGTAGCAGCAACCACAGCACTAACGCTCCTAGAGATCAAGTCGAACCGAGCTTGGATGAGACATAGCGATACGCCAATCCAGGCTGCTTCACGTTCATCAATGGTAGTGGCATGCCAGTGGTGGCGTCCTAATCTCTCGGTAGTCCATGACCAGATGTTTTCCGTGGGTAACAGACGGGAGAATGTGCTGGCCAGTACAGCAGTAGTGTCGAGGTAGGTCACAGATCGGAAATTCATCTCAAGTGTAAGGTGGGTTAATAGCGTCACACTGTCATCGAACTGCACCATAATTATGCCCAGCGCCATCGTAGACGTGTAACACACTAGGAAGGTCGTCACACCCCTCTTACCCACATTTCATCCGTTTGACGCCTCTGAGGTGGTCAAAACCGAGGCGTCCAGCGCTGGAATCGCGGTTTTCTTATGGGAGGCCAAGGAAAACTATTAAGACGCACCACCGCTAAGAACCGACACGAAAACACCTTATAGGGTGGTGTAAAGGACGTCAATGGAACCACCGCTTTCCTTGGTGAGCTGATTCCCACACATTTCGCCGTCGACAACGACTGTTCGCAATGTGATGAGCAACAGGACGACATTCTTGACAACATTTAACATTGCTGACACCCCTAGGTGACTCAACCCTTCTCTAAGGACATCGTTGGCTTGCAACCAAATTGAACTGCACGTGCTTGCAGCCCTTTTGAGTGCAGTGTGAGCGCAATTTTTCCTCTAGTCCACGGGGTGGTATCACTACGGATCGTTCAAATTCATTCGACGAAATTCGAACGTGATCAGAAGCAGCAAAGATTGCTTATGCGCTTACAGCTCTCTTTTTTCCACCCTCCTTTGGGGTGATCATTGCGAAATTGACACATGCGCGAATAAAATGGCAAAGGATCCTCTAAGGCCGCCCAGTCTGGCAACACCAGCTGTGTCAATAGCTCGCCTTTGTTCATATCTTCAAAAATGTATTGTCTCTGTACAGGTACATTTTTAAAGCGCTCAACAATGGTAAGTTGGTGGGTGGCAACGTTGGTGGTGCCGAACTGGGGGTGTTAGAAGCGTGTTTTGCCATTTTATTCGCACATGTGGCATTGTCGCAACCAACAAGTGATTACATCACAGGAGGGCAACGAAGCGTGCGTGTGTTGTCAGCAGTGTCAAAGGTTCTCAAGAACTTCGTCCTGTTGCTCATCGCACTGCCGACTGTCGTTTTCGACAGTTAAATGTGTTGTAACAGACGTCCCAAGGAAAGGAATGGATCCATTGACGGCCTTTATGCCACCCCTTAAGGCCTTTTCTTGACAATGTTTTCCTCAGCCACCCGTAAGAAAATCGTGATTTCAACCCTGGGCGTCATGGCTCTGTCTTCTATTGCAGAGGCGTCAAAAGAAGGAGTAAAATGTGGGCAAGAGGGGTTGCAATTATGTTCCCATCGTGTGGCACGTCCACCGCGGCGTTGGGCAGAATTTTGATGAAATCTAGTGCTAATGTGACATCATTAACGCACCTTACAGCCCACATTAACTTCTGGACTTTGGTCCTTTTTCACATGTATCGGCATCTTGCTTTTTGAAGCGTCACCGGTCCCGAGGGTGACGTCACAGGGCGCCACGCGTTTGCGCTATTACAGAGGAAGTATGTAGGTAGGCTTGAGACAAATTTCAAATTGCTACATCGTAATAGGAGACAATTACTTCGTTTAGAGTAACTAATCCTTTAATTGTGTTGCGCAGTGTATATTCCAAATCGCCTCAGCAATATAAGTGTAAATTTCTAGCATAAATATTTGAAAACTTGAATTTAATGGATATTTAACACATTCTAGTGTTTAGGTTCTAACATTGCCTGACTAATCACTATCGCTTTCGATTTTTATTTTCGAGGCTAATGGTTGTTATAAGCAAGTTCTTATGAAATCGTTCTTTCGTATGGGACATCATTATGGAATACACAGCTTTTATGTACGACAAACATATAGGAAAATTCCGAGACAATGCTAATATACTTATTCTTTTCACACAAGACGAACATAATTTCAGGTTCATATTCAGCGATCATGTTAGTCGATATATGACTTTAATACAGTCCTCGAAATGTATAAACTGGCACTGAGTAAGAACCCATATAATTTTCTGGTTGTAAGCAAGCATGATGATTTAAATAACAGGCGATATCGTATTGATTTCAATTACTACATTTCTGTTTGAGATCATGCACTACATATGAGCAGTGGTGTAAACTGAGACGTTTGCTTGTAACTGCTTCAGTTGTGATTGAGCAGTGCAGTTGTTAACATGTGTCTCAATTCGACTGCGTGAGAGATTAGTCTTAAAAGTCAGGTGCTGAAATCTCGATGAAATATTCGCAAGAAACTCGCCTTGCTGCAAAAAATGCAAGCTGAAGCTGACTCTGTACTTTGAAGAGCATTAGACCTGTTTCTCGCTCGCTAGAGCTATTCTGACAGGAGAGTACGACATACCTAGACGAAAGAGATGGTTCTGAAGAAAACAGCGTGTTATTGAAAGAAGAACATGAAGAAGAAGAAGATGATGATGATGATCATTATGGTGATGGAGATAAAGCAGAGAGACCGAGCGAGGTAGCGCAGTGGTTAGCACACTGGACTCGCATTCGGGAGGACGACGGTTCAATCCCGTCTCCAGCCATCCTGATTTAGGTTTTCCGTGATTTCCCAAAATCGTTTCAGGCAAATGCCGGGATGGTTCCTTTGAAAGGGCACGGCCGATTTCCTTCCCAATCCTTACCTAACCCAAGCTTGCGCTCCGTCTCTAATGACCTCGTTGTCGACGGGACGTTAAACAGTAACCACCACCAACCACCAGATAAAGCAGAGACATGAAAGGAAGTTATTTCGGCAGCATGGGGTACACTGTCAACATTTTTTAGTAAATCAACAGACAGAACACATGATGCTGTATACGGTATCAGATTTGAACCAACAACAAAAGTGTGAATATTGGTAATTCGCAAGTAGGCCGTCAAAGGAGATGGTTCAGCAATTTACAATGTGAGATACCCAGAAACTAGAATGTTATATAATCAACTAATTAAATTAGACCTTCTAAAACGAGGCACACAGCTCGAGATCTTCAAAATTACGTTAAATTCTCGGGACTCGCAATGCGCATAAGCAAAGCCATCTCCCTCACAGATCATTAAATTCAAATCTAGGCTATAAATAAACTCAAATCGTTAAGCCTGCATTAAGAAAAATTGATGGATGACCAGTGACAGATGATGAAATACAAATCAATTAAGAAAGGGAACGAAAATGCACTTGAACTTAGCGATTGGAAACATTCTCCACTTAATAGCAAGTACTTATCGATTTTATTTACTAGAATACTATGTAGAAATGAAGTGTTGAAGCGATTAGTATTATTGCCAGCTTCGAAAGCAGTCGGCCATAATTCACACGATAACATCTATTCGCGAAGAATTGATTATCGCCTGAAAATTTATGACGTGACGAAAATACTAGAGTGAAAGACTTAATTAAGAAGCAGTCTACATAATTATTGTTTTCGATCCAAAAGCACGTACAGGATTATGGGCTTCTGCAGAAGAATTAGAAATATTAGTCAGTACTACTTCGAGAGTGTGGACTCAGGCAACCAAAGCACACTGCAGATGACAGCCTGCAATATACAAAGACGTACGTAATCATATCTGTCGCACGGATGCTGGCGCGCATACCGTTGCTCCTGAGACACAAACCGCTACATTTAAGCATTATCTGCACAGTAATAGGAATTCTCTCTCCATAAAACAAAGAGATATTGATGTATTAAAACTGGTTTGCCACGAATATTCTTTTTTTAAATTCAGAGCATCTCCTCTGCTTCTATAGAGGCATGCAGTCATGAGAAGAAGATAAGTTTGATTAGCATTAGCAAAACTGGAAGAGAAAGATTCAACTCATTTTTCTTGTGTCGCAGAAAAAAATTTCTCAGCTTGTTTAAGTTGGTTGGTTGGTTCAGGTAAGGGAACAAAACAGTGAGGTCATCGGTAAAAATGGATTATGGAAGGAATGGGAAGGAAGTCGGCTGTGCCCTTTGAAAGGAACTATCCCAGCATTTGCCTGAAGCGATTTAGGGGAATCACGGAAAACTTAAATCTGGATGGCCGGACAAAGTTTTGAATCCTCGTCTTCCCGAATGCGAATTCAGTGTACTAACCACTGCGCCACCTCGTTCGGTACTTGTTTAGGTTTTATATGTTTCCTCAAGCTTGGTTTTTGTGAGGAAGTGGCCTTTTTCCGGGAAGGTGATTGCCAAATCTTGTATTCAGCACATGAGAAGAAATTCCTGCTGAAAGCAGGGAAGTTGGGGTATAAAAGCAAAAGACTCGCCAAGAAGTTTTTCAGTTGATGCTGGAACGTTGGAGAGTCAACATTACAGTTGCTGTCTTCGCAAAAATACACTGCTGGGAAAAAATCGCAACACCAAAAAATAATTACTGTAAGGTAATGAAATTTCGGGAATACTTTTGTCTGGGTAACATATTTAAGCGATTCACAATGCAAGATGACAGGTTAATGGAAGCGCAAGGTAAGCCACTGCAAATGTGAAATGCTGGTACATTAATAACCGGCGTAACCGCCAGAATGTTGAAAGAAAGCATGCAAACGTGCATGCATTGCAAGTACAGGTGACGGAGGTCAGTTTGTGGGATGGAGTTACGTGCCTGTTTCACTTGGTTGGTCAATACTGGGACGGTTAGTACTGGTTGTGGATGACGCTCGAGTTGTCGTCCGACTATGTTTCATAGGTACTCGACTGGAGGCATATCTGGTGAACGAGCAGGCCAAGGCAACATACCGACACTCTGTAGATCACGTTAGGTTACAATAGCCGTATATGGGCGAGCTCTATCGCGTTGGAAAACACCCCCTGGAATGCTGTTCGTGAATGGCAGCATAACAGGTGGAATCACCAGACTGACGTACAATTTTACAGTTAGTGTGCGTGGGATTATCACGAGAGTGCTTCTGCTGTCATGCGAAATCGCACCCTGACCATAGCTCCAGGAATAGGTCCAGTGTGTATAGCCCGCAGGCAAGTTGGGAGCTGGTCCTCAACTGGCCTCCTCCTAACCATCACACAGTCGTCACGGGCACTGAGGCAGAATTAGTTTTCATCAGAAAATACAACAGACCTCCACCCTGCGCTCCAATGAGCTCTCGATTGACGCCACTCATGTCACAAATGTAGGTGGTTTAGGGTCAGTAGAATACGCGCTACAGGGCGTCTGGCTCGGAGCTGTTCTTGAAGTACCTGACAGTTCGTTGTGTCTCTGTGGTGCTAACTGCAGCTCAAATTGCTGCTGCAGATGCAGTATACGTCGAACACAACGGTCCTCCTCTTGGTAACGTTACGTGGTCATAAGGAGGCCGATCATTTACCAACGGTACATTCCCGTGACCACAGCTGCCACGAGTCATGTACAGTGGCTGCATTGTTGCCAAGTCTTTCTACGAGACTGCAGAAGGAACACCCAGCTTTTCGTAGTCCTATTACATGACCTCGTTCAAACTGAGTGAGGTACTGAACATGGTGTCTTCGTCGACTTAAAGGCATTCTTGAGTAACATCAACTTACTACGTCCTATCTCAAAGGTAACTAACATTCACGACCGTTACAGCGTGTATTTAAAGCAAACCTGATTGGCATCCTCATAGTGGCGGTACTAGTTCCACTCTTATGCGACTAGCTCGAAATTTTAATAGATATCGGATGTAGAAACACGCCTACCAACTTCGTTTATGTCGCGCAGCTTCTTCTTGGTGTTGCAATTTTTTTCCGTCAGTGTATTTAAGTACAACAGGCACTGCTACTAATAAGAAATAAGCATATATTTTTTGCTTATAAATTACTTGCTGTAATGCATGTAGGAGTGATTCCTTGTTACAGGACTTGGAGTGCAGGAGTCTGGAATACAATACAGATGGTAAGCCTGTCATCGTTGAAGAAATATAGGCGCCATTCGACATTGAGCGCAAAATGTGTCACCGCCAAATTTGAGACAACGATGTTGGTTCATCCGAAAGACCGCAAGATGTATCTAGTATCAAGGTTCTCGACCACCAGTCCTATCGAACTCCATTTCCTCAACAGCGGTACGTGTGCATAATCCACTAAGGTGACGAAAGTCATGGTATAGCGTTATACACATATACAACTGGCTGTAGTATCACGTACACAAGGTATGAAAGAGCAGTGCATTGGCGGAGCTGTCATTTATAGTCAAGCAATTCGTATAAAAATGATTACGACGTGATTATGGCAGCACGACTGGAATTAAAAGACTGTACGCGGAATGGTAGTTGGAGTTAGATTCGTGGGACGATCCATTTAGGAAATCGTTAGCCAATTCAATGTGCCGAGATCCACAGTGTCAAGAGAGTAAGAGAATAACAATTTTCAGGCATTAGCTCTCACCGCGGACAACGCAGTGGCCAACGGCCTTCACATAACGACCGAGAACAGCAGCGTTTGCGTAGAGTTGTCAGTGCTAATACACTAGCAGTACTGCACGTAATAACGGCAGATATCTATGTACGACAGACGTATCCGTTGGCACCGTGTGGCGACATTTGGCTCAAAATGGTTCAGATGGCTCTAAGCACTATGGGACTTCCATCTGAGGTCATAAGTCCCCTAGACTTAGAACTATTTAAACCTAACTAACATAAGGACATCACACACATCCATGCCCGAGGCAGAATTCGAACCTGCGACCGTAGCAGCAGCGCGGTTCCGGACTGAAGCGCCTAGAACCGTTCGGCCACAAGCCCGGCCTAAATTTGGTGTGAGTGGGCTATGGTACACACGACCGGTGCGATCGTGTTTGTTAACAGCACGAAAACGCTTACAGGGCCTTTCCTGGGATCGTGACCATATAGTTTGGACGCAGACGACTGTAAAACCGTGGCCTGGTTAGATAAGTCCCTATTTTAGCTCGTGAGAGCCGATGGTAGGCTTTTAGTATGGCACAGACACCACGATTCATGGACCCAAGTTGTCAAAAAGACACTGTGGTGGCTCCATAATGGTGTGGTCTGTGTTTACTTGGAATGGACAGGGTCTTCTGGTACATCTAAAGCGATCACGGAATCGAAATGGTTATGTTCGGCTACCTGGAAGCTATTTGCTTTCACAGACTTCATGTTTCCAGATAACGATGTCACCGGGCCACAGTTTTCACGATAGATTTGTAGAACATTCTGCACAGCTCTAATGAAAGATTTTGCTACCCAGATCTCCCGACGTGAATCCACTCAAAGGCTAATGGGACATAATCGAAAGGCCAGTTCATGCACAAAATCCTGCACCCAACACTTTGGCAATCATGGACGGCTCTAGAGGAAGCATGGCTCATTATTTTTGCAGCAGACTTCCAACGACTTGTTGTGTCCCTGGCACGTCGAGTTGCTGCACTACGCCGAGCAAAAGCAGGTTCGACACTCATCAGGAGGTATTCCATGACTTGCGTCACCTCAGTGTATATTGTGGAAGACATAGCCATAGTCGTTTTTGAAAATATTGTTACGTAACTGTTTTATATACGAACATGCCACTTCCTCTCAGAAAGTATCATGCAGTCGAAGAACGAAAGATCTTACATTACTGGTCATTAAAATTGCTACACCACGAAGATGACGTGCTAAAGACGCGAAAATTAGCCGACAGGAAGAAGATGCTGTGATATGCAAATGATTAGCTTTTCACAGCATTCACACAAGGTTGGCGCCGGTGGCGACACCTACAACGTGCTGACATGAGGAAAGTTTCCAACCGATTTCTTATACACAAACAGCAGTTGACCGGCGTTGCCTGGTGAAACGTTGTTGTGATGCCTCGTGTAAGGAGGAGAAATGCGTACCATCACGTTTCCGACTTTGATAAAGGTCGGGTTGTAGCCTATCGCGATTGCGGTTTACCGTATCGCGACATTGCTGTTCGGGTTGGTCGAGATCCAATGACTGTTAGCAGAATATCAAATCGGTGGATTCATCAGGGTAATACGGAACGCCGTGCTGGATCCCAACGGCCTCGTATCACTAGCAGTCGAGATGACAGGCATCTTATCCGCATGGCTGTAACGGATCGTGCAGCCACGTCTCAATCCCTGAGTCAACAGATGGGAACGCTTGCAAGACAACAACCATCTGCAGGAACAGTCTACATTTTATATCCTCTCCACTTTGATCATCATCAGTTATTTTGCTCCCCAAATAGCAAAACTCATTTACTACTTCAAGCGTCTCATTTCCTAATCTAATACCGTCAGCATCACCCGATTTATTTCGACTACATTCCATTATCTTCGTTTTGCTTCTGTTGATGTTCATCTTATATCCTCCTTTCAAGACACTGTCCATTCCGTTCAGCTGCTCTTCCAGGTCCTTCGCTGTCTCTGACAGAATTACAATGTCATTGGCGAACCTCATCGTTTTTATTGCTTCTCCATAGATTTTAATTCTTACTCCGAATTTTTCTTTTGTTTCCTTTACTGCTTGCTCAATATAACGTTTGCAGCAGCATGGACTATAGGTTCGGAGACCATGGCTGCGGTTACCCTTGACGCTGCATCACAGACAGGGGCGCCTGCAATGGTGTACTCAACGACGAACCTGGGTGCACGAATGGCAAAACGTCATTTTTTCGGATATATCCAGGTTCTGTTTACAGCATCATGATGGTCGCATCCGTGTTTGGCGACATCGCGGTGAACGCACATTGGAAGCGTGTATTCGTCATCGCCATACTAGCGTATCACACAGCGTGATTGTATGGTGTGCCATTGGTTACTCGTCTCGGTCACCTCTTGTTCACATAGACGGTACTTTGAACAGTGGTTGTTACATTTCAGATGTGTTACGACCCGTGGCTCTACCCTTCAATCGATCTCTGCGAAACCCTACATTCCAGCAGGATAATGCACGACCGCATGTTGCAGGTCCTGTACGGACCTTTCTGGATACAGAAAATGTTCGACTGCTGCCCTGGCCAGCACATTCTCCAGATCTCTCACCAATTCAAAACGTCTGGTCAATGGTCGCTGAGCAACTGCCTCGCCACAATACGCCAGTCACTACACTTGATGAACTGTGGTATCGTGTTGAAGCTGCATTGGCAGCAGTACCTGTACACGCCATCCAAGCTTTGTTTTACTCAATGCCCAGGCGTATCAGGGCCGTTATTAAGGCCAGAGGTGGTTGTTCTGGGTACTGATTTCTCAGGATCTATGCACCCAAATTGCGTGAAAATGTAATCACATGTCAGTTCTAGTATGATACATTTGTCCAATGAATATCCGTTCATCATCTGCATTTCTTCTTGGTGTAGATTTTTTAATGGCAAGTAGTGTAATATTAGATCTCTACAAGAAGACTGTTGTGACTCTGTTTTATTCGCAAAGGTATTTAGTTCTCACATACAAAGTCGTTGGTGATGTAAAGGCTTTTACAAAGGCGAACAAGAGAATAACATAATCTCTTCAGAGAGAGTGCTTTACCGAGACCTACAATATACTGATTTTGAAGTAAACGATATGAGTGTATTTACTACAGAGAACTGATTCTGCTCCAGTATAAGAAGATGGTCGACTGCTGCATTAAAGATATATTATTCAGAATTTATGTAGTTAGCCGCCAAAATGCTGTTCAGTGGCGTTTCGATTTCATTAAGGCAGTTGTAGCAGCAAAAACGTGCTTTACTAATGGAGTTGTTTCAAATATCGACTCAGATTTCAAGAAACTACTATTTGTTATAGATGATGCTGCAAAAACTGTGGAAGATGATGAAGAAGGTGCTTTACATTCATGTATTTCCACTGTATGTGATAGTCAAAGTTCTCTATGGAAACATATATATGTAATATTTATTTTTCGATGTGTGTGTGTGTGTGTGTGTGTGTGTGTGTGTGTGTGAGAGAGAGAGAGAGAGAGAGAGAGAGAGAGAGACAGGAAGTTACTACACGTCACATGTTACTAAGGAGTATTTGACATATGTAGATTAAAACTGAAGAAACTGCAAATAGATGGGAATTTAAGGAGATAGGATCTGGATAAACTGACAGAACCAGAGGTTGTAGAGAGTTTCAGGGAGAGCATTAGGGATCGATTGACAGGAATGGGGGAAAGAAATACATTACAAGTAGAATGGGTAGCTTTGGGGGATGAAACAGTGAAGGCAACAGAGGATCAAGTAGGTAAAAAGACGAGGGCTAGTAGAAACCCTTAGGTAACAGAAGATATGTTGAATTTAATTGATGAAAGGACAAAATATAAAAATGCAGTAATCAAGCAGGCAAAAAGGAATACAAACGTCTCAAAAATGAGATCGACAGGAAGTTCAAAATGGCTAAGCAGGGATGGCTAGAGTACAAATGTAAGGATGTAGAGGCATATCTCACTAGGGGTAAGATAGATACCGCCTACAGGAAAATTAAAGAGCCTTTTGGAGAGAGCCACTTGTATGAATATCAAGAGCTCAGATGGAAACCCAGTTCTAAGCACAGAAGAGAAAACAGAAAGGTGGAAGGAGTATATAGAGGGTCTGTACAAGGGTGATGAACTATCAGTTTAATAAGCCACGGCTGCAAAATACTAGCACGAATTCTTTATAGACGAATGGAAAAACTGGTAGAAACCAACCTCGGGGAAAATCAGTTTGGATTCCGTAGAAATGTAGGAACACGCGAGGCAATATTGACCCTACGACTTATCTTAGAAAACAGATTAACGAAAGGAAAACCTACGTTTCTAGCATTTGTAGACTTAGAGAAAGCTTTTGACAATGTTGACTGGAATACTCTCTTTCAAATTCTGAAGGTGGCAGGGGTAAAATACAGGGAGCCAATGGATATTTACAATTTGTACAGAAACCAGATGGCAGTTATAAGAGTCTAGGGGCATGAAAGGGAAGCAGTGGTTGGGAAGGGAGTGAGACGGGGTTGTAGCCTACCCACGATGTTATTTAATTTGTATATTGAGCAAGCAGTAAAGGAAACAAAAGAAAAATTCGGAATAGGAATTAAAATCTGTGGAGAAGCAATAAAGCAATGAGGTTCGCCGATGAAATTGTAATTCTGTCAAAGACAGCGAAGGACCTGGAAGAGCAGCTGAACGGAATGGACAGTGTCTTGAAAGGAGGATATAAGATGAACAGCAACAGAAGCAAAACGAGGATAATGGAATGTAGTCGAAATAAATCGGGTGATGCTGACGGTATTAGATTAGGAAATGAGACACTTAAAGTAGTAAATGAGTTTTGCTATTTGGGGAGCAAAATAACTGATGATGATCAAAGTAGACAGGATATAAAATGTAGACTGGCAATAGCAAGGAAAGCGTTTCTGAAGAAGAGAAATTTATTAACATCGAGTATAGATTTAAGGTTCAGGAAGTCGTTTCTGAAAGTATGTGTATGGAGTGTAGCCATGTATGGAAGTGAAATGTGAACGATAAATAGTTTGGACAAGAAGAGAATAGAAGTTTTCTAAATGTAGTGCTACTGAAGATTGCTGAAGATTAGGTGGGTAGATCACATTGCTAATGAAGAGGTATTGAATAGAATTAGCGAGAAGAGAAATTTGTGGCATACCTTGACTAGAACAAAGGGTCGGTTGGTAGGACATGTTCTGAGGCATCAAGCGATCACCAATTTAGTATTGGAGAGCAGCGTGGAGGCTAAAATCGTAGAGGGAGACCAAGAGATGAATACACTAAGCAGATTCAGAAGGATGTAGCTTGCAGTAGGTACTGGATGAAGAAGCTTGCACAGGATAGAGTAGCATGGAGAGCTGCATCAAACCAGTCTCTGGACTGAAGAACACAACAGCAACATTTGACATATGAAATACATAGATGTATGTGTAGTTATGTGTGATTTATGTACGAATCTATGCGTGTATTAGAGAGAGAGAGAGAAATCGAAAATGATTACTTTCCATGAGAGAAATCACAGGTGTGAACAATATTTTCGACAACTAAAATACAGAGAGTAAAGATTAGTTTGAGAAAGGTTTTTAAGATGTACAGTGTAGAATTTGACGTAAGAAAAACAAAGAGATCATATGTCTGTAAGGAGCACAGAATCTGACATACAGACACGATATTTTACGCATGTAATACACATCTTTGACCTTGGAGTAATTTTTAATATTGAGTCAGAGGTACGTATGTGTACATAATCCTCTTTTACTTTCACAGAAAATGTTGTAACTTCACATCATTTTTACTAACGATAATAATAACATCACACCAGAGGTATGTGAATATGTCCATTGATAGTGACCGGGCCAAATACCTCACGAAATAAGCATCAAACGAAAAACTACAATGAACAAAACTCGTCTAGCTTGAAGGGGGAGCCGCGCAGGGTTAGTCGAGCGGTCTCAGCGCTGCAGTCGTGGACTGTGCGGCTGGTCCCGGCGGAGGTTCGAGTCCTCCCTCGGGCATGGGTGTGTGCGTTTGTCCTTAGGATAATTTAGGTTAAGTAGTGTGTAATCTTAGGGACTGATGACCTTAGCAAGCAAGTCCCATAAGATTTCACACACATTTGAACAATTTTTGAAGGGGGAAACGAGATGGCGCTTTGGTTGGCCCGCTAGGTGGCGTTTCCATTAGTCAAACGGATATCAACTGCATTTTTAAATGGGAACCCCCATTTTTTATTCAATATTCGTATAGTACGTAAAGAAATATGAATGCTTTAGTTGGACCACTTTTTTCCCTTTGTGATAGATGGCGCTGTAATAGTCACAAACGTGTAAGTACGTGGTATCACGTAACATTCCGCCAGTACGGACGGATTTGCTTCGTGATACATTACCCGTGTTAAAATGGACCGTTTACCAATTGCGGAAAAGGTCGATATCGTGATGATGTATGGCTATTGTGATCAAAATGCCCAACGGGCGTGTGCTATGTATGCTGCTCGGTATCCTGGACGACATCATCGAAGTGTCCACTCCGTTGGCGGGATAGTTACGTTATTTAATGAAACAGGAAGTGTTCAGCCACATGTGAAACGTCAGCCACGACCTGCAACAAATGATGATGCCCAAGTAGGTGTTTTAGCTGCTGTCGCGGCCAATCCTCACATCAGTAGCAGACAAACTGCGCGATAATCGGAAATCTCAAAAACGTCGGTGTTGAGAATGCTACATCAACAACGATTGCACCCGTAACCTATTTCTATGCACCAGGAATTGCATGGCGACGACTTTGAACGTCGTGTACAGTTCTGCCACTGGGCACACGAGAAATTACGGGACGATGGCAGATTTTTTGCACGCGTTCTATTTAGTGACGAAGCGTCATTCACCAACAGCGGTAACGTAAACCGGCATAATATGCATTATTGGGCAACGGAAAATCAACGATGGCTGCGACAAGTGGAACATCAGCGACCTTGGTGGGTTAATATATGGTGCGGCATTATGGGAGGAAGGATAATTGGTCCCCATTTTATCGATGGCAATCTGAATGGTGCAATGTATGCTGATTTCCTACGTAATGTTCCACCGATGTTACTACAAGATGTTTCACTGCATGACAGAATGGTGTTTTACTTCCAACATGATGGATGTCCGGCACATAGCTCGCGTGCGGTTGCAGCGGTATTGAATAGCATATTTCATGACAGGTGGATTGGTCGTCAGAGCACCATACCATGGACCGCACGTTCACCTGATCTGACTTCCCCGGATTTCTTTCTGTGGGGAAAGTTGAAGGATATTTGCTATCGTGATCCACCGACAACGCCTGACAACATGCGTCAGCCCACTGTCAATGCATGTGCGATCATTACGAAAGGCGAACTACTCGCTGTTGAGAGGAATGTCGTTACACGTATTGCCAAATGCATTGAGGTTGACGGACATCATTTTGAGCATTTATTGCATTAATGTGGTATTTACAGGTAATCACGCTGTAACAGCATGCGTTCTCAGAAACGATAAGTTCACAAAGGTACATGTATAACATTGGAACAACCGAAATAAAATGTTCAAACGTACCTACGTTCTGTATTTTAATTTAAAAAACCTACCTGTTACCAACTCTTCATCTAAAATTGTGAGCCATATGTTTGTGACTATTACAGCGCCATCTATCACAAAGCGAAATAGTGGTCCAACTAAAACATTCATATTTCTTTGCGTACTACACGAGTATGTAATAAAAAAGGGGGGGTCCTATTTTAAAAAACCCAGTTGATATCCGTTTGACCTATGGCAGCGGCATCTAGCGGGCCAACAATAGCGCTATCTGGTTTAGACAAGTTTCGTTCTTTGTAGTATTTTCGTTTAATGCTTATTTCGTGAGATATTTGTCCCGGTCACGATCAATGGACCACCCTGTATATGTGGTGCATCATTTTAATACTACGCTGTGAATGGGTCGGAAATAGTGTAATTTGACACTATTTTTACATTTATTTCAACACTATACTCTGATTAGTGGGAAAGAGAAAGAGGAAGGGAGGTGTACATTGGAAATAATGTTATTTCACACCATTTTTAGACATAATTTCAGTACTACTCTCTGATTGTTTGGTGATAAGGAGGAGAGTTCGTGGGATATAAAGTACAATTGGTTTGTTTCCATCATCTTGGGATATTTTAATACTGTACTATGGCTAACTGGAGAGACAGGGAGAGAGAGAGGGTTTGTTTAATTTGCCAATAGCAAATGGTTCAAATGGCTCTGAGCACCATGGGACTCAACTGCTGAGGTCATCAATCCCCTAGAACTTATAACTACTTAAACCTAACTAACCTAAGGACATCACACACATCCATGCCCGAGGCAGGATTCGAACCTGCGACCGTAGCGGTCGCGCGGTTCCAGACTGTAGCGCCTAGAACCGCTCGGCCACTCCGGCCGGCCGCCAATAGCACAATTGAGCTATTTTCTAAGACTATGCTCTTACTGGATGGAAAGAAGAGAGGGGAGGGGCTGTAAAGCACCCAGTTTGTCTACATCCATCACCTTGGATTTTTAATGCTGCACAATTGTTAACTGAAAGTAAGGAGGGGTGGGGGGAGAGGGAGAGGGAAGGGGCGAGACTTGATGTGACCATCAGAAAAATTGTAATTTGACACTATTTTTATATTTACATTATACATTCTGATTGGTAGGAGGTAGGGAAGGGGGGACGTGGGATATAAAACTCAACTGGTTTGTTTCAGTCATCTAGGATTCTTAATACTGCGCTATGATTGGCTGAGGATAAAGAAGAGGAGTTCTGAAGGGGGGTAATGGGGAAAGGGGGAGAGGGTTTTCAATTTTTTGTTAACGCAATTAGGTCATTTCAGCTATCTTGTTTTTTTCATTTTCTCGTTTATTTTCAGTACTGTGCTATGATTGGCTGGAGATAATCATGAGGAGGGGAAAGGGGCCCCACTGATAAGATGATGACATCACTGATAAGGATGATGACCATATGAGTTCAAAGTCATCGATGACGTCATGTGTGATGACCTTGAAGGTCAATAACTGCATTCATGTTCCAGATGTGCCAAAAGGCCAAAGTGGTGTGAGTCTAAGGATTCTCACTGTTCAGAATAGTTCATATGTACACTACTGATAACATTAAATTAAAAAGATGAATGAGACAAAATGAAGTAATGAAACGATAAGCAAAACTCCAAATTTCTAGATTTACACTCTGATTTGTTTTTACAATACGATTAATTTCCATGTTTCCCTAATGACTGTGGGATTAATATTTAAGAGACAAGTGTAAGCATCGCACTGGTTGCCTAGCCTGCTACGTTATGTTGCCTAAGATGATAACAGAGATCAGTAAAACAAAATTATTTTAATAGACATTTAAAAAATATTTGTTGAGCAATACATTCTATGTGCTGAAGGACTCAGAGCAGGGATATGGTCAAAATAAGTAAAACAGATTGAATAACAATAAATAACCACTGTCTTTTCACAACAAACGTTCCGACTATTTTTTTTCAAATTTATACCAAAGCTCTGCAGCGCATATCGCCAACATCTTATCCCCATGCTAACAAAAAAATTGTTCAAATGGATCTGAGCACTATGGGACTTAACGTCTGGGGTCATCAGTCCCCTAGATCTTAGAACTACTTAAAGCTAACTAACCTAAGAACATCACACACATCCATGCCCGAGGCAGGATTCGAACCTGCGACCATAGTGGTCGCGCGGTTCCAGACTGTAGCGCCTAGGACCGCTCGGCTACACCGGCCGGCCCCATACTAACATCTTATCCTATTCCTGAGCTCAACATCTCTCACATTATGGAAGGATGTTGACTGAGTTTTTTAGGCAAGCAAATGAGTAGTTGTGGTGCACCAAATGAAAACAAAATATTGTGGTCACGTTCCTGGTGTCAGCTGATATTGGCTACTGTGACTGGTGATGAGAAATGAATGAAAAGCGTAGCAGTAGCTTCTTACATTAAGAATGAATGCGTGTATGATGTGTGCAATGCAGGCTTTGATTGGTGCCAGGAAAAAATGTATGGACAGTGTGTACTAGATTTTTACATTGTGAAGTAATTCTTTGCAAGAATGTACAGACAAAACAGTATTGTACACTAGTGACAAACCGAACGATGTTGCGTTGTTTTAACAGTGTCTCCAACCCCATCCGGCTATCTTGATAAAGGTTTTGAGTGGTTTCCAAAAATTACTTCAGGGAGATGCTGGGATGGTTCCTATTATAACGACACAGTCAACTACTTACCCCATGCTTGTCAAACTAGACCTATATTGTAAGTATGTAAATGTCTGTATAAATGAAATATGTTTTTTATTCTTACACTGTAATACCACGACATTTCCAATATCCTCCTAAAAGTGGAATAAGGGTGACAGAACGTTTGCTCAGATAACGAAATATGCAGCACCACCTAAATTCTGGCCAGACTTGGATTCATTTTTTGTCACAAAATAATATTACATATTACTGTGGATGTTCAAAGAGTTTTCAAGACGTCGGGAGAAATTTTGCCGTAAATATGTTTTTTCGTTTGTGGATCAATATGTTAGCACACTGCGAGATTAGACTAACAAGATTTGTTTGAAAATAATCAACAACAATTGCTCTAAAAGTAAACCGAGTACAACAACAAGTTTACAGGCTGAATATTCTCATCATTTTACAAATATTATCAACAGCTGTAATTCGTAAAAACATTTAAAGAGATACATTTTCGGAATAAAAATTTGATAAATTAAATCTATTGCAGAATATAAAATCAGACTTCACTCTAGCATTATATTGACTCACAGAATGTTATCTATTACTGTGGATGTTCTCAGAGTTTTCCAGCCGCCGGGAGAAATTTTGCCATAAATATGTTGTTTTCGTTTATAGATCGAGAAGTTCACGTACTGTGAGGATAGACTAAGAAAATTAGTTTGCAAGTAAGTAACATAGAATGCTCTAAAAACAAAAGTATGTCGTTTATATTATTTTTACCACACAATTTTAAATGCAGACAAATCTTACGTTACTATTTACATTTTTTATTTTTGTAATACAAATATGTAACCGACATCCCAATGTAACAAGAAGCTTACAGGCTGCATATTGTCAACATTTTATAAATATTATCAACAGCTGTCATTCTTAAAAAACATTTAAAGAAATACGTATTCGCGAGAAAAATCTGTTGCACAATATAAAATCTGAAGTCACACTAGCACACCATCTGTCAAGTCTTCGAAATAAATACTCCACAAACGAATTCACGGTATCCAGATACTGATGGCTCCAGTATGCAAGTATCGATATATCAGATTGTCTGTACATGGATTGCATAGGGCTCTGTAGATAGTATAATTGAGATGCCGAATCTGGTTGTTTCAGTAAAATAACTTCTCAAAACGTACAGCTGCTTGGCGATTTTCCTTTGCAAAAAAATTTCCTTGAATGTTTTCGATTTCACGTGGCGTTGTCCCCGCTATACTCATTGTACATATAGCTACGTACAGCGGTGTCTCTAATCTGCAGTATTAATTGGTTCTTTTTTTAATAGTTTAGTCGGTTCTATGATACTGTCTTTTTTTTAGCTACTACGAACTGAACTGTTTTCGTTTGTAACCATATGGATTGTTATAGACATAAGTCGGCAATCAACCAAACAACCTCATCCACGTACTGCTAAGCTACGAATCAGATAGTTCCGGAATTACCCTCTTGCTTTTGTTTGTGTCTTCTAAACAAAGAGTTTTTCTCGCTTTTTACTGCTACTGTCTAAGAGGAACAACCTTAACACTATGCTTTTTCTGGCAGACGCATTGAATAGCAATTCTTCTTTCAGATCTTGCAACTGTGTCTACTTACGAGACCGCTAGAATGTGCCTTAGAGTTAGTTTCGTCGTTGAGTTAACGTATTTTGAATAGTTGAATGTTGTGGATATAGGACTTTAAACTCGTCAGTACTCCATTCCATCACGTTTCAAAGGGGTCTTTCTTTATAAGGTAAACGGGAAACCTTAAAGTATTCACGTGCTGCATTACACGGTCGGCGCCTCTTCTTCCACGGACGGTCGGTATCTCATTCCACTACTACAGCAGCGGTTAGCACGAGCTACTGTTACCACTTAGTTGATTAAAAATGTAATAATTACCGAGGTAACAGTAAATTACTCGCCTTCTTTCATTCGGCAGATGTATCCAAATTGGTCACCATGTTTTACATGTTTGCTTCTGTAGCATGGAAACATTACGAGGACAAGGGTGGAAGTCTTCGGCCTGTCAGTCAAAGACTGTATTTTTTGGGTTGGAAATACTCTTATTTTACGGCGTAGTCTCGTTTAAGGCCAATGAACGTTATCCGAATCTTTTGCACACTTTATTCCATCTCTAAAGTGAGATTCATCCGTATCTGTGAAACAGCTATCTACGGCTACTATAAACTCTTCGCCCGCATCTCGTGGTCGTGCGGTAGCGTTCTCGCTTCCCACGCCCGGGTTCCCGGGTTCGATTCCCGGCGGGGTCAGGGATTTTCTCTGCCTCGTGATGGCTGGGTCTTGTGTGCTGTCCTTAGGTTAGTTAGGTTTAAGTAGTTCTAAGTTCTAGGGGACTTATGACCACAGCAGTTGAGTCCCATAGTGCTCAGAGCCATTTTTTATAAACTCTTCATTGTGTTCGGAAGGTCGTCCTGTCAAATTTCTTTATGTGTGAGAGTAAGTAGTCAGTGCAAAGTCTGATGAGTAAGGTGGATTTACAATTTTTGCTTCAAATGCTTAAGTTTTGCCTTAGCCAATGTACCTTAGTTGGCAGCTACATTTTCCTGATGAAAGATCATTGCTTTCGTTTCTGTAATTCCGGTTTCTTCTCACATACTGCTTCATCAGCTTGTCCAGGGGACAAATCGTTACGAGTAGGCCTACTCTGAAACAGCGCTAGGTGTCTTTCCATACATCTTTTCTTGAATCAGTGTGGCCTTGAGCTGAGTGGTTTGGTTATTTTTTGGTGAGTATATTTCCTGGTCGTGTTTCCGTGAGTTTATGATTTTGTGATGGATGACCTGAAAGAGCAGCATGACTGTACAATTTTTTGCTTTAAACTCATAAAAGTGCTGTAGAAACGCAAAAAATGCTGAAGTAAACTCCTGGACATAACACTTTATGTCGGAAACAGATTTATGACTGATATAAGCGTTTCAAAAATGGGTGGGCGTCGACTGACGATGACAACCGTCCGGAACGGCCGCGATCGGACATCGCCCCAGGAAAGGTTCAGAAAGTCTTGGTTCTAACACTGAAGGATAGTTGGCAAACTACCTGAGACCTCTACATCGCACTGGTAGTACGTTATCGTAGCTATGGTCACATTCTATCAGAAAAATTGAACTTGATAATGGTCAGGCGAAATTTAGGCCACTTGTGCTTCATGACGACCAGAAGCAACATCGTGTGGAAGCCTGCAGGGAACTTAAGCGACTGTTTCAGAATGATACAGACTTTCGTTCAGTGGTTGAGACGGGTGCCGAAAGTTGGGTTTATGGCTGTTACCCTGAAAATAAAGCAGCAACTCTTGCAAGAGTTTTTCTTCACTTCTGCCTAAAAATCTCAAGTCAAGAGTAACATTAAGTCCTTGTCAACATGTTTTTTTTTTCTTTCGTATTGCAGAAAGTATCATTACATCGTGACAAATGTCGACGGTATGTGTGTGGTGTCTTGTTTTGAAACAAGCTTTTTTACATTGATTCACGGTATTTGTTGTTGACAATAGAAATTCCCAATTTACTCTTCACCCTCAAGTTAGCATTTAGTATTGTTCTGTTATCTTACGTGTTTGTTTTTCCGATAGTGTTAGTTGTACGACAAAAGTGATACACAGCAATATGGATAAGTTAACTGACGGAGAGTTGGCCGATATGCACCTCGTGTCTGGGTTCACTGTATGCTATTGAGGGCGACACAATGACGCTGTGTTGGCTGTTACCGCAGTGACGATAACCACACCACAGAATCTTTGCATCATGTGAGGCTTGTTCCATTACTGAGTGTTTAGTGTTTTAAGTTTTGAAAGTATTTTAAAATACATAAAGTGAGCTAAAAACCGAATAAATCATCATTACATTAATAATCGTCAATGAAAAGTACAATATTGTGAATGTTCTATAGTACTTATTTATTTTGTTAACCGTTTCCGACTTATAAGGTCATCCTCAGACTTCAACTGAATGTCGTCGCTAAAGAGGGTACAATATTTAAGAAAAACATAGGTAAGTATGTTACACATCGGGAGTAAGGTACGAATACAGAGTAAATGTCATATCTGATAGTGCAGTGGTGATACAGTTAAAAATGTTAAATTTAAACAGCAAATAAATATGAAGGGAACAAACAAGAAATATATCAAACACTAGACGCGAAAAAACAGCGACTATGAAATAAAATTAGTATGTGACAACAATACTGAAGAATAGCTTGAAAAGGTATTACACATGGAAGGTGATACAGAATCAGAGCAAACGATAGAAATGACATTGTAAAAACATAAATATTAAGTACACAGATAATCACAATAAAATAAAAACATAAATTTGAGATAAATGAAGGAATAGAATGGAACAGGCAACGGAAAAACTTTGAGGTTTGGGTGCAGTTTGGGCGAGGAAGTATTGAGTAGTGTTTTGTCGTTTAATAGCAAATCATAACTATGAATCACATGTTTGTTGATTTCCAGGACTTCCAACATATCACGTTTTTTGGCCTTTTTTTTGCAAATTGGAGTACATGGACTGAGGCTGGTAGCTGTTGGTTGTTTGGTTGGTTGTTTTGGGGAAGGAGACCAGACAGCGAGGTCATCGGTCTCATCGGATTAGGGAAGGACGGGGAAGGAAATCGGCCGTGCCCTTTGAAAGGAACCATCCCGGCATTTGCCTGGAGCGATTTGGGGAAATCACGGAAAACCCAAATCAGGATGGCCGGACGCGGGATTGAACCGTCGTCCTCCCGAATGCGAGTCCAGTATCTAACCACTGCGCCACCTCGCTCGGTGCTGGTAGCTGTGGCTCTCACTTAGTATATGTGCAAAAAATGTTGAGTCATAATTCTGCAACTCCAGCTGCGTTCATGTTCCGGGAACCTAGCTGCTATGTCTCTGCCCGATTGACTAATATGAAACTTACCACAATCAAGACAAGTAATTTTATATAACCAGCTGTTGGCCAGTAATTGTGTCTATCTACATTATTGAAAATGCACTGAAGTGTGGTGTTCCTCACATAGTAGTAAATCCTGTAGTTGCAGGCTTCCACTGTTTCAGCTACGGGCTGAAGGTATTACTGTGCCCGTAGTTGCAGTTTTTCTTTAAATTTTGACACAATATATTTGCGTACAGATGACAGTGGTTAAGTCTTGGAAGTTCGTAGATTTGTTACCAATCTCCTTTGCGATTTGAATGTTATTATGTTGATTGTGTAAATTACGAAAAGTTTGAGTTGTCTTGTAGTGCCTGTCCACATACACAGTACATCATTTACATATTGCACTCAAAGGTTCCTTCTTCAAGAAACATTGCTGAATACTGTGTATGATTATTTGACCTGAAAGTGGACTCAGATGGGACCTCATAACTAAGTCATTTAACTGTTTATACACAGTCCCTTAGAACTGGAAATAGTTGTGCTAAGCGTGTTTGATAACACGTTCTGCTACTGGTATGTTAGAAAATATAGGTATATTATTTTACTTATAAGGTCCACAGAGTTTGAAATAGTACGTATGTGTTGGTTAGTTGCGAGCTAGTAAGATAGAGCTGTGTAGGAGGATACCGCTGGAAGGGTGGTAACACCTTACTTAAATGTAGTTTTGGAAACCCACGAAACATAGGTTGGACTCGGTTCATATCATTTAATAATTTCGCTCCAAAATCAGAAAATATACTTTTGGAAGAATTAGGTTACATATTTTAACTCATGTTGGAAGTATACGGGAAATAGTAAAGCATTCACTTTCTCAAGTAATTACACTTGTTCAAAAGCACAGTTGTGTTGCCTTTATTTGATTTTGTAGCAATGATATCTTGCTGATGTTATTGCTTTTTAAAGATACTGAAGGTGTGGAACTCTAGATACTGTCTGTGGAGTGTTACAGTCGAACGTTGTGTCTATTTTTAATACATGAACAACTAAATGTTTCAAATAACGTTTTTAGCTAAAGTGTATTTAGTATATACCCTCATGACATCTAGGAGTTTTCCTGATAGAGGATGGAAAGGAACGTGTTTAAAGCCTTTCTCAAATACATTTTGTTAATTTCTCCAAAGAACTAAGTGACATACTATTTTTATTTTATTGATATTGGTAATTTATTTAAATTTTTTTACAGGCTTTGTTTTTTCAAGTTAAGCATTAACATATTTCTGATTTGTTCCCTTTATGTTTATTTACTGTTTGACTTTAACATTTTAGTTGCATTACCACAGCACTGCCAAAGATGACATTTAAGGTATTTGTACCTCGCTCTCGATGTGTAACTTTTTCTTGACGTTGTTCTTGGATATTGTACCCTCTTTGACCACAAAAGTCGGTTAATGTGTGATGATGGTCCTGCAAGCCAAAAACTGGTTGATTAAATAAATTAATACTGTAGAACAAATGCAACATTTTGCTTTTTGTGTACAGCTAGTGACCCATCCCAGCTTCGAAAGGGAAGCACTAAGTATCTGTGACCGAACACCTTCTATTCCATTTCTTATAATGCAGCCTGAAATTAACCTTAACATATAGAGAGAAAAACATGGCGAGCGACTTTAACTTATAATGTGTATAGATGATTCTGAGGAGTTCTGCTATTCAAGGTAGATGGCAATGACCTTGCTGTTACAGCAGCGTGTAACTTTAACTCATCACGGTTCAGGCAATTTCCACGAAATATTTACTAACTAACACACAAACCTTTCTATTAGTCTATCTATTAGTGCAGAGCATATCAAAATTTCTGCAGTAGTTACTGAGTTTAGCCCAAAGATAAGAAAGGAATCGCAGAGGGGGGTTTTAATTTGTATATGTATAGAATAAAAGATTGACGACCACCGTAGCTGAATGGTTCCCACACGATTGAGCCCGGAATGCTCCTTCTCCCTGTTGGGACATTCTGTTCCCAATCAAAGACACACGCGATGAACTGGATCGAAGCACTTCCTGTGTACTCGCTATTTGGGGACCGTCTTAAAGATGTGATTGAATTCTGGACTTTCCTACAGAAACGACATGATGAATTGCAGTGCTCTTCCAGATATCATCAGATTTTTGTTAATTACTTAAGCAGTGTATTCAAGTATCCCCCCCCCCCCCCCCCCCTCCGCAGCTCGGCAGTAGCGGGTAAGTGAAGTTTATGCTGGTGGACACTGATTCGCATCTAGTAATGGATCTTTGAACAAGAATGTACTCTGAGAAGACATACCCAAGTCCCTGCTGTAAAGAGTTGGGACCAGACAGTGCTTATTTACTGATGTGCTAGTGGTCGCCGTTGTTGCACTACCGGAAGTGTGTCATCAGTTTTCTTTTTTACACTGCTTTCTAATAAAATACAATGCTGTCCTGCAGGTTTCTTTTGTATTGTAATTATATAGTTTCGGGGGGAAATGGGTAGCTTCACTGCTTTCGCTGCGGAAGGACCCGGGTTCGATTCCCAGTACCTCCTCAGACTTTTTCTGAAATAGGGAGGTCGGGTATGGGGTTCAGTCACCCCTTGTGTAGCCAAATGGGGAGTTCTTTGAGTCAAGAAGCAGCGGCATCACCAGGATTCATATACTAGCAATAACGGATGGAAGGATTGGCGACAAAGTGATCACATGTCCCCATGACACACGACCACGGACGGCTGCTCGTACTGCCTTTTAGGTAGCAGTCTGACAGACGGAACAGGGTAAGGCCTTATCCATGACGGATGCTTACTTAGAACAGAACATAGATTATGAGGTTGTCCTACCAAGAAGTGACGGAAGAATCGGTTAACATGATAAAATGTACCACCACAGCACAATATCCGTCTCTTACAGTAGACTATTAAAACAAAAACCAAAGTCAACACAACACATTTTGTTCCACAAACATTGCTTGCAACGCAAAACTACGCCGAAGTACATCATAAAGTCAAGAGGAACGGGCGCACATTTGTTACTCGTACTTTGCACAGAATTACAGCGTAGCACGCTGTTTCTCGATCTCTTCCGCTCTACAGTTACGACCATGAGGGAACAAGCGAGAGGGCCGACCGGCATAGCCTTTATAACTGTAATCGCATCTCTGGGACGCGTTGCAAACTTTACGTTCGCGCACGTGTCTCGTGTGCCACACTGTGAGTTCGCTGGGCGCTACACCGCATTTGCGTGCTCTGCTGTAGCACATGCAACATTTTTTCCGAAGGGAGGACTGATCCTGCATCAGCGCATTGTGGGACGTACCAGCATCTCATCACGCCTGGGAACAAATAGCTGTCACTATAAACAAGAAGCATATACAGGGTGTAATGTGTACAAGTGCACGTATTTTTATATGTGGTTCCTTAATATGCACACACATTAGTGTGTTGGTCGTTTTTCTCTGCATCGAACAGTCTTCCCACAAACTTTACGCCCGCATCTCGTGGTCGTGCGGTAGCGTTCTCGCTTCCCACGCCCGGGTTCCCGGGTTCGATTCCCGGCGGGGTCAGGGATTTTCTCTGCCTCGTGATGGCTGGGTGTTGTGTGCTGTCCTTAGGTTAGTTAGGTTTAAGTAGTTCTAAGTTCTAGGGGACTGATGACCATAGATGTTAAGTCCCATAGTGCTCAGAGCCATTTGAACCATTTGAACAAACTTTACGACCTGATGTTTTCTACTTGGCTATAATGCACCACTAAGCAAAGCCGCACTAAATGGACTACGCCTGTCAGTACAGACTGACCGTTTGCGTCCACGCATCCACATTTCAACACCTGACCTGCCGGCCAAGGGAAAATAAGCATTAATGGTTTGCTCTTGCCACATGTACTTGGAGGCACTACTTAACCTAAAACCATACGACTTGTGATACCTATACAGTAGAACCTTGCTAATCTGTTTCCTACGGGACCGGGACCGTAGTCGGAAGGCAAATAAGGGAGGATTATCAGAAGAACACTAATTGAGCTGTAACATCACAGTGCAGTACTACTTAAATTTTCAGCTGCAAATACTGCCTGAAATATTGTTCCATGTGAAAACAATAACAAACCGAGAAGGAAACGTTGACATACTAAAATTCTTACACGGAAGTGTAGTGTACCGTAATGCCTGTACTGTAAAATACATCTGTATCGTACAGTAAGATATTGTTACTGTGAATGAAAGTTTAACATGTGTGCATATCTTATTACAGTACTGCATTGTCACACGCTTGATTTGCACTTGACCGTTTAAAACATGAAAAATCACACGGCAAAAAATGTTCTGTTCTTAAGCAGGACGTAAAAAGATTCTTTTGCTTAACAGGCGACAACTTTGATTTTGCCGCCATGTTCCGTCGTTTCCTAATCCACAAAATGTCTATTATGGTAGACGTAGAGCTTTGTTCGATGTACTAAAGGACTTTAATGTTTTTCGTTGTCGTCATCATCTTTCTCGTTCTCATCAGTCGTTCAAGTTACAGTGTCAGTGATTTGGTCGTCAGTTAAACCTGCTTCCGTTTTGCAGTCAACGTCAGCTGTACTGATACAGTCACGTCGCTGGGCTCAACTGTGGTTATAAAGACAGTTTAGTTGGTGCTATAAATCACTTGTACAGACTTTAATATGAAAAACTATACTGTCACTAATTTTTAAAACAAATGCGTGCACAATAACGCTTACTGATGGAATGAGAAACAAGTTACTTCATTCTAAAACTGATCGAACTATCGCACCTAGCAACGGTCAACTGCCTGCTGATCCATATCGCAGACGATAAGTCATCGACGCGTACGTAAACATCGACGTGTAAGTAAAAAAAACACCAGAAATCGGATGGTCAGACTAAACGGTGAGTCGGACCATCCGAGGTCGGATTAGCGAGGTTCTACTGCAATTATTAAGACACAAAGAAGTTAAAAGACATTAGCTGCCAGTGGGCAGTGATTTATATCAAATGGGAAAGTTGAAAATTTTTGCTGTTGAGGGGTTCAAATTGATGATGATTAGGGCAACACAACAGCCAGTCCCTTAGCGGAGAAAATCTCCGACCCAGCCGAGAACCGAACCCGGGCCCCTAGCATGAGATTCTGTAGCTCTGGTCACTCAGCTACTTTTTTTTTATATCATTTTGTTCGTTTTAGTTCGTTGCATCTGCTCGGGGCGGACATCACAAGACACCCGTTTCAGTTCGTCGTTTATCCATTAACTCAGTTTTGTTATTACAGAGGGCTGCTAACCCTCTCACCGGTTACTGGGGCGGACCATCTACACTTATGCTCGTTACACCCTGTTTATTAGTCACAATTAACATGTAACAGATAAGCGGTGTCATACTACTTCTCGCAGTCCGTATTTTCTACATAAAAGTAACTTCGGGCAAACCTCGAAGTAGTGTTGTACTTGTGTATACCTTACGAGGTACACTATGTGATCAAAAGTATCCGGACACTTGGCTGAAAATGACTTACAAGCTCGTGGCACCCTCCATCGGTAATGCTGGAATTCAATATTGTGTTGGCCCACCCTTAGCCTTGGTGACAGCTCCCACTCTCGCAGGCATACGTTCAATCAGGTGCTGGAAGCTTTCTTGGGAAATGGCAGAACATTCTTCATGGACTGCTGCACTGAGGAAAGGTATCGATGTCGGTCGGTGAGGCCTGGCACGAAATCGCCGTTCCAAAACATCCCAAAGGTGTTCTGTAGGATTCAGGTCAGGAATCTGTGCAGGCCAGTCCATTACAGGGATGTTACTGTCGTGTAACCATACCACCACAGGCCGTGCATTATGAACAGGTGCTCAATCGTGTTGAAAGATGCAGCCGCCATCCCCGAATTGCTCTTCAACAGTGGGAAGCAAGTAGGTGCTTCCAGGATCGATTATGGTTGAGTACGTTAAACAGAACAGGATGCCAAAGCGGAAATCCCCGAGCATAAGGAGGAGGGATGCCATAAGGGCGAATAAGTTTAAAGAATTATTGAGGTCTCTTTCGAGCGACACGAAAATTGAGACAGTCGACAAAGGTGTTCAAACTGAGCTCCCAACGATGGACAAAGGCATTCAGACTGAGCCCACCCTCATGGTCACAACTCCCTCCTCTCATAGCCGGGGAATGAGGCCGTTTAATGACCAGCAGCGGCAAGGACATCCTGTGGTAGTGGCAATCCCTAAAGATGAAATCAATCAAAAAGAGCAGAAAACAGTCCAAGAAAGTACAGTAACGAGTTCACAAGATGCCCCTGTAGTAAGGCTACCGCAAGTGGACCCGATCAGAGTATATCCTAACATTGAATACATAATGCAATTGGCGAGGTTGGAACAGCCGGCTATCCTGACCACTGCCTTACGACATGTGGTTCGTGTGGGACACGAAAACGGCAGGAATGTCACCTTCTCGGTAATGAAGGCTGTAGACAGAATACAGCTAAAGTCAGTGAATCTCCCCACCGACTTCGGAGCCCTGCGCGACCTACTAAAGAAAGTTTTTGAAAGACGAGGCGAGAAATTCGACCTCAATGACATCTACGGACAATCTGTGTTGGCAAATGGACGAATTACGTTTGACTGGAGTAAGACGTGGCCTAACGATCACATACATACCTACTTTCCTTAATGAGCAAAATTACCATTGGCCAACTTAACACTCACAACAGCAGACTAGTGATGCAGGAGCTGCGTAAGGAGGTGGAGGAGAGGAGGCTGGATTTGCTCTGCCTGAGGGAGCCGTACTCCCAAGCTGGAAAAATAGCATTTGCAGCCGCGACCTGGCAGGTTGTCAGCCGATGGGAAGACCCGATAGCGGTGATGATAATCACAAACAAAGCCCTGAGAGCTACGATACTCTCACAATACACGACTAGTCACTGCAGTGTCGTGGAGTTGCAATCTCCCGTCGGAGTAATAACACTAATTAACATGTATTTTCAACACGGTGACAACATCGAAAGACATCTTGATCACCAGACCACAGTAACCACGGCATTGCACGGACAAAAATGACAATTACTGCTGACATCAATGCAAAATCCCCCCAATGGTACAGCGGTACAAGGGACACAAACGGGGAAAAGATTGAAGAATTCATAATGGCCTCGCAACTAGTGGTGGCAAACAAGCCCGGCAACCCTCCTACCTACGCTGCTGAAGGAGGACCAGGCACAAACAATGATGTGACCTTAGTAATACCAAACGCAGTTAACATCATCCAACAATCTACATCTACATCTACATTGATACTCCGCAAGCCACCCAACGGTGTGTGGCGGAGGGCACTTTACGTGCCACTGTCATTACCTCCCTTTCCTGTTCCAGTCGCGTATGGTTCGCGGGAAGAACGACTGTCTGAAAGCCTCCGTGCGCGCTCTAATCTCTCTAATTTTACATTCGTGATCTCCTCGGGAAGTATAAGTAGGGGGAAGCAATATATTCGATACCTCATCCAGAAACGCACCCTCTCGAAACCTGGCGAGCAAGCTACACCGCGATGCAGAGCGCCTCTCTTGCAGAGTCTGCCACTTGAGTTTATTAAACATCTCCGTAACGCTATCACGGTTACCAAATAACCCAGTGACGAAACGCGCCGCTCTTCTTTGGATCTTCTCTATCTCCTCCGTCAACCCGACCTGGTACGGATCCCACACTGATGAGCAATACTCAAGTATAGGTCGAACGAGTGTTTTGTAAGCCACCTCCTTTGTTGATGGACTACATTTTCTAAGCACTCTCCCAATGAATCTCAACCTGGTACCCGCCTTACCAACAATTAGTTTTATATGATCATTCCACTTCAAATCGTTCCGTACGCATACTCCCAGATATTTTACAGAAGTAACTGCTACCAATGGAAGGTTGAAGGAAATTCCACTACTAGCGACCACAATCTCATAACTTTCATCCTAGGTGATAGATAATGCTGCTGGGCCATGGGGTAGGAGGTGCAATTAAATTATAAAATAGCTGACTGGGAACGCCTAGCGAGGGAGTGCGACATTCCTGCCTTGCCAAAGGGTGACACACATCGGGACAAAGACATAAACGAGAGAGCTGAGGAAATGGTGAGTGCAATAACTAGAGCGGTGAAAGCAGCCGTACCAACTAGGAGGAAGGCCATGGCGGCCTCTCCGTCACCATGGTCGGCCGAACACGAGGACATGCGCAGGTCTGTCAGAAGGTTGAGGAGACACTACCAACGCAGTGTCGTCTGGCTGGAGCGGCAAAGGTGGCTACTGCAGTATCAGGAGGCCAAGCTAACGTTCCAAAAGGAACTAAAAGCCGCAAGGACAAGAAGCTGGGAGAGCTCTGTTCAGAATCAATTAGCCTTAGACCCCTGGGGCACACCATATAAATTAGTTAGACAAAAGATCCGCTCTCCTATGGAATTGTCAACAGTCAGGCATGGGGACAGGATGACGGAATCCTGGCAGCAGACTGCCGAGGTCCTCCTCCAGTTCCTGGTGCCTGACGATAGCGCGGATGGGGAATCTGAAGGACAGCGGCAGCTACGACATGATGACCTCGAAGAATACAACAATAACACGGCAGTCTACCCTTTCTCAGAAGAGGAGGTGGCTGCCCACATAATATCACTAAAGGGGGGTAAAGCTCCCGGGCCACACGGCATTGTGGCGGAGGTGGTGCAATTCTTATCTCCCCAGCTAATTGCACCTCTCACTCACCTGTATAACGAATGTCTCAGACAACGGAAGTTGCCGAAGATCTGGAAGGCAGCGAATGTTGAGATCATCAGAAAAGGACCTGATAAAGACCCAACAGAAACAAAATCATATAGACCTATATTTTTGCTGGACATACTTGGGAAGATATTAGAAAAACTACTGGCTGACAGACTGGCTGCACACCGAGAGCTGTGTGGGATGAGCAGCAGGCAGTTCGGCTTCAGGCCTGGGCGGTCGGCATCTGATACAATCGCCCTGGCGGCTGAGGTCTGTGGCTCTGCCCTGTATAAGTACGTAGTTGGCATCATGGTACCCATCAGTGGCGCCTTCGACAACCTGTGGTGGCCTTCGCTCTTCTCCTGCTTGCAGGAGAAAGAGTGTCCATGGTATACATCAGTGGCGCCTTCGACAACCTATGGTGGCCTTCGCTCGTCTCCTGCTTGCAGGAGAAAGAGTGTCCATGGCCGGTATATGGCTGTCTGAGGAGCTATTGGGAGGATCGGGAGGTCTGGCTATCATCCCCTAGCGGGAGAGTTGGAAAATCAATAACATAGGGATGCCCCCAGGGTTCTGTATTAGGACCCCTGTTTTGGGACATCCACATGGAGCCGCTACTGGATACCTTACAACAAAGTGAAGAAGTGCTAGAGGTGATAGCCTACGCAGATGACCTCCTTCTGTTGGTTTGCGGCCGTAGTCGCGAGGACATAGAGCCCAAAATAGAAAGGGTCGTGAATAAATTGCAACCGTGATGCCAAAACACCAAAATGAAAGTATCACCAAGTAAGCCAACATGCCTATTACTAAAAGGACAGCTAATTAGAAACCCAACTGTAAGAATTGAGCGCTCACCGGTTCTTCGACGACGTGAGACACGGTACCTGGGAATCATCATTGAC
The DNA here is from genome assembly GCF_021461395.2 of Schistocerca americana. NCBI lineage: Eukaryota > Metazoa > Arthropoda > Insecta > Orthoptera > Acrididae > Schistocerca > Schistocerca americana. The sequence goes on along the minus strand of NC_060130.1, from coordinate 655,128,882 downwards.
GAAAGGTGTAACTTCAGGAAACACATTGACACCGTAACCCAGAAAGCCCTCTAAACACTAAACAATCTCATCTCCATCGGACATAAAAGATTTCATCTTCCCCCTCACTTCATAAAACTATATCACAACAGTATCCTAACATCAATAGTGGGTTATGATTCGGGAGTCTGGGCACACAGGCCCACGAGGGTTGTGCCCGCCATGACAGTGAGAAGGGTTCAGAGAAACATGATACTCAGATCTGTGGGGGCCTACAGAACATCCCCGGGGGGGGGGGGGGGGGGGGGCTATTAGTCATATTGGGGCTCTGCCCCCTGGACATCAAAATTCGAGAACAGGCTGCGTGGTTCAGGGCTAAAAAAGGGAACACCGAGGAGATAGAAGATATATTAGGCATTGGGATTGAGGATAAGGGTGAGATAAGGCGGAGAGGCGAGCAATTGAGGCAAGAATTACAGGAAGCAGAAGAAACAGGTCGCAGAACATTTGAACTTCTTCCTAACGTCAGGGAACGACTGGGCATGAAATACTTTGAACCGAGGATTGATCCATTTTCTCACTGGTCATGGGCCATACCCGATATATTTATGTCGGTTCGGGAAAAGGGCCACACCCGCATGTGAATGTGGTGTATCAGAGGGTACTCTCGATCATGTGGTCTACGAGTGCCCCCTTTTCAATGATGTAGCATCCACATTACGTGACCAATTACCTGACCATGACACATACCACTTACTTAGACAAGAAGACACTTTTCAAACTCTTAGCCAATTGGCGGATGAGGTATCACGAAAAGTGTTAAAAGAATACCTGAGGGACATAAATTAACAATTTGAGACACACCAAACACTGAATCTAGCGCCCTATTCCCGTACCGCCTGTGCGTGGACAGGGTGACTTTCCTCACAGTCTGGAATCCGCCGCGTACAGGACTAAGGGAAGTGGGGTACGACACCCCCGATACAGGACAAAGCACCGGACTTGACTTAGATTAGAATTAGTTAGTAGGACTTAGATTAGGAAATTAGTTATTTAGGAACCTGCAGCTAATAACATCCTTGGCCTGTCCAGTGTCAGGGCACGCTCATCGGGATCAGCTCGATGAGCAAGGCTCTAAACAGTAGGTTTATGAACTACTGACACACCTGTGACGCTGCAGACAGTAGAGTTTAGTTAAGCATAGGTCATATAAAGCTAACATTAATAATAATAAATAAATTCGTTGCCCATTGTTATCTAGTTATAGCTGTAGCTCACTAATAAATTAAATTTGTATCTAGCTGCAATTAATGTTGGATAAAATTACGATCCACTAATCATTTAAGGAAGGGGGTTAAGACTGTATAATTATTATAAATTTGTAATAAAGATTTTAAAAAAAAGAAGGTGCTTAAAACATCAATGCAGGCCTGTGCTGTGATCGTGCCACGCAAAACAACAAGGGGTGCAAGCCCCCTCCATGGAAAACATGACCACACCATAACACGACCGCCCCCGAATTTTACTGTTAGCACTACACACGCTGGCAGATGACATTCACCAGGTAGGCATTCACCATACCCACACCTCGCCATCGGATCGCCACATTGTGTACCGTGATTCGTCACTCCACACAACGTTTTCCCACTGTTCAAGCGTCCAATGTTTACGCTCCTTACACCAAGCGAGGCGTCGTTTGGCATTTACCGGCGTTATGTGTGGCTTATGAGCAGCCGCTCGACCATGAAATTCAAGTTTTCTCACCTCCTGCCTAGCTGTCATAGCACTTGCAGTGGATCCTGATGCAGTTTGAAGTTCCTGTTTGATGGTCTGATAGATGTCTGCCTATTATACATTACGACCCTCTTCAATTGTCGGCGGTCTCTGTCAGTCAACAGACGAGGTCGGCCTGCAAGCGTTTGTGATGTACGTGTCCCTTCACGTTTCCACTTCACTATCACATCGGAAACAGTGGACCTAGGGATTTTGAGGAGTGTGGAAATCTCGCGTACAGACGTATGACAGAAGTGACACCCAATCACCTGACCACGTTCGAAGTCCGTGAGTTACGCGGAGCGCCCCATTCTGCTCTCTCACGATCTGTAATGACTACTGAGGTCGCTGATATGGAGTACCTGGCAGTAGGTGGCAGAAAAACGCACCTAATATGAAAAATGTATGTATCTGGGAGTGTCAAGATACCTTTGATCACATGGTGTAGTTAGCACGGGGCACCACAAATATATCCAGAATGAGAATATACACTGAGCCAAAATATTGTAACCATTTGCTTAATAATATTTTGGTCCACATGCTGTGCAACAGCGATTCTGTCCTAAATAGGGTTTCTGAGGAAGGTGGCGCAAATCATGCAGTTCCCATCAATTAATGGCCACTTGTTAGAGGGCGTGGAGCTGACACCCAATCACGTCGCAATGTGCTCTGTCGGGTTCAGATCAGACGAATTTGCGGGCCAAGACATCAAAGTGAGTTCACGATCATCTACTCAAATCACTGTAGCACAATTGTGGCCTTCACACGGACATTTAAATGCCGAAAGTTGTGATAGACTTCCCGGAAGACATCTGGCATGAAGGGATGCAGGTAGTTTGCAATAGTGTTCAGGTAGTCCACAGCTGTTACAGCGTCTTAGATTATTACCACAGGTCCCATGGAAACCCTGCTGAATATCCACCGAATCATAATACTACTCCCACCGGTATGTTCAACAATGTGCGTTGAACAGTGTAGTCCACAACACTTGTGTCTGCATCAGCATTGTTCTCCATCATCAGATCTGACACAGATCGCCACCTATTTTTCTTTATTGGGCGGGCAGTTCTCTGAGCTCCATGTTGCGTGTTGAGGTACGGATGTCCAACAGCTTGTCGCCTATTCCTGGTTTCACCGTCTTTCAATCAGTCACGACAGTAGCGTGAACAGCCGACCACTTTCGCCGTTTCCGAGATGCTCGTTCCCAGGCGTCGGCCCTTGGTCAAATCCATAATGTCATTTGATTTCCCCATTTATAGTGCAAAACGTCACTACTATGATTCCCCATTCGTCCGCTTCCGTCCTTTCCTCATCAAGTGCCCGAAACGCTACCAGGGGACATTTAATCTCGCTCTGAGCACTATGGGACTTAACTGCTGTGGTCATCAGTCCCCTAGAACTTAGAACTACTTAAACCTAACTAACCTAAGGACATCACACACATCCATGCCCGAGGCAGGATTCGAACCTGCGACCGTAGCGGTCACGCGGCTCCAGATTGTAGCGCCTAGAACCGCACGGCCACTCCGGCCGACTTTAATCTCGCGTTGGTCAGTGGACATAATGAGATGGCTCATCAATGTACGTCCAGCGGACAATGTAGTAAATTTCCTGACGTAAGCAACTTTTTTTAACGTTTGTAGCTGCCGAGTAAAGTCACCTACATTGTTTTTTTAATGAAACTATATGCGTTTTCTGTGGCACTGGAAAGACCCTTGGAACTTGACCAAATACTATCAAATAACAAAACCGCAAACAACTGTCCCGCCGTCATGAGAAGAGGCACCACTAATGTTTACCCAACTAAACCAAATGCAGAATTTACTAAGAAGATGGTCCAATAACAAGCAGCAAATTAACAACCAGATCTTTCTCCTGAGGCAGAAACGGTGGGATGGTGCCCAGAGAAGCACATTTGGCTGTCTCCTAAACATAAAACAGTAAGGTACATGAAGCTCTCAAGAAGCATGAAATGCTTCTTTATGGGTCATGGCTCTTACAGCATCTACTGGCTTCCAATAGAGCGACGAAGTACCTCTGAATGTGCCTCTGGTGACGAAGGCAATCCGTAACATAATAATGTCTAAGATTGTCCGCTGTATTGACGCTGATGCCGATCGGCAGCAACTGAATCGCCACAAAAGAATATAGGGTTGTGCTCTACCAAAACTAGAGATCGCCGGTTTTAGTACACTACGTCAGTGACGTAGTAAATGGTAGGGTTACTACCTCTGGTAGCATTGGTAGGGAAAGTAACATAAATGAATGTATGAGAGATAAACTTGCAGCCGACGAGCTCTCTTTGCTTGTTTTTTTGTTTCTTTTCCACATTATTATATCATTTAGTGTTAGTCCATTATGTTTTTTTATCCTTACAAAATATAAACTGCATTTTATAAGTAATAGAAGTTAGTTGACAGCGTAACTTCTGCGCTTTTATGTAAGCAAAGCAATTATTTTTGATGCAAGTACAATTTACATGCTCTAACATAAAAAGCTATATAATTACTGTTATATTGTACTCAATAAAACGTTCTTCATCGTGACCAAAGGCAATAGTTTCCTGTTATTACTGATAAGTGCGAAAGCTGTTCACGAATAACAGGAACATGTTATAACCTCGACGATGTACTTAAACGATGTTCGATATGTTCTTGTTTTGCTGCTCTTTTTATTTCACCTTTTTTGAGGAATTGCGTTTTCTAGCGCTACATAATAAATCCGAATTCATTTTTTAATTTTTACTACAACATCCCTCTGTTTCACGTTACAAATCTACAGTTTTCGCCGGCCAGGGTGGCCGAGCGGTTTTAGGCGCTACATTCTGGAACCGCACGACTGCTACGGGCGCAGGTTCGAATCCTGCCTCGGGCATTGACGTGTGTGATCTCCTTAGGTTAGTTAGGTTTAAGTAGTTCTAAGTTCTAGGGGACTGATGACCTCAGAAGTTAAGTTCCATAGTGCTCAGAGCCATTTGAGCAGTTTTCGAATAAAACCTGAATTAAACATTGACAATTACAATTTAGCTACAAATACTGTTTATTTTTGAGTAACAGATAGGAGGATGGCTATGTACGAGGGTTGGAACTTAAATAGTGGTAAATATTTATTCACAACCGATACAAAAGAGTTACATGCTTGCACCTGTTACTGTACTTCAAAGTAGCCACTAGCGTTGTGTAGAACCCGTTGCCAGCGATGTGGAAGGCGTAGTATACGGAGAGCAGAGCCTGTTCCGTTGATGGTGCAAATGGAGCAGTCTAAAGTTATGGTGATTCTCGTGTACGACTGTGATGGTGTTATCCTAACGCATTACGTTCCTCCACGGCAGACCGTCAATGCACAGAATTACTGTTCGTTTTTGGAGCGTCACGTGCGACCAGCTTTGCGAAAGAAGCGGCGACACTTTCTGCGCAACCCACCCATCATTTTGCACGGCAATGCGCGGGTGCATACAGCGTAAGCTGTGACTGCTCGTTCGGTCGATGAGACTGAGAAGCACAGTACCGTCCACCATACTCCCCGGACGTAGGTCCCTGTGACTTTAATTTGGTTCCGAAGATGAAGTAATCACTTCGTGGCATTCGCTTCAGAACTGTTCCAGAGATTCGACAGGCAGTAGACTGCTCCATTCGCACCATCAACAGAACAGGCTCTGCTAACGGTATATTACGCCTTCCACATCGCTGGCAACGGGTTCTACACAACGCCGGCGACTACTTTGAAGGGCAATAACAGGTGCAAGCATCTAACTCTTTTGTGTCGGTTGTGAATAAATAGTTGCCACTATTTAAGTTCAAACACAACCACAGGTGGAAACACAAGCGGCCAAAGACACTGCTAGCTAGGGCATAACCACCTATGGTAAACTAACATACGCAAACAGCGACAAACGCCGGTAAGCCCCTGCATATCAGCAACACTGACTGGCACCTACCAGCTGCTATTAGAGCCAACCAACAGGCCACAGCAGGGACACCGACGAGCTCGCCCACAGACGCACGAACAATCTGCCAACACTCCTTCACACTGTGCCTCCGGTATATGACCTATCGGACACAAGACCGAAAACAAACCTAACTGTTGCAGGTTGCAGGACGCTGAACGAGGAGTCTGTACCAGCACCCAGCGCCAGCCGCCGAGCAGCACAAACGCACAACGTCAAGGTATCGACATGCATGATACCCACTACTAACAAAGCCTATCCTTACACAACCTATCGCAGGCAGCAAGACAACCGCTACTGCTCTTGCCGCCCGACCTAACTTTCGCAGAGGTTTCTTTCCCTTGGCTCTTGCTTTGGCACTTTTTTTCCTCTGCCCTTCAAACCGCTACCCTTCGTCAGATTTTGACCAATCTACCTCCAGATGAGCGCGTATTAATGGTTAATCCTAACCAGACGTACGCAGACATCGCAGTACCCACATCCTGCGACACCTCACTTTAGTGAATACTAACCCTTATGCAGAGATGGCAGTAGACCTTTTGTGTTGGCCATCATGCCGGTGTGGGCGTGGAGGGGCTCCACCTCTTTAAAAAAAAAGTTCAAACTCTTGTAGAACAAAAATATTCCGTAGGTTATGATGCCCTTCATACACCCTGATTCAGTTTCTAGACGGTTCATCGTTTCTGGTTTCTAGGGTAGTAACAGGACACTGATCTCATACGCATACAAACTGATTGAAATGAGGTAACGCCCGATAGGTATGCAACACACCTCATGTACAGGTAACGTGGTTACAATCTTAACTGACCGAGGCTACTAGGAAAACTACCGTAGTCTACGCATACTTGTGATAGTCCACGGTAGCCTACTGTAGTTTTACGACTCTACAAGAATCCCCCGTAGCTCAACTCTGGGGTTGCGTTTCCAGTTGCCACTTAATTTCAGTCACACACTCTGATGCACCTGTTATCTGTACAGTAGCAGAACTGTCACTGCAGAAAATACGGAACATGCACACTCTTTTGAAAATGTGTCACTCTTGTTAGCGTGAGGCAATGTGTGTAACTTACTTTCTGAAGTCACTACGCAAATACTAATATGAAATACAGAAATATGTGAAACAAGTGTCCATACTGGATCTATCATGATAAGCTCGACCACACGATATTTCAAAAGAACGTAACGCCAAGACAATGGGGACTTTAAAAAGCGTATACAGAAATTATATGACAAAATAACGAAGCATAATTTCGACCGTATGATACCTCCAGAATGTTGACACATCACATTCAGAACCGGCATAAAGAGTAAGATTACTAAGAGTTACAATAAACAGAAGCGTCACTAGCAAATTAATCACAGATAACCTCCAAAAATTATTCGACGTTAATATGAGAGTAAACTGAAAACTACGACAGGCGCATAGAAGTTGGCAAATCACTGGAAGCTCTCGTGTGAACTTTTACATTTTTTTAAATATTTATTTTCACTCAGTTTACATTAGCTGTTCCCTAGTTGCTTGCATCAGATTACATAAACACATCCTTACGTAAATTACCTTGACATTATGTTTAGAAATATATGATCTTGATTCTTTCTATGAAATAATAATAATAATAATAAAAGCACAAAAATATAGGAACGAAAAAGTGAAAAACGCGTAGTTAAAAATAGAAAAAATACAGTAACTTCAATCCATCTAATTATGCCTGAAATATAACGTACTTAGAAGCTGGCATGAGTTTCCAATTAATTCTAAACTAAAGCTCTACTACTCGCGGATTTGTGCCGACCTCGGTAAATTCGAGTCGCAGACTACTGCCTGTATGAGATTTCACTTCCTAAATGAAGCGTGATAGCTTTTTGGGAATCGATACAACTAGATTCGCTGTATCCTATGTGGTTTACCCGCATTTAAATTGTAGGTGAAACATATTATGCTTATACTAAGACTGAGTCGCATATAAATACAGTTACAAGTAATAACACAAGATACAAAAGAAAAATGGAAACAATTGTTAAATGTACAGACTGAATCACGTAGAAATACTTCTCCTTTTTTCCTTTCCCGGTTTCTACGTGGCAGGCATAGTTATACGGGTTTTGGCAATGTTAGAGTGGCGCTATGGTCGCAGGTTCGAATCCTGCCTCGGGCATAGCTGTGTTGTGATGTCCTCAGGTTAGTTAGGTTTACGTAGTTCTACGTTCTAGGGGACTGATGACCACAGCAGTGGAGTCCCATAATGAACAGAGCCATTTGAACTATTTTTGGCAATGTTAGTGACAGTTGGTGGCCATATGACCTTCCTGACGCCTGCGTCTAGAGTAAATATCATGATGAAGTGAGAGAACGTTTCTCCAAATATTTACGTAGCGTGTATCTGAGGAAGGGCATGGATGTGGGAAACCGTCTAAAAAGGCCCACCAGCCCTCATCGATAATCTGCGTAGAGCGTTCGATTCGAGCCTGGCTCGGCTCCCCGGATCCCGCAAACTGCCCTTTAACGCACTCGGCTATCCTAGCAGGTGATTACTTAAACCTTCCAACTCTTTTATATCGTGAATGGTTCAAATGGCTCTGAGCACTATGGGACCCAACTTCTGAGGTCATCAGTCCCCTAGAACTTAGAACTACTTAAACCTAACCAACCTAAGGACATCACACACATCCATGCCCGAGGCAGGACTCGAACCCGCGACCGTAGCGGTCGCGCGGTTCCAGACTGTAGCGCCTAGAACCGCTCGGCCACCCCTATCGTGAATGGTCCGAGATATGGTAACGGGGTTTTCGGCAAATGATGATAGACTGAGTGGCATGTAATTTTGTTGCACGGGTAATACTTTCTAGTCTTCTATCAACCGAAATATGGAAACGAATGTGTTTTCTTAATCAGACGATGTAATTTCTAGAGCTCTTGAAAAACGCGAGTGTAGTTACATAACACTCGTTAATGTTGGCGTTCAAACTTTTCGCAAAAGCATCCGAGAAATGTGCTATAGCCGAAAGACTTAGCTGCCGGATACGGATACTGCGGTGGAAACTCCTGCAAGTGTGGCTCTCATGCCACGTTCCGTTGTCATATGCAGCATAAGATAGGCGTACGCTACTAAGACAAAAGTTATTTACGCTTGACCTACTTTATACGATATAGATACAGGGTAAGTTATGAATGCTGTAAATGGAACAATGTGCTAACTTCTAGTGTATTAAAAGGTGCTTAGGAAAACTATTTCAAATACTTCTACATCCTTATACCATCCGTCCAAAAAATTCCGAGACTGATTTTATTCCTGGCGTATAACAGACGTTAGCGCAGAAGCTACGGTACATCTTGAATTAACAACTGTAAACAATCGATGTACCGTCGACCAGTCAGTTGTGATCATGCAGTGTACAACGGTGGACGTGCGGCCGTTGTGTTAAAAGTCGCAATGGAGCACGGACTGAAAATCTCTAAATCAAATGTTCAATGCATTCTCCACAATGTTTTCAAGAAGAGAAAAAATTGTGTGAAGTTTGTGCCTCATACCTTGACTCCTCAACAAAGCAGCGACTAGTGAACCCTTGACGCAGCTTTATTGAAACGCAAAACACGCACAGTTATTTTCTGGAAAAAATCATTTCAGGTGACAAGACTATGTGTTATCAAAACGAACCTACCACAAAGTGCTGAATGGGTCACTGATGCTTAGTGGAGGCTGAAGTAAGTGCAAATGTGAAGCGCGAGTTAAATAACTTCCCAACGAAGGACTTTTCTGACTGTTTCGCAGGGTTTATGAACTATCTGTACCTTGCACTCAAGCGGGGAAAGCTCGTGCATAACATCTGAAGCTCTAAAACCACCATTTTAGCTTTCCTCTGTTTTTGTACAGCAACTCAAAATACAGCCAAAGAGTATCCAGACATTGCCCTCACCATGAACACTCTAACGAGGTATGGAGCAATACTTCCTTCACCTTGACCAAGGACAGAACAATAACTAAATACTCACTAACACACCTATACACACATGGATCCACGCACGCACACACACACACACACACACACACACACACACACACACACAGGCACTCGGCTCACGTACATACACACACGTACACGCATTAGACTTAAGCTAGCTATATAACAGAGAAAATGTAATCAACGCTGTAGGTGCCCCAGCACTGCTCCATCCCAATGCGGCGGCGACCTAAGGTTCACAACCGCTTTTTGTAATAGTTTGTAGCGTTATTCGTAACTCCATATTTAGATTGTAATAACTCGTTCTCACCTAATCGTACCATTACCTACTTTTTGTGTAATAATCACTGTGACAGCAACTTAAATTGTACCCTTGTATCACATTTGAGACTAGTAACTCTCAGCCAAGCACAGGTCCACTAATAATAGCAATAATTCTCTCTACATGTCTACTTCCTCTTTTATTTATACATTAAATTTTCTCTACATTTATTCCTACTGATTATTTTTCTATTTTAATTTTATTTTATACTAAAACTTTTGAATATAAACACGTAATATCACGAACATACTAAGTCCTTACATACAGCCGGCCGCGGTGGCCGTGCGGTTCTAGGCGCTGCAGTCCGGAACCGCGGGACTGCTACGGTCGCAGGTTCGAATTCTGCCTCGGGCATGGATGTGTGTGATGTCCTTAGGTTAGTTAGGTTTAAGTAGTTCTAAGTTCTGATGACCTAAGATGTTAAGTTCCATAGTGCTCAGAGCCATCTGAACCACTTGAACCTTACATACAGAAACTGCAAACAGGACGCAAACGCCTAAAAGATATGAACCAGTTAAAATTTTCTCATACAATGGAATTCCTTCTCTTTATGAATATATATTTGTGTTATTCCTTTTTTATTAATATTTAAAAAATGGCCAATTGCACTTTTGTAATATATAGGTAATAAATGAAAAAAATAAATTATACTCGTATAACATGTGGCTAAAAATGATGGATTGCAAACCTTTAAGCATCTCGCTTTACACAGTCAGAAAGGAGAACGAAAAGCGTAAAAGAAGGAAAAATATCCACTGTGCAGCCTGTTCTTTAAACTGTCCGAAATAGACTTATTGTATTGTTCTACGTAGAATAAAAGTCCGTCCTCTATTGAAGTGGATAGGGAAAATGAAAATATAAAATTCCCATTATATATTAATTTAAAAACGGAACATTTTAATTGTGTAATTTCCTAATTATTTCATTTTCCATCGGAGTAAGTGGGACAGAAATGCACATAACATCACCTGATTTTATGCAGACGTGTTAAACATAAGATGATATTTAACTGCGTAAGCTAAACGTTGTATCTAAGGGAAGCTCCTCAGACAATAGTTACATTTCAAAAAAGTTGTCCTGAAAGTAGTTGAAAATTGATAAACACCGGCAAACTTTTATGTATGTAACTAAAAAGTACAATATAAAGTTCTGTGTGATACGAAAGCGAAATGTTCTATAAATGAATCACGTGAATTCGGCACTTGAAAGAGCTTTAACAGTTACAAGTGTGTAGTAAATTGTAACACGTAAAGGGCCGAAGTTGTATCGTATTTCTTGTTAAGGTACGCTTTAGGTGAAATCTGAGCTGAGTTATATGGGGACTTAATCGGAAAGTTTACATTTCAAACATATTTTTTCGAACTCATTCGTATTCATACTGAATTCATATTTCATGCTGAAGCCAGTGGAGGGGTTCGTAATTATATCGAGAGCGGACCCATGTTTGTGGAACGTTTTTTGTACTATTATGGTATACTTTCACCTCTGTTAGTATTACTAATCATTACTGTACAGAAATGTTGCACTTGGGAGCCCCTGGCGCCCCAAGCTGCAGATTGTGTCACTTGAGCCTCCGGCTGACCCTGGGTACAGGGTTTTCTCCAACACCTTGTAAAGAGGAAGGGAGGAAAGGAGGAAGGAAGATCAGGGTTCAGCGTCCCGTCTACATCCAGGTCATTACAGACGGCTATGTAGAGAGGGTACATTGTGAAACGGATCGTGCCCCTAGTATCCTTCTGTTGTGAAATTTCTTTTTTTATTTCTTTGCAGCCTGTTATCTATATGAAAGAACAGACCGAATGTTGGACACGAATTGGCATGGCAAATAATAACTAAAAAAAGTCTACATAACGGGTGATCAAAAAGTCAGTATAAATTTGAAAACTGAATAAATCACGGAATAATGTAGATAGAGAGGTACAAATTGACACACATGCTTGGAATGACATCGGGTTTTATTATAACCAAAAACAATACAAAAGTTTAAAAATGTCCGACAGATGGCGCTTCATCTGATCAGAATAGCAATAATTAGCATAACAAAGTCAGACAAAGCAAAGATGATGTTCTTTACAGGAAATGCTCAATATGTCCACCATCATTCCTCAACAATAGCTGTAGTCGAGGAATAATGTTGTGAATAGCACTGTAAAGCATGTCCGGAGTTATGGTGAGGCATTGGCGTCGGATACTGTCTTTCAGCATCCCTTGAGCTGTCGGTCGATCACGATACACTTGCGACTTCAGGTAACCCCAAAGCCAATAATCGCACAAACTGAGGTCTGGGGACCTGGGAGGCCAAGCATGACGAAAGTGGCGGCTGAGCACACGATCATCACCAAACGACGCGCGCAAGACATCTTTCACGCGTCTAGCAATATGGCGTGATTCTAATAAAACCCCATGTCATTTCAAGCATGTGTGTGTCAATTTCTACCTTTTTATCTACATTATTCCGTGGTTTATTAAGTTTTCAAATTTATACTGGCTCTTTGATCCCCCGGTACTATCATTTGGCCACCTGACGCACAGATATCTGTTCATCCCGAAACCAGAATGTACACGCTTGTAGTCTATTATACTATTCTGGCCTGCACTAATACACAACACTACACTACACAGCACTCCTGTTGCGAATGCAGGGTGAGAAGAGAGGAAGAAGGCTACCTTGCGCGAGGATCCAGAGCAGCGTGGCGAGCAGCAGCACGCAGGCTGCGGCCGCCGCCCCGCACAGCGCGCCTCGGCCGCAGCGCATACCGGCTCCAGTGGACGCAGGCCCTTCCCTGTGCTCTGTGCTCCGTGCTCCGTGCGCTGCCGAGCGCCACGCCGGACTGCCCATCGCCGCCGCCGCCGCCCCCACTCCGGTATCGCGCGGTTGCGCAGCGCGACGCATCGCCCACTCACGCTGCAAACCACCTTTCGTGAAACACAATGTTGTTTACCGCCGGCCTCACTCAGGAAACTCTATCGCTAGCATAGTCAGGAGCCTCCGTGGCTGATAGCGTCTCTTATTTCCTAACGTCAGTGCATCAGTTGTGTACCAGCGGAACAATGCTCCTATCAGAGCACTAAAAAAGTGATTATGCTGGTGTTTCTTTAAAAGACTCTGACTGGAAACGGGGTATCAACTGCCTCATTCTGCCTCCCTCAGCACCTTCAAAAAATTCCCCGAAATTTTTGCCATGCAAACATATTCTCGCTTTTTTAAACATGCAACTCACCTCAAACTTCCACAAGCTTCCCCCACCGTAACTCACTGCCGCTAGACCCACTGCCCTTTCTCACTCACTCATACTCATTATATCTTTGTGTCTCTCTGTCATAGTCTCCTGTGTCACAGTCACAGTCCCCTTCGTTCTCTCCTACTACAGTCTCCTCTCACTGCCACTGTCCCCCCTCTTGCTCACTCTCACTGCTAAAAACGGTTCAAATGGATCTGAGCACTATGGGACTTTACATCTGAGGTCATCAGTCCCCTATAACTTAGAACTACTTAAACCTAACTAACGTAAGCAGATCACACACATCCATGCCCGAGGCAGGATTCGAACCTGCGACCGTAGCGGTCGCGCGGTTCCAGACTGAAGAGGCCAGCCATTGTAGCCGAGCGGTTCTACGCGCGTCAGTCTGGAACCGCGCGACCGCTACAGTCGCAGGTTCGAATCCTGCCTCGGGCATGGATGTGTGTGATGTCCTTAGGTAAGTTAGGTTTAAGTAGTTCTAAGTTCTAGGGGACTGATGACCTCAGATGTTAAGTCCCATAGTGCACAGAGCCATTTGAACCATTTGAACCAGACTGGAAACCCTAGGACCGCTCGGCCACAGCGGCCGGCCTCTCACTGCTAATATCTAATTCTTTCCTTCCTACAGCTGCTGTCTCTTCTCATTGACTTTATCTCTCTCTTCCTCATTGTTACCCCCATAAACTCTATCTCTCATAAATGGCTTTCACTCACCTCCACTTCCTCTTTCTCTTTACTCCTCCGCCTCCTGGCACTGTCTCCTTCCCTTTTTTCCTAACACTGCTTTGTCACTGTCAACTATGTTCCACTGCCACTGTGTCCCTCCCTTTCTCTCACACTACCATTGTCTCCTTTGCTCTTTCTATAACACAGTCACTATCTAGTGTCTTCCTGTATTTATTACTTTTCTGTCTCTTTACCACTGTCACTGTCTTCTTCTCTTTCAGCAAAGAAAAGACCAAATGTGTTCGCATGCCAAAACTTTTGCAAAAAAATTTTAAAGCTAGAATGAGGCAGCAGGTAACCCACATTTCAGTCAGGGTCTTTTAAATTAAATAGTCAAGAACATGTTCGCATTTTCGTGCTCCGATAGAAGCATTTTCCCCCCATTCTCTTCTTTTCCCTGCTGCAGCAGGACATGTCGTTCATATAAAATAAACTTCATCGGTTAGTAAAATTTTGATAGCTTAATTACGTGAAATTAAAATAACACAAAACTAATTTTACACCTCAGACCGAATTTTAAGAATATTTTGCATGTACTTCAGTACTACAACATGGAGTTCAGAGATAATGAAGACACTATGCAGCATATTTCTCCGTGTTACTTCATTTAGAACTACTTTTTCATCTCACACTGGATGTTATGTGCGTATTTTACTTGTAGAGTAACTTTGAACCTCTGCCTTGTACCACAGTCAATTCTCCCCTTTCTTGTTCTACTCTCAAATTGTTCAAGGCAAAAACGATTGTTGGTAAGTCTCCATGCTAGCTGAAATCACTCTAATTTTACCTACATTATTTTTTCATCTGATATACACAGGAAGAAGAAATGTGTTGGTTGGAGTAGTAGGACAAAGTTCGTTCTGCCCACTCTCTATATTTGCCAAATTTATTCAAGATGGCGGATCCAAGATGGCAGCGATAGATATGGCAACGTCGCAATGGCGTCATGGCGAGAAGATCAAGTTTTGGTTGGAAGATAGGTCAATTGGGCTAACATAACCCCCTCCCCTTCCCTGGAAAATGACAGTATGTTCAAATTCCAGCAGGACAATGCAACATGCCACAACTACCTCCACTAACCTAAGAAAATGGTGGGAAAATAAATCACTTGGGCTACCTCCACTAACCTAAGTCATGTGACTGCCACCTCTTCTTAGGAATAGGTGGGAAAAGATCACAGGCTGCGCTGGGTAGGATGGATGTAAGTATTTATTTGAAAAGTCTTTATTCAAACAATTTGAGGCAGTAGCTGCATCCAGTGTGTCCACCATGAGGTCCGAGTCCAACTGATGTAGTACACAGTACTGCCAACAGAGGGTGCTGTCATCCAATGGCGGTCTGGGAGGGGAAAATGGCAGAAAAATGACTCAGCCCGTGCTAGGTTGCTCGATAGAGGAAGGAGTGTACTTTATTTATTTCGGAGCAATTGATTTAGGGGTGGATTTGACATAGTATATTCATTACACTGATACAAAACACTGGCTCTGACATGATTGGGGTCACACTACATAGCCTACAGACCTGAAAAATACTCGTAAATCACCTAAATAATGCCATACACTGATGTACAGACACACAAACGAGTCGTAAATTACCGAAATAAAGCAGTACACAGCATACAGACCTGCAAACTACTCGTAAATTACCGAAATAATGCAGTACACTGATGTACAGACACACAAACAATTCAAAAATTGTCAAAATAATGCATGTATAACACTCTGAAAACAAACTCACTAATTCTAAACTGTCCAAATAATGCAGTACATAGCCTACAGACCTGCAAACTACTCGTAAATCACCTAAATAATGCATGTAAAACGCTCTGTAAACATGCACACAATGCTTACACAGTCGAAAACCATACAGTGCACAAACACTCATTGCATGTAAAAAAACGCTTTTGAACTATCATCAACTGTGACATATCAGCGAACTGTTCCAATGTGTGCACGCACTGACGCTGCGAGCCACTGCCAGACAGACAAATACAGGGGCATGAGCTATTGCTCTCAGGCCGCTGCTGACGACAGCCAGCAGGTGAAAGCCGCGTCTGCTTTTGGGTATACAGTTAGAGTTCTTCGAGTGTTATACTGTCATCACATGTCTATGTAAATAAGAGCCAAGTCAACCTCTGTGCTGCGGGCGCATGTTTACCATTGCTGGCGTCCGCGCCGGTAGCTGAGTGGTCAGCGTGACAGACTGTCAATCCGAAGGGCCCGGGTTCGATTCCCGGCTGGGTCGGAGATTTTCTCCGCTCAGGGATTGGGTGTTGTGTTGTCCTAATCATCATCATTTCATCCCCATCGACGCGCAGGTCGCCGAAGTGGCGTCAAATCGAAAGACCTGCACCAGGCGAACGGTCTACCCGACGGGAGGCCCTAGCCACACGACATTTCCATTTTACCATTGCTGGCACGATCTACCGCATCCCAGAATAGCACAGGGTGCATTGTTCCTAGCAATCCTAATGGGACATGCGAGCTGCGCCTAGCTGTGCACTCATGTTTGCCTGCCCAGCGTGGCTGACACATAGCTGCAAAATGTTCGGGTAGTGACTCACCATTGCAGGCGCACCTAAAGGTTCTCAGTGTTATACGGACGTCACATGGCTATGTAAATAAGAGCCAAGTCGACCTCTCGAAATAGTTAACGATCACTTTTGTAAGAGCTTTTGTGATGACTCAGCTTGTCTGCATGGAAATTCTAGTCCTAACAGGACCTGTTAACAAAAATATCCCAGAATAACACTGAGTGTTTCCTCCCTCGCGACCCTAAGAGGACACCTCGTCCATTACTTGTCAGTCAATTCTAGGAAATAGTAACATGCTGCAGAAATAGTTAACCATTGCTTTTGTTGTAGCTTTCGTGACATCTCAGCTTGTCTGGATGGAAATTCTTGTCCTAACAGGAGCTGTTCACGAAAATAGCCAGAATAACACTGACTGCTTTCCCCTTTCTACCCTAATGGGACAGCCCGTCCATTACTTTTCAGCCTCTTCTTGAAAATATTAAAGTGCTACAGAAATAGTTAACCATCGCTTTTGTTGTAGCTTTCGTGACGTCTCAGCTTGTCTGGATGGAAATTCCTGTCCTAACAGGACCTGTTAATGAAAATAGCCCAGAATAACACCGATTCCATTCTTCCTGATGGTCCTAATGAGGCATCACGTGTTACCCTTCCCGGAAATCATAATATCCTGCATTCAACATACGTCTCAGAAACGGCAAACTTCTCACTACTAAAAGCCTTCATTATGTATGTGTATGCTTGTGAAAACACCATTAGTCATTAAAGCATTCTTGTTACCTGGAAAGAGAGATAGATGATGGTTGTACCAAGCCCTTCCAGAAATAGTGATGTTCCATAAAAGTTTCTCATTGGCTGAACATGCAAATGAAGCTCTCTCGTTGGTCGCATCAGTCTACACTCCTGGAAATGGAAAAAAGAACACATTGACACCGGTGTGTCAGACCCACCATACTTGCTCCGGACACTGCGAGAGGGCTGTACAAGCAATGATCACACGCACGGCACAGCGGACACACCAGGACCCGCGGTGTTGGCCGTCGAATGGTGCTAGCTGCGCAGCATTTGTGCACCGCCGCCGTCAGTGTCAGCCAGTTTGCCGTGGCATACGGAGCTCCATCGCAGTCTTTAACACTGGTAGCATGCCGTGACAGCGTGGACGTGAACCGTATGTGCAGTTGACGGACTTTGAGCGAGGGCGTATAGTGGGCATGCGGGAGGCCGGGTGGACGTACCGCCGAATTGCTCAACACGTGGGGCGTGAGGTCTCCACAGTACATCGATGTTGTCGCCAGTGGTCGGCGGAAGGTGCACGTGCCCGTCGACCTGGGACCGGACCGCAGCGACGCACGGATGCACGCCAAGACCGTAGGATCCTACGCAGTGCCGTAGGGGACCGCACCGCCACTTCCCAGCAAATTAGGGACACTGTTGCTCCTGGGGTATCGGCGAGGACCATTCGCAACCGTCTCCATGAAGCTGGGCTACGGTCCCGTACACCGTTAGGCCGTCTTCCGCTCACGCCCCAACATCGTGCAGCCCGCCTCCAGTGGTGTCGCGACAGGCGTGAATGGAGGGACGAATGGAGACGTGTCGTCTTCAGCGATGAGAGTCGCTTCTGCCTTGGTGCCAATGATGGTCGTATGCGTGTTTGGCGCCGTGCAGGTGAGCGCCACAATCAGGACTGCATACGACCGAGGCACACAGGGCCAACACCCGGCATCATGGTGTGGGGAGCGATCTCCTACACTGGCCGTACACCACTGGTGATCGTCGAGGGGACACTGAATAGTGCACGGTACATCCAAACCGTCATCGAACCCATCGTTCTACCATTCCTAGACCGGCAAGGGAACTTGCTGTTCCAACAGGACAATGCACGTCCGCATGTATCCCGTGCCACCCAACGTGCTCTAGAAGGTGTAAGTCAACTACCCTGGCCAGCAAGATCTCCGGATCTGTCCCCCATTGAGCATGTTTGGGACTGGATGAAGCGTCGTCTCACGCGGTCTGCACGTCCAGCACGAACGCTGGTCCAACTGAGGCGCCAGGTGGAAATGGCATGGCAAGCCGTTCCACAGGACTACATCCAGCATCTCTACGATCGTCTCCATGGGAGAATAGCAGCCTGCATTGCTGCGAAAGTTGGATATACACTGTACTAGTGCCGACATTGTGCATGCTCTGTTGCCTGTGTCTATGTGCCTGTGGTTCTGTCAGTGTGATCATGTGATGTATCTGACCCCAGGAATGTGTCAATAAAGTTTCCCCTTCCTGGGACAAAGAATTCACGGTGTTCTTATTTCAATTTCCAGGAGTGTATATATAAACCGACAACCAACCTCCATCGTCCTCAGTCCACTGCCGTCCGCCTTATTGGGCGTTCCATCGTTTCTGGGTGTACTTCTTGTTTTCTCTCTGCAAGATGAAGAGAGGTAGCTACAGCAATGCTTCAGAGTGTAGCGGCAAGAGGTCTAGAGGTCTGGAGACAGGATTACCATGGGAGTAAATAATTTCTATTTTCAGTATAAATTTTAGTGTGTGTATGATAAATTCAACTTATTAATTCCGTCTCCTTGTTATAGTACTACTTCAGGATTTTGTCATGGAGTGTGAAGAGAGACAGGAGCGGACTGGACCGCTGCAGACTCTGGGAGTCCAGCCTCCTGTGTTGAGTTCATAGCCAGAATTGCCATATGGGTATAATGTCCATTGTAATTTGTTCTTGTATAGTAGAGATTTAAAATTTTGTTGCATCATACTTGTTTTTTTTTTCCCTCTAACTCACTTGATGCAAATGCAAACTGAGCTGGAGTCAAAGCTGGGGGCTGAAAAGAATTATCCACTGCAGCAGCAGCAACACTATGTGGAATAGCCTCCAGCTGTGGATAACCAACAACAGCACTCACGTAAGTATAGAAAATGATATCCAATTGTGATCTTTCTGTGTAACTCGACATTGAAAATAAATAAAAATATGTCTCATCCTGTTACAGGAGCAGCTCTAGAGGAGTTCGATTTGTTGGACAGGCAGCTGGAGGTTTTTCATTAGCAGTGCAGGAACAGCCTCCAGCAAATAATGAGATGCCTGAGCAGCATACCTGTAAGTTTAAAAAAAAGATTACATTTGTACATTCCTCTAGTAGTAGTGGTAGAAGTAGTAGTAGTAGTAGTAGTAGTAGTAGTAGTAGTAGTACTATAAGAAGCATTTTCTGTAACAAATCGGTTTCTATATCTTGTTAGTTGTTGTAGGCGGGAAAGACCAATCGACAGATTCTGACGAGGATGATGACATACCTGAACGGGTCAGACAAAGGCGCTCTGCTCTGGCGCTATTAGATAATGACTTTTTTGAGTGTGTGGTGGAGCCACCCGATGAAGTGTTAATGTCCTGGAGCCAGAGTGAAAGAAATAATTACTCACTCTGCTTATAATCTTGCGATCGTTAGAATTCTTTCTTTCACCATGCCAGCAATGGCAAGCAATGTACTTAACTATTATTTATTTTCTCTCTTCTTCTACAGCGGTCGCGTCTCCGCAGCCTCAACATAGTGTGGCGCGCATACCGGTGCCCGCTAAACCGTCTTCCTCACCAAAGCGGCGCCTGGTAAGGCACGCATCGCCTATAAGGGCAGTGCTCCTCGCTGCGTGGGAAGCCGCCGCCGCCCTGGCACCGCCGCTCTGGCGTCCGTGGGCCGAGCAACGAACCACTACCCCCTACGTTACCGGGTCGCATCTACAGCAGCATTGGGAACCATCGCTGTAGCCTGGCTGTTCCCATCACTGTGACCCGTTAGCACCGCAACATCCTTCTCCGTCATCATCGTCATCATCATCGTATGAGCTTCGTCAGAATAGGCGTAAACGCAACATATGTGTGCCTCAGCGCATACCGACTTGCCCTCCCCAACACCATCATCAACAGGGTTGATTCAAAATAGTATTAATAGTAATATAGAAGATCCTGTGGGTAGTGGCAGTTCTCTCCCCCGTCCTTTTAGTGAAGGACATCAGGTCAGTGATACCATAACTGCAGTTAGAATACTCGGTGATTGCAGACGCTTTTGAGGAGCGAATCTCGTTCACCAGGATCGAGAACAAAGCACGAGGGTAACACACGACCATGTTAGTTTTCTAATGGAATGCCTTCCTGTCGTGGAAACAGTAGTCAATTATCTGCGGTATACCTCCATTAAATGCAGTGTGGTGCTCAGCATAGAATTATCGCAACCCCCCCCCCCCCCACCCCCAAGTTGATTCTGGTGCTGAAGAGACAACTCTTCAGTATCTTCCAGGGGAAAATGGAGTGATAATGTGGAACACGTCAATCGCCGAGTGGTTTCGTAAATCCACCTTGAGTGCCATACTGGCTCGGTTTTCCGAGGTGGAAGCCAGAGAGTGAGCTAAAGCACTCAGCCGAATACTACACCTGGACATCCACATGTCTATGATCCGGTAAATCGAGGGTCAAGCTATATCAAGCTCCCTAAGGATATAGCTAAGAAGAGGGCATGTATTAATGTCGAAAATAGAAACGATCAAGCTTGTTTTGCATCGTCAGTCCTGGCTTGCGAGAGAAATTACGATCGAAGGGATCATCCTGAACATCTCAGTACATACCATGTAGGTAATAATACTCGTGGGTTTTATAACTTTAATGGTACCGACTTCCCCATCAAGATCCAGGACATACCCAAGTTTGAGGCGCATAATACCGGAATATCGGTTCATATTTATGGCCTGGAGAAGAAAAGCAAGTCAGATGAGTAAGACAAGCATACTATCATCGGTCCCCTCCATTTCTCAAAATTTGCCGGTGATCGTGAGTTGCATGTAAACATGCAGCTCTTCTCTGAAGATGATAACTATGTTTGGACCAAATACATGTCCCGACTCCTTTCCACCCAATCATCAACTAATCATTGTATAAAACATATTTGCTTAACGATATTTCACTATAAAAATACAGCAACCAGCCATTTTTTTAAAAGTGACTGGTTGCTGTATTTTTATAGTGAAATATCATTATCCACGGCAACGGAGCTCAGCAGTCCAAATAAAATGGACAAATTGTTATATTTGCTTAATGTTCATGAATTATTTCTCCTCAGACAAGTTATTTGCGGCCCATCTAGTAGACTGTGCTTCCGATGACTTGGTACGTGCCACCAGGAGTGCTGCCCGTTTGCAGTGTATGCCGACTTCGAATGCCTCCTCCCTCCTTTGACCAGCGGTGAAGGTGACCCTACAGCCTCACACACCACCTTTACAGAAAAAAATGAGCCATATGCGGCAGCATACCAAATTGTATCGTCCTATGATTTCAGTCTTAAGTGCTACAAATCCTATGTCAGGGATAATCCGGCGGTTTGTCTGCTCACTGAGCTCAAAAAATTTTCGTTGGGGATTGATAAGCTTTACCGCAACAACGTTCCCATGACCAAATCTAAGGAAAATGAAGATTTATGTAATAACGCGATTGAGTGTCATATTTGTGGGCTGCCGTTAGACAGAAAAGTGGAAACTCCTCGTAGGGACCACTGTCATCTTACGGGGAAGTTCCGTGAAGCAGCTCACAATGCGTACAGTCTGAAGTACCAGCTACCAAGACACATACCCGCTTTCTGCCACAATTTAAGCAGGTATAACGACCACTTTCTAGTTGAGCACTTGGCTAATTTCGGTTGGCAGCAAAATCAGGTCAGTGTCCTACCTGAGAGGGTTGAAAAATACATTTCATTCTCCAAACAAATGATGCCAAGAATTAAGCTCCGATTCCTTGATAAGCTACGTTTTATGCAGGCACCACTCCATAAACTCGTTGAAACTGTACCTGGGAGGACATACATATCAGTCGAGCTGCATTTCCCAACAAGGAAAAGTTTCAACTTGTGACTAGGAAGGGGGTTTTTCCATATGAGTATGTGGATAGTATGGCGAAACTCAACGAAACAAGGCTACCAGACATAACTGCATTCTCCAGCAACCTTACAGGTGATGCCATAATGGATGCAGAGTATGAGCATGCCATGAATGTCTGGTGGGAATTCAATATTTCAACTTAAGGAGAGCACGCACAGTTTTACATAGGCACAGACATGCACTTGCTTACAGACGTTTTCGAGAAATTCCGGAGTCTATGCATGGCCACATATTCTCTGGATCCCACCTTTTATTACACGGCACCTGGGTTGTCTTGGGACGCAATGCTCAAGAAAATGAAGTGCAGCATTGAATTATTGAGCGATGTTGACATGCTTCTTTTCTTTGGGACTTTGCCAATGTGTCCATAGGCACGCGAAGGCAAATAATCTGCTGATGGGTGAAACATCAAAAATGTGTTCAAATGTGTGTGAATTCCTAAGGGACCAAACTGCTGAGGTCATCGGTCCCTAGACTTACACACTACTTATATTAACTTAACGCTAAGGACAACACTCACACTCATGCCCGAGGGAGGACTCGAACCTCCGGCGGTGGGGTGGGGGGGGGGGGGTGGGGGAGGGTAGAGGGGGAAGGGGGGGCGCACGATTAGTTACATGGCTCCTCTAACCGCGCGGCCCATCAGCGCATCCCTTGATTCGAGTTACGTAGTGTGCCTAGACGTAAATAACTTATCCTGGCATGCCACGCAGCAATCACTGCCGGTTGGTGAGTTTCGATGGGTGGTCGAAGACGAATGCAGGGGATTAGGTGGAAAAATCGTGGGGGGTATGGCAGCTGATTCTGATGAAGGGTATGTCATGGAGGCAGAGCTCACATACGGTATTAGTTGGCATGATGCACGCGCCGATTTGCCATTGTGTCCAGAGCAACTAGTTCAGTGAGGCATCTCCACGCCAAAACTGATGACAACGCTGGGGGATAAGTGGAGATACGTTATTCATTATCGTAATCTCCAGCTGTGTCTCAGCTTCGGTATGAAGCTGGTTGGAATCACCTGGGCTATCTCCTTCAAGCAGTCCCTCTGGTTGAAGGAGTATATTGATTTGAATACGAGACAGAGAGCTTCCATACATATGACTTTGAGAAAGATTTTTGCAAATTAATGAATAATTCAATTTTAGGTAAAACAATGAAGATTTTGAGGGAACGACCTGAAATTTTGATTGAAACCGAATGGGATGGGTGTTATGGCGTAATAAAATGCATTGCCAGACCAAATTTTAAGGGGGTCACCATATTCAATAAGAACTTTGTTGCTGTGGATGGTTCAAATGGCTCTGAGCACTATGGGACTTAACTGCTGTGGTCATCAGTCCCCTAGAACTTAGAACTACTTAAACCTAACTAACCTAAGGACATCACACACATCCATCCCCAAGGCAGGATTCGAACCTGCGACCGTAGCGGTCACGCGGTTCCAGACTGAAGCGCCTTTAACCGCACGGCCACTCCGGCTGGCGTTGCTGTGGAGATGGCGAAGACTGCAGTAGAGTTTACGAAACCTATTTATGTGGGGACGTGCATACTAGACCTGTCCAAACACCACATGTACCACTTTCATTATGAGTTCACTAAAACTCATTTCGCAGAAGCTAAATTACTTTATATGGATACAGAGAGCTTCATCTATTGGGTGAAGAACTGTGATCCATACGAAGTAATGAGGAGCCACAGTAATGTATTCGGCACATCCTCATACACAGCCAACAATCCTTATGGTATTATTCCACAGAACAAGAAGGTTATCGGTCTTATGAAGGGCAAGACGAATGGATTGCCAAATGTGGAGTTTGTAGGTCTACGCTCAAAAATGTATGCATATCGCATATTGGAATGTGCCACCCAGAGGCGTTATATGGCATCGAGAGCCCTCTCTATTGAAGACTACTCAGAGTGCCTGTACAGCGGTATTTGCAGTGCTACACCGCAGCAGCCGCATGTGGTACGGCAGACCAGTACCTATTCGATCGAGAGGACATGAGGTGTACACTATGCTGCAGTTGATTGAGTGAGAGTGAGAGAGAATGAGAGAGAGGGGGAGAGAGGGTGTGTCTGTGTCTGCAGAGTAGTAGTATAAACCTTTTATCATAGTGTAAGTAATATTTTGTGTGTGTGTGTGTATCATGTGAATACTTTTGTGTGCTACATACATGTGTATAATACATACATAGAGAGAATGTGTGGGAAAGAAAGGATACATAAATATTGTGTATGAACAAACAAATCAATATATAAATATTATTTTTCTATTTTTGAAAATAATATTTATATATTGATTTATTTGTTCATACACAATGTATGTTGCCTGCCAATATATACACTACTGGCCATTAAAATTGCTACACCAAGAAGAAATGCAGATGATAAACGGGTATTCATTGGACAAATATATTATACTAGAACTGACATGTGATTACATTTTCACGCAATTTGGGTGCATAGATCCTGAGAAATCAGTACCCAGGACAACCACCTCTGGCCGTAATAACGGCCTTGCTACGCATGGACATTGAGTCAAACAGAGCTTGGATGGCGTGTACAGATACAGCTGCCCATGCAGCTTCAACACGGTAACACAGTTCATCGAGAGTAGTGACTGGCGTATTGTGATGAGCCAGTTGATCAGCCACCACCGACCAGACGTTCCAATTGGTGAGAGATCTGGCGTATTGTGATGAGCCAGTTGATCAGCCACCACCGACCAGACGTTCCAATTGGTGAGAGATCTGGAGAATGTGCTGGCCAGGGCAGCAGTCGAACATTTTCTGTATCCAGAAAGGCCCGTACAGAACCTGCAACATGCGGTCGTGCATTATCCTGCTGAAATGTAGGGTTTCGCAGGGAACGAATGAAGGGTAGAGCCACGGGCCGTAACACATCTTAAACGTTGCGTCCACTGTTCAAAGTGCCATCAATGCGAACAAGAGGTGACCGAGACGTGTAACCAATGGCACCCCATATCATCACGCTGGGTGATACGCCAGTATGGCGATGACGAATACATGCTTCCAATGTGCGTTCACCATGGTGTCGCCAAACACGGATGCGACCACCATGATGC
Organism: Schistocerca americana; assembly: GCF_021461395.2. Taxonomy (NCBI): domain Eukaryota; kingdom Metazoa; phylum Arthropoda; class Insecta; order Orthoptera; family Acrididae; genus Schistocerca; species Schistocerca americana. Next base: position 655,103,397 of record NC_060130.1, on the reverse strand, counting down.
TGTAAACAGAACCTGGATTCATCCGAAAGGACGACGTTTTGCCTTTCGTGCACCCAGCTTCGTCACTGAGTACACCATCGCAGGCGCTCCTGTCTGTGATGCAGCGTAGAGGATAATTGGAGCCATTGTCTCCGAGCTGATAGTCCATGCTGCTGCAAACGTCGTCGAACTGTTCGTGCAGATGGTTGTTGTCTTGCAAACGTCCCCAGCTGTTGACTCAGGGATCGAAACGTGGCTGCCCGATCCGTTACAGCCATGCGGATAAGATGCCTGTCATCTCGACTGCTAGTGATACGAGGCCGTTAGGATCCCGCACAGCGTTCCTTATTACCCTCCTGAACCCACCCGTTCCATATTCTGCTAACAGTCACTGGATCTCCACCAACGCGAGTAGCATTGTCGCGATACGATAAACCGCAATCGCGATAGGCTACAATCCGACCTTTATCAAAGTCGGAAATGTGATGGTACACATTTCTCCTCCTTACACGAGGCATCACAACAGCGTTTCACTAGGCAATGCCGGTCAACTGCTGTTTGTGTACTAGAAATCGGTTGGAAACATTCCTTATGTCAGTACGTTGTAGATGTCGCTGATGTAGCTCTGAAAAGCTAATAATTTGCATATCACAGCATCTTCTTCCTGTCGGTTAAATTTGGCGTCTGTATCACGTCATCTTCGTGGTGTATCAATTTTAATGGCCAGTAGTGTGTATACACTCCATGTGTGTCTTGTAAGTAGAATAGCTTTTAAATTTTTCACCTGCCACTAGCCATCCAAGTCAGAACATTTTTTAAGTGTACATATATCTAGATAGCTCACAGTCCATCAGAATTTTTATTGGCAGCCAAGGTTGCTACAGGTGCGGACGCGGTAAAGATCGGCATGTTGGCGCTCGACCCTGCGGGCTTGGACGTGTCAAGGGCTACTGCTGAATGAAGGCGAGGAAGCATTACCTATGGACCAAGACGCAAAAGCAACCAATAATCGTAATAATAATGCCAACCACAAAGAAAGATATGGTATGGAACACTTACTTTTACACTTCTTCCTCGTTCTGCAGGTCTGTGCTGGATTGCGACCGCTGCTGAGGCTTCATGGTTCTTCTTCTGGTGGTGCTGGCTTACTGAGCAAGACTGAGGTCCCAGACCTGCTGAGCCTGCCCTATATCCCCTCCAATGACGTTACCAGATACCGCCATCCTACTGGCTGAACTCTAACATGTGACTGTATTAAGGGTTCGTATTGGTCCCTGCCATTTTTACCCCAGACCGCCATCTTGGACTATGTCACAGGAGGAATGACAGCGCCCTCTGGTGGCAGTACTGTGTACCTTGTCAGTTGAGCTCCAGACCTCATGGTAAACACTCTGGATGGAGCTACTGCCTCAAATTGTTTAAATAAATAATGTTTAAATAGAGACTTACGCCCATCCTATCCAGCACAGGCTGAGTCCTTTTCCCAACAATTCCTAGGAAGAGGTGGCAGTCGGATCACTCAGGTTTGTGCAGGTAGCCAAAGTGACCTATTTTCCTGCCATTTTCTTAGGCTACTGGAGGTAGCTGTGGTGTGTTGCATTGTCCTGCTGGAATTTGAACTTCCCGCCATTCTGGGGGAGGGTAGCGAAAGGGAGAGGGGAGGAGGTTAGGTTAGTGGAGGTAGTCCAATTGATCTGTCTTCCCGCCAAAATTTGAACTTCCCACAATGACGTCATTGCGACGTTCGTATATCTATCGCTGCCATCTTGTATCTTGTATATCTTGAATAAATTTGGCAACCATGGAGAGTGGGCAGAAAGAACTTTGTCTTACTACTGGTTGGCTCTTCTAGCGAAATAAGCCAACGGAATTTCAGTAGTAAATCACATCATGCTGCATAACACCTCCCTTCTAGCATCTGCCAAATGGAGAACAAACTCGGAATATTTCAAGCATAGGAAAGGAAATCGGCCGTGTCGTTTCAAAGGAATTATTCCGGAATATACTTGGAGCGATTTAATGAAATCAGGGAAAAACTAAATCTGGCTGGCTAGACGCTCATTTGAACCGTCGTTGTCCCAAATGCGTTACTTCGTTCGATCTCTTCCACTGGAGATGGCTCGTTATCTTACTGACGCTTACTACATTTACCTGTAACTAAACACGTTGCTCTTCTTTGGATCTTTGTCTCCTTTATCAGTATCATTTGGTATGGATCACAGATTGACGAGCAATATTTAAGTATGGGTCAAAAGAGAGTTTTATAAGCTATCTCATTCGAGGGGTGGACTACACTTTCTGAGAGCTCTTCCACTGAATATCAGCCTGATATCTGTTTTCCTGTAACTCGGTTTGTATGGTCGTTCCATTTTAAATAGCTCCGTACGCACATCTAAAATATTTTTTGGGTGTGAACGCTTCCAATAGCTGTTTTTCAATCGTGTAATCATACAATGACGGATATTTCCACCTGTTTACACGCAATGTGTTAATTTGTTTGTTTCGACTTCACTGTATATGACTACGCTGCATACTAGATACCTAGAGCAATGATTGAGTGCTCTCCCAGTCTGGACGACCAGCGCTCAAAACCGTCTTCATCTATCAAGACTTCGATTTTCTTAAATCCCGCGAAGGCTTCCATGAAAAACAAAGTCTCAAGAGGAGAGCATACATCAAACGGCTCATCGATTTTCCTCATCTTTCGCACGGTGCCACATACACTACCTGACAAAAAATATCCGGACACATCCATGTGATACGGAATTCGTCATTAGATGTCACGAGAGGCTAATCTGTCAGTTTAAAAGGGGGCGGGAAAAATTTTGTTGTCAGCAGAGAAGCAGTAACATCGGAATGAGTCAGTCAGGAGAGCAAAGTGACTTCAAACAGGGACTAACCACGTGATATCACGTGAGTAACAATATGGGACATTTCAACCCATCTAAAACTGCCTAGATCAACTGCTGGTGATGTGGCTGTGAAGTGGAAACGCGAAGGAACAACCTACCATTGCGGAGGGTAGTTGTACAAAATAGCATGAATTCAACGAAAGGAATCACTTGTGAGTTACAAAGTGCTATCATTGTGTTTTGGTAGGGAGTTAAGCAGAATGTGGTAGAGTGGTCGAGCAGCTTCTCATAAGCCACACATTTCTGTAGTCCATGCTAAACGACGCTTGATGTGGCGTCAGGAGCGACGCCACTGGACGGTGGATGACTGGATACGAGTGATCTGGAGTACTGAATTATGATATTCCCTGTGGCAATCCGATGGAAGTGTTTGGGTTTGGTGAATGCCTACAGAGCGTTACCTGCCAGCATCTGTAGTACCAACAGTGAAGTACGGAGGAGTGGTGTTACTGTATGGGGTTGTTTTTCGTAGTTAGGATGTGGTCGGCTTATTGTACTCAAGGAAACGCCAAATACGGAAGGATATTAACAGATTTACAGCATTGTGTGCTGCGTATAGTATAGGGAAAGCTCAGAGACGATGATTATTTGTATAAGCATTTTAAGATACACCCTGTCATAAATCAATATCTTTGATACAGTGGTTTGTGGAAAATAACAATCCTGAAATAGACTGGCCTGCCTAGAGTCCCTACCTGAAGCCAATGGAACGAATTTGGGGTGAGTAAGAACGTCAACTTCGCTCCAGATCCCAGCATCCTGTATAATTACCTTCTCTGGTTTCGGATCTTGAGACAGAAGGGCCTACCATTCCTCCACAGACATTCAGTCAACTCATTGAAAGTGTCACAAGCAGAGTTCACACTGTCATAAGAGGAAAGGGTGTACACACCCAATATTCATGTCCTCTATTAGGTATCCAGATACTTTTGATCACATAGTGTACTTACGCGTAACAAATGTTGCGAGGAGGCGTTGCGGTTCTCAAGCGTCTTCGAGAAACCTAGGTTCGAAGTTGTAGGATGCTATATGTGGTCAGCTCATCTGCCTAGTAAGCAGCAGACCCGGGTTCGAATCCTGGCCCGGCATAAATTTTTAACTTGTCCGATTGATATAAATGGATGCCCACTGGTAGTTAACGTCTTTAATTCCTCTGTGTTTTATGGATCCTGTTGAATATCACACGAAAGCGCCCCCAATTGACCAGTGGCGTTGACAGAATCGGTTTAGGAGGCAGATTAGGATTCTACTCGTACTGGGTCCAAGTCTGTTTTTTCTACTCCTCCATAAAGCACTTGCATCAACATAACGAATCATGATTCTTCGAGAAGTAATTATAATAATGATAACTATAGTAGTACATTGATGGTGACGAATAAATGTCTTACAAAGATGACTCGTGATGAAATAAATATAAATTTATCGAAACATACTTATGCGTATGGTGGTGCAGTCATGCCAGACAGTACCTGCGTCAAATAATGTACATACATTGTGTTTGTGTTGCTTTTATAGCAGCTATGTCCTCTGTACGTGGAATGGTTGGGATCTGACTCCTTTCCAACCTACGGCGTTGCAGACCACTTGATGCCGATGCCAGACTTGAGTCGTTAGTCAACAGTTCATGGTCGCCGAAGACGGATGTTCGTTGTTGTACATTGAGAAAATACATTTATTATATACGAAGCCAGTACCAAATCCTTCACCAGTGATTGAAGAATCATTATAACAGTGCTTAGCTGAACACTAGGGAAAAAGCAAGTTATGTGGCTCACTCAGTATGGGTAAAATGCGTGTTCCACCACCTTAGCCGGTTGCGTTAGCGCCACTGCTCGACTTCTGGCACTCTCATATCATATTCAATAGGCTCGTAAATCTTTGAACTTCGGTTTCTCGGAAACGCATGAGAAACTCATCGTTCTAGAGCATCATTTGTTTCATCTAATCATTTTCGCCAATCCAGTAAAAGATGAGTAAAATTGGTGACTCGTTGAGTGTATGCTTCTCTTGTGAATTCTTCCTCCAATCCGAGCTTGAGCTCGTCTCTAATGACTTCACCGTCGACAGAACCTCTAACCCTACACTTCCTTACCGATTTCCTGACCAAGCACAAGGAAACTCAGTCTCACAATTCGAAACTGCACGCCTCCGATGCAACTCCCCTTGCCTTTCCAAACTCTGCTAACAAAACTTTACTGCACCGTCTGGATTGTGAGATAACAGTACTGCACCTGAAATTGTTTTAAGTAGGTGTAAGTCTCCAAAAGTTTAAAATCTAAGCGTTGCACTATGTTGTAGCGTTCTGTCGTAAAGTTTGGTCTGTGAGAGGATTTTACAGACTGAACACGTTGGTATGAGTATGCTGAGAAATTCCAATAAGGGAAGTGATGTTATCTCAGCGTCATTTACCTGTGAGCGCTCAGTATAGCTATAAGGAGCTAGCGCGGTGAAGTGGCTGTCATATAGGAGCGGCTTAGGAACAGATCCCTGAGCATATGTGAATGGAAGCAGGAAAGTACTGCCTTGGGGCTGAAAGTGCGTAGCGGCGCAAGTTTGCTGGCGCGGGTTTAAAAGTATACCTACCTTCAGCACGGATTGCGTGTCATATAATTCTATTTAACTCGCCGTACCTTCCATAAATCCGCGATAGATTGTGACCAATCGGTCAATTCGTAATCTATTGCTGCAACTGAAAATTGTTAGCTTCGTCATAATATTAATTCTAAGTAAGAAAAGTTGGTTCTCATGTAACGTAACGTACAATTACGGCCACAACACAAAACTGACAGAAATTATCCGTCGCTTTTTATGTCAGTCTTTAGATTTAGTTTATCACCTTTCGGTAAAAATGCAGCTATGGTGTATCTGTATCTTCCATTGCGTGCCGCAGTTACTAACTGCACGATGCATGATGAGAAGCGATCACGATGGACCGTCGTATTTTTGTGTTGACATCCATTAGCTTCGCCAGCTCACAATAAAATTGTCACTTTCCGACATAACCTCAGCCTCCGGGTTCGTTACAAGTCAATATGCCATCAAAAATAGTATTCCTCCCGCTCTCCATATCGAATACGAATGCAGTCAGCCACTTCCCATCATACATGACGCAGTTACCAAATACACACAGTATACCGTAACTGCACCTGAGCCAGATTTCTACATGTGGTTAAGTTTTTTGTGTTAGTTTTTTTTATAAACTATTCCCAGCTTCATTAACATGTATTGGAAGTGAGAACCACCTCTTATTCTCCGTGACCTAACATGTTTCTTGGGGGATGGCTTCGCTCAAATAATCCTACAACGCTTGCTATGAAAACTGTGCTCATTTTAATTTCGATACGTTTTTAGAAAATTCGTTTGAAGTAATTGACGTATTTCAGTCGAAGCAGCAGGTCAAAATACCTCGCTTCTGACAACTATTTTCACTTAAAAGACAATGTATCAATTCCTGTGAATTAATTCAGACATAGATAAAGACATATCAACAATTTTCATAATCCCTTGCCTAGACAAAATCCAATTACAGTTTTGTAATCCTCTAATCAAACGGAATCTTTTGATGTAGATCATGATACACGATCCAGTCACATTAATGTGACCACCTCCTATGTTCAACATAAACGTGCAACAACCACAACAGATTGCAGGTAGTGCTGCGCGGGGTAGCCGCACGGCCTCAGGCACCTTGTCACGGCCAGCGCGGCTGCTCCCGTCGGAGGTTCGATTCCTCACTCGGGCATGGGTATGTCTGTTGTCCTTATCATAAGTTAGTTTAAGTTAGATTAAGTAGTGCGTAAGCTTAGGGACCGATCAACTCAGCAGTTTGGTCCCGTAAGACCTTACCACTACCACGGCAGGTGGTAGCAGTAGACGCGGAGGGTATATGAAGCGTGTGGGGGGACGCAGAAAACAGTGCATTCGTCAACTTTTATAGTACTGTTATCCTCAGTTGCGTATGATGTTACGGTATGTTGATAATTTTCACTTTGGGACAGTGTAGTCTATCAACATACCGTAAAAGCTCAGTCGTTGTCGTACTGCGGAAACAGAGCGATTTATCTGACTTACAAAAGGAATGATCATTAGCTTTTCGGCCAAGGGTGGAAGCATTTCCTAACCGGTTAAGTCTGTAAAGTGTTCGCGTGCCGCCGTGGTTAAAGTATACCGTGCATGGTAAAATGGTCTATCCAAAACCAGCGCCAGGGCAACTGTGGTGCACCACGGGCTATAGACGTCAGTGATTAAAGACGACTGCGGGGACGTGTACAGACGAATAGACGTGTACCTGCTGAGCAACTGACCGACCATATGAACCAAGAGGTCTCCAACAGTGTCTCCTCAACGACCGTTCAGCCAACATTGCTACGTCTGGGCCTCCGCAGCAGGCGCCTGGATTGGGCACCCATGCTGACTGCTGTTCATCGGCGACGAAGCCTTGAATTTGCACTCCAGGACTTCAACTGTACGTCCACTGAATGGCGAAAGGTCGCCTTTTCAGATGAATCACGTTCTGTGTTCCATCGAACTGAAATTAATCATCCTGTAACAATCGCCAGGAGTGTCCAGGCCGGAGGAGGGAGGGGTATGGTCTGGGGAATGTTTTCGTGGCATTCCTTGGGTGATCTCATCACTCTGGAAGTCACAGGGATCAACACAAGTATGCATCTATCCTTGGGGAGCTCGTCCACCACTACATGCAGTTTATTTTTCCTCAGCATGATAGCGTCTACCAGTAGGACAATGCAACGTGTCACACAGCTCGCAGTATACGTGCGTAGTTCGAAGACCACCAGGATGAGTTTATCGTACTCACCTGACAACCAAATTCCTCGGATTTAAACAGAAACGGAAATATGTGGGACCACCTAGATCGGGCTGTTCACATTGATGTGACTGGACTGTAATAGTCTGTTGTATTCTTATTTTCGCATTTTTCTAGAAATTTTGTTTTTGGATTTGCTTTCCATTCCTGTCAGCTCCATTCGATCAAAACATTATAAGCAAATTTTCCATGCAACCAGAACCGGCAGTTTGTGATGAATTCCCATCGTCATTTTGATGCATAAAACTGTATGTACTATTACTTATCAACATAGCTTAAATTTACACAATACTTAATTTGAATCATTACATACGCTGTGATTCTAACGTAAGGGTTGTCTGACGCCATGGAAATGGCGCCACCAGCATTTAGAACAAAAGCTTGGTTGGTTGGTTGTTTTGGGGAAGGAGACCAGACAGCGTGGTGATCGGTCTCATCGGATTAGGGAAGGATGGGGAAGGAAGTCGGCCGTGCCCTTTCAGAGGAACCATCCCGGCATTTGCCTGGAGTGATTTAGGGAAATCACGGGAAACCTAAATCAGGATGGCCGGACGCGGGATTGAACCGTCGTCCTCCCGAATGCGAGTCCAGTGTCTAACCACTGCGCCACCTCGCTCGGTTAGAACAAAAGCAGCAGCCCCAGGTGAAGAGGGATCGTTTAGTCAGCAAAACTTGCGCGAGAGGATGTCGTGTTCAGGCGACATGCGTACGTATAATTACAAGATGGCGCCGCATGGTTTTTGCCAAACTCCTAGCTTTCGCCTAGGATGAAGTTGGCAACACTGACGCTCTGAGAGAGCAAGATACGTCAGTCGTTCAGTGCATCGATCTGTTGTTGTTTACACGTGGATCAGAGATAAACGCTTGTTTTGCATTTATGAAATATGAGAGTAGTTCAGATATTCATATGGAGCCGTAGACATGCACTCTGAACAGTACAAGAGAGAAAGTTAAGAATAATCACCGGAGTTGTGGATCTGAGATTCTATATTAGTAATCGGGGCTCAAATCAAAATAAACAATTGGGTGAAATTTTAGATTCCAGGGAAATGGAAATTGTGATCAAATACACTGAACAACATATGAAAATACACCACAGCACAAAAAATTTGGTGCTTCATTACCTTTATCCCACATCCATTACGTAAAAGTAAAACCAGCGCAAAATCATTGTTTATATGTTTAGCTGTAATTCTAAGTTAACGAAATGGTACAGACGGAATAAAGAATCAATGGTACTTTAAATTGTACTTTAGTAGTACGTTATAGCAACAATTTCTTGTAGTTTAATTTACTAGATGTGAAAAGAACTATTTTAGCGATGCTGCAGTCTATTCAATAAGAAATAATTTATTATTTGTAAATTGTATCACATCAAGTTAACGCGCGTTTTAGTTCAAAATGGCTCTGAGCACTATTGGACTTAACATCTGAGGTCATCAGTCCCCTAGAACTTAGAACTACTTAAACCTAACTAACCTAAGGACATCACACACATCCATGCCTGAGGCAGGATTCGAACCTGCGACCGTAGCGGTCGCGCGGTTCCTGACTGACGCGCCTAGAACCGCACGGCCACACTGGCCAGCTGCGTTTTAGTGTTCTACTTGTAAGATGTCATTTACGCAAATCGGTCAACATGCGTCAAATAGCAAATTTTATACAGTGTTAGAAAACGTCACTGGGGGCAGTGTGGCTGGAAGGGAGGCAGAAAAAGCGACAGCCAATAGATTGCTGTAGCAGCGAGGAACACACAGGGTGATGGGAATGTTGGACGAGACGTCCTGGAAGACAGTGAAGTGAACGGGTCGTGTTGGGAGGCGGCTGTGCGCTGATAAGATCGCCGTTGAGCGCCCATAAACTTCAAACACACACACACTCACGAGATGGTTGAGTGAAGATGTTGTATGATGACAGTATAAACAAGTTGTTATTCTTAGCTTCTGGATATACAGCCTCATATTGAAAATAATTTTCCGAGAGGAGTCAGTGTCAGACTTAGATGTTAACGTGAAGCATTTTACGTCGTAAAGTTTTCGTCAAGTGTCGGAATAAAAGAAGTAATAGGTGTAGGAAATGAACTTTGTCCCTCAGATTAGTAAAGCACTGTGTGCATTGGGTGCCAACTTCTGTAGTTATTTAACAGCTTCAGCCGCAATAAGACTTGCCTTTTTCTTCAACAAACATTTTGATTTTACACTGTAAACTACAGTGTCATCTAATTTAGTCAATGAATAAACTCCACTTATTTACATTACTTTTATTCTGCGGTTAATAAGTCCTCCAAATAAATTTGGTAAACGTTAACTTAAAGAATGAACTGCTTTGCTCTGGTTCGTGACCGGCCCCTAAGTAGTAATTTTTCTAAGAAAATACTTTATTTCAAATCCGATCTTAAGACCAAGCACCACTCTCAGGCTGTCAAATGAATTTATAATTTGGGTGTTTAAAAGGTCGCAGATCCGAATAGCAATTTCCTGGCTGAGTGCTACTGCACAATTACAAGTTAGCGACGCCAATTAGGGAAGCGCGTACACTTTATTATATGTAAATTTATGCCCAATCAAAACACTGTCGTGAAGTATAGTACCGGTATTCGCTTGAACGTATTTAAAGAAGCCATTGGGGAATTAGAAGTAGCCGTCTCTGATTCAAATTTTCTCTTCAAAAATTTCAAGTCCTATGCTATACCACTGTGTCATGTCACTCAGTAACTCTGTTTCAGGTCTCGCTGAAACAACGAGGTGTCCCACATGTCACGTACATATCTGTACTAGTTTTGTGTGAAATTCGTATATAAATTTGCAGTTTACGTTAGCCAACACCCGAATAGCATTTCGATTTCGTTGGATTTCTATTAATGTTTTAATCACAAATTTTTAGTTGGCTTGTTTTTGCCAGTTTTTGTCCTTCATTCTATAGGACACGTACTTGTATCCAAGCATTAGGTGAGAAACTTCTAGATAACAAAGTGGTAGCTCAGAAAAGCCGTAACAATTAACGCAATAATGAATGGTGGATGAAGTTGGGAATTGATAAGTAATGGATTTTTATGTAAACGCAGTTCTTTTATTAAATTATTTACTCTTTCATATAGAGTCCGATCCCATTTTCTGTTGCTGCGTTTTTCATTCTTAAGACAGATGCAGCTCTCCACGCTCGTCTATACTGTGCAAGCCTCTTCTTATCTACATCACTATTGAAAGCTTCATCCATTTGCACTGTTTAATGTAGTCAAACCTAGGTCTCCCTTTACAACTGTCTCCTCCCCCCCCCCCCCGACCCCTTTCCACGCCCCCCCCGCACACACACACATCCTTCTCTCCTTTACCAAATTTACGATTCCTTGATGACTCAGGGTGTGTCATATCAACAGATCCCTTGTTTTAGTTAAGTTGCTGCTGTGCTAAGTTGCATCATAAATTTCTTTTCTCCCCAATTTGAGTATACCTCTTAGTTAGTTACCCGATCCACTCATCCAATCTTCAGCATTCCTCTGCAGCACCGCATTTTAGAAACTTCCATCCTCTTCTTCACTGAGCTGTTTAACGTCCTCGTTCATTTTATTCCATTTACTCCACAGGACTACGATACACAAAGGGCCAGAGCCTCCAGTGTAACATTCCTCCATAAGTTTCTTTTCTCAGCTACCTGTCTCCATCTTTGGATATCCATTCGCCCAAAATCATCTCACTCACTTTGCCATACCTTGTCGTTATTCGGCTGCACGCAGTTCTATGTATGGCCTCTGGTAATCGCAGGACTGTAATTTTTTTGAGGTTGATTGTTATCCCAGTGCTGAACCCCAACACTGAGGATCAGATAATTTCTCATTGTGATTCTTTTCACTTAGCCTCTGAAGAACCAATATCAGACACCGAATTGTAGAAGTTGCTAGCTTTGGTAAATCCCAGAATTATTAGCTCTCTGGAAGCCTTCATATCTGGCGAGCTACATCCTGCGTGCCACCCATGGAGCCATGGAGGCAACTCCCCCCCCCCCCCCCCCCCCCCTCTTTTACGAGCCCTCCCATTAGCCGTTCCTATTTTGGGAGCCGGACCCCGGGAATACTCACTGACAACAACTGTCAGATTCCCATAATCTTTTTTGGGGTAGAAGTATGTGACGTGACAAGCTACCCCGAGCGGCGGTGAGACAGAAGCGTCCGGCCATGAGCAAGCATTGTGCTCTCGGGAGTAGAGAGAGCGTGGCACGACCCCTGAAAGCCGTCAGTGCACAGCTGATGCGTCCTGCTCCGGCCAGGTACAAGCGAGATGCAGCCATGTGGTAACGTCAAATTTTGGCGGAACCGTCAAATATCGGGCCACTGCCACGTCAAAATGCCCCATAAATCTGGAAACTGCATTATTCGACTAGCCTGCGGAGGTCTGTTTAAACTCTATCAGATGCTGATAGCCCCTTGTATGCTCTACCAGGCCTGGTATCAACGCTAAACACGAACAACACGAATGCCCTTCTACCTGTCACAATTGCAACTCTAACCATTTACATACCCTCCAACTGTGTGTATGTTTATGAAATTACATTGTTATTCGACGATGTCTTTTGAATGGTTGACTTCTTTGTCAGGCCGCACAAACAGTATGCAAACAGCGTAAGGACAAGTGAGGGAGAGCTGCCGAAATAGTTGGACGTGCTGTATTTTGCACTAAAATTTTGCAATGGGACTTTGCCTAAACAGCGTTGGTAGCTGTGCCATGCCAATTCCGACTGTCATTGACGAACAACGATGCCGTAAGTAATGAACGTCACTACGTCACAAGAAAACTGACGGAAAGAAATCACAACACCAAAAAATAATGTAGAGTAATGAAATTTCGGGAATACATTTGTCTAGGTAACATATTTAAGTGTATAACATTCATCGGTCAATACAGGGATGGTTAATACTGGTTTTGGATGGCGCTGGAGTCGTCGTCCGATGATGCCCCATATGTGCTCTATTGGAGACACATCTGGCGATCGGGCAGGCCAAGGCAACACTCTTTAGAGCATGTTGGATTTAACAGCAGTATGTGGGCGATCGGCGTCCTGTTGGAAGGCACCCCCTGCAATGCTGTTCGTGAATGGCAGCACAGCAGGTCGAATCACCAAGCTGACGTCTGCAGTAATGATGCGTGGGATAACAACAATAGTACTACTGCTGTCATACAGAACCACACCACAGGAGTATGTCTGGTGTGTCTAGCACGCAGACAGGTTGGATGCACGTCCTCAACCGGGCTCCTTCTAATCAACACACGGCCATCACTGGCACCGAGGCAGAACCAGCTTTCATCAGAAAACGCAACAGACTTCCACCCTGCCCTCCAATGAGCTCTCGCTTGACACCACTGAAGTCGCAAATGGCGGTGGTTTGGAGTCAGTGGAATGCACGCTACAGGGCGTCTGGCTCGGAGCTGTCCCTGGAGTAATCGGTTTGTAACAGTTCGTTGTGTCATTATGGCACCAACTACTGCTCAAACTGCTGCTGCAGATACAGTACGATGCGCCTGAGCCATACGCCGAACGCAGTGGTCTTCCCTCTCGGTAATCTACGTGGCCGTACCGACCCCGGTCATTTTCCAACCGTATATTCTCGTGACTACCGCTGTCAGCAATCAAGTACAGTGGCTGCATTCCTGCCAAGTCATTCTGCAATATCGCAGACGGAACATCCAGCTTTTCGTACTTTTATTACACGACCTCGTTCAAACTCAGTGAGGTGTTGATAATGGTGTTTTTGTCGCGTTAAAGATATTCTTGACTAAAACCAACTCATCACGGCCAATTTCAAAGGTAACTAACGCTCACGACCGTAACAGCGTGTATTTAAAGCAAACCTGATGTGCATCCTCATAGTGGCGCTATTTGCGCCTCTCTTATGCGATGGGCGCGAAATCGGAATAGACATCGTCTTTCGTATGTAGAATCACGTCCACCAACTTCCGTTTTTGTCGCACAATTCCTTCTTGGTGTTGCGATTTTTTTTTCCATCGGTGTATCTTACCGACGGTGCGGAAGTGACACCTGTGGTTACGAGTGCGAAGCGTGCTTATAAGGTACGCGAAGCTCGCCTACGTCATCCGGTTCCAGCGAAGCATCACCTGGTCACTACTTTGCAGAGATGACGTAGCCACTCCGTACCATGCAGCTGTTTGACCTCCCCCCTTCCCAGGCCTGACCGCCTCTGCGGAACGTAGAGGTATACTGCAGCAGCAATATCTAATTGACACGCCAATTAGAGCTTGCATAAGTCAACGTAGTGCATGTCCACTGCATCCATGTCTCTGTGCAGTAGTGTGGGCCGGAGGAGACAGTGGAAACTTGATACTGTCGAGGACTTCTTCGGAGACATATATCAATTTATCCACGACGAGGTAATTAAAAATCCAAAGGAAAATGTGTATCTGTTCAGTGCATTAAAACAGAAACTTCCTCATGTGTTCACTAAATGCTGTTCCGTGTCAAACACGAATGTGGAAGAAACATGACAACCTACTATCGAAATTAAGAGAGGCTTTATACAGGATTCCAGTACACCGTATTAATCCCCTCTGTATTGGCTACAGCACTCTGTCTTTCATCATGACTTGTGTACTATGCAACTTTCTTACGCCACATTACTCGGAGGGTCCTGTATGTCCACATGGTACCACTCTACTGGTTGACGTCGAAGCCAACGGCCTTGCTGCATCAACAACCTCTCCACCATCCATGTACTGCTTCCCGTGGAGTGCATCCTTCATTGGGCCAGACGGATAGAAGTCGGATGGTACGAGATTCGGGCTGTAGGGTGGATGAGGAAGAACAGTCCAATAAAGTTTTGTGGGCTCTTCTCGGATGCGTAGACTAGTGTGCGGCTTTGCGTTGTCATGGAAAAGGAGAAATTCGTTTTCATTTTTGTGGTGACGAACACGCTGAAGTCGTTCCTTTAACTTCCTGAGAATAGCACAGTACACTTCAGAGTTGATCGTTGCAGCATGGGGGAGGACATCGAATAGAATAACCCCTTCAGAGTGCCAGAAGACCGTCGTCATTACTTTACCAACAGAGGGTGCAGCTTTCAACTTTATTCTTCGGAAGAGAGGTAGAGTGGCGCCACTCCATGGATTGCCGTTTTGTTTCTGGTTCGAACTTATGAACCCATGATTCATCGCCTGTGACTATGTTCGACAAAAAATTGCAATGATCAGCCTCGTAACGCTCAAGCAATTCCTCACCGGTAGTCCTTCTGTTAGGCGGTGAGGAACACACTTTTGAGTACCCCAACTGGTAGACGAATATATCAGCATTACCAACAGAGATGTCCAGTTGAGCAGCGAGATGTTTGACTGTGATCTGTCGATCAATGAGAGTGTCCGCAAGTTCCAACATTGCTGAAGTAACATCTGTGTGTGGCTGGCGGACACGCGAGGGATTGGACAGATTTGTGAGACCTTGTTGCGATGACTATAGACGCCTCGCCTAAAGACTCACCGCGCTTTTGTTAACCGCTATGTCTCCGCAGACATTCTGCAAGCGCCTGCGAATATCAGTGATGCTCTGGTTTTACCACCAAAACAAACTCAATGGCAGCTCTCCGCCTCCATCATAGACGCCATTTTGAGGACAACATGTAGCGCGGCTACCTATCGGAATTTCACGAAACTATAGGAGCCGAAGCGGGTATATTCCACGATGTTCCACAACAAATTCCGCAATTTCCACGCTAAATTCGCCGAAAAGAAAAGTGTTGCATTACTTACTGAACGCCCCTCGTAGTTGCTGTTATGAGTTGGCATGCTTGCATGCAGAAACTACGCAGCCTCGTCACAGTGACAAATAGGGTTTGGCAACATCTATAGCAAAAATATGTGACAACATACAGTAACATCAATTTGGAATTATTTATTAATAGAAATTTTAGATTAATTAAGTTTAGTATCAAGGAGTTGCGCGGCACTAGTTCAGTGTTCACTTGCACTGATCCGTTTTGGCTGGCCTAGTCCTGAATCCAGTGGACGATATCTACAGTTACTTGTAGAATGTCCGATTGGTTCTTCTTAGCGGTGCCTATAGACACGGTCCTGATGCATTCTGGATGCACTGGTCATACTGTGCGGTACTAACTGGTGGAGTCCTGTGTCCAATTATATCCGGATTTGGTGGAGGGATGTCCACTTGGGAACTATTTCAGTGAAGTATGGGGAATTCATAAGGTAGTCCTTGTCTCGTGCGCCCTCTGTTGGAAGCTAGCCTTAACTCAGTTGTACCTGAGTACTAGGCAGCTCTGCGTTCGTCTGTGTATGGCTATGTTCCATATCTTTCGGAGGACGGCACTTTCGATATGGATCATGTACACTGATAAGCCAAAACATTATGACCACTGCCCACCGCGACGTTGGATGCCTCCTGTTGGCATTGCGAGCACGTGATGAGGTAACAAAAGTATGTAAGTGGGACAGACACTGACGGGGGATCTAGCGAAGATGTAGGCTGAAAATGGGGAAATCCATTGAAATAAGCGACTTTGACAAAGGGCAGATTATTATTGTACAGAGCCTGTGAACGAGTATTTCGAAAAAGGCGAAGCTGGACAAATGTTCACGTGCTACTGTCGTGAGCATCTACGGAGAGAGTTAGGACAGTGAAATTACCACTAGGCGCTAAATGGTTGGACATCCACGTCTCTTCACTGAACGTGGGGTTCGATGACTTGTCTGCTGTGTAAAATAGGATAGATGGTGATCTGTGACATCTCTGCTGAAAGAGTACAATGCTGGTAAACTGCTCGTCGTACATTGTTTAACATCGAGCTCGGCAGCAGACCCCTACCTGTTCACATGTTGACCCAACAACTTTGTTAATTACGATTGCAGTGGACACTGGACAATCGGGATTCGACAGTCGATCAATAGAAACATGTCAGCTCTTTGGCTGAATAACATGTTTGGTGCACTAAGTCGCTGGCCGTCTCCACAAACGCCGTCATCGAGGTGAACGACGGCTCGAAACGTGCAGCGCGCCACGGACGCATGCTGGTGGGAGCAGTATTGTGCTAAAGGAGACATTCTCCCGCGCTTGCATGGGGCCTGTGATAGTAATTTCAGACACGCTGACAGCTGCGAACCATCTGCATCCCTTCATGCTTGATGTCTTCACCGACGGCGATGTCATATTTAGCAGTATAATTGTCCGTGTCTCGGAGCCACAACCGTGCTACCGTGGTTTGAGAAACATTATAGTGAACTCACGTTGAAGTCTCGACGACCAAATTCGCCTGATGTAAATCCTTTGAAACCTATCTGGATCGCTATCGAGCGCCATCACTGCGTACGTAAATCAGTGGCCCGTTATTTATGCAAATTACATGACCTATGTGTAGACATGTAATGCCACATACCTCTACTAACCTGCCAACAAATTTTCAGAGTCCCGATACGCAGGATTAGTGATGTATTTCGTTCCAAAGACGGACGACGAGCTATTAAGCAGGTGGTCTTAATGTTTTGGCTCATCAGTGTATCTGACCAAACAGAAAATGAGAAACGCAGAAACCTGACACTTAATAAGCCAGACATAAAAAGCAAAAAACGCTAACATTTGTAAAATCAGTCTCGAGATAAGTAAATAATAAGTCAAAGTAACTGCCAACATAGACGCTAAATTATTATCAAAATATAACTGTTGCCAATTAATCAAAGAATTGACAAAAAAATGGTTCAAATGGCTCTGAGCACTATGGGACTTAACATCTGAGGTCATCAATCCCCTAGAACTTAGAACTACTTAAACCTAACTAACCTAAGGACATCACACACATCCATGGCCGAGGCAGGATCGAACCTGCGACCGTAGCAGTCGCGCGATTCCAAACTGAAGCGCCTAGAACCACGGTCGGCAAAGAATTGACAGATATCAGTTGCAAATAATGTTTTAATTGTGGTAACTGCAAACAGAGTGCATGCGAGTTGGAGAAAAATCATCTGAAATACCGAATATGATGTGTGAGTCACCTAAAGTGAGGTCACATAAAACAATGCATCAAAGAACGTATGGGATGAAGATTTCGCGGAATCCATCGTTGAGTACAAGCAGTGGAGAGAACTTATGGAAGAGATCTAATTGAGCTTTAGGACTAGCCCAGGAGACAAACACGCAGTACTTCATGTTCTGCAAATAACGGTGATGGTGTCAAATATGATACTTTAGAAACAGGAATTATACTTCGACTTTAGGGCTCTTAATGTCAAAGGTTATCTTGTAGTTACACGGTTCTACATATATTAAGAACTGAGACACACTGCTCGAATTCAGGGGAAGTAAGACAGAAAAATGCATTTTACGTCATAACATGTGCTATCATTGTGCACATGAAAGCAAGGACTGCTGCGCCTATCGGATGCTAGCAGAACTGAGACAGCGACAATGATAAGTGCTACATAGCAACAGGTACAAATTGTGGAACACGCTGTTCTACACGCAAAACTATCCCTGTAGCAGTTAACATACAGATTCCTTTGTACGAAATATCATTATTAGTGCCGTGCGTGGCTATAAGAATGGATATTGCCACTGACTGCGATAACATGGTTTTCTTAGGTAATGGAAGCTGTGCCGTAAGGCAGATTTATGGCTCTGAGCACTATGGGACTTAACATCTATGGTCATCAGTCCCCTAGAACTTAGAACTACTTAAACCTAACTAACCTAAGGACAGCACACAACACCCAGTCATCACGAGGCAGAGAAAAGGCAGATTTAGCATTTGCGTCTGCAGTATTGCGAATTTATGTCATGCTCATATGTTACGGCTGCCCTTACTTTCTTTAAGTATCGTACAGGGAGTTCCGGTAGATGCGCTGAGAAATGACTGCCGGCCAGGGTGGCCGAACGGTTCTAGGCGCTGCAGTCTGGAACCGCGTGACCGCTACGGCCGCAGGTTCGAATCCTGCCACGGGCATGGGTGTGTGTGATGTCCCTAGGTTAGTTAGGTTTAAGTAGTTCTAAGTTCTAAGGGACTGATTACCTCTGAAGTTAAGTCCCATAGTGCTCAGAGCCATTTGAACCTTTTTTTTTTTTTTTTTTTGAGAAATAACTGTTAAGAGAAAAGTACGATACTCTGCGTCGTTTCCGATTCAATTAGCATTGAAGTTAGCCAATCAAGTCACTGTGCATACAAATCCGTTGCAAATGTGAACTTCGTTTGGTTGGCTGAAACCGAACAAAAAAACACAGGAAACCACTGGACGGTATCGCGTTTGATCCTTGCTACAATCCAATGTCCAATTTTTGTATCGTTCTCTTGTTTAGTCTGAGCGAACCAAACAAAGAACACGTTTGGTAACACCATCTCTCGCAGGCTGCTTGAATTTGCGCGTCCAATGACCTGATTGGCTACTTTCTTTGTTAAGTAAATTGGAAATGGCGCAACGTATCGAATTTTTATTCTTAAATATTTTTACTCAGCGCTAGCTACCCTGCAACGCCCTTACAAGCTTTTCAGACTGTTTCTGACCACCCTGTATATCTCATGTGAGTATTGAATACATGTACTAGCATAACAGGAAGACATATGACTAACTTTGTAGGTGATGTGGTGTATACATGGTACGAACGTGAATGCAAAAAGCTGCTCCCACCACCAGCAGTACCGACTTTAATCCGGGTGGGCATCGAGTCGAACTGAGATGCGACGGTGCTTAAATCGCGGCCGGCCGTTCGGCGGCTATCGGAATCACGTGATCCTTCCTGAACCAACCTTGGAAGAGGTGACTCACCATTTTACTTCAGCCATGTCTTCAATACCGGTGGTTGCTCCGGCTGTGTCCATAGCCGACGCTGATATCGAAAGTGACACATCAGTCCACTCTCCGGTTGTTCCTACGGCGGCCTTCTGCCTGACCGTCGTCACTCTCTCGTTGCGAACACGGAAGAACGATTGCGTAAACAACGCTCCCATAAACAACGCAAAAGGAAGTCGGAAAAGTATTCTTCTCCCTGTCCAGATGATACACTACCTATTGAGCAGATCAACGCTTCATCGTCTGAGATCATGGACGACGGCGTCGTCAGTGATCTATCTCCTGAAAGAAATGATATGGGCTTCGGAACTAGACATTGCACTGTTACAGGAGGTGCATTTAGCAGCGCTACCACAAATAGCAGGATGTGGCTTCCATGCCTCTCATGGCGATCACCTTGGCCGTGGTGTGGCAGTGTATATACGAGGAGGCATACTGATTGACAACATCATGTATCCCCCGTTTGCCAGGGCCATGACGTTTACGATTCACTCCACGCGCGTCATTAATGCCTATGCGCCTTCTGGTCGTTGTGAAAGCGCAAAACTTTATACGGAGGAGATTGTCCCACTGTTCATAGGCTGACTTGAAAATCTTCTCTTTGGAGAGGACTTTAACTGTGTATTCGGCGGAAAGCAATTTCCGATTTTACGCCGTGCCAGGAGCTCCGTCTCATTGTTTGCGATCCATCCCTACGGGATACCTGGGAGGTACTGGGCGCAGACGACTCAGAATTCACGTTTCACACGAGCCATTCAGCAAGTCGGTTAGACGGTATTTATGTCTCCCGTGCGCTGGTTGATGCGGTGCTAGATGGAGAGCGCTGCCCTTGGTGTTCTCCGACCACTGCTCCTTCCATGCGAGGAGGTTTGGAGGAGTGGGGCACCGTGGAAACTCATCACTCAGCATCTTCAGGATCCTTATTGTCGCCAACGTATCACTGAGACGTGGACAATGTGCGAACGGCGTCTCCGATCACCACCCATCATTGGTGGAATGGTGGCTGGAACGTGCCAAACCTATGCTCCGTCGCACATTCGTCACTTACGGTGGGGAGATGGCTGCTTGGCACAGGCAGAATACAGACTTCTACTTCAGTGACCTCCGAGACCTTGATGGCCTGTCACCTTCCTCTGAAGAGTAAACTTAATGCAGCATGATTAAGGAGAAGTTATTAGCTATAATTTGCCGGAAACTACAGGTGGCTGTGGTGCGTGCTGCAGACATGACGTGGTGGGTGGGGGAAATCTTCCATGCATCATATTATGCACTATCTCAGACACTGCATACAAAACTTAGTCACCGAACTCGTAGATCACCGTGCACAGCGGGTCAGCTGCCAAGTGGACATAGTCGACAGCTTTGTAGAACGTTATCGCCGAGACTACCGTGCCGATGAGGTCGTCCTGGACTTCGATCCTATAGCCGTGGACGCTCCACGAGTTCTCTCGCTTGAGGAGGGGGTTACGTTAATGGAACCTTTCACCTCCGTGGAGGTCACTACCGCTGTCTTCAAGGGCGCGCTATACATGTCATCAGGCATCGACGGACTCCCTACTGAATGTTATCGTACGTTTTGTGGTCTCATGTCTACACGATTGACGGAAATGTAAAATGAACTGATCACGTCTGCAGCAGCCATTCCGCAAGCATTAATCTAGGACATCATTATTCCCGTTCATAAAGCGGCACCTGGAGTTACTGCAGGCCCTACCGCCCTATCACCTTATTAAATACTGATGATAAGATTTTTGCGCGGCTTTATATCCTGTCTTAGAATGGAATGGCTTCCCTGACTGGTTCATCAGCGTCCTTCGGTGGCTCTAGCAGCGCGTGTTCGTTGATCGAGGCCAATGGGAGTGTGGCGGGTACGTTACCAACTCAACGGTCGGTCCGCAAAGGCTGCCCCCTATCCATGTGCCTTTACGTAGTGGCAATGGAGCCTACTGACGGCATTCGCAGGTGACCTCCTGCAGTTGGTTCGTTCTCGGGAGGAGACGCTCGACACCATTATGGCTCATGGAAGAGCAGCTGGAAATGTTATGAATGTGCGCGAGCTACCCCCGGAAGATCTTGCGCCCCCGTCCTGTGCCCAGTGTCTTCTCCATCTTGGGATCACCTTTACGTAGTCAACGCGCCGTACAGCCACGGTCAGCTTCGGTGAAGTTTTGAGAATAACCCGTATAATGATCAGTCAAACTCTCTACGCCGCCTTGATTCTTTGCAGCGTGTTGCCTACCTGAATGCCTATGTGGCATCCAGAATGGTTCGCATTACTCAGGTTCTACCGATGCCGATTACGACAGGACGTAGTATTAAATGGGCATTCGAATATTTTCTGACGGCTGGGTCCATCCTCAAAGTGCGCTGTGACATACTTCCTCACCCCCTGTGTACAGGGGCCTTGTCTCACCAACGTACACTATCACGCGGCGGCACTTTACATGGCCACGGTGTATAAATGACGGTCCAGTGTTGCGGCCTCCATTACTCACTATTCACTTGTGGTCCTTTTTCTAGTGTCCCTATCCCCGCCGGGCCCGGTTGCTAGTGTCATACCCACGTTTGCAAACATCGTGGCGTTCATTGTGCTTTTCAGTTATGCTCGCACCGAACTCCCAGGAACGCGCGGCCGCCGGAAAAGGATTTCTATGTCCTTTGCCTGGTTAATGTCACCCGTAACGTCGTAGAATGCAAGTTCCCATTGTTTCGGTGAACTGTGAAATGGCGACACGTTCATCGAAGTATTTTTCCGACTCATATCAGATCAACTTGGTATTATGCGACCTGTGGGAAGTTTCCAACTAACCGGCAAATCTATGCCATACGAATGGCGGACTCTCCCCTCTCCGCCGTCTGTCGTGGTGACGACGATGATCATCATCGATTCAACTGTGTAGCCGTTGTGGATGTCTGGTTGTTGGGGCGAAAAATGGTCGCCTGTTTTGTACGAGTATCGCAGACGGAGAGTACTTTCTTTTACCAGCGGTGGAATATTTTCCTGCAACAAAGTCTAGGGCGGTTCTCTGGATAGAAAAAAAAAGTGGTTCAAATGGCTCTGAACACTATGGGACTTAACATCTATGGTCATCAGTCCCCTAGAACTTAGAACTACTTAAACCTAACTAAGCTAAGGACATCACACAACACCCAGTCATCGCGAGGCAGAGAGATTCCCTGACCCCACCGGGAATCGAACCTGGGAACCCGGGCGCGGGAAGCGAGAACGCTATAGCACGACCACGAGCTGTGGACTCTCTGGATAAAAGGTTGGACCTTACTTAGCATATCTATATGGAGATGATCATCACTCGCCCCTTGATTTTTGGCAGTACTTGCAGACTGCACATGCGGAAGCTGCGCGCTGTTCCCGTCATCCAGCGTATTTTACCAATTATCTTAACAGTGTTTTTACCACTCCCCCATCAAGTTGGCGTGTTCCGGTGTGGCAGGCACCCGACCAATTTGGAACGAAACACGACGCGCCTCCACATTGCACTCGGTGCTCCTGCCATCCTTTATCACTTTGCGGGGTCTCCAGGGTTGCAGATGGCTGGACTAGTTTCAATTTGCCTTTCAACTGTCTATATGTGCGAAATACATGAATAAGATGTAAAATATGTAAAATAAAAATGAGCAGTGTGAGGGTGCAGCACAGCGGTGGAAGGGGTGGGGCATCATAGCCAGGCCTCGGGTTTCGACCACTGCCCACCTTGTTACCTCCAACCTGTAACTGACTGTGACCCTAATACAAAAAAATAAAAAACAATACAAAAACTTAAAATATTAAGAAACAATTAAAAAGACTGACGTTTTCTTTGTTTCAAAGCATTGAGAAATTGTAACTTTGTCACTTGAAATATCCCCCTGGATAGAAAGAAAATTTTTTAAATTAAAAAAGAAGAAAATGGAAAGGTGATTGCTCGCGATAAGCCGTAAATCCGGGTTCGAGTCTCGGTCCGGCACAAATTTTCATTCTCGCCATTCCATTATGCGGCTGATAGTTGTCCATATTCGCAACTGCGAATATATTTCTTGCATTTCAATATGACTGTAGTCGTCACAGTGCATGCCCGAAGGAACTTTGCATCGTAATTCGGAATAACACCGGCACTGGAATATCGTATCGTATATACCACTGTAAATGGTGTTCATTTATCTTTCTTCAATTTGTGTGGGTTTATACTAATTTCATTTTATTTTGTAGGACATATGTAGCGTTAAGCATTTTCGTTTGCTGAAAACGATTTTTCTGCTGTTGACTGTCACGCTGTATTTTTTATTGTCCTCCCTTGTACATTAAATGGCCTGCAAAAACGACTCAGTCGGGCTCATCTTAATGAAAGAGTAATAAATGAATAAACATACTCAGCACCTATCAGACCACACTGATGAAAGGGCGTATTCCTACCAATACACTGTCTGAGGAAAAATATTCGGACACTTATTAACAACAAACAAACAACTCCTCCCAAACAGGCCACGAAGGCCCCAAAGATACCGACCGGCCTCTGTGTCATCCTCAGCCCACAGGCGTCACTGGATACGGATATGGAGGGGCATGTGGTCAGCACACCGCTCTCCCGGCCGTATGTCAGTTTCCGAGACCAGAGCCGCTACTTCTCAATCAAGTAGCTCCTCAGTTTGCCTCACAAGGGCTGAGTGCACCCCGCTTGCCAACAGCGCTCGGCAGACCGGATCGTCACCCATCCAAGTGCTAGCCCAGCCCGACAGCGCTTAACTGCGGTGATCTGACGGGAACTGGAGTTACCACTGCGGCAAGGCCGTTGGCTCGGACACTTATTAGTGGTCATTAATATGAGGTGTTTCCTCCCTCTGGCTTTATAACCGCTCTAACTGTACTGGTGGTACTTTCAGTGAGGTTTATGAACGTCTGTGGAGGTACAGTATCCCAATCTTCCTCAAGATTCGAAACTAGAGAAGGTAAAGATGTTGCACGATGTGGTCTGGAGCGAAGTTCGCACTCAAACTCAACCCAAAGGCGCCCCATTGGATTCTGGTCGGGACTCTGGGCTGGCCAGTCCATTTCAGATGCAGCTTTATGACAAGGTGCAATGTCATGCCGACACAAAGAATCATCTTGTGAGAATGGTTCCTCTACAGTACACCGTACAAAATGTTGTAAAATGTGCTCATATCCTTATATCCTTCCTAACCAGGAAAATCACCACAGTACCGTAACACTAACTATTCTCTACTTCACTGTTGGCACTATACATGGTGAATGTAGGGTATCAAATGCCAGTTCTGGTCAAAATCGAAGATATCAGTAGGAGCTATCTTTTCAAGAATCGAAATCTCTTTCCTTGGATTCCCTGATACTTTCGATCAGATAGTGTATTGTCTACAGCTGGCAGGTGCCCATACTACATCATCCTTTTCGGACTGCCTCCTCCAGTTGTCCCTGACCATTACCACTCGTGAAACATGGTATGGGCCCGTACACTGGATGACGGCCCCTGTAGCGTCTCTCATCTCCTTCCCCTTTCTCCGAATGGCCGTCACATATGTGTGTTACCAACAACATTGCATGTCCAAGTGATCTGCGCTACAACTGACAATATCCTCGATCAGCAATCTGTCCTAAAGGCCACCCCCGAACTACGCCCTCTGCCATTCAAACATGCCGGCTCCATGCGAGAAGCCTAAGCGCCCCATGAACGCCCGGTATAACCTTGAACCTTGAGAGTTCGTCGGCCTCATCTTCTGACGTCTTCCGTGAATCATACGAATGATTTATCATAGCAGGTGCATGTCCGGGTTAAAAGTTCTTTGGACTCACTTACGCCATAATGGTTTTTGTTCATGTATGCAACGTAAGACCCCCTTCTCCCCCCCCCCCCTCCCGCCGCCCCATGAACCATGCACCTTGCCGTCGGCGGGGTGGCATGCGTGCCTCAGCGGTACAGATAGCTGTACCATAGGTACAGCCACAACGGAGAGGTATCTATTGAGAGGTCAGACAGACGTGTGGTTCCCGAAGAGGGACAGCAATCTTTTCAATAGTTGCACGAGCAACAGTCTGGATGATTGACTGGTCTGGTCTTGTAACATCAACCAACAATTTTGCTGCGAACGGCTGAAGGCAAGGGGAAACTACAGCTGAAATTTTTCCCGAGCACGTGCAGTCCTGCTGTATCGTTCAATGATGATGGCATCACCGGCCATATGGTTCTAGGCGCTTCAGTCTGGAACCGCGCGACCGCTACGGTCGCAGGTTCGAATCCTGCCTCGGGCATAGATGTGTGTGATGTTCTTAGGTTAAAATGGTTCAAATGGCTGTGAGCACTATGGGACTTAACATCTGAGGTCATCAGTCCCCTAGAACTTAGAACTACTTAAACCTAACTAACCTAAGGACATCACACACATCCATGCCCGAGGCAGGATTCGAACCTGCGACCGTAGCAGTCCCGCGGTTCCTGACTGCAGCGCCAGAACCGCACGGCCACCGCGGCCGGCGATGTTCTTAGGTTAGTTAGGTTTAAGTAGTTTTAAGTTCTAGGGGACTGATGACCTCAGATATTAAGTCCCATAGTGCTCAGGGCCATTTGAACCATTTGATGATGGCAGCCTCTTGAGCGAAATATTCCGGAGGTAAAGTATTTGCCCCATTTGGATCTCCGGGCGGGGACTACTCAGGAGGATGTCTTCATCTGGAGAAACGAAACTGGTATTCTACTAATAGGACCGTGGAATCTAAATCCCTTAATCGGGCAGATAGATAGGTTGAAGTTACATGTACTAGGAATTAGTGAAGTTCGGTGGCAGGAGGAACAGGACTTCTGGTCAGGTGAATACAGGGTTATTAATACAAAGTCAAATAGGAGCAATGCAGGAGTGGGTTTAATAATGAATACGAAAATAGGAATGCGGGCAAGCTACTATGAACAGCATAGGTGAACGCATTAACATACCTAAGATAGACGCGAAGCCCACGCCTACCACAACAGTACAAGTTTATATGCCAACTAGCTCCGCAGATGATGAAGAGATTGACGAAATGTATGATGAGATAAAAGAAATGATTCAGCTAGTTAAAGGAGGCGAAAATTTAATTGCGATGGGGGATTGAAAATGGATAGTAGATGGACTGGGTGAAAGGAATGAAACAGGAAGCTGGCTAGTAGAATTTTGCACAGAGCATAATTTAGTCATCGCTAACAGTTGATTTAAGAATCATAAGAGGAGGCTGTATACAAGGAAGGGACATGGAGATACCGGAAGTATTCAGATTCATTAGGTAATGGTAGGACTGAGATTTAGAAAATAGATTTTAAATTGTAAGACATTAGCTGGGGCAGACGTCGACTACGATCACAATTTATTGGTTTTGAACTGTAATTTAAAACTGAAGAAGTTGCAAAATGATAAGAAAACAAGGAGATGGGGCCCGGGTAAGTTGAAAGGACCAGAGCTTGTTGAGAGTTTTAGAGGGAGCGTTAGGTAACAGTTAAATATAACGGGGGAAAGGAATACAGTAGAAGACGAATGGGTAGCTTTAAGAGAAGAAATAGTGAAGGCAGCAGGGGATCAAATAGTTAAAAAGACAAGGCCTAATGGATATCCTTGGATAACAGTAGAGATATTGAATTTAACTG
The DNA here is from genome assembly GCF_021461395.2 of Schistocerca americana. NCBI lineage: Eukaryota > Metazoa > Arthropoda > Insecta > Orthoptera > Acrididae > Schistocerca > Schistocerca americana. The sequence continues at coordinate 655,076,273 of NC_060130.1, read as the reverse complement.
ACGAAAGTAGAAAATTCAAAAATGCAATAAATGAAGCAGGCGAAATGGGAACAGAAACGTTTAAAGCATGAGAGTGACATGAAGTGCAGAACTGCTTAGCAGGAATGGCTAGAGGACAAATGTAAGGAAACCAAAGAAAAATTTGGAGTAGGAATTAAAGTTCAGGGAGAAGACATAAAAACTTCAAGGTTTGCCGATGACATTGTAATACTGTAGGAGACAGCAAAGGACTGGGAAGAACAGTTGAACGGAATGGGCAGAGTGTTGAAAGGAGGATATAAGATGCAAATAAACAAAATCAAAACAAAGATAATGGAATGTAGTCAAATTAAATCAGGTGATGCTAAAGAAATGAGACTAGGAAACGAGACACGTAAAGTAATAGATGAGGTTTGCTATTTGGGCATCAAAATAAGTAATGATGGCCGAAGTAGAGAGGATACAAAATGGAGACTGACAATGACAAGAAAATCAATTCTGAAGAAGAGAAATATGTTAACATCGAATATAGATTTGAGTTTCAGGAATCCTTTTCTGAAGGTATTTGTCTGTAGTGTAGCATGCATGGAAGTGAAACACGGACGACAAACTGTTTATACAACAATAGAATAGAAGCTTTCGAAATGTGGTGCTACAGAAGAATATTGAAGATTATATGGATCGATCACGTTACTAATGTGTAAGTACTGAACAGAATTATGGAGACAAGAAATTTGCGACACAATTTGACCAAAAGAAGGGATTGGTTGGTAGGATATATTCTGAGACACCAAGGGATCACCAATGTAGTATTGTAGGGTAGTGGACGGTTGGAGCAAAAATCGTAGAGGGAGACCTGAGATGAATATAGGAAGCAGATTCAGAAAAATGTAGGTTGCAGTAGTTATTCGGAGACGAAGAGGCTTGCACAGCATAGAGCTGCACGGAGAGCTGCATCAAACCAGTCTTCGGACTGAACACCACAGTCACATGCAACGTAAGACGAGAATAATAGCGAGCACATTTGGAACAGTGTAGTTTATTGCAGTCAAGAACATGCGAAACAATACAATGCCCGCACTGGTTTCGATTGGACAGCCAGGAGCCTCGTTTACCCAATAGATTGTTGATATATCATGACAATGTCATAGGCCAAAATTCCCCGCGTGAGATAATAAAATGGCGTGTTTCACGCGGTTACATATATTTCGTGCGTGAGCGTTATGGAGCTGAGCATCAAACTCTACTGCTGAACGTTATAATAGAAACGTTTAGAATCACGTAGAAGTTTCTTCTAAATTTCACAGAGTGTACGTTCCGAAAAGAGCCAGGTAACGTATTAGTTTCTCCCACATACATCGCATGAAAAGACCACAACGAGAAAATCATAGAAATTAGAGCCCATACAGAACTTCCTTACCTCTTCCATTCTATCTCTACACACACGCGCACACACACACACACACACACACACACACACACACACAAGAGCGCGCGCACACACACAACAACAGAGAGTTGATAATCCTCTCACAGGGAGCGTTGTGTGGTGTGAGAAACCGAAATGTGTCTTGGACATTGTCATGCAGGAACATCACATGCCTCATAATTTATACAAATGCCTGAAATGTTGAAGCTGTGCCATGCATTGTTCAGTGCGCCCGCAACAAACACCAGAGCGTATCGCCAATTTTTTGCTGTGGAATCCTTCTCTATGGGGCTCGGAGATGGTACGTACTTCACTGTCTGACGCAGAATGTTAGATATCAGTTGTGGATCCAAAGGAGCCAAGGAGGGGGGGGGGGGGGGGGGGGTGGACAGTGTAATGACCCCCAAAAACACTTTTTAGTAAAAGTGTTTAAAGCTTTACATATTTATATTTCTGAGTTTCTCTGCTACCTCTCGGAGAATAAAGTAGCATTAGAACTAACAATCTCGAAAATGCAAGGAGTTCTAGAAAATTACAGGCTGCTTTTCAGTTTCTTCATTACGTGGGTGAGCTTGTGGCTCGATCGTCTATGGAAACATTCCAACCAGGTAAAGGTGACCATTCTATAGGCTGTCTGTGCCTGCTATCGAGAACAAATCCGATACGGTTCCAGAGTGCACAACTGGGATAGGGAGGGAGCCACAGGAAGTTGAATAAGTTGATACAGAAATGGAAAGAAGCCCTGCCCCACTAAGAAAAATATTATACTAATACCTACTTACAGAATATAATCGCAAATGACTAAAATAAACAGCGTTCCTCTCATTTACTCGATGGCAGAGTCATATAGTGGTGAATGCACACGCTGATTTTATATTGTGCAGATTGTGGTGTCGTCAAAACTGTGACAGTCTGTTCATATTATAGTTATTAGATCAATTACATGACATATGTACTTCTCAAATTTCTGGATCAATGCTTTCCAAATACCACACGCCTCTGAAATGAAATAACTTGAAAGTTACGTTAAGGCGATGTTCGCACTAACATAAATAAATTAATATTATTTATTTCAAATATTTTATTTTTATTGTTTGCGTAGTCATAGATATCTGTAGCATCTTATACGTGATGTTGACGGCTAGGTATATTTGGGAGGGGAGAGAGACTATAACAATCTGTAGCTCTTCCAGAACCGAACTCCAAATCCACGAGTGTTAGATACCGCTCTCATAGTCAACGCCTCGGTTACAAACGTTTCTCTCTGCTCCCAAATCCAAATGCAACGAAGTCAAGTTCATCAAGAGTAGAACGCTGAATGTTAGCCAATAACGAGAATAAGAAAGCCCAGGTACAGTGCAGTAAGCACAATGGCGTGATTGATAGTAGCTCATGCAACGGACTGCCCAAGACTGAGTCGCAGCTAACTGCTGGTGCACTGCTGCGAGCAGCTCAGCCCGCGTCACATACCGTGCAGAGACCTGGTGACCGGACTTTGGTGAGAATATTAAACAAACTATCTTGATTGATGCCGCGGCGGTATCACCTCCTACGACTGAAGTTTTTTTGCGTTTATTCCATCCGTTGAATTCTTCATCACAAATAGGAGGTGGACTCTATGTTGATGATATGTGGGAGGTAGCCTGGCGATCAGTAAGTGTGTTGATAGATCAGTTTGAGGCATACCGCTCCTCGTGTTTCTAGCTGACATTCTGTGTATAAAACCGGTTCTTACTTCTACTGCGATCCCTGTTGTTCTGCTGTGATGCTCGAGGTGAGAAAATGTAAGCCACTGCCGTTGCAAACCAGGACGATGACCACGCATAGTACATCTTCCCTGCACAACGAACAGCGACACACTTGACGTCCAGCGTGTTGGGCGCTATTTCGGAAGTGCATTCCAACATCTCACATTCCTGCAACACGAATTCGCAGAAGTTCAATTAACTGCACCAACTGTGCTGGTCAACCCCGACCTAACATCTATAATGTTTATTTCTTCTTTCTTCTTTAGTGTTTCTGTCTTACGAAGGTATGAGGTGAACGCTCTCCATTGCGTCCTTTTTCTAGCTTCTCCCTCCATCTGCTTATATGTTCATTCATTCCTAATGTCATTTATCATTCCAGTTCTCTTCCAACCTCTTCCTCTCATTCCTTCCACTTTTCCCTCTATAAGTCTTCGTTGCAGACAATTCCTACACACTTTATGTCCCAGCTAAGATTTTCTTCTTCTTTCTGATCACTTCCAATATTCTTCTTCTCTCTTCTATTTTCTTTCTTACTTCCTCATTTTTAAGCCTGCAAGTCCACTTCACCTTAAGCATTCTTCTACACAGGCACATTTCGAAACTTTCTAAATATTTTTTCCTTCTTTTTAACTGTACATGATTCACTGCTGTATAACAATGCACTCGAAACAGAACGTTTATCAGATCTTTTCATCAGCTGTATTGGAATTTTTCTAGTTGTTAATAACTGCTTCACATTTTCAAATGCTCTCTTTCTCATAAATAGCTTCCTGTTTATTTCTTCCGTAAAGTTTCCGTTCCTCATCATTTAACTTCCGAAGTACAGAAAGGATTTTGCTTGTTCTACCTTTTTCTCCGTCTAAGAACATGTTAAACGGCGCTTATTCTCATCACTTTTGTTTACTAACCCTGTCAAAATAATAAACCAGATTCTGTCTATAGAGCCGGCCGGAGTGGCCGAGCGGTTGTAGGCGCTTCAGTGTGGAACCGCGCGACCGCTAAGGTCGCAGGTTCGAATCCTGCCTCGGGCATGGATGTGTGTGATGTCCTTAGGTTAGTTAGGTTTAAGTAGTTCTAAGTTCTAGGGGACTGATGACCTCCGCTGTTAAGTCCCATAGTGCTCAGAGCCATTTGAACCATTTCTGTCTATAGAGAAGGGTAATTGAAGTATTTATCTTCTTTTATTTCAGACACACTCACATAACATGACAATAATTATAACCGGTCTTCGTCTTCAGCTTCTGCAATCAGAAAAAAATCTACATTAAGAACTTAAACTCTAAAACTTTTGAAAGTTATATTTGTAATTAAAGTAAAAACTCAAAATACGTACAATTCATCCCAAAAGTCGTAGGCGGTGTTTGGTGAGAGAAACGTACTAAATCTAAGAACAAACACCAGGGGAGAGCCTTACAGTGGATACATTTTTGAAAACATTCTTTAGATTCAATTCTACTATGGTTACTCTGATTTTACGATGATGGAACCAGCTGTAACAGTCGCTACGCTCTACATGGTTTCCTGTGTTCCAGCTGATGTTGGCAGAGAGCTGCACTGTGCCGTCTGGCCGTGTCGTCACTTCCACGCAGTTTTCCAGATAACATAAACACCTCGTAGCTGGAAGAAAAGTGTCATCAGTCTGCAGCGCAGTGCTGTCGTGTGCTGTGTTAGTCATGTCATCTCTGCTGAGCATATGGTGAATGATGCAAATACCGCACAACCAGAAGTAGAGCGTCATCAGTAGTTGGCAACATGTGTAAATAACTGTAGCATTCCTACTTTGATTTTTGTCCCAAACAAAGTTTTGTCAGTTCCGTTTATAATCATCGGAAAGTAAATCTCAAAATACATACAGGTCATAAATGTCAAACTTGGTGAGCCAAGTTTTGTCATACTAAATCTAAGACGAAACACCAGACAACCAAGCAAACTTACATGGGTTGGACAAAAAATTGAGAACACTGCGAGAAACCCATGCTTTATCGTAAATACAGACGCTACCTAAGCCGGCAAGTTTCGTTGTTATATCGACCACGAAAGGCGCCTATGCAATGTCCTCAACTCGTTCCAAGTGTCAATCGTGGTCGCAACAGTATTTCGTATAGTTGTGAGTGCGTCATGTTGGAGCTAAGTAAGTTCGAACGTGGGCAGAATGTTGACGTGCGTATTGTTGGTGCTACCGTAACCAAGATAGTCGAATTGCTTGGTGGTTCAAGAGGCACCGTATCGAAAATTTTTACCGCATACAGGTAAAGCGGAAGAACATCATCCACTAAGTCACAACGCGGTCGAAAGTGTGTGTTGAGTAATCGTGACAGACGGTAGTTGAAGAAGACTGTGACGAAGAATAAGAGGACGACGGCTTCAAAAGTCAGTGCAGAACTGGACTATGGAGCAATGGCAGAAAGCCATTTGGTCGCATGAGCCTAGTGTTTCAAACTTCTGGCTAACTTTACGTCACAGGAGTGAAACATAGCAGGGGTAGGGTGATGATTTGGGCAATGATATCCTGGTATTCCACAGGTCTCATTGTTACTATGCGAAGTCGCATTACTGCAAAGGCTTATGTGAGTATTTTGACGGATCAGGCTCAAACTGTGGTACAATGCTTGTTTCCCAATGATGATGCTATGTTCGAAATTAATAGAGTTTCCGTTCACACAATTCGCATCGTCAAAGACTGGTTTTATGAGCACAAGGATGAATTATTGTATTTTCCCTAGTCACCATAGTCACCAGATTTCAATGTCAGCCGTGCGGGATAGCCGAGCGGTCAAGGGCGCCTTGCCACGGTTCCCGCGGCTCCCCCGTAGGAGGTTTCAGTCCTCCCTGGGACATGGGTGTGTGTGTTGTCGTTAATGTACGTTAGTTTAAGTTAGATTAAGTAGTGTGTAAGCCTAGGGATCGATGACCTTAACAGTTTAGTCCCATAGGAACTAACCACAAATTTCCAAATTTCTCAATGTTGTTGAGTTTTTATGGTCTGTTTTCGAAAGATAAGTGCGTGATCGCTATCAATCTCCATCATCGTTACCAGTATTTGCCACAATCTTCCAGGAACAACGGTATAAATTTTCATAAAAACTATACAGGACTTGCATTTACTCATCCCAAAACTACTGGATCTGTTTTCAATGCCAACGGTTTTCCTACACCGATTAGGCATGGTAATGTATTGTGCTTGTGATGTTTCTATGTCTTCATCTGCCGGCTGCATATCTGGACGAGAATGGAAAGCCCACGTGATGACTGGGTGTTGTGTGCTGTCCTTCGGTTAGTTAGGTTTAAGTAGTTCTAAGTTCTAGGGGACTGATGACCATTGATGTTAAGTCCCATAGTGCTCAGAGCCATTTTTTTGGAAATCCCAGTTCGGTGCAGGAAGAACTGGTAGACAACACGAAAACCTCTAAAAAAAAAAAAAAAAAAGGAAGGCAGCAGCCATAAATGGCATACAAAAGGAACATTTAAAGTTTGACGGTTTGTCGATACATTTGATTCTTGATTGTGAAACATGTGCTGGGAAAGAACTAGTAGAACCTAAAGCATGGCAATAGATGGAAGTAATCTCAATGTCCAAAAAGAGAAATAGCTATAGTAGTAGGACTAAGTTCATATTTCCCCACTCTGCATTGTTGCCAAATTTATTCAAGATGGCAGATAAAAGATGGTGGCGATAGATAAGACTATGTTGCAATGACATCATGGTGAGAAGTTCAAATTTTTGTGGGAAAATAGGTCAATTGGGTCACTCCCCTAACCGAAACACTCCCCTCCCCCTACCCTTCCCCCCGGAAAATGGTGGGAAGTTTAAATTTTGGTGGAAAAAGGTCACTTGGGCTACTTCCACTAAGCTTAGAAAATGGCGGGAAAATTTGGGTGGAAAAATAGGTCACTTGGGCTACATCCACTAACCTAAGTCATCCGACCGCCACTTCTTCCTTGGAATTGGTGGGAAAAGGACTCAGCCTGTGCTGGGCTGCTGGATAGGACGGACATAAGTCTGTATTTTGCATGCAGTTTTTATTTAAACAGTTTGAGTTGTCATAGGCAGTAGCTCCATCCAGTGTGTTCACCATGAGGTCCGCAGTCCTACTGAGCTAGTACACAGTACTGCGACCATAGGGCGCTATCATCCCATGGTAGTCTATGGAAAAATGGCGGGAAAAGGACTCAGCCTTTGTCCAGCTGCTGGAGAGAGGAAGGAGTGTACTTCAGTTATCTTGTAGCAATTTATTTAGGGATGGATTTCATATAGCTCATTTATTACACTGACACAAAATACTTGAGGTCACAGTAAATAGCCTACAGACTTGCAAACAACTCGTATATCAACTGAAATAATGCAGTACACTGATGCAAATTGTCAAAATAATTCTTGTATAACGATCTGCAAACACCATCACTAATTGTAAGCTGTTGAATTCATGCACTGCACAGCCCACAGACCTGCAAATTTCCATAAATCACCGAAATAATGCAGTACACTGATGTACCAACACGCAAAAAACTCGTAAATTGTTAAACTAATGCACGTAAAAGACTTTGCAAACACGCTTGCTAATCGTCAACTGTCGAAATTGTGCATTGGACAGCCAGAACACCTGCAAAGTACTCGTAAATTACCGAAATAATGCACTGATGTACATCAGTGTACTGCATTATTTCGGTGATATGCAAGTACTTTGCAGGTCTGTCGGCTATTTACTGTGACCTCAAGCACGCCAGGGTGAGTGTTTTGTACCAGTGTAATAAATAAACTATGTGAAATCAATCCCTAAATAAATTGCTCCAAGATAATTAAAGTACACAGCTTCCTCTCTCCGGCAGCTGGACACAGGCTGAGTCCTTTTCCTGCCATTTTTCCACAGACCGCCATGGGATGATAGCACCCTCTGGTGGCATTACTGTGTACTAGTTAAGTTGGACTCACACTCGATGGTAAACACACTGGTTGGTGAACACACTGGATGGAGCTACTGCCTAGGACAACTTAAACTGTTTAAATACACACTGCATGCAAAATACAGACTTACGTCAATCCTATCCAGCAGTCTAGCACAGGCTGAGTCTTTTTCCCGCACATTCCAAGGAAGAGGTGGCGGTTGGATACTTAGGTTAGCCCAAGTGACCTATTTTTCAGCCAAAATTTTCCCGCCATTTTCTTAGGTTACTGGAGGTAGCCCAAGTGACGTTTTTTTTCACCAAAATTTGAGCTTCCTGCCATTTTCTGTGGAGGAGAGGGGGAGGGTATGGAAGGGAAGGGGGTTAGATTAATGAAGGTAGTCCAGTTGACCTATTTTACTGTCAAAATATGAACTTCCCGCCATGATGTTATTGCGACATTGCGATATCTGCCATCTTGAATAAATCTGGCAACAATGCAGAGTGGGGTCATATGAACTTTGTCCTACTACTAGCTATAACTGTGCATAATTCAGAGAAGTATCAGCCTTTGGATATTAAATGCAAAATTTTACATTAATATTTTGGATGATAGACTGAAAAGCATATATGAGTGTCTTGTAAGTGAAGACCACCTGACTTTAAAAAGAGACAATCTATGGGAGATGCAGTATAAGTGCTTAAAAAGTTTAAAAGCCAAGATAATTTAACAGAGAAACCTCTTTAGTTCTATAAAAGCTTTCGATAATGGTAATAGAGAACTCCTATGGAGAATAATGAAAAAAGAGGTTATCCATTACATTTGAGAGGTGCTCTGACAATGAGACGCCGGTGCAAATATGCATGTTTTATCCTAGATTTAAATGGTAAATTCACACAGCATTTATTCACAAAGAAAGAGATCATACAAGGGCATAGTGCAACGCTAACATTTCTTCTTTTCCCTGGCGCTCTGACTAGTACCGGATCGCTCTTTCTGGATTTGGCAAAATTTAATTTAATATATAACTATGTGTTCGGATGCTCTTCTTGGTGCCACCCACAATCGTCGAGGGAACTTCACGGAGGGATGTTCTGTGCTCCATCTAACTGTTAATCGTATAAACTACGTGCCGTGTGTTACTGTATTTTAACTGTTTGTGTATTATAGGCTTGTCGGTGTCCCAGCCACCAGTCGCTTATCCATACTAACCCTATTTAACAAATATCTCTAAGATGCGATACAAGAACGAAAAGACCTGTTCGAAGTAGATACTCTAATAGATAGAGACACTATTTTATCCTGCCTCATCTATTTTGACGATGGCACACTTTTAACTGAAAGAAAGGACCTACAAAAAATAATGTATTTGTTGGGTAGAATATGTAACTAATATAACAGAAAAATATCAAAGGCAATATGAAAAACCGTGGATTTTAAGGGCAAATTTCTCAAAAGATCAATGTTTGTGGTTGACAATTAAGTATTAGCATACTTTAAATACATGACATTACATACAAATATGATACAAATACAGAAACAAATGTAGCAAAATTCTCAAATACATGTGAAACAATCAATAGGGGCATGAAAAACAAGACATGGAAAGATAAATTATGAAAATTTTGTAATACTGATTCTGTTCATACTTTCTTGTATGCAACTGAGTCATGGCACACATACAGGCAAGAAGAGAATAGAATTGTGGCAATGGAAATGAGATTTCTAAAACTAGTGAAAGAATGTAGTTGGTTAGACAGGATTATGAGTGATGATATTGGGAATGAACTAACACCAATAAACCAGGAAAAAAAAATAAAATGATCATATTAACAAGATCAGTAGCCACTGATTACCTCTCTAAATCACAGACACGAGCCTAAATCGAGGTAGACCGAGAAAATACGTGTATATCAATAGTCAAATCCATAATACGTGAAATATAGACGAAGAAAAAGAATACTTCTAGTATTTTTCAATATGTTTTAATGCTTTGCATTGATTGACTTTTTTCGGTTGTTGATGGAATATTTCATACATTATGTATGAAAACACAGACACGATTAGTGTAATATTCTACCCACTTGAAGAAACACCATAGAAGTTGGAAATTTAGAAGAGGAGACTCTTCTTTTGCAGACCACCTGCTTAAAGAATTGCATAGTTACAAGGTGCAACATAAAGTTTTACATCAGATCCATAAAGGAAGGAAGATAAACTACCTAGAAGTAATGAAGATTAAGAAACGTATGTACATCTACCAAGCTTAGTACGAAATAACCAGACACAGTTCCCTTACTCGCTTCTTCTAACTCATAATCTCACCCAGCCCAAGTTGTAAATTACCCATCTTACCCATCTTTCTCATTTTTCTTTTATTGCAGTTACTAAAATTCCTGTTGTCCTGTTAAAAAATTTACGACACATAATCACAGCTGCTTCACTTACCTGCTTACTCTCACTAGTAATTTAATTGTAATTTAGGATCTTTTAAGACAAGATTATTTTGTTCAGCCACTCCCTTGGAACATGTCACCGAAGTCTATTGTTCAATTTATTTTCTTATAAGAACATAAATTGTTGTAATTTGTTATATAGTTAATTAGTTAGTGTGTCACATATTTTATATCAGTGAAATAAACTTACATCGTGTTTCCACTGAAATAACTCCTCTCTTTTTGTTCCTAAATCTAACATTAACCATTTTCGACTTTGGAAACGGAGATACTCTATACAAGCATCGGTTTAAAATCTTTGATTCTAAAAAGAATTCGCTGCACCACATATATATCTTTGTACATGATAATGGCGCAAATTGTGAAATAACTAATACATATTATAGAATATTATACCAGTGTCGTGTGTGTTTTCATTCATAATTTAAATGCTTTCTTGACTGCTGAAATAGAATGTAAGGATAATCTTAAAAAAACATATTTCATTGTAATTATTTTGTACAATCTTAATGGACTATCATGTTTATTACATTGATATATTACAAACGACTAATAATAAATTATTTTGATGTAATCGAAAAACCACATATAAATGCGAGCATAGTGGAATACAATCTGAAGAAAGTTTTCAGAGCCTGTTTCGTTTTTACTCTTGCAGATATATTTAAGTGTATTCCTTAGTTATTAGATATAGTATGTCAATGTTTTGTTTACCAAATGCTACCTACGACACACAGGTATGTACCACATGTATTTGGATTTTTACTTTCCGTTAATTACTAACAGAAATTACGAAATTTTAAGTTCGTAATCTAAATTTTCTCTTTTCCTATTATAGAATCTGACGATCTTCAGTGCATAGCCGCAGCCACCTATAATTGTTACAGTATGCAATAGTAGCGAAATTAAACGAAAGCGCATAACAAGAAACCAGTCTCTCAGCAAGTTCAATAAAGTCGTGTGGTTCCGTACTGCGATTTGAGTGATGCCCTCTATAATAGCCTCATACAAAAATAATGTAGCAACTTCACGTCTGTTTTCACTCGCTTATATAGCGCGTGAACAAATAATGAGAAAAGCATTGTCAGAGGCTAGATGTGATTTGCGTTAAAAGACATGGCATTTGCTTTAATAGCGTGGAGATCCCAGAATAGTTAGTTTTCAACGACAGATACCGTTTAAGTTAATTGGAGTAGTGCAGCCCCCATTGTGACTGTCATTAAGTAAGTGTGCACATTGTGTTTCCTCATTCGGTTCACATTATTCTCTATTTGCACTGTCTAGTATATCTGTTTAAATAACAAAGAGCAGTAACTCGAACAACGATTCAGATACATACCTTGTTACATATGTAAATATTCTGGCAATAAATTATCTTATTAGTTAAATATGTCTCCCGTTCTTCGGCGGAAACCGCGCTGCGCTACTGGCAGTAGTTTCGAAATTATGTACGTTTTCATTTTACTTTTTTCTGTTACATTTGGATGATCCTGTATATAAGATACTCGTATAGCGATACATTACCTACGACAGTAGAGGATGTGCGATGTTATACACGTCATGACTTTGAGGCTAAATATACAGGACAATTACCCGAAGCTTTCACCCTTATTATTTCGTGATCCCTTCAAGATATCGACATGATGTTTTCAAAATGGTTCAAATGGCTCTGAGCACTATGGGACTCAACTGCTGAGGTCATTAGTCCCCTAGAACTTAGAACTAGTTAAACCTAACTAACCTAAGGACATCACAAACATCCATGCCCGAGGCAGGATTCGAACCTGCGACCGCAGCAGTCTTGCGGTTCCAGACTGCAGCGCCTTTAACCGCACGGCCACTTCGGCCGGCTCATTATGTTTTCCCAAACGACAGTACACAGCGGGGCCCCTATGTCTAATGTTTTGTTTTATGTTAAATGTACTAAACTCTTGTGTGGACCGATGTACTGTATTAACTATAGTTGTTTTTAGTAGAACTCTATCCTTTTTAATGACAGCTCTTGAAAAGACGAATTCAGTTCCGGGGGGTGGACAAAAATATGGAAATACCAAAAACACAACACATTACCATGCCTGATACGGTGTTGGAAAATTGTTGGCATTCAAAACGGCGTCCTGTGTTCTCGGACTGGATGAATACAGGTCCTGTATCGTTTTCAAGGAAAGCTTATACTGTCTTTCCTGCAAACTAATGGTAAGTTCAGATACTGGTGCTGGAGATGGATAGTGTACACGCACCGTTCTCTCCAAAGTGGACAACAAAGGCTCAATAATATTGAGATCTGGTGAGTGCGGTGACCAGGAGAGATGCGACAATTCATCCTCGTTCTCACAAAACCTGTCCTGGACGATGGGACATGTGTGAACAGAGGCCCATCATCTTGGAACACAGCATCACCATTGTAGAACAAACATTGAACCACTGGACGGACTTGGTTAGCCAGAGATGTCACATAATCCTTGGTAATAATGCGACCTTGCAAAGTTAACCATGAGGCCGATGCAATACCACGATATGGCAACCATTATCATCATCAAACCCCCGCCATATTTCACTCTGACGTCAGTTGGGACAGAAGTAATAAATAGGGTGGAACAGAACTCATCCATCCAAATGACTTTGCTCCATTGCTCCTTAGTTTGCGTGTTATGGTTTCGGCACCACGTTGTCCTATCAAGGGCATTTGCACCACTGGTGAGTGGTTTTGCCATTCCAGCTCACGTATCAGTTCCTTGCTTCTGGAGCTCTTATAGGATTCATGAGTGCGACATTCAGTTCTACAGTGACTTTTGCGAAGTCTGTTACGGCGTAAAATCAAGCGCCGGCACACCAGTCGGAAACGAGAGCCTCTGAGGTCTGAAGAAGACGTCAGCCAATTGCACGCTGACAAACATCACTATAGATCGACAACGCGACGGCAGCGACCTCTATCCGAAGAGAACATAAGTGCCTCGCCGACTGGTCGCGGCCCACTTCTACAGCAGCATCAAGATTAGGCACTTCAAGACCAGCGACTTAGAAATTGTATGTACTGAAGAGATTTCTTGTTTGCATGTCACCCTTTGCTTGTGACACTTCTGTGTTATTGTAAAAATTAAGTATTGGCATTGTTCCTTTCGTAATAAAACTCAGTAATACAATTTTCTTTAATTGTTGTCTAGCGATCCGAGAAAACAGGTTTCCTAAAAAATGGTTCAAATGGCTCTGAGCACTATGGGACTTAACTTCTGAGGTCATCAATCCCCTAGAACTTAGAACTATTTAAACCTAACTAACCTAAGGACATCACACACGTCCATGCCCGAGGCAGGATTCGAACGTGCGACCGTAGCGGTCCCTCGTTTCCAGACTGTAGCGCCTAGAACCGCTTGGCCACTCCGGCCGGCGCAGGTTTCCTAGACACCCCATATTCGACGACTAGACAGGAGTCAACAAAGTCATTCTCTTTTTTTTTGTCACAATCTTCTTCAATGACCGTCTGCCATGATCACTTATCACATACTTTTGTCTACATTGTGACATAGCGGATAATGTTTTTCTGCTTTTCCTGTACGCAGACTAAATCTTCGATGCGGTGTCTCCTGAAAGAAAAACATTTCGGTTACCTTCGTGAAATACCCACTCTATCAGCACCAAAAATTTGCTCACATTTGAATTCACTTAGCTCTGATATAATTCACTCACATCTGTACAGAACACTGTTGAGATCACGACTGACTCTTGCACTGTATTGAGGACATTGCATTGTTGTTGTTCTTTGCGAAATACAACAGTGTAACTTGCAGGCTTGGCTAACAGCGTTTCTTGATAGTTTCCATTTTCTGTTCAACCTCTGTATATAACACTCGTTAATGTTAGCACTGAAACTTGTCGACATAGTATCCTACAAATGAACTAAAAGTGAGAGGCAAGGCGGCCAGAATCGTTTTTTTTTTGTTTTTATATATATATATATATATATATATATATATATATATATATATAACTTTCCATCTAATTGTCAAATCATTGTGGTAAAATACATTTTACCATAGATGCCTCAACTCATTTCATTTACCACCATTGACAAGGCCGTCTTTAACCTATTGGAGGTCCTGCGCACATAAGGATAATGGGGCCCTTATGACCTTGACAGAGCACTATTTTGTTAGAGTAGACCAAAAAAAGTAGATAAGCGAGGTTCTAGATATGTTTTATCTATTTACATTAAATGAATAGATAGTATAATAAAACCCACAAAAGTAACTCTTGTAGCATTCACAGGTTAGTGCTTAAAAATCTATGTTGATTGAAGAGGTACCCTTCTAGTTTTGAGAGGGGCAAAAACGTTAATCACTTCTTTCAAAATATATATTTTTGAGCATATCACATTCTATGGATAACAGCGATAAACTGGTTAATTTCTATTGAAGCATTGTACTTCTTAATTCATTTTTTATTCTTTTGAATTTTGAGAAGGGGGGTTCCGCACTGCAGTTAGTTACCATCATGCTTAAAAAGATTCTCAGTGCGATTTCTACATTTGGAAATGTGTCTTCAATTTTGTTTTCTTTCAAAAGATGATATATTTCCAATATACTATTAGTTCCCCTATTTTTACTATAAACGATTTTCAAGTATTTTGTTAAATGCAAACATTCCGTTTCCAGCTCTTGCTAGTTAACGACTTCATAATAAATTTCATAAAATTCTTTGCAACTTTGTCTCAGCTCTTCGGAATTCAGAGTTTTCAAGCAAAAAATAAACCAAAACGTTGACTAATGTTCTCATACTAACTTAATCGTTATTTTACATGAACGCTCAGTGTATCAATTATGAGAAGAAAGATTTTTACTTTGGATTTCTCTTTTCCATTCAGTTAGACTGACGGTGCAGAGCCATCAAGAAACCTCTGGCGTGAGCTTCTACGTTTTGTTCTTTGAGATAGGTTCTTGTAATCAGGTTCCTGGTTTCTTTCTTTGATGGACCATTCGAAGTCGTCAAATTTATCCCTGAGGTTAATGATAAAATCATCAAGTGAAGCGAACAAATTAGTTGCAACGTGAAGTGTTAATGTTTCTTTCTGAAGATAATTACTTGTTTTGTCTGTTCTTTCCAATATAGAGCTCCAAATTTCCATTAGTATAATAGAGTCTAGCTTTCCCATTTTTCTGGACAGACTAAGGGCCTCGTCTCTAGTTTCTCTTCCCTGTTCTGTATCTTCTGCGATGGACATCAAAGTTCCTATAATTTGTTTATGACCTTCATGCAAGGCGCTACTGCATTAGCTGGGGCTGACCATCTGGTTTGTGAAAAACTTTTAACAAATTTTTTTGAACCTAAATGCTCTGTCAATATATTACATAGGCTGGTAGAGCTCAACATAAAGTTGTACACTTTCTGAACCATTTCAAAAAACTTTGTTGCCTCTGGTACACACCCAACAACTTGGACACCTACCAAGTCTAGTGAATGTTCCGCACATGGTACAAAGATGGCAAATTCACATTTCTCCTTGATTATTACTTGTAGACCAGTATACGTCCCCGACTTATTTGAAGCCTTGTCGTAGCTTTGTCGTCTACAATTTTTTATGGGAATATCATGATTCTCTACAAATTTAAGATGATTTCCGTTAAACACTCAGATTTATGGTCTTTAATAGGCATAAATTTCAGGAACCTTTCAACAGGAACATGGTTTCAACGTATCGAATTATAAAAGTTAGCTGGTCAACATGAGACAGATGGAGCGTACTGTCAACGCTAATGGAAAAATACTTTGCTAATTTAACATGAGTTACAATTTTTAAGACCTGTTGTCCCATTACGTCAACAAATTCATTGCAGAATTCGCTGATAAATAAGAATTGTTAGCTTTCCAAGGATTGGCAAATTTTTGTAAGTGTTAAAATTTTGTGATTAATGTGCTTCGAATCATTACATCCACTCAGGGAGCATAGATTTACATCAGAAGCGTTAAATAAGCAGCATGAAAAACCAAATACAGAGTTTTTGGAAGGCGAGTACAACAACTATTTTCTTTCGACACTTTCATTTTTATTTAATTTGCGAATAAATAATGGTTTATTGAAATACCCAGTTACTGATTTATTACCATCTTTTTAGGTTCTGGATGTCTCGGAAAAGTGGGTGGTAGTTACACCGCAAGAGATTACTTCACCAGGACAAATTTGTAGAGGGCTACAAACTGCAATAAGGGCTGGTTGCTATGGAAATGACCAAGGTTTCAGTGCAGTTCACGAAACCTTTGTATTACAGTATGCGTTTTCTGGATTTCTCCAAATTCCATATCTACTGATTCCACTATCAGTTCGCGAAGACAAACTTCGCCGATCCTAAGTTACTTTATATGGATGCAGACGGATTGTGGAGTGTAGGGCTCAAATCGAAAATGTATGCATACCGCAATGATGCAAGTGCCACCGAGAGACGGGCAAGGGGAGTGCTTTGTGCAGCCTTGATAGCTCTCCAGAGCAAGGATTACAAGAGGTATTTGCTCGAGGGCGTTGGCACCGCCCCACGTACGGTGCAGCAGGTAGTCCTCTGATCACAATGCCAGGGTGTACATATTGCACTGCAGCCGAAAGTTGAGCAGTCACATCATGATGACAAATGGTTTACCTGTGGGGACGGGATTGGGACCTTCCCATATTCACACTACGCGTTGAACGATTGAGTGAGTGGCTATGCATTTATTTATTTGTAATTAGCGGAATGTTCGGAAGAACTGCTTGTCATAGTTGTGCAGCATGTATACCTGATTACAAACTATATTTTGTGTACTATGTACAAAACTGCACACTATATGTGCATGTAAATATTGTATGTAGACTGAAGCGCCAAATAAACTGGTATAGGCATGAGATTCAAGCACAGAGATATGTAAACCGGCAAAATACGGCGCTGCGGTCGGCAACGCCTATATAAGATAACAGGTATCTGGCGCAGTTGTTAGATCGGTTACTGCTGCTACAATGGCAGGTTATCAAGATTTAAGTGAGTCTGAACGTGGTGTTATAGCCGGCGCACAAGCGATGGGACACAGCATCTCCGAGGTAGCGATGAAGTGGGGATTTTCCCGTTCGACCATTTCACGAGTGTACCACGATATCAGGAATCCGGTAAAACATCAAACCTCCGACATCGCTGTGGCTGAAAAAGATCCTGCAAGAATGAACCAACGACGACTGAAGAGAATCGTTCAATGCGGCAGAAGTGCAACCCTTCCGCAAAACTGCTGCAGTTTTCAATGCTGGGCCATCAACAAGAGTCTGCATGCGAACCATTCAACGAAACATAATCGATATGGGCTTTCGGAGCCTAAGGCCCATTCGTGTACCCTTGATGATTACATGACACAAAGCCTTACGCCTTGCCTGAGCCCCTCAACACCGACATTGGACTGTTGATGATTGGAAATATTGCCTGGTCTGACGAGTATTTTTTCAAATTTTATCTAGCGGATGGACATGTACGGGTATGGAGACAACCTCACGAATTCATGGACCCTGCGTGTCAGCAGGGGATTGTTCAAGCTGGTGGAGGCTCTGTAATGGTGTGGGGCGTGTGCAGTTGCAGTGATATGGGACCCCTGGTACGTCTAGATGCGACTCTGACATGTGTACGTAAGCAATCTGTCTCATCACCTGCATCCATTCATATCCATTGTGCATTCCGACAGACTTGGGAAATTCCAGCAGGACAATGCGACACCCCACACATCCAGAATTGCTACAGAGTGGCTACAGGAACACTCTTCTGATTTTAAACACTTCCCCTGGCCACTAGACGCCCCAGACATGGACTTTATTGAGCATATCTGGGATGCTACGCAACGAAATGTTCAGAAGAGATCTCCACCCTGTCGTACTCTTACAGATTTATGGGCAGCCCTGCAGGATTCATGGTGTCAATTCCCTCCAGCACTACTCCACACTTAGTCGAGTCCATGCCACGTCGTGTTGTGGCACTTTTGAGTGTTAGTGGCAACTCTACACGATATTAGGCAAGTGTGCCAGTTGCTTTGGCTCTTCAGTGTATTTATATGTGTATGTGTGTATGTGATTTTTCTTCACCTTCTGGTGTAAATCTTCATTTTCCATACATATTGTATGCAGAAAAATAATCAGAAAGGTATGATTAAAATGTAAATATTGTATATGTAGGATGATCAGAAGAAAAATTGCGAACATTGTATAAAAGAGTAACAAGTGTAACTCAAAAAAATGGGTCACTTAGTCTCTCTCTCCATCCGATCAGGCCTCAGAAGGCCCAATGGTACTGATTGACTGCCGTGTCATCCTCAGTTGACAGGCGTTACTGGATGTGGATATGGAGGGCATGTGGTGAGCACGCCACTCTCCTGGCTGTTGTCAGTTTTCTTGACTGGAGCCGCTATCTCTCAATCAAGTAGGAAACTTGGTATTTAAGTTGTTCTTCCCTCTGCTAATTTTAGTGTAAATAGATGTACCTGATAGTAAAGTGCATAATTCATTAGGAAACAAAGTTGTAATAAATGGCTTTACTGTTTACTGTAAATAAACCAATGTATATAAGTCATCGAAGAAGTAGTTCTTAAACATTGTATTTAGAAATAAAAACACAAAAACAGATAATAAACAACAAGAAAATTATTGTAAACACCTGTGTTTCAAAAGAAATTGTTAGTTATTTAATTTCTTATACCATTGTTATTATTTCCAAACCCTGCTACTATAGAATTATTGTTAACAGTAATTTATTAATAACAAACATGAACATCTCCCCATGATGTGCAGACCTCGAATGAAGAGGGCTGTGCAACTGAAGTAATTGTAAAGGATGATAAGGAGGAGGGGTATTTCGAATTTTATTGGTCCACGTGGAGGAGAGAGGTTTCCCGCCATTTTAATGTACTTTCATTGGTCCAGGGATTCCCCGCAAACTTTACATCATATGACCGGTGTCCACTTACGTAATGACGTTTAATATATCTCGCACATTTGCGTGGGTAGTGTTGAGGCTCCCATAGGCGACCTTGAATGTAATTCACACTTTTGCCAAAGTGTAGGATAGGGGTTCTCCTGAGTGACCTTGACCAATTATCGGTTACGCTCCAGTGAAGGAGGAGGGGAGTGGAGGGTTTCCTTGAATATAACTAGCACAAATGTATAACCTGACACAGGAGGTCCTTATCAGTGACCCTGACACAACAGTTAGCCGCGTGGAGTGGCCGCACAGTTTGAGGTGTCGTGTCACGGACTACGCGGCCTCTCCCGCCGGAGGTTCGAGTCCTCCCTGGGACATGGGTGTGTGTGTGTGTTTTGTTCTTAGCATAAGATAGTTTACGTTACCTTAAGTATTGTGTAAGTTTAGGGGCCGATGACCTCAGCAGTTTGGTCCCTTAGTAATTCACATACATTTGAATACCTGAACGTCTCCCGCCCGGGATTAGCCGAGGTGTCTCAGGAGCTGCAGTCATGGTCTGTGCGGCTGGTCCCGGCGGAGGTTCGAGTCCTCCCTCGGGCATGGATGTGTGTGTTTGTCCCTAGGATAATTTAGGTTAAGTAGTGTGTAAGCTTAGGGACTGATGACCTTAGCAGTAAGTCCCATAAGATTTCACACTTTTTTTTTTGACAGTTATCTGGGCTCATTCCCACAGTGACAATCTACTACTTTCCAGGTACAGTGTTATCTTATCACCGGAAGAGTGAGTTGCCTATCCCCATTGGCCCTGGACTCATACATGCATTGCTATCCTACTTACTAACGTTAAGTGAACAACTTTTGTGGAAACAAGTAAACAGTTGAAAGGCTTGATACATCGACGAAGTCTGGCGCGAGAGCGGCACTTGGCGGTGTTTACACCGCAATAGCCAATTCTGACCGCCTTGCCTTCTAATTTTAGCTCATTTCCCGGATATTTTTCATAGAAGTTTCAACGCTAACATTAACAAGCGCTATACAGCTTCTCCAGAGCTTTCGAATGCCGTTAAAAATATGAATTGTGCCATTAAAACACTATAATTACTTCAATAACTCGGTTGATACAAGAGTTATGAGCATTAAAGATGCAGCAAAATTAAGTTGCCCCCTGTGTACTATTATTTTCTAAAAACCTGGTTTCGATTTCTGTAGCGGTTCACAAAATAAAATGGATGCAAGTTTTAGGTTATTCAGTCTTAAGCTTGTGTGGATCACAAGGCATTTTCTTTGGATAAATACATAATCGAAGTTTTTCATAGGCATTTCAACTCTGTTTCAAACTTATTCTTACAATGATCGTAGTGTTCTTATCATTTTACAGCTAGTTGCCATGCATCAAGGTAGAGAAGAGTTTAACGTTCCGATTGTTGGTTGGTTGATGCTGCGGCGGGGACCAAACAGCGGGGTCACCAGTCCCTTCGGATTAGGGAAGGATGGGGAAGGAAGTCGGCCGTGCCCTTTCAAAGGAACCATCGCGGCATTTGCCTGAAGCGATTTATGGAAATCATGGAAAACCTAAATCAGGATAACCGGAAGCGGGTTTGAATCGTCGTCCTCTCGAATGCAAGTCCAATGAGCTAACCACTGCGTCACCTCGCTCGATTTAACGTTCCGACGGCGACTTGGTGATTACGGGGCACAGGTTCGGAATTTGGAAAGGTAGGTAAGGAAATCAGAAGCGTGCTTTGCAGAGGAACCGCCCGGCATTTGCTTTAAACGATGTAGGAAAACCACGGTAAATCTTCAAATGGTTCAAATGGCTCTGAACCCTATGGGACTCAACTGCTGTGGTCATCAGTCCCCTAGAACTTAGATCTACTTAAACCTAACTAACTTAAGGACATCACACACACCCATGCCTGAGGCAGGATTCGAACCTACGACCGTAGCAGCAGCGCGGCTCCGGACTGGAGCGCCTAGAACCGCACGGCCACCGCGACCGGCCACGGTAAATCTAAACCTATGTAGCCATAAAGGGATTCGAACACTGGCTTCTCTTACCGCTGTGCTACATCAATCGCTTTACCTACGTTGCACAATGTTTGTGGGCATTTATGCACATATTACTTCGTTAAAGTACCCCGCCGCGTTTTTCTATGTGTATGTGAAGGAGTTATTGCAGGGATTTTTATATGGTTTTCACTAATAGACAGACTGGTTCGCAAGGAAGGTTTGTGTATACAATTTATAATTATAGTAACTATGAGTCTGTAATATGTTTACTGTTACCCGTTCCATATTTAATAAGCTTTTGATGTGACAATTATGGTAACTGTGAGCTGGTCTCCTACAGGGAAGGCAGTATGTGGTGGGAAAAGCAATAAAGCAAACAGCTGCCTCAATGCCAGAGAGCACCGAGGACTGAACAGAAGCAGTACATCTATATTGTATACACAGGGTCCTCTCACATTAATGTGACAACCTGTCAAAAGTCTGAATAACCACATTTTGCTGCACGAACGTGCAGGGCGAGAGTCAGTGAGGTTCTAGAAGGCACCGACAGGGATGCCGTAGAGTCGTGTCGACTCCAATGCTGGGGCCATGTGCGTTAGGCTTGTTGGTTGAGGATCCAAGGTGATAACAGCCCGATCGACGTGGTCCCACAGATTCTCGACTGAGTTTAAACCCGGGGAGCTTGGTGGCCACGGGAGTACAGTGAACTCATCCTGGTGCTCTTCGAACCACGCACATACACTGCGAGCTGCGTGACACGTTACATTGTCCTGCTGGTAGATGGCATGGTGCCGAGGAGAAAACAAACTGCATGTAGGGGTAGACGTGATCCCCACAGATACATGCGTACTTGTGTTGATCAATTATCCCTTCCATAATGAGAAGATCAGCCAGGGAATGCCACAAAAACATTCCCCAGACCATAATGTTTCCTCTTCCGTCCCACATGCGGTAACGTTCGCTGAACGACGCTTGAGGACACACTGTTGGTAGCTCCTAGGTTCATCTGAGCGGCCAACTGCTCAACATCTGCAGGTCTATCCACCTGTACACATCTCTGCAATCGTCGTTCACCCCTGTCATCAACCACAATTGCGTCGGTACCGGCTTTAGATACCGCCTTTTTGCGATGCACGGTATACTTTAACCACGGCGGCACGTGAGAAAGCCAATGATCATGCTTTCTTTGCACTTCAGATAAATTGCTCCGTTTCCACATGGTAAACGACCGCACAGTTTTTCGTGTCCCATCGCGACTAACTTTATACGTCCTCCTCTGCTAGTGCTGTCATCTGCCGTCTGTGAGTGGTTGTTGCACATTGACGTCGAACGTAGACGGTGGTCACATTAATGTAACTAAACCATGTAGGTTGTAAACTAAAGACTCCTGATGTATTTTTCTGGATGCGTATGAATGGTAATCTCAGGAACTACTGTAGGGATTTTGATACGGTTTTCACTAATAGACAGAGAGATTCACGAAAAATATTTGTGTATACAGTTTATTACCGCTACACCAGACAAGATGTCCGGCTGTAAATACTTAGTGCTACCCGCGCGAGTCTGGTACACGTCTCTAGGAATTTCCAGATAGAAACTTAGTGATTTCATGAGTGAAATTCACTCGAAACGCGTCGTTATTTAATGTTAATGTAATAAATTGTTCTTACTAACAATAACAATAATCAAAAATTCCATTCTTTCAATGAACCGAATATATGTGAATTCAGTCGGCATGATAACGTGTCTCTTACATTGACGCTATGAACAGTGCAATGCGAACTCTTTGTCAGCGAAATAATTCGGAACTTTTGCATGGAGGCGAAATATCGAGGAAAGAATCTCCTGCTTGACCTCCGTCCTGAAGAAATATCGCGAATACAGTTCCCAGGCGTGAAATCCTGTGGCCTGTGGCAATTGCGTCAGACGGCGGGCAAAGCCTTGGGCCCAGCGGGCAGCTACGGCAGGCCGTCTTATGGGTCGCGTCACAGGGCCGCTCCTAGCTTACAAATGCCGAGCTTTCGACCGACGCCACACACTCGATACTTCCCAACGAGCGAATGCCACTCGTTTACAATGCGTAACATCTCACCGTAAAGCATTGCAATACTTAGTGAAACGCTGCTGTTAAATGTAAAATCTCTCGTCTTGTCCGAGATATATTTCGGAATCTTAATCTGTAAACAGTCAGCCTAAAAGCAACAATTTAGATTCGCACTGAATGAAAAACCGTACTTTCGTAATTATTTGGACTAGAAAACATGAAGAAAAATATCATCTTTGTACATGTTTCCACCGTCTCAGTGAAGTATTTGAATCAAGATATTTCCCAGTCTCGGCTTTAAATTTCCTCATTCATAAGCCCGATTGGATAATTTCGATTTTTAATTCTTCCTCAAGTAAAACACTACACATATTATTAATGGGTAATCCCTAAGCTTACCCACTACTTAATGTAACTTAAACGAACTTACGGTAAGGACCACTCACACACCCATGCCCAAGGGAGGACTCGAACCTCCGACGGGGGTAGCCGCGCGGAGTGTGACAAGACGCCTGAGACCGCTTTGCTACCCCGCGCGGCAATGCGTAATAACAAAGCATTCTGTACAGAAGGCAGTCCACGTAAGACCTGTGGCTAACCACTCAACATCTACAAATGACCATAACACACCTCATCAACATTAACAACAGGAAACAGTATCCACGTATGAGTCCACATACTAAGTGAAGCACACTATGCTATTTTTCTGCATGTCTAGAAGACAGAATATGCTTAAATCTTTGTGTGGGCCAACACCTGTCTGTTCTGTTTCGTGTAGATATTGATGACGCGAGTTTTGGCCATCTGCAGGCTTCTGAGTGGTTCACAGTGTGCCTTCCATGGTTTGGCTAGTGTACAGAAAAGTAGCATACACTGCTGGAAAAAATATAACACCCACAACGATTGTGTTCAGTGGCACCAGAGCATAATATGAGAGGATGTAGTGTTAGTGATTCATTTTACACGGTCATCATCGATCAGCTGGTGCTCTGGGGGCCTCTCTGTGAACTCCTTGCTTTGACGTCGTAGGAAGTAACTCTGCTGAGTGTAGAGTTGAACAATATGTTTAGCATTCATTCTAGGGTTCAATCGTGCCCCGCAAACGAATACGTAGTCCTGTTGAACAACTTCAGCCATTTGAACAGAGTCTCATTGTTGGCCTGAGGGAATCGAGATGGAGGTATGACGCATTGCTGCATCCGTTGGGCACAATGTATCTGTGATGTGTAGCTGCTTTCAACAATTGTCTGTGGAACATTCACACACCAGCAGACCAGGTTCCGGACGTCCATGTAGTAGAGACGTACATTGAGATCGATACACTGTGACAGTAGCAGTGGCCGACCTAAAGTCATCCAGGGGAGAAATCTGGGCACGTATTGCATCGGATGTGTCACCAAAGATCATTGGGAACCACCTGTTTGCAGCAAGACTAAAATCACGTCTGCCTCTGTCCAGGCCACCACTGGTACCACCACATTGCCAATCATGGTTACTGCGGAGTGTCGTGGAAGAGTTGACTGCAGAGTGGAATGGCACTCAGTTGTCTTCAGTAATGACAGTAGGATTTGCCTGTGTGCGAGTGACGACGTTACACGTATATGGTGCACACCTTATGAGCGGCCTATTCCGAAGTGCATTCACCTACAGCACACAGGTCCTACCCCAGGTCCCACGTGTGGGGGCCCATCAGTTACAACTCCCGGACACATTTGGTGTTTCTGCAAGGTAAAGTAACTAATGCCCGCTGCATTGCACAGGTTCTTATCCCCGTGTTTCTACCATTTCTTCGACAGGAAGGTGATGTGCTTTTTCAGCTGGACAATGCGTGTCCACATACGGCCGCTGCGATACAACGTGCTCTTCGTGGTGTACAACAATTGCCCTGGCCAGCAGGATTAATAGATCTCTCGCCAATTGAAAACGTATGGGACATGGTGGAGCGGGAATTTACTCGTTCTCCAGAGCCTGCAAGAACCATTGCCGAAATGCAACAAAATCTGCAGAGTGCTTGGGGCAGTCTATCGCAGGATGCCATTCGACACCATTGCAATCGCTTGCATGCGAGGATACACGCCTGCGTTGCCGTCAGAATTCGATAACACTGTGTGTTTCATTTGGTTTGAATTTGTTATCGCATACTCCTACAATGGT
The DNA here is from genome assembly GCF_021461395.2 of Schistocerca americana. NCBI lineage: Eukaryota > Metazoa > Arthropoda > Insecta > Orthoptera > Acrididae > Schistocerca > Schistocerca americana. The sequence continues at coordinate 655,050,659 of NC_060130.1, read as the reverse complement.
GAACTACCTTTCATATCACTTGCCAATAAAATGGCCCTGTCCTTGAGGATGCTACCGGCCGGAGTGGCCGAGTGGTTCTAGGCGATACAGTCTGGAACCGCGCGACCGCTACGGTCGCAGGTTCGAATCCTGCCTCGGGCATGGATGTGTGTGATGTCCTTAGGTTAGTTAGGTTTTAGTAGTTCTTAGTTCTAGGGGACTGATGACCTCAGAAGTTAAGTCCCATAGTGCTCAGAGCCATTTGAACAATGTTTTTGAGGATGGTGCATTTTTTTTCTGCTAGTGCATAATCCGCTAATGCTACGTGTGATGTTCACTTATGAATGGCAAAAGATCAAAACTGATCAATCGCACATATAAATAACGAAATTTTCAGTCCATAGCAGAAGAGAGAGTAGTGGGAGAGAGAATGTGAGGAAGAGAGAGAGAGAGATTAATGTTAATCCTATTTAGTGATTAAAATTGTTCCCTCGGATTTACATCTCAAAGGACATAGATTAATTTGATCTGTATGCAAATAATGAAACCTAAGTTTGTTTTAGAGCATTTGAACGACAGTTACAAATATGCACTCATACAATGTAACTCTACTACCGTTTACACATTAAATTACACAGACGTTAAACAAGACTAATTAACGGTGTTAACGCACGAATCAAACCAACAGGCATGTAGAAGAAGTAGGTAATCCATATTAGCATTAGCAGAAATATACTTTATTACGTTTGTTAAATAACTAATCTAGAAGATAAATCTTTCTTCTGATTTACAGTATTTTCTACTTCTCTTATTGGGAACGAACTAAGAATTTTACATCATGTAAAAGAGATGAAAATCTACACTCAGGTTGCCAATGTACGAGACGAAATCAAGTCATTCCAGCCCGCAGATCATATCAGAGCCTAGTTTACACTCTTTCCCGTACGCTATCGCGCTGTTAGTTTAGATATACGAGCTAGCTGATTCGTACTTCTAGTATTTATGCCTAAATTCAAAATTTATGAGTCTCAACCGGACTGTTATGCTTCATTATTGAAAACTTGCACCCGAAGTGACTGGCATAATGGTTAACACATTGGACAAGCATATCATTAAAAGTGTGACGAACACCACATCGTCTCTTTTTCTGTCTAGTCCAGTCCTTTTACTATGCTTCTACTTCGTTAGAGGTTGTACACGATACCCTTCAGACGCCAGCACATAAATGCACACATCACTATCAACTTTCACTGCAGCTGCTTCAAATATATTTTCACGTCGTAATGGCGTTATCTTACATACGGTACATAAGTATTTACAAAATAAATCCCATGTGGAGGTATTTCGGACAAAAACAGAAGAATTCGAACGTATTGGGTACATTTGTTCGGAGAACAAGCGGAAGAAACAGTTTCCTTTGTTCTATAACCACAGCTTAATTCCAGCATTGTTGATATGTATTGCAGTTCTAGGGAAATGACCTAGTGAGTTGAAGAATTGATTCGCACATTGGGCAAGAATTTAGGAGATCTCTAATGACCATTAATGTACCTTCCTTTTCTTTGAGTCTTTAACACAACATAAACCATTATATTTCCGTTTTGTAGTGTCCTTTGACTCCCACAAAATGTATGCTCTGAATACCATGCGCGAAAACCACGCAATAATTTCGGTCGTGGTCTTGAATGTAGATGGTATCTGGGAATAGTTCCATTATAGACATCTCATTCGTTTTGCGATGGACGCTGACTGCCAAAAATATAGTGATCACCCATTCGCATAGATATCACTGTTTAAACTTATTCTATTTTTCGAAGTCGAAATCTCTGCCAACAGATTGTTACTTGCAACTATTACTGGTAGCGACAATACAGCAATTACATAGCGAGTCTTCTTGGAACGCAGGAAGTAATGTAAAACCTACCGAAAACAAAACGTGTATTTTCAGGGATAAAATTCAGGGAAGTGCGTTTACAATTGAGGGCCAGAGGAAAGTACACTTAACATGGATTGGTTACACTAAGTCTTAGATAATCTCCAGACGTTCATTTTGTTACTGAAGAGTGCTAAGTAATGGAAATTTCTGGCGCCTTCTCTCTCTTTATATCTGGAGGAGTAGCTCGTAAGCCCATGAAGCACGTTTTCTCTTTCATCATATAATCCGTGGCCACGGGGCGTGACGGAGTAACGCACTTACGTCACCGCCAGGTTTGCGCACCATTTCAGCCATTCCGCCCCAGTGGATCCTCTTTAAGAAAGCCGCGGCCTCTACGCTTTAAACTGCCAGATGTGCTCCGCGCATCAAAACACCCTCCCTGCCTTAAGGCGTGTACGCTCGCTAAGTGCAGTTTTTGCACAGTCTGCACTGAGATTTACTAAGTTGTTGAGATACAGCTAGGCGCCAGCCACAACACTGCAGAAATTGTCTGCCTGATTGAATGGAAGCGTCTGAAAGGCATTAGAACCCGTGCTCTTGCCTCGCGCTACCGACATTCTTACCAGCACATCTACGCAGACAGTTAGCGCTGAAGGACAGACGAAAAGCCTAAAAATGTCCTGGAATGTTAGTGTTTTCGAGTTACGATCCCCCACACTGTTTATACCTGTCAGAAAATTTCGTTACAACGGAAAATCTGCTGCACTCTGCAAAATTTTTCTTTCCATTCTCCCACGCGATCACTTACCTAAAAGTTAAAATAGTTAAAAACTTCTGCAGCCACATCGTGTTTTACAGACAATGTACAAACTCAAATGTACTAGAGACAAGTTAACTCACAACCCAGAACTGCATTGCCTCTGTTCTTCGGCTCAGAAACCTAGATACGAAGCTGCGAGTATGTAACGCTACACTTCTGTCTTGAGGCATGAGAGGTGTACTTTTTTCTCACTTTTCCATAATACTGTAGCCTTTGACGTGTTTTGCTTTGCCACAAACAACCTTGAGAGACTGTTTCACGTGTTCGCTCTGGGCTTCTGGTCAGTCGGAAATAACTAAACTTCAGTGTTCGGGTAGAGTAATCACTGCTGACATGAATGTGTATTTTCCACGCATGTTGACGGTTTATCAGACGAGCAGCACTAAAGATTCGTTTAAGAAGTAAGTATATCTCAACAAAGATGAACTGTTTCTGAGACTTCAGAGAGCTGAAATGATGGCTTCTAAAGTAACGATCTTGTTCTCTGCGCGCTCCCGTAACGGCCTGATATACTTCTTCTTCTTCTACTTCTTCTTCTGCCATGTCTGTTCCCGTTTCTCTACGGGTTTTGCATTGTTATGTGGGTTATGGCAATGTTAGTGACAGTAGGTGGCCGGATGACCTGCCTGACGCCACCACTCCCCCTCCCAGGGTGGAATCGACGTAACCGCTTAGTGTGCGTCTAGAGTAAATTTCATGTTCAAGTGCCAGAACGTTCTGTTTGCTTAGCGTGTAACTGAGGCGGGACGCGTGTACCATCCCGATGTTTACTTAGTGATATGTGGGAAACCGCCTAAAAACTCATACAGACTTGTCGACTTATCGGCTCTCTTCGTTAATCCGCCCGGTGGATACGGTTACGGCCTGATATATTGTTGTCAGAAGTTTGTTTCACAGCGCCTCTGAACATATTTTATGTGCATTATTTTTACTTAACACATTTCATCAAGTTCTTGAGAGACTGATCAACAATCGTACACTAAAATTTTTACTCTAAAATGTTGCTGATTATAACAGGGAGCCGGCCGCTGTGGTCGAGCCGTTGCAGGTGCTTCAACCTGTTACGGTCGCAAGTTCGAATCCTGCCTCGGGTATGGATGTGTGTGATGTCCTTAGGTTAGTTAGGTTTAAGTAGTTCTAAGTCTAGGTGACTGATGACCTCAAATGTTAAGTCCCATCGTGCTTAGAGCCATTTTTTAGAACAGGGAACCTGAGTCTCCCACTTTAACAAATCTGTTAAGGAAGCAGGTTCAACTTTTAACACCACACCCATCACTTCCTGTTATGACAGTAACACTCAGGCAACACTGAATATTTCATAAGCATGCGAACTACAGGCCAATCAACTATAAAGCCACTGATAAAGTAATACTGCGGTTATACACCGTCCAGTCACATTAATGTGACTAACACTTATGTTAGAGGTCAACGTGCAATAACTGTTCACAGACAGCAGCTGCCAGCAGCAGCAGTGGAGAGTGCAGTCGCTGTCATAATGCTCAAACGACACGATTTATCTGGTGTCCAAATGGGCATGATCACAGGCTTTCGAGCCAAGAATAGAAGCGTTTCCGAAACCTCTAAGTTTGTAAACTATTAGCGTATCGCTGTGGTTAAAGTATGCCGTGGATGGTAAATTGGCGCTAGCTCCAGGTAACTGTGGTACACCACCGGCCATAGATGACAGGGGTAAACGACAGTTGCTCGACGAACGTTCAGCGAACGTTGTTGCGTATTGCCCTCCCCAGCAGGCGCCTGGTTGGTTCAAATGGCTCTGAGCACTATGGGACTTAACATCTATGGTCATCAGTCCCCTAGAACTTAGAACTACTTAAACCTAACTATCCTAAGGACAGCACACAACACCCAGCCATCACGAGGCAGAGAAAATCCCTGACCCCGCCGGGAATCGAACCCGGGAACCCGGGCGTGGGAAGCGAGAACGCTACCGCACGACCACGAGATGCGGGCGGCGCCTGGTCCGAGCACCCATGCTGACTGCTGTTCATCGGCGATGAAGGCCGGAGTTTGCACTTCAGTACCGCAGCTAGACAGCCACAGAGTGTTTTAGGTGGTATTTTCAGATAAATCTTGTTTTATACTCCATTGGCATTAAACGTCTGAAAGTAAACACTCTGCAACAATCGTCGGAAGGGACCAGGCCGGAGGGGAGAGCGTTATGGTTTGGGGAATGCTTTCGTGGCATTCACAAGGCGATCTCGTCATTCTGGTAGGTACAATGGATCAACGCAAGCACGCATCTATCCTTGGGGATCTTGTCAACCCCTACATGCAGTTTGTTTTCTCCTCCACACGATGGTATCTACCAGAAGGAGAATGCAACGTGTCACACAGACCGCAGTGTACGTGTGTGGTTCGGAGAACACCAGGATGAGTTTACAGTGCTCCCTTGGCGACCAGATTCCCCTGATTGAAACCCAGTCGAGAATGTGTGGGACCACCTCGGTCGGGCTGTTCGCGCCGTGGATCCTCAACTGAGAAACATACCGAAGTTGGCCACTTCACTGGAGTCGGCCTGGATCCACATCCCTGACGGTACCTTCTAGAACCTCACTGACTCTCTTCCTGGCTTTTTACAGGCGCTCACATCAATGTAATTGGACAGTGTAATACCTGATTCGTCATTAGCTCGAACCTATATTGTATTGAACTGGGGACCTAGAAACGATGGAGAGGCTTCGTCCTTGCCGTAGCCCTCAGTGGTTCGTGGTTCACAACCCCACAATAGGCTACAGGCTAACACAGGGTTATTGTGAGGTTCGGCCCCCACCAGTGGACCTTCCCCCCCCCCCCCCCCTTCCCTGGAACGTCTCATGCCAGAAGAGTGTATCCCCAATGTTTGCGTAGTAGAGTAATTATGGTGTACCCGTGCGTGGAGACAGTGTTTGGGCAGCAAACGCCGACATAGTGTAACTGAGGCGGAAGAAGGGGAACCAGCCCGCATTTGCCAAGGCAGATGGAAAACCGCCTTAAAACCATCCACAGGCTAGCCGGCACACCGGACTTCGACACTAATCCGCCGGATGGATTCGTGCCGGAGACCGGCACGCCTTCCCGCTCTGGAAGCAGTGCGTCAGACCGCACGGTTAGCCGGGCGTGCAGTGCGAACCTAACGTTGTGACGAGAGAGGTGTCTTCACATCATTGCACTGTATTATTTCGGTTATTTACGAGTAGTTTGCAGGTCTGTGGGCTGCACAAAGCATTATTTCAACAGTTTACAATTAGTGAGCGTGTCTGTAGAGCGTTTTACATGCATTATTTTGGTTATCTACGAGTAGTTTGCAGCTCTGTACAGTGTTCAATGCATTACTTCGAAAGTTTACAATTAGTGAGCGTGTTCGCAGAGCGTTATACATGTATTTACATTACATTACATTACATCAGTTCACTACATTATTTCGGTGATTTACGAGTAGTTTGCAGGTCTGTAGGCTATTTACTGTGACCTCAAACACGCCAGGGCAGGTGTTTTGTATGAGTGCAATAAATAAACTACGTGAAATCCATCCCTAAATAAATTGCTCCAAAATAAATAAGTACACTCCTTCCTCTCTCCAGCAGCTGGACACAGGCTGAGTTCTTTTCCTGCCATAATTTCACAGACCGCCATGGGATGATGGCGCCCTCTAGTGGCAGTAGTACTTTGTACTAGCTCAGTTGAACTGTGGACCTCATGGTGAACACACTGGATGGAGATACTGCCTATGACAACTCAAACTGTTTAAATAAACACTGCATACAAAATACAGACATATGTCCATCCTATCCAGCAGCCCAGCACAGGCTGAGTCCTTTTCCCGCACATTCCAAGGAAGAGTTGGCGGTCGAATGGCTTAGGTTAGTGGATGTATCCCAAGTGACCTATTTTCCCGCCATTTTCTAAGGTTAGTAGAGATAGCCCAAGTGACCTTTTTCCACCAACATTTGAACTTCCTATCATTTTCTGGGGAGGGAGGAGGGAGGGGAGGGGAGGAATTAGGTTAGTGGAGTCGCCCAATTGACCTATTTTCCCCCATAAACTTGAACCTACTGCCATGACGTCATTGTGGCGTTGCCTTATCTATCGCCGCCATCTTCGATCCGTCATCTTGAATAAATCTGGCAACAATGCAGAGTGTGGCCATACGAACTTTGTCTTACTCCTATAGCTATTTCTCTTTTTGGACAATGAGATTACTTTCATCTGTATGCTGTGTATTGCATTATTTCGGTAATTTACAAGTTGTTTGCATGTCTCTATCTCAGTGTACTGCATAATTTCGGTAATTTACAAGTAGCTTTCAGGTCTGTACGCTGTGTACTGCATTATTTCGGTAATTTAGGAGTTGTTTGCATGTCTGTACTTCAGTGTACTGCATTATTTCGGTCATTTTCGAGTAGTTTGCAGGTCTGTAGGCTATGTAGCGTGACCCCAAGCACGCCAGGGCGATTGTCTTGTATCACTGTAATAAATGAACTATGTGAAATCCATCCCTAAATAAATTGTTCCAAAATAAATAAAGTACACTCCCTCCCTCCAGCAACCCAGCACAGGATGAGTCCTTTTCCCGCAATTCCTCCTCCCCCCCCCCCCCCCACAGAGTGCCGCCTTGGATTATGTTACGGTAGGGATGACAGCACCCTCTGGTGGTGGTACTGTGCACTAGGTCAGTTGGACTCTTGAGCCCATGGTGAACACACTGGATGGAGGTACTGCCTCAAATAGTTTAAATAAACACTGCATGCCAAATAAAGCCTTATGTCCACCCTACCAGCAAACCAGCATAGGCTGAGTCCTTTTCCTGTCAATTCCAAGGAAGAGGTAGCGGTCAGATGACTTAGCTAAGTGGAGGTAGCCCAAGTGACCTATTTTCCTGCCATTTTCATAGGTTAGTGGAGGTAGCCCAAGTGCCCTTTTTCCCTGCCAAAATTTGAACTTCCCACTATTTTCTGGGTGTGGGGAGGAGGGAGGGAATGGAAAGGGGGTTAGAGGAGGTAGCTCAACTGATCTATTTTGCGGTTAAGATTTTAACTTCACGCCATGACGTCATTTCGACGTTGCCATATCTATCGCCGCCATCTTGAGTAAATTTGGCAACAATGGAGAGTGGGGGGGACGTGCAGTTTGCCCTACTAATGGCAGTTGCTGCTACTCTGATTACCATAACACCTACAACCATCAAAAAAGAATACATAGTTTGTCTACTTAAAAAAGCTTGTAAAAACGCTCTTAATGCCTTTTTAAATGACAATCTTCACTCCTTCCGATCTGATCGTGTAAGCATAGAACTGATGTGGAATGAGTTCAAAGAGATAGTATTGATGGCAATTGAGAGATATATACCACATAAATTAATAAGTGATGGTACTCATTGCCTATGGTACACAAAACGGGTCACATTGCTGTTGCAGAAGCAACGAAAAAAGCATGCCAAATTTAAAAGAACGCAAAATCACCATGATTGGCAAAGTTTAGCAGAGGTTAGAAATCTAGCGCGTACTTCAATACGAGATGCTTTTAATAATCTTCACAACAAAACACTGTCTCGGAATCTGACAGAAAACCCAAAGAGATTCTGGTCATTCATAATGCACACAAGTGGAAAGATGCAATCAATACCTTCCCTGCCCGAAAACAACGTTTAAGTCACTGATGACAGTGTCACTAAGGCAGAGTTATTAAACACGGTTTTCCGAAACTTCTTCACCAAAGAAGACGAAGTGAATATTCCCGAATTCTCATCAAGAACAACTGCCAAGATGAGAAACATAGAAGTGGATATCCTCGATGTAGCAAAGCAGCTTAAATCTTTTAATAAAGTGAAGGCCTCCTGTCCAGATTGTATACCAGTCAGATTCCTTTCAGAGTATAGTTCCATATTTACGAGTAGTTATTATATACAACCGCTCGCTCACAGAAAGATCTGTACCGAAAGATTGGAAAATTGTTCAAGTGACACCAATACCCTAAAAGGGAAGTAGGAGTAGTCCGCTGAATTACAGGCCCATATCACTAACGTCGATCAGCTGTAGGGTTTGGGAACATGTACTATGTTCGAATGTTACGAGGTACCTGGAAGAAAACGATTTATTGCCACATAGTCACACTGATTCAGAAAATATCGTTCTTCTGAAACACAACTACCTCTTAATTACCTCTTTATACTCATGAAGTAATGAGTGCTATCGACATGGCATGTCGAATTGATTCCATATTTTTAGATTTCCAGATGGCTTTCGACACCGTTCCTCAGAAGCGTCTCCTAACAAAACTGCGTGCCTATGGAATATCGCCTCAGTTGTGCGACTGGATACGTGACTTCCTGTCTGAAAGGTCACAGTTAATACTAACAGACGGTAAGTCATCGAGTAAAACAGAAGCAATATCTGGCGTTCCCCAAGGAAGTGCTATAGGCTCTCTATTGTTCCTGATCTACACTCATGCTAATAAATTAAGTATAATTGCAGAATACGGTGCCACATAACATGGCACTAAACAAAAGTGGCGCTAAAAGCATAGGCACATAGGGAACACACACGACACAGATGTGTAAGTCCACGGTGTTGGTGATAACTTGAGGAAACCGCCCCGAAACACATGTGCTACAAAACGCCACTGTTTCCTGCGCATGTGGTACAACAACAAAGTTAGGAAACTACTGCGAAAGCAAAGAGAGCTCCACTCCAAGTTTAAACGCAGCCAAAACCTCTCAGACAAACAGAAGCTAAACGATGTCAAAGTTAGCGTAAGGAGGGCTATGCGTGAAGCGTTCATTGAATTCGAAAGTAAAATTCTATGTACCGACTTGACAGAAAATCCTAGGAAGTTCTGGTCTTACGTTAAATCAGTAAGTGGCTCGAAACAGCATATCCAGACACTACGGGATGATGATGGCATTGAAACAGAGGATGACACGCGTAAAGCTGAAATACTAAACACCTTTTTCCAAAGCTGTTTCACAGAGGAAGACCGCACTGCAGTTCCTTCTCTAAATCCTCGCACAAACGAAAAAATGGCTGACATCGAAATAAGTGTCCAAGGAATAGAAAAGCAACTGGAATCACTCAATAGAGGAAAGTCCACTGGACCTGACGGGATACCAATTCGATTCTACACAGAGTACGCGAAAGAACTTGCCCCCCTTCTAACAGCCGTGTACCACAAGTCTCTAGAGGAACGGAGGGTTCCAAATGATTGGAAAAGAGCACAGATAGTCCCAGTCTTCAAGAAGGGTCGTCGAGCAGATGCGCAAAACTATAGACCTATATCTCTGACGTCGATCTCTTGTAGAATTTTAGAACATGTTTTTTGCTCGCGTATCATGTCATTTCTGGAAACCCAGAATCTACTATGTAGGAATCAACATGGATTCCGGAAACAGCGATCGTGTGAGACCCAACTCGCCTTATTTGTTCATGAGACCCAGAAAATATTAGATACAGGCTCCCAGGTAGATGCTATTTTTCTTGACTTCCGGAAGGCGTTCGATACAGTTCCGCACTGTCGCCTGATAAACAAAGTAAGGGCCTACGGAATATCAGACCAGCTGTGTGGCTGGATTGAAGAGTTTTTAGCAAACAGAACACAGCATGTTGTTATCAATGGAGAGACGTCTACAGACGTTAAAGTAACCTCTGGCGTGCCACAGGGGAGTGTTATGGGACCATTGCTTTTCACAATATATATAAATGACTTAGTAGATAGTGTCGAAAGTTCCATGCGGCTTTTCGCGGATGATGCTGTAGTATACAGAGAAGTTGAAGCATTAGAAAATTGTAGCGAAATACAGGAAGATCTGCAGCGGATAGGCACTTGGTGCAGGGAGTGGCAACTGACCCTTAACATAGACAAATGTAATGTATTGCGAATACATAGAAAGAAGGATCCTTTATTGTATGATTATATGATAGCGGAACAAACACTGGTAGCAGTTACTTCTGTAAAATATCTGGGAGTATGCGTACGGAACGATTTGAAGTGGAATGATCATATAAAACTAATTGTTGGTAAGGCGGGTACCAGGTTGAGATTCATTGGGAGAGTGCTTAGAAAATGTAGTCCATCAACAAAGGAGGTGGCTTACAAAACACTCGTTCGACCTATACTTGAGTATTGCTCATCAGTGTGGGATCCGTACCAGGTCGGGTTGACGGAGGAGATAGAGAAGATCCAAAGAAGAGCGGCGCGTTTCGTCACTGGGTTATTTGGTAACCGTGATAGCGTTACGGAGATGTTTAATAAACTCAAGTGGCAGACTCTGCAAGAGAGGCGCTCTGCATCGCGGTGTAGCTTGCTCGCCAGGTTTCGAGAGGGTGCGTTTCTGGATGAGGTATCGAATATATTGCTTCCCCCTACTTATACTTCCCGAGGAGATCACGAATGTAAAATTAGAGAGATTAGAGCGCGCACGGAGGCTTTCAGACAGTCGTTCTTCCCGCGAACCATACGCGACTGGAACAGGAAAGGGAGGTAATGACAGTGGCACGTAAAGTGCCCTCCGCCACACACCGTTGGGTGGCTTGCGGAGTATCAATGTAGATGTAGATGTAGATGTACCCCGACATCAAAAATGGTTCAAGTGGCTCTGAGCACTATGGGACTTAACTTCTGAGGTCAACAGTCCCCTACAACTTAGAGCTACTTAAACCTAACTAACCTAAGGACATCACACACATCCATCCCCGATGCAGGATTCGAACCTGCGACCGTGGTGGTCGCGCGGTTCCAGACTGTAGCGCCTAGAACCGCTCGGCCACTCCGGCCGGCCACCCCGACATCAATATGGGATATGATCACCATGCACACGTACACAGGCCGCACAACAGGTTGACATACTCTGAATCAGGTGGTTGAGCAGCTGCTGGGGTATAGCCGCCCATTCTTGCACCAGTGCCTGTCGGAACTCCTGAAGTGTCCTAGGGGTTTGAAGACGTGAAGTGATACGTCGACCGAGTGCATCTCAGACGTGCTCGATGGGTTTAGGTGTGGAGAACAGGCAGGTCACTCCATTTGCCTGATATCTTCTGTTTCAACGTACTCCTCCATGATAGCAGCTCGGTGGTTCCGTGCGTTATCATCCATCTGGAGGAAGGTGGAACCCACTGCACCCCTGAAAAGGCATACATTCTGGTGCAAAATGATGTCCCGATGCACCTGACCTGCTACAGTTCCTCCGTCAGAGACATGTGGGGGTGTACGTGCACCAATCATAATCCCACCACACACCATCAAACCACGACCTCCATACAGGTCCCTTTCAAGGGTGTTAAGGGGTTGGTATCCGGTTCCTGGTTCAGGCCAGATGAAAACCCGGTGAGAATCACTGTTCAGACTATACATGGACTCGTCCGTGAACATAACCTGGGACCACTGTGCGAATGACCATGTACTGTGTTCTTGATACTAGGCTTTACGGGCTCTCCTGTTCTGTTCTGTTGGTTGGTTGGTTTTGGGGGAAGGAGACCAGACAGCGAGGTCATCGGTCTCATCGGATTAGGGAAGGACGGGGAAGGAAGTCGGCCGTGCCCTTTGAAAGGAACCATCCCGGTATTTGCCTGGAGCGATTTAGGGAAATCACGGAAAACCTAAATCAGGATTGCTGGACGAGGGATTGAACCGTCGTCCTCCCGAATGCGAGTCCAGTGTCTAACCACTGCGCTACCTCGCTCGGTCGGCTCTCCTGTGACCAGGGGTCAGTGGAATGCACCTTTCAGGTCCTCGGGCGAATAAACCATGTCTCTTCAGTCGTCTGTAGACTGTCTGTCTGGAGACAACTGTTCCAGTGGCTGTGGTAAGGTCCCGAGCAAGGCTACCTGCAGTACTTCGGGCACTGATGGTGAGATATCGGTCTTCTTGTGGTGTTGTACACTGTGGACGACCCGCACTGTAGCGCCTGGACACGTTTGCTGTCTGCTGGAATCGTTTCCATAATCTTGAGATCACACTTTGTGGCACACGGTGGGCACGTGCTACGACCTTCTGTGTTTGACCAGCCTCCAGTCGCCCTAGTATTCTACCCCTCATAACATCATCAATACGTGTTCTTTGAGCCATTTTCAACACACAGTCACCATTAGCACGTCTGAAAACCTGTGCACACTTACTCGTTGCACCGTACTCTGACATGCACCAACACACTTCTGTGTATGTGGACTGCTGCCAACGCCATCGTGCGTCGACCGCAGGTCAAATGCACCGCATGGTCATACCCCGAGGTGATATAGACCCGCAAACCACCCACCAGAGCGTTGTTTCACCATGTATCGGCATTATCCTTAATTTATGAGCATGAGTGTATGCTAACGACATAGGAGACAATCTGAGTAGCCGTCTTAGATTGCTTGCAGATGATGCTGTCATTTACCGTCCTGTAAGTCATCAGATGACCAAAACGAATTGCAAAATGATTTAGATAAGATATCTGCATGGTGCCAAAAGTAGCAAATGACCCTGAATAAAGAAAAGTGTGAAGTTATTTACATGAGTACTAAAAGAAATCAGCTAAATTTTGATTACGCGGTAAGTGACACAAATCTGATAGCTGTACATTCAGCTAAATACTTCTGGATTACAATTACAAATAACCTAAATTGGAACGATTACATAGATAATGTTGTGGGTAGAGTAAACCAAAGACTACCATTGATGGACAGAACACTTAGAATGTGCAACAGGTCTACGAAAGAGACTGCTTACATCACGCTTGTCCGCCCTATTCTGGAGTATTGCTGTGCAGTGTGGGACCCCTATCAAGTGCGACTGACGGATGACATCGAAAAAGTTCAGACAAGGGCAGCTCGTTTCGTATTATAGCGAAATAGGGGAGATAGTGCCACAGACATGATACGTGAATTGGAGCGGAAGCCATTAAAACAAAAGTGTTTTCGTTCCGACGGGATCTTCTCATGAAATTTCAATCACCAGTTTTCTCCTCAGTCTGTGATCACATTCTGTTGGGACCTACCTACATAGGTATAAGATAAGATAAGATAAGGTAATATAAGATAAGAGAAATCAGGGCTCGCACAGAAAAATTTAAGTGCTCGTTTTTCCTGCGTGCCGTTAGAGAGTGGAATGCTAGAGAGACAGCTTGAAGGGGGTTCATTAAACCTTTGCCAGGCACTTTACTGCGAATAGCAGAGTAATCATGTAGATGTAGATGTACTACTGTGGTAGGCGTGGGCTTCGTGTCTGTCTTGGCTACGTTTATGAGTTCACTATGCTGTTCGTAATAGCTTACCCGCATTCCTATTTTCTTATTCATTTTTAAACCCACTTCTGCATTAAACCCATTTGACTTTGTATTTATAACCCTGTATTCACCACCTGCCCATAAGTCCTGTTCCACCTGCCACAGAACTTCACTAATTCCGAATGCATCTAACTTCAACCTATCTACTTACGCGATTAATGGCTCTAAGATTGCACGCTCCGAGCCGTAGAAGGCCAGTTTTGTTTCTCGTGATGACGACATCCTCCTGAGTAGCCCTCGCCGGAGATCCGAATGAGTGACTATATTACCTGCAGAACATTTTACCCAAGAGGACGCCGTCATCATTTAACCATACAGTAGAGCTGCATGGCCTCGGGAAACATTGCGGATGTTGCTCAGCCGTTCGCAGTGTCAGCACAGCAAGGCCGTGTTGGTTGATGTTACAAGGCCAGATCAGTCAGTCATCCAGATATTTGCCCCTAAAACTACTGAAAAGTCTGCTGCCTCTCTTCAGGAACCACATGTTTGTCTCGCCTCTCAACAGATGGCCCTCCCTTGCGGTTGTACCTACGGCACGGCTATCTGTATCGCTGAGGAACGCAAGCCGACGGCCAGGTCCATGGTTCATGGGGAAGGGGCAAAATACATCACCTTTTCAAAAAATTTGGAATTGATTTCAGCAGTGAAACAGGTATTGATATCTTTCCTATCACCTTTCTTAAAGAAGGGTTTGACTACGGCATATTTGAGTCTCTCTGGAAAAATGCCTTCTGTGGTACCCAGAACTTCTGCATTCTGTCCCTCGCTATTTGTCTCCTTTCCTCTTTCTAGCCACTGTTCTGTTTTCATCTTCATTGAATATATTAATAAGGTCTCTACACACTGTTTCGCTTGAGGTGTCAGCTCGTGTATAATATGTATGCATAACTGAACAGAGTTGTATTTTAGTTACCTTAAATAAAAAGAATATTAAAGGCAATATTAAATATACTTACGATTACTCCAAAGGGCAATTATACTGAGACATCTAAATCTACATGAATACTCCGCAAATCACATTTAAGTGCCTGGCAGAGGGTTTACTGAACCACCTTCACAATTCTCTATTATCCAAATCATGTACAACGCGGGGAAAGAACGAACACCTATATATTTCCGTACGAGCTCTGATTTCCCTAATTTTATCGTGGTGATCGTTTCTCCCTATGTAGATCGGTGTCAACAAAATATTTTCGCATTCGGAGGAGGAAGTTGGTGATTGGAATTTCGTGAGAAGATTCCATCGGAACGAAGAACGCCTTTCTTTTAATGCTGTCCAGCCCAAATCCTGTATAATTTCAGTGACGCTCTCTCCCATATTTCGCAATAATACAAAACGTGCTGATCTTCTTGGTACTTTTTCGATGTATTCCGTCAGTCCTATCTGTAAAGATCCCACACCGCGCAGCAGTGTTCTAAAAAAGGACGGACAAGCGTAGTGTAGGCAGTCTCCTTAGTAGATCTGTTACATTTTCTAAGTGTCATGCCAATAAAACACAGTCTTTGGTTAGCCTTCCCCACAACATTTTCTATGTGTTCCTTCCAATTTAAGTTGTTCGAAATTCTAATTCCTAGATATTTAGTTGAATTTACGGCCCTTAGAGCTGACTGATTTGTCGTGTAACCGGAATTTAACGAATTCCTTTTAGCACTCATGTGAATGACCTCACACTTTTCGTTATTTAGGGTCAGCTGCCAATTTTCGCACCATTCAGATATCTTTTCTAAATCGTTTTGCAAGTTGTTTTGAACATCTGATGACTTTATTAGTCGATAAACGACAGCATCATCCGCAAAATAAATACTGTCTCCCAAGTCGTTTATATAGATAAGGATCAAAAAAATGGTTCAAATGGCTCTGAGCACTATGGGACTCAACTGCTGAGGTCATTAGTCCCCTAGAACTTAGAACTAGTTAAACCTAACTAACCTAAGGACATCACAAACATCCATGCCCGAGGCAGGATTCGAACCTGCGACCGTAGCGGTCTTGCGGTTCCAGACTGTAGCGCCTTTATCCGCACGGCCACTTCGGCCGACGATAAGGATCATCAAAGGGCCTATAACACTACCTTGGGGAACGCCAGAAATCACTTCTGTTTTACTCGATCACTTTCCGTCAGTTACTACGAACTGTGAGCTCTCTGACAGGAAATCACAAACCCAGTCACATAACTGAGGCGATATTCCATAAGCACCCAATTTCACTACAAGCCGCTTGTGTGGTACAGTGTCAAAAGCCTTTCGGAAATCCAGAAATTTGGAATCGATCTGAAATCTCTCGTCAATAGCACTCAACACCTCGTGCGAATAAAGAGCTAGTTGTGTTTCACAAGAACGATGTTGTCTAAACCCATGTTGACTGTGTGTCAATCGACCTTTTTCTTCTAGGTAATTCATAATGTTCGAACACAATATATCGACGTTAATGGTATGGGCCTGTAATGTAGTGGATTACTCTTACTAGTTTTCTTGAATATTTGTGTGACCTGTGCAACTTTCCAGTCTTTGGGTACGGGTCTTTCGTCGAGCGAACGGTTGTATATGATTGTTAAATATGGAGCTAATGCATCAGCATACTCTGAGAAGAACCTAATTAGTATATAGTCTGGACCAGAACACTTGCTTTTTTTAAGTGATTTAAGTTGCTTTACTGCTCCGAGGATATTTGCTTCTACGTTACTCATTCTGGAATATTTACTTCGTCTCCTTTTGTGAAGTCATTTCGGGAGGCTGTGTTTAGTAACACTGCTTTGGTAGCACTGTCTTCGATAGTATCTCCATTGCTATCGCGCAGAGAAGGGATGATTGTTTCTTGCGGCTAACGTACTTCACATACGACCAGAATCGCTTTGGATTTTCTGCCAGGTTTCGAGACAAAGTTTCGTTGTGGAAACTGTTATAAGAATCTCGCACCTGAAGTCCGCGCTTACTTTCGAGCTTCTGTAAAAAATTGGCAATCGCGGGGATTTTGCGTCTATTTAAATTTGGCAGATCCGTCAGATCCATCTCGTATATTTTGAGCTCTTTTACGTCATTCCTGTACTGTGTTGCCACATACTACCTGTATGCAAAGATACTAAAGGCTTAGGAAGGAGGCGAATCGTTTTGTTTTCAGTTTTTACATTGACATTTGTGTGCCTGTGCCTTCCTTATACACTTTCCCTGTAACACAGTGTGAGTAATTGAGATGCGTATATGCGGATTTCGTAAGTGCAGCCGATAGCCGTAGTCTGCTACCGTAGTTTTGCCAACTACTAGCATAGGTGGATAGGCAGACAAGTCTAACTGTGCCGTCAGGTAGGTGTCTGGTGAGGTGAACTCCGTTAAGGTGTCAGGCAGGTACAGTGGTTCCCCATCCACGACTGAAAAGCGAAGGTAGCTGCAGTACACCCGACACACTGTCACCGAATCTTGGTAAGATCAGATGTGTCTTCCAGACACTGTGGATTTAGATATTTGAATGTACTTGGCATGTGATATTTGTACTTAATTCCCTTTATTTCAGAATTTTAGATTTAGAATTCATGTTGTGTTGAGGCAATACTAACCTTACGACTTATCCTAGAAGAAAGATTAAGAACAGGCAAACCTACGTTTCTAGCATTTGTAGACTTAGAGAAAGCTTTTGACAACGTTAACTGGAATACTCTCTTTCAAATTCTGAAGGTGGCAGGGGTAAAACACAGGGAGCGAAAGGCTATTTACAATTTGTACAGAAACCAGATGGCAGTTCTAAGAGTCGAGGGGCAGGAAAGGGAAGCAGAGGTTGGGAAAGGAGTGAGACAGGGTTGGAGCCTCTCCCCGATGTTATTCAATCTGTATATTGAGCAAGCAGTAAAGGAAACAAAAGAAAAATTCGGAGTAGGTATTAAAATTCATGGAGAAGAAGTAAAAACTTTGAGGTTCGCCGATGACATTGTAATTCTGTCAGAGACAGCAAAGGACTTGGAAGAGCAGTTGAACGGAATGGACAGTGTCTTGAAAGGAGGACATAAGATGAACATCAACAAAAGCAAAACGAGGATAATGGAATGTAGTCAAATTAAATCGGGTGATGCTGAGGGGATTAGATTAGGAAATGAGACACTTAAAGTAGTAAAGGAGTTTTGCTATTTAGGGAGTAAAATAACTGATGATGGTCGAAGTAGAGAGGATATAAAATGTAGACTGGCAATGGCAAGGAAATCGTTTCTGAAGAAGAGAAATTTGTTAACATCGAGTATAGATTTAAGTGTCAGGAAGTCGTTTCTGAAAGTATTTGTATGGAGTGTAGCCATGTATGGAAGTGAAACATGGACGATAACCAGTTTGGACAAGAAGAGAATAGAAGCTTTCTAAATGTGGTGCTACAGAAGAATGCTGAAGATAAGGGGGGTAGATCACGTAACTAATGAGGAGGTATTGAATAGGATTGGGGAGAAGAGAAGTTTGTGGCACAACTTGACTAGAAGAAGGGATCGGTTGGTAGGACATGTTTTGAGGCATCAAGGGATCACAAATTTAGCATTGGAGGGCAGCGTGGAGGGTAAAAATCGTAGAGGGAGACCAAGAGATGAATACACTAAGCAGATTCAGAAGGATGTAGGTTGCAGTAGGTACTGGGAGATGAAGAAGCTTGCACAGGATAGAGTAGCATGGAGAGCTGCATCAAACCAGTCTCAGGACTGAAGACCACAACAACAACAACACAGCACAAAGGAACATTGCTCTCGCTTACAGCTAGTAAACTGGAATTCATTTCGATGTGTAAAGTAAATCTGTGAAGAATAATTTTGCAAAACGTGGAACTGAATTTGCCCCACTTTTCATGATTAATTAGGAGTTGGAGGTTTAGAGCTTCTTTCAGCCACACCTGCACATGATCTGTGGTAGGAATCAAGACTATTCTTTCACTGATCTTCAGTAAATACATGCGCCTTAAGCAGTTATGTATTACATGCATAGATTTATTAATTTAAATCGATTTCGCAGAATGGGTGGGTTTCTTATTTGTATATACTACTGGTATGTTCAGCCACATATTACCCAGAGTCTGCCAAAAGTCACTGAATAGATCTAATCTTGAGGAATGGAATGAGTAGATAAGATGTGAATTACTTTTCATGATTTCTGTAATGTGTAATTCAACGTAATTTTTGCAGTATGATTCATGCTCAGGGTTGAGCCATTGCTTCTGTGCTGAGTGTACAGTGGGTTTCGCAGTGGTTATTAGCGGTGGAGAGTTAGCTTCATTGTTATTTCTTTTTGACTAATGAACGGGCATGTGGCTACATAACTATCTATCCTAAACCTCAAGTTTCTTTTGTGTTTTGAAAAAAGCATATTTGTACCATCAGCTGTGCAATTGTACATTTATTCTCCACTGGTTTCAGTTATAACTGCCATCTTCACAGGAGAAAAACAGTATACATCAATGGATCAAAGATGCATTTTCGTCAAATACGATACAACAAAACGTAGAACATACGTAACTGCCATACGAGTCTGTCCGAACATAATCCATATAAATGTTCTTTACATTAGCAAACAGTTTGCAGAAATTGCACAAACATGATGCAGACACGTGCAGCTAGTACTCATGACACGGAAGTCGCTCTCACGGATCAAGTTTCTAAATAGTTAGCCGACAGCGAGCAGCACAAAAGCTTGTAATGAACATTTAAGACGCAAGCCTTACAAGCGGGAGAGCAACCATAATTGGGTTGGACGAAATTAAAATTGTGGCAAGTATTTCTTTCTCATCTGTGGATCGTTCAGCAGTGAAACTTATAGCCCCCTTTCCCCAGGAAAATATCAGAGGACTAACTGTGTTCACAAATGGTGTATTAGACACGCCCAAGTTAAGTAACCGATAAGATGAAACATGCTTGCGGATGATCAAATTACGTACCACAGGCGACGCTTAAGACCTATGTCATCAGTTCCCAGTAAGGCAGCCACATTTAAAGGGGTTACGTCAGAGACATAGAAAGCAAAACGGTGCACTGTTTTTAGAAAAAAAACCTCAGTTGCTTAATAAAGAAAGTGTAAGAAATCGTAGAATCATTTTCAGGTAGGCTTCACAAAGTAAGATGCACTAGGTAGGACACAACAACGCCTATCAGGGACCTGCCAGAGCAGTTACGGTACTGGAATAAACGCATTAAGCAAATGTAACAGGCCTATACACCACTGACCACTCGTAATAAACAAGACCGATTCGTTCATTACAAATGACTTCTCACAGTAAAGCCTCTTTTCAGTTCAATATAACTGTCCTCACCAGCTACCCAAGAGGGAGTTGATCGACGGCGTCTATGTCGTTCACATTCGATTGTCTGATTAGTGTATTGCTGCCTCTTGTGTAAGATTGTTCCAATATTGTTACACTGTGCCAGCCATACTCTCGCTCTCTAGCATAATGATAGTACTCACATAAACATGGGTAACTGAAGCCAGAGTCCAGGACGGAAGCTGTCACTGATGTGTAGTCCATGGGTCCACCAACACCGTTCTAGATCAGGCCCTGAGCTGTTCTGATACTTCGGCATCGTAAGGACCAGAGAGCCTGCATAGCCGGCAGGCCAGGATCATCGTTCGTCACATCAGACTTCGGAGCACCCAATACAGTAGTCCATCTGATGCAACAATGGAAACAGTGACCAGAGAGGGACAGACCACTCTCAGTATGGTGGGTGAATCAATCACATGTGCACCACAGTCACGCCTGCTTCACAGTGGATCTGCCACACGGGAAGCATCTATGATAATGACAGTGGAACGTAAAGTGCCCTCCGCCACACACCGTTGGGTGGCTTGCGGAGTATAAATGTAGATGTAGATGTAGATGAAGATGTGGGCAGCCCGCCAGACCAGGAGTCACCGGCCTGTGCTCCAGCCAACTCAGCGGCCTCCGGAAGCCTTGAGTCTGCAACGGATGACAGCAGATTCCACTACAGCCTATATAGCAATCGGCTGTCACTGAGACCACAGCTACGACATGTTTATTGAACAATAAATTGAGTAATAAGTAATCTTAGTTTATTAGTGTCAAACGATACCCCGCTGGTTCTCAGGTCACATATTCTGATAAAACAGTAGGCACTGTGCGATAATACTAATACGTATGCGATAGGGTCCGCAGCTACGATGAATTTTTTGAAAGATTTCTTGAATCCCTCAGTTGCCATTCTCTTTATTTCCTGTACAATTATACAATTTCGGCCTTAGGTCATTTTCAAGTATCTAAAACGGAAGTATCATACATTGGATACATTAGTGATACTTGTGATTTTGATGTATGAACAAGTCATATCTGTAGATATACTAGGCACATTATGACTTACTTTATGGATGATTTTTTAGCAGCAGATTATGTTATATACGTCGTTGCTCCTATGACATCGTGTTATACTCATAAAAACATTCGAGGTGTTCACGCTATTTAAGGAGCACATTATTTTCGAGCAGTTGTTGCAAAGCTCTTATATATAACGTACTTAACACTAAGAATATTATAATTATTTTACAGAAATTTGCTACTTAACCTGCATATGCTTTTGTTCTCAGTTATATTTAATTAGCGTTCATCATTGGTGTAAATATGACTGTGTAATTTCTTTAAAATAACTTGTAGATACTTGTATACACGTATTGCCTGTAGGAGATTAACTATTTTGAGCCGGTTGGCTGTGCTATTTCTCCATTGAAAACAGTAGTAGTTTCCAGCCCAGGAATGGGCGACTCCTACATATTAAATAAGGACTACTATAATTATGTTAATGTATAGCATATTTAAATGGATTATGCTCAGACAGAGCCTTATGATAGTTAGGTATGTTCTACATTTGGTAGTGTCGTATTTGACGAAAATTTATTTTTGGTCCATTGATGTATTCTGTTTTTCTACTCTGAAGATGGCTGTTATAACTGAAACCGGTAGGGAATAAATACACAATTTTACAGCTGTTGGCGCAAATATGTTTTCTCATAATGCTTAACGGAAAGACAGTAAGAAAAGTTTTATTTCTTTTGTGTGTCTGTCCATGCCTTGCCCAACCCCAAGGCACTAATTGGTAATATGTATTGCCCGTAGGAGATTAACTGCTCTGTATGGTGCATTGGTAAATTCATTTCACTTATTGAGAGTGGGAGCCATGAATTTAAGTCGCGTTGCAGAGTGTATTTTCTCGTGTATGTTTCAGCCAGATCAACTGTGCTTTGGAAATAAAACATTCGGATGGAATATTTAAAAGAGAACCAGATATTATGTGTTATGACCCTATACAGTCCTTAATGTATTGATAAAGTAATGAGATAGCGTGTCATGGATAAAAGTAGATGTTGTATTCTGATTTTCCTGTTGCATGGTTCGAGTAAGAGCAAATTTTCCGTTGAGTGTTATGAGAAATTTCGTCAGTGTCAAATCAGGATAGCTTCTACGTCGCCTCCCGTTTTCGTACATAATGCAGAAATCTTTTACGTAGCACATAAAGCCAGAATTTAGCTTTTTCTTTCCTGTCACCATCAAAAATTATATATTTTTGTAAGCTTTAACCTGTTTCATATTGCGAGCCCTGTCGAGGATATATGTTTTTGTTACCGTAGTTGACTTGCAATATAAATGATCAACATGTTGCCATATTTTTCACTTAGAAAGTGTATTGTAGTTATAAACATACTCTTCCACATCACGGCGAGAAGTTGCAATTATGATCGATGGAATATGCAAGTAGCAAACACGAACGGGAAAGCAACAGCACAAGAAAGTGCCTGGAGAGACTTTAGAGGTGTGTTGTGTCCGCTAAGAAGCCGACTCTTCCTTATACGAGTATCACTGAACACAGTACGTACAACGTTTCAGACGTGACAGGACAATTGGGGCATAGGAATAAAATCTCCTTATTCCTTTGAAATTTTCTGTTCCTAACTCGACATATTGTCTTACAGAACCATGTCATAGTTAATTACTTATCAAAGATAAATCCAAGATTGCCACCGCGTACATAAATGTGATTAGAAAGTCATGTACCGCAATTTTGGTTATTACATCAGTTCTGCTTACGCTCGTGTGTTTATGTAAAATAGCATCAGTAATGTCACGACAGTGAGTGTTAAAATTAAATACTACCATGAGGCTTTAATTCTCTTACATGGGAATGAAACGCGTAACTAAAGACTCTGAACTGCGACTAGCAGTTTAAGTTCCAAATGAGTGAAGACACACTGAAAAGGACAGTACCGCTACATAGCCCACACAGCGATGGAGGAACAAACAACTGTGTCGCAGGAATATCTTAGAGGTACTCGAATCACTAGCTTATTCTTAAATTAACAGCAGTGTTCTCCATCTTCCCGTTCATTTACAGAGATAAAATGTTCGTTATGTTAATCGGGCAAAAGTATTACTCGTTAGTTTCCAATAAATTAAATTACAGGCTCTTTTCCGCTAACATACTTCATCATTTTATAATGCTTAATCGAAGTTAATAACTGCAGTCATAAAAATCTATTATTCATGGCTGTTATTACTAACTTCTAGACGAAAACAGCAGATTTCCATAATTGTTTTCGGACGATGATCAAACTTTGTTAATTAAAATTAGTATTTCTCAGAAATAATTCATTCTATTGCATATTTATGACATTTCTCGGTTTATTTGGGAAAGACCTGGAATTCAACAGAGACTGGCATTGCGATTTTTCCTAGGAAGTGCAATATAGCAACTGTTGCGCGACAATTTCGCAGTAACACAGTGTCGATATATTCACCTGTAAAGTGCGTAATACATGATTTTCTAACAGGAAAGAGAGGAAGATATAGGATAACTTCCAGTCGACTACGATGTCGGTATAGACTAAACACAAATTCAATTAGTATACGGATAGGGACGGATATCGGCCGTTGCGTTCTCAAAGGAAATATCTTGGCATTTGCCTAATCACGGTGAAGTAGAGCCTACTTGTTTTTATTACGGAAAATTGATGAAGTATCTCCCTGAACAATTACTGGGAAAGCGAGAATAGATACCCTTTATTATTATGAACTTCTCTTCCTACATTTAATAATGGAAATTGGACTTCAGGTATATCCTTTACGTAAAGTGAATATATCGCGATGTTAGGAATTATTGTTCTGAGACCATAGATATATTTTAGTGCTACGAAAAATTATCTCTTGTATGGATATTAAATATTTTTCTTTCTGACTAGGAATAAACTGAAAATTCTTTTAATTCTGATGTATTAATTCGTCAGGCTCAACCCAAAGTTAATGCTAGTTTCTGCTAGTGTTTTCAACAATCAAAGATAACCGTATTGTGTTAACTGGAACTCGGACTTCGTAAATAACTTTAAAATGTAGGTTGTTCAGAATGCAGAGCTCGAGAGATGAAAAAAAACTAATTTTAGGCTACATTTGGAATTAAATTCAAATACCACACGAGTTTCTACCCGTAGAAAGCAATGGCCAGGTTTACGTAAACTTTAAGGAGACGAAAAGGTTTCCGTTTCAAAGCAAGAACAAATTTTTAAAATTCAACACTGAGAATTATTATATAACAGTGATTCAGTTTACACAAATAGGCAGCAAACCTCAGTTCATCGAATGGCATACAGAGGCACGAGCGCAAGACAAGTCAAGAGCTAAACAACAAGATCAAAAAGACGAGCGATCATAAAAGATAACATGGCGTCTTTCCTTTGTATAGTAGTTCAAGGAGTCTTCATAAGTCTCCGAGAAATCTAATGTGTCAATACACGACTTGCGATAAATATTATTTGTTAAGCGTATATCTCTGTAATTACTTTTACCACCAGTCAGAGGCGTCACAATGGCATATTTCCAAGCGTTTTATATTTTTATTTTCTATAAATATTTATTCTGAACCACTGTGTGGAAGCTATGGTGAACCGTGATTTCCCCTTGTTTAAATCATGTTCTGTTTGTGCAGAATATCTAAGCGTAAATAAATTGCATTATTTGTTTGGTGACATGGACTTAAGCAGGCCGGTGTGGCCGAGCGGTTCTAGGCGCTTCAGTCTGTAACCGCGCGACCGCTACGTCGCAGGTTCAAATCCTGCCTCGGGCATGGATGTGTGTGATGTCCTTAGGTTAGTTAGGTTTAAGTAGTTCTAAGTTCTAGGGGACTGATGACCTCAGATGCTAAGTCCCATAGTGCTCAGAGCCATTTGAAACATTTGACATAGACTGACTACTTAAGTTAGCTGAATGTAATTTTGTTTACATACGTTTGCACTGGTTTGGTTACATAGATTTACAGCAAAGATCATAATATTTGATTGGGAACTAGCTAATATACTTAAAATAACAGTTTACAGAGAGTAAATAGGAGTTAGTCTGTTTATATTACAGTTTAATGTCGTATGTGTTCTGAATAACATAACAGTTTTGTATTACTGGTTCTTCAAAGCTCAACGGCGAAACTATTCTGCGTAAGCGATGTGCAATGGCGAGCTAATTAGGATACGGAAATGAACATGACAGTGCTTTTTAACTACAGCACTATGCTGTTCGCTACTGTCCGTAAAGCGCCCGTAAAAAGGAACGTTTGAGTTTTAACCTCTAAATAAGTTTCGAAAAATCAATCCCAAATGTGAGTCCGTGATTTGTACTCTTTATACCAATTTCCATCTAGATCGCACCTTTGATTTATTTATTCTAGTTACTAAACTATCTCGCCATTCAGTCATCACTGAACACTGTAAATGCAATTCAGATGCATAGAATGAGAAGCGTTTCAGCCCCACCACCTGGTTCACGCTAACGAGAAGTTGGCAACCTCTTATAGAGGACATGACGCTACGCACTTTCAGATTTCACTCACAGCCTCCGGTGAAGGTTAGGACTTTGAAAGTAAAAAAGGACAGCGCAAGCAAAAACAGCTTTCTTCGATTTGCGACGCAGTTTAACAGAATTGCTGAAAAAACACAATTTGATAACCACAGATTAAAGATACCTAGTGTTTCTTCAGAAGCTATTTAAAAACATTAAGTTTTCATAGCAAAATCAACGAACGTTTCTCAGACCGCAACGTTCTGTTTCCGCAGATACTGCGACAATAAAATTAAATTAATGCACAGAGACATATAGCTAATCATTCTTCCCAAGCTCCGTTAGTAAGTAGTACTGTAAGAAATAATAGATCACATAATAAAAATTACCCGTTTCGAGCCCTTTTTGGTAGTGATTCACACAGTGTAAGTATAGATGCACAGAGATGGAGAAGCAAACTGGCAGTGGCTCATTCAAATAAATCATGCGGCATTTGCTTGAAATGAATTTACGAAACCATGGAAAACATATATACAGAAGGCCGAAAGAGAATCTGTACTCCACACTCCCCATGGTGTTAATCATTGCGTCAAGTCTCTCAGCCCCTCAACGAGGAAGCGACATCTCAATGGGAAGTTTCTAGGGATGGAGCCAGTTATTCTTCATTCTGCTTCTACAAGAAAAATTTAGCTGTTACCTGTCATACCATCCAGTACCACATAAAAAAATTTCGGGCAATGATTGGCAGATTATTCAAATACTGCACTGCTTCAGAGGTTTAATATTTGAACTGCTTTCAAGACCACTAACATTCTCTGCCATGTACTTGTCCACAATATTAAAATTACCGACAGCAAATTTGAACCCGCAGGTATATATAAAATCTGCTGTATTTGTTGCAAAACTTTTATATCGTCCAAAAAGGCGAAAACTTCACGAACAGATACAATGTACATACAGGAAGAAAAGGAGCAGAAGGCTAATCCATCTTCACTTCCATCTAGTTACAAAAGGACACTGCGTTACTGACATTGACAATAACCTTATGATTTTGCACAAAATGGGGAAGGGTACTAGAATGAACTCCCTGGAAGAGGTAGAAATTTACAGCTATATGCACCACAGTGAAGATAACATTCTTAAAGAACAGAAAAACTTTAAGTAAACATTTTTGTTCCTCATGTGTCCTATGGGTTGAAATGTAAATGAATCTACTGCTGTCACTTACCATGACACATTAAATATGCCTCAATTACTTCAACAACATACCATGCTGTTTATTAGTGGAGCCCAACATTATTGCTCCTGGGTGTCAGGTGATTCGGTCGGATCACGTGTTTACCTCTGCGCCTGAAGCCCGCCAGACTGTGCTTTGCTGTACTAACGAATAGACACCTGCTCGTGAAGCTGTTGGGACTACCACAGTGTGCGCGACAATCGAAACAATACATGCTGTTTTTGTTTACTGTAATGTCACCTCGTGTTTCCGATAACGGCCATGTGAGTCCAAGTGCAAGACTATCGTGGTTGCGTAGTTCTCAGGCTTCATGTCATGTAAACATGGTGTTTGTGTGCGAAGATGCACTTGCTGTTTACGCTTGTTCGCCGTTGCTAACTATCCAAACTTGATTCTTCTTTCGTCTTATGTTCTCGGAGAATTGTCTGCTGTCTATTGTCTTTATATACTGTCACTTTTTACGTATCTGTCTCTTATGTATCTATGTTAACTTTTAAATGTCATATATTTCTATATTTTGTTTTACATTGAAAGCATTGAACTTACGTCCTTATCATTATTTGCTTTCCCCTGTCCACCTTCCCTGCCCTCTACATGCCCTTCCTGTAATCTTCCACTCCCCTATTAATGTGCAGACATTTCACATGTCTCTGCAGTCTACCTTAAATCGTAGACTAGTTTCTACACAACACTATTTATTTTATTGTGCTTTTTTGATGATGTTTGTAGACTAGCTGTTACACAACATTATTTATTTTCTATGGTTGTTTTCGACCATGCTTGTTCTTGTTCTCTTTGTCATATAACTTATTCCATTGTTCTTTGTTCATCAATATTGTTTAGCCTCTGAAAAATTGCTTTGATGGCCAAAACTGGTCGTGGAATTTATAAGAAAAAGAAAAATTGCTACTGGTGCGTTTATTCGGTTGCAAACTAACGTAAGTATTAATTTTGACAAACTTAATCCGATGTTATATATCATTTTCGAACAGGTAGTTTCGTCGTGGACTTGACGCAGAATGATGGAATAAAGGAAGTTCCTTGGGACATTCTGGAAAAGCTTGGAAGTAAACCTGATAAATAGTTATTGAAAGTTGAGTTCTTTTTCTTCACATATAACAAGAAGCGTAAAGAATGAACTAAAGGCATTGGCGTAAAATGAGTAATATGTGTGCATCTTTGGACGAGAGTTTACTTTACGTTTTGAGTTCTTGTTATCACTGCAAAAATTGAAAGATATGATTAATGATAAAGTATCATGCCCTGATCGTCTCATAATGCTCGGAAAACACTTGGATTTTCTGCGAGCACAGCTAGCTGGCGAAAGTTGTAGCAGTTTCACATAGCAAACTCTGCTTGAGACAAGACATTCTAAAGAGCAGGGACGCCAGGACGTGTAGTTGCGAATGCTATAACGCACGCGGGACTTGTACAACAAAGCACAAACTGGGTAACACTGTAGCGATAAGCAAATGCTGTAAAGCATACAATTTCATGAAACAACTGTATCAGGTTACGCTGATCAGTAGATGAGTTATAGGTGTCTATAAGCAGCGTATGACGCTACATTTCTTCCTGATGACGGTGCCGATTAATCGGCGCACGCGTTACC
Source organism: Schistocerca americana (assembly GCF_021461395.2). NCBI lineage: Eukaryota > Metazoa > Arthropoda > Insecta > Orthoptera > Acrididae > Schistocerca > Schistocerca americana. Next base: position 655,022,105 of record NC_060130.1, on the reverse strand, counting down.
AGCACCATGATTAATGATCGTAGCAGAGTAATGTGCACGTATTATCATCCACAAAAGTATCCAAATGAACTGAATTGCGTTTCGCCTGATTTGTGTGATACCCACATTGCGTAACTTCTATTCAGGTCCTCTAATCTCTTTACGGTACTATACAAACTGCCCTGTATGGCTATAAATCCAGATGCAGATTTATACCACGGTAATGCAAATACCAAGAAACACATTATTGTAGATGATGCAGCCTTTAACGCTTGTCACCTTAAATTTATTACAATAAATGACATTCCAAAAAGCAAGTTTCAGTTTGAAGGTATGGGATGAAATTTTTTGTACTGTACCAGAACCTGGGAATCCTATCCAGCAACTATTTTTTCTTTTAGCTAACGGCAAAAAAATCTTAAATATGGTCTCAATTCTAACTAAAAAAATGCGTTGTAATGATAGTCCACGAGAGTTCCTCTTTTATAGATGCATTGCTGCCGATTTCAGGCATGGCTCATTTTTAAGCTGTACCTAAATGTAATCAAGCTACTATCAATACATAATCTATACATATAAATATAAATGTGTAATATTTGGTTGAATTATAATTTCTTTACTTGCGCTATAAGATTGTAAATGTTGTTTTTCAATTATTATGTACTTTTGTTTTGTTATAATTATACATTGGTGTTACAGTATCGATTTATGTGTCGGAGATATAGTTTGCTTTTCAGTGTTTATCTTTGATAAATATCGAATTCTACTGTGCATAGACCGAGCGAGGTGGCGCAGTGGCGCAGTGGCTAGCACACTGGACTCGCATGCGGGAGGACGACGGTTCAATCCCGCCTCCGGCCATCCTGATTTAGGTTTTCCGTGATTTCCCTAAATCGCTCCAGGCAAATTCCGGGATGGTTCCTTTGAAAGGGCACGGCCGGCTTCCTTCCCCGTCCTTCCCTAATCTGATGAGATCGATGACCTCGCTGTCTGGTCTCCTCCCCCAAACAATCCAGTCCAATCCAATCTACTGTGCATAAATTTTAGTATCCTCTTTAGATATGAATTATCGGTCAACGAAAAAAGTTTTGTCGAAGTTCTCAATAAATTTTTTATTTTCGAGTTGTGTTTGTTCATTTAGCATGTTATTTGTATTCTTTGCCAAATGTGTAGAAATTTCTATTTCATCCAAAATACTCATGTAGGTGACTTTTTTGTTCTATGAAGAACGGAAACGTTAGTACTTACGTCTACAGTAGAGTCTCGAAGATACATGTTAAATGTGGAGGGATGGTTTTCACTTTCATTTATATGATCTTCGTATTTGAAATGCACGTACGATATAAATCGACTATCATCAAAGAAAAAATTTAAAAGTAAACCATATCTATGACACAGAGATCGATATTGTAGCAACTATGCAAAAGTATAACTAAACAAAAGTACATCATACTTGATAAATAGTGTATACGATTTTAAAGCGTAAGCTCGAAACCAGTACCAATAAATAAAAAGATATGTAAAAAACAGCTCTGGTGGAGTTTCATCATAGTGCACTTCATACAATTTGTAGCTGCAGAACAGCATACAAGACAAATATACAAGTAACAAAGTACGCGCAATGTTTAAATTTGAAATAACGTCACGTCAAGTCTGTGTTACATGGCGATTCGAACCTAGCACGTAATCAGATTGTTGCCTAAGCACAATCAGTTGTTAGATATTAAATTTTTTTCACTAGTAGTGAGATGATCAGAAACAAAGTGACTAGACGTAAGAGTTTTGCCTTACTGGGATTCGAACCTACCACCTATTACCGTCGATTTATAGGCATATATAAACGTTAAATATCGGGCTATTTCGCCAATTGTGAGATGTGCTCATGCCTGAACTGGAAATAACGTTACGAAAAGTTCTGTACTGACTGTAAATCGAAACCCACACATACCATTGTTCTTGACTACGCACTAAGAGACCTTAAATATGGAATTCTTTTTTTCCCAGTAGCTAGGAGTGTCATGTCTGAACCTGAAATGTTGTGTATCTTATTGAATGTCGAAACAGGCACGCCTACACCTAGTCCCCTCCAGGGACATTATGTTTGATATGGATATGGAACCATGGTACAACACTACCTCGATCAACTGCAGTTGCCAGAGGTGAACAGGGTCTCGTTGTGCTTTTTAAAATGGTTGCCTGAAGTGTGAATCAGACTCTGACCTTATACACACGAAAGCAGAATCATTCCGGCACACTGCCGAACTACAAATATGGCAGGCTCATGATTTTGTCGTAGCGAAGGATGCTCCCCATTTGATGAGAATTCTGACTCCTTAGAGGTGGATTACAGTCTGTTAAAAACATTCATTTCCTTGTTCTGCCGCATCAACACTCATTGGATGCCTCGAATAACCAGTGCATACTTTCGACTTGATTTTGTAATGACTGAAAAATATCACATCTACACGAACTGACAATGCGCTAGGATGCCGAAATTTCTACAGGAAATACTGATTTCCGCTTGGGCTGCTGTGGTTCTGTATGTATTAGTGGTTAGTGGCAAACGTGGTACAGTGTAAAGGTGAAGCCAAAATATGGAGAGCATTCATCTCTTTACTTTGTAATCCGCAGTTGATCTGATATAATTGTGGAGACAAAAGCGTCGTGACCATTTCTCATGCAGCCTATGACGTGAAGAATTTTTTTGCAAACAGTAGATTGATGCGTAAGTTCACGGAGATTTTGTTTCGTGTATTGTCACAGAGGTTGCAGTTCGTATATTTATCAACCGTCATTGTTTTTATTTGAGGTTCTAGAATAGTCACTCGGATGACTTATTGAATGTTGCACTTTAGAAAGTTATGAGGACCGTTGTTTAAGCTTTAGAAAACCGAGCGTGAAACGGAAAAAATGTCTAGCATTTCTTAAATTTTGCTCTCTTTGGGATTAATAGAGAGTTGCACTCAGCGAAGGCAGCTGGAAGCATTTCTGTCATGTATGGGGTAAGTGCATCGAAGAAATCACGTCGTAAAATGGTTTCCACATCTTAAGTAGGATCGTTCTGACGTGAATTATTCACCATATTCATTAAGGCCAAGAGACTATGATGAAGGACCATTTTACTGTTTATCACTACGATCCACTCGATTATTGGCAAACGTAATTAACTGCGACCGTTTAAACTTCGTGACACATATGCATTCAGTGGGCAAGATCCCAGCGACGACGAGGTGATTAAAGACGAAGCAGAGGCTAAGATTGAGTTGAATGGTGAAGGAAATCCATTGTGCCTCTTTAAAGGAAAGATCCCAGGATTTTCCTTAATCGATTTAAGGAATTAACGGAAACTGAAATCATGATGGGCAGTCGGGGATTTGAACAATCGTGTGTTAACTTCATAAAAATAAAGTAATGTTTGGCCCTAACAAAAAAATATCTGAAGCAGAGATCAGTGTGAATCCACAAAATGTAATTTTATGTATCTAATGGCCCTGAGAAGGTGTTTTGTGTTACGAACTGAATCCTAGGGGTGTGTCCACCGCAGCTGGCATTGTTGCTGAGGTGTTTTGCGGTTGCCATACAAGAAAACTGACGAAGGAAACTGCGTCACCTGTTGGTACTGTACGAGACTGCCCTTCTGCTGGTTACACTAAATAACTTATCCAGGAGTTTGGCGGGAAAGTAATCCCTATTGAACTTATTCTTTTAATTTTTCTTTATAGGCGAAAATGCACTTTAACTTGTATTGAAGACATATTAATCTCTGGCGTAAAAACCAAAAACTGCCTGAGCATCAAGAGAGTGTGGTGGTTAATGGGAGAAAATATACTGTTCATGATTAATTTCTCTCTTATGTCATTTTGTAGCATACAATGAAGCGAGAAGTGTTATAAAAATAAGCACTATTCTAATACAAATTTACCGTGCCAAGCTTACGATAAAAGGCTACCTTAATAAACAAAACATATACAAGGCTTCCCAACACTTCACACCGTAGTAAGACATCATGCCCTTTTGACCTCGATATACACTCCTGGAAATAGAAAAAAGAACACATTGACACCGGTGTGTCAGACCCACCATACTTGCTCCGGACACTGCGAGAGGGCTGTACAAGCAATGATCACACGCGCGGCACAGCGGACACACCAGGAACCGCGGTGTTGGCCGTCGAATGGCTCTAGCTGCGCAGCATTTGTGCACCGCCGCCGTCAGTGTCAGCCAGTTTGCCGTGGCATACGGAGCTCCATCGCAGTCTTTAGCACTGGTAGCATGCCGCGACAGCGTGGACGTGAACCGTATGTGCAGTTGACGGACTTTGAGCGAGGGCGTATAGTGGGCATGCGGGAGGCCGGGTGGACGTACCGCCGAATTGCTCAACACGTGGGGCGTGAGGTCTCCACAGTACATCGATGTTGTCGCCAGTGGTCGGCGGAAGGTGCACGTGCCCGTCGACCTGGGACCGGACCGCAGCGACGCACGGATGCACGCCAAGACCGTAGGATCCTACGCAGTGCCGTAGGGGACCGCACCGCCACTTCCCAGCAAATTAGGGGCACTGTTGCTCCTGGGGTATCGGCGAGGACCATTCGCAACCGTCTCCATGAAGCTGGGCTACGGTCCCGCACACCGTTAGGCCGTCTTCCGCTCACGCCCCAACATCGTGCAGCCCGCCTCCAGTGGTGTCGCGACAGGCGTGAATGGAGGGACGAATGGAGACGTGTCGTCTTCAGCGATGAGAGTCGCTTCTGCCTTGGTGCCAATGATGGTCGTATGCGTGTTTGGCGCCATGCAGGTGAGCGCCACAATCAGGACTGCATACGACCGAGGCACACAGGGCCAACACCCGGCATCATGGTGTGGGGAGCGATCTCCTACACTGGCCGTACACCACTGGTGATCGTCGAGGGGACACTGAATAGTGCACAGTACATCCAAACCGTCATCGAACCCATCGTTCTACCATTCCTAGACCGGCAAGGGAACTTGCTGTTCGAACAGGACAATGCACGTCCGCATGTATCCCGTGCCACCCAACGTGCTCTAGAAGGTGTAAGTCAACTACCCTGGCCAGCAAGATCTCCGTATCTCTCCCCCATTGAGCATGTTTGGGACTGGATGAAGCGTCGTCTCACGCGGTCTGCACGTCCAGCACGAACGCTGGTCCAACTGAGGCGCCAGGTGGAAATGGCATGGCAAGCCGTTCCAGAGGACTACATCCGGCATCTCTACGATCGTCTCCATGGGAGAATAGCAGCCTGCATTGCTGCGAAAGGTGGATATACACTGTACTAGTGCCGACATTGTGCATGCTCTGTTGCCTGTGTCTATGTGCCTGTGGTTCTGTCAGTGTGATCATGTGATGTATCTGACCCCAGGAATGTGTCAATAAAGTTTCCCCTTCCTGGGACAATGAATTCACGGTGTTCTTATTTCAATTTCCAGGAGTGTATATTGAGAGGCAGTAGTTAGTATACCCAGTTCTTTGAACAGGCCCCTCAGGACGTCCGTGAATTTACTCCGCTTTTTTTTTTTTTTTTAACAGGATCAATAAATTTAATTTATCACGTATACACAACACATTCTAATATTTTTTTAGAATAAATGATGTAAAAATATGCTAGATGTCAATCGTAAGATACTCTGACAACATTTTATGTGCAGTGTAAATGGTAGGAACACACAGTTTTTCGTAATGCAGTAAAATGAGAAAGTATATACTTGCTCTTAATTAAGCTGTTAAATCGTACATATACAGACTTCTTCCAATGGTTAATGTTGTGCATCTGCAGGAAAGTCACCTGTGCATAAATTTTCTCTCTTCTTGGAGGTAAAATGTAAGAGCTTCTGTGCCCATGATCATGATTCCTGTGACATTATCCTATGGTTCCAGAAATTGTTGGCAGCATTCAAAATTTCACTCCCCTTCTCTACATGTCGCCCACCTTTAAGATATGGTGCAGTGAACTCCCGATAAGCAATACACACCCTTCTTTCTGAAATGTCTTCACGTAAAACACAGTGTTCCCAACCATACAGTGCTAGACCATAAATCACCAAGAGAGATCGCCTTGGCATGGGTACACGAACTACACAATCTTCTTGTTCACAACAGTCTAGAGGACCAAGGACAACTGGACGATACTCAAATGCGCAGCACAAATTATATCGCTTAATATCATCTCTGTATTTTGTAAATGTCAACATACTGTCTGACAGAAGATTAACAGTAACAATACGCTCACCCCATATCCAGCAGTCATGAATATGAGTATCAGCTGATGCACCACGTATTGGATCATATTCCAAGGAGCACTGTTCAATTGTTTTATACAGTGATAATAATGGTACAGTCTCAAAATGCTCTTGCACAAACTTTGTGAATTCTGGGAAACCATTAAACTCACTCAACTGCAGACGCTTCTTCTTAAAATTACACTTTGGTCCAAAATTCTGCTTTCTACGGCCACTCTGAGATAAATCCCATGGCATTTCATCAATGCCATTAATTAAGATTGCCTCTTCTTCTGGTGTCAAGAAATCAAGCTGTGTATATATTCCTGGGAATTCATTAGCATCTCCTTCAGTGAGACAGGAACCAAGAGTTTTTGCGAACCATAAAGCGGCCGCGTTTCCTCGTAGTTAGCTAGCCAGTGCTACTGCCAGTACACATTAATTTCCATAGTGGTTGAAGCATATATAATTTGTAACGTAAAATATGTGATTAGCTGTAGATTCAACATGGAACGACCTTCCTAGAATCAAATCATAATTCTGATAACCAGTATTATACCTAACCAGTGAGAATCATTCAAATTATTTATTGGAAATGACAAAAAAATATCAAGTGAATATAGTAGGGTAGTTCTGAACCACTCCAGGAGTTCATCGACAGTCACATACTACCTACCTAAAGCTTTCTACAATGTTGCCAAATGTCCATTAGACTAGCGACAGAAAAAATACATTTGCTCAGCACATATATTTCTTCAGCTGGCTAGCAATTGGGAAGCTCATACTTTGAAGATGGAATGGTGCCTTCTGCCACCATTTGGCTGGGAGTCTAAATACCTAAAGTATACGCCAATGAGTTTTATTTGCATTTCTGTTTCTATGGCTTGTGTCTAACGTGTAGTTACGAATAATATTCAGATGTGCCGACTGCAACTCAAAAACCATAAACAAAGAGCAAGGGGAATTGTTTGGGCGAACCTATACTTCAGTAGCCGCCATAGCTATTTTTGGTTTATGTATTGAGCATAATGTAAATTAAAAAAATCATTTTCTGGAAGAAATTTTTTCTAGCATCGACCTTATTAACGTTATGAGTACACAACAGTGGCTGAAACCCCCAGGAGCCGTCACCTCCCAGTGTTGACACTCCCAAAAGTGACGCACTTAGTAGCTGACATCTACTGCACGTACACTGTCAGTTACTCGTGCTACAATGCAGTTTTATGAGCCGGTAGCTGGCGCCTACTGTCAAGTTATGACACTTATTGTAACATGACAATGTGACTTGTCAGAAGTAGTCGAACTAGTTGGAGCTGCTTTGAATTATTCGAAACTATTCGGAACTTGCTGTCAGATTATGGCATATACGTTGTCAGCTGACACCCACTCGTCAACACGCATCCTGGGTAATGGTAGTCTCCACGATCGGAACGGTTTTCTTCATGTATGTTATATTTCACCAAATCGAGATAGAGACACATGTGGGCTAATGACAGTGACTATGTCAACTGATCATCATTGCCCCACCCAACAGTACCGAAATAGTTACATTGGAAAACGGTTGCACTGGAAATTGGTATAATATGGGCTAACTTGTTACTGTTTTTCCTGTGACATGAACAAGCAACTTGTTATAGTTCCTCTTAAACATGGAGGGTGTGCAGTTACAGTTTTGCTGTAATATGAAACAACTTGTTATACTATCACTTAGAACTATCTATTAATACCTTCAGCTGCTGAGGGGCGTTGATATATATAAATGGGGACAGGTGAAACTGTGTGCCCCGACCGGGACTCGAACCCGGGATCTCCTGATTACATGGCAGACACTCTATCCATCTGAGCCACCAAGGGCATAGAGGATAGTGCGACTGCAGGGACCATCTCGCGCACGCCTCCCGCGAGACCCACGTTCTCACCTTATATGTCCACACACTACATTCGTAGTGTCCCTATCCAACACACTCATTACTCGTGGAAGACATTCTTACCAAGTCCCGTAAGAGTTCGGCTAATACGTGTGCATCCGCACAAAAAAAGAAGGTCATGGCCGGCATTGCCAGAACTATATACTTATATGGATATGGTGTCTGTTCTTTCGGACATGTCCGAAAGAATAGACACCATTGATGTCCGAAAGAACAGACACCATTGATGACCTGCAGCCGTCTAGAACAAAATTAGAATTATATATTAACACTTTACCGTCCACACGTCTCGTACAAATTTATTCGGGTGACGCGAGCAGCGCTAATTCGAATTACTTGGCTTGTCACCGACCGCTTGTCACCTTTCCGTTGATGAGAATTTTCAAACTCATTGACTTTTGCGCTCTTTAATTTTTCCGGAAATCCTTTATTTTGCCGTATCGTTCCACAAACTCGAATTTTCTTTTCAAGTAACTTCTCTGCAAGTTCTTCACTGTTATAATAATTATCCATGTGGAGGTCATGCCACTTTCCATAAGAAGGTGTCAGTAGTTCCATCACTGTTTTTGCTAAAGGCTGTCCAGCGCCCGAATATATCTTGAATGAGAAAATGTATTCCGTACTCGAATCACACAGCATCCGAATGAGTATGCCACATTTCGTAATTTTCGACGGAATGTAAACTTTAAAATTTAACCGTCCACGCCACGGTATCATTCCTTCATCAGTTGAGATGTTTTGACGTAGATTAAATATTTCTTTAAACTTTTTGAAAAACAATGAATTTCGAATGGCATTTTGAAAAGCTTGTCGGCTTTATCCGGTTTATTGTTGTTGTCGTAAAAATGTAAAAATGATAAAATTTGTCTGAAACAGTTGCGGGATATCGTTTTGCTAAATATCGATGTGTCTATCAACGGATTCGTTGACCAATAACCATCGATCCTTGCTTTTTTTCAATTCCCATAAGGATAGCAAGCCCAAACAATTTTCTAAGTTCGAGTCCCGTAACGTCGACAAATTTGGCATTTTTATCCACTTTCCTTCTATTGCAATTTAGACTGTGGTACTTGTTGGTTTCGTTGCTAATATATCCAAATATACCGTTCCCAATATATAATTCTACGATTTCCTCGACGCTCTGTGTATCTTTGGGAAATATGTTTGGACCCGGAGATCCCTCAGATTCATTATTCGTCCTCGGTAAATCAAAGTCAGACCACTGTGCACTGTCTTCTTCGTCTGAGTCATCCGAATCAGTTTGGCAACCTAAGCGTTCGCCGAATTCTTCTTGGACGTATTTCAATATCTTCCCACGATTCTGCTTCACTTTCATTTTTTTGATATCCAATGTCTTCTTCCCAATCGGCCAAGTCGTCCGGAACGTCAGACAAGAAGTCCACTCATTCATCGTAAATAATCGTATTGTCTATTTCGTCTGCCATGGTGAAAGTGCACAAGTACTTATAAAAATAAAAAACTTGTTGGCGTGTGTAACTTATTGTTACCTAAGCAAAACACCATCAGAATGCAAAAGATACTGAAGTACTGTAGCCGGCCACTGCGTGATACTATGCACACGACACCACTGTGGTGTCGCCGGACGGCAGAATGTTAATACCTTCAGCTGCTGACGGGAGTTGATACATATCAACGGGGACAGGTGAAAATGTGAAGGTATTAATACATAATTCTAATTTCGTTGTAGACGGCTGCAGGTCATCAATGGTGTAAGTATACAGTTTCACTGTAAGATAGGGTAACTTTTTACAGTTTTACTGTAACATTGAAGACAACATCATTAGCTGACACCCACAGCAGCTGACACGACTAGAAGCTGGCACTGCGCGGTAACTGACACTCCTAGTAACTGACACCTTCAGTAGCTGACACCCATTCCATATTTCCACTAGCAGATACTGATGTTACCGTACAGTTTTAAAATCCAGTCGATGACTCCAGTTGTTAATTTATGGCACGTACACTGTCAAGTTATGTGCGGTTATGATTGCCTGTTTGTTTGTGTCAACCATTACTGCCTTACCTGCTTAGCATTAAGAGCAGAAGATGACAAACATTTTGAACTGCAAGATGAAGTTTATATCCTATCACAGTGTCACCATGATGTTTGGTTGACTTTCATATCAGATGTAGAGACGAGATTTTGACGAATTCAGTTGTGGGAATAAAATTGTTTACTTTGATAATTATCGGCCACAAAAGCACTTTTAGCTGTAAGTAACATCAGCAATAGTGCTCATGCGGGTCTTTCTATGTTATAGAACCATTTCTTATGTATTTTAATTAACTGAATGTGTGGTATTAAAGCATGGTACGAATGTCTTACGCTAAACTACAATTTATTTAAGTAGTGTCGGTAAGTGAACTGTGTGTGTTATAATAAGCAATACAGACAGTTCGGATACATAAATAGTTCATTGGAACGTCCATTGTGCTATCAATGTGTGGTACAAAAATCGAACTGTTGTCATCAACAAGTAAAGCTTAACCAATTAATTTTACCAGTACTGCCGATACACAAGCCTCATGTATTTTTTTAATATTATAGAACAATTAATGTACAACAGTAGCGCCACGTGTGTTTTGTGTTCGATATCTTACATAATTTTAGAGATAACACAATTTTACTTTGGAGAAAAGCGTGAATTTTCGTTCATGAACAGAGATCTGTAAATTATACTTCTGTATTCCGATAACCAAGCTGTGTGTGTGTGTGTGTGTGTGTGTGTGTGTGTGTGTGTGTGTGTGTGTGTGTGTGTGTGTGTGTCTTTACTTGAAATTATTACTTATTATGATAAATAATGTTATTTTGATGGCAAATAACGTATTTTCGAGGTACAAATTTTTCATATCTATCTTGTTCCAACATTATCTTTAAATATGTTTCATTTCTGCTTTGTTCTAGCATCTACTTTGGTCATGTTGTAAGGTTCGTAAACATTTCATATTATGAAGTCCTTTCCGGTATTATGAAGACATGCAGTTTAAGTGTTAAATCACAATAAAAATATCATCAAAATCCCTTCTTCCTTCTCTGGTGTCGTCCAAAGAGTGACGTCCCAGGTTACAGTTTGTACCTCACAACGGCACCACAAGCTAAAACAGTCACTGCCAGACATAGCAACGAACGAGAGACTTTGGCATAGACACATTCTATAGAGTTTCCATGTGCCGCCACCGCTGGAAGATTACTTACGTCAGAGTCCATCTCAGCCCTCTCTGTAATCATCACCTATGACGACAGCATCATCCTAGCTCAGATCTGTCTGTGACCTAATAGAATTATTAGTCACAACTCAGTATCAAAATTTATAGTCAATTGTACACTGAGATGTGATTATCATTCTGTATAGGATCAAGTGGTAACAGTTATAGTGTTCACTGACAGTAACAAGTACATAGCGACATCCCTGTAGATACAGATGGTTTCCAAGTTAGGTATTTTAGATTGTTCAAATTCACTGCACCTTCCATACTAAAATAGTGTCTAGTCAGTTCGTTCATCTTTTGGTTATGTTGTGTATCTTTGTGTGTGGTTTCACACTGCGTAGTTTGATTAGCCCTTTTTTCCTTTTTTTAAAAATTCAATACCTGACTACGGGAATAACAGTCTATATACACTTTAGAGAGACTTGGGCCCTTAGTTCTGATTCATAAATATTGCAGCCGACCTCCAAACTTGTTGCCGGCCGGGGTGGCCGAGCGGTTCTAGGCGCTACAGTCTGGAGCCACGCGACCGCTGCGGTCGCAGGTTCGAATCCTGCCTCGGGCATGGATGTGTGTGATGTCCTTAGGTTAGTTAGGTTTAAGTAGTTCTAAGTTCTAAGGGACTGATGATCTCAGAAGTTAAGTCCCATAGTGCTCAGAGCCATTTGAACCTCCAAACTTGTTTTTCACACAACCGCATGTACGTGTAGTTCAAATACTAAAGAAAAGCAGTATCAGATTGTTGTTATTATCAGTTACATTTTTCTAGTGTAGAACATGACACATTATCTTCTTCCTCCCGAAATTGGTGTTTCAAAAACTTCAACATTACTAAAAGACCCGAAAAACTTCATATGATAACTATTCGTTGTCGACTCACCAATGACATAGCATCAGAATGAAACGTCAGCAACATTTATATATTTTATATGTGGTGATACCACTGTGGCACTTGACAATCATCATAGAAAATTTACATGTGTGAACATTTGATTTGAGGGTCCACTGCGCCTTACACCAAGTGTAGGCCAAAAATTAAATTAATTGCGTTCTTCCACTGCCTCGCAGTAGCTCAGAGACCCTGTTTGTTTGTGTGCCTGTCTGCTCAGCATAGTATTTTCTGTAACATATCTTTTCTGCAGATGTAGGCTTGGTCAGATTGGTTTTGTTGCACTACTTTATTGAGGCATGCTACATTTCAGCCACGTGTGTTTTATAACATGGTTTTGTTGCACCACTTTATTGAGGCATGCTACATTTCATCCATGTGTGTTTTATAACAATCTATGTATGAAAATAGCACTGGAGAATTTAATTTGTCAGTTCACAATCATGTTTCAGGCACCAGTTTGACGGATACTTGTGTATACGCAAAATAACATTGTGACGCTTGATGTAAGCATTGCATTTTTTACGTTGCTGACGTATTTTTGCAGATACTTTAGGTGTGGGAAGAACGTTGTGACACTTGGCAAGCAACACAGAACTATTCAGATGTGGAAAGTATTAATTTTGGCGTCTGTTGTGTCCTATACCAAGCGTGGTACACAGATTGAACTTTGTACAATCACTATTGCTGCTCCATATCATAACATTGTGTGTGTGTGTGTGTGTGTGTGTGCGTGTGTGTGTGTGTGTGTGTGTGTGTGTGTGTTATTTTGACATATTTTCGATGTAGAAATACTGCAAGTTACAATCTTGAAGTTAGTTTTTGGATAAATATTTTTGAACGTGGCGCAAAAATATCACTTCGTTTAGTTGCTTTCGAGCACAGGCAAGATGGCTGCTCAGGAGATACACTGTGATTGGTTGTTTCATTTTAGTGACTGCTTAAATACTATTCTGCGATTGGTTGTTTCCTTTTAATGCCTGCCACGGTTTCAAGATATGAGGTGTGGATGCTTGGATTGTAAATGACATCACAGACATAAAGAAAACATGGCTTGTGACTTCATGTGTAGGGCACTGAACAGCGCCACATGACCTCACAAATGTAAACGATGTGGGTCAACTTTTCCGTAGCTGTAATACTAACACCTATATATCATTACCAGCCATGTAACTATCACGAGAAACTCTTAGCAATTATATATCGTGTACCTACATCGCTATTGAACTAATAAGTAATGATTACAGTTTAACATAAGTCAAACACAAGAGTTGCATTCTTCTCACACATGCACATTCTCTTGTATAATATTATCTTAACACTTATTGTTAAAACTTATGTTTGATTGTGTATAACTACTGCAGTTGAATCTAAACTTATAATCGTACAAGAAACTTCGTAACTCCTTCTAGAGAAACGGACGCAGTTTCGCGATATCGGAAACTGACGTAATACCTTAACGAGTCAAGAAGACACTAAGGGCCGACTGTGTAAATATCGCTGACTGGAGATCAATTTTGACGTTAGTTCATAAACTGAACTGTGTTCGCGACTCCGCACTATTGTATAACACAAAACTTGGACCCACCAAAGGAAGTTCAGTGTTGATCTAAGAAAGCAAGAAACATGCTTGGCAACAACGCAAAAATCGGCTACCGACACGATTATCACGCTTCGAACGCGGACATTAATTCTACATCGTTGGTACACAATATTTATTACCGAAAGTGTCGTGTTATCAAAATAAAGGAAAGTAAACAGAAAAAGAACCAATCTTGGAACTTCTCCCCATACAAAAAAGATTTTTTTACTGGAAATCTCATTGAGACAATATAAGGACAAAATACACTCCTGGAAATGGAAAAAAGAACACATTGACACCGGTGTGTCAGACCCACCATACTTGCTCCGGACACTGCGAGAGGGCTGTACAAGCAATGATCACACGCACGGCACAGCGGACACACCAGGAACCGCGGTGTTGGCCGTCAAATGGCGCTAGCTGCGCAGCATTTGTGCACCGCCGCCGTCAGTGTCAGCCAGTTTGCCGTGGCATACGGAGCTCCATCGCAGTCTTTAGCACTGGTAGCATGCCGCGACAGCGTGGACGTGAACCGTATGTGCAGTTGACGGACTTTGAGCGAGGGCGTATAGTGGGCATGCGGGAGGCCGGGTGGACGTACCGCCGAATTGCTCAACACGTGGGGCGTGAGTTCTCCACATTACATCGATGTTGTCGCCAGTGGTCGGCGGAAGGTGCACGTGCCCGTCGACCTGGGACCGGACCGCAGCGACGCACGGATGCACGCCAAGACCGTAGGATCCTACGCAGTGCCGTAGGGGACCGCACCGCCACTTCCCAGCAAATTAGGGACACTGTTGCTCCTGGGGTATCGGCGAGGACCATTCGCAACCGTCTCCATGAAGCTGGGCTACGGTTCCGCACACCGTTAGGCCGTCTTCCGCTCACGCCCCAACATCGTGCAGCCCGCCTCCAGTGGTGTCGCGACAGGCGTGAATGGAGGGACGAATGGAGACGTGTCGTCTTCAGCGATGAGAGTCGCTTCTGCCTTGGTGCCAATGATGGTCGCATGCGTGTTTGGCGCCGTGCAGGTGAGCGCCACAATCAGGACTGCATACGACCGAGGCACACAGGGCCAACACCCGGCATCATGGTGTGGGGAGCGATCTCCTACACTGGCCGTACACCACTGGTGATCGTCGAGGGGACACTGAATAGTGCACGGTACATCCAAACCGTCATCGAACCCATCGTTCTACCATTCCTAGACCGGCAAGGGAACTTGCTGTTCGAACAGGACAATGCACGTCCGCATGTATCCCGTGCCACCCAACGTGCTCTAGAAGGTGTAAGTCAACTACCCTGGCCAGCAAGATCTCCGGATCTGTCCCCCATTGAGCATGTTTGGGACTGTATGAAGCGTCGTCTCACGCGGTCTGCACGTCCAGCACGAACGCTGGTCCAACTGAGGCGCCAGGTGGAAATGGCATGGCAAGCCGTTCCACAGGACTACATCCAGCATCTCTACGATCGTCTCCATGGGAGAATAGCAGCCTGCATTGCTGCGAAAGGTGGATATACACTGTACTAGTGCCGACATTGTGCATGCTCTGTTGCCTGTGTCTATGTGCCCGTGGTTCTGTCAGTGTGATCATGTGATGTATCTGACCCCAGGAATGTGTCAATAAAGTTTCCCCTTCCTGGGACAATGAATTCACGGTGTTCTTATTTCAATTTCCAGGAGTGTAGAATCCACAAAATCTGATAAAGTTACAACGATCAACAAAGGAAAGGCATAACTGTTTTTTGTAAATACCTTGTTCATAAATCCCGCATCCATCGCATTGTAACTCCTGTTAGTTTCAGTTTCTGTTGGTTCTGAACTTTCTTCGTAGAAAGATTTCATCCCGAAGTTACATGCGATGCTTTTATACGCTGTAATACGCTCTGATTAAGCGTAGCGCCTGAGGTTGCTTGCACGTTTAACGAAAACCATCAGTGACGATTCCTAAATATCTCTGCACTTTTGCCACCAGGAGATATGATGGGAACATGGGTACATTCCAAGCGCCTAAAATACTAGGAAAACGTGATATTTAATAAAAATCCGTTTTTTCGTCATTTTATTTTCTTCTGTAGGTACTTTGATGATTTCTTACTTTAGTCAGGCAGTGCAGTCCGATACCTTGAGGACAACCCTGCAAATTGTTGCTACACCTGTTTGAACAAATCGCTAACCGCTTATCTGAAATCTTCCTGTAGCACGAAATAGTAATGTTAAAAGTAGCGTGCCATTGGAGTCATTGGCTGGTTTCTTTTCATGGTTTCAGCAGATTCGTACTCCCTCACCACTAGTTCTAACAGCTGCGCATTACTTTTTTTTATTCAAGCTTAAATGATTTATCACTTAATTTAGAGAATGAGCTCGCCCTTTATCGTCCTCAGCAGACACACCGGAATAATCAGATATCTGCAAAATTAACGATAGGAAACAATATACCGTAATTCACATCATGTAAGTTTCTTGCACACAGAATGCTGCCTACCACAGTGGCCCAGAGCGCTCGGAAGACGGAAGGAGTGATGTGTTTTCAAGACGTAGCCTTATTATAATTATCTTTACGGACAGTACAGCAGAGAAAGTAGTATCAAATAAAAAAAATCCAAGAATTAACCTGAGTTCGTTCGCACGAGAGATTAAAACGCAAGCTCTGAGCTACCGAAATACGGGTACAAAATACGCTAGATAAATAACAGCTTGCTAAACAACTTAAGTAGAAGTACTTATTTCTCCTCTGTTCATCAGTGCTCATGCAGACGACATAGCAGTTTACTCACGTGTTCGATAGTTCAAAACTTAACAAGCGTTTCATAGTTGCTAAGTCCCTTAACCTAACCTTGTACATATTCCGAGCTTCAACAATATAGAAGTAGCGTAGTTACATATTCACATGTCAATAATAGTTATTTCAATTAGTATTTGCGCAAAACAAAAGCGTTATAATGTCACTACATTATAAACTGACAATTACATTTGAACCTGACTTTGAATTTTAGCCAGTCAAAGTTTATCCTACTTCACCGCGATATAATCTGGAACTGACGTTTATAGGCTTACAATGCAAATTTTCGGGTTAAGCTTGATTCGAGATAATTTTCTATATTAATCTAAGGTGAAATGCTTTATACAATCGGCCGTTGACGTTATTACTAAGGGTAGAACTTTTACATTCAGGTAATGGTAGATAAATATTCAGTATTTTTGTCACCGAAAAGTCTTATTGAAAAGGCTTAAACTATAATTCCGTTAAACAGGCAGACGTTATCGTTATAATAGTAGAGATTCACAGTTTTATACATAAAACGTAAGCTATTTCCCTGCAAACTTCTTTTGCAAATGGCTGGACTGTCTAATATATGGGAAATCTTTGCAAAAATAGTTATTACTGCACCTAATTGTACAACAAATAACAACACAAAGCCTTAAACTGTCTACTGTAGACAATGTACAAAAATATTTATATGGAAAATATTAACATAAAAACGATTTTACTCCAGCATTAGTATGCTGAGTCGAAAAAGTTCATTTCGTTGAGCGACAAAATTACGACTAACTTTATTAAGTATGATCATCTCTAAGATAATCAAAGGCTATATTGAAGAGTTCTGTTACCATACCAAGATGACTTTTAGACTGAAGTTGCTGTAGGTAACAGAAAGTGCCTAGTTAGAGTCACCGAGAGTATTAAGTTCCCCCGTGTATACAAAAAATAAATTATTGCTTGAAACACATGAAGGCGTCGATAGAAACGCCTCCATGTCTATTGCATGGCTAGGAACAGTACATTTTTAACGTTAGCACATCTCATTTTTTTTTTTTTTTTGAGAAAATCAAGTCGTCACACCTCGTTTCTTACTTTCCACTACAATTTACTAACTGCAATGTGAAATTAGTCAACGTGAATTTGTATTTAGCACATTAAAAGCACGGAATCTGAGAAGTCGGCAACAGAACCCCCCTCCCGCACATACGTAAATTCAAAAATTTGAAAAACAGTTGTAGACTTGGCCCGAAAGACTGGAATTGTTATGGAAAAGAGGAAATACGAAACATTCTCCATGGATCGTTACTGGCGTCATTTTCGTTTATATCCGACAAGAATTTACGTCTCCCGGTTCGTTGCCGCCCGATGCTGCCTTGTTATCGGTGATGTATGAAGTCATTCTGTCTCTTTTCTGGCTCTAGCGTCCGATATGACAGTTTTACTGCCTGCCACCTTCCAAACTTTTTTCGGATGTGATGTCTACAAAATTCTGAAGCAGTGTGTCCATATCCTTATAACGTGAGCTGTCTGTATAACAGCTGCATTGAAATTCGGATAGGACACAGTATCAGGTCTGACAAATTAATGAATTTACCAGCCCGTAGCGCTGCAAACGATACTACATCTACAACAATATCCACATCTATATTCCGCAAGCCACCTTAGAGTGTGTGGTGGAGGGTACTTATTGACCATAATCACTTCCCACTTTTCCTGTTCCGGTCGCGAATTGTCGCAGGAAGGGAAATAGTTGGTAAATCTCTGTGTGAGCTCGAATCTCTCTAATTTTGTTTTCATGGCTTTGGTCTGTTCGCCAGGAAACAATATATTGGTTGACTCTTCTAGGAACTTACGCTCTCAGAACTTCAACAATAAAATGCATCGTAATGCAAAATGCCTTACTTGGAGCGTCTGTCACTAGAGTTGATTGATCATCTCCGTAACACATTCGCACTTGCTAAATGAACCTGTGACGAAATGTGGTGCTCTTCTTTGCATCTTCTGTGTTTCTGTATCCCGTCTGGTAGGGATCCCAGATTGACAAGCAGTATTCCAGTATTAGTCGAACGAGGGTTTTGTAAGCGTCTCTGTAGGATTTCCTGGCTTATGGGTTCAAAATAAAAAAAGGAAGGAAGCTTAGACATCAAACTGGCTGGCATTCACCATAATCGATGTAAAGAAATCACAGAAAACCTAAATCTCAAGTATGGGACGCCGCCAGTCCAGTGCTTTTACCTATGATCCAGCACACTCGATTTGGCACTTCTGTGTCTCACAGTACTGTTCTGTAATGAATGCGAGAAATTTGCAGTGCAGACGACAGGAGCCTTTTATTGACAAGTCATACCTTCTATGATACTGCAGTCCACCATGGAAATTAATAGCTTAATTAGGCACCCGTCGTATACACTTGGCCTAACCACCAGTAACTTATTTCTTTACTCTAAGTTACAGCAGCTTTTCAAAGGAAGAAATTTTGATAGTATTCAGGGTAGTAACAAGCCGGCAATCACGAAGACAAATCCAGGAAAGGGTCCAAAACAATTTTCCAGAAAGAAATAAGTGCTGTCAACGGTGTAGAGTTTCCAAAAGGGCATACTTTGAAGGTAACCACGCCGCATTTAACAGGTATGAAGCATATTTTTAGGAGTAACTGACAAATTTAATGTTAGGTTCATATTTGCCGTGTTATTAGAAGATGCGTGAAGTGGGAGATTTAAAAGTAGTTTTATCATTAAACTTATATTACGTACAAAGGGTACAGTTCTGAAAATGGATTCCTTATCAAAAATTTATCTGCTAAGTCCCCTTTACAAGTCTACAAACCTGTAATAGAAATTGTGAAATATCCTGCATACAGGATGTCCCAAGACTTGAGGATCTAAACCATACAGACGGTAGAGAATCCTGAACTATGTGGTTTGAGGACAGGAATCAATGGTCGGAAATCAATATTTCAGATGGTGCGAGGTCTTAAATGAGAAATGAGTCAGGGTCACATGTTTGTAAATTGTTTCTCTCTAGTAACAAGCAACTGCCTAACGCATCATCGATGGAGAAGCTACCTTTCAAGACAAGACATTAGTCTGTGATGTGTCCTCCGTAGACTTTACTTCTGTTTAGAGATGTTGACTAGTTGTTGAAGATGTAACATTTATCTTTACAGTAACTAGCAGACATGCATATAATGGCTGGTGTAGCAGGATGTAGTGCTCGAAAAGTTGCACTAACGGTATAGCGAGAAGTTTTAGTACAGGTCTCATCTTAATTGAATGAAACGCAAAGGAATTCACTATGGCCAACACATCATCAAGCGCAGTGCTGCAGTGTCGAATTCTGACAGCTTGTAGTGTTCACGGATGATGAGTCCTCTCTCAATCATGATGGTGTTTTCAACTCTCACGATAGACATGTCTGAAGTGATGAAAATCTACATGACATGCACGTCCCACATCACCAGTAACATTTCTCTATCAACGAGTGCGTTGGAATTGTACAACATTGTACCTCACTGCTGTCACTGTTTGAATGGTACGCGCCATATAGTGACCATTCGAGACTTATTGCCACAGTTACTAGAGACTGTATATCTTATTCGCGAGAGTAAATGGTCTGAGTGCGATATCGTGCTATCCCCTTTCAGTATTAATGTCTGTGAGCACCTGACCAACAGATCTTCCTCAGAGCTGAACTAGAAATGAAGGCCACTTCTCATGGTCATATGCGATCTGAATGTCACACTCTCTATTGTTGATTCTTCTCCTGTGGTATTTTATTTGTCAGCAGAGAATTCCACTGCTTACAGAAATGCTGCCTCCAGTTATGAAATATAGTACATCGTACTCACCAACTCTTAATTTTATACATGGTGCCTCAAACTTTTGATTTCAAAATTATACATATCCTTGGGAGTCCTACATTGAATGCCTGCAGACGTGGAATCAGTGACCAACAATGAGTATTTCAGATGGTACAGCGTCTCGAATAAGCAATGCATGTCAAGTACATGTTTGTACCTGTTTATGATTCGGCTTCTACGTCAATGGCACTAGTTTGAAAAACAGAACATTATCTTCTGTGATTTGCCCACGATTGCTTTTTTTCCTGCTGGGTTACCTAAAGTCGGGGGATGAAGGCTAAATAGAAACTGGAGAAGAACTAGCTGGTAGAGTTCAAGCTGCCTGTCTCATTAAGCACAAGTAGAGCTCAAGGGGAAATGGTAAGTTACAAGTTAGTGAATTATTACGGCCTGTGAGAAAATGTCCTATCATTTGAATCAATTTCTAAAGTGAATCATAATTAGTTTAATACGCTATGTATAAAACAATTCCATGGTTTATTGTATGTTTTATGGTGGTATGTAGCATTTTTCTGAACCACAAACATTTACATTGATGTGACAAAAGTCACCGGGTAGTGGTATTCATATATACAGATCGCGATAGCATCGCGTACACAATGGATAAAAAGGCAGTGCATTGTCGGAGCTGTTATTTATACTCAAGTGATTCACGTGAAAAAGTTTCCAACGTGATTATGGGCGCACGACGGGAACTAACAGACTTTGAAAGCGGAATGGTAGTTGGAGCGAGACTCATGGGACATTCCACTTCGGTAATCGTTACGGAATCCAATATTACGTGATCCATATTATTGAGAGTGTGCCAAGAATACAAAATTTTAGTCATTACCTCTCACCGCGGATAACGCAGTGGCCGACGGCCTTCACATAACGATCGAGAGCAGCGGCGTTTGCGTAGAGTTGTCAGTGCTAACACACAAGCAACACTGCACGAAATAACCGCAGAAATTAGCGTGGGACGTACGGCGAATGTATCCGTTCGGTAAACGAGGCGAAATTTGACGTTAATAGGCCATGGCAGCAGAGGCCGAATCGTGTGCCTTTGCTAACAGCACGACATTGCCTGCAACGCCTCTCCTGGGTCCGTGACTATATGGATTGGACCTTAGGCGACTGGAAAACCGTGACTTGGCCAGATGAGTCCCGATTTCAGTTGGTAAGAGCTGATAGTAGGGATCTGATGTGGTACAGGCCCCACGAAGCCATGTACCCAAGTTGTCGACAAGACATTGTGTAAGCTGGTGGTGGCCCCATAATGCTGTGGGCTGTGCTTAGCTGGAATGGACTAAGTCCTCTTATCCTACTGAACGCAACATTGACTGGAAATGGTTATGTTTGACTAGTTGGAGACCATTTGCAGCCATTTATGGACTTCACGTTCCCAAACAACGATGGAATTTTTATGGATGACAATCCGCCATGTCAACAGGTCACAGCTGTTCACGATTAGTTTGAAGAACATTCTGCACAATTCGACAGACCAACATAAACCCCATCGAACATTTATGGGACATAATCGAGAGGTCAATTCATGCACAAAATCCTGCACCGGCAACAGTTTCGTAATTATGGACGGCTACAGAGACAGCACGGCTCAGTATTTCTGTAACGGGACTTCCAACGACTTGTTGAGTCTATGCCACATCTAGTTGCTGCACTACCCCGGCAAAAAGGAGATCCGACACAACATTAGGAGATATCCCATGACTTTTGTCATCTCAGTGTATAACATCTCACAGTAATATTTTCATCGAACTGCAGCCACCAGTTAACAATGGTAACATCTGAAAAGGATGCACACCTACTCCCCAAAACACCCAGCATTTTTCCAAGGTAAATAGGTTTGGAACATGGCCCACTCAGTGTTTTCGCGGCTGCTGAGGATTTCCTTAGATATAACAGCAACACTGAGAGCTTTTAATTGATAGCAGCAACTCAAGATAGACAATATGCCAATTGCCTGTATCGCTTATACTTCCAGGGATAGTTGTCTGAAGGAACTAGCATAAGGCCTAATTTTCTGAGGGGATCATATGATCATGGGAAATAATAAACTTACAAACTACTCTATAGCATACACAAAGTGCTTAACTGGTCTGGTACGCTAGCCCAACTAAGTGTAATTTACAGTGGTCTACACATATTTAGGTTTGTGATGTTTCTGACTCATTTACCGCCCACATTACAATTTAATTAATGAAAATAAATAATGTAAATATCGAAAATCTGAAATGTTATGTTGATTTTGATTTTTTAATATTCTCTTTGTGTAAATCTGACTTTGTTCACAGTTTGTGTTTGTCTTATGCTCAAGAATGAATGAAATGACTCAGTGAAAGTAAGAAAGTAAGCAGCTTGGGCTGCCACACTCAGCCTAGTGGGTAACACAGTTCTGAGAAGTGGTAAAGGTGGCTTGGGCCATTGAAGCGACAATCCATCAGCTGGTACAGTAAGGTCGCCTGTAATACTGCATAGTGAATGACAGATCGATGTTTATATCATTTTATGTTTCTCTTTTATAAATTATGTAACTGTGTAATTGTCTTAGGAACATTATAATGTAAAATATGTCTATTATATGTATGTAATATTTCCTGTTAGGAAAACTCCCTGGAATTCTGTTCGTGAATGGCACCAACCAATGATAACAATATGAAATAATAACCAGTCTTGGTTGCAACACCGCATTTGATGGATAAATTAAATAAAAGAATCGCATTTTGCCACTAAGATTGTTTATTCTTTCACATCTAATATTTATGTTGATTAATGATGTTACATGCAACCAAACTGTATGAGAGCTATGGAATATGGATGCCAAATACCATGACATGAACTGCCTTTAAATCAACAGAACACTCTGCAAACAGCCACAAGACATGTGACCAGTAAACATGCTGCCGATATGTTGTAAGTTATAAATCAAAACTGTGTTCTTATTGAAAATGTATATCAAAATGCAATCTTACTAACTGTAAATAAAAACTTTTTGTGTTGCAAGGAACCAAAACAGTTTATAATTACATAAACTGATAGAAAAATAATCACAATGTCAAAAAATAACTAATGCAGAGTAATGAAATTTTGGGAATACGTTTGTGTAGGTAATATATTTAAGTGATTAAAATAGCAAAATCACTGGTTAACATAAGCCTGAGACAAGTCATTGCAAATCTGAAATGCTGGTACATTAATGAACGGTGTAATCGCCAGAATTTTGAATGCAAGCTTGCAGATGTGCATGAATTGTGTAGTACAGATGCCAGATGTCAGTTTGCGGAATGGAGTTCCATGGCTTTTTCACTTTGTCAGTCACAACAAGGATGGCTAGTGCTGGTATGGATGACACTGGAGTTGTTGTCTGATGATGTCCTATATGTGCTAGATTGGAGGCAGATTTGGTGATCTAGCACGCCAAGGCAACCTGTCTACGATCTGTAGAGCATGTTTGGTTACAACAGTGGTATGTGTGCGAGCAGTATCCTGTTGAGAAACACACCTTGGAATACTACTCATGAATGGCAGCAGAACACATCGAATCACAAGATTAACGTACATATTTGGGGTCAGGGTGCGTGGGATAACCACGAGAGTGCTCCTGCTGTCATACTAAATCGCATCCCAGATCATAACTCCAGGTGTAGGTACAGTGTTCTAGCTTGCAAAAAACTGGCTCTGAGCGCTATGGGACTTAACATCTTGGTCATCAGTCCCCTAGAACTTAGAACTACTTAAACCTAACTAATCTAAGGACATCACACACATCCATGCCCGAGGCAGGATTCGAACCTGCGACCGTAGCGGTCACGCGGTTCCAGACTGAAGCACCTAGAACCACACGGCCACACCGGCCGGCTGCAGATGGATTGATTGCAGTCCTTCAACTTGTCTCCTTCTAATCAGCACCCAGCCATCACTGGCACCGAGACAGAACCAGCTTTCATCAAAAAACGCAATAGACCTCCGCCCTGCCATCCAATAAGTTCTCGCTTGACAGCATTGAAGTCAGAAGTGGCGGTGGTTTGGGGTCAGTGGAATACAAGCTACAGGAACTATCCTTGAAGTAACCGACTTGTAACAGTTTGTTGTGTCACTGTGATAGGAACTGGTGCTCAAGTTTCTGCTGCACATGCAGTATTATGCACCCAAGCCATACGCCAAGCACAGTGGTCTGCCCTCTCGGTAGTGCCACGTGACCATTTGGAGCCCAGTCTTCTTGCGACCGTACGTTCTTGTGACCACCACTGCCAGCAGTCATGTCCAGTGACTGCATTCCTGCCAAGTCTTTCTGCAATATCACATAAGGAACATCCAGCTTCGCGTAGCCATGTTACTTGACCTTGTTCAAACTCTGCGAGGTGTTGACAATGGCGACTTTGCCACCTTAAAAGCATTCTTGTCTAATGTCGGCTCATCCTGTCCAATATCAAAGATAACTAATGCTCACGACTATTGTAGTGTGTGTTTAAAGCAAACATGATTTGCATCATCATAGTGTCACTGCTAGTGCCACACTTATGCGACTGGTAAGTAATTTGAATAAGTATCATTTAGCAGATGTAGAAACACGCCTCTCAACTTTCTTTTTTCTCGCACAACTCCTTGTTGGCGTTGCGTTTTATTTTTCGTCAGTGTATTTTTGTATTCGTAATTTCAACAGCAGGGGCAGCACCTTAACTATTGAGAATAAAATAGTCGGGATATAAAATGTGACAGTGCAAGTAATGCAATATTAGGGTTGGAGGTAGTTTTGTTTCTCCTACTTTAGAATTTTCTAAATTTTTCTGAAAATTCGAAAATCTTAAAAAAGTTCTGTTTGGGATATGTGTGGTATTTCTGCCACATTTTTCATCCACATGGCAATTTTATTTTTCTTATACATATTATCAGTAGAAAACAATATTCTGTAATAGCAAGGTAGGGAGAGAGTAACCTGCATTTGAGTTGTGCAACAGATGGTTTCAGTGTGTGGCAACACGTATGTTAGTGATGACTGTATCATACTGGAGTACCATGTAGACAGCCGGGAATCACATACTGAGATCGAATGAAACAGTATATTGTTGTTAGTGCATATTTATTATTTGTATACTGGTATGCTCCTCCAGCTGCACCATCAACATTAGTTGCACTGATAGAAGGTTAATAATAATTTCATAAAGTTATTAACTAAGTAAAGATGTAAATGAGAAAAATATTTTACTTTAGACGTTATTGGTGGAAGACAGTGGACAAGTCAGGAGTGCACACTGATAAAGCAGGGTCCTAACTGCTACTGAACCTCACAACGAATTTTCTACCAGGTACAATGAGGCAATACACATCAGGACACTCAAATGGGATATGATGCCGATATTTATTCATCACAATTCACAGTGCCTTGGAAAACGTTTGTCTGTAGCAGCTCACTAGAAGTTTTATATCAGGTATGAAATGCAACACACACTTTGGACCATATACTGTAACGAGATGCCCAAATTTATTTCTAATATTGAACAGCGCCTTGGTGAACAATCATGTGAAGTTCTGGGTATCTTGTAATACAGCGAATCATTAAACTGTGTTTTGTTACGGTGGTCTGAAGACAGTCAGCTTCCAAGGAATTTGATTTAAATAATGAACATGATCAGACTCTGACTTGTATTCCATGATCACCGTTAAACGTTCATGAATAAAAATCAAGAGGCATTCTATGTTTTGATATATTTATTTCGTAACACTGGATTTTCTCCCACATAACCATTTCAGTTTAGCACAGTTTCTTATTTACACATCGAATCCTGCGCCTATATAGAGAAGAGGTCATTCAGGATGAGACTCCATCTGATGCAAGGTAAGCAAACCTAGTTAGTGATGCCAGGAAAGTGAAAAGTCATACCCTCATTAACTGTACTATTGATAAAATGATTCAGATGGCTCTGAGCACTATGGGACTTAACTTCTGAGGTCGTCAGTCCCCTAGAACGTAGAACTACTTAAACCTAACTAACCTAAGGACATCACACCCATCCATGCCCAAGGCAGGAGTCGAACCTGCGAACATAGCAGTCGCGCAGTTCAAGACTGAAGCACCTAGAACCACTCAGCTGCACTGGCCAGCCATTCTATTGATAGAATCTGGTATTTCTCCAAGTTGATTAGGGAATCTTATGTAACTCCAAATATCTGATAAAGAGACAGATATAATAATAACCCACAGTCATCATTCTTCCATTTTAAACAACATTTGGCAGCCTGAAGGGAAAATTACTAGTGGACTGTGCTTAATTGATGAGGCAGGAAGTTTTAATGGACAGTGAACAGTGTGAGTAGATGATATTTTCTGGCACCAGCCTACTTTTTATCATAGATTTTAACTATTTATGATAAGTAGGGTGGCTACCAAATACCATCCACTGCAACAAAAAATAATTCAACTAATTCCCATCAAAATATTACAAAACAATTTCAAGCAAGTTCATAAATGAAAATGAATATAAAATGATTTGAAAATCAAAAACATTTTAAATTTTAACTGAATATGAAAAAGATTGAAAAGCAGTGAATTATAAATTTTTAACTGAAAAAGAAATCTCATCCATGAGAAAAAATT
This sequence comes from Schistocerca americana, assembly GCF_021461395.2. Lineage (NCBI taxonomy): Eukaryota > Metazoa > Arthropoda > Insecta > Orthoptera > Acrididae > Schistocerca > Schistocerca americana. The sequence goes on along the minus strand of NC_060130.1, from coordinate 654,995,046 downwards.
TTAAAATAAAATTCTAAAAATGTAAACCAAATGAAAATATAAACTCTATAAATATTAACTCTAAAAATGTAAACCTAATAAAAAATTTTATACTCTGTTCATTTTTTAAATCTAATAATTTCTTATTTTTTGCTTATACATAAATCTAATAAATTTTTATCTTATTAATTAGCTCCCCAAATGTAGCATTTAAATATTCACAACCTATATAAACTCATTTTCTTTAATTTTTAAAATCTAATAAATTTTTTTCTTAAAAATTGGAACAAATTAAATACAACTAATGTGTGGGATGATTTTAAATTCGACTAAAACATTTTTGTTGAGAGAAGTAATAAATCAAGAGAGATAAAGGGTGAATGTAATATTTGCAATTATTATTTTAAACCATCTTTAATTATAGAACAGTTGAAAATCATAAAAGATAATGACATTATTGATTTTTTGAAGATATCCATAACAAGAATTCTATAGTTACATGAATGCATATTCATATATTTTGGAAGAGATCGAAAAAACAAATTCTCTATTTTGTATGATTCTAAAAAAATTGTGAATTATCATTATGAAGGAACATATACAAATAATTTGAGAGAAATAAAAAAGCAGTCTCTCTCTTATCTATGACTGGAGAAAGCAGAGTGGAGAACCACTAATTTTTGAATTTATCAACTATATTGAAATATTATATTTATATACTATTTTTAAATGTTTATTAGTCAATAATAATAGAAAAATCTTAAAATTAGTAATTCTCAAATACAATTCTCTGCTGAACATAATAGGTTATATTCTCTTTTCCTCAAAAAAATTTATTTAAGGTAAAGTATCACTAGGAATTTTATCATCAAAAGTAGCCCTTAACTTCATAGTAGTTTTTTATGTTGCTAAAACATTTTTCTTTGAGTTATATTTTTTATAACATAAACAGAATTGTTTGTAACAAAGTTGTATGGGTTTATATCAATATAGTTTGTGCCCATTGTGTAGAGGAAGTGTCTTTGATTACTAATCAAAACGCCCTCAGTCCCAGTTTCGAAACCCACCATTGCTTAAATTTTTATTAGTAAGTGTCATTGGTGGCCAAAGACTTCCAGCAGAACAAGTCACCCTCATTCTGCCAACAGTCTTGTCAAAGAGGGCAGAGGAGCAAGCAGAGGTTCAGGGCACTGTCTCGTCCTAGGGGTGGGAAACTGTCGCTAAAGCAGAACAATCAGCAATGATCAACAGCATGAGGATGCAGAAAGCAATGGAAACCACTGCATTAAAGATATATATGGCCTGTAATTGGAAAAGTGGCCTGTAATTGGCAAAAGATTCCGGAATAGTCCTCTATTTGGATATCTGGGAGGGATTGACATGGGGGAGGTGACCATGAGAAAAAGATTTAATAACCAATGGAAAGATAACGTTCTATGGATCAGAGTCACACAATTCTGAAGACTACAAGAGCTGACAGGTGCTAGAATTATCGCACAATCAGCTTAACAACTCATGCCTCCAAGTTGCTAACAAGAATAATACACAGAAGAGTGGAAAAGATAATTGAGGATGTGTTAGAAGATGACGATCAGTTTGGCTTTACGAAAGGTAAAGGCACCAGAAAGGCAATTCTGATATTGTGATTGATAATGAAAGCAAGACTTAAGAAAAATCAAGACATGTTCATAGGATTTGTCATCCTGGAAACACTCTGGACAATCTAAAATGGTGCAAGATGTTCGAAATTCTGAGAAAAAATGGGGTAAGCTATAGGGAGAGACAGGTAATATACAATGTGTACAAGAGCCAAGAGGGAATAATAAGAGTGGATAGCCAAGAACGAAGTGCTAAGATTAAAAAGAGTGTAAGACAAGGGTGTAGTCTTTCACCCCTGCTGTTCAGTTTGTACATCTAAGAAGCAAAGCAGCAAATAAGAGAAAGGTTCATAATTGGAATTAGAATTCAAGGCGAAAGGAGATCAGTGATACAATTCACTGACGCCATTGCTGTTCTGAGTGAAAGTGAAGAAGATTTACATGATCTGCTGAATGGAATGAACCGTCTAACGAGCACAGAATATGGACTGACAGCAAATTGAAGAAAGATGAAAGTAATGAGAAGTAGCAGAAATGGGAACAGCGATAAGTTTAATATCACGAATAATGGTCACAAAGGAGATGAAATTAAGGAATTCTGCTACCTAGGCAGCAAAATAACCAGTGACGGATGGAGCAAGGAGGACACCACAAGCAGACTAGCACTACCAAATAGGGCATTCCTGGCCAAGAGAAGTCTATTAGTACCAAACATAGGCCCTGATGTGAGGAAACAATTTCTGAGAATGTACATTTGGAGCACAGCATTGTAGTGAAACATGGACTGTGGGAAAACCAGAGCAGAAGATAATCAAAGCATTTGAGATGTGGTGTTACAGTCGAATGTCGAAGTGGACTGATATGGTAAGGAATTAGCAGGTTCTGCACAGAAGTGGAGAGGAAAGGAATATGTGGGAAACACTGACAAGTAGGATAGATAGGACACCTGTTAAGACATCAGTGAATGGCCTCCATGGTACTAGAAGGAACTGAACAGTGCAAAACTGTAGAGGAAGACAGAGAGATTGGAATACTTACATGAAATAGTTGAGGATGTACATTGCAAGTGCTGCACTGAGATGAAGAGGTTGGCACATTAGAGGAATTCGAGGTGCGCCACATCAAACCAGTCAGAAGACTTATGACCCAAAAAAATCAGTATCTCCTTTCAGTTGTGTTATTTCTTTAAAATCGAGAAATGAGTCTTAGCCTTTCAAAAAGTAATTTGGTGGGTCAAAATTCCACCTCCCTTGAGGGAAATTTTCATTCCTCTCAATTTTTTAAAATAATAATCTGTAATTTAACATTATCAAATAATGAAGAATCAACCAAACCATTACTTTTTCAATTTGCTACAAAAACAACAAAAACGAAAGAAGGCATATCAAACTCTCCTGGATTATAATAATTTGTTGTATTTAATTGAAAATTATTTTTACAGCTCAACCCAGCAGTTTCTATAGTTTGTGATTCATAGAAAGATATTCGTACTTTGGGGTTTTTTAATCATTCTTGTTCTAATTCAAGTTCGTATTAAAGTGCCTAGCAAACAGTAGAAACTCGAATTCCATATTTTCAACAATAATTTTACCATCGTTAGGTAACGTATCTTTTACTTCAATAGCACCTTCATTATAATCAGCCCATTGCAGTATAGAATCTTCAGCACTGGGAAACCATATAAAAATTATAGTGCAATCTACTTCTACATTACTTATTTACAATCTTTAAAAAACCTTCTAATATTCTAAAAGATAAAGAACTTCAATTTCAATTTCTTATTTTACCATTATTAAGTATATGTCCCACCATATAAATTTTATCAGAAAGAGAGGAAGGTAAACTTAATAAAACTGATGAAGAAATAAAATAATCTTCTGCTCATGTTAAAATATTATTTCCTTTTATTTATTCTTACAAAGTCATGTAACTTTGCTGTATAGTTGTGAATTAATTTTTTTATTAGATTTTCATCTCACATAGGGTAACATTAACCATCAGCATCAATAATTTTTAAACTCTAGAGCATGATTTGCATTAAGCCAGAGATTACCAATATTTACATTAATTTCAATATCTTTATTAGGAATATTTCAATTACTTCTACTTTCCTCATTCATGGACAAAGAATAAATTTCATAGTTCTGCATTCTTGATTTACAAAGATTAAAACACTTTTTAATTTATTTTTAAGTTAACTATTATATCAGCTCTATTAAAATCTATCTAAATATTATTTTCATCGATAATATTTATTTCGAAATCCTAAATTCTTATATCATTAATTGGAAAAACTTAATTATAATTTAGTTCATGAATTATGGGGAACCAAATTCTAAATTAGGTACAAAAGAAGGAATAATATTAGTTTCTTGATATAAATATTTCACTTTCTCTGCAAAAAAACAGTTAGCTAAATTAAATGTTTAGTAATTCAAATGGAATAAATTTTGGCAAAGTATTAGCAATAGATCTTTCCAGCTTCAATAATTTGATTATCAAGCCTAAAACCTCACCAATAATATTCAGCTGGCCAGAGTGGCCGAGCAGTTCTAGGAGCTACAGTCTGGAGCCACGCGACCGCTACAGTCGCAGGTTCGAATCCTGCCTCGGGCATGGATGTGTGTGATGTCCTTAGGTTAGTTCGGTTTAAGTAGTTCTAAGTTCTAGGGGACTGATGACCTCAGAAATTAAGTCCCATAGTGCTCAGAGCCATTTCGAATAATATTCATTCTATCCATATGTCATTTAACAGACACCTAAGCTTTTTAAATTGCCAAGTACGAATTTTATAGTTTCTGTATCACAATACAATTGATTTTTGAGGTAACATTAGGTGTTAAAAAAGATGTATAAAAACCAATTACTGCAACATTTTTATATCTCTTCTAGGATAAATAACCTTCTTTTAAGAACTCATGAATTTCCTTTTTATTGAAATACCAGCAGCTCAAGTAATATTTGTAATAATTTATTTAATATTAATAAATGTTATTTAATTAAATGAGAACAAACTGTGAACCAAAAATAAGAATTCTAGAGAATAATTTAAAAAATAAACATGGCAACCTCTTGCCTAATGCTGTACAAAGTTCTATGATATGACCAAGCAAATGTTGCAAAACAACATTAATGACTGACAATAACATTTTAGTTCCAAAGTCGTTATACTGGGTAAAATTATTTATTTATATATGTATTCTAACAGTTAAGATAAACCAAAATATCACGAATTTATCAAAATGTATAAAAAGAAATTCAACTTCGATCTTATTCCTTTTATTGATCATAATGATGATATTATATCATTAGATGAACATGAAGACAATTGAGCTGTTTTATTTGCTGATTTTATTCTTGAAAATCACGATATACATAAAGAATATTTTGCTACAGGTAGACATAAAGCAATAGACTGTTTTTACTTAGCCCAAACTTTTTCAAAATTCCCAAAGTAATTGGTCAGAGGTTATCGAATTTTTAAAATTTTATTAGATAGGATGATACAACTTTAAATCAAGCACACCATTTGTTTTTTGGTGGTAATTTTGAATCTGCTCATTTTAAAGAAATGTGCAGTTAATCTTGGCATAGTGATACATATGGATTAATGGGAATAGATATGACAAGAAAAAATAAATAATGTAATAATAGAAATAAAATAAAAGTTTTTTAAACAATATAAAACATAAAACAATAAAACATGAAAGAAAACAAGGATAAAAAATTATATTTATAAATTAAAATAATACTGTCTTTTATCTTTATTAAAAGCATGCAAAATATAACCCTGAAGTGCTTACAAAAGCTAAATGAAATAGAAAGATAAAGGAAGAATAAAATGATATGTAAATAACATAAACAACATCAAGCTGTTATAAATGCAACAGAAAAACTTAAAGTGGAATTTAAAGTTTAGGTGATCATGTATTAAAAACTAGATAAAACAAATAAGAGAAACATAAATGATTCCTAATAATCATAATAAATATTTAATAGAATTTAATGATGCATCACCAGTTAAACAATATTAATACCAGTTAAGTGCATCAGACATACAAAATACATAAAATAAATATGAAGAAGAAAAAATTTAAAAGATGGAGAACAAGCAAATGTAAAAAATAAATGTAAGTAAGAAAATGTTAGAATATATCAGTCATATTTAAATAAAGTTTTTGGATTAAGACCTGTTATCACATTTAAATTTGTTGTTAAATTACAAGTAAAATACGATGGATAAAAATTAACACATGGTGCGAGGACGTGTGTTGGTACTGATGGTTTAATGAATCTTTTAATTATCAAATTATGTAGATATTTTGTACCATTCAGGAGTATTAAATTGTGAAAAGATTACAAATGAAACACAACCAAGTAGAGATAATAAAGATGATAATTTGATAAAGGAAATTGTTGATGTCTGATACAAAAGTTATCAGCAAATTTAGACTAAAGTATAGACTATAAAATAGGGGAAGGATTAATAAAAATACACAGAAAAACTAGTTAAATACACTTAGATGAACATTCCAGATTTAATCAATACATAGTATTTTTGGTGGCAATGAATTAGCTGGAAATAAAAAACTTTATATTGGAAAAGTCAAAATAACAAAAACGTTAATAAATAAATTTAACAATTTTATTATGAATAATTCAAAAGGTGAGTGTTATTTAACTTGAACAATTTTCCTCAGAAGAATATGGTAAGGGAATGTTAAAAACTTTAATTAATAAATTACATTTTGAAATGCATCTTCCTGATTATCATTATTGTGCCCCAGAAACAAAAATAGAGGAACTATCGTGAAGAGATAAACAAGGAACGAATAAGATACACAAAGCTTGTAAAAAAGATGTTTTTATAGAGATAATAAAGAATGAGAAAAAAGAGCTGAACCAGGTAAAGACCTTAAAAATCGCAAAAGAAGGGATGTATTCTGGAGATTGAACATTAGAAGAAAATTCAGCAGCAACAGCAGTAAGAGGAATAATCTTTAGTAATGGAAAATTAGCTATGAGCCACAATGAAAATGGATGGGGTTTATAACTTCCAAAAATAATATGATTTTATAATTTTTGAATATATTGAATTTTTAACCAAAATTCATTTTATTAAGTCTTTATAAAATGTTAATCTATACAAATGAATAGTTTTAGAGCTGAATACTCTTTGCTGTTGAACAGTTAGACTAATTGTACAGCAACTAAAATCAAATTAGATAATGCAAAGTAAACAAGATTATTAATTTTAACGAATGCTCAAAAAAGAAAGAGAAAAAGCAAGAAAAAAGGAATTGGTGGAAATTTACATGTACTACTGGGTACAAATGTTGCGAAAAAATTGAACATTTAACAAAAAAGAAATGTGAAGGTTAATTTCTTACTTTATTATGGCTGCACAACCATTTTAGCTGTTGTTGGTACATTCCCTGGTAGGACAGCAGTTGTAACTAATGCAGTCAAAAGCAAGGAAAAAGAATGAGAAGAACCAAAAGAGATAATTATGCAGTAGAGAAGAAAGACAATCAAAGATATTGGGAACAAAAAAATTCCAACTGGCCAGTGTGAGGTGGTGGTTACACCATTAAGTTAAGTAATGGTTTAGACTTTGCACATATGTACTGTTTGTGTTTCCCTTTTTTTCGTTTATATATGTATAGCTATGGTGTTCTTTTAATCATTGACAAAGGTCTTCTTAGGCACTTGTGGGTTTTATTGTTCTGAAGAAGGTGTGAGTATCTACGACGAAACCTAGGTTAACAATAGGTGCTTTTTTTGCAATCAAGGCGGGTTTCTAGTTTTTTAATATACAGGGTGTTACAAAAAGGTACAGCCAAACTTTCAGGAAACCGTCCTCACACACAAATAAAGAAAAGCTGTTATGTGGAAATGTGTCCGGAAATGCTTAACTTCCATGTCAGAGCTCATTTTAGTTTCTTCAGTGTGTACTGTATGTTTTCGATTCTGATGATCAAATTGTAAATTTTCACAATCAACATGTGTAGGCTGACGAGAATCCGCACGCAATTGTGCAAACATGTCATCAACACAGATTTTCTGTGAACGTTTGGGCAGGCATTGCTGGTGATGTCTTGATTGGGCCCCATGTTCTTCCACCTACACTCAATGGAGCACGTTATCATGATTTCATATGGGATACTCTACCTGTGCTGCTAGAACATGTGCCTTTACAAGTATGACACAACATGGTTCATGCACGATGGAGCTCATGCACATTTCAGTCGAAGTGTTCGTATGCTTCTCAACAACAGATTTGGTGACCGATGGATTGGTAGAGGTGGATCAATTCCATGGCCTCCACGCGCTCCTGACCTCAACCCTTTTGACTTTAATTTATGGGGGCATTTGAAAGCTCTTGTCTACTCAAGCCTGGTACCAAATGTAGAGACTCTTCATGCCCGTATTGTGGATGGCTGTGATACAATACGCCATTCTCCAGGGCTGCATCAGCACATCAGGGATTCAATGCGATGGAGGGTGGATGCATGTATCCTCAGCGACGGAGGAAATTTTGTACATTTCCTGTAACAAAGTGTTTGAAGTCACGCTGGTACATTCTGTTGCTGTGTGTTTCCATTCCATGATTAATGTGATTTGGAGAGAAGTAATAAAATGAGCTCTAACATGGAAAGTAAGCATTTCCGGACACGTGTCCATATAACATGTTTTCTTTCTTTGTGTGCGAGAAATGTTTCCTGAAAGTTTGGCCATACCTTTTTGTAACACCCTGTATTAAGCAACGATTGCTGACGCACTGCGATGTTGAAGGTTCTTATATTTTTTGAACTTTTCTATTTTTTGGTTCTAATAAAATCCCATGTCATTCCAAGCATGTGTGTCAATTTGTACCTCTTTATCTACATTATTCCATGATTTATTTACTTTTCAAATTTATACTGATTTTTTGATTACCCGATATATGATGAAAAATATTTTAATTTACTTTTCAGACAGGAAATGAAAAACCTAATTTTTAGTATATTGTTGTTATTGGTAAAAATTAACACAACGATTTATCAATTAATGATTTTGGTATTTCGTTATGAGTGTTCGATGATCGTTACAAAATAACTACTGCTAAAAAAACAAAAAAATTTACCACAAATCTAATTTTCTTATAATTAAGATTGTAATCAAACTGTTCCAGTGAAAATAATTTAATATGGTGAAATTTAGTCTATTACAAATAAATAACCCTAGTCTTCAGAAGATCGTTCTTTGAGATACTCACACCTGCTTTCCGAAATTTAAGCAATTTAATGACACACATCATCCAAATAGAACAGTAACAAGAAACGGAAGACAAAGAATTAAAGTTATTGGTACAGTATTTAACATCAAACAAATTTCATTAGTTGAAATTATTTTTGAGGTGCTGTGACACAAACTAATAATATTCATGAAGAATTTTAAATGAAGAAATGTTATTTATTTTGGAATAGATGATATATGGCAAACAAATTTAGTGGAAATAGATTCTTGGCACTTGAAAGGTATCTCAAAAACTTAATAAAGGATGCAATAATTTATTAACTATTATTGATGTTGTTTCAGAATTTTGTTGGCCTATCATAGTGAAATATAAAACTGGTAAAGATATTTCAGAATCCTTTGAAAAAAAAATTTAAAACTATACTACCAAAGAAATTTAGAAACAAATAATTTAAAGAATTTTTTAACAAAGATTTTCAAGGACTGTTAAAAAGACTAATTAATCAAAACACATCTTTTTCACAATTATTTAATACATCATTAAAAGATAAAAATTCGAAAAATGTTTCCTCTAGAAGGTAATTACAAATAGTTTATTTAAAATGCTAGATATTGTATATCAGCACAAAACGTTCAACAATAAAAATGAAGTCATTACAAGTTGACTAACAAAATTATACATAGTTATCACTGTATACAATAAACAAACCAAAATATAAAACTGGTGAAAAAATTTGGAAATTTAAGGTATTATATATTCTGTCGAATTACATACAAATCAAAAGGGATGAAAAGAAATTATTATTCACAACAACTCCAAAAACTAAATTTTTCTTAGACATATATATACATTATAAAATTTCAGTAATATCTTTTGCTTTAAATCAAGTATTATATATATATATATATATATATATATATATATATATATATATATATATATATATATATATATATATATATAGAGAGAGAGAGAGAGAGAGAGAGAGAGAGAGGGGGAGGGAGAGAAGAAAATATAAATATTCAAATTCAAGAAATGGTTATAGAGAAGTAAGATGATTTTATACATTCTATGTTGCTTATATTTCTCACTGTTTTTCAAATGTTTGCATTATTCATTAATATATACAAATCATTTTCAAAATGCTTTTGTCTTCATTTCTGTATTTAAATCTATATACTTTATGAATTGTTGTTAATTTCATCCCTAGAGGTAAATTTGTATAAGATTCCTATAATGGACAATTATTATCTAAAATACTTGAGAAATTTTTTTAGTTCATGATACAATTTTATATTCGGTATTAAGAGCAAGCTCTTTAAGCTCATCTTGTAAACTTTTTGGGTACTCTAAATCTGCTTCAAAGATATAACAAATGTTACAGTTGTTTGAAATTAGCATTTTTTTTAGAATCAAAGGAATTTGGTTCTATCTATGTTTGAACCATATAAACTATTTGTATCTAAATATATTTACAAATGCGATACCATAGCTTTTTCATGATGTTTCAATAATTTATTATTTGCCACTAAATCATATAAAATCATCTAATAATTTGAGTGGTAAACTGCCATTATAACATTAAATCTAAAATAATGCTGTAGCAGTAAAATAGCGAGAAGAATCTAAATCATAAGATTTTATACAAGTTTTCTAAAATGTTAAAAACGTCAGCTAATAATGAAACGTGTTTTCAAATATAAATCATGATAAGCGCTATTCTTTTAAATTAATGTAGTATGTTTGTAATTGCTTAATTTAATTTAATATAAAATTCACCTTGTGATGGAAGTTCCTCTTCACCAGATTTTCCTTTCTTTCTATTTAATCATAAGGATAAACTCTGTTTTAGTTGTTAAATTTTTAAGTTCTTCTGGGGAAATTTTTTTAACATTTTTCATTTATTTCTTTTTTACAGTTGAAGAAAGTTTATCAAGGCTTCGAACCATAAACTAAAATATATCAATAAATCTCATTTTTTGTTATTTTACCAAAATTAATGTTTGTATTAACATTATTTGTTATTAAATCCATTTCTGTTTCATCATAACCAAGTTCCTTTAGAAATAAATGGGAAGTATAGCTAGACATGTTATTTAAATAAACTGGAAAAAAACTCTGATCTTTTAGCTTCAAAATTAAAATTATAACATAAATAAACTTATTTTCTTGTTAAATGATTGTAATGAGAAACCTTTTTCTTTTTGCATAATCTTTTCTAAACATAGCACAAATTTTAGATTTATTATATGTTGAATGTTTTTTAGTACTTATAGGTTTCATTTCTTCTTCTGGAGAATAAATTCTTCCTGTTTCTCCAACTTCTGTTTTTGCACATTCTGTAAATTTGTATGGCAATTTGGTAGACTATAAATATAGAATTTTTTTAGTTACCATTTCTACATAAAACATAATAACAAAAATCGCTTTGTTCATATTTTTGATATCTGATAGCACAAGTTCAATTTTTTAAGCTTCATTTGGTTTGATGTATTTGAACATTCTTGAGTTCCCATAAAGCTTTTCACTTTACTCCATAGAAACAATAATAATATCATCTGGTGTTAATTCAGTATATTTTTTAATCTCATGTATTCCCCTTTTTCTGGTAGTTTTGTTTGTAGTAATATATTCATTAAAAACGTTTTGAGATATTTGAGTGATTTTTCTTCATTAAATAAATGTAGTCAACACAAATCAAAAAGAAATTTTTCATTATTACTTTTATGAATTTCGCTTGAAGTATACATAAACGTTTTATCCAACTTCAGTGTGAGTTATTTTCTTCTTTGAAATATATACAAATTACTGTATTTTCTTTTTTAGATTTTGTTATTTGTAATGTGTGCACTTGATAATTTTCATCAAAAAACTAAACCTTAATAGATATGTTAGACCCCACTTTTGAAATATCATCAATTGAAGCAGGAAATGAAATATTTGGTATTTTTTCTTCAGGTGCTCTGTCATTTTTTTTATGATTACTTGTTCAATCAGGATTGTTACATTCCTGTCTGTATACTGGATTTAATGCTGAATGTTTGACCCAAGATAACTTTTTAATCGTTATTTTTTACATTTATAGTAGCTTGCGTGGTTCTTACTTTTTCCTAATTATGAGAGGTGCGAACAGTGTCGGATACTGAGTGCTGGCTGTGAAGGAAATGGAGATTGCACTTAGCCAGCACCTGAGAGAGTATTAGACGCATTGTGGGTCTCTAATTGACCAACTGGTCTAATCGTGCACTATCCACATGTCTTCAGATGTGGCAATCGCCCAATGTTGGACTACATAGGAATATGGGGGTAAGTGCACTCCTCGTTATGGTCCACACAACCACATCTAACCGTGACAAAGAATGATCGCCGATTTGTTTACCAAACACGTTGTAGTCCCTTCACATCTGCACTTGTAGTGTGGGAACAAGTAATGGACTGCCTGCATCATTCTGTATCATAATGCATCCCTGGTCAGAAACAAGCAGCTGCTGGATTAGGGAATTACCGTCCAATGTGTAGGCTGCCGTTAACACCATAACATAAACAGCTGCACTTAGAGTGATGTCATGATACACAAGCATGGATTGCTCGTGAATGACGTCACATTGTTTTTAGCAATGAAATGCGGTTCTTCATTACCCCAGATGAGCATCGTCGTCGAGTATGGTGGCAGCCTCCAAAGAGATCCCATTCTTGCAGTGTTTTGGAGAGGCACAGCAGAGTTATCCCTAGCGCCATACTTTGGGTAGCCATCAAGCATGATCACAGGTCAAGGTTGGAAGTGACTGAGAAAACTCTGACTGCTAAACGGTTCCTCACTGACATCCCACTGTAGCCAGCAAAATCTGTCTCTGATAGAAAGTGTGTTTGATCAACTCGGACATCATCTCCAACCCAGTGCCAATATCTAGGATATCATGGACCACGTACAACAGTTGTAGGCCAGCTAGCCTCAGGAGAGGATGCAACAGCTTCATGACACCATTGCTAATAGATCCAGTGCATGTCTCCATGTCAGACTGGGTGCGACGTTATACTGACAACCACTGGAGTTCCTTTACGTTCCAAAAACAAAAATGGTTCAGATGTCTCTAAGCACTATGGGACTTAATATCTGAGGTCATCAGCCCCTAGACTTAGAACTACTTAAACCTAACTGACCTAAGGACACTACACACATCCATGCCCGAAGTAGGATTCGAACCTGCATCTGTAGCAGCAGTGTGGTTCTGAACTGAAGCACCTACAACCTCTCGGTCGCAGCGGCCGGCCTTTACGATCCCTCCTTTTCTCGTGGGTGATGCACTTTTTTTGTCAGGCGGTGTATTTAGTTTTGACTTGGAGATCTGAAGAAATGCACATTTCAGTCACTATAATCGTTTTAACTCATAAACAACCATCATTGTGATTATCAAAAAAGGAAGCTCTTGATCCTCCACTCTTTTGATAAAACTGTCACTCATCTAATTTTCGTTTTTGTGTAACTAAGAGACATTTATTTCCCGATTAAAAATACAACAATATTCTCAGAGAAAAATCATCTATGTGTGTAATCTGAAATGCATTCATTCTTTTGTAAAATAAGCATCCCTCTGTATTCTCATCACTTCCTAAGATAGTGCCCAAAGTGCACTAGTTGGAAACTCTGACAGGTGTTCTTGGTCAGTACCAGCACCTAACAGCAAGTAATTTTTATTATTAACAATGCAATCCTGCAGTGCAGAGTCTGATCGTCATGCCTATACAGTTCGCTGCCCATATGGTAAATAGTTTTCCGTCTAAACTCGCTCAATTGGCGAAAATTTAGTTATCACCACCATGTTCCTTACTGACTGATTTAAATTCTTTCAGAACTCAGTATATTTTCGTGACTGTTGTGAGTAGAACGAATTTGTAGGTTCTAGTTCACTAGCACAATATTATATTTTTATAACATATTAAAATAACTCAACCGGTTTTCAAATGTTAACTAAACACCTAATTTTCACAATAACTCCACTAATTATAATAACCAATTGATTTAAAATTTAATTACTTGAATTACATACGATTGTAAGTAAATTAATTAAAATGTATTAGCTTAAAAAGTAAGTTATTTTTTAAAAATTTACACTGTGAACGTAAGTAAATTAATTTAAATGTAACTGATGACCTCAGAATTTAAGTCCCATAGTGTCCACAGGCAATTAAACAGAATTAGGTACAAAAAGTAAGTTATTTTTAAAAAATTGACACTGTGAATGTAAGTAAATTAATTAAAAAGTATTCGTTAACAAAAGTAAATTCTTTTTAAAATATGACATTGTGAACATAAGTAAATGATTAAATGTATTGGTTAAGAAAACCATTATTTTAGAAATTTTAGATTGTGAACTCTACATATATAATACATTAATTCAATTTTTAAGTTTCTTCATTCCATTATATACAAATTTCATTTTTCATTTTTTTAATTATTTCAAAATCATAATCAAAGATTTAGAATATCTATTTGCTAATATAACTTTAAAATCATTATTGAGTTCTAGATAAAGTTGTTCTCCATATCTAGAATATAAATATTCACAGTTTGTAATATTATGTAAAACGTTTAACCCTAGCTCATTTACTTTTTCATTTCTTTAAAAATACTTACATTCTTGAGCTTTTTGATTAAAGTAGTTACCACTTATAAAGAAAATTTTTCATTAATTTCACAAAAGAAATTTGTGGTTTGTATTCAACATATTTTTAAAAACTGTAATTTTGAACTTATAGCTAAATGATGCATTGAAAATTATTCTTTTTCATTTTTTATAAATCTAATAAAAATTATATCTTATAAATAGAAAACCTAAACGAAATGCAAACTAAACTAAAAGAAACTTATGATCTAATGAAGCAATCTGAAAATGATATTGATTGTCCTATTTGTTAACATAATGAAAATAATAATCAATTTGTTATAACAAATTGCAATCATATTTTTCATAAAGATTGTAATGAAAAACGGTTAAAGGAAAATGAAAATTGTACACATTGTACAACTACTATTAAAAATAAAGAACCAGAAATAATTGAAATAATTGCTATTTATGCTATCTTTGATGCTCAAGAAGAAGCAGCAGATTTTGGTGAACCAGCGTATAAGTTTATTTAAAACATAAAAGTTATAAAAATTATAAAAATTTACTTTCTTCCAAATAAAATAATTTTTTATATATGAATGGAACAAGTTCAACAAGAATCTACAGTGAAATCTAAATTATGTAAATGTTGTAATACACAGAAATCAACTGATAATTTTACTTCACAAAATTATACAAAAGATGGTTATAGAATTATATGTACACCATGTATAAATATGCATGTACAAAATTACAATAATAATCGAATTCCCTATGTATGCAGAAAAAATGTTACTAAACATTATTTTAAGGAATATGTATGATGAAACCCAAGTGAAAAACATTAAAAAATATTATAAATAATAAGTAATGAAGAAACATCTACATCTACAAAGAGATGTATAAGTTGTCAAGAGATTAAAGATTTAAATTGTTTTTATATTGATCCTTCACATGAAGATAAACATAAAAAAATGTAAGAAGTGTACTTTAGAATATATTAAGAATAAGAAAGCTTTAACCTTATGATTTATTATTTATTAAATTATAATCCCTTAGGATTAATTAAATAAATTATTAAAACTAATATATTGTTTAACTAGATAGTATACTACTTTATTGTTAAACAAGATAGTAAACTATTGGATTGTTAAACTAATTCTTTTAATTAACCTAATTCTTTGAATACCAAGTGATTGTTAAAATAATAGAAAATCTAATAGATCGTTAAAGAAATAGTAAACTAATTCGTTTAAAAAATTAATTGTTTAGAAACAAATTGATTGTTAAACTAAATAGCAAACTAATTTACTAATTGATTAATTATCTCATCGATCTCTTAAATTATTATTATTCTGATAAAAATTATTTTTTTTAAATCTATTGAAATTTTTGGAATAAATAAAAGAGCAAAAAGGAAATTTTGTCAGAATTATACACTGGGAGTAAGTGAAAATCATACATATATAGTTAAAAGCTATACATCTGAAGTAAGTGATAATAATACAAATATTCCTAGACATTATACACCTGGCAAAAGTGATAATTTTTGGAAACAGTTAACAAATATTGTCAGAAATTATACATCTCAAGTGAAAATCTTTGGAAAAAGTTACCATATTATAAAAGTAATGACGTTTTTGTAACTAAAGAAGATGAATCATTAAAAAATACTTCCGTTTTCTGCAAATATATTTGTAAAGTTGAAACCTAGAGATAGAAATAGAATTGAAAAATTACATAATTGAAAAAAAATTAAAAGCAGATAACAAACTATAAATTTTGAATACAGTATAGGTATATTTGATCCTAATCATTTCTTTGCTGCAGTAAAAACAAAAAATTTTAAAAATTGATAAAGACTATCTGAAAGTACATAATTGTTTAATTACAAATTTTAAATTCTTATGTGAATGTAAACTACAAACAAATGAAATAAAAAAGGTTCAGGAATTTGGAATACAAAAGCGAAACTCTAGTATTTTGACAGATAAAAATTTTATTATAAAATTTCAACAAGGAACAAGAGATATTTTAGAAAAAATATCTAACTTAAAAGCACAAGGATCAGGATGGACATTAAATAGAATTACTGGTTTACAACTACTGATTAATAAATATATTCCAATAGAAGGATCATTTTACATTGATTTTAACAGATAATAATAAAAACAAAAAAACATGAGTTAATGTGAAAAATAATGATCAATTGAGTTTTCTGTGGTCTGTAAGATCAGCTTTGTGTCCTGTTGATAAAAACGCTGAAATAATAACAAAATGTAAAGATTTTGGGCTTCATCTTGTTATAAAATGGACAATTTAGAATATCTTCTATTAGTTGACCATATTCCAAGAATAGAAAATACAATTAATATTTGAATTAATGGTTATACATTTGATGATGAGGAATATCAACTGTATCCATTAAAAAATTTTTAAATGTAGAAAAGGAAGATCATGTAAATCTACTTTATTTCAATAAAGACAATAATTCAAACTATTGTTACATAAGAAATTTATCTAGAATTGTATCAAGTCAAATCAATAAATATGAACATGTAAAATTTATTTTTGATTTATCTTTACTGCATTTCAACAGCAAAGAAAAATTAGACTATCATACACCATATTGTTTAACTAAAAACCATTAAAAGTTGAAATGCCAAGTGTAGGAAAATGTGTATATTTTAAAAAATTATCAATATACACGAAAGGTTCCTTTTGTAATTTGTGCTAATTTTGACTGTTTAGATTTACTTATGAACAATTGTAAAACAAATCCAGAATAACCATATACAATGAAATACCAAAAACATGAACCAAGCAGATTTGGTTATTACATAAAATACATATATGGAAATTATAAAGATCCTGTTGTTTATAGAGGAACTAATTGTATAAACTATTTATTGAACGTATATAACAAGAAGTTGTAGAAATTCGAAAAATTTATTCTGAAATTGATGAAATGAAACATTTAAAGAAAATAAAATTCATCATAATTGTAAAGTTTTTACACTGTGCAAATGTTATTCTACATTGTCTCTCTAAAGCTAAACTTGTTCCAGGTACTAATAAAAGTAATTTAATAAATACTTTAGATAAAATACATAATTATGTAGTACATTACAGATCTCTTAAACAAAATTTATCTCTAGGAATGCAGCTTATAAAAGTATATAAAGTTTAAAAATTTAAACACACTGATTGGTTAACAGTTAAGAACTAAACCGACAAATAATTTTGAAAAGTTTTCTATAAATTAATGATTAGTTCTGTATTTGGAAAATAATGGAAAATATAAGAAATAGACAAGATACTAAATCAGTTTCCAATATTAAAATATGTAATGAACTTGTAGCTAAACGAAACTTTAAATGTAAAAGTATATTTAATGAAAACTTGTTGCTATTCATATGTATAAAACTGAAATAATTTTTGATAAAACTATTTATGGTGGATTACGTATGCTTGATTAATCTAAATAATTAATGTATGATTTTCACTATAGAATTATGAAACCAAGATATGTAAAAAAATTTAATTATGTTATCAAGATACAGATAGTTCTATTTTCAATTTTAAAACTGAAGATTTCTATGTAGATATAAAATCACTAATTATTATTTTGAACCAAATAATTATACAAAAGGTAATATATATAATATTTCACAAGTAAACAAAAAAGTTTTTGGTAAAATGATAGATGAATGAAATAGAAAATTAATTGAAGAATTTTATGGTTTAAGAGCAAACATGAATGGTTATAAAATTAGTGACAATATAAAAAAACTAAAGGAATTAAGAAATGTGTTGGTAAGAAACAAGTTTAGAATGTTATAAGGATTGTTTGTTTAACAATATAGAACAATACAGAAAATTTATTTAATAAAAGTGAAAAACATGAAATATATACAATTCAAGTACACAAATTTGCACTAAGTTCGCATGACAACAAACAATATGTTTGGAAAATAAAATTGATACATTACCACGTGATCGTTATAAGTTATTAAAAAATTAATAAAATCACTTCTATATCAAAGTAATAAAATTATTACTACATAAAATATTTCTATATAATTGGCAACTTTTTACAAAAACCAAATTCAGACAAAAATTTGGTACCTAAAAACTACAAACATGAAATAAAATAAACACTTAAATTGAAAAAAAATGATAGAATTATAATGAAAGATATAAATATTGAAGTTAAAGATGAAAGAATTAAAGTAAAAGATGAAAGAATTAATGTAAGAGATGAAATAGTTAAATCAAAAGATATTCAAATTCAAAATCTGATGGAAATATTTTATACTTATTTAAAAAAGAATTGATTGATTGTCGAACTAAATAGTAAATTAATTACTTGTAAAAACCAATTGATTGTTAAACTAAATAGTAAACCAATTCTATTAAATACTTTCCATTTAAAAACAAATTGATTGTTAAATAAATAGTAAACTAATTCTTTATCTTTATTTATCAAGCTGTTGTGTAAATTATCAAACCTAACCATTTAACATAAAGACTTGATTTCCTTGCTTTCTTGAATTTCCATTCATAACTTTTAATTTATATGTTATTGGATTAGAATAAAAACATCTTCAGTTTCAAATATTTTTGTTGAACAATTAGCTGTATGTAGTTTTTCAAAACGTGCTTTTGGTTTACTAATTCTAACTTTATCACCTTTAATAAATTTAGCATTTTCATTACATACAATGATAGTATTTTTAATTTTTTTCTCTTACATCTGTTGGTTCCATTTTCATTGTAGAATGTTTTGTGTTATTGTATGCATCAATTAGATTTTTAACTAAATATAACCATTTATCATTTCCTTGTAAACCAAATTTCTGCCACATTTTTTCTATTAGTTTTCTATTAAATCGTTCAACAACAGTTGCTTTTAATTCTCACATAGGTGAATAATGATTAAAGTCACATGTCTTCATTAACTCATGAAAATCTTTGTTATAAGATTCTTTACCATTATCTGTTTGTATATTATTTGCCTTTCTAATTAATAAAACTTTCTGAAAAAAGTCAACTATATTTTTAGCCTTTTTTTCTGTAATATGACCAGCAAATTCAAATTTTGAAAATATCAATTATTGTTAAAAAATATTCGTTACCTTTCTTTATTTTTGAAATTCCTTTTAGATTACCAGAATCCATTTCAACTAGATCAGCTTAACATAGATCATCTACACCAGAAGAAACTATATTTCTTGTTTTATAATTATTTCTATTTCGTTTATGCAGTACATAAACTATATTATTTAAACCATTATCATCTATAAAAATTTTAATAAAATTTACTCTTTTTAGATTTACAAAAAGTACAAATATCTTCAATTCTTTGCCTTCCATTTTTAGTCATTATTCTATGTGGATTATGTGTTTCAGTAAACTTTTTACACTTTAAACACTAAATATGATAGTAATATGAAGTATGGTTTTCCATTTACATATAAAAAATTTAATAAGTTTAAAATTAGTCTAATTATGTCAATACTTCTAGATCTTCACCTACATTTTTATCTAAGTTTTTATTAATTTGTTATTCCAATGATTACTTTCTAGTGTATCAATTTTAACTAATGCAGTATGGAGACTATTTTTCACATTGTTTAATTCTTTATTATAATGTTGCATACTACCATCCATAATGCAATTTCTTTGCTTCAAATCTGGAAGAAACGTGTTACAATTTTCTTTATTAACAAAAGAACTTAACTGTGTTAAAATGCTTGTGTATTCTGGATTTGTAACGAACTTTGATAGTTTTCTACTAAAATAATGTTTGTTAACAACATCTTTTGTATCAGTGCGATACTTTACATTAACAAGTCTTCTACTTTTAAAACCAATCTTACCTTTAGTTAATTTAAAAATAACATTAATTTTTTTTGAAATTTTTGAATCCATTGGTTATCTTTGAATCTATTGATGACTGTAGTTGTTTATTCCTTTTTAAATTCTTTTCAATTTTTTCTAAATTTAATGCA
Source organism: Schistocerca americana (assembly GCF_021461395.2). Lineage (NCBI taxonomy): Eukaryota > Metazoa > Arthropoda > Insecta > Orthoptera > Acrididae > Schistocerca > Schistocerca americana. The sequence continues at coordinate 654,974,609 of NC_060130.1, read as the reverse complement.
GGTGTATTAAGTATTTCTTTAGTTTGTTTAGTTAGATGTAACTTATTTCCATAAATGTCAATTTATTAAATCTAAGATATCATTAAAATTCCAATTCCCATATAACAATTTTGAAGCAAACAAACGTAAATGACCACATATTACTGCATTAACATTTTGTATTCCTTCTGTATTGTAGTATAGTTCCTTTTTTCTTAATTAGTTAACTAATTTTTTGGTATTTTACTTCCAAATGAATCAAAAAAAATTTTATCATTATTTTTATAATAACAAATCCAATGAGTGCCAGGACTGCAGACATATCTAAATTTATTATTAAACATTCAATTTTTAATGGTTCATTTACCAATTCAACAATCATGTACACAACACGAAAGTTTTTAATTTTGAATTGAGTAGAAAGTTTTTCTGTATAAAAATTACTTAATGCATTAGGATATTTATCAATTACTTTTTGAAATTTAATAGTTTTCTTTGTTCTATTACCAGAAAATTTTTCCAATTCTGAGTTATGTCTCTTTTGTTATTCTAATTCTTTATAATTTTTCATTTTGCTTAATAATACATTTGCAATTGCTACAGGTCCTGCAACTGATGGACCAATTGCTCCTAATATGGTAATGCAGATAATAATAATGGTAGAAATTCACAATTATGTTGTGTTCATCGTTTACCATCTTACTTTTTTGTTAAACATTTAATAATTTTTTTAACAACAGGATCACCTAATGTGATAAGTAAATTTCCACCAGTTTTTTCATCTATCTCACGTTTTTGTGATTCAGTTAAATATTAATTATTTTTTAACAAAAGGAATAAGTAATGTGATAAATAAATTTCCACCAGTTTTTTTATTTTTCTTACGTTTTTCTGGTTCAGTAAAAATGGTCCAATCGCATTTAATTGTTCATTGTCCAACATTAATTAAATTGATTTTGTTTTCCTTTCACCACTAGGTAGCAGGGTATAATCAATTGTAAAGTTATTCATTTATTTAGTTAAAATATTCAGAAAGATTTTTTAAATAGTTCGCAATTTATAAAGATTTTTTATTTAGTTTGAAAAAGTATTAAGATTTTTTTTAATGTATAAAATATTTTATATAGTTAAAAATTGATAAAGAATTTTATATAGTTTAAAAATGTATAAGGATTTTTTATGTAGTTGGAAAAGGTATAAAGATTTTTATATAGTTAGAAATTGATAAAGGTTTTTATATAGTTTAAAAATGTATGAAGATTGTTATATAGTTTAAAAACTTATAAAGATTTTTATAATCACCAACCACTTTCATCAAGATTAATACCCATACCTAATTTTCTTTTTCCATATACCATTCTGCTAAAAGCTGTTGCTGCCACTTTTTCACCAAGTGAACCATCATTTGCTTACATTCTTTCTTAAACAGCTAACTGGAGTTCTTTATCAGCTATAAGTCATTTTTCTAAATCTTTATTGTCTCTGTAAGCAGTATCAAGTTTTTTACAAGTTTCATCTAATGGATTTATACCTTTAGCATCTTCAGCTAATCTTTCTTCTAATTTTGTACCTGGACGACGAAATTTATAACCTGGAAGATGCATTTGAAATGGTAGTTTGTTAATTAAAGTATTTACTAATACTTTTCCATGTTTATCACTTTTCCAAAATGTTTGTGAAAGATTATTTAAAATTCTAATGAAATGTGGAAATCCTTTTGGATTATCAATTATAAAATCACTAAATTTAGTTGTTAACATCTGTGCAATACTAACTTTTCATTTTGATAATTATTATTTACAGGTAGGTCTTAATGATGAATTACTGCTAGTCTATCAATTAATTCTCTAACATCTCTCAACTGCTTTATCTCTACATCTTTCAACAAACCTTCACCTATTTTTTTTTCAGGATGACTAAAATCTGAATCATCTATAATTCTTAAGTTTGGAGAATAATCATCAACAATTGTTTTTATAAAATATTTAAATTTATTACCTCTACTTATTCTTATTTTATTTTGATTATTGAATTTTATAATATATCTGTATTATTTGATAAATCTTCACCATTAAACTTTTCATCTTTTGTTTTTTTACCAATTGTTAATTTATCACCACTGAAGTGTACAAGTAAATTACAAGAGTATTTAAACATAGCAACAGGCTTCTAAGCAAATACTTTAACTTCACAATGATATATATACCTTACCATTCTTTCACTAACATTTATCTTTCTAGTTCCATTTATCTTTCTACTTTCATTTTCTTCATGGTATTTATTTAATTAATCTTCAATTTCTGTTTCACTTATGTATACTCATATTTTATGGAAATATCATCAGACCAATCTATTAATCGTTTAATTGGTGATAAATTTCCAAAATCTTCTACATGGTGAGTATATGGAATTATTTGATATTCAACTTCCCTATTTTCTTCAGATGCTACTAAATAATTATCATGTAAACCTTCGTTACCTTGTTTTACTTTTTCAATAGCATCAATAACAGTTTATATTCCTTTAAATATTTCTCATATTCTGTTCTTGGTTGCTTTTTCCAAATCATTAATTGTACTTTTAAATCTTCAATTATTCTATTTTCTTTAACTCATTTAACAACTTTTTCATCATACTTTGCAAACTTTTATCAATCAAGAAAAAACATTAATAATATTTATATTTGTGATTAAGTTCATGTTAATGTTTATGATTATGTTTATGTTTATATTTATGTTTATGTTTATGTTCATACTGTTGTTTATGTTTATATTTATGCATATATTGATGTTTATGTTTCTATTTATGTTTATACTTATGTTTAATGTTATGTTATTGCTTGATGCTTAAGTTGATGTTAATGTTTAATGTTTTTGTTTCATGTTTATGTTCTTAAGAGATGTTGTATTTTTTTTCTAAACTTGGTTTTCTAGACATATCTTGTTAAATAACCAAATTCATCATTCCCACATTTACTACACAGTTGTTTAAATTACCGAACTTTATATCTCCACTAACAAATTCATGGTCAATACGATTTAAATTTGCATCAATTTGTCTAAAAATATTTAAAAAATTTATATTACCTCTAAGTGTTTTGGTATTTTCGAATAAGATTCAGCTAAATAAAGGAAATATATGCCTCTGTGTCTACCTCTAGTAAAATAATTTCTATCAATATTCTGATGTTCTTGGATAAAATCATCACACGTATGTAATGGAATAATTTCGAATTTGTTTTCAATAAAAATAACAATTTGTTTATTAATTTCATTTTCAATTTTTTACACTGTTTTTTAATTCTTGATATTTTGCTTGTTCTAAATTTTTTGAATAAACATACAAATGTTTAATTTTTTTCCAATTTAACCATACTGGAGATAAAATATAATTAACAACCATCAATGGTGTTTTTCAACAACCACGGTCCAATATTGTACATCTTATAGAATTTGGTAATAGCTTGACATGTTTGTTTTTTAACTTATTTTCTGGAATTCTTATTTGTGGTTCCCAATCTGTTTTGTTCATTTATTGAAATTTGTTTTCATTTATTAATAACTGTTCATTTATTAGTAATTTTTTACATTTAATAATAATTTTTTCATTTATTAATATTTTTTCATTTGTTAACAATTTTTTTGGTAGTAAATGAGTACATTGTTTTAACTTACTGACACATCATCTGTACTTAGAGAACGGTTAACTGTTCCAATTCGTTATAATTATACTAATGTTTCAGTAATTGGTTTTGATTAAACTTTTTAATACCAACTATTACAATAAAAAATAATAAATTTTATTGTGATGGAGAAACAATAGAAATTGCTGTAGGTCAATATAGTTTTAAAAAATTTTACTACTTGAGAAAACGCAATACACATTAAAGCAGCTGAAATTTTAAATAGAATAAATATAGAATGTAATGTAATAATGTATATGGATATATAAGATAGTATTGAAAATTTACCTGGTTTTAATAATCAAGTTGTTCAAGCTAATGAAAAAGTTGTAACGAAAGATGTTCCTAACATAATTCCTTTTGAATTACAATATTAATTTTCGTATTGCTGATGGAATGTATGTAAAACATAATGACCATTTTCATAAAGAAACCAATAGTATTGCTTCATTTTAACATAATGCAGTGTTTGGTAGACCAATAATATAAGAACCAAATTATCCTGTAACTGTTCCTATTTTTAATACAATTCAAAATTTAGAAGTTCCTGTAACCGATGAAAATGATAAATGTAATTGACATTAATGGTGCCGCTGTAAGAATTATTTCAGAAATATATTAATAAATTTTTTCCTTAATAAAAAAGGAATTGCTAATACAATCATAAATGAAATTGAAAGTTATTAGGTCTGTTCATTTCCTGTTAATGAAAAAACTAAAAATTATTTAAATGTTCCTAACAAAGATACAGATATTGAAATAAATATTTGTGATTGTTGGCTTCATCCAAATAATGCACAATTATACATCAATTTTAGTATTGTTGGAAATGATGGTACAGATTATCCAACTTATGATGGAAAAACACACAAGATATTACTTGATAATTACGTAACTAAATTCTTTGACTTTTTAACAATAAAGAAGGAGATAATATGTTATCTAGAATTCAACATCCTTTTATTTCTTCATCAATTTTATTACATCTAACTTAATCTGTTACAGACAAAATATGTTTAGAAGGACATATTCTTAAAACAGGAAAAATAAATTGTAAAAAAAATTAAGTACTATACCTATTGTCAACGTTTGGTGGTTTTCTTAAAGATTATAAAGAAATTATGATTGAAGGGCACTGAACTGTACTTTTTACACGCAGTCCATCTTTTGGAGATGCTATTTTACATTGGTTTGATAAAAATGATGCTGGTGTTGAACTAAAAGATACACTATCTTAAGAAGGTAAAATTATTAAAGAATCTATTGTAATACGTGTACCTGTTGTTAAATATGAACAAAATTACGAACTTGAACAGTGTGAAATTATTTTAAAAAATCTTAAAACTCCTATTTCTTTTTATGAATTTCAAACAGAAAAAGTTACTGGGTTATCTGGTAAAAACAATTTTGACCTAGATATAACAAATTACTCTAATTCTACAGAATTTCATATGCCATATTTTGTTTAGGTTGTATTTCAAACAAATCGTAAAAAATGAACAAAATTTAAATCAACATTATTGGATCATGTTAAACTAGAGTATATATATGTAAAAAATTGTAAAAATGAAGTTTATTGTCAAGAAATGTGAAATATTAATCCACCAAATAATTTCCTAAAAACATATGATGCATTTCTTGATTTGAAAAGAATTACTTTACTAAAATCAGATATTGATATTATTCCAGTTAGTTTTATAACTAATCATCCAATTATGTAATCTATATGACACATAGATGGAATATTATAACCACACAAAAAATATGCAACTTTTTACAACTTCTAATGATAAAATTCAGGATATACACTTGTTATGTAATTACATGCGGTAAAAAGGATCTTACATATGATGCACAACACAGATTACTTACTGAAAATTTTTATTATTAATATCTGCTTCTAGATAAATGAATGAAAAACATAAAAGACTATAAAAGTGTTAATTTCATGCTTATATACATTTCTGAAACATTTTAAGACAGATAGAACAAATAAAGAACTGAAAATTTTAAAATAATTTACTTTTGTTAACTAATACATTTTTATTAATTTACTTACCTTCACAGTGTAAATTTTTTACAAATAACTTACTTTTTCAATTAATACATTTTAATCAAAATTAATTACATTCACAATGTAAAATTTTTAAAAATAATTTACTTTTGTTAACTAATACATATTATTATCTTACAGCCATGTTGTAAATTAAATAATTAATTATAAATCAGTTGGTTATTATAATTAGTTCAGTTACTGTAAAAATTAGATATCTAGTTAACATTTAAAATCGGTTGAGTTATTTTAATATATTGTAAAAATAAAATATTGAGCTAGTGAGTGAGAAACTACAAAATCATTCTACTGTTGTGTGCAAGTTTGTTTTCTTTACTCAAAGTAAAACATCTCATTCTTATATTTGTTAACTGAGTTTCAGATTATCGCCATTGAATATTTTTTTATTATTCAGTTAATGGCCTACACATTTTCGCTTTTGTTGTAAGATGAATACCATAGAATCAATGAAACATGTGACAGGGGCAGTAATGTGGATCCACTGCCAGTGAAAAGTGTGGCAATGTGTGTGCTACCACAGGACATCAGTAAAAATAGTTTAAAGTTGGACCATCTATGAGAAGTCGGAAAACCTGAGGAAAATAAATACAGATATTACAGTGAATCTTCATAGGCACTTGGTAACCAATCACAGCGATTATAAAGACAAGTCAGTCGATTCAGGCGAAAAGCAGAAAATTTAGATTAAAATTCTAATGTAATATGCAATTTTAGAAAATCAAAAAAGGTCGCACCGAGATAGCACATGAGTTAGCATTGCTCGTTCACCTTAATCCACAATCGAATGTCTTATTATTCCTGGTTATTTGATTACAGCAGATAAAATGTTACACGAAAATTCCGCTAAAGTAATCATAACAATTTCGAATTCTGACACAAGTGTAGAGCATAGAAATCATGTTATGACACAAGATATTGTTGACGAATAGTAGAAAATATTAAAATGGAGAAGAGGTTTATAATTCAGATCGATGAATCAGTGAGTGTGTTTCATGATGCTGAGCTACTTACATATGTTCAGTGTTTTGACATTAAAAAAGATAGTATTGCTGGTGAAATTTTAGGATATAAACAATTGCCAGAACTCACAGATGGAGTGGATATTTTGAAAATTCTTTATTATTATATAAGATTAAAATTAAATTTGTCATGGGACTAGTAAGTAAATTTTCGACTGATGCTGCTGCTTCATTGGCAGACAATAAAAGCAGTTTTATTGCTTGTATTCGCGAAATTAACCCCAAAACTATCAGGCAACGTTGCATTATACACAGAGAAAGTTTAATAGTGAAAACATTGCTCCTCATTTACACAAAACATTGAGCATTGCGATAAAAGTAAATTTAATAAAGCCATGTGAGCTGAACTCCTATCTTTTCAAACAGTGTGTCGGGAGATGGGATTTATGAACACTGAGTTATTTCTGTACATGGAGATTCACTTGTTTTGGTGGAGACACATACTGACTCATCTTTTTGGACTAAAAAGGGTTAGATAACATGTCTCCTTACAAAATTCAAATCCAATGTGATGAAGCATTTTGAAGATGAAGAGTGGATTTGCCAGTTAGCTTATTTGACAGATAAAATCAACAAATTTAACCACCTCAGTCTTAAACTCCAAGATTTTCACAGAAATATTTTGAAACCTCATGAGAAACCAAATGGGTTTTAAAAGAAAGGTTTGCTTTGGATTGACTGTTTTATCAAAGGGAATGTGGCAAAACATTTGACAGATATACTCAACAAATTTAACGAGCTCGATCTTCAACTCTAACATTTTTCCAGAAATATTTTCAAAGTATGTGAAACAGTAAAGGGGTTTTATTACAAAGTTTTATTTTGCATTGATTCCATTAGTACAGGGAATATTGTAGCTTTTCCAGTTGTGTTGGAACATAGTAGTCAAAATGAAGTTGGTATTATAGACAATGGGCTTTTGGAAATAATGAAATTTTAGGTATGGTTATGTACAATTTGAATAAAGGGTGACTCTAAGGCTGGGACTAGGCCCAAGGTCTAGAGGTACAGGCTGGAATGTAAAACTGTTTTTGTGGGTATGCGGAGAAGGAAGGTTGAATACTACTGGTATAAACTGATGCTGAAAATTACATCATTTACCAAGTTTGACAATCAGAAACAAGTAAAATTTACTTGACACAAACTCAACAGCTACATCACTCAAGTTCTTGCAAATTTCATGGTGATGTCTGCGCCACAGTATAAAGGTGTGCCACAAAAGTGATGCCACAATGAGATGCGTGATGGCTGATGGAGCAGTGGTGACAGGTGCTGCTGTTTCCACTTGCTACTGTCAAAAACCGAGTGCCATATATTTTCAATATTATATTAGTTGGGATTATTCATATTTACATTGATGTTGTCATTCATGTTATGGCATTAGAACTGAGACAAGAATCCAGAAAGAAGGAGTGAAAGCTGAAGTATTGGATTTTGAAGTGGATTTTATGCATAAATATCACAGTGGCGTCAAACAAACATATAATGTATGTAGCTTGGTAAACAAAACGTGAGTTGCTTTGGAATAACAACTGCCAGTTTCTAGTACTTTCTGATCTTTGACTCAAGCTCTATAAAAAGATCCGAAACTCGCATTAGACATACGGTCATGAATCAATTATAAAGAATATAAAAAAGTAAAAGTAGATATGCCTGCAGAAGATAAAATATTAAATTTAAAAAGTATAATAATTCATTACGAGTACCTTTTGCAACTTATGCATATTCCGAATGTCTTTTAACATATGTTGTCAACCAAATGCTGTAAAAGCTTATATTAATAAAAAAAGTTTTACAAATTTCCTTATTATGTTAAACATTCTAACAGTAATTATAAAAAATGCGGTTATGTATACTGGTAATGATGCAGCAAAAAATTCGTTGAAGTATTAAAACAAGAATCTAGAGAAATTCCTCAAATATGTGACTGAAGTGTACCAATGATAATGACAAATGAAGACAATGTAAATTTTAAATATTCAAAATCTTGTTTTATTTGTGGAAAAGAATTTACTGTTGGTTAAAAAAGAATTGGACATAATCGTCATTTAACAGGAAAAATCGAGGTAGTGCTCACGAAGATTGTAATCTTAATTATCAAAACCCTAAATTTATTCCCGTTTATATTCAGAATTTTACAAATTACGATGTTCATTTGTTTAATAAAGGATTAGAAATAGATTAAGATGATACTAACGCTGCCAGCCGCGGTGTTCTTGCGGTTCTAGGCACTCAGTCCGGAACCGCGCGACTGCTACGGTTGCAGGTTCGAATCCTGCCTCGGGCATGGATGTGTGTGATGTCCTTAGGTTAGTTAGGTTTAAGTAGTTCTAAGTTCTAGGAGACTGATGACCGCAGATGTTAAGTCCCATAGTGCTCAGAGCCATTTTTTGATACTAACGCTGTTCCAAATAATGATCAAAATATATTCCACTCTGTGAAAAGATTGCAGATGGATTAACATCAAGATTATTGCATAAATTTAAATTTTTGGCTTCAAGTATCGATAAATTATTTTCTAATCTGACACTTTAGAGAAACTTCAAAATATTTTAAAAGAGAACAATTAGATTTAATGATTAAAAAATAGCTTATCCTTATGAGTATATTAATTTTGAAGAAAAATTGAAGTGAACAAAAATTCATATTAACGAATATTTTTATTCTATACTTAATAAATCAAACATTTCTGATGTAGATATAATCATGCAAATTAGAAAAAAATTCAATATTAAAAATTTAGATGAATATACAACATTGTATAATAAATCTGATGTTTTAATTTTAGCAGATATTTTCGAAAATTTTAGAGATACATGAATGAAATCTTATAAACTCGATCTAACTTACTATTTTACAGCTCCTGGTTTGTCTTTGGATTCTATGTTAAAAATGGCAAAAGTTGATTTAGATTTATTTTACGATTATGATATGATTTCATTTCTTGAAAAAGGAATTCGAGATGGAATTTCTCAAAGATTTAAAAGATATGCTAAATAAAGCAATAAATATAGGAAACATTTTGAGCCAGAAGTATAATCGAGTTACATTGCATATGTAGATACAAATAATTTATATGGTAGGGCAATGTCTCAGTTTTTACCATTTAAAGATTTCAGATGGTTAGAACCAAAAAGTTTTAATTCTAAAAAGAATTTAAAATACCAGATGATAGTACATATGGTTATATTTTAGGAGCTGTTTTACAATATCCAAACAAATTACATGATTTACACAAAGATTTACCATTAGCACCAGAAGGAAGAAACAACTTATTTACTACATTCAATAATAAACAAAGATACGTTTTACATTACAAATATCTTAAACACTGTCTGAAACTTAAATTAAAATTTTAAGAAAATCATGGAATCTTATGATTTGAACAGATTGTTGGAAAAAATACACTGATTTTAATACAAAAATCAGAAGAAATGCAGCTAAATAATTTGAAAAAGATTTCTGTAAGTTAATGAGTAATTCAGTATTTGTAAAAAAGATGCAAAATATTAGAAATACACAAAATATTAAAATAGTAACAGATCTAGAAAACATACCAAATATGTTTGAAATCCAAATTAGGAACATACTACTCCATTTTCAAAAAACTAGTTGCAGTTCATATCAAAATATCAGAATTCAATAAACTAGTTTTTACTGAAATGAGTATTCTAGATATTTTTAGAATAAAAATGTATGATTTTCATTAAAGTTATGAAACCAAAATAAGGTGAAAAAATTGATTTATATTATATGGATACAGATTCTTTTATTTAAGATCTAAGAACTGAACATTTTTATAAAGCTATGAAGTCGATGATAAACGAATTCGACAAAAGTGATTATTCAAAAGATAATACTTATGACATTCCACAAGTAAACAAGAAAGTTTTGGGAAATTGAAAGATGAAAAATATGTGTAAAAATTATGTTAGGGCATGTTTGTTTAAGAGCGAAACTTAATACTTATAAAGTTGGTGATAGAGAAAAGAAAAATTTAAAGAAGTTAACAAATCCGTTGTAAAAGGTGATATTAGTTAGATAATTTAAAAAAGTTGTTTCCATAACAAAATAAAACAATACAGAAAGAGGAATTTAATTACATCATTTAAAAATACATTGTATACAGTTCGATGTAATATAATTGTTTTAGATTCTGACAATACTAAACGTATTGTATTACAAGTTGAATTTAATACTTTTCCATATGGACATTATAAAACAATGACAAAAGATAATTAACAAAACAAATTAAATGAGAAGAACCAAAGTGAATTATAAAATAAAAACATTGTTCGATGTTTGATAAGATTTTAATAATTTCTTCATGATATGGTAATTTTGATGTGGTTTCAAATAAATTTTACAGATACATTTTCCACAAAATATTCAACTTTTTGTTAATAACTTTCGTTATCTTTCTGATAATTGAAAGCTTCTTTCTTTATTTATCTGTAATAGAATGTATTAATTTATATTTTTTAATATATTTTTTCTTTGTACATAGAAAGTGAAAATAAAATTATTTGTCCATTGTTGAAACAAGAGAAAGAAATTCATAAGGAAATACAAATTACAAATAAGAATATCCTTTCAAAAATGGGTTGTATTGGGTATATATAAAAAGAAGCAAAAATAGGAAAATAAATATGAACATATAAAAGAGCTTTTTAGTAAGTGGAATAAAAAATATTTACTTATAAGAATTGTAAAAAAGAAATTAATTATTCATCTAAATATATTGATAACTTTACCTACAATCAATCAAAACAAGAGAAGAAATGTTGTGCCAAAACAGTCTCACTTGTTTGGCATGTGTTTCAATTGTTGCAATTTTAGAAAGGCCTATTTCATTTTATCTAGCAACAATGACAAAACAGATGTAATCAAATTGAGAAACCACACCAGTCTTGGGTACTATTTGTATTAACAGCTTTTTCAGTGTTAGACAACGACATTTTGATTTCTCATGTAGCAAAACGTTTGACGAACGTTGATAAGGTTATAGATTCCATCACAGAAATCTAATTGCTATCATTGATGCTACAATTGCTTCAGCTGAAAGGTGTTTTCGTGGTTAAAAGGCGCAAAAACATATTGAGGAACAGTACCACCCAGGCTTGCTTATCAGCTCCTGCTTGTACCTCAACAGGAAAACCAGTGCTGTGGATAACTGACAGCCGAGGCACATTGTGTGACGCTGTCATCGAAAGTTCGTCGAGTAAACTTGTTTTACACATAACAATGCTCAAACAGGCGCTATAACAGTTTGTTTGTAAATAAAAAATTGTTGAAATGGTGCTGAGCACTACGGGACTTAAGATTTGAGGTCATCAGTCCCCTAGAACTTAGAGCTACTGAAACTTAGCTATCCTACGGACATCACACTCATCCATGCCTGAGGCAGGATTCGAACCTACCACCGTAGCGGTCGCGCGGTTCCAGACTGAAGAGCCTAGAACCACTCGGTCACATCGACCAGCTGTAAATAAAAGTGAGTATTATTATTATTATTATTACCAGTAGAAGTAGTAGTAATGTTAGTGGTCTTTAGGAACGCTAGGTACGTGTACATTAAAATGGAAGGAAAAGAGATTTTCCAAATCGTTTCCTGGCCTCCCCAGAATTTAGGACCCTGCTTTCTAATACACCAGTATTTTTGTAAATGTAGCTACTTCTGCTTTAAATGCGAAATTGTTAAAGATTCTTGCAGTTTGTTGCTTGAGAAAAAAAATAAAACTTTACATTGTCGAGTAGATATGTCTTTCTGCAAACGTTCACCTCTTCTGCTGTTGACTGGCCATTTTTCGCTCTTAAAAGAAAATGACATTCTTCAGTAAATATCTGCATGTTAGAAGGGAATCGTAAATGATCTGTTCTGTAATGCACACTTTCATATCTCCTAGAGTCAATAGGAAACTAAAAACAAAGACAAATATGGTATCATGTTTAGTTATTGCCAGTTCTTATGGACCACATACGCTCCCTCTTTGTAAAAACTATGTTACAAATCAATATAAATTATATTATTAGCACTCACCTGCCATCATATTCGGAAGTGTAACTTACCATTCGCTTGGAACGTTGCCGTCTCAGTGAATAACAGAAAATGAGCAGGAGTGTAGTGACCGATCAGTAAAACATATGACCACTTCTTCAATAACTTGTGTGTCCATCTTTGGACCGAAAACATCACTGATTCTGCGTATCAGGGATCCGACAGTTTATTGGTAGGTTTGTGGAGGTATGTGGCATTAGATGTCTATGCACAGGCCATGTACATCTAAATCTACATACATACTCCGCAATCTACCATACGGTGCGTGGCGGAGGGTACCCCGTACCACAACTAGCATCTTCTCTCCCTGTTCCACTCGCAAACAGAACGAGGGAAAAGTGACTGCCTATATGCCTCTGTACAAGCCCTAATCTCTCTTATGTTATCTTTGTGGTCTTTCAGCGAAATATAAGTTGCCGGCAGTAAAATTGTACTGCAGTCAGCCACAGATGCCGGTTCTCTAAATTTCATCAGTAGCGATTCACGAAAAGAACGCTTCCTTTCCTCTAGAGACTCCCACCTAAGTTCCTGAAGCATTTCCGTAACACTCGCGTGATGATCAAACCTACCAGTAACAAATCTAGCAGCCCGCCTCTGAACTGCTTCTATGTCGTCCCTCAATCCGACCTGACAGCAGTACCCAAGAATAGGTCGTATTAGTGTTTTATAAGCGGTCTCCTTTACAGATGAACCACATCTTCCCAAAATTCTACCAATGAACCGAAGACGACTATCCGCCTTCCCCACAACTGCCATTACATGCTTGTCCCACTTCATATCGCTCTGCAGTGTTATGCCCAAATATTTAATCGACGTGACTGTGTCAAGCACTACACTATTAATGGAGTATTCAAACATTACAGGATTCTTTTTCGTATTCAGCTGCATTAATTTACATTCATCTATATTTAGAGTTAACTGCCATTCTATACACCAATCACAAATCCTGTCCAAGTCATCTTGTATCCCCCTACAGTCACTCAACGATGACACCTTCCCGTACACCACAGCATCATCAGCAAACAGCCGCACATTGTTACTCACCCTATCCAAAAGATCATTTATGTAGATAGAAAACAACAGCGGACCTACCATACTTCCCTGGGGCACTTCAGATGATACCCTCACCTCTGATGAACACTCACCATCAAGGACGACGTACTGGGTTCTATTACTTAAGAAGTCTTCGAGTCACTCACAAACTTGGGAACCAATCCCATATGCTCGTACTTTAGTTAGGAGTCCGCAGTGGGGCACCGAGTCAAATGCTTTCCGGAAGTCAAGGAATATGGTATCTGTCTGATACCCCTCATCCATGGTTCGCAAGATATCATGTGAAAAAAGGGCGAGTTGCGTTTCACAGGAGCGATACTTCCTAAAGCTGTGGTGATGCATGGACAGCAACTTCTCTGTCTCAAGGAAATTCGTTATATTCGAACCGAGAATATGTTCGAGAATCCTGCAACCAACCGATGTTAAGGATATTGGTCTGTAATTTTAAGGATCCGTCTTTCTACCCTTCTTATACACAGGCGTCACCTGCGCTTTTTTCCAGTCGCTCGGGACTTGCGCAAGAGATTCGCGATAAATGCAAGCTAAGTAAGGAGCCAATGCAGTAGAATGCTCCCTGTAAAACCGAATTGGAATCCCATCAGGACCTGGCGATTTATTTATTCTCAACTCATTCAGCTGCTTCATAACCCCAGGGATGTCTATCACTATGTCCTCCATACGGGAATCTGTACGAGATTCAAACGGCGGTATGTTTTTACGATCCTCCTGCGTGAAAGATTTCTCCAATGCTAAATTTGAAATTTCAGCTTTCGTTTGGCTGTCTTCCGTTGCCAGGCCAGACTGGTCAGTGAGTAACTAGATGGAGGCCTTCGACCCGCTAACCGATTTCCTTGGACTTAAAGCAAGATCTTTTGCTAAGGTATGACGGTGGTAGTGGTTGAATGCTTCGCACATCGCTCTTTTTACAGCAACACGAATCTCTATTAACTTTTGCCTGTCCTCATCCTCCCGATCTTTCTTGTACCGCGAGTGCAACTGCCTTTGCTTCATGGGCATTCTCTGAATCGTGCTGTTATACCACGGTGGGTCTTTTCCATCCGTAACCCACTTTTTTGGCATATACTTGTCCAATGCGTGATTTACAATGTGTTTAAAATTTGCCCATAATTCTTCCACATCCATTGTGCCGGAAGTAAATGAAGTCGATTCATTTACTAAGTGGGGTGCTAACAACTGCTTATCTGCTCTTTCTAGTAAGAATACTCTGCTAGCCTTCTTGACCAACTTTTTAACTTTCGTAACCATAGTCGTAATGACAACATCATGATCACTAATCCCTGTCTCAACACTGACACCGTCGATGAGGTCTGGTCTTGTTCGCGGCTACCAGATCTAAAATATTTCCGTTACGCGTTGGCTGTCGATTTAGCTGCTCGAGACAGTTTTCGGATAATGTGTTGAAAAGTAATTCACACATCGGCTTGTCTGTACCACCTGTAATAAATCCATAGACATCCCAGTCTATATTAGGTAGGTTGAAGTCACCTCCGACTAATATAGCATGGTCCAGGTACTTCTGCGATACATAGTGTAGACTTCCTTTGAATGATTCTAGAACTGTCACGGTGGAACCTGGTGGCTGGTAATAACACCCCACAATTAACTTTATTTCCCCTAGCCCTGTTAAACGTGTCCAGATAACTTCACAGTCACACTCTACTTCGACCTCAGTAGACACAATATTTTTGTCAACTGCAATGAAGACACCACCTCCTACGGTGTCTAATCTGTCTTTCCAATACACGTTCCAACCCTCACTAAATATTTCAGAACTACCTGTCTCAGGGTTCAGTTCGGTCTCAGTCCCGAGAATAATTTGCGCGCCACGCACTTCCTGGAGGGCAGTAAATTCAGGAACTTTATTCCGAACACTCTGAAAATTTACTGCTAATATTTTGATAGCTGAAGTGTCTTTACACTGAGCGCGTCCTGATTTCCCTGCCTGCACGTCGACTGGTGAGTGTTCATCAGGACACCTCGCACTACTGCCTAGCCTATAAAAAACCCATGTGCACGCCACAAGTACTCTGCTACCCGAGTAGCCGCTTCCTTTGTGTAGTGCACCCCTCACCTATCTAGGGGCGTCCTACAATTCCCCACCCAATAGCGCAAGTCTAGAAATCTGCAGCCAAGACCGTCAAAGAGTCGACGAAGCCTCTGGTTGAGACCCTCCACTCGGCTCTAAACCAAAGGACCCCGATCCACTCTGGGAACGATGCTGCAAATAGAGAGCTCTGCTTGCACACCGCTTGCGATGCCAGTGGTCTTCACCAAATCCGCCAGCCGTCTGTATGAACTGAGGATAGCCTCAGAAGCCAAGCGACAGGCATCATTGGTGTCGACGTGAGCAACTACTTGCAGACAACTGCACCCCGTACACTCGATAGCCGCAGGCAAGGCCGCCTCCACATCTTGGATGAGGCCCCCCGGCAAACAAACCGAGTGCACGTTGGATTTCTTTCCAGCCCTGTACACTATTTCCCTAAGGGGCTCCATCACCCACCTAACGTTGGAGCTTCCAATAACCAGCAAGCCTTTGCCCCAGTGTGCCTGCTCGGGTCCTGCTGAAGGAACGGCCACCTGCCCACTGACAGGACGAACGGGCGAGGCCAGCCGGACAGCCTCCACATTGACCCTCCGCCTCGAGCGACGCGAACGCGTTGCAGTCCGCCACTCACCCTGAGGTGAGGGCGGCCCCAACGCGCCGGGTACACTAGAAGGTGCCTCGGTGGCTGAGTCAGCGGACGCAGCAAGCGACACCTGGGGTGTATCAAGCGACGTGCCAGACCCTCCGCCGTCACTGCACTTCGAGGCAGCGGCCTGAAGGCGGCTGATCGTGACCAACAGCACGCTCAGCTGCTCGCGAACCGCGGCCAGTTCCTCCTGCGCCCGCACACAGCACGCACACATCCTATCCATCCTATTGCTAATATCTAACGACTCCGCGAATTTATACTGTACGGCTATCAAGAAGCAATATTACTCCTCTCAAATACGAGAATACGCAAGGATTTTATTTAATTAAATATGCAAGCCCACAAACACTCGGAAAGAAATTAAGAATCAAACTACAAAACAAATATGAAAGCTAAATATGACTGCTGCTGCACTGATACTTCGGCAGCGGCTGCTCAAGGCTCGTGTAAATAACGCGCCACTGATTTTCGTACGCGATGATGGCGCCCGGTAGCGACACAAATAGGTTGCATAGGATTTACATCAGACAAATTTGATCGCCGTGACATTAACGGAAGTTCACTATAATGCTCCTCAAACCATTGTAGGACGGTTCTGGCTCCGAGACACGGACAGTTATACTGCTGAAAGATGACATCGCCGTCCGGGAAGACATCAAGCTTGAATGGATGCACGTGGTTCGCAGCTGTCAGCATGTCTTTGATTACTAACACCGGTTCCACGCAAGCGCAGGAGAATGTCGCCCATAGCATAATGCTGCTCCCGCCAGCCTGCGTCCGTGGTGTGCTGGCGTTTCGAACCGCCGTTCATCTCAATGATGACCATCGACCTCGTGTAGCAAAAATATGACACCCGAAGCGTTGACATTGATTGACGGTCGGATCCCGATGGTCCCGTGTCCATTGCAATCGTAACTGACGATGTCGTTGGATCAATATGTGAACATGTAGGGGTGGTCTGCTGCGGAACTCCATGTACAACAATGTACAATGTACAGCTTCCTCCAAAACACTTGTGCGTGCACCAGCATTGTGCTCTTTTGGCAGATACGCCACAGATCACTACCTATCTTACTTTACTGAGCAGACAAGCCTCCGAACCTAACATTCTATGAAGAGTCGTGGACGTCCAACCATTTAACGCCTAGTAGCAGTTTCACTGTCCTTTTACCTCTTTCCGTAGATGCTCATGACAGTAGCATGTGAACATTCGAACAGCTTCGCTCTTTTCGAGATACTCGTTCACAGGCTTCGCGCAATAATAATCTTCTCTTTGTCAAAGTCGCTTATCTCAATGGATTTCCCTATTTTTAGCCCATATCTTCGCTAAGGTGAGCCACCGTCCGTGTCTGCTCCGCTTACATCCTTTTGCTGCCGCGTCATATGTCCGCAACGCCACCAGACGGCATCCAACGTTGCAGTGGGCAGCGGTCGTAACGTTTTAGCTTACCAGTAAATGGCTAGTCCGTTCCTGTGCCTTATTACAAGTGTTGCGCGCGTTCGCTGTGTAACTGCAAATCCTAGAAACTCCTAGTGGCCCATACTTCCCGCCGGCCCATACGAACTGCCGTTTCTCTATATGAGTTTCTAGTTGCGTAAAGCACCGAAATAGCAGTGAATTTTATCATTATATTAAACTGATTAGACTGATTTACTAGTTGATTTAAACAAATTTAATCTATATTTAGGTTTAATTCCTTTTACTTCAAATTGTTGCCACTTTCATATTATTGCGTCTCTTATCAAATAAATGTCTTTGAACTGTTTTGTTGCAAACAGCCATCAACCTGCAAAACCCAGGCAATAATAATAGGAGAAACAACCTGAATATTCCCTCCCAGAGGCCTTTGTCCGCAAATTAACAACTCTCCAAACCCACTACATCTATATACTGACTCTGTAAACGACTGTGAAATGCACGGCAGGGGATGCACATGTTCAAGTGACTTCATTATTCCAATAGTGACTGTTGCCAGTCTAGCATTACTTTGAAAGTGTATCACGATCTGACTGTTTTTTTTTTTTTTTGTTTTTTTTTGTTGCAGCATTTTCAGATAGTAGCTACTTCATCATAGATAACCGTATCATCTGCAAAACAGATGAGATTACTGTAATACTGTCTCTCAGGTCAGTAATATACAATCTGAATACCAAGGGTCCCAGCTCACTTCCCTGAGGCGCACCTGATGTCACTTCCACTTCCGTCAATGATTCTCCATTCAAGAGGACACGTTGCATCCTCTCTATCAAGAAAGTTTCAACCCAGTTATAAATTTTGTTTGCTAGGTAGTTTGGCACCCAATGTGGAATTTTAACTTGTTATTCCCACCGACCCACCCGAACCCAGCATCAAATAATTTTTTCGGGTTGCATATTCTAGATAGCAATGGTAAAATAACAAGAGTATAACGTTAACTATTTTGTAAACAGGTTTTATGAGTGTAAACAAATACGTAAAACGCATTTTTGTAAATAACACTGTTGAACAGTGTGCCTAGGGCCTCCCGTGGGGTAGACCGTTCGCCTGATGCAAGTCTTTCAAGTTTGCGCCACTTCGTTGAATTGCGTGTCGATGGGGATGAAATGATGATGATAAAGACAACACAACACCCAGTCCCTAAGTGGAGAAAATCTTCGATCAAACTGGGAATCGAACCCAGGCAGTTGGATATGACAGTCTGTCGCGCTGACCACTCAGCTACGAGGGGCGCACAATACGTTGTTAATGAAGCAGTAAAAAAACCTAAGGCCTTCTTGGTGATAGGTGACTTTAAGATGTAGCGAAGGATCTTTTCCTTGTAACTTTCTCTGCTGTAAATTTTGAAATTGCATCATCTAATTCGATATCTCTGTGTACAGTCTTAGACATAAAAGCTGACTGCCGGCCTGCCGCCACAGAGACTAAGTACGAGTCGTTCACTTAAGCTGTCCAATAAAACCGACCGCCCCTGACACGCTAAGTCCGGCCATCTGCACAATCTGGCAACACTGTAAGATGCGGAAGTGTCAGAAGGAAGTGTTGTCTTCTTCCAAGATGTCGTGTGGTATGAGCCTGTGGTCTAGCGGTAATTGTCGTATATTCGAAACTTATAGTCACGTGTTCGCGCTCTACCGAGTCTCCTTTTTTCTTCTTTTTCCACATTCCAGCCCTCGTCTAAAGTTATGAGTCTGATTCTACCCACCAGTAACCACAAATTCTTCCAGAAACAATTCCGCAGGACAGCTCGTGGGTGCGTATCCACCTGTAACCACAAATTCTTCCAGAAACAATTCCGCAGGACAGCTCGTGGTTGCGTATTGATCAGAACAGCTTACGCTCGAGCGTTTCGTCGCGCTGCAGCGACTACCGGCCACCACCCAGACGCCACCCGCCTCCAGAAATCGGGCGCCGCCCAGGTGAACGCGGCGCGACGCTGTCAGTGTATCAACTACCATATCGAATTTGAATTTCTAGTTATCATCTTGCAGTTAAGTATTGGATTTTTCATACTTGAAAATCAAGAACTATAGTTAAGCGTTGTAAAATTGGGTCGCAAGTGGAAAAAGGTGTAACATCCGCAACACAGTATTTACTTTTGGTGTAATAGAGGAGTGAATGCAGAGGAGGCAGCTCGAAAGATTTGAACTGTGTGTTGAGCGAGTGCTTTTAGGAAAAATACGCCAGAAAAATATATTCTTGTTACAACAAGGATCGTTCTGGCATGAATGATTTTCCACATTAAGGAGGTCTCAACTACTGATATAAGTGATGGATTACCATTCAACCATCATATGACATTTGC
This sequence comes from Schistocerca americana, assembly GCF_021461395.2. Taxonomy (NCBI): domain Eukaryota; kingdom Metazoa; phylum Arthropoda; class Insecta; order Orthoptera; family Acrididae; genus Schistocerca; species Schistocerca americana. The sequence continues at coordinate 654,954,245 of NC_060130.1, read as the reverse complement.
ATTCAACAGGCAAGGTTCAGAAGTCAGGTGTAGGAGTACTGCATGCACTAATTCATAACAACAAAAATAAATGAAGTGACTATTATTGCAGTTTTGCTTGAACGCCATCAGGTCACTCATTGAGCATTCCTATGCAATACTGTTACTGGTGACGAGTTATGACGCCTTTATCATTAACTTCCTAATAAGAAATGAAGATTTAAACTCGAGCAGAGAGTAGTGTGAACGTAATATTTTCCATCTGAGAGCTCCAAAAGTGTATTTTGCACTACGAATTCTTCCCCAAGGGTTGTCCATTACAGCTGAAATTTGTTGCCAATAACTGAGACACCTTTCGGTCGCAGTGTAAGAAAATCGACCGACAAAACTACATCATGTGTGCTACTGCATGATAACGCTCTCTGTCGATTTCAGAAACAAAACTATCCAGGAGATTGACAAGGAAGTCATCTCTCTGGCGCCTGTATTGATAGGGAAGTCATCTCTCAGGCACTTGTCCCTCTGATCGTATACTCATAAACTTTTACCTTTCCCCCTTTTGATCGATCAACCGTCAAGGCAATTCATTTCTGGACGAAAATGCTCTTCAAACTACACTCGCTTAATGACATCATCAGAACGAGTAGGTTTCTACAGGCGTAGAATTTGTAAACTACTTTAGTGTTGTCAGATTGTTTTAGATATTGTGAAAGAATATGCCGTTGCTGATTAATTTCTCTTTGTTGATTACTGTTGTGTTCAATAAAACTTACTATAGAAACATCAGGACGGCAGTCTACCTTAATAAAGCATTAAGTGTCTGTAAGACGATTGTGCCTATTTTAACACGAATTAGTAGGATATTACCGAATTTTGATTTTGAAAAGATCTGTATTTACTTCATGTCTTGTATCATACTCAAGTATTATGAAACTGTGGCAATTCATAAATAAAATTATGTATTCACAACAACAACAAATATGTTGGCAGAAAACAAAAGTGGTATTATGAATATTGCAGTACCACAGGGTTTTCGCTCTGACACTAAGGGGTACTGAAAGTAAGAAGACGAATTTTGCTCCAGCATTGTTTTACGATACCCTTATTGAGTTTCTATCTGCCTGCTTGTAGCTCCGCTACAAAAGAATTAAAATTCTGGCTTTCTGCGAGTTTCGATAGGGCGAACAAATGCAGCTTGCACCTAGGAGGCAAGCACATTACCGCGGAGCTTACTGGCCCACTAGCGGCTACGACAGATAAATCAAAATATGAAGAGACGAGAGTAGTAGTATTTCCCGTGGGGAACGACTTTCATGGACTCAAAAGCTAACTTATATCCTTATATCACATCTCAAGAATAAATCACTAACATTATTCGATTGAAATGACACGACAATATCATATGAATTTAGCAGGATAGTTCTGTGCTATCCAGGAAGTAGCTCGTCAGGCACAGAGTTGCCAAACGTATTCTGTTTTGTTGCCAAGTTACAGTTATACTTCCAGGAAGGATACCAGCTGATGTGTTCTGTGAGTGACCTCGGAAGTGACTATAGCTTCGTCTCAAAGTTGTGGGTGGCAAGGGCTGGAATATCCTCATTGTGTGTCAATGACTCATATTCGCATTTCTGTAACTAAGTTTAGGGGCTAGAGTGTAATTGTTGTAATACATCGATGCAGTGAGTGCAAACGAAACGTCATAAATTCATAACTCCGACAATTATTAATGTTTTCTATTTTAATCGGGCCGAAACCTTGAAAACATATTCACCACACGCGATTCAGTATTTTGGAGCTTCTAAAGTGGTTGAGTTGGCAACGTATCGTTGCTAAACAATATTGTTATTGAGATCACTGTCATTGGCGCACCGCCCAGAAGAAGGCATGACATGGCTTCTTGTTGTCTGTTTTTCTGACAGATATTCTGCTGTTGCTCGAAACGTTAGGACTTAACGGTGAATTCGAATATTCCATATGGCGAAAATCTGATGTATCTATTCTTCCAGCTCTAACATCCATAAAATAGTCCCAATAAGCGGCAGAAAAGCGCCTGTGAATCAACAATTAATAATGCAGTCATAATTAGTGGAATCTGACAAACTCTGTCTGTCATCTGATAATTGGGAAAAACTACCTTTTTCATCTGCACAGCACCACAATATGAGCTCAAGGGTTTCGTAAGATTCCTATACTTAATTTCGTTGTGATCGTTTTCAATGACAGAAGAGGAGGAGCAAAACCATCTGACCTGAAATATACTTTTTCTGCGCGATTTGAATCTTTGGCTTTAGTTGCAGTATCAGATCCAGTGAGGTATCAAGAATGTGAGCATTCACTCATTGCAGTGGTATAGGCCAGGGCAGAAAGAAACAGGTTTCCGACAAAGTAAACAAATGAGAGACACTGTAAGTAATGCATAAAGTAACCACCTCGCAAACGTAAAATTTCCAAATCGCTGTCACTTATTAAACGTGAATAGCTCAGAAAATTTCAACTATATCAAGTGAAAAGAGTAGGTTAATGCAGCTGCAGTCCGTCACTATCACCAAGTTGCCAAATATTTTCCGAATAGCACTTAAGATAGAAATGAGCGTGCATGTGTGTGTGTGTGTGTGTGTGTGTGTGTGTGTGTGTGTGTGGTGTCTGTTCATTCGAGCATGTCCGAAAGAACAGACGCTAAAAATAGAAACAGACAGCCTTGTTAAGCAATTACATATTGAAGGACAGATGTCAAGGCTGTCACAGGGCGTTAAAATATAGCTTTGACGGCACATTTAAATTTGTACTTGACCAGGCTCGAACCCGGATTCGTGATGTCTTTTCTTTCGGACATGTCCAAAAGAACAGACACCACACCTATATGCTTCTATAGGGTGTTTCAGGAGGAATAGTAGATATTTTAGCAGGTGGTAGTATATACAAACTGCATAAGAAATTCCATATAAATGTGTCCACAGTTTACTGAGTACGAGATACAGCTGTTAGTATATAACCCTAAAAAACTCAAAGCAAAGTTAAATGAGGACGTTCAGAGTTGATTTTCAAAAATTCCCCCACTAACTTCAATGCACTTTTGACTTCTCTTGATCACATCATGTGTAACTCTTCTGAGGTCATCTTTGCGTTCTTTTATGAGGGCTGCACTATTCATAATCCGTACGATCAAATCGGCTCTTGGGTTTACTTTTTCTTTCTAGACTTCGCCTTTCAACCATCCCCACAGGCAAAAGTCCAAAGCGATAAGGTCTGGGGACCTTGGTGGCCAAGAAAAAAGCCCATATCTACTGACCCATCTTCTGGGAAATGTTAGGTTTGGATGATGTATCACCTGACGACTAGAATGTGCAGGAGCCCCGTCATGCTGGATGAACATACGCATTCTTGTAGACAAAGGAACCTCTTCCAATAATGCTTCAAGTTCATTTTCAAGGAAGTGTAGGCAACGAGGTTCTGTAAGGACCAACAACCGAAACGAAAATGCATTGAACCTATTTGTTTGTACTCAATAAATATTGTACATATGTCATATAACTTTTTCTGCAATTTGTCTCTACTACCACTTCCTACAATATTTACTATTCATCCTGAAACATCCTGCATAATTATTCAGGTCACGATGGACCATGGAAAGTTTTCAGTGCTAGACGCACGTCACCCTCCGAACCCTCGCAGGAATACAGTGTTACTGCGAGCGAGTGGAATAAATGACGGGAGAGGGAGGGGAAAGGGGGGGGGATGGGGGCTACCGCTTATGTGGTATGCGGCAAAGATGGGAATTTGCGTCTGACGAGGAGCTTGTGTAGATAGGTCCTGCAGGCAGATTGGCTGTTGCGTCCCGATAGTGCAATGGTCAGCATCTCGCATTGAAGTCCGCGCCAAATTTCGCGCGTCTGTAAATTTTAGCCAATCTTCGGGATTTCGCGGGATTTGAACATATGTACTGCAACAATACTGCATGCATAAATTCCTTTGATGGAGTAACAGGTAGCAACTGTCTAAGAAAATGTGAGGAATATGTCCACTAGCAGCAATGTAACGTAAATATAACCTATATTTATGTGATTCAAATATTGAATCGAACAATACACATCCATTTCAGTGGTCGGAAGATACACCTTATCGGATTTGCTGATGACATAATAATAATCCCATGTGAGGTTGTTAGATCCTCCATCGGGCGCCTCCCCAGATGGCGTTTAGGGGAAAAGGGTACTACCGAGGAAATCAAATACTTGGGGTGGTCCAAATACTAACACAATCCTCAACGGCTATTCAACCCGTTGAACCCAGAATCCAGACACATCAGAGTGTAAATCAGCGGTACTCTGGTCAGCATCTATTAACTCAGTGAGCTCGGCTGAAAATATTTGGTTCCAAGGTCTTCAATAACCTCTGGTCCTATGTGGTCCTGATATCACCGAGGCCAAACCAATGAAACACAAGAAAGCATGAATTGTGCAAGGAAATTGAACTTCTCGCCGGGTGGTACACAACCCACCAATCGATAGATGCCAACTGGACTTTCGGATTCTAGGGAGTCCAGACTAGCACAGCAGGAAATCTGGCGAAGTGAAAAACTCTCAGACGACTGGAAATGTGCACTGATACACCCACTCCACAAAAAAGGAGACAAATCTGATGTGAATAACTACAGAGATATTTCCCTCCTTTCAGTCCCTTACAAAATCATCGTCGCGTGCCTGTTACAACGCGCACAAGAACAAATCGAACCCCTAATTGATAAATGACCACATAGATTTGGCACCGAACAAATTTTCAACCTGAAATCCATACCGAAAATACGAGCCTTAAGAAATCTCCCAACCATCTGCACATTCGTTGACTTCAGGAAAGCCTACGACTCCATCGGCCGACAATCCCTTTTTAATATACTCGACGAAAGCAATGTCGACCCTAAAACACGATGACGCATCCAACAAACCCTAGAGACACAACTTCCAAAGTCTAATTCAACGGAGAAATCTCACAACCATTCTCCATCAAGACTGTTGTCCGGCAGGGCGATGGCCTCTCCCCATTACTCTTCAACATCGTCCTAGACAAAGTCATCAAAGAATGGGAAAAAGAAATGAGAAACTGGAACATCTGGAGACACATCAGGCTAGGAAGACAACAGCATAACATCAACGTCACATGCCTAGCCTTTGCTGACGATCTTGCGAGCCTTTCCGCAGATGAACAAACAGCAGTTCAACAGATCAAAGTCCTCAAATAATGTGCCGAGAAAGTTGGACTACAAATTTCTTTCTCAAGAACCGAATTCATGACCACAAACACATCAAAACACAAAATTTGATCACAAAATACGGCCCAATAAACAAGCTCGAGTGCTTTAAATACTTAGGTGCCACAGGCACAGAAAGATTAGCACAAAAAACACGCGATCTCAAAATGCGGAAAGAATATGGAAAAATTGCGGACATCTACAACAACAAACGCATGAACATCAAAACCAAAATTCGACACTACACGACTGTTATTAAACCTGAAATACTCTACGCCACTGATACCATAAACCTCATTTACAAGGTGACCTCGAGAATATCAAGAAAGCTGAAAGAAAAATCATCCGAAAAATCCTTGGGCCCAAACTCACAGATGAAGGATATCGTCTAAAATCAAACACAGTAATAGAAAAAAACTGCAGCATCGAAACCGATTTCCGCAAACGATGACTGAAACTCTATGGTCACATCACCAGACTGGATGACAGGCTACTAACAAAGAAAATGTTAATATATCAGCTACGAGTCTGAATGAAACAAGCCCAAATTGATCTCAAAAATGCCAACATCACAACCATAGACATCCACGAACGAAAAGTCTTCAGACATAAAAACCACCGCTGAGAGACTGTATCAGAAGATATACCCAACATATCTCGTAGATAATGGACAGAAGAACATCGCACTGAACATAGCAAGATGATGAAAGAATTCTGGAAGAACAAGAAAAATAGCACTACAGATCATAATTTGCTTTATGTGATCCCCTATGGGACTAAACAATGTGAATAGTAGTAATAATAATAATAGTAATTGTACTAGTAGTAGTAGCAGTAGAAAATTCAGAAAATAAAGATGACCATGCAGGTGTCATCCAACGCACTATGAAAGAGAAGATTCAAAGTGACATCTAATTAAGCAGACCACAAAATGGACGGCAATGAGGAAAAATACTAATGAGATCAACGCAGACGGAAAAGCATTGAGTACTAAATGTTAATCACGTCGAACTCTTCAGCTACGTCGAATGTGGTCTTCAGTTAACGATAACAGATGCTTAGTACAAGTGAATGGAAGAATTGTAATAACAAAGCAAGTATTTATAACCAATACATTTCAACAATTAAACGCATCAAAGAAGTAATATATAAATGCAATGCAAAATCAACTGTACGGGATTTACATCTCTATAACTCTGGGGAATCAAGCAGAGAACTTTCTGAAAGCAACAATAGTTTACATGCAAGGGACAGAGACTAGGACAAGATGGATGGAAACAATGAAAAATCTGAAAGCACGACCAGACGCAAATAAAGGCTAATGGAGAAAATAAACAGAAGGAAGATGCAAATCATTTGATACATCTTTATATACATCATCATTCTCATCACTGTATTTATCGGGATAGGGGCTACGAGCGCGAAGAGGAATCTCTACTTTCAGAACATCATGACCTGAACAAAATGCAACAACAATATTGGGAACATCAAGAGACCACCAAACGACGGAATATAACGGTTTCTTCGATAAATTGTACTCCATAGGAAAAGAGTGGATCAGTATTTGCGAACTATGAAACAGCGTTCATGCTACTTGCTGTTCGTACCTGCAGGAAATAAATGTCTCCTTGAGGATACATCAGCTCAGCGCTTGGCTTCATTATATGTTCTAAGATGTTAACATGCGCCTCTCCGTTGAGGTTCCCCTAATACGCCATAGGGGCCCTGCTGCCCGAGTCGAGATGTAGCCCCAAACGCCAACAGAAAAGCGCCCACTTCTCTCTCTTTCCATAAGATACGTTGGACTGAAACGCTCGCCCCGTGGCCGGTACACCTACAAAATCAAAAGCGTTTATCTGTTATTAAAAACGCTTACGAATTCAACACAACCACGTATGTAACGAAGGCGAAACCAAAAATTTTAACAACAAAACAAGAAAAGTATTCTACAACAACTATTTTGCATTACAATATCGTCAAGTAACTTCTATCGAAAACAATTTCATTTACGATAGTATACAGGGTGGTCCTTTGATCGTGACCAGGCCAAATATCTCACGAAATAAGCGTCAAACGAAAAAACTACAAAGACGAAACTTGTCTAGCTTGAAGGGGGAAACCAGATGGCGCTATTGTTGGCCCGCTAGATGGCGCTGCCATAGGTCAAGCGGATATCAACTGCGTTTTTTTAAATAGGAACCCCCATTTTTTATTACATATTCGTGTAGTGCGTAAAGAAATATGAATGTTTTAGTTGCACCACTTTTTTTCGCTTTGTGATAGATGGCGCTGTAATACAGTCACAAACATATGGCTCACAATTTTAGACCAACAGTTGGTAACAGGTAGGTTTTTTAAATTAAAATACAGAACGTAGTTATGTTTGAACATTTTATTTCGGTTGTTCCAATGTGATACATGTACATTTGTGAACTTATCATTTCTGAGAACGCATGCTGTTACAGCGTGATTACCTGTAAATACCACATTAATGCTGTTGTGTCTAGACAAGACAGCCTAGACACAATGAGAGGAAGCCGAAAGGCACGCGCTTAAACTCACGCAGGCTGGCGTGAGGTCTGAATCAGGATACGTAATGAATGCTATAAAGAAAAGTATGTAGCTTCTGGAATACTTAACTTTAATCCATAATTGTATAACATCGCTCTTGATGATACATGCTTCATATAATAAATATCAATTGAATACGACGCCTTGCTAGATCGTAGCAATTGACTTAGCTGAAGGCTATGCTAACTATCTTCTCGGCAAATGAGAGAGTCTTCGTCAGTGTAGCATCGCTAGCAAAGTCGGCTGTACAACTGGGGCGAGTGCTAGTACGTCTCCCTAGACCTGCCGTGTGGTGGCGCTCGGTCTGCGATCAGTGACAGTGGCGACACGCGGGTCCGACGTATACTACCGGACCGCGGCCGATTTAAAAGCTACCACCTAGCAAGTGTGGTGTCTGGCGGTGTCACCACATTCCTCCCCCGCAAATCGGCGTACGGTTGTGTTATAAGGCTTCCGCCCGCCGTGGGGAGGACCCAATGTTGACATATGCGACGAGGTGGGGAGCCTAACAACAGGCGAGGCTGTGCCACCCGCACCCGGCCATTCGGTCCGAGGGGAGCTAGGAAACGCCTGAAAACCTAGTCCACGGTGCACGCCAGCATGCGGTGTATGCGCCCTAAGATAGTCAGGAGGGGCCGACGGGTCGACCTCCATTGAGTCGGAGCACCCGACGGGCGAAGACGACATCTGGTCCGGAGCGGGCAAGAGTTCCATGCCGGAGGACAACTGGTCACGGGAAGCGATCGGCGGCGTGTGACCCAGGGAGGCGCCCGGCGGTTGCAGTGACGCGTCCACTGCGGGCGTCGCCGGCGGCGGCTGCGGCGGCGGCGCGACGCTATGGGGCAAAATGGAAGGCAGCGTCGGTAACACCTGGGGATGAGGCGAGCCAGTAGATGGGTCCCCAGGGCGCTGACCGGACGGCACCGTCGCTGAAAGCAGACGGGGAGCGGCAGAACCCGTGCGACGACAGAGGCGCAGCTGATTGAGATGCCGACGCACCTCACCAGAGGCCCCCAAAACCAGATACATAGCGCGGCCGAGGCAGCGAAGAATGCGTCCTGCGAGCCAACGCTGTGAACCTCGATAGTTGCGATAGTATACAACGTCGCCTGGAGCAAAGGCAGGCGTCTGCCGCGGCACAGAAACCTGATGCGGCGGATGCAGCAAAGACATCAAGGTTCGATGAGGACGACCGTGGAGCAACTCAGCCGGCGAGCGACCATCTCGGGGCTGAGAGCGATACGAAGACAAAAAGAGCAACAACACGTCCTCCCGAGAACGCGACTCTTTCAACTTCAACATCTGCGACTTGAAAGTCCGGACCAATCATTCAGCGGCACCGTTTGACTGAGGCGAAAACGGCACGGATGTCAGATGTTGAATACCATTGGCCTTGCAGAATGAATGAAATTCTGCGGACATGAATTGTGGGCCATTGTCGGAAACAATAGTCTGGAGCAAGGACTGGGTCAGCAGCTGTGGCTGTAGCTACACGACGAAAATCAATCGGAAACGATTCGACCACGTCATCGGTTTCCGCATCAATGAACATGCAAGCAAGTTCGGAAGAATCGAATGCTCTATCCTCAGCAACAGGCAAACGGGACAACGCATCGGCGTTTCCGTGCTTAGCAGTGGACCGATACAAGATATCGTAGCGGTACTGCGAGAGGAAAATTGACCAGCGAATGAATTTCTGCGCTGTACGTGGAGGAACAGGCCTGTTCGGATGAAAAAGTGAAGTCAAAGGTTTGTGGTCTGTAATGATAGTAAAGTGACGACCACACAAGAAATCGTGGAACTTTGTAACACCAAACACGAGAGCCAAAGCTTCTTTCTCGATCTGTGAATAATTTCTTTGCGCTGACGAGAGCAATTTGGACGCAAAGGCAATAGGGCGATCATGCGATCCATCTTTGTGCGCAAGCACAGCACCGATCCCGAAATCCGATGCATCTACCATCAACAAAAGGGGTTTCTGGGGATCGAATGGCGTAAGACAAGTATTTGAAAGCAACGCCGATTTCAACTGGCGAAAGGCGCGTTCGCATTCCGTCGTCCAGACGAACGGAACACCTTTATGGCGTAAGCGATGAAGTGGAGCTGAAATGGAAGAAGCGCGCGGCACAAATTTTTTATAATAATTAATTTTTCCCAGCACACTCTGGAGCTGCTTCAAATTCTGTGGCGAAGGCAAGTCTTGTATGGCACGGAGGTGCTCTGGACTAGGATGTATGCCTTGGGCATTGATTACATGTCCCAGATATGGTAAATCACGAGCAAAAAACACACATTTGTCCTTCCGCAAGCGAAGACCATTTTGTCGCAAGACCTGGAATAAGGTTCTGAGATTGGCTAAATGTTCTTCTTCCGTCTTTCCGGAGATCACAGTATCGTCCAGATAGTTTGCTGCAGTAGGGACCGACGCACAAACAGTTTGCAGATATTGCTGAAGCAATGCAGGGGCGGATGCACACCCGAATGGCAGTCTTTTGAATCGATACAAACCAAGATGCGTGTTAACCACCAAGACGTGCTGAGATTCGTCGTCCACAGGTATTTGCAACTACGCATCTGCCAGGTCCAACTTCGAAAAATATTTACCCGGGCACAGTTTGTCAAAAAGATCTTCCGGGCGGTGTAAAGGATAAGTGGCAATCACTAGTTGTGGATTCACCATTGCCTTGAAGTCCACACAAAGTCTCAATTTACCGGAAGGTTTTGGCAAAATTACTAAGGGTGATGCCCAGAGAGAAGCCTGCACACGTTCAATCACACCTTGCGATTCCAAATCGTGTAAAGTCCTTGCGACCTCATCACGCAATGCGTGGGGAACATTGCGCGCTCTGAAAAATTTCGGTTGCGCGTTTACTTTAGTTCCAAATGTGCTTTATAGTACTTAGCGCAACCAAGGCCTGGTGCAAAAATGTCTGCAAATTCGTCACATAGACGAGAAACACTGTCTGAAGGCACAGTCTGGTTCACTGATAGGACCTGATTTACTATAGACAAGTTAAACAACTGAAATAAATCTAAACCAAACAAGTTCACTACAGAAGAAGAACGAAGTACGTAAAAAGACACAAGTTTTGTTTGTCCCTTGTATGTTGCAAGAAGGCTGCACTGTCCTAACAGAGGGATATGCTGTCCGGAATAACTAACTTAACATTTGCGGCACGCAACGGAGGTGTGCCTAGTTGTTTGATCAATGAAACTGCAGCTCCGGTATCGAGCTGGAATGGTATGACGTGGCCATGAATGTCCAAATCTACAAAAAGTTTATTGTCTGCTGACGACAAGAGCGACTGTCTCGTGCAATTTGAACAGACACTGGTACAGAATCACTTGCTAATTGACGTGATTTCCAGTGATGTCGACGCGCACTTTGTGTGGGACGCACACAGTCACTGTTAGAGAGAGTGGCACTGGGCGGCGTGGAATTAACTACATGAATGTCCATGGGCGAAGGTTCACGAGCCTGAGTATTCTTGGTTCGATTCTGGCGCGAAGCAAAGGGCCTGGAATGGTTGTGAGTGTCCGATCTGAGCTTTTTCTGGCAAACACTCTAAACATGTCCTTTTTTATTACAGAAAAAGCAAATAGCGTGGCGTGACGGGCAATTCTCACGCGAATGTCTAGTAGCACACCGCGGCATTATTTTAGCACTGCATTTGCTTGCTGCCGCGGGACACGTGGTTGATAGCTGGGCGGCAGCTGCGCGGACGAGCGCGAGGGCTGTTTACAGTTCCGTGCAGCTCGGCCGGCGGGCCGGTTAATGTGACACACAGCTGGCGAAGTTGCAAATGATTCCTGAGCAAATTCAAGTGTGTCTTGCCTATCCAATATGTCTATCACTTGTTGAAGGGAGGGATTGACTAGTTTCAAAATTTGCTCCCGTATACGAACATCAGAAACGTTCTGTGCAATTGCGTCACGCACCATAGTATCTGAATAAGGGAGGCCACAGTCACACTCAAAAGCACAATCCCTTGTAAGGCCTTGCAAAGTTGCAACCCACTCCCGATTAGTTTCACCGGCCGTACGTTTCGTACGAAAGAACGTATACCTTTTTGCAACTACATTGACTGATTCCTTGAAATATGCATCTAATGCAGACAAAATTTCTTCGTAGGACAGAGCTGCTACGTCGCGGCGGGGAAACAATTTCACTATCACACGGTACGTCTGGAGGCCGACACATGATAATAAGTGAGGCTGCCGCTCGTTACCTTGAATTCTGTAGGCGGCGAGATGGAATCCAAATTGGCGTGACCACTCCGTCCAGCTCTCCATTGCCGCATCAAATTGACGAAAAGTTGGTGCAAATGCGTGTTGTGGCTGCGGTAGCGGTGGAGCGGCGGCGGCCGCATCATTTTGCATTGCACGTTGACCCTGGACGAGCTGTCCAAGGGCATCCAATAACGCCTGCGTCTGCTGATTCTGCAAGCGATAAAATTCGGACAGTACATCTGGTGAGTGTGGCGAAGCCACAACACATGTAAATTAAGCAAGTAGAAAGAACAAGACCCTTTTTTTTTACTCGTCGCCAAAAATGTTGTGTCTAGACAAGACAGCCTAGACACAATGAGAGGAAGCCGAAAGGCACGCGCTTAAACTCACGCAGGCTGGCGTGAGGTCTGAATCAGGATACGTAATGAATGCTATAAAGAAAAGTACGTAGCTTCTGGAATACTTAACTTTAATCCATAATTGTATAACATCGCTCTTGATGATACATGCTTCATATAATAAATATCAATTGAATACGGCGCCTTGCTAGGTCGTAGCAATTGACTTAGCTGAAGGCTATGCTAACTATCTTCTCGGCAAATGAGAGAGTCTTCGTCAGTGTAGCATCGCTAGCAAAGTCGGCTGTACAACTGGGGCGAGTGCTAGTACGTCTCTCTAGACCTGCCGTGTGGTGGCGCTCGGTCTGCGATCACTGACAGTGGCGGCACGCGGGTCCGACGTATACTACCGGACCGCGGCCGATTTAAAACCTACCACCTAGCAAGTGTGATGTCTGGCGGTGACACCACAAATGCAATAAATGCTCAAAATTATGTCCGTCAACCTCAATGCATTTGGCAATACGTGTAACGACATTCCTCTCAACAGCGTGTAGTTAGCCTTCCGTAATGTTCGCACATGCATTGACAATGCGCTGACGCATGTTGTCAGGCGTTGTCGGTGGATCACGATAGCAAATATCCTTTCACTTTCCCCACAGAAAGAAATCCGGGGACGTCAGATCTGGTGAACGTGCGGGCCATGGTATGGTGCTTCGACGGCCAATCCACTTCTCATGAAATATGCTATTCAATATCGCTTCAACCGCATGTGAGCTATGTGCCGGACATCCATCATGTTGGAAGTACATCGCCATTCTGTCATGCAGTGAAACATCTTGTAGCAACATCGGTAGAACATTACGTAGGAAATCAGCATACACTGCACCATTTAGATTGCCGTCGATAAAATGGGGGCCATTTATCCTTCCTCCCATAATGCCGCACCATAGATTAACCCGCCAAGGTCGCTGATGTTCCACTTGTCGCAGCCATCGTGGATTTTCCGTTGCCCAATAGTGCATATTATGCCGGTTTACGTTAGCGCTGTTGGTGAATGACGCTTCGTCGCTAAATAGAACGCGTGCAAAAAATCTGTCATCGTCCCGTAATTTCTCTTGTGCCCAGTGGCAGAACTGTACACGACGTTGAAAGTCGTCGCCATGCAATTCCTGGTACATAGAAATATGGAACGGGTGCAATCGATGTTGATGTAGCACTCTCAACACCGACGTTTTTGAGATTCCCGATTCTCGCGCAATTTGTCTGCTACTGATGTGTGGATTAGCCACGACAGCAGCTAAAACACCTACTTGGGCATCATCATTTGTTGCAGGTCGTGGTTGACGTTTCACATGTGGCTGAACACTTACTGTTTCCTTAAATAACGTAACTATCCGGCGAACGGTCCGGACACTTGGACGATGTCGTCCAGGATACCGAGCAGCATACATAGCACACACCCGTTGGGCATTTTGATCACATTAGCCATACATCAACACGATATCGACCTTTTCCGTAATTGGTAAAGGGTCCATTTTAACACGGGTAAAGTATCACGAAGCAAATACCGTCCGCACTGGCCCAATGTTACGTGATACCACGTACTTATACGTTTGTGACTATTACAGCGCCATCTATCACAAAGCGAAAAAAAGTGGTGCAGCTAAAACATTCATATTTCTTTACGTACTACAGGAATATGTAATAAAAATGGGGGTTCCTATTTAAAAAACGCAGTTGATATCCGTTTGGCCTACTATAGTGCCATGTGGTTTCCCCCTTCAAGCTAGACAAGTTTCGTTCTTTGTAGGTTTTTCGTTTGATGCTTATTTCGTGAGATATTTGGCCTGGTCACTATGGCTCTGAGCACTATGGGACTCAACTGCTGTGGTCATAAGTCCCCTAGAACTTAGAACTACTTAAACCTAACTAACCTAAGGACAGCACACAACACCCAGCCATCACGAGGCAGAGAAAATCCCTGACCCCGCCGGGAATCGAACCCGGGAACCCGAGCGCCTGGTCACTATTAATGGACCACCCTGTATACAATAAATCTATTAATATCTCACCCGAATCGGAGCATTGCTAACGGAAAAAAATATTTTTCATCAGAAAATATGACTCTGCTCCAAGTCAAAATCGAGATACTCTTCTGCAAAAGCCATATGGTCGATCTTCTGATAATCCGTCAAGCGTTGATTTATAGCAGCTCTTCGGCTCAAAAGTACATGATCTTTCAGGTTCCTTCTCACAGTTCTTGCACTACCTGGAAACTGAGAAACCTCTCTCAGTTGACGGCAACTGAGGAGTGGATTGGTGTGTACGAGTATATTGTCGAACAGACATTGGTCGTCCCTCTCACTGGACACATTGGGTCGTCCACTCCCACTTTCCGGCCGATGCGGTCTGTTTCGACATAGCTCTCCCACCACCGCCTAGTCGTCCTCTTCGGTACTCCGCACCTCTCACCAGATTCAGACGAACAGTAACTTCCGTCCTCAATCAGTGCGACAACGCGAACTCTTGTCTCTTGATTCCACTGAGCATGCATTATGACTGCTGCTTTTGTGATGTAAAGCAAATTTATATACCATGTGTGTGTGTGTGTGTGTGTGTGTGTGTGTGTGTGTGAAAGAGAGAGAGAGAGAGAGAGAGAGAGAGAGAGAATGTTGGAAGGGAGGAGAGGGGAGGGGAGTTAGAGGCGCTCAAAGGCGAGGCTATCAGTGCCTCACTTAAACTGAAGAGAATTTATTGTTACAATGACGAACACAAATGTATTAAATAAAAGTTTCTGAGAAGCATATGAGTCATTTCCTCTTCTCGTATAATAGCTTTTGCTTTAGTATGAAGCGAAAAAAGAACAGTTTAGGGTTCTGAAGCATAATACGACACCAGATTCTTGTCGTAGGCCCTATCGGAAACGCAAAAAGCAGGGAGCACTCCATTCTTTTGTCCAACGGTCTGTATCCTTTCACGCATTACTACCGCTCGCAGATTCTTATTTAAGGGCTTGCGGGCATCAAGTTCTTCAGCAGAATGAGCATTATGTTATTGTGCTAATTATTGTATGGACGAGTTCCCCTAGAGCAGTGAAGATATTTGCACATGTCTGTATTCAGCAATGTCTGCCGGCTGCCGCAACACTTTACAGAATTCATGCGGCAGGCAACACAACTATGAGTGTAATTCAGACTTCATTCAATAAGTCGTCAAGAGACGGACGGAAACGTCAAATTAAATTGGTGATAGTAACAGACTGCAGCTGCATTAACGTACTCTTTTCACTTGATGCAGTTGCAATTTTCTGAACTATTCATATTTAATAAGTGACGGCGATTTGGAAATTTTACGTTTGCGAGATGGTTACTTTATGCGTTAATTACAGTGTCTTTCATCGTTTACTTTATGAGAAAACTGCTTCGATCTACCCTAGCCTATACTACAGCAATGAGTGAATGCTCACATTCTTGGTACCTCACTGGATCTGATACTGCAACTGTAGCGAAAGATTCTAATCCCGCTGGAAAAGTATATTTCAAGTCAGTTGGTTTTGCTTCTCCTCATCTGTCATTGAAAACGATCACAACGAAATTAAGTATAGGAATCCTACGAAACCCTTGAGCTCATATTGTGCTGCCGTGCAGATGAAAAAAGTAGTTTTTCCCAATTATCAGATGACAGACAGAGTTTGTCAGATTCCACTAATTATGACTGCATTATTAATTGTTGATTCACAGGCGCTTTTCTGCCTCTTATTGTAACTATTTTTTTGATGTTAGGGCTGGAAGAATAGATACATCAGATTTTCGCCATATGGAATATTCGAATTCACCGTTAAGTCCTAACGTTTCGAGCAACAGCAGAATATCCGTCAAAAACCTGACAACAAGAAGCCATGTCATGCCTTTCTTCTGGCCGGTGCGCCAATGACAGTGATCTCAATGACAATATTGTATAGCAAAGATACGTTGCCAACTCAACCACTGTAGAAGCTCCAAAATACTGAATCGCGTGTGGTGAATACGCTTTCAAGGTTTCGGCCCGATTAACATAGAAAAACATAAATAACTGTCGGAGTTATGAATTTATGACGTTTCGTTTGCACTCAGTGCATCGATGTATTACAAGCAATTACACTCTATCCCCGAAACCTAGTTACAGAAATGCGAATATGAGTCATTGACATATAATGAGAATATTCCGGCCCATGCCACCCACAACTTTGAGACGAAGCTGTAGTCACTTCCGCCGGCCGGTGTGGCAGTGCGGTTCTAGGCGCTTCAGTCTGGAACCGCGCGACCGCTACGGTCGCAGGTTCGAATCCTGCCTCGGGCATGGATGTGTGTGATGTCCTTAGGTTAGTTAGGTTTAAGTAGATCTAAGTTCTAGGGGATTGATGATCTCAGATGTTAGGTCCCATAGTGCTCAGAGCCATTTTTTTATAGTCGCTTCCGAGGTCACTCACAGAACACATCAGCTGGCATCCATCCTGGAAGTATAACTGTAACTTGGCAACAAAACAGAATATGTTTGGCAACTCTGTTACTGACGAGTTACTTCCTTGATGGCACAGAACTATCCTGCTAAAGTCACATGATATTATCGTGTCATTTCAATTGAATAATGTGAGTGATTTTCTCTTGAGATGTGATATACCGATACCAGTTAGCTTTTGAGTCCATGAAAGTCGTTCCACACGGGAAATACAACTGCTCTCGTCTCTTTATATTTCGATTTATCTGTCGTAGCGGCTAGTGGGCCAATAAGCCCCGCGGTAATGTGCTTGCCTCCCAGGTGAAAGCTGCATTTGTTCGCCCTATCGAAACTCGCAGAAAGCCAGATTTTTAATTCTTTTGCAGCGGAGCTACAAGCAGGCAGATAGAAACTCAATAAGAGTATCGTAAGACAATGCTCGAGTGAAATTTGTCTTCTTACTTTCAGTACCCCTTAGTGTCAGAGCGAAAACCCTATGGTACTGCAAAATTCGTAATACCACTTTTGTTTTCTGTCAACATATTTCGTGTTCTTGTGAATACTTAATTTATTCTATGAATCGCCACATTTTCATAATACTTGAGTATGATACAGGACATGAAGTAAATACATACCTTTTCGAAGTCAAAAGTCGGTAATATCCTACCAATTCGTGTTAAAATAGGCACAATCGTCTTACAGATACTTAATGTTTTATTGAGGTAGACTGCCGTCCTGGTGTTTCTATAGTAAGTTGAATTTAATTTGTATTAGTACAGTGAATATTTTCCGTTACTTTATTGAACACAACAGTAATCATCAAAGAGAAATTAATCAGCAATAGGATATTCTATCACAATATCTTAAACAATCCGACAACACTAAAGTAGTTTACAAATTCTACGCCTGTAGAGGAGGAAGAGGAGGAGATTAGTGTTTAACGTCCCGTCGACAACGAGGTCATTAGAGACGGAGCGCAAGCTCGGGTGAGGGAAGGATGGAGAAGGAAATCGGCCGTGCCCTTTCAAAGGAACCATCCCGGCATTTGACTGAAACGATTTAGGGAAATCACAGAAAACCTAAATCAGGATGGCCGGAAACGGGATTGAATCGTCGTCCTCCCGAATGCGAGTCCAGTGTGCTAACCACTGCGCCACCTCGCTCGGTCTACGCCTGTAGAAACATACTGGTTCTAATGATGTCATTAAGTCAGTGTAGTTTGAAGAGCGTTTTCGTCTAGAAATGAATTACCTTGAAGGTTCATCGATCAAGAGCGGGAAAGGTAAAAGTTTATGAGTATACGACCAAAGGGACAAGTGCCTGAGAGACGACTTCCCTATCAATACAGGCACCTGAGAGATGACTTCCTTATCAATCTCCTGGATAGTTTTGTTTCTCAAATCAACAGAGAACGTTATCATGCAGTAGCACACATGTAGTTTTGTCGGTTGATTTTCTTACACTGCGACCGAAAGGTGTCTCAGTTATTGGCAACAAATTCCAGCTGTGATGGACAACCCTTGCGGAAGAATTCGTAGTGCAAAACACACTTTTGGAGCTATCAGATGGAAAATATTATGTTCACACTATACTCTTTGCTCGAATTTACATCTTCATTTCTTCTTAGGAAGTTAACGATAAAGGCATCATAACTCGTCACGAGTAACAATATTGCATAGGAATGCTCAAAGAGTGACCTGATGACGTTCAAGCAAAGCTGCAATAATAGTCACTTAGTTGATTTTTGTTGTTATGAATTAGTGCATGCAGTACTCCTGCACCAAACTTCTGTACCTTGTCTGTTGAATTCAAATCTCGTATGACGATTAAATGGTAATCCATCACTTATACCAGTAGTTGAGACTTCCTTAATGTGGAAAATCATTCATGCCAGAACGATCTTTGTTGAAATAAGAATATATTTTTCTGGCGTATTTTTCCCAAAAGCACTCGTTCCATACACAGTTCAAATCTTTCGAGCTGCCTCCTCGACATTCACCCCTGTATTAAGCCAAAAGTAAATACTGTTTTCAGATGTTACTCCTTTTTTCCACTTGCGACCCAATTTTGCAACGCTTAACCATAGTTCATGATTTTCAAGCATGGAAAATATAGTACTTAACTGCAAGACGATAACTAGAACTTCAAATTCGAAAATGGCAGTTGATACATACACTGACTGCGTCGCGCCGCGTTCGCCAAGGCGAAGCCCGATTTCAGGAGGCGGGCGGCGTCTGTCCGGTGGCCGGTAGTCGCTGCAGCGCGACGAAACGCTCGAGCGTAAGCTGTTCTGATCTCTATGCAACCACGAACTGTTCTGCGGAATCGTTTCTGGAAGAATTTGTTATTACTGGTAGGTAGAATCAGACTCATAACTTTAGACGAGGGCTAGAATGTGGTAAAAGAAGAAAAAAAAAGAGAGATATGATTGGACACGAACACGCGACTGTAGTTTAGAATGCACGACGATGATCACTTTTTGTGTTTTTTTATCTTTGTCATAATTTTGTTCGGCATCGTCCGTATGGTTTGGTCCGGGGGGGGGGGGGGCGTCACATGATACCTGTTCAAGTTGACCGTTGATTCCTTCACTCGGTAATTTTATTACAGAGGCCAATCGGCCCTCTGACCAAACACGCTTTTTTTTATCTCATTTTGTTCGCTTTTGTCCGTTGCATCTGCTCGAATCGGACGTCGTAATACACTCCTGGAAATGGAAAAAAGAACACATTGACACCGGTGTGTCAGACCCACCATACTTGCTCCGGACACTGCGAGAGGGCTGTACAAGCAATGATCACACGCACGGCACAGCGGACACACCAGGAACCGCGGTGTTGGCCGTCGAATGGCGCTAGCTGCGCAGCATTTGTGCACCGCCGCCGTCAGTGTCAGCCAGTTTGCCGTGGCATACGGAGCTCCATCGCAGTCTTTAACACTGGTAGCATGCCGCGACAGCGTGGACGTGAACCGTATGTGCAGTTGACGGACTTTGAGCGAGGGCGTATAGTGGGCATGCGGGAGGCCGGGTGGACGTACCGCCGAATTGCTCAACACGTGGGGCGTGAGGTCTCCACAGTACATCGACGTTGTCGCCAGTGGTCGGCGGAAGGTGCACGTGCCCGTCGACCTGGGACCGGACCGCAGCGACGCACGGATGCACGCCAAGACCGTAGGATCCTACGCAGTGCCGTAGGGGACCGCACCGCCACTTCCCAGCAAATTAGGGACACTGTTGCTCCTGGGGTATCGGCGAGGACCATTCGCAACCGTCTCCATGAAGCTGGGCTACGGTCCCGCACACCGTTAGGCCGTCTTCCGCTCACGCCCCAACAGTGTGCAGCCCGCCTCCAGTGGTGTCGCGACAGGCGTGAATGGAGGGACGAATGGAGATGTGTCGTCTTCAGCGATGAGTGTCGCTTCTGCCTTGGTGCCAATGATGGTCGTATGCGTGTTTGGCGCCGTGCAGGTGAGCGCCACAATCAGGACTGCATACGACCGAGGCACACAGGGCCAACACCCGGCATCATGGTGTGGGGAGCGATCTCCTACACTGGCCGTACACCACTGGTGATCGTCGAGGGGACACTGAATAGTGCACGGTACATCCAAACCGTCATCGAACCCATCGTTCTACCATTCCTAGACCGGCAAGGGACCTTGCTGTTCCAACAGGACAATGCACGTCCGCATGTATCCCGTGCCACCCAACGTGCTCTAGAAGGTGTAAGTCAACTACCCTGGCCAGCAAGGTCTCCGGATCTGTCCCCCATTGAGCATGTTTGGGACTGGATGAAGCGTCGTCTCACGCGGTCTGCACGTCCAGCACGAACGCTGGTCCAACTGAGGCGCCAGGTGGAAATGGCATGGCAAGCCGTTCCACAGGACTACATCCAGCATCTCTACGATCGTCTACATGGGAGAATAGCAGCCTGCATTGCTGCGAAAGGTGGATATACACTGTACTAGTGCCGACATTGTGCATGCTCTGTTGCCTGTGTCTATGTGCCTGTGGTTCTGTCAGTGTGATCATGTGATGTATCTGACCCCAGGAATGTGTCAATAAAGTTTCCCCTTCCTGGGAAAAAGAATTCACGGTGTTCTTATTTCAATTTCCAGGAGTGTACATCCGCTTAAATTCGTTGTTGATCGATTAACTCAGTTTTTTTTATTACGGAGGGCAACTAACTCTCTGACCGAATAGGCTGAGCTACCTTGCCGCCATGCTGAGCTACCGTGCAGGCGCCACAACCACGGCCTCATACCACTCGGAAGTAGACAACATTCCTCTTCACACTTTCGCATTTTACAGTGTTGTCAGATTGTGCAGATGGCCGGACTTACAGTTGTCAGGGGCGGTCGGTTTTATTGACCACATAAAATGAACGACTCGGACTTCGTTTTTGTGGCAGCCGGCCGGCGGTCAGTTTTTACGTCTAAGACTGTACACTATTTTCGATTGACGTAATTGTCAAATTAGAGATTGGACCGAAGATAGTTCTTAATTAGTTTGAGTTGTGAAAAGTTTCTCTCACATGATGCTACTATAGTCAACCACGAAGTGTAAGATTCTGAAGATGTCCAATTTTTGACTACTTGCGAAAATCATCTTAGGCGTGGGGTTACTGCAAGAATACTATATTCAGAAATCTCATTGTAATTGTCAACTTAATTGTTTATAATCGTGGTAAGTTCCGCTTCTGGTGTTTTAATCAGACTACTGTACTCTAAAACACCGAAATGATATGATACACGTTCCAAAGCTTGGCAATGAATACCGATTTCATGTTGAAACCTATCGAAGCACTCCAAGAACAACCTTCTCTGCTCCTCGTCCAAAGTCACCGTCTCTAAGATAATTAGTATCACTGTCTTGAGGACTGAGTGAGATTAATTTTTGTTTACAAGCTATTTTATCGGTAAAATGCTCCTATGGATGCAATAGTGTCAGGCTGAGTCAACAAGGTCTCTAGTAGCCCGCGGAAACCCGTAAGTCTCAGAAATGAAATGACGAAAAAAAATTTTTTTTTCAACTCGTGCCACAGAAAGTTTTGTCACCACCATAAAGCTGGTACCCTGGTGTGGAAACAGGCAGCACTTTCACATGCTCTGGAAGAGCCACCGGTCACATTATCCTCCACGTGCATCTATCTCGTATAATGAGTGGCGGAGCGAAAGACGGCTGTCCTCTATACCAGAAAGGAAAATCACTCGTGGACGGGGATGACAAATCAGCTTGTCACTGAAATTTGAGTAGAGTCCTCAGCTGCCCACTTTCTGTTATCCTGCAGTACTTTGATCTCCAGACACAGTTTCCTCAAGCAAAATATACAGCCATTTGTGTGTCTGCAAATTTCCAAAATTTGTCATTCCCATGGGAGCACTATACGAAGTTCAACAAACTTTCCAGAATTTATGACAAATCTGAACATGGGAGTGGGAGCGAAACTCGTTTCCTATTTCCATACAGAAGTATCTCATTAGTGGATACATCTTTAACTTTATGGTGGGGATAGTGAACGAACCTCCATATCCCACAAGGCAGAAGCACTTAGGCCCTTTCTGGAGTTGGCTAGAAATATTGTACTGGGTGCCTTTCTGAGATCTGAAGGAAGGCTGTCAAAATTTAAAGAGCATTCTAGTACGGGATTCTACTTAGCATTCTACTTTGCACTCCATGCTCGTACCCTTTTTCTTGACTTCAGAGTTCTGTCAAGTCTTTGAAGTTTCGTTTTGAACTTATGCGCATGTGTGACCAGTAATGAAGAAGGTGACGAGATCCGCGATTCGCAATCGCGTCACATCGGCTCAGCCCAGCAACAGTTGACAGTGGCTGCAGTTTGGCACACTGGACTTGTTTGCAGCCACCTCGATGGCAGTCACAATAAGAACGCATTTGCCATGTGCACTCCCAACTACAATATAGTGAGGGCAGATAAATTCATTCCTGGTTTCTGTTTTCTAGTCTTCATAGCTTGATATACGCACTTCTTGCACTAGTATGCATGTTTCTCTGTAGTCTAATTCTTGCCTTAAACGGGATCTTTTTCTGTAAGCAGTCGTTTGTTTCATTATTGAGCTAATTCATTGAAACTCGCCCTTCTGGCGATGATTCTTTCTGATTCTTCCTTTAATTATTGATCTGTTGTGTGCTGTGTTCATATTCATACTGTTCTTTTGCGTGATTATATAGTTTTCCAATCAATATTGAACGTGTAATTCGTGTTCTTTATGTGTCTGGACACCATCTCAACCGCAGTTGTCAAGCATCATTCTGGTGACGAGCCTAATAACCACTCATTTCATTATCATTGCTCTATTTTATGTAAATTTATTCCCAAATTGTTTTATAACCTCGATGTTTGTGTGTACTGAGTAATTTTGCACATCGTTTAAATACATTTTATGTTACCAGAGCAAACTATGATTCAGCAACCATTAAAGTAAATTATTCCATTTAAATGCTCAGGTCCTCCAACAATGAGCAACAGACGAGGCCCCTGACAAGTTCAGAAACATATCAAATAATGTTTCCGATGTGCATGGCAGTTGATTTTTCACATAGCCTACTAGCTTCATGGTGGTAATTTATCATGCTATATGATCTGGGGTGATAGATTCAGCATCAGTCTAATCTGCATACCCATGGAGCACCTAATGCGCAAGAGGTCATGTTCGGAGTACACCTGGCTTCTGGTACAAATAGGCTACCCTGCCAGTTCTTTTCTTCATGAGAGGTTGGGGGTATAAACTTGTTTTCTTCTTGTGGCGAGTCAGATATAATTTTTTCCCACTTTAAACTGGCTACCCTGCCAGTTCTTTTCGTTATGAGAGGTTGGGGAAGCGAATTTGCTTTCTTCTTGTGACGAGTCAGATGTAATATATTTCCTCGCCTTAGATTTCTACCCTGCCAGTCCATTTTATTACAAGAGGCAGGGGATGTGAATTTGCTTTTTTCTTGTAATGAGTCAAATAAGTAATTGTCTGAATCAAATTCACAACTGAGTTACAAGCAATAGGAGGCAACCATTAATGAATATGTTTAAATTTTTTGAGGATATATTTTATGTTGGCTCATAGTGCAGTGCTTTTCGTAATTGTGTAAATTTTTGTAACGGCTTGTGGGTACTGACCACATTTTATATATATATATATATATACGGTACTGTCTGCGGTGTCAGTAATTAAGGGTGTGAGTGTTTATGCACAGTGCACATCATGGGAACAGGCAGGTGCATCAGACCTTAGTGAATGAGGACTAGAAGCTAGACAAGACAACTAGGCAACATGGAAACAGTTACAGTGTTAGTTAATGAGGAAGCATGTGATACCATATATATTGCTATAGATGGGGAGCATTTTCAGTGGGAAGATAGTGTTACTGAGGAAGATACCCTATTGGGCACAACTCAGGATCAGGCAGCCACAATGAGTAATGATAGTGAAGTAAGAGGCGACACCGTAGAAAAAAAGCAGGACTTGGAAACGCAACTGTCTCAGGCGGCTGTGTCGATTTCTTCAGTGGCAGGAGCCACATGTGGAGTTACAGACATGCCGAGCATGCTCCAGAAACTCGTGGCTGACAGCAAGGAAAATAAGAAGTAAAAGAAAGCTCGAGATAGGAAGAACGAGGAACAAGATAGGGAGCATAAGGAGACTGTGGAGGCACATACTAAGAAGATTGTGGCGAGTTTATAAGCAACTACAACCACGCTGAGTGGCCGCGTAGTTTAAGGCGTCCTGTCGCGGATTGCGCGACCCCTCCCGTCGGATGTTCCGAGTCCTCCCTTGGGCACGCGTGTGTGTGTTGTTCTTACAAGGGAACCTCCCCATCGCACCCCCCTCTGATTTAGTTGTAAGTTGGCACAGTGGATAGGCCTTGAAAAACTGAACACACATCAATCGAGAAAACAGGAAGAAGTTGTGTGGAACTATGAAAAAAATAAGCAAAATATACAAACTGAGTAGTCCATGTGCAAGATAGGCAATGTATCAGAAGTGTTTTCCTGTGGAGAAATCGGTGGACCTATGACCTTGCGATCAAATGTTTTCGGTTCCCATTGGAGAGGCACGTCCTTTCGTCTACTAATCGCACAGTTTTGCGGTGAGGTCGCAAAACACAGACACTAAACTTATTACGGTGAACAGAGACGTCAATGAGCGAACGGACAGATCATAACATTGCGAAAATAAAAAAGCAAACTTTTCACTCGAGGGAAGATTTGAACCAAGGACCTCTCGTTCCGCAGCTGCTCACCCTAACCACGGGACGTCGGCGCTCCTGGGCTAATAGTATCCTTGATGTTGCCTATCTTGCTCATTGACTACTCAGTTTGTACATTTTGCTTATTTTTTTCATAGTTCCACACAACTTCTTCCTGTTTTCTCGATTGATCTGTGTTCAGGTTTTCAAGGCCTATCCACTGTGCCAACTTATGACTAAATCTGAGAGGGTGCGATGGGGAGGTTCCCTTATTAGCATAAATTAAAGTTAGTTTAAGTAGTGTGTAAGTCTAGGGACCGATGACCTCAGTGGTTTGGTCCCTTAGGAATTCACGCACATTTGAACATAAGCAGCTACAGAGGCGATCCAGAAACAGTTAAATCAGAATACTAAAATCATAAAGGAACACTAAAATCATATAGGAGCATCATAACATTGCCACCCGCGCCAGTCAGCCCGCACCCTATTCGTTCGTTTCTTTCGTCAGTCGACTCTACTGAATCGAGTTACTGAGTAGTTGTACTTTCCTACGTAGCTCGCGCGTCCGTGTCATCGTATTTTATACGTTTCTGTCTACAACATAGATAGCTAACACATACCTACGAGAAAAGTTGCGGCCATTCTAGTGATCTCGAAACGTTATTCTGTCTGGCATTTGTACGAGAAAAGTCGCGGATATCCACTGTTTTCTTGTACAGAGAACCTTCGATACGCAGAGTTATAAATACGGACTATTCTCCGAATAGGAAGCTAGTTCACATTCAGAAGCTGAAATATTAAGCCGGTCGGTGTGGCCGTGCGGTTCTAGGCGCTTCAGTCTGGTTCGAATCCTGCCTCGGGCATGGATGTGTGTGATGTCCTTAGGTTACTTAGGCTTAAGTAGTTCTAAGTTCTAGGGGACTGATGACCACAGATTTTAAGTCCCATAGTGCTCAGAGCCATTTGAACCATTTTTTTTTTAAATATTAAGATTGAGGATTTTCTAAATAAAAAGTCCTAGTTGTAGCAAGTGCAAATGTGAAGATTAGTGAAGAGTGAGAGTGATCAGTTGATTCTGAAGTATTACTAATAGTACTTTACAGTAATTTCTCATTAAAAATACTGTTACGAGATTCGTAACAATATTTATACTAATAACGTACCAATAGTCGCTGCGTGTATCTCTGGTAATACTGACTTTCGAGAAGATTTCTAAAAACGCATTGTTTCTGTATAGGCCCTCTATCGAATGTTCCAGAAAAGAACGGAGCCGACAATAAATGTTCCACACACATAAATTGTCAGATGACATCATCATTGGAAACTCGCCCTTATACAGGGTTATTACAAATGATTGAAGCGATTTCACAGCTCTACAATAACTTTATTATTTGAGATATTTTCACAATGCTTTGCTTACACATACAAAAACTCAAAAAGTTTTTTTAGGCCTTCACAAATGTTCGATATGTGCCCCTTTAGTGATTCGGCAGACATCAAGCCGATAATCAGGTTCCTCCCACACTCGGCGCAGCATGTCGCCATCAATGAGTTCGAAAGCATCGTTGATGCGAGCTCACAGTTCTGGCACGTTTCTTGGTAGAGGAGGTTTAAACACTGAATCTTTCACATAACCCCACAGAAAGAAATCGCATGGGGTTAAGTCGGCAGAGCGTGGAGGTCATGACATGAATTGCTGATCATGATCTCCACCATGACCGATCCATCGGTTTTCCGATCTCCTGTTTAAGAAATGCCGAACATCACAATGGAAGTACGGTGGAGCACCATCCTGTTGAAAGATGAAGTCGGCGCTGTCGGTCTCCAGTTGTGGCATGAGCCAATTTTCCAGCATGTCCAGATACACGTGTCCTGTAAGGTATTTTTCGCAGAAGAAAAAGGGGCCATAAACTTTAAACCTTGAGATTGCACAAAACATGTAAATTTTTGGTGAATTGCGAATTTTCTGCACGAATGTGTGAGGATTCTCTACCGCCCAGATTCGCACATTGTGTCTGTTCACTTCACCATTAAGAAAAAACGTTGCTTCATCACTGAAAACAAGTTTCGCACTGAACGCATCCTCTTCCATGAGCTGTTGCAACCGCGCCGAAAATTCAAAGCGTTTGACTTTGTCAACGGGTGTCAGCGCTTGTAGCAATTGTAAACGGTAAGGCTTCTGCTTTAGCCTTTTCCGTAAGACTTTCCAAACCGTCGGTTGTGGTACGTTTAGCTCCCTGCTTGCTTTATTCGTCGACTTCCGCGGGCTACGCGCGAAACTTGCCCGCACGCACTCAACCGTTTCTTCGCTCACTGCAGGACGACCCGTTGATTTCCCCTTTCAGAGGCATCCAGAAGCTTTAAACTGCGCATACCATCGCCGAATGGATTTGGCAGTTGGTGGATCTTTGTTGAACTTCGTCCTGAAGTGTCGTTGCACTGTTACGACTGACTGATGTGAGTGCATTTCAAGCACGACATACGCTTTCTCGGCTCCTGTCGCCATTTTGTCTCACTGCGCTCTCGAGCGCTCTGGCGGCAGAAACCTGAAGTGCGGCTTCAGCCGAACAAAACTTTATGAGTTTTTCTACGTATCTGTAGTGTGTCGTGACCATATGTCAATGAATGGAGCTACAGTGAATTTATGAAATCGCTTCAATCATTTGTAATAGCCCTGTATTATACTTCGTAAGGTACATATTGGCTTGTCGCTTTCACAGTTGGTATTTGTGTCACATCTACAGGATGTAAATTTTACGTTGACAAACCACAATAACTCGAAAAATAAACTTCACACAAAAAAATGTGTAGAATCCAAAGTGCTGAAATTAGCCCGTCACCCCAGCCCCCTGGAGGTGGGGCGGGAGGCAACTTTAAAATTTCAAATGAGCACCCCATTTTTTATTGAAATCTCAGATTCTACATAAAAACTACGTACATTTTGTCTTCAACATTTGTTTTGATTCTTGGTAGTTGGTGCTGTAATTCAAGAAAATCCATTTTCTCATTTTTGCGTGGAAAATGGTTCTGGATAAATAAAAAATTCTTATTTACTTCGTAGGATGTTTGGTTAGTTAGTTAGCTAGTCAGATGATTTGTACGATAATTAATAATTGTGTGGCCTCATAACCACGAAACAAACAAAACTTATCCGAATCTGCGGGAAAAAAATAAATATTTGGGTCAATATCTGTAAAACTTAGTCCTCTCTCTCAAACCCCATCCTATGGGGGGAGAGGGAGAGTATTAGTTTTAGCGAGTCAAAATTTATGATGTAAATAAGTAGTTTTTAATTATCCGCAGCCATTTTCCACGCAAAAATGAGAACATGACTTTTCTTGAATTAAAGCGCCAACAGCCAAGAACCAAAACAAAAGTTTAAGACAAAATGTACATAGTTTTTTACATTGAATCTGATTCTGCAATACAAAATTGGGGTTCCCATTCGAAATTTTAAAGTTGCCTCCTGCCCCACCCCAAGTGGGCTGGGGTGGCGGGTTATTTTAGCACCAGCAGATGTCCCCCTCGAAAATACGCAAATTTCGATTCTACACAGTTTTTCGTGTGAAGCTTATTTTTCGGGTTATTCTGGTTTGTCAACTTAAAATTTACACGCTGTATAAGGGAAGCAGAGTCGCTGCCATGTAGTCAGTTTGAAAGCTACAATCGTCACGATAACTTGGAAGTGATAAAGAGTGAACAACTGCGATTATTGGCTGTTGCCACGGCTTTAGTCAGTGTTGTGCTTAGTGATATTAGAAATACGCAGAGTGCGACCGTGTGTATTGTAGTGCTAAGTGTACTAATGTGGCATTTTTCAGTGTGAATAAAGTGTTTATTCGAGAATAATTGGCATCTAATTTAGCTACGTCGTAACAGTATAATAAAATGGATCGTTATGCAATAAGAAAAAGAAAAGTAGACACATCTGAAGATTCCAGTCACCATTCATCCGTAAAAACATCACCAGATATACAGGCAGAGCTCAGCACTTCGTCGAAACTTACACAACAAAGTTCATCACTTGATTCCTTTAATCCCACGGATATTGGCAATTATCTGGATATATTAGCGTTAGGAAATATGGGTATATGATCTAAAACACAAGCTTCTCACAGATCCAAGGAAACCTGAAAAGGGTTATATCTTTCCTACTTCCGAGCACAACAAAAGTGGACGGGTTGAATGCAGACAAGTGCACGATAATCACTTTGAACAGTATCCATAGCTGGTGTTCTCACAAGTTAAAAAAACGACTTCATTGCATTAACTGTTCAATTTTTGTGAATAATAAAATGGTTGGAGGAAAGAAATCCATTATCGCCAAGAACCTTGTGACTGAACCACTAACGAAGTTTACCAAACTTACTGGTAAAGAGTGACTTTGAGACCCGCTCTCAGCTCAAGTACCACGTTGAAGCGTCAACAGATGCAAAATTATTTCTGGCGACACGAGACAACCACGAACTTGAGGTCATAAATCAATAGTCACGACAGAGAATGGAAAGCATTAGGGAAAACAGAGACCATCTTGTACCTATAATAAAAACAATCATATTTCACAGAAAGCAAATATTCCTCTGTGGAGGCGTAGAGATGATGGGAGTCTACATCTACATCTAAATCTACATATATACTCCGCTAGCCACCAAGCACTGTGTGGCGGAGGGCGCAATTTGCGCCAAAGTCATATTTCCCCTTGTGTTACACTCGAGGGTCGCGCGAGGGAAAAACAACTGCCTAAACGCCTCAGTACGAGCTCTAATTTCCCTTATCTTTGAATGGTGATCATTGTGCGATTTGAAAGTTGGAGGTAATAATGTATGCTCTACATCCTCGGTGAAGATTAGATTTCGGAATTTAGTGAGCAGCCCCTTCCGTTTAGCGCGCCGTCTATCTGCAAGTGTGTCCTACTTCAAATTTTCTATGAGATTTGTAACGCTCTCGCGATGGCTAAATGTACCAGTCACGAATCTTGCCGCTCTTCTTTGGACTTCCTCAATCTCTTGAATCAGACCAAACTGGTAAGGGATCCATACAGACGAACAATACTCTAAGACTGAACGAACTAACGTATGGTAAGTTATTTCCTTGGTTGAAGGACTGCATCGCTTCAGGATACTACCAATAAACCGCAATCTAGAGTTTGCCTTACCCGTTACTTGTGTAACCTGATCATTCCTTTTGAGATCATTATGGATAGTCACACCCAGATAACTGACGGATGTTACCACTTCCAAAGACTGGGCATTTATTTTGTACTCGTACATTAATCGAGATTTTCGCCTTGTTATACGCAGTAGGTTACACTGACTAATATTGAGAGATAACTGCCAGTCATTACACCACGCATTTATTTTCTGCAAATCCTCATTGATTTGTTCACATCTATCGCGTGATACTAATTTTCTGTAGACAACAGCATCATCGGCAAACAGCTTAATGCCGCTGTCAATACCATCAACCAGATCGTTTATGTATATCGTAAAAAGCAGCGGACCTATTACTCTGCCCTGAGGCACACCTGAAGTTATGCTTGTTTCTGTTGAAGTCACCCCGATCAGGACGACATACTGCTCCCTGTCTGTTAGAAAACTTTCTATCCAACCGCATATGTCATCGGATAGACCGCAAGTGCGCACTTTTTAGAGCAAGCCACAGTGCGGAACTGAGTCGAACGCCTTTCGAAAGTCGAGAAATATGACATCAACCTGGGAGCCGGTATCTAGAACCTGTTGTATATCATGCACAAAGAGGGCCAGCTGTGTCTGGCATAACCTTTGTTTCCTAAAACCATGCTGGTTTCGTCAGATGAGCTTCTCAGAGTCTAGAGAGGTCATTATGTCTGATCACAAAATATGTTCCATGATACTACTACAAATCGATGTCAGTGAAATTGAACGGTAATTGTGTGCATCTGATTTTCTACCCTTTTTATAGATTGTTATGACCTTCTTCTAGTCCCCTGGAACTTTCTGCTGTTCCAATGATCTCTGATAGATGATGGATAAGAATGGTGCTATATTTGTAGCATAGTCAACATATAATCTTACGGGCATACCGTCTGGACCAGGTGCCTTCCTGCCGTCTATGGATCTTAGCTGTCTTACAATCCCAGATACACTAAACATTATGTCAGCCATCCTTGCGTTTGCTTGATAATTGAAAGGGGGAATGGTGCTGCAATCCTCTACCTCTACCGTAAACGAGTTTTTGAAAGCTAGGTTTGGAATTTCGATCTTCTGTTTATCATCATCAGTTACATTACCCGTACTATCAAGAAGAGAAGGTATTGAATTATTTGTAGTGTTCATAGATTTCATGTACGACCGAAATTTTTTAGGGTTATTTTCAGAATCTGCAGATAAAATATTGCTTTCAAATTCGTTAAAAGAATCTCTCATTGTCCTTCTGACAGCTGCTTTCATGTCGCATAATTTCTGTTTGTCAGCAGGGCAGTGACTACATTTAAAACGACTGTGCAAAATTCTCTGCTTTCTCAGCAACTTCCTAATATATTTGTTGTACCAAGGTGGATCCTTTCCCTCCCCTGTATATTTGCTAGGCACATACTTCTCTAACACATGGTGGACAATACCCTTAAATTCCGACCAAAGATGCTCAATATCTTTGTGTCCTGCGGTAAATGCTTGGAGCTGACGATGAAGATATTCATTACTGACACTTTTATTTGCTTTCCCAAACAAGAAACCTCTACGCTGTTTCTTTAGTTTTTTTGCAACTTCCACTGACATAGAAGCCACAACGACATTATGGTCGCTAATACCTTCTTCTAGATTAGCTTGCTCAAAAAGGTCAGGTCTGTTTGTCGCCAAGATATCTATATGTTCCCATCTCGAGTTGGTTTTCTAACCAATTGCTCAAGGCTGTATGTTGAGAGCGCTCCTAGAATAACTTCACACGAATCTTTGTTTCTGCCCCTGTGATAAACGTGTAATTTTCCTAGTCAATGGGTGCCAGATTAAAGTCTCCACCTATAACTAATGGATAATTTGTATATTTATTTCCTACGTACTCAAGACTTTCCCTGAAACGTTTTGCGACGTTTGTTGCGGATCCTGGTGGTCTATAAAAACATCATAATTCAATGGTCAATCTTTGTCTGATTGACAGCTTTATCCAGACTATTTCACAGTCCGACCCAGTATCGATCTCAACTGCGTTTAAATAGCTGTTAACTGCAATGAACACACCACCTCCCATAGCATCAGTCTAATCCGAGTTCAAAATTTCACTGCTTTTTACGTCTGGTTTCAACCAGCTTTCGATACCTAATACAATATTGGCATTGCTACTGTTTATTTGAGAGAGTAACTCGGGGCCCTTGCTATAGACACTTCGACAATTTACTAACATGAGATTAAGCATATTTAAATCCTTTGGAATGAACACCCATAAAGTGAATGCTCTTAAATGAGCAATATCTCAGAAACAAACTAGACATACTACAAATATTCATAGAGGAACATTTGCCACATGTACTAGTAATAACGGAACATGGGCTAAAAGGCAGTGAAATAATATACTGTATTATAGATTAGAAGGTTACATCCTAGCAAACAGTTATTGTAGGAAAAACCATAAAGGTGGTGGTGTGGCAGTTTATGTTAATAAGGATATAGAAGCAAAAAAAAATTCCTTTCTTGAATGCCACACCAAATGACAGGTATTGTACTCCATAGTAATGACCTTAAGTTACCAAAGCATAAAGTGATTGGAATATATAAGCCACCAAATGCTGATGTAATGCGGTTTATGGATAAACTGAGTAGTGTTGTTGTTCAGGCCAGTTCTAATGAGCTTACTATATGAGATGACTTTAATATAGATGCAAACTCAAATAGTACAGTAAACTTGAAACTCAGTGATGTACTGACCTCATACAATCTTGTAAATATAGTGAACTCTGACACCAGAGTGACAGACACATGTTCCACTAAAATAGATTATGCTATAATCAACAATGATGTTATAGATAAGGTAAATTACAGTAACTTAGATTTTCTTTATTCTGACCACTTCTGTCAGGTGATAGAATACATAAATTCAGTTGTACCTAAACTAACAAAAATTGTGCTGAAATGAATGCTGAATACCTCAAATATCAATGCTCTTAAAGACAAACTAGCGAATGAGAAATGGGATCCTGTGTACCAGGTGAAAAGGTCGGATGAGAAATGGAATGAATTCTACTCAGCCCTACAGCATCATTATGAATATAGTTGCCCAGTCAGAGAAATCCAGAAGGTAGTTAAATACTGTCAAAATGGAAGTAATCCTAGACTAAAACTCCCACCAAATCTGATTAGGCTCAGACAGCAAGTACATGATTGAAACCAGCTTTATAAAGCTACTACTATGAAGGTTTTCAAGGACAAATACAATAGGGCCAAGCAAACTTTTAAAACAGAAATTGTTGACCTAAGGAAGCAGACTAACAGCAAAACAATAGAACAGTCTGACAACATAAGCAAAGCATCTTGGAAGCTGATTGACAAATACTGAAAAGGTCCCAACAAGATGAACATGAAACCACTCAGCATAAGACATGATGGTAATATTATAAAAAACCCTGATACTATATGTAATATTTTTAATAACTACAACATTTCTGGCGAACAATCAACCCATATTATAGATTCACAGGTAGAGACCTAATGCCATCTCACCCAGTGTACCGAATTTGAATTTGTGGAAGTGGATGAGCAGGAGGTTCGCTAAAGAAAAACGTTCATCTGGATGGGATGGCTTATCCAGTGCTATTACTGAAGCGTGCTTAAAAGAAATCTCTAAACCTCTTACTCACCTGATTAATTGCAGCATTAGAGAAAACATGCATCCAACGGGTCTAAAAATGAGAGTAGTGAAACCAGTGTGTAAAAAGGGAAGTAAGGAAGATGTCTCCAACTATAGAACAATATCATTAATTCCCACTTTTAGTAAGATATTCGAAGGCATTAACCTTTCTCAGCTAAGTGCCTCTTTCACAAAACATAAACTGCTAGTAGATTCGCAGCATGTCTTCAGAAAAGAGCTAAGTACAACCACAGCAGTTACACAGTTGCTCCATGAAGTTTACTGTCTGTTGAACCAGAAGATGCAGACTGCAGGTATATTTTTGGACCTAACAAGAGCATTTGATATGGCAAACCATTGGGTACTTCTTAAAAAGCTAAAATCTTATAGTATTGGGGATCAAGCCATCAACCTTCTAACCACATACCTGCTGAATTGTCATACAAACCGGATAATAAAATCATGAACTCCCAGTCCACCAGTAAACCTGTATTACAAGGCGTACCACAGGGTTCAGTCCTTGGACCCTTTCTCTTCCTTATATATATTAACGACATCACACAAACTCCCATATTGTAAGCTATGCAGATGACATGTGAATCTTATTCTATGGGAGTGAATATAATGAGCTAGAATCTCTTGCTACTAGTGGTGTAGCAGAAGTAACAAAATACGTCAATGATCAGGGACTCAAGGTAAATGTCACCAAATCTCAACTATTGACATTTAAAACAGGCACTTCTGGTTCAAATGGTTCAAATGGCTCTGAGCACTATGGGACTTAACATCTCAGGTCATCAGTCCCATCAGGCATTTCTCACCACAACAATATGAATAGTGTATGTAATATCTCTGCAACAGAAAATGGTAACTGTAAATTCCTGGGTGTCTATGTTGATGAAAATTTGCGGTGGACATACCACATTAATTTCGTATGCGGAAAAGTCAGTACTGTCATATATCTCCTCAGCCAGCTTGCAAAGATAGTTCCTAGCCAAGCACTGAAATTAGTATATTCTGGAACACTCTACCCCTTTCTCAATCACGGAACTGAACTATGGGGCTGGGCAGCTGATGTTCATTTAAAAAGAATACTACTACTACAGAAAAGAGCAATAAGACATATACATGGGATGGAACATAGAGATTCATGTCGTGAAGTGTTTGTGCAGCACAAATATCTGACTATATATTCTCTGTACATCTTCAAAATAGTTGTATATTTTATAAGTCAACCAACAGAAGCTATCAAGGGCAGTGATGTACATGATCACAACAAGTGTAAGTATTTCCATAACAGAACAACATTAAAAATGACTGATAGAAGTGCATATATCAGTGGTACTATTTGGTATAACAAGCTACCAAACGCTCTAAGAACGCACACGGGAAATGTTTTTAAAACAAAATTAAAGTCTTTTCCAACAGAAAAATGTTTATATTCTTTCAACGAATTTTAAGATAGTGATTGTAACATGAGGCATTAGCATATCAGTTGTAATGTGATAAATGTAAAAAACAGACGTAAGAAGCAACAGCTACAGAAAATAGTATTAAGTCTGACGATTGCAAAAGCAATCATTACGACGGTTCCACGTAAAGAAAACGTAAATAAATAAATAAACCTCTTTAGGCAAACTAACAATTTTTAAAGTTGGCACACCCCCATCAGTGTCATGACCTGGGGAGGAACCTAATTAAAAAAAAAAAAAAAAAACATGTGCATGCCATAAGCACTGTGCTACCCATTTAGCTGCTTCCTGTGTGTAGTGCACCCCTGATCTACCGAGGGGCGTCCTACAACCATGCACCCCATAGCGTAGGTCGAGGAATCTACAACCATTTTCGTCACAGAGTCGACGTAGCTTCTGGTTTACATTCTCCACTCGACTCCAAACCAGATGACCCCAGTCCACCCTGGGTACGATGCAGCAGACCGTCAGCTTGGTTTCCACTCCTCGGGAGACGGAGGCCGCCTTCGCCAATTTGGCCAGCCGTCGAAAGGACGCAAGGATTTCCTCGGAACCCCGATGACAGGCATCGTTGGTGCCGACATGTGCAACAATCTGCAGCTGGCTGCACCCCGCACGCTCGATAGCCGCCGGAAGAGCCTCTACCACATCCCAGACACGGCTGCCCGGTATGCACACCGAGTGAACGTTAGAATTCTTCCCCGCCCTAGCCGCTATGTTCCTGATTGGCTCCATGACCCACCTAAAATTGGAGCTCCCAAAAATTAACAAAATTAGAAAACGAAAATGATCGTGAAAGTATACAGAGAAACGAGGGAAACTTTAGAGCACTTCTAAGATGTAGAATTGACGCTGGAGAGTTGCAACTAAAACATCACCTTGAGACCGCTAATGCAAACGCCACATACATAAGTAAAACAACGTGTAACGTACTTATTTCATGCAGCGAAACAGTGATGTTATCGAGAATACTGGAGGAAATCAAATATTCTCGTTATTACAGCATAATCTTCGATGAGACTACTGACATATCGCACATCGCCCAACTGAGTTTAGCTGCAAGATATGTTGATGGTGACGCGATGGCAAAAGCAAATTTAGATTCGGCGCTCAAGGTGTACGACGGCATGAGAGCTAATGCTGATAGCCACTTTGCTCGTATTGTTGAAGAGGTAAAGGCAGTTATGGACGAATTAGACGTGGAGATGAGTGTTCCTCGTCTTACAGGCAGACAAAGACACAGAGAAAACTGCGATCATAATGATGATGCCATGACATATTGGAAAAGAACTGTTTCTATTCCAGCACTGGACCATATTACGACTGACATGAGAGAACGTTTTGCTGAATAAAATATTTATCATTTAAATGTCAACATACTTTTGCCCTCACAACTACTGAAACATGACGGTAATGATCTGGCACATAAATTGAATCAGTGCTTAACTGAACTACCGATCTTTGAAGAAGAATCACTCTTTGTGATCAAAAAGAGTCTAGTGGAAGAGATTCTTCAATACAAGCAAACAGAATCACAATCATTAAGGGCGTTTTGTGCCCGTCATGCAATCGTTGTCTGTTTGTCCTAGATCTGACTATCCTACTTTGAACATGCTGTACAAAATATTTTTTTGTCTACCTGCATCTTTTGCTACAGTAGAAAGAAGTTTTTCAACATTGCGGTGTACAAAGACATGGTTGAGGTGGACAATGAAGGAGGATCAACTTGGCTTAGCTCTGTTGAACGCCACCCTGACATTGACTGTGCTATTGACGATGTAATTAACCAATTTTCCAGGAAGAATAGGAGCATCGAATTCATCATTTAAGGAAGAGAAACACAATTGCAACTTTCTTATTTCATAAGATGGTATTGTCTTGTATAGCCGGCCGGTATGGCGGAGCGGTTCTCGGCTCTTCAGTCTGGAACCGCGCGACCGCTCCGGCCGCGGGTTCGAATCCTGCCTAGGGCATGGATGTGTTAGACGTCGTTAGGTTAGTTAGGTTTAAGTGTGGCGGAGCGGTTCTCGGCTCTTCAGTCTGGAACTGCGCGACCGCTCCGACCGCAGGTTCGAATCCTGCCTAGGGCATGGATGTGTGTGACGTCGTTAGGTTAGTTAGGTTTAAGTAGTTTCAAGTTCTAGGGGACTGATGACCTCAGATGTTAAGTCTAATAGTGCTCAGAGCCATTTGAACCATTTTTTATTGTCTTGTATGCGTGTATAATCAGTTTCAATAAAACTTTCTCAAACCTTGCATGTGACTTGCTTATATTTTATAAGATAAAAATAAAGGTAGCTCAAGATATCTTTAACATCCTCTCCTTGAGGTTTTTCTGTATCCGCCACTGACTGATAGGTCATGAAAGTCACAAAAAAAAGTGCAGAAACAGGGCCTGACACTACGTTCCTAGACCAATTTCCGATACAGCAGAAGTACGAGGACAGTTTTAAGTTCAAGGAAACACAATAAACATGAACAGGATCCACAAGCAGCAGAAGGAAATAATTATAAAGGAAATCGGACATCTGTGACTGAAAGTATCGCAAACATTAGGGCGGAGACTGGTGCCAGCACAATCGAGGACAGCAACCCATAGGTTCTTGACGTCACGGTAATTATTGACCAAAATTGATCACTTATTAGTAACAGGAGTGTGGTATCACGAACAGTGACTGGTGCATGTTATGAACCGCATCCACCGTTCAAAGACGCCAGCCACAAGGTTGACGGAAGGGGAAGCATTCAACTTTAAATACTTCTTGAAATTCGCAGATTTCAGGTTTTGTAGGAAAATAAATCAGTCCTCTATCCCAAAGCTTGGGCGGAGTAGTTTGATTATTCAGCTGGACCATCATGGCCTGTTCGCTTGCAACTAGACTTTGTGTGTAGCTTTCTCAAAGGCGAAGCTGTGACAAGGATGCGGACAGTGGCACAAATTTGCCAATCTTACCACGAATTTCGAAAGTAGTTCCTCACAACATATTGGTCGCTGGAAGCTCATGGACATAATGGTAATTAGATCGTGTTGGAAAGAAATTTTGCAAACTTGGGCATATGCGATCCCATTAAATTTTTCATGTCAAAAGAAGCAGTTTCTTGACAGTCCGTTTGCACGAGCAGATTTAATCTGGTTCTGCTGCAGCAGGCTGCTAGTAGGACGTTGTGGAGACAACAAAGAAACATTGAAGAACCTCTTTCAAGGACTTGAATACATTAACAGTGAAAGCAGGAGTAACAGCCATGATCACAGCACCCAACAACACATGGCAAGACCGCACCATTACTATAATGAATGTATGGATGACAGATTTTGCTCACAGGTGAAACAGCCACACCATTGTAATGACAGTGACAAGGGAAACTGTCAGAAGAGTCATGGTAACAATAATAATTACAGCCAAAGTGATGAAAGAGTAGAGGATCACTATCATGAGTGGCAAGTTGCCAGATTGTGAAAGTGAGACCTCCTGATCCTATGACACAATCGACCACAAAAAGGTACAAACCAACAATGATTAGAATCATCCGAGGGTATGGAGCTGAAAGACAACCCTGTGGTAGAAAATAGCAGAGATGACCATAAGGAAGTGGAGGAGATAGTGTAGATTCTATCGTTGTGTGAATCCACGAAACAAATAAGTTTTATGGGTGAAATGATTTGTGGTATTCATGTGTACTCTGTTTTGTGATGTGTTTTCCTCTTCAGAATTTTGAAATGTGCATTTTGTTCAACATATGGGTAATATTTCTGTTTTCTTGTAATGATATTCCTGTAGTTTGTATATATACCTAACATCTTGATAAAGATGAATGCTGGAGGGAAGAAATTTACTTTTTTTTTCACTAAGTCCTCCATGCTGCACAGTCTAGTGAATGAATAAGGTGAAATTTTTTGTTAAAGAGGTAGGAGGCATTTGAGACAGTGCACATGTGTGCCCATTTTTGGATATTGGAGAATGAGGGAGGAAGTATTTTGGGGTCAGTATGTGCATTACATACAAAGATATTTCAAATGTTGCAGCATGACAAAGTTTTGCCCTGCACAGTAAGGTGACAGTAGAAAGAAAATACAACATGGTTCTGTCAAGCTAGATTAGCAGGAGTGAATAAAGTCAACTGGAGCATTAAGTATGGGAAGAAGGTTGCAGTTTAATCACAGTCATAGATGATGTGTGATGAAGCTTTTTTTAGGTGTCCATGTCGGAACAGGCATTGACCACCACCAGGTATTAGCATTGATTTCTGCCCATGCCAGAGTATGCCTGGACAATTGAGATATTTGCGAGGGTGATGTTTATGTGATGCACACACCAGAGTATATTGGGACTGCCAGGAATTTTTAAGAAGGTTAGGGACCCATTACAGTGTTTGGTGTTCATTCTGCAGCTGTCGGATTCTGCTGTGTGGGAGAAATACTGAGAGTCCATTACTAGTATCTGCAACAGGTATGAGGGACAATTCCTAATCATAAGGTACGATAATAGTAGGATAATAATTTTGCTGACAACAAAATTAAGCATTTTTGTTAAAATGTTAGCATCTAACATTTTAACAAAAATGCTTAATTTTGTTGTCAGCAATATTATTATCCTACTATTATCGTACCTTATAAGTTCGCTATAGATCATTATGCAGTCATACATTATTCCAGATAATCCTAGGCAATAGTAAGAAAGACCTCATCAAAGCTATGATGTCAGTCTGGTGGTATCTGAGCATGCATTACTCAAGAGACAAGGCAGCAGCAGCAACTATATGACAATGGAGATGGGTATGGAGCTAGTAAAGGACTTATTTTTCTTTCGAGAATTTATCTATCTTTTAGATGTTTTTGAGAGGAGTTTGATGTTTGTGCTAATCATTTATTTCACATGTAATTATAGGTGTCACAAATCTACTTCAGTTTTGTTACTGTCACAGATATTATCCATAAGCACATTTGCACATGATTAAATTTTGTTCCAGAAGCAGAACAGCACATGAATATATCTAATTGATGGACAAGGTTGCTAATGACAACTGTAGTAGGAGAAGGAAGGTTTAAATATTTGATTTTGGCTGGCTAATTTAGTGCAATAGATGAGTGGAAATCCACATGGTGACAAGTTTGAGATACAGCAAGGGAGTAATGTCTAAGAGTTTTCTTTCTTTTGTGATTGTATCATGAGCACTGCTGTAAATCACAAATATTTATTTTAAGTAGTAGACATTCTTGACACCTGCATGCTCCAAGTACAGTGCAACTAACTTAGATTTAAGGGCGTGAACAATGGGCTACTATTACCAAACAGAACTAATTAAACAAATCCTACACTACACAACGAACCATGTGGGTGGCTGAGAAGATGAGAACGATGTTGTTCCAAGATATTGTTTCCTTTTTGTTCCTTTCATTTCTCTATATGTGTTTTGGTTAAGATGTTAAGTTGTTTTGGTCATAGTTTTATGTTTGTAAATATTCTCATGTTATTTTTGACTCAGAGTCTTGTGTAAGGAAATTTATGTCAGCTCCATCAACAATGACACCCAAAAGTGGTGCCAAACATTTTGTTTCATCATCAAATTGATTTCCGGGAAAATTCAACTACTGTTTAACTAATATTTTCTGTAAAAGTGAAGATTATTCACAGAGACTGTGAAGTTTATTTTTGGTTAATTTGTTTTCGTTGTGAAATAAATAGTATGATAAAGTAATTGAAAAAGTCATTTTGTTTCAGTTTCTTGTTTGTGAAGTCCATTGGTAGGACGATTTTCATAAAGTATGTATGTTATGCTTTGTGAGACGTTGGTGGCATGATGGTTAATTAGTTTGTGTGAATGTGTACAGATAGAAGAAGGTGGCATTAAAACTAGTACTCAGGAATGATAGTGGTATCAAGATATGAAGCGAGGCACCTAGCTTAGCAACTGAGGGACCAGCGTATCCCCAGCAGGATGCTGACTGCCCACTTTCACAGAGACAGCTGGCATCTTCTGGCCCTGGCCCATGTAGAAAGCCCAGCAGGGCATGATTTTCACAGTGGGCACCTATAGACAACAAAACGAAAATGACCTGTTTGGCACTGGTGCACATCGCCAACAGGGCTGAATTAATACCTGTCAAGGACTTGTTAAGCTGATGGTGAGAAATTTAAACTGCAGCCATTCACTACTACTGACATTTTCACAACAGGTGTCAAATGTCAAGATCAAAGGGTCAGCTGAGGCTGGCATGCCACACCACATAAGAATCCTTTTCTGCAGTCGGAGATGCATGTTCAATTTTACTCATCGCGCATAACATTGAAGTATGTAAAATGTTAGATTGTTTGTTCTTGGAAGAGAACTCTTCCTTGATGTCTGGTTGACCACACGCTAAACCAGTAACTCACTATATGTTGTCATCTCCTACCGAGATCTCACAGCAATGATGACACACACTAATGGACAATCACGCACTTGCTTGACAGTTGACAGCCTGATATCAAACCTGCTACTTCTGCTCCATGTTACACTGTTACCATATCATACAACTGTCCTCATACCCAAACAGCCACACTCATATCTGCCACAGAAGATGAGATATCAGGGTGTACCTGTTGACAATGCCAGACGTTTTCTGTCAAGTGTTCTCAATCATTCACACAATCCCACATACTGTGACTAGGACATTCAACGCAATGTTAAAAAGTCAGTAAAGTGTGTGTGTGTGTGTGTGTGTGTGTGTGTGTGTGTGTGTGTGTGTGTGTGTGTGTGTGCTCCTAGTTCAGTCAATAAATTGTGTGCCTATCTTCAGGTGCAGCTAAGTAGGTTTTTCTGTGCTGTTCCACAGTCTGTTTTTCATAGTAATCCATGTGTTATATTTTGGTTCTCACTGAAAGGCATTGCAAGCTCTTGTTTCCTTAATTTGTTCTTGTGCTTTCCCACAATCTGGGTTCAAAGCAATCGTGATGTATTTTGGACCTCACTGCAAGGCTTTACAAGTTTTTATTCTTTTCTCTTGTTTTCATGCTGTTCTACGATATGTTTTTCAAAGCATTCATGTACTAAGTCTTGGAACTGTCGTTGAGACATTACAAGTTTTTTTTTCTCTTTCAAACTGTTTTCCTGCTGTTCCATGAATGGTTTTCGAAGCAACCATATGCTATATTATTTTGCCTGTAAGTTGTAGCATTCTTGTGTTAACATTAATTATTTTTACATTTGTTATGTTCTGTGTTTTGTTGTTGTTGTTGTTGCACTTAGCTAACATTTTAATGCAGATACACAAAAGTATGTAATACTTTTATTGATAGTTTTTTTTCACAGGGTTTCAAATATTTCTACACACACATGTTTGCATACAGCAACACATATACCTTTGTGTATTGCTTTTATTCCATCACACATTTATATTAGATGTGCACACAAGAATGTGTTAAGTACAGTGACACATGTCACATCAAGTATTCATGCTTGATAATTGTAAATATGCGGAGATTCATATGACTCATGATTTTTGTATGTTATTTTAGTTTTTTCGTGCTCTCTAAATTTATTTTGTTTTCAACATGCACACTAATAGTCGAGTGCACATAATATTCAGTGTGTTCATATTTTGTACACAGCATGCATAAGTACTTATGACCACATTTTCAGTCAGTGATATTGTTGATAGGATATTAGATATTTGTCTACATTTGAATGGGAAATTTGGAGGAGACAAAACAGATTCTCTCTCTATGTCCTTTCCTTTTTCTTACTGTGTTTTAAACTTTTAATACTTCTTTTTGCTTCTCATTTATTGTCAGTTTGTGAGAAATTGTTTGGGAAAGGTCTCACCATGTTTTTCATGGAAACCTCACCTGGAATAATTTTGGATTGGAGGATGGTGTGATCTGAGGTGGCAGCCTATTTTTTAATATACATGGGTGTGTCAAGAGTAAACATGCATGGTAGTGGTACCACTTCCACAGTTTTAAATACTGATTTAAATTACTGTCTAGCTGTGGTACCTGTAATAATCTTCATGACTCTTTTTCTTCAATTCTTATACCTGCAGAGCTGCTGGTGAATTTCACCAGAATTTGAGTCTGTATTTTAAATATGCATTGAAGTATGCAG
This sequence comes from Schistocerca americana, assembly GCF_021461395.2. Lineage (NCBI taxonomy): Eukaryota > Metazoa > Arthropoda > Insecta > Orthoptera > Acrididae > Schistocerca > Schistocerca americana. The sequence continues at coordinate 654,910,826 of NC_060130.1, read as the reverse complement.
AATTGGCGGACATTAGTGCCCGTATACTTATGCATCCTTTCAGAGACTTTAAGAGATAGTAGCCTCTACTCAGCTTGATATTAATGTGCTCAAATTTTTTTCAATTTTAGGTCACTTTGATTCCAAATGCCAAGAAATTTTGTTATCCATTTATTCACAATGGGCTGTTGCTTGATGGTGATATATGGATAAAGCAAGGTATTGTTTTAACAGTTATGGAAGTTGATAGTTATTGTTTTCTTATATCTGTTCTAAGCTGATTCATTGTTAACCAATGAAGTTGATTTTTAACAAAGTTTACTTCATCAATGCAATGAAAAGATTGACTGCTGTTTCCTGTACAGATGAAAAGTTAAGTTGCAGACATGCACAGCTAAAAGACACTTACGCATTATCTTTTGGCCACAGCTTTTGTCTCACGTACAGATGACTGCCATCAACGGCAGTTGGGACCTGATGGCAGTCGTGTGTGTGAAGTGTGCTTGCTTGTGCGAATGAATGTGTTGAAATTTACTTTAGGATGGATATCTTTATTTTCTGCTGCTTTTACTGATATTGTTGTGTGATCAGCAAACACAGTTATTTTGTGTGATTCGACATGCACAACCAGATCATTGATGTACATCAGGAAAATGAGAGGTACCATTACTGACTCTTGAGGTACCCCATAATTACCCGAACATTCCTCTCACAGGTATTGTGAGGCTATTTGCCCTATTTAATCTACATGTTTAATGCACACTTTTGTTTGCAGTCACTGAGAAATGAACAACTCCATTCATTTGCTGATCTCCTAATGCCATAGTACTCAAGTTTGTTTAGAAGTGTTCTGTGGTTTATTGTGCCAAAAGCTTTAGTTAAGGTTCTAGCAAAAATGTTTCTCAGTACAAAATTCAACTACAATAAAATTCCTCTGAAAAGGTTCCATTTATTTTTTCTCCAGGACTGACAGTTTTCACGTTGCAGGGAATGGAATAATTACAGATTTTTAAAACTAATGTATCAATGGTATATAATTACTGTTTATTATTAAATGAACTGGTTTGAGAACAAATATTAAATGTGTATAGCACGTCTAAGTGCAGTGGGATCATATTAAGGAATAAATTATGTTCTGAGGGTGTAACAGGATAGAAGATGGAGGAAGGTGGATGGTAGAAGCCTGATGGAAGGTAGGTCACAGAGTTGTGATCTTGCTCTTCTCTCCATCATACGTCTTCAACAGTGGGCAGCTATTCCTCACTCTATCTAACCCACCACGTCACAAGAAGAAACTACAGGGTGATTCACAAAGTTATACTGATCCTCCATAGTGCACTTTATGAGTCACTGATGCCACAGTGTGCACACATGTCCAGAGGTTTGTATTTTCCACAAAGTGTGTTAACACTCAATGAAATTTATATATGAATTACTAATAATACTAACACAAGAAATGCATATCAACAGAACCTATGTAAACTTCTGAAAAATGTTCTACACTGCTAAAAGATGGCGGCTAGTGTTGATATACATAGTGTTCATGCGAAAAAAAGTTAAAATTACACCGATAAAAACAGTGTGTGCACGAATTGTAGTGATGAAAACAGAAAGTTAAATGATCGTGTATGTAGTCTACAACTAACCATTAATACTCTGATGAGCGAACTAAAAAAACTTACGTCCAGAAAGTGTGAACCTACATCGAACTTGCCTCACAGTAACCACGTGATTCCAGGCAACGTGAAAAACAAAGTGCCTCATTCTCAACAAAGCTTATTGTACGAGCCTAATATCGCGTTTACAAGCAGGTTCAATGTGCAATCAACTGTGCAAGATAAGAAACATTGTGCGTGAGATAAAACTAACTTCCGAGCTGAATATGAAACTACAAATACGCGGAGTGATACATCCAAAAGAATGCCTAACAACTCAACTATTGTTATGAAAGGAAATGAAACTGAAAGACCTGAACACTTGCGTGACCTAAATATCAAGTATTTGTCCAGCGCTGATACTAAATTGTTTGGCCATAACACCGGTGGGCCTTCTAAACATGCAGAGAAACCTAAACGAAGAAAAGTAGTTGTAATGGCAGACAGTCATGGACGTGGACGTGCTCGCCTTCTGAACGGTCAGTCCAGTGTACAAACAATCGCTTACATAACGCCTGGTGCTTCTATGTCGGAAGTTTGCAATCATGTACGATCCACAGACATTGCTGACTTATCCTCTGAAGACTTTTTTGTGCTAATTGGTGGGTCAAATGACGTATATAAAATCGAAACACACAAAGCAAAACAAGAACTAAAAAGGTGCTTAGGACAGTTGACGCACACAAATGTTTTAGTCCTGAACATCCCACATCGGCATGATGTGGTCATGCGTAAATAAAGAAATAATCAATGCCAACCAACAAATTTCATTACTTTGCAAACATTTCATAAATGTAGAACTCGTAAATGTTAACAGTATTGGGTGTAGATTCCACACATTACATGGATTGCACATTAACAACATGGGGAAAAAAATGCTCGTCGGAAAAATTGAAGATATTATCATCAAGAGGCATCAAACACTCAAAAGTAAAATCATCCTGGATTGGCCCCCCAAATATTCGAAGGAAACAACGCCAGCAAGACCTCACTCACCAACATCAACAACAACAGAAGGAACAAGGTCCCTCCAATATTCAGGCACAGCAACAACAATGAATGCAGTAACAGCTCTACCAATTGCAGACCCAGCTCTAACACCAGCAGCAATATTATCAACAGTAGGATCAGCAGCTGAACAACTACCAGGGGAGCCAGACACAGAAGAAAATTCTGCTGCAGATGATAATAGAAGATTAGGTGCAGTCGGGAAAAGAAAAGCAGTACTTCCAGCATACCTGAATGATTTTTTATTGACAAGGTAAAGGTAAGTTATCAATTAAATATGCCAAAGTCTAACAATATGGCAAAGCCTAACAAACCCTTTAATTTCATGCTGATTCATCAAAATGTCCAATCATTGCTAAACAAATTAAGTGAAGTTGAAATTTTATCTACTGATGAGCTAAAAAACGCTTCTGTAATGTGTATAACTGAACAGTGGCTGCCTAAAGATGCAATGTCAGTCACAAAACTTGCATACTTCAATCTTTCATCATCATTTTCTAGAATTACATCCAGTCATGGAGGGACATGTATATTTGTTAAAAGTGGCATTGATTATTGTAACATAAAACCCATTGAATTGTTAGCTGAAGATAAAGTTTTTGAAGTATCTGCAGCTGAACTCATTGCATTAAAATTAATAATCATTTGTGTATATAGGAGCCCTGATGGGAACTTAAATGATTTCTGTCATCAACTAGAAGCAGCTTTAAATACTATAAAAAACTTCAACAAAACAGTGATCATATGTGGAGATTTTAATATTGATTTTCAAGAAATCTCAAAAGACCAGCAAAGCTTGATGACCCTACTGGAAACATATAACATAAAAGCCACCATAGACTCTCCTACAATAGTTACGCCAACAACTAGCTCAACAATTGATCAGATATTAATAAACACAAATGTAAATCACAATTTCTGTGCCATAAATCTTAATACTGGCTTCAGTGATCACTATGCACAGTTTATTGCTTTGCACGCCCCAAGTGAAACAACTGAGAAAGAGGAACTTGTAAAAGAAGCAAGGAAATTCACTAACATACAAATAAACCTTTTTGTACAGACACTAAGTGAAGAAACTTGGTATGAAGTGTATACTTGTGAAAATACTAACAAAAAGTTTGAAAAATTCGTGGAAATCTTCCTGTCATACTTTAAAGCTGCATTTCCATTAAAAAAAACAAAAAGGTCAACCTAACTTCAAAAAGAACAAATGGATTACAACAGGTATTAGAATCTCTTGTGCAGAGAAAAGAAGATTACACGATATAGCAAAGACACAGAACATGCCTCATGAATTTCATTTGTACCTGAATAATTACGAGAGGATCCTCAAAGATGTTGTAAGGAAAACTAAAACAATGGCAAATGACAAATACATTGAAAATTCATAAAACAAATCTAAAGCTATATGGGAAGTTATAAAAAATCAAACGACAAGTGAAACTAAACAATATAAAAATATGAACTTACATTATGAAGGACAAATGATTTCTTGCCCAACAGAAATTGCAGGGACCTTCAACAAATATTTTGCAAACATAAGTGAACATTTGGTGAGTGGACTGGAAGAACACAACAAAATATCACCTCCATCATGCAATAGTGTGAGAAATGTGTCTACATCTTTGTTCCTTTCACCCACAAATACTGAAGAAATTTTATCAGTTATAAAAACATTGAAAACAGGGTACTCATGTGGAATTGATGGAATACCAGATGCAATTATTAAAAAATGCTGTCTTGCCTTAGCTGAACCCTTGACACACTTGTGCAACAGCTCACTGGCACCAGGAACCACTGTTCAAAAAAGGAAATCCAGAATGTGTTTCAAATTATAGACCAATAGCCCTACTCCCTGTATTTTCAAAAATTTTAGAAAAAGCTTTTATAAGAGATTGTCTGATTTCCTAAAAAAAAAAAAAAATTCTCTCTCCTTCACAGCATGGCTTCAGGAAAGGCTATTCAACTGAAAGTGCAATATTTGAATTTCTTAATGAAATCTGTACTAAACTGGATGCAAGTGAGTTTGTGACAGGCATGTGTCTTGATTTATCTAAAGCTTTTGACGTCATTGACCATAATTCCCCACTGCAAAAGCTTGACCAATTGGGAATTAGAGGTATATACAATGAGTGGCTCAAGACATACCTATGTGGTCGCAAACAGGTGGTTGAAGTGCAATATACTGACCATAACAAAATTAGCTACTACTATTCAGGATATGGAAATGTGAAATATGGTGTCCCTCAAGGATCAGTATTAGGAGCCATTCTGTTTCTCCTCTATGTCAATGATCTTATGTACAAGAAGTATTGCCAAACTACCCTCCAATTTGCAGACGATACAAGCTTCCTTATTAGTGGTAAAACAGAAGAAAAACTTAAAGACTCCAATGAACAGTGTAGAACAGTGTTTCAGCTACAACAAGCTAATTATAAATAAAGAAAAGACAGTAGCACTGAACTTCTATAATGTAAAAGGAAGACACCACCCAAACATAGAAATAGAACTTAGGGCCAGAGTTCTTGAAAGTGTTGACAGCACTAAATTTCTGGGACTCTGGCTCCAGAACAACACAAAATGGGAGGTACACATTGAATATTTGCAAAGATAACTAAGCAAAACCTGTTACATGATACGGATCTTAAAAACTTGTTGCAGCAAAGCCAGCCTGTTAAATGTATACTACTCCCATGTGCATTCTGTAATTAAATATGGCATAATCTTCTGGGGCAATACAACAACAAATATTAAACTTTTCAGGATGCAAAAGAGAATACTAAGAATTATTGAAGGGGTAAACAATACGAAATCATGCAGACCCATATTCAAAAAACTGTCCGTTCTTCCTCCTCCTTGCATTTTTATCTACGAAACATCAGTTTTCATCAAACAATATGTCAATAGACACCCAGATATATTATTTAAAAAAATGAAGATATACATGCACACAATACATGGCAAAAATCTGACCTTCATATGAAACAGGTGAGAACATCATTGTGCCAAAAAGGCACACTACATACTGGGATAAAGATTTTCAATAATCTACCCAGCCATATTAAATCAATAGGTAAACTCTGTAGTTTTAAGGCTGAAGTAAAGGCATATTTAACTCTTCATTGCTTTTACAGTCTGAGAGAGTATATTAAAGCCAAACGACAAAAATAAAGATGCATTATTAATATTCTACTTTGTATGTTGCCTGTAATGTTTGTTGTATGTATGAATCTAAATTACTTCAATATCTATTCCTTAGGTTTGCAATACAAACTGTGTTTTATCTTGTAAATACCTAACCATGTCCAATATCCTTGTATATATTCTATACATATAGGATTTGAAGGACTAAATAAATAAAGAGGTAATAGAGATACTTCACCAAAACGTTCAGTTACTATACAATAAAGTTGAAGATTGAAATATACTAATAATGCATGAAAATACTTTTGTAATGTGTCTTGATGAGAGCTTCATAAAATCTGTCTCCCTCTGGTCTCTCTCTCTCTGGTTGATAACTATTGTAGACCTGTAAGTCAGTATAAGAGAGTAGCTATATTCACCTAAGATGGTATAGATAATACAAATATAGCTAATATTACCCTGCAGAGTCGCAAAAAAAGACTCCAAGATGGCAGTTCTGAAATTAAATTTGAGAATAGCCATGTGGTCCATTCACCATCAGGAAAGTCTGAGGTATTTATGGAAAAAATGGAATCGTTCTTAAATAAAGTAAGTGCAACAATATATGATGTTATAGTTTGTGGTGACTTTACCATAGGTTTTCTCAGTAAATGTAAACAGCCACTCTACTCAGTCTCATTAAATGACCCAATCTTACTGTCATAGTAAACTTTGCAATGAGAATAACATCAACCGTCAATCAAATCGTGATTGATAAAGCAAACTTGTCTATAAAAGTATTCACCACTGGATCCAGTGAACATAAGCTTTAATAATGACCATCACCACTGAAGGAAAACGGGCAAACAACAATATACTAAAGATCAAATGTAGGATCTTCAGCCAGGAACACGTAAACCACTTTAATTCATAATTGCAAAGTGAACATTGGTCTTCTCTCTATCAAACACAAAGTCCGTATACAAAATTCTTCATGTTTCTAACAAACTTGATACAGCAATTTTATACAGCCTTCCCTCTAAAATGCTAAATATCAAAAGTAATGCAAGATGCAGCGGCTGGATTATTAAAGGAACATGAACCTTTTGCCAGAAAAATAAGGAATTGCACCAAATCTGCAAGGAAAATAATGCCACAGCAGATATGCATACTCGCTGCAAAACATACACAAAAATTATATAAAAGGTCACAAAACAGGCAAAAATAATGTGCAATGACAGACATTTAAAAAATTCTCCAAATAAAGTAAACGCAATATAGACCATTATAAACAAGAAAATGGGAAAAAATAAGAAAACCAGTGAGGACATTATCTGGTTGCATGGCAGTGAAAAGGTTACAGAGCAAAGTGATTGGTAAATATATTCAACAGCTACTTCAATGGAATAACTGAAAATTTAATACAAACTAATACAGGGATATTACTAATGACTGAAGCGATTTCACAGCTCTACAATAACTTTATTATTTGAGATATTTTATCAATGCTTTGCACGCACATACAAAAACTCAAAAAGTTTTTTTAGGCCTTCACAAATGTTCGATATGCGCCCCTTTAGTGATTCGGCAGACATCAAGCCGATAATCAAGTTCCTCCCACACTCGGCTCAGCATGTCGCCATCAATGAGTTCGAAAGCATCGTTGATGCGAGCTCGCAGTTCTGGCACATTTCTTGGTAGAGGAGGTTTAAACACTGAATCTTTCACATAACCCCACAGAAAGAAATCGCATGGGGTTAAGTCGGCAGAGCGTGGAGGCCATGACATGAATTGCTGATCATGATCTCCACCATGACCGATCCATCAGTTTTCCTATCTCCTGTTTAAGAAATGCCGAACACCATGATGGAAGTGCGGTGGAGCACCATCCTGTTGAAAGATGAAGTCGGCGCTGTCAGTGTCCAGTTGTGGCATGAGCCAATTTTCCAGCATGTCCAGATACACGTGTCCTGTAAGGTTTTTTTCGCAGAAGAAAAAGGGGCCGTAAACTTTAAACCGTGAGATTGCACAAAACACGTTAACTTTTGGTGAATTGCGAATTTGCTGCACGAATGTGTGAGGATTCTCTACCGCCCAGATTCGCACATTGTGTCTGCTCACTTCACCATTAAGAAAAAATGTTGCTTCATCACTGAAAACAAGTTTCGCACTGAACGCATCCTCTTCCATGAGCTGTTGCAACCGCGCCGAAAATTCAAAGCGTTGGACTTCGTCATCAGGTGTCAGGGCTTGTAGCAATTGTAAACGGTAAGGCTTCTGCTTTAGCATTTTCCGTAAGACTTTCCAAACCGTCGGCTGTGGTACGTTTAGCTCCCTGCTTGCTTTATTCGTCGACTTCCGCGGACTACGCGTGAAACTTGCCCGCACGCACTCGACCGTTTCTTCGCTCACTGCAGGCCGATCCGTTGATTTCCCCTTACAGATGAATCCAGAAGCTTTAAACTGCGCATACCATCGCCCAATGGAGTTAGCAGTTGGTGGATCTTTGTTGAACTTCGTCCTGAAGTGTCGTTGCACTGTTATGACTGACTGATGTGAGTGCATTTCAAGCACGACATACGCTTTCTCGGCTCCTGTCGCCATTTTGTCTCACTGCGCTCTCGAGCGCTCTGGCGGCAGAAACCTGAAGTGCGGCTTCAGCCGAACAAAACTTTATGAGTTTTTCTACGTATCTGTAGTGTGTCGTGACCATATGTCAATGAATGGAGCTACAGTGAATTTATGAAATCGCTTCAATCATTTGTAATAGCCCTGTATTGTGGGAAATCAGCAGCTGGTGGAAAACAAGATCAACAGCTGTTACTCATCTAAAAACAACATATTCAGTAGGAATTGATGGTATACCCAGTAGACAGCTCTGCCTCCAAAATATATTTGACCGCTAACTCATACATGTAACTGCTCATTAGAGACATGCATTAAGTTATTCCATATTTAGGGCAAATGACGGAGATATAGTGATAAACTATCGCCCCATTACAATAACATCCTGTTTTTGGAAAAATAAAGTACATTTACTTAATAAAGTTGAGAAACAAAATGGGAGTATTAGCCAGTTTTCAACATAGTTTCAGAAAGTAGGACGTCAACTGAGTCAGCAATCTAAGAAAACGTAACCACTGATTTAAACGTCACTGATGAGAAACTGCAAACAGCAGGTATATTTTTAGACTTAACTAAAGCTTTTGGCACAATAAACCACAGAACTCTTCTAAACAAACTTGAGTACTATGGCATTAGGAGATTAGCAAATGAATGGAGTTGTTCATTTCTCAGTGACTGCAAACAAAAGTGCGCATTAAACATGTAAGTTAAAAAGGGTAAATAGTCTCAGAATACCTGTCAGAAGAATGTTTGGGTATTTATGGGGCACCTCAAGAGTCAGTAACGGGACCTCTCATTTTCCTGATGTGCATCAACGATCTGGATGTGCATGTCGAATCACACAAAATAACTGTTTGCTGATGACACAACAATATCAGTAAAAGTAGCAGAAAATGAAGATATCTACCCTAAAGTAAATTTCAACACATTCACTCACACAAGCAAGCACACTTCACACACAAATGACCGCCATCAGGTCCAAGCTGCCGTTGATGGCAGCCAAGTGTATGTGAGACAAAAGCTGCGGCCAAAAGGTAATTTGTTACTGTCTTTTAGCTGTGCATGTCTGCAATGTAACTTTTCATCTGTACAGGAAACAGCAGTAAATTTTTTCCTTACATTGATGAAGTAAACTTCGTTAAAAATCAACTTCATTGGTTAACAATGAATCAGCTTAGAACAGATATAAGAAAACAATAACTTTCAACTTCCATAACTGTCAAAACAATACCTTGCCTTATCCAGATATCATCATTAAGCAACAGCCCATTGTGAATAACTAGATAAGAAAATTTCTTGGCATTTGGAATCAAAGTGACCTAAAATGGGACAAACATTTGAGCACATTAATATCAAGCTGAGTAGAGGCCACTATCTCTTAAAGTCTCTGAAAGGATGCATAAGTATACGGGCACTAATGTCTGCCAATTCTGCATACTTCAATGCATATTTAAAATACAGACTCAAATTCTGGTGAAATTCACCAGCAGCTCTGCAGATATCAGAATCGAAAAAAAAAGAGTCGTGAAGATTATTACAGGTACCACAGCTAGACAGTAATTTAAATCAGTATTTAAAACTGTGGAAGTGGTACCACTACCATGCATGTTTACTCTTGACACACCCATGTATATTAAAAAATAGGCTGCCACCTCAGATCACACCATCCTCCAATCCAAAATTATTCCAGGTGAGGTTTCCATGAAAAACATGGTGAGACCTTTCCCAAACAATTTCTCACAAACTGACAATAAATGAGAAGTAAAAAGAAGCATTAAAAGTTTAAAACACAGTAAGAAAAAGGAAAGGACATAGAGTGAGCATCTGTTTTGTCTCCTCCAAATTTCCCATTCAAATGTAGACAAATATCTAATATCCTATCAACAATATCACTGACTGAAAATGTGGTCATAAGTACTTATGTATGCTGTGTATGACAAAATATGAACACACTGAATATTATGTGCACTCGACTATTAGTGTGCATGTTGAAAACAAAATAAATTTAGAGAGCACGAAAAAACTAAAATAACATACAAAAATCATGAGTCATATGAATCTCCGCATATTTACAATTATCAAGCATGAATACTTGATGTGACATGTGTCACTGTACTTAACACATTCTTGTGTGCACATCTAATATAAATGTGTGATGGAATAAAAGCAATACACAAAGGTATATGTGTTGCTGTATGCAAACATGTGTGTGTAGAAATATTTGAAACCCTGTGAAAAAAAACTATCAATAAAAGTATTACATACTTTTGTGTATCTGCATTAAAATGTTAGCTAAGTGCAACAACAACAACAACAAAACACAGAACATAACAAATGTAAAAATAATTAATGTTAACACAAGAATGCTACAACTTACAGGCAAAATAATATACCATATGATTCCAGAATGAGATTTTCACTCTGCAGCGGAGTGTGTGCTGATATGAAACTTCCTGGCAGGGGGGTCCCGAGTTCGAGTCTCGGTCGGCCACACAGTTTTAATCTGCCAGGAAGTTTCATACCATATGATTGCTTCGAAAACCATTCATGGAACAGCAGGAAAACAGTTTGAAAGAGATAAAAAAAAACTTGTAATATCTCAAAGACAGTTCTAAGATTTAGTACATGAATGCTTTGAAAAACATATCGTAGAACAGCATGAAAACAAGAGAAAAGAATAAAAACTTGTAAAGCCTTGCAGTGAGGTCCAAAATACATCACGATTGCTTTGAACCCCGATTGTGGGAAAGCACAAAAACAAATTAAGGAAACATAAGCTTGTAATTCCTCTAAGTGAGAACCAAAATATAACACATGGATTACTTTGAAAAACAGACTGTGGAACAGCACAAAAAAAACCTACTTAGCTGCGCCTGAAGATAGGCACACAATTTATCGACTAAACTAGGAGCACACACACACACACACACACTTTACTCACTTTTTAACATTGCGTTGAATGTCCTAGTCACAGTATGTGGGATTGTGTGAACGATTGAGGACACTTGACGGAAAACGTCTGGCATTGTCAACAGGAACACCCTGATATCTCATCTTCTGTGGCAGATATGAGTGTGGCTGCTTGGGTATGAGGACAGTTGTATGATATGGTAACACTGTAACATGGAGCAGAAGTAGCAGGTTTGATATCAGGCTGTCAACTGTCAACTAAGTGCGTGATTGTCCATTACTGTGTGCCATTATTGCTGTGAGATCTCAGTAGGAGATGACAACATGGAGTGAGTTACTGGTTTAGCTTGTGGTCAACCAGACATCAAGGAAGAGTTCTCTTGCAAGAACAAACAATCTAACATTTTACATACTTCATTGTTACGCGTGATGAGTAAAACTGATTCTTATGTGGTGTGGCATGTCACCCGCAGCTGACCCTTTAATCTTGACATTTGACACCTGTTGTGAAAATGTCAGTAGTAGTGAATGGCTGCAGTTTAAATTTCTCACCAACAGCTTAACAAGTCCTTGACAGGTATTAATTCAGCCCTGTTGGCGATGTGCACCAGTGCCAAACAGGTCATTTTCGTTTTGTTGTCTATAGGTGCCCACTGTGAAAATCATGCCCTGCTGGGCTTTCTACATGGGCCAGGGCCAGAATATGCCAGCTGTCGCTGTGAAAGTGGGCAGTCAGCATCCTGCTGGGGATACGCTGGTCCTCCAATTGCTAAGCTAGGTGCCTCGGTTCATATCTTGATACCACTATCATTCCTGAGTACTAGTTTTAATGCCACCTTCTTCTATCTGTACACATTCACACAAACTAATTAACCATCATGCCACCAACGTCTCACAAAGCATAACATACATACTTTATGAAAATCGTCCTACCAATGGACTTCACAAACAAGCAACTGAAACAAAATGACTTTTTCAATTACTTTATCATACTATTTATTTCACAACAAAAACAAATTAACCAAAAATAAACTTCACAGTCTCTGTGAATAATCTTCACTTTTACAGAAAATATTAGTTAAACAGTAGTTGAATTTTCCCGGAAATCAATTTGATGATGAAACAAAATGTTTGGCACCACTTTTGGGTGTCATTGTTGATGGAGCTGACATAAATTTCCTTACACAAGACTCTGAGTCAAAAATAACATGAGAATATTTACAAACATAAAACTATGACCAAAACAACTTAACATCTTAACCAAAACACATATAGAGAAATGAAAGGAACAAAAAGGAAACAATATCTTGGAACAACATCGTTCTCATCTTCTCAGCCACCCACATGATTCGTTGTGTAGTGTAGGATTTGTTTAATTAGTTCTGTTTGGTAATAGTAGCCCATTGTTCACGCCCTTAAATCTAAGTTAGTTGCACTGTACTTGGAGCATGCAGGTGTCAAGAATGTCTACTACTTAAAATAAATATTTGTGATTTACAGCAGTGCTCATGATACAATCACAAAAGAAAGAAAACTCTTAGACATTACTCCCTTGCTGTATCTCAAACTTGTCACCATGTGGATTTCCACTCATCTATTGCACTAAATTAGCCAGCCAAAATCAAATATTTAAACCTTCCTTCTCCTACTACAGTTGTCATTAGCAACCTTGTTCATCAATTAGATATATTCATGTTCTGTTCTGCTTCTGGAACAAAATTTAATCATGTGCAAATGTGCTTATGGATAATATCTGTGACAGTAACAAAACTGAAGTAGATTTGTGACACCTATAATTACATGTGAAACAAATGATTAGCACAAACATCAAACAACTCTCAAAAACATCTAAAAGGTAGATAAATTCTCGAAAGAAAAATAAGTCCTTTACTAGCTCCATACCCATCTCCATTGTCATATAGTTGCTGCTGCTGCCTTGTCTCTTGAGTAATGCATGCTCAGATACCACCAGACTGACATCATAGCTTTGATGAGGTCTTTCTTACTATTGCCTAGGATTATCTGGAATAATGTATGACTGCATAATGATCTATAGCGAACATATAAAACATAACTGCAACTAACATTTTAACAAAAATGCTTAATTTTGTTGTCAGCAATATTATTATCCTACTATTATCGTACCTTATGATTAGGAATTGTCCCTCATACCTGTTGCAGATAGTAGTAATGGACTCTCAGTATTTCTCCCACACGGCAGAATCCGACAGCTGCAGAATGAACACCAAACACTGTAATGGGTCCCTAACCTTCTTAAAAATTCCTGGCAGTCCCAATTACTCTGGTGTGTGCAGCACATAAACATCACCCTCGCAAATATCTCAATTGTCCAGGCATACTCTGGCATGGGCAGAAATCAATGCTAATACCTGGTGGTGGTCAATGCCTGCTCCGACATGGACACCTAAAAAAAGCTTCATCACACATCATCTATGACTGTGATTAAACTGCAACCTTCTTCCCATACTTAATGCTCCAGTTGACTTTATTCACTCCTGCTAATCTAGCTTGACAGAACCATGTTGTATTTTCTTTCTACTGTCACCTTACTGTGAAGGACAAAAATTATGTCATGCTGCAACATTTGAAATATCTTTGAATGTAATGCACATACTGACCCCAAAATATTTCCTCCCTCATTCCCCAATATCCGAAAATGGGCACACATGTGCACTGTCTCAAATGCCTCCTACCTCTTTAACAAAAAATTTCACCGTATTCATTCACTAGAATGTGTAGCACGGAGGACTTAGTAAAAAAAAAAGTCAGTTTCTTCCATCCAGCTTTCATCTTTATCAAGATGTTATGTATATAAACAAACTATAAGAATATCACTATAAGAAAACAGAAATATTACCCAAATGTTCAACAAAATGCACATTTCAGGAGACTGAGGAGAAAAACACATCAAAAAAGAGATTACACATGAATCCCACAAATTATTTCACCTAAAAAACTTTTTTTTTTCTAGATACACACTTACTATATTCTATACTAAAACAATGGACTCTACACTAACTCCTCCATCTCCTTATGGTCATCACTGCTATTTTCTACCACAAGTTCGTTTGTCAGCTCCATACCCTCAGTTGATTCTAATCATTGTGCCATTTTGTGGCCGATTGTGTCATAGGTCATGAGGTCTCGCTTACACATTCTGGCACCTTGTCACTCATGATAGTGATCCTCTACTCTTTTGTCCCTTTGGCTGTAATTATTATTGTTACCATGACTGTTCTGACAGTCTCCCTTTGTCACTGTCATTACAATGTTATGGCTGTCTCACCTGTGAGCAAAATCTGTTATCCATAAATTCATTATAGTTACGGTGCAGTCTTGCCATGTGTTGTTGTGTGCTGTGATTAGGGTTGTTATTCCTGCTTTCACTTATAATGTATTCAAGCCCTTGTAACAGAATCTTCTACGTTTCTTTGTTGTCTCCACAACGTTTTACTAGTGTCTGATGTTAACAGTGCAGCAGACAGCTGCAGCACAACTGGATTAAATCTGCTAGTGCAAAAGGACTGTTAAGAAACTGCTTCTTTTGACATATTTTCTCAAAAAAATTAATCGGACTGCATATGCTCAAGTTTGCAAATTTTCTTTCCAACATGATCTCATTTCCAATACGTCCATGAGCCTCCTGTGACCAATATATCATGAGGAGCTACTCTCGAAATTCTTTGTAAGATTGGTAGTTTGTGCCACTGTCCTCATCCTTGTCACAGCTTCACTTTTGAGAAAACTACACACAAAGTCTAGTTGCAAGCGAACAGGCCATGATGGTGCAACTGAATAATGAAACAACTTCGCCCAAGCTTTGGGACAGAGGATTGATTTATTTCCTACAAAGCCTGAAATCTGCAAAGGATTTAAAGTTGAAAGCTTCCCTCTTCCACCAACCTGGTGGCTGGCCTCATTGAATGCTGGATGTAGCTCATAGCATGTGCTACTCACTGTTCAGGTCCTGTTTCTACATTTTTTGTCACTTCATGACCTATCATTCAGTGGTAGATACAGAAATACCTCCAGGAGAAGATGTTAAAGATATCTTGAGCTACCTTTTCTTTTATCTAATAAAAAATAAGCAAGTGACATGCAAAGTTTAAGGAAGTTTTATTTAAACTGATTATACACATATACATATTATGATATAAAAAAGTTACAGTTGTAGTTCTCTTCCTTAAATGACGACTTCTATGCACCTATTCTTCCTGACAAATTGGTTAATTACGTCGTCAATGGCATAACCAATGTCTGGGTGAGTGTTCAACAGACCTAAGCCATTAAGTCCATCCTCCTTCACTGCCCACCTCAGCCGTGTCTTTGTACACTGCAATGTTGAAAAACTTCTTTCTAGTGTAGCAACAGATGCGGATAGACAAGCAAATATTTTGTACAGCGTGTTCAAAGTAGGATAGTCAGATCTAAGACAAACAGACAAT
Source organism: Schistocerca americana (assembly GCF_021461395.2). Taxonomy (NCBI): domain Eukaryota; kingdom Metazoa; phylum Arthropoda; class Insecta; order Orthoptera; family Acrididae; genus Schistocerca; species Schistocerca americana. The sequence continues at coordinate 654,895,057 of NC_060130.1, read as the reverse complement.
GCTTGCATGACAGAATCATGATCATTAGGGGCATTTATGCCCATTTGCTTGTGTTGAAGAATCTCTTCCACTAGTCTCTTTTTAATCACAAAGAGTAATTCTTCTTCAAAGAACGGTAGTTCAGTTAAGCACTGATTCAATTTGTGTGCCAGTTCATTACCGTCATGTTTCAGTAGTTGTGAAGGAAAAAGTATGTTGACTTTTAAATGATAAATATTTTGTTCAGCAAAACATTCTCTCATGTCAGTCGTAATATGGTCCAGTGTTGGAATAAAAACAGTTCTTTTCCAATATGTCATGGCATCATCATTATGTTCGCAGTTTTCTCTGTGTCTTTGTCTGCCTGTAAGACGAGAAACACTCATCTCCACTTCTAATTCGTCCATAACTGCCTTCGCCTCTTCAACAATACGAGCAAAGTGGCTATCAGCATTAGCTCTCATGGCACCGTACACGTTGAGTGCCAAATCTAAATTTGCTTTTGCCATCGCAACGTCAAAGCTAGGATCTTGTAAGGATTTTGCTGACTGGATATGGTATTCTCATAATGTCACTCAGTGTAAACAATGAGATAATAAACTTGCAATTAGAGAGAGCTCGAAGGAGAATATTGGCTTTGGCCACCGTTGCTCTATCCCTCCAACACTGTATTTCTTTAAGAAGTTTGCAAACTTTTCCGAGATCAGCTGCGAATTGAATAACAGCATCATGTTTCTCAACCCATCTCGTTTGACAATGTGACTGCAGCGAGTGTTTCAGGTGAGTCTTCAACGTTGCGAACCATTTGCTCAACGCTGTAAAGAACGATACTACTTCTTCAATAGTACCAAGTGAGTTTCTCACAATTGTAACTTTGCAACTGCGAGGGACAGCAAAGTTGAGCTGATGACTTCAACATGGTGCTGCTTGGGTGTTGATAGCTTTCTTTTTTATTGTAACCACAGCTCCTTTCAATTCTGACATATTAACTGAGCGACCATCACAGCCTATAACGACACAGTTCCTCAGTGACAGCGAAAGGCTTTCCATTCTTCTTAGAATCGTAGTACCTAATACTTCACCAGTAACGCAACGCTCTTCATCTTGACTCTCTTGAGGTTCATCATCAATATTTCGACTACAATCATTGTCTTTATGGATTGTAATGAAAGCCAAAAATCTTAAGTGTAATTTGACGTCACCATCAACATGTCTTGTAGCTAAACTCAGTTGGGCAATGTGCGCCATGTCCGTTGTATCATCAAAGATTATGATTTAATAACGAGAATCTTTGATTTCGTCCAGTATTCTTGATAACATCACTGTTTTGCAGCATGTAATAAGTTCGTTACACATCGTTTTAGTTATGTATGTGGCTTTCGCTTTAGTGGTCTGAAGGTGATTTAGTTGCAAGTCTCCAGTGTCAATTCTAAATCTCAGAAGAGCTCTAAAGTTTCCCTTGTTTCACACTATACTTTCATGATCATTTTCATTATAGACTCTTTATGCCCCCACAGAGGAATATTTTGCTTTCCATGAAATATGATTGTTTTTATTATAGGTACAAGATGGTCTCTGGTTTCCCTACTGCTTTTCATTCTTTGTCGTGACAATTGATTTATGACCTCAAGTTCACAGTTGTCTCACGTTGCCAAAAATAATATTGCATCTGTTGAAACTTCAACGTGGTACTTGAGCTGAGAGTGGGTCTCAAGGTCACTCTTTACCAGTAAGGTTGGTAAACTGTTGAGAGGTTAAGTCACAAGTTTCTTGGCAACAATGGATTTCTTTCCTCCAACCATTTTATTATTCACAAAAATTGGACAGTTAATCAAGAATTTTATTCACCATAGATTGTTTTACATTGGTATTGGCTTCATCATATGGAATGTACTAGTACATACAGAATAATAAAATAAACAAGTGTCAGTACATTATAGAATAGATTTCAAGCATGGTGGTGTATCAAATTACACCAGGGTAGCTTATAAAAGTTAATGCAATAATCTATACTATAATCGAATATAATATACTATTGTATTGTTTATTGTATACACTATGTACTTACACATGATTAACCACAGCACACAATAATATGTTTAACTACAGACAACTTTTAAATGCTAATATCCTCCTCAAGCATCTTAAAGAATTCTTTTATGTCATAGAATGGATTATCTGACAGCCAGCTGTACCACTTAGTTTTAAAAAAAATTATATCTATAGACTGAATATGAATTGGCAGTTTATTGAACATTTTGAGTGGGTTAACTGTATGGGAATTTCCTGTTCTTGCTAATCTGTGGCACGGTATGTCTAAATTACCCTTAGCCCTGGTGTCGTGTTCATGTATTTCCCCTCTGGCAATAAATTCTGAAATATTATTTTTAATATAGAGTACAGACACATAGATGTATAAATTTATAATTGTGAGTATTCTGAGTCTGAAAAAAAGAGGACGACAGTGCTCCTGATGATCTCTGTTACATATTATGCATAAGACTTTTTTTGTAATTTCAAGATGATCTTGATGTGAGGAGTGTGCCCTCATATAATCAGGTCATATGAAATATGTGACTGGAGTAGCCCAAAGTATGTCGCCCTAAGGTACTCTGAGCTCACTACCTCCCTTACTTTCAAGATAAGGTATGCCACCCGAAATATTTTTCCACATACGTGATTGACATGTTCCTCCCAATAGAGTTTAGAGTCAATGTGAATACCTAAGAGTTTTACCGACTTATTGCCTACTTCATTTGATGTACCCATTAAAAGTAGTTGGGCTTTATCAGGAATGCAAACGAGCTTATTGGCTGCAAACCAGTCCAGGGCCTTATCAAGTGTTTCTTTCGTTAGTTTATTCAGATCCGAAATGTTCTGATGTGGGGTAAGTAGTGTTGTATCGTCTGCATAACACACGACAGGGTGGGCTAATGGAATGAAGTCCCTTTTTAACTTGTTAGAACACAAACTATGGATACTATTCAAAGTGATTCTCGTGCACTTGCCTGTGTTCAGCCTGTCCCCTTTTGTTGTGCTTGGAAGTAGGAAAGATATAACCTTTTTTCAGGTTTCCTTGGAGCTATGAAAAGCTTGTGTTTTATCTCATCACCAATATTTCCTACATCTACATCTACATCTACATCTACATACATACTCCGCAATCCACCATATGGTGCGTGGCGGAAGGTACCTCGTACCACAACAAGCATCTTCTCTCCCTGTTCCACTCCCAAACAGAACGAGGGAAAAATGACTGCCTATATGCCTCTGTACGACCCCTAATCTCTCTTATCTTATCTTTGCGGTCTTTCCGCGAAATATAAGTTGGCGGCAGTAAAATTGTACTGCAGTCAGCCTCAAATGCTGGTTCTCTAAATTTCCTCAGTAGCGATTCACAAAAAGAATGCCTCCTTTCCTCCAGAGAGTCCCACCCGAGTTCCTGAAGTATTTCTGTAACACTTGTGTGATGATCAAACCTACCAGTAACAAATCTAGCAGCCTGCCTCTGAATTGCTTCTATGTCCTCCCTCAATCCGACCTGATAGGGATCCCAAACACTCGAGCAATACTCAAGAATAGGTCGTATTAATGTTTTATAAGCAGTCTCCTTTACAGATGAACCACATCTTCCCAAATTTCTACCAATGAACCAAAGACGACTAACCGCCTTCCCCACAACTGCCATTACATGCTTGTCCCACTTCATATCGCTCTGCAATATTACGCCCAAATATTTAATCGACGTGACTCTGTCAAGCGCTACACTACTAATGGAGTATTCAAACATTACGGGATTCTTTTTCCTATTCATCTGCATTAATTTACATTTATCTATATTTAGAGTTAGCTGCCATTCTTTACACCAAACACAAATCCTGTCCAAGTCATCTTGTATCCTCCTACAGTCACTCAACGACGACACCTTCCCGTACACCACACTAATATGTCCAAATAATTGCCAATATCCATGGGATTAAAGGAATCAAATGACGAACTTTGTTGTGGAAGTTTCGACAATGTGCTGGGCTCTGCCTGTATATCTGGTGGTGTTTTTATGGCTGAATGGTAACAATTTATTTTATTATATTGTTATGACATAGATAAATTAGATGCCAATTATTCTCGAATAAACACTTTATTCATACTGAAAAATGCAACATTAGTACTCTGCGTATTTCTAATATCACTAAGCACAACACTGACTGAAGTCCGTGGCAAAAGCCAATAATCGCAGTTGTTCACTTTTTTATCATTTCCAAATTATTGAGACAACTGTGGCTATCAAACTGACTACTTGGCAGGGACTGTGCTTTCCTTATACATGGGGCACAAATATCTACTGTGAAAGCGACAAGCCGATATGTACCTTACGACGTATAATATAAGGGAGAGTTTCCAATGACGACGTCATCTAGCAATTTATGTGTGTGGAACTTTTATTGTCGGTTCTGTTCCTTTCTAGTGCATTCGATAGAGGGCCTATATAGTAACAATGTGTTTTTCGGAATCTTCTCAAAAGTCAGTATTACCGGACATACATACAGCAACTATTGTTACGTTTTTAGTATAAATATTGTTACAAATCTCGTAACAATATTTTTAATGAGAAATTACTGTGAAGTACTATAATTAATACGTCAGAATCAACTGATCACTCTCACTCTTCACTAATCTTCACATTTGCACTTGCTACAACTAGGACTTTTTACTTATTCATTCTTCAGTCTTAATATTTCAGCTTCTGAATGTGAACTAGCTTCCTATTTGGCGAATAGCCCATATTTATAATGCTACATATCGAAGGTTCTGTGTACAAGAAAACAGTAGAATATTCGGGACTTTTCTCGAACAAATGCCAGACAGAATAACGTTTTGAGGTCACTAGAATGGCCGTTACGTTTTTCGTAGTTATGTGTTAGCTGTATACAGCTATTTACAGAAATGTATAAAATATGATGACATGGATGCACAAGCTACATAGGAAAGTACAACTACTCAATAACTCGATTCAGTCGAGTCGACTGACGAAGCAGATGAACGAATAGCGTGCGGACTGACTGGCGGAGATGGCGTGGGTGGCAATGCAGGTGATCCCGCTAGGGAGGGGGGGGGGCACCGTTCCTTTATGATGTTTCTATATATTTTTAGTGTTCCTTTATGATTTCAGTATTCGGATTTAGTTGCTTCTGGATCGTCTCTGTAGCTGCTTATGTTCAAATATGTGTGAATTCCTAAGTTACCAAACTGCTGAAGTCATCGGTCCCTAGACTTATACACTACTTAAACTAACTTTAACTTATACAAGGAGCAACACACACACACCCATGCCCAAGGGAGGACTCAAACATCCGACGGAAGGGGCCGCACAATCCATGACAGGACGCCTCAAACAATGCGGCCGGTCACTCCGTGTGTTTGTAGCTGCTTATAAACTCACCGCAATCTTCTTAGTATGTGTCTCCATAGTCTCCTTATGCACCCTATCTTGTTCCTCGTTTGATAGAGTTGGAATACCTCTCACCATCATCAAAGCAGCTGGCAGAGGTTGCCCAAAGCCTTCATTGGTCCTCAACCACCAGCCCCGGGTGGAGCATCAGACTATCGCCACCCCGAGCATCACCCTTGATGTTCCATTTGAAACTGCCCAAACAGATCCTATGGCAGAGGTCTACATCATCTGTTGTCCCTTGACTCAACAACTCTGGCCAAGACCCAGGCATTTTGGGTCCTGCATGCCTCTTAAAGGTGGAAGGGATTTCGTACCCTCGCCAGACACAGGCATGTCAGATGAGGAATTGTTCACGATCAAGAGTCTGAGTGATGTGTAACTGCACTGTGAGCAGCTTGAGTGTAACATAGAGTGGGCAGTGCCTTTGGAATTGTAACTTTCCTGGTTCGGCCATGCCAAGTTTGGTATTAGTCGCTTGCTAGCATCAGCCTTTCTTCTCTTTTACTTCGCTTCAACTTGGTGGCTTTTCGTGTGTGAACTCTTCAAACTGTCAAGCTTTCTTACTTCCATGTTTGTCCCTGGCCATGTTTCCAGACTCTCTGCTTGCAGATTGGGTTGACACTTAGTGTTTGTTCAATGGCGCCACACGTCATTGTTCCCCACACTTTTTCGAGTGTTTACGGAACACTACTGTTTCACTTCGCGAGACATAACACCAACTGTTCCAAATAATCCCAGACATTTTATATGGGATTAAGGTCTAGTAAATTAGTGGGGCAGTTGAGAAGTGAGTGATGGCAAAACCATGAACCTTTATATGCAGCTCTGTGAACACTAAACACTGTAGTTGTTGTCTTGAAAGATGGGAGCACAGCAGACTCTTCATGAAGAAGTAGAAAATAAATATTCTGATTGATGTTTGTGGTAATCTGAATGAGTGGGCCAAAACCATCATATGAAATCATCACAGAACCAGTTCTGTCCTGAACTACATCCTCCACACACTGTGTATTAAATTTCTTGTTGGGCTATTGACAAACTCCATCAATTGCATCATTCAAATATAGGGACAATTGTGACTGATTTGACCATATTACATGCCTCTAGTCTGCCACTGTCCATTTTGTGTTGTGTGGACTATTGAAGATTTGAAGATACACAGGCTTTAAATGTTGCTGTGAGCAATGGCCTTTTGTAAGATGCGTAATTGCAATCAAAGGAATAGCCAAAAGTCCCATACAGTCACACCTACAAGACAGATATCAGGCCACACAAGTCACACACAAAGTGGGCAACATTATTATGTAATACAGCTCCAGTCCAGCTATAATAAAGTATGGTGTGCTCCAAGGGTCAGTTCTGGGTCTTTATTGTTCACACTATATGTTAATGATCTGCCCACAGAACATAAGAGCAAGATATTTCACTATGCGGATGACACAACCGTTGTTAACTGGGGAACCAACGATAATGATTTGGCCCAAAATTGTTCTGGGGTGTTATTTGGATTGAAGAATTGCTTCCAAAACAATCACTTAAGCTGAAACATTGACAAAACAAATCTACTGGAGTTTCAAATACACCACAAACAAGATGAAATTCAATGGGGTGCTGTGTCCAATGATGGTTCAGAAATAAAATTGAAAGATAATACTTCGTTCCTTGGTGTAATGTTAGATCAGTATCTCTCTTGGGAGCATCATATTGATTTTTTAGGCCAAAAACTAAGCAAATCAATTTATGCAATGTGGACAATGTCATAATTTCTTAAATATGAGAAAATAAGTATAATCTACTATGCTTTAGTGTATCCATACCGCACACATGGAATTGAAGTATGGGGATGTGCTGCTGCCAAGCACGTAAATAGGGTATTCATCCTTTAAAAAAAAGCAGTTAGGATCATGTGTAACTTTAGATATAATGAGTCCTGCAAAGCAATTTTCAAAATTAAGAAACTACTAACACTCCTATCACTAAATATTTATAAAACTGTTCAGCTGATGCTAAAATACAAGCAGTACAATCATCTAAATAGAGATGTACACATGTAGAATACTAGGAGGGATGATGATTATCACCTGGAAAGAAATAATACAAAGAGGGCAGACAAGAGCTCCTATAACATGGGAATCAAATTTTATAACTAACTACCAAAAAAATTAAAAATCTTAAGTAAAAGCTACTTTGAAATTGCCTTGAAGGAGTTCCTCAGTGATAAGTGTTTTTATAGTATTAAAGAATTCCTCTCAGAGGAGTAGAATACTTTCATAAACTCCCCAAAATCATTAAAAAAGAAACAGATCTAAAATGTTTTAAAAATCATTTGAAACTATATCTCACAGAGAAATGTATATACAGTTTGAGTGAATACTAAGATGGTGTTTAAATATATCATTACTGAAATGTACCTGTAAAAATTATCATTTCTGTATGTTTTTTCGATTTGTGTGTACGTATAATGTGAAACATGTAAAACCTTTGTATGATTATGGACTATTTCTGTTTAATCATTTGTTTCATTTATATATATATTGAAATCAAGTTTGATGTTAATAGGCTATTGTATGACACACCCAATACTCTCAGCTGGATTTTCAGCTGGAGTCCATGGGCAAAGAATAAATAAATAAATAAATAGTATTTACATTACCAAAAAAAGAAGAAACATATTTTTTTATCTGTAGGCCGATTGTATATAATTGTTTCCCACAATGTTATAAGGGGAAATGATCAATATGTAAACTAACCAAAACAAATCCTTGTTGTCCATGGAGATTAAATAAATAAAAATATATAAATAAATAAGTATACATTTCAAGCAAGTCCCTTCAAAATGTTTACTTGAAAACTGTTTGAGATGGATCCACATTCACTGACAGGTGCCTTAGTTGATATAAGGCAAGCCAGACTTTGTCATCCTGGCCTCTGTCGTCTCATTTAAGAATTGATTCGGTGAACTGTGGATGGTTGACTGTCCCTGAGAACCGCAGATCCTTCCAAGATGCATGTGCATAGCAAACACGGAGTTGTTAATTGAAGAACAGCTGAGCATCATAGAAACCTCCCATGCTGCGTCTGTGGGCGAAATTAGCGCTACCACTATGAGACAAGATCTTCTAGCTCGACTATGACCAGATCTCACTAAGGAACAACAGAAGAAGCTACTTGCCATTCTTCAAGAGTTCTCTGAATGCTTCAATCGACAGGTGAAGAGCAAATTAGACAAATCAACGGTGAAGCACCGGATTAACACTGGAGACCATCAGCCAATAAGTCAGAGAGCATACCATATGTCAGCAACGGAATGTCGAATAATTTGTGACGAGGTAGAGAAAATGATGAAGAATGACATCATTCAGCCTTTGCAGAGCCCATGGTCATCATCAGTGGTCATTTTCAGGAAGAAGGATGGCAGTTGGCGCTTTTGTGTTGATTACAGGAAGCTTAATAAGATAACTAAAAAGGACGTTTACCCTCTCCCATGAATTGACGATACACAAGATTGTCTGAAGGGGGCTAAGTTTTTCTCAACTATGGACATGTACTTGGGATACTGGCAAATCGAAGTAGATGAGGCTGATCATGAGAAAACGGCATCCATCACCCCTGAGGGCCTGTATGTGTTTAAGGTAATGCCTTTGGTTTGTGTAATGCACTGGTAACTTTTGAACGGATGATGGATAATATTCTAAGGCACGTGAAGTGGACGATGTGTCTTTGTTATTTAGATGACATTATAGTGTTCTCAGAGACATTTGATGAACTTATAAAAAGACTGAGGACCGTTCTTAAGTGTCTCCAACAAGGCGAACTGAAACTTAATCCAAGAAAGTGTCTCTTTGGAGCAAAAGAAATCAAAATTCTTGGATACCTTGTGTCAAACGAAGGTGTGCGGCCACACCTAGAAAAGGTGAGGTCTGTAACGGAATTTCCTATTCCTAAAAGTATTAGAGATGTGAAAAGCTTCCTCAGATTATATTCTTATTACCGTCGTTATATCAAAGACTTTTGTATCAAAGCCCGGCCACTCCAAGAGTTGTTAAAATATGATGCTAAATTTATCTGGGGTGGTGTTCAACAAGATTCTTTCGATGTGCTGCGAAAAGCTCTGACAACTGACCCTGTACTTGGTCTGTATTATGAGAGAGCACCTACAGAACTACACACAGATGCCAGCGGGTATGGGATTGGTGCTGCTCTGGTGTAAATTTTGGATGGAAAAGAGATTATACCTATGCTTCTGGGACACTTACAAAAGCTGAGAGAAACTGCTCAATTGCAGAAAGAGAATGTCTTGGTGTGATCTGGGCCATGTGCAAATTTCAACAGTATCTCTATGAAAGGCCATTCACAGTTTTTACAGACCATCACTCACTTTGTTGGTTGACCGGTCTTAAGGATCCAACAGGACGACTCACCAGGTGGAAACTACATCTTCAAGAGTATGACATTACCATAGTGCACAAAAGTGGAAGAAAACACCAAGATGCTGACTGTCTTTTAAGAAACCCTGTGCAGGACCATCAAGACTTTCATGAACATAGTGACTGTCTCGCTGCCCTCCAGGATCTCCTTGATGAGCAGAAGAAGGAAGCCAAGATATCTCAAATTATGCTTGCTTAAATCAGCCAGAGGATATGAACGGACAATATAAGGTAGTTAATTGATTACTTTGGAAGAAAAACTTTGATCCCTTTGGAAAGACGTGGCTACCAGTGATTCGTAAACACATGCACCTTGATGTTCTACAGAAATTCCATGGCACACCTGAGGGCAGACATTTAGGATTTATTAAGATATATGATAGAACCCGCAAGAGATTTTTCTGGCCATGTTAATTTAGCAGTGTCTGTCACTATGTGTCGCACTGTCGAGAGTGCCAGAGGAGAAAGGCAGTTCCTCAGACACCACCTGGCCGACTCATACCAATTCCACCAGCCAAAACGGCTTTCCAGTGTGTTGGGATTGACCTCCTTGGATGATTTCCAACGTCTGCCAGTGGCAATAGATGGATTACTGTTTGCACTGGTCATCTGACATGCTATGCCATTACAAAAGCCATGAAAACAGCCGAAGCATCTGAGGTAGCCAAATTCATCGTGGAAGACATTGTATTAAAACACGGTGCCCCAAAGTTGTTAATTACGGATCAAGCGAAAGTTTTTCAATCACATCTTTAAACAGAGATAAATCGTCAGTGCAACATTACTCATCACACGATGACTGCCTACCATCCGCAAACTAACGGGCTTTCTGAATGCCTTAAAAAGACCATGGCTGACATGCTATCAATGTTCATCAATGTTGAGTAGAGCAAATGGGATGAGGTGCTACCTCTGGTGACATTTGGCTACAACACCGCCAAACAAGACACCACAGGATTTACGCCATTTTTCCTGCTGCATGGGCGTGAGGCGACTATGATGATGGACACTGTGTTTCCGTTACATCCTGATGATGTGGACGACAACTACATCGGTCAGGTGTTAACCAGAGCTGAGGAAGCTCGGCAGTTATCTCAACTCCGGACGCTGCAAGCTCAAGAAAACAATCGCAGAAGGTATGACATGAGCCACTGCCCTGTTATGAAACTTCCTGGCAGATTAAAACTGTGTGCCGGACCGAGACTTGAACTTGGGAACTTTGCCTTTCGTGGGCAAGTGCTCTACCAACTGAGCTACCCAAGCACAACTCATGCCCCATCCTCACAGCTTTACATCTGCCAGTACCTCGTCTCCTACCTTCCAAAATTTACAGAAGCTCTCCTGCGAACAGGTTCGAGCCTCGGTCCGGCACACAGTTTTAATCTGCCAGGAAGTTTCATATCAGCGCACACTCTGCTGCAGAGTGAAAATCTCACACTGCCCTGTTGTCTACCAGCCCGGTGACCTTGTCTGGATCTTCACTCCTCTTCGGAAGATTGGTCTCTCTGAGAAGCTCCTCAGGCGCTACTTTGGACCTTATTAGGTTGTAAGACAGTTGTCTGATGTTACTTATGAAATTTAAGATTTCAACCCCGACACAAGACAAAGAAAAATCAGATACGGTCCACATCCTTCAAATGAAGCCCTTAATGATCCTGCAAACATGGGTAAATTCAAAGCTCCAGCGACAGGCTACAAAAAGAAGAAAGGTGACGAAGAGTGTAGCGGCAAAAGAAGTTCTAAGAAGATCACTGCCAGGGTGAAAATCAGTCATCAGGAGTCAGAGAATGCAGGACTGATGATGCGTTCCCAGACTACGAGGACGTAACACCAAGACTCTGTTCTCTTAAGGAGGGAGCAATGTCGCAGAAGAAACTGAGTAGCACTGTGATGTAGTGGTTACAATACTAAACTGTTGCATGGAGGGTCATGAGCTCAAAACTCACCTGGACTGTACAATTTTAATTTATATTCTGTTTGAGTACATTCTAGAAGTATCCATAAATGTCAAGAGTCATTCTATAGGAATGTTCTGTAGCTGTATATATACTGCATGTGTTCTGGCAGGAGGCAGTTCACTCTGTGCTCTTCTATCTGCAATTGCAGAATAAACCTTCGTTAAGTGAAGTTAGTGTTCATCATTCATCTAATTACACATTCTTCTATGTCACAATATACTTGATCGAGAAGTAGCGGCTCCAGTCATGAAAGTTGACAACAGCCGGGAGAGCGGTTTGCTGAACCACATGCCTATCCATATCCACATCCAGTGATGCCTACTGGCTAAGGATGACACGGCAGTCAGTCAGTGCCACTGGACCTTCCAAGGCCATTTCAGACAGAATATACCTGATTTTAGAGGATGATACCAAAATGGAAATCTTTAAGGGATTCTTTTTGAAGGGAATTGAAGAAAGGCCAGTGGTATTATCAGGTGAGGCAGTTGCTGTGTGCAGTAGCAAGTGGTGTTACTTCAATTCCTTAATGTTTTTCAAAGACATTATGACTCACAGAAAGGCTGGAACAAATGTGTCATTTGAATGACCACACACACAATTGTCGAACAATGACACTGAAGTTTCAGAAACAGATTCCAGTGGGAGTGTATTCCTAGACAATGACCTTGACTGTGTTGTTACTGAGGAGTTGCTGCCCTGCAGGGAGGACCATTTTCCCCTAGATAGCAAAAACACTCTCTCCAACACCACCACCACCAGCACTGGCACGACCAGCACTGGCACGACCAGCAAAGGAAAGGAAATTAGGCAGCTCTAGCTTTGAGAAGGAGCTTCCTGATGTAGAGAGTGGAAAAATTAAAGCACTGGAATTAGAACCTGAGTGTGAGGACAGTTGAGATTTTAGTATCTCTAGTGACTTATTTGGACTAGATAGAACCAATAGAAAAATTAGATGCCATGGGGGAGGTAATTACTGTTTTTAAAAGCACAATTTTAGAAAACAACAATGTGGAAAGGAGGAAAGTTGTAGCACTGTACATGAGCAGGATGGTAGAAAATGATTGGTCTGGAAGAAAGATTAATTGAAAGACTTTACTTGGCATTAGATTGATTTCTGATGAATAATGTTCCCAAAAACAAAATATAAGCAAAACTTGTTGGTTATTCAATGTATTATCTTAGGAATTTAATCTGTCTCGTATATTGGGATATGTGTGTATACACTTCAAGATAAAGTACTTTGAGATGAAGTGTACAGATAAAACTTAGAACATACAAGATGTGATAAAATTGTGGTTGACTCACTTTGCCATCTCTTCAAAAGGTTTTGTGATTGGTGAGGAAATTTGGGTACTACTAATGACACAGTAGCTATCAGGTATTAGACTGTTTTATCATGTGGTTAAACCCATATGCATAAGATATTTCATATTTTGAAGCAGAAGTAAGAGAACACTTTGTGTTCACTTACTCTGTGGAAATGTGTTACATGGTGCATTACCTACCATTCTCAAATATTTCAGCTGACAAATATTTCCAGAACCAATTCCATTTCAAGTATGAATTGCAGGGGTGTTTGTGAATAAAAGCTCTTTCATAATATATATTATAATTTATAACATAAATCAAATTGTATATTATAAATTACAGTATAAATCAAATAATGTTACAAAGTACATTTTTGTTTTCTTTTGGCTTTTTTCTTAAGAATTAAAAGGACTATCACAATTTTATTCACTTAATAATGTTAGCATACATATATGTTCATGAGTCAGTCATATGAAAAACTTTCAGGTACATCTAAATTCACATTGCCTCTCCCTGAGAATTTAACTTTACTGAAACACTTACATTTGTATCCACTCTTGACCCCATTCCTGATTGCAATAAACATTGGGTTGATACCTTCTTGATTAGTAGCAATATTATGTAAACTAGTAGCAGTTTTTACAATTGCCACTGCATTGTCAACATAAGTTTCAATGTCTTTTGACAAAATTCTTCATTTTGATTAAAGACTGAAAAATGAGCATTCCATAACTCTTCTGGTCTTTGAAAGTCTCTCATTGAAGAATGTCTTTTCAGCATTTACATTTCATTTTGAGCATGGTCTCATTACATAGACCCATCATGGGAACAAACACATGTGGCATTTTCACATCAAAATATAGCATGAATGAATCCTCAGGCAAAATTAGTCGATTGGATTCAATTTTTTTGATGAAAAGCATAATTATTAAATACTGCAGTATCACACTCTCTTCCATATGCTCCAACATCAATAATTGCAAATGTATATTTTGCATCTTTACTGATATCAGGAATACAGAAAAATAATTTTTATAGCTGAATCACTGACTTCCAGAATAATTGGGTTGCAAATTCTTATGTCTCTCTCTGGCGATGGAGTTTGGAAACTGACATTTGTTCTCAAAGGCATCTGCAGTATTGGAAAGGTATTTTTAGTTGGTTGTGACATACATAATGGCTGGAATATTACCACACAGCTCTTGACTCTTCCTTTACAATATTTCCCACTGTTGTTTTTCCAACTCTAAATGGAAGTGAGAGCTGGTGAAATGGCACACCTATAGCATAATACCTGAAGGAATGGGACAGAAAATGTATTTACACAGCTTTTGATTTGTAGAAGTGGTATGTTGTGAATTGGACCAGGTAATCTATAATAATTGCTTTCAGCTCCAGGCACACATGTTTACTATTCAGACTAGCAAAAAAATGTTTGGTCCTCCGTGGTGTAAATTTATCAAATACATAATCATTTTACCATCAACAGCATGAGAAAATTTGTAACTGTTGCATAATTTATGTTATACAAACTACTCTAGCACAAATTTGAAACAAATAAATTGTAAAGGAAATGTGAAACAAAATTCTAATGATATATACATTGATCAGCCAGAACAAAATGACCACTGACCAACTATCAATACAAAACCATCCAGGTGATAGCAACATCACCTGGCGAGGAATGGCTGTTAGTCAGACACATGCATGGTGCATGTAGTATCAGTGAGTGTGTTGTCTATGTGTAGAATGGGGAAGGTGCATGATCTATCTGAGTTTGACCAAGGGCAGATTGTGAGGCTCAGCACGAGCATTTTGGAAACACACAGAGCATCAAACACTCCTAATGATGGGCCTCCTCAGTCAATGACCCATGCATGTGCCAATATTTACACCATGACATCAGCAACTACAACAGAAATGAGCATGTCATCATTGGCATTGGACATTGGTGCAGTGGCAGAGCATTGCATGGTCTGATGAATCCCAATATCTTCTTCCTTGTGTTGATGGGGGCACAAATCCATTGTCTTCCAAGGGAATAGCTCCTTGACACCTTTACTGTGGGACAGAAAAACTCCATCTTGCTCTGTGGAACATTCACGTGGGCATCCGTGGGTCCAGAGGAGCTTGTGCAAGGCACCATGACATCCATGGAGTATCATACACTGGTTGCAGACCATGTACACCTGTTTATGACTATCATGTTTCCCAATGGCAGTAGCATTTTTCAACAAGGTAATGCACCATGTCACAAGGACAGGAGTGTGATGGAGTTGTTTGAGGAACACAGTGATGAGCTCCAACTGATGCGCTGGCCCCCCAACTTGACAAATATGAACCTGATCAAACACATCTGGGATGTGACTGAATGTGGCATCAAGAGCTCACTGACCCCTCCTCCCCCTCCCCAGAATATATGGGAATCAAGTGATGTGTGTGTGTGCAGATGTGGTGCCAACTCCCTCCAGCACCATACCAAGGCCTCATTGCTTCCATGCCATAATGCGTCACCCTGTTATCCATGCCAAAGGTGGAAATACCAGCTATTAGGTAGGTGGCTGATCATTGTATGTCATGCTATGCTTTGAAAGCACATGCCAGTATGTGATACAAAATTTATAAGTTGAGAAAAAGCTTATCTCAATGCAATGATCAGTCTTTCTTCCACACTTATTGTCTGCTGAAAGTTCATTGTCATCTAAATGATAGTCCTCTTTAAACCACTGATGAGGTAATCAAATGCATCTATGATATTTTGTTGAAATTGTACATCTTCTGAGTGAATATAATGAAGAGCTGAAACATCATTTAGAATATTCCTCAGTGTTTATGAAAGTAAAAAATCCAATACAGAATGACTTAACTACTTCTGCTTCAAACACACTCATGAATAAAATAAGAGAGAATATAAGTGAATCAATTTTTGAGTCAGTTATTCTGTATGATGTAACTGATGTATATAATTTCTTGAAGATCTCCTCTGTACCTGACTATGTCGGAGGGGTCAAGTCGTTGGAAGATTTTTAAAATTCATGAACATGCTGTTCATTTGAACGGATTCCAATTAAAAAACAGTGATAAAAACATTATTTGCTGCAATGTTCATTCAGTGTTTTGCTCATCAAGTGAATTCATTGCTATCGCAAGTTGTGTTAGAGATCAAAAACTTTGTTTAGAATGCTTTTCATACTTCTTTTCTGAGCCAACCAAAAGAACATCAGCTCTAGATCAGGAAGTAAAGAAACAACTGCCTAAAGTATATGCCATGTAGTGTTCTGCATCTCATGTAGTGAAAACCATATATTGCAATCACCTGGTTTCACGTTTCAATTAGATAACAAATACTGATAAGTGGGACAAAGAAACCTCTACTGCTGCTCACAGATTTGATACAATGATGCAAGTTGTCAGTTTGTTTCACTCTACATACTTTTGCAGATATTTTCCCTCTCAATGGTGCCTCATTTAATACAATAGAAGCCAAAGCATACTGCTTTCGCTAATGAGCAACAAAAATCGATGAATTCTAAGGAGTGTTGAAAACCAAACATTACAGATTTGAAAGAATGTTGCAAAGAGCCATACATGACTAACATATGGATAAACCACTGTCTAAATATCCTAGGCATGAGATTAAAGTCAATTTGGAAACAAGGTAAGGTCCTACTGTAAAGTTTTGGACACAGTGACAGGACATTTATAAAATAGATTCAGTAATTAGTACTTCATTATTGTAGAAACTTTTAAATGTAGATAATGTTGATAAACATAAACAGTGTTACATGGAATATTCAAAATTACTAGAAGATTGCTATGGGTAATTTTTTTCCTTGGTTAATATCACAGCTGGTCATGCACCACAAAAGTGTTGGTGATTTGTAGAAACTTTATTCTCAAATAGACTCAACAGTGTCTGTTTTGAAATTGTTAGTCATTCTCAAGGTGTGACACTCATCTTTGGTCTCTACCAGTTAGGATCTTTTTATGACGATTGTTACTATGTTTTGTTACATGTCTGCAAGTGGTACATTATTCCTTGTAGATATATGAGATAGTCTGTGTTGATACATCAAGAAATAGGTCAAGTTCATTCATGATGTTGTGATGGTGGGCACACCAAAACACATTAGGTCTTCTCTGCCATTCTGTCAAGTTTCTATGCCAACCAATCTTCCTGTGCTCATTCATACAACTGATTGTCATATACACATCATTTCACTGCCATCACTTACATCAGTGGTGGAGCATCACATAACTGCCTGGTAGCAGTTCAATACTATATACAGCATTCAAAGGAGAAATGTGTGCACTTTTGATTGTGTGACTAATATTTTTTCTGATGAGTTTATTTGATAGAACTGAGGAATTGTAACCTGTGCATCTTGCACACTGCCATCATGCCGCATAATAGATTCTAAAATTTTATCATAACAGCAATGTAAATCCTTCAGTGACTTATTTCGCTCTGTATTAAAGACAGCACATCAGCTTTGGAAAATAGTGGAATATACAAAATCACTTGTAATTGTGACGAATTCTACATAGGCCAGTCTGGCAGGACAGTATCCACACACTTAAAGGAATACTATAGAAGTAGCGAACTTAGAACAGGAGTCACTACTTTTGCAGACTATCTGCTTAAAGAAGGTCTCAGTTGTGAGGTGGGACATAAGTCTTACATAATGTCCACAAAGGGAAGAAGATGAACTACCTTGAACTAGCGGAAAGTAATACACATGTATCTACTTGTTCAAGTTTTCTACTGAATGAACATACCACAATTCCCTTATTCACCAATTTTAACTGCAGAAACTGCTGATAATGTCATTCAGTGGACTTTGTAAATTATCCCTCCTGTTCCCATGCCCCATATTTACTTTATTTTGCAGTTTTGTATGTCCTCTTAAAATTTTATGATGTATAATTACAGTTGTTTGCTTACCTGTTTGGTCTCACTTGTAATATTTTAGCTGTTTGTAACAATGGACCTGTTAAGGACTACGTTATCTTATTCAGTCAACCTCTTGGAACATGTCACCAAAGTTTTCTCTATTTCCTCTGTATGTCCATCTTTTCAGAGACAGTTGTGGGACTCGGCTGTTCAATACAGAATGACAAATCAAACCATTTTCAGCTGTCTAATTCCCAAACTGTTATTTTATTGGACTACACCATCTTCAGGCCCCCTGACCAACATGTAGGAAGATTCCAACCATGGTTCTGGTCAACATAGATTGGTATCTGTAGATTTCTCTTCAAAAGAAATAAAATGTTCCTTTCATTTGTTACTTCCTACATTTTATTTCTTTTGAAGGTAAATCTACAGATACAAGTCTTTGAAAGCTGGCTCCTATGTTGACTGGAACTGTGGTTGGAACCTTCCTATATGTCGGTCACGGAGCCTGAAGATGGCGTAATAAATCACCAAAACTGGTAGCCCAGTAAAATAACTATTTGGAAATTAGATGGCTGAAAGGTAATTGATTTGATGTTCTATTACTCTATTTTGTTCAACTTCTTTTTCTTCTCAGAACAATTGTTGTAATTCCTCATATAGTCCATTATTTAATACGGCATATATTTTATCTAAGCTAAATAGTTTTATATCACATTTTACCGAAACAATTCTTTGTACTCTAGTCTTAAATTGGACATTAACAATAACTATCATCTGTGATATCCAGCTACGGTACTCTGTAGACGTACATAGCTTAAAATCTTTATTTTGCAAAAATTTCACAGCCATGTATATTTATCTTTGTACCTGACAATGGTGTAACAGTCAAAAACCAGTTTGTATAATAATAAATATTGCAGAATATTACAGCAGTATCATGTGTCTTTTCATTCCTAATGAAAAAAATATTCTACCAAGAACCAACAGAACAGTAAATTAATGCAATTTACTGACATACATTTACAATCACACACACTGACTTCACAGTTCATATATTGTATTTTTTACTATTTAACATTGCAATGGATTGATTTGTTAAACTACTGTGAACCATAATGCTATGGTTTCTGATAGTGTGCTGCTTTTCTACAGTTCGTTCTTATGTGGCACTACTAATAATTGTAGCTGAGCACACCCATCATAGATTGTTAGAAACACTAAATTTGTCTGTTATAATTACAAAATCATTTCTTGCAGCAGATTGCACAGATAGGGCTTCAATAATTGCATACTCAATATTGAGTATTATGTAGTCAACAGTTGCACATGTATACTTTTGAGTAAGGTTTTCTTCCAAAGCTTTGCCTATGGTGCTGCAATATCATACTAGACTGTGGAGTTACTCGCTCCATCTTCAACAGCTGACCATTCATCCAACTGCACAGATGGGAAATTCTACTTTGTACAACTCATTCAATTAGAGGCTTATTCAATTAGAGGAAATTTCATTATTTGTAACTAAATGGTTTTCAGTGTTAGACTTTTCTCAGTGCTTATGATTCATATCACGCAAGTAGTAGTTAACAATTCACCAGATACAATATTAGTGGTACTGATTTGTTGAAAGGGACATAAATGAGACAAAGAACTTTGCTAGTTTTGTGGCAATTCACCACATTTTAGAGAGAGAGTGTGAACTCCCCTGCCTACCCCCCCCCCCCCCCCCCCCCCGCCCCATCCCTCTCCCATACACACAATTGAATTTAGGGCCATGGGGCAGGGCTGGAATTAGTATCAGGCAGAGAATTAGGGAGACAGGCCAGGAGAATTACAAGATGGGTTGCAAGGACAACACCCATTTATGCAATTTAGAGAAGTTATTTTGGTGGCAAAGACCCAGAGAATATAGTCTGTGAAACAGCTGCCACTGGTGTTGCTCTTGCCCCTTGGCCACAATTTGGTGGTGGCCATTGACTTGTATGCACATCTGGTAGGTGACCATGCCCACATAAAAAGTTGTGCAGAAATAACAGGAGCACTTGAATACGATATGACTGCTTCTGCAGGCGGACACGCTCCTAATAGGATAGAGTAAGTTAGTGATGGAACTGGAGTAGGATGTGCTGGATGGGTGCAGTGGACAGGTCTTGTACCTAGGTCTCCCATGGGTGTATGGCCCATGTGGCAAGGGTTTATGAGCAGGTGTAGTGTAACAATGAACTAAAGACAACTATATTGAAAAACAACATCTGCAATATTAAATGCATGGAAGTACAGTAGAAATCTGCAATGGAAGCTGCCCTGGCCATTTTCCTCACATCTGAAGGAAGAATGGTAGGTAGGTGATTGCTATGCTGGTGGAGGGGGGGCACTTGTGCTAGTTGCTCCAAAATAGATCATTTTGTGTCTTTTAGCTCAATATGTTGCTGCAGATGCAGCTGCCATAGTGTCTAAAATTCTGGCACTGGGTGTCAACAGGCAGAGTCCAGAGCTCAAGTTTAGTCAATGCACTAAATAGAGTCCTTGTCACCACAGAATATTTGGAACAGAAACGGATGAACATACTAATTTACTAAACACAGTAACAGGATAAAAAGTGAAATACTTTGTACTTGTCTGTGGACAGTTATCATCCACTAGGGCCAAAAACAAAACAAGATGGCTACCCCTAATGTCCAATGGCACAAAATCCAGGTTG
This sequence comes from Schistocerca americana, assembly GCF_021461395.2. Taxonomy (NCBI): domain Eukaryota; kingdom Metazoa; phylum Arthropoda; class Insecta; order Orthoptera; family Acrididae; genus Schistocerca; species Schistocerca americana. Next base: position 654,874,335 of record NC_060130.1, on the reverse strand, counting down.
TCACATGCAATAACAACGTCCTCCAATGTAGTAATACAGTATATATCAATGTACACAGGCAACAGCATCTTTCCTCGACCAACTTGGGTGATGTCACTAGTTGCTTGATGAACCAAAGTGATTTTGCATAGACAATTCTGGTTCCTGTATACCAATCAAGTGCCATAGTTGAGGGCACCAATTGTGTTGTGAGAGTCCCCTAGTGCACCCACAGTGTCTAGTAAGAGCCTCCTAGTCTGGGCCACTTACTGATGTCTGAGTCAGAGTCTGAGTTTCTGATAGTCTGGCATTAGTATGGGATATAAGAGCTATGACTTCCTACACTTGCACTTATGACTGAGAACTGTAGGATCTCCCTAAATGTCAGGTGAACATTATGCAGAGACATTGGGGTGCATACAAGGGTTTGTTTCAGATGGTTCAGATGGCTCTGAGCACTATGGGACTTAATATCTGAGGTCATCAGTCCCCTAGAACTTCGAACTACTTAAACCTAATTAACCTGTGGACGTCACACACATCCATGCCCGAGGCAGGATTTGAACCTGCGACCATAGCTGTCGTGGGGTTCCAGACTGAAGCGCCTAGAACCGCTCGGCCACAGCGGCCATCCGGGTTTGTTTCCCCTCCGGATTAAAGAATGCTCATTGTCAGAGTGGTGTGTTCATAGGTTTACTTCTGGAGATGCCAAGATGATACTTCAACATTGAAAATATTAGATCACTTTATTACAATTTGGACAAAATGAAATACTTAACTTTTTCACCGTCCATGTTCGGAAATATCTCAAGAGTATTTATTACTGTCATTGAATATTACCATATCACTTGATCCAGACAAAAGTCTAGTCTCTTCTCACAGAATCCAACTGACAATAGCCATTTATGCAGAGCCCTGTATAACATAATTGTCACTCTGCTGGCTCAATAGAGAGACAATGCTGTCATCTTCAGTGATGATTGTTGACTGGCTGAGCAGTACTGTATTCATGCATAAGTAATTGAGCTTACGTAGTGCTGTATGGAAACTCTTCTGGACATGTCAATGCCACCATCTCTCAGGCATCATTGTCTCTGGCAGTTACTATATTTACTTGCGGTTTCCTCATGAGGCCCCAACATTGCCTTCGCATTTTTCTCTTTGGATGACCTGCAAGCCTCCATACCACTATTGTGAAGTGCTGTGTCATGTGACTACAGTGGGGAGAGGGCAGAATGCAGATGAAGATGAGGTGACAGGGAGTGGAACTATACCCAGTTGTAGCTCCCTGTCCATGCCCTAGTATCCACCTTGTGAGTAACTGGGAACACCAGCTGAAAAGCCAGTCATTGAATGCATGCCCATGTCCAGTGACTTAGACACTGTGATCAGGCAGACAGCAAGGGGACATTCTGGGGTGGTGCAATGGCTGTCTGGGGCAGCACCCCATAGACATTAGCACTGGATGCAGAACAGGTGCTGATGTCAGTGACATCAGTGATGGCAGGTACACCACTCTGGACAGTGCTGGCCATGACTGATGGAGAAACGGAGATAACCACTGCAACAGCGGCATGACACAACAGCCATGGGCACTGCTCCGGATGGGCGGTTTGTAGAGAGGTGGAGGTGACTGCTGTTGCAGACCCCAGTGGCATACTGGGTCTGTGGGCAAAAAATCTGCAGCATAGTTGTAAGAGTGCCACAGCTGGTTCTGGTGATGCTGATGCAGCCCAGCAGGACCTTGTATGTGATGTAAGAAGAATGTCTTAAGGCTTCTGTTATGACACCATGCTCCCAACACTGTTTCTCGAGAAAAACTTTGAAGAAAACTTCACCCTATGGTTGACACTTCATCTGACCTGGCAGAATGTATCGATTCTGCTGTGGCTGCAAAGGATGAAACAGGGTATGGTAGCGATGACTGTGTAACAATTCTGCTGACAACTTCCCATCACATGGCAAGGAATGGTAGAAGGAAAGAAAAATCCTTAAGGCTTGGTCCCATGTGCTGGAGGAACAGAATTTCTCCATGTGACTTTTGAATGTTCGAACAAGCCAGTCAGCTTCACCATTAGACTAAAGGTGAAAAGGTGCAGTAGTCACATAGTGTATGCCACTGGCAGCACAAAACTGTTGAAAATCGACTGATATGAATTGCAGTCTGTTACCCGAGACAAGGACATCAGGAAGACCTTTGAGACAAAAAATAGAATACAAAGGTCATACCGTACTTGCAGAAGTGGTGGATGTCTTGGGGACAACAAAATGAAATCTACCACCAACAACCATCATGTGTTCCAGAATGGACCCGTAAAATCAATATGAATCCACTGTCATGGTCCAGGCAGGTGTGGCCACTCAAAAAAGCGCTGTGTCAGAGCTAGCTGATGTTCTGCACAAACAATGGAAAGAGAGGTCATTTGCTCTGTCTGAGCATTCTGAGTCTATTTGAGAATAAAATTTCTACAAATTGCTAACAATTTTGTGACACGCCATCAGCTATTATCTTAAACAGGAAAAAAGAAATAATTCATAGTAATCTTCTTGTGAAAGTTGTCTGTAACACTGTTTATATTGGTCAAAAATATCTGTGTTTAAAAGTTTCAAATATAACAGAGTCCTAATTACTGAATATGCCTTGTTACTGCCCCATCATTGTGCCCAAAATTATCACACATAGGACGTTTAGTTACTGGTTCATCCATACGTTGGTCATGAATGAGTCTTTTCCAATTTGTTTCAAATCTGTCATGTTTAGTTTTCTACATGTTAGAATTTATTGATTTTTGTTACACATTAGTGAATGTAGTAAGCTCTGGCTTGCCTTATATCAACTATTTCCAAGTAAACATTTTGAAGGGACTTGTTTGAAATGCATACTTGAAACTATGCATCTTACAAAAGGCCATTGCTCACAGCAACATTTAAAGCCTGTGTATCTTCAATAGTTCACACAACACAAAATGGACGGTGGCAGACTAGAGGCAGGTAATATGGTCCAATCAGTCACAATTGTCCCTATATTTGAATGATGCAATTGATGGAGTTTGTTAATACCCCAACAAGAAATTTAATACACAGTGTGTGGAGGATGTAGTCCAGGCCAGAACTGGTTCTATAATGATTTCATATGATGATTTTGGCCCACTCATTCAGATTACCACAAACATCAATCAGGATATTTATTTTCTACTTCTTCATGAAGAGTCTGTTGTGCTCCCATCTTTCAAGACAACAACCATAGTGTTTAGTGTTGACAGAGCTGCATATAAAGGTTCATGGCTTTGCGATCACTCACTTCTCAACTGCCCCACTAATTTACTAGACCTTAATCCCATATAAAATGTCTGGGATTATTTGGAACAGCTGGTGTTACGTCTCACAAAGTGAAACAGTAGTGTTCCGTAAACACTCGAAAATGTGTGTGAGGAACAATGACGTGTGGCGCCATTGAACAAACACTAAGTGTCAACCCAATCTGCAAGCAGAGAGTCTGGGAACATGGCCAGGGACAAACATGGAAGTAAGAAAGCTTGACAGTTTGAAGAGTTCACACACGAAAAGCCACCAAGTTGAAGCGAAGTAAAAGAGAAGAAAGGCTGATGCTAGCAAGCGACTAATACCAAACTTGGCATGGCCAAACCAGGAAAGTTACAATTCCAAAGGCACTGCCCACTCTATGTGACACCCATGCTGCTCACAGTGCAGTAACACATCACTCAGACTTTTGATCGTGAACAATTCCTCATCTGACATGCCTGTGTCTGGCGAGGGTACGAAATCCCTTCCAGCTTTAAAAGGCATGCAGTACCCAAAATGCCTGGGTCTGTACCAGAGTTGTTGAGTCAAGGGACAACAGATGATGGAGACCTCTGCCATAGGATCTGTTTGGGCAGTTTCAAATGGAACATCAAGGGTGATGCTCGGGGTGGCAATGGGCTGATGCTCCATCCGAGGCTGGTGGTTGAGGAGCAATGAAGACTTTGGGGCAACCTCTGCCAACTGCTCTGATAACGGTGAGAGGTACTCCAACTCCATCTGCTCCCCCTCCTCCTCCCCCCCCCCCCCCCCCCACACACACACACACCAAAGCAAATCATTCTTCTGGGTGGCAGGTTTCACAGGGCAAGGGTGTTAACTATATGGCAAGTTGTACACAGGTAATGGGAATTCTGGAAAATGCCACTCATTGCTTGGAGCAAGGTGTGGATTTCACTGGCATGACTGTGTTGTAGCACCTGTTGCTCAGTGTGACGCAGACGTAGGTGCGTCAAGTGCTGCTGTGACCCACTACCATAATATAAAGTTGCTGTTCCTTATTTCCCACCACAGAAGCTTGTAGCCAGCCAGGTGTGTGCCCAGATATATCAGATATATATGCCCATGTGGCAGAACCTTGCAGATACCAGGACACGACCCTCAGGCCAGGGGTGTGCGGCACCAGACGCAATATGTTGATGGGACCATGAGGCTGACAGCCACGCAGAAACTCAGCTGGACTATGTGCATTGATTGGAGTGACTCAGTAAGACATCAAGAAACTGGACAGGCACCCTCTCTAGGGACATCCAATACTGTTTTATTCAATTGTGAATTGAATGTCCTGACAAACTGTTCAACCTCAGAATTCGATGCTAGATGGAACAGCATGGTGGTCAGATGCTGAATTCCATTTTGGTAGTAGAATGCTTTAGGTTCCTCTTACATAAACTGTCAAGCATTCTCTGAGACCAGATTGAATGGCACACCCTCAATAAGGACCAGCAGCTAAGGCCTGAATTTTAGTGTGCAATGACACGGAAGACTACCTTGCAGCATAAGGGAAATTAGACAAGGCGTCTACTACTAACAGAAGCATGGCCTCTAAGAAAGGATTGGTCAAATCCATGTGCAACCGGTTCCATGGGTACTCTGGCATGAGCCATGGAAGAAATTTTTGTAGCAGGTCAACATGGTTGTGGGCACATGCTGAAGAGGCTCACACCATGTGCAGAATGTGTGGTCATGACAACATTTTCATTCAGGCACCCCCAATGAGATGCTTGTGACATCTGCAGATCGCATTGTTGTAATGATGGTGGAATAACTACATAGCAATTCTGATCTTCCACAGCCAGTAGTAGGACATTGTCGGGAATGTTGAGCCCATCATAAAGTTTGAAATATGTCTGGAGTACTGGGTATGAACCTGCATGAAAGCATTCTGGCCATTCCTGCTGGACCACTGTGCAGGAACAGATCCTCGCTTATAGTTGCCACAAATTCTTGCACTGTTGAGACAAATTCGTTGAGAGTATCCTGATGGTTCTACTTCAGTGAAAAACAGATCACCTCCTGCTTGTTGAGATTTGGCAGTGAATCTCATAAGAATAATTACTCAGAAACAAGGTCCAACACTGCAAATACTATGCTGTTCTGACTGGGAGCTTGGACTGGGGAGCAAACAGAGAGGTGAGTAAGAAGGTGCAACTTAGTGCTGTACAAGAACACATGGGACTTCTTGCTCTGAATCTGGGAATAAGTTCTCTATGCTGCTGACAAAGTATTTGAGGCAAATTCAATAGGATACTCTGAGCCATCAGTGTTTCTGTGAGAGAGATTCAAATGGTTCAAATGGCTCTGAGCACTACGGGACTTAACATCTGAGGTCATCAGTCCCCTAGAACTTAGAACTACTTAAACCTAACTAACCTAAGGACATCACACACATCCATGCTCGAGGCAGTATTCGAACCTGTGACCGTAGCAGGCGCGCGGTTCCTGACTGAACTGCCTAGAACTGCTCGGCCACTGCAGCTGGCTGTGAGAGAGAATAGCACAGAGTCCCATGTTGGGACACATCAGCAACCAGAGTCAAAGTTTTACTGGGTGTGAGCAGGGCCAAAGATGGAATGGAGCAGAAATGTTACTTTAGTTTCTGCAGTATTGACTGATATGCCTCCAACCACATAAACTTCACTCCTTTCCTACAAAACTGATTCAATTTATGACAAATGTGAACAGTCTCTGGAATGAATTTTACATAGTAATTTACCATCCCTGAAAATAACTAGTACTCTCTAATGTTCTTAGGAACTCTTAATTTTTCAATAGCTGCAAACATGCTCTGCCAAATGTCCTCCAGATAGTTGATGTTACATGGAATGCCACTGACAAGTTGCTCATGAAAATAGTGAAATATTCCAGAAGCTGGGGCTATTTCAAACAGCAACTGGTTAAACTGGTACAGCCCAAAGGGGTGTATTTAAAGTCAAAATTCGCCAAGAGTCAGTGTTCAATGGCAATTGCAAGTATGCATCACAGAGGTCAATCTTGAAAAAATGCTGACCATTGGCCAATTTAGCCGACAACTCCTTGGGACATGGTAGGGGATAAACACCTGTTTCACATTGGTGCACTGATTGTGTGTGTGAAATTGCCATTACATGTGAGAGAAAGTTAACTTTATTGACTACTTCAAATCAAAAAATAGTGAATGTATGAAGTCGGAAAACATTTTCTGCTAACTGAAAATTCATGACCACATGCAAGAGTTGGCATTCCACATTTTTGTATTTGCCCATGACTAGAAGTTGTACTCACAATTGAATCTGCTGCCCACTGTATGATACTACTTAGAGCTGAGAGAACTGTAGGGGGAGAGGGGGGGGAGGGGGAGGGGAGGCACCCCAGCAGGTGATAAGTATCCACACTGCTCGTTGGACTGCACAAAGCTCCTGTGTCTAATCAAAACTTTTTGCAACATGGAGCTGTCTCTCAATCTACTATCATAATATAGTATGGGTGTTGACACGCCTGTGGACTTGAGTGCAAACACTGAGATGTTGTCCCAAGGTGCAGCTTGTTGACCTTTTCCGTACACAGCCACTAAGTGTCCTGTATACGGCAGGTGCAACAGGTTTCAAAGAAATAAGGACATTGTCTTCTCTCATGTAATGAGCAGCAATCTGGGCAAGACTGCTTCATCTGTGGGTGCAAGTCCAGGACTATTGAAGTGCACCACTCTGCACCCACCGTGAGACTGAGGGTGGTCCAGTGCGGCCACCACCCTTGTAGCAGACCTCCACTGGGACACTGGAGGCCCCATCCTGACACTATGCCCATATGAAGAACTCAACAACATGGTCACTAAAGACATCAAGCTTTTCCACTTGCCAATTATCTGAAAATACTGTTTGCCCTGCAGATATCAACTCCACCGACTCTGCAATTTATAGTACCTTGTGTGATACGGGATCAGAATGCAGTAATGTTTCAGACTGTACAGACCTGTTGTGCAGCAGCCACATCACTATATCATGATTAATAGTCCACATAGGAAATTCGGTAATACCTACATGCTAACTCTGCAAGTGTGCTGTCCATACCACATTTGATTGCCTGGGATGCAAGTGGGCAGCTACCATGTGGACTGCTGGTCACAGTCGTGCACTAGTAATTGACACAACACTGAAAATTGGGGTTTTTCAGGGTCTTTAAGGGACTGCAGTTTCTGCACCACCTCATACAGACTACTGCCACTCAACAGGAACAGAGCGCTCTGATCTACACACTTGCTGATGTGCCTCACTGGCAGTACAGCTTAAAGTGGCATACATATTTTCCCATCTTTCTGTGGCCTCATCAAAACCTGCAAATGGGGCTAGTGGCATTGGCAATGGTAGCTGCTCCACCTGTTCTCACTGGTTGTGCGGCCAGCAATCGAATGAGCTGCTGCATTTGCTGCTAATGCTGCTGTAACTGCTGTCGGTGCAACTGTTACTGCTGCTCTTGCAACTGTTATTGTTGTTGTTTCAGCTGCTCCTCCTGCAGCTGCATCTGTTGCTGCAAACATTCCAATAATACTGGGTCCATTATGGCCACAACAAACACACTATTGCGAAAACGAACATACATCTACATCTACATCATACTCTGCAAGCCACCTAATGGTGTGTGGTGGAGGGTACTTTTGGTATCACTATCTTATCCCTCCAAACCTCTTCCACTCGTGAATAGTACGTGGGAAGAATGACTGTCGGTAAGCCTCTGTATTGGCTCTAATTTCTCGAAATTTCTCCTCGTGGTCAATACACAAGATGTATGTGGGGGGAAATAATATGTTGTCCGACTCCTCCTGAAAAGTGCTGTCCCGAAATTTCAATAGTAAATCTATCCATGATGCACAATGTCTCTCTTGTAATGTCTGCCAGTGGAGTTTGTTTAGCGTCTCCATAATGCTCTCTTGCCAGCTGAACGATCCCGTGACGAAATGCCCGCACTTTGTTGGAACTTCTCTATCTCTTCTACCAGTCCTACCTGATAAGGATCCCAGATAAATGAACAATACTCAAGAATCTGGCAAACAAGAGCCTTATAAGCCGCTTCTTTCATGGATGAGTTACATTTCCTTAAGATTCTTCCGATGAATCTGAGTCTGCTTTTCCCACTATCTGTTTTACATAGTCATTCCACTTAAGGTCGCTCTGGATAATTACTCCTAGATATTTTATGGCAGACATTGTCTCCAGCTGTTTGTCATCAATAGTGAAGCTGTACAGTAGTAGATTTCTTTCCCTATGTATGTGCAATATGTTACATTTATTTACGTTCAGGGTCAACTGCCAGAGTCGTTCTGCAAATTCTTACTATCTTCTGGCGTTGCTACTTTGGTATATACAACTGCATCATCTGTGAATAGCCTTAAAGAGTATTTGATGCTTTCTACTATATCATTTATATATATTGTGAACAGCAACGGTCCTATCACACTTCCCTGTGGTACTGCGGATATTACCTTTACATCTGTCCTTTTAGTTCCATTAAGAGCAACGTGTTGAGTTCTATCTGTGAGAAAGTCTTGAATCCACTCGCAGCTCTGCTCCAATACTCTGTAAGCTTGTATTTTTTTTTTTTTTTTTTTCTTTCATTAAATGGCAATACGGGATAGTGTCAAATGCCTTACTGAAATCAAGGAACATGGCATCAACCTGAGCACTGTTGTCCACTGCACTGTGAATCTCATGGAGGAACAGAGTGAGCTGAGTTTCACAGGATCTCTGTTTGCAGAATTTTTATAGAGAAGCTGTTCATTTTCCAAGAACGTCATAATTCTTGAACATAAAACATGTTCCATAATTCTACAACAGATTGACGTCAACGATATAAGTCTATAATTGTGTGGATCTGTCTTATAGCCTTTCTTAAAAACAGGAATGACCTGGGCTGTTTTCCAGTCATTAGGTACCTTTTGTTGCTCAAGCGATCTATGATAAATTACTGCCAGAAATGGAGAAAGTTCTTTTGCATAACCTCCATAGAATAGGCATCTCATCTGTCCTGAAGCCTTTCTGCTACTAAGCAACTGTAACTGCTTTTCAATTCCGCGGTCGGTTATCTCAATATCTGCCATTTCGACGTTCACACAATGGTCAAAAGGAGGGACAGTGTTATGATCTTCCGCAGTGAAACAACTCCAGAAGACCGAATTCAGTATTTTGGGCTTCTCTCTGTTATCTTCCGTTTTGGTGCCAGTGAGAGCAAGTTATCATTGCCAACAGCTACATTTGTAGCATTTCATAACGCCTGAAAATGAGTGCACGGAATCATGACATGTGGTGCCTGTGAACAAACACCAAGTGTCAACTTACTCACAAGCAGAGTGTCTAAAATTGCGACCAGGGACAAACAAGGAAGTAAGAAAGAGTAACAGCTCAAAAAATTCACCCATGAAAGTCAGCAAGTGTAAGCTGAGTAAACAAGAACACAGGCTGAAGCTAGAAAGTGACTAATACCAGATTTGATGTGGCCAAAGCAGGAAAGTAATGATGCCAGAAGCACTGCCCAATGTATACGACACTCACACTGCTCATAGCAGAGTCACAAATCATTCCTTGTCTGACATGCCTGTGTCTGGTGGGGATACCAAAGCAGGTGAAATGGAGCGATCAATATTCCCACAATTTGGTGGCCCTACAAGATATAATCATCAGTGGGTGGCTTCAGCTGGATATAACATACTTGATGTAGCTCTTCCTGCTAGAGGTGGTGTTACGCCATATTATTGCAGTGTATCCTAGCAGTGATTAATTTTTGTCTAGTGTCCTTATATAAACTGAACTCAACAGGGAATTTTCTACTGATCTGCAAAAGATTCAGTAGTCACCCTTCAAGCAAAAATGTGTACTCTGCTTTTGTATCAGAATAAATGATGTGCAGTAATTTACTGGTTGAGGACAATCAACTTAGAAAGAGTGTTTACAGTATCTGAGACTCACAAACATAGCAAGTTGTGCTTACTTAATACGATTTTAAATGAACAGCAACATGGGTACAGCAAATTATACCCTTTCAAGAGAATAACCTATCAGTCTGCTCCAAAAGTTGGAAACAAGCTGTATGCACTATGAACTATATCACAATTTGGCCCATACCACATATAACCCAAATAGGCCGACAGATAAAATATGACGATTTATTGTTATACTGTGAGAGCTATACCTGAACGTACATGATGTACATATCGATTAAATGTAAATATTATTACTATATGAAACAATGGCTAAAGTGAATGTCAATTGTAATATTATACAGCAACACATTATTTCTAAACTGCTGAGCAATTCGTTGGAAAGTGTACTAATGTAACCCCAGTGAATAAAACATTTCTTCTTCTTCGTCTTCTTCTTCTTCTTTTCCTTGTTCCTTTGTCCAACTGTTTTGCAGGTCGGCACGGTTGTGGTCAGATTTGGCAGGGTTAATTTAACGAGTGGCCGGATGCCCTTCCTGTCGCCAGCCCATGACGCAAATGATGAGGATGATAATGAAACGATCAGGACAACACAAACACCCAGTCCCCGGGCACAGAAAATCCCCAACCTCGCCGGGAATCAAACCCGAGATCTAGAGGTAGCAATGATAGCCACTAGACAACAAGCTGTGGATGCAGTGAATAAAATATTTCTCACATGAATAATGTTTCACAAGAAAGTAGCCCATGTGGAAGAAGTATTTGGAGATGGAATCAGTAGGATTCTGCACTGACACATATCTTTGCCACAGCAAGTGTATATCACATTGGCTGAATATGTTTCTGATTCACAAGTTAAGAAAAACTGTCCCGAATGCCAGCAACCTGACGGTTGAACTCTGTCGGGGGGAGGGGAGAAACATGAGAACAAAACAGATGCTGATGCTGAGTAAGTGTTTAAGGAGACAAAACCAGTGAATTGAATGTGAATGTCATCAGTCTGTCTACTGCTCACCCTCCCCCCCCCCCCCCCCCCCCACACACACACACACTCAAGAGAAGCAGTGTGCCCCCTCTGTCTAGGTACAGGGTAAATTCTGTGTGCAAGTGTGAGAAGTCTTATGAATTTTTGTATAGCATGTATCTGAGGTGGAACATTGGAGTGTGTGTGTGTGTGTGTGTGTGTGTGTGTGTGTGTGTGTGTGTGTGTGTGTGTGTGTGTGTGTGTGTGTGTGCAGTTGGAGTTTACAGGCACTCATCAGTAAGGTGATCAGTACCCTGGAAACAGTTCCGTATTCACCCAATGGGATGTGGGGAAACTGCCTAAAAAAACACAACCAGGCTTGCCAGCACACCGACCCCTTGTCACTAATCTGTCAGGTGGATTTGGCCTGGGGACAGCATACCTCCTCATCCCCTAAGCAGTCTCATTAACATATGTGGCTAGGGGGGGGGGGGGGAGTGTTTAGAGTACACAGTGAACCTAGGTTGACTCTCTGGCCCAACACACCAATGATACAGTAGTCAGCATCTCACCACTGCTTAATTTGTAAAATAAGAGGTTCTGGTACTGTGACCTATCGGGGGGTTGTTTTTTAAATTTAGACTTCTTCTGGGGTTCTGAATTTTTTCGTCAAGCTTCAGATATGGGGTACTGGAGCACACTGTCACAAATCGAGCACTGTGCCTCTGCTCACCAATAATACAGATTCCATTATTTCACCATGTAGAAATCAAGCTGGGAATCTATTTCTCACCCTTCCCCCATTTTGCAAAATTATACAAAAATATCTACCTGTTCTCAACAAAAAGAGCCTTTTGGTACATATTCATAATGGACTGCTCTTTGCTTCAAGTTGCTTTTGGCTATAACCTAGGGAACATAGCTCACTAAATGTACACCGATCACAAGTGAACACAAATATTGTATTACTAATCAACAAAGATTTATTTTTCTTATGTTTGTTGAAACTGTACCACACAAGCCAAGTGCATACTTGACTTACAGTATAGTTTCGTTTATAATACTTTCTAAAGTCATCATAAAATTTAGACAGATCATTTTTACAAGAAGTTATCCATCATGATGAAGTGGCCATCACAATCTGAACTCCGGCCCTGGATTCAGTCGCGGGTAGGAGCAGCGACTTTTTGTTGTTTCTGAGCCAATAGGGCGCTCCCAGATACACCCAACCTGCTGGGGATCATTACCAGGGGTTAAAAAGAGGCCAGAGCAATGAGCCCACCACATTCCCCTCCTAGTTCTGTGGCAAAGAAAGTCTATACTCACCCTACAGTGAGTCCAGTGGGCCTGTCACGGTCTGTGCACCAAAAACTTGACTAATTTTTTTCATGACTAAAGGAGACCGATGCCTACTTTAAATAGTTAAGAAATGGGAAACTGAATTTAAACATGGTGGACTCGAGCTGGTCGCCTTGCACCAAAATGGCTAAGTCAATTACATCTGTGAGAATGGTTACTGGCCAGTGTTTTCTGAATGTTCATTTCTGCCAGCTTCTTGTTTTTTAGTTTTCCTATCAAATCGAATGTTTTGTTTCCAATTCCCTCACAATGTTTCGTAACTTTAGTAAGTAGGTGTTAATAAAATTTGGCAGTTTAAGTGACTAGTCATTTTTCTGTTGATGTACTAAGCAATTTTAAGATGGTCTAACTTCAATGTTCTCATTTCCCTTGATTTCAGCTGACATCACTGTGCCATATCTAACTCATTTTGTTGGCCTGAAGTTCTATTTGTCACTAACTGTAAAACATAGTTTACCTGATATGTGCACAAGGTTTTGTGATATTTGCTCTATGAACCCATCATTACTTTTTAACCTTCTGTCAGGTGCGGGTGTTCAAATTGATACACGTTGATATTTGCTGTTAATTATTTGTCAGTAATTGGCAGCACTGGTGCTTTCTCGCTAGTAGCTTCCCTTCTCTGAACGCTTTCCATTGTTGTGTGCTCCAGTATGAACGTGACTGCTCTGTTGTTGAGGTATTTGCTGATTGCTCTGTTTGATACTCAGTGCACATCCCCATTACATTTCAACAGGTAATTTATTTGATTATCAACATAACTTAGTAAGTAGTACAAAGCTAATTTAGAATGTAAAATGCACTTATATTCTTTTTGGAACATTTAGTCGTCTTTTACAGTGATCTGAATATCAGGTATCAAATTCATACACCGCACCTAATCACGTTTTTAATACGAATTTTATGTTTTTAGGTAGGATATACTTCATGGTGGCAGGCGACAGTAAGACATATAACCTCCTTGACCCAAATCGTGTTGCAGAAATCCAAAAGATGCTATTCAAAGAGGATAATAATGAATTTCAAGAGAATTTTGAAGACGAAGTGGACGCAGATGGTGATGACATGGTTGAAGTCCAGCTGGAAGATTCAGTGAAGATAACAAGGAAGTACTTGAGGAAAACAGCCATTACTATATTGGAACTGACAAAGAGACAAAATGGAACAAAGTTCCATCATCGCAAAAAGTACGATTTAGGGCTCTCAGTATTATTTGGAAGTTACCTGGACCTATAGGTGTGGCAAAAGCAGCAAGAACACCTTTGGAATGCTGGAATTGCCTCATAGATGGCGAAATTTTGTCTATTATAGATTTGTGTACAAATCAGTATACTGAGAGCATCAAACCTTCATTCCAGCATGAGAGAGAGACATAAAACACATAGACATTATTGAACTGAAAGCCTTCTCCGTCTCTTATTTTTAGCTGGAGTAAACAAAAGTAACAGACAAAGCTTAGAGAAACTATGGGGAACTGATGGGGACGGCATTGAGAAATTTCACCTTGTAATGAACATAAAACATTTCAAATTCGTTATGCAGCGTCTTAGATTTGACAATCATGCAACTCGTGGTGAAAGGAGATGATTAGAAAAGATAACAACGATTTGGGAAATATTTTCCATATTTGTACAGAACTGTCAGACATCCTATACCCTTGGAGAAAATGTTACAGTGGACAAGAAACTGCAATAATTCTGTGGAAGGTGCAGTTTTTGCGAATATATACTTAGCAAACCAAATAAATATGGGATTAAGATATATGCTCTTGTGGATTCCAAAATATTTTACCAGTATAAGTTGGAAATATATCCTGGGTTGCAACCAGAAGGATTATATCACATAATCAATAAACTTCTGATGTTGTTCTGTGACTATGTGAACCTATTTATCAGTCAGGTCAAAATGTGACCGCAGACAACTGGTTTACTAGTATTGGCTCAATAGAAGAGTTATGAAGGAAAAATCTTTCTTTTGTTGGAACTATGCAGAAAAACAAGTGTGAGATGCCTCCAGAGTTTGCTACCAGTAAAGGAAGGGCTACCAACAGTTCATTTTTTGGCTTCAAGGAAGGATGTACTCTAGTTTCCTATGTTCTTACAAAGGGGAAGTGTGTGATCCGAGCATCAAGTTCGCATGATGATAATTCAATAGATGCTAACACTGGAGATAAACTAAAGCCCTTGATTGTAACATTTTATAATAGCACCAAAGGTGCAGTCGACACTACGGACAAGTTGACCTCTTCGTACAATGTTCAAAGCGATCTTCAACTGAGGCTACAACATTATAGGCCAACATGTGAAGATGAAGCAGAAGATGAAAGCAGAAAAAACAACTGCAAGCAAGAGGAAAAGGTGTAATAACTACACAGTAAAGAAAAGACTGACAAAATATTGTTGCAAAATGTGACAAAGCCGATCTGTTTGATGCACATTGAACCTTTTTGTTCTGGCTGTGGTAATGCTCCTCAAATGTTACCGCAGTCCAAAAGTGACACTGATACAACTGAATAAGCAATGTTGCCATTGTTTTAATGCTATAATGTCATCTTTGGCGTTCTGTAAATATATTTGTCATTTCTAATGAGTTTAATTAGTGAAATGTAATAAAGAAGCAAGCAAAAAAAGGTAAAAGGCAATGTTATCATTTATTACCACACTCCAACACTGACGAAAATAAATCTGCATGAATAATATTTCTATTGCTGTTGTCCTCTTATGTCTTCCTTTAAACATATTTTTAATTTATTGTGTGTTTTGCTAATGAAATGTAATAAATAATCACGTGAATAAGCGATATGATCAATTTGATACACTGCACCCAATCTCATTGCGAAAAACACTGTGCCTGACAGAAGGTTAAAGGGATTGTCTACTTTATTTCCTTAATATTGGATAAAAAATTGAAAAGCCACACTTTTTTATTTTTGTGACGATGCCATCAACAAAGGTGCCATGAATGGGAGATCAAAACAGAACATGAACTTTATCATCATCAGGATGCAAAAAAATGTTCCTGAAAGACAACTTTCATTATCCATGTTATGTGTCACACTTGCACTTTTATGGATTCCAAACACTGTTTGGCAAATTTCTTGCACCAATTACAGTTCATGGGAGTTAACACCATTACAAAACCAGGACCAAATCATCAAATAAACTGTTTACTTAATTACTTAATGTACTTGTTTATCAAGTCACCAAATTACACATGAGGTGATATTTTGTGTCATGATATGTTATTTGTAAATAACCAAACACATTGTTGTTGTGGTCAGCTGTCCAAAGACTTAGTGTGACACAGCTCTAAAACTGGTCTATCTTGTGCAATTCTGTTCATATCTGCATAACCACTGTATCCTACAGCCAGTTGACTCTGTTTACTGTAGTCAATCTTTGGTGTTCCCATACAATTTTTAACCGCACACTTCCGTCCATTACAAAATTACCAGGTTGGGTCATTTTCAACCTATTCCTCCTTTTAGTCAAAGTTGTGCCACAAAGCTCTTTCTCTCCAATTTGATTCAGAATCTCCTTTTTAGTTACTTGATCTAACCACCTAATATTCAGTATTTTTCTGTAGTACCACATTTCGCAAACGTCTACTCTCTTTTTGTCTGAAATGTTTATCACGCACGTTCCACTTTCATGCCAGGCTACAGTCCACACAGACACCTTCAGAAGAGACTTCCTAACAGCTTTCTCTTCTCAGCAACATTTTCTTGTTATTGCCAGTCTGAATTTTATATCTTCTCTACTTTGGCCATCATCCATTATTTCACTGGCGAAATACCATAACTCACCTACTTCTTTTAGAGTATCTTAGATAATTTATTTTTTCTTTTAAAACAGTAATTTCCTTTACAAATATTTGCATAGCTTTATTTATGTAGAGTCTGATTAATATGGGGGGATAGGCCACAATTCTATGTTGCACTCTTCTCGATTACTGTCACTCCTTCATATCCTTTCACTCACGTTAACTGCAGTCTGGTTTCTGTATGCGTTAACATAACCTTTTTCTCTACGTATTTCACAACTGATAACTACAGAATTCCAACGAGTGTGTTTCACTCAACATAAGCCTTTTATAAATCTGCAAATGAGGGTTCCCTTTTCTTCACCTTTAGCTAGAGATGGTACTTTTTTAATGAACTTGATTTAACTCAGTGTGTGTGCATTCTTTTATCAGACATTATCAGAGTCACTTTTGCCAACAAACACAGGGTCAAAAAAGTTGTCTCTGTAGAAGTCATACTTGGACAAACCTAGGATGGATGCAAATTGTAAATGGCCCAAAGAGCCAAATCTTTCCTCTGTTTGTTAACTACATTATTATAACGAGCTGTCTTTAAAAGGGCAGGTTCAGATTCATGTCAACATTTTTATTTAGTATTTGCAGTCTTCCATAATTGTGAAATTCCAGAGTCAGTCTCCAAGTTAAATCTCACTGTTCCCTCAGGTACCATATTTTTTGTGTAGAAAAGTGAATCAAGTATCTGCGGACGAGTACATTTGTCTCTAAATTCATTACATTTTATGGACTACGGCTCTTTTCCTCCCTTCTTGCTAAACCGTACAAATGACTTCAGAACATAACATGTGAACTTATAAGAGATGTGCAGTTAACTGCTGGCTACCTGGACATTGTCCAGTCTGTGTGTTGTCGTAGTCTTCGGTCTGAAGACTGGTTTCATGCAATTCTCCATGCGACTCTATCCTGTGCAAGCCTCATCCTCTCCGAATAACTGCTGTAACATACATACATTTAAACCTGCTTACTGTATCCATCTATTGGTCTCCCTGTACCATTTTTACCTCTCCCCAACCCACTTGCCTCCAGTACAAAAGTGATGATTCCTTGATGTCTCAAAATGTGTCCAATCATCTGATCCTTTCTCTTGGTAAAGTTGTGCCACAAATTTCTTTTCTCCCCAATTCTATTCATTACTTCCTCATTTTTTTATTTGATGTACCCATCTAATCTTCAGCATTCTTCTGAAGGACCGCATTCCAAAGGCTTCTATTCTCCTAGTCTGAATTGCTTATCATTCACATTTCACTTCTGTACAAGGCTACACTCCAGTCACATACCTTCAGAAAAGACTTCCTAACACTTAAATCTGTATTCACTGTTAATGAATTTATTTTCTTCAGAAGTGCTTTTCTGAACATTGCCACTCTACATTTTATATCCAATCCAGTTCAGCTATCATCAGTTATTCCACTGGCCCAAATAGTAAAAACCATGTACCATTTTTAATGTCTCGTTTCCTCATCTAATTCACCCTGCTCTGCCTATTTAATTTGACTACATTTTAATACCCTTGTTTAGCTTTTGTTTATGTTCATTTTATAGCCTCCTTTCAGTACACTGTCCACTCCAGTCAACTGCTCTTCCACGTCCTTTGCTGTCTCTGACAGGTGCGATGTCATTGGCAAAGTTCGAAGTTTTTATTTCTTCTCCCTAAACTATAACACCTTCTCCAAATTTTTCTGTAGCTTGTTCAGTGTAGATATGGATTAACAAGGGTGATAACATAATTCTGTCTCTCACTGTTCCCAGTTACTGCCACCCTTCATGTCCTTTGACTTTTATAACTGTCGTCTGGTCTCTTTAAAAGAAGTAAATAACCTTTCTTCCTTGTACTTTATCCCTAACAATGTGTGTATTCCAGTCTACACTGTCAAATGCTTTCTCGAAGTCTACAAAGGCTATAAATATACATTTGCCTTTCTTCAACCTATTTTATAAGGTAAGTCATAGTCAATTTTTGTACGTCTCCAGAGGCCAAACTGATCTTCCCTAAGATCAGCTTCTACTAGATGTTTCTTCTTCCATAAGTAATTCTTCTCATTATTTTTGTAACCATGACTTATTAAACTGACAGTTCAGTGTAATATTTACATTCTTCTATAAGTCTGAGGATATTTCACCTGTCTCATACAACTTTCGCACCAGGTGGAATAGTTTTGTCATGGTTGGCTCTCCCAGGAAATTGCTAGTTTTGAGGGAATGTTGTCTGCTCCAGAGACAGTGCTTTGACTTAGGTCTTTCACTGCTCCATCTACTTGTCCTCATACTCATATTTCCCATCTAATCTTCATACAGTTTCACTTACTTTTCCAAAATATTGTCTTCAAGTATGTTCCCCCTGCACAGTACTTCTTTAAATTTATTCACTCTTTCATCTTTCCCTTCTCTGCTTAATACTGGCTTACATCTGAGATTGATATCCTTAAACCTCATTCTCATTCCTCCAAAGGCCTCTTTAATTTAACTATGGGCAGTATCTATCTTTCCTCTGGTTATACATGGTTCTGCAGCCTTGCATTTGCTCTCCAGGCATTTCTATTTAGAAATTTTGCACTTTATGTCAATCTAATTTTTTTAGACACCTTTATTCCCTTCTGCCTGTTTAATATTTTTTCTTTCATCAATTAGTTTCAATGTGGCCCACAATATCCAAGGATTTCTACTAGGCCTTCTCTTTTTACCTATTTGATCCAGTATATACACACATGTATAACTTGCTGGCACAGACAGGCTGTAGAGTTTGACTGAGGGCCATTGTCAGTTGAATAACAATCTTTATGAGGATCCACATATGTATTCTCTACCACAAATAGCTATGTTACACAGGGCAGTACAGATGCCATACACATCCAGCAAAAGTGTTTATGACAGTGTGATATTTCTTGTGATGGAAGGGAGAAATCTAAACAAAATATGATAAAAAAGACAGACAAAGGAAAACATTGTGACATTTTCTGTCCTAAGGTCTCATGTTCCAGGCACTGGCACTCTGTTCTCATCTCCCCGATCTTTGCCATTTGCCATGCTGATTTCTATGTCTGAGTATGATACTTATAATGTGTCATACATCAGTCTATTTACAGTTAATGTCTCTTGTTGAAAGTGAACTGAAGTGCTGTACAAGCAAGAATTAAGATACATGCATTGAAGTACCACTTCCGTTCCAGCTGAAATGTGCACAATATTACTATCACTGTTAATAGAATGCTAAAAAGAAATATGCCTCCAAACATACTTTTTCATTCCCTTTTCTTTCTTGTTAATAGCTGTAGGTGAGTGTGTGTTGACATTAAATTGTTTACAAACTCTGGATGTGCTCAACAGTAAAAAATATATTCAGTCACTTGTTAATGTTGACAGTGGTCTACAGCAGGTACAAGGGATATGAAGTTTTAATTATCACCTCAGTAAAAATGTTACATTACTATTTTTTTAAACAGTGGAAAGTCCAAGATGGAACAACAATAATATGGAAAAGATTCATTGCAACTTACCACACAGAGGAGGCATTGAGTAGAACACATGAAAAGACTGCTAAACATTTAAGCTCTTGGACAAAAAAAGTCCTTCTTATGAAATAGAAAATGTGTATGGTTTTCTATTTGTCCAAAAGCTTGGCATTTAGCAGTCTTTTCGTTGTGCCTGTCTGTGACTCGGTGCCTCCTCTATGCAGTGAGTAGCAAACTGTCCTTTTCATATTGTTGTTAATCCATCTCCCACTTCCCTTTCTTTGTTACAGTTCTCTAATGCATTACATTAGTCAATGTCAGTCCTTTCCTTTCCCTTCTTTCCTGTGTTTTACTGCCGCCTTCACATTGTGCATGTTTCTATTTCTACATCTACATCTACATTTATACTCCGCAAGCCACCCAACGGTGTGTGGCGGAGGGCACTTTACGTGCCACTGTCATTACCTCCCTTTCCTGTTCCAGTCGCATATGGTTCGCGGGAAGAACAACTGTCTGAAAGCCTCCGTGCACGCTCTAATCTCTCTAATTTTACATTCGTGATCTCCTCGGGAGGTATAAGTAGGGGGAAGCAATATATTTGATACCTCATCCAGAAACGCACCCTCTCGAAACCTGGCGAGCAAGCTACACCGCGATGCAGAGCGCCTCTCTTGCAGAGTCTGCCACTTGAGTTTGTTAAACATCTCCATAACGCTATCACGGTTACCAAATAACCCTGTGACAAAACACGCCGCTCTTCTTTGGATCTTCTCTATCTCCTCCGTCAACCTGATCTGGTACGGATCCCACACTGATGAGCAATACTCAAGTATAGGTCGAACGAGTGTTTTGTAAGCCACCTCCTTTGTTGATGGACTACATTTTCTAAGGACTCTCCCAATGAATCTCAACCTGGTACCCGCCTTACCAACAATTAATTTTATACGATCATTCCACTTCAAATCGTTCCGCACGCATACTCCCAGATATTTTACGGAAGTAACTGCTACCAGTGATTGTTCCGCTATCATATAATCATACAATAAAGGATCCTTCTTTCTATGTATTCGCAATACATTACATTTGTCTATGTTAAGGGTCAGTTTCCACTCCCTGCACCAAATGCCTATCCGCTGCAGATCTTGCTGCATTTCGCTACAATTTTCAAATGCTGCAACTTCTCTGTATACTACAGCATCATCCGCGAAAAGCCGCATGGAACTTCCGACACTATCTACTAGTGTCATTTATATATATTGTGAAAAGCAATGGTCCCATACCACTCCCCTGTGGCACGCCAGAGGTTACTTTAACGTCTGTAGACGTCTCTCCATTGATAACATGATGCTGTGTTCTGTTTGCTAAAAACTCTTCAATCCAGCCACACAGCTGGTCTGATATTCCGTAGGCTCTTACTTTGTTTATCAGGCGACAGTGCGGAACTGTATCGAACGCCTTCTGGAAGTCAAGAAAAATAGCATCTACCTGGTAGCCTGTATCTAATATTTTCTGGGTCTCATGAACAAATAAAGCGAGTTGGGTCTCACACGATCGCTGTTTCCGGACTCCATGTTGATTCCTACATAGTAGATTCTGGGTTTCCAAAAAGACATGATACGCGAGCAAAAAACATGTTCTAAAACTCTACAACAGATCGACGTCAGAGATATAGGTCTATAGCTTTGCGCATCTGCTCGACGACCCATCTTGAAGACTGGGACTACCTGTGCTCTTTTCCAATCATTTGGAACCTTCCGTTCCTCTAGAGACTTGCGGTACACGGCTGCTAGAAGGGGGGCAAGTTCTTTCGCGTACTCTGTGTAGAATCGAATTGGTATCCCGTCAGGTCCAGTGGACTTTCCTCTGTTGAGTGATTCCAGTTGCTTTTCTATTCCTTGGACACTTATTTCGATGTCAGCCGTTTTTTCGTTTGTGCGAGGATTTAGAGAAGGAACTGCAGTGCGGTCTTCCTCTGTGAAACAGCTTTGGAAAAAGGTGTTTAGTATTTCAGCTTTACGCGTGTCATCCTCTGTTTCAATGCCATCATCATCCCGTAGCGTCTGGATATGCTGTTTCGAGCCACTTACTGATTTAACGTAAGACCAGAACTTCCTAGGATTTTCTGTCAAGTCGGTACATAGTATTTTACTTTCGAATTCACTGAACGCTTCAAGCATAGCCCTCCTTACGCTAACTTTGACATCGTTTAGCTTCTGTTTGTCTGAGAGGTTTTGGCTGCGTTTAAACTTGGAGTGAAGCTCTCTTTGCTTTCGCAGTAGTTTCCTAACTTTGTTGTTGTACCATGGTGGGTTTTTCCCATCCCTCACAGTTTTACTCGGCACGTACCTGTCTGAAACGCATTTTACAATTGCCGTGAACTTTTTCCATAAACACTCAACATTGTCAGTGTCGGAACAGAAATTTTCGTTTTGATCTGTTAGGTAGTCTGAAATCTGCCTTCTATTACTCTTGCTAAACAGATAAACCTTCCTCCCTTTTTTTATATTCCTATTAACTTCCATATTCAGGGATGCTGCAAAGGCCTTATGATCACTGCTTCCCTGTTCTGCACATACAGAGTCGAAAAGTTCGGGTCTGTTTGTTATCAGTAGGTCCAAGATGTTATCTCCACGAGTCGGTTCTCTGTTTCAGAAGATTGACATTTTTGTCCGAAAGCTTAAATGTTTAGCAGTCTTTTCATTGTGTATGTCTGCGGCTCAGTGCCTCCTCTATGTGGTGAGTAACAATCTGTCCTTTTCACATTGTTGTTATTACTATTTTGTTCATTTGCCTGCAGGTGCATGGCTCCAGTCCTGGCACACATTGAAATCTGTGCGTCACAGTACTGTAGCATGCCACTAGAGGAGCCAAAATGAAGTAGTGCAGAATGTTGATTAAGTAAAGTATCATGTGGTAATACATTTTTGGTACCAGCAGAAATTTAGCAACTGTGTCAGGCTAGTTCTTTAGTAGTTTGGACTCGGCTGACACAGCTGGAACAGTTGTGGTGCTGCAAAATACAAATCACTGCACAACACTCCAGTTTATAATGGGCTGCACCATTCTGTTTAGGCTTCTCTTGGTGTGTGCTACAGTACTGTGGCAGGGGACTTTCTATCTGTACCAAGAGCGCAGACGTGTACCCGCAAACAAACAAAAAGTTAATTACAAAATTTTATAAGTATCTCTTGTGTCTGCAAGTCAGATATACACATGGTCCAGTCACATTAATGTGACTACCACCTACGTTTCGCATCAGTGTGAAACAACCCCATACATATGGCAGCACTAGCAGTGGAGGTTATATAAAGTGCATCAGGAGCATGTGGAAAACAATGCAGTTATTGTTGTAATGTGGAAATGGAGAAACTATCTGACATCCAAAAGGGCAAGATCATTGGCTTTCAGGCCAAGGGTGGAAGCATTTCCAAAACGCCTATGTTGATAAACTATTCGAATGCTGCCGTGGTTGAACTATATCGTGCGTGGCACAATGGACCTATCCAAAACCGGTGCGAGGCAACTGTGGTGCACCATAGGCCATAGATGACATGAGTGAATGACAGATTTCGAGATATACAAGGACAAACAGAGATGCAACTGTTGAGTAACTGACCACCCAGATGGCCCAAAGGGCTACCAACAGTGTCTCCTCAGTGACCATTCAGCAAACATTGCTATGTATGGGCCTCTGCAGCAGGTACCTGGTTGATGCACCCATACTGACTGCTGTTTGTCAGCGATGGTGACAGGAATTTGCAAGCCAATAACACAACAGGACAATTCACTGAGCGGCAACAGGAGGCCTTTTCAGATGAATCACGTTTTATGCTCCATCAGACAGATGGTCATTAGCATGCACAGTGTGAAACATTTGAAAGGAAACAGAAGAGGGAGTGTTATGGTCTGGGGAATGTTTTTGTGGAATTCCCTGGGGTGATCTCGTCATTCTGAAAGGCACAGTGGATCAACACTAGTATGCATATATCTTTGGGGACCATGTCCATTCTTACCTGCTGTTTGTTTTTCCTCGGTATGATGGCATTTACCAACAAGACAATCCAACCTGTCACACGGATCACAGTGTACATGTGTGGTTTGAAGACCACCAGGATGAGTTTACCATACTACCCTGGCCAAACTCACCGAATTTAAACTCAATCGAGAATCTGTGGGACCACCTCAATTGGACTTCTTGCGCCATGGAATCTTAAATGAGAAACGTAGTGCAGTTGGCCACAGAACTGGATTCGACATGGCTCCACATCCCTGTCAGTACCTTCCACAACCTCACTGACACTCTTTCCACACATCTCACAGTGGTCTCCGCTGCAAAACTTGCATTATTCAGGCTTGTTATAGGTGCTCACATTAATGTGTCTCAACAGTGTCAAACAAAAAGAACAAGGCAAAAACCAACAGTAAAAATTTCATGGCATTTTTAAAATGACAATTAAATGTCACACAATTTGTAGAATTCAAAATCCACTAATGGTGAGTGTCTTGAGCATACCCAGGTAAGAATATCACCGATCAAACCTCATAAAGATTGAAAAATTTAACTTAAAATTTTAATATGTATTTAACACTCAAAAAGAAAACTGGGACAGATAGCAACAGCAATGAATTAGGTGATAAAACAGTTATATTCATTACATATACACAATTCATTTCACTTCAAATACACTCATCTCATTTTGCAATATTTATTTAGTATTTACATACATAGTCAAGTATTTCTGTTTTCATTTGTACACTATTAAAATAGCTGTATTAAAAATAATCTCAATTGTATTCTGAAAATTTGTACATAAAATTTTTTTCCAATGCTTTGCACTGTCATTTTTGAACAACAAATCTAAACATCATAATATTGAAAGCGCAACATCAAAATCAGTTCACAAATTTTAAGTACTTAAGCAGTACAAATTACTGCTTTGTTTCAAACATTACTTCAAATATAACACTTTGTTTTCATCAAAGAAATCAAACCACAGTTGAATAAGGAAGAGAGAGGAGTTCATCATGTGCCCTATATTGTTTGAACAATTACTTACATGAAGTGTAAATGGGTGTTTCGACAGTATAGCTATATTACAAAGCTTTCTCAAGTTTTAAGTCTTGTAGTGTTGATGATGAAACTGCCAACAAAAAATTGCACCTTTTTAGCAAATATTAGTGGCATGAGTCATCTTAAAAAACCTGGGACAGTTTTGTTACATTACTCTCACAAATCTACCAAGATGACACCAAGATGTGGTATGTTCCCTTGTTCCTTCTTGTCTGACTAGATAAAATTTAAGTATTACAACATACAGCACCAGAGTTGCAGTAAAATGAAATAAGGAATAAAAGGAGCACATCTCAAATGGCAACACAGAGGTAGAGAACAGTCAGTATGTGCAGTTGTAACAGAAATAACATCCACATATCACAAATATACTGAATTTTTTTACATTTTTTGCAATTTATAATTATTGCTTATGTCATTTAATGTATATTAATGAGCAGCATTCATATTCCACCATCAAGTTGTCTCTAAGCATTTCAGAGCCACATAAAAAAGAAATAATATAAAAATAAATTGTGTTAGTATTTCTTATGAACTTTCATAACACTGTACATATATGACAAAACATTGTTCCTACTGTGCATATTTCAAGCAGAAATTCCTATACATGAGTAACAAGATAAATGAAGTTAATATTGGTAATAACAGCGGCCTACCAACGAAGAATATATGTGCAATGAATCAAATATTTGCAAAATGGAAGTTTTGTTTCTCATGTTCCTCATTTTGTGCAATGATAGCAATTTTGTCACAACGTATAAATAATCTTGAAGATCAAATTTAACATTTATTACACTCTTACTGAAACATGGTTCTCTACAGCAAGCTTGAATCACAAGTTTACTTTTGTAGAAGGCTGACAAAAATATATGATGGTAGGTAAACTTGGGTCATGAGGTTCTCTATCAAGAACCTAGAGAAAATACCAGGAATCTAAGTATCAGTATTAACAGAATACCTGTAAGGGAAACAACCCTGGCTCCGTAAAAGAACCATTACAAATTTTCGAGTAATGACTTGGCGTAAGTTCATATGTCAAAAGCTTAACCAATTTTGTCAAACTGATTATCAAAGAACTAATTCTGAACACAAGGCATGCTGCCATAATTTTACATCACAGAGCATTTATCTTGAAATTCTAGGAATAACATTACATAAATATCAAAACAAAAAGTAGACAATACACTGAGGTTCTCCTCAAGTTTACACAATATATTTTTAGGCAATGTGTGCATGAAATAGAAATGTTAGTTAAGTATGTTCTGAATATACCTTACATTAAAGGGACCGAGACTATGCACTGGAGAATGGATTATGCATATAAAAATGCCGACGTCAGGTAATGTAACAATGACTGCTGAGAAAATGTAGACAATGAGAAAAATAGTTCAAAGTACACACTATTACAGGAGAGGAGAATGGATGGAGGGTGGAAAGGGAGAGGAAGGACGGAAGAGAAAATAGCATCCACAGCAAGGAAGCTGGGCAGGAGAGCAGGATGTTGTAACAGAGGCAGTGTCGGAGTGTATGAGGAATGGTGAGATGGAGATCAGGGGAGAGGGGGGGGGGGGGGGGGGGTGAAGAAGTGGAGAGGGAGAAGCAATCAGAGGGAGGGATAAAGTTACAGAGAAGGAAGGATTGAGAGGGAGAAGTGGAGAAGAAAAGGATACAGGAAGAGAGTAGAAGGGATAGTGGAAGAAGAAGTGAAAGTTACAGAAGAAGAGAGGAAGGGTGAAAAAGAGGAGAGATGAAATGGGGTGGGACAACAAACATGTCTATTATGGAGAATTTACAAGTCTGAAATTCAGTAACAAGAAAATTTAATTTCTTGAATGATATGAAATTAATGTACATCCACATATTTATGTATGCAGGGAAACATTCTCATATTATCGACTTAGTTTCTGTACATAAAATTCAAAATGCAATATGTATATAGGAATGCCACACAGTCGGCAATAAAAAAATAATTTTTTTCAATGTAACATATGAAAACACTTGTTCTAGATCCCATGTAGTGCACTATAATAAACTCCAGTTGTTGGGCCTATACGTATAAACCCGTCAAATTTCCCATAAATTTGGACAATTTGTAACGGTGATAGTAACATGAAAAATCCAATAGGGAACTCTGTAGATTGTAGAGCAGAGTACAAATATTTTTTGTAGCTAGACCTGTACTTATATATGTTGTAATCTGTCTATGATCAATTCCATTAATGCCAGTATATGAACCTATTCACATTATCTATCAACATGAGATTATCACTAACAAGTTTCCTCATCCGAATAGCTGTAATGGAATACATGGCACTGCCATCGAGTGGAGACAAAGCTTCTACAGATCACATTTGTAGATTCTTCCCACTTTGCACTGATAGGCAAATATTTGCCTTATATCAAAAAGTTGGTACACTAGAGAATTTGAACTATTTCATAAATATCATGTTTTGTCCAACAGTAGAGTTCACAATTGTGTTAATGACAATAAGCTGGAGGCCAGCTGGTCTGTGGAAAAACACAGACAAAACTATGCTAGTCAGGAAACAAAGTAAGTTTAATCATTTTAACTCATAGTGCAGTTAAAACAATGCACGGCAATAGAATGTAGTACTCAGCATCGCTTGCTCATTCAGATTTACTAAAAACTGGTATTAGTTGGAAAACATCCATTATAAAATTTCAAATAGCTACAAAATGGTGATTTCATCTCTCTTTGAAGCTTCATAATGGATGCTTGCAATCCAAAAACCAGACATTAATCAATTTTAATGCGTAACTGAGAGTGAGTAGTGCAAACTATATTCTGATCGCTTGTTGTTGTTGCTCTTTACCACCAATACAAAAAACAACTCAGCTTGGAAACTAACAATTTCAAACATTACATCAAAGAACTTCAATTGATACACACAGATATTTGTTGAATATTGTATTATTTTTTATGTCCAGCCTTTCACTGTCAATCAACAGGTACAACTGCTCACACAGTATGTTTTGAGTCATACGACTTTCTCCAGTGCAGCTAAATACTCTACAAAACTCATTTTCTGGTAATTAAATTTTAATTAACTTGTAAGTAAGAAATCTGACCTACACAATAACAGAAATCTGTTTCAGAATTGCACACTGAAAACTTTTATGTACAGGGGAAGAGGAAATATCCACTTACACAATAATGGTGCTGGATTCCCTGCCTACCTACAATAACAGCTTCTGTAGGCCCTATGGTCATACAAAGTTATGCAGATGTAATCCAAGACACTCATAGAGCCCACAAAATTTTTGGGGCAAACCACAACAGCGTATCAGCAGTTCCATAAAAGTGGAACCTTTTAAATAAATTCAAAGAATTGTGTAACTTTTGGGATTACAATTAACAATATGTTCCTAATATACACACATTTCACATCAGTGACCAAAGTTGGACAAGCGAAAGGACAGGAATAATTTTTCTGATTGATCAACATAATTAATGTAATTGTGGCAGAATAATGTTTGTATTTTACTTTATTTTTCTTTTTTGAAGAATTTCTTTGCTACAAAACAGATTCAAATTCACACTTCTTGTCTCTTTCAATGTTCATAACGATACCACAGCGCTCTAACCAATCAGCAAACCATCATGCTCCCAGGTCCTAAGCACCTTCATGTAACTGATAACCAGCTGGATCATACCAGTATCAGTTCTCATAAAAGAGTTCATCTCAAAGATAAACTAAAATTGTTACAATCTGAATGGAAAAATTAATGTAATTATTACAAATAGTAACAGTCTCAAAATTAAATCCTGCTTTTTACGCTGAATTAATCCTACCATAAAATTTTCCACTTCATATGTTTTCTTAGGGTACAATTATTAGGCTGTGATTGACTACTTTATTTCCCCTCCCCTGCAGATCTAGTCACAGTTCAAGAATTTAGAGAGAAAGAGCATCACTTTTCTTTTTACCTCTCACAAACTTCAGCATTATTCATAATATAATGCGCAACACTACACAAAAACCACTAATAATTATTATTTCTTCTACACACCCTCTACGTCATTAGATAAAATCGACAAACAGGGAGGATGTACAATGGAAAGAAAGATATTTTCCCACTGCAATTTCAACAGTATTTTACGGCTCTGGTATTTCACATATTGGTTTTTAATGCGTGGTACCAAACAGGAAAAATTAGAAAACGTGAAAGCCGAAGTTTGCTATATATTCTTCATGGTTACTATTCATGATACAATACACCATCTAGAATATGTATAACACATTTTGTTTTCTTCTATGTTAGACATTTCATTAAAGGTGATGATGTCACTGTTGTCTTGTATAACAAGAATTTGGACAAAAATTTCCTCTTATCTTATGCAAAATGGCATGCTGTTGGGAAACGTTATATGTCATTTGTCTTTAAGTTTAACATAAATAAAGACTACAAAAGAACAGAAATGTTTAATCACCACCTAAAGGACTAACTGTTATGTCACTGTTCATCAATCAGCTTCAGTTCTTGATGTTGACAATTTTCATTTTCCTCGTCACTGAATCCACATGAATTATGAATGAATGAGGAACATATCATAGTGCATTGTTCCAAAGCCTATTCCTTTGTACATGGAATCCACCAAAAATTTGACAGACACAAAAAGTTACACCAAAAGCCATAAATATCCTCTCCCATGTATGAGTTACATATTTCAAATTACATGATACCAATTTTTCTCAAATATAGCCAAAAGATAGCAATTTAATATCGTAATCCAACATGCAATGCGAATACTGTCCAGAAACACAAAACTGCCACATAATATTCAGAGGGTACATTAATCAGCTTTCATATTCCTGAGACAACAGTCTCAACTGAAAGCAGATTTTGTTGCATAAGTTTTCACTTATAAAGACAAAAGGTACAAAAAGTCATTATTAAATACAGAAAATCCTTATCAAACTGAACTACATTAACTGTTATGGTACGAATTGTGGCACTGAGGCTCAACACGGCTGTATTTGTATTCCAAATGTGCATCACAAATGAAATTGAAAACAAGTAACTGGCAACACTGTTACATTAATTTTCCTGTGTCTAAGGTCATTTTCTCAGTATATTAGGTTTTATGGAACAAAATATTAAGGACATAATAAGCCTAGTAAATTCCAGAACATTCTCCTCGTGTAATTAATTACCCCTTGCTGTTAAAAGAGTAAGTCAAAAATACCAATTAAAATTTCAAGGAATTTTTAATGACTGACTTTCAGCATAAAATCATATTTTCTCAAGTGAAATCACAGAATGATGTGATCACTGAGTGCATGGAAGTAAAACTATCCAGAGCTTTATGTACAATTATAAAAATCAACTTTCCTTTTGTATGAATCCAGTACAACATTGAATCCAAACACATTTCATCATATCACTTTCAAAAAAGATAAAGACAACCAAAAGCAAGCAAGTCATTTGGATGGGTTGTTTCGAAGCACATTTAATAATTTTTTTGTCATGTGTGTGCGAACGACTTCAGTATCTTTACCACACTCGTTTTTCTTTTTTGTTCATAAATGAAGGGGACAAATACCCAACATCTTACTGACAGTGAGATTACTACAACCTGAATAAATGATCAGACCCAGTTAGAAATGAAAAGAAATGGATAATCCTCCACAAGAAATTCTTCACTCACTTCACAAAATTCTTTGAAACTTTAAATCAAAATGGCTGATCTGTAAAATTCCATTGTGGTTCTGCTCATTACATTACTACTGTTCCACCCCACTCATTATTAGCTGTCTAACCACGTTCTTTAAGTGCTACACATATGTTTGTTTAATGTAAACTGCCTATCCATTAATTATTTACTCAACAATGTTGTTTTGAAGTTACAAATTTTACAGAAGACTGAATTGTGTGTGTGTGTTTTATAAAATTATTGAAGCACCATAAAAGTAACCACAGGGAAAGTGGAAAGCTTCACCAAAGATCTGGAAAATTATTAAAAAGCACATAGTTTGTTCATGCAGGTGCATGAAGTCTGTCTCAAACATTTCCTAGCCATAGTTCCAAAAATAACACCTAGTAAATTAATTGCTTTTTTTTTTTTTTTTTTTTTTACAAATAAAATAACTGCTCTTTAAAAATAGTTCCTACATCACTTGTGAAGACATGCACCGAGAGTATAAGCTTTGTTTCACAATGAAACAGCTGTTTACGATTTATAAGAAAATGTTCAAAACACTAGTGACACATAGGAAAAGGGAAAGTAACAAATCATGTTATGAGCAAATTTCTTACTTAAGAGGGACAAACATTCGATGAAGGCATTTTTTCACTTAGTAAAAGAAGAAACAGCTTCTTAGCGACTGAATATTGCGTTCTTTGAGTGAAAAAGAAACCGTGTTGTGAGAATAAGAAAAATCTGGAAAGAATTGTGGAGCATCTCTAAATCTTCAAGATCAAATTAGGATATTTATTCGGGTTCCCACAGGTCAAGCATAACTGATCCTTAATGTCAATATACAAATATCTAAAATAAAAAACAGAAAGTATGGCCAAATAACTACCACCGTTAAGCAGATGTTTATTTTACTGGTCACTTAACACTCTTTACAGAAGTTAGCAGAAAATTCCTCTACAATAACGAACTAGTGAATCATAAAATCATCCTCACTTCCGCGAATTAGGTATTTTTCCCCCCCCTTCTTCAGTGTTTTACTGACAGTCATACCCAACAACATCCTCATAAACATAAGGTTGCACGTGTGTGTGTGTGTGTGTGTGTGTGTGTGTGTGTATATATATATATATATATATATATATATATATATATACAAAAACTTTTCATAATGTGTTAAAGTGAATAACATTACTATCCAAAAAATAATACACATGGAAATGGCCAATTAGATAAAGTTTTATCATATACAAAAAATTTTGATAAGCAATTTCTGTAATTTGTTTGATTTTCTGGGTTAGTTGCGCATTTAAAACAAATATTCACCTGTTTTTAAAAAAAAAAAAGAGTTGAAACACACTAACTCAACCCATTACGTAAAGTTGTGCAGCAAAAATAAAGGAGAGAGAAGAACTGGTAATTACTGGAGCAGCTGTCTTTGTTATGAAATATTGATATTCTGCATTGAAACTGCGTCACATGTTTTCTGTGTTGACAAGAGAATCATTATTGCCAGAATTTTCTTAACCACAGAAGAAATTAACAAAATGAGCTGGGTAGGAAATAAGTCACCTCAGGAGATTTTAAAGTAAAAAAAGATGTAGAAGAAACTTGAGCAACATCTACTGTACCAAAATAATCATCTCAAGTAAGTTTACATCAAACTTACAGTGTTCATAAAAAAAACTTACACGAACTTTCAAATAGGCCACTGTGCTGGAATATTGTTACTCAGATCATATGATATTAAAGTGGTGGCAAAGATGTTATAACAGTGGCCATGTTCACATTCCCTTGAAGATAAGACAATGTATAGTGAAATTTTTGTTAGAAGAGAAAGAACAAGAACAAAGGAACTTCTACCTGTTGAAGAACCACTTAAGAAATATAGGGCAGAAAGAAATACAGGAAATGAGGAGGAGGTATGAATGTAACAAATAACAGCTCAACAGATGGAACTAAATTACTGAAAACAGATGTCCTTAATGATTAACTGCAAGAACCAACAAACACAATTCAAGCAGTGCACAAGGAATAGAAACAAGGTGATATAACTACTTTGTTTATTGTATTAGAAACTGAAACACGTTGATTTTTCAAGACTAACTGGTACATTTACTGCTAGACCTGTCCATATTCTCTAACGATGTACTCTCATGGACAAAATACAATGTCTCATTCTTATCATTCAGAAAGAGCTGTAGCAATACATTACACTTTCTATGCATGTGTGAATTTTATAGGATGGAAATGGCTGAAGATGTGAACATGCAATGGAAATAATAACATAGGTGGCAACAGCATCATGAGAGATGAGAGGAAATTTACGGAGTATACTCAAAGGAAATGTTTGATAATTTCCACAACTTATGAATGACACAGGAGAGAGAGACAAATAGAAAATAATTGGAGTAAATGAACACAAAATGAAATCATACATAAACACAAAAAAGGACCAGCTTGAATAACAATAAAAAGGAATCTCACACAAAACAGAAATAACATGGCATCTGGGCAACCAAAAAGGAGGTCAGAGGGCAAAATCTGATCACAGATAACAAAGAGGTAGTGACAGGATGAAACACAAAAACATGTACTGTTGTAATGAAGAAAGGTAGGCAGACAGGAAGGAAAATGGACAAAAAGTGAAGAAGAGAACAATACCAAAACCTAGAGGAAGATGAGAGCATGAATGTGGATGGGTAAACGGCTGAACAATTGAACATAGAGAATAAATCACGTCAAACTGACTGACAAGAGGAGCCCTGAAACAAATTATATGAATGCTATAGGGTTGAAAAGAATAATGAAAGACGAAAGGGGCTGATGATACTAATGTAAAAGTTATGGTCATGGAGCCTGTAAGATACAAGTAGGACCTGCAAGACAATTTCCAATAGTTTATATTCTGTGGCTGGCAGCATATGTGACAATTCGGAAGATTCAAAGTAGCAAGTGCTGAAGCCTTCTCATGTCATATTGGACAGGCTATCAATATTGCCCAATAATTCTCTACTAACTGCTCATCTGCATATCATCCACATCACCAATCATCCACAATCAAGTTCTTGACCCCCCTTTTCTTCGCTCTGCCTTCTTTTCTTCATTTTATTTCTGAAGCTATAGTCACTCTCTTGTTGCAATTAACTGTCTCATTATTCACTTTTTCCATTTTTTGTCCATCATTGTAATTTTTTATACATTTTGTTCAACTATTTATTTTCTTTGCAAATTCTCATTTTTTAAAATAATAATCAATATCTGGAACTGTACTGTTATTTCTTTACTATCCCCCATCTTCCCAAATTTCATTCATCACCTAAGTTTTTGCATGAAATTTGCCTTGTAATGGGTACTCCATGACTAAACAGTTAAATTCCTAACCACTGAATTTTCACATATTATTATATCTGTTACCTGACAACCAATATTTTATCAAGGTCTCCAACCAGTGACCCACTCTTTGAGTTTTCTCTATTTGGAGTCTGTCCTGTTATTTTGTTACTTACTGCCCCCCCCCCCCCCCTCTCTCTCTCTCTCTCTCTCTCTCTCTCTCTCTCTCTGTCACTCTCAGCATAATTCTAGTTCCTCACAAGGGTCAAGCGGGACTGCTGAACTGAAATAACCACGTTCAATTGTGCTGCAGCCCATTACAGTCTACTTGGAGAATATTGTGCACTCTCAACATGCAGTTTTTGCGACTTGATATAGTCAATATGTAAAGATTTTTTATTTATATCGTGGTAACAAACTATTTTTAACATAATTAAAATTTGAACAATATATGAAAAGGATTGCTACCAATTCCATATTTTTTAATGGGAACAGAGCAGATAGTAGCTGCAATGAAACTGTTAGCCT
This sequence comes from Schistocerca americana, assembly GCF_021461395.2. Taxonomy (NCBI): domain Eukaryota; kingdom Metazoa; phylum Arthropoda; class Insecta; order Orthoptera; family Acrididae; genus Schistocerca; species Schistocerca americana. The sequence continues at coordinate 654,839,943 of NC_060130.1, read as the reverse complement.
ATGTAAGCTTAAAAGTATCAAAATAAATGTGTGAAATTAAACTGTTACCAAAATAAATGAGAAAAATGTCTAAAAAACCAAATACAAATTCTATATTCAAATCTATAAATATTCCGCCATGTTTCGACTATACGTTGTACAACTTAGGCTGAAATTTTCTTCATCCTGTCCACCAATAATGTCCACTTGAATTAAAAGTCACTATTTCATCCAGAAGAGACTTTTTGTAACATTCATAATTTTTGTTCAGATGAGGCAAAGTGAAAGTACAATGGACAGAAGTCTAAATTAATATTGTCAAATAGACTATAATGATAGTCACAAGTATAAGAATCTTTTTACATTATACATCCAAGTAACTGGTTCCTTCATGACATAATTTATACATATATACATAAACCACATATCATCCATGTCACATAGCCACTAACATTCCCTGAGAAGTGAGAAGCGATAAATGCCTTTCAAAAGCCAGCTGCACTTATGACAGTATGTCATAAATGGTTTGTTACCATATTACAAACATTCAAAGTCATCAGTCTTCATTACTAAAAAGAAAGATACAACAGCTAAATCATACTTTTGATGTAACAGTCACAGCTTAGGACGCAAATGGGAGCCATAAAATTAAAAACAAAATGGAAGACACTCAATCACAAATGATTTTTTTTCCCATTTTAAGTACAATGAGTGGTGCAATTCCTTCAGTGTCTCTTTTTCTTTCCCACGAAGTTTCAGTCCCCAAACTTCGTAGTTACCACAACCATTCTCTGTGGCAATAATCTCTATAGTGAACTACACTGTGCAACTCACTAAACTGCTACCACAGTTCAAATAGGAAGGAACACAAAAAGATATGTAGTGGAGTGCAAAAACACTATTAAAAGACTGGGTGGAATATGAATGACAAACTGCATGTACTGGTATACAAATCTGGTATTTACAAGACACAAAAACATTAACTCTTGATTTATGGAACAACACGGAAATCATTTAATTTACACATGAAGTTCATGTGTTTGAAGATAAATGTATGAAATACAATTGATATGACAGTTTTCAAGATACGTATCTAGTGTTTCACAAAACTGCTAAGTAAAACAAACCAGTTGTTTTCAAATACATTCTCAAACTTTAAACAAAAATAAAGAGATTTTCACCATCTTTTTTCAAAGAGAACTGCAAATGTCTAAGCTAAACACGGTTAGTGATTTTGCCCTCTGTAAATAAACAAAGATACAACTGTGACGTACTGTAAATCAGTTCGAATATTCTGTAAAACACCAGACAAAATTTACGGACAGACATCATGTTCTAATTTTTACAATGTTTAAATTAATATGATAAGTTGTTTAACATGGCAATTAAACAGAATATTAATATCACTTTTACAGACCAATGGGATCCATATTGCTTTCGTTGATCACTGTTCCAGGTTGAAACAGTGGGATTATCTTTCTTACACCACACACGCATATTCACAACGGATGTGCTGGTATTTTTACCATTCAAATACACAATCCAAAATGGCAACACACTGTGAACTACTCCACACAATCCAAACGCTCATTTTGGAACAAAAAATGATTGATTTGGACCAAGAGTCTGATTGCTCATCTGACTTCTAGTGTTGGTAGCATACAACTGTTGCTGAAAATTATGGAACTGTTGGGCATAATTAGGATCAGCTGTTGTAGGACCCATGAATGGAGAATTCTTGAAATTGTTTGCTTGTCCCATTGAAGGTGGTAATGGCTGACTTGCATCTGGTGCACCACCTAACCCCATAGGTGAGGACTTTGGTCCAGGAACAAATACCTGTGAGCCAGGGCCCGGACCCGGCACAAATGGATGTTCACCACCGGGACAAGGCCCAACTCCCAGCATTCCACCACTCATCCTCATCATTCCACTTGGACGCAGGCCTCCACGCAGTGGGACTGCTCCCATTCCTGGCCCTCCATGGCCCACAACCATTCCACCTGACATTGGTAGATTCACACCAACAACAGGACTACTGGGACCGACTACTGGGCCACCTACATTTCCACAGCCAGGGCCAGAATGGGGCACATTGCCCATTCGCACTCCATTACCATTTGGTTGACCAGTTCCAGGAAAATACTGCAGGTTATGGACAGGAACACTGCCATCTAAGCTGGATAGAGGATTGGCAAATCGCTGCAGGAAGTCAAGACTCGGTGGTCCTCTCGGCCCTGGGGCTCCTGTCTGTGGCTTTGCTGGTAAGTACTGTATCGTATTAGGGGTACTTGCTTTTACCTGAACATTTGTGTGACCATACGTTCCTGGAGCTGGGGGTCTTCCAGGAGCACGTTGTGGGCAGGGATTTCCCATGTAAGGAGAAGGTCCCCTTGGTGGACCTAACCCCAACATGTTGCCAGACTTGGGAGAACCAACAGTTCCAGGATGCTGCACACTGCACGGAACTGCTCCTCCTTGCCCTGAAACACCACTGGGGCTATATGAGTGTGGTGGCACACCTTGCACTTGGAGACTCACAAAACCCCCACCAGGTCCACCATCCTGGCAAGGTCCCACATCTCCAGGATGGGCCGGTGACTGCTGAAAACCCATCACACCCGGTCCGCCTACCATTACAGGATTCTGTGGATTTGGTGAGTTTGACACACTGCTCGTCAACTGCTGACTCATTTGCGCCATTGACGTGATAGGGTCAAAGTGAGCCATCTTACCATCACAAGAAACACTGCCACTCACATTTGGATTCAGAGGCACATTTTCTGATCGCAGACATGGGAAGTTGCCTCCAGTTGTTGGTGAAATGTCAACAGGTGGTCCTCCACCAGATGGCGAAACATCTAAAAAGTGAGATGTCACTTTTACACCACCCACACCCGGCTGTGCCTGTTGAGGTACAAATCCTGGTACCTGGCTACACATTGATGGAGAACTTCCTGGTGGTCCATTGGGATTCTGAAACCTTAGCGCACCCATTCCATCATTCAATGGACTGGAGCTAAGGAAATGTGCTCCATCCTCAGGTCGCGGTGCTTTCACAGGTCCATCCATTCCTGGTGTTCGACGTGGAGCCTTGTTATCAGATCCTGGCGTGTGTGGACTTGGTAAAGGAAATCTAGTATCACCAGAACCACTTGGATACCTTAACTCCACAGACGTTGGTGTAAGAGGAGTGGCAGGCCCAGACATACGAGTGTTCATATCTGAGGACGAGCCTTGTAAGTTTCCATCCAAATTTGGTGGAGGTAAGCTGCCAAAATAAAATAAAAAAAAAAAAAACACAGGTAATTAATGAAAATAGAGAACAATAGGAGAAACACATACTAAAAACTAAACAATTGTGTCCCACATACTGAAAACGAAGTGCAATAACAGAAATAATTTGTATTTTTCTTAATGTGGGAAAAGGATTTAGGTAAGCAATTCTTTGTAAAATCCCGTACACCCTATTCATATATTACATGTCAATGGTTTGGTACATTTATACACTGCAGTCTATTCAGAATAAATTTCAGTTTATTCTAATACATAATCTATTAAATTACGATTTTCTGCTACATCGATAATACGTCAAAAGTGTGCAACTCTGACATGCTTACATGACACTATAACACAATGAACCACTTGTGAAGACTAATGGTAATTCTCATCCAAGTGGTAGCGAGTTATAAAAACCAAGCTGAGAAACATCCGCAGTTTGGTGAGTTACAATGTATCTCTCATTTTTTAAAACCAAATTCCAATTTCAACGAAGCTATTCTTGCTACTAAAATAGTAACTAGTCTCACTGCACGAGATTTTGCTCTTACAATCATTATTCTTTGGTCTGATCATCCAGTATCATATTTTTCAACTTTTGCAATTTCTTTAATACTTTAATGAATGCTATAGTCCTCCTTACGTAGAGCAGATGATGAAGTATCTATTCCGCATTACATTACTGCTTCCTCCCTAGTTTTATTTCTCCTGAAGTTACTTCACTTCTACAAAAATGTTAAATTTCAGAAGTTCGTAGCTGCAGAGTGAAGCAAAAAAGGGGCAAACAGCTTCCTGATGCTTAGTAACTATAAATTCTTGTTCAGATAAAAAGCTTTAACACTACTGTGCTTACAAACATTTGATCCCTTAGTGAGTCATGTCACACATCAGAAGTGTGACAACCTATGAAGAGAATTGGAAAGCTTAAGAAAACAGCCCGACACACAATATTTATCAGCCACATAATATTCCATTTTTAAGTTGCATGGTGGCCTCCCTGGTAATCACTGATTTATACTGTGATTAAATTCCTAAACTCCATAAGGTATTTTGCAGTAACTCAAAATTTAATTTCAGCAGTGATGGACATGTCAACAAAATGTAGTGTAGTTAGTACTTTTCCACATTTATGAGCAGATTGCTTCATTATGGTGGAAAAATGAATTTTGGTGATTAAACAAGCACACTTTTGAGAGCACGAAAGGATTAATACTTAGCGTAGAGGTGACGAGAACACTAAATATACTGAGTTGCACTTCCAAATTAGGACAACAGCTCTTATGGTTTCAGATCAATGTACGTCAGTTTCCACAGCTGTAGGCTCTTGTTTTAAGCATAGGATGATAATATTTAACAGCATTAATGCTGACATGAAAAAGGAGTCTGTTATGTGCATCTGGAAAGACAGGTCTTAGCTGTGGTAAGATATTCTGAGGGAAATCAGGAAATCAGTTGCTTCATAATTTACTGGAAATTATTCAGCTTTTCGTGGCAGCAGAATAGGAGGAATTTCAGTTTCTCCCAGTGTATAAAATGTTCAAACAACATTCAGGAAGCAGCCAGTTGGTATCTTGTGATTTTAAAAAAAAATTTCATTCATCAAAAAAATTAAAAACCTGTAATCATAGACTGCTGAAAGTTTTTCAAATTAAATCGTCATCAATTCAAAGATCTCTTGAGAAATTATGTTATCGATCTGACAACACTTCACTCTGCGCACAGTTAGTTGATAATAGTGCAATGCCTCTCTGATTTGTCTTTCACTAGAACCATTCTGCTGAAAGGTTACTTCAAGGTGGGCTAACTCAACTGACAAACTTTTAGGGACTGAGATGACATGTGTCCTTATGAATCATGGTACGAAGTATCTCTTCACGCTCAGTGAGATGGTGACAACTATCAGCGTGAAGATACAAAACAGTGAGACTTGGCTTCCCACAAATGGCAAGCCCCAGCAAACCATCAAACTCCTTTTTGACCAACGCATCACAAAGTCCTATTAACAAAGAAAACTCAGTCGCAAATTTTTGCAAAGTGGTAGGAGTGTGTGTCATGAACAACATACTAAAAATCCTAACTGGTGAGATGTGATAATTTGGGTGAGGGGCATTAAAAGATCAATTTTTTGTGTGTTTCTCGAATAACTTGAGAACAGACTTCTAGCAGAATTTTTTCCAAATTTTTTCCAGTACAAAATTAAACTACATTAAAGTTTCTACAAGAACGATCATATTTATTTTTTCTCTAGAATTAACAGTCTCTGTGTTGCAGGGGATGAGAAAGTTACAGATTATTAAAATAATTGTTCTACTCGTAAAAACTTAATGTTTTTCTTTAAATGAAGTGGGTTAAAAACAAATATTAAATTCATGAACTTCTCTTCTCATAAGTCTGCAAACAAAGATGTGCACATGATTTCCTACTCTATCTACACCAATATATCACAACTGAAACAACTACAGAATGTTTCACAAAGTTATATGGACCCACCATAGCATGCCTTATGAATCACTGGTGACACAGTGTGCAGACGTGCCTGGGAAGCGTGTGTAGATGGGCAGTCGGTCGAATTTCAGTAGACATGGGAGTGGCAATCAGCCTAATAACCTTTGATATGTACACACTCTGCCGGAGTTGCAATAGTTGCTCCATCAGGGTGTGTCTTATAGTACACAGCGCATTCCTTTGCGGGGACGGGGCTGTTTTCCATCTCCTTGTGAAACGACAACTTACCTTTTTAATGGTCAATTCACCATGGGCGCAAAATATCTTTGGATTTGACGCTTTTCCTCTTTTTGGCCCCCTAGATGGTTGGTGAAGTGCATTTAGTGTCTCAATCTGTCCCTTTTCATCATTGGGACTCCTTACTGCAGTCTCACAGCCCATTATTTGAGAAAACCTTGGGCTGGTGAGAAAATTTTGAGGCATGTTTCTTTTAAGCTGTCGCAGTACCAAAATCTGTCGCCCCTGTGCCATTCCCTTGCCATGCGTGACAAGGTAAAGGCTGAGTTGCAGCATTGGCAGGATCAAGGCATCATTGCTCTTATTTTATTGAGTCAGTGGGCCACCAGTTTAGTGGTACTTCAGAAGCCCAATGGTGCCACATGCTCTTGTGGTGATTTTAAACAGATGGTCAAAGTGCGATGTGTCGCAAATTCGTATCCCATTCCTCGGCAGACAGAGTTGCTGGCAAAGCTGCTGGGAGGGGGAGGGTGGGGAGCAGTATTTTCCTGCCACTGAAATGTGGGATGATTACCTGCAGTAGCCCCCGAACATGGTTTCTTGGACATCCCTCGTCAATAACACCCCCTTTGGGCTTTACCAGTTTAAAGCTTTCCTTTTGGGATCTCGCCTGCACCAGGAATTTACAAACAGTATTTGGAACAGCCGATTCAGAATATTCCCTATTGCGTCAAGTACCTTGATGACATCTGAGTCACAGGCCCTACTCGAGAGGAGAATTTAGGAAACCTTCTGTCAGTTTTCCAAAACCTCCTGGAGAATGGCCTTCATTGCAAACTGGTAAAATGCAGCATTTTCTCCCTGAAGATGCATTTTTCGGGTCATGTGCTTCGTAAAAATGGTCTTGTCCCCAAGGATGACCACATCAAGGCCACTGTCAACATAAAAGCACCCAAAAACCTGAAAGACATTCAGTCTTTTTTTGGGTAAAATTTCATTCCTGAGGCTGTACACATCTGCCAGCCTCTTAACCAGCTTTGCCACAAGAGCATTAAGTTTGTCTGGTCTGCAGAATGTCAAAGGTCTTTTCAGTCTCTCAGGCAGTGCTTGTGGTGCTGCCTGCTTGGCTTGCTTTATGCTTGGTAAACCTTTCACCCTGGCCTGTGCCGCATCCCAGTACAGCACTAGTGCCGTCCTGTCCCATTTAAACATTGATGGCATTGAACAGCCCTTCACTTATGCATCAAAGATGCGGTACAGAGTAATGATTATCAGGTGGAAAAGGTAGCACTAGCTATTATTTTCGGGGTTAAAAAGTTCCATGTCTTACTGTATAGCGCAGGTTTCCTCCTCATAATCAACCAAAAGCCACTTGTTTCCTTACTTGGCCCTCGTTTCAAGTTGCACACCAGTTGCAGCAGTGGGTCCTCTTTCTCAGTAACTACTGTTATGACATTGGTTACTGCTCCACCATCCAGTATGCCAATGCTGATGTGCTTTTGTAGTTACCGGTAGGGCATGATCTGGAGTTCAATCAGCAGGAGACTCTTGTAATGGTGTTGAATGATGTCTTGCCGCAAACCTTGTTGGACTTCCTGCTGACAGCAGGCAAAGTCACAACTGCCATGGTCACTGAGCCACTTTTCTGGAATATTGTTTCGAAAGTCCAGCAGGGTTGGCTGGAGCCCATCTCTTCGGGTGTAGATCAAGTGTAGTGTACATTCTTCCTCCTTCGTGATCAACTTAACATTGTCCAGGAGGGTTCTCATTCTTGCCACAGAGGAGCAATTCGGTCATGTGGCCATTCTCACAGAATTGTGTCCTCGTAAACTCCAGTTGCCGCACTATGACTCATATGAAGGCATCAGTGCAACGTCACATCTACTGGCTGGCGATCGAGCATGACATGGAACATCCAGTGTGTTCCTGCAAGGCTTCAGCACAGAACTAGGCGACCCCAAAGCACCAGTTCTTTGTCCTTGGCCAATCCTGGAGCACCCTTGGGACAGTGTGCATGTCAACTACACTGGCCCCTTTTGGGCAGCATGTGGTTGTTGGTGGTCAGTGCATTGTTCCAATTTCCTGTATGTTGCCAAGCTGTCCTCCGTGTTGTCAACTGCCACAGTTTGCAGGTTGCCAATAATTTTTGTCTTTGTGGCTTCCCCCAAAACCCAGATATCTGACAATGATCAGCAATTGGGGTCACGGCAGTTTTAGCGCCTTTGCATCCACAACGGTATCCAGCATCTGGCTACCGCTCTGTTTCATCTGCCTTCAAATTCGGAGTTGGAGAGTTTCATGTATACATTTAAGACCCAAAAGAACTAGTCTGTGTCCGACCCTTCCCGTGATGGGTGCGGTCTGGCAAAACATTTGAACAGGCACCACCCCCGGGTCTCCTGGTTTTGCTTCACCATGAGTTGCATGCTATAGACTACCAAGGATGGCTGTTTTTTTCCTCCTGGGTCTTCTATTTTGGCCAGCTACTTCGGCCAGTGGCATGAGTAACTGCAGGATGTCATAGTGGGCCACGAAGCTCAACAGTAGTTTGTGGTGGATGTTGGCAGGGAGCAGCTGGCCCGCCAAGCACATCAGCTACACTCGCGCCCTCTTGGGACATCACTGCTACAATCTGCTAGACTGCCAGGCAGTAGTTTGGGTCACGATGTTGTTCCAGATGAGAGCTTCCATTTCCAGTGGGGTGCTTCCCTGTTGCAGCCCCTTCCACACACCTGCTGCCCTCCTATGACCTGCAGCAGCAGCCCCCAGTAGAACCCCACCACCTGCTCCTGTCACTGTGGAGCCCATAGATTTTGAGGTCCACCCCCCTCCCTCCTCCTCTGCCACCTCCCTGCCCCCACCCCTTTTCATTTATGGAGGTGCCATCCTCTCCACTGTGACTGTCACTGCCGCAGAATCTGTGCCCTTCCGCCCTTCCAGCAGAGCCAGTGGTGCTGGTGCGATAGTGCGGAAACCTGGTGACATGTAGTATGAGCTGACTCGCTGGCAGAGGTGTTTACCTGCAGGAGGCACTAGGTCAGGCAGGTCAGTGCTTGCTCAAAGTTTGACCACCTACCATATTGTCATGTCTTGTGCCAAGTGCTGTCTGCACCATGCCCGAGGTGAGTTCTTCCCATGCTCGGCTTTATGTGGGTTCGGACACTCTGCTTACTGTAGATCAACTTTCATGGCGAGTTTGTTTCCCTCTCAAGGAGTGCACATACTAAGGATACCTTACTAAAAATTACCATCATCAGGCCGAGCAGATTAAAGGAATGATTAAAACATTGGTGGGCCTTGCTAAAATAATTTGTGAGCCACAGTACGTGGAGGAAAAGCTTGATCATTTATGAATTACTTTTGGATGAAATGGTTGCTGTGGCAAAAAATAAATCGGGCTCAATATCCTCAAAGATCTGAAGCTTCTAGTGGAAAAGAGCCACCAAAAGGGAAAGTTTTCCTATAATTCGTTAAAACAGTCAGTCACATATTGTATCAGATTCCATGTTTAAACTGCCAAAAATGTGTGTGAATATTAGAAGATTGCAAAGGACTGACACTTGCTGCTTACTATAGCAGAAATATGCTAAATCGCTTTCACGTGCAGTGAAACGTACATAGGAAATTTCAAAAGAAGCACCTCACTTAAAGAAAACAGAAGTAATTGTCGTCTGGGAAACACAGATGAATCAGCAGTGACAGATCATGGTCTCTCTCTCTCTCTCTCTCTCTCTCTCTCTCTCTCTCTCTCACACACACACACACACACACACAGTGTCCAAACAGCACTTTTTCAATATACACGTAAAATTAGCTATAACAATATTTTAACACTTACGAAGGAGAACTGATGTTGCTTTCCTTCAAGCTTGTGTTTGGTTGCTTCTGAATAGTTAACTCTTGCCCTTCAAAAGTATTGAGGTACTGTATCTGCTGTGGGGATGGTACCGGCATAAGATTTGGCTCCTTAGATGGCACTGAAATAAGGCTTGAATCCTTAGGAGGTTGAGTTGGAATTTGCTGCTGCTTCTGCTGGGCAAGTGTTTGAAGTGTTCTGCAGAACATAGTGTCAACTGCAACATACAGACACGAGATGTCACTGAAAGATTTAATTAGCACTAAATGTAAACAGCTATAAAGAACATTACTTTTAGTGCCCCCCACCCCCACAAAAAAAGCTTCACAGGATCAGTGGCTGGCAAACTGGGCTCTCACCCTCAAGTTTTAAGAACAGTTTTCTATTCCTCCGTAAAAATTGTCTCTCAATACATACAGCAAGAGGCTCCTACTAATCCCTACGCACTAGCAACACTAAGCTCAGATTCATCAGCCATAGAATTTTCTGAACACTGCATGAATGTGCATTATCAACTGGAGCTTTTCACAGCAGTGGATAATCTCACATTAAATACATGTACTTCTGATAAGAAATATGTTGGCTGTTTTCCTTATTAATACTTTGAACTCCATAAAAATGCCTGTTTTTCGAAATGAGTAGAGAATGAAGAAGTTACTATAGGGGAAAAGAAAGGAAAATAAACACAATGTACAAGATAACATAGGTGAAGCAACTATCAGAGCTACAAGCTGACAAGCACATGTGAAGCATATTCTTCTGTCAGTGGGAACCTAGATCATAGCAAAATCTTTATATAGAAGTTAGTTGATGGATTCCATACCAGGACAATAATTTACCACAGAGTACAGACTGATCCACCATTTAGGCAAAAATTCAATCTGCAGTGCATTCAGAAAGATGCAATAAATCTGAAGATAAAATCATCTAGGTCATTACGCCTCATCATGTTCCTCTTCAAATTTCTTTCTTTCAACTGACATTTCAACCCCTCTGCTAGGATGATCTTCAGGATGTTCTGGTGGTCCCAGTTAGGTGATTATGAAAAAGAAATTTAAAGTGGAACATAATGTGGCCTACCAACCTAGAAGGTTTTACCTTCAGTGACAACTGCTGTGCAAGTCTGCAGACTTACATGTAATAAATCGGTTTGGAAGACAGCTTCCGACATAATTAGAGAGTGTAAAGGCAACAGAATATTTAATGTTTCATAAACCGACACAATCAGAGACATCTGTGATGTACCTGGTGAACACACATGATAAAGTGTACTTGCTACAAAAACCTACATGTTGGGAGCAGACAATCACTCAATATATAGGAACTGCTTAAGATATGCAGGAGGTTCAAGAAAATTTTGAATCTGCACAATAGTTGGTAGTACAGAATAGTAAGATAGTAAAGAGTGTTTTGGTTCTCAATGGCATTCACTTCATGTACCTGATAGGTTCTCAAAAGTGAAGTACTTGTGAACCTACATTGTCTAAGGCAAAAGGTAATACTGTCTAACACTGAAAATCAGTTGGGTTGTAGATAAAGCTCATATGAGCAAATTAGTTTTAGATAAAGATGGAATGAATACTGTGAACAAAAATGAATGTACGTAGATATGCAAATTTAACACAGAAAATGTGCTCCATTCCTTTCACACGAGATTGTAAGCAATGGATTTTACACTGAATATGTTTGCAGTGTGAGAACACTGACATAACTGTTTGCCCTATACATATTAATTTCGCATTCATGGCCAGTTATGGAGATACATTACGTTCACATTACATTTATAATGATTATTAGCCACACAGACACCAGGGAGTTACATCAACAATACAGCAATTGTAGCTCATTTAAAGAGCAGCACCTAGCTGCAAGTGCTGATTAGTGTGGTAAGAACAAGACTCAGTCTGAAGCTCATCATCAGCAGTTGACCAAACTTTTTTACTGTTACTGAATCATAAGAATGTGATATGTTAATGCACAAGGAACTTCAACAAGAAGCAAACATCTGTAAAGCACAATGAGTCAATGTGTGTTGCTCACAGTCAGAAATGTAATGTTCTTCACAACTTTCGAACAGTAGGAATTTCTTGAACATTTATATGAGCTTTTCAATCCTCATCCAGTTCTTGGGATTGGAAACTGCCTATTACATGTGAATTTCTCAAGCACTGAGAAAGATCTGATCTGTTTCCAGACTGTTTTGTTTGAAAAGTAGTTAGAAAAGAAGAGTCCTGGACACCCGATGCCAAGACTGAGGGCGAAATTTTGGAAAATACTTAGTCCAATAACAATGTCAATTGGGAACAAAGAAAATTTCTTATCAAAAAGTTTCAAACAGTAAAGTAAAATCTCTTAAAATCCTTATCAATAATCCAAGTAAATTTGTTATATTAAATATCAAAACCTGTAGTCAAAAAGTGTCCAAATCACCCACTGGGTCTCTTGAAATTAGCACCATGTCTAGATGTGTCAAAATTGTTGAAAGAAATGCATGACAGAATGCACTTTTAATGGTAAAAGGGAATAACTGAATAGAATAACATATGTTTTGTAAATAATTTTAGTCTACCTAGCTGTTAACATATTTAAAATTTACAGTGCCTATGATAACATGCAGAGTACAATATACACTCCTGGAAATTGAAATAAGAACACCGTGAATTCATTGTCCCAGGAAGGGGAAACTTTATTGACACATTCCTGGGGTCAGATACATCACATGATCACACTGACAGAACCACAGGCACATAGACACAGGCAACAGAGCATGCACAATGTCGGCACTAGTACAGTGTATATCCACCTTTCGCAGCAATGCAGGCTGCTATTCGCCCATGGAGACGATCGTAGAGATGCTGGATGTAGTCCTGTGGAACGGCTTGCCATGCCATTTCCACCTGGCGCCTCAGTTGGACCAGCGTTCGTGCTGGATGTGCAGACCGCGTGAGACGACGCTTCATCCAGTCCCAAACATGCTCAATGGGGGACAGATCCGGAGATCTTGCTGGCCAGGGTAGTTGACTTACACCTTCTAGAGCAGGTTGGGTGGCACGGGATACATGCGGACGTGCATTGTCCTGTTGGAACAGCAAGGTCCCTTGCCGGTCTAGGAATGGTAGAACGATGGGTTCGATGACGGTTTGGATGTACCGTGCACTATTCAGTGTCCCCTCGACGATCACCAGTGGTGTACGGCCAGTGTAGGAGATAGCTCCCCACACCATGATGCCGGGTGTTGGCCCTGTGCGCCTCGGTCGTATGCAGTCCTGATTGTGGCGCTCACCTGCACGGCGCCAAACACGCATACGACCATCATTGGCACCAAGGCAGAAGCGACTCTCATCGCTGAAGACGACACGTCTCCATTCGTCCCTCCATTCACGCCTGTCGCGACACCACTGGAGGGGCGTGAGCGGAAGACGGCCTAACGGTGAGCGGGACCGTAGCCCAGCTTCATGGAGACGGTTGCGAATGGTCCTCGCCGATACCCCAGGAGCAACAGTGTCTCTAATTTGCTGGGAAGTGGCGGTGCGGTCCCCTACGGCACTGCGTAGGATCCTACGGTCTTGGCGTGCATCCGTGCGTCGCTGCGGTCCGGTCCCAGGTCGACGGGCACGTGCACCTTCCGCCGACCACTGGCGACAACATCGATGTACTGTGGAGACCTCACGCCCCACGTGTTGAGCAATTCGGCGGTACGTCCACCCGGCCTCCCGCATGCCCACAGTACGCCCTCGCTCAAAGTCCGTCAACTGCACATACGGTTCACGTCCACGCTGTCGCGGCATGCTACCAGTGTTAAAGACTGCGATGGAGCTCCGTATGCCACGGCAAACTGGCTGACACTGACGGCAGCGGTGCACAAATGCTGCGCAGCTAGCGCCATTCGACGGCCAACACCGCGGTTCCTGGTGTGTCCGCTGTGCCGTGCGTGTGATCATTGCTTGTACAGCCCTCTCGCAGTGTCCGGAGCAAGTATGGTGGGTCTGACACACCGGTGTCAATGTGTTCTTTTTTCCATTTCCAGGAGTGTAGTTTGAAGAAACCGCTTTAGTGGCTTTAATACACTCACAATTTACAGCACGTTGGAAATATTTACCATTAGCTGCGCAAAAGTTGGCCATCTGCAATTATAGATCAAGATAAAAGACCTGTACAACACTGGTGTGTATGAAATGCAACAAGCCAATTTTCCCATTTACATAAGGAACAGACATAATAGGAAATATTACTTCAAAAATTAGGCAAACCTGGTCCTGTTACTATTCTGAAGCTGTTCCAAGAAGATATGTATACTTTTCTCCAAACGGAATACATAGCTGTATCAACAGTTATACTGCAGAGTAAATAAATACAGAACATAGCATTTGTAGCTGAACAGTCAATGTCCACACATTTCATGTACAGGGTACCTGGTCCAACATGAGGTTAGGTAGCTTATGGTGTCCCTGTGCAACAATGGATACAGCAACGAGGTGATGAAGAATCCAGCTAATGAGGGAACTGGACTTAGGCATAAAAAAACATAATTACAAATGTCCTTTACTTTTATTAGTAGTACATAAAACAGACACAAACGTATAAAATTGAGTGCATACATTCTACTGCTAATATCAACCCCTTACTCCTTGAGACAGACACACCAATTCAGCTGTTTCACTATAATTGCTTAGACTAACTGCAGATTATAAACTCAGGCTGATTAAGTGTTCGTGAGCCTTCAGGCTCAAAATTTTTATAGATTCAAGTGTGGGTTCTTAGCAAGAACACAAATATATCAGAAATGTTTGTCTGATATTTGAGGTGATGGTCATGAGAGGAAGTTAACACATTGGTGTACTGAGATGTTAGCTGGTCCAACTGACCAGTTGCTTACATTCACCACTCTGGCAACATTGCAGTGTATACGCATTCTTCTGATACAGTATGGGCAACTAGCTTTTGGTACTGACAGCTCAGCAGCATCATGTTTTCCCCTAACAGCTGCTGCATGCCAGCCAATGGAGGAGGGTGCTTGAGCACGTAAAATGAACTACTTGCACTGTAAAATAGATGCTTACATTTGTGAAACATAACAGTGAATTTCTTGTCTGTAATTGGTGCTGCCATTTTGCTTTGGTTAACTTGAAATATAGTTGGTAATTTATTTTGTTTTTGGATTTTTGGTATTTATTCACTTCTATTTCATTTGAAATGACATGCAGTGTGATGAGCAGCTAAATGAGTGAAGTGAAACAGAGGAAGAAAGTGTGCTACACAGCGAAGTCTACAAATCTGTGGGCTCAGTAAAGGAACACTTTGAGAAAAAGAAGGAAATGGGCAAACCATCATTTCCTGTTGCTCTGGTTATAAAGAGAGCTAGAATGGCCTGGAAAATAAGCAAAACCATTGTTTTAGATATAGAGAAAGGACAGAACAATACAGACTGAGATGAAACTGGCACAACAAAGTTTCGGTCACCAGAAAAAAGTGGCCGAGGAATGAGCAAGGGATAGCTTGGGATGATTTTCAGGAAGACATTATTTGTAATTATTCTGTTACAGAACCAATGATAACTATGTCAGAAATCATAGTAATGTGGAAGAAAGGATGGTTATACACTACCTGGACCAGAGTATCCGAACACCTCTATGTAATGCAGAATTGATCACTATATGTCAGTATAAAAGGAGGCAGAGAGTATTGTGTTGCCACTAGAGTAGCAGTAACAGCAGAATTGGTCAGTCAAGCGAGGTTAGTGACTTCGAATGTGGACTAGTCATTGGATGTCACCTGAGTAACAAATCCATCAGGAACATTTCACCCCTTGTAAAGCTGACCTAGTCAACTGGTAGTGACCTGACTGTCAAATTGAAATGCAAAGGAAAAACCACTGCTAAATCAAGGCCATGCACACCAATGCACTGATGGAACAGGGGTCATTGAGGGCTGTGGGGGGGTGGTCATAAAATATCAGGGGAAGACATCACTTGTGAGTTCTGAAGTGCTACCAGCAATGCAGCTAGCACAATGACTGAGCACTGAGAGTTAAAAATAATGGGATACAGTTGTAGAGTAGCTCCTCACAAGCCATACATCTCTGTAGGCGATGGGAAATGAGTGATTTGGAGTGACGAATCACACTATACCCTCTGGTTACCTGGTAGAAGGGTTTGGGTTCGGCAAATAACTGGAGAGTGTTACCTGCCATCGTATGTAGTGTAATCAGTGATGTATGGCTGTGGCGGTGTTACAGTTTGGGGGCATTTTCATGGTTAGGATGTGGTCTCCTAAATGCACTTGAGTAAATGCTAGATGTGGAAGGATATGGACAGATTTTACAGCATTGCATATCGTGTATCATACAGGAACACTATGGAGACGATGACTTTATCAGCATGACAATGCACCCTGTCATAAAGCAACATCTGTGAAGTAATGGTTTGTGGACAATAACACTTCTGAAATATGCTGGCCTACCTAGAATCGTTACCTAAACCCACAGGGACTTCTTTTGGGCAAGTTAGAACGTCAGCTGTAGAGATGGGCAAAGTCGTTCATCCTTGGGAACTAGTTCACTGGTGATAACTCTTTTTTGGGAATCGTTCATTTTAACTTGTTCACCGTTCATTGTGCTTGGTATATGGTTCTCATGAAAAATTGAAAATTAGTAGCGTGGGTGACAAGATGGAAGGTGCCAAGAGGGGGCACTTGCCTCCCCCCTGGAGTACAGAGTTTTTATTCATAACAGAATTCTCACACACTTGTAATTTTCGTGATTCTGCAAAAATCTCATTTAGCCAACTGCAGCGTTATGTGGCTAATCACAGTGAAATAATATAAGGTGGCGCACGAAAAACCGGTCGCGAGTACAGATTGCTCACCAATTATGCACAATTTGTTGACTGCTACGAGCAGAATAGATAAACATGTAATAATTAGGCAGTGAAGCAATAACATATAAGCTAATGCAAACAACTTCGAAACAACAGATGACGATTGGTAAGTGAGAATGAGCAGTCTAGTACTCAGGGCCGATTTTTCGTGCTCCACCCTGTACCACTGAAATAATATTGTAAGAGTTATCATATTCTCTTCACAAAATGTGACACCATACACTTGATTATGAATCGCGGGCTTCATTCGGATGTTAGTCGGTCTGCCTTCCGTAACAATAAACATACTCTTTTATCTTGGATAAAAAAAAAGACGGAAAATGGCCACTCATGTATGCCATGCTGACGTCCTTTGCATGTGTAATAACAAAAAATCTTGCCTTTTCACAAGTATTTCATCTGCTGCTTATCAAAATAGTGAAGTAAGCTGATACGCTGTTTTCTTAGATAAAAAGACGTATGCATTACATGCCACGTAATTTTTACGTAGTTTACATAATTATAAAATACATTTTAATTACTGGTCATGGACGCTGAATAGAATACGAAAAGAAGCAGAAGTTCAGAGTTCAAAAAATGTTTGAAACATATCTAGAATTGGTGTGCAAAGCAAACGAAATGAACAACAACAATTCAATATTGAACTAACTATGAGCAGTCGGCAGTGGAACTGTGATGAGTGGCCACACGAAGAAGGATAAGTCCGGCCGAGCGAGACCAAGACTGAGCCAGACGGGAACAGGACCAAGGCTGGAACGAGACCGGCTGATGTGCCGTTGCTGGAACGAGACCAGCCGATGTGCCGTTGCAGGAACAAGACTGACTGTTTCCTGTTCCAGGGAACTATAAGTAGAAAGCAGAGACTGAGACAGACGGGAACGGGACTGAGGTTGGAACGAGACTGGCCGACATGCCGTTGCGGGAACGAGACCGACCGTTTCCCATTCCTGGGAATTATAAGTAGAAAGTCATGACCAAAGTGAACTATGAAAGACCGTTCCTTAGAATTTGTTCCTCGCTTGTTCCATTCATCTTTGTGAACCATTCCTTTGGACCCGTTAGTTCGCGAACAACCCATCTCTAGTCGGCTGCCCTCTAGACTGCAGTGCCCAACATCAGTACCTTCTCTGGTTTCAGTTTTTGAAGAAGAATCGGCTGCCATTCCAACACAGACATTCAGCCACCTCATTGGAAGTGTCCCCTGCAGAGTTTACACAGTCATAAAGGTGAAGGGTAGACACATCCAATATTAATGTTCACTAGATATCCCGATACTTCTGATCAGAGAGCGCAAATCACTGTCTTATAAACACTAAGGTCTTTACAATAGGACACCAATTCAGTTTGAGAGAGATTTGGGAAGACATTATGCTTGCCCATGTTTAAAGGTCTATCACAGCATCTGCCTAACACAACCGTCATGTCTCAACCACAGGGCTAAATAACATAGTTTGGTTATGTGGAAATATGAGAAAAAGTTAACAACACAAAGAGAAGAGCTTGGCATTAATGTGTCATTTTCCACACACACTAAGAATCTAGGCTTTGAAGGACAACAGATTGAGAACATGTAAGTTTCCTATTGTTTTGTTGCATCATGCAGATTCTAATGTAAATCACTTAACATATAGCTCTCAAGGAATTGCACTGACTATTCACTTACTTTGGTCAAAAATATATTATAGTATAGCATTTGAAAACATTATCACCATGGGCAATAAACAATACTTGATCTACAAGCACACTATTTAAATTACAGATGTTATGAGTGTAAACATATTTAAAAACAAGATATACAAACCAGGTTGCTGCTGTCCTGTAAAATCAGTGCCTTCTTTTCGAACTGCTGTCGGTGACAGATGAGTGGACAGTGGTGTCCCAGGATTGCTCGGATTAAGTGGACGACTTGGACCTGGCGAATCAAGAGGAGTGTTGTGAAGACCTGTTGGACTAGGTCCTGCTCCAGGAAGACGAGCTGATCCAGTACTGAACTGCTGCCGACTGTTCGAATCAGAAGGAGAGTTTATACCTGATGAGGCACGTGGCGATGGCAAAGACAAGTTTGATGTAGGGTTATTTGGTGAACCGGGGGTTGGAGAAGACAGGGCTGTTGGGACACTTGCAGACCTAGTCGTCGGATGATATGGTGGAGGTGGCCCCTGAGACCTCAACAGCGCAGGGCCCGAAGCTGCCCTAGCTGCACCTCCTGGGCTGCCAACACCTGTCATCACAGGCTTCTTCTTTCTCTCTTCATAAAACTGCTGCTGTAATTTATGCCATTCCAATTGTGCAGCGGCAGATGTCGGTGTAACGTGATTTGTAGCACCCATGTTCTTCTGTGGCATAAGCACCAAGTTTTGCATTGCTACACTATCTGCTGGCTGTCCTAACATGGATCCATCTGGCATTAGAGATTGATGCTCCCCAGGGAACAGCATTTCGTGCATCTTACGCAAGGTAGCTAGCTGCTCCTCCCTATGCTGCCTTTGCTGTGGGGTCAAATTTTCATCAGGAACTTTAACACCTGAAAAATTAAATACAAATACCATTACTATATATATATAGCTCTGCTACAAGGAGCACAAACAGGCAAACAAAATCAGTCCAAGCAAGTTGCAATAAAGACTACAGATGTTGTTTGGTATGTTACACCACCTCATTTTCATTGAAGTGCTGATCATCAGAATATCTACTGTGTTGTTGAAATTTTCTTCACGTTAACTACATTGTTCAGCTATGAAACTCTAACTTGAATATTATCTATCAACATTAGGTTCATTGCTAAAGCCACCATCTACATCATTAACTACATATAGTCACTCACTGTGAAGAATATCGAAAATATGGAATCAAAATATAACCTGACACTGTTTTAATAGGAATGACACAACAAACAACCGAGGACTTCCGCACTGTGTAACAACAGTTACAGAAACGTACATGACACGTGACAGTGGAAGACAAAAAAAATTTTTATTCTTCATTGAGGTTCAATCATTTATGATTTTTTTTTCTTTTTAGTTCCTTAACTCACATAAATAAAATTATTTTGACAGTTTTCAAAGCTATTTGTTGGAGGTAATACGCCTATTCATTTTTCCATAACCTTAGTCTCTTGGCATATTACAAGAGTATAGTCCTAACAGTTAACAGTGGGACTACAAAGAGTAAACATCACCAAACGACTTACCAACTAGCACTGAGAAATGGGCATCATATCAGAAGCACCAACATTAGTAAGACAGAATGAATTAGCTAAAGGAATTTTTGCAGTAAAAGGGAATGTCTTAAAATGCAGCCCCTCACCCTAGTATCCGAACAATGCTTTTCAAAAAATAATTTAAATGCAAAATTTTCTTACACTCATGGAAGAGACATTTCAATACTCTGTTCTGATGCTGCCATATAATACTTTTTTACCTATCTGATATAAATTACTTAATCCACTACAACCAATAGCAGCAAATGTAGTCACAGCTTCTAAAACCAAGGCAGGAGCGTATGTTATAATCCATCACAACTTCATCTGGTACTCGCCACTCAATTTCTTCAATATTCTTTTGGCTACTATAAGTCTGAAGTTTACTGATTGCCCCCCTTGATTATGGACAGCAATATAGGTGAATCAACTGTTTTCAAATCTTTAAAACAAAAAAGCCTAACAATTATCTCTCGGCAATCTAGCAATAGGAAAATTGTCAGTGTGCTGCAACATTTAAGAGGACTGTCCTCAAGTTTCTGTACCTTTTTGCCAAGCACAATACTTAAGTCCCTAATACATCTTTTTCACCTTGTGATGCACTTTAGCTAATGCTATACAGGGTGTTACAAAAAGATACGGCCAAACTTTCAGGAAACATTCCTCACACACAAAGAAAGAAAATATGTTATGTGGACATGTGTCCGGAAACGCTTACTTTCCATGTTAGAGCTCATTTTATTACTTCACTTCAAATCACATTAATCATGGAATGGAAACCTACAGCAACAGAACGTACCAGTGTGACTTCAAACACTTTGTTACAGGAAATGTTCAAAATGTCCTCTGTTAGCGAGGATACATGCATCCACCCTCCGTTGCATGGAATCCCTGATGCGCTGATGCAGCCCTGGAGAATGGTGTATTGCATCACAGCCGTCCACAATACGAGCATGAAGAGTCTCTACATTTGGTACCGGGGTTGCGTAGACAAGAGCTTTCAAATGCCCCCATAAGTGAAAGTCAAGAGGGTTGAGGTCAGGAGAGCGTGGAGGCCATGGAATTGGTCCACCTCTACCAATCCATCGATCACCGAATCTGTTGTTGAGAAGCGTACGAACACTTCGACTGAAATGTGCAGGAGCTCCATCGTGCATGAACCACATGTTGTGTCATACTTGTAAAGGCACATGTTCTAGCAGCACAGGTAGAGTATCCCGTATGAAATCATGATAACGTGCTCCATTGAGCGTAGGTGGAAGAACATGGGGCCCAATCAAGACATCATCAACAATGCCTGCCCAAACGTTCACAGAAAATCTGTGTTGATGACGTGATTGCACAATTGCGTGCGGATTCTCGTCAGCCCACACATGTTGACTGTGAAAATTTACAATTTGATCATGTTGGAATGAAACTAAAATGAGCTCTAACATGGAAATTAAGTGTTTCCGGACACATGTCCACATAACAGCTTTTCTTTATTTGTGTGTGAGGAAAGTTTCCTGAAAGTTTGGCCGTACCTTTTTGTAACACCCTGTATATTCTCCAGTTTTGTCATTACTCTGAAGGACACAATTATCATGTCTTAAGCCCATTTTACACGAGCAACTTTATAGTCAAAAATCAACTACTCGAACTGCATGCACCTTTTGTATATGTGTGTCAATTGGCAGCCAACCACATATCGTGTGTGTCTATGGTGTCAATGATCTATAGAATGTGTGGAGTTCTAAATTTTCTAGTATGCTGCTCACTGCACATGCACAGAAACAGGGCAGTGTGGTGTTGTCTGCTAACATTGGAAGTGAATCTATTGTGGTTGAGATCACTTGTATCATAGAAACAGATTTTGTGCTGTCATGTCTTCTTAATTTTTATTGTGCTGTTTTCTTTGTTTTCATGACACACTGAAAATGTTGTATGAGGTCCTCCTATTTTTCCTACTAGTGTTTTCCTACATGAGATGAAATGTCTGAAAGCAAAATGGTGTTTACGTTTCACAGGGAAAAGCCTTCTCTATACATCAATAGATAAAAATGTTTTAATGAAAATTATTTTGACAGTGGAAAAGTCAGAATTATTTGACAAGAAAAATTATTTTTGATGTTATTTTACACTTAGCAAGAATTAAGATACAAAGGATAAGGTGAAATGGCACTACTTACAGTGTTCTAGATATTGTTTTATACGTTTACAAGTAAGTATTTCCTCGAGCAAACAAATAAGTATCTTTTGAAATGTTTGGACGACATTTTTCCTATTCTTCCAGTTCTCGGGAGCATACAGAATTTCGCACACAACCTCTGACAGGAACATTCACAACGAATTTTCCTTTGCTCATTAATAAAGTTTATTATCATTGCTTGTTCCAACATTTTTTTACTATATTTCTATTTCTTTATAAAACGATAGTCTCTCGAAAATTCGCTGCAGCTGTACAGGTGCCAAACTGCACAGCAGTCAAGTCTCACAACATACACAACTTTGGCACTGACGTGTAAACAAAATGAGCACTTGAGACAGACGAAACTTGCTACAGGAATGAAACACCAGTGCCACTGCAGTAGACTCACTTGCCTCGTGTAGTCAGTCGGTACAAGAAAGTAAATTGTGCAGAAGGGGTTATTTTTAGCACACAAATTTATTGTATATATGACATAAAAAAATGGTTCAAATGGCTCTGAGCACTATGGGACTTAACATCTTAGGTCATCAGTCCCCTAGAACTTAGAACTAGTTAAACCTAACTAACCTAAGGACATCACACACATCCATGCCCGAGGCAGGATTCGAACCTGCGACCGTAGCAGTCGCGCGGTTCCGGACTGCGCGCCTAGAACCGCGAGACCACCGCGGCCGGCGTATATATGACATACTGAAAGACTGATGCTAACAGGATACCATGTCGTGTGATATTTGCATTGTCACTGATCCGTAGATTCTCCAACATCTTTAAATAACCATCTTCATCACAGTCACCAACATTATCTTCAGTAGTCATGTCTGCCTCTTCCTCTTCCTCTGACACCATTGAAGTCATGGCTGTGTCAGAGAATTCTTAAATGCTTTCATAAAACTACTTCTGCTACCAGTTACTGCAGCAGTAACTCTTTTTGCATTTGAACTGAGTTCTCTACAAATTTCATCCAGCATAGTGGCTATACAATTGTAGCTATTAGATACAGAAAGTCTCCAACACGCTACCATTTTTGATTGTCTGTTAAGTTTTATTTCTGAAACTTAATCCTGGTGAAAGTAATTTTTCTTTTTCTCATAGGTGTATTTGATTAATTACATTTACACCATAATCATAAATGTTCAAACTGTTCAATACTTCAACAAAATCTGAGTTTTAAACAGAACTGAGCACAATAATGGACAGATGAGTTAACAAGATCACTCTGAAGTTTATCTTGTAAAAGATTCTTACACAATACACCATTATCTGTGGCTGTGACAGTTTTAAGTTTTCTTTGTCTTAGTTTAACTTGCTAAGTGTAAGCATGATATTCTTCAACAGCTTGCTCCCCATGTTTTTATTTTACATGACTCAAAAATTTCGGAGTAGAATTAACATTTGCATTAACTTCAACAACCTTAGGCAAGCAACTCACATACACGGCCACAATACATTTTTCCTTCAAACATATAGCGTGAAGTCTGAAAAAAACATACTGTCAGGTAGGGCCTATGATGATGGTGTATCTTTTTTGAGTGCCTTCATTTCAGCCACTTGATGTTAGCATTTTAGGAGATAGATTTAAAATCTGTTGATGTCCACTATTACAAATGACAGAATCCTTACTTTGTCCACACTTTTTTTAGTGCTATGAACATGAGACAACTACAGAATTATAGTAAGACCAACATCCAATAGCGTTAGGAATATTTCTAGACCTGAGGAAGGGAATTGCAGATTAGTGCCCTTCAGCTCCATTTTTATCTTCGTCTTGTAGCCTAACAGCTAAGGTCATTTGGCTAAGAAGCATTTTTATGTTACATTTGTTACACTATAAAGCTGTTGTGAATACAAAGGTTGGTTTGAACTGTGTAATGCTTTGCTGGACCTGGTCCTATTGGAGGGTAAGGCCCATGCCTTCCCATGATCTTTAAACTGACTTAACCAGCCAGTATAGAATAATATGTACTCGAAATCACTAGGTAGTTTTCTAATTAACAAATCACTGCTAGATGTGAAAGGGGCAATAAATGAAACACAAAATCCTACAATCAGAGGTGCATCGAACCCCAGATCTTTAGATTTGTTGAATGGTACTTGCCTACTGAGCTACCGAGTTACACTCCTGTTCAAAGCATTAACAAATTCTTTTTTCAAACAGGAACCACACTGAGACACAGGAACAAACACTGATTATATTTAAGAGAGCACTGATCAAGAAATACACAAGCTGTGGTGGTATTGTATGCTACTTGTTAGTAGAGTGACAAATAATAAATGGCAAATAATTATTTGTATTTGCGGAGACAATAAGTCCTTTATCAATGAATAATTTATTCGTGAATAAAACTTTTGAATTATCAATTTATTTGAATAATTTTCTACATTGTAATTTGAATAACTTGCATTATTGGTCATGCGTCCATAAAATGATTAAAATCTCATAAACAATAGTCATCTGTCTCACTAAGCATTCAGGATGCTATAGAAAGTCTGAAAGAAGCCTGAGAGAAACTGTATATAATACCTTTGGTATTGTTAACATTTAAAACCTTATTTCCCAGCCTCTTTGAATTTTGAACATTACTAGGTTTACAGATGAAGTCACTCTAAAAATGAATACATAAGGCATGGCGGGATAAATAACGAAATTATGCAGATTCTAATATTCAAATGTAGGAGAAGTTAAAGGAGGGAGGAGGATTGTTTTTGAAATCTTGTTGATCTTCATGCCATTAGTGTTTTAAAGCATATTGTATTTACGTGATTTCAAAAATGTCAAATGCCCTATGAAATTCAAAAATATAAGTATCTACAGCACAGTATTTTCAGTTGCTGATGATTCTGCCTGGTACGAATTCAATGTCACATTTGTAAGTATCAGAAAGGTACAAAGCATTTTCAGAGGGTTGGGAAGAGGTTGGAAAGGATGAGCATTGCTGTCAACTAGTGACTGCTAGTGGTGATTAAACTTTTGGAGAAGTGATTAAACCATTATAATGATTACATACATGATGAACATCAATGAAGAGACAATAAGACAAATTTAACATGAAAACTTGAACATGGCTAAAGTATGATAGTAAAAATGGTCAAATGGTCACTCCATAACAAAAAGAGACAACTGGAGAAACTTATGCTCTGACATAATGAAATAACTAATAAAAGAGTCATACTTATTGCAAAATGAGATGACATAATGAAACATGGATTCTACAGTATGATCCAAAACACACAAAAAAATGCTCTGAAAGAGCCTCACACTGCCAAAATGAAACTCATGGCAATCCTAATCATTTGACATCTGCAGTGAATCATCTTACATAATGTTGTAAAATGTATCAATGACAACATACAAAACTTATCTAACAGGCTGCACAAGTTTATCTAAAACTGGTTGCAAAGAAGTTACTCAACAACATGACTAGTCAGCTACAGGTTTTGAAGGCCAACTGAATTCAGTATAGTTGGGATATCGCACTGTAAATTTCAGCAACCATAAACTGTTATATTGAAAGTTCTCTTGTTTTTGCTGCAGAACTAAAATACAATTATAAGCAATTCGAATCTTATCTTGTCATTTTTGCATAAAAATCACATTAACTAGGACATATAACAAAAAACTTTTGGAAAAGGAAGTAAAAAAATTAACTATAAAAATGATAAAGAAGTCCAATATATTCATACCAGCCATTATAAATAGCAAAGCTGCTACTGAAGTACAGGTGCACTACAGAAATGTCATATAGGGGTGCATGATCCTATTATCACTAAATATTATTGCCAATCTACTAAAAACATATGGACAGACAACTTAAGATCTCAGGACAAAGATAATGCTAATTAAAAGGTTCTTACTTTTTTGAACATCATTTTCACCGGCATACACGATATTTAAAACTAAGGAAATGCATACATAACTGATTTAAAACTAATACTTTTATGGCAACATCTCTGACCACAACATACTTTTAAATTATCATTCCAGTTTGTCAGTTAATAGCACATGTTTAAACAATAGTGACATCTATTTACCATTTACTCATCATTTACAAAAGATTGCAATTTTCCAAGTGTTTCAATTCCAGTTTAAGACAGTCAAACTTTATTGTGTTCAATAAGGAAACACTACCTGAGCTCTATTCAATTGTTGATTTCAGTCAAAACACATCATTTCATGGAATAAAGATCTTCCATGCACACAGCTTTTTCAATCTGGTTTTGCTTTACTGAATGCAGTATTGTGTGAAAAACTTGCACATTTCATTACATTTTTAAGTTTTCAACTAATGGTCGAGGTAACACTGGCACAAGCTGCAGTGCATGCAATATGGCACAGTGATTCTCATCACTGGCTGGTGTGAGGATTGCCAGTTCAAACCCAACCACCAGCAACAGTGTTATTTAGTATTTATCATGTCTGGAAGGTTTTTAAAATATCTCACATTTGTAAATTCTGGGGTATTCAATGTTTATATAAGCACATGCTTTCTCTGTGCAGGAGTCCAGTTCTGTTCTGGCTGTATGCTGGTGTTTGTAATAAATGTGCTTTCAGATCTGGACTTCAGAGTCGTTACAATGTGACATTGGTTAGTGGGGATGCCGGCTACTTCAAAACTTTTACAACACTATTGTTCCAACTACGCAACGTGAAAGACATACACTATGTGATCAAAAGTATCTGGACACCTGGCTGTAAATGACTTACAGTTCATGGTGCCCTCCACCAGTAATGCTGGAATTCAGTGTGGTGTTGGCCCAACCTTAGCCCTGATGACAGCTTCCACTCTCGCAGGCGTATGTTAATCAGGTGCTGGAAGGTTTCTTGGGGAATGGCAGCCCATTCTTCAGGGAGTGCTACACTGAGGAGAGGTATCGATGTCAGTCAGTGAAGCCTGGCACGAAGTCGGTGTTTCAGAACATCCCAAAGGTGTTCTATAGGTTTCAGGTCAGGACTCTGTGTAGGCCAGTCCATTACAGGGATGTTAGTGTCGTGTAACCACTCCGCCACAGGCCGTGCATTATGAACAGCTGATAAATCGTGTTGAAAGATGCAATCGCCATCCCTGAATTGCTCTTCAACGGTGGGAAGCAAAAAGGTGCTTAAAACATCAATGTAGGCCTGTGATGTGATAGTGCCATGCAAAACAACAAGGGGTGCAAGCCTGCTCCACGAAAAACATGACCACACCATTACACCACTGCCTCGGAATTTTGCCGTTGGCACTGGCAGATGACATTCACAGGCATTCGCCATACCCACACCCTGCCATCAGATCGCCACATTGTGTACCGTGATTCGTCACTCCACACAACGTTTTCCCACTGTTCAATCGTCCAATGTTTATGCTCCTTACACCAAGTGAGGCGTCGTTTGGCATTTACTGGAGTGATGTTTGACTTATGAGCAGCCGCTCGACCAAGAAATCCAAGTTTTCTCACCTCCCGCCTAACTGTCATAGTACTTGCAGTGGATCCTGATGCAGTTTGGAATTCCTGTGTGATGGTCTGGATAGATATCTGAGTATTACACATTATGACCCCCTTCAACTGTCAGCAGTCTCCTGTCAGTCAGCAGACGAGGTCGGTCTGTACGTTTTTGTGCTGTACATGTCCCTTCATGTTTCCACTTAACTATCACATGGGAAACAGTAGACCTAGGGGTATTTAGGAGTGTCTAAATCTTGCATACAGATGTGTGACCCAACTGACACCCAATCACCTGACCACGTTCGAAGTCTGTGAGTACAGCAGAGCACCCCATTCTGCTCTCTCACAAATGTCTAATGACTACTGAGGTCACTGATATTGAGTAACTGGCAGTAGGTGGCAGCGCAATGAACATTATATGAAAAATGTATGTTTCTTGGGGTGTTCGGATACTTTTGATCACATAGTGCAGCTTACACATACAGAAACTGGAATACAAGCAGTATTGTTCCCACAGTCTGTATATTCAGAAGACCAATGGATTTCAAGCCAGCAGTAAATCAAGTGCACACAGGCATCAAAATGGCTCTGAGCACTATGGGACTCAACTGCTGAGGTCATTAGTCCCCTAGAACTTAGAACTAGTTAAACCTAACTAACCTAAGGACATCACAAACATCCATGCCCGAGGCAGGAGTCGAACCTGCGACCATAGCGGCCTTGCGGTTCCAGACTGCAGCGCCTTTAACCGCACGGCCACTTCGGCCGGCCCACACAGGCATCAATCATCAGTGTTCTCCTGAGATGCTGTGCTGAAAGGATTCAACTGAGACACCAAATACAACAGGTGGGAGGACATGACGTGTTTAACAAATGTGTAATTCAACAGCACAGCATAGCAGTGGTTTGAGCACAATGAAGAGAAGCTTAATAGCTCAAACTGAGCCCAAGCTGAGCTGAAGAGAACGTTTGGCGACAATCAGCAACACGTACACTTGGCACAAGAACTACTGAAGAGCACTTCATGGGAAAATAAATGTAGAATGTTTTGGCCCTGTGGCAAACTGTGAAACCAAATATGACAGAAATTGGCAAAGTCTAACAATTAATGAAAGGAAATGCAGAGGACACGTACCAAGTTCTCCTGGTAAATTATTTCACAACTGAGGAATTCATCAAGTGGTGGCAGTGCATCAAGGAAATGAAACAGAAAAGAATTGGACAAAAGAAGTATGACTGGTTCCTGTAGGTGGTCTCTATGGTAGTTGTGCAAGATCACTATGACCTCACCCCCCTCACACGCCGAGTAGTGAGAAACGAAATACAGCATTTTATGGCAACCAGAACTACCGAATCGAGTAAGAAAGAGATAGCAGCCATTAATGTCAACCTGACCCACTAAGTGAATGTTGAAGAAGTGGTGTATAGATCCTTAGCACCAACCAGGAAGAATGAACGCAGCCAACTCAGACTTATGCTGCAACCATTCAATGACAACCCAGCACCCGACCACAGCAGGTAAAACTACCTCCAATGGCAAGTGTAACATCCTGTAGAAGAACAGACATTTGGAGGACAGAGGACAACACACTGGTATGTTTCCACTGTGGACATACACACACTACTGCATAGAAAGAAGGCAAATTTTTGACGATTGCCATGCTGTCAGATGTCAACCGTCATAATAATTCTATTCATGACAGTCAACTGCAGATTATTATACACGATCTGTGGGATGAAACTCATTGACGTACCCTGGATGAGGTCACTCTCCGACTGTAGCTGTTCAATGTCATCGTAAAGATGTACCACCCAATCACTTAGCTGCCACCTTCAGAAGACTAACCGATACAACCATCTATGGAGGTAAGGCTGCCACAGGTGCAACTCCCTCCATGTACGACTGTCACCAAGATTTGAGGAAATCTCACTGATGTCACCATGTAAGGCAACAGTGTCTGGGCAGTAATTGACCCAGAGGCTTTCCAGTCTGATATGTTGGATGCTCATCATAGCTAGCTGAAGAAGACAATGTTCCTTGATATGACACCACTTGCGCAAAGTGTCACAAGTGGGAAATACATTCAGCTGAAAGGAACATGTATTGTACAAATAACTATCAATGACAGAACACAACCCTTAAAATTTGGCGTTTTAGCAGAATGTAGCCATAATGTTATTAATGGATGGAACTTCTGGCAATCATCATACACTGTCATAGACTGTGGAAGATCAGAGCTCCACACTGACGAAGCTATTCCAACAAGCACACATGACAAATAATTGCTGGTGGTCACGTTTGAACTGGTGACCCACAGCATGTCAGGAAATGAACCACTTAAACGCTTTTTGCTCACAATCCTGATCCATTAATTTTGCATTGCACTGTAATTGTTTTGACTTCTACCAGCCACAGTCTGTTTTGTTTTACTTTAATACCTTTTGACACGTTATGAGCGCACACTGCTCATCATCAGGTATTTTATTGCACGCATGTGAAAACTGAAATAATCTATAGCTAACTTGTGTTTTCAAATGCATCCAATTGAATGCCTGATGATGATGCTCAAAAATTATTGCAATTTATTAAATTAAAACAAAATAAATACTGTTACAGACAGCAATAGAAAAAAAAACTTTTATTCACAAGTCACAGCATTTAAAATTAGCCATTATGGCTACTGTTAATTTTCGTTATATTTAAGAACTCCTTCACAGAAATATGAAGCCTCAAACAATAAATAGAATTTTCACAAAATTATAATTAGTGTCTCCTCACAAGATTGTAGAATTCATTGATTTCATTATAGTTGTAATCATAACTGCTAACAATTCAGAATCTCATTCACTGAGGTGATAAACGAGCTAGAGACCAGTTTAAAAATGGAAATAAATCAGACATCTGCATACTACTTTAGATTTTATCCCACATCTCAGCTATTTGTACACATCCTCTCTGTAAGTTAATAAAAGGAAATATAATGAAAATGAACTGCAGTCTTTTAAAAAAATTTTTAATTAAAATTTGGTCTCACAACTGTTATGTTCAACACAACAGCATTATATGTAGTTCCTTCAGGATTGGCTTATTTACTTGGATGCACTTGTGGACTTACACGCAGCACTTCATGCTTCTGAGCAAGTTGTATTTTCCAGAGTGAATACATGCACTCTGTTTCATGACACAAATTTGTCTACTGCTAACATGCAGAACCAGAGGAAAAATGGTCAGCTTTTTTCCATTCCTGATGCTGCAATAATGGGTCAATCACAAAACATTTCATCTAATGGGTACCTTAATATGACCACAAATTGTTCAATAAAATAAAGAGTGTACACTTTACTCTTACACTGTTCTTCAAAATAAGAGCCTGGTATTAAGATACAAGTTGCAATATAAAGAAATATATGTTGCATCAATATAAAGACATATATATGTTACAGAACTCTGTATCAGGTATATACATTCTTGTTACATCAATAAAAGTGGAACTGGTGGCCTAGTGGAAAAGCGCATGCCTGGAAACTTAGAAGCACAGAAATTTTTGTCTGTCTTTAACCTAGCTTTCACATCTCAATGACGTGAAGACACATCAGGAAAGACACAAGGTTAAGATTCCAAGTTAAACTGTAGGTCTCCTTTTCTCAGTAGGATTACCAAGATAGGTTAGGGCCACCCAAGTCACTGGAGTAGCATCTAATTGAAAGACTTGCACCACACCATCGAGTTACATGAAAATTCTTTTCTTTATGCCAATAAACGTGATTATGGGCTACCCTCGTCGCAAAATGTAGAGTATGAAATGTCTAAACATACTTTAAAATATGTGCCCACTAATCCATCAAAGTTACTACTCAGTTGACAAGTGACATTTCATTTCTGTAATTCAATTCATGATAGAAAAATATTCACTATGAGGACTCAACTTCTGAACACATGCATAAAAACATGTTTTACCACACTACTTTAATATAAAAATTGCTCATCACGAACAAAAAGTATCACATAAACAGCCTAATAGACGTGTCCTTATTGGCGGTGTGTCAGAACATTGATTGTATTAACAGAGTTGGAATCTACTCCAGTTCACCTCCCACTTTCAGCCAAATGCTTAGCACAATGTACTCTCCTTACATACAATTAAATTTAATGTTTCAACACTGTTAAAATTTTGTTCCTTTGTGGGTCCACAGCCTACAACAGACCATGTTTTCATTTGTTTAAAAATTGTGGTCTACTCGATTCCCTCATGGAAACATTGTTGTTATAAATATTACGTTCTCTGCCTCATTTCCAATGTCTTCCATCTTTTATTATTGTTATTGTTATTCAAATGAGTGGCATGTCTAGAGGTGCCTTTAATTGGGCCTTATTTTACAATGATATTTCACCACAATAGTTTTACTGTCAACACTGCTGAAATAGATGGCAATTTCGCAGTATGGCTGGCAATATTGAAGACTTTGCAATCTGTTGCAGGTAGTTGCCGACATACTGCCAGCGTTGTCCACCAGGAACAGAGAATATCTCATACTGTCCTTGTCTGTAAACACTTCCCTCTCACTCTCACCTTTGTTTCATACTTATCTCACCGAGAGCGCCGCTGTCACGGGTCAGAGCGAAAAAAACATCAATTCTCTTTTGTTCGAAAGTTTCCGTTGTTTCTTGTTGTGAGTTTTTTATGTATGCAATGGGGAAGAGGACAAACAAGAGAATTATGAACTTTATATAAATGCGATTCAGCTACGGCCAGAGTTATGGGACATTGAAATTAATGTATACAAAGATCAAACTCTCGAAAAAAGAGAACGGTTGGCAACCTGTTGCTGCTGAACTCAGAACCGCACTTGATAAAGCACACAAAAACTTTCAAATCCTTCAAACCTATGCCAAATGCGAGGTAAAAATACTGGACAAGAAGAGGGGAATCACAGGTGGTTCTTCATCCACAAGGTTTGCATTTCATACTACCTCAAGATGTAACTGAAGCAGGAATTGATAATGTAAATAGTGATATGCGCTGGTGAATAAAAATAAAATGAAATTTGTGTTCTTACTTCAAACTTCCATAAATGACCTCTTTCAGTCATACCAAACCACTGCAAACTTCTGGCACCACGAGGATTATTGACGAATACTGAACTTTAAACAGGTATATAAATTTCCATATGAATCATCAATGGCAAAAAACTGAAGGTACAAACTCTAGTCTCGACTCTCGGTCCGACACACCGTTTTAATCTGCCAGGAAGTTTCAAACTCTATCATATTTGTATCGGTTTTAGCAATTCTCTGACAGATTGCTTGTACAGGATATTCAAAACAGTGTTTTAATAGTCTGGTAAAATTCTGGAACAGGCATGTATCCAGCATCAGTTCACTAGTCCAATTTTATGAAGCATTCTGTTTATTTAAAAAGAATGTGTCCACAAATCCTAATTTCTCTTGTTCTTTCTAACTTCATTCCTTTTGTAGTGTGAAAATAGGAGAGTCGCACTTACTTCCTAAAGCTCATGCTCGTCCATTTTGTTGCAATAGTGTGGCCCGTTCTAAACACGTCTGGTCCAGAAATTTACTGCTGTGAACATTAATGGGCAAAAGTGGCTGGTAATGTTGCAGTACATGTGGCTGCAATTTGAGTGGCCACATTGTCGCTGGACAAAATTGTCAGAATATATTGTCAGCAATATGCACATCAATGTACCTTAATAATTTAAGAGTAGATTCAGCAAGGTTCACACGCCAAGCATGACTTCTATTTAGTTTTTACAGCATTCACTGCTCTTAAACATTGTGTTTGGACAGTTTTTTCAGCCATTTTTTTAAATTTTATACTAACATATTATTAAACTTTCTTGGATAGCCAGTACACCAATGACAACCTAGTACCTTTTTAGTAACACAAAAGACCTTTAAAGCAAATTATAAATAATAACTCTATACGAGGTAGCCTACATTTCGCTATGTACTTGATTTTGTGCCACAAAGTTACAATACCTGTCAGAGACGGTTGCTGTACATCACTTGGGCTGTGATGCATCATAGGATTTGCAGTTGGTGATCCTCCCATAAGACACGGTGTATCCTTTACTGGTCCGCTGCTGGGGCAAGGAGGGATCATTACATTATTGCCATTGTTACTCGCTACAGAAGTACTACAGCTACTAGGGGCAGCATTGGTAATGTTTGTATTTGTGCTGCTTGTTGCAGTATTGTTGTTGCTTGTGCAGATGCCACTCGTACTGACAATTGGTGTACTGCTATTAGTGGGAGTAACACTGTTGTTGTTGCTTGTGGCATTACTGTTGTTAGCATTGTTGTTGTTGCTGGCCCCATTATTGCCACTGCTGCCACTGTTGGCACCACCCATTCCAGAGCCACTGGTAACACTGCTGTTGCCAACAGTACTACTCACAGTATTGCCAGCACATGTACTCTGTAAAAGACATAACAATTTATTTCACTAACATTACTTCAACAAATCACTCATATTCAGCTTAGAAATCAATATTTGTTCCGATTCTATTTTATTTATCTTTTGTTTGTTCTTCAAGACATTCATAAGAATGGAAATTAGCACAGTTATATTGCACTGCGTAAAAGAACTAAAGTGTATAATAATTAGGCTTGATGGGGTACAAATGTTAATAGCCAGTATCAATGCAAAAGGACCTTTGCTATAACAATTGAAACAAGGGATTGAACATCATACAGAAATATAAATATTCCTTACACTTTTCTGCAATAACTTACATAAGCAACAGATCCACTGAGTCAAAGGCACATACATCTCACTTGATGGAATCACGGATTTGCTTAATTGGACTGAGGTCATGGGACCTGAGTGGGGCACACAAGCACCACCATGTCCATGGAACATTCCTCAAACAATTTTGACACTTCTCAGGACAGAGAGGGTGGTGCATTGTCTTGATCAAGGTACAGATAGACTACAAGAGCTGTACTCGAATAAAATGATGCAAATGATCCAACAGTAGGTCCCTCTGTCATTCCACGGTAGGACACGATGGTCGATATACAGGGTGTTACAAAAAGGTATGGCCAAACTTTCAGGAAACATTCCTCACACACAAATAAAGAAAAGACGTTATGTGGACATGTGTCCGGAAACGCTTAATTTCCATGTTAGAGCTCATTTTAGTTTCATCAGTATGTACTGTACTTCCTCGATTCACCACCAGTTGGCCCAATTGAAGGAAGGTAATGTTGACTTCGGTGCTTGTGCTGACATGCGACTAATTTCTCTACAGTACTAGCATCAAGCACATCAGGCATTGTTGATGATGTCTTGATTGGGCCCCATGTTCTTCCACCTACGCTCAATGGAGCACGTTATCATGATTTCATACGGGATACTCTACCTGTGCTGCTAGAACATGTGCCTTTACAAGTATGACACAACATGTGGTTCATGCACGATGGAGCTCCTGCACATTTCAGTCGAAGTGTTCGTATGCTTCCCAATAACAGATTCGGTGACCGATGGATTGGTAGAGGCGGATCAATTCCATGGACTCCACGCTCTCCTGACCTCAACCCTCTTGACTTTCAATTATGGGGGCATTTGAAAGCTCTTGTCTAAGCAACCCCGGTACCAAATGTAGAGACTCTTAGTGCTTGTATTGTGGACGGCTGTGATATAATACGCCATTCTCCATGGCTGCATCAGCGCATCAGGGATTCCATGCAACGGAGGGTGGATGCATGTATCCTCGCTACAGGAGGACATTTTGAACATTTCCTGTAACAAAGTGTTTGACGTCACGCTTGTACGTTCTGTTGCTGTGTGTTTCCATTCCATGATTAATGTGATTTGAAGAGAAGTAATAAAATGAGCTCTAACATGGAAAGTAAGCGTTTCCGGACACATGTCCACATAACATATTTTCTTTCTTTGTGTGTGAGGAATGTTTCCTGAAAGTTTGGCCGTATCTTTTTGTAACACCCTGTATAAGGGGCCTCTTTCACCCCCTGTAAATATCCCCCATATGAGACACCCACAAAGCCCCTCCTTGAATGGTGTCCTGTTGCTAACCAGGATGCATAGCCTTGAATGGTTTTTTATGTAATCATACTCCATTACCCTCAGTCTAGCAACTTCTTCCCATATTTCGTGTTTTCAATGGCACTGTTCCCACACTCATATTATCTGCAGCATGAGCATTCTTCTAGAATGTAAATACTTTTGGATTGAAGAAGACAACTCACTGAAAAGCAGAAGTGTTGAGTTGTCGATAGGCACACGCCAAAGAAAGAAAACTTCCTTTGATGAGCTAGAGTAACTAACTAACTAACTAACTAACTAACCAACCAACTCACACACAACTATGCACCTAAATGGTCCCAGCTGAAATAACAGTGGCAATGCTATTTTTCAGCACGGGGACTGGTTGTGGTGGAGGCAATGTCAGGCGGAGAAGGTAGAGGGACAGGGAGGCACGAGGCAGGAAGAAGGACTAGGGGTGGGTGGCTAGCAATTCAGAGGCACGCCAGCTTGCCGGCTAGGAATGCAGGAGGGAGGGGTGGTGTGTATATGGACCGGCACGATTGTAGTGGCTGGTGGGATGCAGTACACGTTGAAGGTGACATGGGGACGTGAACTGGGAGGGGGTGAAAGGACAGAGGTAGGGCAAAATGTTGGGTGGGTGACACAAGGATAATGGGTTATCTGAGAGTGAGGTCAGGATGATTATGTAGTAGAGGGCATGTTGTAAGAATAACTTCCACCTGCGAATATCAGAGATGTTGGCAGTGGAGGGAAGGATCAGATGGCTCAGGTCGTGTAGCAGCCAATGAAACTGAGCATGTTATGCCACCAAAAGGTCCACTTTGTTCTTGACAACAGTTTGGCGGTAGCCATTCATCCTGGTTGACACATGGGTGGCAGTTATACCAGCATAAAAAGCTGTGCAGTGTTTGCAGCAGAGTTGATGTATAACATGGCTGCTTTCGCAGGTGGCCCGGCCACTGACAGGGTTTGATGAGCCTGTGACAGTACTGGAGTAGGAGGTACTGGGTTGGTGGATTGAGCAGGTCTTGCACCTTGGTCTACCACAGGGATAATATCCCTGTGTCAAGGGGTTGGGAGTACAAGTGGAATAGGAAGGGACTGGGATGCTGTATAGGATGGGTGGACGACAGAACATCACTTTAGGAGGGGTGGGAAGGATCTTGGGTTGGATGTTCATCATTTCAAGATTGGATGAGAGATAATCAAAGCACTGGCAAAGGATGTGGTTCAGTTGTTGCTGTCCAGAGTGATACTGGGTAACAAGGGGGCACTCTTTCGTAGCTGATTCTTGGGGATGGTGGGAGAACTGGGGGTGTGTTAGGATATGACACAGGAAGTCTGTTTGTGGGCTAAGTTTGGAGGGCATTACCTGTCTGTGAAGAACTTTGCGAGGCCCTCAGCATACTGGGCAAGGGAGTTCTCGTCTCTACAGATACATTGTCCAGAGATGGCTAAGTTCTATGGGAGTGTGGGAGCAATTTTTAGGTGTGGAAGGGATGGCAGTTGTTGAACTGCAGGTACCGGTGGTAGTTAGTGGGTTCAATGTGGACAGAGGTGTGGATGGAGAGGTAAAGGTCAATGTCCAGGAAGGTGGTGTGTTAGGTAGAGGAGGATCCGGTGATCCAGGTGGTAGAAAAGGTGTTGAGTTTGTGAAAGAAGATGGATAGCATGTCTTAGTCCTGAGTCCACATCATGAAGATATCATCAATGAACCTGAACCAAACTGTATTTTGGGGAGTTTTGGTAGGCTAGGAAGGTTTCCTCTAGGTGGACCATAAACAGGTTGACATAAGAGGGCACCATGCAGGTATCCATGACTTACCATGGATTTGTTTGTACACTTTCCCTTCAGAGGAAAAGCAGTTGTGGATCAGGATATGTGGTAAGGTGTATAAGGAATGATATGGTGAGTTTGGAGTCTGAAGGACATTGGGAAAGGTAGTGTTCGATACCGGTGAGGCCATGCGCATGAGGGATATTGGTGTGTATGGAGGTTAGTGGTGAGGTCATGGGCATGAGGGGTGTTGGTGTATATGAAGGTCAGTGGCAAGGCCATGGGCATGAGGAATGTCGGTGTATATGGAGATATCAACACTGATGAGCAGGAATCCTGGAGGTAAAGGGGTGGGGATGGTGGAAACTCAGTGAAGGAAGTGCTTAGTATCTTTGATGTGAGAGGCTAAATTTTGGGCAATTGATTGGAGGTGATGGCCAACGAGAGTGGAAATTCAGCTATGATGGGGCATCCAGTGTTGTTGGGGTGAGGAGGGAGATGGACTCAGGTGAGAGGTTCTGGGAAGGGTCTATAGATTTCTGCAGGGATTAAAGGTTATGTTGGACGCTTGAGATGGGATCACTCTGGCAGAGCTTGTGGGTGGAGTCGTCAAACACTTGGCAGAGGCCTTCTGTCAGGTAGTCGCTGTGACTCATCACAACAGTGGTGGAGCCCTTGTCCGTAGGAAGGATGATTAGATCTGGATCTGTTTTCGAGTTGTTTATGGGTGTCATTTCTTCTGCCAAAAGGTTAGTACTCTTAGGATCTGAGGAAGTATGGTGAGGCGAAGTTGGAGGTAAGGAATTCCTGGAAGCTGACCAGGGTTAGTTAGGCAGGAGAGGAACAATCATGATTGGCTGGTGGTATGAATTGGGAGAGGCAAGGTTCCATGTTGGCATGAGGCTGGCTTCAGTTGGAGGGATTGTGGCAAAGAAGAGTTTCCAATGTAGGGTTTGGGAGAAAGGGAGAGTAGGTCTTTGGCAAGTCCAACATGGTTAAAACTGGGTGTAGGACTGAAGGTTCTGTGGGACTGTTGTTTTCAGTGGAGATGTCAACAATAATGTTTTTGGTTTGCTTGTTTTCTGGGTGTTGTGGTTATTGGGAGGGAGATATGGAAGATGTGGTACAATGATGAGGTCAAGCTAGGCAGGGTCTGGATGCTATGTGGGGTTGATGAGGGATTCATTGTATGTAGGATGGGTGCTGATGGACAGTGATGTCCCAAGGTGGGAGTAGAATGTCGACAGGTTGGACAGTTTATGGAGGTGGTGTATAGAATGCAACCCCAGGTGTTGGAGTGCAAAGATTTCCATTTCAGAGATTTTAATACGTAGAGAGAATTGCACAGTGACACTACCTTGTAGAGGAAATAGAGGTGGTTCTGGAACGCATGTGCCATGTAGACGTATTTTGCAGTACCTGATTCCTGAGGGATAGGGACTGATGGAAACTGAAAAGGTGAAGGTTGTTGTGAAAGAAGATGTAGGACACAGAGAAGGGGTTCTTTATGGTTAGGCCATTGGAGTGAGGGGGAGTGGGGACTGAAAGGTTGAGACAGCATTTAAAGAACACGATGTGGGACTGGGTTTTAGTTAGGGAAAGGGATACATATCTGAACTGGTGCAGAGAGATTGAACATAATACAGCCTAGCCATCCTTGGATGACGTATCTGCAGGGATGATAATTCCCTTGCCCCACATATAAATGCTTCACAAAGGCCTTCACACAGAGGCAATACCCTCTAAACCTAGTCCACAAACAGATTTCCCTTGCCATATCCTAAGACATCCCAAGTCCCCCAACCATACTCATGAAACAGCTACAAAAAAACTTCCCCCTCATTACACATCACCACCCTGGACAGGAACAACTGAACCACACCCTTTGACACAGCTTTCACTATCTCTCATTCTGCCATGAAATGGGGGAACTACTCCTAAAATGATGTTCCATCACCCACCCAACCTACACAGCATCCTAGTCCATTTCTTTGCCTCTTCCACTCCCAATCCCTTGAACAGAGATAATATCCCCGTGGCAGACAGAGGTGCAAGACCAGCCCAATCCATCCACCCAGCACCTCCTACTCCAGTTCTGTCACAGGTTTATCCTACCCCATCAGAGGCCAGGCCACCTGTGAAAGCAACTCTGTTGCAAACACTGCACAGTTTTTTATGTTGGTATGACTACCACCCAGCTGTCCACCAGGATGAATGGGCACCACCCAATTGTTGTCAAGAACAAAGTTGACCACCCAGTCGCACAACACTCAGCTGAGCACAAAATGCTAAATTCCATAGGCTGCTACACAACCTGGGCTACCTGGATCCTTCCCTCCACCATCAGCTTCTCTGAACTACACAGGTGAAAATCTATGGTGACTCACTGACCCTGCACCCTCCATCCAACAGTCTGCCCTTCCTTTATCCTGTCAAACACTCCCAATTCCCATCCCCATATTGCCCATGTGCCACTTCCCACTGGCCACTACAGTCGTGCCAGACCATACACCTGTCACACATCCCTCCTGCCTTCCTAGCTGGCAAACCCTCGGCCTCTCTCCGAGCCACTAGCTGCCTGCCCCTAGTCCTTCTCCCGCCTCCCTCTACCCACCACATCTGACACTGCCTCCACAACAATCAGTCCATCTGCCAAAAAATAGCAGAGGCACTGTTAGTTCAGTTACCAAGATGTAGGGGCATAGGTGCGTGTATGCATGTGTATGATTGTGTACTTTAGTCTACCTCATCAAAGGATAACTACAAAAGCTAGCAAGTTTTCTTTCTTTTGTGTGTGCCTATTGACAATTCAACTCTTCTGCTTTTCAGTGACTGGTCTCCTTTAATCCAAAAGTATTTTCATGTTAGCATCTGTAACATGCAATGAGTAAAGTACGCATGTGGAGCAGTTGTATCTGTACCCCGGTGCAAGGAGGCAGATCTAAAAAGCATCTGTGCTCAGTGGTTGTTATTGCCCACCACTGTACTGATAAATGTTTTGTCTCTCTAATTTTTTCTTTCCGCTACTGTGGCTCATCTACCATTGTCCATGACCCCTTCCCCCAGAATCAGGGCCCACACAGTACGTTCTTCAAACAGCACCATGTGAAAAGTCTAGTGGGTCAATAACCTAAGAGATATTGAGTGCTATGCATTATCATGTACCCCCTATATGGACACAATAAAATGCACTGCACATTGCGTGCATTGGCCACCCTACACTTCACTTTCATACTGACACACAAGACTAAGTCTGATCACATTCCAATCACTTGACACAACAAACTACACTAGACTATCACTAAGCTGACCAGCTGTCACACATATGGGTACTGGACTAGCAAAAGAGCCAGATTATTGAGAGTGACTAAAATTTAGTTTAAAAACATTGGAACTATACTTTTTTAAATCCATCGATACATTAATTTTCACAGAAAACTTAGTCTGTGAGTGTGTACATATACTGTAGTATCACATTATTATGAAACATGTCTCAAGATTTTAGTTCTTGCACTGATGATAAGCGACAGAAGTACACTTTATCATGCAACTGCTTTATAAGCATTATATTGGTACTGCATATATCTGGCTTTGCTGTAATGAACTCCACGAAGATGTCTACTGCTTCAACATCAGCACTGAAAGAAATCTCCATGCTCTCTCCTCCTATGTCCTGTTCTTCATCACTGCTTTCCTGCATGCTTTTGATTATTTCTTCATCTAGCTCACAATTTTCCCCTTTTAGCCACTTAGCATCATCATCATCATTAATTTTTCCTCCTCCTGGAAGCTTGTTGAATATGTCAGTGTATAAAGTGTCAGCATTTGATGATTTTGAATTGGCCGGCTCATTGCTATTGCTCAACATAGTTTCCAACTCTGTATCAACGGATGTTCAAGCTTTTCTCCAGCTCTCCATTATGTTAGCATTCTCCAGTGTTAGCCTCTGTTTCTGCTGTTTGGAAAACAAAATGACTTAAGCTGATTGCATCCAACACCTTCAGCATAGCATTGGTAGAGTCTTTTCACATTCATTCTGCAAGGAGAGTAGTGGTGCATAACCTGATTCCAAAATTCCCTGGTCAGTGGGTTAGTGTTCTGTGTTTCCTTTTATAAGCCATGATACTGAACTGTACACTGGGTGAAAGAAAGAGTGCATGTATACCATTGGACTATAGACTCACATCAGAAGGATGACTGACAGCAATGTCAGTTACAAGGATAGCTCTCAGTGCAAGCTTTTTCTTTCAGCACTTTTTCTCACAGCTGGCACAAATGTTTCGTAGAACCACTGACAGAATATTTCTCTTTCCATTCATGCTTTCTTCTGAGCATAATATTGCAACAGTAGTTTATCTCTGTCACTGTGTTGAAAGTAATGTGAATGTTAGATTTTGACAATCACCATGAACAGTAGTTCAAGACTTGCATTTCCATTACAACATGCCATTAACGTTGTGCACCATTTCTGTTATTTGTACAAATTCCTTCTTGTTCCTGGCAACTAATGTTTCTGAACGAAACACTTAGTAAAAGATGCTAGTTTCATTGGCATTGTACATAGCATCAGTAGTAAAATCTTCTTCCTATATTATATTATCTTCTGTATCTTCTTCACAGACTCTCTGTATCTTCCTTGTTAGCCAAGTGACTTTTTCCAGTGCATTGTACATAGTATCAGTAGCAAAATCTCCTACCTATATTATCTTCCATATCTTCTTCATAAACTCTTTGTATCTTTCTTTTTAGCCAAGCGACTTTTTCCGGTGACTGTCAGCAGCCACATGCCTTGCCATTTGCTCCAGTTTGATAGCAAACCCTTGCCTTGCAGCAAACAAGTTACTGGCACAAAGTTGTGTGTTAAATACAACTGCTGTTTCCTTTATTATTGGATCACTGACTGGAATTCCTTTGCTGTGTTGTTTTATGGAACATCTGCATAGAGTAATGTCCAGTTCTTCATTCTCACTCTACAGCATAACCTTCCGTTTTCCCAACATACTCTCCATTTGGGTCGTGTACTGTCGAATAATGTGTTGTTTCTTTTTTATGTCGTAAATGGCTCTAAGCACTATGGGACTTAACATCTGAGGTCATCAGTCCCCTAGACTTAGAACTACTTAAACCTAACTAACCTAAGGACATCACACACATCCATGCCCGAGGCAGGATTCAAATCTGCGACTGTAGCAGCAGCGCGCTTCCTGACTGAAGCGTCTGGAACTGCTCGGCCACAGCGGCCGGCGTTATGTCATGAATAGTTAAACATCTGACACTGTACTCAGCAGTAATGGTCATTTATGTTAGAGTGACTGGAGGCCCAATGTGGGCTAGATTAATGAAAAGCCGGTCTACTGAAGACTGGATTAGCAAGAGTTTAGCATATTCTATTTGCCACAAAGACAGAAGAACTCTTTTTCCAGCACTGCAGTTTTTTCTAAACCAGTTGCTTATTAATGTAATATGCAATCCACTGAAATGTCTGTCTCTCTGGAACTAGTATATTATATGCTCTGTTAATTGCTCTAGCAGTATGCATCCTAGTATAATACCTTAAACAG
This sequence comes from Schistocerca americana, assembly GCF_021461395.2. NCBI lineage: Eukaryota > Metazoa > Arthropoda > Insecta > Orthoptera > Acrididae > Schistocerca > Schistocerca americana. The sequence continues at coordinate 654,797,093 of NC_060130.1, read as the reverse complement.
ATACATCAAAATATGTTCATCCCACACAAATGACAGATGATAATACAGCACCTAATTCACCTGTTGAGAGTCAAGTAAAGTGACATCACTTGTAAACTGCTTTACTTACAAGACGAATACAACTCCACAATGATTCACTACAGATCTCGGATGTACATTGTACCCTGGAGTGTAAGGTGTATATGCTGATCTCCAACTCTCCGATGTTTTCATTACACGTCCAGTTCAATAACCCACTGGATCCCAGTAGTTCCTCCACATCATCCCTCCAATACTTAAGTCAGGATGTGTAGTGGTTAAGACACTGCACTCACATCGAGTGCTTTATTTCTTATGACATCAAGTTTGATGAGACATTATTCTTGTAAAACAATAAATGGGTAGCCAATATCGCAGGAATTCTTTTTATTCCATGACTACCGGTTTCAGCGAAACTAAAGCCACCATCATCGGATCTTAGGACACATACAGGTCATAACATCAAGGCAAACAATGGTGACATTAATAGTTGCCTATAACACGCAGGCCTTACAAAATTGTCTCGAGTAGCACATAGGCGTCCAAGAGAGATGACATCATAAATGTTAAGTGTCTCCATCACATGCAAGCACACGCTAGGTACCTCTCTTGGACGCCTATGTGCTACTCGAGACAATTTTGTAAGGCCTGCGTGTTATAGGCGTCTATTAATATCACCATTGTTTGCCTTGATGTTTTAACCTGTATGTGTCCTAAGATCCGATGATGGCGGCTTTAGTTTCACCGAAACCTGTAATCATGGAATAAAAAGAATCCCTGTGATCTTGGCTACCATTTATTGTTTTACAAGCACCTAGATCGCTTCCACATGAGCACAATGTGCTTCCTACAAAAAAGACGTTATTCTCTTTACTTTCTTTTATTCCCTCCCATATATCAGTGCCACCTGTCACATCTAGTTATAAGTTCTCCAATACGCTGACAGTCTTATCAAAGCCTCTGCGACAGACTTGGTTCCAAAACACATCCCCACACTCCCACCACAATGGACCCCACTCCCGATTATTAAACAATACCAGCAGTCTATATGGTATTAGAACAAAAAAGCAATTACAAGAACATTCAACATCAAATTGTAGTTCCCAACAGGTTTGAACTCTCAGTTAAGGGCTATTAGGCACAATGCTATCAACTTAAACAGTAGTTTCACAATCTATATCATATATGTACCTCCCTGCTTAATGAAGTCAGATGCTCTGTATCACACTGACCCGTAAACACACATCAATCAAGGATGCAACCTTCCCAGCCCCAATGTCTGCAAGCCTTAAACATTTCTCATCTCTTATCGAGCAAGATGATGCAATGGTAAGACAATGGATCTGCACTAGGAAGAAAAGCAGTTGAACTCATCATCCAGTTATTTACATTTAGGTTTTCTGTGGTTTCCCAAAATCGTTTACAGCAAATACTAGAACTGCTCCCTTCGAAAGAGGCAGTTGATTTCTTTCCTCATTCTGAGTTTATACTTAGTCTCACAAGCCCTCTTTGTCAACAGGATGTTAATCCCTACTCTTTCTTCCTTCAAACCCCACTTCCTCTTCTTCCATATGTATGAATTTCTGAAGAAACACTCAGAAACAGAAATGAGTCCCTATTAGGGGCATGCCTCAGCACAGTTATTTGACAGAATAGAGGAACACATGTATGAGGTGTGACAGAGAGACAGAGATCAAACTGATGCCATTGCAGTGTATTCTCATTTACTGCATAAATTTCATCATATATTCAACTTTGTCTGTGGACACCACAGAAACAGCACTCAACATAGAGGAACCTACTTAGAATGTTGGTTGTACAAAGATATTTTTGTATCTTGAATAAGGTTGTCAGGTGGTGAAGAGGCGTAAGGTATACAGTTCCTGAACAGAGTATTGTTGTCAACATCCTGTATTAGATGCGAAGTGAGGAAATTTTCCACTTAGCAGATCCTTTGGTAGCTTTTGCAATGAGCACACTAAATGCTGATAACAATAGTAAGTTCCATCAGTTCTCTTCCTTTAATTTATACCATTATTCATGACAATGAAATACAATAGTGCACTTCACACGCATCCACTAGAGTGAACAACACTACACACTAACATTTTTGTCACTTTATCATCCACAGATTGAGGTAAGGTAGTGGTAAACAGTCTTCACCTGAACCTTACCAATAGCGGTGAGGGTTCTCCTACAATGTAATCACAGGGAAGTCATGGAGTATGTGATTATTAAGTGATAACATTTTCCCTTTATTTGGCTGTAAATACAAAGCAAAATCTCTACATCTCACACACTCAGCTGATTTTGGCCCCTCTGGTCATTTACAAGTCATCAATATGTGCAGTGTAATGTTCAGGTTACACAATGTCACTATAACTGGTTTTGCATTGATCCATCAAGCTACAAAATAGTAATGAGTACCACAATGCTACTGTATTTAATTGTTTATTTTTAAGCGCAATAATAATGTGAATGTTTTGTAATATATTTGAGCAGTAAAACACAACTATAACAGTAGTGGCAGCATGGAGGAGTCAACACTACCCTGGAACAAATGAGAAAGGATAACTGAATTCACAAACAATCAATCATTACTGTTACAATACCACTGTAATGAGTTAAATCATTCTTCACTCAATTTTCTATATACTGTTTTGAGTATACACAAAGAAAGGACACATTTTGTCACAAAGAAAGGACACATTTTGTCAGGTCTGTGCCAAAGTACACAAACATGCCTAGAGATGAAGCCTACTGCTTTTGCTACACAAGTAGCTTGCTTCTGTAAAAGCTATGTAATGGAAGTGAAACAGATCATTATTCTCAGCTACAAAGTATTTCAATGAGTCTAGGAGTGTAACTACTTTTACGAAAGGATAACATGATAGATAGTAGTGCCCCCTCAAATGGATAAAAGTTATTTTATTTGATAGCTTAAGTGATGGACGCAAGTCAAATTTATTTCTTATTCTTTTCAAACTAAATGTCAGTGTCGGTAATATCAAGATAAGAATTTATCCAGATGGCTATTGTAATTAAACTGACAGACAAAAAATCACTACACCAAGGAGTTGTGCAACATAAACGAAAATTGGTAGGCATGTTTTATTGTCTGAAAGATGACGTCTACTCAAATTTCGCACCAGTCGCATAAGAGGATGCAAATCAGGTTTGCTTTAAATACATACTGTAACAGTTGTGAGCATTAGTTACTTCTGAGACAGGATGTGAATTGATGTTAGTCAAGCATGCCTTTAAGGTGACAAAGATGACATTATCAACACTTCTCTGAGTTCGAACGAGGGTGTGTAATAGGGCTACAAGAAGCCGAATGTTCCTTCTGCGACATTGCAGAATGACTCAGCAGAATGTAGCCACTGTACACGATTGCTGGCAGTGCTGGTCACGAAAACGTACGTTCATAAGAAGACTGGGTTCCAAACGACCACGTGGCACTACCTAGAGGGAAGACCATCGAGCTGTGTATGGCTCTGGCGCATTGTACCACATCTGCAGCAGTTGGCACCACAGTGACACAACGAACTGTTACAAATCGGTTACTTCCAGGACAGCTCCAAACCAGACGCCCTAAAGCATGCATTCCACTGATCCCAGACCACAGCCATTTGCATTTTCAGTGGTGTTAAACAAAAGCTCATTTGACGATGGGGTGGAGGTGTGTTGTATTTTCTGTTAAAAGCTAGTTCAGACTCTGTGCCAGTGACTATCGTGCACTGGTTAGAAGGAGGCCAGTTGTGGGCCTGCAACAAATCTGTCTGCATGCTAGACACCCTGGATCTACACCTGGAGTTTATGATCTGGGGTGCGACTTCATTCGACAGCAAGAACATTCTCGCGGTTGTCCCATGCACCCTGACTGCAAATCTGTACGTCAACCTGGTTATTCAACCTGTTGTGCTGCCATTCATGAAAAACACTTGCCCAGAGACCGCTGTTGTAACCCAACATGCTCTACAGACTGTTGACATGTTGCTTTGCCTGCTCGATCGCCAGATTTGTTTCCGGCCGAGCACATACGGGATACATTGGACGACAACTCCAGCATCATACATTATCAGCATTAGCCAAGCCTGTATTGACTGACCAAGAGCAACAGGCTTGGAACCGTATCCCACAAATTAAGCCCGCTTGCATTCAACATTCTGGTGGTCACACTGATTATTAATGTACCAGCATTTCAGATTTGCAATGGTTTACCTGGCACTTAGATTGACATGTGGTCTTGCAATGTTGCAGCATTCCACATCTGCTATGGTTTACCTCGCACTTACATTACACTGTGGTCTTGCTATGTTAATCATTTACATACATTACCTATGCAAATGTATTACTGAAATTTTATTACTCTACATTAATTAGTTTTTGGTGTTGCACTTAGATTGACATGTGGTCTTGCAATGTTGCAGCATTCCACATCTGCTATGGTTTACCTCGCACTTACATTACACTGTGGTCTTGCTATGTTAATCATTTACATACATTACCTATGCAAATGTATTACTGAAATTTTATTACTCTACATTAATTAGTTTTTGGTGTTGCAGTTTTTTTCTGTCTGTGTATGAGATGACTAAATGTCCAGAGAGAGATGAAGTTGCAGCTTTGATCATTTAGTAGTGTCGTCTAAATGGTGAAACTATTTTAACAACCACAGGCTGTCAGTTTTATTCCTTTAATGCACTGTGCACATGCATTACATTACTGACCAGTCTCAGCCTACGTCCATTTTCAAAGGTATGATATTGATGATGTGTGTGTGTCACATTTTAAAAAATTGTTTTGTGTTAGTGTTAAACAAGTTTTTAATGCCAATATCATGCATCTGAAAAAGGCCTTCGGCCAAAACTGACCAGTAATGGAATTTAAATCCATGGTGCATTAAAGGAATAAAACTGACAGCAAATGGTGGTTATAAGGGTTCCATCATTTAGACGATACACGAAGGTTGTGGACCCATATATGAAGAAATTAATTTAGTAGTGCCATTTCCTAGTGCATGAGGTTTTTATTAACTTGACACAAAAATGAACATTTGTTCAACATGACATTGTAGCTCAAAGACTGCTAATTATTTCTGGCAAAGAATAAAAATAACAATGAATGTCGGTAATAACATAGTAAAAGGCCTGAACAATAATTTACTGTTTCTTGCATTATTCAAAGAGTTTTGCTGAAAAAGAAAAGGGAACCAAATTTTGACCATTTTCAAACCAAAACTCTGCACACACACAATAATTATTTCACACTACATAACCAGAACCAGGGTAACGTAAAACCAGAAAATAATGCTGTGTAGTGTGACAAACTTTATACTTGTGCATACAGCGTACCTGGTCATCGAGTAAATCAGCAGGGTGATTTCTGTCTGTACATTTTGTTTCAATATTGGAACAGTTGTTGAATTAATGACAATACTGAACTAGTGTTGAGTTTTAGAGCAATAAAATTAACAGGCATATAACTCTGTAATGCACGTAAAGTCCAAATTATGTATGCATCAGCAAACAAGTTTTTACAGATAACACAGTAATTTATACATAAAGTCCAAAGTGCGTATTGCACATTTATCAGCTACCCATACATATTCTGACATGTAAAAAACGAACTGAAACAGGTAATAAATTACTAATAATTCTTTAAAGGTTAAAAATTGCAATACAGTAATGAAATGCTAAGAAGGCAACATGATGCACCAGGCCATGTGTGGCAAAATTAGTGTCACAAATCCAAACAAGTGTGTAGAAGAAGAGGGAATAATTTGAGAAGATGAATTTAGTACAATATTCCAAAGGAAATGCAGGAAATAAAGTATATAAGACTGCATGCAAAGTTGGGAAGAAACATAATGAATGGCATACAGGATAAACATGAGAAGCACAAATGTGGTAGGACACGATGAGACACTCACGATTTACAACAAATTAACACATAGGACGCATTTAGAGTGCACATGTTAGCTGAATGGTTTATGCACATTTATAACAATAATATGATGGAAAGTATTTTTCTTTTCTTTTCCTGTTAAGAGTTTACATGCCACTAACTAAATGCAATGAAGGACTTCTTGGTTAATTCCACTCATGAAATCTCTGGACTTCAACTGACAAGTAAACCTATCTAAGTGATATACTTCGATTTTGATTAAAAAAAAAAAAATCGTTCAAATGGCTCTGAGCACTATGGGACTTAACTTCTGAGATCATCAGTCCCCTAGAACTTAGAACTACTTAAACCTAACTAACCTAAGGACATCACACACATCCATGCCCGAGGCAGGATTCGAACCTGCGACCCTAGCGGCCGCGCAGTTCCTGACTGCAGCGCCTAGAACCGCTCAGCCACCCCAGCCAGCCAATTTTGATCAGCTCTGAATATGTTGTAGTGTAGAGCAAAATAAGGTACACTATTTTTTTTTTTTTTTATGTGCCCATATGACTGTTAAGAGGTGAAACACCACATTGGAGGGAAAAAAAGTTTAATATTTTTGAGAGAATGCTGTTGAAATGGTAACAGATATACAAAAATTTCAAATACAAGTTTTATTGCTTTTAATGTTTGTTACAACAGTGCACACAGATTTGTCAAAAAAAGTCTTTTTTTCCATATCCCCTTTCCCCACCTCCAGTATTTTGTTTTTCATCTCGACACTTGACTAACAGCAAAACGTGTAGGATTGTTAGTATCCAGTTCGATCATATACGATGAAGTGGTATTCCAAAGATACATTTGTCAGAAATAGGCTAGAAATATATCCATATCATTGTATGTACGCCCGATATGTATTGTCTTCAATGCCAATTCTCAAGTTGGGTTATTTAATAAGTCTTTCCACATAAATATATTCTAAACGTGTGTGTGTTTTTGTCAACTATGGACATTGGGTCAGTTGTGGACCCATTTGGGAAATTTTATAGCAGTTATAGTTGACGCAGATTTGGTGCACAATAGAGAATATAAATCAACATGGAAAGATCCCAAATCAATGTTCCATCTCATATAACAGAACTGCAGTAATAAAGACAAACTATGCAGATAACAAGAACCACGGGAAACTCTCAGCTCCATAGGAAAGCACCTCCATGTTGTTACAGGCACTTATCTCCCTTATTCACGAGCATGGAAATCATCCCACCATGTTAAGCTGTCAGTGGGAGAATGAAATGGCACAAAAAGAGGATGGAATAAAGTTAACTGTTCCATCTATCACAATATGTCACAGTACATATTATTTCAACACAACAGCCACAAGATGAAAGAATTACAGGATTCACAAAAATTCACCTTACATTACAAGAGTTATCTCCCCTGAAATATTCTATTTACATGTTTTGAATTCTTGTGAGGCACTTTTAACAAAAAAATACAATACTTAAAGTGTAAATAAAATGAGGCAAAATGACCAACATCATTGATAAGAACCAACTTATGTCACAACTCCGAGAGAGAACATAATTAAATAACCTCTTAAAATTCTTGTGAAAAGAGAAGCTCACAAAAGTGCATTACTTCTAATGACTTATGAAATAGAAAAGAAAACTTTGAGTAGAGTTGCTAAAAAAATTAATTTTGAGTGTAAATGAAAACACAGGCAAAAAGCTTTGTGCTTAATTTCCTGTTGATGAGGATAGGACAAGTATATTAGCTGTCAGTTTTGAAGAAATCATCCTAGCATTTACTAAAGCTATTTAATGGAAAACAACGAAAAACTAAACCTGTAATTTGGATGGCCAGACAGTGATATGAAACTCGCTCCTTTCAAATCCTTTAATCTTCATAGGCAACAGAAGTAGCACGTCTTAACAAAAATTACCTTGCAATATTACAGTGGAGGTCAAACGTACCAGTCATCCGGCAGTGATGACTACTACGAGGGTATTCCCAAAAGTACGGTCTCCTATTTTTTTTTTTGTAAGTACATAGACCTATTTATTTCTACAACAGTTTACATCAGTTTACAGCATGAACATTTAGCTATTTTTTGACATAATCGCCATTTCTGTCGACGCATTTCTGTAGACATTGTGGTAGTTTTTGTATGCCCATGTCATACCAGCTTGCCGCCATGCTGTTCAGAAAGTTATGAACGTCTTCTTTCACCTCCTCGTCGGAGCTGAATCGCTGGGACCACAATTAACGCTGACAGGTACTGTGAGACTCTGTAAAAAACTCAAACGGGCAATTCAGAACTGGAGAAGAGGAATGTTGAGCAAGGGCGTACACATTCTCCATGACAACATTCGCCCACACATCGCTCGGCAAACCGTTGCTCTCCCACAACAGTTTCAGTGGAACATAATCACCCACCAACCCTACAGTCCTGACTTGGCACCCATTGACTATCACCTGTTCTCTAGGTTAAAAGAACATTTTTCCAGAAAGTGATTCAGCTCCAAAGAGGTAAAAGAAGAGATTCATAACTTTCTGAACAGCATGGCAGTGAGCTGGTACGACATGGGCATACAATAACTGCCACAGCATCTACAAAAACGCATCGGCAGAAATGGTGATTATGTCAAAAAATAGCTAAATGTTCAAGCTGTAAACTGATGCAAACCATTGTAGAAATAAACAGATCTAGTACTTATAAAAAAAATAGGATACCTTACTTTTGGGATTACCCTTGTATATTCATACAAGTGCTTGGAGAACAGTCTATCCGCATCAAGCCAATTGTATGCAACATTAGATTGCATCCAGTTAACCTATACTATGCAGATAAACAGATGCCCTACCAACTGTACTGTGTTACAACAAACTTCCTATCCATGGATAAATACATGCAAACCAGCATATTTATGCCATAAACACATTTTCTGTCAGAAAGATTCAATGGAGAAATAAGAGTGTGTATGAAAAGGGCATGATCGTGTGGTGTCTCAAGTTCTAGAATTATGTTAGAGAGATTTCACTAAAGTAATATCCACCCACATCTTTTATGTTAAAAAAAGGTCAGGAAAGTAATACGACCAATAATCAGTTTGGCCTATTAAATTAACTGATATAGACTGTCAAAGACTAAAGAATACTTTCTGATACAACTGTCTGATACCTTTGTTAACTGAATAAACATTCACTTTACACCAGAGTGAGTAGAAATTCAAAACTTCCTGGCAGATTAAAATTTTGTGCCAGACCAACACTCGAACCTTTTTCGTGCATAATCTCTACCGACAGAGACATCCAAGTGTGGATAGCTCAGGTGGTAGAGCGTTTGCCCCCAAAAGGCAAAGGTTCTGGGTTCAAGCCACAGTACAGCAGCCAGTTTTAATGAGCCAGAAAGGTTTGGCTTCGTTAACTACTGCAAAATGGATCAGTGGCAGAATACTCCACCAAGAGACAATAGATCTCTGTTTCTCATCATCTTTTCAGGAGACATTGATCACAAGATGAAATGCAGACATTGCTTAAAGAGGTGCCAACAACACCATCATTACCCTTTGAAACAATAGAAGATTTTAAAGAGAACTGAAGGAAGAAGTAGAAATATTAAGGTTCAATATCCCATCAATGATAAGGTAATTACACCTCTTCAGTTTGGCAAAGTAAATAAGTGTATCTTTTCCAAAAGGAATCAATATGGTAAATACTGTCACACAATTACCTTAGGTGATTTAAGGATGCCAAAGAAAATCTGAATCTAGATTGCTGGTCATGTATTTGAACCTCAGTCCTAAATGTGTGTCCCTGGAGAACTGAGACACAATATATGATGTAGCATTCAAATGGGAGTGAGCAGATCCAGAGAATACCCAGTAAAAGGCATTTGCCAGAGCGGGTAGTAATAATAATGAAATTTGAAGGAGATGTGATGGATTGGGGCTCTTTTTCCTAATTTGGGCTCTGACCTTTAGTTTTGATTAAAAAAAAAAAAAGCTAGATTGGCCTACCAGCAATAATTTTTCACCATACTTAGCAAAGTTTGGAAATAAACTTAGTCTACAGTGTTTCAGAACTAGCCACAAAGGTTTTGTCAAAGATTAAATGCTGTAATAGTAAAGGTCCTACACACTATTAACTACACATTGGCATCCTTGGAAGGAAAAGTAATGTATGTATGAACACAGTTGCTCACATATGGATATCTGCATGTTCAGCAAATAGAAAGCAAAATGAAGGTAACCTGTATGCCAGGAGACAGATATCTCTCAATTAATAACCATATGCAGTGGCAGTCAGTCCTCAACAGATTTTTACATTCTAATCGGCAATTATTTACAACAGGAACATATTCAGTGTACTTACAACAGGTAAAATTCCAGAGTGAACCATGGAAATATTGCTGTATGTTATCGTTTAAGGATTCCAGTGCAAGGCTGAAGTAATGCTTTTCTGGAGGGGAGACTTTCATCAACTTTTGAAAAGTTCTGTGTGTCCCCAAGAAACATCATGAAGACTAAGGAGCAAAAGTATGAGATCTCAGATCATTATCTGCACGAAAACAAGACAGCAAACTGTTTTTCATAACACAAAAATTTCTAACAACACACAGAACATTACTCAATCAACAGCTGATGAGATTTCAAATAATGTAGCTGTCAGCAAGATACACACATCTAAAACCTACCGAGCACAGAGGGGTGCTCCTAATTGATACCTGACTTTCAATAAGCGACAAACTCTAAATGAATTCCAAATTGTTCTCTAAACGCAAATGCAACACATGCCACATGGGCTGCTTCACATCCCTGGAACATTCTTGTCAGGCTTGAACTGTTGAATACCATGATTATGTTCTGTAATCAGAACCTGGTGAGATACTTTTTGCTCCATTTACTGTACAGTCCCTTTAATTGTCCCTCAATTATTTGATTTCCAAGTTTGTCATCAATAAATAATGAATCTGTAATGTTCATTCAGGAATGAATAAACATCTCACCTGAGAATTTGCTTTTCCGCACCTTTTACACATTACAATAATAGAAATTCTTCCACAAAACAGAAGGAGTTGTCAAGGGGAAATGATTCCAATTTATTTTCAAATTTTACTCTGCTGTTGGACATTTTATATCACTGAGTAAGTGAACAGAAATTTTGGTTACAGCATTGGGCACCCATAGTGCTGAAAAAAACCTTACTGCGGTGTAATGAATGTAATTTTTTCTTCTCGTACTGTAATTATATACATCATTGTTCCTTTGAAAAGCAGTGGATTATTTACAACACATTTCATGAGGGAATAATTATACTGACAAGCAGCAGTCAGAATGCCTAACTCATTAAACAGATGTCTACGTAATATTCTCACAGCACGTTTTCGAGCAATGAAGACTTCCTTTCTTAAAGTGAGTTACCCCAGAACATTATTCAACATGAAAGTGAGTGAATATACATAAAGTATGTCAACTTACTGGTCTGTCTTTCGTCAAGGTGTGCAATGATTCTAAATCCAAATGTGGCTGAACTAAGCTGTTTTAGGAGTTCCAAAATATGTTTTTTCCAGTTTAAATTCACACTGATATGAACACCTGTGGATTTTGAAGTTTCCACTCTATTTTCTCACCATGTGTTACACATATGAAGGGTGCAGAACCTCCAGATGTGCAGAACTGAATATATTGTGTTTTTTTATAATGTGCAGATGACAGACTTGGAGAACACCGTATACGATTTCCTCCAGTCAGCTAATGTCCCCCGACTACATTTCTTGACTTACTAAGTACAACTTTCTGCATTTTTTTGGTTTCATATGACATTATCCACTGGTTGGCTTTAGCATCTGTCCCATAAAACTACAGTTTATCTAGGAGAATACTGTGATTCCCACAGTCAAACACCTTCGAAAATATCTACCAGTGCTATTTGTTATTTAATGCTTATAAAATGTAGTTAGTAAACATGTAGATAGCATTTTCAGTAGAGCAAACAGGAAGCAGATTGCCTACACAGCAGACAGAACCAAACACAGCCCACTGTGTCAGCAATTGACAGTCAGGACTCGACATCTGTTAGTAAAAGACACTTGTCCAAGTGTATCAGCCGCTGAGCACTACTCAAACATAGCAAGTGAACTGACACTTTGTTGTGGCATTAGCAGAAAGCTCACATGCAATAATGAGAACTTTGACTGGAGGAACTCAGTTCCAAGATCAGTGCGTATATGCAGACGAGAAAAAACTAAAATCTGGATTCCTTGGATAAGAACATACTTTTTTGTGTTAAGTGACAATACAATTTCCCTTGAAGCTGTAAAACTTATTAATCCTTTGAATGGTGAAGGTTTTATACTCTGGTGTAGAATTTCCCGGCACTCCAGGAAATGAAACCCAGCAAAAAACAATGCATTTAGGAAAGATCTTTGACGTGCGGAAAATGTACACTGCACAGTTTTGCATTATGAAAGTATAAATATGAATTTCAGCTTCCAAAGCACTGAAATTCAGACTGTGCTTTGTGATGCACTTTCGTCAGCCAATCATCATAGCTCACATCACGTGATCTCACCAGCCAATGACTGCAGATATTCAGAGCATAGGACATGTGACATTGTCAGCAAATAGCAACATCATTGTTAATTAGTGCAAATACACAAATAGGAAAAGTTAACAGTTTAAATTAATATATACAGGGTGAGTTGCGTAAGACGTAACACCCACTTTATTCCGGGGGCGATTGCACGTATCGGCATGCAGTTTTCGGCGAATCATAGTGGACTATGGGGCACACACGTTGGCACATGCACAATAATCACAACGTATATATTGACCGAGATAATGAGGCAAGTACATGTTTTTCAAATAGGACGATATACTTTTTTGACCATCATTCGAACGCGTATAGTGATGTAACGCATGTTGCTATTGTGATTCAAAATTTGCTTAAAAGAGGGTGGATGAGGATTTACCTACATAGCATAGGCTGTGCATGCTGCATTCAGCATGGCAACTCGGCCTGCGCGTCACGCGAGGCGTGTTTACAGTCTGCAGCCACTTCCGACCGCCTCGACCTTCAATTGTACAATATTTCCCAGTGTCTCTTAAGTGAAGTTTGAATCACAATAGCAACATGCGTTACATCACTATACGCGTCTTTTCCAGAGCATTTGAATGATGGTAAAAAAAAGTATAGCGTCCCATTTAAAAAACATGTACTTGCCTCATCATCTCGGACAATATAAACTCCTTTAAGATACATCAAATACAATTGTGTCAGTAAAATGGCTGGTCTTCTGGGCCTGAAATTTTTCTAAGTGGCTGGTCTCGCAAAATGTTAAGTTTTGAATGAGAGTCAAATGCTCTGTGATTTAAGAAAATCATCACATTTTCTCACATGTAATATAGTTCACCTTGTGTAAAAGGAAATTTACTTTGAAGTAACATTCTCAAACCACCATTCACAATATTTACCCCGACCTGTTAGAAATGTAAACAGTCATTACATCATACTCCTCGAAAGTAGTTTATTGTTACTAAGTATTGCATAGTCTTCAACCTACAGCCATTGACAAATTTTGTGTTGGCAGACAATTGTGTGTGCACTGTGCTTTGTTGTTGTAAATGGCACATTTTCTTTGCAACTAAAGACTTATTTTGATGTTATTCTCTCATTTATGTTTTACTGTTGCAGTATTATTCTGCAGTAGTGGGCTAAAGTAAAATTCTTTGTTAGAGTATCAGTTCTTACCAATAAAAATTCCAAATATTTGATTGAAAACTAAAACAATGAAAAATTCCCAGAATTCTAAAAATTTCTTTGTTTTTCCTGGATGAAAAAGTTTCGACAGTTTTCCCAATTTCCCAGGGCGTATACACCTTGAAGATGTAAAACTCAAAACTAAAACAATGAAAAATTCCAGGAATTATAAAAAATTTCTGGGCTTTTCCCGTTTTTATCTCAGATTTCCTGGGATGATCTCAAAGATGTAAAGTGTCAAGTAATACGTAACTTTCATCGGACTGCAGTATTGTTCAGCTGTGAGGGATAATGGTATACATATCAGAAGACCCATTATGCACATGGACAACCACCACTTGCTATTATTATTTTTATCAACAAAATGCATACTACTAAGATGAGGTAATCGTAGTTTCATATGTCTTTGACACAAATGTGGTCTGCCACTGACATGTACCAACATTTGATTTTTTTTTTAACTTCCTTGAAAAGTACAAATATTAATCTGTTGTCTATGTCATGCTATTAGTAGAGGTACCCACGTGGAACAATGAAATCTGCACCCCACAGTGCCAACAGGGTTCTGGATTGTTGTTCTCCAGAGCTGAAATGGATGAAAACTGTTGAAGTGTGACCAGACACTGTCTTGCTCATTCTGTACATAATTATTACACACATAGCCTAGACAAGGTCTAACATCATTAACATCATCATGTGCCACATTCTTTTATATATCTGCACGTATACTCCTAAAGCCACCATATTCTGTGTGGCAGAGGGTAATTTGGACACCATTACCAATTATCTCACTCAACCACTCCACTCACAAATGGTAAGAGAGAAGCATGACTGTTTGTAAGTGTCCATATAAGCTGAATCATCCTCTTTAAGAATGACATGTACAGCTTTATTTGTTAGGAAATAATCAATACCGTCACTAAACTGATCCGATATTCTGTAAGTTCGTATTTTTTTCCCCTATGCAAAAGAGCAAAATTGTATCAGAACACTTTCTGGAAGACAGAGAACATGGCATCGGCTTGGGTGCAGTTTCCTGTTGACCTCTGGACCTCATGGTGCAAGTTGACGTTTACAAGATTGCTGTTTGCAGCACCCATGCTGATTACTACACAGGTTTTTGGTCTCTATAAAGACCATAACATGCGTGCAAATTTTTCCATAATCCCGTAATCCTCCAACAGATGGCATTTGTCTGATGACTCTTCTTGAGTACAACAAAAACCCACACTTCTTTGAAGCTGCTCGGAAACCTTCACTGTTACAATGAACAATTGCTGTTAATGGAGAGCAAGTTCTTTTCAATAATCCACATATAATCATGAAGGTATCTCATTATGTTCATCCTGTACATGCAGGCGCACGCAGTACACAGCAATAACTACAGTGGATATCACCAACCAGGCAGTCTCCATGCCAGCCACCTCCATGTTCTGATCAGTCACCACATAGATGGCGCTCATAAATGGCAATCTGTCTATGCTTCCGCCACAATACCTCCAGAGCCTGCTCCATGCACATATAATTGTTTCAGCTGACACAGAGCGCACTGACACCAGGAAATACTTTCTGCATTGCCAACTATATCACAGATTGACATCATTATGCTTGTAGCTAATAAATGGGAACACACAATCATATGCAGCCAGTTCATCATCAGCAACAGTTCTGGATCACCAGTTCCAACCTACAGTTATCATTTAATAAACAGCTCTTTCAGACAGGGGTCATTTCCTGACTCGTTAAAAGTCACTGAAATAAGACCAGTGCATAAAAAGGGAAAAACTACTGAGGTACAAAATTATAGGCCTATTTCATTGACATCAGAACTTACTAAGATGTTGGAAAGGCTATTTCTTGATCAAATGGAATCATTTTTCTCTAAGTACAATATATTAAAAAGTTCTCAGCACGGTTTCAGGAAGGGCAAGTCTATAATAACAGCCATAGCCACATTTATTCAAGCAGTATTGAATAAGCTTGATGATGGAAACAAAGTTATTGGCACCTTTCTAGACCTATCTAAGGCTTTTGATACTGTAAATCACTGCATTCTTCTACATAAGTTAGAAACTTATGGGGTCAGAGGAGTGGCATTAGATTTGTTAAGATCGTACCTTGCTGACAGGAGACAATGTGTTAAGTTGTTATCATACAACCGGGGACTTACACAAACAGTAAAATCATCTTATAAAATTCTTAACTGTGGAGTCCCTCAGGGAAGTATTATTGGGCCTTTTCTGTTCATTGTGTACATCAATGATATAATAATTCCAAAAAACACAGACCCTGTGAATTATGCCGACAACACCTCCTTCATAAGCCGGGGCCCTACAAAACAGCTAGCAGTGCAAAATAATATGAAGAACACTAGCCTCACCACAGAATATATGACTAAAAATAAATTGGCATTAAATAAAGAAAAGACAATTCTAATGGAGTTTATGCTAAATTACAAATCAAGACAAGTGGATACTGAGCCAGAGTTATCAACTGAAACAATTGATAAACATAAATTCCTGGGTATTATAGTTGATGAACATCTTATATGGAAGGAGCACATCAGCTACATGTGTAAAAAAATTTCGTGTAATACCTACCTGCTAAAACGCCTTTCTAGGATAATAGCGTCACCAGTCTTAAGACAAATCTATTTTGGTATTATACACTCCCACCTACAATATGGTATTGAGATTTGGGGCAGAGCACCAATGGTATACATGGATAGGGCCTTTAGAGCCCAGAAGAGAGCAATTAGGATAATAGCGAATATTAGCAAATGTCAATCCTGTAGAGAATACTTCATTAAGTATAATATACTAATAGTGTATTCATTATATGTTCTAAGGACTATACTGTTTGTAAAAGAAAATATGGAGCACAGTATAATAAATAGTGATATCCATAGTTATAACACAAGGAAGAAAGAGGATTACCACATAAAATTCAGAAATAAAAAAGCAACCGATCATAATCCATTTTCTGATGGAAGATTTTTTTACAACAGACTGCCAAATACCATAAAAATGTTAAAAGGAAACATATTTAAAAGAAAATTAAAGCAGCTGTCAATTGCTAAATGTTTGTACTCCATCAAGGATTTTTAATGTTGTATGTACTTTATTTCTACTACTAAACTATTATTATTGTTCATGTATGTACTGACTGACTATGTCCATGACTGTAAAAGTTATTATGGACAAATAAACCATTATTATTATTATTATTATTATTATTATTATTATTATTACTGGCCAACACAAGCCAACAGTTGCAGCCATTATACCCAGTCATCATTCACAAGTGATCATCAGACGGTAAACATCTAGTGTCAAAATGTTATTCAAACTTGCATATGAACTAAACAACTTTTGTTACAGCAGTGAAGACTAAACTTTTACAGTTTAGATGGCTGTGTTTCACTGTGATAGATTAGATTTGTGTGTAGGACTTTACCTACAGAGCCACGTATCATTCATTACTTAAAGCTGAGTATATCTGTGTATATTTTAATAAACACTTATTACTTGTTTCAATTTGTGTCGCCCATATTACTTGTGTAATAGATATATAAGCCCTCTGAGCAGTCCCATTGCCTGCATGTATGCAAGCTACCTTTGTGCAGCAACTCCTTTTCTGTACTAGAGGTTTGCTCCTTGCAAACATGTATATTGGGCACCAGACCTGTTTGGGTCAAGACAACAGGCTAGTAATCTTTCCTCTGTTGAGCAATTTTAGGTAATTTCCTATTCTGCAATCACATATCTTAATTTCTGTCATTGTGTCATTTTTGCAATGATGACAAAGATGAGCCACAGGATGATCTCCCTCTGTAAAACAATTATAGGAGACTGGAAACAGTATTTTGGCCTGCACTATGTCATCGTTGTCAGTATGATCAGTGAGTGGCTGTGTAGACAACTTTATCTATTTACTGACTTTACATATATAACCAAAACTTCTTATGAATTTTCATTACATCAGCAGACAAAATTTTAATTCCAAATCCATTGGATACACTTCACTTTGCCCTGTTCACAGTCATTGTGGCTTTGCAAATATTTTGCTTATCAACAAGACTTTCCCGTCATTTAAATCTGTATGACGCACACTCACTTTCATAGTATGATCTGAACACTGGTTGTTAACCACGGCAGCTGCTTCTCATTCTTCACAACCGGTGCATACATGTCTAACACTTATTTACTATGCTCTTGAATTTTGTCCATTGGTACTCTAAAAATTTTCATCCTAATGAACTGTTTCTTGTTACACTTGGTAAGAATCAATATTTTACTACTTTTCTTAAATTTCTTTTATTGATTTTTATATGTTTATGAAACTCTATGATTTCAAGTTTATCTTACTTTATGTTGCTGAGTACAATTCGCCTTGACAGACAATGAAACAGCCTCAACAAAGCATGTTAACTGTGTAACTGTTAAACATTTACATGGCTGCCAACTATTATGGATTGTCCGTAATTGTTACGGATTGATCACCTTAATTACACAGTTATGGGAAGTTACTAAAATTTATGGAAATAGACATTTTACAATTTGATTTTTTTAAAAAAGGTAATGTTTACATTTTGCTTATCATATGTCACTGAAACATGTTATAGATTGTAATAATTTCCTCCCAAGTACTCAGTAAAGCTGTATATGAATAATTTCATCACCATGTCTTACCAAAAGCATGTTTACACAGAGTTTGAAACATGTTCGCGTCTAGTACTACCACTCTTTGTAACATGTTGTCAGCATCTTGGCAACACAAAACAAGTGTTCCGCAGCTGTGTCGATATAGACCAAAGGAACACTGTTCCTGGCCTGCTACCACTAAATGCCACTACACAGCACTAGTGTTTGTTTTTGCTCTGTCTGCAGTGTTGTGTGTTGTCTTTACATGTGTTCTTTTATGAAATGGTGGGGATAAGCAGCAAATTTAACAACATGAAGCAGAGAAGTGCCTCTGTGATGCTTGAAGTTATAGTTACAAAAATATTAAACAGAAGCACGACTCCCAACAAAAAAATATTTCGTTGCTTCGCTCCAGCAACAGAGATGCAGATAAAGAAAAATTAAGGTCTTCATTTCTCAATACCACAGCAAGAACAGCATTCGTTAACTCAATATCACAGCACAACAGTATTCGTTATCTGACTTTGGAAAAATTTATCATCAGCAAATTATGTGAGTTGCTGCCATACGAAAAGGTGGTGGGATGAGTGGGGGGAGGGGAAGGGGGAGGGGGGGGCAGGAGGAGGAGGAGGAGGAGGAGGAGGAGGAGAGGTTTACAACACTTTCTATGAGTCAGAAATAAATGTATGCAAATGGCAGCAGTCAGTAATAAACAACATGGATGTGCCCAAGTGATCACCAACTGCAGATTACCCCATCAAATTCCCAGAAAGAGTGAGTGACATTGAGGCTGAAGAAGTTTTCTTCACTGAAAATGATAATTTGGATTAATTTTAATATGATACAATTAAATATACCTTCATTGTTTAAGGTTGGATAATATTTGATATATATTGTTTAAAGACCTAAATCTGGCTCCTATGTATTAAAATCTTTCGGAAGGGTGGGGGGGGGGGGGATACGTCCTTGACCCCTCCCCCCCCCTCTCCCTTCTCAGTATCTGCAATGTGATCACTGACAGCCTCTTCTCAAGGTTGGTAGCTATGCATTTACAATCATATTCTGTATAACATGTCCCCAAAAACTACATCACCCACAGCATAAACAACGATAACTTTTGGCACCAGTTACTTGGAAATAAAGAGGGATGATTATGGTATAATGCCGTTGATGATAAAGCCATAAAAGGAGGAGAACATGCTCGAATTTGGAAGGTACAGGGCACGAAATCAACCACAGTTGCCTTAAGCAATTCAGGAAAACAATGGAAAACCTAAATCAGGATGGCAATTTGAACTGCCGTCCTCCCAAATGTGACTCTACACTTATTAACCATTGGGAATACTGGAAGTCACTACCGTATGCTTCCACACACATCACTTTATTTAATAAAAATAGGAATACATGTTACCCTTTTGCATGGTCTAATCTGTTCTTTTTTTTCATGTTTGAACATCTGAACAGTGAATATGTGACAAAGAGAAGGAGAAGCAGCCTAGAAACATATAAATCTACAGTACTACAAAAGTATTCTGAATTTGTATACAAACCTTTAGCAAGTATTTCTGCCTATTAAAAACAAATATGTACAAAAGGAGAACATGGTTGCTCCAACAAAACTCTGAAAGCTATGTCTCCATGAAACTGCTGTTATTTACAATCAATGATGAGTGAGAATAGGATTCTCAGACATGAAGTGAAAATCTCAATTTGTGACAATAAATTCGCTAAATTATCAACTGACAGATCTGTAATGAAACTACAACACAAAGTACACACATGAAATGCAATAAACGACAAGATTAATATTCTTTACATACACATAATTAATTTGGTACTTCTAAAATGAAACACAAATATTCAATCACGATGGACAAACCACATATAATTGCCTAGCTACCTACAATAACGTGCATCAAACAAAAGCAAAAGTTAACTCAGAATTATCATAACAAACATTGTCCGTAGGTGAAGAGATGATAGCAATAACATTGCACACACAAAATCACATTGCTATTGAGTAAAAAAAAATAATGTAATTGGCGAATTTGCCTAGCAACTTGATTAGTTTGTGCTCTTACTTGCAGCCATGGATCAGGTAGTGGAGTGGTGCTTCCTTTCAAGCCCCCCGGCCCTCCTTTCTGCTTCATTTGAACCAGGTTATTGAGCCACTGCGCAGGGTTCTGGCGGCTGAACTGATTCATCTTCAGTGGGTGTTTCTGTGGACCAAGCAAGATGCACAAGCCCAATCAAGTTGCCAAACAGTAAATTCTCACGCTCTACACACTGCACCTGCGACAATACTTAAAGACACTGCAGAACAGATAAAGCGTACACAAAAATGCCTGAATGCAAACAAACATGCAAGAGGAATAACATAATAAACAAACACACATAAAGTCACAGTTCAGTTGAGAACAAAAGAAGAACTGTAACACATCGACAGATAGGTACAAATCAAGCAAACAGGATCCCGCATGCTCCAACAAAATTTCAGTTTCGTGACACTATTTACGTTATAATAACATAAATTACTGCCACTTTTGAAAATGATGTGCTACAATTAACTTCAAAACAAAATTTTAGCTATAAGACGAAACACAAAGAGTGAAAGCAAAGTAAAAATGACAACAATGTAAATTTCCACAGACATACAT
Organism: Schistocerca americana; assembly: GCF_021461395.2. Taxonomy (NCBI): domain Eukaryota; kingdom Metazoa; phylum Arthropoda; class Insecta; order Orthoptera; family Acrididae; genus Schistocerca; species Schistocerca americana. The sequence continues at coordinate 654,776,119 of NC_060130.1, read as the reverse complement.
TTTCATTCTCTTCAGCAAACAGACAAATATTTGAATAAACAGAATAAAAGGCAGTACTCACAGTATGTCATGATTGGTAATCTACAGGCATTACTGTGAGTTAGTCAACTGAGAACCTCAACAAACTATGTCGTAGCCTCAGCATATTTAATCCTGTCAACAACCGCTACATTTCTCAGCAATCTACGTAGCGTTCAAAGTGAGTGATTTAACTAGAAAGTGATTTGTGCTTTACAAACTTAGAAAAAATTATTTTTAGAGACCTGAAAAACCAATTCAAACACATAAATGTATCTTAAAAAATTATATCCGCAACAGCTCATATTTAATACAACCACAACAACTGAGAATTGTTCAGATGTGATTATGTGAATATTGTCGTATATTCAGTACTTCGTGGACCTACATTTCAGTTATATTTAGTTGAGTCACACTAGGGTATCAGTCTTTGACTCTTCTTGAGAAAGACAAAGGCGCACAGCAGAAATGTCGGTCCCCAAAGTGCTGAATAACTGGCAATAGTACAAAAAACTTATCAAACCAAGACTTGTGGAATAAACTTCAAGAGTCACTATTTAATGTTATTGCTCTAATTTTTCTGTAATCATCCATAAAGCAATTTAACTAACAAACTTAACAGTATTGTGCAAAAATTTAGGCAAGAGCTGTGTTGTTTAAACACTGCAGCATCAAATTTTAAAGGTGGGGTGTAAGCTAAACTGAAATATCTGGCAGATTAAAAGCTCTATGTCAGATCTGATTCAAATACGTATCTTCTAATTTCACAGACAATTCTATTAGCAACTTATTTATCCATGTTCCACTCATTTTATACCCCATTTACTTCTGTTGTCATTAGTTATTTTTCTGTGTAAATAGCACAACTTGTATAGCAAAATCTGTATATGAGTTTCAGTGTCTCACTTCCTAACCTAATCCCCCTAAGCTTCAGCCAACTGAATTTGACTAAATTCAGTTATCCTTCACTTTATTTTCTAGAACGTATCCCTTTGTATGGAGTCCACTGTTTTCATGATTGGTAAATTTTTATTATTTAACTTTGTGTCAACATGCCCTTCTTTTCACAGCACAGCTGGGTAACCTAAAGCCCATATCACACAGAATAACGTTCACTGTAAGTTTGCTAGCTGCCACGCATGACTGTCGGCTGGCAGGTGACAGTGATGGCTACTTCACATGCTGAACCTCTCATGCAGTGTATGACAGCACCGAAGCTAGCTAGCTGGCTCGATTCCATGAATGGTAAGGCGCACAAGTTTGCCAAACTGCAACCTTCTCAAACAATTGTAAAGAAACTATTAAGTTATAAAAAAGGTAAGTTGATTATTCCTCATATCACAGCTTAATTCATCCGCTTCATGACAAACTGCCTGCTGTTTCATTAATGGTCATATCTATTGTGATATTTCAGGATTATGTAAACTACTGCAAGACTTTAGGAAAGTTTGCAATAAAAAATAGAGGTCACTATGAATTTGCATTTGGTGCATGTTATGTTAAACGTTGCTGCATATGAAATGCAGCTAATATACTGAATTATTCTTTTAACTTGGAGCACACTGCTACCTATCACCATTCTCGAGAAAATGGACTGTATGTAAAATGCATCATCCCGAAGTCGGGGTCCAGTGAATGAGCCAGAATGAAATGTTCACAAAATTCCTCAATCTCGTAAATGGTTTCAGATATTGAATCATGGCAAATGATAGCACAAAAAGAGGAGATTATTTTGCCATATGATTAATATGCAAGACTTCCATACCTATCATGATATTCAAGCAACTACAATTTTTTTTAAAAATGAAATAATGTAATAATCAAGTGCCATCAATAGTTGGTGAAACGAGAATTGCTGTGGGTTTGAAATAATATATATGAAGAAATTACAGATTCCTGAATGAGATTTTCACTCTGCAGCGGAGTGTGCGCTGATATGAAACTTCCTGGCAGATTAAAACTGTGTGCCCGACCGAGACTCGAAATCGGGACCTTTGCCTTTCGCGGGCAAGTGCTCTACCATCTGAGCTACCGAAGCACGACTCACGCCCGGTACTCACAGCTGTACTTCTGCCAGTATCTCGTCTCCTGCCTTCCAAACTTTACAGAAGCTCTCCTGCGAACCTTGCAGAACTAGCACTCCTGAAAGAAAGGATATAGCGGAGACATGGCTTAGCCACAGCCTGGGGGACGTTTCCAGAATGAGATTTTCACTCTGCAGTGGAGTGTGCGCTGATACGAAACTTCCTGGCAGATTAAAACTGTGTTCCCGACCGAGACTCGAACTCGGGTCCCGAGTACTGGAAGAACTTTATTTAAACTATGACTGGTTTCTAGCATTTATGATTCATTTTCAAATGCATTAGAATCAGTTTTTGTGTACACGCAGATGGTGTACACCCAGTGTGAAGAATCAAAACTGGATGGTGTACACCCAGTGTGAAGAATCAAAACTGAATGTAAACCTTTTGAATACGATGTGAAAACGATCAAAATCAGTCACAGATTAGATACATAATTATGTTACAACAATTTTGACCAAGTACAGCCCTTCTAATAAAGCCCAAGTTGCAGTACATTCCAGAATTTCTCCACCTACTATGGATATAATATTATTGCTGTAAAAATCTTGAATGCTTGGTGCTCCCTAGCTTTCAAATATTTATTAAAGGAAATTGTCTATACACCATTAGCTCCATTTGAAATGTTTTATTTGTCAATACTGTTTTCGGATTTATAACCCACCATCAGTGGCAGCAAATAGAGGAACAAACAACTGTATGTACAGCAATGTCTACAAAATGATAACTGCATGTACAATGCCAGAAAGGTAAGTCTACTTGCATTATGTATCTCTATAGCAATGACATGCATATCTGTTATCAAGAATTGTCATGGAAAACCCAAAAACTGGTTTTGGCAAATAGAACAGTTCTAGTGCAGCTTATGATTTATAGAAAATTTCCTTTAATAATTATTGCTGTACTTTGAGGGTACTCTTTAATTTCAAATGAACTCTTACAGAATGTTCCAATACAAAACAATACATTTTATCTTTAATAAATTCACATGATTCACATTCAAAATTATGCAACATTCTTTGAGCCCCCCCCCCCCCCCCTGGAGCCTCCCCCTCTGCTCTGCTAGTAAGCGGTTTCTTCCCTTTATGTCTTCCTTGATTATATAACATGGAAAGAGGTTCTCATACTTAGTGAAGGAAATTATTATGATGCTGCAGTCACATGCAATGCAAGTATTATCGCCCATATGTAAAAAAGAACTTGCACTTGAGGCACAACATTTGTGACCGAACGGAACAGCATCTGGAGTCAAATTAGTCTCAGCCATAAATAGAGCTGTCTTCATATACCAACAGAATGCAATTGCAGTAATGTAATACAACATAGAAAACATGGAAAGGGGGAAATCTGGAGTTTTAGTACATTTCATAAATTCAAAATCAAAAATCATTAGTACAAAATACATTTTAAGGAAAGAAGTGGGAGTTATTAAGGTGGTTCTCAGTACACCTCACAAAATCTATAACAACAAGCTGTTTATCTTATTTACATTAGAATAGTACTACCTGTTACTTCCTTACAATTCATGCAGGTGCACCTAAGATAAAAACTAATCACTCATCAGAAACATGAGTTTTCACACACCCAATATCTGAAGTTTAAATAGTGCCATTCCACACACAGATTGAATAAAAAAAATCATATTTAGCTATTCTGCATCAACTACACTTCAGTAGACACAATATCGAACTTTATGGTAAACTACATACCTCTAAGTACTTCTTGGTTCCTGGCTGTGCACAATGAAAGGCAATGATGGATGGGTATTGACCTTGCAGAACAGCATCAGCAGATTTGTTGGCCAAGTTGGTGGAAAATACAAATATTTGGCTTTGCTGTTGCATATACTGTGCCTCCATACTGCCTGGCTGTTTGTTAATTACATTACTGGGCAGAGGTTGGATTCCATTTGGAGGTGGTCCAGTAGTTGTGGTGAGCCCCATGCTCATGGGCAATCCAGGTTCACAGTGATCTAGCATACGAACAATGATTGCATTACCAGTATCTTACAATTATTTTTTATCACCTCATCAGTTAAAAGACAATAACATCTAACCTGTTGATGTCGGAGTGGACCCTCCGCCTGACGGAGGGGCTGTTGTCACAGGAAAATCATGGCTGCTGCTACTACTCCCACTGCCATTCAGCTCAGTTTTAATTGGAACTGTTGGTACAAGCTTTTCGGTAACTGGTGCTTCTTCAACTTTCACTGGGCAATCAGGAACTGAAGATAATTGCATGGTTGAATTAAACATTGTCAACATTTTGAAATCATTGTAAGACTAATAGCAAAATTATACACAAATCACTCAGGCTTTTTGAAGTAGAACAAAACTGTGTAATGTCAATCTAAAGGAAGTAAACAGTAAGAAACACCTGAAAAATCTCTTTCAATGATTAGACTTTGCACATGACAGTACATAAATAAAAAATCAGCACTGTTGATACAACGGTATAAAATAAGTGCTTGTACTTAAGAGAACACTTAAGTGAAATAGATTGATGCATGGTAATGAGTTATGATGAACAGATATCCTATTCCAGTGATGAAATACACTGAGCAAACCGAGTATATTATGTGAGGACACAGGAATGAATGTGTTCAGTTGATCCTCATAATGAATGCTGAGTTATTAATGGCATCAGACCGAGATAAACTTCATGTGTCAGCAAGATTAGATCATGCAAGTGAACACTGCCGTATGGCCCAACTCAAAAGAGTACAACCTTTGAAGTGATTACCAGTGTTTGTATAGACTGAGAAGGGCACTTGAGGAAACAGAATCATGCTACCAGTTCATGTACATTTACACTCTGTAAACCAGTAAACAGTGAGTAAAAGAGAATACAACAATCCCTTCAAAGGCATTCATGATTTTCATTTAAAATTGTCTTAAATAATAAAGCCTGTTGGAAGTCGAATAACCTTACATTGTTCTAGTTAGTAATTTCATTTTATTCAACAGTATAAAGAAGAAACTCCAATTTAGCATTAAAACACAATTACTATGCCACTTAGCATTTTTCACCAACACAAAATATTTTGTAGTAGTGAAAGTCAGACAAAATGCAAAGTCCTGTATGTGTTTGATACCCAGAGCTACAAATTACTCACTAAAATTGAGAATTACCAATCTATTAACAAAAATCTCTCCTCTGGTCCACTATTTATTACGGCCTGATAATTTAAAAAACTTAGGGCACATTATACAGTAAATAAACAATGTAAAAATGGTTGATAAAATATGTACTTTTAGAAAATAAGGGCTCCCGTCAACTCTACTGAGGATCTCATATACCACTTAAAGAAGAACTAAAAGGTTAAGTTTCATCTACATGGAGAAGTTCCTGCCTAAAAGTTGAGAGAATGATATGACAATTATGCAGTTCCCCACTGCTGATTGACAATGTCTATAACATATCATAATAATGTGAATAGAGGGGCTGTCTGAAATGAGAAAACAGAAAACTGTACTTTCAATCACAAAGAGAAAGGACTGAGATACGAATGGTCATCTTAAATGGCAAAGCGAGAAAACAAATATCATGGGTGTGGGAGTTGCTCCAGATATACAAGGGTGTGCTGAAAAGTAATGTCTCCAAATTTTTCATTTGAAAAATCTTAAATCTTTTTAAATAAAACAAATTTCATTAACAGTCTACATCTTTATTCTTCATGTCTACATATTTGCAACCCTCTGCCACTACAGGGCTTCGAATTGTAACACATAACATGGCGGTGTGCAACATAACTATGTCGGTGCTTGAGAAACAGCGTGCTGTAATCAAATGTGAGGAGTTTGTCCACACATGAAGCACCCTCTCCTTCAGCATGATAATGCTAGATCACACTTCAGCACTGCGACATCTGCAACAATATGACACCTTGGGTTCACTGTCACTGGTCATCCTCCATACAGTTTTCATCTGTTTCCAAAACTTAAAGTTCACCTTCAAGAACTTCACTTTGATAGTGATGAATCAGTGCAAGCAGAGGAGAGGTTGTGGTTCCACCAATAAAGCCAAATATTCTACATTGACGGTATCAACAAATTGGTCTTTCATTGAGAGAAAAATGTTCTTCGCCAGGCTGACTATGTTGAGAAATAAGTATGTAAACCTGAAGAACATAGGTATAGAATGTTAGTAACATTTGTTTCATTTAAAAATCTTTAAGAGTTTTCACATAAAAAATTCAGAGGAATTACTTTTCAGCATGCCCTTGTATAAGAGGCTGAAAGGATTAAAAAGATAATCTTTCAAAAGAAAAGAGGATATGGTTAAAACAACGATGCAGACATATGAGTGAGTGAGAGAGTGAGAGAGAGAGAGAGAGAGAGAGAGAGAGAGGTGGGGAGGAGGGGGGGGGGGGGCGGAGGAATAAGGGAGTTCTAAGAATATTGGATTATGAAAACAGGACTAAAAGCAGAGACAGCAAGGAAAATAAAGAATGAGTGTAAAAAAAAAAAAAAAATTTCCAGATACGGAAGAAATTTTAAAAAGTAAGATAGTAAGCATCTGGAGCAATAGCTTTAACATTAAATATAACTTAACTAATGAGTTCAATAAACCTGAAGATATACCTATCTTTTCAACAAAGCATACAGATATAAGAGGAATGGGAAGTAACATGGAGGGATTATGATGCAGAAATTACAGTTTCTCACCAGCGTCATGAGACCCACACTTGAGAGCTGGTGCTTCCAACAAATTTGATGCACATGGCAAATTCAGCAACTTGATAATTCAACAAAGTTCTAGATAGTGATGTGGGCCAGGCAAATGCACAGTGGGCAGGACATTTATAAATGGGCATTTGCCTGGGAATTTGCCCAAAGCAATTTTAAGTGCCCAAAATATGGTCATTTACAAAAAAAAGTTTTTTTTAAAGTTTCACTGCTAGAATGTACAATTTACCAATTAAAGTAAGGGAATGGGATGACACTACCAATATAAACAGTTAGTAAATGTTTCCGCTTTCCTTTATTACTAAGAATGAAAGGACAGAAGAGCGAAGAATGTTTTTTATTTATTTATTTTACTAGCATTCCAACTTGCTGTACCATGGAAGGGCGCGTGTTGCTGGCAGCTACTTATCTTTATAATGTCCCTCTTCTATTTACCAGTTCTACTCTTCTCTCTCTCTCTCTCTCTCTCTCTCACTCACTCACTCACTCACTCACTCACTCTCTCTCTGTTGCGCATGCGCGTGCACGCACACACGCACGCATGTACACGTGCACACACACACACACACACACACACACACGCACACACGCACACACGCACACACAGTGTTGAACAGCTGTGTAGTGATAAGCCAGTATGAAAAACATTGTACTTAGGTAATTGGTTGGTAACATAACACACTTCATAATCTGTGTCAAATCTATGAATGTTATTCAAAAATAATTACCTGTAACAAAAGTATTACTGAATGTAGCAAATTGCTGGCATGCCTTTTACAATGTGACACACCCCTAAATAAAATAATTATGGATAAACATTTTTACACTAATTCTAGTTATTCTAATGAAATATTAGTGCTATTGTTGTTACTGTGAATACGTAGTAGACGAATTTTTGGGCGAGTGGCTGTTAATTCAGCCAATTCATGCAATTCTGTGGGTTATTTAGTTAAATGGAACTGGCAATACTGGTCTGATCATCTGACAGTCATTCATATCTGTGTGGTTGAGTGAAAAGCAACAAAACCTCCTCTCTGGGTTATTTACAGCATTAAAGACAACAGGCTATTGAACAGTTGCAAGATGGTTAAGACCAAACGACCTATTTTGAACTTTTTCAGTTCAAACTGGAAAGGAGTGTCTTGTAAATATTATTTTAATGAATACAAACAGTCATATACCAACAAAATGGAAAAGCACACCAAAAAGTGTTTCAAGTTCCATAAGAGTTTGAAAAATGTGATTGAGAACAACTTTTTAATTTTTGTGCAGTAGTATAGTGAAGTAAAAATACTATCTACAGGCTAGCTGCTTAATATAAACTATACTTTATTTCAAAAATTACTTTTAAAGTGCAGTGTCTTTCTTTTATTATTAAGAACTGACCTTATTAAAGATTTAAAAAGTTATGTTTACAGTCCAGTTTCTTACCCCCTCACCCCCCAATAACTCTCCCTTAACTCTAAGGGGGTTTTGAACAAGTAGTGTTGCAAAACATCTTTTCCAATACAAAATATCAGCTTAAAATTCCTTTATAAGTGTCATTTTTATAAATGCCAGTGCATTTATGAATTTTGGATATTTGCCAAGGAATTTATCCTAGGCATTTGCCCCAACTTATAAATGTCCAGGCATTTTACACTACTAGTGCTAGATATTCCTTAGTGTTGATTATTCATGGGACAGAAAGCTGATAAGAAGCAACTCTTATGTACAGCTTAAAACAGTGGCTGAAACAGTTCATGTACATAATACCAACTCACGCTTATTATATCACAATAATACAGACTTACAGTTAATTTTCACTCAATAAACCAAATGAGAATTCAGCCTATGTTACCGTGAATTTTCCTAGTGTTTCAAAAATCTTTTCCTTTACAGAACAACATGAGCCAGAAATACACCACTTATACCATAATGTTTGAGAAAATTGCAGACCAAGAAATAATGGGCCAAACAAATACAAATTCGGAGCACGAAAGAACCATCAAATGCAGTAAAAACTAAGAATGAATGAAGTGCCATTACACTTTGCCAACATCAAAGGATGTAATATTAGTACAACTGTGTATTGAACCGGCGACCTAGTAATGACGGAGAGGCTTCGTCCCACTGTAGCTCTCAGTGGTTCACAACCCCACAACAGGCCACAGCAGTTCACCCACCCCCACCGCCACCCCACACCGAGGGTTATTGTACGGTTCGGTCCCCAGTGGACCCCTCCACGAATGTCTCATTTCAGATGAGTGTAACCTAATGTTTGCACGGTAGAGTAATTATGATGTACGCATATGTGGAGACAGTGTCTGCACAGCAATCGCCGACATAGTGTAACTGAGGTGGAATAAGGGGAACCAGCCCACATTTGCCGAGGCAGATGGAAAACCAACTTCAAAACCATCCACAGGCTGGCTGGCACACCAGACCTCAACACTAATCTGCCAGCGGATTCGTGTCGGGGACCGGCATGCCTTCTCGCTCGGAAAGCAGTGACCGCTCGACTAGCTGGGCAGGCATATTAGTACAGTAGTTCAAATAGAGCATACCGTCTGGTCTCTGGTAAGTGGGTTCGTCCTACTGCAAGATATTTCAGACCAGACCATATGCGACCTCCTTTTTTTTTGGGGGGGGGGGGGGGGGGGCAATTGGGCAACATATAGAAGATAATAATACATAACAATGAGCAAATACTGAAGCTTGCAAATGACCATAGCACAATAGGCTAATCTGAAAGCCAACTACCGCAGGGAATTTTTACGGCCGAAGGCGTACTGTTGTCCCTCCACACAACTCAACATGCCATAACCCAGAATGACAGTCTTTGGCCATATAAAGACTGTGCAAGCCTTCTTTGAATAATGACCGGTATCACATCTTCTCTGGCCCAGAATTCGCCTGACATTTCACCCCCTTAAACATAAGTGTGATTTGACTGGTTAACAACTCCTACATCAGAGTTCTCCAGCAGCCTCTTTTGTTGCCCTGTAGACTGGCATGCAAACCACATGGAAGGAAATTCCCCATGAACTTACCAAGCCATTTTTAATTCTTTGCAACATTTAGAGGCTCTGATTACATGGTATGGGAATAACATTTTGTCTGTAAAATGGAAGGCTTTTTCACAGCACAACATATATTTCTTCTTTCACAGGTCTGTCTGCTGCCCTAATATGTCATCAATTAAATTTTTGTGTCAAAATTACTTGCCAGGTGGCTCATCAGTATCCGTCAGAAATAAATAGCAATTAATTATAGTCTTGGTTCAAAACAGTGTGGCAGGAATGCCTCAGAAACATACGCCATCTTTCTGATTTGATGTCTTCATGAAAAGAATGCCTTGTTGCTCAATTTATCACAAATTTTTTTTGGCGGGTTTATTAGCCTGAAACTTAAAGCATGTGTTTCTATCATTATTAGACATATGTACGATAAATTTTGTTGTGCTCTGGTGATTCCTTCTTCCTGGAACTTTCTGCCCGATAGTGAATGCTGAAAGTAAGAACTTACTCACTGAAATGTTGATGTAACAGATTCAAAGCTAAAGTCCAAAATCAGAGGAATGACTCGCTCAACATGAGGCCAAGACTGATTTGAGTCCACAGTGCAAACACTAGAAGGGAAAGTACCAACGAAGTGTGGACATGGTAAACAACAGCTCAGAAATGAATGAAATCCTCATTTGGCTCAAGTTCATTACTTGACAAGTATTTATTTCTGCAATTTTCTAGTCAACTAAAGGTTAGTTTTTTTTAAAAACTGATTAGAAGAAAAGATAATGATATATGATTGAAACTACACTAATCTACACTCTTCTTTACAGTGAAATCACAGCTACTTGCTGTGTCAGTGTGCAAATATTATCATGCAAACCATGCACTATGCCTTTCTTTAGTGTCTCATAAACTTAGGATCAAACCTAGAATCACTTTTAACTTCTCTTCATAAGAATAATCTACAGCCAACTTCAATGTGATTCTAAACACTAGTTTACATGGTTGGCCTTTCTCGCCTTCAGTCACAACCTATTTCAAAGTGCTTTCACGTCTGATTAATTTAGTCATGATTTTCCATGGAAATATTTGTTTTTCATTTCACAGGTGGCAGCCATCCACATTCCAACAGAAACCAATCTCGATACAAACCTGAGCATCTCCAACTGCATCTAATTACACAGCAGTCACCTTAAAGAAAAGTCAACATATTCCACAGTATTGGCCATTTTTACTAAACCGTGTATAACAAAATGACAATGACAAATTTCATGGGTTTGTAGCATGGCTTTAGTGAATAAACAGAGGACAGGAACTACGAAGACATGTAGATGTAGGTGTCTGAAAGAGTCATCCGTATATGTCACAGGGTATTAAAAATAAAGGGGAGGATGCCTGATATTAGGAAGGCATCACAGCAAACTTAAGTTTATACACTGATGCAATGTTGCTAAGACAGGTGCAGAGATATTTGATGCCATCTAATATCAAAAATGTTGTTGAGATCATTACAAGATGTTCCTCTTATATTTTGTCATTGTACAAACATGTGTTTGCTGCCAAAGGGTGGCCTAGTAGCATGCACTGCCTCCTTTAGTTTCTACATCTTGTGGTGTCGCTGAATGACATTTCTGGACACGGGTTCCTATCCTCAATTTGTTCTTCGTACCACCAAAACGGCCTTGCTGTGCTGGTACTGGGAACGGCTGAAAGCAAGGGGAAACTACAGCCGTAATTTTTCTCGAGGGCATGCAGCTTTACTGCATGATTAAATGATGATGGCGTCCTCTTGGGTAAAATATTCCGGAGGTAAAATAGTCCCCCATTCGGATCTCCGGGCGGGGACTACCGAGGAGGATGTCATTATCAGGAGAAAGAAAACTGGCGTTCTACGGATCGGAGCGTGGAATGTCAGATCCCTTAATCGGGCAGGTAGGTTAGAAAATTTAAAAAGGGAAATGGATAGGTTGAAGTTAGATATAGTGGGAATTAGTGAAGTTCGGTGGCAGGAGGAACAAGACTTCTGGTCAGGTGAATACAGGGTTATAAACACAAAATAAAATAGGGGTAATCCAGGAGTAGGTTTAATAATGAATAGGAAAATAGGAATGCGGGTAAGCTACTACAAACAGCATAGTGAACGCATTATTGTGGCCAAGATAGATACGAAGCCCACACCTACTACAGTAGTACAAGTTTATATGCCAACTAGCTCTGCAGATGACGAAGAAATTGAAGAAAAGTATGATGAAATAAAAGAAATTATTCAGATTGTGAAGGGGGACGAAAATTTAATAGTCATGGGTGACTGGAATTCGAGTGTAAGAAAAGGGAGAGAAGGAAACATAGTAGGTGAATATGGATTGGGGATAAGAAATGAAAGAGGAAGCCGCCTGGTAGAATTTTGCACAGAGCACAACATAATCATAGCTAACACTTGGTTTAAGAATCATGAAAGAAGGTTGTATACATGGAAGAACCCTGGAGATACTAAAAGGTATCAGATAGATTATATAATGGTAAGACAGAGATTTAGGAACCAGGTTTTAAATCGTAAGACATTTGCAGGGGCAGATGTGGACTCTGACCACAATCTATTGGTTATGAGCTGTAGATTAAAACTGAAGAAACTGCAAAAAGGTGGGAATTTAAGGAGATGGGACCTGGATAAACTGAAAGAACCAGAGGTTGTACAGAGTTTCAGGGAGAGCATAAGGGAACAATTGACAGGAATGGGGGAAAGAAACACAGTAGAAGAAGAATGGGTAGCTTTGAGGGATGAAGTAGCGAAGGCAGCAGAGGATCAAGTAGGTAAAAAGACGAGGGCTAGTAGAAATCCTTGGGTAACAGAAGAAATATTGAATTTAATTGATGAAAGGAGAAAATGTAAAAATGCAGTAAATGAAGCAGGCAAAAAGGAATACAAACGTCTCAAAAATGAGATCGACAGGAAGTGCAAAATGGCTAAGCAGGGATGGCTAGAGGACAAATGTAAGGATGTAGAGGCCTATCTCACTAGGGGTAAGATAGATAATGAAACTTCCTGGCAGATTAAAACTGTGTGCCCGACCGAGACTCGAACTCGGGACCTTTGCCTTTCGCGGGCAAGTGCTCTACCAACTGAGCTACCGAAGCACGACTCACGCCCGGTACCCACAGCTTTACTTCTGCCAGTACCTCGTCTCCTACCTTCCAAACTTTACAGAAGCTCTCCTGCGAACCTTGCAGAACTAGCACTCCTGAAAGAAAGGATATTGCGGAGACATGGCTTAGCCACAGCCTGGGGGATGTTTCCAGAATGAGATTTTCACTCTGCAGCGGAGAGTGCGCTGATATGAAACATCCCGGCAGATTAAAACTGTGTGCCCGACCGAGACTCGAACTCGGGACCTGTGGGTACCGGGCGTGAGTCGTGCTTCGGTAGCTCAGTTGGTAGAGCACTTGCCCGCGAAAGGCAAAGGTCCCGAGTTTGAGTCTCGGTCGGGCACACAGTTTTAATCTGCCAGGAAGTTTCATATCAGCGCACACTCCGCTGCAGAGTGAAAATCTCATTCTGGAAAGATAGATACTGTCTACAGGAAAATTAAAGAGACCTTTGGAGATAAGAGAGCCACTTGTATGAATATCAAGAGCTTAGATGGAAACCCAGTTTTAAGCAAAGAAGGGAAAGCAGAAAGGTGGAAGGAGTATACAGAGGGTCTATACAAGGGCGATGTACTTGAGGACAATATTATGGAAATGGAAGAGGATGTAGATGAAGATGAAATGGGAGATATGATACTGCGTGAAGAGTTTGACAGAGCACTGACAAACCTGAGTCGAAACAAGGCGCCCGGAGTAGACAACACTCCATTGGAACTACTGACAGCCTTGGGAGAGCCAGTCCTGACAAAACTTTACCATCTGGTGGGCAAGATGTATGAAACAGGCGAAATACCCTCAGACTTCAAGAAGAATATAATAATTCCAATCCCAAAGAAAGCAGGTGTTGACAGATGTGAAAATTACCGAACTATCAGTTTAATAAGTCACAGCTGCAAAATACTACCACGAATTCTTTACAGACGAATGGAAAAACTAGTAGAAGCCGACCTCGGGGAAGATCAGTTTGGATTCCGTAGAAACACTGGAACACGTGAGACAATACTGACCTTACGACTTATCTTAGAAGGAAGATTAAGGAAAGGCAAACCTACGTTTCTAGCATTTGTAGACTTAGAGAAAGCTTTTGACAATGTTGACTGGAATACTCTCTTTCAAATTCTAAAGGTGGCAGGGGTAAAATACAGGGAGCGAAAGGCTATTTACAATTTGTACAGAAACCAGATGGCAGTTATAAGAGTTGAGGGACATGAAAGGGAAGCAGTGGTTGGAAAGGGAGTAAGACAGGGTTGTAGCCTCTCCCCGATGTTGTTCAATCTGTATATTGAGCAAGCAGTAAAGGAAACAAAAGAAAAATTCGGAGTAGGTATTAAAATTCACGGAGAAGAAATAAAAACTTTGAGGTTCGCCGATGACATTGTAATTCTGTCAGAGACAGCAAAGGACTTGGAAGAGCAGTTGAATGGAATGGACAGTGTCTTGAAAGGAGGATATAAGATGAACATCAACGAAAGCAAAACAAGGATAATTGAATGTAGTCGAATTAAGTCGGGTGATGCTGAGGGAATTAGATTAGGAAATGAGACACGTAAAGTAGTAAAGGAGTTTTGCTATTTGGGGAGCAAAATAACTGATGATGGTCGAAGTAGAGAGGATATAAAATGTAGACTGGCAATGGCAAGGAAAGCGTTTCTGAAGAAGAGATATTTGTTAACATCGAGTATAGATTTAAGTGTCAGGAAGTCATTTCTGAAAGTGTTTGTATGGAGTGTAGCCATGTATGGAAGTGAAACATGGACGATAAATAGTTTCGACAAGAAGAGAATAGAAGCATTCGAAATGTGGTGCTACAGAAGAATGCTGAAGATTAGATGGGTAGATCACATAACTAATGAGGAAGTATTGAATAGGATTGGGGAGAAGAGAAGTTTGTGGCACAACTTGACCAGAAGAAGGGATCGGTTGGTAGGACATGTTCTGAGGCATCAAGGGATCACCAATTTAGTATTGGAGGGCAGCGTGGAGGGTAAAAATCATAGAGGGAGGCCAAGAGATGAATACACTAAGCAGATTCAGAAGGATGTAGGTTGCGGTAGGTACTGGGAGATGAAAAAGCTTGCACAGGGTAGAGTAGCATGGAGAGCTGCATCAAACCAGTCTCAGGACTGAAGACCACAACAACAACAACCACCCTCTACAAACTTCCTTCTTTGTTCTATTGTTTTGTTGTACCTTGTACATATATTACACTAATGTAGACAAGGATGATGAACATCTTGTTAAAAAAGAACACACAACTGCAAACCCTTGTGCCAGAATAAAATGACTATTGATATGAGGTTTGTTCAAAAAATTCCAGAACTTTGTCCACAAAATTTTTGTATGACTACCTTTAACTTATTGTGCATGGTCTACTTTGAAATACTCTCCTCCACAATTGATACACCACTTCCAATGCCGTTTCCACTTCTGGAAGCAGTCTTAGTACGTCTCTTGCTGGATTGTGCAACGCACTGTCTGCGAATTTTCTTTGATCTCATCTATGGTTGCACGTCTTCATCCTTTCAATGGGGTTTTCAACTTTGGAAATAAAAACAAGTCAGCAGGGGCCAGATATGGGGAGTACGGAGGATGAAGCAGCACAGTGATTTTATTTTTGTGCAATAGTCATGTCGGAAGAGGGATGAATGTGCAGGTGCATTATCGTGATGCATGAGCCACGAATTGTATCGCCACATTTTAGGCCATTTCCTTCTCACATTTTCTTGCAGGCATCACAACACATCTCAACAGTGCCATCAATTAACAGTTCATCCTTAGGGCACGAATTCACGACAAACTAATCCTTCAAAGTCAAAGAAAACTTTAAGTATGGATTTGATATTTTACCTGACCTGACGAGCTTTTTTTGGTCTTGGAGAAACTTTACTGACCCATTGTGAAGATTGAACCTTGGTCTCGACATAATAACTGTAGACCCATGTCTCATCACCAGCTACAATTCTCTTAAAAAACATCTCGTTCTCATTTGCATGATCCTAAAGCTCTTCACAGATTGTGAGGCGAAGGCCTTTTCAGTCTCGACTCATGAGCCATGGGATGAACTTGGCGGCAATCCAAAGCATTCCTGCATGCTATGTCAGGATTTCAAGACATGATCCAACTGAAATGTTACATTCTTCTGCAATCTCTTGGGTGTCAGTCTTCGATTGGCACGCACAATTTCGTTGACGTTCCTGACTTGAGCGCCACTGGTAGATACTGCGGGACGCCCTGAATGAGGATAATCTTTAACTCCTGTCCAGCCATTTTTAAACCATGTGAACCATTTGTAACATCGAGTATGGCTTAAGCACTCATCACCATAGGCTTCCTGCATCATTTGGTGTGTGTCTGTAAAGGTTTTCTTGAGTTTCACACAAAATTTAATGCAGGTGGATTACTCCTCCAACTCTACCATCTCGAAATTCGCAAACTATGCAACACGTTCTACTCAATACAGCACTGAACAAATAACTAACAGGCACACAACAATGAAACATCCAGCAGTTACACATTAAACACAGGTGTGTGCAGGAATGCCAACAGCATTTCACTCCACCACACCACTGGCACGAAGTTATGAATGATTTGGAATTTTTTGAAGACAACCTGTATGAGTTACCAATCTACTTGAGAGCATCTTTAAAATAATAATAATTAGTATTATTATTATTTCATGTTCATAATTCTCATTTTATCTTTCTTTATAATGTACCACCTGTCCTATTTTCATTCTTTGTCTTTCTGCTGCTTCTCCCTTCACATTCAAGTATTTAGTAAGGCTTTCTTTCATTTTGTGGTGACCACATTCCCAGCCATAATCTATCACTAGGTGCTTCTTCATTTTTTATCATTCCACTAAAGATGAACTACTCACTTTAAAAACAACACTACCCTTACATTTATTTTATCATTCTTCCATCTTTCAGTCTGGATTTCTTTACTTGTATATCAAAGAAAAGGAGATGCGGGATCAATGAAGACATCACAGACCAACCACACCATTCAAAGCACTATTCTCGGTTGAAATATGAACTGGGTTGCAATCCAGAGTAGCCCTTTGATATGCCATAGTTAATAATCAGGAAAAAAAACTATGACTGTTCTGATCATATCCATACATGTTAAGACATGTAGGCCTATTGTCTTTGGAATTAAACTCATAACAAGTGCCCAAAATAAGTGCACAAACCTAGATAGCTATTCCAAAATGAGTAATACTACACAGTAATTACCAGAATTCTGCGCAAAAGACCCTCAAACAAACACAATACATAATAATGTACCTAATTATGACAAGAAACATTCCTCCCCCCAGTGGCCAAAAAAAATGTTGTATTGGTCAGTACTGATAGGTTGTAATTGAAAGATAATGAATGCAAAGTATTTGTCATACAGGATGCAGAGCAAAAAAGCAAAGGCCTGATAATGTGCTTGCATGAGAAACTGTGTGAGGGTTAACATCTATACATCTAAAGTATACATTGGTTGTAGTAACCACATAACTTTAAATTAGCATAGATGCACTGGAATTCACACTAAGGTTTTCCTGGGTATATTCACATGGCTCACACAGGCACATGGAAGGATTTATCTATTTCAGTAAAGTTAACACTTTATTGAAAGTGGAAATAAACATTACTGAAATGTTTTATTAACAGCAAATGTCTCACAGCTATTAACTACATATTTAGATAAGCATACTACCTTTACATAGAATTTCATACAAGGATGATACAATGAACTTCCAAGCATCAAAAGTGATGCAGTGCACAAGATGAGGCTATTCCAACTCTCTTTCAATGGCCTCAGTTCTGATTATAGACCTTGCCAAAACAAGTATTTCAGGCTATATCACAATCCTAATGCATCTCTCTACTACTCAGTACAAAGTTACAAAGGTTTCCGAATTCATCCTTGATACATATCCTCAGACGTGCTCAGTATCTGTTATTACGTCTGGAAGAATAGCTCTCAAGGGACCACAGAAGATTAGCACTTCCCTTGTCTTCTCCCATCAAGAGTGTT
This sequence comes from Schistocerca americana, assembly GCF_021461395.2. Classification (NCBI taxonomy): domain Eukaryota; kingdom Metazoa; phylum Arthropoda; class Insecta; order Orthoptera; family Acrididae; genus Schistocerca; species Schistocerca americana. The sequence goes on along the minus strand of NC_060130.1, from coordinate 654,758,170 downwards.
GTACTAGGGTAAACAGCAATCTCCTATGAAGGAAATGTGACATCTCAACTTTCCTTTTTACATTTCCTTCCTTCCTTCCATACTCTAACACAGCTGTTCAATTCAGATGAGTTCCATTATGACCTACTACACCAGATCTGCTATCATGCCTTGCAGTTCATTAACCATACACACGAAGAATTCTTAGCACAATTGTTGTCATGTCAACAATACTTCACATATATTTCTACTGTTAAATAAGAAAACCAGGTTTCAGTCACTTTTAGTGACAATTTTGCTCTTCATTTGACATCGCTTCAGTTTACAGAGAATGTTTTGCATGTGACACATTACATTTTTACACACAGGGATCTGCCTAATAATTGACATTCTATAGCATGGATTCTTGCGATGTTCTTTGTACACACTGACAATGTCAGGATAGGGTGATAAAACACTCACCATGGTTTCTAACTCATAATCCAACACGTTATTTGAAAGCAATTAACCACATGTATGAAATACTTTAACTCATTTACTAAATATAAAATATCTTCTCATTTCAATTTTTATTAATAAATTTCATCTGGCTTAGCAAAGCATGTACCATGAGTGTCTTGCAAAAATGCTACAAAAAATACTACACTCGAATGTTATGAAGAATAGTGTGCAGGAATAGTAATATCAAAACTAAAACAAAAAGGTTGTAGGATGACTAGACTGGTCAGCATGTTTAAGAGTTTTTTTGTCGGTGCTATGTATCATTCTTGTCCAGTAAAGCTACAGTTTCTAACACAATAACATACAACGTTGTTTTATTAGTCATAGCCAAGCAACTTGCTACAACCAATCATACTGACAAACGCCGGTACACCTGGACAGCATAGATAGGTATCCTTTTTTACTTTACTGCAGACCTCTGTTCGGTGCCTAATTCTTCATTATCTTCCAAAACCAGCTTCAATTAATATTTCAGAAATGAAGCACAGAAGTGTTTAAGCAAACACCAACAATTAACTAACTACTGCAAGAGGAAGAGATGGAGGCCATTAGTCAGAAAGAGCCACATAGTGAGAGAAAAGATCTATTTACTGGTGCCTCTGGGGAAGAATTTGAACTTGTATAGTCCCATTATTATTTTAGCCCTAACCATACTCCATACAAAATATTGAAGAGTTTGGTAATCAGAATGCTAATATGTACATCATACTAACGTATATTGTCTGTCTGGTGTTTAATTGATCCAAATGCAATGGGTAAATTAAAGATAGGTGCTTGTACCTAAAAAATTTTGGTGCATTTATTGCAAACATGACTTCATATCCCACCTTATTACTGAAAAACTACACTGCATACAAGCCAACATGCTACCGCTCCTCCTAAGTGTGCAAAACGTGTAATACACTGTAAGTACTCACCTACAGGTGTTGTGGAATCAGGGACAGGAGCAGAGTTTGTTTCTGGTGTTGGCTGCTGGGAACTCGGTCCTGGCTCAGCAGGTTTCTCTACCACCTGCTCAGCCTCATCCACTCCTACACCATTGAGACAACCTTCCGCCTGTGCCTCTTCCTTCACTACAGCAGCCACTGCTGCAACAACAGCTGCTGCAGCTGCCGCTTCAGCCTCTGGTCCTCCACCAGTAGGAGTAGCTGCTTCTGTTTTCACAATTGGTGTACTTCCATTTTCCCGCTGCAAGTCTTTGCTCTCTTTTATCATTTTTCTTGGTTCACCTGATGTAAACCATTAGTAACAAATCTGAAAGAACACATGGAATAAACATGTGCCAAAGCAATGAGGCACAGAAATGAAAATGGCTAAAACTGTAACAAAGTATGGTTTAAGGTCTGCAATCCCAAATCCTTATTTGACTAGCAGGGAAACTGCCATTCATTTACAACATAAAAAATGTAAAAGGTACAGTCACCCAGGGTAACTCTTTTCCAGTCAGTTTATCTTCGTACCACTTACTTTTTTTTTTTTTTTTTTTCAAATGGCTGGTGTTTCATCTAACAGCAGTATTTTATTCTGAGAGTAACACAAGTAATGAAATTGGTACTTTTCAAAAAATAAATAAAATCAGTAGATAGGCCAGGAACAATAGCCACTCGAAACTAAGTAGTAAATGATACAAAGATACCCTGACTGGTAAAGTTATCCTAATTCATCGTACACACACAGCATGTCCAGAGCCAGTAATTGTTAGTTTCTGTCAAATAAATTAAATTTATGGAAATGAATCAATGAAAGCAATGGGGATGAAGTCAATGAATAGTAATAATATAAATGATATCAGTGAAACAACAAATGGAAATTTGTGACAGACTGGGATGTGAACCTGACCTCTTGCTTCTTATGAGCTATCACCTTCAAATTTAGGCCAACTGAGCGTGTCTCCAAGCCCATCTCAAATTAGTAACAGGATAGTGTTTCTCTTTGGTGGAGGACCATGGCTTACCATTTAATTTTAGTGAATTTATTTCAACTGATGGACATCCCTACGGCAATGCAAAGCCACATTCCTGGAGTGATGAAACTACCGATACCACCCATGGGTTTTGAGAAATACGGTAATCAAAATTGTGGACATAAACCACTCATTACAATAAAATGTGTGTAAAACATATGCTGTAACAAGAATTACATTTATTCTCACGATGTCACATTCATGGGCTTTGCCACTCAACCAGTCATCTTCCAAAGTATCTAGAGCTCAGGCTACTCTACAGATAAATATACCACCACAACTAAAAGGTATTCACATTTGTTGGCTACGGTAACTCACAAGCAAACTGTTACCTTTCAAACTAGTCTAGACATCAAGCTGCACAACAGAACAGCCTGTCACTACAACTTACATTCCAAAATATAAAATATACACTGTAAATATAACTTGATCACAGGTCAAAGTAACGTCTGGTATTGGTAGGCTCAAATGACTATTTAATTATTTTATTTACATGCCACGTTCTGTAGGACCAAATTGAGGAGCAAATCTCCAAGGTCATGGAACGAGTCAGTACATGAAATTACAACACAAAAGTCTCCCAAATTTATTCTCCCAGGACTGTTACCCACAAATAACCAGTGGGAGGACTGTTACCCCACAAACACCCAGTGAGAGAACATCTGGTTGTAGTATTCAAAAGTAATAGAAGGGAAATATCACCGAGACAAAAAATTTGCAGCAGCTGCTTCACTGGCTATCTGATGTCTGGAGAGACATGTTGCATCAAAATGATCCTCAGTATGCACTCATGCTGTTTAAGGATTGGAATGATGATGGCGCGCAAAAGGCTCTCATAGCATTTACCAGGGATGGTACAGGTAACATTATCCGCAGGACTCATCTCCTCAGAAAATATGGCTAAACGATGCCGCACTAAGATAAATGATACCACCAACCTGCACCACAGTCACCTTTGGAGAATGAAATGGCACCGGTTGATGTGCAAGCATATTCCAACACCTACAAGGTTGTTTTCTGCCCCCACCCCCTCCCACCACCCTCCGGATAGTTCTTCTGTGTCAATAATATGCTGTTCACATTTGACATTTTTCTGAGAAGTGGTTCTCCTTCTACAGCATTTTGAAACTGGAACTTTAATTATGGATACCCTATAGTTGCTGGCGTCAACTGCAAATTAACTCATGCAAAGGTAGTTTCTACATAGTATCAGATAAGAAAACACTCATAGCAAATATGCGTGAGTCACAGATAGGTGTAGTAAACTGTTTTGGGATGAAGGAAGACGACTTTCATTTTCACACAGAATTGAGTAACTTAAAGCACACACAAAATTTCACACAAATAGTTAAGTTTTTGATGTAAAACATATACACTGTATTGCAAACGATATTAGAAATTGAAGTTCATAATACTGGTGAAGATCCTGAAGCATTCTTCTACAAACAACTTACTCTGCTTCACAAGTCATACAACAGTAGCGCAATTCACAATGTTTCTTCTGTTAAGGGTATACTTGGCGTGGTTTTATTGGTTACATTTTCTTATCAGTAGGCTAACTAATGAAAACTACCCCATGTTCCAGTCTTCTTTTGGGTGGTACATCCCCAATTAATGCCTGAATAAATATTCCTCAAAAAGGGTTACACCAAACAGATCTTCACTTTAAATGAATTCAAAACAAATGCATCTACATTTTCGTAAGTGTAAAGCAATGTTGTATTCATTTAATAGTTTCCACAACACTGAATAATAGGAAAGCATTTAATCAAACTTATCAACACCTGACGTGCCACTGTTGTTTCCGACTACTGTCCAGTCACACTAATGTGACCTCCTGCCAAAAGCCTGCATAGCCACCTTTTGCAGTACAGAGCACTGTGAGACATGCAGGAGGAGAGTCAATGAGATTCTGGAAGATACCAACAGCGATGTGGAGACATGCCAACTAAAGCACCGTAGCCAGTTGTGTCTAGGTTTCTTGAATGAGGCTTCATGGTTCAAATAGCCTGATTGAGTTGGTCCCAAAAATTCTCAGTTGGATTTCAATCCAGGGAGCTTGGTGACCAGGCGAGTGCGGTAAACTCATCCTAGTACTCTTTGAACAACGTACATACACTGTGAGCTGCGTGACGCATTGCATTGTCCTGGTGGTAGATGCCATCGTGCCGAGGAAAAACAAACTGAGCATAGGGGTGGACATGGTCCCTAATGATAGATGCACACTTCTGTTTTATCCACTGTGATTCCCAGAATGATGAGATCGCCCAGGGAATGCCACAAGAACATTTCCCAAACAATGCTCCTTCCTCTGCCCCGGACCATTCCAACAATTGTTGTAGGATGTCTGTTTTTCATACATTTCACACCATACATGTCAATGGCACAGTACATCTGGAAAGGCCTCTTTGGACTTCAGTTGTGGTATCTGGGTGCATACATAAACCAGGCACCTGCTGCAGAGGCCCATACACAGTAACATTTGCTGAACAGACATGAAGGAGAGACTGTTGGTAATCCCTTGGTTCATCTGGCCATTCAGTTGCACGTCTACTCAGCTGTACACATCTCTGCAGCCATCATTCACGCCTCTCACTTATGGCCCATGGTGCATCACAGGTGCCTCAGCACTGCTTTTGGTTAGCGCCCTTTTGCCACACATGGTATACTTTAAATATGGTGGCACATGAACAGTTTACAAACTTGGCCATTTCGGAAATGGTTCCGCCTTTGGCCCGAAAGCTAATGATCATGCTTTTGGATGTCAGATAAATCACTCCATTTCTGCATTACCATAACAACTGCACTGTTTTCCACGTCCCCCGACATGCTTTACATATCCTCCACTGTTAGTACTGCCACGTTCCGTCTTTGTGTGGTTATTGTTTGCTGATGTTGAAAATAGGTGGTGATCACATTCATGTGACTGGACCATGTAAAATTTCATGGAAACTGATTGTAAATTCCAATATTTCACCATTACGTGTATTAGTGATGAGGACCTCTCTTTTCTCTTCCCACTTAGAAACAACTACATTGGCATTCAACATTTCTTCAGTTTCATAAAAACTAATGATTTCATGTTATTATTTCTGTTGTTACGTTATGTTCCACATACATAGGTTGTATAAGTAGACAACAGTTTTATCAGATCTAAAGAACTATATAAATTTTCCATATAAAGCACATATCAAGAGGGGGGGGGGGGGGGGGAATAGGAGAGAGAGAGAGAGAGAGAGAGAGAGAGAGAGAGAGAGAGAGAGAGAGAGAGAGAGATATGAGATTGCACCACAAACCCACTGATTCATCAATGCAGAGCGCCTTGTCTGCAATGCCACATGGGCAAATTTTTGTAGATTTGGTCTTTGGATTGCAATGAGTTGTCTGGGAAGTGAAGACATCTCGGCAACAGCTAAAATCTATTCATGCTCAGAACAGAGCAGCATAATCTGTTAGTATAGAGAGGGCTTGTATTACAGTACTGTTCTATCAGAAAACAACAAGATCATATCTGCTGCAACAGTCCCAGAAACTTTTATTTCAAAATCTGTATCCTTCCACCTTGAGGACCTACTCAATACTTTCATCCTACATTTTTCTGTTTCCTACCCAACATACACGTCTGTTTGTTCCACTAATAACATAAGGTATTCTTCTCAAAAAAAAAAAAAAATAGTAGTAGTACACTAATGCCAAAATTTTACAAATCTAACTTCAACCTCATCCTCTCAATGAACACAAATACTGATGGATCATGAGCAATTTCACTCCACATCCCAAGTGTTTGTAATGCCTTCTATCAGACTAGCTTAATCACCTCCACTGCATTCACTGTTAACTGCGTCTAAATCTGCTCTAGAAGTAGTTTTGTTGACAGTTATACCTTCTAAGAATTCATCCACAAACTCATCCTACTAAGATTCTTTAATTCCTCAGGTAATGATAAACATCAGTGTACCAAATGCAACAAAGACCAAAAGAGTTACTGGGCTAAATAGAAAAAAGAAACTCTTAGAAACAAGTACATTAAAGACTTCCACATCATAATGTCTTATGAAAATGGTCTACAGAACCAATAACTTAACTGTTGAGCAGTAAGTCACTGTTAGTGTATGAGTAAAACTTTACATTCTGTATTCCATCTACAAGACAAGTGATAGGTTTAATTTTATCACTTTTTATCCTTGGATGATGCAAACAAGCTAAAGATGATACACTAAATCAAACTGACTCAATCATTTAGCAAACTGAATCAATAATTTTGTAGGATTTATAGAATCAATGGCAATAAATGAGCAGGAATAGAATGCAGGGTGGTCAATAGAGTAATCACAAAAGCTGACTTTATATTAGATTCAAAATTAGTCAAATGGATGAGTTACACAGTTCATTACACATAAAAAAATCTGTTTTATCATAAGTGATCCTGACAAACTGACAATTATATACAGCTCAGCTTTGCATTTGGAACTCTTCACTCCACTACCCCCCCCCCCCCCCCACACACACACACACGAATAACAGCTCATTAGAATTATTTGACTTATTCACTTTCCATTAAAGGTGCAGAGTAAGCTCTTTGGGTATTAAAATAGAGGAGGTTTGGGAGATTTTTCTATTTTCATATCCATAAACTAGCATTACTTACAACCGATCATTAAATGTCATCTTATAAAATTTCTCTTCGCGCATCTCTTGGCTGGATAGTCCACTCACCACTTTCCCCCTTTGTGCTGTTTCAACATATGTACCTCAACTGCAAATATACAATATCTGAGGCAGAATTTATGTATATGTGCACTTTTCTGCAGTTGCTCCCATTATGGCAACTGGGTATTTATACGATGACACTATTCTACACTTTTAGGAGGATATCTGGGTTATAAGCTCAACTAAAATACAATAAATTATTAGTGAGTATGATGAGTTTGAGTGCAATTGTGCCGGCCCCCCACCAAATCTTGGTTGTGGCAACAGAGTGATTCGTAATACAACCCAAATGTCTATGCTTGCTCCATATTTAATACACTTTCATTAATTAATTGATTAACTAAAACTGCAATGTAAATCCACAACAGCTGCATTAAACAACGGACCAATATTCAACAAGAATTTTGGTCCATATGACTTACATATTTCATTCACATAAGTCTCACATATGCACAGACAACATTCTACTGTCAGTGTGTAAGCCCTACGCATCTTATTTCTGGAGATCACATAAGTTGCCCAGTATTAACATATGCCTACTCTGATAAATTAGTGCCTTAGCTAATGTCTTTCTTTATAGCCTCAAACATTGATTTAACCAAACATTTGGGTCAACTGAACTGACAAATGTAGGCTTCATTCTAAGATGAAATTCACACCAAAACTATTTTTCTTAAAATTAGTTGTATTTCACCTATGACTTCTATTCATACCGACACCAGTATCATCCAGTACGTGACGTGAACTGGTCTGAGAGTGTTGTTGGGGAGTGAACTTAACATTTGCCTTGTCATTTCCTAATATGCACCAAAGCAAACAAAAAAACAATACAGTTTGCTACCACTCTACTACATATTACAATATAATGACACATAACATTAAAATCAAATCATTCTGCAACTTACTATCAATTTAAATATTCAACGAATTATTGTGAGCACTAAATAAAACATGAATAGTACTGCACAATACCTATAGTTTCAACCAACTGGAAGCACAACGAAAGATACCCATTTTTTGACTGGAATAGAAATATGTCCATAAGTAAATAAAACTCATTGTCACTGCATTGTAATTATGAATAAAAATAACACGTATTTTAATTTAATGTATCAAAAGAAGATGACTAATTTGGAAAATCTCTGTGCAAACATGAAATAGAACACCCTTTTCTGCATTGCTTTTAGATGAACCTGGAATTCGACACACAGCGAGCCACATTACGTTTACTGTAGGCAGTGTGACATTTACCAATGGTCTTTTTCATGTGCACATAATTTTTCTTTGTGCATCATTTATACACTTCCACAGAAGTTCTCTGTATTTCACCATAGACCACAGTTTCTCAGATTATTACAGTAGTTGCATTTTGAGAAGTGTTTGATAGTATATACACTACAACTGCTCCAAAAAATTCGCAAATGACAGACCAAAAGTTCTAAGGAATAGCAGTTCGCTAAGACATAATACTGTGAAGGGTACTTTCCAAAGTCACTAACAAACTGCAATATAAACACAAACCCAAAGAAAGTATATTCTGCGAAAATAAAATGTTCTTAAGTTCCCAAATACACAGAAAATAGAATCGGTTTCAGGAAGTAAAAGTTAATGCTCACAACTATCGGTCCAGCACAGATGGTGAAGAAGAATAACAGTAATTGGTGTCCCCTCAATAGCAGTTCACAGTGAACTGAGCGAAAGTTTATTAACAACTTGAGCCCTTTCACAATTGCTACCACCATCCATTTCCACTATTTGGTAACAGTCAGCACAGTAAAGGCTATAAACGAAGTGTAATACTCTGAGTGACGAAATACATCAAATAATTAAAATCAATCAAATAATAAACTTACTTTGAAACATATTCTAATAAAAATTTGTATATAAGGGAATCTGAGACAAGACATATAACTTACTACAAAAGTTCTTTGCAGGAGAACAGGAAAACTTTTCAACGTTATAGCGTCAATGACAACTAAAATTTACTTACAATAAAACAGCTGTACGAACCACATTAGCTCCGTCTTCCTTAATGCTTGGTAGCAACAATAAACTTAATAACAACAACAATCAAATTTCACTTCACATTTTATATACACCTTTCATTGTTTGGATTCAAAAAAACTACGGTAACCGAAACGAAGAAAAAAAAACTGTTCACTTTCTGCCATTACATGCGAAAACGGAACGTATTTTTTTGATTATATTTGTGATGCTTCTTTTCATATTTCTAAAACACCGTATCGTGTGTAAATAAACTCACTGTAGTTCCGTTCTGAACTTTAAAAACACATGGCAATACACAAAACACAAGAAGTGCACTTTGAAATGTTTTCCTCTATAACGACAAACGACACCGGCGACTTCCAAGTAAAACACCTTCTTACCTCCATATCTCTCATTCTCTGGCATTATACAAAAGGACTTCCCAAATTTGTTTACAATCACCGCCAGCGAAACACATCACCAAGCCATTTTGGAAGTTTTGATCACAATAAGTATACCAGAGATATTACAATTCTTAGAACAAGGTATCAGAAAATATGTAGACAGAAGGAAATCATAGTTCTCAAAATGATGTAACTTCGCGAACATTTGTGGCTGGTTGTAACTTAAACAACATTAATAAATAAGATAAAAAATCAACAATTAATTGCCAATGTCTGGTGTCCTTTTAAATTCTTTCGTTGCACAGATTACATTTCATTGACGAAAAAACGATTGTGATCAGACGATTTAAAGAAATAACTTGGTACTTTAATTTTCTCCATTCTTCCAATGATGAAATATGCTGTCAAACTACGCATTCATCTAATTTTACATGACACACATTTACACCTATAATTTACAAATCTCTGAAAAGTGTGTGGCGGAGGGGTAATTTTTTATGGTGCGATATATGTTGGTTCCTACTCCTTCAGTCACATAGCAAGCGCGGCACGAAAGAGTGACTGCATATGTGGCTTTGTGCGAAGTGTTAATAGTTTACCTTTTGCTCCATCAGGTGTACTGAAGCGGATTATAGGGACCACAAGCAGTGCAACTAAAACCTCCACAAGTAAATACATCAATGGTCGGCGATCTGCAAATGGAAGTCACACACGAGTTCAAACAAAATTTTTGAGGTAAGCGTTTTGTTAAATATGCCTTCAGGAAAAACATCAACAGAGGTACAAAAGATCCTATCATTTGCTATATTACACCATAATGTCCAATCTCGATTACAAAAAAAATTTACCTAGCACACATGGGCGGATGTCAATATAACTTCGTACGCATACGCACCATCACCGGGTATGTAAATGTTTATATAGTTGCAATTCCCTGTGAGCAGGTAGAATGGCCACACAGTGCATTATGTTGCGCACCAAGCACATCGTAACCTGCAAAACTCTGTACCTACCATTCGAGAAAAAGTAACAATAATCCTGCAGCAGTATGTGTCATCCAGCGCCATTGGATGGAGACTAGCAGCAGCCGGCTAGGGAATAACCATCCCTTTCACATGCTGCAACTAACACTACAGCAAAATCGGCTGTATTTAGATTAGTGCTGTGACTGGAAAGTATGAACTGCTTGTGAATGGCGTTACACGGTGTTCAGCGGTGAGTTGCATTTCTGCGCTACACTGGATTGTCAAATATGGCGGAAATCTGGGGAGAGTCCCATTCTATCAATATTTTGAAGGGTCACAGTGGTATTACTCCTAATGTAATGGTGTGGGTGGCACCACATATGACTTTAGATCACGACATGCAGTGATTTGGAGGAGTGGAAGGGCTCTGGCGGCACAACAGGACGTCATGGACATCCTACAGCCTTATATGTTACTTATCATGTAGTGCCATTATTCAGCAGGACAAACTCGTCCACACATGGCATGTGTGTCTGTGTACTGTCTATGTGATGTTGAGGAACTCACATAACAGGCAAGATCCCCAGATCTGTCCATGATAAACTACTTAGTGACAATATCTAGGATGTCAAGGAGAGGATACAATGGCTTTATGACTCCTTCCCCAACTGAATCAGTGAATACATTTACTCCACAGGGTGTGCAAGATTATACTGATAAGTGAGTTCACACTGCCAGGTTCTTTGCAAATTTAAGTCAATGTTTTATTCACTGGAATAACATCACATACCATTTCAATCTGTTATCTTTCATTTCATTTCCTCCTCCCATTCTGGGCGCTTCACCTGTTTTGTCGTGCAGTGCATATGGAGCACCAAGCAGTAATCTGTAAATTTTTGAACAAATTGGAGGTTCTGCTGAACAGGTTATTAGTGGACCGAAGAGAGTTTTATGCCACTGATTTATTGGTTTTATGACCTTTGATCATGAATATTACAGTTCAAGGTCATCCATGGGACTCGTACCTCTAGTGTAGTTATGTGATTTAAAATGGCAGGAAAGTCTAGGTCACATCAGACTGACCTATGTTGGGGTCGTCAATCATAACACTTATCCACCCACACCTCTAGGGCAGTTATATGATTAATAAATGACAAGAAAACAAAAAACAAATGCGTGACACCTTATCCTATTGATTGGGGGGAGGGGTATGAGGACCGCCAGATTTATTCTCTCCCACATCTCTGTACCAAATTTGTGGCTTAAAAATGGCGGGAAATGCTTCCTCCTGGCTGGGGGAACGACGACAGCTAGATTTATCCTCTCCCTCCCCACCCTCCCTTCTCTCTTTCTAGGACAATTGGGTGGGTCCTATCACTCGCTTTATGTTTGCTGTCATGGAAAGATAAGCATCATGAAGCATCATCATGGATCAGCCACTGTCCCCAGGCTAAGTATTTATCCACTCTTCTCTCTCTCTCTCTTTCCCTCCCCCCCCCCCCCACCTCTCTCTCTCTCTCTCATGTTTTGTATGTATGTATGTGTGTGTGTGTGTGTGTGTGTGTGTGTGTGTGTGTGTGTGTGTGTGTGTGTGTGTGTGTGTGCACGTAATTTCACAAATACTTAAGGTTTTTTAACAGCACAACAGCCCTGTGATGCTGATGTGTTAGAGCAAGACATTCACCTGTTCACTTCACCATTGCAGGAGTAGCACACAGATGGTTTAACTGATTTATCAGTTTCTGGCATTGCATAGCATCCCATGGTAGGTTTACCTGAAATGTGGGATCAGGAGAAACAGTCAATCGAATTTCCTCAATCTGCCAAACTACAGCTAAGCAGTTCCAATGTGCTACTGTTCAGCAGTTCATATAATTTGACTGCCAGTGGATCCAAATGTGTCAACATAGGTATACAAGCTGCCATGTAGTAATGGAAATTGAGATGTTAAACATGGTGGTCAGGTGTAGTTTACATACACAAAGTGGAATGGGCTAAGCCATGCGATGTCGTACATCGATGTTCATATGACAACATAGTATTACCCAATTTGTCCTCTACCTGATATCTGCTTCTTTGGTGTGAAGTTGTCTATCCCCCCCCCACACACACACACACATGGGATGCAGCACTCAAGGTTACATCTGGAGACTGTCCCATTTATTTGTCACTCAAGTGTTATGAAGTTATGTGACCCAAGTGGTGCATTACGGCTTGTGTTTGATGAACTAAGTAGGTGGCAACCATATGTCAAAGCAGTAGTCAATGACATTGGCTGTTAACTGTGTGGGCACTATGTACGTCTAGATGACTTAGGAAAGTGCATATATTCATTTATCGACACAATGTCAAGATCAGCTGCTACCACCCTTAAAGCCACACAAGCAGAACATACAGACTGAATACCTCAGATTTTTGTTGCATCTATCTGTCTGAATGCTTTTCAGTTCGAATTTAGGGTGAATAAGAAACAGTTATTTCTCAAATACTGGACAGCTTCTGATTTAGTGAGAAAAAAGAATCATTGAAAATTTTAAAGAGTATGATTTACTGCAGCAAATATACAATTACTGATGTATCAAAATATATGTAATAAATAATAATATTTTCATATAAAATTGTTTTTATTTTTTCCCTACCATATTCTACCATTAAGGTGATTTAAGAGTTTCTAATGCAGTCACTGTAGCTCAATGAGTAAAGTATTTGTCTCTTAAACAGAAGTTTATATAGAAACAGAGTCATCAGCACCCTCTCACCAACTTCCTAAACTACAATGACTGCACATTTCGTAGCCTATTTATTCTTTTACACCGAAAGCAAAGATTATCTGACACTTTTTGTGTTTCAAAGTTGCATACACTGCTGCTAATGTTTGTATACTTACAGTGGTTGAATGATCACTCATCCAGTCATGTAAGAACTCTCAAAGGGTGAACATGTCGAAACATGTAGCACCATTCCTTGCCTCAAGACAGCTGTCATAAAAGTGTTAATGATGTATAACAACCTAGTCAAACAAAAAAATATTTGTAACTCATAATTTTATTTTGTGCAGGTGATGTAAAGTCATTGCAGCTGTCTGATGTGACACTTGCGTTGGTTAATCCCACACAGTGGCATATCTAGAATGGGGGACACCCAATGCAGATATCAGTGGTGTCACTCCATGAACAAAAACTCTTAAAATCAAAAAAACCTGGATACATGTAAAGTAAGATTTGGAACAGTAAAAATGAAAGTCACCGGAGACATTAATTATCAAATTGCGACATATAGTGTAATAGTACTCTTTTATTGTATATTATACATTATTATATAGTATTATACACAATAAATTAGTATACATTCTTCAGAAGACTAATTGGTAAAGTAAGACACAAACAAATATAATTTTCTTCCTAGCTTTAACAGCTGTGAACTCTGAAATTACATCTTCAGAATTAATATTTTGTGTTGTCTCATCTTCGATAGTTAATATGACAAGATTATTTAGCCTCATGTTGCTCATTGTCGACCATTATTAGTTCAAACTTAATTTTGATTTGCTTAAGCTCCTCTCACACCTAACAACTGATATGCAAATTGTCATAAATAATTTTGGAGGGAGCATAAGGCTTGGAAGAGAGTCTGTAAATCGCATTCCACAATGAATTTAAAGAAGTCTAGACATATCCAATCAGAAAATACAACATTTACCGCATTTAAATGTCTTCTTAGCTTTGGAATTTCAAAGATGTGTTCTGCTTCAGATGTCTTGAAACAATACGTTTCAACTCCTTATTCTCTGTCAAAAGCAAAATATTAGGATGCACAACCTCGAAGAAAAAGGCAATGTTTTGAATGGACTTTGATTTGGTTTGGAGTTCAATATTGAAAGGGTCAAGACATTTCAAAATATCATTTTGATGCTCTGCTCTCAGTGTGAGTCCTGCATCGGTGGCCATTTCACCAGTCATTCGTTTTTTACGACGAATTCATCGTTCTATTGGAATGTTGTAGTCCTCAGATTTTTTCGCAGCAATATCTATTGCCTTTTCTACAATATGAACTCGTTTTTGTGCAGTACAAAGATGAAGTGCCTCTATTTTTATAGCTAACTGATCAAGACTCAAGCCTTTACTTTATAATGCAACCTGAGTACAATTTACTTCTCATAGTACGTCATTCCAAAAGTAAAGTTAACAAAGAAATGTGAAATTACACACAATAGTCTAAATTTTCTTGTTGATCACATAATTCATCAATTACAGCTAGAAACCATTAAAATTTTCTATCAGCATTTACTTCTCCATAATGATCACCGAATCACATGGATGGGAATCTTTCAACAGATGATTTCCTGTGTTTAATATGAATTTTGCAGCTGCAAGTGCAAGCATAAAAAAATGTAGACATGGTCTCTGCTGTTATGAAAAATATAACACAAGGTACATTTTGTGCAAATGAGGGTGAAATATATACATTAATTGATTGATCAATACATTTAAAAAAACGGCTTTATTGGTTTTTACTTTAATAATAACTTATGCTCTTGCACTGTTGATCATAACAGCTGCATTGTTATAACCTAGGTAACAACACTTCGAAACATCCCAACTCTCATTGTCAAGTTTCTTAAGAATTTCGTCGCTAAGATCAGTGGCTTACTGTTTTTGTAACAGAAAAAATCCAGGTAATACTTCTTTTACATTCACTTTTCCATCATAAGTTTTCACATAACTAATCATTTCAGACATTTGATCAATTTGTGAAAAATCAGTTGTGATAGCAACTGTAATACAAAAAAATCAGCAATTCAATTTCGTTGACATTCTTAGATTTTACATTGTTAGCTACAACATTTAGAAGTTCATTCTGTACTTCAGATGACAAATATTATACTTTTTGTGATTTACCATTTTCCTAGTTCAAGATGTGGTCTTTCAACACTACATCGTACTTGGACATTAATTTGACTAGTTCTAAGAAACTGCCTTTATTTTAGCTTTGTGCTTCATCATGTCCACGAAATGCTGCGTTTTGTTTAGCAAGAAACAAAGTTATCTAGACAAAACACGCTTCCACTACAGTTTTTCGGATCCATTAATTGCAAGGCTGCGTCATCGATTGTTTTATGCCATTATATGCTGATTTCCAACGTTTCCCACTTTTCAAGATTTTTTTATACATTCATTTGTAGTTTCTTGGTTGGCCACTTCAGGATTTAGTTTCCACCACTTCTGAAATCCACTTATAAATGTTGATCTTGCAGTATCACTACTGGTGATAGCAAATAAGAAGCAAAAGAAGTACTGGTTATTAGTTACGGGAGAGAAAACAATTGAAGACTGCAGAATCATCTCATAAGACCATTCTTTTGAAAGATATTGCACATCGTCTTTCGTTTTAATCGGTGCTTAAATACAGTGTGAAACAGCCCCTTTCTGGTCTGTAAATATTCACTTCCTTTTTTATGGTCACACTGCTAACATTATAGGTGTGCCCCAATGGGAAGACACCTCTCAAGTACTGAAGTGAGTCATTCATATTATTACAGTCTTTGAGCGCAGTGACATTATCAGTATTATCACAATCATTTTCAATATCTCTTTCTGATTCGTATTAATCATGGGTTATCATCATTACTGTATTGTCATTGTTGCCTTCTGAAGACTATCTGATATTATCTGAATCATTCATTGCATCAACATGAGAATCACTTTCTTTTGCGAAACTTTGCTACCATCAGGTTTTGCAACGTACTTCTTGTTCTTTCTTAACAGACACTACATAAATACGTAACTAACGCAAGGTAGTCAATGATATCGTCAGTACAGATGCACACCAGGCTGAACTCTTACGGTAATCGGCGAATAATTAGGATAATAGGCAAGAGGCACTACATTAGCAGTGTGTGGGTAAGTTGACAATTTGTATCTGATGGGAGGCGTGTCACGGTAATTGGTGCAGTTGCCATGACCACTAGGCCTGGATGGTCTAGTGGCCAGAGCATCTGCCTAGTAAGCAAGAGACCTGGGCTAAAACTCCAGTCTGGCACAAATTTTCAACTTTCGCCGTTGTCTGTTATTCCTTTGCGTCTTAATTCATAATGTTTGCTGGATCTTACACACACTGATCAGCCAGAACATTATGATCATCTATGTAACAACCGATATGTCCACCTTTGGCATGGATAACAGTGGCAATGTGCCATTGTATGAAAGCAATGAGGCCTTGGTATGTCGCTGGAGGGAGGTGGCACCACATCTGCACACACAAGTTACTTAATTTCCGTTAATTCCAGGAAAGGGGGCAATGAGCTCTGATGTCACGTTCAGTCACAACCCAGATGTGTTTGATCGAGTTCAGATCTGGCAAGTTGGGGGCCAGCAAATCAATTGGCACTCGACATTGTGTTCCTCTAACCACTCCACCACACTCTTGGCCTTATGACATGGCATATTATCTTGTTGAAAAATGCCAGTGTCATAGGGAAACATGATCGTCATGAAGGGATGCATGTGGCTTGCAACCATCTTTGCCTATCTTGGTGCCTTGTACAAGCTTCACTGGACCTGTGGATGCCCATGTGAAGCATAATGGAGCCGCCACCAGCTTGTCACTGTAATTCAGTACAGGTGACATGGAGCTGTTCCTCTGGAAGACAATGGATTTGTGCCTCCCTTTGGCATGATGGAGAAAGTACCAGGATTCATCAGACCTTGCAATGCTCTGCCATTGCGCCAATATCCATTGCTGATGGTGATGTACCCGTTTCAGTTGTAGTTGACAATGTCATGGTGTTAACATTGCCATATGCATAGGCCGTCGACTGCAAAGGCCCATCAATATGTGTGTTCAATGCTGCACCGTGTGTTCAGAGACACTTGTACTCTGCTCAGCAAAAAAGTCTGACGTTATTTCCGCCACAGTTCGCCGCCTGCCCTGTATTACCAGTCTCCCCAACCTACGACATCTTACATCTATAATGAGGGGTGGCTACACAACCCCATGATATCTGGATGTGGCCTTATCTTGGTTTCACCAGGTGATGAAGACACTCACCACAGCACTCCTTGAACACCCGACAAGTGGTAGAGTTCCCAAAATGTTCATGCCAAGCCTCCAGCCCATCACAGTCTGCCCTCGGTGAAACTCAAAATGCCATGAGTAATGCGGATAATGGGCCTGAGGCACTAAATTAGTAGTTTGTGGATAAGTTGAGAATTTTTGTGTGCTGGGAAACATGCTAGTGTAGTCTGCACAGTTGCAATGGTCACTGTGTACACATCACTTTGTGATCAGAGAATGTGCCTAGTGAGGAGGAGCCACAGGTATCACATTGCAGTCAGGCATAAATTTTCAAATTTCCCCATTGATTTCAATCAATGTCTGCTTGCAGTCAATGTCTGTAATTCGTTTGTGCTTTAATTCATAGTGGCTGCCAGATCAAAATGGTGTCTGTTCTTTCAGACATGTCTAAAGGAACAGACTCCACATATCTACATACAAAAATATTTACTTGTATAATTAGAGGTGTACATTTTATAGTAAATCTCCATTTTTAACAGGTATATGCATTACCCATGTTAACAAATAAGGACAGTCACATTCTCTGTACAAGTCAGTTCATATTTACTGTGAAAATGGTTTAAATTACATTGTGAAATGAATGTGATGAAAAGCAGTGACAAAGAGATAATTAATGTTTCCTTGTTACACCTGTTTATGAAGCCTAACATTATATACCAAAAATAAAACGGTAATGTTATTACCAGTTTTAGTTAGCATAAGCCCTCCATTTTCTAAAGTTGAATGAGATGATTTTGATAGGTTTGTGCTTAGGTAATGTAAGTCACATACACAAATCTTAACAGAAGAAGGTATTATTAGCAATTAAAAGCTGGGCACAGCGTGGTTAATTGACAAGTGATTATTACCACTTCTGTTATGATTAATCTATGTGACTTATGCTGCCCACAAATAGACATCTCATAAATTTCTCTCATGTAAATTTTGAAAATAGATAGCTTATGCTAACCAAAACCAGCCAAGAATAAGTTGCTTTCCATTTGTAGCTGGTGTCTGTATTTTTCATTCTGAATGATATCACAGTGTATATTATTTTGATATATTTTGTTACAAATTATTAAGCTGTCCAGTCCACTTACCTTTGTTTTAGCTTTTTTACAAGATTTTGTTAGCTCTTTTATAACACTCTATTGAAGTAACAACAATTAACTTCATGTGAATCACAGCTCACGATTCGAAGGAAATGATAAATAAAGTAAAAGATAAACAATGAAGATTTTGGAGGAATCACAACCGATCCATGAAGCTATGAAAATAAAAACAACAGACAAAGTGTCTGTCACAGTCTGTCCAATTCATAGTGAGTTCAAATGTTGAAGTTCAACTCTACTTATGCCTTATATCACTTCTGCCAGTCCTAGCGATCCATTGTTTGGTACGAAGCACAAATGCTAGAATGCATCCCAGTAACCATGGCATGAAATACTGCATATCAACTGCCTGTGTTGTTGTTACTGCCATATTATAATGTTTTTAATTGTGATCATCTTTAAACTGCTTTTTCACAGTTGTTCTAGTTCTATGAAATTTCCCTACCATGGCAGATGATCAGCACAAAAACTGATTTGTTAATATTGCACAAGATGCTGTCCCCTGCACCACCATTCCTGACTCGGAAGTAGAAGTAGTCTTTCCGCTCTCTGCAGAAACTCCAGTAAGATAAGCTCCCTATAAACAGCCAGACCATATGTCTGTGTCTGTATTCTACCAACTCTCAGGGCTGTGAACGGAATGTAAATCAAAAGAAAAAAATGCTGCTTAGTTATTGTAGCAAAAAGAAAACAATTACTTTCAGTCCTGTGTCACCCCTATACGGGAGGCATCCAGGGTGGGCCATCCCCATTGTCCACCATTAGCTATGTCACTGATTCTACATGTTGTTTAAATAGCAGTGGCAAAATAGAGCACCGTAGGAATGATGTCAGATCGTAAGTTAGCTCCAGATGAGTGGATTCACCAATGTGACACATCAATGCAAATTTCTCCATGTTCTATAGAAATGCTCGCTCTCGCTCAGTGGTACCGGCTGATCATACAATAACTGCAGGGGACATCCCACGAACAGTTACACTGTTTAACGAGGGAGAATACATTCATCTACAACAGTATACATTTAAAAATCTAATATATACTAATTATGTGATGAAGTATGTTCTAGACAAGTGGCTAATCTGGCAAACATATGTACACAGATTCTAAGAGAAAATGTGGACTAATCTGTTGGAGTTAGCACACTAAACTCTTCATCCATCAGAAGAAACCATGGTGTAACATTATGATTCATGTTGTGCATCAGTAAATCTAAATTTGTGTGAAACAACTGTGCCAGATGTAGGCAAAAACAATACTCGTATTTAAGTATGTGCATATACTAAGCTATATGTAAGAGTTTATGAATAAACAAAAAAGTGTAAGAACTACGTGTGTGTTTTCATTTCTCTATAAAATCCCCTGTACACTGATGTAAACAGATACTCATCACAATGGCTGAGTGGACAAAACAACTCCATCACAAGGGCTCTGTAGTGACTGACTTGTCCTGCAATGCTACTGAAGAGCAGAGGAAGAAGATGAAGTATGGATCACTCCTTCTCAATAACATAGACTGAAGGAAGATTAATGTTGTTATGACATTATTAACATGTCCGTAAGGCATCTGCTTCAACCATGAGTATATATTTTCAAAAATATTATTTCAACCCAGATACTAGCTATTACAAGAGATACTGGAGGTCATTGATGGTGCAACATACACTATATTCACCAAAAGTGATGGTATCCCACCAACAGAATAGTAAAGCCAAACACTATATTTCGATATAGCAATGGAAAAGCTCGATGAAATACATATATATTTCTGTTCTGGCGGCCATATGGAGGTTGACATTATTTATTTGAGATAAACATATTCCAGGCTTCCAAAACAGCTGGCACAGGATAATGCAACATTATTAATCCTTTCAAACAGGAAAATATGAATTTTTGACCCATTTGTCAAGCACATTAGGAACTAACATGACATTCAATTTTTTATATCCATATGTGGGGATTGCTGGAATCACATACAGTATGGGTTTCTGGATTTTCATAAGACAAGAAAATTGAACAAAGGGTAATATTGACAAAATTTCTAAGAGAATCTGTTTAAAAGATAGCATATCAACACATAATTGTGTCAGTACTTTGGGTACTATGGATAAGTTTGATAGATCTTATGCACTCATTCTGAGGGGGTGGTGCACAGGCCTAATGTCCATTCATACATTGATACCAAATGGAAGTTTTAAAAGCTGTACAATGGAAAGTAATGATATCAATAAAGCTCTTAAACATCATCCTATGGAAATGCAAGCACAGGAAGATGCTATGAAAACTGTAACTGCAATCGTCCATAAAACTGAAAAAAGCATTAGAGGTTATAAAAAAATGTAAACATTAATGAAACATATGCTCTGGAAGGAATCACTAAAGAGCTTCTGAAGTTAATAAATATAGCAAACGCAAAAGTTGACAAGATTGAAAGAGGTTTAGACATACAGAGAGAAGAACCTGTGTAAGTTTGCAAGAGACTATTAAGTTGTATATATCTCAAACCCTGTTTAGTGTGCAACAGCATGTCGACGAAACATGAGGCCATTGAGGCACTCAAGGTGATATACTGGAAATCACAACTGCTAAAATTATTGCAACTGGAATGAAGTTGTTCATTATCAGAAACGTACAAGCTAGTAACTGAAAGTATTAAACGGCTCTCACACATGATGAATAGTGGCAGACGAGGAGAATGAGGGGGAGGAGAAGAAGAAGAAGAACAAGACAAAGAAAAAGAAGGATGTACTATTGCCCATTACATCAACCATCACAGTGTTAACGACACAGATGTAACATACATAGTAGACAGCAGTAAACCACATATGCTGGGAAAGCATCCTATATGTATAAGCAAAAATGCAATGCAACTTGGGGGTAAAGAATATAAATAGAGTTGGTTTAGTGGATCTAATAGCGTTAGAGGTCCACCCCCATAGTCAAAGGTCAATGCAAAAGAACACCCTGAGACAGAGCCCAGAAGACTATAAAAACAGACACACCACTGGGCAAGAATCTAAAATAATCACAACAGACAACATAGAAGAAACGACAGTCAAGAGCACCAGACTAACAAGAAGCAATAATAACGAATTCGTAGTAGGAACATTGAAGAAGCAAATGCTGAGAACCATAGAGAGAGAAGAAGAGCACGAAAATGCACTAAAAGAAATAAAATTCGATATACTCGGACTATGTGAAGTAAGGAAAACGGCGGAAGTCATCATAGAGAAATCAAATGGTGATCTGCTTTATTATAAGGGATCAACCGCAGGACAAAGAGGGATAGGCTGCATCATGAAAAGCGACGTAAAACCATCCATACAAGAATTTGTGGGAGTATCAGATTGAATAGCAGCTTTGAAACTTACCACACAAAGTCATCAAATAACAATCATACAAATATATTCCCCAACAGAAACGAGTACCAACGAAGAATTAGAAGATTACTATAAGAAACTAGATTACACCTTAGAGAGATATCGATCACCAATAAACCTAATAATTGAAGATTTCAACAGTAAAGTCGGCTCGTGCAGTAACGATGACAAAGAGAGAGTCGGACCACATGTTTTTGGAATAAGGAACAAGAGAGGAGAAAAAATGGTACAATTTTCTCAAGAACATAAACTGAAAATAACCATTGCCTTCTTCAGGAAAAATCAAAACCAAAGATGGACTTGGTGCTCGCCAGATAGCAAGGTGAAAAACGAAATATATTGCATTCTAACAGACAATCAAAACATAATAAAGAACATCCAAGTAATCTCACAGTTAAAATTAAGCACATTCCATAGAATGGTGTGGGAAAAAATAAAAATTCCAAAGAAATGAAGAAACGTAGAAAAATCAAGCAAAACTGAACAAAGACAAATTTAAACAAGAACTACAGAAGCAAGTACAACAAGCAGATATCAGCACAAAACAAAGCACTCAAGAAATGTATAACACACCAGAAAAATGCATATATCAAGCTCACAAGGACACAAGCAAAGACGAGCAAATGAAGAAAAGTCAGAGTACCATACAGCTAATCGACCACAGACCGATAATGATAAAAAAATAGAGATATTTCAGACTGGAATAAAGAAGAATATGCAAAACTAGACAAAATAACGAAAAGGGAAATAATGAAGGATATCCGTGAACACCGATCAGTAACAAATACTAGAAATAAACAAATAAATTGGAAAAGTGAAGATAAGCGCCCAGGGCGGGGAACAATGTCTACTAGGAATGAAGAACCAGGTGGGAGAACATCTAAACATCAGAGAGGATATAACCAAATCAGCAACGGGATTCTACAAAGCAAGATACACAAGCTCTCTAGCAAAGATAGCCACAAACCACAACCCTGTGTATCCAGACCCAAGCGCCACTGAAACCATGCCTGCTACAACACACAGTGAGGTTAGAACAACCATCACTGAATTATAAAATGGAAAGTCACCTGAAGAAGACAACATATACAATGAGCTCTTAAAAGAAGACCAAGATGTCCTAATACCAATCATCACAGAAGTGTTCAGCAAATTCATACAAAAAGAAGACCAGTGGAAAATTAGTACAATTGTGCTTTTGCACAAAAAGGTATGAAAGATGACATGAACAATTATAGACCCATAAGTGTTATGTGTAACCTATATAAACTGTTCACAAAAATACTAACAAGGTGATTAACAAAAACACTAGACGAGAATCAACCCTCAGAACAAGCATAATTCCACGAAGGATTTAGCACAGTTGACCATATTCAAATCCTTCATCAGATAATAGAAAAATTGGAGGATTGTCACCTCAAAATATACCTTACTTTTGTTGATTACAGCAAAGCATTCAATATCATCCAACACCCAAACATACTTCAGTCACTAAGAAATCAAGGAGTAGAACAAAAATACATCCAATTACTAAGAAACATTCAAAACAACAGCTTCGCTAGAGTTAAAACCCAAAAGACAGGCCAACCTTTGTGTGTGGAATGAGGAGTTAGACAAGGGATCTCATTTCCCCAAAAATATTTACCTGCATACTCGAGGACATAATCAGGAAACTAAAATGGAAATAGATTATCGGAATATGCCTCAACGGCAAGAGACTAAAAAAATTGAGATTCGCTGACAACATAGTCATCTTCGCCATAACTGCAAGGGAACTGAAATCAGTGCTCCAGGAGCTTGACACACAAAGCAAGATGGCAAGACTCACAATGAGCAAATCTAAAACTCAAGTAATTACAAATGGATTAAAAACCCCAATATATCTTGAAGGAATGGAACTAATGTATGCATCACAATACATATGCCTAGGACAAATAACTTCCTTTAACAACAAAATGGAAAAAGAAATGAAACGAAGAGTTAGCTTGGAAAGCCTTCTGGGCCCTAAAGTTCATATGGCTAGACAAAACCTCAAATAGGAGACTCAAAGTGGAGACAATCGAAAGCTGTGTTTTTCCAGTGTTATTATATGGATGTCAGACATGGGCTCTCAGATTCAAAGAGAGAAACAGTCTACAGTTATGCCAAAGGAAAACGCAGATGAAGATCCTTGGCATCTCTCTGAAAGACACAATATCAAACACCTAAATACACAAGATGTGAGAACAATAGACTTAGCACAACAGGGTACGAAGATCAAATGGAAGTGGGGCTTCATTCTTTTCAAGAGACATTAATATTACAAACAACAGTAGAAGTACCTTCATTTATATACACTTAAAATATTATGAGATTAATCTAAACCCAAGCATAAAAGATATTTATCAACGAACCATCATTTGCGTCTCATCTATATATAATTTTTATAAATAAAAATATAATATTTAACAAAAAAGTTTTATAATGAATGGAGTCAATCATAGATCAAGTCGCCAACGAGCTTACATACAATAATATGCAAGTGTTAATCATTATTGCCGAAAATAATGTTCCTTGCTTTAAAGGAAAAGATGTTGCTGAAATATTAGAAATAAAAATACAAAACGAGCAATCAGAAAATCTGTCGATAAAGACTAGTGAGGCTGTAAGACGACAGATGGACAGAACGAGCTACTACATGGGACCCCTACATCGGCAAGACCCAAATGGTCGGACTTATTCAGAAAACAAGTAGGAATACAGTGGACTAGCATAGCAAGAAACAAAAAGGAGTTGAAAGAACTAGAACTACAACTAAGTGATCAAGTGTAATTCAATGTGTAGTGTGCATTAAGTGCAGTACCCTCTTACGCAGACTAGCTCACCGTGTGAGTCTTTAAGGGGCTCTGGAACACCCTATACTTGCAATGTTAAAATGACGCTTATAAATTACATCTTTCCTCACAAAGTATTTGAGGTAGGAAGTTGAACTTTTTACAGATTATTTATTGGAATATGGGCTACAACTGAACACAGGGATTTTACAAAATTTTAGTTCAGTTATTAAAGATGATTTTTTTCAATTGTAATGAAAAGTCACAACATTTTTTTGCAATTTTTTATTTATATATTCAAAAATATACAGTTTTTTGGAAAAAGGCTGTGTTAAATTATGCAGAAGGTACTGTGTAACATTTACTGAAAGTTTGAAACAAATATGTTTGGAAGATCCTTAGAAAACACGTAATTAGTATGAGAAAATAAAAGTTTTGGGAATCGAGCGACAAAGATTGGATTAACTTTTTAGTGCATTCCAGGTCCATAGGATGGATTATCTTCATCCTCTGCAAACTCCTCCTCCAGCTTCCTCTTGTTCCTCCTCCTGTTTACTCTTGCTTGTATTTCTAGACTCTTTACAGCCCTGTCTGCAGCCCGAAGGCGTTCCTTGTCTAAAGCAAGCATCGCTTGTTGTTGTGTTCATAGATTTTGCTACCATTTTCTTCAGTTGCAGTTACTGCAACACTGTTCCAAAAGGTGGTCATGTATGAACACTTATCACATTTCAGTTGTATTTCACTAGCAAGTCCTACGTGCTTTATTATGGAGAGTTCCAGACCAACTTCACTACAATGAATACATCTTATACAGTTTGAAAAAATTCCTTTGAGAACCGACATATCAAATATTTCATTCACATCCGATTCGCCCATAAAACATTCATAGTTTTCACTCATTGAACCAAACTTCTTCTGTGAAGTATTTTCTTTCCCACTTTGACTGCTATGGCCAGGTGTACTTGAGAGGTTAGGTTCACTCACTTGGTTATCGTCTTTATTGTTTACAGTAATAACACATACCTTTGGCTTTCCAACATTTCTCCTTTTCTTAAAAGCCTTCAGAGGATTTCTAATAACTTTACTTTTACTCATTATTATACTTCAACAAAACAGAGACTCAAGAAACAGAATTAATTACGAATATTTTCGAGATAACGACAAAGTAAATAAACATGAAACAATCGACAATTACACCAGCGATATATATTGAACCATCACAGGTTAGCCACAACACATACTTTATCTCACATCACTAAAATGTACCTGATGAACACGGACGTTAAAAATAACACCATTTGACAGCAGTTTAACAGCGCCACAGTGGGTCACACCCATGTACAACGCATTTCAAAAAAAATTTAAAAATAGTTGTAGTCTTCAGAATTGAATAAATTATATATCTATTAAAAGGTAATAGTCTGCAGATTCAGAAAACGGAAAAAAGTAAAAATTGAACTTTTCATGATTTTGAGCCTTTCCGGAGCCCCTTAAAAGCAGTTAGCCCTACTCATAGGAGGCCTTTGCCCTCAAGGGCAGAACACAGGCTATTTTCATTCACTTCATTCATTCATTCATTTCATACATTATACCTAAAGCATTATCAGCTGTTTGAATTAAATGATCTATCTGACCACTTTAATCTTAATTCCTTCATCTTTAATTTTATTTAAATTTTCTGAATGTGATATTTGATCTTTCATTTTACATTTACTTGTTTTTCTAATTGAAGGTAAAGCATCGTGAGGCCTCTCATTGTTTCAATTTTTTACTTCTTCTTCTTTGACTTTAAAATTAAATAATATAAACCATATTCATTAATAAATGTAGAAGATTTCTCATCACCTTTTAAGGGTGTCTTGGAGACAGCCTTAAATTTTTCTAGTATCGTACAATCATCTTAATTGACAATTTTTCTGATTGCTCGTTTTGTATCTTTATATTCTAATATTTCAGCAAAATCCTTTCCTTTAAATGAAGGAACATTATTTTCGTTAATAATGATTAATATTTGCTTATAATTATATGTAAGCTTGTTGCTGACTTGATCTGTGATAGACTCCATTCATTATAAAACTTTTTTATTACATTTTTTATTTTTATTTTATAATAATTACGTATACACGAGATGGAAATGATGGTTCATTGATAAATATCTTTGACGCTTAGGATTAGATTAATTTCACAATATTTTAAGTGTATATAAATTAAGGTACGCCTACTACTGTTGTTTGTAATATTATGTCTCCTGAAAAGAATAAAGCCCAAAAATTTTTATAAGAGTTTGGTTACTTAAATATTCCTGATGATACAAAATTTACTCAAGTGTGTGATGATGTATTCACGAGAACTTTAATGTTATTTCAATATGCATACAATCTTAAAACAGCTGGTGAATTGAACGAAGAAACTTTAAATTTGTGACTAAGCCTAGATGTGGTGAAAAAAAATTCATTTGGTGGTTATAGAATTAGTATGTATAAATGGAATAAAAAGAATATAAAATGGTTCTATAAATTATTAGAAACAGCAGAAAAAGGATTTCATTTATGGCAAAAGTATACTGGTATTAGATTTCATCTTGATAACAAGGGCCCTGATATATTACTTTCAAATAAAAGATGATTATGAAAAAATAATAGATACGGTCATCATTGTCCGAAGGACCTAGACGGAAAAGGAAATGTGTTAGGTCTTGCAGTATTCCAGACTATGAATAATGCTCCACTAGAAAAACATATGGATGATAATGAATTGTGGTACTAGGAAATTGACCATAAGACACTAAAAATCTGATAAATTTATTTGAGGTTTTACTTTATGGAAATGGTCATTCATTACATTTAGTCCATTCAGATGTTTGTGAATTAATAATGTTTCCATACTGTAATGGCTCACTTAGAGAATTACTTCAAGATGACATCAGTGGTATTAAGATTTTGTATGGTAAAAGAAATGTCAACAGACCCGACTATACCATAATCTACACCAGTTGTACCATCAGTTAACACAAATGAATCAATCGAAGCATTATATGAAATTAATAAATTCGATTATTTAATACTTTCAAGTGGAATTTCTATATCTTTCACAAGAAGTGTGTGCTGATAGGTATTGTTATGAATGCACAATTAATAAGTAATTGGTTAACATTCTTACCACAATATTCACAAAAAAAGATTGAGTGTTTCAAAGAATGAATAGTGGTGTTATTCTATTTGTTGATGATGTGATGTATATGTTAAATTTACACACATTAGAGTTAAACCTTGAACATCCAAAGTCAATAACGAGTATGGGAGTATAAAATATTTTTTATTGAATGGTGTACTAAACGCTTATTCTGGTAGAACAATTTTACCATTCAGGGAATTTTTCTATATAGAGTTAGATGAATGTGATCTCAAATGTATGTTGTGAGGAATTATAAGTAGCCAATATCCTACAGGATTAAATTCTGCATTCAGACATGTTAATGGATTGTTTTCTTTTTCAAGGTTGACACTTTTATGAATATAATGAATTCGTAAAAAATTTGTTAAAGCTGGTACAATTGTTTTATCTTTATTTGGTATTGGTTGTAATAAATGGTCAGAATTAGTTCGTAAAGTAATAAATGTATTGAAAGGTAAATACAAAAATTAGAAAATTTGGAACAGCTTAAGCAGTCTTAAGACTATGTCTTTATAAAAAAATATAATGAACAATTTTTATATAAATGAAGTTGAATAAGATTAAACTGTGTAAGTATTATAACAATTAGAAGTCAGTTGTTAATTTAAATTCACAAAAATACACAAAAGACGCTTATAGAATTGTGTGTAGAAAATCTATAATTTAATATCATGTCAAAGTGTACAATGAGAAACGAATTCCTTGTGCATGTGGAAAAAAGATTTCTAAATATCATTATGAAAGTCATTTACAACGAATTCCTATTGAAGAACGGTTGAAAATATTATTGTTGGTGAATAATGTTGAAAAACAGGAAACTAATGCATCTACAAAGAAATGTAAAGTTTTGTTAAGTAATTGAAGTTTTAAATTGTTTTACATACATCCACTACATAAAGATAACGATATTAATAAATGTAAAAATGTGTTTCAGAAAATATGAGGAATAAGAAAGAAATATCATCCTGTATTTAGTTTTTAAACACTTATTAAATAAGAATTCGCTGCAGTCGATGTCTGATTAGTTTTTCACAAATCAACTAACTTTTATTTTTAATAAATAGAACATTAAAATAGAGAAATCACGAGGTCCCGAGTTCGAGTCTCGGTCGGGCACACAGTTTTAATCTGCCAGGAAGTTTCATATCAGCGCACACTCCGCTGCAGAGTGAAAATCTCATTCTGGAAATCACGCTTGTTCAACTTTGTGGTTATTGTAAATGAGGCTATATTACATTAAATAAATCTGATATAATTACATTTATTAAGAGACAGCTGCTGCAAGCTGGAAGTCATGGGAAACAGTTACCTTATCGTAAAATTAAAAACGATGCTGAAGTTTTCAAAAGTAAAGATGATTAACAATTGAAAAAGATATTTTCATTTTCTACCAACATCTTTGAGAAACAAAAAAAACAGTTCATGATTATCTAGTTGATAAAGAATTTGCTGAAAGATTACAAACTATAAATTTTGAAAATAATGTAATCTCAGTTTAACCTAACCATTCCTTATCTGTGGTGAAACTGAAAATTATCAAATTGGAAAAAATAATGTAAGAATACATCATGGATTGAAAGTAACTTCTAAACGATTTTGTTGGTAGCAAATGCAAAGAAATATAAGTATTATATACTTTAAGGTCCAGACAGTAAACTTCAACACTACAAATGAAAGAGAGTTAATTAAAAATTTAAGAATTGTTAACAAGATATTTGATCAGGAATGGGTTAATTCAAGCATATGGATCAGAATGGACATTAAATACAATTATTGGTTTACAACTAGGAAATAACAGATATGCCCCACTTACATTCAATTGCCAGAGAAAATAAAAAATAAAAAGTATGTATTAACGAGAAAATAACGATAAAAATGTTTTCTGTTGTCTATACTATCTGCAATATATCCTGCAGATAAAAATGTTAAAGAGTTTACCAATATAAAAATGTTGGTAATGATCTTTATCAGAAACTTGAAAATTTCGAATTTCCAATAGTGGTTGAAAATATTCCAAAAATTGAACGTAAGATTAATGTGTTAATTTGTTTAATGAAAAACATGAAGTGTATCAATTACGATTTACTAAATGTGAGAAAGAAGAACATGTAAATCTCCTTTATTTGAAGTACAGAAGTAATTCATACTTTTGTTATGTAAAAAAATTATCTAGACTTGTGTTGAGTCAAATTAATAAACACAAATCAGTAAAATTTAGACATAATTTATGTATACTCCTTTTAATATTTAATAAAAATTAGACAATCACACATCTAACTGTTTAGTTGACAAAACATTAAAAGTATAAATACCAGAAAAAGGTTCATATGTACATTTTAAAAATAATCAACTTACACTAAAGTTCCATCTGTTATTTATGTGATTTTGAAAGTTTACTACTGAAGATGCATAAATGTCAACCAAATCCAGAAAATTCACACACAGTGAAACATCAAAAACATGAACCAAGTGGGTTCTGTTATATCAATAACTAAAGGACATTATAAAGATAAATTTGTTGAATGGATAAAACAAGAAGTAGAAGATATCAGATGAATGTATTTTAAAATTGAAGAAATGAAACGATTAACACCTGCAGAACAATCAAGATATGTAAGTTCAAAAATCTGTACACTGTGTAAATGTAATTACTCACAGGACCATTTGAATGGAAAATTTGTAAAACCATTATCTAATAACTGTAAACTGAAACTGACACTTCTGAGTTTTGTACAAATTTATCTACATAATCTCTCAGAGTACGACTCAGATCTGCTTGTAAAAGAACTTGGTTATGGTAAAAAAAGAGATAGATTTAATACCCAATAATGAAGACCTATACATCAGTTTTTGTAAGATGTCAGACGAGATTTGACAAAACATTTAAATTATGCCTTCTTCACTCAATAAACTTTCATCAAATTTGAAAGGAGATCAATGAAGAACATTAGAAAATTTTCCCTGAAAGAATTAATCAATCTAGTGATCAGAAAAGGTGTTTATCCATATGATTACATGGATTCTTGGAAGAATTTGGAGAGACATAATTACCAGCAAAGGAAGCACTTCACAGTTAACTGAATGACTGTGAAATAAGTGATAAAAATTATAAACATGCAAAAATAATTTGGCAAAAATTTAATATCATAAATCCTGGCGAACATCATGTTCTGTATCTTAAAACTGATGTTTTGTGATTGGCTGATGTGTTTGAAAATTTTAGAAAAACATATATAAAAGCATATGATTTAGATCCATCTTGATATTTTTCTACAGTACTAGATTTATCATGAGATGCAGTGTTAAAAAGGCTAGACAACCAATAGAATCATTACTTGAGTGTGACATGATTTTAATAATTGAAAAGGCATACAAAGTGGTATATCAAAGTGTTGTAAAAGATATGTCAAAGCAAATAGTACATATATAAAAGATTATGATATAAGAAGAAAGAAATCTAATTATCTAGCATATTTATATGGAAACAATTTAGATGGTTACAATTAAAATAAATGTTTACCATCTGCTGGATTTGAATGGGATGAACCAGATTTTTTTTGATTAGAGAAAAATAAGTGAGATATCAGATAAATCAGCACATGGATATATATTTGAAATAGATCTAGGATATTCAAAGTAATTGCATGATTTGCATAAAGATTTATAAACTATATGACTTGCATGGAATGTTTGTTTCCTCTTACTACGAGGGCGATGAATTTCGATGGATTCACAGCCTGCAGAAGTTTAGGGAATTAGTACCTTTTATTGTAATAAATTGTTGCTCCTGAAATTAAAATTGTACCAGGGACTAAAGAAATCAGATAATGACTACTCTGAATAAGAAACATAATTATGTAGGTCACTATAGAAATCTTAAACAGTATTTATCATTAGGAATGAAAATAATAAAAAATAGATGGAGTCTTAAAAATTAAGCAGTTTGACTGGTTGAAAATGTATATAGACTTGAATACAGAAATGAGGATGAAATCGAAGAGTGATTATGAAAAAAATTTTTACAAATTGATCAATAATTCTGTGTTTGGAAAATAGATGGAAAATATAAGAAACAATGTGGATAAAAAATTAGTTTCAGATGGAGATAAGTGTGGTAAATTAATATCTAAACCAAACTTTAAACAAAGAATGATATTTAATGAAAATATAGTTGTCATTTGTATGAATAAAACAAAAATACATTTAATAAACCCAACGAAATTGGTATGACAATACTCGATTTATCTGAAGAACTAACGTATGATTTTCACTTAAGAGATACAAGGAAATTAAAGACACATGTGGATGTGGTAGAACTGAAGTCAAGTCTTATCTCAGAATAACGTGAAAAATTAGTAGTTCACAGGAAAGTTTTGGGTAAGAAATAAAGCTTTTAAAAACCATTTTTATTTATTTACTTAAATTCATCTTTTATTAAAAAATGCACAGAACTCATGAGCCAGTAAAATAGTCGAGTAATTTTTCTCCATTAATCATAATTCCTTTATTATTTTCTTACAATTACCTCTTGTATGAAAAAAATATTTTTTTACAGTAAGTGAATATGAGAAAAATGTTTATTTATCTTAATTTTCTAGGTAACTTATTATAAAATACAGGTGTATTAAATGAAAATAAGTGAGTTAGACGCAAAATTTAAACAATAGTGGACTATTTCAGCAGGTACTGGGTAAATTTTTAACCTGCAATCATAAGTGTTGTTAGAAAAAATCTAACACTTATAATTTTAGTTATATATTCCAGCACATTTCAAAGCTAATGAAGTGAGACTCTAGAAATGTTTTCTTTAATATCCTGTGCTTCAATTGATCTGTGACTCGACAATCATATTTCAACAATAGCTTGCTAGTTGTGTCACTACTTAAACTGGTGCGCAGTTTTAGATTTCTTTCTAATGTGGGAGTCTATATGTAACAATTGCTTCTCCTTTTGTGGAATACCGCCTTGCTTCACTTTTAGTCTGTTTCTTGTACTTGCAGCATGTGGCTGTGTTCGCTCGTTTTCTCCTGAAAGTTTTCAGTGTATGTTACATCTTTCATAAGAAAAGTAAGTATTCTTATTGGGTTGTATGAATTGAATGAAGCAATTGTTTTACAGAGTACATGACATTCTCTGTCGGATATAAAAATATATAAAACTCTCCAGGGAACAAGTCATATCAGAGAAACAGATATTGATGTAGCTAGATGAACCACAAGATGAGGATATTTACATAGAGGGTCTGTCATCAGATTCTGACGCATCCTCTGAGAATGAAGAAATCAATACCGCAACAGAGCAGTCAGACAGCGAATCTGATACTTCTGCTACAGCTGCTTCTCAATATACAGACTGTGAAACCTTTCTTGGTAAGGATGGAATAACAGAAACTGCCTATCAGAATATTGTAACACAGCTTCCAGGTGTGAAGGGTGTTGCAAAAAATTCGAAAACGATTTTGGAATGCTGGAAATTATTGTTTCCAGATAGTGTAATTGGTCGCATTGTGCAATACAGAAACCAAGAACTTGACAAATTGGCAGCATGTTATTCATGGAGAGCTCGAGACTGTCATAGACAGATTTTGAAGAGTTATCTGCTTTCTTTGGTGTA
Organism: Schistocerca americana; assembly: GCF_021461395.2. Classification (NCBI taxonomy): domain Eukaryota; kingdom Metazoa; phylum Arthropoda; class Insecta; order Orthoptera; family Acrididae; genus Schistocerca; species Schistocerca americana. The sequence continues at coordinate 654,724,519 of NC_060130.1, read as the reverse complement.
TTATATCTCGCAGGAGAGAAAAAGGCACAGCATGTCAATACTGATGAGCTATGGGCCACTGTGGGACTGCACCAGATTTCTTTATTGCATCGATGAGCAAACGAAGGTACCACACACTTCTCCAAGCTATACGTTTTGACGACAAATCTACGAGAGCTTAGAGAAATATGTGATAAATTTGTGGATCTTTGTAAAAAGAGCTATGTGCTGGTGCATTGACAATGATAGACGAGGCGTTAGAACCATTCCGTGGACATCGGAAATTCAGGCAGTATATACCAAACAAGCCTGCAAATATGGCATCAAGGTATGTATGCTCTGTGATGCGAGAACGTTTTATTCGCTAAATATGGAAGTATACGCAGGCAAACAGCCTACTGGTCTGTATCAAGTATCCAGTGATGCAGAGATTGTGATGTTACGACTGATTCGACTGACTTGACGATGAACAGTTGTTATACATCTATACCATTGGCTAACAAAATGTACACCAATCATTGACTGACAGTAATAGGTGCTCTACAGAAGAATAAAAGAGAAATTCCACTGAAAGTTCTGGACGTAAAGCGTAGGCAACTAAACAGCAGCATATTCGCATTTGGAGAAAACCCTAGCAACAAATGTTTGATTTGCTCATAGTCCCAACAAAGGAACAGAAAAAGTATCTTCTAATGTTATCCACCATGCACAGTGGCGATGCTATAGACACTGACAGTGGCGAAGCAAACAAACATGAAGTCATTACACTTTACACTCTCACAAAAGGATGTTGAAATCAGAATATTCTGTTTCAAGAGCAAGCAACCGCTGGCTTCTTACACTGTTTCTCATCTTGCTGAACATTGGAGCAATAAATGCTCAAATAATGTATAACATAAATACAAATGACTTAATTCCACAGATGAGATTCATCACAGAAGAGTATGTGGCTTACAAAAGCCTACATGATCAAATACATGTCGATTCAGAGGATATCACTTTGCTTGAAGGAGAAAATAAAAGGTGTTGTACACATTTGCAAACTATCAACAGCTAAAGAAGAAAATGAATCAAGAGAAAAACAAGGTGTCACTACTGCCCTAAAATAAAAAACAGATTCACACAGCATCACTGCCATCATTGTTGCAGCCCTATCTGTAAAGAACATACAGCATCAAGTGTTGTCATTTGCTAGGAGTGTATCTCACAAGAAGCCATATCTGAATCTGATGAGTAAAAAGCAGTGTGGTTAACCCTAATTCATCACTTGCTATAAATATTACGAACTGCTGTTCACACAGGTGTTGTAAATGTAATCAAAAAAGTTTGTGAATTCTTTACATGTTGAAATATTTTTAAGTTTAGCAAATTACATGTTCCATACCATGTTTATACTAGTTTTTAATGCTTTGGTAATAATAAAGAAATGATTTATTGTACAAATGTGTCTTTGTCTGGCACAAAGAGATAAAAAAGTTGCAAGATCTCATTGTTAGAAAAAATCCAACATGGGAGTTATCATGTGACAACAATATAAGCGAGCAGCCATGGTTTAAATGTAACAAGTGAGCTAGTGAAACAAGCGAACGAGTTAGCTTTAAAAAATTGAGCCAGAAGCTGCTGTAATATTCTGCTAGCATGAACATCACTATGTCAGTTGAGGATTACATGTGATGTCATATACACTAACTTTAAAAGAGCAATCGCCAGTATTAAATGCACACTGCTTTCCTGCAATAGATCTAGGCAAGAGAGAACGAGGAATAGCATAGACTGATCTTGAGACATACAACAGCATTTGTAATATCACTGAGGCAAACAATTAAGAACATCTATGAAGTGACACAGTTGTGGCAATACACTGTGGCTCATACAATAATGACAATGGAAATGCCCATATAAAAAAGTCTGTTAAAGGGTTTGAGTTACATACAAATATTAATACATTTAAAACAGCGATAAAAACGCCAAACACATAATTGGATTAGGCAAGGAAGGCTCAATAGGACTCAAGAAATCAAGTTTTGGAGAAGAATTTTGATAAATTTAATGAGTTGGAACAACCAGTAGATATATCACCTGTCAACAAGATTCACATATAGTGTAATATTGCAACAATTTCGTAATTCAAACTAACTATGGATTATTTTCCTGCAGTGGCACCATGACAATAATACATCGAGGTGCCAAGCAGTTCCATACACCTCACAGTGACAGTGCAGCCATTAGACTATCTTAGCTTGAATATTGTGTCACAGGACGTAAATTTAGTCGACTTTGAGGAGAGGTACCCATGGTACATCTTCATTTGAAGCGGCAGCACGTGAAAAGGTATAAAATCTATAGATGTGGAAGCACAATGCTGTAAGACAGGAGAATTATTAGTTCCTTAAATCGATAGGATTTAAACAACACTATGGCATTACCTGATATAAGAGCCCCAGTTCAGCATGACAAGCTGACCATTACCCAGTAATATTTCTTCTACAGGCCGTTTGGTTTGGTGATCTTTAATAGTAATGATGAGGATTTCATTTAACAGCAAGAGAATTAAATAATCCTGAGCAACAGTTACCTATACTTGGAGATAAAATTTGAAAAGAAGAATGATGACATACATTGACACAAAAGCTTACACGAAATATGTTCACCTTGCTGTTTCAGGAAATAAGATATGAACTAAATGGCATAGAGATGGACTGCACAATAAATCTTGAAGTCACATTAACCCTCAAAACATACATTTCTGCATCAGATTTGGACTTGAATGGTTTACAGGATGCAGAATGGTTCATAGATGGATTAGTAAATGATAGGATTTGTGTATATATGCCACTCAAACTGGTTATGGAGTACTTTGAGGAAATGAAATACGTCATCATGTATGGTAAACAAGAACTTATCTTGATGTGAAGTGCAACAGATAATAACTTGTACATTCAAGGAGAGCCTAGAACTGACAAGAACAAAATTTATTGGTATAGAAAATGATCATTATTTCCATAGGAGATGAGCAGCATTTGTAATTTTTAGTGGTTATTGAATCCAGGTACTCAATGTAATTAATTTCCTGTACATGGGTACTATTGGAATATCCAATTCTACCAATGACTTCTATACAGACATAGGCCATTAAAATAGCAGTTCAATTAGAAACATTTATATTGATTATTCTGGCTTTGCAAACAAATAGGAGGGGAGGTCTGGAAAAGGATTCGAGTCTTTTGAAATTTGTGAACTAACCAATACTAAAGTATACACGAATTCTGAATTTTAGCCATTTGTTAATTTACTACTTGACTGCTGTGATAACATTCATGGACTACTATATGACTTGGATGCAATGTTTGTTTCCTCTTACTATGAGGGCGATGAATTTGGATGTATTCACAGCCTGCAGAAGTTTAGGGAGTTAGTACCTTTCTTTGCGATAAATTGTTCAAAGAAAAATAAATGAATGAAGTCAGGACCAATAGACTTATGTACTGAATATGAATCCTCAGACAATGACCCCCTCCTCCGCTCCCTCACCCCCCTGCCCAGGTACTGTAGCATACACAATATTGTTACATGACCACGTGATTAATTACTCACAATTAACTGTAACTGTGCAGCGAGTATACAATACTAACAAGTGTTGTACTGCATCCAAGCCTTAACAAAATGAGACGTCAAAGTATGAACATCATTATTGACTCATAGGGCTTCCATGATGAACGTGGGCAATTTGTGTTTGAAGATATCACTATCATTACATTCAGGAATACTGGACGTGTAAAAACGACACTCTCCACAAATTTTCATCACCCAAACCGTTCAGAAATGCGAAGTGTGGCAAGAGTCGAGAAACTGCATCATGAGTAATGTGTTTTTACCATGGGAATCGCTGGGACAATCTTCGAATGGCTTAAAAAGATTTGGTGACAGAGTTTATGGGGACACAACACCAACATTATTAAAAAAATAAATGTTATATTTATTCAGTTACCCTCCTTCTCCTCCACTTCTTTCCCCTCCTCCTCCTCCTCCTCTCCCCCCCCCCCCCCCACTATCACCAACAAGTTTCAACATGTGTGCAGGTATGGAATTATTCACAGTAATCATTTATTTTCGTCCACATATGTTTCCTATACTGTTCATCTAACATGAACAAAATAATTTTAGATGTAGCTTCTATACGTCATTGGAATCGACAACGATCTCTTGCTGCCTCTTCTTTAAGGAGCTATTTGTGCCGCTCTGTATATGAAAGCCCAAGCATTTATTGTGCAGACTGAAATACACATCTCACGTGGAAAGTACATTTTCTTGCCCATCATTGCACTCATGTTCGATAAACCGCCTGACATGTATCTGTAAGTGTTTTATATACTAATGAAATACTGCACAGAAATATGGGTATACAGGCATGACACTCCATGAATTCGGTCAGTCCAGTATGGCCTGGCTTCCTGGGCGTGCACACATGCAGCCAGCCAGTTGTGGCTTGACAGGAGCAGGTCCTGACACGATAGTATGTGGGTGCTACCTGCAGAGCACAAGGCGTCTTATTTCTCTGTTGACTGATGGTTATAAGCAGAAGCAGTGTTGGTAGTGGACCACCCACTGTGTTGCAGGAAGTTGTTTTATAACTCTGCTGACTAGAGAGCGATAACCATATGCAGTGGAGGTGGTGCTGCAACACATGTTTCATGTCCTACTGCAACTACTGGATTTTTTAAAGTAGGTTGCGATCAGTGTGTAATCGTTAACCATTAGATAGCGTCTTGCCTACACCACTAACACCATCTGGTTGGTTTGTAAAATGTTGGGAAGTGATCCTATTAGTTGGATTTGATCCCTCCGAATCTTTATGTATGCAGTTTCCCTCCCACAATCTAACTGTTAATAAACCCGATGTGGGTCTGCAATTCACCTCCATCTTGTTCAGACAGCTGACAGAAGCAGAAGTTCCATTGTTCTGGATCCCGGAATGATAGCATTGCAGTTAATGGTGTGCCACAAATCGATGGAAGAAAATATTTCCCTTTCATCACCAGATGCACTGCATACTGACAACGCTCACCTGGTAGACCAATGGTCACACTGGCATCGTAGTGGGCAGTCTCTGACTTGCGTACACCTACATATGCAGGTTCCTACCTGTCTACATGGCAATAAACGCTTGTTTCCTATTGGCTGAAATAAGCAACTACATGCAGCTCTCGCCTATAAAAAGCTGCTGGTTCGATGTGGAAGCCCATTCCAGCTTGAACAGTGACAGGAGTTACTTCCCTTCTTGGGTACTGGGTTCTGAGTAGACTAGCCTGAGCGACTCTCTGGTACTTCTCAGCAGCACTCCATTTCTGCTTATGTTATGTAGACTGGCTAAAATATTCTCTAGGGCTTCCCAGTAGAGGTTATCCCATTTTTCCTTCCTACCTGCTTGTTGAGTAGACTAACTACAGTACTCTCTAGTGCTTCTCAGTAGGCATTGTTATGCCCTTGTTTTCTTTCCCTCCCTGACCTTGTCATTATTCTACATGCATGCTTGAACCATGAAGCGCCATATTGCTAGTGATGATGATGCAACTAATAAGTATCCCAGAATACACACCAGTGATTAAGCAGGTATGTGGTGAAGATTTTTGTCAGTGTTGTTGTTCTGCGTATTTTAGTTTCAAACTGATGATTAAATTCCCTTTCTTCTTCTTCTGCTGCAGATTGGAGAGTGCCGTCATCACTAATGAATGACAGTACAGCGGAACAGCTGATGAAACTTACATTATTAGAGCTCCAGAGGATGGCGCATTATGGATAACTGGCAAATCTGTGTTTCTGTGTGTGAATTATAGTGCAGTTATCTAACATAACACAGTTGTTCTAACATAATGCTTTTCTTTTTCTTGTTGTAGAATTCTTCAATGACATTTCAGCCGTGGGGACTGATGAGGTATGGCCACATCCAATAACAATTAATTCCAAGTCCCAGACTGTTACTGAAATTGATTCAGGGGAGGAGGCTGATGAGGTTGAAGCAATACAGCAAACATGCACTCTCTCCATCCTGATATTTGAGCCAAAGCCTTTCCCAATGTGAGCTCACAGGGGATGAATCTGGACGTTCAGGAACGAATACATGAGTAGTATTTCTTCCTAATCTTCTTCTACGAAAATACATTTGTTAACCAGTTGCGTGGATTAATTATGTGAGATTATGTTTGTTTCTAGGTGCACCTGATAATGATAGAGACTGCTGGATTGTTGCGGTAGCTGCTGAACTAATTTTAAAAGAGCTTATTCAGACCATGGCTCCATTCTCCAGCGTTAGCTCAAGGCGGTTGACCCCTGTCATCAAGGGGGATGTATGTAAGTAATGATTCTTCTTATTCTTCTACAACAATATTCTTTTTACCCACACGCACTTGCACACATGCAATATTTCCGGGAAATTTTATTTGTTTCTAGGTGTATTAGATGATAATATTGCGATGGATGTCGATCCACAGGATAAGCTGGACAAGAACTTATGAGACATAATGCCCGATTATGATATGATGTGTGTCCACTGGACTGATTAAAATGCTGTTAATTTTAAACGTAAGTAGAACTACTGTAGATGTCTGCATACAACTTTTTTGTGCATGATACTTATCAATATTTACTCTTTCTTTGCATCATATACGGAGGACATATGCAGGCGCAGGTTTGCGCCTGCAACTACACATGGTACATCAACGATATAGCTCTGTTCATCGATGATGATGTATTTGTTCCATGCTGGTCCATCATCAATACCAACGTGGTGCAGACTTGCAACCCCAGCTTGTTTGCCATGGGCTTGGCCACACTCCCTGCACCATGGATTGTCTCATGACCGCCACCGTGGGGCGTCTTCACTAAATCGCCCTGGGCCCAGCAGCTCCCCTGTCCACTCTGTTACAGATCACCAGACAAATCCTGCAGCTGCTTTGGACTACTCCGTGGCTGCTGGCACATTTGGGAACAGGATCTCAGAATCTAACACTGAAAAAACAAATTTGGGCTGCTGAGATCCTAACACGTTCCTTAATGTTTGTGAAGCCATTTTGGAAAGTCGGTTCGACCGTCAGCGAGAGAGAGCACCTTCTGTTCCTGCTTCGGATAAGGGAAGACCACTGTTTGTTTGCGTATTTTATTTATGAGCTTCAAACAAGAACGAATTACTTTCAGTTATCTGTGTGGATACTAGCTTATTTTCTTAATTCCTTGAGTGTTTGAGTGGTTACTGGGCCCATTCTTTCATTTTAATTGCAGTGTAGTGTAAATTATCCACACATGTATCGATGCTTGTACCGATACCCATATCATACAGACTTTAGTTTGTTTGTTTTTCTTGGATTGGGTCAGTGACAGTTGAACTAACAGCGGGAGAGTCCACCTTTCGTTGCTGCTGCAGATAAGGCGAGTACACCGTTTGTTTGCGAATTATATTTTCAATTATCTGTGTAGATAATAGTTTACTTTCTTAATTTCTTGTGTGTTTGCGTGCCTACCAGGCACCGTCTAGCTTTCTAATAGCTGTGTAGTGTACAGTTTTGCCGTCTTTGGTATGAGTAGGAGCTGTGGTTGCTATGTGCGGATGCACATTGAATTGGTGAACCTTTGCGCATAGTTCCAGGCACCTAAATCTACATCTACTTTTATACTCCGCAAGCCACCCAACGGCGTGTGGCGGAGGGCACTTAACGTGCCACTGCCATTACCTCCCTTTTCTGTTCCAGTCGCGTATGGTTCGCGGGAAGAACGACTGCCGGAAAGCCTCAGTGCGCGCTCGAATCTCTAATTTTGCATTCGTGATCTCCTCCGGAGGTATAAGTAGGGGGAAGCAATATATTCGATACCTCTTTCAGAAACGCACCCTCTCGAAACCTGGACAGCAAGCTGCACCGCGATGCAGAGCGCCTCTCTTGCAGCGTCTGCCACTTGAGTTTGCTAAACATCTCCATAACGCTATCACGCTTACCAAATAACCCTGTGACGAAACGCGCCGCCTTTCTTTGGATCTTCTCTATCTCCTCTGTCAACCCGACCTGGTATGGAACCCACACTGATGAGCAATACTGAAGTATAGGTCGAACGAGTGTTTTGTAAGCCACTTCCTTTGTTGATGGACTACATTTTCTAAGGACTCTCCCAATGAATCTCAACCCGGCACCCACTGCAGATCTTCCTTCATTTCGCTGCAATTTTTTGATGCTGCAACTTCTCTGTATACCACAGCATCATCCGCGAAAAGCTGCATGGAACTTCCGACACTGTCTACTAGGTCATTTATACATATTGTGAAAAGCAATGGTCCCATAACACTCCCCTGTGGCACGCCAGAGGTTACTTTAACGTTTGTAGACGTCTCTCCATTGAGAACAACATACTGTGTTCTGTTTGCTAAAAACTCTTCAATCCAGCCACACAGCTGGTCTGATATTCCGAAGGCTGTTACTTTGTTAATCAGGCGACAGTGCGGAACTGTATCGAACGCCTTCCGGAAGTCAAGGAAAATGACATTTTCCTGGGAGCCTGTATCTAATATTTTCTTGGTCTCATGAACAAATAAAGTGAGTTGGGTCTCACACGATCGCTGTTTCTGGAATCCATGTTGATTCCTACAAAGTATATTCTGGGGTTCCAAAAATGACATGGTACGCGAGCAAAAAAGTTCTACAACAGATCGATGTCAGAGATATAAGCCTATAGTTTTGCGCATCTGCTCGACGACCCTTCTTGAAAACTGGAACTACCTGTGCTCTTTTCCAATCATTTGGAACCTTCTTCTGTTCCTCTAGAGACTTGCGGTACTTGGCTATTAGAAGGGGGGCAAGTTCTTTCGCGTACTCTGTGTAGAATCGAATTGGTATCCCGTCAGGTCCAGTGGACTTTTCTCTGTTGAGTGATTCCAGTTGCTTTTCTATTCCTTGGACACGTATTTCGATGTCAGCCATTTTTTCGTTCGTGAGAGGATTTAGAGAAGGAACTGCAGTGCGGTCTTCCTCTGTGACACAGCTTTGGAAAAAGGTGTTTAGTATTTCAGCTTTACGCGTGTCATCCTCTGTTTCAATGCCATTATCATCCCAGAGTGTCTGGATATGCTATGTCGATCCACTTACTGATTTAACGTAAGACCAGAACTTCCTAGGATTTTCTGTCAAGTCGGTACATAGAATTTTACTTTCGAATTCACTGAACGCTTCACGCATAGCCCTCCTTGCGCTAACTTTGACATCGTTTAGCTTCTGTTTGTCTGAGAGGTTTTGGCTGCGCTTAAATTTGCAGTGAAGCTCTCTTTGCTATCGCAGTACTTTTCCTAACTTTGTTGTTGAACCACGGTGGGGTTCTCCCGTCCCTCACAGTTTTACTCGGCACGTATCTGTCTAAAACGCATTTTACGATTGCCTTGAACTTTTTCCATAAACTTTCAACATTGTCAGTGTCGGAACAGAAATTTTCGTTTTGATCTGTTAGGTAGCCTGAAATCTGCCTCCTATTACACTTGCTAAACAGATAAACCTTCCTCCCTTCTTTTATATTCCTATTTACTTCCATATTCAGCGATGCTGCAACGGCCTTATGATCACTGATTCCCCGTTCTGCGCTTACAGAGTCGAAAAGTTCGGGTCTGTTTGTTATCAGTAGCTCCAATATGTTATCTCCACGAGTCGGTTCTCTGTTTAATTGCTCGAGGTAATTTTCGGATAGTGCACTCAGTATAATGTCACACGATGCTCTGTCCCTACCACCTGTCCTAAACATCTGAGTGTCCCAGTCTATATGTGGTAAATTGAAATCTCCACCTAAGACTATAACATGCTGAGGAAATTAATGTGAAATGTATTCCATATTTTCTCTCAGTTGTTCTGCCACTAATGCTGCTGAGTCAGGAGGTCGGTAAAAGGAGCCAATTATTAACCTAACTCGGTTGTTGAGTACAACCTCTACCCATAATAATTCACAGGAACTATCCACTTCTATTTCACTACAGGATAAACTACTACTAACAGCGACAAACAAGCCACCACCGGTTGCATGCAATCTATCCTTTCTAAACACCGTCTGTGCCTTTGTAAAAATTTCGGCAGAATTTATCTCTGGCTTCAGCCAGCTTTCCATATCTATAACGATTTCAGCTTCGGTGCTTACTATCAGCGCTTGAAGTTCCGGTACTTTACCAACGCAGCTTCGACAGTTTACAATTACAATACCGGTTGCTGCTTGGTCCCCGCATGTCGTGACTTTGTCCCACACCCTTTGAGCCTGTTGCCCTTTGTGTACTTGCCCGAGGCCATCTAACCTAAAACACCGACCAGTTCACGCCACACAACCCCTGCTAGCCGTGTAGCCGCCTGCGGTGTGTAGTGGACTCCTGACCTATCCAGCGGAACCCGAAACCTCACCACCCTATGGCACAAGTCGAGCAATCTGCAGCCCACACGGTCGCAGAACCGTCTCAGCCTCTGATTCAGACCCTCCACTCGGCTCTGTACCAAAGGTCCGCAGTCAGTCCTGTCGACGATGCTGCAGATGGTGAGCTCTGCTTTCATCCCACTAGCGAGACTGGCAGTCTTCACCAAATCAGATAGCCACCGGAAGCCAGGCATTGTTGGTGTTGGCTTCAGTCACACATCTTGAGGCTGTTGCCAAGAGGACATGGAAATCTGGGGGATTTCCAGTACCTCCCACAAATCCCCCGATTGCTCGATTACCTGTCTACATTCCAGGTATTGCCCTCAACCATGGTCGAGTGGGAGGTCGTTCAAAGCAGAGGCAGGTAGTGAAAGCCTTCCCAGGGGACCGATCAGAGGACCATCCAGGTTCAACTGAAAAACAGGTTTCAGGTTATAATGGGACATCCTCTTCTAGCATTACGTTTTCTCAAAAGTAGTTGTCTCTGCCAGTATTATTTTTAGAATTATAGACAGGTCAACATTATCTCAGCTGCTTTCCTGAAAACTTTCATATAATTTTATGCATAGTATGTTTATTTCAAGCTAAAATTTATGAAAATGAGTTACTTTATTTTCTATGTTATTTTTAATGTACAGTTAAAATTACTTTTTTAGGACCATTAGAAATAAGCTTTTGACAAAGTTAACTGGAATACTCTCTTTCAAATTCTGAAGGTGGCAGGGGTAAAATACAGGGAGCGAAAGGCTATTTATAATTTGTACAGAAACCAGATGGCACTTATAAGAGTCGAGGGGCATGAAAGAGAAGCAGTGGTTGGGAAAGGAGTGAGACAGGATTGTAGCCTCTCCCCGATGTTATTCAATCTGTATATTGAGCAAGCAGTAAAGGAAACAAAAGAAAAATTCGGAGTAGGTATTAAAATCCATGGAGAAGAAATAAAAACTTTGAGGTTCGCCGATGACATTGTAATTCTGTCAGAGACAGAAAAGGACTTGGAAGAGCAGTTGAACGGAATGGACAGTGTCTTGAAAGGAGGATATAAGATGAACATCAACAAAAGCAAAACGAGGATAATGGAATGTAGTCAAATTAAATCGGGTGATGCTGAGGGGATTAGATTAGGAAATGAGACACTTAAAGTAGTAAAGGAGTTTTGCTATTTAGGGAGTAAAATAACTGATGATGGTCGAAGTAGAGAGGATATAAAATGTAGACTGGCAATGGCAAGGAAATCGCTTCTGAAGAAGAGAAATTTGTTAACATCGAGTATAGATTTAAGTGTCAAGAAGTCGTTTCTGAAAGTATTTGTATGGAGTGTAGCCATGTATGGAAGTGAAACATGGACGATAACCAGTTTGGACAAGAAGAGAATAGAAGCTTTCGAAATGTGGTGCTACAGAAGAATGCTGAAGATTAGATGGGTAGATCATATAACTAATGGTAGTATTGGAGGGCAGCGTGGAGGGTAAAAATCGTAGAGGGAGACCAAGAGATGAATACACTAAGCAGATTCAGAAGGATGTAGGTTGCAGTAGGTACTGGGAGATGAAGAAGCTTGCACAGGATAGAGTAGCATGGAGAGCTGCATCAAACCAGTCTCAGGACTGAAGACCACAACAACAACAGAAATAACGAATTATTTGGCACACTTAAAATTTCTGTTATTAATTACACTATCTAGTACTGTTTATTATGTTTATTTCTGGATTCACTTATGAGATAATAATCGAAATTAATAGAAATTCATTTGTCAAGAAAAATTGTAAACACTTTGGAATATGGTTGTTACCAGAGTGAAGTAGTAGTAAGCATGCCTCTGATTTGATTGGACGTATATTTGTAGTTTGGGCGAAAAAGGTAATTTCGGCTTTGTTAATGTGAAAATTCAATAGGTTGTATGATATACTAAAATGTGACAAAATATATTAACTTAACAACAAAATTCTGGAACAACAAATTTGCAAATTTATTTAAATCAATGTGAGGATTTCAGCTTCAAGAGTCAGACCCCTAGACAACAAGAAGAGGAGCCAACTGTAGACGAAAAGCTAAGTAAACTAGAAAGTTTGTTGTAATCTTCACTCCTCTCAAATTTTTCATAAAACATTTTGCTTATCGTGGACAATAGCTGAAATTAGGAAGGAGGTGGGAGATTAAAAGTTGCTATCTGTGGCTAACAAAGTGAGTTACATGAGGTCACTCACCCTGTTCCAGAGAAAGCCCCTCAGCGTACAGGGTCTGGGGATTCACAGAGGATGGGTTTACTGGTAGTTGGAAGCACCATCATTAGGCCCATAATTGGGCCCCCTAGGGATGTGGCTGACAAGGGGGGGAAGGAATCCAGTGTGCACTCTCTATGGATACTGGGAGGATTCATTCCAGATTTGGAAAGGTTGCAACCAGCTGCAGTCGGTGGCTCTTGTTGGAAATAACGATGTGTGTCACTTTGGATCAGAAGCGATTCTCTACAGTTTCTGGCAGCTAGCTGAAGTAGTAAAGACTGCCAGTCTTGCTTGTAAGCTAAAGGTGGAGCTCGTCATCTGCAGCCTCATTGACAGAACTGACTGCGGTTCTTTGGTACAGCACTGTGCCAAACAACTGAATCAGAGAGGAACAGACGGTCTGCGACCATGTAGGCTGTAGGTTCCTCGACTTACGCCGTAGGGTGGTGGGTTTCTGGGTCCCGCTTAATAGGTCAGCAGTCCACTACACACAGGAAGCAGCTATACAGATAGCAGGAGCGGACTGGGCGGTTCTTTAGGTTAGAGAGTCTCAGGAAACTACAGAGAGCGGTTTGTCTAAAAGGGTGTGAACAAACACAGCGTGGCAGGCAGACCCAGAACAATCGCTATTGCAGTTGTAAATTGTCGTAGTGTGTCTGAAAAGAACCAGAGCCAAGCTCAAATCGGTATAGGTATGGATAACTGGCTAAAGCAAGAAATAAGTTCAGGCGAAATTATTACAAAGGACCTAACTGTGCTCAAAAAGAATAGATTAAATACATTTGGTGGTGGAATGTATATTGCTATAGTGAAATCGAAGTAGATAGGTCCTCTGAATTAGTTATGAGCGGATGTTATACTTGACCACTGATTAAGATGATACAGTTGTTGAACAGTTCAAAGAAAACTTTAGTTTCATTTCAAATAAGTACCTACCTCATTCAATAATAGTTGGTGCTGACTTCAATCTAACCTCGATATGTTGGTAAAAATACATGTTTCAAGTCGCAACGGGAGTAGGCACAGAACTTCGCCTGAAATAGTTCTGAATGCGTTCTCAGAAAGTTTTTTTTTGAATAATTAGTTCAGGACCCCACTCAAAGTGTAAATGGTTGCAAATACATACTTGAACTCTTAGCAACAAATAATCCTGGGCAAATAGGGAACATCATCACAGGTGCAGGGGTTACTGACCACAACGGTGTTGTAGTGAGACTGAATACTGTAACATCTAAGGCCACCAAAAATAAATGCAAAATACATCTAGTTAAAAAAAAGAAGTTAAAAATTCGGCGGAGGCGGTGGCCCTCCTAAGGTCGGTATTACAGTATCGTATTTCTTTGTCAAAGTTGATGTGTCAAATATTTATGTCGAAGACATTTGGTGGTGTAATAGGGAACTTTGTCAAATCTCGCCTGTCGTCAAGTAAATATGATCAAATGTAATGCCTCGCCGCAGATTTGATCATAAAAGTCGTTCGTCTTCTGTTCACTGCAATGTGAAATGTAACTGGTTGGAGCACTGGCGTCACTACAGCTACTTGACATCTCTGTAGTGTGATTCTAAACATGGCTTCAAAGTTGGTGTGTTCCTTCGACTTTATTTTTTTCAATAAACTTGGTTGGACTGGGGGGGGGGGGGTGAGCAAGGGGCACAGTGCATACTATTAATTGTGTGTTGATGGGAAAGTGGGATATGCTGCAGGAGACTTCATGTCTGCAATCACAGCTACAGCATAGACCAGATGTGATTTAAATTCAAAGAAATAATATCGATGGCTATTAAGTGACACAGGTATGGGATAATGGGACTCTGACACTTAATTTTGATATAAAATTGATATGCAAATTAATTAATTGATCAATTAATTACTGGGAAATTCAAATTTGGGTGGAAATATTTTTTTCCTTCACTCACATGACTGGAGTTGGTGGGACAGCTTCAGTCTGTGCTCAGCTGTTGTTGTGGAATCATTGAGTGTGTTCAATCAGTGGGATGAGTGTGAAGGATAGAGCAGCTTTCAATAGCTGTATTACATGTACGCAGCGACAGTTCAGTACATGAGGGACGGAAGATTACGAGAATGGAAGAAGTTAGGAGAATGAAACAAAAGAATTCGGTTCAGCAGATTGTGGCAATACAAAGGGAGGGAGCCAAGATGTATGTTGGAACCAATACATGCTCATGTGCATGCACAAACTGCCAAGATGTTGCACATGAAACATTCATTCTTCCAAAATGGAAGAGGTGGGCAGTTGACGCTAATTTGCTTCAGTGGAAGCGTATATATATATATATATATATATATATATATATATATATATATCCAAACTGGCGGTCTGTGAGGAAAGTGACTGGAACCAATAGGAACCCTTAATCCAGTGTGTGAGAGACTTCAGCCATTAAGATGGGGGTACCTGGTAACATCATTGGAAGGGTTATAGGGCAGGCTCAGCAGCTCTGGGACCTCACTCCCACTCAGTCAGCCAGCAGAAGCGGCAGCAGCAGCAGAAGAAGAAGAAGAACCATGAAGAATCAACAGCAGTTGCAGTACAGCACAGCCCTGCAGAATAGGAAGAAGCAGAAAAGTAAGTATCCCATATCACAACCTTGTCTGTCGTTACCATTATCATCATTATTGGTTGTTTTTTCATCTTGAACTGTATGTTACTCTTCCTCCTCTTTGTTCAGCAGTAGCCCTTGACACGTCCAAGCCTGCAGGGTCGAGGACCAACATGTCGACCTCTGCTGCTCCCAGACCTGCAGCAACCTCAGCTGCCATCTTGTCGAGACCTACCTGACCTCTGGACCTGTGGCAGCAACAACCTCCAGCACGTCTGAACCTATAGCGGCTACGTGGGATCCGGTGGTGCACATAGCCCACTTTCTGGAGCAGGACAAGGAGCTGTTATTGTCTGTCCTACTCATTGATTTGTGTGATGAGGACATGCGGTCTGCTCCCAACACATCGAACGCTGGTGGTGGTCCTAAACAACAGCAAGATGGAGGACAGTACTAGTTACCAACATACGGCCCATCCCAGCAAAACATCCCTGTGCTAGTGCAGGAACACAGTTCAGACGCAGTGATTGAGCCGGCATCAAGTGTACCCATGCTTTTCAGTTCTACATACAATTTAACTCCCACTGGAACGAAATGTGTGAATGTTGGTATAGAAGCACACCATGACTGGGGCTTGCATGCGAGAATAGAAATTGAAAATACATCAAAGGGTGTTAAAGTGCCAATTTATGAATTCGACTGGGACGAAATATGTCGTGCAGAGCGCTACATCAGTCAGCAGATGACTACAGAGTATTATCCAACTCGCCCCTCCCCCCTTGCCCCCCCACCGCCCATCCCCACCCCCTGGCCAGGCATTCGCCTCACTAGTGTGACGCTATCTATTACAACATTGTATGATGACTGTGCACTATGTGTGAAATTGGGTGAAAAGTGTGTTTATCTACGGCACGCCTCGGTTATGAACTTATACGATATGGATAATGGATATTGCGCTACGCCTTGCATTGGAGAGATTGTATCGTTGGTTGCCAAGCATAGACTCTCCATACAATGCAATGTAAACTTCTTACATGTGCATAGTGTACCTGTGCATAGTGTACATGCTGAAACAAAAGTTAAACAGATGAAATGTGCGTGTGAAAAACCCAAGTACTGTGAGGTATCCATTGGCCTGAGGGAGATATGCTCGGAATTTATTGCATAACAAAAAGCTTTGTTTGGGAAATACTGTACAGGTGCCAAGAAGAAGATGAAGAAAGAATCTGACGATTTTTTGAAATACTGTATCCTATGTTTGGTATCTAAATAAATAATGTATGTATATACAATTTCAAACTGTGTTTGTGTTTTATTTCATGCCACACTCACTATAGTCCAAGTATTATGCTTATTAATATAATTATTTTTCAATGCTACTCCTATAATGATACAGCACCAGACAATTACCCCAAACATCATCTCACCAGGTATTGACAAAATGAATGATCAAGTTACTCTTCATGGGTAAAATATATATAACTGATTTCTCTGTGTAGCCAATATAGCTCAGTTGGTTAAGTGATGGTGTTATAGTGGCTACACATACTACTACCATGCCTTCAAGTGTATCTTTCTATATATGCCAACTACTTGTCAGTATCTGGCGTAGTTAGTATCATGGCAGGGTGAGTGAAACATTCTCATCACAAAGACTTTGTTGTAGTTGACTGGTCCTGTGGAGATGCAAAGGAAGACCTGAAGAAGAAGAAGAACGGAATTCTCCTTCCTGATAATATACGAGCAATTATTGTAGATCCAGCCTGTTGTGGCAAGACTAATGTCCTCATGACGCTGCTAACACATGTAGATGGAGTCCGATTAGAACACGTTTGTGTATTCTCAAAAACACTGTTTCAGCCCAAGTATCATCTATTACAGGAGATATTGCGCGGTGTAAAGTGTGTTACATACACAACATTCAGTGAAAGTGGTGATATCCCCTCAGCCGAAAAAGCAAAGCCAAACATTGTCTTCATTTTTGACGATGTTGCTGTGGAAAACCAAGACCAAATTCGGAAATATTTGTGTTTCGGTCGTCATATGATGTATTTTATCCAAGCAAACCTCGTTATAGCCTTTAAACAAGACAATCTGAATTTAAAACACATTTACCAGGCACATATAGGGACTGATACGTCGTTCAATGATTTTGTAAAGATATGAGGTGATTGCTGGAGCCATTCACAGTATGGGTTTCTCGTTATTGATAAAACAAGAAAACTGAATAATGGTAGGTACAGGTGAAACTTTCAAGATTTTCTGTATATAGCCCGGTAAGAGAGGTTAGTGCATCAGTATATGCTGCACCAAGGACAAATTCGCGCACATGTCTAGCTCTCAACCCGAGAGAACGGGTGTACACAGACAGAACATTCGCCTATGCATAGATGCGAAAGTTCAGGCTATTGTGCATAATGTTGGAGGTATGCGCAGGGAACCAGAGACATATTACCAGACTCTTCTGAGAATGATCAATGGATTAAATGAGTTAGTTAATGAAATCGGTCAGAAAGTACAGACTTAACTGAAAAGGTCGAAGCTATTGAGGGGAAAATAGACGTAGAGTTCCTTGTTGTTGAGAAGGGTGGGCAGACACCTAGTTGGGGGAAGAGGAAGAGCGGATACATAGAGCCTCACGCTGCGGAGACGTCTGATACACCGAGATGTCAACCAAGCAGAAAGTGATTCAAGCGCGCAAAGTGGTTCGAGAGAAATTACGGTTGCTAAGGTTAGGGCATATGGATCGACAGCAACCACTGAGAGAGACCTTTAAGCCTGTTAATGAATCTCTAAGGCAGCTCTCAGCAAAAACAAAACCACACGATAACGATGGTGTTGCCATTGACGGATTCATTATCCGTCACGCCCACGGTCAGATTGATAGAACATTTGGCGTTAACAGGGGGAGACAGTTTATGTTAGGCATGCATCCTATAAATGTAACTGATGACGCAATACAGATTGGTGATATGTGCTTTGAGAAAACACCTAGCTTAATGAATCTTATTTTCCTAAGACCTACCAAAAAATAATAGGGAAATTTACCGCGAAATACTGCATTTAACTGATGTACACAAGATCGCAAAAAGCCAAATACTTGATGGCGAAAACAACAACAACAACAAAAGCAGCAGCGGCGATGGTTTGACATTGAACATAAAGCAGTGAACAATTGAATCCCGCAGTATACAGGGTGTTACAAAAAGGTACGGCCAAACTTTCAGGAAACATTCCTCACACAAAAAGAAAGAAAATATGTGATGTGGACATGTGTCCGGAAACGCTTACTTTCCATGTTAGAGCTCATTTTATTACTTCTCTTCAAATCACATTAGTCATGGAATGGAAACACACAGCAACAGAACGTACCAGCGTGACTTCAAACACTTTGTTACAGGAAATGTTCAAAATGTCCTCCGTTAGCGAGGATACATGCATCCACCCTCCGTCGCACGGAATCCCTGATGCGCTGGTGCAGCCCTGGAGAATGGCGTATTGTATCTCAGCCGTCCACAATACGAGCACGAAGAGTCTCTACATTTGGTACCGGGGTTGCGTAGACAAGAGCTTTCAAATGCCCCCATAAATGAAAGTCAAGAGGGCTGAGGTCAGGAGAGCGTGGAGGCCATGGAATTGGTCCGCCTCTACCAATCCATCGGTCACCGAATCTGTTGTTGGGAAGCGTACTAACACTTCGACTGAAATGTGCAGGAGCTCCATCGTGCATGAACCACATGTTGTGTCGTACTTGTAAAGGCACATGTTCTAGCTGCACAGGTGGAGCATCCCGTATGAAATCATGATAACGTGCTCCATTGAGGGTAGGTGGAAGAACATGGGGCCCCATCAAGACATCACCAACAATGCCTGCCCAAACGTTCACAGAAAATCTGTGTTGACGACGTGATTGCACAATTGCGTGCGGATTCTCGTCAGCCCACACATGTTGATTGTGAAAATTTACAATTTGATCACGTTGGAATGAAGCCTCATCCGTAAAGAGAACATTTGCACTGAAATGAGGATTGACACATTGTTGGATGAACTATTCGCAGAAGTGTACCCGTGGAGCCCAATCAGCTGCTGATAGTGCCTGCACACGCTGTACATGGTACGGAAACAACTGGTTCTCCCGTAGCACTCTCCATACAGTGACGTGGTCAACGTTACCTTGTACAGCAGCAACTTCTCTGACGCTGACATTAGGGTTATCGTCAACTGCACGAAGAATTGCCTCGTCCATTGCAGGTGTCCTCGTCGTTCTAGGTCTTCCCCAGTCGCGAGTCACAGGCTGGAATGTTCCGTGCTCCCTAAGACGCCGATCAATTGCTTCGAACGTCTTCCTGTCGGGACACCTTCGTTCTTGAAATCTGTCTCGATACAAACGTACCGCGCCACGGCTATTGCCCCGTGCTAATCCATACATCAAATGGGCATCTGCCAACTCCGCATTTGTAAACATTGCACTGACTGCAAAACCACGTTCGTGATGAACACTAACCTGTTGATGCTACGTACTGATGTGCTTGATGCTAGTACTGTAGAGCAATGAGTCGCATATCAACACAAGCACTGAAGTCAACATTACCTTCCTTCAATTGGGTCAACTGGCGGTGAATCGAGGAAGTACAGTACATACTGACGAAACTAAAATGAGCTCTAACATGGAAATTAAGCGTTTCCGTACACATGTAAACATAACATCTTTTCTTTATTTGTGTGTGAGGAATGTTTCCTGAAAGTTTGGCCGTACCTTTTTGTAACACCCTGTATATATTATGATGACCCCAACGAGCTAATAGATCGACTACGGCTGCTCATGGCGTCAGCTGCTGCGGTAATACAGCTCATTCGAATGGAGTTGTTTCAACAATTTCTGGGCTTAGAGAGAGAGGTATCCTCGTGTAAGTATGGAGACAGTAGTTCGAGAAATGCACAAACCAGCACGCAAAACATACCCTCCTAGGCATGCTATGATTAAAGGCTTGAATTACTTATGGTAAGCTGATCTTGTAGATGTGAGGGAATATTCACATGAGAATAATGGAATGAAATATATTTTAATGGTTATTGATACATACCCCAAATTTTCCTGGGAATTATCTGTTAAAACAAAAACGGGTAGAAATGTCGCGGATGTGTTTGATCGTTTGCTACAGACAGGGACAATCGATGCCCAGACAACCTCCAAACCGATCACGGTGGAGAGTTTTTCAATAAATATTTCAAGACTATGATCCAGCGGTATGGAATACATCACTACTCAACATTCACTCACCTGAAGGCAACTATCGTGGAGCGTCTGAACAGAACAATAAACGGTCGAATGTGGATGCATTTGAACCTTGGCGGCTCTTACAAATGGACAGATATCCTCCCAGAAATAGTTACTCAGTATAATTGAATCAAACACATAGCAAAATAAAAATGAGACCAATCGACGTTCATGATAATGGGCACATGGATACGGTGTACTATCACGTTAAAATGCTGGATCCACGCAAACAGAAATTTAATGTAGGTGATTTGGTGCATATCTGAAAACACAAGACAGCATTTGAGAAATCATACTAACCTAACAGGTCAACAGAGATATTTACAGTTTCAAAGGTGTAAAGAAGGAATCCTAGGATAGTAAAGGTTTAAGAAACTGCAGGCTGCTTCTACACTGAGGAGTTGCAAAAAAGCTTAGAATCAGATGTGTTTCTCGAGGAGAGAATCATAAGACGTTGGGGAAATAAAGCACTAGTCAAATGGCTTGGATTTCCTGCAGCACGAAACAGTTGGATTGATTGCTATATAATTACTATATAATGAGTCGCACAGTCCACAATCACCACAGTAGCATAACATGCGTGCTAGGTAAGCATTAGAGGAGGTGGTGGTATTCTAGACAAACTGCCAGTGGAATTATACATTCTGGGATATAACTACTGTGGAGCTGCAACAAAGCTTCAGAAACACTTGGCACAAGGGGTTAATCTGTTCGACGAAGCGTGTATGGAACATGACATTGCATACGCTGCAAATAAAGTTCTCTCAAGTCGTCACATTGCAGACAGGATTTTAGCTGATAAGTTTAAGGCGATACGGAGAAGAAAGGATACTGGTGTAGGTCAACGCATCGCAGTATTTGCGATTGATAAATCCATGCGTGGAAAAATTAAATTGGGTTTAGGAGTGATGAATTTCAAGCGAGTTATGAACGCTGCACGTTGAGCACTAAACAAGAAGAAGGAGAAGGGCGGAAGCAGAGCTGTTTGGAGAACTGTATCCTAACATCGATGTATGCAGCTAAAACGCAGTGAAGCAGAAAGATGCGGGAAGAAGAAGAAGAAGAAGAAGAGGAAGAGGATCGGTTGACACACCTCGAGTTCTAGCAACATCCAAGACATCTGGTGGTGTTCTTCCATTCCTCATCCCAACCTTCTCCGCACTCAGAGTGGCAGGGTCCCTCGCTGGTGGTGCTGCAGCTATTGCTCGAACAGTCAAGAACATGCAAAATTTCCAAGCGCAGTTGGAAGAGACAAGAAGACATAACCGCATGATGGAAGCCGCAGCCATCGGTAAAGGACTATACCTGAAACTGTACTGGATAGTGCGTGGTCTATTCATAAATAAAAAACGCCCATTCGCGGTCCTACCAGATCGACCACTCACAAATACTGATCTTCTTAAGTTTGTTATAAAAAAAATTCAACATTCCAAGATTCAATGGTGTGTTTATAAGGGATACATCACCGAAGACTATGTGGAAAACTGGTGAATTTAGATGTTGCTGGAGGCCCCGGAACCCACCATCGACGTTAAAAGGACGATCATCTATAGTGCATGCAAATTACTTCCCGCCAATTGATTTGAGCATTTATGAATGGAGTATTGCATTGATTGGACTGGATACTTACAACAGCATCCCGAATATCACCAAGACTAACAACAAACTGCATCTGGATATTGTTGTTGTTGTTGTGGTCCTCAGTCCTGAGACTGGTTTGATGCAGCTCTCCATGCTACTCTATCCTGTGCAAGCTTCTTCATCTCCCAGTACCGACTGCAACCTACATCCTTCTGAATCTGCTTAGTGTATTCATCTCTTGGTCTCCCTCTACGATTTTTACCCTCCACGCTGCCCTCCAATACTAAATTTGTGATCCCTTGATGCCTCAGAACATGTCCTACCAACCGATCCCTTCTTCTAGTCAAGTTGTGCCACAAACTTCTCTTCTCCCCAATCCTATTCAATACTTCCTCATTACATATGTGATCTACCCATCTAATCTTCAGCATTCTTCTGTAGCACCACATTTCGAAAGCTTCTATTCTCTTCTTGTCTAAACTATTTATCGTCCATGTTTCACTTCCATACATGGCTACACTCCACACAAATACTTTCAGAAACGACTTCCTGACACTTAAATCTATACTCGATGTTAACAAATTTTTCTTCTTCAGAAACGCTTTACTTGCCATTGCCAGTCTACATTTTATATCCTCTCTACTTCGACCATCATCAGTTATTTTGCTCCCCAAATAGCAAAACTCCTTTACTACTTTAAGTGTCTCATTTCCTAATCTAATTCCCTCAGCATCACCCGACTTAATTCGGCTACATTCCATTATCCTCGTTTTGCTTTTGTTGATGTTCATCTTATATACTCCTCTCAAGACACTGTCCATTCCATTCAACTGCTCTTCCAAGTCCTTTGCTGTCTCTGACAGAATTACAATGTCATCGGCGAACCTCAAAGTTTTTATTGCTTCTCCATGGATTTTAATACCTACTCCGAATTTTTCTTTTGTTTCCTTTACTGCTTGCTCAATATACAGATTGAATAACATCGGGGAGAGGCTACAACCCTGTCTTACTCCCTTCCCAACCACTGCTTCCCTTTCATGTCCCTCGACTCTTATAACTGCCATCTGGTTTCTGTACAAATTGTAAATAGCCTTTCGCTCCCTGTATTTTACCCCTGCCACCTTTAGAATTTGAAAGAGAGTATTCCAGTCAACATTGTCAAAAGCTTTCTCTAAGTCTATAAATGCTAGAAACGTAGGTTTGCCTTTCCTTAATCTATCTTCTAAGATAAGTCGTACGGTCAGTATTGCCTCACGTGTTCCAGTATTTCTATGGAATCCAAACTGATCTTCCCCGAGGTCGGCTTCTACTAGTTTTTCCATTCGTCTATAAAGAATTCGTGTTAGTATTTTGCAGCTGTGGCTTATTCAACTGATTGTTCGGTAATTTTCACATCTGTCAACACCTGCTTTCTTTGGGATTGGAATTATTATATTCTTCTTGAAGTCTGAGGGTATTTCGCCTGTTTCATACATCTTGCCCACCAGATGGTAGAGTTTTGTCAGGACTGGCTCTCCCAAGGCCGTCAGTAGTTCCAATGGAGTGTCGTCTACTCCGGGGGCCTTGTTTCGACTCAGGTCTTTCAGTGCTCTGTCAAACTCTTCACGCAGTATCGTATCTCCCATTTCATCTTCATCTACATCCTCTTCCATTTCCATAATATTGTCCTCAAGTACATCGCCCTTGTATAGACCCTTTATATACTCCTTCCATCTTTCTGCTTTCCCTTCTTTGCTTAGAACTGGGTTTCCATCTGAGCTCTTGACGTTCATACAAGTGGTTCTCTTATCTCCAAAGGTCTCTTTAATTTTCCTGTAGGCAGTATCAATCTGACCCCTAGTGAGATAAGCCTCTACATCCTTACATTTGTCCTCTAGCCATCCTTGCTTAGCCATTTTGCACTTCCTGTCGATCTCATTTTTGAGACGTTTGTATTCCTTTTTGCCTGCTTCATTTACTGAATTTTTATATTTTCTCCTTTCATCAATTAAATTCAATATTTCTTCTGTTACCCAAGGATTTCTACTAGCCCTCATCTTTTTACCTACTAGATCCTCTGCTGCCTTCACTACTTCATCTCTCAAAGCTGCCCATTTTTCTTCTACTGAATTTATTTCCCCCATTCCTGTCAATTGTTCCCTTATGCTCTCCCTGAAACTCTGTACAACCTCTGGTTCTTTCAGTTTATCCAGGTCCCATCTCCTTAAATTCCCAACTTTTTGCAGTTTCTTCAGTTTTAATCTACAGGTCATAACCAATAGATTGTGGTTAGAGTCCACATCTGCCCCTGGAAATGTCTTACAATTTAAAACCTGGTTCCTAAATCTCTGTCTTACCATTATATAATCTATCTGATACCTTTTAGTATCCGGATATTAAAACTGAAAAAGACAGTGTGGAAATAGAAACGGGTGCATACAATATCGGCGATTTCAACGAAGTCTTAAAACGGTCTGGAAAAGATATTGAAGTACGTGTAAACACCAATACAATTAAATCCGAAATAAGGACTGTAAATGCAACGATTGACTTTAACCAGAAAGGTTCAATAGGGCGCCTACTGCGTTTCACAAAAGGGCAGGTTTTGAAGAGGATCCTAATAAATTTAAAAAGTCAGATCAGACTGTGAACATACTTCCCGTCAGCACAGTCCCAGTCGAGTGTAACATTGCAACGAACTCATGTCTCAACGACAGTCTGATTCATACTATTTATGGATTCTTCTCCTCAGCTGCAACGTGGTATAAGATTGTTGAGACTCCTGCCAATGCAATATACCTTCCAGTGACACCTCAGACACTGAACTATTTGGAGCTGCATATTGTGGACCAGAATAATTTACTTGTTGACGTTCTTGGTGAGGAAATCGTTGTACGATTATATCTAAGGCAGGATGGGCGTACGGTATAAAATCAGTGTACGCAATCCACAGCACGTCACTTCGCTGCCAAACCGCAAAGTGATAATACGTGCGAACTATGAGTTTCTTAAATGAGTTGGCTTGAAACGTCGCAGTGGTGTCCGCACTTAGTATAACCAGTCCAGCAGTGTATGATGAGAGAATTATGTGTCAGGAACACTCCTCGCGTAAGCCTTACGCTTCATCCATATTTAACAAGAACGATCAAATAAGGATTGTCATCGAGCATCAAGACGCACTGACGCTTCCATGCAAGAGTTTCATATATCTAGAGGGGTCATTCAAGAAAACCGACGGCTCCAATACAGCGGGATCCAAGCTTCCACATAACGCTTTAGCGTTCCTGTTCCAAGAGATATGCTATGAACTCAATGGGTCTGAGATCGACCATGCACGCAGTGTCAGCATAACATCAACCCTTGAAACATACATCACCTGCGGATTTACATAGTTTAGGAAATGCGAAATGGTTCATAGACGATCCAGAGGAGAGAACAGTTGCAGCGCAAGCGATTTGCTGCATGCATACCTCTAAAAATGCTTATGGGGTACTTTGAGGGTATGAGGCAGATTATTATGAACGCTAAACAGGAACTCATTCTGGCATGGTGTGCGATGGATAATAACTCATACATTAAAGGAGCTCAAGAGAAGAATATGATCACAATCAGCAAGATAATATGGAAAATGCCTCACATGAGTGTATCAGACGAGGAGCGTTTGAAGCTTTTAAAAGTCTTGAATTCCGGTACATTTCTGTCACTGACATTTCGCTTGTGGGGGGTTTTAGAGTACCCATTGTTACCGACTGGGAGCAGACAGACATGGACTTTTAAAACCTCTTCGCAGCTAGAGACACCTAGATTCATCATACTTGCTTTTCAGACTGATAGGAGAGGGAGTATAGCAAATGATTCCACTGTGTTCGACAACTGCAAGTTAACTAATGCTAAAGCCTACCTGAACTCAGAATTCTACCCATATGACAATTTACAGCTGCAGTGGAATGAAAATGTATACATTCTAGCATACGACATGTATGCAAGGTTTTGTGCTTCTTACTATGAAAGTGCTGAAGAGGGAGGAGGAAGGTGTCTACTCATCCATAGAAGTTCAAGGAGCTATCACCGATCATCGTAATAGACTGCTCGAAACAGAAAGATAGAATCAAGCCTGATGTGCGAATTGAATTTGAATCTGAGACAAATTTCCCAGAACGCACTGTGCATATGCTCTAGTTCTACATGACCGTTTGATCAACTACTGACCACTCAACGGTGTTGTGCAACGAGATGTGTAAACGAACAGGTGCTGCACTATACCTAGAGCATACCATAATGGCATCTTAAGGCGTGAACACCATTGCTGACGCTCAGGGTTTCTGTAACGGTGAGTGTAGACAGTTCATATTTAAAGCTGTTGTATTCGTAGAGTACACAGAAGATGCATCAATAACTGAGACATTCTGAAGAAATTCACGAGGTGTTTCAAGTATGCTAAGTGTGTTAAGACACAGAAGAGTGCAAAGTGGTCAACACATTTCTACCATGGAATTCACTGGAATGATCCTGGCATATCCTATTAAGATGTAGTGACATCGCTTCAATTATTCGACCACACAGGTACCATCTTTTACGTGAAGGGGAAGGAGAAGATCTCATGGATGCGTCGAATCTTTAAGTTTGCTGCTATTCTAGACTTGGAATTCTATGGGTGTCTGCTTATGAAAATGTAAAATTACTTTAAGTTCGATGAGAAATAAAAGAATTTTTACCCCACAACCTCGGTATTCTTTTTTTTTTTTTTCAACCCTGTCCTGCATGACAGTGTACAGTTTTAACCACATGCTATGTCTGTGGTTTTCTTCAAGCACAGGAGATATAATTTTAGACATGTCTGCTATATATCTTTGGAAGCGGGCATGGTCACATGCCCCCTGCTCCCATAACCCAGTTTTTGCAGCAACAATTCTATGTGTTTTGTTATATTCCATCTTAAACTTTACCTCCTTAATAGTACTCATCTTCAGCAAAACTAATCTCATTTGTGAACTGCAAAGCCTTTATATACATATACATACATAATGCTGCAGGGGAAAGGTTTTTTGTAAATAACAACGACAGAGACGTAATGGTGACGAATTTTTTTCCTCCTTTATTCAGTTCATACAAATATAATATAGTTCTTGAGGCACAATATAATTCTTGAGGTACAATGTAGTATTCTTGAGGTATAAATTGACTCTGCTATTCCAATGCAGAAATAATTTTAAGTTACTCGCTACAACAGTAACACTGCTCGGATTTTTTTTTTATAAATCTACGCTAAAAACTAATGCAGAGATACTTTCTTTACCACAAGTAAATTCCACAGCCCCAGTAGCGTAGCTTCTACAATGATTCTGATGGACTGTGCATGCTTAGGATCTAATTTCAACAGCCACAATAGCAAAGGTTTTTACAATAACAATTCTGATGGACTGTGAGCTATATAGAAATATATACACTTAAAAACTATTCTGACATGGATGGCTAGTAGTAGGCGAGAAACTTAAAAGCTATTCTATTTACAAGTCGCACATGGAGCGCAGATATATATATTTACAGGCTACACATATGTTGCGTATGAACAAATAAATAAATGTACAAATATTTTTTTTCTGTTTATGCTTTTTAATGTTTTTTTATGCTGTTTCTTTCTTTGACACGCATGAAGCGCATATATATGCATTTCTTTCTTTTTCTTTTTTTAATACTTTTTTTACACACATGCTCTCTGTGTATGTATACATACACATACATAGTACACACAAATATTTACACGACACACACTCACACATACACGTGCGCACACACACATACATACACACAAATTACTTACACTGTGATGAAAGGGTCATGCTACTACTCTGCAGACTCGCTCTCTCTCTCTCTCTCTCTCTCACTCAATCAGAGCGCCCCCACCCCTTCTCTAGCTCCAAGTGAGTAGTGCGAGTATGGGAGAGTTTCAATTCTGTCATCACAAATGACCCTTTTATCGTCATGAGGCGACAGGCCGATTTTAGACTGCAGCACAATGTACACCTCGTGCCCTCTCGATCAAATGCTGGTCTGCTGTACCATATGCGGCGGCTGCGGTGCAGCACTACAAACACCACTGTATAGGCACTGAAAATAGTCTTCGATAGAGAGGACTCTCAGTGCCATATGATGCACACCCTTAGCCCGCCTCTGGGTGGCACCTTCCAATGTGGGAGATGCATACATTTTTGAGCATAGACCTACAAACTCCACAATCGGCGGTCCATTCGCCTCGTCCTTCATAAGACCGATAGCCACCTTGTTCTGTGGAATAATACCATAAGAATTATCGGCTGTGTCGAATTCATTACTGTGGTACATTATTACTTCATATGAATTGCAGTTCTTCACCCAATAGATGAAGCTATCTGTATCCTTATAAAGTAATTTAGGATCTGCGAAATGAGTTTTAGCAAACTCATAATGAAATGTGGAGTTTGGACAGGTCTAGTATGCACATCCCCACATAAATAGGTTTCGTAAACTCTACTGCAGTCTTCACCATAGCAACAAAGTTCTTATTGAATATGGTGACCAGCTTAAAATTCATCCTGGCAATCCATTTTCTTACGCCATAACGCCCATCCCATTTGGTTCTAATCAAAATTTTACGCTGTTCCCTCAAATTCTCCACTGTTTTACCGAAAACTGAATTATTCATTAATTGATAAAAATCTTTCTCAAAGTCACACATCTCGTATTGAAATCAATATACTCCTTCAGCCAGGGGGACTGCTGGAAGGAGATAGCCCGGATGATTCTAACCAGCTGCATACCCAAGCTGAGGCATTACTGGAGGTTACGATAATGAATAATGTATCTCCAATTATCCCCCAGCGTTGTCATCAGTTTTGGCGTGGAGCCGCCTCTCAGAACTAGTTGCTCTGGACACAGCGGCAAATCGGTGTGCACATCATGCAAACTAATAGGGTATGCGAGTTCTGCCTCCACCATATACCCTACATCAGAATCAGCTGTCATACTGCCCATGATTTTTCCACCTAATCCCTTGCATTTGTCTTCGAGCACCCATCGAAACTCACCAATCGGCAGTGATTGCTGCATGGCGTGCCCGTGTAAGTTATTTACGTCCAGGTACATTATGTGACTCGAATCAAGGGATGCATTGAACTGTCACCCATCTGCGGGTTATTTGCCTTTGCGCGCCTGTGGACACATTGGCAAAATTCCCCACAGATCCCTCGCTCAAAGAAAAGAAGCATGTCAGCATCGGTCAATAATTCAGTGCTGTGCTTTGTTTACTTGAGCATTGCGTCCCAAGACAACCCAGGTGCCATGTAATAAAAGGCGGGATCCAGAGAATATGTAGCCATGCATAGAGTCCGGAATTTCTCGAAAACATCCGCAAACAAGCTCACATCTGTGTCCATGTAAAGCCGTGCATATTCTCCTAAAGTGGAGATGTTGAATTTCCACCAGACATTCAAGGTATGCTCATACTTCGCATCCATTATGGCATCGCCTGTAAGGTTGCTGGAGAATGCAGTTATGTCAGGTAGCCTGGTTTCGTTGAGTTTAGCTATACTACCGACTACTCATTTAGGAAAACCCCATTGCTAGTCTCAAGCTGAAACTTTTCCTCATCGGGAAATGCACCTCAAGTGATATGCATATCCTCCCGAGGTAGAGTTTCAACGAGCATGTGGAGTGGCACCTCCATAAAACGTATTGTGTCAAGAAAACGGAGCGCAATTCTTGGCGTCATTCGTTTGGAGAATGGAATGTATTTATCGACACTCTCAGGTAGGACACAGATCTGATTTTTCTCCCAACCGAAAACAGCCAAGTGCTCAACCAGAAAGTGAGAGTCAT
This sequence comes from Schistocerca americana, assembly GCF_021461395.2. Taxonomy (NCBI): domain Eukaryota; kingdom Metazoa; phylum Arthropoda; class Insecta; order Orthoptera; family Acrididae; genus Schistocerca; species Schistocerca americana. The sequence goes on along the minus strand of NC_060130.1, from coordinate 654,694,642 downwards.
ACCCACTTATATTATGAAAGAAAACAGGTATGTGCCTTGGTAACTTGTATTTCAAATTGCACACGGTGTGATCCGCATCGCGCAACTTCCCTGTAAGATGGCAGTGGTCCCCTACGAGGAATTTCTGCTTTTAGGTCTAACAGCAGCCCACAGATACGACAGTCAACCATGTTATTGTACAAATCTTCATTCTCCTTCGATTTGGTCATGGGAATGTTGTCGCTGTAAAGCTTAACTTGTCTATATCGTTTTGCAATTTGTTTTGATCATCTGATGACTTTACAAGACGGTAAATAGGAGCATCTTCTGCAAATAATCTAAGAGGTCTGCTCAGGTTGTCTCCTGTGTCGTTTATAGTGATGAGAATCGGCAGAGGGTCTATAACATTTCCTTGGGGAACGGCAGTTATTACTTCTGTTTTATTCAATGACTTTCTGCCAATTACTACGAACTGTGATGTTTCTGACGGGAAACCACGTATCCAGTCGCACAACTGAGAAGGTAGTCATAGGAATACAATTTCATTAGAAGTCCTTTGTGAGGTATGGTGTCATAGGCCTTCTGGAAATCTAAAAATATGGAATCAATTTGACATTGCCTGTTAATAGCACTCATTATTTCGTGAGACTAAAGAGGTAATTGTGTTTCACAAGAATGATATTTTCTGAATCCTTGTTGGCTGTTTGTAAAGAAATCGTTTTCTTCGAACACAGTATATTTTCAAAATCCTACTGCAAATCGACTTTAGGGATATTGGTCTGGAATTCAGCGGATTACTCCTACTTCCTTTTCTGGCTATTGCTGTGACTTGTGTAACTTTCCAGTCCTTAGGTACAGATATTTCGTCGAGCGATCGTTTGTATATGATTGCAAAATATGGAGCTATTGTATCAGTGCACTGTGAGAGCAACCTGACTGGTATATAGTCAGGACCGGAGAGCTTGCCTTTATTAAGTGATTTAAGCTACTTTGCTACACCGAGGATATCTACCTCTAAGTTACCCATGTTGACAGTTGATATTGGTTCGATTTCTGGAATATTTACTTCGTGTTCTTTGGTGGAGGAGTCTCGGAAAACCGTATTTAGTAACTCTGCTTTATTTTGGCGCTGTCTTCAGTATTCATCACCATTGTTATTACTCACGTAAAGTATTAATTGTGTATTTCCTCTGGTGCACTTTACATACGACCAGAATCTCTCTGGATTTTCGGCCAGATTTCGAGACACAGTTTCGTTGTGGAAAATATTAAAAGCTTCTACCATTGTAGTTCACCCTACATTTCGAGCTTCTGTAAAACTTCACCAGTCTTGAGGGTTTTGCATACTTTGTAATTTTTATGCTTTTTAGTTGCTTCTACAACAATGTTCTGACCTGTTTAGTATGACATGAGGGGTAAGTATTATCTCGTATTAATTTGCTTCGTATGTGTCAGTAATGGGGTAATAGGGATCATCCGACACCAATTTTGGTAAGAAACTGATATCAAATTGATATGCAAATAATTAATTGATTAATTAATTAACCCCCCCCCCCCCCCCCCCCCCCCCCCCCGATGACTTCATGTATTTTCCCCAGCCGGTTCGTGGGTCCCCTCCCCCTCGCCCTAGCCCACCTGCCTTATTGGCGGTAATTTCGAATTTTTGTAGGAATTCTGAATTTTCGCGTAAAATCGAGTTCAGTGGTTAATTCATGGGTGGTAATATAAACGATAATTGTTGATGGAGCTTGTTTATAAGACGGAAATTGTTTATGGAAATTGTTTATAAAACTTGGATAGGTGGAAGAAATTGAAAACATTCAGAGGACGGGATATCGGGGAATTATGCACTGCAGAGGACATAATTTACATTTCATAGGATAGGGATATTCTTGCTTAGCTTCCGCTCACATCGTATACTGCGGTCACACCGCCGTGAAGACGCTCCACGGTGTGCCCCTGGGTGCTACTGAATGAGCAGATGAGCGCTCTGCACTAAGCGCCTAGGGAGCCTGTAAATAGGCTCTCTAGATTCGCCAAGTCGCGCGCTAGGTGGACAGGGCTGTACAAACCGCTGTTATAAGCTGTTCTTCAGGCGGTAAAAATGTGTAGCTTCAAGATTTTTTACAAAATACTTGCAGTGCCTCTTAGCATCTAAAATTTTGGCCATGCATTTCTTTCATTGTCTTCTTCCTGTGTAAAAAATTTCAAGATGGGTTTCAACATGTCTCATAGAACCATTCTCTTGTCAGGCTGAGATTAATGTGAGGCTATATATAAAATGTCCCACTATCAAAACAAGTACTAGAATGACTTTTTGCTAGCTCTATTCTCGTATTTCGTATGCAACTTTTAAAAATACACGACCCTTTCAGGAATCAAACTCATGACCCAATGTACTTGCACTCAACTGCGCTATCCATTGCATCACCTAGGACCCGTTTGGCGGATCCTCTCTCATAAGAGTCTTTATAGGAAATCAGCACTAAGGTTTGCCAAGAGTAATTTTATTGTGCTTTTGGTCGTAGTTCATGGCTGTGAGTGAACAAGCTAGTTACAATACATGGTCCTATTTACAAACGTTAGTAGTAGGGCAAGGCCTATGTCACCCCACTCTGCATGAAACTTTTATGAGCTCAGAGAGCAGCCAAACCGCAGGATTATCCCCAACGTAAGATTTGTAGCACTTAAGAGTGAAATCATAGGATGATACAATTTAGTACGCTGCCACATATAGTACGTTTCTTTTTCTGTAGAGTTGTTGTGTGAGGCTGTAGTGTCCGCTTCACAGTGGATCACAGGAGCGAGGAGGCATTCAAAGTCGGCATACACTACCAACGGGCAGCGCTTCTGGTGGTGAGCATTCTTAAACTTTATGAATTTGTTTCCACAGTAGGCGTAAGAACACGTACAGAGTCCTCGGAAGCGCATTCTACTAGATGCGATGCTACCAGCTTATCTGAGGAAAAGGTATTGAGGTACCTTAAGCAAATATGCTGTTTATGTTCATATTTATTCATCTGGGCAGAAAGGAGTCGGGACACGTCTTAGATCCAAACATAGTGATAATTATCACTTTCAGAAAAGAGCAGCATGTTTACATAAAGCTCACACTCACCGGCAAATTTCGGGAAATGGAGGGGGCCGATGACAATGTGCTTGTTTTGTTCATCCGACTTGCTTTTCTTCTCCAGGCCATATACATGAACCGATTTCCGGTATTCTGCTCCTCAAATTTAGGCATGTCCTGGATCTTGATGGGGTTATCGATACCGTCAAAGTTATAACACCAACGAATATTGTCATCTACGTCGTATGTACTGGGACGTTCAGGATGATCTCTGTAATTGTAATTTCTTTCGCAAGCCAGGATTGACCATGCAAAACAAGTCTGATGGGTTTTATTTTCGACATTAATGCATGCCTTCTTGTTAGCTATATCTTTAGGGCTCTCGACCCTCCATTTACCAGATTGTAGACATGTGTATGGATGTCCAGGTGTAGTATTTGACTGAGTGCTTTAGCTGACCCTCTGACCTCTATCCCAGAAAACTGGGCCAGTATAGCACTCAAGGTGGATTTACGAAACCAATCACCGATTGACATGCTGCGCGTTACCACGCCATTTTCTCCCCAAAGATAATGAAAGTTGACTCTTCAACACCAGAAACAGCTTTGTGTGTGTGGGGGGGGGGGGGGTTGCGATAGTTCGATACAGAGCGCAGCACTGCATTTAATGACGGTATACAGCGGATCATTGACTACCTTGAGAAGCTCCATTTTCCATTAACAGGAGGGCATGCCCTTAGAAAACCAACAGGGTCGCAGTACCCTCCTGACAGGTTCTCGATCCTTGTGAATGAGATTTGCTCTTCAAAGGCATCTGCAATCACCGATTATTCTAACTGTGGTATGGTATCACTTACCTAATGTTCTTACTAAAAGGATGGGAGAGAGCTGCCAGTAGCCACAGGATGTTCTCTATTACTATTAATGCTATTCTTATTCGACCCCGTTGATGTTGGTGTTGGGGAGGAGCAAGTTGGAATGCATCAAGGCACACATAATTTACGTTTACGCTGATTCTGACGAGGCTGATACGATGATGATGACGGAGGAGGATACTGCGGTGCTACCAGGTCAGACCGACGGGAACAGCCAGGCTGTGGTAGTGGTTCCCAATGCTGTTGTTGCTGCTGCAGACCCGACCCGGTAACTTGAGAGGTGGTGGTTAGTTGCTCAGGTCACGGATGCCAGAGCGGCGGCGGCGGCGGCTTGCCACTCAACGACTAGTGACATCCTTATAGTCGATGCGTGCCTTATCGGGCGCCTCTTTGGGGAGCGAGAAGGTTTAGCCACCACCGGTATGCGCACCACACTGTGTTGTGGCTGCAGAGACGCGACCACTGTAGAAGACGAGATAAAAAATAATAGTTTAATAGTTAAGTACATTCCTTACTGCTGCTGGTGCAGTGAAAGAAAGAATTCTGACGATCGCAAGTTTATAAGCAGAGTGAGTAATTACCTTTCTTGCTCTGACTCCAAGGCATTAATATTTCATAGGGCGACTCCACCACACCCTCAAAGAAGTCACCATCATCATCATCATCATCATCTAATAGGGCCAGATCACAGCCCCATTCCTCCTCTAGTTCAGTGGCTCTTTCTCTGACCCATTCAGGCATGTCATCATCCCTATCAGAATCGACATCTGGCAATTGGTCTGTCTCGCCAACAACACCAACAACAACAGCAAACAAATTATATAAACCAAAAAACAAGTATGAAATAATAAAATTTTAAATCGCTACTATGAAAGAACAAATTACAATGAAAATTATACTCATATGGGAATTCTGGCTGCGAACCCACCACAGGAGGCTGGACTTTGAGAGTCTACCACGGTCCAGCCTCCTCCTGTCTCTCCTCACACTCCAAGATAAAATACTGGATTTGTACTATAGCAAGGAGACAGAATTAGTAAGTCGAATTATTTAACACACGCACGAAAATTTACACTCAAAATACAAATTATTTACTCACTTGGTAACCCTACTACCCCTCTTGCCGCTACTCTCCGAATCGTTGCTGCTGCTACCTCTCTTCATATTGGAAAAAAAAAACACGTACACACAGAGATGACGGTACACACAACAAGGCGGACTGAGGACAATGGATGTGGGTTGTGGGTTTATATGTATATAGACTGTGGCGACCAATGAGAGAGCTTCATTTGAATGTACAGCCAATGAGAAGCTTTTATGGAACGTCACTATTTCTGGAAGGGCTTGATGTGACCATAGTCTCTCATTCCAAATAACAAGAATGTTTTTATGATTAACGGTGTTTTCGCAAGCGTGCACATACATGGTGAAGGCTTTTAGCGGTGAGAAGTTTACCATTTCTGAGACGTATGTTGAAAGCAGGACATTGCGATTTCCGGAAAGGGTAACACGTGATAGTTCAAATGGCTCTGAGCACTATGGGACTCAACATCTAAGGTCATCAGCCCCCTAGAACTTAGAACTACTTAAACCTAACTAACCTAAGGACATCACACACCCATATCCGAGGCAGGATTCGAACCTGCTACCGTAGAGGTCGCGCGGCTCCAGACTTAAGCGTCTAGAACTGCTCAGCCACACTGGCTGGCTAACACGTGATACCTCGTTAGGACCATCAGGACGAAGGTGTCACTTTGGGCTTTTTTAGCAAACAGGTCCTGTTAGGACACTAATTTCCATACATACAAGCTGAGACATTACGGAAGCTACTGCAAAAGCGATGGTTAACTACATAGGTAGGAATGATCATCAAAATAAAATAAGAGAAATCAGAGCTCGAACGGAAAGGTTTAGGTGTTCGTTTTTCCCGCGCGCTGTTCGGGAGTGGAATGGTAGATAGATAGTATGATTGTGGTTCGATGAACCCTCTGCCAAGCACTTAAATGTGAATTGCAGAGTAGTCATGTAGATGTAGATGTAGATGTAGACGTTATGGCAGGAAGTTCAAATTTTGGCAGATAGATAGGTCAATTGGGCTACCTCCATTAACCTAACTCCCTCCCCTCCCCCTCCCCCTCCCTCTCCACTCCACCAGAAAATGGCGGGAAGTTCAAATTTTGGCTTGAAAATGGTCACTTGGGCTACCCCCACTAACCTAAATCACCAAAATAATGCATGTAAAACGTTCTGCAGACACTCTCACTAATTGTAAACTGTCGAAATAACGCATTGCACAGCCTACAGACCTGTTCACAAAATAATGGAACAAACACGTCCACTACACGTGAAATTGTCAAAAAATAATGCATGTTTAACGGTTTGCCAAGTAACAACTCTTGAACAGCCGAAAATAACGCACTGCACAAACACTCATTGCACATGGAAAACGCTTTCGAACTGTCATTAAGAAATTCGACCGCGACATATCAGCGAATTGTTCCCTACAGAGATCCAACACACGCACATGGCAGTATGGCCTGCCCTGCAAAACGACAACAAGGTACCAGACCATGCACAGGTTTCTGTTTGGGTCCCACTAGCATGAGGTGCCGGCATCTCTTTCATGCATGACACCTGAGAAATACCTGTTGAAACATGTGTTCACCTAGTCACTGTTGCTGGTGCGTTGACACATAGTTGTGGGTCCAGTGCCGAGAGAGATGTTTGCGTAGTAGCTCACCCTCACAGACGCAGCTAAAAAGTTCTCAATGTTATACTGATGTTACATGTCTACACAAATAACAGCCAAGTCTCCCTCTGGACGCACTACAGAAATCTGTTGCAGTGCTTCCCAGAGTAATACTGGGAGCATTCTCCCTAGTGCTCCTAACGGGACAGCTGTCCTGCATGCGAGATGCCTCCATTTGCATACATGTTTACCCAGCCCCCAGGCGTACCTGCCGGTTCAGCATCAAACGATAGATGTTTGCGTAGCTACTCACCCGCGCAGGTGCAGCTGAAAGGTTCTCAATGTTACACTGATGTCACATGTCTATGTAAATAAGAGCCAAGTCTACCTCTCAGAAATAGTAAAGTGCCACAGAAATAGTTAATGGTCGCGACATTGCCACATCTATCAAAACCATCTTGGATACGCCATATTGAATAAATTTGGCAACAATGCAGAGTGGGGTGACGCCGGCCTTGCCCTACTACTAACGTTTGTAAATGGGAGCTTGTATTGTAACTAGCTTGTTCACTCTCAGCCATGAGCTATGACCAAAAGCACAATAAAATTACTCTTGGTAAACCTTAGTGCTGATTTCCTATAAAGACTCTTATGAGAGAGGATCCGCCAAACGGGCCGAAGGTGATGCAATGGATAGCGCAGTTGAGTGCAAGTACATTGGGTCATGAGTTTGATTTCTGAAAGGATCATGTATTTTTAAAAGTTGCACACGAAATAAGAGAATAGAGCTAGCAAAAAAATCATTGTAGTACTTGTTTTGACAGTGGGATATTATATATGTAGCTTCACATAAATCTCAGCCTGACAAGAGAATGGTTCTATGAGACATGTTGAAACCCATCTTGAAATTTTTTACACAGGAAGAAGACAATGAAAGAAATGCATGGCCAAAATTTTAGATGCTAAGAGGCACTGCAAGTATTTTGTAAAAAATCTTGAAGTTACACATTTTTACCGCCTGAAGAACAGCTTATAACAGCGGTTTGTACAGCCCTGTCCACCTAGCGCGCGACTTGGCGAATCTAGAGAGCCTATTTACAGGCTCCCTAGGCGCTTAGTGCAGAGCGCTCATCTGCTCATTCAGTAGCACCCAGCGGCACACCGTGGAGCGTCTTCACGGCGGTGTGACCGCAGTATACGATGTGACCGGAAGCTAAGCAAGAATATCCCTATCCTATGAAATGTAAATTATGTCCTCTGCAGTGCATGATTCCCCGATATCCCGTCCTCTGAATGTTTTCAATTTCTTCCACCTATCGAAGTTTTATAAACAATTTCCGTCTTATAAACAAGCTCCATCAACAATTATCGTTTATATTACCACCCACGAATTAACCACTGAACTCGATTTTACGCGAAAATTCAGAATTCCCACAAAAATTCGAAATTACCGCCAATAAGGCAGGTGGGCTAGGGTGAAGGGGAGGGGACCCACGAACCGGCTGGAGAAAATACATGAAGTCACCGGGGAGGGGGAGGGATAATTAATTAATCAATTAATTATTTGCATATCAATTTGATATCAGTTTCTTACCAAAATTGGTGTCGGATGATCCCTATTACCCCATTACTGACACATACGAAGCAAATTAATACGAGATAATACTTACCCCTCATGTCATACTAAACAGGTCAAAACATTGTTGTAGAAGCAACTAAAAAGCATAAAAATTACAAAGTATGCAAAACCCTCAAGACTGGTGAAGTTTTACAGAAGCTCGAAATGTAGGGTGAACTACTATGGTAGAAGCTTTTAATATTTTCCACAACGAAACTGTGTCTCGAAATCTGGCCGAAAATCCAGAGAGATTCTGGTCGTATGTAAAGTGCACCAGAGGAAATACACAATTAATACTTTACGTGAGTAATAACAATGGTGATGAATACTGAAGACAGCGCCAAAATAAAGCAGAGTTACTAAATACGGTTTTCCGAGACCCCTCCACCAAAGAACACGAAGTAAATATTCCAGAAATCGAACCAATAGCAACTGCCAACATGGTTACCGACTACCTGCCACTCCTTCGGCAACTGTAAATATATTTTCGATTATACCTAGCACCTTTAGGCCGGTAAACAAGTACTTTTCCGGTTGATGCCGTAGAGAAAACTTTTTCGTGCGTGAAAATCATTCGCCTCCAAAACTGGAGAGGTTTGTCGCCATTTTCAGTAGCAAAAGCAAGGCAAGCTTCTCTTTGGGAAACAGTCAATGCCTCTTTCACAGCAGCGCTTTTTGCTCTCAGTCCACCTTCCCTTACACGACGAGTGACGGTCTTACTGCTAACATTGAGACCCAAAGTTTGCTGACTTTGTCGTGCGTTGACAAATGGGTGGTTCTCACTGAAACGGCGTATCTGCTGATCCTGAGCTGCTGTAATTTTGCGGCGACGACCATGAGGCCTTCCACTCAGGTTACCACTCTCTTCCTTTCGTCTGACCCACCTGGCTACCGTCGACTTGTGAAGACCCATAGTTCTTGCTATATAGCCATTTGAAAATCCCTCTGCATGAAGTGCTATTATAGCGCCCTTGTCTGCCTCAGCCAGATGGGCCATTTAGCGTTGACTGAATGATTCGTCGCGGTTAATAGCGGCTGCGGAAACAGCGCTGGCAGGAAACAGACTGCCTCCTCCACGATGGCAGCCACAACGCAGTGGCCAAGTATGTGTAACACGGAAATCGATGGCATAAACGAGAGATCGCAAGCCCGTACCCGTGTCATTACATAGTGGAGCAACTTAGAATCTGTAATTTTTCTGAGAAGGGACTGGTCCACTCTTGTCATGTCTTATCCTGATAAATATTACATGAAATGAAATGTTTACGTTTTGCATATGCGGCAGACCTAACGCAAGAAACATTTCTGAAATATCTGAGGCAACCTGAAGAACACTTCGTGAATTTTATCTATAAAAGGTTGCCTTACAAGAAGGAAAACGTGTTTATCCGCGCACGCCGTGTTTCCAAGTGGCGCAGTTTACTCTGAGGCATACATAATTCTCGCCGGGCGTGAGAAGCGACTCGACCAACGAGGGGAACTCGCCAAGTGTCATAGGCTGATTGTCCGGAAACTTTGCTCAGTGAAGGAGAGGACAAAATAAGCGAACATGTGTTGCGGCTTATCTGCAGACACTCGACCGTTTCCGAGAAAACGACGGTCAAAGTTATCAACGCGCTGTTGCTCTAGTGTAGATACGTTCTGCAGCTGAGAACGCGATTGAAGCGGTGGCTCAGTGGCTACCGTCGTTCGTTCTTAACTTTGATACCCGTGTTCGAGACCATACTGGGTTTTTTATTTTTTTTCCTGCCTCTCTATCAGAATTATCTACGAATGTTTTTTTCTAATTTATGTTGAAATAATGTTGTCATTATTCGCCAATTAACTTTATGTGTAATTAATTAATTAAAAAAATAATAAACGAATGAAACAAGCTGATCCAGAATCATCTGGTCTGCCTCATGTATCGTTATATCCAAATGGTTTATAAATTTTTATCTACATTCAGATCCGATAATGGCACCTTTAGTGTGTTGAAACCGGTTATTCAGCAGACAGTATTTAAGCGATCTTGGCTCCTGAATTATTTCTACAACAGAGTGATCGCCCCACTACGCACTGTGTGTTCCCTTTTTAACTTATTTCTTTACACAGTAAATTAACTGACGAATAACGACAACAGTGTTTCAACATAAATTGGAATAAACATTCGTAAATAATTCAGAGAGTGAGGGGGGCAAAAAAGGAAAAACCGTGTTTCGAACTCTCAGTGCAAAGTTCCGAAGTCGCTATGCTAGCCGCAGAGCCACCGCTTCAGTTGAATCCTTACCCGCTAAGAGGTATCTACACTATAGCAACAACGCATTGGACACTTTGACCGTCGTTTTCTCAGAAGCGGTAGAGTGTAAGCAGATAAGCCGAGACACGTGTTCGCTTATTTTGTCCCCTCTTTCACTGAGCGAAGTTTCAGCAAGATCGGGGTGTGACACTTGGCGTGACCCCTCGTTAGTGGCGTGCGTTGGGATTCAGTAGACAGAATGCGTCCACTTTCCTCGACTACTCATTGACATGTTTGGAAACTTTCTTCCTTGTAGTGGCACTTTGCATTATGAGGGCTGGTTTTCCTGATAACGATCTACTTATGGACTTTGCTTCTAATTTACGTTACTGTGTAGTAGACCTACTGCAACTACTTAAACCGGAAATGTTCGTTTGTTTGGATACTCCGCTTCTTAGTTGCTACATTTCGCTAAAATATTTTCCTTTGTTTCAAAACGGCAACATGGTAAGATCAGTAACAATTTAATACTTTGAACCAGTTATGTGTGGTGTACGAAGAGTGTAGTCTGTTGAATGAGGAATACATTAAACACGAAAGCTGCGTCCAATAACAATAATTAACTTTCGGTTATATGACAAAACACAAGTCGAAGCACTGCCAGTTTATCTCAGTACCCAGTAAAACTTAAACTGGAACGATCGAAAACATACTTTTGTGGGGAAGGCAAACGAATGACTACGTTTTATTGGCCGCACACTGAGAATACGCAACAGGCCAACTGAAAACACTGCCTACACTACGTTTGTCCGTCCACTGCTATAATATCCTTGACAGACGTGATTGACTGTGCACGCAAAAACGTCCAAGGAACGGTAGCACGATTTGCAATGTCACGAAATAGGGGAGAGAGCATCCCAAATTTGATAATCGAGTTGGGGTAACATTCATGAAAACATACGCGTTTTTCGTTGCCACGAGATCTTTTCACGAAATTTCAATCACCATCATCTGTTCTGAATGCCAAAACATTATTTCCTAGAGAACTTACGCAGGAAGAAACCATAGTAATAATGTAATTCATGGCTCGCAAGAAAAGATTTAAGTGGTCCTTTTGCCCGCACACTGTTAATGAGTGGGATGGTAGAGAAGTAACTCGAACCTTCTGCCAGGCACGTAAGTTCGGATTGCAGAGAAATCCTGTTGATGTAGTCATGTAGATGTAACAACGAAATTATGTTGTATTTACGACTTGTGACTTTCATTTGATTTGAACATCGAAATTGTTTGCTGTTTATTTACTTTTTGTTCATTAGTTTCAGTCATATACGAACACCTAGGCGCGTTAAATTGATATTGAAATAATGTGTCATGCATGGACCAATAACAATAAATTCCCACCTACTTGTTATAGTACTGCAGTATCTGCCAGCGTCTTCAGAAGTGGTTATCGCATACGACGTTCCTAGGGTGTTTATAAATGGTTATTGCAGACGACTTCGAACAAAGTTTGAATGCAGCTTCGTAAAAGTTCCGTGATCAAACGATCTGAGTTGCTGGCGAATACAGTTTATCCTCACTAGACAGTATATATTATCATTATACATGAGGTGAATAGGGTTTCGCCGGGTGGGGTGGCCGAGCAGTTCCAGGCGCTTCAGTCACGAACCGCACGGCTGCTTCAGTCGCAGGTTGGAATCCTACCTCGGGCATAGACGTCTGTGATGCCCTTAGGCTAGCTAGGTTTAAGTAGTTCTAGGTCTAGGGGCAGATAACCTAAGCAGTTAGGTCGCATAGTTCAAATGGTTCAAATGGCTCTGAGCACTACGGGACTCAACTGCTGTGGTCATAAGTCCCCTAGAACTTAGAACTAATTAAACCTAACTAACCTAAGGACATCACACACATCCATGCCCGAGGCAGGATTCGAACCTGCGACCGTAGCAGCCCCACGGTTCCGGACTGCGCGCCTAGAACCACTAGACCACCGCGGCCGGCGGTCGCATAGTTCTTGAAGCCATTTTTTGACCTTTCGCGTAAATTTTCTTTACATAAACGGTCGTATCTTTAGACTGCGTTGACATAGAAGCTCACTTTTTTACGCCACCAAGGGACCGGTTACCGCAAGGAGTGCGATACATTTCCGCTTATTATGTCCACCCGTTCTGGAGATAAACGGGTTTTAAGGGTTGGGTAGACCGATAGACGGTCAAGAAAGTGAGACTAGTAGGGTTCCGTTTTTACCGGTTTAGGTGACGAAATCCTAACAATGAAAACAGCTACGACAGCTACTGAAGATGAGGGCCGCATAAATAACACCCGCTACTCTTTATTCGAAATGTTCTAGTTGCAGTCGATACATCAGCATATTAATCGTAGCTAAGCTTTCGATCCAAATCACGTTTACAGGAATGCAAATAGAATCCATTTGCCTATACACGTGGTAATTCACATCCCAGTATTAATGCCACCGCGTTTTAGAAGTGCGAACATTCCCATTGCTAGCTAGCTTAAGAAGCACTTCGGCTAATGAACGTTTTCTGGCTGTGGCGAGTCTCCTGGAGAATTCGAAACAGCGTAGAATACGTTTGGCAGCTATGTAGCCGTTTATTTCCTGGGTGGTGCAGAATTATCCTACAAAATTTACTCTCTAATAACAGTAATTTGTTATTTCGATAAACATCACGAATGATTGTCACATAAGCGGTGACATAAAGGCAGAAAATTGCCGGCTTGTTCATGTCTGGGGTAATAATAGAGGGCTGTTTGCCAGGGTTGTCTGCTAGCATAGTGAAAGGAAGGTCTGGTTTGTTTTCAGTTCTAATCTCTATGGAGGCAGGTAGAATATCAGTAAAGCAATTTTAAGAAATTCTCGCTCCCCCAATACGTTTTATCGCTACCTTTATTCTGTACTGGCGCCCTGTGGATGTCAATATGACACTCTTGTAGAATTTCATACATGTTACTGCCTCCTTTTTCCGCTTCTGTCAATAATGGATTTGACTTAAGTGTGGCACTGAATGATTTTTAAGTGAATTTCGTTATGAATCTTCACGCATTGCTAAATTTGCACACTTTCATGGTAGGTCAGCAATGGTAATCCAGTATGACTGGTCTGAACGTTGACACAGACAGTTTCGCGACCGAATGCAGATAATATTTTGCTAATTCGTAACGGTCTGGGGTTCTTTGTCTTACTGAAACAGTTATGTTATCTGGATAAGTTGAAATTCATTTTATTGGTCCGTTTCATACCAATTAGCGTTTCTTATTTCAGTTCTGTCTTATATTTACGTGTTGTATTTAACACAATAATCAGCATTAATACAGTCTTACAAATTATTGAAAACAGTCTAAAAAAGTTCATATAGTTTGTCAATTTCACGCCTGTGCATAGTATGTTTGTAGCACTTCGTCGCCTTGCCTGTTATGCTGTGTAGCAGACTTTAAAGCCGTGCGGATCAGCATAACGAAAAGACGAGGGGGCTCGCTCGTTTTGTCCACGACTGTACATGTAGCGCTCCCCGGTTTCATCAACGACCTGTAGTACCCCTTCATTAAGTGCCAAACAGTTCTGCACTATGAACTCACGCACGCCAGAAAGGGGGCAGCAGTGCTGCTGAGGAAAAGAGCATTGTCCAAATCTGGGCGGCCATTAGTGTGACACTGCGGTGTGAGTCAGTCGCAGGAAGGTTCGGAGCTTTTCCCAAATTACATCACCTACAACTTTAACATTTTTACATTCAAGGTCACCATTCCCATATATACACATACCTTCTTGTTCGTTAATTTTACGATGGTTCTTAGTCCTTAATTCTAATGGCATTGTACAGTGTGTAAACTTTTAGATGGCAGACCTCTCCCTAGTCCTGAATCGGTAGATGTCGGTAAACGTCGGGAGCCTTCGGTAGGCACGCAGTTTCGACTGCTGCCAACATTACGTAGCTGACTGTGTTGTACAAGGTAGCCATTGTCATCTGCTTCGTTATTGCTTTGCGCTGTACTGTTCTGCGTGTTTTTATTGTGCAGTTGTGCTAAACATTATCAAAATAAGTGAAGAGGCAGTTGCTGGCCCATCTCGGGAGTCGCCAACAACCCCTACGTACCGGTACGTAGCGATGCTCGCAAAATTATATTGCGTGTGATTGAATGCTGCGAAAAGGGAAAGGGAGCAGAAAAAATTGCTTCACTCCATTTACAAATCTTCAGTGAGAGCTGCTACATACACAGGACAAAGCATGCGTAGCATTGGAAGATTAAAACAGTTTTCCAAGAATAATCCTGGCGTATCACCACAAATGCCTGGCAAGAAAAGGTGAGTTTCCATTTCAGATATTTTGTTTGCGATCACTTTGAAGGAGCCCCATATTTCGTGCGAATTACCTTATGTTTCATTTTTCCTTGTTACCGTATTGCTTTGTATGGAAACACCACTGGTTATTGTAGTATTTCGAAACACATTCATATTACAGTACGCTTCTAAATTCAAAAAAATACATACAGTGCAGAAGGAATTTTCTTATAAATCTTTCTCTCTCTTTTAACTTAGGAAAAGAAGTGGAGAAATCGATGATTTCAACCAGCGTGTCATTCGCGACACGATAGCAAAATTTTATTCAGTGCAGAAGACTGTGCCGAGCCCGCGAACACTGCTTCCAGTTTTGCACGACAAAATAGGCTGGAAGTGGAGTATTGTCTCGCTGAGAAAAGTACTTTTGTCTATGGGATTCATATGGCATAAGGTGGAAAACAAGAGGAACGTGTTGTTAGAACGTCCAGATATTGTGCACTGAAAAAAAAAAAAAAATACGAGCAGTGGGAACCGAACCCGGGTCTGCTGTATGACAAGCCTATACCCTTTCTTTTCTTTTTTTTTTTTTTAAATCTCATTTTGTTCGCTTTCGTTCGTTGCATCTGCTCGGGGCGGACGTCGGAAGACATCCATTTTAGTTCGTTGTTGATCGATTAACTCAGTTTTTTTTATCACAGGGGGCTGCTAACCCTCTGACCGAGCACGCTGAGCTACCGTGCTGGCATACCTAATCAATTGCGCTATGCATGATTCAGTGACGTAACTGATGAAACATTGTCCATTACTCTTTTCAGGCATTCGGAGAACAACTCACCAAAGTTTCATTGCAACCGGATGAATGGTTTGTGAGCGCATAGTAGACAAACATACATACATTCATTTATATATATATATATATATATATATATATATATATATATATATATATATATATATATATATATACACTCCTGGAAATGGAAAAAAGAACACATTGACACCGGTGTGTCAGACCCACCATACTTGCTCTGGACACTGCGAGAGGGCTGTACAAGCAATGATCACACGCACGGCACAGTGGACACACCAGGAACCGCGGTGTTGGCCGTCGAATGGCGCTAGCTGCGCAGCATTTGTGCACCGCCGCCGTCAGTGTCAGCCAGTTTGCCGTGGCATACGGAGCTCCATCGCAGTCTTTAACACTGGTAGCATGCCGCGACAGCGTGGACGTGAACCGTATGTGCAGTTGACGGACTTTGAGCGAGGGCGTATAGTGGGCATGCGGGAGGCCGGGTGGACGTACCGCCGAATTGCTCAACACGTGGGGCGTGAGGTCTCCACAGTACATCGATGTTGTCGCCAGTGGTCAGAGGAAGGTGCACGTGCCCGTCGACCTGGGACCGGACCGCAGCGACGCACGGATGCACGCCAAGCTCGTAGGATGCTACGCAGTGCCGTAGGGGACCGCACCGCCACTTCCCAGCAAATAAGGGACACTGTTGCTCCTGGGGTATCGGCGAGGACCATTCGCAACCGTCTCCATGAAGCTGGGCTATGGTCCCGCACACCGTTAGGCCGTCTTCCGCTCACGCCCCAACATCGTGCAGCCCGCCTCCAGTGGTGTCGCGACAGGCGTGAATGGAGGGACGAATGGAGACGTGTCGTCTTCAGCGATGAGAGTCGCTTCTGCCTTGGTGCCAATGATGGTCGTATGCGTGTTTGGCGCCGTGCAGGTGAGCGCCACAATCAGGACTGCATACAACCGAGGTACACAGGGCCAACACCCGGCATCATGGTGTGGGGAGCGATCTCCTACACTGGCCGTACACCACTGGTGATCGTCGAGGGGACACTGAATAGTGCACGGTACATCCAAACCGTCATCGAACCCATCGTTCTACCATTCCTAGACCGGCAAGGGAACTTGCTGTTCCAACAGGACAATGCACGTCCGCATGTATCCCGTGCCACCCAACGTGCTCTAGAAGGTGTAAGTCAACTACCCTGGCCAGCAAGATCTCTGAATCTATCCCCCATTGAGCATGTTTGGGACTGGATGAAGCGTCGTCTCACGCGGTCTGCACGTCCAGCACGAACGCTGGTCCAACTGAGGCGCCAGGTGGAAATGGCATGGCAAGCCGTTCCACAGGACTACATCCAGCATCTCTACGATCGTCTCCATGGGAGAATAGCAGCCTGCATTGCTGCGAAAGGTGGATATACACTGTGGTAGTGCCGACATTGTGCATGCTCTGTTGCCTGTGTCTATGTGCCTGTGGTTCTGTCAGTGTGATCATGTGATGTATCTGACCCCAGGAATGTGTCAATAAGGTTTCCCCTTCCTGGGACAATGAATTCACGGTGTTCTTATTTCAATTTCCAGGAGTGTATATATATATATATATATATATATATATATATATATATATATATATATATATATATATATATATATATATAGATTTTAATGTACATGACGATTTCAGTTTCGTTTACAAACAACATTTAAAGCGAGTTTTACTGCCAAGCCTTTCGTCTGCTTTCGTGTAAGCATGACGCTCAATTTGTAGTGCCAGCACTGCAACTGGTAGGCGTGCCTTGTTCCGCCCCCCACCCCTCCTCAACGGCTCCTCTCCCCTCGCCAGCCAATGCTTGCTTCCTCCTCTCCCCGCACTCCCCTCACAACTCTGCCGTCTTACAGTTAACACACTGTACACACATCAAAAAAGGTTTTTCATCAGCCCGGTTCCCAGAACTGAAGATAGATGTCTCAATTCTGGTACGACGCTTATTAGAATCACCAATGTCATTACCTTCGAGCAGCATCCCTTGTTAAAGAAGTACATGCCGGCCGAAGTGGCCGTGCGGTTAAAGGCGCTGCAGTCTGGAACCGCAAGACCGCCACGGTCGCAGGTTCGAATCCTGCCTTGGGCATGGATGTTTGTGATGTCCTTAGGTTAGTTAGGTTTAACTAGTTCTAAGTTCTAGGGGACTAATGACCTCAGCAGTTGAGTCCCATAGTGCTCAGAGCCATTTGAACCATTTTTTAAAGGAGTGCATTCATATTTATACCGAAAAGAGGTCTCTCGTGACTTTTGACTCTGTCATTGATCTGTAAAAATCTTTTTCAAACTGCATTTTCGGCAACTCGATGTAAAATTTTAGAAGCTACCGTGGAAGTCATTTAGTTTACTAGTGGGTGGGGCATTACAGTACAAGAGATCACATCATGAGGCCAAACTTCAATAAAGGATTAGTCACTGTGGAGATGGCTAAGATTTCAGTGCAGTTCAAAAAGCCTGTCTATATCGATAGATGTATTCTGGACCTCTCCAAGCTCCACATGTACCGATTCCACTGTGAGTTTGCAAAATCAAACATCACTGATCCCAGAGTAGTTTATAAGGATACAGACGCTTTCATCTACTGGGTAGAATACTGCAATCCATATGAAGTAATTAGGTACAATCCTGAGGCATTCGGCTGATAAGCCTTACAGCATAATATCCCAGAACAAGAAGGTTATCGGCCTGATGAAAGACGAAGCGATTGACGCGCAGATTGTGGATTTTGTGGAGCTCAGATCCAGAATGTATGCATACTGTATAGTCGAGTGTAGTGCTACAGCGCAAGAGATTACATTGCCAGGCCAAATTTCAAGCGATCAACAATCTTCAGAGGAGGTCTATTTGCTGTGCAATTCACAAAGGCTATTTATATCTGTATCTGTGTTCTGGACCTCTCCAAACTCCAGATGTACTGATTCCACTATGAGTTTGCAAAGCCAGACTGCACCGGTCTCAAGTCAGCTTACTTGGATACAGACAGTCTCATTTACTGGGTGAACAGCTACAACCCATATAAAGCACTCGAAACATTTGTATACGCTCCCGATAAACTTTATGGAAAAACATCACAAAATAAGAAGATTATAGCATTTGTGGGTTTCGGGGCAAACATGTATGCATACCGCATACATCCAGGTAACACCCAGAAGCGGGCTAAGAATGTGCAAAATGTGGCCCCAAAGGCTCTCATAGTAAAATATTACGACAGGGGTCTGCTCCACATTTGGTGCACCAGATAATATTTTAATTGTGAGGCGATCGGATGCATACTGCACCGCAACTGAAAGTTGGAGTATTGTGGCATGAGGACAAATAGTTGATAGGTGACAACAGGATTAGGACCTTGCTGTACTCACAGTATTCATTTAGTGATTGAGTGTGTGACTGTGTATTTATTTTTTTGTAAATAGTGGTTGTGTGTGTATGAGTGTTTGCAGAATGGTTGGATGAATTGCTTGTCGTAGCTGTGTGTGTGCGGTTTTTCTTCACGTGCTACTACTAGTTGTTACTTTCCATATATATTGTATACAGAAAACCGATTCATGAGTTGAACCTGATCAGTGATCAAACATGTTCATAAAATAAAAAATTACCACATTAGTGGCTAATGTAGTATTTAAGTTCTTAGTGTAACTGATACTGTATTAAGGTAAGTCATAAAAAAAATATAAGAAACTTCAAAAGAACAATAGGTTTGTAACTAAACCAATGTATATATGTCACAAAAATGTCATAAAAACACGTAACAAAGTAGTTTTGTAAATTATAGTTCATCAGAAAAAATGTCTTTGTAAATAACCCAACGAAGTGATTTAAAAAAATTGTAAATCAACCACTATAAATATATGTCATCAGAAACTATCAGCTATGTAAATAAACAAACAAAATAAAAAATCTTAATAAAAAATCATACAATACTGTTAAGTAATTGTATTGCAAAAATTGTTATTAATAAACCATTTGTTAATTTGTTATATGATTGTTATTTTTCATGACCTTTTCATTGTAGAATTATTGTTGGTAATAGATTGCGTGTAACAACCTGAACTTCTCTCCCTAATCCACAGACTTCAAATGAAAAGGCTGATTTTAGGATCCCCACCAGCAAACATCACTATGGCGGCAGACGTGCTGGAGCGGGTACCATAGCAGGATATTGCAGAAACTTGCCATGGAAGGTGCACATGACATGTGGCAGGGGCAAATCTGCTGGTAGAGGTGTTTACCTTCATGCAACAGAAGGCCGTTAGCCATCCAAAGCAGCTCTGCTCTGAGTTCTTTCTGTGATTGTATGACATGGGTTCAGACTTGTGCTTCCTGTAGATCGACTTGCATAATGAGTTTATTTCTCCCTCACAAGGTTCTGTTCCCCAGCTATTATCAAGCAATCGTCAGCCTGTGAAGTAGCTGAGCCAGGTGTGTAGCAAAGTGATATTATGCCTGCGCAGATGCTAAACCTATGGAATCGAACTAGTTATAAAGGATGAGGAGGGGGAGGGGGAGCTTGAATCTTACTGGCCCAGAGGGGGAGGTGTTTCCCACCACTTTAATGTGCTCCCATTGACAGAGTATGGGAGGGAGCAGTTTCCCATCCTTTTAATGTGTTCTCTTTGACTGAGAGAGATAGTGGTTTCCTGACAATTTTATATCATACAAGGCTATGTGATTGGTATCAGGCTACATAATGGCCTTACTGAACTTCTTACAATTGATCCTTGTGTGTGGGTAGGGCAGATATTCCCTTCAATGTCCTTGAATGTACCACATATAATTGCCGGAGATTCTCCAGGTGGAGCGGAGTGGAGTTGACCTTGAATATAACTGGCCCAAGTGTGCTATCTGACACTGGAAGTTGTTATCAGTGACCTTGAGAGAATGGTGTTATCTGTCACAGATCTCCTTACTATGTTACAAATCTATATAGGAATTTTGGCTGCACCACAGTAAGAAACTGGCTGAATAGGATCGTGGGAGCATTCTATGATGATATTGTGGCAAAACTGTCATCATAGCACCAGCATGAAAAATATCTAAATCGTTCCAGCAATTATTTAGTGAAGTGCACCTAGCCACTGTAATCAGTTTTCTCTTCTCACACATGATATCGTTCTACAACCCACAGACGGATGGTTTTAGAAAACAAGGTCTCGCATGATTGCTGTACAGTACTGATAAGTACAAAAGTTACAGAGTGCAGCATTCTGTATGGCATAATTAGTTTATTTGGTAAGTGCCTGACCCATATCTGAGCGTTCAGTGCATCTTTAACTGTGTTGAGAGACTGCTGTAATACATGGGACTTCATGTCAGTGCCAGAAAGGAGGAAACTATTGCGGAATATAATTTAACTAAAAAATATGGCATTGCAACACAAATATTTCTTAGAAATTGGACTATTTTAATAGAATATTACTGCCAGTACGAGCCAACCTTGAAATGACTTTTGGTATCATATTACAGCTGACACGGTTGCGCACGTAATATTTAAGGTCACTCTACCCTCCCATCCCCACTCTCTCACCATCCCCTCCCCTTCCCAATCCCTCTCCCCTCCTCCACTTTGCTCTCGCCCATTATGGTTCATTCAGGGTCTGTACACAATATCACCTGAGATCAGTCAAAAAGTAAAATAAGACTGAAAGTAAGTATTTGTTCATCACTTATTAATATTATTGTTATTAATTTACTCGATTATACTTAATTTATTTCCTAGCAGTGCAACAGACCCCAGCTGAAATGCAACAGCAACCTACAGATGCACTTTCAGATTTAGCATACCTGCTGTCGTTCGATTATTTTGTACAGCTACCTGAGCCTCCCCACAACTCGCTGAGCCTTATTTAAGTTCCATAAAAGCGCCGCTATTTGCTAACACATATAATTCGGTTGCTAGTGGATCTAAACCCATGAATGTAGGCCTAGCTCATGACAGTGACAAGGTATTATAGAAGCAGAAAACATTCAGAAGATGTCTGATCTATCTCCTACACCAATTCACATTCAGATGTTTGGGATCTGGCGGATACATGTGGAGTAGAGGTGCTTGAATTAACTTCAGAGGACACGCTCATTTACATAAAACATTCGAGTGTTGTGAATTTTTATGATCTGTACTGTGAGTTAATGATTGCTGCAGACAGAGTGACAAAATGGCTCTCAGTTCTATGGGACTTAACATCTGAGGTCATCAGTCCCCTAGATCTTAGAACTAACCTAAGGACATCACACACATCCATGGCAGAGGCAGGATTCGAACCTGCGACCGTAGCAGTCACGCGGTTCCAGACTGAAGCGCCTAGAACCGCTCGGCCACAGCGGCCGGCTACAGAGTGACACACTGGCATCCATATTTAATAGGTGCACACTATGATTTTATAGAGTATTTGCTTGAGAATGGTGGAAGTATAAAGTAATTAGAGCAGTGTATAGACATTTGCATTCTCCAGCGCCATAGTGTATAAATATGATCCTATAAGTATCAGATCTGTTGAAGCAGAATTCATGGACGATATCCCTATGTATCTTGTGGCATCTGTTGGACTGAATGCTATGCGAGTGAGAGAATATGAAGATCTTCCGCATGATTTTTGAACGCCAGATATAAAACTGCGGTTTGTGTAAATCAACATCGATAGAAAGAACTGAATCACCCTGTATTTTCCCCGATTTCTCAGGCCAATATCGTCTCTGACCAAAGACAAAAGGTACCCAGATTTTGCTGTCGGACGAAAAACGCACTGACTGCCGTATTTCGTGAGGATTCTTACGATTCTTGAAGACATATCGCCAAAACACGGCAAGAAGACCATTGCAATGTGTACCTTTGCATCTTCATTCATATCCGAACATGAACTGTCTCTGATTGGTATGGGTTTCATATCTGTTTATCAAAATAACCGTTATGTTGGAACACTGTTCTTAGGTATCGCTGCTCACCAGCAGGCGGTCAGGATCTGAATTTGAGATCGCGTGTGCTCTATGTACCAGGGAGCGAAAGACATTGCCGCATTGCGCATAATGGAGGAAGTAGTTAGACTGCAAATATAACTCTTTGTGAGCGTTTCCGACACACATTATCTCCCAGCGTTCAGAGAACTGCATTTTCTCTATGGAGATTACGTTGTGTAAACTCTTAGTTAGATTTTAGTTTTATTTATGCATGCATTTATTTCTTTATTTTGGTAAGATGTCAGCTGCTTTAGAATGATCATCCATATATTTCAAATGGCATTTGAAAATAGAGCTTATCTCTTAGAAATACTGCACGTGAAATGGCATCATCGATTAATTTTCCATTTATCTTCATTAACTGCGAAGACCTGTTGCTCTCGGTATATGGTGTTTGTTCGTTCTACTAAATATTCGAGATTCTTCTGACCCTAAAACCATTAAATAGTACGCTAACATTTTTTTCTCTTCCATGGTGAACTGAAAATACGAATACCGCGTGTTCAAATGCTGGACAAACATTTGTATTCCGTAGGGTCACACCGCAAGTGTATCTTCAACATACCGCCAGAAGCAGGAACGTTGGAGAGTTACCAACCACAGTGCTTTTTTTCCCAAAATCTTCCATAAATTAATTGGGTGCCATGGGGCACAGGAGACTTCTCATGGCGACACTGTCAGCTTGTTCCAAATACAGGTTATTAAATAAGAAGTAAACGGAGGTAACCACATGCTTAAACAAAGCCACAACGTCCTTCTCAGATCCGCTGCTAAATAGCTGTAATGAGTCATGTAGGAGAACTTACGCAAATAAGGATATAACACACTATATGTATCAGTCAGTTGTATGAAACAAACCAATAAGATGGGTTTACGTAGAGTCGTGACAGAATTACCACACCACTAACGAAGTTGCCAGGTCTATTGGTAGATTAACGCGGACTCTTCAACGGGTCTGCAACGAATGGTGTACAACTCATAGCAACGCAGCATTGTGTTAGAGCAGTGGTCGTAAAAAGATCCGTAGACGAATGCCACGCCTTGCCAATGACAGTCGATTTCTGACCCAACAGTGTGTGCTGCTGTCAGTGAATGCAAGACTATTTCAAACAGCAGTTACAGAGAAAACACTACGATCGCAGGTGCGTGGACTGGTCATTTGGAGGCTGGTACCTCGCAAAAGGCCATCGCTCACAGTAGCACATAAAACGGCGTAGCTTCAGATGGCCAGACAACTTGGACTGGGGTTGTATAATGTGGTTCAACGTGTCACGATTTGGCCTCTTTTCAAATGACGGAAGATGTCAACTGCACCAATAGCCCTCTGAGGCGCATAATCCTCTGTGTGTGAAGGGTATAGTTCAGACTATAGGAGCTTCTGTGAAGTTTGGAGGGCGTTTTTCGTGGCATGACTTGAGCTCACTCATTCAGGTTACCGTAAAGATGAACCACAATGTCAGCATTCTCGTGACCAAATGCCCTTTTCCACACATCTTCATGATAAATATGATGGGCACACTCCCATGTTCGAAGATTGCATTAGCTGTGTTCATACGTCTGCATATATACGTTCCCGGTTTAAAGACCGTTCAGGTATCCTATCACACCGTGACTGGTCCACTAAATCACCTGATCGTAATCCTATAGAAAATATCTGGGACTGTTTGGAACAGTGGGAGGAATGTAGCAGCCAATATTCCGGCACCCTGGTAGTTCTGTGGTACGTAATCATCAATGCGTGGCTTCAGCTGGATATGGCATACCTGAAGAAACTTGTAGCCTCTCTTTCCCGCCGAATAGGGACCATGAGCAATGCTGGAGCCGGTTTTACGCGATACTAGCGTGACGTCCACTTTGCGTGACTAATCTTTTGTCCACTTCATTTCTGTTCCGGACTCCGAAGTGTGTTAAACTGATAAGATTGATCAGAGTTAAGCTGATACGCTGAATGTTAGTGACACTGATAAGAGTGATTCGATTACACTGAACATTGAACAGTAGCCCATTACAACAGAGTGAACTGCAGGTGAGAAGGAATGCATACGTAGCTATAAATGTGAGTTCCCTCCTGGAGAAGCCTTGAAGGAAATATGAGGTAAGTGCTGCACGTCTAAAAAAAGGCCATACTCCCATGACAACGGAAGCAACCTGTTCGAATGACGGTATCAAGTACTGTCATCACAATGAAAAGAACCAGTTCGAAGGACTGTATTGAGAAAGTGATATTCTTTTTAGAACGTTTAAATTGCTACGAAGCTGAGTGACTTGCCTTTTTATGTCCCAAAAATGAACGTCGTTTTGTTCCTGTGAAACGCCAATTCTGATAAGGACAAAAATATCACGGGAAAAATCTGATTCTTACACCTATAGGTAAATAGACTTATAATCTGGAATCGTGATTGTTTACGACAATGATTAGCAAAACAGAAATAACGAAAATATGTTTGGCCCTTATTAATGCAGCACGAAGAATCTTACCTCAAATTTAATGTTCGTACAGATACTACTGCAAAACTAAGGAAGGCCTAGAGCTGTGGAAGCTTTTATACTAACGTTGTACATTCATTAAGTACCTTTGTTGAAACTCAATATAAATAGTTCTTAATGAACAAATATAAAACATTTAGAAGCATCTGTTAGATTCCCTGCATTAATCACAATCATATCCCGAAATCTAAATACACTACTGGCCATTAAAATTGCTACACCAAGAAGAAATGCAGATGATAAACGGGTATTCATTGGACAAATATATTATACTTGAACTGACATGTGATTACATTTTCACGCAATTTGGGTGCATAGATCCTGAGAAATCAGTACCCTGAACAACCACCTCTGGCCGCAATAACGGCCTTGATACGCCTGGGCATTGAGTCAAACAGAGCTTGGATGGCGTGTGTAGCTTCTACACGATACCACAGTTCATCAAGAGTAGTGACTGGCGTATTGTGACGAGCCAGTTGCTCGGCCACCGTTGACCAGACGTTTTCAATTGGTGAGAGATCTGGAGAATGTGCTGGCCAGGGCAGCAGTCGAACATTTTCTGTATCCAGAAAGGCCCGTACAGGACCTGCAACATGTGGTAGTGCATTATACTGCTGAAATGTAGGGTTTCGCAGGGATCGAATGAAGGGTAGTGCCACGGGTCGTAACACATCTGAAATGTGACGTCCACTGTTCAAAGTGCCGTCAATGCGAACAAGAGGTGACCGAGACGTGTAACCAATGGCACCCCATGCCATCACGCCGGGTGATAAGCCAGTATGGCGATGACGAATACACGCTTCCAATGTGCGTTCACCGCGATGTCGCCAAACACGTATGCGACCATCATGATGCTGTAAACAGAACCTAGATTCAAACGAAAAAATTACGTTTAGCCATTCGTGCACCCAGGTTCGTCGTTGAATACACCATCGCAGGCGCTCCTGTCTGTGATGCAGTCATGGTCTCCGAGCTGATAGTCCATGCTGCGGCAAACGTTGTCGAACTGTTCGTGCAGATGGTTGTCTTGCAAATGTTCCTATCTGTTGACTCAGGGATCGAGACGTGGCTGCACGATGCGTTACAGCCATACGGATAAGATGCCTGTCATCTCGACTGCTAGTGATACGAGGCCTTTGGGATCCAGCACGGCATTCCGTATTACCCTCCTGAAGCCACCGATTCCATATTCTGCTAACAGTCATTGGATCTCGACCGACGCGAGCAGCAATGGCGATAGGCTGCAATCCGACCTTTATCAAAGTCGGAAACGTGATGGTACGCATTTCTCCTCCTTACACGAGGCACCACAACAACGTTTCACCGGGCAACGCCGGTCAACTGCTGTTTGTATATGAGAAACCGGTTGGAAACTTTCCTCATGTCAGCACGTTGTAGGTGTCGCCACCGGCGCCAACCTTGTGTAAATACTCTGAAAAGCTAATCATTTGCATATCACAGCATCTTCTACCTGTCGGTTAAATTTCGCGTCTGTAGCACGTCATCTTCGTGGTGTAGCAATTTTAATGGCCAGTAGTGTAACTCTCTAACCCCTCACAAAAAAGGAAACACAATCGTCCAATTATGTCGCTATACTCTTAAAATTGAGCTCTATACTGCTGCCAGCCCAAGAAATAATTCCCATTGTTATCGACTACATTCAGTACCGATGCCTGCAGATATTATTAAGCACCATAGAAAAGAAATCAATTATTTTCCATGAGTTATAGTAGCAGCTCCATGATACACAGCTCCAATAAGCGCCAAATGTAACGTGAGGTCTGGTAAATATTCGTCGTTTGAAAACAAGGGGTCAGAGAGCCCAGACACACCCGTTTCGTTTTAGGCGACAATCGCAAATGACAAAGAAAAAATGATGTATTTACTGTCACAGGAAATGCTGTCTTTATGCATGGTACACAAAATACACTATGTGATCAAAAGTATCCGGACACATGGCTGAAAATGACTTACAAGTTCGTGGCGTCCTCCATCCGTAATACAGGGATTCATTATGGTGTTGGCCCACCCTTAGCCTTGATGACAGCTTCCACTCTCGCAGGCATACGTTCAATCAGGTGCTGGAAGGTTTCTTGGGGAATGGCAGCCCATTCTTCACAGAGTGCTGCACTGAGAAGAGGTATCGATGTCGGTCGGTGAGGCCTGGCACGAAGTTCGCATCCCAAAACATCCCAAAGGTCTTCTAGAGGATTCAGGTCAGGACTCTGTGCAGGCCAGTTCATTACAGGGATGTTATTGTCGTATAACCACTCCACCACAGGCCATGCATTATGAACAGGTGCTCGGTCGTGTTGAAAGATGCAATCGCCATCCCCAAATTGCTCTTCAACAGTGGGAAGCAAGAAGGTGCTTAAAACATCAATGTAGGCCTGTGTTATGATAATGCCACGCGGAACAAGGGGTGCAAGCCCCCTCCATGAAAAACACGACCTCACCATCACACCACCGCCTCCGAATTTTACTGTTGGTACTACACACGCTGCCAGATAACGTTCACCGGGCATTGGCCACACCCACAACCTGCTATCGGATCGCCACATTGTGTTCCGTGATTCGTCACTCCACGCAACGTTTTCCCACTGTTCAATTGTCCAGTGTTTACGCTCGTTACACCAAGCGAGGCGTCGTTTGGCATTTACCGGCGTGATGTGTGGCTTATGAGCAACCGCTCGACCGTGAAATTCAAGTTTTCTCAGCTCCCGCCTAACTGTCATAGTACTTGCAGTGGATTCTAATGCAGTTTGGAATTCCTGTGCGATCGTCTGGATAGATGTCTGCCTATTACACATTATGACCCTCTTCAACTGTCGGCGGTCTCTGTCAGTCAAGAGACGAGTTCCCCATTCTGCTCTCTCACGATGTCTAATGACTACTGAGGTCTCTGATATAGAGTACCTGGCAGTAGGTGGCAGCACAATGCACGTAATATGAAAAACGTTTGTTTTTGGGGCTGTCCTGATACTTTTGATGACATAGTGTATCTTAATTGAAGGATACCAAACAGGGACTGAAAAACAAGAGACCTGTGTGGGTTTATCGACTTTAATGACACCATCTTACTGTGTCATCAAAACAATGAAACTGAAGGGAACGTTAGAGTTTATCATCCCTTTCAAGTCCAAATAATTTGCGATTGTCAGCTTGTTGAAAGAATCATCCCAGCATTTCTCTGAAATGACTGAGAGTACGGAGGAAATCTAAATCAGGGTAGCTCCTCCGGGTTTTCAACCCCATTGCTCCATAACACAAATTCACTGTTTTACACAACGCGCAGCTTTGTGCAGAATAAGGTATTGCTGCGCCCCAAAAAAGTTCGGCATCCGAATTTTAAAATTTTTTAAAGTTTTATTCCGGCTGCTGCCAGGCAACAGAGGCTAGCCTAGAACGATGTGCTAATCAAGCAGGACAATGCGCAGTACTGCTGACATTATGTCGAACACTTCAGCTGGATGAGTTTGTGACGTCGTCCATGGCTGAAGTACAGGGAATAGCTACAGCCGCAACGCAGTGCGGCCGAGGGTGAAGTAAAGTCTTGAAACACGTCGCACTTGCGTCCTGTCGAAAACACACACGTTGATAATGTGACTGAGCCTAGCAACCTGTGTCCGATGCGGAGCCACGGAGCGAGCCAGGAAAAGCTGACGGGACGACTGATGTGGAACAAATTCACTATTCACTCCCAGAAAGGCCACGTCAGAAACGTAGCAAGAAGTATATAAATAATCAAGCCTAGAAGTATGTTTGGCAGGTGCTCTGTCTGTGACATGGAGGAGGCCTTGATGGTGGCTGTCGAGCGAACTACGAGGGGCTTTTGAAAAGTCTGTGCAAAAATAAAAACTACTTGTGTGTTTGGGGTAAACCTTTTTTTTAATTTTTCGACATAGTCTCCGTTTCGACTTATACACTTCGTCCAACGCTTTTCTAATTTGTTGATCCCTTCCGAATAATAGGAATTGGCCAAGTCTGCAAAATAGCTATTAGTTGCTGCAGTCACCTCCTCGTTTGAATAAAATCTTTGTCCCGCGAGCCATTTCTTGAAATTGGGGAACAAATAGTAGTCCGAGGGAGCCAAGTCTGGAGAGTAGGGGGATGTGAAACGAGTTGGAATCTTATTTGCATTCATTTTGCAACCACAGCTGCTGAGGTGTGTGCTGGTGCATTGTCGTGATGGAAAAGGACTTTTTTGCGGTCCAATCGCCGGCGTTTTTCTTGCAGTTCGATTTTCAAACCGTCCAATAACAATGCTGCTGCTACTACTAAGGAGCCCGTTGTTGCTCTAACAGAGCAAGAACGAATGTTAACAGATGAGAACTCTCGTCAAAAGCAGGAGCATGACGAACTCCTTCATAGATCTGAGACTTTGCAAGTCGTTCAGTTTCAATTAAAATCTGAGTCAGTGGAAAATATGGTATAGTTGGGGTTATCTTCTTATTTTTTTTGATCCAATTCTAGCCACATTATCAACCTCTTTTGGGTAAATCAACAGAAGACGTGTCAATATTCATTATTGATATTACAGCTGCTGCTGAAATTAGCGGTTGGTCAGATGAAGTAACCCTTTGTGTGGCTATGTTGCTTGTAACAGGGAAAGCCAAAACATCAGTGTTGTATCATGAGACCCACGCTAAGGCACAGTCTTTCAGTAGCCGGTTGCTGGACTGCATGAGCGTTACCAAAAACAAAATAGCACACGGTTTTTTTACGAGAACTCAGTACTTTATCTTTGAAATGTAATGAGTCGGTTGAAGTCTTTTCAGACAGGATTCGCAAAGACATATGTGTCTATCCAGAAGGTGGAGGCCAATAACGCGCTACTGCAGGAAGCAGAAAACAAAACGTTAGAAGTTTCGTTGCGCAGGATACCGGCAGAACTATCACGAAGAGATTGAGAATCCTTATGATTTAACAGCAGCTCCTAGAATAGCAGTGAGGTTGGCGAAGATAGATTTTGCTATGAAGCAACTGTATCTTCACTTCAGAGGTCAAATGTTACAGTATCAGCGACCAGACAATTACTTCTGTGGGAAAGTTGGCCACCGAGTACCACATTAGGAAATATGAAAAGCGTAACTGGGAGAGACATCCACTATATTCAAACAGGAATGCTTTGTCCTTCGGAAAGTGGTCCTGATAGGCTGTAACACTGCACAAGTTAGAGCACAGACGAAATGCTGCTCAATGGGCTTAGAGATTAGTATAGTACAATGGTTTCTTGCACACACAGAACACACATTTTCAGTCTAGACCTTGTGAGCAGGAGACTTGGTGCACCATAATATAAGTTACTTGGAGTTGGCTGTATAAGTGTGGAGTCACTGGGTACGATGGTACTTGATTTTGCTGTTGGGCAAACAAGGGTTTGCTATGTGGGGGTGGAAGGTACTCAGCGATTCTCAGACTAGATTTCCTCGACAAACATTGTGCTAGGACTGACCTTTGATAGTGCACAGTTGACCTCAGTGATACTTTGTTTCACTTGGGGGATACAGTTGTAAACCAAGCAATGTCGCAAGGTTTACATGTCGTGAAGGTGATGCCAGTTAAACTGCTGACGAGATCATTAAAGATTGATTAACAGGATAAAATACTGGCAGGTATGGAAAAATTAGTGTGTGTTTCTGTAGGTATCAATTTGCCTTGTGGGATTTTCTACAAGGTTGTGCCACTCCCAAGCTATGAAGGGTTTAATGCTTCACATTGTTTTGTACCCAGAAGCACATCTTGAGCGAGTAATATTAATGGAGAGTATATGTTGAAGAGCCAAAATATTATGACTACCCGCTTAACAGATTGTTGGTCCATGTTTGGAACGAAATACATCACTGATTCTGCATATGAGAGATCCGACAGTTTGTTGGTATGTTGTGGAAGTCTGTGATATTAGATTTATACGTATATGTCATATAATTCGCATAGATAACGGGCCTATGATTTGCGTAAGCGGTGATGGCGCCCAATGACTATCCAGATAGGTTCCATAGGATTTACATCAGTCGAATTTGGTCGCTGAGACATCAACGTGAGTCCACTATAAAGCTCCTCAATCCACTGTGCCATGGTTCTGTCACTGAGACACAAATACTTACCCATAGCCTAATAATGCTCCCATCAGTCTTCATCCTTGATGCGCTATACATTTCGAGCCTCCGTTCACCTCGATGACGGTGTTTGTGGTGACAACCATCGACCTACAGTAGCAAAAATGTGATTCACCCTAAGCGTCGACGTGTTTCCATTGATCGACATTTGAATTCTAATAGTCCCATGCCCAATACAACCATAATGCTGTTGGGTCAACATGTGAACATGTAGGGGTGGTCTGCTGTGGAGCTCCGTGTTCAACAATGTACGATGAACGGTGTGCTCCGAAACAATAGTGCATGCACCAGCATAGTGCTCTTTTGGCAGAGATGCCACAGGCCACCATCTATCCTACTTTACAGATCAGACAAGCCTCAAAACCCCACGTTCTGTGAATAGCCATGAACATTCAACCATTTAGTGCTTATCATTAGTTTCACTGTCCCACCTCTTTCCGTAGATGCTCACAATTGTCCTATTTTTTAATTTTATGAAAAACTTGTTTTTTTAAATTATTTTCAAAACAATATTTAAAAAAGCATTTTTAGATCGTTTTCTTAGCCCCAAGAATTGTCCTATTTTTGACTTCTGTGAGAAACGCATTTTTAAAAATTATTTTCGAAACAAATTTTTAAACAAACATTTTTAGATAATTTTCGTAGCCCCAAAAATTGACCTATTTTTGACTTGTGTGAAAAACGTGTTTTTTAAAATTATATTGAAGAATAAGTATATAAAATTATTTACTTTCTGCTTTAGCGGCAATGAGATTATGATGAGCTGTTGTTTATAATGTTTTTTGAGATAACACTTATTTACAGTTCTACCACATTCACATGTAACTTCAATTTTGCTACATTCTTTTGAGCATTCTTTACATACATAACAATGTTCACCTATTCGATATTTATCTTTATAAAATTCTTCAAATAGGAGAGAAAATTATTTTACATTTAGCTACTTTTTGAATGTAAGTAAATTAATTAGAAAAACAATTTCTTAAAAAATTTCACATTGTGAACTCTATATCATGAAATTCATTGTTTTTATTTTTAAGTTTTTCATTCCTTCATATTTCAGTTTCATTTGTTCTTTTCTAATTACTTCAAGTTCCCAAGGATCAATTAATTTGTAATATCTATTTGGTAAAAAACTTATAATCATTATTAAGTTCCTTACAAATTTTTTTCTCTATATCTAGTATTTAAATATTCACAGACAGTAACATTATATGAAACATTAATCTCTAGTTCAGTTAATTTTTTAATCTCTTTCGAGACACTAACGTCATTAAGCTTCTTGATTACAGTCTCCATTTGTATAGAATAAATTTTATCAGATTTATATATAATAATTTTTATTAGATTTTCAATAATGAGTAATGACCATATGGTAATGTATCTATTCTCTTTTCTAAAATATATCTTTTATTATCATGGGGACTCAGTGTTTTTTTGTTTACTTTAATTGTATATATTTCGTGTTTTTCACTTTAAATTTTCTAAATTGTTCTTTATTGTTAAATAAACAATCTTTATAATCTTCTAAACTCATTTTTTAACAACACATTTTTTAATTCCTTTAGATTTCTTTTCTATTTTGATGCCAACTTTATAAACATACATCTTTGCTCTTAAACCACAAAATTCATCCATTATTTATCCATTACATTCATCTTTCATTTTACCAACAACTTTCTTGTTTACTTGTGGAATATTATATATATTATCTGTCGGATAATCACTTGTATCAAAATAATCAATCATTGATTTTATATGTTCATAGAAACCTTCAGTTTTAATATTATAAATATAGCTATCTGTATCTTGATATCATAATTCAATATTTTCTCCATATTTGGGTTAAATATTATTTTAGTTTTATTGATATTAATAGCAGAGGGTTTTCACTAAATATAGTTCTATTTTTAAAGTTTCGTTTAGGTACAAGTTTATCACTTACTTTACTATATGAAAACAAATTTTATATCTTGTCTGTTTCTTTTATTCTCTGTTGTTTTACCAAATACAGAATTATTCATTAATTTATAGAAATCTTTTTCAAAATCATTTGTGCCTTTAGTTCTTAATTGTCTGTTTAGATCTATATATTTCCTTAACCAATCAGATTGTTTAAATTTTAAAACTTTATGTATTTTTGTAAGTTTCATTCCTAAAGATAAATATTGTTTAAGATTTTCTAGAATGTACTACATAATTACACTTTTTATCTAAAGTACTTATTAATTTACTTTTATTTGTACCTGGAACACGTTTGATTCAGGTAAATGTGGTAAATCTTTATGTAAATCATGTAATTCTTTTGGATATTCTAGATATAGTTCAAATATATATACATCTTGACTATTGTTTGACAATTCACTTATTCTTGTACAATTAAAATTATTTGGTTCTTCCTATTTAAATGCACCATATAGTAAATCTTGGTTCATAGCATAACCATATAAATTATTTGCATCTAGATACTTTATATAATTTGATATTTCTTTATTATTATTATCTTTTAAATATTTATTATTTGCTTTTACATATCATTTACAACATTTTGAAATTCCACGTCTTATACTTTTTTTCCACTATTAGAAGCACATCATCATCATGTAATAATTCAAGATTTTGGTTAGTAATTTTTAACATTGCATCCTAAGATAAACCTGGTACTGTAAAATACCAAGAAGGATCTATATTATATGTCTGTGTACATGTTTTTCTAAAATTTTCAAAAGCATAGCTTAAGAATAATACATCAGTTTTAAGATATAAGTCATGATATTCACCAAGATTTCTTATATTGATTTTTTCCCAAACTAATTTTGCATGTTCATAATCTTCATCACTTATGTCACAATCATTTAATTCACTATAAAATTTATCTTTTGTTGGTAATTGTGTTTCTTCAAATTTTTTCCAAGAATCCATGTAATCATATGGATAAACACCTTTTCTAATTACTAAGTTAAATAATTCAGGAGAAACATACTTTTTAATCCAGAATGAGATTTTCACTCTGCAGCGGAGTTTGCACTGATATGAAACTTCCTGGCAGATTAAAACTGTGTGCCCGACTGAGACCCGAACTCGGGACCTTTGCCTTTCGCGGGCAAGTGCTCTACCTCTTGCCCGCGAAAGGCAAAGGTCCCGAGTTAGAGTCTGGGTCGGGCACACAGTTTTAATCTGCTAGGAAGTTTCATACTTCTTAATATTTTTAATGGATTTATCTTTAGATCTGGTGAACGATTATCAAGTGAAGAAGCCATTAATCTAATTGTATCAATAAATCTCATTTTTTTTGTACATTTACCAAATGATATATTTATTTTCATTATTGGGTATTAGTTCTATTTCTTTATCATCATAACCAAGTTCTTTTACAAAAAGATGTGAATCATAACCAGATAAATTATGCAAATAAATAGGTACAAAATCAAGTTGTTTTGGTTTTAAATTACATGTAATACATAATGGAGCAAAATATTTTCCAGTTAAAAATCATGATGAGGAACTATTTTATTCTCGTTTTGGTATAAGGACATTTACATAGTGTACAAACTTAAGATTTAAGAAACATTTTGTATTCATCAAGTGTAAGTGGTTAAATTTCTTGAATTTCAGAATAAATTCTTCCAATTTCTTCAGCTTCTTGTTTTATACTTTCTATAAACTTTTTATGACAACTTGGTACTCTATAAACAAAAGGATCTTCTTAATTTCCATATATATATATATATATATTTAATATAATGACAAAATCCACTTGTTTCACGTTTTTGATATTTCATTGAATATGGTGTTTCTGGATTTGGTTCAAATTAACCATCTTTAAAATTAAACGTTCAAAATGAGGATAAATAACAAATGGAACCTTTTGTGTAAATTGATAATTTTTAAAATATACAGATTCTCGCTTACCTGGCATTTCAACTTTTAATGGTTTATTAGTTAAAAACTTTTTTGTGTGTTCATCTAATATTACTTTACTATTACAATGTAGTAAACATAAATCACAAACAGATTTTACTTCAGTTTGTTTAGTCATTTGATTTGATACAAGTCTAGATGAATTTTTTATGTAACAATAAAGTGAATTATTATCTTTCTTGATATAAAGTAAGATTACATCTTTTCCCTCTTTAGATTTTGTTATTTTTAATTGATACACTTGATAATTTTCATCTTCATCATCAAATGAATAAACCTTAATAGATACATTAATTATATTATCTATTTTTGGAATATGATCAACTAGTAAAGGAAATTCAATTTATTCAACTATTTCATCAATATCAAGACCAACATCATTATATTTTGTTATTCTTTCAGCATTTTTATGTACAGGAAATGAAGCTGATTTTATAGACCACAGAAAACACTTTTGATCATAATTTTTCACATTAATACAAGCTTTTTTTTATTACTTCAGGTAAATCAATTTAAGATGATCCTCTTAGGGGAACATATCTGTTAATTGCTAAGTGTATACCAATAATTCTATTCAACGACCATCCTGATCATTGTGCTTCAAAATTAGATATTTTTTTCTAACATATATATTTTACCATATCTGAATTTTTTATTAAAATCTTCTTCTGTTAAAATTGTATTGTTTGGTGTTGGTTGTCCAATTCCTTGAACTTTTTTCATTTATTTCATTTGTTCGTTGTTTATATTCAGAATATAAATTAAAATTTACCCTTACACCATGATCTAATTTCAAATAGTCTTTAACAATCTTAAAAATTTTTGCTTTTACTGCACTTAAGAAATGATTAGGATCAAATACATCTATACTTTTTCAAAATTTATATTTTATAATCTGTCTGCAAATGCTTCTTCTACTAAGTAATTTTTAATTGTTATTTATCTTTTGGTTTTACAAATATATTTGCAGAAAATGGGAATATTCATTTTAATGGTTTATTTTCTTTAGTTAGAAAAACATCATAAATATCATAATATGGTAAATGTTTCCAAAGATTCTCAGATTTATTATTTTTAACAATATTTGTTTGATTTGCACATACTTCTTCAGCTATACAAATATTAAAAATATTTTTATAATTTTTACTTACTTCAGTTAAATAATTTTTATGGTTTTCACTTACTTCAGACAAACTGTTTTCAAAAATATTCGTATTATCTTCACTTAATTGACTGACAGCTGAAGCAGTCTCAAATCTGCGATTAGACTTATTGTTTCTACAAATAGTAGGATGATTTCTAACAATAATTGAATGGTTACTAATAATATACCTAATTAAATCCGTAAATTTGAATATCCTCATAAATTATTTCTTTAAAAAATTCACGAAGTCTAGAAACAGTGTATCATTGTAGTTGACAAGCAATTTGTTCTAGTTGAACAGCAGTGTATCTTTCCAGTTTGCTCTTCTAGTTACTACAAAAAAATTTAATAGATTTGTAAAAATTATTTTAATAATAAAATGATAATTATTTAATACATGGATAAGGATTATTATTTAATAAATAATTAATTAAAAAAAAATTACCTAACTGTGTTGTTGTTGTGGTCTTCAGTCCTGAGACTGGTTTGATGCAGCTCTCCATGCTACTCTATCCTGTGCAAGCTTCTTCATCTCCCAGTACCTACTGCAACCTACATCCTTCTGAATCTGCTTAGTGTATTCATCTCTTGGTCTCCCTCTACG
Organism: Schistocerca americana; assembly: GCF_021461395.2. Classification (NCBI taxonomy): domain Eukaryota; kingdom Metazoa; phylum Arthropoda; class Insecta; order Orthoptera; family Acrididae; genus Schistocerca; species Schistocerca americana. The sequence goes on along the minus strand of NC_060130.1, from coordinate 654,657,832 downwards.
ATTTTTACCCTCCATGCTGCCCTCCAATACTAAATTGGTGATCCCTCAATGTCTCAGAACATGTCCTACCAACCGATCCCTTCTTCTAGTCAAGTTGTGCCACAAGCTCTTCTCCCCAATTCTATTCAATACCTCCTCATTAGTCATGTGGTCTACCCATCTAATCTTCAGCATTCTTCTGTAGCACCACATTTCGAAAGCTTCTATTCTCTTCTTGTCTAAACTATTTATTGTCCACGTTTCACTTCCATACATGGCTACACTCCGTACAAATACTTTCAGAAACGACTTCTGACATTTAAATCTATACTTCTTCAGAAACACTTTCCTTGCCATTGCCAGTCTACATTTTATATCCTCCCTACTTCGACCATCATCAGTTATTTTGCTCCCCAAATACCAAAGCTCCTTTACTACTTTAGGTGTCTCATATCATAATCTAATTACCTCAGCATAACCCGTCTGAATTCGACTACATTCCATTATCCTCGTTTTGCTTTTGTTGATGTTCATCTTATATCCTTCTTTCAAGACGCTATCCGTTCCATTCAACTGCTCTTCCAAGTCCTTTGCTGTCTCTGACAGAATTACAATGTCATCAGCGAACCTCAAAGTTTTTATTTCTTCTCCATGAATTTTAATACCTACTAGGCATTTTTATTTTGTTTCCTTCACTGCTTGCTCAATATACAGATTGAATAACATCGGGGAGAGGCTACAACCCTGTCTCACTCCCTTCCCAACCACTGCTTCCCTTTCATGTCCCTCGACTCTTATAACTGCCATCTGGCTTCTGTACAAATTGTAAATAGCCTTTCGTTCCCTGTATTTTACCCCTGCCACCTTCAGAATCTGAAAGAGAGTATTCCAGTCAACATAGCCAAAAGCTTTCGCTAAGTCTATAAATGCTAGAAACGTAGGTTTGCCTTTCCTTAATCTTTCTTCTAAGATAAGTCGTACGGTCAGTATTGAATCACGTGTTCCCGTATTTCTACGGAATCCAAACTGATCTTCCCCGAGGTCGGATTCTACTAGTTCTTCCATTCACCTGTAAAGAATTCGCGTTTGTATTTTGCAGCTGTGACTTATTATACTGATAGTTCAGTAATTTACACATCTGTCAGCACCTGCTTTCTTTGGGATTGGAATTATTATATTCTTCTTGAAGTATGAGGGAATTTCCCCTGTCTCATACATCTTGCTCACCAGATGGTAGAGTTTTGTCAGGACTGGCTCTCCCAAGGCTGTCAGTAGTTCTAATGGAATGTTGCCTACCCATGGGGCCTTGTTCTGACTCAGGTCATTCAGTGCTCTGTCAAACTCTTCACGCAGTATCATATCTCCCATTTCATCTTCATCTACATCATCTTCGATTTCTATAATATTGTCCTCAAGAACATCGCCCCTGTATAGACCCTCTATATACTCCTTCCACCTTTCTGCTTTCCCTTCTTTACTTAGAACCGGGTTTCCACCAAAGCTCTTGATATTCATGCAAGTGGTTCTCTTTTCTCCAAAGATCTCTTTAATTTTCCTGTAGGCATTACCTATCTACCCCTCGTGAGATAAGCCTCTACATCCTTACATTTGTCCTCCAGCTATCCCTGCTTAGCCTTTTTACACTTCCTGTCGATCTCATTTTTGAGACGTTTGTATTCCTTTCTGCCTGCTTCACTTACTGTATTTTTATATTTTCTCCTTTCATCAATTAAATTCAGTATCTCTTCTGTTACCCAAGGATTTCTACTAGCCCTCGTCTTTTTACCAATTTGATCCTCTGCTGCCTTCACTATTTCATCCCTCAAAGCTACCCATTCTTCTTCTACTGTATTTCTTTCCCCCATTCCTGTCAATTGTTCCCTCATGCTCTCCCTGAAACTCTCTACAACCTCCGATTCTTTCAGTTTATCCAGGTCCCATCTCCTTAAATCCCCACATTTTTGCAGTTTCTTCAGTTTTAATCTACAGTTTATAACCAATAGATTGTGCTCAGAGTCCACATCTGCCCCTGGAACTGTCTTACAATTTAGAACCTGGTTCCTAAATCTCTGTCTTACAATCATATAATCTATGGGATACCTTTTAGTATCTGCAGGGTTCTTCCATGTATACAACCTTCTATCATGATTCTTAAACCAAGTGTTAGCTATGATTAAGTTATGCTCTGCGCAAAATCCTACCAGGCGGCTTCCTCTTTCATTTCTTAGCCCCAATCCATATTCACATACTATGTTTCCTTCTCTCCCTTTTCCTACTCTCGAATTCCAGTCACACATGACTGTTATATTTTCGTCTGCCTTCACTACCTGAATAATTTCTTTTATCTCATCATACATTTCATAAATTTCTTTGTCATCTGCAGAGCTGGTTGGCATATAAACTTGTAATACTGTAGTAAGTTTGGGCTTCGTGTCTGTCTTGGCCACAATAATGCGTTCACTATACTGTTTGTAGTAGCTTACCCGTACTCCAATTTTTTATTCATTATTAAACCTACACCTGCTTTACCCCTATTTCATTTTGTATTTATAATCCTGTATTCATCTGAGCAAAAGTCTTGTTCCTCCTGCCACTAAATTTAGATACATGAACAAAGGAACAAAAATTTGTAGGTATCATCATCAATTGTTTCAAGAATGAAAAATTTGAAACACAATTCTCTATTAGAAAGTATAGGATTGATTTATATTTTACAGAATACAAAATTCCTGTTGAGTGTGATGAGAATTGTCATAATGATTGAAATATAACGGAAGAAATCGAAAGACACGAATTCATAGAAGGTTAATTGAAGTGTAAGTTTATTTGATTTAATCCTGACAAAGAAAACTTTAATATTTATGTTGTCATCAATAGAATACATACAAATATTTTGGAAAGAGTGAAGATGAATAAATAAAATAGAGGCACCCATTTAATTTTTTCAAAACTAATAAAAAATATTTCTCTTAAATGGAATCGGTTGTAGATATCATCAACAATAAGCTTACTTATAACAATAAACAAGTTTTCATGATTATTGATGAAGAAAATAATCCATGGTTTTACGCAAATGAAGTTGCTGATCTGATATGTTAGACAAAGGAATGCTATTAAAGAGAATGCTAAACAAAAATAATGTAAAAGATAAGGGAATTTTGGTAGCACTATTTAAATGCTACCTAAATATACACAAAATTAAACAAAATGCCTTTTGCAGAAGATTTTCAAGGTTGGGTTTATGAAGAACATTTATCTTCAATTAGAAAACATGGAGAATATAAGATTAGAAAAGAGATGATTGATGGATATAATTATCAAATTATACACAAAGATAATTGTGTACAACAATTACAAGAATTGAATAAATTAAACACAGAAAAAATCAATTAAAAGATAATAGAATTAAAATGAAAGATGGTTATATCCAAAGTGGTATAAATAGTTTATTACCACATGTAGATCCTAAAACAATTGATGACAGTTTAAGACCAACATTCATTATTTTAAAATTATTTGATTATGAATGTGTATATAAATAATGTTTCACTAGAACACAAGGAAAAACTTTACAGAAACAACTATATAAAATTGAAGATAGGCATCCAAATTGTGAAGAAATGTTAAGATTGAATTATAATCCTAATTCAATATTTCTGTACCAACGAATGAAAGAAAATTTAACTATTTTCCCTCATGTGAACTATTTCAATATTTTGGAAAACTATACACAAGAACAATTGGTTAATGACATTAAAATGTTTCATCAAACTGAACTTTTATAAAATTACTCTATCTTCACTTGCCCAACAGTTATGTGAATTATTACAACCCAACCATTTAACATAAACTTTATCTTCTTTCTTTCTTAAAACTTTTTCAACTAAGTATACAATTGGATATTACGTTTCCTGTAGTTCTTGTTCATAAAAATTTCCTTTTATATCTTTTAATTTATATGTAACTGAATTAGAATAAATAACATATAAATAACATCTTCAATTTCAAAAATTTCTGTTGACCAATGACCTGTATATAGATTTTCAAAAAGACCTTTAAGTTTACTAATTCTAACTTTATCACCTTTTTTAAATTTAGCTTGCTCACTAGATACAATGTTATTATTTCTAATTTTTTTCATTTACTTCTATTGGTTTCAAATTTATTGTAGAATGTTTTGTATTATTATATTCATCAATTAGCTCTTTAACTAAATGTAACCATTTATAATTTCCTTGTAAAGCAAATTTCTTCCACATCTTTTCTTTAAGTGTTCTGTTAAATCGTTCAACAATAGATGCTTTTAATTCTGAAAATTTTAAATAATGATTAATGTTTTATTATTTTCATTAATTCTTTAAATTCTTTGTTATAGAATTCTTTACCATTATCTGATTGTAAATTATTTGGTTTTTATCTATAAAATTTTTTTGAAAAGTATCAACTACATTCTTACTTGTTTTATCTGTAATAGGAACAGCAAATGCATATTTAGAAAAAACGTCAATTACTGTTAATAAATATTTATAACCTTTGTTTATTTTAGAAATTCTTTTTAAAATACCAGAATCCATCTATACTAGATCAGCTTGTCATAAATCATCTATCCTAAAAGAAACAAACATTTCTTCTTTTAAAATATATTCTCATTGGTTTTGTAATTCATTAATTATATTTTCATGAACATTAGTATTATTTGAACTTTCACGAGCACTTACAAGATTTTTAAGAATTTTTCTCTTTTTCGATTTACAAATTGTGCAAAGACCTTCAATTCTTTGTCTATCATTTTTAGTTGTTACTCTATGTGGATTATGTGTATCAGTAAACATTTTTCACTCTAAACAATAAATATGATAATCATGTCAAGTATGATTTTCCATTTATTTACGTTAAAAATTTAATAAAGTTAAAATTAATCTAATTTTTCTAACTTGTTGATCTTTACCTACTTGTTTGTGTAGGTTATTTTAAACATCTGATTCTAATGATTTAAGAAAACTTTCTACTGAATCTATTTTATTTAATGCTTTAATAAGATTGATTTTTTTATCGTTTGTTTTTCATTATTATGTTCCAAAATACCATCTATAATACCATTTATTTGGTTTAACTCTGAAACAATCTTGTTATAATCTTCTTTATTAACATAGTTATTAAAAGCTATTTCTATTTCCTTTTTTAAAAAAAATCTTGAAAGTGTTGTAGTAATCTTGATGAATCTGACCCATTTTTCATTAAATTGCGTATTGTTGACAAAGTTATTAAATTGTGTTAGAATGCTCATGTATTCAGGTTTTGTAACATATTCCTTTTCTAAGTATTGTTTAGTAACAGCATCATAATCGCTAATTGGATCGTTTAAATCTACTAATCTTCTACCTTTAAAATCAACATAAGATTTTGTTACTTTAAAAATCGCTCGTAATTATTTCTTAAGTTGTTTAATAACACTTTCCAGTTTTGTATCAAGTTTTGCCCCTAGTTGTTCATTAATAACACTATCTAGTGTTCCAGCTAAGTCTGATAATACATTTCCATCACCCCTAGGCCACAGCTTATTTCCAAAAATGTCCATTTATTATATCTAAAATTTCATTAAAATTATAATTTTCACACAGCAATTTTAAAACGAATAGACATAAATGCCCACATATTACTTCATCCAAATTTTGTATTCTTTCTGTATTATAATATAATTCATCTTTTCCTAAATAGTAAAGTAATTGTTTTCGTGTATTACCACCAAAGAGTAAAAAACTAGTTTTTAATTTTTATTTTTATAATTACAAATCCAATGTGTACCAGGAAGATCATATGTATCTAAATTTACTATACCACATTCAATTTTTAATGGTTTATTTGGCAATTCACCAATCATACATAACCATGAAAGTTATTAATTATTAATTGTTTAGTTAGTTTTTGTATATCAAAATTACTTAATGCATTAGGATATTTATCAATTACGTTTTCGAAATTTTTTTTTGTTTTCTTTATTCCACTTCCTACTGCTTTCTCTTCCAATTCTAAGTCTTTTTTGTTCCACTAATTCTTTATCACTTTCCTTCCTATTTATAACTGCTTTTGCAACTGCTGCAGATCCATCAGCTAAAGAACCAGTTGTTGCTAAATAAATTAATTCAGCTAATAATAATGGTAAAAATCCGCCTTCATGTTGTGTTAGTCCTTTAACATCTTTATTTTTTGTTAAATCTTCAATAATTTTTTTAACAACAGGAATACCTAATGTAATAAGTAAGTTTCCACCAACTTTCTTCTTTGAACATCTGTTAGAAATGGTTCAATTGCATTTAATTGTTCATTATTTAACATCAATTTACTTGACTTTGGTTTTGTTTTGCCACTAGGTAACAAAGTATAAGCAATTGCAAACTTATTCATTTATATAGTTAAATGCTTAATAAATTTTTTTTAAAATTTATAATCCCCAACCATTCTGATCAACATTAATTCCCATACCTAATTTTCGTTTTCCGAACATTATTCCTCTAACTGCTGTTGCTGCTACTTTTTCACCAAATGAAGCATAATTTGCATACATTCATTCTTTTGCAGCTAATTGAAGTTCTTTATCAGCTATATGTCTATTTTCTAAATCTGTATGCAATGTCATGTGGTTTGCAAGCTTCATCTAATTGATTATTTCCTGGAACAGCAAGTGTTGGTCATTCTTCAAGTTTAGTGAATGGTCCACAGTAATTATATCCTGGTAGATGTATCTCAGGCATTGGAACATTATTTGAAACCCAATTTACTAATCCTTTTCCATATTTATCACTTTTCCAAAATGTATGTGGAAGATTATTAAAAAATCTAAGAAAATATGGCATTCCTTTTGGATTATCAATTATAAAATCACTAAATTTATTTGTTAACATTCATGTTATGCTAACTTTTTCATTATGATAATTCTTATTTCCAGCTAGTTCTTCACCATGAATTACTGGTAATCTATCAATTAATTGTCTAACATCATTCATCCAAACATATTAAATTGGTTTATCCATATATTTTTTAACTAAATCATATCCAATAGCTTCACTTGATGATGAAGAATCTGATGTCAGTTGATATCCTTTTGGAAATAATACATTAACGATTTCTTTCATCAGTTTATTATATTTTTTACCTCTACCTGATTTTATTTTGATTACTTTCAGAATATAGTGCTCCTGAACAATACCATATATATGCGTAATTTGATAAATCGACGGAATTAAACTTTTCATTTAAACCATCTATAGTAATTTGATTTTTAGTTAAAAAATTCATTAATCCATCTGTACCTTCATATTCTTTCACACCAACGTTTAATCTATCACCATAAAATATTACAGGTAATTTTCCAACTAATTTAAATGCTCCAACTGGTTTTAATCATGAAGTTGGATCTTCCCTATGATTTATATACTTTAACATTCTTTCACTTACATCTATTAACATTTTTTTTACCAACATTTGCTTGTGTTTCATCAACATTATCATTATCATACTGTACCTCTTTAATTTTTGTAGCACTATCGGATTGTTTCACTTCTATTGTTTTCCTTAATTTTTTCTCTTGTTCATATTCATTAAATATATCTTTAATTCCTGATTAACTTAATGTATAATCATATTTTCCAGAAATAAAATCATCAGACCAATCTTTTAATGGTTTAATTGGTGATAAGTCTTCTAAATCGTCTATATGATGACCATATGGAATCAATTGTTTTCAACTTCTGTGTTTTCTTCAATTGCTTTTAAATCATTATCACCTAAACCTTCAATACCTTGTTTTACTTTTTCAACAACATCAATAACAGGTTTATCTTCCTTTTTGTATTTTTCATATTCTGTTCTTGGTTGATTTTTCCAAAGTTTAGATTCTTCTTTTAATTCTTCAGCTTTCTTTTTATTTTGTTTAGCTTGTTTAACATCTTCTTCACCATACTTTGCAAATATTTATTAAGGAAGAAAGAAACATTAATTATGTTCAACTCTTATGTTTAACATTTCTGTTTAACGTTTATGTTTATGTTTTTCATTTAATGTTAAAGTTAATGTTAAGGTTAATGTTTTATTTAATGTTTATGCTGTTAAGAAATGATGTATTTTATTTCTAAACTTACGTTCATTTGGTTTTCTAGACGTATCTACTGTGAAAAATCCCAAATCATCATTCCAACATTTACTACACATTTCTTTAAAAGTATCAAACTTTAAATCTCCACCAACAAACTAATGGTACATATGATTTAGATTTGTATCATCTTGTCTAAAGATGTTTAAAAAATTTTAATTGTCTCTAACTAACTGTTTGGGTATTTTTGAATAAGTTTGAGCTAAATAAAAGCAATGTATACCTGTGTGTCTTCCTCTAGTAAAATATTCTCTAACTATATCATGATTTTCTAGAATGAAATCATTGAATACAACGATTGAATTATCTTCATATTCATCTAAACGAATAATTTCTTCATTATTTTGAATAAAACTAACAATGTTTTCACTAATTTTATCTTCAATGTTTTTAGATTGTTTTATAAACTCTTCATATTTTGGTTGATCTAAACTTTTAGAATAAACATACAAATAATTAATTTTATTGCAGTTTAACCATCCTGCAGCTAAAATATAATTGTCAATGATTAATGTTGTATTTCCACAACCACTTGGTCCAATTATTGCACATCTAATAGAATTTGGTAAAAGTGTACCATATTTGTTTTTTAACTTATTTTCTGGAATTCTTATTTTTGGTTCCCAGTCGGTTTTATTCATTTATTTAATAGTTTTTTTGTAGTAAATGAATAGATTATTTCAACTTAGTGATAAATCTTCAATACTTAGAAAAAGATTAAATGTTCCAATACGTGATAGTTATACTAATGTTTCACTAGTTGGTTTTTATTCAACTTTCTTAACACCAAATATTACAACAAAAAATAATAAACTTTATTGTGATGGAGAAACGATAGGAATTTATTCATTCGAAGAAGCCAAATATCCACATTAAAGCAGCTGAAAATTTAAACAGAATTGTTATTGAAAGTGATGTAAAATTATATGTGGATATAAAAGATAGTATTGGAAGTTTTCCTTGGTTTTAATAATCAAGTTGTTTTAGCTAATGAAAAAGCCATAGCTAAAGATGTTTCTAAAATAATTCCTTTTGAATTAATAATTATAAATTTTAATCTTGCTAATAGAATATGTGTAAAGCATAATGATCATTTTTATTAAAAAGCTAATATTATTGTTTCACTTAAACATAATGCAGAATTTGGTGGACCAATGATTTATGATACATAATATCCTGTAAATGTTCCTATTTTTAATACAATTCAAGATTTAGAAGTTACTATAACTGATGAAAATGATAATTTAATTGACTTTAATGGTGCTATGGCAACAGTTGTTTTAGAAATATCTTAATAAATTTTTCCTTAATAAATCAGCAATAGCTAAAGCAATCTTAGACTGCGACATGAATAAAATTGAAAGTTATCAGTTTTACTCATTCCCTGTGAATGATAAAACTAAAAGTAATTTTAATTTTCCTAATACAGATACAGAAATTCAAATAAATATTGGCGATATTTGTCTTCCTCCAAATCATGCACAATTGTACATGAATTTTAGTATTATTCGAAATGATGGTATAGATTATCCAACTTACGATGGAAAAGCAAACAAAAAATTAATTGATAATTATGTAGCAAAACTATTTGATTTTATAATGATAAAGGAAATAATTTTTATCTAGAATTGAGCATCCTTTTATTTATTCATCTGTTTTACTTCATCTAACTTCATCTGCTACTGATAAAATAAATAGTAAAAGTAATGAAGTACTTTATCCATTATCAATACTTGGTGAATTTCTTAAAGATTATAAATAAATTATGTGGAAAGAGATTAACTGTAATTTTTACTTGTAGTTCATCTTCTGGAGATGTAATTCTTCGGATGGCTGATAAAAATTATGCTGGAATTGAAATAAAAAACACTCTTCCTAAAGAAGTTAAAATTGTTATAGAATCTACGAAAATTCGTGTACCAGTTGCTAATATGTACCAAATTATGAAATTGAACAATGTGAAATTATTCTTAAAAATCCGAAAATTCCTATTTCTTTTTACGAACTTCAAACAGAAGAAGTTGCTGGTTTATCTGGTAAAAACAGTTTTGAAGTAGATATTACAAATTACTATAACTCTACTGAATTTGATATGCCATATTTCCTTTTTATTGTATTTCAGATAAATCGTAAAAATAATCAGTTAGTTGATTCGTCATTATTTGATCGTGTTAACTGCAGAATATATATTTAAGAAATGGCAGAAATGAAGTTTTTCCTCAAGAAATGTGGAATATTAATCCGCCAAATAATTTTCTAAAAGCATATGATGCATTTTTAGATTTTAAAAGAATTACTTTACTAAAATCAGATATTGATATTAATCCATTAAGTTTTATAACTAATTATCCAATTTATGTAATCAATATTACACGCAGAATGAATGTTGTAACTATACAGAAAACTACTATGAAACTGTGTGCAACTTTTAATGATAAAATTGCGAATGATACACTTGCTTATGTAATTATGTTCGGTAAAAAGAATCTTATATATGACGCACAACATAGTTTGTGTAATGAAAATTTTTAATTATTAACATTTGCTTCTATATAAATGAATGAAAAACTTAAAAAATTTATGAAAGTATTAACTTCATGCTTATACACATTTCTGAAACATTTTAAGAGAGATAAAAAAAATAAAAGCTGAAAAGTTTGGTATGTTTCTTATTAAATTATTTCTGATTTATTTTATTATATTTTTTCTGGAGAGTTCTTTTTATGTAGATTATGTTAGCATTTTGAATTTTTAAAATCGGTTAATATTTGACAGAGATCGTCACTTAATCTAAAGTCAAAAAGTGCTGAGTCATGAAAATCGACTTTTTTGTTTATTAAGTTATTTTGATGAATTTCGGTATATGTCCTACTAATAGTTCCAGACGAAAGTATTTGAAGAAAAAATTCGGTTTGTTGCATTTTAAATAAAATATTGTGTTTGTTGCATTTTATATGTTTCAAGTTATCCACTTGTTGCATTTTATATGTTTCGAGCTGTACTTTCAGAACAGTAGAGACATCTGTGATCATTAGTCTGAACTAAGTAGATTCCAGCTTCTGTCAACAGATGACACTGGTGTACGTTCAATTGAAAAGAACATGGGAACATACTTTCCTTTTGATATAATTGTCTCTATTTATTTGTTTCTAATTTTGTTATTCAAATCACGTTAATCAATTCTTCACGTCTGTTCTCTAATTTAAAAATGGAATAATGTTAATAAAATAATTAATTTGAGCCTGAAATAAATTAATGAAAAAGTTGATTTTTAGAAGATACTTTGTCAGTAGAACTCCAACTATATATATAATCTTCGAGCTACTTTACTTCAGCCAAACTTCACACAATCATTGACCAATCAGAGTGCGCATATCAAAGGTCAATATAATGTATTTGTGCGAAGAGTGTTAGCCATTTGGCAAAAACATCCAACATACTCACCTATGTACTTAATAACAGCCTGAATAAAAAAAGCGGTTCTGTTAATTCAGAACTTAGTCTTCGTGTAACACTATGTACATAGGGTCAGAGGAGTCCGAATGACAGAAAAATGTGTGTAGGACATTGTGAGGTTGTTTTGCAGTTTTTAAAAATCAATAAAATGTTAATATAATTTACTTTTGTTTTAATTGATACATTTCTTTAAATTTACTTACATTCAAAAGTAGTTGAAAATAAAGTAATTTTCTTACCTATCTGATATAAATTAAAAAACGCGGTTTTCACAGAATTCAAAAATAGGACAATTTTTTGGGCTAAGGAAAAGTTATAAAGATGCCTTTTTAAGTATTTGTTTTAAAAATAGTTTTAAAAAACACGTTTTTCACCTAAGTCAAAAATAGGATAATTTTTGGGGCTAAGGAAATGATGTAAAAAATGTCTTTTTAAAAATAGTTTTTAAAATAATAGTTAATTCTCTTATTTATTTAATTACATTACATTCACCAATGGGAAATGTACATAAAATAAATGATTTTTTATTATAGCTATTATTATATTATTTTATTATATTATATTATTATTAGGTAAAAGGGGTAGTAGATTGTTTTTGTATGTTCTGGATCATTAAATCAATCTTTTGGAAAATAAAAAATTGCGAGTGTTAGCAAGTAATTTTTTATTTTTTATAAGATTGGTATAGTGGTCCAGAACATACAAAAACAATCTACTTGCAAGTATTAGAGAAAGAAGACTTCGATAAGTCGAGTTTGGATAAAAGTTTCTTAGAAGTAGATACCTTAGAGGTTGCGAAGCAACTCAAATCGCTTGATATGGGCAAGTCTTCAGGTCCAGATTGTATACCGATTAGGTTCCTTTCAGATTACGCTGATACAATAGCTCCCTACTTAGCAATCATATACAACCGCTCGCTCACCGATAGATCTGTACCCACAGATTGGAAAATTGCGCAGGTCGCACCAGTGTTTAAGAAGGGTAGTAGGAGTAATCCATCGAACTACAGGGCTATATCATTGACGTCGATTTGCAGTAGGGTTTTGGAGCATATACTGTATTCAAACATTATGAATCACCGCGAAGGGAACGACCTATTGATATGTAATCAGCATGGTTTCAGAAAACATTGTTCTTATGCAACGCAGCTAGCTCTTTATTTGCACGAAGTAACGGCCGCTATCGATAGGGGATCTCAAGTTGATTCCGTATTTCTAGATTTCTGGAAAGCTTTTGACACTGCTCCTCACAAGCGACTTCTAATCAAGCTGCGGGCCTATGGGGTATCGTCTCAGTTGTGCGGTTCATTCGTGATTTCCTGTCAGGAAGGTTGCAGTTCATAGTAATAGATGGCAAATCATCGAGTAAAACTGAAGAGATATCAAGTGTTCCCCAGGGAAGCGTCCTGGGATCTCTGCTGTTCCTGATCTATATAAATGATCTGAGTGACAATCTGAGCAGTTATCTTAGGTTGTTCGCAGATGATGCTGTAATTTACCATCTAGTAAGGTCATCCGAAGACCAGTATCAGTTGCAAAGCGATTTAGAAAAGATTACTGTATGGTGTGGCAGGTGGCAGTTGACGCTAAGTAACGAAAAGTGTGAGGTCCATATGAGTTCCAAAAGAAATCCGTTGGAATTCGATTACTCGATAAATAATACAATTCTCAAGGCTGTCAATTCAACTAAGTACCTGGGTGTTAAAATTACGAACAGCTTCAGTTGGAAAGACCACATAGATAATATTGTGGGGAAGGCGAGCCAAAGGTTGCGTTTCATTGGCAGGACACTTAGAAGATGCAACAAGTCCACTAAAGAGACAGCTTACACTACACTCGTTCGTCCTGTGTTAGAATATTGCTGCGCGGTGCGGGATCCTTACCAGGTGGGATTGACGGAGGACATCAAAAGGGTTCGGGAGTGGAATGGTAGGGAGATAGTATGATTGTGGTTCGATGAACCCTCTGCCAAGCACTTAAATGTGAATTCCAGACTAATCATGTAGATGTAGATGTAGAAGTCATAAGTAAACTATCGACAGAGTGGCGTGAAATGAGAAAGTGGTTCACTTGAAGGGGAGTGATCACACAATTGTGGAGGAAGTGTTGTTGAGGTTTAACGACTGTTTTGTGTGGATTGATGGTTACCAGCAGTTCCAGTAACTCAGTACTGTATGCCTTCTGGTGATAGTACACCGATTTACAGGGAAACATATTGCACAGCGAGACATTTACAGCCATTAATGGAGTAGTTCACTGAACAGTAGCTACACGGTGAGATCACAGAACCTAGTGACAGCTCCTGGAATGCAAGTATAGTTATCATACTTGAGAAATCATTAGAATGAACGAAGAAATAAAGGTTGTGCTGTGATTATAGGTATGTGCATGCATAAACAGTTACAGATGCTTAAATAATCGCTAACATTACAGAAATATTGGATAATTTGGGTCACTGTTGTTACTTCACTTCTTAAAATGGTTATCATCAGTTAGAAGTAGCACCTGAGGATAGATCAAAGACAGCATTTACGGCACTATGCGGACATTATCTGTATAAGAGGATGTTGTTTGGTTTGAAAAAAATGCTTTAGCTAGTTTTCAGCGGTTATTGAATTGGTTTTTAAGGGATTTCAAGCCAAAGTCCTGTATGGTTTATTTAGATGACATAATAGTTTTTACAAAGGATGTACAATAAGATGTGAGATGATTGGAGCATGTTTTTAGCAGATTACAGTCAACTCATTTGACGCTGAGCATGGACAAGTGATACTTTGCTCAAACTCAAGTTAACAGTATGGGACACTTAATTAGTGAATGTGGCGTCCAGACCAATCTTTGTCTTACAGAAGCAATTCAAAATTTTGCCACTTCACAAACAACCAGACACATACAGTTGTTCATCAGTTTATGTAACTACTACTATACATTTTGGATTTTGCTAAAATAGGCAAAGTTGTGAACAGATTACTCGAAAAGGTATAAAATTTCAGTGGACACAGGAATTTAGCCAGCATTCGAAAAACTGATGAAGGCATTGATTTCGATCTGGCATTGTTTTCTCCCAGTTTAGGAAAAGAGTTCATCCTCTCATGTGACACTTATAATGAAGCAGTCCACTGTATTTTAAACAAAACTGTTAATGGACAGGGGCTCTAGTGGTGTGTGTGTTGAGACAATTAAATGAAGCAGAGCATAATTACTGAATAACTGCCTAGAAATTGTTACCGGTTATATACAGTATTACATATTTCCGGTGTCACTTGTATGGCAAGAAAAATTAAATTATGATGGATCATGCATTACTGAAATGGCTGCTTTGTCTGAAAGACCTGTGTCGTCAGCTAACTTGTCGACCTCTCTAGCTCAGTGACTTTGATGATGAGGTCATGCATAAGCCAGGTAGGAAACACATGGACACAGTCACGTTAAGGCACAAAGTAGCCTTGTTGAGTAAAATGGGCAATAATATGTTAGATTGGTAGCGAGCACTGGCAGAGCATAATGATTGCCAGGCTTTTAAATCACAGCAGCAATTTATAGTATGTGAGGATTTGTTGTGCAGAGCCACAAGACGCAGGCCAGGAGTTGCAATTCTCAAACAGAAGTGTTACAACAGGTTCATGACCATGTATTTCCAGGTCATGATGGTTGATGAGCAATAGATAGATGTGTTGTGGAATGGTTAGAAATATAAAGTGCGACATGTAGCAGTATATCAAGAACTGTGTATCATGTGCACAAAGAGCGAATCTTTCACACTGGAAAATCCTTTTACAGAGGTTACCAGAAGCGGTGAAGATATTTAAAATTATTGCTATCAATATCCTGAGGCCATTCATCAAAACATCTGTGGGTAATAAGTACGAGCTTACGATCATCAAACATTTTTCATAGTTTCTAGCAATGATAACAGTTGCAGACCAAGAGGCCAGTACTGTAGCACAGGCGTTAGTTAACAGTTGGATATTGAAATTTGGAGTACCTGATAGCTTAGTCATGGCTCAGAGTACAAACTTCGTTTCAGAAGTTATGAAACAGCTATGCCATGTGTTATGTATCCATAAGTTACAAATGATCCTATTCCACTGTCAGACCAATGGGGGAATGGAGCACACCCATAAGACCATTTAGAAAATACTAAACTTCTTAGTGAATGCTAGACACTATGATTGGGATACCTATTCTCCGTATGTGGTTTGCATGTACAGCTCAAAGGCCCATAAGGGAACAGACATGTTACCATTTGAGGTGGTGAACTGGAGGAATGTGTCACCCCCCCCCCCCCCCCCATGACAACTGAAGTCATATGTCGGGACGAGATTGTGTTATGTGTCCTCCATATGTGGTTTGTGTGTACAACTCAAAGGCTCATAAGGGACCAGGTATGTCACCGTTTGAGGTGGTGTACTGGAGGAAGATGCCACACCCTATGACGATTTAAGTCATAAGCTGGGACCAGATTGCGAATCGGTAAAGACGTTTGCAAGAAGAATATGGGAAGTATGGAAAAAGTGCAGAAAGCAAGCACTAAGGCTCTGGAATGGCAAGTACATCCAAGCAGGCACATGGGCAAACTACCCACAATATTGTATGGGGCAATGGGTATTGGTCACCATTCCCTATACACTGAGGGGAAAGGCAAAGAAGTTCTTGACTAAATATCACAGACCGTATCAAGTTGTGGAGATGACCTCACCAGTTAACGTAAAGGTAAAATTTCCTACCAAACTGGCTATCGTTCACGTCAGTCGGATAAAACCATATGCAGGATGTGGCACCTCTAGCGGTTAGACAGCGCAAGGCACGTGACATGTCTCATGCTGTAAGGTCACGTAATTAATTATATTGTTAGATTCTTCCCAACTTTTTGTGTGCTGTTAGATTTATTCTTGATATTTGTCGTTTATAGATGATTTTACATTGTATTGTGTCAGATGGATTTAGTGTTGTTTTGTTATATCATTGCCACATGTACTTTTCTTTTATTATTCTGCGGTTATCGTCACGTTTTTTAATACTATTAGTTCCTCGTTTCAAAAGGGTGGTTCCTTTCCTCATGTGGCGAATTCATAGGGATCCAGGATGATGGGGATGATCTTGATTTGGTCATACTTCATCAGGAGTGGAGTAGAACGCAGAACTGTCGTTCAGCCATTGAAGGCAGCTGTGTTGTTCTCTAAGCAATCAGGAGTATTGCTTACAAGTCATCAATGGGCATTAAAATCAAAAACACAAATTTGGGAAATTTGGAACGAAATTCAGATACTGGAAGATGTTTTCACGGAATTATATAAAGAGGCGCAGAGAAATGACTTTTTAGGGAATTGCAAGGGGAGAACCATCAGTTATAGTTTACCTACGGTC
Organism: Schistocerca americana; assembly: GCF_021461395.2. Classification (NCBI taxonomy): domain Eukaryota; kingdom Metazoa; phylum Arthropoda; class Insecta; order Orthoptera; family Acrididae; genus Schistocerca; species Schistocerca americana. Next base: position 654,640,882 of record NC_060130.1, on the reverse strand, counting down.
AGTTAAAGGCACTGTTGTCACAGCTTGTGGATATTTTACCATGGACCGTAAGTTGGAGGAAAAGAGGTTGGTTGAACATGGGAGGAAAATTACTAAAAACGGTATCTGGGACAGCAGATGAAGAGGATGTTCAGAGATTAAATCACACACTTGGTCCGGTCCAGCAAATGTCAGCCTCTATCAAAGGTGTCACAGCAAGGCATGCAACAAGATTGTCTAGTTTAGAGCAGGGAGTACTGAACAATATAAGGTTGGTACGAGAGTTAGCAATGGAGCTAACTCGGTGTACCAGTGATACAAAGACGGTAGTGAACAGCGAACTGGAAAACATATACAGGCAGTTAAGTTCACTAGATAACAAACTGGCCATTGCAATATTACTCCGTGCATTGGCCGATTGGTTTCGTGACACAAGGGGTGAGGTGATGGTGCTGCAGGAAAGAAGACAGAACATCGTAAATGGAGAGATCAGATCAGTGTTGATTCCAGCATGGGAGTTTATATTAGGATAATGACTCATGCAGAAACAGTTCCCAGCAGAATTAAGACATCTAGCAGAAGTGACAGAAAATAATTTATCATTGTTTTTTCCATGTAGCTAGGTTAAGAGCAGGCCAAATATCTCACGAAATAAGCGCCAAACGAGAAAACTACAAAGAACTAAACTTGTCTAGCTTGAAAGGGGAAACCAGATGGCGCTATAGTTGGCCCGCTAGATGGCGCTGCCATAGGTCAAACGGATATCAACTGCGTTTTTTAAAATAGGAACCTCCATTTTTATTACATATTCGTGTAGTACGTTAAGAAATATGAATGTTTTAGTTGGACCACTTTTTTCGCTCTGTGATAGATGGCGCTGTAATAGTCACAAACATATGGCTCACAATTTTAGACGAACAGTTGGTAACAGGTAGGTTTTTTAAATTAAAATACAGAAAGTAGGTACGTTTGAACATTTTATTTATGTTGTTCCAATGTGACACATGTACCTTTGTGAACTTATTATTTCTGAGAACGCATGCTGTTACAGCATGATTACCTGTAAATACCACATTAATGCAATAAATGCTCAAAATTATATCCATCAACCTCAATGCATTTGGCAAAACGTGTAACGACATTCCTCTCAACAGCGAGTAGTTCGCCTTCCGTAATGTTCGCACATGCATTGACAATGCGCTGACGCATGTTGTCAGGCGTTGTCGGTGCATCACGATAGCAAATATCCTTCAAATTTCCCCACAGAAAGAAATCCGGGGACGTCAGATCCGGTGAACGTGCGGTCCATGGTATGGTGCTTCAACGACCAATCCACCTGTCATGAAATATGCTATTCAATACCGCTTCAACCACACGCGAGCTATGTGCCGGATATCCATCATGTTGGAAGTACATCGCCATTCTGTCATGCAGTGAAACATCTTGTAGTAACATCGGTAGAACATTACATGGGAAATCAGCACACATTGCACCATTTAGATTGCCATCGATAATATGGGGGCCAGTTATCCTTCCTCCCATAATGCCGCACCATGCATTAACCTGCCAAGGTCGCTACTGTTCCAACTGTCGATGCTGCCAAGACCCAGTTCATATTGCTGTGGTCTTTTCTCTCTAATATTTCTCCTGATGAATGTATAAAAACAAGTAGTATGCGCATCACTACATCAGTTGAAGTTTAGATGTGACATCATACACCCTCATTTTAATAAAAGAGTGCTTTTCAATATTAAGAGTGAACTATTTCCCCCAGTAGATCCAAGCAAGGGGGAGTGAAGTATCGCATTGATCGGTCAGGAAACATATAGCAGCATACCTAACATCACTGAAGAGAATAATAAACTACATCTAGGAAGTGGTGAAGTTGTGGAAATACCTCCTGGCTCACATGATATTAATGATTTGATTGCGTATATGAGGCTTTGAGTTACATTCAAATGTTTATGCGCTTAAAACAGAGATGAAAGCAACAAAACAGGCAACAGATTTTAGTCACAAAGGTTCAATTAGATTGTTAATAGGTTCTTCGAGGAGCCAAATGTTGGAGAATAATAACTGATGAAACTTACGAGTCGAATCAAGTGAGTATTTCAGCTTTTAGCATGATCCGTGTTGAACGCAATATCGCAATGAATTCATAACTTAATAACAGATTAATTCACACGATTTACAGTAAGTCCAATTAACAAAATTGTGGAGGTGTTTAGCAATCCAGTATATTTCTGAATGACTGTTCAGAGATTAAACCATCTCCAGTTGAATGTCATAGGTTAGAACAGGAATCTATTTGATTTTCATGGTGAAGAAATTAAGGTACGTATCCATCTGAAGCAACAGCATGGGCATAAATTATAAATACAGTGCACACAGCCATCAGAAGACCGCTTTGCATCAGAAGCAGAATGCAATAATAATTGACAGTTGCAAGTGTCTTAAATCGAGAGGACTGGAAGGCCACAATGACATCACTCAATATAATAACTCCAGTCCAATATGACAATCGGATAATTCATCAGGATTATTACTCCCACAAACCATTCCCTTCAACAACGAAATAAAAAATCTAATTCAACATCAAGATGAGTTAACACCTCCAAGTAACAGTTTCCTTTTTTTGGAAGAAAGAATTATGTCCATAAAGAAGGATGGAAGTGCTCTGCAGTATTGCAGCTTACACATAATGCATACGCCTTTATGTTTTTATTTTTGTTAAATAAAGAAGTTAATGGTATTAAGCTCGACTGGACAAGAGATGTTGGAAACACATCGACTCTCAAAATACATGTCTTTGCATCAATTTCGGACCTGAATGTATTACAAAACGCAGGTTAATTCGTAGTTAGATCGATAGGTGGTCACTTTAGCATCTGCATGCCACTCATATTTTTACGGCCTTCTTTGAGGATAATAAATGCGTCATTATGAGTGCTAAACAGGGGCTGGTTCTAGTTCAATGTGTTGTGCATAGTAATCTATACATTCAAGTAGTGCTAGAAGATGAGAATAAAATTGCGCTGGATAAATTGGTGAGGAAAGCAGCCCAATTATGAGTACCAGACAAAAGCACCTGAAACTTTTGTGTACGTTGAATGCAGATGCCCAGCTAACATCAACTTTCCAGTCATGAGAATTTTTAAAGTATCCAATCTTTCCAGAGATATCAAAAGAGTCACGGATGATTAAGATGTCTGATAAACTAGAAACGCCTTGATTATTATTCCAATGATGTGAACAAACGGGAGGGCAGAATCAGAAAAAAGAATTGAGGGTAACTGACAAGTATAAACTAACCAATGCTAAAATGTACCTAAATTCCGAGTATTTTCTATACGATAACTGGCAGATTGACTGGATCACTAACAATGTCAGTCTGCTGTACAATATGTAACAAGTTTTCTTTCCTCTTGCTATGACGACTGTTCAATCAGTAATGCAACACATTTTTTCTCGGCGAATTTCGGTTGAAAAAAAGCATAATTTGTTGTGAGACATCGTGGAATATTTCTGCTATAGTTTCATGTAGCCTTCAAAATGCGTCTGTAATGGAGTTGCATTTCAAGCAGAGACCTGTCGTTGAGTTTCTTTTGGTGGAAAACAAGAGCATCGCAGATATTCATAGGCGCTTGTAGATTGTCTACGGAGACCTGGCAGTGAACAAAAGCATGGTGAGTCATTGAGAGAGGCATCTCCCTCGTGCCGGCCGACTGCACAGAGCTGTGACGCCTGCATTTTTGTACCGTGCAGACACTATCATTCAGAGTGATTGAAGTATCACAATCAGGTACCTCGCTGCACAACTGGAGGTCCCTGTTGGTAATGCTGACACATTTGTCCACCATTTGGGTATTCAAAGTTGTGTGCCCGCTGGATTCCTTGGCGCTTAACAGAAGACAATAGGGAGCAGCAAAGGACCATTTGTGCGGGGTTGCTTGTGCATTATGAGGCTGATCGAGACAACGTTTTGTCGAACATCGTTACAGGTGATGAAACATGGGTTCATCTGTTCTAAGCGGAAACAAAACAGCAATCCATGGAGCGGCGCCACATCAAGATCAAAGCCACACTCTCAGCTGGTCAAGTCATGGCGAAGATCTTCTAGGGCTGTGAAGGGGCTATGTTTGATGTCCTCCCTTGTGGTGCAACGATCGTATCTGAAGTGTATTGTGCTACCCTCAGGAAACTGAAGAAACGACTTCAGTGTGTTCATCGCCTCAAAAATGCAAGCAAACTTCTACTTCTCCATGACAACGCAAGACGTTACACAGATCTGAGCACCCGAGAGGAGCTCACAAAACTTCATTGGATTGTTCTTCCTCATTCACCCTACAGCTCGGATCTCGCACCTTCCGACTTCCATCTGTTTGGCCCAATGAAAGATGCTCTCTGCGGGAAGCAGTGCTTGGATGATGAGGTTATTGATGCAGAAAGACGTTGGCTCTGACGTCGACCAGTAGAGTGGTACCAAGCGGGCATAAAGCCTTGCCAGTAAGCTCACGTAAGGCCGTGGCATTGAATGGATATTATTTTGAAAAACAGGATTTTGTAGCCAAAAGTGTGAGGAATAATATGGCGTATTGGAATCTTGAATAAAACGAACCTTATTTCAGAAAGACATGTATTGTAATACTAATTGAATGGCTCTCTTATGGGGTGATTAATTTGGACGTATGCTCAGCCCTAAGAAGTTTAAGGAATTAGAACCTGTAGTGCTCCAGGAACTACAGTCTAGAGCCGAGCGACCGCTACGGTCGCAGGTTCGAATCCTGCCTCGGACATGGATGTGTGTGATGTCCTTAGGTTAGTTAGGTTTAATTAGTTCTAAGTTCTAGGCGACTCATGACCTCAGAAGTTAAGTCGCACAGTGCTCAGAGCCATTTGAACCATTTTTTGTAGTGCTCCAAGCAAAACGAGGCAGTGATATTAGGAACAGCAAATGTGCGTATTGAATTTAAATCTTCACAAAACTTCTCTAAAGGCATCACAGCATTTCGATTATTGCTACATGAGCATATTGCAAACTATTCACCTCTCACAGGAATCGTACAACGTGCAGTATAAATATTTAAGTACTGTACCACATGCGCCATTTCTCACAATGGCGTCTCAAACTGCAAACATCGTTGTGGATATTCAGGGGTTTATGACATCTGTGGACGATTTGTGTGCAAAAATTTCGCATCCACTGGATTCTCCAACTCCCGACAAATATTAACGAAGTATTCTGTCATCGTTGCCTATCCCAAATCATTTATTACAGCACATTGTGCAACAACTCGTCGAACCATGGCAGCATCGCTCCGAACCTACGATAGAGCATGGGTTACGTCAAACGCCATCAAAAAGTGTTGTGGCTGATTGACAACAGCAGCAATTGCACGTGTGCTTCAGAAAGCTTGCAAATTATCAATTATAAATAAATAATTGTTTTTTTGAAAACATGATAAGTGTCAAATAGCCAACCAGTTACAACACAATTTTCCTTTACCATGTTTCGATTTTGACTATGGGCGTCTTCATCAGAAAATCCACAGTTGCCTAGAAAAATTATAAATAAACTCTAACATAGGGAAAATATAAGAAATAGACAGTGTTCATTCCGAACAAATTTATAAGAAGATTGTACTCACATGCAGTAACCGACAAACAAATTTAACAGCAATAATGCTCTCGTCACATAAAATATTTAATTAAGAAGTTAGTATTAAAACAACATAATATTAAAGACGTTGAAACTGACATCAAGCTGGTAACTGCCAATAGCATTGTAGCTACTTACGTGGCGTAGCAGAGTACGCGCCACTAAGGGCTGCAATAGATAACAGTCACTGGAGGTTGCTTCACACTAACGAGCCCAAATGCCGAAGTCACCACAACGCGGACATAAAACAAGTCGCGCCATGTATTAAAATCGAAGATTCCAGCTCTTTAATTTACGAAAAATATTTTAAATAGCATATAAGTGTTCGTCTAACGTATCAATAATCAGTATTATGCAAAATGAAAACTATATTGAACAACGCAACAAATATTAGGTACATTTTTGTACGAAATGATTATAATGTAATAAGTGACAAAGAGAGGGGAAAACGATATTTTAGAGTCTACGCTGACGAAAAAGAGAAGTCAGCTTTAGGTACAAGTGCACAAAACCTCTTGAGATATGCACATGTCGAGGAGGTGCTAAACTTATCGGTGTACAGTAGATATGAAAGTGTTGTGATGATATAACAGACAGTTAAGAGGAAGCTATCAATTCTAAAGTATTTTTCTAGCGTCTGGTTTCAGTACCACGAAGGTATTGGTAAGAGAGAACGTAAACACATGCACTCCTAACTCTATATAGTTCTGCACTTAAAAAAAGTTATAATGTTAGAGCTTACACATTCCAATGTAAGAAACATATTTCTCGCATATGACATACATTCTCCTCACAAATTTCTCTACGATAAACCATGGGGACAAACTGTAAAATGAAAAAACTTCCGGCCGGTGTGGCCAAGCGGTTAAAGACGCTACAGTCTGGAACCGCGCGACCGCTACGGTCGCAGGTTCGAATCCTGCATCGGGCATGGATGTGTGTGATGTCCTTAGGTTAGTTAGGATTAAGTAGTTCTAAGTTCTAGGGGACTGATGACCTTAGTAGTTAAGTCCCATAGTGCTCAGAGCCATTTGAACCATTTTTTGAAAAAACTGCTACCTTGCACAACATCGATTGTTTGTGATACATACACGATATAGCTTTCCAGAGGTGGTTAGTGCCCACTGTTCACATATGATCATAGTTCAGAAATTATGCTATGCCCGTTTCAGTCCTATACAAAATGATCGTTAGTAATGGAGAATGCCTCTTACAAGGAAACAGACAAACGCGTAGTAGCGGTGTTTGACACGTGAAATCATACATGATGCTATCACTAACTCTGTAAACAGGACATCTGTCAAACAGATGTGCACGTGAGGATTGCAGTACCTCACAAACACCTGTCACTAACTTAGAATCACCGTAGTTATGAAACTGAAGGCTCGATTTTATGCCCAAGATGCGGCACGGGAATGGAGTACGTCGGATAACTCTTCTTTCATCTAGAGAAATGTGTCGAATGTAAAAACGATTCTCCTTAAAACGAGAGAACCATTTTCTTACCGTGTTCTGTCCAATGGCATCATTCTAACACACGGGGCAAATGTTTCTGGCTGCCGTCACCTTTCTATTGAACTCACAGAAGAATATGTCGGCAACGTTTCGGTTTCTCCACTTGGCACTCCGTTTTCTAGCGCCCACACTATCTCCAAATAACAAAATGACAGTATGTAAGCTCAACTAGCAACAACGCACTACAAATAAAAAATGACAATCGATAAACAAACCCACAGCTACCGGAATACTAACACGCAAAACAAAAACGCTACAAACTTATGCACCAACCTAATATATAACTCGTTCTTTGACGATCCTTTATTAATAACAAGCGATAAGACTAAAGAAGTTCATGACGTCAGTATCCTTCACACAGAGAGGAAAGGCTTCAGATTTACTATTCTCGAAGAGTTAGAAATTTTCAAACACTTTGTTTTAATGATGGTTTCATTCTTAATAAACAGTTCAGTTACATAATACAAAAATTTCAACTATAAAGTCATTGCTGATTTCTCTTTTTCCTCAGAATAGACTAAAAAGTACCGTTTCCCTCTCTCTTAATTTGTTACATTGTAGTCCTTTCGTACAAAAATGTACCAATACACTTCAAATAAAAGATAAAGTAGGACACACCGCGAAGCAGCCTGTAGATATGAAACGTGATGTACATGTACGGACAAACAAATGATTACAGTTTCAGAAAAACTGGATGATTTATTCAAGAGAAAGAGCTTCACAGATTGAGCAAATTAGTAACACGTTGTTCCACCTCTGGTCCTTATGTGAATAGTTATTCGGCTTGGCATGGATTGACAGAGTTGCTGACTATCCTCCAGAGGGATATCACACCAGTTTCTGTCAATTTGGCGCATTAGATCGTCAAAATTCAGAGTTTGATGGAGGGCTCAGCACACAATGCTTCAAATATTCTCAATTGGGGAGAGATCTGGCAGCCTTTCTGGTCAAGGTAGGATTTGGCAAACAAACAGTAGAAAGTCCCGCAGTTTGTAGGAGAGCATTATCTTGCTAAAATGTTAGCTTAGGATGGGTTGTCATGAAGGACAACAAAACAGGGCGTAGAATATCATTGACGTACCGCTATGCTGTCAGGGTGCCTCGTATGACAACCAAAGGGGTCCTGCTATGAAAAGAAATGACACCTCAAACCACCACTCCTGATTGTCGGGCCGCATGGCGAGCGACAGGCAGGTTCGTATACCACCGTTTTCCAGGGCGTCTCCAGACATGTCTTCTATCTAGAACCTCATTGATTGGAGTAGAACTGTCTTCAGTGACGAGTTTCACTTCGAACTGAGCCCCAATGACCAGGAAATGCGTGTCTGGAGACACGTCGAACTTCGGTGGGATACCAACCTGAATGCTGACCGCCATACGGCCTGACACTTTGGACTGATGGTCTGGGATAGAATTTATTTCCATAGCAAGACACATTTGTTTGCCATCTGCGGCACCCTTACAGTAAAACGATACGTCGACGATATTCTACTCCCTGTTTTGCTGCCGTTTATGGCAACCCATCCTGGGCTTTCATTTCAACAATATAATGTCTACCAGCACATGGCGAGAGTTTCTGCTACTTGTCTTCGTGCTTGTCAAACTCTGCCATGGCCAGCAAGATCGCCGGATCTCTGTCCGGATTCAAATGGCTCTGAGCACTATGGGACTCAACTGCTGTGGTCATCAGTCCCCTAGAACTTAGAACTACTTAAACCTAACTAACCTAAGGATATCTCACACATCCATGCCCGAGGCAGGATTCGAACCTGCGACCGTAGCAGTCGCACGGTTCCGGACTGCGCGCCTAGAACCGCGAGACCACCGCGGCCGGCTCTGTCCGGGTGAGAATGTTTGGAGCATTATGGGTACAGCCCTCCAATGAACTCGGGACTTTGACAATCTGACGCGCTAATTGGACAGAATTTGGTACGATATCCCGCAGTGGGATATCCAACAACTCTATCAATCAGTGCAAAACCGAATAACTGCTTACATAAGGGCCACAAGTGGACCAACGTGTTGTTGACCTACTCAACTTGAGAAGCTCTTTCTCTTAAACAAATCACCCAATATTTCTGGAATTGCAATCATTTGTTTGTCTGTACATGTACATCACATCCACAGATTTCTATCCCATTCGGATACTTCCTTCATGGTGCATCGCTTTTTTTCCTTGAGTGTATTTGCTGTTGTATTGTCCTCTTACTTACAGATATGCGAGGTGGACACTTACATGCTATTCAAAATATTTTTCGTAAATTAAACAGCTGATGTCTTCGATTGTTAAGAGATGCCGTTACTTGTTTCGTATCCACATTGTGGCAATTTCGACATGTGAGCCTCTTAGTCTGATGTCCCTGCTATTCCATGTAGCTATAACTTTATTGACAGTTACCAGCATTATCTAAGTTTCAGTGTCTTTAATTTTATGTGGTTTTAATACCTACTTCTTAGTGAAGTATTTTAGTGACGATAGCATTATTCCTCTTAAATTTGTTTGTGAGTTCCTATACGTGAGTACATTCTTCTTATAAATCTGTTCACAGTAAAAACTGACTATTTCTTAATTTTCTCTGTGTTAATGTCTAGTTATAATCTTTTTACTTAATTGTGGGTTCTCTGATGAAGACACCCATAACTAGTGTTGAAACCTGGTAAAAGTAAAATTTTGTTCTAACCGGTGGCTGTTTTTACCTATCATATTCTTGTACGGTTGTGGTCTCGCAGCCATGTTTAATTGTTTTTCTTTTTTTGAAAAAGTTTTGTATTTATTTATTCACTTCATATTTTTCACCCCCACGTTTACAGCCTTCAGGTAAGTATATAACATATGTGCCTATGCTTCTCATGTAGAACTGGCGAAGTAATTTTAGAGACTTCGTCTACCAGCTTCAGAAGCAGTTGCGGTTTATGGTTGCTTGCAGCCAGGACCCGTGCAAGCCTCTCTGTAGATGGAAAAACACCAGTCATTTAAAATGTTAGCTAATGTACACTCCTCATTAAAAAAAAAAAAAAAAAAAGAGAAAAAGAAAAAAAAAAAAAAGGATTTCTTCTTCTTCTCCTCCATGTTTTACCGTTGCGGCCTGTCAATAAATGACGCTGTCTTTTAAAAAACATTTATTTATTCATTCAGTGTTTGCATGGTAAGTATTCAGACCGCACACCGGCAGGCGTCCACCACTCCAGCGAGCACTCTGATGACGCGCGAAATGGCTCGCTTGCACTAGTGGCTTGGCGCATCTCAAGTTCGAAACGCCGCCACACGGTGCCTGAAGAAACGCAACATCTGCGAAAAATCGCGTCACAGGTACACCGAGGCCAGACCAGTGTTCTGTCGAGCTCCCAGTGCTGAGGTGTACGCAGAAGAAGACCACGCGCGCAGCAGTTGATATACCGGGTGTTTATAATTAAAGTTTCAAACCGCTGTAGAAATAACACCACTGGTCAGAATGACGTCAAATTGCAACGGAATATTATCAAAGAAGGGGTAAAACGTATGACACAAGAAAAATAAATAATTACAAAATGTGGCAATAGATGGCGCTGTAAGCATCATAATTTAATACTGGTTGACTACAAATGACAAATTAATCATACAACAATGCCTAAGGTGTACGTCTGACGTTAAACAAACTGTACTAATCAGTGTGTATGGGTGTGCAGATGTGATACCGTTAATTACGTACGCGCATCCACCACGCAAGGTCATATCACATCGGAGGGAAAAACCGGTTTTTTAAATTGTCCTGAGGCCAAAAACCGCATAAAAATCATCAGTCAGATCGGTTTTGAATTTTCCTATGGCCAAAGACCGCATAAAAAGCATTAATCAAATAGGTTTTTAATTGTCCTGAGGCCAAAGACTGCATAAAAAGCATCAATCAAAAGCAAATCGGATTATTAATTTCCATGTGACTGGCGCAAAACATGTTGAACATGCTGTCTACTGTTTTCTGCAACAAGTTGAAATCGAGAAACAGCATGTTCCACAGCTGATCAAAGTGTTTGCGAGGTCACGTTCGGAATGTGTTGCGCAATGAGTGCCTTCAAAGCAACTAAATTTGCAATCATAACACTGAACACATCTTTCAGATAGGCCCACAGCCAGAAGTGAGACGGATTAAGAACAGGTGATCGGGACTGCCAGGCTGAAGGGAAATGGCGGCTGATAATTCTAGCATTTCCGAAAAGGCGCTTCAGCAGCTGCTTAACTGGATTTGCAATGTGCAGAGGTGCGCCATCTTGCACAAAAATGATCCCATCCACACATTCACGCTGCTGGAGAGCTGCAATGACGTGCAAAAGACACTCATAGTGCTTACCAGTGACAGTACAGGTAACAGGACTGGAGCACTTGTCTCTTCGAAAAAATATGGCCCTATGATAAATGATGCCGTAAACCCGCACAACACAGTGACCTTTTCAGGATGAAGTGTTACTGGTTGATTTGGGTGTAGATTTTCCGCTTCCCATATTCGACAATTCTGTGTATTGACATGTCCTGTCAGATGGAAGTGATCTTTGTCCACAAAATCCTCCATGGCCAATCATTGTCCACTTCCATGCGAGCAAGAAATTCTGAAGCAAAGTTCTCTCTTGCTGGCAGGTCAACAGGAAGCAACTCGCGCACATGGGAAATTTTGATTGGATATCAAAGAAGGATGTTTCGTAGGATTTTACGCACCGTGATCACAGGTCTGTCAATGTTCGGGCAATTCTCCGTGCACTACACGTTTGCGCACCACCACTCGTCTCCTCCTGCTCTGCTGTGGCGACTGCTTCCAGTGACATTGAATCAATCGGTTTCCTCCCTCTATCAGGTTGCACACCAAAAGAACCCGTCTTTTCGAATTTCCAAGTCCGCAGCTCGTGGTCGTGCGGTAGCGTTCTCGCTTCCCACGCCCGGGTTCCCGAGTTCGATTCCCGGCGGGGTCAGGGATTTTCTCTGCCTCGTGATGACTGGGTGTTGTGTGCTGTCCTTAGGTTAGTTAGGTTTAAGTAGTTCTAAGTTCTAGGGGTTCAGTCTGCTTTCGGCCGGTGAGCGGCGAGGACGTCTTGTTTACGTCCCGTCCGCAGAGTCGCGGTCCGGTCCCAGAGTCGCGAGCGCGCATAGTTCGTTTACTTCCTCGCCGCAGCTAATACTCGCGTCCGTTAACACTGAGTCGCCATGGCTCATTCGTACAGAAAAGCTACCATCAAGATCAGCTTCCAGCCCGACTACGCACGACCACGAGCCTTTGAAGTCGAACGATTCATCCGTGACGAAGTTCCAATACCAACACAGCACATCGTCGGTATCCACCTATCCATCACAAGCAGCGTCGTTTACGTCAAGATGGTCGATGACGAGTTATGTCACGCAGTTGTGAACAGATGCGCGAACACTCTCAAGTTCAAACACTCCGATGGTCACATCGGAGAGGTTACTGTTGACCATGCTGGACTGGGATTACGCACACTAAGAGTCTTCGAACTCCCTTTCGAAGTACCACCGGACGTCGTTACCTCAGCTTTCCGCCCTTATGGGACGGTAATTAGCCACGTGGCCGAAAAATGGAACACCTTCGAGACGTACCAAGTCCTCAACGGCGTCCGACAAGTGAACATTGAATTAAAGAAACATGTGCCGTCCTACTTAGTCATAGGTGGCTGTCGAGCAGTAATAATGTACGACGGCCAACCTCGTACTTGTTCTGGTTGCGGCCAGGAGGGTCATGTGCGCTCGGCGTGTATTCAACGTCGGGTTACACAACTTCCATTGCATGACACGACACCACTTCCTACGCTCACGGCCCTCCCCCTAAATTACGCAGAGGTGACACGATCGACCGTCATGACAGACGACAACCCCCCCGGAAGACAGGAAGCGTTAGAATGCGCACCTGTCGCCGATCCTGGATTGACCAACACCATTACGGTGTCTGCAGGGGTTGAAGAACGCCGCCCATCGACTCCACATGAAGATTCGGACGAGAGAATGGAACTCGACGCTAGGGTTGTACCGACCTCTGCCTTTCTCCCTGAGGGGGATGCTATACGGGAACCACAAACTCTTTCGGACACAGAAACCCACGTCCGCAAACAAAGGTCACCGAGAAAACATAAAAAGCGACGTCGCACACCGTCAGACGATTGCCTCCAGCGGACGTCTTCTCCAGTTGACGACCGGACGGCCGACGAAACGACGAGGAGAATGGATGACACGAGATCGCCCTCATCTGTCACTTTGTCTGATGTTGACAAACCCGATTCCGCTCCCTCGGACAAACGGATGGCCAGCACAGCGCCCGCCGTTGGTACACAACCGGAAACAACTGCGGATTCACCCTCAGTCACTCAGCCCACAAGTGTTCTACCGCAGCCACCGTTAACTTACAGACCTTGGGCGGATGACATTGAAGACGATTCTACGGCCGCTGTGGTGGATGAGGAGAGGGGTCTCTCCTCCCACACCTCGGCCCCTCCCGAGTAGCAACAGATGACGGCGCGGACGCGGCCAGCAGATCACAGGCCCCACCTTTTACGGCGACACTGACGGCAGCCCCCACCGCAGGAGACGATCTACAAACCTATCGCTTAACGACTATCAACATTAACACCATTCGGACACGTACGAAGTTGTCGCTGCTCCAAGACATGCTCAATGCAGCAGACGTTGACATTGTCTTTCTCCAAGAAGTCTTCGTTGCCGATTTCCCGGGTATGTATGGTTATACGGCTCATGTGTCCCACGCCTCGCCAACTAACAGTGGAGTCGCCATTCTCCTCAGAGAAGGCCTCGAGGCGGACAAAGTCCAATATCTCACCGACGCTAGAGGAATGGCCGTAACGGTGCAAGGCGTCCGGTTTATCAATGTGTACGCCCCTTCCGGAACGAATCGCCGTCGTGACCGATCGCTCTTCTTCGCAGAAGGAATAGCACCGCTTTTTCAGGGCAGGCACGATGACTTGATATTAGGGGGCGATTTCAATTGCACCCAAGCACCTAAAGATCAGCTGCCACGCCATTCACCGTGCCCCGAACTTGGGACACTCATCGGCGATCTCCAGCTGGTAGATACATGGGAACATGTCCGAGGAAATAGACCGGGATACACCCATTTCACGAGTCACTCGTCTAGTCGCATCGATAGGATTTACGTCTCCCGTTCTCTCGCGGCAACGGTGAGTGACGCGGAGGTGTGGCCAGTAGCCTTTTCTGATCACGAGGCCTATATATGTGCCGTCACCCTTCGTCGCCAACGGGTGTGGCGCAGCCGACATCCCTGGAAATTAAACCTTGCTCATCTCGCTTCTCCGGATTGTCGACGCGCCATCGAAAACACGTGGAGTTTGTGCCTCCCAACGTATCCTACGTCGATTAGTTGGTGGTTAACCTGCGCCAAGCCGGGCCTACGGCGAACCTTTATTACTTATGGTCGTGAGACTGCTGCTTGGAGGCGGCAGACCCTTGATTTTTATTTCACCGTCCTTCGCGAATGCGCCTCCTTGCCACCCACACCGGAACGACAGCTGACAGTTCAGCGTGCGAAAGCACAGATCGTAGCCCATATGCGCCGACACCTCGAAGGGACGAGCGTCCGAGCGCGGACACAAGACAGACTCGCAACGGAACGACCCACCATGTACCACGTCATCCGAGAACGTACACTGCGAAGACGGGCGCTGATACATGCCATCACAACTGAGGACGGCCATCATCACACGACACAACGCGATATTGCTGCAGCCTTCTTCGACCATTACGCACGACTTTATTCTGCTCAATGTTCCGACCGGCGACGGTGACAGCAGTCTCACAACTGGTTTACGGCATTGTCCCACAGGATTTACAAACTGAATTATTGAACGACATTACGGAAGACGAAGTTATCGACGCCATCGGTAAAGGAGCGGCGAATAAGTCTCCTGGCCCCGACGGGCTCCCTGTGGAGTTTTATAGAACTTTCCAGTATTTACTGGTTCCCAAGTTAACAGACATCTGTCGGGAGCTTATGTCCCCCGCGGTGCCGCTCCCTGCGACCTTCGTAGAAGGAATAATTATACCGGTTCACAAGCCTAAAGGTGGGGCTCGAATACGAGATTACCGCCCGCTAACACTCGTCAACTGCGACATGAAGATATTCACCAGACTATTAGCAAACCGTCTACGACCGACCCTACCTTACGTCATCTCGCCAGATCAGACTTCCCTAGGGGGTATCAACAATATCCACACAGCACTGTGTCGATACCGTAGGGTAAGACCGGTGAGGCGTTGACGGAGACCACAGAGGAGCTGTCCATAAACACCTGGAAGCTGCATTGGCCACAGTAACACGCTTCTGGCTACTGCTCAAAGCTGCGACGACATCGCGACACTGGGGACGAGAACTGTGAAAGCTTTGGTGCCGATGGTATCCCCTGGTAACCTGGTTGTTGCTGCAACTTTCGATAAGGAACATCTGACCAGTCTGTCTTCACTCCAGTCCGTCTTCACTTGAGAGTGAGTGGCTGTCTCTGGGCAGAAGGCGAAAGTGTGAACTATGTGCATGGCTGACACCTTGCGCCTCAACAACAGGTACGAGATGCTACCCATTGTTGGTAACAGTTCTGAGCTATCATATAATGCCTCTCTTGTTGGGCCAATGGCCAATATTCCTACGCAGTCTGGACAAGTGCAGGGGGCGGGTATGCTAGTCATTGTATACTCCAACGTTAGGAAGATAATGTAACCCATTAGGGAAATAGCAGGCAGGTCAAGAAAGAATGCTAGTGTGCACTCGGTATGTTTGGTGTTAGGTCTCGACCGAGATGTGGAGGAGGCTCTGCCAGAGGCTGTCAAATGCAAAGGGTGCCACCAGCTGTAAATCACGCCTCATGTTCGCACGAATCACGGTTGCCACTTGGGTTCTGAGGCCATCCTCACTTCCTACAGGCAGATGATTGATTTGGTAGAAACAGCTAGCATCGTACGTGTGGTGCAGACTTAGCTCACTATTTGCAGCATTGTACCCATGGTCGATCACGGCCCTCTGGAATAGAGTGGAAGGTCTAAACAAGAGACTCAAATGATTGTGTTGTGCGATGGTATTGGATGCGAATTCCTCGACCTCCGCTATCAAGTGGAGAGTTTAAGGGTTCCCCCTAATGGGATAGGCATGCACTAAACCTAGGAAGCAGCTACTAGAGTAGTGGAGTACGTGTGACGTGCACATGGGCTTTTTTTAGGATCAGTGATGAATTGCCTTCCGAAAACGAAGATACGTCAGCTACATTATTCTCAGAGCATACTCGTCACCACAGTTCGGAAATAGAAAAGGTTAATATGATGTTAGTAAACTGCATTAGCAAATGTTCAAATGTGTGTGAATTTCTAAGGGACCAAACTGCTTATGTCATCGGTCCCTAGACTTACACACTACTTAAAGTAACTTAAACTAACTTATGCTAAGAACAACACACACGCCCATGCCCCAGGGAGGACTCGAACCTCCGGCGGGAGGGGCCACGCAGTCCATGACATGACGCCTCAAACGGCGCGGCCACTCCGCGCGGCCAACTGCATTAGCATCAATGGTGAGGTCCCAGAATTAGAATCGTTTATTGAAGGTTACAATGCCCAGATAGTATCAGGATTAAGAAGCTGGTTAAAATAGAAAGAGAGTAGCAACGAAATCCTAAATTCAGATTGGAATATTCATCGTAAGGATGAATTAGTCGCCAATGGTGGCCGGGTATTTATTGCAGTAAAGAAGTAGATGATATCTAGGACGTATATCACGGATTCCGAATGTGAATTAATCTGGGTGAAGTTGATCATCAAACGTGGGTCAGAAATAGTAATTTGATACCTTTCCAGGCCGCTTGTGTCAGAATCTGTCGTAATGGAGCGCTACAGAGAGTAGAATTTCGTGAATAAGTTTCCTGATCATGCTGTTGTAATAGGAGGTGACTTAAAAAATGTTCCAATGTGTGTGGAATCTTATGGGACGTAACTGCTAAGGTCATCAGTCCCTAAGCTTACACACTACTTAACCCAAATTATCCTAAGGACAAACACACACACCCATGCCCGAGGGAGGACTCGAACCTCCGCCGGGACCAGCCGCAAAGTCTATGACTGCAGCGCCCTAGACCGCTTGGCAAATCCCGCGCGGCGAGGTGACTTCAACTTGGCAGGTGAGAGAGACACAGTATCAAAACTGGTGCCCAAGACAGAGATTTGCGTGAGATTATTCTGAAAGTCTTGTCCGAAAATTACTTCAACCAGATAGTTAGAGAACCAACTTGTGAAAGTAACCGTTGTATAGCAAAGAGAGAACGACGTCACTTTAATTCATTCAAGATGGTGGACCCTCCCCCCGCCCCCTGCCCCCTATCCCCTGGTATCAATATAGCAACATTGCGCTAATGACATCATTAGATGACATCATAACTCCTCCCATCCCTCTTCACGTTCCCCCTCCCCCTCTGGGAAAACACCAGCCCTCCAACTCCCTTCCCCCCACCTCTTCCCCCCCCCCCCCCCCTCCCACTACATCCTCGCGAAAAAAAATTACAGGAAAACTCACTCAGTCTGTGCTGAACTGTTGGTGAGGAAGGATTTCTTTATTTTTTCCTTTTTTTGAGTGTTATCCTGTTGGAAATTGGCGGGTAAAGCTCAGTCTGTGCTGAGCTGCTGATTTGTTATCCTGTTGGAAAATATTTCATTAAATTTTTTTCTTTTGTGTATGCTCACCTTGATGTGTGGAGACTGACTGACCTAGTCACATTAACACCACCAGAGAGCACTCGAAATTGTGACATCATGGGTGAAAAAATTCGCAGAAACCAGGGACAATCATGTATCTGATCATGTGAGCACATCAGGGATATAAGACGAGTACTGCAGCTCACTAGGACCAGTCAGTGGAAGCACCATGAGACGTATACAGCAGCAGCAGCTGAGATTGTCCAGAGCCTCCCAGCAGAACAGGAAGAAGCAGAAAGGTAATTACCAACTACATGTCTTTGTTATTGACGTTACTTCTTCTTTGTCCAGCTCCATTTCTTTGTCCCTCATGTAACAGTTCTCTTTCTACTTTGTTCAACAGCTAGGGTGACATCCAGTGTGTTTGGACTTGCAGCAGTGGCAACGGCCTCCAATTTGTCAGAACCTCCAGCGAGCTCCAACGTGTTGGGACCTGCAGTGGCAGCCGGCATGTGGGATCTTATAGAGCACCTGCTCGGCAAGTTGCAGGGCTGTCAAGTTAGCGGAATTTCCGCTAAATTTGACGGATTTTACAACCTGTCAGCGGGTGAAATTTTGCACTTAGCGCTCAACGGATTTTTTAACGGATTTGTGGATTGATATCTGCAAAAAATATTTTTCCGTTTAGTTCAGTCATTCCATTATACAATTTGAAATTATATTTAGTGTGAAAAATCCTAAACTGGCAACAATATGGCTCCACCTAACTCTTAATAATCAGATTTTGATATAGTGTTTCCCCTGCCTCAACACAACAGAATAATCCTTTCCAGTCTTAGTTCTTTGCTTTTGGCATTGTAGTTACAAGTTACCGCGGACCGAAGTCGGTACAGTGCATAGTGTTGAATCGTTAATGTTTATGGTGCAGTTTATCGCGTTGTAATAAGTGATTTTCTTTGCTTTTTTATTAGTTGTCTCATCAAAATGTCTAATCAAAGGGACAAAAAATACACTCAAAAGTTTACAAAAGAGTGGCTTAGCAACAAACAATTGAAAGACTGGTTTCCCGAGATGCCCGCCGATCCTTCTAGTGTGCGATATCGATTTTGCCAGTGCAGTTTCAATTTATTGAATCATTCAAAAAGCAAGAAGCATGTAAAAGCTGCGGCACCCTTTTCTTCACAGGGGCAGTTGAAAATAGATGCACATGTAGTTAGGCAGTCCAATGTAGTTTTGCTGCAGAAGCTGCGTTATGTCTATTTGTGTCTAACAATTCCGCAATAAGATCTGTGGATCATCTCAGCACCCTTTCAAAAAGGTGTTTTATAGGTGCTGACCATGTGTCTCAGATGAGTTTGCATAGAAGCAAGTGTAGTGATGTAATTGAAAACAGTCTTTACCCACATTTTAAGGCCAGTCTGGAAAAGGACGTAGGAGACGGATACTTCAGTGTACTTTTGGATGAATCTACAGACATTAGCGCCAACAAATTCTTAGCTGCGCGTGTGATATACTTTTCTGAGGCCGAGGGTCGCATTGTTCCCACATTCTTGGGAGTGGTAGAGTTAGAGGAACGCAACGCAGTGGCAGTAACCAATGGTTTGAAATCTTTGCTTAATTCATTTAATGCGCGATTGGGGTACTGACAATGCAGCTGTTATGGTAGGTGTCAATAATGGTGTGTATCAGAATATGAAAAGAGAAGTTCCTCATCTTGTCTTAATTCCTTGTGTCTGCCATTACGAGCAGCTGGAGGTATCTCCTGCCGCAGCTGAAACTTTGCCCCGGAATTTGGAATTTTTGTAGTCAGAAACGTATTCTTGGTTTTCCAACTCTCCGTCTCGTCAAATTACTTATAGAAAGTTATTCAGTGCAATAAATGACGGAGCTAATTCATTTAAAATAGTTCAGAAGTGCAATACACGTTGGATCTCTATTTTAGAAGCTGTTTCTAGTTGTTTTTCTCAATGGCTTGAAATAGAAATCTAGTTTGAGATAGCAGCGCTTCATGAGAAGTGCTATACTGCCTAATTCCTCCATAACATGTATAGTGATAACGTAAACAAAATTTATCTTCATTTTCTGAAACCTTATTTGGAAGAATGTCAGTTGGTAAATAAGGAATTTCAGTCAAATTCTGCAGACGCATCACAGCTCCTAAACGATGTTGTTTTACTAATCAGTGGGCTCATAAGGAGAATTGTTGTTTGAAGTTATAGAGGCGATCTTTTAACAGCAGAAGTTCGCAAATATAAGTCGCCAAGAATATACTTAGGTCATGAATCGAAGTTTTACTGCAGGATATGAATACTTCCAACAAAATTTCATCTGAGGTTGAGAATAGCATAAGAAAAAGATGTGAACATTTTCTTGTTTCCCTTGCTTCTGAGCTAAAACGCCGCTTGCTCCAAAATATAAAAGTGTTGCAAAAAGTATCCTACCAATAGTATCACTGGCCAAGGAAATGGGCTTGTCTGATAGTACAGTAACAAAAATTGATTTTCAGTGGTCCAAGCTCACTACTTTCCAATGGAGAAAAATCAACAATACTGCGGCGTTCTGGAATGAAATTAAGTCACACAGAGATGCCAGCGGCTTAAATCCTTTCCAAGAACTTTCAGATCTGGCTATTGTGCTTTTGGCTTTACCATGGTCCAATGCAGAGGTTGAAAGGGCCTTTAGCCAACTAAATTTGATAAAAACGTCTCTCCGGAACAGACTAACTACTATTATAGTGAACGCCAAAATTACAATGACAGCTGGTCTTAATCGTGTTGGTAAGTGATGTCACGATTTCGAGTTGCCGGAGAATGTTCTCCAAGAAATCGGCAACATCAGAGCATATGCCCAGGGATATCGTCACTCGGTCCCGCTACTTCAGCAGTGGACACAGAAAACAATCTACTGCAGGATGAGGAGGAAAATGAAATACTGTGGCTTGAACTACATTTATGTGGTGAGTGGAATCTGAACTTCTTTTAGTAGTAGTAGTTGTAATAATAATAATAATTATAATAACATCTCATGACGATGACAAAAAATTTCTTTGTAAGTTATCAGTGCATTGAAATTTCGTTTTTAGGAGGCTAAATAACAATAATAAGCATTTAGCGGATTTGAGCGGAATTTTAACTTCAGTTTAGCGGAATACATTTTTCTGTGTTGGCAACACTGGCATGTTGGAGCAGGCCAAGGGGCTGCTATTGTCTGTACCACTCATTGATGAAGACACCCAGCCTGTCCCCAACTCTCAGAAGTGCACCGGGGCTTCAGACTGCATGGTGCAGATCAGTACTGGACTCTGACATATGCACCATCCATTGAACCACAGAGTATTCCAGTGATACTGCAAGGACAGAATATGGATGTGCTGGATGAGAAGATATCAAATGCTCCCTGTGTACTTCTACATGTAATTAAACTGCTAGAAAACCAAAATGATAGAAGATAGGCATAGAAGCAGCAGAGTGTGACTGACGTGTGGTGATGGAGTTCGAAAATGCGACCGAGTGTTAAAGTGCAGTTCACTAAGCTCAAAAGGGAAGAACTATGTCGTGCAATATCATAAATCAAGGCTCAGATGATCGCAGAATCTAACCCATCTCTGTCTCCCGCGGACATTTATTGCACTGGCCTGACGCTAGTTTTGGAAAAACACCGATTGTGCCCCAAAGTACCGTTATCCAAGATAGCGGCCGTGACGTCACAGCCATAACCCCGTTGTCGTCATCCAAGATGGCAGCCGTGACGTCACAGCCACACCCCCTGTGACATCATCCAAGATGGAGGATTTTGGTGGGAAGTTTGAATTTTGGCGGGAAAGTGCCACGCCCCCCTCACCCAGAAAAATGGCGCGAAGTTCAAATTCCAACATGATAATGCTTCACACCTAGGAAAATGGCGGGAAAAATGGACTTGTTCAAAAATGGTTCAAATGGCTTTGAGCACTATGGGACTCAACATCTGAGGTCATCAGTCCCCTAGAACTTAGAACTAATTAAACCTAACTAACCTAAGTACATCACACACATCCATGCCCGAGGCAGGATTCGAACCTGCGACTGTAGCAATCACGCGGTTCCAGACTGACGTGCCTAGAACCGCACGGCCACCGCGGCCGGCAAAATGGACTTGTATTTATTATTTAACCAATTTGAAGCATGTGTGTTCGCCACTGGGTCTGGACTCCAACTGGCTTAGTTCATATCGTCGCCACCAGTACCATTATTCAAGATGGTTGGACCCAGTGTATCCAGCACGTAGTGTAAGATTGGACACTCGGCCTACCTCCACCTAACTGGTGGACTATGCTGGCACGCGTTGATTGCATTATTTCATGAGCGGCTCTGTAGGCTCTGATATGCGCTATTTGGGCAGTTTACGAGTACTGAGTGTCTACACATAATTGTGGAGAATCATTCAGAAGCAGTTTGCTATTGTGTACTCAAATTACGAGTTGGTTGCATGTATGTGGGCTGTGCAACGTGGCCCCAGGCACATCAGGGTGGATCTTTTGTATCAGTGTGATTGATATACTCTATCGTTAAATAAATTGTTTGAAAATAAATAGACTGCATTCCATCCTTACTCTCCCCAGCAGCCCAGAGCAGGCTGAGTCGTTTTCCCACCATTTTCCCTCACCATCTTGGTTTACATCACGAAACGGGCGATAGCGTCCACTGCTGGTGGTACTGAGTATTATACCTCGTGGAGAGCACGTTGTTTCCCGCCATCATGGATAACTGTACTTGCGTCATCAGCTGGTGTCACGGAGTCGTCCTCTGGCGGCGACGAAGTGTACTAAGTCAGTTGGGGTCTGGAGCTCGTGGTGAACCCACTAGGTGGCGCCATCTGAGATTACTGTACTTGCATCCTCAACTAACGTCCGCGCGACCGCTACGGTCGCAGGTTCGAATCGTGTCTCAGGCATGGATGTGTGTGATGTACTTAGGTTAGTTCGGTTTAAGTAGTTCGAAGTTATAGGGGATTGATGGCCTCAGCTGTTGGGTCCCATAACACTCAGAGAGCCAACTAATGTCATACAGCATCCTCTAGTGGCATGGATATGAACTAAGTCAGTTGGGCTACGGACTCAGTGGCGATTACACCTGGTGGTGATGCTGTCTCTAATTCTTCAAATAAAGGCTGGAGTATAATTTCGACAGTTGACTATTAGCAAGCAGAGTCTTTTAGATGGATTTTTATTTTGACAATTTACGAGTTGTTTGGCTATCTAGAAGTAAATGTATTGCATTATTTACGAGTGGTTAACATGTCTGTAGGCTGTGCAATGCGTTATTTTCGACGGTTTACAATTAGCAAGTGTGTGTGTAAAGCCTTATACATGAGTTATGTAGGAGTAGTTTGCAGGTCTGTATGCTGTGTGGCATGTCAGAACGTGTGTTTTGTGATGCATATACTCCATCCCTAAATAAATTGAGCCCAAATAAATAAAGTACATTCCCTCCTCTCTCCGTCAGCCTAGTGGGGGCTGAGTCTTTTTACCAGCAACCCCTACAAAGAGGCTGCGCCCTGGAGGGTTAAGTTAGTGGTGGAGAGCTTCGTTTGCAGCAATTTTCTTAGGTTGGTAGCGAAAGCGGAAGTGATCTTTCTTTACTGCCAGAATTCAAACTCGGCGCCGCTTCCTAGGAAGAGGTGGCGGTGTGGACCTTGAAAAGCAGTTGGAAGTATAGTGAACACCTTTTCCTACCTGTATGAAATCGAATCACGTGACCAATATGTGTGCAGCATTCTAGGAGTGGGGGGTGTTAGCTCATGAATGAAAACCGCGCTGGTAGTGGGAAAATGTGGAACTTCTCATTTGATCATTGAATATTGAAATTGTAAATTGAATTATTGAATATGATTAAAATTGAAATGGAATTAAGTAATTGGGTAATTAAAAAGTTACATGAACGATGTGAGTTTTAGAACATTCATGAAAAACCATATCTGGAGCGTGTATGGAGGGAGCGCTCGGCCGCTCACAGGTCTGTGACGTCAGGAGGTGACTCAAGGTCGCCAGCCTTCTCTCTGGCGCCGTGTCACGGTGGCGTCCTCTGATGGCACGGATATGAACTAAGCTAGTTGCAGTACAGACTCAGTGGCGTACACATCTGCTTGAAATTGGTTAAATAATAAAGACAAGTCTGTTTTTTCCGCCATTATCGTAGGTGTGCTGCATTATCATGTTGGAATTTGAACTTAGCGCAATTTTTATTGGGGAGGGGGTTAGGTTAGAGGAGGTAGGCCAAGTGTGCATTCTTACACCATGTGGTGGATACACTGGGTGTAGCCATGTTGAATAACGGTACTTGCGTCATGATCTGATGTCACAGTGGCGCTCTCTGGTGGTGATGATATGAACTAAGCCAGTTGGAGTCCAGACCCAGTGGCAAACACACATGCTTGAAACTGGTTAAATAATAAATACAAGTCCATTCTTCCCACCATTTTCCTAGGTGTGAAGCATTATCATGTTGGAATTTGAACTTCGCACCATTTTTCTGGGGTAGGGGGGGGGGGGGGGTTGGCACTTTCCCGCCAAAATTCAAAATCCGCCATCTTGGATGACCTCATATTGCAATACTGACACTATCTATCAAATCAATGTACAATGACGCAGCACTCATGGTAAAATATGGAGACAAATCCATTTATTTACAGCACCCGACTGTGGCGAAATTATTTGGATTAAGGGTTGTGAGATCTCTTGTGCTAGAGAGACTGGAGTGATGGTTACAGTGTATTCAAGCTGTGTACAACGACATTGTAAACTATCTCCATGTGTTTAGTATACATGTAGGTGATATACAACAATCCTTCAGTTCATATATCAATGCAGTACCAGAACCGACTCTGATAAGTATAGAGTACAACCACGCTAAATTTACAAATGGAATACCTGCGTTTTGTGGTGCTCTCATCAGTCTGAAGGAAATTCGTGCAGAATTTAGCGCATACAATAAACATTTATTCGGGAAATAATGTAAAAAATGAACCAGTGGATTCTTTTGTTGCTAATGTATCATATGTACCATCGCTGAAGTGTAAATAAAATGTATATAGTATCGCAAATCGTGTGATTTCTTATTTCATAACCCTGTCATTATAATGTAGCCATTGCAGCTCAATCAGTAAAGTAACTGCGCTGTAGTGAATATATATATTATTACAATTATTATTATCACAAGTGTTTTTTTCCTATAAAGGTTCATTTCACATCAGTACCTGATGTAGTCGATACCATGGCAGGGTGCATAAAGCTTCCTCATCACAGGGACGTCGTTGTGAGCGAGTGGTTCTGTGATGGTGCAGAAGACCAGAAGAAAAAGGAGAAGAAGAATGGGATACTCCTTCCCGATAATATACAAGCCACAACTGTAGGTCCATCCAGCTGCTGTAAGACAAATGTTCTCATGCCGCTGCTAACATACCTGGAAGGAGTCGGCTTTGAGCACGTATGGCTGTTCTCAAAACCACTGTTTCAGCCAAAATACCAGCTATTACAGTAGATATTGCAAGGTGTCGATGATGTGATGTACACAACATAAATTGAAAGCAATGATATCCCCCCATCAGTAAATGTAAAGCCAAACACCGTGTTCATATCTGATGGTGTTGCTGTGGATATCCGGGATCAGATTCGAAGGTATTGCTGTTTTGGTCGTCATGTGGGCGTTGACATATTTTATTTGAGTCAGGCATATTCCATAATCCCAAAATAGTTGCTGAGGGATTGTGCAAACCTCATTATAGCCTTCAAACAAGGCAGTTTGAATTTAAAGCACATTTACTAAGCACATGTATGATCTGATACGTCATTCAGTGAATTTATAAGATGTGTGGAGATTGCTGGAATCGCACACAGTACTAGTTTCTTGTTACTGATAAAACAAGAAAACTGAGTGATGGTAAGTGTAGAAGAAACTTCCAAGAGTTCTTCAGAGGATGGGTATAGATAGACAGACCAGTCAATTGTATGTGGATGCAAAAATTCAGGCTCTGGATCATAAAGTTGGGAGTGTACGCGACAAACTACAGAGGTATTGTCAGACTCTTCTGAGATTGATCAACTCATTAAATGATAGGGTTATTGTAACTGAAAAGAAAGTAAACGACTTAACTGTAAAGTTCGATGCAACTGAAAAAAAATGAGTATAAGATGTGCTCTGCGCAGAACTGCTTAGTATATAACAAGATGTCGACTAAGCATAAAGTCATCAAAACACATAAGGGTGTTCGAGAGAAACTGCAGTTGTTAATGTTAGGTCATTTGGAGTGGGATCAAACACTAAGAGAATCCTTTAAGCCAGTTACCGAATCTTTTGGCCAGCTCTCGGTAAAATTAAGTGACGATTGTGACGATGGTATTGCCGATTTCATTAACCGTCATAACGATACGAGGATAGACAGAATATTCGGTGCCAGCAGGGTACCCTTTACCCTGTAGCTCCTGTAAGATGCAATTTCCACCCCCACACAGCTTATAAGTTTAACTGATAACACAATAAGCATCAGTGATAGGGAATTTCAGAGAACACCAGGTCTGCTTAACGTTATTTTCCTGAGACCTTCGAAAACACTAAATTATTCAGCTAAATATCTGGAAATGTATGGGGAAATACTGCATATGGTTAATCTACATAAGGAAGTAAATGGAGTCTCAAAAAACCAAAGCAGTGTGCAATAAAAAACCATTGTAACACTTTTATTGTGAACGAGTGGGTGCTATTCTGTCATTCTTTAATCTGAGATGTACCCTTTAGCCTGTAGCTCCTGCAAGATGCAATTTCCACCCCCACACTACTACAGAAGTCAGACAGACGCTCGTAATGTTCTAAAGAGAAATGCCTGAAAAACTTACAGCAATAAATATCTTCTGGAGTCATCCGCTGTAAGGAAATGGCACAAAAATTCACAAAATTTCTTACGTAACCAGTGGGATACTTGGGTACTGGGGTAGTGCTAGTTAGTGTACGAAAAACATGAAACTAACGAAAATTATTATTTATTTTGTTAAAATTCTGAGAAATCACAATGACACCTTTAGTTATGAACTGAAGAAGTTATGTCCGCGTTCTTTTTGGAATGTGAAGTTACCTCTCAAGGATAGGATTCGCTAATGAAATTTCTATACAAAGTTTAAGATTGTTATTGACTTGGCAGAATGGCTGAGAGCCGCGCCTACTCAGCTTGAATGATTATCCGTTAGAATGTTGCTAGGTACGGTCGAGGCTGTCGCATGTGAAATGCAGTGAAGTGTACTGTTGTGGAGGAAATATGGGGTTCGCAAGAGCTGTAGCGCACAATGCAGAAAGCTGCGATGACTGCTGTCTGCGCCGCTCGCTGCTGACAAATAAGATAACTCTCGTTCTATCTGATTGACCATCGCCAATCAAACTCTCCCTACACCTTGATGAAGTCAAGGACTCCTATTCGCCCCTAATCTAACTATTGGCGTGGTATACCGGTCAGATAACCAGTCCACCGCGATGCCACCCAAAAATTCGCTCGCATGCGTTTAACTATAACTCTGTCTGTTCACACCACACAATAAGTGTGACAGCCAACACAGTGAACAACGCTTAATCGCAAGGACTCAATATAGAGTCGCACGCCGATTCGCTCTCGACAGAGGTGCTCTCACAGTGAAGTACTGAGGAGAGACTTGTTTCTCGCTCTTTGAGTACACGTACGAGTGCGCACGCTCTCGTTACGTGTTCTCGCTCCAAGAGCGACAATGGAACGGCCCCTCTCCACGCCAGACATGAAGGGGTATGTCTTTCAGTCTCTTCCATTACTCCTTAAGCTCAAGGTGTCAGAAATATCGTCTGCCAATCAGCATTGCTCTTCTAAAACGGGAGAATGACGTTTCGTTTAAGGCGATCAATCTGGAAATCTGTAGCTTCAGCGTTTGGCGTTTGCTGTCTCCTTGTGAAAATCTCTGAAACTGCGTGCTATGTTGTAAAGAATGCGTAGGCTGGGTGATCCCACACAATGTACTGGAATTTGCTTTTAAGCCGAACACGGGATCGTTCTTCCTTTCAGTCGGGCAAATGCTGTCTGCTCTATGGGCAGTCACTGGCCTACATAGGCTGAGTCGTCCTCTGAAGGGACCGGCCTCCCGGCGTGCTGTTTGCGTCTCCCGAACTAAAAGCCACTGCGACCGTCGTGTCTTGAATGTGTATGTGTACGCCAGCCTCGAGTATTTCAATCTCAGTGCGCATTTGCGATTTATTTGTTATTTGCATATCGTTTACATGAATTCATACAACATTGGCTTTATCTTATCGAGTTTGGGTTCGAATGAAGCGTCTTGATCTGCGGAATATGATTGTGAGGGCGGAATATGCAAGCAATGAAGGTCAGGAGACCACGATGTCTTACATACCTCCCTCCTTCTGACAAAATTTTTGTCTGGGGTTTGTCAATGCCGAGGAAAACATTGACAAAGTCAGGCAAAAATTGTTCTTTTAGATTTTCCAATTAACTTTTCTCAGCCATTCTTAACAATTTTTTCTAATGATTTCTTTATAGCTGTTGTTTCTATTTTTTTAATTCTACAATTTATGTTTTGTTGTTAGGCAATTATAGACTTGCATCAGTGAGAGGCATGCCAGGATTACACAATACCTGGAAGCCAATGTGAAAAACGGTAAGATAAGCCAGGCTGCGATCTTGACTTTGAAAAATGAACTCGCCTCCTGGGCTATTGCTCATGCGAAGCTCGAGGGGCGGGTCGAAGAACTACAAAAGGAGAATGAAAGGCTGTGCAAGCAGCCAACAAAATCATGGGCTGGTGTAGTCACTCAAACTGCACCCAAGAGCCAAACTACAAGGGATACCATTGTTAAAGTATCACAAAGACCGGACACTACTGTATTTTTGAGACCATTGCCCAGTCAAGACACCAAGAAAGTGCAAGAAATTTTCACGACAATGATCAATCCGGCGAAGGACAAAATCAAAGTAAACAAAGTCAAAGCTACAAAGAACGTAGTAATAGTCGATGTGGCAACAGAAGATGACAGAAATAAAATACTAAACAATCAGAAACTGTGCAAAGCCGTAAAATGTGAACCCCCGAAAAAGAGAAATCCGCTTGTGATTATGTATGATATACCAGTCACATTCGATAATAATGAGCTACATGAAACTATCCGAAATCAGAACTTTGACGATATAAGTACAGACGATTTCAAGAATGAATTCAAACTGAAATTCAAAACGGGACCAAGAGACAAAGACGTTGTGCATCATGTGGCGGAAGTCTCTGGTCAGATGTGGAAGAAACTAACCTCAATGGGTAAGATTTACATTGGCTTCCACGCCATTAATGTGCGGGACTTTTTGGTGGTACCTCGCTGCCATAATTGCGGCGATCTTGATCACGTGCATAAATACTGTGAAAGGAAGTCGGCTTGCTCCAGGTGTGGAGAAGAAAATCACATCAGAAAGAACTGCACAAGATCTGCAATATGTATCCCCTGCACAAGGAGGGGCAAAAAGACTTGCAATGCCTCTGGTCGCAACTGCCCAACGTACAGGATGCTGGAACAGAGGTTAATATCAAGAACTGACTATGGCTGAGTCTACTACGGCACCCAGGATGCCTAAAAGAAAATCCCCATGCAAGAGGAGAAGGGACGCGGCAAGAGCAGCCCAGTTCAAACAGTTCCTGGCAACACTTGCAGAAGGAAGAGATGGAAGGAGGGGAATGAAGGATGCGTGTGTCCAAACGGACCCACAAGAACAAGCGGCAGCCCCCTCTCCCTATTGCTGGGGATCGCGAACGCCAGGAAATCAGGCAACTCGAGACAGGCGTCCTGTAGCGGTGGGCCGACCAGCATTCGTTCAAGGGAGTCCTGTACTGGAACCGCCGGTGCAGGTCAACACAATTACGAGTTCCAACACAGAAACAACAAATAACACCAATGTCAGTACTGACTCGAGACAAACAACAGCTGTGAGAACAGTGGTTGATCCGGTCAGAATATATCCCAATCTTGAACATTCTCTACAACTATCCCGCCTGGAGGAGCCAGCTGTCCTGACCACCGCACTGCGACATCTAGTGCGGGTAGGACATAGGTACGGGCGTAAGGTCACCTTCTCGGCCATGGAGGCTGTTGACAGGGTACAACCAAAGACCATGAATCTTCTCACCGACTTCGGCGCCCTACGTGACCTAGTAAGAAAGGTGTTTGAGAGAAGAAATGAAACCTTCAAACTAAACGAAATATACAATCAGTCTGTCCTATCCAATGGGAGAATAGCTTACGACTGGACGAAAACCTTCCCAGAATCATACGTACACACGTATTTCGCATGACTACAGAAATACAGATAGGGCAGCTAAACGCACATAACAGTAGGCTGGTCATGCAGGAGCTTCGGAGAGTGGTGGAGGAGAGGAGTCTTGATGTGCTCTGTTTGCAGGAGCCATACTCTCTTGCGGGGAATGTAGCCTTCGCTGCCATGAGTTGGCAAGTAGTAAGCTTCGGGGACGACCCGAAAGCTACCATCATAATAACTAATAAGGCACTGCGGGTAACAGTGCTCTCACATCTTTCGGACGACCACTGCAATGTTGTTGAACTTCAGTCACCAATTGGCGTCATATACCTAATAAATATGTACTTTCAGTACGGTACAGACATTGACGGGTACCTCGACCAACTCACGCAGATGGCAACGGTGCTGAGGGGCAGAAAGGCAGTTGTGGTGGCGGACGTGAACGCCAAATCCCCCCTGTGGCACAGTGGCACTCGAGATGAAAGAGGAGGCAAGCTAGAAGAGACTATCATGTCTCTACAACTTCTCATTGCCAATAGACCAGGAAACCCCCCCACCTACACAGGAGGGGGAGGAGATGGAACCAACATTGACATTACGATGATGACAGCCAACATCGCTGCCAATGTACAAAACTGGATTGTTATTGACGGAGACACAACCAGCGATCACAACCTGATCACATTTACAATCTCAGATCAGGAGTGCCACTGGGACATAGGGTGGGAAGTACAACTAAACTACAACAGGACTAACCTGGAGCGCGTTGCAAGAGAGTTTGACCCTCCGACATGGCCAGAAGATGACGATGATATCAACAAACACGCCGAAGATCTGGTGGGCGCTCTTACCAGGGCGGTAAAGGCTGCTCTACCAAGCAGGAGGAGAGCCATTGCGGCTTCTCCATCACCATGGTCTGCGGAGCTAGGGCAGATGCGTCAGTCTGTCAGGAGGGCGAGGAGGTATTACCAGCGAAGTGTCGTTTGGGGTGAAAAACAAAGATGGCTACAAACATACAGGGAAGCCAAATAGCAGTTTCAGAAGGAACTGCGAGCAGTCAGGCTGGAAAGTTGGAAAAAATACGTGCACAGCCAATTGGCTATGGATCCCTGGGGCACTCCTTACAAAATAGTAAGGGAAAAAATCAGGTCGCCAATGGTGCTCTCCACTATCAGGGACGGAAACCGGATGACTGGGTCTTGGCAGGAAACTGCTGAGGTCCTCCTCCACTCCCTCCTCCCTGATGATAAAGTGGAAGAGGATACAGAAGAACAACGCCTAATTAGGCAGGCTATGCAGGCAGATTACCAGAATAACACCATGGTGTACCCTTTCTCAGAAGAGGAAGTGGCAGCACACATAAAATCACTAAAGAAAGGAAAGGCCCCGGGACCAGACGGCATCATCGCAGAGGTGGTGCAATACCTCGCTCCTCAACTGGTGACACCTTTAGCAAGAATTTACAATGAGGCCCTGCGCCTCAGAACATTCCCCACAATCTGGAAACAGGCCAACGTCGTAATTATCAAAAAAGGGCAGGACAAAGACCCGAAAGAAGCAAAGTCCTACAGACCTATCTGTCTGTTGGACCTGTTAGGCAAATTGCTGGAGAGGTTACTAGCTGATAGACTGACAGGACACCGAGTGCTGTGCGGGATGAGTGTCAGGCAATTCGGTTTTCAGCGGGGGCGATCTGCGTGTGACGCAATTGCCCTCGCGTCCGAGGTCTGTGGGTTGTCTCCGCACAAGTACATAGTTGGCATCATGGTGGACATCAGTGGCGCCTTTGACAACCTGTGGTGGCCTTCGCTCTTCTCCTGCCTGCAGGAGAAGGAGTGTCCAGGGCCGCTATACGGCTGTCTTAGGAGCTATTGTATGGAAAGAGAGGTCTGGCTATCGTCCCCTAGCGGGCGAATTGGTAAGAAAATCACGAAGGGGTGTCCACAGGGCTCTGTTCTGGGGCCACTCTTTTGGGATATAAACATGGAGCCTCTCCTGGAGAGCTTGGATAACAGTGTGGATGTGCTAGAGGCGATAGCTTACGCAGACGACCTCCTTCTGCTGGTCGGCGGCCGGAATCGCGAAGACCCGGAACCCAAAATCAATAGAACACTAGCAATTCTCACACAGTGGTGCCAGAACACGAGAATGATTATTGCGCCTAACAAGTCGACATATCTATTACTGAAAGGCCAATTGGCCAGGAATCCAACGGTAAGAATCGAGGGCTCACCGGTGATTCGGCGTCGTGAGGCCCGGTATCTAGGAGTGATAACTGATGAAATGTGGAACTTTGCCAAACATACTGAAACAGCAACACAAAGATCACTAGAAGCCCTAAACAGTTTGATCATGATAGGACACAGCAGATTTCATCTTCCACCAGAACTCATAAAGTTGTACCATAATACCATTCTTGTTTCCATCGTGGGTTGCGGATCCGGAGTGTGGGCACACAGGCTCACGAGGGTCGTGCCCGCTATGTCCGTGAGGAGGGTGCAACGCAACATGCTTCTACGCTCCATTGGAGCATACAGAACATCTCCAGGAGGGGAACTACTAACACTCATGGGGGCGTGTCCCCTGGACATCAAAATCCGGGAACAGGCAGCCTGGTATTGGGTGAAAAGGGGAGATGTAGAAAAGACTGAGAGCATCTTGGGAGTGCGGGTGGGGGACAAGTTTGCAATCAAGAGGAGAGGAGAAGAGCTATGGCAAGAACTCTGGGACGCAGAGGCAACAGGCCGAAGGACTTACCAGCTGCTCCCAAACATCAAAGAACGCCTCCAACTTTCGCATTTCCAACCGAATAAGGGACTGTTTCACTTCCTCACAGGTCATGGACCGTATCCGGGATATCTTTGCCGATTCGGGAAAAGGGCTACCGCCTAGTGTGACTGCGGAGCCGAACAGGGTACTCAGGATCACGTGATCTACGAGTGCCCTATCTTCGATGACGTAGCTAGTGATCTAAGAAACCAGATACCAAACAACGACACATATCAGTTAATCAGAGATCCTACCACATTCGACATAATAAACCACCTTGCCAGCGAGGTATCAGCAAAGGTCCTGCGAGAATATCGAAGAGAAAATATGTGAACTACCAGACATGACACGACTTAAGGCGACCCATCCCATTCCGCCGGGGCGTGGACTGGCCAATCGCCGTGACGGTAGGAATCCACCACGCTCTGGAACAGGGGGAGGGAGCGCCAACACCCGAATATGGAAACTGCGCACAGATAGTGACTTAGTAGTTATTTAACCTTTCACGTAGATAGTAGAAAGAACACCCCCAAACAGAACCTGCAGCGATCTTCTAAAAGGCCAGCCCAGTGCCAGGGGCATGCTCACTGGGATTAGCTCAGTGGGCACGGCCACATAGTAGGTTAATATACAACTGGCACGCCTGTAACGCTGCAGGAAGTCGCCCCTAGATTAGTTAGTTAAGCCTAGACATTAGATCTTACCCATTAAGTAACTAACTTATCATTTCCTGTAGCAAGTAAGCTCACTAATACCTAGAAATAGAAGTAAAAATGCTGCTAATACAATAAAATGTAATGTAGATTTAAGACCCACTAATGTATAAGGTGGTGGGTTACGATGTATGAAATAATTGGATAGAATAAAGAATTAAAAAAAAAAAATAAATAAAAAATATAGCCTTTACAAAGGTTGTTATTCTTTGTTGTTGCCAGTATGTGTCTCTGTTTTTCTTTTTCATTTCCAAAAATTGTTTTTACAATATTAATTTTTCTGAACTCGTAAGTGTACAGTGTATCATGTTTTAGTGTGTTTATATCTTTTCTTTAGTTAAGCTTCGCGTGAATGTTCGCAAAAGTTCTGTTGTGTGACTTTGTTTTATTTATTTAGGCATTATTTGTGTCACTGTTTTAAGAGTGAAGAAGTGTTTTTTCTTTATTCTATCCTCTTTCAACCTATTATTAATCAAAACCCAAAACCTTTTTTATATAAAAAACTAACTTGGCTTACAGGGATTTTTGAGATTATCTACTTATACTAATTAATTTTCTTTACATAATACTTTAAGGTCTCTATCACATTATGGGCTTTACATATATGATAAAATAATTTCTTTTACAAAAAAGGAAAAAAAATATTTTTACAAATGTATCATTTTCTTAACTGTAAATTCGTATTTTGTCAGTCTTTTCGTTTTGTGCTACATCAGTTTCTGTGCTCGACAATCCCCACTGAAATACTGGAAGGCGTTGACTCATTTGTATGGGTGTCACAAATCATGAGAGAAGCACTCTAGCATGTGATGCCGGGTCTTACTTGTTGACATTTTCATCATGGTGTGATACTTTTAACGGACGATGATGACTGTGGTTTACTGCATAAACAGTGATGTCTTGGTACTCCTTTGCTGTCACACCAGGGGTGGTATGGCAGTTCGATGATTGTAGTTGACTACCGATGATCGTCACCCAATATTGTGCTATGACGTCTTGGTATTTCACACGTGGTTCGGTATGGCAATTTGATGATGTGGTGGGGAGAATACTGTTCATTTTGCTGAATTTATTTCTAGGTAATGTTGGTTGGTACTACTTAATATTCCTTTTGCCGTTCGCTTGTATTTGTTTGATGATTCAAGGTTTATTTTTGGAAAGGTAGCTGTAGTATTTGCCATGCCTCAAAGTTCACGGAAAGACGTTTGTAGCAATTTGCTTTGTAGGATAGGAGAGAAAGGTATCTTGTTGTCTTCTGCCCTTCTTCATCTTTCATCTTCTGTTCTTCTCTTCTTTCTTGCATTCTTTTGTTCTTCTTGGGCTAGGAATATGTGAATTTTAGTGTAGGAGTGATATAGGATTTGTAGGATATGACTGCCTTTCCAAATGTTACTTGATGAGTTTGTAGATCTTAGTAATTTTTTGTACCTTCATTGTCATCTCGTCGTATTATGATTCTCCCCAAGCTCTTCTGTTGTGTAGCAGTGTCATGACATATGAAATGTCCGTGCTGTGCGTTGTCCTCCTGAAGTCCAATCTGGTTGCAACCTGCAATTCTAGTGTGGCGTTGGTCTTTATGTTGTTGTTATTGCCCTAAATGCTTTCTCAACATGTCTGTACCCTCTCTGTTCCTATCTCGAAGCATCCGGTGTTAAGGGAGCTGGTGATTGGTGTTGGTGGCGATGTCCCTCTGATGCGTAGAAATATTTACAATTTTTGTTTTACATATATTTGTTATTTACAAAAAAACTCTGATTTTATATGATGCAAAAAACTTCCTACAGTGGCAAAAATTATTGTATATATATGATTTCTTTTCTTTATTCTAATTATGTACTACCACTTCTTCATTATTTTAATTGTTGTGTACCATTTATTGTTCGTGTGCATGTTGTAGTGTACTTGATACTACAAGAGATTGTTAGTGTGTATTGTGTCTCTTTTTCTTTTAATTAATGTGTTATTTTGTTGATCTATTAAATTAACTTTTATTTAGTGGTTAGTATAAGATAGGGTGGGCGTTAGTTTGCCTAACCTCTTCCGCATTTTTCAATTCAATCTTTACGTTTTGTAGTATTCGGTGGCCTAACTTGTACATCTGGTTTCTCTTTGCTGTGTTGTTCTTGTCTCCGTGGACTATAATTTCCTCAGTAATTATTCGCGCCCTGGTCTCGCCAGTTGCTGTTTCTAACACCATGACCTCTTTCAAAGTACCCTTGACCGTTGGCATTTTGATTCCTAAACCCATATCCGCCACTGTATGAGTGTCCATTACCGTTCCTATTTCGGTATCAATTATTCTGGTTATCGTTTCTGTGCCAATTGTCTCCATTGTGCCACTGTCCTTGTCTGTTAAATTGCCTGAAATTATTGGTGTTAGGATTACGACTATTACTATTGGAATATTTGTTCCTAGTCCTCTCCTTTTGCTGTTCCTTTTCCTTTCTTTTTTCTTTCACCTCGTCTTCTTTAAACATAAATTCAAGTTCCCTTAAAACTTCTCTGAATTCTTCGGTATTTTCATTTTTTCCTACTGTCGCCTGTTGTACTTTACCGGTAATTTCATTCTACATAGACGTATCAGCTTTGTCTAGGCATTGATTCTTTTTGTCCATTGTATCAAAGAATTTTACCACGCTTTTCGCTCCTGAGCTTTCATATGGTGTCATCTGAAGTAACTCGTATTTAATTTCGTTTTGCGCCTCCTTAGACCAATATCTTTCGAGAAATGCTGTTCTGAACTGTAGGTAAGACGTACAGGTAGCGCAATCTTTTGCGTCACCTCTGCTACTGTCCCTGACATGTGTGCACAAATAAAGTCAAGTTTGTGAGCTACGCTCCAGTGGTTTGGTAAGCCTACTTGAAACTGATCGATGAATGTGCGTGCATGCAAGCTACCGCCCTCGTCCTTGAAATGCTGAAATTTTCTAACTGTAAGGAAGTGGTCTGTATCGTATCTACTCATAAATCCTGTTTGTGGTTGATTCATGGACTCAAATAATCTGCCACTGCTTGTGTCGTTGTGTTTATTCTCTGGTAATCTACTGCCTGTCTGCCTATTCTCAATTTCCTGACTCATATCCGCGTCATATCGTATCATTGGTGAACAAAAGTGTTGTTCGTGTGTTACTACTCTCGTCGTTCGCGGTATAGTACCTGTGCTGCTATTATGTTGTGTCATTGGATTTACTGGTTCAGTTGCCTGTCTTTCGATTGGTATCGGCTGAAAGTATGTGTTCCGTTTTTCTAGATACTGTGCCTGGTCCTGTGGCATGTCATGTATTACTTTAATCGGGGTTTCCTGTTTCGATTTCTGCGCGAGTGTTACGTCTAGCCTTGGCTCTACTTGAACTTTCTTAGACGGCGCGTGTTCGTGTACTGAATTAATGCTTAACGTGTCAGTTGTTTCGCTACAGGTGTAGTCGGTCTCGATCTTTTCTTCGATAGTTTGTATCAACTCTGTTCGAAACTTTTCAAACTGATCTTTGTATTTAAGTTCTATTTTATTGATCCGCTGATCATATTTTTTCAGTGCAACCCTTGCGACCTTGCTTTGAATTTCTTGATCTTCCGAACTTTGTATTGCTGTTCGAGTGGCTTTTTTCGCAAAACGTTCCACCTTTTTGTCAACGTTTACGATGTCCAATTGGACCTTGTCCACGTCAGAGCGTAATTGCTGCTGACCTTGTGTTAGTACCTGAATTCTTCCTCTAGATTCTTTCGCGCCTTTGTTTATCTGAGTGATCTGACTATCAATTCTGGCGATCCCTTCTTCCATCTGGATTTTAACCTGTTGTATCTGTGTCTTAACAGCCTGATTATCCTGTTTTAATTCCTGATACTGTTTTGTCATCTGTGTATTAATAGCCTCATTCTGTTTCGTCATACTAGCGTTCATTTTTTGTAACATCTCCATGATCGCGTCCTGTCCTGTAACACTGCCTTCTGCTGAACTATGTATTCTTGATCTATTGTTTTCTACTCGGTCAGTTACGTCGTTTACTGGGCTATGCTGTGGCGTTTCTAAGTTTGATAACTGCAATAACCCGTGCTGTCTGTGTTGAGGACTTGTTGCGTTTGTCATTGAACTATTACGTGGCGCAAACAACTCCGCATTCTGCCCTCTCTGTTGTGTATGTCTTGTGTTTGCAGGTACAGTTGCGTCTGTTACGGAACCTTTTCGTGGCGCTCGTAACTCCGCAAAATTCTGTGTCTGTTGTTGGAGCATATTTAGAATGATTAGAGGTTTGGATGACTTGACCTATTACAGGCTGATCTTGTAGATGTGAGGGAGTATTCACATGTGAATCATGGTTTCAAACATATTCTAATGGTCACAGATATATACTCTAAATTTGCTTGTGAAAACAAAAATGGGGAGAGATGCCGCAAAGGTAATTGAGCGTTTGTTGCAGACAAGATTGAATCGATGTCTGGACAACTTTCAAACAGATCACAGTTGAGAATTTTACAACACATGTTCCAAGACCATGATACGGCGCTGTGGAATACAGCACCACTCAACATTCACCCACTTGAAGGCAAGTTTCGTGGAACATCTAAACAGAACAATAAAAGGTCAAATATGAATGCATTTTAATCTTCGCGGTTCATACAAATGAGCTGATATCCTCCCACAAACAATTGCACAGTATAATGGAACCAAGCATAGCACAATAAAAACGCTACCAATTACTGTTCATGATAATGGATTCCTAGATACGGTATACAACGCATTAAAAGGCTAAATCCAAGCAAACAAAAGCTTAATGAGGATGATTTGGTATGTATTTAAAAACACAAAATAGCATTTGAAAAGTCATACCTACCAAACTGGTCAACTGAGACATTTACAGTTTCCAAGGAGCAAAGAACGAGTCCTAGAACTTATATCTCAAAGGATAGTAGTGGCACTGAAATTGCAGGATGCTTTTACACAGAGGAATTGCAGAAAAGCTCAGAACTACATGTGTTTCTTGTAGAGAGGGTCATCAGACGTTGAGAGGATAGAGCATTAGTTAAATGGCTTGGTTTTCAGGCACTACAAAACTGTTGGACGGATGCCGCCGATTTCCTATATAACAGGGTGCATAGACCGCAACTACTATAGTACTATAACATGCGCCATAGAAGACGGATTAGTGGTGGTGGTGGTTTTCTCGACAAACTAACGGTCGAATTACACGTTCCTGCATATTACTATTGTCGACCTGAAACAAAGCTTCAAAACGATTGGAACGCAGTGATAAGAGGATTAATCTGCTTGAAGATGCATGTGTGGAACACGATACTGCATACACAGCAAATAAACATCTCTCAGGCCGTCACGCTGAAGATCGAATTTTAGCTGATAAAGCCAAGGCAATACGTGGAAAAAGGGATATTGGCATAGATCAACGCATTGCGGCACTTGCAATTGAAAAACCATGGTGGTAAAACTAAGTTTGGTTTGGGGATGAATTTCAAGCAAGTTATGAATGCAACACATCGCACACTAAAGAAAAAGGAGAAGACGATTGAGAAGAAGACGGAACAGGGTGTTTGAAAAACAGTATCCTTACAGTTATGTACATTATTTAGCTAAAAGCGCTCTGAAGCATAAAGGAGCGGTTAAAGAGGGTTTTGCCAATACCCAAGGCATCAGATGGAATTATACCATTTCTCATTAATTATACCGTTCTTCATTCCAGCCTTCACAGGTGTCTCAGCAGTGGGTTCACTGGCTGGCAGTGCTGCAGCTATTGCCACAACAGTCAAGAACGCACAGAACTCGCAGGAGCAGCTAGAGGAAGCGAGAAGGCATAAACCCATGATGGAAGCAGCAGCCATCAGGAAAGGACTATACATGAAACCATACGGGAAAGGACTAGGTGTCTTCATAAATAAAAAAAGCCC
This sequence comes from Schistocerca americana, assembly GCF_021461395.2. NCBI lineage: Eukaryota > Metazoa > Arthropoda > Insecta > Orthoptera > Acrididae > Schistocerca > Schistocerca americana. The sequence goes on along the minus strand of NC_060130.1, from coordinate 654,601,380 downwards.
ATTAGCTATTCTACTGGGTAGAGCGCTTAGAAATGCATACCTGTTCAAGTTTGGTAGAAAAATATCCAACATTCCAAGATTCCCTGGTGTGTTTATGTGGGATACATTAGCGAAGTCTGTTTGGGAATCCAGAGGATAAGGAACTGTGAGTTTACATGTTGCTGGAGGACCTGGAAATCAATGGGTAGCGTATTCTGAAAACATGCAAATCACGTCTAGTACACTCCTGGAAATGGAAAAAAGAACACATTGACACCGGTGTGTCAGACCCACCATACTTGCTCCGGACACTGCGAGAGGGCTGTACAAGCAATGATCACACGCACGGCACAGCGGACACACCAGGAACCGCGGTGTTGGCCGTTGAATGGCGCTAGCTGCGCAGCATTTGTGCACCGCCGCCGTCAGTGTCAGCCAGTTTGCCGTGGCATACGGAGCTCCATCGCAGTCTTTAACACTGGTAGCATGCCGTGACAGCGTGGACGTGAACCGTATGTGCAGTTGACGGACTTTGAGCGAGGGCGTATAGTGGACATGCGGGAGGCCGGGTGGACGTACTGCCGAATTGCTCAACACGTGGGGCGTGAGGTCTCCACAGTACATCGATGTTGTCGCCAGTGGTCGGCGGAAGGTGCACGTGCCCGTCGACCTGGGACCGGACCGCAGCGACGCACGGATGCACGCCAAGACCGTAGGATCCTACGCAGTGCCGTAGGGGACCGCACCGCCACTTCCCAGCAAATTAGGGACACTGTTGCTCCTGGGGTATCGGCGAGGGCCATTCGCAACCGCCTCCATGAAGCTGGGCTACGGTCCCGCACACCGTTAGGCCGTCTTCCGCTCACGCCCCAACATCATGCAGCCCGCCTCCAGTGGTGTCGCGATAGGCGTGAATGGAGGGACGAATGGAGACGTGTCGTCTTCAGCGATGAGAGTCGCTTCTGCCTTGGTGCCAATGATGGTCGTATGCGTGTTTGGCGCCGTGCAGGTGAGCGCCACAATCAGGACTGCATACGACCGAGGCACACAGGGCCAACACCCGGCATCATGGTGTGGGGAGCGATCTCCTACACTGGCCGTACACCACTGGTGATCGTCGAGGGGACACTGAATAGTGCACGGTACATCCAAACCGTCATCGAACCCATCGTTCTACCATTCCTAGACCGGCAAGGGAACTTGCTGTTCCAACAGGACAATGCACATCCGCATGTATCCCGTGCCACCCAACGTGCTCTAGAAGGTGTAAGTCAACTACCCTGGCCAGCAAGATCTCCGGATCTGTCCCCCATTGAGCATGTTTGGGACTGGATGAAGCGTCGTCTCACGCGGTCTGCACGTCCAGCACGAACGCTGGTCCAACTGAGGCGCCAGGTGGAAATGGCATGGCAAGCCGTTCCACAGGACTACATCCAGCATCTCTACAATCGTCTCCATGGGAGAATAGCAGCCTGCATTGCTGCGAAAGGTGGATATACACTGTACTAGTGCCGACATTGTGCATGCTCTGTTGCCTGTGTCTATGTGCCTGTGGTTCTGTCAGTGTGATCATGTGATGTATCTGACCCCAGGAATGTGTCAATAAAGTGTCCCCTTTCTGGGACAATGAATTCACGGTGTTCTTATTTCAATTTCCAGGAGTGTATTTTAACTCATTTGGTTACCTGCAACGTCCAGAAGAATTACAACGATACTTCACCTGCAGAAGATATGTGTACTATTCCTTTCAAAGTTACCAATACTTTAATACATACCTATGTGATCATCTATGCATCATGTTCCTCCTAAGGTTTACGAAGAAGGATATACAAGGAGGTGCATTAAGCAAGCATCCATTCACCAGTTGAGGTTCAGATGCAATGTCATACACTCTGACTCTGAAAGAACGATCGTCAGTATTACGGGTAAATTACTTCCCACCGACTGATTTAAGCATTGAAGATCGGAGTACTGAGCTGATTAGGATGAAGATGCACAGTAGCGTCCCAAATATCATAGGGGCTAGTAATAAAATGCATCTGGAAATTAATGGTAAAAAATAAATTGTTGAAATGGAACCCAGTGCAAACTATATTGACGATTCAAACGAAACTTTAAAACAGTCTGGAAAAGGGGTCGAGCTACGTGCAAACAACAATACACTCAAATCTGAAATAAGTAAGGTGAATGCAACGATTGAAATCAACCAGAAAAGTTCAGTAGGACAACTACTGCTTTTCACAAAGGAACGGGTTTTGAAGAAGGACTCTGATAAGTTTTAGAAGTCTGATCAGACAGTGAATACTACCTGTCAGTATAAACTATGTCGAGTGTAACACTGTAAGGAACTCCTATCTCAACGATAGATTGATTCATACAATTTACGGATTCTTCCCGTCAGTTGGATCGGGGTATAAGTTTGTTGAGATTGCCACCAATGCTATATACCTCCCAGTGACAGTTCCGACAATGGACTATCTGAAGCTATGTATTGTGGTCCAGAATAATTAACTTGTTGTCTTCCGTGGTGAGGAAATCATCATGTGACCACTACTAAGGCGTGATGGGCGTAACGCATAAAACCAGTCTACACAATCCAGCTCTTTGTAGCAGAAACACAATGTGATAACATGTGCGAATTTCAAGTTTTTTTTTAATAAGTAGGCTTGAAACCCTGCAGTGATGTCGCTCATTATAATAGTCCCAGTAGATATGATGAGCGAATTATATGCATAAACCTTATGCTTCAACCACATTTAATAAGAACGACAAAATTACGAGTGTCATCCAGCACCAAGAAGCTTTAATCCTCCCATGCAAGAGTTTCATATATTTGGATTGGTGAAAATGTATGGTTCTCCTATAATGAAGTCGAAGCTTACGCATAATGCTTTAGCATTCTTGTTTCAGGAGGTACGATATGAACTTAATAGGGTTGAGATTGACTGTACACATAATATAGGCATAGATCAACCCTTAAAACAACCGGTGGGTAGAACAGCGATCCGTACCAGATCGGTTTGACGGAGGAGATAGAGAAGATCCGAAGAAGAGCGGCGCGTTTCGTCACAGGGTTATTTGGTAACCGTGATAGCGTTACGGAGATGTTTAATAAACTCAAGTGGCAGACTCTGCAAGAGAGGCGCTCTGCATCGCGGTGTAGCTTGCTCGCCAGGTTTCGAGAGGGTGCGTTTCTGGATGAGGTATCGAATATATTGCTTCCCCCTACTTATACCTCCCGAGGAGATCACGAATGTAAAATTAGAGAGATTAGAGCGCGCACGGAGGCTTTCAGACAGTCGTTCTTCCCGCGAACCATACGCGACTGGAACAGGAAAGGGAGGTAATGACAGTGGCACGTAAAGTGCCCTCCGCCACACACCGTTGGGTGGCTTGCGGAGTATAAATGTAGATGTAGATGTAAATTTACCGCAAGAATATATCGGAAACTGTTTACAGGGTATTTTGAGGACATGTAGCGAATTATTATGAATGCTAGACAGGCGCTTATGCTGGTATGGAGTGTGATGGATAACAACTCATACACTCAAGGACACCAAGATGGGAACGAGATCATCTTCAATAAAATAATGTGAAAAATGCCTCACATTACTGTAGCAGACGAGGAGTGTTTGAAGCTTTTAAAAGTTCTAAATGCTGGTGCAAATCTGCCACTAAGTTACCATTCATAAGAGCTTTTCGAATGCCCAGTGCTACAGATGCCAACCACACAAATGTGGGCTGTTAAAACGTCAATTGGAGAAACCTGGATTGATCATACTTGCATTTCAGACCAGTAGAAGGGGGTATATAGCAAATGACTCCACTGCATTTGACAACTGCAAGTTAACTAATACCAGAGCCTACTCAGCGCACGGATATTCAAGAAGCTGGCACCAATATTAGTAATAGACTACTAAAACCAGAACGAGATAATTAAATCAGGACCGATAGATGTAAAAATTGAATTTGAATTTTCAGCAAATTTCCCAGAAAGCACTGCAGCATATGCTCTAGTTCCACATAACCGTGCGATTATCTGTTGCCCACACACTGGTGCTGTGCAGCGAGCTGCATAAATGAACAGGTGTTGTGCCATATCCAGAGCATTTCACAATGGCATCTCAAAGTGTGACCATCATTGCAGACGTTCAACGTTTCTATGATAACGAACGCAGATTCTTCATATTTAAACATATTGTATTCATAGCAATCACAGAAGATGCTGGTGTAACAGAGGCATTCTCAGCAAGCACTGCATTGCCAAGGTCTTTCAAGGATGCGAAGTGTGCTAAAACACAGAGAAGTGCAAAGTGGTTAACACGTTTATTCCATAGAATTCAGTGGAACGATCCAGGTATGTTCTATAAAGATATGGTGCCATCGCTTTCATTATTCGACTGCACAGATAACATGTCAAAGGCAAGGAGATCACATGGATGCGTCGCATCTTCAAGTATGCAGCTATTCAAGACCTGTAATTCTAAGGCGCCTTGCTGCCTATCGACTCAAGAAGATGTGTGAAAATAGTGTTGTGTCTCCTTATGAAAACGAATAATCACTTTTAAATTGGATGAGAAATAAACGAATTTTTACCTTACATTCTGCGTACTTTTTTACTGATTTCAAAATGCTCACACTTCAATAGTTATACAGTACGCAACTTTGTCAAGGTACTACGTCTGTGGTTCTCCTCAAGCACAGGTGATATAAATTTTAGATGTGTCTGCTATATGACGTTGGAAGCGGATATGGTCACTTTTCACCTGCTCCCATAACCCAATACGTGCACATGGTATGCAAAATCCCATGCAACCATTACGCATATTTTATTATTCATAATTTTAAACTTCACCTTCCTTAACAGCACTCACATTGAAAACTAATGTCATATGTGTGTCCTGCACACCGTTTATAAATACAGTGTGATAGGGAATAGGTTTTCTATTAATAACAACAACAAAGATGTATGGTAACGAATTTCATTTATTCAATTCTCATAGATATATAGATACAATTTGGATCTTGAGATACAGTATCATTCATTTTTTCTCACAACAGTGATACAATTTGGTTCCTGAGATACAATTTGGTTCTTTTTCACATAATATTTTTCAGTGCAGAGATACTTTTTTATTCACACACTATAACTAATAACAATAATTATGAGTCCACCCAACAGTAGCACTGGTTGAGCATTAATAATTTTCAGAGACACAAACACTGACTGAATATATTCACAATTTCTTAGATGGCTAGCACTGGTAGAAAATATTCACATTTTTTTTTCGATGGACTTGGTATTATATATATGTACACTAAAAACTGCTCAGATTTGGACGGCTAGTGTCAGGTGAATCTTAAAAAGTCTTCTCTTTACATGACGTGAAGGGACTATCTACAAGTGTACACTTTTTCAATAACTATTTATAACTATGCATTCTGTCAGCACACATGGTGAGCATATATTTTACACAATTTTTGGTCTATTTACATAATCACTGCACACCATATATTTGCAAGTGTACAGCTGTGTCAGTACATATGGTACGCATATACATTTACACTAAAAAAACTTTGTCAATATACTACATCTGTGGTTCAGCTCAAGCACAATATGATAAATAGGTCATACCATTCTGCGTACATACACTATTCACATGCACCCTCACTCTCTCTCATTCACATCACTCTCATCAACTGAATAGTGTAAGTATGGGTGAGTTTCAGTCCCATCCTCACAACATGTCATGAGGTGACAGATCAAGTTTAAATTGCAGCATAATGTACATCTCGTACCCTCATTATTGAATACTAGTTCGCTGTACCATATGCTGCGGCTGCCAGGAAGCACTGTAAATGCTGTTGCACGGGCACAGCGAGTAATGTTCAATCATGAGAGCCCTTGGTGCCACATGACACACACTCTTTTCCTGAATCTGGGTGGCACCACCCAATGTGCGATATGCATATATTTTGGATCTAAGACTCACATACTCCACAACTGGCAACCCATTCGCCTCATCTTTCATAAGGCTGATAACCTTCTTGCTCTGTGGAACAATACCGTAAGGATTATTGGCCATGCAGGAAGATGTGTCGAATGCATTGGCATAGTACTTCATTACTTCATATGGATTCCAGCCTTTGACCCAGTGGATGAAGCTATTTGTACCCATATAAAATAACTTCAGGTCAGTAAAATGAATTTTCTCAGAATCAAAGGAATCGGTACATATGGAGTTTGGACAGGTCTAATATGCACATCCCCACATAGACAGATTTCATGAACTCTAGGCTCTGGTGAATAGGATTCATAGAGCCAGAGCTCCTGCTCCATTTCTTCCACCCGCTGGGGTATCTCCTCATCCGGACTGGCAAGGAGCCACCATTTCAGCTCACTGATAATGCTTCCAAGAACAATATATTGACTTAAAAAACGTATACAGTACTATGAAAAAAATCTGCGATAGATTTATTGAGTGTGGTATAAACACACCCCTTGATCTCCTCAAAATCACTTACAACAGCAAGAACATATCGTTTCGAATACATACACATGCATACACACACACACACACACACACACACACACACACACACACACACACACAACTGGAACACTATGAAAGAAATTTCTTAGCGAGAATCCGTACTAACATAGCAGAATCGCCATGGAAGGCTGCTCTGGGGACTGTACAGCTCGTCAGCCTGTACCCTCTCAGCTTCCAGCTGCTGGTCAGGCTCGGCCATCATTTCTGGAATGAATGCTGCAATAACAAGGAACCTTTTTTCTAGCAAAAATATATTGCTGCTCATGCTATGAAATAACGAAAGCATTCTTCAAAATCTGAACAATTGCTACTAAATTCGTTTTAAGACATTTATTTGATAAAAACATGCTAGGAAATATACGATTAACACTTGCTACAAAATTCGTTTTAACGCAATCTGAACATTCAGCACAATGAAATAACGAAAATATCCTTCGAAGTAACGAACACACAACGATTTTACAAACATTTGCTGATAAATTCGTTTTAACGAAATCTGTTGATCGTACGTCGCTGGAGCAAGGGAGGGTACCTATCCACTGGAAAAAAGCGCAGGTCATTCCCATTTTCAAGTGGAGTCGTAGGACAGATGCACATAATTATCGGTCTATCTCGTTGACATCAATCAGTTGTAGAATTATAGAACTATGGAACATATTTATGCTCATGTATTATGACATTTTCGGGGTACGAGAACCTGCTCTATAAAAATCAACATGGATTCCGCAAAAACTGAGCTTCCTCTGTTCCTCCACTAGATCCACAGCGCTGTAGACGTCGATGCACAGGTTGATGTCGTGTTCATCGACTTCAGTACCACCGTTTAGACAAAATCGATAAATGTGAAAGTACGAGGGTTTCCCAGAAAGTAATGCACCGCATTTTTTTATCATCCGAAAACAATGCTACGAATGTGAAACGTTACATATTATGTATTATTTGAAGTCTCCTGAGTGAGCGCGCCAAGTTCCCGTTATTTCCGACAGATAGCGTAGCTGCAGGACAGTTTCAAAATTAGCATCTGAGGTGATGTACGTTACAAGCAACGTACCGTCATTGAATTTCTCAATGCAGAGAAAGAAATTGTGGGGAATATTCACAAACCCTTGTGCAACGTCTATGGAGCATCTGCTCTCGACAGAAGTACAGTTGAGCCGTTTAGATGCAAAACTGTCCATGTCCACTTTTTAAAAAAAATTGGGTTGGCAACTCTGTATTGTATAGCATGACATTTTACACATAGTTGAAATGCTATTTATGCTTAAAGCTCTCCGTGTCCTATGGAAAACAGCTCACGAAAAGTGTGGTTAGATTCAAAACTGTCCATGTCCATCAGTAAGTTGGGTGCAAAACTTGCCTTGTCCCTTTTGACAAATCGCATTGAAGGCTGTGACTGTAATGCAAGATGGCTACAATAAGCATATAAACATTGTACTTCTGTGGTCTCTTAAAGCTGTTTATTCTGAAAGTTATACACATTTTTAATCTAAATAAATTATAAATTATGGAAGACAATCAAGGCATGACAGAAAGACAGTCTGACCGTTTTAGGAAGCAGGTACGACATGAAGACCAGTGGAAATGAAATATGGCAAAATTGAAGAGGTATGTATTATTTTTGTCTTTACATCATGCAGTAAATGGTGGAAATCTGAACATTAGAATAACAGTTCAGGGTGTTAAGAAAACATGTATACCCTATTAATCGTATTTATATGAAAGTAATAAATACGTGTGTTGACTATTATTATTGGCATGACCTAACATTGACCTACGAATAACTTTTTGTTTATATGTGTGATCTGAGATATTCGTCAAAAGGACTTCCTGAGTATCCAAAATGTGGTCATCGAGTCGGATGGGACTGTGCTAGCCTGACAATGACAGATATTAAGTCTTTTCATACCAGCTATTATGCAAAGTGTGATAAAATTTACCAAGGCAATTTCCTTCTGAAATACATGAGTATCAAGACACCTTCGAGACCTCGTTGTTGGGAAGAAAGACAAATCAACAGAGGACAGACAATCTCTTATTTCGTATGGAAAAAAGTACCTGGTGGGTCAGTGAAAGTGAAAGTATATCGTGAAACATTTTTTAACATTCTTGGTGTTTCAAAAGCAAGAGTGCAAAACATAGCACGCCATCACCTCGAGACTGGAGATATTGCTAAGGAGAGAAGAGGAAGTGATCGCCAGACGATGAAGAATGAGCCCAAACGACAGGAAGTAATTGCTCATATAAAAAGGTATTTTCCAACTGAGTCACATACTGCAGGGAGAAAAGCTGTCGCATGTATTTACCTGCGACTCTCAACATTAGAAAGATGTGGCGACACTACAATTCCTTGGTTACTCCTGAAAAGCGAGTCACACAGAATTTTTTTAGGAACACATTTAATACAAAATTTAACATTGGATTTGGGTCTCCAAAAACAGATGTTTGTTCCATGTGCCTCAGACTTTTGGAGCAGATCAAAACTGAAAAGTGTGACGTTAAGAAAGCTCAACTTATGGGTCGAAAGAGACTTCATAACCTTAAAGCAAACAGTTTCTATTCACTGCTGAAAGGAAAAGCAAGACAACCTTCTGACAATGTCCTTTGACTGCCAAAAGAATTTATCCTTGCCAAAAATACCTGATCAGAGTGTCTATTACAGTAGACAATTATACCTATACAATTTTGCCATTGTAGTAGGTTCCTCTAAATCAAAGTTAACCACTAATAATGTCTTCATGTACACTTGGCCTTAACATGAAAGTAAGAAGAGGTCAAATGAAATATTTTGAGCCCTTTACCACCGTTTGTGCCATACAGATATGAGCAACGTACAAACTTTGAGATTAATTGCCGATGGATGCCCTGGGCAAAATAAGAACACAATAGTTGTCTCAATGCTGTGTCACTGGATGTACAAACATGCGCCAGGAGTAAACAAAATAGAAGTTATTTAGCCCATAACTGGACATTCATTCATGCCTCGTGATAGAGTTTTTGGGCTCATTGAAAGGCAACTGCAGAAACGAGAAGTGATAGTTCAGCCATCGGAGTACCATACCATCTTGGAACAGTATGGGACCCTTCACATTCTAGGAAGAGACTGGAAGGTAGTTGACTGGAAAGGAGCCATTCAAAACATCACTAAACCCGCAGCATCATTCCCCTTCCAGATAACGAAAGTAAAACGAGTGATCATCATCCGTGATTCTCAGAATGCAATAAGAGTCCAAGGGGAGCCTAATTATAATTATGAAATCAACCTACCAGTGTCTGTATGCAAACGTGGGAAACACTAAGGACACATAAATTCGAGCTGCATTATGAACACAGTTGTTCCTATTAATGAAAAGAAACTGGAGGATGTGTCGAAACTCCTCGAGAAACACTATGGCTAGTCCTGGAGGGAACGTGAATCCCTGTCATGGTACATGACATTACTAGGTTCCAGCGGGTCAGGGGCATCAGTTGAATCAGAATGCCTAGCAGGAGAAGATGAAGACATTGTTCCAAATATGATGTATTAAGAGGATTGCAGTTTGTCAGTTGTTACACCATATACCATCAGAAATTACAACTGAATACACAGTTTTATGTTCATCCCATATCCTCTCCTCATGTACTACTAGTCAGGTTCAAAACTGTCCATGTCCATTTCAGTTACATGCAAAAGTGACCATCTGCAAAGTCAGATGCAAAACTGTCCAAGTCCACTTTTATTTTGCTGATATCTTACATGCATTGAGTTCCTGATTTTTTTTTTCAATAGCCCAAATGGTTTTGTACTAATCCATACTTGTGTATACAACATACAGTGTAGGGCAGTGTGTATTTACCAAGTCAAAACAGTTTTTCCACTTTTTCTCAAAACCGGTTATGGAGGACAGTTTTGCATCTAGGCGACTCAGTTAGTCGCGGTTCGGCGGAGCTCCACGATTTGCAGCGGTCTGGAGACTATCCATAGCTCACACCTGGCACACCTGACCTAGCCCCCTCGGACTTCCACTTGTTTGGGCCATTAAAGGATGGCATTCGTGGAAGACATTTTGAGGACTATGAGGAGGTGATTCACACAGTGAAGTACTGGCACCACAACCGGGACAAGAATTGGTACCGACAGGGCATTCATGCCCTTGTTTTGCACTGAAGGAAGGCCATAGAATGGGATGGAGATTACGTGGAAAAATCAGGTGTGTAGATAAAATATCATTCTTTCATATGTGTAATTATCATTATATTCAATAAAGAAGTGTTGAAGAAAAAATGCGGTGCATTACTTTCTGGGGCACTCGTAATTTCAGGGGTACCCCAAGGAAGTGTAATAGGATTGTTACTCTTAACAATGTACATAAATTATCTAGCAGAATGCACTGAAAACTGTTTAAGGTTGTTTGCAGATGATGCAGTTCTCTATAAGATGATAGCATTCTCAGAAGATAGAAACGATTTGCAGAAGGACCTACAGAGGATTTGTGAATGGCGCAGGGACACCAGTTGAGGCTGAACGTAAATAAATGTAAAATATTGCATGTACACACAAAAAGAAAGCCACTACTGTACAACTACACTATTGATGACAAAGGCATATCTATCAGGAGTGATGTTAAGTGTAATGACCACATAAAACAAATAGCACAAAAAGCAGATACCAGACTGAGATCCATATGAAGAATGTCAGTGAAATGTAATTCATCCACTAAAGAAGTGGCTTACAAGGCACTTGTCTGACTGATTCTTGAGTTCTGTTTATCAGTCTGGGACCCATATCAGGTAGGGCAAATAGAAGAGATAGAGAAGAATCTATGTTGAGTGGCGCATTTCGTTACATGATTGTTTAGTTAGTGCAAGAACATTAAAGAGATGCCGAACAAACTCAAGTGCTAGATGCTACAAGAGAGACGTCGTGCGTCGCTGAGAGGTTACCGTTGAAATTTCGAGAGAGCACTTTACAAGAAGAGTCAGACAACATATTAGTTTCTTCCAGATACATCTCACAAAATGACCACAACAAGAAAATTCGAGAAAATAGAGCCTATACACAGGCTTACAGACAATCATTCTTCCCATGCACCACTGGCTAATGGAACAGGGAAGGGGGGATCAGTTAGTGGTACCCTCTGCCACTCACTGTCACGTGTCTTGCGGAGTATTGATGTAGATGTTGATGTGTACTCACATGTGTTTGATCCCATTTAATTGGGGATTGTGTCACATCCCTCTTCCAATAGACGTTGCTGCTAAACAGGCATGCATTAATGTACAGCATACCAAAAAGGGGATAAATATTGCTTCATATGATCGCTTCCAGTTTGTGACAGAAATTACCTAGAAATGCAACAAACGCAGGTACACACAAAACAACCAATGTTTGTGGGCATTATAACTTCGAAGACATCTCATCATCCACCAAAATCCAAGACCTACTAAAATTCGGTTGGCCAAACCCCAATTATTCAGTTCACATTTATGGTCTGCAGGAAGGAAAAAAAAAAACGAACCAGGAGAAACGAGTACACTGTACAGAAAGAACTAAAGCATAAAGTCGTCAGACCCCTTTACTTTTACAATGTAGCCAGTCAGTGCCCCAAACACGTTCTCCAAGGGTGAGAAGCACACTATATCTGGATTAAAAACGTACTTCCTGCCAAAGTATCACAAAAATATGGGGCATAGCATTTTTTTCTGCAGATGCTTCAACTCTCACACATAGTGACAGTACTTAGAAAGGCATCTGATTGACTGCTCGAGACATGAATCGATAAGTGTGACAAGGCCAACTGTGGATGAAAAGTTCTTAACTTTAAGAATTCTCTCCAGCAGATACGCTGTCCTTTTGTTGTATGTGCTGACTTTGAATGCTTACTAGTTCCTGAGATAAATTGCGGCGGCTGGTTGCGGCGGAGGTTCGAGTCCTCTCTCGGGCATGGGTGTGTGTGTTAGTCCTTAGGATAATTTAGGTTAAGTAGTGTGTAAGCTTAGGGACTGATGACCTTAGCAGTTAAGTCCCATAAGATTACACACACATTTGAACATTGATAAATTGTGAAGGTGATCTCACGTCGTCTAAAATCACTTTCACAGAACGACTCGTTTTGAGTGTGTTTGCGCGTCAAGATGTATGCTGATATGATTCCAATCTCAGAAAATTCGAATCATATCTTTGGGATAATCCTGTGAGACGACTGCTCTCTGACTTCAAAAAACTTGCAGTGAGTATTGACGAGCTTCATCGCAACAGCATTCCTGTGACCAAATCGCAAGACAATGATGCCTTTTGTGAGCAGCCAGTTCATTTGTGTGGGTTGTCGAGACCTCTGTCGTCCATCAGGGAAGTTCCATGGTGCATCTCACAATGCGCACTTGAAATACAAATTGCCATGACACATACCAATCTCCTTCAATAATATGAGTGGGTATGATGTTCACTTTCTTGTAGAGCACTTGGGCGATTCGGTGTTGAAGAATGTTAAGGTCAGTGTCATGCCTGAAATGTAGAAAACTACAATTCATTCTTCAAGCGAATCACATCAAGAATAGCTTTCTGCTACCGGGATTCATTACAATTCATGCACACATCTCTTCACAAATTTGCTGAGACAGTGCATTGAGAGGATGTGCATATCATGAAAGCTGCATATCTCAAGATTCCAAAGTTCCAGCTTGCCACAAAAAAGGGAGTCTTCCATAATGAATATCTGGATTCGATGGAGAGATTCCATGAAACCACAGTGCCAAGTATAATCGCATTCATCAGCAAATTCACAGGCAGTGTCGTAACAGATGCAGAGACTCAGCACACGGTGAATGTTTGGCAGGAGTTCAACATCTCTAATTGAGAGGTATAGCCTAATTGTGTATGGACACAGGTGTGTGCCTGCTCGCAGACGATTTTGAGAAAATCCAGACAGCATGCCTTGGTACATACTTTCTTGATCCTTCCTTCTATTATATCGTATCAGGGCTTTCATGGAATACAATGTTAAAAAAGACATGTATCAACATCGAACTGTTGACCAATGTTGATATGGTGCTTTTCTTAGAATACAGGATTCTCGGTGAACTTTGCTAATGCATGCAAGGGTAGGCCAAGGCGAATAACCTATTACTGAGTGAGGAGCAGTGTAGACCATCTGAAGATTTGAGTTACATCTTTAATTCGATGTGAACAAGCTAATGGCATCCCATGCAACAATCTCTGCCATTTGGAGGGTTCTGATGGCTGTCCGAAGATCATATTGACAGATTGGAAGAAGATATCCAAGATGTGGCTGCGGATGCTGGTATGGGATATGGCCTGGTGACATATCCAGAATATTCCACCAATTCATATGACGCGCATAGTGAGTTGCGGCTGTTTCCGGAGCACCTATTCCCGTAGGATGGTTCTGTCTCCAAGCTGATGACAATACTGGAGAATAAGCAGAGCTACATTATTTTCCTGCAATGTCTCATGTCTGGGATGAGACTTATTGCGATCACATGCAGTACCTCCTCCGAGCAGTGTGCCTGGTAGAAGGAGTACATTAATCTTAATACTGGAAAGAGAGCTCTTGCGATGTGTGATTCCGGAAACGATTTTTTTAAATAAATGAATAATTCCGTCTTTGGCAAAGTCATGGAGAATATTAGAAACCACCGCCAAATTTATTTATTTTACCAGTGGTATGGGTGTCGTCGCACAAGAGGTTACATCGCTAGGCCAAATTTTAAATGGGCCACAATGTTCAATGAAAGATTAGTTGCTTTGGAGATGGCTAAGGTCTCAGTGAAGTTCACGAAGCCTGTGTATATAGGTGCATGTATTCTGGACCTCTCCAAACTCCACACGTACCGATTAACCTACGAGTTTGCAAAACCAAACTTCGCTGATCCAAAGTCACTTTATATGAATCTACAGAGTAAAAGGCTGCGCTGGACATGAAGTGAGTGATTAGGTACACTCCTGAGGAATTTGCCACATCTGAATATGTGGCTGATAATCCGCACAGCATAACTTCCCAGAACAATTAAGTTATTGGCCTGATGGAAGATGAGGAGAATTGCATGAAGATTGTGGAGTTTGTGAGGCATGAGACCCAAAATGTGTGCATACTGTACAGATGCAGGTGTCACTTGAAGTTCGGCTCACAGGTTGTCACGATGGAGCACTACAAGGAGTGTCTGTGCGGTATGGCTCCACATATGATGCATCAAGTAGTCTTTCGCTCATGGAATCATGAAGCACGTGCAGCACTGGAACTGAATGTCGGTCTGTTGCTCCATGATGACAAACGCTTCATATGTGCAGATTAGATAGGAACCCTGTTATTCTCACACTATTCGTTCGAGAGTGATTGAGATTGGACACAGTGTGTGTGTGTGTGTGTGTGTGTGTGTGTGTGTGTGTGTGTGTCGTTTTTCTCTTCCCGTTGGATGCTGCTAGTCTCCCATACAGGGTACCTTTACTAAGAGTAGTCAGGTGAATTATCTCTGGTGTTTCGGCAGATATTTGCAATTTCGTTCTTGCAACGTGTAGCTGGAGTCAGCCCAAACAAATACTGGTTACCTTGTCTTTAATGCGACGCCCACTGTCAATGGAAAGCATCGGTTTGTTTCCCATCACAAGCAAAATGATTTTGAACTGGCATTTTTTATGCCCATTCAAAATAGCAGTCCCAAATTAGTTTATTAGATATTCTTTTTATTGGTGTGTATGAACAGAAACGGTAAACCACAAAGAATAATCAGTACACCAGCAGAATCACTGCTGAATCTCTGCAGCAAAATTGATTATTCTTTGTGCTTTTCTGTTCCTGTGAATACAGGTCGATAAAACGAATAATGCGCTGGACTAATTTGGGACTGCTCTATCGAATGGGCTCATAAAATTCCGATTTAAAAATCGTTTTCTTTGTAATGGGAAACAAACTGCAGCTGGGCGCCATATGAAAGACATGATTAGCAGTATTTGTTTGAGTTGACTCCAGCTACATATTGCAAAAACTAAATTGTAAATATCTGCTGAAACATCAGAGAAAATTCTCCCGACGACCCGAGGTAGAGACAAACAGTACATACAAGACGTCCCACCTAAATCGACTACCTCATATATTTCCGAAAAGAAACAAAATGAGAAACTTCAATTGGACAAGGATGCACCTATGTCGGTGGCTCGCATGATGGGCAGGAGGAGGAGGAGGATATTAGTGTTTAACGTCCCGTCGACAACGAGGTCATTAGAGAGGGAGCGCAAGCTCGGGTGAGGGAAGGATGGGGAAGGAAATCGGCCGTGCCCTTTCAAAGGAACCATCCCGGCATTTGCCTGAAGCGATTTAGGGAAATCACGGAAAACCTAAATCAGGATGGCCGGAGACGGGATTGAACCGTCGTCCTCCCGAATGCGAGTCCAGTGTGCTAACCACTGCGCCACCTCGCTCGGTGATGGGCAGGACTGCATGCTCCATAAAGGTCAACAATCAACACAAAGTAAGGTTTTTAAATGACACATGTATTTTTCTATAGAAATGAACACTAGACTCATAATTAGTAATGGCAGGCTTGGTTACACCGTTCGAAACCTCATACATTCTGAAATATCAGGCTTTAAAGAATGGCTGCGGCTCCTTGGTTTCTGCCATAATGCACAGGACAAGAGTTGCCTGCATTGTCTTGCATCCTGCTGTAAACAGACTGAGTATGCACGTTCTGCCTACCCTGTTCAGTCTTCAAGTGTCTCCTGCTCATGCCCACTGTGCTGATGGTGTCAAACAGGAAAATGCACTGTGACGCATTTCGTATACGTTGCAGACAATGCTTTTCCTGTTTTGTCGTGGTGTGACGTTTGCTGTCATTTCGTCGATGTGCAGGTCTTCAGTAAAAAGGAGAAACTAGATCTGATGTTAATTTACGGCAAATGCCACAGAAATGCAACCACAGCTGTGGTAGCTTACGCTGAACGCTACCCAGATCGATGGCGTCCTTCACGTCGTACCATTTCCAGAATCTGCACAAGTCTCACGGAAACAGGTAGCCGTAAAGCATCAACGTACAAACACAGGAAATAACAATGACAAAGAAACTGCTATCGTGGCTGCTGTAGGGTACAATTCTGAGGCGGTTATATGACAGATTGTGTACGGTTCTGGAATAAGCTGTATTAGTGTGTGGAGAATTTCGCATAGTTATACTTTTCATCTGTATCACATGTCAGTCCACCAAGAACTGTACGGGAATGACTTTGAATTGCTCATTGAATTCTGTCACTTTGCACTCCAGCAGTTGCCAGGTCATCCCACTCTCATCAATGAGAGTGGGATGTCCATGTCTGGTACGGCATCAGTGGTACCCATATTGTAAGTCCCTATTTTTATCAGGGAACAGTAGCTGGATGGAAATATACATCATTTGTGCAAGACACTCTACCCCTTCTGAACAAGGACATGGGATTCAAAACACGTCTGCCAGTATGGTTTCAGTATGATGAATACCCCACACACTATGCACGTGTTTCCAGGGAAGTTGTACATACAATGTTTCCAAATTGGTGGATAGGACAGGGGGTCCTGCGATTTGACCAGCCCCATCCCCCGATGTACTGCCATTAGATTCTTTCCCTGGGGCACAGTAAAAGAGTGTGTACCACAAACCCCAAATGACACCAGAGGATATGCAACAACACATTACTGCCATTTATGGGACAATATCTTTGGAAACACTGCAATCTGAGCAATACTCGCCGGCCGCTGTGGCCGAGCGGTTCTAGGCGCTTCAGTCTGGAGCTGCAGTGCTACTACTGTCGCAGGTTCGAATCCTGCCTCAGGCATGGATGTGTGTGATGTCCTTAGGTTAGTTAGGTTTAAGTAGTTCTAAGTCTAGGGGACTGATGACCTCAGATGTTACGTCCCATAGTGCTTAGAGCCATTTGAACCTTTTTTTTTAAGGAATGCTCACTTGTTCACCAATTCCACAAGTGTACTGATGCAAATGGTGAACACTCCCCAAAAACATCTTTTGAGGTGACACAGCTTCAGATGTGGCATTACTGGCTATTTGTGAGTGCGTTTTCTGTGCCTGATGTCGTGCACAAACTTAAAGTTTCTGTGAGCTATAGGCCACTAATAACTGTGTTTAGGACACTGAAACCACGTCTTATCACTTAATTGTACCTCTAGTTTTCGTTTCCTTAGAAGAAACATACATGTTCCATTTAAATAAATGCGACTTTATGTTGAAAGTGATGTTTGTTTACTTTTATGGATTGCGCTTTTCTGTCTGTTGTGTGATCCCCACATAGCAGGCTGCAGGACAGTGCATGCAGTACTTCACTGCACCTAATGGCAGAAACCATGGTGATGTTGCTGTTCTCCAAGTCTGATATTTCAGAATGGATGAGGGGTTTAGAACAGTGAACCATGCCTGCCCTCACTTATTGTGCTTCTAGTTTTTTCACTTCTGTAGAAAAAACCTGTATAGATGTGTGTGTGTGTGTGTGTGTGTGTGTGTGTGTGTGTGTGTGTGTGTAAATCACAAAATAAATGAAAAAGTTACTGTTACTTAAACGATTACTTTTTGTTATATGTTGTTATTTAGCCCTTACATATGTTGAATTATTTCGAAAGAAAATTGTAAGAGATAGCTAATTATTATTACTAGAATGAGATTTTCACTCTGCAGCGGAGTGTGCGCTGATATGAAACTTCCTGGCAGATTAAAACTGTGTGCCCGACCGAGACTCGAACTCGGGACCTTTGCCTTTCGCGGGCAAGTGCTCTACCAACTGAGCTACCGAAGCACGACTCACGCCCGGTACTCACAGCTTTACGTCTGCCAGTACCTCGTCTCCTACCTTCCAAACTTTACAGAAGCTCTCCTGCGAACCTGGCAGAACTAGCACTCCTGAAAGAAAGGATATTGCGGAGACATGGCTTAGCCACAGCCTGGGGGATGTTTCCAGAATGAGATTTTCACTCTGCAGCGGAGTGTGCGCTGATATGAAACTTCCTGGCAGATTAAAACTGTGTGCCCGACCGAGACTCGAACTCGGGACCTTTGCCTTTCGCGGGCAAGTGCTCTACCAACTGAGCTACCGAAGCACGACTCACGCCCGGTACTCACAGCTTTACGTCTGCCAGTACCTCGTCTCCTACCTTCCAAACTTTACAGAAGCTCTCCTGCGAACCTGGCAGAACTAGCACTCCTGAAAGAAAGGATATTGCGGAGACATGGCTTAGCCACAGCCTGGGGGATGTTTCCAGAATGAGATTTTCACTCTGCAGCGGAGTGTGCGCTGATATGAAACTTCCTGGCAGATTAAAACTGTGTGCCCGACCGAGACTCGAACTCGGGACCTTTGCCTTTCGCGGGCAAGTGCTCTACCAACTGAGCTACCGAAGCACGACTCACGCCCGGTACTCACAGCTTTACGTCTGCCAGTACCTCGTCTCCTACCTTCCAAACTTTACAGAAGCTCTCCTGCGAACCTGGCAGAACTAGCACTCCTGAAAGAAAGGATATTGCGGAGACATGGCTTAGCCACAGCCTGGGGGATGTTTCCAGAATGAGATTTTCACTCTGCAGCGGAGTGTGCGCTGATATGAAACTTCCTGGCAGATTAAAACTGTGTGCCCGACCGAGACTCGAACTCGGGACCTTTGCCTTTCGCGGGCAAGTGCTCTACCAACTGAGCTACCGAAGCACGACTCACGCCCGGTACTCACAGCTTTACGTCTGCCAGTACCTCGTCTCCTACCTTCCAAACTTTACAGAAGCTCTCCTGCGAACCTGGCAGAACTAGCACTCCTGAAAGAAAGGATATTGCGGAGACATGGCTTAGCCACAGCCTGGGGGATGTTTCCAGAATGAGATTTTCACTCTGCAGCGGAGTGTGCGCTGATATGAAACTTCCTGGCAGATTAAAACTGTGTGCCCGACCGAGACTCGAACTCGGGACCTTTGCCTTTCGCGGGCAAGTGCTCTACCAACTGAGCTACCGAAGCACGACTCACGCCCGGTACTCACAGCTTTACGTCTGCCAGTACCTCGTCTCCTACCTTCCAAACTTTACAGAAGCTCTCCTGCGAACCTGGCAGAACTAGCACTCCTGAAAGAAAGGATATTGCGGAGACATGGCTTAGCCACAGCCTGGGGGATGTTTCCAGAATGAGATTTTCACTCTGCAGCGGAGTGTGCGCTGATATGAAACTTCCTGGCAGATTAAAACTGTGTGCCCGACCGAGACTCGAACTCGGGACCTTTGCCTTTCGCGGGCAAGTGCTCTACCAACTGAGCTACCGAAGCACGACTCACGCCCGGTACTCACAGCTTTACGTCTGCCAGTACCTCGTCTCCTACCTTCCAAACTTTACAGAAGCTCTCCTGCGAACCTGGCAGAACTAGCACTCCTGAAAGAAAGGATATTGCGGAGACATGGCTTAGCCACAGCCTGGGGGATGTTTCCAGAATGAGATTTTCACTCTGCAGCGGAGTGTGCGCTGATATGAAACTTCCTGGCAGATTAAAACTGTGTGCCCGACCGAGACTCGAACTCGGGACCTTTGCCTTTCGCGGGCAAGTGCTCTACCAACTGAGCTACCGAAGCACGACTCACGCCCGGTACTCACAGCTTTACGTCTGCCAGTACCTCGTCTCCTACCTTCCAAACTTTACAGAAGCTCTCCTGCGAGGAGGAGAGCTTCTGTAAAGTTTGGAAGGTAGGAGACGAGGTACTGGCAGACGTAAAGCTGTGAGTACCGGGCGTGAGTCGTGCTTCGGTAGCTCAGTTGGTAGAGCACTTGCCCGCGAAAGGCAAAGGTCCCGAGTTCGAGTCTCGGTCGGGCACACAGTTTTAATCTGCCAGGAAGTTTCAATTATTATTACTATTCACAATGTGTAGTTACATCTGAAATTGCACACATCTCTTTCACAAGAGTAAATGCTTTTCACATCAGCATAAAGTATTCAGTATTAAATTGCACTGTAATAAAAGGAATCTGTCGTCCACAAACTTCGAGGCAGATGACTGCGTGCACAGCTGTGGGGCTGATGCCATTACGGCATGCAGGGGCTGGGTGGGCAGAGATGGTGGCAGCCATTGCTGTATGAGAGGTCCGCACAAGTGAGTCTTAATTGGCAGGTGGGCTTATAGTTAGGCCTTGCCTCTACAATTCTTATCTTTCTGGCAGGCTGGTGGGGAGGGAACTTTTCTTGTACCCTGCAGGCGTACTTACCTGCCTGTCTCACATGTTCTGACAGCAGTGCCGCGTGGTGGAGAATTAGTCATACTACTCAATCACCAATCAGTGCAGTTCGCCGAAACTACTTGCACACATGAGCACTGAGTCATGTACGTTTATCAGCATTTGAATCATAGGATGGGGATGTGTTGTGACAACAAGAACAATCAATTCTTTCATATTATTATTTCTTTATTCGCATATACACGCATCACACAGTAACTCAATTTTTTTGCAATATAGTCCAAACAATTGTTTTCTATGTCCTTTGAATTCAGCCTGAACGATATCCAGGCCTGTAGGTGTCATTACATACATAGGCATTCCTTCAGTAAATTCGACTTCCACAAATTTTTTAGTTACAGGCTCAACACTTACATTCTTTGAAACTGGTTGAATACAAGTGTTAATACACTGTTTCGACTGCTTTATATTTTCACTATTCACACACAAATACTCCACAAAGTCATAATAATGCAGCTCTAATACCGTATATGGATGCCAGCAGCTCAGTCTGTCTGCACCAACTGTTAACACACAGTATCGAGCTTACACATTCACGACACTCGATTGTTTTGTGCAAATACATGTAAATAACAGTATTCTGCCGGCACTTACAAGGAACCCCTTGAGTGTGAGATCTCAAGTTCAATCTTTTGTAAGGCTGATTTGAAAGTGTTGTGTTAGCAGTTACGACAGGAAAAAATATTAACTGCTAATGACTGGACAAATGCATCATGAGGGCGACAGAAAATGAGTGTCTGGGAGGTGCAGAGATCAACTTTCTATGGGATGTATGTATTGCACTTCACAAAATGGACTTGTTGAAGTTCAAGAAATGCTCAGAATAAACCATTACTTTGCACCATGAACACCAAACGAAAAATAGCGCGCCACAGTGATCACAAAGGTTCGCACCATCAAGAGCGAAGACAAACATCTTGAGAATTACAAACTGTGCAGGCCGTTCAACCAGGTATCCCCTCTTAAAGAATACCTATAGAATCATTTTGGTGCAATGGTGTGATGAGAACTGATGAAATGTGATGGCAAGCAACTGAATGCGAATCAGTCTGTTGTGCAGCTTATCGTAAATTGGCTATCATTTAAGCCATAGCTGCAGATAGTTTGATAGTGTGTTTTATAGGCTTGGAAAAAAAAAAACATACATCCAGAGGCTTAATTTGTCCAGTGGTTCCTGGTGGTACCGGTATGAATTGCAATGCCACACACTTTTCAGGGGGTCTTCTCTAAAGGAGCATGATTTTCATATGCAGATTGGGAATCAAGCAAAAGCAAGTTATTTTGACCAGCTATTGGCCATACTTGAAGTTCTCTTACGCCCACTTATCGAGTTTAGGGGGATACCCATGAAATCTTTGATTTTTTACCGATTATCGTCAATTTGACTACGCTGATCACGAATATAAGCCCATTCAATAGCTGAATCACTATCACGACAAACGTCGAACAAATTTACCATAAGAAATTCGATCAAATCAGGGAAAATTCTAGTCATTACGAGTTAGTAGAACAAACGCACACAACAAACACCGAACTAACACTTAACTACACTGTTATTTGACTTTAGTGTAAACTTAATGAAGCGATTTTATCCGAGTGCTTTGATGTGCTATGATTTAGCTTGAATGATGTTTGCAAATAACATATTCGTGGTCCGGTCAAAAAATGAGGAAAAAAAATATTCATTAAAATTTTTTTCCTCTGGATATATTAAAAAGTTTTTATCGGGGATGAAAATAAATAACATCTTCGAGATCAACATAGTCTAACTGATCAAAAAGTGAGAAAAAATATTTTCTAAAATTTTGTCCCCCTAAACTCGAACCGCGTGACCGCTACGGTCGCAGGTTCGAATCCTGCCTCGGGCATGGATGTGTGTGATGTTCTTAGGTTAGTTAGGTCTAAGTTCTAGGGGACTGATGACCTCAGAAGTTAAGTCCCGTAGTGCTCAGAGCCATTTGAACCTAAACTCGACAAGTGCCCATTTTCCCACTCTTGCTTGCTGTGACGTAAATATTCTCTACAGCCCTTGCAAGGTCACAAACACGCAAGAAAGAACCCTAGGTGAGAGAGCACTTCCGACTTCTTGCAGCACAATAAATATCATTCCAGCCAATTTACCTCCCAGATCAACAGTCGGCATAATGGTATCCGATTGCGTCATGGCATTGATGTTAGCTGATCTTAATACATCTCTCTTGGTACCTCTAATTTTCAGGTTCCTTTCATATGCATTTCCTCTCCAAATCTCGGTAGGTCGGAGTTGAAAACAAATTCCTTACTGGGCGATTGGATAAGTTTGTTTATCTCATCTAAAACTTTTCCGGCCGATTCCGCAGTCTGCTGTGCATTGGCAAGTTGACGCTTTGTCTGAAATCTCGTTATCTTACGTCTTCCACTTCTATAGCAGTGTTTGAAATTATGTAACCACTCACTGCTTCGCTTGAAATCACTATAATCTATGTTACGGACAATTTGATGTGCATAATGTGGTAGGTAATTATCATGCACATCCTGTTAATTGTATCAAGCATCCTTAAAATGCGCAAACGCCAGTTTTTGTAACAAGTGCACCTTATCCTCCCTCGAATATCCCTAGTATTTATTATGCACTACGAGCTCATATTGCTGTGGACGTATTCGAAATCTGTTCATAATTGTTTTTAACTATGTAGCAGATCGTCGTCCATGAACATAATTATGTTTAGTACCTACTCCTTGGACAACAATTGTCCTTTACTACTGTGCACCGACCAGTGCAGCAACGCGAAATGGCATCAAGGAGGCCCTGACCTGTGCACCAACGGAAAGAGCGAGCGGCACCACAACTCCAGGAAGGCAAGAGTACAGCGTCCCCTGTCAACGCTGACTTAACCAGCCGTCCAGTGCTCGTCGAGACCAGCTCAGTTGCAGACTTCGAGAGCATCAGTACTGAGTAATAGGAAGATGATACCTTGCCTGCATTCTGCGAGTAGTAATAATGTGTAAAAGTAATTGCATATAGGAGGCACAGAAAGGACATCAAACCACCTCATAACATAAGTTATGTTTCTTTCTTTTTTAGATACAAATTGTTATAATAATTTGAAAGTGTACTGTACAGACCATTTTGGATTCCTGCCACCGGCCATCGCAACTTCTCTCATTCCTTGTCTGTGCTGGTACTGACTCCCACAGTAGCTGACACAATATCTGGCGCCACGGATTCCAGTCAGTGCTGCCTTCGCTCTTCGCCGCTTCATCACAGTACGTCACTAATATTTCTCTCTTTTCTTTCACAAGAGCATTGCTACTGATTTTGTTCTTCGTTGCATACTAGCCGCAACGCTGGACTTACTTTGTTACGGCGCTCCTCTCTCTAAAATGGCCTCTAACCTGCCTCCTACACCACCTGTGCCTACGCCTCCACTTGCTGCTGGCTTTGATGTAATGCAGTTTATTCAGTTTCAGAACCACCAAACGTCGCAGTTGATGATGGCAATCCAGCAGCTCATTAATAAGCCGCTATTGCATCAACTCCGCCGCAACGGCCAGCCCCATCCACAGCACCGCCTCCGTACATGCGACCATTCTGAGCTTCCAACGAACAGCAAGAGGAATGGAACGAGTACTATACTCAATTCAACACTCACTGTGCCACACATCAAGTGCAAGGTACTGTGAAACTTTCTTATTTCTTGTTAATGTCCGGCGCAGGAGATTAGCACCTTGCTCAGAAGTTATTCGCGACTAGAAATCTGGAGCTACTAGTTTTTGACGATTTATTTTCTACCATCCCTTGTATTACGAGGATAAGGTACAGGTTGGTGCAGCTCATTGCAAGTTCCTTCGATTGCAGAAAAAGCAAGAACACACATACCGACAATGGGTCGCAGAACTTCAGGATCTGACTCGACAGTGTCGTTTTCAGTGTAGCTGAGGACAGTACTACAGTGACGCAATGATTCGTGGTGCAATTACGTTCAATGTGCCAGACAGTATTTCTGCCACACTCTCAAACATTTTGATCCTAATTTGGAACAAATATTACAGATTATTGAACATCGGGACTTATGTGATTGTGCTGTGGAAAACTTTGAGGTAGCTCCCATTTACAGTGTAGAACAAAGTTACAAACAGCCGACCACCACAAGCAAACAGGGCACTGCGCCGTGGACAGAGTAAACAAGTTTCAGAGTGTGTATCTGCTGTGAAATTATGTCCTCGCTGCATTTCCGTGCATGAGAGACAAAATTTCCCTTCAAGGAACGGGACTTGCTTTGCTTGTGGAAAGCCAGGTCATGTACAGTCTGTGTGTTTGCAACAGAAAAAGAACTCTACCCGCATTTGCTCTCGTAAGCGCGGAGCACCTTCTTACTCAGTGAATGTAGTTCTTTCTAAACTGGCTACCGATAATAGTAACGACCAAATTCAGGATGTGCTTTTACTTCGCCCAAGTGCTGGGCAACGACAGTAGAAAAAAGTATTTGTGAACTTAGTCATTGCCGGACGCTGTGTGTGTCTTCAGTTAGACGCCGGCGCTTCCATTACATTGCTTAATCATGCCACATATGAACAGTTGGGCTCGCCACAGCTGACAAAATCTTGCGCGCAACCTACTGCATATAAGTCAGGTCATTCCAGTGCTTGGTACATGAAGTTTGCTTGCCACATTCCAGTCTCACAACAGAACAGTGACATTTACAATTTTGCGTTCTTGAGACTGTGAAAATACTTTTGGGTTAGATTCATTTGATTTTTTTGGTCTTCGTATGTACTTTCTGTTTCTGCTTTCAACCCAAAAGACAGTGTTGTCAATAGATTGCAGAGCTTCCTGATTTATTTTCTGAAGGACTTTGCAGAGCAAATAATTTTGTGGCACACGTTACAATGAAGGACAATGCGTAACCTAAGTTTTTTTGGACGTGTCCTCTCTCACATGCACCAAGAGACAAAACTGAAAGTGAACGTAAGGAATGTTAAGGTAATGATGTTATTGCTCCTATTCAGGCTAATCTATGGGCTTCTCCCTCAGTAATCTTACCAAAGCCTTCTGGATGACTTCGTCTTTGTGTTGGCTGTGTCCACTGTGAATGCACAAGCAATAATTGATACTTATCCATTGCCTCACCCTGAAGAATTAATGGACAGGCTTCATGAACCCCACTATTGTTCAAAAACTGACTTATGAGATGCGTATTTGCAAGTTCCGCTAGATGAGGAGTCTTGGAAAGTGTTTGTGGTCAACACACATTTAGGGTTATTTAAATTTTTGCACTTACCTTTGGCAGCGCTTCTGAGCCTGACATATTCCAAAGCTACTTAGAACAGCTTACTGAGAAAGTTCCAATCTGTTCAAATTACTTGAATAATATTGTGGTGTCAGGACGTATACTATACTCTTTCAAGCACTTTCAGCTACAGGTTTGAAGTGTCACCCAGACGAATGTGCCTTTTCGTCAGACTAATATTCAGTACTTGGGCCATGCTCTTAACGGCCAAGGCGTCCATCCCCTAAACTCACATTTACAGGGCTTCCGGGATCTCCCTGCCACGTGGAGCGCGACGCAATTGTAATTTTCGGGAAGTTGACATGCTATATCCGGTTTATCCCCAACGCAGCCCAGATCGCGGCTATGTTGCATCGTTTACGCCAGAAGAATGTGCCTTTTGTTTGGACCAAAGAGTGTCAGGATGCAATTCAGAAACTTAAACATGTGTTGCTGAGTGACAGATGCCTTGTTCATTTCGATCCCACTAAGCCTGTGGTTTTGGCGGTGGACGCTTCTTCGTATGGAATCGGAGCTGTGCTCTCGCACAGGTTTGGTTCGCAGGACAGGCCGACTGCTTTCGCTTCCAAGCTATTGACCAAGGCTCAACGCAGGTATTCCCAAATCGAGAAGGATGCGCTCACTATTATCTATGGCGTGACACAGTTTCTCCATTATCTGTTTTTTCGGAAGTTTTACCAAGTGACGGACCATAAACCACTTCCGTCTTTGTTTCATCTGTCCAAACATGTTCCGCCACGCATGGCTCAGGAGCTTCAGCGTTGGCCTTAGTTATGTCACATTGTCTGCCAGAAGTCAACAGAACAAAAGTGAATCCCAAGACGAGAGCACAAATTGTCACCAGCCCAAGAAGATACCAAAACATCTCGTTTCTCAGCAGTTATATCATCTGAATACAAGCAACCGTTTTAGTGCCTTAAGTGATAAAATTGATGAAACAGATAAATCTACTCAGGTGGTAGGACGAGACAATGTTCCTAAAAATTCGACAAAAAGACCAATTGAGAGTCAGCCAACGAATAAGATTTTATTACTATCGGACAGTCATGGGCGAAACTGTGCATCATTGCTAAATGAATTTTTGAAACCCAAGTACTACACATCATCTGTTGTTAAACCAAATGCATGCCTCAGTGGTGTAGTTGAAGGGGCATCAGATCTTACTAGTGATTTCAATTTGGACGATGCAGTTATTATCCTTGCAGGAATAAATGACATTCGTAAGAAAAACAACTTTATTCCAGACTTAGAAAAGTTGACTGCAGCACTTGATCATACAAAGCTATTGTTATGTACCGTTCCCTACTGTTATGACAAACCAGAAGTCAACGAAACAGTGTACAGATTTAATGAATATATAATGAATTTGTCATCTAATTTTGTTAATGTGAAAGTAATTGATGTCAATTTATTCTTGCAAAGGCCTGATTACACTAATCATGGACTACACCTGAACAAAACAGGAAAGCTCAGACTGTGCAGGAACATTGCTTCATCAGTATCAAACCCATGGAAACGGTGTGATGTAGTAAAAACACTTACAACCAGCTCTGCAAGAAAGGTCAGATTTTGTACCGGTACTGTAGAAACCAATTCATGCCAAGATAGACAGGGAACCAATGTGAATACAAGAAACAGATGTATAGCTGTGTCTCACCCTGTCACTGCCAATGACATATTAATACCATATGATGAAGTTCCACCCAAAGAACCTCAAGGACTGGAAAATAATTCCGATGCAGTATCTCCAAGGATAAAAGGTAATCCCCGATTTTCTACGAGAGAAAGAAGAATTCCAAAAAGAAACAGTGATTTTTTATGGCCAGCACCCACCAGACCTCGCCAACGACATCTAGTGAACAAATCTCCAGCTGCGACATAGGTCTTAATGTATCCAACACAGTTTTGAGTGCAACGGGGACTAACGGTGTTAATGGACAAGCAGACCAGCAGAAGGACAGTAGAGGTAGCTATAAGAATCTTATTATTCTTCATCAAAATATCAGAAGTCTCAAAAGTAAATTAGAGTTTTTATCTGTAAATTTAGGGGACATGGACACTGTTGACCGTCCTCATGTTTTATGCCTTACTGAGCATCATGTAACAGTTGGAATTGATGGGCTGCAGCTTGATGGGTATGATCTAGCTACTCATTACTGCAGAACAAGTAAGGAGAAAGGTGGTGCTGTAATTTATATAGACAGTAAAATCATTTATAAATCTTTAGATCTAAGTAAGTATTGTGTAGATCAACATTTTGAAGTTTGCGGGACTGAAATTTCTGCAAAGGACATGTTACTTACTGTGCTTGCAATTTACAGAGCTCCAGCAGGGAAGTTTTGCATCTTTATGAATAAGTTAGAATCTCTTTTGACCAAATTGTTCTCTAAAACTAGAAATTTAATAATTGTAGGTGACTTTAATGTCAACTTCTTAACTGATAACAACCTCAAAACTGACCTGGACCACTTAATGAATTCTTACAACTTGGCTGCGATGGTTACCTGGCCCACTAGAGTTACAGAAAATTGCAAGAGCCTTCTAGATAATATTTTCATTGACAAGAATAGAGTCAACAGTGCTAGTGTGAGCAAAGTAATTTATGGCCTGTCTGACCATGATGGACAACTTCTGAAAGTAAATAACATCAGTTTGTGCAATAAAATCTCCCACACCTATAGGTCCTATAGATGTATAAACACTGAAACTGTGTCTGCCTTTAACGACTATTTGTCACAGATAGATTGGGAGCCAGTGTACAGCACATCAGATGTTAATGATAAATTTAACCTTTTTTTAAATGAATTTATATCTGTATTTGAAATGGCTTTCCCAAAAAAAACTGTCAGAAAGAACAATGAGGTTTCTTCCAGTAAACCATGGATTACTGGAGGTATAAAAATTTCTTGCAGGACTAAGAGGGAGTTACATGCCTCACTAAGAGTATCAAATGATCCCCTTGAAAGGTCTCATTTTAAGTTATATTG
This sequence comes from Schistocerca americana, assembly GCF_021461395.2. Taxonomy (NCBI): domain Eukaryota; kingdom Metazoa; phylum Arthropoda; class Insecta; order Orthoptera; family Acrididae; genus Schistocerca; species Schistocerca americana. The sequence goes on along the minus strand of NC_060130.1, from coordinate 654,572,359 downwards.
TAAAATTTTAAAAAGGGTGATAAACAAATCCAAGAGCCTGTATATTAAGTCTGAAATTGATAAATCTGAGAACAAAATAAAAGCAGTTTGGAATGTTATAAAGAGAGAGTGTGGCAAGAGTAACAAGAATGTTAATACCACAGAGATAAGCTATAAGGATGAGGTTATTCATAATCCTGTAACAGTTTCCAACATATTCAACAATCACTTCATAACTGCAGCAGAACAAGTAGGTTGTAACGGTTCCTTAAATGCTGCTACGCATTTATTACACAGAGCTAACCCTAACACGTATGACCCAATTTGTATTGCCCCAGTTACTATTACTGAAGTTAAAAATACCATCAAGGCCTTAAAAAATAAAAATTCCACTGGTATTGACAACATTTCACCAAAAATACTGAAGCATTGTAGTGACCACATATGTCAAGTCCTGTGTCACATTTTTAATGAGTCTATCCAGCAAGGTGTTGTCCCAGAGAGATTAAAGCTTGCCGTTGTGAAACCACTTTTCAAGAAGGGTGACAAAACTAATTTATCTAACTACCGTCCAATATCACTACTAAGTAGTTTCTCAAAAGTATTAGAGAAACTAATGTATACAAGAATTGTAGAACATCTTAACAGCCACAACATACTCAACAGAAACCAGTTTGGTTTCCAAAAAGGTAGATCAACTGAGCAGGCTATTTTTTCTCTCACAAATGAAATTTTAGAGTCAATAAATAATAAAATGTCACCTATTGGAATTTTTTGTGACTTGTCTAAGGCCTTTGACTGTGTGGACCACAACATTCTCTTACATAAGGCTAATTTTTATGGCTTGCGAGGTAGCATTGGTAGATGGATAGAATCATATCTGCAAAACAGAAAACAGAAGGTGATAATTAATGGTGCCAATGATAGTCCCATTTCTTCTGATTGGGGCACATTAAAGTGTGGTGTGCCTCAGGGGTCCATCCTAGGACCTTTGCTTTTCCTTATCTTCATCAATGATCTCCCACTTTGCACAGACACCGAGTGTAAATCTACTCTTTTTGCCGATGACACCACTATTCTGCTTGAAAGTCGAACTAACAGTGACCTAGAAAATAAATGTAATGCTGTACTCGTTGACATCCTACACTGGTTTAAGTGCAACGGACTAACTCTAAACATTCAGAAAACTCAGTATATGCAATTTCACACATCTCAACAAGAAAATGAAGTATGCCACTTAAATTGTGGTAACCAAAATATACTACACTGTGAATCATCTAAGTTCTTGGGCATTCTAATTGATGGCAAGCTGAACTGGTCTGAGCATATCTTAGACCTACATAGAAGGCTCAGTGTGGCAACTTATGCTCTGCGTGTAATCACCCCCATTGGTGATGAGGACGCTACTAAAGCTGCCTACTTTGGTTATTTTCATTCTATCATGTCGTATGGCATAATATTTTGGGGCAACAAGCCTTTAGCCAAAAAAATATTTACTGCACAGAAGAGAGCTGTTAGAATCATGAGTGGTGTTCATCCAAGATATTCTTGCAGAAGTCTGTTTCATAAGTTACAAATATTAACACTTACCTCTCAATTCATATTTTCTTTGATGATTTTTGTTTCTAACAACCTATCTCTTTTTAAAACTAATAGTGAATGTCATGATCATAATACTAGGTCTAAAAATGATCTACACAAGGATCTGAAACATTTAAGTCTTGTTCAGAAAGGTGTTCATTATTCAGCCACAAAAATTTTCAACTCCCTTCCATCAGGTATTAAAGATCACATTAATGTCTTACCTACTTTTAAATGTAAATTGAGAGAATACCTAATGGTAAATTCCTTCTATTCTCTTGATGAGTATCTACAGATAAAGCAATGATTTTTTATACTGATAAAAATTTGTTTGCTATAGATCACATTAACTGTTTAATTTGGAAAATGTACTATATTTCCTTTTTAGGTATTGTTTTATATTACTTGAGCTATACCTTTGATTTGATTTTAACCTACAAACTTATTCATAATCTTATGGTACATTTTTGTCATTTTTTATATGTGTATTATTTGTTTAATTTGGAAAATGTACTATATTTCCTTTTTAGGTATTGTTTTATATTACTTGAGCTATACCTTTGATTTGATTTTAACCTACAAACTTATTCATAATCTTATGGTACATTTTTGTCATTTTATATATGTGTATTATATCTGTTGTATGTAATCATGACTCATTCCACATCCTTGTGATTTATCACAATACGGATTAATGGAATACGAAATAAATAAATAAATAAATAAATAAATAAAAATAAATAAATATTGTCACGGAATCAGTACGAAAAACTGTACCGGCCTGCGTCGAAGCATGCAAATGCTGACGCCCTTTCCCGCCTTCCCGTTGGTCCTAATTCTGAATTTGATGTTAATGCCGCATCTTGTTGTCAGATCGATGCGCAGGACACCGAACTTTCCCAATGCACTTTAATAAAATTGCTCAGGCTACAGAAGCAGACCCTGACTTGAGTCATTGGTTGCACGACATACGTATGCTTGGCCTCGTCCATTGATAAACATTCACAATTCTTTTGTGCGCCGGTATTTTGCTCGTCAGCATAGCCTCTCCGTCCAGTATGGTGTGATTTTATTGCGAAATGTCTCTGGACAATTACGTGCACTTATTCCCAAAGTTTTGCAAAAAGATGTGTTGGGTTTGCTCCACCAGAAACATTGGGGAATTGTACACACAAAACAGCTAGCGGGGCAGCACTGTGCTTGGCCGGGCATGGGCGCCCACATTGAACATATGACGTCATAGTGTCGTGTTTGTGCTGAAATTCTATCGGTCGCGCTGCAAACGTTTTCATCTTGGCCAAAGTATCAATCGCGGTGGCAAAGAGTGCCTATTGACTTCGCTGGTCTCTTTTGGAGCACTCGTTGGCTTACTGTTGTAGACTCGTTTAGCAAAAATCCCTTTGCAGTGCCCATGAATCCGACTACATCGCGTGGTACCATTCAGGCTTTGTCATCTATTTTTTTGCTTGAAAGGTTTGCCTGTATTGTTGGTTACAAACAATGGACCACAGTTTACCCCCAAGGACTTTGAACAGTTTTGTACAGCCAGTGCCTCTCTCCCATTACCAGTGCTCCATTTCATCCTCTGTCGACTAGAGAAGCTAAACGATTTGTGCATACGCTCAAGTATCAGATGAACAAACTACGTGTGCCTCCCACACATGGGACCTAGCACTGCTGCTCTTCGTTGCAACGTACCACTCCCAGCCCCACGACGGTACGTCGCCGATGGAGCTTGTACATGGCTGGCGCCACTGTGTGCTGCTCCAGTTGCTGCACCCACCACAGCGCATGGCGCCACCCACACTCCACTACCTCGAGCAATTAAACAGAGAACCGACTCGTGGAGATAACATCTTGGACCTACTGATAAAAAACAGACCCGAACTTTTCGACTCTGTATGTACAGAACAGGGAATCAGTGATCATAAGGCCGTTGCAGCATCCCTGAATATGGAAGTTAATAGGAATATAAAAAAAGGGAGGAAGGTTTATCTGTTTAGCAAGAGTAATAGAAGGCAGATTTCAGACTACCTAACAGATCAAAACGAAAATTTCTGTTCCGACACTGACAATGTTGAGTGTTTATGGAAACAGTTCAAGGCAATCGTAAAATGCGTTTTAGACAGGTACGTGCCGAGTAAAACTGTGAGGGACGGGAAAAACCCACCGTGGTACAACAACAAAGTTAGGAAACTACTGCGAAAGCAAAGAGAGCTCCACTCCAAGTTTAAACGCAGCCAAAACCTCTCAGACAAACAGAAGCTAAACGATGTCAAAGTTAGCGTAAGGAGGGCTATGCGTGAAGCGTTCATTGAATTCGAAAGTGAAATTCTATGTACCGACTTGACAGAAAATCCTAGGAAGTTCTGGTCTTACGTTAAATCAGTAAGTGGCTCGAAACAGCATATCCAGACACTACGGGATGATGATGGCATTGAAACAGAGGATGACACGCGTAAAGCTGAAATACTAAACACCTTTTTCCAAAGCTGTTTCACAGAGGAAGACTGCACTGCAGTTCCTTCTCTAAATCCTCGCACAAACGAAAAAATGGCTGACATCGAAATAAGTGTCCAAGGAATAGAAAAGCAACTGGAATCACTCAATAGAGGAAAGTCCACTGGACCTGACGGGATACCAATTCGATTCTACATAGAGTACGCGAAAGAACTTGCCCCCCTTCTAACAGCCGTGTACCGCAAGTCTCTAGAGGAACGGAGGGTTCCAAATGATTGGAAAAGAGCACAGATAGTCCCAGTCTTCAAGAAGGGTCGTCGAGCAGATGCGCAAAACTATAGACCTATATCTCTTACGTCGATCTCTTGTAGAATTTTAGAACATGTTTTTTGCTCGCGTATCATGTCATTTCTGGAAACCCAGAATCTGCTATGTAGGAATCAACATGGATTCCGGAAACAGCGATCGTGTGAGACCCAACTCGCCTTATTTGTTCATGAGACCCAGAAAATATTAGATACAGGCTCCCAGGTAGATGCTATTTTTCTTGACTTCCGGAAGGCGTTCGATACAGTTCCGCACTGTCGCCTGATAAACAAAGTAAGAGCCTACGGAATATCAGACCAGCTGTGTGGCTGGATTGAAGAGTTTTTAGCAAACAGAACACAGCATGTTGTTATCAATGGAGAGACGTCTACAGACGTTAAAGTAACCTCTGGCGTGCCACAGGGGAGTGTTATGGGACCATTGCTTTTCACAATATATATAAATGACTTAGTAGATAGTGTCGGAAGTTCCATGCGGCTTTTCGCGGATGATGCTGTAGTATACAGAGAAGTTGCAGCATTAGAAAATTGTAGCGAAATGCAGGAAGATCTGCAGCGGATAGGCACTTGGTGCAGGGAGTGGCAACTGACCCTTAACATAGACAAATGTAATGTATTGCGAATACATAGAAAGAAGGATCCTTTATTGTATGATTATATGATAGCGGAACAAACACTGGTAGCAGTTACTTCTGTAAAATATCTGGGAGTATGCGTGCGGAACGATTTGAAGTGGAATGATCATATAAAATTAATTGTTGGTAAGGCGGGTACCAGGTTGAGATTCATTGGGAGAGTGCTTAGAAAATGTAGTCCATCAACAAAGGAGGTGGCTTACAAAACACTCGTTCGACCTATACTTGAGTATTGCTCATCAGTGTGGGATCCGTACCAGATCGGTCTGACGGAGGAGATAGAGAAGATCCAAAGAAGAGCGGCGCGTTTCGTCACAGGGTTAGTTGGTAACCGTGATAGCGTTACGGAGATGTTTAATAAACTCAAGTGGCAGACTCTGCAAGAGAGGCGCTCTGCATCACGGTGTAGCTTGCTCGCCAGGTTTCGAGAGGGTGCGTTTCTGGATGAGGTATCGAATATATTGCTTCCCCCTACTTATACCTCCCGAGGAGATCACGAATGCAAAATTAGAGAGATTAGAGCGCGCACGGAGGCTTTCAGACAGTCGTTCTTCCCGCGAACCATACGCGACTGGAACAGGAAAGGGAGGTAATGACAGTGGCACGTAAAGTGCCCTCCGCCACACACCGTTGGGTGGCTTGCGGAGTATCAATGTAGATGTAGATGTATCGCTTTTCGCCTAATGAGTATCTCCTTTTCAGTGTGTTTGGTGTCATCAGACGCTGGGAGAGAGGAACGATTCTTTGAGATTTGGGCGCTTGCACGTGTTTAATTCAAGGTCCTGCTGGGTTGCTGCACCCTCATTAGAACCAGATTCGTGCTTGTTGATTGCGAGATTATTCTGTAGATTTTCTATCCCCAGATTGGCATCCTACCGGGATCTCTCAGTCGACACATCTGCCCCCAGGGGCCTCTTCAGCATTCCCTGTGGAACCGATGGAGATGGACCAGTCCCCTTCCCTCTGCAGCAACTCACCTTCCCAGTGCTCGAATCAACATCGTCGTCATCAATCCCGCAGCCTTCATCATCGCCGCCCTCTCCATTTCTTTTGTTGGACCTTCTCAGGAAAAGGGTGGGCGCCGTTTCAGGGGTTTTCTGACTGACGTTCCCCTCAGAGCACAGGATGGATGTCGGGGCATGGTCGGGGGCTGAGCATCAGTCCCAGTTGTGGGGCTCCCGGCTCTTCACGCCACCCAGCTTCCTCCCCCCCCCCCCCCCCCAACGTTGTTGTAACATGGCTACCTACATGACAACGGTGCAGCTTTTTTTTGGAGGGGGAGGGAGGAATCTGCAGTCCTAAACCATCAATGGCACAGCTCCATGAAACAGTATCAAGAAGGTGCTGACCCACATGCCAATGTGCAGCGGCACACCTCTAGGGAGACAGAGTTCAGCACCCCCTGTCAACGCTGACTTAAATAGCCGTCCATTGCTGGTCGGTCCCATTTGGGCCACAGACTTTCAGGGCATCAGTGCTGGGTAATAGGAAGACGATACCTAGCCTGCATTTTGCGAGTAGTAATAGTGTGTAAAAGTAATTGCATGTAGGAGGCACAGGAAGGACATCAAGCCACCTCCAGAAACTATGTTTCTTTATTTTTTAGAAAAAAAATGTTATATTAATTTGAAAGGGTAATGTACAGATCATTTTGGATTCCTGGCAGTAACCATCACAACTTCTCTCGTTTCTCGATTGTGTTGGTATTGACTCTCCCAGTAGGCAACACAATAACTACATCTTACTGGAGACAGGATTTGTTACTCCTTGTCCGACAAGGATGATGAACTACATGGCTTGATAACTGTTTCAATATCACTTTCACTTGTTAAGCACATATCATCATCATTGTCTGTTCAGTCAAGCATATATGACACCACACATTCCACTGACTCATCTTGCACAAATGCTCACACCTCATCTGGCAATTCTTTCTCGCTCTGCAAGATTCCTTGGGTTCCTTTCTTATGAAATGTCAACTTTGGCAACTGTTGTTGTAGATATAATGCAACGTTTGCTTTGTTTATCATTGTCATTGCTCTGCTTTGTATCAACACCACTAGCACTGTAGCACTGTTGTGAGAGACTCGCTGACCAATCTTTTTAACTATCCTCTGCTGTGCTCACCATTGGATATTTCCAATTCCTCCCCCCCCCCCTCCTCCCCAATTAGTGCTTACCAGCCAATATTGTGGTTGCATGGTAGACAATATGTGGAACATCAAATGCTGTAAACATCATTGGCCTTTTGCAACCTTGCACTCAAGGAGTTCCCTGTTAGCTGAGACTTGAGTTCTGGTTGCTGCTGCTGTGGCTATGCTATGGCATAATCAAATAACGACAGATCCGATATGGGAGACATTCTGTGGATAGTGACTGCTGCTGTGGTGGTTCAGGTAACAGTACCTTGTGGAACACCTGCATGTCCTCATCCAGACCCAGATCATGGTCTGTAACAATAATAACAAAAATCCTAGGTGTAATGAAACACACACACATGAAAAAATTATGAGAGTTGGCTGGACAAAGTACTTACTTACAGTCTTTTTCTGCTTTTGGCTCAATCCCTGCTGATAGTGGGTTGGGTTGGGTTGTTTGGGGAAAGAGACCAAACAGCGAGGTCACCGGTCTCATCGGATCAGGGAAGGATGGGGAAGGAAACTGGCCGTGCCCTTTCAAAGGAACCATCCCGGCATTTGCCAGGAGCAATTTAGGGAAATCATGGAAAATCTAAATCAGGATGGCCGGACATGTGACTGAAACATCATTCTCCCAAATGTGAGTCCAAACCTGCTGATAGTGCTTCATGACAATCCTTTCACTACTGCATACTGACATCACATGATCTCTGCTGGACAAGAGCAAAGTGTGGGAGCTTAGTGGAGTGTATGGGCAGGGAGGACAGGGAAGGGAGATGGGGGAGAGGAGGAGGGGACAAAGACAGGTATTAATGGTAACCTTGAATCTGCTATTCACCATTGGATCAACTGCACTCTGACACCAAGGTCATTTTAAGGGTATCTCATTCTCTCCTTTGGTGTGCTGGCCACACGCCCCTCCTATCCGCATCCTCAGCTGAGGATGACACGACAGTCGGATGGTCCTGGTGGGCCACATGTGGCCTGATAATGGAGAGCTTTTTTTTTCATTCTCTCCTTGACACCCTACTCACTCTTTCTTGTTTGGATACAAACTTATTCCATCCACCCATGGTACCTGCTGGTGGCCAGAGTAATCTCCACTTTACACCATCAAGCTTGCATTCAGCACTGCTTAGTTATGGATCAGGTTTGTTTCTCCAGCAGTGTTAATTGTATGTTAACAGTGATGTATGGCAGTATGAATAGATTTAGTGATGAAGAGTAGGCCTCGTGTGTTGGTTCACTGAATGTAATGGATCAGCAGTGCAACAACACTATGACGAGCTGTTCCTGCAAAGATGGCAACCTCATTAAAATACCTTTGCCTTGCTATAAAGGTGCCTACTTAAAACTGGATACTTCCATGTTTGAATGATTGTATATTACAGTCATTTTAATTGATATGAATGCATTTTCACAGAAACAAAGGAGACTGGGATAACAAACCAAATAAATCATAATTACATTATTACTCTGTAAGGAACAGCCAGAGAACATAGGTTCCTTATCCCAAAATAATCAAAAGGTATCCCTGAATAACATCTGAATGTTTTTCAGTGGAGTTCTGGTTCAGCCTGTCACGTACATTCATGTATGAATATATGTATTTATATATGTTTGTGTATATGTGTACATAATTGTAAGTAGGTATCTGTACTAAACTTTTTCAAGACTGCCGTAAATTTAGTATTTAATCTCTAAATGGAGAATGTCTAACATTGACATACCCACACTTTCGAAGTGTTACCAAATCTGTGATGACAATGTAAGGAAAGAGGACACGAGGATGTAGCATATGTGCTAAATGATTGTTAATGATTATGAAACAAAAGTCTTTGCAAAAGTTACAGAAATGGTGGATAAGTTACACAACTTGCTATTAGCTCACAAATGTAGGTCTGCTATGACCCAAAGAATACACAAGTAGTGCGCTTTTACGTCAACCAAAAGAATACACATATAGTGTGTTTGTTGGTCACAAGGACATAACAGAGACATTGCTTTGTGCCCAGTTTTCATTTGAAGAAGCACATATGTTTTGTCATAGTGTTGGTGGAATAAAATAAGAATAGCACCATTTTGTTTGCAATGGATGAATTTTGCGTGTTTTTCATCTGAATCGTGAACTGTAGCATTGAACTTTTTCCAGAGAACACTCTTCCTCTAATGGAACACATCTGCAGTTGTACACATTGCATCACTTAATTTTCGTCTTTACGTCCTTCACAGTCTCACAAAACACAGCTTTGTTAGAGGCTATTTGATCCCAACAAATGATCATTTCATCTTGTCAGTGTTACTATATAACAGCACGATCACGCACTCAGCTTCTGTATTAAGTCACGGCTAACTTTACTCCAGCATGATACAGTAAAAAAGAATGAGTCAACGAGTAGGAAGCGACCACAGTGCCACCATTTGCATACTTGTTATAGTGGCAGAAATACAGCGGGAAGGAAGGAAGTCAGTAAAGCACTGATGTAACAGCAGTGCCTTGATGTCTAGTATACCGAACCCTCAATACTAAACTCATACTCATACTCTGTTTATAATCTCTAATAGGCAGCCACCTAACATGACCTGAAAATTTTGGGGTAGATGAACTGATGACACCATACATCACACTTGTGATGTGATTCACCCAGTCTGTAATGCTGTCTTCAGAGTGAAACCCAGTCACTTGGCTGAATTGAGTCCATTTTGCTCTGTCACTCATCCATCTTGGCACCTTGTTATGAAGAGTTGCACCCTCTGGTAGATGGATATAGAGTAGGTAGTTGATTCGAGATGGCTGCTAACTTCTCACTGAGTGGAATCTGTGATTAATGGAGAACAGACTGAAAGGTTTATGGTTAGGGATGAGGTTGTTACAGCTACAAAGAATGTATGATGACCTGGGCTAGATGATGAGCCTCACAGCACATTTTATGAACTGAAGTCTCGCAGCAGGAGAAACTGGTTGGAGATGATGTACTACGAGTTTCAGCAGTGCCTCTCGTTTGATAAGAGATGGTGGTATACTATTACCCTTTATGGTGCAATTACTGTAACAGCAACAGCTCAAAGATCTGTAATCAGGCAAACAGCAGAAAAATGGTGTCCTTTGCAAATTCAGCCACTTCATGTCTGGTCTTGTCCCCTGTAACTTCATCCCTGCAGTAGAGGCCGTTCCCTCCAAGCATACAAATTTTTATAATTTTGAAATTTGACACACACACACAGGTTTCTACACTGCGCCAGTAGTTTGTCCTCAAAGTGTTTGCTGTACCAGTAATACATCACTGCAATACAGAATCCATGCATATTATAAAAATGTATGTTTGTATGTTCCAAATCTCCTAAATCACTGGACTGTCCAACCAGACTTGGTACACATATCATTTACTGTTTGAAGAGAATCGCTATGGAGATAAGAACCACCTACTTACCAAAGAATTTGGGGTGAAAAGAAGTGTAGCTCACAACATGCAAACATACTCTATTCATCCGGTATTTAAGAATGAGAACGCTTAGTGTCTTGCAACAAACTTTATAAACAATTTCAAACTGTTAATAAAATTTTTATCTTTGATAACCCCCACAAAATAATGAAAGGAAAAAGGTTTATTGCTTACTACGTTTTCACTGATCATGCAGTAAAACTGCTGCATCAGGCATTACGTTTTAATCTATTACTTATTTGCTACTAACTGTATACAGGACACATTTTTCAGACAGTATTCACATACAGCACTCAATGTACCAGTACCTGCAAAATTATATCATTATACAACACATGGTTTAGAAGATGTGAGGTCATAAACATTAAGCTGTGTGAAAATGAAATTGCAGGGTGAAATTCCTTAGAGATACAGGTGAATCATGTGTACAAACATGTTCGAAATATAATAAATATATGTGACAGGTACATATTTGAGCAAAGCTGTAAACATTACTCCTAAACCTAACTATCAACATCATCCAACCTTGATGCACTTATTACTTACTATCTGAAAAGAAATACTGTAATGTAAGAACCAGTAACCTCCTAAAGGGTGGGGGTGATAACGTGGAGAGAGAGAAGGGCAGCGGAGGGGGGGGGGGGGGGGGGGGAAGAGATAGAAGTCTTGGTCTATTCATTTCACTAGTATTTGGTTGAGTGAATATTAATGGTTTGGAGTATACTTATGATTTTTCTTTTGTCTGGCCACTTTACTGCCACACTGTCCATCCCTGGTAGCTGAATGTTCAGCACGATGGAATGTCATACCTAACAGTCCGGGTTCGATTCCCAGCTGGGTTGGAGATTTTCTTCACTCAGGGACTGGGTGTTGTGTTGTCCTTATCATCATCATTTCATCCCCATCGACATGCAAGTCACCGAAGTGGCATCAACTCGAAAGACTTGCACCAGGCGAATGGTCTACCCGACGGGAGGCCCTAGTCACACGGCACTGCTGTACTAACTTGCACAGCTACTGTCTCTATGACATTGAATGACTAAATAGAAGGGACTGATGTTTCCCAAAATAGTTTACCTTTGCCACTACACTTACAGTTGCAGGAATTAGTAATTGCAACACATAGCAGTGTTGGTAAAAAGACAGTAACTTACTGTGTGAGTTACTTGATCATCTCAGCAAATGGGGTAGCAAGATATAATGGCTGCCATTTAATGTTCTGCTATAAAGGATACATTTCAGCACATAAATTTGTTAAATTTTTCTACAGTTAGATATAATGTTCCTCACTACAAAGAATTTGTTTTACCAGTGCAGTTGACATAAGCTGCTGAGATGACACTGTCATGCTGTTATTTATAGTCAGTCTACACTTCTTCCACATTATTTTCCATTACATACAATGACAAAATATATTTCATTTGAACCATCTGAATGGATTTAGTATGTATGTCTCTGCCTTTAGACAGATGAAATCTTCAACAATGAATCCTGAGACTGTACATGTGTTGGGACCCCCCATGAATCTTAGAACTTGCTGTGAAGGGGTGGCTTGCTTGCTTAAATTATAGATAGCTGTACCATAAGGTCAACCACAACGGAAGGATATATGCTGAGAGGCCAGACAAAAGTGACGTTTCTGGAGAGGGGCAGCAGTGTTTTCAGTAGTTTCAGGAACAGCAGTCTGGATGATTGACTGGTCTATCATTGTAACATCTACCAACATGGTCTTGCTGGACTGGTACAGTGAACAGTTGAAAGCAAGAGGAAACTACAGCCATTATTATTGCCGAAGGCATAAAACTCTACTGTATCATTAACTGGTGATGGCATCCTATTGGGTAAAATATTCCAGAGGTAATATAGTCTCCCATTCAAATCTCTGGGCAGGGACTACTCAGGTGGATATCGTCAGCATGAAAATCAAAACTGGTGATCTATGGGTTGCAGTGTGGAATTTTAGATCCCTTAATCAGGCCGTCCCTCACCACCCCCTCTCCCCCATGAACCATGGACCTTGCCATTGGTGGGCTGGCTTGTGTGCCTCAGCGATACAGATACCCGTACCATAGGTGCAACCACAATGGGTGGGTATCTGTTGAGGGGCCAGACAAACATCTTGTTCCTGAAGAGGAGCAGCAGCCTTTTCACTAGTTGCAGGGGCAACGGTCTGGATGATTGACTGATCTGGCCTTGTAACATTAACCAAAATGGCCTTGCTGTGCTGGTACTGTGAACGGCTGAAAGCAAGGGGAAACTACAGCTGTAATTTTTCCCGAAGATATGCAGTTCTACTGTATGGTTAAATCATGATGGCGTCCTTGTGGGCAAAATATTCTGGAGGTAAAATGGTTTCCCGTTCAGATCTCCGGGCAGTGACTACTCAGGAGGACATCGTTATCAGGAGAAACAAAACTGACGTTCTACAGATCAGAGCGTGGAATGACAGACCCCTTAATCGGGCAGGTAGGTTAGAAAATTTAAAAAGGGAAATGGATAGGTTAAAGTTAGATATGGTGGGAATTAGTGAAGTTCGGTGGCAGGAGGAACAAGACTTCTGATCAGATGAATATAGGGTTATAAATACAAAATCAAACAGGGGTAATGCAGGAGTAGGTTTCATAATGAATAAAAAATAGGAGCATGGGTAAGCTACTGAGAACAGCATAGTGAATGCATTATTGTAGCCAAGATAGACACGAAGCCCATGCCTACCAGAGTAGTACAAGTTTATATGCCAACTAGCTCTGCAGATGACAAAGATGTTGAAGAAATGTGTGATGAGATAAAAGAAATTACTCAGATAGTGAAGGGAGACAAAAATTTAATAGTCATGGGGGACTGGAATTCGACAGTAGGAAAAGGAAGAAAAGGAAAATTAGTAGGTGAATATGGAATGGGGGTAAGGGATGAAAGAGGAAGCCACTCGGTAGAATTTTGCACAGAGCATAACTTAATCATAGCTAACACTTGGTTCAAGAATCATGAAAGAAGGTTATATACGTGGAAGAGACCTTGGGACACTCGAAGTTTCAGATAGATTATATAATGGTAAGACAGAGATTTAGCAATCAGGATTTAAACTGTTAGATATATCCAGGGGCAGATGTGGACTCTGACCGCAATCTATTGGTTATGAACTGTAGATTAAAACTGAAGAAACTGAAAAAAGTTGGGAATTTAAGGAGATGGGACCTGGATAAACTGAAAGAACCAGAGGTTGTAGAGAGTTTCAGAGAGCGTATTACAGAATGACTGACAGTAATGGGGGAAAGAAATACAGTAGAAGAAGAATGGGTAACTTTGAGAGATGAATTAGTGAAGGCAGCAGAGGATCAAGCAGGTAAAAAAACTAGGGCTAGTAGAAGTCCTTGGGTAACAGAAGAGATATTGAATTTAATTGATGAAAGGAGAAAATATAAAAATGCAGTAAATGAAGCAGGCAAAAAGGAATACAAGCGTCTCAAAAATGAGATCAACAGGAAGTGCAAAATGACTAAGCAGGGATGGCTAGAGGACAAATGGAAGGACATAGAGGCATATATCACTAGAGGTAAGATAGACATTGCCTACAGGAAAATTAAAGAGACCTTTGGAAAAAAAAGAGAACCACTTGAATGAATATTAAGAGCTCAGATGGAAAACAGTTCTAAGCAAAGAAGGGAACGCAGAAAGGTGGAAGGAGTATGTAGAGGGTCTATACAAGAGCAATGTACTTGAGGGCAATCTAATGGAAATGGAAGAGGACATAGATGAAGGTGAAATGGGAGATATGATACTGCGTGAAGAATTTGACAGGGCACTGAAAGACCTAAGTGGAAACAAGGCCCAGGAGTAGACAACATTCCATTAGAACTACTGATAGCCTTGGGAGAGGCAGCCCTGACAAAACTACCATCTGGTGAGCAAGATGGATGAGACAGGTGAAATAGCCTCAGACTTCAAGAAGAATATAATAATTCCAATCCCAAAGAATGCAGGTGTTGACAGGTGTCAAAATTACCAAACTATCAGTTTAATAAGTCACAGCTGCAAAATACTAACACAGATTCTTTACAAACAAATAGAAAAACTGGTAGAAGCCGACCTTGGCGAAGATCAGTTTGGATTCTATAGAAATGTAGGAACACGAGGCAATACTGACCCTACGACGTATCTTAGAATATAGATGAAGGAAAGGTAAACCTACATTTCTAGCATTTGCAGACTTAGAGAAAAGGCTTTTGACAATGTTGACTGGAACACTCTCTTTCAAATTCTGAAGGTGGCAGAGGTCCCATACAGGGAGTGGAAGGCTATTTACAATTTGTACAGAAACCAGATGGCAGTTATACAAGTCGGGGCACAGCAAGCAGTAAAGGAAACAAAATAAAAATTTTGAGTAGGAATTCAAATCCATGGAGAGAGGGGGGGGGGGGGGGATAAAAATAACCTTGAGGTTTGTCGATGACATTGTAACTCCGTCAGAGACAGCAAAGGACCTGGAAGAGCAGGTGAAAGGAATGGGCAGTGTCTTGAGAGGAGGATATAAGATGTACATCAACAAAAGCAAAACAAGGATAACGGAATGTAGTCGCATTAAATCACGTGATGCTGAGGGAATTAGATTAGGAAATGAGACACTTAAGGTAGTGGGTAAGTTTTGCTATTTGGGGAGCAAAATAATTGATGATTGTCGAAGTAGAGAGGATATAAAATGTACACTGGCTATGGCAAGGAAAGCATTTCTGAAGAAGAGAAATTTGTTAACACTGAGTATAGATTTAAGTGTCAGGAAGTGTTTTCTGAAAGTATTTGTATGGAGTGTAGCCATGTATGGAAGTGAAACATGGATGATAAATAGTTTAGACAAGAAGAGAATAGAAGCTTTTGAAACGTGGTGTTACAGAAGAATGCTGAAGGTTAGATGGGAAGATCACATAACTAATGAGGAGTTACTGGATAGAATTGGGGAGAAGAGGAATTTGTGGCACAATTTGACAAGAAGAAGGGATCAGTTGGTAGGACATGTTCTGAGGCATCAAGGGATCACCAGTTTCATATTGGAGGGCAGTTTGAAGGGTAAAAATCGTAGAGGGAGACCAAGAGATGAGTACAGGAAGCAGATTCAGAAGGATGTAGGTTGCAGCAGTTACTTAGTGATGAAGAGGCTTGTGCAGGATAGAGTGGCATGGAGACCTGCAGCAAACCAGTCTCTGGACTGAAGACGACAACAACAACAACAACAACAACAACAACAACAATCAGGCTGGTAGGTTAGAAAATGTAGAAAGGAAAATGCATAGGTTGAAGTTAGATATAGTTACTGTTAGTGCAGTTCGATGGCAGGAGGAACAGGACTTTTGGTCAAGTGAGTAGAGGCTTATAAATACAAATCATATAGGGGTAATGCAGTTGTAGTTGTAGTAGGGAATATGAAAACAGTAATGCTGGTAAGCGTCTATGAACAACTTACTGAATGCATTACCAAAGCAAGATAGACACAAAGCCAACACCAACCACTGCAGTACAAGTTTATATGCCAACTAGCTCCACAGATGATGATGATGAGACTGAAAGAATGTATGACAAGAAGAAGAAGGAAAAAAAAAAATTATTCCAGTAGTTACGGGAGAGGAAAATTTAATTGTGATGGGGTCTGGAATTTGATATTATGAAAAGGAAGAGAAAGAAGTATATCAGGTGAATATGGACTGGGGGAAGGAATGAAGAGAAACCCGATTGGTATAATTTAGCACAGAACATAATTTAACCATCACTAACACTTGCTTAAAGAATCGTGAAAGAAGGTTTTATATGTGGAAGAGACCTGAGGACACCATAAGGTTCCACATTGGTTATATAATAATGAGATGGAGATTTTGGAACCAGATTTTAAACTGTAAACTTCCAGGGGCATATGTGGACTATGACCACAATTTATTGGTAATGAACTGTAGATTAAAACTGAAGAAACTGGAAAAAGATAGGAAATTAAGGAGATGACACCTGGATAAGTTGAAGGAATCAGAGGTGGTTGAGAGTTTCAGAGGGAGTATTTGCCAATGATTCACTGAAACAGAAGAATGATATACAGTAGAAGATGAATGGGTAGATTTGGAAGATGAAGTAGTGAAGGCAGCAGAGGTTCAATAGGTAAAAAGACAAGGCCTAATAGAAATCCTTGGACATCTCAGGAGATACTGGGACAAAATATAAAAATGCAAGAAATGAAGCAGGCAAAAGGGAACAGAAACATATAAAAAAATAGACTGACAGGAAATCAAAATGCCTGAACAGGAAAAGCTAGATGACAAATGTAAGGATATAGAAATGCATATAACTACAGGAAAGGTAGATACTGCCTATGAGAAAATTAAAGAGACATTTGGAGAAAATAAAAGGAGCTGTATGAAAATAAAAAGCTCAAATGGAAAACCAGTAATAAGTAAATAATGGAAGGCTAAAAGTAGTATCCAGAGGGTCTGTACGTGTGTAATGAATTCAAACACAATATTATAGAAAGGGAAGAAACCATAGATAAATATGAGCTGTACCTTGTCCTCCTAGTGGCTTGACTCAACTTTCTTGTCACTTCAGTGACACATTAACCCATTACAATATTACACGTTCCTTCCTTTTATAAGCTAAATTATGGCTGTCCTGCGAGGATGAAGTGGGGCTTTTCCCAGCACCTAATGTGCTATGAATTGATTGCGAGCATTTGCTCCCAGCGTCCTCTGCATAAGGGGAACCTTAAACTGTGCAATTAATACCTCAGCCTTGAAACAGAAATCAGTCTCCGATTTCAATATTAAAAAAACTATCAGCTACAATATCAGTAAACTGCTGCAGTCAGATTTATAATATTTTTATGCAGTATGAGGAAACTGCCGTATTTTGTGATATTTCGTAAAAACTGTTGATTTTGCATTATATCAGAAAAACTACAATTTTCTGTTAATGTTTACACAAAATTTTCCTGTCCATAATTATTATCTCTCATACTAATGATTCAGCATAGGACTGTTTACACATTTTATTTTCACATTTGAATTGACATTTGCACGATACATCTTTGGGATCAGCTGCCTGCGCAGGATACGACTGAATCAAATTCTTGTAAGAAGTAAAGAATGTGGACCTGACTGATGGGAGTTTGCTGCTCATAATGCAAAAAGAGCATACTAAAGGTTTCCAACAATTGCATACATCCAGGATTTGTTAGAGAGCACTATTTCTTTAGAATACCCATTAACTGTGAAATATTCTTCTTCTTCTTCTTTTTCTAATGGCATTACAACCTGTGTGGGTCTTAGCCTCTTAAACAAGTTCCCTCCATTCTGCTCTTTCCAGCACAGTACTATGCCATCCTTTGAGTGATTTTATGTCTTCTTCCACGTCATCTACCCACTGCTTTCATGGCCTTCCTCTCTGTCTACTTCCAGTTGGGCTCCATTCAAAAACCTTTTTAGTTGTTCTTCCAGTATTCATCCTAAGGACATGTCCAAGCTAGGCTATTCTCCTACTTTTCATTATGCTTCTTGTATAAGATGATCCAACTAAGTTTTCGTTCTAAATATCCAGAAACCATTGTTATCCTGAACTGCTCCATTGACCTTGCACAGAATCTTGCATTGAAATATCCTGAGCTGCTGCTGATCAGTACTCATTAGTATCCATATTTCACATCTGTGGGTTACAAGTGGCCTAATAATGACCTTAATTGCAGTTTCAGCTGTCTAATAACCTAGAGGTCAACAGTTTCTTAAACATTTGGGAGCATCTATTATCATTTAGGATGAGCAGTTTTATAGTTCTGCACATGTTCAAAATTGAAACCTCCTGCTGACATTTTATCCAAGTTATTAGTTTCCTTCCAAGTGAAATTCATGTGCTTAGTCTTCATCTCAGTAATAGCAAGCCCTCTAAGTAGTGTGGCTTCTTTTAGCTCATCTATTGTTCTCTCTAGTGAAACTCTTCTTCTACTAATAATTGCTATAACAGCAGAATATGTTCATATCTGGGTTGACGTTTTACCTACATACCCACACATTTGCAGCTTTTGAATATTCGCAATTCCGAATATGGACAACCATCAGCTCTAGAATGAAATGACAACATTGAAAATTTGTGGCAGACTGGGACTCAAAACTTGATTTCCTGCTTATTGCTTGTACCCTTTGGCTATCCATGCACAACTTACGACCAGACTCAAACTTCCATATGTCATCAACCATGTGACCACAACCTGTACTCATACATCCATTATGTATATTCCCATGCAGGTGAGACATTTTACTTGAAAGTCACTTGCCTGCTGCCGACAGATAAATTATTGTAATGCCTGCATGTCCAAAGGAACTTTGCATCATAATTCAGAATAACACAGGCACTGCATTATTGTAATTACTGAGTTCTCCGTCCACTCATACTGCAGTCTTGGAATCAGCCAACGTTACTTAAATAAGTGAAGCATACTTATATGGTAGACCAAGCAGTAACAAACCATTTAGTGTCTGTGCCATAGCAAGACCATCAAAGGCCCACTTGAAGTCTGCATAGAGGTTATGAAGCTCAATACTATACTCATATGTCTTTTCATGTATTTGCATCAGCACAAATATCTGATCTGTTGTTGACCTATTAGGCCAAAATCCACACTGCTATTCTTCCTGAATCTCGTCTTTGCATGGAAGTAGCCTGTTCTAAATAATACTAGAGAGAATCTTATAGGTTACATTAATCTGGGTAGTTCCTTGATAATTCAAACAAGTCTTGTCTCCTTCTTTCATATTGGTTGGATTACACCTACAGTCCACTCTTCCAGGATTCTTTCTTGATTCCATATCAGCTTGATAAGTTTGTGAAATTGCTTATCGAGACCAATTGCCCCATTTTTCAACAGTTATTCCATTATTCCCTTTTTAGACAGTGCACTATGTTCCATACTTCCTCTAATGTGCACTGTTGTATCTCCAGATCTGCAGTGTAATACAGTGGTTACTGACTGCTGGTACAATTGCACTCCAGAATTCCATTAAAGTATTCTCTCCATCTATCCAGAACATCATGTTTATCTGTTAGCAATTATCCCTCTTTGTCCTTACATGCTGGTATTTTTGGTTTATATTCTTGAGTCCCTTTAATTTTATTATAAAGCTTTCTGCTCTCATTCCTTTGATAGTGTACTTCCATCTCCTCTATCTATCTCCTTATGGCTTCCCTTTCTTTCATCTTACATAAACCTGCTGCCTCTACTCTCTTTTCATCATGTAATGCCTAATTTGAGCTTATATTTTGCTATAAGCACTTCAGTCTAGCTTCATTTTTCTATTCCACTGCCTGTCTACATTCATCATAATGCCAGTCTCCATATCTAAGTTTCCTGGTTCCTTCAAGTTTTTCATGTGCTGTTGTCAAAATGGCATTTTTAATAGAATTTCATTCTTTGTCTATAAGGTCTTCACCATCTTTTGTTTCTAACTCCTGTCTCAATCTGTTCTGATACTCTTGACAGTAGACCTTTCTTTCAGTTGTTCCATATTCTATCTCTTTACTCTGGTACTGTTTCCTTTGGTAGCCAATGCAAGTTTCTGCTTCATTTTGGCTCCTACTAGATAATGTTCAGAATTGGAACTACCTTCTCGAAAAGTGGACACATTTTCCATGTCAGACACCCACCTCTTCAACACCAGTATATGGCATATTTGATTTGCTTCATTTGTTCTTGGTATCTTCCAGGTCCCTTTATAGATTTTTTCCTTGGGAAACAGGTACTTACTGTCTTAAACTCGTTCACAGAAGCAAACTGGGCAACCCTCATACTGTTATTAATAATTTCATTATGTAGACTTTCCTTACCAAAGATGCTTCTGAAAGGCTGTTTTTTGCCCAGTTTGATATTATAGATTCCAACGACTATTTTGGAGCCATATCTAAGTATTCTATCTCCTGTAGCTAATCATAGAAAGCATCTACCAAATCTTCAGTCGCCACATATAATTCACGAAAGTCACATTGTGAAATTTCCCTTTGATACACAGAGTACATATTCTTTTGGAGTGGAAGCAATAGCATATCTATGCACACCACTGGCAACTATAAGCCCAGTTCCGTGCTCCCCTTGCTTTCATCTTTACTTGAATGATACAGGGAGAATTTATGCTTGTGCATCTCACTTCGTCCCTTCCACCTGATCTCATAAAGTGCAACTGCCATTCCTTGTTAAATTATTCGGGATAACAGGCTTTTTACAAGGCAGGGATATCAGACCTGCTCTTGACCGCCAAAATGGAGGGCCAGGCTTTCATTTCGAGGTTAGCTCCCCTAGAGGGGCTGACAATCTAGTCTATAGAGGTCCCTCTACCCTATGGTATGGGCCATACTTTGTCTGGCTCCTCTGTTGGGGCCAGTCCAACTTGGTGACCCTGCCAGCAGCTACACTACTGCCAATGTAGCCCCCAGCTTTCTCAGATCTCACAAGCCTCCCAGTCCAGTATATAAAGTTCCTTTGACAAGGTGGTAGCCCCAAGGGAGGAAATCTTAAGTATTAGCTAACAAAAAAATACATTACTGAGGAATGTTAGTGGTATTATTAGGCTGGAACTGAAGCTGCAGGCATCTGTAGTATGAGTCCCAGTCTTGATTTCTAGATGAAGCGGCACAAATGATGACGATCTACTGTAGTATGAGCTGCTGGTTCCTAAATCTCTGTCTTACCATTATATAATCTATCTGATACCTTTTAGTATCTCCAGGGTTCTTCCATGTATACAATCTTCTTTCATGATTCTTGAACCAAGTGTTAGCTACGATTAAGTTATGCTCTGCGCAAAATTCTACCAGGCAGCTTCCTCTTTCATTTCTTAGCCCCAAATCCATATTCACCTACTATGTTTCCTTCTCTCCCTTTTCCTACTCTCGAATTCCAGTCACTTATGAGTATTAAATTTTCGTCTCCCTTCACTACCTGAATAATTTCTTTTATCTCATCATACATTTCTTCAATTTCTTCATCATCTGCAGAGCTAGTAGTCATATAAACTTGTACTACTGTAGTAGGCGTGGGCTTCGTGTCTATCTTGGCCACAATGATGCATTCACTATGCTGTTTGTAGTAGCTTACCCGAACTCCTATTTTTTTTTATTCATTATTAAACCTACTCCTGCATTACCCCTATTTGATTTTGTATTTATAATCCTGTATTCACCTGACCAAAAGTCTTGTTCCTCCTGGCACCGAACTTCACTAATTCCCACTATATCTAACTTTAACCTCTCCATTTCCCTTTTTAAATTTTCTAACCTACCCGCCTGATTAAGGGATCTGACATTCCACACTCTGATCCGTAGAACGCCAGTTTTCTTTCTCCTCATAACGACGTCCTCTTGAGTAGTCCCCGCCCGGAGATCCGAATGGGGGACTATTTTACCACCGGACTATTTTACCCAAGAGGACGCCATCATCATTTATTCATACAGTAAAGTTGCATGCCCTCGGGAAATATTACGGCTGTAGTTTCCCCTCGCTTTCAGCCGTTCGCAGTACCAGAACAGCAAGGCCATTTTGGTTAGTGTTACAAGGTCAGATAAGTCAATCATCCAGACGTTGCCCCTGCAACTACTGAAAAGGCTGCTGCCCCACTTCAGGAACCACACGTTTGTCTGGCCTCTCAACAGATACCCCTCCGCTGTGGTCGCACCTACGGTATGGCTAATTGTAATGTTGAGGCACGCAAGCCTCCCCACCAACGGCAAGGTTCATGGTTCATGGGAGGGGGGGACTGTGGCTTACTCTTATTGATACTACCAGTACCACTGTCCAACACATGGAAAATACTTCCATGTAAAGAAATAGGATCTCCCATACTCACAGACATATCTTCGAAGGTAGCCTTTCCTGTTCGCCACATCATTTACACACCATGGTATTCAGAAGCCTCAAAAACATTAGCCAACAGTTAATATCTACATATAAACACCACAAGCCACCTGCGTACGGTGGAGGGTACCACTTACCAATACTAGTCTTTCCTTTCCTGTTAGACTTGCAAATAGAGCGAGGGAAACATGACTATCTAAAAGCCACTGTACATGTCCTAAATTCTTGCATCTTATTTTCACGGTTGTTACACAAAATGTACATTGGCAGCAGTAGAACTGTTCTGCAGTCAGCCTCAAATACTAATTCTCTAAATTTCTGAATAGTGCCTTGCGAATAATGTGCTGTCTTCCCTCCACAGATTCTCATTTGAGTTTGTGAAGCGCCTCCACATTACTTGCGTGCTGATCGAACCTAAAGGTAACAAATCTTGCACCACGGCTCTGAGCTGCTTCACTGTCTTCATTTAATCCAACCTGATGGAGTTCCCAAACACTTAAACAGTACTGAGCAATAGCTCAACTAGCGCTCTATACTTGGTCTCCTTAATCGATGAGCTAAACTTTTCCAAAATTCTCCCAAAAGACCAAGTTGAGCACTAGCCTTCCCTACTACTGACAAAGTGCTCATTCCATTAGATACAGCTTTGCAGCATTAAGTCGAGATATTTAATCAATGCGACTGTGTCGAGCAGCTCCATGCTAATGCTGTATTTCAACATTACAGGAGTGTTTTTCTTTCTGGTCCACATTAACTTACATTTTTTTAATATTTGGAGCAAGCTGCCAATCTTCAGACAATCTTAGAAATTCTAAGTGACCTTGTATACACCAACAGACACTCGATGACAATGCCTTCCCGTACACCACAGCATCATCAACAAACAGCCACAAATTGTTGCTCACTCTGCCCAACAGATCATTTATGTATATAGAGAATAAGAGTGGTCCTATCACTCTTCTCTGGGGCACTACTGACGTCCTTGTCTCTGATGAATACTCACCACTAAGGACAAGGTACTAGGTTTTATTATTTAAAAAGTCTTCGAAGCACTCGCATATCTAGGAACCTAAACTCTGTGTTTCAGCCTTTGTAAACAGTCCACAGTGGAGCACTGTGACAAATGCTTTTTGGAAATCTAGGAATATGGAATCTGCCTGCTTCCCTTCATCCACAGGTTTGTAGGATACCATCTGAGAAAAGGGCAAGCTGAATTTCACATGAGCAATGTTTTCTAAATCCATGTTGATTTGTGGACAGAAGCTTTTGTGTTCCAAACAAATTTATTACATTCAAACTGAGAATATGGTCACAAATTCTGCAGCAGTCCGATGTTAAGGATACTGTTCTGCAATTATGCAGGTCTGTTCTTTTACCTTTCTTATATACAGGAGTCACCTGCACTTTTTTCCAGTCACCTGGGATTTTGTGCTGAGTGCGATATTCACAGAGTATTCTCTGTAAAACAGAACTGGGATCCCACCTGGACCTGGTGATTTATTTCTTTCAGCTGCTTCTCTGTGCCACTGATGCCTATTTCTGCGTCCTCCACGCAAGAATCTGTACAACACTCAAATGACAGTTTGTACAATCCTCCTGCATCACCGATTTCTTAAACGAGAAATAAATGCTTGAGCTTTGCTTTTGCTCTCTTCTATTACACCCCAGACTGGCTGACTAGTATAAGTATAGAAGCCTTCAACCCACTTAGTGATTTTGCATATGACCAGAATTTTCTCGGGTTCTCGGCAGTATCTTTCATTATGATTGGTGGCAGCTGTAAGCTTTGCACATTGATCGTCTTACAGACACATAAATTTCACTGACTTTTGTCTGTTAACATCTGCCTGTCCTCTTTTGGACTGAGAGTACAACAATCTGTTTCCTCAACATTTTCCAAATGTGAATACTAAACCATGGAGGGTCCTTTCCATCCTTAATCCACTTATCTGGCACCATGTCTCCAGAGCATTATTTACAACCAGTTTGAACTTTGCCCATAATTCCTTCACATCCATCATGTTGGAGCTAAATGATGTCCATCCATTGTGTAAGTGAGATACTAAAACTGCTTATCTCATTTTTCTAGCATAAATACTCTCCCTGCCTTCTCGATAGATTTAATAACTTTAGCAACCATCATCGCTATAATTACATCATGATCACTAATCCCCAACTCTGTACTGAACGGTTGATAAGGTCAGGTCTGTTTGGAGTTACAAGGCCTAAAATATTTCCATGGAGTGTAGGTTGTCTAATTGTTCATGGCAGTCTTAGAAATATGTGTTCGAAAGTACTTCACAAGACCTTCTGTCCATACCACCGGTAGTGGATCTATAGACGTTCCAGTCTATACTCAGTAGATTAAAGTCGCCTCCAACTAATCTGTATGATCTAGGTATTTCCACGCTACTGAGTGTAGACTTTCCTTGAATGATTGATGGAGGAATCAGGTGGTTAGCAAAAACATCCAGTAATTAACTTGAGTTCACCTGTGCTTGCTGTTCACATCCAAATAACTTCACAGCCAGACTCAATTTCAGTCTTCATAGAGACAGCAATGAACCATCACCCTCCTATGGTGTCTAATCTGTCTTTTTGATAACTAAATATTTTTGAGCTTCCTACTTCGTGTTTCACCCAACTCTTGGTTCTGAGAAAAATTTGTGGGTGACAACTTTCCTGGAGGGGAATAAAGTCAAGAACTTTGTTACAATATGTTCAAGGGAGGCTTGCAGTATCAGATAAGACTTTGTTAGAGAAGTGATAACCCCAAACCCAAGAGTCCAAATAATTAAGATTATGGTGGATGAATCTATTCACGCTCACTTTCTAAAGTGTATGAGTCAAGTGAGTATCAGAATGATATACTTACACATAAGAATGACTGGTTACTAATGCACAATTATTTGATAAATAACTGGGACATCAGTATCTGCTGCCTGAAGACATCTTTCTATGCATCAATACTTTGATGTTTTGCACCTGTTAATTACTCTCAAGCTCATTTTTGGTTTCCACCAATTTCAACACAACAGATGTTTCCACTTGGACCCTAAATTGATATTACTTTCTCTGTCAAATTCTGGAACATTCTATCCCCATCCCTCATTCCTTTTCCAAATAAAGTCTGCAAATTGTGTGTATATTCAGAAGATGCTACTGCTGTATCACTGTGGGAGTAATTCAGTTCATATATTAACAAACAGAAAACAAATATCTACAAATTATATTTTTTCTTTATTCAGGGTAATAAAAATATAAAAATATATGACATCAAATACATAGATCTTTAAATGCCAAATAAAATACTTTGTACTCTATAGTGCAGTAAATCATTGCGTATGCTTTGGAAACGTTTGTCCAGCTGTTGGAAACTTAGGCCTTTATATTTCTTATATATCATGCCCATTTCAACTGCCAAACTGGAATGCATCTGAAACATGAACAAATTAAAGAAAATGCAACTGCTGAGGCAAACCTATTGTGTAACATCTAATTTATACCACCAGTGCTACATGCTGAGTAATAAAATTGATAAAACAGTAAGTCACATGAACATGAAGAGAAAAGTAAAGGAAAGGAAAGGAAAAGACTATCAGAAGTTATTGATCTAAGAATTATTACAATTATCAAATCTCAAGCATTACAAAGTTTTGATTTCAGAGGAAAATTTATAAGCAATATGAAGCTGTTACGCCACGGCTTTGCTGGTAGCCATGTATTGCTTCTACATTGATCAGCAATATGGTGTAACAGAGGGAGAAGCACCCATCAGCCTGAAAACCACGTGCTATTGAGCAAGAGCACATATTCAGGACGAAAAAACACTCATTCAGTACGTCGACACTATGGAATACGCTAGTTAGTGGCCCCAAAAGACAAAGTTGTGGCATCTTACAGCTCCAACACAGCTCCTTGAGGAGTTGACTGGACAGGAAAACCTGCAAAACTTATTTCATTTCTGTTCAAAGGCAATGTCTGGCCATTCCAGCCTGTTACAGTTTCTGGGGATGGGAGTGCTGCTGTTGGAGAAACACCAGCCAGCCAGGTCACAAATGTATCACCAAAATCAGACCCTCCATTCTCAGATGTTCATTGTACACAAATGTATCCTGGTGTGTATGGTATGCCAAGTGCTTCAGTTTTAGGCTGGCTGATAACAAGACACGGACCACTTGCAATACAAGATCTTGCAGTACAAGATGGTACAAGTACCATCCATGGACTTTGCCACCAATAGCTGCTGGCTTCCACCTGGGCTAAAATCTGCATGCTATCAACTTGATGCCTTTGCATCAGAGTCACCCGCTGGGTGACTACCTTCTGCAGGTTCGAGCCTATCTATCTGCCCAACTACACCGCCATTGTTCAATGCCCAATGCAGGCACACACCATCATCTTCGGTCATGCAGGGCAGTGCAGTTGAAACACCACCTAAACCTGTGTTTTGCACACGGTGGTAACAAGCAACTGACGAGTATGGGGCTGCCTCTATCATCTGTCACTGTCTCACATTGGGTCTCTACGGTCACGCTGACACTGCAGCCACTGCCACCAGCATTTGCTGCCTGCCTGGCAGGAAAGTCACTGACACTGAGTCTTACTGTGTCACACAAAACAACCACCTTCTCTTCAGCTGTGATTCCATCCCTGTAACTGAAATAAATAAAATTTCTTAACCAGAGATGTTTTACTGATGGTTAGCCATACAATTCCAATGACCACCACCTCCATAGCCTACGCCCAGGCAAGGAAACAGCATTCCATCCTGACTTGCCAGCAGCCGATTCACTGACCACTATAGGAGTCATGTCCTGACTTCTACAAAGGTAACCACAGAAACTTCTCAAAAACAGTAACTACATTATTGAAATAAGACAAATGGCCTCATAGCTTCTCCTGAATACATCACAATTTTGTACTGCAAAACATACACATCACATTAGTTTGATTACATGTTTTAAAAGGAAACAGCAGTTGTTTAAAAGAAAATGAGATACAAATGTGAGTTCTTGTTTTACACACATATTACGAAGTTTCTGACAGTGAAATGGAAGGAAAATTTCTGTTAGTTGTTCCACTTTTGAATGGTATAGAGCAGGTGTGGACAAATAGCAGCCTGCGGGCTGCATGTGGCTCACTAATGGTTGTGTGCAATCTGCCAAGACAGTCAGAATTTTTATGTAACAATTTATAACTCTTCTGAAATGCAAAGTTAAGCAATGCTTGCAATCATTTTAAAAGGTGCATCTCCCCACTAACCTCTACTTCCACAATGTGGTTACCGAGCCCAAACTATTTGCCCACTGCTGGTACAGAGAAATCCTGTCTTGTTCTTTCTCTGCTGCAAAAAATTCTAAAATTATTGATGACTGTAAGCATGTATTTAAATTTCCTTGTTAGAAGTAACAAAGAAGGAAATTTGAATATTTTTAGCATGGTGCAGCAGAGTCAGCAACTGTAAAATGTAATTATATTAAATTTCAGCCTCCCGTTGCATAAGCAAAGAAACTTTACCTAGGTTTCGGCTGTAATAATGTAGCCTTCTTCAGAAATGTCACAATATAGTATTGTGACAATATAATATTGTGACATTTCTGAAGATGGCTACATTATTATAGCCGAAACATAAAGTTTCTTTGCTTATGCAACTGGAGGATGAAATTTAATATAATAAGAAGGAAATAAACAAAACTTGTTTTCATCCAAATGGTTTTCTCAATAAAGTACCTGTGAAAGACACTTAAGGGCTTAAGCAGCGTTGGTGATAAACAATACAAAGAATTTTTAATGCTCCATTAATAAATAGATCTGATGCCAGGATCTTTAATAATCTGCTGAACAAGAAAGTAAAGGACTTGAAGAAATGTGGTTTTGAGAACTGACATTTAAGAAGGTACATACACGACCCCATACATCTTTTTCATCACAATGATAATGTGATTATGTATCAATTATCTCTGAGATCAGGTATAAATAACAGTTTAACTGGGAACGTATAAGCAGAAAACGGTGCACAGGTTTTGTGTGTGTGTGTGTGTGTGTGTGTGTGTGTGTGTGGGAGGGAGGGAGGGAGGGAGGGAGGGAAGGAGGGAGGGTGGGAGGGAGGGAGGGAGGGTGGGAGGGAGGGTGGGAGGGTGGGAGGGGGGGGAGAGAGAGAGAGAGAGAGAGAGAGAGAGAGAGAGAGAGGAGAGAGAGAGAGAGAGAGTTCATTGTACACACAGCAAATACTCAGATTAGAGAAAGATGGGCAGAAAATTGATCGTATGCTATCCCAAGCATATCTTTTGTGACAAGCATATAGAATTCTCTCTTGATCTTCATAGCCAATATGTGAAGAAACAGAATTGAACTTTCTGAGCTGCCAGCATGTCAGGCACCACTGTCAAATCTGCATAATGGCATGTGCACACACATTCCAACAGCTCACATTTCTGTCTCAGAAGGAGATCGAGAAACTTTTCCGGGCATTATTGTTAAACATTCAGTTTTTCACTCACTACCCACCCAAATACCCGTGTGTGCGTGTTAAAGCGACATTTGTGAGACATGGTTGTGCATTAGCCCAGGATAAAATCCACTCAATGGAGTGAGTGTGCCAGCCAGTCTGGATGTGGTTTTTAGGCAGTTTCCCACATCCGAATAAATGAATACTTGGTGGGTACCCACGTCCCGCCCCAGTTACATGATTTAGAAAACTTTTGCACACTCTCACATGAACAACATTGTACACAGACAGGCTGGGTACACATATTCCATCCCGGGGGTAACATAGTGGCAACAGGAAGGTCATCTGGCCACTACTTAAATTAACCATGCCAAAGCTGTTAATAACCACGCTCACTGTGTGCAGCTGCAGGACGAAGGCACCAGAAAAAGATTATGATTCTGTTTTCATTTATTATTTATTTTTATTGGAATTTTCTAGTATAATGCAGAAAATAAAATGATATGTATTTTGTGTCATGTGAATTCCTGTAACTTTTATTCCCATGGCATGATTAGTTGGAGCAGAACAGTTACAAAGAAATGTGTGAAAACAAGCATGGTTTGGACGAAATATTATTCACACCCATCTATGATGGCATAGGACACTTTATAACTGAAAAATGCATTAATCCTCCTGAGAATGAATGGTGATCAATAAATATTTGTGAAGTAGTAGTTCCAGTTTCTTTAGAGATGTGCAGGAGAGTAATGTGCCCTTTGCTATTTTTCTAATAGTGAACAGAATGGTTTGAAAATATTAAAACCTAGCAATTTTAGAGACCAATGAAGACATTATATTTCATCTTCATGCTCCTCAAACCAATGCTGAACATTTCTGGCCATTTGGTTATGCTTGTACCATCTTGGAAGTTAAAATGTCTCACTGCAAAGAATATCTGTCAGTGAATCAACATGCCCTTTCACCCTGATTACAAAATTCCCTAAAAACATACCAGCATTGAAGCTAGTACAGAAACTCTTCCATTCTTCATAACTGGAAGCAAACTGTCTCAATTTCATGCTTCCCCCACTTTATCCACACATGTGTGTATCCTGTGGTAGGGAACAGCATAAAAGTGGATTCGTAAAATCAAATTACTTGTTAACATTGGCCAGTAATCTAGTTTTTGGTATTCCTGCATCACTGAAGCCTCTTCATTGTACTCACTTGGCATTAAAACTGGTTTAATAACAGCACCTCAATGATGAATGTTATTTACAAAGTTGGTCTTGATGTCCTTAGCTGTGAAAGTAGCTTCAGGCATAACCCAAGGGGTTGTTATATGACCATTATTGCTTACAATAAATATAAATGACCACGTAAATAGCATAATATCCACATGTCCGTTGTATACAGGGAAGCTACAATGTCAGAAAACTGTAGTTAAATACAGGATGACCCGCAGAAGATAAATGTTTGGTGCACATACTGGAAGTTAACTCTCAACACTCACATATTTAATGTATTTCAAATAAATAGCCACATGATCCATTATTTTTGTTTCAACAATTGGTAATCAATCACTGGAGGCAATACCAACCATTAAATACCTAGAATATGCATTTAGAGCAATGACCACATAAAACTAGTTATAAGAAAGGCAAATACCAGACACAGATTCATTGGAAGTGTCCTATGAAGGAGGTAGCTTACAAAACCTTCATTCAACTGATTCTTATTGACAGAAATGATAAGTAAAGTGTGAATCAGGGATAAGTTTACTGTTAAAATCCAAACAGTGAAAACAACTGTATCTGTGTGCCAGAAGTCATATGCACGACTTCATATTTCACAAAATCGCAAAAAGTTTTTTTCTAAATACATCAAAAGGCAAGTCATCTTAGATTATTGTAACATCCCACAACAAGGTTCGAACACGGATAACAGTCAGCACTTTGACCCCACCATAAATCCACTTCACGATCACGTTACCCCATCCGTCAACTCCTTCATAAACATACCCTCAAATATCTACCTACAAAAACAGGATTCCACAACAACAAAAACATTCTCAACTAAGCAGATTCTTATATTCGACATTTCTTTCCATGGCTCTTCACGTTATGCTAATACCACAAGTGTTAATCTCAAGTTGTTCATGTTGTATGTTCTCAACTATGGAATAACCTGTCCTAAAACTTTAAATAAATTACAAATTTCTCTAAAAATTGCTCATTGCATTCATGGGGGCCATAATTGAAAGCTTCGTGTCATCCACATTTCAATTCCTAGTCTTTTTGTTCTCTGTTTTTTTATTCACTTTTTTCTTTATATTTTGGTAAGTTTTTACGGTCATTATAATAAACACATCATAGTTAACACAATATAAACCATTTAAACCAGCGTTTACTGTACAAATTCACCATAAGTTTCATACACAGCAAAAAAATACCTTTTCCCCTAGAATAACAGCTGATGTGGATTCTGTATAAGTTCTTTCCACAAGTTGGAAAATTTTGCCACTGTAGCACCATCAATGATTCTATGATCGGCCGACCAGTTTATACACATTATTTCATCCCTCATTATACTTCCATCACTGCCAAATCTTGGAAGTGTCTGTAACAAACAATTAACAACTTGCAGTAAGTTATTTTATTTCCAAATGAGGTGGATATTTTAGGAGGACAAAATAGTAGGTTCCCATGAGCACACCATGTATAAGAATATGAAACCTTTTTGTTTTTACACATATAGGTGATTTGAAAGAAATAATTACACCAAGGGCAAAACATCTTAAAAATTAAGGGTTTATAAATGGACTTAATATGATAGAAAATGACTTGGGCTAGGTTGAAAGGGTATCCATGAAACACAGCTTCTCTTAGACAAGGATGAAAGTCTTTGATAAATCTAGTGCAAGACAATCCAGGCACATGAAACAGAATACTTGTGTGATGTTTTCAAGTTAACACAGCAATGTACTAAAGGTCATCTAATCTATACATTACGTTACTAATTCTGTAATACATGCAGCAGCTGTTGTTGTCTATAGTGTTGAACGAACATCTAGAACAAAAGTCAGACTGTGCTGCTGAACAAGCACCACACCATATTTTCTGCCACCTCTAAGTACAAGGATCTGGTGACATGACCAAGCACCACTGTTTGCTTTTGGACTCTTTCCCTGATGTAACGTCCTCTTCTGCCTTCAGGCATCCTAGCAAGCTGTGCTCTGACTGCCCAGTTGTGCTTTGTCAGGCTCACATTTCTAGTAGTGACCACAGCCCTGCTGTGCTGTTGGCCCTTTTCTTTCTTCATGTAACATGGCCATACGTTACTAAATTATCTTTCTTTCCCAGGTCTTCGACTGAGTTCTCTCCCCATGAGTTGATGTCTTGGTCACATGTCATCAATAAACATGGTGGTGCTATTTAATTCTGCCTCCCTCTTTATGTTCTATTTACACACATCCTTTCTTGTTTCTGATGTCTGTGGTCCAAAACCAGTCACAACCCTGAGCAGACAAGCCCCTAATTCCACAAAGGTTAGTTCAGTGATGCTAATCCCATAGTAAAAATTCCATTTAACCACTAATGAAAATACACAAATTGCAATAAGACTGATATAACTGTATCTCTCTTTCACTTCAAATCTACTACTGTGCCTTGTGATATTTTGACCAGCAAGGACCACTGCTGTGGGATTATTTGCCAAGACATTTCACTTCTAAAAACAATCAAAATAGATCAGTTATATACAAAAATTCAAATTTAGGTCTGGTGCACACACAGGAAAAAAGAAAGAAAGAAAGATGGGACGTGCTGAATTCTAAGTCCTCCTGAAGTGGATGAACTGGCAGAATGAGCCAGTGTACTATTGCTAAATATACACAATTTCTCTCTCCCATTGCCATTAGCACTTTCTCTTCAGTGTTTCAGCAAACTGTTCAGTTTCAACCCTAGGATTTATTCCCTCTTTGAGCCACACATCACAGCATATACACAATAACATCTCCTCACAGCTGACAAATCCATTGCTTTGAAGTTTCTGTCCCAGCTATTATACCATTTGTTATTAACATATTGGGAAAATCTATTCCATATTCACAGCATTAAAAATAACTTCACCTGCAGTAAATGGTACAATGAAATTGAGACGTTGCCTTGTGTCATCTGCGAGTAATTTTTCACAAGTTGCCTCCTGAACAGGACTGGTTTATTCAACTATTCATTTGCTGATCATACGAACTTTGTATGCAGCTGTAAAGACATCAGATCCCCACAAAGATAAAGAAAGTTGAACAAATAAGAAATATTGTGAAACAACGGGTTTTGAACTGATATACTAAGCCTTCACAGTCTGCGAAGAACATTAGGGAGACAGCGGCGTTTGCAAGGAATGGTGGAAAATATCACTTCCTATATACTGATCAAGCTATCTGTACCTCCTTTAAAAACTGAAGGTCAATATCAGACTGATAGTAAGAGGACCATAGAGGAAAAATTAATGAAAAAATTATAAGGGGAACACGACGATTATTTTTCAATCAAGAAAAGTTGCCTGAATCCTTCTTGTAAAAGTGTATGACGAGACTGCACAAACTTAGAGAAGCAGTACAATTATGTTGAACCTGGGAACATTTAACATACATGTGACATTGCTGAAGGACACAAACTATGAAGTCATAATAGACATAGTAATGGGGAAAGGGAATTCACTCTACAAAACATCATTCCTACTATGGAACACCAACCAGTGAAATTTCCACAACTTTTAACATAAGTGAACTTTGCTAATTAATTGTGGCCATAGTGGTTAAGTGTTAGAGACCATGACTATTTGGAATAATTATTTTCATAATAATGTTGCCAGTTACTATTATATTTTAACTTAACTATCCATCTGTTATGGTGCCCCATATCCAGCTCAATTTCACAGAGTTATGGGCTATATATAGGTTACTATTACAATAGTATTGCCACTCCCAAAGGCATTTTAAAACTGCCTGAGTTTATTGTCATCCCAGGTTGGATGAAATCGATCAGGAATACCCCTCTCCGATCCCAAAACACAGCAGCCATAACCTTTCCTGCCGACAGTGTTTGTTTGAATTTCTTTGGTGGTGGTGAATCGGAGTGACCCCACTGACGAGATTGTTGTTTTATTTCGGGATGTAGTGGAAACACCCATGTTTCATCTTCCATGATGATAGAGTCCAACAACTTCTCCTTCTTGCATACCCATCACATTGTTGAAGAAACTTTTGAGCACAGTCAAGGCATTGCTCCTTGTGTCCATCAGTCAGCATCCAGGGGACCCAGCGAGCACATACCTTGCGGTAACCCAATGTTTCTGTTAAAGTTCGTTCAATTGTGCTGTGGGAAGCTTCAGCGATGTGTTCAACAAGCTCACGGATAGTGACCCTCCGATCTTCAAGCAGAGCACTGTTGATCTTCTGGACAATCACATCCGGAACTGGCGGTCTTCAGCTCCGTGCTTCATCGTGAACTTCCGTGCGACCCTCAGCAAAACCACTGCACCATTTGCAGACATGCTGAACGGACATGCACTCTTCACCATAAAACACAGTCAGTTGCTGGTGAATCTCCATGGGTGGTAACTTCCTTGCGTAAAGAAACTGCTCGAACCTCACACTTGGTGGGAGCGGCGATCAACAGTTCCATCTCTGACGACTGCTAAGCCAACACTGAGCGACGTAGCGAATTACTGACGGGCGGGCTCGAGAGCGGGGGAACCACTGCACACGGCACTGTTGTCGGATTTAGCCTAGCACCTTCCCTCGAGGCAGTAGCTCATTGGGAACCTTATTTTTGGTACAATCCTCGTAATAAAGTAAATGAATTGGCAAAAATCATGAAGCCATGGTGGAATCATAATCTATATAATTACTAAAATAAATGTGCTTACAGGTATATTTATAACAAGCATAATGTGATGTGAATGCCTTGCATTTTATACAAGTCTATTAATACAGGTATATTGCCCTATGACAATATTATTCTGTTTTTCAACTCATAGTGTTTCGCATTATGTATGTAGAGGTTAACGCTTAAATTAGAATCATGGTGCACTGCTTTCACTTATAACTTCTCTGTGTTTTCTTGAATGCTCTGAAGATGATCATTAATAATACAAACTGGTTACCAAATAAAATAAAACCTGTTGTGACTAAATACTGGCACAAATACTAGAGAGTAAACTTAACTACAGGAAAAAGATTGCAAATACTAAACAGTATTATTATTATATTTTATACCATAACTACAAAACAGGAACATTTTTACAAGCATAGTATGTTCTACTTACTGACAGATACTCACAGGTTACAGACCCGTGCTCTTTTAATCAGCATGTCTAACATAAAGATACAAGGGAAGTTGTGCATAAATACAACGAAAAAAAAAAAAATGGTAAAGCTGTAATCAATCTGAAAGTTGGTTTGAACACCACAGTGCTGTACTTGTTATGGTCCTATTTAAGGTAGTATGTCCTCGCCTTTCCTCCAATCTATGAAATGACATACCCAGCCATTTATGCTTTCTACTACAAAGAGCAGACAAGCAGTTGTGACAACATCACTTTGACAATGAATTGCAATCATTTAGTTCCAGTGTGATGGACACAGAGGAAACATGGGCATAGTTTAAACAGACTATAAATTGTGCTCTAGACAAGTACATGCCTAGTAAGTGGAGTGGAGTAAGGACGGAAAAGACCAGCCATGGTTTAGCAGCAAAATTTGGAAAATGTTGAGGAAGCAGATGCTGTTGCACTCTCGGTTCAAAAGAGAACACACAAATGACAACAGGCAAAAGTTAGCAGAGATTTGTGTGTCTGTGAACAGATCTATGTGCGAAGCATGCAACAACTATCATCATCACACTTTAGCAAAAGATCTGGCGGAGAACACGAGAAAATCCTGGTACAACCTGAGAAAATTCTGGGTTGGGTTGGGTTGTTTGGGGAAGGAGACCAGACAGCGATGTCGTCGGTCTCATCGGATTAGGGAAGGATGGGGAAGGAAGTTGGCCGCACCCTTTCAAAGGAACCATCCCGGCATTTGCCTGGAATGATTTAGGGAAATCACGGAAAACCTAAATCAGGATGGCCGGACGCGGGATTGAATCGTCATCCTCCCGAATGCGAGTCCAGTGTCTAACAGAAAATTCTGGGACTACATAAAAATCGCTAAGTGGGTCTAAGGCTTCCGTCTAGTCACTCATTGACCATCTGGTGTGGAAGCTGAAGATAGCAAAACAGAAGCAGAAGTTTTAAATGCCGCGTTTACGAAATTGTTCATGAAGGAGAATCAAATATACCGTCATCTGATCACTGCACAAAGTCCCGTATGTATGATATAGTAATAAGCATTCCTGACATAGAGTAACAACTGAAAGAGTTGAAAACAAATACGTTACCAGCCCTGGATGGAATCCCAATTCAGTTTAACAAAAAGTACTCTGCAGTATTGGTCCTGTACTTAGCTTGTATTTATCGTGAATCTCTCACCCAGCAAAAAGTCCCAAGCGACTGGAAAAAAAGCGCAAGCGACTCCTATACATAAGAATGGTAAAAGAACGGACCTACATAATTACAGACCAATATCCTTAACATCAGTTTGCTGTAGAATTCGTGAACATATTCTCAGTTTGAATATAATAAATTTCCTTGAGACAGAATAGATTCTGCCCACAAATCAGCATGGATTTTGAAAACGTTGCTCATTCAAAACTCAGCTTGCCCTTTTGAAACGACACCTTACAAACCATGGATGAAGGGCAACAGGCAGATTCCATATCCCTAGATTTCCAAAAAGCATTTGACATGATACCTCACTGCAGACTGTTAACAAAGTTACAAGCATATGGAAAAGGTTCCCAGATATGTGACTGGCTCGAAGACTTCGTAATAAATAGAACACAGTATGTTATTCTCAATGGCAAATGTTCACCAGAGACAAGAGTATTGTCAGGAATGGCACAGGGAAGTATGATAGGACCATTATTATTTTCCATACACATCACTGATCTGGTGAACAGGGTGAGCAGTAATCTGCCATTGTTTGTTGATGATGCTGTGTTGTACGGGAAGGTGTTGAAGATGAGTGATAGTATAATGATACATGACAACTTAGGCAAAATTTCTAGTTGGCATGATGAATGACAGAGAGCTCTAAATTAAAAAAAAAAAAGAAAGGGAAGTTAATGTGGATGAGTAAGAAAAACAAACCCATAATGTCCGGATACAGCAATAGCAGTGTCCTGCTTGACACAGTCACATCATTTGAATACCTGGGTGTAATGTTGCAATGTGATATGAAAATGGAACAAGCACGTGCGATTGTGGTAGGGAAGGCGAATGGTTGACATTGGTTTATTGGGAGAATTTTAGGAAAATGTGGTTCATCTGTAAAGGAGACTGCATGTAGGATGCTAGTGCAACCTGTTCTTGAGCACTGCTTGAGTGTTTGGGATTTGCACTGGATCGTATTAAAGGAAAACACTTACGCAATTCAGAGTCAGGGCTTCTAGATTTATTGCTGCTACGTTCAAACTACAAACAAGTGTTACGGAGATGCTTTGGGAACTCAAATGGGAATCCCTGGAGGGAAGGCACTGTTCTT
Source organism: Schistocerca americana (assembly GCF_021461395.2). Lineage (NCBI taxonomy): Eukaryota > Metazoa > Arthropoda > Insecta > Orthoptera > Acrididae > Schistocerca > Schistocerca americana. The sequence continues at coordinate 654,534,854 of NC_060130.1, read as the reverse complement.
TGCGAGGAACACTATTGCGAAAGTGTAGAGAAACAGCATTTTAAGCGACTGCAGAACGATTCTGCCAATACATGTTTCGTCTAAGGAGCATGAAGATAAGATACAAAATATTAGGGCTCATACGGAGGCATATAGACAGTTGTTTTCTCCATGCTCTGTCTGCAAGTGGAAAAGGAAAGGAAACAATTAGTAGTGGTACAGGATGCCCTCCTCCCAGCACCATATGCTGGTTTGCGGAGTATATATGTAGATGTAGATGTAGACCTGCAGTTTAATGTGGATTTTGAACCATAGAGCAACTTGGCATTTTTCACATTAACAAATGTTAGAGGTGAAGGAAGTGTCACGTGATAAATAAAAATCCTAGGACTGACCAGGGACTGGCTCTTTACCACTGAGTTTCCAAACCACACACCATAATGGCATAACTTCTTATTAAACTTTATGCCACAAGCCTTGTACGTGACACAGGGACGTCGTAGCTGTTTTATGAGGGAGAAGTTATAAGTCTAATATCTAGCCACTCTGGCAATGGTGGCAAATATAAAGAGACGTGCCATAAATCTGAGGGTCACAGAAATCACCACATGGGGATGATTAGCAAACCTCTACTGGAAACAAATACATAGCATGGTAGGCAGATTAAGCAGTTCACATTTTGTTATTTAAGTTGTAGTTTCATGATTCTAGAACACATCTATTGTCTCACTATGTGGACCTGCACTTTAATTTTCGGACTTGTGGTGTTGTCTAAGATGGTTTTGTTTTTGTTCATCACTACTAACTGCTTTTAACTGTAAAAATAGCACTTTACTGTATTTTAGGCTATTGATTTTTGGTGTTGGTCTTGGTTTCCACATGCTATGAGGATTGCTGCAGTGACTTTTTTAAATCAGTGTGAGGCTGCAAAACTTTCAGTGACTATGAAGCAAAGCCTTGCAAGTTATTAGTGCAACATAGACACAATGTTTACTGAATTGTGGCAGCAGGAGCTGATGCTGGTGCAACTGCAGCAACTACAACAACAACAACAACAGCTGCAGCATAGTCAAAGACAGTTTAGGGTACTACAGAAACAGCAGTGTGACCTGCTGAAGCACACAACAAAGTAGGACGATCTTCTGTCAGCACCATTGGTACCTGTACCTTTCTTGCCAGTACATACACATCCAGCATCTGACGAATCAAATGAAATTGGGATGCACATCTAAAAGTAATGGACGCACACTTGAAAACTGTGCACATTAGCAGTGTGTTGTCATCCATGAGAGTGCACTGCGAAAGAGCAATACAGTGAACTTCCGATATAGCCCGCCAAAGGTGAGTGCCCATTTTAACCATGCCATGCTATGCTCGCGCTCAGTTATCATGTTACTGCTTGCATACATTTGCCTTATCTTATTGTGTTCAGTGTATGTTACAGTGATTGGTGTACATGCCACATTCTAATAAAGTTGTATTAACATTCTTTGTTGTGTTGTGTGACCACGTTACAACACATGTGGCAACGAGGATGGGATTGTTCTCTGCCCTGTCTTCAGTCTCTGATTGGTTCTCCATTGTGTCTACAATGTCTGATGGTGCTACTGATGAGTTTTTATGCTGACTGGTTGATCAGGAAGGGGTTCTCATGGCAGCGTTGCCGGATCTTAGTCAACAGCAGGAGACGTTCACCACAGCACAGCACAATCTAACCCAAGTATTGCAAACACTTGCCTCTGTTTTGGCCAGTTCCGATCCGTCTCAATCTACGTTTCCCCTTGGACCTCCTCTTTTGCCTATCACTACCCTGGTTGTTTAACCCCCCCCCCCCCCCCCCCTCGGCTTGCAATGAGTCTGTTGAAGAATGGGAAGCCTACAAAAAACGGTTGAGGCAGCATTTTCATTTTCATGCATTTGGATTGACTGACGTTACCTTAAGCCATGCTTTCTTTTTGTCCCAGGTATTGTCTCGCATGTATCAACTCCTTTGCCAACTGCCACCCCACTACCCCTTGCAGGATCCATGTCACCCTCTTTTGATAACATGTGCGACCTTCTGTCGAAATACTATAGTAAACGGACACATGTAGTTGCTTCTTTAGTTGAGTTCTATCGGTATCACAAGAAACCAGAACATTCCTATAAGACCTGGGCAGCTGAGCTTCAGGTTTAAGCAGTTGTTGTCATTTTGTCACCAACGTACAGAAAGCAGTTGTACACTGGCCAAATGGTTCAAAAAGCAATCATATGTTTGGCCCCTGATCATGAGGTTCGTGAACAGGCCCTTCGATGTGACCCCCCCCCCCCCCCCCCCACACACACACTCACTCTCTCTCTCTCTCTCTCTCTCTCTCTCTCTGATGTTCTGACTATTGCACTATTGTCTGAGCTTTTGGGGGCTGTGGATACTCAAATTCAATCATGATACGAGGTTGTAGAAGTTCAACCCACTTCCCCCTGCCATTTGTCAGATGGTTCAAAAGGGGAGGATATGGTATCAGCAGTCCACACACGAGCAAAACATCACGGTGGCCAGCGCAACTCACTGCAGCGGCCATGGCCACAGCAGCAGCACAAGCCCAGTAATGAACAACAACACAAGTGCTCCACACTTCCTTCTTGTCCATCGTGTTTTGTCACTCATGACAGGCTGGATTGTCCCAAGTGGTGGGCCATTTGCTGCCGGGGCAAAACGGGCCACATTGTTCCTACTTGTAATGCAAAATTCCAACAGCCTATTGCAGATGCTGACATGGATGTCAATTGTGTATCAACAATCTCTATTGCACCCAATAAGCTTTTTAATGATGTCAAGTTTTATGAGAGGGTTTTGCACATGCAAGTCGACACTGGTTCTGCTGTGTCATTACTCAACTTGCAAATGTACATGGACTTGGGTTCTCCCCCTTTAATGCCAGTATGACATACATTAGTCACCTACAATAAACAAAGCATTCCAATATTAGGCAGTTTCTCAGCCCCAGTCACATATAAATCTGAGGTTTGTCCACTGACTTTTCTGGTGGTGAACAATGCTTGCACCGAAAAGTTGTTTGTCTTGGACACCTTTAACCTCTTTATGTTTGCTAATTCCAAGGAAGTTAACCTTGTCTCTGATCAAGTGCCTTATACACAACTCGACTCTTTATGCTCTGCATTTCCCACTGTGTTTTTTGCGGGCTTGGGTTTTGCCAATTATTTGAAAACTCATGTCACAATGAAACCTTCGGCCAAACCCCGTTTCTTTCGGGCTTGCCTGGTGCCGATGGCCCTTGGTGTCCAAGTCAAGATGGAACTCAACTGCCTCACGGTCTCTGGGAATGTCCAACCAATTGCATCCCACAAATGGGCTACCACCTTAGACATTGACAAGAAGCCGACAGGACGGTTATGCCTTTGCGGCAATTTCAAAGTTTCTGTCAATGCTCAGTGTATCATTGATACATATCGCTTGCCACGCCCTAATAAACTTTTTGCTAAGCTCACTGGTGATCAGCATTTTTACAAGGTTGACCTCTCCGATGCATATTTGCAGCTTCCCATTGACGCAGACTTTCAATGGCTCTTGGTCGTTAACACATCTTCTGGCTTGTATCGATACTTGTGGTTACCATTTGACAATGGTTCCTCGAGAAACTCACAAGATGTGTGCCAACTATCTTGATGATATTGTGGTCTCCGGCTCTTCCACCACTGAACATCTCAACAACTTATGTGCGCTCTTTTTGGTGTTACAGGCCACTGGGTTAAAATGCAATTCGGAAGAGCACCGCCCCCCCCCCCCCCCCCCCCTCAGCCTTCTATTGTTGATCTTGGGTTTGAGGTCTCTAGTTCTGGTATCAAACCTATTTTTCAGAATGTCACTGCCATTGTGGCTCCTCCGTGTCCTATTTTGGTCAAGGAACTCCAGATTTTCTTTTAGATAAGATTGCTTATTATCATCAGTTTTTGCAAGGGGTGGCGCCAGTTGCACAACAGTTACCTGCCCTACTGAATAAGGGGGCATCTTTCCAGTGGTCGCAGGCACGTGACACTGCATTTTCCAAACTTAAGTCTATGTTACAATCTGCACCTTGCCTCATAACCTAGCAACTGAGTCAACATTTAGTGTTAGCAACAGATGCATCCCAGCATGGCAAATGCTGACGCATTCTACCGTCTTACGGCCAGTCCGGGCCCAGTTTCTGATTGGGAGGAGTTACCCCAATCTTCCATGTTGATGAATGCATTCAACAAACTGTCGATGGTCTTCCAATCACTAGTGCTTGGGTCGCACAGGCTAGTGCTACCAATCTGATTTTAAGGCAAACAATACATTGCATACAACATGGCTAGCCTGAAGTGCCTCCACTGCGGGTGTCTGGCCACCTTCATAACTACTATGTGATTCAGCATCATTTCTCTGTCGATATGGACTATTCAGCTCTTCATGTAGTGATTCCCTCGGATCTCTGTTTGGAGATTCTGTAATTGCTGCACTCTGATCACTGGGGTAGAATGGAAAAGGGGGGGGGGGGGGGTTCACGCACCAAGGCATTGGCCTGCCATCATGCTTTTTGGTCTGGTTTGGATGGTGATATCACTGGTTTGGTAAAGGCATGTTCTTAATGCACATCACAGCAATCTGCCCCAGTGGAAATGTTGTCTGCGTGGCCGCAGCCTTCGCACGCTTGGCACTGTCTCCACATCAATTTTGCCGGCCCTTCTCGTAATGCATGCTTGCACTGATGCATTCTCTCAGTTCCCACATGATGTTCATTGCCCATCAACTTCAGCCTCTACCACCGTGGCAGCCCTGTTGAAAACTTTTTCCAGCAAAGGACTTCTGGCAACGTTGGTCTCTGATATCGGCCCTCAGGTTGTGACACGGAAGTTTGCGTCCTCCTGCAACAACTGCAGGATTCGCCACATTTTTGCCCCACCCTTCCACCCACAGTCCAACGGTGGGGCCGAAAGATTAGTTAGAACATTCAGAATGCAAATGAAGAAGTACATGGCTTGGTCCTGTTCAATGTTGCTTTGGATCAATTTCTGTCTTCCTAAAAGTTCACACTGTTCAGCAACAACAGCCCAGTCGAACTGCTGGCTCGGGGTGGCTCTCTGGGCATGCGGGTTTGGTCATCACCCAAAATGGCTTCCCAACGTCATTTCCTGATGCTGCAGCTGTCGTCACTGCGATGTCCGCATGGAGGAGGGCCTCTGTGTACGTCATTATGACTAGTTGCGCTTGCATGTAGCTGAGTCCCTGCCATGACATATGAGGGGTCCTCAATCACTGATGGATGAACCAATACCATTACCAGTACCAATTCAGCTGCCATCCACAATGGAGCCATCTCCTCTGCCTCAGCTGCCAACTGCGGGGGACCACCAGACCCTGGACCTGATGTGGACATTGAGCTCATGCCAGCGTCACCTACCCAACCGTATGGGTTGACACGAGAAGGCAGAGGGCAATGCTGAGTGCACCCCAAGTACTTCTAACCATACGCCCCAGTATCAGCATGTCGTCTCATTCAGAGCCTTGCAGAGGAAGACACCATGGACATCTCGTGAATCCGAGCTGTTCCCCAAGGCAAGCGGAATGAAGTACTGCACACCCACTTGAAAGCTATGTGCATTATCAGTGTGCTGTCATCAGCGAGAGTGGGCCATGAAAGAGCAATACTGTGAACTTCCGATTGACCCTGCTACGGGCGAGTGCCTATTTAAACCCTGCTGTGCTATGCTCTCGCTCAGTTATCATGTTGTTGCTGCTTGCATACATCTGCCTTATCTTATTGTGTTCAGTGTATGTTATGGGTATTAGTGTACATGCCACAGTCTACAGGTAATAAAGTTATACTAATATTCTTGGTTGTGTTGTGTGTACACATTACAACATCTCCAATGGTTTCTGCTGTTTTGCAACATTAGTAACTTTTTCTGACACTCATGTTCAGCATGGTTTGTTATTGTCTTCTAGTAGTCACATTTATGAGATGGTTCAAAAATTACAACTACTTGTAGAACCTAGCAACTATCCATTTTGATATCTTTCATAGTTTGTTGTCTTTATTTTGAGATGCAAGTGCATGTAATGGATAATAGACCAAGTTTCAAGCAGACAAAAAAAGTCAGTCATGCGTATAAATTTGAACCTGGTTGACCTACCTGGTCTTAACCAACAACGAAATTTTCTGCACTCACAGTATAACATACTTCACACCAACTCCTTAATTCTGGATTGACGTTGGCTTATGCATGACAAAAGCGCGTCATAGGCAATGTCATTTCTGAAAGTCAACTGTTAATAGGATGTCATTATCCACAGGCACAGTGGCACAATCACGCAAGTGTGTAAATATGCCTATTAGGAATGTAGTTAAAAATTTCTCACCAATGGACATGTCATTCAAAAATGTGACATTATATAGATACAAATTCTAGAAGTAGTGGTGTGACTTATCCCAACACTAGTTTACACAGTGTAATGAAAACAAAGAATGTCTGTGCTGTAAAAAGTATACAAAATCTATCACTGTCTGGTCACATTTAAATGAGGTATGCGTTTAGTCCTGGCAACAGATACTTCACAATTTGGAACTGGCAGCATGCTGTGACATAATTTTTCAAATAGCATGGAAGAACCAACTGCATACATGTCTAACTTTTTTATATCTATGAAGGTAAATCAAGCTAAAATCACTAATAACTGAATTAGTGTGTTAAAATGGAATAATATGAACAACCTACAATACCTGTGTTACCTGCTGTGCAGTGGCTGTTTTTGTAACATGCTGCATTGGAACAGTATCAATCAGCTTTACCAGAATATCAAATTGTGTGCAGTGCCAGTTTTTGTACTGTTTTCTTTCTTGCATGCTGTAGTTAACAATGTCTAGGTTAATAATGCAATCTAAATGGCATGAGTTCCAAGTCAAAATGTCGTGTGGTTCACTGATGAGAGAAAATGTACGATGAAGTAGATTATGTGGCAATGTTGTAGGATGGAGAAGTATTTGCTCGGGCTCTGAGCACTATGGGACTTAACATCTGTGGTCATCAGTCCCCTAGAACTTAGAACTACTTAAACCTAACTAACCTAAGGACATCACACACATCCATGCCCGAGGCAGGATTCGAACCTGCGACCGTAGCAGTCGCGCGGTTCCGGACTGAGCGCCTTAACCGCGAGACCACCGCGGCCGGCAAGTATTTGCAACTAAGATGGATTCTATTGGAAAACTAGAAGTAATACAGTAAATATTCCAAATTGCAAATTGAGATATTCATATTTAACCTTGACAATGCTTTTGAATCTGATCATAATTAATGTGTCGCCATGTTTTAATGCATATTAACGTGGAAGTCTGTGTCATAGGAACAGTATTTTGTTTTACAGGTAATTATATGAAACACAAGACATTCCATAGCTGTATTGCATAGCATTTGTGTGGTTACAGTTTCTGCACAGCAAGCAGCATGAGGGGAAAAATCTGAGCAACAGTTCCAGCTATGTTCCACTCTAACATCTGTCATTTGACACCTACCACATAAACTATCTGATCAAAAGTATGCCACGAAGCCACTCCGTCTGGGCTGCAGCCTTCTATCAGAGTGACTCTATAAGTTACCAGAAAACTATGGAGGGCATTAGTTGCAGTATTGGACATCATTTTCTTATGGAGCTGAGTCTCAATAGTGAAGATAACACACTCTGCGTAGCCTTTGGAGGCCAGGTGAAAGGACGTGGTACAATGATTTTGAATCCTGTTAATGACATAAAACCATCCAAAGTCATCAAAGGTGTATGTTATCCTGTTATCGGGAACTACGGTACATTATCTGATCAAAAATATCCAGGCACCCTATGAAACACAGAAATGACAACTAGATGTCACAAGAGGTGGACTCACAAGTATAAAAGTAAGTCAGGAGCGTTTTATTACCATTAGAGAAGCAGAATGGATTAGCCAGGTGAGCTTAGTGACCTCAAATGTGAACCAGAGAGTCAACTGACTAACAAATCCATCATGTCCACATGTCAATCCGTCTAAAGCTACTCAAGTTGACTGTTAGTGATGTGACTGAGAAGTGGAAATTGGAAGGAAGAACTGCACCTAAACTGACATTAGACAGACCTCATGTACTGATGGACAGAGATCACAAGCATTGTGGAGAGCATTTATAAAAAAAATTGCGTGATATCAGAGAAGGAGTCACTTATGAGTTTGAAGATGCTACCTGGAGTCTAGCTAGCATAATGATTGTGTGTACGGAGTTAAAAAGAATGGGATGTTCAATAGTCCAGAAGCTTCTCATAAACCACACATTTCTGTAGTCAATGCACAGCAACACTTGAGGTAGTGTAAAGAGGGATGCCACTGGACACTGGATGACAGGAAATGAGTGATCTGGAATGATTAATCACCTGTTCTATGGCAATCCGATTTAAGGGCCTGGGTTTGGAGAAATTCTGGAGAATATATCTGCCATCATGTGCAACACCAACAGTGAAGTGCATAGGAGGTGTTACAGTATGGGGATGTACAGGGTGATTCAAAAAGAATACCACAACTTTAGGAATTTAAAACTCTGCAACGACAAAAGGCAGAGCTAAGCACTATCTGTCGGCGAATTAAGGGAGCTATAAAGTTTCATTTAGTTGTACATTTGTTCGCTTGAGGCGCTGTTGACTAGGTGTCAGCATCAGTTGACGCTAAGATGGCGACCGCTCAACAGAAAGCTTTTTGTGTTATTGAGTACAGCAGAAGTGAATCGACGACAGTTGTTCAGCGTGCATTTCGAACGAAGTATGGTGTTAAACCTCCTGATAGGTGGTGTATTAAACGTTGGTATAAACAGTTTACAGAGAATTGGTGTTTGTGCAAAGGGAAAAGTTCTGGACGGCCGAGAACGAGTGATGAAAATGTAGCACGCATCCAGCAAGCATTTGTTCGCAGCCCAGGAAAGTCGACTCGCAGAGCTAGCAGAGAGCTGCAAATTCCACAATCAACTTTATGGAGAGTCCTACGAAAAAGGTTAGTTATGAAACCTTATCGTCTGAAATTGGTTCAAGCACTGTCTGCAGCTGATAAGATTAAAAGAATCGATTTCTGTGATTTTATCCTTGCTCAAATGGAAACAGATGAATCTTTCGTTTCAAAGATTGTGTTTAGTGATGAAGCAACTTTCCACACTAACGGGAAAGTCAACCGTCACAATGTCTGTATATGGGGCACTGAGAATCCGCGGGAAACAACTCAGTATGAACGTGACTCGCCTAAGGTGAACGTTTTCTGTGCCATTTCAGCCAGTAACGTTTTTGGTCCCTTTTTCTTCGAAGGTGCTACTGTAACTGAACTACAGTATCTGGAGATGTTAGAGAATTGGCTGTTCCCTCAGCTCAAACAAGAAGCACAACAATTCATATTTCAGCAGGATGGAGCGCCACCACATTGGCACTTATCTGTCCGTAACTAGAACGTCAACTACCCGAGGCGATGGATCGGCCGCCAGGCAGCCCGTGACAGAGCACTTCATCACTGGCCTCCAAGAAGCCCTGATCTTACCCCCTGCGATTTTTTCTTATGGGGGTATGTTAAGGATATGGTGTTTCGGCCACCTCTCCCAGCCACCATTGATGATTTGAAATGAGAAATAACAGCAGCTATCCAAACTGTTACACCTGATATGCTACAGAGAGTGTGGAACGAGTTGGAGTATCGGGTTGATATTGCTCGTGTGTCTGGAGGGGGCCATATTGAACATCTCTGAACTTGTTTTTGAGTGAAAAAAAACCTTTTTAAATACTCTTTGTAATGATGTATAACAGAAGGTTATATTATGTTTCTTTCATTAAATACACATTTTTAAAGTTGTGGTATTCTTTTTGAATCACCCTGTATTTTGTGGTTAGAATGTGATACCCTTATCACACATAAGAAAACACTGAATGTGGAAGGACATAATCACATTTTACAGCATTGTGTACTGTGTACAGTAGTGGAACAGTTTGGAGATGATAACTGAGTCTATCAGCATGACATTACACCTCGCCGTAAAGCAGCATGACATTACACCTTGCCATAAAGCAGCACGACCGAGCAAGGTATGCTCACATTCGGGAGGATGATGGTTCAAACTCGCATCCGGCCATACTAATTTAGGTTTTCTGTGATTTCCCTAAAATGCTTCATGCTAATGCCGGGATGGTTCCTTTGAAAGGGCTCAGCTTGCTTCCTTCCTCATCCTTCTCTAAACCAATGGGACCGATGACCTCGCTGTTTGGTCCCCTCCCCCAAAAACAAATAGCCAACCGACCAAAACACCATCTGCGAGCCAGTGGTTTGTGGACAATAACATTCCTGAAATGGATTGGCCTGTCAGGAATCCCAACCTGAACCTAATGCAACACCTTTGGGATGAGTTAGAATGTCAGCTTCACTCCAGACCCCAGTGTCTTACATCACTACCTTGGTTGCAGCTCTTGAGGAAGAATGGGCAGCCATTTGTCCACAGACATTTAAACACCTAACTGAAAGTGTTCCTACCTTTGGGATGAGTCAGAATGTCAACTTCATTCCAGATCCCAGTGTCTTAAATCACTACCTTGGTTTCGGCCCTTGAGGAAGAATGGGCAGCCATTCGTCCACAGACATTCAGACGCCTCATTGAAAGTGTCCCCAGCAGAATTCAAGCCATCATAAAGGCGAAAGGTGGAAACACCTCATATTAATGTCCATTAATAAGTGTCCACATACTTTTGAAAATGGAAGGAAGATTAGAGTTTCACATCAAATCAACAGTGCAGTCATCAGAGGTGCAGCACAAGTTTGGATTATGAGAGGATGATGAAGGGAATTGGCTGTGCTCTTTTCAAAGGATCCATCCGGCATTTACATGGAGCAATTTAGGGAAATCTGATTATGGTCACAGTAGTCTTTACATGAATCCACAGGGCTGCAAATAAACATCTAGTTGTGCCTTACCTCAGGTGCCTTATAACCAGTTAATTACTTCATGTCATCCCATGAATGTGAAGCATGACTTCAGTGAGTCCATAGACAAGTACATGATACTTTAGGTATATTACAGTATCATAAATGCTGTGTCACTATTCTGTGCACAAAATTTCCTATATTGACTACATAAACAGCTCTGTGAAACTGGTCAGCTGGTTCCTGGTGGACATATAAAAGCAGAGTATGTTTGAAGTACATGATCTGTGTCCAACAGGTACTCATGCCCACACATAAACGTCCCAGTTCATCAGTGCAGCAAATACCGTATTTACTCGAACTAAGCCGCACTTTTTTTCCAGTTTTTGTAATCCAAAAAACCGCCTGCGGCTTAGAATCGAGTGCAAAGCAAGCGGAAGTTCTGAAACTACAACTACAACTAACTTCTGCCGTCGAATATATGTAGCGCTACACAGGCATGGTTTGTAGGCACAAAGATAAATACTGGCGCCTAGACCTCTGCGTCAGTAAATAAATAAAAAAAAAAGTGGAAGACGAGCTTTTTTTCCTCCGCCCCGAGTTTCGACCACTGTATTTTCATATATTATCCAACGAAGTAAATACAAATTCCGTATTGTTCATCTTCGAATGTAGCAGCATTTCAATGTACTACAAAAATCCGACTGGCAAGACTGTTTGGGATGTTTGTCAATATGGCCAACTCTACGTTCTGAATTTTTTCTTACCTGTGAGAAGAGATGGTTGCTAATAGGAAATTTTATGAATTGTGAATCACATGCAGTATTCTCTTCACCATAAGGATAATACGAATATAAACATTTTGACATGTATTGTTTCGTGTTTGCTGCTATCTCATTTAAATCCTGTCTGCTTAATAAACTACGAAACTAGTGAGACAACAGCAAATGCGGAAGAATATACATATCAAGTCATGTTTATATTCTTATTATTCTTACGCCTAATAGTGATACAGTCAGAAATGAAGCACGGAAATTGACTAGATTTTTAAATCTAAGATGACTCTAATTTCTGTGCAGAATGTAATGTACTAAAGAGGCGCCTGCAAAGATTTTCAAACGGAGTAAAATTTTCGCTAAACTCTCATTCAGAACATTTTCTATCATACGCAGTCTATTATTTGGTTCTTGTTGATCATTATCAAAGAAAACAGCAGTGTAAGTAACAACAAATAGCAGTCTCTTGTCATTGTTTCGCTAATGAGACGACTCCTCTCTCTCTCTCTCTCTCTCTCTCTCTCTCTCTCTCTCTCTCTCTCTTTTACTGTAAGCGGTGGTAGCGCGCACAAAAGCAAGCCATGCCGCGAGCGGTGACAGGTCGTAAACATGCACTATCAGAATGCGACAAACAATGCATGACACAGTACAGTAATGCATTTTCAGCTTAGAATGATCTAAACACCTATAACAAAGAAAACGGTGCCTATCAAAGCAAAGAAAAATAAGCAATCAGTTCAAACCAGACGAAGCACGTGAAAAAGGAAGGGAATCCGTATAAATATGGACGAAGCGCTTGACGCATAGCAATGGCTACCTGGTAAAGCTTAACTGCTAAGCTTACGACTCCAACCAAACTAATGTAGCTGTATCGTCATTCATTCGACCTAAATTGTGTCTCATATTACAATGGACCAACTTTGTTTCGATTTGGAGATGCGGCCTAAAACTTTTCTCTCCCCTTGAATTTCGAGTCTCAAATTTTAGGTGCGGCTTAGATTCGGGAAAATTTTTTTTCCTTGATTTCGAGTCTCATTTTTCAGGTGCGGCTTAGATTCGAGTGCAGCTTAGATTCGAGTAAATACGGTAACATTCTATTTTGGGATCTCATATACAATTCTAAATTTGGTCTTTCCAGGCCGAAAGGCATTAACCTTATCACAATACTAGCATGCAAAGTTTACACTCCTAAGACCAACATAACAGATTGGAATTTTATGACTGGCTACTACAACAGTGCAACAACCAGTGAAATTTCCTAATGTTCGTTCTCTTAACTGATGAAGTTACATTTACCAGGTAGGGTATTGTGAACACGCACAATGTATATCAGTAAGCACACAGAAGCCACGATCAGTATATGAACTGAGATTTCAAATCTCATGGTCAATGTTTGGGCTGGAATTTTGCATCCCAGGACACTGAACTCCTCGTTTCTTTTGTAGGTGTCATTTTTGTCCTGTTAGAAAATATCCCTTTGCAAGCACATCAATGAATGAGAGCCAGACACATGGAAGGTTGTTGCACTGTGGATCTAATGTGTGATGCTACTAAAATGATAAATTCACGACAGAATAGTAACAACGTTATGAAAAGGATAGATTGCTACTCACCATATAGTGGACAGGTTCAGTCGCACATAGGCACAACAACTATTAAACACAAAAGCTTTTATCCAGAAGGCCTTCTTCTGAAATAGACAAAACACACACACACACACACACACACACACACACACACACACGACCACATTTCTGCCTGCTGGGGTTAGTCTGACCTCTGTAGCCAGACAGTGAGCTGAGTTTCGTGAATGTGTGGGTGAATGTTGTCTATTTCAGAAGATGCCTTCTGGCCAAAAGCTTATGTGTTTATTAGTCTTTAGTCTTTTTGTTGGGCCTACCTGTGACTCAACATGTTCGCTAAATGGTGAGTAGCTATCTATCCTTTTCATAACGTTATCATTACTTAAATGAGATGTGACAAGATGGGCTGATTGGGAGAGTTAGCTCATTTGATAGCGAACAAGGTCTTATAATTTTCTGTCTATGAGTATATTAGAAGTTGTCAGTGTACGAAACTGTGTTTCAGTTATGAGCACTCCTCTACACAGTCATGAGTAACATTTGTACTGACACATAGCAGAATGTTCATATGCATATTATTCAGTTCTCTGAGCATTATTTGCACAAAACATGAATTACTTTGAATATATGTGGTAGATACCAGGCTACATCACTTCATTTGTGGTAATAAATAAAATTACAATGGAAAACAGCAAAAACATGTACCTACTGGCAGAGCTAGTATTGAATGAAAAGTTTCTAAAATTTAGTTGTTATGTATGCAGAGAGTTTCAACATATAAAAGAGAATAATGGCATATTTTCCTCCACATATATGTAAATTAGGAACTGCAAATCATACTATATGAAATTATGAGTACTGAATTAATAAATGAAAGTGAAGTGCACTAAAATTTTACCTGTATTTTTCCAATTGCTACAATTGCAACCTCAGGAGGGAGAATAACTGGAGTTGCAAACATACCACCAATCTGGAAAAAAAACCACAAATAAAATATTGTAAAAATGTATACTAGATACTCAAAATACATTGATAGCATATATTTACTTCATTAGAATCCCCTGTCTATTATCCTCAATGCTCGAAGCGTCACTGGATTCCTGCAAGGGTTCAAACGAAAAGTGCATCCACTCTGAAGGTACCATAATTTGTCATTGAGGCACATATGATTATGTGTGTACACATATAAAACAAAAAGCAACACTTTTAATGAGTAACTGAAAAAAAGGATAATTACTCTTACTTTTTCCACATCATCGAGGACCACACGACTTAGGATGTGTGGAAGGCATATTAGTTATTTTGTAAATAGATTATGTACTTATGTTTTTCTGACATGTTTCAAGTCTGCAAGGATCTCTTCACTATAGGTCTATGAAATGTATCTAATTTAATCTGAGTTGAATCTCTTCATATTTGTTGTACTTAACGAAAACAGCTCTGGGACCCCAGTTTACTAAAGAAAAACAGAGTGCTACTTTTATTGCACCTCTGTATATGAAAGAGTTACTGGCAGGTTAAAACTGTGTGCCAGACCAGGGATCGAACTAGAAACCTTGCCTATTGCAAGCAATGCAATAGAGGATGTTTATTGCAATTTATGCAAGTAGGTTACTGTTAAGAACAAACACTTAATCTAAAATTCCTGTAGCTCGTCCTACAATTGCTGAAGACAAACAGCAGCTTGTAATGGTTCATAGTATTGGTTTCTAAATTCCTGTGGGGCAATTGACAATTGCTTCCAAATCAAAAGTGATGGTTCTTGAGCTCTACAGCAGTTGATCGTTTTAGAGCTTGTTCCACATATGCACATTGCTATTGCAACACCAATATTTTGCACCATTTATATGTTCATTAGGTTGTGGAGGCTGGCTGGTCTACTAACCAAAGGGCCATAGTTCAAGGCAGGATCAGAGAAAGGTGCTACAAAAATGTAACCAACAGGACCACAGATACTTCTGATCAGGCATACAAATGTATTTAGTGCCATCAAAGCTAACACACATTTTTTCTGAGAAGAAATTAAATGTTATTCATATGCTCAGTATTGTTGGTCAAGTAGATAGAGGCATAGAAAAAGAGTTATCTGCATGCAGAAGCTATTGCAAGCCTGCCTATTTATGCCAAGCATGTTAATCACTTGTTAGGTTTCTTAATAACTGCAGCACAGGAGATGGCGAGCACAGAAGGCTGCACTATCTTGAAAACACTTTCAGCCTAAGCACGTGGAAATTATCTCAGCACCTTCAGCTTTTGAACTTTTCTCTCCTCAACACAATGTTTAGTAGTTCCACCCAACTTCACTATGTAAATCACGTAGCTGGCACAAAATTACTGTAACTACATTGGACCACCACCTAAATGGTGTTTCTCATCAGGAGTGCCCTCTGATGAGATCATGCCACGCTCCTGCATATTGTGTTGATTGGTCTATTAGTTTGGTTTACGGTGTTTACATTTCTGGCTGTTTGTTGCTGACAGAACTCTGATACTGTGAGTACTGGGCAGTGATTGGAATGCTTAGTTAACATGTCTCACATTACTCAGGAGTTGTTTCATAACAGATCTCAAAGAGTCAAATAAATCAGGACGAGTTTTCTGTTCTGTGTGTAACTCACCTTTAAAAAAGCAGCGATGACACTGGAACTGTGACATGTAGAAATCACACTCTGAACATTTTAGCGATTTGGAGAGTTGCATTTTCAACCATGAGGAAGTATAACAACTATTAATGCTAACCATGTGGGGTTATCCAGAGCTAATGGCAACATCGTTATAGGCAGTGACAACATTTCAAAATGTAGCAGGAGACTCTTCCGTAATGCCTATGTTTACAGCTTTTCCACCATTTAATGACTGAAGTGAGAGTGGGACACATACTGCTGACAACTGTAGTTGCATTTGATGGCTTGTAAAATTTCTGACATGTAAAGATGGTTTTGTTGGTTGATTGGGGGTAAAGGAGTAAGAGAACATAATCAGTCCCTCAGTCAAGGGTTCAGTCATCTGAAGATATTGGCATCCACCAGGAATGTGCTTCAATGAGAAAAATATGTAGGATTGACAAACATGGGCATTGTAGGCAATACTGATGGTAGAACTGAAAAAGAAATCTATGGAAAAGTAGAAGTACGAGGGGGTACCTGAAAGAAACCGATTTTTTTTTTTTTACTTATTTATTCACATTTTAAGCACAAACCTTAAATCCTGTTCAAACTAGTGGCCACTTGCACTAATACACTTGTCTAATCTTTTATTCCATTTTTCAAAACATTGTTTAAATTCATTTTCTGTGATGCTTGACAGCCCCTCCATCTTTTTTCTTCACCTGAGCAACATCAGCAAACACTTTCCCTTTGTGTCTCTTTTCACTCTAGGAAAAAAAAAAAAAAACACAACACTGGGCAATGTCGGGTGACTATGTGGAATGGAGGGGGGTGTGAAGAACTGGGGTCATACCATTTTTGGTCAAGAACTGTAATACAGACCATACTTTGTGAGCAGGGGCATTGTCATGATGGAAAAACCATTCACCCGACTGCCACAAATCAGGATGCTTCTACCACACACTGTTGCACCATCTTTTCAAAATTTTCAAGTATAAAGCCTGGTTAACTATGTGACACTGTAGAACAAACTCCGAATAGACAACTCTTCCCTCATTGTAAAAATAAATCAGCATTGTCTTAATGTTTGATTGTACCCGATGAGCTTTCTTGGGGCAAGGCAAACTTGAAGTCTTCCACTGGTGTGATTGTTGCTCTGATTCAGGATATTAAGGATAGCACTAAGTTTCATCACCTGTGAGAATTTTTGAAAAGAAGTTTGGATCATTCTGGGACTCTTCTTTCAAAGCACAGCATGCTCCCATGTGGCCTTGTTTTTGTTCAGCATTTAGCAGCCACCTTTTTCATTGCCAAATCTTCTGTCACAATTCGCTACACTGAACTCCAAGTCACTTCTGACAGTTCCACAATTTTTTCAATGGTCTGCTGTCAATCTTCATTGATGACTGCATGAAGTTTTTCACTGTTTTCATGTGTTCAGCCCATGGAAGGACAACCAGAATGAGGTTTGTCATTAATTGACATTTCAACATTTTTGAAACGGGAAAAAATCAAACATATGGGTTTTCCCACAGCATCGTCCTTGTATGCCTTTTTAACATTTCAAGAATTTCTGTTCCACTTTTTCCAAGCAAAAAGCACAATTTCACTGCCACACGCTCTTCACAAAAATCAGCCTCTGCAAAAATGACAATCACACAAAACAGTTGTCACTGTAAACTCTCCTGAAACTAGTCCTGACCTCCTCCTGTAATGGCACTCGAATAACTGACTCTGGAATGTTTGCTCTATGCATCCCTAGCAGCAAACCACAGTACAATAAAAGCTCTGCCCACCAAAAAATGTGTACGAGTTCTTTTGGGTACCTCCTCACATATAGATTGGATTGGATTGATCATAGGATAGAGCAGACAAGTGGTCTTTCAGGGCTCACCCAAGGCGAGAGAAACTCCACCCATACCTGACCCCTGCCAACCTGATTAAGGGCGAAGACAGCTACAGAGTAAAGAATGTCCTCTAGTCAGGAGATCCAGAAAAGTAAAAGGGGAAAGGCTAAAAATATAATGGACATTGGTCGGACCATTAATAATAAAACGAGATGGAAGAAATTATTAAGGCCTCACATGGGCGTGCCCTGGAGCTCTGCATGCGAAGGTGGCAGGCTCTCCCACAACTGTCCCACCCCCAATCCATCTTAGACAAAGGGTTAAAGAGGAGGACAGCACCCACTAATCAGCAGAGTGCTAGTCCTAAAATGGAAAACAGGGTGTGGTGGAAAAAGAGGCAAACTGCCTAAAAGCAATTACAACAGACGAAAGTAGGGATGACAGAAGCAGCAGGGAAATTAGGCAGCATCGAAGGTCTCCCTGACACAACATTGGCAAGGGATTCTCCCAACCCCAACCACCCTGTCTCCACCTCAAAGGTCGTTTAAAACATAATATCTGACAATAAAAACCACTGTCACAGAGAAAATGGAGTACAAGTTGAATTGTCTGAGAGTCATCTGCCAACAAGAGGGGCAAAGAATTTGGAAGACAAGAATGAGGGGGCATTTCACCACGATATGAGCAACTGTAAGTAAGGCTCCATAAGCACGATGTGGGGGGTGATGGAGGGGGTGGCTTGTTATGTAAAATAGTAAGTCACTCTGGTATGAACAATCTGGAAGTGACATTCAACAGTGGATTCCTTAAAGGAGAAATGAAAGGAAGAGTGCCATGCAGCAATAGGCTCCTTGATTACGCAGAGTTTATTAAAGGGGGCATTAGTGTAAGTAAGTAGAGGCTTCAGTTGCACCTGCAAATCCATACATGGGAATGTCAGTGGGGGTGAGTAATTGTTTCTTCATTCCCTGTGATATCCATGAGACTAGGGCACCAGAGGAAGACAAGCCACACAGATAGTATGATTAAGTTCAGAGGGAAGGTCATGAATAGTAGAGATCACAGGGTGACAAAAGTATCAGCAGTGAATGACCTGGTGACCACTCACTGAGCCATTACATATTAAAACATTGTTAAGGGAGTCATGTCCACGCACTGTGTACACAAATAGTGTTATGGGTCAGGATGGACTTTGGTACAACAACCAATATACACGACCTCCATTTTTGGAAGAATAAAACTGGAAACCATGGGAAAAGCTCCAATCAGAGGCCCGTTGGACGGTGAATTAAGGCTGGCCTTCAGTCAAGACCACACAGTGAAAGCTGTACAAAATGCAAATGTCGTTGACATACAGTGCGGGGCCAACCAGTGGCCTGATAAGAGGTCACCTGCATAGTGATGGCAATGAGGAAGTGTGTGACACTCCGTATCGAGCCCCGCGGAATACCATTCTCTTAGACCTGTTGGGAGCTGAGTGGAGTATCAACTCTAACCCGAACATCTGTTGGAATAAAAACTGATTAATAAAAATGGTAGGGAGCCACCAACGCTCCAGTCATGGTGGATAAGTAAAATGCGATGGTGTCATGCGGTGTCGTACGCCTTATATGGGTCAGAAAAGACTGCCATCAGGTGTGGGCATTTAGAAAAGGCCTGTCAGACTGCTATTTCCAACCTAATCAGACGGTCAGTTGTGGTTTGTCCCTCCGGAAAATCACACCAATAGAGTGAAAAAAGGATCCCGAGAATCAAGAACACAGCACAATCAATGGACTACCATGCTTTCACGTAGTTTGCAGAGCATGTTTGTCAGGCTAATCAGCTGGTAGCTGTTGATGGATGTTGGGTTGTTGCCCAGCTTAAGCATTAGAACGATAATACTATCTCACCACTGCAAAGGGAAAACACAGTCGAGCCAAATACAATTGAGTACCCAGAGTGAAGCACTTCCCACTCAGTAAATAGTTCATTATATAATTCCGCACATCAAGCGTTGAATGTCTTCAATTTTTCATTTACGGAAGACACCCACACAAGAAGATGGCACCATTGCAAAGTGGGTTGCCTACACATCAGTACAGAGACTGTTGTCAAGGAAGAGATGTGGTACAATTGTGGACCTTCAGCATCCAGGAAGACTATGGTGTTTGATCCACAACTAGGATGAAGAGGCATATGTTCCCGCAGAGGAGACGTAGCACTCCCAGTATTCCTTCTTAATGTGTTTACAATTAGATGACGAGCCTAAGGATGGAGTACCTTCAAAGTGATAAAATTGGTCCATGGTGGAAGTAATTTGAAATGTGGGCTCTTTGCCGATCGTGAACAGCTACTGCATCTCTGGTCCACCATGGCACAGGCCGACAATGGAGGGGGGCTATAGAAAAGGGAATAGCAGTTCCAGCGGCACAGGTGATCGCATCAGACATGTCTTGCAGAATCTCGTCAGTAAAATCTGACAGAGAGACAGCAAGGTAGCAGTAGAGGCATACACCTGTCAGCTGGCTTTTCAAAGCATGGAATGTGGCACTTGTTCTATCTGGTGATGGCAAGGAAGTGTGAGGATCACTGGAAAGCGGTCATTGTCACAAAAATTTTCAAGTAGAGACCAATGCAGTGAAGCCATGAGGCTTGGGAAAGACATTGTTAGATAGATAGCTGAAAAGGTACCATGGGCAGCACTTGAGTGGTAGGAGTACCATTGCAGAGGAGAGACAGATCAAGGTCTGTAAGATGCTGATCAAACAGAAGACCCCTACCAGATGAAGTGGTGCTCCTCCACAGGGGCATGATGCACACTGAAATCTTAAAGTAGGAGAAAAGGGGTGGAAAGTTGTTGGATTAAGGTGGTCAACTCAAGGTAAGTAAGCAGCCTGCCTAGAGGTCCATAAACATTGCAGACGGTGATCGCTGAGGTCGTGCTATTCCTTCCAACCTCATACAAAGGCTAACCCAGTCACTGACCACACCTGTGCAAACCACTGTAAAATCCTCTCCAGATGCCCTCTCAGGGCTAGCACAGTTCCCAAAGAATGCATGATAACCACAGAGAAGGCATTGTGGCATGGTCATCAGAGAAGTGTATTCCTTGTACTGCAATGCAAATTGCTGAAAAGGTGGAAATGAGGCATTGTAGTTACAGAGGTGATGATACTATTCATTACAGTTCCACTGAGTGTCCAGGTTAAATGGCAAGGGGCCAAGGGGACTGGTCATACCCCAGCATCATTGCCTGTCACCAATGGCACTGGAACCACGTCAATGAGCAACGGTTCAGAATCTGATGGTGAGAGGAATCTGCCACTTCCAGGGCCATCAGAATAACATTGTCCATATTATTCTTTTTCTCTTTCTCTTCCTCTTCCTCCTCCTCCTCCTCTGCAGCCCTCAGTGGCTGGGATTCTTGCAAGGGCCTATCTGTGACGAGTGTGAGGACAAATGAAGAGCAGGCAGTCCTGGGATCCACAGGTCATGCACAGTTCCTTCAGCCATCAGGTAGCATTGGATCATTGGTCTGTGGGTTTCCGGCGAGATGGGTCCCGAGAGGGTCTTTCACATAATTGGATGTCACATCAACAGGATGTAGGCATTCACATTTTTACATGCCTCATAGATGTGGTCAAAAGATCTATATTCCTCTATTTTCTTTTCTTTCTTGAAGACGGAAAACCGGTGATTGTGGAGGATGGTGTTCCATGCAACTGACACACAAAGGTGGTTGTTCACAATGACTATCTTCGTGGAGTGGTCATCCGCAGTTGCCACATTTTGGTTCTGCCACGAAGTGAGATGACATATGATCAAAGAGTAAGCATTGAAAGCAACTCATGGGTGGTGCAATGTATGCTTTCATGTCACACTTGTACACCATGACTAACTTTTTCCAGGAGAACATTCCCTTCAAAGATAAAGGTGCCTGTACCTCTTTGATTATCCATGGGGCCTTTTTGGATATGTTGGATAAAACGAACATCTCGCTGATCAAGGTTAGCCTGTAGCTCCTTGTCTTTTTAATGCATACAGTCTCTCTGTGGCAGATGATTCCTTGGAGCATATTCAAAATTTTGTCTGAGGCAATGGTGACTGGTACATTACCTTGATGATCACATCCTTGAGGAACTGCAGATTGTGCCGCAGAGGAAGCTTTAATCAATAACAATCCATTGCACATTTTCCCCAAAGACTCAAATTCTCTGAATTTATCTTCTTTTGTTCCACAAAAAATAACTGCTTTGTCACAGTAAAAGTATCCCCATCAATTCAAGTACTGTCCCTCTTCCTAGGGGCTAGTCATGGCAGGGAGAGCAGTAGGGTTATAAGTGTTCGCACTGAAATGTCTAGAGTTATTTGATGAGATGGCCTGATCAGAATGGCCATTGTATTAGTGTAATCTGATATGTTTCATATGCGAAATGTCTGTCCTCCAATCAAGGGCTCTCCCCATGGGCACCCCCAGCTGCAGAAAACACCATCTGGCACATCCACTGTTGGGAGTTCTTAAGCGCCATAAAATAGGCGTCTACACGTTGGCATGAGTTGGGAGCCAGCAGCTAAGGCAGCTACAGTGTTGTCAGGGGGCTCAATTGAAGGGGTATATAACAACCCCACCACTTCAGATTGGCTACTGCATTGGCTCTGAAGTGCATATAAAAGTGTATATAGTGAGTGAGTAGTCACATTGACATCAAAGGCTGCCATCTTGAAAAAGATAGTAAGAGAAAGAAGAGCAGTCAGTGATGAGGAATTGCACCACAGGACAGGAAGTAGGTGCTGCAATAGCTTGTGGACCGATGCTCGGCACGCACATACTCACGAAAGTCATGAGCCCCCTGAATGCCCCCATCAGTGTGTAACATGACACAAGTGTGGCAAAATGGGACACTTGCAAGAAATAGGCTTTAGCAATTCCACAAAACACACACCTCAATCTGTTGAAGTGAGTTAAGTGCATGATAAATCTTCAGAAGCGCAAACTTCTCAAACACAGACCATAAAATCTACTTAGATACACACATAAATGAACACACTGTGAGTTTGCTCCCATACACTAGTATTTTCGCATCCTTACTAGACCAACCCACTTTCTTACGTTTAGGGTTGCCATCCTTGCAGGCAACTGAGGCACAAACCTTTGGACCTATGGGCATTATCATATGTCCTTGCAATGAAGGTTTCAGATTTACTCACACACAGCCAAGTCATTCATCTAGTAAATTTTCTTATGGTATCTGACCCCAATGTGGACAACGTTTTTGTAGTAGATGCTGTGGTGTCACCGCCAGACACCACACTTGCTAGGTAGTAGCTTAAATCGGCCGCGGTCCATTTAGTACATGTCGGACCCGCGTGTCGCCACTGTGTGATCGCAGACCGAGCGCCACCACAAGGCAGGTCTCGAGATACGGACTAGCACTCGCCCCAGTTGTACGACGACTTTGCTAGCGACTACACTGACGAAGCCTTTCTCTCATTTGCCGAGAGACAGTTAGAATAGCCTTCAGCTAAGTCCATGGCTACGACCTAGCAAGGCGCCATTAGCCTTACATAGTTTGACAGTTATCATATGAAATGTCTCATCAAGAACGTTGTAAACCAATGACTGATTAAAAGTTAAGTATAATAGCAGCTACGTACTTTTCTTGCTACTATTCATTACGTATCCTGTTTCAGACCTCTATCTAGCCTAAGGGAGATTACGCGTGCCTTTCGGCTACTTCAGTGTGGCGTAGTTGTCTTGTTACGCCACAACAGTTGGCGACGAGGCAACGGAAAGGGTGTTGTTCTTTCTCATTGCTTACATTTACTTGTGTCATGGCTTCGCCACAATCTCCCGATGTA
The DNA here is from genome assembly GCF_021461395.2 of Schistocerca americana. Lineage (NCBI taxonomy): Eukaryota > Metazoa > Arthropoda > Insecta > Orthoptera > Acrididae > Schistocerca > Schistocerca americana. The sequence goes on along the minus strand of NC_060130.1, from coordinate 654,511,297 downwards.
CTGTCCGAATTTTATCGCTTGCAGAATCAGCAGACGCAGGCGTTATTGGATGCCCTTGGACAGCTCGTCCAGGGTCAACGTGCGCTGCAAAACGATGCGGCCGCCGCCGCTTCACCGCTTCCGCAGCCACAACATGCAGTTGCACCGCAGTTTCGCAATTTTGACGCGGCGCACGAGACATGGACTGAGTGGTAATGCCAATTTGGATTTCATCTCGCCGCCTACAGAATTCAAGGTAACAAGCGGCAGCCTCACTTATTGTCTTGTGTAGGGGTGCAAACGTACCGTGTGATAGTGAAATTATTTCCCCAACGCGATGTAGCGACTCTGTCCTACGATGAAATTTTGTCGGCATTGGACGCCTATTTCAAAGAAACAGTTAATGTAGTTGCACAAAGGTATACTTTCTTTCGTACAAAACGTACGGCCGGTCAAACTAATAGGGAGTGGGTTGCAACGTTGCAAGGCCTTACAAGGGATTGTGCTTTTGAGTGTGAATGTGGACTCCCTTATTCAGATACAATGGTCCGTGATGCAATTGCACAGAACGTTTCTGATGTTTGTATACGGGAACAGATTTTGAAACTCGTTAATCCCTCCCTTCAACAAGTGATAGACATATTAGATAGACAAGACACGCTTGACTTTGCTCAGGACTCATTTGCAACTTCATCAGCCGTGTGTAACATTAACCGGCCCGCCGGGCGCGCTGCGCGGCCCGGTAAACTGCCCTCGCGCACATCCACGCTCTAAACCAGGTATGCCGCGCCAGCATACAAATGCAGTGAAATCATGCCCGCGGTGTGCAACTAGACATTCGCGTGACAATTGCCCGTCACGCCAAGCTATTTGCTTTTTCTGTAATAAGAAAGGACATGTTCAAAGTGTTTGCCAGAAAAAGCTCAGATCAGACACTCTTAATCATTCCAGGCCCTTTGCTTCACGCCGGAATCACACCAAGGACACTCAGGCTCGTGAATCTTCACCCATGGACATTCATGTAGTTAATTCCACTTCGTCCAGAGCCCATTTCTCTAACAGTGACTGTGTTCGTCCCACAAAAAGAGTGCGTCGACGTCGCCGGAAATCACGTCAATTAGCAAGTGATGCTGTACCTGTATCAGTTCAAATTGCACGAGACAGTCGCTCTTGTCGTCAGCAGGACAATAAACTTTTTGTAGATTTGGACTTTAATGGCAAGGTCATACCATTCCAGCTCGATACCAGAGCTGCAGTTTCACTGCTCAATCACGACACGTACAAACAACTGGGCAAACCTCCGTTGCGTGCAGCAAATGTTAAGCTCACTACATATTCAGGACAGCAAATCCCTGTGTTAGGACAGTGCACTCTTCTTGCAACATACAAGGGACAAACAAAACTTGTATCATTTTACGTTCTTTGTTCTTCTACTGCAGTGAACTTGTTTGGTTTAGATTTATTTCAATTGTTTAACATGTCTATCGTAAATCAGGTCCTATCAGTGAATCAGACTGTGCCTTCAGACAGTGTTTCTCGTCTCTGTGAAGAATTTGCAGACATTTTTGCACTGGGCTTAGGTTGCGCTAAAAACTATGAAGCACATTTGGAACTGAAAGTCAACGCGCAACCGAAATTTTTCAGAGCGCGCAATGTTCCCCACGCATTGCGTGATGAGGTCGCAAGAACATTAAACGATTTAGAATTACAAGGTGTAATTGAACGTGTGCAAGCTTCTCTCTGGGCCTCACCCTTAGTAATTTTGCCAAAACCTTCCGGAAAACTGAGACTTTGTGTGAACTTCAAGGCAACAGTGAATCCACAACTCGTGATTGCAACTTTTCCCTTACCCCGCCCAGAAGATCTTTTTGATAAACTGTGCCCGGGTAAATACTTTTCGAAGTTGGAACTAGCAGATGCGTACTTGCGACGGAATGCGAACGCGCCTTTCGCCAGTTGAAATCGGCGTTGCTTTCTCATACTTGCCTTACACCATTCGATCCCCAGAAACCCCTTTTGTTGACGGTAGATGCATCGGATTTCGGGATCGGTGCTGTGCTTGCACACAAAGTTGGCTCGCATGATCGCCCTATTGCCTTTGCGTCCAAATTGCTCTTGTCTGCGCAAAGAAATTATTCACAGATAGAGAAAGAAGCTTTGGCTCTCATATTTGGTGTTACTAAATTTCATGATTTTTTGTATGGTCGTCACTTTACCATCATCACAGACCACAAACCATTGACGTCGCTTTTTCATCCGAACAAGCCTGTACCTCCGCGTACAGTGCAGAAATTCATTCGCTGGTCTATTTTCCTCTCGCAGTACCGCTACGATATCTTGTATCGGTCCACTGCTAAGCACGGCAACGCCGATGCGTTGTCCCATTTGCCTGTTGCTGAGGATAAAGCATTCGATTCTTCCGAATTTGCTTGCATGTTCATTGATTCGGAAACCGATGACATGGTCGAATCGTTTCCAATTGATTTTCGTCGTGTAGCTACAGCCACAGCTGCTGACCCGGTCCTTGCTACCGTTTTGCGTTTTGTTGCTACGCAATGGCCTTTGTCGAAGTCTCGGGTCGAGGGTCCGTTGGTTCGCCGATTTTTTGCTCACAAGGAGAGCCTTTTGTTCGACGTGGTGTTTTGTTGTTGCGTTCTGATAATGATCAATCCAGAGTCGTGGTTCCACGTTCGTTACAGTCCTCTGTTTTACGGCTTCTTCACCAAGGACATTGGGGTATAGTGCGAACGAAACAACTTGCTCGTCAGCACTGTACTTGGTTCGGAATCGATGCTGCGATTACGCAGATGTGTTCTTCTTGCATGGCGTGTGCCGAACAACAATCCGCACCGCCGCGGAAAGTCTTTGCATGGCCGAAAGCCACTTCCCCTTGGCAACGCTTGCACATCGATTTTGCTGGTCCATTCTGGAATGCTCGATGGTTGGTTGTGGTCGATGCTTTCAGTAATTTTCCTTTTGTTGTCCGGATGTCTTCCACGACGTCAACTGCCACCATCCAAGCGTTGTCTGCTATCTTTTGCATTGAAGGTCTTCCGCAGACTATTGTTTCCGACAATGGCCCACAATTCATGTCCGCAGAATTTCAGTCATTCTGCCAGGCCAATGGTATTCAACATCTGACATCCGCGCCGTTTTCGCCTCAGTCAAACGGTGCCGCTGAACGATTGGTCCGGACTTTCAAGTCACAGATGTTAAAGTTGAAAGAGTCGCATTCTCGGGAGGACGCGTTGTTGCTCTTTTTGTCATCGTATCGCTCTCAGCCCCGAGATGGTCGCTCGCCGGCTGAGTTGCTCCACGGTCGTCCTCATCGAACCTTGATGTCTTTGCTGCACCCGCCGCATCAGGTTCCTATGCAGCGGCAGACTTCTGCTTTTGCTCCAGGCGACGTTGTATTCTATCGCAACTATCGAGGTTCACGGCGTTGGCTCACAGGGCGCATTCTTCGCTGCCTCGGCCGCGCGATGTATTTGGTTTTGGGGGCCTCTGGTGAGGTGCGTCGGCATCTCAATCAGCTGCGCCTCTGTCGTCGAACGGGTTCTGCCGCTCCCCGTCTGCTTTCAGCGACGGTGCCGTCCGGTCAGCGCCCTGGGGACCCATCTACTGGCTCGCCTCATCCCCAGGTGTTACCGACGATGCCTTCCATTTTGCCCCATGGCGACGCGCCGCCGCAGCTGCTGCCGCCGCCGCCTGTTCTCCCGCCGGCGCCGCCCGCATTTGACGCTTCGCTGCAGCCGCCAAGCGCCTTCCTGGGTCACGTGCCGCCGATCGCTTCCCGTGACCAGCCGTCCTCCGCCATGGAACTCTTGCCCGCTCCGGACCACATGACGTCATCGCGCGTCGGGTACCCCGACGCAATGGAGGTCGACCCTTCGGCCCCTCCTGTCTCTTTACGGGCGCATACACCGCATGTTGACGTGCACCCTGGACTAGGTTTTCAGGCGTTTCCTAGCTCCCCTCGGACCGAATGGCCGGGTGCGGGTGGCACAGCCTCGCCTGTTGTTAGGCTCCCCACCTCATCGCATACGTCAACATGGGGTCCTCCCCACAGCGGGTGGAAGCCTTATAACACGACCGTTCGCCGATTTGTGGGGGAGGAATGTGGTGTCACTGCCAGACACCACACTTGCTAGGTGGTAGCTTAAATCGGCCGCGGTCCATTTAGTACATGTCGGACCCGCGTGTCGCCACTGTGTGATCACAGACCGAGCGCCACCACAAGGCAGGTCTCGAGATACGGACTAGCACTCGCCCCAGTTGTACGACGACTTTGCTAGCGACTACACTGACGAAGCCTTTCTCTCATTTGCCGAGAGACAGTTAGAATAGCCTTCAGCTAAGTCCATGGCTACGACCTAGCAAGGTGCCATTAGCCTTACATAGTTTGACAGTTATCATATGAAATGTCTCATCAAGAACGTTGTAAACCAATGACTGATTAAAAGTTAAGTATAACAGCAGCTACGTACTTTTCTTGCTACTATTCATTACGTATCCTGTTTCAGACCTCTACCTAGCCTAAGGGAGATTACGCGTGCCTTTCGGCTACTTCAGTGTGGCGTAGCTGTCTTGTTACGCCACAACAGATGCTTTCCACCTTTTTGGATTTACAGTTCATGAAACAGAACACACTATGCAACCTGAAAGGCTTTGCACCATCCTAAAAGACACTATGTGATAGATATGCTCAAATCTTCTCACCTGGAATAGGGAGGGCCTGGAACAGGGAGGGCAACTGATTTTGAACCTCACATCACACTTAAGGCGGCAGCTGCACTGCACTTCTAGGAAGCATGTCTGAAGCCTTTGGCTCTAAAGTGCAGCCTCAATATAGAAGTGGACAGACGCACTGTGAAGATGTGTTAATGCCTATTGCCCCCACCTCACTCAGTTTGTGTTACATCGGTTGCCAGACACCTCTTGGGTCTGATTTTTGCCCTACTAGCACGGTGAAATCAATGACACGTAAACCAAGGAGTTCTGTTGTGGTTATTTGACAAGGTCCACTGCCGAATCCTAATTTTCCCTCTCTTTGAACACAAGTGCTGCACTTCTTGCAACTGTCCACTGTTGTGGCACATCCTAGATGAAAAATTTTGTGAGGTAGAACATGTTCTGGGCCAATATTGATAATGACATTGTCCATTGATGTTCCACTTGTCAGTACCATCAAGCTGCACATCACTAGCATTTCCCTCCTTGGCCCGACACTGTAAAGCCATGGGAGTATACCCACTTAGATTTTGCTGGCCCATTTTTGGGCTCTATCTGGCTGGTTGTGACTGACTCATTTTCTCACTTCCTTTCGTGTCTGCATGTGCCAGATCACTTCTGCCACTACTACTGTAGCCTTGGAAAACGATCTTCACCCTTGAAGGCACTCCACGTACACTATCTGATCAAAAGTACCTGGACACCTATTGGTGAACATTAATATGGGGTGTGTCCATCTTTCTCCTTTATGGTGGTTTGAACTCTGTTGGGGACACATTCAATGAGGTGTCTGAATGTCTGTGGACAAATGGCTGCTCATTCCTCAAGAGCCAAAACCAGAGAAGACAGTGATGTCAGACGTTGGGGACTAGAGCGAAGTCAAAGTTCTAACTCATTCAAAAGGTGTTGCATTGATTTCAGGTCAGGACTGTGGCAGGCCAGTCCATTTCAGGAATGTTATTGTCCAGAAACAGTAACCTAACAGATGCTGAATTATGACAGGTTGCATTGTAATGCTAATAAAAAGCAATCATCTCCAAACTGCTCCTTGACCATCTGCATGATACAATGCTGCAAAATGTGTTCATATCCTTCTACATTTGGTGCTTTCTTAAGCACAACATGGGCATCACATCCTAACCACGAAAAACACCTAGATCCCATAACTCCACCTTCTCCATAACCCCCCCCCCCCCCCCTGCTGGCACTACACACAATGGCAGGTAACATTCTCCAGGCATTAACAAAATACAAACCCTTCCACTGGATTGCCATAAGGCATTGCATAATTCATCACTACAAACAGCTCATTTCATTATCCACTATCCAGTGGCCTCACTCTTTACATCACCTCAAGCAACAAACCTCATGGATCTCAATGTGTCACCCTCCATGGTGGATGCACCACTGAACCACAAACCACCTACTCATTCTCCTGCAGGAGTCACTGTTGATGGACAGGGGGAAGGGTGGGCATGTAATGGTGCCAGCCAAAATTACTATAGAAACCACACAGCTGGCGCAACGTTACTGTCGACTGCTGTGGCTCCAGTACCAAGATGAATTTCGTCATCAGAAGTGTCCTCTGATGAGACTATGCTATAATCCTCCAAATAAGCCAGCCCAAGGATGGTATGAGGCAGTTGTAACTAAATCAGTGAACTGCACACCAATCATTACATTGGTTTGGTTTACTGCGTGTATATTTCAGACTCTGTTATTGATGGAACTCTGATACTTTGCAAGCTGGACTTTGATTGAAATGTTTATTCATCATACCTGGCACAGAACCAGAATTCCATCAATAAACTATCAGAGGTGGTAGTTTGGAGCAAAACAAGAAAAACTGTCTATTAAACATAGTCTCTAAAATGCATCCCTATGAGCTATAAGCACTTGTTCATCTTCACATTTTTAGATGTGGTAGTACACACAAAAACATGAAAAAACATCTGGTAAACATGGGCTCTAATGTGTATAGCTTAAGAGCTTAACTAATTTTACCATACGCATATTTAACCAATTCAAGAGATGTAGAAATGACAAAGCTAACACATTTTTTTCTTTTATTTTGATACTTACTGAGCCAATATTAGAGATAGTAAATGTGCCTCCAGAAAGATCTTCCTGTCGTAAGCGTCCTTCCAGTCCCAATTTTTGAAGTCTATTTATATCATTTGCTATTTCCACAACATTCAGTTTTTCTACATTTTTTATATTGGGAACTTGAAGTCCTTGTGGGCTGTCAACAGCAATTCCAATGTTGTGCTGAGATTTATAAACTATATGTTCCAAGTTTTCATCTAAGGATGAATTCAATATTTGGTATTCTGAAAGACACTTTGATATCGCTTTGACAAAGAATGGCAAATATGTTATTCTTATACCATTTATGCTTTTCATCTGTGAACGTAGTTCCACAAGTTTTGCAACAGATACTTCATCACCGTAAGTAAAGTGAGGAATATTCTGAAAAAATATAAGGAAGTGTTCAGTTTGTAACACAAACTAAGTTTATTCTCAGAACATTTGAGAAAGTCATATTACAAACTGTACTAACATTTGCTTTTGTCATAGTCTTCAACATGGCCTTTTGAATACCAGTTATGCGGACTCGTTTATCACCAGAAATTTCTTTGCTTTCTTCAGGTTGCTTTCGATGTAATTTTTGATGATAAGCCAAGATGTCCTCTTTTAAGACTCTGCCATGTTTACCTGTACCAGAAACTAATTCTATTGGAACCTGTACAAATAATTTCACTTTTAGTACATGCACAAAAGGTCTACAACATCACATCTCTGCATACTTGACCTACCTGGTATTCTCTTGCAAATCTACGAACTGCGGGGGTTGCTAGCACTTTATCTATTACTTTCTGTGTAACCTCATCATCTGAGTCAGTCTCTGCTTCAGGCTTTTTAGCACTCTGCAGTGGGATACTCTGTGTTGTCTCAGGACTAACTTCAGTTTCTTTCGCTAGAGAAAACAGTATTAATTTAGAAATGGAAAGAGTTTCAAAGGTTTTACATCCTGCAGTAAGACAAAAATTACTAAAGATTATACTTTTAGGAAACATTTATGGCTCTTTTTCTGTGTATATCAGTTTTATCGTGATTTTGTGTTTTTTTAATTAAATTTAACTGCCAAAAATACCAGAATACTAATTTTGGAAGAGTGGAAGATTGGTAATGTCATATCAAATCCTGAATTGGCCTTGAACCTCAGTCTAATAATGTTGCTGGTAGAGAACTGCCTCCAAAATGTAGATATCTAAGTGTAAATCTTGGTTCCCCGCAGAGATTTTATACATCAAAACATTTCATTGCACAAGTTGTATACAGAGCCAAGAAAGAATGAATAAAAGGAAACAACTAAAATGATTCCATAAACTTTTTTCCTTGTTCCTTTCAACAACCATCAGAGATTTAGCACTAGTATGACTGTCATACGGAGGAGGGAGATATAACTGGTATAGATATGTAGGAAGATCTATTCTAACATTCACATTTAGCAATACTGGGAAACCACAGAAAACCATTGCACCTGGTTAAATAATTGATGGAGTAAACACAGCAGTGTCAATAATTATTAACACCAAAAGATTGTGAAGCATTAAATTATGTGCAATAGTTTCATTTTCTTGAGCCCATAATTCTTTTAGAGACATAATAACATGAACATAATTGGAAAGGGGTTAGGATAAAGGGTACGCAGAGAGAAAATGTTAAGAGTAGGGAAATGAAGTAGGTATGTCACACAGCTGGCTGCCTCACACCTGAGCTGTCAGTGGGCCTGATGTGTTATGCAGAGGACTTAGTTTCAATTCTCAGTACTGTCAGGGACGTTTCCTTGGTGGGATGACTGAGACGGGATTGTACTCAACCTCATTATACCAGCTGAAGAGTTACTTGAAAGAGAAGTAGTGTTTTCCATGGTTTGGAAAGCTGACAATGGCTAAGAGAGCAGTGTGTGACTCCATACCCACCATACCGCATACAAATGATTCTATTGGCAGAGGATAACATGATGGTCAGTTGCTATTACATGGTTCTCTGGACCAGAACCTGGTGTCAATATGTCACACATTTCAGGTCAAGTGAAACCTATTCTCGAGAGAACAGAAGGGAACTGAATATAAGGCAAGTGTGGTAATCTGTTGTAAAGTTAGAGGAATCTTCTTAATGATATCTGTCTCTCCCAAACATCACAATGTCCCATAAATATTCCTTTCCTGGCCAAATGTACTCTAGACTCCAGTATTTCAATTTCTTGATTCCAAAAGTTAACCATATCCTAGAGTGAGTGTGCTACTTCCCCCAATTGATTGAACATCTACATTTATTGTCGACTTAATTTCTGCAATATCCCGTTCAAATATTGAAAAAATCCAACAGCAGTTTCCTCTGTTTATAGTTTTTATGCATGTAACAGATGGTATTTCAAAATCTGTTCCACATACTTGTCTATTACTTCTGATTCCAGCTCCGTTACTATAAGGGCTTTTCCATTGTGAGATATCCCCCTGTCAGAGTCTGTATATCTATCTGATTAGTATCAGTGCACTAAGATCAAAGTAGTGGTGGTGGTGGTGGTGGTGGTGGTGGTGGCGATGGCGACAGGGGTAGTACATAACTGGAAAAGCAAAAGTAATTGTGTCATGGAAACGCTGTGCGAACTAAGTTCTGGCTGGAAAACACTGAAACATTTGTACTACATGGCACATCAGTGCAAGACTATTTAACAGCCCTGCAACAGTCTATGTGGGCACAGATCCAGAATATAGCAACGCTGACTCTGTGGTGTGCATTTGGAAAACAGTACTCAAGGCACTAGGAAGCCGAATGAAACGTCAAAAATGTCTGAATTGCATTAAAAATGGAAAGACCTGTTGGAGATTAGAGACAAGCCTCAGTCAGTGGAAAAAAGGCTGAGAGTCCAATGGGGTTTGTACAGATGGCACCCTTCAACAGTAAATGGAAATTTTCCGCTGTACATATTGATCTGGGTTTCACCTGGTGGATGGTAATGCAAGAGGAGACAGAACTGTCCTGGTGGAGACATATCTGCAGTAGGAGGACATAAGGATTCTAGCGTGATCTGCTTGTTCTGCATATTTAAATCCAACTGAACATGCATGGGATGCTCCAGGCCAAGGGACATAATCACTGAGACTGCCACCACAACCACCGCAAACCTAAAGGAAGTGTTAGCTTAGAAATAAGAGAGATTACTGCAAGCCATGCTGGACAGTGTGACACACAATAAGAGGAACAGTTGTGCATACTGTATCATCATTCGAGGGTGTTACAACTTGTATTGACTTCTGTATGCCCCAGAGGAGAGACATCACACAGGATGCAGATACTTGCAGCCCATGGCTGGCTTTCTGGTACACTTCATACCCATATCACTGTGACACAGTGCTGCCACTCACAGAATCTTCAACTTATGGATATGAGTGTAGTTCTTAATGATGGAATCTATATAACACCACATGTGGATTAAAGATTGGATGAATACAATTAATTATCTCAGAATGACACTTAAACATTATTTGTTCTTAACCATAACTTACTATGTTTCAGCAATGCTTGAACAGTCTAAAATAAATCAAACTGAAGAGGAGATACTTAACAAGAATAAGTAATTTAAATGTTTTGTTAGCATTTGTGCTAAAACATTTGGAGGTGGGAGGGTGGTAGTGGAGGGCATCAATTTACCTGGTTGGATGTGGCACACCACCATTTCCTCTCTTCATCTGAAAGTAGGGAGCTGTAGAGGGCAAATATTGTAAGGGAAGAGAGAGAGTGGAATATATCTCAAGCTGTTGAGATATATTCCACTCTCTCTCTTCCCTTACAATATTTGCCCTCTACAGCTCCCTGTGGAACTATCGGAGTTATACCCTAATGCAGGGCCAGCCAAACGCTGCACAGTGTGCAGACGTGCAGAAGTGCTGCACATGTGCGACAGCAACATCTGTTATTAGACATGTGTCCTAAATGAATGGCAGGGGCTCCACTTGCCTGTTTATGTGGTACCAGCAAGAGTGGAACATACCCAGTCTCGTTCACCCCTGGTGACCGTAACCTTAACAGAGAAGTACTGAGAAATGGCAGGTACTGTGAAAAAGCAAAGGATGGGAGATCTGTGTTCTCAGTTGTTTAAAAATGACTGACAACTGCAATTCTTTTTTGTAGCCGTTGTTGAAAACTCACAGTGTTTGCTGTGCCACCGAATAATAGGTGGCCAGCGTAAGTTTTCAACTGAAAGACACTACAATACATATCACAAAGACGAGTGTAGTGTGCTCAACAGTGAAGAACGGCAAGCAAAATTAAATGTCCTTAAGAAAATGGATGAGACACATCAACTCGATTTTACTGTACGTCAAAGTAACTGATACTTCTTGAACTCTTAGTTTCTTGTGTTACATTTATATCTATTTTACTGTACGCTGTACAATGTTTTAAAATCGCATTAAGAATTGCACAATCTGGGAAACCCTTTTCCGAAGGGGAGTTTGTGAAAGGGTGTCTGATTGATGCTGCAGAACTTGTGTGTGACACGAACGTTAGTAGGTTTCAAGAAATTAGAAAACAGTGACAAGACGTACCAGTGCTACGGCCGGCGATGTGGACAGGCAGCTAATAAATAAGGCTAAAGACTTTGTTGCTTTCTCTGTTGCGCTCGATGAAGCAACAGATCTTACAGATACAGCCCCAGTTGTGATATACTGGTACATACGAGGTGTCGATAATGCACTTTGTGTAACAGAGGACGTTTTGCACTTAGTACCTTTGAAAGGGACTACTACTCCAAGCTGTAGAGCAAGCGATTGATGGTGTCAGTATGGACTGGAATCGGTTAGTCTCAGTGACCACAGATGGAGCACCATCAATGCAAGGCCATCAGAGAGGACTCATAGCACGGATGCGCAAAAAGCTAGGGCGCACAGACGAGACATTGTATGGAATTCACTGCATTCTGCATTGAGAGGTGCTTTGTGCAAAATCAGTAACATTAGCAAACGTCATGCAAATTGTTGTAAGTACTGTAAACTATCTAAAGACACAAGGGCTTACGCATCGCCAGTTTCGGCGGTTCTTGGAGGAATTAGGAGCGGAGTACGGCGACATACCTTACTATACCAAAGTATGCTGGCTCAGTTGAGGTAAAATGCTGAAAAATATTTTTTTGATTTACGTTTGGTCATAGTAACATTCTTACATGAGAAGGGAAAAAGTGAACCTATGTTGGAAGATCCTTGTTGGATATCAGACCTTGCATTTCTCGTGGACATTGCGTCTCACATCAACAGCCTGAATGTCAGTTTGCAAGGTGAAAATAATTTAACTTATGACATGTTGGAAAAAGTAAATGCCTTTGAAAGGAAGCTTGCGCTTTGGGAGAGCCAGCTATTGACAAAAAACACTGCACATTTCCCGACTCTTGGACTGGTCCATGAAAGTGGTAGATTTCAAGAATACATGTCAATAACTGTAAAAATTAAGGAACAATTTCGAGCACGATTTGCAGATGTTACAAGTTTGCTCGACCGTTCTCGTCGTCAGTTGAAGATGCTCTGAGTAATCTACAGATGGAACTGATCAACCTACAGTGCAATACAAGACTGAAGGACAAGTTCTTTGCAGTGTGAAGTACAAAAGCATTCTACGAAAATTTTTCACAACAAGAATTTCCATGCCTGCACCGAGAAGCCGTAAGAGTTATGTCCATGTTCGGGTCAACATATGTTTGTAAAAGATTTTTCTCGGTGATGAAAAGAATAAATCAAAGTTTCGATCAAGCATAAGTGATGAAAATCTTCGCAACTGCTAGAATTTGTCAATGAGCTGTGCTTTTCTGCCCGATATTAACAATATCATTTCTCATGACCAGTGATAAACGTGTTTGGCTTTATTCCCTTCATAATTGAAAATTATTGTTTACTAACTGTGCACTATTGCCTCATTCTGCCCCATGTTACATTATTATCAGGAAAATTGGTCATTAAACCAATTGTTCCAATGTATACTTACATTTAGGTTTTTTTTTTTAAGTGTGAAGGGCTACGCTCAGCTGAAGTCGATAAAACATAACATTCATCTAATTGTCGGTTATTATGCAGATTTCAGACAGAACTGATGAAAGATATAGCAATAAAGGTATTGAAATAACAGGTGATCATCGAGAGGTCTGCGGTTATCATTCTGTTCAGAGGTCAGTGAGGCAGAAATTATGTGGGAGTAACTGAGGGCACTGAGAATTAGTTGTAGGAAACCTTGCTTTATTTTAATGTTATTTGAAATCATGGAAGATGCTAAGTGCTCTCTTTCTTAAATACTAGATCAAAAACATTACGCGTATTTACGTGCCATCTGTCAAGCTGCCTTAATAAAAACCCACGGTTGTTAACTGTAATACTTGTCTTACTGGGTTAAACTGTTAACATAAAAGTAGATGTCTCAATGAGTAGACTGTGACAGTATTTTAAATGTTTAATACGTGAAATACCTTCCCATGGTTGGCTTGCAAGCTGTAGAAAGAGCACTAGAATGCGCTGGTACAGAGTATCCCACCAAGTGGATAAAGTGACATTTGTGCATAGAAATATGCACTACATGAATGCTGATGGCTGCGGCGTGCATGCTGTGACCCGGAAGTTGCACATGTGCAGGAGCACCACACGCATGCAGAATTTCTGGCTGGCCCTGCCCTAATGTCTTAAGTCCTATCAACCTACCCCATCTTCTGGTTAGTATTCGCCATGTTGTCCTTCCGCCACTGACTCTACAAAGAACCTTATCTTATCAGTCTATTTACAATATAATGTCATGCACAATGTAGTGGACAAATAAATTCTGTCAGGCAATTGTGAATCTGTTAGCCAATCATGCCAAATACACAGTGTACAAGATAGTGAATTAATATGAAACACAAAAAATATGAAAACAGTACACTGAAAATGAGTGGAATGTGGATTAACTGACCACTGATGCACAGTTTTTATCAGTATGTTGGATTACATATAAAATCCTGAATTAATTAATTACAGCATAAGAGATGAAATTTAACTTTTTTAACAGTAAGTCATTTATTGGATAAGAACTTAGGACCATAAAAGTAGAAATAAACAATAATATATAAACAATGCTACAACATTATAATTTAGTGGGAGTCTCTCCTACACAATAGAAACATTACACAACAAACAACAGATTTCTATGGTAAACACAATGTAAAACTATTTATAACTGCACAAGAACACATTATAGTTCTTTCCTGGGAGCAAAAAATTGACTAATTGTAAAAAATTATTTTTCCAATATTGTTCCAGCACACACTACATTCACACCAACCTTAAATTGGAAACAGAGGAGACTAAAGTGCATTACACATTGAGCTACTATGCTGGCATTTAAAAGTATGTGCTGATTAATATACCTGTTCCTTCTGTTTCTTCTGCTTCAATATCGACAAGTGGTTTTCCAACCATTGCAGTGTCATCGACATTATAATACAGTTTTGAAATTTTGCCATCATAACGACTTGTTATTGTCACAGATGCTTTGTCACTCTGAACTTCACATATGTTATCAAACTGTTGCACCACATCACCTGGTTTCACATACCTGAAAAAGATAAAAATCATCTCCATAAAAAGCATGATCAGTGACACAATACTGAGTGACATGAAAGTGAGTGTAACCTCACACAAGCAAATCATTGGCACAGATGGAAGGACAGCAAGACACAGCAGAACGCACAAAAGGTTAACAGCAATTACTGAATTGACGCGCGCACACACACACACACACACACACACACACACACACACACACACTGGTGGAAAAAGAAGCTACAAGAGTTGACTTACACATGAACAATCAATGATGTAATAACGAACATTATTGGCACCACACACCATTCCAATGCACAATTAGAGCTCACAGCTGTCCTATAAGTTCCACCTCAGCACAACACGGGACTCAGTTGCTATCATGTCACTGTAGTATCACACTGTTAGTTCTTGGTCTTTACTTTTGCTATGTCTCAGGTTTTCCCTCTCTGAATTACTTGACAGAATTTATCAGTAGAGCCATCTCCACTTGCCTCATTCCTTGTTGTTTGTTTTCTCTATTTGCAATCGGTGATATGCTGTTGACAGCTGCAGACTGATTATTCCATTTGAGTCATTTCTGGCATTCAATCAAATTTTGGTAATAATAACTGGCAACAAGGTAAAAGGTTAGCATAGTACTGTGGAATAAAATCCCGTGAAACTTCTTGTACGCAGCAACAGCTGCAACAGCAGTTTCGACAACAGCAACAACATCAGCACCAAAGTGAGTTGCTTCATCAACAAAATTCAGCTCCTGAAGGATCAACCGCAGATACGTGGTACCAACCCAGTACAGGCAGAGGTCAATTCCCACACATAGAGCCACCCACCCACATTTCCGTCATGTATCAGCGACGAAGAGGGATACTTACTTACAGTGGCTGCAACAGCACTTCACTGCCTTTCAAGTCGCAGATGACAGTTTCTAATGGCCACTATTATTGTCTTGGGCTTCTCCAGAGATGTTTTTCTTACTTAAGAAGTTGGCTACTCTCTTGAATCCTGTTGCTCTCAAATTTGAAGAAATGTGCACTTTATTTTCAAATTATTATTCACTAAGATTCCAGGTGGTAACATCATCACTCCTACACACAACCTTGTCAGTCATATCACTTCTGCGTAGCTGATTTATAAGGGTTAAGACACCAATGTGATTGGTAACCTTATATACAGACTCCAGAGACATAGGTGTCCAATTGGCTTCCAAACGGGAAGTATGCAAATCAGCTCAGAAACTAGAAACTAATCATTGGAAGATAGTTTGGCAATTGCACTCTTTCAAAATTGCATAGGCAAAATATGTATGCCTTATGGCTCAAATGCAAATAGGGATGGTCCTGACCCCACACCATGCCCCCAGGAATGTGAAATATCCGTAAACCAATTCCAAAACGGCAGTGTTGTGTTACATCAATATCAGATATATCAATGGCCTCTGAAAAGTCACTTGTACCCCATTAACATATGCAGCATAGACTTTCATCATGCTCAGACTGCTTCACTGCACATCCACGTGTAGTGTGTTCAGATTGCTGGCCACACTGCACCCACTGTAGAAAAGCTAGGCATCTCCACCTCTGCCATAAACAGTCAGGATGATCAAATTCAGTTCCTCCCATGCATCCAGCAGCTGTGCACAACGTACAGGCAGTAGTTTCCCCAGGCAATCCTTTATCCAACAAGTTATTTCTAAAACTCACAATTATTCCAATGACACCTGTTTCTAAATGAACACTCGCCCATGTTCCCCAGAATTAGTAACATATAGTGAAGGTTGAGATTCAGGGCCAATTCACAATGTCCACTGCCAACAAGAAAGTCACAGAATCAATACTGTTGTATGTTGTCGACAGCCACTCTGCCAGAAACATTATCACCGTGGATGACTTCTTGTTGTTTGGTTTCTCCATTTCAAACCCAGCAAGGGATGTGCCACAAATTTTGAATCTCATATCTCCTCATGGTCATAGCTGTTAAGTAGGAATTCTGTCTACTCCAAGATGTTGGGGTAGAACCAGTTGAAATGAGCACTTGGTCAACACCTCTGGAAGTAGTAAAGAAACTCAATTGCTCCCTCTGGCTATGCAGAGACTTAAAATCAACTATAGAGGCCCAGACACCAGTAGAAACTCACTGCATACCATATCCAGAAAACCTCATCACAAATCTTGCTGAAAGAGAATATTTTTCTAAGATTGCTCTTGCAATGCGTATTTGGAAACACCATTAGATGAGGAGACAGGACATTGTAGTTATCAACACTCCCTTCAGGTTGTACAAATACAAATACTCCCCTTTTGCGATATCTATCACTCCTGCAATCTTGCAGAAGGCCCCAGAACAGCTAACCATGCCCAACCCTATTTGCTGTAACTATCTAGATGACCTAATCATCACAAGAACTATACATCAAAAACATTTGCACAACAGAATTACTCACAGACTGAGAAGGAGGCATTAGGAATTGCATATGCAATTAAGAAGTTCCAGGTATTTTTGTTCAGGGCAAAATTAACTTTCATCATGGACCATACACCATTGGTAGCACTATTCGGACCACACTACACGGTCTACCAGAATGAACAGCACAATGCGAAACACTGGGCATTTTTCCTGCACACCAACAATTTTGCATTTATTTTGTATCCCCACCAGCAGACATAGCAATGGAGGCAGATGAGCTGGCATGGGTAGAGCACCGGAGCAGTTTGGAGACATCCCATGGAGGCAGCATGCATCGCTCAATATGGACAGATCCACTGACGGAAGTTTTACTTGTAAGCAGCAGTACACAGAGCAGGCCAGTGCTCACCCTGAGCTCAACCACCATGGACCTCACCTTGCACTTCATGCTGAGCATTGCTGTCATGTAGTTAGTTGTTAGGGGAGGTGGGAGGAAGAAGAGGAGGAGGAGGAGGAGGAGGAGGAGGAGGAGGAGCATCAGGAACAGGAGTAAATGTGGGCACTGATACACCACAATGCGGACTTGCTTCACAACCTTGCCTTGTCTAGCAGAGGGCATGGTGCCTGTTGGGCAGTTCTCTTCTCTGCTCTCATTTCTTGCCTGTTTGCCGAGACTGCCCGCACATGGAGGCCACATGTGAAATACACAGTAGTCAGATAGAACATTTGACGACTGTTTGTGGCAGTCGGTGGGATATGAATCATAAGTCAGACACCCAAGTCCTTTCCTTGGACTCTGTGGCTGTCTCCGCCACCCTGCACGTGTCACCCCACTGTATTTTGCTGACAGAGACAGTGGATGGGCGACCGGTCTAATTTCAGATAGGCATGGGAGCATCGGTCAGCCTCATTAATTTGGATACATCACAGGCTGTTGGGGTGCCTGGAATTGCAACAGCTGCTGCAGCAGGCTGTGTCTTATAGTAAAAAATGCATACCCTTGTGGGGACAATTCTCCATCTCCACACGTTACAAGAATGTGGAACACAAACTTAAATTTGTAGTGGTCATTTCACTGCTGACTCAAAATATTTTTGGGCTTGATGTCGTTTCTGCTTTTGGCTTCCAGATCATTGATGAAGTGCATTTTGTGTCTCAGTCTGTTCCTTTTCATGATTTGGACTTCTTACTGCAATTACACAGCCTGCTGTTCGAGAATACTTTGGGCTGGGCAGAAAACTTCTCAAGGTAAATGTTTCTCTTATGCTGTCAGTGATACCTAAATTTTGTCGCCCATGGTATATTCCCTTCACCATGGGTGACATGGTAAAGATAGAGTTGCAGCACTGGCAGGATCAAAGAGTCATTTCTCCTATTTCAACAAGTCAGTGGGCCATCTCTTTGGTGGCAATTCAGATGACTGGCAGTGCCATGCGCCTTTGTGACCATTTTAAAGTGATGGTCTATACACAATGTTTAATGGATTCATATCCCATTCCACAGCAGACAGCTTTTTGTGAAGTTGCCGGTGGTGGTGAGGGTGGGGGTGCATGTGGAGGGGGGGCAGTCAGTAATTTCCAAGTATCAAAAATTTATCAGTTTAATTACTTGCCTTTTGGGATCTCATCTTTGCCGGGAATTTACCAATGCTATTTGGAGAAGTTGATTCAAGACACCTTCTTGTGTCAGTTACCTTCATGACATCTGGTTCACGGTCCCTACTCATGAGGAGAATTTACAACACCCTCAGTCCAGTTTTCCAATGCCTCCTGGAGAATGGCCTTCATTTCAAACTGAAAAAGTGCAGTGTTTTCTCCCCAAAGGAGCATTTCTTGAGTTGTGCTTAGTAAGGATGGTTTCAGCTCTACAGATGGCCACATCAAAGCCATCATCAACCTGCCAGTGCTCAAGAACCTGAACGGCTCCAGTCTTTTTTGAGTGAGATTTTGTACTATGCTCAGTTCATTCTCTGGGCCACACCAATCTGCCAGGATCTTAACTGGTTTCACCAGAAGGGCGTCAAGTTTGTCTTGTCTGCAGATTGTCAATGGGCTCTTCAGTCTCTCAAACAGAGTTAATGCTCAGCTCCCTGTCTGGCTTCCTTTATGCTGAGTAAACCATTAAGTCTGTCCTGGGACATATCCCAGTACAGCATTGGTGCTGTGCTGTGCTGTGCTGTCCTGTCCTGTCCATTGGAACCCAGATGGCATTGAACAGCCCATTGCTTACACAATGAAAATGCTTTGGGATCAGGTTCCTCCTCATCACTGACCACAAGCCATTGATTTTCTAATATGGCCCATGTACCAAGGTTGGTTGGTTGATTTGGGGGAGGGGAACAATCAGTGAGGTCATTGGTCCCATTGGATGAGGGAAGGTTGGGGAAGGAAGTCAGCTGTGCCCTTTGAAAGGAACCATCATGGCATTTACCTGAAGTGACTTAGGGAAATCATGGAAAACCTAATTTTATTTGATCCAATATAAATGGTTCTGAAAGCCTGTGACTGTGAAAACAATAGGTTCATTTATAAATAACTCATCTGCTACCAGTCACTATTTTCTTTATTTTATTTTTCACATGACACGTTTCGGGAAATGATTCCCATTTACAAGTGAATTTTTTCTGTTTGTTATGCCATTTCTATGTGATATTATCGATGTGTGAGTGTCTGCTTCATTTCATTGACTTTAAGTTTCCTGATGGTCCATTTCTGCAGAGTCTCACACACCCTAAACATCACACACAGATTCTTGTACATTTTTAAACATTGATAACATTTTTTCAATGTTTAAAATGTGTACAACAAGTTGTGTGTGATGTTTAGTGTGTGTGAGACTCTGCACAAATGGGCCATAAGGAAATTTTAAAAGTCAACAAAATGAAGCAGACTCTCACACATCAACAACATCATATAGAAGTGGCATAACAAACACAAAAAAATGCACTTGAAAATTGGAATCATTTCCCAAAACGCGTCGGGCGGGAAATAAAATAAAGAAAATTGTGACTGGTAGCAGATGAGTTATTTATAAACAAACCTATGGAAAATCTAAATCGGGATGGCCAGACGTGGGTTTGAACCGTAGTCCTCCTGAAAGCGATTCCAGTGTGCTAACCGTTGCATCACCTCGCTCGGTCACATACCAAGCTGTTGGTTAGGAGTGCCCACAGACTGCAGTACTGGGCCCCTTCCTCAGTAAATATCGTGATGAAATTCCTTACAACCTCACCACCCAGCATGCCAATGCTGATGCGGTATTGTGGCTTCTGATGGGCCCAATCCAGAGTTTGATAAGCAGGTGAATCTTGTGTTCACATTGAATGATGCATTGCAGCAAGCCCTGTCACATTTTCCATTAAGGGGATGCTAAGTTGTGACAGCTGCTGTTACTGACTGCTTGTGTGGAAAATTGTTTTGGCTGTCCAGTTGGGTTGGCTGGAGCACTTCTCTTCTGGTGGAGCTCAGGCATGGCATACGTTTTTCCTCCTAGCGATTGGCTCAACATTGTCCAGGGGCTCCTCATGTTTGCCATAGAGAAGAAATGCTATCAGGTGGTAAGAACCCAGCACTGCGTCCTCTCACACTCCAGCTGCTGCATGTGATGCACTGGGGTATGACCTGTGTGAAGGCATTGGCACAATGTTATATCTACTGGCTGGTGATCGATCGTCACATCAAACATCAAGTGCAGACTTGCAGGGTCTGTGCACAGAACCAGGCTGCATAGCTGTGCCAGTTCTCTCCTTGGGCAGTCCTGGAGCAACTTTGGGCCAGAGTGCACATCAATTTCGCTGGTCCATTTTTGGGCAGTATGTGGTAGTTGGTGGTTGACACATTGTCCAATTTCCTGTACGTGCCAAGCTGACCTCCACATCATTGATTGCCACTATTTGTAGATTGTCAATTATTTATGCCACTCAAAGGTCCCTAGGATCCTCATGTTCAATAACATTGGGCAATTGGTGTCATGGGTGTTTGAAGACTTTTGTGTCATAATGGTATCCAGAATGTGATTACCACTGCTTCTAACTCGCAGGTGGAGCACTTCGTATGTAGATTCAAGACCCAAATTAAGAAGTCCATGTGTGCCTCCTTATACAACGATGCATTGTTGAATTTTCTGGCTATGTACCCTGCAAAACCAGTCAGAGGGTACAGTCCGGCAGAATGTTTGCATGGGTGCCGCCCTTAGTCAGATGCCATGGACCAATGTGCCCCACCGTGTTTTCCTCCCGGGGCTGCCAGTTGGATCCAGTCCTTAGGCTGGCAGCAGGGATGGGTGCCAGTGTCATGGTGGGCCACAAAGGTCAATAGTTGTTTGTGGAGAGCAGCTGACACATCATACAAAGCAGCTGCTTTCACGTCCTATTAGGGCACCACTGCTGAAGCCTTCTGGTCAGCTGAGCAGCAGAGTTGATCATGACATTGTTGCAGGGGTGGGCTCCCACTTGCACAGGCCGGTCACCCCATTGCCTCCCTCCTGCACCCTTTGATGCTGCCCTTTTGCTTGCAGCCTTGAACCCAGAGAGGCTCCCACTTCCACCTGCCAAAATGGAGCCCACAGATTTCGCTCTGCCTCCTTCCCCTACTGCTTCCTCCCCAACTCCCCACTGCCAATGGAGGTGGCCTCCTGCCCACTGTCACAGGCAGACTTGCTGTTGCCGCACACATCCTCCATGTCCTTCCACCTTTCCAGCAGAGCCACTGAACTTCGGTGATAGGTCTGCTGTTGCTTTCTCCTGTGCCCTCTCTGGTTCCGCACCGGATGTCACGGCCCAAGCACAGCTATTTTAGGCCCTATGTGACCTACTCAGGGGGGAGGGATTTAGTATCCCTGCTAACGGACACTGCAATGAATGCAGATGATCTGGCATAAGTAGAACAGTGGAGTTCTTCTGAAACCTGCCATGGAGGGCACATGCGTCATGTAGTACAGGCAGACCTACTGATGAAGTGCTTACTTACCTTGCCTCGTGCTTCACGCTGAGTTTTGTTGTTGTGTGGTTACGCGTTAGTCACCCATGCAAGCTGCATGCTGAGTTTACTGCTGTGCAAGCCTCTACATGGGTTTGGATGCATTGCTTCCTGTAAGTTGACTTGCATGTCAAGTTCTGTTCTTCCCACAGGGTTCTCTTCACTGGATGTTATCAAGCCACTATCAGCCTGTGATGTGCCCGCGTCAATAATGTAGAGTAGAGGCATTGTCATGCCTGTGCAGATATTAAAAATTAAATACAAGGCATCAATGCAATACACACGGGACCTGACCCTGCCTTTAAATAGCAGGACATCTTACGTTTCCCATAAATACAGAAAGGAGATATACATTTGAAGGATTTCGCATAACAAATGCCCAAATTGCTGCAGACATGCACTGCAAGCCAACCCTGAGACAAATGATGCACTATGTTCTTCACAGGTGGGCCACCCTCATTTCAAAAGTAAAAAAAAACAAGAGTTACAAATCTGTTGTTTTATCTACCACTATCTAGCAGTTATCAATGATGTCCCCCTAATAGTCACTGAAGCAGATACACAGTATGCCATCCCGGCCACAGATTTTACAGTTACTTCATCATGGGGACTGGCACAGGTGAAAGCGCTACTGAGACAACACGCTTGTTAGCTAAGTTTAAACAGGGATGTGGAAACCACAGAGTGCAACTGCTAAGCTAGGTCCTATCAACAACATCCTGCCCACCACACCCCCAACTTTGGCCACAGTATCGCTATGGGAGAGATGAGTTATACTACTTTGTTATGACCCTAAACGCCCATCTCTTAATTCATTCAATGTCTGCTGTCATGCCTACTTGAGATGGGTTCCAAATGCTGGAGCAGTATTTTAGAGTTGGTTTCACTAACATCTTGTACGATATTTTCTTTACAAATGCACTACTCTTTATCAGAATTCATCCAAAATATCTGTCTTTCTTTCACCTTGTCTACTAATAAGTTTACATTTCACCCAGTTGCTTCTTGGTGTTAACACCAAATGCTTAACTCTTGTACTGGATTCCATAAGTTTGTCACTAATACTGCAATTGGATACCATTTGGTTCTCTCTCTTTATTATGGCTATGCTCTTACATCTACCCATATTTAAAAACAGCTATCATCAATAACATCAGATGGGAATTCCTCTCAAGGGCTTATAAAGAAAGCTGGAACATGTGATGGATACTGACTACTAGCAAGTGTACTAAGAGCCATTAGCCATTAAATACCAAAACCATTTTGTTATTCTCTGCAAAATTAACATGAGCTAGTTCCTTTAACAGGTATCACACTCCACAACATTACTAGTGTTTGATGTTTCACAAAGTCGAATACACTCTGGACTGAATGCTTATCCCGTTCTTCTTCAGATGTACAGTTTTCCTACATTATGGTGATGCCAGATTAATCTCTGAATTTGGAACATGACTACAAAATTTTGAATTTATAAATAAATGATTAAGTTTTAATAAAGTGCCTACTGCAAAATGAAAATCTCACGTGCATAAACAGGTTACCACAATGAACAGCGAAGGAAAATATGTTTTCTCAAATAATCTTAATTACATAGCTCTTTGCCTAGTCATCATCAGTCCTATTTATGAAGTTCCTTGACCCAATGAAGTCTTATTTTTCATTGCAGATGTAATCTTCTGGCATTTCCTTGGACAACAAGTTTTTAAATAAGCTTTGAACAATCTCCTCCCCATTATTACAGCTGACAGTTTAACAACCAAGTCTTTCATTTGACGGAAAATGTCTGTCGATGTGTGTAGGTTATTTTTTTGGGGCCAGTTTTACAAGTTTCTCATTGTTCTCAAGGAATTTTTTCTTTTTCATCCACACTTCCACAGTTGTCGTGTTCAGTATATACCATTTTTTTCCCTGGCTGTATCTGCTTTCATCAAGCATCAAGGAAACTCTAGCCACTTATCTGGGTGAAATGTCTTTTATCTCACCTGTAAGCATAAAATTATGGACAATTGTAGATCTGCTCAATCCACACAAAAGTAAAAAAGTTAACAACTACCAAAGCAATGAAAGTAAGAAATAAAATAACACAATCAAGGAAAATACCTGAACACTACTAAAGTGAAAAAATGTAGGTTTTCCTACTTTGGTTGATGCCAATCTCTGTGCAGCTTTGATGGAAATTGCTGTTCTCCATTGCATACTACAATTATTGAAAAACAACTGCAAAGAACTTTCAAAGAGAGAAATATTTTGTAAATGTAAGTTAGCACAGATTCTCTGACTGTACATTATCATATTGAGAAAGTAAGTGTACTGTGACCAGAATGAGCAGTGGTTTTTTTTTTTTTTTTTAATTTCTTTTCTTTTTTTTAACAGTTGGCAACGAAGAGCGGTAAAGGGGGCGGGGGCGGGGGCGGGGGGGGGGGGGGGGCGGGGGGGGGGGGATCCCCTGAACAGAATAAGCATCACACGAAAACAGTATCATGCAAACTCATGTTGTAGTGTCCACATGCATGAAAGATGTCGGTAGGAAATCCTGCCAAGTGCAAGCTCTGATTTGCTTCCTACTTGCAGAAGGAATAACACCTATCAAAATATTTTCACAAATCAAGAAGGTTTACACCAAAGATGTTATGTATAGAATGAGTGTGTTTAAGTGGTAAAGGGAGTTCAGTGGAGGCAGAACAAATGTTCATGATGAACAGAGGAGTGGAAGACCTTCCATTTTGACTGATGAGTTGACGCAAAACATTGAGGAAACTGTTTGTGAAGGCTGCCGATTGACAGCTGATGAAATTTCTGTGCTGTTTCCACAACTCTCCAAAACTGTCTTATAATAAGAGAGCCACAGAAATGCTGGAATATCAGAAACTGTACATGAGATGGGTTCCAAAACAGCTGACAGAGCAGCACAAATAAAATCTGGTCAATAGCACTCATGAGTTTCTTGATCGATTTCGACTGGAAGGTGTGGATTTTCTGAGCTCTAACATGACTGGAGACGAAACATGGGTGGCTCATTACACACCTGAAACAAAAATACAGTCATCACAGTGGCATCGGACAAATATCCCATCTGCCAAAAAATTCAAAATCACAATTTCAGGCACAAAAATCATGGTCTCAGAGTTTTGCGACCTAAAAGGCGTCATTTTGGTCGAATTTCTGCCTCAAGGAGTGACCACAACAATACTGTGAGAGCCTTTAAAAAAGGGAGCTTAAAAAGAAATGGGGGGTGGGGGGGAATGCTGATGAGAGAAGTGTTCTTGTTGCACAACACCCGTCCTCACACAGCCTCAGCCAACAAGACACTATTGGACTCATTTGATAGGGATGTTTTGAACCACCTCCCATATTCCCCTCACTTGGTGCCTTCAGACTGTCATCTTTTCATATCCCTAAAGACACACATGATTGGAATTAAATTTTGAAATTACGAGCAGGTGCAGAAAGAGCTTCTGAAATGGGGGAAGGAGTTAGCAGGAGAGTTCTTTCAGGAGGGTATAAAGAAGCTCTGTGCCATGGTTCAACACGTGCATTGAATGAGATGGTAATTGTGTGGAAAAACAGTCAACAAATTTATCAACTATATCCTGTATTTTTTCAAATATACTTTTACTAAAAAAATATAAAAAATCTAGTACACTTGCTATCTGAAAATGCCTTGAAAAATGATAAAATGCTTGAAAAATTGCCTAAGAGTGTAATGATTTGTACAGAACTGTAGTATTTCATCTTTCTGTCAGCTTTTTCACTTTCCATACCACAGGAACCCATTGATATTGGATGGAAGATTTGTATCTGGTGGTGGTGGTGGTGGTTAGTGTTTAACATCCCGTCGACAACGAGGTCACTAGAGACGGAGCGCAAGCTCGGGTGAGGGAAGGATTGGGAAGGATATCGGCCGTGCCCTTTCAAAGGAACCATCCCGGCATTTGCCTGAAACGATTTAGGGAAATCACGGAAAACCTAGATCAGGATGGCCAGAGACGGGATTGAACCGTCGTCCTCCTGAATGCGAGTCCAGTGTGCTAACCACTGCGCCACCTCACTTGGTAAGATTTGTATCTGTTAACTGACTTATGACCATAACTTCCTAGGATTTTCTGATTTATCTTTTGTCAGTACCTGATCATGGAAATTATTGTAGAGTTTGCCATAACCTGACCACACAAGTCCACATGGTGTCATCCTTTAGGTATAAACTTAACAGGTTGAACCATGTGACAAGCCCACTTTAATGCAAGCTTTTTATTTCATAAAATGACCTTCCATTAGGGAAGTGGAATTTCTGTTCCGTATTGATAGATCTAAAAAAAAATAATGAATCTATTTGTTTCAATCTCACATTTGAATTTAACTGTTTGAAAATGGCATCTTTCGCACAAAGAAAACCATTGTACTGATGGTACTGTAAATTTTACATCAAACCACCCAACTCCACATAAAAGGCATTTTTTTCAATTTTTCTATCAATTGAGTGTTCAAAATTCCTTTGTCAAAAAATGAATATGATGATGAAACAGCAATAATAAGACTTTTTACGTAACATATATAAGCTTTTTACGTAAAATATATAAGAACAGTTTACTGTACTTTGACAAAGTGAGTACAAGGATTGCATCTGTCTTTCGAAAGTATAAAATGAGAGTATCTTTTGAAACAACAAATAGCTTGGGGTCTATTTTGCTGCATATTGTCTATACAAAGAACTTATTTCATGCTTTTGGATTTTATAAAATTTGGTTACCCAGACTGTTGGGCCTGTTATGTTGGCCAAACAGGAGGGAAGCTGGAAATTAGGTCACATTGTGTCAGAAAGAAAGGAAGCCACAGAGATACCGAGTATGGCTGCTCATTTACTTACAACAAAACATAGCTTTACTTGCACCAATACATTGTCGCCTACCTTCCAAGCTTCACACAAGTTCTCCTGAAAAACTTGCGGGACTAACACTCCTGGAAGAAAGGACAGTGCGGAGACATGGCTTAGTCATAGCCTGGAGGATGTTGCTAGAATGAGATTTTCACTCTGCAGTGGAGTGTGTGGTGATATAAAACTTCCTGGCAGATTAAAACTGTGTGCCAGACCAAAATTCGAACTGGGGACCTTTGTCTTTCACAGGCACATGCTCTACCAACTGAGCTACCCAAGCACAACTCACGACCGCACCCCACAGCTTTACTTCTGGCAGTACATTGTCTTCTACCTAAAAACCTTCATAAAAGATCCAGAGTTCAAGTCTCGGTCCGGCAGACAGTTTCAATCTGCCATGAAGTTTCATATCGCTGCACAGTCTGCTACAGAGTGAAACTCTCATTCTGGAAATATCCCCAAGCTGTGGCTAAGCCATGTCTCCACAATATCCTTTCTTCCAGGAGTGCTAGTCCCACAAGGTTTGCAGGGCAACTTCTGTGAAGTTTGGAAGGCAGGAGATGAGGTACTGGTGGAAGTAAACCTGTGGTCACGGGTCATGAGTCATGCTCAGTTGGTAGAGCACTTGCCTGCAAAAGACAAAGGTCACGAGTTTGTGTCTCAGTACAGCACACAGTTTTAATCTGCCAGAAAGTTTCAATCAGCATACACTCCGCCACAGAGTGAACATCTCATTCTGGGAACAAAAAATAGGTTGTTGACTTTGATGTGAGGCTGTTGCATAAGGGTGAGAAGGGCATGTTCCCCGATATCCTAGAAGAGCTAGAGATCATTTGCCATCAGAAAAATGTTAGCTGCAACCTGAATAATGATCAGCTCATTATGAAAAATGCCCATTTTTGGGAATTATTTGAGAACTGCTTGCTTGGAAGCAGTGAAAAATATGACCCAGGGGATACGAAATAGGTCCTGACTTCTTGCCAATATCTAGCAGCCACTGACGTATTACAGTATGAGTATGATGGCTATAATATTGAACTTAGGTAACTTTTTTCAAGTTATTTTGGTTTAGATGCATGTACACTGTTGATAAAATAAATTTCAGTGTCTTGTTTTATTGTATTTATAATTAAAAATCTGTACAAAGCGGATTGGCAAATCACACCAACAATCTACCCTGGTGATATTTTATACCATCTATGAATTATTCAGTAAATAATATGAGCCTCATACCTTGTCACAACGATTAAAATAAATAAAAGAAAAATTATACAAATCAGTTCCCATAGTCACAGCATGAATAATGTGCCTCCTAGCTGTTAATAAATTTTATGGATCTGGTTTTACTTATGCTTTTAAAGATTAAAAGAATAACTGCTCACAAGGAATGAGTCTGGCATTTTTTATATCTTCTGACGTTGACTGTTAAATGTGGCAGTACGTCAGTACAGTAATGTCAGTAATATTACTTGTATTTTATTTTATTTTATTTTATTTTGTTCCTATGTATCACATAGTTCATATAACGGGTGCCACACAACAAACCAATGTGTTCTCTGCACAGCCTACCTTCATTACACAGTAGTCTTTAATGACATGTGACAAGCGTGAACAACCAGGTGTAGACGTACTAGAGCATGTATAAAAACTATGAAATACTGGTACGTAACTTAATGTACAAGTGATATAGGCTATGTCGTGACCTTTAATTTCTGTATACTATGCTCTGACTATGTACTACTTATATTCTTAGCATTGATAATGGATAGATACTAGCCAATGTCTGAATCTGCTATAATAAAGCTAGAATGGAAACAATGACTGACTGCTGCTCTTTACCATTTTGAAAGCTCTTTATTTCACAAAATAGGACATAGTGTGGCAATGAAGAATACCATGACTTTCATATTCAACACATGTTGTGAATATGCTGTTGTAACACTTCATGTTCTGAACCTGTCCACTCCATGTTTAAAATAAGTTACACTGTGAAATCCAAAGTCAGCGTGTCAGCAAATAAACACTTCTGAAGATGGCTTTTTATTTTATTGACAATTTGACAAGAGATCAAATTTTAAGTGGACTGAAACAATGGTATCAATTAAAAACTTGCTCACTTTTTATCATTTAGGAGCCCCGCCGCTGTCACC
The DNA here is from genome assembly GCF_021461395.2 of Schistocerca americana. Taxonomy (NCBI): domain Eukaryota; kingdom Metazoa; phylum Arthropoda; class Insecta; order Orthoptera; family Acrididae; genus Schistocerca; species Schistocerca americana. Next base: position 654,482,559 of record NC_060130.1, on the reverse strand, counting down.
AGTACATTGGCATTTTGTTACTTACAGCAACCAGTAAATTCTCATTACAGACCAGTTTGTGATAGAAGTATCCAATAACAAGTGGTCAGAATGAATTATTTCTTTGTAGTCAACAGTACACTGACTACAGTCACGTTTGGACTGAAAACTTTTACAATTTTGGTTTTTCTATTCAGGATGAGCCCTGCATTGTGGTTGACATAAATCTGTTTTAGGGGCTCTAAGTTTCATTCTAATATTTGCATCTTTATTTTTCTCCATGTTAAGCAGCATAAATAATTTTGGGGCTCATCCAATCAGAAAACAATACTGTTTCTGCCAGTCATGATTAACCCTTTTGCATTATGAGCAACAGCCAAACAAGAATTCAACTGATCACAAAATCAATCTGTCACAGAATCAGTATCATCCAGCACATGGGCAATGCTGTCAGTAATTATTTGAAAACCTACAACTTCAAATCAACTATAAAGGCTCAATTAAAAATTGATATCTACTCCATTCTGTTTCTAAAACATCTAACACAGCATACATCCGGGTGTGCAAAATTGTCCCGAGGACCAAAAGTATCTGCACAATTTGTTTATGCATTTCCTGCTGTTACAAAAAGTGTGGTAAGGAAATGAGTTTTAATCACAGTAATCGCACAGATGTGTGTATAGTGAACAGATAGTTTACGCTGTAAGAAAAGAGGATAGTCATTGATATGCCACAGAGTTCATTTCTGAATTTGCACAAAAGATAACTTTATGTTTAGCAGCTATTCTTAGCAACAACAGGAAGGAAATACAGGGTTTTCATGTCCCATCAATAACAAGATCATCAGAGAGAGAGAGTACAAGCTCAGATTGGTGACAGACAGGCCAGGAAGTCGATGGTGACATTATCAAAGACACCATCATAGATTTTACTTGATGTTATTTATGGAAACCACAGAAAACCATATCTGGATGGCCTGATGGGGAGCTGAACCACAACTCTTACAAAAGTGAGTCCATTGTCTTGACCACTTCACTCGGTCTCAATAATGCAAACCTATACAGGGTGAAAAGTATTTAAACCGACAAACTCTGGGAGGTTGTAGGTGACATCAAAACAAATATTTTTCCCTTTTTTCCCTAATGTCATTTTTTCGTATGAGGAGAATTTAAACCGGTAGAGGAAGATTTCTCTGGCGGCAAATTAATTAAACCAACAAAAACTTTTCCATTTTTTTATGACCAAGAGACAACACATTAACACAACTCAATTTCAATTACAGTAGATTTTCAAAAATGCCTCCATTGACACGTCAACAAAGATAACACCATCGGATCAAGTTCTGTCTGACATGGGCAAAAACCCCAGGAGTATCCTGAATTGTTCCTGCTGCTGCTACTATCCGGGCAACCAGATCCTCTTCTGATGCAACAGGAGTTGCGTAAACAATGTTGCGCATCTCCCCCCACACAAAAAATTCCAGAGGGGACGTATCTGGGGATCGAGCAGGCCATGGTACAGGACCACCTCTGAACCGTCAGTCCAGGAATCGACGACTGAAATGTGCCGGCGTCCCGTCACATTGGAACCACATGCATTGTCTTGTAGGGAGCGGGACGTCTTCTAGCAATTCTGGCGAGAAAATTGTAATAGTGCCTGCCATTTAATGGCCTAGGTAGCAGATACGGCACAATTAAACAGTCCCCAACAACACTGACCCACACATTAACGAAGAACTGCACTTGATGAGCACTAGCAACTATGGCATGTGGGTTATCCTCACTCCAAACACGCGAATTGTGCATGTTGAAGACTCCATCATGCCCGAACGTTGCTTCATCAGTAAACAACACAGAGGATGGAAATGTAGGATGCATTTCACACTGTTCCAGGTACCACTGCGAAAACTGTGCTCTGGGTAGATAATTAACTGGTTACAGGTTGTGGACACGCTGTAAGTGAAATGGACATAACAATTGCTCTCGAAGGACTGTTCTTACATTCGTCTGATTCGTCCCCGTGTTACGTGCAATTGCACGAGTGCTGATTGAAGGATCCCGCTCCACATGGTGCAAGACAGCTTCCTCAAATTGGAGTATTCTTATCGTGCGCGGCGTCCCTGTCCAGGTAATCTGTTAAATGACCCAGTCTCAAGCAGACATTGGTACACAGCAGCAAAGGTCGTATGATGCGGGATACGGCGATTAGGATATTGTTGGCGATAAACCCGCTGTGCAGCTCGTCCGTTGTGATGCGCTACATTGTATGCACCAATCATATCAGTGTACACACTCCAGGTGTGTCGCTCCATTAGTAAACATAGACAATGCACTACTACACTGGTGGACAGCAGTTGCCTACACCTGAAGAGCATAATACGCCCTCTAACAACTGAAGATCGTAATACGCCCTCTAGCAACTGAAGATCGTAATACAGCCTCTAACAACTGAAGAGCGTAATACGACGTCCACCGGTTTAAATAATCGTCATAGGAAAAAAAGTAACATTAGGAAAAAATATTTGTTTTGATGTCCCCTACAACCTCCCAGCACTTGTCGGTTTAAATACTTTTCACCCTGTACAATCAATATACAACGAAGAGGATACCTGCAATCCTAATGCACAAGCAGTTATAAGGCATGTTCAGAAAGTAAGTGTACTAGATTTTATATTTTTTTTAGAAAAAGTGTATTTGAAAAAAATAAGATAGAACAGATTTGAATGCAGGGATACAATCAAAAGAGATGACACCATAAATCTGGAAGATGAAATACCTTTGACATTAACATACCATTCTTTTATAACCACCTCTGTAATACCTTCTCCAATGTCAGACAGTTTGAATGAAACTTTTTCTGCTAATATTGACATTACTTGAAAATTTCTTCGTGACTGGTCTATAAAAGTGACTGGCCTCAATCTCTTGTTAAAAGCATGCTGTGGAATGCTACTGGAATATTTTGCTGTTGTTGGCAGGCATGTTAAAACCTAAGAAAGACAAAAGAATTACACCAAATTACTTGAAATAAAAAAAAATTAAAATAAAAGATACAAGAAAATAACTGAGGGTGAGTACAGCAGTAACAACCACAGTATAAAAGAAAAGAAAAAAAAATTAACAGCTAGAAAAATGCTTACAAGTTAGTGAAAGTGAAAAATTGTTGGGGCATCAAAACAGAATATTTGCAAAGCAGCAGCTTACACACACACACACACACACACACACACACACACACACACAGAGAGAGAGAGAGAGAGAAGCAACACAATGATGATAAAAATATGAAAACAAAGAATGAAGAGCTTGTCATCCTCGCCTACTGTGAGTGATATACAGGAGTAATTCCAGTGCATATCTTATGGCATCCTCAAACAATAAATGCAGTTTTGTGTGCATAGCAGTGGAAAAGTCTGATTAAAACTTTTGAGTTGAACTGTCACTACAATCCGAGCCTTCACCTTTCATGCCAGTGATTTCAATAAATAAGTCAACTGAGCACCCCACATTACCTGATTCAAAGCTGCAATCTGCCAGTAACGTGTTCCTCTTTTGTCAAATTTTGAGAAAGAGTCTCCAACATACTTTGCCCGATTACTAGCAGAACTAAGGGATAGAGCAAAGAGTAACTTCAAGATAGCGTAAGGGTTCTCCACACTATTATCTCACCTAGGAGAGATATTGGAAGAGACAGGATGGAGAACTTTTCTAGAATTTGGAAAAATAGAGTAGCTTGGAGCTTTTTGTTGAGTTGAAGGCACATGAGCTGAGCAAGAAAGGCAATACCTGGTTCTGCAAATGGTTTTAATCTCTAAGGAGTTTCCATCAAAAATCTAGGTCCTAACTTACAAAAATAACCCATCTGTCAGAGTTATGATTTACAGAAATAGCCTCAGCACACTCCACTCATTTCTAAGATTCTCACTGCACTGGTTCAGCCTCATCAGCATTCATTAGCGCCATTAGAAACGGATCAACAGTGACTGTTGGAGATGGTAATGATATATCGAAAATAAGAATATTTTGAAGAAATAATATTGATATTTATAACTTGATATTACGCTGTCAATACATATACAATATTGCACATTTCCACTGTATGCATATTGCGCTATCATAATTTTATTTTCTATATTGTTTTATTAATTGGGTCAAAGCAACTGCTGTTTTTCATAGAGCTTATCAAATAAACTTAATAAAATGAAAATTCATTACATTTTTTAGTACCACAATGATGTATGACATGTATTAAAAACATTACAGACATTGTTAGATTTTCTTGAAAGTGAAACTTTGAAAATGGTACAGGATGTGAGGACATATTGGAACTCCACAGTCCACATGATGGAATGATTTTTGGTTTTGTCAAACATGGCAGCATTCTTGTTTCTTGGCCTGAATCCCTGCCAATGCTGACTATTATGGAGCTAGAACTGCTAAAGTAGTTCAGAACTTAACTTATTTAGTGTGTCAGACGGGAGAATTATTGGAAGAAATGAGTGTCACAGCAATAATGGCAACTCCACTGCTAAATTGTTTCCTCCGGATCAAAAACAAGTCTTTCTGGGTACAAATTTATCAGCAAGAGCTCTAAACTAGATTTTAAAAAAAAAAACATATTGCAGTCCTGGCAGAAAGGTATCATCATTGGAGTCAGAGACTAAAATAGAAACAATAATAGGTTCTTCATATACACTGAGGCAACAAAAGTCATGGGATACCTCCTAATACTGTGTTGGATTTCTTTTTGCTCAGCATGGTGCAGCAACTGGACATGGCATGGACTCAACAAGTTGATGGAAGTCCCCTACAGAAATATTGAGCCATGCTGCCTCTATAGCTATCCATAATAGTGGAAGTGATGCTGGTGTAGGATTTTGCACACAAACTGAACTCTTGATTATGTTTCATAAATGCTCAATTGGATTGACATCAGGCGGTCTAGGTTGCCAAATCATTTGCTTGAACTGTCCAGAATGTTCATCAGATCAATCATGCACAGTTGTGGCCTAGTGATATAGCACACTGTTATTCATAAGAATTCCATCACTGTTGGGGAACATGAAGTCCACAGATGGCTTAAAATGGTTCTCAGCTAGCTGAACATAACCATTTCCAACCAATAATTGGTTCAGTCATGTCAGAGGACCTAGTCAATTACATGTAAATACAGCCCACATCATTATGGAGCCACCACCAGTATGCACAGTGCCTTGTTGACAACTTGGGTCCATGGCTTTGTGGGGTCTGCATCACACCCAAACTCTACCAGCACCTCTTACCAACTGAAATCGGGACTTGCCTGACCAGGCCACAGGACTTGCCTGACCAGGCCAAAGGACTTGCCTGACCAGGCCACAGTTTTCCAATCATCTAGGGTCTGACTGACATGGTCATGAGCCCAAAAGAGGTGCTGCAAGTGATGTCATGCTGTTAGCAAAGGCACTTGCATCAGTCGTCTCCTGCCATAGCCCATTAACGCCAAATTTTGCTGCACTGTCCTAACAGATATGTTTGTCATACATCCCACACGGATTTCTGCTGTTATTTCATGCAGTATTGCTTGTCTATTAGCACTGACAACACTATGCAGACACCACTGTTCGCAGTTGTTAAGTTAAAGGCTGTCAACCACTGTGTTGTCAGTGGTGAGAGGTAATGCCTGAAATTTGGTATTCTCGGTACACTCTTGACACTGTGGAGATCTTGGAATATTGAAATTCCTAAAGATTTTCAAAATGGAATGGACAATATGTGTAGCTCCAACCACCACTCCGGATTCAAAGCCTATTAATTCCTGCTGTGCAACCATAATCACATTGAAAACTTTTTCACATGAATCACCTGAGTACAAATGACAGCTCTGCCAATGCACTGCCATTTTATACGTTGTGTATGCGATACTACTGCCATCTGTGTATCTGCATATCGCTATCCAATAAATTTTATCACCTCAATGTATATGATTACTTCACAAGTTGCTAACACTGAACACTCCCCAGAAAATGTGAGAGCTTTTGTACTGTGCTGTGAAGCTTTAGTAAGCAGAAATATCACTCTACTTGTTGAAACCTGTAGCTACCAATCACAGAGCAAATCCTTTGAAGATAGGGAAAAATCTCAAGCACGTGTACCCAACACACTGTTTAAGCAAGACAATATTTAAGTGTTGTTGCTATTTCTGTAGCAGCTAGAAGGCTGGCAGAACAATCACTTTAAAAAAAATATACTTTCCTTTCTTTTTAAGAGACTACCACAGAAATATTAGAAGTCATTTAAACCAAGACACATTCACAACAATGAACTACTCCCACTCTCACAATAAAGAAAAATCAGCTTTCTGTAAAGTGTGTGGGAGGGGGGTGCTTTTTTTTTAAGATTTTGTCAAATATCCATTTCTTTAACAGTGACAATATTTTTAAATTAATAATTTTTTGTTAGTATTTACCTCGATACCAATCCTGAATATCATTCCATTGAGCCAACAACTGCATCTACATCTGTATATGTATTCTGCAAGGCACCACACAGTGCGTGGTGACAGTGCTATGAGTAGTCATTCCCTTTCCTGATCCTCACAAATGGAGCAAGGGACAACTGACTGTCTCTATACCTCCACACGACCCCTAATTTCTCTTATCTTGTCTTCACAGTTCTTACATGACACATACAATGGTGGCAGTAGAAGTGTTCTGCAGTGTCACAGACACCAGAGCACTCAACTTTCTCAACAGTGTTTTGCAAAAAGAATGTCATCTTCACTCCAGGGATTCCCATTTGAGTTCATGAAACATTTCTGTTGTACTTGTGTGCTGATCGAACCTGCCAGTAACAAATCTAGCAGCAAGATTCTGAATTGCTTCAATGTCTTCCTTTAATCCAACCTAGTGGAGTCCTAGACACTTTAGAACTACTGCAGAATGGGTTACACAAGTGTTCTACATGTGGTCTGCATTATATATGAGGTACACTTCCCTAGAACTCTGGCAATAAACCAAAGACAATCATTCCCCTTCGCTACTATCGACCTTACATGCCCATTTCATTTCATATTACTTTGCACTGTCATACCTAGATATTTGAACAATGTGACTGTGTCAAGCAGTATATCACTAATATTGTAATCGTAACATACAGAATTGTTTTTCCTTCTCATCTGTATTACTTTACATTTTTCTTGATTTAGAATACACTGCCAATCATCACACCAAATAGAAATACTGTCCTAGTCAACCCATATCACCCAACAGTTGCTCAATGACGATAGCCTTCCATATTCTACAGCATTATGAGCAAACAGTTGCAGATTGCTGCTCACTTTATCTGTCAGGTTGTTTATGTAATACAGAGAAAAAGAGTGGTCTTATCAGAGTTCCCTGGCAGACTTCTGACGATCTCTGATGAACACTCACCATCCAGGACAATGTACTAGGTTCTGTTATTTCAGAAGTCTTGAAGCCACTCACATATCTGGGAACCTATTCTGTAAGCGAGGACCTTTGTTAACAGTCTGCAGTTTGGCACTGTGTCCAGTGTTTTCCAGAAATCTAGGAAGGAGCTTATGTCTTTCACAGTAGCTTGGTTGGTTGGTTAGTGGGTGGGAAGAGGTAGGGGGGGGGGGGGGGAGGGGGTAAGTTAGCTTGGTTGGTTGGTTAGTGGGTGGGAAGAGGTAGGGGGGGTGGGGGGTAAGTGACCAAACAGAAGATCATCAGTTCGTTGATCCAAGAGTGGTGAATGCACATGTAGAGATGTCCATGGAGAACGTTTTCTGATCTAGTCGGGAGAACTATAACAGTAAAAGTGATATGGCTAAAAACAAAACAGACATCCTTTGCATTGTCAATAATAAAAGCAAGATGAAGGAAATAGGGAATTCAGCAGGTGGGCGTTCCTGTGGCTCTGCAAGGAACAGGGAAAGTCCCACCCACAACATAGGACAGTGGATTCCTTCCATGAGAAGCAGAAGGAAGTACCCCGTACTGCAGTAGTGTCCTTGATTGTGTGTAGTTTATTAGATGGGACAGTAGCTCATCAGATGTCATTCCATTTCTGAGCGAGCAGAGATCTTATGTCAATATAAGTGCTCCTCTATCCTAACAATCAGTCAGTTCATTCCTGGGATATTCACATGACTTAGAACCCACAGAAAAGCAACTAAGCAGGCAGCACAATGAAGGTTAGTGAGAAGGTCATGAATAGCAGAGACCAAAGGGAAGCAAGAATAGCATTGATCAATAGCATGGAGACTACTCAGTGAGTCAGTACATTTTAAAACACGGACAAGGGAGACATGTTTAGTAAAATGGAAGGCTCTGCTAACGGCTACCAGCTCTGCCATAAACACACTACATGTTCCTGACAATGAATGGTGTTCCATACCAGGAGGTGTAAAAGCACATCCTTTCTGACTCACAGTTTTAGAGCCATCAGTGTAAAATAAAGTAGCACCCTGGAACTCTTGAAGAACTGGACTTGATAGACGATGAAAGGCCACAGGGGCAAGACTAAAAATTCAGAAGACATCGATCCTAATCTGTGGCCCAGACAACCACGGGGAAGTGTGCAGGTAAACGGGGAGCACAGTCCGGGGAGAGGAGATCAATACCTTGGCAGAGAGAAGCGAGGCGCACTCCAACTGGTAATCCCACCTCACAGCGGGTATCAGGAGGACAGCACCCTTCGTACATAAAGAGAATGGGATATGTGGGATGATCAGGGAATTGTTGAATAGTGGTTCAATAGGAGACCAAGAGCTGGTACTGCCAAATCTGAAGAGGGAAGATCTCCATTTTGGCAAGGAGACTGTCTACGGGAATAGTCTGAAAGACACCAGTGGCCAGACACTCGCCATGGTGGTGGACTGGATCTAAGAGCTTCACAGCTGCCGAACCGACCTGCACCCCAAGATGTGTGGGTAGGGAAGCTGAGAGGTTAAGCTTCTACATACAGATAGTTTTCAAGTGGCGAATATGGGGCGGCCGGGTCAGACTTTTATCAAAAAGGAGGAGAAAAAAACGGGACTGTGCTACAACATCCAGGTGCTGGGTAGCCAAGTCGAGTTTCAGGTTAGGATGGACCGTAGTACAACAGCTGAAATGCGTGACCTATGTTTTTGTAAGGAGAGAATTGGAAACCATGGGAAGGAGCCAATGCAGACACCTGTCAATGGTACCTTGGAGCTGGCATTCAGTAGAGGCTACCGAGTAGGAGCTGTACCAAATGCAAAAATTGTCAACATGTAAAGCAGTGGTGACCAGCGGCCCAACAGCAGAACTTGCCCACAGATGGCGATGAGGAAGAGAGTGACACTCAACACAGAGCTCTATGGATGCCATTCTCTTGGACCTGTGGCGAGCTGACCGAAGTGCTAACTCTTACTCAGAACAACTGGCGGGATAAAAACTGACAAATAAAAGTTGGTAGGGGGCCTCAAAAGCCCCAGTCATGGAGGATGAGTAAAATGCGATGACACCAAGCAGTGTCGTATACCTTAAATAGGCCAAAAAGGACAGCAATAAGGTATTGAGGTTTAGCAAAAGTATGTCAGATTGCTCCTTCCAACCTAAGCAGATGGTCGGTGTGGATCATCCCTCCCAGAAACCACACTAATAGGGGGCCAAAAGGCCTCAAGATTCAAGAACCCAGCATGATCAGCAGGCAACCATAGTTTCAAGCAGCTTACACAGTACATTGGTCAGGATAATCAGCTGGCAACTGTCACGAGATGTTGGGTTCTTTCTTGGCTTAAGGATTGGGGCAATTATGCTATCTTGCTATTGTGAGGGGAACGCATCTTGGGGACAAATGTGGTTGAAGACCCTGAGGAAGGATGCCTTTGGGGATCATTGAGGTGTTGGATCAGGGCCTAGGGCTGTGTTGTGGGACGTGGCAAGAGTCTGAAGAAGTTCCCAGTCAGTGAAGGGTTCATTATAGGATTCAGCTTGGTGGGGAGTAAAACATAAGGAGATGTCTTTAACTTGTCGCTTCTGCAGTAGAAAGGTAGCCAGACAGGAAGACGACACTGATGTTGTTGGAAAGCGGGTCACAAGGTGTTCTACAAAAAACAATGAATCGGTGAAAAGACCATCCTGTAGGACAAGACCAAGAACAGCTGTCGATGGTTGGTAGTCCATAAGACAATGGAGCTTGGCCCACGCTGAGATGAAGAGGCATATATCTCCAGCGAAGACACACAGCACTCCTAGCATTCCTTCTTACGGTGTTTGATCAGACAGCAAGCCTTAGCATGAAGTCACATAAAGGTGATAAGGTTGGTCTACGAAGGATGTTGTCTGAATCGTTGCAGGGCTCATCAGCTTTTCCTGAATGGCTACCGCAGTGTCTTTGGTCCACCACAGCACCAGCCAACAGTGTGTGTGTGTGTGTGTGTGTGTGTGTGTGTGTGTGTGTGTGTGTGTAGGGGGGAGGGGGGGGGCAGGAGCTGCAGAAAGAGGAATAGCACATAGCAGTTTCAATGGCATAGATGATCGTGTCTGAAATGCCTTGCACAACCTCATCTATACAATCCAACAGAGAGGTGGTAAATGTAACAGCATGGTCTGTGAGAAGCTGGTCTATTAGAAGGTCCCTACCACATGAAGTGTTACTCTCCCACATGGAATTGTGCACATGTTTAAGTCCCCAAACAGGAGATGGGTTATTGGATTAATGTGGTCAATTCAACGTAAGTAAGTGGCCTGCCTGAAGGTAGTTCACCATTGCAAATGGTAACCCAAAGTCATTCACTGACAATATCCCTATGAACTAAAGTACAGACCTCTCCAGATGCCGTCTCTGGACCAGTACAGTTCTGACAGAATGCACAATAACAACAGAGCATTGCAGAATGATTTTCAGTGAAGTGCAATTCTTGGAGAGCTATGCAAAACTTCAGAAGAGGAAATAATGTTATGTAGTTCTGATAAGATAACAGTAGTACCCATTACAATTTGACTGAGTGATCACTTGACCGGTGGCTAGGTTAGATGTGAAGGGGCCAGGAGGACCTGTCACACCACAGGATCACAGCATGTCATCTGTGGAGATGGAACCACACCCACAAACACTGGCTTCGAATCCAACTGTGTGGGGGGATCAGGTGTGTCCATGGGCACCAGAGGGGCCTTGTCCCAATTCTTCTTCTTCTTCTTCTTCTTCTTCTTCTTTCCTTCATAACCTTTGGTGGACAAGGTTTGTTCAATGGGCAATCTGCAGTGAGCATGGGGACATATGAATAGTAGACAGCCCTGAGACCCACAGGCTATGGTTCCTTCAGCCACTGTTTGGTGTCAGGCCTCCGGTCTTGTGGTTGCTAGGGAGAGTGATCCTGAGAGTGAGCCCTGTCACCAGTAGATGGTGAGGAAGAACACTTCTCTGGCCAAGTGCAGACAGTTGTTCCTGAAGAAGGTACCATGGGAACGATGGGAGAGGAAGGTGGTGACAGATCTGGTTTGGAGATGATCGTGATTTTTAGCATAATTTATCGTCAGGATGTAGGCGCTCATATTTCTTCCATGCCTCAGTATGTAATAGGCAGTCCATAGATTCGTATTCCTGGATCTTCTGTTCATCGTTGTAAACTAGGCAAACTGGCAAAAACGGATGGTGACATTTTGCACAATTGACACACAAAGTTGGATGTTTACAAGGATCACCTGTTTACAAGGAACATCTTTGTGGTAATTAGCAGTGGCCACATTTTGGGTCCACCATGCAGTGGAATGACATATGTGCGAAGCATGAACATCTGAAGCACCTCATAGGCAGTAGGACATATGGTTTCACATCACACTTGTACACCATGACCTTAACTTTCTGCTGGGGGACATTTTCTTCAGAAGCTAAGAAAGACACCTGCGCCACCCAAACACAGATATGGCTACATGGCCCGTAAACCATTTCCCAGAGTCCCTGTGCCCCATCCTGGGCACTACTCCTTGGAAACCACTGCCCAGAGTCCCTGTGCCCCAGCCAGGATGGCACATACTCCTTGGCTTACATGACGAGCTTCCAACTCAGGCACCAACAATACGATCCCTGCATGGTCAGAGGACTACCACCATGCAGAGGTACTTGACAACCCCCAACAGACTGGCTACCATGCTCGGTTTGCAAAGAACGAAAGGATGCTGGTTGGTTGGTTTGTGGGATTGAAGGGACCAGACTGCTAGGGTCATCAGTCCCTTTTTCCACAGACACAAACCACCCACAAAGAATACAAATTAACAATGGAGACGACAAGAGATGACACAGGACAATAAAGACTCAGACAGAGACATGACAAAAAAAATTTAAATCACAAACAGTGTGACAGTGGTTGGCCAACCATAGAGACAAAAAAGGAAAAGCCAACCATCAAGAAACACACTAAAAAACTAAGTCTAAAACTGTAGGCCAAAGGCCAGACTCAACACAAAATAAGGACAATCACTTAGATCAAGTGATAAAAGCCCCCTCAAGAATAAAATGCAAAACTAAGCCAGCCATGGCAGTGTCATCTGTTGAAAGTGCAGGGAGCATATCAGGCAGCGCAAACGTCTGCCTGAGTGCAGTTAAAAGGGGACAGGCCATCAAAATGTGGACCACCGTCAAAGCTGACCCGCAGCAACACAGAGGTGGGTCCTACCAGCGCAAGAAATAGCTGTGCATCATCAGGTATGGCCAATGTGCAGCCGGCAGAGGACAACAGATGCCTTGCAACAGACCCGCAAGGAAGTGCGCCACGCACCGGTAGCATCCTTGAAGGCCCAAAGTTTGTTGGGTGAAGGTAGGGTGTGCCATTTTTCACCCCAGGTGCAAAGTACCTTATGCCGCAAAACTAACCTGAGGTCACTCTCTGAAAGGCCAATCATCAAGGCTGGTGCACCTACAGCCTGTTTGGCCAGTGTGTCAACTCGTTCATTTCCCGGGATGCCGACATGACCCGGGGTCCACACAAAGACCACGGAGTGGCCGCAACGGGCTAGAGTATGGAAGGACTCCTGGATAGCTATTACCAGACGAGAGTGAGGGAAACACTGGTCGATAGCTCCTAAACTACTCAGGGAGTCACTACAGATAACGAAGGACTTACCTGAGCAGGAGTGGATATACTCTAGGGAGCGAGAGATGGCGAACAGCTCAGCACTAAAAACGCTGCATCCAGCCAGCAATGAGTGTTGTTCACAATGATCTCCAAGAGTAAGAGCATAACTGACATGACCAGCGACCATCGAACTGTCAGTATAGACGTCAGAGCCTTGAAACGCAGCAAGGATTGATAGAAAGCAGCGGCAGAGGGCCTCAGGAGGGACTGAGTCTTTCGGGCCCTGTGCCAAATCGAGCCGAAGGAATGGGCGGGGCACACACCACTGGGGTGTACGCAGAGGGGCCCAGAAAAGAGGTGGAAGAGGGAAAACCTCAAGCCCAGAGAGAAGAGCTCTGACGCGAACAGCGATCGTACAACCCGACCGGGGCTGCCATGCGTGAAGATGGACGACGGACTGAGGGAACAGGAGATCATAATTGGGATGCTTGGGCAAGCTACAAACGTGTGCAGCATAAGCAGCCAGTAATCGTTGGTGCCGGAACCGCAATGGAGGGACACCTGCCTCCACAAGTATGCTATTGACAGGGCTTGTCCGGAAAGCTCCAGTGGAGAGTCGTCTGCCGCTGTTAAGGATGGGGTCCAGCAAGCATAATGCAGAAGGGGATGCCGAACCATAAGCCAGGCTCTCATAATCTAGTCAGGACTGAATTAACGCGTGGTGCAGCTGTAGAAGGGTAGACCGATCGGCACCCGAGCTGGTGTGGCTTAAGCAACGAAGGGTGTTAAGATGCCGCCAGCATGTCTGTTTAAGCTGCCGAATATGGGGTAGCCAAGTCAACCGGGTATCGAAAACAAACCCCAAAAACCGATGCATCTCCACCACTGCAAGAGGTTCGCCGTCAAGATAAAGCCATGGCTCAGGGTGAACAGTACACTGCCGGCAGAATTGCATAACGCAGGTCTTGGCAGCTGAAAACTGGAAGCCATGCGCTACTGCCCAAGACTCCGCCTTACGGATAGCGCCCTGCAGTTGTCGTTCAGCAGCTGCAATGCCAGTAGAGCTGTAGTAGAGGCAGAAGTCGTCAGCATACAAGAAAGCTGAGAGAGACGTTCTCACTGCCACAGAGAGACCATTAATTGCAATTAAAAAGAGGCAGACACTTAAGACAGATCCATGTGGTACCCCAATATCCTGAACTCGGGAGGAACTATGGGAGGCCGCAACTTGCACACGGAAGTTACGAAGTGACAGAAAATTTTGTATGATAATCCGCAGCAGACCCCGAAGACCCCAACCATGAAGCGTAGAGAGGATGTGATGTCGCCATGTCGTATCGTATAACTTCTGCATGCCAAAAAAGACGATGACCACGTGCTGATGGTGGGCAAAGGCCATATGGATGGCAGACTCCAGGCTCACCAGATTATTGGCGGCAGAGCGGACCTTACGGAACCCACCCTGAGACAGAGCCAGAAGGCCACGAGATTCGAGTAGCCAACTCAACCGCCGGCTCACCATGTGTTCGAGCAACTTGTGAAGAATGTTGGTGATGCTAATGGGGCGGTAGCTGTCCACCTCCAGTGGGTTCTTGCCAGGTTTCAAAACGGGGATTATGATGCTTTCCCACCACTGCAACAGGAACTCGTCCTCAACCCAGATACAGCTGAAAAGGTCTAGGAGGCATCGTTGGCAGTACACCAAGATGGTTGGTTTGTGGGATTAAAGGGACCAGACTGCTACGGTCATCAGTCCCTTTTTCCAAGTACTAAAAACACCCACAGAGAATAAAAACGATTAACAGAATAGAGCACAGACGACACAGAACAAGAGAAACAGAGACAAAGACCTGACAAAACGAACTAAAATCACACAGAGTGTGACGGTGGTTGGCCGACCATAGAAATAAAAAAAGGAAAAGCCAACCACTTAAAACACATTAAAAAATCAGTTTAAAACCGGAGGCCAGAGGCCAGAATCAACACAAAACAATAAAATAAAACAGAAACACTCAGATTAAGGAATAAAAACCCCCTGCCCTAATAAAACATAAAACTAAGGCAGCCATAACAGGGTCATCAGATAAAATGGCAGGGAGCGTATCAGGCAGCGCAAATGTCTGCCTGACCACAGCTAAAAGGGGGCAGGCCAACAAAATGTGGGCCACTGTCAAAGCCGCCCCGCAGCGACATACAGGAGGGTCCTCCCGGCGCAGTAAGTAACTGTGTGTCAGCCGGGAGTGGCCAATGCGGAGCCGACAAAGGATGACTGAGTCCCTGCGGTTGGCTCGCATGGATGACCGCCACACAGTCGTCGTCTCCTTAATGGCACGGAGTTTATTGGGCGTGATCCGATCGCGCCATTCAGCGTCCCAAAGCGCAAAAACATTTCGGCGGAGGACTGCCCGCAAATCAGCCTCTGAGAGGCCAACATCCAGAGACGGTTGTCTCGTGGTCTCTTTCGCCAGGCGGTCAACATGTTCATTGCCCGGGATACCGACATGACCGGGGGTCTACACAAAGACCACAGAGCGGCCGCAACGTGCAAGAGTATGCAGGGACTCATGGATAGCCATCACCAGACGAGAACGAGGAAAACACTGGTTGAGAGCTCGTAAAGCGCTCAGGGAATCGCTACAGATAACGAAGGACTCACCTGAGCAGGAGCGGATATACTCTAGTGCTCGAAATATGGCGACCAGCTCAGCAGTGTAAACGCTGCAGCCAGCCGCCAAGGACCGTTGTTCGGAATGGTCCCTGTCGGTGTAAACAATTCCAGAGCCCGGATACGTGGCCAGGATGGAATAAAAGCGGCGGCGGAAGGTCTCTGGAGGGACCGAGTCTTTCGAGCTCTGTGCCAAGTCAAGCCGAAGGCAAGGGCGAGGAACACACCATGGGGGTGTATGCAAAGGTGCCCGGAAAGGAGGTGGAACAGGGAAAAACCCAAGCCCGCAGAGAAGCTCCTTGACGCGTATGGCGATTGGACAACCCGACGGGGGCCGACGGTCTGGCAGACGGACGACTGACTGCGGGAACAGGACACGGTAATTTGGATGCCCGGGCAAGCTAAAAACATGGGCAGCATAAGCAGCCAGTAATTGTTGGCGTCGTAACCGCAGTGGAGGGACACCTGCCTCAACAAGGATGCTGTCCACAGGGCTGGTGCGGAAGGCACCAGTGGCAAGTCGGATCCCGCTGTGTAGTATTGGGTCCAGCACCCGCAATGCAGAGGGGGATGCTGAGCCATAAGCCAGGCTCCCAAAATCCAGGCGGGACTGGATTAACGCCTGGTAGAGCCGCAACAGGGTAGATCGGTCGGTGCCCCAGCGGGTGTGGCTCAAGCATCTCAGAGCGTTTAGATGCTGCCAACACGCCTGTTTAAGCTGCCGGATATGAGGCAGCCAAGTCAACCGGGCATCGAAAACCACCCCCAAAAACCTGTGTGATTCCACCACTGAAAGAAGTTCGCCGGCAAGATAAAGCCGCAGCTCCGGGTGGACAGTGCGTCGCCGGCAGAAATGCATAACGCAGGTCTTGGCTGCCGAAAACTGGAACCCATGAGCTACAGCCCAAGACTGCGCCTTGCGGATAGCACCCTGTAGCTGACGTTCAACAACTGCAATGCCAGGAGGGCTGTAATAAAGGCAGAAGTCGTCAGCATACAGGGAAGCAGAGACAGAATTTCCCACGGCCGCAGCGAGCCCCTTAATGGCTATTAAAAACAGGCAGACACTTAAAACAGAACCCTGTGGCACACCATTCTCCTGGACGTGGGTGGAACTATATGAGGCAGCGACTTGCACGCGGAAGGTACGATACGACAGAAAATTTCTGATAAAGATCGGCAGAGGGCCCCGAAGACCCCATCCATGAAGCGTAGAAAGGATGTGATGACGCCATGCCGTATTGTACGCCTTCTGCATGTCGAAAAAGACAGCGACCAGGTGCTGACGGCGGGCAAAGGCAGCACGGATGGCCGACTCCAGGCTCACCAGATTGTAGGCGGCGGAGCGGCCTTTACGGAACCCACCCTGAGACGGAGCCAGAAGGCCCCGAGACTCCAGTACCCAAGTCAAGCGCCGGCTCACCATCCGTTCGAGAAACTTGCAAAGAACGTTGGTGAGGCTAATGGGGCGGTAGCTGTCCACCTCCAAAGGGTTCTTGCCTGGTTTCAGAATGGGGATAACGATACTTGCCCGCCATTGCGACGGAAACTCACCCTGGACCCAAATACGGTTGTAAAGGTCAAGGAGCTGTCGCTGGCAGTCCACTGAGAGGTGTTTCAGCATCTGGCAGTGGATGCTATCTGGTCCAGGAGCGGTATCAGGACAAGCGGCAAGGGCACTGCGGAATTCCCACTCACTGAATGGAACATTGTACGATTCTGGATGGTGGGTGCGAAACGAAAGGCTCCGACGTTCCATCCACTCTTTAATGGAGCGGAAGGCCAGGGGGTAATTCGCAGAAGTGGAACTCATAGCAAAATGCTCTGCCAAGCGGCTTGCAATGACGTCGGAGTCTGTACAAACTGCTCCATTCAGTGAGAGCGCAGGGACGCTGGCAGGGGTCCTATAGCCGTAGACGCGTCGAATCTTCGCCCAGACCTGCGATGGAGAGACATGGAGGCCAATGGTGGACACATACCGCTCCCAGCACTCCTTCTTGCCTTGGCGGATAAGGAGGCGGGCCCGCACACACAGCTGTTTGAAGGCGATAAGATGGTCTACGGAGGGATGTCGCTTGTGACGCTGGAGCGCCCGCCGGTGATCTTTAATCGCTTCAGCGATCTCAGGCGACCACCAAGGCACAGGCCTCCGCCGAGGGGACCCAGAAGAACAGGGAATCAGGGAATGGCAGATTCGGCGGCAGTAACGATGCCGGTGGTGACCGATTGAACCACCGCATCAATGTCATCACAAGAGAGAGGCTCAATAGCGGCAGTGGAGGAAAACAAGTCCCAGTCAGCCTTATTCATAGCCCATCTGCAGGGGCGCCCAGAAGAGTGGCGCTGTGGCAGTGGCAGAAAGATTGGAAAATGGTCACTACCACACAGGTCGTCATGCACACCCCATTGGACAGACGGTAAGAGGCTAGGGCTACAGATTGAAAGGTCAATGGCGGAGTATGTGCCATGCGCCACACAGAAGTGTGTGAAGGCACCATCATTCAAAATCGAGAGATCGAGCTGCGACAATAAATGCTCAACGGTGGCGCCTCGACCTGTTGCCACTGACCCACCCCACAGAGGGTTATGGGCGATAAAGTCGCCCAGTAACAAGAAAGGTGGCGGCAATTGGGCTATCAGCGCAGCCAGGACATGCTGCGCGACATCACCCTCCGGTGGAAGGTAAAGACTGCAGATGGTAATAGCCTGCGGCGTCCACACCCTAACAGCGACAGCCTCTAAAACTGTTTGTAGAGGGGCAAACTCGCTGTGAAGAGAGTTAAGGACATAGATGCAGACGCCACCAGACACCCTCTCATAAGCTGCTCGGCTCTTATAATAACCCCGATAGCCACGGAGGGCGGGGGTGCACATTGCTGGAAACCAAGTTTCCTGCAGAGCAATGCAGAGGAAAGGGTGAAGGCTGATAAGTTGGCGGAGCTCAGCTAGATGGTGGAAGATACCGCTGCAGTTCCAATGGAGGATGGTTTTGTCCATGGCTGAGAAAGGCGTGACGGGACTGGGAAGGCAGATTACGCCGCTGGGTCACCTGCTGCCTCCGATTGAGCACCTGCGCTAGTGCTATTCATGGCGTCTGAGGGACCGGCGAGATCGAGGTCCTCAGCGGACGCCAGAATCTCAGACGCAGAGCTGGAAGGTTGCGGTGGGGTGGCTGCCACCGTGAGTTCATTGGGCTTAGAGCTCTTCTTCTTTGATTTCTCACGCTGCTCCTTGGGTTTAACTGGCTGGGAGGGCTTCACCGATTCAGTCTCCGGGACTGAGGAGGATCGTGAAGCCCTTCGACCAGCTGATTCTGGGCACTTACGCCACTGTCGGTAGTCAGCCTTCCCGCTGGTGGAAACCTGGGAAGGGAGGGACCCAAGGGACCCCTTGCGAGCGTGAGAAGCCGAAGAAGTTGGACACTTCTCTGGCTTAGAAGTGGGGACCGACGTCCCCGATGGGGGGGATGGTGTTGCTCCTGAGGTACGTGGCACAGGAGCAACCCGGTGGGTAGAGCCCCCCACTGGCAAGGGGGCAGGAGGAGTTGTACCACTCGTCGATCCGGCCGGAAGTCGCGAAACTGATGGGGCGAGCACAGGTGTTGTAGCAGCGGCGTAGGAAGACGTCATTCTCACTGGATGTAATCGGTCGTATTTCCTTTTGGCCTCAGTATAAGTCAGTCGGTCCAGGGTCTCATATTCCATGATTTTGCGCTCTTTCTGGAATATTTTGCAGTCTGGCGAGCAAGGTGAATGGTGCTCCCCGCAGTTGACGCAGATGGGAGGCGGGGCACATGGAGTATCGGGATGAGATGGGCGTCCGCAATCTCGACATGTGAGGCTGGAAGTGCAGCGGGAAGACATATGGCCGAACTTCCAGCACTTGAAGCACCGCATCGGGGGAGGGATATAGGGCTTGACGTCACATCGGTAGACCATCACCTTGACCTTTTCCGGTAACGTATCACCCTCGAAGGCCAAGATGAAGGCACCGGTAGCAACCTGATTGTCCCTCGGACCCCGATGAACGCGCCGGACAAAATGAACACCTCTACGTTCTAAGTTGGCACCCAGCTCGTCATCAGACTGTAAAAGGAGGTCCCTATGGAAAATAACACCCTGGACCATATTTAAACTCTTATGTGGTGTAATAGTAACGTTAACATCCCCCAACTTGTCACAAGCAAGTAACCTGCGTGACTGGGCGGAGGATGCCGTTTGTATCAGTACTGACCCAGAGCGCATTTTAGACAAGCCCTCCACCTCCCCAAACTTGTCCTCTAAATGTTCGACGAAGAACTGAGGCTTTGTGGAGAGAAAAGACTCCCCATCAGCTCTCGTGCAAACTAAGAATCGGGGCGAATAACTGTTACCTCCATCCTGAGACTTACGCTCTTCCCACGGTGTGGCCAGGGAGGGGAACGTTCGTACTTCTGAGCATTAAATTGAGCCTGAGAACGCTTAGAGACTGCTGGCGGCTGGCCGCCAGTGAGAGATGATGTACCACGCTTCATTGCGGGTCATCCGCCCTGATGCCACCTACTCCGACCAAGGGCCCTCCCCACGGGCGCCACCCAGCCACAGCAAAGGCCACCTGGCAGGATGGCCGTTGCCGGTAGTCCCGATACCCCAGGAGGATAGGCATCTACTCCTTGGCATACGTGGGGAGTTAACGGCGCAGGCATCAGTAGAGCGATCCTTGTGTTGTCAGGGGGCTACAACCAACAGGGTACATGGCGGCCCCACCACAACGGACTGGCTACCGTGATGGATCTTAGGTGCAAAAATGTCCAAGGTCGTCGTCGCAGTTAAAAGAAACACTGCAGAGTGCAGCGTGGTAATCGCACCCAGGGACGTAACCTCGCCCAAGAGATCGAAAACGAGCGGGACACCATTGCAACGACGAGAAAGCCAGCTAAAGGTCTAATTGCACGACGGATACAGTGCACCATGTAAGGCGCCCTTCCCCAATTGGCTCGCTCTTCGGAATAATTTAGAAAGATGGAGGTCAAACCCGAGAGGGGACCATCACATAAGGCCGAAACATGTGAGACTCCTTTTAGTCGCCTCTTACGACAGGCAGGAATACCGCGGGCCTATTCTAACCCCCGAACCCGCTGGGGGTGGCAGTACACCAAGAGGTGTTTCAGCATCCGACAATGGATGCGATCTACCCGGGAGCCGTATCAGGGCAAGTGGCTAGGGCACTTTGGAATTCCCACTCACTGAATGCAGCATTGTAAGATTCAGGGTGGCGTGCGTGAAATGAAAGGCTCCGACTTTCCAACCACTCTTTCAGGGAGTGGATGGCCAGTGGGTAATTCACAGAAGCGGAACTCTGAGCAAAATGCTCCGCTAAGTGGTTTGCAAGTGTGGCGGAGTCAGTACAGACTGCTCCATTCAGCGAAAGCGCAGGTACGCTGATGGGGGACCGATAGCCATAAATTCGCCTAATCTTGGCCCAAACCTGCGATGGAGAGGTACGGAGGCCAATGGTGGAGATATACCTTTCCCAGCACTCCTGCTTGCATTGGCGAATTAGGCGGTGGGCTCGTGCATGGAGTCGTTTAAAGGTGATGAGGTGTTCCAATGAGGGACGCCGCTTGTGATGCTGGAGGGTCCACCTGCGATCTTTAATCACCTCAGTGATCTCTGGTGACCACCAAGGCACAGTCCGTCGCTGAGGGGACCCAGAAGAACAGGTAATGGCGGATTCTGCGGCAGTAACAATGCCGGTGGTGACCGAGTGAACCACCGCATCAGCGGCATCATTGGAAAGAGGCTCAATAGTGGCAATGGAGGTGAACAAGTCCCAGTCAGCCTTATTCACAGCCCATCTACAGGGGCGCCCAGAAGAGTGATGCTGTGGCAGTGACACAAAGATCGGAAAGTGGTCACTACCGCACAAGTCGTCGTGCACACTCCATTGGACAAATGGTAATAGGCTAGGGCTGCAGATCAAAAGGTCAATGGCTGAGTACGTGCCATCCATCACACTGAAATGTGTGAAGGCACCATTATTTAAAAGGAAAAGGTCGAGTTGTGCCAACACTTGCTCAACAATGCTGCCTCGGCCTGTTGCCACTGATCCACCCCACAGAGTGTTATGGGCGTTGAAGTCACCCAGCAATAGAAAAGGTGGTGGAAATTGGGCTATCAGTGCAGCCAGTACATGCTGCGGGACATCATCATCCGGGGGAAGGTAGAGACTGCAGACATTAACAGCCTCAGGCGTCCACTCCCGAACTCCAACTGCCTCTAAAGGTGTTTCTAGAGGGACACTCTCACTGTAAAGGGCGTGAAGGACGTAGATGCAAATGCCACCAGATACCCTCTCATAAGCTGCCCGGTTTTTATAATAACCCCGAGAGCCACAGAGGGCGGGGGCTCACATAGCTGGAAACCAAGTTTCCTGAAGAGCAATGCAGAGGAAAGGGTGAAAGCTGAGAAGTTGTCGGAGCTCAGCAAGATGGTGGAAGAAACCGCTGCGGTTCCACTGGAGGATGACATTGTCCATGGCCGAGAAAGGCGTGAAGGGACAGGGGAGGCAGATTACGCCACTGGGTCACCTGCTGCCACCAACTGAGTATCTGTGCAAGGGCTATCCATTGTGTCTGAGGGACCGGCGAGATCTAGGTCCTCAGCAGATGTCAGGATCTCCACCTCATCCTCAGATACAGAGCTTGAAGGTTGCAGTGGGGTGGGTGCCACCGCAAGTTCCTAGGCCTTAGAGGTCTTCTTCTTGGACTTCTCTCACTGCTCCTTGGGTTTCACTGGCTGGGAGGGCTTCAACGATTCAGTCTCCAGGACAGAGGAAGATCATAAAGCCCTATGACCAGCTGCTTTTGGGCACTTATGCCACTGACGGGCGTCATCCTTTCTGCTTGTGGAAACCTGGGAAGGGAGGGACCCAAGGGTCCCCTTGCGAGCGAGAGGAGCCGAAGTAGTTGGATGCTTCTCCGGCTTAGAAACAGGAACGGACATCCCCGATGGGTGGAGGGGGGTGTTGCTCCCGAGGTAGGTGGCGCAGGAGCAACAGGGTGGGTAGTGACCCCCCATGGGCAAGGGGGCATGTGGAGTTGTACAGCTCGGCGATCCGACTGGGATTCACTGAACTGATGGTGCTAGCACGGTTGTCGTAGCGGTGGCATATGAAGAAGTCAATCGCACAGGATGTAGTCGTTCATATTTCCTCTTAGCCTCAGTATAGGTTAGCCAGTCCAGGGTCTTATATTCCATGATTTTTCGCTCTTTCTGTAAGATCCTGCAGTCTGGTGAGCAAGGTGAATGATGCTCTCTGCAGTTCACACAGATAGGAGGCGGAGCACATGGAGTATTGGGATGTGATGGGCATCCGCAATCTTGACGTGTGAGGCTGGAAGTACAGCGGGAAGACATATGGCCGAACTTCCAGCACTTAAAGCACCGCATCGGGGGAGGGATATATGGCTTGACATCACAGCGGTAGAACATCACCTTGACCTTCTCAGGTAATGTATCACCCTCGAAGGCCAAGATGAAGGCACCATTAGCAATCTGATTATCCTTCGGACCCCGATGAACGCGCCGGACGAAATGAACACCTCGACACTCTAAATTGGCACACAGCACGTCATCAGATTGCAAAAGAAGGTCCCTATGGAAAATAATACCCTGGACCACATTTAAACTCTTATGGGGTGTGATGGTAGCGGAAACATCCCCCAACTTGTCACAAGCAAGTAACCTTCGTGAATGGGCAGAGGATGCCGTTTTTATCAATACTGACCCAGAGTGCATTTTGGACAAGCCCTTCACCTCCCCAAACTTGTCCTCTACATGCTCTACGAAGAACTGAGGCTTTGTTGACAAGAAAGACTCTCCATCAGCTCTCGTACAAACTAGGAACTGGGGTGAATAAGTGTCACTGCCATCCTGAGCCATACGCTCCTCCCACGGTGTGGCCAGGGAGGGAAACGTTTTGGGGTCGTATTTCTGAGTGTTAAATTGAGCCCGAGAACGCTTAAAGACTGCTGGCACCTGGCCAACAGTGAGAGATGATGTACCACGCTTCATTATGGGTCATCTGCCCTGATGCCACCCACTCCGAGCAAGGGCCCTCCCCACGGGTGCCACCCAGCACCAGCAAAGGCCACCTGGCACGATGGTCATTGCCGGGAGTCCCGATGCCCCAGGGAGATAGGCATCTACTCCTTGGCATATGTGGGGAGTTAACGGTGCAGGCACCAGCAGAGCGATACCTGTGTTGTCAGGGGGCTACAACCAACAGGGTACATGGCGGCCCCACGACAACGGACTGGCTACCATGCTGGATATTTGATGCAAGGAAGTCCATGGTTGTTGTCTCCGCAAAAAGCAACACTGCACAGTGCATAGTGGAAATCGCACCCAGGAATATATCCTCGGTCAAGAGATGGAGAACAAGCGGGACAGCAATGCGACGACGAGAAAGCTGGCTAAAGATCGCAAAGCACGATGAACACAATGCACCATGTAAGGTGTCCTTCCCCAATTGGCACGCTCTTTGGAAGAATTTCGAAACGTGGAGGTCAAACCTGAGAGGGGACCATCACATTTAGGCCGAAATGTTTGAGACTCCTTTTAGTCACCTCTTACGACAGGCAGGAATACTGCGGGCCTATTCTTACCCCCGAACTCGCAGGGGGTAGAAAGGAAACAAAGTGAGAAAAGCAGAAAAGGTGGGCAGCCCCCCCTGCATGATCCATACTCCTGTAAAATTTGGAAATGGAGTACAAAGTCAAACCCAACAATCGGACCATGTAGTTCAGAATAAAAAGCTTTTGAATGCCAGAAGGGAAGCCCTTCATCCATGGTTCGCAAGATATTGTGTGAGGAAAGGGAATGCTGAGTTTCACACTAGCTTTCTAAATCCATGCTGTTTTGTTGGTAGAAGCTTTTCTCTTTTAAGGAAATTTATTATATTCAAACTCAGAATATGTTCAAGAATTATGCAGCAAATCGACATATTGGGTATTGGTCTGTAATTCTGCAAGCCAATTCTTTCCTCCTCCTTATATATGTGAGCCACAGTGCTTTCCTCCCGTTTCTTGGGATTTGCATTGGGCTAGAGATTTGCGATAAATGCAAGCTAAGTCAGGGGCCAATGCCAAAAAGAACTCTTTGTAAAACTGAACTTGGATTCCCCGCGCACTGGGTGTCTTATTTGTTTCGAACTCTTTCCATTTGCTTATCAATACTAGGGACACCTGTTTCTGTGTCCTCCATCCAAGAGTCTGTGTGATAGTCAAATTATGGTATGTCTGTACAATTCTTCTGCAGGAATGATTTTTAAATGCGAAATTTAAAACTTCAGCTTTCCTTTTGCTGTCTTCTACTGCCACACACTGGTTGCTGAGTGACTGACCAGAAATCTTCAACTCACTTAGCAATTTAATGTGGGGAACCAGGATTTTCTCAAGTTTTAAACAAGATCTTTTGCTAATGTATAACAGTGGATGTTGTATGCTCTGTGCATTAGTCTTTTTATAAGCACATGAATGTCTACCAGCATTTGCCTCTCGACAGTTCTGTATTCCTTTTTTTGAACTGAGTGCACAAAAACCTCTGTTTCTTCAGAATGTTCTCAGTTTTGTTACTGCACCATGGTAGGTCCCACCTTTAATCCACTTACTCAATATGTACTTCTCCAGAGTGTGATTTACAATTGTTTAAACTTCACTCATAATTCCTCTACACCCATCACACTGGAACCACATAATGTCCATCTGTTGTCTAAATAGGAGTCTAACAACCACTTACCTGCTCTTTCCAGAATACAAACTCTTAGCATTCTAGGTGGATTTATTAACTTTTGTAACCGATGTCGCTATGATCACACCATGATCATTAATCTGAGTGGGTATTGAGACTGTCGATAAGGTCCACCAGCCTGTTTGTAGCTACAAGGTCTAAAATGTTTCCATTGCATGTGGGTTGCTGAACTAGCTACTCCAGATAGTTTTCAGAAAGTGTGTTCCAAACTACTTCACAAAACTGACTGTTCATACCACCAGCAATGAGAACAGACATCCGAGTCTACACTTGGTGGATTAAAGTTGCCTCCAATTAACATTGCTTGATCAGGGTACTTCCACAGTACTTAGTGTTGATTGTCTTTGGATGATTAACTGCTACAGTGCAATCGGGTGTCCAGTAAAAACATCTGATGATTAACTTCAGTTCACTCATGCTGGTTTCTCACATCCAGATAACTTCGCAGTAAGACTCAATTTTGACCTTGACAGGCATAATATTTTTACCATTTGCCACTGTAATTCCTCCGCCTTTGGCATCTAACCTGTCTTTTCGATACACATTCCACAACTCGTTAAATAGGCTATGGAGGGAAGTAAATTCATGGACTTTGTTACAAATTCTTTGGAAATTTACAATGTAAATCTTGAAATGCTGTCTTTACTTTGTACATGACCTGATACTGCCATCTGTGTGTTGACAAGCGAGCATTCATCAGAAGACCTAACCTAAAAAAAAAAAAGTGCACTCCGCAAGTGCTCTGCTAACAGGGTAGCTGCTTTCTCTGTATAGTCCACCCCTGATGTATCACACGGAATCCTACAATCCTCCACCCCATAACAGGTTCAGAAATCTGCTGGCAAGACATTAACAGAAATAGCAGTGCCTTGGGTTGAGATCCTCCACTCACCTCCAAATGAAAGGACTCCAATCAGTTATGGGTACAATACCACAAACTGAAAGCTCTGCTTGCACCCTGCAACTATGGCCAGCAGTCTTCATCACTTCTCCCAGCCACCTGTTTGAACTGAGAATGGCCTTATAAATCAAATGAAAGAACTGAGAATGGCCTTATAAATCAAATGAAAGGTGTCACTGATGCTGATGTGGGCCACAACTCGCTAATAATTACTCCCTGCACCCTCAACAGCCTTAGGCAGACTCTCCTCCACATCACAGATGAGGCCCCCAGGCACACCCACTGAGTGTACGTCGGACTTCTTCCTAGTCTGGGATGCTGTTTCTCTAAGGGGCTACTCTATGTGCCTAACATTGGAGCTCTCAATCTAGAAAATTAGAATATTAAGTAGAAATTTTAATATAATTGATTTCTCATTTCTAATTGCAATTTAGAGGAATTATGTTTTTTCTCTGAGCCTAAATTAATGTAATTTCAGTGAATTGATCAATGCTATGCATTTTATGATCTTAAAAACAAAGAAGTCATTACAGTTTTTGCTTTACAAATCGAGCTACTTGTGTAAATAAACAACCAGAGACACTGAATGCAGAATAATTGATCAAAACTAACACTGTATTTTATATAAAAATCCTGTTTTTGACATACAGGGTGTTCAGAAATTCCCATTAAAAACTTCTAGGACTTGTAGAGGGGGAGATAGTATATAATATTTTGAACAGGAACCGCTGTCCAGAAATGTACCATTTCTGTTCTACGAGTGTTTCAATTCAGATGTTTAACTCATCCACTTCTACTTGAGGGATTGAATTACACATGACGCAACACAATTATAAGGTAACAATTTGAAAGGAAACAATAACAAAACATACATTTATCACTTAAGCACATATATTTGTATTAACACTTAAAATTTACGTTCTGTACATATAGAATGCTGGAATCTTTTTCATTTTGGAATAATATAAACACAAAATGTTTAAGTGTTGACACAAACAAATGTGCTTAAATGATAAATGGGCATTTTGTTATGTTTCCTACTGTGCCATACCAAATTCAATTCTTCAATCAGAAGTGGATGAGTTACACATCTGTGTTGAAACTATCATAGAGTGGAAATGATGTGTTTCCATACATGGGTTCCTATTCAAAGTATTACGTACTCACTCCCCAAACCTTGTAATGAAAATATCTATATTTCACTTCCAATACATCGCAGCATTGCTAACACTCAAGTGATTTATCAAAACGTCAATGTACTGATGCTTCAGAAAATTTTGACGCCTCTAGTCAGTGTCCATGTCAGTGGCCTGGCCAGCACAACCATCATAAACCTTGTAAGACGAGGTGTTTCTCAATCATGAGCTGTCTCTCAAACCTAATTAACCCCATATCACAACCATTTTTTTCAGTCGCCAAGACTGTAAGAACCTTGGGAGAAAGTGCATGCCGATTATACAGGCCCTTTCCTCAACTCCAAACATGTAGTATCGATCATGCTAACTTCCAGCACATGTGATCATCCAAGTGCACACAAAAATTTTCACAACGGAAGGCTTGGTTGATAACCTAGCACATACAATGGATAACAGCTCTTCGCTACCAAATTCGATAAATGCTGCTGTCACAATGGTGTTAGCCTTATACCACTAACAAAACCAGGGAAATTGAAAAAAATAGTATGGACTTTCAAGCACCAAATACTAAAGACCATTTGGGAGTCATTAGCTAATTATCAAGCAGTAAGATCAAGAACTGAGGACTGTCAACACCTGCCAATGTTTGGTGATTTAAGTATAATTTTGGATGTGGGCGAACAACAGACCTTCCATCAGCAGAAGTGGATAAGCTGGGATTTTTCTATGAAATACAGTACCCATAATTTTCAGACATTAGGTCCTGTGGTAACACAATTTCATTTATTCCAATGGTGAAAAGAGTACTACTTAAAATATAACTATGTGGTACTCTGTTCTGTTCTTCACATAGGCTACCAATGGTTGAGTCAATGTGAAAGAAACTATGAAATATGAAGTTTGGTATGAAAGCTAGCCTGTGGCCCAAGAAATGGAACGATCAGATTAAATAAGTAATGGGTAAGGCGAACTCTAGATTGCAGTTTATTGGTAGAATCCAGAAGTGATGCAGTCCTCCAACAAAGGAAATTGCTTATAATACTTTAGTTCAAGCAGTCTTAGAATCACTTGCAGATAGACAACGCACTAAACAGAAGGGGCTACTGAAATGTTGAAATGTGTATGAAATCTTATGGGACTTAACTGCTAAGATCATCAGTCCCTAAGCTTACACACTACTTAACCTAATTATCCTAAGGACAAGCACAGAGAGAAGAAGGGGCTGCTCACTAAATTCCAAAATCCGGTCTTCGCAGAGGATGTAGAGCATATATTATTAACACCAACTTTCAAATTGCGCAATTATCACCATTCAAAGATAAGGGAAATTAGAACTCGTACTGAGACGTTCAGACAGTCGTTTTTCCCTCGCACGATCCATGAGTGGAACAGAGGGGGAAGGGGGAAATATGACTTTGGCGTGAATAGTGCCCTCCACCACACACCGCTTGGTGGCTAGCGGAGTATATATATAGATGTAGATGTAGAAGAAGCCTTTGTGCAATGTAGCTTAGATGTGGTAGCTCCACATAGTGCTGTAAGCCTTTTTTTAGTGAAGGAATACTGTGATAATGTGTCGATGATGCAAAAGGCAAGTCTGATGGTATATTCAAGTAGCAAAAAGTGACCAATAGCAGACCTCGTCTGTCTAAATCCACACTGGAACAGTGATGGCAAATGTTTAGATTCGATCCACCAGGAAAATCTCTTATTAATCATCCCCTCCAGTAGGGTGCGTAGAATTGCCATTAAGCTAATCAGTGAATAACTATCCTTGCTGCGTGGGTTTTAGCCAGGTATCAAAATTTTTATAATCATTCTTTCTTTGCAGTGTGTAGAAAAAATGTCTGCTTGTCATATCTTGTTGAATGTTGTTAGTATACCTAATTTCCCATTGCCACTACAGTGATGGAGCATTTGTTAATGTATTGTGTTTGGTTGTGGGCAAGTATCTGTGCACTCCTAATGCACTATCATATTCTCAACTGGATGACACTGACATTTCTACATAATTCATTGTTAGAAGTTCAGAGGCATCATGGCGACCAGCATGCGACAATAATTTCAGGGATCTTGACTTGGGAATAGTAGCCATTTATGCATCTCAACTTGCCCTGGACTTTATCAGCTGGAGTACATTTGGTTATCAAAGCAGCATAGTGTTCCAGCAGTCTTTTATTCTGTTGTCCAGTAAGATGCTGTTCTCTAGCTCTAGAGTCTCAGTCAAATTGGGTTTGGAGTCGAGGGGTCTGTGCCATTTTATGGTTAGTTTTCTCACTTTAATTGCAGCAGATATTTCTGTGGCTCATCAGCGAAGTGACTTGCATTTAGAATATCCCAATGAGAGAGGTACAGCAATTTTCGCTGCTTGCAGAATCAAATTCCTAACGTCTTGCACGATTTTGTTGAATTACTTTGTTTGGTTCATTGTGATTTGGACTACTAAGGCCTGCAAAAAGGCTCATTTTAAAAATGTAATAACTATCTGGTTACTTGAAAGCATGGGATCAATAAGATGACGGTATTAGTAGTTACTAACACAAGTCATTTTAAGTGCCCCATTTCATCACTGGTACTAGCGTGGAGCTACATAGCATAAGACCAAAAGAGCAAAAGCAGAGGAAGTACTGTGTGCATTAACGTGTATTGTACAGACAGTGCTGTGCAAACACAACATGGTGCCCTTTCCACATCTGTACTGTTTTTACAAAATACGCAGTACTGTTCAACTGTGAGAAGATTCTTATCAGTCTGCTGCAATTCGTGTAAGGCAATAGACAAAAGGGACTCATGAATGTTAGTTGCTCTAATTTGGCCCAATTACAATAATACACATTACAGTTCCATCGTAGTACAGTAAAAATTAGGGGTAACAAAGATGAAGGATGATTAGATTGGTCTGCTGTTTGATCTTGTGCTATCTGTGGGGTAGTTATCCATACTAATGGCTGTGTCTGCCACTGGTGATGCTTGTGGTGGTGGTGGGGAGGAAGGGGGGAGGGCAGGTCTGTACCATTTGGTATGGTATTATTATTTATTTTCCTTGACCTTTCCTCAACTCTTACCTTTTCTTTACCCTTACTGTGATGCTTGATACCACTGCTATTTCTGAAATTCCTTGAATTATGACTGGCAATCGCATGTTCTGAAATCATGTGCCCCCCCCCCCCCCCCCCCCCCATTTTCTTTGACAAACTGGGCGAACCTTCTAGCACAGAGGATGTCAACCTATGAAATTTGGACACTGGGATGGTTGTTGACAGGGCTCATCAGCATGTGCTGACCACAGTTACTGCAGATGGGTTCTGAGGTACACTGGGTAAACATATGGCCAAATCAGTAACAACAAAAGCATCACATAGGTGGTCGAATGTATGGTCAACCATTGCATCTGAGCACCATACCTTTTACTTTTGTGGAAAGGTATTCAATTTGAAACCCGCAGGCCTTGGGCGAGCAGAGTAATTCTGTGGGATTGTAAGTTTCTTTACTGAATTTTCGATCCATTATGTCAGCAGAGACAGTCAAATCAATTTGGAAAATACAGTGTAGTCAAACCTGAAATGGGAACTACACTTTATTCTGCCGACAAGATGATAGCACAAAGTATTAAAATCAGGACCTAATCAATGGGCATGTGGGCATAAACATGTAACACTGGGATCAATGGAGGCTGAAGAGAGATACAGGGTGGAACAAATAAAAGTGGCCAGGATGAGTGGATATGATTGGTGGTGAATGCATGCATATAACCACACCCCTTGACGTGCACACCACATGTACGCCTGCCGTGTGATCCACACAAGTTCAGAGCGTAGCGGAGGTTGTGTCAGTCAAAGTACAGCAATGCAAAGGGGCAACGGTACTCACAGAGGAGCAGCGGGTGTTCGTTGTGGAAAGTTACCTGACAACAAAGTCATGGAAATGGTGTGGTCAGTTGTTTGCTCAGAAGTTTAATGGTGCCAGCAAAGAGTGCCATGCAACATGTAGTCTGGATATGGCATCTGGGATCTTTTTTGAATGAGTCAAAAAACATTCTGTAACATGCCCGCGCACCAGAAAGTGTGGCTGCTGATCACCAGAAAATGCTTCAGAGTTCTACTAAATCAACCTGATGCCTGTCACAAAAGACTGGTATCTCATGTCGATCATGCAGACAAATACTCCACCTGGACCTGCACACGCATCCATACTGAGTGTCTGTTGTTCACCCATTAAAACTAGCAGATGCTCCTCAACTCCTCCAGTTTTGTGAGTGGCCATTCACTGAGATAACAATGAATGGCTTGGTCATGGATCTGTTCTTTATGTCTGATGAAGCCTGGTGTCACCTAACATGTCAACTCACAGAATCATAGGTTCTGGGCAGTGGAGAATCCGCATAACTTCCACAAAACACTTTTACATGATCAGAAGGTTGGGGTTTGGTGTGCAGTGTCTGCACACCGCATTACTGGTCCCATCATCTTTCATCAGACATTGACTATAGCGTGTTAACAATGACAACATTCTGAAACTATTTGTAGCAGCATTAACGGAAGAGGAAAAGACCTACAGTTACTCCCAACAGAATAAAGCAACTGTCCATACAGCCAGCTGAACCTTGGGGCACAGTTGCACAATCTTCATGTCTGACAGAGTTTTTAGCAAAAGTCAGTCTGGTCACAGCCCTAGCTGGCCACCCACGTCACTTGGTCTGCCAATGTGCGATTACTTTGAGTGGGGAGCCCTCAAGTCTAAGGTGTATCACAACAACCATCACAGACTTCAAGAACTGCAATAGAACAGTTTGGATGAGACTGAAGCAATTCCAGCACTCCAGCTTAGATCCATCTTAAGCAACTTGCTGACCAGGGCCCAAAAGTGCCAAGAGATGAATGGTAGTCACTTTGAACATTTATTATAGTCAGGTTATTACTGTAATTTCTTTCCACTACTGTGTTTGTTTCTACCCCAGAAATCTGTTATCCAGGTCAATTTTATTTGCCCACCCTGTATATAATCATAGGAGGTTGAATTGCAGCATGAAAAAGGGATTGCTCAGGGCCCTATTTTCACCATGCTCATACCTCTGAAGGAGTAGAGAGCCTTCTGAAGGGACCTGGTATGGACTAAAATTCAACACTGCTGGGATTTCTCAGCAACATGAACTGACAGGGTTATCTGGTTTCTAGCCTTGAGATTATCTTAAGCTGTGCTTGTTTTACTGTATCAATAAACACTCTAGTAGTAAAGATGCAACTTTTCACTCTCAATATGTTAAAAATTACAGTAAAAACAGTATTGCTGCAACAGTATTAAATTGTTTGTATTATCTGTGATGGCATTCACATGGCACATTCAAATTTTATTTCTTTACATGAGGTGACAGATGATGGCAGCACTCATGATGTCAATAGAGACATGTCAACAGAGACTAATACTCAGTGTTCTTAAAATAACATGCTATAATTTCATTTTACTCAGGCAGTTTGTGTCATAGTATGCAACTAATCTTCTGTAACTTTCTCTTAGTTCCAACTTACCTGTCCACAGAAACCTTGTCAAACAACACTCCAGTTCAACGGAGAACATTTCTAACAAATTGACCACTTCTGATAGTTTTGTTTTGAACACATCCTGCCATCTACTGAACACCAGTTGAACATGTCCAATTAATGCTTTATTTTTTCCACAATGAAACAATGAATAACCTGGACGTTTGCATATCTGTACATCTACTGTCTATAGAAATGAGTTGTAAGCAGTCAGTTTAAAATAAATAATAATATCAATTACTAAAAGGTAGATAAAAACAGTGAAACTACCACTAGGTGCTAAAAAGTTGGACGTCCACGACTCTTCACAGAATGGGGGGTTCACAGGCTTGTCTGCTCTGTAAAGTAGGATGATGGTGATCTGTGGCATTTCTGCCAAAAGAACACAATGCTGGTGCATGCACAAGTGTTTTGGAGAACATCATTCATTGTACATTGTGAACATAGAGCTCCGCAGCAGATCACCCCACACGTCTTTACACATTGACCCAATGACTTCATCAATTGTAACTGGAGTGGGCGCTAGACGAGTGGGATTCGGGTCAACGGAAGCGTCCAATTCCACTCGTCTGCTTTGACCCATGATGTAAGGGTGTTGTGGTGTGTGACGTCATTACAACGTGGAGTTTGAGTTTATTGTGTTTGTAGATGTCGTTGTGTTTGATGGCGTTTCTCTCTCTCTCTCTCTCTCTCTCTCTCTCTCTCTCTCTCTCTCTCTCTCTGTGTGTGTGTGTGTGTGTGTGTGTGTGTGTGTGTGTGTATGTGTGTTGTTTTTTTTTAGGATGGCGGGCCGAAATTTGTTGGTGGTAAAGTGTTTGTTTTTTTTGGGTCTATTTTTCTCGAGTTGTAATGTTTTGTGTATTTATTGTGTATTGAATGTGTTTCAATTTCGCTAGGGATTTTTGAGTTTTCAATTTTTGAGGTGTTGTTGTTTTGTTTTTTATAGATGTAGGTGTTGGTTTTTTCGTAACAGTAGTTATAATTGACCTATATAGGTCAAGGGAAATTACCGATTCCAATTTTCGTATTTTTATATGTAGGTATAGGTGTTTTGGTAGTCAGCTGTGGCCAAGGGAAATGTCTGATTCCAATTTCCATAGTTTTTGCTGTACACGTTGGTGTTTTTGTATCGTCAGCTGCCGTTGACCTATATAGGTCAAGGAAAGTCTCCGATTCCTGCAGATTTTGTAATTATTTTTTTGTTCATCTTGTGTATTTTGGGATCGTGGTGGTTTTTTTTTACTGTTATATTTAGCTTGTCGCCTCCCTAAAACCCCTGATTACCCGCAGTTGTCCTGTTAGTTTGATTGTATTTTTGGAGGGAGATGTTATTTTCTTATTTATAGGTATTTTCGTGTTTGTTGCGTGTGTATGTAGTGATATCATAGGCGCCATATTGGAGACACTTAGAATAGCCATTTCCACCATATTGATGACGTCATGGGTCAAAGCAGACACGTGGAATCGGACACTTCCATATTCCCTGGGATTCGACTGTTGATCAATGGAAACTTGTCAGATCTTTCGATCAATGGAAACTTGTCAGATCTTTGGATGAATCACATATCTGCTTCACTAGATTGATGGTCGTCTTCACAAATGCCATCACTGAAATGAACGGCAGCTCAAAACATGCAGCACACCATGGATGCAGGCTGGTGAGAGCAGTATTACACTATGGGAGACATTTTTCTACACTCGCATGGGACCTGTGGTAGTAATTGAAGACACACTGAAAGCTGCAATCAATCTGCATCACTTCATGCTTGATGTCTTCCGTGACAGCGATGTCATCTTTCTGCAGTATAACTGTCCATGTCTCGGAGCCAGAACTGTACTTCAGTGGTTTGAGGAGCATTATAGAGAACTCATGTTGATGCCTCAGCAATCAAGTTCGCAAGATGTAAGTTTCAAAGAACCCCTCTGGGTCGCTATCGGGCACCATCACCTCATACGCAAATCAGCGGCCCTTTATTTATGAGAATTACATGACCAGTGTGTAGACATCTAATTCCACATACCTCCACAAACCTCAATAAACTGCCGGGTCCCTGATATGCATATTCAGTGATGTATTTCATTCCAAAGATGGGAAAACAAACTATTAGGCAGGTGATCATAATGTTTTGGCTCATCAGTGTATGTGTCAACACATTTGGCTTGGTGGGTCAGTAATAAAGTGCCAACTACAGGTCCAAAATTTATGTCACTAATCACTTCTTTCACCTCTGGCGATGTTAGCTAATGTGAAAAATGTTGAGTTGCACTGTGGTATGGAGTCTGGGTTAAACTATAGGTCCTCCTGTAATTGGCTGAGTAAGTCAGTTCACAGATCAGAGGAAGGCAACAGCATACCACCTCCAATAGGACCCTGCCTAATGCAGCACTGTGGTGTTCGAACTAACCTTTGGTTTGATGGCAGCTGTACCTTATTCACAGCTGAGGAATGAAATCATTTTGGCTGATAATCAGGAAGAAGGTACACTGACACAAGTATTTGGTCTCACCAACTACAGTTTAATGTATGTAACTTGCAGATGCCATTCTTCCCACTGACTCTTTAACTCATCACTTCTTCAACAACTCTGCTAAGTTTCAATACACTGCACATCAAGCCACAGGATTTTCCACACATACTTTCTTGGCTGCAAAATCTGTTAATATAGGCTCTATTTCTCTGAATGCTCATGTTTTCTGGAACCCAGCAGATTGCACATGTGACTTTTACATCAACTACACACATTGTGTGGTGTAATACACAAGGCAGCTATTAGAGTTACAATATTTTAAAAATAATTGTTACCTTCAGAACTGGAGTACAAACGGGGGACAACTTAACTGGGACTTCTCTCTTGAGGTGTAATGTATAGCAGTGATGGGTTCTCATGTTAGGTGTCTATACTACATACAATTTTGCATTAGTTGCCCAACTGTTGACAGGGATGTATCAAATAGATCGAAGTGCTTGCTTTCATAAACATTGCTTCATTTATGTGTGAATGTAAACTATTCGGAAGAGTAATACTAGTGAATGTCGTTTTCAGGTTTCCAGCAAGGTGGCAGTGTGAAAAATCACAAAGTTTTCATCGGCCTCATGGTTAGGCCTTAAGGGACTGAACAGCAAGGTCTTCAGTCCCTCGATCAAGAGATATTTCATCTGGAGTTAGTGATGCCAGCCAGAAATGTGACTGAATTATAGAAGTATGTAGGAGTGGTAACATCAAGGCAATCAATGCAATATTGATTCCAGAGACGAGAAATAGTTTAAAGAGAAGTAAAAGTAATCACTCTGTCTAGTACATAAGTCAGAGCAGACACGGGGTCCCCCATGGTTCACCTGTGGTGAGAGGAAGCCCAGCTGCATCTGACCCCTGCCAACTGGATTATGGGAAAAGACAGTCACGGGGTAAAGAATGACTTTTGGCTGGGAGATTAATAATACAGACAGCTAAAAACATAATGGACATCAGTTGTATCAACAATAATAAAATAAGGCGAGAGAAATAAACATGTCTGGAGGTGGGTGGGGGCTCAGGCAGGTGCTTCCTGTGGCTCTAATCCAATGGGGACTGTTCCTCCCACAGTTTACCCAACCTAGATCAATTCCAGTGAAAGTGTTACAGAGAAATTACACCCATTACACATGGGAGTGATACCCCAAAATGGAAAATACAGTGTAGCCAAAAAAGTGGCTACCGCATATAAATGCAATTAAAACAGAGTAAAATAGGGTTGACCAAGGCAGCTGACAGAGAAGGTAGGGTTGAGGATCTCCCAAACCCAGCATGTGTTTGGAGATGCCCCAAACTGAACTAGAAAGTAGTTCGAAGTTATATCTGAGAATAAAAATCATTTTCACATAGAAAATGGAGAACCAGTTCAAGTTTTCTGTGAGTAGTCTGCCAAAATTATAAGCAAAGAATCTGCAGACACCACGGTTAGCATGGAGAGCCAGGAGGATGAGCATTCTATCAGGATGTGAAACACTGTTGCTAATGCTCTGGAACCACACTGTAGTGCTGGCTCATTACAAACAATAAAACTATGGGTTAATCTGGTATGAACAGTCCAGGAATCTAACAAGAGCCCAGTGCAGCAGTACTATTGTGGAGTTTGTCAGAGAGCACAGTGGCCCACCAGATGTTCCATCTCCGAATAAGGAGGGGTCTTATTTGCACCCACAAATATGCACCTAGGATTGTCAAAATGAATGTTGGGCGAGTAATCACTTCTCTATCAAAATATTCCCTGGGATACTCACATGACCTGGTACCCAGAGAAAGGAAATGAACAGGCAGTATGACTTGGGTCACAGAGAAGGTCATGAATAATAGACATTACAGGGTGACAAGAATAACGTAGGTAAATAGCCTGGAGACAGCTCATTGAGTCACTCCAAATTAAAAAGCGGTTGAGGTCTGTTTAATAAAATGTAAGGCTCTGTTAAAGACTATCAGCTCTGCTTTAAAAACACTACATGTTCCCACCAACAAATGATGTTTCTGATCAGTGATGATGTAAAAGCATATTCCATCCTATCCATGGTTTTAGAGTAGTCAGTGTAAATGATAATAGCAGCCTCATACTTCTGAAGAACTGAAAGGAACAGACAGGCAGACACAAGAAAGTCATGTGCATAAAAATTTATGTCCTTGAATTAGATTGGTCCTAATTCATGGTCTGGATACTGATCAAGGTGGGAGGGTCTTGTAGGGCAGGTGGGTGAGTAGGAAAACACAGACAGCACATTCTGAGGGAGTTAGGCAGAGGTGCCATCAGAGGGCTTTGAGACACATTCGAACTGTAATCCCACCTGAGGGAAGGCATCTGGAGTCAATGCCCCTTGTATGCAAAAAGAATTTGTAAGTTGGTTGATTAGGAAACCACTGGATGGTGATTGCATTAATGTGCAAGAGTTGGTACCATCCGAATTGAAGAGGGAAGATCTCCACTTTGTCAAGGAGACTGGCTACGGGAGTAGTCCAGAAGCCACCAGTAACATCTTACTCCACTATGACGGACAGGGTAAAAATAATTTCAAAGCAAAAAGTGTCACTGAGCTGGAAATCTGGCAACCATAGTCCAATCAGGACAAGACCAGGGTATGGTAAAAATATGGAGGAGAGCAGTGCGCTCTGCTTTCGAATGCAGCTAGTCTTTAGTTGACAAATATGGAGCAGCCACATCAACTTTTTATCAAAGAGGAGCCACAAAAATTGGGACTTTACAACAAAGTTCAAGTGCTGTGTATCCAAGTAGAGATCTGTGTCAAGATGGAAAATGGTACGATGACAAAAATGCATGACCTGCGTATTAATGGGTAAGAACTGGAAGACAATAGAAAGTGTGCCAGTGGATGCCCTTCAGAGGGTGCCTTGAAATTGGCATTCTGGCCAGACTGCAGAACGGGAACTAGGCCAAATACAAAAGTCATCAACACACAGCACCACTGGTTGGATAGAGGTCACTTTCCCATCAATGGTGATGAGGAAGAGAGTAACATTCAGTATGGAGTGCTGCACGACACCATTCTCTTGGACCCATGGGGAGCTGAGTAATGTACCTATTCTATCCTGAAACAACCAATGAGATAAAAAGTGATGAATAAAAATTGGTAGAAAGCTTCAAAAGCCACACTCATGGACGATAAGTGAAACGTGATGTCGGCAAGCACTGTTTTATCTCTTACGTAGGTCAAGACAAACTACAATGAGGTGTTGATGTTTAGAAAAAGCCCATCAAGATTGCTGATTCCAACCTTACAAGATGGTTGGTTGTGGATTGTTCCTCTTGGAAACCATACTATTAGGGAGACAAAAGCCCTTGCAATTCAAGAACCCAGCATAATCGTCATGCTACCACCCTTTCAAACAGTATGCTGAGTATGTTGGTGAGGTTAATCAGTTAGAATCTGTTGATGGACATGCAGTTTTTGCCTGATTTATGGATTAGTACAATGATATTATTTCGCCATTATGAGAAGAAAACATTTTCTATCCAAGTGCGGTTGAAGACCCTAAGTAAACAGAGCCTTTCAGATGCTGGACCATCTGATTATGAACCAAATCAAGACCTGGGGCCATTTCGTGTCACAAGTCAAGAGCATGGAACAGTTCCCAATCAGTGAAAGGTTCATTATATAATTTAGCATTATGGGGGTAAAAATGTCTTCAACATGCCTTTCATGCATTCAAAAAGTAGCCAGCTGTGCACATTGTTGGAAAGTGGGTCACAAGGTGTTAAAACATGAACTGATGCACTGGTAGAAATAGCCCTATGAAAGAAGACCCAGAACAGTTGATGGCCTTTGCACACCCAGAAGACTATGGATCTTGGTCCACACCTGGGTTGAAAAGGAATACATTTTCGAGGAGGAGATGTAGCACTCCCAGTATTCCTTCTAACTTCATTTAAGTGGACAGTGACCCTTGGCATGAAGCCACTTAATAGCAATGAGCGTGGTCTGAGGGGGATGTTGCTTGAGTCCATGCAGGGCCCTTTGAAGATTTTGAATAGCTATTGCAACGTCTTTGGTCCACCATAGCATTGGTCCATAGTGGAAGAGGTCTGTAGAAAGGGGAACAGCAGCTCCAGAGGCAGTGAGTGATCACACTGGAGACATACCCCACAACATTGTTAACGCAATCTGATAGTGAGGGAATGAAGGTGATAGCAATGCTTCACAATTGACAGCTGGCTCTTTGAAGAGAAGGAGAAAAGGAGGAGAGAATTTATTGGATTAAGTTGGTTCTCTAAAAGTGTGTCAGTCCCCTGCCTGAAGGTAATTAAATGTTACAAATGATGATAGCTAGGGTCATTCAGACTCTCATGCTTCCAATATGGCACTGAGGGGAATCCACTCACTGACAATATCTGTGTGAACCAATGTACAAACTGCTCCAGATGCTCTATTGGGGTCAGTATGGTTCTGACGGAATGCAAGGCAAACTCAAGAGGTTGAAGAATGGTCGTCAGTGAAATGCGTTTCTTGTGGGGCAACACAGATTGCAGAAACAGAAGAAATTAGTGGTTTTAGTTCTGGCAAGCAAAAATAATATCCAGTCTAAATAATATCCATTCTCACTGCATTGAATTATACTGTTAAAAGTATTCTAGTTAAGCATGTAGGACAAGAAGGATAGGTCGCGCCCCAGGGTCACTGTCTGTACCAAAGGGGATGAAGACAACAATGAACATTGATTCAGAATGGGACAGTTTGGAGGGATATTGCACCTCTGGAGTCACAGGAGTAGCTTTCTTCCATGATTTCTTATTTTTCTCTTTCACTACTTTTCACACTTGAGAATCTTGTGAGGGCTTATCCATCATTGGCATAGCAACCAGAGATGAGTGGTCAGCCCTGGGACCCACAGTCGACAGCTCCTTCAGCCACTGGCAGCTGTCCATTTGCTGGGCTACAGACTTCCGGGGAGAGGGTTTCCTAAAGGGTGCCCTGTTGATTGTACACATCAGATGAGGATACTGCTTCTCCGTTGAGTGTAGGGAGCCGAAGTTTCTGCAGATGATTTACATTTACATACATACTCCGCAAGCCACAGTACAGTGCGTGAGGAGGATACTGATCATTTCCCTTCCTGCTCTACTCATAGGTACAGCAATGAAAAAACTGGATATATACCTTCATATGAGTCCTAATTTCTCATATCTTCGCTGTCCTTAGGGGAAATGTATGTTGTTGGCAGTAGGATTGTTGTGCAATCAGCTTCAAATGTTGGTTCTCTAAATTTTCTCAGTATTGTTCCTCAAAAAGAATGTTGCCTTCCCTAGAGTGATTCCCATTTGAGTCCCCAAAGCATCTCCATAACACATGTGTGTTGTTTGAACCTACCAGTAACAAATTTAGTTAACTGTCTCTGAACTGCATCAATCTCTTGCTTTAATTCAACTTCTTGTGGATCGCAAACACTCGAGCAGTGCTCAAGAATAGGTTGCACTAATGTCCTATATATGGTTTCCTTTACAGACAAACAACATTTTTCAAAAATTCTCCCATTAAGCCGAAGCTGACCTTTTGCCCTCCCTACCACACTCCTCATATGCTCATTCCATTTCATATCGCTTTGCAACATTACACACAGATATTTAAAAGACGTGACTGTATCAAGTAGGCCACTACTAATGCTGCAGTCAAACACTATGGCTTCATTTTTCCTACTCATCTGCATTAAATACATTTTCCTACATTTAACGCTAACTGCCATTCATCTCACTAACCATGAAAAGCACCAGTGTATAGGGTTTCCTTTCCAATCACGCACCGAGCAAGGTGGCTAAGACAGCGTTACTGCAGTGTTCTCATGTTTGGGAGAAGAGGGGTTCCTAGCCCGTTTGGCCATCTTGGCTTGGGTTTTCCCAAGTTGCTACTTTGAATGCTGGGATAGACCCATTGATAAGGCCATGGCCGACTTCCTACCCTATCCTCGCCTACTTTGTATAGGTTTTATAAATGTATTTCTTATTTCTGTGATGTCTGATATGTCCGATACTGTTGTGCAGAATGGTCTAAGGACGAATAAATAATTTTATTTACGCCACTGAAAAAGGAAATCGAATCAAGCATTATAAGTTACCCAGGGGGAAAAAAGCGGTAAAGCACAACTTCTTGCCAAATCTACGGGAAGATTGCCGGCCAGCAGTTCGGTCCGTTTGTACATAAAAATTCACCGGAAAACACTGACGTTACCTACACCTTAAGCATGCATATAACTACAGTAGATGGACAAAAATATGGAAACACCATACACACAACAAATTACTATGTCTTAATACGGTATAGGGAAAATACTGGCATCCAAAACAGCTTCCAGTCGTCCAGGGATGGATAAATACATGCCCTGTATGTTTTCAAGGGAATCATATACCATTCTTCCAAAATAGCGCAAGTTCAGGAACGATGGTAGACGTAGATCGCGATTACGCACGCTCCTCTCCAAAGTAGAACACAAAGGCTCAATAATATTGACATCTGGTGACTGTGGTGCCAGGGTAAGATGCGATAATTCACCCTCGTGTTCACAAAACCAGTCCTGCGCAATGTGAGCTGTTTAAACAGGGACACTGTCGCCTTGAAACACAGCATCACCATTGGGGGCAAACACTGAACCATGGAATACAACAGAACAACCTGTAGGCTTCGTCAGCATCTGCATTTATATTCGAGCATGCATTTCTCGCGGTGTTTCCGTATCTGAATCATGGAATACAACAAAACAACCTGCAGGCTTTGCCAGCATCTGCAGTTATGTTAAGGCATGCATTTCTCGCGGTGTTTCCGTATTTAAGTCCAACCCCTTGTCCATAAATACATATCAAATGTGCCACAAAAATTCAAGAAGCTGTTTTTACCCTTATAGGAGCTTTCCCAGAAATGTTCTTAACTGTAGATAGGCTCAAAGTTTTTATGTACGTTGCCATAGTTTGTCTGGAATGTACGAAGCTCAATCCAAATCAAATTTAGGACACAATTACGCGAAACAACTTTCAAAACAAGCAACTAAACACCAACGAGTGTAGACATTTCTAATAGTAAACACTTCCTGTTTCCTTATCCATCTCCTACACGTGTATTCAAAGATATTACCATTGTTAAATTACTTCATATTATCGTAAAAAAAAGAGACCGCCTTCATTGTTTCCTTTTTCTATGCAGGAAATTAATGTGACCAAATTACCCAAAAAATTCGTTTATTACGTGATTTTGGAAGCATTACAGGTAATTTAAGATTCATTAAAGTATTGTAAGTTTTATTTTCCTTTTGTTTAAATTAAATGTCAGGATATTTCCTCGTTACTTTTGTTTAATTGAGATAAAGTTGCATTTGTTCCTGGAGCAAACAATTCTGCGACGTCTACATTTTCAAAATATTTAGTTTTCTATTGGCACATCGACTACCGTCATCTGCAGAGCAGTACTGCTCATGCAAAACTGCGTGGTGTGACGTCATATT
Organism: Schistocerca americana; assembly: GCF_021461395.2. NCBI lineage: Eukaryota > Metazoa > Arthropoda > Insecta > Orthoptera > Acrididae > Schistocerca > Schistocerca americana. The sequence goes on along the minus strand of NC_060130.1, from coordinate 654,439,559 downwards.
GGTTGGTAGAGGGGCTAAGCGTTTGTAAGCAGTTTGTTTTGTAGCTCATTTTGAATTGCAGAAACTTATTTAAAATTGCTGAGTTCGGTTTTTGGTGTGTGATTTTTTAATATACTTGACTCAAATATTATAGTAACTAACCGGAGAGAATGACGTATAGGTTAAACTACGTACGAAACGGGCTGGAATTATGTGCCATTTTTTACTAATGACATTAAGAGGTTTTTGTGACAGTTTATACGCCGTGGCAATTCCATTGCTTGTATCTTAGACAGTTATCATCAGCCTTGAACGTATATTCATTTATAATTATTTTTTTATAGTTCTTTGTAAATTTCTTCATAACGTTCATTGAAGAAAATAAGACTCCGTTGAAATGTCACAGGCTGTTATGCCTACAAATCAGATGCGTGAGAGCCCACCAATGGAGCGGAATATACATGAAATGCTGAAGGATACGCCGGTGATGAATGATAGCAATACAGCTGTACACTCAGGAACAGCTCCCCCGACACCGCAGCGTATGGGCTTTATCCAACACCCGACATCATTACCTCTAAGTCAGACTGCAGGTAAATATCACCAACTGTTATTTGAACTTTATTGCCTCATTGTTAAGAATATTTTATTCGTTCCTTCGAGTATTAGTTACATCACGACACTCAATGTTTGTAAACATAAACATCGTGTGGTGTTAATTACAGATGACATTATCTGTCAAAATCATCATAATGATTTCGTGTCAGATACTTAATGTTACCTAATGATTTGCGAAACATCGTTAAATGTACATTCACATGTGCTGTGTCTTAGGTGTCATAATACTTACAAAACGAGATGTGTTGTCTCTCACCATTATAAACAAGAACATAAAGAGAATGAGATTCACACATTGCAGTACAGAGGAGTTTTTCAATTTGGTGGTACACAAATAATTTGTCTTCACAGAAACATAGTGGTTACTTGTGACATGATTCCTCCATTGAAGTGAGGTGGTTTGTTCTATGTTCAAATTCCTTGGATCATGCAGCAGCACTTTTTCTTGACCTATAGCTATTTCTTATCTACATACACAAGTCTTTAATGTGTGTTTACATCAAACATGGAGACACATCTGCCTCAAAATATGATACCGTGAGTTGTCAGCCTGAATTTAGGTTTCAAAATGATCTCTCAATAGAACATGCTGTTTTTAAATTTATGAAACATATTTCACGAAATTTAAGTGGCAAAATATTGGCTGTATTTTCTTTGACCTGTCAAGAGCATTTGATTGTGCAGCTCACAGCATTCTCCCAGTAACTACAAATGTTATGGAATCTGAGATCGTGCTGGTAACCGATTTTCATTCTATGTAACTAAAAGGATACAGAGTGTTGCAGTTAAAAAGCTTGTGGGGGTTTTCTTGGCGAAACATCATCAGAATGGGAATTCTCAGTATCAGTGTGCCACAGAAATTAATATTGAGTGTGCTCTTATTGTTTTTATATATGAATTATATATGCAAGTAGCAGAAATAGTTTCCTTTGCTGATGATGGAAGTATTGTAATAGAGTCTAATGGAGTAACTTCAACACTAGTCTGAATAATTTCTCAGAAATTAATCACTAGTTTTCTGCCAGTGGACTTTCACTGAATTTAGATAAAACACTATACATAGGGTTCATAGTATCGGAAATAATGCATGAGGATAAATCCATAAATGAAACATAATATTCTAAATTTTTGGGTTTTTATATTGATAAGAAACTAAACCAGAAGTTGACTGTGACAGATGTCTTTAAACCACTAACATCTACATTAAGGATAATATGTGGTATCTGCTCTGTAATGCAGTTTAAACATTTGTGCATACTGACAGCAATCTCACAGTTCATTTACTCCTTTATGAAGTGTATCAATAGCCAATCACAGCTTGAACACAATGGTAACATTCATAAATATAATACTAGAGGGAGATACCAAGCAGTGTGACACAGTCATGAGCACATTACACTAGGATTCAGGACGACGATGGTTCAGATATTCAAATCTGTGTCCATCCAACCAGATTTAGGTTTTCCATGATTTCCTTAAATCACTCCAGGCAAATGCAAGGATAATTCCTTTAACAGGACACTGCAAATTTCCTTTCTTATCCTTGAAACGATCCGAGCTTATGCTCTGTCTATATCGACCTCAGTGTAGACGGGACGTTAAACCCCATCTTCCTTCCTGGAGGGAGATTTACACCATCCATCACTCACTCTTATTGTGGCACAGTAGGGAGTGAGATATTCAACCATAAAAATCTTTGGATAAAGGGGAAAATCAAACAATGAAAAAGTTCTGGATGGAATTATAACAGTATTATGAGAAGGGTAGATTGCTGTTCACCATATAGAGGAGACGTTGAGTCGCAGACAGGCACAACAAAAAGACCGCTTTATATTTAAGCTTTTTTTCTAAAGGCTCCAGAGTAGAAACACACACACACACACACACACACACACACACACACACACATTCACATTCACAACTCGGACACACATGACCACTGTCTCCGGCTGGAAACAATGGCCATTTATGTGGCAGTTGTGCTTGTGTGTGTGTGTGTGTGTGTGTGTGTGTGTGTGTGTGTGTGTGTGTGTGTGTTTTTTCTATTTTGGAAGAAGGCCTTTTGGCCAAAAGCTTAAGTGCATAACAGTATTTTTGTTATGCCTTTCTGCACCTCAACTTTTCCTCTGTTTGGTGTCTAGCTGTGTATAATTTTCATAATATTGTTGTTATTCCATCCAGGGCTGTCCATTGTTTGATTCTGCCTAATGGATTTTTTTTTCCATCCCACAACCCAATACTCTTTTCCTTTGTTCCTATTCTCTAATGCATTACCTTAATCAGTGTATCTCCTTTTCTGTTCTTCTTTCCTGTGTCTTTTCTGTTGCCTTCAAAACCACACACACTCTGACTTACGAAACATGCTGTATCAACAATCTATTCTGCACACGACACGTGACTATGTGACTGCGCAGAATGTTCGTGCAACATCTCATAATCACATTCTTCCTGCCTATATAATTACTTCCATACCTTCAAATTAGTTATGCTTCCTCACTTAGTGTCGTGTATGTATGTGTGTTATTTACTGTACCTACCTGTGCCACCTGAACTTAGAACATTGACGTTACCGCCACCTCCCCGTTTCTCCCATTATTCCAGCATGCACATACTAATCTCATTTAATCAATGTACACCTGCTGTCCACTCTCTTTTCACACATATCCACCCAACAACCTGCAGCACATTATTATTGTCTTTTTACATATTTTTCTCTCTGATGTCATTGCATTTTTACATCCGTTTTAGGTAGTTTTCACTATCGGCCATACTCCTTCATGTTTCATCTTTTTCCCCATACTTTATTCGTCTTGTGCCTGTTGTGAATTTTACCCACATATTTTTACTTCTTTTATGCATTTTTTTTTATCTTCCACCATGGATACTTGCTGCTATCATCTGTGCCAATGGAAACAAGTTTCCTATGCCTAATCAGAACCCAATCCCACATAGACTCCTCCCAACCCACCCCAAAATGGTCTGTGTGACAAATGTCGTAAACAACATGGCAACAATAACATCATAATCATTACTGCTTTCTTTTCCAACCGTGCTAAACTAAAAATCAGTCTGTCACCACAACCAGGGTGTTTCTTTACATTTATTGGCTTCACCAGCTAATAATCAGACTGTTAAAATATGCACCAAAATGTGACATCACAGCAGCCATTAATGTTATGTTACTGGTCAAAGGTGAGTACTAGTATCAAATATAAAATATTCCTCTTGACCCAAAGCTGTGGCCACCTATCTGGTGACCTAAAGAATTAAGTAGACCAAAAAATTACCCTTAGATAAAAACTGAAATCATATCTCATCAATAATACAAGAATTGGTCAGCATGTTGCCATATTTTTTGCTGATAATGTGTTCTATAACTCTATATCTAACTCCTCAGCCATAGCAAGAGGTTACAATTATGTTCTACAGGACATACCAATAACTAACTAACTAACTAATCTCCCTCCCACCCTCCCCCCCCCCCCCCCCCCCTCTCTCTCTCTCTCTCTCTCTCTCTCTCTCTCTCTCTCTCTCTCTCTCTCTCCTCTGTTCAAAAATTTTTATACATTCAGAATTTTCCATTCATCGTCAAAGTAGAGAATTCATGAAGAGTGCAACTCATTATTATTTCTGTTTAAAGTTAACGCTCTTTCCAAAAGATGGTTCTGGTTAACAACCAAACTTCAGGAGGCAGTAAATTAATAGCAAGGCTTTGATCAGGATGTCCAGTTGCTTAAAGAGCATTCTGCAAGAAATTATTTATATATGGTACTTCAGAATTATTGTATATTATTCTACTGCAGTGAAATGGTACCCTTGCTCCCTCAGTAACTGCCTTATGTCACTTTTTGTTAAGTTACAACACTTTTAAGTATACAACATTTTACAAAAGCTACACATTTTATGTCAAAGGGAAAACCACAACCTCTGTGCCAATAGTTTGCCAATAACTATTTTTATTTAGCCATCTGGTATCACCATTGTTTTCCTGTGCAGCTGATTCAGATGTACAATGAATCAGTTCTTAAACCTTATCTAAGAAATTTAAGCGCACTATAGCTGAAATAAAGTACATTTGTGATTGACAGATTGCACTGGAAAAGTACGTATTTGGGGGGGTTACTGCGATGATGAATGTATAGCTTGAACTACATGACAAATCAGTGTACATGATAATATTATTTTTGTGTTGAGATTTGTTGGCTTCACCAACTCACAATCAGATTATCACATTTCAACGTAACGTAGAGCTTGGCCTAAGTGAAAGATCAGTCTGTCACCACAACCAGATTTTTTGCTGTAGCATTTGTTAGCTTCACCAGCTTGCAACCAAATGGTCATATTCTGACCTAGCCTGGGCCTCAGACTTCGCTTCCAGTCAGTCTGTCTGCACATCCCAGTTTTTGAAGTCACCAAAGAAATATCAAAATCAGTAAACAGTCTTAAAATTCACAACAGTCATATCATTAAAAGTTATTCTGGTGATGTCCATATCAAAAACAAATGTAATCAACTCTTATCTTCTGCTGAAAGAAATAATTAAATCCAGCGATGCTCATTGGCCGCCAATGTCAATGAATTGCCATCATCCTCACACAGTGCAAGAACTGTCAACACCATAAGTTCACTTCAAAGCATGATTATTTTGTTAATTTTCTACAGTCATATTACAGAAAGTCAACTTTGTAATAGCTCCTTGACTTGGGTGCCATCTTTAGTCCCTAAGACATGTGGCAGCTGTTTAGCTCCTAAGCTGATGATTTACACTCCTGGAAATTGAAATAAGAACACCGTGAATTCATTGTCCCAGGAAGGGGAAACTTTATTGACACATTCCTGGGGTCAGATACATCACATGATCACACTGACAGAACCACAGGCACATAGACACAGGCAACAGAGCATGCACAATGTCGGCACTAGTACAGTGTATATCCACCTTTCGCAGCAATGCAGGCTGCTATTCTCCCATGGAGACGATCGTAGAGATGCTGGATGTAGTCCTGTGGAACGGCTTGCCATGCCATTTCCACCTGGCGCCACAGTTGGACCAGCGTTCGTGCTGGACGTGCAGACCGCGTGAGACGACGCTTCATCCAGTCCCAAACATGCTCAATGGGGGACATATCCGGAGATCTTGCTGGCCAGGGTAGCTGACTTACACCTTCTAGAGCACGTTGGGTGGCACGGGATACATGCGGACGTGCATTGTCCTGTTGGAACAGCAAGTTCCCTTGCCGGTCTAGGAATGGTAGAACGATGGGTTCGATGACGGTTTGGATGTACCGTGCACTATTCAGTGTCCCCTCGACGATCACCAGTGGTGTACGGCCAGTGTAGGAGATCGCTCCCCACACCATGATGCCGGGTGTTGGCCCTGTGTGCCTCGGTCGTATGCAGTCCTGATTGTGGCGCTCACCTGCACGGCGCCAAACACGCATACGACCATCATTGGCACCAAGGCAGAAGCGACTCTCATCGCTGAAGATGACACGTCTCCATTCGTCCCTCCATTCACGCCTGTCGCGACACCACTGGAGGCGGACTGCACGATGTTGGGGCGTGAGCGGAAGACGGCCTAACGGTGTGCGGGACCGTAGCCCAGCTTCATGGAGACGGTTGCGAATGGTCCTTGCCGATACCCCAGGAGCAACAGTGTCCCTAATTTGCTGGGAAGTGGCGGTGCGGTCCCCTACGGCACTGCGTAGGATCCTACGGTCTTGGCGTGCATCCGTGCGTCGCTGCGGTCCGGTCCCAGGTCGACGGGCACGTGCACCTTCCGCCGACCACTGGCGACAACATCGATGTACTGTGGAGACCTCACGCCCCACGTGTTGAGCAATTCGGCGGTACGTCCACCCGGCCTCCCGCATGCCCACTATACGCCCTCGCTCAAAGTCCGTCAACTGCACATACGGTTCACGTCCACGCTGTCGCGGCATGCTACCAGTGTTAAAGACTGCGATGGAGCTCCGTATGCCACGGCAAACTGGCTGACACTGACGGCGGCGGTGCACAAATGCTGCGCAGCTAGCGCCATTCGACGGCCAACACCGCGGTTCCTGGTGTGTCCGCTGTGCCGTGCGTGTGATCATTGCTTGTACAGCCCTCTCACAGTGTCCAGAGCAAGTATGGTAGGTCTGACACACCGGTGTCAATGTGTTCTTTTTTCCATTTCCAGGAGTGTATTTGATAATGAGGATTAGATGGTTTGGTTTCATAAGTTGTAGAAGTTCACTTTTCTTAAACAGGCCTGAGAATGAATTTCTTGTTAATCTGAAATCAATCGCATAAGAAATATATTTGACAACAAACTCGAGCTACTAAAGAGAAACTGTTATAGCACTTTCAATTAATGTTAGTAATAAAAACCAAATTACTGACTGAAATATTGATTATAGTTTAAGCTCCAAAACTTTGTTAATAGGTGTCCCTTGTATTTTCAGTGTTCATTGTCTATGCATTAAATACCGACATTCATGTTTTGCTCTTTTCATGAACGAAAGCACCAACTTAGGCTTTTTGTTGACCCTCCTCATATAGACTTGTGCGCAATTTTCTTCCTTATAAAAAAGTTCATGTTCCGCCGTTAAATGGTGTAAATAAATACTGATCAATCAGAATATCCCTTCTCCCAAAGATGTTTGCCCACCAGGATATACTGGAGAGCCCCCAAGGAGTTTAGAAAAGTAGGAGAGAGGAGTTACTATGTTTTGAATTGAAGTCTGAAGCCTGTTCAGATGTGTGAACAAGTAGAACACTGCCTGAAGCAAGTAGAGATCAGGTCCTGGTCTGACACAGTTTTAACCTGTTTTCATTATCACATATAAAATCAAATTTTAACTGCCTTCTAATTTTCACGTACTTGTAAACTTGCCTATCATCTGTTGGGCATGAAGGTAGCTCAGTTAAACAATTGACATGTATGACATATTATATACAGACATTGTATCAACATGATTTAAGGTACATACACTCCTGGAAATGGAAAAATGAACACATTGACACCGGTGTGTCAGACCCACCATACTTGCTCCGGACACTGTGAGAGGGCTGTACAAGCAATGATCACACGCACGGCACAGCGGACACACCAGGAACCGCGGTGTTGGCCGTCGAATGGCGCTAGCTGCGCAGCATTTGTGCACCGCCGCCGTCAGTGTCAGCCAGTTTGCCGTGGCATACGGAGCTCCATCGCAGTCTTTAACACTGGTAGCATGCCGCGACAGCGTTGACGTGAACCGTATGTGCAGTTGACGGACATGAGCGAAGGCGTATAGTGGGCATGCGGGAGGCCGGGTGGACGTACCGCCGAATTGCTCAACACGTGGGGCGTGAGGTCTCCACAGTACATCGATGTTGTCGCCAGTGGTCGGCGGAAGGTGCACGTGCCCGTCGACCTGGGACCGGACCGCAGCGACGCACGGATGCACGCCAAGACCGTAGGATCCTACGCAGTGCCGTAGGGGACCGCACCGCCACTTCCCAGCAAATTAGGGACACTGTTGCTCCTGGGGTATCGGCGAGGACCATTCGCAACCGTCCCCATGAAGCTGGGCTACGGTCCCGCACACCGTTAGGCCGTCTTCCGCTCACGCCCCAACATCGTGCAGCCCGCCTCCAGTGGTGTCGCGACAGGCGTGAATGGAGGGACGAATGGAGACGTGTCGTCTTCAGCGATGAGAGTCGCTTGTGCCTTGGTGCCAATGATGGTCGTATGCGTGTTTGGCGCCGTGCAGGTGAGCGCCACAATCAGGACTGCATACAACCGAGGCACACAGGGCCAACACCCGGCATCATGGTGTGGGGAGCGATCTCCTACACTGGCCGTACACCACTGGTGATCGTCGAGGGGACACTGAATAGTGCACGGTACATCCAAACCGTCATCGAACCCATCGTTCTACCATTCCTAGACCGGCAAGGGAACTTGCTGTTCCAACAGGACAATGCACGTCCGCATGTATCCCGTGCCACCCAACGTGCTCTAGAAGGTGTAAGTCAGCTACCCTGGCCAGCAAGATCTCCGGATCTGTCCCCCATTGAGCATGTTTGGGACTGGATGAAGCGTCGTCTCACGCGGTCTGCACGTCCAGCACGAACGCTGGTCCAACTGAGGCGCCAGGTGGAAATGGCATGGCAAGCCACTCCACAGGACTACATCCAGCATCTCTACGATCGTCTCCATGGGAGAATAGCAGCCTGCATTGCTGTGAAAGGTGGATATACACTGTACTAGTGCCGACATTGTGCATGCTCTGTTGCCTGTGTCTATGTGCCTGTGGTTCTGTCAGTGTGATCATGTGATGTATCTGACCCCAGGAATGTGTCAATAAAGTTTCCCCTTCCTGGGACAATGAATTCACGGTGTTCTTATTTCAATTTCCAGGAGTGTATAAAATAAAATCAAAAATATATATGCTGCATTCTTGAAAGATTAGAACTATGTACTGAACTGTAACTGGAATCAGGATACATGCCAAAAGACAGACAGTACTATTGTTGTTGAAGCTGGAATGGAAGATGTGACCTTGATCATATGTTCAAATGACACTACCAAAATTGCATGGCCCAAGAAAATGCAGATGTCCATGGCTGAATATTAAATTACTGCAAAATTTTAATGCAGTATAAATTCGACACAGCAAGTACATTACCAGAAGTAAAATGCTTCAGTCCAGTGTGAATAATATTTGTTGACCATTAAGAAATGGATCTTGACAGTTGGTTGAAAAAAGATCCTTTATTTATGTAAGTATGAATTCATGCTACAGACTGACCTGAAGCGAAGCCCAGGCTAGGTCAGAATATGGCTGTTTGGTTGAGAGCTGGTGAAGCTAACAAATACTACAGAAAAAAACCTGGATTGCTCAGAACTTTTCATTAAAAAATAGTGCTGTTTAACAATATCTTAAAGTGCTTATATCTTGTTCTGTTATCTGAATAAGACATCAGTTTAGATACTCAGGTGGTTTCTGGATTGAAAATTGACATTGAGATCAGTTAAAGAATGAAAATTGGTAGATAGTTGTGATACCAGCATATTTGTCTTCTTTGTCCCATTATACACTCAAAAAACACCCCAAAGAAATTATCTGAATGGAATGGAAATTGGTAGATGTGATGTACAGGTATAGACAAATAAATGATTATAATTCGAAAAATTTTGAATGATTTATTCAAGAGAAAGATTTTCAGAAATTGAGCAAGTCAGCAACGTGTTGGTCCACCTCTGGCCTTTATGTAAGCAGTTATTTAGCTTTGCAGTGATTGACAGAGTTGTTAAATGTCTTCCTGAGGAATATTGTGCCAAATTTTATTTATTTGGCATGTTAGACTGTCAAAATCATGAGCTGGTTGAAGGGCCCTGCCCATAATGTTCCAAGTGATCTCATTTGGGAAGAGAGTCACCAAACTTGCTGGCTAAGGTAGGGTTTGACAAGCACAAAGACGAGCAGTAGAAATTCTCGCTGTGTGCGGGTTGGCCTTATATTGCTGAACTGTAAGCCCAGAATTTCTGGCCATGAAGGGCAACAAAATGAGGCATAGAATATCATCGACTACCACTGCACTGTAAGGGTGTAGCAGATGACGAACAAAGGGATCCTGATATGAAAAGAAATGGCACCCCAGACTATCGCTCCTGATTGTCAGGCCATATGGTAGGTGACAGTCAGTTTGGTATCTCACCACTGTCCTGACATGTCTTGGCTGGTCATTAGGGCTCAGTTCAAAGCGGAACTCGTCAGTGAAGGCAATTCTGCTCCAGTCAATGAGATTCGAGCTCAAAGATGCAGCTGGAGATGCCCTGGGTAACCGTGGAATGCTAACCTGACTGTCGCCCACCACACGACCCTCCAGCCAGGAGTGATGGCCTAGGGTGCCATTTGTTTTCGTAGCAGGACCCCTTTGCTCATCACCCATGGCACCCTTACAGCACAGCGATATATCGATGATAGTCTACACCTCATTTAGTTTCCTTTCATGCCAAACCATCCTAGGCTTGCATTTCAGCAAGCTAATGCCCGCCCACACATGGCGATAGTTTTTACTGCTTGTCTTTGTGCTTACCAAACTCTACCTTGGCGATCTAGGTTGCTGGAACGCTCTCCAGTTGAGAACATGTGAAGCATTATGGGCATGGCCCATCAACCATCTTGGGATTTTGACAATCAAACACACCAGTTGCACAGCATTTGACACAATATTCCTCAGGGGGACATCCAGCAACCCTTATCAATCAGTGCTAAACCGAATAACTGCTTGCATATGAGCCAGATGTGGACCAACACGTTATTGACTTGCTCAGTTTGTGAAGCTCTTTCTGTTGAATTAATCATCCATTTTTTCTGAAACAAGTGTTTGTCTGTACATGCACATACATCTACAGATTTCCATCCCATTGGGAGAATTCCTTCATGTTGCATCATTTGTTAGTGTATGTAAGAGGTACATGGTGTGTGATGAGATGTTTCCATTTCTGTGCTTGTGAATTTTCTCATTCTCATTTTTAAATCACTTTGGATACATTCATTTCATGCCACTAGCCATTAGTTTTTCATTATATCAGTTTCTTAATTCATATCCCCATGTCATGTAAAAAAATTTGAACATGAAACACTCCAATCGGCAGACATCAGGTGCAACTGCTAAATCCTACTGCAAGCACACAAAATGTTGTCTCCCTCTTCCCACCCCACCCAGAAAGCAAGACTATGAATGCAATCACAAAAACTCTTTGAAACAAAAGTTGTGATCAAAATCATATTATTGTAAAGTATGTTGAAGCACTGCATGAGAACTCTCATTTTGAGGGCGAGAGATAGATATTGTTACACCTCCTTACCAGAACAAAAATGTGTGTCTTGTAGAGTCGAGCTTACAGTTATTTATCTGTATGCATACATATACACTTCAGAATCTAAAACTGTATGATAATTAGAACACAGATGTTGACTTAAAATAATTGACTGACATCATGTCTAGTTTAAACACTAAGTTATGTGCTATTGGAAAGTCTGCTGGCTGGTTCACTCGTTGGCTTGTTATGTAAATCTGAATTTATGTAACTAGGTCATCAAAGAACTAACATCAAAGATGCAGTGAACCTTCCTAATCAGTCCCTTTAAACATTTGCGAATCATTGAAAGTGGATACCACATCCAGTTTACTGCTGGCAGCCTGTTTTGATTGAATTCCTTGTGTATTACCTGTATGCTTAAATATTTGTTTCAGCCCCAGCATCAATGACATCACCATCTATGAATTCAACGCAGAATGGCGATCCTCAAATCATAAAAGCCCAACAATCAAAAATTGAAAGTATAAAGAACTGGAGTATTTCAACATACAAATGTACAAAGCAACTTATGTTTGAAAAATTGGGAAAAACTTCAAGAACTGTGGATAAAGGTGAGAATTTCAATAAATGTAAAATCAGTTTGAATATTTTCAATAATAAAATGACCGAATTCTTGTATCCCATAGTAGAGTTAAGCTTCTGGTCTGAGAGCCACTAAGCTGTGTGTAATGGAATAAAATAATAGTTATGATTAAACCTCAAATGTGTAATGCAGTTATGTAGAAGGTTACAGTATCGTAGTACTACTCTATGGCTTTTATATGAAATATCAAGTACATGGAGATCTGTAGATTTAATTATTCCTTCAATTTTTTGACAATTTGATGCAGCTTTCCAAGTGGTTTACTCATTCATATACATGTTTTTTATTTCTGTTCACAGTGCCATTACCAATTTTGAATACTCTAAATCCACAAATACACATTGTTCATATGAGAAGTTGTTTTGTTTCTGAATTCATATTGGCATATGTGCTTCATAGTTTACTTGAGTGCTTTTCTAATGTGGGTTTAGCAACTTTTATCTTTTCAAATTTGTTTTTAATCATCATCACTGTAATCTGTATTATTTCAGTGTTTTGCAGTGCTCGAGCAGTTAGCAAAAAATATATACTTGAATGATATTACCCTTACAATTAAGCAAATAATCAGTGTCTCACGTCTCTCACTCCTAAGCACTGGTATTATCTTGCTCCTAATAATTATGCTTCACAAGTATTATGTCGGTTATGATTTATGGTTAAATACTGGATGATGCTGAACTCTGATGACTGAATCTAACCTGAGAATTGTACATAAAATGAAGTTGTTATATAGTTTGCAGTTATATTTAATAATCAACAGAGTGAGTCCTGTAAAATTGAATGGATTATTTTTCTGTTAGCTGTTTATTGCCTTTCATAATCTTGAAATTTTTTGGATAATATTGTGATTGAAAATGTTTGATGAAATAACTGAGAACTATATGGCATGAGAAAAGTTCATTTGTGTAAAATAACTTTTGTTTTATTGCTAGTATCCTCCTTTGACACAAGTCTTCAATAAAAATTAGTTAGAGTTTAGCGTTGTTTTTCACATGTGTAGCAGATATGGAACCAATTAATGATGTCAGTGTTTCATTGTTTCTGAGTTAATATGTTTGCATTTTGGTGCTGTAGTTTATGAATAGTATCATAATGACCACTTCATAATTGTTTTCTGCATTTACTGGTGGTTCAGCTTTGTTGTAGGTATCTTTTTCTGGACAGTACATAGTGAAGTGGCACAGCTGTAAGACACTGGCCTCACATTCAGCACTAACTGGGTTCAAATCTCTGCCAGGTCTTTCAGATTTACATTTAAGGCAAATTTCGAAAAGGACAGCCAATTTTCTTCTCCCTCTTGTCTACATTGAACTTAGGCACAATTGTAATAACTTGATCATGACTGTGGCATTAATCTCTGATGTTTCTTATTGATTTTTGACTTCATTTTGATAATGTTAAAGTTTGATTTCAAAAGAAATACAGTCTTGGTTGCAGGGAAACAATACTTTTATCAACATGTTTTGCCCTTCTGGGGCATTATCAGAAGATCTGCAAGGAAAAGAAAATAGTATTCATCAGGGTGTGGTCCTGTCCTGCAGAGCTTTACTGGAAGTTTAAAAGATTTACTAAAGACCGTACTTTAATATACAAAATTTGTTTTTGTCACATCTGTGGGGACCATCACTTCCAACATACTATGACAACTACCCATCAATAATACATCCTTCAATTTATACATGTGATTATTAAAGGAGTAATCATTGTACGTCATTACTACCCTAAGCAGTGAAATCAATTCTGGAACCTCATCGGTTTTGAGTTGACCGTGATTAAAAAGATTTTTTTGTGTAACAGTTATCGTATCCTCTACATGAAGCCTCTTTATGTCGAACACTTTGGTGGTAACACCCTGTCTTTCAATTTCTCAACCAAATCATTTCTGTTGGAGATATAAAAATTGTGTTCATGAATGAATGTTTTATGTATTAATTGCAACAGAAATATGGAGGAAGATTTACCAGGATTGCATATCCCATTCACTATAGGACGTATAGAGGGGTCTTGCTTGTGTGTCTTAATTTGCACATGAAGAGCAGGTGCTTTCAGAGTCATTGCTTTCATTCTGCGTTGATTATCTGGGCTAATTATGTTATTGCAGCCTACAAGGCATGTTTTATGCTTCTTCACATAATTGTATGGTGGATCATACTATATTTGTTTGATGTTATTTCCTCCAAAAAACCTTATCGTCTTAGCAATAATTCTTATATATAACGACCACAGTATTACCGTTATCCGTTCGGACAATCATCACTTCACCAGACTTAAGCTTTTTGTTGATAGAACTCATTATGGCATAGTCTTTATTCCTGGACTTAGTTTGGAAGGCTTTCTCTATCAGATTGGTAGCTTTAATGCTATTCTGAGTTTTTCAGTCTTCTTATAGACTGCACTGTCCAAGGCTATTTTTAAGTCAACTACTGACTCTGTGGCTACCCTGTCATTTAATTGTGGCTGAATATTGTGGTTGGTTGGTTTTTTGTGGAAGGAGACCAGACAGCGAGGTCATCGGTCTCATCGGATTAGGGAAGGACGGGGAAGGAAGTCGGCCGTGCCCTTTGAAAGGAACCATCACTGCATTTGCCTGGAGCGATTTAGGGAAATCACGGAAAACCTAAATCGGGATGGCCGGACGCGGGATTGAACCATCGTCCTCCTGAATGCCTGAATATTGTGATTAATTCCATTGCTCAATAGTTCTTTCTGCCGCACATTAAAATTGATGTTTATCAAATTTACTTTGTGTTCAGCGAATGGAAGTACTTCATTCTTATTGCGTGTATGACTGTGGGCTGACTGGCAGTAAACTTTCCTAGCTTTCAAATTTTCTGGCAGTGTCCTTGTGTAATCAGCTGACTACTTACCCAAATTGTAACATTTAGAACCCTCAGCATTTCATCTAACTCACTGTCATTAAATGGCTTTGCTATGCCCATATAGGCATCTAAAGCAAAAACTGTAAGCATATTGTTTTCTTTATAGAGGCATCTAATTTTGTTGTTGGTAAGTACTCGAGCACTTTTTGCATGGATCTGTTAAGATACTGGTTCATAGGTATTTGTGAATGTAAATAGGAATGTGATTCTTCAATTTCTCCAGGCATATTTTAAGACAAAATAAATCTGTTTGTTAAATCTTATGCTTACAACCCACAGTTTGATTGTAATCAGTTTACTAGTAACGTTATTGTAGGTAAACACTCTTAATTTGATTATGTGGCAGTGTACTCTAGTGTGTAATCCATGTTAATACATGTGGCAGCCGTTTCACCGACAAATTAGGGCAGCACTGCCTGTGCTAAATAGCAGATACATAAAGTACAAGTACTATATGCACATTAATTAATTACTTTTTTTTAAAGTAAAGTTTTCAAGTGAGTACAGGTAACTGTATAAATTTCTTGCAGTATGTTAGAAGTAATGGTAAGGAGGCGAATAATGCGCACCAGATAGGAGAACATTACCTAGTCAACTGACAAGTGAACGGCATGTGTTATGCATGAAAACTTGTAGGTATGATTGAAATGAGTTATTGCTTAATGTACAGATTATGTTACATGGTTTCACAACCTGTAAGTGTGGTCCCATGCCAGCTCTGCTTTTTCAGCTAACTCTGATGTGTTTAAGGTAAGGTTTGCAGCGAGTATAAATCTTTTCATGGTTTTCTGCCACACCTTAGTTCTCAATAGCTGAATTGTACCGTTCTTTGCCCAGGAGGTACAAACAATGGTTCCCATAGATGTGATGAATACAGATTTTTGCAGTATATGGAAGTAAGGTCCTTAGTAAATCATTCTAATTTCCAGTAAAGCTCTCCAGGACAGGACCATACCCTGAGGAATGCTATTTTCTTTTTCTTACAGGTTTTCTGATGATGTCCCACAAGGGCGAAACCCATCAGTAAAAGTATTGTTCCCTCTGCAACCAAGATTATTTTACTTTCCTAATACTGCCCATGGGTGCTGTACCTGATACGCCATGGAGTGGGAAGAATGGTTAAAATTTGAAATACCAGTCTGAAAATGCATCTCCCCCCCTCCCTCGCCCCACCACACACACACACACACACACACACACACACACACACACACAAAAAAAATCACTAGTGCAATTGTTCACATTGCTAATTTCAAATAATAAAAGTTATCGGCTTTTTTTTTCCTTTTTGTACAGAATTGGAGGCTCAGATTGAACAGCTGCGAGACACTCAACGGAAGTATTCAAACATCTTGAGACTGTCTCGAGCCCTTGCCAGTCATTTCTATCATGTTGTACAAACTCAGGTAAGAAAACTCACCACTAGTTACTCACAATTTAAAATACGATAACCTCATACCCTATCCCATTTGTCACTTCTTAAAAGTGAATGTGTCTGCTATAAGTTTCAGGTTGAGAGGTTTTGTTTTTATTCATCTATATTGATTGCAGTTTCATTTTTTAAATTATTTTTGTTGCAAGTAAAAAGACAGTTTGGAATGGAAAGGTAGCTCAGGTAATAACAGGACCACATTCTGTGAAGGGGGAACCACATACAAGACACTTGAGTAATTATTGTGTACTGCTCCAGCATTTGAAATCAAGGCTTGATGGCAGACATTGAACAAATCCACACCCCAACTACTTGGTTCATAACAGGTCAGTATAGACCATGTAAAAGTGTAACAGCAATCCTCAGGGAACTTACACGGAAATCTTAAGAAGGATGGGACTATGTTTTCGAAAAATGCTGTTTGGTAAAGTTAGAGAATCAGTATTGGAAAGAAGACTGTAGGACAATTCTTGTAGCTCCATTGTGTATCTTGCATAGGGATTGTGAGAAGATGAGAGTAAGGTGCACACCAAGGTGTATAGATCTTTTTTCCCCTTGACTCCATATGCAGTTGAAGTAGGATAGAAAATGACGAATACTGATATGAAATATCTTGTCATGCACTGTATTGTAGCATGTGGAGTTACACTTTACAGATGAAGCCAATGATTATAAATAGGTTATTTGTCAGTAATAGATGGCAAGATATGAGCCTGAGTCAGAATATAGCCTTGATTTAGCTGTAAAAATCAGCATCTTGAAGTGGAAAGTTTAAGTTCACTTTTACATAAAAGATATGGGCAGACTTCCATTGTAGGTTCCAGGAAGTGTGGTATGATGGAAAATGCAATATTGGCAACTGTAGCAATATTGCAACTCCACTTTGAGGAGTATATGAGGCAGGAGAAACATAGTGCAATTGACTTTAGTTTTAAGTGTGAGCAATTAGCAGACATACATCTGAGGATGAAGACTAAATTTAGGGTTTCCTGTTTGTCACCTCAGTATGAGTATGAATCACTCTCATTGCTCAAAATTTTTATGCTAACATCCATTGATACATTGTTCTCTATATGCCTATACACTGCTACTACTACTGCTACTACTACTACTTCTACTTCTACTACTACGACTACAAAATTTTGCTTCATTAAATTGAGTGATAAGTGAGAGGCTAATCAGGTAACATATAGTGAAATTGATACAGAATTGAAAATTAGTCATGTGTCTATGGACTTTGTCTTTAATGATTTGCTAGATGGCCATAAAGTTTCTACGTGGCAGAGACCAAAACATCTTACCTCTCAGTTAACGGGATGTCATATGGATGCCTTTGAAATTTAGCTACAAGTTTTGGAGACTGCAGGACATTTGTTTCTTTAAATGTATTGGTGCTGTTGATGGCTATTGGGCACACTACATTAACCAGCACCCAAACAAACAAATAAGGAGCTAAACGTTTGTCTTTAGTAAACCCCAAGAAACCCTGTAAACTGTTGATTGTGCCCTTTTGCCACTGCACGGATGTAGTCCTGCACCATTGTATGCCTAGAGAACATACAGTAAACAGTGAATCATATTGTGAACTACTTATGGCAACTTCAAACATGCAATCAGGTCAAAACATTTCAGTTTGCTGGACACAGCTATATAATTACGTCTCTCCTAAGAGTCTTCTGGTACATTTTCTCTGGTGCTTCGGCAGATATTTGCAATTTTGTTTTTGCAGCGTGTAATAGGAGTCAGCCCAAACAAATACTGCTCATCACATCTTTCATCCAACACCCTGCATCGATGGAAAGTGTCGGTTTGTTTCCCCGTTACAAACAAAATGATTTTTAAAGTGGGATTTTATTTGTCCATTTGACAGAGCGGTCCCCAATTAGTCTAATGCAATATTCTTTTTACCAATGTATATTAACAGGAACAGTAAAATATAAGGAATAATGAGTACTCCAACAGCGACATACCACCTTCGCCTGCACAGAATGCTAAATCGTGCAAAAGTGCAATAGTGCTGATTATTCTTTGTGTTTCACTGTTCCTGTTAATACGTATCAGTGAAATGAATATCGCACTAGATTAATCTGGTAGTGCTCTATTGAACTGGCATATAAATTTCCAATTTCAAAATTTTTTTGTTTGAAACAGGAAACAAACTACTATATTGTGTCAATGCTGGCTTTCGTAAGAAAGAGGTGATGAGGAAAATTGTTTGGGATGACACCAGCTACATATTGCAAGAACAAAATTGCAAATATCCCCCTGAAATACCAGAGAAAATGTACCTGACAACTCTTAGGAAAGACACGCTGTATATATTTTTTCCTCTCATGTGGCACTGAGATATCAGTAAAATAGTAAGAGACTTGGGTCAACGGCATTAGAGGCAGTGGTGAATACATTTATCAAATCTGTCATAAATATTTCATGAATAAAGCATTTATTCAATTTATATTGTGACTCTGATTCATATTTTCTTATATGGAATTGACATAAGAGAGATTTAATCTTAAACATCACTCGTGACATTCTCCCACCTAAAGTATCTCAGCTCTTGTTGATAAACACCTCCAACCAGTTTCACACAGATGTGCTTTCCATATGGATGACATGAACCATTTCCTTTTTCAACCATCAACTATCCCCATGCTCTTACCACCCGGATTGCTACTCGTCATTGTTTGCACCACCTTCCTACACACATCATCTCCCACGCCCTTGGTCTGGCCACTGTCAAAAACTACCTCCCAACGCTACCTTCTGACTCTAAAACCACCATCTTAATCTTTATACGTCTAAACTACCTATATCCACACACATAACTATTTATTCATTGTGGGGAAGATATACAAACAAACCAGCAGCACGGCCTTGAACACCTACATGGCACCCATCTGTGCCAATCAGTTTATGCGCCATTTAGAGGAAACCTTCCTAGTCTCCCAAAAACCTTGTCTGTTTCAGGGTCATTGGCAATATCTTTACGATTTGGACATGTAATCATTCCACCACAGCTCCAACACCTACTTTCCCATGTGCTTCATTGTATCTACCTCAGTGCAGTGCATAACTTTCCTGGACGTTGACCTCCCCCTCTGATGGGTTTAATCAAACCTCCATTTTTGTAAAGCAAACACTACAAAATTGCAGTTTTAGGTTTAGGATGTTTGAACTATGGTTTTGGCGTAAAGTTGGGCATGAACAACCTCGTTTGACACTGCCAAAACTGGCAAGCATTTGCTCAGTAGCCAGCACTGGCTGATAAGTGTACTCCACTTTGCTTTGTGTTGTGTGTTGCTCATTGTTTTCTTTTCTACTTTTGAAATGAATGAATGAATGAATGAATGACTAATGCTGGTCCTTCACTGAGTTCAAGTAGGGCTCCCATGACACCAGAAGAGATCAGGAAGCCCAATGACTATGTTTTTGCGGAAACACAAATCTTGGATGTAGACTGCCAACCCTGCGAGAAGGAGATGGGGGTTTAATGCCAGATCTAAAAAACACTTGAGATGTTCATATCGCCACTATAGTGGGTCTTAGCAACACTAGATTTATTTCTGGAGGAGACCGATCAGGTACTACAACATACATAAAATATTAGATTATTTCATTAAAACTTGAACAAGATAGAATACTTTACTCGGAAACTGTCAGTGTCCACAAGAATGTCACTTATGTATTTGTTACTGCCACTGTACTGTATAACTTATCACTTGACCCCATATGGAATGATAATCTCATCTCAGTGCACGATTTACCATAAACTTCGACACAGTTGTGACTTGTAATACAACTAGTGCTGCTGAATCTGAAGTAAGATGATGCAGTTGTAAATGCTGACTGCAGAATTGCAAAGTGGGGTGAGTGGCATTGTAGTGGCATTGTACTCTGATGTAGGTCACTCTTCAGGCAGTGGCAGTGTATGGAACATCTTGAAGACAATGTTACATCAGGCAGTGACTGTCCTTACTTGTGGTTCCATCATGAGACGTTCCAATTTTGTCATGGACCTCGTTCTTCAGACAACACCACACAAGACATGTTTTCCACACTGTCCCTCACCCCTCAGGCAGTTGTACATTCTTGTTTGTTTACTCTCACAACTGACTGCCATGTTAAATGTTTGTGTTATACCAAGACCACTAACCAGTAACAGTACCTGCATTTTGATAGCTGCCATCCCTTCCCATCCGGAAAGTTACTCCCTTGTACTTTGACTAACTGTAGACAGTGCATCTGCAGTGATGAGAAGTTCCTCCCCAGTATGCTGAAAGTCTTGCTAAGGTCTTCACAGACAGGTATTACCTCCCGCACCAAATCTAGTCTGCAGCCAGATTTTCCACACCATATCCACCACATGCCCTTATTCTCTGATAACCCCAGCAACCAGTCCACAAAGAAACACTCCTCCTACAGCCCCCAAAAAAATCATCCCATTATCACCCCAGACTGAAACAAGTGAACCATATCCTTCACCAGGGCATCTGTTTATCATCATATCCTGAAATGAAGAACATCCTATCCACAGTCCTTGCCACACTTCTGAAAGCGGTATTCTTATGCCCAATCTACAAAATATCCTAGTCCATATTTTATTAGTTGTGTGTACCATAGTTAGATATGCTATCGATATTCCTATATTCAATAAGTACCATATGTCACAGTATGTGCTGCTCAAGCTCTCTCCGGACTTGGAAACAGCCTCCTGTTACGGTTCTAAAATGTAAAGGATCCAATTATGACTGTTTGTCACAATCTTCAAAATAATAGGCGCACCTAAATTACAGAACAGGATTCCTGTGGAGTGGTAACATTTGAGCATCTGTACACTGTTAATGCACTGAAGGAAGGTGGTCTTTGGGACTCTAGGTGGGGTACAGCATATTCACACACAGAGTTGATTTTGGCATGAAAGGGGCAGAATGGAGACACATCTAATTTCCACCAGGGGTGGGTCTTTGGAATATGGCTATTTTGATTAATCGTACATAATCACTGTGTTAGTAATATTGAGAACAAATGTGTCCAAGGTGACTGTGGCATACAAAGCTAATAACAGACATCAGTAAAGAGTAATAACAACTGAAAACAAATTCTCGGCAGTTCGGATTGTTAAACAGTGATTAACATTGCCACAGAAAACCATATGTGATGAGGCCCAAATTATATCACAGTATAGTTAACATACTGAACAACCAACTTATGAAATCACTACATCATATGCACAGCACAGAGTGTATATTCAGAACTTTCTGGAAATCCATTGATCAAACCCATAACAGTATCAGCTACTATGATAAACTGACGAATAAGTCAAAGTGTCTGACTAGTGCACTCATTCTGCTTATCTGTGGTATTATTATTGGAGGTAACGTGCAAATTAGAGGTCAGCCAGATTAAATTTAGCAGGCCGTTATGTGACTGACACTGACTGATGCACTCTGTGGCTATTCTCAGTGCTGTCATACAAGGCTATGAGAAAATGGAGGCACTCATTTGCAAAGAATAGTGAACAGGCTTCCACACTGTCTGTTGTGGTATATTTTACATGTCACATAATGTGACCACCACCTGTGTTCAATGTCAAAATGCAATAACCACTCACAGTGCAGTGCGTATGAAGCATGTCAGCGGGATGCAGAAAACAGTGCAGTTGTTGTTGTAACACGGAAACAATGATTTATATGACGTCCAAAATAGCATGATAATCATCTTTCGGGTCAAGGGTGGTAGCATTCCCAAAACGGCTATGCTCATAAACTGTTCGTGTGCCCCCTATGGCTAAAGTATACTGTCTATTGTAAAATGGCACTACCCAGAATCGGTGCTGAGGCAACTGTGGTGCACCGCAGGCCACAGATGATATGGTTAGATGATAGCTGCGGAAATGTGTTTTGGGTGAATAGACGAGCAACTGTAAAGCAACTGACTGCCCGGATGAACCAAGATGCTACCAACAGTGTCTCTTCAGTGTTTCTACGTATCAGCCTCTGCAGCAGGTGCTTGCTTCTGCACCCATGCTGACTGCTGTTCATCAGTGACAAAGGCTGGAATTTGCATGGGAGTGGTGACACTTTGTGCTCCATCGAACAGAAAGCAAATGCACTGCAACATTCATCAGAAGGGTCCAGGCTACAGGAGGGAGCATTATGGTCTGGAAAATGTTTTTGTGGCATTCCCTGGGTGATATTGTCATTGTAAAAGTCACAGATGATCAACACAAGTATGTACTTTTGTTTTTTCCTGGCACAATGGCATCTACCAGCAGGACAATGCAACATCTCACAGTGTATGCGCGTGGTTGGAAGAGCACCAGGATTAATTTACTACACACTGCTGGCCACCAAATTTCCTGGATGTAAATGCAATTGAGAATCTGTGGGACCATCTCAATTCATTTGTTTGTGCCATGGATCCTCAACCAAGAAACCAACCAACAGCTGATCATGGCATGGTGTAGGCATGGCTCCACATTCCTGTCTGTACCTTCCAGCAGACACAGATTTCTCAAATTACTTGTAGCCAATTTAGTGTTACATAATGGAAAAACTGAAACACACATTATAATTAGGGCAAAGCTTCACAAAAGTTTCTTTGCGACTCTTCTCAGTTGTCATTCAGTAAATGAATATGATTCATATTACATAATATGTTAGAGTGAACTTTTATGTCTGGGCCTAATTCAAAACATTTTTATAAACTAAATTTTAATGCAGCCTACTTTTTTTATTTGAAGTAATAATTACTTTCAGGTTGAAAACATTAATGAAAACTGAACACTGATACAAACACTGATATTCCTGCAGTGCATCCTACAATGATTATTTCTGATGGAAGTGAAGTTGATTTACTAACGCAAAGCCCCAAAAAAGAAAAATAAAGAACTAAAATAAGTTTGCTGCAAAAACAAAGTTGCTTCATTGTCATCTGAAGCAACAAGCTGGGCAGCTTGTACCTGTGAACAGTAATGGATTTAAAAGCTTATGTGATAAGTTGTGAGCAGAAGGTTTACCACAGATTGTTTCCTTAGCGTTTCCTTTCAAATATGTTTTCATTTAGTTGGTTAGATTACTTCATAACATTTTGCATTTACTTTGTTTCAATATGGTGCCAAGTTCAATACGTGACTTCATACAAGTCAAAGGAGATGCCTTCTGCTTTCCTTTCTGTATACTCTATATTCTGTGACAACATGATGGTCCATCCTATAATGTCTGTATGTAGCATTATGCTTCTGGGTGCAGGGAAAACATTTAGCATTGAGTCTCATGCTATTTTAGGTACAGTGATGGTATTTAGCTGCTGAGTTCCCTATAAGTGACATAAAGCGAACACAACAAGTATTACTTCAACAGTTGATAGTGATAGTTGTGTGACTATATACATTTTTGTAGGGAAACACACAAGCAGAAACAGTGGCCCAGTGCCGCAGTTACCTCAGCATTGCCAGTTAGTGGTGTAGGCAGTGGCTGGAGCACAGGGCATGGAACAAAGACAGACAGCATATTGGAATCACCATGTAGTACTCTCAGTCTCTTTGTCCACAGATGAATCAATCAGCTGACTTCTTACTCGCACGTTACAATAAGAGGCAAAGAGAATGTCATCAGCATGTAGAGGCAAAGAGAATGTCATCAGCATGTTACACTCTTTGAGTCCTGTCATTAGTGTGTAGACTCATAGTTATGTACCATTGCTCTATACACTCAGTCTGCAGCTATGGTACCTTCTTGCCCGTATTTTTTAAACCATGTTAACAGATTAGGTCTACAGTGTTAAAACTATGGATAAAGGCCATAAGAACAATAACTAAAAACAGTAATCAGGCTCATTGTAAAAAGTTGCTTAAAGAGTAGGGGATTGTAACTGCACCATTTGATTACATTAACCAATCCATTAGGCACAGTAAAATTAACATAAATAATGAACACACTAATATCTCTGTTCATTATTGTATAACAAGAACCAGGATTCACTTACAAGTACCAAGAAAAATTAAACAAAATCCTGAATATTTTCTATTATGAAATCAAAATGTACAAGACATTGTCCAAGTAAATGAAAGAGATAATCAAAACAAATAAATACAAAGTAGTGGTTGGAAAAAACAGTTAAGATTTTGAGACATTTTAAGAAGTTAAACGTGTGTCATTCCACAACATACTTTTAAAGCTCAATGTGTGTTGTTGGAATATTGTGTGCCCAAGAACTGTGATGGAAAATGCTAATTATCTTTCATCATTTTGATTTCAAAGACTTCTTATTGAAGGTATGGTGATAGTTTTTCAGGCAAGTAAATAGGAACACACAGTGAATGTAATTGAGATGTGGTGACAATGTTACGGTCCTGATGTCAGCCGATGGGATTTGTGTGTAATGTTTGCAGTGATTAGTGATGGGTGAATAAACATGTAACAGCAGTCTTAGTACTAACTAAACCAAAAAAGTAATTATACAAGTCTATATTTCTCAACCTTTTATTGTGTTTTATTGTTGTATTAAGCTGACATCCCTAATGTTATTGTAATGTTATATGTGGATAAACAAACAACTAACCAACCAGCTTAGAGGGTTGGCTGTAGTTGCTACTATTGCCAGCCAGGATCAGTCATTTTGTTGCTGCCAAGCATTAGTAGAGAAAAGTGCCTGTAATTTTGGTTCCAACAGTGACAGCGTGTATATTTTTACCATCATGTTAGTCTCTGTAATACCTGCAACATGACACATCATCAGCGTCGAACATGATGCATTAAACCATGTTTAAGAACATCAGAGCAAGGACCAAGGAAATCCTTGGCACTTTTAATTTGGTGTGTGAAAGAAGGTGCTTTCCAACTAAGTGAAATCCACAATACTACATCTACATACATACTCTGCAATCCACCATACGGTGCGTGACTGAGGGGTACCTTGTACCACAACTAGCATATTCTCTCCCTGTTCCACTCCCAAACAGAACGAGGGAAAAATGACTACCTATATGCCTCTGTATGAGCCCTAATCTCTCTTATCTTATCTTTGTGGTCTTTCTGCAAAATATAAGTTGGCGGCAGTAAAATTGTACTGCAGTCAGCCTCAAATGATGGTTCTCTAAATTTCCTCAGTAGTGATTCACGAAAAGAACGCATCCTTTCCTCCAGAGACTCCCACCCGAGTTCCTGAAGCATTTCCGTAACACTCGCATGATGATCAAACCTACCAGTAACAAATCTAGCAGCCCGCCTCTGAATTGCTTCTATGTCCTCCCTCAATCCGACCTGATAGGGATCCCAAACTCTCGAGCAGTACTCAACAATAGGTCGTATTAGTGTTTTATAAGCAATCTCCTTTACAGATGAACCACATCTTCCCAAAATTCTACCAATGAACCGAAGACGACTATCCGCCTTCCCCACAACTGCCATTACATGCTTGTCCCACTTCATATCGCTTTGCAGTGTTACGCCCAAATATTTAATCGACGTGACTGTGTTGTCAAGCGCTACACTACTAATGGAGTATTCAAACATTATGGGATTCTTTTTCCTATTCATCTGCATTAATTTACATTTATCTATATTTAGAGTTAGCTGCCATTCTTTACACCAATCACAAATCCTGTCCAAGTCATCTTGTATCCTCCTACAGTCACTCAACGACGACACCATCCCGTTCACCACAGCATCATCAGCCAACAGCCGCACATTGCTATCCACCCTATCCAAAAGATCATTTATGTAGATAGAAAACAACAGCGGACCTACCACACTTCCCTGAGGCACTCCAGAAGATACTATCACCTCCGATGAACACTCACCATCGAGGATAACGTACTGGGTTCTCTTCCTTAAGAAGTCTTCGAGCCCCTCACATATTTGGGAACCAATCCCATATGCTTGTACCTTAGTTAGGAGTCTGCAGTGGGGCACCGAGTCAAACGCTTTCCAGAAGTCAAGGAATATGGCATACGTCTGATACCCTTCATCCGTGGTTCGCAAGATATCATGTGCAAAAAGGGCGAGTTGTGTTTCGCAGGAGCGATGCTTTCTAAAGCCGTGCTGATGCATGGACAGCAACTTCTCTGTCTCTAGGAAATTCATTATATTCGAACTGAGAATATGTTCAAGAATCCTGCAACAAACCGATGTTAAGGATATTGGTCTGTAATTTTGAGAATCCATCCTTCTATCCTTCTTATATACAGGGATCACCTGCGCTTTTTTCCAGTTGCTCGGGACTTTACGTTGGGCAAGAGATTCGCGATAAATGCAAGCTAAGTAAGGAACCAATGCAGTAGAGTACTATCTGTAAAACCGAATTGGAATCCCATCTGGACCTGGCGATTTATTAATTTTCAACCCATTCAGCTGCTTCGCAACCCCAGGGATGTCTATCACTATGTCCTCCATACAGGAATCTGTAAGAGACTCAAATTGCGGTATGTTTGTACGATCCTCCTGCGTGAAAGACTTCTCAAATGCTAAATTTAAAATTTCAGCTTTCGTTTTGCTGTCTTCTGTTGCCAGGCCAGACTGATCAGTGAGTGACTGGATGGAAGCCTTCGAACCGCTTACCGATGTTACGTAAGACCAGAATTTCCTTGGGTTTTCAGCAAGATCTTTTGCTAAGGTATGACGGTGGTAGTGGTTGTATGCTTTGCGCATCGCTCTTTTTACAGCAGCACGAATCTCTACTAACTTTTGCCTGTCCTCATCTTCCTGATCTTTCTTGTACTGGGAGTGCAACTGTCTTTGTTTCCTGAGCGTTCTCCGAATTGTGCTGTTAAACCACGGTGGGTCTTTTCCATCCGTAACCCACTTTTTTGGCATATACTTGTCCAATGCGTGATTTACAATGTGTTTAAAATTTGCCCATAATTCTTCCACATCCATCGTACCGGAAGTAAATGAAGTCGATTCATTTACTAAGTGGGGTGCTAACAACTGCTTATCTGCTCTTTCTAGTAAGAATACTCTGCTAGCCTTCTTGACCAACTTTTTAACTTTCGTAACCATAGTTGTAATGACAACATCATGATCACTAATCCCTGTCTCAACACTGACACCGTCAATGAGGTCTGGTCTTGTTCGCGGCTACCAGATCTAAAATATTTCCGTTACGCGTTGGCTGTCGATTTAGCTGCTCGAGACAGTTTTCGGATAATGTGTTGAAAAGTAATTCACACAACGGCTTGTCTGTACCACCTATAATGAATCCATAGACATCCCAGTCTATATTAGGTAGGTTGAAGTCACCTCCGACTGATATAGCATGGTCCAGGTACTTCTGCGATACATAGTGTAGACTCCCTTTGAATGATTCTAGAACTGTCACGGTGGAACCTGGTGGCCAGTAATAACACCCAACAATTAACTTTATTTCTCCTAGCCCTGTTAAACGTGTCCAGATAACTTCACAATAACACTCTACTTCGACCTCAGTAGACACAATATTTTTGTCAACTGCAGTGAAGACACCATCTCCTACGGTGTCTAATCTGTCTTTCCGATACACGTTCCAACCCTCACTAAATATTTCAGAACTTCCTATCTCAGGGTTCAGCCAGGTATCAGTCCCGAGAATAATTTGCGCGCCACACGCTTCCTGGAGAGCAGTAAATTCAGGAACTATATTCCGAACACTCTGAAAATTTACTGCTAATATCTTGATAGCTGAAGTGTCTTTACACTGTGCGCATCCTGATTTCCCTGCCTGCATGTCAGCTGCTGAGTGTTCATCAGGACACCTCGCACTACTGCCTCTAAAAAACCCCCATTTGCGCGCCACAAGTACTCTGCTACCCGAGTAGCCGCTTCTTTTGTGTAGTGTACCCCTGACCTATGTAGGGGCATCCTACGATTCCCCACCCTATAGCGCAAGTCTAGAAATCTGCAGCCAAGACCATCACAGAGTCGCCGAAGCCTCTGGTTGAGACCCTCCACTCGGCTCCAAACCAAAGGACTCCGATCCACTCTGGGAGCGACGCTACAAACAGAGAGCTCTGCTTGCACACCGCGTGCGGGGCCAGTGGTCTTCACCAAATCCGCCAGCCGCCTCTACGAACTGAGGATCGCCTCAGAACCCAAGCGACAGGCATCATTGGTGCCAACGTGAGCAACTACTTGCAGACGACTGCATCCCGTATGCTCGATAGCCACAGGCAAGGCCACCTCCACATCTTGGATGAGGCACCCCGGCAGACAAACCAAGTGCTCGTTGGAATTCTTTCCAGCCCTGTACGCTATTTCCCTAAGGGGCTCCATCACCCGCCTAACGTTGGAGCTCCCAATAACCAGCAAGCCTTTGCTCCCGTGTGCCTGCTCGGGCTCTGCTGAAGGAGCGACCACCTGCCCACTGACAGGATGAACGGGCGAGGCCAGCCTCCACATTGACCCTCCACCTCGAGCGACGTGAACGCGTTGCAGTCCGCCACTCACCCTGAGGTGAGGGCGGCCCAACGCGCCGGGTACACTAGAAGGTGCCTCAGCGGCTGAGTCAGCAGACGCAGCAAGCGACACCTGGAATGTCTCAAGCAACGCGCCAGACCCAGACCCTCTGCTGTCGCTGCACCTCGAGGCAGCAGCCTGAAGGCGGCTGACCGTGGCCAACAGCATGCTCAGCTGCTCGCGAACCGCGGCCAGTTCCTCCTGCACCTGCACACAGCACGCACACACCCTATCCATCCTACTGCTAATATCTAGACATATAGAGTTGCGACAAATAAAACAGCAATATGCGACTGCACAGTTGCGTCACCAGCGCCAGATGGAGCTGCAATATATGAACAGGTACTTACGAACCAAGCAATCAAATGACCACGACTACGCCACTATACAGATATTACAATGCAATCCTATCCCTGTCTTAGTACAAATGACAACCGCCTACACGATGTTACACTATACTGTTATTAAAAATTGATACTACCCCTTTCTAACTCGAAAATACGCAAATATCCGAAAAATTTCACCATGCAAGCACACAAACACGCAAAGTAATTTGAATTAAACCTGCGGAACTAATACGAAAAACTGAATATACAACTAGTTTCTGCTACTGCTGCTCGCACACGTCACTCTGCAAGCACAGATGAAATTGCACTGGCCTCTGTCTGCTGCTAACTGACTCTATGAAATAAACAGAAGGCACCAGCTGTCCAAAAGAAACAACTGACTAACGACTCTGTGAATTTATACTTTACAGCTATCAATAAGCAATATTGCTCCTCTCAAATACGAGAATACACAAGGATTTTATGTAATTAAATATGCAAGTGCACAAACACTCGGAAAGAAATTAAGAATCAAACTACAAAACAAATATGAAAGCTAAATATGTGACTCCCTACTGCACAGTGGCTGCTCACTTTTAATCCTCTTCCCAAAACTCTGGCAGGACTTTGTGATGAGTAGTTATATAGCATAACTCTCATTAGCTATGTCAGGAAGAAGTTGGAGTAAATGGTGAGGAACTGTCTTGTCTTAGTTTTGGAATTCAGAGGGTTCCTTAGTAACTTTCAGTGTGTCTTTAGGATATATCATTACACCATTGATAACCACACACTATTAGATGTGGTTCTACTACTGTCTCTTTTGTGTAAAGATCACCTGCTAGATGCCTTTTTCAATCTTGAAAAGTCTTGTGATATTTTTTTGTTTGCAAGTTATATTTTTTGAATGCTCATCATCCATGGACATCTCCATGAGTAGAGATGCTGAACGAATTTTCTTAACATTATGTAGTTGGTCCTCCCCAAGTGCTATTTGATGTATTGACTAGTAATTTCATGTTAATTCCTTTCACCAAAGTAGTGGTGTCATTTGTTGAAAAAACGTTAGGAACCAATTGCACAAGAAAAATTTTATTTCTTTACCAGTTTCAGTCACCTAGTGCCCTTATTTAGAAGACTGTACAGAAAAATATACCACAAATAAGTACAAGCTAGATAAGAATATTAGAAAATTTAAAAAGGAAAAGTTTAAAATTTTAAAGGAAAAGAGGTGGTACAGTCTTAGAATTATCGCATTATTATCGAGTGTCAAAAATAAGGAAGTGTATGCAGCGTAGTACTGTAGTAATATGTAATACTCTAATAAAATGCTTTGATGCAGAAAGATCTTGTGATTGCTCACATGTGGATCATAGTACATGTACAGGTGTGGTATACGGACACCAAACAACAAGTGTAGACATGACGCAAGAACTGAAGCTAATCTATTGATGAAATGCAATATTTTCAGGTTGGTCCCAGAGTGGGGGCTAACTTCATTACCAGGTAGATAGCCATTTATTGTTAAATATACTAAGCCATCTACAACGTGCAGGCAGGGATTCATTTTTGCTGTAGGTGGTTAGCCATATATAAGCAATGAGCTGTAGACATTGTATTCTTATAGTTACAGGTGTTTTACATTATAGTTACTATTAGTGTTTATGGTTAAGTAGCTTTTTTAGTAATGTAACATCGGTCAGTCAGTCAAACCTATTGTATTTATTTCGTACAATTTGTATGAATGTCGCTTGGTAGAATAACTTCACAAAGTGCATTTATGACATTTTATACGTTCCTGAACTAGTTATTTCACTACAACAGAAGTATACTACCATGATCACGTTTATTTTCTTCTATAGTTATTTTGACCCTTCATCTTGGCTACTGATTAGGAATTTATTTCTGTACTTACTCCAGTTATTGCTTCAAGCTCCATTACGGATCTTGCACATTGTTTACACAGATGTGTTTCCTGCAAATATGCTAATGACCTCTCTACATCAGTTCAGCAATGTGTTATAAAGCTTACCATGCAATTGGTACGAATGTCGCTAGTTAGAATTGTTTCATGAATCATATTTGTGATCTTGTATATGTTCCAGTACTAGTTGTTTCACTAAAATAGCAGTATACAATTGTGCCCATGCTTGCTTTCTTCTGTAGTCATTTTCTAATCCTTCATATTAGCTACTGACTGGGAATTGTTTCTCCAATTACTCCAGTTACACCTTCTGACCTCCTGATACACTTCACACTTGGTTTCATTAATATGTAGGATTTTATGTATAGTTAATGTGCTGGTTATGAACACTTACACTTTTGTCTTACATTTTATGCCAACTATAATTGTGTAAGTTTTTGTTTTATTACTTTATCTTACTTTTAGCCCCACTGTGAGACTAATCTGAAGGTATGCATGTCATCAGCAGATTAGCTCCAATTCTCGCATGATGTGTGCACTTGTTGTTTGGTGTCCTTACACCATATTTGTGCATGTACTGCAATCCATATGTAAGCACTCATGCACTCATTTTGCTTTAATGCATTTCATTATTGTTCTTGTGTTCTTATAGGACTACAGTACTATCCTGCACACACCTGCTTATTTTTAACGTTCATAAATAATATCATAATTCTAAGTATGTACCATCTCTTTAATTTTTTAAACTTTTCTTTCTTAAATTTTCTAGTATTCTTCTCTAGCTTGTACTTATTTGTGGTATATTTTTCTGCACAGTCTTATGATGAAGGGCACTAGGTGTCTGAAACTGGTAAAGAAATAAAATTTCTTTTGTACAGCTGATTGTTGATTTTTTGCAACAAGTGTAGTCACAGTTGCTGAAGATGGATAAAGTGTTAAAAGGATGGTGTCACTTAACATATTATCTTTAATGTTAACAGTTGTAATTAATAGTACAATACCCACAGTTAATGTCACAGTTCAGTAGACCTAATTCATAAACAGTTTTTCGGAGCCCTGCTCTTCTGCAAGCACTGCAGTGATAATACACTAGTTTCTGTTGATAGAGGGGAAGTTGAGAGGTTGTAAGTTTTCAAATGAGATATCTGTACTTTTCACCCTTCTTTTATATTCATTTAGCCGTTTGGAAACAATGAGAAAACATTAAAGGCTGTAAAGTTTTGGATAGATTTCTGGATATCACATTGAACTATAGGCTTACCTGGTTTACCATATCTGAGGAACCTAACAGCCAAACTCCCTCAAAATGATGAAATTAAAAATTTTGAAAGTTGGTCACAGGTCATGGGATGCAGATTGAACCTGACTGCTATAAATTTACACTCCATTCATCCAACCCCTTCTTGATTATATAGGTTTTCACTTTGTGAACCTAGGTTGGACATGAGTGCTCAAAATAATAATTGTTTCCAGCCTTTGTGCTGAGTTTTGTGACTTATTACATAACATGAGGTGACAAGTGTTTAAGGAGCAAATGGTACATTAGTGAGTTCCATGTCACAGTCATATATACTATCTGATCAAAAGTATCCTTACACCCCTATGTAATTCAAAAGTGACCACTAGTCTTCATGAGAGTTGGAACAACTGATATAAAAGGAGGTGGGAAGCATTGTGTTGTTCATAGAGAATCAGTAACAGCAAAATGGGCTGTTCAGGACAGCTCAGTACTTCAAACACGTAGTCATTGGATTTCATCTGAGCAACAGATCCTTCTGAAGGTGCCCAAGTTGACTGTCGGTGATGTCATTATGAAGTGGAAATGCAAAGGAACAACCACAGTTAAACAAAGACCAGGCAGACCTCATGTACTAACACACAGGGATCGCCAAGCATGGTGAAGGGTAATTGTAAAAAATCTCATTAAATCAGCAGAAGGAATCACTCATGAGTTACAAAGTGCTACCAGCAGTCCAGCTAGAACAATGACTGTGCATAGGTTTTTTTTTTTTAAAAAAAAAGGGGGTACAATTGTCAAGCAGTTCCTCATAAGCCACACATTTCTGCAATCAGAACCAAGCGATGCTTGAGGAGGAATAAAAAGCAATTCCACTGGACAGCAGATGACTAGAAATGAGTGATTGGAGTAATTAATTGTGCTATACCCTCTCATAATCCAATGGGAAGGTTTGGGTGTGGTGAATGCATGGAGAATGTTTTCCCATATGACCATTCCACAAGTGTGCCGTGAATATCAGGAATCCGATAAAACATCAAAACTCTGACATCTCTGCAGCTGAGAAAAGATCCTGCAAAAATGGGACCACCAGCGACTGAAGAGTGTCGTTCAACATGACACAAGTGCAGCCCGTCCGCAAATTGCTGCAGATTTTAATGCTGGACTGCCAGCAAGTGTCAACGTATGAACCATTCAACGAAACATCAGCAGCATGGGCTTTCAGAGCTGAAGGCCCATTTGTGTACCCTTGATGACTGCATGACACAAATGTCAATACCGACATTGTATTGTTGATGACTGGAAACATGTTGCCTGGTCAGACAAGTCTTGTTTCAAATTGTATCAAGTAGTTTGACATGTACGGGTATGGCAACAACTTCATGAATCCATGGACCCTGCATCTCAGCAGGCGACTGTTCAAGCTGGTGGAGGCTCTGTAATGGTGTGGGGCCTGTGCGGTTGGAGTGATATGGGACCCCTGATACGTCTAGATATGACTCTGACAGGTGACAAGTGTGTAAGCATCCTGTCTGATCACCTGCATCCATTCATGTCCATTGTGCGTTCCGACAGACTTGGGCAGTTCCAACAGGACAATGTGACAATCCACGCATGCAGAATTGCTGTAGAGTGGCTCCAGGAATACTCTTCTGAGTTTAAACACTTCCGCCGGCCACCAAACTCTCCAGACATGAACATTATTGAGCATATCTGGGATGCCTTGCAGTGTGCTGTTCAGAAGAGAACTCCACCCCCTAGTACTCTTACAGATTTATGGACAGCCCTGTCGGATTCGTGGTGTCAATTCCCTCCAGCACTGCTTCAGACATTAGTCGAGTCCGTGCCATGTTATGTCGTGGCACTTCTGCGTGTTCATGATTGCCCTACATGATATTAGGCAGGTGTCCCAATTTCTTTGGCTCTTCAGTGCAGTAGTGTAACAGTTTGGAGATGATAACGGATTATATCAGCATGACAATGACCTTGTCATGAAGCAGAATCTGTAAGGCAATAGTTTGTGGATAATATCATTTATGAAATGGCCTGGTCTGCCCAGAGTCACAATCTGCACCCAATGCTACATCTTTGGAATGAGTTAGAACATCAACTTCACTCCGGACCCGTGTTCACAATTACTACCTTCTATGGTTTCGGCTCTTGAGAAAGAATGGGCAGCCATTTGTCCACAGATGTTAACATCTCGTTGCAACTGTCCCTGGCAGATTTCAGGCTGGCATAAAGGTGAAGAGTGCACACACACATTAATGTCAACTGGTAGGTGTCTGGATACATTTGATCAGATAGTACATGTGCTGTACCATTGCGTGCTCCACCATAGAATTACTTTTCCAAAAACTGTCTGTAAGCAACAGATACACTATTGATTTGTGCTCAAAAAATTGCTATCTAGAAATGTATGTGTGTAGCTAAATTAGGTGGTGTTTTTTTTTTTTTTTTTTTTTTTTTTTTTTTTTTTTTTTTTTTTTTTTTTTTTTTTTTTTGCAGATGAAACCAATGCTTGTGTAATTAGTGGGCCCAAAACTAGTTTAAATTTTACAGAAAAATATACAGTGTTGTGATTGATTGACAGATAACATTTTAGATACACATCACAATTTTAAAGTACTTCGTGTAAATTAAGGGGGACTTTCTTGACTGTCCAACCATTCTTCAGTGACCCTATGGCCAGAATTTCCTATTGGATCAAATGTACAGTGTTCACTGCAGAGTTAAAGGCGTCAAGACAATCAAGAAGCAAATGAGGTTTGATCACTGGAGGAATATTCAAATCTGGCCATGTTCCTTTAGCACTTTTGAAGCACTTAAGAAAATGTGCGCAATGTGGAACTGATTCAGTACATGCAGGACTGCAATGACTGCATCTTAAATAGTGCCTTACTCTTGATACTTGTGCAGGCACTTTTGCATGTACATATGCTGCTAGATGTTAAGGTAGTTCAGTGTATTGGTACTGATTGCACACTTTTACTTAGCCTCTGAACAGAGGGTGCTGGGAGCAGAAGCTTCTGATCGCCTCATTGCACATTGCCTACTGAGAAAAGCCCTCCCTGCTTGCCCCAGCACAGCCAGTTTACAGCATGTATAAAAAGCGATCATGGAATGGATTAATGCATCACAGAAGTGATGTGAAAGTTTATGGCGAGTTGCTAGAGGGACGAGGTACAGTCGTTTCACTCGTATTAGTAAATAATATTAATGATCATTACACACAACATAAACTTTCTGGAGAAGCACGAAGTCAGAGGGATCAAGTAAAAATATGCGACCAGTATGGAATTTTGGTGTTACTGTTATTCTCTCAGGGGTAATTATGTCCAAGTATTATGCTGACAATTATGACGTGTTAAATGGTACAAAACCCCCTGAAAAATTCATTAGTTGTAAGCACCCATTCTGTGATGATTCACCACTGTACAATAAGTTACAAATATCCTACTGCAGTGGAAATTGTGCAGGTTCGGTAAACACTCTCTGTTGTACTCATCATCATCATCATCATCATCATCATTCGTGACAGTGGCTAGAATGGACTGTGAATAAATTGGTACTTTGTACGGGCACTGATGACCGCATAGTTGCCGGCCGGTGTGGCCGTGCGGTTAAAGGTGCTTCAGTCTGGAACCGCGTGACCGCTACGGTCGCAGGTTCGAATACTACCTCGGGCATGGATGTGTGTGATGTCCTTAGGTTAGTTAGGTTTAATTAGTTCTACGTTCTAGGCGACTGATGACCTCAGAAGTTATGTCGCATAGTGCTCAGAGCCATTTGAACCGCATAGTTGAGTGCCCCACAAACCAAACATCATCATTGTCCCTCCCAAGCCTTCATCCCTCTCATCATTCCCACTCAAATGCAAGAGTTTTTTAAATAAGAAATCAAAAGCACTGCCAGAGTTGTTGCCTGATTTTTTTTTTAATGAATGACTGCAATCTTACAGCTTAATAGTTTGTAAGGAAGACATTATTTATTTTGTAATACTGTAGTAATAGATGGTATTTTCATTTCTTCTCATTGTTACAGCATGCACTTGGTGAGGCATTCTCAGACTTAGCACAGAAGTCACCAGAGCTACAGGAAGAGTTTCTGTACAAT
The DNA here is from genome assembly GCF_021461395.2 of Schistocerca americana. Classification (NCBI taxonomy): domain Eukaryota; kingdom Metazoa; phylum Arthropoda; class Insecta; order Orthoptera; family Acrididae; genus Schistocerca; species Schistocerca americana. The sequence continues at coordinate 654,403,176 of NC_060130.1, read as the reverse complement.
GCAGAAACACAGCGTAGCCTTACCAAGAATGGAGAAACCCTACTTGGGGCTCTGAACTTTTTTGTTTCATCAGTGAACACCTTGTGCAATAAGACTATTGAAGATACCCTTCTGACTATTAGACAGTATGAAACAGCCAGGTATTATCAACATTTGATTCATAGTATCGTCAGTGCAGAGTACAACACTGGTAGAGCAATTGTAATATTTACTAGAATGTTACCATATAGTTTTAATTTTCTTTGTAAATTTACTGTACATGCTGATGCATTCCACTACAGTGAGGACTGTTCTGATAAACGGAATAGGAGTTTTTGTTCTGCTTTAACCCTGGCATAGATTAGTTTTATTTACTGTACATCTTCAAAAGCAGACAGTGTTTGCCTGTTCTAAATACTACCCACCCTTTTTAAAATCCCAGCATGAATAGATGCTTGCTTTGTGGACCAGTTAGACCTCTTTGTTTCATAATTAGATTCATTCCATTGTGTGGGTGTTAGGCTGGCCATGAGCATTCAGAGCCTGTTCAAAACCCTCTTGGCTGAGGTTGGTGACTTAAAGCTTATCACCAGGTTTCAAGTCATAATGGTGCATTCGGTGTATAAAATTTATGCCACGTCACAGGCATACAAATACTTTATTGTTGTGTACTCTGGAAAGAGTCTTGTAAATAACTGTGCACGAGCAACAAAGGTTTTAGAATTTATTTGCAAGGACTTATGTTGTAGAAGGGATGTAACTAAAATTAAAGCTTATAACTGAGGGTGGAAATCATCAAATACCAACTTTTTATATGTTTGTTAATTTTATAATGAAGATCCAAAATTAATTTAAATTTGACAAAACTGGAAACAATCCAATATTTAATTCAATTTTGTATAACATTTGAAATAATCACCACAAGTTTTAAAGCTGAGGTTAATTGTATTTCTTTCTTTCTTTTTCAGAATAGAATATGATGCATACAGGACTGATTTGGAGTTGTTGGCTCAAGCTCCAAGAACAGATGCAAATACAGCAAGATTGGAAGAGGCGCAACATAATTATGAACTTCACAAAGCACATTTTGAAAAGTTAGGCTCAGATGTATCTGTAAAACTGAAATTTTTGGATGAGAATAGAGTGAGTATCTGGAAGTTCTCTTTTCTTTATATCCCTTTTAAATAAAGCTGTTCTTAATTCAAAGGTAAATTTGAACACCACAGTGCTTTCGTAGACATGGTCATATTGTAGGTGGTATGTTCTTGTCTTCCAATGACCTTAGAATTGACTTATCGAGGCAAGTTATGAAGGGACCAAACCATAATGCAACTTGAAAAATTTTCACACATGCCAAATATTTCCAGAGGTGAAATAGGTAGTTCAGTGTCCATGCCAGCAGACATCACGAAGGAGGCAGATGAGCTGGCATGGGTAGCCCTTTAGGATAGTGCAGAAACCTGCCATGGAGGGCACAAGCGACATGAAGTATGTGCCGACCTGCTTGCAGAAGTGTTTACCTGCAGGCGGCAGTAGATCGAGCAGGCCAGTGCTTATTCAGAGTTTGACCACCGTGGACCTCACCCATAACATGCTGTGTATTGTGCTGAGTGTGTACTCATCAACCATCCATGCCAGCCATGTGTTGTGTTCTTCCATGCTCATCTACATGTGGATTCAGACTCCCTGCTTCCTGTTGATCTAATTGCATGGTGACTTCATTTCCCTCACATGGGGTTCTGTTCTCTGACTATTGTCAAGCCACCACGGACCTGTGAAGTATCTTTTTTGGGTTAAGAATTCGTATTATGCTCAATTCATTCCCCAGGCCACGCACATCTGCCAGCTTCGTCAGAAGGGCATTAAGTTTGTCTGGCCTCTTGTTTGTCAGTGGTCTTCTCAGTCTCTCAACCGTTGTTTCTGCTCTGCTTCCTATCTGGCTCCCTTCACACTGGGTAAACTTGTGACCCTGGCCTGTGACATGTCCCAGAATGGCATTGGTTCCGTCCTGTCCCATCACAGCTAAGATGGCACTGAATGGACCATTGCTTATGCGTCAAAGGCGCTTTCCACTGTGCAGCAGAATTATTCACAGATGGACAGAGAGGTGCTAGCTATTTTTTGGGGGGTAAAAAACTTCCATGTCTTCCTGTTTGGGGCAAGGCTCCTCCTCATTACTGACTACAGGCTGTTGGTTTTCTTGTTTGGCCATTGTTCCCAGCTACTGAATAGGGCTGCCTACCAGTTGCAGCAGTGGGCCCTCTTTCTCAGTAACTGTTGTTATTCCACCTATCATGTCACTGCTGGTACACTATCGCAGCTACAGGTTGGGCCCGATCCAGACACCCTGAGTACTCACATCCCACTTACAAGTACGAGCTTGGCCACCATGGGTCCCCGTCCCTTGCAGCGCTACGTCCCATTCCCGTGCTGCAACTCTACCCTTCTACTGTTCTTTTTCCTTTTCTGTCTTTGCATGGGATGGTCTTCTTGGTGCCAGTTGTGCTTGGATCTTCCTTGTGATTTTGGACACTTGCCTTCAAGCATTCTACAACTTATCATTTTTAACCATTTAGGCCCCTTGTTGGACTTGATTTGCTACTCTACCAAATTTTACAGAAATGCAGATCACGCAGGGAAGGTCGCCCAGCATGGCATATATTCCACCTTCTGTGCCTTTCTCTCTTTGCACCCTTCCTTTCGTGCAGGGGTACTGTGCCCTAAACCCAGAACGGTAGTCATTCAGTTGTTGGTTGGTTGAGGGGGTGTCATAAAGTGCCTAAGCACCTGCACGGCTGTAGCCCCCTGACTTGGCTGTGCAGAGATCGCACTGTTTGTGCCTGAGATGGAAACTCCCTGCACAATCCAAGGAGTATGTGCGCATCATGGCTGGGGCATGTGGACTCTGGGCAACATTTTACCGGACAGGTAACCATTCCTCTCGCTGGGTGGTGGCCAAGGGGAGAGCCCCCCCTTCAGAGTGGGTGGTACCATGGTGGAAGATAATGCACATGAAGTGAATTAAACTTTATCCTACTGGCAGCCACAAGGCCCCAGCAGTCTCTTCAGATCAGAATGATTATTATAATAGAGAGAAATACAACTGCATTATGCTTCCTTCCCTGGCTATGTCATGGGAAAGAGGACAAGCCAAATGCCAGGGAGTGAAATACTTCACTCTATACTTGGTCTTTAATCGGACTGATGGGGATACTTTTACTGCAGTGAAACCTCCTTTTTTTTAAGGGGGGGGGGGCAAATTTGAGGAAGTTGTCTGCAGAAAATGCGAAATGGTTCATTATTAATTAAAACTTCCTCTGCTGCGCAATCTACACCTCTTGAGGCATGTGATCAACTAGGCGGCATATCTGAGACCATTGCCCCACACAAAACTTTGAACATGGTCCAAGGGACCGTCTTACACAGAGATCTTATGCTCCCAACAGATGAGGAGCTCCAGACTAATCTCAAGTCGTGAGGCGAACATTTTATCATGCATGTACAAAAAGAGCCCGATGATAATCGGGATACAGGCACTTTACCTTGGCCTTTAAAGGGAATGTCCTTCCGGAGAATCCTCTCGCTGGGTGTACAGGTGTGACGTGAAATCATATGTCCCACTGGCTATGAGGTGCTTCACCTGTTTACACTTTGGGGATATGTCATTCTGCTGTATGGTGGACCCAAAATACTGCGTGTAGCAACTGTGGACGATCACTCCACAAAGGTAGACTTCATGAATATCCACCTTCATGTGTCAGCTGCTTGGAACATCACCATTCATGTTTGAAATCTTTTAAGAAAGAAGATGGAGGAATACAGATTTGTTGACCATCTGTCGTATACTGAGGCACTGAAGGAATATGAACACTTACATCCTGTGGATCAGACTATCAATTCCACTAACAACATGACCATCACTCCTCCTACCTCACCCTTCTCTAAGTCAGATTGCCCACCACTCCCCTCTCCGATGGTTATTGCGATACCTCTTCGGGAACTGCTGCCGGCACCTGGCTGGAGAAGCGTTCTCCTTCTTCAGTGTCAACTGTTGATAGGGCTCCCTTTCGGTATCCCTCTCACCAACAACCCCTGACCAGAGGCTCGACTGCAAACATTGAGTGAATAAACCACAGCCTGGGGGTTCCAGGGCTGTCCACTCTTCATCTGTCCTTGCTCTCAATATGGATAGCCCCTTAAGTGAACCCTGCCTACCAAAGGCTACAAAGGAGAAGCTGAAGAAGAAGAAGAAGAAGAAGAAGAAGAAGAAGAAGAAGAAAATTTGTGACCAGGTTCCTTCCTCTGGTCCCCATGGATGTGCCTGATCGCCCCACGCAGTTGGATTCGGAGCCAAAGTTTGTGGATGTGGTTCCGTTCCCACAGCTGACAGGCAGTGCTCCTGCAGTGTAACTGTCCTCATGGCCCCTTCATGCCTAACCCAGCCAATGCAATGTAATTGTTATGGGTACTACAGTCACCTGCCAGATGTGGTTTGCATTGCTCTCTGAATTGCGCTTCACTGATGACCATTCTCCAACACTCTGTGGTTGTTGTGTGTTCCGTTGGTACTGCTGATCCCATTAGGCCATTGGGTTGGGGGGGGAGTGTCTTTGTATTAGTTCATATAGATATCTTCAAACAATGCATTCCCCTTGTTGGAGGCAATAGCAGTGCAAGTATTAAATGACCTCAGTGATTGCCATTTGCTTTGTTAACCTACCTCCAGGCAGGCCAGTCTGAAGGGGGACAATTCCCACTTCAGCAAGGAGACTGTCTTCCCCCTCTTCTCCTGCTTGGTGACATCTCCTTGACCAGCATCTCTCAGACCATGATCTGTGCTGCCTCAATGACGATTCTCCCACCCCCTTCAATCCTGCCCACGGCACATTTTTCATTGTCGATATAACAATCTTTACCCCTAATCTTGTGGATTCGCAACAGTGATCACTACATGATGACCTTTGTACCGGTGACCAATTTACAGTGATCCTACCATTGCCTTGTCACTGCCAGTCAGACCAAGTACCACATTGCTTACTTCAAAGAGTCAAGTGGCCTTTGTATGCTTCTGCTGTTACATTCACCTCCTCTCTGTTGGATTGTATTGATGAGGTTGTATAAGGTGTCTCAGACACAATCATCCATGCCGCTGGAACTGCTGTTCCCCTTTGTACAGATCCCTCTCCCCTCTCTGTCCTGGTCTTTCTACAGATCCTCCCTCTTCAGCCCGCCCTCCCCCTCCCTCTCCCCCTACCATCGGCTGGTGCCTTGTTGGACCAAAACATTGCAATAGTTATTTGGGGTCACTGACCAACAATTCAAATAACATCCTTGGCGGACAAACCTTAACACTTTCAAACGACTTCGTCCTATGGCTCACTGTTTAATGAAATGCAGTAAGACGGAGTGCTGGGATCACCGTGTCTCCTCCCTGGGGACCTATGCCTCTTTATCTCAGATGTGGGACAAGCTCCGTGGTCTTACAGGTCACAAGCCTTCAACAGCTGTTCCAGGTCTTGTCATACAGGGTAGTCTTTGTACCGATTCATCCGCTCTTGGAGAAGACCGGCATTGTCATCTTCTTGCTCACCAGCTACCTTTCTACTGCAGAAGCTAAGAGTTGAAGACATCCCCTTATGCTTCATTCACCACCAAGCTGAATCCTATAATGAACCCTTCACAGACTGGGAACTAGTTCAGGCCCTTGCCGTGTTCGACAACACAGCTCCAGGCTCTGATTCCATTCACAGTCAGATGACCCAACACTTCAAATGTTCCCCAAATGCCACATCTCCTCATGGCTTTGAGCCACTTTATCTCCAAAGTGCATTCTTTTTGCAGTGACGAGGTAGCATAGTTGTCCCATTTCTTAAGCCAGGCAAAAAACGAAAGCCTCTTGATAGTTATTGGCCAATTTGCCTGACCAATGTGTTCTGTAAGCTGCTGAAGGGATGGTGGCCCCTAAATTATGCTGGGCTCTTGAATCTTGGGGCCTTTTAAGCCCTTATCAGTGTGGTTTCCAGGTGGGATGTTCTGCACCCAGCCATCTGCTTGGAAACAGCAATCTGATAGGCTTTTTCTAAATGTCAACACCTTATCTCAGTCTATTTTGACCTGCATAAGGCATATGGCGCTGCTTGGTGTCATCACATTTCACTCCTCCTCAATGACTGGGGCTTTTGAGGCCCCCTATCTATTTTTGTCAGTCAGTTTTTATCCCACCAGTTGTTCCGGGTAAGAGTTGGCACTTCAGCCATCTCCCCATGTGTCCAAGAGAACTCCATATCCCAGGACTCTTGTTGAGTGCTACTCTTTTCTTCATTGACGTTATGAGTCAGTGACCTCTGTTGAGCCACTAGTCATCCTTGCATTGTGTGTTCACAATTTTTGCATTTGGTACAGCTCCCAGTCAGAAGCCTCTGCTGAACACCAGGTCCGAGGTGCCATACAGCAGGCATCTGCGTGGGCTCTTTCCCATATTTTCCAATTGTTTCCTACAAAAACATGTGTCATGCATTTCTGCCATTGTACCACAGTCCATCCTGACCTGGAACTCTATTTTAGGTACTCGACACCTTTTCGTTGTAGCACAGTCCCGTTTCTTTTTGATAAAAAACTGACCTGGCTGCCCCATCGTCGCTACCTGAAGACTAGCTGCATGCAGAATCTTAAAACGCTCAGCTTCTTTGCCCATACATCTTGGGACATGGATTGTGCTACTCTTATCCATATTTACTGGGTCCTGATTTCGTCTCAACTGGAATATGGTTTCCAGGTTTATGGCTAAGCAGCTTCTTCAGCTTTGAAGCTGTTAGACCCAGTCCACCATCGTGTCATGCATCAGGCCAACAGTGCCTTTTGGACTAGTCCCATAGACAGTCTTCTTGCCGAAGTGGGGATCTTCCCCCTTCAGATTTGACGGTACCAGATCTTGTTCTCCTACGCAATCATCGTTTATGTATCCCGTCTACGTAAAGGGGTGCCGTCGTCCTGATTCCTCTCATCTGGTGGATTATCGGTTGAAATGCAGCTCTGTTTCCTCTGCCAAGTTCTCTAGCTCCCCTCCCTGGACTGTGCTCCTAGTGTATTCTCGTGCACTCCCCCTTCAGTGGAGCCCAGGCCACAGATCAGGATAGATCTCTTCCAAGGCCCAAAAATCTCATTGGCCCCCATAACCTTGCAGCTCCAGTTATGTCCAGTTCTTCAAGAATTTCAGTGTTCTGCTGCCTTTTACACAGATGGCTCTAGATCTGTGGGTCAGACGGGATGTGCTTTTACATCCTCTGCTGGTATGGAATGGCATTCACTGTGAGGAACATAAAGTGTGTTTACTGTGGATCTGACAGTTGTTGGCAGAGCCCTCCATTTTATTAAACAGGCCTCAATTGACCCTGTTTTAATATGTACTGACTCAATGAGCAGTCTGCGGGCTATTGACTGATGCTATTCTGTGCACCGTTTGGTCTCGTGTATTCATGACCATCTCATTGACCTATATTGTGCTGCCTGCTCAGTTGTCTTTCTCTGCGTCCCAAGTCATGTGGGTATCCTGGGAAATGAACTGGCTGACCATTTGACAAGAGGAGCACTTACTCACTTCCTGTTCGCTTTATCAGTCCCAGGCGCAGGTTTGCGGGTACACTTCAGATTTTTCGCTCGCCCAGAAATGGAACAACATCTGGCGGGCTACTGTCCCATCTAATAAACACTGTGGAATCGGGGAAACTACTGCAACATGGGGCTCTTCTTTTTGCTCCTCTTGGAATAAATCCACAGTCCTTTGTCGTCTCCGCATTGGGCATACCAGGTTAATCCATAGTTTTCTGTTGTGTAACGAATCATCTCCACATTGTGGTTGTGAAGCCTTACAGACAGTAGTTCATATCTTGGTGGAATGCCCCCTACTTTTGGCACTCCGTGCTAAGTATAGACTTCCAAATTCATCGCTTCTGATATTGGCGGATGATTCATGGATGGATGAATTGCTTGTCAGTTTTCTCCATGAAACTGATTTTTATTGTCAGTTATATGGTTTTAATCTACATCCAGAGTGAGGGCAGAGTGGTTGGGGAATGGTGTGTCTCCCAACATTTTTCATCCCCCTTTAGTCTGTTTCAATCACTTGTAGATTTGGTTTGCTTTCTTTCTGCTGCACCCAGTTTTCTATTTTGGATGTCAAACGTTGTTGAATAATGTTTGCTGTTTGACTGCAATGGATCAGGGATGGGACAGCTGTGGGTGGAACATTTCCTGTCAGATGCAGAGCCCGAGGGATGCCCACCTGCTGACTCCCATTTATCCTTCATCGTGCTTTTATTATGACAGTACAATGACATTATGTTTTTAGCCTTCTCGCTTTTATTGTTATGAATCTCCTGGCTAGATCAAAAAAGTCTCTACTTCAAGATGCAGCACTCGTGGATCGAGGGACTGATGACCTTGTTGTTTGGTCAGCTACTCCCCAGCCCCCTGAATCAACCAACCCAATGTGGAGTACGATAGGCTGGAGGCTCTTGTGTTTGTACTGGATGTTGCCTTGTAGCAAACCCTATCAGACTTTCTGTTGACCCACTTTTCCAGAATATAATTTTTCTGCTTCACTTGCATTGGCCGGAGTGCACCTCTTTTGGTATGGATCAGGCATTGTGTACATTTTTCCTCCTATGTGATCGGCTCAACATTGTCCTGTGAATTCTCATGCTTGTACGAAGGAGCAATACTGTTGTGTGGTTGTACCCCTGATGTTGCACCCTCTCATGTTCCAGTTACTGCATGAATTGCATTGGGGTATTACTTTTACAAAGGCATTGGTGAGACGTCAAACCTGACCAGCAATCCATCGCAATATTAAACATCTGGTGCATTCTTGTGGATAGAACCAGGCTGCACAGCTGCACCTGTTCTCTCCTTGTCCGATCCCATAGCGCCCTTGGGACAGGGTGCACATCGATTTTGCCAGCACTTTTTTGGACAGCATGTGTGTATTGTGTATTAAACCAGGGACTTAGAAACAACGGAGTGGCTTCGGCCCATCGTAGCCCTCAGTGGTTCACAACCCCACAACAGGCCACAGCAGTCCACCAACCCCACTGCCGCCCCACACCAAACCCAGGGTTATTGGTGCGGTTCGGCCCCCAGCGTACCCCCTCCCCTCCCCTCCCCTCCCCACCCCTCCCCCCCTCCCCTCCAGGAAACGTCTGATACCAGACGAGTGAATCCCCAAATGTTTGCGTGGTGGAGTAATTATGGTGTATGCTTACATGGAGACAGTGTTCGCGCAGCAATTGCCAACGTAGTGTAACTGGGGCAGAATAAGGGGAACCAGCCCACATTCACTGAGGTAGATGGAAAACCACCTTAAAAACCATCCACAGACTGGCCGGCACACCAGACCACCTCACTAATCCACCGGGCGGTCTTCATGCTCGGGAAGCCGCACATTAGACCACGCAGCTAGCCAGGCGGGCTTGGACAGCATGTAGTTGTAGGTGGTCAAAAAATTGTCCAATTTCCTGTACATTTCAAAGTTGTCAACTGCCATGGTTCGAGTGTTGGTGGTTATGTTTGCCATTGAGTGTTCCCCCATGACCTTGGTATCTGACGACAGTTGGCAATTTGTGCCAAAGGAGTTTGAGGACTTATGTGTTTAAAATACAGCATCTGACTGCCACTCTGTTTCACCCAGCTTCTATCTTGGATATGGAGTGATTCATGCATAGATTTAAGACCGAAATGCCGCTTCCCATGATGATGCATTATCAAGCTTTCTGGCTACATACAGGGAGACGAAAGTCAACCAGTGCAGTCTGGCAGAACGTTTGCACGGGTGCCAGTCTTGGGGTCTCCTGCATTTGCTGTACCCTGAGTTGTATGCCACAGACCACTGTGGAAAGCTGCATTTTGTTCCCAGGGCTGCTGTTTGAATCCTTTCCTTTGCCTGATGGCAGGAATGGGTGTTGGGTGTCGTGGTGGCCACCATGGTCGGCAGTTGCACATGACGGATGTTGGTACGGAGCAGATGATCCGCCATACAAATCAGCTATGCCCGCGCCCTGTTGTGACATCACTGCTGCGGTTTACTGGACAGCAGATTGGGTCACCATGATTTTCTGTGTGAGGGCTCCCTCCCGCTTGCAGTGGCGTGCTCCTCCGTTGCCAACCCCTCTGTGCACTCTGCTGTCCTTCCGTTGCCTGCATCAACAGCCCTCAGTTAGGCCTGAATGTGTGCCTGCCGATGTGGAGCCAATGGATCTTGATCACCCCTTCACCTCCTCTGCTTCCGCCACATCACGTCAATGGAGGCGGCATCACCTCCACAGTCTCTGTGCCCTTCCAGCAAAGTCAGTGCCATTGGAGTTGCCTCCTTTCATGGTTGGTCCACTGATGGGTTCTCCAGGGGCCTCTCTGGTTCTGCACCAGGCCCAGGCCTGGTCAGTTTTAGGCCTTACATGGCATTTTCAGGGGTGGGATTTAGTATCCCTGACAGCAGACGTCATGATGGGGGCAGACGAGCTGGCATGGATGGTGCAGTTATACAGTGAGGGAACCTGCTGTGGAGGGCATCCACTGGTGGAGGTGTTTACCTGCGAGCAGCAGCAGGCCGGGTGTGTCAGTGCTTACTCAGAATTTGGCCACTGTGAACCTCATGTAGCATATTGTGCTGTGTCTTGTGATTAGTGCTTAGCCGCTAGCTAAGCATACCAGCCGTGCACTGAGTTCTTCCTTTGGTTGTATCTACATGGGTTCGGACTCTTTGCTTCCCATAGGTTGACTCGCATGACGGGTTTGTTTCCCCTCTCGTGGGGTTCTGTTTCCCAGCTATTAAGAAATCACCGTCGGCCTGTGAAGTATCTGTGCTGACCGTGTAGTGATTCAGCAGTGTCACACCTCCATAGATACTAAAGGTAGTAAATTAAAGTGAAAGATGACCAGAGGGGGCTGAGTGAGAATTGAATCATGAGATTTTGCCTGTTTTATTTGACACTTATCCTTGCTGTGTAAGGCCATTGTAAATTAATTTCCCCATAGTTTCCTTAAATAATTATAGATGAGCTCTGGGATAACTACCTCATCAAAAGCAGTGTATTTTACCCATTGATGAGAAAAGACTTAGTGGGTGCCTAGTATGTAATTACCTCATTATCTGTTTTAGCATGAAGACAAAAGAGTAAAAATTGAACGTGTCCAAATGCTAACTAAAGCCTGAAGTATGTGTCTTCACTAATTTGGTCCCATATTTCAAACATAACTGTTGAGAAACAAATAATGTGTATCATCTGTGTACTAATATCGTTGGAGCATTTCTTCATTAGTTCTCAACTTTGACAATACTGTGCATGTGTGGAGAGGGGGTGGGGGGGGGGGGGGGGGGGGGGGTTGTTGGCACGCGCGCGCTCTTTGTGATGGGAGTGGTGGATGACTACATGAGGGAGGAAGTGCAGATGTGTATTTTGATAGACAACAAACGTCTAAACAAATATTACAGGTATTGAAGCTACGCCAGACAGAATAGCAAGACTTGTTTTGAAAATAAACATAAAAAAGATATTTCTCGAAGATGTAAATTTCTGTGCGCCGGTGTGGTCAAATTTCTGTGCGCCGGTGTGGTCACGTTCTGGAAATGAGATAGGAGATCATACTACAAGATGATGATGCACACTTTTTAATGCAAAAGTTAAACAAAAACTAAAGAATGATTCTTCAGGAGAAAACTTGGGTTATGTGATGAAGGTTGTGTGCAGGAGAATTCGCCAGAAACAACAACAACCACCATATACTGAACATTGAATAAAAAGTTTAGAAAATAAACCCTAATAATGTTTAACATAACAAGGGCATTACCATCTGTTCATTAAGGCAGTGAGAGGTGTACAGTAACAAGTAGAAATGAACAAAGAATACAAGCTGTGAAAGTGAGTTTTTGTAAGAAGAAGAACTGAATGTAAACTGTCTAATGTAATAAGGAATACAACAGTTGGGCAAGAACTAGAACTTAGAAGCATAAACTAACAGATCAAGAAGTACGTGATTAAATGGCGAGATCAGACCACATGGATGAATGGAAATAATAAAAGAGCTCCTAGTCAGGATAATGAAGGCCCAAAGGATGTCTACTGGTTTCTGTTTCATCCTCTGCCATGCGGTTTGAAGGGGCATGTGGTCAGCACACTGCTCTCCCGGTGGTTTTGCAGACTTTCCACACCTTCGAGCCACTACTAATCAGTCAAATAGCTCCTCAATTGGCGTCATGGGGCTGAGTGCACCCTCTTCCAGTCCTCCCACCAAGGTAAAGTCCTTGGCTTTGGCTGTACTGAGAATCTAACATGAGTCCTCCATGTGGCAGCCATCTATGCTGAACACTCAGCTATGGAGGGGGACAATGAATGAAAATAGAATGCATAAAATAATAGTGAATTACCAACCAGTAGTGGAACAATGAATAGGTGGACAAAGAATGCTGTGGAGAGATGAAATAGAAACTAATCACATACATAGAGGCACTGAACAACAGGATGTAGCAGACAAATGCCTAACACTTGAGGTTAAGAAGGAGACGAAGATGATGTTTGTACTTAACTCATTCATTCAGAAGAAAATGGGCTCAGTAAGGACCAAATGTAACTGACAATTAAATTTACTGTATTTTTACAATAAATTAAGAAATTGTGCAATATAATAAGTCTGACACAAATTTCGAAATTGCAGTTGTCCAGTGACTCAGTAGTATACAGAGTAAAAAATAGGTGCAAATGTAAAGTGGAAGGGGAGACACTCATGTGTCATGTAGTCAGAATTGCAAATTACGAGAGCTTTATATAAGAACTAGCTGCGGCTGCATTCGCATGTTGGTAGGTTTGTTACGATGAGTAAGTAAGCTGCTGTACGTGCAGTAACATCAGCTGCCCTCACACGACTGCCCATTTGGTGAAGCTTGGCTCATGATGTACACCTCACTCTCCCCACTCTCAAGCTCTACCAATACATGATGCATTGGCATGCACAGCATTGCTGCCAAGCAGTGTGTACAGAGGGGCATGGGCAGGAAAGCAACAAATAGTGTGGAAGTATCGATTAAACACACCGAAGAGTGTATAAGCATTGTATTAATTACTTTTAATCGTATCGTGTAGCACGTACAGACCAATGAAAGTATTTCCACGTATATGATAAATATCAAAAGTCAAAAAGTAAATAGCTTTTTCAAAGAGTAAACATTTGTCCCTAATTCGGGTAATATTCTTCAAATTAACAAGAATCTCGTACTACGCACTTTCTAAAGTAGCCTATGTCCTTCCACAGTGTTCAGTCTATCTCCACACCAAATTTCATTGAAACTGGTTCTGCGGGTTAATTGTGAAAACATAACAGAGAAAGTTACTTTCCCATGTATAATATTAATATGGATAAAAATTTCAGTTAAGATTTCTTTTTTTTTTTTTTTCTTCTGCGATCTGATACATAGTGGTGGAGTACGTGACAACAGTTGACTAAAGCCATAGATGCTTATGCCATTTTTATGCTTATTATTGATGGTGACTACTGCTGTCTTCAACACCTTTTACCACTTGAAAATGACCAAAAGGTTAAAATTGCAATGATGTGTATTGTAATAAATGTGCAATCAGAGGTGAATATGAAGTCATTTAAAAAAGATATTTTACTGGTTGTGCACATCGATGTACAAACAGCGTATGAATTTATTTACGATGCACATGTAATGTAAGGATGTTGCAATCCCTGTAATCCATTGATGCAGCACTGAAACCATTTGGTAGTGTAGAATGAAATGAAAATATTTATTCTAACTGCCTTAAGGGAAACAAAGCTGTCTTTAGAAAAAAAAGTTGTACAATGTTTCAAAAATTTATTTAAATGAGTGCATAGTTTAAGAGATGAATCAAAATTGCAGATAGTTCATGGAAGTAATGATATTCCAGAAGTAATTCCAGATTAGGTATAAAGCCATTCAGGGTATGAAGAAATGAAAAGTGTCTGCAGATGATGCTGTTTCAGTAGAAATGGTTAAAGCTCGATGCAAAGTAATAGAAAAGAAACCTACAAAATTAATTACTGAATTTCTGTGAGAAAGACAATATTCCCCTGTACTGGAACAGTGCAGTAATTATTCTGTTTCACAACGAAGAAGACAGGCAAAACATGAGAAGCTGTAAGCCTGCCAGCCACCTCTCCATAATTTGTAAGGAATTTTCCAAAATTATCACCAGTGGAAAAAAAACAGTATTTTAAGCAAGCAAACAATGCCTTAGAGATGCCAACAGCACAGTAGACCACTTGCAAGTCATTAACAGAGTTATAGAACAGAGCAATCAATATGAGTTACCACATTGTGATCCCATAGAATTTGGAAAAACTTTTGGCTTGGGTTCTACAAAATCTGTGCCAACAGCCCTTGAGAAATAATACACTGATTCAACTTCTGTTAGAATACTAAAAAATATGTGCATACATGCAGCTTCCTTTAGACTTCGTCAAGATAATTAGAAATTCAGAATTTAAATAAGTCAGGTAAGTAGATTACACATCACCAGAACTAGTCATAGAGGAAGTTCACAGATCCTTAATTTGGAAAAATGAAGATGGGATACTTGTTAATGGGACTGGTCTGAACCACCACCTCTAGTTGATTACACTGTATTTTTTGTCTTTGGTGCAAATAACTTTAACAACAAATGCAAGAACTTAAAACAAAAAAGTCAGAAAGTAGGCCTAAAAAATAACTTACAGAAAGACTGAAATAATGTACAATGGCATTGAAACGAAAATGTACAAATTAGTAATGAAATCATATAATAAGTTGAGTATTTGTATTTAAGTCATCTTATTACTGTGAGTGGGTGCCTGGCAAAAAAGTAGACAAAAATTGAAAAAATGTCGTATAGAGTTTTGAAAACTTTTCCCTATGTATCTAAGACGGAAAGTCAACAGTCTGCGTGTATTATCAGTGTTGACTTATGGCGGTGAGACACACATCTTTCAGGTGGATATCGTCCTAAAACAGACCATTGCTCAGTGAACAATGGAGAGATTCATGTTGGCCTCAGGAAAGTGTTCAATTGGCAGCCACAAAAAACTTCAGTTATTTGCCCAATAACATGATGTGTGTGGCCAGTAGCAAAGTACAATTTAAATCTAAACTGACAGTGTTTTTTATTAAAAATTAGGTATTTGAGTATACAAGAAAAAGATGTTTATTTATATCATTAAATTTGTTTATGTTTCATGAATAATGTGACTAATTCAAAAGACCAATACATTAATTTTTATTAAATGTAAGCCTCTGTTCTGTTTAGTAATGTGTAAATTACCACAATGTAGCCATAGACACCACCAAATCATGAAAAAATAGCTTGTAAACTGACTCCTTCTACAGTATTTTGATAGAAATTGAGCAAGTCATGTATAGAACGTGTAAGTAAATAATGAATTATTATCGGCATACAAAACTTTAAGTGGAGTGTGTAGTGTTGTTCAGTTGAGTGTATCAGTTAGCTCTTCAATTTTTCTCACACTGCTTATTGTAAGAAAGATACTTAGTAAATGCTAATCATGGTCCTATTGGAATTGATATACCCTTGTTTTCATCCAACATTTGAACTAACTTATCCAACCAGTTATTAGAGGAGCTGCAGTGTAATATGGACTCTGAAGCACAGTGTAACTAGGGATTTTTCATGGTAATAAATCATTATCATGGCCAAGCCCTATTCATCAATATGTACAGGGTGGTTATAATTAAACTTTCACTACTTGAGCCAGTGTAGACAGAAAACTATTTACAGTATGGGTACCTAACTTTATAGGAATGATGTTCAGACTGTGCACTGCAGGATTTATGTTCTTAGTAGTGTTGGTATCACCAGCTGCCATTAAATTCTGGTTCTTGTATGGCAACATAAGGTTGCAACCCAAGTGTCAGTGTGTGTTACAGTTGCATAGAGTCAGCATGGGTCTGGACAGGGGAGAGGGGCTTTACTTGTAAAGCTGTTTTATAAAACAGCAGCAATAGTGCTGCTGCTCTTCACAAGTATTGACACATTAGAGGAATTTGGAGAAGTCCTCTTTCGACATGGTGGTTGAAGAACGTGATTTGGAAGTTTGAATTGACTGACAATTTGGAAATTCTTCGTATGAGCAACCAACGGCCAGTTGAACCACAAATTGTTGAAGAAGTTACTATTGTCATGGCTGAGAATACTGGATGCAGTGTGTGATCTTTAGGTAGTATACAGTCTGTGCCCACCATTCAAAAAGTGCTGGGAACAGTTGTGAAATGGTATCTGTACAAACTTCCAGGCTGTTGTGGATGCAGATGCTCATCACATTAAGTAATGTTTGTAACCTGTAATGTAAACATAGCACACAATTAACTAAAGTTACCCTTTACAGTGGAAATTAAAGTGTGTTTCTTTCAATGGTTTATTCATTATTTTTCTTCTGCGTGTCTTTAAAAATGTTTCCATAAAGTTTGGTTGCCCTGTTATCACTAGTGTTTCGTGGAAGCCTTCACTCATAGCAAACGTGTAATTATAACCATCCTGTGCTTTCACACTCCATATCACAGAGAATATCACGTTAGTTTTAATCTCAAATGAGAGCATGCATAGAGAAAAATATATACAGTTAAACTGGTGTGTCATTGGAGGTTAGAGATTTGGTTATTGTGTATTATTCGCTGAGTGGTGACATGCTGTGACAGTCTACTGATGTTACTAAGGCAAGTATGCTCTAGAGTTTATATATTGATAAGAATGTGTTGCTGTCAAACTTGGGCTTATGTTTAAACCATTAGATTGAAATTTCATTAGCATTATGTTAATCAGGGTATATCAAAATACAAGTCATTACTGACATCATAAAAAAGTTCTGTTTTCACTATCAAAATTTTGAACCAGTGAGAAGTGCTTAAATTTTGCATCCACATTAATTGACAGTTTTGTATTCCTTTGTTTGGCAGTTTATTGATACAAATTAATTTTAACTAATTTGAGCAATTACAGTGTTTTTAAAAATGAGCCGTATTTCTTTATAATGTGGGTTGTGGTCTGTCTTTGAACATTTCTTGTATTAACATTTTAATAGTAAGCATGTGTTGATTGCAATGAGAGTTACAACTTAATTAATATCTAACAGCAAATCTTGTAGATTAGGCCAAGTAGTTGTTGCTGCTAATCTCTGCACCCATTTTGATACCATTGTAAATGTCCATTAGGAATTTGTAACAGTTGTTTCATGTTGTTGCAGATCAAAGTAATGCACAAACAGCTTTTGCTGTTCCATAATGCGGTATCAGCATACTTCTCAGGAAATCAACAGGCACTTGAAGCTACATTAAAACAGTTTAACATCAAGGTTAAATCTCCTAATTCTTCTTATCCATCATGGTTGGAGCAATAGTAGCAGGAGATAAGTAGGACTTGAGTCGTGCCCATTCCAGATGGTTTGCAGTTATTGTAAAGTAGCTGTGTAATTTCACTTAATGTCAACATGACAATGCTGCAACAATTCCTGCATCACCTTGTTTATTAATCTGTGTGTGCATCATATGTGATAAATGTAAATTAAGTGCTTTAAAAACTTTTGTTGCCATTTACTATACATCAGGGCCAGAATTCTGCATTAGTTAACTGCGAACATTAATTATGTATACTAAAACCCTTGTTCATCAGTCATGCAGTATCATTTTTTCAGTGAGTTCCTGTTTCATGGTTTTGTATGATTTTGAGACTACGGATAACTGGTGAACAGTACATATATTTCATGTATGAGATATAGTGCATATCATTAATAAATGACTTCTTTACAACATTGTTTGCCAGTTAGCCCACTTGGATAAAAATTTAAAACTTATAAGAAATAAAAATGAAAAAAAAGGGTTTATATTTTCTAATTTAAAGAAAATACAGTTATGTTGTTGCTGCAGTTCAGCATGCTTAATATCTGTGTAATGATCAGGTTTTGTCGAATACGTATATGGTCAGCATTTAGCTATGTTGTGCAGTGTAACAACTGACAGCTATTAGACTATAGATGTTTCATGTATTGAAAAATAAATGACATGAACACCTTCATTTTCTGTTCAGATGTGTAGGATTAACAGTGTGTTTTTATGAGTAAAACTGTTACTGCTACATGTTATAACAGGACAAATTTGATATTCTTAAAGCACGTCATGTGTTAATGTGATCCATGTGTAGTGTGATGCTGAAAGAAAAAGTCATGTAGTATCTGTACTATGGAAAATTGCCATAGATTTCTTTCTTTCTTTTCTTTCTTTTTTTTCCCTTTTTGTACACAGTACAAACTTTCAAAGCTGATATTGTGAATGCCACTGGATTTATATTGGTTTTAGTGCACTGTGACTTCAAGACAGTGCATTCAAATATAAACCTAGTATTGCTAAAAAGAGTAGGTATCAGTTTCCAGTTTGTAATGACAACACTGCTGATAAAAGGAGAATATTAGACCTCTTAGACAGTATAATTAATGAAAGACAGAATTTAGAATTGATTGTCACATGCTTGTCACATTACAACTACTGCGCTTTTTTGTCGTAGTTGGTGTGTTCACCTGTACTCTGTTATATGCTTGTATGAATGTCACAGTAATGTGATGACATCTCATTGAAATGCACTATTACACTCATTGTATACTTTTGCAAAATGTATTTTAGCCAGTTATTTTCTTCTGTCTTTTCTGTACGGCTCTTTTGACAAAGTTTAGTCAGTTTTTTTAACGTAATTTTTCTCTTTTGAACACTTGCAGTGTTGGCTTGGTTTAGCACTTTTTGTATTTATTACAAATAATTAGTTCTAAATGGGGATAATTTTTGAAGTTCAGAATAATATACCCTTTCAGGTATTTTGTGCTCTGTGCAGTTACTTTCCAGAGAAAGTAAGTTTTATTCAGTGGTAATTTCAAAATAACACTGTTTGTCTTTGTCATTGTGACATCCACCTCATCCAAAAAGATACAATAAACAGTGCTTTGGTGTTAATAGTTTGTTTTGAAGTTGTATACTGGAGCTGATGTTTTGAACAACGGTGTTTCCTCTATGTGAAAGGCTTTAGTGTCTCCTCGTCATGTGCAGTATTTAAATGCTGCCAATGCTTTCAGTAAATAGTAAATGGAGATTAGTGGTACCTTGTGCAAGTATGACAATATCTGGTGGTGTAATTGAGCAGGAGAATAGTCATCTATGGGAGTGCTGATTTTGTGTAGTACAGCACTTCTGTTGCTACCGTCCACAATTAAATTTGCTTTCCTGGAATACTGCCAAGTATTTTACTTCATTTTAGATGACCTGCAAGCATAGCTCATATATAATGTGCCATTAATAGCTGACGTAATGCGTTAGTGACAGTGGTTGACAACAAGAGACTTGTAACTCTTTTGTCTTTGTTTTCTATACAGTATTTGCTGATAAGCATTTTTTTCCCATGTGATTCAGTATATAAAGACTGATACTAGAAATAAACATTTAAGTGGTGGTAGAAAAGGCAGTATGTGCCGTGTTCTCTCTTCCTTCCCCTCTCTGGCATAAGTAGTCCATTATGACCTAAGGATGTGTTTCCTCCTTTCATTTGTCATATTATCTTTGCATTCTCACAAGTGGCAAACATTAAAGGCCTTGTTATAAATTTCATTTGATGCTTTATATGTGTTGCTGTCATTGATCAAACTGTGCACATTTTGGCTTGTGTTGTCTGAATATCATATCTCATACAATATTCAAATCATTATGAATTGAATTGTCTCAATTAAAAACAAAGAAACTTACTGTTTGGGCAGTTGACATACTTTGTGAAATTTGGAACTTGTGGGGATATGCATATACTTCAGAGCTAACTACAAGTTCCAAATCTTATTTATGTGCCTGCTGTTGCCCAGAGTCCAAAGTATACTCATCTACTGTTTATGTTGCACTCAGAATTTTCCAGTATCTTATTAGTGTTTCAAAAGTCATTATGTAGAACTGCATAGTAGCTAGACTTGACACTCCATTAAGGTTTTTTTTTCTGGGGGGGGGGGGGGGGGGTAGGGTAGATATTAAATATCTTATAATTGACACGAATTGTGGTTTCCGTAGAAAGTTGTGAGAGAGAATGTTAGAAATGTATTTTGGAGCATTTCAGTGAATGGTCTATCAGTGAAACTTTTACATGCTTTTTTATATTTATTTGTGATATTTGTTGTCAGCTTTAATATAATTTTTAATGTAAAGCTTCTTATTTGTACAGAAACTTTATTCGGCGTAGAGTATAATTCTTAAACATGTATATTTTATATACACAATAGACTCACAATGGTTAAAGTATTTGCAGATACAATCTCACAAAATTTGTAACACAAATACGTATTTGAAAATATGAATCAGAATATGTCTCTCAATGTCTTTACCAAGTTCTGACATACTTTTTATTTTAAGGTAAGCTTCTTGCAGATGTCTGCAGTTGAGTTTTTGTCTGTTATTGGTTTGATGGTGTTTATTGTAATCTTACTTTAATATAAAACACGATATTTAATTGTACTTTTATGAACAGAGTTAAAAATACAAATGAAATTTTTTACACAATGAGATGATTGTAGCAAAAACAACTTCTTCATTTCATAATAGAAAATTGTCTATGTGGTACAAGTTGTCAGTGCGTTGAGATGCCCTTGCATTAATTAACTGTTAACTGTAGTAATGTATCATGTTAACTATAGTAATTTGCCATACATTCATATTAAAAATATTTTAAGTCAAGAGTATTATTTTCCCTTTTGTCTCAGTGATGTAAGAAGGCAATTGTATATTCCATAATGAGAAATTTAAGATAAAAACTACAGAGCCCATAATTATTTTATGTGACCCAGTTAGTAGATAATATTTATGTTTTCAGGCTCTCAGTGAGAGAGAGAGAGAGAGAGAGAGAGAGAGAGAGTTTAAAGCAGCTGTGGTGTATTTGAGGTAATGTGAAACAGTGTAGTTAGTAGTATATAAAGTTTTTTCACTCAGTCCCTTTCAGCTCTTAAGAGTTTTATGTTTCAAGATATTTGTTTGGATAGAAAGGGATGAAAACTGGGTTATCTTTTGATAGTATTGTAGAAATGAAATATTTTTTCACAAATGTCTTTTAATAACTTTTGTGTTGTGCTAGTAATAGGACAATAGCTTGAAGAGTAATTATATAAATAAGATGAGGCATATGCATACCTGTTGTAAGCTATTTGACTGTTACCTATATAAATATCAATTCTCAATGCTAAGAAGAATTTAAATTGTACATGTGGTGCATTTATGATTGTGCTTTCTATTCTCGGCAACACCTTGTCAGATTGGTGAATATTTATTAGTTCTCTGCCCTGTAGGTTTTGCTCCTAATTTTGATGCTGTTTCAAATGATTGTTTCATGTTGCACAGTTTTTATTTGTTAATTCCTGCATATAATTTGCTTCATTTGAATGCTTTTTAATCATATAATGATCAGAAATCTGGCCCTGATTATTTAAGGCAAAATTTTGTGAATGATTAATGCTGAGCTGTTTTCAGTTTCCAGCAAATGTATGTGTATTTGTGTGAAGAGTTATTTATTGACTTTTGTGGCCATCAGATCAAAAACTCAAGTAATATTAAAGTATTTTAACAGGCTTTCACCTCAAACTTATTAATTCAGTTAGTGGTATTATTACATTACCTGATGTGTCTACAATTTATAGAGGAGGATACATTTTAATTAAATCAACCCTGTATTAATCACTGTATGTCAACAGGGATGATTATAATTTACAAAGTTGTTTGCTCCACAAGTTAGTTCTAAAACATAGGGAAGTATATCCTGTGGATGTGAAATATGTTCATTGTGAGTAGAGAGAGTGTGGGTTTTTTTTCCCCCCATTCGCTTAGGATAATTTTACATAAGATGGTGAAAGGAAGTTTGTATGATGTTGCAGTAATTGAGAAAATCTTAAATTTGATGTTTTTTTCAAGTCATAAATGCAACCATGAAACCAGTAAAAATGTAATTAAAGGTAGGAAGGTGCAAATAAGGGGCGAATGGGTGAATGATGATTGTAATGATGAACGGCATTGGTATTGATTGATGCAAGTAGAAAGGTGTCTATTGAGCTTCGTTTCTATTCAGAAATACACCGGCCTCTTTGATCCCTCTGTGGGTTTGATAATTATTGTAAACATTTGTAGCTGAAATTCAGTTCAGAGTGAACTGTTGGGTTTCCTACTGCTACCAACACATTCTTGACCTGTGTGTCTTGGTATCCACTGCTTTGTGACATGGGGAATCCTTAAAATCATCTGTGAATGCAAGGCTCTTGAGGTGTATTAAGTGCCAGTTGTAATGAGTGACTTATTGCCAATTCAAAAATAGACACATGTGTACAGGTGTTTGTCTTGAACAGTTTTGGCAGTGGAGTGGACATTGCCTAATGTGTGTCACCCTAATAGTTACAGATTGTAATGATAGAACACTGAGTCACTAAATACAAATGCATTCTGAATTAAAATCTGTATATACTTTTAGTATATTGTTCAGCCATAAGCGTGTTTGGTGAGCAGTATCATCTATATTTCTGGAGGAGGGTATAGCACATTCTCACTCTGAAATTTTGTCATTAATTGCCATTGAATATTCATTCATAATTTATTGGATAATCTATTATAGATGTAAAGTGACATTAGACAGTAACAAAACAGTGCTGGAGATTGAAAAGAAAAACTTAGGAATACTTCAGAATCCATAATAAAATCTGCTAAAGTTCACATTATAGTGAAAGATAAATTTTCAAGAGCTAAATCTGTATTTTATATAATTTATAACATAATTTTCTTTCCCTGCGTGCTAAATGTCTCATATTAACTGCTATACACCATAGTATTGAATGCAATTTTGAGAAGGAATGAATGTTTTCTGTTTTGTTTATTACCTGCATTCACAATTTTTTTGGAAAAAAAAGAGAAAGCTCTAGCAATTATAGACAGAAGTTGCCACGTAATGAACACCTCTCCCCACTACTTGTAAATAAATTTGATATTTTACTTCACAATTCATCGACCAACATTGTCATAACACCACAATGTTGCGACAGTGTTGGTCTGGTGAATTGGGGCTTTATTGAGGGAAATATATAGCTAATCATTTGTTGTGATGTAGGTAATTCAGTTCTGATATTTTGAAGTGAAGGGTTCAAAACCAACATTACACAGTGGTGAAATGTGTAGAGTTTCACACGGAAGAAATTATAAAGGAACTGGAGCAAATGAAGAAGCTCCAACTATCTGAGAAATTTGAAATCAGGCAAAGTATAAAAAAGAGAAAAGACTTTTGAATACAAACTAATGAGTGCCAGTCGCTGGTGAACATTAAAACTAGTAATTGGCAAAATGTAGTAATGTTTATATTTGTTCATAATACTTTTGTTTAACACATGATTCAGTTGATATGTTGTACTCAAAGTTGTGTATATTGATTTCAGATTTGTCAAATAACTGGATCTTCTCCATTTGTTCTAGTTCTTTGATCATCTTTTTGGCCCGAAACTCAACGTATTCTGCCGTTTTATGAGGTTTGTTAAGTAACTTTTTGTGTCCCTTTGTGATGCCCATCACTCATCAGTTTTTATTCAAAGTCTTTTCTCTTCTTTATAATTTGTCTTATTTCTGATTTGTCAAACAACTTTAGCTTCTCCATTTGCTCCAGCTCTTTTATCACTTCTACCATGAGAAATTCCGAATAGTCTGCCATTGGGGTTAGTTTTGAACACTTAACTTCAGAAAATCAAGAGAATTGAATAACCTACACCATAACAAATGATTAGCTACATATTTCCGTCAATATGTCTCCAATCAACTGGAAAAACACCATCATGTCATTAAAGTTTCCTGACAGTGTTGGTCCAGCGAACTGGGGATAGATGGAAGGAAATTTGTAGGTGATCATTTGTTGTGGTGTAAGTAATTCAGTTCTCCTGATATTTTGAAGTGCAGTGTTCAAAACTAACCTCGTAAATTGGCAGAATATGTGGAGTTTCTCATAGTAGCAATGATAAAAGAACTGGAGTTAATGAAGGAGCTCCAGTTGTTTGATAGCTCAGAAATAAGACAAACTGTAAAGAAGAGAGAAGACTTTGAATACAAACTAATGAATGACGGGCACCACAAAGGGAGACAAAAAGTTACTTAATTTAACTAACTTCAAACGGTGTTGGAATATGTAGAGTTTCACACTGAAGAAATGATGAAAGAAGTGGAACAAATGGTGAAGCTCCAGTTGTTTGACAAATCTGAAATCAGACAAATTATAGAGAAGAGAAAAGACTTTGTATTCAAACAAATGAGTGGCAGGCACTGCAGAGGGATATAAATATTACTTAATTGACACAAAAGATAAACAGCTTTCTTGTTTGTGTCTTCTTGCCAAAGCAATTGTTTCATCTTGGTTAGTCATTGAAAAATCTGTGGTAATAACATGGTTTGCTATTTAGTTTATTATGAATGTAGAGTGACATTGCTGCATTTCCAAGAATTAGAGGCTTACTGTTTAATATGTCACAAGAATAAGTGAAGCAGCAAAAGTTTTAGACAGCGTTCATTGCTGTTTTCGCTGATAACAACATCGATTGTGGACATGGATGGGTGGTGTTAAATAGTAAGAAGCAGCATCGTATTGGAAGGCAATGGTTGCAAATGTATAGATGACATTAGACTTGGAGGATTTACTGAGTACTTGTGCTTAGCACAGGCCCCTGCATTCATTACAGCGGAAGTTGGCATATCATGCTCTTATGGGGTAAGAAGCCAAATGATATGTGCATATCAGTGAATAACTGTGTTGGTAATCATTGTACATGCTTAACTGTTCATATGTATTTTTGGAAAGCTTGTTTGTTCATTGATTTTTTCTAAAATGAATTTACTCATGTGTGCCCTCAGAATAGTTTAAAATAATTTTGCATTACTGAAAATGTTATACACGTTGCAGCTTTTCAACTTTTTCTCTCAATTCATTTTACTTATTATTCCATTGTCATTTGTTTGCTTGTCCTTTTCGTACTGTCACCTTACCTTTGATTTTCAAGTGTTTTACCAAATCGTGGAATTATGTTTAAGTACCAATAATGTTGCATACCTTCCCTTTTGAAAGATTGATTTCCCCCAGTCTACTTTTTGCAAATCTTTATTTTCGTGTGTACACAGAAAAGAATGTTTTAGACACACTATAACCAAATAAAGGCACAAAATACATCTACTTTGGTGCCATATCATCTGTCATGCAGATGTTACAAGGTTCATTCATTTATGTGGTAACTGACATTCGTCTTGTACTCTATTGCATCCCTTTAAAGTATCAGCATTTAATTTTCAATGTCCATCATATTCTGTTCTGCTTTGCCACTTCTGAGTGACTTTTCTATTCTTTTGTAAAACCCCATTTTCTCTGCAGTTTCACCTTTGTGTGTGTGTGTGTGTGTGTGTGTGTGTGTGTGTGTGTGTGTGTGTGTGTGTGTGTGTGTGTTGCTTTCAATTGTTTAACTGCCTGTTAATGTGTTAGTTCTTCATGCTACTCTTTTCATCTTTTGTTGAGTTTTACTCTCTTTTTTTCTGTATAGCGATTTCTGTCAAATGGTATGCATGAACATAAAAAAATGGAGAAATGTTGGTGATTGCAGGAGGTCCTGTTTCCAGTAGTATTTTTTTTTATTGCCAAAGGAAGTATTGACATGTAGACAAACATTCCACTTGGTCTGTTGTATTAAGTTCCTTATGTGACACATTTTCTTTTCTTAAAATGTTTTCCATTCCATACAGTAACCAACTTTTTTGCTGGTTTCCACAGGCTAGAGGTTCACATATATGATGACTAGACTCATGACATACAACAAAATTGTATTACTGTGATGAAATTCAGGCAGGTAAAAAGTCTGAGTTAGTACCAGACTTCAAAAAAATGAAAGATAATTGATTTAATGATCCATGTATTGATGGTATGGAGGATTTATTTAACACTAAACATTTCAGTCAGAAGATTACCCTTATTTTTTTCTAGTCAGTAATTTAATCAATATAGTAGTTTGCATTGTTGACCATTGTAAATTTGGAGAAGTGTCAAATTGTTACAACAGCTCATTAGTGCAAAAGGTACTCTTGGGGCCAGAATGTGATATTTATGAATACATTTTGCAAGAATACTTGTCATACTTGTTTGTACACTATTTTGGTGATTTACAGTCTAATGGAATAGACGCTTTGATACTTAATATGAAATCATGTAGTTTATATTGTTAGCCAAGTGTATAACAAAGTTGTAACCTTTGATGTCTGTTTAGGTTAGTGTGAATGTTTTTACAGGCACAGATATCTTTATAGGAACTAGGACATTATTAGTGCAATAAAACTTGAATTCAGATGAAGAAAGCTGGCCAAACTCTTAGCCAAAGCAATTCCTTTCTATCTTGCCTTTTAATTTAGCAGTGTTTGTAGAACTTCAGTTGAGCATGCTTCTGTTGTGTAAACTAAGGAGATATCAGTGCTCAAGAATAATTTTTGCAAAATGAGTACTTTAATTTTAGATGAGTAAAACTGATGTATTCCATGTATTGTGTTGCAGCACGTTTTAGCTTATGTAAGTAAATGTAAATACGCTTCATATTCACACTATATGTAGCACTCTGTGAAACATTGTATATACTGATGATTACTCCTTTTAAGTGAGAACTTTGTTTGGGATAATAAATAAATATCACATATTAATATTTATACAATTAACTATTTGTGTGCCTGCTGTATTTCATTTGCCCAGTGGTTTGGAGTACTTATTCTTTTTCCTTTTTAAAATGTGTGTACGAAGAATTCACTTTCTAACACGTGTAGATCTAAATGGTGTTCTTATTGGAAAAAATTTTATGCCCAAGTTTGTGTGGCAGTCCACGAATAATATTCAGAGCTTTGGTTTAAAGTAGGCAGACATTTCCAAAAAAAATAGGATATTGTCATTATAGCAAATGTAAATATCCTTGAAAACTTTTTGCCATCTACTTCACTAATGTGTCGTGTGCTTATTTCATTTTCACAATCCAGTTTACCATTTATAATGCTTGCCATGCTAATCACATATTTCATAAAGTCTATGTTATCAATTCCATAATTATGTGTGGATATCATTGTAAAGTGGTGTCATTATTTTCCAAGTATAGCAAATTAATATTTTGTCATTGCATTTTACATTAATTTTCTATAAACATGGAATTTAAAAACAGAAGAGATTTCCATAGCAGTTAATCCTCTGTTTACAATGAGTACACAGACATATTGTGTTTTACCATCTTATTTGTAATTTACCTCTTTTGGTTTGTTTGAAACTTACATTCAATCTTCCTGTGAATGTGAACACTCTCAAAATTTTTATCTTCATCTTCATACTACATATGTGGCAGGATTATAAAATACTTGGTATGAGTGTTATGAGTTCATTGTTCTATGAAAACAGCTGTGTTTATGTGTGTGCACAAAAGTTATAGAAAATTTTGAAAATATCAGTGTAATTTCACACGTGACATGATGCTGACAGTTTTTTTTTTTTCTTTTATAAGGGAAATGAAAATCAAAAGATCTGCAGCCGTCTCTTGCATTTAATTTGGTTATGCAACCAGTTTCGGGATTCCATTAACCATCTCCAGGCCCCTTGACCAACATAAATTCAGAGAAATTAAATCTCATGTGCAGTTATAACAGGAACCAGTATTAAATAACCGGTGCCCATAGATATCTGGTTTACACAACACTGTCCCTTCATGCATTTCATACAGAGCAACTAAAGTCCTTGTAACTATGTATCGCATGGATGGACGTACAAAGATTTTTTAACTGTTCTAAGCTGTGAATAATCTGACTTCTCCTACATTTCTATTGGATAACAAATTTTTATTATTATACTCTTGGCCTTTTCTAAGTTTATGGCCAGTGCTGTAATCACACATTCTGGTACTGATCAGGCAGTTTGAACAATGTCTGTGTATGAATTTCAGGCTTGAAAATCAAGAAAAATTTACTTTGTTTCCAATTTGACATGTTGTTGGAACAACAGTGTCTTGCTTTGTTTCCAATTTGACATGTATATTGGAACAACAACATCTCTTATATCCATAAACATAGTGCGAGTCGTGTCCCTGCTTAGTATCACTTGGCTTTATATATTATTCTTTATGTGACTGCAGAGTTCAAAAATTCTACCTTCATGGTTTTTTATGAAAGGTATTAAGAGATTGTAAGAACAATTTTAGGATATTCTCTAAGAATACATTAAATATTGACACTAACTTTTACAAAGCAACTGCTGCTTTCCTCGTATTCTCCTATATACTGGTGTTAAGATATACTGTGGCCTTCTGTTCTAATGTTAACAAGTGGCTCAGAGAAAGCCTCAACTGTTGGCGACAAATTTTAAAAATGGCATTTAACATATTAGCTTTTTTGCTAATTACTGTCTGCTCCCCAATAATTTTGGAGACCTGCATGTTTTTATGCTTGTTGTGAATAGAGTGCTGAACAGATTGTTGTAAGTAGTTTTTGAAGGCTGTGTATGGAATGATTTCACTAAAAATTTTAAATATTACATGTTCCAGGAATGCATCTGTAGGGAAACAAAAGATGTAGAAATGAAAATTGTTGTTATTTTCATTAAGGAACCAGAGCATGAGTGATGAATGTATTTAGGTTGTCCGTTTATGCTTGGAGAGCGTCATAAAACACAGATACTCTGGAATACATGATTGACTATGATGAATGAGATGTCAATAAAATTATTTATTTGACTACAAAAGCTAAAGTATCAAGAGTTTAGTATTTTGGATTTAGGGCTTCATCTGACTGTGAAGTCTTTCTCTTTTTCATCCTTAGACATTATTAGAATCTGTTATTTGTATAGAATTCAGCTGATGCATATGGGGAAAAGACATTAAATTTCCTAACATGTAAATAAAGGATTTTCTTTAATAAAGACTCGTACAGCAAAAAAAGTGTATATAATAATTGTTTAAAGTATTATTACAGTATGTGCATAATAAATATTATTTGGCCAGTAGATCTCATGAATGGTATGTCAGTGTTCATTCTTTTCAATTTTTAGAGTGTGCCTAACGCCTCTCCTTCCTCTTGCACCCCCTTGTCCCCCTCTTTTTTTCTTTCTTTTCCCTTTTTTTCCATGTCTTCTGGCTATAAATCTGTTTGTATGTATATTACCTGTTTGAATACCAATAATATTATGCTACTTCATTTGGCAGTGCTATGGATTTTGGATTATCCTAGAAGCACATCTGATATTTGACAGTATTTTAACATTTTTCTTTTTCCATTGTGTACTTGGAACTACAAATCTTTGTAGAAAAAATTTCATGCTGTTCCATATATTTAAATTTGTAGGAATTGTATAACATGTAAAAACAAAAAGATAAGTGGTATTGAGTGTTGGACACCTACCTGAAATTTCGGAAAATGTTTACCCACAATTCCACACAATTTAATGTGTGTGACGAAGAAATATTGCCTTATCCACATTCATGGCAGTTCAAATTTCACAGGAAACCATGCATGGAGTGGTAGGTGCCATACAGCATTTCAAACACAAACTTTGCCACTGGAGCAGTGTGTGGTACCAAGGATTCACTAATCTGCAAAATAACCTTGTAGTTTTGTGATACTGTTTGGTGGTATCACTTTCCCAGGTAGTGGTACAGTATACAGTTCTTTGCCAAGGGTAGCAGTTTGTACTGCCAGCTTCCCAGAAAGACTCTCTTCAGTCTTTGATTGTCTCTAAAATAAAAATGTAAAATTAGTTTCTGATGAATTTTAACTATGAACGTGCTGTCATGTTTCCACTTAACCTTGGCATCAAGAACAAGTATTGCTGTATTCAGGAGGGTTATAATCTTCCACATTAATTTTTACATGTGATACTGAATCATCTCACCATATTTGAACCATGTGAGATCTCCAAAGCCAGTAATATATTACATAAATCATTTGCACAATTTTTATCAGAATGATGTGGAGTTAGTTAGTTTACAGGCCATGTATGAATGAATGTTGGCATATAAGGTTGCATGCTGGCCATTTTCGAGGTACAAAATGGCACGGTGATGTGAAGTTTAATATTATTACTGCAGTGTATTAGTATTTGTCACTACTCAAGTTAGAAGTGAAACATACATTTAAGAACAAAATAAATATGTTTTTCAACTGTACCAGTGTTTAATTAAATATATGTTTATGGAATAGGAGGAGTGGTTCAGAAGAAATGATTCTAGATCAACTTTAAAATTTGCTTTGCCCTTATGATGATTTCATCTTTCACAAGTGTGTATGGCTCTGTAGAACTTGATGTTCATTTCATGCTATTGAACACACCATAATGGCACATGGTAAGGTGTCAGCAAAATAGTAATTATTGCTCTCATGTTTAATCAACATAGCACAAATAAAGCCACAAAAACATGTGTATCCACTATGTTGAAACACCAGCATTTGGTACGCAATAAGAGAAATACAATTATGGACTTCTCCAGCCAAAGTACAGAACAGAAGTGGCACCTGCTACATGATTAGTGTGATGAACTGCAATGAGACAGCATTAGTGAGCAGAGAACACCACTCTATGGACAAGTAAAACAATTAAAATATGTTGTAGAAGGAAAAAGGAAAGGTACATAATTTTCAGAACATTGTATAAAAATTACTGCAGTATATTAAGAAAAGTTATTAAAAATCAGTAAGTATTCACATTGTGATAGAAATTGACAATGCTGCAAGCTGTGGTGCACACAGTGTGGTGTAGTTGTTAGCATAGGTGACTGGCATGCTGCAGGTTGCCTAATCAACAGCAGTTACTTAGTATTTGTTATTTAGTATTTATCAGTTCTGGATGATCCTTGAAATATCTTGTGCTTTTAATGTTTGTATGGTCTGGAATATTCGATCTATGTATAAATACCACCATTCTGAAAATCTGTATAAACATACTTTCAGTAATAATTGTATTTTATTGACAATCCTGCTTTCGGATTTGGACTTGATTCTGATTGCTATGTGATATTATCTGGAGGGTTTGCCGGGTACTTAAAACATCTATATAACTGTGGCAGCACTTAGGCAACATAAAAGCTATTGCCTACATGGACAGGAACTGAAACAGCAACAGTATGTCATTTCAAAGGTCCATATATTAAGGAGACCAATGGTTCCAAGCCACCAGTAAGTCAGCTACACATGAGGCAAAAGGGCAATCAGGACATGATGCAATGGTTGAAAGGATTATACAGAGTCGCCAAATACACCAGATGGGATGACATGATGTGCTTGGCGGACATACACTTTTACTTGTACAGCACAGCCCAGTGATGGTTCGAGAACAACATAGAGAATCTCAGTAGCTGGAATAAACTTCAGGCTGAACTGAAGAGAACATTTTGTGTCAATCAACAGCAAGTACGCTTAGCACAAGAAGAATTGAATAACAGAGCCCAGTATTATGGTGAAGATCACCATTACATTGTCTGTCTTGTATGCTAGATTGTAAGCAAAGAGAGAGACCATTTTATGGCAGCCTGGAATGTTGGACCTAGTACACAAGAAAGAGCAGCTATGAACATGGACCTCATATGCCAAGAGGTAATAGAGAATATTGAAGAAATGATGTATCTATCTTTGCCACTAATCTCCAACATCAATCGAACACAACATGAAGAACATACCCGGCCAACGTAGACCTATGCCATCAATATCAAACAACCCAGCAGCTGACCTACACAGATACAATCAATTCCTACACCAAGTAGAAGAGACATTTGGAGGACGGACACGTTTGTCTGTTTCCACTGCAGACGTCCTGGACACATTGTCTGCCACTGCCAAGAAAGAAGACAAATGTCTGATGGCTACTCTGCCTGAAGACATCAACCGTCACAATTGTTATATTCACAACATTCAACTGCAGATCCAGCATGCCTTAGACATCACCCATCACTGTATAGCGGTACCAGTCACTTGCCTAGCTGCCAAATACAGGAAAACGAAAGGCAGGCAATCATCTGTGGAGGTGAGGCCATCACAGATGGAAATCCTACACTTACAATGGCCACTAAGATGTCAGGGAATCTCACTTACATCATCAATGGCCAACTTGTCCGGGCACTATTCAACTTAGGGGCCTCCTTTTCTGTAAAGCTACATTCATATCACCATCAACTAAAGAAGACTGTGTTCTGTGATATGAAAGCAATTGTCGGAAACATGTTCAGATGACAGGAACTTGTATTGCAAGAATAACAATTGGTGACAGAACATAGCTTTTGAATTTGTCATTTTTACAGAATGTAATCATGATGTAATTATGAGATGGTACTTTGTGCAGACATCACAAGCAGACACAGACTTTGGAAAATCAGAGTGCCGGATTGATAAAGCTACTTCAACAAAAACATGTTGAAGATGAAGTTATCCCACTGTCATCAAAGGGTATTGTATTTCATTCATGACCCTGCTTTCTGCTTTGAAGTTGATTCTCATTATGTTGTTGTAATACTGTTGACCTATGTAATATACTGATTCAGTACTGATTATACAGGGTGATTCAAAAAGAATACCACAACTTTAGGAATTTAAAACTCTGCAACGACAAAAGGCAGAGCTAAGCACTATCTGTCGGCGAATTAAGGGAGCTATAAAGTTTCATTTAGTTGTACATTTGTTCACTTGAGGCGCTGTTGACTAGGCGTCAGCGTCAGTTGATGCTAAGATGGCGACCGCTCAACAGAAAGCTTTTTGTGTTATTGAGTACGGCAGAAGTGAATCGACGACAGTTGTTCAGCGTGCATTTCGAACGAAGTATGGTGTTAAACCTCCTGATAGGTGGTGTATTAAACGTTGGTATAAACAGTTTACAGAGAATGGGTGTTTGTGCAAAGGGAAAAGTTCTGGACGGCCGAGAACGAGTGATGAAAATGTAGCACGCATCCAGCAAGCATTTGTTCGCAGCCCAGGAAAATCGACTCGCAGAGCTAGCAGAGAGCTGCAAATTCCACAATCGACTGTATGGAGAGTCCTACGAAAAAGGTTAGTTATGAAACCTTATCGTCTGAAATTGGTTCAAGCACTGTCTGCAGCTGATAAGATTAAAAGAATCGATTTCTGTGATTTTATCGTTGCTCAAATGGAAACAGATGAATCTTTCGTTTCAAAGATTGTGTTTAGTGATGAAGCAACTTTCCACACTAACGGGAAAGTCAACCGTCACAATGTCTGTATATGGGGCACTGAGAATCCGCGGGAAACAACTCAGTATGAACGTGACTCGCCTAAGGTGAACGTTTTCTGTGCCATTTCAGCCAATAAAGTTTTTGGTCCCCTTTTCTTCGAAGGTGCTACTGTAACTGGACTACAGTATCTGGAGATGTTAGAGAATTGGCTGTTCCCTCAGCTCAAACAAGAAGCACAACAATTCATATTTCAGCAGGATGGAGCGCCACCACATTGGCACTTATCTGTCCGTAACTAGAACGTCAACTACCCGAGGCGATGGATCGGCCGCCAGGCAGCCCGTGACAGAGCACTTCATCACTGGCCTCCAAGAAGCCCTGATCTTACCCCCTGCGATTTTTTCTTATGGGGGTATGTTAAGGATATGGTGTTTCGGCCACCTCTCCCAGCCACCATTGATGATTTGAAACGAGAAATAACAGCAGCTATCAAAACTGTTACGCCTGATATGCTACAGAGAGTGTGGGTATCGGGTTGATATTGCTCGAGTGTCTGGAGGGGGCCATATTGAACATCTCTGAACTTGTTTTTGAGTGAAAAAAAAAACCTTTTTAAATACTCTTTGTAATGATGTATGACAGAAGGTTATATTATGTTTCTTTCATTAAATACACATTTTTAAAGTTGTGGTATTCTTTTTGAATCACCCTGTACAGTGACTTATCCATAGAAAGCATGTTTGTCATCATTCTGAATAGAATTCCATTGAAGTGTATATTCACTTTACTAAAATATAGTTTTACTTGCTGATTGTCTTGAAGCTGACTTTGTTGTTTCTTATAGAGGTTTGAGAATGTTGCAGGTCTGTTTTGTATGAAGAACAACCACTGATGCTGGGATTCTGAAAGTCTGGTGAATCTCTAGCTATGAACTGAAATGAATATCTGAACTTTGAATTTTGTATTTTAACTCTTCAAACATCGGGATAACAGAATGTAACATTCATTTCCATTCATGAGCTATCAATTCCAGATACAATGTCTACTTTCAATTGCATCACAAATACAACATGTCTCCTTAACTCCTCAACTTGCCCCCAGGTTTTCACAAAAAGGAAGTACAAAGACAATGTATGGAGCGAAGAGTTTCACATTGTCATAGTTCATAGACGGTAGCTGATAACTACTTAGCAAAACTTGGTAGATTGAAGTTGATAGATTTGTATGTTAAACCTTCAAAATTTATTCTAAAGATACAAGATATAAATAGTTATATAGAAAATGAATTTTAGTGGGTGTAGTTTTATATGAACACATAAAATCATAAAATAAAATTAGTTACTTGGCAGTACTGAAGAAGTCTGAATATGTCTCAGGCTCGACTGCATCACTCCATATAATTGGAACTACATGGAATGTTGTGACATGGCAGATGGGACAACCAATTAGTGCAAAATATCACAATTAAACTGAATGGCTGTACTGTGGCTGTATTTCTTTTATAATATATCCACAGCCTTGGAGCACAACAACAAATAAAATGGATAAGTAATTGTATAATGTGACTGATTTCAAATGAGTTTAATAATCACTTTCTAATTATAGCAGCAAAAGACATGCCAAATAGTTCAGCTGAGAAGCAAGGAATATATTGAAAATGTCATTACACAAGAAATTAATGAACTTGATGTAGCACCAGCATTCTGCACTGAAATGGATAGAATTATTCAAGGTCTTGGAAACAAAAACTAGAACAGAATTCTTATCACTCTTATTTAGATATGTCATGGATCACTAGACAGATGAAAATATACTGTTGTTAAACTTCTCTATAAAAAAAGGCAACAGGAAGTTTTTAACACTCGAGATCCATTTTCCTTAATAATACGGTATTCTAAAATGTTTGAGAAAGTAAATTGTGTGCTTAAGCAGAAACAGTTTACTTAGTAGGGCCTACTTCACAGTCTGGGCTCCAGAAGGGCACCTCAACTGGAAATGCCATGGATACAGTTACACACAAAATTTACAAACCTTAAGTTTAAAAAATCAACATTTGGTATCGTTTGTTATCTGTTCAAGACTTCAGGAAATAATTGTGTTAGAAATAACTTATTTGAATTGTAGGTAACAAAAAGAATAATTGAATGGGAGAATTTGTTAGTGACTGTGGAAAAAAATCATGGTTAGGCCCCCACAAGGTTCTTTTTGGGTCTATTCTTATCCCTTGTCAATGGAAATGACCTTATACTTAACAGACATCAAGCAGACATGGTACTTTTTCCAAATGACACAAGTTTTGTAAATAAGCCAACTAAAAAGACAGGTATGGAACAAATTTCAGTTGTGTTTTTCAAAGAATTTATTACTGGTTCTTTGCAAACAGACTATAACTCTGAATAAAAATTATATGCATAATTTCTGTCTTTAGAA
This sequence comes from Schistocerca americana, assembly GCF_021461395.2. NCBI lineage: Eukaryota > Metazoa > Arthropoda > Insecta > Orthoptera > Acrididae > Schistocerca > Schistocerca americana. Next base: position 654,367,503 of record NC_060130.1, on the reverse strand, counting down.
AACAACATGAACGTCTTAAAATGTAAATTCATCATAAATAACCCATCACAGTTAGGAATGAGTAGTAATGTCCACAGCTGTAACATTGGAATTAAAAAGTATCTCCACGTATTAGTGACCTATAAAAGTGCTCAACACAGAGATGCAAAAATCTTTGAGATTTTTCCCAATAACATAAAATTTGTGATAGGCAACAAAGCAAATTTTAAATCTATGCTGAAACCGCTACTTCTGCATGACATGATACCGACAATTTAAAAAAAAAAAATTAATGCTAGAAGCATGTATAGTATAAACAGCAAAGATCTTTAGTTTTGTAATTACATTTAAGTATGTTGATAATATAATATGTCCCAAAGATTTTTTATTAGACACCATTCAGTAATTTCAAATGGCCATGTACTCTTTAGAAGTCTGGAAAGGACGTGGGTCTCAGTATGCACAAACAAATGCAATAGCTTGTAAATTGATTGTAATAGAAATTATGCAAGTGATCTGTAGAATATGGCATAAAGCAACTAAGAAAAGACTTGAACTTCAGCCTTGTTTGAACAAGACTGCCCTGTCCTCATACAGCTTCTGCTGTTGCTGTTACTGTGCCATTGGAAACACCATGTAAACTACTACTACTACAGCAAACATCCAAATGACTTTGTACGCCTTTAAATGTGCTTTACAAAACAATTATGGATTATTAAAACCTGAGCCTGTCTTTCAAGAGCAATTCCTTGGAATTTTTGCATCAACTAAAGCATTATATATTGTGAATTTTGTACAACGAAGAGCATCATGATAATTTTGATGAGAGATAAAACTTCAAATGTATGCTTTTCTACCAATCTGAGCTTGAATTCAGGTCTTTTGCACTCTAATGTTGATCTATGAGAATCATGGTTTGTTGTAGGTTTGATGAACAAATATACCTTACTTCATATGTTTCCTGTTATCTGCAACATAGTTTCAGTGCATTTATTGTAAGTTTTTCCCTTTGATCCATACTGGACTGCAGGGATATAATTATAACAATGCAAATAACTCTTTTTATTATGATACTGTCATCTTTACAACACCTTGGTCCCAGTTGTAATACACTAACTTGGATGAATGGATCATAGTCCATCTTCTGAATCTTAGGATGTTCACTAGTTTTTGTGCTGTTGGTTGTATACAGTGCAATGTACAATAGCACCTGTGGGTGCGGGCGTTAGAATAGGCCCGAGGTATTCCTGCCTGTCGTAAGAGGTGGCGAAAAGGAGTCTCACACATTTCAGCCTTTATGTGATGGTCCCCTCTAGGATTTGACCTCCACTTTTCCAAATTTTCCCGAAGAACAAGCCAATTGGGGAAGGGCGCCTTACAGGGCACATCGTGTCCATCATGCACTGAGACCTATTGCATCCTTCGTCAACGTGGATCTGTACTTCTGCTCATTCTGCAACTGTTGGGCGAGGCACCCTCCTGGGTGCGTATTTTTCCATCAACGGTGCAGTATCGTTTTCTACACTGATGATGATAATGGACTTGTTCGCTTGGTTGCACCTGATATCCAGCATGGTAGCCAGTCTGTTGTTGTGGGGCCACCATGTACCCCGTTGGTTGTAGCCCCCTGACCACACAGGGATCGCTCTGCTGATGCCTGCACCATTAGCTCCCCACATATGCCGAGGAGTAGATGCCTGTCGCCCTGGCGCATTGGTACTCCTGGCAATGGCCATCCTGCCAGGTGACCTTTGCTGCGACTGGGTGGCACCTGTGGGAGGGCCCCTGGTGGGAGTGGGTGGCATCAGGACGGATGACACATGATGAAGCATAGTATATCATGTGTTGCTGGTGGTCAAACACCAGCAGTATCGAAGCGTTCGTTGGCTCAATTCGACGCACAGAAGTATGACCCCAAATCGTTCCCCTCCCTGGTCACACCATGGGAGGATGGGGTGTTGCTACCAAAGTAGGTGGCAGCAGCTCTTATTCGCCCTGGTACCTTGTATGTTTGAGAGCTGATGGGAAATCTTTCATTTTGATGAAGCCTCAGTTTTTTGTTGAGCATTTAGAGGACAAGTTTGGGGAAATGGAGGGCGTGTCCAAAACGAGATCTGAGTCTGATCAAAACAGCATCCTCCACCCAGTCACGGGCGTTACTCGCTTGTGACAAGCTGGGGTATGTTTCTGTAACCATCACGCCCCATAAAAGCTTAAATATGGTCCATGGTATCATATTTCACTGGGACCTTCTTTTGTAGTCTGACGATGAGCTGCGCACCAGTTTAGAGCGGCAAGGTGTACATTTCACTCGCCGCATCCACTGGTATCTGAGGGATAGTCATGTTGCCACCGGTGCCTTCATCTTGGCCTTTGAGGGTGATACATTACCCAAGGTGGCCAAGGTGATGGTCTATCGCTGTGATGAAAAGCCCTATCTCCTTCCCCCAATGTGGTGCTTTAAATGCTAGAGGTTCGAACATATGTGTCACATGAGATTGGGTATGCCCATCACATCCCAATACTCCATGTGCCCTGCCTCTCATCTGTATCAACTGCAGAAAGCACCATTCCCTGACTGCAGGATTCTCCAGAAAGAAAGGAAAATCATGGCGTAGAAGACCCTGGGCTGACTGACCTACACTAAGGCTAAGGAAATTTGAATGCCTACATCCTGTATGTATGACATCGTCTTACACCGCCACTACAACAGTTCTAGCCCCATCAGCTCTGCCAACCCCAGTCACCTCTCAGAGCCAGAAGACTCCACCTAGCCCCTTGATTGGGGGGGGGGGGGGGGGGGGGGCACTTCCTTCCCTGTTGCTCCTACAGCAGCTACTTTGGGAGCAACACCCCCCCTAACCATCGGGGATATCAGTCCCCACTTCTGCACTGGAGAAGCATAAGTCTTCTTCGGCTCCTCTTGCTAGGAAGTGGTCCCTTGGGTCACTCCCTTCGAAGGTTTCTGCTAGTGGGTAAGATGACACCCACCAGTGGCTAAAGAGCTCAAAAGCAGCTGGTCTTAGGGTTTCATGCTCACCCTCAGTCCCGGAGACTGCATCAGTGAAGTCCTTCCAGCCAGAGAAACCCAAGCTCTGCGTCTGCAGATGAGGTGGAGATTCTGGCATCCGCTGAGGACCTAGATCTCGCCTGACCCTCACACACAATGGATATAGACTTATCAGGCAATAAGTCGGTGGCAGCAGGTGACCCTGAGGTGTAAACTGCCTCATTGAATGTTCCATGCCTTCCCAGTCTGACGATGACGTCATCCTCGAGTGGAATTGTGGCAGTTTTTTCCACCAGCTGGCTGAGCTATGGCAACTCTTAAGCTTTACAACTGCTTTCTGCCTTGCTCTCCAGGAAACCTAGTTTCCGGCAATGTGGATCCCTGCCCTCTGCGGCTATAATGGATATTACAGGAACAGTAGCAACTATAATTGAGTGGCAGGTGGAGTTTATGTTTATGTCCTAAATTCAATCTGTAGTGAAACTGTGCCCCTTCAAACCCCTCTTGAAGCTGTGGCTGTCAGAATAAAGATGACGCAGGAAATAACTGCCTGCAATGTATATCTTCCTCCAGAAGGTGCAGTACCCCCAAATGTATTAGCTGCACTGATTGATCAACTCCCTAAATATTCCCTACTTTTGGGAGATTTTAACGTCCATAACCCCTTGTGGGGTGGCACCGTGCTCACTGGCCGGAGCAGGGATGTCGAAACTTTACTGTGTCAGTTCGACCTCTGCCTCTTAAATACTGGGGCTGCCACACATTTCAGTGTGGCTCATGGTAGTTACTTGGCCATTGATTTATCAATTTACAGCCCAGGACTTCACCCATCTATCCACTGGAGAGCACATGACGACTTGTGTGGTAGTTACCACTTCCCCATCTTCCTGTCACTGCCCCGGCATCAGGCTCCCAGGTGCCTGCCCAGATGGGCTTTAAACAAGGTGGACTGGGAAACTTTCACCTCTGCTGTCACCGTTGAATCTCCCCCACACAGGACCATCGATGTGATGGTTGAGCAGGTGACTACAACAATCCTTTCTGCAGCAGAAAACATGATAGCTCTACAGCGGCATAAGCCGCACCCTTCCCTGGAGCACCTCATAGCATTTAAATGGCTCTGTGCCCACGTTCGCCAACTTATCAAACAACAGAAGCGGAAATGTTGGAAGAGATATGTCTTGACCATTGGGTGTCATACGTCACCTTCCCAAATATGGGCAAGGATCAAACGTGTTTTTGGGTACCAGACCCCAACAGGTGTTCCCAGTGTTAACATAAATCTCATGTTATTTACCAACACAATCGTGATTGCCGAGCAGTTTGCTGAGCACTGTGCTCGAGCCTTTGCGTCGGAGAATTACCCCCTACCCTTTTGCACTCTCAAACAGTGGCTGGAAGGGAAAGTCCTCTCGTTCACTACATGGCACAGTGAATCCTATAATGCCCCATTTACAGAGTGGGAGCTCCTCAGTGCCCTTGCGTGTTGCCCCGACACTGCTCCTAGCCCAGATCGGATCCACAGTCGATTGATTACACACCTCTCATCTTTCTACAAGAGACATAGCTACCAGCCCATCAGCCTCACGAATGTTCTTTGTAAGCTGCTGGAATGTATGGTGTGTCAGTGGTTGGGTTGGGTTCTGGAGTCATGTGGCTTACTGGATCCATGTCGAGGCGGCTTTCACCAGGGTTGCTCCACCACTGACAATCTTGTGTCCCTCAAGTCTAACATCCAAACAGCCTTTTCCAGATGCTAACACCTGGTTGCCATCTTTTTTGATTCACGAAAAGCATATGAGAAGACCTGGTGGCATCATATCCTTGCCACATTATACGAGTGTGGTCTCCGAGGCCCGTTCCCGATTTTTATCTAAAATTTCCTGTCATTTCGTACTTTCCGTGTCCAAGTTGGTGCCTCCCATAGTTTCCCCCATATCCAGGGGAATGGGTTCCCGCAGGGCTCCGTATTGAATGTATCACTAACTTTAGTGGCCATTAATGGTCTAGCAGCAGCTGTAGGACCGTCCGTCTCACCTTCTCTGTATGCAGATGACTTCTGCATTTCGTACTGCTCCACCAGTACTGGTGTTGCTGAGCGGTGCCTACAGGGCGCAGTCGTGGGCTTTATGGTTTCCAGGTTTTGGCCGGTAATTCATGTGTTATGCACTTCTGTCAGCGTTGCACCATTCATCCGGAACCAGAACCTTACCTTAATAATGATCCACTCACTGTAGTGGAGACATATCGATTCTTAGGACTGGTTTTCAATACCTGATTGACTTGGCTTCCTCACCTTCGTCAACTTAAGGGGAAGTGCTGACAGCACCTCAATGCCCTCCGCTGCCTGAGCAACACCAACTGGGGTGCAGATCGCTTTACACTGCTGCAGCTCAACAGAGTCTGTTTTCAATCCCGCCTTCACTATGGGAGTCTGGTTTATGGTTTAGTGGCGCCCTCAGTGTTGTGTTTACTCAACCCAGTGCACCACTGTGGTATTCACCTAGCGACAGGAGCTTTTAGGACGAGTCCGGTGACCATTGTCCTGGTGGAGGCCGAAGTCCCTACATTGCAGGTTAGGCATGCACAACTGCTGGCCAGTTATGTTGCACATGTTCATAGTTATCCTGCTCATCTGAGTTACCATCTCCTTTTCCCACCCACAGCAGTTCATCTTCCGCATCGGCGGTCCAGGTCAGGGCTTCCAGTTGCAGTTCAGTCTGATCCCTTCTTTCCAAACTGGAGTCCTTGCCTTTACTACCTAAACTTGAGGTCCCTTCACAGACACCTCCATGGTGTACACCGAGGCCACGGATTCGCCTGGACCTTTCACATCGCCTTAAGGATTCAGTTAACCCCGCGGATCTCTGCTGCCACTTCCTCTCGATTTTTGACATGTATCGAGTCCGTGAAGTTGTTTACACCGATGGCTCGATGGCTGATGATAACGTCGGCTTTGCATATGTCCATGGAGGATATATTGAACAGCATTCCTTGCCTGATGGCTGCAGTGTTTTCACTACCGAGTTGGTGGCTATATCTCGTGCTCTTGGACACATCTTTTCATGCATGCCCTGGGCAGTCATTTCTTCTGTGTACTGACTCCTTGAGCAGCCTACAAGCTATCGACCCATGCTACCCTTTTCATCCTTTGATAGGTTAGACCGTTAGTGAGAGCGCATCGCTAGTTCCTGCTACTACTAAGTCGAGTACACCGTTCGCTTTTTGCATATTTTTACGAGCTTCAAACAGGAGCGACTTATTTTCAGTTATCTGTGTAGTTACTAGTTTATTTTTGTAATTTCTTGCATGTTCGAGTGTTTACTAGGCACAACCTTTTATTTCAATAACAGTGTAGTGTACAGTACCACCATTGCTATCAACCGTTGTATCGACTCTCGTATTGTGCAGACTTTTCTTTGTTTTGTTAGAACAGCTCAGTGTCTGTTAGACTGTCTGCGAGAGCGCATCGCTAGTTCCTGCTACTACTAACAGGAGGAGTGCAGTAATAGATAGGAACTGTGATTTTTGTGTACAGATGCGAGCTGAGCTGGCGACCCTTCGCTCACAGCTTCAGGCTGCGTTGGCTTCCGTCATATAGCTTGAGGCTGCTGCCAAGGGGCCTCACTGTGGTGGATAGGATGCGGGGATGCGAGGGACGTTGAGCACGTCCCACGTGTCCTCCGATCGGTCCACTGCTGTGACCTCCCCAGGTATTGCCTCCACTGAGGTTGACCCCTCACCCATGGTCGAGTGGGAGATGGGAGATCATTCCAAAGTCTGACAGACAGCAAAAATTTTCTGTGGGGCCGATCGTAGGCCTCCCCCCCCCCCCCCCCCTCCCACCCCTGGTTTGTTTACGAACAGGTTTCGGGCATTATCTGTGGCTGACGATGTCTCTGGGCCGGATGCAGTCATCCACCCTGTTCCAGAGTAAGCTTCTCGGCCTGAAACGTCTGGGCATTCACAGAGGATGGGTTTGCTGGTAGTTGGGAGCTCCAACGTTAGGCGCGTAATAGGGCACCTTAGAAACATGGCTGTTAAGGAGGGGAAGGAAGCCAATGTGCACTCTGTGTGCATTCCGGGGGGGAGTCATTCTGGATGTGGAAAGGGTGCTTCCAAATGCCACGAAGAGTACAGGGTGCATCAAACTTCAAGTGGTGGCTCACGTCTGTACCAATGACGTGTGTCGCTTTGGATCGGAAATGGTAAAGACTGCCAGTCTTGCTTCCGAGATTAAGGTGAAACTCACCATCTGCAGCATCGTCGGTAGAACCAACTGTGGTCCTTTGTTGCAGAGCTGAGTGGAGGGTCTGAATCAGAGGCTCAGGCGGTTCTGTGACCGTGTAGGCTGCAGATTCCTTGACTTGCGCCATCGAGTGGTGGGTTTCTGGGTTCCTCTTAATAGATCAGGAGTCCACTACACACAGGAGGTGGCTACACAGGTAGTGGGGGCTGTGTGGAAGGGACTGGGCGGTTTTTTAGGTTAGAGGGTCTCAGGGAACCACAGAAGGGGTGTCCGTCAGAAAGTGGGCAGGTAAAATACAGTAAGGTAGTTGTATAAACGATTGGTATTGTAGTTGTAAATTGTTGTAGCTGTGTTGGGAAAGTACCAGAGCTCCAAGCCCTAATAGAAAGCACTGAAGCTCAAATAGCTGTAGGTACAGAGAGCTGGCTAAAGTCGGAAATAAGTTCAGCCGAAATTTTTCAAACAATCTAACAGTGTTCAGAAAGGATACATTAAATACAATTGGTGGTGGAGGATTTTTTGCTTTCAGATGTAGTTTGCCTTGTAGCAAAATTGAATTAGATGGTTCATGTGAAATAGTATGGGTAGAGGTTATACCTGACAATCGGACTAAACTATTAATTGGATCCTTTTACCGACCCCCCAACTCAGAAAACATAATTGCTGAACAGTTCAAAGAAAACTTGAGCCTCATTTCAAATAAGTTCCCCTCTCATACAATTATGGTTGGTGGTGACTTCAATCTACCCTCGACATGCTGGAAAAATTATACGTTTAAAGCCGGCGGCAGGTATAAAACATCATCCGAAATTGTACTGAATGCTTTCTCAGAAAATTATTTTGAACAATTAGTTCATGAGCCCACTCAAAGAGTTGCAAAAGCAACAAATAATCCTGGACAAATAGTGAGTGTTGTGACGAATACAGGGATTAACGACCACAAGGCAGTTGCTGATAGGCTGAATACCATAACACCTACAACCACTAAAAAGAAACGCAAAGTATATCTATTTAAAAAAGCTGATAAAAATGCTCTTAACGCCTTTTTAAGAGACAGTCTTCACTCATTCCGATCTGATCATGTAAGCGTAAGCATAGAAAACTTGTGGAATGATTTCAAAGAGATAGTATCAACAGCAATTGAGAGATATACCACATAAATTAATAAGTGATGGTACTGGTCCCCCATGGTACATAAAACAGGTCAGATTGTTGTTGCAGAAGCAACGAAAAAAGCATGCCAAATTTAAAAAATGCAAAATCCCCAAGATTGGCAAAGTTTTACAGAAGTTCAAAATATGGCGCGTACTTCAATGTGAGATGCTTTTAATAATTTCCACAACAAAATTCTGTATCGAAATCTGGTAGAAAACTCAAAGAGATTCTGGTCATACATAAAGCACACCAGTGGCAAGACACAATCAATACCTTCACTGTGCGATAACAACGGTGAAGTCACTGATGACAGTGCCACTAAAGCAGAGTTATTAAACACGGTTTTCCGAAACTGCTTTACCAAAGAAGATGAAGTAAATATTCCTGAATTACAATCAAGAACAACTGCCAAGATGAGAAACATAGAAGTAGATATCCTTGGTGTAACAAAGCAGCTTAAATCACTTAATAAAGGCAAGGCCTCTGGACCAGATTGTATACCAGTCAGGTTCCTCTCAGAGTATACTGATAAACTAGCTCCATATTTAGCAATTATATACAACCACTTGCTCACAGAAAGATATGTACCTAAAGACTGGAAAATTGCTCGTCACACCAGTACCCAAAAAAGGAAGTAGGAGTAATCTGCTGAATTACAGGCCTATATCACTAATGTCAATTTGCAGCAGGGTTTTAGAACATATACTGTATTCGAACATTATGAAGTACCTCGAAGAAAACGATTTATTGACATATAGTCAGCACGGATTCAGAAAATATCGTTCTTGTGAAACACAACTAGCTCTTTATACTCATGAAGTAATAAGTGCTATTGACGGGGGATGTCAAATTGATTCCATATTTTTAGATTTCCAGAAGGCTTTCGACACCGTTCCTCACAAGCGTCTTCTAATCAAACTGCGTGCCTATGGAGTATCGCCTCAGTTGTGCGACTGGATTCATGATTTCCTGTCAGAAAGGTCACAGTTTGTAGTAATAGATGGAAAGTCATCGAGTAAAACAGAAGTAATATCCGGCGTTCCCCAAGGGAGTGTTATAGGCCCTCTATTGTTCCTGATCTATATTAACAACATAGGAGACAATCTGAGTAGCCATCTTAGATTATTTGCAGATGATGCTATCATTTACCATCTTGCAAAGTCATCAGATGATCAAAACAACTTGCAAAATGATTTAGATAAGATATCTGTATGGTGTGAAAAGTGGCAATTGACCCTGAATAAAGAAAAGTACGAAGTTATTCACGAGTACTAAAAGAAATCAACTAAATTTTGATTATCCGATAAGTCACACAAATCTGAGGGCTGTAAATTCAACTAAATACTTAGGGATTACAATTACAAATAACCTAAATTGGAACGATCACATAGATAATATTGTGGGTAGAGCAAACCAAAGACTGCACTTCATTGGCATAACACTTAGAAGGTACAACAGGTCTAGCAAAGAGACTGCTTGCAGTACGCTTGTCCGCCCTATTCTGGGGTACTGCTGTGTGGTGTGGGATCCGCGTCAGGTGGGACTGACGGATGACATTGAAGAAGTACAAAGAATGGCAGCTCGTTTTGTATTATCGCAAAATAGGGGAGATAGTGTCACAGACATGATACGTGAATTGGAGTGGCAATCATTAAAACAAAGGCATTTTTCGTTGTGACAGGATCTTCTCATGAAATTACAATCCCAGTTTTCTCCTCCGATTGTGAAAACATTCTGTTGGCACCCACCTAAATAGGGAGAAATGATCATCACGATAAAATAAGAGAAATCAGGGCTCGCACAGAAAAATTTAAGTGCTCGTTTTTCCCGCATACCGTTTCAGAGTGGAACGGTAGGGGGACAGCATGGAGGTGGTTCACTGATCCCTCTGCCAGGCACTTTATTGTGAATGGCAGAGTAATGACGTAGATGTTGATAGCGACCATCCAGGAGTCCATATATGCCCTGTAACGGTCCAGTCATTCAATGGTGTTTTTCTGGACCCCAGGTCACGTCGGAATCGCAGGCAACACACTTGCCACCAAGCTGGCCGTACAGGCTACGCGGAAACTGCTTATGGAGATCGGCTTCTCTGCAACTGACCTGTGTTCAGTATTACACCACAAGGTTTTATGTCTTTTGGAGACGGAATGGCATAACCTCAGTATGCACAACAAACTATGTGCCATTAAGGAGACTATGAATGTGTGGAAGACCTCCTCGCAGGCCTGTTGCAGGGACTCTGTGGTTCTCTGTGAGCTCCACATTGGTCATTCTTGGCTGACACACAGCTACCTCCTGCACCATGATAACCTAGCTCATTATCAGTGCGGCGCCCGGCCAACAGTGGCCCATATCTTGGTGAGCTGTCCTTCTTTGGCTGCTCTGAGACGGACTCTTCAGTTACCGGACTTGTTGCCATTAATTTTAGCTGACAACACCTCATCGGCTAATATAGTTTTTCGTTTTCCTTTGTCCCTTTGTGTTCTCCACTATAATGCTTTTAGGCTGGGTGTTTTAATGTGTCTCAAAGTGGCTGGATTTTCCTTTCTATTCTCGTGGTTGGCCAGCCATGGTCATCTGCTCTCTTATTTTTATCCCTTCTACCTGTTTATTGCTTCTCTCTGTGGTTTTATTTTCCTGTTTCGTCCACAGTAGTGTTGGTTGTCCTCCTATCGTTCCTTGTTTCTTCCATTCTCCTGTTATTGCGCTGTACGTCTCCTTTATTTTCTTCTTTCCCTTATGTAATGATTTTACTGGGAACAATGGACCGATGTCCTCACAGTTTGGTCCCTTCCCCCCCTCCTTTAAACCAACCATTCCTACTTTCACTCCTGAAGGCACCACTCAGTGGGATACATGCATAGTCGTTTTTTTAAAAAATATGAAACCCTGTGAGAAACTGAGGGCAGACCAAAAGGAATTTAAAAAGTGGTTCTTTGCAAAGCAAATTGCATATTGTATAATACCCATCATTGGGGTGTGTTTAAATTAATGATGATGTCCAGGACATGGTGGACCAAGCAACTGTTGTGGCATTTTAAAATTCATATGGGCATCTCAGGCTGTCTGTTGGTGCAGTAATGCCACTGGCTATACAGAAGTTCAGACAATCAGCAGAATACCTCACAGCCAAAGATACATAATAAAAGAGAGCAAGGTGAACTGCTGGAGACAATTCTTGTATTAGAGTGCCCTTTCCACACAAACATCACAAGTGTGTGAATCAATAACGTAGACTTGAGGCAAATTTAAAATACCATGTCTGACTGCAATAGTGAGTAATGGCCCATGCAATGGCACAACTATTTTTTTAGTATTATCAACTGAGACCGGTGTAGTACAATATTCCAGGCTTTTTGCAAAATCTTTAAAACAGAAGCTTATGCTTTGATTTCGTTAATGGTGAAGTATATTAGTAACTCAGCTTTCTGTTGAAACCAGAACCCACCATTTTCATGGCATGTGAGATAACCAGACAATCAAACCAAATTAAGTATACTATGTTAGACCTCCTTCCAACTGAGTTGTTTTAACTAGCTACATTGGAAAGAGTGGAATAGATAGGGAACTGATACTTTATTGTCCTTGAATGAGTTGTTTTAACTAGCTGCGTTGGAAAGAGTAGAATAGATAGGAAACTGATATTTTATTGTCCTTGAATGTACTCAGATGTCACTGATCTTTGCTTAACAACTTCTCTCTACCTAAGGCAGTCATAGGAGAGTCTTTTTGGCCTTTATTCACAAAAGGGCTATAGCAGTACTCAAAAGTACAGTATCCTTCAACAACATTAAGAATATGCTGTGCATGTTGCTGGGAGCAATCTGATGTAGCTGTTGTCTTTGGATCTGTGATGTACAAGGAGAAAACATGACAATCCACACACCTGTACAACCAACATACTGTGACGAAACAACATAACAGCCAGATCACAATATTTTTTACATACCTTCTGGAAATACAATGAAGAGGAAGAAATGCACCATCATGAATGGGTTGCATAGCATAAACAAGTTAATAGGCATTTTTATACAGCTGAAAGATGATCTCTATTAAGATTACACACATCGAATAAGAGTGGTGCTAGTAGCACCACTATGAGGATGCAAATCAGGTTTGCTGTAAATGCACACTGTAACAGTCATGAGTTTAGTTACCCTTGAGATTGGATGTGGTGAGTTGATGTTTGTCAAGAATGACTTTAAGCTGACAAAGACGGCATTATCAACACCTCACTGAGTTTGGAACAGATTGTGTAATAGATCTATAAGAAGCTGAATGTTCCTTCTACATTTTTGTAGAAAGTCTTGGCAGGAATGTAGCCACTGTAAATGATTGCTGGCAGTGGTGGTCATGAGAATGTATGGTTGTAAGAAGACCAGGCACTAGACAGCCATGTGGCACTACTAAGAGAGAAGACCATTGTGTTTGGCATATGGCTCTGGCTCATCATACTCCATCTGCAGCAGCAATTTGAGCAGCGGTTGGCACCATAGTGACACAATGAACTGTTACAAATCATTACTTCAAGGACAGCTCGAACTAAATGTCCTGTAGCATCTGTTGACCCCAAACCTCCGCTGTTTGTGACTTCAGTGGTGTTGAGTGAGAGCTCATTGGAGGGCAGGGTGGAGGTATGGTGTGTTTTCTGATGAAAGCTGGTTCTGCCTCAGTGCCAATAATCACTCTGTGTTGGTTAGGAGGACAGCAGTTGAGGGCCTACAACCAACCTGTCTTTGTACAACATACACTGGACCTACACATGGAGTTGTGGTCTGTGGTGTGATTTTTTTTGTATGACAGCAGAAGCACTCTCGTGGTTATTCCATGCACCTTGAACACAAATTTTTGTGTCAGTCTGGTGAGTCAACCTGCTGTACTGCCATTCATGAACAGCATTCCAGGTGTTGTTTTCCAACAGGGTAATGCTCGGCCATGTCCTGCTTTTGTAACCCAATGTGCTCTTTAGAGTGTCAATGTGTTGTCTTGACTTGCTCAGTATCTGTTTCCAATTGAGCACATATGGGACATCATCGGACGACAACTCCAGCATCATCCACAGTCAGCATTAACTGTCCCTGTATTCACCAACCAAGAAACTGGCATACAGCACCTGTACAATACAATGCACACATATTTTCACCCTCATATTCAACATTCTGGCAGATAAACCAGTTATTAATGTACCAGCATTCCACATTTGCAATAGTTTATCTGCCACTTACATTAACCTGTGATCTTGCAATGTTAAGCACTTATAAATATGCTACCTACACAAATGTGTTCTTGAAATTTCATTACTCTACATTAATTTTTTTGTCTTGTGATTTTTTCCTCGGTGTAGTATTACTGTGCATGGATCGCACAAACATATCGAGAGCACACTGCACTTATAAAATGAATGCACCACATTCGCTTGTCAGACAGATAAAACAGACTAAATAAAAAGCCATAGCACCACCAGTTTGCCGCAGAGTGGTATCAAGTTTGTCGATGGAACCATTCTGTAAGGGCTCCATTGACAAACTTACTTCCACTCCGGGGCACACTGTTGGAGCTATGGCTTTTCATGTACTGTGTTTCATGTGTTTGACAAGCCAGTATGGCACTTTTGTTTTATAAGTGGAGTATACTCATGTTATATTTGTGCAGTCCATGCACAATAACATTATTTCCCGAAGATATGTAAAAAATATTGTGACATCTGATTGTTATGTTGTTTTTTGACAGTATACTGCTTGTACAGTTGTACGGATTATTGTAGTAAAGTTTTATTTTGGTACATTGTAGATCAGAAGATGACAGCTCACTCTGTCAGAACCACTCATTGGGGAAATGAAATAAAAATAAAAATATTAAAACATGCATACTTGGCTGTCAAATATTATTATTGTTAAAAATAGGGATTCTGAAGACATTGCCAAACTTTAGTAGTCTTTAGGGAATTCTGTTTTCATTACAGTCAGTGATCCAATGTTCGACAATCTTACTGTGGAAAGTGGTATATCCAAAGACAGTGTTTTAAGTGTAACCCTTCTCACCATAGTGTTAAAAGCAGTTCCTCCACCATATGTCATATTAAATGTTATTTATTTGTAGATGATCATTTCCAGTTGTATGATCTTCTTTCAGCCTCACACAACTATCCATCTATAAAAGTTGACAATTCAAATTCTGGAAAATCGTGGAGAAAAGGCTGGTCTGAGAAAATATTTCTTACAGATTTTTATTACTGGTGCTGCATTTTTACCTTCACCAAATTGATACTTTAAGAATTTTTAATGGTTTCTGGGAATAACCTATTTTTGTCTGTTTTAACTCAAGTGCTCACTAGCAGGCATCTGAGTGCCCACATGCAAGGATGGCCTCCAGCTGACACATGGGCAGTCAGGCATCCAGACTGAAGCCTATACAACCACACTGCACCAACTGAGCCCACATGGGTAGTGGTGGCCATGTGGTTCTCACATGCACAGAATTTGAGCAATAGAGCCACCTGGCAGGTAGACTGTACTACCTGTGCCTGCCCAAGGGCAAGCTGAGAAGCACCCATTGCAAGTTAATATAAGAGAGCAAAGAACAAGGAGTGTGAAGTCTCTGAACACCTTGATGTGTCGTAGCAAGTCTGTTCATGAAATAATTGAACTTTTAAAAAATTTAAAAAAAAAATTAAAAATATTCACTAATGATGGTTAGCATGCACCAAATGCTTCATTTTCTGAATGTGAGTGCCACAAGTTGAGATGACCTGTTGACAGACATCTTCTGATGACCAACTGCTTTTGAATTTGGAGAACCCTTTTGTATTGCTGTGTTCAGCCTAGAGCATCATATTCACAAGCTTGGTTCAAAAGTTTATAAATTTTCTTAAATGTTTGCTCCACTTTGATAAAAAATTTCCTGATACAGTATTGCACCCATGAATCAGCCAATACACTAATCACAATGAACCCTGTGCCACATTTCATTCAAATAACAATAAGAAAGGAATTTATATCTAAAAACAAAGATGATGTGACTTACCAAATGAAAGTGCTGGCAGGTCAACAGACACACAAACAAACACAAACATACACACAAAATTCTAGCTTTCGCAACAAACTGTTGCCTCATCAGGAAAGAGGGAAGGAGAGGGAAAGACGAAAGGATGTGGGTTTTAAGGGAGAGGGTAAGGAGTCATTCCAATCCCGGGAGCGGAAAGACTTACCTTAGGGGGGAAAAAAGGAAAAAAGGACGGGTATACACTCGCACACACACACACACACATATCCATCCACACATATACAGACACAAGCAGACGTATTTAAAGACAAAGAGTTTGGGCAGAGATGTCAGTCGAGGCAGAAGTGCAGAGGCAAAGATGTTGTTGAATGACAGGTGAAGTACGAGTGACGGCAACTTGAAATTAGCGGAGATAGAGGCCTGGTGGATAACGGGAAGAGTTGCCGCCACTCGTACCTCACCTGTCATTCAACAACATCTTTGCCTCTGCACTTCTGCCTCGACTGACATCTCTGCCCAAACTCTTTGTCTTTAAATACGTCTGCTTGTGTCTGTATATGTGTGGATGGATATGTGTGTGTGTGCGAGTGTATACCCGTCCTTTTTTCCTTTTTTCCCCCCTAAGGTAAGTCTTTCCGCTCCCGGGATTGGAATGAGTCCTTACCTTCTCCCTTAAAACCCACATCCTTTCGTCTTTCCCTCTCCTTCCCTCTTTCCTGATGAGGCAACAGTTTGTTGCGAAAGCTTGAATTTTGTGTGTATGTTTGTGTTTGTTTGTGTGTCTGTCGACCTGCCAGCACTTTCATTTGGTGAGTCACATCATCTTTGTTTTTAGATATATTTTTCCTACGTGGAATGTTTCCCTTTATTATAACCATATAAGAAAGGAATTTGTTATTTATAATATAGATCTCATACTTTTGGAACCAAGAGGTCATGCTTTTTACAGCTCTGATCTCAAACTGAGTGTAGCAGAATTGTTCAGAGATTGAGAAAAATTTTTCTGTGAAGGAGCTATTCGCAGCCTATCATGAGGAAATAAGCCTGGTTACAGATTCTTCCTAAACCAGTCCCGTATCCAGTCTCTACACTGAGGCTGAAAAACAATGTTGTATGTTACAATAGCACTGAAAATGCTATAACACCTACAATCACTCCCATGAAACATTGTTGCACTTCTATGTTTCCAACAGTTGTTTGCAAACTGACCATGCAACACTGGGGACAACCATTTGGGACCTGCTCTAAAGAATGGCTTGGGCACAGTACATCAGAAAGTTGTGAATCAAGATTCAAACACACATATATCCATGTGACTCACAACAATGAGATTAATTTTAACTTTGATAGAGTACAGGGCATAATATACTCCATATTACATATTTATGGATATGTTTTTCCATAATTTTAAGTATGGTGCATGTTTGCTCAGCAAACCATGCAACAAATGTGTCCAGCAGGGAGAAACATTCCAAGCAATGAGAACACCACCTGTTTTGTGCAAAATTAGGAAATTTTCTTCTCACTTTGGCACTCATACTCATTACAACTCCAGCTACTCCGATGAGAATGATGAAATTTCAAGTAGAATAAGGGAGGTCAGTGCAGAGCCAGCCCACATGTTGCCCAAGTTGTTTTGAGTATACTGCAGAAGTTTTGCTGGGAACCCCTTGCAC
The DNA here is from genome assembly GCF_021461395.2 of Schistocerca americana. Taxonomy (NCBI): domain Eukaryota; kingdom Metazoa; phylum Arthropoda; class Insecta; order Orthoptera; family Acrididae; genus Schistocerca; species Schistocerca americana. The sequence continues at coordinate 654,350,429 of NC_060130.1, read as the reverse complement.
ATGCTCCATACAGTCCCAATCTTTCCCCATGTGATTTCCATAGTTTTGGAGGCTGTAGAAAGCTTGTCTCACAGTGGGGTAAATGTGTTAACAGATATGGTGATTACCTTTGAAATAATGTAATATTTTTGCATAATTTGGAATTTTATGCAGTTAGGGAAAGAGTCAACACTGATTCCCTTTGTATCTGGGAAGTTGGAAGCAGGAAGTTGTCCTCCACTTTCAACAAACAGGGAGGAGGTTTGAATCTGATTGGGGTTGCATAAATGAGTGGTTCCACAGGTTTCTACTCGTAGTCTGGGATATAGATCAATGATCTATATCCCAGATCATGACAGATGAATCAAGAAAATTAACACAAGTGTTGCTGTGAAAGACCGGAAACCTAATACAAATGATGTAGCTAACAGGTTAGCCAGTAACATCAGTCTGTGGCTTCCAGAGTACAGGTCAGTGCTTAACTGTAAAAAAATCACAGATAATTCAGTTTATGACATGGAACACATGTGAAAATGAAATAGTATTGTGCCAAGGTAACCAAACTGTCAGTTAAGTTGACCATTTTAAATTCTTACATCAGAGGATAGGTGAAAGGTTTCGTTGGAAGTGTCATTTTCAAGATCTTGTGCAGAGACTGAAGGCTGCTATGACCACTATAAAAATGATCTCCACTGTCTTTGACAGTTAAATGCAGAGACTTGTTTACATTGTTTACTTTCACTGTGTTGTCTCATTTGGTGTAATGTTTTGGGGCAACTCTGTGCACCCACCAAGAATATTTTTAGCCCAGAAATGGGAGGTCAGACTGATATGTAATGTCAGTTCACAAACTTGATGTAGACTGTTGTTTAGGTGTCTTGGAATTCTAACTCTACCAACCCTGTGCAAATATTACGTTATGGTTGTTGTTGATAGTATTGACCCATTCAGAAGAAAGTGAAACATTAATTAAGTGAACACTAGCTGGAAAAATTATATACTCTTGATTAACACTTCCTTTAGCATTGTACAGATAGGTATGCACTATTCAGCAGGTTTGACTTCCAATAGGCTTCCAGCAGAACTTGAATTTAGTGATAATCCTCAAGTATTCAAATTGAGACTGGATCTCCATGTAGTACACACCTCGTATTCTGCACAAGAGATTCTCGCAGTAGTCTCTCTGTGATGTAATTGATTCATATACTCTTTCGCAGTTTTTTCCACAGTTTATTAATTCTTTAACTGTTTTGTTAATAACTTTTCTACTCTGCATTCTGTAAAGTATGTATTGACTTTTTCCGTGACCCAGCATATTTGGCTTTATGGTCCCATGGATATTGATAAATAAATAAAAAAATCATAGTGTCACATTGGGCACTTATTTATTGCAGTTAAAGGGTATCAGGAACAGAAACGGAGCTCTTAACACACTGTCCCGAAATACAGAACTCAACTATGTTATGAAAGGGATGCTTTCATTACACAAATCCATGAAATGACATCTCCGGTTTGATAGCCTCATCATTTACTATTATAGTAATTATTTTTATGTCTGGATGTGTTAGTCTAACCAAAATTTCACTTTAATTCATTTTTGTTGTTTCTCATCTCTGAATTTTTAAATTTTTATTACAATAATAAAATATTTTATGGTACCACTGAGGTTTCACAACACTTAAATGAGAATTGAAAGAATCACTTCAGCCTAATTTGTCAGATAAACATTGAATAAATTTAATAAATAGTATTTAATATATTTTTTTGGTCCATAAGAAATTTGCCAGAATATCTTCTTTAAAGGGATAAAGTAGAGTTGAATGTTTTTGTGTCTTGTTCATTTTTTGTTCTTCCACATTTTTACTCTGATACATTTTTTGCTGATTTCAGAAATTCTACATTATATTGTTACATATAAATATGGAACAAGCCAAAGAATCATTTATAAAGAGTATTCATAGAAACTAATTTAAAACAACAGGGAGACACCATGAGAGAAATCAGGAAGATCATCCAAGCACTTGAGGGTTACAAAACACCAGCTGAAGATTAGATAATTCATGAGCTGTGGAAGCATGTAGGGGATAAGGCTCTTCATAAACTTGTTGCAATTATTCAAGAGATCTGAGAAAGTAAAAAAACTTCCAAGTGTATGGACCTCTGCCACAATTCATCCACTATATGAGGAAGGGGACAGAACGGGTATGAACAACTAACATGTCACTCACTTCTATCAACAGCTTACAAGATCCTCTCAAAAGCTCTACAGAGTAGGACAGAACAACAAATGAATCCACAGTTGGAGGAATATCAACTGGGTTTCAGGAGTAGATAATCATGTGCTGAGCAGATTATGAACCTAAAGTCCATCCTTTCATATCTGAAACTCAGTAACAGAGAAGTCATGGTGACTTTCATCAGTATCAGGAAGGCAAGTGATTCAATTGATCAAACCAAATACAGGAAGAGTTTGGCTTTGATAACAAGAAAAACTTGGTTATCCAGCAAACCCTAACCTATGTCACCTATGAAGTAAAGCTGTGAGGAGAGATATCTGATGCCTTTGAAACCTGGACAGGAGTGAGACAAGGAGGTGAATATTGTCCCTGCTCTTCAACTATGTTTTAGAAAAGGTCATCCAAGAATAATGGAAAGAATGAATAACTCAGGTGGGGCTACACTACAAGTATGTGAACCATACAATTGACTGTCTAGCATTTGTGGTTGATCTTGTAATCTTTACAGATTCTATAGATATGGCAGCAAAACAACTTAACTAACTGAAGACACAGGCTGTGAAGGCTGGGCTTCAGATCTGCTTTGAGAAGATGCATTTTATGACAAATTTAGCACCAATGGAACTGGAGCTCAGACAAGGAAAAGTTAAGCAGGCAAGAAAATCTAAATATCTAGGTGAATGGATAGATCCTAGCCTATCAGAGAAAGAAACCTTCATATCATGTATTAACAAAATGGAAATGTTGTATAACTAACTAAATTCATATACAATTAGAGACGGATATCCTTACGTGCCAAAAATTAGACACCACTACACTGTTATAATACTAGAGGTACTATATGTGGCAGAGACTCTTACAATGAACACAAAAGGTCTACTGGAGAAACCTGAGGGCAAAGAAAGAAAAATTTTAAGAAAAAATCCTGAGATCCGTCAGAGAAAACAGCAAGTACACGAGGTGTCACAATCATGAAGTATATGATGAACACGAGGAGAAAACAAGTGACACAGTTCATAAAAGAAGGACTGCCTTTCATGGCCATGTGACATGAATGAACCCAGGAAGGATATCTAAAAGGATATTAACCTACTTTCAAGATAGGAAAACCAAAGGGGCATGATTCACAGAAATCAAAATAGATCTACAAAAATTGGAAATTTCTCCTAAAGATGTACAAGACCGCGATCCACAGACACACAAAGTTTTGTGTGGAAAGGGAAAGCTAAAGACAGTGAAGGTGTGAACCCAAGAGACAAAAGAATGACATAACTCTGGAAATGAATGCAGGAGCATTGGATGGCAGTTGAAGGTTGGAAAAAGAGAGAGTTGAATTCATGTTGTCCCTAGTTGGCCAAAATGAAGAAAGAAATAATAATAATAATAATATCTATCTATATGTGTCTACACTAACTTTTCAGTCTTGTACACTATCATTTTTTGTACATTTACAATATAATGCTGCACTAGAATATGGAAACACTACGAAAACTGCATTTGTGAACAAAAATCCAAATGCTATCAATGTCTACAGGTTCTGCTGTTGTATTTGACCATGAACAGCACTTGTGCAACGTTTTCAATAGGTTTTAGTGTCAGTTGTGGTCAGAACTGTATTGTTTGTAGTTTTGAGTGGCTTATGTTGGAGCTAAGAGAATTTGAACATGGGCAAATTGTTGGTGCCCATATGGTGGGTGCTTTCATAACCAAGGAAGCTGGAATGTTTGGCATTTCAAGAGGCACCATATCGAAGATTTAGACTGCACACAAGGAAATTGAAAAAAAACATCATCTGCTAAGTCACAATGCAGGCAAAAATGTGTGTTGAGTGATCATGATAGACAATCATGGAAGAGGACTGTGGCAAAAAATTAGAGAAAGACAGCAGCAAAAATGACTGCAAAATTCTTGAACTCTGTCAACACCAAAACAACATGAAGGGAGCTCCATAAGCAGGAAATTGCAGGGCAAGCTGGAATTCCCAAACCAGTCATCAGTGATCCAAATGCCTGTAACAGGAAAACATGGTGCCAGAGCCATAAAACCTGGACTATGGAGCAATGGAAGATTGTTCTTTGGTCAGATGAATCTTGTTTCACACTGTTTCCATCTTCTGACCAGGTGTGTGTATAATCCAGGAATGAAACATGGTGGCAGTTAGTGATGATATGGGTAGTCTTACTATGGTATTCCATGGGATCTGTGGTTACTCTACATGGTCACATTACTGCCCAAGACCATGTGACCATTTTTGATGATCAGGTCCATCCCACACTGCAGTATATGTTTCCCAATGGTATTGCTGTGATCCAGCATGACAGGGGCCCTTCTCATACAGCTCAAATTGTCCAGGACAGGTTTTGTCAGCATGAGGATGAATTTTTACATCTCTTCTTGCACCACAGTCACCAGACTTGAACTTGCCACTATTTTGCAGGAAGACTGGTATGATTCCCTCAAAAACCATACAGGACCCATATATGTCCATTCCAAGATGACTGGAAGCTGTTTTGAATACCAACAGGTCTCCTACAAAGTGTCAGAGAGAGGGTCTTGTATGTTGATTGTAATGTTAGTGGATAGTTTTCATCATTGCAACTGATAATGAAAAAACTTATGAGTGCTCCTTTCTGAACTTTCTGGTTTGCAGTACAATTGAAATGGAAGAATGAGCCATATTCCTCAGACAACAAAACCATTTTAACTTCATATCTCTCAATGACACAGACCCTCTAATGTGATGAGTATTTGAAAGAGATCTGATATCAGTCCAGTGCTACTATATATGTTAATTATGGGTTTTTATGTACTATGGTGGAACTTCTATTATATTAACTTCATTAGTTATGAGTTTTTTACATTGTACAAAAGATGTTCAGTCAGTAGCAAGTGTGTGTCTACTTTTGACACACTGTCATGTATGATGCTTCAGCATTCCTCCGATGCCAGCAACAGCTTGTTTTCCATGGGATGTACAAAAGAAATTGCAGTTTAATACAAGATCACAATTTTCTTGGCTTAACACTACATTGGCTCATTGAAATGTTGACTAGCACCATCAGAAAAAATTTTCATAATTTTAAGATTATTTTATATTTTAAGATTAATTAATTTTTTGGATAATGAAGTATTTTACTATTAAAAGCATGGAGAGCTAATTTATCATGTAGAAGTTAATAGCATATGAAACTGGACTGGCAACTGTGTAAGCCACTGGTCTAGAAATACAATTTGTACATTACTCAAATGTGCACTCTACGCCTCATTCTGAAATCAATCTGGAGAGCACACATGCTATTCAAAACATATTCAGTTTTTTTCATTTGAAAGGAGGGATTTTACTTCCTTTTGATAAAATAGTGGAAAAAAAAATTTCGGTAATTTGTTCTCCAAATTTTGAAAGTATTATCTTTAGAACCTTACAACACAACTTTACTCTTTCTGTTGCATTGTTATTCCATTGATACTAGCTGATGAATTCATTCAAGTAAAGAGGCAACATGTTGAGGAATTCTCCATACTTCTGTACGTTTCCACAGTAATGGCAATGATAGGTTGGAAATATGTCCCACACTGGGATGTGAATAACTGCCTTTTAAAGACATTGCTCCTTCAATAGACTTCAGTAACCAGTAAGTTTCAACACTATGTATACTTTTTATGACCCAGAAAGTACACTATTTCTTAATAACTTTCAGATACTGGTGAAGATAACAGTAAGACCCTAATAACTAAACTCTCCATTTTAGAGAGTTCAAATACTTCTTCTGTTAATTATGTAAAAATGGAAGATTCAATAATGACAGGTTTTACAAGTGGAGACATTACCAAAATCACAAGAACGCGTTTACGGTTTCTGCATTTGTAATATTACGGATTTCATTGGATCTGGCTGGATTACAAAAAAAGCACTTTCTTAAATACTGAAAGTGCTACAGCATTTTTGATCGGAGAGGTATATCTGTAATCAATACTGATGTGTAGGCTGCACTTTAGTTTTATTCATACTTAATGCAATTTTTGTTTCCATTTTTTGCAGCTCTTATGAAATGCTCGGTTACTTTTATTCTGGTTTTTGGTTCATATTTTACTTGAGTCCACAAATAAAGATTTCAGTAGCTGTGTGATAAATAAATTAGCAAAATAATTTGTTCCTTGAACTTCAGATTTTGCAGAACATTGAGAATGTGTACTAACAATGTGACAAATAAGGACAGGAGCTTGTTGAATATGTTTATCTTCATGACATGAATGATTAGGCATCAAGATGCTATCTCAGCTTTGCCACTGCATGTTAATTGACTCATGCCAAGAAATGTGGTATGGACACTGTGGCGCATCAAGCTACAGCCACTGATACAGACAGCCATGATTTTGCATGAGGACAAAATGACAGAATGCAAATTAATTTGGGCTGGTAGGTTTTTAGCAGTGTTACAACACTGACAAAACATGGATTTCCCACAGTATAATGACAGCCAGCAGCACAGCAGAGGGTCATGCCACAACACATGGCCACAGCCATCTGAGCCAATATGAACACTCACAGACATCCAGCCAATAATATTTACAAAAGAAACTTCTCTGTGGACAGCTGTCATCAGTTCATAAGCATCTTAGAAAATGAAAACTGGTTAGATGTTATGAAACAAACAAGTACAGATGAGGCATATAGTGTATTTGCATCAGTTTATATGATGAACTTTGAGATGTGTTTTCCAAAGAAACTGACCAGAATCAAGTCTACTGGACACATAAAGTCAAGTTATTGGATGACTCTTGGCATTAAGGAATCATGTGAAAACATGAAAATACTCAATTCAGAGTTGAGGGAGTGTGCAGATACTGATTTTATAGAATATGTAAAAAGGTATAGGAAATTATACCATAGAGTAATTGCAAATGCAAAGTTACTAAGTAATGACATGGAAATAAAACAGTCCAGAAATAAAACTAAAATAGCATGGGAAATTGTGAGAAAAGAATCCGGGATACCTATCAAAGATAAGGAAATTATTCTAAAAGATGAGGAGAATGAAATAGTTGATAAATATGCTGTGCCTAATTATATAAATAAACAAAAAGGAAGTTTTAAAAGTGATTAAAAGTCTGAAGTCCAAGATGTCAGCTGGAGTAGATGAGGTGCCAGTAATACTAGTAAAGAAAACAGCTAATCAACTAGTAAAACCATTGCTGCACATAACAAACTTGTCAATGGCTGAGGGCGTGTTTCCACAGAAACTAAAAATTTCTAAAGTTGTTCCCCTGTTGAAAAAGGGTGATAAGCTTAAAATAGAAAACTACAGACCTGTCTCACTTCTCCCAACTTTCTCTAAGGTTTTAGAGATACTAATGAAATATAGATTCACACATTATCTTAATATCGACAATCTGATAAACAGCAATCAGCATGGATTTCAAGCTGGGAGAAGTACCGAAACAGCTGTACTGGAATACAAAAAAGAAATAATCAGTAAACTGGAAGAGTGTAGTTGGGATAAATCTAGATCTGTCAAAAGCCTTTGACACTGTTGGCCACAGCATACTTCTGGAAAAGCTTGAAGCTATAGGTATCAGAGGACCGGTAAAAAAGTGGTTTGAGTCGTATCTGGAAAAGAGGATGCAGGTGGTTGAAATTACAGCACCAACTAAGATCAGATCCAAGGGAGATCACAGTAGGAGTACCCCAAGGAAGTGTATTAGGCCCCTTGCTGTTCCTCATTTACATTAATGATATTCAGGTGTCAGAGAGAAAAGCTAGAATCATGTTCTTTGTTGATGATACTAGTTTAATAGTTAGTGATATGAAGCAGTCCTTGCACAGTACTGTGAACCATGTCCTACAAGATATACAAAAATGGTTTAGTGCAAACAAGCTAACACTGAATGCAAAAAAACTAATTATGTGCAATATGGAAAAATAAGTGAACATGATGACCGAAATCCCACCATGGAGGGCAAACAACTTGAAAGAGTACAGTGTGCAAAATTCCTAGGTATGTACATTGATGAGAAGATAAACTGGAAGGACCATGTGGTGAGCTTAGCAGTAAAACTAAATTCAGCATGTTTTGTACTTAGAATAATTTCAGGAGTTTGTAGTAATGACTGTACCAGATTAGTATATTTTGGCTATTTTCAGTCCATTGCATCCTATGGGATAGTATTCTGGGGGAAAAACAAATTGTCGTCTAAATGAGATTTTCAAATTACAAAAACGCGCTATTTGGATAATGACCCAGAGCCCACCTCAAACACGTTGTAGGCCCCTTTTTAAAGCATTGAAAATTTTAACAATTCCACCATTATACATTCTGAAATGTCTGTTCGTGATCAGAAGAAATCAGGACAAAATAAAAACCAATACAGTCTACCATAATTACAATACACGGCAATGCAAAGATCTCCACTTATAAGCTGTAACAAGGACCCGAAGTCAGAAACATGTATGTAATCAAGATATCAAACTTTTTAATGCACTACCAAAACATATCAAAGAGCTGGAAAATTAGGATAAATTTAAAACTGTTATAAAGAATCACATGCTTGACAAATGTTATTACAGCATAAATGAATATCTCTGTGCAGCTGTATAAGAATATATGTTTAAATTAATGTGGCAATGAATATGTCTGTCAAGCACATAAGAAAATTAAGAACCACATGCTTAACAAATGTCATTACAGTATAAGTGAATAGCTCTGCTCAACTGTATAAGAATATATGATATCATACATGTGACAAATGAAATCATAACATCAAGGAATAGGTCTGTCAAGCACAAAAGAAATTATGTTATTAAAACATTTATTAGTTGTATATTGTATTAAACATAAGATAGATTCATATGAATTCAGCATAGAAAATTTTTTTGTAAAGATATTATATAGTTGTTAAAAAGTATCCTGGCAAATCCTATATCACAAATGTGATCATTGGGATGATACTAAATAAATAAATAAAAACAAACATGCCCCCTGCTGTCAACAAAATTCCGTGCCCAGGCAAGCTAGTGCAGCCTTGTCAGTGTTGGTTCCATGAATGCTTTGCCAACAAAGCAGGCAGCTAACTGCTCACCACCGTGCAATCACCCCAACTTGAAATGTGATGCAGAGTAAATGCCCCAGATCACACCACTCGCCCAGGTCACCTACAATGACGACACATGGGCCAAACTAGTTTCATCATGGCTCCATGCAAAAGTGGCAGGCTCTACTTAGTGAATCTCTTGAGCAACCAATTCTTTCTCATTGACACTGGTTCAGAAGTGAGCACCATTCACCTGTGAGGACCCTTTAACAAATGGACTATACCAGCCATCTTACTTATTGCTGCAAATGATTCTCTTATTGCAATTTATCTAACCGACACTCAGTTGACTTGGGTTTGTATGATATGTTCCTGTGGCAGTTTTTGGTCACAGACATCAGAAAACTTGTCTTGGGGACAGAATTTGTTTGCCATTTCCATTTTTCTCTGGCTCTGACACATGGGACCCTCACACACCACAGCAGTGGAGAATCCATGACCAGCATCATCAGTAGCCCACCACAATATGCACAGCACCTATTGACAAATAAATCCTGTCACTGTTTCCAATAACAATTATGTCTCCTCTGTGACTGCCTTGAGAGAGCAAATGCTGAGACATTGGCAGCGGGGACATGCGTGCACTGGGACAGACTGCAACACCTGTCATGCCACTGACAAAGGTCAGTATGATGAATTTTTCTCACAGTGCCCAAGCACATTCCACGTATGACCACCCTGCTCCTCACAACTCATGTGAGACATTACAGCAGAGTGTTACCCAAAACTGAACTGTAATGAGATTAAGATTATTCCTGGCCCTCTGGTCCACGACAAAGTCCGACTACTGGCCCCAGATAGGCTTCATGCGACCAAGTGGGCTGTAGATGAATTATTGCAAGTCAGAGACATCAGACTATCTGACAGCCCTTGGGTCTTCCCCATCCACCCCAAAAAAGGACATACTGATTAGGCGGTGATTATCAGGTGTTCAACACTTGTACAACATACATTCCCTAACAGCTACCCTATCCTGAACATTCAAGATTCCACCCATACATTAGCAGATGTTTCTGTGCTTAGAGTTTTAGATTCTAGAAAAGCTTATTTGCAAATCCCTGTGGACAAGAATGACGTACCCAAGGCAGCGATCACCACTCCATCTGTGTGTTATTAATTTTTGTTCATACCCTATGGCCTAAAAATGTGGTGCAAACTTGGTACTGTTTCATAGGCAATGGTCTCTCCAAGTTCCATTTCTGCTATGTGAATCAATGATGACAACTGCCAGCAGTGAAAATCTGAAATGTCCTTCCCTGGTCATTTAATTAGGAATGGCAGGATCTGACCAACCATGCATTGCACAGAACTCATACTCTAGTCACCACAGTACCAGAACTGACGCAAATTTTGCTAATTTCTTGGCATGGAGGACTTTTACCAATGGCACTTACCTCATGTGGCTTCCATTCAGGCTCCATTGATGAATGCACTGGCAGGAAAACATGCATGTGATGAAACAAATCTTATATGGACCCCAAAAATGCAATGAATGTTTGATTAGATTAAAGACAGCCTGTCTCATGCAACAATGTTGGCACACCTGCTGCCAACTACTTCCCTGTCCCCTTGTCAATCACACCTGATGCAAGTCATGTGGTGATTGGAGCAGTGCTTCAATAGACTATAGCAGGTGTACAACAACAATTCAATTTTTTTCCACATAAACTGAATCCCAGCACAAGTGGTCAATATAAATGCTAAGGAGTTGTTGGAAGTATACACAGTGGTGCTCATTTCATAGATGACATAGGGGGCAGACAACGTACCATTTATACCGATCATCAGCCATTGGCAGATTCCATTTTTAATCCACTGAAAGACTGCTGACCATGCTATTTCAACACCTGGATTACATCACACACTTTATGACCAATGACCACCACCACCTCTGGTCAGAAAATGTTGTTGCAGACTATTTCTCCCAGATAAACGTACTCTCAGTGGATATTGACTGTGATGAGCTAGTCAAAGCACAACAATGGGATGATTTCACCTTATCACTGAGAAATGGGCCAGTCATGCTCTGCGTAGGTCATGAATAGCTGCATGAAGATTATGTCATCTACAGAGACACCAGCCTTCAACCCTCCTTTTGCTCACCAACTATGCATTTTTTGTCTGACTTCTTCACTGTTTACTTAAATTACATGTGTGCTGTTCAGAGGAATGCTTTTAATCAAACTGAAAAGTATATGCCGATGCTTTGTTGTGACATGACAACTAATGATCAGTGTGATGTACTGTAATGTAAATAAAATCGTCTTCGAATGTAATTAATTTTCTTTTAAAGAAATACAGTAAAAAATAAAATATTATGCTTCTTCATCAAAACTCTGTTTCTATAATCCTTGAGAGTCTAGGTGATGGTATTATTAAATGGTTCAAATGGCTCTGAGCACTATGGGACTTAACATCTATGGTCATCAGTCCGCTAGAACTTAGAACTACTTGAACCTAACTAACCTAAGGACATCACACAGCACCCAGTCATCACGAGGCAGAGAAAATCCCTGACCCCACCGGGAATCGAACCCGGGAACCCGGGCATGGGAAGCGAGAACGCTACCACATGACCACGAGCTGCGGACTGGTATTATTAATTTAAAAAGTCTGATTATGCACTTAAATTGCCTGATTCTAACCTGGGTAAATTTAACTTAATTTGCTTTCTTGTGCCAATGTGTGTATAAGGAAGTTTTGAGCAGTGTGTGCATTTGTGGAACTTAAAGTGTTTTGACTCCACATAAATAATTTATTCTTAGAGCACTGCAGTTTTATTTTTAATTATATAGTTTGTGAAATGTACAAGCACCTAGGCATAACTATGGTGTTTTGTGCTGGGGTGTAAATGCCAGCCTGGATGTAGCACCTCCTGTATAGTTATTGTGATTCTAAATGTTCTGTTGATAATCACTAGTTTTATTTGTGTTCAATTTCCAATCTTAGTACAATGTCTGCAGACAAATGTTTGTGCCATTGTGTGTACCAGTTGGCAATGCTAGAAATATTGGTTGGATCTTAGTTGAATCACGTACAATTTTTCTCCCATTATAACTTTCTCAATGACAATATCATACCACACAGATTTGTAAGTATATTGGTGTTTATGTTCTTCCTGATATTTTTCCAATATTTGGTTGAATATTTCAGCTCTAGGATTTTGTAGTTGTTCTCAAGCCAGTGAGATGTTTATCTTGGAAGTGTTGTGCCCAAGAGGGGCTTCTCATGAATAACTCGATTCTATATAATATTTATGGACTTAAGCTAGTGGAGCATTAATGTGTCCCATGTTAACTGGCACCATATAACCTTTTGGGGATAGGAAAGTGAAGAGATTTTTGGTTATTCTTATGTAGCCAATCTGCAGCATATTAGAATTTCAGTTTATAAACATTGCAATACACTGTAAACGCAAATCCTTCACAGTTAAAGTGTGACCAGTGTGTGCCCAAGTCATTGTTTGGAGTGAGACTTTGAAAATGTTGCCTTTCTATGTATACCAGTATTAAAGACTGTCAAAATGTTACGTACAATAGGTAGCACTACTGCCGTATGAAATGACTGGTTGAGGACAAAGCAGTTTTATAAACAGCAGTCTTTGCAGACAACTTAGTGAAAGATCCTTGTGCCGTTTCACCATGGCCCTCAATGTATTTAAATCATGCTCCCATTTTAACTTAGTCATGTCATGCATATTGTGTTAAGATTATTCCTAACTGGTTTATCTTTCCATCCTCTCTAGCCAGAATGTTTCCATATGGTCACTGTTGGATCCTATGGGCAGAATCATGGATCAATGCTCATTTAACTCCATATTGCAGGTGTTGGTATAAGCTGTAATTGTCCCTTGAACTGTTTTGATCTCTTGAATCATGTTTATAAGAATGCTGATGTCCCCTGTATATATGTGGCAGACCGTTTTGATGCTGAACATATCTAATCCTTTTAGACTTAAGAGCAGGTTTAAAAGTAACTGTTACCCAGCAGTCAAACAATGAAAATGAAATGATCGTGTGGCTTCATTGGACAGGATGTCCCATTCGGGTTCGGTCGCCAAGTGCAAGTTTCATTTCAGTCAGCACCACATTGGGCAACTTGCAGCCAAGGATGAGGATGAAATGATGATGAGGACAACACAACACCCAGTCCACGAGTGGAGAAAATCTACAACCTGTCCTGGAATCGAACCTGGGCCCAGTGCATGGGAGGCAAGCATGTTACCACCCAGCTAAGCAGGTGGACAATCAAACAATGGAAACTCCAGATTGGAATATCAACAGTATTAGCAAAAGGATAGATTGCTACTCAATGTAAAGATGACCCATTGAGTTGCAGACAGTCACAATGAAAAGACTGTTACTTATGGCCAAAGTCTTCTCCAGCAAAGAAAATACTCACACATTCACATAAGCAAGCACACCTCGGGTGTTGGCTGAAAGCTATAAAGTGCAACAGTCTTTTCATTGTGCTTGTTTCCAGCTCAACGTGTCATCTTTACGGTGAGTAGCAATCTATCCTTTTCCTAATGTTGTAATTACACAGCAGTGCAACACATAGTCATAAATAGAGGAACACCTGTTGAAAAAATTGATTGGTAGGAATGGGATTTGTTAACTGATCAATGATTTTTATTCTGAAGTGTGTTCTGACAATGCATTTTTGGGTCAAATATGAGAACTGAGCATTAAACTGATTTTGTGCATCACACTAAATAAAAATTTGTGGTTGACCTTATCAAAAGCCTTGCTGAAATCTAAAAACATAAGTGTTATTTTACATTTGCATAACCAAGTTAAATATAAAATGCCTCTATATTTGGATAAAATATTTGCCATTGTTCTTCCTGTGCCAGCACCCATTTGGTATGGTTGAAGTATCTTCACAAGGGGAGGTCTCAATCTGGTATCATGCAGATTAATATTTTGATGATGGATTTGATATCAGTCAGTCAAAAATCTTCTAGCATGGTGCTTTGTTCCTTTGTTTTTGGATGAGCATGGCCATGCCTTCAGTGAATTCTAGTGGAAAGTCATTAACTTCTAACAATTTCTTATAGATTTTTGTAAATTTGTGTGTGAAGATTCCATAATTACTTTTATTTATTCATATGAGATGTTTCCTATTACCCTTCCTTAACTTCAGGATTGACTGTGGGTTAGATATTGGAGAGGAAAGCATCCTCTCTAGTCATATCTGTCATTGATTTAGAATAGTGATCTGTGTAGTGCCACATAACTTGCTGCATAATTGGACTTTCATCACTGTATTTATTTTCTTGGTCATCTCAAAGATGTCAAAGGATCCTCTGTTTGCCTGTTTTGGAGGGAGGAGGAGGAGGAGATTAGTGTTTAACGTCCCATCGACAACGAGATCATTAGAGACGGAGCGCAAGCTCGGGTGAGGGTAGGATGGGGAAGGAAATCGGCCGTGCCCTTTCAAAGGAACCATCCCGGCATTTGCCTGAAGCGATTTAGGGAAATCACGGAAAACCTAAATCAGGATGGCCAGAGACGGGATTGAACCGTCGTCCTCCCGAATGCGAGTCCAGTGTGCTAACCACTGCGCCACCTCGCTCGGTGCCTGTTTTGGCTTCTCTTATCATATACTATACTGATATATTTTCTTGGATGACATCAGTTGTGAGACATGCTTGCCCTTTTTTTTACCTTCCAATGACTGCCACACTAAGGCAGTAATTTTCACTTTGATTCATTTTATTTGAAAAATATTATCAATTAAATCAGATAGTTCATTGTACAATATGCACAGGCATAAAGAATAACATTCCAGCACCTGTTCCTGGCAGAAGGACTTTCTTTGTGCATACTGAATGATACAGTTTTGCAGCTTTAATACACCATACAATATGCCTTGGGTATCTTGATTGGCGACCATGCCTCTTATCATCCTCCTTATCATCCAGGAGCTACAGATTTAGTTGACAGACCACTGGTTCCAGGAAGCATTGCTATTTGATGTGCAGAGCCATCACACTGTAGGCACAATGATCCAAAACAATTAAAAGGCCATGTCTCTCAGCCAATCACATTTTGTAGAAAACCCTTTGTGACATAAATTTTGCCTAACCTACTTTTGGAGATGCTACTGATATACATATAGACTAGGGAATGCAGATGTAGGTGGATCCATGTGTCTATAAAATCTAATTGATTCGTTAAAGCATTCAGCTCTTCACAAAATGCATTGATCTACCTGATAAAAAGCACAGTTAAAATATCCTCCCAACATTACATTAAGTCAAATGTCCATCAGTAAACTGACTATTTTGTCATGAAACAAGGCACTTCTGCCACATCTTTGTGTGGAGCCAGTTGGGGAATATATATTTCCTAAGAGCAGGTGATGTATCTTTGCTGCAGTCCCTCTTCCACTTTTGAATATAGATTGTGCTTGACATGGTATGCCCCTCTTATACATTATTTCTGTCCTGAAATCCCTTCCTATATTCATGATGACACTGTATCCATAGGTGGCAGAAATGTGACCTCCTCTTGAAACATAGCCATGTTCACATCATTTGCATAAAAACAATCCTATAGACATTTCGCCTTGACCTTGGATTGAATTCTGTTAATGTTAACAGTAGCTATCTTATATCCTTGCATGAATGTGATGCTTCTGTTCTTGATTGGTACTGTCAGACCATACAGACATTTCACCTTGACATTGGATTTTATTCTGTTAACGCTAACAGTAGCTATCTTATATCCTTGCATGAATGTGATGCTTCTGTTCTTGATTGGTACTGTCAGACCATACAGTCACCCTATCAAGAAAGTTGCTGTCTGCTCCATCTTGTCTTCCATGCACATATTAACATCCTCAGCTCCAGTGTGGTGTTATCTCTTCCTGATACTGTCTGTGTCAAAGACTTCTGTGCCATCTTTCTTGAGTACCGTATCTGTGCATTCCCATTTCCTTGCCAGTTCCTGTATTTCATTGAGCTTCTGGTTCCACACAGCCCATTTGGATTTTGCAGGTAGCTGTTTCTGATTATCTTTTTCAGTGGTCAATGTTCTTATTAAGGCGGTGTTGTTTTTGTCAATTTTTTCACCTTGTTCAAGACTTATGGGTATACTTGACAGTATTGCTGCAATCGTTTTTGTATGAGCACTTGTTGTCCCAAAAGGGCTCAGATTACAATCAACTTCCTTCAGCTCGAAGGTAAGCATACAGTGTGTATTGGGCCTGTCTTTTGAGTCTTAATTATGAAGTTACAGTTTGTCAGATTAGTCCCTCTGAGCAACTACACCTTCACTATAGGTAGCCAGTTTGCAGTTTCCTGCTGATTTCAGCTTGCACCACTGTACTTGGGGCTCCAGTGACTCTTGCCAATGCCAGATATTTTAGTATTTCAACATATTTTATTCTTTCTGCTTCAGTGAGCCAGTCTTGATATTATGGTCTGATACGCGGGAATCTGCTTTTTAGGTGTCCTATAGATCCACAAATTCTGTGCCTGTGGTTGCCCATCATGTATCATGGGGGATTTGATCCTTAGATCATAATATAAGAAGAAACATGTTTCTTTAAATCTATTTTCACATTCCTGACTTCACTGTCGATGTTGAAGTGTTAATATCCTTACCATTTTTTATTTGTGTACCCATGGTGAATGGCTGTAGGTCTTGTCAAATATGTTCAAATTGCTGTTATAATGGAGATAAAATGCTCAAACTGATATGAGCATAGCAGATTGTAATGTTGCAACTCTACCTCTGAAACATCCGGCCATCCTGATTTAGGTTTTCCATGATTTCCCTAAATCGCTCCAGGCAAATGCCAGGATGGTTCCTTTGAAAGGTCACGGCCGATTTCCTTCCCCATCCTTCCCTAATCCGATAAGGCTGATGACCTCGCTGTCTGGTCTCCTCCCCCAAACAAGTTCTACCTCTGAAATTATAAACATTTGAGGATCTGTTTTTTGTATTATCATTCAACTGCAAGTTTCATCATCTATCAATTTAACATACACTATCATAAAGTCAGTCAATAATTTCAAAACTTTTTGGTTATTCATATGGAAAGGCAAACCTTACGGTAAACTTCCTAAATTTTGTATCCATAGTATGACTTTAAAGTCAGTACTCATAATTCCACCTGTCAGTGAGCACCAGCAGCAATGCAAAATTAGTACAGTGATGTGAGCACTCACCAACACTCTCAAAGCTGGACTGTATGCCAATGAGCCTTAGAACATTAATATTCTTGACCTTTACAGCAACAAATGTCTTATGCAGGAAAGATTACCAACCAATTTGGATTGCAGAAATATGAACACAATTTCTTCATTCTATTTGCTAGTACTTTTACTCTGTCTTGGTACAATATTCTCATTTCATTGTATAATATAAACTTGTCATCTGTTACTGTGCTAATTTTATCAGTGCATATCTTACTTATTGGGCCAATATTATCAGTGAATAGTGTATATGTTACAAAATTATGCTATTGCTTGTTTTTGTCTTACTACAGCCTGATCAAACAGAAAACTAATAAACTCCATATGAGATATGTGAAATAGGAAAGCTTATGTGGAAGTGTTATGAAGATCACTTGGTCATCATAATCAGAGAAGTCATTTGCATCTGTTCCTATCTTCATACTACTGTGAAGTTTTTACTCCAAGAATAAGTTTCTAAGTTCCCTAATTATTCAATCACCATCACTGTCTATATCATTACATTATCATTTGCTATTAAAACTTTAGCCGTGCTGGGAAATTAAAAAGAAGAATGTCTATATGTAGACATTAATTTGTTTATTCGTTGTTGTTCACAATAAAATTATCACACCTGCAGACAATTTTAGCACTGTTTGTGGAAAACAGTGATACACTGCATATTCGGTAGTTATTACTCCATTTACAACTGAAGTCTATTATCATTTGTGTTTCAGTTTAAGAAACTGCCTAAACTCTTCTTTAACATTTTCTCTACTCAATTATTTCAATTAATTTAGCAATAAAGTATGAAACATTGCTGCCTTGGTATAAAGTCCATTTGCCATTAACCTAAGTGTTATGCTAACTATATGAAAAATGGTGCTGTTCATTTTATTGTGATTATGGAGTTGCATATCTCTATTAGTAACTTTAATGTCTTACTTCACCATATAACAAACCAAAGTTTAGGGGTTACTAGATCAACCAAAGCTTACGGTACAAAGCTTAGTTTACTGAAATTTGCAGTTACCTCCCATTTTTGGACAATATTTATCCTGATTTCAGTTTCAATATACAAGATTCATGGTATTTACATAGGTACACTATATTCTGAAGTATTTATGAAATTATAGTCTTTTCTAAATTTGTTTATAACATAATATACTTTTTGCAAACTTCTTGCCAAGCTAAGTACAAGAAAGATAGAATCCACCATGATGAATGAGAAAATGGTGATCAACACCACTAGGAGGTGTCCATAAGGGGGGGAGGGTGTCCCCCCTGCTGTGGAACCTAGTGGTAAATGAACTCACTGTCGAGTTAAATGCTAGAGGTAACTTTTGCCAAGGATATGCAGATTATTTAAGTCATAGTAATACTTGGCAAATTTGGTAGTACTGTTGGAACAGTGGGTCAATGTGCACTAGACATTGTGGGAAACTGGTGCACAAAACAGGATCTAAGGGCCAGTCCCATTTGCAATGAAGTAGATCCAGTACACATACAGTAATCTCAAGCTCGTTGATGAAACTCTACTAGTAGAGGGAGTAGTGAAGCAGTCAGGGGAAATCTGGCTATAAAACTATCATGGACCCTTCATGTAAGGAATATGTGTTCCAAGGCAAAAAATATTCTCATGAACACTAGAAGGTCATGTGGTAAAAATTGGTGTCTAAACCCCAGGACTATAGACTGCATATACACCACTGTAATAAGACCTACAGTATGGTGGAATAAAGTAGAACAGAAGGTGGGTGGTAAGGAAAATGGCAAGGTGCAGAGACTGGCCTGCTTAGCAGTAACAGCTGGAATGAGCACTATACCCACTGCTGGGCTGGAGACCATGCTTGACATGTGCCCATTACACCTTTGGGTTATAGTGGAGGCAGTGTCAGAAGCATACAGGTTAAAAATTGGAAATAACTGAATTCCTTTTGGGTATCCAGAATCTTACACCAATATAATGAGTGTGGCAAATACAGGAACGGTCAAAAAAATGCAATCTGATCCCACAATAGCTTCCAGCTGCTTCAGCAGACCTTTCTGGGTAACAACTGGAAGAAGGGCACAGTTGAAGAACAAACCACAACCATCATTCAGGAGACAGAGTCTGGTTTACTAATGAGTCAAAAAACAGATGAAGGCACTGGGGCCAGCATACATGGGGTACAGCATGGACTAGAAAGAGCAGTTTCTCTGGGGTCTGGGGAAGCTGGCAGGCAGAGATATCTGCTATCAGAGTGTATGAGGAGGAGAATTTGCATAGGTGCTACAAGGATCATAGCATCACATTTATTCAGATAGCAAAGCAGCTCTGTAAGGTTGTTGCAGAATTCCCTGAAGCCCTTGGGAGCTAGAGGAAAGCAAAAGGGTAAATATGATGTGGGTCACTGATCACTCAGGAATCAATGGCAGTGGACAGGCTGATAGGCTGGTCAGGACTGGCATGTTGACTCCATTTGTTTGACCATAACCTGTCCTAAAACTATGTAACTGGATCAGGATGCAGCATCTAGAATATTTAACTATGACCAAAAACAAAATCATGGCAAGCTGATGATGATGATGTAATGTTTCAAGAGAAGTCCTGTAATCCTGAAGTTGAACCAGAAACAGTTAAAATGATGTTAGGACTCATTACTGGCCATGGTAACTTTAAGAAACACTTACACATGATGAGTAAGAGGAAGAAGCCCTCAAGTGTAGACTTTGTGTTGAAGAGGATGAAACCACACCACCTCTATTCTCCCATTGCAAAGCTCTGGAGGCCAAAAACTCAGAATATTCAGGTCATTAGAGGCTAAGGAAATTGTGTTTAATAAGGAACTAGTAAAGGGTCTCCTACTGCTTTTTAAGGGTACTAGTTGACTTTACTAGAATCACAAGAAGCAAACTCAGCTTTGGTGTGGGCAACAGTGGGTTACGATCACTGTTGTTTTTGTCTGCCTGTATTAATAAGATCAAATGAATTCAGTTGATCTCTTCAGCAATAGGTCATAGTAGGAAGTAAATGGATGCAGAAATGTAAGTCTTCAGATTGACCAATGCTAACATGAATATGAAATTAGAAGAACATTTCTAGGTCGCTGTATATAAACATTATGTGCATTCAATGTCCCAAAAACTAATTGTAGTATACAATTAGCTTAGACTTCTCCCATATCATGTATTTTGATTTAAGTATGCTTACCTCTCAAATGGGTATTCCAGCAAAATGGTGGAGTGTAAGTTAAGGTAATGCGGCATATCCTTAACAGAGATAAAAATATGTTAGGGAATAAAGACCTAAAGTAAAGTATTCATTAAAAATACATCTTTCAAATGCTACTATTAACACACATGGAATAAACTGGAATGTGGTATCACACTCTACAAATCTCTTACCCTCTAATAATATATATCAGTAATTTGCACATGTGTATGCACAAACAATATTGGACTAATTATACACAGTTATACATCAGTCTATGCCAATTTTTAGGTGCTATAATTTCCTTTAGCGTATGGATTAGGCAGGGCAGCAACAGGAAATGAGGTATCCTTCTTTCTACAATTATTCAAATGTACTTATGATTAATAAATTTGTGAATGCAAATGAGGTAAATTGGATTAAGTGTTTTGTTGAGTTAATACAACTGTGGCGCTGATGAAATCGACGCCAACATCGATGCATCCATCTTTGAACTAAGCTAAGATTATCTCTGAGCTCTTCCGCCATATCCAGTTCTTTGTGATCCTTGCTTGTGTTTGGGTGAATAAATGAACTACTGCAAATGGGGGTTTTTTGGTGTAACTAACCCGAACATCTCCCTCACTGGTGACCCTGAGTTGTAATGTCTTCCGTTTTTGCTGTTTTACTGTGTCCGTGACCTCTGCGTTGATTATTTTCACATGTATTACATCGACACTGCATTCGAACAATGACTTCGGCCCAGTGCCTAACGCCGGCTTTTGTGAATGACATGCATCGTGTTGCGAGCGATGTACACCCACCAGGACTGCAACACAATGTCTCTCACTTGATGATTACACCGATTTCGCCAGACGTTTTTGAGCTTGCAACGATAAGTGAGGTTAGGACTGTGCGTGACTCTGGCTATCAAACACCTTTGTTCCCACCACATGTGCCCTCCCTCATCGACTGTGCAGTTACCTCTTACGGATCTCTGTGCAGTGCGGGACCAATGCCAATTTCTGCAAATGCTTTGTTGGACAACCTGCCACCGCCAGGACAACGATTTGCCACGCTGCAATCTGTGCAGTACCACATGGATAACTGCCACGTGGCTGGAACTGCTTTCTTCACAGGTCAACCTCCTCAGCATCCGACCAAGCTCGCACCTGCCTCGGTTCAGTATCAGCACATGCCTTCCTACTTCGATACCTCGGTCTGCAATGGGAACAATAACTTGTTATCTGTGCCTGACCTCCACCTCCATCCCACTGCTATGCCTCAGTGTTTTGTGCCATGACATTCACCTTATCCACACACTGTTTTGAGTGGAGTGACTATGAACAGTGAACATCCACACATTCCGTCCCACATTCGACATCATTTCCCACACTGTGCTTCTGGACAGCCCACACCTCTGCAGCCTCCCTGCAACACAGGTGGCCCCGGCTCTGATCATATGTCGAGCTTTCTGGGGACTAACGTGCGTTCTCAAACTTCGAACTTTTTCTCATATGTCGCCCCCGCGCCGGCTCCAGTCGAGCTTCCGCTACCGTTCTTAGCACATCTAGGTGCCTCATACGCATCGGTCTTCCACGGCGTGTCGATCTGAACACACCCGCAACGTGTTGAGCTTCTGCAACCGCAATCGACACATTACGGTGTCTCACCCGCATCGGCCTTCCGCGTCACGACAGATCGCACTCAACCACAACGTGTCACCTTCACGCTGCCACCTGAACAGCCATCATTGCTACATCCCCTGGAGGCACACTCTCCTGGAATACTACAGCAACAACAGCTCATTTCAGGCAGTGCCCCAACAAAGTCAACTCAACCTGCTCTTCCGAACATTCTACAACGCTTACCGACGCTGCCGCCATTTAATCCCAACAGAGCTACAACCTGGTTCAAAATTGCAGACAAAGTGTTCGACCATTACAAACTCGACGAGTCAACCAGATTTCTGTGCCTCATTGCCCACCTGCACGACCAGGAGGACTTGATTGCTGACCTGGTCGACGCCCCGGACTCATCTACCTGGTACACTCTAACGAAAAAGGCAGTTCTACATCGGCTTGCACACTCAACTGAGGCAGCAATATGGCAAGTGCTCCACTTCGAGCAACTAGGCAACAACAAACCTTCCCAGCTCTGGAGATGGCTACATACCCTGGTCAGCGCCGATCTACTCTCTGACACAGCTCTCATTGCCATCTGGTCAGATAAACTATCTCCTCACATCCGCTTTGCTCTGGCTCAGAGGTCTCCCGAACCTGTCAAGCAAAGAATGACAATTTGTGACAAGCCACACGATGCATCACTGCTCTATTTCACCAGCCACTGCCTACCTGACAAGTCTCAGGTTCAGGCTCATTGTCCTGCGGGCGGACATGGCCAGGGCCACACTGTGCCGACCGTTCCGCTCGCTCTTGGAAGCAGTAAACAAGCTACTGGGACATCACCACCTCTGCCCACGGTCACGCCCCCTCCTGCAACCGAGCCTGCTGCAGCCACCAAGTGTCGGCCACCAGCACTGGCAACGAACGTTCCGCAGGAAATGCAACCACACTACTCGTACTGTTACTTCCACACACGGTTTGGTGAAGCGGCATGGAACTGCAGACCACCCTGCTACTTCCCAAACGTCAACTGCAGGTAGGTGTCACCTTCTGTGCGCAACATGACAGGCACCCCCCAGTGCTCAATTCTGTCTGGGAACGACCAGATAATTCCGGACAACTTTACATTAAAGACATTTCGTCGGGATACCTTTTCCTAGTGGACACAGGTGCCGATGTATCGCTGCTGCCTACGTCCTTAGTGTCGTCGAACATCCGCCCTCATCATACTTCACTGCAGGCTGTGAATTCAACTAAACTACAATGCTCGGGTTCAACTTCCCACGTCGTCTCACTCTCTGCAAACTGCAAACTCAAGTGGACTTTTTTAGTGTGCGAAATTGACGAACCTAAACTAGGCATTGACTTCTTGCGACACCACAAACTTTCACCAGACCTTGTGCGAAACATTGTGTTTCATCATCCGTCCAAGAGTCACTTCCCCTGTGCTCCGTCGAGCAATCACCCCCCCCCCCCCCCCCCGCCCCACACCCCCGCCCCCCCCTCTCCCCCCTGTGACACATCGGTCCAGGCTCATCTCATTTGCACATGCTCGTCTCTGTTGACGACGTTACAAGAAACAATGCACAAGTGCCTTGTCGAGCTTCAAAACGTCGCTCGCCTACACAAGGAAAACTTCGAGCTCTCCCTCTGGCTCCATGAAACTCAGCTCCAGCTCTCTGATGCACCAAAGGAATTACAGACACTACAGCAGGGGCAAAGCAAGATCAGTAAGTGCTCCGAATGTGCTTGCAGTCCCAGCAATCGAGCCTCCGTGTGTTTACCTCCTGCTACCCCTCGCAACTGTGCTATCAAGAATGCCATAAAATGTACTGACAGGTCTGCAGGGCCACACCCTCCTAACACGGCAGCATTTGACACTCGACCGGACACAAGTGCGCATGCGCGACAAGCGTCACGTGTTCCCGATCTGATGGCTCCTATCCCGCCCCTCGCGGACAGCACCTCAAACTATGTGACTTTGGCTCCTGTGCGCCGCCTTGCGACCGCCACTGACAACACAAACAATGCACTCGCGCCAAGCGTTTCACCCATGACCGTGCTGCCACAGGCCGCGCCCTCGGACAATGGACTCACTAACGTCTCACGAGCTCTACCGAGTTCACCTGATCACGGTGCCACTGCTTCGGGCTGGCTGCCATCTTGTTGTGTTGACTCCTGGGACACTTTGCTGCCTTGGCTCCCGTCGGATCCGCCGAGTGGCTCCAAACACCACGACCACGCCCTGCTTGCCCCGCCTGCCACACATTGTAAACAAACTGCCTCCCGCGCCGCCGGCAACATTTCCGTCATCACCAAGGGCATGGTTCACAAGCTTTGCCTCACGCCAGATCCCCCGATCTCCAGTAAACCACGTCGAGTTTGTCCCGAGCGCCTCTCCGACCTTAAAAATCAGATTTCTGAACTACTAAGCTCCGGCGTCATTGAACCTTCTGCCAGTAGCTGGTCTACACCCATATGTATGACACCCAAGAAAGACAGGTCCTGGCGTATGTGCGGAGACTACCGTTGACTAAACACACAAACAATTATGTACACCTACCCCATACCCAACACTGCCGACTTTACCAGTTCCCTCGCAGGTGCGACCACGTTCTCTGTCATTGGTTTCAAACGGGCCTACCACCAGATCCCCATGGCACCTGAAGACACCGAGAAGACAGCAATCACCACCCCGATTGGGTTATTTCAGTTTCGATTCATGCCCTTCGGTCTGAAAAACACAACCCAGACCTGGCAACACTTCATCAATGAAGTGCTATTCGACCTAAAATTCTGCTTTGCATATCTTGATGACATTCTTGTGGTCAGCTCCTCCATCAAGGACAACATTTTACATGTGAAAACTGTTATGAACACTCTCGTGGCAACAGACATCGAGTCCAACCAGGACAAATTGCAGCTACATCAACTCGCTGTCACTTTTCTTGGTTTTCAGGTCTCTGCCGACGGCATTTCATTGCCCCCTGAGAAAGTACAAACAACACTAAACCTACCCAGACCTTCGTCATTCAATGAGCTCCAGCACTTTCTGGGGACAGTTAATTATTATCGCTGACATCTACCTTGGGCTGCGGAGATTCAGGCTCCACTGACGGACACCTTGGCAGGCACCAACACTTCTGGATCTTAGCCCGTTCCATGGACCCCTGCTATGACTGACTCTTTCACTGCCCTCAAAAATCTTCTTGCCGAAGCCTGCACCGTCGCACATCCTCATCCCAATGCACAGGTTATCCTCACCACAGACGCGAGCAATACTGCCATTGGTGCTGTCCCTAGCCAGACAATCGATGGCCAAACTCCACCTCTGCGGTTCTTCTCACGCAAGCTCACCAATGCACAATGGAAATTTTCCGTTGTTTGACAGGCAGTTGCTCGCGGTCTATGAAGTGATCAAGCAGTTTAAGACTGACACTGAGGGACGCCCTTTCTATGTTTTAACGGACCATAATCCCCTGGCTGCGGCCATTATAAACCCACCAGCTGACCCGCCTCCTTGCCGCTTCAGATATATGGACTTCATATCTCAGTTCACCACTGATGTCAGACACACAAAGGGTGCTGAAAATATAGTTGCTGATTTCCTTTCACGAGTCGACTCCGTCCATTAACTGTTAGACCTCTCTGAACTGTCTAACCTCCAACCCACCGACAAGGAAACACAAAACCTGATTTCAGACTCTACCTCTTCACTACACTTCGTCCGCACCACCTTCCCTGGCATTTCTGGTGAGATCTGGTGCGACGACAGTATGGGGACATTACGCCCCCTCATCCCAACCACACTCTGTCAAGCTGTCTACAACACATTGCATAATCGAGCCCACCCCAGTATTCATGCATCCATCTGCCGTGTAGCGGAGTGCTTTGTGTGGAGAAATGTCAACAAGGACTGCCAGCAATGGGCACTCTCTGCATCGCGTGCCAATGCTGCAAAGTACACAACCACACTTCACCCCCCCTCCTGGGCGTTTCCAGCATATTCATATTGACATTGTCGGCCCTCTCCCCCCCTCTAACTGCTTTCGTTATGTTCTCTTGTCTATTGACCGAACAACTTGCTGGGTTGAGGCTGTCCCCCCCCCCCCCCCCCCCCCCCCAATATTACGGCAGAAACTGTTGCTCGAGCTTTCATTGAGTCGTGGATATCGCGTTTCGGATGTCCAGCTATCATCACGACTGACCAGGGCAGACAATTTGAGTTGGCCCTGTTCAACAAGATTTGTAATATTTGTGGCATCCGGCGCATCCATACCACAGCATATCACCCGCAAAGTAACAGGCTAGTTGAGTGCTGGCACCACACTTTCAAGGCGGCTCTTCGATTCCACGATTCTCTATGGACAGAGGCCCTTCCCCTTGTGCTACTTGGCATTCGTGTGATCTATAAGGAAGACCTCAAAGGCACAATAGCCAAGTTCGTATGCAGCCAGAACATTGTTCTCCCTGGCGAACTTGTGAGTCCTTCCACTTTTCTCCCTCAGTCTGACGTACCTCCCTTCGTGGACTACGTCAGATGCCACTTCATAAACCTCCATATCCCTCTGCCTGCCAGCCACTCCCACCCTAAGGTTCACGTCCCGAAATCCCTGCACAATTACGAATACGTCATGCTCTGAGATGACACTGTCCGTGCTCCCCTCCAACCTCCATATACCGGCCTGTACCGAGTTCTCTGGTGCTCAGCCAACACCTATGACATCCAGATGAAAGATTCAGTTGTTACAGTCTCTCTCAACAGACTTAAGCCTGCTCATGTTGAGCCTTCTTCTACCCCCCTTCAGGTCACGACCACGTCACTCACTGTCATGGCTCATGACGCTCCGACCATTCCCTCCACGTTGGAGTTACACACTCGGTCAAGTGACCCCCAGCTCCAATTGTTGAGCTCTCCTCCAACCTCGCCCTGTACTCCAGTCTCACGCACTCCGTCGAGTGACCACATGCTCTCCACGTCGAGCTCACCTACGATCACGCCCTTGCCACCGGGCCCTTTGACCTCTCCACCATCGCTTGCCTTGCCCCGTTGAGGTTTCTCAACCCCCCCCCCCCCCCCCCCCCCAGCTTGAACGTGCCCTCGCTTGAGGTGTTTGTGCCTATCCCCCCAGACATAATCCATGACATTTCAATAACACAATAACACTGCGTGATTATACACTGTTCGTCATGTGTTTCTCTTCATCCATTGCTCATGACACAACCTCCACCATTCCCTGCCACCTGGTGAAATGCGTTTCCCTCCTGCCCGACGTCAACCTGGACATGCTTCGTGTGATCCCCACGCCCACTGGAGACATCATCATCGTTGCTCCATTCCACATGCAAACCGCTATCCTACCTGTCGCGGCACAACCAGCACGCTCAGTACGATGCCCGGCTCGCTTCCACGACTCCCATGTTCGGTGGCAAACCCTCCTTCACGACATCTACCCACACAGCTCCCCGACGATGCTGTCAAGCTGACTGTGGTGCAGCTCCCGCAGTTGGTGCCTGTTATAAATGTGCCTTCACTGGTAAATGTTCTATTCACTAATGACTCTACTTTTTGATTTGGACTTGATTCTTGTTACAATGTGACATTATTTGTTGGAGACTCTGAATACTTCAAATAAACAACATCACTGTAACTCCAATTAGGCAATGTAAAAGCTATCACCCACACAGAGGTGAACTGGAATACAAGCAGTACATTGTTCCCAAAGTCCTTACATTCAGAAGATCTACAAATTGCGGAACTATATTAAGTCAGCTATGCATCAGGTATAAATCAGTTTTTCTGAAGATGTAGGTGAGGACCTGATGAAATGGCTGAAAGGGTTCACCCAAGTGGTCAAATACAACAGGTGGGATAACATGATACATTAGCTAAATGTGTACTTCAACTTGGATTACGCAGCCCAGCAATAGTTCAAGAACAATGACGAGATGCTCAATACCTGGTATAAATTCTGGGCAAAACTGAAGAAAACGTTTGGTGCCAATCAGTAACTCAGACATAGCTATGACGTTTTATCAAGGAGTTGCTCCAGCTGCAACTGCAGCTGCGGCAGCCAGTCGGCAACAGCATAGAGAGCAGCATGGCTGAATTTGATTTTCTTTTGAACTACTTAGGTATTTTGGTACAAGCAGAAGAGGATATCATGGTAATGTTATTGTGGCTCCTCAACAGGAGGAAGAAGGAGATCAATAGTATTTTTGTGGCACATAGTGATGATTGTTATAACATTTTGATTAACAGATGCCTTCCAAATGACAATGCAAAAATTGAAACTTCAATTTAGATTAGTTGTCAATCAGTTTGCACATATTTTTAACTTTCAGAAAGTGGTATACGGAAAAAATGCATACAATCAACTCAAGAAATCCAGCAGTGCAGCTGCAAAGCTCACAGTAACAAAAATTTTCTTTTTGATTCCACAAATTCCCAGCTAAAATTATTTAAAACAAAATTTTTCTCTTTGTCATTGTTTTAATGGTATAATAACTCACAGCATTTTTCATGTCATGGAACATTAGGTAATTGCTCAATTAATAGTGAGAGTGAAGACAGTGAAACATTTGGGAGCAACTCTTTTATTGATGATCTTCCATATTATATAGGTAACATGCATACTACTGGCTCACTGCCATAAATGTCCTTATTTATTTTCCCATCATTGACAGGTTTACGATGATGAAGAGAGAAAGAATTTAGTTTAAACATATTCATTAAAATGCCCAGCTGCTTTTAAGAAACTTATAAAAGACATAGAAAACTTGAAAGACACTTTAAACAGTCCAGACCAGAATATCAACAATGTTAGGAAAAGATAGATTGCTATTTACCATAAAGAAGATACATTGAGTTGCACATAGGTACGATGAAGGTCAAAGCCTTCATCAGAAAACACACACACACACACACACACACACACACACACACACAGAGAGAGAGAGAGAGAGAGAGAGAGAGAGAGAGAGAGAGAGAGAGAGAGAGAGAGAAAAGCAAGGCAAGTACATGTCACACACACACATGACCACCATCTCCGATCTCCGGCAGCTTGGACTGGAATGCCAGAGATGACAGTCATGTGTGTGTGAGATGTGCTTGCTTGTGTGAATGAACATGTATGTGTTCCCTTTTTTGATGAAGGCTTTGGCCAAAAGTTAATGTATAAGTGTCTTTTCAGTGTGCCTGTCTGCAACTTAATGTTTCATGTTTACAGTAACTAGTGATTTGTCTTTTCCTTATACTGTTAAACAACACTTAAATTTTATATTAAAAGGAGACACACACCTTTTTTTGTTTTATTCAATTAAAATTTTGGGATGGAATGTTATAGCCTTACCCATGCTCAGCAGAAATAAATTTAGAACATTGTCCCTCACGGCTGCCTTTGTGTACTTTTTTTTAATTCTGTGGATGTTTTCAGTCTATCCATTTTTCAGCAGGAGATACACCTTATCCTCAGCACTGGGGACAGGACCTTTGTTTATCTGCAAGGAAGTTGCATATTCATCTGAAACATCTCAGGCTCTTTCAGGTAAGTAGTATGGATTCAACTTTTGTATTGTCTCTGGAACCAGTCACAGTGTCTGAAACAATACTATCAGTCTTTTCTACCTGCTGAGAGAATAGTTCATTAAAAGTATCAATAACATGCCATATCTATTATTCCCAAAGGTAAAGAAGGAAAAACAGTTGACAGATTAAAGTAATATGTATACACAAAATCAATAAATTTACTTATTGCCTTTTATGTTGAACTGTAACCAGGCAAGCAAAGTTATCATACAGAACCCATTCCTTTGGTTTTGCTGAGACATATGATCCTGTTCCAAGCTTTCCTTTTTCCTATTTGTCTGATATGAGTCCCTAACATTTCTCCTATATTATTGAAAATTTCACTTAAATTGTCATGAAATATACCATAAACAGGAGCAACTTTGATTCAATTTTTAGGTAATTTTTTCATAAAATATGCTAAGGCACTGTAAATTTTACTCTATTGTTTTGCAAACATTTTCCATGGTTATGAGAGAGATAGCGGAACATATAATGCGTACTTTCAAAATTACAGCTAATTCACAATTTTGAATGTTTAATTTAAAAAAAAAAAAAAAGTGACAAATTAACCTCCACATGGAGTGACATGGCTTTGGTATGAAATACATGAAATATGTGGTTAGAAAGACTTGTGGGTCAATGTAATCCTACTGTTACTATGCAGTGATGAAAGTGTTTTATATAAAATAGCTATAAATTGTTCTAAAGTAGTTTTTTGTGAGAACTAAGAAATTACATTGTAAAAGAAACATTTTTATTGTAATTCTCAAATTTAATTTTTTTACACACTTAGATTATGCAACTTCCTCTCAGAAGAAAGTTAATTCAAACAGAAAACATATCTAAAGTGCCTTAATCAATGTTATCACTTAACTCTGGAACTACAGAAGAGTTTTTCTCTTGGATATAACTTGCCGTGGAGGTTAAATTTTCTTCACAACATTTTTCCATTCATACTGCAAGCAGTTGTGCTTTTCAGATCAACTCCAGTAATGCTTACCTAACTCCATACAGTTATCTGTTGGACCATCTTCTGTAATTTTTGCAACCTACCTTGAATATCATGATTCATCATATTTAAAAATGACAAAATTATTAATGTTACATTAATCTTTTAAGGATTTAGGATCATCTATAGTCCCTGATGGACCATCTGATTCAGAAAATGTTTCTGGATCCATTTTTGACTCATTGAGGACTGCCATCATCTGAAGAGGCTTCTTCATGAGCTGTAGAGCACTTCAATCAGTCTTCTGTTTGAGTTGTTTAGATTGTGGCAGCTGGACAACTTCTCTTATGCTGATGCTATTCCCAGCAGGAACACTGATTTTCTTCCTTCTCTGCCTTTACTGATCACTCCGAACCATTTCATTTCCATGAGAAATCAATGAATCCATAAAAGCATCTCCAATGATCTCAGAATCTGCATCTTTACTTGGAAGCTATGCTAATACAACATCTTTCAATAGGAACACTCCTATACAGCCTAAAACCAGAAATAAAATTTTGTTGTTTGTTAGGCTCAATTGCATCTACCAATTTTATTAAAGGGCCAGGCACATGATCATTTGGAATTTCTGAGAACTGTGATCCTCCAGCAGAGTCTCTCCAAGTGGATAAAACTTTTTGCAAAGCTTGTTTGAATGGCCTACAGAAACTGACATCCAAAGGCTGGTGTAGATGGGTTACATTAGGTCAGAAAAATGAACTTTATGAGATTTCTCTCTCACAGTTCTAACACTTCACTGCTGATGTGTGAGGACAGGTTGCCTCCAATGAGGACCATACCCTTGCAAATAATGCACAGCAGCTAGGCTAATGAATGAGTCCTCAAAAACGACATCATAAAACCACCCACTTTTGATGCAATTGTATCTAGCTCCAGGTGGACCGTTCTCTACCCAGGAAGACCACAAGTGGTCAGCTTTGAAAACCACATAAGGTGGAAACAATTTACCTTCAGCATTGCCACAAAACATTATCGAGGTTGAGGTGTTGCTGCGGTTACATATGCGGTCCACATATTTAGCTCCCCATTTAACAATTGCCTGCTTATTTCCAGTGTTATCTGAAACATTTTTCTCATCATAGTTAAAAATTTTGCTGAGAGGAACCCCCACAAGCTCTTTATGTAGATTCACAAAATATGTGCTAATAGTTTGTTCTGACTCACCAGCCCTAGCTCTCTTTATATTTTGTGTAAGCGTCAATGACAATTCAGTATTATCATGCAGAAATCTTTTAATCCAATCACAGCCTGGTGTATTGTCTTTAAATTTATTAACAATTATTTCTTTATACTGTAACTAGCTCCTTGTAATTGATCTAAAACCATTTTCATCTTCAGCAAGACCAATCTCTGACAGTTTGATAAAGTGGGCAACAAACAATTGCCCTTCTTTATCATTAACATTTTTTTTACTGCCTGGTTTCTTATTGTGCATGTTTTTAATATATTTTTCAAAGTAGTGATCAGAATTTTATACATGACTGATGCTTTTCTTTGACTCCATCTTTTTTACACAACATCTTTTATAGCTTTGTTCAATGTTACTTAGTCATAATTTCTATAGGACTGTTACCCCCAGATCGAACATACTTGCATGGCATCATGAAAGTCATTGTGGGCCAAAAATGAAAGCATCTTATTTAATATGCCAAAGACCAGGTTAACTTTGATCAGAAAATATGGTTGAGACTTAAGTCACATCAAAGCGCTGCAAAAAAATGCCACCATCTACATTTTTCGATACATATTATTTAAGTTCAATTGACATTTTCTCAACTGCAGTATATTATGGAATAAAAATAGCTGCTTACTGCTTTAACCAAAGAAATCTAACCAGCTATTACAACAGAAATTGCAAACAATTGAAAAATTGCAATAGGTTAAACAATGCAAACATGGTAGGTTGCTGCAACATTCCCCATTCAAACTACTAGCCATATCTTTTGGAAATGATGAGAATTACATCAACTACACCTGTTGGATAACAGATAGCACCACCTCTATCTGTCACTGACTGGTGGGACAAACTCACCTCGTGGTAGACAAAGCCATCCCAGTTTACGGTATGTTTATTAAAAATAAAATATATCAGCCTAATTATATATTTTTTCAGATTCATGGCAACAAGAATATGTTATCAATTTCTAGTATTTGCCTCCCAAATCTCTACAGGATACATCAGCAGAATTGTGGAAGAAGTACTGTCCATGTTTGTCTACAAACTTTCTCCTTTTTATTTGCCAGTTTCCTTTAGCATGAAAGCTTGTGGAACAAACAGAGCATTTTCAGATAGATTGGGGTTCCCCAATTATGACTGTGCTGGAACAAAATACCATTGTATAAAGGATGCTTTAAATCACAGATACACTGATATTGAGAGACTAACTCACAGAGTATTGCTTCCTGTAGGTGTCTCATTGCAGTTTTCTGTGGATAGACATCATGCAGCAACATTAAGTATAAAACCTTTGTCCCATATCTTCCATCACATCAGTGCTCACTGGTGCAGTGTTGTGGTCACAGCTGCATCAGCCACATGTTGCAGCTCAAACACAAACTGTGCATGCATGACCAGACAATTCCTGCCACCAAGGAGTGTCCTGTCACAGCCACAGGCCACTAACACACTTTGGACAACACATCTTTAACAGAAGAAAAACTGAAGAACAGAGCCCAGCGTCACAGGGAAATGACGCAGTCCTGCACACAGAATGTTTTGACCCTATGGCATGTTGTCAATCCAAATATGATTGAAGCTGACAAGATCTTACACTTGATGAAAGGAGTCACAGAAGTCATGTACCAAGCTATTTTGGTAAAGGATGTCACAACAACACAGGAATACATGAAGAGGTGCCACTGCTTCCAGGAAATGCAACAGAAAAGAGTTTAACAAAAGAGGTATAAAAGACTCTTGAATTTGGTCTCAATGATAGTTGTGAAAGACTGCTGTGATCTTGCCTCTCTCATACAACAGGTTGTAAGGGAAGAGATACTGCATTTTATGGAACCCAGAACTGTCAG
Source organism: Schistocerca americana (assembly GCF_021461395.2). Taxonomy (NCBI): domain Eukaryota; kingdom Metazoa; phylum Arthropoda; class Insecta; order Orthoptera; family Acrididae; genus Schistocerca; species Schistocerca americana. The sequence goes on along the minus strand of NC_060130.1, from coordinate 654,316,539 downwards.
ACTGAGTAAGCAAGAGTAGCAGCCCTGAATATCAACCTCATACATCAGGAGGTAACTGAGAATGGTGAAAAAGAAGTGTATCAATCTTTAGTACCAATCTGTGCCACCAGTAAAATGCACCAAGAAGAATGGACTTTACCAACTATCACTTATTCTGCAGCAGTAAAACAGAAACTCAGCATCCAAACAACACAAATACAACCAACTTCTCCACCAACCAAAATGTAGTCATGATGTTATTCTCAGATGGGACTTCTTGCAGATGTCACAAGCAGTCATAGACTGTGGAAGATCAGAGCTCCAGATTAATGAAGTTGTTCCAACAAGCACACATAACAATGACCACTCTGAACAGTTGTTTGCCATTGAAGACATTATTCCACTGTCATCAGCGAGACAAGTCCAAGTCATTAATCTAGGTGTGCAGTTTAAACATGAAACTCACTTCTGCTATCACAAAAGTCCACATGAAGCAGAAATTTCTATCCCAATCTAATGTTAATGTCTTATGTCGGTATGTGGCTACTGCTGAATTATTTGCTGCCATAAGTAAGGGAAGTGATGAAGATGTGTGGCATTCATTTGGGCCCTGATTTCCAGCCCTGTGTCAATCAGAATGTCCTTTGATGAGCCAATGCATCTACTGGCACCTGTCATTGGAGTTTGTATAATAACATAGGCTAATCCATTGCCTGGCAGCCTCAACAAAGTGTCTGTGATACCAACATCAGTTACAGATCTCTTGTTTAGAGTTATGGGGCAAGTGAAGTCTTCCATCATATGTGCATGTCTCTGGCTTGGCATCAAGTTCATTGACCAGATGGCTAACAGATGGCTCTATCTCTATCATTAGCTGTTGCATTGGAGCAATGCATGGTTATGGGCCACCCAGCATGGTGAGTGTAGGAATTCATGATTGGGGTTCTCCTGCCATAACCTCTCTAATTGATGCACATGAAACTGTCAGCCTTACAAGCAACAGAAGTGGCACCAGATCATCAATTGGAAGGTCTGCAAAAGTGGACATAATTTCCCTAATATTGACACCGGTGTGTCAGACCCACCATACTTGCTCCGGACACTGCGAGAGGGCTGTACAAGCAATGATCACACGCACGGCACAGCGGACACACCAGGAACCGCGGTGTTGGCCGTCGAATGGCTCTAGCTGCGCAGCATTTGTGCACCGCCGCCGTCAGTGTCAGCCAGTTTGCCGTGGCATACGGAGCTCCATCGCAGTCTTTAACACTGGTAGCATGCCGAGACAGCGTGGACGTGAACCGTATGTGCAGTTGACGGGCTTTGAGCGAGGGCGTATAGTGGGCATGCGGGAGGCCGGGTGGACGTACCGCCAAATTGCTCAACATGTGGGGCGTGAGGTCTCCACAGTACATCGATGTTGTCGCCAGTGGTCGGCGGAAGGTGCACGTGCCCGTCGACCTGGGACCGGACCGCAGCGACGCACGGATGCATGCCAAGACCGTAGGATCCTACGCAGTGCCGTAGGGGACCGCACCGCCACTTCCCAGCAAATTAGGGACACTGTTGCTCCTGGGGTATCGGCGAGGACCATTCGCAACCGTCTCCATGAAGCTGGGCTACGGTCCCGCACACCGTTAGGCCGTCTTCCGCTCACGCCCCAACATCGTGCAGCCCGCCTCCAGTGGTGTCGCGACAGGCGTGAATGGAGGGACGAATGGAGACGTGTCGTCTTCAGCGATGAGAGTCGCTTCTGCCTTGGTGCCAATGATGGTCGTATGCGTGTTTGGCGCCGTGCAGGTGAGTGCCACAATCAGGACTGCATACGACCGAGGCACACAGGGCCAACACCCGGCATCATGGTGTGGGGAGCGATCTCCTACACTGGCCGTACACCACTGGTGATCGTCGAGGGGACACTGAATAGTGCACGGTACATCCAAACCGTCATCGAACCCATCGTTCTACCATTCCTAGACCGGCAAGGGAACTTGCTGTTCCAACAGGACAATGCACGTCCGCATGTATCCCGTGCCACCCAACGTGCTCTAGAAGGTGTAAGTCAACTACCCTGGCCAGCAAGATCTCCGGATCTGTCCCCCATTGAGCATGTTTGGGACTGGATGAAGCGTCGTCTCACGCGGTCTGCACGTCCAGCACGAATGCTGGTCCAACTGAGGCGCCAGGTGGAAATGGCATGGCAAGCCGTTCCACAGGACTACATCCAGCATCTCTACGATCGTCTCCATGGGAGAATAGCAGCCTGCATTGCTGCGAAAGGTGGATATACACTGTACTAGTGCCGACATTGTGCATGCTCTGTTGCCTGTGTCTATGTGCCTGTGGTTCTGTCAGTGTGATCATGTGATGTATCTGACCCCAGGAATGTGTCAATAAAGTTTCCCCTTCCTGGGACAATGAATTCACGGTGTTCTTATTTCAATTTCCAGGAGTGTATATTCAAGCCCTAAATGATTTTGAAATTAAACTTAATTGCTTAATTTTCTCAATATTTAATTATTCAAGAAATATATCATTTCCATTGTTTATTCCTGCCAGGTTTTTACATATTTCTTTCATTTGTTTTAACTGATTAGTCAGTAACATATTTACCGTAAAACCTTACTACTGGACTTTATCAGTACAACAACATAAAATAAAGATTTGCAACATAAAGGAGGTAAGTATAATAGTATCCAGAAAATAAAATTTGCAGCAGTATATAATTTATAAACCATTAGACAATTTAGGATTTCAGTTCAGCATTTTCAGCAGCTTGTTATATTCCTTCAACATTAACATAACTTTCATCAAGATAGTAAATTATTTCTGACTACCATGCTACACACAATTACTTAGATGGTTAATGCTAGCAAAAGCTATACGTCGCATATCAACACTATTCATTATTTACTAATGGCCGTTATCTCATTAAATTCTTTTCATAAAGACTTGTTAACTGAAGAAGAGCATTTGGAAAATAAACCACCACAAAGACATGGAGGTACCCTATCAACTTTCTTAACTCTCTTCATTGCATAATACTTCTCACATATCTCAATATTAATCTCATTATAACAAATACCTCATTATACAACATCAGTACATTTCATCATCATACTTTGTCATTTCATTGCTAGTTCATTAATTCATATTGTAACTTCATTACATACTTCTCAACTATGCATTCATTAAATAACAAAACCCTTGCTTTGCCTCCCTTGCAAAAATGATACTAAAGAATGATTCTTCATAACAACAAACAACCATGTTATTGACAATAATTTACTTCCCCTTATGATAGACAAATCATTGGTTACTTCAGGGATTTCTTCACTTTAAATCAATACATTTATGTTTATTCAAGCCTGAAAGGCTATATTAAGACAAACATTTCTGATGAAAGATTTCAGGGTGGACACCAACACCGGCCGGAGTGGGCGAGCGGTTCTAGGTGCTTCAGTCTGGAACTGCGCGACCGCTAGGGTCACAGGTTCGAATCCTGTCTTGGGCATGGATGTGTGTGATGTCCTTAGGTTAGTTAGGTTTAAGTAGTTCTAGGGGACTGATGACCTCAGAAGTTAATCCCATAGTGCTCAGAGCCATTTGAACCAATTTTCGGATACTAACACCTGGCTGTTCACCCATGAAATATTTTGTCATGAAGTATGCCAGGAGAAACTGAACAACCACAAACATTTCTCTTTATTAACATTACTGCAGGGATATAATTTAATTTCTTACTATTACTTTCTTTGTTCTGGCCTTAAGGACTACAAATGGCCTGTTTTTACTGAAAATTCACTTTCACATGAGCAGCTGTGCTTAATTTTACTTTAAATTGACTGAATTACTTTAGCATATTTCTACATACTGAAGCACTCTGGTAGTGTACAACCACTTCTGTGCAGGATTGGGTCATGGTGTGATGAGGTCAAGGGTACAGGCTGTTGGTAGCTTAGTCAAACATCATAAAAAGGCAAAACATTTTATTAGCATTCATTCAACTACATGGTAGTATCTCACAGAAGGCGGCAGCCATACCCCCTTGAAGCACATTGTGAAGGGGCTGCATGATGGCAGTAAGCTGATGGCTACACTGTGATGTTAGAGCCCAGTATTGCCGACTCCAGTAGGGCACCCACACCAGCATGGAAGGCTGGGTGGCAATACCACCTGGGCCTCATTCCACTGCCTTCCTGGGCAGAAATCTGGCAGCTGCTGTAGTGAACCAGGAAGCAGCCTACCAATGGAGACATACCAAGTCCAGTGAGGGGGATTGGCACTACTAGTATGTGTGGTAGAGGAAGCCCTGGCTTGTAACAGCTGCAATAATTTTTTCACGTATGTTAATCTGACATAGTATTTAAATATTTTTTACCCACAATTATCTCATATAATAAAATACAAATATTCTATCACTAAAATAAACATTTTAGTATGTATGAGAATTTAGAGTAGGAGAAGATGATTATATCCTCCTACATTCTATGGATAGAATAGTTGAAGAAATGGGTGATCCAAGAAATGAAGAATGGAATCACCCAGCAGGGGATACTCTACTTGCCAAGTAGAGTGTTCACTAAAGTGCGGTGAATTCCCTACCTATACATGGGTCCATAGTTACCCTGACACCCTGCTCCTCGATCTACTCTTACATCATTTGGTGAAACTGTGCTCTTATTATTCACGTCAGTTGCAAATATAGCACTCCAACCAAAAAAATCTTTGAACATTCCACATTTTACAATTCCAATTCCATTGAACATCTGGCTTATACTGAAGGCCGTCTTCTGAGTATTATTTATTTTCTAGTCAACCTCAAAAATTTCTGACTTAGCAACTGTTGGTAATCTAACAACAGTAGTGTTTGCTTTAGCAATTCTCCTTTGTTACCTACACATATTCTGTTCCAATTTTCCCTTCATTAGTTTCAACTAACTGCATTCCCTTTACATCATTCATAATTTCACAAGTCTTAAATTTTGTTTCAAGGTCACTAACTTTTGCGAATTATTTCATTTACCACCTGCACACAAGCCATTTCAGCCTTCCTTACATCGGAATCAGTTAATTGTAAATCATTCACAATACTGTTAGTTACAAAAGTGCAACATTCCTCTTCAAACTGGCATTCAGGCACAGTGTCAATCAAATATGCCAGTATATGCATTAACAGTTTCTCTAACTTGGCAAGCTGTTACAGTATCACCAACATTTTCAACAGTTTCTTTGAATGTATGCATACATTCTGTCTCAAAATTAGCAAAATTCATTATTACTTACATTAATAATTTCTTGAACTACCCCCACACTTTTAATATCGGCAGTATTACTTTGTATCAAAAATCTGATCATTATTATTGTTATTATCAGAAAGTGTTTGACTTACTTCAGTTACTTTTTCCTGACAAAAATCAGCAAGAGCAATTTCGAACTGCTTATTACAATGACTTTCAATTTCATTTTTATTGACCAAATTATGACTACCAAAAGTACCTAAATTTGATTCCAAATTTTATTTTACATTTTCCATATTCTCTTATAAGCAAACTTGCATTGAATCTAGTTTACTGCCTACATCCTACAAACCTGATTTTACATTACTGATGTTACTTTTAATGTCATTACTGTATTTGTCTAGTTTAGAACAAAAATTGTTATGAAAGTTTATCCAGATTCTCATTTATGACACCATAAAATTTTTCCATTCGTTCATTCAATATGCGATACATTTTAAACGACATTTTCTTATTTCCTTATGATCCTCATTACTCATCTTATAATTCTGAACATTTTTGTCACCCCATTTATGCATAGTTACTGAATACATAACACAAACACTTTTGCCTTAGCTATCTTCTATGTTGGTGCCCACTGCCATCAATAATTTTTGTCCGCTTCTCATATCCAATATGGTATCAGTCTCCTTGTTCTCCCATTGGCTAAAGGGAGAAGCTAGTGTAATAGAACTTTACTGTTAAGTGACATAAGAAATGACATGTCACTCAAAACAAACATGGAAGTCAATAGCAGTTGGTACCAGCTTCTCCTGTGTGGGAGCGGGCCCTCAGAAATCACAATATATTGAGAAAAAATCAGCTAAATATTTTGCAGCAAGAATATAGTGACCGTTGCTGTTCATTTCACTCAAAGCAATTTATGCTGTTCTGTTTGGCTCCTGCATAACTATGCACTTGGAAATAATGACATATTTGGAAATAAACAGCCAGACATTTGTGACAGGCAAGACAATAATTGTCATTACTGCCCATTTCACTTGCAGCAATTACATATACTCTTTGATTCTTGCCTAGCCACACACTTGTAGTGGGAATATATGGGTATCACTGCTCACGCATTAGATGTGCAGTGAGCTGACTTTACTGTCACACCCATGCCTGTGTTCAAGGACATGGGCTATGGTGACAATGTGGTGAAGGGAACTCATTAAGTAATGCTTACTATAAATTTATTTATTCAGCACAAATGAGTAAAAGAACAACCGACAGAAAGAAATATGCTTGTAAGGCCTGTCAACTGTTGACTGTGATAAAGAGTGTTTGCACAATAGTTCCACTCGAACACTGTCCTGGAGGCTATGTACTCCTCAGTGACAAGTGCATCAACTGATCCTGTGGCCACAGCATAAAAATGGATGTGTGTTCAGAATAAAGCAAACTTTCTTTATGATTGTGTAGCACCACATGCTGTGGACATGACAAAGTGAAACAGAAAATGAATGTGAGATGCCAGACAAATTTCCGTTTGCGTCAGTGGAGTACTCACGTTTAGCTCATCCCACATGGTCTGCAGCTTGTAGAAATGGAATACAGAAAAACATGTTTGCACTTTACAGAGGCTCAACTCACACTGCTCTGTGTTTCTCAGTCCTGTACATCCCACACCATTACCAGAATTTTGGCCCAATGGTAAATCTGCTCATTGGCAGATGCCAAGTACCACTCGGTTTGTGCTGGCTGTTCAGGCATTTCTACAGTATGACTGCCACACTGAAGACCCCTTGGAGAGAGGAGCTAGGGGAATTGTGAGAAAGCTCAGGCATCCAGCCTGTGGCTGGATTGGGTAACAGATGTTTGGGTTTCATGCACTTCATAGTGACCTCAGTTTGAGCGTGATGGTGGTGGGCCAGACAGTGGGCACAAGATGTCAGCATGTGAGCCCAGCCAAGTGCATGGTGCATGTGTCCTCATGCAGCTGGGTAGTGACAGCAGTGACCGGCAGTAGTGGCTTTGAATTATCCTAAGTAATGTGTGACTAGCCCCAAGGCTGTAAAGATATTGTCTTGAAGAACATTGATAGTTAATAAAAGATAGTGACTTGCACAATTAATACATGTTGATGAAATAAACTGTTCGCAAGTTGCACTGTTCGAAGTTCACTGACATGGCACAGGATTTAATCCAGCCTTGACACTTTGGCACGGTAGAGGTGCAAAGATTGTGTGAAGTGCCTATAATCATTTGAGTATGGTGTCATCTACTCAAATGTGGATCCCAGAATTGCAACAGACATACGTGGTGGCATGGAGGGTGATAGCCAAAGCTCAGCATGAAGGGACACGGGAACTTGGCATGCAATGTCTCTACATCAAACGATGGCTGGGGCATAACCCTTTTGGTGACTGGGGTACATGCAGGCTGTAATGTGCATGAGATGGTGTTGCGTCACAGCACAGGCATTTGAAGCGGATGTGGTGGTCAGCATATGTGACATAGTCCACTGGCTGTTGTGGTGGGGGCAGCTAGGTGCCTATGGTGGTCGTTTGGGTGGTTGGCTGGCTGGCTGAGGTGCGTGTCATGGCGTGATGACAACTGGTGGGATGCGTGCATCACTGGCAGCCACAGCTGAGGGCCCTGCCTGACCAGTGATGGAGGAAGCATCATCCATTGACAGGTTTCCTGCTGGTTCGAAGAAGTGAATGGTGGGAGGAGAGGTCAAGATGTAGGCCAGCTTGCCTCATTCAATTGATACCTTGGTTAGCTTTCTGTTGCACTCTGTGTCGAGTGTTCTCTCACCATGGGTGATGACACAGTGTGGCCCCAACTACGATGGTTGAAGTGGTGGCTGTATCACACCAGTGCATAGCATCACATGTACACGGCACTTTAGAGTGGCGTGCATGAATACTTTGCCGTTACCGTGCTATGTCAGTGCATATGGTCAGAGGTGGGCCATGTAGTTGCACAAACATTGTGTCAGTGGTGGGGCTGAGCATAGTGAGACAATGGTACTTCCTCTAGAAATCATCGGGTGATGGTGAGAGGTTGTCTGTAGATGAAGTTGGCAGTTTAGGTGCTGATCTCTTTTATGTGTTATTTGCAGGTCAAGGAGGACTACTGGGAGTGCTCCCATCTAGAGGATGTTGTGGATTTCTAGGAATGCTTTCAGTGTTCACTGGAGGGCTTGACCATGGTTGTTCTTTGCAACTGCATGCCACACAGTTAGGCAGTGTGTGCAAACACTGCATAGTCAAATTGGTGGCTGGAGTTCATTGTGGTGTGAGTTGTACAGCATTAGCATGCCATCCAAGTGCTGACAAAGACAGTGGCGACTGTCTCAGTGGTGATGTCTGCTATGGGTGTTACCTCCAGTAAGTAATGCTTGCTACAAGGGAGAGGGAGTGGGCCCACAGTGTCTACATGGACATGTGCAAAATGGTGTATTGCATCAGGGAAGGCACCAACGGATGCGTTAGTGTGCCTGCCAACTTTGGTCTTTGGTGTGCTGGCAGGTAGCAAGTATGAGTCTATTGATGGCAGACTTTCCGCATCCCTGGTCAGATAAAAAATGCAACTGTGAGCAACATAGTGGTGTGACAGTTCATGGTTCCGAACAAAACGGAAGATATACATGTTGCTTACACGATACTATCTTTTCAACAAGTGTGGATTTGCCTATATTTGTGTCTCCATACAAATACAATTGTTTCTTACGCACCATTTTGGACCGAAAGGTCTCATTGTACCACCGGACCACGCGGCCCGCCCAACCATTATACTTTAGGTGACACTCGGAAAGGGTGCATACAATGCACTTCTTCGCCTGAAATGATTCAAAATATTTCTCTATAAATCTAATATGCGACCAATTGTTGACAAGAAATGAATCGGTATAATCAATATATTGCGTACGTTCCGCCCATCGGCGAAGACGCACATTAAATGACAAAGCGGAGTCATTACAGTTAGATATAGGCTCCGGATCAGATTTCGTTATATATATCAAAGCATTTTTTCTACTCCTACATTTCTGCAAGTCAAAAACACCATTAATACTACCGAACATAAATTCGAGCCCAGACCTAACATCTGCCAATAATTTTGGATCTGCTAGCTTTAAATATGCATGAATGTGTGTAGAATTACCTCTAGCAATGGTTGCAGTTGAAAGCACTGTGCTGAAATTTCTCTGGAAGGAATTGGTGTTGTGTGCCTGTTGAAGCATCACATCAAATTTTGTGGGCAGAGCTGGGAATGGGCACTAGCTTGGGCCACTGGAGGCATTGTGGCGCAGGCTGTCCATTTCTCCATCACCCTCTTGTCCTTGGGCGACATCCTAAAAGTTCACAGAAGGAGAGATAACAGCAAAAGCACTGGACAAGAAGTTGGTGACTATGTTGCCTATACCTGAAATATGATGGATATCCATGGAGAATTGGAACACATACTCCAATTGGTAGAACTGGTGCCATGAATGCTTATTATGACTTTTCCAAAATGAGGGAGTTATTGACTTGTCATCAGTAAAGATAATGTAGGGACAGGCTTCCACAGACTGGCAGAAGTATTTCACCACCCCAAATACTACAAGAAACTCACATTCATAAGCATTCTGAACATGTTGCACCTCTGGTAGCTTACATGAGAAAAAACCGAGTGGCTGGCAGCTGTCACTGGCGTGTTGTTGAAGTGCTGAGCCTATGGTGGTCTGGCTGACATCCATGACCATGGTTAATTTGGCGTCATGCACTGGGTGAATGAGCACATTGCTCCTGCAAGGCTCTGTTTAGACTCAGTAAAGTTTTTCTACATTGCATCCACCCAGATAATGGAGCCCTTTCCTTTGAAGGTGGAACCACATGCAGCTGCTGTCAAGGGTTTTAGCATAGCAGCAGTGTTAGGTAGATGGTGCAGATGAAAGTTTATCATACTGAGGCAGCAGCATGGCCTGGCATGCTCAAGATCTCCTGGAAAGTGTCCAGTAGCAGCATGGATCTGCAAGAGCTGATTAAATGCGTTAGAAACTCAATACCCATGATGATGAATATACACTTTGAGCAATTAATGATGATGCCAGCCTCACTCAGACACCAAAAAGTGGTCATTAGGTGGCAGCGGTCGAGTTCAGGAGATTTTGAGAAGACCGGGATGTCCTCGAGGTATGGAAAACAACTTGAAAAGCCTTGTAAGATGTCATTAAGGAAATGCTGTCTGGTGTGGAGAGTTTTCTGAAGACCAAATGTCATATACATGCTCTTGAAAAGCCCAAAGGGCATGATGATTGCTATTTTCTGAATGTCTTCAGACACAACAGATATTTGCATGAATGTCTTCACAAAATCTATTTTGCTAAATACAACTGAGCCTGCTAAGACATGGATAAAATCATGCACATGTGGTACCAGATATTGGTCTAGCACTGTTTGTGTGTTAAAAGCATAACAGTCCTCACATGGGTGCCAGAAATTGTCCTTCTTGGAGACTAAGTGCAAGGCAGAGGACAATGAACTTCCTGATGGTCAAACAATGCACTGTTGCAGCATGGCCTTGAGCTCAGCCTTTGCTAAAGGCACGAGTCGAAGTGGGTGGGCCAGGTGTAATCACAATGTGCTGGAATGTTGAATGTTTGACATCTCTCAGCGCACCTGGCAAATGAATGAGTTTGGGAAATTTGTCCAGAATTTCTGCACAGGGATCAGGGCATTTCACTGACTTCATGCTAAAGAAAGTAACCTGCTGTTGCTGTAGCACTGTCTTCATACTTGTTGTCAGATCAATCAGCTGGACATTTGTGATATCAACTAGCAACTTATGGTGGTCAAGGAAATCCATACCAAGGGTTGGCTCATTAAAGTCAGCCACAGTGAAGGACACATAAATGTGCAGCATAGTTCAGGGTCCAAATTCCATGGTGTGTACTGTATGTTCTGATGATCTAACTGTTCACAGCCATGCAAGACAGCACCTGGAAGTCCTGCAACTGCTCAGCAATCAGCATGGCTTTCAGGAATACAGAGAGGTCAGAATCCATGTCAACAATGTATCTGACAATGCTGGACCATTCCAGCATGAAGAAACACTTTGACATGGTACTGCAGCTGGATTCATCTAAGCCCAGTTGTAGCCAGCATTTGGGTGTGTGCAGGACTGTGAGCTTTTGTTGCATCATTGCCAAAGGGGGCATGATAGCAACAAAAGCCATTTGGTGGCTACTCTTGCATTGGCGGGGTATCATTGGATTGGCTGTTGCTGTGCTGCCAGTTGTGTGAGCCAGATTGCCGGCAGCTGGATTGCTTGCTACTATGGTGACTGCTGCTCTATGTTTGTGAGTGCAGCAACCAGTCAACCTGCATGCCGAGTTCTGCCACCTGGGTGGCCAGATTCTGGACTCAGTGGCAAACGTTGGCATCCGAGGCGAGAGATGCAGTATGCATGTGTCGGCGTTGAGTGAAAATTGCTGTGCATGGAGCTTTGTAGTCTACTGCAGTTGCAGTATTGGGCACTGTTGCCAGCACATCATGCACCTGATTGGCCAAGTCTGTGATGGCGTCCAGCTGCATTTCTGTCTGCGCTGCAATAACTGGACTGGGAGGCTGCCTATACAGATTGCTTGAAGCAGTGAGTCGTGAAGCATTTCAGCATGTGCTAGGCTCCATAGGTGGTGCAGGAGCTGAGATGGATGGCCTCCTGTTGCCAGATTCCTGTTGGTGCAGCAACTGAAAAATGCATGGTTTGGGCAACAATGAAATGCACCAGATTAGCTCCTCTTTCAGTCACTTGTAATAGGACTGAGATTGTGGGGCACTGCTTGTGTCTCACACTTTGGCAACAAAGTTCTCATTGAGCTGGCTCATGCAGTGCCCAAATTTGGAGAGGTCACAAGTTATACTGTTACTTAGGAACACTGTTTCCACTTGGCTGAACCAGATTAATTGGTCAAAGGGCCAAAAGGGAGGCAGCCTTACCAATGCCTGTCCCATGCTTGTTGTTGCTCCAGCAACAGTAAGAGGTGTCAGTGTGATTTCATTTAGAGTATGTTTGGTTTCTTGAAATTGCCCCAAGTGGGCAGAATCTGTGCCTGTAGGGCATGCCTGAGCTTGCACTCCAGCTTCTGATTGCATGCTAGCAAATCTTCTGTAGCCTCTACAACAAGATTCTGATACCAGAGGAAACACATACAAGAAATAATAAAACACATGAAAGATATATTTAAAAAAAGTTTGCAAGTGAAGAAGACATCAAAATGAATAAAAACTGTTCATATAAAAAAAACAGTGGTTTATCCAGTCACTGTTCCATGTCACATGCACTGATGAAAGTTCACCATTATGTGTTTAGTGTCAGACCATATTGGGGTCATTGGGGTCACCAGTGAAATGGGGATGTGAGGGTATCATTGCTTATGTGTTAGTTGTGCAGTGAGCTGATTTTACTGTCGCACCCATTTACTATGTTCAAGGATGTAGGCTATAGTGATAATGTGGTGATGAGAATTCGTAAAGTACATGCTTTCTATAAATGTATTAATTCAGCACAACAACTGGCAAAAAGAAATATGCTTGTAAGGTCTGTCAACAGCCAATTGCGTTAAATCTTATTTGCACATTGGTTGCACTTGAACACTGACCTGGAGGGTATACACACCTCAGTGACAAGTACATTGACCAATTGTGTGGCCACAACATAAAATTATGTGTATTAGAGACAAAGCAAACTTTCTTCATGATTGTGGGGCACTGGGCACTTCACAGACATGATGAAGCGAAACCAAAAATGAACAGAAAGTGCCAGACAGAAAAACATATCTGCACTGTATGGAGGCACAATGTTTTGTGTTCCTCACTCCCATGTATCGTGCACCTTTGCCAGAATTTTGGCCTAATGGTAAATCTGCTCATCAGCAGATGTCGGGTGCCATTCTTTGGGCTGGCTGTAATGGTAGCACTGTTGTTCATGCATTTCTGCAGTGCAGCTGCAACACACTTGGAAATCATGAGATATTCAGAAAAAAAACCAGATAAATATTTGTGACAAGGAATCAGACCAAAGTCAACAAAATCAAACAAACCCATTCCTGAGAGAGACCTCTCTTATATGTAAGTCACATTGAAGACTTATATTTCTTCAACAAGAGTGTTTCAGAATTTGTTACAAATGCAAAGTTAAAAAAATGAGAACATAGCAGGACACAATCCTACTGCCTTCAACTCTGTAATTCCTTGTCTCTAACCACTACACTACAGTGAACATATACAATATTCAACAGGTGTCTTTGATCTTAGGATCTCCTGAAGGCTTTTAGTACTGATGTGTGAGTGACTGAAATTTAATTATGACAAATTGTACCAAGAGTGACATATTTGTGATAAATCTTGAATGTGCTGTTGCCTTGAAATAGCTTATAGTCATAACATCCAACTTATTATAAGAAAACAACAAAACACATTTAAAATTCAGTATTGACTCTCCAAAGTTCTTCATTTGTCTACAGCTAGAGACTTTTTTGGTCACATGGAGTGACACGCCATTTTGACGTTACTTCACCATAATCTCCTGGTGTTACCGGCTTCTCCCTTGGCTGAAGTCCACCCCAATATTGCGCTGATATTCCTGACTTTTCTGCAATGCAGCAACACTGTCTCCCACTGACAGCAGCACTATTCAGCTAACAAAACAATCATGTCAATATTGCCTGGTAGGTCGGTATTCCCCCAGTGTCCTCTATAATTTTTGGGGGGTCTAAGGAACTAATCTACTCAAAGCATCTAGAATACAGACGAGTTTATCCAAGCCATGGTAGGAGCTTAAATGAAACAACGCTACAAAACTTTGTTTAAAGAGCTAAACCTAATTTCCATTCCAAACATGTATGTATATGTATGAGGCTCCTATTTTCAAAACAAGAAATTGACAACCTTTTGAGGACAACTGCTTCTTGCATCAGCATGAGACTAGACATAGAGCAATATTATGAAAAGGATAGATTGCTACTCACCATATAACAGAGATGTTAAGTCACAGACAGGTACAACAAAAAGACTGCTAAACAAGTAATCTTTACTTAAGCACAAAGTAAATAGAATACAGATAGGAAGTTGTTATCCTTCTCCCAGAGTATATTACTAATGTAGATAAGGCAACTTACTAAGATTCTTTTAGAAATTTGACATTGAAAATTTTTTCTTGTACTTTTTTATGTTTATTTTCCTAACAGTGTTTTTTAAATGAACAGGGTTTCTTTACATTGTAATCTTAACTCAAATTGTATTTGTACTTGAATTTTTAAGCCTAGACATCTACCATTGGTCACCGCTGGAGGCATTGCTTGCGCTCAAGTGCTCATAGCTTGCTATATAAACCCAGGCATAAGGTAAATTCCTTACAGTTTCCTGCCACACCTTGGTAGACATGATGCCGCCACCAGTCGACCAGTGGGTAAAACATTATATTTACATAATCCACTCTTTTAAGATGGTTATCATTAGTTTTGTATAAGATATATATTGTAATTTCACAGTATGTTCACCCTGAAGGTGGCCCCTACAATGGGCTGAAATGGGTCGGCACTAAAAAAAAACGCGATTAAGACTGTTTTCTTAATACTAAGTTAACTTATATCAATCACTGTTAAGCCACAACCATGTTGTCCAAACATCTAAGTAATCTTTCGACCAAAAGGCCTTGAATTAGACAACATACACAAACACATTCACTCAATCGAAACTCACACACTCATGACCACTGTGTCTGGCTCCCAAGGGCATACTGGCCTCAGAAGACAGTGACAGTGGACATGAGCGTGTGAGTTCTGTTTGCCTGAATGTCTGCAAAACATGTTGCGAAGCATTCTAGAATGGTATATTTTCACAAGAACATTCAATGGAATGTTTGAATACTGTCTACAAAATTTGCTGCAAGTAGAGTTAGCAGTAAGGAGGTAATAAATTAAAAGCCATTACCTGATGTGGCAACATTAAAACAGTGAACATGTAGTAAGTGACAATGTTTTTTCCTTTCTTCATTCTGTGTCAGGTGTCAGTGAGACAAAATGTTGTAAAGGTTTTAAATTATGTGTAAAGTTGTTGCAAGTCACTAAGTGCTCTCATTCTCAAATACCGGATGAATATATTCTGGCTATTGGTGTGATGAGTTACGCTTCTTTTTCAGTGCAGCCCTCACCCCTTTGAGAGTTTGGCGGTTTTTATGCCCATTGTGGTTCTTTTCAGACAGTAAATGATATGTGTACCAAGTGTGGTTGAAATTGAACTAGTGGTTTAGGTGGAGATTGGAACATACATACATACACCTATATAGTATGTATGACTATGATCTTTTTTCATTAATTAATATTGGTGTGGTACTTACTTAAATACTTTTTGGAAACTTTCAGCACTGCAGAAAGCTTTTCCCAATGCAGACAGAAGTATGAGATGTTCTAGAACTGCTTCATGGGGTATGGGCACCTGTGAGGACCCATTGGCATGCCCATGGGGAGGTGCAAGTATTATAGGCTATCCAACAGGTTCACTTTAGCATTTATACTGAAAACCAATTAGCCACCGTCACCTGTGGGTGACTGGTAAGGGCAGTGTGATTGCATAGCCTAACTCCTAACAGCTTGAGTGTCTGCACATCAGCTGTCTACCCATCCCTGCCCACAAATGTCTGCAGATGCTCAGATGCCTGTTGATGGACACTTGAGCTGGAACAGCCTGTTATATTGGGGGAGACGGGGTTGGAGGTTGGAGCACATGATGGAACAGAGCAAGAGGAAGACAGCTGATTGGATAAGTGAGGCTTATAAACCTATAAACAAAACTTAAGTAGAAGGTCAAAGTGATGTACACTGCCCAGCAAAAAAACTGAAGCACGTAGTAGATATGATCGGATATCAATGTAACTTTGTACATGTACACACCAACAGCAGATATGTAAATGCTTAGAGTTGCAATTCTTTGTGACAGGTAGAACAGCCACCAGAGTGCATTAGTGTTGTTCATGTTTAGTGCTGTGGCCAGGCCTGGTAGGGAATACAAGGGGCATGTACAGCATCAGATGTTGAGTGGTCACTGTGAAGGACACAGAGAGGCCCCATATTCTTGTCAGACAGTGTTATTACCATCTGACAGATTTTAAAAGTGGTCTGATTGTGGAACTCCATTTGGCCAGCTGGGCAAATCATTCAGTCTTGGGTGTGACAGTGGCCCAGTGTTGGACTGTATGGGAATGCGAAGACAGCTACACTCCTTTTCTAGGTTCTGACTGGCCATGTCTGACCAATATATTGTGCAGCAAGCACACTGAAAGTTTTTCACACCTGCACTTTCCATATGAGAACACCGCAAACCAATGGTTAGCATCGTACCTGTCAAACAGTGTGCAAAAAGTTTAAATGAAATTTGTAAAAAAGAGTACTAACGTTCTTCAGTGTTCTGTGCACTCCTCTAAGAAAATGCCTGTTGGATATGGTGTACCACAAGGCTCAATTCTGGGATCCATACTCTTTCTGCAATATACTGATGACATAAACACAAAGATTACTTCAGGGCATACTACGCTATTTGCAGGTGACACAAGTATTCTGATAACAGGCACAGACAAAGCTACCCATGATCAAAAGTTGAAACCACATGTGTCATCGTTAAGTGAATGGTTGAATGAGAACAATCTCATCATGAATGTGCAAAAAAGAGCCTACCTAAGTTTCAGCCTCTCATCTCAAAAATGATAAATCTCCAACTTGCTCCTAAGCAACCAAGAGCTCTGCAGTGTGAGCTCCATTAAGTTTACTGGTGTCAGTTATGTCTCAAATAAGCTAGCCTGGACAATGTTGCAACAAAAGACTATGATTCATCTGATGCTATTCTTCAGCAATTGAATGAAGAAAATGAATTACTGTGTGAAGAAATTAGACGACTCAAAGAATGCTGTGAGCAGAGCGACCAGGAACTATGTAAAAGGTTGGTTAATAGTGAGTCATTAGAAATAGGTTATAGGCCTAATATCGACGTCAACTGGCCGCTGCTTAGAAACAGGCCTGATACTCGTCAGGTAGAACAGTGGAATATTGTGTTAATAACCAGAAAAACCTGAAACGTGATCTAACCATTTCAAATAAATATGGTATTTTGGAAGCTATCGATGGGGCATAGAGCATAACACTAGTCTCCATCCAAACCAATTCAAGGTCTAACCTACAATTGAAGCCAACAACAAAGACTACTAAACAAGTCCCCAGAAAGTTTGTACCTAGGCCTAGAAGATCCGTAAACATTCAAATTCACGCTGATAGCCAAGGTAGGAATGTGAATGCTGGAATAAGGGAGAAAAGCAACTTCAATGTTACTAGTGTTGTGAGACCAGGGGCATGCTTCAAGGAAGCCACCCAAAGTGCTGCGGCAAGTGTCAAGTCAGACCTCGACGTTACTGTATTACTGGTGGGAACAAACGATGTGGCGAGAAATGAAAGGCAAAATCTTATCTACTCACTGAAAGACAGGCTGCAAGATCTTTGGAGTGCCAAACTTATATGTGTTTTTTCTGTTCCAACACGGTATGATCTACCTGTAGGGTCAGCCATCAATCAAGAGGTGAAGAAGGCTAACCAGGAAATGTTTAAGGTGTGTAAACGCTTTAGGAATGTCATTTTCTTTGACCTCAGCAACATTGGTAGGAGGTTTCATACATCTCATGGTTCTCACCTAAATAGGTTAGCTAAAAGATTTGTCTCAGATGTTATTGTAGATATAGTAGAAAAATTTTGTCTGAATCAAGCTAAGTAGCATAATGCAATAGCCTTAGAATACAATGTTAACCACCCTGTACACTCTGATAATACTCTTTTAGTCTAACCAGTGAATAGTAACATCAGTGCTGATTCTAATTCCTCACAAAATAACCACAGTCTCAGAATTTGCTGCCTCAATGTGCAAGGGCTGAGTAGTAAATCCCTAATATTGAATGAATTTGCCTTAGAAAATCAGTTTGATGTGACTTGTGTTAATGAGCATTGGTGTAAATATGATGAAATTTGCTTTATTCAATTTGATGACTTTAAACTGTCCGCAGCACGTGGTCGTGCGGTAGTGTTCTCGCTTCCCACGCCCGGGTTCCCGGGTTCGATTCCCGGTGGGGTTTGGGATTTTCTCTGCCTCGTGATGACTGGGTGTTTGTGTGCTGTCCTTAGGTTAGTTAGGTTTAAGTAGTTCTAAGTTCTAGGGGACTGATGACCATAGATGTTAAGTCCCATAGTGCTCAGAGCCATTTGAACCATTTTTGACTTTAAACTGATTAGTAACTTCTGCAGGGATAAGTGTATACACAGTGGTACTGCAGTCTACGTTAAAAACTCTTTGCTGGGTTATAGTAGCAAGCTAGATGTGAGTTCTCTGTGTAAGGAATTTCATTCTGAGGTATCAGGAATATGTATAAATGACGTAAAGTTAGTAGTCTTATCTCTGTACAGATCCCTAGCTGGTGAGCCCTCTTTGTTTGTTGAAAAATTGGAGGAATTATTAGAGTTTTTTAATGGTAACAAGTGGAAAAACTATGAGATACTAATTGGGGGGGGGGGGGGACCTAAATGCTGACTTTGATGTCACAGAAGATAAATCCAGTGTACGAGAATTTAAAAATTTACTTAGGCAATTTAACTTTGTCTACCAGAATACCAAACCAACCAGAGGCTTGGCCTGTCTTGATAACATGCTAACAAACTACTTAAGATCAACTTTTTCATGTGGTGTAGTTAACTTTCCCTTTCCTGATCATAATTGTGTATTTCTTACTTTTGAAAATTCTTTTGTAACTCACAGTATATCTCATAAGTCCAAATTAGTTGTAACAAGACCTGTGGATGACACAAAATTGTTTAATTTTAGATTCCAGCTTAGTTCCTTCAATTGGTTTGATATGTTTGCTAAAATAGAACATTTGTCAGCTGATTGTGTTTTTGACAAATTTTTTTCAATATTCAATACTTTGCTTGAAATGACAATTCCGCAAAGAAAATGTAAAATTAAAGTGACCACCAGTGAATCTAAAATCAAAAAGAGAAATAAAGAGTGGTTTACTCCCGAATTAGCCAATTTAAAGAATAAAGGTATGTTGTTTTTCGATCTAAATAAAAAGATTAATACTTGGAAATCCAAATTTTTCTTTACAGAAGCTAAGAAAAAATATAGGGCAGCTATTATTGAAGCAAAAAAACAACATAGCACTATAAGTATCGAGGCATCAAAAAATAAATGTAAAAAAGCTTGGAATATAATAAACTCAGTCACCAAAAATAACAAACCAAAAGAGGTAGCTGTTTCAGCAAATGATTTTAATAATTTCTGTATACAGTCAGTTAGGGATATTCAGAAAAATACCATTAAACCCTTGGAAACTGCTGCTCAAATGATGGAAAATTGTAATTTGGGGTTTAGGCATGACAGACATAATTTTGTGTTCTCTGAAGTGACGCAGCAGGAGGTTTTAATATTGTAAATAAGTTTAAGTCTTCGAGCAGTGCCAATATATATGGCATATCCTGTAAGATATTGAAGAATGTTATTGAACTCATTGTCGGCCCTGTAACTTATGTTGTAAAATAAGTGTTGAGCACAGGGAATTTTCCCCAATGTACTGAAGTTATGTAGAGTTGTTCCTGTGTATAAGAATGGAGATGGAAAATGTCCATCTAGCTACTGCCCCATATCCCTCACTCCAGTTTTCTCTAAAGTATTAGAAACTGTTATGTATAAACAAATGTGTAACTTTCTAGATAATAATTCTATTATTTCCAATGAGCAACTTGGTTTTAGAAAAAATAGATCGACCACTCATGCTATTGATTCACTCATTAAAAAGGTTCTCCAGGTATTCGAAGATAAGAAGTTTACTCTGGCCACCTTTTGTGATCTGAGTAAAGCATTTGATTGTGTGAACCACAAGTTACTTCTGCATAAATTAGAGATTTTAGGTTTTCAGAACAGTGGCTTGGGTATTCTTAGGTCTTTTTTGGAGCACCGTAAACAGATTGTTTGTATTAATGATGATAGATCCAATGTTACATTCTGATTGATTTGGTTGTACTACCTCACTTTATATATTGTATCTCCTGTCTATTGACTATTTATAAAACTGTTGTAATATTGTACTTATAACTCCTGCATATAATTTTGTTATATTTTGTAATTTGACATTGTCTATTGCTTCTGTAAGCTTAGCAACAATAAAATCTTATTATTATTATCATCATTATTATTATGTAAGAAATTTTGTAACTTGAAAAAAAATGTTGACTATATTACTAAACACAAATTGCATGTAATCCAAGAAAAAAATTGTGAGGTTTAATATCAGTGTAGAACCAGTGTACTAATTATTCAAATAACACTTGTATATTGTCTTTACAAATACAACTCCCACAGATACCTCTCATTTGAAAACAGTAATCAATTAGGACATGTAAGAGGCTGTTAAACAATGAAACACTTATTTAAGTTTTAATACTAGAGTAATATTTTTCCAGAATAAATGACCTGAGAGATGCATCAGTTTTATTCAGAACTGATTGAAGTACTTGGTATTACCAGAAAAAGTGAGCAGAATTTATTTGTGGTACGTAACACAAGTTTACCAAGTATCAGACCACATT
Source organism: Schistocerca americana (assembly GCF_021461395.2). Classification (NCBI taxonomy): domain Eukaryota; kingdom Metazoa; phylum Arthropoda; class Insecta; order Orthoptera; family Acrididae; genus Schistocerca; species Schistocerca americana. The sequence goes on along the minus strand of NC_060130.1, from coordinate 654,295,674 downwards.
TGTGACTGGATTCAGCACTTCCTTGTAGGAAGGACTTGTGGCGTAGAGCGCCATAAAAATCGATATTTGTTCTGTGCGTAAGTGTGCTATCTTTGAGGAGAGGGCTATGGAGAGCATGTTGGACGCTAGCGGCAGTTAGCCTCCGGACTTGTATCTGTGTAGACGCTAAGTGTGAATAAATCTGTATATGAGAGAATTCTAGTTGTTTACCTACAACTATACCATATTTCCTCACTGGTGACCCCGTTTTTGTGTAATACGCGTCCGAGTTACCGCCTGAAGGTTATTTACGCGCCTACCGCGTCGGGTTTCTCCGCGATCGTGAGGGCCTTTGTTCAGCTCCAGACAATGGCCTTTCAGCATTCACCGCCACCCGGATTCCAGCAACATCTCTCCAGCACTCCTGCCATCGTAGTGGACATGCCGCAAGAATCTTTGGAATCCTTCAGCCAGAACATGCAGTGGAATTCATCGAGTGCCACCAGTTTCTTCCAACCAGATTTCATTGAGCCTCAGGTGAACCTCCCTGATTCTGCCCCTATTTCTCCCACTCCTGCTTCGAGTGGCCATCCATCTTCCCACACCATGCATTTGGGTATTGATTTTTCACAGCGTGTTTCTCTGCCAAGCACTGCTCCTTCTCCACGTTCATCTAATTCAAGTGGGCAATCATTTCGGGGCTTCACTCCTCACAGCCCTCGCAGTCGAACTGCCAACCACTCAGATTCTACCATTGTGTTACCATCTTCATGTGACAGCTCTTTGTCATGCCGTTCAACCCACGCTGGCTCCTCGTTGCCTTCGGTCACACTCCCTCGTCTGTCAGCTGATCGCCCGAGGTTGTCTCCTGCACAGTCTAGTGCACCTGCCACCCCCCTCTTAGCAGATGCTTCCCCCTGTCATGGCTTTCCCACACCTCCCTGCCTCCCTACCATTGCTCGTACAGGTGCCATCCAAGAATTCACAACACATGTGCACCCTGATGACATACATAAATTATCTGTTGTCGTAGATGGCGATACAGTGTGTGTGGTACTCGCGTGTGACAATATTGAGGGAGGAAGTGCAGGATCTCGTGTGGTGCGCCGCTTTAAATTGAGCAGAAGTGCTGCGTGTGGCAATTTGCGTGCCTTTGTTAGGCCTTCTGGCAAGGTGATTCTCCACCTGCTGGCTGACGAAGTGCTACACCTTCACTCCAGGACGGGACGTCGTCTTCAGCCACTGGCGTTGCTTGCTGACTTCACCATCGACGTACCGGGCTTCACCCCCTGGTCTCCTACCAGTCGACCGCTTCTGCCTGACGCAGAAGAACTGTGTGTTACCTTCCTAACTTCTCACCCCCTCCCCCCCCCAATTCACAGGGACGTACTCCATACTGCGCGGGGGGGGGGGGGGGGGGGGGCTATGTGGCGTAGAGCGCCATAAAAATCGATATTTGTTCTGTGCGTAAGTGTGCTATCTTTGAGGAGAGGGCTTTGGAGAGCATGTTGGACACTAACGGCAGTTAGCCTCCGGACTTGTATCTGTGTAGACGCTAAGTGTGAATAAATCTGTATATGAGAGAATTTTAGTTGTTTATTTACAACTATACCATATTTCCTCAGACTCAACACATTGTTCTTAACGGAACAAAATTGACACATGTAAATGTAATTTTGGGAGTATCCCAAAGGAGTTTTATAGGGCCATCACTGTTTATAAATTATATTAATAATCTAGTCTATAACGTCAGAGGCTTCATGAGGCTATTGGATCTAGTATTTACATCAATCTTGCATGATAATCTTGTTATCAGATGAAAAACTTTGTTGCAGAGATACTTTGTCTTGTTAGTCACCATAACAATATGGGTGTGCTACTAGACTAATTATGTGGAAGGATAATAGGAAATGGATGTCTTGTGTATGGGGAAACTGACATAATATAGTGAAACAATCTCATTTTGTTAAAGTACTGTTAATAGCAGATCTGATTACATTTTGTGTACTATTTTTGACATTAATTATGACAGCCATAGACATATTTAAAAAAGAAATATGAAAATAAAATAAAATAAACATAATTTTATTTTTGTGTAATTTTAATATGCAAAATGTTTTGCTGAAAAGTCTCACACATATGAAAATACTCACACTTAAATGGATGCTCATTATTACTCAGTAACTTAATCTACAATGTTTTTTAACACAGCCATTGGAATATGCAAATCAAATAGTAATATACTGACTTACAATTAGGTTAAAATCATGAGACTGTAATACATTTATGTAAATTAATCAAAATTATGCCTTTCTCTACACTATTTTCTATGATACTAGATATGACATTATGTTTGAAATGTGCTCGCAAAGAATTTTCCCACATTCATAGGATTTGGAAAAATATCCTGATAATCAGCTATCGGATAGTGATGTCCAGTCATATTTAATTATAGAAAGGTCTCCATTCATCACGCTCTTCTGGAAGCTGAAAAAAAGAAACTTGCTTTTAAAATATTGTCTGTTTTTTCTGATTGCCAGTAATATGTGTCATAAAAATATATCAACTGAAAGACCCAAGATGGTGATTGTTTTCACTTTTTTATTTGTAACACAAAATTTAATTGAAATTGTTCTACAAATGTAACTAAAAATTGAAATCTTTTAACTGGAATGAAATTATTTTTGTATTTTAAGGTAGTGTTACCTTTTGTTGTGCAAGGCGTTGTTGGCTAGCTAAGTAAAATTCCACACGCCTTCTGGTTGAATCTGCTGACCTAAGCCATGAGTAGCGGCCAAACTTTTTTCCCATATTGAACTGAAAAAAATTTGCAAAAATTATCATGACTTAGTCAAATAACATATAATTTTGTTATTGTCATTATTATAAGCAGATAAGCAGTCATTAGCACCCTACTTAGAGAGTGAGTGGACATCATGTAGTTATAATATGATGGACATAGAGAAATTATGGTCAAAGTTTAAACTATTGTAAATTGTGCTCTGGAGAAGTATGTGCTGAGTAAGTGGAATAAGAATGAAGAAGGCTCACCATGTTTTAATAACAAAATTCACAAAATGCAGGGATTGTTGCACTCTTGGGTCAAAAGAGAATGGTGAAATGATGTCAGATAAAAGTTAGTAGAAATTCATGCATCTATAAAAAGGTGGATGTGCAAAGAATACAACTTCCACTATCATACCTTATCAAAGGATCTTGCTGAGAGCCTGCAAAGTTTCTGGTCCTATGTAAAATCACTAAGCAGGTCCACAGCTTCTATCCTATCATTCATCAACCAGTCTGGTGTGACAACACAAGACAGCAAAATAAAGGCTGGAGTCTTAAATTTTGTGTTTAAAAACTCATTCACACAGGATGATCATAGAAACATACAGTCTGTTGTACATACTCCTGTATGGAGGACATAGAAATAGGCATTTCTGGCATTGAGAAGTAACTGAAAGAGTTGAAAACAAATAAGTCACCAGCTTGTGACATAATACCAATTCAGTTTTACAGAGAGTTCTTTGTGGCTCCTTACTTAACTTTCATTCTTCATGAATCTCTGATCCAGCACAAAGCCCACATGACTAGAAAAAAACCACAGGCGACTCCTGTATATAAGAAAGATAAAAGAACTGTCTCGCTAAATTATAGACCCATAGCCTTAACATCAGTATGCTGCAGAAATCTAAATACAATAAATTTCCTTGAAACGGAAAAGCTTCTGTCCATAAATCAGCACAGATTTAGAAAGCATTAATCCTATGAAACTCAGCATGCTCTGTTCTTGTATAACATCCTGTGAACCATAGATGAAGGGCAACAGGCAGGTTCATGTCCCTAGATTGATGGAAAGTGTTTGACACAGTATAAATGTAAAATGTGATTTATTAGTCTCATTACGTACATTGTACAGATCATATGATGTGTTGTACAGGAGACACATCAAGTTTACCAAAAATATAATTTATAATGATCTACAGAAATTCTTTTTACACTATTTTAAGAATAATGCCAATAAATACAACACTACAATATTTACTATAAATTAACAGGTTACCAATTTCCTATGTTATACACAGACAACACTGCAATATTAGCTATAGATTTTTATTGATCAAAGTGTCAGACTGTCTTCCATGAATTCTTCAATGGTGTAGTAACATTTCTCTATTAAAATATTTTAGAGTACATTTTTCAGCAAACCAAGGTCTGTTGTTAAGATGTTTCTTCCTTTTAATTTGTTATATATTTTTAGCCCCATGTACAGTGGTGTCTGAGCATATAACTTTAAGTGATGCAAAGGAAATTTGAAGTTTTCCTTGTGACAAGTACCATAGCTATGCTTAAAACGGAACTTTTCAAGATTATGTTGATTATTATATACAAAAATAAAAATTTCAAAAATGTACAATGAAGTACTTGTTAGTATTTTTAATTTCTTGAACAATGGGCATCATGACTCATTTTTATGGGCAACACACATGTTTCTAATAATTTTCTTCTGAATAATTAGTAACCTTGTGCTGCTTCTAGAGTTTCCCCATAATATTATCCCATACCGAATAACAGATTCAAAATAACTGTGGTTAGACTGTGTTTCTTGTGTCCATATGAGTGGCACCAGATAAAATAAACATTGCAAAAGCTAGGGAATTTAATTTATTTGCCAGGAAGCCTATATGTGTCTACAGTTTAAACTTTTATCAAGGTTTAGGCCCAAGAATTTCACATGGCTCACTTCTGTCACCAGTTGATTATTATGGGCTATTTGTACAGGACATATTGCTGACAATTTAGAGACAAATTTCATTATCTGGGTCTTAGTGACACTGAGCTTGAGACCATTTTTATGGAACCAGGATTCCAGTTTCCCCAGAACAGTTTCTATACTATCTGGAATCTTTTCTATTGTTTTCTATCAGGACTGAGGTGTCATCTGCAAACAAGACTGAATGAGCATCAATATTTAATGGTAAATCACTTATATATGGGAAATTGTTTTCCTTTCAGAGTGGTAGTTAACTGAATTTGATGTTAAAATAACTCTTTGTTTCCTTTCTGTCACATAAGAGTTGAACCACTGTAATGCAATATCTTCGATCCCATAGCTCTTCAGTTTGTGAAGTAATAATGAGTGGTTCACCGAGTCAAATGCTTTTGTTAGATCACAGAATATTCCTGAGATTTTTGTACCCTGGTCTAGTGATGTGCTTATTTTTTCTGTAAATTCTCTGATAGCATTTATGGTCCTTTTTCCTCCCACTGCAGACTTTTATCAAAGGTCCAAGCGTACTGAATAGGTTCACAGATATGTGACTGGCTGGAAAACTTCTTAAGTGATGCAAACCAGTATGTTGCCTTCAACAGCGAGTGATCATAAAAGAGACAAGAGTATGATCAGGAGTGTCCCAGGGAAGTGTAATAGGAATGCTCTTGTTCTCTCTATATATAAATGATCTGATGGAGAAGGTGTGCATCAGTTTGCAATTGCTGCTGATGCTGTAGTCTATGGGAAAATCTCTTTTTATGATGAATGACAGCTTCCTCTAAATCTAGAAAACTGTAAGTTAATGCAGTGTAGGAAAAATGCATTAAAAAATGCATGACAATATCACATTGATTAAATATCTAGATATAACATTACAAAGTGAAATCAAATGAAATGAGCACATAATGACAGGGAAGGCAAATGATCAGTTTTTGGGAGAGTTTTAGGAAAGTGTACCTCACAAACAAAGCCAATCCGAAGCCAACTTGGAACAGATAATTCAGAAGTCCACCAATAATGATAGAAATATATCAGATACAATGGCAAAAAGTAGATTTCACCTCTATGAGGATATTACATTTAAATTGATATCAGTGCCACTTAGGCAATAGTACCAACAATGAAATTAGATCTAATGGCAATAAATAGTCTTGACCTCTTTGAGAATGTCCAGTTTGAAACTTGTACTAGTGACCATGAGGTGGTTTTAACAACAATGCTTACCAAAGTACAAAGGGCAAATAAAACAAAGATTTATGTGTCCAGTGAACTTGTTAAAGTGGAAGTAGTCTCATATCTCAAAGAATTTGAAACATTTAGCTCTGGACAGGAGCATGCAGAAGACATGTGGCCCTGGTTTAGAAGAATAGTTGATCATATATTGGCTAGAAATGTATCTAGTAGAACTGTTCATGACTGGACAGATCCTCCATTGTATACAGTCTCTGCAAAGACACTTCTAAGGAAATACTGACTCTTGTACAACTAGACTAAAGAATTACCATGCCTTGTGTAGGCTGCTCTTAACATTATAACACAAATGGCTGCATTTGGAGTGATGTTTTAACTAGGAAGCATGGACTGTTGATGAATGGAATCACATCAAGTTCAACAATGAATTGCAGTTCTACACTAACCCAGATGACCATCATCACCACACTCGATGGCGACCTGAGGAGAGATCCCATTCTTTCAATGTTTTGGAGAGACACAGTGGTGTTACTCTTAGTGTCATGGTGTGGGAAGCCATTGAGTTTGACTTCAGGTGATGGTTGATTGAGGCAGGTGTGTCTATGAACTGTCTGCGTGATGTCAAGGTACTCCCATGGCTAGTATATGTGTGGGGCCAGTTCAGATGTCATCTCTGTCCCAGTGCCAATATCCAGGATGTCAAGGATCAGTTATGACCATTGTGGGCTAAGTTGCCTCAGTAGAGGATGCAATGTCATTAGGACATCCTTCCCAATCAAATCAGTGGTTGAAAATTTGACTTGATTTTGTAATCACTGAAGTGAAATCACATTCAGTTTCAATTCATGAAGTTTCATTTCATTTTCTCTTCCTTTTCTGATTGCTTCACTGTTTTTGCCAGGCAGAGTATATTTGAATATAGAGGAAACAATATTTTCCAAACAGCAAATTTTGTTGCCTCACCTTTTAGAGCATAACTAATTTCAGAACATAAATGGTTCCAATATCAAATACATACCATCAGGTTTAATTTTGCCAAAAGAATGTATTACTGGCATTTTCAGTGGTGATCGCTAGTGTATCACTTACTGAACACCTGTTGTAAGCTAATGCGTACATCTTAAAGGCTAAAAGGCTAAACTATATATCTTCTGTGTGAATATTACACACCCTTTAATATGTAAAATAAAGAAAAGACAGACACTCTCCTATAGCTGACACGTGTGGCGCATAGAAACAAGCAATAGAAACATAATTAGACTAGCTTTTGGGCTCTTGCTCTTTCTCTAGTAGAAGTAGATACATTCATGGACACAACCACACAGGTACCCAAATGCACATGCACATGACCATGGTGGGTAAGACTCACCATGGCCACAGCCATGTGCATTTGGGTGTCTGTCTGGTTGTGTGGATGAATGTGTGTAATTATACTATAGATAGAGCAAGAACTCAACACTTGTAAAATACTATTTCAACTGCATGTGTCTGCATGTAACATATCACACAGCCATAGGTGAATGGTTGCCTCTGCTTTATTTTATATATTATCCCTACAGGAGTTTTTATTGTTATTGGACATCCTTTAAAATAGATTGGGAACTAAACCAGGGATGTTGCCATCGACACCATGAAATTCATTATGTGAAGAGTCTCATTATGTGATGCTATTTACTTTTATTCGCTGAATGTTCATAAGAGAGAGAAGGGGTTGTTTGGGGGGGGGGGGGGGGGGGGAATGAGGGAGTGAGGGAGGGAAGGAGGGAGAGAGTGAGCAAAATTTTGATGCTGATTTTTTGAGAATAAGCAATACGCCTTTCAGAACAGTATTTTTCTTGAATGGGTTTATGACATTTGGGTCAAGTAACTGCTCTCTGCTAGATCCAGCATAATTCATGTTTTTATATAGCGTTTATTCAATTTCTTCCCATGTTTGACCCCATAGAAAAGATTCAGTACAATTATGCAAACATACTCATATGCACAGTGAATGATAAGATCATTATTCAAAATACACTGATTGTTCACTAAATTATACTTGCCTATCCAGCCTGTGTATTTGGCTGCACATAGCAATAGGACTGGTCTGTCATCAGATAGTGAGTATTAAAGTATGCTGTGGAACACAGTCATGTATGCATTTCTCCAGCAGATATCTAGAAAGTCACTTATGTCTTATCCAGATTACTCACAGAGAATCCAAATAAATCAACAAGTATGCATTTTTTCACTGAGAGTTGAAAAATGGCCTGTTGGTTTGGCATCATATTCTTCATTTGCCCTAGGTGTGTGTTTGGTATCATGTGAATGAAACTGTTGCCCCATTATGTATGACATACATAGAGCAAGCCTTGAGTGTTGATTATGTTTGTGTAGCAAGAAATTGCATTCCTGAAAGGAATGGAAGACTGATTCCCAATATTTCAATCTTATTTACTGATATGGGATCTTGACTGTTGCAGTATTTACTAAACATTAGTAGTACCATTTGAGACAAAACCTAATGTACATTCTGTGCAAGAGTGGTTTTAAGAACATGGACTCGTGTTATGTGGAATGACACCCATATTTACCTGATTTCAATCTCACAGAGAACTTATAATTGCATTACATATAGCTGATGATAAATGCAAGACTACCAGTGTCATATTGTTGTGCATCCAAAGTCCTAGGGCTCTTTTTCCCTGACTATTAATATGGCTTTCAACTGTGATTCTGTTGGGTGTACGGGGCAAAATCCAAGTTTCTCTGTGGTTAAGATTCCATGTTAAACTGCAGGACAGCCTACAGATAATCAGACAAGCCCATTCTCAGGTTAAAGGAAGGCAAGGACTCCAGTGAGTTTAGTAAATCACTCAGGTATTTAAAGCAAGTCTTTGTATTGATGACTACTTTGGTTACAATAATGTGAAAAATGATAATTCTGATGGAAGAAAGTCAAACATATACATTCTTCCATGTGTTTATAGCTCCATAGATAAAAACAACTCGACTAATTTGCAAGAACATTGCTGCCAACATACGACCTTCTTGGTAATTTCCTTTTCTACACTTATTAAATTTATGCTATAGCAAAAACTTGCACAAAGTATGTTCATAATAAAACTTAGAAATAGCAAAGTGATTTTACAGTGGCTGGACAAAAATTTGGACACACCACAAGGAATGAATGTTTGAACATGAATGCAAATGCTAGCCAAACCTTCTGGTTTGTGCTGTTGTATTTAACCATGAATGGTACCTGTCTGATGTTCCAAGTGTCAGTAATGATCAAAACAGTGTTCTGTGTAGTTGTGGGTGCCTTATGTCAGAGCTAAGAGGATTCAAACATGTTCATATTGTTAGTGCTCATATGATGGGTGCTTCCACAAACAAGGTAGCCAAAATATTTGGTGCTTTACGAGGTACCATATGGAAGATTTATACCACATACGGGGAAAGTGGAAAAATATCATCTGCTAAGAGAATGTAGGAGAAAGTGTGTGTTGAGTAATCATGACAAGTGATCATGAGGAGAATTAAGAGGATGACAGCTGCAAATGTCACTGCAGAACTGAATACCACACATGTGAACCCTGTCTCACGGCACCAATGCTATAAAATCTGGACCATGGAGCAATGAAATAATTTCATTTGGTCAGGTGAGTCTTGTTTCACACTGTTTCCAAGCTCTGGCTGAGTTTACTTCCCAAGAGTGAAACATGGTGGGAGTTTGATGATGGTTTGGGCACCCATATCATGGTATCTAATGGGCTCCATGGCTACTTTGCAAGGCCGCATTACTGCTAAGGATTATGTGACCATTTTGGCTCATCAAGTGCAATGTTTGTTCCCCAATGGTGAAGCTGTGTTACAAGATGATAGGGCCCCTAGTCACAAAGTTTGCATCATCCAGGATTGAGTTTGTGTGCACAAGACTGAATCAGTGCACTTCTCCTGGCCACCACAGTCACCGAATCCCAATATTATTGAGTCTTTGTGGTTTATGTTGAAGAGAAGGGTGCACAATTACCATCCACCTCCATCAACATTATGTGAACTTGCCACTATTTTGCATGGAGAATACTATAAGATTCTCTCAAAAACTACACAGAAACTGTCTTTATCCAGTCCAAGATGGCTGGAAGCTGTTTTGACTGCCAAAAGCTTTCCTGCACCATATTAGGCATGGTAATGTGTTGTTCTTTGGTGTTTCCATATTTTTGTCCCCCCCCCCCCCCCCCCCATATATACCAAATTAAATGACAAGAAATGTGTACCAACAAATTTCAAATGGTTCAAATGGCTCTAAGCACTATGGGACTTAACATCTGAGGTCATCAGTTCCCTAGACTTAGAACTACTTAAACCTAACTAACCTAAGGACATCACACACATCCATGCCCGAGGCAGGATTCGAACCTGCGACCGTAGCAGCAGCACGGTTCCAGACTGAAGCGCCTAGAACCGCTTGGCCACAGCGGCTGGCACTAACAAATTTAAAAATTTCTATGTTAACAAGAGTGAAATTGCAAAATCATAATGAAAATTATGGCACAGCTAATACTTACAGAGCCACAGTTCTTTTCGGGAGTGCAGCATGAAAAAAAAGGATTTTTCAGTTATATTAAAAATGACTTTCTTATTTATTTTATAAAGTTATTTTGAGGAGATAAATTTAACACACTCTGATTCATTGTTCTGGGCAAACACATTCTTATATGATATTGTTCAACTTCTTTTGGTAGAAAAGTTACTGTATAGTATGGTAATTATAATGTTTGACACTTAGGACAAATAAATTAAAGGTTTTACTCATATATTACAAATCAATAACTTGTCACTGAAGACAGTGATATACATACATGCATACATTATAACTTGTAGATAACACCACAAAAAGGAAATCTGAAGGATGTAGAATAAATCAAGGCTTAAGTTACGAGAGAAAATAAGTGCCCAAAAATGATATCTGTAAGTTGCATTAAAACATTTTTAGCTGTTGTTAATTTTCTGTAATCCTTTCACACTTAAAAATAGTGTAATAAAGGTAACGGAATTAGGAGAAAACAATTACTTTGGAAACACTACTATCTTTCACTTACTCTGTTTAGTTGTGATTTATCAACTGCCATTTGCCTATTATCCACATGGCTACATTGTTAATTATCAATGAATGACATTTAAATACATGGTTTAAGAATGTCCTGTTTAGAAAGAAATTTTTTCCTTGTTGCAGTGTATATGCTGCATTGATTTTATAAAAATAACGTAAAACTGTTTGTTGGACAGGATTTGACCCTATATCCCAGCATTTTGTGTGCAGTGCACTACAGAGTATGCCATCAAGTTATGTCTCACAGACTGACTCAGTTCTTCAGCTTATCATGAGCTCCTCCCTTTTATTTAAACCCTGCAGAGGTTCCTCACAGTGCTGTGAGAGTAGCACCTCTGAGAGAAACAATGTAGCAGGGAGTGTAGCTTAATCTCAGCCTCAGGGTTGTCAATGAGTAAGAACTCTTTCACTCTTTGGAAAGTACATGCTGTATTGTTTATATATGACAAATTAGAAATTGTGTGGTGAATCCACCTTGGCTCTTGTGGACAATGTGCTATCGTATTAACTATTTAAGCATATTTCATGGACTGAAATCTTGGATATCAGGATTCTGTTTATGTGTTGTGCTTGTTTGACACAATGAAGCATAATGGTACAAAAAACACAGTTGGCTGGAATTAACTGTGATTGTTTCATTGGTAGATTAGTGGCAGGCCACAGTCAGCACCCATTATTTAACAGCCATGGAGAAGTATCCCGGAAGGACAATACATTGGACAGCAGTACAGACATTTACAGAATAAAAAATATGCTTCAGTTGCCAGTAATTTTCATAATTTATTCCATGACTGATTTCGAAGCATAAAGCTTCATCTTCAGGTGCCACAAAATAATTATGGGAACATAAATGTGCTTGGGTCAATCAGTCATGGGAGGGGGATCTCACCCACATCAATCAACACATGGACACATGGGAGCATAGGATCGGCAACCTCAGTGCATACCCGGACAGCATGACATAGACTTACCCATCATGTTGTTCAGGCAGGCTGTTCCCAAATTATTTGATGACACCTGAAGATAAAGGTTTAAGCTTCAAAACTGACCGTGGAATAAATTAAGAAAATTAGTGGCAGCTGAAGTGGATTTCTGTTCTATAAATATATTCCTCAGTTGAAGACATTCACCTGGTCAAATATTTTGTACAGATATTGTTGACTAAATGCCATAACCTAGTCCCAGGATCAGTATCTTACCTCAAGTTCCCTATGATGTCCAATCAGTAAAGCACCAGCCCTGTGTAGAGACACTGCATAATCTTCTGGGACACCCATCTGCTACCTAACTTCGTATCATCATTCTTGAGAGAGGCTCTCTATGCAGAGCAACCTGCCAATTGAATTTCCCCCTCACAGAGGGATCACTTGTTTCAGTGAGTGTGGTGTATTGACCACAATGAGTGGACACAGAAATAATGTTTTAGTGCCCTGTCCAGAGGTGGGTCAAATTCAGCATGTAGATAGGTGCTCACCATCTGTTAATCTGGCACACATGTGAGACCCATAACACTTGTCCCTGGGATGACATCATGGAAAGATACATTTCATGGTATGTGCTTCTTAAGGTTAGTTGTGCACTAGTCTATAGTGTTTTCTCACATGAAGGAAAAAAGTATGAGTTTGTGCACTATGGCACTCTACTAAACAATTTCAATGCTGTATGATGCTTTTCCCCCAGAGGAAGAGGGAAAACACATGCCAGTGTGCAGAACATTATTAAGTTTCAATATGGACTTTGTCAATACTGTTTTGTCTGAACTTTACTTGTCAGAGCTTGGAAAATTAGACATAAGAGAAGTACAAAGTTTGGGGTTCATTTGCTTGTCAACAAAATACTAAATAAGGGCTACTTTTACAAAATAAATTTTGAGTTATAAGAATACCATCAGAAGGTTTTCGCTATCAGTGGCTTTCTCTTTGCTGATTATAGCCTGTTGTGCAATACTGTTTGAATGATGGTACTAAAAACAAGAGGTTGTCAAAATATAAGTATTTCCTTTCCTTTTTAGCAAAATGTCCTGACCAGATGTTTTTGTTGTGCCACCTCTTTAGAGAACCTGTTCTTCATTTTTCCCATTTGCTGACATGTAAGACTAATTCTGAGATGGTGCCTTTGAAAAGACCATGGCGAATTTTCTGGCTCATCCTTGCCCAATTGGTGCTTATGCTCTCACTGTAGTGACTTCACCACTGATCTCACTTTATACCCCACACTCCTTCTTTTCTGCTGTGTCCACCAAAAGGTATGGTGCACAGCAATACACAGATAGTGACACCACATAGCAAGGTCAGCCTCCAGGGACATGAAAAATAGTTATGGTCAGATCACATAAAGAGCACACAAAGCTCAGACATGTTCTCCTCCCATTTTACATCACACAAACAGTTCCCAAGCGAACATCCAAAGATGGATATAACTGTATGAATAGCTCCACTCCAACAGTGTTTATAAACAGTTAGCCACTTAGTTTGACAATATCAACACTGCACCTCAAGACAGCATTTTTAGTTATCGTTCACTTGATTCTGGACTAGATCACTGTTCGAGAGTTGATCAGTGCAAGTGAATATTTGAAAACATTGCTAAGCATCATCTTCACAATCAAGTTACATAATTTATAGTTTATATTAATAAATCATTCAAAACCATTGCTAATTTCATTGCTTTCAATTTTGCCATAGTTTGCCCCATGGTGAGACTGTATAGTTGCTGTTTACAGCAAGAAACCTCAATAGTAGAAACTACTTTTGGTGATATAGTGTTCTCTTCCTGTCATATTTATATGTTTGCCTCCATAGGTGTTTGGCAAATAGAATATTTACTATCTGCCATTTTTGTGCATATCACACAAGAACGATAAAACATAAATTAATATGAAACAGGCTAACATTCTCTCAAACTACAGTTCTTTCATTCATAAATGTTCATGCAGGAGATGATGTCTTCTACATTACTAAAATGACTCAGAAAAAAGTATAAGCCAACTATAAAAGACGCTACAGAGTCAAATATAAGGCCATTATGTGAGAGAGATATTTTAACATTTTGTGGTACTGAACATTTCACCTTTCCAGTGTCTACCTAGGTGAGTGACTTTGAACATATGCAATATGTGCTTTATATGGTATATACCTTGTGATAATACAGACTCAAAAACGTTCCAAAATACCACAAAGTCTGTTGTATAAGTTGTTTGTAACATGAAAGAAAAAAATATATATAATGAGACCCTTATACCTACTCCTTAAGCAAACACCAGCCATATGATCAATGCTAATTTGTGTATTTAACTGAAAAATGATAGATGCATAATGGTTATTTGATACTTTCATGACTGATAGGGCAGAAACTGTTAAAATGTTATGCTGAGTGATGCCATACTGTCAAGATTCCTCAAAATGTTCTGATGTATTTCAGTGTATGTGGGGCTTTTCTGTAGTCTATGTGTACAATGTTTCACACATTAAAATTACTGATGAGCTTTGTATTAATTAAAATGTATATTTGCTCATTTTAGATACAGTGGTTAATGCCAGATGCTAATGTCAATAAAGTTTGCTGAGTGACATGCATAATTCATGCATGAAAGTTGTTGTTCTGATTCCTGATCTCGTATGGATTTAATATGGGGCAGGGAAGTATGGAGTGAGGTCAAATGAGGAACTATTCCAACAAAGAACAAGTTTTATGGATGTGTCTGTAACTCAAAAAATGTTGGATAAAAATGTTTGGATCAAGGAACAAGTAATTTTTATATCAAGAAAATTCAACATGTCCTGGGTTAGTAGGTCTACAAGAATGCTATGAAAACAGGTAAATATGAGGGAACTTGCATACTAATGCAAAAAAAAAACATTAGCTAGTGATCATTATCAGCAGAAAAATTTAACATTTTATTTTCTTCTCTAAAAAGATTGGATATAGATAGCCAGTACTTCCACAAAGTATAAGATACTCATGAGACATGTTTCCACATTTTGTTGTGCATAACTTTCCAGTCCTTCAATTGCTAATAACTCATAATTTATTGTCTTGTATTCATAAGAAACCTCTGTTGTGCAATTGAATGAGAACACTGTTATTCAGCAAATAAGATTTGCTTTTACATATTGTGGTTTGGTGGCTAAGTGTCTGACTACCATACTATATGTCCAGGATTCAATCCGCAGATTTTTTCATGGCACTTTTGCACATTTCACTTCTGGAAACCATTTGTAAATGTTAAAAATGCAATGTTGCACCAAGGTTTGGAGTACACATTAAACTGTAGCTCTGACTGTAATTGGCTGGGCAATTCATTCATAGGCTGATGGAAGGCAAGGGCATACCAACATTTAGTTTGAGGATGATCAGTATATTTCAAACTACCATCAGGGGGTAACTTGCTTGTACCTACTCTGCACTGTGGCTGTTTTGAATTTTAGACATCATATTGTGGCATTGTTTCACAACCCTTTATTGCATATGAGCTATGGCTTTTCTGTATGTCTAACTTTTAACTATTCAAAATTTTCATCACCCTGCTGAAAACAGTTAATTTATTCATAATCTGTATACAAACACAATCACTTGTGTTCTGAGTAAATATATAAAGTGTCATTACACTTTACACAATATGGACAATTACAAGAGAGCAGAATTTATGCAGGATGTTTTAAACAAATTTCCTTCTTCTTGCAGGAGATAGTATTGGTAAAAACTAGAAAAAAAGTTGTGTAACACACTACCCAGGTGGGGAAATGCCACTAGGTAGTTGCTATGGAAAATTGTGAGTGGCTAAGAAAGACCACATGGATGGTGGATAACCATACACAAACTGAAAGGAATTTGAACATGAAGCCAAGAATTGTTAACAGCATACAAACAGAACTTAAATGGCAAACCAAGAAAAATAACCAAGAAGTAACATGTCATTGTGTGCAAACAGTACCATTGGTGATTTCCCTCATTGCCTGTGCTACCAGAGGGTCTTGCCAATGGGCATGGTGTCCACACCACATGTGGTGTGGCCATAAAACCATACAATTCAGGATGGTCAATGCTTGTGTGTTCATCTCAACTTCAGTGTCTGAATGAGCAACAATACTAAAGCCCTACCTCCTTTAATAGGCATGTGGCATATGCAGGTGCAAAGACCCACAATTTATACTTCTGATTTTTTTCTGAGAAGCAGAACCCAGATGTTAATATCGAAAGGGCAATAATATTTAGCCTGTACACCTGCTGTATATTAAGACTACCGACAGAAATTGAACATTTGCGGTTGAAGTAGAATACAATTTTTTCTGAATAATAGTTCCTGAGGATGTTTGCTCCACAAGATGGGGCAAAGATCCATGATATGGACATTTGTATAAATTAATTAAAAGCTGAGTAAATTCATGTATTATACACTCTTGTTCAGAAAAAAACATCTTGAATGACTACAGATATGATGTTCATATTCACAGGACATGTACATTAGTATGTTCTGCAGAAATGATTAGCATTTGAACCATGTCGGCCAAAGGGTTCAAGATCAACATCAATATTGTGACACAACACCGTCTACCAGTAAAATGTGCCTGCAGCTCTCATTGTCACTATAAACCAAAAGTAATTGATTAGAGTGACTTAAGTAGACGTGCAGGATGCCTGGCAGATGTATGCACAATCTGTACCGTCAAATCAGTGCATTTTTGGCATGAGAGAATGTGATGCATCCATGCATCCATCCAGGAAATTGCTACTCATATGGGATGAAGTGTTTCAGCAGTGCAATGGGTGTGTGCAGAATGGTTCACAGAAGGCCATAGAACAGATGAGATGGGTCAGGTTGTACCACCCAGACACTCCCGAGAAGACTGACACCTCATCCAAATGGCATTGCAGGACAGATCTGCATCCTCCTTGTCTCTGGCACAGCAGTGGAACACTGTAACACATCATACACTATTAGGGGTGGCAGTTCATCAGTGTTTATTACGACATGGGTTACATGCATGTCGTCCACTTCTCTGCCTATCTTTGACGAACGTGCAGAAACATACTAGACAGCAATGGTGTATGGAATGACATTACTGGGATAGGAATGGCATCACATAGTGTTTTTGGATGAATCCAGGTTCTGTTTGTTTAAAAATGATGGTTCGCTGCAGACAGTGACTGCATTTGCACAAGACATGCAGTGCCAACTCAAGGCCTTATGGTGAGAGGTGCTATTGGGTACAGCCACAAATCACAGCTGATGCATGTTCAAGACACTAAGATCAGTGTGACCTATGCAAATAACACCCTGTGGCCCTAGCCATACCCTTTCTGCACA
Source organism: Schistocerca americana (assembly GCF_021461395.2). NCBI lineage: Eukaryota > Metazoa > Arthropoda > Insecta > Orthoptera > Acrididae > Schistocerca > Schistocerca americana. The sequence goes on along the minus strand of NC_060130.1, from coordinate 654,278,328 downwards.
ACACCCCAGACACCATTTTTCAGCAAGACAACACATGCCCACATTATGCTGCATGAACACATGCCTTCTTAGTGTCACAGGGTGTCAGCCTGTTGCCCTGGTCTGGCAGATCACCAGACTTGTCGCCAACGAAAAGTTATGGGACATGGTGAAACGTCAGATGCTATGCTGTGACCCAATCACAGATGAACTTTGGAACCAAGTGAACACAGCGTGGATGGGTATGCCACAAGATGCAATTCATACCTTATATACATCAATGCCATCACACATGGAACAAGTTATCAGAGCCCATGGTGGACCCTGTGCCTATTAGGTAACAGGGCACATCCTGAACCGAGGTGACTGAAATGCTAAACATTTCTGCAGAACATACTAATTTACATGTCCTGTGAATATGAACGTCCTATCTATAGTTGATCCAAGTATTCTATTTTTTTCTGAACATGAGTGTCTTAAAGAAATACCACATGATCACAAACAACATCATTTTTAACATTACTATAAGGATTGCCCAAGTTCACTCAGATCATAAAAAGTAATTTTATCTTGAAAATGTCCAGAACTGCTTTGAACTGGGGGGAATATATTTTACACAGGAACTCCCCAGACAATGCGATTCTCACCAATATATCACTAATGATGTAGCCATCATGCAGATGAGCTGTCACTTTAGCGACACAGAGATGGAACGTGTTTTTAGTCTTTCAGTAGACATTAACCACAGCAAAGTCACCAGCATGGAGATCTTTGAGTATGAACTGTTACTGTCTGTTTCATCTTCAAACAGGTTTTCTGGATGCTCGCTGCTTCCATCAAATGACATTCTGGAGTCTGATTCACTACAGGACTCAAGTTCTACAGTTCTTTTTTTTTGAGGTCACACATTTGGCCAGAAAATGCACCTCTGAGTTTTCTTCCCACATTTTTCCTTTTCCTGATAACTCTTTTCTTTTGTCTCTTCTTTCAATCTCTCTTTATTTGGTATGGATGTAAGCAGAGTAGATTTGAGACCCCTGCCCCTACATTTATTTTTAACTGAAATTTTTGGAGATGGGATGGTATCACCTGGTGGAATCACAGTTGTAGTTTGCTGAATATCATTTGAAGGCCTAGCTGGAGAGTGTTAAAATTGCTCATTGAAAGGTACAGAGGCAGGTTCAGGGATTTGTGCAGTTGGCCCATCCTGATTACTTTCTGAATCAGAAGCACCAGCTGATTCTTCAGGGAGAGCACTGTTATTGTTAGGACTTGGACTGACTTCAAATACATTGAGTAGCTGTACATCATGATCGTTCTTGTCAGCTGCATCTGCTTCCTCTTGATCTGTCACTTCAGCTGGCAATAAATCTTCTTTGGTGAAGATACTGGCATCAGCTGGGGAAATTCCTGTCACTCTGAACCCTTTAGTGGCTTTTTTTTCACATTTGCATATTTCTGAAAAGCATGAGTTACCTAGTATCAGCAAGAATGGGTTGTCTTCTGTTGGATTGACATGCTTCCCAAAGTGCTTCAAAAACACAAGAAATGTATCTGTGTTCACGTACCTGAATCAGTCACAGCCATCCCAGGTCCAGTTGGGACAGCTTAAATCAGGATTGGACTCGGTCTTTTCCAAGAAAATATGAAAAATGTTGGAAGACAATATCCTGCAGCACTCATACCACATCACTGTTTTACCTTGCTTAGCTTAAACATTTTGGACAATCAGACATCTGATTTGGTGGACAATCATACACTCTAATGAATTCTATCAAAGTTTGAAAATACAGATCTACCTGCTGTTTATTGAAACCCATAGTCCTAGCAATACTGATTTTTCTTCAGGCTCTCAGGGACAGATGATTTCTCTTTGTGAACTCTCTTTCACAGTCGGTTCTCGGCAATTTTGTTCTTTATGAGAATGGATGAGATTTTCCATTCCTTTCTGCATATTCAAAGGTAAGACAGGATAGAAATTTAAAATCAAGCCATAAAACAATTCCTGTTCTACCTCTGGCATAAATACATGTTTAAAATGGCCCAGAAACTCCAGATCTCTGCCAGCTTTCAATTGCTTCCTAATTGTGGATTCATCATAACCAAGTGTGCAACCGATTTCCCTGAAAGATGTGCCATTTCCCTTCATCAGACGCCTCATTTATAGGTGCCACTGTCAGTGGCATCAAGCCAAGACTTTTTTGTTACAGTTCATAAAATAATTTATATCAGGACTCTAACACATAAGATACTGAATGCTGACAACTGTATCATTGACATGTGTGAAAATATGCTTTACCTCATAATTATAAGTCGCATGGCCATAGACACACAAAATTTCCTGACTAAGACGTGCACCGTACTGGCTTCCTGATCACATGACTCTACCATTTTTATGAACAATGAGGCGCTTTTAAGACACAATATGATCTTTGCCCCATGCCAATCTTTACCCCTGTATACATTAGGGTCAGAAATCAGCAGATCTGTGCTTCATCCACTGGGGCAATGAGAAGCATTGGGTGGGTAGCCCTGCCTGTGACTCCAATGGTGTCTCAATTTCTGGGGTTTCCATCCCTGTGGCATCTTGCTCACTTGCTGCCTGGTCCACTGGTTATTCATTTGAAGCCTGGTCCACTGGAGGCTGTGGTTTGCTGCTGAGACATTGAGACTATCTGTGACTGCAGTATTGGAGGAAATAATTCACCCTCCATGGGATGCCAGTCCTGCACCAATTCAGTAGTTGGCTGCTGCTACTACTGGTAATGATGGTGTGGACACAGGTTGTATGGCACTATGGCTGTGTCCAGGGTGCAAACCTAGAGGTGCTGGCTGTCAGTGGGGGTGGCCTAAAACATGCTAACTGATAATGGTGGGGTTGGAAGTCCACCAGTGCTAGCTCAAAGAGAGAGGAGGACCCCTGCATATGTCACAGCCACAATTGGTTCCAGTGACAAATCACGAGCTGCTGCATGGCCTAGAATGATGTCTGGTGCCCATCCCATCTTTTGGCCAAGCATGTGAGCCCACATAGTGCCACTGTGCTAGTAGTGGACGTGTAACTTGGGCTTGGAGTCCACAGGGCAGTATGCAGCAGATCTAGGAGTGTGTGTAGCCAGTGCCCACACAGCACTTCAACTGGGGTTGTCCATTGACTGGGATGGACTGATATGTGGCAATAAATGCTGTTAAGGCCTCATCAGTAGGCAACAATGCTAGTGTCTTTCTCATTTACTCCTTGAAGGTTTTGGCCATCTGTTCCACATTTCAGTTCAATATCAGGTGAAAAGGAATGGTGATCAAGTGCAATAGTCCACTGCACTGTCAGACATCCTCAAATTCTGCTAAAGCAAACGGAGATCTGTTGTCAGATACTAAGATGTGGGGACCTCAAACTTAGGCAGATAGAGAAGTGTGATCATGCATCAGCATTTGTATGCTGTACAGCGGTCCAAAAATGAATTGGTTTGTAAGTAATTGGAGCTTATTCCCATACAGGAAAACATGGAACTTTTTAAAGACCTACAAAATGTCCAACACCTCCTTCTTAATTTATGAACAGTTTGGCTGTATCTGCATCTGTGAGAGTGTCTTAGACACAAAAGCTATTGGTTGCTCTGTACCATCAGCTTTCTTATGTGAGAGGATGACCCCAATCCCATATTGTCATGCATTTGTTGCAACGTTCAGGAGCTTGCCTGGTGTGAATGTCACTAAGCATTGGGCTGTGTTTTCAACTGCAAGAGTACTTTGTGACACTTGGGAGACCAAAGAAACAGAACACATTTCTTTGTCAGGTGTGCCGCCTCATGAATTAACTTCATGTAGCAGTTTAGCAGTTCACTTTCTCCAAGAAAAGACTGCAATTATTTTAAGTTTTTTTTTAAGGCTGGCAGGTTGTTGATTTAGTCAACATGCTTTGCAATCAGCATGATACCTTTGCTGCTCAACATATGCTCCTAATACTGCACTGACAGCACAGAGAACTTGCATCTGTCTAGGTTACAACTGTGCTTGTTCTCCAGCAGTCATAATGGTGTTTGTAAGTTTTGCAGAAGTTCTTCCCTAGTAGAACCCGTCACCCAAATGTCACTGAAATAGTTTATGCTCTTCAGAATACTGAAAGTTAGTTATCTGCATGTCTTTGGAAAATTTCTGCTGCTGAGGCTACTCCAAAAGGCAACCTCTTGCATTAAAATGTCCCAAAAGACATATTTATTATTAGTATTTTCTGTGTGACTGCATCTAGAGGTAACTGCAAGCATGTATCCTTCCAATCAGTATTTAAACCACACTGCCATCATGTTAACTTTGCTGAAAGTTTCCTTGGGTAAGGGATTGAGTAAATCTCAACTTCCCTTTGCACATTAAGTATGGCTTTAAAATCACCACAAATTCTGGTGGACTCATTTGCTTACCTTACTGTGGCCATGGGACTAGCTGAGACTGATGCACTTACCCCCAATTCCTGTAACCTGTCTAACTCAGCTTTTACTGCATCACTCACTGTGAATGTAACTAACTGTGGGTGACAAAATTTAGGCACAGCAGACTTCTTGAGTGAAATGTGCACTTCAAAATAATTGGCCCTGCCCATTGTTGTTTAGAATAGGTGCTTATAATTCTCTTACAATGATTCAGAATGAAGGAACAGTGTTGAGCTGGTTGCCAGGTACACCTCACTGAATATTTGAAAAGCAAATGTGACAAATGAATCTAATTCAAAAAATTTACAGCCAACAGCAAATTTATGACCAACAAAGTTATTTGTTATTCCACAATCTTGTATTTTTCCTACATGGTATTTTGCCCTCATAAGAATGTCGTTTACCAGCTATATGAAATAACCTGCTACTGTGGCACCTGTAGATAGGGAGAGCACAAATGTTGATAGGTTTCTTTCTTAATCAAATAAACTACAATGTATTCAACTTGAATTCAGTTGTAATACAGTTGATATCTAACTCAATCAAGAATTTATTAGGCCCTTACTTGGTTCTGCTATGACTGGAGTTTTAAAGTAAACACTAGACTTGGTCAGGTTCTACCGCCTGCACTGTATTGGCAAACACCAGTGCATCGGTCAGCAGTGTTGTTTTCCTGCTTTGGCACACAGCTGACAAGTGACCTCACTTGTGACAGGCACAGAATGTGCCAAGAAATATGGACACTGGCAAAAGAACTCATAATCCACTAAAATATTATCATAATTCATTCCCAGAGGTTACTGTTACAGGGAAGTATGGCTTTTCCAAATAGTCAAAACTGGATTTTGAAATATTGATTACAAAATATCTTAAGTACTTAAGAAAAGTGCAATAGATCCTACTGTGTTCTTGCATGTAATGTGATATTTATATATAGAGTCAGAACTCAGATCCTCAGAATAAAAACAAAATTATAACCACAAACTGTAGTATTATTGCAACAAAACTACTTGCCAATGATACTTACTCTGCTGTCCAACTGAGCAAGCATGGAAAATAGAACATTGTTTGATGTCATTACTTCAAGTGAACAACTACTTTTTGAAGTTAGTAATCAAAAGTATTTAGCAAATTCAAATATGTATCAAAGCATTGCTTACTGTCATGTGGCAGTTATGGTACACAATAAAACTGACTGAATAAAACTTCTTATTTGAAACTCTGCTTTAATAAAGATAACATAAAATAATTCTACAGATCTATCATAGCATACTTAACTTCTGACTTCCATTTTCAATTAGCAATATCAACCATAATGTTGGTCCTTCGGCACAATCTTGGTGTGTAATAAACTCAACAAAGGATTTAGTGGTGAATGGGCCAAATTTTGATGATTTACCTTCATCTGGGACTTTTATAAGCAACAAAATTATTGCAAAAATATAAAATATCTGAATATCTTCAACATTTCACAGCCCTGTCAGCAACTGTATAAATATTAATTTTAATTTTAATAGCCAACAGCCTCAGTTGCACCATTTACCTAGAATTTACCTAGAGTTCAGTCGGGATAACCCAATCTTCTTCAGAATAACAGTAACCACCATTTTCCATAGTGGACATCGTCAAGCTAAAACTACAAATCCATAAATTATAGTCAGACTATAAAACTTATCTGGAACTGCCTCAGCCCCACTTTGTGACTGCAATGCGGCACCCATGAGTGCTGTACTGGGGCCGAGACAGATCCAGATAAGTTTTATAGTCTGACGATAATTTATGGATTTGTAGTTTTAGCTTGACAATGTCCACTATAGACAAATGGTAGTTACTGTTATTCTGAAGAAGGTTGGGTTATCCCGACTGAAACCTAGGTAAATACTAGGTAAATGGTGCAACTGAGGCTGTTGATTATTAAAATTAAAATTAATGAAATATCTGAGTCACACATTAATCAAGTTTATTTCAATTTTAACAGTTTCTAGAATCATTTACAATACACAGATTGCACAAATGAATATAAGTAACAACTACATGCATGAATACTACATTATTTACATTATGAAATGCCAAAATAATATAAACAGAAGTTATTAGTGACAAAGCCATGCAGGGAACATAAGGCATAGAAACGTCTGATGAATGAAGAGTGGAATTCTCAAAGGTATTAAGTGACAAAACAGTTCTGTTTAGTTATAAACAATGTTATGTTTTAATATAGTATTTTCATTGGCTCTTATACAACAAACTATGTAGAACTAAAGTGTTCTTAAGAGACTATTAACCATATGAAGCATATGTAAGCAAGTTTGATATGAAAAGCATACAAAATAACATTTGAATCTGAAATAAGGAAAAGTGGAAAAAGTGGCACATTTCAATTTCCTCTGAAAAGTGTTATGTCACTGAACTTAAAAAAAAAAACATATGATTCAAATGAAATGATAACTATCTTTAAGTTAAGCAGAATGATACATGAAAGTTTTATGTCCCTGATCTTGCAAAACATATTTTTCAAACAATAATAAAACTAAATGTTTTTACCAATACAAAACTGGCATAAAACAGTATGAAATATGAACACTTTTCACTATTATTTCTGATAGAGCCCAAAACCGACAATACGAGTTTCTTCTTTTTAGCAGGGATACTATTCTGACCTGTCAGCACAAGCATCTCACCTTTCCGTGTATCCCTCAGTGTCTTTCCTTTTTTCATAACATGAAATTCTTTCCAATCTTCTATATCACTGAAAGCTGTTTTCATTAAAACCTTTCCAACAGGTCTCACAGCTACTTGGAAGCAGGAGGCTTTTGCTATGTTCATTTTGTTAACTGACATTAAGGAACCTGCAATAGGTTGCAAGTTGAAGAAATGGTTTGCCTCCATGTGTACCAATTTGAATTTATGTATGTTTTTTGCTGATGTAATCACTTTTTCAAGATCTGCTGGGACAGATAACTTCATTACTCTTTTGTGCTTTTCACCAAGAGCAAAATCTCTATTGCACTGTAAATAACCGTGAGCACTAACAAGAAATTCATGCTGAATGACTTCAAAAAATCCAAGGTAAGTTAGAAATAAGGACAAAAATATTATTACTCTGTTTTTATTTTGTCCTACATAGTTATCACTGAACACATGTAGTTCCTTTTGTTCTATAGTACCAAGATTGATAGCAAGTAAAAGACTTGATGCTATCTTGCTACCTCCACTATCAGCACTACTTTCATGCCATTAACATATATAATAAGTCTGGGTGTCACTTAAGCTGATGCAGAAGTTAAAACAGATCAAATGTTGGTGATAAATTTCTCAGAATGGGTAAGTGTAGGGACATATGGTACTTATTGCAAATCCATAGTAATTAATCTTGGTGATTTTAATGTTAACTTTAATAATGATTGCAGTAAAATACAGCAACTGTGCAATCTGTTTTTGTGTCATAATATGATGGCAACTGTAAATGAAGTTACCAGATGTGGAAATATGTCTGAAACTATAATAGCTCAAGTATTTATAAACAATGACAAGTGTGAATATAACACTGAAGTAACTGACACTGGTTTCTCAGATCACAAGGGTATGAAATTGAGTTTAAATGTCACATCTTACAAGGACCCTGTTATCAATAACAATTACAGAGAAAGGAGATTTATAAATGATGACAGCATAAGAATTTTTAATTACATTCTGGAAAATAACAACTGGGGTAATGAATCAAGTGGTGATGTCAACACAAAGTTTGACTCATTCCTTGAAAACTACAAACACTGCTTCGATGTTGCCTGTCCTATAAAAAGAGTCAAAACTAAACATAAAACCAAAACATGGTTACACAGGGAATTAGAAAGTCATCAGACACTCTCAGAAAGTTAAATAAATCAGCCAGGAAGAATGTAGCACTGAAAGCACATGTGAAATCTATAGGAGCCTGTACAAGAAAGTAATAATTGCAGCTAAGAAGCTTGATAATGATTCATATATTGAGAAAGGTAACAACAAAATGAAGTCAACTTGGGAGGTAATAAATAAAAATATGGGTAGACATAAAAGAAAAGATAACAGCTTTGTCATTAAAAGTGGGAGTAAAACTGTTAAGGACCCACTTCAGATTGCCAACATATTTAACGAACATTTCACAAATATAGCCATAAATTTAATTAAAACTAAATGCAATTCCAATAGCAAGGTAAAAATCCCCATGAATGACATGACAATGTTCCTTTATCCAGTAACTGAATCAGAGGTACTAAATGCTATAAATAAGTTAAAAAATAAAATGTCATGTGGGTGTGATAGGATTCCTGACAAAGTCATTAAGCAAAGTGCAAGAAATATAGCCTCGCATCTCACTGAAATTATAAATGAATCTTTTAAGACAGGGGTGTTTCCATCAAAACTTAAAATATCAACTATAAAGCCACTTTACAAGAATGGTGATAAATATGATGTTAGTAACTTTAGGCCTTTATCAATGTTGTCAGGTTTCTCAAAAATAATAGAAAGGATAATGTATCAGAGACTATACAAATTTCTTATTAAGAATAGAATATTGGTTAATGCACAAAATGGTTTCCGTAAAAATAAATCAACTGAAACAGCTATCTTCAATTTTTTGCAACATGTTCTAAATTCCATAAATAGAAAGGAATTAAATTGTGGATTGTTTTTAGACTTATCAAAGGCCTTTGATGTCATCGACCATAAGTTACTGCTTAGGAAGTTATATGCGTATGGGATACGTGGAGTTGCCCACAAATGGTTTGAATCATATCTGTTGGACAGGTATCAGATGGTCTAGATAAGCCAGGCAGATAGGGCATATTCATCAAGATTCAAGAGAGCTTTGTATGGAGTACCCCAGGGATCTGTATTAGGGCCATTACTGTTTTTAATATTTATCAATGACCTACCAAGTCAACTATCTGAAGCAGAGGCAGTACTGTTTGCTGATGATACAAGTTTGTTTGTTAAAGCAAATAGTGAAGCTGACTTACAGGAAAATGTCACATTAGCAACAGACAAAGCAGACAGATGGTTTAATGAAAACAGACTCATTGTGAATGCCAAAAAAACAGCGTGGATCGACTTCAGACATATTACAAATAAAATAAAAACTAACCTTACAGTAGAACTGGGTAAGTGTAAGATTGAACAAGCATCATACACTAAATTCTTGGGAGTATGGTTTGATGAACACTTAAGATGGGAAAAGCATGTAATATCATTGAACAAAAAATTAAGTCAAACATGTTATATACTTAGAATGCTTAAAAGCTCATGTAATATTAAAACAGTGTTATGTGTTTATTTCTCATTCATGCACAGTTTATTAAGATACGGTGTACAATTTTGGGGGAACATCAGTCTAACAAAACACTCATTTAGGCTACAAAAGAAGGCAGTCAGAATAATAAAAGGTATAGGATATAGAGACTCTTGTAGGCACGCTTTCAAAGAATTAAAAAATCATGACACTACCATCTTTATACATATATGAAAGCATATGTTTCTTGAAAGAACACGAGGAATTTTCTACATTAAACAGAGAATTTCACAACTACAAAACAAGGAATAGGAATGATTTCCACAGAGAAATTCATAAAACAGCTATGTATCACAAATGTGCTATACCAACCCAAAATCCTCTACAGTGCTCTCCCCAAAGAACTAAAAATAATACCAAAACTGCACATATTTAAAAGAGAATTAAAAAAATGTTATTGAGCAATAGTTTTTACAGTATTGAAGAGTTTATGAATCGTTGACAATAAAAGCGCAGTTAATATTTCCCTGACATAATAAATATGTGTAATTGCTCACATTTAAATAGTTGCTGTTTCTGTGAAAGTGTGAAACAGTGTTAATGTAAGAATGTAAATAATCTTTGATGTGAGAATCACTAACTTTTTTTTTTTTACCTTGTTATCCTACTTGTATATTTTTATGTTAATGTTCTTATAGTTCTATTAAAATTGTAATGTGTAAGTGACAAGTAAATTCAATTATAAATTTTCATGTACATGTATTTTAAATTGTAATGTTTATTGACAAGTCCTATGTCATTTTGATGATGTCTACAAGGACGCTAATAAATTGAATTGAATTGAATTAGTAGATATTTCACTTTATGGCATCTTGTCTAGAACACTTTCTTTCTTCGCAGGAGCAATTCTAGTGCCTGTTTGGCAAGGAAGTCTTTGTGGACTTTGCCCTTGAATTTTAAATTGCAGTTTGTTGCAAGTTTTACATGTATCTACCCTGGGACAATGAAATTTCAGTTCAGGAAAATTTTTCTTAAAGACATTCTTATAGTATTTGTATCCAACTTTGTTGTTTGGAAATATTTCATTAAACATAACTGACATTCTGTGGATATTCAAGTCTGGATTTAGAAATTGGGTGTTAGAATTTTCCCTTTTCAGTATTGGTTATCATTCTCTGGAAATGAATTAATACAATTTTCCACTCTGCACTCATCATCATCAACTGTATACTTAGATGGTGCACTACTTTTCTTGTTGTCAGTGTAACTTGTATCACCCTGTTTCTTTTTAAAAACTATTATTTCTATTTTCTTGCAGCCTCCATGATACAAGTTCATGAATGTATTTTTGAAAACCTGAATTAAGTCACCTTTCTCATTTGGGACACTATACATTCCAGTAATATGTTGCCGGCTGGTACCTTCACTCTCATTATACATTTTTGTTGCCTCTTGGCCTCTGCAAGGGAAACATGTTGCATAAGAAAGTTCTTCTAGCTTATCTGATCTAGCGTATAGAATTCAATGAAGACATGCAGTTTTGAATTTTTGTCGAGGTCTCCGTATTGAATTAGCTTTTAAACATTTTCTAGAAGAGTAAATTTGTAGGTCACCAAATTAATAACCAATACCTAATCTAGATAATGGTTTCAGTTTTTAATCACAATTTAATGAATTAATTTTAACATGCAATTTACATGCTGGAAGATTTTGCACTAGCTGGCATGATCACAACAAACTTTTAATAAAGGTAATGTGTATAATTTCACCTCATAAAACTTGAACTACACTGAATTCATAGCTGCCAACATTAACAATGCTAAATTGTATCTTCTCAGAGATTCAGGGATAATATCAATGTGATGCAAAACACTTTTCCAGAGGCTATGACTGCTGCAGTTGACACCAGTGCCATCTATCACCATCAGTTTTAACTTGAAGATGATAAACAGGAAATAACGCTTTTGACAGGAAAATGCCTTTGGCTTTAAGCACTTTCTGACCAAATATTTCAGTTATGTACATTTTGGCACTTAAAACCTTTGAGAATTTCACTCTACAAATATGAGTCACAAACAAAAATGATTTGTTATATTTTAAGATATAAGGTATACAAACATCAGCAGAAGAAACTGCAGTAGCTATTACTCTGACTTCCCAGTAGAGAAGGTAAGGGGAGATATTTCCAGAAGCGTCCTAGTGCAGCTGTTTCTGATTCTGTATGATTTTGTTGATTTAATACTAAAGAATGTTACTTCTTCTGCATAGATGAACAAGCTATTATGACTTATATAATTCTTGCAGGATTAATTAGTCATTCTTGCAGGAGGATACTGAATCCATTTTCTATGAAACACAACTGCATAAAGGTATGAACTATATATCATGTGTGAGTGTATGTGTGTGTATATCTATACCAGAAGAAGAACAAAAAATCAAGAGCTAATCTAAATAATGTTTCCAGTCATGTGTTTTTAAGCTCCACACATAACTAAACTATAAGTGAGTGGTTGCTTTTCCCTTGCTCTATGTATTGTTACATCCATGAATTTCCATTATTGTTATACACGCCATAATCGTTTGGCAGAACTCCATCTTGTGTGTATAATTTGTTTGGATAAACAGTGTCTCTTTTGTACATATTTCATAGTGTATATAAATCTGAAAAAAAGAAGAACAGCAAACAGCAATACTTACCTGACACATCTGCAGCCATGAAAAGAGAAAAGCAAGTATTAATAAATGTGTTGGATGAAATATGTAGCAGAACTTCATTTCTTTGAACCTGCAAATGTAATTATATACTCACCAGCTGTTGGAGATCACCAAAGAATGCATGAAACAAGATAAGAAAGTATTAATGTTAATCATTTAATTCAATTATTAATAGCAGTTATTCTACAAAACAGAATGCAAACACACACACACACACACACACACACACACACACACACACACACACACACACTCGTGAATGTCAGTACAAAACGTACCTTTGTCCGTAATACTGAGTCAAAGTGTTTATAAGTATATAAAAAAGTAATAATTATTTGCAAGAATAGGTACTTTAAATAGTACCTGTTCTTCTGTTCTAGGCTACTGATATCTTCTATTCAATTATGATATTTGTAGGTCAGTACCAATATATTATTTTTAATCTATCTTATACACCTGTTACACAACAAACTGTATTAATACTCAAAATTTGTTACCTTTACCTCATATTATCACAAACTATTGCTCAAATAAAGTTCACTTGTTTTATGCTACACTCTCTGAGGAAGATATGCTTTCAGATTACTTTTTAATTCCTTTGCAGCTGGTTTCCAAGTGAAGCCTACAAAATTTATATATATCATCCCTGCAGGGAGAATAAAATTAAATGTAAACTAATAACAACTCAAATGGTTTTACATCTTCATCTACATAGATACTCCACAAGCCACTATATAGGTGTGTGGTGAAGGGTACCCTGCACCACCACTAGTCATTTCCTTTCCTGTCCCACTGCCAAATAGAGTGAGGAAAAAAGACTGCATGCCTCTGTATGAACTGTAATTTCTCACATCTTATCTTTGTGGTCCTTGTGTGCAATGTATGTTGGCGACAATAGAATCGTTTGGCAGTCAGCTTCAAATGAAAGTTCCCTAAATTTTCTCAATAGTGTTTCTCAAAAAGAACATTTCCTTCCCTCCAGAGATTCCAATCTGAATTCCTGAAGCACCTCTGTAACACTTACATGTTGTTCTAACCTACTGGTAACAAATATAGCAGCCCATCTCTGAGCTGATTTAGTGTCTTCCTTCAATCCGACCTGGTGTAGATCCCAAACACTCAAGCAGTACTCAAGGACTGGTAGCACCAGTCACCTTTACAACTGTAACACACTTTCCTAAAATTATCCCAACAAATCAAAGTCAACCATATGCCTAACCTACCATTGTATTGTATCGAACTGGGGACCTAGAAATGACAGAGAGGCTTCATCCCCACTGGAGACCTCAGTGGTTCATAACCCCCAACAGGCTACAGCAGTCCACTCACCCCACCGCCGCCCCATACTGAACTCAGGGTTATTGTGTGGTTTGGCCCCCAGTGGGCCCCCTGGGAACATTTCACAGCAGACGAGTGTAACCACAAATGTTTGCGTGGTAGAGTAAGGATGGTGTACACAAATATGGAGACAGTGTTTGTGCAGCAATCGTTGACATAGTGTAAATGAGACAGAATAATTGGAATCAGCCCACATTTGCTGAGGGAGATGGAAAACCACCAAAGAAACCATCCACCAGACCTCGACACTAATCTGCCAGGCAGACTCATGCCCAAGACCGGCATGCCCTCCCACCCGGAAAGCAGTGCGTTAGGGCACACGGCTAACCGGGTGAGCCTTCTCTGCCATAGTTCTCATGTGCTCATTCCATTTCATATTGCTTTGCAACATTACAACTAGATATTTAGATGACTTGACTGTGTCAAGCAGGACATTACTAATACTCTATCTGAACAAATGAAAGTTGTGTCATGGTTGTGGTATGTTGGAAAGCACGCCTTCTTGATATCTGACCACAGTCATTTTTCCTTTAAGTACTACATAGGCTCTAAATAGGCATTGGCTTTTTATACACTTGCTTTTTTTTCTTTTATATGCAAGTCACTCTCTGTCCTATGGACTTCCACTTCATACAACAGAAGCTCCAATGATACTCCTGACAATGCAGTACTAGCACTCAGCTAGACTGGTTGCTACAGGTATCACACCCCATGCTCCCCTCTGCTCAAGCAATGAGAAAAAGTTAACAGATTTTAGTTATGTACTCTGTGTGTAACATAACTTAACTCTGGTTGACATAATTAGTTTTGGTTTTATAACTCAGAATGTGTTACACTGTAAACATTTCCCTTTTATTTCACTGACTGGTTCCCCATTCCTTGCTCTGGTCCTAAAGATGCATCCATGTCAAAATGACATTTGAGTAATTGTGATATGTGAAAATACAGATTCGTGGATGAATTACATTGTGAAAAAGGTTGAATATGGTTGAAAATGCAGGGAAATGGGCGAGGGGACAGCGGCATTTCAAATTTTCACATGAGTTGATAAAACACCTGGAGCTGGCCTACATGAGGCATTAATAGCAAAAATGAATAGTAAAGTGCATAGGGTAGCTAAAACAAGAAGAAAGATGTGTATGTTCAGTAATCTAGATAAGAAAGCAATAGTGTCATAGTGTCATATCGCAATGAGGAAACAGAGAAACTTTTAGCACAGGACATGTGGCATATAGAGGAAACTGATTGAAGTATAAAAGAATAGTTGATGAAGTAGTGGGCAGATATGTGCCTAGTAGAATAGTTCATTATGGGAGGGACCCTCCAATACATACAGTCACTATAAAGAAACTTCTCAAGAAACAAAGCATGTGACACAAGAGAGAGAGAGAGAGAGAGAGAGAGAGAGAGAGAGAGAGAGAAAGAGACAAAGAGACTGAATAAAACACATTTAGCTGTCAAGAGAGCAATGTGTGAAGCCTTCAGTGACTACTGTAGCAGAAATCTGTTGAATGGTCTTTCACAGGAGCCAATGAAATTCTGGTCAAAACAAAAGCAGAAATGTTTAACTGTATTTTCAAATGTCCCTTTA
The DNA here is from genome assembly GCF_021461395.2 of Schistocerca americana. Lineage (NCBI taxonomy): Eukaryota > Metazoa > Arthropoda > Insecta > Orthoptera > Acrididae > Schistocerca > Schistocerca americana. Next base: position 654,263,009 of record NC_060130.1, on the reverse strand, counting down.
CAAGGAAAACATGACTAGTATTGTCCCAGTTTAATTCTCGTAACACTAAAAAGGTGAGTGAAATACCTGTTAGCGTCAGTGACATTTAGAAACAACCGAAACAGATAAAACTGAACAAATCCCTATCAGATTTTATACCCATTCTGCACCTGAGTTGGCCCCTCTGTAAACTGGAATCTATAGTAGCTCCCTCGGACAAAAGCCATGCTGAGAAGCTAGAAAGATAAACAGGTCACATCCATATACAAGAAGGATAGCAGAAGTGATCCATTGACCTACAGTCCAATATCCTTGACACCAGTTTGTTGTAGAATGTTAGAACATAGTCCAAGCTCAAACATAATGAGCTATCTCAAACAGAATGACCTCCTTCCTGCCAACCAGCATGGATTTGGAAAAGATCAATCATGTGAAGTCCAACTTGCACTCTTCTGACATAACATACTGAAAGCCATGCTCAGGGTAGTCAGATAAGTTCAGTATTTTCAAAAAGCATTTGACTCAGTACCACATGTAGCTTATTATCAAAAGTATGATCATATGGGTCATCAAGCAAAATTTGTGTCTTGATCCAGGATTTATTTGTAGGTAGGGTGCAAAAAGTTACCTTGGATGGAGAACCGTCAAAATAGCTACAGGGGTAACTTTTGGTGTAAACCAGGGAAGTGTGTTGAGTCCTTTGCTATTCATGTCATATGTTAATGACCTTGCAGACAATATTAATACTAACCACAGACTTTTCACAGATGATGTTGTTATCTATGATGATGTACAGTCAGAAAGAAACTGCACAAAAATTCAGTCAGAGCCTAATAAGATTTCCAAGTGGCTGAAAGATTGGCAACTTGCTTTAAATGTTCAGAAATGTAAAACTATGCACTTCACAAAATGGAAAAAAATGTAGCATTATATGACTATAATATCAATGAGTCACAATTGGATCCAGTAAACTTATACAAATACCTGACTGTAACACATTCTGGGGCACGAGATAGAATGATCACATAAGCTCAGCTCTGGGTAAAGCAGTTAATAGGCACTGATTCATTGCCAAATACTAAGGAAATGCAATAAGTCTACAAAGGAGAGCACTTATAAATCACTCGTATGGTCAGTCTCAGAGTATTGTTCAAGTATGTAGGACTTGTATCAGACAGGACTGAGAGAGGATACTGAACATATACAGATATGGGCAGCACAAATGGTGATAGCTTTGTTTGACCTGCAGGAGAGTGCCACTGAGAAGTTGAAAAAACTGAATTAGCAACTCTTGAAGATGGATGTAACCTATCCCAAGAAGCTTACTTACAAAGTTTCAGGAACCATGTTTGAATGATGACTCTAGGAATACACTACAACTCTCTACATATCACTCCCCTAGGGCTCATGAGGACAAGATCGACTAATTACAGCATGCATAGAGGCATTCAAACAATCATTCTCCCCATGCTCCATATATGAATGGAGGGGGAAATGGCTCTAATAACTAATATACTGCAACATGCCCTCTGCCATGCACTTCACATTGAATTGAAATGTAGATGCAGATGTAGTGGAGAGTTTTAACTTTAGTACACTTTTCTGACTTTTGCTTGTAGCTGGACATTTAATAGAAGTTTAATAGATTTTCTTATTGCTGTTTGAAATGACTGAATTCACTTTGTGTGTGCAGCAGTCTTTTTCTGAAATTACAATTACTCCAGAAAATTAAGGTTTTTGCAAATGTGAACAACTGTATCAAAGTACAACAAATTTAAAAGTGTTGCAATCAAGAAAATCTTGTCAATACTGTATTTAATAGTTAAGTAAGTTTTTTGGCAGCTCTCACAAATTTACATTTTTGAGACAGGGAAAATTATTGAGGCATTGAAGAAACCCTATTCATTTGCAAATATTACATTTTCCATGGTAAAGAGACCTTCCATTTCAAGGTACAAGATGCTGCATAACTGACAGAATGTGGCTTAACTGTCACACATTATGTAACTCAGTTTAAAAATATATGAAGAATTAACAGTATCCTCAAAATAACACTTAAATATATAGAACCATTAATACCTACAAATGCTGCACAAAACACAACCTTATGTCTCACAACAACAAGAACAGTAGAAAATTCTGGAAACTGAGAGTCTGACTGAAAAGAAAGTAGGTATTATATTAGTTCAAATAATCAACTGGTTATCTTTAAAAAACCATTGCCCAAATGAAAGTTGGAAAAATTGTCAGAAGCATAGTTAAATCAAGATTTTGGTTGTTCGAAGGGGGAGGGGGGGAGGAGGGGGGAGGGGCAGGAGGCTGATCTTGTGGAAATTTGTGTCACTGTGCTCCTTCCAAATTCTCTTGAGTAAAGCAATGTGTTTTCTTAATTGATAATAATACCAACAAGAATCGCAAGAACATTTATGAGAATTTTTTTAAAAATTTAGATTAAGAAGAAACACGTGTATTTCTGGGGTGGGCTGCAGCCCCATGGTCCCCAACCCCCTGGATTCGCCTATGACCCCTTAAGAATGCTAATGCTTGAAATAAGACATTCTGTATTACAGGACTCGCAGAATAAAAAGCGTGCTGTGGTGGAGCATTGAGCAAGAGTTGGCCATGTAACTCTGAATGTGTCAGAGTATGTTTCTCTCTTTCATATGTAAAAAGGAAAGTAAGGCAAAGTGTCTTTATTTTTTAACAACCTATATACAACCTGAACATGTTTAATCAAACTATGTATTTTGGATCATCTAGAGTGTGGTTACAAACTCTTCTTTTCTTTCAAAATATGCCTACCCACTTTTTTCTGACTTTTAATTCTAAAATTTGTTGAAAGATCTTTTTAGCCAACCTGTTTTCATCAATACTTATGGCATATCCACAGAATTTTAATTTCTGTTTATACATTGCATTGTATCAATAATCTTTTTAGGATGTTGGTACAGATTTTCATTTTTATGTACCATGTAAGGTTTTCTGGAGTTCTAAAAATATCTTTAGTGTTCTTATTTCATTCTTCTTGAGTGTTTATTGAGCCTCCTGTATCACAATTGGTATAAAGTACTGTAACCTACATGATTCTGTTGGTTTTTGGTTCACTTCCCACAGAAATTAAAGTCTAACAATTCACTAAGAATTCATAATTCCCTTAGCATGTAAAATCAAATCATGATCATTCTTTACATTCAATTACTGAGTTTGTTGATGTGGGTTTGGCAGATAATGTAACATGATAAGCAACTCATGTTCCAGAGCTGTTATCGTATGTTGTGTATGTCATTACTGTATTTGCATTACTTCTGAACAAAAATATGTATTATTTGCTTGGTAATGTTATGAAGTATTTGTCTCACTACTGTATATCTGTTTTATTGTACAGTTTTACTTATAGTTCACCTTGTAAGATTGCTTCAGTAATGTCTTCTATGGACATCAGTTGTGGGAATATGTTATGAAGGCTGATATATAACTAAATACATATAAAATTTTGGAACATTCTACATCCAGAGCAATTAATTGCTGTATATATACAGTGACATTATTTAGAAAGGCAGTTAAAAAATAAAAAAATACCTGTTAACCCAGACATTCTATACATGGAAGAATTACTTAGTTAACACAGAGCAGAGTTTTCATAAAAAAGTAATACAAATAATAACAATGGTAATAAAATAGCTAACATCCCACATAATACTTACACACTATATTTTTCCTTTTCTGGAAAAACTTACTCCCAAAGTTGTGCAACCCAACACCTTATCCTCTTTCTGAACTTAACATCTCAATCATTACAGTGGGATCCTGACTCAGTTTTCAAGCTTGCAAATGGGAAATTGCAGTGCACAAAATGATCTGACATCAGCTGATAATGTGCCTCATATTATGTAACAATGTGTGTGTATTGTGTTTAGTGTGTGCAGTGACTGGGAGTGAGAAAGGAATGAATAGCATAGCAACAGCCTTTTATCATTAAAAAATAACTTATTTGTAAAACAGTATTATACACTAGAGGTAAACAGAATTAGGTAGCACTGTTTATTACACAAATTGGCATTGTATTCAGGAACAGTATTGTACACTAGAGGTAAACAGAATTAGATAGCACTGTTTATTACACAAGGTGGCATTGTATTCAGGATTGTGGAGGTTCCAATCTTCATCCAGCCATCCTGATTTAGGTTTCCTCCAGTTTCCCTAAATTATTTCAGGCAAAGGCTAGGGTGGTTGCAACTGAAAGGCACAGCCAACTACTTGTCCCATCCTTGTCATTCTAGACCTGTAAGCCAGTTTATGTCTGTGTATGTGAATTATTTTCTTTTTCTTTTCCTTAAACTATAATACCAAGACATATCCGATATCCTTGTAAAAGTGACATACAGGTGAATAAAACTACTCCTATGATGGAAAACAATCAGAACACTAAAAAATAATTAACATAGATTAATCAAATTTCAGCAGTACATTTGTTGAGGTAACATATTTAAGTGATTGACATTGCAAGATCACAGGTAAATGTAAGTGTAAGATAAACCATTGTAAATGTTAAATGCTGGTGTAACTGCCAGACTGTTGAATGCAAATGTGCATACATACATGAATTGTGTCGTGCAGGTGCCAGATGTCAATCTGTGGGACAGAGTTCCATGCCTATTTCACTTGGTTGGTCAATACAGGGATGGTTATGCTGTTTGTGGATGATGCTGATGTTGTCACCTGATAATGTCCCATATGAGCTTTACTGGAGACAGATCGGGTGATCTAGAAGGCCTAGGCAACATGTCGACACTCTGTAGAGCATGTCAGGTCACAGCAGCAGTATGTGGGTGAGAGTTATCCTGTTGGAAAACAACCCCTGAAATGCTGTTCATGAATGGTAGCACAACAGGTTGAATCGCCAGAATGACATCCAGATTTGCAGTCAGGGTGCATGGGATAGCCACGAGAGTGCACCTGCTGTCATATGAAATGGCATCCCAGATTGTAATTCCAGGTATAGGTCCAGTGTATCTAGCATGCAGACATGTTAGCAGCATGCTGTCAACTGGCCTCCTCCTAATCATCACACAGCCATCATAAACACTGAGGCACAACAAGCTTCCATCAGAAAACACAACGGACCTCACTCTACCCTTCAATGAGCTCTTCCTTCACACCACTAAAATCACAAATGGCAGTGGTTTGGGTCAATGGAATGCATGCTATGGGGCATCTGGCTTGGAGTTGTCCTTGAAATAACTGATTTGTAACAGTTCACTTTGTCATTGCGGTGCCAACTATTGCTCAAATTGCTGCTGCAGATTCAACATGATGCTCCAGAGCCATACACCAAACATGATAGCCTTTCCTCACAGTAGTGCCATGCGGCTGTCTGGAGCCCAGTCTTCTTGTGGCCATTCATTCTCATGACCATGACCATGTACAGTGGCTACATTCCTGCCAAGTCTTTCTACAATATCACAGAAGGAACATCCAGCTTCTTGTAGCTCTATTACGCGACCTCATTCAAACTCAGTGAGTTGTTGATAATGGCATATTTGTTGCCTTTAGGACATTCTTGACTAACATCAGCTTACCAAGTGTTATTGCTCACTACCACATTGTGTATTTAAAGCAAACCTGATTTGCATCCTCATAGTGGCGACTTGCGTGAAATCTGAGTAGACATCATCTCTCAGATGTAGAAATGCACCTACCAACTTTTGTTTATGCTGCACAGTTCCTCCTTTGTGTTGTGAGTTTTTTCTGTCAGTGTAAATTCTCAGCTTATAGGGATGGTACTTTTAAAATGCAAAAGTACACTGTTTGAATTATAAGTAGCAGTCAAGTGAGAATGAGACAGAAGGGAAAAAAGTAACTAAACTGTTTTTATTTCAAAAGTAATCACCATAACTGTTAATACATTTATCCCACTGTGAGACAAGATGGTCAAGGCCTTCATGGAAAAATGTATGTGGTTGCCTACAGAACCATGATTGCATCCAACCATGTACATCTCAGTGCAAAGCAAATCACTGGCCATGAATTTTTTCTTCAGGGCTCCAAAAATATGGAAAGATTAGATTAGATTTACTTTCATTCCTATTGATCTGTAGTGAGGAGGCCCTCCAGGATGTAGAATTGTCATAAAAACAACAATATATGACAAATATTTACAACTAAAACAAATCAGTCTCTCTCTCTCTCTCTCTCTCTCTTTTGATGAACACTATATGAAAGGATCATTTTACAACACTCATTTACTAAGATCACATTAATGCACTGAATTTAAAATTAAAAAAAATGTTTTTCCATTTATGAGGTAATAAACATAATAGAACTACTACAATACTTATTTACAATGAACACACTACTGCACTGAAATGGTGCAGAAGTTCTATTGTCAAAATCTGTTGATTCTACTGAGAAATTCATCAATGTAGTAGGAGGAGCTGGCCATCAATAAATCCTCTAGGCTTCTCTTAAACAGAATTTCATTGGTTGTTAAGCTTTTTATGACTGCTGGCAAGCTATTGAGGATGTGTGTTCCTGAATAATGGACAAGAGTAAGTGACTTAAATCCTTGAGAAGATTATCCTTATTTCTAGTATTGATTCCATGAACTGAGCTGTTGGTTTGAAAAAGTGATATATTTTTAATGACAAATTTCATTAAGGAATAAATATATTGGAAAGCAATAATTAGTATTCCTAGTTCCCTAAACAGGCCTCTGCAGGATGTTCTTGAGTTCACACCACATATAACTGTTATTGCATGTTTTTGTGCCCGGAAAACTTTAGCTTGGCTTGATGAATTACCCAAAAAAATAATCCCTTATGACATTATGGATTAAAAATAAGCATTGTATGCCAGCTTTTTCATTTTTATATCCTACATGTCCGACAGAATTCGCATTGCAAATAGAGATTTGTTTAGACACATCAGCAGTTCTGTGGTGTGCTCCACCCAGTTGAATTTATTATCAAGCTGTAATTTCAAGAATTTAACATTGTCCACTTCTTCTATCTGCTTGTCATCATATGTTAGGCATATACTCATGAGACACTCTTACAACTTCTGAACTGCGTCTAGTATGTTTTTTCAAAGTTTAGTGACAAAGAATTGGCTATGAGCCAGTGATTAAAGTCCACAAATATTTTATTAGCCAACCTTTCTAAAACTACACTTGGTTTGCTATTTATTGCAATGTTCATATCATTGGCAAACAAAACAAACGTGGCATCTGGTAATGTTACTGATGAAAGGTCATTGATATACACAAGAAAAAGTAAAGGCCCTAAGGTGGAACCTTGTGGGACCCCACATGTAATTAGTTCCCAGTTGGATGATGCCTGATACTTTATTACATTTCTCTTTCCTAATAACACCGTTTGTTTTCTGCCAGAGATATAAAACGTGAACCATTCTGCAGCATTTCCTGTTACACCATAATATTCTAATTTACTTAAAAGGATATTGTGATTTACAAAGTCAAATGCCTTTGACAGATCACAAAATATACCAGTTGCCTGCAATTTTTTGTCTAATGAATGAAGTACATTTTCACTGTAAGTGTAGATAGCCTTCTCAATATCAGAACCCTTTAGAAGTCCGGACTGTGACTTTGACTGTATGTTATTTGTGATAAGATGGTTATAAAGATGATTGTACGTTACCTTTCCTACATTTTTTGAGAATGCTGGCAAAAGTGAAATTGGACGGAAATTTGATGCTATTTCTTTATCTTCTGTCTTAAATAGCAGCTTAAATTCAGCACATTTCAACCATTCAGGAGATATTCCACTGATAAATGACTGGTTACACAGACAGCTTAATATGTTACTTAACTCACAATCACATTCTTTGATTAACTTTGTTAATATTTCATCATACCCACTAGATGTTTTTGATTTTAAAGATTTTTATGATGGACATTACTTCTGAGGTAGTGGGTAGTGAAGGTCAAATTCATATTATGGAGGTTACTTTAAATGTCTGGTCTGAGGTATCCCATGGCAGCATCTACAGAATAGGGCAATCCCATCTTTTCAGTGAACAGCTATAAAATGTTTATTAAAAAGTTCTGCAACACTATACACATCTTACTCTTAATGTTATTTGCATGTCTGGTTCATACTCTTCATGTCTGTTTGCACCAGTCTCTTCCTCCACTATATCCCATATTGTATTTATTTTGTTATCTGATATGATTATCTTTTCCTTGTAATATATTTGCTTTGATATCCATATTACAGTCTTTTATATTTTGCAGTATTTCTTGTAATGTGCTATAGCATCAACATCAGAACTGTTTAAGATTGACAGATACAGTTTTCTTTTTGTTTTACAAGATACCTCTTTTCCTTGAGTAATCAATGGCTTCTTTGTAGACTTTGCTCTAACCTTGGTTAGTTTAGGGGGGAAACAGTGGTCAAATAAGGTAAGCACTTTATTAGCAAAAGTGTTGTATTTATCATTCATGCTATGAGCACTGTAAACATCGTTCCAGTGAATGTCTCTGAGAAGTGTCTAAAATATCAATTTTGGCTTATTGATTACTCTCTTGAGTTCAGATTTAACAGATTTTATATCCTGTTCAGTATTAACATTTAACAGAAGGAACTGCATGTCATGGTCTAAGAGGCCATTGAATATCGGTTTTGTAATATGGTTTTGTCCATTGGACTTTTCTATGAAGACATTATCAATGGCTGTTTGTGATTAACTGGCTACCCTAGTTGGGAACTTTACAGTGAGAATTACGTTGAATGATAGTGTTACTAACTCAAATAAGTTCTTATTGGGAGAATCTTTAAGGAAATCTACATGGAAGTCAACAGCAACCACTATTTCTTTGTTTTTGGTTGTTAAATGGACCAGTACAGCTTCAAGGTGGTTTATGAACAGATTAAAGTTAGCTGCAGATGCTCGATAGCCACTTAATATTATGAAGGATATTTTTATGAAATTCTACTTGTGTTGCACATGCTTCCATATGCTTTCTGGGCAAAATTTATGAATGTCTATGTTCTTAAATTTATGACAGCTCCTGATGAATGTGGCAACTCCTCCTTTCTCCATTTCTGCCCCATGAAAGTGAGATGCTAACCTAAATCCTGTAACACTTAAAAGTTCTATACCAATGGTCACATGATGTTCAGAGAGGCAGATTATGTCAGTTGGGTTTGAGAATGCTGATTCATCTAATGCAGATAATTAATTCATTAATTTTATTTCTCAGTTGTTGATTATTTTGATGCAATAAACATAGCTGACATTTCACACTGACAGAGTTAAAATTGGGTAGAGTTGAAATTTCTGCTTACTGTTGAAAATTCTTAACCAACAGCTGTTTATGCTGATGTAATAAGCTAGAATTATGTTTTTTTGGTTTCTTTCTCAAACTGAAGGTTTGTCTCAGTCATAAACTCCTTTAAAACTTTGTTTCCTTGTGTCCTCCCTACCTTAAAGTAGGGTCTTTTATGAACCCTATAACCACTGGTATTTTATCACTCATGACAGTGCCTTCCCCATTTAACTTTCCTGCTATTTTACCAGCCAGTTTACCCTTCCCTTTCCTGTTGAGGTGAAGGCCATGCCTCGTATAATTACACCTACTGAGAGAATCAACAGGAACCCTACCAATGTGCGACCCTGCACCCAGCATAAGTAGCCATTCCAACTCTAAATTGACTCTCCTGACGGAAGAGTTCAAATGAGGTCAGTCATTGTGACCAAGAATAGATACAAACTCAACCCTAGTGTGCTACGATGCTGATGCAATCTTTGCCAGGTCACATTCTATACTGTACCCAGGATCTCTGTCAGCCTACTATAGCCACGGTGTCTTCCTCAGTGAAATCTTTGCAAAGTGATCCTAAATCCTCTGTCACCTGCTCCAGACCAGCACTAGGTTTAAAAAAATTGGTGACCTGGTATTTTGATCCTAGTTCATTCTGCAAAAGTTGGCAAACACCTCTTCCATGATTATATTAGATTACATTAGGTCAGTACTTGTTCCATAGATCATTAATATGACACTTACTAATGATGTGGAACGTGTCAGGTTAATAAAAGGTTTCAATACAAGATATTACATGACACTTTTTTTTTTGGTGGGGGTGGGGGGGGGGGGGGAATTACCCACTTACTATATCCAAAAATTCATCTAATGAGTAGAAGGAGTTGCCATTCAGAAATTCTTTTGATTTCCTTTTAAATGCTATATGGCTATCTATCAGACTTTTGATGGTATTAGGTAAGTGACCAAAGATTTTTGTGGCAGCATAATTTACCCCCTTCTGACCCAAAGTTAGATTTAACCTTGAGTAGTGAATATCATCCTTTCTCCTAGTGTTGTAGCCATGTACACTGCTATTACTTTTGAATTTGTTCGGATTGTTAATAACAAATTTCATAAGTGAGTATATATATTGTAAGGCTACAGTGAAGATCCCTAGCTCTTTAAATAAGTGTTTGCAGGATGATCTTGGATTAGCTCCAGCAATTATTCTGATTACACGATTTTGTGCAATGAACACTCTTTTATTCAATGATGAGTTACCCCAGAATATGATGTCATATGAAAGCAGAGAATGAAAATAGGCATGGTAAGCTAATTTACTGAGATGTATATCACCAAAATTTGCAATGACCCTAATAGCATAAGTAGCTGAACTGAAACGTTTCAGCAGATCTTCAGGTGTTTTTTCCAGTTCAACCCCTCATTAATGCATACACCCAGAAATTTTGAATATTCTACCTTAGCTACCGATTTCTGATCAAAGTCTATATTTATTAATGGTGTCATCCCATTTACTGAGTGGAACTGTATATACTGTGTTTTGTCAAAGTTTAATGAGAGCCCATTTGCAGAGAACCACTTAATGATTTTCTGAAAAACATCATTTACAATTTCATCAGTTAATTCTTGTCTGTTGGGTGTGATAGCTATACTTGTATCATCAGAAAAAGTACCAGCTTTGCATATTTGTAAATATAGAATGGTAAGTCATTAATGTATATTAAGAACAGCATAGGACTTAAGACCGAACCTTATGGCACCCCATTCTTGATTGTTCTGCAGTTGAAGAAATCACCAGTTTTTTGCATATTATGTGAACTGCTTATTTCAACTTTCTGTACTCTTCCAGTTAGGTATGATTTAAACAATTTGAGCACTGTCCCATTCATACCACAGTACTTGAGCTTACCTAGAAGTATTCCATGATTTACACAATCAAAAGCCTTTGAGAGATCACAAAAAATCCCAACGGGTGACTTCCGTTTACTCAGAGCATTTCATATTTCATTAGTGAAAGTATATATAGCATTTTCCGTTGAAAAACCTTTCTGAAAACCAAACTGACATTTTGTTAAAACTTTATTTTTACAAAGGTGTGAAGCTACTGCACAATACATTACGTTTTCAAGAATTTTGGATAAGGCAGTCAGAAGAGAGATTGGGCAGTAGTTGTTGGCATCAGATGTATCCCCTTTTTTATGCAGTGGTTTAACAATGGCATACTTCAGTCTCAGAGAGCTATTACATATGTGGCTAAGAATTCCACTTATCTCTTGGGAACAAGCTTTTATTATCCTGCTGGAAATGCCATCAATTCCATGTGAGCTTTTATTCTTGAGAGAGTTTATTATCTTCCTGATTTCAGAAGGAGAGGTGGGTGGAATTTCAATTGTATCAAATTGTGTGGGTAAGGCCTCTTCCATTAACTGCCTTGCTTCTTCTAATGAACATTTAGATCCTATTTTCTCCACAACATTTAAAAAATGATTATTCAAAATGTTTTCGACTTCCGGCTTGTTGTTCGTCAAGTTTCCATTCACTTTTATGGTAATGCTGTCATCCTGTACTCTGTGTTGTCCTGTCTCCCTTGTAATAATATTCCAAATTGTTTTGATTTTGTTATCAGAAGTATTAATCTCAGACATGATACACATGCTTCTGAACTTTTTAATAACCTTTCTTAATGTAGCACAGTATTTTTTATAATATTTGGCTGTTTCTGGGTCATTACTCTTTCTTGTTGTTAGATACAGTTCCCTTTTGTGGTTACAAGATATTTTTATTCCTTTAGTAAGCCAAGGTTTTTTGCATGGTCTTATAATTAGATTTAACTTGTTTCTTGGGGAAACAGTTTTCAAATTCTCTAACAAGTGTATCATGAAATAAATTATATTTTAAATTAGCATTGGGTTCCTTGCACATCTCATCCCAGTCTAACTGCTGAAGATTTTCCCCGGAAATTTCTAATTGTTGAGTCATTAATTGAATGCACAACTTTGAAGGGTAGTTTTGAATTACTCAATGGAGCTATGTCATATACTAGCTGAGCACCATGATCAGAAAGGCCATTCTCAACAGGACAAGAATTTATGTTTTAAAACTTATCTTGGTCTATAAAAGTGTTATCTATCAATGTGCTGCTCTCCTTTACTACCCGAGTAGGAAAATCAATGACAGATGTCAAATTGAAAGAACCGAGCAAGACTTCCAAGTCATCTTCCTTTTACACTCTTTCAGTGATTCAACACTGATGTCCCCACAAATAATAATTTGCTTTCCCCTATCTGACAGATAGTACAACAAGGCATCCAAGTTTTCCAGGAATAAATGAAAGTTTCCTGAAGGGGACCTATATACTGTTACAATTGTAAAAGAGCCCTCCTTCAGTTTAAGTTGACAGGCACATGCTTCTCTATGTTGCTCTAGACAAAACTTTTTTGTACCTAAGCTTTTTACATAGTGATAACTTTTGACATATATGACAACTCTGCCTCTCACCTTATTCTCTCTACTGATATGTGCAGCTAGTTCATAGCCACTGATATTTACCTTTTCCATATCAGACACAATGTGTTGCTCAGACAGGCATAGCATATCTATTACATTATCAGAATCAATGTCATCTAAACAAACCAGGAGCTCATCTACTTTATTCTTCAATCCTGGAATATTTTGGTGAAAAATGGTAACATTATTTTTTACTTTACTTTTGTGAGAATCTACATTCTTCTTTAATCCACAAATATTTTGGTTAAATATGGTAACATTATTATTTACTTTACTGTTGTGAGAGTCTTGTGAGTTTTGGACCTCTTTAGCACCTGCTTGCCTGAACTTCTCATTGGAGACTGATATTAGTCTAAAGAAGAGGTACATCCATGAGTACTAGAGTCCCCCCTTATGGATTTCACTAACAACCCTGCCAGTTTACCCTTCCCTTTCCTATTAAGGTGTAGGCCATGCCTTGTGAAATCCCCCCCCCCCCCCCCCCCCCCCCAATCAATAGCCTCGACACTCGACAGGAACCAATCCGACAGAGTGGCCCCCCTGTGCAACTGATCCAGCTCCATATTTACCCTCCTGAGAGAGGGGTTCAACTGGGGCTGATCATGCCGCACGAAAGCAGTCACCAGCCCAACATTGGCATGGGTCGTTGCAGAGGCTATTTTCTCCAGGTCACACTCAATACTGTAGCCCTGATCCCTATCAATACTGTTTCACACACCACCCACTATCATCACATGATCCTGCTTTGAGAAACCCTTGCACAAGGAACCTATATCCTCTACCACCTGGCTAAGACATGCACTTGGCTCGAAAAAGTTTGTGACCTGGTACCTGTCACCTAATTTTTCCAGCAAAATCTGGCCCACACCTCTTCCATGGCTGCTTCCTAGCAACAGAAGTTTCCTCTTACTTTCCACTCTTTTTGAAACAGTTGGTTTCTTAATGAGATTCTGTTGCATCTTAACTACATCTACTGCTACTGGAGCCTCTTCCTTACTTAACTGTGGTAGCAAGGCAAATCTATTGGTTGTGCCAATTGGGAAACTGTCAGACACTGTTCCCTGTTCCCAGCTACCACTTCCCACTGATGTTTACCCTCCTCCCCCCTTAACCTCTTCAGTTACTCCCTCGCCCTGTCAAAATCAGCCTGAAGGGCTCTAATTTTCTCCTCCTCTTCAGCTATAATCCTATCTCTTGAGCAAACCCTGCAAAAGAATGGAAGAGTCTCGTTTGCTTCCCCAATTCCCACGCCACTACAATTTCCCCAGTGAAATTACCTGTCACAACAGCTGCACAAAACTAACTTTCCTACTGCAGGTCACACACTTATTACCCATGGTAGTTTGGAAATGGGAACTACCTAACAACAACACTTCCTTTCTCTTTACTGATTTCCCTACATTCTCACTTTTCAATTTGCTGCTGAAAATTTGTTGTGCCCTGTCTACAGTTGCAACTGCTTGAGGCTCACCAGCTTCAAACTGAAACAACAGGTCAAATCTATTTTTCACATTCACCACAAAGCTATCAGACAAAGTTGTAGGCCTGTTCCTCCTGTTGCCTGTTGCCACTTCACACCTATCTTTATTTACCCTTCTCCCTCCTTAACCTCTCAAGATCTCCCCTGGCCTTGTCTAACTCAGCCTGAAGGACGGCAATTTTCCCCTCCTGTTCTAGTATCTTCCTATCTCTATTACATATCCTACAAAACCACTGATGAGTCTCATTTACTTCCCCTACTCCCATGCCACTACAGTCACCCACAAGGAAAAAAACTACAGCACACGTCAGACCAAAGCTCTGACCTAACGGTTCTAAAGCCAAGTTCTCACGATGATACTAGGTTGCAGGCAACTGCGCTACCAGCCAGCGCACCGCGCTTTAGCGCAACTCGTTGGTGAAACTAAACACTATCGGTGTGTTCCAACTATGGCGACACTAGTTGCATGAGTTTGATGTTATGTGTGTTCGTAGAGTGTAGCCAAACTGAAATATGGAGTGGGGAACAGAGAATAATGTTCACTTTTTGGATATCTATGCTTTGCATAGGTGTTTGTTGGATTTCAGTGATGCCGATTAAAAAAATAAACAACATATTGCTGCCGCTGAGACCTTCATGTGCAATCATAACATAGATGTTTTGACAATATCTGAGGTACAGGGCAAAATTGATTGAGTTAGCAGCACATACACAACTGAATTAAGAAAAATACAACCATAATTCTAGCTGTGCAATGCTCTCGTCTACAAGACGGCCAAGTTGGCCAACTCTTTGTGTGAAGGAATATTGTTGACAGGAGGGAAGGCTATACCAATTCTAGAAGCTGCATTCGTTATTCAATATTCATCTATTTAAAATGTCGCTGCAGTGCTCCCCATTCAAATGTGTTAGAATTTTGAAATATTGCCACTGTACGTATCTATCTTCAAGCAGGGTGTGATTTGTGCTTTTACCAGTGGGGGGGATGTCTTAGGGGGTTAGTAGAATTATATATGTTACTAGCTTGTACCGTCGCGTTACGCATGGTTAAACAGCTATTTATAAGTAGATGTTAATGCCGAAACTCACTATTCACGCGTATGCACTATCATAAAAGCCATCCCTTGTTATATCTTTAAAAGTACATTATACGTAAATCTTATTTACAAAATCATCTATATACAGGTATATGAGGGGAATTCAAAAAGTAGAGGCACATTTGTGAAAAGCTGTACTTATTCTGATGATAGAAAACTGAAACATATTAATAATATTAATAGTAAGACTTATTAAAAACTTTCAGTGTTCGGCTCCACAAATTTAAATTATATGTAAAGTTTTACTCCAGTGCATGGGAAATAAACATCCCAGGTTGGGATGCATAAACTAAAACCAGAGGAGGGGATGGTCTGATGCAGAGAGGGGGAAATCCCCCCCATCCCCCCCTGCAAATCGCACACTGTCTTCAAGAGAGTAGTTTGCAAACCATTCTCTTTTTAATGCGGCCTGCTTCGAATAATTATTGTTGCTAATGTTAATAGTTATTACTGTTAATGTTAATAACAATATAACAATTTGTGTTAATGAAATCACCAACTAAAAAATGGCTCTGAGCACTATGCGACTTAACTTCTGAGGTCATCAGTCGCGTAGAACTTAGAACTAATTAAACCTAACTAACCTAAGGACATCACAAACATCCATGCACGGGGCAGGATTCGAACCTGCGACCGTAGCGGTCGCTCAGCTCCAGACTGTAGCGCCTAGAACCACACGGCCACTCTGGCCGGCTCACCAACTAAAACCGTATCTTATAGCATGCCTAGTGTTCTCGATTGTAATGCACGTAATATGACATTTAATGTCAGTTCTGGCAATAGTGCTTCATACCCCAATTTCTCCCCCATGTGATTTTCATATTTTTAGAGACCTGAAGAAAGGCATTTGTGGCCATCGATTTGCTTCAGACGTAAAGGAGCTACATGCCTGTGTACAGTCACGTTCCGTAGGCAACCGGAAACATTTTATCATGAAGGCATTGGCTGTCTTGTCTCACAGTGGGATGACTGTATTAACAGTTATGGTGATTACTTTTGAAAAAATATTCAGTTTGCTTCATTTCCATTTGTCTCTTTTTCATCTGACTGTCCCTTATATATCTAGTGTAAGTTGTAGAATGTCCTGCTAAGAGCTCTTTCAAACTCTTGGTATTTTCAAAACTAATTCACAATATACACTGCCTGAAAAAATTAGCACAGAAGTTTCAAACTCAGCCAAAATTTATTGTTAAGTGCATAGGGAGCACATGAAGTGATTACATTTACAGATCAATAGCACAAGCAGTTCTGAGGTACCAGGTATCGACCCATACTGAAACACCCACATTAGTGTCATGTAGCCTCAACAAGTGGCAGTTCGGGCATTGACTCTGACATTCAGTCGATCGTACAGATAGCGTACATTGTTCTGGGATACGTTTTTTCACGCCTGATCGATCTGTTCACATAGTTCTGTAAGAGTTGTGGGTTGATGAGTCACATGAGTCACTTATCATCCCATCATATCCCACACATGATCGATTGGAGACAAGTCTGGGGATCGTGCTGGCCAGGGAAGTTGCTATACGTCTTACAGAGCGCGTTGAGTTTCACAGTCAGTATTTTGGCGAGTGTTATCTTGTTGGAACAACACATCACTTTCCTGTTACAAGAAGGCCAAAAGACTGGGTGTAACAACATTCTGCACAAAAAAGAGTAGTAGTTAGCATCCCCTCCGGAAACGAGAGTTGTAGCTTATCACACCCCAGGTCATAAGGCCTGGGGTGGGCCAGTGAGTCTTGGACGAATGTACTCTACGAGACAGTGCTCACCAGGCCTATGTCGTACGCACAAACGACCATCAATTGCATGCAGGCAGAATCTGCTTTCGTCGCTTAAGGCGATGGCGAGCCACTCCATCTTCCAAGTGATCCTTTGATGGCACCATTCAAGCTGTGCACATCGATGCTGTGTCGCAAGTGGAAGACGGTCTAGACTTATGTATACCTATAGTCCCACTGCTAATAATAATAACCGGTTGGCAGAAGTTTGTGTTGACACGTCTGGGCTCACAAGCTCTGTTATCTGTGCTATAGTAACTGTACGATCTCCCACTGCTGCCCTTACAATGTGACAATCCTGGTAGGCATCTGTGCTGCTTGGACATCCAGAACCTCACCTATGGGTGTGAGAATGTTAATGTGACAAATGATACCAGCCTAGCTGCAAAATTCATGCAGCTCATCAAATATGTGTGGGAGTTCTCTGAGAGGACTAGCCCACCATGCGGTAGACCACAATTTGACCCATTTTAAACTCGCTCATTTGGCTGTAGGAAGCACGAGTGCATCTCTGCGGCATGGTTGCCTGCTTGCTTCACACATTTGGACCACACTGAGCCTTCTGACTGTGAGGACTCCCTATTAAAGATTAGATGCAGATGATGCCCTAGTAGATATACCACTATGCTGTCTGTTGCAGATGACATTGAAACAATTATCACTACATCTACTGTATCTCACACAGCATATGCAGGATCAAAATCGATGTCGTCTTTCCAGGTGTGCTAATTTTTTCTGGCAGTGTATATTAAATTACCAATATCTCACTTTTCTCAAAAATATTGAAAAGCTTGCATATATCATTACAGGCAAAAAAATCTCTACAAAGACTTCAAGGTGTTAATGTTAGTACAGAAAGGAGTCTGATACATGAAGACGTATGTATTCAACAGCCTGTTCAGAACATTCTGAATTTCTTGTAGTGTGAAATTTACTACTCATTAAAGAAAAAGACACTCTCTATTGGGCAACGCCTCCTCTTCATAAAATAATAAGTGAGAGAGAGAGAGACAAGTAGATTTAAGAAGGTTCATGAAGTAAGAGAACATTGTCTTTGACACTTGTATTCTTTGCCTTTGCATGTCCTAGCTGGTGAGCCTTGCGTTGAAGGTATCTTGTCATTACCTGTCTTTTCTGGTGACTGGGGTATTGTCGATTTGCATCGACAATGCTTACAGTAGCTAAGCATGCGTAGCCAACAGTGGATCTGGACAGTGTTGCCAATTTAGCGACTTTGTCGCCAGAAATGGCAACTTTTGCCTTCGTCTTAGTGACAAAAAAAACTTTTTAGCGACAAAAATTGTTTAGCGACTTATCTGGCGACTTTTGGAGTTCTGACAGCTTTTGATGCACAAATCAAAAGTATTTTGGGCCAGTATTTTCATTAACAAAACTAAGATTTTAACTATAGAATGGGTACTACACTGACTTTGTTCTAGATTTACTAAGTTCTTAGCAGATCTTGTAGCATTGTTCAGCATTTAGTAAACCTGAATGTGGGAATTGGCTACAGAGTAAGAAAACCTTGACTATAGAACAATTCATCATTCATTACCCACTAGCCTGTTATCGTCGATAGCGTATCGATCTATAATTCTTCAACTTTTGAACTCTCTTTATTTTTCGAACTGACAAAAAACATACGTAATATTAAGTATAAGAAATACATTTCTGTCCAGCAACCTCTAATTTTTCGAAATGTTAACTCGCAGTCAAAGTATTACCACATGCACAGTGGTAACGCAAGAACAATTCGGTGGGGGTATCTCAGATGTTATTACCTCTTAAACAATGAACAATAGGACTGATATCGAGTTACCGAGTGAGTAGATTGTTTCATGACCTCTAGTTCGCCTGAGTTTTAATGTATTTTCAGTGATTGTAAATTGGTGAAACTTACGTTGTGGTGGCTTACATAATGGATTTACCGCAGAAGAAGAAGCACTACGCTCAAAAATATCGGGATGCGTGGGAAGCAGAGCCTGAATTCAATTGGGTGGCTGAACCCAGTCGGAGACTTATCCAAGGCAAGATGTCAATTATGTGCAACAGAGTTTTATGCTAAATTGTGTGATATTAGAAAGCATTCGAAAACTATTAAGCATAAACAAATATTGATTAAAAAAAACACAAATCACTTTACCTGTGAAAATTGTTCCGAAACTACAGTTAGAATAGCAAGCAGAGCGGAAGGCGCCCTTTCTTTATTTATTGCTGAACATTGTTCTATTTTAGCTGTAGGTCAATTAGGAATACTGTGCAAGTAGGTGTTTTACGGTGATGAGGACGCTAAAAACATGCAATTACATCGTACAAAGTGCACTAACATTATAACCGAAGTTTTGGCTCCATATTTTACACAATCATTGGTTGAAGATATAGGTAACCAAAAATACAGTGCACTAATAGATGAATCCACAGATTTATCAATATCTAAATTGCTAGGTATCGTTATACGGTACTATAGTGTAAACAACCAAACCATTACATCAGAATTTCTCAAACTCGCTGTAGCAGAAACTGCAGGTGCAAGAAATCTGGCTGCTGTTCTTGTGAATTCTTTGACTGATCTCAAACCTCCAATCGCTAATACGGTAGGAATTGGCACAGAGAATGCTTCTCCAATGGTTGGAATAAACAATGGGCTTTTCGAACAACTCAAGAGAGAGTGTGGTTTGAAGCATTTGGTATTGATCCGTTGCATTTGTCACTCTCTTCAGCTTGCAGTTTCGCACATCTCAGTGAATACCATATCTAGAAACACAGAGTTTCTTGTACGGGAAACTTACAATTGGTTCTCCATTTCACCCAAAAGACAAGAGGAATATAAAACGATTTATGAGACAATAAATTGTGGAAAACAGCCACTAAAAATTTTGAAGGTCTGTGCAACACGCTGGCTTTCAATTGAATTCTGGAGCAATGGGAAGAACTAAAGCTACATTTTTCACTTGCCATGGTTCAAGACAATTGTTACACTGCCGATCTTTTGTACAAGATGTATTGTGACGACTCAAATCATCTTTACATGTTTTACCTTAAACATGCTTTAAAAGACATACAAATAGCAATAAAAGCTTTTGAAGGAGAAGACAATGACCCCATTAAATTACTAGATACACTTGTATTTCTCATGCAGTCACTCGGACAATGCATAGTTTTTCCAACTGTTGATTTGTTGACAACACCAGTTCCAAGCGGATGTATGTACGCAAATCCAAACCATGGCTTCATGTTTGAACAGAAATTGTCTGAGTCAAGTTTGTCTGATGAAAATAAAGTTTATTTGAAGAAGAGATGCATTCAGTTTAGCCTGAAACTCATAAAAGAAATTCAACATAGACTGCCAAGTAACGTTACGATCCTGAAAAGAATGTCAGTGCTGAGTGCTGAAGAAACACTAAAAGTGAATAAAAATAATGCTGTAGCGGATGTAGCCAAAGAATTGGGTTTTAGTGGCGATTTCATAGACGGTATGCTGCAAGAATGGCGTAATATAAACTTCATTAGGTGGAATAACAGTACTAACACTGTTCGATTTTGGAGTGGGGTTTTGCAGTATAAAAATGTCGCAGGGGAGAATACTTTTTCTTTGATTTCACAGCTAGCAGTGCCTGTTCTATGCCTCCCGCATTCAAATGCAGAAGTGGAAAGAATGTTCAGTTCTATGAACATTATAAAAAATGGTTCAAATGGCTCTGAGCACTATGGGACTTAACATCTGAGGTCATCAGTCCCCTAGAACTTAGAACTACTTAAACCTAACTGACCTTTTAAGGACATCACACACATCCGTGCCCGAGGCAGGATTCGAACATTATAAAAACTAAACAGCGTAACAGATTATCGTTAAAGACAATTAATGCTTTGATCATATTGAGAGACCAGCTGAAGAAACAAAATAAAGATTGTGCATCTTTTAACATACCGTCAGACGTATTGGAGCTTTTGCGACAAAACCAGTCGAACTGCAACATCATCTTTTGAGTGACGTTCAACCCTCTACATCAACTACAGTTCTGTCAGAGCATGAAACAGAAGAGTTATTTGATCTTCTGAGTGACGACGATGAATAGCTCACATACTGGTATGTATATATTTTGTAACCTAATTCGAGTTCTTGCTTTCTTTTGTTACAAATATAGTTGTATATTTCTAGCGTATTTGACTACTGTGATTGAAACAACAATTTATGTGTTGCGTCAATTATGATAACATGTTTAATTAAACGTCAGCGTATTTTATATGTATGTTGCAAGCGATGTGTCATTTAATTAAGACAATATAGCAATTACGTATGAGACAATTTTCACTAATTTTCAGTACACCCCTAGTAAAATCAGTTTTAGCGACTTTCTAGCAACTTTTGATATTGAATCTAGTGACTCGGGTTTTTTAGAGTTGGCTACACTGGATCTGTAGTTAGAAGTTGAGATTGGCTGAGTTAACATCTGGCCATAGAGTCATGGGATATGGGCAGACGTGAATTGAAGTGGGAAGTATTTAAACAGTTATATCGAGGGGTATATTGTTTGCTATATAAAGGTTAATTAAAATACATGAACTGGAGAGTCTTTCATGTTGAGCAGAAGTAAATTTATGGGGCAGTAGTCAACTTATGCAGTTTATCTAAATACACAGTGCTAGTGTGGATACCGGCATTCAGAGCAATTAACAGCCTACCTTCCAATATGTGTAATCAGATTTTACTGAATCAAGATGAACAAATATGGTTTCTCTGGAATAATCAAACTCTGATTTGTGAATTATATCAGTGTGAATGAGCAGGACATTGTCAGGCATCTTCTCTTACTTGAAGATTAATAAGCTAAGTCAAATGGACATCGTCTCTTATTTCAGATGATCCATGTCATCACTAGTTATTAATTTTGTGTCGCAGTTATTTATGGGCATGTTGTGAGCAATAGTCTCACAGTTTCACCCTTTACTGGGAATGATCTGTTTGTAGGGTTGTTACCCTTCTAAATATGCGATTGGCTTTAAATTAAATGAACAGCAGTATTCCATAAAAAGGAGGATCAGCTTCGAAGTGGCCAAAATGTGATAGGACACAACCTTCGGATTCGAAAATCGTGGAATCAAACTGTACAATTTTGAACTATGCACGGCAACACACACTTGCGAACTGCAACAGTTACTGCTAGGTGTGTAAACAGTGACCTTCAAGTGAAACAATGGACATCATCATCATGTCGTTGGAAAGAAGAAGGACTGGAGTGATACGAGACATTATCGTCATGGCCTCATCAAAGGTGGCAGTGCATAAAAACGTGAAAGTGTCACAAATTCACTACTGGGGTAGGTCTCTTTTATATGTGTCATTCATTGCTGCTGTACATGTTTTTGGTAGAGACAGAAGTTTTTGTTTACATGAATGTTATCTTTGCAAATGGGCTCTCATTAAACTTTGACAAAACACAATATTAGATTCCACACAGGAAATGGAATGACACCATTAATAAATATAGACTTCGATTGGAAATCGGTAGCTAAGGTAGAATATTCAAAATTTCTAGGTGTATGCATTGATGAGGGGTTGAACTGGAAAAAAAAAAACACACTGAAGATCTGCTGAAATGTTTGAGTTCAGCTACTTATGCTATTAGGGTCATTGCAAATTTTGGCGATATACATCTCAGTAAATTAGATTACCACGCCTATTTTCATTCTCTGCTTTCGTATGGCACCATATTCTGGGGTAACTCATCATTGAGTAAAAGAGTGTTCATTGCACAAAATCGTGTAATCAGAATAATTGCTGGAGCTAATCCAAGATCATCCTGCAAACACTTATTTAAAGAGCTAGGGATCTTCACTGTAGCCTCGCAATATATGTACTCACTTATGAAATTTGTTATTAACAATCTGAACAAATTCAAAAGTAAAAGCAGTGTACATGGCTACAACACTAGGAGAAAGGATGATCTTCACTACTCAAGGTTAAATCTAACTTTGGCTCAGAAGGGGGTAAATTATGCTGCTACAAAAGTCCTTAGTCACTTACCTAATAGCATCAAAAGTCTGACAGATAGCCATATAGCATTTAAAAAGAAATTATAAGAATTTCTGAATGCAACTCCTTCTAATCATTAGATGAATTTTTGGATATAGTAAGTGGGTAATTTCCCCATCCCCCATCAAAAAATTAAAAATGTTAGGTGTCATGGAATATTTTGTGTAATGTAATATCTTGTATAGACACATTTCATAACCTGACACGTTCCACATCATTACGAAGTGTCGTATTCATGATATATGGAGCAAGTACTAATCTAATCTAATCTATGAGTAAATAAATGCACAATATTAGGAAGTGAAAATCAATGCAATGAGGCAAAAAGAGTTGAGACCATAGAGGGACAAGTTAAGATTGGTAAGAAGTGTTCATAAATTGGGCAGCCCCAGATCTTCGATATTTCCGAACAAGGGAAAAAATTTTGATAGCGGCGCCCCCCCCCCCCCCTCCACCCATCGATTGATTTTTAGAAAATATGATCATTTTATAGCGCACATCTTTCTGAAGAGTTTGATATGTAACACATATATGATCGAGAAAACGTAAGACATGTTATTAGATCTTAAGTGTGCCGAAGTGCAAT
Source organism: Schistocerca americana (assembly GCF_021461395.2). Lineage (NCBI taxonomy): Eukaryota > Metazoa > Arthropoda > Insecta > Orthoptera > Acrididae > Schistocerca > Schistocerca americana. The sequence goes on along the minus strand of NC_060130.1, from coordinate 654,239,259 downwards.
CGTATGCGTCTTCAGGCAGCATTCTTCTGTCGCATGTCACTGTATTTTGCTCTTTGGAATTCAGACTTGTATATTTTGTAATGCAAGCCATCAAACCTACACTATGTGATCAAAATTATCTGGACACCCTCAAAGACATACGTTTTTCACATTAGGTGCATTGTGCTGCCACCTACTGCCAGGTACTCCATATCAGCGAGCTCAATAGTCATTAGACATAATGAGAGAGTAGAATGGGGCGCTCCGCGGAACTCGCGGACTTCCTACGTTGTCAGATAATTGGGTGTGACTTGTGTCATACGTCTGTACGCAAAATTTCCACACTCCTAAACATCCCTATATCCACTGTTTCCGATGTGATAGTGAAGTGTAAACGTGAAGGGACATGTACAGCACAAAAGCGTACAGGCCGATCTCGTCTGTTGACTGACAGAGACCGCCAACAGCTGAAAAGGGTTCTAATGCGTAATAGGCAGACATCTATCCAGACCCTCACACAGGAACTCCAAACTGCATCAGGATCTACCGCAACTCTTATGACAGTTAGGCGAGAGGAGAGGATACTTGGATTTCATGGTCGAGTGGCTGGTCATAAGTCACACATCGCGCTGATAAATGCCAAACGACGCCTCGCTTGGTGTAAGGAGCGTAAAAATTGGACACTTCAACTGTGGAAAAACGTTGTGTGACGATGCGATGGCAGGGTGTGGGTAGGGCGAATGCCTGGTGAACGTCATCTGCCAGCGTGTGTAGTGCCAACAGTAAAATTCGGAGGCGGTGGTGTTATGGTGTGGTCGTGTTTTTCTTGGAGGGAGCTTGCACCCCTTGTCGTTTTGCGTGGCACTATCAGAGCACGGACCTAGCCGGCAGCTGTGGCAGAGCGGCTCTAGGCGCTTCAGTCTGCAACCGCGCTGCTGCTACGGTCAAATTATCTAATCCTGCCTCGGGCATGGATGTGTGCGATGTCCTTAGGTTAGTTAGGTTTAAATAGTTCTAAGTCTAGGGGATTGATGACCTCAGATGTTAAGTCCCATGGTGCTCAGAGCCATTTGAACCACAGCACAGGCCTACATTAATATTTTAAGCACCTTCTTGACTCCTAATGTTGAAGAGCAATTCGGGGATGGCGATTGCATATTTCAACACGATCGAGCACCTGGTCATAATGCACGCGCTGTGGCAGAGTGGTTACACGACAATTACATCCCTGTAATGGGCTGGCCTACACAGAGTCCTAATCTGAATCCTACGGAACACCTTTGGGATGTTTTGGAACGCCGTCTTTGTGCCAGGCCTCACCGACACACATCGATACCTCTCAGTGCAGCACTCCGTGAAGAATGGGCTGCCATTCCCCAAGAAACCTTCCAGCACCTGATTGAAGGTATGCCTGCGAGAGTGGAAGCTGTCATCAAAGCTAAGGGTGGGCCAGCACGATATTGAATTCCAGCATTACTGATGGATGGCGCCACGAACTTGTAAGTCATTTTCATCCAGGTGTCAAGATACTTCTGATCACATAGTGTATATTCTGGACAGTGGAAATTAAAATCCCCTGTGGTGCCTCTCTTGCTCCAACTAGGTCGATTGATATCGTACCCCCCTTAAAAAAGCTCACAATTACTACTGGGTGGGATTATTTGTAACCAGGAGAATAAGAACTCTTCATAAAATTTGCGCTCTCTGTTGCCTATTAGCTAATAACTTTCTCTTTTGTGTAATATAAAATTAAATATGGGAAACACAAAACCAGTAAAGACAAGATACAAGCAAGACAGTGCACATTTCTTTAATCCTAGAATTTTTTCTCTCTTACCTTGCTACAGCTTTACATGGCGTGCTTTCCTTTCTGCGAAAGAATCTATTACCTTATCAAAGTTCGTCAGACGTTTTGCTACATGAAAAATCAAAATGTCGTTGTCTAATACTGAAAAAGCTGTTAATACGAATAGTACTCAAGACTGGCGTGGTTTCTCGATTTGGTTATGTCTATTTTGTCACAGTCTGCTAGAAAAACGACACAGGCCTTTCTAATATTGCAGCAACTGTAACACACAGCAAATAAGATAAACTGTTTTGACACAAATGGTCATTTTTATCTATCTCGTTTGCATAAGTAACACAACAGAACTGCGTACACGCGTTCATAGACACGTGTTGAAACACGTAACACTTCTTTGAATATTCTCTATCTCTTTTATTAGTCTGATTTCATGAACAGTACTCGAGCATTGGTTGGATGACCGTCTTGTAAGCACCATACTTCGTGTGTTAATTAGATTTCCCTAGTGTTCTTATTGAGAATCTCAGTTTGATATCTGTCTTCCTCTCACCTAATTTGTGTGGTTATTTAAGCCACAGTTTGTTTTCCATGATTTTCTGTAATTGTTGAAGGTGAATGTCTGAACGGTTCCTCTGACGACGAGACGGCCGATATCCTTCCCCATCCCTGATCATCCGAGTTTGTGCAAGATCTCTAATGATCTGGTTATCGAGAGGAAGCCAAGTCCTATTCATCCTTCTGATTAAAATGATAACCCTGTGTTGAAGTAATGAAAAATTATCGGATTTTTCCCCCTATTTACGCACATGACGTTATACTTGTTTCAACTGCTAGTGTTTGTTTGAAATAAACACTTTATGTAATTATCAGCGATTAGTTAATTTCGAATTTGGCCGTATTGGCCATCATCAAGCTACATCATACAAAAATTAGCTAACCATTAATCCATACATACGTATTATAAAAATGTATGTATGTATGTATGAATGTTTGTAAGTATTTTCCACATCTCCTCCTAAAACACTGGACCGATAAAAAACAAAGTCGATACACATATCACTTACTGTCTGGAGACAATCGTTGTGGCGATAACAACCACCTACCTATCACAGGGGCGGGGGTGAAAAAGCAGCGTAGCCAATGACGAGTGAACATCCCTCTTTTAGTCATCCAGTATTTGAGAATGAGAGCAGTTAGTAACTCACAATAAACTTTACACGTAATATCAAACCTTTAAGAAACTTTTTCTCGCCGATGACCCCCACAAAATGATGAGAGGAAGAAAGGTTATCGCTTACTACATTTTCGTTGTTCATGCAGAAAAACTGCCGCATGAACATGGCGTTATAATTTATTATTTCTTTAGTACTCGCTGTATTCGAGATACGTTTTGCACACAGTATTCACAATACCGCTGACTGTACCAGCAAAATTATATCAGTGTATGGTGACTAGTTCAGGAGATATGGCGTCATAAATACGGAGATGTGTGAAAAAAGAGCCACATCATGCATGTTGTTGTTGTCTTCAGTCCTGAGACTGGTTTGATGCAGCTCTCCATGCTACTCCATCCTGTGCAAGCTTCTTCATCTCCCAGTACATACAGCAACCTACATCCTTCTGAATCTGTTTAGTGTATTCATCTCTTGGTCTCCCTCTACGATTTTTACCCTCCACGCTGCCCTCCAACACTAAATTGGTGATCCCTTGATGCCTCAGAACATGTCCTACCAACCGATCCCTTCTTCTAGTCAAGCTGTGCCACAAACTCCTCTTCTCCCCAATCCTATTCAGTACCTCCTCATTAGTTACGTGATCTACCCATCTAATCTTCAGCATTCTCCTGTAGCACCACATTTCGAAAGCTTCTATTCTCTTCTTGTCCAAACTATTTATCGTCCATGTTTCGCTTCCATACATGGCCACACTCCATACAAATACTTTCAGAAACGACTTCCTGACACTTAAATCTATACTCGATGTTAACAAATTCCTCTTCTTCAGAAACGCTTTCCTTGCCATTGCCAGTCTACATTTTATATCCTCTCTACTTCGACCATCATCAGTTATTTTGCTCCCCAGATAGCAAAACTCCTTTACTACTTTAAGTGTCTCATTTCCTAATCTAATTCCCTCAGCATCACCCGACTTAATTCGACTACATTCCAACATTCCATTATCCTCGTTTTGCTTTTGTTGCTGTTCATCTTATATCCTCGTTTCAAGACACTGTCCATTCCGTTCAACTGCTCTTCCAAGTCCTTTGCTGTCTCTGACAGAATTACAATGTCATCGGCGAACCTCAAAGTTTTTATTTCTTCTCCATGGATTTTAATTCCTACTCCGAATTTTTCTTTTGTTTCCTTTACTGCTTGCTCAATATACAGATTGAACAACATCTCGGGAGAGGCTACAACCCTGTTTCACTCCCTTCCCAACCACTGCTTCCCTTTTATGTCCCTCGACTCTTATAACTGCCATCTGGTTTCTGTACAAATTGTAAATAGCCATTCGCTCCCTGTATTTTACCCCTGCCACCTTCAGAATCTGAAAGAGAGTATTCCAGTCAACATTGTCAAAAGCTTTCTCTAAGTCCACAAATGCTATTGCCTTTTCTTAATCTAGCTTCTAAAATAAGTCGTAGGGTCAGTATTGCCTCACGTGTTCCCAAATTTCTACGGAATCCAAACTGATCTTCCCCGAGGTCGGCTTCTACCAGTTTTTCCATTCGTCTGTAAAGAATTCGCGTTAGCATTTTGCAGCGGTGACTTCTTAAACTGATAGGTCGGTAATTTCCGCATCTGTCAACGCCTGCTTTCTCTGGGACTGGAATTATTATATTCTTCTTGAAATCTGAGGGTATTTCGCCTGTCTCATACATTTTGCTCGCCAGATGGCAGAGTTTTGTCAGGACTGGCTCTCCCAAGGCTGTCAGTAGTTCTAATGGAATGCATGCATAACGTTTTAATTTATTACTATTAACTCCATTCACAACACATTTCATAAACAGTAGCCATGATTATCACAGGATGTACCTACAAAATTATATCAACGTACGACACATAGTTCAGGAGACACGACGTCTTAAACATTGAACTGCGTGAAAATGAATATGCAGGTCGAAATTTGCTATAGATACAGGTGAAATATGTGTACAAATACTTGTAAAATATGTTAAATTGATGTGAAATATATTTGACATGTGCGTACATGGGCAAAGCCATGGTTAAAAAGGTCATCCTAAACAGCTGGAACGATTTCAACCAAATGTGGCACACAAACTAGTTACGATCTGGAAAGAAATTATGAGGGTAAGAACCACCAGCCCCTATTGGGGTGAGGGTGATAACGTGGAGAGAGAACGGAAGGGGAGGAGATGGACAGACAGAGAGGGGTAAGGAAGATACGGACACAGGTAGGGGAGAGGAGGAGATGCACAGAGAGAGAGGGGGAGGAGGAGGAGATGGACAAAAGGAGGGCAGAGGAGGAGATGGAATCAGACGGGCGAGGAGGCGATGGACAGAGGAACAGAGGAGGAAGAAGCAGATAGGGGGAAAGGAGCAGAAGGAGAGACGGGAGGACCAGTTTAACAGAGAGAGGGGGAGGAGCAGGTGGACAGACAGAGGGGCAGGAGTAGATGGACAGAGGGAGGGCGAGAGGGAATGTGCAGTGAGTGGGAGGGGGGGAGGGTTAGGTAGAGAAGGTGTACAGCGAGAGGGGGTAGATGAGATGGTAGAGAGGAGGAGCTGAAGGCGGAGATGGGCAGAAAGAGGGGCAAGGAGGAGATGAAGTAAATACATACTCGGGCTTCACTGGGTACTCAGCTAGTAGTGAAATAAATTGTTTAATTCAAATAAAAAATCATCTTGCAGGAAAAGATTTCTTTCTAGAATAACAAAATAGTAATGTAGTTTTCACCGTATTTTGATAACCCATGGGTCATGCTGTAACCATTTTCTATTTTCAATGGCGCCCTGAAAAGTAATACCTACGAATATTTTATGTAAAAACTCTTAAAGCTTTTTAAATAACACATACGTTATTAACATCCTACAACGTTATTCTTCATCGTTACATATTCTTTTCTCAACATAGTCACCCAAGAGACGAACACATTTCTCCCAATGAGAGGCCAGTTTGTTGATACTGTCGCTGTAGAATGTTCGCGTTTGTTGACGGAACCAGAAGCTCACCTTTGCCTGCACCACTTCATCGCTATCAATGTGAAGGCCTCTAAAGTGCGCTTTAAGTTTTGGAAACAGATAAAACTCGGATGAGGCCGAGTAGGCCGAGTCTGGACTCTATGGAGGATGATCGATGACAGTGAACCCAACGCATCGGGTTATTGCAGATGTCGTGTGTGGTCTGGCATTGTCACGCTGAAGGAGAGAATGCTCCAGTGTGAACGAAATCTTCGATTTCTCGACTCGATTATAGCACGCTGTTTCTCACACACCGACATAGTTACATTATACACCGTCATGTTACACGCTACAATTCGGAGCCCTCTGTCGTCAGAGAGCTACAAATCTGTAAACGTGATGAGCAAACATGTAAACATGATGGGCGAACATGTAGAGTGTGAATAGAGTTTGTTTTTGTTTCACATACAGAATTCGGAGGCATTAATTTTCAGCACACTCTCGTATGAGCTTCGGTAAACAACCACATTGAAACATACAAGAAAGAAAGAGTCATGTAGCATTATTGTCTGTGAAATCCGTAGAGGTTGTTCAATAGTGTTATCAGAAACGTCTGCTTCCTCCAGGCACAATGGACCCTTTCCATATAGTGTATGTGAGTTTTGCCTTCAGTGTATCTTTTGAATGTAGGTGGCTATAATGTGTGTCTATGGTGCCATGCCTGTGTTGTATGATTGTATGATGATGTGAAACCCAGTGCCGGCGCCTTGCTTACTCCTTTCGAATCAAAACAGGTAGAAATTTACTCTCGAATAGCACCAAGGGAGATCTTCCAGGGTCAACATCAGCTACTGTGTCACATGCCCTCACTTCATGGGACACTGCAGATAGATCTGGATTTTAATTCAGGACATCGGGCAAGTCAGGTGATCTGGATCTTTACGTCACCACCTATCTTGCCCTTGTCTGCAAATGCTGATGGTGAAAATTTCTTCGACCATTTGGATTCGGGCCGTGTACCTCCAATTCGAGTGGCGTGGACATGTGTTAGCTTCTACGCAGACGGGTAACACACTGAAGAATGCTTCTTCAATAAATTCAGCCTGCAGGAAAAGTGAAAGATATACCTTACTTTTCTGTACTACTTGGTAGGTTAAACAAAATTAAAACAATGTCTGCCCCCGCTGACGTGTCTAATTACCGCGAGACAAGCTGCTGCATCGATTGCGTCACCACGAGGCTACACTGAATAGAGGACGAAGAATTTTCTCAACAGCGCCTCCAAGACACAAATATCTGTTGAACAGACTACAGAAACTGCATGACAGTAGCGCAGCACTTTCTCGAATGTATGTTATTACGAAAAAATCTGTACGAAATAAAATAAACCAAGTAGTATCTCCAACGATTATAAGACATTGTCCAAACATGCTTTCAATAGTAGTAAAAAGAACTGGTATTTCATTTTGTACAGGAAGGTGTTAAGGATCTACTGCTCCAGATAAAAGTATTAAACTCCCTTCCATCAGACGTTAACGGTTTTATTAATACGAGGGCTTGCTGAAAAGTGATGTCTCTGAGATTTTTATGTGAAAATTCTTAAGGCTTCATAAATAAAAAAGACTTTATTAACATTGTACACCTTTATTCTTCATGCCGACAAATTGGTTTCTCAGTATGCTCACCTTGGCGACAAATACATTTCTCCCAACGAGAGAAGAGTTTGTTGTTACCATCACTGTGCATTCGGGAGGACGCGGGTCCGGCCATCCTAATTTAGGTTTTCCGTGTTTCCCTAAAGCGCTCCAGGCAAATGCCGTGATGTTTCCTTTGAAAGGGCACGGCCGACTTCCTTCCCCATCCTTCCCTAATCCGCTGAGACCGATGACTTCGCTGTTTGGTCTCTTCTCCCAAACAACCCCAACCCCAACCATCACTGTAAAACGTTTAACTTTGTTGTACTAGCCACAGCCTCACTTCAGCTTGTACCGCTTCATCACTATCAAAGAGATGTCCTCAACTACGTTCTTTAAATTTTGGAAGCAAATGAAATTCGGCTGGGGCCAAGTTGGCGCTGTATTGAGGACGATCGATGTCAGTGAAATCAAGGCGTTGGATTGGTACAAGTGTCTGGCATTGTCATGCTGAAGGAGATGGTGTTACATGTGCGGACGAACTCTTCGAATCCGTGCTTTTAGTTTCATGAGGGTCTGATTCTCACGCACCGACATAGTTGCGTTGCACACCGCCACGTTACAAGCTACAATTCGGAGCCTTCTAGTGGCAGAAGGTTGTAACTTGCAACAGCGAACCAGAAAATTCAACCAAGTACAACACATGACATGTAATATCTCAACCAACATTGAGGAAAGAATAAAAAATTTGGAGCCATTACTTTTAAGTATGCCTTCGTATACAGCTATCCAAAAGACTTCTAAAATAATCTTCTTGTTAAACCTGTCTATTCACAGAGTGAATTTTCCAGTAAAAGAGTATATCTAAAATCTTAAACGATTGATGAACCATTGTATACATTGTGTTCCTACGAGCATTGTAAATTCTCACGCATCATTTTATCTTCAAGTTTTTACATTCGGTTTTAACATCTATTGAACTTACAGTAACATTGTAAATTATTGTTTTTAACTGTAGAGACAAACAACTTGCTATTGTCTGTGTCGTTGATGTAATATAAATGATATTTAGTGCATATGATTCATGAGTCTTTGATTGTTTTATTGGAGTTTTATATTTAACAAGTTTGTCTACTTCCAAATTCAAGCATTTCATTTGATGCTTGCGTCAAAGGTTCTCAAACAGAAATAAAACAAAACAAATAAACACAGTTGTCTGTATTTTCAGGGGTGTATGAACATGAGTTGATGCACTGATCTTGGCTATGATGTTTAATAGTCTAAGGACTGCTACCTAAAAAATTTTTCTGTTAGCCGCATGTTAAAGGCTCTGCTTCACAAAAATTAGGCAAAAATTACAAGTAAGAGCGGTAAATATTCCAGTGAACATGAAAGGAATTAACAACATGAGCGAAATTTGAGTATTGTATACGATTTTCACAGCAGTTCTGTACAAAAATACGAGGGCAACCTGCGTCGATGTAATCTGCTTATGTCATCTTCACATGGCAGACGACTGAATATGTTTGAGAGCTGGCTGACAGCTGGTCCCGGCGGAGGTTCGAGTCCTCCCTCGGGCATGGGTGTGTGTGTTTGTTCTGGGGATAATTTAGGTCAAGTAGTGTGTAAGCTTAGGGACTGATGACCTTAGCAGTTAAGTCCCATAAGATTTCACACACACAGAGCTGGCTGACAGATGGATTTGTGAGAATAAGAGAAGTCTGCTGGAACAGCTGGTTTTACTGAGTACACTCGATGAATTACTTACCGAATGGCCTGCGATGTAGGGCCAATGGCAGATTGGAGCCAAGTCCAACTTACGTGATTGCCTGCAAGTTCGATCTTCTGTTATTCATTACTGTCGCAGCTTATGCACTGAAGAGCCAAAGAAACTGATACACCTGAGTAGCGTCCCTGCGAGGCCGCAGAAGTGCCGCAACACGACGTGGCATGGACTCAACTAATATCTCAAGTAATGCTGGAGGGAATTGACACCATGAATCCCGCAGGTCTGTCCATAAATCCGTAAGCGTACGAGGGGGTGGAGGTCTCTCCTGAACAGCACGATGCAAGGCATCCCAGATATGCTCAATAATGTTCATGTCTCAAGAGTTTGGTGGATAGCTGAAGTGTTTAAACTCAGAAGAGTGTTCCTGAAGCCACTCTGTAGCAATTCTGGACGCGTGTGTTGTCGCATTGTTCTGCTGGAATTGCCCACGTCCGTCGGAGTGCACAATGGACGTGAATGGATGCAGGTGATCAGACATGATACGTAAGTACGTGTCACCTGTCAGAGTCCTATCTAGAAGTATCAGGGGTCGCATATCACACCAACTGTACACGCCCCACACCATTACAGAGCCTCCACCAGCTTGAACTGTCCCCTGCTAACATGCAGGGTCCATGGATTCATGAGGTTGTCTCCATACACGTAGACGTCCATCCGCTCGATACAATTTAAAACAAGACTCGTCCGACCAGGCAACATGTTTCCAGTTACCAACAGTCCAATGTAGTTGTTGACGGGCCCAGGCTGGGCGTAAAGCTTTGCGTGGTGCAGTCATCAAGAGTACATGAGAGGGCCTTCCGCTCCGAAAGCCCAAATCGATGATGTTTCATTGAAAGGTTCCCACACTCACACTTGACTGATAGCCCAGCATTGAAATCTGCAGCAATTTACGAAAGGGTTGCACTTTTGTCGCGCTGAACGATTCTCTTCAGTCGTCGCTGGTCCCGTTCTTGCAGGATCTTTTTCCTGCCTCAGCAATGTCGGAGATTTGATGTTTTACAGGATTCCTGATATTCACGATACACTCGTGAAATAGTCGTACGCGAAAATCCATACCTCAGCGCTACCGCGGAGATGCTGTGTCCCATCGCTCGTGTGCTGGCTATAACACCACGTTGAAACTCCCTTAAACCTTGATAATCTACCATTGTAGCAGTAGTAAGCGATCTAACAACTGCGTCAGACACTTGTTGTCTTATATAGGCGTTGCCGACCCCAGCGCCGTATTCTGCCTGTTTACATATCTCATGTTTGAATACGCATGCCTATAAAAGTTTCTTTGGCGCTAAGTGTACTAACACAGCTTTGATAACTGGGAAGATTACGGGCTACGACGTATGTAGGTTACCAATCTTTGCTATTATGCAGTGGAAGGTATAGGGCGAGACCCAATTCTAAATGCTGTTAGGTTTTGATGTAGCCAGTGGGAGTGTAATATTATTGAGCATAAGCTTCACACAGGTGGTATGTACGCAAGACGACCAGCCCCTCTGTACCACTTTTTGGTTGTCATATGAGGGACCATCTTTGGAGGTCATGCCAAGAAGTTCACTGATGTACAGATCTATAGTGGTCCATATTCGTCACTACTGACTCACAGTTTAGCTCCCAAAACGGCAGCTTTGTTTCAATACGGATTGAAACCAGAACAAGTATCAAACAGCAACAGACAAAGGACTCGTGACTGGATGAATATCTCCAGCAGCAAAGAATTCAGTACACAGAGCGGCCATGGCAACCTCCCGGCATTAATGTTGTGGAGCATGAACGGGAGTCTTTCTGGAAGTATGTAGCTGCTCCTCAGACTCTTACCAGACCCAGTGCTGTGCTGTAAGGTGAATACGTGTAGCATTCACTTCCCATGAACCTACCAGACTTCGTCATTAACAACATCATACATGTATGTGCCGTGTTGGTAGTCGGATATAAAAAATCCATATTGACATTGTAGTGCTACACCAAAGTGACACACGTATCTTGCACATTTTAAATATGTTCCAATTCTGAAGTGAGTCTATTTGAGTCTCTTCAGTGAACGTTAAAGGCAATGCTGGGATCCGGCATCGTTATTACCGGCAAGGATCTAGAAAAAGTGACTTGCAGTTGCTTCCTTGCAACTCCTTGTGTAGAATCAGGGAAGCATCTTTGTCACCGGCTCGTGTAGCTTAAGGAACAATGTTAGTTGCATGTTCCCTGTACCATTTGCGTGATATATTGTATGTCTTGACGGTTCATTTCACGCACTCTTTAACATTCCTTGAAATATATTTACTGTTCTTTCATCAATATCTGACCTCTGGAACTTCTATGTAGGTCGTTCAACACACAAGTGCCATACGATCATAAATTATTCGTAGAAAAACACAATGTTTGTCATAACGTAATGAGTACAATAAAATGAAATGAAGTTGGTACAAACCCTGCGCTAAGTGAAGATAAGAGACTAAACCAGATTATGTACTTCCACTCTATTTCTATTGTACACACGTTCAAGGTTTCATCGCTGTCTCGTAAAGACTTCGAATCTTGCCAGTCCGTTGCATTGCATACTAACACGAATAACTAGACGATATCTAATCTACTCAGCATCCTCTATCTGTACGTGTCTCGACCCTCTTTGAGTCTACATAAGTCCGCGCAGTTTGCTGCTATTCTAATTCTGGTGCTGAATTCTATTTATCACTTGCAAGATGTCACGGAAAGAAGTTACAGAGCAATATTTTCGAAGCTGTGCGTGTAGTTTCCTTTTGATTCATAGGCTGGATGCCCTTCCTGTTGCCTCAAACATCATACAAGTCACATGCTCGATCTATCTGAGTCTCGTATAAATTTTGTTCTCTGTATATTTGTATTCTAACTGTTTGTGGTGTTCCTGGGCTAGAGGTTGAAAAGAGACCGACATTTACCTTGACGAGAATGGAAAACTGTCTAAAACCCAAATTCACTCTGGCTGTTTCTCTGAGCCTATGATTGCTAGTGAGGCACTTGTATATTACTTGGACATCTTCTCACGACTGCGTGTTTCAGGCGCTTTATGCTATGCGAGCAAGTCCAAATCTTGTGTCAATGTTCTGGCTCAAATACCACACCTCTCCATCGTGTCTCATGGAATATGGACATCTGGTAGTGAGGTTTCCGTCAGATGGGGTCATTAGGCTCGACAGTCCACGTGCCAGAACTGCGTTTCTCTCTCTGCATTCTATTCATTTCCGTCCCACCGACAACAATGTTCCTTGTAGTACCCTCTCCTACCGACTCATCGGACATACGAGGTGTGGCTAGAAAAAAACCGGACTAGTACTGGTGAAACAATAAAACGAATGCGATAAGGCTGAAAGTCGCGTGGCCTGTCACGTGACTCTCGCTCCGCCTACTGCTCGAGTTTCATCTGCCTCCTGCACTCAGTCTGCCCGTGGCGTCTGTTTTAAGTAGTTGACGTTTTGTCTGTGCGTCGGAAAGTGTTGAGTGTACAGAAAGAACAGCGTGTTAACATCAAATTTTGTTTCAAACTAGGAAAATCTGCAAGTGAAACGTTTGTAATGTTACAACAAGTGTACGGCGATGATTGTTTATCGCGAACACAAGTGTTTGAGTGGTTTAAACGATTTAAAGATGGCCGCGAACACACCAGTGATGACACTCGCACTGGCAGACTATTGTCAGCAAAAACTGATGCAAACATTGAAAAAATCGGTAAACTTGTTCAACAAGATCGCCGTTTAACAATCAGAGCAGTGTCTGAGTTAACAGGAGTTGACAAGGAAAGTGTTAGGCAAATTCTTCATGAAAGTTTCAACATGAACAAAGTGTGTTCAAAAATGGTTCCAAAGTGTCTCACAATTGAACAGAAGGAACGCCGAAGAATGATTTGTTCTGACATCCTGGAAAACATTGAAAGTGATCCCACCTTCTTACAAAACGTTATTACTTGCGATGAATCGTGATTTTTTACTTACGATCCCGAAACTAAACGCCAATCGATGCATTGGAAAACTCCTGGTTCTCCACGACAAAAAAAAGCACGAATGTCAAAATCGAAATTCAAGGCAATGATGATTGTTTTTTTTGACATCAAAGGGACTGTGCACATTGATTGGGTACCAGAGGGACAAACAGTGAATCAGCATTACTACATTAGCGTCCTGGCTACCCTACGTGAGCGAGTACGGAGAAAACGGAACGATTTGTGGAGGAAAAAATTATGGATCCTTCACCAAGACAATGCCCCTGCTCACAGTGCGTTGTCAGTGAAGACGTTTTTGGCAAAACACAACATTCCCATCTTAGATCATCCACCCTACTCACCTGATTTGGCCCCCTGTGACTTTTTTCTTTTCCCTAAAGTCAAGTCAGCTTTGAAAGGAACTAGATTTGAAACTGTTGAAGCAGTAAAAGAAAAAGCGACGGAAGTAATGTATGGACTTACCGAAAATGATCTGCAGCATTGCTATGAACAGTGGAAAATTCGTATGGAGCGGTGTAGAGACCGAGGAGGAGAGTACATTGAAGGAGATAACATGAAATTGTAAATAATTGTAAATAAATGTTTTTTCCAGCATCAGTCCGGTTTTTTTCTAGCCGCACCTCGTAGCTCGTCTTCAGCAAGGTCCTTGCTTCCATCCCCTCCAAACCCGCACACAAACATCATGAACGATTTCTCCCTCTCCCCAACACAGTGTGACTTCCTTTCGAATCTTTCCGCTGATGATCAGCTCATACACGTAATCCACCTCCTATACCTACCATACAACAAACGCCAATGAACATGTGTACCATTTTGTTCTCCTGTTCAAACTCCAGTGGTATGCGCTTGTAGTCAGTTACATCCGTCTAATTACATCCTTTCCAACTAAATTTCCAGTCTGTGTAACAATAAATAACACCCAACACCACGTTTTCTACCCAACCGTAGTTGTGCCCCAAAGATGTGCCATGTCATTGCTTGCTTATTTTCTTTACGCAGCCGACGTTCCTAAATCGCCCTGTTGCATAACCTTCTTCAATATGTTGCTGACTCCACTTTCATTGCTATCCATACCACACTCAGCCCGTCCCAAACATCACTCTAACTCCACCTCACTGATTTCACCTGTTAGTATAATCTGAGGTAATTCTCCATCAATCCTACAATAACACAGATAACAATTATAGGAAGAAGCACCAGAAATTAACGTCCCTGTGGCTTCCGCTTCATAGTCAACAATCGTCAAATTTACCTAGCTAAAACGCTAAATCAATCGATTAAGGGCTAACTTGGAGCCGGTGGCGCAGCGGTTAGACGCTGGACTCGCATTCGGGAGGACGACGGTTCAATCCCGCGTCCGGCCATCCTGATTTAGGTTTTCCGTGATTTCCCTAAATCGCTCCAGGTAAATGCCGGGATGGTTCCTTTGAAAGGGCACGGCCGACTTCCTTCCCCATCCTTCCCTAATCCGATGAGACTGATGACCTCGCTGTCTGGTCTCCTTCCCCAAACAACCCAACCCCAACTTGTAGCCCCCAACTGATAATCATTCAACCGAAAGTCCACACTAGACTAAAACTAACAGTCGGCTACTAAATTCTACGGTTATCATACATACCTACAAGATCATCATCCGTACTATACAAAAGTTGCATGGATCTCTTCTCTTATCAAGATTTTCCATTTCCTCCAAATCTGTGATAATCGTACGTTCTGCCTTGCTGCCTATATAAGCTGATCCTACCCCAGCCGAATCCCGTACCAGCTGATTAAGTTCCCACGCCTCCTTAAACACCTGGAGTAGCTTCGCCAGTCCCACATGTCTCGGAAAATGGACTCTCAACATTCCGCTGTATTAGAATCCTGCCTGTTGCTACGCGTCTATCATCATGTCCCACCCTCCTATCATCTTCGCAACCCCATGCTCCTTTCCTGGGTAATTTAACAGACTTTTCCTTCAAGACTGTGAAATTTTTCCTGACATCCGCCCATCTTAACAACTATAATCTATCCTTCTTCTTGTACTCCAAATGACTATAAACATACGCTCCTCTTACCGCTTACGTCACGTCCCATGACCGTTCTGAATACTCATCCGACATTATTTTTATATCACTTCCATTACAGTCCCATCCACATCCAAATTCTATGCCTATAAAATGTTTCATAATCATGTCAGGTTTCAAGAACACACACATTACCAGTGTCTCATCAAGCTTAAGATCATCATTTTTATTACTACCAATAAATCTGATAGATTGACTGAATACGGCCCACAGCTTGCTACCTATGTGAAATCTGAATACGCAGGATACACCAAACCAGGGCCAGATCTAGGGGGGGTGGGAGGGGGAGGGGGAAAAGGGGGCAGCTGCCCGGGCCGGCAGAATTAGGAGGGCGGCAAATTTTTGGAGTTTTTTTTCCTTAAAAAGAAATGCTTAGGAAGTTCCTTAATGTTGCATTCATACTATTGTGGCTATCTAGCAAACAGTTCTTTTGAATTAAATGTTCAGATTAAGATGCAATGCATACAGTACTAGTGCCTTTTTGAGTTCTATTACACGTCTACGTTATTAAAATGCGAATTTGTTGAAAAACCGTCCCACAATCAAATCCTGGCTGCGCCTGTGAAGTGCGATAGTTATTCGAGAAAACACTGTTATCGCGCTGCAGCCTTATTACACCAGACGTCACGCAGTTAGCAGCAATAATCAGAATACTGACTCAAATAGTGTATTAAGCTATCTGTTCTAAAGTTCCATTCTAAATATTAATACCATTATTAACTTATTGGAACTTCTTGCTTGAACGTAAATACACTCCTGGAAATTGAAATAAGAACACCGTGAATTCATTGTCCCAGGAAGGGGAAACTTTATTGACACATTCCTGGGGTCAGATACATCACATGATCACACTGACAGAACCACAGGCACGTAGACACAGGCAACAGAGCATGCACAATGTCGGCACTAGTACAGTGTATATCCACCTTTCGCAGCAATGCAGGCTGCTATTCTCCCATGGAGACGATCGTAGAGATGCTGGATGTAGTCCTGTGGAACGGCTTGCCATGCCATTTCCACCTGGCGCCTCAGTTGGACCAGCGTTCGTGCTGGACGTGCAGACCGCGTGAGACGACGCTTCATCCAGTCCCAAACATGCTCAATGGGGGACAGATCCGGAGATCTTGCTGGCCAGAGTAGTTGACTTACACCTTCTAGAGCACGTTGGGTGGCACAGGATACATGCGGACGTGCATTGTCCTGTTGGAACAGCAAGTTCCCTTGCCGGTCTAGGAATGGTAGAACGATGGGTTCGATGACGGTTTGGATGTACCGTGCACTATTCAGTGTCCCCTCGACGATCACCAGTTGTGTACGGCCAGTGTAGGAGATCGCTCCCCACACCATGATGCCGGGTGTTGGCCCTGCGTGCCTCGGTCGTATGCAGTCCTGATTGTGGCGCTCACCTGCACGGCGCCAAACACGCATACGACCATCATTGGCACCAAGGCAGAAGCGACTCTCATCGCTGAAGACGACACGTCTCCATTCGTCCCTCCATTCACGCCTGTCGCGACACCACTGGAGGCGGGCTGCACGATGTTGGGGCGTGAACGGAAGACGGCCTAACGGTGTGCGGGACCGTAGCCCAGCTTCATGGAGACGGTTGCGAATGGTCCTCGCCGATACCCCAGGAGCAACAGTGTCCCTAATTTGCTGGGAAGTGGCGGTGCGGTCCCCTACGGCACTGCGTAGGATCCTACGGTCTTGGCGTGCATCAGTGCGTCGCTGCGGTCCGGTCCCAGGTCGACGGGCACGTGCACCTTCCGCCGACCACTGGCGACAACATCGATGTACTGTGGAGACCTCACGCCCCACGTGTTGAGCAATTCGGCGGTACGTCCACCCGGCCTCCCGCATGCCCACTATACACCCTCGCTCAAAGTCCGTCAACTGCACATACGGTTCACGTCCACGCTGTCGCGGCATGCTACCAGTGTTAAAGACTGCGATGGAGCTCCGTATGCCACGGCAAACTGGCTGACACTGACGGCGGCGGTGCACAAATGCTGCGCAGCTAGCGCCATTCGACGGCCAACACCGCGGTTCCTGGTGTGTCCGCTGTGCCGTGCGTGTGATCATTGCTTGTACAGACCTCTCGCAGTGTCCGGAGCAAGTATGGTGGGTCTGACACACCGGTGTCAATGTGTTCTTTTTTCCATTTCCAGGAGTGTATTTTAATAACAATGTGCATCAAGTAAGTTAAATTAAATTATTTAATTGTATTTGCAGCAATACAAGCTGTCGACTAACAAAAACATTTTCCGGCTTTGTATTCCTTAAATCGGTGAGCATCAGCCGAAAATCAGCTAAGATGTCAACACCGGCTGACAGGGAATAGTTTCACATTAAAGCTCTCAGAAATGATGCGTGCGCAGCCTTCCCTCTCCAGTCGCCGTTTATTGTTGGGGCGTTACATGTAGAGATGGCTCGAACTCGTTCATTCCCGTGAACTACTTCATTCATAATCAAAATATCCACGGGTGTGCTGCCGGTCTATAGTGTCCAACGGGCACAATATTTCGGCGATCAAACATGTCACCATCATCAGGTGAACTGACGGACTGAGCTCCTGTGAACGTGCCGGCACGGAGATCCGTACGCTATGGCTGCTCAGAGGGAACTGGGTTCGGTCGCGGCGGCGGCCGATTTAAATACCCTCCGCCCGCGGCGCGCTCCCTCCGCCGTCCGCGCCCCGCGGCACGGTCGCGCGGTGGAACAGATTGCGACGACGGCTGAGATGACGTCGGTGTGATGGCTCTGTCCGCCGTGGTCGTCACAACTATACGATTGCTCGGTTTACTCTTGATTAACCCAATCGCTGGTTCCCAAGCCTTGCTAAGATTATAGCCACAGTCACGGTTTATGAGGTCGTCATTGGTGCGAATTTCGATGGCCTCTCTAACAACGCTGTCCCAGTATCTCGACGTCTGTACCAGAATCCTCGTGCGGTCATACTCCATGGCGTGATTTTCCGACAAGCAATGTTCAGCGACCGCCGACTTGCTCGGATACATCAGTCGAGTGTGTCTCTGGTGTTCACGGCATCGATCCTCGACGGTACGCATCGTCTGACCAATATACGACTTGCCACATTGACACGGAATCTGGTACACGCCGGCCTTCCTCAAACCGAGGTCATCTTTGGCGCTCCCCACCAGTGCACGAGTTTTATTTGGAGGACAAAACACAGTTCCGACCCGGTGTTTCTTCAGAATGCGGGCGATTTTCCCCGAGAGTGCTCCTGTGTACGGAATAAATGCAGTGCCTACCTCCTCCCTCGTGACTTCATCCATCTCAACAGGTTGTGCTGCAGTGGTTGGGCGGAGAGCACGTTGCAAATGCACGCAGACAGCTGCCACCACCCCTCACAGAGGAATGGGGTACTTAAAACTCTAGTACATAGGGCGCGCACTATCTCAGACGCAGAGAGTCTACCCCAGGAATTGGAACATCTGAGAACAGTATTTCGCAAAAATGGGTACTCAGAGTGGCAGATTCAACGTGCTCTCCGCCCAACCACTGCAGCACAACCTGTTGAGATGGATGAAGTCACGAGGGAGGAGGTAGGCACTGCATTTATTCCGTACACAGGAGCACTCTCGGGGAAAATCGCCCGCATTCTGAAGAAACACCGGGTCGGAACTGTGTTTTGTCCTCCAAATAAAACTCGTGCACTGGTGGGGAGCGCCAAAGATGACCTCGGTTTGAGGAAGGCCGGCGTGTACCAGATTCCGTGTCAATGTGGCAAGTCGTATATTGGTCAGACGATGCGTACCGTCGAGGATCGATGCCGTGAACACCAGAGGCACACTCGACTGATGTATCCGAGCAAGTCGGCGGTCGCTGAACATTGCTTGTCGGAAAATCACGCCATGGAGTATGACCGCACGAGGATTCTGGTACAGACGTCGAGATACTGGGACAGCGTTGTCAGAGTCACCTTCCCAACCCAACCCATCGCAAACCTATCGTTCCCCACAAACACCGCGCGATTCGTCGAGAGGCAGTAGAGGGAGGACTGAAGTAAGGGGAGGATGAGTGACGTAGCGCCGATGTAGTGGGGGAGGGAGAGGGGAAGAGAGTGACTGAACTAGAAGTAAGTGTGGAGTGTGCTATCTGTGAAGAGTTTGAAGTACCAGTTCATTGAAATTGAGTGGTTAATTCACACTTCACTGGACTGAAGCGTTCATTTGAACGACTCATTCACGAGCTCCCCATCACTAGTTACATGGCGTGTCATTGTTTGCTGGTATTGATCTCTATTGTTCATCTGTTGTGTATTTAAATTTGTTAATAACTTTTCTAGCAATGGATGGTCGAAAACGGAGTAGTGGTAAGATGTATAGAAAAACAACAGAAGAGAAGAAGAATAAAATAAGTGAGGTGTTATCTCAGACACTAAAATTGGATTCCTTTTTCACAAAGCCTGCTGTCAGTAAAGAAAACAAAACATCAGGTAAGATTATATAATATAAATTGAATTTAGGGTATTTTGTGTAATGGACAATGTTGTAAAGGAGACTTTTCTAAAAACAAGCATACCAATTGCAAAGGTGTAACTTAATCCCAATCAGAGATCTTGAAAATATCGCTAACGTCTCCAAACTGGAAAACTGTCTTGCACTTACAGATAAAAATGGCCGCCATTCAGTAACGGTGCAAGGTAATTTTTTAAAGCTGTTTTGAATTTCTTAATTATAGGGTAATGACATAAAAAAATCAATATTTAAAAATGGTCAAGCAATCCTCACTGGACCACTTCATATGGATTGACTCAGGGATCAATCCCTTACAGTTACTGTAGCACTACCACAACAGAGAAAGACGTAAGCAAATTATTCAAAGACAGTATATCTCTCAAGTTCAATACGGATTATGTATTTTTTGGTTTCAAGTGAAACCGAAGATACCCAGAGGACGAAGGTAATAGACGACACCGTGAAGGAATGTGACACACTACTTCCTGGAACATTAGCTAGTGTTAAGCAATAGGATGAAACTTCTGAGTTTCAGTTTGATTTTAACGATCCTGGTACATGGTCGAAGAGGTTTTCTGACTCTGAAAGATGTAACATTATAAAAATAAGAGCAGAAACCGAATATAATCTTGATATCAGTAAGAGCTGTAGAGAAGGTCGCAATTTAAGTAAAGTTTGGTTTCTAAAGCAGTTAAAAAATGGGACAAAAGTTAAAAGATCATGGTTAGGTTATAGTGAGAGCAAAAACGCTTTATATTGTATCCCCTGCAGATTGTCTTGTCTCTTAGGCTCAGATTCTAAGTCAAAATCATTCTTAGCTAAAGACGAAGGGATTGTTTATTGGAAAAAGCTTAGTGAAAAATTGCCTGTCCATGAAAATGCACCAAACCATACATTTTGTTTTTGCTTAGAAGATGCAACAAGTCCACTAAAGAGACAGCTTACACTACACTCGTTCGTCCTCTGTTGGAATATTGCTGCGCGATGTGGGATCCTTACCAGGTGGGATTGACGGGGGACATCGAAAGGGAGCAAAAAAGGGCAGCTCGTTTTGTATTATCACGTAATAGGGGAGAGTGTGTGACACATATAATACGCGAGTTGGGATGGAAGTCATTAAAGCAAAGATGTTTTTCGTCGCGGCGAGATCTATTTACGAAATTTTAGTCACCAACTTGCTCCTCCGAATGCGAAAATATTTTGTTGAGCCCAACCTACATAGGTAGGAATGATGATCAAAATAAAATAAGAGAAATCAGAGCTCGAACAGAAAGGTTTAGGTGTTCGTTTTTCCCGCACGCTGTTCGGGAGTGGAATGGTAGGGAGATAGTATGATTGTGGTTCGATGAACCTTCTGCCAAGCACTTAATTGTGAATTGCAGAGTAATCATGTAGATGTAGATGTAGATGCTCTTGGAAGGCTCTAGAGTCTTCTCTCGGAAGCGGAGGCATTGATAGAGAGATGCAAGACCGGATAAAAAAAAAGAGGAATCTCACTGGAGAGCAACGTTGCACTGTATTATTGATGCTGTCGTTTTTCTAGCAAAGCAAGGAAATCCGTTTAGAAGAACAAAAGAAGTTGGTAATTTTGGTGATCCACAGAGTGGGAAATTTCTAAATACCATTGACCTTATATCACACTACAGTGTCCCCCTTCGTCTGCAGATTGAATGCCACAAGAAAGGGCTGGTTAGTTATTTTTCCAAACATATACAATATGAGTTCCATGACTTGATTGCTGACAAAATAAGACAAGACATAATTAAAGATATTTTAGATGCTACATTCTTTTCATTGATGTTTGACTGCACTCCAGATATCAGCCACAATGAGCAGATGACTCAAGTAGATCGCAATGTCAAGGCAAATGACTCAGAGGTTGTGGAAAGTTTAGTTGACTTTTTTACAGTTACTGACAAAACAGGAGAAGGTCTTAATCAAGAAATATTGAAAAAATAATACAAGATGGGTTGAACATTAAATGCTGCAGAGGTCAGTCTTATGACAATGGATCAAATATGGCTGGAAAGTACAAAGGGTTCCAGTCAAGAATAATTGAGAAGAATAACCTGGCCTATTTCGTACCATGTGCTCCTCACTCTTTAAATTTAGTAGGAGCACATGCAGCCAACGCATCTGCTGAAGCTCAAACATTTTGTGGAACTGTCCACCGTTTGTATCTATTCTTTGTGGGTTTCACATCAAGATGGGAAATCTTACAAAAACATGTACCCACAACATTAAAACCCCAGAGCAAGACTAGGTGGTCTGCAAGAGGAGAGGCAGTTGAAGCAGTTTATAAGCATTTTCATAACGTTGTAAAGGCTCTGGAAGAAATTGAAACTTAAAAATTCTCAACACCAGAAACAAAAACAGAGGCAAGGTCTACTTTAAAAAATATGAGAAAACTCAAATTTATTGCCATAACTTTTTCTGGTATGCAATATTGAAAAAAATAGATCATGTCAATCAGTTTCTGCAAAGAGAAGACCTTACGAGGTGCATTCAAGTTCTAAGGCCTCCGATTTTTTTTTCTCCGGACTGGAAAGAGATAGAAACGTGCGCATTGTTTTAAAATGAGGCCGCATTCATTGTCAATATGTCCCAGAGATGGCAGCACCGTATGGCAGATGGAATTTACCGCCAGCGGCGAGAATGAGAACTGTTTTAAATACTTAAAATGGCGACGTTTTCCTTACTTGAACAGCGTGCAATCATTCGTTTTCTGAATTTGCCTGGTGTGAAACCAATTGAAATTCATCGACAGTTGAAGGAGACATGTGGTGATGGAGTTATGGATGTGTCGAAAGTGCGTTCGTGGGTGCAACAGTTTAATGAAGGCAGAACATCGTGTGACAACAAACCGAAACAACATTGGGCTCCCACAAGCCGGTCTGATGACATGATTGAGAAAGTGAAGAGAATTGTTTTGGGGGATTGCCGAATGACTGTTGAACAGATCGCCTCCAGAGTTGGCATTTCTGTGGGTTCTGTGCACACAATCCTGCATGACGACCTGAAAATGCGAAAAGTGTCATCCAAGTGGGTGTCACGAATGCTGACGGACAACCACATGGCTGCCCATGTGGCATGTTGCCAAGCAATGTTGCCACGCAACGACAGTATGAATGGGACTTTTCATCGGTTGTGACAATGGATGAGACGTGGATGCCATTTTTCAATCCAGAAACAAAGTGCCAGTCAGCTCAATGGAAGCACACAGATTCACCGCCACCAAAAAAATTTCGTGTAACCACCAGTGCTGAAAAAATGATGGTGTCCATGTTCTGGGACAGCGAGGGCGTAATCCTTACCCATTGCGTTCCAAAGGGCACTACGGTAACAGGTGCATCCTACGAAAATGTTTTGAAGAACAAATTCCTTCCTGCACTGCAACAAAAACGTCCGGGAAGGGCTGCGCGTGTGCTGTTTCACCAAGACAACGCACCCGCACATCGATCTAACGTTACGCAACAGCTTCTTCGTGATAACAACTTTGAAGTGATTCCTCATGCTCCCTACTCACCTGACCTGGCTCATAGTGACTTTTGGCTTTTTCCAACAATGAAAGACACTCTCCGTGGCCGCACATTCACCAGCCGTGCTGCTATTGCCTCAGCGATTTTCCAGTGGTCAAAACAGACTCCTAAAGCAGCCTTCGCCGGTGCCATGGAGTCATGGCGTCAGTGTTGTGAAAAATGTGTACGTCTGCAGGGCGATTACGTCGAGAAGTAACGCCAGTTTCATCGATTTCGGGTGAGTAGTTAATTAGAAAAAAAATCGGAGGCCTTAGAACTTGAATGCATCTCGTACAATTGATAAAGCTGTTCGAAACATTCAAGGCCTTTTGAACTTTCTGAAAACTTCCAGAGTCTCTTGTACCTCTGAAGCTATTTCTGAGGTCAAAGTCCTAGTAGAAGATAATAAGATATCGACTCTATTCTCAGAGAAAAAGATCAGAAGAAAGAAAAAAATGACCCATGAG
Source organism: Schistocerca americana (assembly GCF_021461395.2). Classification (NCBI taxonomy): domain Eukaryota; kingdom Metazoa; phylum Arthropoda; class Insecta; order Orthoptera; family Acrididae; genus Schistocerca; species Schistocerca americana. The sequence continues at coordinate 654,215,415 of NC_060130.1, read as the reverse complement.
CTTTCTGAGGATGAAGTATCCAAACATTCACAGGAAGATTTGTTCAGGATATCCCTGTTAGAAATAATCGACAGAGTTATAATGGAATTGAGTACCCGGTTTACTGCACTGGAGAACATTAGTGCAAAATTTAGTTTTCTGTGGTGTCAAAATTCAAGAAATGGAAGTGGAGGACTTAAAGGCCAAAGCAGCAGAACCGTCTGGTACCTACACAGAAGATCTAATCAAGGAAGAATTTATTTTTGAAATTGAAAGTTTCAAACACCATGCCTTGGTAATAGAGAGAGACTTGCAAAATGCCACTTCATCATCCACATTAAGTTTGATTTATAAAAATAAACTGGTAGAGGGGTATCCAAACATTACTACAGCCTTAAGAATATTCCTTACCACACCAGTTTTTGTTTCCTCTGAAAAAAAAATCATTTGAGGAGCGTGACTGCTCATCAAAGATCAACAAATCTCAGTATAATCTCCATAGAGCACAAACGAACTGCTTCCATAAACCATGATGATATCATAAACGTTCTTGCAGTCAAAAAAGCTCGGAAAGCGAAGTTTTAAATTGATTATTGTATGAGATTTATGGTATGTTCTTATATATTTTAAAATTGTTTATGTTTGTTTTCTTTGACCTTAATTTATTTAATAAAATAAGTTAATCGTGTCAGATACTGACATTTATTTCGAAATATATTACCAAAATTACTCTCAAAAATTTTTGATTTTTATGAGTGGAGGTGAAAGAAAGGGCAGCAAATTTAAGCTTGCCCCCCTTCGTAAAACTCCTAGATCCGGCCCTGTATCAAGCATAAGGAAAATACCTCAATGGACTGGTAACTGTATGTCACCCAGCTAATGAGGCAATTTCTTGCACGAGAAACCTTCGTAGTTCGTCAGAGTAAGACAGAAAGCAGTCATATACGACTGTCCGGAAACTAAGAATTTCTGAACCTATGTTCATACAGACTTTAGCTCTATTTTTGCATGACGAATCCAACCCCTAAGTATTGCCCAGAATTTTTGATATATGTGTTGCACATGCTACAATATTTTAAGTGAAAAATCATCTGTGAAATTAAAGAGTCTGTAAAATACAAGACGTTGCTAGCATCACATCTGAAATTTTACTACAGATATAATTCTAGTTTTCTGTTTTTTTTCTGTATTGCAGTAGGATCGCCGTCCATGAGGCAGTATCTATGACTTGCCGTTTTAAATGAAACGTAAACATATTTTACACCTAACACACCCATGTGAAAATATGACAACATCGTACAAAAGAAAAAAATAGTATCAGTCTGAGCTGTGGTGGCATCTTGTACATTTGTTTCCACAGCTCGGAACATGGAAGGCGTCTATAGGCCCTCAAGCATATTTGATTAGTTGCGTCAGAATCCAATTACAGCACTTCGCATCGAAAAGGGAACTCCACGGAGGGGTACGCCAGGTGCTGAGGCTTTTGATTCACATTGCTTGTCGGATGTTCGCTAACCTAACTATTTTGACAAGCATGATTATTTATGGGAGTAAAGAATATTTCTTTGAACATTCGTTGACAGCAACTTTAATTGAAACTGTGCAGGCTCTCTCTTTCGCTCTCTCTCTTTTTTTGTGATTTGTTTTGTTAGATTTCAGTTGGCAGTTAAGTCGGGAATCATCACCCCATTTACAAGGTCTGAAGGCTGAGGCGATTAGTTTTTTAAGTCGACAGAATATGTAAGCAGCACCCAGTTACAACACTTGTAAGGCCGATTAGCCCCGAGGACTCTTTTAAACGGCTTTTAGACTGAAGCTTTGCCGATTATCAAAGGAGTCCATACTTTCGTCTTCGAATCAATGAGTGTACATTTAAACCCAAACTGCCCGTGCCTTCCACAGTATAAATGGCTAGGATCAGAATTCTTGGTCCCTGTTTCTAATCCACTAATGTGAGTCACGACTTTTGGGTGTGTTCTAAACTCTCTAGTTTTCTGGCTATGAACCTCGTACAATCTTCAGTGTGTCTTATGTAAGATGGATAACCCCCAAGACTTCCTGAAAAACATTCGAAACAGGTTCAAGACATCACAAAAAGGTTTCCGAAAAGTGACTGCTTGCATTGTGTCAGTACTTTCCCGCATATATAATTTGGGAGTTTGAGATTTTCGTAAAGGAAGTATACGCTTCATAATTTTTGCAGCGAAACTTTTCGAAACATGGCAGGGAAACATTCTGAATGCGATGGCCAAGGCTGGCGGAAAGGGCAATTTTCTACATTTACATATAATTTTATTTTCATTGCCTCTTAAGCGCAACATAAAGGGGTACGGACTGTTGGAGACGACTCTGCATTCAGAAGATTTTCTAAAAGTTTCGCTCCTAATCTGAGTATACGACGACCAAAACAAATTAGTCAGCAGTCAACCTCTTTGAACAGTTTTGGATTTAGCGTTCTCTCAGACTTGATAAAGATCCCGGGCAGACGAAGAGTATTTAACGAAGGGCCATTCTAGTATGTAAGGGGTTTCAGTGTCAATTCATATATGCAAAGCGCGGTATACAGCCCTATGAGTGGAATATGCGATACAGGTGTGTACTGTTGCACAAGAACGAGTATCGGATTGTTCAGTAGTAGTTTTGTGCGAATTTCGAAGCTCGTAGCACGGCTATCAGGTTTTATCTTGTTCCTATATTGGATACTGCAGAGACGGGTCAGAATATACCGCAAAGAAAAGTTTCTGCAACTTTTAAGAAAATTCTGTAAATGTCAGAATTAAAATTCGTCTTCCATATCTTATAACCTAACTAAATTCTCAAAAATACAAATAATTATTTATATACACAATAAATAAGTTGACGTTGTAAAACATGCCAAAGGCCAATGTCGACATTGATAGGTTTGATCGAGTACTTATTGTGGATTCTGCAAAAACTGGTCAGAAGGCACCTTAAAGAAGATCTACACATCTTTCGCGAGCATTTTGCAAAATTTACAGAATTAATCTTTGTCTGTTGTTCTTCATACTTATTGCCTGATCTAAATCAGAAAAATACAAATAATTATTTGTTTACACGGTAAATGAGTTAATATTGTACAACATCACACAGGATAATTTTGATATTTCAGTGTTTAAGTCTGTCTCGTTTCCCCACATCCTTCTTGAACCAAGCTGTTGTAACGTCTCCGATGGCCACGAAATCGACGGGCTGTTACTCTCTGACCTTTATTTTTTGTTCCATTTGCTCAATATTATGTATTGCACTCATTGTCATTACTACACCTGTCTTTCTGGTATCGTCAAAATGTTATCTAAGTTAAGTTTCAGCTCACATTGCCGCCGTGTTGAGAGGGTGTTGGTCGAGGGCGGCAGTCTCGTACTTATTTCACAGTCAGCACAAGTTTGGACTTGATTACTCATATGAAAACATGTAGCAGGCCTGTCTTCATTCACCAAGTTCAATTAAATACCCAAAACTAGAAGAACTTTTATATTATTTACTTGGCAAAATTAGCTCACTACTGCTTTCACAGCAATGAGACTACTACTTTACAGGCTGTGGGATTTGAACAAAACAATACCAATAGCTTGATACTCAGTTATGGAGCTCAGTTTCTGGCTTATCCGTAGCACGCTGAAGTCGTCCAGTGTTTTCCATCTTGTACAGTACCTTTTAAGTTCTCTAAGAAGCCACAGTGGAGTGTCGTAGTGTTGATCTACTATTATGTCATTCCGCACAGACTAACAAGAAGGATAAAAACTACGAATGGGATTGCTGTGGTTAATTTGCATCACCAGGATTGGTAAGTCGTGATACATGTCGATGTCACGGTACGTGTATGTCGAAGACGGGCGCATCACGATTGCCAATATGTATTAAGGCAGGTCGTGAAGCTATTCTCGTGTGGGGAATGCTTATATGGATGAAACGGGGTTCTGATACGCATGCCATAGTCTTTATCATCGTAATTATGAAGAAACATTGTGAGGACGTTTGCTTGGGTGAAATGGAGTTCCTGATTCGTCTGCTATTGTCTCTCATTGGCAAGTGATATGCGAACTGTCCGGTCACTTGCACCCGTCTGTTCTTCTACATTAGTCCAAAGGCGACCTATGCCTTCAGCAAGAATGTTTACCACCTCATCACTCACGAATTGTGTGAGAATGATTCGAGGAACACTCTACAGAAACGAGGGTGATTGTGTGGACCTCAAGCCACAAGATCTTACTCCTGTTGAGTACATCTAGGATATCATCGAGAAAAATATGGGTGCTTCGATTTCAGCTCCGACGAATCTCAGTAATTTGTGGACAGTAGTTGAACCGTCAAAGTTCAAGATGGTTCCACAACGATTTCGGGGTCTAATGGAGTCCATACCACGAAGAGTCACTACCATCGTCAGGGCGAAAGGGTCTGCCTAGGAGCCTTGTGTGGCACCATTCCCACTTCGTATCTATCCTACTACGCACATCTAGGAAGCCACTGAGTAAGGTGAGCGCGTCTTGGTCTTAGCTTCTACCAGCCTCTGTGCGTTGTATGCTTCGTTGATCGGGATGGCCCCACAATGCGTTCTCTGTCTCGAGGAGTCCATGGCATCATGTGCTGTTTCCACCCTTAGCATCAATGGAGGTACTACAAGCTAGTTAATTGTTTATTAATCCATAGATTATTTACAAAATTATATCACATGTCATCTTAAATGAAAAAGGAAATAATTTTAAAAAAATTTAATTCAAGCATATACCAATGTTATATTAACTAAAAAATACTTTCACACTATTCATTTCTGTCAGATCACTGGTCACTTCCCACACTACACAAAGACTACACTATACTAAACTGTACTGTGTACACACACACACTTTCGGCTGCCATAAAGACTTTGACAGTACTTCAGCCAGCTTATCGAATTCCTTTGGCCCTTCTGGAAAAGTTGATTCAGTACCTCTCGACAATGAATGAGATCTTATCTAAAGACTTCCGGTTTCAGGTTACACACTTGTGCTATATATATTCAAGGTCACTCTCCACTCCTCTCCCCCCCCCCCCTCACCCCACCAGTCCTGTCCCCCCCCCCTCCCCAAGATCAATAAGATTCAAGACCCTCTCCCTCCTCATCTTTTATAACTAGAGCACTTGAGGAGGCGGGATCATCCCACAGCTGTGTACCATCGGAAAATGTTAAGGGTGTGGCTATTTGTTAATAACAGACTCTGTACCACAGTTGGATGGTAAAAAAACGCAACCTACACCTGGTAATGTAAGCAATCAGAGCATACATTCAGTTGTTCATTTATATAACAAATACGGGAAAATCAGAGAGTATGGAAAAAATGGAAAAATGTGGAAAAATATGGGAAAACCGATAGAAAATGTCAAAAATACGGTAAAATCCGGATATGACATGGTCATACATGGTATATGTAGTTTTACATAGCAAGCATACGAAATTTTGTGCATAAGTGCCTGGAGATCTCTTGGATATTTACCTAGATAATTACAAGTGTATACCAAGGAAGAGAACTTTTAGAATCACAGCACCATCAGCTCTCAAAGTGAGTGAAAGATTTGCTCTAAAGGATGATAAAGCTTGCAGAAACCTTGAAAAAATATATAGAGTTTGTTATTTATACAGAGAACGTGAGAGACAGACGCCACACATATACCTAGAAGTAATAATAATAATAATAAAAAAAACATTATACAGATGTAGTAATCGGAAAATGTAGTAGAGAGGGTCTGTGTGTTTTTAATGGGATAGCCCTCTTTGAAAATTTTAAAAATCGATTTCTTTTCTTTTTCTTTGTGCTTAAAATGTTCCCTGGGATGCCTACTTTATTGTAGTATTCGTTTCAAGTTCGCCAGAAACTCCGTTATCGAGTTGCAAGGCGATTTGTGAAGAACTGTCTCCAAAAAATATTCACAGCGCGAAAAATTGTAGACATGTATTTGGACGACGTCCTAAATGGTATTATGAAAATTACGAACGTGCTAGAACTTGAAATAGGACCAGCCTGTTACAACTTCTGCACAAAAGTGAACGACAAAGGTGTCGAGCGAGCAGAGAGCTGCTAAAGGGGCCCCGCAGAACCACCATGGCTACAGAAAAGATGGAAGAGGATCTTAATAACTTAACTACAAAAATTGTAACCCAAAACATTAAACGCGCTTTTCTCGAAACGGTAGTCTTCAAATTGGCGGGAAACTTAACTTTAGAACGGTACATCGGTACATATAAGTTTGATCAGAAACTGATGGCGGCATTCTAAATTGTATTCTCTGTCAGTACACGTAGCCGTTTTGCGATTTCTTCAAAAGTCTATTTTCAGTGCACGCTTTTGCGTCCATTGCTTGGGCGAAAAACATGAAACCTTTTTCAACGGGTCACCATTTTGTTAGAACTTCATGTTTTTCAATTATTCTATGTGTATTGATAGAAAATATATTGAAAATCACTTAAACAAAATTATTTTGTTACAGGTCCAATAGTAGGTGCTGCCAATGACCAGTGTTCTGGCTGCAAGGGGTCCTCCCATCTGGTACAGCGGGTTGCAGGGAGCCCTAGGCTAAGGCTAAACCAGTTCTCGGCAACGACACATGGTATAATATGATATTACACAATATTTACAATCAGAAAGGCACAGTTGATTGTAATTGACGGGAAGTCATCTAGTGAAAGAGAAGTGATTCCTGGGGTTCCCCACGGAAGTATTATAGTCCCTTTGCTGTTCTTAATCTATACAAACGATTTAGAAGACATTCTGAACAGCCTTATTCGATTCTGTGTAGATGCTGCTGCCGTTTACCGTCTAGTAAAGTCGTCAGAAAGTCGAAATGAATTGCAAAATGATTTAGACAAGATATCTGTATGGTGTGAAAAGAGGCAATTGATTCTAAATACACTCCTGGAAATTGAAATAAGAACACCGTGAATTCATTGTCCCAGGAAGGGGAAACTTTATTGACACATTCCTGGGGTCAGATACATCACATGATCACACTAACAGAACCACAGGCACATAGACACAGGCAACAGAGCATGCACAATGTCGGCACTAGTACAGTGTATATCCACCTTTCGCAGCAATGCAAGCTGCTATTCTCCCATGGAGACGATCGTAGAGATGCTGGATGTAGTCCTGTGGAACGGCTTGCCATGCCATTTCCACCTGGCGCTTCAGTTGGACCAGCGTTCGTGCTGGACGTGCAGACCGCGTGAGACGACGCTTCATCCAGTCCCAAACATGCTCAATGGGGGACAGATCCGGAGATCTTGCTGGCCAGGGTAGTTGACTTACACCTTCTAGAGCACGTTGGGTGGCACGGGATACATGCGGACGTGCATTGTCCTGTTGGAACAGCAAGTTCCCTTGCCGGTCTAGGAATGGTAGAACGATGGGTTCGATGACGGTTTGGATGTACCGTGCACTATTCAGTGTCCCCTCGACGATCACCAGTGGTGTACGGCCAGTGTAGGAGATCGCTCCCCACACCATGATGCCGGGTGTTGGCCCTGTGTGCCTCGGTCGTATGCAGTCCTGATTGTGGCGCTCACCTGCACGGTGCCAAACAAGCATACGACCATTATTGGCACGAAGGCAGAAGCGACTCTCATCGCTGAAGACGACACGTCTCCATTCGTCCCTCCATTCACGCCTGTCGCGACACCACTGGAGGCGGGCTGCACGATGTTGGGGCGTGAGCGGAAGACGGCCTAACGGTGTGCGGGACCGTAGCCCAGCTTCATGGAGACGGTTGCGAATGGTCCTCGCCGATACCCCAGGAGCAACAGTGTCCCTAATTTGTTGGGAAGTGGCGGTGCGGTCCCCTACGGCACTGCGTAGGATCCTACGGTCTTGGCGTGCATCCGTGCGTCGCTGCGGTCCGGTCCCAGGTCGTCGGGCACGTGCACCTTCCGCCGACCACTGGCGACAACATCGATGTACTGTGGAGACCTCACTCCCCACGTGTTGAGCAATTCGGCGGTACGTCCACCCGGCCTCCCGCATGCCCACTATACGCCCTCGCTCAAAGTCCGTCAACTGCACATACGGTTCACGTCCACGCTGTCGCGGCATGCTACCAGTGTTAAAGACTGCGATGGAGCTCCGTATGCCACGGCAAACTGGCTGACACTGACGGCGGCGGTGCACAAATGCTGCGCAGCTAGCGCCATTCGACGGCCAACACCGCGGTTCCTGGTGTGTCCGCTGTGCCGTGCGTGTGATCATTGCTTGTACAGCCCTCTCGCAGTGTCCGGAGCAAGTATGGTGGGTCTGACACACCGGTGTCAATGTGTTCTTTTTTCCATTTCCAGGAGTGTAGTAAAAAGTGTGAGGTGCTGTATATGAGTACTAAAAAAATTCCGTTAAATTTCGGTTATACTGTACGTCACACAAATTTAAAGGTTGTCGATCAACTAAATACCTAAGGATTACAGTTACGAACAACTTAAACTGAAACCATCACATAGGAAATGTTGTAGCGAAAGTGAACCAAAGACGGTGTTTTACTGGCAGAACACTATGCTTGTCCATCGTCTCCCGGTGTACTGTTGCGCGGTATGGGACCCTTACCAGGTAGGATTGACAGAGGACATCAAAAAAGTTCTAAGAAGGGCAACTCGATTTTTATTATCGTGGTGGAGCCGTTTATCGTTGCGGTGAGATAATGTCATGAAATTTCAATCACCACCTTTCCCCTCTGAAAGCTAAAATATTTTGTTAACTTCCGCCTACGTAATAAAATATGAGAAATCAGAGCTCACACGGAAAGACTTACGAGTTCGTTTTTCCCGTATGCTATTAGAGAGTGGAATGGTCGAAAAATAGTCTTGGGACCCTCTGCTAAGCAATTATGTGTGAATTGCAGAGTACTTATGTAGATGTAGGTGAATGAATATTTCATTCTTCAGCAGAGTGTGCACTAGTTTGTGTAATATGTGGTCTGCCACTGCTATCAGGCATACGTGAATGAAGACCTTGACCAACCTACAACGGTTTACTGCTGGAACAGCTATTCAATTCTGTATGTTAACTGAAAATTGATAATCAAGGCTGATTACACTAGAGTTTTGATGAATTTATAACGAGTTATTCAAAAGAGAAAATGCAGAGTTTTCTTCCTCTTGGTTACATTTATACACTGACATCCAAGTTCTAAAGTGAGCTTTTCTTGTGAAACACGAATAAGATTGGAGTTCACTACCCATATGACATCTTAGTTTCAGTACCTCGTACTAGAATTCGTAAACGTCTCCTATGAAAACACCCAGCTACTTCACGAAGAAAAAGTCTCTGAATATACTCGTATTAAAAGGGATCGTCAGTTTCACGGATTTGGGCGTTGTTCGCCACTTAGGAAGTAAATAATGCGAGAAAATTACGGAAACAGTGAAAAGGCTGATTTTTCCCCGTTGAAGACCTGGAAGAAAATTCGAAATTATTGACGTACTTAAAACTCTGTTTTTGTTACCATATCAGGGGAGACCATATTTCCTTTTTTGTGTATACGCTGTATGATTGATCGCTGTGTGGCGTCGGATAATTTGTTAATTACGTTTCTTTATGCTCTGTTCAGATTCCCACATTTCCACATTTTCACGGTTGCTTTCAGTTGCTGCTACTCGTATATGACACAAGAATGCACGTGCACACACCGTGTACTGAGAGCAAAAGTGCGGATTATCATACTCGTTCGTGACGTTTCAGGTAAGCTCGTATTTCAGTTACTATTTCTGTTGTTAAAATGAACATCCGACATAAGCTAATAGTGATACGGTAAATGTTTAATCCATTCGAATTTCGAGGTAAATTTTAATCATGACAGCAGATTATATACTTTAACGGTCACTCCAGCGTAACCTGAATGAGTTCTGTCCAATTTGCTGACTTCAGCAGAAGCAGCCTAACGCACTAGGTATCTTCCTGGATAACATATAATTTCCTACCTGCTGCATCACTTCCTGTCTGCTTAAGTTCTCTTGAATCTTTCATGTGTTTCATACGGTATTCTCTCTGTATATACAGCTTCTTTCAATACTTCACCGACACATCTAAGGTCATAAACTGAGGGTCATTTTTTGCTAATATGCGAGGGGCGTTCAATATATAATGCAGCACACATTGTCTTCAAACTGGCTTCTGTAACAGAGGTGTGTTCCAAGCAGAGAGCTGCCATAGAGCTTCTCTTGGCGGAAAACAAGAGCATCGCAGATATTCATAGGCGCTTGCAGAATGTCTACGGAGACCTGGCAGTGAACAAAAGCACGGTGAATCGTTGAGCAGGGCACCTGTCATCATCGCAATATAGTCGCACAAAACCTGTCCGATTCCTACATGACGGTCGGCCGCACACAGCTGTGACTCCTGCAACCACACCCATTCGAGGTGATCCACGGATCACAATCAAACTCTTGGCTACTCAACTGCACGTCAGTGTTGGACTCTGACAAATGTGCTCACCCGAGAGGGGTTCACAAACTTCATCGGACTGTTCTTCCTCATCCATCCTACAGCCCGGATAAGGCACCATCCGGCCCAATGAAGGATGCAATTTTTACCACGTTTTTATTACGTCGCTGTCTTCTCTGTGTGTCTATCTGTACATCAAAAATTTTCCAGTACATTTTCAACTAACATCCCAATGAGCTAGAGACTTCAAATTTTAAACATAGCTCAGAGCTGGTTGACAGCGCAACGTTAACTCGCTTTCTTGTCGGTCAGTTCGGTAGGTGTGGGGTGAAAAAGTTTGGTGGTAACTGACATGCAAGCTGTTTTGTAGGACTCGTGTGGTGTGTGGATTGTATCAAAATACGTTCCAGGCGATAAGATGGTCATAGCTGAGCAGAGAGAGGGGAAAAACGAGATGGATATCGCTTTCCTGTCTGTCGGTACAAATTTTGCTATTGGTTTTAAACGAACTTCCTGATGAACTAGAGACTACAAATTTTAAACATAGCTTAGAAGTGTATGACATCTACATCTACATACAGAGTCTTCTCGGTGCATGCTGGAGGTTAGCACATGATACTATTAGTCATTTCCATCCTGTTCCACTCGCAAGTAGAGAGAGTGAAAAAGTACTCTCTAAAAGCGTAATTTCTTGCATCTTATCTTCGTGGGTCTTATGCTAAATGCACTTTGGCGGCAATATAATCTTACTGCAATCGCCCTCAAATGCCGGTTCTCTAAATTTCCGCAACAGTGTCTTGCAAAAAGAGCGTCGTCGTCTCCACAGGGATTCCATTTGCGTTCGAGAAGCATCTCCGTTATACCTGCGTACTGATCGAAACTACCAGTAACAAATCTAGCAGCACGCTTCTGATTTCTCCAATGTCTTTCTTTAAACCATCCCGGAGGCGTTCCCAAACGCTCTAACAGTACTCAAGAATGGGTCCCACTAGGTTTCTACACAGAATTTCCAAAGAAACTGGTAGAGGCACGCGAATCAAATACAGAGATATGTAAATTGGCAGAATAACTCGCTGCGGTCGGCAACGCCTATATATGCCGGAGGCCCACTCGTGTACGCTTGATGACAGCACTACATAAAGCTTTACGCCTCGCCTGGGCCCGTCAACACCGACATTGGGCTGTTGATGACTGGAAACATTGTATCGAGCGGATGGACGTGTACGAGTATGGAAACAACTTCATGAATCCGTGGACCCTGAATGTCAGCAGGGGACTGTTCAAGCTGGTGGAGGCTCTGTAATGGTGTGGGGCGTGTGCAGTTGGAGTGTTATGGGACCCTTGACACGTGACAGGAAGGTAAGCATCCTGTCTGATCACCTGCATCCATTCATGTTTATTGTGCATCCGACGGACTTGGGCAATTCCAGCAGGACATTGCGACACCTCACGCATCCAGCATTACTACAGAGTGGCTCCAGGAACACTCTTCTGAATTTAAACACTTCCGCTGGCCATCGAACTCCCCAGTCATGAACATTATTGAGCATATATCGGATGCCTTGCAACGTGCTGCTCCGAAGAGATCTCCACCCCCTCGTACTCTTACGGATTTATTGACAGCCCTCCAGGATTCACAGTGTCAGTTCCCTCCAGCACTAGTTCTCTAGTGGTGACGATATGAACTAAGCCAGTTGGAGTCCAGAGCCATTGGCGAACACACATGCTTGTGATTGGTTACATTATAAAGACAAGTCCATTTTTACCGCCATTTTCCTAGATGTGATGTATTATCATTTGGAATTTGAACTTCCCACCATTTTTCTGGGGGTGGGCGGTGTGGCACTTTCCCGCCAAAATTGAAACTTCCCACCAAAATCCGCCATCTTGGATGACATCATCGCCGCCATCTTGGATGACGTCATCGCCGCCAGTAACCCTGTTGTTCCAATACTCTCGTGTGCCCTTGATGACTGCACCACACAAAGCTTTACGGCTCACCTGGGCCCGTCAACACCGACATTGGACTGTTGGTGACTGGAAACATGGTGCCTCGTCGGACGAGTCTCGTTTTAAATTGTATCGAGCGCATGGACGTCTACGGGTATGGAGACAACCTCATGAATCCATGGACCCTCCATGTCAGCAGGGGACTGTTCAATCTGGTGGAAGCTCTGTACATCTAAATAAAGAAACAGACAGTAAATTTGTTAATCTTATTATATGCGACAGTAAAGACACGAGAAACGAAACAAGTTCAAACTTCACCTAAATGAACTGTATTTCATGCTGGTAGATGAGTACAAAAGTCGTTGCGACACTTCGTCTCTGTTATCCTAGCGACAGACATCCAGTACGAAATAAACGACTCACCGTAAATCTTCAGTTATGTCACATGTTTTCATAACTTTCTGCTGCCACCTTCATTTCACGAAGTAGCCACATAACGTTATGATGTCTTCAATTTCGCCGTTATCTCGATGTTTATTGGTCTACAGGCCCTTAACTTTTCATAATGTAATACAACCTACACACTAAAATGTGCTGCGTTCCGTCATTTAGAACGGACTTACGGGTGGTGGTATTTCGAAAAGAAAGACTTTAGTAGAGACTACTTAGTCAGTTAAAACTTGAATGTTAATATTTCTTTATGAATACGTATGACATTGTCTTAGAGCGATGGTGCGGAGCAACGAGACACGGTCGCCGCTTCTCAAATCTTCTTACTCGCTCTGCTGCACATGACTTTCGCCGACAACGATTTCTCTCTAAAGCTGAAGTAACAGCGTCAGCTTCTCTCCTTTTCCCACGAAGTTGGGTGAAGGCATTTGACATTTTAATAGTTCTGATGTAATGTGCTTCCAGAACCATGTAACTTCTCATTAGTGTTAGTGACTTATAGAGTACGAACGGCAAATAAAAAATGTCAACGACCATGTATATGTTAATTGAAAACATGTGGGTCCAGTACCACCAATTTTATAGAGCTCCTGAAAATTAGATATTTTTAATACCGAGAAGCGACTATTGAACTTTGTTCTTGAATATAAACTTGATGTTTTATATCTTAAGTTGGGTAACTGAAGATTTTGTGATCAAAGCATTTGTGGTTAAATCGTCTGCTAAAATTGGAATTCGCGCATTACGCTTTATATGATTCACAGTAAATATTTGGTAATGTTAATTATTACAAGTGGAAACTAGTAATTAGAAGTTTCCCTGCATAGTGATGCAGAAGTGTCTCTATATACTAGTGACGTAGTTATAAAATTGGCGTTCTGACCGGTAATTTTCTAAACCCGTTACACAAGAAGTGCTCACGTTTACGTATAAATTAGTGGATCAAATGCAGAACATATATGCACGATGCTTTCTTTAAGACCTTATTATCATCACTGTTAATGACCATCCAGACACATCCACAAGTTCGAAACTGTGCTACCTGTAAAAGAAAGAAGAGCCCCGTGGTCAAATAGACACGTGATTGAAAGGTAACGAAAATCAGTTCATAAATACCGTAATGTGGCAGTCTTTGCACACTGTTGCAACGTGTTGCGACGATCACGCCACTTGGATCCTGTCTTGCCGGGTAGAACCGTTGGACACCTTGAAGCACATCACGCACAAACCATAGTATCGTATACGCTGAATGGGAAGAGAAGTGTCATTTCCAAGTTTGGGTTGCAGTATCATGGCAATGGAAATATTCTTCGTTTGCCAGTACAATATTGACCATAAGAAATCATTCCACAATACGAAACCGAGCTAGGTTTCGCAGTGTTTAGCACACCGGACTCGCATTCGGGAGGACGACGGTTAAAATCAGCGTGATGGCCATTTTCAAAAGGTGCGGCCGATTTCCTACCGCATCCTTGAAACATTTCGAGCTTGTGCTCCGTCTCCAGTGGTCTCTATATCGATGGGATGTTAAACACTAATCTTCCTTCTTTCCGCCACAACCCCGAAAATTACTTACTGCACTACGAAGTCAAGGACATCTGCAATTCAGTTGTCATTAGAGCTAGATCCGTTTCTGAAGTAGTTATTCCCCGACAAACTATATATTGCAGTGTCAAAGTCGTTTGTCTCTGTACCAGACGTGCGACTGCGTATGCCACGCTCATGTAATTGGGCCAAAAATTAATGGGAGAATATATTCATCACACATTTGTCGTGCTTCTGAGGAGGAATATGTAACTGGTACAATAACATGAACACAGTGGAAAGCTATCAGCTGCTTGACGCTGATTTCTGATGCAGGAAGGTATCTACGATGTGCATGTGAAACATCACATCTTCGCTGGAGCTCGGAGGGATATTAATTCCACGAAATCGATTGGAAATGGTAATCGGTTGCCTTTATAGACCGCCTGGGTCACGATTTGTAGAGGTAGAGTGCTTCCGAGGAATCTTTCAGACTGTCGTTAATAATTCCTGGTCATACCTTAGTAATAAGAGTTGACTTCAACTTGTCTGGCATAAACTGGGACTGTCATGCCACCAAAACCGGTGCCACGGATAGGGTTTCGTGTGACGCTATTCTGAATGTGTTGTCCGCCAATTACTTCAAGCAGGTAATTAGAGAATTAACTAGTGAAGGGAACGTCTTAAGACCTCCTAGCAACAAGCAGACATGAACTTATCGAATCGGTTAACGTAGTGGAAGGTATCAGTGATCATAAAGCTGTGATAGCAATTATGACTACGAGTTTTACAAGAAATGTTAAGAATGGCAGGAAAATATTTTTGCTTTGCAAGAGTGACAGGATACAAATTGCAGCGTTCAATGATTTTGAAAGTAAAATTTTATCAACCGATATGAGTAAAGACCCTAAGAAGTTTTGATCTTACGTAAAATCAGTAAGCGGTTCGAAATCCTCTATTCATTCACTCGGTGATCATATCGGCACTGAAAAGGAATGTAACTGATAGAAGAACGAAATACTGTATTCAGCAAGAAATTTTTTCACCGTGGAAGATCGTAACACAGTCTCTCCTTTCAATCATCGTACGAACGGCAGATACTGAGACAACCATCGCGGAACAGAAAAGTAACTACAGTAGCTTGGTAGTGGAAAGACAACAGGACTAGCTGAGATACCTGTAACATTCTACAAAGATTATGCGAAAGAATTTGCTCCCCTTCTAACAGGAGTTTATCGTAGATCGCTGGAACAACGAAAGATACCTATAGACTGGCAAAAGTGCAGGTCATTTCCTTTTTCAGTAGGGGTTTTAGGACAGATGCATGTAATTATAGGCCTACATCGTTGAGGTCAGTCTGTAGTAGACTTACGGAACATGTTTTATGCGCAAGAACTACGACTTTTAGTAGAACGAGAAGCTCCTCGATATTAACCAACATGGTTTCCGCAAACAGAGATATTAAGAAACTCAGTCCCCTCTCTTCCTTCATGAGATCCATAGCGCTGAAGACAACAGCGCTCAAGTTGATGCCGTTTTCCTTAACACCGTCCCGTACTGCCGTTCAGTGAAAAAATATGGGAGTACCGAATACCGGACAAGATTTGCGACTGGTTTCAAGACATCGTTGCAGACAGAACTCAACCCGTTGCTGTAAACGGAACAAAATCGACAGATGTAAAGGTAATTTTCAGAGTATCCCAAGGCAGTGTGATAGGTCAGGTAACGTTTGCCGTGTATAGAAATGACCCAGTAGAAAGCTTCGGAAGCTCCTTAAGAGTGTTCGCAGATGATGCAGTTGTTTATAAGAAAATAGCAACGCCAGAAGGCAGTATCAATTTGCAGAATGACTTACCGAGGATTGATGGATGGTGCAGGTTCTGGCATCTAAGCCCGAACATAAACAAATGTGACATATCGTGCATACATAGGAAAAGAACTCCACTACTGCAAAACTACACTATTGATGAAAAATTTCTGGAAATAGTATCTACAATAACGTATCTAGGAGTAACTATCCAGAACGACCATAAGTGTAATGACCACATAAAACAAATAGGAGGAGAAGCAGATGCCAGACTGAGATCCATAGAAAGAATCTTAAGGAACTGTAACTCATCCACGAAGAAAGTGGCTCACAAGGCGCTTGTTCGACCCATTCTTAAGTATTGTTCATCAGTCTGGAATCCTTACCAGGTAGGACTGATAGAAGAGGTAGAGGAAATCCAACGAAGAGCGGCGCCTTTCGTCACGGGATCGTTTCGTCGGTACGAGAGCGTTACAGAAATGCTCAATAAATTCCAATGGCAGACGTTACAAGAGAGGCGTTGTGCATCACGGAGAGGCTTACTATTGAAATTTCGAGAGAGCACTTTCCGGGAAAAATCGGAAAACATATTACTTCCTCCCACATACATCCTCCGAAAAGACCACGACGAGAAAATTCCAGAAATTAGAGTGAATACAGAGGCTTACCGACAATCATTCTTCCCGCGTGCCATCCGCCAGCGATCAGGGAAGAGAGATCAGTTAGTGGTACCAGAAGTACCCTTCACCACACACCATTAGGTGGCTTGTGGAGTATGGTGTGGATATATATGTAGATGTAGAGGTACAGAAATTAAGTACTACAATGAAATGTATAACCTTAATTTTTTCGGCTACGTGGCCAGCAGTCAGCTAAACTTGTAAGCAAGACGTACGAGCACATTACTACTTCCTTGTCAGTAAGATACTGCATCCTCTCGGACATGCATGATCTGCGGTTCGGTTGGACAGGGTTTCATACAATCAACATAATCTCTTGCGGTATGTTGTCCCACAACTGTTAACTACCGCTCGATATGCTGAGTATTGGCACGGAGATGGAATTGTCGTCTGACCTGATCCCACAGATATTCCATCAGGAACAGACCGAGAGATAATGCTGGTCAACAGTGTGCCTCAACATCGTGTTGCTGGTCAACGGTGTGCCTCAACATCACGTAAGTAGCAAAACATCTACAGGACTATTTTGCGATTCACACTTAAGTGCCTGGCAGAAGGTTCACAGAGCCACTTTCACTATATTCCCTGCCATTCCACTCCCGAACAGCGCGCGGGAAAAACGAACACTTAAATCTATCCGTGCGAGGTCTGATTTCTCTTATTTTATTAAAATAATCATTTCTCCCTATGTAGATGGGCGTCAACAAAATATTTTCACATTCGAAGGAGAAATTTAGAGATTGAATTTTCGTTAAAAGATGTACCCGCAACGAAAACCACCTTTGTTTTAATGATTTCAACTCCTATCCATTACACTCATGACACTCACGCACGTATTTCGTGGTAATACAAAACGAACTGCCTTTCCTTGAACTTTTCGATGTTATATGTCAATCCTATCCGGTAAGGATCCCATACCGCACAGCAGTACTCTAGCAGACGATGCAAAACGTAATTCAGGCAATCTCAGAGGAAAAGCGAACAGTAATCAACACATTGGCTCTGAGCACTATGGGACTTAACTTCTGAGGTCATCAGTCCCCTAGAACTTAGAACTACTTAAACCTAACTAACCTAAGGATATCACACACATACATGTCCGAGGCAGGATTCGAACCTGCGACCGTAGCGGTCTCGCGGTTCCAGACTGTAGCGCCTAGAACCGCTCGGCCGCCCCAGCCGGCGTAATCAACACATTCAGCTGATGTGTGTGCCATCGTCTCTCACTGACAAATAGTATAGGAACATGGTGTCCTATAAAAGTGGATGCGAGTGTTTGACCACAGTATCCCAGTGGCAGCTTTTATTTTCAGCACGAAATGCACCACACATTGTTCGCTGATATTATAAGAAAGGTCTGAATGACGCTCTACGGACATGAGAGTGCTTATGTGGTGCCCCAGGTCACATGATTTAAATCCCTCAGAGCACATGTGGGATGCCATCAAGCGACATGTGCGCACTTATTGCACTTTCCCCTCCCTGTACTCTACATGGAAATTGCTGATTCGAATTCTGGTGGTGGTGGGACAGCACGTATCTTTATATCAGATGATGCATCAGTGCTTTGGATTAAATACCAACTCACTTTAAAATATCTATTTGAGTGATGGAATGTGGCATATTCAGTGATCTTGTCTGTATTCGGAGGTTATTAATCTCGGTGGTCCCCTTGATATTGTTCGAGTCGAGGTGCCTACAAGTCGGCATCCTTTCCTTTTCTTTCATTCCACGTTCTTCCATAAATACAAAAATACATCACTACACCGAACAAGCACTCAGAACAGTGTAGCAAGTGACCGTCATTACGAATCTTGCCTTGGAAAACAACACGTGATTCTCGCAGACACCCCTGCTCCAAACGAAGTGTGTGGGACGGTCTTTTGCATTGCACTTTGGTCACTCAGATCTCGCAAATAACAAGCACCAATAGTCCTGTAACGTAAACTTTTTTAATTACACGATACAACCATCCCAAGTGGTCTCAAGGTCAGTAATATCACGGCTTTCAACTTATCATTTTTTTCAGTTTTCTTCTTCTAAGCTTTGGTTTTAAAAGAGCTTAGGAAGACCTATGATCTATAAGCTGGAAGGCTAGGTAACATTCCTGCGGAATTTCTGAAGCAGTTTGGAGAAGTGGCAACAAAACGACTATTCAGATTGGTTTTGTACAATCGGTGACTCGGGAGACATGCCATAAAACTTTCGAAAAAATATGATTACACAATCCCGAAATAGCAAGGGCAGATAAGTGCGAGAACTCTCGCACAATAAGATTAACACCTCATGCTTCCAAATTAATGATAAGAGCAGTACACAGAATAATGGAAAAGAAAACTGAGGATCTGTTAGATGATGATCAGTTTGGCCTTAGGAAAGGAAATGGCATCCGATAGTCAGTTCCCATGTGGCGCTTGGTACTGCGAGTAAGACTTCAGAAGAATCAAGACACTTTCGAAAGATTTATCGAGCTATAAAAAGCTTTTTACAATGCAAAATGGTGTAAGGTGTTCGAAACTCTCAGGAAATAAGGTTTAAACCGTAGAGGAAGGCGGGCAATATGCAATACCTGTAAGAAGAAGAGGAAAAACAAGAATGGAAGATCAAGAACGAAGTATTCGGATTAGAGAGGGTATAAGCCAGCGACGTAGTCTTTCGCCGTACTGTCCAATCTGTACATCGAACAAGCAATGAAGGAAATGTAAGAAAGGTTAAAGAATGGAATTAAAATTCAGGGAGAGAGGATATTAATGACTGGATTCGATGTTGACATTGCTATCGTCAGTGAACGTGAAGAAGAATTGTAGGACCTGTTGATGGAATGAACAGTCTAATGAGTACAGAATATGGATTGAGAGTAGAATGAAGAAAGACGAAAGCAGTAACGAGTAGCAGAAATAAGATTAGCGATAAATTTAACATCAAAACTGGGGAGAACGAAGTACACGAAATTAAGGATTCTGCCAGCTTTGAAGCAAAATAACACATGACTGATGAAGCCAGTAGGAAATGAAGAGCAGACTAGCACCGGCAATGAGGGTATACCTTGCCAATATAAATCTACTAGTACTAAACATCGGCCTTAATTTGACGAAGGAACTTCTGACAATGCACATTTAGAGCACAGTATTTGCATGGAAGTGAATCATACGCTGTGGGAAAATCGGAAAAGAAGAGAATCGAGGCTTTGAGATGTGGTGGTGTAGAATGACATTGAAAATTATGAGTATGTGGACTGATAAGATATGAAATAAAGTGGGTCTCCGCAGAATCACCGAAGGTAGAAATCACTGACAAGGAGGACGCACTGTAGAACACGTGCAAAGACAGCAGCAATAACTTCCATAGTACTTGAGGGGCTGTAGAAGGGTTAAAAACTATAGGGGAAGACAGAGATTGGAATATACCAAACAAAAATAATTGAAGACGTTGGGTGCAAGTGATACTCTGAGATGAAGTAGTTGGCACAGGAGAGGAATGCGCAGCGGGCCACATAAAACAAGCCATAAGACGTGGAAGTGTAAAATCGACGTGCTGAAGTGAAACGAAATTTCCTTTGCCTGAGAATTACGCTAATGTTCATTTTACTGCATTATGCGCCACGTAGAGCGTAAGTGTAATTATTTCCACGCGCCTCATTAAATGCGGTTGACACACACTGCGGTGCAGGACGTAGCACTAGACTACTCTGTAGACAAATTACACGCACGGGCATAATTAGTAGTAGCGATTAGCTGCCGGGGACCCGCCGATGTGCGTGGGGGAGATCGCTACGCTAAGCGGGAAGCGTAACAACCGCTGGAGCGCAATAACTTGGCGCGGTTTGAAAGGAAAACAGCTGGTGAGCATCCTCGTAGTTTCATTACGTGGCAGCGCTGTGTCAGCGCTCAGCCCCTGCCTCTGGCAATATGAAGCTCCGCGACTAGCCAAACCGGCTGGCTTAAACGCATTTGCATTTGCTGTCAAACGTGTCTGCTGGCGATGATAGACATGTCACTGTCCAAAAGATCAAACAGACTCTCTGATCACAATTTTAAGACGGATAATGAGTACTTTAATACGCACAATGCCTGCGGAGACATCTAACACATTATTAGTTACATGTTTGGACGACTAGGAACAGCTGTCGTGAGACTTTTGGCGACATAGCGTTGTACATCATCAGTGTGTCGTCACACTCTTCAAATTCCGTACTGTAGACTACAGTGGATTGGAAATGTGATCTATGGTCTGTCGCCTTGAGTACCTTCTTTGTAGTAGCCGTTTCTAACGCGGAAAACATCCTAAGCATATGGAGACGAGGGCACACGTGGCGAATTCCGTTATTGGGGGGGGGGGGGGGGGGGCGTTCCGTTTTGGCACAATTGAAGCCATCGATTCGATTGATGCTTATTTGTCACGGCAGACTATATTATCCTTCTGGATGACAAACATCATCTAGAACCAAATCAAAAGAGCCTAATGTTCCAGTTTCTCCTATTATTGTGTCCATACTATATTTATAACTTACAATGTTGCGATGTTCGAGAAATTAAACTATATTGCTACAGAAAACGCACCCGTCAGTTATCTTTGTACTTAATACAAATACTGTCACAAGTCTGACTTGTATAACATCTTTGTAAAAAGTAAAGGGATAATGCGAAATTGAAAAGTACATTAACAACTAGCAGTATACAGAATCTATTATGTTCTCCTTTATCAGTATATACACTGTACTCTTGCATTACTACAGTTTTTAACCTCAGCAGTGCTGTTTCGGAGCAAATTTTCTATCACGAGGAGAAGACGAAACATAGCCTGTTTACACTTGGCTTCTTGCTATAGCAAAAAGGCGTCTGTTCTCACCTCTAATAATAGGAAATTTATGTCGTAACTGTCTACATGAAACGTGGTATGGTAAATAAGAGAGTGGTATCTGTAATTATACTTCATTCATCTTTGGCATTTATCATGGTCGTGCAACACGACACTCCTGTATTTTTAGAGACGATGGTGATAGCTGACAGAAATGTAGGAAGCGAGAAAATGGTATGCAGTAAGAGGTAAGTGCAGCTATAGCGCAACGAATAAATTACCTAGGCTATGCTAAGCCAATTACGTCATGTTAGATCAAATGTGTTGATAATGATGGCACTGGTAACTAGGTATCAGTAAATTATGTTTTTTATCGTTTTCCCAGGCGCATATTATGAACTAAAACTTGTTCAGCAAAAGGCCGGATCGTCGTACTAAATATGAACAATATTTCGAAAACAGGCCGAATCGTCACCATCGGGCATGCTAATGTGCTGATGCCGGGAGACTTCTTGTATTTTACCTCTCATTCCCACCACTGGGGGAGGTGGACAGGCAGTTTGACAGCGTACAATATTCCCTTTCAAGCCAAACAGTTCTTACAAATCAACTGGTTTTACTAACTTTATTTCTTTGATATTAAGTATTGACAGTTTGTCTTTTTTTTAATATATATATATATATATATATATATATATATATATATATATATATATATATATATATATATATATATATTAGTTGAGAAAAATAAAAATTATAAAGATCTAGTTGAGACAAAATATTTGGTCTAAATTAACAAATAAAAATAAAATAATCAACCAAATTAAAAGAAATAATTAGGAAAAAGGGATGAATCGACTAAAACAGGATGTTTGATAAAACAAAACAACTGAGAATAAATAAAATAAAACAAAATACTTGAAGGTAAAATATGAAGGTGAATATACTTCTAAAGGTCAATTTATGGGGAGAGAAGAAACTCAATTTTGGGAAGAAATCGCCCACGACCTTTCAAGGGAACAATTCTCCTTAAAAACTCTGAGGAAGTCACAGAAAACTGAAACTTGGATGGTCTAACAGGGATTTGAACTACCGTTCTCCGAATATGAGTTCAGTGTTTATCAATGCTCCACTTCACTTGGTGGATCAAAGGGGTTGCTCGGTGTTTCTCTGCTTCTTCCCAGGTTGTGACGCCACGGCCCATCCATAAAGTTTGCAGATCACGACAAATTTGATGTTCAGTATTACCATCACAGCTGAATACAATTTTTAAGTATTATAGTTCGAGTTTTAAGCTTCCAGCTGTTACGTGACAGTGTTTCCCAATCTATCCCACAACTGAAACTTCCTGGCAGATTAAAACTGTGTGCCGGAGCGAGACTCGAACTAGGGACCTTTGCCTTTCGTGGGCAAGTGCGCTACCATCTGAGCTACCCAAGAACGACTCACTCGCCGTTCTCACAACTTTATTTCTGACACTACCTCGTCTCCTACCTTCCAAACTTTACAGAAACTCTCCTGCGAACCTTGCAGAACTAGCACTCCTGAAAGAAAGGATATTGCAGAGACATGGCTTAGCCACAGCCTGGGGGATGTTTCCAGAATGAGATTTTCACTCTGCAGCTAGTTCCGCAAGGTTCGCAGGAGAGCGTCTGTAAAGTTTGGACGGTAGGAGACGGGGTACTGGCAGAAATACAGCTGTGAGAACAGGGCGTGAGTCGTGCTTGGGTAGCTCAGATGGTAGAGCCCTTGCCCGCGAAAGGCAAAGGTCCCGAGTTCGAGTCTCGGTCCCGCACACAGTTTTAATCTACCAGTAAGTTTCATATCAGCGCACACTCCGCTGCAGAGTGAAAATTTCATTCTGGTATCCCACAACTGATGTAAAGCCCGAAAGAAATAGAGAAATCAAATCGGAATATATTAATCTGCACTGAGAAACGAAAATATAAATCAATTCCAGTGTTTGCTAGTACTTATCTATGTAAATCGCAAGTTCCTATACTGAATTGCAAGCACCCGCAAATAAGAAGTCTCTATGGCAACATGTTGCACTTGGCGCTAAGTGAGGGGACATGTTGCTGTGACTTATAAGCCAACAGGGGAAACAACCCAAGCAGAATTTGTGGGACACTCGAACACATACGAGAGACCCTCCTGGGCAGTCAAACTGGACAGTCCTTTGCGGAAAGCCGACTTGGGGCAGTACTCAAAAAAAAGTCACAATGTAGATTGTATCTCTAGGCTGTGTGGGAACAACGGAGGCTGTTTTTAGCGAGCTGAGTGTGGTTTGGGGGTGCGTGCTGGTTTAGCAGAGACCCAGACGAACTTCTATTGTGCACTGTGCCGCAAGCAGTCAAAATCCGCCGAAATACACAGACTGTTACGATAACATCTTGGAGAGTGGAATGGGCACAGCAAAGTTTAGGGCAACTTTGAAGGTAGTGAGACACTGTCACCATGCTCACGTTCCGCAAGACAAAATGTTTAATGAACGGTAAAAAACAGCTATCATTGGTGTTGTGTACATAGTTCCGCGTAGTCAGCGCATACCCAACTTCCCCACTAGAGCGCGCCCCGCTAAGCACAACAGCGCAGGCGCAGCGCTCGTCCGTCTCCGCACTACGAGATGGCGCTGTCTTAGAGACGGACCAAATTCTGCTTCCGCCGATCCGCATGTTAATATGTAACGCAGCCAATGAGATTGCTGCTAACATAGAACCTTTTCTCCTCGTGGATCACACTCGCACAGTGATACCTGAACGCTCGAGGTATTATAACATGTGTACAGACCTCCGATCAGTCAGTCTTCGTTAGTCTGTACTAGTCTGCAGTAGTCTGTACCAGTCTATAGTCAAGTTTCAATCTGCGCCGAATAAGATTATCATATTCCTGTGCATACCCATGAAGATAAATGTATAGACACTTTGTCAAGTATCAGAGATATGTGAGAATAAGATTAATGTACCAAGACCAAAGGATCTTCAGATTGTCAATTGTAAATAGCATCCAGAACCAAGTAAAGTTATTTTTATGCTTGTTATTATTTTAATAAATGTGTGTGAAAATTAATCAACTTCTGTTTAAAGTTGGCCACCGTCAATCTGCTATTCTAAGTGTGCAAGTGGCATTTCTATCGTCTGACCTAACAGCAGAAGATAAACACGCCACGATAAGATCACGAGACATATTGCTGACACTCGCCTACTTCGTTAGAGCGACAAGTCAAATAATCTGATGGTGTGTGTACCGAAGGTCTTACAGTACGCACACCACAATTGGTTAACCTAAACAGTTTACAAGTGGGAGTAAGAAACACAACTGGGCTTACAGAGGTCATCCCTTTTTGGCCAGCACACAAACGTAGACAGAGGAAGAAAGCAGGACATAGTTCTATAGAGCCAAATACAACGAATTTTGTAACTGGTTAACTACGTGAAACGAGAGTAAAATAGTGAAACCAACATCTTTTAAGACAGCTTCTCACTGGTTAGCACTCGCAGTATTCTTCTTTTAGCAATTCAAAATTACGTATTGCCATAAAACACAAAGAACCGTGTCTTCACTATCGGAAGCAGACTGCAGAAAGTTACTGCACAGCCAGGCCGCACCTTGGGTAGACTTTTCTTTGGTAGGGAAAGATTCCCTTCTCGCGGAGGACGCAAGGTATTGGTACAGAGCCAATGTCTGATTCTGCAGCCACTTCCGCAACCACGTGCGGGTTATGATACGACGAGGTAGAGTCGCAACCATGAGGTGAATTGTAGGGAAGTCGAGTCATTTTTAACGATGTTCTGTTTGGAGACTTGCTTGCAGTTAGAAGTTCCACATGCTTTCAACTCCGACAGTAGATGCGAACGCATACTCTTCTGCAGTATTTCCTATATTTTTGCTCTAATATTTGGCAATCATGACGAATTACGCAGATGTAAATATTTTATGCAGTTACGCGTTCATCTGAATCACATCCCTGATTCCATGTACAGGTTTGTTAAGGCATTAGCTTATTATTATCAATGATTGTTAAAATGGTTCAAGTGGCTCTGAGCACTATGGGACTTAACATCTTAGGGCATCAGTCCCCCAGAACTTAGAATTACTTAAAGCTAACTAACCTAAGGACACCACACACATCCATGCCCGAGGCAGGATTCGAACCTGCGACCGTAGCAGTCGCACGGTTCCGGGCTGAAGCGCCTAGAACCGCTCGGCCACCGCGGCCGGCTGATTGTTAAACTATTTCTTTTGAAATTTCTAGTTAATTGAGATGCTTGTTTAATTTCTTAGTAGAAAGAACTTCTTTGCCATTGTTTTGCTGGATAGTAATTCATTTATGTAAGATATATAGGGCCATTTTAATATATCCAATTAACGATTCTAATTTTTAAACCCACACCACCAAAAAATCTGAAACAGAGAACCTACACAGCGTCTGACAGGTTACGATCACAGTGTAGCAATCTCTCGAGAACATTTTGTATTCTGAAGGGTGGTGGTTCAAATCCCCTTCCAGGCATCTAGATTTAGATGTTTTGTTATTTCCCTAAATCGCTTCCGGAAAATACCACGATTGTTCCCATCATTATCAGGGAGAAAGAGATATGTTCTTCTGCCTGTGTTGGTTGTGTCCATTCATTTACGCACAGGTGTAAATTGTGATCTGATATTCCTTTTTTAGTATCGGCCTTAATCGAAGTATTCTGTGTACTTATGGTTCATGGCCTTTCGATGGCCAATACAGGGCACAGCAGTATGACTGTGTATGTTCCAGCATAATTTGTTGACAATTTTAACGTCATGTATCATAGGGTAGGGCCCTATTCATGATGTCACAACCCACAACCCCGTTCCTTGCCTATGAGGTCTTCATCACGCGACATGCTACGCCGTCTTTATCTGTGATGTCATTCGCAAACCAAGAAGACACACTGGAATGGTGGCAGCCATTAAAATGAAAGAGGCCGGCCGGGGTGGCCGAGCGGTTCTAGGCGCTACAGTCTGGAACCGCGCAACCGCTGCGGTCGCAGGTTCCAATGCTGCCTCGGGCATGGGTGTGTGTGATGTCCTTAGGTTAGTTATGTTTAAGCAGTTCTAAGTTCTAGGGGATTGATGACCTCAGAAGTTAAGTCCCATAGTGCTCAGAGCCATTTTTAAAATGAAAGAGTCATTCACGCCCCAGTTATGTACAGGCCATTAAAACGAAACAACCAGTTGCAATGTACACTCCTGGAAATGGAAAAAAGAACACATTGACACCGGTGTGTCAGACCCACCATACTTGCTCCGGACACTGCGAGAGGGCTGTACAAGCAATGATCACACGCACGGCACAGCGGACACACCAGGAACCGCGGTGTTGGCCGTCGAATGGCGCTAGTTGCGCAGCATTTGTGCACCGCCGCCGTCAGTGTCAGCCAGTTTGCCGTGGCATACGGAGCTCCATCGCAGTCTTTAACACTGGTAGCATGCCGCGACAGCGTGGACGTGAACCGTATGTGCAGTTGACGGACTTTGAGCGAGGGCGTATAGTGGGCATGCGGGAGGCCGGGTGGACGCACCGCCGAATTGCTCAACACGTGGGGCGTGAGGTCTCCACAGTACATCGATGTTGTCGCCAGTGGTCGGCGGAAGGTGCACGTGCCCGTCGACCTGGGACCGGACCGCAGCGACGCACGGATGCACGCCAAGACCGTAGGATCCTACGCAGTGCCGTAGGGGACCGCACCGCCACTTCCCAGCAAATTAGGGACACTGTTGCTCCTGGGGTATCGGCGAGGACCATTCGCAACCGTCTCCATGAAGCTGGGCTACGGTCCCGCACACCGTTAGGCCGTCTTCCGCTCACGCCCCAACATCGTGCAGCACGCCTCCAGTGGTGTCGCGACAGGCGTGAATGGAGGGACGAATGGAGACGTGTCGTCTTCAGCGATGAGAGTCGCTTCTCCCTTGATGCCAATGATGGTCGTATGCGTGTTTGGCGCCGTGCAGGTGAGCGCCACAATCAGGACTGCATATGACCGAGGCACACAGGGCCAACACCCGGCATCATGGTGTGGGGAGCGATCTCCTACACTGGCCGTACACCACTGGTGATCGTCGAGGGGACACTGAATAGTGCACGGTACATCCAAACCGTCATCGAACCCATCGTTCTACCATTCCTAGACCGGCAAGGGAACTTGCTGTTCCAACAGGACAATGCACGTCCGCATGTATCCCGTGCCACCCAACGTGCTCTAGAAGGTGTAAGTCAACTACCCTGGCCAGCAAGATCTCCGGATCTGTCCCCCATTGAGCATGTTTGGGACTGGATGAAGCGTCGTCTCACGCGGTCTGCACGTCCAGCACGAACGCTGGTCCAACTGAGGCGCCAGGTGGAAATGGCATGGCAAGCCGTTCCACAGGTCTACATCCAGCATCTCTACGATCGTCTCCATGGGAGAAAAGCAGCCTGCATTGCTGCGAAAGGTGGATATACACTGTACTAGTGCCGACATTGTGCATGCTCTGTTGCCTGTGTCTATGTGCCTGTGGTTCTGTCAGTGTGATCATGTGATGTATCTGACCCCAGGAATGTGTCAATAAAGTTTCCCCTTCCTGGGACAATGAATTCACGGTGTTCTTATTTCAATTTCCAGGAGTGTATTTCCTGAGGCGCCATCTTGCTGTCTCTGAAAAATCTGTATTTTTTGCTCCAAGTGTTCAAAACTATTTATAAAAAAAATTATATAAAGGGTGTAACTTGCAGTATTTCAATGACTAAAACATATAAGCTTTGTTTTCAGTAAAACATACACACAAACGCGCGCGCGCGCGCGCTTACGCACACACACACACACACACACTCACACACACACGCTATATTTATGCCATGAACTTACAGGTTCAGCAGTATTTGTGAACGTGCATAGTTCCATCTATGTACCACACGTGCTGTAAGTCACTACAGAAACTCCACATCTGAACTGTTCCGTGGAGGGACACGACACTTTTCAAGTGTCCCAGAGTCATGTTCACATCTAAAACGTTTGCAGAAATACGTTGGTAACACAATACTGGAATTTTTACGTCCAGTGTCACAATGTTATTTACACACACACATAACTCTTAAAATAGATGTCCCACACATGACTATGAAGTCTCAGATTCAGTGCACCCATATTACTGTCACATCTAAATTCTTACAAAACACATGAGTCTATATGAGAGGGTGTATCAAAACGAAGCTGACGAAGCCTATAACCATTCAAGTCACATGTTGGTTAAAGCACATACTAAGCATACAAGCACACAAACAAGTAGGCACTCTGTATTACGGTCAGCTACAGGAAGAAGGCAATTAATATGTGACTTACACTTGACCCTAAAGTATGACCGTCGACTATTAAATTAAATCCCACAATGCTAACACCACGTCTGAGTGGTTCTATAACTGTACACAACTCATGTAGCATGCTAAGGAAACAGTCGACACTTTATTTTAGATGACACGGAGTGTATGAACAAAAACAAACCCAAACAAGCACCATTTCGGAAGAAGAGAAGAACATGCAAGCTGTTCTACACTAGAAAAGTAAAATATATCTTGGTGAGTTGGTCATATAGCTTTTTAATTATTTTTAAGTCTGGGACTTACAGGCAGATACGTACCACTAGTGTTCTATACGCCAATGTCACTTTTTCAGGCAACCTAGTGTAACAAACCATACTAAAAGTAATGCATTTTGACGAGACGATTACGACTGACATTTCATTCATAAGCTTACTTGAACCTATGTTAATCGTACAAGTATAGATTATGAGCAACTGACATTTTAAAACTTATCGAAAAGTGTGGTTAGAGTACGTAATACTGTTCAAATTTCGCTGACCAAGTGCTTCCATGAATGCATGATAACGATAGAATCACCCCACCAAGCACCAGTTTAGGGGGAGAGAAAGTAGCAGATCATGTTCAACACCAGAAAAATATAATCGATGATATGCCCTGGCTAGTACTGCTTTTTATTACATTCGATCTAGGCCCATCCGAGGTAATGTACAAAAAGAACTTTTGAGGAAGGCTGCAACAGTTACTGATAAGAACAACGGTGCTAAAGCTCTCTAATTAGGTCACAGATGATATTTCATTTCCTTTCCATAAGCAACTACTAAATAATATCAAGATCTAATTGCAACGCTCCATAATACCAGATGTAAGCAAACAACGTCGCCAAAAAGCAAACACACTGATCAAGCACCACTTTAGGGAAGAAGAAGACATTTTAATGAAACCTTTACTGTGTGGTAGCACTTAAACTATATATTTTCATAATACACAAGAAGATCTTAATAATACATGGAATACAAGATTTAAACAAGGCCAAAGACAATGGTGGAAGAAGTGCATACACATAGAGGTGAATGGTCGATATCGGAAAAATACAACTTTGCAACCCAAACATTCGATCCCCGCTGTAGAATAAAGTTGTTTCTCAAAACATGTAAGATTTGAGCACAAAACACGCAGGGCACTGTTGTCATAACCAATTTGTTCTGTAACATTTTCTAAAAAGTAATGTCTTTGTACCAAAAAAAAAAAAATTTATCTTCGCACCAAAATAAAACTGCTTCTCAAAATATGTAAGATATCGAGCACAAAACATAAATCTTCACTGTCATAACTTAATTGTTACATAAGATTTAAAAAATTACACATGGCTTGAATATTGACATTCTTGCTTAAGGTACACTAACAATAGTCACAGTATGATTACTGTACCACACCTTTATAGGCACAATTGACCCTGTAGTTAAATATTTCCAAATCTAAATTCCCTGTGTTACTTATCAAAGTACTCACAAATGAAATAAATTATAGGTTAGTTGACAAGAGTATTTCGATCTTTGAACTAGGCACTAAATTTATCAAAATTCGTAAAAAATTGTTCTATAACTATACAATACAAACAGGAGCGCTAGTCCTGATCCAATGTACAGTTTACAGTCTACTTGTTGACAAGAATAGTATGATTTTTGTACCAAAGGAAACGATATTAGACATGAAATAAATTCGGGAAAAACTTATCATAATTTGGCCAAACTCGATATCAAAGTCAGGTAAACATTATAGTGACCCTCATGCTAGAGTATTAACTTTATCTTGTAGTGTGCCGGACGGAGTGGCCGAGCGGTTCTAGGCGCTACAGTCTGGAACTGCGCGACCGCTACGGTCACAGGTTCGAATTCTGCCTCGGGCATGGATGTGTGTGATGTCCTTAGGTTAGTTAGGTTTAAGTAGTTCTAAGTTCTAGGGGACTGACGACCTCAGACGTTACGTCTCATAGTGTTCAGAGCCATTTGAACCATTTATCTTGTAGTAGACAACATTTGTCATCTTGTGTTGAATAATTAAGTTACGACAGTAGCGCCATGTGTATTTTGTGTCTGAACCTTAGATATTTTTCTGAAATAATTTTGTTTTCGTGCAAAGAATGAAATGTTTTTGGTGCTGAGATTGTATTTTTGAGATACTGACGTTCATCTCAGCGTGCTGTACCTAGTTTCACGGTTACCTTTACTCATTTTTACATCTCTTATTCCATGCATTATGGAAGTCCACTTACGGGGTGTCCAGAAAATGGCTCCCTGATTTCAACATTAAATATCTCGAAAACAAAGATCGATAGAAGAATGCAGTAAACGGTACGTTTATTGTGAAAGTTGTAAGAAGTTTATACAGCAGTTTGAAATAATCTGCCAAAGATGGCGCTGTACGCTGTACAGCTCATATCAGCATACGTAAGTGAAATAATCGTATGAAAACAATCTTTGCAAACAATCACATCACAATGTTTTCAAAATGTTCACCATTGGCACTACAGAGGTGGCCCAAACGAAGAATGAAATTCGCCATCACATTTCGTAGTGTCTCAACCGAAATGGATTCACATGCCACAGAGATCGCCCATTCAAGCTCGTCCAGCGTGGCGGGATGCTTCGCGTAGACCATGTCTTTCACTGTGTTCCACAAAAAAAAGTCACAGAGAGTCAAATCCGGCGAATATTGAGGCCAATTCATACCTGCACCAGTAAATTCGGGATATTCCAAAGCAGTGACTCGATTCCCGAAGTATTCCTCAAGAAAGAGAAACACTTGTTCGGTCCGGTGTGGTTGGGCTCCATCTTGCATAAACCATTCAGTACCTGGTCGATCCTCTAACGCTTGCTGTGTGGCGACAAATTGTTCCAAAATTGCAACGTAACGTGCACCAGTGACCGTTTCTCGAATGAAAAAAGGGCCAATAATGCCTCTGCTGCATACTGCAGCCCACACAGTAACTTTAGGAGAATACAGGGGTATCGCTTCACACCAATATGGCTTTTCGGAACCCCAAAATCTCCAGTTCTGCTTACTCACGTATCCATTCAGGTGGAAGTGTGTTTCATCTGTAAACCAGATGCAGCCAACATCAAATCCTTCACTATCAATCATTGTGAGTATCTGATTAGCAAAGGCAACCCTTTGTTGCACAGCTCGTACGGGTATGGCCTGGTGCGTTTGAATTTTGAATGGGAACATGTGTTGGCTCTTTCTCAGTATTTTCTGCGTGCTGGAACGCTTTAAACCAGTCTCAGATGCAATTCTACGGACGGATGACATTGGATTTCGCTGAATAATTACAGAAACTGTGGCGATATTTTCAGGCGTAACTGCGGTTTGCTTGCGGCCAACATGCCCCACTAGATCATCAGTTATGCTGCCTGTTCGTTGAAATTTTGCGAAGAGCGTACGAATGGTTTTCGCATCGGGTCCTTTTGGAACATTAAATCGTGCTTGAAAACTTCGCGTTGTGGCCGTAGGACTCTCTTCTAACCTGTGGTACTTTTGTAACTATTATTTCAAACTGCTGTATAAACTTCTTACAGCTTTCACAATAAACATACCGTTTACTGCATTCCTCTATCGATCTTTGTTTTCGAGATATTTAATTTTGAAATCAGGGAGTCCTTTTCTGGACACCCTGTGTGTACTATGAAAGTATGTTGCAATGCAGTTAAGTTCTCATTAAATTGCCTTCTTCCTCCCTAAAGCCGTTCTTGGACAGTTCATTTGTCTTTGGCGATTTTGTGTGTTTGCATCTGGTATTTTGGAGCATTACAATCAGGTCTTCGTTTTATTTAATAGTTGATTATGGAAAGGAAATGAAATACAGTCTGAAACCTAATCGAGAGCTTTAGCACCATACCCAGAACATTAAATGTTGCAGCCTTTCTCAAAAGTTCCTTTTGTACATTACCTTGAGTGGACCTAGATCCAATGTAATAAAAGGAAATACTAGCCAGTGTATATCATCGATTATATTTTTGTAGTGTCGAACATGATCTGTCATCTTCTTCTCCCTAAACTGGTGCTTGGTGAGGTGATGCATTACTGATAAAGTTTTAAAATATCAGTTCCTCATTGTTAGATATTAATACCGTGAGTAAAGTAGGCCAAAGGAAGCCCATCATTGAATTGTCAATATTAAATACATCATCAAAATGCATTACTTTTAGTACAATTTTTTGTGCTAAAGTGTCGGAAAATGTGAGACCAGTGTATGGAACACCGGTTTAGCATAACTACGTTTAGGTATCAGATCAAAAATTAATTTAAAAAGCTGTATGAGCTGCTCAATAAGATAGATATTTACTTTTCTAATAAGGAAAGGGTGCAGTATATTCTCTCCCTCAGAAAACGTTCTTGTTTGGTTTGTTATTGTTCATACGCTCCGTTTCTCCCAAAATAACGTGTTGACTATTTCTTCAACCTGCTACATGTGTTTTGTACAGTTACAGAACAATAATTCAGACATGGGATTAACGTTGTGGTACCTAATTTGAGTGTTCACAGATATGCTTCAGGCTTCAAGTGTATGTTAGATATCAACTGCATTCTTCCAGTAGCTGACAATAACGCAGAGCGCTTACTTGCTTGTTTGCTTTCCTGTTTAGCATGTACTTTAGCCAACATGTGTCTTGCACAGTTATATGCTTGGTCAAGTTCGTTTTGGTACAGATCATATAGGTCTAAAAATTAGGTGTCAACTGCCTGCGCAGGATGCGATTTTTGAGCCACATGCGTTTTGTTATAATTTAGATGTGGAAGTAGGATGGGAGCACTTAATGTGAGAGTTTACAGTTGTGTTTTAGTTGTATGTGTGTGTGTGTGTGTGTGTGTGTGTGTGTGTGTGTGTGTGTGTGCGTAAATATCATTGTGACACTTGACTTAAAAATTCCAATTTTGTGTTACTGACGTATTTTTGCAGATGTTGCAGATATTGACATAACATTTTGACACTTATAAGCATCATGTCGTTTCATAGAACAATTTAGATGTGGAAATATTTAATTTGTGGTCCTTTGTCCCTTACACCAAGTCTGATACAGAGCTCGAACCATGGGCGTTCAGAAATGCTGCTGAACCTGTAAGTTCATGGCCTAAACATTGTGTGTGTGTGTGTGTGTGTGTGTGTGTGTGTGTGTGTGTGTGTGTGTGTGTGATTTTTGTTGTTGTTGAAAACAGAGCTTACTTATTTTAGTCATTGAAATACTGCAAGTTACACTCTTTATCTAATTTTTTGATAAATTCTTTTGAACGTAAGGGCAAAAAATATAGATAGTTTGGGAACATTTGAACATGGACATGATGGCGGCTCTGGGGCTACATATTGAATGGCTGTTTCATCTTAATGATCACCTCCATAGCAATAAATGAGGTGTGGCTTGCTTGGTTGTCAATGTCATCGTGTATAAAGAAGGCACGCTGTGTCAAGTTATGATGACATCATAGACTAGTGGGACATGGGTTGTGATGGCATGCTTAGGGCGCTGACCTGCGTCACGTGACGTCACAAATATAAGCAAAGTGCACTGGAACATAAATAGCAATGCTACTGGGAACGCATTCCATTGTTCTCTTGGTCTATGGGTTTATTTCTGTAACAACCAACATTGCATCAGTCGGTGTCGTATAGCAAACATTGATTAATCTCAGTAGCATATTCCGTTGTGCTCAGCAGTATGCTGAATCTGGGTTTTCAAATTGTGGATTATAGGCCAGTATGCTCACACCGTACACAGTAACAAACACCAATATACTCCGTGGAAATTATTTAAACCAACCACCTCTGGGAGTGTGAGGATTATTTAATCCGGTAGAGTGCGTATTCACTCTTCAGTTGTAATGAGTGATTTGTTGTTCTAACGACCCCTGTTGCACCGGTAGAGGGAATACTTCACACTTCAGCTGCAGTAGCTGTTTCACATTCACATTTAGTTTTACGTCTTCACCGAGTGCAGTACTTGATTACTACTGGAGCGACACACCTGGAGTGAGGACACTGGTGTGGTTGTTGCTTACTACACAGCGAAGCTTCTACATCCACAGTTCACATGTTTAGAGTGAGTTTAGTCCACCTGCCGCACTGACTCGCGCTCGTCAAGCGCGGCTATACGTAATGTGTGCAGGTGTTGTTGGTGACTGTTTAATTGAGCCATATCTCTTACCTAGGCCATTAAATTCCTGTCATTATTACAATTTCCTCGCCAGAGCATTGCCAGAAACGCTAGATGACGTGCCACTCGCTACAAGAGAGCACATGTAGTTCCAGAATGATGGGGCGCCGAGATATTTCAGTCGTCCTGTGCGTCGATTCTTGAACGAAGTTTCCAGAAAAGTATATTGGCAGAGGTGGTTGTGTACTGTGGCCTAGTCTGGACTTTTTTGGTGTGGGGAGAGATGCGTAAACTTGTTTACAAAACCTCTGTTGAATCAAAGGAGCATCTGCTGGTCCGGGTAGTAGCAGCAGCAGCAGGAAAAATTAAGGAGACCTCTGCACTCTGTTACCGTGTTAGACAGAAGATATCCCACCGGTGTAACGTTTGTATACAAGTTAATGAAGGCATTTTTTAACGTGTACTGCAGCTGAAGTAATTGTATTGTGTGATTTCGTTTCTCTTGGCAATACAAATTAAAAGCTGTTTGTGGTACTTTTCGTCTACTGTAAGATTTGATGCACGTATAAAATGGTGCCTCAAAGGAAAACACATTAGAAAAAGTGTTTTCAGTAGCCCAAGCAACCTCTCAGATTTAGCTGATTTAATTAATTTTCTTCCAGAGAAAACTCCTTCTACAGGTTTAAGAAATTCTCACAGGAAATTATTAGAGAAAATGTTTGTTTTTATGCCCGGTGCAAACCTCCCGGAATTTGTCGGTTTAAATAGTTTTCACCCTGTATATTGATGTAAGCTCTTAAGGGAAGTCGAATTTTTCTATTTGCGATATTGATAATTTGTTGTATCATCATTCCACTTGTTTTGTCTGTAGAAAATACGATGTTATTACGTTCACCTAGGAACACACATAAATATCTCATAACTACACTTCTTCAGATTGTTACATTGTTAAATCTTATTTTAAGGTTTCTTGGCCCCTTCAGCAGAAAGTGTGTAATTTTTCTCTATTAGTGAACTTTTAAAGCTTGGTCCCCGTTTTTCTAGTTCATGAAGCAAGGCATTACGCTTATGTCCTACGTTTCTTCACGAGTCAAAAAGGTAGGCATGGGGGCGGAGGAACTACTTGGGCAGGATAGATAGACTGATAGACTTATGTTGAGTGTCCACAGAGGTGGCGCTGGTTACGAAGTTGCTAAAGCGGGTAATTAATTTCGATCCAAACAGTATTCTGAGAAGGAAATGGTGGATTTCGCAGCGTACTGTACTATTTGTTCACCCGTAGTCGCAGATAACTCGGTCAAGAAAGAAACCACATCAGAACTGCTGAAGTAAACCAATCCCGACAAATCCGGACCTCTGTCCTGCGTATTGATTCGTGAATTTTAAATAGTTGCGCTACGAAGCAAAAAATTTCTTCGGGATGTCAACGCTGTTTCCTCCCAGCCTGTTACCGAACGAACACTCCAGAAAATATGCCTTCCTATGGCCATCTGCTATGGGGTGGAATAGTTTTAAGACACTGATGTGTGCATCAAGAATCTCGCTGCCCAGGTCACGGCGAAGGACGAACGTTATAAATTTTTCTGTGCTGTGAGGTTATTATGGTTTTACGCAATTTTTCCTATCACGTTAGAAAATGTTTGTCGCTTGAAGAACGTTTTTAAGATCGAAGGATTACAGTTTTTAGTTATAGTGTTGGTGGAGAATAACATTCATCGAGATTCCAAAGAACCGACGCAAAATGAATGATGGTTGCTAGGTGAAATTTTTGATGATGTTATGAATTTGCAGCGTACTTCTTACAGGACGAACCGGAGCGAGGTGGCTCAGTGGTTAAGGTGCCAGATACATACAGGAGGGCCTAAATTAGGTTTTCCATGATTTCCTTGAATTGATTAAGGTGAAAAAGAGGATGGTTCCTTTGAAAAGGACACTTTCCTTCCTTTGTGCAGTCCCAGTTTGGGCTTCGTCCTGCTACCTCGTCGTTGACAGGAATTTATACTCTAACACTGCTTTTATAGGGCGACGAGTAAAACAGATAGCAGCTGCGTAGCACTCACTCACCCGAAGTCCCAGGTTCTCCTGAAACAGAAAACAAATCGTATTTTTAATGTACTACAGCTAATAGAAAATTCTGAATCAGATGAAACATAATATTTGAATTGCGTCGCTGGTAACCTTAATTTTATTTATTCAAAACGGATGAAATGAAATGAGCCTATGGCATCGTTGGCCGGGAGGTCCCAACCGGGGAAGTCCGGCCGCCAAGTGCCAGTCTTATTACAGTCGACGCCACATTGGGCGACTTGCGCGGCGGTGATGAGGATGAAATAATGATGAAGACAACACGACACCCAGTCCCCTAACGGAAAAAACCTCCTACCCGTCCAGGAATTGCACCCGGGCCCACTTGCATGGGAGGCATGCGTTATCACCCTGTTTTTTTCCCCATTTTGTTCGATATAGTTCGTTGCGTTTGGTCTGGGCAGACGTCAGAAGACATCGGCTCAAGTTTAACGGTTTCATTCAAACCTTGTACACCTCTAGTAGGCCATTAAAACAACATAATGTGCAAGTACTAAGGTGCACTACCCTGGCAATTCCGAGAAAATCGCAAGACAAGGTTTACGCTTCTATTACGTCGATTATATATCTGTGCGTAGGTGCCGGCCCTTTGAGTTCGTGGGGATCAAGTGATCAGCGTTCGAGCTTCGTAAAATATACGTGTATGAGGCCACGGTTCGACGCCCGCCCAGACGTAATTATTAATATATTTTCCCGTCCCTGGTTATATTATTTAATTTATATGGCATTTGAGAGGTAGTATAATTTAAAAAATCACGTATATTTGCATGAAGTTTTAGTGGAAAAATGGTTCAAATGGCTCTGAGCACTATGGGACTTAACATCTATGTTCATCAGTGCCCTAGAACTTAGAACTACTTAAACGTAACTAGCCTAAGGACATCACACACATCCATGCCCGAGGCAGGATTCGAACCTGCGACCGTAGCGGTCACGCGGTTCCAAACTGAAGGGCCTAGAACCGCACGGCCACACGTAATAAATGGCTTCCTTCCAAAACCATCCACAACTAAGCCGCATTTTCCACATCGAGACTGTAAATCAGAATTTTAAATACGCAATCTATACTAATCATTTATACTTATAACATTTTTGTGTTGTGAAAAAGTAAGCGCAGTTGATGTTTTTAAAGTCAAGTTATTACACATTAACCCTTCAGAGCTTTATGCATGTCACACATTGTACTGCGACACTTGTTGATTTTTAAGGTATATGTAATCACCACCTCAGCTGCCATTAAGTAAATACTTTAATTTTCAGTACAAATTTTTATGGAACTGCTCAATGGCGCAATTTTCACAACGAGACGGAATACACGATACACACAAACAATGAGAGTATTCGATACATATAAATACTTCGAGTACCTGGATACAGACATTTTTTCTGAACTCACATAAATTTTAGCTTCGAGTAAACAAATTTAAAAAAGTGTTATTTTATTTACATTCAAATATAAAAATTTGGGTTGAAACAACGAATCCAGTATCAAAATTATTAATTTAATTAATTTTCAGATAGTATAATTATTTTTCATATTTTCGATTTAATTCAAAAGTGTAATTACATTTTAAATTATTGTCATTACTGTTGTTTCTATAATTTACTCTGGACAATAATATTGAAAACGTTTGTGAAAGAGATAATTAATCATATATAAATGTTTCTGGATGAAAAAAAAACGGTACACTGTAAGATTACAGTGCTGCGAGTTTTTGTATGTGTAGCCTTCTTAGGCTAACATGTTTTGAAGCATGCTAATGGTAGTCTCTGTTCTGTTCTGTTGAAGTTGGTGTAAGTACTTGGCAGGATAATGACGTGGTTGTTTTTGGCGGAAATTGCCATGTTGGACAGTTTTAATCTGAAGATTTTGTACTTGCAAGTTAATTGAAGTTATCTGAATGAATCTACAGAAAGATACAATTTACCCACACAGTATTATTGACTTTACTTATTTGTGACTATTCGTAGCCCACCGATGGCGAGGGGCTGCCCCATCATCCGAGTTTAGATGAGTCGCTAACATGATACGGTACATTCGACGTTTGGCTGAAGTCGGTCAATCTGGTTGTGTTGACAGACTGATCTGTAGCAAAGCCCGAGATCTAGTTTAGGTTGAAAGGTGATAATGTGGTTGTGAGTTGGCGAAGTCAACGAAAGTGGATGCAAATAAGGGTTGTGATGACAGATTGACTCGCAGGTAACTTAATACTTACGTTCGCGGCATGTTTAGTGGCTCGATTTCGCGAGTTGTGCCGACTCATTTTAGTTGTTCTTGTGTAGGAGCGCATTGGCAGCTACCGATTTGGCGCGCAATAGTCGAACCTGGGAGAGCCTGCGGAGCGGGTATCAGGCGGACGCGAATTGTGCGATCGCGCATCGGAGTGTGAAATGTAGGCTCAAAAAGTAATTATTGTCGTTAAAAAGTTTTTTTTGTTTGAAAAGGAGAAAACACATAACATTTTACGGCGACCGGACCGAATCTGAGAAGCAGTGGCCTAGTCGAGTGAAGTTATGTAGTCGTGTGACTGCTTATCTATTGTGAAATGAACTTTAGACAGTGAAGGGAGATTTTATGTGAACTTAAGGTATAATTAATTCAGTGTCTAATACAAACTGTTTCTGCTTTTGAGAGACGTTCCTCATCATTTTTGAGAGTTTACTGACGAGCAAGGAAACATCACCTACTTTAAGGGGGAAAAAGATATCAGCCCCAGCAGTCGATTTAAGTGAAAATTTGGGCCATCATTCTGATAGCACGCAGTTATGAACTTCTGAAAGTATTTTCTCTATTTTTGAATGTATTGGCTTTCGGGCCGAGCCCATTCAGTCATCTCAACAGTGAAATGTCAACTATGACGGTACAAAAGTAAGGACACCAGAACACCCATTCGACGAGCGCAGAAAATCTGTGACCCGCGAATTGCACCCAGGCGCCTTCGCTTAGCAATCCGCTGCCCTGACCGCACGGGTACCGAGGCGGACGTTTGTGAACGTACAGCTTTTAAACTTCGGCGCGCACCGAGTGTTAGGCGCTCGCTCCGCCCCACTGCCGTCGCCCAGTGCCCGAGTGCCGAGTACTGGTCAGCGGAGTGAGCAAGAGGTTTTGGGAAGCGCTGTTTTGACACAGCTAACATGCTTGGTTCACTGTGTTAAAACGAGAGGTTTCTAACCTATATCTGGTGCCACAGACTTATTTGCTTTGAACATTATTGTGTTGTGATTCACAAAAGCCGTGTAAACGAATGAATCGAATGAGTTTGTCATTAAAGAAGTATGTTTAGCGCTATTTAGTTATTGCTGTTGTGCATTACTTTTTTTATTTTAAGGCTGAAACTGTTAAAATGAAATACTTTTTCAGGAGACGAGCTGTTTTTCAACGTGACTGCAGCCATTAAATTGTCAATAGAAAATCGTTAACTTTATTTCATAATAATTTTTCAGTTGCTTGGGTCTATTCATTTTGGTTTTGAGGCATATCAATAGTTTCAGAATGTCACTGCGAGAACATTGTTAAAATAATGTTGAACGTATATGTGGCTGATGTTAACATATTTAGTACTCATATTACTTTCTCTTTGTCGCGTTAAATAACATGTATTCTCGAACAAGATTTCAAAACACATAGGGCCGATGTATCCACCTCCCCCTTCTCTTCCCTAGCTTTCAACATCACCCGAATGGGAGAGCTTTGGTTGTCACCCCAATGTACATACAGTTTAACATAGTCTGGGCCAAAAGGAAAGTGAATTACAATCAGGACGTTATACGAAGGCCGGCCAGAGTGGCCGAGCGGTTCTAGGCGCTACAGTTTGGAACCGCGCGACCGCTCCGGCCGCAGGTTCGAATCCTGCCTCGGGCATGGATGTGTGTGATGTCCTTAGGTTAGTTAGGTTTAAGTAGTTCTAAGTTCTAGGGGACTGATGACCTCAGCAGTTAAGTCCCATAGTGCTCAGAACGATTTGAGCCATTTTTGTTATGCGAAGTTTAAGGTAGTCCTGCATTAGTTTATTAGCAAAATAAACTAAACATGTAAAAAATGCTAAAGAATACCTGAACATACATATAAACAACTCAGAATCATCTATCCTATTTCACAATTCGAATGTTTTCTTAAATCCAAAATATCAGGTTGCACAAACTTACTGCTCCTCGCTTTGCATAATTTGCGGGAGGTACTATCTGCTCTTCTTCCTCGGCAGCTACCAGACATCCTGAAACAGAAATAACGATTATGGGGGATTTTTTTCTAATAGTTATTATGATTAAATAGGAACACTGGGAACAAGACTATACAATAAAGGGTAAGGCATACATATTTTACTTATTGTATTGTATCGTATTGTACGTATGTTAACCGGGGACCTAGAAACGACGGAGAGGCTCCGTCCCCGCCGCAGCCGCAGTGGTCCACAACCCCACGACGACTACCGCAGCCCACTTCATCCCTCCGCCGCCCCACACCGAACCCAGGGTTATTGTGCGGTTCGGCCCCCGGTGGACCCCCCCAGGGAACGTCTCACACCAGACGAGTGTAACCCCTATGTTTGCGTGGTAGAGTAATGTTGGTGTACGCGTACGTGGAGAACTCGTTTGCGCAGCAATCGCCGACATAGTGTAACTGAGACGGAATAGGGGGAATCAGCCCGCATTCGCCGAGGCAGATGGAAAACCGCCTAAAAACCATCCACAGACTGGCCGGTTCACCGGACCTCGGCACAAATCCGCTGGGCGGATTCGTGCTGGGCACCAGGCGCTCCTTCCCGCCCGGAAAGCCGTACGTTAGACCGCACGGCCAACCGGGCGGGCTACTATTTTACTTATTACTAAATGAGTATTACAAATACATAATGTTACGAACTAAAATGAAGACTTCTAGAGTAAAAGATATACAACAAACATGAGGTACCATGATGTCAATACAAAATTTTTGCTGCATTTGTTCGTAATATTTTTGTTTATCATCCTAATAATATGTTAATTGGACACTTTTTCATATTTCTCGTTTGATATTCATTATTTTTAGTGACTCCAGTGTTGCCAATTTAAAGGAAGTTTACTGTAGTTGCGAACAAAAGATATAGTTACAATAGACAGAGATTAATACCGGTGACATATTTATTTTTTAGTTGAGTAGTGGAGCAGTCACAGCAGAGGTGCTATTCAAAATTTTTGCCATACACGGACAAAATGCAATTTGATAAACCACAGCAAGAAGCGGTGCTGTTTCTTTAACTTCAACGTGATAAATACTGAAACCCCCCAGAGGAAAGCCACTGGCTTTTCGGAAGAACTTCTGGACACTTAAGTCCATCGTGACCCGTGTCCGCCATCCTGAGAACTAGCGGTTGTGATGAATTTTAATCAAAAATGTTGTACTCCATGGGAAAGGTTAAAAAATGCTATGTATGGGTAGGACCACAATGAGCCAGGGCGGATTCCTTGCGTGACCAGCGTCGATACATATATTATGATGAGGGTGTTCAGGGATGGATGGATGGCAACACTGACTTGATTCGCACCCTTCTGACGATGCTCTGTGAACCCTGTGGCATCAAGGCAGTGACACAGCACATCAACACCATACATATGTATTGCGTCACAGTGAGTCAACGGAGAGAATGGAAACGCATTTTGGATAAGTCTATGCACTACTAAAATGCGTATTTAGTTTACCATACAGATTTCGTTTTACTGGATTGAAACATCATCAGTAGTTAAATTTTCGTCATTTGTCTGCCTACATCAGGAAGTATAACCGGTATGCGTATTTGTTAGGTATTCCTGTCTTTGGCATCAGAATTCCAGACAAATAAATGTGTATGCAGACACTTCCGAATGTAAGCCGAAATCAGATATGCCGACGCTTCAGATCAGACTATTACCTTAGCGATATTTAGTGGTTTGTCCAACGTCTCTTCGGATTTACTATCACTCCAGTAACTACTGTTACCTGTATTTATACATCCAGATATGTGTAGATGAGCCTCATAAAATATGTAAAGTCATTAGACGCGGTTCAGTTACACCTCAAAATGTCCGTTACCATATTACAAAATTCTGGTCCAGTGAGTTAATCATTTGTGTTCATTTCGTGCACTATCTGGAACTTGAATTAGCAAAGCATTACGTAAAGCCACAGTATGTGTCTTCAACTTCACCTAATCGTAAAGCAAGTAACTTCTGTGCAGTGTAGCTAACGTACTTATGAAAGCTAATGCATTAGTTCTCCATCCAGAAGTAACTGCTTCGAATATTCCTGGTGGAAGAAATGTTAATCAGTACTGTTTGACAAACGAAGCGTTAAGCAGTGATGAAGTCAGTTTATGGCTACCAAAAACGCCCCTAACAGGAAGTATCGTTTCACAACAGTTTCAAGTCTACAGTAACATTTCAGTCTGATTTATAATGAAAATTTCATCATTTAGCGGGTTTTGTAATGAAAGAGAGATCACCAGACAATTAGTTAGTTTACTGAGCTAAAACACCAGGCTCTTTTCAGTTTTCCGTAAATGGGGGAGTATGACTGCTGATTAAGATGACGACAGAACTTAGGCTGCTGCAATGATATTAATCCAATACATCTGATGTGGTCGTTAACAGAATTATCTCGCTTACCCTACAAAACCCTTTAAACTATAAACTTTTCACTATTAAATTGGCTGAATTCTTACTGTAGACTAGAAACTGCTATGACGCGATACTCCCTGTTAAGGATGTTTTTGACAGCAGTAAAGTAGCATAAGAAGTTATAATACAAAATGTGTACACGCTTCAAATTTATTTGAAGAACTGACTTGTTGCAGAAACGCATTTGAAGGCAAAAAAAATGTTTTGCAGTGTGAGGCACCAAGTCTACAGCAAATTGAGGAAGCTTTATTCTTTACGGTTTCCAACTCGTTTACGAAAGAGTGCACGATACCTCGTCCCCAGATAAGTTTAAATGAAAAATTTTATTTTGCGCAAGTTTAGACTTGTCCATACACGCGCTGTAGTCGTTAGCTTAGGACACTAATATTAGTTTTGCTTTACTCGTCGTTGCCTATCACAAAGGGATATTGCAGAGGAGGAAAGAATAGTTGCCACCATCTTTTCAGTACATTTTTGCCTGGAAGCTAGTACAGGAACATTGTTTTGAGCGAATGTCTCAATGTTCGGATAAGACTCTGCACACCACCGTAAGAAGTACATGAGATTCAGCCACCTACAGAGAGTTACCTTCAGACTCGACAATTTTCGGGGTTGAGGCCGATTTTCTCAGTGGGTCACTGAAGTGTAATTGCGGTAAAAGATGTGTGTCATACCACCAAGTAGGAAGTAGTTCTGCCTGTGAGTAGTTGCTGTTCACTTCGTCGTGTAAGACTACAGCAAAGTGAGGAAGCTTTTTTCTTTACGGTTGCCAGATCGTTTACAAAAGAGTACACGATACCTCGTCCCCAGATAAGTTTCTGTTATTGTAAATAAATGAAAAATTTCAGCACCAGACCTCCGATGAGACTGAGCAAACATTCATGTAGCTGACGGATAATTATGCCCATTCTCAGTGTGAACACGCATTCGATGAATGTTTTCAGAAGCGTAA
This sequence comes from Schistocerca americana, assembly GCF_021461395.2. Classification (NCBI taxonomy): domain Eukaryota; kingdom Metazoa; phylum Arthropoda; class Insecta; order Orthoptera; family Acrididae; genus Schistocerca; species Schistocerca americana. Next base: position 654,170,667 of record NC_060130.1, on the reverse strand, counting down.
TTTTCCAGTTACCAACCACTATTGTCACACTAGTGTGCGAAATTGGGCGGTGCATTAATTTATGGAAACACGCACAATCTCAGTTGAGAGTAAGACGAAGGAAGTCAGTCATAGCTGATGACGGGACTGGATTGAACAACCGATCGAGGTGACGCAGTGGTTAGCACACTAGACTACCTTTCAGGAGGACTATGGTTCAAATCACCGTCAGCCATCCAGATTTTCCGTTATTTACCTAAAGCGCTCCAGGCAAATGCTGCAAAGGTTCCTTTGTAAAGGGCATGATCGGTTTTCTTCCCTATACTTCCATAATCCGAGCTTGTGCTCCGTCTCTAATGACAACGCTGTCGACAGGACATTAAACTCTAATCTTCCTACCTTTTTAGGATTGAGAATTTCCTTGTAGGGTGGACGCAGCATGTTCTCTCGGATGGAAACTCATCGACAGATGCAGAAATAACTTCAGTTGCGCCCCAAGGGAGTGTGTTGAGACATTAATGGTGGCTTCACCCTTCTCACAGATGACGCAGTTATCTACAGTCAAGTACTGTCTGAAAAAAGCTGTATAAATATTCGGTAGAATCTTGATGAGATTGATCTTGTCAGTACCATCGGCTCACAGTTGGATTCAATCAACTCATACAAATATCTGGATGCAACAACTTGGAGAGATATGAAATGGAACGGTCATATAGGCTCAGTCGTAAGTAAAGCACCACACCAAAAACACAACATATCATCATATATAATAAAAAACTGTTGGCATTCGAAACTGCTTCCAGTCAATTGGCAATGGATAAATCCAGGCCCTGCATGGTTTTCAAGGGAATCTCCTACCATTCTTCCTACAAAGTAGTGGCAAGTTCAGGTAACAATGATGATGGTGGATAACGATGATGCACCCTTCTCTCCAAAGCAGACCATAAAGGCTCAATAATATTGAGATCTGGTGGCTGTGGTCGCCAGGAGTGAAGCGACAGTTCATCCTCGTGATCACAAAACCAGTCCTGGAAGATGTGACTTGCGCGAACAGGCGCCTTGTCGTTCTCGAAACACAGCATCATCACTGATGCACAAACATTCTACCATGGGATGAACCTGCTAAGCCAAAATGGTCACATAACCCTTGACAGTAATGCGACCTTGCGGACCATGGAATACCATGATATGACTGCCCAAATCATCACCGAACACCCGCCATGTTTCACAGTTGGGATGTAAACTCGGCCAGAAGTTGGAAACAAACTGCAACAAGACTCAACCGACCAAACAATTCCCAGCTTATGGAGCTCCGTTCGCGTTGTTTTGGTGCTGACTGGGTTCGCGAGTGCAACGTTCAGTTTTGCAGTGACTTTTTCAGCTGCCGATCATTCAACACACGCTTTCGTCCGCATTGTGACTTAGGGAACGATGTTTCTCCTCTTTCCCAGTACGCACTATAAATCTTCGATATGATACCTCCTGAAACACCAAACACTTCGGTTAACTCGGTTACGGAAGCACCCACTACACCAGCACCAACAACTTTTCCACGTTTTAATTCACTTAGCACGGATATAATGCACTCACAATTACACAGAACACCTTTCTGACCACTACTGACACTTGCAACGTATTAAGGATATTGCACAGGTTCCGTAAGTGATCAAATACAACAGAGAAATCTGCAGGCTTGGCTAACATCTGCATTTATGTTCAAGTATGCATTTCTCGCGGTGTTCCCATATTTTTGTCCAACCCCTTAACTGTCTTCGGTTAATTAGTAGTATACTAGCGATATGCAGTCTGTCTAAAAAAGAGATTATTTGTAAAGACTCAGGCGATACATCCTAGAACATCGCACAAGTGGTTAGAACTCGTGCCACATAGGACTAACAAGGGCATATACTATGTTATCTAAAGTAGTCCGACACCCATTAGTGACATTAATATGGGCTGTGTCCACCTTTACCCTTTATTACGGATTGAACTCTGCAGGGAACACTGCAAATGAGATGTCTAAATGTCTGTGGAGGAGTGGCTCACATTCTTCCTCAAGAGGCTTTCCATATAAGGTAGTGACGTTGGACGCTAGATTGGGGAATCCAACTCATCCCAAAGGTATTAGACTGCGTTCAAATCAGGACTCTGGGCAGGTCAATCCATTTCAAGAATGTTATTGTCCAATTATCATTGCCTCCCAGGGGCTGTTGTATGACAGGGTGCATTGTCACGCTGATACGTTGTCGTATCCGTACTGTTCCTCTATTGTATGCAATATGCAATGTTGTAAAATGTAGTTATAATCTTCCCAATTTCGTTTTTTTCTAAGCGCAGTAAGGTGACCACAACTTAACCACGAAAAATACACCCATAGCGTAACAGCATCTACTCTCTACTTTACTGCTGGCACCACGTATGACAGGCACGTTCTCCAGACAATCTCCAAAACCAAACCCTTCCATCGAATTGCCACAGGTTATAGCGTTAATTACTCCAAGTAACTCGATTCCGGTCATCCACTAACCAGAGGCATCACTCTTTATACCACTCTGTACATCTCTCAGGACTGACTGCCGAATATTTTGGCTTATGAGCAGCTGCTCCGGCGTTATTCCTCATTCTTTTTATATTCTTACGCATAGTCATTGTGTTATCTGGACTTCTGGTAGCACTTCTGGACTCACGAGTGATTCATTCCACTGATTTCTTGCGATTTTTTACGACCGCACTCCGAAATGCTCAGCGGTTCCTGCCTGTCAAGTACATGGAAACGGAAATGAGCGTTTGGCGTCATTGGCCGGGAGGCCCCTTGCGGGGCAGGTCCGGCCACCTTGGTGCAGGTCTTATTACATTCGATGCCACATTGGGCGACCTGCATGCCGGATGGGGATGAAATGATGATGAAGACAATACAACACCCAGTCCCTGAGCGGAAAAAATCTCTCACCCATCCGGGAATCGCAACCGGGCCCATAGGACGGCAATCCGTCACGCTGACCACTTTTTTTAAATCTCATTTTGTTCTACACTACTGGCCATTAAAATTGTTACACCAAGAAGAAATGCAGATGATAAACGGGTATTCATTGGACAAATATATTATATTAGAACTGACATGTGATTGCATTTTCACGCAATTTGGGTGCATAGATCCTGAGAAATTAGTACCCAGAACAACCACCTCTGGCCATAATAACGGCCTTGATATGCCTGGGCATTGAGTCAAACAGAGCTTGGATGCAGTGTACAAGTATAGCTGCCCATGCAGCTTCAACACGATACCACAGTTCATCAAGAGTAAGTGACTGGCGTATTGTGACGAGCCAGTTGCTCGGCCACCATTGACCAGACGTTTTCAATCGGTGAGAGATCTGGAGAATGCGCTGGCCAGGGCAGCAGTAGAACATTTTCTGTATCCAGAAAGGCCCGTACAGGACCTGCAACATGCGGTCGTGCATTATCCTGCTGAAATGTAGGGTTCCGCAGGGATCGAATGAAGGGTAGAGCCACGGGTCGTAACACATCTGAAATGTAACGTCCACTGTTCAAAGTGCCGTCAGTGCGAACAAGACGTGACCGAGATGTGTAACCAATGGCACCCCATACCATCACGCCGGGTGATACGCCAGTATGGCGATAACGAATACACGCTTCCAATGCGCGTTCACCGCGATGTCCCCAAACACGGATGCGACCATCATCATGCTGTAAACAGAACCTGGATTCATCCGAAAAAAATGACGTTTTGCCATTCGTGCACCCAGGTTCGTCGTTGAGTACTCCATCGCAGGCTCTCCTGTCTGCGATGCAGCGTCAAGGGTAACAGCAGCCATGGTCTCCGAGCTGATAGTCCATGCTGCTGCAAACGTCGTCGAACTGTTCGTGCAGATGTTTGTTGTCTTGCAAATGTCTCCATCTGTTGACTCTGGGATCGATACGTGGCTGCACGATCCGTTACAGCCATGCGGATAAGATGCCTGTCATCTCGAGTGCTAGTGATACGAGGCCGTTGGGATCCAGCACGGCGTTCCGTATTACCCTCCTGAACCCACCGATTCCATATTCTGCTAACGCGAGCAGCACTGTCGCGATACGAAAACCGCAATCGCAATAGGCTACAATCTGACCTTTATCAAAGTCGGAAACGTGATGGTACGCATTTCTCCTCCTTACACGAGGCATCACAACAACGTTTCACCAGGAACGCCGGTCAACTGCTGTTTGTGTATGAGAAATCGGTTGGAAACTTCCGTCATGTCAGCACGTTGTAGGTGTCGCCACCGGCGCCAACCTTGTGTGAATGCTCTGAAAAGCTAATCATTTGCATACCACAGAATCTCCTTCCTGTCGGTTCAATTTCGCGTCTGTAGCACGTCATCTTCGTGGTGTAGCAATTTTAATGGCCAGTAGTGTAATTACAGTGCGAAGAAGCGTTTAAAAGTCATTTTTCCCGCGCTCCATAAGTGAATGGGACGGAAAGAATCGCTAATAACTGGTACAGTGCGAAGTTTCCATGTCATGCACTTCAGTGATTTGCAGAGTATGGATTTAGATGTAGTTATTGTAAATTATTTGGAGACAAGCAATCAGTGAAAAATGAAATTACTTTGAAAACAGTAATAATGCCTGTTGAAAACAGAAAACCATTGACTATAAGTTTCAGGTGAGTATTTAGCAAATGTACACTGCGCAAAAGCTCGGTGATAAATTTAACAAGATCTGTAAAAAAACTAAATGAGTCGATTTAATATAACTGTGTCTCCTCGCTGAAGAAACCTTTTTCACTGTCCGTGGAAGCTGGATTCGTGCAGTCTGATACACGACAAGCAAAACAGTGAAAATGTTTGTAGAATGTGAGACTCGACATGACTGTCTTCTGGATGACTGACGACCGTATGTTGAATGAAAGGCTTCTCAGGCTGTTCGATAGCGAAATTACGTTTGCAGCTGAAATTGCTGTTTCAGTAGCGACTGTTTTCACAAGGAGAAGCGTAGCAAGAATAACACCGAATGGGCAGTTCTGCGCCGATCGGCCAGCCTCCAGTACTTGCCTTCTTGTGGCTTCTGTTTCTGCCATTTTGGACTGATTACTTGCACTTCTTCGGAAACTGACTTCATCTCTCCTATACGGCGCCTTTGCCAACCAGTTTGCACTTTGCTGTTGTTCATCCAAAATTTTAGATACTTATTTCCATAGTTACCGCGTTTACCTGGCTAAAATAAGTTCTGTTACAATATGTGACATTGACTGCGAAAATTACTGAAATCTCTGGTCTCATTTATTCTTAACTGACTCATTTTTCCATAAAATGTAATTGGTGGAAAAATAGTTGTTTTATAGTGTAGTTTAATAATAGACTAGTTTGTATGTAACTGACACTACATGTTTCGACAGATTCACACAGCTGTCTTTTAACGTTGATTTCTTATTTGTACGAGCCGTTTTAGTGTAATTTAAAATATAAGGTCTTACAGATCTTTACTGACTTCTGGAACGTGTAGAGAACGCTGAGTAGATGACGATTTGAACAGGGAGACTTATCCAGAAACCTAGCCTCTGCTGGGTGAGAGAGCAAGAGCAAATTAGCGTGGCATTGCCGCGTACTTTATTGCTAACTAACGTGGTATCAGTTCCGAATTCTAAACGTTATTGCAGTAATATTGTAGCTGCAATATAGCCCATAGCCACAACAAATTGCCTAGATAACATTCTGCCACACTGCCTACAGTAGGATGAATTAAAATATCCTTTTATTTTTCATTTATTGCGAAGCTATTTCGACCGTGTAACCATTTTTAAATGGCTGCGTAGTGTAAGTTATCAAATGGAAACATTTTCGTTACAGTCAAGCATTCATCAAGTCTCATAATGGCAAAAAACGTAGGAGGCTAGCCGAGCTTTACAATTAAAGACAAGGCATCAAGCGTTTCATGAGCAGCAATTAAGTAGCGTACCACTTAGGAGTGTAGGAGGGTACTAGCTCATGTGCTACGACTCCTAGTGGCCGGTGAGAGAAGAGACACTGAATGTGTAGTGTAACGCCTGAATATTATACGTTCTGTGAGTACTTTAGCGCTGGGCATGGCTATCATATAAGATGAAGTAATTACCAGGGCGGCAGCAAATACTGTCACTCTTACATCCATCAGATGGGGAGAGTGGAATACATTGTTCAACAGGTTTGTTGCTATAACACAGGAACGACTCTTCTCCGAACATGAGTACCTATTTGAATTGTTACATACCGGCGAATTAAACGTGTCCTGCATTGTTTCCTCGCTAACCTCCAATCTTTGTACACCGACAAAAACCGTGTATCATCTCACAACGAAACTTCAACCGGTTCCCTCTTCCAGACAATAAAATCCGTCCTCATATGTTTCCGTCCTATCAAAAATCAATTATCCCTTCCTATTCCACCATCAAAAAGGCTCTCCTTCTTCTATTCCCTCTGTACCTTTCTCTATTCCTTTCCTCTTCATACTGTTGCGCTTTACACATCCCAATCTCCTACTCCCCTTCTGTTTCTTACCATCAACCCCAACGCCTGCCCTCATCTCCTCAGTTACAACGAAACAACCCCCTTTGCTCATAACTTCCCTACACACCTACAGAACGCCGAATGTTATCGCTCCCCTAACTATCCTTCCGCAATGCAGACCCTTCAAATTTTAGTGAAAGTGCAGTGCCTCGTTTCCAGATAGTCAACTGTCCGCAACCTATTTTATATGCCTTTTCACAACTTTTATTTTTACATTTACTCTTGAATTTAATTAAAATTAAGAAAATCAGCAGTTTAATTTTGTTTAATACCATCGATGAAATTCATCTTTTATTGATTTTAAAAACATGTGTTGTACCTTTTAATGATATTGTTTAGACTGTAGGTATTTTTAAAGCTATTGCCTGAGGAGCGGCATGTGCGTACTGCTGGCAGCCGATTGCCTGTTCGTATGGGGCGAGGACGATGACACAAGAAAGAAAGAAAAAAAAAACACACACATCCTAGGAGGTAATAAGAAAATTTAGGAATACTCCCTGTATCAGAAGAATATTGGAGTATTAAACGTACAAGAAATTGCATTGGTGTTAGCTGCTGTGATGGAGAGAGAGCTCTGCTGTCTCCAGGGCAAGTGGAAGAGATTGCGTGTCACGTGACAGGGATGTTACCAAGCGGTTGGAATGACAATCGAGCGCACGATGGGCAAGACACGCGTTTCATCGTGGCAAGATTCTGGGTAGCTGGCTCATCTCCGAGATCGTGCTGGAACTGAATCAATGGTGTGAGCATCTATGTTAGGGAAAACCAACGTTGCCAGTGTCAACAGTCATACTGATAACACCAGTCGCCATCGACTATCGCTGATAGAGAGGTCTCAGTGGAGCATATCAGTCGTCAATTCACTGCGATACAACGATATTCATTGAGCAGCCATAATATCCAGAACGATCACATCACCATGGGGTACAGAATCAACTGCTGCACGTGTGCCTATGGTTACTGTACATCACGGATGTTTACTTTTCAATTTTAATGGCCAGTAGTGTATATATCCATGAGTCGAAAGGGATTCAACTGGTGTACAATCTGGAGCACTTGCCTTTATTAAGTAATTTAAGCTGCGTTGGTACATTGAGGCTACCTACTACACAACCACCGAAACGATAGTGCTCGACAGTGTTCCATAGTCCATTACGTGTTTCCATCTCTTGCCGTATGAGGGTACGTCCAGCATGGTAGAACATGGTCGTTTTTGTGGTCCGTGTCTTCCGGTATGGAGAGGCATAATGTTGCATGGACTCACTGACCTCCAAACCTCTGACCACGATATACCCACCGGTCAACATTATTGTGACACTATACTCCTTCCCCATGTGCTTCTTTTAAGGGGTGCATTCCGGCCTGACTTCATTTTTGTGGGTGACAATGCGTAACCGAATCGGACAGCACACATGGAGCAGATTTTGGAACTAAAGAATGTTCGGCGAATGAAGTTGCCGGGACTTTCCCCCAAACAGAGCACATTTGGGATGCGTTGGGGAGACGTACTGCAGCATGTCCACATGCACCAACGACTATCCAGCAGCTATGAATCCCCCCGATGGAGGACTGGAACGCCCTACCACAAGAACTACTTATCAGTCTCGTGGACAGCATGGAAGCACGTTGCAGAATATGTACTGCCGCCCACGGTGATCACACGCCCTACTTTGAACCATGGCCCGCCGTTTTTAACGTACAGGGAGTATCATGAATAGCGGTGACTTCGGTGTAATTAGTGTCTTTGAATAATAGTGTTACTGAGTATTTCTTTCAGTTATCTTTTGTACTATACTGTAGCGGCTCTTTCCACGTGACGCCCAAGTTTCATCGAGCTATATTCCTTGCGTCACACCATCCTAAAATTACTTTCGTTCTTACGTTTTGCACACCAGTGCATATAAGCGAAGCGGAAACCAACGGGGAGTTATTCTAGACTCGATTCGGGTCGCAAATGGAGAAATCCACTGACATAAACGACTTTACAAACGGCAGATTGTTAGGGCCCGGCGACTGGGGACAAGGATCTCGGAAACGGTGAAGTTGGTCGTCTGTTCGCAAGCTACTGCCACGAACATCTATAGAATGTGGTGGAAGGACCACGAAACCAAGAGTAGGCGGCAACGCCGGTCAACTGCTGTTTGTGTATGAGAGATCGGTTGGAAACTTTCCTCATGTCAGCACGTTGTAAGTGTCGCCAATGGCGCCGCCCTTGTGTGAATGCTCAGAAAAGCTAAAGCTAATCATTTGCATATCACAGCATCTTCTTCCTGTCGATTAATTTTGGCGTCTGTAGCACATCTTCGTGGTGTAGCAATTTTAATGGCCAGTAGTGTAATATTCTCACGATGTAATGAGTGCTATTAACAAGGCCTCTCGAAATGATTCCATATTTATAGATTTCCAGAAGGCTTCTGACACCGTTCCTCACAAGATACTTGTAATCAAATTGCTTGCTTATGGAGTATCGCTTCAGCTGTGCGACTGGATTCGTACTTTCCAGTTAGAAAGGTCACAGTATGTCGTAATCGACAGTAAATCATCGCGAAAAACGGAAGTCACATCTGGCGATCACCAAGGCAGTATTATAGGCACTCCACTGCTGCTAATCTATATAACCGATTTAGGAGACGAGCTGAGCAGCCCTCTTACATTGTTCGCAGATAATGCTATCGTTTCCGTTTAGTAAAGTCGTCAGAAGATCAGAATCAATTACAAAATGACTTACACACGATATCTGTATGACGCTAAAAGTGGCAGTTGTTTCTGATTAAGGGAAGTGTGAGATTATCCACTTGAGTATTAAAAGAAATTCGTTAAATTTAGATTGCACGTTAAATAACGCAAATCTAAAAGCTGTCAGTTCAACTAAATACCTGGGAATTACAATTACGAACAACTTAAATAGGAACGACCACATAGATTAATGTGGTTCGGAAGGTGAACCAAATACTGCGTTTCATTGGTAGAACACTTGGAATATGTGACAAATGCACTAAAGAGGCTGCTTGCAGTACGCTTGATCGTCTTCAGGTGTAGTACTGCTGTGCGGCATGGGATCCATACCAGATATGACTGACGGAGGACACCGCAAAAGCTGAAACAAGGGCCTCTGGTTTCGCATTATAGCGAAATAGGGGAGAGAGTGTCATGGGTGTGATACGCGAGTACGGGTTGCAATCATTAAAACAATGGCTTTCTCTCTGCGGCGAGATTTTCTCACGAAAATCTAACAATCGAACATCTATTTTCTCCTCCGAGTGCGAAAATATTTTGCTAATGCCCATCTACGTAGGGAGGAATGACCTTTGTAATAAAGTATGAGAAATCAGTGCTCGTATGGAGAGACTTAAGTGCTCGCTTTTCCAGCGCGCTGTTAGAGATTGGAATGATAGAGAAATAGCTTGAAGGCGGTTGGCTGAAGTCTCTACTGGGAAATTAAATGTGAATTGCAGAGTAGTTCTATAGGTGTACGTGTTGCGGGGAGTCATAATATTGCGTGGGCGCACTGGCCTCCAAATCTTTGGCCATTCACCTCTCAATGACACTGTGGTACTATACATCTTCCCCATAAGCGTCTTTTCAGGGGTGAATTCTGCTCTGGGCTAATTTTTACGGATGCAATGTGCGACTCCATCGAATAGCGCAGGTGGAGAAGCTCCTGGAACGGAGAGATATTCGGCAGATGGACTGACCTGCCCTTTTCGTCGACTTAAATCCCACCGAACACGAGTGGGATGCGTTGGGGAGGAGCGTAGCAACACTTTCACGTGCACCAACGACCATCCAGCGGTTGTCAACCAAGATGGTGGAGGAATGGAACGCCCTACCACAAGAACTCCTTACTAATATTGTGACCAGCAGGAGACGACGATACGTTGAATTCCGTGTGTCAGCCAGGAGAGTAGATGTCAGAGACTTGCCCGCTCTGTAAAGGAGAATATATGACAACCTACAATACAAGTGATTTGGACTTCTGGAATCCACTAATCTTTCTGTTGGTGCTGTTCTTTTTACAGTCATATGAGCACCACACGACTGGCACGAGTGCTGACGATATCGTCACAGGAACATGGTGTTTGGGAACACAGATCGAAGTAAGGATTTGCCTGCTCAGATGACTCACACTCTTTCTGCTACACCAAATCTTTGGAGGTGTGTCAGGATGCGGCGTCATCAGACAAACTGGCTTCTCGACACATGTGTTGCTGGGTGCACAAAGGCTAGAGTGTCAATGTGTAGCCGTACTCATTGTAGTACTTAATAAATGCATATATGTAGAGTTGATTCCTTGTTGTATAAGTTCTATTGGCAATGATTTCCTGGAAAATGGGTCAGAAACTGCCCTTAAATCAATAAATACCGGACAAAGTGTTTGTCGATACTTTCGAGACGGATCATATCGTCATATCTCCTCAACTATGTGTCGCACAGTGATATAGTTTCGCAGTTAAGTGCAGCAGTATATGTGGGTACTGTCTGCAAAATTTGGTACGACCAGAGTAAGTAGTCAAGATGTGGTAAATCAAAACGTCATGCCTGTAAAAACTCGGCTGCGTCTCAAAAGTGTTAATACACATTATTTCTTTCTGTAACATATTTTACCACAAGGAGGGGTCCGAGTTGCTATCCCACTTACAAAACTTACTTGCTCTCTTCCCTGCTTAAAATTATCAGTTGAAAATGGATAATGAGAATTCAGATAATTTTGTATATCAATGCCAAAATATTGATTTGGGAAAGACTTAGGTAAACAAACCTTCTTGTGTATCAATCAAATGCGTAATAAACTGAAGCTACCTAGACACTTTTTAAACAAGCTTGTGAGTATTTTGTTGACTTGCTTAACATGTAAATGCGTAAAGATCCATCATTAAGTACTATATATGCAGAACACTGAGAACTGTTCTTTGGTGTCAAACATATTTGCATTGTCGAGATTTAAAGCTGTCAAGTGTGTTTAAATGCTCAGCTTCTGGCATAGAATTTAATCGAAACCTATAATCTAATGGGATCACGAAAGTTGGAGGCTTATGCTTAATTCATCAGACGAGAGACTGTGGGTAAATCGGTGAGCTGACCACTTTACAGGCAGCGGGATGATGCTGAGACTGCCATGAATAATGCGACTCTGCGTGTCTGGCGTGCGCACGGCGCCTTATAACTACACCGGAGTTGACGCTGGTGAACGTGTCAAGTTTTTTTTTATGGATATACACTTCACTCCTGACACTCGTCATTCCGAAGTCTTCTAAAAACACTCGTACTGATCAAACTTTCTCACGTGATTCACAATGACATTTGTTGAAAATCTATCTTCTCACGGTACGTCTGTAATAACATATCCTGTAATGCAGTGTCAGTTCTGTTCCCTAAGGCTGCTGGGTTTCGCCTCAACGGGGTACAGCATACCAGTCATCAACTAACAGCAAATTACTCGACCCACTCTCTCTACGCCGACGACCTGGCCAGCAGGGAAAGAGTTTTGAGGAAGTAGAACAAACCTCCTCTAAGTAACATGTAAGTATACTTCTAGGAAAATCCCCTTAAATCAAATCCAGCAGGCCAGCTTGTATGTATTTGCCAGCAATGTTTTCACCTCACTTTACGGTAAAGTACGTAACTTGCGTTGCTCACACACAACCTTAAGAGGGAAGGCTTGAGCTACTACTTCAATATCCTACCGTATTTGCGTCTCTGGTGCCTACCTGTAGCGGAGTGTCTTACCAGATAAGTTAAAACGGGCATGAATATCCAAAACACGCATCACAAAGTTTCGATTTGGTGTATTGGCCTGTAAACTGTCTACAGTTTAGGGGGAAAAACGTAAAGTACTACACAGCATTAATTAGACAAACGCATTTCCTTCCATTTCAGTTTTAGTGGCTGTTAGAATCTACATCTAAGTCTGCACTCCGTAAGTCACATTACGGTGTGTAGTAGAGAGCACTTTTTGTAACACTGCCACTTTTCCTATTTTTTGTTCAGTTGCGAATGGTGTGCGGGAAGAACGAATGTTGGAAGGAATGCACGTGAGCTCGAATCTCTCTAATCGAAGTGTTATGCCCCTTGGCGAGAGATTCTTAGGAGGAACTAATATATTAGTTGACTCTTCTAGGAAAGTACGATCACGGAATCCTAACCGTAGACCACAGCGTGATGTACAACGCCTCTATTGAAACATCTGCCACTGGAGTTGAATGTGATCTCCGTGTCCCTTTGGCACCTACTAAATGAACCTGTGACGAAACGCCCTGCTTTCCTTTGGCTCTCCTCCGCCTCTTCTATCAATACTTTCCGGTACGGATTCCAAACTGACGAGCAATATTCAAGTACTTACCGAACGAGGATTTTGTGAGGTACCTTCTTCGTTGGTGCATTACACTCCCTGTGGTATCTTCCAATGACTCTCAGTCTGGTATCCGTCTTACCTGTGATGTGATTTACGTGGTCGTTCTACTTTAAATCACTCCAGGGCTTACTCCCAGGTATTTAATGGATGTGACTACTTCCAGTGTTTGCTCAGCAATCGTGAAATCGTACAGTAATGGACCTTTGCACCTATTTATGTGCAATACGTAACATTTGTTTATATTGAGCGCCGGCTGCCAATCCCTGCCACAGGTCTTTCTGCGTTACATTGCAATTTTCTAGCGTTGCAACTTCTCAGTAGAAAACATCATCTGTGATTAGCGTTATGGAGCTTCGAACATTGTAAGCCCGAAGATCGTTCTACGTCTGACGATTTCTTCCGTAAAGAATGAAGTGTTGTGTTCTATTTACTAGGAACTCTTCAGTCCAATCACAAAGCTGATTTGATATTCCGTGAGCCCATTTAGGCGCCAGTCCGGAACGGTATCGACCGGCTTCTGGAAGACAAGGAAAACGTCATAAATCTGGGGGTCGATGTCTACTGCCTTCTGGGTGTAGTGTAAGAATAGGGCGAGCTACTTTTCACACAATCGTAGTTTATGGAATTGTTACTCATTTCTACAGAGAGGTTTTTCGGTTTCCAGAAACATCAAATACGATAGCATATACGGTATTCTGAAATCCTATAACAGATCGCCTCCATGGCTGGATGGTTAGCGCTGCTGCCTTAGCATCGGAGGCCTCGGGTTCGGTTCCCGATATCTCTTCAAATTTTTCCAAGTTAAAGAGGGCTGGAACGTGGGTCCACTCAGCCTCGTGACGCCAAATGAGGACCTGCTTGAGTAGAGCAGGATTCACTTACTTGGAATAATGTGTAGACGGATTGCTGATCACACGTTCCACGATAATAGCTTCCTTCTGATACTGCCTTGTAGATAGCAATCGGCTAAGCGGAACAGGCTTAAGTTCTAATCCGTGAGAGATGTTTAAATTTACCTTTAAATTCTTAACAGACTGACGTCAGCGATAAAGGCCTATAGTATTGCAAGTCTGTTCTACAAACCTCTTGAAAACGGGGATGACCTGTCCTTTTTTTCCCGTCATCTACATCTATGTACATACACCGCAAGTCACCGTATGGTGCATGGCAGAGGGTACTTTGTAGCATTACAAGTTATTTCCTTTCCTGTTACACTCGAAAATAGAGGCAGGGAAAAACGACTGTCTGTATGCCTCTTCTGTCTGAAATCTCATTGACTGGAATATAATTGTTTTCAGTGATGAGTCTGGCTTCAAATTGAGCCCCTATGACCAGCGAAGACGTGTCTGGAGGCGTCCAAGACAGCGGTGGGATACCAACCTCACAGTCGTCCGCCATATGGCCCGACAACCAGGAGTGATGGTCTGGGGCGCCATTTCTTTTCATAGCCCTTTTGGCTGTCATCCGTGGTATCCTTACAGCACAGTGGTAAGTCGACGATATTCAGTGCCACGTTTTGTTACACTTCATGGCAACCCATCCTCGGATTACATTTCAGCAAGATAATGCCCACCCGCACACGGTGGGAGCTTACACTGCTTGTCTTCGTGCTTGCCAAACCCTACGTTAGCCGACAATGTCCCCGGATATCTCTCCGCGTGAGAGCATTATGGGCAGGACCCTCCAACCAGCTGGGATTTTGACGATCCAAACCGCCAATTGGGCAGAATGTGGACATCCAACAACTCTCTCAATGAATGCAAAATCGAATAACTGCTTGCATAAGAACCAGAGGTAGACCAACGCGTTATTGACTTGCTCAGTTTGTGAAGATTTTTCTGTTAAATAAATCATCAAACTTTTATGAAATTGTAATAATTTGTTTGTCCACACGAACAACACATCTACCGATTTCTCTCACATTTGGATAATTTCTTCGCGATGTGTCTGTTTTTTCTTAGAATGTATATTGCTCCTACGTGATCATTTTTTACATTGTTTGAGACTTCCTAAACTATTTTGGCCAAATACTGGGATTTTTTTGCAAACAGCTGTTCGACGCTTTACAAGCAAGGTAGTGATCTGTTTTTAATTACCACGACTATAACTAAATGGAAAAGACTAAACCCTCTTCCTACCAACCTGTCTGGATATCAGTATGACATACATCACTATTTACTCCCTTGAAGCCATCTTATCTTCTGAAGTCAAATAATAATGTCAGTTACCAATTATCTAGATTTTATTTTGTGCTTATATTGAAGCTGTGGATAGTATCGAGAAATTTCTTTTAATTACGATCAAATGTTCATCAAAACAAAATTTTTTGATTCGTCTTCATAATCGCTGTCTTCACGGCGAGTGACAGCTATTCCAAATCCTGATTTGTTGTTATGGGTGTTGTGTTCACAGAAAAGTGACGGAAGTCACTGAAGTACGAGTAGGTGAACATCATTAGTAAACAGCGTATAGCATACGTCATATCAGGGAAAAGGAATTCTCATTTTGTTTAAAGCGTTTCTCTTCGATTTTCATGGGATGAAGGTTACAAGTGTGGCAGAAACTTTAGCGGCGTGCAGAGTGAGAGAAATAGATGATACCGCTACTACTGGCGTGTTTCATTCCATTAATGTACCTGTTATGTTATTTCGTTAGGCGTACGCTCTCCCGCTCTGCCCTGTCATCTCGTTTCCTTACTTCAAATTCTCATTTACTTTCGCGGTTGCGGTTTGTCTGCGATACGAGAAAAGCGGAGAATCTAAAGCGACTGGCCTTCGTTGGAAAGAAAGCGTAATGCACCAGCATGGAAAAACTCAGTTCTTCAGTCTTCATTTAGCGAATAGCTATTTTAAGGCTATCTATTATTCAAAACTGATATTTAATGCCTAGTTGTGATGGCTAAATACGCCTTGCTACGACAACACAGAATCGGAAGACAGCGTGGAGCGTCTGAGTCAGGTAACCCAGTAGAGCGCTGACTTAATTCACGTAGGGTCATAATGTTTTATGTTTTTTTGTAAATATTGGGACTCACACTCAGCTAGTAAATAATGGTCTCAGCTGCAAGAGGATTTTCAAGTTTTAAATTTCATGCCGTGTTGCAGTTATTGGCCAGATTCTCTAAAAATCTCCAGTCATTTCCAAGTGAATACCTCGACGATTCTGCAATTTCTAATTGTTACTGCGACAAAGCGAATCTAAGAAAAATAATATGAATACTGACCTAGTTTGATGTCAGCCAGTCTGTGGCGTCTATGACAGTCTGAATTCTGTAGGACTGATTAAGGTAAATGGGATTTCGTGACAGTCCTCGCATAGAAACTGATCTGGTTTCTTGAGAGATGCTAGAGAATGATATCGGGCCCATAATTGCTCTTTCACACATACCATAATAGCGCAGAAATACTGAAATGCAGTGTCTGTGAAACCCGTGGAAGATGTGTTATTTCATCCACGTGTTAATGAAACCAATGCCAGATATTTCCAGTCTTGTAAATGTGGATACTTGTGCCATTGAACGAACATGATCGTCTGAAGTTGATTATTGATGTCATCAATATAACCACAGGAACCACTAAAAACCACGATGTGTACACCCATACCATTACAGAGCCTTCAACCAGTTCCACAATTGGAAAAAGACTTTGCGTCTCCCGTGCTCTCCGTGAACACGCGTTGGCGCAGGGGTAGTGTTCAAGTAGACTCTTCTGTTCTCATTGAATGTTTCCTTTATTCTGCGTTGTGTTCTTCGTACCAGTGAAACTCTTCTTCCAAATGGCTTTGACGATGACAGCTCTTCTACTCGTGTAATTTTTTTTTTTTTAGAAGAACTGATATATTGTCGAGCGAGGAGTCTGCGAGTGACGTAGCGTTTTATCAGTTTTAGTTTGCGGGCACAATTACTTTCGTCTATCAACAGTGAGATAGTAGACTAATAGTCCTAGAGAAGGTAAAAAAAAATCGCATCGAGCATAATGCTCCTCTCGTGGCATGGACCCGACTAATCTCTGAAGTAGTGCTGGAGGGAACTGACACCATGAATTCTGCAGGGCTGTCCACAAATCCATAAGAGTACGAGGGGCTGGAGATGTCTTCTCAACAGCAAGTTGCAAGGCATCCTACATATTCTCAATAATGTTCATGTCTGGGGCGTTTCGTGGCCTCTGCCTCGTGATGACTGGGTGTTGTGTGATGTCCTTAGGTTAGTTAGGTTTAAGTAGTTCTAAGTTCTAGGGGACTGATGACCATAGATGTTAAGTCCCATAGTGATCAGAGCCATTTGAACAATTTTTTTCGTTTCGTGGCCAGTGGAAGTGTTTAACCTCATAAGAGTGTTCCTGGAACCACTCTGTAGCAATTCTGGACGTGTGGGGTGTCACATTGACCTGCTGGAATTTCCCAAGTCCCTCGGAACGCATAACGGATGTGAGTTAATGCAGATGATCAGACAGGATGCTAACCTACGTGTTACCAGTCAGAGTCGTATCTAGAGGTATCAGGGGTCCCATGTCACTCCAACTGCACATGCCCCACATCATTACTAAGCCTCCACCAGCTTGAACAGTTCCCTGCTGGCATGCAGGATCCATGGATTCATGAGGTTGTCTCCATGTCCGTACACGTCCAGCCACTCGATACAGTTTGAAACGAGACTCGTCCGACCAGGCAACACGTTTCCAGTCCTTCGGCTCTGAAAGCCCATATCGATGATGTTTCGCTGAATGGTTCGCACTCTGGCACTTGTTGATGACCCAGCATTGAAATCTGCAGCAATCTGAGAAAGGGTTGCACTTCTGTCACTTTGAACGATTCTCTTCAGTCGTCGTTGGTCCCGTTCTTGCAGGATCTCTTTCCGGCTGCAGCGACGTCGGAGATTTTATGCTTTACAGGACTCCTGATATTCACGGTACACTGGTGAAATGGTGGTACGGGAAAATCCCCACTTCATCGCTACCTCGGAGATGCTGTGTCCCATCGCCCGTGCACCCAGTATAACAACACGTTCAAACTCACTTAAATCTTGATAATCTGCCATTGAAGCAGCAGTAACCGATCTGACAACTGCGTCAGACGCTTGTTGTCTGACATAGACGTTGCCGATCGCAGCGCCGCATTCTGCCTGTATTTGAATACGCATGCCCATACCAGTTACCTTGGCGCTTCAGTGCAGTTTCTGAGCAAGTTGCGGAGAACTTTTCGCTCCATTTATTTATCTCTGTTTCTTTAGAATTTCAATGAGCGCATTAGTTTCCTAAAAGGAAGTATTTAGCCACTTGAACTTTCCTACTGTTTGTCGAAGATTTCGAGAAACATGGAATCGTACTGAACATATTCAGGACAGAGGGCGTTATGTGATAGCACCAGGTGTTGAGGATTCTAAGATAGATAGTCTCAGTAACGTACATGTAAATTCAGACAGTACGCCCGCTGTAGCATATGCTATGATTATAGGTTACGTAGAAGGAACACCCACACGTGTGGGCACCTTCAGAATGTGCAGGCACTAAGACAACCCAATTAAGTATCTTGTCTGGAATTTGTGCATTTTTACATCAGCCATATGGCACTGTGAGAATGGAAAAGCGATTACTGTAAGATCTTGCCAACCCTCGGTACTAACTTGATAGAATCCCAGCACGTTTCAGTGCTGATACGAGAGAACATGCAGCTGTTGTGGCCAAAGTGCTTTCCTTGTGCTTTTCTTTTCTATCTGCGATGTCAAGAAAGCCTAGGACATTACTCTGTCAGCAGAATTAAGCCTGAATCAATGCTGCATTTCATGACTTGTCCGCAGCTCGTGGTCAAGTGGTTAGCATTGCTGCTCTGGATCACGGGGTCCTGGGTTCGATTCCCGGCCAGGTTCGGGATTTTCTCTGCCCGGAGACTGGATGTTTGTGTTGTCATCACAGCGGGCGCTGATGACAGCGCAGTTGAGCGCCCCACAAACCAAACATCATTGTCATCATTTCATGACTTTAAACAGTATTCTCCCTTGTTTTGTGGAGTTGGATTGAATGTCCAAGCATTGTAATAAGGCTCTGATCAAACTATTTTAAAAGCTTGTTGTAAATTTATTTATGCATTCCTTCAACGAAATCTAATTTGTATATAACTCTATTCTTTTTTAGGATCTTAAGTTTCTCACATCCGCACTAATCATGAATTAAAAACTGTTCGTCGATGAAGTCCCAAAATACCCTGTATAAACCACACAGAAAAAGTCCTGAAAGCTCTATGAATGGATTAAATGTAACCTAAACTAAACTCATTGTCATCTTACAGAGCATCGGACAGCCGGATGACTGCTGATTTATCATCTGTCAAAGGCCTTCTGAAAATTTCGCAAAGCAAATCGTTTATTCTCATTTTCTAGTAAAGAATAGTTTGATATTTATAATGGAAACTTTTGCTACGGATAAGTATTGTGCTGAGGAGGATTATTGATAGCTGATTCATTACTCACTAAACCGCAAGGTATTTGGCACTGGCCACCCTCCATAATCTCAGGCTACCGTCGCTACTTCATAAAGCGGTCATCGTAGCTTCGAGCGAATCTGTGGTTCTTAAATGTACCGTTATTTTTTATATCCTATGTATACAGGATGGATAAAGTAACTGGAGAAATGATAAAGGCATTGAGTGCTGAAACACACGACTATACTTTTTAAACCGATCACGGAAATATTTGAAACTGGAACATTTCCAGAAGATTTTAAAATATGTCTCGTAATCCCAATAGTAAAGAAATCTGAAACTCTAAATCGTGAAGAATATTGCAACCTGTATTTATTGTGGCACATCTCCAAAATATTAACACGAATTATATATAATCGAACACTCAAATATAGTGAACCAAATTGTACTGAAGATCAGTACGGATTTAGATGGGACAGAATCACAAGGGAAGCTCTCCTGTAATTATGACAGGTTCCAGACAAAATGCTGGACATAAGAAAACCATTATTTATTTTCAGTTGTCGATTTAGAAAAAGTCTTAGACAATGTAAAGTGTAATATCTTAATGAATCTTATTTCTAGTACTGATTTTGATTTCGGAGACGGACCAAAGAGGCCTCTAAAATTTCCATTGTTTTTCAGTATACAGTAGAAATATAAACTGCAGATGGAAACCCATGTCCTAAACCGCCACCCACCAAGGCAACAGAGCATCTCATTCATAGGAGGCAAGAGTTGTCTACGAAGCAGGTAGCTCCATCTTCTCCACTGGCGATCGTAGCAATCAGTCGCGATCACTAAATAACAAACAACATTGCGAATGGTTGTGCCTACGGTCCGTCAGCATACAAAGTCACGTTTGCTGCCGAAGGGGTGGTCTAGCGGCTGGCGCTGGCGCCAGCGCCAACAACTTCGACGGTCTGTAGTGTCGTTGGATGATGTTTCCAGACACGGGTTCCTAGCCACGATTTTTTCCTCAAGACACCCTCTACAACCTCTCGAAGTTTGTCAGCACACTGGATACAGAAAGGGGTAAATCATGAATGTATCTTATCACCAGTGTTCTTCAATCTGTATATTGAGAAAGGCACTGAGGAATGTAAAAAGGATATAGAAGGGAGAAAAACAACTGGAGTACAAATCAAATTATAAAATTTGCTGACAATATAGCTGTCATTGAGGAGAATCAAGAAAACGTTAGGTAGAATGAACAGGATTTTGAAAGAGAAATACAGTGTGAAAATAAGACACAGAAGTTCGAAAGTATGGTACACAATCGCCAATAAATTGCAGTACACGTTAGAGTTAGTGATATACCATTCAGACAAGTAGATACAAGCAGAACATGCCAAGAATCACCTCAGATTACGAAATACAAAGAGCGGAATTGCACAAGCACAAGAAAAAAGTGCTGCTTTCATCGAGGAATCAAAATGACGAGAACAGAAAGACATTTATGAAATGCTTTTCCTGGAACATGGCATTGAGTGATTCGATAACGTGAACTATTGGCGCGTGCATCAAGAGACATCTGGAAAAAATATCGGGAACAGCAAAGCTGGCAAATTTAGAACTTCTTGCAATTAGACGCAAGGGTGACAAAAGATATCTGCTATCCAACAATATGGGAAAAAAGGGATCAGTTAATTGCTCACCTCTGCCGACATAACAGTTTTGTAGTTAATGTAGTGGAAGGAATGATTCGAGACAAGTGAGGAAGAATAAGCCTAGACTGAAATACTGCGGACAGATCAGACATGATGTAGAAGAATGCTTATACGAGGAAATGAAGAGGCTGACAGGGAACAGAGAGAATTGGAGAAAAAGAATTGCTCCAAACAATTCTTCGACTTGAGACTAAACAAGAAGATGTCAGGACGAAATTCACAGAAAATGTTACATTTACGTGCTAAATATACTCTAAATACATTATCTGCTTACAGATAGTGACTGAGGCTTTCAAACAATGCCGATGAACAGACTGCACCGCTGCATTTTTAGTTGTTAATTTTTGAAACAAAGAAAAAGTCCGTCGCTCACGTAACCCTTTTCTGACACCAAACCGTTACTGGCCCCCTTTTCAAAAAACTTTTGCCATTCATATCATTATGACACAAGAAAAAAATATATCTACAGCAAGTCGATACTCGTATTCCCCGGTGACGTCAATTCCTACATTCCTGCAGCGTGCGTGGGAGCTACTTTACTTTACCGTACCTAAAATGGAGGGTCAGCTCGGCTGTTTCATTATGACGGGCCTAAGTTGCGGACAACAGAAAAGCGGTCCTCCCACAAAGTGAGTTAATATTTAATGATACAGTGTTACCCTGACCGCAAGAGTGTGCCCGAAACCGCAGCTGCGGTTCACTATTAAAACCAACTTTTGCAGCAACCGTAAAATGGCTGCACACAATTATTACTCTTCTGTATGTGTTATCTACGGCCTACTGCATGTAGTGGAACGACAACAGTTTTTGTACGGAGGCTACTGTGTTTAAATTGCCAAGGTAAGTATGGTTTCCGCTGGACATATTCACCTACCGTCATCTGGCGAGAATTAAATTTCTACATTTACGTAATCATTTAAAAACAATTCACTTTGAGTATGTACATTTATAACTTTCCCACTACGAAAGGTTAAGTAATGAAGTGGATATGATTGAATCCATTCTTGCTACAAATAAACTTTTCTACTTAGATAGTTTCTCCAAATTTAGGGAAACATCCTTCACAATTAGCCTCCATCCCTGATCGCTCGGAGAATTATTTATTTATGTACAGTTTGCTTGTAGTCTATAGACGTCTTCACCAACATCGTATTAAGAACCTCAACCAAATTATCTCAGTGAAATAGTGTTATACAGGGGATGAAGGAAAATACCGATTAAAAAGGGCTAATATTCTTACCAAGATGGAAATAGGAACAATTCTGTCCGTCGGAAGAACAGATTTGCTGTCCTCAAGATCCGTCCACACCTTGCAAATCCTACAGGCATTCCATTTTTAAATCTGGAGCTTTCTGGTAGCATAGGAATATGGAGTTAGATCTCCCACTGAGTATAATAAATGCCTTACAGCCAATGCCAGAGTGTGCATTTCATTTTAAGTTTAATCGCCAATTAAACCTGTGTGCCATGATTGCTATTTACGGTATTTTCAGGGGTCTTTCTTAAAGATTCCGGCAGTGAAAGATTCAGTATTACTCCACCTTGAACAAATAACTATAGCCACAGCATGTTTAAGCAAATGACACGTCAGGTCTTCACAAAGATAAAATTAGTGCATGATTGAGAGTTTATAAATAAGGTTTAAAGCTAAAGTTCCTTCTACTGGCTCTATAGAGCCGTTCACTGGTAATCAGCTGCCGTCTCACCCTCTGGCAATGTGTCATTCGGATGCAGAGTGGAGGGCCATGCGGTCTGCACATCGCTCCCTCGGCTGTAGCCAGCTTCTCAGGCTTTCTGCCGCTACTTATCCCTTAAGTAGCTACTCAAATGGCATCACAAGGCTGAGTGCTCCCCATTCTAATCCTCTCACCAACGAAAAAATCCCTGACAGTACCGGGAATCGAACCCGCATCCCCTGCATAACAGTCAGAAATGCTGACCACTTACCTGCGGAAGCAAATGAGGTAACCTCTTCAAAAACTTTTAATTAAGATATTGACGAATGCTTAATCTGTGAAAACGAATTCTAAAACTGCGAAAACACCTCAGTTCAGCTTCTCTTTCTTTTCATATCATTCATGTCTCGGAGAAAAGCAACTCAGCAATTAAAAAATATTCTGATTATACTCGTTCAGCAACGCCCTATGGGATTGTACACAGGACTCGCACTTGTGAGGATGGCACATGTATGAACATCCAGAGTTAAGTATTTCATAACTTTCATAAATCTTTTATGGCGAATGACGATATGATTCTTTTTAAAGGGCTATGGTAATAAATTTCTCTAATGACGCGATGTGAAATCCTAATCATTCTTCATTCCTTCACGCTATCGTCACCACCACCACCACCATCATCATCAGTAGTTTGATATCCTTCGTTGGATCATATTCTGGAATAAAGTGTAATTAAGGATGGAAGCAGTCATCGCACTAAATTGTGAAGCCTGTTTGTAGTGAAACTACCTGGCAGATTAAAACTGTGTGCCGGACCGAGACTCGAACTCGGTACCTTTGCCTTTCGTGGGCAAGTGCTTTACCATCTGAGCTACCCAAGCATGACTCCCGCCCCGTTCTCACGGCTTCACTTCTGCCAGTACATCGTTTCTTACTTTCCAAACTTTACAGAAGCTCTCCTGCGAACCTTGCAGAACTAGCACTCTTGAAAGAAAGGATATTGCGGAGAGTGCTAGTTCTGCAAGGTTCGCAAGAGAGCTTCTGTAAAGTTTGGAAAGTAGGAGACGAGGTACTGGCAGAAGTCAAGCTGTGAGGAGGGGGCGTGAGTCGTGCTTGGGTAGCTCAGATGGTGGAGCACTTGCCCGCGAAAGGCAAAGGTCCCGCGTTCGAGTCTCGGTCCAGCACTTAGTTTTAATCTGCCAGGAAGTTTCATATCAGCGCACACTCCGCTGCAGAGGGAAAATCTCATTCTTGTTTGTAGTGCTCGGTCGGTCTAGTCCTTACTACACAGAATGTTTTAATATTCAACAGTGATTCAGATTCCCCACCCA
Organism: Schistocerca americana; assembly: GCF_021461395.2. Taxonomy (NCBI): domain Eukaryota; kingdom Metazoa; phylum Arthropoda; class Insecta; order Orthoptera; family Acrididae; genus Schistocerca; species Schistocerca americana. Next base: position 654,146,661 of record NC_060130.1, on the reverse strand, counting down.
GCCCGAGGACAGATAGTGTGGACGGGTGAGAGAACCCGGGAATCGTACTCTGGTCGCAGCTTCGTCCCATGAGGGGCACTGCCGAAGCCGAAACATATCACGGTAAATACTGTGGACCCACGCTTGCCACTCATCTCTATAATTCCTTGAAGCGTTTGATACACGCCATCGATTGGCAGAGGGATTGAACTTGCCTGTATTACGTTTTGATTCGGATTGCTCCCTGGACTGTTTCTGCTCCCTGCAGTCTTATGAAGACTTTCCTAACCTCTTAACTTTGTTTTTGGCCAGCCGTTCACTTCGTGATCTCTGTCTGACTGACCTGGGGAACCACCTGTTTGTTCCACCAGCCTCTGCGTTATCCCCAGCGCCAGTGATCATAAATAGTGTTCTATCTAAGCAGAGTAGGATAGTAAAAATGTTCCCATCCTCCTGGAATTTCCAAAGCGCTGAAATGACGCTACGGATGACATTCAACTATCTGTCCACCTCGCACTATAGTACGCTTCTATTCTGCCAACAATTTGGGCATGCGTAATTTCATACACATGTGTTCACTGTTCCATCCTGTTCCGTTCATGTTGTGACCTTACGTGACTTCTCAAGCAAGACAAAGCTCCTAGGTAGACATTAAACAAGAACAACTTTATTTTAACGAACATAAAAATACTGAGTTACATAAAATGCACAGACGCTGTTATCGTCTGAATATTGAACAAAAAGTTCTTCTTGATCAAACCTAAATTCAGAAGAATTGTCTCTTGAATTTACGACGAAATTGCAAGTCTGGAAGAAATATGTCCGGAGAGGAACACGCTCACTGTTGAATGTGAATAGAGCAATTTTAATTCAATAAACAGGCGGATACCAAGTCCTGGTGCCAGAGTCCATAGACGCCATGTCGCTGAGGCCGAGGCCCGTTGCTGACGGGTGGCTGATCGTTGTGGCTAGGGAGGAGTGATGTCCAGGTCGGTGTGGTAGCTACAAGTACTTGGCTGCTCGGATGCTGCGATTAGTAGATCGTCGGTTGGCTCAGTGGACTGAAGTGACTGCAGAGTGGCCAGGTGGTGTCCTACATACATGCCCCGTGGAAGAATTTTCAATTGGCGCTCGATGGGCACATGATTCGCGGATGTGAAGTATTCCCCATTCCCCATGACTGCAGAGTTGTTAACGGCGACACTCGTGCCATTGGTGGCAAGGGTAGCGCCTTCCGTGGAGAATCAAGTGCCAAACATTTTTGTGGCATGTGGGAGGTTCCCTTCGCAACAAACCAGTGTTACGATGTAGTCCGGAGAGTTTACATTCGATCTTCCCGAGGCAGCGTCAGCAGTAGGCCGGATCTCGGACAACCCGCCGGACACTCCTTTAGAGCCGGTAGCTGTAGATGCAGACGATAGTCTGGGGATGCAGTAGCAACGTACCGGGCAATATGGCACAGTGGTTAGCACACAGGATTCGCATTCGGGAGGACTGCTGTTCAAATCTCCTTCCAGTCATCCAGGTGTATGTTTACGGTGATGTCCCTAAATCGCTCAGGGCAATGTTTCCATTCAAAAGGGCACTGCCAGTCTCCTCTGTCATTCTTTCATGATTCAAGCGTGAGCTCTATCGCTAATGACTGCGCTGTCGACGGGACGTTTAATCTTCCTTCCTTCTTTGTTTCACTACGTCTCTGGGCCAAACGCACACGACAAACAGTTTGGTCCATTACAACCAGAAACAATGCCCTCACGAACTGTTTCAATCACGCCAAGTATCCTCAAGTGTGTAATATTTTCCCATGTTGTCTTCCCATAGTGCCACCACGACATGGATTCCGAAGCATAATATAACTGGTACACTTTTTCTAATTTCTTGCATTCAGCTCTTTCGTCAATTAAGCTTACTGACAAGAGCAACATAGTACATTTACTGTTTTATGACATTTGAAGGGCTTATTTCAATAGTGGTATAAGTCCACTTTTGTTCATATTGAGATACAGAGTCCTAAAGTTAAATGAGCGCTGAAAAATCTGCAGTTGAGATACCAGAAACATTCAAGCATATGGCTTCTTGCTAGAGATGAACCTTTCTTTCTGTTTGTTTGGCTCATTAATGTCAGGAGCATTATAGACAGAAAAGTGGAGGTAATGGACTTGTACCATTATTGAAATAAGCCCTTCATTTGTTCTTCATAATAAATTAAACGGTTAACAACAGCAGTAAGTTTTGTGAATCTATTATTACAACAAAAAATGACACGCATTTAGCATCAGAATAACGCTGAATGACGCCCCCCCCCCTTCCATACACATATTTGACCATTTAATCAGTGATATGGACTGTCTTAGAGATTTTAATAATAACTTTAACAGTGATATCTCCTTGACAACTCTTTCTCCTCTATAGAAGAACTTCGTTTACAAATGACAGTCTATTAAAACATGTATACGTTTTCCGGATTCTTAGAATTATAGTATTTTTATTGTAATAACAGGCAAACAGTTAGAATGACAAGGAGTCATAGACGCACGTGAACGATGTGTCTAATTTCTTTGGGTTGAACTGGAGGGTCGAGTGTGTATCACATCGTTCAAATCACAGTAAAAATTTCTCATATATTGTCGGCAAGACTGGAAACAAATTCCAACTTCGCTGCATCAAAAATTGATTGAAATGTTTGTTCGAAGATCAGTGTCCAAACTAGTAGAAAACGGAGGTCCCACTTCCTACTAACTACAAAGTTCGTGTCTTGCACAGAGGAATTTGGCTACACAGTATATGATCTTAAAAATTGCTTCCCACAAATTTTTAAGCCAATGATAAAATATTTTTCATGAAACAAGAAGAATAACGTAGAATAAGTAAGGTATGTCCATGCCATGTCAGTTGATCTAGGGAGGGAGATAGAGCTTCAATTGACTACTACCGCTTCGGCCAAATTTTAGTCTCAATGAAGGCTAAAATTTTGATTTTTATTTGCATGATAGTCACAAGTTACAGTCGAAGAAATACTCACTTAGTCATTATCGTACGGTGCAAAGAAAGACTCGAAGGACTGTCACCGTCCTTGCAAAGAGGATTCCATTAAATAAACGAGAACGACATAATGTCTGTCTTTTCTTACGAAAACTACAATGTATCTGCAAAGTCATGGTTGGGTTTTAAAATTATTTATTGACACAAAGTTATACAGCAAGCTATTCACATACATCCAAATTTTCCCCAATTCGTTGAGTTTACTTACACTCCAACATCCACATTCATAACTCAGCAAGCCACAGTATGGTGCGTGGTGGAGGGTACTCTGGAGAACTACTAAGCATTTCCTTTCTTGTTCCACTTGCTATTCGCAAATAGAGAGGTAAAACGATTGTATATATGTTTTCGTACGAGCCCTAATTTCTCTTATTTTATCTTCGTGGTCCTTGCACGAAATGTTATTTGTGGCAGTAGACTCGTTCTGCAATGAGCTTCGAGGGACGGTTCTCTAAATTTTCGCAGGAGTGTTCCGCGAAGAGAACGTTGTCGTCCCTCCAGGGATTTCCACTTGACTTCACGAAGCATCTCCGCGTTAATTGAATCTACTGGTAACAAATTTAGTAGCCCGCCTCTGAATTGCTTCGATGTCTTCCTTTAATCTGGCATGTTGGCGATCTCAAACACTCGAGCGGTATTCAACAAAGGGTCACGTCAGTGATCTACATGCGGCCTCTGATACAGATGAATTACACATTCCTAAAATTTTCTCAATAAATCGAAGACGACCATTCGCCTTCTCTACTACCGTCCTTACGTGGTCGTTCCATTTCATATCGCTTAGTGACGTTACGCCTAGATATTTAATCATCGTGACTGTGTCAGTCAGGACACTACTAATGCTGTAATCGAACATTACGGGCTTGTTTTTCTCACTATCTGCATTAACTTACATTTTTCTACATTTAGGGAAAATTGTCGTTCATCATACCATCTAGAAGTTTTGTCTAAGTCATCTTGCTCATTCCTTCAGTCACTCAACGACAACACCTTACGGTACACCACAGCGTCATCAGCAAACAGTCGCAGATTTCTGTTTACCCTGTCCGCCAGACCATAAGAGAATGAGAACGGTCCAATCACACTACCGTGGGGCACTCCTAACGACACCCTTGTCTCTGATGAACACACGCCGACAAGCACAAATTACTGGGTTCTATTATCGAAGAAGTCCACGAGCCACTCACATATCTGCAAACCTACTTCGTACGCTGGGGCACCGTGTCAACCGCTTTCCGCAAACCTAGGGCTATGGACTCTGCCTGGTGCCGTTCACCCGTGGTTCGCAAGATATCGTGTGAGAAAAGGGCAAGCTGAGATTCGCACTAGTAATGATTTTCAAATCCGTGCTGATTTGTGAACAGAAGCTCTTCCGTCTCGAGTAGATTCATTATAATCGAACTGAGAATATGATCAATAGTTCTACAGCAGACCGATGTTAAGGATACGGGTCTGTAATTATTCGAGTCCATTGTTTTACCCTTCTAACATACAGGAATCGCTTGTGCTTTTTTCCAGTCGCTTGGGACTGGGCGAGAGATTCGCGATAAATGGAAGCTAAATAAGGGACAATGCCGTAGAGTACAATCTGTAACACCGAATTGGGATTCCATCAGGCTCTGGCGCCTTGTTTGTTTTTATCTCTTTCATTCGCTTCTCGTCTTACTATTTCCTTCATACGGGAGTTTTGTACGATGGTCAAACGACGGTAGGTCTGTACTAGCCTACTGCATGAATGATTTCTTAAACGCGAAATTTAAAACTTCGGCTTTCCCTTTGCTGTCTTCTATTGCAACACTAGACTGGTTATCGAGTGCTTGGTTAGAAGCCTTCTATCGGTTTAACGATTTTCCGTAGGGCCAGAATTTCCTCGAATTCTCGGTAAAATCTTTTGCTAAGGTAGGACAGTGGTAGCTGTTGTATGCTTCGCTCATCGATCTTTTTACAGGCGCATGAATTTATACTAACATTTGTCTTTCGTCATTTGTACGTTCTTTTTTGAACCGAGACAGCAGCAGTCTCTGCTTCCTCAGCAGTTTCCGAATTCAGTTATTAAACCACTTGGGTATTTTCCGTCCTTAATCCACTTACTCCGCGTATAATTTTCCAGGGCGCGATTTACAATCCGTTTAAATTTTGGCCATAATTCCTCTACGACCATCATACTACAACTGAATGAAGACAGTTTTATTTTCTAAGTGGTGTGCTAGCAACTGCTTATCCGCTGTTTCTGGCAAAAATATTATCCTAGGCTTCTTGATGGATTTTTAACTTAAGTAATCATGGTCGCGATAATGACATTCAGTAAAATTTTATGTGGATTTCATCTGTTTTTCTGCGCACGACTGGCTGATACGCCACATTTTCCCCACACACAAGGAAGAACTTCGGGTTTAACAGATCAAACAACTTCTCTGATGCTTTCCTTTAAATACTGAAGATATTTGATACGACTGTTATACACATATTGCTTGATTCTACCCCAAAAGAAAAAAAAAATGTGAAGCGTGGTCGGGCAATCATGATGGCCGTGCAATGCACGCACCTTTGCCGATCCACCGCAGTGGGACCATGGCATCCAGAAAATTAAGAATATTATCAGCTTAGTCTGATGAATTACCACCCTGCTTGAAGATAAAGCAGTTTCCTTCATCTTAAACTGACGATCATTGTCAAGGTTTTGAAAAGACTAAGTATCTATTGTCATCAGTCTCTTAGTCACGCCACAGGACGGATTGGGTACCCCAGCTGTCTTCGCCAAGAGTTAATACCATCTGCAACTTTGAGAATGTTTTCTGAATGTATGCGTAGCGTGTAACTGAAGCGAAGCATGAGTACCAGAACATATTCATCTAGTGGGATATGGGAAATCGCCTAAACCCTTCATTTAAATTTATGTAACATGGCTAGATACACAGATATCACAATCAGCCTCAAAAACGCAAATAGGTGTGAATACTGATATCTATGGTTTTGAGTTTTAAAGTTCACGATTATGGTTGTAATGTATAATAAACCGAAATTTCCGATTCCGTCTTGAGTTTACGGAAATTTGCGATTATATCTCGTTTCTCGGCAATGTTAATTCTGATTTTGGCTGTACAGCACGAAATTCAAGATATTTATATAATTTCGCTATTCTATGTAGTGTTTATGAAATTATACACTTTTCTAAATTTGTTTGTAGTATTATTACACATTTTTGCGAACTGTTATGTGAATGAATTACAGTACAAAAACTTGGTCATCCTATAGGTTTCACTTTAAAAAGATGATTGTCTATGAAAAATACTAATTTTTAAAATTTGTTTTATGTCATTTATAACTAATGCCACATGTACTTGACTATTTTCCAAATTTAATTTACGTAATGTCAAATGAAACGTTTTATCAATCATCAAATTAAGAACTATGATTATTTTCCAGAAACTAATTCAGTTTCTATGAAAACAATTTATTATATAAAAAAGATAAGGGTTTACATAGATTACTACTGTTTGTAAAACCGAATGATATGGTAATCTTCAATTTGAACAAATAGGTCATAGAGCATTCTGGAAAACTATGATCTCTTATACAGAACTGAACGCGCACAAAATGATTTAGTCTGTAGTCAGTTGATAAGCAGTCGTCAATTTTAAATCAGACTTCTTTCGGTGCTTATAGTAGGCCTATATCTTTTTTTTTTTTTGTTACGAGAAATTACGTGCAAATGTTTTTCTTTGGTGTTAAAGCTGTATGTTGTGTTTTGTGAGCCAAACATTAGTAATAAAAACGTATGATGAGAAATTGCCGAAATGAAAATGTCAAAGTTAATATTCACTTTTGTCCTTCTGTCTTGTACAACTAAAAACCTGGAGGAACCTTATTGTAATCAGGACTGTTATTTGTAATCAGCCCATAGACGCTGACGCTAAATTAAGGTAAGTGTTGATGTAACATCTTTTCTTGGAGCATTAAATACGATGGTTGTTCGGAAAGTAAGGTCCGATCGATCGCGAAATGAATTTTTTAGTCGCAACAGTTAGCTACACCTTCCAGCTAGCTCTCTAAATAGTCACCGCCCTGCAGAATGCGGCTGAAAATAGTGTTGAAGAAAGAAACGTATGACATTTTTGTTATGTGGGCTCCATAGCTTCAGGCGAAATCTCTCACCAGATCCACATATTTGGCGGGAGGCACTGTTGTTTTAGGTATTTCTACGTGATCACTTTGTACTCTTAACTGAAAAGAGCGACGTAAAGCTATCGACAGCCACACTAAAGACACTGTCCAACACATCTGTGCAAAACTCCATCAGATTTTCACAGTGGTTTCCATTTCGTGCCTAATCAGACTCCTTACTTCCCGAATACGCCTCGTAGTAAACGTAGTATTACTGATACTCATAAGAAGTGTATGCATGAAGTATCTGTAGTTTATCCAAGAGTGGGCTGTTATAAGATGATTCTCAACAGACCGTATGCTGGCATTAAGACAATGCAATGACCACACATGTCAAAAGCAACCCCACTGCGAAGCACAGCTTCACTGATGCCTGCTTATCCACGAGAATTTCACTGAGAATCTCAGCAGGAAATTCCTATCTGTTTGGTTCATTAGTATCTTTGATGTTATTCACCAACTATAATTTATACCTGATCTAACGAAGAAAGTTCTATAAAAATTATTTAGTTGTCTTCCTTTTGAGGACCAGCTCTTAGCTTTAGTTTCATTGGTAATTATCTCGTACTGCATCAACAGTTTCATTTTGTGGCCTGTCTAAACATGTCTCACCCAGTAAGATACTTGCTTCATTAAGCTGGCGGTCGCACCGGCAAACGTGGTTTCCATGTCCAGCATCTTCATAAAATACTTCATGACATACATAAATAATGATTCGAATATTGCAAGCCAAACGATACACTAAAAGGGAAACCGTAATTGACAAGTGAGTGTCCTACTAACCGAACCCTTCTTTTAGTCAACCTGCGCCATAAATTCCTTTTCTCTCAATTCGATTCAGCACCTCCTCATTAGTTACTTGATTTATCCATCTAATCTTCAGCATTCAGCAACGCTTCAATTCTGTTTTTGTCTGAACTGCTCATCGTCCGCGCTTCAGATCCGTACAAGGCTACACTCCATACAAATACCTTCCGAAAAGACATCTTGACACATACATTTATATTTTCTGAAAAAAATTACCTTTCTCAGAAACGTTTTTCTTGCTAATGCGTGTCTGCATTTTATGTCCTCCCTACGTCGCCCGTCGTCGGTTATATTGCTACTCAAATAGCAAAAGTCATCGACTACGTTTAGCGTCACATTTACTAATCTACACGGCGCAACACAATTAAAGGATAACTTTTTCGAAACTCCGTAACTGTCTCCCATTGCAAGGTAGAAATTTGAAATTTGGCTCAAAGGTGCCTGAAACCTTCCGCTGTAGAGGTGCATTTACACCAGTATGCCTTGCGGTAGTCGGCGCGCGGCTGTGCTTGCCCTATATGCAAGTAGAGGCACGTGTCTCCCCGTCTGGTATGGGGAGACTCCTGCACCCCTGTGCGCACGGCTCAGAGGTATACGCGACTCTGCACCGGTGCATGCGTCTCCTTGCTTCATCGTGTAACGGCTCTATGCGCCTAGTGTGGACGAAATGTCGAACAGGCGTAAACGCACCTTTATAATGCAAAAGCGTGGTGACTGCAACGTCACCCGCGTGCTTGGCGTAACTTGAAGGAGTAAGGTGTCAACACATACGAAAAAAGGCCACTGCTCAGAAGTTCATGTGAGGTATAAGGTGGGTTGATGAAGTCACTTTGGCACCGAACTTCATCCGACGTCAACGTGGACGTGTCCCTTGATGGTAAGGGCGTCGCACCTCCTCTTACTAACATTTCACCCTTTCTTTTGGCGCTGGAGGGCAGAACCGCGACGCCCAGCATTCATCACGCAGTTTTCTTACGGGTGCCCGAGGAAACTATTCCGGACACACCGCTGTTCAGAGTCGACACGAAAAGGCTTCAGACAGTGGAATCAGTGGCGTCAACGTAATTCCCACACATTTCGAGCTCGAAAACGACGTTTCGCAGTTCGATGAGTAACAGGAGTACGGTCTTGACAACCTTTGACACACCTGCTGCTTCCCTCCCCCTCCCCCCCCCCCCCCCTCCCACCGCCCACACTATTCAACCCTCCTCTAAGGACGTCGTGCGCCAGCAGCTCTATTGAGCGTGACCGCACACTTTCGAAAGCAGTGCGACCGCAATTTTTGATTTGGGGTATAGGATGGAACCACTACGGACCGTCTAGAACCAGTTGACGAAATCTGAACGTTATTCGAATAAGGGCGTTTATGATTTTTTCGGCCTCTTGTCTCATTTTCTACTTTAGTTAATTAGGTTCAGTACCTCGTTTGATGTCCAGGGATTTGTACTGGGCCTTGTCTTTTGGTCTGTTAGATCCTCTGATGTCTTCACTATTTCAAGTCTGAAAGCCACCCATTCGTCCTCTCGTCCTCTTTTGTATTCATTTTCACTTTTTCTGTCAATCGTTGCCCTATGGTATCTCTGAAACTCTCAGCAACCTCTGATTCTTTAAATTTATCCAGATCTCACACTCAGTTCTTACGTGTCTCCAAATACTTCAGTTTTAATCTAAATTACAGTCGTCTACATTAGCCCCTGGAAATGTTTTGCAGTTTAAAATCTGATTTCGAAATTACTGTATTACTACAATATAATTATATATGAAGACAGTAACTGTTCTCGAAAGAACAGATACCATTGATGACCGTGCAGCTTCTCTAGAATAAATGATGATTAATTGAAACCCTCAGCTGCCGACAGGTGTTGTTGATATACCTCGATGGGGCAGCTGAAAATGTGTGCCCCGACCGGGACTCGAACCTGGGATCTCCTGCTTACATGCCAGACGCTCTCACGGGAAGCGTGCAGGGGATAAGTCCCTGTAGTAGCGCTATTCCTCTCTGTCCTCGGTGGCTCAGATGATTATAGCGTCTGCCATATAAGCAGGAGATCACGGGTTCGAGTTCCGGTCGGGGCACACATTTTCAGCTGTCCCCATCGAGGTATATCAACAACACCTGTCGGCAGCTGAGGGTTTCAATTAATTTTCATTCATCATATAATCTGTCTGAAATCTCCCGGTGTCTCCAAGTCTCCTCCAGGAATTCAACATTCTTTCACGGTTGTTAAACCATGTGTTGTTAGCAGTTATGAAATTATGTTCTGAGAAAAGCTCTACCAGGCGTTTTTCCTTTCTCCTTCATTCCTCTTCCCCAGTCTATGTTCTACTATTCTTCCTTCTCATCCTTTCCCTACTATGGAGTTCCAGTCCCCTATCACAGTTAAAATTTCGTCTCCCTTAACGATTTGAACAATTTCTTTCATTTCATCATGCATTCTTTCGATCTCTTTATCATTTGAGAAGTTAGTCGGCTTATGAACTTGTACTATTGTAGTGGGAGTTGGATTTTTATCTACTTTTATAACGATAATGCGCTCACTCTGCTGTTCACAGCAGCTTATCCGCATTCCCGGTTTCTTATTCATTATTAGACCTACTACTGCAATTCGCTATTTGATTTTGTGTTTAGAACCTTGTACTCACATTACTAGAAGTCTGATCACCTTCCTCCAGGTATAAAAATTCGTACTACATGTAACTTGAACATAACCATGTCGGTTTTTAAATTCTCTTACCTACCTACCCAACTGAGGGATCTATCATTCGACGCTCCGACCCGTAGAGTGCTAATTTTGTTTCTCGTGATGACAATATATTCCTTAGAATTACCCCCCCCCCCCCCCCCAAAGATCCGAATGGGGGACTATTTTACCCGCGGAATATTTTACCTAAGATGATTCCATCACCATTAAGCCATACACTAGTACTACATTACCGCGAGAAAAGTAACGGCTGTAGTTTTCCCTTGCTTATAGCCATTAGCTGTACCAGTACACCTAGATCAACAAATCATCCAGACTATTAGCCCTGCAAATACTTAAAAGGACTCTGACCCTCCTCAGGATAGTTATGTTTGTCAGACCTCTTCACAAATACCCCTCCAATGTGGTTGCACCTATGGTACGGCCATCTGTGTTGCAGAGGCGTGTAAGCTATCACACCTGGGCAAGGTCATTGGCTCATTTCGCGGGGGGAGAGGGGCGATGTTTATTTACTTGTGAATACTGAACAATGAATTACAGACTGAATGATTTGGACACACTAGAAAGGAAACCATAAGAAATTAATGAGTACAGTACGAACAAGAATGGAAGAGAATTTCAAACCAGGAAAAAAGTCAGAATATTCAGAAAAATCAGAGGTAACGGCTTATCTTCTCTAGCTATTTTGAAAGAATGATTGGAAGAAGATTAAAGAGACAATTATTTAATAATATTAAAGAACCAGATATAAAAGAAACAAATTTATGCTGAAAAAAATATGTTACACTGAGAACGGTTCAGTTAGATAAACCCAAAAAAGCAAGCGTAACTGATGAAAGTACAAAAAGACATCATGCTGAAAAGTTGAAGGATATTGGAGGAACCAGAATAACAAATAAGGAAACGAACTTAAACTGTGACGTCGTCCTACTTCATCACTGTCAAATGAATTAATAATAAATGTCTGTAAAGCAATTTTCTCTCAGATGACTAAAAATTGGCCTGGAATGATTCGACAGAGCCATGGAAAACTTCAGTCAGGAAGAAATGTTTTCTAATTCAATTCGTTAAAATGAGTTACAATAACATTACTCGCAGTAAAACGAAACGTCAGTATCTGTAGAGAGAATATAGGCATTCCGTGAAGAAAAAGATCTTAAATTAATGTGTGATTCATTATTAACAAAGAGGATGTTCAATTTTCACCATACTGAACGAGGTTTGGCAATGGATTAAATACTAGACACCTGTTTGGAAGATGTAAGGCTCAAACGCTCGTCTGACCATCGTGATTTAGGCTTCCTTAAGCCACTACTGTTGACTGGGCAAGGCAAAAATACGTATTTGAATCGTGTCGAGGAAGAACTCAGCAACGGTTTTTCAAATAAGAGCACGCCAGATTTCCTCCCCCGTGTTAGTTTATTCTGAGCGCCTCGAAACCTGGGTATCTAATAGGCGTTAAACTCTATAATTCCGTTCATTTTCTTAATTTCTGTCATATCTGAGATTGCTCAGAATAAATATTTTTAGACTTTCATGAAGTAGATCCAGTGAAATGTTCAACTGCCGACACATGAAATATGCAGCAATAAGCTGTAGCCCCTTCGTTCTGAAACCAACAAGAACATAAACTCTTGGTTGCTCGCACATGTCCCATATTATGACATTCTGACAGTTAGGTATTATCACAGACTTAGCCATGCTTCTTTTGGAGGCGTGCTAGTTGTGCTTTTTGATTACTGAAATAGCTCGGATTCCACTTACCGACACCGCGCTTCGCCTAATGCTCTTAAACTAAGTCGGTGCTCCGCCTACATCGCGGTATGTGCACAAAGCTTGCGGGAGATCTCAGCGCACTCACTGTGTGAACAAGAATTAACCTTTATCCCCTTAGCTTCCTCCCGGATGCGTTATGTATTCCGTGCAAATCATTTTATTCTTATATTCTTCGCGAGTATGCATTTTTACATACAGGGATGGGCAAAAATATGGAGACATCAAAAGCACAACACATGATCATGCGTAATACGGTGCAGGAAAACTGTTAGCTTTCAAAACAGCTTCTAATAGTCTCGGAATTGATACATATAGGTCCTATATGGTTTCAGGGGAATCTTACACCATTCTTCTTGCAAAATAGCGGTAAGTACAGTAACGATGATAGAGATAGATAACAACTACGCATCCATCTCCGCAAGTCACCACAAATCCTCAATCTTGTCCATGTGGTGCCGGGGGAGATTCGACAGTTCATCCTCGTGCTGCCGAAATCAGTCCTGGGCGGTGCGATCTATGTGAACAGTGGCCCTCTCGTCTTGGAATACAGTATTACCATTGCGGGGCAAACATATCATGGATGGACCTGATCAGCCAAAATAGTCTCGTAATCCTTGACAGTAATGCGACCTTGCAGAGTAACCACGAATACCATCAAATACCACGATACGGCTGCCCAAATTATCACCGAACCCCGCCATGTTTCATTCATGAGACGTTGGAAACAGTGTGAAGCAAGACTCATCAGACGAAATTATCTTCTGCCATTGTCCCATAGTCCAGGTTTTATGGCTTCGGCAACACGTTTTCCTTTGACAGGTATTTACATCACTGATTTGTGGTCTTGAAATTCCAGCTCAACCGGCATTTCTCTGCTTCTGGAGCTATCTTCGTATTGTTTTGGTGCTGTCAGAGCTCGCGACTGCGACATTCATTTCTGCAGGGATTTTTGCAGCTGTTTTCTTATTGCCGGCCGATGTGGCCGAGCGGTTCTAGGCGCTTCAGTCTGGAACCGCACGACCGCTACGGTCGCAGGTTCGAATCCTGCCTCGGGCATGGATGTGTGTGATGTCCTTAGGTTAGTTAGGTTTAAGTAGTTCTAAATTCTAGGGGACTGATGAACTTAGATGCTAAGCCCCATAGTTCTCAGAGCCATATATGTTTTCTTATTTTTCGTCACAGTCCTCTTCAATGACCGCCCATCACGATCACTCAACACACACTTTCGTCGGCGTTGTGTCTTAGGGGACGATGTTTTTACGCTTTCTCTTTATGCGGCATAAATCTCCGATACGGTACCTCCTGAAACACCAAACACTTCGGCTACCTTGGTTACGGAAACACCCACCGTACGATCACCAACAATTTTCCCACGTTCGAATCCACTTAGCTCCAACGTAATGCACTCACAACTACACAGAACTTTGTTTTGACCACGACTGACACTTGCAACATATTCAGGACACTGCAAAGCTGCCGTTGGCGGTCAAATGTAACAGCGCACCAAGCCTTGGCTAACATCTGAATTTATGTCCGAGAATGCATTTCTCGCAGTGTTTCCTTATTTTTGTCCAGCCCATGCAGGTTTCACTAAATTTGTGACATTTATCATTTTGTTTTAAACTACGGATGTTCGTATAAAAATGACAGACTCACTGATCAGTGTCTGGACAGCTTCGGTGGAACCACTCAGTGAGAAACTGAAGAGAGTGTTTTTCTTCAAAATTTATAGAAACTTTCCGCGCAGCAATGAAATTTTTTGTACAAATATATTTTCGAAAGCTAAGGCAAGTGACTGAAGAATTTACTTTTCTCTAATTTGTTAAATAAAAGCTATTTAAAAAAGCAACCGTCGCATTTTAAAACAAAGACAAAATTTTCGTCTATCTATTACTTGGCGTATCACAACTACAGTTTCACGTGCTTACGGTGAGCACCAGAGTGTACGTAGTGCATTGGTATTTTTTACCCCCTTTCTATTCCATTTAAAGGCGGAGTAAGTAAACAATAACTGTCACCTAACTTTTGATATATAAACCGGAATGTCCATAATTTTATGGTAATGGGTACTACGTAAAGTATTTGCACCTCAATATAAAATCTATCTTTATACGCCTTAAAATGATTGCTATCGGAATCTTGACAGTAAGGATTTATGTACTGAACAACGCCTTTATAGCATCGTCTCCAGCTCCAAAATATTGACGGTATCTGTGAAGCTCTTACGGTGAATAATGAAGCCAAGACGAAACTCACAGCACTTTTTTCAATTTATAAGATTCTGCTTTTAAAAAAATGTGATGAGCGGTCGTGACTGTCGACAAATACCCAAGAATCGGTCGGACTCGTCTTTCACAAACGACTTTCCTTCCTGGATGACACAGCACTTACTCTTTTTGTCAGTGAATATCTGTCTACCATTTTTCTTCTCCACAATTAGACTTATGTAATAATTCCGTGTTATATCCCTCCCTATTCCATGTCTAAATATTTAAAGGTTGATTATTGATATGATACGCGTTTCTCAATTGGAACATAACGACAGTGATACCATACGTCCAAAATGCTGCCCACATTGAAGTGTCTCAAATAAGCATCTCTCCAGTGACCTACTAGACGGAAAAACGAAAGAAAAACTACGTTTAGCGGAAGTTGCGAAATTTTGTAGTGACGACGGTACATCCGCTCTTCGTATACGATATGCACTAGTCTGAAAATGAGGTTCTACTTGAATTATTAGCGTTACATGTAGGGTGATTCTGCTGAGCTATTCATTTCAAATGTTCCCGGAACGATTTAAGATATCGAAATTCTGTTTTCACGCAGATAAATTGTACGAAATTCCTCACTAAGCGATGTAGATTCTCTTTACATAGTTATGTTAATTATGGAAACATCGTTATCAATTTCGATACGAGCAACAGAAATTACTATAGCTACATTTGAAAAAGCGGAGTACTGAAAGAAACAAATACAAAGGCATTTCATTCATCAAATTCCGATTTATAGCTTCGGAATAATTAAAGTATTTAGAACTTGACCTGTATTTGAGCCGTGTACTCGCAGAAAACTGCTGGCGCTGTAGTGTGTGGCAAAGAGATATATAGGCTGGTTCTGTTAAATTGTTCATCTCATATAGTTACTGAACTGTTTAAGATATCGTGATTCTGTTTTCACTCAAACGATTTGTGAAAGATTCATCACTAATTGATGTATATTAAATGCAGAGATATTAATATCAACTTCGCTTTTTTAAATGGAACTCTAGTAATTCTGCTGCCAGCATCTTCGTTATAAACGAAAATGGTTCAACGGGGCGTCACTCTTCAAAATCCGGTTAGTAATTTCGGAAAAACAGTAATATTTAGAACTTAAGATTATCTGTTTAGAACCTGAAGCCAATTGCTGCCTCATGCGAAAGTTTGTGTTAAACGGAACTGTAGTATCAGGCTGATGGGATGCTCCAGAATGACGCAGCTAGGAGAGTATAGTTACAAAAGCGGAATAATGGAGAAACTCATACTAATCACACGTGGCTGGACCGATTCACCAACTGGAAGGAAGAGGACGTGTCATCTAAGAATGATTTGCCAATTAACTAGGATAACAGTTCCGGTCTTTTTCCTCCCAGAGCCTTGCAAGGAAGGTCTGCGACAATGAATGAATGGATTTGTAAAACAGGGAACTGAGAAATAAAACATTCTTAAATAACAAATTCGTGTCATGAGTTTATGTCAAGATATACTCTTACATTGCAAAATTTCATCACCAAGGGTAACAAAGAGGAAATCACGAAAGAATGATACCATAAATACTTCCTGAAAATTACATTTATTTCATCTAGTGTTCGAAATGCCCACTGTCTACTGCAATCACCTTTGCAGTCAAAGTTACAAGGAATTCTGGACAAACTAAAGAGATTTCTTAGGTGTCATTGCGCGTGAGACAAAAATGAGATGCTTTAAATCCTCTTGGGTTGTCGGAACCCGTGCATACACTTAGTCTTTGAGTTTGCCCAACAGAAAAAGTCCAGTGGTGTCAAACCAAGAGAACGAGCATGTCACCGCACTACGCCTTCATGTCGTGTCCGCGACCTTGCTTTCCTAGCCACAGGCGAGTAATGAACTGCACAACTATCGTGCTGGTAACACGTACATCTACGTATTTCTAGTTGTACTCAAATAATCCAGCACCATACGTTCACACTCCATTGAATCTAATGTTCAGCCTGCCTCAGTCTTTGCCGATTTTAAATGGTCCAATAATGCATATTAGTTACATTCAGCTATCTGTAATTTGTAAAGTAGCTTCATCAATAAAGAGAATTCTTTGAAGAAATAACCTATTGTCTTGAAGTCGAATCAGAACCAAGCTACAGAATTACATGCATCTTCTGCAACCTCGCTTGCTACTCTAACTGGTGAAATGACAAATGATGTTCGTAGAAGCTTTTTGAGGATAAAATGCGAACATCACCTAACATATCGTACGAGGCATCACGATAGGCAGTGTTCTATTGATAAAAAAGGCCAATATATTCTAAACTCATTACGAAACTTACGCTGTCTAACGTATTTCCCCATCTGACGTGGTAAAAACGAGGTAGCGTGAAGGCATTAGTCACTGTGACAACAGGTTGCGATTCTGCTGATGAAATAACTGTTCATCACCACAACAGCCAGAAGGGAGAGCAGAGCTCATCAATGGATTATGCAGCGGCGACGTTGTTGACTTCATAGCACTAATATATAAGGAACTGTTAAAGAGAGACCTTTCGCATTCAAATAGGAGAACTCGATCATTTCAGACGTTGCGATATCATCCCCTTTCTTAATTTCGTTGAATGGAAGAACCCTTCCATTCAACTAATGCACATTATATTGTACGCGCATTCGTTAAGGTCATATACATGACAGATACGCACCGGACACTTCACTTTAGAGGAGAACCTAAGCAAACCATGTCCATTAATCCATTTCCCAAAAATGTGGGCTCCTTGCATTATTCCAACGGTGCTTAATGAGTGTGGTAATGTTGCTAAGTAAAAGTATTCATTACTAGCAGATAAACTGTTAATTTCCTACATGTAAATACAGCGGTGTGCAAAACGTAAGGATGAAAGTAACTTTCGTATAATGTGTCGCTGCCAAGTAACACATCTCGATGAAACTTGGGCCATACACAGAAAGGAATGCTACAGTACAGTACACTACAGAAGGTTGTTGTGGATGTTGTTGTTGTTCTGGTCTTCAGTCTACTCTACCCTGTGCAAGCCTCTTCATCTCCGAATTACTACTGCAACGTAATCCTTCTAAATCTACTTACCGTATTCTTCTCTTGGTCTCCGACTACGATATTCCCCCCCCCCCCCCTCCCCCCTCCCCCTCGCCACACACACATTTCCCTCCAGTACTAAACTGGTGATCTTTTGCTGTCTCAGAATGTGCCTATCAATCGATCCCTTCTTCTAGTCAGGTTGTGATACAAATTTCTTTTCTTCCTAATTCTATTCAGTATGTCAGCATTAGTTACGTGATCTATCCATTTAACCTGTAGCACCACATTTCAAAAGCTTCTATTTTCTTCTTGTCTAAATTGTTTATTGTCTATGTTTCACTTCCACACATCGCTACACTCCATACTTTCAGAAGGCTCCCTGACACTTAAATCTATATTCGATGTTAACAAATTTCTCTTCTTCAGAAACGCTTTTCTTGCCACTGCCAGCCTAAATTTTGTATCATCTCTACATCGACCATCATTAGTCATTTTGCTGCCCAAATAGGAGAATTCATCTACTACATTCAGTGTCTCGTTTCCTAATTTAATTTCCTCAGTGTCGCCTGATTTAATTCGACTACACTCTATCATCCTTGTTTTGCTTTTGTTGATGTTCATCTTATAACATTTCAATACACTGTCCATTCCGTTCAACTGCTAATCCAAGTCTTTCTCTGTATTTGACACAATCACTTTCTCATTGGTAACCCTCAATTTTTTTAATTTCTTCTCCGTGGACATTAATTCGTACTCCTAATTTTTCTTTGGTTTTCTTCACTGCCTGCTCATTGCACAGATTGAATAACATTGGGGATAGGTTTCAACTCTGTCACACCCACTTCCCAACTACTGCTTTCCTTTCATGCCTCTCGACGCTTCTAACTGCCGTCTGGTTTCTGTACAAATTGTTAATAGCGTTTCGCTCCCAGTATTTTACCCCTGCTACATTCAGAAAATCAAAGAGAGTATTCCAGTCACCATCATCAAAGCTTTCTCCAAGTCGACAAGTGCTATAAAAGTAGGTTTGCCTTTCCTTAACGTATCTTCTAAGAGAAGACGCAGGATCAGTATTGCCTAGCGTGATTCTGCATTTTTCCGGAATACAAATTTATCTTCTCCTAGGTCGCCTTCTACCCGTTTTTCCATTCTTATGTAAAGAATTCGTGTTAGTATTTTGCAACCATGACTTATTAAACTGATAGTTCGGTTAGATTAACACCTGCCCGCACCTTCTTTCCTTGCAATTGGAATTATTACAATCTTTTCTAACTCTGATGATATTTCGCCTCATACGTCTTGAACACTAAACGGAAGAGTTTCGTCACGGCTGGTTCTCCCAAGCCTATCAGTAGTTCTGACGGAATATCGTCTACGTCCAGGGCCTTGTTTCGACGTAGGTCTTTCAGTGCTCTGTCAAATTTTACTTGCAGTGTCATATCTCCTATCTCATCTTATCTACGTCCTCATCCATTTGTGTAATATTGCCGTCAAGTATACCCCACATATAGACCCTCTATATACTCCTTCCACTTTTCAGGTTTCCCTTCTTTGCTAGGACTGGTTTTCCTTCTGCGCTTTCTAGTCCCCAAAGGCCTTTTCAGTTTGCCTATAGGCAGTATCTGTTTTTCCTCTAGTGAAACATACTTGTAAATTGTTACATTTGTCCTCGAGGCACTCTTGCTTAGCCATTTTGCACTCCCTGTCAGTCTCATTTTTAGACGTTTGCATTCCCTTTTGCCTGCTTCATTTACTGCAGTTTTATATTTTCTTCTTTCATCAAGTGAACTCAGTATCTCCTGTATGATCCAAGGATTTATACTCGGCCTTGTATTTTTACCTGTTTGATTCTCTGCTGCCTTCTGTATTTCATCTCTCAGAGCTATCCATTCGTCTTCTGCTGTATTCCTAACCCCTGTTCTTTCCAATCGTTGCGTAATGCTCCCTCAGAAACTCTCAACAACCTCTCGCTTTTTCAAATTATCCAGGTCCCATCGCCTTAACTGCCTACCTTTATACAATTTCTTCAGTTCTCATCAACACTTCGCAACCAATAAACATTGGTAGGAGTTCACATCTGCTCCTGAATATGTTTTAAAATTTAAAATCTTGTTCCGAAATCTCTGTCTTACTAATACATAATCATTCTGAAATCTTAATGTGTCCCCAGGTCTCTTCCACATGTCATGATTCTCAAACCAAGCGTCAGCGATTATTAAATTATGCTCTGTGCAGAATTCTACCAGGTGGCTTCCTCTTCCATTCCTTTTCCCTAACTCATGTTCACCTACTGTTTCTCCTTCTCTTCCTTTTCGTATTAAATGCCAGTCCCCCATCGCTATTAAATTTTCGTCTCCCTTAACTATCTGAATAATTTCTTTTATCTCATCATACATCTCTTCAACCTCTTAATCATCTGCGGAGCTGGCTGGCATATGAACTTGTACTACTGTGGTAGTTGTGGGCTTCGTGTCTATCTTGGCTACAATAATGCGTTCAATATGCTGTTCATAGTGGCTCATTCGCATTCCTACTTTGTTATTCATTCTTAAACCTACTTCTACATTGCCACTATTTGATTTTGTATTTATAACCCTGTATTCATCTGATCAGAAGTCCTGTTTCTTCTGCCACCGAACTTCACTAATACCCACTATATATAACTTTAACTAATATATTCTCCTTTTAAAGTTTTCTAATCTATTTGCCTGATTAAGGGATCCAACATTCCGCTCCAGTTTTGTTTCTCTTGATGGCGACATCCTCCTGAGTAGTCCCTGCCTGGAGATCCGAATGGGGGACTATTTTACCTCCTGAATATTTTACCCAAGAGGCTGTCGCCATCATTTAACGATACATTGATGCTACATGTCCACGGTAAAAATTACGGTCGTAGTTTCCCCTTACGTTCAGCTGTCCGCAGTACCAGCACAGAGAGGCTGTTTTGGT
The DNA here is from genome assembly GCF_021461395.2 of Schistocerca americana. Classification (NCBI taxonomy): domain Eukaryota; kingdom Metazoa; phylum Arthropoda; class Insecta; order Orthoptera; family Acrididae; genus Schistocerca; species Schistocerca americana. Next base: position 654,125,965 of record NC_060130.1, on the reverse strand, counting down.
TGACTGTTGCCCCTGCAGCTACTGAAAAGCTGCTGCCCCTATTCAGGAACCACACGTTTTTCTGTACTCTCAGCAGATACCACTCAGTTGTGGTTGCACCTACAGTATGGCTATCTGGGTCGCGAGGCACGCAAACCTACCCATCAACGGTAAGGTTCATGTTTCATGGTGTGTGTGTGTGTGTGTGTGTGTGTGTGTGTGTGTGTGTGTGTGTGGAGGGGGGGCATGGGGGGCACTTTTATTCAAAAACAATAATTACACTGAAGTCACCCATATTCACGATGGTCCTCTGGGCATTACAAAAGAAGGGACCTACTTCGTAATATGGTGTCTGATCACCATGGACGACAATGCACGCTCTGCAACGTGCTCACGTTCTGGCCACAAGGTTGATAAGAGGTTCTTGTGCCATGTCGTTCCATTCCTCCATCAGCGCGGTTAACAACTGCTGAATGTTCGTTGGTGCATGCGGACGAGCTGCAGTACATCTCCCCAATGCATCCCAGAAGTGATCGATGGGATTTAAATCGGGGAAATTGGCAGGTCAGTCCATTCACCGAATATCCTCTCGTTCCAAGAGCTCCTCCACCTACGGTATTCCATGCGGGTGCGCCTTGTCATCCTGAAAAATGACAATGTTGGACGAACCCTTAAATGGCGAGAGGTGGGAACATGTAATACACCCAGGAACATTGCCGAACATGACTGTTTTGGTGGTCCACGCGTTATAGTTTGAGGAGACATAATGTTGCATGGGTGTACTGGCCTCCAAATGTTTCAACACGGTACACCCACCGGTTAACTTTATTGTGAGACTGTCCTCCTTCCTCATGCGCAACGTTTCAGGACTGCATTCGCACTTAAATTTATTTTCATGAATGACAGTCCACGATCGCATCAAACTGCACAGATGAAAGAGCTCTCGGGACGAGAAGATATTCGGTGAATGAACTGGTGTGTCCGTTTCCCCGACTTAAATCCCACTGAGCACGTGTGGGATGCGTTGGACAGAAGTATTACAGCACGTCGAACATCCAGCAGTTGTCAGCGCCCGAGCACAACTCCTTGTCAGCCTTGCGGTCAGCGTGGGACGACGTTGCAGAGTAGGCATGGCCGTCTGTGGTGATCACCCACCCTATTAGGAGCCGGTTGCAGGGGACCATCACGAATCTCTGTGAGTTCGGTGTAGCTATTGTCTTGGAAGAAAGTTGTCATATCTGTTCGTCTCATTGCGTATTTATTTCTGTTACTTCCTGCATGGTTCTGCAGCAGTTATTTGTATACGTGTTTCAAGTTCCATCGACCTGTATTACTCGTCAGTGACACACCATGCGAATGTTACTTCTTTCCCTAAGTTTTGCACACCAGTGAAGTATAAATAAACTGCTAAAAATATCTTCACCACATGTTCCGTATCCCAAAAAACGGCTCCCCGCATTACGAACACGACCGTCGGGTTGCCGGAGCTCAGGTCCCCCGCCGGCTTCACAGCACAGACTGGCTTGTATAAGAGACAGTCAAATGAAAACGAGAATAATTGAAAAAAGATACGTAAACTGTTATTTCAAAAGTAAAAGGCATAACTATTAATACATTTATTCCATTTTGGGACAAGACGGCCAATTCCGCCGTACATGTTGCCAAGGTTATTTCGCCTACGCTGCTGAAGTTTCGCTGGGAAGCCCTTACACATCCTCCATACAGTCCCCATGCGATTTCCATATTTTTAGAGCCCTGAAGAAAGATATTCGTGGTTGATTGCACAAGAACGGAGAGGTGTACATATGAGTAAAATAATGCTTCCTTAGAATCCCTAAACATTTTTCCATGAAGGCATTGACCGTCTTGTCTCAAAATGGGATAAATATGTTAACGGTTATGGAGAATACTTCTGAAATAATAAACATTTAATTTATTTTTTGCATCTTTCATGTTTTTATTTGATTGCTCCTTATATATCAACACAGTGACCGATCAAAACACGCTGGTCTGTTTTCAAGTTAGACTTCAGTGGACACCATGCAAACACATGGCGCCAGCTTCACCACCCGCGGCATCAACGCCGCCGCAGGCGACACTACATGCGCCGACCATGTGTCCGCAGGAACACCGAGCAGGTGTCAATCTTCCATCCCGTACTGGAATGACAGTCCGGTCGCAGCGCCAACCGAGGAGGATCACCGCAGCAGCACCGCAACGAGCCGCTAGCAGTTGCAGCTGGAGCCATTGCCTCCATCTCGGCGTCCATCGGACTCCTTGCTCCCGGGACGGTATAAGCCGGTTGACTTTGATTTTGTGATAGTACTGTGTAACTGTCATCAATGATAGACCGGACTTTGTAAAATTTCCGTGGTCGGATATTCCCAACGAACTAGTAACCTCTGAGACACATAATTTCTTTTTATAAAATCAAATCAGGAAGATGACAATTTGTGTGTGTTCAGACTTTACTGAATGTTCCAGTCACATTAATGTGACCACCCCCTATATTCTACGTCAACGTGCAATAACCACTAACCTGGCCGGTGTGGCCGAGCGGTTCTAGACGCTTCAGTCTGGAGCCACGCGGCCGCTACGGTCGCAGGTTCGAATCCTGTTTCGGGCATGGATCTGTGTGATGTCCTTAGGTTAGTTAGGTTTAAGTAGTTCTAAGTTCTAGGGGACTGATGACCTCAGATGTTAAGTCCCATAGTGCCCAGAGCCATTTGAACCATTTAACCACTCACAGACCTCAGATAGCAGCGCTAACAGTGGCGTTTATATGAAGTGTGTCGTGGGACTCGGAAATCACTCCAGTCATTGTCGTAATGCGGAAACGGAGCGGTTCATCAGACGTCGAAAACCATGGTTGGAAACAGTTAAGTTTTGAAACTGTTCTTGTGTCGCCATGGTTAAAGTATACTGTGCGTGGCAAAACGGAGCTGTCCAAAACCGGTGTGGAGGCAACTGTGGTGCACCATGGGTCAGAGATGACAGGAATGAATGACGGCTGCGGAGATTCCTACGGATTAATAGACGTGCAACGTTTGTGCAACTGCCCACTCAGATGATCCAAGGGGCTACCGCCGGCCGAGGTGGTCTCGCGGTTCTAGGCGCGCAGTCCGGAACCGTGCGACTGCTACGATCGCAGGTTCGAATCCTGCCTCGGGCATGGATGTGTGTGATGTCCTTAGGTTAGTTAGGTTTAAGTAGTTCTGAGTTCTAGGGGACTGATGACCACAGCAGTTGAGTCCCATAGTGCTCAGAGCCATTTGAACCAAGGGGCTACCAACAGTGCCTCCTCAACGACCGTTCAGCGAACGTTGCGACGTATGGGTATCCACAGGAGGCGCTTGGTTCATGCACCCATGCTGCCTGCTGTTCATGGGCACCAAGGGCTGGAATTACCACACTAATATCGCAACTGACAGGTGGTCTTTTCAAATGAATCACGCATGAAGCGTCTTAAAGCAAGCATCCTGGAACAATTGTCGGAAGGGTGCTGGCCGGAGGAGGGAGCGTTATGGACTGCGAAACGTTTTCGTGACATTTTCCGGGGGATCTCGTCATTCTAGAAGGCACAATGGATCAACAGAATTATGCATCTATCCTTAAGGACCATGACCACCAATACATGTAGTTTGTTCTTCTTGGCACTACGGAATCTACCAGCAGGACAATGCAACGAGTCACACAGCAGTGTGTTTCGAAGAGCACCAGGATGAGTTTACCGTACTTCCCTGGCCACCAAAATCGCCGGATATAAACCCAATGGAGAATCTGTGGGACCACCTCGATTGGGCTGTTCGCGCAGTGGATCCTCAAGAGAGAATCCAAGCGCAGCTGGGCGCGGCACTGGAGTCCACATCCCTGTCGGTACCTTCCAGAACCTCGCCGACTATTTTCCTGCACGTCTCGCAGAGGTCCAAATGCAAAAGGTGAGTATTCTGGCTTTACACAGGTGGTCGCATTAATGTGACTGGACAGTGTATTAGTATTACCTGGAAATCATATTGCATGTGTGGACTCGCTCTGGTCACCTCAACGTGCAGTCAGCTAACTTGTAAGGAACTAGATTTACAGGGAGCAGCGAATGAATGAATAAACCCTATGAAGCTAAATAAAGAACTACACCCTGATATAAAAAAGTAAAATAAATGTATCTGTTCAACTATGCACATTTCGCACATCTATGAAATGCAAATCTACTGCTGAGTATTACTCAGTACCGTGCCGCTCCATCTCGTGCATAGTAACTTGATTGAATCCTTCTGTACATGTTGTCTACGAACAGATACCGCGAGCCATTCCATTGACTCCTGCCTCCAACAGGAAGTTGCTCGTGAGGTGGATGCGGTTAAATTTGCAGTATTGACTTGAAAGATGATCCCACTGTCGAAATGTTGCCTGCAGGGCAGGATCAAACGTTGGAGAGCCCTGTTTCAATACTGCACAGCCCTCAAATTACCATCGATAGCGATGAGAGACTTCCGACATCCGTGCATGATACCGGCCCGTAACATGAGTGATCCACCTCCATTCTAAGCACGTTGGACGTCATGCCTGAGACGTGGATTGGTACCTCGACGCCTCCATGCCCTTCTACGACGATCATCAGTACTGAAAGGATTCCTACACTCGTGAGTGAAGGGAAACCGATGGCACTGATCCTGATTCCACCTATAGTGTTCTCTTGTCACTTTCTTCCCGCACGACGGTACTGGAAAGGCCGCAGCAATTGTTCTGTTGTTCGTAGTGGATGCTTAGAAACCCAACTGATCATGTGGAGGCGATGGCGTGCTATCTAGTTTTGCACAGCCCTGCCACTTGCCTTTAAAAATACAGCACGCAGCTATGTTTCCTTCTCCTCGGGGTGCCTCACAGCCATAAATTGTAGGTAGCGGTCATCAGCCGTTGTTTTGGTCTCAGGCGACGCCTACGATGCAGCTCTTCGAGGTTTCGTGTCTCACGATAGCGACTAATGTTTCAATTATGTCGCTGGCAAATTCCGTATAGACAGTACTATTTGCCGAAAAGTGACAATGCGTGCATGGTAAGCTTGAAATGGCCGGTACACGTATGCTGACAAACTGAATAATGTGCACAAGCTTAATTGTCCCGTTGAAGACTGGAGACACAGCGCGCTCAACTGGACTATAATTTCACCTACATTACACAGTGGTCTTTACGTTGCGGGCTACTTCGGCGAAAAGAGTTATTATAGAGATTTCCGACTAAAGGGAAAAAATTATGAACTACAAAAGTCGCGAAGATGGTGTTAGACCTTTCTCCAGTACTTCATGTTTAATATAGTTTATGAACAAGTATTGATTTGTTTAACTTTTTTAATTGTAATACATTTCTAAATTTGAGAATACGTTATAAGGCATTGCACCTAATCGAAGTTGATAAAATTTCTGTAGTGTTCATCCATGTTGCACAATATTTGTGACATACTCAACTGATAGTGGTTATAAGCCACATTTGTTGCAACCAGTGAACCGAATGTTTTCCAGTGTACTCGAATACGTTGCATTTGTTTATTGGGACACTGATAATTCTTCCAGCGTGTCTCTGGACCAACTACTGTGGCATGATCTGTGATCTTCTCTTCATGTTATTATTCGAAACACAGTTCGCGTCACGTTGTTTTAATTCTTTCTGTGGCACAGACGCCTCAGGATGCGGGATCTTGTACCAGTCGTTGTCTGCTAATTAACCTCCAAGGGTACTTTGAAGGGAATTTATAAACATCCTGTGAATGTAAGAAACGACTGTCGAGCGGAAGTGCAGTGAGGATTCATCAAAGGGGCCATCTTTAAAGATCATTTATCGTAAACGATTGTTGCACAATATATCTGTGGTATAATACGGAGATCGCGGTGACACGCCAAAGTTGGCAACGTGAAACAGTACGACAGACATTAGCGTGGGCTCGCTACAAATCACAATTACCAATGGGAGACACTCCACAAGACAGGGCTCCCACTCAGCATAGCAGCCCTCACAATGAGGTCAATATAGAGTCGTGCCTGCAAGATTTCACCCGAGTTCGTGACATCATCTTCAGCAGTCAACATCATTGTGCAGGACCAACGAGTAAGTTTCATATGAACTTGGACTGTTGTATATGTCGAGCGTTGTACCTCAAGAGAACAGTTTGTTACTTAGTGCATCAAGTGAATGTTTCATAGTAAACGACAACTATAAATTGCCAAGTAATCCTGTGGCAAAGAACTGTGTCAAAGCTAAGTCTTTTACTCATTTATGTAAGAAAGTGAACTAACATTTCATGTGTTCTAGTTGATGAGCCTTCTCCCAGTGCAATCAAAGAACCCACAGTTAATGCCGGACGGAACTAGTTTCGTCAGGTCACAACATTTTCTTTTAACGATCTTGACTTTGAAAGGCCCTTAAATCAAGAGGGATCTAAAAGCTGTTTACAGAGGCACTATCGCTTTCATTCCTATAAGGCTGGGTAAAGGTCACTACCCAAAAAGAACTTCACCACTGGAGTTTATAACGCACGAGAGAGTTCTAGTCTCAATGTCGACCTTTTGTTGTGGCCGTGCTCACGCACGTGAGCAGTAAAGCACGTTTGTTGGAGAAGGGAAAACGCTAGGCCGCGATCAGAGGGAATCTGAATACATATGACGGCGCCAGCTGGAGGATTTTAAGGGGCTATACGGCGCCAAGCCGTGATCCCTGCTGCTGCTCGCTCACCTGCTTTTGTCGAGACGCCGCAGGCATGTGGTAACTGATGTGATAAAACACGACATATCATTAGCACTCACCTTGATGAATGCTGTCTGTAACAACAGCCTAAATATTGTTAGTTTTACTTGCACTATGACGCGGTCGCATACCTCAAGAAATTCTACTGAAATTGGCTCCGGCTGCGAAAGCATGCGTTTATGTGACGTTCACCCAACATTTCTCCGTAACTGGCCGACGTATTTCTCGAGCGGGCCTACAAAACTTGTGGAATGCAAGAGCATAATAACTGCACATTTGCGAATACTGAAATCTAGAGAGTTTAATGATTTTTTTTATTATATCATTTCGTAACAAGTTTCGCCTTCTCTCATCATCAGAACCAGTTTCAGAACCCATGAATAAAAATTCATTGCCAGTGTGGAATAAAACTTTCGCCGAAGCAGGAGTCAGTTGCACATCGATAGTGACCTACGTTATCTACACTACTGGCCATTCAAATTGCTACACCGAGAAGAAATGCAGATGATAAACGGGTATTCATTGGACAAATATACACTCCTGGAAATGGAAAAAAGAACACATTGACACCGGTGTGTCAGACCCACCATACTTGCTCCGGACACTGCGAGAGGGCTGTACAAGCAATGATCACACGCACGGCACAGCGGACACACCAGGAACCGCGGTGTTGGCCGTCGAATGGCGCTAGCTGCGCAGCATTTGTGCACCGCCGCCGTCAGTGTCAGCCAGTTTGCCGTGGCATACGGAGCTCCATCGCAGTCTTTAACACTGGTAGCATGCCGCGACAGCTTGGACGTGAACCGTATGTGCAGTTAACGGACTTTGAGCGAGGGCGTATAGTGGGCATGCGGGAGGCCGGGTGGACGTACCGCCGAATTGCTCAACACGTGGGGCGTGAGGTCTCCACAGTACATCGATGTTGTCGCCAGTGGTCGGCGGAAGGTGCACGTGCCCATCGACTTGGGACCGGACCGCAGCGACGCACGGATGCACGCCAAGACCGTAGGATCCTACGCAGTGCCGTAGGGGACCGCACCGCCACTTCCCAGCAAATTAAGGACACTGTTGCTCCTGGGGTATCGGCGAGGACCATTCGCAACCGTCTCCATGAAGCTGGGCTACGGTCCCGCACACTGTTAGGCCGTCTTCCGCTCACGCCCCAACATCGTGCAGCCCGCCTCCAGTGGTGTCGCGACAGGCGTGAATGGAGGGACGAATGGAGACGTGTCGTCTTCAGCGATGAGAGTCGCTTCTGCCTTGGTGCCAATGATGGTCGTATGCGTGTTTGGCGCCGTGCAGGTGAGCGCCACAATCAGGACTGCATACGACCGAGGCACACAGGGCCAACACCCGGCATCATGGTGTGGGGAGCGATCTCCTACACAGGCCGTACACCACTGGTGATCGTCGAGGGGACACTGAATAGTGCACGGTACATCCAAACCGTCATCGAACCCATCGTTCTACCATTCCTAGACCGGCAAGGGAACTTGCTGTTCCAACAGGACAATGCACGTCCGCATGTATCCCGTGCCACCCAACGTGCTCTAGAAGGTGTAAGTCAACTACCCTGGCCAGCAAGATCTCCGGATCTGTCCCCCATTGAGCATGTTTGGGACTGGATGAAGCGTCGTCTCACGCGGTCTGCACGTCCAGCACGAACGCTGGTCCAACTGAGGCGCCAGGTGGAAGTGGCATGGCAAGCCGTTCCACAGGACTACATCCAGCAACTCTACGATCGTCTCCATGGGAGAATAGCAGCCTGCATTGCTGCGAAAGGTGGATGTACACTGTACTAGTGCCGACATTGTGCATGCTCTGTTGCCTGTGTCTATGTGCCTGTGGTTCTGTCAGTGTGATCATGTGATGTATCTGACCCCATGAATGTGTCAATGAAGTTTCCCCTTCCTGGGACAATGAATTCACGGTGTTCTTATTTCAATTTCCAGGAGTGTAGAACTGACATGTGATTGCATTTTCACGCAATTTGGGTGCATAGATCCTGAGAAATCAGTACCCACAACAAACACCTCTGGCCGTAATAACGGCCTTGATACGCTTGGGCATTGAGTCAAACATAGCTTGGATGGCGTGTACAGGTACAGCTGCCCATTCAGCTTCAAAACGATGCCACAATTCATCAAAAGTAGTGACTGGCGTATTGTGACGAGACGTTTTCAATTGGTGAGAGATCTGGAGAATGTGCTGGCCAGGGCAGCAGTCGAACATTTTCTGTATCCAGAAAGGCCCGTACAGGACCTGCAACATGCGGTCGTGCATTATCCTGCTGAAATGTAGGGTTTCGCAGGGATCGAATGAAGGGTAGAGCCACGGGTCGTGACACATCTGAAATGTAACGTCCACTATTCAAAGTGCCGTCAGTGCGAACAAGACGTGACCGAGACGTGTAACCAATAGCGCCCCATACCATCACGCCGGCTGATACGCCAGTAAGGTGATGACAAAGACACGCTTCCAATGTGAGTTCACCGCGATGTCGCCAAACACGGATGCGACCATCATGAACCAAAAATATACAAATCCTAAAAAAGTGTCCTACAGATGGCGCTTCATCTGATCAGAATAGCAATGATTAGCATAACAAAGTAAGACAAAGCAAAGATGATTTTCTTTACAGTAAATGCTCAATATGTCCACCATCATTCCTCAACAATAGTTGTTGTTGAGGAATAATGTTGTGAACAGCACTGTAAAGCATGTCCGGAGTTATGGTGAGGCATTGGCGTCGGATGTTGTCTTTCAGCATCCCTAGAGATGTCGGTCGATCACGATACACTTGCGACTTCAGATAACCCCAAAGCCAATAATCGCACGGACTGAGGTCTGGGGACCTGGGAGGCCAAGCATGACGAAAGTGGCGGCTGAGCACACGATCATCACCAAACGACGCGCGCGAGAGATCTTTCACGCGTCTAGTAATATTGGGTTGTTTTTCTTGGTTCTAATAAAACCCCATGACATTCCAAGCATGTGTGGCAATTTTTACCTCTATATGTAAATTATTCCGTGGTTTATTAAGTTTTCAAATTTATACTGACTTTTTGATCACCCGATATAATAAATGGCTCTGCACAGGTAGCCAAGAGGCAGTAGGGAGCCTGTAGCATCAAGCGAAATAGGCATAGGTTTCCACGTTCTCAATGACTTGTGGAGAGAAAATGTTAAACCTCACATGCTGTAGAACGCTGGAGACATTGTGAATGACAGAAGAATAGGTGGATGGTGTACGTCGCACTGCTGTAATCACGTTATTTCATCTCTGTTTCTGTATATATCTAGAAAACGAAAGACGTTGATGTTTGTTTTTTAAGTACGACATCCAGAGCACAAATCTCATATAACTGTCCAGATCATATATAATTTATGCAGTTCGCGTGGAAACAGGTTGCTAAATAATTTTACACATTGGTGCACAACACCATCGTCGAGACCAGCTCGCATGGTGCATATGTAAATACGAAGTTGAACAATTACAGCATCGCACTATTTAACAAATTACGTCGAAATCCCATGCGGTTTGCACGAAATGATTTTTTTCACACTGGCGCAGCACTGAAGCTGTCAGAAGAGAGTTTCTGACAGCCACCTGCATGAACCAGATGTCACCAGAAGGTGTACACCCAGACGAAATCGTTGCGCGGCTGCAGAGGCACGTTCGTGCCGCGTTTCAGAAGCAAAGCAGCAGACGCGTTTCATAGTCAGAGCAGCAGCAGCAGGCGACGTGAGTACATCGCGCGTGTGGTGTCCACACACTGCATGTGTGGCGTTCAAACAACATTGCGGAGATGTCGTAGCATCGCATTGGCTTCAACTTAGCGTCGCTTGAGCTAAATTCTAATTACACGAGCCACTTTACTTAAAAATAACGCATAGTCAGCCATCTATGTGTGGTTACATAGGAGACATTTGGAAGAAGCACTCACTTTGTTGATACTCTGACTGGTGGAGCGCTCACATCTGCATTTGCTGTTGCTTTGACTGGCTATGACCACTCCCCAGCGCTACATTCACAGCACCTATCCTCCCTACACCCGCTGGTTATTCAAATAGGCTGGCTGGGCCATTCCATAGTGCAGAGATCAGTGGCACATACCCCCCTCCCTACATCCACCAGCTATTGACTGGACTGGCAAGGGCATTCCCTAGTGCTATATCAGTGGCAGCTACCCTTCCAACTCCCACGCTTCACAATCAAGGGAAAAATAATTATTAGTTAGGAATATAATTTTTATTCATCGGCGCGAATACTCACATGGCAGGTGTCTATCATCATGAAATGTTGCTTACCTATGATACTTCACAGTACGTAGCACAGAGTATTAAACTTCATGCAGGTACATCTGCGTTTCGCGCTACACAATACATCGATGGCTGCAGTGGTGGTGGGTGTGTGACCATGGCTTTTTGGTAAGTACACTACTGGCCGTTAAAATTGCTACACCACTAAGATGACGTGCTACAGACGCGAAATTTAACCGACAGGAAGAAGATGCTGTGATATGCAAATGATTAGCTTTTCAGAGCATTCACACAAGGTTGGCGCCAGTGGTGAGACCTACCACGTGCTGACATGAGGAAACTTTCCAGAAAAATGGTTCAATTGGCTCTGAGCACTATGGGACTTAACATCTTAGGTCATCAGTCCCCTAGAACTTACAACTACTTAAACTTAACTAACCTAAGGACATCACACACATCCATGGCCGAGGCAGGATTCGAACCTGCGACCGTAGCAGTCCCGCGGTTCCGGGCTGAAGCGCCTAGAACCGCACGGCCACCGCGGCCGGCGGAAAGTTTCCAACCGATTTCTCATACACAAACAGCAGTTGACCGGCGTTGCCTGGTGAAAGGTTGTTGTGATGCCTCGTGTAAGGAGGAGAAATGCGTACCATCACGTTTCCGACTTTGAAAAAGGTCGAATTGTAGCCTATCGCGATTGCGGTTTATCGTATCGCGACATTGATGCTCGCGTTGGTCGAGATCCAATTACTTAGCAGAATATGGAATCGGTCGGTTCAGGAGGGTAATACGGAACGCCGTTCTGGATCCCAACGGCCTCGTATCACTAACAGTCGAGATGACAGGCATCTTATTCGCATGGCTGTAACGGATCGTGCGGCCACGTCGCGATGCCTGAGTCAACAGATGTGGACGTTTGCAAGACAACAACCATCTGCACGAACAGTTGGACGACGTTTGCAGCAGCATGGACTACCAGCTCGGAGACCATGGCTACGGTTACCCTTGACTCTGCATCGCAGATAGGAGCGCCTGCGATGGTATACTCAACGACGAACCTGGATGCACGAATGGCAAAACGTCATTTTTTCGGATGAATCCAGGTTCTGTTTACAGCACAATGCACGACCGCATGTTGCAGGTCCTGTACGGGCCTTTCTGGATACAGGAAATAAAGAAAATAACCGATTGCTGCCCTGGCCAGCACATTCTCCAGATCTCTCACCAATTGAAAACGTCTGGTCAATGATGACCGAGTAACTGGCTCGTCGCAATACGCCAGTCACCACTCTTGATGAACTGTGGTATCGTGTTGAAGCTACATGGGCAGCTGTACCTGTACACGCCATCCAAGCTCTGTTCGACTCAATGCCCAGGCGTATCAAGGCCGTTATTACGGCCAGAGGTGGTTGTTCTGGGTACTGATTTCTCAGGATCTATGCACCCAAATTGCGTGAAAATGTAGTCACAAGTCAGTTCTAGTATAATATATCTGTCCAATGAATACCCGTTTATCATCTGCATTTCTTCTTGGTGTAGCAATTTTAATGGCTAGAAGTGTAATATTAGTTTGCTTTTCTGATGACCGTATTGATGCTTCGATCCCATTCCATTGCCAAAAATTGTTTCTAGTGCACATTACAGTTCTAAAATAGTGGAGGCAGCGCAAGACGTGTAGCAATCGTTTTATAGAATTGTAATTTGTGCTCCAGCTTTACTGCTAATCGTGTAAAGGCGGCCGTTCAAAAATTTATCGAGATGAGCTAATACACTCCTGGAAATGGAAAAAAGAACACATTGACACCGGTGTGTCAGACCCACCATACTTGCTCCGGACACTGCGAGAGGGCTGTACAAGCAATGATCACACGCACGGCACAGCGGACACACCAGGAACCGCGGTGTTGGCCGTCGAATGGCGCTAGCTGCGCAGCATTTGTGCACCGCCGCCGTCAGTGTCAGCCAGTTTGCCGTGGTATACGGAGCTCCATCGCAGTCTTTAACACTGGTAGCATGCCGCGACAGCGTGGACGTGAACCGTATGTGCAGTTGACGGACTTTGAGCGAGGGCGTATAGTGGGCATGTGGGAGGCCGGGTGGACGTACCGCCGAATTGCTCAACACGTGGGGCGTGAGGTCTCCACAGTACAACGATGTTGTCGCCAGTGGTCGGCGGAATGTGCACGTGCCCGTCGACCTGGGACCGGACCGCAGCGACGCACGGATGCACGCCAAGACCGTAGGATCCTACGCAGTGCCGTAGGGGACCGCACCGCCACTTCCCAGCAAATTAGGGACACTGTTGCTCCTGGGGTATCGGCGAGGACCATTCGCAACCGTCTCCATGAAGCTGGGCTACGGTCCCGCACACCGTTAGGCCGTCTTCCGCTCACGCCCCAACATCGTGCAGCCCGCCTCCAGTGGTGTCGCGACAGGCGTGAATGGAGGGACGAATGGAGACGTGTCGTCTTCAGCGATGAGAGTCGCTTCTGCCTTGGTGCCAATGATGGTCGTATGCGTGTTTGGCGCCGTGCAGGTGAGCGCCACAATCAGGACTGCATACGACCGAGGCACACAGGGCCAACACCCGGCATCATGGTGTGGGGAGCGATCTCCTACACTGGCCGTACACCACTGGTGATCGTCGAGGGGACACTGAATAGTGCACGGTACATCCAAACCGTCATCGAACCCATCGTTCTACCATTCCTAGACCGGCAAGGGAACTTGCTGTTCCAACAGGACAATGCACGTCCGCATGTATCCCGTGCCACCCAACGTGCTCTAGAAGGTGTAAGTCAACTACCCTGGCCAGCAAGATCTCCGGATCTGTCCCCCATTGAGCATGTTTGGGACTGGATGAAGCGTCGTCTCACGCGGTCTGCACGTCCAGCACGAACGCTGGTCCAACTGAGGCGCCAGGTGGAAGTGGCATGGCAAGCCGTTCCACAGGACTACATCCAGCATCTCTACGATCGTCTCCATGGGAGAATAGCAGCCTGCATTGCTGCGAAAGGTGGATATACACTGTACTAGTGCCGACATTGTGCATGCTCTGTTGCCTGTGTCTATGTGCCTGTGGTTCTGTCAGTGTGATCATGTGATGTATCTGACCCCATGAATGTGTCAATGAAGTTTCCCCTTCCTGGGACAATGAATTCACGGTGTTCTTATTTCAATTTCCAGGAGTGTATTTACCGTCATTTTGCGTAATATGCTACGAGATCATTAATTTATAATGTCAGAGTGATTTACCTCATTATTTTGCTATAAATCATTGTTATTACGTACAAAAGAACCCACTCCCTTCGCTACAGAGTATAAATGCAGTTGCTCCATTTTCTACAAGAATGAACACATATATGTGTCAGCACAAAATATCGTGAAGCGACTTGCAAGCAAAGTCAATATGATGTGCAGTAAAAGAACGTGTTGCAATTAACTGATCATCTTAATGCCAAGTAGCTAAATGTTTACAATGTGCATTGCATGCGTCTTGCCTACAAGAATGGAAACATTTAAACATACCTGCATTTTGGTCTATCCTACCGATTCTACCAATTTCATGCCACTTTTTACGACTAATTTTCCAATTTTACAGCCAATTTGTCAATTTCTTGCCAATTTTTCTAGCAAATTTGTCAATTTCATTATGGTCTTCGAATGGCCTCTATTGGTCATCCTGATCCTCTTAATACTATGACTAAGCTGATACAATTTCTCTAAGGGAATAAAAATTGAGACTTTATTGTTAATAAAGTATATATTTATTGTTATGTATGAATGTCTACCCAAACAAAGCTTATCCTTCTGATTAAGACCTATGAGGCCTTTCACTCGAGAGCGGGCAGACCTCGAATGATCCCTGTTGACCGAGAACTGTGGGGGGACTTGGCGATTGGCCAAGGACATCTCCGCTCGCCCCTCTCTTCTCTTCTCCTCTCCTCTCCTCTTCTTCCCTCCCCTGTCCATTCTCAGAGGGTGTTCTTGAATATGAAATGCGCAATTCCTTCAACTGTAGTACGACACCGGAAAAATGGATGGAAGGTGAAACAGCGTATTTGAACAAAACCTCCCCTTCCCCTTTACTTCCAGATTCAGGTTTCCATAGGTTTCCTAATTCGATCAAGATGAATTCTGGAATGGTGGCTTCCAAAAGAACACTGCAGTTTTCTTAGACATACTTGTCAATTTCAAGACCTTTCTCTGTTTCTTAATGCCTTCATCGTCAGCTGTATACATTATCCTAATCTTTCTTTTGAAAGCGATAATTGCTGCGATTCAAGTATTCAGTCCATCATAAACAGGCTCACATTTATACCGTATCACACAGAATTTATCAGAATAGGTGATTAAGGTACGTTGACGTTAGTTCTTTTGCTGTCTGTCTGCTGCTGATGAGCTTCCTACAGATTTGTCATCTAAATTTTACTATCTTATCGTTTGATGAAGACAATTCTTGGTATTCTGTCCATTAATTTCTAGTGTCTACTACGTATCATTTCGAGGATGGAAGCAACTCTTCAATCGCTAGTGACTCCTACCCACGATTCGAACTGCACCTTGCATCTGTCGCTGAATAAATGGCGGTCAATATGCACTGCAACCAAATCGCTTAAACGAATAGTCACATTTACAATGTTACGAGCATTTTCAGATGCTAATCATGAATTGCTTTGCAGCCTGCGAGAAGGGAGTGACGTGGGTGCTTCCTTGTGCTTTTTGCGTTCTGCAAGACATCGTGTTTCACTGTTCTTTGATACAAGAAGGTGTGCACATGGAGTTACAGACTGAACAACATCCGAACTTGGGATCAGATATGAAGCATCTTAGTAGGCTATTCTCAAGGACTTATTCCGAGCCATGTCGGTCTATGCCACGATGTGTAAAGGTCCGTGTCAGTACACATAGTGGTTCCTCTAAACACTGGCATTTGCAATGCAATACTGTTTTTTTTATCGTTGCGCTTAAATGTTTATTTGCATCACTGTAGGTCGTATGTGGTTTGTATTTTGTTCACTTCTGAAGATGCACTCGTGATGCAGCAGTTTTCAAAAGAGGACGAGTCCCTTGATGTCATTCGTAGATGCGTTTATCGTTACGTTCACTGATAAAGGCCCATACAATCGGAATACAAATACTAGCGTTGTCATTCATTTTGGAATGTGATCAATTCTCAGATGATAGTAAAGTCAGTTAAGGTTCGATGAATAACTCCACATAATTATAACTTGAACCCACGTCATTCTTTTATTTGACTGTAAGAAGCATTATTCATTGCCAGTAGGTGTGACATGCATTTTGCGTTAATGGCTGTTACTTAATGAGAGAACAAAAGCCCACACAGAAACGAAACGAACAGACGATAAAAAATCTCGGAACGTGAAACTGAAGGAGAAGTCAGGCGTATCATTCTAGAACAGTTTCCTCATGGAGTAAATTACCTATCAGCGCTCTTCCAGGTGCTATGAGAATTTATATTTGGAATAGACAGCGGGCAGAGATCTTTTTATAGCAATACGCTTATCTTTGATGGTTTGATGAGTGCGGGCCAGATGTTCTCATCCGCACAAAGATCGCACCCATAAGTGCGATCTAATAGGCCACGGCCTCTAGGCGATTTCTCCTTGGCATACAGTTAACGTTACAGTTAAAATACAAAAGCCTTACGAACCGCATAGTAAATGTTCCCAGTCAGTAATTGAGCCCCTATGAAACAAAGTAAAGTAGTAACTTCGAAGTGAAGACGAACAAAGACTTTGGTGCTTGGATATGGTAACAGTATTCGCAACTCTCATGTTGAGTACACACGCACTGGGCATTTTCTAATGACACACATGTCCATAAAAGGTATGCCCACTTGTCAGAAACTATGATTTGATATGTGTATGAAATAAATAAACGCACCGAGAATCACAATATTACTAACGAGCTTCATAGGACAGTTTAAGACTCTGTGCAGAGTGCCCTATTGGATGATTGACAGGCACTATAGAGCGATATGCCTTAAATACTCTCATCCTCTCATCCATCGCAAACTATTAGAGAGGAGCGCGTTTGAAATTCTTATTCGTACTTTTTTATTTCAATTTTGCATTCTTTCCTTTGAAGAATTAGTAGCCTTTCCCCTCGGCCTCGCCCACGCATTCCTCCTCACTCTCTGTGTCCACCCCTTGCACCCACCGTCGCTCCGTCACCTTAATCCTCCCACCTCTAACTGTCCATTTCTTCATCATGTATCTCTCTCTCCGTCTCCTCTGCACTCACTCTTCGACATCACCTTCATGCCCCGCTTCCACTGCCCATATCAAGTTCCCCTCTCTATGTCCTTGTCCTCTTCTCCCTCTTCCTTTTTCCACCTGTCCATTGTGCACATACACCTTCCATTTATGTCCTGTATTTCTCCTTCCACTCTCTTTCTGTCCATTCCCCCTCCCCCTACTCTGACCATCTCCTCCTAACCTCCTGCTACTCGTTGCGCCTATCTCTGCCCATCGCATCCACATCCCTCTCTCTGTCACTCTCATCCTCCTACCCACTCTCTCTGTCCATCTTGTCCTCCTCCTCTCCTTGTCCATCTCCTCCTTCACCCTCTCTCCTTGTCCACCACCCCACCCTCTTTGCCCATTTCTTCTTGTTCCCCACTCCCTAACTATCTCCTCCTACCCCCTTTTCTTAAGACTCCTTCTTCACACCACACCCTATCCATCTTCTCCTACCCCCTCTCTGCATTCATCTCCTCCCACCCCACTCCCCTTATCATCTCCTCCTCCTCTCACCCTATCCATTTGCTTCTTCCCTTCTCCTCATCCCTTCCTACTTCCCCCTATCCCTATCGATCTCCTCCTCCTGCTCCTCCCCATATATTTCTTCATCCCCCTCTCTCTGTCCCCTCTCCAGCCCCCTCTCTTCCTATCCATCCCATTCTCTCCCCCCTCTATCTGCTCACCCCTACTATACTCATTCCAACCTTCCCCAATCCATACCCATCCCATTCCCGCACAACAGGTCAATGGAGCAGGCTGATGCAACACTAACACAACATGACTGTTGTGCAGGGCAGAATGCAGATATGGGGCTGGAAATTCGTTTTGCACCCCTAACATGTAGGCTGCCCTCAAAGGCAGGTCAATACTATTTACACAGCACTTGCTGATCATGAAGGGCACTCTGTACATCAGGTCTGGAGAAAAAAACTATTTGTCTTATCTCTGTTCCTACCGGAGCTACGGGATTATAAACGCCACAGTGCTGATAGTTGTGAAGTATGCTGTTCATGTGCCATATTTGGTTGAAATCGATGTATGTGTCTGGGGGGAGATCCCAGACATACATACTTACAGTCTGTTTTATATAACTACTGGTCATTAAAATAGCTACACCACGAAGATGACGTGGTACAGACGCGAAATTTAACCGACAGGAAGAAGATGCTGTGATATGCAATTGATTAGCTTTCCAGAACATTCACACAAGGTTGGCGCCGGTGGCGATACCTACAACGTGCTGACATGAGAAAAGTTTCCAACCGATTTGTCATACACAAACAGCAGTTGACCGGCGTTGTCTGGTGAAACGTTGTTGTGATGCCTCGTGTAAGGAGGAGAAATGCGTACCACCACGTTTCCGACTTTGATAGAGGTCGGATTGTAGCCTATCGCGACATTGCTGCTAGCATTGGTCGAGATCCAGTGACTATTAGCAGGATATGGAATCTGTGGGTTCAGGAGGGTAATACGGAACGCCGTGCAGGATCCCAACGGCCTCGTATCACTAGCAGTCGAGATGACAGGCATCTTATCCGCATGGCTGTAACGGATCGTGCAGCCACGTCTCGATCCCTGAGTCAACTGATTGGGGCGTTTGCAAGACAACAAACATCTGCACGAACAGTTGGACGACGTTTGCAGCAGCATGGACTATCAGCTCGGAGACCATGGCTGCGGTTACCCTTGACGCTGCATCACAGACAGGAGCGCCTGCGATGGTGTACTCAACGACGAACCTGGGTGCACGAATGGGAAAACGTCAGTTTTTCGGATGAATCCAGGTTCTGTTTACAGCATCATGATGGTCGCATCCGTGTTTGGCGACATCGCGGTGAACGCACATTGGAAGCGTGTATTCGTCACCGCCATAATCGCGTATCACCCGGCATGATGGTATGGGGTGCCATTGCTTACACGTCTCGATCACGTCTTGTTCGCACTGACGGCACTTTGAACTGTGGACGTTACCTTTCAGATGTGTTAAGACCCGTGGCTCTACCCTTCATTCGATCCCTGCGGAACCCTTCATCTCAGCAGGATAATGCACGACCGCATGTTGCAGGTCCTGTACGGGCCTTTCTGGATACAGAAAATGTTCGACTGCTGCTCTGGCCAGCACATTCTCCAGATCTCTCACCAATTGAAAACGTCTGGTCAATGGTGGCCAAGCAACTGGCTTCTCACAGTACGCCAGACAGTACTCTTGATGAACTGTGGTATGATGTTGAAGCTGCATGGGCAGCTGTACCTGTACACACCAACCAAGCTCTGTTTAACTCAATGCCCAGGCGTACCAAGGCCGTTATTACGGCCAGAGGTGGTTGTTCTGGGTACTGATTTCTGAGGATCTATGCACCCAAATTGCGTGAAAATGTAATCACATGTCAGTTCTAGTATAATACACTCCTGGAAATTGAAATAAGAACACCGTGAATTCATTGTCCCAGGAAGGGGAAACTTTATTGACACATTCCTGGGGTCAGATACATCACATGATCACACTGACAGAACCACAGGCACATAGACACAGGCAACAGAGCATGCACAATGTCGGCACTAGTACAGTGTATATCCACCTTTCGCAGCAATGCAGGCTGCTATTCTCCCATGGAGACGATCGTAGAGATGCTGGATGTAGTCCTGTGGAACGGCTTGCCATGCCATTTCCACCTGGCGCCTCAGTTGGACGAGCGCTCGTGCTGGACGTGCAGACCGCGTGAGACGACGCTTCATCCAGTCCCAAACATGCTCAATGGGGGACAGATCCGGAGATCTTGCTGGCCAGGGTAGTTGACTTACACCTTCTAGAGCACGTTGGGTGGCGCGGGATACATGCGGACGTGCATTGTCCTGTTGGAACAGCAAGTTCCCTTGCCGGTCTAGGAATGGTAGAACGATGGGTTCGATGACGGTTTTGATGTACCGTGCACTATTCAGTATCCCCTTGACGATCACCAGTGGTGTACGGCCAGTGTAGGAGATCGCCCCCCACACCATGATGCCGGGTGTTGGCCCTGTGTGCCTCGGTCGTATGCAGTCCTGATTGTGGCGCTCACCTGCACGGTGCCAAACACGCATACGACCATCATTGGCACCAAGGCAGAAGCGACTCTCATCGCTGAAGACGACACGTCTCCATTCGTCCCTCCATTCACGCCTGTCGCGACACCACTGGAGGCGGGCTGCACGATGTTGGGGCGTGAGCGGAAGACGGCCTAACGGTGTGCGGGACCGTAGCCCAGCTTCATGGAGACGGTTGCGAATGGTCCTCTCCGATACCCCAGGAGCAACAGTGTCCTTAATTTGCTGGGAAGTGGCGGTGCGGTCCCCTACGGCACTGCGTAGGATCCTACGGTCTTGGAGTGCATCCGTGCGTCGCTGCGGTCCGGTCCCAGGTCGACGGGCACGTGCACTTTCCGCCGACCACTGGCGACAACATCGATGTACTGTGGAGACCTCATGCCCCACGTGTTGAGCAATTCGGCGGTACGTCCACCCGGCCTCCCACATGCCCACTATACGCCCTCACTCAAAGTCCGTCAACTGCACATACGGTTCACGTCCATGCTGTCGCGGCATGCTACCATTACAGACTGCGATGGAGCTCCGTATGCCACGGCAAACTGGCTGACACTGACGGCGGCGGTGCACAAATGCTGCGCAGCTAGCGCCATTCGACGGCCAACACCGCGGTTCCTGGTGTGTCCGCTGTGCCGTGCGTGTGATCATTGCTTGTACAGCCCTCTCGCAGTGTCCGGAGCAAGTATGGTGGGTCTGACACACCGGTGTCAATGTGTTCTTTTTTCCATTTCCAGGAGTGTATATTTGTCCAATGAATACCCGTTTATCATCTGCATTTCTTCTCGGTGTAGCAATTTTAATGGCCATTAGTGTATATACTGCACTGGGTTTCCGTGATGGTGATGTGGGGATGATGGAGAAGAGAATGTATGTCAATTTGAGATGGAGATATCTGGTCCAGTAATGACTGAATCGGAAGTTTTATGCAAAAATGGTAAAATTTTAAATTTACTGGTGGTCTGCTGACATGGTATGAATCAGTCACTTGTTTGTAATGGTTTTATTTATCTGCGGAAATTACACAAGGTGTTACAATCATGAAAACGCAAAGTGTCGTCATTCAACTTCTATACAGGCGTCAGATCATTGTGCCAAGTTCTGTCGCACAAGTTCAAACAGTCCTGATGTTTGAACAGCATTACAGAAAGCGAGAATTTTCTCCAGGAGATCATTTTCAGTCTTGAAAGATGCCTAGCATCCAACACTTTTCATATGACACAACAAGAAACACTTATTTGGATAAAAATGAATTTTTAATATGCAATGTTTCTAAGTCAGACTAAAAAGTATAAAATAATTTCTCCCAAGTCCAATTTAGGTTCCTAATCCGATGCAGGTAGTCCTGAAAATTTGTGTTTGTGTAGTTTTAATAACTATGGTAATATTTGTAAGTTTCAACCAAAAACGCGTGGGCACATGCAACAGATAGTAATAAGGAGGCAAACAGTTGACATATCAATTAGTAAGTAGTGTAATAAGAAGATGAACGTCATCAATTATGTTTTGCGTGTGTCCCATAGTTCTCATTTTATATCGTATAAAGATTTTCTTATCTATTAAAAATTCTCAATCACAAGTGTTCAGGACTATCTGTATGGGGTTAGGAATCTGTATGGGCCTATGAGTGATTTTGTCGTACTTTTTAGTCTGATTTAAAAATGTGGTATATTAAAGATTCATTTTTATTTAAAGAATTATTTTCTGCTTTTTCGTCTTGCGTGTGTGGAATTTTTCAGTCGATTTCTGATGAGACTACAGCAAAGACATATGATAAATTTGAAGTTTATTTCAGTTTGTCTTCGCCTGATAACGAAAATATTGCTTCCTATGATGTATATACCATGTAAAAGCCATGAAGATAAAAATTAGGGATTCAAGCTAATATGGGGGCTTATTAGCAATTGTTCTGCCTGCGACCATTTGTGACTGAAACGGCAAAAGGGGGTCATGGTAGTGATAGACAAAATACTCTCTGCCACACGCGAGACAAGAGAGCGAGTTAATGGCCACCCCGTTCTGAGCTATGTTGAAAATTTCAGGTCTCTAGCTCATTGGAAATGACAGTAGCAAACAAAGTACCCTCCATCACACATCAGCCAAGAAAGTGAGTTAATACTGCATTGACATCCTGTTCTGAGGTATGTTTAAAATTTCTAGTTCATTGGAAAATTCGTTTAAAATCAATTGAAAAATTTGTACTCATGAGATGGACAGACAGACAAGAAAGTGATATCCATCTTCTCTGCACGGCAGCCTAGATGTCACGTGTTATCAAGATTCTTCAGCTCCGCCCCGACCCCTGACTGACTAGAGATGGCTTAATATTGAATTTTTCATCTAGTTCTGTTTAAAGTTGCAAGTTTGTGGCTCATCGGGAAGGTAATTTAAAATCAACTGCAAAATTTGTACAAGAGAGTCAAGCGGACAAGAAAGCGGCCTAATGAGAACACGGTAAGAAAATTTAACAATTGTGAGGGCACAGCTTTTAAAGATTGTCGTTGTTGATGTTTCTCTCAATCTAGTCTAGTCTGAGAACGCACTTCACCTGCACTGACGGAAATAAAATACGTTAAACCATAAACACCTTGACACAATGTGAGCCAAGTAATAAATCCAAAATTTTGATGCCTGTGCAATATGTTGATCACAATTTCATTCTTGTGCAGGATTACTTTCTGTATTTTCAGCACAGGAAAAACCATTTCTACAGAGTGCAGATTAAGAACGGTGTGAGTACATGATGTCTGTTGGGTGTGTCTAATGACACTGAAACTTTTCAGGTGGAGATCGCTACGTAAAATGCGTTGTCGCTATGTTTCGAAATTTGATAGAGATTAGATCATTGGCGTACTGACATACCGCACAGAGTTCAAAAATGGCTCTGAGCATTATGCGACTTAACTTCTGAGGTCATCAGTTGCCAAGAACTTAGAACTAATTAAACCTAACTAACCTAAGGACATCACACACATCCATGCCCAAGGCAGGATTCGAACCTGCGACCGTAGCGGTCGCTCGGTTCCAGACTGTAGCGCCTAAAAGCGCACGGCCACTCCGGCTGGCGCGCACAGAGTTCGCTGTAGTGCAATGACAGCAAAATAATTTGTGACAAGATGGACACTGGGCAACAGTATGGCAAGACGATTAGGCACGGGTCCTACCAGAAGGCTGTACGACGAGAAATCATGGGATTGCTCGACTGGAGCTGCCGAATAGACGGATGACAGTAGCTGAAATCCAGGCAGAAGCCTGACTTTAGGCAGTGTGTCACCGCGAACAGTCTGAAACAGATTTGGAAGCTGAACTGAGATCTCGAGTTGCTATGTGACGTTTACTTCTGACACCGCATTGTGTACAAGGACTTTCATGGCGTAGAACCGGCGCCAAAAACGATCCTGAGTGGCATTCCGGGGTCCAAGCGACGAGTCTTGGCTATTTGTGGAGGTCGGATCGACACCAATGTGTCCTCGGATGTTCGGGTCGAAGGTCAGAGGAAGCAGCGATTCTCGAGATCTCTACCCCTCCAATTTAATTATGACTTGGGAAGATATTTAATATGACAATAGTACTGACCTGGTTATCGTCGGGGGGAGGGTTATTGCTCGCCAATATCTGGCAAGAATGGTAATCTCTGTTGTCATACCGTTCATGAACATGGTACCCATTGGCATACTCCAGCAAGATAATGCAACACCATACACTGCAGCTCACGCCACACACACTTTCAGGAATGTTCGGAACCTTGAGTGACCTACAGCGTCCCCTGATCTGTCACCTACAGAGCATGTCCTGGATGCAATGGAAGACGTTTACTTTCATATCAGCCTCCACCCAGCAATCTTGATACAGCATGTGTTTCAGGCATGGCATGAATTTCTCAGGATGATATATGGAGGTTGTCTGCTTTCATGCCACAACGAATACAAGAGTGCATTTGTGGCCATGGAGGTCATATCACGTACATATGTTGACGATTGACACCAGTTCCTAACTGAAAGGTAGTCTGCTTATCTAATACCCGTTATGAGATGGACGTCTCCACAAAGTATTATAAACTTCGGACTAGTGGTTCAAGGTGTAACGCATTAGCGTATAATGACATCGATGTGCACTTGCACTTAATTAAAAATGTGTCTTGTTTGTACATTTCCGAAATTGTATGACGCCAATCGTATCCTCCTTTCATGAACTGACATATTTTCTCGAATTTTTAATTGGCCTTTTGTTGTCACTACTCAGTCACTCTTCTCACGTACATATGAGAAGCAGTCAAATGAAAACCCAACACTCGCCACAACGGGACCATGGAATAGTTCCACTCACGTTAAGACATTTATCCCACTGGGAGACGACACGATCAACACCTGTTTCTTTCAACGCAGCTGACCTCAGAAAGATCTACAACCGCACCCACTTTACACTTCCTTGTCCGACTAAAACCGATGTCTACGCATGTCTTTCTTCAAGTCGCCAAAGATGCAAAAATCACACGGTGAAAAATCGGGGCCGCACGGAGGACGTTGCAGCGATTCCCAACTAAATCGCTAAAGCATAGCATTCGTCTCATTGGCAGTGTGGGGCAGGCTTTATCGTGCAGCAGAATGATTCTGTCAGACAGCATTCCTCGAAACTTTGACTTTATGGCGCGTCGCAGTTTCTGCAGAGTGTTCATAGCGTTGAGCATTGATTGTGGTTCCGCGCTCAAGGAATTCGACGAGCAAGGGAAGCATCCTCTTGCACGATAACGCCCGCTCCACACTGACAGCTGGGCGAAGGCCACGACTAGGCGATATAGTTGGGAAACAATGCATTATTCTTCGTACAGCCCGGATCTTTCACCGTGTGATTTTCACATCTTTGGTGACCTGAAGAAAGAAATGCGTGTACGTCTGTTTCAGTCGGACGAGGAAGTGAGAGTGTGGCTGCGGTTGAGGGTCCGTCAGCGGTCGATCGCGTTCCACGAAACACGAATTGATTATCTCATCTCCCATGGGGTAAATGTTTTGGGGATTACATTTGCGTTCCGTTGTGGCGAGTGTTCGGTTCTCATTTGACGACCTTATAGTATCATTCGCAACACACGTTCTGCTCCAGCTTTCATAACTTTCTGTAGATATATTGCATATGGATGTAGACGGAAATAGGCCATGGCGTATACAGAGGCTAACTTCAGATAAATGTAAGAGTGGCTAGATTTTCGAATCCTCTTCACCGCAAAGCACATGCCACTTGTTACATGGCACGCCCGTTGATGTGACATATCAACGATTGCGAACGTTCAGAATAGAGTCATTCATCTCTTCGACCACTTGTTTATTTCAGAGGCCGGAATTGCAGACTTGGATTACATAAGCTTCACAAACAGTGCCTCCGAATGACACAAAACATCTCTCTAATTTTATGCCGTGGCGTAAAGAAGATCTTCACGCAGCTAGGTGTAGCGTCAAGCAACACATTTTTAGTGATAGTAATGAAGCTGTAATAACTAGAAACTATTATCGTTTGATCGAGTTGGCAGTAGTCTTGTATGGCAAACACTATGATTTTCTAATGATTAGTTCGGGGTACATATTTTTGTTTTCCAGCAATGAAGTTACATTTAATAAGCACCGGATGATATACCGGAATTGTCACTGAGTGACTACTCACGCCTCTAAAGTAACGAGGGAGATTACGAAACATTAACAGCTCAGAATCACTGTAAATATTACAACAGTATTTTAACTCCTCTCCATTTACAAATGCATTTATCGTAAGAAGCGCTAATACAAATTTGAACGTAGTACGGAGTATTCACGTAATCGACTTTTGCTAGAAGTTAACTAGAGGCAGTTTGATATTATGAGAAAATGCGAGTCTAATGCCACAAAATTGAACACAGAATAAGGAATTCCTTGCGTAATTTTCAAGGTACTGCCTTCAGTGTTCAACAAACGTCTTCTGTGATTAGATTAGATTCACGGAAGAAGTCTACTGTTTCCGGATATAATTTTTTGATATACCCCAGAGCTCTTTCACCCAGGCGTTGCAATTTCCCCACAGTTTGCGCTGACATGACACTACGTAGTATAATGTCATAGTATTGGGTTCGGATTCTTTCTAAGAAAGAGTAACTGTTATTAATTTCGTACGTCAAACATGTTTCAACTCATTTCTGTCATCAGTGGGCCTTCATTTTCAGTATACATTGGAAAACAAACTTGTTAACCATAAAACGATGAATTAAATAATAGACACAACGATTTTATGGTTACTGTTGAGATTTTAGTTTTTTACATTAATTGCTAGGTTGTTTTATTCTTAGAAAATCATTTGTTTTGGATGAATAGTTCGTTGTAGCCAACAACATGAAGTTTTAATAAGGGTGTCTAAAACTAATGAAAACGGCTTTAAATATATATTTTGCTGTCAGTAATTTACGTAATTACTAACAATATATTTCCATGCTCTTAGCCTCGTACACATCGACTATATGTGAAACACGCAGGGCAAAAACAACGCAGTTCTTTGAACCCCCCCCCCCCCCCCTCTCTCTCTCTCTCTCTCTCTCTGTATCTACTTTAGTTTCTTTCCATTTTATTTTTGCATAAGCAGGTGGCAACCCGAACCTGTCTTAAGATTATTCCGCAAACACGTCGTTTTTACAGTGTCATAAACTGAAGGATGATTATTAGTAATGCACTGTCTCCATCTAATGTGAACAATCGAAATATACGAGTATCTTAAACGGTAGATGGCATCGAAACAGCCTTTTAAGCAACTGGTGCTATACAGAGAGAAAAGTATTTTTCTACATCGTTACGACTCGTATTTTCTGTCTAAGGTGATATTCGATAAACAATCTTTTTTCCTAATAGATATACACTGACGAAAAAAAAATCTGAACACCAAGAAGCAGTTGTGCGACATAAATGAGAGTTGATAGATGTGTTTCTAGGTCTAAAAAGGTGGCGTCTATTAAAATTTCGCGAAAATAGCATAAGAGTGGCACTAGTAGTGCCATTATGAGGATGCTAATCAGGTGTTCTTTAAATACACGCTCTAACCGTCGTGAGCTTTAGTTACGTTTGAAATTCGACGTAGTGAGTTGTTGTTAGTCAAGAATGCCTTTAAGACGATGAAGAAGCCATTATGAGCAGCTTACTGAGTTTGAACGAAGTCGTGTAAATAGGGCTACGAGAAGCTGGCTGTTCCTTCCGCGATACTCCGGAAGAACTTGGCAGGGATGTAGCCTCTACACATGATTGCTGGCAGCGGTGCTGAATGGAAGGTACGTTCGCCAGAAAATCGGCGTGCAACCAACCTGTCTGCATGCTAGACACACTAGACCTACACATGGAGTTACGGTGTGGGGTGCGATTTCGTACGACAGCAAGAGCACTATCGTGGTTATCGCAGGCATGCTGACAGCAAATTTGTACGTCAATGCTGTGATTCGACCAGTTGTCCCGTCATTCACGAACAGTATTCCAGAGGGTGTCTTCCAACAGGATAACGCTCGATCAAATACCGGTCTACAGAGAGTCGAAATGTTGCCTTGACCTGCCCAATGACCATATCTGTCTCCAATCGAGTACGAATGGGACATCCGGACGACATCTCCAGGGTCATCCACAACCAGCATTAGCTGTACCTGTACTGACCATGTGCAACAGACATGGAAGTCCATCCCACAAACTGACATCCGGCACCGGTACGACACAATGCATGCACGTTTGGATGCTTGCATTCAACATTCTGGTGGTTACTATGGTTACCAATGTACCAGAATTTCACGTTTGTGATGGCTTATCTCGCGCTTACATTAACCTGTGATCTTGCAACCACATTGACTATGAATCACTTAAATGTTACCTAGACAAATGTAATCCCGAAATTTCATTGCTCTGTATTAATTATTTCTTGATGTTGGGATTTTTTTCCCGCCAGTGTATTTTTCACAGCGTAATTTGATAGTTGTTAAAATAATATGTGAGATGAAATAGGATCTCTTAATGTAATCAGGAGCTGAAATCTATCGGCACCACGCAGACTATCACACAAAGCTGCGTACACATAGCCTGCTGAGACTTCGGCGTCACATCCAAGGTAAGAGAAGGGACAAGGGACCTTTACTCTAGCAATATTATCCACATAACCATAAGTTGCAAGTGCACCGTTGAGGAGCTATGACCATACAACGACAGCCAATGAGAGACAAGCACACGGAAGTTTGTCCGCTAAGCGAACGTATTTGGATATATTTAGAGAGTAAGTAATAAGTATAACCAATATGGTTGAAATCGGTCCAGGAGTTTAGGAGGAGATGTTGAACATAGGTGTGTGTGACATATAATGCACACATATAAGTCTCATTCTCCGCTGTTTTACACTGCAGAGAGGATGTTAAATTTATCGTGGGATTCAGCCCTCTGGCCTGATCTTAGATCCAGAACCACATTAACAAAATTGTTGGCTCGCTGCAGTGCTCATTCTCGTGGCCGTGTTGACACAGTGAATAGCACAAATAAAAGACAAATTGTACTCCATACTTCTAAAAGAATTCCAAGTCAATTAAAAACCGGAAGTAAATACCAACACATTGTTTTTGGACTTTTTGCGTCACCCCTTGGCACTCACACCCAAACCTCTAGTGGTGCTGGGGAATGTTATCCACATAATTTTTGTACAGGTGATAAATCATGTACCTAACAAATTTGGCCGAAATTGCTCCACGTGTTCTTGAGTTATGCTTCAACGTTATCCTCTTTTTCATTCCTAGCCATATGTGATTTATGTGGTTCTTGGTCCGACCGTGTCGACAGTGCTTCTTTCCAGACAGTAAGTAACCGGAAACCCCGATTCTTTAAAGAATAGAACTTCTCAGCACAAAACAGCTTCAAACTTCTGATTACTTCACGCGTGAGTTAATGTGTTAGATATTGGACATTAAGCATGTAAGAAAAGTTAACACCTTTAGCGGGTACCTTTTCAATTACATATTGATTTACCTTGGTGCTGCACGAGTCGAGAGTTCGCGAAGTGTGGCGGACAAGCCGACTAGTGAGACGTCACAAATTCATTTTGTGTGGGGGTGTATTTCCCGTGGTCCCCATCCTGAACTATGTATCGTACAATGGTGTATGTGAACACTGACTGCGAAATGTATGGCAAATAGAGATATTAATAAAGAAGTGATAAATTAAAAATTCGTGCCTGATGCGGTAGCTTTTCACGCAACGCATGTTTATAATGTCATAGCTCATGAATTATGTGTCATAAAAAAGGTAAGGGAAAGATGCTCGTTCTGCCCTTCTTGACGGGCCAATCGGGTCCGATCGATCGACGCGTCATTCTCTGCCAATCGAGTCAAATGATTAGCATCTCAGCGGAACCACACAAACTAGGTAGGAGTGATACCAGATACATAATGTACATAAAGAAAGATTATGTCCTGGAATTACTATTCGTATTTCGGATTTGATTGATGGTTGTTTGTGAGAAAATCGTGTCTTGCCTCGTGTAAGGAGGAGAAAGGTCTACCAGCACGTGCCGGAATGCGACAGCAACAGGATTCTCCAGTTTCATTATCCGTGATATTGTTGCTCGCGATCCCTCCACTATCATACGAATATGGTCTGCTGCACCCAATGGGTCCAGGAGGACCATGCGCAACATCAGGAAGACTGTCAAAGTCCCCACAGGACTAGCGCCAGAAACGACAGGAACATTATTCGCTCGGCCCTGCAGCACCATACCAACACCTCATACGTCTTGCGTCAGGAAATGGACGTGTTTCCAGCGAGAAAAGTATCCCCATGAACAGTGCGATGACATCTAGAACACCACAGGCTGTCAGCACAGCGATCACTGTTGTGGTTCCTGACGTGGCAGCAGATAGTGACTCGTCAGCAGTGGCGCCCAACAACGCTGGACACATGAGTGGCACCACGTCGTCTCTTCAGACGAGTCTCGGTTCTTCGTACAGTATCATGATGGACGTATCTGTGTGTGGTCCACCTGAGGAGAACGAAAGCTGGAATAATTGCATTCGACCTCATCATACAGGCTCACGACCTAGCTTGATGCTCTGGGTTGCCTCCAGGTAAACAACACGATCATCTCTGGTTTTCATAATCGGTAATTTGAGCAGTAGCCGTTACATTTCTGAAGTGTTAAGGTCAGTGGCAGTACCCTACCGGCCGTGCGGTTCTAGGCACTTCAGTCTGGAACCGCGTGGCCGCTAAGGTCGCAGGTTCGAATCCTGCCTCGGGCATCGATGTGTGTGATGTCCTTAGGTTAGTTAGGTTTAATTAGTTCTAAGTTCTAGGGGACTGATGACCTCAGATGTTAAGTCCCATAGTGCTCAGAGCCATTTGCACCAAGCCAGTACCCTACCTTCGATGTCTCTGTAATGTTATCTTTCAACAAGATAAAACGAGACCACATGCTACCCATGCTGTGACGACTCACCCCGATATAAAGGATTTTGGCACTTCCCTAGTCAGCACGTGCTCAGTGTCTCTCACCCACTAAAAATATCTGGTCATGATTTGCCAAGGGGCTGGCACGCCACCACCTGCGAACCGGTACAACAGATGATTTTAGTCATAAAGAAGAAGCAGCATGAAATGACATACCCGCATCTGTCATCCCAGCACGGTTCAACTCGATTCCCATCTATTGTTCCTGCCAGAGGTGACAGCTCCGAGTGATAAATTTCACATCCTGTATTCTCTAAAATCACGTACAAATTAGAATTACGTTTTCTTCCTATTTTGCTGCGTACGCACATTACGTGAAATTTCGTTATTTGCTATCATTTCTGGAGCCATACCTGTTGTTTACGGCTATACTTACTATGATAGGTTTTGCAGTTATATATTCTGTCGGCAAGTATGGGCTACGTTTCTCCAAGACAGGTCCTGTGGAATTATTGTTCACAGTTCGGCGGGTGCTTTACATGGAAGCATTAAGTTAAACTCATCCGAATAAAACACTGTCGTTTTTGTACCTTTCCACAAGTGGTAGCTTTTTTAATTTTCACTTTGGGTTATTCGGTCACATAGATCCTGCACATCTTTAAATATTTGAATATGAGTCACATATTGTATTCACTCTTTATCACGTCCTTTGAAGTATCACCTGTTATTGAATATGATTTTCACACGTTATTGTTACGTTTCTTTATACGTACACGTCATCAGGTTTTTCTTATTTTGTGACAACATTCATGGAAGACACAGACAATAGCTGCACATTTAAAACGGGCGAGACTCGAATTCGCGACTTGCGAATTGAGAGGCCGCGGTGACCAGCAAGGCATGATGTCTCCTGTTTGCTTATATTTGGCCGCAACTTTTGATGACCTTCTGGTTTTCCCGGTATGCAGCCTCAGTCAGTTCACAAACTGCCACCGCTAACTGTAAACATCGTTTCTTAATTAAGACTACATTTCGTTTCTCTCGCGGCTCTTGTCGTGTTGGCGCTCGTAATAAATTTGCTTCCCGTAGCTGAAATATAAACTAGTAATTATTTAGTGTTAAATATTTAACCTGTAATAATCTTTAATACGTAAATTTTATCAGATTTCGAAGTTCTTATCTATTTCGTTTCTCGTTATAGAATCCTGCTCCTTCTCCAGAACCTGTCTGAATGTTTTGGAGTGTACGAAAACATTATGTGATGATGTGTCATAAAATGGCATTACGAGGCAAGATATAAGCTTAAAATTCGTCACATTTAGCTTTTTGTGATTTTTGTCTGTAGGCTGTAAGAGTCATGTAGGATGTTTCTAAACTGCAGCTACACATTTTGAAAGTTATAGTGTGGGCAATTTGGTATCACTTTGAATAGGAATTCTAACATAGAAACGCACTATTCTCTTACTACGAAATCCGATGTCTTGCTTCAACTGGGTGAGTAAGGGGTAGTGATAAGAGTGACTCTGTTAACTCATATGTTTGCAGTTTACTAATTATTATGCTATTAATGCACGGTATTACAGTATTCTGGAAACAAAAAGTCTGTTTTTCACTAATCGGATCGGTATGTCTTGCATTCAACATTGTTACCACATAAACTGATTAACTGTAAATGCAGTAATTATAAGAAACACAATAAATGTTATCGTTTTTTCATCCACGCAAAACGATAAAGTATAATATATTATTTTACGTGTTCGTTTATTTAGCAAGGAAACTTCCTTCCGGAAATGGCTTACTGCTCAAAATCATACGTACTTGTTCTCTACTAAAAATAATAAGTGCGTAATGGAAACTTACGAATATCCATTATAATTTAAACATGATGGACATGGAATTACAGTCACGAGTGACTGAATGAGAGATAGCTGATGTTTTGGAGCGAAAGAGAGAGAGAAAAAGATCTCCACAGTGAATAAATTAGTTCTACGTGCAGAGTGGTAGTGATGTCGGCAGACATGATACTGATCGTCAGTATGACAGACGAGCGCAGTATGGGCAAGATGCACGATATCTGTTCATTTGGTTTAGGCCAGATATTTGGTGCCCAACGCATGGGACACTCCAAGGTTGATGCAGGCTCTGGATATTCACGTACCACTGTGTCAAGGATGTACTGCGAGTTCCCTCGATCCGGAAGAAAGCCACAACTCTAGAGTTAAGCACAGTGAGCAGTATGGAATTGAATCTCGCAATTTGAAACAGCGGATACAGGGGTAGTGTAGTAGATAACTCAGCAAATCAGTGCAGAACGAGATCACTTGGTGAATAACCTTAGCAGCCGTACAACCTTCCCGCTATAGGGTACACAAGCCTCGTCCCTCCACTGATGCCACTTCTCACGACACATCACGGTGTACACGACAGCACGGGTGTAAGAGCACCGCCAACGGATGCCCGAAGATCACTTGGATTGACGTGTCCTGGCACATATTGGTAATCGCCGGTGACAGATTATAGGTACGTCGAAAGTCACGTGAGGCGATCCATACCACTTCTCAACATGCCATCGTTCAGGCAGTTAATGGAGCTATTCTCGTGTACGGTATTTTCAATATTTGAAGTAGGTCACCTGATACGCCTGCCATAGTCCCACACCAGCGAACGATAACTAAGCAAACAGTTCATCAGTAGTGCTACATTTTCCTCGTTTTCTTCTGCTATTTATCGGTCGTCTTTGCAAAGTGGTTCGATTTTGGGAGAAGCAGCGTTCAGAACTTCTTCTGGCCCACCAGCCATATGTTTACTGTGGTTACTCCAAACCACTCAACATGAATAACAACATCATCTTTGAAAAGGATATGGTCAGTATTCGCTTCCGTCCTTGTAAAATATGAGATTTTATTCTGTTCGTAATGAACTCGTCGACGATTAGTTGTTGCGTCATAATATTGCTTCCCTCCTTTCTTCCGTGTTCAGAAGGAGTAGGATGCGAATCGATGTCCAACCTCGCTGATTTAAATCTTTTGCGTTATTCCTAATTAACTTCAAACGAAAGACTTAATGATTCCTTCAACAAATCCATGACCGATTTCTGACCCCATCCTACATCTACATCTACTTATTCCCCGTCAATTCAAAACGTTTTGAGACTGGATTAATAAAAAAAAATAGGGAAATGTTAAGTTGTCGGTATTAATTGTTTTTTGTTCAGGAGTCAAAATATGTGGGGCAAACTTGTCACACATGTTTCTCTTCTTCAAAACATTGTTGAGAATGACTTGAACACTAGATTTAGAAATGCTGCTCCATAGCAGTTTGTGTCACAATAAAATTGCCACACTGCATCCGCCTGAACACTAGTTAATGCTGCCTGCTCATAACTGACTGACTGACCGGTATTCCAGCCTACCAGTGTTGTTACTGTGCTGACATCGCTTATACGCCAGTAATAAAATCAATCTCGGAACTTTTTGAGATAACGGTTTATATCTATACTTCTCGAGCGGAATGAACATCTGGTACCATTATAATTTTCTCCGCGAATGGTACGTGATGATAACCACTGTCGGTCATCATTCATATGACCTCTAGTTTCTTTGATATTTTTCTTATTTATCGAAAACCAGTAGTTTTTCAACCTTTTCCCTTTTGTGTGTGTTCTTGGTTTATGGGCACTCAACGGCGAGGTTATAAGCGCTCTTTCGCCTTTTTTGTATTCGGAATGCTTCACCCTAAGAAAGTACACTGAAAAGCCAAAGCAACTAGGACACCTGCCTAGTACCGTGTAGGGCCCCAGCCAGCAAGCAGAGGTGCCGCAACACGACGTGGCATGGACTCGCCTAATGTCTGACGTAGGGTTGGAGGGAACTGACACCATGAATCCTGCTGGACTGTCCACAAATCCGTAAGAGTACGAGGGGATGGAGATCTCTTCTGAATAGCACATTGCAAGGCACCCCAGATATGCTCAATAATGTTTAGGTCAGGGGGAATTTGGTGGCCAGGGGAAGTGTTTAAACTCAGAAGAGTGTTCCTGGAGCCACTCTGTAGCAATTATGGACGTGTGGGTGTGGGGTATGGCATTGTCCTGCTGGAATTGCCGAAGTCCGTCGGAATGCACAATGGACATGAATGGTTACTGGTGATCATACAGGATGCTTACGTACGTGTCACCTGTAAGATATGCTCAATATGCAGGAGCCCCATATCACTCCAACTGCACATTCCCCACACCATTACAGAGCCTCCACCAGCTTGAACAGTCCCCTATTGACATGCAGGGTCCATGGATTGATGAGGTTGTCTCCTTGCCTGTACACGACTATCCGCTCGATACAATTTGAAACGAGACTCGTCTGACCAGGCAACATGTTTCCACTCATCAATAGGCCAATGTCGGTGTTGACGGGCCCAGGTGAGGCATAAAGCTTTGTGTCATGCAGTCATCAAGGTTACACGAGTGGGTCTTCGGTTCCGAAAACCCATATCGATGATGTGTCGTTGAATGATTCGCACGCTGACATTTGTTGATGGCCCAGCATTGGAATCTGCAGCAATTTGCGGAAGAGTTGCACTTCTGTTACGTTGAACGGTTCTCTTCAGTCGTGGTTGGTCCCGTTCTTGCAAGATCTTTTTCTGGCCACAGCGATGCCGGAGACTTGATGTTTTACCGGATTCCTGATATTCATGGTACACTCGTGAAATGGTCCACGCGAAAATCCCCACGTTATCGCTTAGACACTGTGTCCTATCGCTCGTGTGCCGACTATAACACCACGTTCAAACTCATTTAAATCTTGATAACCTACCATTGTAGCAGCAGTAACGATCTAATAACTGCGCCATACACTAGTTGTCTTAATATAGGCGTTGCCGATCGCAGCGCCGTATTCTGTCTGTTTAAATATCTCTGTATTTGAACACGCATGCCTGTACGTTTCTTTGGCGCTTCAGTGTATTAATTACCGAGCAAGCGGATAAAACCTTTTCATTGCTGTTATTAAGGTGTGGTATGGAAACTGTAATAGTTACAAAAAGACAGGTTTTTATATTAATTAATACCATCATATTGTAGCTGATGTTACGCACCTTAGTGACCTGAAGCTTGACGCTGAGGAAGCCATTTCGAACTCTGGCGAGGTTTCATGAATATTCCTGAAGGGAAGGACAGGTGATGACATACAACTGATTGTCACCAGACTAGAGACTACTTCTAAAACCCACTAGGTTAAAACCTGTGTCAGTATTTCACTAAGTCCTACGAATACCAATCAAAATTGGTCACAAAATTTAAGCGCAAACTCATGATGAGACTAACAGGCACCAAGATGTGATTTTTTCCTAATGACAGTAAGGGCTTGACATACGTTTCTCACCTCTCTCCGTCTTCTGTGCAACTAACTATACGAGCTACACGCGGAAATCTGCATTTCTCCTTCCATGAGAGGGAAGACGTCTCACCAATGAAGCACTGCAATGGCTGCCACAAGGAACGGAACTCGAATACCACCTCAGTGTTTCCTATTGTTTCTCTGTATAATCATAAGCTCCGTTGGTACAACTCTTTTCGTATTCCCTTTGTTATTCTATCTAAATATGTAAAAATATCTCTCCGACATCGACTTACATTTTGAGTGCCTACTGGCTGGGTATTATCTGAATAGCATAAGTGAATCTGTAAGAGTTACTAATACGAGATGACGTATCGCCCCCAAGAACAGAAATAGCAGGGTTTCACTTTCCCCAGCTGTCTTGCTGTAAGGTATTGTAAATGTCTGCCTGAACCTACGGGAATAGCAGAATATGGCACCTGAGTCAAAACCATTACAGATTCGTTAACGTATTATGAATATTCTCTGTCCTAAAATGTCTCACGGTCAGCCGTAAGCTAAAATCTAAGATAGGCATAGGGCTTACTTGGTAGCGGCATCAACTGATTCACATTCACTAAGGTCTGGAGAAACCTCTGAGACCTTTTCCTTTTATAGATGTTTTAGAAGTAGGAAGCAAGTGCTTGTATGAACAATTAGACAGAAAATCAGACGATAGAATTTCCAACGTCACGAAAATCCAATACACAGTACATGTTGTATTTGACGTTGGTAAAATCTCTTCCTCTACGTATGTTTGTAATGAAAGTGAATTGTCCAAAGATAATACATCGGGGTTAGGATGCCGCTCAACTAAACTGGAACTCTGCGATTCGAAAGTAACTACCGCACTAGAGGATATATATACCAGCACTAAATATAAAACGGAACTGAACAAACTACACATAGTGCCGACGTTTTAGGAAGCCAAAAGATTATTTGTTAGACTTGGTGTAGCATGAGTACAATATACACTGAAGCGCCAAAGAAACTGGTATAGCCATGAGTATTCAAGTACAGAGATTTGTAAACGGGAGAATACGACGCTACGGCAGGCAACGCCTATATAGGATAAAAAGTGTCTGGGGCAGTTTCTATATCGCTTACTGCTGCTACAATAGTAGGTTATCAAAATTTAAGTGAGTTTGAACGTGGTGTTATAGTCGTCGCACGAGCAATGGGACACGTCATCTCCAAGGTAGCGATGAAGTGGGGATTTTCGCGTACGACTATTTCACGAGTATACCGTGAATATCAGGAATCCACTAAAACATCAAATCTCCGACATCGCTGCGGCTGGAAGAAGTTCCTGCAAGAACGGGACCAAGGATGATTGAAGGAAATCGTTCAACGTGACAGAAGTGCAACCCTTCCGCAAATTGCTGCAGATTTCAATGCTGGGCCATCAACAAGTGTCAGCGTGCGAACCATTCAACAAGACATCATCGATATGGGCTTTCGGAGCCGAAGGTCCACTTGTCTACCGCATGACACAAAGCTTTACGCCCAACCTGGACCCCTCAACACCGACATTGGACTGTTGATGACTGGAAACATGTTACCTGGTCAGACGAGCCTCGTTTCAAATTGCATCGAGCGGATGGTCGTGTACAGGCTAGGAGACAACATCATGAATGCATGGACCCTGTATGTCAGCAGGGGACTGTTCAAGTTGGTGGAGGTTCTGTAATAGTGTGGGGCGTTTACAGTTGGAGTGATATGGGACCCCTGATACGTCTAGATACGACTCTGACGGGTGACAAATACGTAAGCATCCTGTCTGATCATCTGCATCCACTCATGTCCATTGTGCATTCCAACGGACGTGGACAATTCCAGCAGGACAATATGATACCCCAGACGTCCATAATTGCTACAGAGTGGTTCCAGAAACACTCTTCTGAGCTTAAATACTTCCGCTGGCCACCAAACTCCCCAGACCTGAACATTATTGAGCATATCTGGGATGCCTTGCAACGTGATGTTCAGAAGAGATCTGCACCCCATCGGACCCTTACGGATTAATAGACAGCCTGCAGGATTCATGGTTTCAGCTCCCTCCAGCACTACTTCAGATAGTCGAGTCCATGCCACGTCGTGTTGCAGCACTTATGCGTGCTCGCGGGGACCCTACACGATATTAGGTAGATGTACCAGTTTCTTTGGCTCTTCAGTGCAGTACATATCCTACAATGCCACACCTTGAACGATTACTCTCAGTTGTAAAAGACCTGGTATTTAGCATTGCTGGCAGTTAATGTGGAAGTCTCAGGTTCGATTTCGGGTGATTATCTCGGATTCGTATGTTATGAAAAGGTTTCGAATGGTGTCGACTCAACACTGTATGGCTAAATGATAAGCTCAAAGGCCTAGACATATTACGTATCTGAGATATCTTGTACCAGTTTGCGAAACAGGCACTCAGGTCAATGTTCAGTGCTTCACAGATGTTCGAACTGCCAATAGGAGAAGGAGGATTAATGCTGGATAACGGGACTGTTAAGCCGGCCGCTGTGACCGAGCGGTTCTCGGCGCTTCAGTGTGGAACCGCTCGACCGCTACGGTCGCAGGTTGGAATCCTGCCTCGGGCATGGATGTGAGTGATGTCCTTAGGTTAGTTAGGTTTAAGTAGTTCTAAGTTCTAGGGGACTGATGACCTCAGATCTTAAGTCCCATAATGCTCAGAGCCATTTGAACCATTTCTTTGGTCGTGGTCATTACTCCGAATACCTCTAAAGACTCCATCTTTGGGACGAAGATTATCTACTTGTTGTGTAAGAGGTACCCCAGACTATATTGTGTGTGAATTTACGCTGTCTAAACACCTCATGCCTGCAGCAGTCCACTTAGTACCATTGTTCCAGACACAGATCTTCGGTAGGTGACAGATTTCCGTGATGACCACCTCTCAGAATATTTAAGGTAACTTAAAGCTGTAACCTTGATCCGAAGTGCTCTTGGAACACTAGTCCGATTTGAGGTAGCATGCCCTTGCCTTCCTCCATCTTTGAACTGACTTACACACCCAATTACCGGTAGAGCTCCAGTTTAACGTATCAGGGCATAATTTAGCATTTTTCACATGTACAATTCATGACCAGAGGTGAATGGAGGTGTAAATGAAATAAAACATCCTAGAATCGACTAAGGATTGAAGCCACTGAGGCATACAGTCACTCTCAAAACAACTCTCTCTTTCTTTCTTTCACTGGTGCCATGTACCGTGCTGATGCAGGGTCGGCAGTGTTAGGAACGGATTTGGCAAGGTTAGTGGAAAGGGGTGGCCGAACGCCCTTCCTGCTACCACCCCATACCCCTGAGATGGAATTAGTGTACCCCTGCTGTCTGCATCGAGTGTAATACATGGAATAGTAGGAGCGTGTTCAGATATCTGCGAGTCGTGCAACTGAGGCGGAACGTGGGGACCAGCCCGGTATTCACGTAGCGGGATGTGGAAAACCGCCTAAAAACCACATCCAGGCTGGCCGGCACACCGACCGACGACGGTAATCCGCCGGGCGGATTCGATCCGGGGCCGGTGCGCCTACCAAAGTCCAGGAAGCAGCGCATTAGCGCTCTCGGCTCACCTGGCTGGTGCTCTCAAAACAACTCTATTACTAAGTATTTCTCTAGGCTTCGCGGCGACCTGTTGTTTAGGCTGCATTTAAACAATACGAATAAAAGTGAAAGGTATAATACTAATAGAGCTAGTGATATGACATCAGCATCCGCTACGTCGACGCAGCGGCTCACCACAACCATAGCTGCAGACAACATAGGCGTACGTCGTAACGACCATGTTTCCCGTCTGAAACACCTGTAATAACATGCAGAATGACTATCACAAAAAACCAGTTACTAGAATAATGTGTGAAATTAGTCTGGCTTCAGGAATTTGTCGTCTGTGTTGTAGCGTAACTACAATCTGTGATACTATACGTTGTGCGTAAATTCACCAATTGAGGAGAAATACGCCTTTCGTGATAGTTAATGTTTACTAGCAATAGCTGTAGAACAATCATTAAACCCACACACAGCCCTTTATTGGTAAGCAGACCAGATACGTGAATATCCACACACGTAGCTGTCAGGGTGGTCGCGGAGAACTGAACTATCTAATCAAAAGTATCCGGACACCCTTTGTAATGCGAAACGGACCACCAGATGTCACGAGAGGCAGACTCGCCAGTATAAGAGGAGCCGGGGAGTACTTTGTTCTCAGTAGAGGAGAAGTAATGTCAGAATGGGCCGGTCAGGAGGGCGCAGCGACTTTGAACGTGGAGTAGCCATTGGATGTAATCTCAGTAACAGACCCATCAGGGACATTCCAACCCTTCTAAAGCTGCTCGAGTCGACTGTTCTTGATGTGATTATGACGTGTAAATGTCAAGTAACAACCACAGCTAAACCAAAACAGAGAAGACCGCACGTACCGACGAACGGGGACTGTCGAGCATTGCGGAGGATGTTTATGAAAAGTTGTATAGAATTAGCGGAAGGAAGCGCTAGTGAGTTCCAAAGTGCTACCGGCAATCCTGTAGGAAGTTGAAAATAATGGGATGCAATGGTCGAGCAGCTCCTTATACTCCACATCTTTCTGTAGACAGTTCTCAGTAACGCCACTGGACAGTGGATGATTGGAAACAAGTGATATGGAATACTGAATTACGCTGTATCCTATGGCAATCTGATGGAAGTGTTTAGATTTGGCGAATGCCTAGAGAATGTTACGTGTCATATGTGTAGTGCCAACAGTGAAGTACAGAGGAGATGTGCCGGCCATTGTGGCCGAGTGGTTCTAGGCGCTTCAGTCAGGAACCGCGCCGCTGCTACGGTCTTAGGTTCGAATCCTACCTCGGGCATGGATGTGTGTGATGTCCTTAGGTCAGTTAGGTTTAAGTAGTTATAAGTCTAGGGGATCTGATGACCTCAGATGTGAAGTCCCATAGTGCTTAGAGCCATTTGAACCATTTTTGAGAGGAGGTGATGTTACACTATGGGGATGTTTTGCCTTGTTACGGTGTGGTCCTCTTATTCTGCTTGAGAAAACGCTAAGTGCTGAAGGATATGGAATATTATCCAACATTTTGTACTGCGCACACTAGAAGAATAGTTCCGAGACGACGGTTGTTTGTATCAGCAAGATATTCTACATCTACATTTACATGGATACTCTTCAAATCACATTTAAGTGCCTGGCAGAGGGTTCATCGAATCACATTCACAATTCTCTATTATTCCAATCTTGTATAGTTCGCCGAAAGAACGAACACCTATATCTTTCTGTACGAGCTCTGATTTTCCTTATTTTATCATGGTGATCGTTTCTCCATATGTAGGCTGGTGTTAACAAAATATTTTCGCATTCGGAGAAGAAAGTTGGTGATTGGAATTTCGCAGTAATGGCGCAGCATCTTTGAGGCAATGGTTTGTGGACAATCACATTCCTAAAATACCAAGCGAGGTTGCGCAGTGGTTAGCACACTGGACTCGAATTCGGGAGGACGACGGTTCAAACCCGCGTCGGACATTCTGATTTAGGCTTTCCGTGATTTCCCTAAATCGCTTCAGGCAAATGCCGGGATGGTTTCTCTGAACTGGCACGGTCGCCTTCCTTCCCCATCCTTCCCTAATCCTATGGGACCGATGACCTCGCTGCTTGGTCCCGTTCCCTGAATCAACCAACCAACTTAGCAGGAAACGTCACATTCCTAAAATGGACTGTTCTGCCTAGAGTTCCGACCTGAACGCAGTGGAACACCTTTGTGATGACTAAGAACGTTGATTTCGCTCCAGACTCCACTGTCCAACATCGCTATCATCTCTGGTTTCGGCTCCTGAGAAGAACTGGCTGCCGTTCCTCCACAGACTATCAGATTGACATCTCACTGAAATTGTCCCCTGCAGAATTCAAGCCATCATAAAGGTGAAGGGGGACACACTCCATATTAAGGTCCACAAATAGCTGTTCGCATACTTTTGATCAGTTATTGTGTACTCTAGAGTTTATTCTTATGGGTTACTTTAGTATATACCACATCAAATCTCACTTTGATTTGAATTGAAGCTAACTGTTAGATTAATTGTTAGGTTTGTTTCTTAACATAGCTGATAGTATAGCTGTGTTTCAGAACAAGTAATTTATAGCTGTCGCGCCTTCAATTCTGTAATTTAATATTCGTAAAATACAGCGCTTATGCGTCTCAGATCACTTGATGATATATCCATGCATCTGATGCAAATGGATAATTGATTTTATCAATTTAAACGCAACTGTAGAAATTAAGTTTTCTAAATGTTTATTACAGATACTGAAAATGATATTATCACAAATACTAAAAATAATTTGGTAATATCAAAGAAGGACCGAATCCATTAGTACATATACAAGGTGCAAACGATAAGTTTTCGCAGCGTAAAACTATGATACAGAGGAATTCGAGACGAACAGTTTGAAACAGGACGCTTGAGGTCTCCCAAGTCGGGAAACTTCCACTGATTCGCTTACTAAAACCACCTAAGGTACAGTGCACGAGCGGTGCACGAGATTTTCAATATTCTCTCGCTCTGTACTCGCAAACTATTTGTCCTAGAGAAAAAATGAATAGGACCCTTTTGGCAGTAAATTTAATGCAGTTTAATTTTGTACCGGGTTACGTTTTGGGTAGCGGCCGCCGTTTTCGAGTTATTCAAATTGTTCAAATGGCTCTGAGCACTTAGGGACTTAACACTCGGGGCTTAACACTCGGCCACTCTGGCCGGCCTCGAGTTATTCGAGAAAAACGTTCAAAAGTGACTTTCAAATGCACCCCCACCCCTTTCATTAACCCCCACCGGTCAGGAATTTTAGTATGTTGTTCATGGCACTCTCTCCTATCATTGTACATAAATTTATGACTACACGAATTATTTCCCATGTTCGACCTCTTTTGATCTTTATTGAGTAGGCTGTTAAGCCACCGATTTAGCTGGCTAATTCGTTATCATTATTTATTTAAACTTCCCGTGAGGGTTTAGAAACAAAAAACACGTTTTTAAAAGTTATGTGTAAACTAATTCCGTTTTTAATTTAAACTTTCCCCTGATGGTATTAAAAGAAAAAAAAGACTTTGGTAAATGTTATGCGTAAACTAATTACGTTTACAACTCGATATCAACTTAACCCCTACAACTGCAGTAGAGCCGGCCGCTGGTGGCCGAGCGGTTCTGGAGCTACAGTCTGGAACCGCGCGACCGCTACGTTGCAGGTTCGAATCCTGCCTCGGGCATGGATGTGTGTGTTGTCCTTAGGTTAGTTAGGTTTAAGTAGTTCTAAGTTCTAGCGGACTTATGACCTCAGCAGTTGAGTCCCATTTGAACCATTTGAACTGCAGTAGAGGTAAAGTTCACATCGAATTGTAAACGTAATTAGTTTACACGTAACAACTGCAGTAGTTCCGTGGTAAGACAAATAAACAAACAACACGATTTCAGTGCTAA
This sequence comes from Schistocerca americana, assembly GCF_021461395.2. Taxonomy (NCBI): domain Eukaryota; kingdom Metazoa; phylum Arthropoda; class Insecta; order Orthoptera; family Acrididae; genus Schistocerca; species Schistocerca americana. The sequence continues at coordinate 654,082,384 of NC_060130.1, read as the reverse complement.
TTTTATACTGTTAAAGTTCACAAGATTGTGACGTAAAATTTACACAATCGTACAACCTGTAAACGCACGGATAAGCTGGAGGAGTAATAAGAGCCCCGAAAAGAGACTACAAACATAGGTATAAAATAACAGTATGAATAAATATTCTAATGTGTTTGGAAAAGACGCAGAACAAGTATGAAGATGTAGGCATTATTTAATGTACTATTAGGGCATTATCTCTGTTAATGAATGGCCCCTCCAGTATCTAGGCACCAGCACCGAGCGAGGTGGCGCATCAGTCTGCACACTAGACTCGCATTCAGGAGGACGACGGTTCTACAGCGTCTGGCCATCCTGATTCAGGTGTTCCGTTATTTCCCTAAATCGCTTCAGGCAAATGCCAGGATGGTTCCTGTGAAAAGGCAGGGCAGATCTACTTCCCCATCCTTCCCTAATCCCATGGGACCAAAGACCTCGTCGTTTGGTCCCTTCCTCCCAAGTTCAAAAATTCAAATGGTTCAAATGGCTCTAAACACTATGGAACTTAACATCTGAGGTCATCAGTTCCCTAGACTTAGAACTAAGTAAACGTAACTAACCTAAGGACATCACATACATCCATGCGCGAGGGAGGATTCGAACCTGCGACCGTAGCGGCAGCGCGGTTCCGGACTGAAGCGCCTAGAACCGCTCGGCCACAGCGGCCGGCTCCTCCCAAGTCAACCAGGCACCAGTATACCTTCTACTGGCACACCCGTCCCAGCAAACTTAGCGTGGGTGGGTGTGGTTCAAATGGCTCTGAGCACTATGGGACTTAACTGCTGAGGTCATCAGTCCCCTAGAACTTAGAACTACTTAAACCTAACTAACCTAAGGACATCACACACATCCATGCCCGAGGCAGGATTCGAACGTGCGACCGTAGCAGTCGCGCGGTTCCGGACCGAGCGCCTGAACCGCTAGACCACCGCGGCCGGCTGGGTGGGTGTGAAATCTTATGGGACTTAACTGCTAAGGTCATCAGTCCCTAAGTTTACACACTACTTAACCTAAATTATCCTAAGGACAAACACAAACACCCATGCCCGAGGGAGGACTCGAACCTCCGCCTGGACCAGCCGCACAATCCATGACTGCAGCGCCGAGACCGCTCGGCTAATCCCGCGCGGCAAACTTGGCGTGCGGCAACATTTATAAACAATGCACGATATGTTCTATTAGTTGACCACAATGTAATTACACCCGGGAGCGAGAACGCTTCAGTCGACTTATGGCGATATTTTATCGTGATATTTCACGAGGACACGCTGGACCACTTGATAGTATATGCACAGCTGTCTTGAAATCATTCACAACGCGATGCGTTTTCCTTAATCACTATTGTACTTTTTACTTTAAAGCTACCGTGTGTTTTCAATAACTGCCACAAGAGGGAAAGTGCAATAATATCGCAGTTGGGTAATAGCCAGGTCAGGTTTCGTTTGAATCCAGTGTGGTTATATAAACGCTGCTCTTCAAATGTCCCGAGATAAAAAAAAAGTCCAGCGTGATCATGTAAGTTCTTAAAGATGGCCAGACTACGTATTTTCGATGCTCTTCGGAGCCGTTAGAAGTAGTTTCTGTATGTCTGATTCCAACCTCAGTTTGTTCCCCTATTTCAGTATAATTTTGAAACACAATGTTTATTTTCATCTGGGTCTACGAACCCGTCACCGAGCGAAGAGGTACAATGGTTAAGGCAGAACGAAGATGCTGGGTTCAAATCCCATCCAGCCACCTAGATTTATGTTTTCTGTGGTTTCTCTATTTCTTTTCAGACGAAAGCTGGGATGGCATATATAACACCACATCTTTGTCTGATCTAAATTTGTTTTCTGCCCCTAATCATATCGTCGCACGGAACGTTAAGTCGTAATTTTCCGTATTTTTTCTTTCAGACTGGCGGACGATGTAGTTCTCGATGCGAGGTTAGACACTAATCTTCCTTTTAGTTTACCTGAATGGTGGTAAAAAGGCTTTGGTGCAATTTAGTAATATACTGTTTTGTTGTACCCGGATTTCCAATCTGAATAAAGTATTTATCGAAACATATAATTTTCTGCACAACATTCCGACGAATGGTACAGTCTTCGCAGTCTTCGTAAGACGTCATGAGAGATGGCCCGCTTGGGCTCCAAACAGGCTGTGAAGACAATGGATCAGCTGCCAAACTGTTCTGTACGACAATTTGATAGATCACCCATCTGGACTCCCGGAAATTAATACACTATTAGTCGCGCCAAGAAAACCTCAGAAACAACCATAAAATTTTTAAATGTTTCAACGAAGATTTTGATAGAGATGTTTATTAAACACAAGAAAAGACGCGACTGTGCTTTGTCAAAAGCTATTTGTCTGCAGAATTCATTGCAAAAATTCATTCTTGTACTAAATAATGTAACCTACTTCAAGGAGAACACAACCCGGAGATCGTAGTGTAAGATAAAAATTTCTTGTTGCTTATTTCAAGATGTACAGTATGTTTACGAGATGCTCTGTTCCTTTGGACATGCATGCATGCATATCGTATTTATCCGCCGATATCAGGCAACAACATTCAATTAAAATGTTCGCCTCTGCACGGGAATTCCATAATATGTGTAGGAGTGCAGGTTGTGACCCAGGAATGACGACTTACGGAAGTTTGGGTCTGGCCGTGAGTTGTACGCGGATAGCCAAACGGGTTGAGGCGACCGCCGACGTAAGGCGGGATATCAGGGGTCGAGTCCCCGTCCGGCACAAATTTTCACTGTCGTCATTCACTTATAAAGCTTGTGGTTGATCGTATCCGCAACTGCGAATACATTTCATGTAATACAGTACATTTCTTGACAAAGACTGTTCTCTACAATGCTATTCTCTCGTGGTTTCTGTAGAAAAGCGGAAGAGTTCAACGTTCTAGCGAAATCTACTACCTAGGACAAGGCAGGATTAAGTTGAAACAATTTTTCTGTAAGAATTGTATGCACTACCTGTCCAGTTATTTATCCTATTATCCATCCATATTGAGGTGTAATACAGGAGAAATACATCTGAACTAAATGAACATCTTAATTAAGTTAAACTCCCGTAATCTTGATTTTTAAGTATAAATATGGGTTAAATTATGTGGGTTGGTGAGTGATTGATTGACTGCCCAAATATGTAGATCGTTCAGCGTTCTTTTCGGCGACGGCGATAACGCAAGTAACTGTCAGACGCCGAAGGCCCTGAAAATCACTGAAATTGACAGGTGAAAGGTTAAAGATAGATGTGGTTATTATCCGCTGCTCTGACAGCGAAGAACCACTAAAATATTTATGTTCACTATGAGCGCTCATGTCAAAAGTGAGCATTTATTGAAGCCACGCCATCAGAGATAAGAAATCCAAACTTGACGAGTCCAGAGAAAGTTACCGATCGTGTCATTTAATTACGACACACGCTACTTTTGATCGCTAGCGAGTAAGCGGACCACGGAAAACGTTGGTTAGTGAGTCCAGGAGGATTTCAGACGACGGTCCTCTAAGGTTTTATCATGGTTCCCTTTCTTGCGTTTTCCTATATATTATACAAATTCTTAAGGCAGACACACCGATTTTAAAGAATAACGGAGAATGGAATAACTAATTTTACACGAGATCATTAGATAATGGAACAGTACACTTACACTCCAGTAACGTTAGAACGCCATTGCATTAGACGCATAATAATAATTTTTCGCATCAAATTTTCTCGTTAGTAACCGGAGTGACATACAGATATATGTAATTACATTTAGAATGAATGGTCACGAAATCAAGTGTTTAAAGCACTATATGTGGGGGTAAAATCTCTCCCACTACTTTACTGTATTGTATGAATGCATTTTTATTTACCATTGTTCAGGTGACAGAGCTTAATGTCCCGTCGAGAAGTAGACTCGGTGTACAAATTCAGACAGGAAATGGGTAGTGGATTTTCAAAGGAAGTAAATTTAGGAAGCCAATACTCAGTTGGAAGTAATATTACAGGCGTATATTAACGTATAATGGAGAAAATCGATTGAACTTGGCCAAAAAATGGATATGCTTTGCCATTTTGTAGCACGTAAGTTTTCGGTTGGAAATTTGTAACTCGCGTAAATTCTTAGACAATATTAGTGTAAAACACGACCAGTGATCTGCTCGTATGGTTTAACGTAATGCGCGCATGCTTACAAGACAGGGAGGTAAGCCCGACCCAGATCGGCAGAACAAGTACCGTTGGTCTGGTACATTGACCTGCCTGAGTGTGGTTTTTAGGTGGTTTTCCACGCTCGTTTAAGTAAATGTTGGACTAGTCCCCAATCTCCATCTCAGAAAAATACGATTCACAAACAATTAATACACGATGTCTCACAGAAAGAAAGTTACACTATTCACGGATTGCGCTCCGTCCCTGAGGACAATTGAAGACTGTGACGACGTAAAGGGCATCCGCCACAAACTTAAACAAACTAAAATCGTCAAATTATGAAAAAAGCGGGCTCCGACCGGTGGTGTAAACGCTAGGAAAGACAGACATCGTAGAAATGGATCAGTTTGTCTTCTTTCTGAATAACATTGAGATTCATGTTAAATTTTTCGTCATACTGTATTTCTTACTTGTTTGTAAGATATTCCTAGAGCTAATGCATTTTACTAAAATTTAGTTCTTAGAGCACGATGGAGTGTATCTAGTAAGATTATTTCTACAATATATATAAAGATCGTCACGTACTTGTTTTGTCTGAAGGCAAAATGGTACCTCAGTCACAGAAAGAGGGACAACAACCGAAATATTTAAAAAAAAACGATAAAAATTTTTTACCGATGTAACATATGTGAAGTTCGTGGATCCACTAACTGTAACTTTTAACTGTACAACTTTACTCTCTACATTAGACTCTTATCAACTTCGGCAATGGAACCATAATTCATTTTTACCCCCCTTATCTTCTGGTTTAATGGAATATTTACAATGTGTCACCCGTGAAACATTTTCACATTGTTCCAAAATCGTCTATCTGCTTTTGAAATAGTCTAGTAGTATTTCTTCTTGTGATAAATAAGTTGACACAGAATTACCTTCAAAAGTTCTTTCGCACTCTCATTCCAGAGAAAGAGAAAGAAGACCGTAGCTTTATTTTGTGCAGAATTCAACTTCTTTTTTAACAGAACTTAGTCTTCAAAAGCATTAAATTATTAACACGAATAAACAATTTATGACTTATCGCGAAAAATTATCAATTACAGGCACGAGAATTATTTAGGTTTGAAAGAGCAACTACGTATTTTTTACTATCTCTTTAATATACAAAGGATATCTTTATCATATGTCAATATGGGTTAAATGTGTTATTTAAATCACCGGTCTTCTTGGCACTAACTAGCGTCGTTGCCTCGTGAAGCTGAGGATTTGACTCTTGCGGCATGTGCGATTGCAGGCTTTAAATGAGGCGTTGCAATGTGTGTGTACTCAGAGATAAAATCAAACTAAGGAAATCAGTGTGGAAAACATAAAACATCCTAAAAATTAATACGCTGGTTGTATGATTCAATTGTCAAACATCAATTTAAACAAAGTCGTTTGAGTCATTGCAGTACGTAACACGAGTAAAACCGCCTGGCCAGCGCAGTACTATCAAGATCTTATCTTCCTGAAGCCCCCAAGAAGACAGTACTAATAACGTGCGGACAATTCTTTATTTCCTACACACACACACGCACTCTCATACACACACACACACACACACACACACACACACACACACACACACGCACTGCAGCAGATTCTGCTATTATTCTCTCTGTATTAGGAGAGTGCTGCAGAAGATCTCGAACCGGCAACACTCCTTCCGACAAGAGAATAGAAAGAAGAAACTAAGTACTGTACTGAGGAGAATTCGAATCAGATGTTGACAGCTGAATTAAAAGAACGGAAGGATTATTTTCAAGAGTCGCAAGTGTGAGGAAATTTGTGAAAATGTCAGCTAGATAGGTTTTAGCTCATCTTTTATTAGTTCTTGATAAAAATATTCTTTCGATTTAACTTAAGATTTCTGCCTTTTTTCATATGGTACTATAATCTACCGAAAACAAAATTTCGGCACTCCATTAGTCGTCCAGCTACGTGCGTGGAAACAAAAATGTGTGAATCTAATGAAAGATGTTTATTCTAAAGAAAGACGGGCAGTGCCCTTTGTACGCGCGTCTAGTATGCATAGATCCCGTAACGTTATCAGTACACTTTCAGCTTCTGTTTGATGCTAATGTCAAACTGTTCACACCGAAAAATGTCAGAAGTGAACTAAAATTTTGAATTAATAACTTTCTAAATTTTTCATATCAAAGCCGGTGTATTCGGAAACGCAAGTATGTAATGAAATACTTAGCATAATTCCCTGATTTCTAGAAACCATAAATTTGTTCTGTATATAGATCGTGGTTATATAATTGCTCACATACAGGCACAGTTATTCTTTCAACATTCCACTCGCTCATGAAATAGGAAGTCATATCGTTATGTCTCTGTATTTAACTAGCACACGATTCAGATTTGACCAAAGACGACCCGCTAGCATTAGATACCAAGCCCAGAGATACCATCGACAAACCTGTTGCACAAAAAGATAATGACGAACATAGTAAATAGAGAATAGCAATAAAAATTAAAAAGTGATTATCTCAGGATCACAGGAGAGCAAACAAAACCAGTGTAAAATAAAATGAAGGAATTTGGGGCACAGAAGAAAGCGAAGCTCACTGACAAATGCAAGGGGCTTAAAGTGATCCAACTCGGACCAGTTAATAATACAGACATTGAAGTACACTTTGCCTCGCACGCTAGTGCCGTATTAAGAGTAGGATCGTGGATAAAGCCACAAATAACCAAATGAAGGCAGAAATTGGAAAGAAATCATCGCATTTGAAAGGAATTCCATAACGGACGCTAACTGCATTACGAACTTTGCTTTTTCGCTTTCGTTGAATTAGGCGACACATGCTTAATCATTTCTATTGAAAACTTAACATTACACAAAAATAGCGACAGAGGATAATAAGTAAACACGAAACTGGGCGGCTTGTAAGATAAATACAGAGGCCGTAGTCAAAATGAGAAACAAGCTGTTTTGTAAAATATGACATTCTTGGAGGATAGTGATTGTTATGTAATGCTGAATGTCAATAGCATACGGGAGCAGCCATCCGCAATTTGATTTTACTTTAAATGATAAAAAAAACGCCGTTACTGGTTTCGAAATTATTCATTTGTCGTCAGACGGCTTACACGGTACTGTCAAAACACTCATATTTCAACTGACGTTCATTATTTTTGTATACGCATGTAAGCCGTGTGACGACGAATGTAAAAATTGAAATCGGTAATGGTGCTTCTAAAAAAAGGAAACCAAAACTAAATGGTGGCTGGTTGTCGCTGTACACTATCAACATTCTGTACAACACACTTTATTAGACGAGACTAAGGTGTCCTGTGATACTCTGACAAGACGTGATCGGAAGAGCGGCGGTTACCTGAGAGCAGCGCGGCGGCCAGCAAGGCAGCGGGCAGACGCGGGCGGGCCATGGCGTGGAGTGCGGAGCCCGGCGCGCCGCTCTTATACGCCGCACCTGTTGCTGTGCGCAGGCCCGCCCGCCCCCACCCACGCCTACACTCGCCGCCTTATAATATAACTAAACCATCCCTCCTCTCCGTACGTCAATCACCCGCTCGGTCCGTCAACGCATCGGAGGAAAGTGAGGGTTGTGCAACCAGGAGACACAGTGTTGCAAGAATAAGGCTACGGTCACATAAGCCGCTTAAAAAACTTTTGCTATTTATGCATTCATTCAACAAATATAACAAGCCTTAAATAATAAAATATCGCCGGCTGGAATTTTCTGTGATCTTTCCAAGACGTTTGATTGTGTAGATCGAGTTACCGTCTTAAAAAAACAAGTTTTATCGAATTGATGGCTTTATACACTAGTGGTCTGAGTCATACTTAACAAACAGAATGCAAAAAGTTGTGCTGAATAATTCAAACAACGTTGGAGGGGGAAATTTTTAGTGAACGGGGAGAAATCACAAAGCGAGTCCCACAAGGTTCAGTTTTGTATCTACTCTTATTCCTTATACGCACATTAAAAAAAGTTTTGCATCACCTCGGTTCCGAGAGTTCCGGAACCTGTACAGAGAATTGGAATAGAGATCAACATAAACATCTTTTCCACCCTTTTTATTTCTCATGAAAACCACACATTGCATATTGTACCACCATACAGCGAGACCAGAGTTGGTGGTCGACATTGCTGTACACACAAGTATCTCTAATACTCAGTAGCACGTCCTCTTGCATTGATGCATGCCTGTATTCGTCGTGGCATACTATCCACAAGTTCATCAAGGGACTGTTCGTCTAGATTGTCCCACCACTCAACGGCGATTCGGCGTAAATCCCTCAGAGTGGTTGGTGGGTCACGTTGTCCATAAACAGCCTTTTTCAATCTATCCCAGCCGTGTTTGATAGGGTTCATGTCTGGAGAGCATGCTGTCCACTCTAGTCGAGCGATGTCGTTATCCTGAAGGAAGTCATTCACAAGATGTGCACGATGGGGGCGCGAATTGTCGTCCATGAAGACGAATGCCTCGCGAATATTCTGCCGATATGGTTGCACTATCGGTCGGAGGATGGCATTCAAGTATCCTACAGCCGTTACGACCCGTTCCATGACCACCAGCGGCGTTCGTCGGCCCCACATAATGCCACCCCAAAACAGCAGGGAAACTCCACCTTGCTGCACTCGCTAGACGGTGTGTCTAAGGCTTTCAGGCTGACCGGGATGCCTCCAAACACGTCTCCGACGATTGTCCGGTTGAAGGCATGTGCGACATTCATCGGCGAAGAGATCATGATGCCAATCCCGAGCTATCCATTCGGCATGTTGTTGGTTCCATTTGTACCGCGCTGCGTGGTGTCGTCGTTGCAAAGATGGACCTCGCTATGAACGTCGGGAGTGAAGTTGCGCATTATGCAGCCTATTGATCACAGTTTGAGTCGTAACACAACGTCCTACGGTTGCACGAAAAGCATTATTCAACATGGTGGCGTTGCTTTCAGGGTTCCTCTGAGCCATAAACCGTAGGTAACGGTCATTCACTGCAGTAGTAGCCCTTGGGCGGCCTGAGCGAGGCATGTCATCGACAGTTCCTGTCTCTCTGTATCTCCTCCATGTCCGAACAACATCGCTTTGGTTCGAGACGCAAGGACATTTCCCTTGTTGAGAGTCCTTCCTGGCACCAAGTAACAATGCGGACCCGATCGACCGTCTAGGCATGGTGTAACTGCAGACAACGCGAGCCGTGTACCTCCTTACTGGTGGAATGACGAACTGATCGGCTGTGGCCAGCCGGAGTGGCCGTGCGGTTCTAGGCGCTACAGTCTGGAGCCGAGCGGCTGCTACGGTCGCAGGTTCGAATCCTGCTTCGGGCATGGATGTGTGTGATCTCCTTAGGTTAGTTAGGTTTAATTAGTTCTAAGTTCTAGGCGACTGATGACCTCAGAAGTTAAGTCGCATAGTGCTCAGAGTCATTTGAACCATTTTTTTGATCGGCTGTCGGATCCCCTCCGTCTTCGGACGTGTCCGAAAGAACAGACACCATATCCATATAAGTATATAGTTCTGGCAATACCGGTCATGATCTCCTTCTCCTGTGTGGATCCACACATATTCCCCGAACTCTTACGGGATTTGCTAAGAATGTCTTCCATGAGTAATGACTGTGTTGAGGTGGGACACTACGAATGTAGTGTGTGGACATAAAAGGTGCGAATGTGGGTCTCGCGGGAGGCGTGCGCGAGATAGTCCCTGCAGTTGCATTATCCTCAAAAATGGTTCAAATGGCTCTGAGCACTATGGGACTTAACAGCTGTGGTCATCAGTCCCCTAGAACTTAGAACTACTTAAACCTAACTAACGTAAGGACATCACACACATCCATGCCCGAGGCAGGATTCGTACCTGCGGCCGTAGCAGTCGCGCGGTTCCGGACTGCGCGCCTAGAACCGCGAGACCACGGCGGCCGGCTGCATTATCCTCTGTGCCCTCAGTGGCTCAGATGGATAGAGTGTCTGCCATGTAGCAGAAGATCCCGGGTTCGAGTGCCGGTCTGGGCACACATTTTAACTTGTCCCCGTTGTTATATATCAACGCCCGTCAGCAGCTGAAGGTATTAAATTCAGTCTAATTTCGTTCTCGGCGTCTGCACGTCTTAAACGGTGTCTGTTCTTTCGCACATGTCAGAAAGAACAGACACCATATCCATATAAGTATATACTGCTCATGCATGGTTGTTCAGATCTTTGAGCGGGTTTAGTGACATCTCTGAACAGTCAAAGGCACTGTGTCTGTGATACACTATCCACAGTGAACCTCTGTCTTCAAGAGTTCTGGGAACCGGGGTGATGAAAAACTTTTTTTGATATGTTTATATCTGGATGACCTTATATTTAACTTGTGTTAAGGAGAATTGGTACCTTTTGCAGATGGTACTAGTGTTACAGTTAATCTCATTAGAGAGAAAGCAACTGACGAGATAGTTATTAATGTTTTTCAAGGAACTATTAAGAGTTTCTCTGAAAATGGACTTTCCTAAATTTAGAGACAACGCACAGATCTGCACAATAAATAACAACACCAACACTTGATGCAGCACATGATCAAGGGTCAGTGCACAGGGTAGAATGATCCACATTGTTTGGTGTACATACTGATGAAAACTTAAATTGCAAGAAGCATATTACTAAACTACCTTTAAGTTGAGCTACTTCTGCTTGCCTTTGAAACAATCGAATCAACCTCCTGACATATTTTGCATATTTACACTCAGTAATGTCTTAAGGAATAATTTTCTAGGGTAACTCAACTCTTAGAAATGAAGTATTGATTGCATAAGAGCGATCAGTAAAAATAATACGTGGTGTTCACCAACCGTCGCTATGTACGCACCTCTTAAAGGAGTTAGGCCTTTTAACTGCATCGTCACAATATATGAATTCCTCGATGAAACTCGTACTAAACAATCCATCACAATTTGAGAAGAATTGTGATGTCTACACCTACGGCACTGGAGGAAAATGTGGCCTATGTTAACCATCATTAAAGCTGTCAGCGGCTCAGGAAGGAGTTCGATATACAGCAACCAAAATTTTTAATTTTCTGCCCTATAACATAAAATGTCTGACAGACAGCAAAGCGTGTTTTAAACTAAAATCATTTCTTGTGGGCGACTCCTTCTATTCCATTTACGAACTTTTATTTAAAAACTGGCAGCCTGTAAAAAACTGTTTCTACGTCCTGTGCATGAATAAAACTACACTGTCCAGTCACATAAATGCGACCATCTGTCAAAAACCTGAATAACCAACTTTTGCAGCGCGGACCGCTACGAGACGTGCAGTAAGAGAGACAAGAAGGTTCTGGAAATTACTGAGATGTGGAGCCACGCCGACTCAAGTGTTGTGCCAGCTGCACTATGTTTTCCGAATAAGGATCTATGGCGTTAACAGCCCGATCGATATGGTCCCTCAGATTCTCGACTGGGTTTAAATATAGGGAGCTTGAGGCCATCCTAATGCTCTTCAACCGTGCATGTACTCAGAGCCGTGCGACGCATTGCCTCGTCCTGCTGGTAGATGCCATTGTGCTGTCGAAAAAGAAGCTGCGTGTCTTGTTGGACATGATCCCCAAGGATAGATGCATACTTGTGTTGATCGATTGTGCGTTCCAGAATGATGAGATCACCCAGAGAATGCCACGAAAACATTCCCTAGATCATTACGCCCCCTCCTGGTTGAAGAGTGTTTGCTTTGAGACATTTCATGCGGGACATGCAAATGGCCACCTGCCCGGTGGAGCATAAAACGTGATTCATCTGAAAATACCTCCTGTCGCCACTCAGTGGACGTCCAGCTGCGGTATCGGCGTGCAAATTCCGGTCTTCGTCGATGAACAGCAGTCACCATGGGTGCATGAACGAGAGGCCCATAAGTTGCATTGTTTGGTCAACGGTCGTTGGGAAGACACTGTTGGCACCCATCTGGGCGGCCAGTTGCTCAACAGTTGCACGTCTATTTGCCCATACACATCTCACCAGCTGTTGTTCACCTATGTCATCTATGGCTCGGTTTTGGATAGCACCAGTTTGCCATACACGGTATGTATTGTGTTGCATTGTATGTTAACTGGGGACCTAGAAACGACGGAGAACCTCCGTCCCCGCCGCAGCCGCAGTGGTCCACAACCCCACGACGACTACCGCAGTCCACTTCACCCCTCCGCCGCCCCACACCGAACCCAGGGTTATTGTGCGGTTCGGCCCCCGGTGGACCCCCCAGGGAACGTATCACACCAGACGAGTGTATCCCCTATGTTTGCGTGGTAGAGTAATGGTGGTGTACGCGTACGTGAAGAACTTCTTTGCGCAGCAATCGCCGACAAAGTGTAACTGAGGTGAAATAAGGGGAACCAGCCCGCATTCGCCGAGGCAGGTGGAAAACCGCCTAAAAACCATCCACAGACTGGCCGGTTCACCGGACCTCGTCACAAATGCGCCGGGCGGATTCGTGCCGGGGACCAGGCGCTCCTTCCCGCTCGGAAAGCCGTGCGTTAGGCCGCACGGCCAACCGGGCGGGCTCATACACAGTATACTTTAGCCACGGCGGCACCATAACACTTTAGGAACTTAGCCGTTTCGGAAATGCTTCCACGCTTGAACCGAAAGCCAATGATGATGCCCTTTTGGAAGTCAGATAAATCGCTCCGTTTGCACATTACATCGACTGCACTGTTTTCTGCTTCCCTCGACACGTTTTATATACTCTTCACTGCTAGTGCTGCCACCTGCTGTCTGTATGTTGTAATTGCACTTTGATGTAGCCAACGGCTTTGCCACAGTGGTAACAACGGTTCCCGTCAGATCATCGAACTTATGGGCTGTCAGGCTTGGCTAGCATTAGAGTGTGTCACCGTCCAGGTCTGCTGAGTGCTATTGGCAAGGGAATGCACTCAGCCCTTGTGAGGTCAATTAAGAAGCTACTTGACTGACAAGTAGCGACACCGGTCACGAAAACTGACAACGGCCGGGAGAGCGGTGTACTGACCACATGCCCTCCGTATCTGCATGTGATAACGCCTTAGGGCTGAGGATGACACTGCGGCCGGTCGGTACCGTTGGGTCTTCAAGGCCTCTTTGGACGTTGTTTGTTTCGTTTTTATAGGTGGTAGTCACATTAATGTGATAGGATCGTGTAAAAAAAATTGTCTTCAATAATGTTGAAACACGTCATTTATACATATCCTGTAAACTGACTCGATTTCGATAAAAGAATATTTCAATGTTCTATGGGCCATATAACTAACCAACTAACTATCTAATAAGCGTGGCATGAATATCTGCTAACATGCAAGCGCTTCGAATCGAGGGAAGCGGGAAATGAAAGAACAAACCTTATAAACTGAAAACAATAACACTTATTCTGTAAGATAAAACCAAAATAACAGTAGCTGTTCGAAATGTACATATGCTTGTTCATCTGTGAAATCAAAATCTGTTGTTGGGCATCATTCAGTACCATGTAGCATCACCCAGTGCACTGTCATTCTTGGATCTCCCTTGGCATGGTTACAACTGGATGGCGTTGCTCAAGCCTACCCCGCTCTGCGATGGCGGCGCTCTTAACGCCATCCAGTGTTTCACGAAGTTCCCTGTGAAGACACACTGCAAGTTCCCACTGGTCCCAAGCTTGCTGAATCCCGTTCATTTCAACCACTGCCGCAGGCCTTCCGCTCAGTTGATTCCTGTCCCCTGAAGGGCGTGTTGACGAGTTGGACGCATTGTGCTCGTGCATAATCGTCTTGAAAGACGAACCAACCTCCGAAATGCTGAATGTAGGGCTGGAAAACAGGATGGTGGGTGCCGTATCATTAGTATACAGCTCTCCAATAACCCTCGATAAAAATGAGATGTGGCTGACATGCAATATCGCCTTTATGACGGCTTGAGTTTTGCTGGGAACAGTTCCAATAAAGTAGCTGAATGTCTGGAAGAATGGCACCCCATTCTTCCTCAAGAGCCGAAACCAGATAAGAAATTGATGTTGGACGCTGCGGTCTAGAGCAACGTCGATGTTCTAACTCATCCTAAAGGAGTTGCATTAGGTTCAGGTCGGAGATCTGGGCACCTCAGTCCATTTCAGACTGTTGGCTCACAGATGCTATTTTACGACAGGGTGCATTGTCATGTTGACACTAAGAATTATCGCGCTCCTGCTGCTGCTTATGGGTTTAAAGAGGCTATTCATCTAAAGTCATTTCTCCTAATTCAGTCCCTTGGATGGAACCTGTGTACCCCATCTGTCTGCATGTAGGATAAATTCAATGTGTAAGAGTGAGAAAGTTTACTAAATGTTTTTGTACCGTGTAGCTGATGCCGGGCGTAGATACCATCCAGGTATCTAGGGGGGTGTGATAAACCGCCTAAAAACTACATCCAACCTAGCCAGCAAACATCGTTAATCTGCCGGTTGGATGCGAACAGGAGGCGGTGCGCCTCTCCGGCCTGAAAGCGTTCACTTTAAACCGCACAGCTGTCCGGGTGCACAACAGTGATCGTCTCCGAACTTTACCTCTACTGTACATATTACAGAACGATGTAAAATGTGTTCATCTCTTTCCGCATTTAGCGTTTCCTTACGCGCAGCATGGGGACCACACCCAACACACGAAAAACAACCCCATACCGAAACACTACCTCCGTACTTCGTTGGGCGCACTGCACGTGGTGTAACATTGATGCTTATTACATTTGCTGCGCTCTAAATAACAGTGCCAAATTCTCACTTCTGCTAAAGAGATGGAATAGTACGCGTGACTTCAGTGATAGAAGAGACAACGAATGTACAATGTGACATGCAAAACCTGTACATACATCGTGGTATGAACGTTCTTGGCGCTGTAGACAAGCGGGACGAGTTTACTTAAAACACATGAAACTTTAAAACCACCATCTTGACCTAGATCTATTTTTATTAATAAAATCTCGACACTTTCTGTATGAGGAGAGATTTCTGTGACTGTCCTGTCGCTAGAGTGCCCACGGTGTATCGAGAGCACAAACTCAAACGAGACTTGGGAAGCCGTTAGCCGTAGCCTGGTACACCTCTAAATGTGATTTGTAAAAATGACACAAGTTTAACCGGGATCATAGAAAGAGATGTGGACCTTACTCCGAGTCTAGTGTCCTAACCGTTGTGCCACGTTGCTTTGAGGAAAAGGGAAGCCATTCGACTGACGACAATCAACAGTGTTACCTGCTGGACTTCATGAGACACTCGTAGAGGTTTGGGATTTAACCCAAGACAACGGCGCACAGTGTGATCATTGGCCACAGACTCTCTTCCCTTTACCGAGGCAGTTCCATCACTGTGTTTCGGACTGCCTATCTCCACATCGAGCACCACTGCATTAGCGAACCTCAATGATCTCAGTCAATTAGTGATAACTTTCTACACAATGAAAGGGCTGATTCATATTCTGCCTAAGAATATGTCCTACTTCTTGTGGTCTCGTTGTCGTTTGTGCTCCCATGCAACGACTCCATCCTTAGGTTATTTCAAAGAAGAAAGATATCTACCTTCACGTAAAATCAGTTCAGAATTCGGGAGTTATCCTATCTCGGGAGACACGTTTTAGCCTCTTGCAGGGCATCTAGTGAGATGTCGCAGCGGTTAAGGCAGTTGTCCCACATTAGGGACAGATGGCTTCAAATTTCCATTCTACTACCCAGAGTTAAGAATTTCTGTAGTTTCTTTTAATCACATACGACAAATGTTATAATGGTTTCATGAGAAAAGTCATGGATGCTTTGCTGCCCTATACTTGTGTAATACCAGCTTTTACACTATCTCTATCTACCACATCTTCGATTGAGGGTTAGACCCTAATCTTGATATCTTCTTGAGGCGGTACCTACTGGGGAACGTGACATCAGTGGTATTCGTTTGGGTCGATAGCTGTCTGTTATTATTTTTGTGAGGCGTACAAATCACTACACCATCAGCAAATGAAATACAGCAACAAATAAAGAAATTAAAGAATAACAAGGCTTGTGGTGAAGCCCAGATATAGGCTGAGTTATTAAGGAATGGAAGACCACAAGCGGAATTAAAACTACAGTTTTTAATAGAAATAATTTTGAAGACAGAAACCATACCTGCAGGTTGGGAAACAGCAAATACATGCCCCATATTTAAGAAGAATTCCCCCTTGTGTGCGATAACTACAGAGGAATTGCTTTACTGGACGGCACTTATAAAATGCAATCAATGTACCTCTTAAACAGGCTGATCCCAATAACTGAAATAGATCCACATTAGATAATTTATTCACTGTAAGACACATAACTGAGAAAGCATCGGAATTCAGTGGAGATGTCTACATATTATTTCTAGACTTCAACTAGGCCTATGATAGCACACACAGGCAGGCATTCTTAAATATAGTGAGGGCATCTGAAATACCATCAAAGCTAATCAAATTAGTTAAAATGTGTGTAGAAGAAACTTTATGTCGTATGAAGGCACCTGTAGCAGAAACTGAAAATTTTAAGTGGTACACTGGGATGAGACAAAGGGAAGCCATTTCACCTATTTTATTAATTCTCATTTTTGAGAGGACTGATAGAAAATTTGCTAAAGCTAATCCATAAGGGATCAAGCTGTAGGAGGTGAAAATTACTAGACTTGCCTACGCAGATGATGTAGCATTAATAAGTAGTTCCAAAACAGAATTAATCAGAATAGCGCAAAATTATTACAAATTCGCTGAGAAAACAGGATTATGAGTTAATGAAGAAATGACAGAATATCTGGTCATAAGTAGGAAAATCCATACTGATACATCTTTGCCTGTACATGGATTTACTTTCAAGACAGTTGACCGATTCAAGCACTTAGGCAGTTTTTTAGTAACAACAGTAAAACAGATATAGAAATAGATGTCCATCTATGCAACAGCGTCAAAACACTTTTAGTTTAATCAAAACCTTAAAAAAAAGATCACTTAGAACTAACTTCACAACCTGTTTTTATCCGTCGACTGTTCTAAAAATAACATTATACTGACGTGAAGTACTAATATTTAGAAAGAAAGAGAATGCTAAGAAAATTTTTTTGGCCGGTACGTGACGAAAATAACGTGTCATGGAGGATAAGAAAAAAATTAAGAATTAAGAGAGCTCTACAAACACCGTAACATCGTCCAAGTGCTGAAGAAGAGAAGACTGAACTGGGAAGGCCATATAGAATGACGGGAAATAGACTACCTAGAATAGCATTCGGCAGAGAAAGAAATGGAACGAGAGGAAGGCGAAGACCTAGAATTATGTGACGAGATAACATCCGAGAGGACACCCCTAGGATGAACATCAACACCGAATGGACAAACAGTGCACTCGATAGAAAGAAATGGAAAAGTCTCAGAGCACAGGCGTATGGTCGGTAAGGCGCTTGACATATGTACAGTAAAGTAAAAGTAACTTAAACTTACGCGGATGAGGATCTAACATTCTGCGTGGTGTCTGTTTGTTCTATATCGTGTCTCCCTACCACTTTCGCGCAACGACACTCTGAGCGTGTTTTTTAGGGAATTGACTAGTTTGAACCTGGGACCTGTTGCTGGTAAGGAGACGCCAGACCACACATGACATGTAGACTTCAGAAGAGTTCAGTGAGACTAGCGATGATATAACCAAATACTTAATGATTTCAGCGTCAGCTCCACTGCACTCCCTGTAAAAGAATCTTAATACTAACTAAATTTAGTGGAAGGGGTTCAAGGCTTTCCTATTTTTAGTTAGCTGGTAAAATAACGTCGAAAAAGCAGTTAAGTTTACCATTGGAAATTTTATTCTACTCACAAAACATTGTTTATAAATTGCACTATTGATAAAAGGAAATGTTTTAATACAGGATGGTAAAAACCAACTGCGCTCAACAAAAATGTGAACGAATATTCCCTGAATGGGTTTCCAAGTTCTACAATGGATCGAAGGATGACCTATTACTTATCTAACTTGTCGTAAATTACAGTGGCTGATGTGGCTTCTCAATAACTATACAACAGAAAAATCATCGTGTTTCAGATTTTTACTTCAAGTGGCAAATGTGAACACCATGAGCTTTAATTGACGATCGACACTAGTATTACGCAAAAAGGGGGTGTAACAGATGAGACTTCTGCAGTTCTGAGTGAAGCTTTATGCGCTGTTATGCGGCATCGCGTGCATTCATTACCTTGTCGGTGTTCGTCAGGGGGCGACGGACAGCACAGCTCCCCTCACCTCGCCGTCTCGGAAGCAACTCCCTCTAACTTCTCCTTACTACTATTTACCGAAGTTGGTTTAAAAAAACTATCTGGCTGTGTTTTCATCTGACCAATCATGGTCTCAATGTTAACCTTAAGCTCCGCCTACAATAATTCTGTCTATCCAATGAGAAACGTTATACTTTTCGTGGTGGGGCAATGTTTTTAAAGTTTGCAACGTAACAGAGACCCAAAAAAGTCTCACGCTAAAACTTGCAGCTGGTGTGGTCGTTTTAGTGTTATCGTAAGATCTATACTGTTCTTCTGGAGGGCTCTATCTTTTAACATGGGTTGGGGGGGTGGTCCTGACGTAACAGAGACGCGAAAAAGTCTCACGCTAAAATTTGCGGCTGGTGTGGTCCTTTTTGTGTTATCGTAAGATCTATACTATTCTTCTGGAGGGCTCTAGCTTTTAACATGGGCTGGGGGGTGGTCCTAGCGGTTAGCTGGCGACGTGGGTGTCCATCCTTTATCGTAGGGCCTTCCAACTTAACACGGTTCTGCTCTCGGCTTCTGTTCTCGTTTCATCCCTCGGAACTGCGTCTGTCTCGCGGTGGGAAGGTATGACATGCATTTAGGCATTCTTGTGTTAGCCTGTGGTATTCCATTTGCTCACTCGTTACTCGTATTACTTTGGTTAATTTAATGTCACGATTTATTTGGAGATATGTGACATACTACTGGATTTGCTTATCATGTCAGGGTCTTCATGGAAGGTGTTGGATTTGCCTGCCACCTTACATATCACCACCCTTTGAACTCAATTTTTGCACTGAAGTTAGGCAATGATTGAATCATTGTCTAAGTCAGTCAAAAATTATTCCGTTATCTAAATTTTGTTGCCTACTGTTCAGCCACGTTATTCTGTTCTATACTAGTTTGTATTATTTATATTTTTATATTCTTCCACATTATTATCAAAAATATGTTTATATTGACAAGGGAAGAATATTTTTATTCTATTATAATTATTATTTTTTAATTATTTTCTTTCTTTATTTAATTTTGAAGTTTGTTTTTTAAGAAGTTTGTTATCGAAAGTGAGGAGTCATTCACATCGATTTTCTCAGAAATATTGTATTTATAAATGTAGTAATTAAGTAAAATCTATTCCTAACACGTTTTCTAAATATCATGTACAAGTAAAATGTTTTTGTTTCTAGACAGTAATTTCAACATTGTTACACTAACAAATAAGAATTATTTCCAAGAATTGCTTTGACAAAGAAATATACATACATAAGTATTGAGATATTATCCTAACAAATGGTACAAATGTTAAAAAAAGGGAAAACATCCAACAAGATAATTTTTTTATTCTTTGTTTTTATATGGAGAAAATAAGTAAAATATAGTTATTCTTTTATTTTTATGAGGAGAAAATAAGTGGCATATAGTTTTAGTGTTTATTATGCCTTACTTTTGTTCTTTATATACTGTCCATTTCAGAACTAATGACTTATTTTTATCGATAGTCTATTTTTTACTTAAGTCCATAGTCAATGACCGTTATTTTGTAGTTTATTAGCTGTCTGGTGTGCTTAACTTATTTAGTTTTTCACACATTTCTTTTGCACAATTCCTACATCACATAATTTGATTTCACACATTCACACAATCCTATGAACGTTTAAGCATGAGGTTGGCGAATGTTTTTTTTTTTTTTTTTTTTTTGCACGAAGGTGATGGACTTGAGCGAGGTGGATGTGGGCAAGTATTTGATGTACAGCTTCGTTCATCGTTCCTTGTTGGCTTTGCAAGTGTGTGTTGCTGTTGTGGAGGTCCCATAATGGAATGGAGCTGTGAGTGCAGAATATCGTGGTTTACTGGCTTTGTATGCGTGAAAGTCATCGTTATATGTCGCTAAAAGCGGTCGTTTTTCGTTGTAATACTTCGCAGACGACTAGTTTACAATAGGATAGGGATTTGGGAAGGTATGTCGTCTATTCTTCACCCATCTTCTTTCTTGGTCTCAATCTTGCGAATCTTCAACTTCTGTTCTTCCTGCTTTTTCTCTGCTTCTTACTTGCTTCTTGGTTCTTCTCTGGGCAAGATATGGAAATATTTATTGATATCTAGTCGCTTTGAAGTTCTCCTCTTAGTAACAGTTTGATAAATTGTTTGGGCGTGTCATTTTTACTTTGCGGAAGTTTTCTTCAGTTTCGTGCATCAGCGTGCTGTTTAATAGCAGTAGTGTGACTTTTAGACATTTTTTTTTTGCCAGTGGTGGCTTGCCCAAGCCGTCTTCTCGTCCGGCCGTTTTTTGCTCGCTCCGCTGAGTCAGGGGCGTTCCGGGGTTTACGAGCGGTGAAAGTCTGGTGTTTGCTCGTCTGTCCCTGCACCGGTCCCTTCTGGCATTCGGTGTCCTGTCGTGTCTCTGTAGGGTTCTGCCACTGTGTGGTTCTGTGTTCTGTCCCAGCAGAGTTCCACTTAGTGGGCAGATTTACGGACCACTTCCGATACAAGGGCCTTCTGTTGGTCTCGCTGTCCTTTCCTTTCTCTCAACACTTCTGCCTTGTAGGAATCGTGTCTTGCTAATTACGTCCTTTTCTTTCTTGATACTTCTCTCATTGCAACTTGTGGTCGTTGCATCTCGTCTTTGTTGGAGTTTTTATAATGGTTCTTACAAAAAGTTTTACTTATAATCATCTAACATATGTCTAGTACCTACATTGTTTTACGCCTTCTTAAAAAGCTTTACAAATTTCGGTGCCCTTTCCATGTTACTATTCTAAGATATTTTGAGTCTTAACTTCTACAAAAATCCTCAAATTGGTTTTTTTGTTTTTTGTGTAGTGTCGTGGTGTATAGCATTTCAGTATTTCATGCTGTTAGACTATTTACGCTTTATCCCTTCACCTTAATCTATGGTACCATTGGTGAAATTTTTGTTTTTGTTTTTATTGAAACTACTTTCTTTTTCCCACCTTCCTCTCTCTTCATTCTTATTTCTCCTGACGATCTTATCTGCAACATAATCTTGAAATATTGTGCTGATTATTTACCAGTAATAAAATTAATCTTCAAACTTGTACTGATAGTGTTTAATACTGCTAGTCTTAGATAAAAATACCTCTGCTTTATCTCGTAAAATACCCTCTAATTCTCTTTTACTGTGTTCCGAAATACCTTGAACTTCTTGCATTTTTTCGTCGGTTTCTTTATGGACTTACAACATGAGTTGAGGCGATTCCCCCTTTTGTGCATACCATTCTAATTCTTCATCTTCTTTATCTCACGTCATTCTTAATTGTTTGTTTATAACTGGTATTTCTTCTAATTTTAGCTTTTGCTCAAAGAGAAGTGTGGCATTCCCGAATGTTACGCTACCTTTTCCCATATCTATTATCGCTCGTCTCTCAGTTAAAAAATCTGCACCTATAATCAAATCTACTGTTAGTTTAGGTATAATCACGAAGTTGGCTTCGATCTTTTGACCTTGGCACGAAAGAGTTAACCTCTTTGTCTCGTAACTTCCGCAGCATTGTTTCTAATAGGACCTCTTACTTTAATCTTACGTGTTTTCAGAACTGGCAATTCCTCATTGGCATTACACTGCATGAATAAATTTTCTGAGATCGCAGTCAGTTCACTTCCGCTATCAATTACAATATTGACTGGGATAGGCTTTACCATGGCCTTCACAATTGGTTGAATTTGAAAGGGTTGTTTCAGTTCTTCTTCTTCTTGCATCAACGAATCCTCCACTGAATCATACATGAGTCTTTTCAGGAATTTCCCATGTGAATTCGAACTTCCTGTAGGATAAGCTTTGACTGCTACTTCTCTCTCTTTTATTTCCTCTTCTCTATTTCTTCCTTCATTTACGCTTTCTTCAACATCCTCTACTTTTTCCTCATCCTCGTCTATCTTCTCCTTCTTCGTCGCTACTTCCACATAATCGCACCTAAATGCTCTAATTATCGCTTCATAACTTCCTTCATTATATACGTTGGGTTGTGTGCCCACTAGTAACTTATTTTCAACTTTTGTCGACTGCGCATTATCCTTATTGAATTCGCTTTCCCTGGTTTCCATCTCAAATAGCTCTGCAATACTCATTACTTCGTCCTTTCCTCCCACATTCGTTGTGTATGCCTCTGGTAATTCATTTTCCTCGTCAGTATTCTCCCAGTTAATTTCGTCCCAACACGATATTGTTATTTTCTTGTCTTCGTTTTCATCTGGTCCCTGCGGATTTGTTTCTTCCTTCTTCTCTTCTCGTGATAAGATTTTTACTTCTCTGTTCAAGTTGCTGCAGTTTTCCTGGGCCGGCCGCGGTGGTCTCGCGGTTCTAGGCGCGCAGTCTGGAACCGTGCGACTGCTACGGTCGCAGGTTCGAATCCTGCCTCGGGCATGGATGTGTGTGATGTCCTTAGGTTAGTTAGGTTTAAGTAGTTCTAAGTTCTAGGGGACTGATGACCACAGCTGTTAAGTCCCATAGTGCTCAGAGCCAATTGTCCTGGGTCAGTGCGTCATTCTCTTTGGCATGGGCGCTTAGCTGTCAATTCGAACGTTTATCGGGGTTTGGTGGTCTTACCTCCACCTCTTCTATCTATATTCTCTTTTCTTGTTCAGCTTGTTGATAGTGGTTTCTTTGTTGATAATTTGTCGGTCTATTGGTTCTCCAGTACCCGTTCTGGTTGTCGTTATTCCCTCTGTAATAGTTGTTGCCGTTCCTGGGTGAATTATAGTTACTGCCATATTCTCTTCCAAATCCATAACCGGTTCTTTGTTGAAATCTGTTGTCGTTTCTTGGTGCGAAGTTATCACATGGTTCGTAATTAGGGTTTCTTCGTCCGCAGCTCGTAGTCGTGCGGTAGCGTTCTCGCTTCCCACGCCCGGGTACCTGGGTTCGATTCCCGGTGGGGTCAGGGATTTTCTCTGCTTGGTGATGACTGGGTATTCTGTGCTGTCCTTAGGTTAGTTAGGTTTAAGTAGTTCTAGGGGACTGATGACCATAGATGTTAAGTCCCATAGTGCTCAGAGCCTCTTTTTTTCTTGTTTCTTCGTACTGTGTCTTGTGGATTCCAGTGCTTTTTGCTTTCGTTTTCACGTGCGCTTCGTCTTTTTCTTGGGTCATCTTCCGAAAATATGAACTCTAGTTCCCTTAGAATACCTTTAAATGCTTCGACGTCATTGCCTCCGCGACCTACTAATGATTGCTGGTATTTCGATGGTAGCTTCATCGCGCATAATTTAATCAACTCTCCGTCACTGTATGGTACATCTAAGCATTGATTTTTCTTTGCCATTAATTCGAAAAATTTCACGGGACTCTTCTCTCCTGAATTTTCAAACTATGGGTTCTGTAATAATTCGTACTTCACTCTGTTCTGTGCTTCGCTGGGCCAATATCGTGAGAGAAACTTCTCTCTGAAATCTTCGTACTATCGGCATGTCGCTGCAACATTCTGCATGGTTTCTGCGACTGTTCCTGACATGTGTGCACATATAAAGTCTAATTTGTGTGCTAGCGTCCAGTGTTCTGGTAATCCTACTCGGAATTGATCAATAAAAGTTCGTGGCTGTAATGAGTTTCCTTCTCGAAAGTGTTGAAATTTTCTGACTGTGAGGAAACGATCGTTGTCGTACTTCTTCATAGTTCCATATGAAATTCGCGATTCTTCGCCACTTTTGTTTCTGATCATTTCTCCCGTCGTTCTTTCCGGTTGTGGTAGATCCATTGGATATTGTCCACTGTAACTTCCGCCTACCCTTGCGTAGTATCGTAGGAGTGGTACGCAATAATTTTCTTCCATCGGTTGTGAACGTGTAGCTGAATGCATTGCACTGTACTCTTCGCGACCTGGCTTTCCATTGTCAGGTAT
This sequence comes from Schistocerca americana, assembly GCF_021461395.2. Lineage (NCBI taxonomy): Eukaryota > Metazoa > Arthropoda > Insecta > Orthoptera > Acrididae > Schistocerca > Schistocerca americana. The sequence goes on along the minus strand of NC_060130.1, from coordinate 654,058,131 downwards.
TGGCTAACCTTGCTGCTTCATTGCACGATCCAAACTGTCTTGAAACATACATTTGTGGTTCCTCATGTGTTTGTGATAACGTTTGTTCATCAAGAATTTCGAAATGTGTTTGTTGCTGTGCAGGCTGTCTGATTTCACGTATGTTACTTTCCGCCTGTGATTGGAATCGCAAATGCGTAATATCTTCGTTAATTGCTTGTTTTTTCCGGTGCTGTTACAGATACGGATGTGGTTGCAGACTCTGTGCTTGTTCGATCCTGTTCACTACGCTCTTCAATGGTTTGCAACAACTCTGTTCGCAATTTCTGAAATTGTCGCTTCGTTTGCGCTTCTATTTTGACTCTGCGGTTATCATATCTTTACAGCGCTGCTTTTGTGATACGTTTGCGTAACACACTGTTTTCAACAACTTCACGCGCTGTACCTGCTGCTTGTCTAGCAATTTCGTTTATCTGTTTCTCTAGTTTCTTGACTTCTCCCTGAGTGTTGTTACGTAATGTTTTGATCTCGTCCTGAGTGTCATTACGCAATGTTTGTACGTCCGCTTGTACCTTTTCAATGTCTGTTCTCAATTGATTGTGACCTGTTATTAAGTTTCCTATCACTTCTCGAGATTCTTTTGCCTCGTCTTCAATATGACTTAGGTGTAACTGAATTTTTTTGTTTTGTTCTTTAATCTCACGCATTTGTCTCGTGGTTCCTGCATTCTGAATTTGAATTTGGTATGCTATGTCTTTATTTTGCCTTGTCATGATTTCCGTAATTTGTTGTAATAATTCTGCCAGATTGGTGGGTCCTATTGCGTTTTCTTCCGACGTCCTACGCTCTGTGTTTTCGCCCAAGTGTTGGTTCGCAACCGATTGCATTGAACTGTGTTGTGACACGTTTCTGCTCGCATTCCTTGTACGCTGTGGTGAGGGAGCTCTGATTACTTGTACTATTGGTTCTACGTATTCAAGACGCAAGTTAGAATCCTCATCGACTGTCTCTCTACATTCCTGCTCCTCTGTCGTATGCTGACTTACGTTTTCTAAGCCTTGACGTACATTATCCTCGTTATGGTGTGTTATATGTCCTATTTCTCGCGATACTGCATCGTCTGTTGTACTGTCCTCTATTCTCTGTCCATCTTCGTGCTGGGTCTCTACCTCAATTCGGTCAAGCTCTCGATGTGCCATTGCTAATCTTTCCGAATCCCTTATTTTCTGTTTTAAAAGCAATTCATGCGCCCTACTTCGAGTCAACATGCGCTCATACGATCTTTTTGTTCACACGACTTGACGCTTATTGTACCCAAGACTGACAATCCATTCACTTACTTATTGGGCCAGAACCAACTTGTCAACGGTGTATCCGCCACCTGTGCGCCTCCATTGGAGAGAAAACTTAATTCTAACAATATTAAAATTCATAACTTAATTATGCTATCGTCTCTGCTAGAATGTTTCACTATCTATCGCTGCAGTTACTGTTTTCAACTATTTATGTCTTTCAAAAAAAAATTTTTTATTACGTAAATTTTTTAACAGGATACCTTTCTGACCTAGTTAGGCATGTGGTCGACATTCAATCATGGTATTTTACCATCCTGGCAGGGTTGCCATTTTCTAACATTCTGCGTGGTGTCTGTTTGTTCTATATCGTGTCTCCCTACCACTTTCGCGCAACGACGCTCTGAGCGTGTTTTTTAGGGAATTGACTAGTTTGAACCTGGGACCTGTTGCTGGTAAGGAGACGCCAGACCACACATGACATGTAGAGTTCAGAAGAGTTCAGTGAGGCTAGCGATGATATAACCAAATACTTGATGATTTCAGCGTCAGCTCCACTGCACTCCCTGTAAAAGAATCTTAATACTAACTAAATTTAGTGGAAGGGGTTCAATGCTTTCCTATTTTTAGTTAGCTGGTAAAATAACGTCGAAAAAGCAGTTAAGTATACCTTTGGAAATTTTATTCTACTCACAAAACATTGTTTATAAATTGCACTATTGATAAAAGGAAATGTTTTAATACAGGATGGTAAAAACCAACTGCGTTCAACAAAAATGTGAACGAATATTCCCTGAATAGGTTTCCAAGTTCTACAATGGATCGAAGGATGACCTATGCCATATCACATCTATAATCTAGGTTTAAATTAAGTTTCACAAGAGAGAAAGCTATCAAAATGGTCTACAGTAACCCTCAATTATCTTTAATTACTTATCTAACTTGTCGTAAATTACAGTGGCTGATGTGGCTTCTCAATAACTATATAACAGAAAAAACATCGCGTTTCAGATTTTTACTTCAAGTGGCAAATGTGAACACCATGAGCTTTAATTGACGGTCGACACTAGTATTACGCAAAAAGGGGGTGTAACAGATGAGACTTCTGCAGTTCTGAGTGAAGCTTTATGCGCTGTTATGCGGCATCGCGTGCATTCATTACCTTGTCGGTGTTCGTCAGGGGGCGACGGACAGCACAGCTCCCCTCACCTCGCCGTCTCGGAAGCAACTCTCTCTAACTTCTCCTTACTACAATTTACCGAAGTTGGTTTAAAAAAACTATCTGGCTGTGTTTTCATCTGACCAGTCATGGTCTCAATGTTAACCTTAAGCTCCACCTACAATAATTCTGTCTATCCAATGAGAAACGTTATACTTTTCGTGGTGGGGCAATGTTTTTAAAGTTTGCAACGTAACAGAGACGCGAAAAAGTCTCACGCTAAAACTTGCAGCTGGTGTGGTCGTTTTAGTGTTATCGTAAGATCTATACCGTTCTTCTGGAGGGCTCTATCTTTTAACATGGGCTGGGGGGTGGTCCTGACGTAACAGAGGCGCGAAAAAGTCTCACGCTAAAACTTGCGGCTGGGGTAGACCTTTTTGTGTTATCGTAAGATACTGTTCTTCTGGAGGGCTCTAGCTTTTAATATGGGCTGGGGGGTGGTCCTAGCCGTTAGCTGGCGACGTGGGTGTCCGTCCCTTATCGTAGGGCCTTGTAGCTTAACACGGTTCTGCTCTCGGCTTCTGTTCTCGTTTCATCCCTCGGAACTGCGTCTGTCTCGCGGTGGGAAGGTATGACATGCATTTAGGCATTCTTGTGTTAGCCTGTGGTATTCCATTTGCTCACTCGTTACTCGTATTACTTTGGTTAATTTAATGTCACGATTTATTCGGAACTATATGACATACTACTGGATTTGCTTATCATGTCAGGGTTTTCATGGAAGGTGTTGGATTTGTCTGACACTTTACAAGGATACCAGGTGCGTGTTCTAAAGTAGAAGATAATCCAAGCTTAAGTGCACAATGCTTCAACTATATTAATTTTTATTGTTGTTTAGAGGATGTGCGTGTATTTACTCTACTCATAGGAGAAAACCGAGGCAGTGAATATTATGCAGTGGTCATTTATTAAGGTTATAAATGTAACTACGAAATTTTGAATAATATGAATATGATCATAGTATGAAGGCTTTCACGACCGGATGACATATCTTCTGCTAAACCTTCCGGGATGTAAGGTCGTGGTCCATGAAACTCTTCAGCTCCTAACGTTTCGTCCAGAGCTGCGCTGGACATCTTCAGAGGGGTGTTTCTCCTCCGGTGAGTCTTGCCGACTGACGGGTCGGACGTCTGAGAGCGACTTATATATCGTAGAAAGTGGGCGTGACCAGAGTTGCACGTGATATGCAGAGATGATCTTTGTCAGAGATAAAACTTAACTATCGATCGTAATCTCGTCACGGATAAAACTGTCTAGCAATTCTGTAGTGCTACTGTCCAAATATCACTAAGTTTCATGGTCTCTTCTTTTCGATTAAAATTATCCCTATGTTTATATATTTCAATTGCTTCTCTACAAAGCCGTGGGTAATAGTTCGTCGTCGTAGATAAAATTTTTGTTTCGGAAAACTTCACTTGATGATTTCCTGACTGGAAAGCGTGTTCTGCTGCAGCCGATTTATCTGTTTTTCCTAAGCGGCAAAGACTTCTGTGTTCTTTTAACCGTGTATTTACGCTTCTTTTTGTTGTTCCTATATAAACTTTTCCACATGTACACGGAATTTTATATACGCCACTGGTTGATAGAGGAGCACGTTTATCTTTTACAGACCGGAGAACATGACAAATTTTCTTCGTTGCTGAAGAGTTTCATGGACCACGACCTTACATCCCGGAAGGTTTACCAGAAAATATGAATATGCCTGCAGCCAACTACGTTTCACAAAATATCCGTTACCCACCACTCACGTTACTACTTGTCATTGCGTAAAGATATTAATTTTGTTGTTTTTAAGCTCAGTTGGCCAAAAGTTAGTTACTTAAAGCCTCGAATATGATTACAAGCTCTAGAACGTATGGTTGGCAAGTAATTAGGTGGAGTGATGAATGGTTGCTCGGAGAATGGAGACTGCAGTTTCGAGTGTCCACAGCAGTGTCACACCGTGCTGCATTTCTCATTCATTGTGCGTAACGACTGATGCAACTCAGCAATGAAAAAGTTACTTTCGGGAATGCCAAAAGGCATCTCGTCATGGCATTCAACTGAGTTGCGAGTTCAGAGAAGTAGCAGAACTTCCGGTCTACATGTAATTAACGTTACAATTGCAGCCGAGAAAAGATCATGACGGACTAAGAATTTCGGAATGTGTCTCAGTTATTAGATAAAAGCCATTTCGCTGCGAAGGACTCGCTACGGGGTTGAACGCGGATGCTTGCTAATCTATTTGCAAACCAACATCCGGAAGAGAATTACGTCGCATGGACATCTTGAAGCAAGAGGCCGTTACTGACTCTTGACCTACAACATCGTCCAGACAGTTGGCCACAAATAGTGGGACGTGGAGGACTGGAGGCATGCTAGTCAATGGTTCAAATGGCTCTGAGCACTATGGGACTCAACTGCTGAGGTCATTAGTCCCCTAGAACTTAGAACTAGTTAAACCTAACTAACCTAAGGACATCACACACATCCATGCCCGAGGCAGGATTCGAACCTGCAACCGTAGCGGTCTCGGGGTTCCAGACTGCAGCGCCAGAACCGCGCGGCCACTTCGGCCGGCCCATGCTAGTCACATGGCTACATGCATGTGATTAATGAGGGACGTGATGTTGACTCTAGAATTCAGGTCGCCTTTCAGGACCGTATCAAAAGCTGTACGAGGCGTATGGTGCACAGAGAATGTTTTCGTTGCGTGGAAATCGATCATATGATTGAGATTACATGTGTGTTCAATCAGACAGGTTACACAGTACTGCTGGGCATCCAGGTTTTGTTATCTCCCCGTCATACCGTAAAAGACCGTGATACTATTAACCCTCTTTTCCAAGACGACGATTCTCTCATCTAAATCGGACTAATCAATGTCAGCGTGAGCCACGCACGCGCTGATGTTCCGTGGACAGACACATGCGCGAGGAGAATGAATTCACGGGACTAACAAAAAGTATCTGATAGTAAGGAATCGGAATACGGAATCTATCGACTCAGCGCGAGTCGGGCACGAATAGCGTGACAGATATAAAACATGCGAGTAACTATACAGGATGAACTACAACCCCATCGGAAAATTTCAAAGAAGTACGGAGAAAATCAAGAAAAATATGTTAGTAAACATGGGCTCTAAAAATACCTTAAGAGCTATGACCACCTGTTCAGTAGAGAAGATGTATTGTACGGTAGTAAAATCAAAGAAGTGCACCTACGTGTTAAGGTGCGTACTTTAGAGCCCATGTTTACTGGACATTTTTTTCTTGTGTTGATCCATACTACCAACTTTCAAAGCATGAAAAGCAAAGAGCTTTCAGTAGAAGAGATGTGTCTCAATAGCGAAGATGAATAAGTGCTCATAGCTCTTAAGGTATGCATTTTAGAGCCTATATTCAATAGTCCTTTTTGTCCTGCTTTGGTCCATACTACCACCTGTGAAAGTTTGTCTGGGGAGTTCTGGTTCACTCTGTATGTATTAGCGGATATTTAATCGGTACTCCGAGTCTCATGAAACAACCATTACTCAGGAACAAATACATGGGATTTGCAGTCTCTCTAGCTGTTTTGCTACTGCTGTGCTATTAACAGACACGTCATGAATGTTCAAACTTCCCGTCCGGTACTCATTCCTGATCTCGTTTGTGAGACAATCCGCGAGATCAACTTCACGTGGAGCGATTGCCCGCAAATTGTATTGGGTGCGAATCGAACGAACGTGGGAGTCCGTCGCTCCATTCTGAGAACAAACGCGTATCAGAACTCATGGATCCGGCAGTCTGCTAGTCGAATTTGACATATAGTAGACACACGACATCCTGCGTCGATTACAGAATTAACTGCGAAATAAAAAGTATGTTTCACAGGGAACGATCCATGAAGTGATTTCAAAAACAGAACAAAACATTAAACTGAGGAACTGTACGCCATTTTCGCATGTTCGGAGGCAATAGTCAAATAGTTCTCTTGAAAATGCTGAGAGAAGAAACGTGCTACCATGGTTCCCTAAAGACCATTTCACTGCGCGCCACCGCCAAGAGTCATAACAGCTGCCCGTGCGTGAGGTACTGCCACTGACCTTCGCAAAAACATTTACTTATTAGAAACAGTGCTTATGGCCATTACCTTGTTATTAACATTTCTTCGAGATTAACTCTTGGGCGCAAGTGAAATAGCTTGGACTTCAGTAGTAGTATTATTATGTCATAATAAGATACTCGTATGCTTCTTCGTTCCCCAAGTGAGGCAACGTAACCTTTGCAAAAGTCTTATTTTGAGCTCCGGATTTTGAAGCTGTTATACATACTACCGTATAATTTGGCTTACACAAATAAACGGAAGAGTAACTTGCAAGCGATCTCCTTAGAGAAAAATGCTTTCCGATTTTTCTCACAGACTCAATCTACCTGCCCCACTCCCCCCCCCCCCCCCCCCAACCAAACTATAATTCTTCGAAGATGTACTGCAATTTACCGTTAATTAATTAACTTGGAACGATCACATAAATAATGTTACAGGAAAGCGAACCAAAGACTGCGATTTATTGGCAGAAGCCTTGGAAATAAATGGTTCAAATGGCTCTGAGCACTATGGGACTTAACAGCGGAGGTCATCAGTCCCCTAGAACTTAGAACTACTTAAACCTAACTAACCTAAGGACATCACACACATCCATGCCCAAGGCAGGATTCGAACCTGCGAACGTAGCGGTCGCTTTGTACGAGACAGCCTTGGAAAATGTAACGGGTCGACTGAAAAGACTGCCTACACTACGCTTGTCCGTGCTTTTCTGGAGTGTTGCTATGCAGAATGGGGTCCTTACCAGATAGGATTGAGGGAGGACTTCGTAAGAGTTCAAAGAAGGACAACTAGTTTTGTATTGAGAATGAGATTTTCACTGTGCAGCGGAGTGTGCGCTGATATGAAACTTCCTGGCAGATTAAAACTGTGTGCCGGACCGAGACTCTAGCTCGGGACCTTTACCTTTAGCGGACAAGTGCTCTACCAACTGAGCTACCCAAGCACGACTCACGGCCCATCCTCACGTCTTTACTTCTGCCAGTACCTCGCCTCATACCTTCCAGACTTTATAGAAGCAGGAGAAGTTCTGTAAAGTTTGGAAGGTATGAGGCGAGGTACTGGCAGAAGTAAAGCTGTGAGGACGGGGCGTGAGTCGTGCTTGGGTAGCTCAGTTGGTAGAGCACCTGCCCGCGAAAGGCAAAGGTCCCGAGTTCGAGTCTCGGCCCGGCACACAGTTTTAATCTGCCAGGAAGTTTTAGTTTTGTATTATCGTAAAACAGGGAAGAGAGGGTCTCGGATATGATACGCCAAATGAGGTGACAATCATTGAAGCAAAGGCGTTTTTCCTAGTGGCCGTATCTTTTCCTGCAATTTCAATAACCAACCTTCTCCTCAGAATGAGGAAATATTTTGTTTGCGGCCACCTACATAGAGAGAAATGATCAACATAATAAAATACGAGAAATCGGAGCCCGCACGGAAAGACTAAAGTGTTAGTTTTTCCCGCGCCCTGTTCGAAAGTGGAACAGTAGACAAATAGCTTGAACGTTGTTCGATGAATCCTCTGCCAGGCACTTAATTGTGAATTGCAGAGTAATCACGTATATGTAGATGTAATTTATTCTTTTATTTAACCCATCTAGTATGAGTAGGAGCATGAGAACGCTCTTGCATATAACCAACCATTCTTTTTGCTGTTGAAGAAACAAATGGTTCAAATGGCTCTAAGCACTGTGGGACTTAACATCTGAGGCCATTAGTCCCCTAGACTTAGAACTAATTAAACCTAACTAATCTAAGGGAATCACACACGTCCATGCCCGAGTTAGGATTCGAACCTGCGACCGTAACAGCAGCGCGGTTCCGGACTGAAACGCCTAGAATCGCTCGGCCACAGCGGCCGGATTGAAGAAACAGTTACATTTAGATTAAAGAAGGAAGAGCTTGTGGTTAAGACAATGGGCTCGTACTTCAGAGAAGTAAGGTCCAAATTTCACTCTAGTCAGACAAGCTAAGGTTCAGCGTGGTTCGCCTCAGTCATTGTAGGTGAATGCAAGGACGTTTTCTTCAAAGGGCTACTGGGCTCTCGTCGTTATGTTGTCCTAGCCGGAGCTACGTTTCTACTGACTCTATGTCAACAGGACATTAAACTGTGACCTTTACTCCTGCAGTGTAAATTCAATTAAAAAGTGTGACGTTTATCAGAAGACGGAGAACGGGCTACTTTCCGAAATACCTCCTCCGTTCAGTGAATTTACATTGCTGGAATCCTGAGAAAGTTTCATTCAATTAATATAAACCGTGACCTTTCATCTGCACTTGAAGATACGACCCTCGAGAAATTCTCAACAAATTTTATGTTTTGGCAGTGAGCAAATTGCTACAGCAGAGACATCGTTTTTTAAGTTTTTTGGATGACGGAGACGAAAAAGGAGAAACGTGTTACGACGTCGCGACTGTTAGGGAACGAAAATAATTAAATAGCGAGTGGCATCAGTTCGTAATGAACCAGGTAATATTTATACCTCATTCGTCAATGTGTCTGAATACGTTACATCACCGAGTATTGGCTTCCTGACATTCAGTACAATCACCAAGTGACAAGATAAGCCAGAGGCATTATCGTTGCTAAGGTAAACAAAACAAATTAATTGAAGGACATTCGGGACCCGAGAGGCTAAAAAATTAACTGGGAGACTTCTATTCAGTAAACATGTATGCGGAGTAAACACATGTGCGACCAACCAGCTCATAAATGTCTGCTGACAAATGAGTTAATGCCACATTTAATACAGCTTCTTTAGGTCAAGCTCTGTCCAATAACGCAAGTGACTATTTACAAATCGTGGATAAGAACGATCACTTGTTGCTCGCAAAAACAGCTGAATCAGCCACCTACGTCATTGTTATCATAGCCACAATTTTTATGAGAGTAGCTTGGTATTATTTCGTCAGCGCTTTGCAGAGTAACATCAAAAAACTATAGAAATCACTCATTATTTAGAGTAAGATGATTAAACATACAGCAAAACATCAGGTAGAACTAACACATCTGGCGGCTTGTAGTTGCTACACAGCCTCCAAACCGTACTGCTGGCCAGCTGTAATACGTCGCATAACAAATCTTGTTACACTTCACACACAGAAAGACAGTGACAAAAACACAAATTTGTTGGAAAGTGAGTGCTAAGTACAAACACGTGTCCACAAGGAAGGAATATTTGGGTTTCGTGTCAGGTCGACGACAAAATCATTAGAGATTTCGACCAAGGGGGGCATACAAATTATTCGATACGAATCATAGAGTTTTTCTCTGAATACAATATTAGACGCAGTGTGGGTAGTGGACGAAAGAGAGAACCTGTGCAGATTTATGTCCGTCCACGTCAATTTCATGAGGGTTTCAAGGTCACCGCTAATATTCTCCCGTTTCCTCTCCCCATCCCCCCTCCCCCTTGCTCTTGGGCGGAAGAGTCCTGGGTTCAATAACCAGCACGTTTAATCGTACAATTGGGATATTGAAATAATGCCAATCCGTCTACATCAGTGTCCTGTGAGTTTAGCAGCATAGTTACACTAGCAATAGCGTGTGTTCGGACCTTGTCATGCTTATTTTCCTTAAATTTCAGCTGTTTTCCACGAATTTACGCAGTGACAACATATTTTTCCCATAGGTGGATAATTATTTGGCACTAGAGTAAACAATAGATGAGTACAACACACCACACGCACACGGGAGGCGTAGTGACAACCAGATGACAACGTCTCTTGCCGCCTCTCAATAGCTGTATCATCGCCAGTAACTTACACTCTAAAAGCCTTATGCTCACATAAACAGTTGTGCCATGACATCGTTACCGGTCTACGCCTCCAGCCTATTAAGTTAATGTTTGTAAAAAGTACAAGTCTGCGAGAAAGGGTTTTTTTTTTTTTTTTTTTTTTTACGATTCCGCTATCATGGACACATTGACAGATATCCTTCAGTGCCGTGGAATAGAATGAATGACTGAAACCCGCCACTGACTGCCTAAGGACTTAGTTTCAGATGCTTTTGAAAGAAAAACCAAACTCGCAATGACCAGGTGTGACAGCTCTTTGGCAACACTATTCCACAAATATTGCAGTGGCAGATTATGGAAACAATTATTATTTGATGGCGAAAGCTCTTGACTCATAACACAGACGTGGCTGGATGCGTTTTACTTTTTTAAAGTTTTCGTTAAGTTGTGTGCACTGCAGCGGTAATAGAAATTTATTGGCGAGCTGAAAAGTAATGCCTTCTAACTTTTTATCATGTCTAACATTCTGCGTGGTGTCTGTTTGTTCTACATCGTGTCTCCCTACCACTTTCGCGCAACGACGCTCTGAGCGTGTTTGTAGGGAATTGACTAGTTTGAACCTGGGACCTGTTGCTGGTAAGGAGACGCCAGACCACACATGACATGTAGAGTTCAGAAGAGTTCAGTGAGACTAGCGATGATATAACCAAATACTTAATGATTTCAGCGTCAGCTCCACTGCACTCCCTGTAAAAGAATCTTAATACTAACTAAATTTAGTGGAAGGGGTTCAAGGCTTTCCTATTTTTAGATAGCTGGTAAAATAACGTCGAAAAAGCAGTTAAGTTTACCATTGGAAATTTTATTCTACTCACAAAACATTGTTTATGAATTGCACTATTGATAAATGGAAATGTTTTAATACAGGATGGTAAAAACCAACTGCGTTCAACAAAAATGTGAACGAATATTCCCTGAATGTCCGAAACAACAGACACCATTGATGACCTGCAGCCGTCTACAACGAAATTAGAATTATATATTAATACCCTCAGCTGCTGACGGGCGTTGATATATATCAAAGGGGACAGGTGAAAATGTGTGCCCCGACCGCGACTCGAACCCGGGATCTCCTGCTTACATGGCTGACGCCCTACCCATCTTTTCTTTTCTTTTTTTTTTTTTTTAATTAGTAGTGTTACATTTAAATTTGTTTTTGTCCGTTACGTATCGTACATCACGTTATATTTTCTTCTCCCTAGATTCTTATCATTTCTAAAACATTTCATAATTTTTGAATCCCTCATGTGCTATTTTCCTTTATTTAGGTGTACCTAAAAATGCAACTCTAGCTTTGTGAAACCGGTGGTACTGCTAAATAATCATACAACATCTACTGGCTGTTTATTTTTTAAGATTCACGCTATTTGCCTTATGCAATATTGAGAAAATCTGTGTAAACCTAAATCAGGACGCCCGGACGGGGTTTTGAACCGTCGTCCTCCCGAATACCAGTCCAGGGTGCTAACCACTGCGCTATTTTTTTTTTTTTTTTTTTTTTTTTACCGTAGCAGTCCCGCGGTTCCGGACTGCGCGCCTAGAACCACTTTTTTTTCGCATAGAACCGCTTTTTTAAAATCTTTTTTATTTTTTTTATTAGGTTTGGAAAACTTTCTGAACAATTGGTGGAATAACAAAAGAAAATGAAAAAAAAGTGCCAGAGGAGGAATCGAACCCGAGACCTCTGCCATAAGACTCCGAGACCTAAACATCTTTTTTTCTTCTTTTTTTTTAATTTTTTTTTGTTTCAAAGCCAAACTCAAATTTCTTTTTCCTTTAAGAACAAATTGTGAGGAATAATAAGGAAAAGTTTTTCTTTTTTTTTTTCGAAAGAAAACAAAGACTCCGATTATACTGGTTTCTCCTTCCAGTAAACAAAAATGAGTCTCCTTCGTCTTGTTGGCGAAGAAGCAATCCTTTGGAACAAAAAAAGTTTCTCAAAGTCAAAATCAAATTTTCTTTTCCTTTAAGAACAAACTATGAGGAAGAAATAAGGAAAAGCTTTTTAAGTCGTCATGCGACTTGTAGTTAAAGTCCAGTTCTTACAGGAGCTCCTGAAGTGTATCCGCCTACAGCATGCCAGCTCGTCCAAACGTGTCTTCTCATGGCGTAGGCTTGAGTTCTGGGTAGCAGATCTATTCAGTTCGGTTCGTTTTATACAGTTTTCAGCTTCTCAGGGCTTGGACGTTCCAGCTACTAGGTGGGTCATCGAAAGTGCTCCGTAAGAAATTAGAAAAATATTGTTTATAGCGTGGGTTGCGTATCAGGACGCAGTGTCGTTCGTTGAGATAAGTCCAATATCCTAGCGTAGACTTGTCGCCTGAAGGAAAAAGATAGCGGATCGTGTGGCCACAGATCCAATTCACAGAGTTAGTTTTGGCGGAGGGGTAGAAAGTCTTATCGGGGTACAAAAGCATGTGGACGTCGATCTGAGCCGGTGTCTGGCGAGTAAGAAACACCAAAATTCGCCGCGCAAGTGTCCAGACGTCTAGCGCTGTGCCACAGTGGAACCGGTGGACATCCGTGTCATCCACGCCACAGTGGGTGCAGAGGGATGAATCGGCGAGATGGATGCGGTGCAGACGATTTCGGTTAACTTGTTTGCCATTCACGGTGATGTACCACGCTGATTGAACGTCTGATTCGAGAAAACGCGCATGGATTGCCTTCCATATGTGTCGCCACACGTACTGTGGATACTTAACGTTCGATGGGGTTGGACGGGCGGCACTGTTGTAACAATTCGGAGACTGTTTTCGTGAGGTACAAACGTGTAAGTGGTAAGGACCGGTAGATATAACTGAACTCCAGGAAAAATCGTTGGATGTAATAAAAGGGGGTTGGAATGGTCGATATCAGTACTGGGGCGGACAAGGAGGCCGGTGCAAAGTTGTGAAGCAGGAGGCTAGTAAGGCTCTGCGGGTAACGATGCCAAAGTTTGAGTTGGGAGCTGACGTATAGTGCCTTGACACGAGTCGGCACGTGGATGAGTCCCACCCCGCCACGATCTCGTGGCAGTGCAAGGGATTCATGCTGCACCTTGAATAACATCCCCGAGCTGACGAAGGAGCCGAAAGCTATCAACAGTCGTCGCGCCAGGAGATTTGGGACTGGTAGTACTTGAGCCACGTGTGGTATACGGGAAGCATGATACATGTTCACGTATTGCGCGCGTTGGATAACGTCGAGAGCTCGTAGCCGGTGATCTGCGAGATTTGCTCTGATTGTCCGTAGCAAGCGTCTACCATTGATAGCCGCTGAGCGGCGCAGGTCTGCTGTGAAATCAAGTCCAAGACACCGTATGGTGGCGGCGACACTAAGGGGGGCAGCGCATCTCTCCGGCAAGCCCTCACCAATGAGCAGGACCTTGGATTTTGACACGTTGAGGCAGCTCCCCGACGCTTCGCCGTAAGTCGCCACCCATGTCAGTGCTGCTCGTACTTCATCTTCACTGCGCAGATATAGTACTATGTCGCCTTCGTAGGCTGTACAACAAAAACGGTGGCCTTGCACAGCCATGCCTTCCAAACGTTGGCGCATGCCCTGGAGCAGGGGTTCCAAGGCGAAAGCATACAAAATCGTGGAAAGAGGGCATCCTTGCCGTACAGATCGTGCGATGGCCAGGGACGGTGTAAGACGACCATTGTACATGATTTTAGAGGTTGCACTACTCAACAGGCGCATAACCACTGTTACAGTACCGCCAGGAAAACCCATATGCTGAAGAACTGTCCGTAAATAGAAGTGGTCAACACGGTCGAAAGCCTGGCTAAAGTCCAGTGAAGCCAAGGCGCCAGGGAGACGCTGATGATGCGCTAATGCTATCATGTCTCTGTAACGGCAAAGGGCCGTACGGATGTTGTTGTCGCCTCCTAGGGAAGTCTGGTCGCAGGATGTGACGTAACGTGCGACCTTCTTGAGTCGCGATGCCAGTAGCCGCGTGAATATTTTCATGTCGCTGTTGAGCAAAGTAATTGGTCGATAGTCCTGGACCCTCGATAACCCGCGCGGTTTATGTACGGGGATAATAATTCCGTCTAGAAAGGCGCTCGGGACCACTGTCCTCGGTGACATCAGCTCTTGTGCGATTGCCGTCCACGTGGAAGCCAACAAATACTGAAAACTTTTATAAAATTCGATGGGTATACCGTCAGGTCCAGGAGACCTGTTATCGGAACCCGCCTTGATAGCATCTACCACTTCATCTGTGGTTACGTCGTCTTGGAGGTCATGCACTGCATCCTCCGGAAGAGTGTTCGTAGTGAGCTGAGCGACTTCTGTGATCAGTGCTGCAGAATGCGGTACGGCTGCGTATAGCCCGGCAAAATGAGCATGGAGAGCACGACCGATGCTTTGTTGGGCGTCGTGCCGACGCCCTTCCACATCAGTGAGGACTTGGATCAGAGCTCGTCGTCGTCGTTGTCTTTCCTGAAGGAGGTGGTACATCGACGGACGTTCTTGAGGGATTCGATTAGAAGCTCGAGAACGGACTACAGTGCCTTCCAAGTTACGCCGCATGATCAAGGAGATCTGCGCCTTCGTGCGATGGACCATCGACTGCCGGGCTGGCGAGAAAGGCATCGTCGCACAGTCACGTAGAATGGTGTAGTAGAAGTGCAGGGTATTAGTTTGCCACGCCTTTAATTCCTTCCCAAAACTCATCAGAGTCTTCCTGAGGGTCGGCTTTACACAGGAGAGCCACCATGATAAGGTGGAGTCATAGGCTTCTCGACGATGGTGGCAGCGTGCCCACGCTTCTTCGACCATACGGCGACAGTCTGAGGAGGTCAGGTGAGCGACATTGAGTTTCCACAGACCACGACTATGCCACACTTGCTGTCGGGCGAGAGTGACGTCACAGAGGTATGCATCATGGTCTGAAAAGACTTCCGCATGGCGTGTGCCATCAGCAAGGGAGCGGGTAACGTAGATGCGATCTATGCGGCTTGACGAGTGAGAGGTGTAGAATGTATAGCCCGGTTGAATTCCGTGGAGCTTCTTCCATGTGTCCACAAGTCGGAGACGGTCGATGACCACTGAGAGAGATGCACAAGGGGAATGTCGCGGGAGTTGGTCCGCGGGCTCTTGTGTCGAGTTAAAATCCCCACCGAGTACCAAATCGTCCTGCGGACCGGTGAAGAGGGGTGTGACGCTTTCGGCAAAAAAAAGTTTGTCGATCATGACGGCGGCCAGTGCCGGACGGAGCGTAGATATTAATAATACGCACGCCGAACAGTGTGAGGGCCATACCTCGCGCAGTGGGGAGGTAGATGACGTCCTCTGCAGGGAGTCCGTCGCGTAGCAGGATGGCGACGCCGCTACCGGTATCGGAGGCGGGGGAAACGTGGGCGTTGTATCCGGTGGGAACTAGGAAGTCAGCCACAAACACCTCTTGTAAGAGTGCTATATCCACGTCCGCAGAGTAAATAGTGTCTCTGAACATGGCCAGTTTATGGGGGGCACGAATGGTGGCAAGATTCATCGTGGCGATACGATATTGCTGTGTGCGGCCATCCTCAGTATTTGCAGAACGTGCGGTAGAAGTAGCCGGCAGGTGGAGACCCGCCGGTGGTCCCACAGTGGTGATAATTACTGGCGGGGCGTCAGCCCCAGTGTCGCCGAGGTGGACTCCTGTGCAGACACGCTGGCAGTTTGTTCCGCTTCTTCTTCAACGTCATCGGCCCAGGAAGCTGACGACGTGGACATGTGACGGTCACGGACTTCCGGAACGGGTGTTGTGGATTCCGCAACATGAGTGGCAGGGGGACCGCCGTCATCATTCGTTGACAACGGCGAGGACACGTCCCTGGCTGGGAGAGTAGGCGTCACAGGAGGGGCTCCTGTTGCTGCCACATCGCGTGACTGGACGCAATGTGGGAGATCACCGTCAGACATCAGGTCGACATCTCGTGGGGCCGTGTGAGAAAGGGCGTCATCGGAAGGCGTTCGTCGTCGTTTCCTGTGTTTGCGAGGCGACCGCTGTTTTCTGATGTGGCCTTCTGAATCAGAATGTGGTCGCCCGTCGTCTGACGCCGAACCCGTCTGGACAAAGGCAGACGTCGGCACGACACCGAGGTCGACGTCCATGGTTCCAACAGGAACATCGGTTTCGGTCTGCAAACCGGACGGTCCTGAAGCGAGCACTGGAGGTGACGCCGTGCCTGTGTCCTCGGCGCGTTGTGCTGCGGCGGGTGGCGTTGACGATGCTGCTGGCGCAATCGAGATTGGTACGACGGGGTCCTGTGCAACCTTGGCGTAGGTGATGGGTAAGGACGTGACCGTCGAAGCCTGGGTCTCTTCACGTAACGGCGTCTGTATTAAACGGCGGTGTAAGCATTCGGAACGTACATGTCCCTCCTGGCCACATCCTGCGCACGTTCGTGGCTGTCCATCATACATGACGATGGCCCTCACACGGCCAATCAGCAGGTACGATGGGACATGTTTCGTCAGCTCAATTTTTATTTGCCTGACGCCATTTAATACGGGGTAGGTCGTAAATGTTTGCCACTTCTCCGCGACGTGACCCAAGACGGTGCCATATGGTTGGAAAGCGGCAATGACCACATCCTGAGGCACCTCGAACGGGAGTTCAAACACCCGCAATGTCCGGAGACCGAATCCAGTATGGGCGACTGTCACAGCACCTATATGTCCATCAGAGTGTTTAAATTTTAGTCCGGTGGCATGACGGTGAATTATGTCATTGCAAATTTCCTCCGTCGACATCTTGATGTAGACAACACTTCCAGTGATGGAAAAATGTATGCCGATTACGTCCTGGGGGTTCAAACGTAGATCCTCACGTATGAACTGTTCGACTTCGAATGCTCTGGGTCGTGGATGTTCGGCCTGAAACGTTGCTTTGATCGTTGCACGGCGGTACGAGTGCGCCATGGTGTACGTTAGTACGGGACTCGATAGACACAAACACCGCGACGCGGAAGTAAACACCGCCAAGAGCGGAGCGTCACACGGCGCGCGGAGCAGCTCCGCACGCTAGCACGGCTGCGAGCCGACTATGTCCCATCTGAGCCACCGAGGGCACAGAGGACAACGCCACTGCAGGGACTATCTCGCGCACGCCTCCCGCGAGACCCACATTCATACCTTATATGTCCCTACCCAACACCAGTTGTGAAATGGTATCTCTAGTGCCACTCCAGGCTGTCGTGGAGGCACGTAGCCGTTGTATTGAGCAACCTCTGTGACCTGGAATGTAAGCATGGCAACTGAAAAATGTTACCTTCTTGTGTGGAAATTGAAATACGGTTTTTTTCAACGGTTTATTCGTTATTTCTCTTCTTCACGCCCTCAAAAATGTTTCTACAAAGTGTCATTTTCCTTCGATCACTCGTTTTTCATGGGGCCCTCTCAAGTAGAAAACTTTTAATTATTACTACCGTGTAGTTACGTTACACGCCGCCACGTTACACGCTACGATTCGGAGCTCTATAGCGGCACAGGGCTGCAGCTTGCATCAGCGAAGCAGGAAAGCTGACCGAGAAATATGCACGACATGTAACACCTCTAGCGATACTGAGAACAGGTGTAAGGTGTCAGGCAAATCCAACACCTTCCATGAAAACCCTGACATGATAAGCAAATCCAGTAGTATGTCACATAGTTCCGAATAAATCGTGACATCAAATTAACCAAAGTAATACGAGTAACGAGTGAGCAAATGGAATACCACAGGCTAACACAAGAATGCCTAAATGCATGTCATACCTTCCCACCGCGAGACAGACGCAGTTCCGAGGGGAGAAACGAGAACAGAAGCCGAGAGCAGAACCGTGTTAAGCTACAAGGCCCTACGATAAGGGACGGACACCCACGTCGCCAGCTAACCGCTAGGACCACCCCCCAGCCCATATTAAAAGCTAGAGCCCTCTAGAAGAACAGTATAGATCTTACGATAACACAAAAAGGTCTACCCCAGCCGCAAGTTTTAGCGTGAGACTTTTTCGCGTCTCTGTTACGTCAGGACCACCCCCCAGCCCATGCTAAAAGATAGAGCTCTCCAGAAGAACAGTATAGATCTTACGATAACACTAAAAGGACATGTCCGAAAGAACAGACACCATATCCATACATTTCACAATTGTTCGCAGCACTTTTCGAACGGTAACCATGGATTATTCATCTGCCGTGACACATCTCGTGCATTGCTTGAAGATCCCATATTGAGTTCAGCATTATCAGCCATGGCAACTCTAACTTCTTCAACAATTTGTGACGCAACTCTCCCAGAAGCAATTCCCAAATCTCCGGTTAATTCGAACTTCCGAATCATGTTCTTCAAGCCCGGTACGGAAAGAGGACCTCCCTATATTTCTTTAATGTTTGCCCAACGGAAAATCATGACACTAACACTATTAGCAACCCAAAGCCTGGAGCGCACAGTCTGAACGTCATTACTATAAAGCTGGGACTCCGTACGGTAAATAGTTTTCCGTCTACACTGGGACAAGTAGATAAAGAGTAAGTATAACCTCTCTGAATTTCGGCGCGTGTTGGACCCTAAGAAAACTGAAAGCACGAATTCGAAGAGTTCGTCCACACCGAGCACTCTTTCCTCCATCATGACAATGCCAGAGCCCACACGAGCGTTGCGACGTCTGCAGCAATCCAACGCCTTGGGTTCACTGTCATCCATGATCCTCCATACAGTCCCGACTTGGCCACACACGATTTTCGTCTGTTGCCAAAACTTAAAGAACACCTTCGACGTATTCATAGTGATGAAGCGCTGCAAGCAGAGGTGAAGTTGAGTCTCTTTCTACACCGGGGGGGGGACTCTCGTTGGGAGAAATGTGTTCGTCGTCATGGTGACTATGTGGAGAAATAAATATGTAGACATGAAGAAAATAGACGTAAAATGTGGATAAAGTTTGTTTCCTTTAAAGAACTTTAAAAGTTTTCACACAAAAATTTCGGAGCATTACTTTTCAGTAGGCTTCAAAAAACCGTAGCGGTCACGCGGTTCCAGACTGAAGCGCCTTTAACCGCACGGCCACACCGGCCGGCAATCTGACGGTTGTTGCAGGATGTTAGCATGAAGTCGTTTTACGTCGTACACGCCAACGGCCATCTGTCACGTGACAAGGCCACATGACTCTAGTCAGTGGACATCTATTTGCAGTACTGGTGTGCAAATTCCAAGCTTCGTCGCCGATGAACAGCAGTCAGCATGGATGCATGAACCAGGCGCCTGCTGTAGAGGTCCATACGCAGAAACTTTCGTTGAACGGCCGTTGAGGAGACACTTCTGGTAACCCCTTGGTTCACCTGTGCAGTCAGATGCTCAACAGTTGCATGTCTATTCACCCGCACACATCTCCGTAGCCATCGTCCAACCCTGTCATCTATGGCCCGTTGTGCACCACTGTTGCTTTATCGTCGGTTTTGAATAGTACCACTTTGCCATATGCGATATGCTTTAGCCATGGAGGCACGTAAACAGTTTACAAACTCAGTTCTTTTGGAAATGTTTCCACCCTTGGCCCGGAAGCCAATAACCGTGTCCTTTTGGACGTCTGCTAACCACACCCATTTGCACATTACGACAACGACTACACTGTTTTCTGCGTTCCCCCACTACTAGTGTAGCTATTTGAAATCTGCGACTGGTTATTGCACTTTAACGTACAACATGGACGGAGGTCGCATTAATGTGACTGGTCAATATATATATTCTGGTTGACACAGTTGTGGGACTGGATTCGTGATTTCCTGTCAGAAAGGGCACAGTTCGTAGTAATAGACCGAAAGTCATCGAGTAAAACAGAAGTAATATCCGGCGTTCCCCAAGGAAGTGTTATAGGCCCTCTATTGTTCCTGATCTATATTAACAACAAAGGAGACAACCTGAGTAGCCGTCTTAGATTGTTTGCAGATGATGCTGTCATTTACCGTCTTGTAAAGTCATCAGATGATCAAAACGACTTGCAAAATGATTTAGATAAGATATCTGTATGGTGCGAAAAGTGGCAATTGATCCTGAATAAGGAAAAGTATGAAGTTATTCACATGAGTACTAAAAGAAATCAGCTACATTACGGTTCGCGTAAGTCACACAAATCTGAAGGCTGTAAATTTAACTAAATTCTTAGGGATTAAAATTACAAATAACCTAAATTGGAATGATCACATAGATAATATTGTGGGTAGAGCAAACCAAAGACTGCGATTCATTGGCAGAACATTTAGAAGGTGCAACAGGTCTATGAAAGAGACTGCTTACACCACGCTTGTCCGCCCTATTCTGGAGTATTGCGGTGCGGTGTGGGATCCGCATCAGGTGGGACTGACGGATGACATCGAAAAAGTACAAAGAAGGTCAGCTCGTAAAGTATTATCGCAAAATAGGGGAGATAGTGTCACAGACATGATACGTGAATTGGAGTGGCAATCATTAAAACAAAGGCGACTTTCGTTGCGACGGGATGTTCTCATGAAATTTCAATCACCACTTTTCTCCTCCGATTGCGAAAACATTCTGTTGGCACCCACCTACATAGGGAGAAATGATCATCACGATAAAATAAGAGAAAACAGAGCCCGCACAGAAAAATTTAAGCGCTCTTTTTTCTCGCGTGCCGTCCGAGAGTGGAGCGGTAGAGAGACAGCTTGAAGGTGGTTCATTGAACCCTCTGCCAGGCACTTTATTGTGAATAACAGAGTAATCACGTAGATGTGTAGATGTAGACTTAACATACAAACACTGAGCACAGGTACTCAACTGCCTGATTCTTTATTCACTACAACAATTACATTTTTATATTTCATTTTTAACACGATTGAGAAAATAGACTTACAATTAACATTCACAGTTCTGTTAGAATTAAGATACAACGTATGGCTTTGCAAAAGTCTTTGCAAACCGAGCGAGGTGGCGCAGTGGTTAGAACGCTGAATTCGCATTCCGGAGGACGACGGTTCAATGGCGCGTCCAGTCATCCAGACTTAGGTTTTCCGTGATTTCCCTAAATCTCTCCCCGAAAATGCCGCGACGGTTCCTTTGGCAGGGCACGACCGATTTCCTTCCACATCCTTCACACAATCTGAGTTTGCGCTCTGTCTCTAATGACCTCGATGTCGACGGGACGTTAAACCCTATTTTCCTTCCTTACTTAATTTGTTTTATGCGTACATAATCCTGGTAGCGGCACTTTTTAGTACAAAATCTAACGAAAAACCCCTCTGAAACAACTAACGAGGAGACATTTTAACTGAGTATCACTTTTAATACCACAGTTTCACATGTTATTGATTTGTTGATAAACAGTTTACAACAGCTGTTTTTAAAAGATACAATTCGAAAATGCTGCTAGAGAGAGACGATATTAGGTCAATTTTCCGTCATGTTTTGTAAAGGAAGTTTTATTTAAAATGACAATAATTGTATATCGGGCAGTATACTTTTCAAGTTCCGTAACATTTTTATACTGATACTGTAGCAAAAATTGAGAATGGCAAGGTTAACAGAAATTATGAAAAAATTGTCCTACTGGCTACCTATCGACTAGGGTGTACCTCAGTCCCCATATCGGTCACTTCACTATGGTGTTTCTTGGTCTGCCATATTACACACCCTCACAGAATCTCCCGCATAATAATTATGCATCACATTCTGCCAGAGCATACATACTGCAGAGCAAGAAAGTGTAAAAATGTCATTTGTTACAAAATTTCAGTTGCGAGTTGTTTTCTTCCTTACAGATACAAAAAAACTGTACTGTGAATAGTGATTAACTGGGATATAACTTCAGTAACGAGATGGCATCATTGACGCAAAATTACAAAATAGCTGTAAAATAAATCGTAATAATGTGTTTTCATTCGGTAAAATTACTGAATGTTATAAAATTATTTGTGGTCATAAACTGTCTGCAAAACTTGTAAGAGTGTTGCAGTGTAGGTTGTGATGAGAGATAATTGTTAAGAAAAAAATTCGGTAGGTTGCGCCGTTTCCGACTTAATTAGCATTGAAGCTAGCCGTCCAGGCCATTGTGCATGTAAATTCAAGCGACCTGCCAGAAACGGTGTTGCCAATCGTTCCTTTCGTTTGGCTTCCTATAACCGAACAAGAGAGCGACACAGAAATTGTACATGGGACAGCAGTAAGGACGGAACCTGAGCCAAATACTGAGCAGACTCGTGCGCCATCATCTATGCTATGATAACAACTACACTAATTGCATCTGGCGGACCGCTTAAATATGTGCGCGCAACGGCCTGACTGGCTAACTTCGATGCTAATTAACTCGGAAACAACTAAACGTATAGATTTTTTTACCGTTATTTCTCAGCATAATCTTCTCTCCAACATCCTTACAAGATTTTCATACCTTTTCTGACCACCCTGCGTACACGTAAGAGATGTGTCAAGAGTGCATATTTTCCATATGGGAAGTGAATGTATAAAAAAATTCTCGTTTTTGTATAATTGCACTTTAGCTTCCACAACGCTTTAATGACAGTATTTGTCATTTCACTTATGAACAAATATTACATGAAGTCTTATTTCATTGTCATGTCATTCAGTTTCGCCTAAGTTTCCCTTTTCTTTCTCCTGCGTCCATATTCTTTGTTACTCTGTCATCTCCCAACTCTTGGCTTCATAGTTCAGTTCCCTGTCGCAACACAGGACCACATACTGTTCGTACTAAGTTTTCTTCAAAATGGTACATAACTTTGTCAAAGTGTAAAATGATCAGGGTAAAAATAGTGTACGCAGCAAGTCAAACAACCTAGCTCGGTACGGTACACAATAGTTCTCACAGACGGCAGGATACAGGAACGTCGAAAACCACACGAAGTAATGCATCCCTCCTAACAGTACATAACGGTTCAGGAAGGTGGTGGAGGTATTCTCTTATTGGGGACGTTTACAATCGCCGAAATTGGGTCTCTGACATGTCTTCATCCTTTCTCGATGGCGCATGATACAGATACTCGATTGTCGCCCGTGGGCGTTCGCTTGTTCGCCTACAACACACCACAAGCGACATAACTTCAGCAGGACAATGCACCATCACATCACCATGGGATTGTACAGAAAGGTTTGAAGAGAACATGATGGTTCCTGTACTCACACCTATCCTACACCTAGGTTACCTGAGCTAGACTCTAGGTCAGCAAATAATAAGATGTTCACATGATCAGGATGGCTATGCAACTTTACGGTGTCTGCTGGAGTCAAAGCCACGATCCATTACGGATGCCTTCAAGGTGGTAGTCTACAATACGTGGTTCTTGTTAGAGGTCTAAATTCAACTCCTCATGTGTATACTTGACGAACAGCATCATATTGAAATCTGGCACTGTGTGTGACTATGACTGCTACCAACTTCACATGTTAGCAGTAACCACGTCCTGAAAGCTGAGTCTATAGTCGAAGCTGCAGTCTTTCACCAGCACAAAGCGGCTCGTAAATTCATACCAGATAACGACTAACCTCAAGAGATTCATAACCCCCATGTTACCATCAACTGGCGGTTGCGGTGGAAAACGTTTGTTCACTATCTGTCCAATAATACATATAACTTGTAAGAACTGACATCGTCAGATGAAGAAAACACAGCAGACTGTTTTATTTATCCTAAATTATAATGATCTTGATCGCAATATAATGCAATTACATTATGCTGAAATCAAGACCATTAAAGTTTATAATACACTCCTGGAAATTGAAATAAGAACACCGTGAATTCATTGTCCCAGGAAGGGGAAACTTTATTGACACATTCCTGGGGTCAGATACATCACATGATCACACTGACAGAACCACAGGCACATAGACACAGGCAACAGAGCATGCACAATGTCGGCACTAGTACAGTGTAAATCCACCTTTCGCAGCAATGCAGGCTGCTATTCTCCCATGGAGACGATCGTAGAGATGCTGGATGTAGTCCTGTGGAACGGCTTGCCATGCCATTTCCACCTGGCGCCTCAGTTGGACCAGCGTTCGTGCTGGACGTGCAGACCGCGTGAGACGACGCTTCATCCAGTCCCAAACATGCTCAATGGGGGACAGATCCGGAGATCTTGCTGGCCAGGGTAGTTGACTTACACCTTCTAGAGCACGTTGGGTGGCACGGGATACATGCGGACGTGCATTGTCCTGTTGGAACAGCAAGTTCCCTTGCCGGTCTAGGAATGGTAGAACGATGGGTTCGACGACGGTTTGGATGTACCGTGCACTATTCAGTGTCCCCTCGACGATCACCAGTGGTGTACGGCCAGTGTAGGAGATCGCTCCCCACACCATGATGCCGGGTGTTGGCCCTGTGTGCCTCGGTCGTATGCAGTCCCGATTGTGGCGCTCACCTGCACGGCGCCAAACACGCATACGACCATCATTGGCACCAAGGCAGAAGCGACTCTCATCGCTGAAGACGACACGTCTCCATTCGTCCCTCCATTCACGCCTGTCGCGACACCACTGGAGGCGGGCTGCACGATGTTGGGGCGTGAGCGGAAGACGGCCTAACGGTGTGCGGGACCGTAGCCCAGCTTCATGGAGACGGTTGCGAATGGTCCTCGCCGATACCCCAGGAGCAACAGTGTCCCTAATTTGCTGGGAAGTGGCAGTGCGGTCCCCTACGGCACTGCGTAGGATCCTACGGTCTTGGCGTGCATCCGTGCGTCGCTGCGGTCCGGTCCCAGGTCGACGGGCACGTGCACCTTCCGCCGACCATTGGCGACAACATCGATGTACTGTGGAGACCTCACGCCCCACGTGTTGAGCAATTCGGCGGTACGTCCACCCGGCCACTATACGCCCTCGCTCAAAGTCCGTCAACTGCACATACGGTCACGTCCACGCTGTCGCGGCATGCTACCAGTGTTAAAGACTGCGATGGAGCTCCGTATGCCACGGCAAACTGGCGGACACTGACGGCGGCGGTGCACAAATGCTGCGCAGCTAGCGCCATTCGACTGCCAACACCGTGGTTCCTGGTGTGTCCGCTGTGCCGTGCGTGTGATCATTGCTTGTACAGCCCTCTCGCAGTGTCCGGAGCAAGTATGGTGGGTCTGACACACCGGTGTCAATGTGTTCTTTTTTCCATTTCCAGGAGTGTAAATAACGCGCTTAAGCAAACAGGACGCGGATGCTTTATAGTGTGCAGCTGGTCCATCAGGGTTCGTCACTAAAAATGGAAGTTGAAAAGTGGACTTAGATTAGACAGCCAGAAAACTATTTCCTCAATCTCAGAAAATGAGCTATTCGTCAGGCCAACAGGGTGCAGGGGATGTCAGCCTGCCGCCATGTGCTTCTCTGCCTGTGGTGTCATGCGGATGCGTTATGGAGGGGCATGTGGTGAGTAAACCCCTCTCCCGGCCATTTTGCAGACTTTTGACTGCACGGTCATGTAGCTCCTCCCACCAAGGAAAAATCCTTGGCAGTACCGGAAATCGTACCCGGGTCCTCCACATGGTAGCCATCTACGTTGACATCTCGGTTACAGAGGCGGACTGCTTTCATACTACAACGGCTAAATTTGTTCTGTGTAAGTTCCTGTGTGGCATATGGTGGAAGACACATAAACTAATAAGCCAAAGCACTATATTCAACTGACAGCTACGAGAGTGAATGGCGCTAGTTGGCGCTGTGGGTTCGTGACGTGGTAAGGAAAGTGCATAAGTGGAACAGAGACGAATGGAGAACCTTTCCAGCGAGGATACGGGCCGGGAATTACGTTGGTTCAAAAAATGGCTCTGAGCACTATGGGACGTAACATCTGAGGTCATCAGTCCCCTGGAACTTAGAACTACTTAAACCTAACTAACCTAAGGACATCACACACATCCATGCGCGAGGCAGGATTCGAACCTGCGACCGTAGCAGTCGCGCGGTTCCGGACTGAAGCGCCTAGAACCGCTCGGCCACCGTGGCTGGCAAATACGTTGGCATAAGCGACTTTGGCAAGGGGCAGATTGCTATGGTCCAGCGCCTGGCATTTCGGAAACGACGAAGCTGGTCGGCTGTTCGCGTGCCATCGCCGTGAGCACCTATGGAAAGTGGTTGAAAGACGATGAAACCAAGGGCAGACGACGAAGTGTTCACAGCCCAGGCTCATCGCAGAACGTGGAGGTCGGAGGTTGGCCGTTCCGTAAAGCAGGCTAGTATTTTGGATCACGCCATTTAGTGCAAACTGTTGATCATGGCGTTCCGCAGTAGACGAACGATACATGTTCCCATGTTGACACAACGACATCGTCTATTACGATTACAATGGAAACTGGAACATAGAGGTTGTACTGTGGAGCATTGACCTTTTGGATAACATCGGAAGTTCACTGAGGCTTTTTGTGGATGATGCTGTGGTACATCGAGAGGTTGTAACAATTGAAAATTGTACTGAAATGCAGGAGGATCTGCAACGAATTGACGCATGGTGCAGGGAATGGCAATTGAATATCAATGTAGACAAGTGTAATGTGCAGAGAATACATAGAAAGAAAGATCCTTTACGATTTAGCTACAATATAGCAGGTCAGCAACTGGAAAGTTAATTCCATAAATTATTTGGTAGTAGGCATTAGGAGTGATTTAAAATGGAATCGTCATATAAAGTTGATCGTCGGTAAAGCAGATGTCAGATTGAGATTCATTGGAAGAATCCTATGCAATCCGAAAACAAAGGAAGTAGGTTATAGTACACTGGTTCGCCCACTGCTTGAATATTGCTCACCAGTGTGGAATCCGTACCAGGTAGGGTTGATAGAAGAGATAGAGAAGATCCAACGGAGAGCAGCGGGCTTCGTTACAGGATCATTTAGTAATCGCGAAAGCGTTACGGAGATGACAGATAAACTCCAGTGGAAGACTCTGCAGGAGAGACGCTCAGTAGCTCGGTACGGGCTTTTGTTGAAGTTTCGAGAACATACCTTCACCGAGGAGTCAAGCAGTATATTGCTCCCTCCTACGTATATCTCGCGAAGAGACCATGAGGATAAAATCAGAGAGATTAGAGCCCACACAGGGGCATACCGACAATCTTTCTTTCCACGAACAATACGAGACTGGAATAGAAGGGAGAACCGATACAGGTACTTAAAGTACCTGTATGGATGTAGATGTAGATGTAGACTACGTGTTACCCGGTCGGATGAATCACGTTTCTTGCTACACCAGGTCGATCATAGTGCGGGATACTCAGTCATCTAAACGAACAGCTGCTCGAAACACCTACAGCGCCACGGTAGGACGAGGGTGGGAGGTGGGACAGTATAATGCTATGGGTGACATTCACCTGGCCTTCCATGGGACCTGCAGTAGTAATCAAAGGCACCATGACAGTTGTCGACTATATGAATGTTATTGCGGACAAACTGCATCTCTTCATGCTTGGCTACTTCCGCTAGGCTGTGGAATATTCAGGCAGGATAACGGCCCGTGTTACGAGGCCAGAATCGCGCTACAGTAGTTTGAGGAACATGATAATGAACTCACGTTGATGCCTTGGGCACCAAATTCGCCTGATTAGTGCCCGATGCAAAACATTTATCACGCTATCGACCGTCGGCCCCAAGCCTACAAACAACGAGGCCGTTATTTATGGGAATTGCGTGGCCTGTGAGTAGACATCAGGTCTCACATATCTCCGGAGACCTACCAAGGAATTATAGAACCCACGTCACGCAGTATTACCGCTCTGCAGCGCTCAAAAGTGTGCCATTACGTGGTCATAATGATTTGGCTCGTGGGTGTACTATTACAGTCCTGTTCAGTTCGCGTGTTTTCCACACATACAATTGCAAAATGTGCCTGTCTGTATGAACGTGGATCCCTAACATATTTCATTTGTTTCAGCAATTTGTCGTTATAACATTTCGAAAATTTAATTAACTGTACACAACACCTTTTCTCAGTGAGTTATAGAACCGTTTAAAACACAGTGCTTGTATTCGGGAAAATCAGAATTCAGATCCCGTCCTGTCATCCTTACATGGGGTTTCCGTGATCCCCTAAACCATTTAAGGCAAGTATCACGATGATTCCTTCTAAAAGGCGATATTGATTTAGTTTTCCAGTACCGTTCAATTGAGAAAAAGAAGGCTAGGGTTTAATGCACCGTTTCCGACGAAATCATCGGAGACAGATCGTGAGCTCTGTTGTGACCTTTTCGAGGGAACCAGTCTATTAAGTAGTTAGTGCTCAATATCAAGAAATCGTCAATGACAGGGGGCGCTAAACTCTAGCTTCCGCATTTAATAACATTAGGAGTCGCATGTGCATTTTTTAAAGTAACGCGTGAAACATTATGTTCTAGATGAAGGAGCGCTATAAGAGACAATTAGGATTTTAACGAGTTGCTTAAAACTCTGAACATGAATTAAGCATTCGTTTATTTCGTTTCGGTGCTTGTTATATGCTAAATAGCTGTATATTTACAGTAATATTGAAAGGGCGCAGTTTTACCGGGGAATTTAATAGTCTGGCTACACAATCGTATGGATAATGCCAGTTTTATTCTAAACGGGACTCTTTTTATGGTTTATTATTGACAGTGCCCCATTGTTTCCACATGTACCACTTTGATGCGAATGTCAATTTATTATATTTGATTGCCGCTTTTGGCCACTCCAGCGTCGGTACAAAACGTCAAAAGTGTTGACCAACGCTCTACGCTCTTTCTGCGGGATAACATCGTAAATTTACATGATCAAATATTAATATGTCACCCAATTAAACTTACGATTCGCAAAAAAGAGTTGTTTGCTTGATGGGCAACAAAATTCAGTGAAATTGCCTTTTGGTACTGTCTTTTTATGGCACTTTTGTCTAACAGGGTACTCTTTATTTTAATCACGAGATGCGCGTCACTCGGATTGAAATACGCACGTAGATTAGGCTCCAAATTAGGTCATGAAATACAGTTCATATTTTAAATACTTTGGGTGCATAGTGCTCCGCAGGTGCTTAAATTGCACAAATTCCTTCTTATCTCAAACTAAACCACCTTTCAGCTGCCTTTTATCAATTTTAATATCCA
The DNA here is from genome assembly GCF_021461395.2 of Schistocerca americana. Lineage (NCBI taxonomy): Eukaryota > Metazoa > Arthropoda > Insecta > Orthoptera > Acrididae > Schistocerca > Schistocerca americana. Next base: position 654,028,787 of record NC_060130.1, on the reverse strand, counting down.
CCCGTGTTCAAGAATAGCCCATCATCAGGAAATTAAACATGGTGTTTACGTCCACCTTAGATTCTTTCACTACGTCGCACTGATACTGCGATATATATAGATTTCTTGAAGGGTCATTATGAACATTATATATGATATCATCTATATAAACGATTTAGGAGACAATGTGAGCGGCCTTCTTGGATTGTTTGCAGATGATGTTGTCATTTAGCTTCTAGTAAAGTCAAAACAAATTGCAAAATAATTTATCCAGATACCTGAATACTGAAAAAAGTGTCAACTGACTCTAAATAATGAAAAGTGTGAAATCATCCACATGAGTACTAAAAGGAATCCGTTAAATTTCGGGTTACACTATAAATCACACAAATTTAAAGCCTGTTAATTCAGCTGAATAGCTTCGAATTGCAATTACGAACGGTTAAGACTGGAATGATCATATAGATAACGTTGTGAGGGACGCAAATCAAAAACTGCGTTTTATGAGAGAATATTAGAAGATACCATAGTTCTACTAAAGAGACTGTCAGAGAACTGCTGTGCAGTATGGGATCCTTACCAGATAGGATTGACGGAGGACATCGAAAAAGTTAAAAGAAGGGTAGCTCATTTCGTTTATCGTGAAATAGGAGAGATAGTGTCACGGATATGATACGCGAGATGGGGTGATAATCATTAAAACAAAGGCATTTTTCGTTGCGGCGAGATCTTTTTACAAAACGTCGATCTCCAGCCTTCTTCTCTGAATGCGAAAATATTTCATCGACACCCATCTACGTAGGAATAAATGATCGTTATAATAAAATACGGGAAATATGAGCTCGCCGGAAAGATTTAGGTGTTCTTTTTTCTCCCGCTGCGTTAGAGAGTGGACGGTAGAGAAATAGTGTGAAAGTGGTTCAATGAACCCTCTGCCAGGCACTTAAGTGTGAACTGCAGAGCAGTCACGTAGACGTAGAAGTCTTACATGTACTACGGCACTGCTGCCCACAGTAGAAAAAGCAATATATATACCAAGCATACAGCCATGGTAGGCTCGACAGTTCACACCAATGCACTTTATTCTCATGTGGAAAGAAGTTGAGATACTACGCGATTATTTATAGGACAGCTGAGGTACACCGAAAAATCTGCATGCTGTCTGTCCCCCAGCACGGTACTGGCATGTGCGTCTCACGACAAATGCGGGTTAGACAAAACAATGTAAGTGTAGTGATGTAAACGTCACATTTACACACAAAGTTTTCTCGCTTACCAGTAAAACATTGATGTTGTCTTTTGTTTCCTCCTAACATCCCTGGAAGTTTTCTTAGCTCTCAATATGTTATCTACAGTTATGGTCGATACTAGACTTCCACTGGGGCAGAATTGCCAGAATTGGTAGCGCCCATTCAGTTGGTATCTCCATGAAAACCGTTGCAAATCCACTAGCAGTAAATGAAAATGCTGTATCGTACTTCACGACAGTACACAGCGTTCATGGGAAAAATGGCCTGTTAAATACAATACTGGAACAAAAAGTAAGTCTTATGATGGAGACAGAAGACATTAAAGAGGATTATTACCTTTAATAAGAAAACATCTACCACAGCAGCTGCTGAGTTTAATATGCGGCTGCAGAACACTGTGTCGATGGAAACCGTGACACTATGTAGGTACTGTTCGGTATGTGACAATGCAAATGTGGACAATGTGTATTAATTTACTCATGTTTAAGAACATTTTTTAGCTATCACAATATTTATCGACCAAATATTTTTTAACTTGTCACATGCTAGATACAGATATGTTTATCTTCTGTCATTCTGTGAAAAAAAAGAGTGACACCATTTTATTCTACAAGTTCTGGTTTACTTACGTATAAGCTTACATTCAGCTATCTCTGATAGATTTATTAAAAGACGGATGGTTGTTCTAACGAACTTGTATTGACAGTAGACGTAGAGATACACCAAGTCATGTAATATTTGGGCGATTATTCAAAGTAGCTTCTGGTAGTCTAAAAGGTTGCTTACTGCGATCTTCAACCCCTTTGTCCAAATGGAGCCAAGTGTTTTCGGTGTCAATCCTAATTGTAGTGCCCCTACAGACGGTCCATTCATTTAAGCAGAACACAACGTTATAAAATGGGCGGACTCAGACGCCCTTCACTCATCTTGGTTACAGTCATTCGGATTCGCTTAAACGTCTCCTGTGCTTGTTACCCGTTCGTCAACGCACCACGAACGTTACACAAATGCTCTTTAGTTGGACGAAGTGTTGGGATATCCGTAGAGATTAGACGTTGATAGTTAAGTGAACTGAAGGACCAACAATCGCCTCCTAGTATTTCTGCGCAACGTTTGAGTAACTTACGATCCATCCCGCAAATTACGCGCCAGAAATGAGGCTAAAATTACACTTGACAGAATACAAAATTGCCGGAGATGAAATATGAACCCGCTGCCTTGTTACGCAGGAGCCAATTAGAAGGCGCACAGTACTGCTCGAAAAAGTAAAGAATACTTGCGAGTCAGACTGAAGGATTCACATCATGACACTCTGCATAGGCACGCAGTATCTAAAGATTGTGTCACGTGTCACGTCATCCACAGAACAGCAGACTTAGGAAACGCGGTTTGAGCTGTAAAGTGGACTCACGAGAGGGACATCGGTAAGAAATACCTCGCAGTAGTTTCTAGACTGACTTCGTAGGTTGGTGACATTTTTACAAGAAAGACGGATTTCTGTTTTCATATACATGAAATTATACTTCTTACCTAGTGAAAGACTGTAAAATACATAATGCCAGGAAGTCGTGGCCAAAGAGACAACGCAAATGAAAGCGAATCTGTCGAGTGCCAGGATGGTCCGTGGGGGAGGATGAAGGACCAATCCCACTATACAGTTCTGAACGCACAGTGAGCACGTAATGATGCCTCTAACAGTATAATCTCCCATCAAATGCGAAGTGCGTGCTATAAATCGATTTCTTCATGCTGAGGGTCCCGCCTGATTTTATGCCGCCCACGTAACGCAACTGCCATATGTGACAGCAAAGTACGGCAACGGTGCAGGAATTTTCAAGCAGGGCGTACAGATGTCCGTGTTGCAGGCGGCCAGGAAAGAGCGAGTGTCAACCGATAATGTTGTTCAGCGAGTGGATGAGGCTGTGTTTTCTCTCTGAGTTTGTGCTCTTTGCTCACATGGGCCAGTAGCTATCAGGACAGCATTTTGGTACAGACAACGAGTTGCGAAACGGAGTAGACAATTGGCAGAAAGCGCAGGGGGCTGCCTTCTATGACGAAGATATTAGAAATCTGAAGCGACGCCTACGTAGATAAGTAGCTGGAAGGTGGAGATATATGTTTGAGATAAATTTCAAATAAAACATTTTTTTTATTTTCGGGACAGATAAGTCATTAAAAAAAAAAAAAAGCCTTTCTACAGGGTGTTTCCATAAGAGCGTGCAAAAATGTAACAGGACATAGAGAATGCTCCAATGAATAATTTGAGGTTGGGAACCTGGGGTCGGAGAAGGCATCTGAAGAAGATATAGAAGTAAACTTGTCTACAACTTTGTCTATCATTACTATTTGCCAGCTTAATTACAGCTAACATGCATACAAGTTTACACGTACTGCGGGGTTTATTAATATAAATGATTCAAACGGCTCTGAGCACTATGGGACTTAACATCTGAGGTCATCAGTCCCCTAGAACTCAGAACCACTTAAACATAACTAACCTAAGGACATCACACACATCCATGCCCGAGGCAGGATTCGAACCTGAGATCGTGGCGGTCGGGCGGTTCCAGACTGAAGCGCCTAGAACCGCTCGGTCACATCGGCTGGCGTTTATTTACACGCAGATTCTTTATTTCCTGCAAGGAAACATGGAAGACGAGCCTCATTACTAGGAAGTCATGATGCGAGTTTTGTTTACTTTACTTGTCCGTAAGGTGGCCCTATTGTATCGTATTGACATTGTCCTATGTCATGACGTGCTATGAATGAACAACAGACCCGTTCATTACTCAGTGCTACTCAGAGACATAGAGTACAATACGACGGAGCAGTGCCGGTAAAATTTCGCAGAACTCACTGACATGCACCTTGTGTATGGAGAAGTACGTTGAAATACTCTGGCTGCTGAAAGGCTGTACAGGGAACGATTTCCTAACAGGCATTATCCGTCACGACGAGTGTTTATTTCTCTCGATCGACGAATGCGGGAGACTGGTTCATTGGAAAGAAGAAACGAGGGGCCTGGCATCATGAGGACGACTCGCACACCCGATTTTGAAGAGGAGGTGCTGAATGGTGTTGCAGGGGAGCCGCGCGGAATTAGCCGAGCGGTCGCCGGCACGGTAGCTCAGCGTGTTCGGTCAGAGGGTTAGCTGCCCTCTGTAATAAAAAAAAAACTGAGTTCTTCGATCAACTACGAACTTAAACTGATGTCTTACGACGTCCGCCCCGAGCAGATTCAACGAACAATAGCGAACAAAATGAGATTAAAAAAAAAAAAAGCGGTCTAAGGCGCTGCAGTCCTGGACTGTGCGGCTGGTCCCGGCGGAGGTTCGAGTCCTCCCTCGGGCATGGGTGTATGTGTTATCCTTAGGATACTTTAGGTTACGTAGTGTGTAAGCTTAGGGACTGATGACCTTAGCAGTTAAGTCCCATAAGATTTCACACACATTTGAACATTTTTTGTTGTAGCGGACTCCACTTCAAGTACTCGTCGTGCTGCAAGTGACACATTGGCGCTGCACGTACTAGCCTGTGGCGAGTACTCCACGAGCAACAATTACACCCACATCACCCACAACGAGTCCATGCTATGCTTGTGACTGACTTTGCTCCAAGGGTCACATTGTATCAGTGGTTGCTCCAGCAATGGACTGATCGTCCTGATTTCTTCCAAATCGTGCTGTTTACTGACGAGGCGTGATACTATTTCGCACAGCAGGAATAGCCATGTGTGTGATGAGGAAAACCCTCACACTGAAGTAGAGTCTCACCATCAAGTACGTTTTGCTGTGAATATCTGGGCCATATATTTTAACTGGCCGTCTGAATAGCCACCTGTACTTGAGGTTCGTCAAAAGACTTCTACCTGAGTCTTTGGCGAGCGAACCCTTCACTGTTCGTGAGAGGATGTGGATGTAACATGACTGTGCTCCGCCTCACTTCAGTGTGGATGTCCGCAACCATCTCAGTGCTGTATTTCCTGGTCGCTGGATTTGAAGGGGAGGTCCTATTCCATGGCCTGCGAGCTCACCTGACCTAAACCCCTTGATTATTTCCTATGGGAATATCTAAAGCCACTGGTGTATGAGACCCCAGTGGATATGGAGATGGAATTAGTTGCCAGAATTGTAGCTGCCTGTGATGCGATTCGAAGCACACGAGGGATATTTGTCAGGGTGCGTTAGAATTTTGTTCGCCGATGTCTTGCTTGCATGAGGTTGAAGGGCATTAGTTTCAGCACATTTTGTAAGCTACAGTACAAATGGTACGTTCATTTTGTGCCATTGATGGTATTTGCAGTTAGCTATAACTTATGTAAATAAAAAAGTACACACTAATGTGATTTTTTTCCTATTATCTCCTTAAACTGGTTTCTCCGACCACAGGTTTACTAACTAAAATTGTTCAGTGGACCATCCTCTGTGTTCTTTTAAATTTTTGCACGCCCTTACGTAAACACCCTGTATACTGACGGATTAATAGCGTGTTGGGAAAGCAGTGCAGCAGCGATTCTGCGCGGGATGGATTCGATAAGTCGTTGCTAGGTTTCCACAGCTCCACGGCACCCGATGTCTATGCACAGGTCACGCTTCTCCCGTAAATTATGGCCCGGTGGTTTGTGGCACCACCACCTAGGTGGTGGTGTTTGTAGGCGCAAAGCTGGCGCCTGCTAGTGTCGCATATGTGTTCCATTGAGTTGAGATCAGCCGAACTTGGTGGCCAAGACATCAACATAAGTTCACTATGACGTTCTGCAAACTACTGCAGCACGTTTTTGGTCTTGTGACACGGACAGTTATCCTGCTGAAAGATTGTATCACCGTTGAGGAAAAAGTCAAGCATTAAGGGATGCAGCTGGTCCCCAATGATGTTCACTTACGCCGCCGCTATCGTTGTGCCTTCGATTGCTACCACATGTCCCATGGAATTCCAGGTGACTGCCGCCCCCCCCCCCCCACCCAAAGCACAATACTTCCCCCATCCGTGCATGTTTAGAGGAGCCGTGAGGAATTGGTGAAATTTCAAACATACTTCTGAAACGATGTTCCAGCTTAATAAGTAATGTCCGTAGCGATACAGACAATGCATCACAGCCACTTGGAATTTTTTCAGTCAGCTTAAATATGCAATTTTTAAAACTGTTCATCATCAAAGGACACTTACACAATTATCGTCAAATTTCCTTACAGACATATTTTTCCAAGATATTCGACAAATAATGTACTCAGGAGTAGTCTCACTTTTAAGGAGAAGCAATTTGCCTAGCGTATTACAGTTAGGATTCCAGAAGGGTTTCTCATCTGAGAATGCTATTTACACGTTCATTCATCAAATAGTACAAGCTTTAACTAATAGAATATCGCCAGTTGGTATTTTTTGTGATCTTCTCAAGGTGTTTGATTGTGCAGATCATGATCCTGTCTTGGAAAACTTCTTGATCTATGGAACATAGCTTGTCTGAATCATTCTTAACTAACAGAACGCAAAAGGTTCTGTTGAAGAATTCAATGCCGGAAAGAGAGAAAATTTTAGTGACTGAGGAGAAATCCGGAAGAGGGTCCCACAGTGTTCAACTTTTCGTCCACTCCTATATCTTATATATCTGACTGACCTTGCACTTAACATTCAACAACCAGAGCTGATATGTTTGCGGGCTATACTGTGTTATAATAAATTCCATTAGAGAGAGGACAACAAGAGAGATGGTAAATGGTATTTTCCAAAGAACTATAAAATTGTTCTCAGAAAATGGACTCTCCCTATATTTTGAAAAAACGCACTATATTCACAGAATTAATAGAGTGTATGCTGCCTGATATTTTATTCTTTATGTAAGCTTACTTTGGCTTTATTGCCTTCATTAGTACATCTACAAACAATCGCATTTATTTATGTTTTACGCAATATATATTTTTTAAATGTTTATTACATTGGATGTCGTACTCACTTGTAAATGGACTTATGTCAACTTTTAGTAAACTATTGCTGCTGTCCGCTATTGTTGGATGTATTATTTTTTCAGTAACATTTTATAGTTGTTCGGTGATTCGATGTTGCACATATATTATAATATGTTTTATGTTATTTTGACAGTCATAGAAATTGAAGTTTGCACAGCTAGTTGTTTACTGAAAGATGTGTATGTTGTTGCACGTTGTGTATCTATGGAACTGTTATTGCTGTGCTTGTTATCTCTGGTGATCTGGTTATCCGTTGCCCCTGTATAAAATTTAAGTACTTTTTTTAAAAACTATGTGTGCTTGAAATCAATTTGTTCATTTAATATGTCGTGGGGATAATCCTAAGTTTGTACGTATACTTCGAATTCCTCCAAAATATTCACGATTGGATCCTTTGGGATTTTGTGCAGGATCTGTAGTGCATTTTGAATGTTATGTACAAAGAAAGCTAATTGGTCGTTATTTGTTTCTCTTGTGTATCCTCTGAATCTTCAGATGAAATTTCTTCCCACAATCGCTGTTTCCTTATGCTGCCATGTCCTCCACATGTTTTTTTTTTTTTTTTCACCGATAAGATAACAGTACCTCTTTTAGTTTCTACTACCTCGAGCGTGTTGTGAACAGCACCATCTGGCGATGGTCAACACCAGAACAGTATTCATGTACATGACTGCAAAGTGAGAAAACAATGCTCTTTGAAAAAAATGGTTCAAATGGCTCTGAGCACTACGGGATTTAACATCTGAGGTCATCAGTCCCCTAGAACTTAGAACTACTTAAACCTAACTAACCTAAGGACATTACACACATCCATGACCGAGGCAGGATTCTAACCTGACTGAAGCGCCTAGAACCGCTCGGTCACAGCGGCAGACAATGCTCTTTGAAACAGAACATTAAGACCTCTGCTACCCCATCGCTGAGGAAGATGAGATTAACTGTATAGGTCATCAGTTTCTGATAGATGTTGGAAACACTCTACAACTGCAGCAAAATCTTCTAGTTTCCATATGTTGAGTGTGATGCCTTCCACATCTTTGTCAATGAGAAACATCGCCTCTCTGTTTTATTTCTACCAACATGTGTGTTGTGGGAGCTGCATTGTTTACACCATGTGATGTTCAGTTTTCTGTGAGAGTCAGTGGATCCAAACATGTTAATGTTGGTTTAGCACCTGACACTGCCCTCATAGTCATGGTACAAAAACAAAGTGTATGGCAGTGTACAAAGCTGTAGTCGTACACTGCTTGGATGTATTGCAACCCAAAAAACAATGTATTAAACTGCTTATGAAGGAACGATACAGGAACGCTCTCCTGTGATTGATGGTCTGCTGGATGTGGTCATCCTCCAGTACAGTCGACAAAACTTTACGCAGATCTAAACAAGCGACTTTGAGCACCGGCCACCTGCCCAAACAGAGTGATACGTTTATATGTAATATGCTTGACGTCAACATGTAGATGGTATTTGTTTTTCAATATATCGGAAAAGAGAGATGCAGTAAAATCTAGCCGGCCGAAGTGGCCGTGCGGTTAAAGGCGCTGCAGTCTGGAACCGCAAGACCGCTACGGTCGCAGGTTCGAATCCTGCCTCGGGCATGGATGTTTGTGATGTCCTTAGGTTAGTTAGGTTTAACTAGTTCTAAGTTCTAGGGGACTAATGACCTCAGCAGTTGAGTCCCATAGTGCTCAGAGCCATTTGAACCAGTAAAATCTTATAGGAAGTTCTATTACAAGGAGTGGTATAACTGGTTAAAGTTTGGATGCAGATGGTTCTCTCAAAACTACACCGATTTTGCTCATCAAACTAATAGGAATTGGCTGTATCTATTCTCATGGAATCATGACTATTTTATTATTATTGTCACGACTGCGTGTTTAAAAATAGGTGTTACTTCAATTCCTGTGTTATTTCCTACTTCATAACCTCTTATTGTATAGTAGTCACCACTTGAATTACAGCTCATTGTGGAATCGAGAAATGATATTGTTTTTTCCTGACATGTGAGTAGATTGCGTGAAACGGATTGTGACGATCAAATCGTTTACAAAACTAGAACAATCTGCTGCTATTTCAAATGATTGTCTATTGTATGATAGAAATATTACACGCAAAAATGCCAAATGCAAGCATGCGGATGTTATTTGGTTTCTATGTAATGGAAGAGGGAGAGCGAGAGAGAGAGAGAGAGAGATGCAGTAAAATCGTATAGGAGGTTCTATCACAAGACGGGCTCTCATGCTTTTCTTTCGTAAACGCCAGTGGGATATAGCTTTGCATTGGTAAAATTCAACTTGCCATAGTGTACAAAACAGAAACATCCTCTTGAATTATAGCTTGTTATTGTCGAACATAAAATTATTGTGTTTTCTCTGACATGTGAATAAATAGCATGAAAGGCTGTATTCTGTAATGTTATTTCAGGTGTCTGAAATGTTTGTAATAGACACATGCATGACAGTTTGTTTACAGACACTAATTTTAATGTGAGAGACGCTCTCAGATTGTGTATTTTATCCATCAAGCTGAAAGAAATTGCTTAACAAAGATTTTTTTTTCGGAGCTTAGATTCTCGCTTTTTCGTTACTCCGATGATACTTTCGAAATAATGAGGACATTCTGTGGTAATCACTAGCTTGTGCAGAAAAATAGTGGAAGTTGTTTTCCCAATTTTACGCACGGTGGACATGTACAAGGGGTGTATAGCCTGACCTCTGAATTTTGGTCATCTATAATTGGCGGTGGTGCACTTTGTTGCATGTCGCAAAATAATGAGATGCGAATTGCATAATGCAGTCAAATGCAAAAATCTGTACCGATTTTGCTCATAAAACTAAAATAAAATGGACTGCGCCTATTTTCATGGAAATAATTAGTATCGTCGCAATTGTGTTTTCCTTTTTAATAGATGCTCGATTGTAAGAGATGCATTGACGTTAAGTACAATTGTTACAGTGCAATGGCGGGCACTTGTGGTGGCGGTGTGTGCATGCGTACGTGTGTGTGTGTGTGTGTGTGTGCGTGTGTGTGTGTGTGTGTGCGTGTGTGCGTGTGTGTGCGCCCGTGTTGTCGTCCTAGGCAGATGTGCCCTGACCAGGGTGTTGCTATGTTTTAGCCTCATTCTTTTCGTTTTGTTCTGCAGGCAGCTGGCGTTATGGACTTTTGTGTTAGTGAAGAACCACCGAATGGAGCATTCTGCCTTGTGCCCCATGCTGGAGGCTGCTCAGACCGCAGCTGGGTGAAGACCTTACTCCCAGATATGGCAGGAGCTGTGGCCAGCAGAGGCTGTGAGCTGCTGGTTATGCAAGCAGTGGATATTTGAAAAAGCTATCCGGAGAGCCTCCGCAATTTTGTCGTTGTTCCAGGGGGAGTCCTGTCTTTCTGAGAAATACATATGCGAGATTGCATGAAGCGTCCTCTTCTTGTCTTTTGTCTGTCTGTGACTGATTTCTGCAGACTGGAGACACTATATCAATGCCACCAGAAGGATTTCTTTGTGGACCAACAGCAGCAAGATAGAACAGGCCTCTATCCCTACCTACGGTGAGGAGAGGGAGAGATGAGGGATGGTAGGGGTGAGAGCGTAAGACTGCCTCTAAGATGATCAGTTTGTGAGTGCCCATCGAGGAGGGCACAGCTGCAACTTCGGCTCCATCTGCAATCTTTTGGCATGACAGTTTTCCCCAACACATGTGTTACATTATGACCCAGTGATTACGAGTGCTGGTTTTCCTTTTCATATCAATATGGATACGTAATTAGAACAATGAAGCATTTCCCATCAATTCTGGTAATGTGTGTTGGCTTCCATTACCTGGGCTGCAGGGTGAATTTCAAGTAGGCATCTGTAGCGAATTCTGACGTCAAACAGCGTTAAGTAGAGTCCTCAGCTGTATGCTTACAGGTAATACAATTATTAAATTCCTCTCTGTCCAGCACCAGCATCTTGTCAGTTGAACACAATCCCCCCGCCCCCCCCCCCAAAAGTAAAGATAGTACCTCCCACTCCACCCTATCTTCCCGCCAGCTTGTAGGTTTGAGTGCGTCTGACACTAGTTTCGAGTGGTATTGCGGAATTTTTCCTAGTAGGATAACACTAGTTGTATAGCATCGTCAATTTTTGAACTATGTATATAGTTTTGAAATTTGGACCGATCTTCTTGATTAATTATGTAATTAAGACAGATCTTTACATCAGCTTCCCAACCAACACAAATAAAGTACACTAACCTAACCTTCCTCTCTTGCGTCTGAACGGTTTTCATGTGTTGCGGGGTGCCCTTGGGCTTCCTATCCCGAAGGATCAGGTTTCGAGTCCCAGAAACGGCACCGCCATTTTTAATTTCCCACCAATTCCCGGGTGAGATGTGGAGTGGGACGTCAGCACAGCCATGGGCCAAAGAAATTCCTACCAAAATACGAAATTGGTGCCAAAATTCGAAATTTCTGCCAAAACTCGAAATTCCCACCAATAGTGGTGGGGGGGGGGGGGATAGGGGAAGGGGGGGTAGAGGAGGGGGCGAGGACCTATGTGCCAGCTGAGGAAAACGTACGATGTCATCCAGGAGTGGGGTGGGAAGGGATGGACATGGTAGTGGGGGTGATTAATTGATCAATTTAATTAACTTGTATATAAATTCCATATCAAAATTCAGCTTGTGCTCCCCTTACCCTACTACTACCGTATGTATTTTTTGGTGTAGAATCAAATTGTGCAATAGTAATGGGGTGTCCTCATTTGAAAGTACGACGTTGACCCACACAGAAGGGGTGGATAGGAGGTAGTCAGTTCTAGCACAGAGAGATGTCCACTTCATGAATATTAACTTTTCACCTAGAACATTGGTTTCGTACAATGTGTCATTTTCGAGATATGTAGTTGTAAGAAAAGCTCATTAACTTTGCTGTATTGAATTTTACACATTTATTCCGATCTGTTTCGGTTTTCAGCCTTCATGCAGGGACTATGGCAAATAGAAAGGAACAATACATGTTAGTGTTCTCAAATTAAAACGAACACCCTGTGTTTTCAAAAGTCTGGAGTGCAACATACGAGTCTTCCCACATCGAGAAGGTGCGGCTACTAAGCTTCCAGTTTTCTGCCAGTTTTATTATGTCCCACTACCTTCTACCCAACACAACGCCAATCTAGTCCGGGAAAACAACAAAAAGTTTTTCAAAAAAGAAGTTTGCTGGCACCGTGACTAATCTGAGCTACAAGCTAACGTGACAATAAGCGCTACAGCCTGAAGAATTTTAAGTACGACAATCTGCACTAGTTTTCAACCTTGATGCCTGTGACAGTCTGTTGCTGTCTGTGCAAGTGGTGTAGTGATTAGTGGAAAGAGACATGCAGTTTTTAAAAAAAGTTCAATATTAGAGGTCACTCACCGAGTAACTTTTTTATACTCCGTTTCGTCTGTATGCTAAAGGTAGGTGCGCATAAGAAGGCAGTCGTAATTTAATTCACATTATGAGGCATCAAAAAAAGCTGTACCGTCCACAAATCTGAGCATCTCATACCCATGATATCTCCAAGGACCTCCTTTTCAGGGATCGTGCCTCAGTGTGCACTCATGTGTTTTCGTAATACAGAGACCGCCTACAGTCTACAGTGTTTCCTACTGTTCATCACTTTGGAGGATGTAATGTGCTTTATTGCTGTTGTACAATTTTCCATCCATATCGTCAATGATAAATCGAGTGAATGCCGTGAAGTGCACGTTTGATAGGAATAAAGACACACTATTCTCTTTTTGAAAGCCATGAATGTATTCACGGAGAATATCCGTTGACAGAAAGTGGTATAATAATTATCTAAAAAGATAATGTATAGAACTGCCTACTTCTGAATATATCTAGTGCAGAAAGATGTTGAAGTTAGCGGTTGCTGACTCCGGTGTCAGAAGGGTTCCTCAAAATGAAGACAAAATTAGTCACGTGGCAATTAATCGTGCGAGGCATGGCGTCAAGAACATTAACGTATACAGTACACTGTCACGATTAAAATGTTATAGAAAATGAAATCAACTGCCAAATTATTAGTGTTAGCTAATAATGAATACCTATTGTAGCTTACCAAGTGTACACTAAGTGGCAAATTAGCACACAGATAATACGTGCTTTTGACCCCAGAAAATGACTTCAGAATCATCGTGAAAATGTGGAATTACTGTGATGAGAGTAGAAGTACAAAAAATCAATAAACAAATTAGCCGATGTTGTGAAGCAATAATACAAACTGCAAACTCCCATAAAATCAAAACTGGGTTCCCATACGAGCAGACATGTAAGTCTTCACTTTCAGCATTTTTCACCTCCAGATTACCACAGAATAAAAATACTAATTAGTCTGTACATTGCTTTCTAAATTTTTCCCCGTCAAGTTTTTGCTGGCAGAATATTTTTCGCTTTTTATTATTGAAATAGCTCGCTGTTCCCGGAGGAGATGCCTATGACTACTCCTAAAACGTGCTGAACAGAGATTATAGCATCAGGTTGGACTGTGTGGCGCGACTAGTACTCCAGGAGGAAAGCATATAGCTGAGAAATGACTTAGCCACCGACTTGTGGATTATTTCGGAAATCAAATTTGAACACTTGCCCGCGAAAGACAAAGATCCCAGGTTCAATATCTGGTCTGGTACATAGTAAAGCTGTGTTTGGATAGATCAGTCGGTTGAACACTCGCTTTCCAGAGGCAGTGATATTAGGTTCGAGTCCCGGTCTGGCACACAGTTTTAATCTTCCAGGAAGTTTCAAGATGTTAATTACCTTCACGAAGATTACTTCTTAATTTTTGTTATAATTGGTCATGAGAGACAAATGATTTGCTTTTTATGGCAATTCCTAGATGGTTTGAAAATTATTAGTCCAGAACTATAATTATAAGAACTCACACGCCCCTCCATACTGAAGTCTAAGCCAATGATATTTGACTGGCCGTCAGCGTGTGATCCACGAGGGTTGTGTTGTCTCATACAATTAGTGGTTCAGCCAGTAATTTCCTATTGCAATCAGAAAATGACTAAAACCGAATTCTCGATGATTAGCAGCACGTTGTTGCCATATCTCCACAGAACGACAGATAATACCAGATAATGATAAGTTTCCGTGTTTCGCAAGTGTTGATATAGTTCCGTGACTCCAGGGGAAACTATATGCAGACGACAACTGAAGGGAAAAGTCACATTCTCTCAGATACTCTCTCTCTCTCTCTCTCTCTCTCTCTCTCTCTCTCTCTCTCTCTCTGCCTCTCTCTCGCACACACAGAAACATGCTTCTGGCATCAGAGAATGTATGCTTTGATATATGAAATAATTCGAATGACACGTAACATTTCCATCAAAAATGTTCGGAGATTGAGACCAGCCCAATTATTCATCTCGATCGTGTTCATTACGATCCACCTGACGACTCAAGTTCAGTATAAGCGAGAGGATGAGGAAATGTATGCAGTCATTTTATTTTTCTTGCTCTCGTGCGTATCTCTGAGAGTTTTTCGAAGAACGGAAATATTGCGCATGTTATTCATTCTCATGTCAGGGTGGTTTTCATAATCGTTGTTATAAAATGCCGATGGAATTAATTGGCACTGCGTGGTCGAGCGTAAAAACACTCACTTCTTTCTTATCCACCCTGTGTTAAATTTCGGCACTATTGGTTGTGCACTGGCAATTGAAGGTAGCGAATTTCTCGAAGAATAATAAATTCGGCAAACAGACACACGCGAATTAATGGGTGCACAGCGAATTCGAGTTTCAAGAAAACAAATAAAACGTAAACAAAGTTTTTGAAAGCATGAGAACATATTAAATTAGCTATTGAAATGAATACTTTGTCATCTCACAAAATTTAATTTTAAATGCCCAACGGAATTAGGTTTTTTGCGGCAGCTGAGTACTTATTCACATAATGTAACTAGATGGGGTACCCGGGTTCACTCAAGAAGTTGATATGAGATTGTGTGGCAATTAGAATAAAAGGATAAACTTTAATGTGTAAGAGGTAAAAAAATGTTGAAAACATTCCAACTATAAGAAGTAAAATTTTTTATTGAAAACATATTCTGTCTGGAACCGCGCGACTGCTACGGTCGCAGGTTCGAATCCTGCCTCGGGCATGGATGTGTGTGATGTCCTTAGGTTAGTTAGGTTTAAGCAATTCTAGGGGACTGATGACCTCAGATGTTAAGTCCCATAGTACTCAGAGCCATTTGAACCATTTTCGAAAACATATTCTAATTATTTACAATACTTGTTTAGTAAACAACATTTTTTTATTTTGTTATCTGGGATAGCTCGAGAGCAAGCTACGCATAGTTTATCGTAAGAGAAGCAGGAACCTTTGTGGTTGATGACGCAATGTTTTAAAGTTTGTCTTCGCGCTTTTTTAATTGTTAAACTGTGGGCTAGTTTGATTGGAAATTGCAGTCTTTTAAATTGGAAAGCCAATTCAGTAGAGATCAGTGGTATTCTGCGCATAAATAACGTGTGTGTCCTTTGTACTCACCAGTCACAATTTCGGCTTGGATGATGTTATTCGATAGCTGTTTGACGATCATCCTTGAACCATTACATAATTTTGGTTAGTAGTATGATCGGAGATCCAATTTTATGTCGAAGGCAGTGTAAAGGCTTTCCTTGTACTTACAAAGAGTTTATAAATTCTGTAGGGAAGTTCACACTTTCTTCAACGTTCACAATCGTGTAGATCGCTTTGTATATTCTCCCTCCACTGTGAATTTTCTTTTGAATATTAAGGTTGATATCGTCGACAATATTATATCTAGTTGCCAACACTGCCCTTTCAAATAGCCAGTCCTGACTGATATAGCCGTGAACAATGTTTGGATAAATTTGTTTGTCGAGTTCGTTTTCAGCAGTGGTTACGTTGCAGAAATCACTTTTGAATTTAAAAAGGCTGGTCATCTGGTCAGTAGGATATGTGCCTCCACCTATTTGTAAAGGTTGTTGAGCAAAATGAGCAATTGTTTCCTCTTTCGATAGTTCAACTCTTTTGTTTGTCGGAGTATTTGGTTCAAATGGCTCTGAGCACTATGGGACTTAACTTCTGAGGTCATCTAGAACTTAGAACTACTTAAACCTAACCAACCTACGGACATTACACACATCCATGCCCGAGGCAGGATTCGAACCTGCGACCGTAGCGGTCGCGCGGTTCCAGACTGAAGCGCCTAGAACCGCTCGGCCACTCCGGCCGGCCGCAGTATTTGCATATGTGGCCAAAGATGTGATTTTTTTTTTCTTAAGCGCGCATTGATATCTTCTACTGGTGGTGACTTGTGGATAACTGGAAGTATTGGTCGAAAATCTCCGAGAGTATGATTAGAGCTCCTCCGAAGTCTTGTAAGAAACGTTTTCCCGATGCCGCCAGGTGCGTCCAAGTAAATAATCCCGCCAGTGTTGTCGATCCGATCCATGATAACGTTGTAAACTTCCTTTTGATTGTCATTGAGGAGTGGTTTGTTGTGAGCAATGTACTGAAGTAATTCGTTGATCATGTAGCTTTTTTCCCTTTAAAATTTCGAAGTTTAACACACTGATAGCATTTTTCGCGGTGCTGGCATCCCAAGTTGTACTAATGTCTGGTTGTTTACTGCTAAGCATTTATCTTCTAGGCGAATGAGTGTTTCATTGAAGACGTCGTTGACTTTGATGGTCAGTTCAGGATGAGACTGTCGGAGATAACTGGGTGTTGTGTGATGTCTTTAGGTTAGTTAGGTTTAAGTAGTTCTAAGTTCTAGGGGACTGATGACCATAGATGTTAAGTCCTATAGTGCTCAGAGCCATTCTGAATCATTTTTGAGACTGTCGGATATGGTTCAGTATGTCATCACTCATGCTTTCTTTGAAGGAGTTCCATAGCTGTTTTGGATTCGATGGGCAACATGTTGTTAGAATTATCGCGAATAAGTCTCTCATTTGTTCAGCTGAGACTGTGAGTGAGCATCCTTGGCATAGGTAACCGTCAACAGTCTTTAGATGTGAGAAAATTGTTGGTCGCCACATTTCGTGTAGCAACATTCGGTGATAGAAAGAGTCGGCGTTGCTCGGATGTACAGTGTATACTCGGCCTAGTGCGCCAGGTTTCATGATTCCTGGATGACATTCTACTGGAATTCCTTGTTTTCGTCGTTGAAAGAATTTTCTTGTTGTGTTCCACGTATAACAGGTAGGAACGTCGACATTTAGTAATGTTTTCGCGAATGGATCCGTTTGTTTGGCACAGTTGGTAAAAAGCTGTTAATGTTGTGTTTTGAGGTGGTTCGCTTGCAAATTTTCTGGTGGTGTCTCTTCTGAAGTAATCTTTCTGTCTATTCTCCACTGCTAGATGTTGCACAGTTAGTTCGTGTTCGTGTATGGGAAAACGGAAAATCCGCTACGCTGCTTCGTTACTGTTGATGTATCTTCCCATTTGGTACATGAGGATGTCGTCGTTTCTGTTTTGTTGTTCGCTGTCTTTGGCTATTTGAAATACTGCCATGTCACTGCCTTTTTTCAGATACTTACAGATATATTTGATGGATTTCGCTGAATTTCAGTAATCAACATATATTTGTGCTTGGAAAATCTTGGAAAGAAGTGTGTTATGTGGTACTACCCATTGATTATCTATTTCCAGTTCTTCGCTGCCTCGTATTCGGATTTTTGCTGTGAAGCCATCGTTTCTGGATGATTGTCTTCTGTATTTGTGTCATTCAAGTATTGTATTATATACTTTTTTTTTACATATTCCGTAACTCATACATGGCGAATTGGGCTTTAATGGTCTGCACTGTCCGTGAATCATGTTTTTCACTACTATGTCGTACAGTTCCGGATATTTTTGTGAATTGGGAAATTCAGCTCGGATGATTTTGTCGATGTCTGTGGTGTAGCCATTTGAGATTGTATGAGTAAGATAGCCCTCGGTTTTGCCATACGATTGGGTACAGCCAGCATATAACGGTTCCAAAGATGTGGTATTTTGCGATGATTTCAATAATTCTCGTTTGTTTTGGTCGGGAAACTCGGGCTATTATGTCGTGTTGATGCATGAGGGCTAGTGCGTATCTTAGTTGTTCTTTGATTTCTCGTTCGTTCGGAACTTAAACGCATTTCACGCTCTTCGTTTATTTCGTTTTTCCGCTGTTCTTTTTGTTTTCGCCGTTTTGTATCAGAATTGGCAAGCTCTCCTTCTCTTTTACGTTTGGGCATTGTCTAAAATATTATTTATTATTAACAAATACACTAAGTACACTTTACACTCTTTTCATACTTTATTTTCGATTTATATTCAATCACTGTATCATTTAGACTCTCACACTTCACTGTTAGTTTATATTCACTCACTGCATTAGTTTTTCGGTTCCCCCCTTCGTCAGTGATCAGAAACTGACGTTCGAATCCTCGACTGGTCTTGCTTTATATACCCCTAACAATGGCGCCACCAGTGGCGAATTCCAGAACATACCAAAAAGGATTCGAATGGCCCACAATGTTCCAGAATATTCCACAACATTCGAGAGTGTTCCCTAATGTTCCACAATCATTTGGCATGTTCCGAGATGTTCCCGAACATTCAAGAATCTTCCTGAATGTTCCAGACTATTCCTGAATATTCCAGAACGTTCCGGATTGCTTTGGAACATTCCGGAACATTCTGGTATGTTGTGGAATGTTCTAGAATACTCACGAACGTTCTGGAATGTTAATAAAATTTCTAGTTTCTCAAACTTCCCAGCCCGTGTATCTTCAAAAACACGTCTTTCAGGTAATAACGGGAACATTCTTCATGGATGAGGGATAGAGGGCTAGCACACTTTATAACTCCCTTGATCGCACCGGGACTCGTTTCTGAGTTTTAGCGGTACGCACATTGTACATTTATCATATAATACTGATATTGATTATTCATAATAGAATAGTAAAACTGAAATATCTTTAGAAAACGACAAGTAAAAATTAATTGCTAATAGTCCACTTTGTATCTACATCCATATTCCGTAAGCCACCTGACGGTGTGTGACGGAGAGTACTTCTGGTACCACTAAATGATTCCCCCTTCTCTGTTTCGCTCGCGAATGGCGTGTGGGAACAGTGATTGCAAGTAAGCCTTTGTATTAGCTCTAATAACTTAAATTTTCTCGTCTTGGTCATTTCGCGAGATGTGTGTTGGCGGAATTAATATGTCGCCCGACTCTTCACGGCAAGTACGTTCTCGCAATTTCAGTAGAAAACATCTTCGTGATGCACAACGCCTCTCGTGTGGAGTTTGTTGAGCAACTCTGTAACGCTCTCGTGCCAACTAAACGGTCCCGTGATGAAATGTGGCGCTCTCCATAGGATCTTCCCTATCTTTTCTATCTTACTTGGTAATTGTCCCAGACTGATGAACAATACTCAATAATCAGATGTAGCTGCCTGCCCTGTTTCAGAGGATGATTCTCAGCCTTCAAGGTCCGGGCAATCGCAGAAGGTGGGCTTATTGGTAGTTGGGAGCTCCAATGTTAGGCGCGTAATGGGGCCCCTTAGGCATATGGTAGCTAAGGAGGGAAAGAAATCCAATATGCACTCCGTGTGCATTCCGGGTGGAGTCATTCCTGATGTGGAAAGGGTCCTTCCCGATGCTATGAAGAGCACAGGGTGCAGCCAGCTGCAGGTGGTGGCACATGTCGGCACTAATGACGTGTGTCGCTTTGGATCTCAGGAAATTCTCTCTGGATTCCAGCGGCTATCTGATTTGGTGAAGGCTGCCGGTCTTGCTTACGAGATGAAGGCAGAGCACACCATCTGCAGCATCGTTGACAGAAGCGACTGCGGATCTTTGGTGCAGAGCCGGGTGGAGGGTCTGAATCAGAGGCTCAGGCGGTTTTGCGACCGTGTTGGCTGCAGATACCTTGACTTGCGCCATAGGGTGGTGGGGTTTCGGGTTCCGCTGAATAGGTCAGGAGCTCACTACACTCAGCTGGCGACTACACGGGTAGCGGAGGCTGTGTGGCGTGGACTGGGCGGTTTTTTAGGTTAGAAGGCCTCGGGAAAGTACGGGATGGGCTGCAATCTCAAAGGGTGCATGGCAAATACAGGATGTGCTTGAATCAAGGAACAGTCGGAATTGTAGTTGTAAATTGGGGAAAGTCCCTGAGCTTCAAGCGCTAATAGAAAGCACAGACGCTGGAATCGTTATAGGTACAGAAAACTGTCAACAGTAGCAACAGCAATTGAGAAATTCATACCTCATAAATTGGTAAGAGATGGAACTTATCCCCCATGGTACACAAAACGGGTCCGATCGCTGTTGCAGAGGCAACGGAAAAAGTATGCAAAGTTCAGAAGAACGCGAAATCCCGAAGATTGGCTAAAATTTACAGACGCGCGAAATTTGGCACGAACTTCAGTGCGAGATGCCTTTAATAGGTTCCACAACGAAACATTGTCTCGAAATTTGGTGGAAAATCCGAAGAAATTCTGCTCGTATGTAAAGTACACAAGCGGCAAGACGCAGTCAATACCTTCGCTGCGCAGTGCCGATGGTACTGTTACCGACGACTGTGCCGCTAAAGCGGAATTATTGAACGCAGTTTTCCGAAATTCCTTCACCAGGGAAGACGAATGGAATATTCCAGAACTTGGAACACGAACAGCTGCTAGCAAGAGTTTCTTAGAAGTAGATACCTTAGGGGTTGCGAAGCAATTCAAATCGATTGATACGGGCAAGTCTTCAGTTCCAGATTGTATACCGATTAGGTTCCTTTCAGATTACGCTGATACAATAGCTCCCTACTTAGCAATCATATCCAACCGCTCGCTCACCGATAGATCTGTACCTACAGATTGGAAAATTGCGCAGGTCGCACCAGTGTTTAAGAAGGGTAGTAGGAGTAATCCATCGAACTACAGACCTATATCATTGCAGTAGGGTTTTGGAGCATATACTGTATTCAAACATTATGAATCACCTCGAAGGGAACGATCTATTGATACGTAATCAGCATGGTTTCAGAAAACATCGTTCTTGTGCAACGCAGCTAGCTCTTTATTCGCACGAAGTAATTGCCGCTATCGACAGGGGATCTCAAGTTGATTCCGTATTTCTAGATTTCCGGAAAGCTTTTGACACCGTTCCTCACAAGCGACTTCTAATCAAGCTGCGGTCCTATGGGGTATCGTCTCAGTTGTGCGACTGGATTCGTGATTTCCTGTCAGGAAGGTCGCAGTTCGTAGTAATAGACGGCAAATCATCGAGTAAAACTGAAGTGATGTCAGGTGTTCCCCAGGGAAGCGTCCTGGGACCTCTGCTGTTCCTGATCTATATAAATGACCTGGGTGACAATCTGAGCAGTTCTCTTAGGTTGTTCGCAGATGATGCTGTAATTTACCGTCTAGTAAGGTCATGCGAAGACCAGTATCAGTTGCAAAGCGATTTAGAAAAGATTGCTATATGGTGTTGCAGGTGGCAGTTGACGCTAAATAACGAAAAGTGTGAGGTGATCCACATGAGTTCCAAAAGATTACTCGATAAATAGTACAATTCTCAAGGCTGTCAATTCAACTAAGTACCTGGGTGTTAAAATTACGAACAACTTCAGTTGGAAAGACCACATAGATAATATCGTCGGGAATGCGAGCCAAAGGTTGCGTTTCATTGGCAGGACACTTATACTACACTCGTTCGTCCTCTGTTAGAATATTGCTGCGCGGTGTGGGATCCTTACCAGGTGGGATTGACGGAGGACATCGAAAACGTGCAAAAAATGGCAGCTCGTTTTGTATTATCACGTAATAGGGGAGAGAGTGTGGCAGATGTGATACGCGAGTTGGGATGGAAGTCATTAAAGCAAAGACATTTGTCGTCGCGGCGAGATCTATTTACGAAATTTCAGTTACCAACTATCTCTTCCGAATGCGAAAATATTTTGTTGAGCCCAACCTACATAGGTAGGAACGACCATCAAAATAAAATAAGAAAAATCAGAGCTCGAACAGAAAGGTTTACGTGTTCGTTTTTCCCGCGCGCCGTTCGGGAGTTGAATGGTAGAGAGATAGTATGATTGTGGTTCGATGAACCCTCTGCCAAGCACTTAAATGTGAATTGCAGAGTAATCATGTAGATGTAGATGTAGAATCAGTCGAACTGCCTGTAAGGCACTTTTTTCATGAATGCCTTACATTTCCTTAAGATTGTTCCTCACATTAACTTATAATTTAAAAAGAACGCTTAGACAGTCAAGAAATCCTACACTTGCTACGTTGTTAAAACCAGCAAGATGCACGTTTTTATTAATCAGAAATTTTGCTTTGAAAAGGAGATGGCTAGAACGTCTTATCGAAGTCAAGTTCAGGAGAGACAGTGGAAGAAAGTAAAGACATGAATGGGTCGTAACTATTTTCAAACCATCGACCCAGAATGGACATCTTAAACTTCTCAAATATTTTATAAGGTCTGTCTAATCCATATATACCATAGAAATGGATGTACGTATGTATATACGTACTTACAGGGTGTTTCAAAAATGACCGGTATATTTGAAACGGTAATAAAAACTAAACGAGCAGCGATAGAAATACACCGTTTGTTGCAATATGCTTGGGACAACAGTACATTTTCAGGCAGACAAACTTTCGAAATTACAGTAGTTACAATTTTCAACAACAGATGGCGCTGCAAGTGATGCGAAAGATATAGAAGACAACGCAGTCTGTGGGTGCGCCATTCTGTACGTCGTCTTTCTGCTGTAAGCGTGTGCTGTTCACAACGTGCAAGTGTGCTGTAGACAACATGGTTTATTCCTTAGAACAGAGGATTTTTCTGGTGTTGGAATTCCACCGCCTAGAACACAGTGTTGTTGCAACAAGACGAAGTTTTCAACGGAGGTTTAATGTTACCAAAGGACCGAAAAGCGATACAATAAAGGATCTGTTTGAAAAATTTCAACGGACTGGGAACGTGACGGATGAACGTGCTGGAAAGGTAGGGCGACCGCATACGGCAACCACAGAGGGCAACGCGCAGCTAGTGCAGCAGGTGATCCAACAGCGGCCTCGTGTTTCCGTTCGCCGTGTTGCAGCTGCGGTCCAAATGACGCCAACGTCCACGTATCGTCTCATGCGCCAGAGTTTACACCTCTATCCATACAAAATTCAAACGCGGCAACCCCTCAGCGCCGCTACCATTGCTGCACGAGAGACATTCGCTAACGATATAGTGCACAGGATTGATGACGGCGATATGCATGTGGGCAGCATTTGGTTTACTGACGAAGCTTATTTTTACCTGGACGGCTTCGTCAATAAACAGAACTGGCGCATATGGGGAACCGAAAAGCCCCATGTTGCAGTCCCATCGTCCCTGCATCCTCAAAAAGTACTGGTCTGGGCCGCCATTTCTTCCAAAGGAATCATTGGCCCATTTTTCAGATCCGAAACGATTACTGCATCACGCTATCTGGACATTCTTCGTGAATTTGTGGCGGTACAAACTGCCTTAGACGACACTGCGAACACCTCGTGGTTTATGCAAGATGGTGCCCGGCCACATCGCACGGCCGACGTCTTTAATTTCCTGAATGAATATTTCGATGATCGTGTGATTGCTTAGGGCTATCCGAAACATACAGGAGGCGGCGTGGATTGGCCTCCCTATTCGCCAGACATGAACCCCTGTGACTTCTTTCTGTGGGGACACTTGAAAGACCAGGTGTACCGCCAGAATCCAGAAACAATTGAACAGCTGAAGCAGTACATCTCATCTGCATGTGAAGCCATTCCGCCAGACACGTTGTCAAAGGTTTCGGGTAATTTCATTCAGAGACTACGCCATATTATTGCTACGCATGGTGGATATGTGGAAAATATCGTACTATAGAGTTTCCCAGACCGCAGCGCCATCTGTTGTTGAAAATTGTAACTACTGTAATTTCGAAAGTTTGTCTGCCTGAAAATGTACTGTTGTCCCAAGCATATTGCAAAAAACGGTGTATTTCTATCGCTGCTCGTTTAGTTTGTATTGCCGTTTCAAATATACCGGTCATTTTTGAAACACCCTGTACGTATTTATGTATGTAGACAGTGTGGTCAGAAGCAGCCTGAAAAGTTTGTAAGTGTCTTGCACGTGACGTTCTGTTGGAAAATAATTTTGAAGGAAAAAATTCGATACGTCGTGCCGTTTCAGAGCTATTTAGCATTAAAATCAGCCAATCAGGTCGTTGCGCGCGCAAATTCAAGCACTTGCACGCCATAAAATGCGGTAAATCACAGACATGCATCCATGGGCTACCACCTGTTGAAATGGTCATTACCAGTTAAAATGTTCTTTTTTTCGGTAGTGAAAAATTTAAGCTAGGTGAGCAAAAGCTACGTTTGTTCGGTTTGAGGAAATCAAACGAAGAATGCGTTAGTAGGCACCGTCTCTGGCAGGCTCCTTGACTTTGCGCTCGCGAAGACCTGATTGGCTGAGTCCAGCTCTAAATAACTCAGGAATAGAGCAATGTATCAAAATTTTTCTTAACAATTATTTCTCGGTGCAAATTCCCCTGCGAAGCCTTTACAAGTTTTTAAGACTGTTTCTGACCACCCTGTACTTGTATACATGTAAGTAGACGTGTTCCACATTTCCTCCTAAACCACAGCATCCATTTCAACCGAACTTGGTAGACATATCACTTACTGTCTGGAAAGAATCACTGTGAGAGTAAGAACCACCTACCTTTCAAAGGGGTGGGGGCGAAAATATAGTGTAGCCTACGACGCGCGAATACTCATACTTATTCATCCAGTATTCCTAGATGAGCAATCACTGACTCGCAACTAACTTTACGCATAATTACAAAGCTCTAGCGAATTTTTTCTCGCTGACGACGCCCTCAAAATGACGCAAGGATAAAATTTTATCGTTTAATACCTTTTCGTTGTTCATGTACCAAAACTGCCGCATGAAGCGTGTCGTTTTAACTTGTTACTTCTTTGCTACTAACTGCATTCCCGACATTTTGTAGACAGTATTTACTATTTGCACACATCACTGAAATTCATTGTACGACATACTGTTCAGGAGATACGATGTCATAAACATTGAGCTGTGCGTAAATGAAACTGCAGGGCGAAATTCGCTAGAGGTACAGGTGAAATATGTGTACAAAGATGTGTGATAAATTTTAAATATTTGTGAAATATATTTGACACGTGCATAAGCGGGCACAGCCACGGGCAAAAAGTCTATCCTAAATCCCTGGAACAATTTCAGTCAAATTTCGTACACATAGTAGTTACGATTTGGAAAGAAATATTGTAAGGGGTAAGAATCAACAACTTCCTATTGGGATGAGACTGATAATGAGGAGAGAGAAGGGGAAGGAGGAGATTGAGACAGATAGGAGGCGGAGGAGATGGACATGGAGAAGGGAAAGAGGGGCTGGACAGAGAGAGGGAGGGAGCAAGAGATGGACAGAGAGAGTGCGAAGGAGGAGATGGACTAACAGAAAACGTATAAACGCATTCCCGGGCAGCGCACGGCACTCATCTAGTATTTTAATAAACGTTCAAAAGAATACATTTATCTCCGTAGTTATATTGAAAGAAATTCTTGTTTTTCTGCGAAACGGCATGCTCGACAAATTACCAATATGTCGTTTAAATAACTTAATTGGAAACATAGGCACACGTATTTATAATTTCATTTTCTATCTACTATGATCCTGCGTCAATTTTGAGTAGTTTTTGACATGTGGACGACTATCTGTTAATTAGAATTGGGGCAACGATAAAAACTGACCTGAAGGGCTTTTGCTGCTCACACTAAAACAGTCCAGTAAGGATATACTCAGTCTACTGTGAAAGTAATTACCTCTACAGTATTGATGTAAAATAATATTTTGATATTCAGCAGTACTATATTTCTCTACACCAGTCCTTGCCACCGCAAGGTAAGACAATGGGAAATTAAAACAAAGAACGATTTCAAAAATAGTTGACTGGCGCAATTTACAAACAAAATAAAGAAGTGTACTAAAACACTACTACACACGCACCTACACGTTGTGAAGCAAGAACACATTTCATAATACGTTGTGATTACGAAGTGTTTCTCAACTATCGGTGTATGAATTTTCTGTGTGTCTACTGGTCCGGGCAGCCTCGTCCCAACTTGTGTTGTGGCTCGGGTCTTGTCCAGTAGAAAGTCGACAACAGACTGAGTTGCCACTGATACACCAGTGTAACTGGGATGTTACTCGCAACTTCACAACAGACACGCATTCAAAAATCAAAACTACTGAAACGATTAAAGTGCAATGTTCCAAAGGCATAATGTTTTTAAAGAACACAAATAGTCAACCCTAAGATTGGTGTACAATGCAAGTCTGTAACAGTTCTGTCAGCGACTGGATCCAAAAACACAATTTAGTCGATCATGTTTTAGCACTATCGGAGTCGGTCAGTTCCTCTTCGGTCCGACGCACGGCGTGGTAGCAGTAGTAGCAATTACTGTTATGGACTCGCTCAAGGAGTCTCGCTGTTGGGTAAAACACTCAGTCTGCAGAGCGAAATTACAGATCCGTTGTATTGGCTGCACGTGACGAATGACGTGCAACATAGTCCCCCGGCTTTGGTGACCTCTGCATGGGGCCGCTGGAATACTAACGTTGTAGTTTCGCCTGGTTTTTATGCAGCCGTGGTCAACTTCCGTGGCTGAAGAGTAGTCTAGGTGAGAGAGGTTGAGAGTAGGGGTCACAAGATAATTATACAGAGGTTGGACAATAATAAGGAAACACCATGCTTAAACATGAATGCAGATGCTAACCAAGCCTGCAGCTTGCGCTGTTGTATTTGACCACGAACGGCGTCTGTACAATGGGATCGGAGCAGTCTTCTGTGTTGATGTGAGTGCATTTTGTCGGAACTAAGGGAATTCGAAAGTGGGCGAATTGTTGGTGATCGTATGAAGGGAACTTCCGTAACGAAGAATCCGAAGTGTTTAGCGCTTCAAGACGCACCATGTGGAAGATTTCTACAGCATACAGAGAAAGCGTCAAAATACCGTCCACTAAGTCACAACACGGACGAAAGCGTGTGTTGGGTGATCGTGTCAGACCGTTATTGAAGAGGATTGTGACGAAAAATATGTGGATGAAGCCTAAAAAAAATCACTGCGTAACTAAATGTCATACTAGCAAATCCTTCAGCGTCAAAAAAGGACAAAGGGGGCTCCCTAAGCTGCGAATTTGCAGTGCAAGCTGGAATTCCGAAACCACTCATCAGTGATGCACGTGCCCGTAACAGGAAAACGTGATGGCGAAGCCATAAAACCCAGACTTTGGAACACTGGATTAGCGCCCTCCCACCGGCATGATGAAGAAGATATCAGGATTCATCTGACAATGCAGCGCTCTGCCACTACGCGAGCGACCAGTGCCGACGGTTACGTGGCCATTTCAGTCGTAGTTGCCGACGTCGTGGTGTTAACATTAGCACATGCATGGGTTGTCGGCTGCGGAAGCCCACCATTACGAGTGTTCGGTGCTCCGTGCGTTCAGACACATTTGTACGCTGCCCAGCATTACAGTCTGATATTAGTTTCGCCACAGTTCGCCGTTTGTCCTGTTTTACCAGTCTCTCCAGCCTACGACGTTCTGTAATGAGGGGTGGCCGCCCAATTCCACGACTTATGGATGTGGTTTGACGTCGGTTTTGCCACGTGTTGAAGATGCTCACCAGAGCACTCCTCGAACATCTGAAAAGTCGTGCAGTTTCAGAAATGCTCGTGCCGAGCCTCTGGGTCATCACAATGTACCAGCGGACAAACTCAAGACAGATCTTGCGCCTTCCCCACGGACAGCACACTCACTGATCCCACATGCACCGCACGTGTGTCAGACTAACAGTCATTCCTCGCCAGCTAACGCTGTTATCGCCTGGACACATTTATATCGACAGTAGGTCGGTGGTCACGATATTCTAGCTAATCAGTGTATATGCGAGCTGTTTGATTAGTAAGCGACCGGCTTAGTCAATACGATAAGCATTACGAAAAAATTACGTAAGTATCAGGTTGGAAAAAAAGGCGGCGTTACTTATAACAAACACTATTGGGTAATACGAGGGCTGTCCAGAAAGTAAGTTACGATCGGTCGCGATTTGGAAACGACTATGAAAATCCGATAAAGCTTTACAAAGATGTGTTGGGCAGTGTCTCTAATATGACTCTAGGTAGAATTATGTCGCTCTTTTCATTCCTGAGCTCTTACTGAGCGCGTAAAGATGTTATAGAAAATAGTGTCTCCCGCCAAGTACGAGGGCCTGGTGAGAATTTTCCCCTGAAGCTATGCAACCAATACCATAACTGTCGTGCGGTTTCTTCTTCAAGACAATTCTCAGCCTCATTCTGCAGGGGCAATAAAGATGTTCCTGCATCGTTTCAATTGGAAATGTTTGGTTACCCATAATACAGCCCGTAATTGTCTCCCACTGAGTTTCATCTCTGCTCAAACGAACCGCTGGCTATGAAGACAACATTTTGGCACAGACAACGAGCTTTAGGCCAGCGCAGAGAATTGGCGGAAAGCACTGGCGGCTGCCTTCTATGATGAGGGTATTGGAAAGTTGGTACAACGCTACGACGAATGTCTGAGTCAGTACGGCGACTACGTAGAGAAGTAGCTGAAAGGTGTAGCTAACTGTTACAAATGAAACATTTCTGATTTTCACTGTGATTTTCACTTCGCGATCAATCGTAACTTACTTTCTGGACAGCCCTCATATGTGAAGAATCAGTTTTGGACAAAGACGGTGGTATGATTTTACTATCTCCATTATTCATTCGCGTAAGGACTATATGAGGCAAAATACCACTGATTAGGACGCATAAGTAGGTTTACATGTTGTTCGTTTGCTCGTGAGAATGTAAAAAGAAAGGTAGTTACAAATAATGGTATGTTGTTCCGTCCACTATATGACGTACAGTAGCGTATGAAAGGAAGGAAATTTATTTAAAAATACCATCGTCTCTATGTCACTAGAAACATAATAGAAGTTCTAAATGGACTATTGTAAGGAAGAAAACCTGCTATGGCGTTTCTCATTTGAGGAATTTTTCTCAGTGGAGTTCAAATCCCCACAAAACAATCCGGAGTAAAACTTTCCGTGGTTTCCCTAATTTACTTCAGGAGAATGACGGGTTGGTTCCTCTGAGTAGGCCAACGGCGATTTGCTTCTGCGTTCTTATTCATCAAGAAAATGTTTCATTGATAACGACAACGTCTCGGACAGAAAGCTAACCTCAAATCAATTTTCCTTCTTTTTGTCAAGTTCCTTCTAAATAAGTATAAGCAACACTGTGTTGTGCGAAAGGAAGGGAAAAGGCGAAGATAAAGTGTACGGTTATTCTATCATAAGCAATATCAAGAGATACATTAAACAGTAGTAACGACCAAGCTGTATGATTGTTAATTTGAAAGGCAAAGATTGTTTCTGAAGTACAAGACTGATTCGCAAACCTGGTTAAGGGCTATGTTCAGCTTGCATTCCGTGAGCTGAGCAGCGGCATTCCCGGCAGGCAGCAGGCAGGTGCAGACTGCGTGCTTTAGTTACAAAGCAACCCAGCCCGGCTTTTCCAATTTCCCCTCCCGCCGTACGTCTTATTTCTTGCCACCTGTCATTTTCTTTTCCGTACTTCTGTAACCGCCATACATTCTCTTCCATTATATCTCCCATCTATACAAAGATATTTAGCGAGAGTACGTTAACCCTTAATCTACTTATCGCTAACTAAATTAATAAGGAAATTTTGACAGCTGTGTAAGAGTTTTCTTGGAGGATGATATCTGTTTATCATTCATCCATTGTGTTCTATGTTGGAAATTATTTTCGAAAGCCACTTATGTTCTGAAGTAACGTCTAATAATGTTTACACGAAGATATCTCCATAATCTACATGTAATAGCCGTGGAACATCACCGTGTGTGAAATTAGTCAGTGGTTACTGTTGACGTATTTCATATCATCAGTGTATCAGCGTGCCAATGTAGGGTATAGCAGTCGCAATTTTTTTCGATAACAAGCAATGTCTATTAGTTTTCCTAGATCCAGTGCGAATAAACTTACTGCTCTTGGGGCGTCTCTTGCATGTTCAACGATAAATCCAACATATTCACAGGTCCAGATTTTTATATTACAGCGCTTGACCGTACTGACAGTTGAGAAATGGCTTCATCCGAAAAAACTAGATTACTATAACTGTCACATTCCGTATTTGACAGAAAAGAAGCGCACATGTTATACCGTCAATTATTAGATCTAGAAAGCAGCTGTAATTGGTAATACATCATGTATAGTTGTTACCGAAGAACATGCCACACTTTTGTTTTAAGAAATCCATGTTCCATATTTGTCCCGTCAGTAGACTGTGATTATTTAACGAAAATGTGTTTCATATTCCTTCCACTTTTCTATATTTGTCCGTGAACGGTCGGCATCGGAGCAGTTTCAAATACAAACTTATTAATTTTTTGTGGCACGTAAATTTTGGTTTGTAGTAAAGCGGCTGTCTGCTGAAATTGTCGATGAAACTCACGGTCCACTGAATAACAAACTCTCTTCTTTCAGTTTGTTGGAAGCAAAACTATTTCTCATGCGGCGACGCCATGCCTGTGAGACAACATACGAAAATAAATAATAAATTGTGGAGCACTGGACTCACATTAGGATGGATTAGGATTCAGTTCCCTCTCCGAGTATTCTGATTTTGATTTTCTGTGATTTCATACACCAACTGACGTGAACGCTCTGGTGATTGTGTTGGAAAGGGGCACTTCCTATTTGCTTTCCCAATTCGAGCTTGTACCCCGTCCCTAATGGCATCATCGTTGAGGGGAGATTAAGGTCGAAATTTCTGTCCTTCTTTTCGAGTTTCTAAGCGAAATGGTAAAACTTGTCCTTGTACACAATCTAACGATGCATTTAGAGTGTTTCTGTAACATACTTTTTTTCTCTAATAGAAATATAAAATGTGTTATTTTTTTCCTTTCGAAACACGTTGTCTTTCCCCAACGACGTAATCCATGGTAAAGACTGGCTTGCTATTAGAAATCAGGTTTGCCCGAAGAACGTTTTTTGATTATTTTGAGGTGTTGGGGACGCGACCTATTAGAAGCTGAGCTGTACTCATGTGTAATGAAAATTCAGTCCTTCCCTGATACCGAACTGCGTATAATTCTCTTTGCAATTGATCAGCTTAAATTTCTATAACTGCTACAACTGTCTTAATTCGTGCTATATTTCACAGACGAAGTCAATAAGAAGTAATGGGGTAACACACAGGGCATTAACCAAAACAGCCTTGCTGCGCTGATACTATGAACGGCTGAAAGCAAGGGGAAACTACACCCGTAATTTTTCCCAAGGGCGTGCAGCTTTACCGTATGGTTCAATGATGATGGTGTCCTCGTGGGTAAAATATTCCGGAGGTAAAATAGTCCCCCATTCGGATCTCTGGGCGGGGACTACTCAGGAGGATGTCGTTATCAGGAGAAACAAAACTGGCGTTCTACAGGTCGGAGTGTGGAATGTCATATCCCTTAATCGGGCAGGTAGGTTAGAAAATTTAAAAAGGGAAATGGATATGTTAAAGTTAGGTATAGTGGGAATTAGTGAAGTTCGGTGGCAGGCGGAACAAGACTTCTGGTCAGGTGAATACATGGTAGTAAATACAAAACCAAATAGGAATAATGCAGGAGTAGGTTTAATAATCAATAAAACAATTGGAGCACGGGTCAGCTACTACGAACAGCATAGTGAATGCATTATTGCAGCCAAGACAGACACGTGCTCACACTTACCACAGCAGTACAAGTTTATATGCCAACTAGCTCTGCAGATGATGAAGAGATTGAAGAAACGTATGATAAGATAAAAGAAATTATTCAGATAGTGAAGAGAGTTGTAAATTTAATAGTCATAGGGGACTGAAATTCGATAGCAGGAAAAGAAAGACAAGGAAAAGTAGTAGGTGAATACCAAATGGGGATAAGGAATGAAAGAAGAAGCCGCCTGGTAGAATTTTGCACAGAGCATAACTTAATCATAGTTAACACTTGGTTTAAGAATCACGAAAGAAGGTTGCCTACGTGGAAGAGGCCTGGAGACACTGGAAGGTTTCAGGTAAATTATATAATAGTAAGACAGAGATTTAGGAACCAGGTTTTAAATTGTAAGACATTTCCAGGGGCAGATGTGGACTCTGACCACAATCCATTGCTTATGAACTGTAGATTAAAACTGAAGAAAATGCAAAAAGGCGGGAATTTAAGGAGATGGGACTTGGATAAACTGACATAATCAGAGGTTGTAGAGAGTTTCAGGGAGAACATTAGGGAACGATTGACAGGAATGGAGGAAAGAAATGCAGTAGAAGAAGAATGGGTAGCTTTGAGAGATGAAGTAGCGAAGGCAGCAGAGGATCAAGTAGGTAAAAAGCCGAGGGCTAGTAGAAATCTTTGGGTAACGGAAGAGATATTGAATTTAATTGATGAAAGGAGAAAATATAAAAATGCAGTAAATGGGGCATGCAAAAAGGTATACAGACGTCTCAAAAATGATAGCGACAGGAAGTGAAAAATGGCTAAGCAGGGATGGCTAGAGGACAAATGTAAGGATGTAGAGGCATAAATCATTAGGCGTAAGATAGTTACTGCCTACAGGAAAATTAAAGAGATCTTTGGAGAATAGAGAACCACTTGTATGAATATCAAGAGCTCAGAATGAAAACCAGTTCTAAGCAAAGAAGGGAAAGCAGAAAGGTGGAAGGAGCATATAGAGGGTCTATACAAGGGAGATGTACTTGAGGGCAACGTCATCGAAATGGAAGAGGACGTAAGTTAAGATCCAATGGGAAATGTGATACTGCGTGAAGAATTTGACAGAGCACACTGAGAGACCTAAGTCGAAACAAGGCCGCAGGAGTACACAATATTCCATTAGAATAACTGATAGCCTTGGGAGAGCCACCTATGACAAAACTCTACCATCTAGTGAGCAAGATGTATGAGACAGGCGAAATACTCTCAGACTTCAAGAAGAATACGGTAATTCCAATCCCAAAGAAAGCAGGTGTTGACAGGTGCGAAAATTACCGAACTATCAGTTTAATAAGTCACGGCTGCAAAATACTTACACGAATTCTTTACAGACGAATGGAAAAACTGATAGAAGCCGGCCTTGGGGAAGATCAGTTCGGATTCCGTAGAACTGTTGGAACACGTGAGGCAATACTGACCCTACAACTTACCTAGGCAAACCCTACCTAGGCAAACCTACGTTCCTAGCATTTGTAGATGTAGAGAAAGCTTTTGACAAGTTTGACTGGAATAATTTCTTTCAAATTCTGAAGGTGGCAGGGGTTAAATACAGGGAGTGAAAGGCTATTTACAGTTTTTACAAGAGCCAGATGGCAGTTATAAGAGTCGAAGGGCATGAAAGGAAAGCAGCGTTTGGGAAGGGATTGAGGCAGGGTTGTAGCCTATCACCGATGTCATTCAATATGTATGTTGAGCAAGCCGTAAAGGAAACAAAAGGAAATTTTGGAGTAGGAATTAAAATCCATGGAGAAGAAATAAAAACTTTGAGATTTGCCGTTAACATTGTAATTCTGTCAGAGACAGCAAAGGACCTGGAAGAGCAGTTGAACGGAACGGAAAGTGTCTTGAAAGGCAGATATAAGACGAACATAAACAAAAGCAAAACGAGGATAATGGAATGTAGTCTAATTAAATCAGATGATGCTAAGGAATTACATTAGGAAATGAGACACTTAAAGTACATCTACATCTACATTTATACTCCGCAAGCCACCCAAAGGTGTGTGGCGGAGGGCACTTTACGTGCCACTGTCATTACCTCCCTTTCCTGTTCCAGTCGCGTATGGTTCGCGGGAAGAACGACTGTCTGAAAGCCTCCGTGCGCGCTCTAATCTCTCTAATTTTACATTCGTGATCTCCTCGGGAGGTATAAGTAGGGGGAAGCAATATATTCGATACCTCATGCAGAAACGCTCCCTCTCGAAACCTGGCGAGCAAGCTACACCGCGATGCAGAGCGCCTCTCTTGCAGAGTCTGCCACTTGAGTTTATTAAACATCTCCGTAACGCTATCACGGTTACCAAATAACCCTGTGACGAAACGCGCCGCTCTTCTTTGGATCTTCTCTATCTCCTCCGTCAAACCGATCTGGTACGGATCCGACACTGATGAGCAATACTCAAGTATAGGTCGAACGAGTGTTTTGTAAGCCACCTCCTTTGTTGATGGACTACATTTTCTAAGCACTCTCCCAATGAATCTCAACCTGGTACCCGCCTTACCAACAATTAATTTTATATGATCATTCCACTTCAAATCGTTCCGCACGCATACTCCCAGATATTTTACAGAAGTAACTGCTACCAGTGTTTGTTCCGCTATCATATAATCATACAATAAAGGATCCTTCTTTCTATGTATTCGCAATACATTACATTTGTCTATGTTAAGGGTCAGTTGGCACTCCCTGCACCAAGTGCCTATCCGCTGCAGATCTTCCTGCATTTCGCTACAATTTTCTAATGCTGCAACTAATGTAGTAATGCTAGTAGATGAGTTCTGCTATTTAGAGAGCAAAATAACTGATGATTGTCGAAGTAGAGAGGATATAAAATGTAGAGCAATGGCAAGAACAGTGTTTCTGAAGAAGAGAAATTTGTTAACATCGAGTAAAGATTCGAGTGTCAGGAAGTCTTTTCTAAAAGTATTTGTATGGGGTGTAGCCATGTATGGATGTGAAACATGCACGATAAATAATTTAGATAAGAAGAGAATTGAAGCTTTCGAAATGTGGTGCTACAGAAGAATACTGAAGATTAGATGGGTAGATCATGAAACTAATGAGGAGGTACTCAACAGAATTGAGGAGAAGAGGAATTTGTGGTACAACTTGACTAGAAGAAGGGATCGGTTAGTAGGACACGTTCCACGGCATCAAGGGATCACTAACTTAGTGATGGAGGGAAGCGTGGAGGGTTAAAATCGTAGAGGGAGACCAAGAGATGAATACACTAAGCAGATTCAGAAGGATGTAGGTTGCAGTAGTTAGTCGGAGATGAAGAAGCTGGCACAGGATAGAGTAGCATGGAGAGCTGCATCAACCAGTCTCTGGACTGAAGACCACAACAACAACAACAAAGTGGTAAGAATTATTCTGAACTTAACAATGATGAATCGTGGGCAATTACAGCTTTTTTGTCCAATATTACAACAGAAAGTCAACACACTTAGCTGGAATGCCAAGAACCAAATAACAAATGTGGGAAAATGACTAATATAATATTTGCATTTGGAGCCAAACTGCAGTTATTTATAAGCAAACTCAAAGAAAATGATTGGCCTAATTTTTCAACTACAGTTATGTTCCCATCCGACTTAACTATCCCCAAAAGTATTTGCAAAGTATTGGCTTTCTATTTGAAAGAATATTTGTAAGAAATATCAAACAGATTTGTAGACGTTACAAATGTTCGAGCCTGTTTCAGTGTTGCAGAGATTGCTTGGCCTGTTGAACATGTCGATCTCAAATTATTCTGCCAATTTGGCTTTCATAAAACTAATCTGATAAATGAAATATTCGAACTTCAACACGACACACAGCTTAAAGCTTTCAGAATGAGATTTTCCCTCTGCAGTGGAGTGAGTGCTGATATAAAACCTCCTGGCAGATTAAAACCGTGTACCGGACCAAGACTCGAGCTCGAGACTTTTGCCTTTCGCAGACATGTGCTCTACCAACTGAGCCACCCACTCACGACGCACGACCTGTCCTCACAGCTACAATTCTGCCAGTACCTCGTCTCCTACCTTCCAATATCCTTTCTTGCGTGAGTGCTAGTTCTGCAAGGTTCTTAGCAGAACTTGTGGGAAGTTTGAAAGGTAGGAGACGAGGTACTGGCAGAAATGAAGCTGTGAGGACAGGTCGTGAGTCGTGCTTGGGTAGTTCAGTTGGTAGAGCACTTGTCCACAAAAGGCAAAGGCCCCGAGTTCGAGTCTCGGTCCGGCACACAGTTTTAATCTGCCAGGAAGTTTCATATCAGCTTAAAGCTCTCTTTCATTCTAGTAGAGAACCCTTGGTATGTTGAACATGACAATCTCAAATTATTCTGCCAATTTGAGATTCCTGTGAGTCATATTATAAAAGAAATATTCGAACTTCAACACTACACACAGCTTAAAGCTCTATTTATAGAGCATCGTGAAATGTACGCGTCGATTGAATTTTGGAGATGTGTGCCTAGCAATATACAGGACTGTGCGCAGTTTATTTTAACACTGTTTCCTTCAAATTTCCTTTGTGAAACTTCGTTTTCCAAAATGAACTACTTGGGAAATAAATATTGGAATCGGTTGTCGAGTTATTTAGAAGACTGGGTCAAAATTTCATGCCATCCAAACGACGTAAATATAGACGAAATAGCCAAAAAAGTACAACTGGCTGATCTTGCATAAAAGTACTTTGAAATCAACTCCATGAACAAAATACAGTGACGCAAACTCGTTTTTGATAGTGACCAAAAATAATTAAACTACTAATGTGTCCCTCTCTTTTCTCTACCCTTCATGTTCACCTGCCAAGCGTCATGAATATTATAAGACTACGCAAGTCAGATGAACTTTACTTTCACAGGGATAATGTAGACTGGACTCAATTAGACTGAAGCCCTGTATTGTTTCTTTTAGTTTACTTAAAACTGATCAGCAGCACTTTATGTTTTTTCTGCACTCGCAAACATGGTGGCAGTCAATCTGTGATATTCTGTCAATGGGAATCAAGTCATTGCCTCACCTACCACAATGATTATTCCAGTCAGCGATGACAATCGACTCTCATCTTTCCCATGAATACTCACGAAAAATTTAATTGTTGTCAAAATGGCACATGCCAACTGTCAACTCCTATGAGTACATCCCTCATAATCTAATTGAGTCAATCCGACGCGGTGATTTAAAACTCTTATTCCCTCTGTTGCGGTGTTTTAATATGGTAAACACGGCTGGTCATTGTCAGCAATTGCACAATAATTTTATTCGACGAAGTAGTCAGGTGGCTCCTGCGCAAAATTTTACCAATGGACTTCAATAATGTTGTGATTAATAGTTTAACAATGCGAGGAGTAAAAGAAAATGAAGAGAAACATCATGGTAACATGGCGAATTGAACCCTAACCATTGCATTGTCAGCCACTGCACTTGACAATTTCGGAACGGCACCCCACACGTGATCTACTTCTCAATAAGCCCTCATAAACTACGCATATGTCTTTAGAGAGTGTTTTACCTTTCCTACGGACCACTAAGGCGAAATATTCTACGAACTTGAAAAGGGAATCTACCTGCTTCTACTCGCTTTGTCCCTCAAAGATATACTGGAAAAGGGCCTCTTTAGCAGATCACCTACAGAACTCGGCATGTTGCTTGCACATTACTTTACACGCACTTTCAAAGAAAAATTCTGATCTAGTGCTGTGGCACCCAGTGTCTGTAGGGATGACGTCATATCAGAGCATACACAGACGAAAACAGACAGCTGCGCCTCTTCTCTGAGTTGATTATCATTTTAGCAGTCGATATTGGTTTACAGATATTGCGGAGAGAGTGCTAAAAAACATGTTTTCGTCCCTTTTATTTGCTTACAAGCAGGCTTTCGAAGAGAAATCGAGAACTTTTAATGCAATTTCCGGCCCGCAGTGAAAAGGGTGGCGTACTTTTAATGCGATTTCGGCTCGCATTAGAAGAAAAATTGAATAATTTAAGTACGATATTTTCAGAGTGCTGTAGCATACGTGGTCATCGGCTGCCACTAGGCAACAGTTGCGAATGGTAAGTATTTATTCTTTACCGGTTTCGAAAATGTATCTCCATTTGTTATAGTCTTATCGCTTAATATCTCCTGCAGAAGGATAACTGCTTTATATCCGAATCCGGCAAAGCATAAATACTTACCATTTGCAGCTGTTGGTTGTATTTGACTTCCGTGTCATTTGGAAAATATACTGGAATACTAGTAGTCGCGCGAGAGCTTGACCAGTCACCTCATGGGCGAAACTTGGTACACGGGCAAATAGATTTGTCGTTGCTGAGTGAAGAGACGTAGTAAGAGGAATTTTTTCTTACTTGTCTCCCAGTGCTGGTAACTCATGGGCGTGTGTGCCTCGTACTAATCACCTGCTGTTTCAAGCGGAAATAACAGGAATTTGTGTATGCGCATAATAGAGACAGTTAGCTTCAAATGCGGTACATATCTTAACAAGCATTTAAATATAAGAACAATATCACTATTATTTATCAATTAATCACCTGCTCAGAACGACAACACAGCAACACTTCGGCAGGAAATTACAGTGCCCCAATTTTAGAATTTGTGAGGGTGGCAGAAATATACGTCTAAAAAAGAGAACAGTCAACACGAGGTCTTCAGAACGGCGTTGACTTTTAACGTTTAGTACTTGGAGGTCAGCGGCAAACCTATCGCTTTCTTATTATATATAGTCTTCTGGGGGCTCATAGCGTGCTTATCTATGTAAGTTGCCTATTAATAATAAGACCGGTACATACGTGGCCCGAGGTGCCTCCGGCGCAATGTCAGTATTGGCTCTTGAACAAAAAAGTTTGACGACCACTGCTCTAGACAGTCTCCACCTAGCAGGCAGGTACTGGCCCGTGCGAGCCGATCAGTTTAAGCTAATGATCCATGTAAAGTATCTTTATTAGACTAACACATTTGAAATTATGTTAAAATATTATGTTCTATAATCATGGCAGTATATGTGCAACATTTGGTATGTTCTTGTATCTAGATAACAGACTAAAAATAGCAAATGAATAAATAAATAAATAATCCTCTAGTGAGTAAAGTTTGAATTTAACCGTTGTTTCTAAAAATATCTGGCACTTCGTTATTGTACTTCAATCAAATGTCAGCTGAGTTGAATCCACATTGTAGATATACTATTTAAGGATGCGACAAGGACTTCGCCAGAAGAGCAGCGTGGATGTATGTCTAGCAAACAGTTCAGAACAAGAATTTTTAATAATTTACCCAAATAATTTGTTTCTAAATTCTCCTACTAGTTTGGATTCAACCATTTGTACTAACACTGTCCCTAGTTAATGGAGTAACGATTAAGCTAACAAGTAGAGGCTAGAGGCTAGACACAGGATCCACAGATTTCCACGAGCTTCCCCGCACTTGTCGAGGTCAAAAGTCATGACAACAGGATTCGTTTCTGGCTTTGTGGAATCTTTAGAACACCCAAAAATAAAGAAATTTTATTATAAATGTCAGGCCTACTACCTAATAGTTTCCGAGAAACGAAAGAATTATCGATTTTGATCGGTGCAGGCATACTTGAGTAATGTTATCTATGACGGCGACTAAGTGGTATGGCCTACGTTCAAATTGCATCCATATTCTGTTCAAGTTAGTTCCACAGTTCTGACAACACGTTTGTGTCTTCGAGAAGGACTGAAGATTGTCACGAAATTTCAAAGGAAACATCTCTTATTGCGGCGAAGGAGGAACATAGACAATATCGTTTAAATTCGAAGGTATACACGCAACTCATTTTATTACACTAGACCAAGAAAATGTATTTTATTGAAAATAATAATATGGTATACATTGAAATTTATTAACAGACTTCATTATCTCGCTAAAAATTAAAAATGTTGCAGTAAGTGCGCCCGGAAGTTGACTGTGGTCTAAATGCAGACCCCACACTTGACCATAGCCGCAGTCAGCAGCACTTTTCCCTCTCAAGTATATCTGGAACGCATCTAAATTACTGATTCTTCTATTTCTCAAGTATTATCACAGTCTAACTTGACAGTCGCGATACTTCGTTACTTGTTATCCCCAGCGACAGCAGCGCCCCAAGCGGCCAGCAAGTGACATCTTTGAATACGAGGTCGGATGAGTGCGAATACAAACGTTTATATCGATTTGTAACATAATTCTTACAATAGGGACTGTACGTAGTGCCATGAAAGTCGACAGTAACTAAAAAATTACAGCACATCTTTGATTATCTAGTATCCTAAGGATGCTGGGAGATACGAAACCGTGCATTTCAGGACAGTTTGCCTACGATTCTCTTGCAACGTACAGACATTTACTGAGTAAAGTCATTTTGCTTTAATAACAAAAAATTGCCAGTAAACACCAGAAGACCGGACCTTTGAAGAGAAGACGTCGTATATCTATCCAAAAAAGCAGAGTTTTGTTCACTACACTTTTAGCCAAATCAGTAAATGTGCAACGTAGGAAACCTGTGTGTAACGTAATGCCTACGTTATTTAACGTGTCAAAAAAGCCACCACAACTGTTGCTTAAGAAGAAACCACACATATCTGAAAGTAAATCGTCAAAAGCAATAAAATGGTTTCCCAACGCGGGCGAAGCCAGTTCCACAA
Organism: Schistocerca americana; assembly: GCF_021461395.2. Taxonomy (NCBI): domain Eukaryota; kingdom Metazoa; phylum Arthropoda; class Insecta; order Orthoptera; family Acrididae; genus Schistocerca; species Schistocerca americana. Next base: position 653,988,111 of record NC_060130.1, on the reverse strand, counting down.
TTGTTGCTAAATCTGAGCCAAAATTGGCAACAATAATTAACACATTCGCTTTTGAAGAAAAAGTAATTGCGTTTACAAAAATATTCGTGCATTGTAAAGTCGAGTAAAGTGAAAGAATGGGTGACTCATTGGGCTCCACAAAAAGTTTTTAAGGATCAAGGTTCAAATGGTTCAAATGGTCCTGAGCACTATGGGACTCAACTTCCAAGGTCATTAGTCCCCTAGAACTTAGAATTAGTTAAACCTAACTAACCTAAGGACATCACACACATCCATGCCCGAGGCAGGATTCGAACCTGCGACCGTAGCGGTCTCGCGGTTCCAGACTGCAGCGCCCAGAACCGCACGGCCACTTCGGCCGGCAAGGATCAAGGAAAGTGCTTATGATAATAACAGTAGACAACAACAGAAATATATGTTTGTCATATAGAGAGATAGACGGCCATACTGCGCCTCTCAGTAGGTTGGCTAATAGGCGATGCTATTCAATATGTAAGGAAATATAGGTCTAAGCCGTAAACTTGTCACCCTCACTTCACGTATTACCATCTAATGCAGAGTAGCCTCCTAATATTTAACAATGTGTTGCAATTGGAGTTCCGTGGCATGAATGAAGCGCTAATTAAAAGGCAGATAAGAATAATCGAAATGACCGCTAAATTCCTTATCTGACTGAATGCGCTCTGGGACTGGCATGTTCGACGCTAACTTGCTGCGATAACAGTTTTGTTGCAGCTAATTTTCACATGTCTATCGTATTAAATAATTAAACCCTAATTAAAATGTATCAAGCCTATTACACTCACATCACTGTGCAATGTTGACACCAACTGACCAAAGTAATTTACACCTATAAAAGGACTAACAGCGCAGTATCACGTTAGTGGCTGTTTCGGTAAAAGAAAATTTTTGGTTAATCCATTATAAGCAACAATTGAACGTGGCACATTTGCTACAGATTTAAATTTCCAACCATTGTTAATTATCAACGAAATGTAAAAAGAGCAATTCGTGATGATTATATTGCAAGCATCTGTCATGGTATCTTTACAGCTAAAATGACGACTTCCTGTTTATATTTGTGGGTGAGATTTTTTTTCTCTGTGTAGTATGTCAAATATCGACGTCAGAGTAATACTCAAATATCAACAAATAAAGTTCCTTATTTTTATGAAATAATATATACTGCAATAGCCACTTGTCACTAATATTTTGTTAGCACGACGTGTTTCGTCAGCATGCTGCCATCATCAGTTGCATTTAAAGTTACTTTTACATTGTAATTAATATGAAGTGAGGTTACTTTCCGTTATTGCATGTGCTAGTGAGGTTATGTGTAAAAAAAGACGCCTCTTCAGGAAGATAAATATGTTATAGTGTGTACCTTATATGATAAGCATGATTAGATCATTTTGTTATTGCATTTACTAACACTTTTGTTGGTAATTTTGTTGCCTGGCACACAGAACACAGTAACATCACAACTTAACACTTTCATAATCACTTGCTTACATCAATCCATAGAGTCTTAAAAGCTAAGATAAACCAGTTTCTATTGCAAAAACAATAGTATGCAGTGAAGATGAAAACATTCATATCTAGATATATTTATGTCATATCATTTATTAGGTGAGTAGCTGGTACAGAATTTTTTTCTATGAAATGGGTTCAGCACTGGAGAAGTTTTTAAAGAAGTTAATATTATTACTTTCAAGTTTATCATTTGATAACATGTCTCCATCTACTGTGCCATCAATGAATATTTCCCATTCTTCATATACATCCATTTAGTGTCCCTTGTCCGTTTTATGTAATGTATGAAGATTATGCACAATATAATGGAATGGGTGGCCTGTGGTTTTTACGTATGTGGCTATTGCTGATTTATTATAGTTGCTAGTGTGGTAGGTATTTATATGTTCGTTGTATCTTTCTTGGAAGTCTCGCCCAGTTTCCCCTATATAGAGGGCTTTACAGATACTACATACTAATTTATAAATGCCTGTGAGTGTTTATCTGTATGTGTTTTAAAATTGTGTTATACACTCCTGGAAATGGAAAAAAGAACGCATTGACACCGGTGTGTCAGACCCACCATACTTGCTCCGGACACTGCGAGAGGGCTGTACAAGCAATGATCACACGCACGGCACAAGGGACACACCAGGAACCGCGGTGTTGGCCGTCGAATGGCGCTAGCTGCGCAGCATTTGTGCACCGCCGCCGTCAGTGTCAGCCAGTTTGCCGTGGCATACGGAGCTCCATCGCAGTCTTTAACACTGGTAGCATGCCGCGACAGCGTGGACGTGAACCGTATGTGCAGTTGACGGACTTTGAGCGAGGGCATATAGTGGGCATGCGGGAGGCCGGGTGGACGTACTGCCGAATTGCTCAACACGTGGGGCGTGAGGTCTCCACAGTACATCGATGTTGTCGCCAGTGGTCGGCGGAAGGTGCACGTGCCCGTCGACCTGGGACCGGACCGCAGCGACGCACGGATGCACGCCAAGACCGTAGGATCCTACGCAGTGCCGTAGGGGACCGCACCGCCACTTCCCAGCAAATTAGGGACACTGTTGCTCCTGGGGTATCGGCGAGGACCATTCGCAACCGTCTCCATGAAGCTGGGCTACGTCCCGCACACCGTTAGGCCGTCTTCCGCTCACGCCCCAACATCGTGCAGCCCGCCTCCAGTGGTGTCGCGACAGGCGTGAATGGAGGGACGAATGGAGACGTGTCGTCTTCAGCGATGAGAGTCGCTTCTGCCTTGGTGCCAATGATGGTCGTATGCGTGTTTGGCGCCGTGCAGGTGAGCGCCACAATCAGGACTGCATACGACCGAGGCACACAGGGCCAACACCCGGCATCATGGTGTGGGGAGCGATCTCCTGCACTGGCCGTACACCACTGGTGATCGTCGAGGGGACACTGAATAGTGCACGGTACATCCAAACCGTCATCGAACCCATCGTTCTACCATTCCTAGACCGGCAAGGGAACTTGCTGTTCCAACAGGACAATGCACGTCCGCATGTATCCTGTGCCACCCAACGTGCTCTAGTAGGTGTAAGTCAACTACCCTGGCTGACTCGTGATGGCTGGGTGTTGTGTGCTGTCCTTGGGTTAGTTAGGTATAAGTAGTTCTAAGTTCTAGGGGACTGATGACCATAGATGTTAAGTCCCATAGTGCTCAGAGCCAGCCAACTACCCTGGCCAGCAAGATCTCCGGATCTGTCCCCCATTGAGCATGTTTGGGACTGGATGAAGCGTTGTCTCACGCGGTCTGCACGTCCAGCACGAACGCTGGTCCAACTGAGGCGCCAGGTGGAAATGGCATGGCAAGCCGTTCCACAGGACTACATCCAGCATCTCTACGATCGTCTCCATGGGAGAATAGCAGCCTGCATTGCTGCGAAAGGTGGATATACACTGTACTAGTGCCGACATTGTGCATGCTCTGTTGCCTGTGTCTATGTGCCTGTGGTTCTGTCAGTGTGATCATGTGATGTATCTGACCCCAGGAATGTGTCAATAAAGTTTCCCCTTCCTGGGACAATGAATTCACGGTGTTCTTATTTCAATTTCCAGGAGTGTATCTGTGACACAATATTAACATGCTTACATTTTGATTTCAGTGATGAAAGAGATTTTGTGTTGTGTGTTCGTGCCCCCTCCCCTTACTCTTCCTGCAGGATGCTCAGCCAATCTTCCGTTCCCCTTCCTATTCCGGTGCAGGCCATGAGTTGTGTATCCTCATCTTCCAATCGCAGCAACAGTCATGGCACACATATAAGACTTCCTTTCAGTCGAAAGCAGTCCGCTCGGCTCTTTGTTAATGCTGCTAACAGCCATGTTAACCCAGGCTTGGTCTTGTTGCTGTAAAATTTGCACAAACCCCACACGAGTATGTGCTGTTGCTGCCCCTATTTCCTCCTGGCCACCTTTAATGCTATACTCTAAATTGCTAGCCAGCCTGTTTTCTGCATCTCCTTTTATAAGCACCTGATCTTCTCCATCAAAATCTGTGCACAAGACCTCCATGTTCTCTGTCACTTGCCTGAGCTTAACACTAGCTCTCACAATGCTTATGACCTGTTATTCTAAACTTAGCGGCAGGACTCTTTACATGCTTCATCAGTCGATGCCAAGCCGAATAACTGCTTCCGTAAGGGTCAGAGGTGGAACAAAGCGTTATTGACTCGCTCAATCTATCAAGCTCATTCTCTTCAATTAATCACCCACCTTTTCTGAAATTGTAATCATTTGCTCGTCAGTACATGTAAATCACATCTATCGATTTTCGCCCCATTCGGATAATTTCTCCATGATGCATGGTGTTATTTTTTTCTTAGAATGTATTTTAGCGTAGTGGGTAACTGGATAGAACGATTATGAATGATAAGGTAAAAGCCATGGTGATGGATGGTGTAGGTGTTTCGTCCTATAATTATTGCCTGGTTTTGGAGAAGTTGATCTTGAGGATCCATTGCTTAAACCAGGTGGTAAACTGATTGAGGTAGATTTGGAGGCGTCATTAGTACTTCTGGAGTGTAGGGTATACTGAAGGAGGTAGATTGGTGGAGGTGGTTTGGGCATACCAGTAGCATAGGGAAGATAAAGGAGAGGAGAGAGGATGGGACGTTGGGGCACTCTTGCAGTGGGATGGAAAGTACGGGAATTGGTAATTGTTAATAATGACACAGAAAGGGCGATTAGAGAGAAAGGATCCAATAAGGCAGGCATAGTTAATTGGATGTGCGTATGTCTGGAGTTTGAAAAGGAGACGTTAATGTCGAACTTGGCTGTCGCCTATCTTGAGGTCGAGGGAGACCAAAATTTATGGGTGCTGAGCTGGTGGAATAAAAGATGGATGAGGTGTTGGAGCTGGTCATCCGAGCAGAAATTGGGATGGAAACCACACTGGTTAACAGGAAGGAGGTGGTGGTGCTTCAGGTGTTAAGGGTTGCGTCGAGAGAAGACAGATTCAAAGACTTTGCTAAACGCTGAGGGGGCAGATGGGGCAGTAATAGGAAGTATCAGTGGGAGGTCCGTGCAGTTTCAGGGAAAGTAGGATTTTGGAGGTTTCCTACAGAAGATGCTGGTGAGATAGGATGCAAAGTGGTCAGATTTCTTCTGGTTGTCGGGTAGCAGATGGTTGTTGTGGAGGAGTCGGTAGTGGCCGGTGTGGCTGTGCGGTTCTAGGCCCTTCAGTCTGGAACCGCGTGACTGCTACGGTCGCAGGTTCGAATCCTGCCTCGGGCATGGATGTGTGTGCTGTCCTTAGGTTAGTTAGGTTTAAGTAGTTCTAAGTTCTAGGGGACTGATGACCTCATATGTTAAGTCCCATAGTGCTCAGAGCCATTTGAACCATTTGGTAGTGAGGGATGGGTTTATTGCCAATACGTGGAAGAATTGATGTGGAGCGTAGCGTTGAGTCTGGTGCATGTCTGGCGTCAACCCCGGCGTTTTGTTGAATTTAATAAATACCTGATGTGTCTCTGTATTTGCTGGTGGCAAAAAAATAGCAGTACAAGCAATTAGATTTCTGGAGAAGGAGTAGGGATAGCGAAAGGAGAGGGGGGGGGAGGGTGGTGAGGATATATGGTTTTGGTATAAATGTGGATGGGTATAGCGTCTGACAAGAGCTGCTGCAGGAAGGGCTTGGGATGGGGGATATTGTCAGGGTGCTGGAAGGTCTGGGGGTGGCTTTCACTCTAGGTTTATATGGATTCCAAGTAGGCATTCTAGTTGGTGCAAGAGTAATCTTGGATAACTCTTTGACAGAGATTGGGGTGGGGTGCATCAGGTTGACTTAGTGTGTGACAGATAGTGGTCCCTTATAGTCTGATTGAGGACTTCCACAGTGAGGCGTCCAAGGAGGTTGGAAGATGATACGATGACATATTGGGTGGTGTTGCTTTCATTATAGTTGTGGTGTGGCATGGGGCCCATCTTACATTGGAGGAAGTCTGTTAGGTGACGTCACCGCTGGACTTCTACAGGGGATCTACCATGGATGTTGAGGTCCGCCAAAACAACATACACGTGAAAGGTATAGTGAGTGTGGATGAGGAAGTAGTAGGGGAGTGGACATCATGTCAGATGTTAATGGTGTCACAGGGTTTTGAAGAAGAGGGTAAGGATGACGTGTTTGGTGGGAGTATTGTATGATGGTAGTGGCTGAAGATGGACTTTCTTGTGGTGGCCAATTCCAATTCCGCCTCTGGTCAGGGGAAGGGGATTATGTATATGGTGGAGGATATAGGGAGAGGTTCGGATGGTGACAGGGTTGGAGAAATGTTTCAGTACTAGAGCTTGGGTGTTGGATTGGAAGATGGAGTGGGCAGCAAAGGCGACTTGTTGGACAGTTAGTTGGATGTTAGAATAGATGGATGTTTTGGAGGACATCTACATGATTACTTTGCAGTTCACAATTACGTGCCTCGACGGGGGTTTTCGAACCACCTTTAAGCTACTTCCCTATCGTCGCACTCTCGAACAGCGCGCGGGAAAAACGAACACTTAAATCTTTCCGTGCAAGATCTGATGTCTCTTATTTTTTTATGATTAACGTTTCACCGTATGTAGGTGGGCGCCAACAATATATTTTCACACTCTGATCAGGGAGATGTTGATTGTAATTTCATAAGAAGGTCCTGCTGTTGCGAAAAACGCCTTTGTTTTAATGACTGCCTCCCTAATTCGTGTATCACATCCGTGGCACACTCTCCATTATTTAATACAAAACGAGCTGCCCTTCTTTGAACTTTTTCGATGTCCTCTGTCTGGCCTATCTCATGCGGATCCCACGTCGCACAGCAATACTCCAGAGGAAGGCGGACAAGCGTAATGTTACATTTTCTAAGTGGTCTGCCAAAAAATCGCAGTATTTGGTTTGCTTTCCCTACAGCATTTTAAGTGTGATCTTTCCAATTTAAGTTATTCGTAATTGTAATGCCTAAGTATTTTGTTGAGTTTACAGCCTTAAGCTTTATGTGATTTATCGTGTAACAGAAACTTAGCGGATTCTTTTTGGAGTTCATTTGGACGACTACACACTTTTAATGATTTGGAGTCGATTGCCATATTTGTACCATACAGCTACTTTGCAAAAATCATTTTTTACTCAAATTGTCATCTAAATCGTTTATGTAGATAAGGAACAAGAGAGGGCCTATAACACATCCTTAGGGAACGAAAGATATTACTTCTGTTCTATTCTACATCTACATCTACATCCATACTCCGCAAGCCACCTGACGGTGTGCGGCGGAGGGTACTTTGAGTACCTTTATCCGTTCTCCCTTCTATTTCAGTCTCGTATTGTTTGTGGAAAGAAAGATTGTCGGTATGTCTCTGTGTGGGCTCTAATCTCTCTGATTTTATCCTCATGGTCTCGTCGCGAGATATACGTAGGAGGGAGGAATATACTGCTTGACTCCTCGGTGAAGGTATGTTCTCGAAACTTCAACAAAAGCCCGTACCGAGCTACTGAGCGTCTCTCCTGCAGAGTCTTCCACTGGAGTTTATCTATAATCTCCGTAACGCTTTCGCGATTACTAAATGATCCTGTAACGAAGCGCGCTGCTCTCCGTAGGATCTACTCTCTCTCTTCTATCAACCCTATCTGGTACGGATCCCACACTTGTGAGCAATATTCAAGCGATGGGCGAAAAAGGGTACTGTAACCTACTTCCTTTGTTTTCGGATTGCATTTCCTTAGGATTCTTCCAATGAATCTCAGTCTGGCATTTGCTTTACCGACGAACAACTTTATATGATCATTCCGTTTTAAATCACTCCTAATGCCTACTCCCAGATAATTTATGGGATTAACTACTTCCAGTTGTTGACCTGCTATATTGTAGCTAAATGATAAAGGATATTTCTTTCTATGTATTCGCAGCACATTACACTTGTCTACATTGAGATTCAGTTGCCATAACCTGCACCATGCGTCAATTCGTTGCAGATCCTCCTGCATTTCAGTACAATTTTCAATTGTTACAACCTCTCGATATACTACAGCATCATTCGCAAAAAGCCCCAGTGAACTTCCGATGCTATCCACAAGGTCATTTATGTATATTGTGAATAGCAACGGTCCTACGACACTCCCCTGCGGCACATCTGAAATCACTCTTACTTCGGAAGACTTCCCTCCATTGAGAATGACATGCTGCGTTCTGTTATCTAGCGATGACTTTCTGTCAGTTATTACTAACTGTGACATTTCTGACAGGAAATCACGATTCCATTCACGTAACTAAGACTGTACTAAATAGGCACACAATTCAATTACACTGAAGCACCAAAGAAACTGGAATTGGCATGCGTATTCAAATACAGAGATATGTAAACAGGCAGAACACGGTACTGCGGTCGGCAACGCCTCTATAAGACAACAAGTGTCTGGCGCAACTGTTAGATCCGTTACTGCTGCTACAATGACACGTTATTAAGATTTAAGTGAGTTTGCACGTGGTGTTATAATTGGCACACGAGCGATGGGACACACCATCTCCGAGGTAGCGATGAAGTGGGGATTTTCTCGTACGAACATTTCACGAGTGCACCGTGAACTTCAGGAGTCCGATAATACATTATGTCTCCGACATCGCTGCGACAAGAAAAAGATCCTGAAAGAACAGGACTAACGACGACTAAATAGAATCGTTCAAAGTGACAGAAGTGCAGCCCTTCCGCAAATTGCTGCAGATTTCAACGCTGGGCTATCAACTGTCAGTGTGCGAACTATTCAACGAAGCTCATCGATATGGGCTTTCGGAGCCGAAGGCCTACTCGTGTACCCTTGATGACCGCACGATACAAATCTTTACTACGCCTCGCCTTGGCCCGTGAACACCGACATTGAACTGTTGATGACTGGAAACATGTTGCCTGGTCGGGCGAGCCTCGTTTCAAACGGTATGAGCGGATGGACGTGTACTGGCGGGGATACAACCTCATGAATCTATGGATCCTGCATGTCAGCAGGAGACTGTTCAAGCTGATGGAGGCTCTGTAATGGTGTGGGGCGTATGCACTTGGAGTGACATGGGACCCCTGATACGTCTAGATACTACTCTGACAGGTGACACGTACAGTGTGTAAACTTTTAGATGGCAGACCTCTCCCTAGTCCTGAATCGGTAGAAGTCGGTAAACGTCGGGAGGTTTCGGTAGGCACACAGTTTCGACTGCTGCCAACATTACGTAGCTGACTGTGTTGTACAAGATAGCCATTGTCGTCTGCTTCGTTATTGTTTTGCGCTGTACTGTTCTGCGTGTTTTTATTGTGCAGTTGTGCTAAAAATTATCAAAATGAGTGAAGAGGCAGTTGTTGGCCCATCTCGGGTCGCCAACAACCCCTACCGGTAGGCCTACGGTTAGAAGGAAACCAGTATTACGTAGCGATGCTCACAAATTATATTGCATGTGACTGAATGCTGCGAAAGAGAAAGGGAGCAGATACATGCATACGCCGTTCTTCAGGTAGCACCAGTGGCGAGCCGGCTTTTCCTATCACGCCACCAGCGGTTAGGCTGGTAAAGCGCCCCTGTTGCCACACCACGAATAAACAGTACCACGTGGTGTCACTCAATAAGTTTTATAATTAACAGTTTAACATTGCGAGGAATGAAATAAAATGAAAAAAAATTGTGAGAGGTGGGAATCGAACCCGGATCCACTACAGGACAAGACTTTACCTATTCAATTGCGCTACGCATACTACAGTGCCCTAACTGTTGAAACATTGTCTATTACTCTCTTCTGGCGTTCGGAGAAAAACTCACCAATGTTTCATTGCAATCGGACGAATGGTTTGTGAGCGCATAGTAGTACATGACGATTTCAGTTTTGTTTACTAACAACATTTAAAGCGAGTTTTACTTCCAATAGTGCCAGCACTGCAACTGGTAGGCGTGCCTTGTCCCTCCCTCCCCCCTTCCTCCTCCCCCAACGGCTCCTCTCCCCTCGCCTGCCAATACTTGCTTCCTCCTCTCCCCGCACTCCCCTCACAACTCTGCCGTCTTACAGTTAACACACTGTAAGTAAGCATCCTGTCTGATCGCCTGCATCCAGTCATGTCCATTATGCATTCCGACGGACAATTCGACACAGCCGGCCGGGGTGGCCGAGCGATTCTATGCGCTACAGTCTGGAACCGCGCGACCGCTACGGTCGCAGGTTCGAATCCTGCCTCGGGCATGGATGTGTGTGATGTCCTTAGGTTAGTTAGGTTTAAGTAGTCCTAAGTTCTAGGAGACTTATGACCTCAGATGTTAAGTCCCATAGTGCTCAGAGCCATTTGAACCAATGCGACACACCACACGTCCACAATGCCCACAGAGTGGCTCCATGAACATTCTTCTGAGTTTAAACACTTCCGGTGGCCACCAAACTCCCCAGACACGAACATTATTGAGCATATCTGGGATGCCTTGCAATGTGCTGTTCAGAAGAGGTCTCCATCGCCTCATACTCTTACGGATTTATGGACAGCCGTGCAGGATCCATGGTGTCAGTTCACTCCAGCATTACTTCAGACATTAGTCGAGTCCATACCACGTCGTAAAGCGGCGCCTCTGCATGCTCGCGGGGACCCTACACGATATAAGGCAGGTGTACCAGTTGCTTTGGCTCTTCAGTGTATAAGTCTCTTGTGAGGAGCAGTGTCGAAAGTCTTCTGGAAAGCTAAAAATGTCGAATCAATGTGACGACCCTTGTAAATACCACTCATTACTTGCTGAGAACAAAGAACTAGTTGTGTTTCACAAGAACGATGTTTTCTGAATCTGTGTTGGCTATTTGTCACTAGACCGTTTTCTTCGAGTTGATCCATAATGTTCGAGCACAGCATACGTTTAAAAACACTATTGCAAACCGATGTTAGTGATATGGGTCTGTAATTCAGCGGCCTAGTCCTATTTCCTTTCTTGAACATTGATGTGACTAGTGCAACTTTTCAGTCTTTGGGTACGGATCTTACATCTACATCTACATCTATACTCCGCGAGCCACCTTACGGTTTGTGGCGGAGGGTACTTATTGTACCACTATCTGATCCCCCCTTCCCTGTTCCATTCACGAATTGTGCGTGGGAAGAACGACTGCTTGTAAGTCTCCGTATTTGCTCTAATTTCTCGGATCTTTTCGTTGTGATCATTACGCGAGATATATGTGGGCGGTAGTAATATGTTGCCCATCTCTTCCCGGAATGTGCTCTCTCGTAATTTCGATAATAAACCTCTCCGTATTGCGTAACGCCTTTCTTGAAGTGTCCGCCACTGGAGCTTGTTCAGCATCTCCGTAACGCTCTCGCGCTGACTAAATGTCCCCATGACGAATCGCGCGTCTTTTCGCTGGATCATGTCTATCTCTTCTATTAATCCAACCTGGTAAGGGTCCCATACTGATGAGCAATACTCAAGAATCGGACGAACAAGCGTTTTGTAAGCTACTTCTTTCGTCGATGGGTCACATTTTCTTAGAATTCTTCCTATGAATCTCAACCTGGCGCCTGCTTTTCCCACTATTTGTTTTATGTGATCATTCCACTTCAGATCGCTCCGGATAGTAACTCCTAAGTATTTTACGGTCGTTACCGCTTCCAATGATTTACCACCTATGGCATAATCGTACTGGAATGGATTTCTGCCCCTATGTATGCGCGTTATATTACATTTATCTACGTTTAGGGAAAGCTGCCAGCTGTCGCACCATGCATTAATCCTCTGCAGGTCCTCCTGGAGTACGTACGAGTCTTCTGATGTTGCTACTTTCTTGTAGACAACCGTGTCATCTGCAAATAGCCTCACGGAGCTACCGATGTTGTCAACTAAGTCATTTATGTATATTGTAAACAATAAAGGTCCTATCACGCTTCCCTGCGGTACTCCCGAAATTACCTCTACATCTGCAGATTTTGAACCGTTAAGAATGACATGTTGTGTTCTTTCTTGTAGGAAATCCTGAATCCAATCACAAACCTGGTCCGATATTCCGTAAGCTCGTATTTTTTTCACTAAACGTAAGTGCGGAACCGTATCAAATGCCTTCCTGAAGTCCAGGAATACGGCATCAATCTGCTCGCCAGTGTCTACGGCACTGTGAATTTCTTGGGCAAATAGGGCGAGCTGAGTTTCACATGATCTCTGTTTGCGGAATCCATGTTGGTTATGATGAAGGAGATTTGTATTATCTAAGAACGTCATAATACGAGAACACAAAACATGTTCCATTATTCTACAACAGATTGACGTAAGCGAAATAGGCCTATAATTATTCGCATCTGATTTATGACCCTTCTTGAAAATGGGAACGACCTGCGCTTTCTTCCAGTCGCTAGGTACTTTACGTTCTTCCAGCGATCTACGATAAATTGCTGATAGAAAGGGGGCAAGTTCTTTAGCATAATCACTGTAGAATCTTAAGGGTATCTCGTCTGGTCCGGATGCTTTTCCGCTACCAAGTGATAGCAGTTGTTTTTCAATTCCGATATCGTTTATTTCAATATTTTCCATTTTGGCGTCCGTGCGACGGCTGAAGTCAGGGACCGTGTTACGATTTTCCGCAGTGAAACAGTTTCGGAACACTGAATTCAGTATTTCTGCCTTTCTTCGGTCGTCCTCTGTTTCGGTGCCATCGTGGTCAACGAGTGACTGAATAGGGGATTTAGATCCGCTTACCGATTTTACATATGACCAAAACTTTTTAGGGTTCTTGTTTAGATTGTTTGCCAATGTTTTATGTTCGAATTCGTTGAATGCTTCTCTCATTGCTCTCTTTACGCTCTTTTTCGCTTCGTTCAGCTTTTCCTTATCAGCTATGATTCGACTACTCTTAAACCTATGATGAAGCTTTCTTTGTTTCCGTAGTACCTTTCGTACATGATTGTTATACCACGGTGGATCTTTCCCCTCGCTTTGGACCTTAGTCGGTACGAACTTATCTAAGGCGTACTGGACGATGTTTCTGAATTTTTTCCATTTTTGTTCCACATCCTCTTCCTCAGAAATGAACGTTTGATGGTGGTCACTCAGATATTCTGCGATTTGTGCCCTATCACTCTTGTTAAGCAAATATATTTTCCTTCCTTTCTTGGCATTTCTTATTACACTTGTAGTCATTGATGCAACCACTGACTTATGATCACTGATACCCTCTTCTACATTCACGGAGTCGAAAAGTTCCGGTCTATTTGTTGCTATGAGGTCTAAAACGTTAGCTTCACGAGTTGGTTCTCTAACTATCTGCTCGAAGTAATTCTCGGACAAGGCAGTCAGGATAATGTCACAAGAGTCTCTGTCCCTGGCTCCAGTTCTGATTGTGTGACTATCCCATTCTATACCTGGTAGATTGAAGTCTCCCCCTATTACAATAGTATGATCACGAAACTTCTTCACGACGTTCTGCAGGTTCTCTCTGAGGCGCTCAACTACTACGGTTGCTGATGCAGGTGGTCTATAGAAGCATCCGACTATCATATCTGACCCACCTTTGATACTTAACTTAACCCAGATTATTTCACATTCGCATTCGCTAATAACTTCACTGGATATTATTGAATTCTTTACTGCTATAAATACTCCTCCACCATTGGCGTTTATCCTATCCTTGCGGTATATATTCCATTCTGTGTCTAGGATTTCGTTACTGTTCACTTCCGGTTTTAACCAACTTTCCGTTCCTAATACTATATGCGCACTATTTCCTTCAATAAGAGATACTAATTCAGGAACCTTGCCCTGGATACTCCTGCAGTTTACCAATATTACGTTGACTTTTCCTGTTTTTGGTCTCTGAGGACGGACGTTCTTTATCAACGATGATAATGTCCTCTCTGGTAAGCCGTCAGGTATTTTATCGTTTCGCCCAAGGGGGGGTCCCTCTAACCTAAAAAACCCCCGTGTGCACGCCACACGTACTCTGCTACCCTAGTAGCTGCTTCCGGTGTGTAGTGCACGCCTGACCTGTCTAGGGGGGCCCTACAGTTCTCCACCCAATAACGGAGGTCGATGAATTTGCAACCATTATAGTCGCAGAGTCGTCTGAGCCTCTGGTTTAGACCCTCCACACGGCTCCAAACCAGAGGACCGCGATCGACTCTGGGCACTATGCTGCAGATATTAAGCTCAGCTTGCACTCCGCGTGCGATGCTGGTTGTCTTCACCAAATCAGCCAGCCGCCGGAAGGAACCAAGGATGGCCTCAGAACCCAAGCAGCAGGCGTCATTCGTTCCGACATGTGCTACTATCTGCAGCCGGTCACACCCAGTGCGTTCAATAGCTGCCGGAAGGGCCTTCTCCACATTACGGACGAGACCCCCCGGCAAGCACACCGAGTGCACACTGGCATTCGTCCCCGACCTACCCGCTATTTTCCTAAGGGGCTCCATAACCCGCCTAACGTTGGAGCTCCCTATAACTAATAGGCCCGCCCTCTGTGACTGTCGGGACCTTGCCGGAGAATCGGCCACTGGCCCAACAGGCGAGGCATCCTGTGGTGGCTCGGAAACGATGTCATCCCCACTAGGAAGCACCCCGTACCTGTTGGAAAGGGGTAAGGCAGCTGCCACGCGGCCAGATCCCACCTTCGCCTTTCGGCCAGGCACGCGCGAGCCCACCACTGTCCGCCATTCACCCTGGAGTGATGGCTGACCGGTAAGATGCTCACTGCCAGAAGACGCAGCGACATCAGGGGTTCCATGCGATTCCAAGGCCACCGAAGTAGGCATAGGTCTCACCACAGTTGCCCCAACGCCACTACGAGCCGACGCCTGCGCCTCGAGCTCGATGAGCCTAACAGACAAAGCCTCCACCTGCCCCCGAAGAGTGGCCAATTCTCCTTGCGTCCGCTCACAACAACCACAGTCCCTACACATGACTATGTTTACCCTACAAGCGAACGGTGTACTCGCCTTATTAGCAGCAGGAAATCGAAGTGCTCTCTCACTGACGGTCTAACCGACACTGAGCTGTTCTAACCAAACAAACAAAAGCCTGTACGATACGAGGGTCGATAGCAACGGCGATACTGTACACTACACTGTTATTAAAATAAACGGTTGTGTCTAGTAGGCACTCAAACACGCAAGAAATTACAAAAATAAAATAGTAACTACCCAGATAACTGAAAATAAGTTGTACCTGTTTGAAGCTCGCAAAAATGTGTAACAAGCGAACGGTGTACTCGCCTTATTAGCAGCAGGAAATCGAAGTGCTCTCTCACTGACGGTCTAACCGACACTGACGGTCTAACCGACCGTGAGCGAGTGGTTGTATATGTTTGCTAAGTGTGGAGCTATTGTATCAACATACTCTGAAAGGAACGTTATTGGTGTACAGTCTGGTCCGGAAGCCTGACCCTTTTTAAGTGTTTTAAGCTGTTGCGCTTCACCGAGGATATCTGCCTCTAATACACTCATGTCGACAGTTGTTCTTGATTCTAACTCTGAAATATTTACTTCATCTTCTTTTGTGAAGGAGTTTCCGAAAGCCATGTTTAGTAACGCTGCTTTAATGGCACTGACATCAATAACATCACAATTGTTATCGCGCAGTGAAGATACTGATTGCGTCTTGCCACCGGTGTAGTTTACGTACGACCAGAGTCTCTTTTTGGTTTTTTTCTATCAGATTTCGAGACACAGTTTCATTGTGAAAACTGTTAAAAGCATCTCGCATTGATGTTCGTGCTAAATTTCGAGTTTCTCTAAAGCTTCTCTATTCTTGGAGATTTTGTGTTATTTTAAATATGGCGTGCTTTTTTCGTTCCTTCTGCGATAGTGTGCTGACCTCTTTTGTGTACTATGAAGCATCAGTACCATCTCTTATTAATTTATTTGGTATACATCTTTCAGTTTCCGTGGATACTGTTTTTATTAGTTAAAACGACACCTGGTTTGCGCTTAATAGTCAGATTGGAAGGAATGGAGACTGTCACTTAGGAAGGTGTCAAGCAAATATTTATCTGGTTTTTTTTTTTTTTAATAGACGTATTTTGCGTTTATGTTTAGTAGGTTTGGATGTTACGGAATTCAGTCAAGTCACAAAAACCTTGTGGCCACTAATCCCTGTATCTACGAATCTCATGATACTCCATATTTAGTTGGGATTATTTGTTGCCAAGAGATCAAGTATGTTTTCGCAATGATTTACACTTCTAATGGGCTCCTGAACTAGATGTTCAAAATAATTTTCTGAGAAGACATTCACTACGACTTCAGACCGTATTTTATGCCTACCACCGACTCTAAACATGTACGCTACTGGCCATTAAAATTGCTACACCAAGAGGAAATGCAGATGATAAACGGGTATTCATTGGACAAATATATTATGCTAGAACTGACAAGTGATTACATTTTCACGCAATTTGGGTGCATAGATCTTGAGAAATCAGTACCCAGAACAACCACCTCTGGCCGTAATAACCGCCTTGATACGCCTGGGCATTGAGTCAAACAGAGCTTGAGTGGTGTGTACAGGTACAGCTGTCCATGAAGCTTCAACATGATACCACAGTTCATCAAGAGTAGTGACTGGCGTATTGTGACGAGCCAGTTGCTCGGCCACCATTGACCAGAGGTTTTCCATTGGTGAGAGATCTGGAGAATGAGCTGGCGAGGGCAGCATTCGAACATTTTCTGTATTCAAAAAGGCCCGTACAGGACCTGCAACATGCGGTCGTGCATTATCCTGCTGAAATGTAGGGTTTCGCAGGGATCGAATGAAGGGTAGAGCCACGGGTCGTAACACATCTGAAATGTAACGTTCACGGTTCAAAGTGCCATCAGTGCGAACAAGAGGTGACCGAGACGTGTAACCAATGGCACCCCATACTATCACGCCGGGTGATAGGCCAGTATGGCGATGACGAATACACGCTTCCAATGTGCGTTCACCGCGATGTCGCCAAACACGGATGCGACCCTCATGATGATGGAAACAGAACCTGGATTCATCCGAAAAAAGACGTTTTACCGTTCGTGCACCCAGGTTCGTCGTTGAGTACACTATCGCAGGCGCTCCTGTCTGTGATGCAGCGTCAAGGGTAACTGCAGCCATGGTCTCCGAACTGATAGCCCATGCTGCTGCAAACATCGTCGAACTGTTCGTGCAGATGGTTGTTGTCTTGCAAACGTCCCCATCTGTTGACTTATGGATCGAGACGTGGTTGTACGATCCGTTACAGCCATGCGGATAAGATGCCTGTCATCTCGACTGCTAGTGATACGAGGCCGTTGGGATCCAGCACGGCGTACCGTATTACTCTCCTGAACCCACCGATTCCATATTCTGCTAACAGTCACTGGATCTCGACCAACGTGAGCAGCAATGTCGCGATTCGATAAACCGCAATCGCGATAGGCTACAATCCGACCCTTATCAAAGTCGGAAACGTGATGGTACGCATTTCTCCTCCTTACTCGAGGCATCACAACAACGTTTCACCAGGCAACGCCGGTCAACTGCTGTTTGTGTATGAGAAATCGGTTGGAAACTTTCCTCATGTCAGCACGTTGTAGGTGTCGCCACCGGCGCCAACCTTGTGTGAATGCTCTGAAAAGCTTATCATTTGCATATCACAGCATCTTCTTCCTGTCGGTTAAATTTCGCTTCTGTAGCACGTCATCTTCGTGGTGTAGCAATTTTAATGGCCAGTAGTGTATTTTCGCCAACATATCGACGGTAGATTGAAGTCACCACCAACTGTAAGTGTATGAGTGGGTTACCTATCGAAATGACACCTAAGTTTTCTTTCAACTGTTCAGCAACTGTATTACCTGGGTGAGGGAGTCGATAAAATGAACCAATTATTAATTTATTCCGGTTGTCAAGTATAGCCTCTACCCACATTAATTCACAGGAGTTATTTACTTAAATATCAATACAGCGTAAACTACTTCTGACAGCAATAAACGCTCGACCACCTACTGTATTTAACCTATCCTTTCTGAATACAGTTACGTCCTTCGTAAAAAAATCGGCTAACCTTATTTCCGGTTTTAGCCGGCTTTCCATACCTATAACGATTAGAGTTTTAGTGCTTTCAGTTAGTGCTTGGACTCCTGATTCTTCTCCAACACAGCTACAACAGTTAACAACTACAATATTGATTGTTCCTACGTCTACCTTCTTCCTGTGTTTGTCAATCACCCATTGAAACTAAAGCCCTTTCTTCACTTTCCTCAGACACTCTAACTTAAAAAAGATAACACTCAGTCCCCCTCCACACAGCCTTCGCTACCAGTGTAGCTGCTTTCTGCGTGTAGTGGACTCCTGACCCATTTAGCGGAACCCGAAAACCCATCAACCTATGGCGCAAGTCGAGGAATCTGCAACCTAATCGGTCGCAGAACCGTCTGATCCTCTGATTCAGACCCTCCACTTGGCTCCATACCAAAGGACTATAGTCGATGATGCTACAGATGATGAGCTCCACCTTCATCTCACAAGCAAAACTGGCAGTCTTTACTACTTCAGCTAACCCCTTGAAACCAAAGAGAATCTCTTCCGATCCAAAGCGACATGCAACGTTAGTACCAAAATGAGCCACCACCTGCAGTTGGCTTCACCCTGTGCTCTTCATGGCACCTGGAAGCACTCATTCCACTTCTGGAAAGACTCCTTCCGGTATGCTCACAGAGTGAACATGGGATTCCTTCGCCTGCTTCGCAACCATATCCCTAAGGGGCTCCATTGCAGGCCTAATGTTGGGCAGAGAGAAAATGTTGGGGTGAATGGTGACATTAATGGGACGTATTTGGACTGAGAGTTCAGGTTGGGTAAGTTGTGGCTTAGCTTTGTATTTAGCGGAATATGTGGCGTGGGAGTCATTGCAGGTTTTCACTTAGCAAAGGAAGCAACGTAGGTCCCAGACATTTTTTCCTGACTGTATCGTAGTGCTGACCAGCTGCTTCTTCCATTGTACCATTTCTTACTCCTCGTAGTAATTACACTATTGTTTTGTAAGAATACCTTTTTTAAAACATTGCACAGTGCATTTTCATGTAGCCTTACTGATGTAAATTGTGTTATGTAGTGTAATGATGAAAAACTTACTGTGAACAAAGAAATGCATTGTGCATCACGTAACTAGCGCCGCTTAGAGGTTCAGTCCAATTGGTTTCAGTCTTGTTCCCTGATAGCAGTTTGCAACTGCCTCTTGGTTAAGAATGTTGACGAAATACAATGTATCCATTTGCCATTCTTCAATGATTCATATTAATGCCAGAGCATTTGGTAAACTAAAAACCACATTCTACTTACTACAACATATCTCTAATCTATGGTGAGAATGAAACGTATTTCGTATCTTTCGATACCAGGTTTGTGTTGTGTTTTACAACCTTAAAAAATGACGGAATGTCGAAACGTGTAAGACGATTTTAAAACTAATAAAAAGTGCGGTTAAGATATCTGAAATTTGTTAAACTGCATCCAATGGCCGCTTTGCCTCACGGCAAAAAAAAAAAAAAAAAAAAAAAAAAAAAAAAGAAAAAAAAAAAAAAAAAAAAATTTAAATGTGTGTGAAATCTTATGGGACTTAACTGCTAAGGTCATCAGTCCCTAAGCTTACACACTACTTAATTTCAATTATCCTAAGGACAAACACACACACCCATCCCCGAGGGAGGATTCGAACCTCCGCCGGGACCAGCCGCACAGCTCATGACTGCAGCGCCTCAGACCGCTCGGCTAATCCCGCGCGGCTACCTCATGGCATTTTTGTTCAAATTGTAACAAACTAAGGTATTATAAATTACTTCCCCTGTTGTAGTTTTGAGGCGGTATTCCTACCGCAATAAATGTGTTGAGGGTAAGTCACCTTTTTTGTGAACATGTATCTGGTACTGTTCGCCATGCTTTTCAGTAAGCCACGTTTATACACAAACTTTTATCATTTCATATTCTTCTGTGGGTACAATTAAAAGAAAAGACGTCATGTGCGATGTATAGTCCAACCCTCCAGAGTTAATCTCTGTGATATATACACTTTTGTGTATGGCATTTAGTCAACGCTAATGTCCAGTACACACTGTGAGGAAAGGTAATCATTGTCGCCTCTAGCGAAGATTACGTTTGTTAACTGTTTCGAAGTGTTATTATACCATGAAATTGTTAACGGAATACTCTGGTATCCCCAAACTACTATTCGGAATGTGTCTGTCGTGAATGAAAGGCTATGATTTAGTAGGTGGGAGCGAAAAGCAAGCGAAAGCGGATTTACAGCAAAAAGCAAGACACAATGACATAAAAACTGTCATATCAGCAGAGTTTGTATAACTGAAAATCTAATTCCTAACTCCTGGTCCCTGTCAGCTGCGAAGCAGACTTAACGTCATTGGATCTGTCAATACTTGTTAGAGTCCACTCCGAAACTCCGCGCACGTCCACACACATAAAAAACACACCCACATACACCCACACCCACACACATACACACACACACACAAAGACAGAGAGAGAGAGAGAGAGAGAGAGAGAGAGAGAGAGAGAGAGTGTCTCAGGTGCGAGATAACGTCTCAATTGCACAGTAATAGAGAGTTAGCACTGATATAACTCCAGACACGGAGACATATTCCTGTAGAACGTTCTTTTCATGCTTGTAAGTTTATGTAGGTAACCTGAAGTTTCTGTCCTTCCATACAAGTATGGTAGCAGTATGGCTGATAAATCTATCCTTTCATAGAGTAACATATTAATAGTGATAGTAGCTGCGGGTTACAATAAAGAATTTGTAAGCAATCAGCCGCCCACTAGATAGATGTAATATTACTATTTACCTAATCTTTTTCATCCGTCGGCATGAACCGTTTCATGTGATGTAGTTGATTATTACATAACTGCTGTATGTTTACGAATATTAGTGGCCACAACAGATCGTGTCTTAAGTGGTTTTAACATCGCTGTATCGTGCAGAGAAAAACAAATGTTGGTAAGAAAAATTTGTAATTTACCGTCTTACATGGTAAACATCACATATTTACCCGAAATTTTCATTCTGCATATTTTTTGTGATGATACGGTGTCGTTAGCACGGACGTTGGTACAGTGGCGGCCACCATACAGGAAGTGATTATCATAAAACGCCCACACTTTTCCATTCACGGATGCTGCGCAGGAGAAAGGAGGACTCATACCAAGTAGAACTAACGGGATACTGAACAAATACAAAGAAGGGCCGCACGAATGGTCACAGCCTTGTATGACCCACGGGAGAACTCACGGAAATGCTGATAAACCATAACCGCCGGCAGGGGTGGCCGAGCGGTTCTAGGCGCTACAGTCTGGAACCGCGCGACCGCTACGGTCGCAGGTTCGAATCCTGCCTCGGGCATGGATGTGTGTGATGTCCTTAGGTTACTCAGGTTTAAGTAGTTCTAAGTTCTAGGGGACTGATGACCTCAGAAGTTAAGTCCCATAGTGCTCAGAGCCATTTTTTAAAACCGTAACCCGCAAAATCTTGATGATAGGCACCAACTACTACACCAAAACCCTACTTGCAAAGTTTCATGAAGCAGTATTTAGTGAGCAATGTTCGAATGCACTGGCACCCCCTACATATAGCTCTCATAGAAAACACGAGGACAAGGTAGTTAGTTAGTTAGTTACGTATTCCATTGATCAATAGCACCAAAAAACCGTTATGATGTGGAACGTGTCAAATGCACGAGAAATGCGCACAGGAAACAGACTACTTGCAGTGCGGAGAGGCATTTAAGCAATCATTTTTCCCGTGCTCCGTACACGAACGAAACGGGAAGAAACACTAATACGATGTACAGCGGGAAGTACCGTCTACCGCGCATTTCACAGTGGCTTGATAGGGTATAGAAATAGATGTAGATGTAAATATTGAGTACAGATAAACGTCCCGTCGATGACGACGTAATTAGGAACGTAGCGCAAGATCGGATGGGGGAAGGATGTGGCTGTGTCCTTCTTAGAAGAACCATCCCAGAATTTGCCTTAAGCGTTAGGGAAACCTCGGAGGTGCTAAATCTGGAAAGCTTGACGGGGATCTGAATCCCAGTCGTACTGAACGCGGGTCAGTGTGTTAACTACTGCACCACTTTGCTCGGCGCGCGACAAGACCGGCTGTCGGTTCATCTCGGTGTAACCCTGACTGCATCCATTTCACCATCACGAGAATTATGTGACGTGAAGTGACAGGAAGTAAGTCTTCTCTTGGCTCTTCGTGGTTTGTATAATGTTCGAAATTTGACAGTAAATGTTTCTGTATCCATGATGACTGTAACGCAGCGCCTCCTACTGGAAATAGTTAATCACTTCTGTCACTTTCTAGACAAATCCATAAAGTATCTTATAGCCCTTCCATGCGTCTTCTGCAGCCCCACTAGTTAATATGATGGTGAAGGGACACTTGACACTAATGGAAACCGTTTGCACCCAAGCTGTTAACAATGCTGGATTGACTTATACCAGAGGCACCCGCAGTTTCTGTGGAGCTTGTACGTAAATTATGAGAAACAGCTGCCAAAATATTCGTTTCGTTCGCTTAGCTCGTCCCACGCTTGCTCCTTACCCTCTGTGTTGTACTCAGTGCCATACAAATAATAATTTTTTGCACATTCAATGAATTTCATTCTTGTTGGGCTCCGTCTGTCGGGATACCTTAGTGCGTAAAAGTCAATTGTTACCCTCGCGTTATCTCTCTATTCTCCATAAGGGAGTTTCGTATCGAGTTTCTATTGGTTTGTGAAATACATTTCTTTTTAAGCTAACCAGAAATCGACACACTTAAACTACACAGACAGAATGAGACCTAAATGTAAGCTGTGCCGCGTTTATACCTGTATCGTGGTGGTGCAACATTCTGTTTCCTCCTCGTTCGACGTTACGTATGTCCTTATTCGAATGTGAAATCACGAACTTCTGCATAAGACAGCAATCAGTCTCACGTTCAAAAGAGGTAAGTCGTAGGTTCTAAATATTGTAATTACTCTGAAATTAGTAACCAATTTTGAAGAGTGAATTCAATTGAATTCGTCTATTTTAAATCTACGATAACAGCAGCATAAATTACTGTAGTTCCATTTGAAAAACTGAAATTGATACTATACGTCGTTTAGCGATATCTTTCTTACAATTTATCTGAGTGAAAACAGAACTGCTATACCTTGAACCATTCCGGAAATAACTGTTGAACAGTTTAACTGAATTACTTGGCATTCGTTTAAGTTGACGATAATCTGTAAGTACTTCCGTAAATTGGTGATCACGTGCAGGTCTTATTGCATTATGCAAAAATTTTATAATGATGTATTCTTCCTGAAAGTTAACGTGTCGCCTGTAAACAGTCCCAAGGAACTGCTGAAGTTATCAGTTAGGTAGTTTGTTTGATGAATAGTAACGCAACTACGACAGTGTATTTCTGTACTTTGGTTACTATGTTATTATACGGTTTTGTAGAGGAGTTCCTCAAGTCGTGATACACGGTATTATCGAATAACGAGTAACATTGTTGACCAGGATGCGATAGTCGTGACTGTCCGATGTGACCTTCTACAACAGTTCTGCATGGCAGTTCAGAAGGCGACGATCCGCCGTGTGCTATGTGCTACGATTATAATACGAAGATAAATCACTGTCGAGAGCAGGCTTTCGCTATAGAAACCACTACAAAGTACTGACCAAGGTCACCAAACTGGCTACAGCCATACACTATAGAATAGAGAGCTGTCAGAATAAAATTAGAACTACGCCGCCTGATAAAAGAGTGAAGAACCCGGAAGGGGAGGAGGAGGCGAATGAAACTTCGGGGGTTGACGGGGTATTTGGCGATATTTCAAGAATTATAAAATCGAGTCTAGTTTAGAAAGAACTCACCAGTATGAGCCCACTTATCGGTACGACGTTGCAATCCGTCTGGCCTTGATGCATGCATTAACTCGGTTGGGAAGGATGTCATAAAGCCGTTGTATCATCTCCTGACGCAGTCTGGCTCACAGCTATTGTAACTGGTCCTAAATATCCTGGATACGGGCTCTGGGATAGAGTTGACGTCCGAACTGATCCATACATTTTCTATCGAGGACAGATCTGAAGAGCTACCTGGCCACAGGAGTACCTCAATATCACCCAGACAGTTCACATTGTGCGACCAAAGATGTGGGATGACACAGAATGTTGCAAAGAGTCCATTACTTGTTGTCGGATTGTAGGCGCAGATGCGAAGGAGTTACGATATGCTTGGTGCACAATACAGCGATCTTCCCTTGTGGGAGTCAGACGTGGTCGACCAAAACCTTGAAGACGAGTACGCCTGCTCTCACATTCCCAGAGGGCAGAAAGATGGTCCTCAACATAATCCAGTCCTTGAGTAGGAAAATGATACTGTTGGTAGTCTACCTGAGTAGTGCAAATATTTAACGCTCCTAGTACCACTGGGATCTGTACGACCCCATAAACTCGTTAGAAATACGCTACCGGAAGAAAATTAGTACATCTTCTTAGAGGTTTCCAATTCCCTCACGATTTATTGTTGCAAAAGTGCATACGAAGTACATGAAATTATTACATTTACAAATCAATAGCACAAGCGGTTCGGAGGTACCAGGTGTCGACCCATGCTGAATCACCCACATTAGCAAATGGTGTAGCCTCCACAAGCGGCAATGCAGGTGGAGAATACTGTCCTGCGACACGTTATGCCACGCCTGTTTGACCTGTTCACGTAGTTCTTCAAGACTTATCGGTTGACGAGTCGAAAGAGCCACTTCTTGTCCCATTATATTTCTCATGTCTCGATTGGAAACAAGTGCGGAGATGGTGCTGGCCAGGGAAGTTGCTGCACGTCTTGCAGTGCACGTTGATTCCACAGGCAGTGTGTGGGTGAGCATTATCCTGTTGGAACAACACATCGCCTTCCTGTTGCTAGAGTGCAAAAGAATGGGTCTAACAACATTCGAAGCCCTGGGTTGGGGCCAGTGTGTCTTGGACGAAAGCACTCTACGAGACAGTGCTCACCAGGTCTATGTCGTACGTGTAAATGACCATGACTTGTGTGCAGGCAGAATCTGCTTTCATCGCTGAAGACCACGGCGCGCCATTCCATCTTCCAACTGATCCTCTGACGGCACCAATCGAGCCACGAGCGTCGATACTGTGATGTGAGTGAATGACGGGCTAGAGATATGCGTGCCCGTAGTCCCACTGTTAATAACCAGTCCGCAACAGTTCGTGTTGACACATCTGACCTAACAAATGGTTCAAATGGCTCTAAGGACTATGGGACTTAACATCTGAGGTCATCAGGCCCCTAGACTTAGAACTACTTAAACCTAAGGACATCACACACATCCATGCCCGAGGCAGGATTCGAACCTGCGACCGTAGCGGCCGAGCCGTTCCCGACTGAAGCGCCTAGAACCGCTCGGCCACAGCGGCCGGCTCTGACCTAACAGCCCTCTTATCTGTGCTTTGGTAGCTGCACGATTTGCTACTGCTGCCCTGAAAATATAACGAACCTGGCGCGCGTCTGTGCTGTGTGGACGTCCAGAACCCCGTCTACGGATTCACGTGACCGCTCATAATGGTATCGTTGCACAGCTAACGAAGCACGTCCAAATTGTGTGCAAATTCTCCGAAAAGACGATCTCGCCACTCGGAAGGCCCTAATTTAACCCCTTTCAAATTCGCTCACTGGGCTGTAGGATGCATGAGTGTGTCTCCGTGGCATGGTTGCCCATTTGCTTCACGTGTTTGCGCCACACTGCGCCCTGGCTGCTAGCATTCCCTGTTAAAGATTAGACACAGGTGGCGCTATGATAGCTATGCCACTAGGCTTTCTGTGGCGGACGTCGCTGAAACCATCATCAGTACATCTTCTGTCCCCCAGCTGACATGTGCCATCTTCGGATCAAAATCGACGTCACCTTTCCACGTGTACTAATTTTTTCCCCGTGGTGTGAATATCTCCTTTGTTTTCAAAACTATTACCTTTAGAATATGACTTTCTCCCACTGACTCAATTGCATCCAATACGTTTCAACCATTTTCATATTTACAACACATTAAAATTTATTCATGATTTTTGCGCTGACTACCACTGGGATCAATATGACCCCAGCTTAAGTTGATTGTTCGCTTCTTGAATGTGATATTTATGAAAATAGAATGATTACTGCTGCGTTGAACAACTGTAAAGTATTTTTCTGTATTAGTTCATAAATTGCTGCCAATATATCCCGTGTAAATTACTATATGACTCCAGTACTCATTGAAACAAAAAAAATCATTATAGCAGGTGGGTTCATAAAGAAAAGCAGTTCGCACATGTAAACGTAAATTCTGAAAGTATCCCAAGTGAGTAGGGTCGTTACTGTTTATAAGATATATACACTCAAGAGCCAAAGAAACTGGTACACTTACCTAATAACGTGTAGGGCACCCGCAAGCACGCAGAAGTGGCGTGGACTCAACAAATGTTTCAAGTAGTGCTGGAGGGAATTGACACCATGAATCCTGCAGAACTGTCCATAAATCCGTAAGAATACGAAAGAGTGGAGATCTCTTCTGAAGAGCACATTGCAAGGCATCCCAGATATGCTCAATAATGTTCAGGTCTGGTGAGTTTGGTGGCCAGCGGAAGTGTTTAAACTCAGAAGAGTGTTCCCGGAGCCACTCTTAATTCTGGATGTATGCGGGTATCGCATTGTTCTGCTGGAATTGGCCAAGTCCTTCGGAATTCACAATGGACATGAAAGGATGTAGGTGATCAGACAGGATGCTTACGTACGTGTCACCTGTCAGAGTCGTATGTAGATGTATCAGTGTACCGTATCACTCTAATTGCATATGCACCATACCATTACAGAGCCTCGACCAGCTTGAGCAGTCCCCATGCTGACATGTACGGTTCATGGATTCATGAGGTTGTCTCCATACCCGTACACGTCCATCCGCTCTATATAATTTGAAACGGGACTCGTCTGACCAGGCAACATGTTTTCATTCGTCAACAGTCCAATGTCGGGCCCAGGCGAGGCGTAAAGTTTTGTGTCGTGCAGTCATAAAGGGTACACGAGAGGGCCTTCGACTCCAAAAGCCCATATCGATGATGTTTCGTTGGATGGTTCGCACGCTGACAGTTGTTGATGGCCCAGCATTGAAATCTGCAGCAATTTGCGAAAGGGTTGCACTTCTGTCAGGTTGAACGATTCTCTTCAGTCGTCGTTGGTCTCGTTCTTGCAGGATTTTTTTCCAAGCGCAGAGATGTCTGTGGTTTGATATTTTATTGGATTCCTGATATTCACGGTACACTCGTGAAATGGTCATACGGAAAAATCTCCAGTTCATCGCTACCTCGGAGACGCTGTGACCCGTAGCTCGTGCGCCGACTGTAGCACCACTTCAAACTCACTTAAATCTTGATAACCTGACATTGTAGTAGCAGTAACCGATCTAACAATTGCGCCAGACACTTGTTGTCTCATATTGGCGTTGCTGACCGCAGCGCCGTGTTCTGCCTGTTTACATATCTCTGAATGTGAATACGCATGGATATTTCAGTTTCTTTGGTGCTTCAGTGTAAATGAGATATTGAAAAACCTAGGATTCGCCATAAGGCTGTTCGCAGAAGACCTTATTTTAGCACCAAAAGACTATAGTGAAATAAGTAACAGTCCGGAGATGCCTAATATGGAATTAGGTCTAGGGAAAGCAGATTCATCTAAAGAAAACTAAGGAAATCTAGTTCATTCTTGAAAGAAGTGGCTTCCAAAACACTCGTCTGACTGATCTGTCGTCAGTATGTGATGCTTACCGGGTAGAATTAATAGAAGAGATATAGAAATGCAACGAAGAGCCGTGTGTTTCGTCCCGGGATAGTTTAGAATATGTGAGAGCATTGAGGAGATACTCAATAAACTCCAGTGGTGGACGCTACAAGACTGACGTTGCGCATCACGAAGAAGTTTACCGTTGGAATTCCGAGAACGTACATTCCAAGGAGAGACGATAAACGTATTACTTCATGCCACTTATGTTTCGTGGGATGATTACGACGGGAAAAATCAGATAAATTAAACTTTAAACGGAGGTTTACAGGCAGAAGTTCTTCCCACGTACTATTTTCGGATGGAACAGAGAACGGGAAACCCCGAAATACCCACCGCCAGACACTGGTAGGTCACTTGGAGATTATAGATGTAGATGTTGCACTACTTTCTATGTATGACTGCAAGTTAGATCAAAGGGAATATTGTTTCGGAGGGATTTAATGAGAAACGACCACATAAGTTTAGCTAAGGGGCAGGTAAACCCTAAAGTGTGTTTCACTGGTAGTGCCTAACAGCCGCGAAGAAAGTGACACGAATCCGTTGGTCAATTGATGTATATATGCGTATTTCAACAGCTGCGATGCTCAGCAAGTTTGGTTAACGGAAGGGAAGGAGAAGATTTAAAGAAGATTTGCGTGACTCGTCATTGGTTATGTAGTCAGGGCGAGAGCATCACTGATATAATCCAGAAACTACGGCAGGAGACACTACGACAAAGTCACTGGACACGTCGGTGTGGCCTACAGTTAAAATACCGAGAGCACGTGTGGATCGGTCTTTACTTTAAGGGATTCAGTCGTGTTATTGGAAAAAATAAATTACTGCCAGAATAAAACTCCTTGGGGCTCACATAACGTGCTGTGATGAAAGAAGCTCGCTACTACGCTCATAAAGCGGAGAATTCGATACACGCGTTTCGTAACTCCACGGGGAAAGGATCACAGTCCGCGACTGAGGCCCTTTCTGTGTACCAGTGGTAACCCTGCAGACAGGTATCTCGCGAATTTGCTTCTTCCCTTCTTGGTGATTTTTTTATCTCGTAGGCAGCGAGTGAGCGAATCAGTGCTGTTGCTCGTACGTCTTTAGCAACGGAGGAAAGCGATGTAAAGTCCAAAAAGGCACTGAGAAATTCATCTTGTAGGAAGAAAAACCGGATCGAGCGTGCAAAACTGAAAGGCAACTCGTATACCAATTAGAAGGGCACTGTCACTCCAGGCAAGGAAACAGGAACCCCTTACAAGGTTCCTCGAACGAATTCTACAACAAAGTCATTACTCCCACCTGAATAGTGCTTCAAGAGATGTGCAGCGCCTGAATTTTTAATTTATAAAAGAATAAATACTACAACAACCGGAAAAAGTGTTTCATAATCAATACAAGTTAGCCGTTTCCTTTGACTTTATGAAAAGCATAAAATTTGACTTTCTTTGGTGGTTACACCATTAGTGTCCGTCATTGCACCTTGGAACAAAATGGTTCAAATGGCTCTGAGCACTATGGGACTCAACTGCTGAGGTCATTAGTCCCCTAGAACTTAGAACTACTTAAACCTAGCTAACCTAAGGACATCACAAACATCCATGCCCGAGGCAGGATTCGAACCTGCGACCGTAGCGGTCTTGCGGTTCCAGACTGCAGCGCCTTTAACCGCACGGCCACTTCGGCCGGCCCCTTGGAACACGCATGAAGCTATTTAGATAACATGGCACAGTAGACCTCGTAAGTAATTTTATGAGAGCTGCTCGCGCCTTTTGTTATTAATTCGCGTGTTGTCTTTTTAATTTTTACTATTAATAAATCAATATTTTTTACGCAGAAATGCACCTGAGGATGCACCTGCATGATACAAAATCGGTTACCGTACCAGTCTCTGAGCGACTACAATAAAAATGCTGATGCGGCAAACTGGACTCTCAATCAATTTCGTAAGCATTTCAACACCTCAGTATATGTTATTCTTTGAATGCTTCTCTCAGTATGCAAAACATAAAGCTACCACTTATTCCCGTTCAAGAGATATTTTATTTGAGGCAACTTACAGTTAATAGTTTTTTATTAATTTCTTATACTTAACACGAAGTGAAATGCAGCTACGATGTATCTTGACCACGAGCGACAGTAGAAGGAAGGGTCCAATTATTTGTGTGCTTCCCTTCTTGATCACATACATAATGATATTCCGTTGGAAGCTCATGGATTGCCTCTTTTCTTGGACAATTTGTGAGAGGCAAAACCAAAACTGTGATTTGGTTATAATTCCCCTTACCCTGACAGACACAAATCGCTTTCACAAGATAAAACACTACATTCCAGTCGGGGATCTTCCTTTTCTTATTTGCGACAGGGATCTCGCTCTTGTAAAACAATTGCCCGCATCTCGTGGTCGTGCGGTAGCGTTCTCGCTTCCCACGCCCGGGTTCCCGGGTTCGATTCCCGGCGGGGTCAGGGATTTTCTCTGCCTCGTGATGGCTGGGTGTTGTGTGATGTCCTTAGGTTAGTTAGGTTTAAGTAGTTCTAAGTTCTAGGGGACTGATGACCTAAGATGTTAAGTCCCATAGTGCTCAGAGCCATTATTATGTAAAACAATCGCTTATATACAGCATACACGAGATATCAGACATCATCGTAAACAGCATCAAAAAATGGTTCAAATGGCTCTGAGCACTATGGGACTTAACATCTGAGGTCATCAGTCCCGTAGAACTTAGAACTACTTAAACCTAACTAACTTAAGGACATCACACACATCCACGACCGAGGCAAGATTCGAACCTGCGATCGTAGCGGTCGCACGGTTCCGGACTGATGCGCCTAGAACCGCTCGGCCACAAAGGCCGCCAAACAGCATCAAAGCCAACCCGTTTCTCGTCAGGAAAGTGGAAGCATAAGACTTCTTTTTACTTTCAATTCTTTTAGCAATAAATTTGTAAAGACACTTGCCTATTAGAGAAACTGCTAAGGGAACATAAAATGCAATTAAATATCAGGAGCTTCAAGCTTTTAATCTATATTGCGTAATTGAAAGGTTGGTTGTATTGTTGTCACAGACTTCATAGCCGATGTGATTAAATATAATCTCCTCGTGGCTCGGCCAGGACGACCAGTACCCCATCTACCCATCAGCACAGCATGTCCAGCTAGGTGTTCCCCAACAAAAACTACTAAGTGGAAGGATGGAAAAAAAACAGCTTCGTAATGCACGAAACGAGTATACGCAATGCTATGATGTTATTTCTGTGTTGCCAATGGATGAAAGTGAAACGACTAGTACTTTTCCACAAAAACTTTAAATGATTACAGCTGACAGGTTCGGCAACTAGTAATTTTCAAAGCGACGTAAATATTGGAAGGAGTTGTTGATGATATTGTACGATGAAGTGTGAATTTAACGGTAATACCTGAAATTAAACAGCATTTTAATCTCAATATGGGTAGCCCATGACATATGGATCTTGGTAGTTTGTCTGTGTGTTCTCTCTGAAATAAAGGCTTTAATTAATGAATCGCATCAAAATACACTATGTGATCAAAAATATCGCGACACCCCCAGAAACATACGTTTTTCATATTAGGTGTATTGTGCTGCCACCTACTGCCAGGTACTCCATATCAGTGACCTCAGTAGTCATCAGACATCGTGAGAGAGCAGAATGGAGCGCTCCGCGGAACTCACGAACTTCAAACATGGTCCGGTGATTGGATGTCACTTGTGTTATACGTCTGCACTCGAGATTTCCACGCTCCTAAACATCCCTAGGTCCACTGTTTCCGATGTGATAGTGAGTGGAAGCGTGAAGGGACACGTACAGCACAAAAGCGTACAGGCCGACCTCGTCTGTTGACTGACATAGACCGCCGACAGTTGAAGAGAGTCGTAATGTGTAATAGGCAGACATCTATCCATATCATCACACAGGAATTCCAAACTGCATCAGGATCCACAGCAAGTACTATAACAGTAAGTGAGGAAACTTGGATTTCATGGTCGAGCGGCTGCTCATAAGCCACACATCACGCCGGCAAATGCCAAACAACGCCTCGCTTGGTGTAAGGAGCGTAAACATTGGACAATTCAACAGAGGAAAAGCGTCGTGCGGAGTGACGGATCACGGTACACAATGTGGCGATACGATGGCCGGGTATGGATATGGCGAATGCACGGTGAACGTCATCTGCCACCGTGTGCAGTGTCAACAGTAAAATTCGGAGGTGGTGGTGTTATGGTGTGGTCGTGTTTCTCATGGAGGGGGCTTGCACCCCTTGTTGTTTTCCGTGGCACTATCACAGCACAAGCCGACATTGATGTTTTAGGCACCTTCTTGCTTCCCACTGTTGAAGAGCATTTCGGTGATGGCGATTGTATCTTTCAACACGCTCGAGCACGGCCTGTGGCGGAGTGGTTACACGACAATAGAATCCCTATAATGGGCTGGCCTGCACAGTGTCCTGACCTGAATCTGATAGAACGCCTTTGGGATGTTTTGGAACGCCGACTTCGTGCCAGGCCTCACCGGCCGACATCGATACCTCTCCTCAGTGCAGCACTCCGTGAAGAATGGGCTGCCATTCCCCAAGAAACTTTCCAGCACCTGATTTTTGAACATATGCCTGCGAGAGTGGAAGCTGTCATCAAGGCTGAGGGTGGGCCAACATCATATTGAATTCCAGCATTGCCGATGGAGGGCACCACGAACTTGGAAGTCGTTTTCAGCCAGATGTCTGGTTACTTTTGATCACATAGTGTATATCGTATTCAGGAGAAAGGGTATCAGTCTGTTGTATTTTTTTCATCAACAAGACTATACTAACGTTTGAATGTTAATCAGTGTTATGAAATAATATTGTGCATTATGGTGGCACAGGTTCTTTTAACTCAAGATAAACTCTAGGAAAAACTGTTTCCATTTCATTTGAAAGTCATTCAATGGACTAAGGGCCTCCCAATAGAGATCGATGAAGGCTGAAGAAACACATTAGTTTCTCTCAAATATATGTCTCGTAAAATGTCCTGGAAACTACAATTAAAGAAATTCGTTCATATACGAAGGCGTCCTTCCATGCGTCATCCTCAAATGTAAAATCTGTCTTGTCACCAGAATCTACATGGTGTCTTGCGTGCTAAAAATGTAAACGAGGCCGGGCAGACCAGATTTAGTGATATGATCCTTCAGCATCTCCCGGCGTACTTTATATCTGAAGTAGTACACGGGTGAACTGCCAGATGTCAGTGTACAAGGGGCACAATATTTCGGCTAACGACCGCGATGCCATCGACCATCAGACCAATGGTGCATGCATGTCCGAAGTAACATTTCGTCGTACCTCTGAGTAACACAGACACTGCGATGTCGTATTTAGTCGCCGACACCAGCCAAGCGACTTTCAATTCCAAGTCCGCCCAATACGGGAATATACGTAAAGGATATACGAGTACAGGCTGTAGACACATGGATGACGACATATGGAAGTTTGGGTCTGGCTCTGAGTCGTGCTCGAATAGTCTAACAGTGCCGGCATGGTAGCCCAGCGTGGTGGTCAGAGGGCTGGCTGGTCTCTGTAAAAAAAAAAAAAAAAAAAAAAAAAAAAAAAAAAAAAAAAAAAAAAAAAAAACTGAGTGAGGGGTCAAAAACGAACTTCAGCGGATGTCATGTAACGTCCGATACGATCGAATACATCGAACAATAATAAACAAAATTAAGGGAAAAAGAAGAGCGGTTAATCTCGTTAAAAAAAAGGAAGTACGGCGACTATTCGCAATAAGCTGGAAATACGGCTTAGAGTCACGATCCGGCACAAATTTGCATTGTCGTCATTCCATTATACAGCTGATGGTTGTCCATATTCATGTATTGATTCTTAATTTAATTCCATGTATTTCTTCTTAATACATGCTGCAATTTGCTCCCTCTCCCCCCTTCCTCTCTTCTAGTTGCCCTTCCCGTCTGACTCATAAAGCATGGTAGTTTCTTTGATGCGGACTGAGGTAATCCAAGGATTAGGATTTGCGTCAGTCTTCCATCCCCTTACATTACCATCTTCTTTTCTGGCTAATCCCCGTTAGTGAGTTTGACCCTCCATACTTCAAAATTTTTTCGATAGCGCAGGCGGTGCAGGGGAGGACGTCCAGCATGACAAACGTCCCACCAGATGTGAAATTTCACTTTACACCAACCCCAATCCCAAGCCCACACGGTAGCCAATCCACCGCGGGGCAGGGACGGGGGAGAGGCGGGTCGTCGAGTTCATGCACGGGTGTAGGGCCCTGATCACACGGGAACTGCACCGTTGGTGCCTGTTCTGGCAGCTTCACGCAAATGGCTATGGGTATGTGTTCTTGTAACTGGGACACAGTGTAACTTATATGCAACCTATTCCGCAGCAGCTGCGGCTAAATCTACCCTGCATAACACTGTGTGTGCGTGTTGTGTGAGTGTCAGTTTCACTGTCATCGAAGCCCTTAGCAGATCGTTACATGAAAAACTAACCTTTGAATAAGCTATCTGACTGCGTTTTTATAATTTTCAGTAGTGTCGTCTAGCAAAAGAGCTCGCCATACGTAACGTACATGCAACCATTCCGCAGCAACAGCGGCTAAAGGTTATTGTTACTAAGAATAAGTTTAATACAAAAGAGTTTGCTTGGGTCCTGTTAACTACTAAATAACTTTTGAGAAGGGATTTCATTAATTAAGTCTATTTAAAACTTCAGAATCATCATGCACAAGTATTAATAATCACAATAACAGCATATTATTTAGATTTGGTGAATAATTATTATTATTTGGAGGATAGCGAGGCTTCTTTCACTGACAAACAAAACATGGTATTATTGCAAACTCGGTCTAACAATCACGATCCTAACCCTGCAATTGCTTTTTCCCTAGCTTGCAAATTTTACCTTGAATTCCATCTTCAAGCGTAGTTAAGCCATCTAAATCTCTCGTAGCTATATGAATGAAATCAGACCTTGAGTGTGGTAAGATCTGCCATCACCGACGTGAGGGCAGCGTGACACGTCTTCTGCCTCCGAGCTCTCCACCGACACTACTCTTACACTCTCGCAGACAGACCTCGTCTCACAACAATGCTTAGAGTCGCGTTCCCATGTTTCGCCCTCAGATTGTTACTATCAATATCTGAGTGCTTACACAATGCAAAGAAAAGCTTTAAGTTGGATGTATTGTTTTATGTAATGGAGAGTTCTGACACATTCCCTACGACGGGAACTCTGTGCAACAGTTACTTGCGCCAAGAAGCCATTTTTTTTGGCGAGTTGACGCCTGTGCGAAGAGCCGCTGGTCAGTGTCGACGGTGTCGAAGCGGAAACTATCCCAAACTGGTTGTCATACACCCCAAGCTGTCTCTTCTGAATAATATGATAGTTACAATGCTGAGAGGTACAATCACAAGACATTTCCTTCCTTAGTTACAACATGAGAGGAAAAGCAGATTAAGAAGCAAGGAGAAAAATATGTTGCAAAATATTTGGTCTGCTCAAGAACAGATGGCGAATCTTTTAATATAAAACCATCATTCTTTGTAGACGAACTGAAGACAGGTATGGTGAAATCACCTCAATTCATAAAATTTGAAGTGACCACTATTAATCAAAACGTAATATCCTGTACAATCACTGGTCCCTTTTTCATGTAACCAGCTTGGTGATAACCTGCCGTCGATTAAACCTAATAAGAGCTTCAGCATGGTGCATGGGATAATACGTGATCGTCACCCTACACTACAAACAGATGAAGAATTACGGGCTAACTCATAAAGACGCGTAGACTTTTTTTACCTTCGTGTCCAGTGGGGCCCGATGGG
The DNA here is from genome assembly GCF_021461395.2 of Schistocerca americana. Taxonomy (NCBI): domain Eukaryota; kingdom Metazoa; phylum Arthropoda; class Insecta; order Orthoptera; family Acrididae; genus Schistocerca; species Schistocerca americana. The sequence continues at coordinate 653,952,478 of NC_060130.1, read as the reverse complement.
TATGAGGATGGACGCTAGAGCATTCATTCCGCTTTTGGAAGGCAATACACTCAAAGAAAAAGTGAAAACAATGGTTAATAGATATGGTGTGAAACCATATACACCACTTCCTATGGGATTTTTAAATGCGTGCCCTTTGGATAAATAATGCCACGCTATATGAATGACGTAATGTGTAGAGATTATGGTCGACCATTACACGAGAACAATCCGTGTGGAAAACCATCGACTTGTATTAAGTGCGGGGAAAAGTATTCTCCCCTCTTACAGACTTGCCATGTCTTAGAAAAAGAGCACAAAATGCAATAATATAAAACCTAGGACTACACTAACGCACTTTGAGTCTCGAAGAAAACCCTGTACATATTACGACAAATTTCACGCAGGTATTAACCAAGATATCGGCTACAGTGAAAGAGAGTGTTCACTCTCCCTCCACCCTCAATACCAGACCTAAATAGCCTTCCAAGCACGCGCCATCTGGAAAAAGAGGATGTTCCATCACCTATTATACCCTCTGCATCTACTTGGAAGATTTCTCCCTCCTATTCTCGAGCAGATAAGTATCCTCCATGACAATCCCTCTTGGGAGAGAGGTATTTCCCTCCTCTAGGCACACTCCACAAACCGCCATCATCTTACACTCCGCCAACCGTCAATGGCTACAGTATACGCGGAAACTGGGCCGCAGAAATGCATATTCATTTTACGATTTCTGAAACCTATCCTGGCAGTTCACATCTTCAACCAAATCTCAAAAGAAAAAGAAGAGAAAGAAAGAAAACAAGAAACCGGAGGTAAAGACAGATGCAGCAGCCCGATCACTCCCGGTTCCACCAACGTCACCCACAGAAATTAAGCAAATTGACAAGAATCCTCTAGTACAGCTTGTAATGGCTCAAATTGGGTTGTGATTTAAATTTTCACTACTTTCACCACCTCCTTCCTTCCCTAGATAAATGAACGGGAACCGATCACATGGTGTGGTGTATGACTGTGCAACGTCCATATCCTGTCTGAAAACACAGTTACCTATCTTGCTGTGCGTCGTCAAACTTTCTGGTTTGGTTGGAAACGACCGCGATTGTGTGTTGTTGGGAGATGGCTCTTTTCTCTTTTAACACTTTCATATAGCACAAGGATAGAGTTGCTGTAATATCTGTAATAGTATTACTTAGCATGATTTTAAATTACATGGAATATAAACTGCCAGAATGCGACGACGAGCTAATTAGTTACCGGTACAAATTTTATTCACTTCTGAAGAAAGCAAAATGACGCGAACAACAGCGCGTAATGCGCAAACCGCTTTGAAATATCAATATTTGTTCACTGTTTCACGTTAATTTCAACCTTTATGAAATAATTAACTGGTTAGTAAATATCATCGAAGAATTCAGACAGGCAGGTCACGTTAACGTATAAGTTTTTGCATACGTCCTTTACAATTACTCAGAATCACGCAAGCTTGCAACGTTAACTATAACTACGATGCCTTCATAACTGATGTTTTCCAAGTAAGAACAACGCTCAAAAGTAAACAATAGAATTTTTTTAGGCATGATAGAAACCGTCTTAATATACCACAGCTAAAAAGGAAAACTGATAACATCAAATTAATTAGATCATTAAATGCAAACTGCAATAATTCAGATTATTCAGGGAGAAGACAGTGGTTCAAATTCCCGTTCTGCTATCCTGATTTACGTTTTCTGTGCTTTTCCTAAATCACTAAAAGGCTAATGCCGCAATGGTTCCTTTGAAAGAGCACGGCCGATTTCCTTCTCCATCCCTGCCTACTTTGAGCATCTACACTCATGCTCATAAATTAAGGATAATGCTGATACATGGTGAAACAACGTCTGGTGGGCAGTTTGTGGGTTTAAATCACCTCGGGGTATGACCATGCGGTGCATTTGACCTGCGGTTGTCGCACGGTGGCGCTGGCAGCAGTCCACATACGCAGAGGTGTGTTGATGCATGTCAGAGTACAGTGCAGCGAGTAAGTGTGCAGACGTTTTCAGACGTGCCAATGGTTACTGTGTGTTGCAAAAGGCTCAAAGAACACATATTGATGACGTTATGAGGGGTAGACTACTAGGACGACTGGAGGCTGGTCAATCACAGCAGGTCGTAGCACGGGCCCTCTGTGTGCCAAAAAGTGTGATCTCAAGATTATGGCAACGATTCCAGCAGACAGTAAACGTGTCCAGACGCTACAGTAAGGGACGTCCACAGTGTACAACACCAAAAGAACACCGATATCTTACCATCAGTGCCCGCAGACTGCCACGGAGTACTGCTGATAGCCTCGCTCGGGACCTTACCGCAGCCACTGGAACAGTTGTCTCCAGACACACAGTCTACAGACGACTGAACAGGCAGGGTTTATTCCCCCAGAGACCTGCAAGGTGCATGCCACTGACACCTGGTCACAGGAGAGCCCATAAAGCCTGGTGCCAAGAACATAATGCATGGTCATTGGAACAGTGGTCCCAGGTTATGTTCACGGGCGAGTCCAAGTATAGTCTGAACAATGATTCTCACCGGGTTTTCATCTGTCGTGAACCAAGAACCAGATACCAACCCCTTAATGTTCTTGAAAGGGATCTGTATGGAGGTCGTGGTTTGATGGTGTGGGGAGGGATTATAATTGGTGCACGTACACCCCTGCATGTGTTTGACAGAGGAACTGTAACAGGTCAGGTGTATCGGGACGTCATTTTGTACCAGTATGTGTGCCTTTTCAGGGGTGCAGTGGGTCCCACCTTCCTCCTGATGGATGATAACGCACGACCCCACCGAGCTGCTGTCGTGGAGGAGTACCTCGAAACAGAAGATGTCAGGCGAATGGAGTGGTCTGCCTGTTATCCAGACCTAAACCCCATCGAGCACATCTGGGATGCTCTCGGTCGACGTATCGCTGCACGTCTTCAAACCCCTACGACACTTCAGGAGCTCCGACAGGCACTGGTGAAAGAATGGGAGGCTACATCCCAGCAGCTGCTCGACCACCTGATCCAGAGTATGCCAACCCGTTGTGTGGCCTGTGTGCGTGTGCATGTTGATCATATCCCTTATTGATGTCGGGGTACATGCGCAGGAAACAGTGGCGTTTTGTAGCTCTCAATTTACCACCAATACCGTGGACTTACAGATCTGTGTCGTATGTGTTCCCTATGTGCCTATGCTATTAGCAGCAGCTTTGCGCAGTGCCACGTTGTGTGGCACCACATTCTGCAATTATCCTTAATTTATGAGCATGAGTGTACTTCGTCTCTAATGACATCGTAGTCGACGTGATGTTAAAGCCTAATCTTCCTTTTTTGTTCCTTCAAACTGTTGACAATCTTTAAACTACATTTTCGTACGCCGTTAACTTTTTGATACGATATCGGTTCACTTATTTTTCCAGGTCCAGAATCCCATTAAAGGAATATTGGCTCGAGGTAAATTAAGTATTACACAGTTCACTTTCAGTGAATATTTGTTTTGTGGATTATCAGTCTTCTGACTTATTCGGTGCTCCCTCCACGGCTCCGTATCCTGTGCCAACTTCTTCATCTCAGAGCAGCACTTGCATCCAACGTCCTCAATTATTTTTTGGATAAAAAAAATGGCTCTGAGCACTATGGGATTTAACTTCTAAGGTCATCAGACCCCTAGAACTTGGAACTACTTAAACCTAACTAACCTAAGGATGGATATATATATTCCAATCTCTGTCTTCCACTACAGTTTTAAACCTCCACAGCTCCCTCTAGTACAATTAAAGCTACTCACTAGTATCTAGATACCTGTCCCATCATCCTTTCTCTCCTTCTTGTTATTCTTCTTCTTATGTTTCTTTCCTTGGCGATTCTGCGAAGAACCTCTTCATTTATAATTTTCCACATCCTTATACAACACCATATCTCAAACACTTTGACTCTCTTCTCTTACGGTTTTCCCACAATCCATAATTCACTTCCACTGCTCCAAACCAACATTCTCAGAAAGTTCTTGGCACGTTTGATACTAGTGTACGTCTTTTGTCCAGCAACGCTTTCTTTGTCTGTGGTAGTTTTCTTTTTATGTCGCCTTTGGTTCCTCCGTCATGTGCTATTTTGTATCTTGGTAGCAGAATGCCGTCACTTCACGGTCATCAACTTTGATGCTAAGTATATCACTGAATATACGAGGGCTATTCGGAAAGTAAGCAACGATAGGTCGTGAAATGGTAACCACAGTGAAAATCAAAACTGTTTTATTTGTAACAGTTAACTACAACTTCCAGCTGCTTATCTCCATAGTCGCCGGTCCGACTTAGATGGTTGTCGTAGCGTTGTACCAACTTTCCAATACCCTCGTTATAGAAGGCAGCCGCCAGTGCCTTCCGCCAGTTCTCTGCACTGGCCTACAGCTCGTTTCTGTCCCAAAATGTTGTCTTCATAGCCATCAGTTCATGTGAGCAGAGATGACACTCAAAGGGAGACAATTACGGGCTGTAATGTGGGTAATCAAACATTTCCAATTGAAAACGACGCAGGAGCCCTCGTGATGACTGGGTGTTGTGTGATGTCCTTAGGTTAGTTAGGTTTAAGTAGTTCTAAGTTCTATGGGACTAATGACCATAGATGTTAAGTCCCATAGTGCTCAGAACCATTTGAACCATTTTTTGGTGCAGGAGCATCTTCATTGCCCCTGCGGAATGCGGCTGAGAATTGTCTCGAAGAAGAAACTGCACGACAGTTATGTAATGTTGGCTGCGTAGCTTCTGGCGAAATTTCTCACCAGGCCCTCGTACTTGGCGGGAGACACTATTGTTCCAGTTATCTTTATGTGCTCCCTGTGTGCTCAGAACTAAAAAGAACGACGTAACGCGATCGACGGGCATACTAGAGACACTGCCCAACACACCTGTGCAAAACGTCATCGGATTTTCACTGTGGTTTCCATTTCGCGACCGATCGTTCCTTACTTTCCGAATAACCCTCGTATCAGAAAACTTTTAAAGCTTGTTATATAAAGCAAAGGTTATTAACATTCTACGCATTTGTTCTTCATATATACATATTTATTTTTCGAAACAGTCACCCTGGTGACGAACACCTACCAACGAGTGATCAGTTTGTTGATTCCGTCACTGTAAAATGTTTGACTTCGTTGACGGAGTCACAACCTCACCTCTGCTTGCACCGCTTCATCACTATCAAAGAGAAGTCCTCGAAGATATTCTTTAAGTTTCGAAAACAGATGAAAATCGGATGGGGCCGAGTCGGGATGATAGTATACCAAAGGCGTCGGATTGTTGCGTATGTCACAGCGCTCGTGTATGGCCTGACGTTGTCATGTTGAAGGAGAGGATGTTCCATGTGTGGACGAGCTCTTCGGATTTGAAACCGATTACAGCATACTGTTTTTCAAGCGACATATTTACGTCACACACCGCCGTGTTACACGCTACATTTCAGAGCACTCTTGTGTCAGAGGACTGCAAGTGTGTATACATGAAGTATAAATATGTAGAATTTGAATAACAATTATTTTATTTAAAAAGGTTGAAGAGTTTTCAAATGGTTCAAATGGCTCTAAGCACTATGGGACTTAACTGCTGAGGTCATCTGTCATCTAGACTTATAACTACTTAAACCTAACTAACCTAAGGACATCACACACATCCATGCCCGAGGCAGGATTCGCAGCAGCGCGGATCCGGACTCAAGCGCCTACCAGTGCGCCCTCGTATTAACACAGTTAATAATTTTACTGGTTCATGACCCAATAAAGCTGTTATAGAAGCATATACTTTACTTTAATATGATGAACATTTGTGAGCCGGCACTGGTGCAGTCGTCTACTCGTTACTCCTCACTCACATACTTTTACTCATTGCTAGTGGACGAATATTGCTACTGCATCCGTTGAGAAAACACTTACTCCCATCTATAAGTCCTAGAAGTTTGTAACGAGAATTTCTGAACACACTGTATTGTCCCTATGACAAACATCAATACAAATAACAATTTTCATTCGAATTATGACAGAATTCAGTTTCACTTCAGAGAAAAAGAAAAAAGTTCATAAGTAAGCAATGTGATGTATATGTTACAAGTGAACAACTGTTTTTCTGCTGGAATCGTGACCTTGACAAGTGTCATCAAAATCGTTCATCTCAATGGCAGTGTCAGTGAGACGTGTTATTTCCCCCCGCAGAAAATCTGTCGTGGGAGATCTCACACAAAAGATGCCAGTGAGGTGTTGCGAATGTGTCTATATTTACCAAACAGTCTGGAACCGCGTGACCGCTACGGTCGCAGGTTCGAATCCTGCCTCGGGCATGGATGTGTGTGATGTCCTTAGGTTAGTTAGGTTTAAGTAATTCTGAGTTATAGGGGACTGATGACCTCAGATGTTAAGTCCCATAGTGCTCAGAGCCATTTGAACCATTTTTTTGCAACCTCCAACCTTCAGCGTTAGACGTTTACAACATAATATTCACCAGAACACCCATTATAATTACTTGAAAATAGTATTTGATTTCACTTATTCTGAAGATAACGTAGCTCGCAGTTTCAGGTGTTAATCTGATGACGTTTGTAACGCGTACGCTTCCACGTTGCCGACAGGTTACTACGTTTCCTCACTGGCTGCATGCACTTTACTCTCTGGAAAGTATTTCTTTTTGTTCTTGGGTACAGTTACCTCTCTTATAATATTCCTCTTTTCTGATTTCTTCCTCACTACTACATCGATATCGATATTCTGGAAACTACTATGAGGAGCATGTCGGAAGGTACTTCCTATTGTACAGCGTATTCAAGTTTCTTATCGTTCCATTCGCGTATGGTGTGCGGAAAGAATGATGGTGTATGCCTCCAGGTACACTGTAATTACTCTGATCTTCTCTTCGCTCTTCTACTATAGCGATACGTAGGGAGTTGCAGTACATTCCTAGATTCTTCACTTAATACTGGTTCTTGAAGCTTTGTAAGCAGGCTTTCGCGGCGTGATTGGCATCCACCTACAAGCGACTTCCAGTTACGGATTTTCAGCGTCTCTGTGATGCTCTTCCATGCGTCAAACAAACTTGTGACCATTCGCGTTACCCATTTTTGTACGTTTTCAATACACCCTATTAGACCTATTATGTGACTCAGCTGCCCCTAACAACGTAGTTTTATGCAGCCTGCAATGTTATATCGTGCCTTCAAAAATCACGAGCGAAATTTTCGTATTCTCTCGTATTCTCTGGAAAAGATAGCCACTCAGACTGGCAACACGAATGTGCATTTCGTGGAACTGTTTCAGCGTCACGATCGGCCACATCTTAATACAGCCGTCAGGCGTAATAACATGAGACTTTGGGGTGCGCTGATGACAGAAAGCATGGGTCACATTTCAGTGGTGTCGGTGGAGTATATCAGCAGGACGGGTTTCACTAGACATGGCCTGCACCTCAACAGGTATGGGAAGGGGAGGTTGGCAAAGCTTATAGGTGACAGCATAGGTGGGGTTGGTGGGATCACTCATGGGAAAATTACTGCAGTAGTGGGTGTTAGAGCTGCGCCTTTTTTAGATTGAAGTCAGCTGATAGGTATTCCTGCTTAAGGGAAGTCTCTCTAACAAGGGAATCACTTTTGACAAAGCTTAGGTATCCGAGTAATGAGGGAATTAGTATATTTCATCAAAATATACAAGGTATTAGAGATAAAGTTAGTGAACTGCTTATAGATGTTGACTCTGAAATTATTGGTATATCTGAACACTTCTTAAATAAGGAGATAATTCAGAGGCTTCCTTTACCAGGATACAGGTTGGCTGGCAGCTTTTCGAGGAGTTCTTTACGGTGTGGGGGAGTAGCCATGTATGTGAAAAACGGCATCCCATTTGAATCAATTGATGTTTGAAAGTACTGCACTGAAAAGGTGTTTGAATGTTGTGCAGGTGTGGTTAAATTTAACGGAGCTAAACTTCTAACTGTTGTTATTTATAGATCCCCAGACTCCGATTGCACAACATTTTTGTTAAAGCTAGAGGAGGTTCTTGGTTCACTTTATAGGAAATACAAAAAGTTAGTTATATGTGGTGACTTCAATATTAATTGTATAAGTGATTGTGCAAGGAAGAGGATGCTGATAGACCTCTTTAATTCATATAATCTTACGCAAACCGTGTTCTTTCCAACGAGAGTGCAAGGGAACAGAAGAACAACCATAGATAACATTTTTGTTCATTCCTCATTACTAGAAGGGCATTTTGTTAGCAAAAAGGTGAATGGCCTTTCAGATCATGATGCACAAATTTTAACTTTAAAAGATTTTTATGCTGCAACACGTGTTAAATATAGTCATCAGCTCTTCAGGACAGCTGATCCAGTTGCTGTAGAGACCTTTGTAAACCTTATAAAGGAACAAGAGTGGCAAGATGTTTATAGCGCTGATACAATAGACGATTAATACACTCCTGGAAATGGAAAAAAGAACACATTGACACCGGTGTGTCAGACCCACCATACTTGCTCCGGACACTGCGAGAGGGCTGTACAAGCAATGATCACACGCACTGCACAGCGGACACACCAGGAACCGCGGTGTTGGCCGTCGAATGGCGCTAGCTGCGCAGCATTTGTGCACTGCCGCCGTCAGTGTCAGCCAGTTTGCCGTGGCATACGGAGCTCCATCGCAGTCTTTAACACTGGTAGCATGCCGCGACAGCGTGGACGTGAACCTTATGTGCAGTTGACGGACTTTGAGCGAGGGCGTATAGTGGGCATGCGGGAGGCCGGGTGGACGTACCGCCGAATTGCTCAACACGTGGGGCGTGAGGTCTCCACAGTACATCGATGTTGTCGCCAGTGGTCGGCGGAAGGTGCACGTGCCCGTCGACCTGGGACCGGACCGCAGCGACGCACGGATGCACGCCAAGACCGTAGGATCCTACGCAGTGCCGTAGGGGACCGCACCGCCACTTCCCAGCAAATTAGGGACACTGTTGCTCCTGGGGTATCGGCAAGGACCATTCGCAACCGTCTCCATGAAGCTGGGCTACGGTCCCGCACACCGTTAGGCCGTCTTCCGCTCACGCCCCAACATCGTGCAGCCCGCCTCCAGTGGTGTCGCGACAGGCGTGAATGGAGGGACGAATGGAGACGTGTCGTCTTCAGCGATGAGAGTCGCTTCTGCCTTGGTGCAAATGATGGTCGTATGCGTGTTTGGCGTCGTGCATGTGAGCGCCACAATCAGGACTGCATACGACCGAGGCACACAGGGCCAACACCCGGCATCATGGTGTGGGGAGCGATCTCCTACACTGGCCGTACACCACTGGTGATCGTCGAGGGGACACTGAATAGTGCACGGTACATCCAAACCGTCATCGAACCCATCGTTCTACCATTCCTAGATCGGCAAGGGAACTTGCTGTTCCAACAGGACAATGCACGTCCGCATGTATCCCGTGCCACCCAACGTGCTCTAGAAGGTGTAAGTCAACTACCCTGGCCAGCAAGATCTCCGGATCTGTCCCCCATTGAGCATGTTTGGGACTGGATGAAGCGTCGTCTCACGTGGTCTGCACGTCCAGCACGAACGCTGGTCCAACTGAGGCGCCAGGTGGAAATGGCATGGCAAGCCGTTCCACAGGACTACATCCAGCATCTCTACGATCGTCTCCATGGGAGAATAGCAGCCTGCATTGCTGCGAAAGGTGGATATACACTGTACTAGTGCCGACATTGTGCATGCTCTGTTGCCTGTGTCTATGTGCCTGTGGTTCTGTCAGTGTGATCATGTGATGTATCTGACCCCAGGAATGTGTCAATAAAGTTTCCCCTTCCTGGGACAATGAATTCACGGTGTTCTTATTTCAATTTCCAGGAGTGTATAATGCTTTTCTCAAGACTTTTCTCATGCTCTTTGAAAGTTGCTTTCCGTTAGAACGTTTAAAACAGGGTACTAGCACAAACAGGCAGCCTGGGTGGCTGACTAGAGGGATAAGAATATCTTGTAGAGCAAAGTGGAAATTGTATCAAAACGTTAGAAACAGTCAAAATCTAAATGCAGCAGCCCATTACAAACAGTATTATAAGCTGCTTAAAAATGTTATTAGGAAGGCAAAAAGTATGTGGTATGCAGATAGAATAGCTAAGTCTCAGGATAAAATTAAAACCATATGGTCAGTCGTAAAGGAAGTTGCTGGTCTGCAGAGACAGGTCGAGGATATAGAATCAGTGCGTAGTGGGAATGTCCGTGTTACTGATAAGTCGCATATATGTACAGTATTTAATAATCACTTTCTGAATATAGCAGGTGAACTAAATAGAAACCTAGTACCAACAGGGAATCATATAGCGCTCTTAGAAAAAAGTGTTCCGAGACTGTTACCTGAAATGCTCCTCCATGATACTGACAAAAGGGAGATTGAGTTAATAATTAAGTCACTAAAGACAAAGAACTCTCATGGATATGACGGGGTATCTAGCAGAATACTGAAATATTGTTCTATGTATGTTAGCCCAGTTCTCAGCCATACCTGTAACTTTTCCTTTAGGAGTGGTCGGTTTCCTGACCGATTAAAGTACTCGGTAGTGAAGCCACTTTATAAAAAGGGAGACATTGATAATATTGACAATTTTAGACCTATTTCTATGCCATCGGTGTTTGCTAAAGTTATCGAGAAGGTTGTATATACAAGGTTACTGGAGCATTTAAATTCACATAATTTGCTGTCAAATGTTCAGTTTGGTTTTAGAAATGGTTTAACAACTGAAAATGCTATATTCTCTTTTCTCTGTGAGGTTTTGGACGGATTAAATAAAAGGTTGCGAACGCTAGGTGTTTTCTTTGATTTAACAAAGGCTTTTGACTGTGTTGACCACAAAATATTATTGCAGAAGTTGGACCATTATGGAGTAAGGGGAGTAGCTTACAATTAGTTCGCCTCTTACTTTAAGAACAGAAAGCAGAGGGTAATTCTCCGCAATATTGAGAGTGGTAGTGATGTTCAGTCCCAATGGGGCACTGTTAAGTGGGGCGTTCCCCAAGGATCGGTGCTGGGGCCACTGCTGTTTCTTATTTATATAAATGATATGCCTTCTAGTATTACAGGTGATTCAAAAATATTTCTGTTTGCTGATGACACCAGCTTGATAGTGAAGGATCTTGTGTGTAATATTGAAACAGTAACAAATAATGTAGTTCATGAAATAAGTTCGTGGCTTGTGGGAAATAATTTGATGCTAAATCACAGTAAGACTCAGTTTTTACAGTTTCTAACTCACAATTCAACAAGAACCGATATTTTGATCAGACAGAATAGGCATATTATAAGCGAGACGGAACAGTTCAAGTTCCTAGGCGTTCGGATAGATAGTAAGCTGTTGTGGAAAGCCCATGTCCAGGATCTTGTTCAGAAGCTAAATGCTGCTTTATTTACCATTAGAACAGTATCTGAAATAAGTGACACTTCAACACGAAAAGTAGTCTACTTCGCATATTTTCATACGCTTATGTCGTATGGTATTATTTTTTGGGGTAATTCTTCTGATTCAAAAAGGGTATTTTTGGCTCAAAAACGGGCTGTTGGAGCTATATGTGGTGTAAGTTCGAGAACCTCTTGTCGACCCCTATTCAAAAATCTGGGAATTCTGACATTGCCCTCACAGTATATATTTTCTTTAATGTCGTTTGCTGTTAGCAATATTAGCCTATTCCCAAGAGTTAGCAGCTTTCACTCAGTTAATACTAGACAGAAATCAAATCTGCATGTAGAAAGCACTTCCTTGACTCTTGTGCAGAAAGGAGTGCAGTATTCTGCTACATCCACTTTCAATAAGCTTCCACAAGAACTCAAAAATCTTAGCAGTAGCCAAAACACTTCTGAGTCTAAACTGAAGAGTTTCCTCATGGCTCACTCCTTCTATTCTGTCGAGGAGCTCCTGGAAGAGCTAAAAAATTAAGCAAATTCCAGTGTTACATTGTTGATTTTCTTCATTTAAACTTACGACTTGTCACCTGAATATGTTTTTTTATATTTCATTTTATCTGTTTCTAATATCGTGTTATAATTTCATGTATTGACTCGTTCCATGACCATGGAGACTTCTCCTTAATTTGGTCCCACGGAACAATAAATAAATAAATAAAAATAAAATAAAAACTACTGTTAGTCTTACAGAAAAATGGACAGCACCTTTTTATAGGAAATTTAATGCAGTTAAATTTTTACAATGGGATACCTTTCCACTAGAGGCCAACTTATCGAATTATTTAAGAAAAACTCAGAAAAGCACCTCCACCTCCACGTTCATCCCTCACCAGTCAGGATTTCTAGTACTTTGTTCGTGCTACTCCTTCCCATAACTATACAAAAGGTTCCAACTACATGAACTATTCGACATTTTTGTCTCTATTGACTGGGCTATTACGCCACCAGCATAGTCGCTTACTTCGTTAACATTATTAATTTAAAAGTACCTGTGACGGTAATGAAAGAAAAACGACTTTTGTAAACGTTGCGCTAAAACTAATTGCGTTGAGAATTCGATCCAAACTTAACCCTTACAAGCACTGTAGTTTTGTAGTCGAAAGGCCTAACGAATACAACGAGTAATTGTTTATTTTATGCTATTAAAATTCACAAACTTCTCTGATAAAATTTACACAAACGTCAATTTTACAATTTGTAAGTGCTCGACTAAGCTGGTGGCGCAATAACGCCAGTCAGTGAAGACTAATGACGGTCGAATGTAGGAAACAATTCGTGCAGTGGTAGGAGAAATGCCATGAAGAACCTAGTAGATATCGTGACTCGTGGGAGCTGAGTGTGGCAGTGGGGCTGCGTTTTAAGGTCACTTTTGTACCTTTTTTCTTGAATAATTCGAAAACTTTAAGCTCTAACGAATACGAATCCCTGTACAAAATTTAACTAAATTACAAATTCTACACAAAAAATCCTGTTCATTTTTTCTGTAGAACTAATAATCTACGCGTAGCGAGCGAGAGAGTATGAAAATCTCGCTCATGGTTTTTGAAAGCCACATATAGCATAGCGAGTTGCACAAAATGCCATCCGCAAGCATAGCTGAATCACCCAGTACATCTACTGGGTCCCACACACTTGAGCAGTGTTCTAGCAAGTATTTGTAAGTAATCTCCTTTGTGGCCGGCCGCGGTGGTCTAGCGATTCTAGGCGCTCAGTCCGGAACCGCGCGACTGCTACGGTCGCAGGTTCGAATCCCGCCTCGGGCATGGATGTGTGTGATGTCCTTAGGTTAGTTAGGTTTAAGTAGTTCTAAGTTCTAGGGCACTGATGACCACAGATGTTAAGTCCCATAGTGCTCAGAGCCATTTGAACCCATTTCCCCTTTGTAGACTAACTGCACTTTCACAGTGGAGAAATATACCATCTGCTTTACTTACGATTTAGCCTATGTGATCATTCCATTTCATACCGCTGTCTTAATAGATTATTGCGCCCAGGTATTTGTACGTATTGACCGATTCCAGTTGCAAATCACTGTTGCTGTAGTCATAGGACACTAAGTTTTCTGAATATTTCACTGAAGTTACCAAACTTTGTACTATATTTGGACTCTTATATATACTGAATAAACATTTGCGTGTCTTTCCCAGATAATACTTCATTATAGGTAACTGTATAAACTGCAAAAAATCTTAGGCCACTATTAATTTTTTCTGACAGGTCATTAATACACAACATGGACAGCAAGTTCAAAAAGGATCAAATGGCTCTGAGGCACTATGGGACTTAACATCTGAGGCCATCAGTCCCCTAGAACTTAGAACTACTTAAACCTAACTAACCTAAGGACTTCACACACATCCATGGCCGAGGCAGGATTCGAACCTGCGACCGTAGCGGTCGCGCGGTTCCAGACTGTAGCGCCTAGAACTGCTCGGCCACCCCGAAGTGTCCCAAGAGACTTCGCAAATACCTCTAACTCTTCAGCACGAAAATATGGAGTAGTCTCGATCGTAAATGACAAAGTTTCAAGCCTATACAATTTAAAAACTCATTAACTCCTTACTGAACCAATTTCTGCATCTCATCGACGGTCTGGTTTTTGCCATATGTGATCTATATTAATATAGCTGAGTGTTCTCTGCTCTGACAGATAGAACAGACAACACATAGTCACATTAATATAAAGGAGCATGACGGCTCCATGACGTATGTTTCGGTGCGGATGCACACACATCTTCCGAACTCATACGAGAATCAAGAATCTGCGGGTAGGAGGTGTAATGGACGAAGGACGCTGCAATGCAGCGTTCAATAATTTTGTAATTTGGATGGGAATGGAGATGTGTCTGCGTGGCCGAGACGGTCAGACAGTTCTATGCAGCAGATGACCAGAACATGGCGGTAACGACTGATGTCGTCCGTACCTTGACAAGTACCCTTGACGGTGCTGCTGCGGAGACTCTCACAGCGACAATGACGGCTGATGACCTCGCTGACGCTCTTCATAAGGGTGCGGCGAACAAAGCCCCAGGTCCCGACGGGTTTCCGCTGGAGTTTTACCTCACATTCCACGACATCATGGGCTCACGCTGGACAGCGATATATGAAGAACTCATGAACCCTGACCTTCCCCTTTCACCCGAATTCGTAGAAGGCTTGCTTATCCCGGTCCCCAAGCCATCGGGAGGTCGGGAAGTTGGACATTATGGGCCGTTCACATGTTAAATTTTGACTTCAAGATTTTTACCCGGATTCTTGCTGCTCGCCTTCGGCGCGTCATCCCTCAAGTCATTTCTCTGGATCAAACGTGCTTTGGAGGTGACAGTAACATTCAGACGGCACTCAGCGATTACCGTGACGTCATAGCCCTGGCCACGACCTGCCGCAGTCGCGGTGCCATAGTGACAGTGGACTTCGACCACGCTTTTGATAGAGTGAGTCGTGACTTCTTAGAAAACGTACTCCGACGGATGGCCTTTCCCCACAGGTTCACACACATCGTCTTGCGGCTCCTCCGAGGTGCCACGTCGCGAGTGGTGGTCGATGGCCGTGTGGCGGACCCTATTAATGTCATGCTGTCGGTCCGTCAAGGATGTCCGCTATCGATGCTGCTTTCCGCCATCGCCCTTGAGCCACTGCTACACGGTTTGAGGAGCCGGCTGACAGGGATAACAATGAGGGGGCATGCTTTCATTTGCAGCCCGTATGCAGATCACGGTCTATCTGAGGATGAAGTGCGAGAGGCACTGACATGGATCACCCAGTACGGGGCTACTGCGGGCAGCCGTGTGAACCTACGTTCGTCGGTAGAGGTCTTCCAGCAGAGAGTGTGGCTCCATTGCCATCAGAGCACAAGCTCAAATGTTTGGGGATCACCTTCACTCGCGATATACAGCGCACGATCTCATATAACAATAACGCTTGCTTCAAGTTGTCCGCACGAACGTTCGTGGCAACCGCCTGACAGCACTGGACATGTTACAGCGGGTGGATTTCGTTAACACTCATCTAATCTCGTGACTACCTCATTTAGCACAGATTTTACCGATGCCAAAGGCAGGCAATGGCACACAGATTGCAGGCGGCGTTCGGCTACTTTGTAAGCGCGGGTCTTCCCTTCAAAGTCCGCTACGACACGCTGGCACTTCCTCCTCAAGATGCCGGCCTCGGCTTTGTCAACGTCAAAGCGAGAACAGCTGCCCTTTATGTCAGTACGATGATTAAATCGTGGACACGCCTCCGAAACGGATTATCGGGAAGCCTGATTGAAGAACTGGCCCCTCCCTCTCGAGTGACACCCGTTGCAGTAGCCCATATTACTTCCTTTCTCTCCCATGTCAGAACATTTTTTATCGAATACAGTTATGCCCATGCCGACTTGTCTAGTACCAGGAACCCTACAGTACGTGATGTTTACAGCCTAATGATGAGACATCGGAAAGCCGATATCCTACGATCGCACGGCCCGTGGCTTGGCGTTCTGTACACCTTTTCGTCCTCGACACGTGAGCTCGTGTGACCTAGTATATGGTCGTTAATGGAAGATACATAACACAACTTCGTCTACATGCCATAAAAATGACAGATTCGCCACTGTGCCCTCGTTGTCACAGGCTTGGTGCGGACGAACATCGACTGATGTGTGGTTCTTCTGCAGAGGTGTGTCAGCTGATTCAGTAGACGCTTGCCTTTCTTCTACGTACGGCTCCTCATGCCATTCCACCAAAATCACTTCTCTTCCCAGATGAGACTTATTTCCCACGTACGAAGACCAACGCTGTAATCTGGATAAAAGGACTCTGGGTCTCCTATTTGTTCCATGAAGGTGATAAGGGTGTTCTTGATTTTTGGATGTTCCTGCAAGATCGCTTTACTTTCCTGGTGCACAATTCGCGATAGCGTCAGTACTATGCCAACTTTTTGATTAGTGTGTTCTTCGATCCCCCGTGCAACCGTGGTGTCACAGGTATGAGAAGGAGATTTCAGTGTTATTGTGTAATACCAGGACACGGTCCAATGTACCGGAAAAATGCAATATCCTTCGCGAAGATGTGCCTGCAATATGCCTGACTGCCTTGGGATTCAGAGTGCTTCTACCCACAAGTTAGCGGGACGCGGATGCCATTTTGTTTGGCCGGCCGAAGTGGCCGTGCGGTTAAAGGCGCTGCAGTCTGGAACCGCAAGTCCGCTACGGTCGCAGGTTCGAATCCTGCCTCGGGCATGGATGTTTGTGATGTCCTTAGGTTAGTTCGGTTTAACTAGTTCTAAGTTCTAGGGGACTAATGACCTCAGCAGTTGAGTCCCATAGTGCTCAGAGCCATTTGAACCATTTTGTTTGTTCTGCCAGGAGGGCATTTTCTTTAATTCATTTTATGTTTTGTTTGTTATCGATGCTAATTACACGCCATTATTTTCCGCCTGGAGGGCATCCTATGTCATCTAAAAATATTGGTATGATACATGATCTGAAAAAAAACTGATGTTGAAAAAGTATACATATTTATGTTTTCAAGAAATCAAGAAATATTTATTTAATTTTTGAAGAAGACCGTCATTTATTTTTAGAACACCGGAGGTTTTCATTTGCTTTGTCATTACCTTAAAAAATAAAATAAGAAATAAATGCCAATTATTTTCATTTATTTATTTTTTCACAACATTAAAAAAAAGGCAAAGGTCCCGAGTTCGAGTCTCGGTCCGGTAAAAAAAAAGGACGGTTAAGGCAACCGTTGTAAAGAAGCGGATCATCCTACTTCGTGTCCCGGTCTGGCGCAACTTTTCAACTTATACCACTGCAAAATAGCAGTTCCCTGTGCGGCTAGGAGTCAAGATTTCCTACCAGTCCCATTCTATTTCTTTCCTCTTCCTCTGATGCAGGAAATTTATGATTCACATTGCAGCACATTTGCGTACTGCAACCGGCATTTGACAGTCATACCAATACATGTATTCTACGGTACATGTTTAAAGATACTGGAACCCGCGTTCTCCAGCAAACACCTTCCCTGATGATGGATACGGGCTACATCATGTTTTGCAAACTATTTAACTGCACCGACTCGTAGTGGAGTATGATAGAATATGTGGAATTACTTTCCGAAGAGCTATCGCGCTGCAAAGTAAAGAAAGGAAAAGAATCAAAGTAAATACCAGAAGATGTGGGTCCTATTGGCTCAAAGCGTATACGTTGCTGTAAAGAAAGCAGTCATAGTTCTTTTCGAAGTATACTATTGAATGCGATGCTGAATATCTTTATAAGGAATGTTGTGAAATGTACAACATTAACAGTTAAAATTTTAAAAAGAATTTAATGATGATATAAATTTCACTTCAGGTCATAGTTATCCGAGGAAAACAATAAGGTTAAATCAGCTAAAAGGAAGTAAATTTGTGGGATTACGATTTCAATTTCTGCAAAATGAGCACTCGAAGGTTTTTGATGAGACGGTATGCTTTTTATTATGGAATGATCTTATGAGACTTTTTAGAAGTTCAGGTTGCTGAAGCAGAGAAGCGTAGGCGGAACGTGCCACCGAAGCACAGAATGAAATTCCACTGAGTTGTAAAATTCACTTCTAACGCAACGTACAACGATTAAATACAGTTAAAAATAATTATGACATATAATTTTAAATGAAAGGCATAAACAAATTAAGCCGCAGGCCATGTCGCAATTACAAAAGCGGCCAGGAATAAATTTCCATTCCAACATTGTCAATAGCAGATCATGACAATACACCGCATTCGTGTTTATTTCCGCCAGACCATACCTCCCAAAGGGCATGTCGTCTCTTTGACGTTATAGCGTTGCATTCGATTTTACAATTGCGCAGATGATTTCACTGAGTGATTTTCATTTGCCCGATCCTGTAAATATGGGCGTTTCTGTCCACTTGATCCGTTATACTACAAGTGAACGAATCTACAAAAAGTTGTTCTGAAATGTTTAACTATGTTTCTGCAGCAGTTAAATTTTCAGTGTCGTGATTCGTCTTTACTGCTATCATTCTGAATGTAATATATCTGCTCCTTTACTGAAGAAAGAAAAATTAGAATTTAAAGTTGTCGCTGCAGCAAAATCGAATCTTATTTCCTAATATGAACTGCGTGTACAGAATGAAAATAAACGAAGGCAAAGCTCTGCAAAAGCAGCGAAACATGTCTAGATAGCAGTAAAAAAGGAGGACACTGCGATTTGCTATCAGTAGCCATAATAACACAGAACCAGCAACTACGTTGGACTGGAAGCGGAAGTTCTGGACACATCGAGCCCACTTGTAAAAATAAATATATTCTAGGTAACATGTTGCTCTTAAGTGGTATCTACAAGTCTTTTAAAGCTTTTAAGATGTAGTTCATACTCAAGCTAGCACCTCTGAACCTCACACGAAATCGGTGACACACCGACACGATCACCAATCCAACACAGACGACTGTCACTTTTTTAAAATCTAGTATTGACCTGTATTTATTCACCATGATGCATTTTTCTGCTGATTTTCTTAAGAATACGCTTATTTAATTGGCCAGAAAGCACTTAACACGTTTTATCAAATCGTTAACACTCGCACCAATGCCTGTCACTGGCGACTGTACCTGTTTCTCGCCATAAAAACGAGTAAAGTCGTGTGTACGTCGACGAATCCCTCCCCCTCGCCCCTCCCCACTTAAGGAAAAAAGAAAAAGAGCATGTGTAACATAGAAATCACCTGTCGAAAGAGAATAGATGTTACGACGCTTCGACATAGTGAAAAACAATGACTTGTGACGGTTTTTTATCTTTATTGTCAGTTAAAATCAGCAGTGACGGATACAATTACATTCAATGAGATGGTTATGTTAAAACTTGCATTATGCATTTGGACTGAACCGGGGATATTGTGTGGCTGTCACTCCAAATTTGGCAGTCGGCCTCTATTCAAATGTTTCAAATGGCTCTGAGCACTATAGGACTTAACATCTGAGCTCATCAGTCCCCTAGAACTTAGAACTACTTAAACCTAATTAACCTAAGGACATCACACACATCCATGCGCGAGGCAGGACTCGAATCTGCGACCGGAGTGGTCGCACGGTTCCAGACTGAAGCTCCTAGAACCGCTCGGCCACTCTGGCCGGCCGACCTCTATAGTATTTGTTGTTCATGAATACGCACTAATCAACAATTCCTGCAAACTTTACTACAATTACGATCTTAATATTCTGATACAGCAACTTACTCAAGAGATTTACGGTTGACAATATAAATTACTGTCTAAGGAACACAAGACGGAGAAAAAAAGTGGAAAGCGCGTTCTTTCTCATCCTTCAGAAGAGACTACAGCACATAGTTTTAACAGGCTTGAGTAACCGCTTTAGGTGATTAGGGTCTAAGAGCATATTTCCATCACTAAGTTGAGAAACGTTTACTTAATAACCTGCTTATACTCTCTATAGGAATACCGGAGATCCTTATAAGCCTAATTGTTCCTAAAATAAATAGAATGTTGGTTAAGCCACTTTATAAAGCGGACTTAGGTTTCTAACTCATATAATCATTCGAAATTAGATTTTTCATTATTTATCAAATTATCCGAGGCGATGTTACCCAATAATCCACACCATCACCTTTACCATCAATTTATTATCAGTAATTTAAAATTCGCATCGTGTTAAGTAACACTGTTATTATTATTATTATTAACATTGGTGTTGTTAAATGCGCTAATTAGTTTTAATTTAATTCAGTTATATATTCCAAAATGCTTTGGAAAAAAATTTGGGATTTTTTTTTTATTACGTTCCATTACTTCAGTTTCCCAGCCTCAGTAAGATAGGTACACCATACGGTATTCTTCGGACGCTACGGCGCCGAATGCGTTGCTGTCGTTACAATCACTACGACTACATTTCATACAGGCGTTAAATGAGTCCATAGAGTGCATGCTCAACCGACATTTCTGTTGTGTATGTCAAACGCCTTCGCTCTCTGAGATTATCTCACAACTCACTTAACATGCTGTTTACATTTACACAGCCGTATTAATGAGGTGGTACTGAAGAGAATTGGGGAGACAAGAAATTTGTGGCACAACCTGACCAAAAGAAGGGATCGGTTGATAGGACACATTCTGAGGCATCAAGGGATCACCAATTTCGTATTAGAAGGAAATGTGGGGCATAAAAATCGTAGAGGGAGACCAAGAGATGAATACAGTAAGCAGACTCAGAAAGATGTAGGTTGCAGTGGTTATTCGGAGATGAAGAGGCTCGCAAAGGATAGAGTAGCATGGGGAGCTGCATCAAACCACTCTTCGGACTGAAGTCCACAACAACAAAAACAACTCTTGGTAGATTAATGTTGGCTTAAAACGTGAAATTGATGAGACGTTACCAAGGGCAAACAAGATGTCTTTCCAGAGAATATCTTGTACAATTTGCATCTCTCTCTCTCTCTCTCTCTCTCTCTCTCTCTCTCTCTCTCTCTGTATGTGTGTGTGTGTGTGTGTGTGTGTGTGTGTGTGTGTGTGTCACTGAGCGACGTGGCTCAATGTTAACACGCTGTCTTCGTAGGATACTTCAGCGAACGCTCTCCTTTTGTGGACGGCCTGTAGATACGGTTATGTATAAGTCCAGGTACAATTTGCGTCAATTTAACAGACATAATTTCAGTCAGACGTAGACAACAGAAATAACTGAGTGACTTCGAATAATTTTAGTGATCTAAAACTTCCACCCTTGCATCAGAAACGCTCATAGGAGTTGCATGTATACAGGTGCACTGTTTGCAATGCCTTTTTGTCTGTGAAAACGAGAGTAGAAAACTAAAGCAAATAATTGGTTCAGTAACTCAAAGAAATTAAATAACAGTAACCACTGAAGTCTAAAGCACACTTTACGAACCGTTCTTCAGACATCGTGGTCAACCATTGCAACCGGTATTCCGCGAAGGCACTATTTAAAACTGTAATTCATTTATTTACGTTTGAATCTGGCCTTCAGACATCAAAAATATAGCCTACAACGTCTTTTGACTAGAAAATCACAACATAGTTAATTTCGTTTTTAAACAGAACCGCTTCACACTGAATGTTAGATGGTGTTGAGTTCTCAAATGGAACAGACGTGGAGCAGTTGTGATCGTATATTAAAAAAGTTATTTACGAGTTGTATGTTGGCAGTACGACAACCATGATATTTATACTTCAGCGGTCCAGTGACGTAAGTTTCAGTTGTTTTTATAAAACAAATGCATAATATTTGAAACGTATTTCCTTTTATCGATAAGCTGACACCCACCAACATGTGAGAGTAAGATATATCAATAATGAAGCAACGAATCTACAGCTCATGCAACACAAATAAGTCAACTAAGATAAGTATTTGCTATTATAGTGCAGATGGACACTCTTGCACTTAATGTCTACCAGATTTTCTTTACATGTGACTAAAACACGTTCGATCTGGAAAAGAATGCAGCAAAGTGGAAAACGTTGTGTGGAGTGATGAGTCACAATACACGATACCACATTCATATTGGCGTGTTTAGGCCTGTTGGATCCCTGATAAACATTTTTACGTAATTGTATCGTGGTCACAGTGAAGTTCGAAGCAGGTGCTTTGTGATCTTCGAGTGTCTTTTCTGCTTTGCGCTCGTGCCATTAGTTTAGAAAAACAACAAAATTATATAGGTGTTTATGAAACTACATTCTTCCCACAATCTGGCAGTAGTTTGGTAAGATAGCTGCATCTTCATCTACATCTACATGACTGACCCGCAATTCACGAGTAAGTACCTGGCAGGGTATTCATCGCTCCACGTGCAAGCTATTTCTCTGCCGTTCCAGTCTCGAACAGTGCGCCGGAAAAATAAACACATAAATTTTTCAGTGCGAGCTCTCTTATTTTACTACAATGACCATTTACCACTATCTAGGTGGGCGTAAACAAAATACTTTGGCACTCGGGGGAGAACGCTTGTGGTTACAATTTCGTGAAAAGATACTGTCGCAACTAAAAACACCTTTATTTTTATGTGTACCACTAACACTCTAAACATTCTGCGTGGTGTCTGTTTGTTCTATATCGTGTCCCCCTACCACTTTCGCGCAACGACGCTCTGAGCGTGTTTTTTAGGGAATTGACTAGTTTGAACCTGGGACCTGTTGCTGGTAAGGAGACGCCAGACCACACATGACATGTAGAATTCAGAAGAGTTCAGTGAGACTAGCGATGATATAACCAAATACTTAATGATTTCAGCGTCAGCTCCACTGCACTCCCTGTAAAAGAATCTTAATACTAACTAAATTTAGTGGAAGGGGTTCAAGGCTTTCCTATTTTTAGTTATCTGGTAAAATAACGTCGAAAAAGCAGTTAAGTTTACCATTGTACATTTTATTCTACTCACAAAACATTGTTTATAAATTGCACTATTGATAAAAGGAAATGTTTTAATACAGGAAGGTAAAAACCGACTGCGATCAACAAAAATGTGAACGAATATTCCCTGAACGGGTTTCCAAGTTCTACAATGGATCGAAGGATGACCTATGCCATATCACATCTATAATCTAGGTTTAAATGAAGTTTCACAAAAGAGAAAACTATCAAAATGGTCTACAGTGACCCTCAATTATCTTTAATTACTTATCTAACTTGTCGTAAATTACAGTGGCTGATGTGGCTTCTCAATAACTATATAACAGAAAAATCATCGCGTTTCAGATTTTTACTTCAAGTGGCAAATGTGAACACCATGAGCTTTAATTGACGATCGACACTAGTATTACGCAAAAAGGGGATGTAACAGATGAGACTTCTGCAGTACTGAGTGAAGCCTTATGCGCTAAAAATGCGGCATCGCGTGCGTTCATTACCTTGTCGGTGTTCGTCAGTGGTCGGAGGGCAGCACAGCTCCGCTCACCTCGCTGTCTCGGAAGCAACTCTCTTCTAACTTCTCCTTACTACAATTTACCGAAGTTGGTTTAAAAAAAACTATCTGGCTGTGTTTTCATCTGACCAATCAGGGTCTCAATGTTAACCTTAAGCTCCACCTACAAAAATTCTGTCTATCCAATGAGAAACGTTATACTTTTCGTTGTGGGGCAATGTTTTTAAAGTTTGCAACGTAACAGAGACGCGAAAAAGTCTCACGCTAAAACTTGCAGCTGGTGTGGTCCTTTTAGCGTTATCGTAAGAACTATACTGTTATTCTGGAGGGCCGGCCGGAGTGGCCGAGCGGTTAAAGGCGCTACAGTCTGGAACCGCACGACCGCTACGGTCGCAGGTTCGAATCCTGCCTCGGGCATGGATGTGTGTGATGTCCTTAGGTTAGTTAGGTTTAAGTAGTTCTAAGTTCTAGGGGACTTATGACCACAGCAGTTGAGTCCCATAGTGCTCAGAGCCATTTTTTTTTTGTTATTCTGGAGGGCTCTATCTTTTAACATGGGCTGGGGGGTGGTCTTGATGTAACAGAGACGCGAAAAAGTCTCACGCTAAAACTTGCAGCTGGTGTGGTCCGTTTAGCATTATCGTAAGATCTATACTGTTCTTCTGGAGGGCTCTATCTTTTAACATGGGCTGGGGGGTGGTCCTGTTGTAACATAGACGCGAAAAAGTCTCACGCTAAAACTTGCGGGTGGTGTGGCCCTTTTTGTGTTATCGTAAGATCTATACTGTTCTTCTGGAGGGCTCTAGCTTTTAACATGGTCCTAACGTAATCCAGACGCGAAAAAGTCTCACGCTAAAAACTTGCGGGTGGTGTGGTCGTAGCGGTTAGCTGGCGACGTGGGTGTCCGTCCCTTATCGTAGGGCCTTCTCGCTTAACACGGTTCTGCTCTCGGCTTCTGTTCTCGTTTCTCCCCTCGGAACTGCGTCTGTCTCACGGTGGGAAGGTATGACATGCATTTAGGCATTCTTGTGTTAGTCTCTGGTATTCCATTTGCTCACTCGTTACTCGTATTACTTTGGTTAATTAAATGTCACGATTTATTCGGAGCTATGTGACATACTACTGGATTTGCTTATCATGTCAGGGTTTTCATGGAAGGTGTTGGATTTGCCTGACACCTTACAACGCGAGTATCATATCCGTGACACTCTCCCCTATTTCGCGATAGTATAAAACGAGCTGCCCTTCTCTGAACTTTTTCGATGTCCTCCGTCAGTCCTATCTGACGTGAATCCCATACCGTGTAACAGTACTCTAGCAGTGCTTGGACAAGCGTAGTGGAGGCAGTCTCTATAGTAGACCGGTTGCATCTTCTAAGTTTCCTGCCAATAAAACGCAGTCTTTGGTTAGCTTTCCCCACAACATGTTCTATGTGATCGTTTCAATTTAAATTGTTCGTAATTGTATTCCCTAAGCATTTAATTTAATTCACAGCTTTGATCTGTGCTATTTGTCTTGTAATAGAAATTTATCGGATTCATTTTAGTACTCATGTGGATGACTTCACACTTTTTCTTATTTAGACTCAACTGCCACTTTTGGCGCCATACAAATATCTGATCTGAATTATTTTGCAACTGGTTTTGATCATCTGATAAATTTACGAGATTGTAAATGGCAGCATCATCTGCAAACAATCTAAGAGCGCTGCTCAGATTGACTCCTAAATTATTTATATAGAGCAGCAACAGCACAGTTTTTACAACACTTCCTAGGGGAACACCGGATATCACTTCTGTTTTACTCGATAATTTCCCGTCAGTTACTGCGAACTGTGACCTCTCTAACAAGAAATCACGAATCCAGTAGCACAACTGAGACTCCGTACTAAGTAGTTTGATCCCCTGTCGGTAGCTGCGAATAAAGAGCTAGTTGTATTTCACAAGAGCGGTATTTTCCGAATCTTTGCCGATTAATTGTCAATAGATCGTTTTCTTCGAGGTAATGGTGGAACACACTGCATTTTCCAAAATCCTACTGAAAATCGACGTTAGTGATATGGGTGTGTAATTCAGCGGATTGCTCCTATTTCCTTTTCTATACTAGCTAACAAAATGGACTTGCTCTCAAAAGAAATAGTATTTCAACCTAATTCGAAAAAATTGGATATGTCTGTCGCATTATTCTATTCAAAGTCCCGTCTTGAACTCTATACTATCGAACATTCTTAGGTTGAATTTAACTGTTGATGTCGGCCAGATGAGTTTGACCGAAAGCCCTACTATAACAATCCACCATGTTTCAGGAAGAGTAGAAGCAAATTTGTGCTTCATTGTAACAGAAGTTAATGGAAATCCCGAGTATTAAGTGTTACAGTAGTTATAAAATGAAGTCCCACACGCGTTAGTTACATGTCTTTGAAATGAATGGAGACTTGGTTGAATGTCTCGTCGACGACAAAGTCTGTAGAGATGTGATGCCTTTGAAACGATCAATAATGTCTATCTGGAGATTTTTGAGTTATATGTATCTTACGTATCAAATCAGTTTAGAGAAGACCATAAAATATTTTACTTCTTACCAAAAAAAAGTGATACGAAGATATGAAGGAATGATGGGAACTTTTAAGATTGTTTAAATTTTCATAATTGTAGTTTTCAGTGTACCATAAATAAACAAGTTCCTTTCCAAACCTTCGATGTTTGGAAAGTCAGCTTAAGATAAATGGTCACTGACTTATTTTTCCGGCAATTAAGACACGTTTCTGAGCCACCCGTTTCGGGCATAAAATCTTGTACTGGACAATACATGAATCTCTAGCGAAATATCTTCCCGATAGCGGGAAAGCTGTACTTTCGAGCCACGTAACTTATCTCATCTTACACCGAAATAGCCGTGCAAGGAAAAGGAAACTCGCCAGAACTACATGCAGGTCTGGAAGAGAAATTCAGAGCTAATGAAGTTTAGGAAAAGCGCTGATTTGAATACGTTGAAAGATAATGTCGGAATTCTGCGAACAGAAAATATAGCAGAGTCGAGAGAATAGAACAGGTTTTTATCTAGTAGAACAAGTTGTTATAAGTCGAAAATTGGTTAAATGATAAATAAATACACACAACTCAGACACCGAGTATTCCACAAATTGTGCACGATACCGAGACAACGTGACAGTAAGCGATACGGCCAGTGGTTTTCTGTACAGCTGTGACCTACTGTGATACCGTGGAAATACATTCTTTTCCAACGGCAGCTTAGAGCTCTTGAAAACACAATTATAGTAATGTTTCACGTGTTGTGATGGAAGTAAAATACTGCAGGAAAATAGGTAGAAAATGAGCTAAGTGTGAAGGCTAAGAATGATGGAACAGCGCAGTTGAGCCTGCTTTGCTGCTTAGGTATTGCCTAACAGGGAGCAACCTGTGCTATGTTAGCGGCCTTTGCTTTAACGTTTAGCATTTATGTTCAAATGTGTGTGAAATCTTATGGGACTTAACTGCTAAGGTCATCAATCCCTAAGCTTACACACTACTTAACCTAAATTATCCTAAGGACAAACACACATACCTATGCCCGAGGGAGGACTCGAACCTCCGCCGGGATCAGCCGCACAGTCCATAACTGCAGCGCCTGAGACCGCTCGGCTAATCCCGAGCGGCTTAGCATTTATCCCGCCTTCTTTTGTAATTAGTGTTGCTGTTGACAATAACGTTCAGCACAAACTGAAATAATATCTGCTTGGTAAATCCTAATATTACAGAGACGAATTGCTGAATGTGTAATACAATAGTGTGTGTGTGTGTGTGTGTGTATGAGAGAGAGAGAGAGAGAGAGAGATTGTACGTAGAGTTAAGCATATACCACTATATGATAAAAAGAAGAAATTAAAAGGTAGCCTAGCATTCATTTGAAAGTCACTCATGTAAATGGGCATCATGATGCCACACCTTCATTACATTTGTAAATAGCCTGACACGTTCCACATCATGGCGAGAGATCGTAATTATGATCGATAACACACTTAAATCACCAGGTAATTTTGGTAGGTCACGAAATACACAGTATTACAATACTATAAGTTTCCTTCTACGCGAACTAGTACATAGAAATTATACTACAAGTTCACATTGATTATTTATTTTCAGGAACGTGCAGATCTCCTGTCAGCTGCTTTCTAAGAACTAAAGGACATCAAACTGGGTAGTGTGAAGACAGCACCGAGATTGTAATAAATATGGTTACACTTTATATAATATGACAGCATCGTTTGTAAAATTTTATCTGTATTGTAATATAAGTAAAGACGTTTCCTTGTACTGGACTGGTAGAAATGTGTGAATTGATACGACAGTTTCTGTAAATGGAAAAAGGAGACGATAATCAGGTTAAAGGTGTCCACGAAACTCGTGACGTTTACGCTGGTAAACTAGAAGTAAATTGGCCACTGCTCGTAAACGGTTCGGTCACATGAGAATTCCACAAAGTCTGAAAACTGTGGAATTGAGTCAATAATAGCAACTTTAAAATGTGATATGTAGTCATGAAACAGGTCTGCGCCAATTTTATGAAATTTAAAATGTTGAACATTGCTGATATGGACGCTAGATAAATATTTAATTGTCAGCTGCTTTATTGGAGCGTTTCGAATATCCTAACCTTCAGAACATCAAGTCCATGAGAAGACCCTCATACAGGAAGATGGGAGTCATGTGAATCTGACACATTACAAAACGTAACTGAGTGCACTTGCGCATTCTATTAGGTTTTGGAATGTGTCATATTCAGATCACCCCACATTGCCTATATGAAGTTCTTCTCCATGATCTGATATTCTGAAGATGAGTGTATTTGATACGTGACAATAAAGCATCTGCCTTACATCTAGTGACTATGAAATATTTATCCAGCATCCATATCATCACTGATCAACATTTTAAATTTCAATAACAAAAAATTTGTGAATAACATTCCTTCTCTTCATAATATGAATTTCTTACAGTATGTAGCAAAAGCGCAGTGAGGTCCTCTTTAATAAAAGGCACATTGTAAAATAGAAAAGAATCACATTAGCTGCTTTCCGTATAATGCGCGAGTGCTAAACAATATTTGTCTGCCATTCAATTTAAACATAATACACTCCTGGAAATGGAAAAAAGAACACATTGACACCGGTGTGTCAGACCCACCATACTTGCTCCGGACACTGCGAGAGGGCTGTACAAGCAATGATCACACGCACGGCACAGCGGACACACCAGGAACCGCGGTGTTGGCCGTCGAATGGCGCTAGCTGCGCAGCATTTGTGCACCGCAGCCGTCAGTGTCAGCCAGTTTCGTACCGCCGAATTGCTCAACATGTGGGGCGTGAGGTCTCCACAGTACATCGATGTTGTCGCCAGTGGTCGGCGGAAGGTGCACGTGCCCGTCGACCTGGGACCGGACCGCAGCGACGCACGGATGCACGCCAAGACCGTAGGATCCTACGCAGTGCCGTAGGGGACCGCACCGCCACTTCCCAGCAAATTAGGGACACTGTTGCTCCTGGGGTATCGGCGAGGACCATTCGCAACCGTCTCCATGAAGCTGGGCTACGGTCCCGCACACCGTTAGGCCGTCTTCCGCTCACGCCCCAACATCGTGCAGCCCGCCTCCAGTGGTGTCGCGACAGGCGTGAATGGAGGGACGAATGGAGACGTGTCGTCTTCAGCGATGAGAGTCGCTTCTGCCTTGGTGCCAATGATGGTCGTATGCGTGTTTGGCGCCGTGCAGGTGAGCGCCACAATCAGGACTGCATATGACCGAGGCACACAGGGCCAACACCCGGCATCATGGTGTGGGGAGCGATCTCCTACACTGGCCGTACACCACTGGTGATCGTCGAGGGGACACTGAATAGTGCACGGTACATCCAAACCGTTATCGAACCCATCGTTCTACCATTCCTAGACCGGCAAGGGAACTTGCTGTTCCAACAGGACAATGCACGTCCGCATGTATCCCGTGCCACCCAACGTGCTCTAGAAGGTGTAAGTCAACTACCCTGGCCAGCAAGATCTCCGGATCTGTCCCCCATTGAGCATGTTTGGGACTGGATGAAGCGTCGTCTCACGCGGTCTGCACGTCCAGCACGAACGCTGGTCCAACTGAGGCGCCAGGTGGAAATGGCATGGCAAGCCGTTCCACAGGACTACATCCAGCATCTCTACGATCGTCTCCATGGGAGAATAGCAGCCTGCATTGCTGCGAAAGGTGGATATACACTGTACTAGTGCCGACATTGTGCATGCTCTGTTGCCTGTGTCTATGTGCCTGTGGTTCTGTCAGTGTGATCATGTGATGTATCTGACCCCAGGAATGTGTCAATAAAGTTTCCTCTTCCTGGGACAATGAATTCACGGTGTTCTTATTTCAATTTCCAGGAGTGTAATTTATTGCGTTACAAATGATTAACATATGTGCTTTCATGTCGTGTTACATGCGCATCTTTCATAGTAGCCCAGCTGTCAAGCTTTAACATATAACTGATCATAACACTTATGCATGGAGTGCATCTTCAAGATCAAAGCACGTCTTTCTGATCTGGAAATTAGGAAAGTGACCTTTGGTGATCTCGATTAAGAAGCCTTACAGAAATTTACACAAAAAACAGAAAAAATCGTCTGAAAACAGCAATGAATACAGGAAGTGCCTTCCGTCACATACCATAGCCCTTTCACCCTGAACACTTTTGTTCAAACGCAAATGAAATAGAACTACCTAAATGTTTGAACTGTTGACACCGAGTCGTAACGCAAACAAGATAAACACATACCGGGAAACATCAACAATCGTTGCACGTCAGGCTGAAGCAAGGCAATGGTCGCTAACAATAACAAAGAATGTGCACCAAATGACGGCGTGTCTTCCATTACTGAGAGCTGTTCTCTCTGGATATATTACCTATAAATCTAAACGTACAGCTCGCCACTATGACTAGAAACTTATCAGATTATTTCAGATAATGATACTCACTCATAAATTTATCGTATTAACTAGAGTAGGAAACTATTTAACACTGATCTCAAATTACTCTAAAAACGAGCAAGTAATTGCAGCGTTAGATAATTAAAAATTCCTATTAATAGACAAACATCTGGGGATTACAAAAAAACTTTATAACTCGATAACGACATTGTAGTTGTTCGCTGAAGACTATATGGTGAACAGGTAAATGTTTGTATACATGCATACGGGAAGTAAGACGTGTCTCGGTCAGTAAGACTTGCTCCTATCGGCAGTCATTGAACTTGCTATTAAATAGCAATGATTCCTCAGGAATGTCCTTTCCTTCAGTAGGATTAACGAAAATGTCAAGGCATGTTGCCGAAACGACATCACTGTCTTCCGATACTGTAGTACCTCCCGAGCGCCAGGAATAAGAAACGTGAAAGTATTCGAGAGATCGGGACAGAAGGATTTACTTTCATTCACTCAATCTAACTTTTATGTCGTCCAGAAGAAAGTCCAAATGTGATATCTGGGGAAAATTCATTGCTTAGACTTGTATTTTTCTCTCTTCTTCTTCTTCTCTTCAACACTTACGGTTGATATGGACGGACCAAAAGTAATTCGGTTTAAGGATATTGTGGCTTCCGAACTGTGTGCAGCCCACGACAACTGTCTTATTTTAAGGATAGCGAGACGGCTACAAGCTATCTTGTGCAAGAACAAAGGGCAGCTCTGTGTACGTTTGGCGGGCAGTTATCTGTCAGCACCCTATTATCTCTCCAGATATGTATTCATAACGGCCGAAGTCTGTCTGGCAGCATCTTCGAGCAAGAGGTTACTAAGATGAAGCAGTGGTGGCTCATAGAAAAACTTTGTGTTCGCCTGAGAACCTCATGGAAATTTGTATAACTTATTAATGTTAACCGTGTGCTTCAAGATATCATGAAATACGTGCGCTGTCCTAATAGGTAGTGGAAGAATCTCGAGCAAGAATCTAATTTAGATGTAATAATTTCAACAACTTTTGTCTATCGTTGCTATCATCATCGTCATCGTCATAGATTTAACATCAACTGTTGTATGAAGACCTTCTCCTGACTTCTGAAGCCATTACGGCCTTCGGCTAAGTAACTCCATGTTGTTCCTGCATGCTTTCCGTGTCAGTGTCGTTTTTGTCTTTTCTTATCCCTTGGAATCCTACAAAGAACTTCACTGGACTGTCTACCATCAAATCACCTTGATGCGTGGCCCGTTCATCTCAATTTCATACTTATTACACCCATAAACATGTCCTTCACTCTAATCTGTTCCCTGAGTCATTTGTTTGCTTCCCTGTCTCTCTTAGTAATTCCTATCCTGTAGCTCTCCATAGCTCTCATTCCTTAAAGCCAAAACTGGTAATAAGCAGTGATTTTAAACTTTCCAGTAACAGAAGCTCAATTTTGAAAAAATTTAATCTGACAAAACCTCTCCAGGCTTCCATTTATTTATTTTGGAACGCGTCCAGTCATCGCCTCCTAGTGTTCAAATGTTCAAATGTGTGTAAAATCTTATGGGACTTAACTGCTAAGGTCATCAGTCCCTAAGCTTACACACTATCTAACCTAAATTATCCTAAGGACAAAAACACACACCCATGCTCGAGGGAGGACTCGAACTTCCGCCGGGACCAGCCGCACAGTCCATGACTGCAGCGCCTGAGACCGCTCGGCTAATCACGCGCGGCCGCCTCCCAGTGTCATGAATACAAAAACTCATCTATGACTTCATTGTTAATTCGTACAATTTTCTTTCATCGTGTTGATTACACATTATTTGAGTTTTTTTGTAACTATTTTCAGGCATCCTTTGTTTTGCTTACGTTTGAAAGAAATTTTGACTTTCAGCCTGAGGTATGTTCAATATATGTAATACTGTACTTAATTTCCCTGAAACATTTACCTTCATTTCCTTTACGCTTTGTTGTTCTGCAACAAAACTTACGTGAGGTTTTCAGGAAGCAAGTTACACATGTCGTCTCACGCTAAGACCATTGAGCAACAAGAGTGACGCCTTGTTAGATAAGAGTGCATGTTCCGGACTTCCTGCAGACACGGTTCTGGTGATGGTACCGATAATTAGTGCATCATAGTGTGCGAATGAAATAGCGCGGCTACTGGAAACGTACTCCATAGCTGAAATACAAGTAACAGTACAATTCTTGTGGGACAAACATCTAAATTGCACACAGATTCGCCACGAGCGTCTGGTGATACGTGGACCAAATGCAATGTCACGTCCAGCCGTATGAAATGGTGCCAGCAGTTTGACCGAGGCAATGGCAAGGAAATACTTTCTGAAGAAGAGAAATTTGTTAACATCGAGTATAGATTTAAGGGGCAGGAAGTCGTTTCTGAAAGTATTTGTATAGAGTGTAGCCATGTATGGAAGTGAAACATGGACGATAACTAGTTTGGACAAGAAGAGAATAGAAGCTTTCGAAATATGGTGCTACAGAAGAATGCTGAAGATTAGATGGGTAGATCATATAACTAATGAGGAGCTATTGAATAGGATTGGGGAGAAGACAAGTTTGTGGCACAACCTGACTAGAAGAAGGGATCGGTTGGTAGGACATGTTCTGAGGCATCAAGGGATCACCAATTTAGTATTGGAGGGCAGCGTGGAGGGTAAAAATCGTAGAGGGAGACCAAGATATGAATACACTAAACAGATACAGAAGGATGTAGGTTGCAGTAGGTACTTGGAGATGAAGGAGCTTGCACAGGACAGAGTAACATCGAGAGCTGCATCAAACCAGTCTCAGGACTGAAGACCACAACAACAACAACAAATTTGAACGGTCCCTAGTGGTTGGTAGGACATGTTTTGAGGCTTCAAGGGATCACAAATTTAGCATTGGAGGGCAGCGTGGAGGGTAAAAATCGTAGAGGGAGACCAAGAGACGAATACACTAAGCAGATTCAGAAGGATGTAGGTTGCAGAAGGTACTGGGAGATGAAGAAGCTTGCACAGGATAGAGTAGCATGGAGAGCTGCATCAAACCAGTCTCAGGACTGAAGACCACAACAACAACATAGTGGTTCCAGTTTGTACACGAGATGCAAAATTGCGGTCGCGCTACACTGCTAACGGATGCGATCTTGTTTAGTGGTGATGCAGCCCCACAGAGTCCTTAGAGAGGGGTTGAAACCTCCAGGGGTGTCAGCAGCGTCGAATGTGGTCAAGGACGCCGTCCTGTTACTCATCACACTGAAAACTGTAGTATTCTATCGCGAAATGCGGGGGAATCAACGCCTCAAGGGAAGGGGTGGCTTCATTGTCGCTCTTTATGCCACCTCCTGAGGCCTTCTGGTGTTTGTTATGAGTGGCGGTGCGTCTGAAATCCATTCCTCGGCCACACATTAGCAAATGGCGTGATTTGAACGCTGGGTTTCGCCGTCCTGACCTCTTTGCTTATTTTCATTCGCTTATATCGTATGGTAATATATTTTGGGGTAACTCTTCCCATTCTAAAAGGATATTTTTGGCTCAGAAACGGGCTGTTCGGGCAATAAATGGTGTAAGTTCACGAACTTCTTGTCGACTCCTGTTCACGAGTCTGCGTATTTTGAAACTGGCCTCTCAATACATATATATATATATATATATATATATATATATATATTCCTTACTGTCATTTCTTGTCAACAATATTAGCTTATTCCCAAGAATAAGCAGCTTTCACTCAGTTAATACTCGGCAGAAATCAAACCTGCATTTGGATTGGACTTCCTTAACTCTTGTGCAGAAAGGTGTGCAGTATACTGCTGCATCCATTTTCAGTAAGCTACCACTCGAATTCAAAAGTCTTAGCAGTAATCCACGCGCTTTCAAATCGAAACTGAAGAGTTTCCTCATGGGTCACTCCTATTCCGTCGAGAAGTTCCTTGAAAAATTAAGCTGATTCTTGTTGTATTGCTGATTGCGTTTACTTAAACTTATGGATTGACTTTTTTTGGGGTTCATAATAATTTTATTTTTATCTGTTATTACTTTTATATTGTAATTTCATATGCTGGCATGTTGCATGACCTTGGAGATTTGCTCCTCAATTTGGTCCTACGGAACTTGACGTGTAAATAAAATAAATAAAGAAGGGGTGAAATATGGGTAACAGGGAGTGTGACGACCTTTCTATCGTGTGACACGTCCGTGGTGGTGTTGGGCAGGATTTTAGTGTGATTTGGTGCTAATGTGACATCATTGACGCACCTTAGGCGGCACAGGAACTTCTGAGCGCTGTCCTTTCTTTCGTATGTGTCGACACCTTGCTGTTTGTAGCGTCGTCGAGCCCGATGGTGAGGTTGCAGGGCTCCACACTTTTGAACCGTTACAGAGGATGGATGTAGGCAACTGAGTCCAATATCAAACTTATTCGTCGCAATGGGAGACAGTTACTGAGTTTCGCAAGAGTCGTCCTTTTATTGTGCTGCGCAGTGAAGATGTTTAGAAGCCGTTGTGTGAGTTGTAGGCTACTTTTATTTTAAAATTTTGAGGGAAACCAAAACAAACTGAAACAGCAATATTTGACGAAAATACAATGGAAGGATGGTCAGAAGAAGATAAAAAAAATTGTTTATTGACTGTCTGAGAATTTGTCTTTTGTGTGTGTGAAGCACGTTTAAGAATATGTGCAATGCGCTGAAAGATCTTTCCATATTGTTTTGTTAATTATTTTATGTCTAGAACTGTTACAGTAAAGACAGAAACTTTTCCACTATTTAAATAAAAATAAATACAAAACCAAAATTCATAGTTACTCAAATTTCATTAAAATTAAAATAACAGAATAGTTAGTGAAACAATGAAAATAAAAGAAACCCGACGGCAACAAACCTTCATCGCCGTGGTATTCTTTACATACTCTTCTGTAAATGGGTAGGTCTTGAATTTCACCTATGAGTGGACGGAACATGATCAAAATCTGCAGCTACTATCGCTAAACTAGAAGTCCTTCGAATCGTATGATTCTCGCCACATCTCGTGCTATCACACGAACGTGCAGTATATGCATATTACCACACTTCTAAAATACAATATTATTATTTTTCACGTTTGGCCTCTATTGGACCACGCGATATACAGTAAAGGATATTCTCATAGCTTTTTTTCAGCTTTTGTTTGTGACCTTATTACTTTCATTCTGTCAGACAGCACTATTTTCAGCTCGTAAAACCAAGTTGTTCTGGACTAATTGTTTTTTTTTTAATTTTTTTGCCAGACCAAATGTCAAGTTGTAAATTTTCTGCCTAAAAATTTTTCTGTCTGTTATACCCTTCCTCCTTTAAGTCTTCTTTTACTGCACCGATTCGTTTTATAGTCTTGCTGCGACTTTCGATGAATTTCACAATCTGCTCATTTAATGTGGTTGGTTCTATCCTTTTAGTGTGTCCATAAAATATTAGCCTGCGTTTTTGCATAATCAAATAAACCATGATAAACTTTTCAGTTTATTTATTTCTTCTTAGTCTATATGTTGCTTCTTCAGTATACTTTCGACCTAAAATTTCCCTGCTGCAACATTAATTTTAATTAACTCTCTCGTTATTACGCTACTTAAAAAATCTAGAGTTGTCCCAAGTCCATCCAGGCTACCCGTACTGCCCTATTACCAGTTAGTCACACCCGAGTAAAATTAAATTGCTATTATGTCATGCATATCTGCTCTAAGTCCTATGTGCTGGCGTCCCAGGTGGTTTAATTCGGATCACAGAGCTATGGATAACTGTGGTGACTTGGGGAGAATTGAAGGGATCAGCTGTGTTGCCTCTATAAAACGAGGTTATAAAGTGTACTCGGATTCACACCGACATAGAATTAACGTAGTGATTAAAATTTCTCGGACTGCTAAGTAAATGGTATGCAGAACAGTCGCGGTTAGATGGAAGACCTCTTTCATAAAACCGGCGCTCTGCAAGTTGTGAAAAGACTGATGACAGATCATCAAGCACTCTCTTCACGTTTCATGCTCTATGTATAATTTCCCAGTTCTAACCACAAACAGTCCTCTAAGATACATACTTTCGAAAACGGACAGGCCTCGTCATGGAGACCCCAGCAGCCCCTTCTCCTGCACCCGCCCGTGAAACGAATGTAGAGTTTTGGATCCAACTACCATCTCTGAAGCATTTCACAGAGTGAATCGTCTAAAACTTGCACCGGAAGTATTTTGATAAGGGATTGGGATGGTAGGCAGTGGCCCGTCTTTGCAGTCCACACACAGAGTATAACGTGTTTCAAATCTGTATTTATTTTTTTAAAAAGGTACAAATGTTTGAAAGGAACAATGCGTATTGACAGTACCGCAATCGAAGTAGACTAAATTAGAACGTGAATGGTGTTTGTTGCAGGAGTTTAGTGTAAGTGGTTTACGAGATACTGTAATTTGAACACTGAAAACACCGACATTTGTTTGTTAAATGTCGTAGGACAAATTATTGTGAATTTCACTTGGGTGCGTATGTGCAGCCCTACAAGGATGTTAATACGTATCCGGAGGTGTCGTCTTCTTAAATGGGACATTGCCTAGGATAAACTAAAGACAAACAAAAGTAAATGCATAACCTCTGTAGGGCTGAAACGTAAAGAACCAATGTTCTCTCAAAGCCTGTGCTCAAAATCACCACCACCAGTGTCAATACAAGCTTGCAGTCTGGCATGCAACGATTGCTCCACACGTTGTAGCATTTCAGAGGAAAAAACAGCGCAGGCAGCAGTAATGCGCCATTTCATGTCATCTATACCTGTTTGAAGAGGCTGAAGAGGTTGACGTCTATTGGGATATCTTTTGGCGTACACGGTACACTAACGAACGGCACACTTGCTACATTCACCACAAATGATGAGCATGTCTGCTTTTTTCGCAATGGTATCGCATTGTACATACAACGCAATGTAAACAGACATAACATCGTGATCTAACATCTAAGCATTATGATGGAACAAATAGCCGTCGGTGTTTATAATGCTCACAGTACGATAACTCGTAAACTGTTTGCAGTAGCTTCGTGCAACAAATATTACTGACATTCTCATTTACTCTACTTTTAGGATTTTACTTTAAATAGGCAGTGTCCCACTAAAAATTTGCAACTGTTGTAAAAAACTGCACTTTTGTCAACAGCTCAAAATCTGTTTATTAACTGCAAATACATGCCCTTACCTGCAATTCAGTTCTGTGAAAACCGCGTATCGATAGTGCCTTCTATGTCCGAAATATTTGCGATGCAAGTGTTCAGTGATTCTCCCTCTATTAATCTCAGTAATTACCACAGAGAAACCGGTTTCCTATTACCGGTACTTCCCAGCAATGTGATGTAACAAAGCTCATTCAAGGACAATGCTATTTGCTGTCAGTGGAGCAACAGAAAGTCCTTGAATGAGCTTTGACAGAACTCGAACAACAGGGGACTGACGTGCTAGGACATTTATTGAAACTACGAAATAGTGCACCAGACGCTAGCGTAAATCTAGATTTGTTTTAATAATGCCCGAAAGGAAATGACGACGGATTCCTGTGCTCCATCATTCTGAAAGTCTTTTCACCGACTTTGAGTGCATTCCACATTCCTAACGGAAGGTAACTTGATGAAATCCTCCTTAGTCGTATTTTATCGACGCAGTAATAATTACACTGAATTAGGCTGCGTTGTTTCCAGGTCGACTAACCTTATACGAAACGTATGCCAACAAACATCCCGCCAACACTGAGGTCGCCGGCACTGGCTTAAGTATACGGACACCTCTTTGTTATGCGGAATTGACCGCTATATACCGTAACAAGCAGAACCACCAGTATAAAAGGAGACGAAGAGTGTTGTGTTATCACTAGAGAATTACTAACAGCAGAATAGATCATGCAGACCTCATGTATTGACGGACAGAGGCCGTTGAGTATTGCAGAGGGCGGTTGTAAAAAATCACGTGAAATATGCGGAAGAAATCACTCTTGATTTAAAATGTGCTACCAACAGTCCATCTATCACAGTGACTTTGCGTAGGTAGTTAAGAGGAATGGACAATTAATGAGGTACAATGGTCGAGCAGATCCTCATAAGTCGCAAATTTTTTTATCCACGCCAAATGGTCCTCTGGTTTGGAGCCGAGTAGAAGGCTTAAACCAGAGGCTCAGACGATCTGCGGAGATCTGGGGTGCAAATTTCTCGACCTCCGCTGTCGGGTGGAGAAATGTAAGGTCGCCCTGAATAGGTCAGGCGTGCACTGCACGCCGGAAGCGGCTACAAGGGTAGCGGAGTACGTGTGGAGTGCACATGTGGGTTTTTTAGGTTAGAGAATTCCCTCCCTAGGCCCGACAAGACGCCTCCTGAGACGCGGCAAGGTAGGAGTAGGCAAAATGCAACAGGGAATAACAATATTAATGTGCTAATAGTAAACTGCAGGAGCGTCTAGAGAAAGGTCCCAGAACTGCTCCCATTAATAAACGGTCACAATGCCCATATAGTACTAGGGACAGAAAGCTGGCTGAAACCAGACGTAAACAGTAATGAAATCCTAAACTCAGGTTGGAATGTATACCGCAGAGACAGGCTGGACAGTGAAGGGGGAGGCGTGTTTATAGCGATAAGAAGTGCAATAGTATCGGAGGAAATTGACGGAGATCTGAAATGTGAAATAATTTGTGTGAAGGTCACGGTTAAAGCAGGCTCAGACATGGTAATTGGATGTCTCTATAGGCCCCCTGGCTCAGCAGCTGTTGTGGCTGAGCACCTGAAGGATAATTTGGAAAATGTTTCGAGTAGATTTCCCCACCATGTTATAGTTCTGGGTGGAGATTTTAATTTGCCGGATATAGACTGGGATACTCAAACGTTCATAACTGGTGGCAGGGACAAAGAATCCAGTGAAATTTCTTTAAGTGCTTTATCTGAAAACTACCTTGAGCAGTTAAACAGAGAACCGACTCGTGGCGATAACATATTAGACCTTCTGGTGACAAACAGACCCGAACTATTTGAAACAGTTAACGCAGAACAGGGAATCAGCGATCATAAAGCGGTTACTGCATCGATGATTTCAGCCGTAAATAGAAATATTAAAAAAGGTAGGAAGATTTTCGGTTTAGCAAAAGTGACAAAAAGCAGATTACAGAATACCTGACGGCTCAACACAAAAGTTTTGTCTCAAGTACAGATAGTGTTGAGGATTAGTGGACAAAGTTCAAAACCATCGTACAATATGTGTTAGATGAGTATGTGCCAAGCAAGATCGTAAGAGATGAAAAAGAGCCACCGTGGTACAACAACCGAGTTACAAAACTGCTTCGGAAGCAAAGGGAACTTCACAGCAAACATAAACATAGCCAAAGCCTTGCAGACAAACAAAAATTACGCGAAGTGAAATGTAGTGTGAGGAGGGTTATGCGAGAGGCGTTCAATGAATTCGAAAGTAAGGTTCTGTGTACTGACTTGGCAGAGAATCCTAAGAAATTTTGGTCTTATGTCAAAGCGGTAGGTGGATCAAAACAAAATGTCCAGACACTCTGTGATCAAAATGGTACTGAAACAGGGGATGACAGACTAAAGGCCGAAATACTAAATGTCTTTTCCAAAGCTGTTTCACACAGGAAGACTGCACTGTAGTTCCTTCTCTAGATTGTCGCACAGATGACAAAATGGTAGATATCGAAATAGACGACAGAGGGATAGAGAAACAACTAAAATCGCTCAACAGAGGAAAGGCCGCTGGACCTGATGGGATACCAGTTCGATTTTACACAGAGTACGCGAAGGAACTTCCCCCCTTCTTGCAGCGGTGTACCGTACGTCTCTATAAGAGCGTAGCGTTCCAAAGGATTGGAAAAGGGCACAGGTCATAGCCGTTTTCAAGAAAGGACGTCGAACAGATGTGCAGAACTATAGACCTATATCTCTAACGTCGATCAGTTGTAGAATTTTGGAACACGTACTATGTTCGAGTATAATGACATTTCTGGAGACTAGAAATCTACTCTGTAGGAATCAGCATGGGTTTCGAAAAAGACGATCGTGTGAAACCCAGCTCGCGCTATTCGTCCACGAGACTCAGAGGGCCATAAGCACGGGTTCCCAGGTAGATGCCGTGTTTCTTGACTTCCGCAAGGCGTTCGATACAGTTACCCACAGTCGTTTAATGAACAAAGTAAGAGCATATGGACTATCAGACCAATAGTGTGATTGGATTGAAAAGTTCCTAGATAACAGAATGCAGCATGTCATTCTCAATGGAGAGAAGTCTTCCGAAGTAAGAGTGATTTCAGGTGTGCCGCAGGGGAGTGTCGTAGGACCGTTGCTATTCACAATATACATAAATGACCTAGTGGATGACATCGGAAGTTCACTGAGGCTTTTTGCGGATGATGCTGTGTTACATCGAGAGGTTGTAACAATGGAAAATTGTACTGAAATGCAGGAGGATCTGCAGCGAATTGACGCATGGTGCAGGGAATTGCAACTGAATCTCAATGTAGACAAGTGTAATGTGCTGCGAATACATAGAAAGATAGATCCTTTATCATTTAGCTACAATATAGCAGGTCAGCAACTGGAAGTAGTTAATTCCATAACTTATCTGGGAGTACGCATTAGGAGTGATTTAAAATGGAATGATCATATAAAGTTGATCGTTGGTAAAGCAGATGCCAGACTGAGATTCATTGGAAGGATTCTAAGGAAATGCAATCCGAAAACAAAGGAAGTAGGTTACAGTACGCTTGTTCGCCCACTGCATGAATACTGCTCAGCGGTGTGGGATCCGTACCAGATGGGGTTGATAGAAGAGATAGAGAGGATCCAAAGGAGAGCAGCGCGCTTCGTTACAGGATCATTTAGTAATCGCGAAAGCGTTACGGAGATGATAGATAAATTCCAGTGGAAGACTCTGCAGGAGAGACGCTCAGTAGCTCGGTACGGGCTTTTGTTGAAGTTTCGAGAACATACCTTCACCGAAGAGTCAAGCAGTATATTGCTCCCTCCTACGTATATCTCGCGAAGAGACCATGAGGATAAAATCAGAGAGATTAGAGCCCACACAGAAGCATACCGACAATCCTTCTTTCCACCAACAATACGAGACTGGAATAGAAGGGAGAACCGATAGAGATACTCAAGGTACCGTCCGCCACACACCGTCAGGTGGCTTGCGGAGTATGGATGTAGATGTAGATGGAGAAGCGACGCTTGAAGTGGCGTAAAGAGTGACGCCATTGTACAGTGCATGGCTCGAAACTAGTGATTTGGAGTAATAAATGACGCTTG
Source organism: Schistocerca americana (assembly GCF_021461395.2). Lineage (NCBI taxonomy): Eukaryota > Metazoa > Arthropoda > Insecta > Orthoptera > Acrididae > Schistocerca > Schistocerca americana. Next base: position 653,910,862 of record NC_060130.1, on the reverse strand, counting down.
ATGGAACGACTAGTGCTTGGAAAATGTCTGTAGACCGTTATCTGCCACCGTGTGTAGTGCCAACAGTGAAGTTCGGAAGAGGTGCTGTATAGTGTAGCCGGCCGGAGTGGCCGAGCGTTTCTAGGCGCTTCCGTCTGGAACCGCGCGACCGCTACGGTCGCAGTTCAAATCCTGCCGCGGGCATGGATGTGTGTGATGTCCTTAGGCTACTTAGGTTTAAGTAGTTCTAAGTTCTAGGGGAGTGATGACCTCAGAAGTTAAGTCCCATAGTGCTCAGAGCCATTTGAACCAATTTTATAGATCGGTTACTGCTGCTACAATGGCAGGATATCTAGGTTTAAGTGAGTTTGAACGTGGTGTTATAGACGGCGTGCGAGCGATGGGACACAGCATCTCCGAGGTATCGATGAAGTGGGGATTTTCCCGTATGACCATTTCACGAGTGTACCGTGAATATCAGGAATCAAATCTCCGACATCGCTGTGACCGGAAAAAGATCCTGGAAGAACGGGGCCAATGACGACTGAAGAGAATCGTTCAACGTGACAGAAGTGTAACCCTTGCGCAAATTGTTGCAGATTTCAATGCTGGGCGATCAACAAATGTCAGCGTGCCAACTATTCAACGAAACATCGTCGATATGGGCTTTCGGAGCCTCAAGTCCACTCGGGTACCCTTGATGACTGCACGACACAAATTTCAACACCGAAATTAAACTGTTGATGACTGGAAACATGTTACCTGGTCAGACGAGTCTCGATTCAAATTGTATCGAACGGATGGACGTATACGGGTATGGAGATAACCTCATGAATCAATGGACCCCGCATATCAGCAGGGGACTGTTCATGTGATAGAAGCTCTGTAATGGTGTGGGGCGTGTGCAGTTGGAGTGGTATGGGACCCATGATACATCTAGATACGACTCTGACATGTGACACGTATGTAAGCATCCTGTCTGATCACCTGCTTCCATTCATGTCCACTGTGCATTTCAATGGACTTGGGCAATTACAGCAGGACAATGCGACACCCCACATGTCCAGAATTGCTACAGAGTGCCCCAGGAACACTCTTCTGAGTTTAAACACTTCCGCTGGCCACCAAACTCCCCAGACATGAACATTATTGAGCATATCTGGGATGCCTTGCAACGTGCTATTGAGAATAGATCTCCAGCCCCTCGTACTCTTACGAATTTACGAACAGCCCTGCATGACTCATGGTTTCAGTTCCCTTCAGCACTACTTCAGACATTAGTCAAGTCCATGTAACGTTGCGCTGCGTCACTTCTGCGTGCTCGCGAGGGTCCCGCATGATATTGGGCAAGTGTACCAGTTTCTTTGGCTCTTCAGTGTATTTTACAGCACTTTGTACAGGAACAGTTCGGAGACAATGATTGTTTTGTGTCAGCATGACAATGCACCATGTGATAAAGCAGCATCTGCGAGACAATGGTCTGGGAGAATAACATTCCTCAAATAGACTGACCTGGCCAGAGTTCCGACCAGAACGCAATGGAACACTTTTGGAATGAGTTAGAACGTCGACATCGCTCTAGAGCCCAGAGTCCAACATCACTAGTTTCCCTGAATTCGGCTATTGAGGGAGAATTGCCTATCATTCCTCCACACACTTTGGCACACTTAACGGCATGTGTCCGCAGCAGAGTTCAATCCGTCAGAAAGGCGAAAGATGGACACACCCCATATCATTGTCCACTAATAGGTGTTCGGATACATTCGATCAGATAGTGTACGCATCCAACCTGGTTTCCAAGAACTTAAAAGACTAGCAGTTCTACCTTAATATTTTGTTCATTCAGTCCACATACTTTCGTTTCATTTGTACTATGTTCTCTAGGTACTGAGTGTGCTGGCGCAGTGATTAAGACACCAAACGCATTCGAGTTTGACCTGGGTTGAAATCCACGCTCTGCCGCCCAAATTTACGCTTTCCTTTGTGTCTCCAGATAACTCAACACAGATAAAGTGATGGAATCTTTGATAAGGAGACGGCCGGTTTCTGCTCCATGTTTCCCTAATTCGAACTTGTGCTCCATCTCTTATGACCTTATCGCTCACTGTACATTAATACTGATCTTCCTTTTTTACTTTTGTTATCTAATTGAATACAAATATTAGTAACCATTTTCTTATTAGAGCTAAAAGTCTGCCGTGATGTCCTCATGTTTCGAAAAATAAGTTTAATTTTTTTCATAATTGTGTATGGCAGTATAAGTTTACCAGTAAGCGCTCTACGTGTTCGTGACACTAGATGCAGTATCTCAAGATACTCCTAAGAGATCTGCTATTGTCACGAATGTATTAAATAAGTGGCAAAAGACAGATTATTCCGATTAACTTCTACAAGCGTAATTATGATGGTAGACCATCAAAATAATACAACTATAACAGTCACACTGACAGCTCAGGACATTCCTAGATATATTGCTGCATAAGGAGAAAATAAAAGATAATAACAGTGACTTACAGATAACTAAAACAATAGCTTCCCCAAATGGAGTGTTTTAATGGACGATTTTATTTTATATCTACGTCTACATCTACATGAGTACTCTGCAATTCACAATTAAGTACCTGGCAGACGGTTCATCGAACCACTTTCAGACTATTCCTGTACCGACCCACTCTCGAACAGCGCGCGGGAAAAACAAACACTTAAATCTTCCCGTGCAAGCTCTGATTTTTCTTATTTTAGTACGACGATCACTTATCGCTGTGTAGGTGGGCGTCAACAACATATTTTCGCGTTCGAGGGAGAAAGCTTGTGATTAAAATTTCGTGAGAAGATCTCGCCGCAGCAGAGAGCGCCTTTGTTTTAATGATTGCGATCTCAACTCGCATATCATATCCATGACACTCTCTGCGCTATTTCGCGATAACACAGAACGATCACATGCGCCGACAGGGGAAGTGTAGGCCGTCTATTTAGTAGAACTGTTGCATCTTTCACTGCTGTACCAACAAAACGCAGTATTTCGTTTGCCCTTCTCATAGCATTATTTATGTGATTGTTCCAGTTTAAACTGTTCATAATTGTTATCGCCACGTATTTAGTAGAATTGATAGCCTTTAAATTGTGTGATTAATTGTGTAACCGAAATTTAACGGATTTCGCTTAGTTCATATCGTTCAAATGGCTCTGAGCAATATGGGACTTAACACCTGCGCTCATCACCCACCTAGAACTTAGAACCACTTAAACCTAACTAACCTAAGGACATCACACACATCCATGCTCGAGGCAGGATTCGAACCTGCGACCGTAGCGGTCGCTCGGCTCCAGACTGTAGGGCCTAGAACCGCACGGCCACTCCGACCGGCCAAGGATGGTTCTTCGGAAATAGACACGACCTATTTCCTTCTCGTAATTCCTCAAACCGAGATTCTATTCAGTCTCTAAGTATCTCGTCGTTGACAAGGACCTGTCAGATGCGGCTCAGTCTGTGGTTCACAGAGAACTCATACCGTGGTACAGGTTAAGTCAATAATGTTCATATCTTCTTCGAAAGGACTGCCTAGTTGTTAAGGTGTGTGTGAAAGGACAGGCAGTATTACATTTTAAATAAAATTTCTTCACATTTCGCAAAGCTTTCACTGTGTACTTGAAACTCCATCCCAGGACGATCTTGTTAAAAAGTTACTTCGAGACACAAGAGTATTCCCTTTTCTGAAATCTTCGAGCCACCGTTTGTCACATTGTTGTTACCTGGCTCTTCCAGTTGTGAGGTACAACGCCTTTAATGAATATCCGCGCTGCAGGGGAAGACCTCTGCCTCCTGAGATATTTATTTCAGCAAAGTGTCCTTTAAGCTACTCCGTTACCCGCAAAATTTCTTTAAACTTATTAGTTTCTTTGGGATTACTGGAAGGAATTTCATTCCACTCTGGGCAAAACTAAAAAGATTTTTCTTACCGTCTAAATTAGCTCATTCGTATGCAAAGGTATATTGTAGTCGAGAGTAGTGTACCTTTTCACCTCTAGCCAGCCCTGTAATAAAAGCTGAATATATTTTCGTATTCCATTTTTAAATGATGGAAATCATTTTTTATGTGCTGCAGTCTTTTTCTGAAATCACAAAAAATTTTCCGGAAAATTAAGGTTTTTCCAAATGTGAAAACATGTTCCAAAGTAGGTCATGTTAACAGGAACAAATATTCTATTCAAATTTAAAAACATTACAATCGAGAAAATCACGTCAATAATGTATTTAATCGTCTATTTGTTATGTTATTACTCTACTACTGACCAATAATCAGTAAGCGAAGTCGCGTTAAGCAGAAGTATTACCAAAAATCACTTACAAGTTAAAAACGTTTTGAAATAGAAGCTATTGGAAACAAACACAAAATTTCATTTTCAAGACAGATAAAATTGTTAAAACGTTAAAGAAACTTAGTTCATTTTCAAGTATCACATGTTTCATGGTGAAAGAAGTTCCTCTGCTCCATGGTACATGACTGTGCCCGACCGACGAAGTATGGTTTAAATGTCCACATGTTACATAAATAGCTTGTCTCTCTGATATGAAATCTAGAATTCTGGCCCGATGATTCTGAATTTTTGTTTGAGAAACTGTGAAGGCAGCATAAATATTAGCTAAACGCTGTAGAGATAATCAGTCAAATATAAACGACAACTCTCATTATTACTCACTGCTCGAGTTCAAATGGTTCAAATGGCTCTGAGCACTATGGGACTTAACTTCTGAAGTCTTCAGTCCCCTAGAACTTAGAACTACTTAAACCTAACAAACCTAAAGACATGACACACATCCATGCCCGAGACAGGATTCGTACCTGCGACCGTAGCGGTCGCACGGTTCCAGACTGTAGCGCCTAGAACCGCTCGGCCACCCCAGCCGACGCAGAGCCGAGTACTCACCCACAGAATGAGATGTTCTACATGCAGTCCCCATTTCACATTTGTGTGAAATTCATATGACAGCTTTTGCTCAGAGCAACCCAACTAAAGATTTTCCCAGAGGAAGTAAATCTTTGCTGATATTGGAAATAAGCTGATAATCGAGCATTGAAGACCTGAGTAAAAAGATTTTTGTTAGGTATCAGCTGAAAAAGTTGCTTCTTTCGAGAATTTCCGCATTATAATACTGAGAAAAAGGTACAGGAAACCAAAATATCGCCGACAGGAGTTTTCCAAATGTAGTATTTCACTAAATTTACAATGACTCGAAATAAAAAGTGAAGATGTTATAGTTCAGCTGGAAGTTTTCCCCCATGTATCCGCTTCTGGGGAAATCAGCTGATGGAAACTACAGCACATCGTAAACTAACTCTACGTCAACATACTAAATAAAAGATAATGACAGTGAGTTATAGATAACTCAACAAAATAATAATGTTAAACAAACAATGTGGGTTTTGTGGGTTTGTCTTTATGCAGAATCATTGTTTGTTCTCCCCCTACTAGTTCCTGGGAATGCTCGCCATCGTCAGTGGGTTTTCTTTTGTTGCGACACTTTCTTCCTAGATGTCATCACCAGGGCAAAAGGCAGCACAATAAAAAAAATGCAGTGACGATGACCATGCGCCGAAACATAAGTGAATAAGAAGAAGAGATGACTGCATAATGACTTTAGCAATAGCTCCATTTCTACAGTTGTTGCAAGCTCTCCCTCTCCGAAATTCTGCCGTAATAACTTCCTGTCTCTCCAGGTGTAAGAAACTTAGAAAATGAACAAAAATCTTGTAACAGCGTGCTCCTATTGTATTTTATGACCAGAACACTAGGCCGAGCTTGTCTTTAAATCCCCCGTGTGAGAGTATATAAAATGAGCAGAAAACACAGTTTGGTCGCGCTCCCGAGCGAAGAGTGGTCTTTGTGTGACGCATTTGCCAGATATTTAGGTAGGAAGAACTTATTTCTTCTGGAATTCCACCTATGTGCTGCGATTTCGTTTTCTTCCGCCTAATCGTGTGTTCACGAGGACGCGACATTAGTTAGAAATGTAAGTAAATAGGTTCTCATCCGTCCACTCTGTCACTTTCATTAATAAAATTGATATCCTCAGCCCATTCCGATACCCAGTTATCAGCGTTTTCTCTGCTTCTTTCAAACCTGACATCGTCATTACTATCTCGAAATCTTCCAAATTCGTTAGCTGGATTGGATTTTGCGACTCACAAGCAACATTCTACAGTTATTTTATAAATTCAAACGTCTTTTTCTTACTGCAGTCTATTTTACTTGTTCCAGGCGAGTTTCGCCTTTTACATAAGGCATCTTCAGTGGGTTTAATCTGGAATAATACAGTTCTGCTTTTATATACTTATAGATCAGAAAACAGTTCACATGACTTTTTTACAAAAATAAATTACTACATATAGTCATTCGTTTTATCAACCCGCCCGGACAGCTGTGCGCGTTAGAAGTCGTGGCGCTAGAAAATTATAATGAAGTGCAAGAAGACCTGCAGAGGATCGACCCTTGGTGCAGGGAGTGGCAGTTGACCCGAAACATAAACAAATGTAACGTATTGCGTATACGAAGACAGAAAGACCCTTTATTGTGTGATTACATTACTGCAGAAAAATCACTGGAAGCAGCTACTTCCATAAAATATCTAGGAGAATGTGTACGGGGCGATCTGAAATGAAACGACATCATAAAATTAATCGCCAGTAAGCAGATGCCAGTCCAAGATTCATTGGAAGAATTGTGGTGAAATGTAGTCCATCAAAAAAAGGAAGTAGCTTACAAAATACTCGTTCGAACACTGCGTGAATATTGCTCGTCAGTATGGGATCCGAACCAGATAAGACTGATAGGGAAAATAGAGGAGGTCCAAAGAAGAGCAACACGTTTCGTTACAGGTTCATTTAGCAATCGCGAAAGCGTCACAGAGGTTATCAACAAAATCCACTGGCAGACGCTGCAAAAGAGGCGTTCCTCATCACTGTGTAGTTTAGTGATAAAGTTTCGAGAGCGTACATTCCTATAAGAGTTAACAAGTATATTGCTTCCGCCTGCGTATATCTCGCGAAAATACCGTGAAGATAAAATTCGAGACACTCGAACCCATGCTTATGCAGTCGTTCTTGCGGCGAACTATTGGCGACTGGGACAGGAAAGGGGGGAAGTGAAAGTTGTACACAAAGTACCCTTTGACACATTCCGCATGGTGGCTTGCAGAGTGTAAATGTAGATGTAGCACGTCGCTTCTGCGATTCGGGGAAGCGCACGGGCCCCGTATCGATTCTGCCCGGCTGGTTACCGACGAGGGCAGGTGTGCAGGCGAGCCTCGTTGTGGGTTTTAGGCGGTTTGCTATATCCGACTTGGTAAATACCGGGCTGGTACCCATGTCCTGCTTCTGATACACGATTCGCTATCATTCCGAAAACGTTCGCACACTTTCACATGGAACAACACTAGACGCAGACAGATAGGGTAAACAAATTCCGTCTGGGGGCGAAGATGGTGACAGAATGGGCAATCTGGCCACCCTCTACCCCTAACATTGCCAAATCCACATGAACATATCGACCCTGCGAAGACACGGGATAAGACTGAAAGAGAAAAAGGATTTATTCGCTTTTCCGGCTGAAATCTAGATTGAATCCACTGAAGGTCCTTAAATGGAAAAGGTGAAGCCCGCGAGGGACAAATAAAATATACTGCAGCAATGCCACGCAAGCAAACTTCTTATTCCGCAGTTGAATAACTAACGATATTCGAAAACACTTTTGTTACGACGAAAGTTCACTACGTTCAATAAATTACGTATTATATCAATACGTTCTTAAATTTATTAGCGAATTTATCTATACTAGATTATTTTTAAATATCGGTACCTAACGGACTCCCTAATCAAGACGTTGCTCGTCCCAAAGGTGCTTCTTCACGTTGGGCTCCAGCCTTTTCAGAACTCTAATTTAGCCATGTATTCATAACAATTTCAAAGTCTCAGAGAGCTCGTCCATTCAAACTACCGCTAGTCCGAGCGCCAGGGCCCCACTCCACGCCTCTCCGTCACCCACGCTTCTCCGCTGGCGCAGCTAGACTGATAGCTACACTGTAATACGACTCACAGGAGCTCTGCCTCCACCCGACTCTGCAGTAATGTTTCAGGTCTGCGGAACTATAGTTTGTCTGTACACTGAAGAGCGAGCCAGCGTTTCCCTACATCCTCCAACTAGCTACGACACAAGAAGCAACTACAGGCTGTCTCACAAGGTTAAATTGACCCTTACGCAGCGAGAATTTTAAATCAGTGTAAAGTAGTGTGCAGGCACGCACTGGAAGTCTTTATTTTTCATTAAATGCGGTAACACTACACATGATACAGAAATTAGTAACTACTATAAGTAGCGCTCACTAACAGGACCTCCGGAAATCACCACATGCTGCACTACATCGCTAGACGGGGAAATGATTCTTAGTGTTCCTGTATACAGTCGTTTGACCATCGAACAGACTCCAGTATGGACGACATAGTAATAAGTATCCCTGGCGTAGAGACACAACTGAAGGAGTTGAAAAGTCACAGGGTCCCCATGGAATCGCAATTCGGCTTTGCAGGAGGAGGAGGAGATTAGTGTTTAACGTCCCATCGACAACGAGGTCATTAGAGACGGAGCACAAGCTCGGTTCAGAGAAGGATGAGGAAGGAAGTCGGCCGTGTTCTTTCAAAGGAACCACGCCGGCATTTTCCTGAAGCGATTTAGGGAAATCACGGAAAACCTAAATCAGGATGGACGGACACCGATTTGCACCGCCGTTTTCTCGAATGCGAGTCCAATGTGCTAATCACTGTGCCACCTTGCTCGGTCAGCTCGGTTTATCAAAAGTACTCTACAGCATTGGCCCCTTACTTAGCTTGCACTTATCGTGAATATCTAGCCCAGCGCAAAGTTCCAAGCGACTGGAAAAAACGCAGATAACTCTTGTGCAAAAGAAGGGCAAAAGAACGGACCCGCAAAATTAAAGACTAATAATCCTAACATCGGTTTGCTGCAGAATCCTTGAACACGTTCTCAGTTCGAATACAATAAGCATTCTTGAAACTGAGAAGTTTATGTCCACGAATCAGCATGGTTTTAGAAACCATCTCTCGTACAAACTGAGCTCGCCCTTTTCTCTCATGTGCTGCCAACTAGGGATGAAGGGCAACAGCCAGTTTCCATATTCCCAGATTTCCGGAAAACATTTAAAGCGGTGAACCATTGCAAGCTGTTAAAGAAGGTATGAGCGTATGGAATAGGTTCACAGATATATGAGTGGCTGGATGACTTCTTAAGTTATAGAACCCAGTACGTTGTCCTCGACGGCGAGTATTTATCAGAGAGAAGAGTATGGTCAGGAGTGCGCCAGGGAAGCGTGGTAAGACTGTTATTATTGTCTATATACATAAATGATTTGGCGGACAGGGTGGGCAGCAATCTGTGGTTGTTTGCTGATGATGCTGTGGTGGTGTCGAAGTTGAGTGACTGTAGGAGAATACAAGGTGACTTAGATAAAATTTATAGTCGGTGTGATGAATGGAAACTAGCTCCAAATGTAGAAAAATGTAAGTTAATGAGGATGAGTATGATAAACGAACTCGTAATGTTCGGATAGAGCATTAGTAGAGTCCTGCATGACACAGTCACGTCGTTTAAATGTCTGGCCGTAACGTTGCAAAGTGATAGGGAATGGAACGAGCATGTGACGACTGTGGTAGGAACGACGAATGATCAACACAGGTTTATAGAGAGAATTCAGGGAAAGTGTGGTTCGTCTGTAAAGGAGACCGCACATAGTACGCTATTGCGACTTATTCTTGAGTACTGCTCAAATGTTTGGGATCCGCACCAGATCGGATTGAAGGAAGACATCGAAGCAATTCAGACGGTGGCTTCTAGATTTGTTACTGGTGTTTCGAAAAACACGCAGGTGTTACGGAGATGCTTCGGGAACTCAAATGAGAATCCTTGGGAGGGAAGGCGACGTTCTTCTCGAGGTACACTATTGAGACAGTTTAGAAAACCGGCATTTGAAGCTGACTGCAGAACGATTCTGTTGCCTCCAGCATACATTGCGCATATGGGTCATGAAGATAAGGTACGAGAAATTAGGGCTCATAGGGAGGAACATAGACACTCGTTTTTCCTTCGTTCTATTTGCGGGTGGAACAGGAAGGAAGACTGCGAAGTATCTATGTAGATATCGATGTAGATGCATGGCAGCTATAATTTTTTCCAGGAAAGGCCACTTACTCCACCACTAGCGCTGATCACTCTTCAGTTTACAAACGGAGCGTATGGCGATAGGCCCTAACACATTAATATTTCCATTCACTGTATGGTCAATCAGACGACCACATGTAGGTGCATAACATTATAGGTTTCTTTTTGTGATCGAGGATCTTTTCTTGTCCAGGTTTGCTTCCCAATTTGTAATAAGGAAAGAGGTTTTTACCTTGAGCAAGACAGAATCACTTTCCTTATTACATATTATAGACTTCTTTTTAAATTAAGTACTCAGTGAAACCTATATCTGCAGTGTGCTTCCTTCTACATACTTACCTATGATTGCTTCAGCACATTCCCGCCCACTTCTGCTGGAAGAAACCGAGCCATTAGGTGAAGTGTGGCCACAACAACTGCACCAACATGGCGGCTACACTGAGGTCAAGTACTGATTACACTGACAGAAAAAAGTCGCAGCACCAAAAAATAATTAATGTAGAGCAACGAAACTTTCGGAATACATTTGTCTAGATAGTATATTTAAGTGATTAACATTTGAATATCACAGGTTAATGTACGCCCGAGATAAGCCATTGCAAATGGGAAATTCTGGTGCATTAATACACAGTGTAACCGACTGAATGTTTTTGCAAGCATGCATTGTGTTGTACAAGGGCCAGATGTCAGTGTGTGGGATGGAGTTCCACACGTGTTGCACTTGGTCGGTCATTACAGGGACGGTTAATGCTGGTTGTTGATGACATTGGAGTTGTCGTCCGGTATGTGCTCGACTGGAGACAGATCTGGTGACCGAGCAGTACAAGGCAGAATGTCGACACCCTGTGGAGCATGTTGGATTGCAACAGTTGTATGTGGGTGAGTGTTATCCTGTTCGAAAACACCCTCTGGAATGCTGTTCATGAATGACAGCTCAACACGTCAAATCACCAGATTGACGTACAAACTTGCACTCAGGGTGCGCTGGATAACCACGATAGTGCTCCTGCTGCCAAACGAAATCGCACCCCAGACGATAACTCGAGGTGCAGGTCCAGTATGTCTGGCACGCAGATAGAGTGGTTCCAGACCCTCAACTGACCTTCTTCTAATCATCATCACTGGCACCGAGGCAGAACCAACTTTCATCAGAAAACACAAAAGACCTCCATCGTGTCCTCCCCTGAGCTCTCGCCAGTCACCACTGATGCCGCAAATGAAAGTGTTTTGGGGTCACTGTAATAAGCGTCTGGCTTGGAGCTATCCTTGAAGTTAACGATCCGTAATAGCTCGTTGTCACTGTTGTGCTACTGCTGCTCAGACTGCTGCTGTAGATGCAGTACGATGTGCCAGAGCCAAACGCCGAACACGATGGTCTTCCCTCTCGGTAGTGCCACGTGGCCGTCCGGAGTCCGGTTTTCTTGCGACCGTACAGTCTCGTGATCACCGCAGCCAGCAATCATGTACAGTAGCTACATTCTTTCCAACTCTTCCTGTAGTATCGCAGAAGGAATATTCAGCTTCTCGTAGCCCTATTACACGACCTCGTTCAGACTCAGTGAGGTGTTGATAATGCAGTCTCTGTAGCCTTAAAGGCGTTTCTTGACTAACACCAACTCACAACGTCCAGTCTCAACGGTAACTAACGATAACGACCGTTACAGCGTGTATCTGAAGCAAACCTAATCTACATCCTCATAGTGGCGCTACTGGTGCCTCTCTTATGTGATCGGCGCGAATCTGAATAGATTTCATCTTTCAGATGTTAAAACACGCCTACCAAATTTCGTTTATGTCACACAACTCCGTCTTGATGTTGCGACTTTTTCCGTCATATTAAAAGCAACTGGTCGTGTTCACGTTTTTGAGTTGTTATAATCAGAAACGATAATAAATCCATCGGAGGGTGAATATACAGGAGGGGGATTTCAGACTATCGTTTCGTCTGGTGTGTGAATGGCACAAGGAGTTTAAAAATAAATTATTAACAATTGCTTACAGGGGTGGGACAAAAATATAGGAACACCGGGACAAATGCACACTTGAGCATTAATGCAGATGCTAGCCAAGTCTGCAGGTCGAGCTGATGTATTTGATCACGAACGGCACCTGTGCACTTCTCAGTAAGTTGCAATTTTCGGTCGTTCACAACTGTGTTCTCCACAGTTGTGAGTTAAATATGTCGGAGGTAAGTGAATTTGAACATGGGCTAAGTGTTGGTGCTCGTATGATGGGTGCTTCCGTAATCTAGGTAGCCGAACGTTTTGGTGTTTCAAGAGGCACCATATCGAAGATTTATACCGCATACAGGGAAAGCGGATAAACACCATCCGGTAACTTACAATGCGGGCGTAATTGTGTGCTGAGTGAGCGTGATAGACGCTCACTGAAGAGGAATGTGGCGAAAAATAATAGAATTACAGCTGCAAAAGTCACTGCAGAACTGGATGTCGCACTCTCGAAACCTCAGCACCAAATCTACATCTACACTATACTTCGCAAGCCCCTAATGGTGTGTGGCGGAGGGTACTTTCGGTACCACTGTCTGATCCATCCAACCCTGTTCCACTCGCGAATAGTGCATGGGAAGAATGATTGTAGGTAAGCCTCTGTAATTTCTCGAATTTTCTCCTCGTGGTCAATACGCGAGATGTACGAGGAGGGAAGCAATATGTTGTCCGACTCCTCCTGAAAACTGCTGTTCTGAAATTTCAATAGTAAATCTCTCGGTGATGAACAACGCCTCTGTTGTAACGGCTGCCAGTGGAGTTTGTTTAGCATCTCTGTAACGCTCTCTCGGCCAGCTAAACGATCACGTGACGAAACGCTCCGCTCCTCGTTGGATCTCCTCTAACTCCTCCATCAGTCCTACCTGATAGGGGTCCCAGATAGATGAACAATACTCAAGAATCGGGCGAACAAGCGCCTTATGAGTCACTTCTTTGGTGGATGAGTTACATTTCCTTAAGATTCTTCCGATGAATCGAAGTATGACGTCTGCTTTTCCCACTATCTGTTTTATGTGGTCATTCCACTTAAGGTCGCTCTGGATAGTCACGCCTAGATATCACAGGCCAACGATGGAAAAACTTTTTTGCTGAAAATAACTTATTCTTATGTTTTTTGGGGTGGGAAATCCACATATGATACTGAAAAAACTGCATAATCCACCATTTCTTCACATTTTACAGTTAAATTTATTAAATTAAGCGATTTTTAAAGAATTGAACAACTTTTATATAGTTAAGATAATTTAAAAAGGAGGTTTAATGAATGTAGATGACGTTGGTAGCACTGCTGAAAAACATTTTCTGGCAAAAAAGGTCGATTCTATTTGTGTGTTAACAAATGGTGTTTTGTTTACTGTCAACCTAACCACACTTCCCGTTTCCTGTACATGTGCTCAGTAAAATGTTTAATCGTGGTTGTAAAAACTCTGATGACAGTATTTGTTATGTTTGTGGTGAATTTGTGATTAAAAAACGCCAAAAAACATTACAGACTTTGTAAAAAAAAGGTTTATTTATCATAATATGCTATATATATATATATTACGAGATATATATTACGAGATATATATATATATATATATATATATATATATATATATATATATATATATATCTCGTAATATGCTACATCTGGTCCGTGTTTCTATATGGCTCTGAAGGATGGATACTAAATATGACAACAACGAAGAAGTTAGAGGCCTCTGAAATTTGGATTTATCGCAGAATACTTAAAATACCGTGGACTGCAAGAACAACCAACACAGAAGTACTGGAACGAATGAATAAGCAGCGAGAAATGTTGACAGTGCTTAAAGGAAGAAAAACTGCATACCTAGGACATACAGTACGGAACACCAAATACATGTTTCTGCAGTTAATAATAGAAGGGAAGATTGAAGGAAAAAGAAGACAAGGGCGAAGAAGAACATCCTGGTTGGACAATATAAATCAGTGGACAGGATTACGAAGTGTAGACCAGCTATTACATACTGCGGTTCACAGAAGAAAGATGCAACATGTGGTCGCCAACATCCATTAATGGATAAGCAGCAGAAGAATTTTGTCCAGACTGCGGCAAGGCATTCTCATTGATTTCTCCGGTCAGCTCTGGAACACGCGGTAGTCGACGATAGTGGTAGACATTTACAGTAAGTTTCCTTTGTTGTCCCCATGACATCGACCACCACTGCAAGTGCGGTATCGGCTATTCTATTTTCAGTCTTCCAGAGGTCTTTATCTCGGACAATGGACCACAATTCACGTCAGCCGACTCCAACAATTTTGTGCCGCCAACCGCATACACAAAGTGACAACTGCACATTTTCGAGCTCAGTCTAACTAACGGTGACTCTGAACGGTTCGAACGTTGAAAAGTCGTATCGAGAAATTCCGTTCCTCCCGCACACGGAAGCAAGCATCAAAAATGTTTCTGTCTTCCTACCGCTCCTTGCTCCGTGGCGAGGTGTCGCCGGCAGAATTGTTAAACAGCCGTAGACATCGTACTCTGTTGCATTTTCTGCGGCAGCCGCAGGCACAGTTCGTTCCACCAGGTCAGACAAAGTATCAGCCGCCGGCCGGTGTGGCCGAGCCGTTCTAGGCGCTTCAGTCTGGAACAGCGCGGCCGCCACGGTCGCAGGTTCGAATCCTGCCTCGGACATGAACGTGTGTGATGTCCTTAGGTTAGTTAGGTTTAAGTACTTCTAAGTTCTAGGTGACTGATGACCTCAGGTGTTAAGTCCCATAGGGTTCAGAGCCATTTGAAAGTTTCAGCCGCAAGGTGAAGTCTTCCACAAAAATTTTGGAAGGAACCAGCGTTAGAAGCACGGAGTCGTTACAAAAGCCATCGGACGATCTTCTTACGTCATCGAAGGTTCTGCAGGGCTCCAGCGGCGCCACCAAAACCACCTGTGGCGCGCTTCTGAGTGCGTCAGTGATTCTGGCGCAGAATGTTTGTCCACAGACCCAGCACGTCGCTGGGGTCCACTCCAGCAATCGCTTCTGTCTCTCCGGCAGTCGCGGCTGGCACCATTCACTGTGGTGCCCGTGAAGGTCGACGCCCCGACGCCGCTGCCGCCACTGACGTCGGCGCTAGCCCCACAGCCTGAATCGATGTCTGTGGACGCGCCGCCTCCGGAAGGTCATCCCGCCGCTCCAGAAGATCACTTTGCTGTTCAACCGACAGCAGCGTCTGCGTCTCTGGAAGCGGGCATACATCCTGTGACTGGTTTCTCAGCCGATGTTCCTGGCCACTCGCAAGGTGGATACCATGGTGTGGGCAGGGAAGTGCCATCGGCTGACGTTACACACCCGGCCTCCTCATCTGTATCCGCATTCGATCACCCCTCCCCACGCTGTCGTCACGTGCATACGCCCTACACGACGATGGTGCAGAGGTTTGCGAGGAGGAATGTGTTGTCGTCCGAACAAGGAAGTGCCAAAGCAAGGTTGGCGCCTCGCAACGAAACCATAGAAGGATATAGTCGCTGCATGCAGCACCGACAAAATGACAGCGCCGGCGTAACCACATCTCCTAGAGCTTCGCTGCACCACCGCAATCGATGGTAAACATACAGCTGAGCAGAGGAACTCTCGGCCCAGCTCGCAATCAACGATCAAGACGACGGTGTCGCTTTAGAAAGGCCGCCAGTGTAATAAATGTAATAAATGTCTTAGGCGGAACTTCAATGTGAACATTATGTCGGTTATATTTCAAGTGAAGAGTTTTGTAAATTTATCAAGTGATTCTTTAATATTCAGAGACAGCTGGAAATACGCAGAGCATTCCTGTGGAAACGGATTGCGCCAAGTTAAGAAAATCTTCACATCTGTAACTTAAATAAAGTGAACTAATATTAAGGGTGTTCAAAACAAAATGTCGAAACAACACCTGTGGGTATAACTGAAGACTTTATTCGAAAGTAATCATCAGAGACCTGACTACAACTTTCTCGCCGGCCGGTGTGGCCGAGCGGTTCTAGGCGCTTCAGTCTGGAACCGCGCGACCACTACGGTCGCAGGTTCGAATCCTGCCTCGGGCATGGATGTGTGTGATGTCCTTGGGTTAGTTAGGTTTAAGTAGTTCTAAGTTCTATGGGACTGATGACCTCACATGTTAAGTCCCATAGTGCTCAGAGCCATTTTGAACAACTTTCTCACTGTTTCACGAGCCGAAGTATTCCCCGTTCCCAGTATGTCTATGACTGTGATAGCAGCTATTCCTCCACTACGTCCGTCGGTTTGTCGTCCGAGATGACGCGTTTTTTCCCTCTGAGATGTTTTGTTAGCGAACGAAACACATGGAAGTTGCAGGACGACATATCCGGGCGATATGACGGATGCTCAAGCTGCTCCCACTTAAACTTGACCGTTCCACTTGCGTGACCTTGGAAACGTGTAGATTTGCGTTATCGTGGAATAGAACCACTCCCTCCTTGAGCACCACAGACCATTTTGATGGACTTGTGTAGGGATACGGAGTGTCCCGCAGTACACTTCAATGTTAATTATTTCTCCGTGCTCAAGGAATTTGATGAATATCAGACCTGGGATGTCGAAAAGACGATATGTATCACCTTGCCTGCTAGGGGCACAGCTTTGCACTTTTTAGGGGTAGATGATGGCGCTACATTCGCGTCCCTAGATTTCTCACTACGTTATCCCAAAGCGACATACGTAAATTTCAGTCGGTTAGGTTGTTACAATGTTTCGTACCTTTTCGTTTGAACACTCCTTGTATTTTATTTGTGATATTTCCACTCAGTCTCCTCCCGGAGTAAGCCAAATAGCCCACCTCTTTAGCGGGGAGCGTATTTTCATCGTGCACAAGTGGCGACGACGCTGGTCGTAAACTGGACTTGCCTCACCTGCTGCATGATTACTGTGTACGAGCTGCTGTTTCCAGCTCTCTATTCTTGAATTATGTGTATCATATCAATTGTTTCACCACGTCTGAACCGCCGTAGGAAATGTATCGCCTTACAGGGTCGGAGATGTGTTCTCCCATAGACACTGGGATCCAGTTCTACGGCCGCCGTAGAATCATAAAGGCAGTATAGTAACAAGAACAAGTTTATTTAGCAGAAGTCATACAGTCGATGTAGAAAGCGTCCACACGGCATTATGTCAGATGCTGAGGTAGCACAACGAGCCCAGCACTGGTCGCGCTACCGGCGGTACCAAGCGTTGACAAGCGTAGTCCACGGCGTCGGTGGAAGGGTGGAGACGAAGCACCCTACCCCCCTGAACCCGACTCCAACGAAGGATGCAGCATCAGTTACCAGCTGACACGATTCTGCGGCATCACAGTGTGTGCACGCAGGTCAGGCGGCGGCTCGGCAGCAGGTCAGGTGCAGGTGGTCCTTGGGAGGCGATCGCGAACCGAGGACCCCCGGAAGGCGTTCTGGCGTTAATTTCACGTCAGCCATCAATAGGCGCCAGCTGGAAGGCACCAGTTCAGGTGCCAGCAGCATCAGGGCTAGGCACGGGCCACAGACTAGCAACTAGCGGAGGCAGCACATAGTTGTACTTGAGATTGGATCACCCACAAGCGGTGGATGGCAAGCACTGAATACTCAGTGTGGACAGCGGTCGACGACAGATACTGTTGCGTCTAGATTGCTAGCTTTTAAAGTGACTCAACATAGAATTGCCAGGAAAAAGGTTTCGCTTCCCAACACGTATGAGGTGTAGGCAATAGGGGGCCTCTGCATGTGGTAAGCAAGCTTGCTTCACTGCTGGAGCAGTCTTTTCGTTCCTGTGCAACACAGCTAATTCTTTATTCACATGAAGTGTTGAGAGATAATGACAAGGGATTTCAGATCGATTCCGTATTTCTGGATTTCCGGAAGGCTTTTGACACTGTACCACACAAGCGGCTCGTAGTGAAATTGCGCGCTTATGGACTATCGTCTCAGTTATGTGTTTGGATTTGTGATTTCTTGTCAGAGAGGTCACAGTTCATAGTAATTGACGGAAAGACATCGAGTAAAATAGAAGTGATTTCTGGCGTTCCTCAAGGTAGTGTTATAGGCTCTTTGCTGTTCCTTATCTATATAAACGATTTGGCAGACAATCTGAGCAGCCTTCTTCGGTTGTTTGCAGATGACGCTGTGGTTTATCGACTAATAAAGTCATCAGAAGGTCAAAACAAACTGCAAAACGATTTAGAAAAGATATCTGAATGGTGCGAAAAGTGGCAGTTGACCCTAAATAACTAAAATTGTGAGGTCATCCACATGAGTGCTAAAAGGAACTCGTTAAACTTCGGTTACACGATAAATCAGTCTAATCTAAAAGCCGTAAATTCAACTAGATACCTAAGTATTACAATTACGAACAACTTAAATTGGAAGGAACACATAGAAAATGTTGTGGTAAAGGCTAACCAAAGACAGCGTTTTATTGGCAGAACACTTAGAAAATGTAACAGACCTACTAAGGAAACTGCCTACACTACGCTTGTCCGTCCTGTTTTAGAATACTGCTGCGTGGTGTGGGATCCTTAGCAAATAGGACTGACGGAGCACATCGAAAAAGCTCAAAGAAAGGCAGCACGTTTTGTATTATCGTGACATATGGGAGAGAGTGTCAAATAATTATACAGGATTTGGGCTGGACATCATTAAAACAAAGGCGTTTTTCGTTGCGACGGAATCTCCTCACGAAATTCCAATCACCAACTTTCTCACCCGAATGCGAAAATATTTTGTTGACACCAACCTACATAGGGAGGAACGATCACTACGATAAAATAAGGGAAATCGGAGCTCGTACATTCATTCTTTCCGCGCGCTATACGAGATTGGAATAATAGAGAATTGTGAAGGTGGTTCGATGAACCCTCTGCCAGGCACTTAAATGTGATTTGCAGAGTATTCATGTAGATGTAGATGTAGATGTAGATGCTAGGTCAGTACTTTATCAGCTCTAGCAGCGGAATGTGATAGGACGCCTGCTGATTTGCCTGGCCATAGGTTGTGGAGCCAGCTCGGAAGGTAGTGGCGTAACTCTCGTTTCCAGTGGTGCGCTGTCGAGTGGCGTCACTCGATACACCACCTCAAGTGTCGTTTAGCATCGAGTATAGAAATGTGGAGATTATGAGGAACTGCTCGGCCATTGTACCCCATTCACTTTAAATCCCTACACACAGTCATTATGCTACTTGGACTGCTGGAAGAATTTTGAAATTCATCCACTTCTATATGGATACTCTGTAAATCACACTTAAGTGCCTGATAGGGGGTTCACCGAAACACTTTTCAATAATTCTCTATTATTCCACTCTCGAACAGCGCGCGGTAACAACGAACACCTATATCTTTCCGAGCGAGCTCTGATTTCCCTTATTCTATTGTGATGATCGTTTCTCCCGATGCAGGTCGGCGTCAGTAAAGTATTTTTGCATTCGGAGTAGAAAGTTGGGGTTTAAATTCCGGGGAATGATTCGGCCGCAACGAAGAACACGTTTGTTTTAATGGTGTCCTTCAAAGATCCTGTATCATGTCCACGACACTCTCTCCCCTATTTCGCGATAATACGAAACGTGCTGCTCCTCTTTGAACTTTCTCGATGTACTTCGATAATCTTATCTAGTAAGGATCCCACACCGCGCAGCAGTACTCGAAAAGAGGACGGACAAGCGTAGTGTAGGCAGTTTCTTTAGTGGATCTGCTACATGTTCTAAGTGTTCTGCCAATAAAACGCAGTCTTTGGTTAGCCTTCCCACAACATTTTCTAAGTGTTCTTTCCAATTTAAATTGTTCATAAGTTTAATTCCTACGCATTTAGTTGAATTTGCGGCCTTTGTATTCGACTGATTTATTGTGTAACCGCAGTTTAACGGATTCCTTTTAGCACTCATGTGAATGCCCTCACACTTTTCATTATTTAGGGTAAATTGCCAATTTAGCACCATTCAGATATCTTTCCTAAATCGTTTTGCAATATGTTTTGATATTATGATGACATTACTAGACGATAATGACAGTTTCATCTGCAAACAACCTAAGATGGCTGTTCATGTTGTCTCCTACATCGTTTATATAGATAAGGAACAGCAGAGGGCCTATAACACTATCTTGGGGAACGCCAGAAATCACCTCCGTTTTACTCGATGACTTCCCGTCAATTACTACGAACTGTGACCTCTCTCACAGGAAATCACGAATCCAACCACATAAGTCAGACGATATTCCATAATCACGCAATTTCACTACAAGCAGCTTGTGTGGTACATCAAAAGCCTTTTGGTAATCTAGAAATACGAAATCAATTTGAAATCCTTTGACAATAGCTCTCAACACTTAGTGTGTGTAAAGAGCTAGTTGTGTTTCACAAGAACGATGTATTCTAAGTCCGTGTTGACTGTGTGTCAATAGACCGTTCTCTTCGAGGTAATTTGTAATGCCCGAACACAATGTATGTTCCAAAATCCTGTTGCATATCGACGTTAATGATATGGGCCCGTAATTTAGTGTATTACCCCTTGAATATTGGTGTGACCTGTGCCACTTTCCGGCCGTTGGGTACGGATCTTTCGTCAGGCGAGCGGTTGTATATGATTATTAAGTATGGAATTATTGCATCAGCGTACTCTGAAAGGAACCTAATTGATATACAGTCTGGACCAGATAACTTGCTTTTATTAAGTAATTTAAGTTGCTTAACTACTCCGAGGATATCTACTTCTAAGTTACTCATGTTAGCATCTGTTCTTGGTTCGAGTTCTGGAGTATTTACTTCGTCTTCTTTGGTGAAGGAATTTCGAAATCCTGCGTTTAGTATCTCTGCTTTCGCAGCACTGTAGTCGATGGTATTTCCATTGCTATCACGCAGTGAAGGCATTGACTGTGTCTTGCCGCTAGCATACTTTACATACGACCAGAATCTCTTTGGATTTTCTGCCAGGTTTCGAGATAAAGTTTCGTTGTGGAAACTATTATAAGCATCCCACATTGATCTCCCCGCTAAATTTCGAGCTTCTGTAAAAGATAGCCAATCTTGGAGATTTTGCGTTCGTTTGAATTTGAAATGCTTTTTTCGTTGTTTCTGCAACAGTGTTCTGACCCGTTTTTTGTACCAAGGGGGATAAGCTCCGTCGTTTTTTAATTTATTTGGTATAAATCTCTCAGTCGCTTTCGGTACTGTTACTTTGAATTCAAGCCACGTCTGGCCCACATTAACGCTGTTAATTTGGAAGCAGTGGAGATTGTCTCTCAGGAAGGCGTCAAGTGGATTTTTATCTGCTTTTTTGAATAGGTATAATTTTCTTTTATTTTTGGAGGATTTTAGGGCTACAGTATACAGTCTCGCTACGACAACCCTGTGTTAACTAATCCCTGTATCCGTTTTGACGCTCGTTATTAGCTCAGGATTATTTGTTGCTAAGAGGTTAAGTGTGTTTTCACAACCGTTTACTATTCGAATGAGCTCCTAACTAACTGCTCGAAACAGTTTTCAGAGAATGCGTTTAGCACAATTTCGGATGTTGTTTTATGCGTACGTCCGGGTTTAAACATATATTTTCGCCAACATGTCGAGGGTAAATTAAATCAACACCAACAATAATTGTATGAGTAGGGTACGTGTTTGAAATGAAACTCAAGTTTTCTTTGAACCTTTCAACAATTGTATTATCTGAGTTGGGAGGTCGGTAAAACAATCCAGTTATTATTTTATTCCGGTTGCCAAGAATGACTTCTGCCTAGACTAACTCGCAGGAACTGTCTGCTTCAATTTTACTACAAGATAAACTACTTCTAACAGCAACAAACACGCCACCGCTGTGTTTAGCCTATCCTTTCGGAACACCGTTATCTTCTTCGCAAAAATTTCGGCTCAATTTATTTTCTGCTCTAGCCAGTGCCTAAACGATTTGAGCATCAGTGCTTTCTATTAGCGCTTGGAACTCTAGTATTTTCCCAACACAGCTACGACAATTTACAACTGTTATACCGGTGCTTCCTGTATCTACGTTCTTCCTATGTTCGACATGCACACTTTGGAACTGAAGCCCTTTTTGTACTTTCCCGAGACCCTCTAACCTAAAAAAACGGCCCAGTCCACGCCACACAGCCCTCGATACCCGTGTAGCCGCCTCCTACACCTGACCTATTCACGAGTATTTGCTTCCGCTGATTTCATGCGATTTTTCACAACCACCCTCCAATAAGCCCGACAGTCCCTGTTCGTCAGTATATGAGGTCTTGGTTTAGCTGTGGTTGTTCACGTTACCACTTCACGATCACATTACCAACAGTCGACTTTGGAAGATCTAGAAGAGCTGAAATGCCCGTGATGGATTTGTCACTCAGGTGAAATCCAAAGAGTAGTCCACGTTCCAAGTCACGGAACTCTCTTGACCGACCGATTCCGCTGCCACTGCTTCTCTACTGTAAACACAATACTCCGCCGCCTCCTTTGATACTGCCCGGTCTGACTCTCGTAATATCTAGTGGTCAATTCCACATTACATAGGAATGTCTGGATACTTTTGATCATACAGCGTGACTTCAAAAAAGGAATTTTAGACAAGATTTTTACGATACAATCAAGCATCACGACTAGGGAGGCCACTAGTTTATCCGGACTTATCGTCATACAAATCGCCCTGTGAATAAATGTTGTCACAGTGATACTCTGAGAGACATTTTTGAAACAAAATTGCCTTTCAATGTGTAATTGTTGTGTTATGCGGGGCATTAGCGTGTAGAAGTGTAGTGTGAGAGCGCTCCACGTGAAAGTATACTGGAGAGTACGCTGTTACCACCTCCTCTCCTCGTGTCTCGGATTTGAACACGGTCATCACGGTCACTATTATTATCATTTCGTGCTAACTTTACCTCGCAAGCGTGTGCGTTAGTAATCTTTAGTTTATCTGTTTCAGAGTGGATGTCTGTGACAAGTGGGTGAAGAGTATAGTGTTGTGTTTGTATGGTGACGGTGGAGGAGGCAAGAGAGGATTAAACCCTACGCTGGCATCTACTTCTATGGAAAAGCTCCGAAGTTGGCCGCCTCGAGGAAAAAGAAACGACGTTAATCGTGATATCTCAAGATCCGTTTCGGGCCACGTATGAATCACTAGAATATTAAAAAAAAATGAATGTTTTACTGCACTTATCACACCAGTAACCTAAACGTTTCCGAGAGCTAGAAAAATAAGCGATTTCGATACTTTGCATGGACGTCTCTTTCCGACCAGAAGCAGTCACACAGCTGTCACTGTATGTTTATCCTGGAAGTATTCAATTTGGTCAGTGTTTCCATAGGAAAACAGCAGTGACGCTAAACAACAATACGAGAATTGTGAGTCCACCTTGGTGCAAAACACTTTTTATATTAAGTAAATAAATAACAAAAATTGTTTTGCATCAAGACGGACTCAAATTTCCATATTGTTGGTCAGCTGTCACAGTGTGAGACACTGCGCAGTATTTTGGAAATTACACAGGATGTTTTCACACAATCCTTGTTGAAGAAATTTACGTCACCATCTTTCCTCGATTTGACGCACAAATATACTGAGGGAAATGGAAAGAGTCACACCATGAAAACTTTGGCCAAACACTGCCAAATTAATACGCCAGTACTAACGAGCCCGTGGCATATGTTGGCTAAACGCTCGCATAAGCTGACTGTGGTCAGGAAACACGCCTTAAACTTCTTGGTCCCTGACCCAGTCGGCTAGCTGTTCCTTCCTCTAGTACATCAGCAAAATATCGAAATCGCTTATTTTTATTGTTTCCGGAAACTTTTATGTTACGGGTGTGACAGGTAAAATAAAATTTCCCTTTTTCGAGTGTTCTAGTGATTCTTACATGGACGGAAATGGATCCTGAGACATGACGATTAACGTCTTCTTTTTTTTCCTCGATATAGTACATCGAAGCTCGTAGAAATCAGTAGGTCACAATATCTGTCCTCTCCTTGTGAGATAGTCATTGATAGTATCTATTACATAGGAAAATGTGAATATAACAAGGCTTTACCACTTTAGATGCTATGTACTGAGATCATGAACTCTACTTCACCGAACAACAAAGTTAGAAATATACTATCCCCCTGCAGGACTAGTAACTTCTTGTGAGTCAGCAATAGAGACGATGACTGAAGTGGACATAAACAACCTAAGAGCACCGGAAAGAAAAATTCTGTGAAAAATCGCACCACGAAGGAACTATGCGAATGGGACGGAAATCGGTAGACGCGATGTACTGTACGGACAAACAAACGATCGCTAGTCATCGGGTCTCATTTCGAGGCGGGACTCATCACTGAAGACAGTCCTACTCTAGTCAACGACTTTCCAGGCCGAAGACTTGTCTGGAGACGCCCTGGACAGTGGTGAGATACGTACCTGACTCGCCCACTATGCAGTCCGACAACCAGGAGTGGTGCTCTGGGGTGCCATTCCTTTTCATAGCAGGACCCCTTTGGTTGTCATCCGCAGCAACCACACAGCACAGTGGTACGTCGACAGCCGCACGGGATTAGCCGAGCGGTCTCAGACGCTGCAGTCATGGACTGTGCAGCTGATCCCGGCGGAGGTTCGAGTCCTCCCTCGGGCATGGGTGTGTGTGTTTGTCCTTAGGATAATTTAGGTTAAGTAGTGTGTAAGCTTAGGGACTGATGACCTTAGCAGTTAAGTCCCATAAGATTTCACACACATTTGAACATTTTTGGTACGTCGACGATATTCTACACCCCGTTTTGTTACCTTTCATGTCAAGCCACTCTGGGCTTACATTTCAGCAAGATAATACCCACTCGCTCATCGCGAGAGTTTCTACTGCTTGTCTTCCTGCTTGGCACACCTTTCCTTCGGCCAGCAAGGTCGCCGGAT
This sequence comes from Schistocerca americana, assembly GCF_021461395.2. Taxonomy (NCBI): domain Eukaryota; kingdom Metazoa; phylum Arthropoda; class Insecta; order Orthoptera; family Acrididae; genus Schistocerca; species Schistocerca americana. The sequence continues at coordinate 653,885,803 of NC_060130.1, read as the reverse complement.
ATCTTCCCAGTTGAGAATGTTTGGAGCAGGTGCCCTCCAACTTCCTCGGGACTTTGACGATCTAACGCGCAAATTGAACAGAATTTGGCACGATATCCCTCAGAAGGACGTCCACATCTCTGTCGATCAGTGATAAGCTGAGTAACTGCTTGCATAAGGGCCAGAGTTGGAAAAACATGTTATTGACTTGCTCAATCTGTGAAGTTCTTTTTCTCGAATAAAGTATCCAATTTTTGTAAAGCTGCAATTATTTGTTGGTCTGTACATGTACATTACATTCGAATAACATAGCCAAATTTGTAAAATCACAGAGGACGATAGTTAGGAAGTATGGAAAGAATGACATATAACAGTATGCCGAAGAGAATAATGAAAGGAAGATTGCACTCCACTAGAAGGAAGGACTGTCTGGTAGCACGATGGATGGACAATATGTTGGTGAGCTTACCAATGTGGAGAGCCGATGATGGAGGAGAAAATCAGAGAAGAGAGATGTATGTGTCGGAGAGTAGGGCAGTGGGTTGCGCCACCTTTGCTTGGCGCTGCATTCCTCAAGCGATGGCGTAGTCAGTTACAGAGGTGACGCGCTACACCTGCTGCACTGTTGCGGTGCCAGCAGATTTGCTCGGCCGTTGCGCTCACATTCGCAACACCCTGGCTCTGGTACATGCATACGGGGACCTACCTTCTCCGTACTATCGCTTCCACGTACCAATACACCACTTTTTTCGCGGTGCTTTTCATCATGACGTATATTCATAAACTACTTAGTGAAGCAGAATCAGGCTTCTTGCGTTCACTAGCACTTATCTGTCGATTTTATATTTGTTTATATATGCTTGATATTGGCGATGTCCAGTATAAAAGTAGTTCCACCCACGTCTGACATAAACGCGATCCAGTTTCAGTCAGTGAAGATGATGGAGAACTATACTCTATGATTTATCATTGCTGTCCCAGACCGTCTGCCGAGTGTCCAGCCACTAGTTCTTTAATTAATCATCATTATTACTATTGACATGAAAAATAACAGTAAACATAGCAAACGAGGTCACTACGTTGGACTACGTGTTTCATCACAAGTTGTGCACCTCACAAGTACCTGGGACTGCGTGATATTTCGGCAGACAATGTGATTGGCAGATGGGTAATTCATCGATGACTTTGTTTTTCAAGATCCCACTTACATAATTCAGCAACGTGCCAATAAATGCTGGGGCCATTTTCGCTGGTTTATGCCAGAGCCACCGAAGTTGTATTTTTCGGGTCTTTATACCTTGTAAGCATTTTCAACCGTTTTTCGCCAATTTTGCTGTCGCCTGGACAAGCAGTCTCGACGATACACACTTTCTTTTTCACGACGTTTGTGATGTTCCAGTGTTCGATCAGTCTTTAGTCAGATAACCCATTGTAGATTGACTAGTTTATTTTCGACTACTTTTCTCTGATTTCTGATCCCACCAGTCCTTTGTCAGTGAGATGATATGTCTGACATAAGTTCCAGTTTTATTATAATTGTACAGGATGAAAATTACTTAAACCGACGGAGTCTGGGAGGGTGCACGGCACATCAAAACAAATATATTTCTCTAATGGCATAACTTCCTGTGGGCATTATTTAATGCGGTAGAAGGCATACTCACTCCTTAGTTGTAATTATTGATTTGTTGTTGTACCGATTCCTGTTGTACCGGTGGAAAACATACTTCACTCTTCAGTTGTAACGCTTGTTTCGCATTCACAATTAGTTGTATGTCCCCAGCACAGTAGTTGTTTACTAATGGAGCGATACACCTGGAATGAGTACACTGGTATGGTTGGTGCTTACTACATAGCGATGGGGTCTTCAACATCCAGAATTCACATGTTTGGGGTGAGATTAATCCATGTGCCATATTTACTTGCGCTCATCAAGTGCGGTTCTACGTGAATGTGTGGGCAGGTATTGTTGGTGACTGTTTAATTGGACCATATCTCCTATCTAGGTCATTAAATGGTATGTTATTACAATTTCCTCAACAGAGCATTGCCAGAATTGGTGAATGACGTGCCACTCGCTACACGACAGTACATGTGGTTCAGCATGATAGAGTGCCGGCACATTTCAGTCGTCTTGTGTCTCAATTCCTGAACCGATGGATCCAAAAAACTGGATTGGCAGAGGTGGTTCTGTACCATGGCCTAATCGATCCCTTGATTTGGACCCTCTGGACCTTTTTCTGTGAGGAAAGATGCGCAACAGTGTCTACAAAACCCCTGTTGTATCAGAAAAGGATTTGGTTCCCCAGATAGTAACAGCAGCAGGTGAAATTAAGGACACTCCTGCAGGCTGCAACTGTGATAAACAGAACACGACCCGCCTGTGTAGCCTTTTTTTACAAGTCAATGGAGCCATTTTTGAAGTAATTGTGTTGTTAGAATGAAATTTTCACTCTACAGCGGAGTGTGCGCTGATATGTGTTGTGTTTACGTTGTTTACGTTGTTGTCTCTTCGTAATAAAGAACTAAAAATTACTTGTGTTACTTCTTGTCTACTGTAAGTAAGATATAATGTCCTCGTAAAATGGTGCCTCACAGGAAAACATTAGAAAAAGTGTTTTCGATATCCCATGCGGCCTCACGGAGTTTGGAGGTTTAATTAATTTCCATCCAGAGAAAACTCCTTCTTTCTGCTCAATAAATCCTGACACAAAAATATAACATTAGAGAAAAATATTTTTTCCTGTCCCTTGCGACCTCCCAGAGTTTGTCGGTTTAAATAGTTTTCACCCTGTATATATTTCGTTTCACCCTCTAAGGAGCATGTGGAACCGTTGCATAGGAGTGGCTTTCTTGTTCTTCTTATCTTCCCAAAACTTCATCATTTCATTTTGGGACTGTCTTGTTTCTTACATCCATTCGTTCTCAAGTTTCAAATTACTTCCTGTTCGGTCCTTGGGCATGAAGTTATGTTGATTTTCTCCCTGTATGTATTTACCAGTTGGTCAATAATGATTTCTGTGAAATCACTTTGGGTGTCTACCAGCCAATGTGGAAGATTTTCTTGCTGAAGCGAGAGTCGTCCGTTAGTGCAATATGACCATCGAATTTCATACGTCTTTTCCGTGCAAGTGAGGTGAACCATTCAGTCATCGAATAAAGTTCGTATGAGTTTCACGCATCCAGATTCCATCTTGGATTATGGGTCCAAATAATTTTCTCAGAATTTTTTGTTCCGTTTTCTCGATGTCTTTGACGTAAGTGGTTAATGATGACCTCTCCGATGCGTAGAGTGCTTCTGTAAGAACAACTCTATGGCAATGACAAAGTTTGCTTTTGGTGGACAGTGATTCCTTGCTGTACGTATTCCAGATAATTGTGTAGGCCTTACGCAGTTTTCCTGCACGTGTATTGTAAGCCACTTTTTCGTTGTTTACGATAATTTCACTTACGTACTTGAAGTGTTTAACTTTTGTGATGCTGCAATACCTGGTTGCAACTGATGCCAAGTTTGAGTTCTTGGAGTCTATGTGTTGTGTTTTTTTTCCGTAAGAGATTTAGTGTCCGGTCTTGACGGCGGTCTCATGAAGCTTTTCGATGGCGTGCCTGGCTTCCTCAGGAGTAGGGCTAATTATTGCTACATCGTCAGCAAAACCAAGGCACTTGATATTGATTCATTTGTCTTTTGTTCCCATACTCTTTCGAGTCATTTCTTTCTCCCAAGTTTTGATGATCTTGTCTAGTACTAGGCTGAAAGGGAGTGGAACCAGTCCAGTTATAATTTGAAAAGGTTCGGAATTTTCGCCCATGAATTTTGCTTAGGGAATATGTCTATGAAGGTGTGTTCGGTTGACATAGTTGTTATGTTATCCACATCGTATTCACGAAGTGTATTAAACAATGTGATGCGATCAATAGCCGCGTGGGATTAGCCGAGCGCTCTGAGGCGCTGCAGTCATGGACTGTGCGGCTGGTCCCGGCGGAGGTTCGAGTCCTCCCGCGGGCATGGGTGTGTGTGTTTGTCCTTAGGATAATTTAGGTTAAGTAGTGTGTAAGCTTAGGGACTGATGACCTTAGCAGTTAAGTCCCATAAGATTTCACACATATTTGAACATTTTTTTGCGATCAATCGAGTCATAGGCTTTTTTGAAGTCTACGAAAGAGACAACTGTGCGGTTTGATTTCCGGTGTTGCAACATCATCCTGAGGTTCTAGATCTGTTCTGCACATGATTGGCCCAGTCGAGAGCCTCGCTGGTATTCACCTATCAAACGAAATTTACAAGCAGTTGGTAGAAGTGAACATCCCGGTAATTGTTTCGATCAGTATTATCACCTTTTTCGTGCAGTGATTGGACCAAAACACTTTTCCACTCTGAACATATGATGCCGTTCTCCCGTATATTTGCACTGATGCCTTTTAGTCTGTCGAACAATATTTTACCTCCTATATTGAGCATTTCTGCGATTATACTGCTTTCCCCGGGCGCTTTATTGTCTTTGAGGTGTAAAATGATGTTTCGTATTCCCTCATGTGTAGGTGGAGCCGAGTTTTGATGTGGTCCAGTTAAATGAAATTGGGATACGTCTGCAGGTGGTTCACAGGTGTGTATTTTCACGAAGTATTGCTTCATGATTTCACAGCTGGCCTATGTATACGTCTCAAGCGTTCCATCAGGGGACCGAAAAAAAAAAGAGAATTGGGTGTCTTGCAGTTCATTAGTTCTTCTATACAGGGTGTTACAAAATGGTATGGCCAAACATTCAGGAAACATTCCTCACATACAAATAAAGAAAAGATCTTATGTGGACATGTGTCCGGAAACGCTTAATTTTCATGTTAGAGCTCATTTTAGTTTCTTCCACCTACGCTCAATGGAGCACGTTATCATGATTTCATACGGAATACTCTACCTGTGCTGCTAGAACGTGGGCCTTTACAAGTACGACACAACATGTGGTTCATGCACGATGGAGCTCCTGCACATTTCAAACAAAGTATTCGTACGCTTCTCAACAACAGATTCGGTGACCGATGGATTGGTAGAGGTGGACCAATTCCATGGCCTCCACGCTCTCCTGACCTCAATCCTCTTGACTTTCATTAATGGGGGCATTTGAAAGCTCTTGTCTACGCAACCCCGGTACCAAATGTAGAGACTCTTCGTGCTCGTATTGTGGACGGCTGTGATACAATACGCCATTCTCCAGGGCTGCATCAGGGATTCCATGCGACGGAGGGTGGATGCATGTATCCTCGCTAACGCAGGACATTTTGAACATTTCCTGTAACAAAGTGTTTGAAGTCACGCTGGTACGTTCTGTTGCTGTGTGTTTCCATTCCATGATTAATGTGATTTGAAGAGAAGTAATAAAATGAGCTCTAACATGGAAAGTAAGCGTTTCCGGACACATGTCCACATAACATATTTTCTTTATTTGTGTGTGAGGAATGCTTCCTGAAAGTTTGGCCGTACCTTTTTGTAACACCCTGTATGTATCCCGTAAAAATTTAGTTCGCTGCTCGTTTTGAAATCAGTATCGATTTCCTCTAATCTTCCGATGTAGTATACACGTTTAATAAGTCTGATTGGTTTAGATGTTTTTCACTGCATTTCTAAAAAGAAAAAAAAAGTGCCAATTCTTTAGGGTTTTGTGGCTATGCCAAAGTATTCCAGGCTCGAATACGGGATTCCAGGGCTCTGTCCCAGCCTGAAGCCCACCATCGGTGTTTCTGCTTCCGTGCCGGTTGAGCAGTTTTGCCGGTCGGTGTGGCCGTGCGGTTCTAGGCACTTCAGTTTGGAACCGCGTGACCGCTACGGTCGCAGGTTCGAATCCTGCCTCGGGCATGGATGTGTGTGATGTCCTTAGGTTAGTTAGGTTTAAGTAGTTCTAAGTTCTAGGGGACTGATGACCACAGATGTTAAGTCCCATAGTGCTCAGAGCCATTTGAACCATTTTTTTAGCAGTTTTCTTTATGATTGTTGGCAAGACGTTCGTTCCATGGCTGTGTGTTGATCTGTAGTGATTGTGCGAACTCCTCTGAGTGTTGTTTCAAGTAGTCTGTGTCGGCCCTCTTTCTGCTGAGCATGAAAGGGTTTTTTATCTGTGAGAGGTGATAATTCGGCTCTACAAAACCCTTGTGTACACTAACGTTTACGATTTCTGGAAATAATTTTCTGGTTATTACCACATGATCAGTTTGATATTCTCCTATGTGGCTGAGTGGTGATATCCAAGTTGTCGTCTTCCGTGATGGCTTCTTAAGCTGCATGGACAAGACACGTTGTTTAGGCGATGTCCAGTAACATTTGTCTTTTTGTGTGCCGATAAATTCCAATGAAGTACATGTGCTCCCGTTCTCCGCCGATTTGTTCACTGAAATCTCCAAGAAGGATCTTGACAGTGTGTTGATGGATCTCGATGAGTTCAACTTCTAATAAGAATTTCTCAAATTTGTTCTCTTTCGGATCACTATTACTGGAGTATGTGCATTTAAAAGTGAGTAGGCTTTGTTGGCGCATTTAACTGTGTGTGGAGAGGCGTTCTGAGGGTGATGCGAAATCAATCACAGAATTCTTGATACTGTTTTGCACCAGAAAAGTGGTTCTAACGATATGTAAATTACTATTTCTAAGCTTGGTTGCATGTTCTCCTTTGGAGATACGACATCCACCAGAATCAAAGTGATCACAGTCACGAAATGTGTTTCTTGCAATGCAAGTACACGAATTCCGAATTTGTTGCAATTGTCCGTCAGCGTCTTCAGTTTCCTTGTTTTGGTCAGCGTCCGTACGCTGAGAGTATCATTGAATGGATTTCTCTTAGGTTTGAAGCGTTTTGGGAAGCTCCAACTCTTCCGGGAAGCTCCAACTCTTCCCAGCATGTTGTCCTGGTCTCCCAGAATCAGAATGACCAGGCTTACTTTCTCTTTTCAAAGCTTGCGCCTAGGGTAGCTGCATTCTCGCTTGTATTTCCATCATGCCAAGTTCGTGGTTCATTTTAGCTATAGGGCCTGAGCCCAAGTCGAGTGAGTCGATGATTAACATCATTCTCATCGTAAGAGTAGTTAGTCCATACGGCACATGATGTTTCGCTCTGATCGACTGATGTCTCCGGGTATTCTAGGCTTTTCCCCACCCCCCTTATCCGGGCTTGGGACCGGAAACAGCAAGCACTCAGCTACTCAATCCACCCAGTAATTGCTGCAGGTGAACTTTTTCTTCTTGTTATTATTATGATTTCCCTTTTGCAAATGTCTGATTCTTGTCAAAATTGTCCTTTCGCAGCCAGTATGCTCTTGTTAGGTATTTCTTGCTAGCAATACTAACCTGACCATTTGGCCATCAGTGATCCAAAACTTTCGTCAAGACGACACACACCCGAACCATTAGCACGTTGGAGACTTACTTGAAAAGTAGCGCATGTTGCTGTACTGCACAACCATCCCTAATTTCTACGCATGCCTCTACATCTGCGACTTGATTGTTACGAAGCAGGCAAAAACGTATGGGCTGGCCTCGTCGTAATACATCACATCAGAGTTCACGACAGTAATGCAGTGTCTCTGGAGTTATTGTTGACGTAAGCTCCAGAATGTACATGACTGTCAGCCACGATGACTTCTGTCGATCACTCCTTCACAACTACTTCTGCCGATTATTCCGTCGCAACACCAATCGCCCCAAAAACTATGTATTATTTATTTTGTCCTCAGTGACGATTGCTAAATAACCTTTATCAGCAAATATCCCTGAACTTAAATATTAATATACCGTAAAATTTCGTTCAAGCACATTGCCATTCCCCCCATTTTCCATTTCTCAAGTGTCCCCCACAGATAAACTGCATCGTAACATAACAGTTCACCGTAAGAATCAATAAACCAATATTCTAGAAGCTTCGAGATAAAAAGTGAACTGTATCCCGTGCCACACCCCCCACGGAAAGCAAGTCACCCTCTGATGCTTCTCAGTGTTGCGTCAGCCAGATACCTCGTCCTGTACGACTCTCTACCGAGAAACACTCTAATGTCGGCCATGTGGCTTTCCAGTGTTTAGGCCCCAAGTGCACTCTTTTGGCTTAGGATAAGCTCAATGCAGCTAGTGAAAACAATAAGTACAAAAAACTAAACAGTAAAAATTATCATTAAATTACCATGATCAAAAATATCACATTACATTTTCATAATTTATTTTAGTAATTATATCATTACACAAGAAGTTGCATAAAGACGTAACATGACTGAATAGAGCGTAGATTTCAACCTATTGCTACAACCTTGTCTATTATTAGCTGTTTAGTCATTAGAGGTAAGCTTGAGACTCTTGGTGGAGCAGTAGTTGACAGAGGCATGTAATTTGATGTAGGGCTCATGACGTCACAGTAGTTTTCTCAGAGTAGGCATAGTAAAAATGAGTTGTCTTATCTGTAGAGGTTCAGAAAGATCATATGAGATATTTTATTCCATAGCATTGTTTTTAAATAATATTCCTGATTATAATTATCCTCGGACCTGTCTCGATAGCCCTTGATACAAATGCACAGTTGTCATCATATGCCAGACTTATATGTATGCACCTAAGTTCTGTAATTTGTTAGACATACGTCTAATGACCTCCATGAATCATGGACCATGCCGTTTGTGGGGTGGCTTGCTTACCTCAGCGATACAAATAGCCGCATCTCAGGTGCCCCCATAACAGAGGGTGGTCTCTTGAGAGGTCAGACAAATTTGTTGTTCCTGAAGAGGAGCAGCAGCCTTTTCAGAAGTGCAGGGGTAACAGTCAGGATGATTGACTGATCTCGCTTTGTAACTTCAACCAAATTGGCTTTGCCGTGCTGCTACTGCGAACGAGTGTAACCAAGGGGAAATTACAGCCGTAATTTTACCCTAGGGCACGAAGCTCTTCAGTATGGTTAAATGATGATGGCATCTTCTAGGGTAAGATATTCCGGAGATAAAACAGTCGCCTGTTCGTATCTCCAGTCAGGAGGATGTAGTCATAAGGAGAAACAAAACCGGCGTTCTACGAATCGGGGCGTGGAATGTTAGATCCCTTAATCGCGGAGGTAGGCTAGAAAACGTAAAAAGGGAAATGGATAGGTTGAAGTTAGGTATAGTGCGCAATAGTGAAGTTTGGTGGCAGGATGAAAAGGCCTTCTGGTCAGGTGAATACAGGGATATAAATACAAAATCAAGTAGGGATAAGAAAATAAGAATGCGGGTGAGCTACTATGAACAGTATAGCGAACGCACATCGTGGCCAAGACAGACACAAAGCCAACACTCACAACAGTAGTAGAGGTTTATATGCTAACTAGCCCCACAGATGATGAAGGGATTGAAGAAATATATGATGAGACAAAAGGACTTATTCGCTTAGTTAAGAAAATGTGATGGGGGGGGGATTGGAATTCCATAGTAGGAAAAGGAAGAGGAAGAAAAATTGTGGGTGAGTATGGACTGTGGGTAAGGAAAGGAGGAGGAAGCCGCCTGGTAGAATTTTCACAGAGCATAATTTAATCACTGCTAACACTTGGTTCCAGAATCGTTAAAGAAGGTTGTATACGTGGAAGAGACGTGGAGACACCGGAAGGTCTCAGATTGATTGTATAATGGTAAGACAGAGATTTCGGAACCAGATTTTAAATTATAAAACATTTCCAAGGGCAGATGAGGATGCTGATCACAGTTTATTGGTTATCAGCTCTAGATTGAAACTGAAGATACAGGAGAAACGTAGGAAATTAAGGAGATGGGACCCGTATAAGTTGAAAGAACCAGAGGTCGTTGAGAGTTTCAGAGGTTGCATTAGGCAACGATTGGCTAGAACAGGGGGAAGGAATATTGTAGAAGACGAATGAGTAGCTTTGGGAGATGAAATAGTGAAGGCAGCAGAGGATCAAATAGAGAAAAAGAAAAGGCCTAGTGGAAATCATTGGAGAGCACAGGAGTTTAATTGATGAAAGAAGAAAATATTAAAGTGCAGCAAACGCAACTGGCGAAAGTGAATGCAAACGTCTAAAAAATTGAGATTGAAAGGAGGTGGAAAATGGCTAAGCAGGAATGGCTAGAGGACGAGTTTAAGGTTTTAGAAACATATTTCACAAGGGGAAAGCCGGCCGGGGTGGCCGAGCGGTTCTAGGCGCTACAGTCTGGAACCGCGCGACCGCTTCATAAGGGGAAAGATAGATACCGCCTAAAGGAAAATTAAAGAGGCCTTTGGAGAAAAAAGAAGCAGCCGTATGAATATCAAGATCTCAGATGGAAAACCATTCCTAAGCAAAGAAGGGAAAGTTTAAAGGTGAAAAGAATATACAGAGGGGCTGTACAAGGGAGATGAACTTGAAGGCAATATTATAGAAATGGAACAGGACGTGGCTGAAGATGAGATGGAAGATATGATACTGCGAGAAGAATGTGATAGAGCACTGAAAGACCTAAGTCGAAACAACAGTTACAAAAATTTTCCATCTTTCGTGCAAGATGATTGAGAAAAGCAAAACACCTTCAGACTTCAAGAAGAATGTAGTACTTTCAGTTCTAAGAAAGCAGGTGCTGACTGGTGCGAATATTATCGAACTATCAGTTTAATAAGTCATGGTCCTAAAATACTAACACGTTGAAGTTGGCCCAGTAGTTAGCACACTGGACTTGAATTCGGGAGGACGACGGTTCAAACCCGCGTGCGGCCATCCTTATTTAGGTTCTCCGTGATTTCCCTAAAACGCTTCAGGCGAATGCCGGGATGGTTCCTTTGAAAGGGCACGGCCGATTTCCTTTCACATCCTTCCCTAATCCGATGGTACCGATGACCTCGCTATTTGGTCTCTCCCACAAATTAACCAACCAACGAATTCCTTACAGAAGACTGTAAAAACTTATAGAAATCGACATCGGGGAAGATCAGTTTGGATTCTGGAGAACTGTAGGGAAACGCGAGGCAATACTGACCCCATGACTTATCTTGGAAGATAGATTAAGGGAAGGCAAATCTACGTTTATAGCATTTGTAGCCATAGAGAAAGATTTTGACAATATTGAATCGAATACTGTCTTTGAAATTCTGAAGGTAGCAAAGGTAAAATACTGGGGGCGAAAGGCTGTTTTCAACTTGTTCAGAAATCAGACGGCTGTTGTAAGAGTCGAGGGGCATGAATGGGAAGCACTGTTTGAGAAGGGAGTGAGACTGGGTTGAAGCTTATCGCCGATGTTATTAAATATGTACAATGAGCAGGCAGTAAAGGAAACTAAAGAAAAATTTGAAGTACAAATTAAAGTTCAAGGAGAAGATACAAAAAAAATTAAGGTTTGCTGATGACATTGTAATTCTGTCAGAGACAGCAAAGGGCTTGGAAGAGCAGTTGAACGGAATCGACAATGTCTTGAAAGGAGGATATAAGACGAACATCAACAAAAGCAAAACAAAGATAATGTAAAGTAGTCGAATTGAATCAGGTGTTGCTGGGGGAATTAGATTAGGAAACGTGACACTTAAAGTAGTAGATGAGTTTTGCTATTTGGGCAGCAAATTTACTGATGATGGTATAAGTACAGAGGCTATAAAATGTTGACTGGCTATGGCAAGAAACGAGTTCCTGATGAAGAGAACTCTGTTAACATCCAGTATACATTTAAGTGTTAGAAAGCTTTTTCGGAAAGTATTGGACGGAGTGTAGCCATGTGTGGAAGTGAAACATGGAGGACAAACAGTTTAGTCAAGAAGAAAATAGAAGCTTTTTAAATGTGGTGCTACAGAAGAATTCTGAAGATTACATTGTTAGATAACGTAACTAATGGCAAGGAACTGAACAGATAATTTCCAATGGCATAGGGTCTGTAGATGAGATGAATTTTTTAAAGATTTCATGACGACTTCAGCTTCCATTCTCTTTATTTCATGTACAATTGCGCAATTTCGGCCTTAGGCCATTTTCAAGTATCTAAAACGAAAGCATTACACATTGCATGCATTAGTGACACTTGTAATTTTGATGTAGGAACAAGCCATGTCCATAGATACACTAGGCACATTATAACTTATTTTATGGATGATTTTGTAGTAGTAAATAAACTGAAGAGAATTGAGGAGAAAAGGAATTTGTGGCACAACCTAACTAGAAGAAGAAAATGGTTCAAATGGCTCTGAGCACTATGAGACTCAACTGCTGAGGTCATTAGTCCCCTAGAACTTAGAACTAGTTAAACCTAACTAACCTAAGGACACCACAAACATCCATGCCCGAGGCAGGATTCGAACCTGCGACCGTAGCGGTCTTGCGGCTCCAGACTGCAGCGCCTTTAACCGCACGGCCACTTCGGCCGGCCAACTAGAAGAAGGGATCGGTAGATAGGAGGCGTTCTGGGACATCAAAAGGCTTGCACAGGATAAAGTAACATGAAGAGCTGCAACAAACCTGTCTTCGGACTGAAGAACACAACAACAAGAAACATCTAATTGAACTTTGAATTCTTAATCGTATACCTTCCACAGAGATAATGAAATTTGAGGCCTATCGTAAAAAAAAAAATGGCTCTGAGCACCATGGGACTTAACCGCTGAGGTCATCAGTCCCCTAGAACTTAGAACTACTTAAACCTAACTATCCTAAGGACATCACACACATCCATGCCCGAGGCTGGATTCGAACCTGCGACCGTAGTTGTCACGCGGTTCCAGACTGAAGCGCCTAGAACCGCTAGGCCACTCCGGCCGGCCCTATAGTAAAGTTTAATTGATATCCTCACGAATAGAACCTTTTAGTAGACGAAGTGGAGACTGTTTATGAGTGTATTTAGTGAGCAGCTGTCATTGTGAAATAGTATGGCAGGGCAGGTCGAACGAACAAAATGCCAAGATTGATATTTGCAGACGATGAAGTCCCCATTCGGGAAAAAGATACTGTGTAATTCCTATATCAGGACACCCCATACCCCTACCACCAGCACAGGGAATGATGATGTCACCCTGTGTCCCAAAATTGTGCTGTTCATTTCTCTTTTATTACTGTGTGATAGTCTTGGAAAATGATAGATTGTCTGGTCTGTGAAAAAGCGCCTCCACTAGGAACAGACGTTGAACACGCCATTAACCGTTAAAACATAGGCTGTAGAGAGGAAGGTAAATGCGAGAAACAGCCACGGAGGCACCCACCCGCTCACGAGCAGCAGAGAAGGAAGCTGCGGTTTACAAAGAGAGTCGACCATGTCACGCCTACCCTCACCCTCAGATGTGTCGAGAGCAGAATGCAGTTGGATCTTGTCACAGCAGCTGATTTCACTACTAAAGAGTCATATTCATCATTATCTCTGCGTGCTCCAGTTTTAGAAGGATCAGCAGCTGGGATTCCACGAACGTTGGGCAGGGTGCGCCCAACTTCTTATTACAATCTTCGTGAAAGCTCCTTCCTTTCACCCATCATTTGAGGAGAGGCATCACAGCGGAAGTCTGATCTACGCCATCCATTGCATGGCCGTCAGCTGCCACCATGCAGACTCAGATCTAGGAAGAGCTTTTTAAGAACAAATAAGCCAATTACTGGTAATGCAGAAGCTCGCAAAATGAATCTGTGGCGAGAGTAAGTAGCAACCTCGGTCTTGGAGCTGAAAAAGGCTCCTTCTGCTGGCTTTCATCTTCCACACGTCATCTGGAATGCCCTCAATCGACAGAGGACGACATTTTCAAGCTGTAAAATCAGTCTTGCTAAAGAGGGATATCTACAGAATGGGAATGAAAAGAGTGACTACAGACTGTCACAAACTGAAGAAAATTTCTTAGGCTGCCAGAATATGAACACAACCTGCACCCATCGGGACCTTATATACAGGGTTATTACAAATGATTGAAGCGATTTCACAGCTCTACAATAACTTTATTATTTGAGATATTTTCACAATGCTTTGTACACACATACAAAAACTCAAAAAGTTTTTTTAGGCATTCACAAATGTTCGATATGTGCCCCTTTAGTGATCCGGCAGACATCAAGCCGATAATCAAGTTCCTCCCACACTCGGCGCAGCATGTCCCCATCAATGAGTTCGAAAGCATCGTTGATGCGAGCTCGCAGTTCTGGCACGTTTCTTGGTAGAGGAGGTTTAAACACTGAATCTTTCACATAACCTCACAGAAAGAAATCGCATGGGTTTAAGTCGGGAGAGCGTGGAGGCCATGACATGAATTGCTGATCATGATCTCCACCACGACCGATCCATCGGTTTTCCAATCTCCTGTTTAAGAAATGCCGAACATCATGATAGAAGTGCGGTGGAGCACCATCCTGTTGAAAGTTGAAGTCGGCGCTGTCGGTCTCCAGTTGTGGCATGAGCCAATTTTCCAGCATGTCCAGATACACGTGTCCTGTAACGTTTTTTTCGCAGAAGAAAAAGAGGCCGTAAACTTTAAACCGTGAGATTGCACAAAACACGTTAACTTTTGGTGAATTGCGAATTTGCTGCACGAATGCGTGAGGATTCTCTACCGCCCAGATTCGCACATTGCGTCTGTTCACTTCACCATTAAGAAAAAATGTTGCTTCATCACTGAAAACAAGTTTCGCACTGAACGCATCCTATTCTATGAGCTGTTGCAACCGCGCCGAAAATTCAAAGCGTTTGACTTTGTCATCGGGTGTCAGGGCTTGTAGCAATTGTAAACGGTAAGGCTTCTGCTTTAGCGTTTTTCCGTAAGATTTTCCAAACCGTCGGCTGTGGTACGCTTAGCTCCCAGCTTGCTTTATTCGTCGACTTCCGCGGGCTACGCGTGAAACTTGCCCGTACGCGTTCAACCGTTTCTTCGCTCACTGCAGGCCGACCCGTTGATTTCCCCTTACAGAGGCATCCAGAAGCTTTAAACTGCGCATACCATCTCCGAATGGAGTTAGCAGTTGGTGGATCTTTGTTGAACTTCGTCCTGAAGTGTCGTTGCACTGTTATGACTGACTGATGTGAGTGCATTTCAAGCACGACATACGCTTTCTCGGCTCCTGTCGCCATTTTGTCTCACTGCGATCTCGAGCGCTCTGGCGGCAGAAACCTGAAGTGCGGCTTCAGCCGAACAAAACTTTATGAGTTTTTCTTCGTATCTGTAGTGTGTCGTGACCATATGTCAATGAATGGAGCTACAGTGAATTTATGAAATCGCTTCAATCATTTGTAATAGCCCTGTAATGCACTGACGAAGGTTTCTTTGTAGCTAAATACAGGCAAAACCAAATCTTAAACAAGTTATGGTTATATTGTTGTTATTACTGATGTGTTGTTACACCTATTATAAGTGCATCATTATTAACCATATCCTGATGCACTATCAATTGTGTGCTGTAACCGGACACGGAAAAATATAATTAACTATAACTAAGGGGAAACTACTCTTTTTCCACCCCGATCATGCATTCTGTAATTTCTTAATAGTGCGAATGAAGAAAAGCTTTTCGGTTTGTACGGTTGTACTCTAGCACAATTCCCGGTCAATTTTGAAACGATTTATTTTCTGTACTATTAACTAGTTTAAGCCACAGCAAGCTCATAATCATATGGCGGTGGTGTCGGAAATTACGTAAATTTAGTTACCGGCAACGAAAAGTATATTATCCGAAGAGAATTGTTGCGCTTTACGACACTTATATTGTACTTTCTCCTGGTATTCATGACAAATTATCTCGGATAATGTATATTCTACAGGTATATACACACATACACAGTATTTAGCTGCACTTGGTTTGGCACTCATTCACAGTAAGTAATCACTGAACGTAAGTACAAAAAATACGAATATACCAGATGTCACACTTTACTACATGGTGATCTTTGAGTTAATATGCATTACAACGCAAATATTTACAAGCATAGATAGTGTACAGTATATAAGTCAGAATTTCAAGCAGCAAGTGTGTTTATATGTTGACAATATACATATAATATCGATCAAAAAGTTACGCAAGAAATAAACACACAGCGTGAAAAATTTACTACATAATTAAAGAGTGAATGAGTTACTACCATATGAGACTCAACTTTTCTTCTTAGAGCCATGGCAACATAAATAATAGCAGCAAAAAGTTGTAAGTAAACAAATAGGGTTACATAATTGTTACCTGAGTAAGAGGATAATAATTTATGAACAACGATTAATATATCTTATAATCGTCTTTTTTAATATGTTTTGGTGCCAGGATATCTTGGAAATTTAGGACGTAAAGGTTTTGTGTTGATTCAGTTTGTTCGTTGAGGATTTTTTGGCGTGATTTTAGCTTGTGAATGTAAATCACTAACTGTTCAAGGAGTTCCATCTGTAACCCTTTGTCAGCAACGCGTAACACAGAGAAGTTGTCACTGATACCACCAACAGTGCGGAACGATTTGAAGTGGAATGATCATATAAAATTGATTGTTGGTAAGGCGGGTACCAGGTTGAGATTCATTGGGAGAGTGCTTAGAAAATGTAGTCCGTCAACAAAGGAGGTGGCTTACAAAACACTCGTTCGACCTATACTTGAGTATTGCTCATCAGTGTGGGATCCGTACCAGATCAGTCTGACGGAGGAGATAGAGAAGATCCAAAGAAGAGCGGCGCGTTTCGTCACAGGGTTATTTGGTAACCGTGATAGCGTTACGGAGATGTTTAATAAACTCAAGTGGCAGACTCTGTAAGAGAGGCGCTCTGCATCGCGGTGTAGCTTGCTCGCCAGGTTTCGAGAGGGTGCGTTTCTGGATGAGGTATCGAATATATTGCTTCCCCCTACTTATACCTCCCGAGGAGACCACGAATGTAAAATTAGAGAGATTAGAGCGCGCACAGAGGCTTTCAGACAGTCGTTCTTCCCGCGAACCATACGCGACTGGAACAGGAAAGGGAGGTAATGACAGTGGCACGTAAAGTGCCCTCCGCCACACACTGTTGGGTGGCTTGCGGAGAATAAATGTAGATGTAGATGTAGATGTAGAACAGACCGTTCATGATGGGTAATGTGTGGTGCAAAGCTGGACTTGTTTTAAGTTTTTAAGTCTGAGGGCATCTATATGTTGTTTGTAGCGAGTTGCAAAGTTTCTCCCTGTTTCTCCTATACAGAAGCAAGAAAATGAGCATGTGAGCTTATACAGGGTGGCCACAAATAGTGTGAAAAGTCTGTAAGGGTGTGCTGATAAATAACTGTTTGGAAAAAGATTCTACACGTTACCCCGTTTCCTAGTTAATTAGCATTGAAGTTAGGCAATCAGGACTTTATGCTCTCAAATTCAAGTGGCCCGCCAGATACGGTGTCGACAAACGTACTCTTCGTTTAGTTTCCTAAAGCTGAACAAGAGAGCGATACAAAAATCGGACATGGGACAGCAGTAAAGATCGAACCCGAGCCAGAGGCTCAGCTGCCTTGTGCGCTATCATCTGCGCTCTGAGAAAAACTGACACTAATTGCATCCGGCTAGCTGCTTGATTTTGCACGTGCAATGTCCTGATTGACTAAGTTCAGTGCTAATTAACTAGGAAACGGCGTAGCGTATCTCAGTACAACCAACACTGCAACACCCTTACAAGCTTTTCAAACTGTTTCTGACGACCCTGTTTATGCTAGACTTTTAATGCCACTCTTCAGTGAATTTATTATTGAGAATAATTTAAAGTGTTTACCGAATTTTGCGACCGCAGCGTCCTCTTTCTGAGGATATCTACTACATATGCGTGTATTATAATCGACATATTGCTCGATTCTCTGTCGATTACTGTCTAATCTCGACCCAGGTCATGAGTGAGTAAGAAGGTGTCATTCTAAACTTTCGAAAAATTTTCAGAGATTCACTGCCGTGTGATGTCGATTGACGGTCGGGCCGCAAATGGAATGCGAGTTGTGACGCACAGCGGCGCAGCCAGCCACGTGTGTGGCAATATGCGTGTGCCTGCAGGATCAGGCGGTCGATCTGTCGTAAAGCCGTAACACCCCACAGATACCCCAGCCGGCTTTAACAGCGAACAGCAGCATCGGCTCCTTACGCATTACAACTTAAAAGTAACCGTCTTAACTCACCTATTTTGCACTCGTTTCACATTAAGCAAGTATCTCCGATAATATTCTGTGTTTTTCACTTTACAATGTGTCACAGAAATTACTGAATGTGTTTGTGATTGTTGGACTGTAGTTACAAATGTGTTATATTACCAGATCATGTGTTTCGTGGAATTTTAACTACACTTATGTAAATATAATCCTGCACTTCGTTTAAAATTGTACAAGTCTTAATCTTGTTACAGGCTGGCGAAGGACAAGCACATTTACGAAGTACCTCGTAACACTAGGTCGAACGAAATAAATGACAATAAAATAATTAATGAAGGAAATAACAGATGTACGGTCTAAATTAAAAATTCTATTTAGGACATAATAGATTTAAGGCAGATGCACCACTTTCGCTAAATTATGTATTGTGTAGGTCATATTAACCAAAGATGTTATGTCATTTAATGATTTACTTGAAAGGGATTGCCCTCAGTTTTTCTGTAATTATGGGAATATGGTTTTGCCTTGAGCAAACACTAATTATTCTTGTGTAACTCCCAAACATGTTTCAGTGAAGTTTCATCATCATCAGTGGTTCATTTATTCTCTATCAATTAACAGACGAAGAAGATTTTTTGTATGATATTAGGTACAGTTCTGGGATTATGTTATTTAACTTTATGCAATTATTAACAGCAAAACATTAATAGTACGAATATATACCTTAGCATCACTGTCATACATTCACAGAACGGCTGATAATTTTTTTTTCAGTATGTTATCTGAAACTTTTTTGTTGATTATTCTTTTTCATGCCTCTACACGTTATGTAAATTGTACTTTCTAATAAGCACTGCCACTGTTTATCAGATGTTCACTTCTCTTGCCACATTGTTATTTATGTTCTGAATTCGAGAATTTTGAATTTTGTAATGAGAGCAGGCTTCGGTGTGTGGGTGTGGGGGAGGGGGGGGGGGGGCACTCGTGCGTGCGAGCGTGTTGAGGTGCTCGCGCGAGTGAGTACCGTACGTTATTTGCCATGATCTTCTCATAGTTCCTTTATGCCTGAGAACAGGTGAGTGCTGTGTATTCATTCCTTATTTCTATTCCTTCTACTATAGATTTTTGTATATGGTAGGTTTCTTCTATTACTAGCTTCTGTGTATGGGGGAGGAGGGGAGAGAGGCTGCTGCTGCATTTTCGGATTTTTAGGTAAGTGTTTATGTCTGTTAGTCTGTGGTTCGAGCTCATAAGCCGCTCAGCAATGTAGGATGACTGCTGTTACTCTTATGTGCCCTTCTGTGTTCAGCGTATCTTATGTTGAAATTCCGATATGTCTATGTGATATAAATTGAGCTGCAGTCTTCATATGTGAGTTGATAGACAAAAGTGAGCTATATAAATAAGATGAATGTTTCTATGGTGATGATACAAATTTTCAGATATGACGGAGAAGAAAAAATGTAGCAAACTTGTTACAGAAAAACTCTAGTTTGGAAATGACTGAATTGGAAGTTTTAACAGAAAATGAAAAAATTCTATCCTATTGTTGAAATAAAAATCGTGGTAGTCTCATATGCTTAACAATGTTATTTATATGTTCAATTTACCCAAGGTGCTTCGTTTAAGGTTTTTCATGTGACGCCACAAGACGAAGTCAAGTGGTGTCACATTCGGTGGACGAGCTGGTCATGCAACAGGACTTCGCGTAGTCTATCAATTCATGCTGATAGGTGTTAATTACCCTACAATGTTAGCAACGGTAGAGTTATTCCATGCTACTTTTGGCTTCATGACTTTCAAGTCGGTCGTTTCTGACCCAGGATTCCTTATTACAAATTGATAAATACGTCCTTCAGTATCGTCCCTGGCAGTGTCTATCATCATCACGGAAACATCTTGTAAATGATTATCTGCAGGCCATCGGTATGTACATATAGTGATGGCAATGGAACGAGCTACGCTTTGAACACATTCAGCCAACGCTACCTATCTGATAACTCTGGTGTTTCCATGCCTGTGAGATACATTGATTAAAATTTCACCCTATGTGAACTTATTTTCGTTACAGGAAAGAAAATTACTACAGAGGAAGACTGGTGTGAGTATATAATGAATACTGGTTGTGTCTAACTTTACTGGAATTGTTCTGGTGGAGATAGTGACATAGCACGTCATCAAGATGCACACATGCAACTTATCGCTATATTTCAGACTCCAAGAAAGATCGAATCATTGGCATGAAAGATATGCGAGCATCAAACTGATAGTTCTGTAACGGCCTGTAGCGCAATGGCCGCTAAATGGGGGAGAAAGAGGTGTTGTGCTAGTTGTCAGGATGGCGTTCGGCTCTCCCACCTTGGCGTTATGGATTCGATGAGTTGGCAAAGACTACAGAAGACCGTTGGAGGATAAGATGGCTGCAGCAAGACAGACTGCGTTCATGAAAACTCTTTATTGTTCCAACAGTCTTACAGCAGGTATAGGTGCCCGTCCTCGTCTAGTGGCGCAGACTGACGTCGATCCACGACGTCCATGTAGCATTGCGTTGACAGATGTCGATCTCGCGGCCCCCGACAGAGAAGAGTTGTCGTGAAGATGGCAGTAGCTGCTACGCTACGCACGGTGCGTCCCGAGCGCGGAGAGACCTCGTGTGGTAAACATGCCCCAGCGCCGCTGCGTCAGATGTTGATACGGCTTTTAAATATATACAGGGCTATTACAAATGGTTGAAGCGATTTCATAAATTCACTGTAGCTCCATTCATTGACATATGGTCACGACACACTACAGATACGTAGAAAAACTCATAAAGTTTTGTTCGGCTGAAGCCGCACTTCAGGTTTCTACCGCCAGAGCGTTCGAGAGCGCAGTGAGACAAAATGGCGACAGGAGCCGAGAAAGCGTATGTCGTGCTTGAAATGCATTCACATCAGTCAGTCATAACAGTGCAACGACACTTCAGGACGAAGTTCAACAAAGATCCACCAACTGCTAACTCCATTCGGCGATGGTATGCGCAGTTTAAAGCTTCTGGATGCCTCTGTAAGGGGAAATCAACGGGTCGGCCTGCAGTGAGCGAAGAAACGGTTGAACGCGTGCGGGCAAGTTTCACGCATAGTGATGTGAAAGATTCAGTGTTTAAACCTCCTCTACCAAGAAACGTGCCAGAACTGCGAGCTCGCATCAACGATGCTTTCGAACTCATTGATGGGGACATGCTGCGCCGAGTGTGGGAGGAACTTGATTATCGGTTTGATGTCTGCCGAATCACTAAAGGGGCACATATCGAACATTTGTGAATGCCTAAAAAAACTTTTTGAGTTTTTGTATGTGTGTGCAAAGCATTGTGAAAATATATATCTCAAATAATAAAGTTATTGTAGAGCTGTGAAATCGCTTCAATCATTTGTAATAACCCTGGATATATATATATATATATATATATATATATATATATATATATATATATATATATATATATACTCCTGGAAATGGAAAAAAGAACACATTGACACCGGTGTGTCAGACCCACCATACTTGCTCCGGACACTGCGAGAGGGCTGTACAAGCAATGATCTCACGCACGGCACAGCGGACACATCAGGAACCGCGGTGTTGGCCGTCGAATGGCGCTAGCTGCGCAGCATTTGTGCACCGCCGCCGTCAGTGTCAGCCAGTTTGCCGTGGTATACGGAGCTCCATCGCAGTCTTTAACACTGGTAGCATGCCGCGACAGCGTGGACGTGAACCGTATGTGCAGCTGACGGACTTTGAGCGAGGGCGTATAGTGGGCATGCGGGAGGCCGGGTGGACGTACCGCCGAATTGCTCAACACGTGAGGCGTGAGGTCTCCACAGTACATCGATGTTGTCGCCAGTGGTCGGCGGAAGGTGCACGTGCCCGTCGACCTGGGACCGGATCGCAGCGACGCACGGATGCACGTCAAGACCGTAGGATCCTACGCAGTGCCGTAGTGGACCGCACCGCCACTTCCCAGCAAATTAGGGACACTGTTGCTCCTGGGGTATCGGCGAGGACCATTCGCAACCGTCTCCATGAAGCTGGGCTACGGTCCCGCACACCGTTAGGCCGTCTTCCGCTCACGCCCCAACATCGTGCAGCCCGCCTCCAGTGGTGTCGCGACAGGCGTGAATGGAGGGACGAATGGAGACGTGTCGTCTTCAGCGATGAGAGTCGCTTCTGCCTTGGTGCCAATGATGGTCGTATGCGTGTTTGGCGCCGTGCAGGTGAGCGCCACAATCAGGACTGCATACGACCGAGGCACACAAGGCCAACACCCGGTATCATGGTGTGGGGAGCGATCTCCTACACTGGCCGTACACCACTGGTGATCGTCGAGGGGACACTGAATAGTGCACGGTACATCCAAACCGTCATCGAACCCATCGTTCTACCATTCCTAGACCGGCAAGGGAACTTGCTGTTCCAACAGGACAATGCACGTCCGCATTTATCCCGTGCCACCCAACGTGCTCTAGAAGGTGTAAGTCAACTACCCTGGCCAGCAAGATCTCCGGATCTGTCCCCCATTGAGCATGTTTGGGACTGGATGAAGCGTCGTCTCACGCGGTCTGCACGTCCAGCACGAACGCTGGTCCAACTGAGGTGCCAGGTGGAAATGGCATGGCAAGCCGTTCCACAGGACTACATCCAGCATCTCTACGATCGTCTCCATGGGAGAATAGCAGCCTTCATTGCTGCGAAAGGTGGATATACACTGTACTAGTGCCGACATTGTGCATGCTCTGTTGCCTGTGTCTATGTGCCTGTGGTTCTGTCAGTGTGATCATGTGATGTATCTGACCCCAGGAATGTGTCAATAAAGTTTCCCCTTCCTGGGACAATGAATTCACGGTGTTCTTATTTCAATTTCCAGGAGTGTATATATATATATATATATATATATATATATATATATATATATATATATATATATATATATATATACGGCCCTCCACGCCCGCACCAACGTGGTAACCAAACCAAAAGTTCTACTGTCACCTCCGTCAACATGTTAGTTATCTAGTAAGTGGATCACAGGATGCTGGGCTGTGATGCTATCCGTACGTCTGGGTAAGACTACGCATTAACACGATCCATCAGGTGATAGATAGTGGACGAAACGCGAGTGAGGGTAGCGATTTGAAGAGCAGAGGGAAAAAAGTGCCAAGGCTTGTACCGTGGGAAAAAAAACTCTGCGACAGTGGGAAGAGTAGTAAGAGCAGTAGTGGATTACTAGCTGCGATAGTTCATGCAAGGTTGGATTTGTTAGTATGGGTATCATGCATCATTACCGTGGCAAGCGATGGCGATGTATCCCAGTTGCTGCAGTCGCTACATTCCTGGAACAATCAAGATCGTTATATAGTAGTGGGAGATCGGCCATAGACCATCTCACTGTGTGGGGGATGTGTGGAGCTTGTCTGCATGCAGTGTACGGTACGGCTTCCCTGAGTGGTGCCAGTTATTCGGCAGTGTATTCCAGCTGGATATCCAGTAATGGCGTCTGATTAACAGGGGCTCACCTGTACCGTTGTGTTTGCGTGTTCTTGGCCATAGATGTTAGGTCCTTACAAGTATGTCTTTTGGTTTTTTATGTTTCCATCTATGGTTGTGGTCGTAGTTTCCCAGATTCAGAATAAACGGGTTCTGCAAATGTCTGGAGTTTCTGTATAGTCATGTGGTGAGTTTGTGGATTACCTCCGTGAGAGTCTCAAGTCGGTATTCCCAGTGAAGGTCCGCGATGCGTGTGTATCGTGGAGCATTGCTTATGATTTTGAGTACTTTGTTTTGTATGAACTGCAGACGCAGCAGGCGTGTAGGCGCAGGAGCTGCGTACGTCATCAGGGGTCGAGTAAGTGACATTGACCTCGACACCGTTCTGTTCAGTGGGAAGGATCCTGTTGAGCATAGAGTAGAGCTGCTTGAGCCTCGCCTGGCTCGGTTGGTCGTGTGTTGTATATGCCCTCCCCCCCCCCCCCCCCCCCGCCCCCCCAAGTAATTTCCGGTCCAGACAGACACCGAGGTATTTGAATTTCTCACGGAAACGTATTGGGCGTGCATGTAGAGTTATTGGTCTGCAGTGTCGGTGTTTGCGCAGTTGCTTCGGTCTTCTAGTGAACAGAACGGCTTCGCACTTGTCGACATTTACTCTAACACGTCATTTCTCCAACCAAGGCTCAGCCACTCTGAGTGCAGTCTGTAAGCGTGACGTAATGCTTGATGGTTTCCAGTCTTGCGCGAGGATGGCTGTGTCATCCGCGTAGATTGCCATCGTTGTGTTGTGTGTGGTTGGGAGATCGTTTATGTAGAGGTTAAACAGTAGGGGCCCTAGGATGCTTCCCTGGGGTACTCCCGCGTGTATACCGTGTCGTGTTGATTGTTTTCCCTCCACGTCAGTGTTGAAACTCCTGTCTGTGTCGCTGAGTTTGCGAATGATGCCGTTGTGTCATAGACGGTCGAAAGCCTTTTCGATGTCCAGGAACACCGCCCCTGTTGCTTTGTTTGTGTTGAAGCCATGTGTTATATGTTCAACGACCCGTAAGAGTTGTTGTGTTGTGGAGTGGTGATTCATGACGCCGAATTGCTCCGGTCTCAGGATGTCATTTGTTATGCAGTGCCTAGTGATGCGTTTGAGAATCACCTTCTCAACAATCTTGCTGAGTGATCTCAGAAGGCTGATGGATCGGTAATTTTGTGGGAGGCTGTGGTCTTTCCCCAGCTTCCTGAACATCAGGACCTTGGCCGTCTTCCAAAAGGCGGGAAAGTGTTGGCATTTAAGTATGGCATTCGTTATGTGTGTTAGGTACTCAGTAACTTTATCCGTGAACTCCTGGAGGACACCCACGTCTGGCTGGCGGCGGCTGGCGCTGGCAGGCGATCTGTGGCCCTGAGCCCGGCAGGGCGTTAGTCCGATCCCCGGCCCATCAGGCAGCGGCTGGACTCCTTCGACAGGCGGGATGTGAGAATGACAGAGAAGCTGAGCGGCGTCCTGGCTGGATCTGTCAGCCGACTCGACGACTCGCCGATTGGATCGATGACAAGCCTGCTTGGGTGGCCAGTATTTATACTTGCCAGAGAGGGTCTGTTGTGGTGTTGGAGCTGCTAAGGTGACGCATGCCGCCTGCTGAAGTGCCTCCTGGTTTCGGTAACTGGGCAGCCACTGACCGGCTGGCGAAAGGCAACACCTGGTGAGCAGCATGGCGTAACGCTGGGTCACTTTACTGCGGCAAGTGGTCCACTTTAGGGCTTTGAGCTCATCCGCCTAGGCTCGTGTCTTTACACATAGCAGCCGGCCGGTGTGGCCGTGCGGTTCTAGGCGCTGCAGTCTGGAACCGCGTGGCCGCTACGGTCGCAGGTTCGAATCCTGCCTCGCGCATGAATGTGTGTGATGTCCTTAGGTTAGTTAGGTTTAAGTAGTTCTAAGTTCTAGGGGACTGATGACCACAGATGTGAAGTCCCATAGTGCTCAGAGCCATTTGCACCTTTTTTTTTCACACATAGCGTAGACAGTTTGCTGTGGTGGTAAGTTCCTATGGGACCAAACTGCTGAGGTTATTGGTCCCTAGGCTTACACACTACTTAATCTAACTTAAACGAACTTACGTTAAGGACAACACACCCAACCCCGAGGGAGGATTCGAATCTCCGACGGGGTGAGCCACACGAAGCGTGACAAGACGCCCTAGACCGCACGGCTACCTCGCACGGCACAGTTTGCTGTACTGCAATGACTGCAGAACAGGTGATGATGAGATGGAGAAGAGACAACATTATGGCAAGAACAGCAGGCACGGGTCGTTCCAGAAGTACTACACCAAGAAAAGATCATAGGATTATTCCACTGCTGTGACCAATAAACGGATAACAACAGTTTAAATCCAGGCAGAGGTTACGAGAATAATGTCACCACTAACAGTAGAGAACCAATTACTGGAATCTGGGTTGAGATATCGAGTTGCTATGCATCGTTCACCACTAACGCCATACCACGTACAACAGAGATGTGCTTCGTGTACAGCTGGTCTCATCTGAGACACGGAGAGCCACTCTGCAGTGTTCGGCAATGTGTCTCGCTTCTGTTTGCGATGGTCGACCACAACATGTCTACAGAGGACTTGGTGAAAGGACTCCGGAAGCACCGTTTCTTCAGACCGATAGCTCTCCAAATCCTGGTATCATGGTTTCGGAAGCTGTTGGACATGACAACGGAAAAAATTTTGTAATAGTTCAAGGAAGGCTGAATGATCGCCAGTATGCGATAACAATGGTACACTCGCTTCTCATAAGCCTCATGGTGAAGGTGACGACGACTTAAGGAAAACCCTCCCCCTTATATTTTTACCACTGTATCCACGCTACTGTCCTCTGCGGGGGGTTGCACATTGGGAGAGGTCGTCGACCTCTGTAAGTTGTACTAACCTGACATCTTCACTCCAAGTAATTTTTCGCAGTGCAGGTAGGCAAGACGTCGGTTCTTGACAAGGTACTGTTGTCTGAAACGGATTGCTACTATATATGACTCGGATATTCAAGGTTAAGCAGACTCTTAAAAGACGTACTCGAAATTTGACGAGGGAAGCCAGTTATTTTATTCGCACCGTTCACACTTGTTAAAACAACAAACCCCAAAATCACAAAGTCGTGTGCTCACAACGATGAACAATCTATTGTCCACATGCAAGATAAACCACACATGTTAGAAGAATACTTTTGAATCACAATGAGTTATAAATGACTTTCCTAATAAGTAATTAGTCTGCAATGCTCGCAGACTTGCGCCAACATGCAACCACACTGCTGCCGACTAAATCACTGCTAACGGGGGTCACTTCCTGGGCATTGTTCGTGGCAATCTGGCGTCGCACGAAGTGATTCAGCTGTTAATATTTTATTTCTTTATTTTACAAAAGTAATAGTTAGATTATCTTAATAAGTATATCCTAACGAGTCCATTGAAGAGAGACCTTTTACCCTTTTGCAAATTGTTATTTAACGTCTCGTTTAATTAATAAATAGTAGTGGAACTTTTCTTGACTATTCATCGGGCATTCAGCGTGGCATCTTCCAAAAGGCGCAATATTTCGGCTTTTTGGTCGATGTCACCCGGCTAAATACCCCCTGAATATTCAAGACATTCCTACGCATGAAAAACCTAAAACTACAGTTTTGAAGCTATAGGTTTTGGCGCGCTAACCATACCGCAGCAGTAAAGCACATCGTAGCATTCTCCGCTGATTCCACATCGGCTGAAAGCAGGAGGTTACCGAACTCAAGCACCGTGTGCAAACCTACATGTGGCAACTTTCATCCGGCGCAAACACCGAACAGTACTTTTGTGTGATATCGGCTGCCTGCTATAACACGTAAGATGCTTTGGATGACAATAAAGCAACCACGATTGCAAAACCCAGAAATGTTAAAGGTACCAGATGGTAGATTCCAACAGGATAATCCAAAGCCCCACACTACAGTTCACGTCACAAATGCCTAAAGCAATGTACAAACCCTTTACTGATCTGGCCTGTCCCCTGATTTGACTCCTTATTTAAAAATATGCATTATATTCGCTAGGAGTTATTCAACTGTTACTGCTCAAAATCTCTAGAAGTCCAGAATTTAGTGGCACCGCAGCTTAAATGTCTGCCTGTACTTAAATGACAGAATCTTCAAGACTTTTTGGTACGTGCCTATGGTAATTTGAATAACAGTCGATAAATAAGATTTCCGTGATTCACCAGGCTGGCGAGAAACAGTCTGAAAAGCTTTTAAGGGTAGGTTGTGCTGAGAAATAGTTGTAAATAAAAAAAATTCGCTACATTGCCCCGTTTCCGGGTAAATTAACATTGAAGTTAGCCAATCAGTCTGCTCTGCACGTAAATTTAAGTGGGCCGCCAGACAGACTAAATGTCAATTGTTCTTATAGCGTAGATGATAGCGCACGACACAGATCAGTCTTTGGCTCTGGTTCAGTCCTTACTAACGTCCGTGTCCAATTTCTATATCACTCTCTTGTTCGGTTTCAGGAAACCAAACGAATAACACGTTTGGCGACACCGTCGCTGGGAGGCCACTGGAATTCGCATACGCAACGGCCTGATTGGCTAACTCCAATGTTAATTAACTCGGAAACGGAGCAACGTATCGAATTTGTTTCTTAACAGTCATTTATGAGCGCACACTACCCTGTAACATCCTTACAGACGTTTCAGACTATTTCTGACCACTCTGTATTCAACGTCCCCTTGATAGCTGAGTGGTCTGCCGGCACGGTAGCTCAGCGTGTTCGGTCAGAGGGTTAGCTGCCCTCTGTAATAAAAAAAAATTAAACTGAGTTCATCGATCAACAACGAACTTAGACGGATGTATTACGACGTCCGCCCCGAGCAGATTCAACGAACAAAAGCGAACAAAATGAGATTTAAAAAAAAAAAAAAAGTGGTCAGCGCGGCGGTCTGTGATGCCAAGGGGCCCGGGTTCGATTCCCGGCTGGGTCTGAGATTTTCTCGGCTCAGGGACTGGGTGTTGTATTGTCCTCATTATCATTTCCTCATCATCAATGGAAGGCAACGGGAAACCACCACTGGAATCACTTCCCTAGACGAACATGCGGTGGACCTCTCTGACGAGGTTTCCCCCAGAACCAGACCTGCCGTAAGGCAGAACACAAAGTTTGTTTTTGTATACCATACATTTCTAACAACCTCATGGACAACAGTTGTTGAAGGGAGGAAGGCTAATTGTTTACCAGTATGAGAGAATAATGGTAAACTCTGTTATCATGACCTTCATGACCATGGTACCAAACGACATATTCCAGCAGGTTCACACCCTAAACACCTTGAGGAATGCACAGTGTCCCCCGAATTGTCACTCATAGAAAATGCGATGGGAAAGTTTATACTTTCATACCAGACTCCAGCCAGCAGTCTTCATGAACTGACGCAGCATGCGGAGGCTGTTTGCTACTACGTTACAACGAATACAAGAGTATATTCTTGTCCATGACGTTCACATCTATTATTCATGTTGATCATGGACACAGTTCCGAATTAAATAAAAGTTTAATTACCTAATACTCACTACGTGATAAACGTCTTCACGGAGTTTGGTAAATATCGGACTGTTGATTCATGGTGTGACACTTTCCATTTCCGTGAGTGTCATTTACTATTTAGTCTATGTCACTTCATTCCAAAGATGCGAACCAGGTAACAAATTGTGTTAGTAGTCAGTTTCTCTACTGCCACAGGGTTAATCTTTGCGGAACACTCTTCAATAAGTTCCGAAAGCTGATCTTTTGATTTGTTCGTATTGTCGTGTTAATGACCTCACTGTTTGGTGCCGAAACGCTTCCCATATTTATGAATCGTGGTGATTAGTTATTGATGAGTTTTCAGATCAGTTAATCTGACGAGTATCCGACGCACTAGTGCATCTCAAACTTGTTTGGTAGGGTTCAGGTACGAGTCTTGAACATTCAGCAACTGCTCATTTTATTAGAACAGTGCCACATAGGTACCGACGATCCAGAGACGAATTTCAGCAGGCAATACGTCAAAAAGTCATGAAAGCTTCAACAATTTTGTTCTGCGCCTCTGCGGGAAGGAGATTCACCTTTTACCGACGCCTTGAGCAACTACGGAAGAAGAAAGGCCGTTCGCTGTCCTACCTCGCCTTTGTATCACAGTGCCAGTATGAAGACACCACACCATAGTTCCTGCAATGTAAGGACGTACTTGACTGTAGGATACCACACGTCTGCTTTGACCCTTGACGTAGTTGCTCTGCGCTGCAGTGTGCTGTGTGACGTCATGGAGCCGCGATGAATTTGTTTTGGAATGGAAGTGAAATGTAGAGGGCGTGGTGTATGTGATGGCGATGTGGTTGGGAGGTATGTTATTGTGTTGTTTAGTGTGTTACAGTCGTCATTATGAAGTATGTACAGAATTGCGTGGTGACCCAGTGGAGTATACTATGCAGAATGTTGTCATATAAAACAGAATAAGTCGTAAAATTGAAACTGTTCTTTTAGGTGCCTGCGAACCACCGAGTAAGTGGCTCAATGGTTTTAATTAAATCATGGGAGAAGAAAGGTGAATCAATGTTTATTAATATATCAAATATGCAATTCTGTTAGCAATAAACATTTATCCACCTACCTTCTCCCATAATTTAATTAAAAGACACTGATTCACCTACCTTCTCCCGTAATTTAATTAAAAACATTGATCGACCTACGTTCTCCCATGATTTCATTAAAAAACATTGATTCACCTACCTGCTCCCACGATTTAACTAAAAAACATGGACCCACTTACGACATTTTTTTATTTTCTCATCGGTTCCGCTGTCTTGTCCTATCGACTCATCATTCGTCATGTTCACTTCCCATAATTCATCGCGCATACAGTTGCCAACTGTGACACGCAACAGAAAATCCGCCGCCATCGTAAGTGTACTTTTACTGTAGGGTTGAGCTATATAGGTGAACTGGGGATTGGGATACCGTGATTTTATGGTGTTTTTTTGTATGGTTTTGTCAAGTTTTGTTTTTTGGAAGTTTCGAGTTTTTTTTCAGTGGTGCGTCTTGAATGGTATTGTTGTTTTTATTATCGAATTTTTAGTTTGTCCCCGCCCTGAATCCCCTTTTTTGCCGCAGTTGTCTCGCTAATTTCATTGAGTTCAGTCAGTGTATTGGTTCTCGTGGTGTTCGTATTTTTACGGTGTTACGATCGATGTTTTGGTGCCATGTTTGATACACTCGAAATGGGGGTTTTCGGCATGGTGATGAAGTCATTGGCTAAAGCAAACGGACGGTATCCCAGTCTCTAGTAATCTCCACTGTAAGTATCTATTCACCACCGCCCAGATGCAGTATTTCTAAGACCGGATAGAACGTGCATTTATTTATGAGAGAATTCATGTAACACGGTGAGGCTTGGCAATTACTTACGACCAACTTTTTTATATTTTGTACCAGTTCAGTGGTAGCCAGCATCGAGTCGAATGGGGTGGGGTCGACAGTGTCACTCACAGCAGAATGGAGAACAAAATCGCTGGGTGCAATAAGCGATAGAAGAAAAAGTTTGAAAGATGCAGAAAGCAGATCGACCCGTCGATTCCAGGCGTGTCACACATAATTTTCAACTTTAGTGAACGACCACTAACCTAAGAGGAATTGTGTGTCCTTCAAAAATGTGGTATTTTCGCTGTCATCTCCAGAACTTTACCTGTCAAGGGTGTCATTGTTAACACTAAGCACTCATCTGACCCCTTCCCTCTGAAAAAGCTGAAGAAATACGCACTGAAACCGGCAGGATACTGTGTCGAGCAAAGCCACCTACTTGCAACCTAAAAAGAGAAAAATTACAAGCTATCCAGAGCCTTAACTCTAACATGCGAAATTTGACTGTTGTAATGAAGCCAAAGATTATATGCAGAAGATAAGCGACCTAATAGACCCGACGATGTGCTAAAGCTTAGTACGGATACAGCGCAATACGAATACGAATCGATCAGTCAAGACATCTTCCCTCTCAGTGGATGTACAAAGGAATCTGCACAAAAAGAAGCGATGTATGGGTTACTAAAAATCTACTATGACGGGTTGCCATTAAGACCAATCGTAAGCACTCTTGGCTGACTGACGAATGAAGTGGCGGAACTCTTGACCTCTCTGCTTCAGTCACACATGGAGAACACCGATATATACATGAAGAAATCCGGAAATTCACTGGTAAGCTGAAGAAACTAAAACTTGGATCAAACAACATCCTGGATAGCTTTGATGTTGTTTCTTTATTTCCTTAAGTGTCACTCAATGACTCAATGGAGCGTATCAGTTCCATTTTCCCGAAGGGTATCACGAAGCTGCTTCATATATGTTTTCCCACGAGCTACTTCATGCGGAATAGCAATTTCTACGAATAGTTGGATGGCGTTGCTATGAGTTGTCCACTTAGGCCGATGGTGGCCAGTTTCTTCATGGAGCATTTAGAAAGACAAGCATTGAACTTGGCAGCTCGTAAACTTAAGATGTGGCACTGGAACGTTAACAACTCCTTCATCATGTGGAGCCATGGTGAAAAACAGCTCTGTGACTTCCGAAGACAACTGAAGAATTTCCATGTCAAACTTTAAATTTACTATGGATATAGAAAAAGATCAACAGCAACCCTTTTTATATGTGCTGGGTACAAGGAGGGAACCTGGTCCACAGCGTGTATCGAAAACCGATACACACGCTCCAATACCTGCAGAGACTTTCAATCATCCCCATGCCAGAAAAGAGGTATTATTAATACGCTTGTAACACGGGAATATGAATATGTGAGCCGCAGAATCTCGGACACGAGACGCAACACCTAGAATGCGTTCTAAAGAACAATGGGAACTCTACCATTTGCATAATAAGTGCTCTGAAACCTAAATCCCGGCGAAGTGACACGTCAGAAAAAGAAATGTCGTGTACGGCGTTTCTGACATGCATCCCCAGGGTGTCGGATAGACTCGGCCGTACATTGGTCAAATACGGAGTAAAGACAACGTGAAAACTGAATAAGATCAGAGAGTGTCTGAAATCGGCAAAGGACAAAAGGGACCCACTCGAAATCTTGCTTGTACACCGTATACCGTGTACATGTGGATAAGTCCATGTTGGAATGACCGGACGATTGAGCAATACCAAGATCGTCGAACATAACGGTATTTCAGATGCGGAAGGTGGAGAAATCGGCCTGGTTGAGCATGCGCTGTGGGACATAAACTACATAATAAATTCATCGACACGCAGGTTCTCGCTGTAGAAAAGGGCTACCACGCTAGTCTGTTCGAGGAAGCACTAAAATCCAGAAACACGACAACAGCTTTAAGAAGAGAGAAGAAAGTCTCAGAATTAACAGATCCTGATTTCCCGTGCTGCAGTGAACTACAGCGGTAGCGGTCAGGAAAAGGTCCTCAGAAGTTGTCAGGACAAGTACTCTAATACACTTTTTACCTTCATGGCCGACCACAGTTATGCAGAACTTTTTGGAAGAGATTTCCGCAATTTGACGGTAATTTGTAGGCATATGGCAGTAAGTTCTTTAAAAAAATATGTTTTCACTTTCTGACATAAACAATGAAGCATGACATAAACAATGAAGCACCCATAAGGGGATGAGGAAACTAAATGAAACTTCATGAGTTGAGTGAGTTTGTGATGTTATTTCTGTGATTACTATATCGAGTCGAATTTACAAAGTACTTGTCAGGATGAGCCCACATATCAGTATGACTCAGCACGTCCTCTGGCGTGGATGCTTGCGCCGATTCGGTTGGGAAGGGTGTTGTAAATATCCTCTCCTGCGGCAAGCTGGCCCACAACTGCTGTAACAGCTGTTGTAACTAGGCCTTGATATCCTGGATACTGATGCTGGGACGGGGTTGACGTCCAAGTTGGTCCCACACATGTTCTGTCGGGGACATATCTGGGGCTCTTGCTGGTCACAGGAGTCCCTCACACTACGCAGGCGGTTCATCGGTTCACAGAGACACGTGCATTGTGTGGACGAACATTGTTCTGTTGAAAATTGACAACACAATACTGTCGCATGAGAGATAGCACATGAGGAAACGGGATGTCCGTGACATACAGTTGTGCTGTCAGAGTTCCCTCAATCACTACCACCTGTGACCTGAAGTCATACATGATGACTCCCCACACCATGACTACAGGAATAAAATCACTGTGCCTTTCCAGAATTTTGGTAGAACGGGGCACTTCCCTGGGTCGCCGTCATTCTGGCCGACGATAGTCATCTGGGGTGTGACACGATCGCGAGCCATCACTGAACACAGTGCGATGCCATTCATCAGCAGTCAACGGGTTCATATTGCTCGGCAGCCTACGCATGGGACAGTAATTCCCCAGTCCGGTTGCTGCTAGTCAGACCAGTGCTGCGGAATGACAGAAAGTTGCATGCAGTCCGTTACTTGTGCTTGTTGTACACTGTGGTGATCCTCCTTTGTGATGGTCAGACATGGTGGACCGGAACCTTGGAGACGAGTATGCCTGTCTTCACTTCCCCATGCAGTCCAACATGTAATCACCGTAACCTCCGAATGACGCACAAATCTGGATATTGCACGATTGAGCATCTGGCCAAATGGAGGCCCACAATGAGGCCCTTTTCGAACTCTGTCAGTTGCTGATAACGCTGTTTTACGAAAGTACATGGCACCTCCTCACTCAGTATGTGACACTGTTCTCACCTCTTATTTACCCTACCAAACCTGGTAACAACACTAAACACACTGTAACGCGATCTGATTCGAAAATAAGTAGAAAATAATCACACAGCACACACTTTCATAAATTCAGTTAAACGGACAGAAATGAGGGCTCGCATAGCTAAAGTATGTAAGTAGCACATAAATTAATAGGTTCATGAATCTAATAGATTAATTTACACATGCGTTAGCCTTCCACTATAGCGTCTAGCTGTGCACTGGAGCCAACTCCCCTTTGTGTACACGTCAGTTCAGTGTAGGGAAAATAGTTAGTTATCAGAGTGATCAGCTGCAATTCTAATTCGCTTTGTACATGACATTGTATTAGATGAGTGAGGTAACACAATACAGTGTCTCACACAACACGATGTCTCATAACAGAAGCCCGTATCTCAGCATACAGCGACCTACCTTTTTATATGCACCTGAAACCTAATTAGCATGTACAGAGATTCTGCTTATAACTATATGAGAAACCCAGCGCTATCCAGGTATGTACAGGGCTATTACAAATGATTGAAGCGATTTCATAAATTCACTGTAGCTCCATTCATAGACATATGGTCACGACACACTACAGATACGTAGAAAAACTCATAAAGTTTTGTTCGGCTGAAGCCGCACTTCAGGTTTCTGCCGCCAGATCGCTCGAGAGCGCAGTGAGACAAAATGGCGACAGGAGACGAGAAAGCGTATGTTGTGCTTGAAATGCACTCACATCAGTCAGTCATAACAGTGCAACGACACTTCAGGACGAAGTTCAACAAAGATCCACCAACTGCTAACTCCATTCGGCGATGGTATGCGCAGTTTAAAACTTCTGGATGCCGCTGTAAGGGGAAATCAACGGGTCGGCCTGCAGTGAGCGAAGAAACGGTTGAACGCGTGCGGGCAAGTTTCACGCGTGGCTCATGCCACAACTGGAGACCGACAGCGCCGACTTCATCTTTCAACAGGATGGTGCTCCACCGCACTTCCATCAAGATGTTCGGCATTTCTTAAACAGGAGATTGGAAAACCGATGGATCGGACGTGGTGGAGATCATGATCAGCTATTCATGTCATGGCCTCCACACTCTCCCAACTTAACCCCATGCGATTTCTTTCTGTGGGGTTATGTGAAAGATTCAGTGTTTAAACCTCCTCTACCAAGAAACGTGCCAGAACTGCGAGCTCGCATCAACGATGCTTTCGAACTCATTGATGGGGACATGCTGCGCCGAGTGTGGGAGGAACTTCATTATCGGCTTGATGTCTACCGAATCACTAAAGGGGCACGTATCAAACATTTATGAATGCCTAAAAAAACTTTTTGAGTTTTTGTGTGTGTGTGCAATGCATTGTGAAAATATCTCAAATAATAAAGTTATTGTAGAGCTGTGAAATCGCTTCAATCATTTGCAATAACCCTGTATTTAATTTAATCTTCTGCTAGTCTATCTCCTCTTCCCTCCTCTCTCGAGGACTGATGACCTCAGATGTTCAGTCCCATAGTGCTCAGAGCCATTTGAACCATTTGAAGCTCCTCTCTCTCTCTCCATCTCCTCCTTCCCCTCTCTCTGTCCCTCTCCTCCTTACCCCTCTCTCTGTCCATCTCCTCCTTACCCTTCCCTCTGTCCACTTCCTCCTCCCCCCTCTCTCTACCCAATCCGCTTTCTCCTAAGTCACCTCTCCCCTCTCCTCCATCTATCCATCTTCCTTGTGCCTGTCCATCAACTCCACCCCTCCCTCTTTATGTCAATCTCCACCATCCTCTCTCTCTGTCCACCTCCTCCACCTCACACTCTCTGTCCATCTCCTCCTTACCCTTCTCTCTATCCAGCTCCTCCTTCCGTCTGTTTCTATCCACCTCCTCCTCCCTCTCTCTCTCTTTATCCACCTCTCCTCCCTCCTCTCCCTATCCATGCCCCCTGCCCTGTCAGTCATTTCAACCCCTCCCTCTCTCTGTCCACCTCATCCACCCTCACTCTCTGTCCAGCTCCTCCTCCCCTGTCACTGTCAGTCTCCTCCCCCTCTGTCCATCTGCTCCTACCCCTTCTCTCCATCTCCTCCTCCCCTTCTCTGTCCATCTGCTCCCCCCCTCTCCCTGTTCATCTCTTCCCCTTTCTTTCTGTGTCCATCTCCTCCGCACCCCTCTCTCTGTCCATTCCCCTCCTGTATCTCTGCCCATCTCTTCCTGTTTGTGCCTATCTCCTCCTTCCCACTCGAGTTCCGTCCATCTCCTCGTCTTCCCTTCTCTCTCCATGTTATCACACTCACCCTAATAGGAGGCTGGTGGTTCTTACCGCTACAGTATTTCTTTCCACATTGTAACTAACATGTGTACCAAATTTGATGCGGCTTTGCTCACATGTGCTCATGTTAAATATATTTCACACATATTTAACATATTTCACGCCTGTTTGTCCACATATTTCACCTGCATATCTACCGAATGTTACCCTGCAGTTTCATTTTCACGCAGCTTGATGATTATGACATCGTATCTCCTGAATTATATGCTGTACAACGATATAATTTTGCAGATACTTCAAGTGGTGTATGTGCCTATTGTCTGTGAAATGTGTTGTGAATAGAGTTAGTAGTAAAGAAATAATAAATTAAAAAGTCAGTTTCAGACGAATGTCAGTGTCTCCTGAACCATATGTCGTAAAGTGAGATTTTCTTTCTAGGTACATTCTGCGAATTGTATTGCGAATAAAGTTGGCAGAAAAAATTAATTAAAGCATCATGTATGATGCGGCAGTTTTTTCTCGCTTCTCACTATTTGCACTCATGTCTCCTGAATCATGTGTCGTACAATGACGTAATTTTTCTGGTACATTCAGTGGTGTATGTGAATACTGTCTGCAAAATGTGTCACGAATACAGTTGGTAGTAAAGAAGTAATAAATTAAAACGTCATGCTTCAGGTGGCAGTTTTACTGCATGAATAGCGAAAATGTAGTAAGCGACAATCTTTTTTCCTTTCACCGTTTTCTATGGGTCATCACCGAGAACAAGTTTCGTGAAGGTTTGAAGTTATGTGTAAAGTTTGTTGCAGGTCTCTAAGTGATGTCATTCTCAAATAGTGAATACTAAAATATGTGTATTCTCACGTCTTCAGCCACACTACTTTTTCAGCCCCACTCCCCCTTCGATACGTGGGTGGTTCTTACCCCCACAGTGATTCATTCCGGACAGTAAATGATATGTGGACGAAGTCTGGTTGAAATCGGTGCAGTGAGTTAGGAACAGATGTGGATCATATATACATACACACGTAGAAACATATGTACATTTATTTTATAATTTGTATAGAATGTGGATTCACAGAGTTAGCTCTGTAGTTGAGTGGTGATTTGTCAAAGTGCTGTGACCCGCATTGTTAACTTCTGTAAGATAACAAGATGGTAGCCCTCCAGCGTGGCACATTCAAATAGACGAAGAACAAAGAATGGTATTCTGGACGTAACCTCGCATGACGACAGGTGAGAACACGTAACGTACCCAGGAACATTGTCGGGCATGATCGTTTTGGTGGTCCAGATGCTATGATAGGCGGAGGCATAATGTTTCATGGACACTGGTCTGCAAATCTTTGAACAACGTTATTGACCCACTGCACTCCTTCCGCACGCACGCCTGTTCGGCAACGCATTCGGCTCTGACATCCGTTTTAGGGATGACAATGCGCGACCGTGTCGAACAGCGCAGATGGACATTTTGAAATGAGAGCATATTCGGTGAATGAACTGGCCTGCCGTTCACCCGGAATAACAATCAACGAAAAACGTCTGAGGTGAGTTGGAAAGACGTATTGCAGCACCTGCACAAACGCCAGCGACCATCCGGAAGTTGTCTTCCTACCACAAGAACTCCTTACCAACCTTGTAGCATGGGAGCGCGTTGCGTTAAATGCCCTACCGTCCGTGGTGATCCACACCCTATTAAGAACTATGTTCCTATGTCCCGCCTTTTGTAATGTCCAGAAGACCATTATGAATCGCGATGATTTCATTGCAATTACTACATTTGAATTCAAGTGTAATTTCTTTTCGTCTCATTGCGTATTTCTTTCAGTTACCTTCTGTATTGTACCGTACTGAACTGTAGCAGTTCTTTCTACATGTGGTCAAAGATTCATCGAGCTATGTTACCTGACGGTGAGACATCACAGAAAAGCCCCTTTCGTCCTTGCGTTTTGCACACCAGAGCAATTGTAGATACAGAGGCACCACCAACTTTGGCTCTAGTAACATACGAGGGGTAGTGAAAAAGTAAAGGGACTTTTGAGAAAAGCAGTATTTATTCTAATGATAGAAAACTGAAACATACATTATTTTTCTACATAGCCTCCCTGCCCTTCAACGCACTTTGTCCGACAATTCACAAGTTTTTTGATTCCATCGGAAAAAGCTTTTTCGTTGCACTTGTAACCAATTTTGCACCGTACTGTGTCGACTGCAAATATTCTTCCCCTGAGCGCTTCCTTCAATGGTCCAAATATATGGAAATCCTTTGGAGTCAGGTCTAAACTGTATGCCGGGTGTACCAGCAATTCGAATCCCAACTCCTGTATTGTTTCGGCCGTCCGTTTGGGAGAATGTGGCCTAGCGTTACCTTGCTGCAAGATGATACCTTTTCGCTGTTTTCCGCGACGCTTGTATCTAATTCTAGATTTCTGGTTAGCTCGCAACACATGACAATACTTCTCACTGCTCTCAATTTCGCCTTTTGGGGTGATGCCGGCCAGTGTTGCCGGGCGGTTCTAGGCGCTACAGTCTGGAACAACGCGACCGCTACGGTCGCAGGTTAGAATCCTGCTTCGGGCATGGATGTGTGTGATGTCCTTAGGTTAGTTAGGCTTAAGTAGTTCTAAGTTCTAGGGGACTGATGACCTCAGAAGTTAAGTCCCATAGTGCTCAGAGCCATTTGAACCTTTCGGAGTGAAATGAACGGCTACCACATCTTCCATGTCCCAGAATAGTGTTAGCATAATCTTACCAGCTGATGGTTGACGTTTAAATTTCTTAACTTCTGGCGATGATGGGTGTTTACAAACCATGTTCGCTGCCTTGCTTTCCGGTTTGAGATGATGCACCCACGTTTCGTCTACTTTAAAGATTGGCTGTAAAAATCCCATGATAACGGGCTAAATGTTTACAACAGGTGTCCACCCTTTGCGCCTTATGCTGCGCTGACAATTCTTTCGGTACCCACCTTGTAGACACTTTCCCAAGATATAGCCTGTCATGTAAGATGGAATACCCTGAAATATGACTGATATGTAAACTATTGGTGGCTTCGTCCACTGTGGTTCGTCTGTTTTCCATCACCATATTCTCGACGACTTCCAAATTTTCCTTAGTTGTTGATGTCGATGGCCTGCCCGGCCTTTCCTCGTCACATAGAGATGTTCTTCCCCGTCTGAAGCGCTCTATCCATTTGTAGATTTTGCTTCGCGATAAACAGCTCTTACCATACTGCGCTTGCCTCCGACGAATAATTTCCGCACGTCTGACACCTTCCGCTACCCAGTAGCACGTCCTCTTGCATTGATGCATGCCTGTATTCGTCGTGGCATACTATTCACAAGTCCATCAAAGCACTATTGATCCAGATTGTCCCACTACTGAACGGCGATTCGGCGTAGATCCCTCAGAATGGTTGGTGGGTCACGTCATCCATAAACAGCCCTTTTCAATCTATCCCAGCCATGTTTGATAGGGTTCATGTCTGGAGAACATGCTGGCCACTCTAGTCGAGCGATGTTGTTATCCTGAAGGAAGTCATTCACCAGATGTGCATGATGGGGGCGCGAATTGTCGTCCATGAAGACGAATGCCTCGCCAATATGCTGCCGATATGGTTGCACTATCGGTCGGAGGATGGCATTCACGTATCGTACAGGCGTTACGGCGCCTTTTATGACCACCAGCGGAGTACGTCGGCCTTACATAATGCCACCTCAAAACAGCAGGGAAGCTCCACCTTGCTGCACTCACTGGACAGTGTATCTAAGGCGTTCAGCCTGGTCGGGTTGCCGCCAAACACGTCTCCGACGATTGTCTGGTTGAAGGCATATGCGACACTCATCGGTGAAGAGAACGTGATGCCAATCCTGAGCGGTCCATTCGGCATGTTGTTGGGCCCATCTATACCGCATTGCATGGTGTCGTGGTTACAAAGATGGACCTCGCCAGGGACGCTGGGAGTGAAGTTGCGCATCATGCAGCCTATTGTGCACAGTTTGAGTCATAACAAGACGTCCATGCTGCACGAAAAGCATTATTCAACATGGTGGCGTTGCTGTCAGGGTTCCTCCGAGCCATAATCCGTAGGTAGCGGTCATCCACTGCAGTAGTAGCCCTTGGGCGGCCTGAGCGAGGCATGTCATCGGCAGTTCCTGTCTCTCTATATCTCCTCCATGTCCGAACAACATCGCTTTGGTTGACTCCGAGATGCCGGGACACTTCCCTTGTTGAGAGCCCTTCCTGGCACTAAGTAACAATGCAGACGCGATCGAACCGCGGTATTGACCGTCTAGGCAT
Source organism: Schistocerca americana (assembly GCF_021461395.2). NCBI lineage: Eukaryota > Metazoa > Arthropoda > Insecta > Orthoptera > Acrididae > Schistocerca > Schistocerca americana. The sequence continues at coordinate 653,845,002 of NC_060130.1, read as the reverse complement.
GGTTGAACTACAGACAACACGAACCGTGTACGTCCTTTCTGTTGGAATGACTGGAACTGACCGGCTGTCGCATCCCCTCCGTCTAATAGGCGCTACTCAGGCATGGTTGTTTACATCTTTGGGCGGGTTTAGTGACATCTCTGAACAGTCAAAGGGACTGTGTCTGTGATACAACATCCACAGTCAACGTTTATCTTCAGAAGTTCTGGGAACCGGGGTGATTTAAAACTTTTTTTGATGTGTGTATATTGTAGTCGGGGAAATATTGTACAAAAAATTATGAATAACTGCAAAAAATTGTTATTCTATTTCCATGTTATTATTTAGGAAACTATACCTTCAGTCCTTAAACCCAAGGATGTGATGCGAGTTTAGTCTGCTATTAATATTTTTGCTCTCATTTTCTAGTCTATCCACTGCAGTACTCTCTTATCCATTGTAGATTGTTATTTGCTTTATTATCTGCAGGTTCTTTATGTCCGCCCATAGAAAATGAAATGTTTCTTTCGTCCGGCCTGGCGCCTTCCATGGCATCGAGCGCAAACAGCCTCGCGGCCGCGGTCACAATCCACGCAGTTTGGACGATGTGAAGCATGCGACACTAATTACACGACATATTGCTCCGTATATTTAATTAAAAACTTTTATTGACGAACCTGTATTAATTCTCTGTACTTCTACACTATCAAATCAGTTTAGGTAAGTGTCACTAGACCCGCTTTGGCCCAAGAGACAAAGTTTAACCTTTCACTGTTCCAAAGTCAATAATTAATAGCCTGTAGCAATCATAGGACTTTCAGAAAGATTCTGACATTCGACCAGTGGTTGGGAACACACTATCTGATCAAAATATCAAAATTGTCCAGACCCTCCACGTAATGCGGAATTGATCACTAGATGTCATGGGAGGAAGACCCGACAGTATAAAAGGAAACGGGGCGTATTACGCTATGTGATCAAAAGTGTCCAGACACCTGGCTGAAAATGACTTACAAGTTCGTGGCGCCCTCCATCGGTAATGGGGGAATTCAACATGGTGTTGGCCCACACTTAGCCTTGAGGACAGCTTCCACTCTCGCAGGCATTCGTTCAATCAGGTGCTGGAAGATTTCTTGGGGAATGGCAGCCCATTCTTCACGGAGTACTGCACTGATGAGAGGTATCGATGTGAGTCGGTGAGGCCTGGCACGAAGTCGGCGTTCCAAAACATCCCAAAGGTGTTCTATAGAATTCAGGTCAGGACTCCGTGCAGGCCAGTCCATTATAGGGGTGTTATTGTCCTGTAACCACTCCGCCACAGGCCGTGCATTATAAGCAGGTGCTCTATCGTGTTGAAAGATGCAATCGCCATCCCCGAATTGCTCTTCAACAGTGGGAAGCAAGAAGGTGCTTAAAACATTAATGTAGGCTTGTGCTGTGATAGTGCCACGTAAAACAACGCCCTCCACGAAAAACACGACCACACCATAACACCACCGTCCCCAAATTTTACTGTTAGCACTACACATGCTGGCAGATGATGTTCACCGGGCATTCGCCATACCCACACACTGCCATCGGATCGCCACATTGTGTACCGTGATTCGTCACTCCACACAACGTTTTTCCACTGTTCAATCGTGCAATGTTTACACTTCTTACACCAAGCGAGGCGTCGTTTGGCATTTACCGGAGTGATCTGTGGCGTATGAGCAGCCGCTCGACCGTGAAATCCAAGTTTTCTCACCTCTCGCCTAGCTGTCATAGTACTTGCAGTGGATCCTGATCAGTCTGTAATTCCTTTGTGATGGCCTGGATAGATGTCTGCCTATTACACATTACGACGCTCAGGTTCAAATGGCTCTGAGCACTACGGGATTTAACATCTGAGGTCATCAGTACCGTAGAACTTAGAACTACTTAAACCTAACTAACCTAAGGACATCACACACATCCATGCCCGAGGCAGGATTCGAACCTGCAACCGTAGCGGCCGCGCGGTTCCAGACTGAAGCGCCTATAACAGCTCGGCCACACCAGCCGGCACCCTCTTCAACTGTCGGCGGTCACTCAGTCAACAGACGAGGTCGGCGTGTACGTTTTTGTGCTGTACGTGTCTCTTCACGTTTCCACTTCACTATCACATCGGAAATAGTCGACCTAGGGATGTTCAGGAGTGTGGAAATTACGCGTACAGACGTATGACACAAGTGACACCCAATCACCTGACCACGTTTGAAGTCCGTGAGTTCCGCGGAGCGCCCCATTCTGCTCTCTCACGATGTCCAATAACTACTGAGGTCGCTGATATGAAGTACCTGGCAGTAGGTAGCAGCACAATGCACCTAATATGAAAAAGTATGTTTTTGGGGGTGTCCAGATACTTTTGATCACATAGTGTATGTTGACACCAGAGAGTCTCTAACAGCCGAATAGATGGACGAGGTGAGCTCAGTGACTTCGAACGTGTGCTAGGCATTCGATATCACATGAGTAACAAATCGATCAGGGCCATTTCAACCCTTCTAAAGCTGCACAAGTCGACAGTTGTTGCGACTGTGAAGTGTAAGCGCGAAGAAGCAACCACAGTTAAAAGCAAGACCGGGCAGACCTCACGCACTGACTGACAGAGCCGGTCCAGCAGTGCGAAGAGTGGCTGTAAACAATCGCATGAAATCGGTTGAAAGAGTCGATCGTGAGTCCCAGTGTGCTACCAGCAGACCAGCTTGTATAACGACTGCGCGTAGGGAGTTGAAAAGAATGGGGTACAATGATAGGGCAGTTTCCTATGAACAACACATTTCTGTAGTCAATGCTAAGCGACGCTTGAAGCGGTGTAGTCATTTGTAGTGATGAATCACACTGTACCGTGTGGCAATCCAGTGGAAGGGTCTGGGCTTGGCGAATGCCTGGAGAACGTTAACTGCCATCGTTCGTAGTGCCAGCAGTAAAGTATGGAGAGGGTGGTGTTACGGTACGGGAATGTTTTCCACGGTTACGATGTCGTCCCCCTATTGCACCTAAGAGAACGCTAAATGCGAATGATATAAACACATTTTACAGCATCGTGTACTTCGTACAGATGGGGATCAGTCCGGAGACTATTACTGCATCAGCGTCACATTGGACCCTGTCATAAAGTAACACCTGTAAGACAATGAACAGCAACATTCCTGTAATGGATTAGTCTGCTCTCACTTCCAACCTTAAGCCATTGAAGTGAGTTAGAACATCGATCTCGCTCCAGTGTCCGACATCCATCACTACCTTCCCTGTTTTCGGCTCTTGAGGAAGAAACGGGTGCTCTTCCCCAAATGATTCAAATGGCTCTGAGTACTATGAGACTTAACATCTGAGGTCATCAGTCTCCTAGAACTTAGAACTACTTAAACCTAACTAACCTACGGACTTTGCCGGCCGAGGTAGCCGAGCGGTTCTAGGAGCTACAGTCTGGAACCGCGCGACCGCTACGGTCTCAGGTTCGAATCCTGCCTCGGGCATGGGTGTGTGTGATGTCCTTAGGTTAGTTATTTTTAAGTAGTTCTAAGTTCTAGGAGACTGATGACCTCAGAAGTTAAGTCCTATAGTGCTCAGAGCCATTTGAACCATTTAACCTACGGACATCACACACTTCCATGCCCGAGGCAGGATTCGAATCTGCGACCGTAGCAGCAGCGCGGTTCCAGGCTGAAGCGCCTAGAACCGCTCGGTCAAAGAGGCCGGCTGCTCTTCCTCCACAGACATTCAGATACCTCCTTGAAAGTGGTCCCAGCAGAGTTCAACTCGACATAAAGACGAAGGGAGGACACAACCCATATTAATGTACTTTAGATCAGAAAGTGCATGTACGAAGCTAACATTTCGTACACCACTTCCAGATGGCTCCTTCCAACTTCAGCTGATAATTTTCACACAACGAAACAGGAATATAGTTCAATATCAATAGATCAAAAGTCATGTAAAAGGCACTACTCCCAAATTTCCGTGGATACAGATGGAATTTATTTCAGTTAAAAGTTGCCAAGTCCCTTTCGTTCGGTGGACACTACCTCGAGCTATCTAACAGTCCACGCTCTAAGCTGCCTCTCCCTATCGGGCATTACATACCCACTAAAAGGCAACAGTTGCCTAGAAAGCCATAAAAGAACTAAACCAAATTCCACGCCCGCACGTGGGAACACACTTCCGATTCCTCAAGTCTTTCCATATTTGAAAGGTACCTTTGTTAATCAAGAAAAATCACTAACTCCTGACCTAAGTCAAATATTTTAAAACACCAACTCCGCCCTACAGGGCCCACGAATTGCCACGTCAACTCCGAGGGGCTGCCCACCTACTCCTGGTTTTGCGAGCCCCAGGTCGCTCCAAGAAATTATTTATCATCCCTTCCAGCTACTCAGAATTAGGAGGAGAATGGATGCAGTTTCATTGATTATTTCCTGCTCTCACTGACAGAGTTTTTGTAAAGTGCTGCTTACTGCCAGGACTTCCAGAAGTTTCTTCCAACAGGAGCTGCAAAACCGCCCTTGGAAACAACATGTTAGGTTCAGCGTATTACGCATTTAGGAGGATCATAGAAAGACCGGTACACCATTTCCAGGCTGAACAAAGCCCCTTCTTCCAGCTACCATAAACTGGCAATGGTGTCGACAGTACTGAACAGACCGAACACACAGGCGCGATCAAAAAGTGATATGCTACAATGTTGTGGCTCTGAGCACTATGGGACTTAACGTCTAAGGTCATCAGTCCCCTAGAACTTAGAACTACTTAAACCTAACTAACCAAAGGACATCACACACATCCATGCCAGAGGCATGATTGGAACCTGCGACCGTAGCGGTCGCGCGGTTCCAGACTGCAGTGCCTAGAACCGCTCGGCCGCCCAGGCCGGCTTACAATATTGTACCCTAACTGTGGAGCATGTACTTGCTTCTGATTTTTTTATATTGTATGTTTTTTCATGTAGCATATATTACAGTGGGTGTCATTAGTTGCCTGTAAAGGCAAAAATAGTGTCGATCCTTTTGTTTGATTATTGTTACACCGAAGAAGTTTAATTTGTCGATCGATTGTTAATTTTATATTTTGGAGCTAGTGATAGTATCATTAGCATCAGTATGCCAAATACACTTCGACTGTCATAAAAAACACAATTTTACGTGTCGTAATACCAAAGAACATTTACAAGATTGAAACTTCTTGTCAGATTAAATCTGTATGCCGAACTGAGATTCGCACTTGGGGCCTTTGCCTTTTGCGAGCAAGTCCTCTGCCAACTAAGCTAACAAAGCACACAACACGACCTGTGCTCATAACTTTACTTCCAGCAGTTCCTCTGCTCCTACCTTCCAGAGTGAAAATTCACTCTGGAAATATCCCCCAGGCTGTCGCTAAGCCATGTGTCCTCAATGTTGTTTCTTCCACGAGTGCTAGATCTGCACTGTTCGCAGGACAACTTCTGTGAAGTCTGGAAGTTAAGAGATGAGGAACTGGCGGAAGTAAAGCTACGAGGACAGGTCGTGAGTCATGCTTGGGTAGCTCTGTTGGTAAACCTTACCTCCGAAAGGCAAAGCTCCTGAGTTCAAGTCTCGGTGCGCCTCACTGTTTTAATGAACCAGGAGGTTTCAGATCAGCGCACACTCCACTGCAGAGTGAAAACTCATTATAGGTTTACAAGATTATCTATCCGTAGAGGCATACCAACGTAGTAGCACCGAGGCGGCCGTGGCATTACAACAAGCAGTAACAGAACAGGCGAAAGCGTCAGCTCATGAACTGAAGGGACCAGCGAGTTTCGGCGTAGCAGAAGCGACCCCGAAGAACTATACTCTGAGGAAAGAAACAAATTGACTATAGCTAAACTATCAGACAAGCTATGAGAATGGCTTCACTTAAATCCAGGACAAAGAATCACCGAAACATCCTCACATAGCTGGATTCCCACTCTCCCCGGCACGGTAGCTCAGCGTCTTCGGCTCATTACTCTCTGTTGTAAAAAATCTGAGTAAAGGAATCAACGATCAATTTGAATGGATGTCATGTGACGTCAACCCCGACCAAAAGCCACGAACAATACCGAAAAAAAAGGTCGGTAACGCACGCCCGTGCGATAGTGATCGACTCGGAGGTAAGCCGGTTCGAATCCTGGAGGTGGATGAAATTTTCACTGTCAGTATTTGGCTAGCAAGGGGAGGAGATATGGGGGCGTAAGGTTCTTGCGCCTGTGTCCTGGATTAAATTCCAAACCTCTCCGCAATGTCTCAGTAAGTCAGGGCATGTGACACTACCGATGGTCATCCGTCCGTCGGACGTTAAGCTCCGCGGCGCCCTTAGACGTGTAGGCTACGTGCCCGCACCAAGTTTCACCCTCTCCCTTCTCTCATAATATCCAACACGAACACGACACCACACTACACACAATCCCATTATAGTCACCTACATTTAGCTGTAACACTTACACAGCTCATACTTCGCGATGGAGAAGGGCCTGCGGGCACGAATGATAGGAAAAACCTTTCTAATTAGGCATCTAAACTTACCCTTCGGGGTCTCCCAACCATTCGTGCTATACGACTTTGCTTTACATACACTACTGGCCATTAAAACTGATACACCAAGAAAAAATGCAGATGATAAACGGGCATTTATTGGACAAATAAATTATACTGGAACTGTCATATGATTACATTTTCAAGCAATTTGGGTGCGTAGATCCTGAGAAATCAGTACCCAGAACAACCACCTCTGGCCGTAATAACGGCCTTGATACACCTGGGCATTGAGTCAACCAGAGCTTGGATGGCGTGTACAGGTACAACTGTCCATGCAGCTTCAACACGATACCACAGTTCATCAAGAGTAGTGACTGGCGTATTGTGACGAGCCAGTTGCTCACCCACCATTGATCAGACGTTTTCAATTGGTGAGAGATCTGGAGATGTGCTGGCCAGGGCAGCAGTCGAACATTTTCTGTATCCAGAGAGACCCGTACAGGACCTGCAACATGCGGTCGTGCATTATCCTGCTGAAATGTAGGGTTTCGCAGGGATCGAATGAAGGGTAGAGCCACGGGTCGTAACACATCTGAAATGTAACGTTCACGGTTCAAAGTGCCATCAGTGCGAACAAGAGGTGACCGAGACGTGTAACCAATGGCACCCCATACTATCACGCCGGGTGATAGGCCAGTATGGCGATGACGAATACACGCTTCCAATGTGCGTTCACCGCGATGTCGCCAAACACGGATGCGGCCATCATGGTGCTGTAAACAGAACCTGGATTCATCCGAAAAAATGACATTTTGCCATTCGTGCACCGAGGTTCGTCGTGAGTACACCATCGCAGGCGCTCCTGTCTGTGATGCAGCGTCAAGGGTAACCGCAGCCATGGTCTCCAAGCTGATAGTCCATGCTGTTGCAAACGTCGTCGAACTTTTCGTGCAGATGGTTGTTGTCTTGCAAACGACCCCATCTGTTGACTCAGGGATCGAGACGTGGCTGCACGATCCGTCACAGCCTTGCGGATAAGATGCCTGTCATCTCGACTGCTAGTGATACGAGGCCGTTGATATCCAGCACGGCGTTCCGTATTACCCTCCTGAACCCACCGATTCCATATTCTGCTAACAGTCATTGGATCTCGACCAACGCGAGCAGCAATGTCGCGATACGATAAACCGCAATCGCGATAGGCTACAATCCGACCTTTATCAAAGTCGGAAACGTGATGGTACGCATTTCTCCTTCTTACACGAGGCATCACAACAACGTTTCACCAGGCAACGCCGGTCAACTGCTGTTTGTGTATGAGAAATCGGTTGGATACTTTCCTCATGTCAGCACGTTGTAGGTGCCAACATTGTGTGAATGCTCTGAAAAGCTAATCATTTGCGTACCACAGCATCTTCTTCCTGTAGGTTAAACTTCGCGTCTGTAGCACGTCAGCTTCGTGGTGCAGCAATTTTAATGGCCAATAGTGTACTTTCCGTCACCAATGGAATTATCTTGAAAAACATTATAAAGAAGGCCCTGAAGAATATTACATTTATGACTAGTTTCGTTAGTATTGCTACTTTCCTGAATGTAACAGATTCTTCCTGAACCGCCCTGTACATCAAATTCTTCGCAGTAGGTGGTAAAACAAAACTAATAGACACCATAATGGCAAAAAGGTAGGAAGAAAAATAGAAGTTAAAAGTTCTAATGTCTAATGCTACTATTTGAGGTATAAGTATGTAGGCTTTATTCGTAAACTGTGAAATCGCTTATGAAAATATTAAGAGCGAGTCAGTCACAACTTCTGCCATCGATGAAAAGGATATTAGCTGTATAAGACAGTTTATCAACACACTTCAGTGGCCACATTTAGATTTATTGCAATATTTTACAAATTCTTAAGTACTGCAGCGCCATTAGAAAAGAGCATCACTACTATTTACTGAATATTGCCACTAACTCTAGTGCATGTAATGTACTGTAGTGAGTTAGCGTCTCTGGCTGGTATGCCGTGTGTCGCCGATTCAAACCCGACTACCAGGAAGGTTCTTGAAATATACAATGTTTTTATACCTGGAATATTCTATGGTTGTTTAAATACAAGAGTTCTAAAATACTCGATGTTCGTAGGAATAACTGCATTCTCCGTCCAACGATCAGTTCTGTTCTGACGATACGTTGGTGTAAATAATAAAGGTGCTTCCAGTTCTAAGTGTTGTACTTCGTGGACAACCTTTCCCTCGGATTTGGGACTTGACTGTGGTTTCGACGTGACATTGTTTGGTGGAAACCCCACATACTTTAAAACATCTCCATCACTATGGCAACGTAAAAGCAATCGCCTACACGGGCAGGATCCTGAATGCAAGCAGTTCATCATTCCTAAGTTCCGTATATTCAGGAAAAAGACGTATTCCAAAACAGCAGTAAGTCTGCTGCCCATCAGCCATCCACCAATGTTTACAGGAGTCACTGGTCACAAACCGACGAAATGGCTGAAACGATTCGACCGAATCACCAAACACAACAGGCCACAGGACATGTTGTGCTTGGCATATGTATACTTGGACGGCACAGTCCAGCAATGGTTCGAGAGTAACGAAGAGAAACTCAATAGCTGGGACAAATGCCAGGCTGGACTGATGGAACTTTTCCTAACAATGGACGGCAACTCCATTTAGCAGAATAACAATTGAAAATCAGGCCATAACGTCATGGCGAAACAACACAGTCATACACAAGAGAATATTTCGGCTCTTTGGAACAATGTGAATCCGAAAATGATAGATGCCGATAAAATCTCACATTTAATGGAAGGAGTCACAGACGACATGTACCAAGCTCTTCTGGTAACGGAATCCACCAAGTTGTGTCAGCGCATCGAGGAAATACAACATAAAACACGGAAGGTCGCAGTTCGTTGTAATAGACGGCAAATCATCGAGTAAAACTGAAGTGATATCAGGTGTTCCCCAGGAAAGCGTCCTGGGACCTCTGCTGTTCCTGATCTATATAAATGACCTGGGTGACAATCTGAGCAGTTCTCTTAGGTTGTTCGCTGATGATGCTGTGATTTACCGTCTAGTAAGGTCATCCGAAGACCAGTATCAGTTGCAAAGCGATTTAGAATAGATTGCTGTATGGTGTGGCAGGTGGCAGTTGACGCTAAATAACGAAAAGTGTGAGGTGATCCACATGAGTTCCAAAAGAAATCCGTTGGAATTCGATTACTCGATAAATAGTACAATTCTCAAGGCTGTCAATTCAACTAAGTACCTGGGTGTTAAAATTACGAACAACTTCAGTTGGAAAGACCACATAGATAATATTGTGGGGAAGGCGAGCCAACGGTTGCGTTTCATTGGCAGGACACTTAGAAGATGCAACAAGTCCACTAAAGAGACAGTTTACACTACACTCGTTCGTCCTCTGTTAGAATATTGCTGCGCGGTGTGGGATCCTTACCAGGTGGGATTGACGGAGCACATCGAAAGGGTGCAAAAAAGGGCAGCTCGTTTTGTATTATCACGTAATAGGGGAGAGAGTGTGGCAGATATGATACGCGAGTTGGGATGGAAGTCATTAAAGCAAAGACGTTTTTCGTCGCGGCGAGATCTATTTACGAAATTTCAGTCACCAACTTTCTCTTCCGAATGCGAAAATATTTTGTTGAGCCCAACCTACATAGGTAGGAATGATCATTAAAATAAAATAAGAGAAATCAGAGCTCGAACAGAAAGGTTTAGGTGTTCGTTTTTCCCGCACGCTTTTCGGGAGTGGAATGGTAGAGAGATAGTATGATTGTGGTTCGAAGAACCCTCTGCCAAGCACTTAAATATGAATTGCAGAGTAGTCATGTAGATGTAGATGTAGAAGAATGGACTCGGTCAACTCGGACTTACGCCGCCGCCGTCAAACGAAAACCCACCATCCGACCATCGCATGTACAATCAGCTACTCCACCAAGTAAAACGCCCTGAAGAACAGCCATTTGGAGGACGGAGGACAACAAGCCAGTCTGATTTCACTAAGGACTCCCTGGACACGATGTGCTCTACTTGAGAGAAAGAAGATTCGTGTTCGATGACTATCACGCCGCAAGACGTCAACCATCACAACAGTCCTATTCGCCCAATTCAACTGCCGACGATTATACTCGGCCCGTGGGACGAATCTCACCGCTGTACCGTGTCCGAACCCCGAGGCCACTCTCCAACAAGTCGTAGCCATTCCCCGTAGCCGTATAGAGGTATCAACCGCTCGCCTAGACGCCGAATTCCGGACAACTGAGTGACACGATCATCTATGTAGGTGAGGCAATCACAAATGTAAATCGTCCATGGACGGCAGTCACCAATACCGCAAGAAAACTCATCGACGTCATCATCGACAGCCAACCAGTCCTGGCACTAGTCGACTCAGGAGCTTCTTTTTCCATAATATCGAATGCTTATCGTCGCCAGCTAAAGAAGATTATGTTCTGTGATACGAAAGAGACTGTGCTGAAGATTGGGGAAATACGTCCAACTAACAGGAACATATATTGCATCAATAATTATTAATGACAGCACACAGCCCTTCGAATTTGTCGTTTTAACAGAATGTAGTCAAGATGTTAATCTCGGATGGGACTTCTTGTAGGCAACACAAGCAATCATAGACTGTAGAAGATCAGAGCTCCATACTGACGAAGTTATTCCAAGAAGCACACATAACAAAGATTGTTCTGGGCGGTTGTTTGCCGTTGAGGACGTTGTTATCCCGCCACCATCAGCATCAATAAGACGAGTTCCAGTCATCAGTCGAGACCCACAGTTGAAATATGTAGCTTTTATCGATTGCAAAAAGCAACTCAGACTCACAAAAGAAATATACATGGCAGCATTTATCACAAGCGTTTGGGTTGGTCAAGAAGAGCTTCGAATCACTACTTGCCATGAGCAGCAACAAAGCCACAACTCATCCCTAAACATATGTGCATAGGGGCAACCAAACCAGTCCAGAAAGGGCACCTTAGTGTCATCGACGACGATTTGTGCTCCTTTACCACTACAGATAATGTAGGGGAGGAATCTACTATCGAACTGCAAATAAGATCTGGCCTGACAGAAACAATGTCGATGAGTAACAGCCATCCTGAGTCTATTTTACGATACCTTCACATCCGTTGTGGAGAAAAGACAGACCAAGTGGCCCACGATAAAACACGATACCAACGCTGGGAATCATTCACCAATTAAGCAGTGCTCATGTTGAGAATCGCCAGCTGAATGACAGATAATTCGGGAGGAACTGGAGAAGATACTGCGATATGACATCACTGAACCTTCAGAGAGTCCTTGGTCCTCTCTAGTGGTCCCTGTGAAGAAGGACAGCAAATGACGTTTCTGCGTCGCCTACTGATAACTGAACAAAATCACAAAGAAAGATGTCTACCTATTGCCACACATTGATGACATCTTGGACTGCTTGAAAGAAGCATAATGTTTCTAAGCTGTGGACGTACAGACAGGCTACAGGCATATCGAGGCTGAACGGGCTGACCAGAAAAAGATTTCCATCATAACTCTTGAGGGGCTCTGAGTACAAAGTTATGCAGTTCGGACTATGCAATGCTCCAGCCACCTTCGAAAATATGATGGGCAATCTGCTTCGACACCCTATCTGAATGACAATGTCTTTTTTTTTTCTTTCAAAGGCATTTGAAGAACTTCTAAGCTGACTTACAACCGTGTTGAAGTGGAGATCTATGTCTGAATCCGAAAACGTACCTCTACAAGAAATAAAAATCTTTGGGTATATAGTGAACAATGATGTAGTCTGTCCCGATCCAGAGAAAATGAGAGTAACCACTGATTTTTCGATTCCTCGGCACATTCTTGATGTGAAAAGTTTTCTCGGAATGTGCCCGTACTGCTGGCAAATCATAAAGGACTTCGATATCAAGGCATGTCCCTTGTAGAAACTACTGCAGGGAGACATAGTATTTTCCTGGGACGCGGCGCAAGAAAGGTCTTTCCTTGTCCTTAAGGAGGCACTAACGTGTTCTCCAGATCTGTATGAGGAGAATGCCGAGACAAAACTTCACGCTGACGCTAGTGGTTTCAGGAAGGGGGCAGCTGTGGTACATAATCAGGAAGGTGCTGAAAATGTGATTGTTTCACTCTATTTGGCAAACCATTCACCAATGTGACGGATCACCATTGCCTGTGCTGGTTGACTAGCCCGAAGGACCCGGTGGGTCGACTGGCGAGATGGACACTGAGGCCTCAGAAGTACAACGTCACAGTGGTATACAAGAAAGGAAACGAACACAAGGACGATGACTGCTTCCGAGGAATCCTTTGGCGGAACACAGCAGCGTTGACGAAATGTCAGTCAAGATCGCATTAAATGACGTTGCTGATGAACAATACTGAAATCCATAGATGCCTCGAAAAGTGAGTAAACTACCAAATGAGGATTCCAATAAATAAACGGAATAACATCCCAGCTCATCTGCGACCGTCGATCCTGGAGTATTTCTGCGACGCTCCAATGTCTGGTCGTCTACGATTCATGAATACTATAGACCGCATCAGACGCAAGTATCACTGGCCAGATCGCTACGGATTCGTTAGACACAATATGAGCCCCTGTAAGGAACGTCAATGGCGGAAACATTTGCCACAGTTACCTCTGGGGCATCTGATACTAATCCCTCCTGCAGCAGCTCCATTCCAAGGAATTAGAATCAGCCTCTTTGGAAGGTTCCCGTAGTAGATAAATGGTAATCGATGGATAATAGTACGCACTGATACCTTTCCTGCTATGCTGTCATGAAAGTTGTGCCGACCGCTGAAGCTGCTGAAATTGCAAATTTCCTTGTAGAAGACATCATTCTGAAGCATGGAACACCCCGTGTGATGATTACTGATCATGGGGAAGTATTCCAGTCGAGAGTAGTGTCAGAGGTAATTTCACGTTGCGATATCACAGCGCCGGCCGCGGTGGTCTCGCGGTTCTAGGCGCGCAGTCCGGAACCGTGCGACTGCTACGGTCGCAGGTGCGAATCTTGCCTCGGGCATGGATGTGTGTGATGTCCTTAGGTTAGTTAGGTTTAAGTAGTTCTAAGTTCTAGGGGACTGATAACCACAGCAGTTGAGTCCCATAGTGCTCAGAGCCATTTGAACCATTTGATATCACAGCGTTATAACTGCCTATCATTCACAAACGAAAGGCCTCACAGAACGCTTTAATATGAGGGTGGAAGATATGCTTTCAATCAGTGTTTGTTGGCGTCGAAAAGAAAGACTGGGATACAGTATTGCCCGTCATGACAGTCACGTACAACACAGCGACGCAAAATACTATGGGCTTCACACCATTCTTTCTACTCCATGGTCGTGAGACCTGAAACGAAAATGGATACCCTGTTCCCGTTTCAACCGGACGATACTGAGGATGACTATGTGAAATACCTCATCATCAGGACTGAAGAAGCAAGGTAGCTGGCTCGTATGCGGACCCTGGACGCCTGAGAGAAAACCGAGAGCACTATGATGCTAAGCACTGACTAGTGAGCTACAGCCCACAAGACTCGGTATGCATTTTTACGCCTGTTTTACTATAGTAAAAGTTACTAAAGCGCTACTTTTGGCCATATCGTATCATTTGACGCTTGTCGGCCGTCACATATGAAGTCGAGGATTAAGACCTTTAATCAAGAAGACAAATGTGCAGAGACGTCACCCATGTCCGTCGTATGAGTCTCTACTACAATCAAGAGGAGTAGAACCTCCTCAAGGAGAGCTTCAAGAAAACGGAAAACCCATTTGTCGATCACGAAGCTTCGACGGCAGAGGCTACCCTCGATGCTCATCATAGTGAAGAGGATGTAACAACATGAACCAGAACGCGAGGATGCGCCAGCGCCGCCACACAGAGGACCATAACAGGATTTCGAGCCAGTCTGTTGTCGGCGCCAGTGAGGATTTTTCAAACAGAGGTAGCTATTCTTGCAGGAGAGGGAACAATGCCGAGGTCGTGCCGTAGTGGCTAGCATCGCTGGCTAGTGTGTTGTGAGTCGCCGACTCAAACCCGACCACCAGCAGTTCTTTGTTATCTCGTATTTATCATTTCTGGAAGGTTCTTGAAGTATCATATGTTTCTTAAGTTTGTATATGCGGATAAATACTAGCATCCTGGAATATTCTGTGCTTGTATGAATAACCGAACTCTACGTCATGAAGATCAGTTCTGCTCAGGTCGTGCGTTGGTGTCAGTAATAAACGTGCTTGCAGTTCTAACTATTGTACTTCATTGATGACCCTGCCTTGGGATTTGGGACTTGACTGTGGTTTCGAGGTTATAATTTTTTTTTCGTGATATCTCCTGTTACACAGCTAATGAGTTTGTCCGATAAAGCTGTATTCAGTAAATGAGCAAAAATCAAGAGACTAAATTATACCCACTTATAAAGTTTATAACACAGGACTAGCTTTTAAAAAGCTCGTAAATACACCATATCGGTGACTCGTACTTGGGTAGCTCAGTCGGTAGAGCACTTTCCCGCGAAGGGCAAATGCTCCAAGTACGCAGTTTTAATCTGCCAGGAAGTTTCATATCAGGTCAGTTCCTTGTGTCATACACATGATCTGTGGAGCAATTAAGTGAGTGATGAAGTAAGAGGAACTAAAGCAATTTTGTCAAGAAACGTATATTATGTAGCACACTAACTCAAAAAACGATGCAAAAATTTTAATATAACGAAGAAGTTGCTATAAACTGAATATTTTTAATCTCAAAATTACACCAATACCGTGAAGTTAATTCTTGCTTCCGATGCTCTCGGATATTTTCCCGTGCAATAACAGCGACTATGTAACTTCAAGAATGAGGAAGGCAATATACAGGGTGTCCCACGTGGCATGGTCAATATTCAGGGATATGACAGGAACGATCATTCGAAGCAAAAAAGCTAGTAAACACGGGATCTAAATTGACTAACATAATAGCTATGAGAACTTCTTCGTCTTCGATACTGTGAAACAAATCCTTTCTACTGCATGCTCCTTCCTTTTCATATTTTGGGGAGGAGGTAGTACGGACGAAAGCAAGAAAGAAGTATTCAGTATACATGGACTCTAAAGAGCTATGTTCAGTAGAAGACATGTGTTCACAGTAGCGAAGATGAACAAGTACTAGTATCTTTTAAGATATGCACTTTTGAGTCCCTTTTCATTGGACTTTTGTTCTCGTTTTCGTCCTTGTTACCTTTGCACAGTCTGGAATATTCGATGTTTGTATAAATAGCAGCACTCGCTGTCCACGAGGTAGTTTTGTTCTGGTGGCACTGAAAGCACATTTATTGAACGTGCTTTCAGTCCTAAGTGATGCACTTCACTGACGACCCTGATGTCGGATTTGGACTTGATTGTGGTTACGAAGTGACAATATAACGATTCTGTAGCGGCAAGCCACGTACCTCCGCCGACTCTGTTGCCCTAATGGAGTTACTGCCCCACAGTCCGTGGGAGAACCTCTGGAACTAGTCTTAATAAATCATAGGTGGAAACATCAGTGACGAAGTTTGATCCAGGTCAGGAGGCGTGCTCAGATATCCTAATACTTCAGGTGATAAGGTGGAAATCTGGATTCGTGGGCCGCGATGGCACAGGCGCGGATCAAGCAGGGCTAGGTTCAGGGAAGGGTCGCCCCCTTCCCTGCTGAACCGAGCCATGCTTGATCACAGTTGGTTAATATCTCTGTCGGCTCCCTTGCCCCCCCCCCTTCCCCAACACACACGCACACACACACACACACACACACATAATACGCCTTCACCCCCATTTCCCCATTTGTAACGTCCCACATACGTCAGTGGTTTTAATAATGATAACAATCAAGCACACAATGTTTTAATATAATAATGGTAATTTGGTTAACTATCATAAAATATTTTAATGTTATAATAATAATATATTTAGATCAGTGAATAGCATATTTCCTTATTATAATGTCCAATAAGTTTCAATACAAAAAATATCCTTTGAAAAGCATGTTGTTGTTGTCCTTCAGTCCGAAGACATTTGATGCAGCTCCCCATGCTAATCTACAAGGTGAGTCACTAACTATTGCCACCAAGAATAACTCCTAAAGTATGATAAGAGCTGAAAAGTTTGTAGGACTAAAGTCGCATGGGACAATGAAGGCCATAATATGACATTGGTTTTTTGTTACTACTGTAGGTGGAGTCGCTTCAGAGATATGAAGGTCAACTTTGTTTTTTTAAATGGGATGCTATAGTTTGGTACTTATTTTCTGATAGCGGCTATCGAGACGAATCCAATGATGTGTAACAGTAAGGTCTTTGAAGGTCAACGAAGGTCACAAAGGTGGCATGAACGTCTATTTACAGTAAGTGTTCGAAGTGATGACCATTGGTATCAATGCAGTGCTGCTATCTTCTTATCATGGATTGAGTGGTATTCCTTATCACATCGGTACTTATGGAAGCACATGCTCTGACAATTCTCTCTCGTATATCATGCAAATAGTAAATATTCGCCGAATACGGCGTATCCATCTAATGTGCCATTGACATGTAAGCAACACCACCTCGGCAAGTCCATGCTAGTTGAAGAAAAGTATAAAGAGTATGCGTCACGCAATTAATTTAATAATTATAATACGAACAAAGGGACCGATGACCGTAGCAGTCTGGTCCCTTTAATCCCACAAACCAACCAATACGAACAAACTATCGAAATTTTGATAATGTCATAACTTACATAAGGTGTACTCACAAAGCCGCGAGGAGTGGCCGCGCGGTTAAAGGCACCATATCACTGACTGCTCAGCCCCTCCTGCCACAGGTTCGAGTCCTCCCTCGGGCATGGGTGTGTGTGTTGTTCTTAGCATAAGTTAGTTTAAGTAGTGTGTAAGCCTAGGGACCGATGACCTCTGCAATTTGGTCCCTTAAGAACTCACACACATTTGAACATTTTTTTTGTACTCAGAAATATCAGTGCTTCACTACTCACTACTATTGTGAACACTGGCCTACAAACTACGGCTATACGAGCGTGCCAATGAGAGGAGTGCTGTTCCTTTCATTCATTTCCGCCTATGTTCTGGAAATCAGTTTTTCTGTGTTTTTTTCTGTTTTGGAGGGTCTTTTGCTTTCTGTTTTCCCTCACTCCACTTCCTGCTATTTGCCAGTTTTACTCGTGGTTCACGAGCTGTGTCATATTTGTTGTTGCCAGCAGGTACTGTCAGTCTGTGAATGTGTGCCTTTTCTTTGCTAGACAGTTAACTTGTCAGGCTGGACGCCAGTCCGCGTAAGCAAGTCTTCATGCAAGCAACTATAATTTACACTGTGTTGAACTGGTAGGCTCTAAAATTCCTTTCCATTTTACTGACTCTTAAGCGACTTTCATTTCAGAAATATAGCTGTGAAATTTGGAAATTAGCATATGCAAACATACGAGAGCGTGCTGAAAAGTAATGCCTCCGAAATTTTTGTGTGAAAACTCTGCAACCTTTTTAACCAAAACAAACGTTATTAACATTCTACATCTTAATTGTTCATGTTCAAAAAAATGGTTCAAATGGCTCTGAGCACTATGGGACTTAACTTCTGTGGTCATCAGTCCCCTAGAACTTAGAACTACTTAAACCTAACTAACCTAAGGACATCACACCCATCCATGCCCGAGGCAGGATTCGAACCTGCGACCGTAGCAGTCCCGCGGTTCCGGACTGCGCGCCTAGAACCACTAGACCACCACGGCCGGCAATTGTTCATGTCTCCATGTTAACTTCTCAATATAATCACCGTGGCGACGGACACATTTCTCCTAACGAGAGAACAGTTTTTTGACACCATCACCGTAGAATGTTTCACTTTTTGCCGGACCCACAACCTAGCTAGCAGAAACAGATGCAAATTGGATGGTTCAAAGTCGGGTCTGTATGAAGTATGGATGGTCGATGACAGAACGCAAGGCGTTGGATTTTTGCAGATGTCGCAGCGCTCGTGTGTGGTCTGGCATTACCATACCGAAAAAGACTGTTCTCCAGGTATGGACGAACTCTTAGAATTCGAAACTCGATTACGGCATGCTTTAAGAATTTTCACATAAACAATTTGGAGGTGGTGTTACTTTGGTTTTTTTTTAGGGGGGGGGGGATGAGAGGTGTCATGGCGCCATCCCCGATGGATCAGCAGCTGATACGTCACAAATGTGCTGTTGTCACTAAATATCTATTTATAATATCGTAGGACGTAGCATCAGATCTATTCTCTCAACGGACAGAGTTTGATCATGTTATCAGCTGGTTTATAAAGCATCTACATCGCTGTCACTCGTTTACTCTCAGCTCCCACCTTTTTCTGCTTGGTTTCAGAATTTCTATTTTAGTAGTGTAGGTTTCAGAATTCAGTATTGCCTGATGCGGATACCAGAGGCCGCTCAGCTGATCTTGATGCTACGCCCACCCACTCAATGGCACTATGACACTACGGTTGCGATGTTGGCGAATTCAAGTACGTCGTATATGTAGAATACTTACCCGCTGGCTGTCTCTGCACATATAATTTTTATTGCCTTTACGCATCTGTTAGAACGTGCGTGTTGTTGTTGTGGTCTTCAGTCCAGATACTGGTCTGATGCAGTTCTCCATGCTGCTCTATCCTGCGCAAGCTTCTTCATCTCTCAGTACCTACTGCAACCTACAGCCTTCCGAATCTGTGTAGTGTATTCATCTCTTGGTCTCCCTATACGACTTTTACCCTCCAAGCTGCCCACCAATACTAAATTGGTGATCCCTTGATGCCTCAGAACATGTCCTACCAACCAATCCCTTCTTCTAGTCAAGGTATGCCACAAATTCCTCTTTTCCCCAATTCTATTCAATACCTCCTCATTAGTTATGTGATCTACCCATCTAATCTTCAGCACTCTTCTGTAGCACCACATTTCGAAAACTTCTATTCTCTTCCTGTCAACTATTTATCGTCCACGTTTCATATCCATACATGGCTACTCTCCATACAAATACTTTCAGAAACGACTTCCTGATACTTAAATCTATACTCGATGTTAACAAATTTCTCTTCTTCAGAAACGCTTTCCTTACCACTGCCAGTCAACATTTTATATACTCTCTACTTCGACTCTCATCAGTTATTTTGCTCTCCAAATAGCAAAACTCGTTTACTACTTTAAGCGTCTCATTTCCTAACCTAATTCCCGTAGCATCATCCGACTTAATTCGACTACATTCCATTATCCTCGTTTTGCTTTTGTTGATGTTCATCTTATATCCTCCGTTCAAGACACTGTCCATTCCGTTCAGCTGCTCTTCCAAGTCCTTTGCTATCTCTGACCGAATTTCAATGTCATCGGCGAACCTCAAAGTTTTTATTTCTTCTCCATGGATTTTAATTCCTACTCCGAACTTTTCTTTTGTTTCCTTTACTGCTTGCTCAATATACATATTGAATAGCATCGGGGATAGGCTACAACCCTGTCTCACTCCCTTCCCAACCACTGAATCCCTTTCATGCCCCTCGACTCTTATAACTGCCATCTGGTTTCTGTACAAATTGTAAATAGCCTTTCGCTCCCTGTATTTTACCCCTGCCACCTTCATAATTTAAAGAGAGTATTCCAGTCAACATTGTCAAAAGTTTTCTCTAAGTCTACAAATGCTAGAAACGTAGGTTTGCCTTTCCTTAATGTATTTTCTAAGATAAGTCGTAGGGTCAGTATTGCCTCACGTGTTCCAACATTTCTACGGAATCCAAACAGATCTTCCCCGACGTCGGCTTCTACCAGTTTTTCCATTCGTCCGTAAAGAAATCGTGTTAGTAATTTGCAGACGTGGCTTATTAAACCGATAGTTCGGTAATTTTCACGTCTGTCAACACCTGCTTTCTTTAGGATTGGAATTATTATATTCTTCTTGAAGTCTGAGGGTATTTCTCCTGTCTCATACATCTTGCGCACTAGATGGTGTAGTTTTCTTAGGCCTGACTTTCCCAAGGCTGTCAGTAGTTCTAATGGAATGTTGTCTACTCCCGGGGCCTTGTTTCGACTTAGGTCTTTCAATGCTCTGTCGCTCTTCACGTAGTATCATATCTCCTATTTCATCTCCATCTACATTCTCTTCCATTTCTATAATATTGCCCTTGTATAGACCCTCTATTTACTCCTTCCACCTTTCTGCTTTCCCTTCTTTGCCCAGAACTGGGTTTCCATCTGAACTCTTGATATTCATGCAAGTGGGTCTCTTTTCTCCAAAGGTCTCTTTAATTTTCCTGTAGGCAGTATCTATCTTACCCCTAGTGATATGCGCCTCTACATCCTTACATTTGTCCTCTAGCCATCCCTGCTTAGCCATTTTGCACTTCCTGTCGATCTCATTTTTGAGACGTTTGTATTGCTTTTTGCCTGCTTCATTTATTGCATTTTTATATTTTCTCCTGTCATCAGTTAAATTGAATATCTCCTCTGTTACCCAAGGATTTCTATTAGCCCTCGTCTTTTTACCTACTTGATCCTCTACTACCTTCACTATTTCATCTCTCAAAGCTACCAATTCTTCTTCTACTGTATTTATTTCTTCCATTTTTGTCAATCGTTCCCAAATGCTCACCCTGAAGCTCTCTACAACCTCTGGTTCTTTCAGTTTATCTATGTCCCATCTCCTCAAATTCACACCTTTTTACAGCTTCTTCAGTTTTAATCTACAGTTCGTAACCAATAGATTGTGGTCAGAGTCCACATCTGCCCCTGGAAATGTCTTACAATTTAAAACCTGGTTCCTAAATCTCTGTCTTACTACTATATAATCTATCTGAAACCTTCCAGTGTCTCCAGGCCTCTCCCACGTAGGCAACCTTCTTTCGTGATTCTTAAACCAAGTGTTAACTATGATTGAGTTATGCTCTGTGCAAAATTCTACCAGGCGGCTTCCTCTTTCATTCCTTACTCCCATTCCATATTCACCTACTGAGTTTCCTTCTCTTCGTTTTCCTACTATCGAATTCGAGTCACCCATGACTATTAAATTTTCATCTCCCTTCACTATCTGAATATTTTCTTTTATCTCATCATAAATTTCATCAATCTATTCGTCATCTGCGGAGCTAGTTGGCATATAAACTTGTACTACTGTGGTAGGCGTGGGCTTTGTATCTGTCTTGGCCACAAAAATGCGTTCACTATACTGTTTGTAGTAGTTTCCCCTCATTCCTATTTTTTATTCAATATTAAACCTATTCCTGCATCTTTGATTTTGTATTTATAACCCTGTATTCACCTGACCAGAAGTCATGTTCCTCCTGCCACCGAACTTCACTAATTCCCACTATATCTAACTTTAACGTATCCATTTCCCTTTCTAAATTTTCTAACCTACCTGCTCGATTAATGGATCTGACATTCCACGCTCCGACCCGTAGAACGGCAGTTTTCTTTCTCCTGATAATAATGTCCTCCTGAGTAGTCCCCGCCCGGAGATCCGAATGGGGGATTTTTTTACCTCCGGAATATTTTACCCAAGAGGAAGCCATCATCATTTAACCATACAGTAAAGCAGCATGCCCTCGGGAAAAATTACGGCTGTAGTTTCGCCTTGCTTTCAGCCGTTCGCAGTACCAGCACAGCAAGGCCGTTTTGGTTAGTGTTACAAGGCCAGATCAGTCAATCATCCAGACTGTTGCCGCTGCAACTATTTAAAAGGCTGCTGTCCTCTTCAGGAATCACATGTTTGTCTGGCCTCTCAACCGATACCCCTCCCTTGTGGTTGCACCTACGGTACGGCTATCTATATCGCTGAGGCACGCAAGCCTCCGCACCAACGAGAAGGTCCATGGTTCATGTGGGGGCGGGAGGGACTATTTCTAACATTTTGATATAATTCCCGCTTTGTTCTACATGATATTCTTTTCCCACTAGTCAGCCACTCGGGCTGCCTGCTACAGTTATTTTACACAGTTACCTGCAAACTTCGCTATTCTGGGGAAGCTGTGGTAATTTAAAAATAAAGAAAATGTTACAAGAACTGTATCAGAAACTCAGAACATTTTGGGATTAATAAAATTTTTCTTGTAGTAAAACAGTCTTCGTCCGTGAAACTCGCCGAAATCTCTCAAATGAATGACAATACTTACACCGATGAGCAATCGAAGGAGAGACACTCAAGTACTTGCGTGTAACGTTCTGCTGCACTACGCCGGGCAAAAGGAGGTCCGACACGATGTTAGGAGGTATCCCACGACTTTTGTCCCCCACAGTGTGCAACATCAGGTTTTTCTTTTGACACATATAATATATACACTTTTTGGGGATTTTAATCCTATCATTACGGATCATGTAAAGGATGGTGGGTGGAGTGTCTCTTTTATGACCCCTAGTCCTTGTTGATAGTAGTCCGTGACAGATACTAGCTGGTGCAGAACCCGACAGTGATTCGGATTCGCCGCCCACTCCGAGGATCAGTATGGAGGAAATGTCAGAGGCGCTCAGGCATCATACCTCAACCGCAGCTTACTCTGGCGGAGGGCGTTGCTGCACCTGCAGGCAAGTCACGTGGCCCCCCGACCCGACCACTGACGGGGGAGTGCCTGTAAATACTGCGCTCCTGCTCTTTTCCCTCATTCTCGCTGTATCACTGAAGCCTCCGACATGCGCCGTCGATTAGTAGAGTCGTTAACCTCGCTTGTGTTTACGTTTCCGATTCGGGTTGCTCCTTAGACTATTTGTGTACCCTTACAACGACTTTCGCTAGCTCTGGACTTTGCTTCTGACTAGCCATTCACTTCGTAAACCCCATCGCCATCGACAGACGAACCGCCCGTTTGTTCCACCGGTCTCTGGGTCTTCGTCAGCGTAAGTGATGATAATCTGTGAATACCTACACAGAGTTGGATGGAAAAGTTGGCATCACGAAGTGGCTCCGGAGACTGGCCATCTTGTCATCTTGGTGAAACAACATTTTATAGCTTAACTAATATTGCTTTCATGTGAAAATGTATGGTTTCTAAACATACAGGGTGGTAATAAACGGTCTGAAAAGCTTGAAAGTGTTTTGCGGTGTAGGTTGAACTGAGAAATAATTGTTCACGAAAAAAAATAGAAACGTTGCGCCGTTTCCTAGTTCATTAGCTTTAAAGTTAGCTCCCATACCGTAGAAGATAGCGCGCGAGACTGCTGAACCTTTGACTCGGGTTCGATCCTTACTATCGGCCCACATCCAATTTTTGTATCGCTGTCTTTTTCGGTTTTAGGAAACCATACGGAGAAGACGTTTGGCGAGACCGTCAGTGTCTGGCCACTGGAATTCGCATACGCAACGGCCTGATTGGCTAACTTCAGTGTTAATTAACTTGGAAACAGCGCAGCATATCGCATTTTTTCTTAACAATTACTTCTCGGCACAACTGAGCCTACTATACCCTTACAATCTTATCAGACTGTTTCAGACCACCCCATATGTCGTACGTACATAACCGTTGTGATATATTTTTCAGAGCCTTGACCGAAAATTCTTTGTCGAAAACACTGGTCGGCGCTCTGCGGCTTGTGCAAGATAGATCCTCGTAAGCTTCTATGCACAACGTTAAATCTCTTCCAAATAGAATGAAGCGTACTGCAAAAGTAGTCTCTGCACATTTATTCATTTATTCGGCTTTCTGGCATGCTGACGCACAATACATTAAATTCTTGTGTGGAAGTAGCTATAGATTCATTCTTCCACATAAGTCGTGATCTGTAAATAGTGGCAAACTCAACAGCCGCCACCCCACAGACAATTGTGTATTGCGCTAACACTGACTTTAATGTAGAGACATAAAGTTATTGACACATGCCCCACACACATAGCTGGGTCAAAAAATGTCACCGCCTGAAGTACTTCTTTCCGGTTATTTGTTCATTATATCAGAATACTCACTTTATGATCCCCTACAGTCTGTATAATCTTCATCTTAAAGGTTTGGGACAAATTGTATTTAGTAGTACAACTGTCATTATTGCCCCAAATTAACGACTGTCTCAGCAATCCTGCCAAAGTCTCCAGAACAAAAAAATGGTTCAAATGGCTCTGAGCATTATGGGACTTAACTTCTGAAGTCATCAGTCCCGTAGAACTTAGAACTACTTACACCTAATTAACCTAAGGACATCACACACATCCATGCCCGAAACAGGATTCTAACCTGCGACCGTAGCGGTCGCGCGGTTCCAGACTGTAGAGCCTAGAACCACTCGGCCACCCCGGCCGGCTTTCCAGAACAAAATACACCTTTGAATACACCTTTGTTTATCCAATCAATATTTATTAGCTCCTTAAAAATGTCTCCTCTATCGCACTTATCTGCGACACAGCCAAAAAACCAGCTATTCGGGTTTTCAAATGATTTAACAACAGCAGCAGCTGTCATTTACTGAAATCACATATTCAGTGGGTGTTTATTGCCTTAACGCATCCACAAATCCCGCTTCCCATTGTACGATTTCTTTGCCAAGCTCCTATCCACTATTCATCCAAACTGAACGCCTATGAAAATTCCACACATTCAGTAAACTTGACACTAGCAACCATCTTCAGTGCTGGTACTCTGCCGCGACTTTGCCAACCATATATCTACAAACTCTCCTGCACCTACGTCTTCGCCCAGCAAGCCACTTTACTTGTGTGTGGCGGAGCGTACCTCTGGTTCTACTATCGTTGTCCGCCTCCACTGTTCCATTGGCGAATGCTGCTATACGAAACATTAAAGGGAGACCATCTACTTGCCTATGAATTCTTTCTTAATATACGTTTACCCTTCAAGGTGTAATAGAAGATAGTTTTCACTCTCCATATCACGTGACCTTATCTTTTTGCCTTCCAAGCAAACCGTCCCTTGTTCATCTTATATCTAGAAACCACCTATTTAACAACTGTCTCAATACCCACCGATAAAACTCGCAACTGCTGCATACTGTAAAGTGTAAATGTACTTAACACACTCCCTTTTTCCACCCAATTACATGATTATCTCTATTTTAAGTTTATGAATCATTTGTTGTAATGTTTCTCATTAATTTTCACGACATTTTAATTTTAAAAAGCATTTGGCTGAAGGGCGATTGTAATTTGCTCTGATTCTGTAGCTCTCTGTCTGCCGGAAATGAACAAACGACGAATAAAAAAAGATAAGCCGAAATCGAGCAGATGGACGATGTGAAGGTTGCAAATTTAAAAATCGAGCCGAAAGAATACATAATATTACAGACTCTAGTGGAGTCTTTAATAGTAGGCTACAGATCATATGAAATAACCGAAGTGAAGTAACATGCTTTGCCGGAAATAAGCGTCGCAATAACTCATCTACGTAACACGCAAGCCCTGTTATATACGTGTGGTGAACAGGAAGAAAGAGACGACGGGGCTGGCAAAGATGCGTCTTAAAGGAGAGAGGTTTCCGATACTGATGCCTGTGCGTAAGGCAGTCGCGAAAATTCGCTACCTGACAGAAAAAGTAAGGCACCTGCAAGACATGGGCAGATAACAGCGTAACTCCTTACACGTAAATATCATCGGTGGTAACAGCACTGGTCCTAATACATTACCCTCAGGAATGCCTATATTATTTTATCTTGGTTCTGATAGATTTTACGCTAGGTGTTTAGCCATATTTTAGAGGTGTTTTATCTCTATTCTTTGTAACCTGTTTACCAGGTATGATCAGAACCAGTCATTAGATACACATGGTCAACAGTATCAAAAGCCTTGCACAGATCCAAGGAAATAACTGTGAGACGTTCATACTTGTCAAGAGCATCAGTTACCCCCTTCAGTGAATTCTACGTAATTCTGTTGATGGTGAATCGTTTGTTGGATTGGAAAAGTTAGATCTAATAGACAACTTCGTCCTGTTCTAGAGCAATGGGCTCTGTACCAGCCAATCTCTTTGTTTCTAGCACCAGTATTCACACTCTCCGTGTCTTATTCAAACGCACACAACAAACAGTTACTTCTCAACAACACATACCAACGCACACTTAATAGTTTCGTAACAGATCGGAGGATGGCAACGGTAAGCCGCCTCCACTAGGACCTTTCTCGGAATAGCTGTGTGGAGTCCCGCTTTGTTTATAACGCTCATTTAACAGTATGGGACAACATGAAGAACAAATGTGACACTCGTTGTGTGAATATGTAAGCATCCCGAACCGAGTTTTTGCTATATTCGTAGTCCACCCCTATAAGATGTTAGATTAGTAACTACTGAAGTAATGTAACCCACATCTCATGTTAAATTTGTAAACAATGATGCTTTTGGCAAACCATTCCGTCTGATCTCTCAAATAGCAGGGACTGCCGACCATTAGACGATCCCTGCCATTCTCAGTTGAATATAACCAAACTTCAAGTTATTTATTCTGCCGATGAAATGGCCTCGAGATTTCTGGTACAAAATCTAAGAATTCTGAAAATTAGAGCACATAAAGTGGTTGGAACTAAACCTCAAACATATTTCTTTCTTTTCAGCTAGTTAACCGAGATATATCGTCATCACGAGTCAGCGTGTTTGTTATTAAAACTGTGCCTAATCAGAGCTTAAGCTACATTAATTGTAAAATTAATCTGGTCAGAAAGCGTCTTAAACAAATAAACTGCGCCAGGCACGGGCTTTATCCTACGATACGTTGAATGAATACATCTTGAACCGAAGCGAGCAGTAACCACGTCGAAGTAACGTGGTCAAATATTCCAAAGCTTCTGTTGCTGACACATTCATTTTATCTCCTGAAGGTTCCTCTCAGAGAATCGAAGCCATAGGTGCTACATTAAACTTATTTTACATGAAATAGTACGCGTCCTTCACCATTGCGACGGCTATGTAATTGGACGAAGATCGAGGCGTACAAGTATGTACTTAGAGTAGTACCCTGAGAGAAGTAACCTAATCGTGTGAAACCGGGTTAACGGATATAAATTTTATTTACGTCGAAGTCGTCGTCGTTCCGTAGGACTTTGGTGTTGACTGGTAAAATTAATGACGTTGTGGATAATAGTGGAAGAGACTAAATTGTTCAGCAACTGGGTTAAGGACATATTTCAGTCTCCTGAATTCGGCACTATTCTGTTGAGTTACAGTGAAATTGTAATTCCCCCCCCCCCCCCTTGCTAATCAGTTAAGGGGAATTTATTGACAGTGACCACGTGAGCCTAATAGTGGTGACACCACTGATACAAATAACATTATAAATTTGTTTAGTAATGTGCACGAGAAAATAAATTTCACAGCTGAATACCAAAAAATAATAGCATTAATTTTCTAGACTGATGTCGGACATTTTTGTATATCACAAAAAGCGAGGAGAAAAAATTCTCAACAACAAACTAAGATAGCGAATCAGTTTTTTAAAAATATTTCTCCTTCGTATGATAACTGTAATGATTTCCATAAATCATGACTCCATTCAACATCAACAACAAAATAGGAACATAATCGATGATTCAGTAGTCAATAATGGTAAAATAAATGTTATAACTGACAACTTTGTGTTTATAATAAAACCTTCATAAAATGTAACACCTTTGACTGTATACAAACTATTTGTAAAACCAAACTGTCGTAATATCTCTGTAGCACGTTTTGGTTACAAAAACAAACAGTGTAAGTGATGATCTGCGTGTGAGTGATCTTCCGTGGACTGGAGGATGCGCAATACTTGTAAGCAGAAAAACAAAAATACTATCTCTAGCGTTAGCATATAAAAAACATACCAAGATTCATTTGCTCGATTTTGCAATTGTAGTGTAAACTAAAAGAGACAACTAAAGCCCAAGAGAGGCAGAAAATCACACATGCAAAAATCACAAAAAATATTTATATAGACAAGTGCACTTGAAAATTAGAACAAATTCTTGAAACACGTTGTGCTAAACATGAAAAAATAAGTAACTGGTGCAGTTTTTCGTTATTTAAATCATGAATGACACAGCAGCACGATTTTCAAAAACATTGATTATGGTGAACAAAATTAAGTTATTCCGAGATCAAACATAAATCATTGCTTTCGTAAGCAAGATGCAGCAACGTTCTGAATTTGCTCTTCGGTCTCTGGCACGGATCGAAGTTCACTACATGTGACCGAGCAATATTCTATAGAGCGACGAGGCATATTTTACGCTATGGGGTCTTGTGAATACACAGAACAACCGAATTTGGTGTATTGTTAAACCACGTGTTGTGTACAAAGCGCCAGTGTACTGTCCGTATGTGACTGTGTGGTGTGGATTCACAACACCTTTATTCTGGGTGCGCTCGTCATGAAGAGAAGCAGCCAGAGAGCCTGTCAGGTATACCTTGACGTCTGCACGTTATCGAGATCTCCTTGTACAGCATGTGATTCCTGCTTTGGAAGAGCGAAATTGTGTGGGAACCTTTGTTTTCATGCAAGATGGGACATCTCATGTCACTCGCCCAGTTAAAGATCTGCTTAATGCAACCTTCCAAGAACGTGTTATCTCCAAACGTTTTCCAGTTCCATGGCCTGCAAGATCACCTGATCTAAATCCATGTGACATTTGTCTCTGGGGATATCTAAAAGAACGCGTTTGCCAGGGTCACGTTCGGTGCCTACATGATCTGAAGGCTGGTACACAGGAACACGTTGTTCAGATTCCAGAGGAACTGCTGCGAGCAACTGTTGATCACCTTGTTGTACGGATGCAGCATCTCGTCGACGTCTCCGGTGCTCAAGTTGAACAAATTGTGTAAGCGGCGGTTAATAATAAAATCAACACTACGCCTTGCTCACTTGTTTGAACCTTTCTGACCACGTTCCTTTCCTAAACCATTACAGGTTCAAATGGCTCTGAGCACTATGGGACTTAACTTCTGAGGTCATCAGTCCCCTAGAACTTAGAACTACTTAAACCTAACGAACCTAAGGACATCACACACATCCATGCCCGAGGCAGGATTCGAACCTGCGACCGTAGCGGTCGCGCGGTTCCAGACTGCAGCGCTTAGAACTGCTCTGTCACTCCGGCCGGCCAATCCATTACATATGGAAAGATTTCTTTATGTCTTTCGTACATTCACAGAGGCAGATTGCGTATAGTGGCCAAAATTAGAACTAATTTTTTTCCATCGTAAATCGGTTCCACATTAACACATTAGAATAACGACCAAGTTTCGCTGCCACACGATAATTACAGCCTGCAGGTAACTGCACTTTAATTATATCTTGACGGTGTAGAATAGGCTCCAGTTCACAAAAACTGACAATGGATAGAAGAGCGGTGTGCTAACCCCACACCTCTCCATACTGCATCGAACGACGCAATTGGCAAAGGATGACACGGCGGTCGATCAGTACCGATGTGATCACCAGAGCCTATGAACGGAGATTACGTTTATTGTTCCTGATACACATCAATGACCTTCTCGGTAGTGTTATTCACGGGGAAAATATTCTCTTTGATTATGGCAAAAACATTATAGTCACTGAGAAAACAAAAGGACGCATTGCAGAAAAAACAAATGAAACTTTCAACGAAGTTTGCAACAGGGGTCAATATGCAGTAAAGTTACAATGAATATAAAGAAAACAAAATCCATGAATTTCACTTTGAAGAGGGAAAAATGATACTGTTAAATCAAATGAAGATGGTACCTCTGTACACTGCGTAACAAACACAAAATTACTGGAACTGAATACTGATTCTCAGTTGAAGTGAAGTGTTAGTTACGCATTATCAATACCTACGCCCAACTTTTAGTTATAGAATACTTCTCTGGAGAAAAAATGGGCAAAATACGAAAACCCCTTTCAATTTACAGGACAATGCCCTAAGAACTATAACCAAAAACAGCCATTGGGCTCATTCCAAAGATCTGTTCGAAACATTGGGGATTTTAACTATACTATGAGACTATACATTTACGAATCACTTATGATCATAAGAAATAACCCTCACCGTTACTCCATGGGCAGTTCCGTCTATGATAATGGAACTAGAATGAATATACATCTACCAGAAAGTATAAACATAAAATTCAAAACAGCATCTTCTGCCAAGGAATAAACTTTTATAATATCTTGCCTTAAGAGATTAGAGAGACTGATGACGCAAACTAGCTTAAAACCGTAGTTACAAAATGCCTGTTAAGCAATAGTTTCTACACAGTGAAGAAATACTTAGCTAACACAGAGTAAGAGTTTGGTAAAAATTGTAAAACAAATAAACAATAATAAAACATGTTTATAATTTCGCAACTCGCTTTCCTATTGAGAGTTTTCTTCTTTTTTGGATAACCTCAAGCCAGAGTTTTGCAATGGATGATACTAATGTCATGTCCTCTTTCCGGGCTCAACATCTCACTTAATATGGAGTTTTTCAGACAAGCAAATGAGAAGCTGTGACACACAGAATGGAAACTAAACATCGTCGTTATAGTACTGCTATCAGCTGATAGTGCGTGTAGTGTACGAGGGTAATCCCAAAAGTAAGGTCTCCTATTTTTTTATAAGTACATAGACCTGTTTATTTCTACAATGGTTTACATCAGTTTACAGCTTGAACATTTAGCTATTTGTCGACATAATCACCATTTCTGTCGATGCATTTTTGTAGACTCTGTGGCAGTTTTTGTATGCCCATGTCATACCAGCTCGCCGCCATGCTGTTCAGAAAGCTATGAAACTCGTCTTTCATCTCGTCGTCGGAGCTGAATCGCTTTTCCAGCCAAATGTTCTTTTAACCTAGGGAACAGGTGACAGTCACTTGGCGCCAAGTCAGGACTGTAGGGTAGGTGGGTGATTATGTTCCACTGAAACTGTTGCAGGAGAGCAACGGTTTGCCGGGCGATGTGTGGGCGAGCGTTGTCATGGAGAATGTGTACGCCCTTGCTCAACATTCCTCTTCTCCAGTTCTGAATTGCCCGTTTGAGTATTTTCAGAATCTCACAGTACCTGCCAGCGTTAATTGTGGTCCCAGCGATTCAGCTCCCTTGACGAGGTGAAAGAAGGGATTCATAACTTTCTGAACAGCATGGTGGCGAGCTGGTATGACATGGGCATACAAAAATTGCCACAGCTTCTACAAAAATGCATCGACAGAAATGGTGGTTATGTCGACAAATAGCTAAATGTTCAAGCTGTAAACTGATGTAAACCATTGTAGAAATAAACAGGCCTATGTACTTATAAAAAAAATAGGAGACCTTACTTTTGGGATTACCCTCGTAACTTGTAAGGTGGCAAAATACACTATTGGCCATTAAAATTGCTACACCAAGAAGAAATGCAGATGATAAACGGATATTCATTGGACAAGTTATTATACTAGAACTGACATGTGATTACATTTTCACGCAATTTGAGTGCATACATCCTGAGAAATCAGTACCCAGAACAACCACCTCTGGCCTTAATAACGGCCTTGATACGCCTGGGCATTGAGTCGAACAGAGCTTGGATGGTGTGTACAGGTACAGCTGCCCATGCAGCTTCAACACGGTACCACAGTTCATCAAGAGTAGTGACTGGCGTATTGTGACGAGCCAGTTGCTCGGCCATCATTGACCAGACGTTTTCAATTGGTGAGAGATCTGGAGAATGTGCTGGCCAGGGCAGCAGTCGAACATTTTCTGTATCCAGAAAGGCCCGTACAGGACCTGCAACATGCAGTTGTGCACTGTCCCGCTGAAATGTAGGGTTTCGCAGGGATCGAATGAAGGGTAGAGCCACGGGTCGTAACACATCTGAAATGTAACGTCCACTGTTCACAGTGCCGTCAATGCGAACAAGAGGTGACTGAGACGTGTAACCAATGGCACCCCATACCATCACGCCGGGTGATTCGCCAGTGTGGCGATGACGAATACACGCTTCCAATGTGCGTTCACCGCGATGTCGCCAAGCACGGATGTGACAATCGTGATGGTGTAAACAGAATCTGGATTCATCAGAAAAAATGACGTTTTGCCATTCGTGCACCCAGGTTCGTCGTGAGTACACCATCGCAGGCGCTCCTGTCTGTGATGCAGCGTCGAGGGTAACCGCAGCCATGGTCTCCGAGCTGATAGTCCATGCTGCTGCAAACGTCGTCGAACTGTTCGTGCAGATGGTTGTTGTCTTGCAAACGTCCCCATCTGTTGACACAGGGATCGAGACGTGGCTGCACGATCGGTTACAGCCATGTGTCTAAGATGCCTGTCATCTCGACTGCTCGACTGCTAGTGATACGAGGCCGTTGGGATCCAGCACGGCTTCCGTATTACCCTCCTGAACCCGCCAATTCGATATTCTGCTAACCGTCATTGGATCTCGACCAACGCGAGCAACAATGTCGCGACACGATAAACCGCAATCGCGATAGGCGACAATCCGACCTTTATCAAAGTCGAAAACGTGATGGTACGCATTTCTCCTCCTTTCACGAGGCATCACAACAACGTTTCACCAGGCAACGCCGGTCAACTGCTGTTTGTGTATGAGAACTCGGTTGGAAACTTTCCTCATGTCAGCACGTTGTAGGTGTCGCCGCTGGCGCCAACCTTGTGTGAATGCTCTGAAAAGCTAATCATTTGCATATCACAGCATCTTGTTCCTGTTGGTTAAACTTCGCGTCTGTAGCACGTCATCTTCGTGGTGTAGCAATTTTAATGGCCAATAGTGTAAATTAAGGCCAATTTCGCTCCTTACATAAGAGTTTTATACATAGTAATGGGAAAGTGAATATGACACCAAACTTACTTCAGCAGTAATGAGCAGATTTTCCTATAAGTATGTAATGCAAAACGGATGACACTCAACAGACGGCATTAACACACAGCTCCTATATAATGCATGTCAATGAGCAGAAGGTGAAACAAGCAGCGAGAGGAAACGTTTTGTGTGGAAGCCAGCACAGGCAGACACAGAGGCCGCGCCGGCCGATGTGGCCGTGCGGTTAAAGGCGCTTCAGTCTGGAACCGCGTGACCGCTCCGGTCGCAGGTTCGAATCCTGTCTTGCATCCACTGTCAACTCGAGCGACCTTGGGTAATCTTTTGCTCAACTTGTCACAAAACTAATCATCTTCTGTAGACTCG
Organism: Schistocerca americana; assembly: GCF_021461395.2. Lineage (NCBI taxonomy): Eukaryota > Metazoa > Arthropoda > Insecta > Orthoptera > Acrididae > Schistocerca > Schistocerca americana. Next base: position 653,811,434 of record NC_060130.1, on the reverse strand, counting down.
ATTGTCATCCTAAAACTAGTACTGAACTTTGAACCAGAATCAGATGATTTATCAAAGTACTGGCCAACATCATAATGTAACTGTAAAAATAATTTTGTAAAGAAACTTCTAGTTAAAATTTACTATCATTTTGTTTAGGATTATTTAACTTTCTAGAGTTACAATTTAATATTGTTGTGTTTAGGATTAGTTCACTTTCAGAGGCTGAGATGCGTCATTTTGACAACTGTCTTAACATTGTCATATTGTAAACTGTGTAAAAGCGTGTATTTCCGTGACAAAACTGCAATATTAAACAATGTCAGTGCAGCTTACATAGTTGTGTTCAGTCATAGAATAAAAAACCACCTAACCCATAATCTTACAAATGGCGACCCTGCCTGGATGGCAATTGGTCTGCCTGGATGGCAGTTAGTCAAATTAGGAAGGAAATTAAAATTTTTGAATTGAAAATTTTTTTTCTTTTTTGTTGTTGTTTTTGTGATGAGGTTTAGAGAAACGAATGAACAGCACAATACAGCATTTTTACATTATGAAATGTGTATGCAGTCTGTGCAGTGAATAGTGTTAGCAAATGAATTACTAGTGTAATACTAGCTTTTTATATTATAAAATGAATAATGTAAAACAAGTCAGCATTATGTACTATAGCTAAACTGAATGAGGTTGCACTATTTTAAAGAAACTGGGCTCATACTCGAGAGGTTGGGGGCCCTAATGTCCATCTGGCTATCTGATTGTGGCTTCCCTAAATTACTTTTCAGTTGTTTTTGTAATACAACTGCATGTCAAATTTCCTTTCAAAAGGATCTACGGATGAATAAAACTACTACTAATACTTCTACTACATTGACACTACTGCTACAATGTGTGGGAATTATCACAGAAAATTGGTGCGTGCCCTACCGACAAATACCTTCCCACTGCCTCCTCTCCTCATTCTTGCCTGCCAAAAGCATCTGCAAAAAATTTCTTCCGCCAGCAAAATTCTAACCGTCGATCTTCAGGTCGAGCGCCATCAGATTATCGTAGGTATGCGTTCGTTCTAAAGAGAGTAAAATCGATATCCTCACAGCTAGCATCAGATCTGTATCGAACTGACTTCTCGCAATTTCTTTCTTAAAACGAATAGAGAAAAAACAGATAAAAATTCAAAAACTCAAAATCATCCCATTCCATAATGACTGTTGATCGGATTAGATAAAAATTTCTTCGTATAGCACACTTTGCTGTCAGGTTACACGAAATATAATTATTTTCTTGTTTCTTAACAACTTTCGTGCTATCATACTAAAGGCTGCAAGAAATCCCTTGCAGATATAGCATGTTAAAATGCAATGTGTATGAGAATTGCTTAGTATTGTTTTTTTTTTTTTGTTTTGTTTTTAGTTTCGTACTCAGTTCTGTGCATTTACTGCCGAGAATGTCCTCGTTAGTATTATTGGATTTCCTATGTCACAAGGGTGACCGAACGTTACCAGAAGGGATATTCAAACGCCATGCATGCCGCCCTTACGGCACACCTCAAAATCAGACAGCGGCAGTGCCCCCATAACCAGACTTTATGCGCTCCTAAACCAGTGGACCGCTGATGTTAATCTAACTGACGCGCGTGCCGTAAGGGACGGACAGCGGCCGTATAGTGCGTCCGTGTCGGCATCTGCACTCACCTGCCCATCCCAAACGCCAAACTACCCTACAGCGTCCGTGGAGCTCCAGCTCCTCTACTTACCACTAGCGGATTCGCCAACATGAATCCCCGTTTTACTTCTTTTTAACTCTGACACGCTGTACAGTGTGGACCTCGGTTTTAACTGTGTGACGCTTTACAGGATGGACTCAAAATACACTGACAACATGTCAGAGCTTGCTTAGGGATATTTTCTGAGTATTTTGGTATTAAGAACCCGTGGTCTGCGGTGTCTCGTTGCATTGTATTTTATTTATTGCCCTTACTTATCTTTGTATCTGTACCACATTTAAAGCCTTTGCACTGCGGTGCAAATATCGACGTTAAGTGCTGTGTGTCTTGTTTGGTAACAGTCTAGTTCCATTCGCTCATGATACTTGCTGTTGACATCGGTAATGACCATTTTTACTCTTCCCCCTCAATGCTGCATTCAGTATAGCTAGATTCTTTCTCCGGTTTTGTTTTTCCGGCAGTGTTCGTTGCACGTTAACAGTGCTACACAATGGTACGTATAGGTTAATGATGAAAATTTGGTTGATATGGATCTCGTGTATGGGACCAGTGAATACAATGGAAGAACGTCACACTGAAGCATATACTGACATGTTCCCTCATCGACGGAACCACCAAATAATACTTTTGCTACTGTAGGTTGTTGCATTCCTCCCTGATTGTGTTGTACGTTTTGGTGGTTGCATATTACAGACTTTTTCACTGTTGTGAAGATATTTTCACATGAACAAATGAAATCAGGATAAAAACTGAATACATCCTAATGATATTATAGTCTGCAGCTCGTGGTCGCGCGGTAGCGTTCTCGCCTCCCGCGCTCGGGTTCCCGGGTTCGATTCCCGGCGGGGTCAGGGATTTTCTCTGCCTCGTGATGACTGGGTGCTGTGTGATGTCCTTAGGTTAATTAGGTTTAAGTAGTTCTAAGTTCTAGGGGACTAATGACCATAGATGTTAAGTCCCATAGTGCTCAGAGCCATTTGAGCCAACCAATTTTTGCTGAAAACTGTTCCTGTTAAATTTGGAATCTTCAGTGTCAAGTAATTTACAGGCAGGATTCAAAAAACCCTGGATACATCCCTTCGACAGGCAGCAGTTACTTAAACGTCTTCCTCAACAAGAAAGGGGCGTGAATCTTGATCTAGCAGCAGATTCATTCAAATCACGTCTGGAAGGTAAGCGACGTGATGTCAAAATTCAGCCAACTAAAAAGTGAAAACTGCAAGTTATGCCCGGAAAAAGCTTTTGTGCTGATGATATCAACGAGGTAGAACATCGTAAAACGTTAAAACTGTCAAACAAATCAACCGCAGAAAAAAGGAAGAATACCAAGAAAACGAAGAAATCGTCAAAACAAGTAGACATTGAGACAAAACCGAAAGATGCTGATGATTTCAGCCTCCAATCATCATAAGAAAGTGATTTTAGTTTTTTTTTAAAGTGAGGATGAAGCTAGTGGCCTGAGGGAGTTGATTTGCCATCTACCAGTAGGCCCATAGATGAACAAGCTAAGACGGGCAGTGCAAAAAGTAGGACAGAAAAGGAGACAGTGGTTCAAAAGAGAGTAGTCTTACACACGTACTGGAAGAAGGCAACTTCGTAATCGTTTATGGGGGAATGCTGAACGTCCTGGCATTGTGTCAAGTGTATAGAACAACGGAGCTGTCATCGAGTGTATGGTGTAACTAAAAACACTTCTGGAAGTGGCATGAAAGAAAAAGACATTCCACGTTATAAATGGTGCATATATTAAGGAGAAGCTTAACCCTCCAAAACTTGCCAAAATGCGGCTTGTTTTCTGTTCTGTCAATCAAAGACAATGTTTAGAGTCGGTTACAGTTCTGTAATTTATTTCACAACTCTGTATTTTTCATTATTTTATTGTGTTGTTAAAAAAATTTTCTGAATAAAATTATTTTGTAAATGCACATCCAGATATTATTTAAATATCCAATGTCTTACCTGAACCCAATACACATTTTAACGCACTTGCATAGGAAAACAGAATATGGGTTCAAGTAATCCAACCTAAGGGCTATATGAACCCTAACTGTTTTATTTTTATAAATCGTTAAATGCAAAGAAAGGTTAATAACGATATTGCAGTGCCTGTGTTGTTCCGTATTACAGCGCCATGTTCCTTCGGACACACATGTATGTCTGAAGGAAAAGGCACTTCGGCGACTGTAGCCGTCATGAAATACATGAAATGTATTCATAGTTGTAAATATGGACATCCATCAGCTGCATAATGGAATCACGACGATGAAAATTTGTGCCGGTCTATGACTCGAACCCGGATTTCCCGCTTATAACGAGTGGTCGCCTTACCATTTCGCTATCCGAGCACGACTCAGGGCCCAACCCAAACTTCCATGTGTCGTCAACCACGCCTCTACAACTTGAACTCGTACATCCATTACGTATATTCCTGCACAGGAAAGACATTTTACTTGAAAGTCGCTTGCCCGTTGTCGGCAGATAAATTCGATGCTGCAGTGCCTGTGTTATTCCAGATTACAGTGCAATGTTCCTTCGGAAATGCAAGGTAATAACTGTCACAAACAGTAAGTATAGAAGTTGTAAATTAAGAACAATTCAGTTACCAGTACCAGTCTTTCGTAATTATGGTGTTACAACAATATGTAACAGAAACACGTAAAAAGCGGGTTCAAGTAACACCTGTAACGAGCCAAGGAGATCACAGATCCCTTCTGCAAAAATATTCAGAAAATATTCTTGAACAAACTCAAAGTTTTTGTCAATTGAGTTTGTATTCACCCTGTATTTCTAGTTGCTGGAACCAGCTGATCGGCCAATGGTTTTTTTTTCGTCTCTACGAATTTTTCCCCGTGACATTTAGATCAGTAGTACGAAGACAGTTAACACTGGGTGACTCATCAGTTCCAGTGATAAGATAACGTTGCAATTAGTAATAACAATGCAAGGTGATTTCTGGTCGACCCTAAAACTGAGCATTAGGTTACATATCCGGGGGCAGGTTACACCTACGGCAACTGGGCGAATTAAATTCAAGGCCATCCCCACTCTCTTCCCCAGTCCATGCACAGCTCTCCAATTGCACACTCATCCCCATCCCCTCTCCCTCCCCTTCTGCATGAATAAGATTCCCCAATTTACAACTAGAACAAAAAAAACTGTGTGGGACACATCATTCAAGGTCTATGTGCTGTAGTGAGAGGATTAGGTTTGTTATAAGCAAATTAAGTTCTGAATTATTCAACTGCATGAGCTTCTGTAGTGGAAGAGTCAGATCCTTTTGTAAATAATAACTATGATATAATAAGTGAACTTATGGTTTAGTACTAAAACAAACTTGGCAATAAAATTGGTTTATTAATTTTTTACATTTCTGTTTTATGGGTTTATTTACAACAAATTGCAAAGCTACTTAACAACAAATATTTTTTATGTTGCCTCATATGCATATATAAATGTTTTTAAATAATACTATCAGGCACATTTATACTATTTATCTACAATAAAAACGAGTTGAGAGAAGACCATGAACAGCATTAACCGTCTCTGTATTGACCGACCAAGTGTAACAGGCATGGGATTCCATCCCACAAACTGACATCTGGTACCTACTCTACACAATGTGTGCACATTTACATGTTTGTATTCAACATTCTGGTGGCCACACCAGTTATTAATGTACCAGTATTTCACATTTGGAATGGCTTTTCTCGTGCGTACATTGACCTATAATCTTACAATGTTAATCACTTAAGTATGTTACCTAGACAAATGTATTCCTGAAATTTCATTACACTATATTAATTATTTTTTGATGCTGCAATTTTTTCCCATCAGTGTAGCAGTGCGTCTAGCAGCAGCAGGTGAAGAAAACCTCTCTCTCTCTCTCTCTCTCTCTCTCTCACACACACACACACATACACACACACACACACACACACACACAAATAAATATATATACAATATAACACACACACAAACACATGCCCACATAGTCTGCAGTCGTGTACATAGTGCACACAATATATACAAAAAATGGCTCTGAGCACTATGGGACTTCACTGCTGTGGTCATCAGTCCCCTAGAACTTAGAACTACTTAAACCTAACTAACCTAAGGACATCACACACATCCATGCCCGAGGCAGGATTCGAACCTGCGACCGTAGCGATCGCGCGGTTCCAGACTGTAGCGCCTAGAACCGCTCGGCCACCCCGGCAGGCTCAATATATACAATTTGCAGGCATACATAACGTGCAGTCATTCAAGCATACTCATACACATCTACGACACAGGTTCATCTAAGTACTCCACCCGGACTCGTACACACATCCAATATTTACATATAAATACACATCCACACACTCATTCGCTCTTATGTGAATAGTGTGAGTACGGGAGGGTTCTGAACAGGTCCCCACAGATAAACTATTTGTCGTCATGAGGCGACAGCTTCAATGCACTAAGTACCTCATGACCTTGTGACCGAAAGGGTAGTGGTGCACCATATGCAGGGCGCGCAAAAGCCCTCCAAAAGACATACCTTGTAATTTTCGTTTGCGAGAATCTTTGAGGCTACAAGATGCATACCCTTAGCCAATAACCTTCTTATTTTGAACGGTTATTCCTTAAGGATTAGCGGTCAAATACCCAATCGTGTCGAACGCTTCAAGTATGTACCTAATTACTTCATATGGATCGAGCCCTTTCATCCAGTAGATGAAACTCTCTGTATCAATAGAGGGTGTTCGGAAATCCATGTTACAAACTTATAGAACTTGTAGAGGGGAGTGAGTACATAATATTCTGAATAGGAACCCATTTCCAGGAATGTACCGTTTCCGTTCTACGAAGTTTTCAATTAAAATACGTAACATTTCAACGTCTGCTGAGGGAAAGAGAAAAATCTCAGAGTTCCTTGTCCTGGTGTGCAATAGGGTAGACAGGATGACGTGAAATACGTGAGACGATCACCTGATGTCACTTAGCGTCTGCCTTGCTGCGAGACCTATTCAATGCCTGTGCATCTCCGATACAGTAAACATGGTACGGTACACATTTTTGGAATACACAGGCGTGATCCATGTATATGGCGAAGCTCTAGGCAACGGAAGAGCTGCTAGTCGGCTGTATCATGAACATTTTCTGCAACGCAGTACGCCATTGCACAAACTTTTTGCCAAGGGCTGAGAGAAACAGGTATCTTCATCGTGAGAAGGCACTACTGTGGTGCTCCACGGCAATGCCACACCCCGGAATTTGAAGATGTACAGCATCGCGCTGAAGAGAAACCGTCAAGGAGTGCTCGAACAATTGTGCATGCAATGGGCGTTAGTCACAGTATCGTCTGTGATGTTCTGCATGAGCAACAATTGTATCCATACCACTTACAAAGAGTACACGCTATGGAGCCAGCCGATTTTCCATAACGTGTTGTCTACTGCACGTAGTTCTTGCACCGCTGCATTCAACACACCCCTGTTTCCACATCGTGTTCTGTTCACAGATGAATGTAAGTTCGCTTCGAACGGTGTTCTGAATTCGCGAAACAGTCACGTCTTGGCACATAAAAACCCTCATGCCACGCTTGTTCAGGGATTTCAGCACTGGTTTGGTATTAACGTGTGAGCAAGTATTCTGGACGGTCATGTGATTGGGCCATACGTCCTATCACGCAAGGTAACTGGCCATGCATACGCGATCTTTCTACAAAACGTATTGGAACCATTCTTGGAAGCTGTGCTACTAAATGTCCATCAGGAAATGTGGTTTCAGCATGATGGTGCACCATCTCACTTCTCACAGGCGGTTCAGAGAAGTCTCCACAGACGATATGGTGGAAGATGGATACGCCGAGGTGGTCCAACCGCGTGGTCGCCGCATTTGCCGGATTTAACTCCTATGGACTACTTCTTCTGGAGTCGTATGCTAATTTTAATTTAAGGGACTCCTGTAGACACAGAGGAAGATCTGCTGGTACGAGTTACGGCCGCTGCACCAGAAGTTAAAGAGACACCAGGTGAGATGGAGAGTGTGTACCAGAACATGCTTCGTAGGTACAATGTCTGTAACAATGTTGGTGGTCGCCACATCGAGCCGCTGTTGTAATGCAGCAGTACTGTTCTGTACGTTCAGTGTGTTGCGTTCTTTTTTATTTTAGAATAATGTAAACAAGTAATGTTTAAGTGTTAATACAAACAAATGTGCGTAAGTGATAAATGGATGTTTTGTTGTGTTGCCTTTCGAATTGTTACCTAACAATTGTACTGCGTCATGCCTAATTCAATTCTTCAAGCAGAAGTTGATGAGCTAAACGTCACGATTGAAACCGTTATAAAACGGAACTGGTATTATCCGGATATGGGTTCCTATTCAAAATATTATGTACTCATTGCCCTCTACAAGTTCTAGAAGTTTATAACTAGAATTTCCAAAATAAATTAATTTGGGATCGGAAAGTTCATAGTGAGATTGATACATGTGGAGTTTGGCGAGGTTCATAATACACATACCGACATGGATAGGCTTCATCGACTGCACTGAAACCATAGCCATCTCCGCAGCAACTAGTCCTTTATTGAAGCTATTTGCCCGCTTAAAATTTGGCATGGCGATGTAATCTCTTGCCCCATAACGTCCATTCCAATGGTCAATTAAACGAGTATCGTGGTGGCCTCCTGTTCGGTGTTTACATCAATGTACGCCTTCGGCCAGAGATGCTGCTGAACGTAGATGCCAGGGCTGACTCTGATAAGTGTAATCTTAAAACTGAGACATTTCTGGAGGTTTTGTAGGGCAGGATGTATCTCTGCTTACTCCCCAACGTTGTCATCAGATTGGAGGTGGAAGCATTCCGCGGGACTAGGCACTCCGGACACAGCGGCAAGCCACTGTGCGCATCATGCAATTATTATAATACAAGGCAGGATCCAGAAAGTATTTCTCCAGGCATACACTCCAGAATTTCTCAAAAATGTCTGCGAGCAGGCGTTCATCGGTATACATACGCAATCTGGCATATTTCGCTAAATTAGGCATTTTGGAGTCCTACCACACATTCATCACATATCCATACTTTGCATTCGTCACGGTCATGCCTCTAAGTTTACTGGAGCAAGTGGTTATGTCGGTTAATGTGATTTCGTTGAGTCTCTTCTTCGAATCCAGGTATTCATAAGGAAATCCCCACTGCTTCGTTACAAGCTGAAACTTCGCGTCATCAGTATATGCAGCTTGGTGATATGCGTATTCTCCTCGTGTACTGTCTCAGCATGTTTCTGAAGAGGTGCATGCATGAAACATAGTGAGTACAGGAAGCAGAGCGTTATTCCTGACGTTATTCGCTTTGAAAATGATATGTTTTTCAACGGTATCAGGTATGACATTGACATTTTTCAAGCCGAAACAAGAAACTGAGCATGATATCCTCTCAAACTATAGGAAAAGGCAGGTATATGTTGTGACAACTGGTATTTCAAGTTGCACTTATCATGTTCTGTAGCACAAAACTTCCCCTGATGATGGCAGTGATCTCTATTAGGAGTTCCCGCTTCTCTGTCCATCGGCAGCCCACAAATATGACAGTCAACTGCCTGCTCATATAAGGCATCATTCGCGGCGAATTGGTGATGGGAATGCTATTGCGATAAATCTCACCAACACGTCGCGCAAAATACTTCAAGGTCAGAAAGCAGCCACCCCTCAGAATTACCCCAACGTATGGAGTCATACGAGCATACAGCTTGGTACATTGCCTCAAGTGGTACCTGCCGTCCTCTGAAGATGGTGTGAAAGGTAGGGGGATCATCTTCACAATGCGCTACAGAAGTTAGCAGTCCCTCGAAGTCAATATGTACAACAAAGAGGCCGCGCTCCTGATGGGTGGTCGTTCTCAAAGTTTAAGAACATTTTTCTTGGCATGTGTCGTCACCCTTCTGTTCGATGGGTCGTGGATCTACAGGGTGACGTCGCAGGGCGCCACGCTTCTGCACCATTTCAGAGGAAGATTGTAGGTACCTTTTCGACGCAATGGAACCTTTTAACTGTGTTGCACAGTCTAAACGGAGATCAGTGGGACATGCAGCCTGGTGAATGAACAGCGGATAAACCAAGGGAGGCCCTGTTGAATTCCTTATGAAGGAGAAGAGGACCCAATGGAAGTGTGCATAAGTTTGTTCTCTTTTTTTCTTTTACTTTTCTGTTCGTTCTCTTTGAACAACTTCAACACAAGGTAATGAATACATCAACAAAAAATTGATAATTCTTTTTTCTCTCTTTGCTAGTGTTTATCCCATCCACTAGTGTCCTCTTTTTGAGGATTTGACAAGTTTATATTACTTTACAGCCGGATATCCTTTCTCACGTAATAGTCGTCACGGTAACTTAAGGGAGGGAAGTTGTTGTTGTTGTTATTGTTACTGTGGTCTTCAGTCCTGAGACTGGGTTGATGCAGCTCTCCATGCTACTCTATCCTGTGCAAGCTTCTTCATCTCCCAGTACTTACTGCAACCTACATCCTTCTGAATCTGCTTAATTTATTCATCTCTTGGTCTCCCTATACGATTTTTACCCTCCACGCTGCCCTCCAATGCTAAATTTGCGATCCCTTGATGTCTCAGAACATGCCCTACCAACCGGTCCCTTCTTCTTGTCAAGTTGTGTCATAAACTCCTCTTCTCCCCTATTCTATTCAATACCTCCTCATTAGTTACGTGATCTACCCATCTAATCTTCAGCACTCTTCTGTAGCATCACATTTCGAAAGTTTCTATTCTCTTCTTGTCCAAAATATTTATCGTCCATGTTTCACTTCCATACAAGGGTACACTCTATACAAATACTTTCAGAAACGACTTCCTGACACTTAAATCTATACTCGATGTTAACAAAATCCTCTTTTTCAGAAACGCTTTCTTTGCCATTGCTAGTCTACATTTTATGTACTCTCTACTTCGACCATCAACAGTTGTTCTCCTCCCCAAATAGCAAAACTCATTTACTACTTTAAGCGTCTCATTTCCTAATCTAATTCTCTCAGCATCACCCGACTTCATTCGACTACATTCCATTATCCTCGTTTTGCTTTTGTTGATGTTCATCTTATATCCTCCTTTCAAGATACTGTATATTCCGTTCAACTGCTCTTCCAAGTCCTTTGCTGTCACTGACAGAATTACAATGTCATCGGCGAACCTTAAAGTTTTTATTTCTTCTCCATGGATTTTAATACCTACTCCGAATTTTTCGTTTGTTTCCTTTACTGCTTGCTCAATATACAGATTGAATAACATCGGGGAGAGGCTACAACCCTGTCTCACTCCCTTCTCAACCACTGCTTCCCTTTCATGCCCCTCGACTCTTATAGCTGCCATCTGGTTGCTGTACAAATTGTAAATAGCCTTTCGCTCCCTGTATTTTACCCCTGCCACCTTCAGAATTTGAAAGAGAGTATTCCAGTCAACATTGTCAAAAGCTTTCTCTAAGTCTACAAATGCTAGAAACGTAGGTTTGCCTTTCCTTAATCTTTATTCTAAGATAGTGGGTGCAAACTGTCTGTGAATCGTGTGAACTTCATTCTGTGTGTTAACGTATTTTTACACTATGAGTATCGTATTCACCGAGGCGGAATTTGGGGAACAACCCAGCATTTGCCTAAACGAGCGCGAAAAACCGACTAAACACCACTCTCAGGCTGGTCGTTGTACCCGCCCGTTGTCGTTAAACCGCATCACGGATTCGATCCGGGTCTTCCTCATCTCCGTGTCTCGCAAGCTAGCGCGCTGCACGTTACATTATACAAGCAGGTCAGTGGGTCAAGACTGAGAATAGCCTTAAAAATTTTATTACTGTAAGAGCAGTACGGCAGGACAGAAGACAGTGAAGGTTAATAATGTCATTATAGTCTCGATAAATCTTGTATTGAGGAGTGTTACACATGGGAATGTTTTCAGACTTTCGCCTCTAACAATGGCTCAACACATGTATGCACCTATGCCCACCTGTACATGCAGTTTTTTATCGGCACGATGGAAATTACCAGCAGGACAACGCAACGTGTCTCATAGCTCGCAGAATACGTGCGTGATTCTGAGAGCACCAGGATGAGTTAAACCGTCCTCTCCTGGACACCATACTCCCCCGATTTAAACCCATTCGATAATCTGTGGGAGCACCTTGATCGGGCTGTTCGAGTCACGGCTCCTCAGCCGAGAAACTAAGTGCACGAGGCCACGGCACTGGAGGGGACTGGCTCCAAATCCCTGTTGGTATTTTCCAGAACTTCATTGACTCTCTTTCTGCACGTCTCGTAGCGGACCGCACTGTAAAAGGTGGTTATTCGGACTTTTCACAGGTGGCCACGTTAATGTGACTGAACAGCGTATAACCGGCTTCGCTCGTCAGACACGAACATCAAATCTGTTAGAATTACTATAGCTTTTACAGACCTGATGATGGTTATGAAATCAAATTGTATGAGACTTCTGACTGTTTTATCTGTATATTATTTACAACGATCGCTCTATCTCCTCAGGCCGTGCCTGCGTCTGTCCATTTAAGTTTGACAATCTTAAAGCGATTTTAGGCCGCCTCAGTAGATGAGCGATCAACTTCTCTGGCTGTCATGCGAAGGACACGTTTACAGTTCCTGGTACTGTCAGGGATTTTTCCTTTTTTCGAGGACCAGAACGGGATACACTTAGCATCGTGAGACCACTTGAGAAGCTCCTTTTAAACCAACTGTTGTTGTGTACAAAAGCTTTGATTCGTGAAATACTGTCAGTTGGCCTGACGTAAGTTAATGCTCTGATCCTCGGCGCGTGTCTTAACAAGTGAGCTTCCACAAATGAGAGAAAAATCCACGGTATCAGTGCTTCAATAAAATGACCTTTTGTTGAGAATGAACAGGCATCTTTCAATGAGCCACGCACAAGCTGTTCGGGCTCTCCTCGTAAAACGAGGACTTGTTCTTTTGCATCGCCGCCTTTCTCCGCCAGCTTTTGTCCGATCTCGTTGAAAGCTTTCTTCTCTAATTGCTTGTTTCACCTGAATCGTTAAATGACAGACTTCCGTTTACTTCGGAGTCAAAAAGTGACCCTCACTGTACGGGATGTGACCTGCACAGCTCAGGCACGTCGTACTTACGAGACTATACAGCAATACAAGTCAGGCTACCACAATCATTGCAACACCGCCACCACTGCCACCAACACGAACACCACCGCTCTGATAAAAGTGATAGACAAAAAAGATGCTATTATTATGTGTGTATTAGAATTCAGCAAGGTTAAACACCTGTGACTTGAGCTATCTGTTCTTGGACTTGTCTTCTGAGCAAAGTCGTGTGGTCAGTTTTGCCCTGCATATTCCTACATTTCCACATAACAGAAAATAATCTTCCCTTAGTTCGGTTTCTACCAATTTTTCCATTCTTCTGCAAATAATTCGTATCAGTATTTCGCACCAATGACGAAGGAAACCGATGGTTCAGTAATATTTATCACTGTCAGCACCTGATTACATCTGAATTAGAGTTATTACATGCTTCTTTAAGTCTGAGGGTATTTCGTTTTTCTTATAAATCTTGCATACCAGGTGGAATAACTTTGACACAATTAACTCTTTCATTTACCTTCTTCGGCTCATGCTTTTAAGTGCCCTGTCAAATAAGCTCTTGCATATCCCTCATTGCTTCTTCTTCTCCTTCCTCTTTGCTTTCTATAATATTGTCTTCCAGTACGTTTTCCTTTGAGCTTCCAGCCTTCCCTTCTTTACTTAGTACTGTCTTGTCATTTGAGCTCTTGATGTTCACATAGTTGCTTCTCTTTGCTCCAAACGATCCTCTAATTTTGCATTGTCATGCATGCTTCTATAGCTTTGCATTTGCCCTCCAGCCTTTCCTGTTTTGCTATTTTGTACTTTCTGTCGGTCTCTTTTTTGACATATGTATTTCCTCTTGGCCGCTTATTTTGCTTCATTTTTATATTTTCTCCTTTCGTCAGTTAACTTCAGTTTATTTTGTGTTGTCCAAGGATTTATACTATCTATTGCCTCTTTGATTCTCTGCTGTCTTCACTGTGTCCAGATGTGTGTGAAATCTTATGGGACTTAACTGCTAAGGTCATCAGTCCCTAAGCTTACACCCTACTTAACCTAAATTATCCTAAGGACAAACACACAAACCCATGCCCGGGAGCTGTCTTCACTATTTCACCTCTCAAAGCTACCAATTTGTCGTCTGTTATATTTGTTTACCCTGCGTCAGTCAACCGTTGCCCAATGTTCCCTTTGAAACTTTCAGCAACATCTGGTTCCGAGGTGAAACAACCGTTGTATCATTGTAAGAGGTAATGAGGCGAGTGTGTCGGGGCTTATCCTAGTTCATTACTACCAGCACCACGTTTATAATGAGCCTGTGCTTAAAATACAAATGATTGCACCATAATTTAAGAGTGAAATTAAAAATTAAAGTAATTTTTCCAAACTTCCTCAGTGTATACTTAATAATGTTAACGTAGTAAAGTTTCATAATGGTCAGATCTTAAGAAAGAAAATAAGTGGCGCAGAGTAACAAAACTAGAATGCTAAAAACTGGTAAAAATATGCAAATGTATTTCACAATAAAGTGACAAGTCTCAACTTGATCAGAGCAATATTTTGGTTAAAATCGGCGTTTTTACGTAAAACTGAAGCCGCTAAATATTAGACCAGAAAGCTGAAAATTCGAATGTAGCCTCAGTTTCATTTATAAATATTAAATACGTGATACCATTAAGCTACCTCTGTTATTTTCAAGTTGTTTACTAAAAATCAAATTTGGAATGAAAAAATGGTTCAAATGGCTCTGAGCACTATGGGACTTAACATTTGTGGTCATCAGTCCCCTAGAACTTAGAACTACTTAAACCTAACTAACCTAAGGACATCACACACATCCATGCCCGAGGCAGGATTCGAACCTGCGACCGTAGCGGTCACGCGGTTCCAGACTGAAGAGCCTAGAACCGCACGGCCACACCGGCCGGTTGGAATGAAAACATCCTGATTCACGATAGATTAAGTATCATTTGAATTTTTAATAGAAAGTTCTAATTATAGCACTCGATTATATTCATGAAATAATACAGCTGTACCAAGTAATAACAATGATTAGAAGGAATCTTAAACAGGCAGTCCAGAGGTCTTTTTCTGCTGTCGGCTCCGTTCTAAGAATTCTAGCCGGCAAAGTTTTAAATCCGTCCAGCTAAAGTTTTTTCAGTAACTAAAGCAAAGTTAACTCTATTTATACAAAAATTAAGAAGACTGTAGATTGTTAGAGGACAGAACTAATAATTAACACGTGTCCGAGAAAGCGGCCATTTAGATCTTGCTACCTGTGCGTAGGACGTTCTGTTTGGCGGTCCACTTCGCCCCTACATAAATATAGCCAGAGAGGCAGTGGTAGGACACACTTTACACCGAGATACCAAACTGTCCGCACAAGTCAAACGCCCGCGTGCGTTGTGCGTCGGATGACGTCAGACTTGAATACGTTTCCGGTAAAAGCAGGTAGTGAACTAACGAGGACAGTGTACCGTCCTGGGTCGCTTAGATTTCATGGAAGTAACTATGTGTGCCGCCCGTAATGTGGCCTGGCAAGTGGCGATATTACTTTCCACTTTTAAGGTGAGGAATTAACTTCTAGTGATCAGAAGTCAGGGCGACAGACCATTTTACTTGGGACGTCCCACAGAAGTTTCCTCTGAACTGTTAATAGTGCCGTTCCGATAGGGATATTAGTTACAACACCAAGACTTATATTTAGAGCTTGTGAACTTTTACAAAATATATCAATCAACAATAGCCGGCACGGTAGCTCAGCGTGTTCGGTCAGGGGGTTAGCTGCCCTCTGTAATAAAAAAAAACTGAGTCAATCGACCAACCACGAACATAAAAGGATGTCTTACGACGTCCGCCCCGAGCAGATGCAACGAATAGAAGCGAACAAAATGAGATTTAAAAAAAAAAAAAAAAAAAGTGGTCAGAGTGACGGAATGCCATACCTAACGGGCCGGGTTCGATTCCCGGCTGGGTCGGAGATTTTTCTCCACTCAGGGACTGGGTGTTTTATTGTCCTTATCATTACATTTCATACCCATCGACATGCAAGTTGCCGAAAAGTCGTCAGCTCGAAAGACTTGCACCAGGTGAACGGTCTACCCGACGGGAGGCCCTAGCCACACGGCATTTACAACTCAAAACTTTTATTTATAGTCATAGTTCTTGATCCCGTTGAGTAAATAGTAAGTAGGAACATGTGGACTTGGAGACTGGAAATTATGGTCAGTACGTTCTCGTCTCTATCTGACTGACCGTAAAAATAGTTTTTAGGCTCTCGTAGACGGCGAAGGTAGGTAGAAAGGACACTCAGACAATTTAATAATCTTTTCATGACGACATAACGAAGTAATAACCGTTTGATTATCACCCTCTACCTCACACTTCGTACAGTTTCCACAGGTTTCCTGTTTTTTAATTTTTATCTTTCTGCAATTGCTTCAATATTAATCTAGAGTTTATAACCAATATATCATGGCCAAAGTCCAAATATGCTTCTGTAAACGTTTTGCATTTCAAAATATGGTTTCTAAATGTCTCTCTTACCGTTATATAATCTGAGACGTTCCGGTGTCTCCGGGACTCTCCCACGTACGCAACTTCTTTAACGATTCCTAAACCAAGTGTTATGGATGATTAAATTATACTTTCTGCAAAATTCTACTAATCAGCTTCTCTTTTCATTATTCTCTCCCAGTCCATATTCAACTATTTTTTATTACTTTCTTTAACTACTATCGAATTCCTGTCTCCTACCAAAAACCAAATTTTCGTCTCCCTTAACGATCTGAAATATTTATTTTATCTCATCGTATCTCTTTAAATCTATTAATTATCTGCGGAACTAGGAGACGTATAAACTTACCCCTGTTTAATTTTGTGATGGTCATCCTATAAAGGAAATAAAACCATACAATTTTAACCACAATTCACTGATTTCTGTACTCTAAAAACATGCTGCATAAAAACACGAGTTTACACACGCTGACACACACACACACACACACACACACACACACACACACACACACACACAAGATATTGAGAAGAAAAGGCCAAGAACGCTTATCTCCCCAATACTGGCTTAATCTCAAGAGATATCAGCAAACGCTTAGGAACACTAGTCATACAGTGCATTTCTCTCCACCAACAAAAATAAAAGGTATGCTTTTAAATGAAATGCCAACGGCCTTGCCGCAGTCGTAACATCGGTTCCCGTCAGATCACCGAAGTTAAGCGCTGTCGGGCTGGGCTAGCACTTGGGTGGGTAACCATCCGGTCTACTGAGCACTGTTGGCAAGCGGGACGCACTCAGCCTTTGTGAGGCAAACTGAGGAGCTCCTTGATTGAGAAGTAGCGGCTCCGGTATCGAAAACTGACGGGAGAGCTGTATGCTGATCACATGCCCCTCCTTATCCGCACCCAGTGGCGCCTGTGGGCTGAGGATGACACGGCGGCCGGTCGCTACCGCTGGGCCTTCATGGCCTGTTCGGGAGGAGTTTAGTTTTTAGTTTTTCTGTAATAAAATGGAATAAAATGATGAAATGGGATGTTACAAGTGCAGAACTGTGGAGCACTCTTTCAGTTTCGGGGAATGTAATGTACTGAAAGACCGTATAGTGTCCGAGGCGCTGGCTCTCTTCTGGGAACTTCTTACACCATATTTCAGGATGAATACCCTCCCTAACTTCTAGCTAGAAATACGCAAGCCTTCTTCTAATAACGTGGAGTAACACTTCTGCACTGGCCTGCTCGTTTGCCTAATATATCACTCGTCGAACATGTTTGGGACGTGATTTACCGACAACTTGTTCATCACGGCATTCCAGCAGCTATTGCTGATACGTTGTGGACTCTCATACAAGCCGCATAGAATGATGTTTCCCAGGGACATATTCTGTCTGTCTTTCGTTTAATTTATCGACGTTACTTAGAAGCTCTGGTTACTATTCATAGAAATTCACGCCACACTGAAATCTCAGAGCCGACGATCGTGCACAGTTCCATAAATCTTATCATTTGTTTGAAAGAGGGTCCGGCAAGGCTGAAGACCACATTTCAATCATCTTACGAATCCCGAAATGGCAGAGATTGAGATAATCGATCGGGGAGTAGAAAAGCAACTACAATAGCTTATTAGTGGAAAGACCAGATGAGATACTGTAAGATTCTACAGAGATTATACAAAAGAACTTGCTCCCCTTCTTGCAGTAGTTTATCATAGTTCGCTGGAGCAACTAAGGGTACCTAGGGAGTGGAAAAAAGCGTAGGTCATTGCCGTTTTCAAGAATGATCGTAGGATAGATGCACATAATTATAGGCCTATAAGCTTTGACGTCAATCTATTGCAGTGTCATGGAACATGTATTACGTTCAACAATTATGACGTTTTTGGAGTACGAAAATCTCTCTATAAAAATTAACACGGATTCCGCAAACAGAGTTCCTGCGCCACGGCTTGCTCTGTTCCTCCATGAGATCCACAGCGCTGTAGACAACGGCTCTCAGGTTGATTCCGTGTCGCTTGACTTCAGCGAAGCATTTGACACCGTCCTATACTGCCGTTTAGTAAAGAGAATACGAGCTTACCGAGTATCGGACCAGATGTACGACTGGATTCAAGAATTCCTTGCAGACATTTTTCTTTTTTAATTTTATTTTATTTCAGGTTAAGAGTGGTTTCGAACAAACGTCTATTTGGAAGTGTCAGGCATTATTACAGATGATCCTTAAGTCAGATTTAATTATTTACTATTTGCGTACTCATTCTGCTGGTAGTTGTGAGACACTCGATCGTCGATGCTACGTTTCCATAAATACATAAGTAACGAAGCCTGACTGTTGCTCTTGTTGCCCACTACTCCAGTCGTTTGATACGGTAATGATTTTACTTCATAAGTTATGTTCTTGATGTATTTCATATCCTGCCATATTTTCTTTATCAGACGCGTGTATCGTATCAGAGACATGGATCTTGGCCGATTTTGTTTGTATGACACGGAGAATTGTTTCTTCGCAATAGATGTCCACACATACGCATATGTGCTTCCATCTTTAAAATGAAGTGGCTTAAAAAAATTAAATATAGACTCCAGCATTGCTTCTCTTCGATCGTGGTGGATTATCTTTCGTACTGCTGATACGGCTGCCGCATCCAAAGGGCACAAATTATTCTAATTATTACTGTACTGGCATGCACTTAGTTCGTGGCATAAAGATGATTGTAGTGATATGTACCCTTCTTGGTCTTTTGATTTTTATGATCGTTAATACAGTTCTTCAACCACCCTGATCACCAGATTTTTATCGAATAACTAAGGTGTCTGTACCTTAAACGAGAGTTGTACAGAGGTGGTAACTTATGAGGAAAAATAAAATTGTAATTAATTATATCTGAGAAAGGCGCATAACGAGCTGGTTCCTTAGTCCACAAAGGATGAGGAAGTTTAATCTTTAATACGTTTGTCTGCAGTTTTTACTTACCATGACATCATCACCCTCAGGAGTGCTCTCCGTTCCGCTCTAGCACTAAAATCACTAAACAACTGCTTACAGCGATTACAGGGTGCGACACAGACAAGCCACTAACAGAAATGCTGCTATACTCGCACTAACAAAGCTGTCATTCTTACGAAAAATTTTGTGCTCGAATGAAAATGTTACTTCGCACATTTTAAGGAGTAGTCTGCCTGAGAACATGGGGATTTTCTTGCTGAATAATTTGTAACAAAAGATTTCTGTCTGCCAACGTAAAAGAAAAAAGTTTTAAAATGGACCAATAGCGATAGTTCGAAAATAATCTCTGTACCTCTAGTTTATGAAAATTCTTAAATTTTATACACTGCCGGAGAAAAACGCAACAGCCTTAAGGAATGAGTTCAGTGGCACCAGAGTTTACCAATGGACTGCTGCACACGCAGACGAAATGCTGAGAACAATGACGAACAAAGTGAAGGAGATTGCTAAAGTTATCAGTCTGAGGGAATCTCAAAAATAATTCGCTTCACTTTCCAACCCACCTGTAATAGCAAAACCTCCCAGAAACAATTTCGACGCTCGTGGCTGGGTCAAGACCAGAAAAGTTTATGCTCGAGAGGTTCCTCGCCTTCGCCACCTGCCGCCTACAGCCAGGTGCCGTCTGTCAGGTGAACGTGGCGTGGGACTATGAGTATATTTGCCAACTGTCATTTTCTTACTTGAAGCTCTAATATTTATCTTGAAGTTATGAATTGGATTTTGCATACCTGAAACTTAAGAACGCTGTTCGGGAGTTGTAAAATAGACTCGCAAGCGGAAAAAGGTCTAGCATTTGCGACATGTTATTCGCTTTGGATTTAATAGAGGGATGAAGGCAGCAGAGGCCCTTCAGAATCTCTGTATTGTGTGTATGGAGCGAGTGTCTCTGGGCAAAACAATTCAGAAAAAGATTTTCTTGTTTCAAGAAGAATCTTTCTGGCATGAATGATTTTTCACATTCAGGAAGTCTCGACAGGAGACACATTTGATGAATTGTATGTGAGGAACTGCTACCATTTAGCCTAATGCGACATTTTCATTCAACAGGCAAGGTTCAGAAGCCAGGTGTAGGAGTACTCCATGCTCTAATTCAAAGCAACAGAAACAAACAGTGATTATTACCGCATTCTTGCTTGAATGCCATCAATTCATACATTGAGCATTCTATGCAATATTGTCACTGGTGGCGAGCTATGATGCGTTTATGCTAACTTCTTAACAAGAAATTAATGGCTGAGTTGTAACAAGAGGCATATCCTCGAGCAAAGATCAGTGTGAACATATTTTTCATCCGTTGGCTCAAGAAGGGTGCTGTCAACTAGGAGCTTCTCCCCAGTATCGTCTCCTTCGCAGCTGGTATTTGTTGAAAACAACTGACACACCTTTCTGTCTCAGTGTAAGAGAAACATCAGACTAAACCGCATTGCATTTTACTGCTACACAATAACACACTACGCTGATTTCAAAAACAAAACTGTCCAGGAGATTGTTTGAAAAATAATCACTCACGCAATTATTACTCTGATCTCATGCACTCAAATGTTTGGTTTTCCTGTTACTGATCTAATAACTGTCAAGAAAATACATTTCTGGACTACAGTGGACTACAGACTTGGTTTGATGACATCCTTAACTCAGAACCAGTAGGTTTCTAAAGGCGTTTAATTGGTAAACTAGCTGAACATTGTCAGACTGTTTTAGATAATGTGAGACAATATATTTTTGGTGACTGATTAATGTTTACTGTTGTGTTCAATAAATTGATGGAAAATGCTGTTATATGCACTGTACTAATACAAATGAAATACAACTTACCATGGTAACCTTATGATGAAAGACTTTGGTTATAAAACATGAAGTATCTGTAACATGTGCGAGCCTATATCAGTATGAATTAGTAACATATTCACTTTGGGCTTCAAAACGGCCTGTGTTCACTCGCTGTCCTGTGTCATACTCAAGTTGTATGGAAAGTTGGAATTTCATAAATAAAACTGAGTATTCACAAAGACCAAAAGTTATGCCAGGAGAATTGCAAAGAGGCATTATGAATTGCGCAGTACCATAAGTTTGTTGCCATTACACTATGAGGTATTGGAAGCAGCGAGAGGATATTTGATGAAGTTTTCTCAACATTTCCTTATTGATTTTCGATGTGGCTGCTTGTATCTCTGCAACAGAGGTTAAAGATATGGCCTTCAGTAACACTGGAACTCCGAGCCAACAGAGCCTTCATTTGACAGACGATCACATTACCCTTGAGCTACTGAAGAGCTGCAGTATTAGTCTATCACTTATTGCCCAGTGGTGGGTAGGACAGATAAATCACAACGTGAAATTGCAATTTCCGCGTGGAATGACTTTCCTGGACTCAAAACTATAAACTGATAACCTTATATCCCACTTATATGAAAATCACAAAGATTGTTCAATGGTAATGACACAAGAAAGCAAGTGAATTTAACGTTATAATTCTTTGCCATCCGCGCAGTAACTCGTCGGCAGCCCCGGATCTACGATATTTCCGAACCTGAGCAAAAACTTCATAGTGGAGGCCCCTCCTCTCCCTAGAGCATCTGAAATAGGATGTCAAAATGTTTTTAAAAGTAGATTTTTCAAAAAATATGTTCATTTGTAGCGCACATCTTTCTCAAGAGTTTGATGTACAAAACGTATATAACAAGTTTCTGACGTACAGAAAACCAAAGCAGAAGGGAAAATCCTGTTGAATGACCAACTACACATGCCAAGCAATTCATTATTTACACTAATAGATAAAATAATAGAATAATGTTCGCAAAAAGTATTAATACGATAATACTGTCCAACACAATAATAATAGAACCCAACATCTCTACACTCACTCATCCATGAACCCATCCATGAACCCCTCCACAGAATATTGAAATGAAAAGCCAAATCAGCTGTCACCAAAGTTTTCAACTACTCGCTAACAGCTAGTACACCCGCCCCGCCCCCCCCCCTCCCCCCCCAAAAAAAAACTCGTCAGCTCTATCCTCCTCTGTCTCTCACTCATACACACACACTGTAGAAACATCATAAACAAAAGTTAGTCTCGAACATATACTTCGTTAGGTTGGCAGCAAATAGGTAAACATACCAAAGAAGATGAAACACGTAACGGAGTCTCAATATTTACTTTGTGACAAACAGTGTACGACGAAATAGTTGTATCGAGTGACAAGAGAACAATAGTCCACTACAAAAAAAAGAGTGAGAAACATGGTGAACAGTGTGTGGAAGGCGAGAACACAAAGATGTGATTATATGGCAGTGATAAAAGAGGTAGTGCGACCTCCAGACCAGATGTGAGGAAACGCAATTCAGCAAATCGTAAGTAATTACTTTTTTTTACAAAAAAAATCGCCAAGTGAACTGTTTAATAATCTAAAACTAACAAAACTGTATCGTTATAGATCCCACTGATGATGCCTTAGAACAGGAGAAGGCGAAACGCGTATGGGATAGGGTAAATAAAGTAACTAGCAGCAGGAGAAGGCAGTTTTATTTACTAACCAAGTATTTAAAACGTATATGTTCGAGGAAATGTAAGACGTGTTATTTTTTGGTATCTTCATCCTTTTGACTGGAGGTCTGGGGGCCACGGCCGTTCACTATTGTCCTTATGATCTTATTTATTGTGTAGCTACCAGTTTTGGCGCTTCAATGCGCCATCTTCAGGCCTTAGTTGATGCTGCAGGGGCTATCACGATATACAATACGCTGCATCAGTGGCCAACTATCTGTAACTGTGATGTCAGCACTCCAACTATCAACTGATGTTGTGACCGGGAGAATAAGAACTCTTCAGAAAATTCACATTCTTTATTGTCTATTAGCTAATAACTTTCTCTTTTGTGTGAAATAAAATTAAACCTAGGAAGCATAAAAGCAGTAAAGACAAGAGACAAACAATACAGTACACATTTCTTCAGTTCTTAGGTCCCAGCATTTTTTTCTCTCTAACCTTCCTACAGCTTTACACGACATGCTTTACTTTCTGCGAAAGAATCTGTTACCTCATCGAGGTTCGTCACACGTTTTGCAACATGAAAATTCAAAATGTCGTTGACTAATACTGAAAAAGCTGTTAATACGAATAGTACCCAAGACATGCGTTTTCTCGATTTGATTACGTCCATTTTGTCACGGTCCGCCAGATAAAACGAAATAGCCGTTTCTAATACTGCAGCAGTTGTTGTTGTGGTCTTCAATCCTGAGACTGGTTTGATGCAGCTCTCCATGCTACTCTATCCTGTGCAAGCTTCTTCATCTCATAGTACCTACTGCAACCTACATCCTTCTGAATCTGCTTAGTGTATTCATCTCTTGGTCTCCCTCTACGATTTTTACCCTCCACGCTGCCCTCCAATGCTAAATTTGTGATCCCTTGATGCCTCAAAACATGTCCTACCAACCGATCCCTTCTACTAGTCAAGTTGTGCCACAAACTTCTCTTCTCCCCAATCCTATTCAATACCTCCTCATTAGTTACGTGATCTACCCACCTTGTCTTCAGCATTCTTCTGTAGCACCACATTTCGAAAGCTTCTATTCTCTTCTTGTCCAAACTAGTTATCGTCCATGTTTCACTTCCATACATGGCTACACTCTATACAAATACTTTCAGAAACGACTTCCTGACACTTAAATCTATACTCGATGTTAACAAATTTCTCTTCTTCAGAAACGATTTCCTTGCCATTGCCAGTCTACATTTTATATCCCCTCTACTTCGACCATCATCAGTTATTTTACTCCCTAAATAGCAAAACTCCTTTACTACTTTAAGTGTCTCATTTCCTAATCTAATTCCCTCAGCATCACCCGATTTAATTTGACTACATTCCATTATCCTTGTTTTGCTTTTGTTGATGTTCATCTTATATCCTCCTTTCAAGACACTGTCCATTCCGTTCAACTGCTCTTCCAAGTCCTTTGCTGTCTCTGACGGAATTGCAGCAGTTGTAACACGCCAAATAAGCGAGACCCATTTGGCACAAATGGTCATTTTTATCTAGCTCATTTACATAAATAACACCACAGAATACAATTCACGAAATACCAATATCAAATGCCTGTTAGGCCTACTACAAGCAAGTTAGGAAATAGTTTCACATTTCATTCATATGCTCCAGTTTCTCAAGCATGAGATAGAAAAGTACTAGTAGTACGAATTTTTTATACAAATTTGGAATCATTATATTCTTCCATATAATTTGTGTGACGTCACGTTTCTTCTCCTTTCTCATTCTAACAATGTTGTCATTACTAATTCTGTAACTATTCCTGTCATGTCAAAACTTATTCTCCGGTTAACTTCGCTAACCCTGCCAGAATCACCGGTACAGTTATGGCGCGTATATTCTCCGGTCTGGCGCTATTACCTCATTCGTACAACGCGTTTTCCGCGCTATTCCGAGAATAGAACTTAAGTGGCAGTTAACCAGGGACTGTACAAATGGCCTTTGATAGTGTAGTGATCTGGCAAAAATTTTCTGTCAAAATTTCGTTTTCTTGGATACACCGAAGAGATAATATAAAATCTTTCTTGCCTGTTATTCCTGTTAGTCGATTATTTCCACTCTTGTAGTCTGAATCTATGGATTTAGCTGATAATTGCAACAACGCTTATCATTTACACACCTAATCAACCACCCAAACAAACAGTGACTGGCATTCACAGGGGTTTTATCAGGCTCAGCTCGCACAGCCCGTCCTCTTTTGCATGTGGGAAAGTGTTTTATTTCTAGATGCGACAGGGATTCCCTGACAGAGACATCACATACGTTATGCATGTATTCAGAAATCAACTTATGATTCGTTCAGAAATCAACTTAGAATGTGTTCAGGAACGTTCAAAATGTAAAAAAAACAACCGGCATGCGTCACATGAACAATCGATAGACCAACGTGCGCTGTATGCTTGGCGTTTTGTGAAACAAGGTTTTTTTCTTCAAGAATATGAATTTGGCGCCCCTCGAAATTGCACCCTTGGGCAGATACCCTGGTTTGCCCCCTAGATTCGGGTCTGCTCGTCGGTCACATAGTTGCCAAATTTATTCTGCATAGTTGTCAAGATTTGTTATACTACCAGCAGGAAGAATACCAGCCGATCTGTGCCTTCAGTGGGCTTGGAAGTGATTACAGTTTACACGCCGAAGATGTGACTGCTGGTCAGAACATCAAAAGTATACGTCCCTGTGTCTTACTGCCATTTCTGTAACTAGCTTAGGACTCAGAGCGTAGTAACTTACAATACTTAGTTGAGCTGGCTGCAAATGAAATACAATAAATCAACAACTGTAACAATTATTTCTGTTTTTCTGTCTTAAGCGTACTGAATAATGAAAAGCACATTCACCTGATAAGATTCACATTTTTGGAGAATTCCAGTGGTTATACTGCAAATATTATGAGTAGGCAACACTTCTTTTGATCATTATACACACTGAAAATATTTTTCTTAAGAGCGCTGTCATTGGCACTATCCCCAAAATTGAGGAACACAAAGAAAAAGATAACAGCACATCATGCAAAATGTGAACATCCAGAGAGAGACATCGTGAGCCATGAATAACACAAAGGACTACATCAAATAGTCTACTGTGCACGGAAACGATACGCCATGCTCCAAAAAGTGGTCTCCAAAACGAGGGGAGAAAATTAAACCAGCTAACATGAAAGGAGAAGCAGTTGTCGTCAGAATGTGCAACAAGGAACACAGAACGCTGACAGTAATGTCTAGAATAAGTCATCGTTAACCAAAACCATCATTCAGTCTATAAGCACTGAAAGAACAACAACAACCATCTACTTGTAGTGATTAAAATATTACCAGTTCTGATGTTTTGTCAATAAAAGCCAAAAGCGTCTGTGCTGAAGAGCTTTTCAAACTGCAGTACGCTTAAGACAGAGAGAACCCGAAATAACAGTTGCTTCACCAGGCTGAGTGTGGTGCTGAGATTCTGTGCAGCATCTGCAGAGAGTGGTATTAATTTAGCCCATGATGTTTTCATGTGAACCACGCCTCTAGGCTACCGTAATATTAATATGAGAACTATCGAATCATAATGCGATGGCATAGATTGGCAGACGGTTGTAGAATTTACCAATACTGTCCATTAGGGTGTCCCAAAAAATCGAAGTCGTCTTTTTTGAACGCATACCCTCTTAATTTATTTGTGCGATGTCAACACAATTGCAAATAAAATTTCAGAAATATAAGACTTCGGCAACCTATGCCAACTTGTATATGAAACATGTCAGCTTGGCAGTACATGCCCGCGTTGATGTGGTGTTAGTTCAAATGGCTCTGAGCACTATGGGACTTAACATCTATGGTCATCAGTCCCCTAGAACTTAGAACTACTTAAACCTAACTAACCTAAGGACATCACACAACACCCAGCCATCACGAGGCAGAGAAAATCCCTGACCCCGCCGGGAATCGAACCAGGGAACCCGGGCGTGGGAAGCGAAAACGCTACCGCACGACCACGAGATGCGGGCTGTGGTGTTAGTAAAAGTATTGTTGTCAGTCAGTGAACATGTCAGTAGAATTACGTAGTGGTTCTAAAAAGTGCATATTTTTAATAGGTGCCGTAAAACATCGAAAGAAAGATTCAAAACTGCCCTCTAAGGAACGACTTCTGGCAGTTGCATTTTAAATCATCTGTGAAGTGAATTTAACCGTCACTGAAAATGCAGATCTCACTATTCGCGAACGTATTATCTTTTGGGAAAAGGCGCGAATACGTACCAAATCTTTGCCTCATTCTGTGAAGAAACTAGTGAACCTATGTCAAGGTTGGAAGAAGTTACAAAAAAGAATGCACAAAAACCCAAAACGTGTTTTAGCAGCCCCGACAAGAGTTTGCCAACAAGTTAGATGATTTGTTTGACCCTGTACAAGCCGATGTATTTCTATTAATGAAAATAAATGAAAGTAGAAACTTCTTACAGCGACAGAGAGCGTTGAATTTTCGATAAACACACACAACAGGAAGAGAACTTTCTAGCTTTTGGATTTTATCCTTTGACGAGCTAGAGTAAAATAAAATACACACACACCTATTCCCTAGATGGTACCAGATAGATTGACTGTGCACGGTCAGTCTAGTTGTCACCGTGTATGGGCATAGTCGTGCATCTGCGTGTGTGTATGTGTTTGTGTATTTTATTTTACTGCAGCTTGTCAATGGATAAAACCCGAAGGCTAGAAAGTTCTCTTCCTTTTGTGTGTGCCTGTCGACAACTCAACGCTTTTGCTTTTTGGTGAGTGGCCTTCTTCCTCAAGTATTTACGTTCATAAGTTTCAAGTACGCAAATTCCAATACGTAACTGCAAGATCAATACTACAACTTCAAATAAGAAAATCACAGTTGATAAATACACTCATAACCCCGCGCCACGTTCACCTGGTGGACGGCGCCTGGCGTTAGGCGGCGGGTAGCGAAGACCACGAAATTCTCGAGCATGAACTGTTCTGATCTTGACACAACCACGAGCTGTTTAGCCGAATGGTTTCTGGAAGTTTTTGTTATCACAGGTGGGTTGGAAATCTAAGTGAATTATCTTCTAGGTTCCATCAGACTGCTAAGTTTACCTGTCAACTGAAATATGATTCAAAAATATATGGAATGGAACAGACTCGAATTTGAAACTTCATATCCACATTGCACGACGCTTAGCAGTAGACCACGAGCAGATTCAGGACTGTAAAAGCTCATGAAGAGTGACAGCACTAGCTCTATACACTTTGGCATCCTACAGTGGCGCCGGATCGTGCATATAGCCGGTCTTAGAATTCTAAGGGGCAGACGGTTATACTGGCTGCCGTAAGTGAACGACTCCAACGTCCCTGTGGCGGCCGGCTGGCGGCCAGGTTTTATGTCTGAGACTGTACATACATGTGTACGGCGTACACATGGTGAGCGGCCTATTCCAGAGTGCATTCGCTCACGACACACAGCTGCAGCCCCAGACTACATGGTGTGGCGAGTCATCAGTTACATCTCGCTATCAAATTCGGTGTATCTGCAGCGTAAAGTAACTAGTGCCCGCTACATTGCACAGATTTTTATCCCCATTCTATAGACATTTCTTGGACAGGATGATGATGTGAGTTTTTCAGACGGATTACGCACATCCTCATATTGTTGCTGTGATGCAACATGCCCTTCGCGATGTTCAACAACTGCTGTGATCGGCAAGATCACCACATCTCCCGCCAACTGAACAAGTATGGTACACGATGAAGTTGGAACTTACTCGCCCTCCAGAGCCTGCAAGAACAACTGCCGAACTGTGACAAAAGTTTGCAAGAGGCTTGTGATGCTCTATCCCAGGATGCCATTCTTCACCTGAACGATCGTTTGCATGCGAAAATACGCACCTGCATTGCCGCCAGAGTGGGATACATTGAGTATTGATGTGACTGTTTGGGCACTCTTTACTGTGACGCATGTGTTCCATTTGGTCTGAATTTGTTATCATACACTCCTACAATGATGGACTACCTGTCACATCACTTTTTTCCCAGCACTGTAGAACCGAACATAGTATTGTTAATAGCAGTTCTATTCTTTGTAATACTTACACTACCCGATTTCCGAAAAATGGAATTCTTGGTCTTCCTCTACAATTTACCCACTTCCCTCCACTACCAAATTAACTCTTCCTTAATGCCTCAGGATGTGTTTTATCAACGGATATCCTCATTTATTTACTTTCCCACGTAAACACCGTTTCTTGTTCGTGCAAATCTGCATTCCAAATTCTCTTTACTTCTGCCATCGCCAATTACTTTGCTCTCAAGTAGCAAAACTCGTCTATTACATTCAATGTCTCATTTCCTAATCTGCCAATAGAAAGAGGAAAATTTGTCTTTCTTCTCATGAAGGAGGGCCCGAGGAGGAGATAAGTGTTTAGCGACCCGTTGACAATGAGGTCATTAGAAACGGAGCACAAGCTCGGATTGGGGAAGGATGGGGAAGGAAATCGGCCGTGCCTTTTCAAAGGAAGCGCCCCGGCATTTGCCTCAAGCGATTTAGGGAAATGGCGGAAAACCTGAATCAGAATGGCTGGACGCAGGTTTGAATCGTCGTCCTCCCGAATGTAAGCCCAGAGTGCTAACCACTGTGCTACCTCGTTCGGTCTTTCTGCTCATCTGGACACGTCAGATAGACGTGTGACGGTAAGGGGAGCTTTCCTCAAGTACTAGAACTCAAGGAGTCGCTGATTTCCTGTCCCAATATCCGCTTCGATACATATAAATGTGGTGCAGTCTCAACAACGTGATTTACCGATATGAGTTATATGGTGAACAACTGGTCGAATAAAACTAGTCGGTCACAACTTTAAATACCAACTACCACCGGAGTATCCTGAAACTTAATTTCACAACTATCGACGGAAAATAAGATCAAGATCGTCAACAAGCAATTGCAGCCCGAAACGATCCTGCTCGCAATCTGTCGGATGAATGTCCAGAATCCAAATCATTTGTAGCAAGCAGGTAAGAGTACTCAGAACGACAACCCATAGATGCCGCAATCAGTCCTCGTGAGGGTTTTCTCTGTGTATTCAGGAATGTAGTGTGCCCCATTAGCAACACGTCATCGTGTGGGCCGAATAGATTTGGCTGACAAACATCGCGAATAAAAGTAGATCGAATGAAGTCATCTTTTGCTATCCAAGATCCAATTAAAAATGAACCCTTTGCTAATGGAAGAGCGTGGAGCCTTACATAACATATAGGTGTTCGTGTTTTTCCGCGCGCTGTTCGAGAGTGGGGTAACAGAGAATTATTGTGAAGGTTGTTCGATGAACCATCTGCCAGTCACTTAAGTACTTAAGTGTGATTTTTAGCTTACCCACGTAGATGCAGATGTATATGTAGATGAAATGCTATGGTTGTTCCAAAACATCCCAATATCGTGGTGGCGTGCAGATAGTGGGGCCTGGAGACAGCATTGGTAGATGAATTGCATGAACCTCCGTGTTATCCTAAACAGTCATTTAGCGAAGGAAAGGTATAAGAATTAGACACTTCGACCATTTCTGTCGTACACGGTACCATTGGCATTTTTTATATTTTTGTGGACTACAATGCTCATTGCCTAAGAGCTCATTCGTTACATATCCTAGAAGTTGAGGCTTCCATTGGCATGCCATGGGTCTTCTCACATTTAGGCTTGAACCCTACTGAATGTGTCTGCAATTCGTTTGGAAGATGCACAGACGCTCAGTTTGAAATATTTATCGGAAGGATAGGTTAGTCACCAATAGCGACGGCGTATTTATTGCAGTAAAGAATGCGACACAATTTAGCCAGGTTTTCAAGGGTTCTGAACGCGAATTAATCCGGGTGAAGTTAAGCACCGGTCAAAAATAGTAACCGGATGCTTTTATAGATCGTCTGTGTCAGCAGCTGTAGTGGTAAAGCGCTTCAGAGAGAAGTTGCAGAATATTGTTAGTAACTTTCCTGATCATGCTGTGTGATCGCGGGTGACTCCGGCTTGTCAGGTATGGCCTGGGAAAGTCATGCAATCGAAACTAGTGCCAGAGGCAGGAATTCTTGTGACATTATTATGAATGATTGTCCGAAAACTATTTCGAACATGTAATTAGAGGAACAACTTGCGACAACGTCTTAGATCTCCCAGCTACAAACAGACCTCAACTTGTCGATTCAGTTACCGTGGAGGAAGATATCTGTGATTATAAGGCTGTGATAGTAACCATGAGTACAGGTATTACAAGGAATGCTAAGAAAGATAAAACATATTCCTGGTTAGTAAGAGTGACAGGATACAAATTCCAGTCCGAGCACAGGGTCCCTGGTTCGATTCCCGACAGGGTCGGGGATTTTCACCTGCCTCGAGATGACTGGGTGTTTGTGTTGTCCTCATCATTTCATCATCCTTCATGCAAATGGCAAGATTGGACTGAGAAAAGTTTGGGAATTTGTACGGGCGCTAATAACCGCGCAGTTGAGTGCCCCAAAATCCAAACATCATCATCATCATCATCATCACATATTCCAGTGTATCTGAGTAGTCAACAACAAGTATTCAGTACTGAAGAAAACAGTTCATCATTGAGCACGCCTTGAGCAAATATGTTCCGAGCAAGGTTTTAAAGGATTGGAAAGACCCACTGCGGTTTAATAGCTGTTTTAGAGAACTACTACGCAAACAAAAAGACAAAAAGAGCTTCATCACAGATTCACGAGAAATCAAAACCTAGCTTACAAACAAAAGCTGAACGAAGTGAAAATGAGCGTAAGGAGATCAATGAGAGAAGCATTCAATGACTTTGAAAGTAATATTTTGTTAACCGACTGAAAACCCTAACAGCTTTCAGTCTCACGTAAAATCAGTGAGCGGGTCGAAATCATGTATTCAGTGGCTCAGTGACTACACAGGCACAAAAACGGAAGATATCAGAGAGAAGGCCGAAATACTGAATTCAGTCTTCCGAAATTGTTTCACCGCGGAAAATGGTCGAAAGCACATCTGACGATTCATCGTACATTACTCTCATATTCTGGCGTATTTAACTCAATGTATTACTGAATAAAGTTGTTTACAACTTTATTTATCGATGTTTAACTCGAGCTTTCCAAGCCTTGCAATCTGTGTCTGCAGATGGAAGCGGCTAGGTGCAAAGTAGTTCTCGGTCCCTTACCCGATTGCTGGTATAAGGAATTTCGGAAATCACGACAGGCGTACATTTAAAAAAGCATTATGCGTTTTGTAGTTTACTTCTCGATGATTATCAGTACATTATTTGTTGTGATAATAGAAATTAGCAAAGAGCCAAATAATATTAGAAATTCAATAAAAGTTCATGATAATACATGTCCCTTTTCATCATACTACCCTTCAAACGTAATATATACGAAATAATGCGACTAGTATTGGAAAATATAATTTTTTTATTTTAAAGATGAGCTGGACTTTATCCAGCGATTCACCGACTACGGAGCCAGAACGCCAACCATAACACCGCCGCCATCCGATGCTCGTGGTTGCAATGTACAAGTACTTCATCGACGCGCAAAACTTCTCTTGCAATTTCTCGAAATCACCGAAGTAGTGCACCTTACTACTTGCACATTATGTTGTCCTAAGAGACTATTAAAAGTGTGAGAAGTCTGAAGTAAATCCGTGATCCGAACGTCGTGGCGTGCCCTTGTCAGTAAATGAATACCTGCCACGCAGGTATTCAGCTGTATGAGCCGTTGCGATGACCATGTAGTGCTAAGGGAGAGTCATTACCGTTCTTTCTCCGTATCTGAGCTACCCACAGATGCAAAAAACGGCCCCTCGTGTGTGTATTCACTTTGACCACAATTAAAATTCAACTATGTTATATGTTACTCTATAGCTTCTAATGTGTGCCATCTCTCAAAATACGAAAAATCATCAAAAATTTAAAATGTCTTTCGAAACTTAGCTTTTTATATTGAACTGATTCGGGTGAAATATTCCTCAACTCGTAGAACAATTGAAGAACATAGGCGATACATTAAACATTTTATATCATTTCCAGTATGAGAATTGAAAATAAATAGTTTGACTTATCTTGTTTTCTCGACGATGAGCACATTTTCTTCTCATGGTCAGCACGGTAGACTTGAAAAACTAAATATTCCTGATGGATGGTTTCTTTAGCTGCAGAATTTCTTTATACCAGTAATAAACGTCGCAAGCATTTATGTTCACAGTTATCACTTTTATCCATACTTTCAAAAGTTTATCTTTCAAATAAATATATACGGATGTAACGCAGCTTGTGCAGTATATAAAACCAACTTTCACATCGCTGTTTCCCCGACAACCACATACACAGCCACCCCACACGACTAACTAACAGGAACAAAGATTATATACGTATCAAAGTGTTTCTTTTGCATAACAAACGACTTACTCATATATAATCTCTCCTTTGAAGTTGATTCGAACTGTGTACCAAATAACAAGAGAGGCTGTGGGTGTCGATAAATCAATAAGACACCATAGAGATGAAACGTCTAAAATGGGATGGACATCTAGAAAGGATGGACGACACCCGATGGCTAAAGAAGGTGTGACAGTGGATCCCAACGGAAGGAAAAAAGCGTGGACGACCTAGGAGGAGCCGGGGTCGAGAGGTCCGGGACACGATACAAGCCAGAGGACTACAAGCAGAAGATTATCACGATCGGATGTAGATGATTTGAAAATTTATATTAAACAGTTTTAATGTCTGTGGCTTCAGATTTAAAGAGAATTGAATAGTTATTCAATTCCGAAATAAATCCAATATATGAAAAATAACAAACTTTTTGAAAAATAATGAAACTAATATTATTCATGTTATTAAAATTACACTGAAGCGCCAAAGAAACTGGCATATGCATGCGTATTCAAATACAGAGATATATAAACAGGCAGAATACGGCGCTGCAGTCGGCAACGCCTATAGAAGACTACAAGTGTCTGACGCAGGTGTTAGATCGGATGCTGCTGCTACAATGGCAGGTTATCAAGATTTCTGTGAGTTTGAACGTGGTGTTACAATCAGTGCACGAGCGATGGGACACAGCATCTCCGAGATAGCGATGAAGTGGGAATATTCCCGTACGACCATTTCTCGAGTGTATCGTGAATATCGGGAATCCGGTAAAACATCAAATCTCCGTCATCGCTGCCGCTAGAAAAACATCCTGGAAGAACAGGTTCAACGACGAATGAAGAGAATCGTTCAGTGTGACAGAAGTGCAACTCTTCCGCAAATTGCAGCAGAAGAAGAAGGTTCTGCTGCTAGGTAGTTCGCACGGTAGAGGTGAGGGTCAGCAGTTGCAGGAAGCGTTGGGGAATGAGTACCAGGTCACCAGCATTGTGAAGCCTAGTGCAGGGTTGCATCAGGTGACTGACAGCATAGGGGAGCTATGTAGGAATTTTACGAAGGACGATCAGGTAGTGATAGTGGGTGCAGCAGGGAACAGTCTTGATAGAGACGAGGAATATGATGTAGGTGGTGACCTGGTAAAGATAGCTGCTCAAACTGGTGGCACTAATGTACATTTAGTGCAACTGTTTCAGCGTCATGATGGGCCTCATCTTAATGCGGCTGTTAGGCGCGTCAACATGGGTCTGCGGAGGGCGCTGATGGCAGAGGGCATGGGCCACATTTCAGTGGTGCCAGTTGGGTCTATCAGTAGATCGGGTTTCACTAGACATGGCCTGCACCTCAATAGGTATGGAAAGAGGGGGGACTGCCAAAGCTGATAAGTGACAGTGTTGTGGGTGGTGGTGGGATCACTCATGGAAAAATTGCTGTAGTAGTTGGTGTTGGAGCTGCATCTTTTTTAGTTTGAAATCAGCTGATAGGTATACCTGCTTAAAGGAAATCTCTCTAAGGACTCACCTTCAGAGGATGTCATGTTTCCAAGTAGAGAAGGAATTAGCATATTTCATCAAAATATAAAAGGTAGTATTAGAGATAAATTAAGTGAACTGCTTAGAGATGTTGACTCTGAAATTATTGGTATGTCGGAGCACCGCTTAAGTAATTTGAAAATTCAGAGGCTTCCCTTACCAGCATACAGACTAGCAGGCTGTTTTTCAAGGCGTTCCTTGCAGGGTGGGGGAATGGCCATGTACGTAAAAAACAGTATTCTATTAGAGTCCATAGATGTACCACGGCAATGCACTGAACAGATATTTGAATACTGTACAGGGGCAGTTGAATTTAGTGAAACTAAACTTCTAGTTGTTGATGTTGTTTATAGGTCCCCTAACTCTGACTTCAGAGCATTTCTGCTCAAGCTAGAGAGGGTTCTTGATTCACTTTGTAGGAAGTACCAGAAATTAGTTATATGTGGTGACTTCAATATAAATTTTGTATATGATGGTGCAAGAAAAAGGATGTTGGCAGATCTCCTAAAGTCATATGCTCTGATGCAGACTGTGTTTTCTCCAACTAGGGTGCAGAGGAACAGTAGCACAGCCATAGACAAAATTTTTATTCATTCTTCATTACTAGATGAGCATTCTATTAGTAAAAGGGTGAATGGCCTTTCAGACCATGATGAACAAATTGTAACATCAAAAGACTTTTGTAGTCAAACAAATGTCATATATACAGTGTGTTTCAAAAATGACCGGTATATTTGAAACGGCAATAAAAACTAAACGAGCAGCGATAGAAATACACCGTTTGTTGCAATATGCTTGGGACAACAGTACATTTTCAGGCAGACAAACTTTCGAAATTACAGTAGTTACAATTTTCAACAACAGATGGCGCTGCGGTCTGGGAAACGCTATAGTACGATATTTTCCACATATCCACCATGCGTAGCAATAATATGGCGTAGTCTCTGAATGAAATTACCCGAAACCTTTGA
The DNA here is from genome assembly GCF_021461395.2 of Schistocerca americana. Lineage (NCBI taxonomy): Eukaryota > Metazoa > Arthropoda > Insecta > Orthoptera > Acrididae > Schistocerca > Schistocerca americana. Next base: position 653,775,702 of record NC_060130.1, on the reverse strand, counting down.
CAACGTGTCTGGCGGAATGGCTTCACATGCAGATGAGATGTACTGCTTCAGCTGTTCAATTGTTTCTGGATTCTGGCGGTACACCTGGTCTTTCAAGTGTCCCCACAGAAAGAAGTCACAGGGGTTCATGTCTGGTGAATGGGGAGGCCAATCCACGCCGCCTGCTGTATGTTTCGTATAGCCCAAAGCAATCACACGATCATCGAAATATTCATTCAGGAAATTAAAGATGTCGGCCGTGCGATGTGGCCGGGCACCATCTTGCATAAACCACGAGGTGTTCGCAGTGTCGTCTAAGGCAGTTTGTACCGCCACAAATTCACGAAGAATGTCCAGATAGCGTGATGCAGTAATCGTTTCGGATCTGAAAAATGGGCCAATGATTCCTTTGGAAGAAATGGCGGCCCAGACCAGTACTTTTTGAGGATGCAGGGACGATGGGACTGCAACATGGGGCTTTTCGGTTCCCCATATGCGCCAGTTCTGTTTATTGACGAAGCCGTCCAGGTAAAAATAAGCTTCGTCAGTAAACCAAATGCTGCCCACATGCATATCGCCGTCATCAATCCTGTGCACTATATCGTTAGCGAATGTCTCTCGTGCAGCAATGGTAGCGGCGCTGAGGGGTTGCCGCGTTTGAATTTTGTATGGATAGAGGTGTAAACTCTGGCGCATGAGACGATACGTGGACGTTGGCGTCATTTGGACCGCAGCTGCAACACGGCGAACGGAAACCCGAGGCCGCTGTTGGATCACCTGCTGCACTAGCTGCGCGTTGCCCTCTGTGGTTGCCGTACGCGGTCGCCCTACCTTTCCAGCACGTTCATCCGTCACGTTCCCAGTCCGTTGAAATTTTTCAAACAGATCCTTTATTGTATCGCTTTTCGGTCCTTTGGTTACATTAAACCTCCGTTGAAAACTTCGTCTTGTTGCAACAACACTGTGTCCTAGGCGGTGGAATTCCAACACCAGAAAAATCCTCTGTTCTAAGGAATAAACCATGTTGTCTACAGCACACTTGCACGTTGTGAACAGCACACGCTTATAGCAGAAAGACGACGTACAGAATGGCGCACCCACAGACTGCGTTGTCTTCTATATCTTTCACATCACTTGCAGCGCCATCTGTTGTTGAAAATTGTAACTACTGTAATTTCGAAAGTTTGTCCGCCTGAAAATGTACTGTTGTCCCAAGCATATTGCAACAAACGGTGTATTTCTATCGCTGCTCGTTTAGTTTTTATTGCCGTTTCAAATATACCGGTCATTTTTGAAACACCCTGTAATTACAAACTACGTAGGAAAGTTAATCCAACAGCAATAGACAATTTTTTAAACCTTGTCAAGGAAGAAGAGTTGCAGGATGTTTGTAGTGCCGATAACATAGATGATAAATATAATGCTTTCCTTAACACATTTCTCATGCTCTTTGAGAGTTGCTTTCCATTAGAACGTTCTAAACGGGGTACTAACAGTAGCAGGCAGCCCGAGTGGTTGACTTGTGGGATAAGAATATCATGTAGAACAACGCGGGAATTATATCAAAATGTTAGAAATAGTCTCCCCCCCCCTCCCCCCCCCCCCCCCCCCATGAACCATTAACCTTGCGTGCCTCAGCGATATAGATAGCCGTACCGTAGGTGCAACCACAACGGAGGGTTACCTGTTGAGAGGCCAGACAAACGTGTGGTTCCTCAAGAGGGGCAACAGCCTTTTCAGCAGTTGCAGGGGCAACAGTCTGGATAATTGACTGATCTGGCTTTGAAATACTAACAAAAACTGCCTTGCTGTACTGGTACTGCGAACGGCTGAAAACAAGGGAAAACTACAGCCGTAATTCTTCACGAGGGCATGCTGCTTTACTGTATGGTTAAATGATGATGGCGTCCTCTTGGGTAAAATATTCCGCAGGTAAAATAGTCCCCCATTCGGATCTCTGCGCGGGGCTACTCAGGAGGACGTTGTTATCAGGAGAAAGAAAACTGGCGTTCTACGGGTCGGAGCGTGGAATGTCAGATCCCTTAATCGGGCAGGTACGTTAGAAAATTTAAAAAGGGAAATGGATAGGTTAAAGTTAGATATAGTGGGAATTAGTGAATTTCGGTGGCAGGAGGAACAAGACTTTTGGTCAGGTGAATACAGGGTTATAAATACAAAATCAAATAGGGGTAATGCAGCAGTTGGTTTAATAATGAATAGGAAAATAGGAGTGCGGGTAAGCTAATACAAACAGCATAGTGAACGCATTATTGTGGCCAAGATAGACACGAAGTCCACGCCTACCATAGTAGTACAACTTTATATGCCAACTATCTCCGCAGATGACGAAGAGATTGATGAAATTTATGATGAGATAAAAGAAAATATTCAGATAGTGAAGGGAGACGAAAATTTAATAGTCATGGGTGACTGGAATTAGATAGTAGGAAAACGTAGAGAATGAAACGTAGTAGCTGAATATGGAATAGGGGTAAGGAATGAAAGAGGAAGCCGCCTGGTAGAATTTTGCACACAGCATAACTTAATCATAGCTAACACTTCGTTCAAGAGTCATGAAAGAAGGTTGTATACATGGAAGAAGCCTGGAGATACTGGAAGGTTTCAGATAGATTATATAATGGTAAGACAAAGATTTAGGAACCAGGTTTTGAATTGTAAGACATTTCCAGGGACAAATGTGGACTCTGACCACAATATATTGGTTATGAACTGTAGATTAAAACTGAAGAAAATGCAAAAAGGTGGGAATTTAAGGAAATGGGACCTGGATAAACTGACAGAACCAGAGGTTGTAGAGAGTTTCAGGGAGAGCATAAGGGAACAATTGACAGGAATGGGGGAAAGAAATACAGTAGAAGAAGAATGGGCAGCTTTGAGAGATGAAGTAGTGAAGGCAGCAGAGGATCTAGTAGGTAGAAAGATGAGGGCTAGTAGAAATCCTTGGGTAACAGAAGAAATATTGAATTTAATTGATGAAAGGAGAAAATGTAAAAATGCAGTAAATGAAGTAGGCAAAAAGGAATACAAACGTCTCAAACACGAGATCGACAGGAAGTGCAAAATGGCTAAACAGGGATGGCTAGAGGACAAATGTAAGGATGTAAAGGATGTAGACGCGTATATCACTAGGGGTAAGGTAGATACTGCCTACCGGAAAATTAAAGAGACGTTTGGAGAAAAGAGAACTACTTGCATGAATATCAAAAGCTGTGATGAAAACACAGTTCTAAGCAAAGAAGGGAAAGCAGAAATGTGGAAGCAGTATATAGAGGGTCTATACAAGGACAATATTATGGAAATGGAAGAGGATGTAGATGAAGATGAAATGGGAGATATGGTACTGAGTGAAGAGTTTGACAGAGCACTGAAAGACCTAAGTCGAAACAAGGCTCCAGGAGTAGACAACATTCCTTTAGAACTAGAGATAGCCTTGGGAGAGCCAGCCCTGATAAAACTCTATCGTCAGGTGAGCAAGATGTATGAGACAGGCGAAATACCCTCAGACTTCAAGAAGAATATAATCATTCCAATCCCAAAAAAATCACGTGTTGACAGATGTGAAAATTATCGAACTATCAGTTTAATATGCCACGGCTGCAAAATACTAACGCGAATTCCTTACAAACGAATGGAAAAAGTAGTAAAATTCGACCTCGGGGAAGATCAGTTTGGATTCCGTAGAAGTGTTGGAACACGTGAGGCAATACTGACCCTACGACATATCTTAGAATATAGAGTAAGGAAAGGCAAACCTACTTTTCTAGCATTTGTAGACTTAGAGAAAGCTTTTGACAATGTTGACTGGAATACTCTCTGTCAAATTCTGAAGGAGGCAGGGGTAAAATACAGAGAGCGAAAGGCTATTTACAATTTGTACAGACATCAGATGGCAGTTATAAGAATCGAGGGGCATGAAAGGGAAGCAGTGGTTGGGACGGGAGTGAGACAGGGTTGTAGCCTATCCCCCATGTTATTTAATCTATATATTGAGCAAGCAGTAAAGGAAACAAAGGAAAATTCGGAGTGGGAATTAAAATCCATGGAGAAGAAATAAAATCTTTGAGGTTCGCCGATGACATTGCAATTCTGTCAGAGACAACAAAGGACTTAAAAGAGCAGCTGAGCGGAATGGACAGTGTCTTGAAAGGAGGATATAAAATGAACATCAACAAAATCAATACGAGGGTAATGGAATGTAGTCGAATTAAATCGGGTGGTGCTGATGGAATTTGATTAGAAAATGAGACACATAAAGTAGTAAAGGAGTTTTGCTATTTGGGGAGTAAAATAACTGATGATGGTCGAAGTAGAGAGGATATAAAATGAAGACTGGCAATGGCAAGGAAAGCGTTTCTGGAGAAGAGAAAGGCTGTGTATGTAAGAATAATTGATCATTTTATATCAGACGATTTGCTAGCAAATGTGCAGTTCGGATTTAGAAGTCGTTTAACAACTGAAAATGCTATATTCTGTTTTCTGTGTGAGGTACTGGATGGGTTAAGCAAAAGGTTTCGAACGATAGGCACATTTTTTTATTTAACTAGGGCATTTTATTGTGTTGATCACAAAATATTGCTCCAGAAGTTGGACCATTACGGAATACGGGGAGTAGCTCACAATTGGTTCACCTCTTACTTTAGCAACAGACAGCGAAAGGTCATTATTCATGATGTTTAGAATGGCTATGATGTGAGGTCTGAGTGGGGTACAGTCAAGTGGGGGGGGGGGGGGGGGGGGGGGGAGGCAGGGGGGTGCCCCAGGGATCAGTGTTGGGGCCACTCCTGTTCCTTATTTATGTAAATGATATGCCCTTAAGTATTACGAGTAACTCTAAAATATATCTGTTTGCTGATAACACTAGCTTTGTAGTAAAAGATGTTGTGTGCAACATTGGCTCGGTTTCAAATAGAGCAGTTCATGACGTAACTTCATCGCTTGCAGAAAATAAACTAACGTTAAATCACAGTATAACTCAGTTTTTACAGTTTCTAACACACAATTCAACAAAACATGACGTTTTAATTTCACAGAATCGGCATATGATTAGTGAAACTGAACAGTTCAAATTTCTAGGTGTTCAGATAGATAGTAAATTGTCGTCGAAAGCCCACGTTCAGTATATTGTTCAAAGACCTAATGCTGCAGCTTTTACTATTCGAACGGTATCTGAAGTGAGTGATCGTTCGACACGAAAATTAGCCTACTTTACTTATTTTCAATCACTTATGTCGTATGATATTATCTTTTCGGGTAACTCTTCTCATTCTAAATGGACATTTTTGGCTCAGAAACGGGTGGTTCCGGCAATAAATGGTGTAAGTTCACGAACCTCTTGTGGACCCTGTTCATGAGTCTGGGTATTTTGACATTGGTCTCTCAATATATATATATATATATATATATATATATATATATATATATATATATATATATATATATATTCCTCACTGTCATTTCTTGTTGACAATGTTAGCTTATTCGCAAGAATAAGCAGCTTTCACTCAGTTAATACTCGGTAGAAATCAAACCTGCATTTGGATCGGACTTCCTTAACTCTTGTGCAGAAAGGTGTGCAGTATACTGCTGCATCCATTTTCAGTAAGCTACCACTCTAATTCAAAAATCTTAGCAGTTATCCACGCGCTTTCAAATCGAAACTGAAGAGTTTCCTCACAGGCCACTCCTATTCCGTCGAGAATATCCTTGAAAAATTAAACTGATTCTTGCTGTATTGTTGATTGCGATTACTTAAACTTATGGATTGACATTTTTCGGGCTCATAAACATCTTACTTTTCTGTTACTACTTTTATGTTGTAATTTCATGTACTGACACGTTCCATGTCCTTGGAAATTTGCTCCTCAATTTGGTCCTACGAAACTTGACGTGTAAATAAATAAATAAAAATAAATTTCAATGCTGGGTCATCAACAAGTCTCTGCGTGAGAACCATTCAAGAAACGTCATCGATATGGGCTTTCAGAGCCGAAGGCCCACTTATGTGACCTTGATGACTGCACGACACAACGTTTACCCCGTCGTCTGGGCCCGTTAGCACCGACACTGGACTGTTGATGACTGGAAACATGTTGCCTGGTCCGACGAGTCTCGTTTCAAATTGTACCGAGCGGATGGACGTGTACAGGGACAACCTCATGAATCCATAGACCCTGCGTGTCAGCAGGGGACTGTTCAACCTGGTGGAGGCTCTACAACGGTGTGGGGCGTGTGCAATTGGAGTGATATGGGACCCCTGATGCGCCTAGAAATACGTCTCTGACAGGTGACACCTACGAAAGCATCCTGTCTGACCACCTGCATTCATTCATGTCCATTGTGCATTACAACGGACTTGGATAATTCCAGCAGGGCAATGCGACACAGAACACGTCCAGAATTGCTACAGATTGTCGCCAGGAACACTCTTCTGAGTTTAAACACTTCCGCTGGCCACCAGCCTCCCCAGACGTGAGCATTATTGAGCAGCGTGCTGTTCGGAAGAGACCTCCACCCCTTCGTACTCTTACGGATTTATGGACAACCCTGCAGGATTCATGGTGTCAGTTCCCTCTAGACTACTTCAGACATTAGTCATGCCACGTCGTGTTGCGGAACTTCTGCGTGCTCACGGGGGCCCTACACAATATTAGGCGGGTGTATCAGTTTCTTTGGCTCTTCAGTGTATACGAAATCCGAAATAATAATTTTGAATTTGTTTGCGTCGTATAATAAATTTATGAAGTGTATTGGGTAATCATTTCCTTAACCGTAGAGAAATATAAGCAAATGACCACTTTCGTTACAAGCTGGAATTATGTTCTCCTGTTCTCATCTATATGATATCAGAGTGAATGAAAAACTCGTGTGAGGAGGGGACTAGGCGGCTTTTTAAGTTAGACTGTCTCAGGAAACAACAGAAATGGCATCAGTCTAAAATAGTTCAGAACAAAAACAGAAAGGTAGACCTATCAACAATCGGTATTGTAGTTGTAAATTGTCGTAGCTGTTGGGAAAGAACCAGAGCTCTAAGCGCTAATAGAAAGCATTGAAGCTCAAAGCGTTATAGATACAGAAAGCTGGCTGAATCTGGAAATAAGTTCAGCCGAAATTTTTACAAAGGACCTAATAATATTCAGAAAGTATGGATTAAATATACTTGGTGATGGAGTGTTTCTTGCTGTCTGGAGTAGTTTACTTTGTAGTGAAATTGAAGTTGATAGTTCCTGTGAGTTAGTATGGGTAGAGCTTTTACTTGACAATCGGAATAAATTAATAATTGGTTCCTTTTACAGACCCCCGACTCAAATTATACAGTTGCTAAACAGTTCAAATAAAACTTGAGTCTCGTTTCAAGTAGGTACACCAATCATACCATCATAGTTGGAGGTGAGTTCAATCTTCCCTCGAGAAGTTGGCGAAAGTATGTTTAAAGTCGGTGGTAGGCATGAAACTTCGTCCGAAATCGTACTGAACGCTTTTTCAGAAAATTATTTTGAACAGTTAACTCAGGAGCCCAATCAATCTGCAAATCGTTGTGAAAACTTACTTGATCTCTTAGCAACAAATAGGGAGCTACTTGACGGATACAGGGATTACTGACCACAAGGCTGTTGTAGCGAGACTGAATACAGTAAATCTAAACTCTTCAAAAATAAACGTAAAATGCATCTATTTTTTAAAAAAAAGCAGACAAACATTGGCTTGACACCCTCCTAAGAGACAGTTTCCACTCCTTCTAATCTGACTATGTAAGTGTAGACCAGATGTGGTTTACATTCAAAGAAATAGTGTGGAAGGCAATTGAGAGATATGTCCATACAAATTTTAAAAATAGCTGTACGTATGTATACATGGCATGTATGTATATATGTGTGTACCATATCTCCACCTAAACCACTGTAGCGATTCATCCAAACTTGGTACACATATCACTAACTGTCTGAAGCGAATCACTGTGAGTGATAAGAACCACCCACCTATCAAAGGGGTAGTAGTGGAGGTGAAAAACCAGTGTAGCCAACGACGCGAGACTACCCATACTTTAATCATATAGTATTTGAGAATGAGGGCACTTAGAGATTTGCAACAAACATTACACATAATTTCAAACCTTTGTGAACTTTTTCTCCCAGACGATCCCAAAAAAAATTATAAAAGGAATAAAGTTTATCACTTACTACATTTTCGCTGTTCATATAGTAAAACTGCAACATGAAGCATGATGTTTTTCATTTGTTACTTCTTTACTACTAACTGTATCGTGACACATTTTGCAGACGATATTTACATATACCACTGAATATACCAGATAAATTATATCATTACACGACACGTAGTTCAGGAGATATGACGTCAAATGCTGAGATGCAAGAAAAACGTCCCTACAACTGCCATTACATGCTTGTCCCACTTCATATTGCTCTGCAATGTTACGCCCAAATATTTAATCAACGTGACTGTGCCAAGCGCTACACTACTAATGGAGTATTCAAACATTACGGGATTCTTTTTCCTATTCATCCGCATTAATTTACATTTATCTGTATTTAGAGTCAACTGCCATTCTTTACACCAATCACAAATCCTGTCCAAGTCAGAGGCCTCGTACAGAGGCATATAGGCAGTCATTTTTCCCTCGTTCTGTTTGGGAGTGGAACAGGGAGAGAACATGCTACTTGTGGTACGAGGTACACTCCGCCACGCACCGTATGGTGGACTGCGGAGTATGTATGTAGATGTAGATGTAATTCTTTACTACTAACTCTATATGCAACACATTTCACAAACAGTATTCACACATGTCAGTGAATCTACCTGCAAAATTGTATTATTGTAAAGCATATAGTTCAGGAGATATTATATCATTAACATTCTCTATGAAAATGAAACTGCACGGCGAAATTCGCTAGACATACAGGGGAAGTATGTGTACAGATACGCGTAAAATATGTCAGGCACGTGTGAAATATGTTTGACATGTGCGCATGTGGGAAAAACAATGAGTAAAAAGCCGATTCTAAACCCCTGTAACTATTTCAATAAAATTTGGTACATATATTAGTTACAGTCTGGAAAGAAATACTGTGGAGGTAAGGACCATCAGCCTCCTATTGGGGCGAGTGTGTCAACGTGCAGAGAGAATGGAGGACGAAGAGATGGAGACAGCGAGGGAGATGAGACAGGCACAGATTGGAGGAGGAGGAGTTGGACAGAGATAGGGGAGGGGCAATGGACAGAGAGAGGGGAGAGGAGGAGATGAATGGAGAAAGGTTTTGGGAGGAGTTAGGCAGAGAAGGGGGAGAAAGAGATAGGTAGAGTGATGGGGGAGGAGGATGTGAAGAGACAGAGGGGGAGAGGAAATGAACAGAGAAAGGGAAGAGGAGGAGATGGACAAAGGGAGGAGAATGGAGGAGATGGAAACAGAAAGGAATGGGGAGGAGACGAACAGGGAGAGGAGGGAGGAGGAGATGGACAGAGAGAGGGGCAAAAGGAGATGAACAGAGACAGAGGGAGGAGGAGGTTGACAAAGAGAGAGGAAGAAGGAGATGGAATCAGAGTGTGGAGGAGGAGATGGACAAAGAGAGGGGCAGGTCGAGATGGCAGGGGATGGGGGTTTGGAGGGAGTGGACAGAGAGAAGGGATGGTGGAGGTGGACAGAGGGAAGGGAAGGAGGAAATAGACAAATAGAAGATTGGAATAAATACATACCCAAGCAACACCGGCTACTCAGATAGTACCAAATAAATTAATAAGAGAAGATACTGATTTCCCACGGCGAAGTTTCACAAAAGCATGAAATTTAGCGAGAAACTTCAATGCAAGACGCTTTTTATAGTTTCCACAACGAAACTCTGTCTCGATATCTGCAAAGAGATTCTGATCATCTGTAACGTACACCAGCTGCAAGACTCAATCAATACCTTCACTGTGTGATACAATGGTGATGTTACTGATGACAATGTCACTAAAGCAGTGTTGCTAAACACGGATTTTCTAAATTACTTCACCAAAGAAGATGAAGTAAATACTCCGGAATTCGAATCAAGAACAATTGCCAATATGAGTAACTTAGAGGTACAAGGGGCGTTCAATACCTAATGCAACACATTTTTTTCCTCTAATTTCGGTTGAGAAAACGCGAAATTTGTTGTGGGACATCGTGGAATATTCCCGCTCCAACCTCTATCGGTTCATGAAGTTCCAATCGGAGGCGGCTCTATACGTAGACTTGAAAATGTCGTCAGTAACGGAGGTGCGTTCCAAGCAGAGAGCTGTCATTGAGTTCCTTTTTTCGGAAAACTCGAGCATCGCAGATACTCGTATTCATAAGCGCTTGTAGAATGTAACGGAGACCTGTTAGTGAACAAAAACACGGTGAGTCGTTGGGCAAGGTGTTTGTCATATCCGCAACAAGGTCGTGCAGACCTGTCCGATCTCCTGCTTGCTGGGTGGTCGCACACAGCTGTAACTCCTGCGTTCTTGGAACCTGTGGACACTCTCATGCGAAGTGATCGTAACCAAACACCTCGCTACTCAACTAGACGTCTCTGTTGGTAATGATGACACACTGGTCCATCAGTTGGGGTACTCAGAGGTGTGTGTTCGCTGGGTTCCTCGCAGCCTAACAGAAGACCATAAGAAGCTACGAAGGACACCCTTGCGGAATTGCTTGCGGACCGTGAAAGTTTTTTTGTCTAACGTCGTCACAGGCGATGAAACACGGGTTCATCACTTCGAACCGGATATAATACGGCAATTCATGGAGTGGCCTTACACCACATCTCCTCCAATGAAAAGGTTCAACACCGCACCCTCAGCCGGTAAAATCATGGCGACGGTCTTCTGGGACTCTGAAGGGGTTATTCTGTTTTATTTCCTGCCTCATGGCGCAACGATAGGCTCTGAAGTGTATTATGCTACATTCAGGAAATTGAAGAAACGACTTCAGCGGGTTCGTCGCCACAGAAATGCAAACGAACTTATTCTTCATGTCAACACAAGTCCTCACACAAATCTGTGCATCCAAGAGGATCTCACAAAACTTCACTGGAGTGTTCTTCCTTATCCAACCTACGGCCAGAATCTCGCATCTTCCGACTTCCAACTATCTGGCCCAGTGAAGGATGCCTTCCGCGGGTAGCAGCACGTGAGTGTTGGGGAGGTTATTGCAGCAAGACGTTGGGTCCGACATTGACCAGGAAAATGGTATCGCGCCAGCATAAAGGCCCTCCCAGTAAGGTGGCGTAAGACCACATTGAACGGAGATTATGTTGAAAAATAGGGTTTTGTAGCCAAAAAAGTGGTGAATAATATGGTGTATTGGAATCCTGAATAAAACCAACCCGCTTTCAGAAAAATAAGTGTTGCATTACTTACTGAACTCTCTTCGTAGATGTCCTCGGCGTAGCAAATCACCTTAAAGCATATAATAAAGGTAAGTCTTCCGGTCTAGCTACTATACCAGTTAGGTTCCTTTCAGAGTATGCTGATACAATAGACCCATATTTAGCAGTCATATACAATCGCTCATTCGACGAAAGATCCGTGTCAAATGAATGAAAAGTTGCACAGGACACACCAATATTCAAGAACGGAAATAGGAGTAATCCAATGGATTACAGACCCCTACCGCTGACATCGATTTGCAGTAGGATTTTGGAACATATACTGTGTTCGAACATTTGAATTACCTCGAAGGTAACACACATAGCACACAACACGAACTCAGAATATCATTGTATGAAAGCTTTCACGACCGGATGACATATCTTCTGGTAAACCTTCCGGGATGTAAGGTCGTGGTCCATGAAACTCTTCAGCTCCTAACGTTCTACATCTACATCTACATTGATACTCCGCAAGCCACCCAACGGTGTGTGGCGGAGGGCACTTTACGTGCCACTGTCATTACCTCCCTTTCCTGTTCCAGTCGCGTATGGTTCGCGGGAAGAACGACTGTCTGAAAGCCTCCGTGCGCGCTCTAATCTCTCTAATTTTACATTCGTGATCTCCTCGGGAGGTATAAGTAGGGGGAAGCAATATATTCGATACCTCATCCAGAAACGCACCCTCTCGAAACCTGGCGAGCAAGCTACACCGCGATGCAGAGCGCCTCTCTTGCAGAGTCTGCCACTTGAGTTTATTAAACATCTCCGTAACGCTATCACGGTTACCAAATAACCCTGTGGCGAAACGCGCCGCTCTTCTTTGGATCTTCTCTATCTCCTCCGTCAGACCGATCTGGTACGGATCCCACACTGATGAGCAATACTCAAGTATAGGTCGAATGAGTGTTTTGTAAGCCACCTCCTTTGTTGATGGACTACATTTTCTAAGCACTCTCCCAATGAATCTCAACCTGGTACCCGCCTTACCAACAATTAATTTTATATGATCATTCCACTTCAGATCGTTCCGCACGCATACTCCCAGATATTTTACAGAAGTAACTGCTACCAGTGTTTGTTCCGCTATCATATAATCATACAATAAAGGATCCTTCTTTCTATGTATTCGCAATACATTACATTTGTCTATGTTAAGGGTCAGTTGCCACTCCCTGCACCAAGTGCCTATCCGCTGCAGATCTTCCTGCATTTCGCTACAATTTTCTAGTGCTGCAACTTCTCTGTATACTACAGCATCATCCGCGAAAAGCCGCATGGAACTTCCGACACTATCTACTAAATCATTTATATATATTGTCAAAAGCAATGGTCCCATAACACTCCCCTGTGGCACGCCAGAGGTTACTTTAACGTCTGTAGACGTCTCTCCACTGATAACAACACGCTGTGTTCTGTTTGCTAAAAACTCTTCAATCCAGCCACACAGCTGGTCTGATATTCCGTAGGCTCTTACTTTGTTTATCAGGCGACAGTGCGGAACTGTATCGAACGCCTTCCGGAAGTCAAGAAAAATAGCATCTACCTGGGAGCCTGTATCTAATATTTTCTGGGTCTCATGAACAAATAAGGCGAGTTGGGTCTCACACGATCGCTGTGCGGAACTGTATCGAACGCCTTCCGGAAGTCAAGAAAAATAGCATCTACCTGGGAGCCTGTATCTAATATTTTCTGGGTCTCATGAACAAATAAGGCGAGTTGGGTCTCACACGATCGCTGTTTCCGGAATCCATGTTGATTCCTACATAGTAGATTCTGGGCTTCCAGAAATGACATGATACGCGAGCGAAAAACATGTTCTAAAATTCTACAAGAGATCGACGTAAGAGATATAGGTCTATAGTTTTGCGCGTCTGCTCGACGACCCTTCTTGAAGACTGGGACTATCTGTGCTCTTTTCCAATCATTTGGAACCCTCCGTTCCTCTAGAGACTTGCGGTACACGGCTGTTAGAAGGGGGGCAAGTTCTTTCGCGTACTCTGTGTAGAATCGAATTGGTATCCCGTCAGGTCCAGTGGACTTTCCTCTATTGAGTGATTCCAGTTGCTTTTCTATTCCTTGGACACTTATTTCGATGTCAGCCATTTTTTTCGTTTGTGCGAGGATTTAGAGAAGGAACTGCAGTGCGGTCTTCCTCTGTGAAACAGCTTTGGAAAAAGGTTTCGTCCAGAGCTGCGCTGGACATCTTCAGAGGGGTGTTTCCCCTCCGGTGAGTCTTGCCGACTGACGGGTCGGACGTCTACGATATATAAGTCGCTCTCAGACGTCCGACCCGTCAGTCGGCAAGACTCACCGGAGGAGAAACACCCCTCTGAAGATGCCCAGCGCAGCTCTGGACGAAACGGTAGGAGCTGAAGAGTTTCATGGACCACGACCTTACATCCCGGAAGGTTTATCAGAATATAATTCTTGTGAAAAACCACTAGCTCTTTATTCGCATTAAGTAATGAGTGCAATCGACAGGGGTTCTCAGACTGATTCCATATTTCTAGATTTCCAGAACGCTTTTGACACTGTTCATCACAAACGACTTCTAATCAAATTGCATGCCTGTGGAATATCGTCTTAGTTGTGCGACTAGATTTGTGATTTCCTGTCAGAAAGGTCACAGTTTGTAGTAACTGACGGAAAGTCATCGAGTAAAAAGGAAGTAATATCTGGCGTTCCCCAGGGAAGTATTATAGGCCTTCTGCTATTTCTGATTTACATAAACGATTTAGGAGAGAATCTGAGCAACCCTCTTAGATTTCTTGCAGATAATGCTGTCATTTTCCGTCTTGTAAAGTCACCAGATAATCAAAACCAATTGCAAAATTACTCAGACAAGATATCTGTATGGTGCGAAAAGTGACAATTGATTGTAAATTATTAAAAGTGTGAAGTCGTCTACATAACTACCAAAGGAAATCCGCTAAATGTCGGTTACTTGATAAATCACACAAATTTAAAGGCTGTAAATTCAACTAAATACCGTAGGATTACAATTACGAATAACTTAAACTGGAATGATCACGTAGATAATGTTGTGGGAAAAGCGAACTAAAGTCTGCGATTTGTTGACAGAAGACTTGTGCAAAAAAATGGTTCAAATGGCTCTGTGCACTATGGGACTTAACATCTGTGGTCATCAGTCCCCTAGAACTTAGAACTACTTAAACCTAACTAACCTAAGGACATCACACACATCCATGCCCGAGGCAGGATTCGAACCTGCGACCGTAGCGGTCACGCGGTTCCAGACTGAAGCGCCTAGAACCGCACGGCCACACCGGTCGGAACACTTGTGCAATGCAATAGGTCTACTAAAGAGGCTGCTTGCAGTACCCTTTCCGCCCTCTTCTGAAGTATGGCTGTGCGGTATAGGATCCGCATCAGACAGGATTGACGGAGCACATCAAAAAAGTTCAAAGAAGAGCAGCTCGTTTTCTGTTATCGCGAAATAAGGGAGAGAGAGCTACGGATATGATACGCAAATTAGGGTCGTTTTTCGTTGCGGCAGGATGTTCTCATGAAATTTCAATCACCAACTTTCTCCTCAGAGTGGAAATTATTTTGCAATCGCCCACCTACAGCGATAAATAATCATTGTAACAAAATAAGAGAAAGAAGAGCTCGCACGGAAAAATTTAAGTGTTCGTTTCTCCCATGCACTGTCCGAGAGTGGAACGGTAGAGAAATAGATTGAAAGTGGTTAGATGAACCCTCTGCCAGGCACTTAATTGTGAATTGCAGAGTAATCATGTAGCTGTAGATGTACAAAGCGTGTATAACCCGTCTGATTCAGTTGTCCAGTGTTGTCCAGATCATTTTCAGTCTCTGTAATTAACAGTTGCAGATCTACATACAGCCTTGTGTGCAAAGTTGAATCACAGAAGCAGCAATAATTTCTCTTCCAGCTTGTTTCACAGCCGGTTAACGCTCTATCGCTATCGTGCCACACAACGGCCTGGAGCGCTTTGTTTCATCAGCCTCCGCAGCCCTTAGGGGAGGTGGCTGAATCGGTAAATGGTTGCACTTCCTGGGCGAAAACAACGTTCATCATTAGTATTTGTCACAGGTCAAGGGAGCGGTTGGCGTCGTGTTTATTGGAAATATTTTAGGGAAGTGCAACTCGTCTATAAAGGAGACCGCGTATACAGTACTACGGCGACCCATTCTTGAGTACTACTCTAGTGTTTGAAATCCCCACCAGGTGGATCAAAAGATGACAAGAAAACAATTCCGAAGTGTGGTGCTAGATTTGTTACCGCTAGGTTCGATAAACACGCGAGTATTTTGGAGACGCTTTGTGAACTCAAATGGGGGTTCCTGGAGGGAAGACGACGCTCTTTTCGCCAAGCGCTATTGAGAAAAGTTAGAGAATCGGCGTTTACGGCTAACTACTGAACGATTCTACTGCTGTCAACGTACATTTTGCACAGGGACCACGAAGACAAGATAAGAGAAATGAGGGCTCATACGGAGGCGACTCGTTTTTCCCTCGCTCAGTCTGCGAGTGGATCAAGAAAGAGGCTGAGTAGTAGTGGTACAAGGTACCCTCTGCTATTCACCATATGATGACTTGCAGAGCATGCATATAGACGTAGCTGTAGATTCACTTTGAAACGAGTAGGTGATATTGCCCCTATAGGATTTCACAACCTTTCTTTTCTTTCTAAACTTCTTCTTTTGTGAATCCTCGAAACGGAGAAGCTAATATACAGGGTATGGGCAAAATAATGTGAACACCTACTTACCTGGGAACGGTTTATTAATAAGGGGTTGGACCCCATCTGCCCGTAATACAGCTGCGATTGTTCTTGGAATGCTGGCATATAATGAATGTGTAGTCTTCAGTGGAATGTTATGCCACTCATCGATCAGAACCTCTTCTAACTCCTGTAGTGACGAGGGAGGCGGAAATCTGCTCCGGAGTCTGCGTTCCAATACCACACAATACCACCCATAAGGGTTCGATAATGTTGCAAGTCCGGGGACTGTGCTGGCCAGGGAAGACGGTGCAGTTCAGCTGCGTGCTTATCATACCACGATTGTACTGTCCTGGCTGTGTTCAAATGGTTCAAATGGCTCTAAGCACTATGGGACTTAACATCTGAGGTCATCAGTCCCCTAGACTTAGAACTACTTAAACCTAACTAACCTAAGGACATCACACACATCCATGCCCGTGGCAGGATTCGAACCTGCGACCGTAGCGGCAGCGAGATTGCGGACTGAAACACCTAGAACCGCTCGGCCACAGCGGCCGGCCCTGGCTATGTGAATGGATGCATTATCGTCCTGAAATATGGTATCATTGGTGCGGAACAACATTTGAATCATGAGTTGCACCTGATGTGCACCTAAAATGTTCACATAATCGCTGGGTGTAACACGACCTTTGAGAGTAACGATGGGACCAGCTGAATACCATGATACGGCTGCCCACAAAATCACACTTCCACTTCCATGTTTAATCGTTGGAACTAAACAATTATCTTTGGCGTTCTCCAGACGTAAATCCAGCCCGATGTTGGAAATAACGAACACGTTGAGTCGTCGGACCGTATGACGTGTTTCATCTGATCAGCCGTCCAGGATTTATGCTCCTGACACCATGTTTTACGCTTCTTTGCATTGATTGTCGTCACTAATGGTTTCGATA
The DNA here is from genome assembly GCF_021461395.2 of Schistocerca americana. NCBI lineage: Eukaryota > Metazoa > Arthropoda > Insecta > Orthoptera > Acrididae > Schistocerca > Schistocerca americana. The sequence goes on along the minus strand of NC_060130.1, from coordinate 653,758,653 downwards.
TAGCAACTCGTCCATGAATATTCGCTTTATAGAGATCCAGGCAGACAGTGTCGGTAGATACGAGGCCTCGAAGATGGCTATTGACCTCTGCAGTTACTTTAGCCGCCGTGTTGTTCTGACACAACTCGTGTTAGCGTACGACGACCTCTGTCATTTAGTTTTGACTTGCGCCCACTATTACGTTTACACGATCATGTCTTTCCATGTTTTGTGTTGGCTGTCATGACTGTTGAAAGAGTTGCTCTTGAAACATTCAATAAGTTGGCTGTCTTGGTTACTGATGCTCCAGCTAATCGGGCCCACACAATCTGCCCTCTTTGGAACTCTGTTAGGCCTTTTATTGCACGTCGACCTCGACCTCTGAATACTAATACGAAGTGTGCATTACTCGTAAACAACCTGCGCTGCTTCCTAGTCCTTATTAAACACGCGTAGTCCAGCGCGACACGTGTCTTACCTGCGTTGTTGACCGTCAAACACAACCATCCCATTACTACCACTGTTCAGTTTATTTTGCCTATCCCCTGTACATCCCCATGTGATTCTTTCATCTATGGGGACGCAAATTAGAAGTACAGAACGAATCTAATTTAAGAATACTGTATAATAAACTCCCATTTATAAGCTTATCAAACAAAATATTATTCACCCATTTTAAAAGAGCGCAGTAGCCACTTTGGAATGCTGTATATGGTTTAGAACTACCATCAGACCGTCATGTGACGCACCATCGTTGACCGTGGTGGCGAAATGGGTGTGTATGTGCCAGTCTATTGTTCGGAATAGGCACAGCAATGTGGGTTGACGCGGAAACGTGACAGAGTGGTAGAATGAAGCTATCTTGTATCGACATGCTCATGACCACACCGTGAGAGAAGTCGCCTGATTTCTTGGTATATCAGCGCGTATTGTCTAGCGTGTCCACAAGGAATGGTGTACCACCTGCAGATACGTAAAACAGCGTAAGAACAGAAATCGTAAAATGATCCTAATACCAAAAAAGCTTTTCTGAAAAATAATTTTTTTAACATCAAATATAAATATAAGTGCTAGGAAGTCTTTTCTGGGAGTATTTTTCTAGAGTGTAACCTTATACGGATGAGAAACGTGGTCTTAAGTTGAACGAGAGGCTAGATGCAGCTCTCCACGCTAGCCTATCCTGTGAAAGTTTTTTCTTCTCTGCATGACTACCGCAACTTACATTCCCTTTAACCTGTTTAATACAGTGTAGCCTTGGTCTTTCCCTACAATTTTATCTCCAACACTCCCCCCCCTCCCACACACACGCACACACACACACACACACACACACACACACACACACACACATATATATATATATATATATATATATATATATATATATATATATTTCACTCCGAGATCATATCAATTATTCCTTGATTGTTCTGGATGAGTGCAAAGATTCGGAGATCAGTACGGCACTGCAACGTTATGCCTCTCTACAACGTAACATGTGGACCACCAAAACGGTCATTTTCAACAGTGTTCCTGGCTGCATTTCGCACCCTCATATGGCGAGATGTGGGAACACATAATTGATATTAGATGTCCACAAATTCCTCCTTTTCAGAAACACTTTTCGTGCTATAGCCAGTCTGCAGTTTATATTCTGTCTACTTCAGCCATCGTCAGTTACTTTGCTGCATAAATAGCAAAACTTGCCACTGCTTTTACCGCCTCATTACCTAATCTAATTCCCTCGGTAGTTACTGATTTAATTCGACTACACTCCGTTATCCTCGTTTTACTTTTATTGATGTTCACTTTACGAAATCTTTGCCAGGCACGATCCATTCCGATCAACTGCTCTTCCAAGACCTTTGGAGTCTCTCATAAAACTAAAATTTCATCGGCAAGTCATCATTTTTATTTGTTGTCTCAACTTTAATTATTTGCCAAATTTCTCCTCATTTTCCTAACTGCTCCATGTGGAGATTGACTAACCCTGTCTCACTCTCTTTTGTATTACAGCCTCCCATTCCTGTCTTTCGGCTCTTATAATTGCAATTTGATTTCTGTAGAAGCTGTAGATAACCTTCTGCCCCCTCTATTTTGACCTCGAGAACTTCGGAATTTCGATAAATGGTATTCAAATTAACATACCAGTATTCACAATGTTTTCTTAAATCCACAAGTCCTATAAACGTGAGTTTGCCTCTCTTCACCCTAATATGAGCCATGGGGTCAGAACTGCTTCGCATACTCCTACTTTCCTCAATAATGCAAACCTATTTTTGCCAGATCGACTACTACCAGTCGTTCTATCTCTCCGTAGATATTTATTGTTAATATTTTCCAACAAAAACTTACTAAAATGTCAGCACTTGCCTTTTTCGGTATTTCGCTTGTCTCATATATGCAACATACTACATGAAACAGTTTTGTGATGACTGATTCTCGCAAGGATCTTAATAATTCTAAGTCAAAGTCACTTACTCCAAGTGCTCTGTTTCAACTCGGGTCTTTCAGTGCGCTTTCAAATACTTCTCGCAATATTGCCTCCCCCATTTCATATTAATCTACTTTCTTTTGCCGTTGCATAATACTGCTGGCAACTGTCCCTCCACCCCACATCCCTTCTATATGGTCCTTCCACCTATCAGCTTTCCCTTCTTTGTCGAGTACTGAGCTCTTAATATTCATATAGCTGCTTCTGTTTTCTTTGAAAGTTTCTGTTTCTACAGCTTAGAATTTTTCCTCTGGTCAGTCCCACGTTGCTGTTTTGCAGTTTTTGTTGATCTGTATTTGTTTTTGCCTGCTTCGTTCGCTATATTTTTTATATTTTTTTTCCTTTTCATCAGTTAAATTTATGTCCTGGGTTATCCAAGGATCCGTTGTGTGCCCTCTCGTTTCCCTAATCGTTTCCCTACTTTCACCTCTCAAAGCTACCCTTCATCTTCTATTGTACTTTTCCACCTATTTCAGTCAGCCATTGCCCAATGCCCAATTCGAAACTCTCAGCAGCCTCTAGTCAGTTCCTCTTATCCAGCATCATCTGGTTAATTTCCTATACTCTGGCAATTTCTTCAGCTTTAATCTGCATTTCATAACTAATAAATTAAGATCAGAATACAAATTTAGTAGCAGTGCTGGAAATGTTTAAATCCTAATTTCGGAATCTCTGTCTTACCATCATATAATGCATTTGAAACATGCCTCTATGTCTTTCCCATCTGTACAACCTTCTTTCGTGGTTGTTAAACTCAATGTCAATTATGATTAAATTGCACTCTGACCAAAATTCCCACATTCCAAGCTTATTTATTTATATTTGGACATTAGGGTGTTTGGTTTGACATCCTGTAGCGAACAGCCGAGTCCCGCAACCATCTCTGAAAAGATGGATATACAGAAAATTCTCTCACGTGGCTTCCCCCTTCATTCTGACTCTTAGTATACGTTCTACTATTATTTTTCCTTCTCATCTTTCCCTAATATCGAATTTCAGTCTCCTATCACAATAATATTTTCGTCTCCTTTAATGTATTGAATAAATCCTTTCACCTCACAATACTTTTTTTTTCATTTCCTTATAATCAGCGGTGCTAGCAGTAGTACTACTGTGGTGAGTCCTGTCTTCGTGTTTACCTTGGCTAGGATGATCCACTCACTACTTTGTCGATGGTACTTTACTAGTATGTCTATTCACTTCTTTATTATTAGACACACTTCGGCATTACACCTATTTGAGTGTGTATTGATAAACCTGTACTCACGTTACCAGAGTCCTTTTCTTCGTACTATAACATTTCACTTATTCCCACCATATCTAACTCCAGCCTTTTTTCATTTTTTTTATTTTAAAATATTTTACCGTACCTACACGATTAAGGGATTTTACATTACTCACCTCGACCCGTATAACGTCACTTGTTTCTCATTATCTGTAGGTAATCAGTCTCTTTATATTAATTACAGTTTAAGGTTTATGATTTTCCATTTATTTGAAGAAAAACATATATCAAAATTAGTACATAAAACGAGTATACGTATTTTACACATATACTGAGAAAATGAAATATCAATTGCGGTATTTATCCATTTTCTGAGCCTCTTGTAAATAATTGATAATCTCTTCTTATACTAATATCAAAATGTTTCACGAATGATCTCTGTTTATGTCGTTATCAAGTATGATAATTTTTCTTATCTAAAATCTATAATTGTTACGATTTTGTTCATAATCAGCTACGAGTTCTGAACTTCACTTACCGTACTGAACTCTCTGAAATCTGTTTATTAGTGTCTCATATGGCAGAAGATCTCTCTTTGTAATACTGGGTGATTAAAAAAACGTTTACAAACTGTCATAGCACATCGAGCATCCAATAGTAATCAGTAATAAAATAGGAACCTGGGATCGCAAACGCCACGAGAGGGCCTACGATCACGAGATCGAAGCATTACAGCGAGTGCCCTCTTAACCTTCATGCGCTAGCGCTAGAAATAGTCACGCGAGCGCTCGCGCGGGCGGTCGGCCGACCGCCCGAGAGTTTTCATCAATCTCTTGAGGTATTCCGTTTTTAACGCTCATATTTCCATAAAATATCGACACAGGATATCTCACACAATATTGCAAACGGATTTCTAATCAAAGTTATTTGGGTCAAATGGCTCTGAGCACTATGGGACTTAACTTCTGAGGTCATCAGCCCCCTAGAACTTAGAACTACTTAAACCTAACTAACCTAAGGACATCATACACATCCATGCCCGAGGCAGGATTCGAACCTGCGACCGTAGCGGTTGCGCGGTTCCAGACTGTAGCGCCTAGAACCGCTCGGCCACCCTGGCCGGCTCAAACCTATTTATTTAACAATAAAATATACAATGGAATACAGAAAGGAAGCCAAATACCCAAATGAAATACAAGAACATTTTTTTAATTGTAATGTTTTGGAACTATATAATGTAATACTTAAGACTATAATTATTCACTGTCTTAACTCGTCACAAGAAAAGCTAATTTTGCTTTGAAAAAAGAATTTTTGATTGAAAACGTCACAAACATTTCTGTCAGATGAAAAATGCTGATCAGTCTGTATCCATTTCATTTTCGTTTTGAGGCTGACAACAATTATTGCAAGTAACTGTCGTTGTTGAATGTCGTAGACAGACGTTTCTTCCACATTCACCGCATTCTCGCTTTGTTTTTATATTCTTTTTTGACCCATACAAATAAGATATTCCTCTCCTTGTAGGGGTTGATACAGCTGGATAAACTACGTCATTGTCTCTGTAATTTTCCAAAAATACTAACAAATCTTTTGGTAAATGCTTCAGTTTAGCTCTTTCTTTCAGGTTTTCGCTCATCAGTTCCAAAGATAACACATGTAAGAATTGTCTTCTCGTTTTTTCTTTCATATTACCTGTATTGAATTGAAAAATGTGTAACGAATTTATTCCTGCCAAGTCAAGTAAGCGGAAAAATATACATGCAGGCCACCTTTGTGTTCTTCTTGATGTCGAAATTCTGGAGCACGTGAGGTCTACAGTATCAACTCCACCTTCGGTTGAATTATAGTCTGTGATTTGTACAGGTTTTTTGCTATCTTCATCAATGATGTCGGTATCATGCAGTGTGGAGAGCACTACTACAGCTTTCCTTTTTTTTGTAATCATAGAATTCAAAGTTTTGCCATCTTGACAACCGAACATGTAGTCTCCTGCCACTGCATTTCCATTTACTGTCACAAATTCTGGGGAAATTTCCTTTTTATTTTTTCTCATTGTACATAAAAAAAGTGAGGCCTTTCCTAAGGAGGTATTCAGCCAACGGGTAACTTGAAAAATCATTATCAGTTGCTACATTTCTATTTGTTCCTTCTGTGCATTCAACCAATCTGGCGACCAAGCCGTATGGTTTGTTGGAGAGTACGTTAGGGCCTGGCACTTGTTTTCCGCAGTACACTTCTAAATTATATGTATAAAAAGTGCGTGCATCACACAATGCATACATTTTAACCCATATTTGGCTGGTTTTTGAGACATCTACTGGATGAATAAGCATCGTCCTTTAACGCAACCAACATCTCATCAACAGTGACAAATTCCCCTAAACTGAATGATTTTTGGCTGTTAGCGATGAAAGACGACAAAATTTCTCGTATAGGAGCAAGTTTGTCCGTTGCTTGACGTTCCAATCTCGTGTTTAGGTCATCAAATCTTATAGCTCGTAGCAAAAATCTAAATTTATTTAGGATGAAATTGGCTCGCAAAATTATCAGACCTGTTCCATTGCTATTGAAATATTCAGAGAAATTCGCACGGTTTCCTCTACTGACCGCAATCAAAAACAGAGCACCAAACAATGCTAGCATTTCAGCCGTTGATGTCGGATTACAGTTCCCTCTCACGTACTTCAGAGTCACTGCTTCATTCTGCCAGTGCTGGACGTGCCATTTTTTTCCTTTCAATATAAACATTCGTGTACCTTACTATCCCTTCTACTATTTCGGGAGTTATTATACAGGGTGATTCAAAAAGAATACCACAACTTTAAAAATGTGTATTTAATGAAAGAAACATAATATAACCTTCTGTTATACATCATTACAAAGAGTACTTAAAAAGGTTTTTTTTTCACTCAAAAACATGTTCAGAGATGTTCAATATGGCCCCCTCCAGACACTCGAGCAATATCAACCCGATACTCCAACTCGTTCCACACTCTCTGTAGCATATCAGGCGTAACAGTTTGGATAGCTGCTGTTATTTCTCGTTTCAAATCATCAATGGTGGCTGGGAGAGGTGGCCGAAACACCATATGCACGCTCAACAACTGTCGTCGATTCACTTCTGCCGTACTCAATAACACAAAAGCTTTCTGTTGAGCGGTCGCCATCTTAGCATCAACTGACGCTGACGCCTAGTCAGCAGCGCCTCAAGCGAACAAATGTACAACTAAATGAAACTTTATAGCTCCCTTAATACGCCGACAGATAGTGCTTAGCTCTGCCTTTTGTCGTTGCAGAGTTTTAAATTCCTAAAGTTGTGGTATTCTTTTTGAATCACCCTTTACAATGAAAACTTTCCAGTCGAGTTTCACATTGTCTGGCTTGCCCTCTAGAACCTGGTACAGTTTTGATTATATTTTTTGACTTTATTTTGTGCTGGTAATATTGGCACTACTAGCCCAAACAGCTTCCATGTCCTTACCTATACAAAATCTAATGTCATTTGTTGGTAGCTCCTGTTGATCTATGTCATTTTCTCCCCCGTTTTCCAAATCAGTTTCCGACTCACTTTGATGTATATCAACTTCAATCCCTTCTTGTTCATAATCTGAGTCATCGGAAACGTCATCTTCTAGGGATTCCTCATGCCCTTTCCCCTCTGCTTCCTCTCTCTCCAATTCAGCCAAGATTCTATGTATGTCATCAGACGTAAGGTTTCGTCGTTCCCTTTAAAAAATAAAAATAATTGTTACTTTTGCCAACAGAAATTTCTTAGAATAACGAAATGCCAAAGTAGAAAGAAAAACAGAATTTGTGAATGGCAAAATTTATAGAAAGTAATGCACATTCACTAGAGAATTGGAAGAGTCTATAAAATTGAGGAATTATAGGGGAATTACAAAAAGAAATACTTACATTCCAAAGTAGACGAGTAGAACAAAGTTTCGTAAGCTGTCGCAAAGCGGTAACTGACCGTTTTTGTAAGTGCCGTAAGCGCTTGCAAGGCGGTAAACTGACCGTGTTTGTAAGTGCCGTAAACGCTCGCAAGACGGTAAACTGACCGCCGAACGTGTTCGGACCTATTTGAACTTGTCCTGAGAGGCAGAGAGGTGCGACTTGGACGAACTTTGAGCAGCATCTGTCGGAAAAAGGTGCAACTAGAGAATACATGTCCCTCCCGCCGCCTTGTTACCTTTGTGGAGTAAGTATGGCACGAAATTGCAAAAAGGCGGTCACTTCACCGCCCGCGCGAGCGCGTGAAGGTTAACCGATGAGGCAGCGGTCTCAGTTGAGGGTGTAATGAACGTTCACAACTTGCATACATGGACGGATGTGAACCCATATGTTAAACGTACGTATGCGTCACAACTCAAATTTACCCTTAACGTGTGGGCTGGCATCGTCGGAGACTGTTTAATTGGGCCGTACATTCTCCCGGACCGACTCGATAGTCGCAAGTATTCGTGCCGGACATGCTGAAAGATGTTCCCATGTCTGTTCATCGCCACATTCGATTTCAGCACGACGGAGCCCCCGCGCTGTTAAGCAGGCCGGTGAGGGCACATCTGCAGGCAACCTTTCCGGCCAGATGGATTGGTCGCAGTGGGCCAGTCGCATGACGGCCACGATCACCCAGTCTGTCCCAAATCGATATTTTCCTGTGAGGATATCTGAAGGGCCTTGTGCATGAAACACCTGTTACATCGCCGGGGGACCTATTGGGAGTGGGCAGGATTGTTGCGGCAGCAAGATGTCTTCGAGATACACCAGGTATCTTTGAGAGCGTGCGCCGTTCAATTCAGCGTCGATGTCAGGCGTGTCTCAATGGATCTGGACAAAGTTTTGAGCATCTCCTGTAGTGGGCGTCCAATTGTTACATGTGACCAAATTACTGCAACGCCATTTAGTAACCCCGGATCGCCTTTGAGACGCCTGGTTCCTTTGTGATTTCTGATCCCTGTTGCATGCCCGATATGTCTTGTCAGGTTGTAAACGTTATTTTGAATCACCCTGTATAATTCTTGAGCACAGTCAAATTTTTTTGCACTGAGCATTAGGTTAATCTTCAGATGTGAGTTGAAAATACTTGTAACTAACCACCGGTACATCTTTATCATTAAAAGTATCACCCACATAATCAATCTTTATCTAAAAACAATACTCTTTTTCCATATCTCAAGCTAAGAGAAATACTTTAAAGTTCGTATCGTTGTTTCCACATTATTAGCTAGCCCTTTTTTATCTTTCCACACATTATTCCAGCAGTTTTCATAGTTCATTGTCAAAAGTAACAGTTTATTTTGTTTCATGTTTACTTCTCTTGTACATACAGCAATATGCTTTATGATTATATGAATTGAAATGTAGAAGTTCAAGCTAAACAACTAAGCAATTCATCAACTATAATACATCTGAAATTTCTGCCTTCAACTCCTTCACTTACGTGATAAACGTGTCATGACAAATGAAACAACGTGCTAGTCCAAGTTTCGGAACCAGTTTTCCGTTTCATCATGAGCAGTTGCCTTAGCTAGTAAACCAATGTGAAAACACCTCCTGCATTAACCCAAACATTTAATGTCATTTATGTTTCCCCTCCGTTTCTCCGAAAAAATTACCAGAGGTTCTTTCTTTCGAAATAGCCCCATCAAAAGGACAGATATAATGGAGGGGCGTGGCTTATTCCATGAGGATATACATCAAATGAATATAATTCACTGAACTGAAATTCATGAACTGCTCGTGATAAATAGGAGATCTGGGTTCGAGACCAAATCTGGCACAGATTTGAAACGATAAATTCATTACATAAGCGATTCTACACTCCTGGAAATGGAAAAAAGAACACATTGACACCGGTGTGTCAGACCCACCATACTTGCTCCGGACACTGCGAGAGGGCTGTACAAGCAATGATCACACGCACGGCACAGCCGACACACCAGGAACCGCGGTGTTGGCCGTCGAATGGCGCTAGCTGCGCAGCATTTGTGCACCGCCGCCGTCAGTGTCTGCCAGTTTGCCGTGGCATACGGAGCTCCATCGCAGTCTTTAACACTGGTAGCATGCCGCGACAGCGTGGACGTGAACCGTATGTGCAGTTGACGGACTTTGAGCGAGGGCGTATAGTGGGCATGCGGGAGGCCGGGTGGACGTACCGCCGAATTGCTCAACACGTGGGGCGTGAGGTCTCCACAGTACATCGATGTTGTCGCCAGTGGTCGGCGGAAGGTGCACGTGCCCGTCGACCTGGGACCGGACCGCAGCGACGCACGGATGCACGCCAAGACCGTAGGATCCTACGCAGTGCCGTAGGGGACCGCACCGCCACTTCCCAGCAAATTAGGGACACTGTTGCTCCTGGGGTATCGGCGAGGACCATTCGCAACCGTCTCCATGAAGATGGGCTACGGTCCCGCACACCGTTAGGCCGTCTTCCGCTCACGCCCCAACATCGTGCAGCCCGCCTCCAGTGGTGTCGCGACAGGCGTGAATGGAGGGACGAATGGAGACGTGTCGTCTTCAGCGATGAGAGTCGCTTCTGCCTTGGTGCCAATGATGGTCGTATGCGTGTTTGGCGCCGTGCAGGTGAGCGCCACAATCAGGACTGCATACGACCGAGGCACACAGGGCCAACACCTGGCATCATGGTGTGGGGAGCGATCTCCTACACTGGCCGTACACCACTGGTGATCGTCGAGGGGACACTGAATAGTGCACGGTACATCCAAACCGTCATCGAACCCATCGTTCTACCATTCCTAGACCGGCAAGGGAACTTGCTGTTCCAACAGGACAATGCACGTCCGCATGTATCCCGTGCCACCCAACGTGCTCTAGAAGGTGTAAGTCAACTACCCTGGCCAGCAAGATCTCCGGATCTGTCCCCCATTGAGCATGTTTGGGACTGGATGAAGCGTCGTCTCACGCGGTCTGCACGTCCAGCACGAACGCTGGTCCAACTGAGGCGCCAGGTGGAAATGGCATGGCAAGCCGTTCCACAGGACTACATCCAGCATCTCTACGATCGTCTCCATGGGAGAATAGCAGCCTGCATTGCTGCGAAAGGTGGATATACACTGTACTAGTGCCGACATTGTGCATGCTCTGTTGCCTGTGTCTATGTGCCTGTGGTTCTGTCAGTGTGATCATGTGATGTATCTGACCCCAGGAATGTGTCAATAAAGTTTCCCCTTCCTGGGACAATGAATTCGCGGTGTTCTTATTTCAATTTCCAGGAGTGTATATTTCTTAACAGGTGCAACTGATACCATTTCATAGCACTTAATTTCATTGATTCCTTAGATATTGCTTCCATTAATTTTAGTTTAATGACTTTAGTTCAACTGATGTATAACGAAATACACTATCTGATAAAAAGTATCCGAACTCATATTATTGGACATTAACATGGCGTGTGGCCACCCTTTGCCTCTTTGATGGTTTGAACACTCCACGGGGAACACTTTCATGAGATGTTTGAATGTCTGTGGAGAAATGGCAGCCCATTGTTCCTCAAGAGCCGAAACCAATAAAGATAGTGATACAGGACGTCAGGGTCTGAAACGAAGCCGACATTCTAACTCAGCCCAGAAGTGTTCCATTAGGTTCAGGTCACAACTTTGGACAGCAAAGTCCACTTCAGGAATATTGCTGTCTACAAACCATTGCCTCACAGATGCTGCTTTACAACAAGTTGCATTGTTAGCTTGCGGCCGGTGTGGCCAAGCGGTTCTAGGCGCTTCAGTCTGGAACCGCTCGACCGATACGGTCGCAGGTTCGAATCCTGCCTCGGGCATTGATGTGTGTGATGTCCTTAGGTTAGTTAGGTTCAAGTAGTTCTAAGTTCTAGGGGACTGATGACCTCAGAAGTTAAATCCCATAGTGTTCAGAGCCATTTGAACCATTTTTTGCATTGTCAGCTACACACACAAAAAAAAATCATTGTCTCCGAACTGGGCCTCTACTGTAGGAAGTACACAACGCTGTAACATGTGTTCATATTGTTCTGTATTTAAGATTTTTAAGCTGAATAAGGATACCACAAACTAACCACGATAAACACCGCCATGTTGTAACACCAACTCTTCTGTACTTCACTGCTGACGCTACACATGAAGGCAGGCAACGTTCTCCAGGCATTCGCAAAACCCAAACCCTACCATCAGATTGCCACAGAGTACAGCACGATTCATCAGTCCAAATCACTCGTTTCCAGCCATGCAGTGTCAACTGGCGTCGCTCTTTGCACCATCTCAAGCGTCTCTTAGCACTGACTACAGAAATGTAGGGCGTATGGAGAACTGCTCGACCACTGCAACCCATTCTTTTTATTCCCTATCTGGACTGCTGTTAGCACTTCTTAAGTCGCGAGTGATTCCCTCCGCTGATTTCGTGCGATATTTTATCATTGCCCTCCGCAATGCTCGGCGGTCCCTGTCCATCAATACATGAGATCTGCCTAGTCTTGGTTTAGCTGCGGTTGTTAGTTCGCGTTTCCACTTCATAATCACATCACCAACAGTCGGCTTGAACAGCTTTAGTATTGTTGAAATGTCCCTGATAGAGCTGATACTCAAGTAACATCCATTGAGTAGTCCATGTTCGAAGTCACTGAGTTCTCATCACCAAGCCATTCAGCTGTTACTTCTCTATGGACAACTCAATATTTCACAACTCCTTTTACACTAGCGGGTCCATCTCTCGTGACATCTAGTGGTCGATTTCGCATACGTAAGTGTAATAATTCTGACCAGATAGTGCACTCTATGCATCCTCCCGTATAACCTTCATCGCTACAATGTAAGTCTTTATGTTTTCTGAATGAAATGTCGTATACTTTACTCGAATGATCTACTACATTAATTTCTTTGTCCACACAAATTTATCTAATTTATCAGAGAATCATATTAACTAAATCCAAGGGCGTGAAATTCGATAGGAAGTTTGTATATTAACTTCGTGACTACTCATTTAACATGATTTTAATTAACCTAATATGCATGTTTTACGTATGAGTGATTTTTTAAGAATCTTATCACATACAGAATAATTTTTAAATTATTGATAATAAAGTTAAAGAGAATTTTTTCAGCATCTTGTATTTTCCTACTTTTTTATTGTAACGATCACAATTTCCAGCTCTTCTTCCGCCAGGAATAACTAGGGATCTGTCAATTAATTTTCTTAACATCATTCATCTATGTATTGTAAATGGGTGTAACCAATTTATAATTATTCCTTGACCGAATGCTTTACTACAATAATCTACATCTACATCTACATTTATACTCCGCAAGCCACCCAACGGTGTGCGGCGGAGGGCACTTTACGTGCCACTGTCATTACCTCCTTTTCTGTTCCAGTCGCGTACGGTTCGCGGGAAGAACGACTGCCGGAAAGCCTCCGTGCGCGCTCGAATCTCTCTAATTTTACATTCGTGATCTCCTCGGGAGGTATAAGTAGGGGGGAAGCAATATATTCGATACCTCATCCAGAAACGCACCCTCTCGAAACCTGGACAGCAAGCTACACCGCGATGCAGAGCGCCTGTCTTGCAGAGTCTGCCACTTGAGTTTGCCAAACATCTCCGTAACGCTATCACGCTTACCAAATAACCCTGTGACGAAACGCGCCGCTCTTCTTTGGATCTTCTCTATCTCCTCCGTCAACCCGATCTGGTACGGATCCCACACTGATGAGCAATACTCAAGTATAGGTCGAACGAGTCCTCTGCAAGCCACCTCCTCTGTCGATGGACCACATTCCCTAAGGACTCCCCCAATGAATCTCAACCCGGCACCCGCGCTACCAACAACTAATTTCATATCATCATTCCACTTCAAATCGCTCCGCACGCACACTCCCAGATATTTTACAGAAGTAACTGCTACCAGTGTTTGTTCCACTATCATATAATCATACAATAAAGGATCCTTCTTTCTATGTATTCGCAATACATTACATTTGTCTTTGTTGAGGGTCAGTTGCCACTCCCTGCACCAAGCGCCTATCCGCTGCAGATCTTCCTGCATTTCACTACAATTTTCTAATGCTGCAATTTCTCCGTATACTACAGCATCATCCGTGAAAAGCCGCATTGAACTTCCGACACTATCTACTAGGTCATTTATATATATTGTGAAAAGCAGTGGTCCCATAACACTCCCCTGAGGCACGCCAGAGGTTACTTTAACGTCTGTAGACGTCTCTCCATTGAGAACAACATGCTGTGTTCTGTTTGCTAAAAACTCTTCAATCCAGCCACCAGCTGGTCTGATATTCCGCAGGTTCTCACCTCGTTCATCAGGCGACAGTGCGGAACTGTATCGAACGCCTTCCGGAAATCAAGGAAAACAGCATCTACCTGGGAGCCTGTATCCAATATTTTCTGGGTCTCATGAACAAATAAAGCGAGCTGGGTCTCACACGATCGCTGTTTCCGGAATCCATGTTGATTCCTACACAGTAGATTCTGGGTTTCCTGAAACGACATGATACGCGAGCAAAAAACATGTTCTAAAATTCTACAACAGATCGACGTTAGAGATATAGGTCTATAGTTTTGCGCATCTGCTCGACGACCCTTCTTGAAGACTGGGACTACCTGTGCTCTTTTCCAATCATTTGGAACCTACCGTTCCTCTAGAGATTTGCGGTACACGGCTGTTAGAAGGGGGGCAAGTTCTTTCGCGTACTCTGTGTAGAATCGAATTGGTATCCCGTCAGGTCCAGTGGACTTTCCTCTGTTGAGTGATTCCTGTTGCTTTTCTGTTCCTTGGACACTTATTTCGATGTCAGCCATTTTTTCTTTTGTGCGAGGATTTAGATAAGGATCTGCAGTGCGGTCTTCCTCTGTGAAACAACTTTGGAAAAAGGTGTTTAGTATTTCAGCTTTACGCGTGTCATCCTCTGTTTCAATGCCATCATCATCCTGGAGTGTCTGGATATGCTGTTTCGAGCCACTTACTGGTTTAACATAAGACCAGAACTTCCTTCCTAAGATTTGGATCTTATATATTAATTCATTACAGTTAATGTATTTTGGTTTTCTCACACTTGGGTTATTGTCAAAATAAACTGAGCTGGCTAGTGGCGTTTCTTCATGTGTGGTTCCACCTGATTCAAAGAATTTGCAATCTTCAGCATTATCAGTCAGTAACTTCACTAAACCATCTGTAATCACAGATGTCTTATCGTTACTTACAATGTGGTATTTATCAAATTCTACTGCTAATTAGACCATATAAGGTACTCCAGTTTTAAAATATATTCCAAAATACATTAATATAGTTGGACCTATGTATTTAGATCCTTAATAATATTCATAATTGTTATTTTCTCATCAACTGTAGCATTGTATGTACAGTATTTCAGAAGAAAATTCAGTCATCAGTTGCACAGTTATTTTTATTTTACTTTACCAGTTTCGACAGATTAATCTGTCATCTTCAGAAGCTTAATGTTGGTTTATCAGATGTCAACATCTTCTTCACAGAAGCATAATGCCATTACATATCCAAAACTGTACATGTTGCATGTGATAATTATATCCATAGATCGATGATTTACAGTTAACGTATCAAATTTATTACAACCACAGATTGATAATTTACAGTAAGTGTAGCACATGAATGTGAAAAATTTACTGTACATTGTCAATATGTGGTTATAATTATCACACACAATACGTACATTTTTGGACATGTAATGGCATTATACTTTTGTGAAGAAGACATAACTGATGGCTGTATTTTATTCTGAAATATATTTAGATTGTGGTATAATTTTATTTTTACTCATTCTTGCTTCATATTTCTTTACACAGTGTATTGTATTTCCTCAGGCTGACTTTCTTTATTTATAGATGGTACAGAAACGTTCGAAACGTCATTATCCTTACAGAAGAAACTCTCTTCGAATTTTCTTTTTGTAGATATTGAAGAGACTGGAATCGTGCCTACAAGAAGTTCTTGATGATGATATGGAAGTAATTGTTTCTCAGTCTCTAGATTCTATTCATTTGAATTCAGCATGGTATGCAAAGCTTCACTTTCTTGCTTGATGTGCTCAGCAGTAATTTATAACTGGTTGATCATTTTTTTGTATGTCTTGTACTTTGTCTTACTCAATACCATATCCTTCCCTTTCATGTTGATCATCATATTTGGGTTCATATTCGTGTTTATTTTGTTGTGTTAAAATAATTTTAATCTTGTTATGACATTTCTCATTATTATATTTTCTCTTCTGGTTTATTCTAAGCAGTTCTAACTCATCTTTCTAGCCCTTACTGTACATATTCTTTAATTTTTCGGGTGATTTATCAGCAAGTAAAAATTTATTATACGCATCATTCTGGTTGATCTAATCTTGCTTAAATATGTTACGTAAATGGAGAATCCCCAAGTAAAGTTGTTTCGCACAATGTCTTCCAGAACACATTCATCGAGCGAATCATCTATACGCTGAAGATTTCATATTATCATGATATTTTTTGTTATTATTTCTGTCTTTTGTCTTATTTTTAGTCTTTTATCTTGACGATCTAATCTCTTGGAGTTTACGCATAGGTGTTTAATTTTATTCCAAGTCAATGAAACCAGAGTTGTAATCGCAATTGAGTTCCATCCATGCTGTCTAATTATTGCCTGCTTACTGAATACATTTCGATGGATAGTTCTGCCATGGACCTCAATATCTGACCTGCAATGAAAGTTGTCTGCAATAGCTGTCAAGTATGCCAGAATACAACACACTGAAGGCTTCGAAGGTCACTACCAAATAATTTCTTATGCCTATCAGACTAGTGATTGGCTTTAGTACTATCTTCACATTTCCCTGTCAAAATAACATCGTTAACTGTGGAACTAGGCATACGTAAGTTTTGTTAACTCCGTCTGACGGAATGCCCGAACTGACATTCGAGTATCCTTACCGCTTTAGCTCACTCAGTTTTTCCCGTTGATTCATTGCGACAGAAATTTTTATACGACGTGTCTGCACTGATATTCTCTCAAATACAAAGGAAATCACATCGTGTATAAACATTGGAATAGCAGGAATTGTGTATCCACATTGTGAATATGGACACCCAGTTTATTATCAAGTGCCGGCCGAAGTGGCCGCGCGGTTCTGGCGCTGCAGTCTGGAACCGCGAGACCGCTACGGTCGCAGGTTCGAATCCTGCCTCGGGCATGGTTGTGTGTGATGTCCTTAGGTTAGTTAGGTTTAACTAGTTCTAAGTTCTAGGGGACTAATGACCTCAGCCGTTGAGTCCCATAGTGCTCAGAGCCATTTTTTTTTTTTTTTTATCAAGTGACATTCGAGAGCCTGTTGATGTTTTCTGCCAGTATGTAGGATTGTTTCTGAACCTCGGATGGGAAAAAAACTGTGTTAATATTAGTTTTTTTTCACCGTACGTTATCAATGGCTACTTCTCTGTTAACAGACTGTAAATTTAAAACTATTTCATGCAACGTTTTTATTTTGTTATTTGACACTCTAATGACTGTTAAAATTTAGCCATCATTTTGCGAAAACCCTTTACTCATCTTTTTTATGTCGTTAGAAAATGTTGTATCTAGAAACAAGTTGTCGATGGCTGTCTTATCTAGTTTTAATTCAACTATTTTTTTGAAGAACTCGGCGAAGGAAGATACCATTAAATCCAGTTTCTGTCAACAGTGTTCAACAAGTCTGTCACTGTTTCTCATGAGATACTCGAGTACTTTTCCAGACTACGATAGGCACACACATGAAGATGGAGCTCCACAGTTCCATGGCTAACATTCCACATAGAAAACACAGATTATCGTATAGACGAATCCTTACATAAGCAGATCTTTTGCAGACGGCATTACATAAAACTTTCAGTCATAATGGAATTGTTCGAATTGTTCGAATCACTATACTTCACTGTAATAATATTCCTATTGTATTTGTTGTGGTATTTACTAAACCCTGATAGTGTCAAACGTAGATAGTTTGCTAATGAATAGAAGTCTGTCATTCCTAATCCACAGCACAATAAATCAAATCTTTTTGTTCCTTTTAGTGCATATATGTGGCGAAGCTATTTCAGTAAGACAAAAGTATATCTAGCAAAATCTGGACCCGCTAATAGGTTTAATGAAATTGCAATTTAAAAAACGAGGCTCTGGCAACACTGTAACTGTGTACAGCGTGGCCAAGATCAGGTAGCATGAACTCTGCGCCGTGTTGGAGCTGTCCCTTTAGCTCAGCAAGGCGAGGCAATGCCGTGCGCAAAGTGCATGCAGATTCGTAAATACTCGAGTCTTCTTCGCGTTAAATTTTTTTCAGTTAAAGCATGAAACTGTATCCAGTTTACACCTCCACAATGCGGTGTTTTGTGTATTTCTTTCTGTTACTGTTGCCTTTACTTAAACGTAAAGAGTCGGCCGCTGTGGACGAGCGGTTCTAGGCGCTTCAGTTCGGAACCACGCGGCTGCTACGGTCACAGGTTCAAATCCTGCCTCGGGCATGAATGTGTGTGATGTCCTTAGGTTAGTTAGGTTTAAGTAGTTCTAAGTTCTAGGGGACTGATGACCTCAGATGTTAAGTCCCATAGTGCCCAGAGCCATTTGAACCATTTGAAACATTCAGACATAACATGAACTTCTTACAGAAGTAAACGACCATTTTGTTCCTTCCATAACACAAATAAAACCAATAGAAAATAATAGTGGATACAGCAACATTGTCTGTATCTAATGAGGTACAAAAAACACAACAGGTAGGCTAGATCAGATTGTACATCATGCTACGCATAATATTTCCATTCGGTACATCTGAGGTCCAACCTTATCGTCAAAGGACTGGTATCTATACGTAAAAGCAACACTCACTTTAGAGAATATGTTCATTTGCAAACACTTCGCCACTCACTGGATCATACTTTGCTGGGTCCTATGCAACACACCTGCATCCACCCTTGCAGAAGAGGCATGCATGCGATCTATTAGGCCGTGTACATCCATGGGTGAAGTACTATAAACTTATTACTTTTAGCGTCCCCATAAATAAAGATCTTGTGCATTTAAATCCAGGGAACGTGGAGGGCAAAACATTGGACCTTCACGACCAATCCATTTTCCTGGAAACGCTTCAAAAAAATGGTTCAAATGCCTCTGAGCACTATGGGACTTAACATATATGGTCATCAGTCCCCTAGAACTTAGAACTACTTAAACCTAACTAACCTAAGGACATCACACAACACCCAGTCATCACGAGGCAGAGAAAATCTCTGACCCCGCCGGAAACGCTTCATTTAAATAGTTACACAGATTCATTCCAAGGTGTGATTTGCAACATCATGCTGAAACCATAGCTGTCGCCGAACACCAAAGCGTTAGGCAAAGTGTTGCAAAGAAACGTGCCATACATGGGCACATTCAACTCGTCCGACGATAGGTAAGGGCCCTAAACACTCCTCCCACGATTCCAGCCCACAGGTTTATGCCAAAGCGCGCCTGAAAGCCACGTTTACTGGTAATTTGTGGCTTGTGTTCCAACCGATAATGGCTATTGCGTAGATTGAAAATACCTTCGTGGGTGGAGCTAGATTTTTCAGTCCATATCACGTTATTTATAAAATATCCGTTATCTTCCATTTGATACTAAAGCCATTCACAAAATTGTAGTCGTTTTAGACGGTCTTCTAGCGTTGTGTTAACGGCGTATAATGACATGGATGCAGTTCTTCGCCGTGCAACATTTCAACAAACAGTCTTTGAGGTATTTAGAATTGTCCTGGAATATCACGGGTACTTCACCAAAGTGACTGGTGAACGGTTTCAAGAATCACGCCATCTGTTTGTGGAGTGCGCCTAGTACTTGCACCTCCTCTGTCCATTACTTGCGAATGAAGACGTTGCTCCAGGCGACGAAAAACATTCTTATCGTGATGGCAGATTTCAGGGCACCGTGC
Organism: Schistocerca americana; assembly: GCF_021461395.2. Classification (NCBI taxonomy): domain Eukaryota; kingdom Metazoa; phylum Arthropoda; class Insecta; order Orthoptera; family Acrididae; genus Schistocerca; species Schistocerca americana. Next base: position 653,739,000 of record NC_060130.1, on the reverse strand, counting down.
GGCATTCGCACGAGCAGTAGCAGTTGCAGCAGCAGCAGCAGCTTGGTTATCGGAGGAGGAGGAGGAGGAGATTAGCGTTTAACGTCCCGTCGACAACGAGGTCATTAGAGACGGAGCACAAGCTCGGATTAGGGAAGGATGGGGAAGGAAATCGTCCGTGCCCTTTCGAAGGAACCATCCCGGCATTTGCCTGAAGTGATCTAGGGAAATCACGGAAAACCTAAATCAGGATGGCCGGACGCGAGATTGAACCGTCGTCCTCCCGAATGCGAGTCCAGTGAGCTAACCACTGCGACACCTCGCTCGGTTTGGTTATCGGATGCACCCAGCACCAAATGCATATCGACGTATTCATCGTTTGTGTACTCCATCGGGAAGCTGCTTTACATCAACTAGACAGGACTAGATGTGGTAGTGCATTGCGCAGTTAATAGACACATGTATGCAGTTTAATGGATCCCACTGTCATGTGACAAAATTATGTCCTGCTTATAAACTAAGAGTGCTACAGAACGGATATTAAAAAAGTAACCTGACGAGGATTTGAATCATAGCACCACGGTGGAACTGGGTTTGTTGTCTCAGCAGTCTACTCAGTGAGCTACGACTGCCGGTACAGTAGTCTTACGGAGTAGGTGATTCATGTTACAAAAATACATACAAATTAAAATCAGCACTCGCTTGATTGGGTTTGACCATGCAACCCATTGACTAGTAAGACAGCTAGCCTGAACAAGAACAGCTTATGAAAACGACTCGCAGTCCATGTAAGGTTTATAAATAATGTATGAACTCCATGCGTTTATCACATCACTGTAGATGTTTATAAGTAGCATTTTTGACGTTATCAGCTGATAATAACTTCTTTCACACCGAACAGCCTGACGCAAAGTACACAATAGCCATGTGCGTTCGTGTTCGCAGGGAGCAATGAACATGTTCCACGTCTATCAGTTTTATCAGCGCGGGGATAACTGCTCGAGTACCTGTCGACCAGGTATGATGGACAACGCTCACCCCTCTGTAATTGTTATTTACGTCAGAAATCCCTACGCTAATGTCTCAGCTGCATATCAATAGCTGCCCATCAACGCTTTGCAGTTTATATCGCACGCGTGAGTTTACGGTTATCTTTATTCAACATCTTTCATTGTTCCATAATGCAACAATTGCTCAGCTTTATCGCTGAAAACGTAAATGTCATGTAATCGTTCGATGTTCTAAACGAAGAGGACATTAGTTTACCGCCTGACAGATCAGACTAATGGCTGTTGAGGGGATTTAATATTCTTGGACATAGTAACTATCTAGTTCGACGGATCATAAATACACTTCTTCAGAAGCCAGCATGAATCTCATACCGAAATTAGAATTCAGTCTTGTCTAGCGTTACATTTTCCTGTTCCCGTTTTCGCTTTAACTTCGCACCGACATCGGGGTTTTTAGAAACGCGCACTAGCTCAGTTAGAAGGGAAGTAGTGGGGGCTGATTGTGTAGTTTTTTGACACAGGAGCTCGGTTAAATTATTTCGAGTAACCAGTCATCTTAATCAAGATGGGCGGAAGGGAATTCATTCATAATCCTAACCAATATGAGCTCATCGTCTTAATCACTCATCTATCTACCTCGTTATTAATCTTTTCTCCCGGATCAATCTGTTTCTGGCTTTAAAATTACTCAGAATACGTGTATAAATAGGACAAATTCTAAAACCATTTCATCAACTCTCGACACAATTTCTCATCCTTCGAAGCCACTTATATAACGATTTTTTTCAGTATATTTAGATAGTTGGTCATATTAAACGTCATCCGCGTCTAGATGCTCATTATCTGTGGCAAATTGGCATCCAGTCAGCTGCGATTTCGTTTGTGGAAACAAGACACGGTGTTATTGCACTGAGTAATAAAGGAGCATGTTCAGTACTTTAGGGACTACCACAGCGAAATGTTCAGTACATTACTGTCTTAATCTATATACAAGACACAGTGCAATTGCACTGAGTAATAAACGAGCATGTTCATTACTTTACGGGCTACCACAGCGAAATGTGCAGTACATTACTGTCTTAATCTTTATTCTGGAGCCTTGTCTAGATCAAAGAACCAACTGTCGGATCTCGATGATGGGTGGTTTAGTCATGTGTACAACTGAAAATGGATATTCCTCCTAGTCACTATTTCTAGAGACCAGAGAACCGCATGTTCCATTATTTCTCTTACCTCAAATTTAAAAAAGTTTTCTATTGACAGACCAAGATTTTCTGTCAGTGACTACTGCACACTCCTCGTCATACATTAACACTAATAGTCTAGCAACATGGTTGGAAGACTGTACTAGTGAATTTAGGTATGGTACCCACATCTGTAACAATTCCTATCATATTGCGAGATGTGCCAAGTCGATTTTATTTTTTGCTCCGCCAGACAAGACGCAGCATCAGCTCCTGCGCCAAGAAATGTAGTAACTTCAAATAATAGAACATTCTAACTTAAATGAGGTACTACCAAACGCAGATTAAGGCCTATAAACCGTAGCTTCACTCACATCGGTCATCCTCCACTTGTTTCAACGTCGCAGTGCAACTCTTTAGTGGACAATGAAATATTCGAGCTGAGCGGAGAATATGCTCAAAAATGAGTTACCCTCCTGAAACATCTGAACACGATACGACTGATGCACCCAGTCTTATCCACACACCAGGAGACTTTTCCTGGAACCACTGATCCACTGTCAGCCCTCGAGAAAACCTGTGCTGCAGTAATGATCGCCGCTCTCGTTCCCTGCACTACATTTCTTATCCATGTGCACTTACGTACATACACAATATTTTTCCCCCTCCAGTAGAATGAAGCAAGAGAAAACTGTTTGCTTGCATGCCTCTGTGCGAGTAGATATTAGTGTAATTTACCTTCGCAGCTTCTATGGAAGCGATATGTTGATTGCTGATGAATGTTCGCAGATTCAGTTCAAATGGTTCAAATGGCTCTGAGCACTATGCGACTTAACTCTTGAGGTCATCAGTCGCCTAGAACTTAGAACTAATTAAACCTAACTAACCTAAGGACATCACACACATCCATGTCCGAGGCAGGATTCGAACCTGCGACCGTAGCGGTCGCCCGTTTCCAGACTGTAGCGCCTAGAACCGCACGGCCACTCCGGCCGGCGCAGATTCAGTGTTGCAAATCTGTTCTCAGAGGATATTAGGCGTATTTCTTCAATTGTCTGCCAGTTGCAATTTTTCAGTATTTCTGTAGCACTCTCTCGCTGGGTAAGAAGCCTGTGACCACTCGTTCTGCATTTCCTTGTGTAAGTTTGATATCCCCCTTCAGTACGTCATGATATAAACGCTGAATACCGGCCGTATTTCATTTGTGCTAACATATGTGCTTTTGCTTTCGCAGAGAAAAAGCGTATTCACAGTATCTGCACGAATGGAGGAAGTAACTGTCATGTGTGATGGGACACTAATGTATTATGATGCTCAAAACTATCTGGACGACTTCAATTGCATTCCTCCTGATATGTCTGCAACCCACATAACATAACTTCCTTGTACGTCCTGCAACCTCTTTTCGGTACAGTCGTTTGACTATACAAAATGGCTACTACAAGAGACCACAAGAGAACATTAGTCTATATGCCAGTTAACCCAGATGCAAACTAATACGACGATACAGCAAATATCTAGATACATGTTATTAGAGGTACACAGTTTTTAACTCTCGTAAAATCAAATTTATTACTAAACTGACATACTGAACCAGAACTCGGAACTCCTATCCAGCAACTATTGTCAAATGGTTCAAATGGCTCTGAGCACTATGGGACTTAACATCTGTGGTCATTAGTCCCCTAGAACTTAGAACTACTTAAACCTAACTAACCTAAGGACATCACACACATCCATGCCCGAGGCAGGATTCGAACCTGCGACCGTAGCAGTCGCGCGGTTCCGGACTGAGCGCCTAGAACCGCTAGACCACCGCGGCCGGCAACTATTGTCCCTATTAATTAAAACCAAATACATTAAATATTGTTTCATTCACAAATAACAAAGTGTGTGCATGTTTAAATTTGAAATGATGTGACATAAACAACCGTGTTGGATGGGGATTCGAACCCATCACCTAACCGGATTGTTAACTTAGCACAGTCAAATATTAGATAGCATATTTTTTCACCAGTAGCGACGTGACTGAAGCAGCAATGATGAAACGAAAAATCTTTGCCTTAACGAGATTCGATGCCGGCATCTACCGCCCTTGTTTTCTAGCCACAAATAGACGATAAATATCAATTTATTTCATCAGTAGCGAAATGTGCGCATGACTGAACCACAATTAACGTGATTGAAAGTTCCGTGCTGACTTGGAGTCGAAACCTGTATATGTAGTCATCGTTGACTACACACGAAGAGACGTTAACTATTGAATTATTTTTCACCAGTAGCTAGGAGTAGCATTTATGAACCTGAAATGATGCAATGAAAAGTTTCGTGTTTGACTAGGAGTCGAAACTGGCGCGAAGAGACATTAAAAATCGTAATTATTGAATTTTCCTGGCAAATTAAAACTTTGTACTGGAACGGAACTCGGATTCCGAGCCTTTACGGTTTAGGGAAAGTGCTCTACCGACTGAGCTACCCAAGGATGACTCAGGACAGGCCCCTCTCACTCCCCCGTTCACCTCAAAGCTTATTAACTTCCAAAATGCCTTCTTAATCATAATTATTTTCACCATTAGTTTGGTGTGCAGATACTACAGCTTGAAATGATATAACGAAAATTTTCATGCGGTACCAGGTTTCGAACCCAGAGACAATCCTTTCGTGGATGTCTGCCTGTTAAAATGGTTGCGTGGAGTGGGAATTGAACCCAGCTCTTAAAACGTACTAAAAATACAATTACTCCAACCACCGAGCTGTGTGTACGGCTCACTCATGATTTTATCGCAGTGGAGTACGCGCAACAATGGCTCAGAATCCTGATTTTCCGGAGGTGGCTTACAGCCTGTCAAATATACTGTATGCCATTCCTCGTTCGACCACATCGCTATTCACCAGCTGCCTCGGCGACCAAATGCGTATGTTGCTGCAACGCTCCTGTGTGCAGACTTCACAACTCATGGCGAGTTGGGCAAACGAGCTGCCTATGAAATCCTGCTGCCGGAGCTGGAACATTCCCGACTCGCCGCAGTGGCGAGCTGAGTTTGCTCATACTGTCGCCCAACACATAAATGACCGAAGGTGGTGCCCTATCACAAAAAAAGCTGGGCAGAACCAGTATAAGGACACGCCACTCAGATCCTGGCAGTACCTTCTACATCTATATCTACGTGATTACTCTGCTATTCACAATAAAATGTCTCGCAGAGGGTTCAGTGAACCACCTTCAAGCTGTCTCTCTACCGTTCCACTCTCGAACGGCGCGCGCGAAAAACGAGCACTTCAATTTTTCTGTGTGAGCCCTGATTTCTCTTATTTTATCGCGTGGATCATTTCTCCCTATGTAGGTGGGTGCCAACAGAATGTCTGAAAAACACCTTTGTTTTAATGATAATCACTCCAATTCACGTATCATGTCTGTGGCACAATCTCCCAAACGAGCCGCCCTTCTTAGAACTTTTTCGATGGCATCCGTCAGTCCCACTTGATGCGGATCCCACACCACACAGCAATATTCCAGAATAGGGCGGACAAGCGTGGTATAAGCAGTCTCCTTAGTAGACCTGTTGCACCTTCTAAATGTTCTGTCAATGAATCGCGGTCTTTGGTTTGCTCTACCCACATTATCTATGTGATCGTTCCAATTTAGGTTACTTGTAATTGTAATCCGTAGGTATTTAGTTGAATTTACAGCCTTAAGATTTGTGTGACTTACCGCGAATCGAAATTTAGCAGATTTCTTTTAGTACTCATGTGAATAACTTCACACTTTTATTTATTCAGGGTCAATTGCCACTTTTCGCACCATACAGATATCTAAAACATTTTGCAAATGACAGCATCATCTGCACCAATCTAATAGGGCTACTCAGATTGTCTCCTATGTCGTTAACACAGATCAGGAACAATAGAGGTATCTATAATACTTCCTTGGGGAAGTCTCGATGACTTTCCATCTATTGCTAAGAACTGTGACCGTTCTGACAGGAAATCACGAACCCAGTCGCACAACTGAGGCGATATTCCATAGCCACGCAGTTTGGTTAGAAAACACTTGTGAAGAACGGTGTCGAAAGCCTTCTGGAAATCTAAAAATATGGAGTCAATTTGACATCCCTTGTCGATAGCACTCATTACTTAATGAGTATAAAGAGCTAGTTGTGTTTCACAAGAACGATGTTTTCTGAAACCGTGCTGACTATGTGTCAATAAATCGTTTTCTTCGAGGTAATTCATAATGTTCGAATACAGTATATGTTCCAAAACCCTACTGCAAATCGACGTTAGTGATATGAGCCTGTAATTCAGCGGATAACTCCTATTTTCCTGTTTGTGTATTGGTGTGACTTGTGCAATTTTCCAGTCCTTAGGTTCGACTACTGCTCAACCTGAGACATACTCTGCGATAGCCGTCGGTCCTATGTGGCCAAACCATCTGTTTCTACATCTAGCCACATCTTCCACTAGCTGCTCGTCTACGAGACAGTGCTTGACCAGTTGATTCTCGGGCTTGGCTTGACCAACAGGAGCCACCTCCAGGAAGACTTCAGTCGGCCCCTGGACATCCCCAAGGAGTCCTGGTATTGGCGAATGTGCACCGGCGTGCAATGTGCCTGATCAACCACCGAAGTGGCCAGCTGTTCAGCACACACACTTGCCGGACACCTGGCTAAAGTCTCGCATCTGCATGTCACGGCAGCCGCTGTTAACTCGCTGAGTAAGCAATCCTGTCCGGTGTCCGCGCACTGTCGCGGACAAGCACGCCGCTTTGTGCTATGCTGAAGTAGCAAGTGCAGCCCGGGGGTCTAGGAATACCACAAGACGCTACCATCAACCCCTGTATGAGCGTCTCACTGAACAACATAGAATGTTACTGCTAACTGAATTCTTCTGATTCCAGAGCTGATAGTACGCAGTCCATCGTCCGGCGCACGTCATCCATAGTCGACCATCGTGGCATTAATGGTGTCCGCACCCCTACAGCTAGTACACTTGGTGTCAGAAGAAAAAAAATGTTCAAATGTGTGTGAAATCTTATGGGACTTAACTGCTAAGGTCATCAGTCCCTAAGCTTACACACTACTTAACCTAAATTATCCTAAGGACAAACACACACACCCATGCCCGAGGGAGGACTCGAACCTCCTCCGGGACCAGCCGCAAGGTTCATGACTGCAGCGCCTTAGACCGCTCGGCTAATCCCGCGCGGCGGTGTCAGAAGAAAGCCAGTGACTACAAGCTACATCGTACAACAGCAGTCAGCATTGACATCTCAACGTGGTAATCAGAATGACCTGTATTGACTTTTTTCCATCCGAGTGTGTTGGTAAATGTTTGATTGTTTGGATTGGGTTGGATGGTTGACTGGAAGGTGCGACTGGTGAAACAGATTCATTCAGTGATTTGAGTTACTTTACGGGAAGCACTAAAGAAACTGATGATCCAGTTAGGTGCAAAGTGCACTGTGCGCCCAGTCTATAGCAGTGACCTGTTTTAAATACAGAGGACCTGAGTATTAAGCCACAGAACGTACAAAATGCACACGATTAGCCCTCAGGAGAAGACACTAGAAGTGTCTGTAGCAGAAAGTGTTACAATGATATTAATATTAAGAAATTTCCTGTAGTACTTTCTCTATTATAATTTTCCTATTGTAGACACAGGCTTTACAATGAGCAAACCAGGCAAACTAGGAATTACCACCACTGAGGCAGTTCAGGCTTTTCAAGAACAGATGGTACAACTGTGGGCAGATAATAAGGATTTGCAGAAGCAGGTTGACGCATTAAGAGCTCATAGATCCTCGTTCAGTATGTCAGTACCCATCCTAGATGCCAGTACCACTACCCTAGCTCCTCCTTTTTCGGGTAAAGCAGGAGACGATGTGTTAGCGTTTGTGGACATCGTGACAGCTACAAAGTTGAGATGTTGGTCAGAGAAACAATTATTACAAATGGCCAGCTTCTGGAACTGTCATCTGCTACGTTGATGACGAGTCGATCAACAACACGAAGACACCCAGGTGCCGCATTTTCTTCTCTTTTTTATGACTTGCCGTTCTATATCCCGCCAGCGTTCGGCAGTGACATGTGTAAAAGCTGTGTGCTTTAGTTCCAGTATGTCTGGCAGCTTAACAGTCTTGTCATTTCTCGCGTCAAAGCCCTTAACTTGACTCCAGATCAGTTCTGTTGGGTTCATATCGTAATGGTACAGTGGCAAATGTAAAAATGCAGCATTTGTGTGGTGTGCTCGGTGCTGTGAAAATGAGTGGAAACATGCCGCAGACACGTCACACCTGTGTCAAATAAAACGTTTATTTCCTTCCATCCACTAAGCCAACTAAGTGAAATTCCGCCCCGGAACAAGTTTTAGTTGTGCTAAAATTTAATGGGCGCGCCGCTCGCTGTCTCTTAACAGCAGGTTACCATTCGCATTCTTTGCCTTTCTATCAGGCCCCCTATTCGGTCTAGAATTCTGTTCCTCTTGGCTAACTCTTGAACACTTCTTACACTGCAGCCGACAGCAGTCTAGCTGTACGTGGTGTGACTCTGCCTCGTGATGACTGGGTGTTGTGTGCTGTCCTTAGGTTAGTTAGGTTTAAGTAGTTCTAAGTTCTAGGGGACTGATGACCTAAGATGTTAAGTCCCATAGTGCTCAGAGCCATTTGAACCATTTTTTTGTACGTGGTGTGACTGACCACATCGATAACATCGATGTCTTGGAAAACATCTTCCTCTTATTGCAGACTCCGGTCACCATATCGATCTCCTCCAATGCTGTTGCCATTCCCATGGCTCCAGCAAAGTTTTTTTAGGAAATTTTGCCGTAAAATTTTTAGACACCGGGTTCCAGCCCCCGCAGATATGTGTCTAACGTTCTCTGTTCTGTTACTTGAAGAACGACCTTATTGGATGGCCCGAGCGAGGTGGCGCAGTGGTTAGCACACTGGACTCGCATTCGGGAGGACAACGGTTCAAACCCGCGTCTGCCCATTCTGATTTAGGTTTTCCGTGATGTCCCTAAATCGCTTCAGGCACATGCAGGGAATAAGCAAGTCCTCAGTACTTTAAATGTCTGAGCACTCCTTAACTCCTCATGATTCATTACATGTCACAGCTTCACGCTGGCGGGATATAGAAAGGCAAGTCACAAAAAAGAGAAGAAAATGCGGCGCCTGGGTGTCTTCGTGGATTCTGTTGTTGATCCACTCGTCATCAACGTAGCAGATGATAGTTCGAGAACTGAAATGTATTTCTCGGATTCGGATAAGGAAGGGGCTAAGAAAAAAATGTTCAAATGTATGTGAATTCCTAAGGGACCAAACTGCTGAGGTCATCGGTCGCTAGACTTACACACTATTTAAACTAACTTATGCTAAGAACAACACACACACCTACGCCAGAGGGAGGACTCGAACCTCCGGCGGGAGACGCCGCGCAATCCGCACATGGTGCCTCAAACGGCGCGGCCACTCCGCGCGGCGAAACAGCTAAGAGATTACCAGACGACTGACTGTAATTAACATATTCAGTGCCTTCAGTATTCAGCAATACGGTGGAACACCTGCAGTATGCTTTTGCATCACACATAGTTCGCTCAGAAAAATCACCCTAAGTTTAAGTCAGGAATTTTCATCACTCTTGTTTGTAATTAGAATACTGTGTTAGATCAGAATGTGAGCATTTTATGCTTTCCGTCTGGTGACCTAACAAGCGTGCGGTAGTGCTGGAGTTTTTCTGAATATTATTTCATTCTCTTTAAAAATTAAATGACATTCGAAGCTATATTGTTTTTCTGCTCGTCTCTTTTTACGTCTGAACTGCAACTGCTCACATAAATTGCAGGTTAGTTGGACCAGCTGGCAGGCCAGTGTTGTCCAAGTTAAATACGCCAATGATATTCAAGCAAATGCGGAAGAATACATGGTGTAATGTTTATATAATGTTTATTCTTGTGATAAACGGAGTATAGTAAGCCGTTGGAAAAATTTAGATGAACAGTATAGATCCTTTTCACAGACACCGGCAAAAAAACGTTGTGTGCTGATAACAGTATATCATTTTTTACAGTACTTAGGAATGGTAACTATCTCAAATCATAAATACGATACAGTGGCTCAGGTTCCGGCAAATAATTGGTTGTTGAAGTTAAGTGTTCCATAGACTATGGTTATGGCTCAAGCCATCAACTTCATTTCAAAGTTAATGAAACAGTTTTGTCTTTTACTGCGTAATCGTAAGTTAAGGACAAGCGCGTTACATCCAAAGATGAATGGGAGATCAGAGCTACTTCATCAGCGAATAGGGAAGATGTTCGGTCATTATGTTAAACAGTCATCATAACGATGTCACCATACTTTGTCACAGCATATAATTCTAAGGTTCACGAAAGTACCGGCCTATCACAGTATGAGGTAGTAAATAGCCTGAAAATAGGATCACCATTAAAGGTAGTGAAACCTAAAGTAGGGAAGAATTGAGAGTCAGTACGGAATTCCTCAAAACATTTGTGGTTCGTATGGAAGCGAGTACAAATTCCCAATACAAAAGCCCTCGAACGTCAGGAATGGATAGGACAGTAAAATGCGGAGTTACCTGAATACTGCACAGGACAGTAGTTGATGTTAAAGAGCCCATAAACCCTGGAGGGAGAGAGAAAGAAATTCTTCACTTATTATCAGGGTTCACATGAAGTGATTGAAACTATTTCACCAGTCAACGTGAAGCTACAACTTCCTCTGTTGTACACTTTATTTCGATCCGAAATGCTTTGGTATTGTATCCCAATACCTGAGAGCTACTAGTAAAGTTATGGAGATAACAATATAAGAATCGTTTGCAGAGTTTAAAAAAATTGATGGAGTGATAAATAGTAACAAGAATTCGGAAGCTCTCCATAGCTGCCAACAGTCATATTCCAGTAGAGAGCATCTCTGAATGCACAAAAAATTGCCAGTATATGTGTGATGTATTAATCACTTTTGGGACACCTCAGACTCTTTACCACCATTACCAGTGCCACTCTCAAAAAGAGAGAGGAGGTAGAAAGAGATAGGCAACATAGGAAGAAGAGCAGTCCATCCCTACACAGTCTATGACACGCAGTGCCTTATGCATTAAGAACTAGGGCTAGGCCAATGTAAGGAGAAAGGTATAGAGGATTAGGACTTTTAGCGTTTTGTAGTTTCATTCTTTCATGAAGAGTTTTGTTGTTATTTGTGTGTATTTTGGTTGAGATGTTAATTTACAAGTTACAAAGGCTGGATGAATTTCATTCTTGTAATAAGTTAACGGTTATTTGTAGGACATCATGTGTGCTGTTTACTTTAATTAATTTATCGTGTTAGTGTTGCAATTTGGGAGTTTATTTTCTTTTGTAATGAACTCTAGATGATACGAGATGGTGTTTGTTTATTTTTTTTTGAACCAATTATAGTCCATGTGCTAGTACTCTATGTATACCAATAGTAGGTACCAACACGAGATATGAAAATTATGCGATTCACCTGTATCCCGTACGACGGGGGCTTTTACGAAAATTCGTAAATATTGGGATGAAGGAAATTTGGATGATCACAACTAACAGGAAGAGCCAGGCACTGATGTCAGCAGAAGGTATGCAGCAATGCCACAGACAGTAGGTTACGGAAATTTTGGAAATTTGTGGTAAGGTACTATGGGACCAAAGTAGAATACGGTATGCCTTTCCAGGGCAGTACAAAGTGTCATGGAAAAATGCGAAATAGAATTGTTTCTCAAGGGGACTAATATAGATTTCTGCCTGTGGGACAACCATGCAATCTAATCATATTTTCAGAAGACAGGACCTCACTGGGTATACTCATTATATGACCCAGTTGTAGCTATCAGCACTTGCTACGAGCAGGAATGTTCAAAGCGAACAGAATGTTCACTACGAGCAGTGGGATACTACTGAATGGGGCAAAGTGGTACATCTCGGGACCTAGGTTTCTGCTTCCAGTAATAATAATAACGACTACAGTTGTAAACCTAACACATAAACTATCGTATTTGCCCAATAATCCTCTACAAATACTGCCAACTAGGAACCTGACCTACCTGAACAATATCTGGGATCCCACCACACTTGGTTCTCTCGACTTATAGCTATACAGAAGTGGCACATAGGATGGAACAGATGTTCCACCATATTCAACAATACCACAGCACGCACCAGCACAGGGTCATGGTAACAAGAATCTCCTCTTCGGGTACCATCTTAACCCTGGTCTTCACTTGCGTAGCATATGTCCATCAGTGTCAGAAAAGTAGTCACCCTACTGAGATTCCAGTCTATTACATACCGACCGAGTGGATCACCGCCGATGTTTGAACGGTGCGAGATACCAGTCTACATGCATCATGTGATGGAGTGAACAAAGAAGAAAGGTCAGTCAGTATGGAAAGTGTAAATAAGAGTGTAAGAGACTACAAACAGTACTATGTTACTTTAAGTACACGTTACGCAGCGCCCTGGTATTTGATAAGCTGAATTCTCATGTGGAGGGAGGAATGTGGCGGCTACACCCCTCCACGCACAGTTAACAACCCATGGGGAGGCGGGCTGAGTTTCCTCACGTCAAGGCCCAACGCTATGCTACCTTGGCCGCCTACGTGAACGAAGGTGGGACCCTGTCACAAAAAAGCTGGGCAGAGCTACTGTTAAAAAACCACCACTCAGATCCTAGCAGTATCTCGTCTTCGACCACTGCTGATGCTAACACATACTCCCCACCAGCTGTTGATTCCATGTGGGCCAATCAGCTTCATCTACATACACCCACATCAACAGCTAGCTGTTGGTCTATGAGTCACTCCTAGATTATTCCGGGGCCCAAGTGGGTGCCACTGTTCCAGTGTGGCTTCACCTATTCTCTGGGCGCCAGCATCTGTGTACCAGGGCACCACGCACCTGGCCGCCTGACGGAGCTACCGGCTGTCCAGCACACACCCATCCCTGCCTCCTGCTGACTTAAACTTCACATCTGCAGTATCGCAACAGCCGCTGCTTATCCACTGAGGCAGTGATTCTGCCCAGCGTCCTCAGGCAGCTGTGGCCAAACATGCTGCCGTGTGCTATGCTAAGGTACCAGATGCTGCCTGAGGGTCGACGGATACCACCGAGTCACTGCCATCAATCTCTGTGCGAGGGTCTTACTAAATAAAGACTGTCGTTGCTAACTGAGTTCTTCTGATTCCGTGACAGCCGGGGAGCTGACAGTACGCAAACCATCGTCCTGCACATGCATCCAGAGACGACGATCCTGCCATTAATGCTGTCCGCTCTCCCGACACTACTACAAGTACTTCCGACTTTATTTTGTAATCACTGAGCCGGCCGCGGTGGCCGTGCGGTTCTAGGCGGTGCAGTCCGGAACCGCGGGACAGCTACGGTCGCAGGTTCGAATCCTGCCTCGGGCATGGATGTGTGTGATGTCCTTAGGTTTAAGTAGTTCTAAGTTCTAGGGGACTGACGACCTAAGATGTTAAGTCCCATAGTGCTCAGAGCCATTTTTTTTTTTTTTGTAATCACTGAAAAAATCACTTAATGGTCATTTGCATGAAATAACTTTGAGGAGTGAAAATTTCTACAGAACGCGTTGCTTTCCACTTGAGCTGTTCAGGTATTGCATCTGCTCGTGGTCTATTGGTAAACGCTGCGCAATTTAAATGCAATACCCACGATATCGAGCACATTCCTCTCTTTAAAACCGTAGATTATCGGATATACTTGCATAGGCAACAGCGTAGTGACCATTTCTCATGCAGCATTTTATTGTTATGGTCTTCAGTCCAAAGACTGATTTGATGCAGCTCTCCGTGATACTCTCTGCTGAGCAAGCCTCTTCATCTCCGAGTGACTACTGCAATCTACATCCTTCTGAATCTGCTTAGCGTATTTATCTCTTGGTCTCCCTCTACGATTTTTACCCTCCACGCTTGCCTCCAAAACTAAATTTGTGATCCCTTGATACCTCAGAACGTCTCCTACCAACCGATCCCTTTTTAGTCACGTTGTGCCACGAAGTTCTCTCCCCAATTCTATTCAGTACCTCCCCATTAGTTACGTGATCTACACATCTAATCTTCAGCATTTTTCTATTGCACTACATTTCAAAAGTTTCTGTTTACTTCTTGTCTAAACTGTTTATAGTCCATGTTTAACATCCATACATGGCTACACTCCACGCAAATACTTTCAGAAAAGACTTCCTGACATTTAAATCTATGCACGATGTTAACAAATTTCTCTTCTTCAGAAACGCTTTCCTTGTCATCGCCAGTTTACATTTTACATCCTCTCTACTTCGACCATCTTCATTTCCTAATATAATTCCCTCAGCATGACTTGATTTAATTCGACTACATTCCATTAACCTCGTTTTGCTTTTGTTGATGTTCATCTTATATCCTCCTTTCAAGACAATGTCCATTCCATTCAACTGTTCTTCCCAAATCTTTGCTGTCTCTGACAGAATTACAATATCATCGGCAAAGCTCAAAGTTTTTATTTCTTTTCCCTGAATTTTAATTCCTAGTCCAAATTTTTATTTGGTTTCCTTTGGTGTTCAATGTACAGATTGAATAACACTGGGGATATGCTAAAACACTGTCTCACTCCCATCTCAACCATTGCTTCCCTTTCGTGCCCCTTGACTCTTATGACTGCCTTCTGGTTTCTGTGCAGATTGTAAATAGCCTTTCGCTCCCTGTCTTTCACCCCTGCCACCTTCAGAATTTGAAAGAGAGTACTCCAGTCAACATTGTCAAAAGCTTTCTCTAAGTCTACAAACGCTATAAACGTAGGTTTGCCTTTCCTTAATCTAGCTTATAAGATAAATCGTAGGGTCAGTACTGCCTCACGTGTTCCTACATT
This sequence comes from Schistocerca americana, assembly GCF_021461395.2. Classification (NCBI taxonomy): domain Eukaryota; kingdom Metazoa; phylum Arthropoda; class Insecta; order Orthoptera; family Acrididae; genus Schistocerca; species Schistocerca americana. Next base: position 653,723,933 of record NC_060130.1, on the reverse strand, counting down.
TCTACGGAATCCAAACTGCTCTTCGCCGAGGTCGACTTCTACCAGTTTTTCCATTCGCCTGTAAAGAACTAGTGTTAGTATTTTGCAGACGTGACATATTAAACTAATAGTTCGGTAATTTTCACACCTCTCAGCACCTGCTTTCTTTGGAATTGGAATTTTTATATTATTTTTGAACTCTGGCGCTGTTTAGCCTGTCTCATACATCTTGCTCATCAGATGGAAGAGTTTTGTCATGGCTGGCTCTCCCAAGGCTATCAGTAGTTCTAACGGAATGTTGTCTACTCCCGGTGCCTTGTTTCTACTTAGGGCTTTCAGTGCTCTGTCAAATCCTTCACGCAGTATCATATATCCCATCTCATTTTCATCTACGTCCTCTTCCATTTCCATAATATTGCCCTTGAGTAGATTATGAGTTAACGAGCATTTCGCTCTCATTTAAGTATATGGCCGAAAGAGTCAGCCCTCGGGAATTGTGAAACGAACCCTGTCGTCCAGGACCGTGTGCCACAAAGAGCGCAGATTCGCTATGAGATGGGGAAATTCACAGACGTCTACTGTGCTGAATGAGGCTTAAGCACTGTAGTGTGCGAGAGGGACAGACGAGAACCTATGTCATAGGGAAATGCCGTAGAAGCCGCTTGTGGCCACGGGACGTAGCAGTGTGAAATATGGCGGACCTAAGATCAGCCATAAAGGGAAATATTTATGAAAAATATTTAATTCTGTAGTAATTCAGGGAATGAAGTGACAGTAATTTTAATCCACCATCTTTCTTAAATTTTCATGGTGATCCCAAAAACTTGAATATGGATCATATTGATCATATCTATGATAGTTTAAGATTTACTGTTAAAATGAAATTTACAAGTTTTGTAACAAAACCTGAATGCTAAAGTCGGAACGCTTTGGTCGATCTTAACGATCGACATATCATATGGAAGCTCATCATTAAAATGACATGTTGTAAATACCAACTCTGTAACATCATTTGTTAAAAAGATATAAAAAATTTAAATTATCAGTATTTTCAGTTAAGCATCAGATCATCATTTCCTCCACACAAAACACATTGAACGATGACAGCATGACACCTTATTGAATCATTAGGTAATAGAATATTTGTTGTAAAGTTTAGTGCATAGTAGTTACTTTTGTTCTTTATTTATTTATCAGAAAGCACATTGGTGCAAGACTGCTGGCCGTGACATTCAAAGTTAAAAGGAAAATGTATTGGTTTTATGTAAAAGAATTTGCAGTTTATTAAGTAATGAATATTATTGTTACTTTATTTAGAACGTGAAAGTGGTCAAGCTTTGATTATTTAAATATGTAAAAATGTAAAATAATGTAGAATAAGCTGTAGCCTATCAGATGGACGGCTTCAGAAAAGGGAACTGTCCTAGTCAGTTGAGCGAGGATCTTCGGCGCGCGGGAAACGCGGCCGTAGACGGGCAGAGGGACAGTTCTGGTCTAGACACCAAAGATTACAGTGCTGGTGCAGACGCGAAAGCCGACAGTTCGGCTGGAGACACCAAAATGGACAGTGCTGGTGGAGACGCGAAAGCCGACGGTGGGACTTTGGGTAACTAGGAAGTGAAACGACTTTGAAAATTTTGCGTTGTGTGGGAAATTGCCTCTGAGCGGTGAGCAGCCGCGCGCCTGGTGTGAACTCAAACTTTTCGCGTATATAACTCGTATTTCGCGATGAGATTGTGAACGATCGAACTGTGTCAAATAGATATGCGTTCGAGTGTAATAGTAATTCTAAATACGACCGCTTTCGCTATTATTTTGCTTTTTGAATAGGCATTATTCTAACCAAATCGCAACTGTATGGCCTACATCATTTATGGGTCGTTAATTTAGTTCCAGATATTATTATTACACTTATTATATGTTATATTAACTTTGTATTTCGCAAACTTGCCATCAGCCAGACAATTTAACCAAAGGGTCACAAGTGTCTAATTTAGGGCGTGTAATACGACACGTTCGGTTCAACCCCTAGACAAGTTTCACCCAAGACAATACGACGAAGGGGAACCATACACGAGCCCGAAAGTATTGCGACAACACCGCTCTCACCCCGAAATACCGTTACCCAAGATGGCGGCGAAGATGTCATCCAACCCCAAGGGCCGGCATCACCCCAAAGTAGGTCACTCCAAAGTACCGATATCCAAGATGGCGTCTGTGACGCCAGATAAGATGGTGGATTTCGGTGGTAAGTTTGAATTTTGGAGGGAAAGTGCCACGCCCCCTCCCCCAGAAAAATGGCGCGAAGTTCAAATTCCAACATGATGATGTGTCACACCACACTTATCTCTACCAAGCAAAGAAAATGGCGGGAAAAAGGACTTGTCTTTATTATTTAACCAATTTCTAGCTTGCGTGTTCTCCACTGGGTCTGGACTCCAACTGGCTTAGTTCATATCGTCGCCACTAGAGGTCGCTCTCCTGATGTCAGATCATGACTCAAGTACCGGTATTCAAGAAGACGGCACCCACTGTGTTCACCGCGAGCTCCAGAGCCCAACTGACTTACTTCATATTGTGCCCACCCGACTGCTTACATCGCAGCCTCAAGACCGCACCATTATACTCGCGCCGGACATAGTCTTCTGTAAATATGCTAACTAAAGTAACACCCACAGAGCACATCTAACCTATCAGTTACATAAGTACTTATTCCATTTCAATTTTAATCATATTCAATAAGTCAATTTTCAAAATCAAATCAGTGCGTTGTTCATTCATGACCTAGAACCCCCCACCCCTACAATGCTGCACTCCTATTGGCTACTGCATTAGTCACGTGATTCAACTTCATATAGGTAAGAAAAGGGGTTCACTATACTTTCAACTACCTAGTCTCAACTACTTTTCAAGGTCCAGACAGCCACCTCTTCCTAGGAACCAGTGCCGAGTTTGAATTCTGGCCATAAAGAAAGGTCACTTCGGCTTTCGCTACCAACCTAAGAAAACTGTTGGAAACAAAGCTCACCCCCACTAACCTAAGCCTCCAGTGCACAACCACTTCCTAGGGGGTGCTGGTAAAAGTACTCAGCGCGCACTAGGCTGATGGAGAGAGGAAGGAGTATACTTTCTTTATTTGGGATGGAGTATGTGTATCACAGGATGGAGTATATGTATCACAGAACACACGCTCTGACATGCCCCACAGCATACAGACCTGCAAACTACTCCTACATAACTCATGTATAAGGCTCCACACACACTCTTGCTAATTGTAAACCGTCAAAAATAACGCATTGCACAGCCTACAGACATGCGAACCACTCATAAATAACGCAATACATTTACATCCAGAGAGCCAAACAACTCGTAAATTGTCAAAATAATAATCCATCTGAAAGACTCTACCTGCTAATCGTCAACTGTCAAAATCATACACCAGTCTTTATTTAAACAATTAGAGGCAGCACCACCACCAAGTGTATTCGCCACTGAGTCCATAGCCCAACTGACTTATTTCATATCGATGCCACTAGAGGACGCTGTTGTTACGTCAGGTGATGTCGCAAGTACCGTAATCTACAGGTAAGATGGCGCCACCTAGTGAGTTCACCACGAGATTTTTTTTTTTTTTTAAATATAGTGTGGACTGAAGAGATCATCCTTGATGACTTATTCTTCTAGGATGGGATGTAAGGATAAAAGGAAAACACTTTATTTATTACACATTCAGTTAGGCTTGGGCACTCAATGGGTCCATTAGCCTGCTGTCTTTGATGATGTCTATCTCCTGTGGAGGGTGAAATGTGTCAAGGCTGTTATGTGTGACTGCTTCCTCGTATTATGACAGATTGCCTATGGGAGGTGAAACGTTATTGACTACGGTACTCAGCCCGCATCTCGTGGTCGTGCGGTAGCGTTCTCACTTCCCACGCCCGGGTTCCCGGGTTCGATTCCCGGCGGGGTCAGGGATTTTCTCTGCCTCGTGATGGCTGGGTGTTGTGTGACGTCCTTAGGTTAGTTAGGTTTAAGTAGTTCTAAGTTCTAGGGGACTGATGACCATAGATGTTAAGTCCCATAGTGCTCAGAGCCATTTGAACCATTTTGACTACGGTACTCGATTCTTGTGCCATCTTGCATGGTTTACCGTTCCTAGCGATTCTAATTGTCGAACTTCGTCCCTAAGGGCATTGATCTTGTCAAAAACTCGTAGAGCCTTGTCATGGACCATCTCTTGCATAGTGGTCTCGTGGAGTGCGGTGCTGATGTTGACGTTTCTTGTCCACCACGGAGCTCCTGTGATCCATCGATAGCAAATGTTTTGTAGCGCTTGGAGTTTGTTGTAGTTGGAGACGCACGAAGTTCCCCACGAGGTGGAGCCATACAACATTGTGGTTTCCACCATTGCCTTATACAATTGGAGTTTAGTCTTAGGGTTGAGACCCTTACTCCTCAGGAACGGAATCAATGACCTGGTCATCTTCTGGGCTGCCGTCTTCTTGTCGTCAATATGCTGCGTAAAGAGTAATTTTTTGTCAAGGTAGACACCGAGATACTTCACTCCCGGCGACCATGGGATAAATTGGTCAGCTATTTGGAGTCTGTCGTTCAGAACTGGTTTCCTCCGTGTGAACAGAACGGCTGCCGTCTTCGTCGGGTTGATCGTTATCTTATTTTGCAGCGCCCAACGTTCCATTACAGCAAGTTGCCGTTGCATCCTAGCGATTAGCTGGTCCAAGTGTCGTCCAGTTGTCAGAAAGGCCGTATCGTCCGCATAAAAACTCGCCGTAACAAGGGGGACTGTTGGGGTGCCATTTATATATAAGTTGAAAAGCAGAGGCGAAATGACAGAGCCCTGCGGAATTCCTGCGGAGATCAGTTTCATTTCGGAGTTTTTATCGTCGACTCGGACATAAGTTTCCTGTCCTGCAGAAAGCTGTCTATGAGTCTAATGTAACAATCCGCAATAGGGGTAGTGCGATGCAGTTTGACGATAAGGCTGGGCCGCCATACCTTATCGTAAGGTTTTTCGATGTCAAGGAAGACACCAATCGTGAAGTGCTGCTTGTTGTATCCTTCTTGTAGCCGTTCGGTGATCCGTAGAAGTTGAAGTTCGGCAGATAACTTGTCCTTGGAACCGAATTGTTCGGGTCGTATAACATCATGCGCTGTAAGCGTGTCATGGAGCCTCTTCACTCGTGATGGCTGGGTGTTGTGTGCTGTCCTTAGGTTAGTTAGGTTTAAGTAGTTCTAAGTTCTAGGGGACTGATGACCATAGATGTTAAGTCTCATAGTGCTCAGAGCCATTTGAACCATTTTTTGAGCCTCTTCAACAGCACTCTCTCGAGCACCTTGCCAAGGGTCGGCAAGAGGCTAATTGGCCGGTAACTGTTGGATTCTGCTGGATCTTTACCTGGCTTGGGTATTGGAACTACTCGAGCCATTTCCATGCCGTAGGAAAATATCCCTGCACAAGACAGCTGTTGAGAATTCGGGTAAGGAGCACAGTTGGCTTCCTAGGCAACTGCTTCAAATCGGTGTTGCTTATGGAGTCGTTGCCCGGCGCATTATTCCGAGTCTTCCGGATAATTTAACGGATCTCTGCTGGTGTGGTGAGTTGTGAGCGGCTCTGCACAGGCGCAGCACGAAAAGCAGTCCAGTCTGCTGTAACGACGGCTTTCTGTTCTTGCAGGCGGACGTCGTTCACGGGAGTCGCTGGTGTAGACATCTGTTCTTGGTAAGTCGTAGCATAGAGCTCCGCCTGGGCGAGGTCGTCATAGAGGAGGCCGTCTGGTCCTCTGATGGCTCGTTTAGGTGGCCGCTGGTGTCGTATGTTCTTGACTACCTGCCATTCGTTCTCGGTTCGAAGTAAAAATTCATCCATCTTATCTTCCCAGACCTGCTGTCACCACTCGGCCACTCTCCTGTGCAGCTCTCGTGTTAAGACGTGTGTTTCTCGTCGATCGATCGGGTTTCTATAGCGGAGCCAACGTCGCCTGCTCCTGTTTCTCTGTCTCTTCAGTTCTTGGAGTAGAGGCAGGAACTCGTCGAAAGCTACTACAGGGTAGACCGTGTGAGTAGTTGCCCTCCGTTTGGCTACCTTTATCTTCTACGTCAAAGTTTGTACCGCGATGTCGATGGCTTCCGGTGTTGAAACGTCCTGCGTCGGGCAGATATTGTTGTCAAGATATGTCCGAAATTGACCCCAGTTCAGAGTTTGTGAGGTTGGGGGCGGAAGGTTGGCCGTTGCGTTTTCTACTATGCTGATAACAGGTCGGTAGTCAGACGAAAGATCGTCGACGGCGCGGAGCTGGAGGTTCGTCCCAATATTTTTGATGATAGCAATATCTAGGACGTCTGCTTCTTGCCGATCGACGTAAGGAATCCGTGTGGGCTCTCGTGGCCCACAGACTGTGATGCCCAGTACCACGAGCTCCAGACCCCAACTAGCTTAGTACATTTCGTCACCGCCAGAGGACGCCACTGCGACACCAGCTGATAATGCAAGTACAGTTATCCACGATGGCAGCAAACAGTGTGTTCTTCATGAGGTCTAGTACTCAGTACCACCAGCAGAGGACGCTATCGTCCGTTTCAAGACGTAAACCAAGATAGTTACGGAAAATGGTGGCAAGACGACTAAGCTGCTGGGGAGAGTAGGGACTGACTGCACTCTATTTATTTTGAAACATCTTATTTAACGATAGAGTATATCTATCACACTCATACAAAAGATCCACCCTGATGTGCCTGTGGCCATGTTGCACAACCCACCCCGCGCCCGGGTTCCCGGGTTCGATTCCCGGCGGGGTCAGGGATTTTCTCTGCCTCGTGATGACTGGGTGTTGTGTGATGTCGTTAGGTTAGTTAGGTTTAAGTAGTTCTAAGTTCTAGGGGACTGATGACCATAGTAGTTAAGTCCCATAGTGCTCAGAGCCATTTGCACAACCCACAGACACGCAATCAACTCCTAATTTCAGTACACAATAGCAAACTGCTCCTAAATAATTCTTCACACTGATGTATACACACGCTCAGTACTCGTAAACTGTCCAAATAGCGCATAGCATAGCCTACAGAGCCGCTCGCGAAATAATGCAATCAACGCGTGAAAGCACAGTCCACCGCCCCTTTCCAGTAGAATACACAGGAGGTAGCGATAAGTGACACATCCCTCAGATGTCAAAGCGTGCACAGCACCTGCTTGGCTTCCGCAAGCATGAGGTGGCGACACCCCCATTGATACATAACAGATGAGAGATTCCTATCCACTGGACACCAATGATGACCGCGATCCCACGTATGGTCAACGAGGCCACCAACGCACAGGCCCCGCACATGTCCCACAAGCAGCGCCATCTCATTCATACTTCATTTCTGACAAATTCCTATCCAAATACGTGTTCACTTAGACACACGTGCTGACGTGATTGGGCGAGAGCGCAGCCACGAGCTGTCCCTGCAAGCAGGCGAAAGTTGTATGTAACCATCGTTGATGACATGACCGGACAGGGGCGGGGGCTTATTTTCATAGCGTGCACTCCAAGCAGAACCACATGCATGGGGCTTTCCTAGCTACCCTCACTCTAACTGCGGTCCGACGAGGACGCTGAAGAATTCCATTCCACAATAGCAAAACCTGCTTTCCCCTTAGCGATTCTAACGGACCGTAAGTGACGTTTGACTGACACTGCACCGCGCGTAGCTACATACCACCACGAATTGAGGCAGCCACAGCTCGGGTCCTCCGTGCTCTGTCACAGTCCCAGATCCGGCGTCGTCGAACACCAGTGAAAGTTGCATGCCTCTATACAGTCACCGTTATACTGTCATAGCATTCCAAAGCCCGTTCACGCCCGTCTCATATTCGAGGCATCTCCAGGCGCCACTTGTCTTTACCGTTGAAGGCAGAATAGCACAGAGCATGCTGACACACGCGTTCAACCGCACGTACCTGCCCAGAGTGACAGACACGTCGCCATCTAAAACATTCTCAATGTTATTCCTACGTCACAAGTCCAGCTCTGCATAATTTTATAGTGCCCCAGAAATAGTTAACGCTCGCTTTCTTGTTGTCTCAGCTTCTATGTGCCAAAATTCCTACCCTAACAGAACCTGTTTACCAAAATATCGCCTAATCCAGTCTTTCTCCTGGACATAACGTGATAGCCTTCCTGCTCTCAACATACGCAAATGTTCTCACCGTTCCTATATCCCACCACAATCAATCGAGCATTCTCATTGGCTCTTATCGAATTTACCTGTCGAATTACTAACGCCGTCGGTATCGAAGCACCATCCACCTTTTCTTTCTGGGGCTTTCTGTCGTTATTTTGCAAAGATTGCTAAATTGCACACACAGTTCTCTCAATTTATACACCCCTAACCTGTTCTTTCTTTCTACAGACGCTACACTCAGTGGTAATAAACTATTTTACGCTGATCATCATTTTGCACCGACAACTAAACATCGCAAAGTTGTCTACAGGTCATCAAACACAAGCGATACTCGCAAGGATATTGGAGCGTCAAACCGATCTCCAACCAGAGAATATATCGCCGAGTACCGTCTAGATCTAGCAAACATGCAATTCATATCCCCCAACATACCAAATCATCTCCTTTACATCAGCAAACCGAAGTCACTCTCAGAACTGATGTGCAAAGACAGGCACAAACGCGTTACTGTTTCCGCTTTCTTGATCGCGTTTCTGCAGACATCTCCAGACTCGTCGATTACAAGAACATCTGTTTTTTTGGCCATAATATTATACAATTTTCGCCGTACTTCTAGATATCAAGAACACAGCACTAGCATCCCCATCGCTAACGCAACATAATGTACAAGATATAGACTGTAAATTATTTCTCCACAAATGCCAAACTTTAGTGACGGGCAGTGTGCTGTACACCATTGACTAATTAGAAACAAGTAGAGTAAACTGATATTCGCACTCTCGAATACCGAAGTCGGTGATGTAACATATTCCAGATGATCAATATTATTTACAAACCAACTATGGTCTTTCCCACCTCTAGAGAACAGGCAAACGTGTGTCCAACACACCACAATCGATCTTCCCCCAATTAAATAAAGGTACCAAATGTGCAGAAGCAGTCGACCGGACAATTTACATGGGAGGGAATAACGCTCCACGGCAAACGCACCATATTCTCAAAGTTAGACTTGATCACGAAAGCCGCCCAGCACATACTAAGTATTAGTTCGCTATTCGGTCGACTAGAAGATGGTAAAGTTAACTCTGATACATTCCTACACTCCTAACAGGCCTCTATATTCGGAAGGCAGCAACCATTAACATGGGAACCCGAATCAATACCACCACAGACTTTGCATACACTGACACATTCTATAGAACCCCTAACATATATCTTCTATCATTATATCTACAGTTGAATCTTATGACCGCGGTCTCAACTGAATGGTATTCGGCAATGACCGAAGTATCGGAAATACACTCTGTTGACCGCTGAAGCTCTGGAAACACCTGTACCTTCCTTACGACTAGACATACTCTTCCCTTCGCTACCACAGTTCTCCAAGTCAAATCCTTACCTTCCCTAAAAGAGCAAATCGACATTTCCTTTACACAAACACATATACTTTATAACCTTGGTGCTCAAATGCGAACATATCACGCACCCAGCACTAATACTAAGTATAATATTACCTCGTCAATAACTGGATGCATACGATACCAAATAATACTGACCGAAAATCAATGATCCGTGTGCATGTCTCTTACGTTCTTCCTGCGAGTCATACCACCGTGGCATAGACGTAATCGAGCAGATGTTGAAGAAAAAATCCCGATCCCAACAACTACTGCATGTTACTCTCACAAGCGCTCTTGGTTCTACAGGTGCATCCAAGAATCCATCTTAAAACCTATAACCGCTTTGCGAATCGAGGGACGACATTACCTCTGAATGAGGTGGTGTTTTCCGGACAAATACTGTGACGGCGATCGTAGGAATACGTATTATCAGCCAACGATGCAGCCGAGGGATAAAATCACTGAACTTTGAAAGTGATTTGGCTAAGGAACGTGATATCCACGCGGTATTTGCGGCTCCATCAAACCACACCCAACTAGATAATTCATTAGTTTTTGCAACGCATTCTGTCTCGAGACCATATCAGAGGTTCCGCGATATATCCACCGAGTTATAGGCGATGACAGACAGTAGTAGTAGATGATGTGCTGATTGAGGTTGTAGGAGAAAAATGTACACTAACTTCTCAGATCTCTAACGTTACGCTATATGTTAAAAATTACGTCCATTCAAACACATACTTGCATAGGCTCACACCCACAAGTCAATCATATTTCACGCACTCTCATATCTCTAAACGAGTCGCCTTCCTCGAACCTGTTTGCTACAGTAAAACTACAACCTGGTTTTAATCACACCCTACACATCTTGCAGTCACGCCCATTTCTACAGCTTTCCACAAGTGCTCATTCCAATTTAAGTCCGAACTGAGCAGAAATCGGAGAAAGACATATCCAACACCTTCTGCAACCCCTGTAGAAACAGATCGAGCTGATTTACTGCAACAGGACCGCGTTTTGACCATTCGGTGGAAATCCGTGCAATGTAGTACGCCCGCAAACTAGATACAAGCACTACAGATCCACGTCCGTTCAAATCAATCAGCCAAAGAGATAAAAATTACGAACTATAAAAGCTCATGCGAATTAGAAGACACCAAGGCAGCGATGCGGGGGCATTGACACATAGCTGCGGTCGGCCTCCAGCGCGAAGAAAGAGATTTCACAATACGTCCCCAGAATAGCGTAGCGTGTTGCCATCGAAGCATTCCTCGCCGGCTCTCACCTCAAACTGCTACTGCTACTCCTGCTGTGTCTATGACACGAGTCTATTAAATATACAGACACTGCATAGACCACTTTAAAGTTTCATCACCCATACTCTAAGCGAATCATCGTATGAGACGCTCCCTCTGGTCCTGATTCAAAGTGTTTTCTAACGCGCTTTTGTACATTGCCAAAGATTTCGTTTTCCGCCACGACTTCGAGGTCTGTGTCACATACTAAACTCATATTAAGATGCTCTGATCCATGACCTCTCACAGAAAACTAGACATCGCAGGGTGTAAATAATATTCTTACGGCCGATAGCATAAGAATCGATCATTTTTAAATGAAACACACTTACAACATAAGGAAACTAGAAGAGACTGGCAGCGTTGTGGAGAGTTTCCAAACTACTGTCCGAAAGTGATAGATGACCTCTACATTTAAACTCATATGCCACAGTGACGGAATAGATGATGGCTCCGCGCTCCATTTCCACTCATACCTCCTGTTGAACTCATGTACGCGATCACTGTTTCGCTGCTAACAAACCCCGGTAGTTGCCGACAATCCACGAAAACTTTTTCCCCAACTCAAACAAGCCATATCAGTCAATCATTGTCTGCTAACCAATGCAGGGATGCGATGGAAAATACACCATCCATGTACTCTAATAATAAACATGAAACTTGATAGCGTGAACAATTTTAAACTAACTTCAACACCGGCCAAACATGTGACAGCATGTTTCCTCAATTTCACTATCATAACTAAACCATCCGTTCTCTACTTGGCGGGTATCATTGCAAACATGGATAGATGACTACTCAGCACGCCCATTCACAGTTAATTCTTGAACACTTAAATCATCAAAGTATACAAAACGGCGCTCTACATATTTCTAAGACCTCGAGCATAGTACTTAATTTACGATCAATCTCTCTGCGTATGGGAGTAACAGAGCATTCTCAACTCCAAATTATTGTCCTCGAGTCTAGGATCTGTACGTGGAAGGTATTGGTAAGAGAGAGAGAACATAAACACACGCACTCCTAATACTACAACGTTCTGCACTTAAAAACCGGCTATAATGTTAGATCGAATACCTTTCCGACCTATCAGACATACATCCTTCTTCACAGTTTCTCTACACTGAACTATCTTATCGAATGGTAAAACGAAAAAACTACTTCCGTAAAACATTTACTTTGCATCATACGAGCACAATATAGCTTTGCGTAGACGTATAGGGGCCGCTGTTCACATCCGACCACAGTTCAGAAACTATACCACGCCTGCATCAGGCCTATATAAAATAATAGTAGTGGTGGATACATCCTACAAGGAAACAGATAAATGCATAGCAGCAGCGTCCGGCATGTGAAAATTACAAGTCATTCCGCCACTAAATCTGTAAACAAAACATATGTCAGGCAAACGTATACACAGAGATTGTAGCATGCCACAAGCTCATACCGATAACTTAGTTATGACGCTGAAGTCTCGATTTTACACACACAAGATGTGACAGGGGCGATTGCATAAATCAAAGCTCGTTTAGAGGAGTGTGTCAAATATCTTCATACATGAGATGGAAGTCCTCTGATGACAGACAGGTTTACCGTTAACGATCGCAAGTAGACAGTGCTTTAAAACACATACGGAACGGCGGCTCTGCCGTGGTCTGATGGGAGCAGGATTGGGACAACAGGGGTATGAGCGCAAAGTACCGTTATCCAAGATGGCGGCGATGACATCATCCAAGATGACGGCCGTGACGTCAAAGACACACTGCCTGTGACGTCATCCAAGATGGCGTCGGTGACGTCATAGACACACACCGAGTTCGAGCCATATTCAACAGATCTCAATCTATCGGAGGCAGAAGAAGAAGAGCGCATTACGATGGCAGCAACTGTGTACCACCGCATGAGACATCCTTCCGGGCTCTTTGGTGACGATGGCCAAGATCCAAACAAGTGGCCGAAGGTATATGAGCGTAGAGCCAAATTTAACAAATGGGATGACACCATGTGTTTGGCTAACGTATTTTTCTACTTGGAGGGCACTGCCAAGAAATCGTATGAGAACAACGAGGAGAAGTTCACAACCTGGGAAGTGTTCCAGGCGGAACTGCGCAAGTATTTCGGCGACACACAACGACAAAAGTGCATGGCTGAAGATAAATTAAAGCGCAGGACACAGCGTCCAGGAGAAACTACAGCATCCTACATTCAAGACGTCTTGGAGCTGTGTAAATTAGTGGATCCTAAAATGAAGGAGGAAGATAAGGTTGCACATCTCATGAAGGGTGTTGCTGAGGACATGTATCAAGCCCTACTCCTGAAGAAGGTTCCGACAGCAAACGACTTCATAAAACAGTGCCAGTATATCGAGACAATGCATCAAAATAATTACATGAAAGAAGTTTGAACAGCTTCTAAAAGTTGTATCGATGTCTGTGATGGAGGAAGCAACTGATTTCACAAGTGTTCTTCGTCAGATAGTGAGAGAGGAAGTTCAGAAGGCACTTGTTTTGCACGGCGAGCAAAAAACCGAGACATTTCAAGAGGTCATACGGGAGGAAGTGGAACAATCATTGAACCCAATCCCTCGCCCTTCATTTCCCTTTAAGCCGGTGAAAAAGTCGAGACCCAGGCGGAGTTACGTTCCTACAATGTCTCATGAGGAACCTGTTTGGGCACCAAGGCAGACTGACGTTTGGAGGACCGAGGATAACCAACCAGTATGTTTCCACTGAAGACGACCGGGACATGTGCTGCGCTATTGTCGAGAAAGGCGGCGGATATTTGATGACGCCCGCGCCACAAGACAGCAGACCGACGCCAATTCCGGGACAACGAAGATGAACAAGAAGATGTGGATGCAGAACGATGTAGGTCACCATCGCCGCAAGCTAGCCGCTGGAGAGAACGCTCCCCAACACGCCGATCAAGGTCTCCATCGCCGTTTAGAAGCTCCAGCCGATCACCTAGCCGCCACAACCTGGAAAACTAAAGGGTGCAACCTTCCTTGGAGGTGAGGCCGCCGAAGAGAGAAATCCTCCGCCGTCGATCAGTACAAAAATGATAGGAAACTACGTCGATATCCTCATGGATGACTGACCAGCTGAAGCTCTTGTGGACTCTGGAGCATCATATTCAGTCATTTCGGAGAAGTACCGTCGCCAGTTGCAGAAAACCGTATTCGTCGCCAAAAAACATCTCTGCTGAAGGTGGCTAATGGGAATATGTAAAACCTACAGGAAGTTGTACCATTCGTGTGGGTATAAGTGGCCATACACAGCCCTTAAAATTCATCGTCTTACAAGAGTGTAGTCATGACGTCATTCTCGGATGGGACTTTCTGAAAGCTTCTCAGGCAATTATAGATTGTGGTCACTCGAAGATTATGCTAGACGAGATGAGATACTGTGGACAGGAAGATGCGCATCCGAGTGTGTGGAGACGATGTGTGCTGGATGACGTGATCATGCCTGCAGTCAGCGCTTGAAAGGTAACTGTGACGTGTCATGCCATGCATCAACCCATGGATCTTGTAGTGGAATGTAAGAGAAGCATACCACTGAAGAATAACTTGGTCATCCCAGCCTCTCCGTCTCGTTTAAGAACGGATTCGGTGATTTGTGGATCGTTAACTGTCGCCGAGAACCTCAGATCTGTCCAATACGCATGTGCGTAGCAAACGCTGAGCCGTTAATTGAAGAACAGCTGAGAGTCATAGAAACCTCCCATGCCGAGTCTGTGGGTGAAATTAGTGCTACCACTACGAGACAAGACCTTCTAGCTCGACTATCACCAGATCTCACAAAGGAACAACAGAAGAAGCTACTTGCCATTCTTAAAGAGTTCACTGAATGCTTCAATCCACAGGTGAAGGGCAAATTAGACAAATCGACGGTGAAGCACCGGATTAGCACTGGAGACCATCAACCAATAAGCCAGAGAGCATACCGCGTGTCAGCAACGGTGTGGTATCAACGTTCGATACCACACTTGTTACGCGTTGCAGTTATCGACCGCGGTCCGTATTAGTATCGTTCGACCCGCGAGTCGCGATCAGCGCCGCTAGCGCCGCTCCGCGGCTTGTATCAAGTTTCTAGAGAGCTTTCGTCCACTCTTGCTCGAGACATCAAGTAGTAAAGTAGCATAGCCTTGAGCTGATATGAAGCAACCACTAACAAGGCGCTTAGTAACGTATGGCCTATGAGAGGCCTCAACAGCTACCTGTTTATAAATTATATGTATGCAGCCAAGAAGAATCCTGTAGTACAATATATATTATTTTTTACCAACGACTTCTAATTATTTTAGTCGTTGCAGATCCAGACCATGCAGCCAGCACCTTATCGACGTTACTGACAAACCTGCTGTGATTTATGTGTTTCTATTTAACATTGGCCACCAGTCAACATTGGCGACGACTAGTTCGTCGCCATCATAATAAAAATAGAACGTCGAATAATTTCCGACGAGGTAGAAAAAATGATGAAGAATGACAATCATTCAGCCTTCTCAGAGCCAGGTCGTCACCAGTGGTCCTCGTCAGAAAGAAGGATGGCATTTGGCGCTTTTGTGTTGATTACAGGAAGCTTAAGGGGAAGTTTACTGTCTTTGGCCCGAAAAAAGCATGTTCTTTGAAAATTATTTTCTCGGGACGTGTTATAGATATCAATGTCAAACTTGGTCAAAATGTTTACTGACATTTCCTCTACAAACTGGATATTTTTCGACCGGAAATGTGGAAGAGCAAAGGCGGAAGTGCCGTCGGAACGAAACAAAATTTCCATGTAGACCTCCACGCGCGGTATGTCACAGGTCAGCCGGCTCGTCTGAAATCAAAATTGAGTTGACGTTAGCGAAGTATATAAGATTCTTTAAGAGTTGTACCTCGCTTAAGTTATTTGGGCCATAGCAAAGAAAATGGCGGCCATTTGAAAAAATAGGGTTTTTTTCATCGATTTTTCGACTTCGTCGGCCAAGTAAAAATACACTCCTGGAAATGGAAAAAAGAACACATTGACACCGGTGTGTCAGACCCACTATACTTGCTCCGGACACTGCGAGAGGGCTGTACAAGCAATGATCACACGCACGGCACAGCGGACACACCAGGAACCGCGGTGTTGGCCGTCGAATGGCGCTAGCTGCGCAGCATTTGTGCACCGCCGCCGTCAGTGTCAGCCAGTTTGCCGTGGCATACGGAGCTCCATCGCAGTCTTTAACACTGGTAGCATGCCGCGACAGCGTGGACGTGAACCGGATGTGCAGTTGACGGACTTTGAGCGAGGGCGTATAGTGGGCATGCGGGAGGCCGGGTGGACGTACCGCCGAATTGCTCAACACGTGGGGCGTGAGGTCTCCACAGTACATCGATGTTGTCGCCAGTGGTCGGCGGAAGGTGCACGTGCCCGTCGACCTGGGACCGGACCGCAGCGACGCACGGATGCACGCCAAGACCGTAGGATCCTACGTAGTGCCGTAGGGGACCGCACCGCCACTTCCCAGCAAATTAGGGACACTGTTGCTCCTGGGGTATCGGCGAGGACCATTCGCAACCGTCTCCATGAAGCTGGGCTACGGTCCCGCACACCGTTAGGCCGTCTTCCGCTCACGCCCCAACATCGTGCAGCCCGCCTCCAGTGGTGTCGCGACAGGCGTGAATGGAGGGACGAATGGAGACGTGTCGCCTTCAGCGATGAGAGTCGCTTCTGCCTTGGTGCCAATGATGGTCGTATGCGTGTTTGGCGCCGTGCAGGTGAGCGCCACAATCAGGACTGCATACGACCGAGGCACACAGGGCCAACACCCGGCATCATGGTGTGGGGAGCGATCTCCTACACTGGCCGTACACCACTGGTGATCGTCGAGGGGACACTGAATAAAGCACGGTACATCCAAACCGTCATCGAACCCATCGTTCTACCATTCCTAGACCGGCAAGGGAACTTGCTGTTCCAACAGGACAATGCACGTCCGCATGTATCCCGTGCCACCCAACGTGCTCTAGAAGGTGTAAGTCAACTACCCTGGCCAGCAAGATCTCCGGATCTGTCCCCCATTGAGCATGTTTGGGACTGGATGAAGCGTCGTCTCACGCGGTCTGCACGTCCAGCACGAACGCTGGTCCAACTGAGGCGCCAGGTGGAAATGGCATGGCAAGCCGTTCCACAGGACTACATCCAGCATCTCTACGATCGTCTCCATGGGAGAATAGCAGCCTGCATTGCTGCGAAAGGTGGATATACACTGTACTAGTGCCGACATTGTGCATGCTCTGTTGCCTGTGTCTATGTGCCTGTGGTTCTGTCAATGTGATCATGTGATGTATCTGACCCCAGGAATGTGTCAATAAAGTTTCCTCTTCCTGGGACAATGAAATAACGGTGTTCTTATTTCAATTTCCAGGAGTGTATTTATAGTTGATGGATCGAAATAACAGTGGTGCAAGTCCTAGACAATTTAGTTAGCTTTGTCGGAAATCATCCCAGTCGGTTCAGCATATTTGAAGTTACTATACCGCGCGATAAAAAAAACGTCATTTCGAGAAAAACGCGTTTGAAGTTTTGACTACATATAAATACAACTTATTTTCAATCTGCTATTCCGGGTCCATTAACTAGTCCTTCCTCTTCCTCACAGAGGGAGTTCTGCTCGATCTGGACCATCCTGCGCTGCTCTAGAGCCGCTCGTACGGCCGGTGACCAACGGTTTTCGGCCGCTTGAATCCGGTGGTCGTCCGAATGCTTGGCGAACTGCGTCGAATAGAGTCCCAGTGTGACGTCCATCGTTGTCATGGTCTTCAGAATTGCTGAATACTCTTCGTTGAAGCTGCTCACTGCCAGGAAAGTCGTAATCTCCACAGTCTTCGCACCAGAATGTAAATGCTTGGGGGCTAACTTCCAAACACACGCGTTCAAACTTTCATTTGAATTTTGTGTGTTTCCTCCCAAACACCGGTACAATAACTCGTCCTCCGAAGGAAAAAAAATGGTGAGTGGAAAAGGACGATTTCAGGCAGGTGCATTTTTTTGCTCAACCGCGAATAACAAATATTTCCGTTCCGTATTCGGGAAAACCATTTCAAAGGTGGTTTCTAAACACTTTTATGGATTCAAAAATGCAATTTAAAAAAATCTATTTTTTGAACCAACAGATAGTAAACCTCCCCTTAATAAGATGACTAAAAAGGACGTTTACCCTCTTCCACGAATTGACGATACACTACGTTGTCTGAAGGGGACTAAGTTTTTCTCAACCATGGACATGTACGCGGGATAGTGGCAAATCGAAGTAGATGAGGCTGATCGTGAGAAAACTGCATTCATCACCCCTGATGGCCTGTATGAGTTTAAGGTAAGGCCGTTTGAACGGATGATGGATAATCTTCTAAGGCACCTGAAATGGACGATGTGTCTTTGTTATTGAGATGACATTATAGTGTTCTCAGAGACATTTGATGAACATATAAAAAGACCGAGGGCCGTTCGTAAGTGTCTCCAACAAGGTGGACTGAAACTTAATCTAAAGAAGTGCCTCTTCGAAACAAAAGAAATCAAAATATTTTGACACCTTGTGTCAAACGAAGGTGTGCGGCCACACCCAGAAAAGGTGAGATCTATAACGGAATTTCCTATTCCTAAAAGTATTAGAGATGTGAGAAGCTTCCTCGGATTATGTTATTATTACCGTCATTCTATCAATGACTTTTGTATCAAAGCCAGGCCACTCCAGAGTTGTTAAAAGCTGACGCTAAATTTATCTGGGGTGGCGCTCAACAAGATTCTTTCGATGTGCTGCGAAAATCTCTGACGACTGACCCTGTACTTGGTCTGTATGATGAGAGAGCACCTACAGAACTACACACAGATGCCAGCGGGTATGGGATCGGTGCTGATCTGGTGCGAATTTCGGATGGAAAAGAGAATATTATAGCCTATGCTTCTAGGACACTTACAAAAGCCGAGAGAAACTACTCAACTACAGAAAGAGAATGTCTTTCTGTGATCTGGGCCATGTGCAAATTTCGACAGTATCTCTATGGAAGGCCATTCACAGTTATTACAGACCATCATTCACTTTGTTGGTTGACAGATCTTAAGGATCCAATAAGACAACTCGCCAGGTGGGCACTATGCCTTCAAGAGTATGACATTATCATAGTGTACAAAAGTGGAATAAAACACCAAGATGCCGACTGTCTCTCAAGAAACCCTGTGCAAGACCATCCAAGACTTTGATGAAGATAGTGACTGTCTCGCTGCACTCCGGGATGTCTCTGCCGAGCAGAAGAAGGACGCCAAGAGATCTCAAATTATGCTTGCCTTAAATCGGTCAGAGGATGTGAAAGGACAATTTAAGGTAGTGAATGGAAAGAGGTGGCTACCAGTGATTCCTAGACACATGCGGTTAGATGTTCCGCAGAAATTCCATGACACACCTGAGGCCAGACATTTAGGATTTGTTAAGACATACAATAGAATCCGCAAGAGATTTTTCTGCCCATGTTTATTTAGGAGAGTCCGCCACTCTGTGTCGCACTGTCGAGAGTGCTAGAGGAGAAAGGCAGTTCCCCAGAAACCACCTGGCCGACTCATACCAATTCCACCAGCCGAAACGCCTTTCCAGCGTGTTGGGATTGACCTCCTCGGGCGATTTCCAACGTCTGCTAGTGGCAACAGAAGGATTATTGTTTGCACTGATGATCTGACACGCTATGCCATTACAAAAGCCGTGAAAACAGCAGAAGCATCCGAGGTAGCCAAATTCATCGTGGAAGACATTGTATTAAAACTCGGTGCTCCAGGGTCGTCAATTACGGATCGAGGGAAAGTTTTTCAGTCGAATCTTGTGACAGAAATGAACTGTCGGTGCAACATTACTCATCACATGACGACTGCCTACCATCCGCAAACTAACGGGCTTAATGAACTCCTTAATAAGACCTTGGCCGACATGCTATCAGCGTTCGTCAGTGTTGAGCAGAGCAACTGGGATGAGGTGCTACCTTTCGTGACGTTTGCCCACAACACCGCCAAACAAGGCACCACAGGATTTACGCCATTTTTCCTGGTGCATGGGAGTCAGGCGACTACGACGATGGACACTGTGTTTACGTTACATCCTGATGACCTGGACGACGCCTACGTCGGCCAGGTGTGTCAATCAGAGCTGAGGGAGCTCGACTCCGCACCCTGCAGGCTCAAGAAAACGATCGCCGAAGGTATGACGCCAGCCACCGCCCTGTCGTCTACCGGCCTGGTGACCTCGTTTGGATCTTTACTCCTGTTCGGAAGGTTGGTCTCTCTGAGAAGCTCCTCAGGCGCTACTTTGGGCCTTATAAGGTTGTAAGACAGTTGTCTGATGTTACTTATGAAGTTGAAGATTTCGATCCCGACACAAGACGACGAAAGATCAGAGATACGATCCACGTCCTTCGAATGAAGCCCTATAAGGATCCTGCAACCCAGAGTAAATTCGAAGCTCCAGCGACAGGCAACAAGCGGACAGGTGACGAAGAGCGTAGCGACAAAGGAAGTTCTAAGAAGATCACCGCCAGGGCGAGAATCAGTCATCGGAAGTCAAGAGTATGCAAGACCGATGACTCGTTCCCGGACTAGGACGATGTAACACCGAGACGCTGTTTTCTCAAGTAGGGAGCAATGTCGCAGAAGAAGCTGAGTAGCACCATGGTGTAGTGGTTATCTGTTGGATGGAGGGTCGTGAATACGAAACTCACCTAGACTGTACAATTTTAGTTTCTATATTCGGTTCGAGTACATTATAGAAGTATCCACAAATGTCAAGAATCATTGTACTGGAATGTTCTGTAGCTGTATATATACTGTATGAGTTCTGGCCGGAGGCAGTTCGCTCCGTGCTGTTGTATGTGCAACTGCTGAATAAACCTTCGTTAAGTGACGTTAGCGTTCGTCATTTATCTAATTACACCTTTTTCTACGTGACAATTTTCTTCCTGCTGCTGATCTAATAGAGACTTAGCAACATTGTAGAACATGTTTGGCAAGTATGTGACCATCGAATTACAGCCTCGCGGGGTAGCCGTGCGGTCTAGGGGCGTCTTGCCACGGTTTTCACGGCTTCACCCAACGGAGGTTCGACTCCTCCCTCCGGCATGGCTGTGTGTGTTGTCCTTAGCGTAAGTTAGTTTAAATCTACATCTACATCTACATCTATACTCCGCGAGCCACCTTACGGTGTGTGGCGGAGGGTACTTATTGTACCACTATCTGATCCCCCCTTCCCTGTTCCATTCACGAATTGTGCGTGGGAAGAACGACTGCTTGTAAGTCTCCGTATTTGCTCTAATTTCTCGGATCTTTTCGTTGTGATCA
This sequence comes from Schistocerca americana, assembly GCF_021461395.2. Classification (NCBI taxonomy): domain Eukaryota; kingdom Metazoa; phylum Arthropoda; class Insecta; order Orthoptera; family Acrididae; genus Schistocerca; species Schistocerca americana. The sequence continues at coordinate 653,702,735 of NC_060130.1, read as the reverse complement.
TTACGCGAGATATATGTGGGCGGTAGTAATATGTTGCCCATCTCTTCCCGGAATGTGCTCTCTCGTAATTTCGATAATAAACCTCTCCGTATTGCGTAACGCCTTTCTTGAAGTGTCCGCCACTGGAGCTTGTTCAGCATCTCCATAACGCTCTCGCGCTGACTAAATGTCCCCATGACGAATCGCGCTGCTTTTCGCTGGATCATGTCTATTAGATTAAGTAGTGTGTAATCCTAGGGACCAATGACCTAGCAGTTTGGTCCCATAGGAACTTACCACAAATTTCAAATTTTAATCGATTTATTTCCTGGAGTGGTTCAGAATTAAGCTATTACATTCACTTGCTATTTTCTTGTTCTTTTCGTGAACTAATCTGAATGATTCTCACTTATGTTGTTACATTGAACTATCAAATTTATGATTTCATTCCAGCAATGTCGTATCACACAGAAACTACACTAGTCTTATATTTTACATTGCAAATTATCTGTATCATCAATCACTAGGACAATAAGAGTGTATTGCAGGCAGCAATGGCTCCCTTTTCAAAGAAGACAGAGACACTTCGTAGTCTTGTTTGCCTTTTCTCTTACCAATTAGAAGCTCACAGATCGAAAATCCATAAGTAAATATTAACTTCTCTACCTCAAGTCTTCTCGCAATCCCAGTTTAGTACCCCTAAGTCTAAAGATGAAAAACTTCAGAAATTGTGACTTTTACTGTGTCAAAACTTACAGCCTTCTGCTTTTTAATCGGGTTTCTTTTTGGGCATAGTCTCACTGCCAAATTCACGTTCTTCGTGCTAGTCCTAAAATCTTTCTTGGGTGTGACACATGACTTCAAATAGACAAAGACCAACTGACGTCTTACCAACTGCAAAGTTTTGGGCAGCCTCATATTACAATACTTTATTTATCAAAGTATACTCTTCATTTATTGAAGCAAACTTTCATGGAAAGGTTATCATGGTAAGTTATAATTGATATGTATAGAACAGAGCATATTTTGTTGCATTTCTCGTTGATTTATTGAATATAAAGGACTATTAAATAGGAATACGTTTCCTAGTGTTCAGCAGATTGTATTTATTTGTTAACAAACTGGCTTTCGACTCCTTGGGCCATCTTCAGGTGACAAATGAATGTCGCAAACGGAGACAAAAATGGTGTGTGACTTACATAGATATTATTTGTACAGAACAGGCAAAAGTGACATAGATTGTTTGTATAGGAAAACATTACATTTCTGTCACACAGCAATGGCTATAGCTATGCCCTGACCGATAACATGATACGAAAAATATGCATAAAATTACTCCACGTCTGAACGCTGCGCAACAGCAATCAGTCTGTAGTTACAAAGCCTGGTGCAAAATCCCGTATATTGGCCACATTTCAGATAATCTTGCAAAAGAAATTGAAGTCTCGCAACTACAGACCTGCATTTTATTATATCAACAACATATTATTCAGTTGTAAGGACAAATTGTAACCCTTAGCTCAGAGTGGTGTGTACAAAATCAAATGCGATCTGTGCGAAAAAGTATATATCGGTCAGTCAGTCAAGCAAAACTGTAGCAGTTAGGTTATCTGAACGTGACAAAAGCTGTAGATTAAGAAATACACTCCTGGAAATGGAAAAAAGAACACATTGACACCGGTGTGTCAGACCCACCATACTTGCTCCGGACACTGCGAGAGGGCTGTACAAGCAATGATCACACGCACGGCACAGCGGACACACCAGGAACCGCGGTGTTGGCCGTCGAATGGCGCTAGCTGCGCCGCATTTGTGCACCGCCGCCGTCAGTGTCAGAAAGTTTGCCGTGGCATACGGAGCTCCATCGCAGTCTTTAACACTGGTAGCATGCCGCGACAGCGTGGACGTGAACCGTATGTGCAGTTGACGGACTTTGAGCGAGGGCGTATAGTGGGCATGCGGGAGGCCGGGTGGACGTACCGCCGAATTGCTCAACACGTGGGGCGTGAGGTCTCCACAGTACATCGATGTTGTCGCCAGTGGTCGGCGGAAGGTGCACGTGCCCGTCGACCTGGGACCGGACCGCAGCGACGCACGGATGCACGCCAAGACCGTAGGATCCTACGCAGTGCCGTAGGGGACCGCACCGCCACTTCCCAGCAAATTAGGGACACTGTTGCTCCTGGGGTATCGGCGAGGACCATTCGCAACCGTCTCCATGAAGCTGGGCTACGGTCCCGCACACCGTTAGGCCGTCTTCCGCTCACGCCCCAACATCGTGCAGCCCGCCTCCAGTGGTGTCGCGACAGGCGTGAATGGAGGGACGAATGGAGACGTGTCGTCTTCAGCGATGAGAGTCGCTTCTGCCTTGGTGCCAATGATGGTCGTATGCGTGTTTGGCGCCGTGCAGGTGAGCGCCACAATCAGGACTGCATACGACCGAGGCACACAGGGCCAACACCCGGCATCATGGTGTGGGGAGCGATCTCCTACACTGGCCGTACACCACTGGTGATCGTCGAGGGGACACTGAATAGTGCACGGTACATCCAAACCGTCATCGAACCCATCGTTCTACCATTCCTAGACCGGCAAGGGCACTTGCTGTTCCAACAGGACAATGCACGTCCGCATGTATCCCGTGCCACCGAACGTGCTCTGGAAGGTGTAAGTCAACTACCCTGGCCAGCAAGATCTCCGGATCTGTCCCCCATTGAGCATGTTTGGGACTGGATGAAGCGTCGTCTCACGCGGTCTGCACGTCCAGCACGAACGCTGGTCCAACTGAGGCGCCAGGTGGAAATGGCATGGCAAGCCGTTCCACAGGACTACATCCAGCATCTCTACGATCGTCTCCATGGGAGAATAGCAGCCTGCATTGCTGCGAAAGGTGGATATACACTGTACTAGTGCCGACATTGTGCATGCTCTGTTGCCTGTGTCTATGTGCCTGTGGTTCTGTCAGTGTGATCATGTGATGTATCTGACCCCAGGAATGTGTCAATAAAGTTTCCCCTTCCTGGGACAATGAATTCACGGTGTTCTTATTTCAATTTCCAGGAGTGTATTTATTCAACTCCTAAACATTTATTCAACTTTTGCTGATTATTTTTTACAGAAAACCATTCATATGATGTAGAACGTAAAGTTTTACATTCTGTTAAGAAAATCAGAAGGTGATCCTAGTGGAAATTAACAAACACATGACACAGAATGCCAGTTTATTTTTAAATGATCGGACTCAGTTTCCTTTTTTTATCTTTGTTAAGTTTTCGTTAGAAATGCTAGCTTCAGATTTTAAATTCGTGTTAGTTCTCATCGGTCGTTGAACTTATCTCAACTTAAAAACTTTGTTTCACGCCCCCACCCCCTCTTTTGTATAATGTAATTATTTCTAACTAAGAAAAATGTAATGTTTTCCTATGTAAACAAGTATTATCTATACAAATAATATCTGTGTTAGACACAAACCATTTTATCTGCGTTTGTGACATTCACTTCTCACCTGAAGATGGCTTAAGAAGCCGAAAGATGGTTTGTGACGAAATGAACATAATATTGCAGAACATTAGGAAGCGTTTTCCCATGTAATATTATCAAGTTCGGCCAAGCACCGACAGCAGTTAATATTAAGAATATAAAAGATACTAACTAAAACAGTTTCATGATCCTCAGATAGTTTAAGGATTCCAAGCCCTTAGAAACCAACTGATTCGGAGATAAAGATTTTGTGAGTCTAAGTTTAAAGCGTATTTTCGCCAGCAGTAAAATACTGTTGATAGTTGTCCGATAAGGAGCGAGAAAGATACCCGTTTGAGGCTGCACACTTAGAGGAATAAGTATGACAGAAATAGCTCTCCAGTCAAGTTTCCGGACAGCTTCTTTTGTGAAATCAGCAGAGTGCAGACGAGCGTTTTCTTACAATACCAAAGTTTGATTCAATTGCTTTGCTTCTTTTTCTTATATTGCGACTGCAAGGCATCTCAGTAGTTGATAACAGGTGCCAACTGCTATGGAAACACACCTATGATGCAGGTCCTAACACAAAACAACTTCTTTGTGACACCAGGTGTGTGACATTATATTTTGTGGAGTCATGCTTGCCTTCGCTTCAGGTACTTTTAGATAGTGCTGACCATTATTTTCTTTTTATGAAGTTAACTCACAGTAGTTCATATCCCTGTCTAGCCGTTCTGATTAAGGTTTTCTATAATTTCCTTAAGCCGGTTAAAGTCAATACTGCGATCTTACTTTTAAAAACGCACGGTTAGTTTGCTGCTCCATTCTTCCCAGTCCTCGCTTCTGCTTCGTTTGTAATCATCTCGTCGTCGATAGGATGTTTAACTCCAATCTTAATCAATTTCCTTTTTCCCTAACATTACTCATTGACTGCAAGCGTGTTACAAAGGTAAAATCATCACACTTTATTATATTTTCCATAGTGGTAAACTGCAAAAACCTCCTTCATCAAAGCTCGTTGGTCTTTTTGAATGTGGGGCATAGTTCACATTAAACAATACTACTTCAAACGAGAAAACTATTTTCTGACGTGATTTCTTCGATACACGTATCCCATAAACGGCACAAATGTTTACAGCTACCTCCGCTACCTGTATCACAATATTAAATGAAAAGGGAACAAAATGTCACAGATGATAGACTTTCTCCTTTCCGTTTTTTAATGCTTAACCAACGTTCCCGATATCCTTCAAATATGAAACATACAGTAAGTCAATGCAAGAACACTTCCAAAACCTCAAATAAAAATGGTAATTGATAAATACAGGGTGGTCCATTGATAATGACCGGACCAAATATCTCACGAAATAAGCTTCAAACGAAAAAACTACAAAGAACGAAACTCGTTTAGCTTGAAGGGAGAAACCAGATGGCGTTATGGTTGGCCCGCTAGATGGCGCTGTCATAGATCAAACGGATATCAACTGCGTTTTTTTTAAATAGGAACCCCCATTTTTTTATTACGTATTCATGTAGTACGTAAAGAAATATGAATGTTTTAGTTGGACCACTTTTTTCGCTTTGTGATAGACGGCGCTGTAATAGTCATAAACGTATAAGTACGTGGTATCACGTAACATTCCGCCAGTGCGGACGGTATTTGCTTCGTGATACATTACCCGTGTTAAAATGAACCGTTTACCAATTGCGGAAAAAGTCGACATCGTGTTGATGTATGGCTATTGTGATCAAAATGCCCAACGGGCGTGTGCTATGTATGCTGCTCGGTATCCTGGACGACATCATCCAAGTGTCCGGACCGTTCGCCGGATAGTTACGTTATTTAAGGAAACAGGAAGTGTTCAGCCACATGTGAAACGTCAACCACGACCTGCAACAAATGATGATGCCCAAGTAGGTGTTTTAGCTGCTTTCGTGGCTAATCCGCACATCAGTAGCAGACAGATTGAGCGAGAATCGGGAATCTCAAAAACGTCGGTGTTGAGAATGCCACATCAACATCGATTGCACCCGTACCATATTTCTATGCACCAGGAATTGCATGGTGACGACTTTGAACGTCGTGTACAGTTCTGCCACTGGGCACAAGAGAAATTACGGGACGATGACAGATTTTTTGCGCGCGTTCTATTTAGCGACGAAGCGTCATTCATCAACAGCGGTAACGTAAACCGGCATAATATGCACTATTGGACAACGGAAAATCCGCGATGGCTGCAACAAGTGGAACATCAGCGACCTTGGTGGGTTAATGTATGGTGCGGCATTATGGGAGGAAGGATAATTGGCCCCGATTCTATCGATGGCAATCTAAATGGTGCAATGTATGCTGATTTCCTACGTAATGTTCTACAGATGTTACTACAAGATGTTTCACTGCATGACAGAATGGCGATGTACTTCCAACATGATAGATGTCCGGCACATAGCTCGCGTGCGGTTGAAACGGTATTGAATAGCATATCTCATGACAGGTGGATTGGTCGTCGAAGCACTATACCATGGCCCGCACGTTCACTGGATCTGACGTACTCGGATTTCTTTCTGTGGGGAACGTTGAAGGATATTTGCTACTGTGATCTACCGACAACGCCTGACAACATGCGTCAGCGCATTGTCAGTGCATGTGCGAACATTACGGAAGGCGAACTACTCGCTGGTGAGAGGAATGTCGTTACACGTATTTGCCAAATGCATTGAGGTTGACGGACATCATTTTGAGCATTTATTGCTTTAATGTGGTATTTACAGGTAATCACGCTGTAACAGCATCCGTTCTCAGAAATGATAAGTTCACAAAGGTACGTGTATCACATTGGAACAACCGAAATAAAATGTTCAAACGTACCTACGTTCTGTATTTTAATTTAAAAAACCTACCTGTTACCAACTTTTCGTCGAAAATTGTGAGCCATATGTTTGTGACTATTATAGCGCCATCTATCACAAAGCGAAAAAAGTAGTCCAACTAAAACATTCATATTTATTTACGTACTACACGAATACGTAATTAAAAATGGGGTTCCTATTTTTAAAAAAACCGCAGTTGATATCCGTTTGACCCATGGCAGCGCCATCTAGCGGGCTAACCATAGCGCCATCTGCTTTCCCCCTTCAAGCTAGACAAGTTTCGTTCTTTGTAGTTTTTTCGTTTGACGCTTATTTCGTGAGATATTGGGCCCGGTCGCTATCAATGGACCACCCTGTATACTTATAGCTACCAGGATGAGAACACGACAAACAAAATCTCCACAAACTCACGAAAGAACCAATTTTTTCCATAAATTTTACCCACAGTGGTAGATTAATACTCCAGCATTCTTTGTGCCATGCGCTGCGTGAGCAATGGTCACTATGCTGTTGCCTATACAGTTACATCAGCCGAACTGCGCTTTTAAAATGAGAAGTGGGCTCAGTATCTTGGCTTTGCATTTGCACTGCGCAGTGTTTACCTCTACACCACGAAAAGATACAATAGCTGAAAGCGGCACTTCCTGTAGAAATGTTCGTATCCCATAGTGTTGTTAGTTGGTGCAGATGCCCATTATGTGATTATATTTCGGTGATTACTAAATCAAGTTAAAAATATTCACTGAGTATCCGAGGCAGCTGGTGAAAGCTGGCCAGTCGAAGAAGGAAATGAATGTTTTGGACAGCCTGTAATCCTCTGCCAGGGAGTCAGAATTCCAATATGCCCAAACTGCCACGTAACCTATTTTTATAGTGTAATATGCAGAGCCGTCTGCTACACATCTCCTGTGCAGCAAGCTACGTAAATTTAAGTATTAACTGTGTTTTTCTTACTTGTCACTTCTTTTTCCGTGTGTTTTTGCTGTTAGGAAGCTTTCATTTTCGAGCACTAGTAATAGTGTTCCATAGATTTCGTGTTCGTTTTAAATACAGTCCAGAGACAGTTAGTGCTTATTTTCATTGTTTCCAACAAGAAGTGTCTAGTAACCACAGTTTAGTCAGCTATCAGCAGCCTTTAGTGAATTAGAAGTTTGGAAGGTAGGAGACGAGGTACTGGCAGAAGTAAAGCTGTGAGGACGGGGCGTGAGTCGTGCTTGGGTAGCTCAGTTGGTAGAGCACTTGCCCGCGAAAGGCAAAGGTCACGAGTTCGAGTCTCGGTCCGGCACGCAGTTTTAATCTGCCAGGAAGTTTCAGTCTAGTTAAAAGTTGATTACTTAACTCTCTTCAGTAAATTGTTGATTTCTTAGGATGGATAGAATGTGTGACTGCTGTGTACGGACGCAGGAGGAGCTGGCCACTGTTCGCGAACAGCTGAACGTGCTGATGGCCACGGTCAGCCGTCTTCAGGCTGCTGCCTCGGAGTGTAGCGGCAGTGGGGAGTCTGGTGCGTCGCATGGTACACCCAACGTGTTACATGCTTCACTCACGGTCCCTGCTGTCGAGACATCTTCGCGGGTACCGGGCGCCGTTGGGCCACCCTCTCCCCAAGAGGAGTGGCGGGTTCAACGGCGTTCGCGTCGCACGAGGTGGAGGGTCAATGTGGAGGCTGGCCGTGTGGCGTCTCCCGCTCTGCCTGTCAGTGGACATGTGGCCGCTCCTTCAGCAAGGTCCGAGCAGGCACGTTGGGTTAGGGGTTTATTAGTTATTGGGAGCTCCAACGTTAGGCGGGTGATGGAGCCCCTTAGGGAAATAACGGAAAGGTCGGGGAAGAAGGCCAGTGTTCACTCTGTCTGCTTGCCGAGATGTGTAAGAGGCCCTGCCGGCGGCGATAGAGAGCACTGGGTTCACCCGACTGCAAATTGTTTCTCATGTCGGCACCAATGACTCCTGCCGTCTGGGTTCAGAGGTCATCCTCATTTCATACAGGCGGTTGGCGGAGTTGGTGAAAGCGGAAAGCCTCGGTCGCGGGGTGGAATCTGAGCTAACTATTTGCAGTGTCGTTCCCAGAACCGATCGCGGTTCTCTGGTTTGGAGCCGAGTGGAAGGCTTAAACCAGAGGCTCAGAAGATTTTGCGGAGATCTGTGTGCAAATTTCTCGACCTCCGCTATCGGGTGGAGAAATGTAGGGTCCCCCTGAATACGTCAGGCGTGCACTGCACGCAGGAGGTGGCTACAAGGGTAGTGGAGTACGTGTGGAGTACACATGTGGGTTATTTAGGTTAGAGAATTCCCACCCTAGGCCCAACAAGACGCCTCCTGAGACACGACAAGGTAGCAGTAGGCGAGACGCAACAGGGAATGACAATATTAATGTGGTAATAGCAATCTGCATGAGCGTCTGTAGAAAGGTCGCAGAACTGCTCTCATTAATAAACGGTCACAATGCCCACATAGTACTAGGGACGGAAAGTTGCCTGAAACCAGATGTAAACAGTAATGAAATTCTAAACTCAGATTGGAATGTATACCGCAGAGACAGGCTGTACAGTGAAGGGGAAGGCATGTTTATAGCGATAAAAAGTACAACAGTATCGAAGGAAATTGAGGAGATCCGATATGTGAAATAATTTGGGTGAAGGTCACTGTTAAATTAGGCTCAAACATAGTAATTGGATATCTCTATAGGCCCCCTGGCTCAGCAGCTGTTGTGGCAGAACACCTGAAGGAAAATTGGGAAAATATTTCGTGTATATTTCCCGACCATGTTATAGTTTCGGGTGGAGACTTTAATTTACAGGATATAGACTGGGAGACTCAAACGTTTATAACGGGTGGCAGGGACAAAGAACCCAGTGAAATTTTTCTAAGTACATTATCTGAAAACTACCTCGAGCAGTTAAACAGAGAACCGACTCGTGGCGATAACATATTAGACCTTCTGGTGACAAATAGACCCGAACTATTTGAAACAGTTAACGCAGAACAGGGAATAAGCGATCATAAAGCGGTTACAGCATCGGTGATTTCAGCCGTAAATAGAAATATTAAAAAAGATAGGAAGATTTTTCTGTTTAGCAAAAGTGACAAAAAGCAGTTTTCAGAGTAACTGACGGCTCAACACAAAAGTTTTGTCTCAAGTACAAATAGTTTTGAGCATCAGTGGACAAAGTTCAAAATCATCGTACAATATGCATTAGATGACTATGTGCCAAGCAAGATCGTAAAAGATGGAAAAGAGCCACCGTGGTACAACATGCGAGCTAGAAAACTGCTACGGAAGCAAAGGGAAATTCACAGCAAACATAAACATAGCCAAAGCCTTGCAGACAAACAAAAATTACACAAAGCGAAACGTAGTGTGAAGAGGGCTATGCGAGAGGCGTTCAACGAATTCGAAAGTAAAGTTATATGTACTGACTTGGCATAAAATCCTAAGAAATTTTGGTCTTATGCCAAAGCGGTAGGTGGATTAAAATAAAATGTCCAGACACTCTGTGACCAAAATGGTACTGAAACAGAAGATGACAGACTAAAGGCCGAAATACTAAATGTCTTTTTCCAAAGCTGTTTCACAGAGGACTGCACTGTAGTTCCTTCCGCAGGGGAGTGTCGCAGGACCGTTGCTATTCACAACATATATAAATGACCTTGTGGATAACATCGGAAGTTCACTGAGGCTTTTTGCGGATGATGCTGTGGTATATCGAGAGGTTGTAACGCTGGAAAATTGTACTGAAATGCAGGAGGATCTGCAACGAATTGACGCATGTTGCAGGGAATGGCAATTGAATCTCAATGTAGACAAGTGTAGTGTGCTGTGAATACATGGAAAGAAAGATCCTTTATCATTTAGCTACAATATAGCAGGTCAGCAACTGGAAGCAGTTAATTCCATAAATTATCTGGGAGTAGGCATTAGGAGTGATTTAAAATGGAATTACCATATAAAATTAATCGTCAGTAAAGCAGATGCCAGACTGAGATTCATTGGAAGAATCCTAAGGAAATGCAGTCCGAAAACAAAGGAAGTAGGTTACAGTGCACTTGTTCGCCCACTGCTTGAATACTGCTCACTGGTGTGGGATCCGTACCAGATAGGGTTGATAGAAGACATAGATAAGATCCAACGGAGAGTAGTGCACTTTGTTACAGGACCATTTAGTAATTGCGAAAGCAATACGAAGATGATAGATAAACTCCAGTGGAAGACTCTGCAAGAGAGACGCTTAGTAGCTCGGTACAAGCTTTTGTTGAAGTTTCGAGAACATACCTTCACCGAGGAGTCAAGCAGTATATTGCTCCCTCCTACGTATATCTCGCGAAGAGACCACGAGGATAAAATCAGAGAGATTAGAGCCCACACAGAGCCATACCGACAATCTTTCTTTCCACGAACAGTACGAGACTGGAATAGAAGGGAGAACCGATAGAGGTACTCAAGGTACCCTCCGCCACACACCGCCACGTGGCTTGCGAAGTATGGATGTAGATGTAGATGCAGATATTCAGTGCTTTAAATCTGCCCGAAAACTGCAGACAATATTCACTACCGCCTATGATTGCACTGGTAATTACTTCTTCACCTCTTTTCATCTTCTTACAGGGCGTTTCAAAACGATTATATGTATTTCGAACGAGTAGATTGATTAAAATGTAAGGAATACAGCTGTGTAACTTTGGACGCATATTTACGAATCTCTCAAGTTTAGGTTACAGGCGTTCAATATGATCTCCACCGGTGACACGAACAGTACCACATCGACACTCGACTTCCTCCCACACACCGGGAAGCATTTCCGTCGTCACTGATGTTCAGCCCCGGATCTACAATATTTCCGAACCGGGGCAAAAACTTGATAGTGGCGCCCCCCTCCCACTCGAGCATTTGAGATAGGACGTCAAAAAACAACAAAAAAAATTGCAAAACTATTTTCATTTTGTAGTGCACATCTTTCTGAAGAGTTTGATGTATAAAACGTTCTGCTACATGAAAAATCAAAATGTCGTTGTATAATACTGAAAAAGCTGTTAATACGAATAGCACCCAAGACTGATGTCGTTTCTCGATTTGATTACGTCTGTTTTGTCATTGTCTGTTAGATAAAACGAAATAGGCCTTTCTAATAATGCAGCAACTGTAACAGACGCCAAATAAGCGAGACTCTCTTGGCACAAATAGTTATTTTTATCTACCTCATTTACATAAATAACACGCCAGAATGTAATTCACGAAGTACCAATGTCAAATGCCTGCTAGGCCTAGTACAAGCAAAAGGTTTTATGTTAGGAAATAGTTTCACATTTCATTTATATGCTCCAGTTTCTCAAGCATGAGACCGAAAAGTGGTAGTAGTACAAATTTTTTAATATAAATTAGGAATCGTCACATTATTCCATATAATTTGTTTGATGTCCCCATTTATTCTTCTTCCTCGTACTCGCAATCATTCTTGTCATTACTAATTCTGTAACTATTCCTGCGTTGTCAAAACTTATTCCCCGGTTAACTTCACTGACACTGTCAGAATCACCGGTTTAGTTATCCCACATTTATTCTGAGGTTAGCCATTGTTATGTGTTCATACAATCCGTTTTCCGTACTATTCCGATATCCTCGGAGTAGTAAGCAACTTAAATCACCCAGTAAAAGCAAGTCTTCCGGTCAAGATTGTATATCAGTTAGGTTCCTTTCAGAGTATGCTGATGCAATAGCTCCATACTTAACAATCATGTACAACCGCTCACTCGACGAAAGATCCGTACCCAAAGACTGGAAAGTTTTTCAGGTTACATCAATATTCAAGAAAGGCGACAGGAGTAATCCACAAAATTACAGGCACATATCATTAACGTCGATATTCAGTAGGATTTTGGAACATATATTGTGTTCGAACGTTATGAATTACCTCAGAAAGAACGGTCTACTGGCAGGTAGTCAATACGGATTTAGGAAACATCGTTCTTGTGAAAGACAACTAGCTCTTTACTCACACGAAGTGTTGAGTGCTATCGACAAGGGATTTCAAATTGTTTCCATATTTCTAGACTTCCAGAAGGCATTTGATACCGTACCTCACAAGCGGCTTGAAATCAAACTGCGTGTCTATGGAATATCGTCTCAGTTATGCGACTGGATTCGTGATTTCCTGTCATAGCGGTCACAGTTCGTAGTAATTGACACAAAGTCATCGAGTAAAACAGAAGTGACGTTTGACGTTCCCAAGGTAGTGTTATAAGCACTCTGCTGTTCCGTGTCTATATAAACGATTTAGGAGACAATCTGAGTAGCCGTCTTAGATTGTTTGCAGATGATGCTGTCGTTTATCGTCTAGTAATGTCATTAGAAGATCTACACAAATTGCAAAACGATTTAGAAAAGATATCTGTGTGGTGCGAAAACTGGCAATTTACCCTAAATAATGAAAAGTATGAGGTCATACATATGGGTGCTACAAGCATTCCGTTAAACTTCGGGTACAGGATAAATCAGTCAAATCTAAAGGCCGTAAATTCAACTAAATACCTAGGAATATCAGTTACGAACAACTTAAATTGGAAAGAACACATAGAAAATGTCGTGGGGAAAGCGAACGAAAGACTACGTTTTATTGGCAGAACACTTAGAAGATGCAACAGACCTACAGTACTAAAGAGACTGTCAACACTACGCTTGTCCGTCCTCTTTCGGAGTACTGCAACGCTTTGTAGGATCCTTACCAGATAAGATTAACGGAGTACGCCGAGGAAGTTCAAAGAGGGGCAGCACGTTTTGTATTATCGAGAAATAGTGGAGAGAGTGTCACGGACATGATACAGCATTTGGGGTGGACATCATTAAACTACAAGCGTTTCTCGTTGCGGCGGGATCTTCTCGCGAAATTTCAATCATCAACTTTATCCTACGAATGCAAAAGTGTTTTGTTGACATCGACCTACATAGAGAGAAACAGTCATCATAATAAAATATGGGAAATCAGAGCTCTCACGGAAAGATATAGGTGTTCGTTTTTTCTGCGCGCTGTTCGAGAGTGGGATAATAGAACCTTCTGCCAGGCACTTAAGTGTGATATGCAGAGTAGCCATGTAGGTGCAGATGTAGATGTAGATGCTACTCAGGTGACATTCAGTGACTGATACCCATTGCATGATGATTGACCCCTGACTTGGAGCTCACATTCTACGCTCCTGGAAATGGAAAAAAGAACACATTGACACCGGTGTGTCAGACCCACTATACTTGCTCCGGACACTGCGAGAGGGCTGTACAAGCAATGATCACACGCACGGCACAGCGGACACACCAGGAACCGCGGTGTTGGCCGTCGAATGGCGCTAGCTGCGCAGCATTTGTGCACCGCCGCCGTCAGTGTCAGCCAGTTTGCCGTGGCATACGGAGCTCCATCGCAGTCTTTAACACTGGTAGCATGCCGCGACAGCGTGGACGTGAACCGTATGTGCAGTTGACGGACTTTGAGCGAGGGCGTATAGTGGGCATGCGGGAGGCCGGGTGGACGTACCGCCGAATTGCTCAACACGTGGGGCGTGAGGTCTCCACAGTACATCGATGTTGTCGCCAGTGGTCGGCGGAAGGTGCACGTGCCCGTTGACCTGGGACCGGACCGCAGAGACGCACGGATGCACGCCAAGACCGTAGGATCCTACGCAGTGCCGTAGGGGACCGCACCGCCACTTCCCAGCAAATTAGGGACACTGTTGCTCCTGGGGTATCGGCGAGGACCATTCGCAACCGTCTCCATGAAGCTGGGCTACGGTCCCGCACACCGTTAGGCCGTCTTCTGCTCACGCCCCAACATCGTGCAGCCCGCCTCCAGTGGTGTCGCGACAGGCGTGAATGGAGGGACGAATGGAGACGTGTCGTCTTCAGCGATGAGAGTCGCTTCTGCCTTGGTGCCAATGATGGTCGTATGCGTGTTTGGCGCCGTGCAGGTGAGCGCCACAATCAGGACTGCATACGACCGAGGCACACAGGGCCAACACCCGGCATCATGGTGTGGGGAGCGATCTCCTACACTGGCCGTACACCACTGGTGATCGTCGAGGGGACACTGAATAGTGCACGGTACATCCAAACCGTCATCGAACCCATCGTTCTACCATTCCTAGACCGGCAAGGGAACTTGCTGTTCCAACAGGACAATGCACGTCCGCATGTATCCCGTGCCACCGAACGTGCTCTAGAAGGTGTAAGTCAACTACCCTGGCCAGCAAGATCTCCGGATCTGTCCCCCATTGAGCATGTTTGGGACTGGATGAAGCGTCGTCTCACGCGGTCTGCACGTCCAGCACGAACGCTGGTCCAACTGAGGCGCCAGGTGGATATGGCATGGCAAGCCGTTCCACAGGACTACATCCAGCATCTCTACGATCGTCTCCATGGGAGAATAGCAGCCTGCATTGCTGCGAAAGGTGGATATACACTGTACTAGTGCCGACATTGTGCATGCTCTGTTGCCTGTGTCTATGTGCCTGTGGTTCTGTCAGTGTGATCATGTGATGTATCTGACCCCAGGAATGTGTCAATAAAGTTTCCCCTTCCTGGGACAATGAATTCACGGTGTTCTTATTTCAATTTCCAGGAGTGTAGTTACTCTGTGTGACGAACACCGATGTGTTGTACCTTGCCGGAATTTTGGAAATGCCTAGTTTTATTTGGTGTATGAATACTACAATTTAGTTGAAATTGGGTTAACATGACAGTATTTAAGAAAAAGCGTGCTTTTTCGAGAATTTTATGGCAAGCGTGGGAGTCATAGGAGTCAGACAGTAATTAGGAGGAAAATTTTCTTTGCACAGTTTAAAGGTGCAACTATTCTCAGCTTGCAGACGAATTTTTGTTGCTTTACTGTTAGTCATTTTGACCTAACAATTGTGGATGTATATTACCGCACTCCGCCTAACGGTGATATGTATTAACAAAGATGAAAAGTGTAAATGCAAGCTCTGTTGTTACCTTTCGCAACTGTTATATTTTTTTGCACACAAACCTACCTAATGCGCTAATGTCACATCTTTAATTTATTTGCTTTTGTGTTTTTATGCTCCGCGTGTTTGCATATGTCCTGTTGCCGGATCTCTGAACATTATTCCCATTTCACTGTTCATTGTTGCAGTGTTTACATCGGGGCTTTCCGTCAGATAGAAAACAATCGTCCACCCATTCGTTGTTATGAACTCTCGTGAGGCAATCATCATAACATAATCTCTTGTGTTTTATGCGTGTTAAACCATGCAGCAGTTACGAAACTGTGAAAAGCCCATGGGCATTGTGCACGTGATTACACTGAGGCTGAAGAGGGACATGGTGCGAGCTGTTCCGTATCACAGCCATTAAAGAGATCTTCCGAATTTTTCGGTATTATTGAAAGTACAGTGAGGCCAGTTTTGAGAGAATATAGAGAAACTCCATGTTTTCTATCACCACAAAGGAGTGCTGGCAGGCAACAGATACACAGGAAGTCATATGAAGAGAAAACCTACGACTTCTATGTAGAAAAGTAGTTTCCAACTGTAGCAGCCGTATTGGAAAAGTTGAAGACTAAAGTGGAAGACTTTCCTGATATGAGTGAAACAACATACTGGCGTGCTGTTCGGAAGTTGGGGCTTATATACAAAAAGTTTAAAAAAACTGTACTGGTCGAAAATAACCGAATAGCGGGAAAATGATAAGAGTTCTTGCGGAAAATAAGACACTTGCTAAACTGTGTTGTGCAAATAATTCCAGAAAGTTTAGATGGCAGAAATAAAAAATGTCTTACGGATCTACAGTCTGGAACCGCGCGACCGCTACGGTCGCAGGTTCGAATCCTGCCTCGGGCATGGATGTGTGTGATGTCCCTAGGTTAGTTAGGTTTAAGTAGTTCTAAGTCTAGGGGACTGATGACCTCAGATGTTAAGTCCCATAGTGCTTAGAGACATTTGAACTATTTTTTGCATTAACACTTCAACATCACGTGTTTACATTATTCCAAAACAAAACAGAGCCCAGCAGACAATATGTACAGGACAGTACTGATGCATTACAACAGCAGCTCGATGTGGTGACCATCAGTGTTGTTACAGACATAGTAACTACGAAGCATGTTCTGGTGCACACTCTTCATCCCACCTGGTGTCCCTTAAATTTCTAGTTCCGTGGCTATGCCAGCAGATTTGGATTGTTTGGGGGAAGAGACCAAACTGCGAGGTCATCGGTCTCATCGGACTAGGGAAGGATGGGGAAGGAAGTCGGCCGTGCCCTTTCAAAGTAACCATCCCAGCATTTGCCTGGAGCGATTTAGGGAAATCACGGAAAACCTAAATCAGGATGGCCGGACGCGGGATTGAACCGTCGTCCTCCCGAATGCGAGTCCAGTGTGCTACCACTGCGCCACCTCGCTCGGTATATGCCAGCAGATCTTCCTCTGTCTCTACAGGAGTATCCTAAATTAAACTTTGCATACGACGTAGTACACGTCATCTTGTCTACCCTATTCCATATCACGACAAGCAACTCAAACCTCTCTCTTTCCCTCAGCGGACGTTGACGCGTTACACATCTAAACTGAACCTGTCGAAGAATGGAAACGGTACGTCTCCGAAGATGGGTTCCTTTTCAAAATACGCTGAAGAGCCAAAGAAACTGCTACACCTGCCTAATGTCGCGAGCGCGCAGAAGTGCGGCAGTACTAAGTGATATGGACTCGACTAATGTCTGAAGTAGTGCTGGAGAGAATTGACGCCATGAATCCTGCAGGGCTGTCCATAAATCCGTTAAGAGTACTAGGGGGTGGAGATCTCTTCTGAACAGCAAGTTCCAAGGCATCCCAGATATGCTCAATAATGTTCATGTCTGGGTAGGTTGGTGGTCAACGGAAGTGTTTAAACTCAGAAGTGTGTTCCTGGAACCACCCTGTAGCAATTCTGGACATGTGGGGTGTCGCATTGTTCTGCTGGAATTGTCCAAGTCCATCGGAATGGACATGAATCGATGCATATGATCAGACAGGATGCTTAACTACGTGTCAGCTGTCAGAGTCGCAGCTAGACGTATTAGGTGTCCTACATCACTCCAACTGCATACGCCCCACACCATTACAGAGCCTCCACCAGTTTGAACAGTCGCCTTCTGACATGCACGGTCTATGGATCCATGAGGTTATCTCCATACCCGTACACGTCCATCCACACGACACAATTTGAAACGAGACTCGTCCGACCAGGCAACGTTTCCAGTCATCAACAGTCCAATGTCGGTGTTGACGGGCCCAGACGGGGCGAAAAGCTTTGTGTCGCGCAGTCATTAAAGGTACACGAGTGGGTCTTCGTCGCCGAAAGCCCATTTCGGTTATGTTTCGTTGAATGGCTTGCAAGATGATACTTGTTGATGGCCCAGCATAGAAATCTGCAGCAATTTGTGGAAGGGTTGCACTTCTGTCACGTTGAACATTTCTCTTCAGTCGTCGTTGGTCCCGATCTTTTACCGGCCACAGCGATGTCGGAGATTTCACGTTTTACAGGATTCCTGATATTCACGGTACGCTCGTGAAATGGTCGCACAGGAAAATCCCCACTTCATCGCTACGTCGGGGATGCAGTGTCCCATCGCTCGAGCGCCGACTATAACACCACGTTCAAACTCACTTAAATATTGATAACCTGCGATTGCAGCAGCAGTAACCAATCAACAACCGCGCCAGACACTTGTTGTCACATGTAGGCACTGTCGGCCGCAGCACCTTATTCAGCCTGTTTACATATGTCTGTATTTGAATACGCATGTCTATACCAGTTTCTTTGACGCTTCAGTTTATTGTTTAGTCACTCCGCTCTACAAGTCCCACAAGTTTGTAACGGGATTTCCGAACATACTGTATATTGCAGCTACTGACGGAATTGCTTTACGAACTCTTAACTGGCAAACACGGGGTGTATTCATTAGTATTACATGCGATGTAACCAACAAAAGCTCAAGTTATATACCGATGCTTTCTCTTCCGCAGTAACTACAGTGATAAGCTCAATCTCAGCGTCTTTCATTTAACTTCATAGCGCTGAAACGGCTAATCAGAAAATAACGAAACTCCTCCTGCAAGTAGAACATGGTTGTATCTTTAAACTGAGTAAAGGAAATTCGTCTCGTAATTACGGTATGTCTTCTATGACTACTCAAAGCTGACACTTGCCAAAAATGCTCGAAAAAGCACGCTTTCACGTAAATATTACCACGTATGTCGCTCCCATTTCAAATACGTTCGCCCGCGTCTCGTGGTCGTGCGGTAGCGTTCTCGCTTCCCACGCCCGGGTTCCCGGGTTCGATTCCCGGCGGGGTCAGGGATTTTCTCTGCCTCGTGATGGCTGGGTGTTGTGTGCTGTCCTTAGGTTAGTTAGGTTTAAGTAGTTCTAAGTTCTAGGGGACTTATGACCCAGTTGAGTCCCATAGTGCTCAGAGCCATTTGAACCAAATACGTTCGCAGCCACTGAGCTTTCCTGTCTGGCCAATTCTACTGTTCTAATTCTCTACTGGCGACACAACGCAATACTCCCAGCCTCCCTTTATAGTTTCGAATCCGCGACTCGTGACATCTAGCGAGCGATTCCGCTTTACGTAGGTTCGCTGGTTGATTCGGGGAAGAGAACCAAACAGATAGGTCAACAGTCCTATCAGACTGCGGAAGGATAGGAAAGGAAGTCAGCCGTACTTTTCGCAGGAACTATCCTGACATTTAAATGAAGCGATTTAGGAAAATCAAATGTGTGTGAAATCTTATGGGACTTAACTGCTAACATCATCAGTCCCTAAGCTTACACACTACTTAACCTAAATTAACCTAAGGACAAACACACACCCATGCCTGAGGGAGGACTCGAACCTCCGCCGGGATCAGCTGCACAGTCCATGACTGCAGCGCCTTAAACCGCTCAGCTAATCCCGCGCGGCCGAAGCGATTTAGGAAAAACACGGAAAATTTAAATCAGGATGGCCGGACTGGTGTTTGAACACTTGTCCTCCCGGATGCTAGTGCAGTGTGCTAAACACTACGCCACCTCGATCGATTATTACGTAGGAAGTGTCTGGATACTTTTGACCGGGTAATGTACTTGTAGCTGGGCCAGCACTATTGTTAAATTTATTCGGATTGCCTTTTACGAATAACAAGTATCTGTATCACAAACTGGAATAAAATTTTTGAACCACTACCTATTTAGACTGTGTATGCACAGGAACTGATCAAGGTGTCCCTGCTTTTGTTGAGGGAAGAGTAAGGTAAGGTAAATAATCTCCCAGGTCTTTTTTATTTGTTTATTTATATGCAACATGCGCCAGTACAATATTTGTCGTACTACATGTGTGTATTGTGTGTGTATGTGTGTGTGTGTGTGTGTGTGTGTGGAGTGGAGTGTAATGTTTGTGTTGAATGATGATGAAAGAAGGGAGAGGGTGAAACCCGGTGCAGCTCGTAGGCTATTCCTCGTGAAAAGCACCAAGGGGGCCGTCAAGCTTAACGTCTCCATCCGACGGACCGACCACCATCAATTGTGTCACATGCCCTCACTTGATGAGACACTGCGGAGTGGTTTGGTATTAAAACCATGACATTGGCGCAAAGTCTGGTGATCAGAAACTATACGTTGCCACTTCTCATTCCCTTGCCGACAAAATACAGGCAGTGAAAATTTTTTTCTGCCAACAGTATTCGAACCGCCTCATTCGCGGGTCGAGCGCCAGCGCACAAATGTGCGTTACCGATCCCGAGCACGGAAACGGATTTTTCCACGCCTTTCTCTTCTTTCGAATCATCCTCATACAGAACTCGCCATTTGAGACGCTAGCGTGTACAAACGGTCTCCAAATTGCGGAGTCTCTGAGACTGCGAGGCTAGCATGTGCTACGTCGATAGATCCCTACCCGTTTACGAACACGTGCCTGGCACTCATGGCTCATACAGCCATGTGTAGCCCGAAATATTCGTTTCTGACTATTCGTTCCTGATATCCAGATACTCTGTTTAAGATGCTCTATCATGTATAAAATTTTGACCTAAAAGTGGGGGACACGCTATATAATAAGACAGATGACGTAACATATTTTAGTTTTCCATAATCGTCGTTCTCAGGTAGTTCTCTAGTGACTTTTGCTTTCGCTTGTGAGTCATAGGCATTTCCAGGATACGATAAGCGCAGTTCGTGTTTTTTCATATTTGCATGACTAAAAAAAACAATTTATGGCTTTCGCTCGGAAGCGTTGCAGAATTATTGTTGATGTTGGTTTTAGAGACTTGAACTACCCTGATTACGAGTTGCAATCACAATTATGCTCAAATTTTGAATACAATACATTAGTATGGTAGGCTAGTGAAGGCACTGAACTAACAATGCGTAAAATAACGCTTCAGTGAAAAGCTACCGTATCTATTTCGTTCACTTTCCGTATCTTCAGTTTTGAAGTACTGGAAGACAAGATACAATTGCTTGAAAACGACGTGTCAGTTATCAGTATTTTAAAATGTCGCGCCTGTGACAGGGACTGGTCTGTTTAGCGAGGACTACCTTGCGCTTATCGTCAGTCAATTGTTTTCACTGCGTGCCGGGTTTCCTTGCAGCCGAATTCTGTTGCGCTTATCGTCAGTCAATTGTTTTCACTGCGTGCCGAGTTTCCTTGCAGCCGAATTCTGGCCCCGGGGCAGTGCTCCCGTAGTGTGGCAGCACTGCGTCGCACCTACTACACGCTGTAGGCTACCGGTGCGGTCAGTTGTCGTCTGTCACAAGATGATGAATGCGGTTGTAATAGTCCTGCTTGCAGGCTCTTGCGCTGCCTATCACTACGAAGTAAAAAGATTCACCGTACCGGTATGAAATCACATGCAATCAATAAGTTTCGCTAACACTGTTCGCGTTACTGTACTGATCTGTAATGTGAATTATTTACTATCCTAACCTCTTTTCTGTCTGCCTTTTGCACTCGGATCAAATATGTATGTCAGCTGATTCTTTGCAACAGTTCTAACTGTTCTATCCTTACCTGTATGGATTTTACCTTTGTTAAAGAAAAGAAATGCATACATTATCAAGTACTTATTCATTTATGAAGAGGTTGACAAGGATGATAGAGTTTGTCTAAGTGTTTATTACATATAGTAAACTGGTAGTGCTAAACCACGAGTTGTAGCTTATTGTCTTGTGCGCATGTCACATGATTGTGTGTTTTACAAGAAAACCATTGTGAGTGTTACCAACATAACGTGATGTGGGATGAAGTCCATGCGTAAATCGAATATTATAAAACATTTTTGCGAGCTGCTAATAATATAGAAACTTCCAAAAATATGTTCTGATAAATCCCTTCAGCATTTCATCGAACTTTTGATGGTCGAACTTCATACCGTTACTGATGCCTCTTTTGCACAGACTCGATTAATTTTCTTCTGTTTCCCATCGATGCGAAGTTGACTGATTTTAAGAAATATGTGTGTCAGCAATGAATCTGACACTATTTCCCGCGTTAGTGCAATGCAATGCTTCAATTTTTTTCTCTCCACACTTATTTTTCCAGTAACTTGAACTAGTAAGTTATCTATAATTTTCAAACATTGAGAGGCAAGATAAATTTTAACTAAGTACTCTTAAAACTCAGTCCAGAAGACAGCCCGGAATTCCGAGGGCGACCACAAAGTAACGAGAAGATGATAGCTAGATACAGGCTTTCGAAAATTGATGCGTGAAGCAATGTGCAAAAACTGTTGAACATTCTGAAAGGACAGATGTTCCTCAACAACTAGTGGATTTTCAGTTTCTCTATGTTGATACTGCCGTAATAGCAATATTGCCGCTGCTGAATATCGAAATCCAGTGGAACCGAATGAAAGATTAAAGGTACAGTAAGAGAATGCTGCTCCTCACGGAGGTGGCGTTGTATGATGTTATGCAGCGGAGTAATTTTTGTGTCATGCATTAGTACAGAATTAAATCAAAGCAGACAATGCAAATTGGTAAGGGCGCGTAGCCTACACCTACATAGGACCAAGGGGACATTCATCTAGCAATGTTTTCTCTGCCAGGGGCTGGGTGTTTGTGTTGTCCTCATCATCATCATCATCATTATTCGTGACAGTGGATAGACTGGCTTGAATAAAAATTGGACTCGTCAAAAATTGGGACTTTGCAAGGGCGCTGATGACCGCGCAGTTGAGCGCCCCACAAACCAAACATCATCATCCTCTAGCAATGTCCGCCCTTTAAAGTGCGTGGTACGTCGACACGGTAGCTCAGTGTGTTCCGTCAGAGGGCTAGCTGCCGTCTGCAGGAAAGAAAACTGAGTGAAGTTCTTCCAATTCATATATGGCATACGGCAAACCAGTGCTTAACAGTAGTTGCAACCAAGACTGTTTTTAACCACTACTGAGTGAAGTATTCAACGATGAACTTGAAGGGGGTGTCATGTGACGTCCACCCAGACCAAATTCCGAGAACGCTGAGGAGAAAAAAAAAAGGGTCAGCGCATCAGGCTGGCATGCAGCAGGGCAGGTTTCGATTGTGGGTCTGGTCGGACAATTTTCTCCACTCGGGGACTAAGTGTTGTGTTATCCTCATCATCATTTCATCATTATTGACGCGCAAATCACATAGTGTGGCGTCAACTGAATAGACTTGAAATTCGGCGGTCGAACTTCCCCAGGTGGGGACTCCCGGCCATCATTGCCATACGATAAATTCATTTCATCTAGTGAATGATCGCCATCGACGACATTCCTACATTACATGCGATATTGCAGAGAGGATTACGATATAACCCAGACAGTGGCTTACAACCTGGTGTTCAGGAACTGTATGCCACCACTGCTCGTTCCCCGTGGCAGTCAAGTAGGTACTACTGATAATTTTTTTTTTTTCCGCGAAGATTCGAATTAGGCTCATTAGGGCCGACAACTCTGAATGGACAGGGTTCTCAAATTGCATGCGTGTTGTTCACAATGGTATCAGTAACTGTTTAGCTAAAACAAGTGGATATTTTCATGTGTGTGTTTCTTGCACAGTGTGGTTCAAATGACTCTGAGCACTAAGGGACTTAACATCTGAGGTCATCAGTCCCCTAGAACTTAGAACTACTTAAACCTAACTAACCTAAGGATATCACACACATCCATGCCCGAGGCAGGATTCGATCCTGCGACCGCAGTGGTCGCGCGGTTCCAGACTGAAGTGCCTAGAACCGCTCAGCCACTCCGGCCGGCTTGCACAGTGTGACAAGTTAATGTACAGGGTTCAAGCCCGTGACGATCCTTCTCACTTTTTAAGTTAACGAACCAGTCAGAGTCATTTGTGCCTGCGAAAAAATTTCAAACTACACTGTGGTAGGTATTGCGCACTGAACTGCAGGTCCTGTTAATAATTAACTGGCTGAATAAATCAGCACTCAGTCCTCAAGTAGGTGAAAGTTAAGGACATGTTATTTCCAAGAGGACCACACTTAGTAGATCAGTGTGGTGCGTTAAACCAACTCACAATTTGAAGCCTATCTTTACTTATTCCTCATTCAGTCAGCGACGCTGTTTTCAAATTGACTGATGCAATGGTGTTGCTAATTTGGTTGGCCAGATATTCATTCTTAGGAATCTCCATACTCAATGAATGATGTATCGTGGATTAGATATTATGATCATATTAGTAAATTGCATATGAAAACTTCAGAGAGGACTACTCAAAATGCCAAACTGAAAGACTATACATCACATACCTAGTATCCAATAGCCTTGCCATGTTGGAAACGCTGGTTCCCACCCGACCATTGAAGTTTAGCAATGTCAGGCCCAAATAGTATTTGGATGGGTGACCACCTGATACATCAGGTGCTTCTGATTGAGTGTCTCTGAAGTGATGTCTTTTTGGAAGTCTTGCACCAGGCCATTGCTCCATAAAACATTTTTATCATTATATAACCTAGTAAAAGACAATATTCAGTAGAGATAGAATACAAGTTGAAGAAAATCATCCATGAACTTTTCAAACGAAACATCCCCATATTGCCGTAAGTGACTGAGGGAAGTTACAGAAAACTTTAATACAGATAGCTGGATGGTAAACTAAACCACTCTCCTTACTTGACCACTGCACAGTCTTAGTTGCAGGTTAGTTTTTCTGCTAATTGTTGCCTTACTGCCAACATGAAATCATCTGAGATGAATTTCACAGTGCCATTGCTGGTAATAAGGTCTATGAAATAATTACTGGTAATCACCTGTTGAAACACAATTATAATTTACTGTTGTTGTGCAATTATTACAATATAAGTTTGATGATCATGTTGTTCTACATGCCTTAATTACAATTATAATGAACCACCACTGGCTGCGGCCAGCCCAAAATCATTTTTCCACACAAGCTATTTATCATTGACGCCATCCCCAGCCCCCCTCTGCCTTCATAGACTTTCACCCATGTCAGTTTTTGTTACTAATTGGGATATGCACAGTATACAAATCTTGGACTTGGCCACCCGTCTCAGCTTGGCGCCCCAAGCAGCTGCTACTAATTGTAATTCATCCTATATAGGAATTTTGCAGTTGTGGTGCTTCTGGCAACCCACTCAGCATTGTGCTCCAAGCAGCAGCTTGTCGCTTGTGCCTCAAACAGGCCATGGTTAGAGCATTATACAGAAAGGAAAGAAAAGAATTTTCTTGTCTAATATGATGGGACATATATATGTTGGGATACAGCTCTGGTGGCATGTTTTAATATGTGACGGCATATCAAAGAATTGTTACCAATTCTGTTTAGGCAGTTATGTACATAATGTCAGTCATATGTTGTCTACTTGGTTTAACACACACAATGTTTTTATTTTATGATTTATTGCATGATAAATATACAGCTCCTTGGGGCTCATGCCATCTGTGGAACCTCATTCTCTTGCACTCCCTCCCCCTTTTATTCCTTACGGCTCTAGTTCCTTTGACCTGTTTGGATGTAAACTGCTGTTATGCAGATGTAATGGTCCTGCTACTCTCCAGGGGTAAAACTTGTCTCTGTCTTCCTGTTTCTTTTACCCTCTTAAAACTTTTGCATATTTGCCTCTCCACCCATATCTTTCACTTGTGCTTCTTTTAATATGTGTCTTATTGTTTGTTCTCCAAATTCTCATTTGGGTCCCAATCTTTCTGCTTGCTCTCTTTTGTTCTGTATCTTTTCTCCCTGACTCAATACAGATTCTGTACTTAATCCAAAAAAATTTGTTTCAAGGTAAACTTCTTGGAAGCCACAAGAGAAAATCATGGAACCTGTATTGATAATATTGTAACAAATTATAAATTTGATGATGCAAGGAAGCTATGTGTAGACTTATGACTTTCAGACCACTCTGCTCTGTTTATTGAAACAACTAATGCAAATTAACCAAGCACTAAAAAACTTATAGCAAAAGACGTTTTACTACTGAAAATTTGAAATTGTTCTGATGTAAATAAGAAGAGGTGGTGTGGCAAGTTCAAGATGATATTCCTATCTGTGTGTATTTTAATGCATTTTTAGAAAAAAATGTTCATGTATTTAAGTAAATATTTCAACATGCAAACTATATTCAAGGTTAGTGGAATAACGAAACCGGGGGCCCCCTTGCGCGAAGTTTTAAAAGACTGTGAACATTCTTTGAAGCTTGGAAGCAACTGTCTAATAATAGGAGGTGCTAATGATGTTTATAGGAACGAGGGCAAACTCGCCACAAGAGCTCTAAGAAGTACATTACAGAAAATTACAGATGTTAACTTCTTCATTGCCAGTATCCCACAAAGACATGATCTTATAGAAGAATCCTGTGTCAACAAAGAAATCACAGTTACTAATAGGAAATTTGAGAAAATCTGCCGAAGCCTCCCAAATGCCACATATGTGGACGTACCATCCACAGAGAGAAGTCATTTTACAAGGCATGGGCTTCACAGAAATAAACTCGGAAAATCATTCATTAGTCGAGAAATCCTTAATGCAGTGAAGGCAGTTAAGGACAAGAATAGCATGACCATACCACTTCCACCACCAAACACAGCAACTGAAAATTTCCAACAAGAAAATGAAACTGAATCACTGACAACAGGTCCAGCACTAGAATCTCCACTTTCGTCACAAACAGCTGAGATAAATGAGTCAACTAGGACAGAAGTTTCCAAAGCAGCTTCAGCAGAAGCAGCTACATACTACGCAACTGCATCATTAACAAGAAAAAAAACGCCTGATGTGCCAACAGCCAATGACCTTTCATCAGTATTGGCCGCTCCTCAGTCTTCAACAGTGAAAGACTTTTCACCAGCTTCACCATCATCATCAGTAACTGAAGCAAACAGAAGAAGCACAAGAACCAGGAAACTTTCAACTCTGCAGGATTTTTGGTACCCGGCCTCAGTTACAAGACTAACATAAGGCAGATACCCTCAGATACACCAACTTCCAAGTCAAACCGGCAACAGACTCACCTCCACTGTCATCAACAGAAGAATAACCATGCCACCAGCTCATCTGAAGGATTTTTTAGCATCAGGTCTAAAGGGAAAGGTGCCACCAAGATAAGTGAAAACAAATACCTAACAGTGTTTCACCAAAACATTCAAGCCATAAAGATCAAAGCACAACAGCTAGAAGTAGAATTGGAAAAATTTGATAGCCAAATTTTGTGTATCACTGAACACTGGTGCAAAGGGAAGCAAATTGAACACATTGCATTAGCCTCATTTGACCTTGCATGTTACTATAGCAGAATCTCAATGAATGGTGGAGGTTCATGTATCTATGTAAAAAAAGGTATGTCATTTAAAGTAAGATATGATCTTTTAGATCTAGGTGAGGACAAACATTTTGAACTTTCCGCTGTTGAAATAATAGGACCTGGCATAGCAAAAAAATTAGTCATATTTTGTGTGTACCGCTCTCCTAGTGGAGACATTGATATATTCTTCTCAAAACTGAATCAAAGCTTAGATAGGGTTTCTGGACCAAAAGCAAATGTAATTATCTGTGGTGACTTAAACATTAATATGATGAAGCCTGATAAGGCTAGCAACATATATGTGAATATTCTAAGCTGTTACGGAATATCCTCCCTTGTTAATTGTCCAACTAGAATAACGAAAGAATCCTCCTCATCTATAGATCATGTAGCTACAGATATTGATAGTAAAAAATGTCATATTGTTGTCCAAAACCTGGGCCTAGCAGACCACCTCTGCCAGATCTTAAAAACTAACATTCATGTAGAAACTCCTCCTAAACTTTGTACATACAAAAGAATGTTTTCCAAATCAGCCCTGCATCAGTTTAAATCCCAGTTAGAATATGAAGATTGGAGGGAAGTCTATGCAGAAACCAACGTAAATCAGAAATTTATCAAGTTCATGTCAATTTTTAAACTCAGATTTGAAGAGATGTTTCCCAAAACTCTTTATCAAATTAAAACTACAAAGAGAAATCAGTGGGTGACTACAGGTATCAAAAAATCCTCAGAAACTCTTAGATATCTCAACTCCATAAAAAATAATCAATCTAATCCAGAAGTTCTGCAATCCTACAAAAAGTACAGGAAAATTTACAGAAAGGTGTTGCTAGCCGCAAAAAAACTTTCAAACAACAAAATATTACTTGAAGCTGAAAACAAGAGCAAAGCAGCCTGGAACATCGTCAAACAGGAAACATCTAACTCTGCTAAAAAGGACCTCAATTCACATATTAAAAACAAAGATGTACCAGTAGGTAACCCTAAAAAATTAGCTGATTTTGTAAACTCATATTTCAGTAGTATTGCAAAAAAATTACAGCAGAAATTTCCAGATACGTATGATTTACCTACTCAGAACCAGCCAACAAACTCAATGGCACTCTTGCCAACTACAGAAAGGGAAGTGGCACTAGTAGTACACCAACTAAAAAATAAAACTTCAGTAGGACTTGATGAAATCCCAGTCTGCGTAATTAAAGATTGTATAGACTCCATAAAGGGCCCATTAACAGACATAATTAATGAATCTTTCGAGTCTGGATACTTTCCGGAGTACCTAAAACAAGCAAAAGTTATACCTATCCTTAAAAACGGAGATGTGGAAAATGTAGAGAACTACAGGCCGATCTCTATACTGTCTATCATTTCTAAAATAATAGAAATACTAGTCAAAAAGAGACTGCTAAATTACCTGAATAAATATAATCTTCTCTCCAATGACCAATTTGGTTTTAGGCCCGGAAAAGGCACACAATATGCTATAGCACAGTTCACTAAAGCAATTTTAGAAGCACTGGACAAAGGTGAAAATGTAAGTGGTATCTTTTTAGACTTGTCCAAGGCCTTTGATACAGTTGACCACAAAATCTTACTTCATAAATTAGGGCAAATAGGAATAAGAGGTGTGACAAAGAAGTGGTTCAAATCATACTTGGAAAACAGAGTTCAACGAGTTGAGATATCACAAGTTTCAAACAATTCCCTTATAAAACACCTGTCTGACCCAGAAAATGTGAATATAGGCGTCCCACAGGGAAGTGTATTAGGCCCAATATTGTTTCTTATATACATTAACGACTTCCCACAAAGTATCAGACATGGCGAAAAAATACTTTTTGCTGATGATAGCAACATAGTAATAACAGGTGAAAATCCAACACAACTGTCAGAAAGAGCAAACGAGGCTCTCAATGATGTCCACAACTGGTCATTAAAAAATAAAGTAACCCTAAATGTAAAGAAAACTAACTATATTAACTTCCAATTGAACAAAAAACACAATGCCACTAGAATAAAAGTTAATAATAATGAATTAGAATGTGTAACAAGTACCAAATTCTTAGGGATGAATGTAGACAGCCAACTGAAATGGACAAACCATGTCAACATTTTGGCAAAGAAATTATCCACAGCATGCTATGCTCTTAGAATCCTTGCACCGGTATGCAATAATACCTGTCTTAAAATAACATATTACGGATATCTACACTCAGTCCTCAGCTATGGGATCATGTTTTGGGGAACAAGTGCCAGTAACATACAAACTGTGTTCAAAGTACAGAAAAGAGCCATAAGGATCATAACAAATAGCAACAACAGGGCCCACTGTCTAGAATTATTTAGAAAGCTAGGAATTCTAACTGTTTCTTGTGAGTATATCTTTCAGAACATAATGTTCATTAAGAAAAATATTAACATGTACAACACAAACAGCCTAATACATGACCATGAAACAAGAGCTTGTCACCACATCCATCTAGATAGAAAGAACAAGGCAAAGACGCAAAAAAGTATATTTTACAATGGGATAAAACTGTACAACAAATTACCACAAGAAATTAAAGAAATAAATGAGCCACTCACTTTCAGACAAAAGCTTAAAACCTTTTTAGTAAGTAAAAGTTTTTATACTGTAAAAGAATATTTAACATAGATGTAGATTATTAGCAACATATGACATTATCACCAAAATATTATGTAATTATAAATATGTGTATGACTAGTTATAAAAACTACACAAAATATGAGAAATCTGTTTAATTGTAAATGTAAATGTGTGCTCATGTGTTGTAATCTGACGACATCCATACAATATATATTGTTCCACGGATGAATAAATAAATAAATAATAAATAAATAAAACTTAGAGTACGCCACACAAAAGTTTCAAGTAAACTAAAGTGTATCATTGTTGGAGTAAAACTGTCCATTGGAAAAAAAGACAACTGCACAAGGAATGGAAATACAACAAAGACCCTGTTTTCATTAATTGTGTTAAATAGTACAAAAGCATATTTAAAAGGACAGTAAAAGCAGCAAAAGAAATTGTTAACAATAAATTCGTCTTGGCTCCTGGACACAAATCAAAGGCATTGTGGGCTGTCATAAAATCAGACCTGGGAATTAGAGCTGACAGCAAAGATATTTCCAAAATTAAGAAGGGAAATAAAATGGTAACAAATCCTCGTCAATTGTCAGAATCATTCAATTTGTTATAAATGTAGCAAAACCAGATGTCGATGTAGATGCTTATACAGAAAAAGTACATTTAGGTCAGAGGACAGAAGAATACTTAAACAAATTTGACAAAATTTCAGCCAAAGATATAGAGAAAACTATATTGCAGCTAAAAAAAAGGAAGGAAAAAACAAAGGAAAAAAAAGAACAGAAATTCTACAGGCTGGAGTGGCATACCACCCAAATAGTTGAAGCAGCTGTCAAGATAATAGCTCACCCCTTTTGCTAAATAATTGATAAATCACTTGAAGAAGTTCACTTTCCAGATGCCCGTCTGCCTGCTTAGCTGAGTGGTTACATGTTTGCCTTCCCTGCTGCGGGCCCGGTTTCAATTCCCAGACAGGTTGGAGATTTTCTCCACTCGTAGACTGGGTGTTGTGTTGTCTTAATCATCACTGACATGCAAGTCTCCCAGTGTGCCATTGTCTGAAATAAAACTTGCAACTCGGCAGCTGAACTTCCCCGGATGGAGCATCCTGGCCAACAGTGCCACATGATGATTTCATTTCCAGATGCCACAAAGTACTCAGAGGTAAAACCTTTATCTAAAAAAGGCTCAAGAGAAGATATGGGGAATTACTTCCCAGTCTCTATTTTTCAAAAACATTTGAAAAAGCGATGGTAATGCAAATTAATATATATATATATATATATATATATATATATATATATATATATATATATATATAGAAAATCAAACATAAGTTCAGAAAATCAATATGGCTTTCAAGCTTTCAAAAAGGCAAAAGCACACTGGCAGTCATTAATGCGTTTGTGAAAAATATCAGTTCTGCCTTAGACAAGTCTAGAAAAGTTGCAGGATTATTCTGTGATCTCACAAAAGCATTTGATTGTGTAAACCATCACTTGTTCCTGTATAAAATGGAAAGATCCGGAGTTGGAGGTTGCGCTTTAGAGTGCTTTAGGGCATTCTCACAAACAGAAAATGAAGCACAGTTGTATCATCAAGCAAGGGAAATTCCTTCTCTCAATAGATTATTTCACAAGGCGTTCCACAAGATTCAGTTATGGGTCCAATGTCATTTCTACTTAATATGAACAACTTGCCCCTAAACATAAATTCACACTCAGTTTTATTCACCAATTATACTTCTCGCCTTGTTGAAAGCAATGACTTGGAACAAATTCCCTTAACTGTCACAATTCTTCCAGATAGTTTAGAAAATTAATTCCAGCTAAATGGATTGAAATTAAATTTTTGGAAAAACACATATACTGCAATTTAAAACTAGACTGTAAGGTAAAAGAAGCCCACATTAATCATAGAAACCAAGAACTGAAAGAATTGGGCTTTGTTAATTTTTTAGGAATGCATCTGGGTCTAATTGTATCCTGGTCTTCACACAAATCAATTAAACAGCCTGACCCTTGCAATGAAGATTCTGTCATATTCAACTAGCATGGAGATGGGAAAAGTAGTTTACCACAGCTGTTTTGAACCATTTATAAGGGGAGGCATTATTTTTTGGGGTAACACAAGCAAAATGATCATAATATTTAAATTACAAAAATCATTTGTTAGAAATATGTATAATGCAAAACAAAACAAATACAGCCACCCACTGTTAAGAAATTTAAAAATATTAAGTGCCCACTGTTTGTACATTAATGAACTGATTATTTTTGTATACAGTAACCCCAAATTATTCATAGACAATAATTTCAAACATTGATATAACACTAGGAACAAGGGCAATTTCATGCTTCCCACTCACAGATTAAAGCTATATACATAAACCTAAGAATACATGGACATGAAAATTTACGTCATTCTCAAAAAGAAACAAATCCACAGCTTGGAACTAGGGCACCTGAAACAAAAGCTACAAAAGTTGTTAGTACAGAAATTCTATTATTCCTTAGAAGAATATCTGAGTGATACTGTGAAAATCTGAGCAAGAAATCAAATGGTTGATGCATTTTGTTAATTAAGCTTAGCAGTTTTATGTCAAATAAACGACTGTAATAGTTATGTTCTTTATACTAAAGCTACTCAACAGTTCATTTCTGATGTTAATGGTTCCCTGCCATAATCATTTTATTTTTCTGTCCAGAAATTTCTGGATTATAAGAATCTTTTTAGCTGAGCTTCTACAACTATGTTTTGCCATTCCCCTGTTTTACTTGATTATGTTTCTGGATTCTTATGAGTGTTTTATTCTGCATCATTATTTCATAATACTATTGCTTTCTGTGCCTTTACAGGTTGATCATTTCAGTTTTGCTAATTCAGACACATTCACGATACGTTACTTAGTGAACAATTCATACTGGGACCAGAAACGAGGATCCATATTCTTCTACACTGGAAATGAAGGTGACATTGAAATGTTTGCAAACAACTCGGTGAGTTCAGAATAAGTAATTTTTGAAACAGAATTTCATAGTACACACACTTATTCCAACCACAAAAACATTGTATGTATCTGGATAGAGAGAAACCAAAATACTTAACAAAATGGTGATAGTTAAAATGATGATTACAGTATTAAGATACATCATAAAAGAAAGATACTTCTTAAAAGAAATATTAAAACTCAAGTTTCCAGGTGTTATTCTAAAGTATTCAGAGTGTCTAACATGCCATAGGGAGAGAAAATGACTCAGAATCAGTTAATTGTAGAACGCCAGTCATAAGGAAGTACGTGATACCAGTGGCACACGATACTTTTACTTGTATTCCCTCTTACTAATTTTAAACTGGACACACACACACACACACACACACACACACACACACACACACACACACACACACACTCAGAGAGAGAGAGAGGGGGGGGGGGGGAGGGAGAGAGAGAGAGAGAGAATATCTCTGTCCTTTCCTCGTGCTGCAGCCTTATACAGTAGACAGTTATTTGTAATAAATAAAATTTAAAAAATAGCAAATAAAGCTTTAATTGTGTCTCACTTGTGTACTCAGCAAATCCAGTAGTACATAATACCAATACCAATCCTCACATGATTTGAGGAAGGTTTCAGAACAAAGTTATGCTTGTGCTTGGCAATACAGAATAGTGGAAG
The DNA here is from genome assembly GCF_021461395.2 of Schistocerca americana. Classification (NCBI taxonomy): domain Eukaryota; kingdom Metazoa; phylum Arthropoda; class Insecta; order Orthoptera; family Acrididae; genus Schistocerca; species Schistocerca americana. Next base: position 653,669,389 of record NC_060130.1, on the reverse strand, counting down.
ATGTACTGAACAGCCTTCATGTGCCATATTTCCTAAACAGATACTTTCCTTTTAGTAGTAATAAGAGTTCATTTGTAGCACAAGTGCAAAGTGGCACATGAACTAGGAATGTAATCAGAAACTGAAGTAAAAGATGCCATCTAATTTTTGTCACAGGGAAGTTCTTGTTTCAGAGAGACTCAATTTGTTATTGACTGTTTGCCACCATGGTCTAGGACAGGTAGTGTGTCTTACTGTGCCCATTCTTCTTAAATGTAATGTTTAGATGTTTTTGGAAGACATAGCTATTCTGGAAGTATGGGGGCTTTGTATGCAAGTCTGCTGGTTGTACTGTATTTCTGTGCCAGATAATGACAGCCAGAGACATGTTCATACATATTGGCTTTTGTGGGCTGTCTTTGAATTCTAAATTCATCTAATCCACTATTCTTTTGTTTAATCAGAAAGTCAGTAAATGGTAGTTGTCCATATTTTTCTTGATCAATGGTGAACCTGATCTTAGACTGTGTATGGTTAAGATAATCTAAAAACTTATTGAGTTCCTCTTGCACCAGTGGCCACAGTACAAACATATGATCTATGAACAAACAGGTCAGTTTCAGTGGAAATGACTGCCATCAAAATGGTTTGTATTGGCAACCACAGATAATGAAGCTAATGAAGCTCAATTTGTTGGTAATATGCACTATTGAATAGAAAATAGATGGATGTTAACACATTTTTGAAGAGATCAGTAATATATTCCATTCAGTTGTGGCATGCATCAACAGTAGATACGTGATTCAAATGAGCAAAAAGTCTCTGTTGCAATTATGTAACTATATTAATTCCAAGTATGCATCTCACATGGTTAGCACATCATAAGACTGGAACAGTAAGGAAATAAATTACAGCTCAGATATGTGAACCTAGTAAGCAGTGGATACAATATCGTTAAAGGTTGAATGAGTTTTAAGAAAAAGCTCTAAATCTTACTTGGTTAGACACTGGAAATTTTTTGTATGGGGCCATGTAATCATATAAAATGGCGGTGGGGAACAGCCTTGCCATAAACTACAAGTTAATGCATGGGAACCCTAAAAAGAGGTAAAAAGATAAATATAAAAAATATTGAGTATAACAAGTTGGGTGAGGAGTGGTAAATAAAATATAATCATAATAAAAAGAAGATATCATGTAATTAAAACTCACCATGGTAGAAAGAAGATCTGGTGACAGTGGTAGATATGCATTTACAACCATCAAACTGAATAGGTGGAACTGCAGTGTCCTGCTGCCCTCACTGACTGTAAACACAGAAGTGGTATAGCATATAGTGAGATTGCAGATGGGGAACTGTGTGAATTGAGGGCCAGCAAGTGGAGACGCTGGAGGAGCGGGAATATAGAGGAGGAGGAGATTAGTGTTTAACATTGCCATTTTGAAGGAACCATCTCAGCATTTGCCTTAAACAATTTAGAGAAATCACGGAAAACCTAAGTCTGGATGGACTGATGCTGCTTTGAACTGTCATCCTCCCGTTATGAGAATATGAATGACGTGTGAAGGCATGGGGAGGAGGGGCAGCGGGGGAGGAGAATGTAAAGGGGATGAGGTTAAATACACAGGGAACATTATGTGTTAATATCAAAGAAAAGGGATAAAGGAGGAGGGATAAAAGAGGGGGTAAAAAGAGAAAATGGTGTGATAGAGGTTTGTGATTAAGGAAAGGGAAACTTATAATGCTGTTACATAATTACAACAGAGACTGTTTACTCATTTGAAATCTGTAATGATCATATCAAATTTCTGCGGAATTAGCTGGAATGAGTCTACCACAACAGTTAAGTGAAAAGTGACACAATGTCAAAACTGAACATGACAAATCTCTTCTGAAGCTGTAATCCTTGCAAATGTTGTACAAAGTCAGTGGAGTCCCATTTATGGTGTTCACATTTCCTAATGGTTGAACTGAGAACACCCATAAGGCATTTGACCAGGTGATAACTAGGAGAACCCAGATTGATGACTATCTCATTCTCATGTATCTTATGGAGACCATATAATCTTGGTGAACTTGGGCCAGTCATTCTTGTTGGTTGCTTTTGTAGACAACCTCCTTGAGGTGCCTTAGTGGCTTCATGCTTCAGTGAAAACGTGGAGAACATAATCCAAAAAGTTCCTTATTGTGCTGTGATAATAAGGATAAATTTCAGCTTACCAGTTATAAATGCAAGACACATATGCTTAGAACATATGGTACAGACAGGCATAATGTAATTCCATATGTCATTAATGCATGTATGTAAAGTAAGCAAACTTCCAGATGCTTTCAGCACCAAAATCTAGTCTCGTGCAGAGCACATTATATGTACAAGGTGTACTACTTTGCTTCCGCCATTTTTTCCCCAACATTTTAGGCTTTAATGAAACAAATTGGTTACACGTGTATCATTCAAAGTATTTTCCATTGCTGGCCACTACTTTCTCCCATATTTCGGGCAGCATACAAATCCCACGTCAAAAAAATTGTTCATCTTTTGAAGCGATCCACGAATCTATCCAATTTGTGACTTCTTCATGAGATCGGAAGTGTTGGTCAGCCAGGCCATGCACCATTGATCTAAACAGGTGATAGCCAGAGGGAGCAATGTCTGGAGAATACAGCGGGTGGGATAGGACTTCCCATTTTAACGTTTCCGAGTACATTTTGACCTCTTTCGCAACGTGGTGTCGAGCGTTGTCATGTTGCAAAATCACTTTATCATGCCTCTCGCTGTATTGCGGCCGTTTGTCTTTTAATGCTCTGCTCAAATGCATTAATTGCATTCGATAATGAGCACCTGTGATTGTTCCACTTGGTTTTAATACCTCATAAGGCACGATGCTGAGCTGGTCCCATCAAATGCAGAGCTTGATCTTGGAGCCATGAATATTCAGTTTGGCCATCAACATGGAAACATGGCAGGGATATCCCCATGATTTTTTTGCATTTAGGGTTATTGTAATGAACCCATTTTTCATCCCCAGTCACAATGTGACACAGAAATCCCTTCCGTTTTTGCCTCTGAAGCAACTATTTACAAAAACACAAACGCTGTTCAACGTCTCTTGGTTTCAGCTCACATGGGACCCAAGTTCCTTCTTTCTGAATCATGGCCATAGCCTTGAGACATTTTGAAATGACTTGCTCTGTCACTCCTACTGATTGTGCCAATTCTTCTTGGGTTTGATGCGAGTCTTCACTGAGCAATGCCTCCAATTCTGCATCTTCGAAAACATTCTCTCTTCCACCACTATGCCAGTCTACGACATTAAACTCGCCATTCTTGACACATTCAAACCACTCACGACACATTATTTCACTAATAGTGTCCTTACCATACATACTTGAGAGCATTCGATGAGACTCAGCTGCTGTTTTCTTCATATTGATACAAAACAGTAACACCTCCTGCAAATGATGAGAATTAGGCTTGTAAACCGACATTTTCAGTCAAGAACAAATTTATGATGCAGACACAAATTGACTAATGTTTGAATGAGGTTAAGTTGACCGAGGTCCAAGCTAACTGCCTGACGTCTGCAATCAGTTTCTTTCGACCGCTACATGCCGTTGTCGCCACCTATCAGCAAACAGCGGAAGCAAAGTTGTACACCTTGTAATATGTTTTATCATGAATAATACAGGACAATTATCCAATGAAGGAATAAAATATTAATGCCCTTGACACTTTATGACATTAAGTCTCTCATCTCTTATCAATCCTTGTTTTGTTACAGGGATTTATCTGGGAGTCAGCACCTGACTTCAAGGCTCTTATCATCTTTGCAGAACATCGTTATTATGGTGACTCCCTGCCTTATGGCAATAAATCTTTTTCTGTAAGTGATATGTTCATATGTGCAGTGCTTGTAAAATTAATGTAACCTGATCCTGTGAAGAATATTTTTGTTAGATATACAGTTTTGGTGTGTTAGTGACACATTTTTCTGCACTACAGGACCCGAAATATTTAGGCTACCTAACATCACAACAAGCATTGGCTGACTATGTGGATCTAATACAGCATATAAAATCCAAACAATTATCAAGACCATTTAACCGGCAGAATCCAGTTATAGCTTTTGGTGGGTCATATGGCGGAATGCTTGCAGCGTGGATCCGCATGAAATATCCACATATTGTTTCTGGGTAATTATTTTAATATTTAATCTCTTGTTAAGTGAGATATTGCTTGATTTTTAATTTAACATTCATTTTCATTAGCCTTTAAATAGTTTTTTTTTGTAATTTTCTCTGATTTTTTTTTGTCTTACTCAGATTTATATTGTTTGTTTAGTTATCCTAGCAAATCTCCTTAATAACTTAATTTCCACATTTCTTTGTCTGTTTCTTCTTGCAATTACAATGGTTCCCATGTCCTGGGTAACTGATATTGATTATCAGATAATGATCCAATACAATAATATTTTTTTTAAATTTCCAGACCAAATTCTTCTCATGTAACATTTCATCAGTGCAGCTAGTCTGAAATGTGCTTAAACATAGTTTTAAAATATTTTCAGGGATTGTTTACATAGTCATTCTTTGCCAGGCATGGACCCAGGAGAGGGGTCATTGGGATCTTGAACACCCCCCCCCCCCCCCCACCTTTCCCCTCCCTCCCACAGTCACACTAAAAAATTTTTTTTGTAGACAAATTTTTATTTTTACATAAACTAATATTCAGAGAAAAAGCGGCATGAAAACTAAGAAGTCTTGAGAATGGCAAGAAACTCCAGAACTCGCAACATTTTTAACACAGGATACTTTTCAGTTGATTGTACGAGTGCCTGATCACATGGGTGGCCTTGTTGCCTGACCACTAACATTCCAGTTAGGTGAAGGCTGACTGTGTCTGCTGCCAACAAGGGATCAGATATGGCTCATGAATCCACAGGTTGAACTGGCAAACTACATAAGGGTCTACGGGGTGCACGCAACCGTACGGTACGTTAACTCGCGCTCACCAACCGACCTGTCTGGAATGCTGACCATTTGCTTGGTCAGTAGACACATGTCCGGCCACACTGTGACGGAAAGTATGCGACTGGCCGCTGTCCGCAGCGCGCAGTATTAACTAGTGCGTCCTCGGGCGCGAATATGTCTCTTTTCTTAGCTCACCATGGAGCCTTACAATATGACCGTAATTAGCCAGTGTTAGGATGTCAGACACTGTGATGATGGGTGCGTGTAGCGTGCGTGTTTTATAATCCGCATTTCTTAATAAAACTGTTTAAACTTACTTCTTGTGTTCGCGTATTGCCATACCTCAAGGACCCGCCGCTTATAAATCCTGACAAAATATTCGTGTAATCATCATCTGGGGCAACAACACAAACTACCCCCTTATTGGAAGTTTAGCAGTTGGAGACAAAATGAGACATACCCCACTAAGAAAAAAATAAGAGGAGAAGCAACTGAAAGAAATGGCATCCCTCTCATTTACATGCTTGCATAACCATAATTTGTAAACAGTCATGGTGCTTAATGAAATACTGATAATTTTGATTGCAAACATGTATTTTATATTGTTTAAATTATGAAATTACTGAAGTTGTGAGAGTTCATTGCTATTATAGTTCATAAATTAATCATGTGACACATATACTTCTATACTTCTCAGATTTTCAGATGTATACCTTTCAAAGGATGCATTTTTCTGAATTGCAGTTTCTTGCACATTATGGTAAAGCAATGATTAAATTATTATTATTATGGTAAAGCAATGATTAAATTATTATTATTACAGTAAAATATTTTATGGTAATTAAGCTATTTATTATCATTCAGCTTGTATTCAGAGACAGTAACAAACCATAATCACCACAGAACCTAACCCTGGATCCATACCTGTTCTTTGCTTCACTCTAAATACATTTTGTTCCTTAACCTCAAGTTATTTTTCCTTGCTAACATACTTCTATACTTGAAATATTGCATTGCTGGTCCACATTTGACATCCTCATTTCTCACTTCATATTCTGTGGTGGCTCTGAACTGACATAATTCTGTATGTTCTATTTTCCTAATTGTTATTCACGCTTGTTGTTCTCTTCAGAATTTCTGATTGCATTTGCTTACTCTATGATAAAAAGCAATTCCCAATTCCATGAGTATAGTATTCTACAGTTCCTGGCATTAAAATAGTCACTGCAAGAATGGTACAGGTAGCTGCTCAAGAAATTGTTTCAATGTATTTTTCTTGACACAATCCTTATATTTACAGAAGTTTTCTTTCTAAAAGGAGTTCACAGAAATCAGAAAAAATCACATTCCATAAAACTGTTTTGTAAGAGCGGTCAGGATGGCAATGATGTAGTGAGCAGGTTGGCAGGGCAGCAGGTGTATGGGAAACAGATGGTCAACAAACAACAGAATGCAGAAGCAGTATATAGTAGTATGTTTATTCAATGCATAAGGTACAGCTGCCTGAATGTCATCTTGCTGTGGTCAGCACGCAGGGATGTAAGCCGGCCCTGGAGTGTGGGAAGTTTGCAGAGATCAGTGCGCGGCCTTCATAAACACAACCAGCTCACAGTGTCGCCCCATGTAACAGATCATAGCAGTGCGGACTCAAGTGTCAACACTCTGGTGAGCAAAGTGTGGCATCATGCCCCAAGCAGAAGCCCAGCACACAGGGATCACAGGCCCTGTAGAAGGAGGTCATGCCAGCTCATGTAAAAGTGTGGCTAAGCGCAGATAACCCCCGAGTGCAGAGGCGAAACAGAGGCCCCAGCACATTATACAGCAACAGTGGCCCACAGAGATAAGCCTGCAGTATTAGGATGTGCCCACAAAGAGCTGATGGTGGCTCAGCATCTAGTTAGGCCCAGGTGCACATTACGGACTAGAGATCTGAAAAAGAATGAGTATGAGTCCAATGTTGAGGGTTGCATACATTAGAAACCAAGGTGTCACTGTAACATCATTGTTATGCTGCCTGTCTTCCTTCCTTCCTTGCTTCCTTTCTTCCTGCTGCAGTTCTACAAGTGTGATGAGTCTCAGAATGGTGGCACTGTGGTCTCTCACTACTTGCTGACCATTTCCTCTAACTGAATCATGCTGCACTGTAAGGCTATTCGTGACTTAGTAAAAATGTTGATTGCACGATATTGCTGTTGTAGTGTAGCACTGACAGGGCAAGAATGATCGATTGTTGCTATCAGATGGCCTATAATTAAACTGTGTTTTGTGAGACTGTGGAGGGTGTAAGAAGAAAATTAAATGATGCAGTGTATACAATTGCAAATGTGCCCCATAACAGGAAGAGTGAGGCCTGGAAAAAGTTCGATGTTATAGTCCATGTTTCAGATGAGAAACATAGTGTTCATCCAGTGTAAACAAAATGGTTGTGTTCTTATTTATGCCACAGTCACCATGAGAAAACATTTGTGCACTGACAAATGAAAACAAGGTACAGAGCAGTGTCACTGTTCTGTACCTGTGACCAAAAAACTTGTTATTTGTGCATTCTGTTGCGTGGCAACTTGCGTTTATGGACTAATAATGAGTTGTGTAGCTTATCATTCATTTCTGTAACTTTTCCAAAGACTTTTGCAAATTTATTTTAATAATTAATCACCATTTAGAGACTACACTTCATCCTCAAATTCTGTTTTCATTTACTGTCAACACAGACCCAGTAATGTGTTGAAAGAGTGTGTATGTGAACATAATTACATTGTCTGAATAGAGACTAAATATTAAAGTAAATTTACAGCTGTCTTCAAAACAGTTTTAAGCATATACATACATACAAACATAAACATAAATACATACAGGCATAAAAACATATATAAATATATAGCCATACATATGACTCCATCCATACATACATACACTTAGGTGACAAAAGTCATAGGATAGTGATATGCACGTACACAGATGGCAGTAGTATCATGTACACAAGGTACAAAAGGGCACTGTCATTTGTACTCAGTGACTCATGTGAAAAGGTTTACAGTGTGTTTATGGCCACACAATGGGGATTAACAGACTTTGAATGCAGAATGGTAGTTGGAGCTAGGTGCGCAGGACATCCCATTTCACAAATCATTATGGAATTCAATATTCGGGGATCCACAGTGCCAAGAGTGTGCCGGGAATACCTAATTTCAAGCATTATCCCTCATAATGGACAATGCAGTGGCTGATGGTCTTCACTTAACAGCCGAGAGGTGTGGTGTTTGTGTAGAGTTGTCAGCACTAACAGACAAACAACACTGCATGAAATAACCACAGAAATCAATGTGGGATGTATGAAAAATGTATAAATTAGACCGGCGTGGTGACATTTGGCATTAAAAGACTGGCAGCAGATGACCAATATGAGTGCCTTAGCTAACAGCATGACATCACCTGCAGCAGCTCTCCTTGGCTCATAACCATATTAGTTGGGCCCCAGATGACTGGAAAACCATGGCCTGGTGAGACAAGTCCTGATTTTCGTTGGTAAGAGCTGATGGTAGGGTTCGAGTGCTATGCAGACCCCACAAAGCCATGGACCCAAGTTGTCAACAAGGCACTGTGCAAGCTGGTGGTGGCTCCATAATGGTGTCGGCTGTGTTTACATGGAATGGACTGGTTCCTCTGGTTCAGCTGAACCGATCATTGAGTGGAAACGGTTATGTTTGGCTACTTGGAGACCATTGGCAGCCATTCGTGGACTTCATGTTACCAAACAACAGTGGAATTTTTATGGATGACAGTGCTCCATGTCACCGGGCCACAACAGTTCACAATTGGTTTCAACAAAATTCTGGTCAGTTCACGTGGATGATTTGGCCACCCAGGTCATCTGACATTAATCCCGTCGAACATTTATGGAACATAATTGAGAGACCAGTTCATGCATAAAATCCTGCATCAGCAACACTGTCACAATTATGGATGGTTGTAGAGGCAGCTTGGCTCAATATTTATGCAGGGAACTTCCAACAACTTGTTGAGTTGCTGCAGTATGCCGGGCAGAAGGAGTTCTGACACAATATTAGGAGGTATCCCATGACTTTTGTCACCTCAGCATATACACCTACATCTATATACTTATGAACAAAATAACATTCAGTGCTAACCGATCATTCATTGTGTTGGTATATAATAATCATCAGACTGAATGTTTGCATTGTAGGAACAATGCCATGAGTCCTTGGTTATACTAACTAACCCTTGTACTCACTACCTCTTCCGTGCTGGTATAGTACACTTGTCCTTGATAACAGACTCAAGCGATGAGTTTTTGGTTAAGTGGGCAATGGTGGAGTCTGATGAGTCAAGGCTTTGAGCATATAGAGATGGTGAATTCTGAGGTGATGTCATAGGACCCTCTGGGGATATAAAGCAAGTTTACAGAGCTCATTCCTGCTCTCTACTGTGGACCCCAAGGTAGATACCCTCAAGTTGGCAGTGGTCAACCAGCAGGTGGCCATCCAGCTGGGAGACACCATTGTAGCTGCTGGTGGCATCTGGACTGAGGCATAGCTGCAGTTCCAAAGTTAGCAGAGGTTGTGTCTAGTAAAAGCAGGCTGGGTGACCCACATCAGGTCAATGACTGACATGGAGTACCTCTCAGAGCTGACTGCAGATGATGACTGACACTGCATAGCGGAAACAGGCAGTATTTATTGTGGCTCGCTACACCCATGTTTTGACATGACCTCATTCTTCATCACATAGGCCACAATAGTGGTGCAACATGTGGTAATCCAGGTCATTACTACTGCAATCTCGTTCCTGTACATTGCTGCACATTGTTGTGTCAGCAGTATAGCAGCCTCAGCAGTGGTGTCAAGGCTGAACATGTGCTTACTCTTCCTATTGTAAGGCCCAGGTGGCGATTCTTACTGTCAGCATAGCCCACCTGTAACTTCTTGCAAAAGAACATCAACCAGCACCCCATCTAGTTGGCATCTCTAAAGCTTCTTGCATCAGCTTGCAATGATAGCTGCCTCATATGGATGCATATAGACAGTTGTTTTTCTCTCACACAGGAAAGGAAATGAGTAGTAGCGGTACAGGGTACCCTCTGCCACACACCGTATGGTGGCTTGTGGAATGCATATGTAGATGTAGATGTAGATGTAGATATAGAAATGAAGGAACCAGTTCATGTAGCTGAACAGTTGATCAGTCAAAGTGCATCTTATTAATATTTATAAACTTGAGAAATTTTATGCTGTGAACCTTACTTATATTTATTATTATTAATATTTACATTTAAGAGTCAAAACTTCTGTGATTCTGTGGACCTTTAGTGTCAACGCCTGCCATAAGAGAGATCTACCAAAGAAGAAGAAGAAAAAGCATAGTATGTGCTACATTGGCTATATAAAGGAAGAAGCCTGCTTTGGCACTGTGTGTACTTTTGTAAGGCACCATATGTCACACTTTATCCTGGCCTAATCTATAAAATACCAGTATTTAATAAATACATTCATCAGCTCAGACAGAAACAAAACTGTGAATACAATAATACATAATCCTTTTCAGAATATTTAATATGTTCATATTCTTTACAGGAAACATTAAAGTGTTAATATTAACAACTAGAAATATTAAATTTATCCTAGAAGAACAGAATGAAACTACTTTTTATCATTAATGGATTCATTTGATTCTTCTGTTGTATTCTCATTTCACAGAGCAATTGCAGCCTCGGCTCCTATTTTGCAATTCCCAGGCCTTGTTCCATGTGAAGCATTTTATAGAATTGTTACATCAGATTTCAGCTCAGAATCTAAAGAATGCTCTAATACAATACGAAAATCATGGGATATCATCAGAAAGCTAAGCAAGACAGGTATGAATAGACTTTACTTCTTGTGATTGCATCATCGTGAACTATTATATTGCTGAAATAAAGTTTAGTTTCTGCATTTTATATGTGTTTTCTGATTTTTTTGATGTCCTGTTTCTTTAGTAGTGGTCATACCATTAAAGTAATAGTGTTTTAGTTAATGCAGTGTTATAGTTACTGGTACAACAAAATGAGATCATTGTATGATTTAATTAGTGAAAAATTTTGCTCCCCATAAATATAGTACACCTTGTAAAAATGATTTATATGACCAGCAACATGTGTAAATACTACACACACAGGTGACGCAGTAGTTTGCACACTGGACTTGTATTCGGGAGGACGACCGTTCAATCCCGCATCCGGCCATCCTGATTTAGGTTTTCCTTGATTTCCCTAAATCGCTTCAGGCAAATGCCAGGATGGTTCCTTCGAAAGGGCATGGCCGACTTCCTTTCCCATCCTTACACACACACACACACACACACACACACACACACACACACACAAAGGGATGCAGACAGTTGTATTAAGAACCTCTGGGAGTGCACACCATGAAATACATCTCCAGAATGAGGAATAATCAGTACATGCATACTGCAAAGATAGATATTTGGCAATCACTCTTGTTTTTATTATATAAAAATAATCTTCCATCATATATCCAAGAAGAAAAAGTAGTTCTCTTTGATGACATCGTAAGTATTATGATCAAACCTAAGGGAGTAACTGCAACACTTGAAAATGTAAATAACATTTTCTTGAAAATTAATAACTGGCTCTCTGCAAACTGACTGTCATTGATTTTATCTTTGGCAGTGAGGATGTAAAAAACTGTTACTTACTTTCCCTGTTTTCATTCACTAATGTCTTATGGCATCATATTCTGAGATAACTTGTCATTTAGGAAAAATGTACTCGTTGCATAGAAGCACGTAACAAGAGTAATATATAGTGTCCCCTGTAGAGCCTCTTGTAGACTGCTCTTTAAACAGTTAGGCATACTTACAACACTACTACAGAGTATTTACTCCTTTATGAAGTTTGTTGTCAACAATCAAGCACAGTTTGAAAACATTATCATTCATAAATATAACACTGATTTACACTTTCCATCACTTTACCTTAGTGTGACACAGAAATGAGTGAGGTATTTATCTATAAAAATCTTTGGTTGCCTACCCAGTGATATAAAGAATTTAACAGATTCAAATAAAAACTGAAATGATATCTTCTTGACAATTCCTTCTACTCCATAGAAGAGAGAGAGAGAGAGGGGGGGGGGGAGGGGGAAGGGAGGAAGAGAGAGAGAGATATTGAACATAGTTAACTATAAATTATGCAGGGAAAAAATAACTTAAATCATTGAGATTCTCACCATAGTGCCATTTTTTTGTTGATAAAGTGTACTATAATTGTAAAACTGATTTGTTCCACATCTTAGCAAGGTGTTGCAATTATGGTCAACAGAATAATCACAGAACTATAACTCATGGCTACACCGCTGCAGCCCACTGGTGTGAAGGTTTATGTCAGGTAAAGTGGGTGTGAAACAAGGAGGGGAAAGAAGCATGAAGAGAAGAGAGAGTTATAGTTAGGGATGTAAAGATGACAAAAGGTTGTGGCACTGATGAGAAACGATATTGCAGTGCCTGTGTTGTTAAGAAGAATGATGCAATGTTCTTTCTGACATGCATCCATGTGCAAAGGAACATTGCATCCCTGTTCTTAACAACACAGGCACTGCGATATTGTATTTATTGACCGATATCAGGCAGTGACTTTTTATCAAAATGTCTTCCGCTGAACGGGAATGACACAATGTGTGTATTAGTACAGATTTATGACACAGGAATGAGAACATATGGAAGTTTGGGAATGGCCATGGGTCATGCCTGGATACCCAAAGCAGTTAAGGCAACCACTCGCATAAAGTGAGAAATCCAGGTTTGAGTCTCGGTCTGGCACAAATTTTCACTGTCATCATTCCATTATAGAGCTCATAGTTGTCAGTATTTGCAACTGTGAATACATTTCCTGCACTGTTGAGATAGCATTGGTGTAAGGAGGCAAGCTGTACATGGTACCAGATGAAATAGGAGGAGTGGACTAGGGGAGGGAGGAGGCAGGATAGAACAGGGGGAGACTGCAAAGAAAACAATGTCGGCATAGTTTAATAGATAGATGGATCAGCTAGTGTGAAGTACAGCAAGGGGAGAGGGGGATGGTGATAGTGATGGAAGTGGATGTGGGACAGGGTTGAGCAGAGACTGAGGCCCTTTTTGCATCCCCCCTTCTGTCCCCTAACTACCAGCCTCCACTCCCTTCATCCCTTCTTTCCCCTTCGCTCCTCTTCATACTCATTCCATCTAAGACTACACCTCACCCTAGTAAGGCTGCAGCACTGGTTCAATGTAGCCCTGTGTGTGTGTGTGTGTGTGTGTGTGTGTGTGTGTGTGTGTGTGTGTTTTAGCTTCAAAGAAAGTCATTGCCTGAAAGCTTAGCTAAGCGTTTAATTTATTGTGCATGTCTACCACTCAACAGTTCAACAATTCTGGTGAGTCATTACCTTTATTCTTTTCTGTTGTGTCCAGTCCATTATTATTTAACACAAATATGAATATGAAAAGTTATCAAGATCCTTTTTCTAACACCTCTACTGTTACCTTTCAGGAAGTGATTAGGAGCAGTAACTTTTCCAGTAGAATGGCTGCATCTACCTTACTTACCTCTTCTGAGTGTTTATTTTGAAAGCAGCCAAAGAATATTATCACAAGCATGTTTCCACAGTTTCTTACACTTTATATCACAATCTGAAAAATAAATGTCATTTGTTGGTTGTGCATATTTGTACCTCAGTAGTGAGTTATTCAATTTTGTGTGGCACACTTGATTTGTAACCTTACACACTATTACGTATCAACTGCCTTTAACTAACTTATTTATTAATATGGAAATGGAAAAATATTTTTGAAATATGGATAATGGAAGGAACAAAGGTAACTACTCACCCTACAGTTGAAATATTGTCTAGTTAAGAGGCACCTAAACAAGAATGAAAACATTACCAAACTTGCAGATGATGTCCTCCTTTATACACAACTAGTACATAAGAAAACACACACACACACACACACACACACACACACACATTGCCTTTGTTGAATGCATATTGCAGATACTGCAGCTTAACTGCAGTGAGTGTTTATTTTTTATTTCAGATGGGATGGGAGGCGAGAGCCAGAAGAAAGATTGGGATTTAATGTTCCATTGACCATGAAGTCATTAGAGAGAGAGCACAAGCTCAGATTGAGAAATGATGGGAAAGGGAATAGGTTGTGTCCATTTCAAAGGAACAGTCCATCAGAGGCAAACCTCATCCTAACAAAGGCAGGGCCACCTATGAGAGCAATCACATCATGTATCACCTCTGTCACAACTTTTCCACAACCCTTTATGCAGGCAAATCTACCAACCAACTGTTCCAAATAAATGGACACCACCAAACTGTAGCCACAATGAGAGTTGACCAGCCGTTTGTGGAGTGCTCTGCTGAGCACAATACGCTCAACTTAAATGGACGCCTTGCAGTCTGTGTCATGTGGATCCTCCCACCCCATCCCCAATATCAACTTCTTCATTTTTTCATCATTTCCATCATCAATTTGCCTTCATTAGTTTAGGGAAATCACAGAAACTCAATCTGCATGACTATATAGGGAATTTGAATTGCTGCCTTCCACAGTACAAGCCTCGTGGCTTACTGCTGTGGCACCTGTTTTGGTGCAAGGAAGAAAGGTGGCAGCGGGAATGTTAGCAAGCGTATGAGATACAAAGTGGGAGTTGAGTGTGATGCACAGTGACATGAACTGAATAGAGGGAGATTGAACAGAAGAAGAGGGAGTGAAGTGGGGATGTCGCACAGGGCATGTGGAGATTAAGGCCAGGAGGATTGTGGGGTACAAGGATGTGTTGCAAAGACAGTTCCCATCTACACAGGTCAGAGGAGTTGATATTGGGGATGAAGTGGGAGGATCCACATGACACAGACTGCAAGGCGTCCATTTAAGTTGAGCGTATTGTGCTCAGCAGAGCGCTCCACAAACGGCTGGTCAACTCTCATTGTGGCTACAGTTTGGTGGTGTCCATTTATTTGGAACAGTTGGTTGGTAGATTTGCCTGCATTAAGGGTTGTGGAAAAGTTGTGACAGAGGTGATACATGATGTGATTGCTCTCATAGGTGGCCCTGCCTTTGTTAGGATGAGGTTTGCCTCTGATGGAACTGTAATAGTATGTGCTGGGTAGGTGCATAGAACAGATATTGCATCTGAGTCTTCCACAAGGGTGTGACGTATGTGAAAAAGGATTTGGAGTATGGGTGGCATGGCAATGGTAAGAATTTGAAGCCTGGCAAAGAATATAGTTAAACTTTTCCAGTTTGTGGTGATATTGGCTTAAAGGGGAGCAAGGAGTTTTCATTTGCAACTGGTTCATGGGGATGGTTGGAATATTAGGGGCATGTGTGGATGTGGCACAAGAGATCTGTTTGCTGACTAGGTTTGGCAAGTAATGCCTGTCTGTGACCTTTCTCATTCCGGACGAGGGATTGTCCATTATTTCAGATGCACTGTCCACAGGTGGCCAAGCTTTTTGAGAAAGACTTTTCATTATGGATTGATGGATGCCATGAAAATGGAGGTACTGTTGATAGTTAATGGAATTTATATTGACACAGAGGTTAACACCCAGGAAGATGGCATAATGGGCTGAGAAGGACCAGTCAAGTGAATGGGAGAGAATGTGTTAAGTCTGTGGATGAACAAAGATAGAATGTCTTAATCTTGTGTCTTCATAATAAACCTGAACCAAACAAATGGTTTGGGATCTTGGGTGGTTGGGAAGGTTTCCTGTGACCCAGTAACAGGTTTGGTGTTGGAGTGTGCCAAGCAGATGTCCATGGCTGTGCCATCTATTCATCTGTATGTCTTCACCTCAAAGGAGAAGTAGTTATGGATAAGGGTGTAGTTTGCGAAGTGTGTAAGGAATGAGATGATGGGTATGGAGTCAGTAGGACATTGCTGGAGGTTATGAAGGGGACATGGGCATGGAGAATATAGGTGCATAGAGATCTAGTGTCAGGTGTTAATGGGGTAGAGGTGGTCTCTCAAATGGCATTCTACGACCCACCCATCTATAAAATATATGAGGAGATCCTGGGGGCACAACTACTCCCAACCTCCAAACTGTTGTCAAGATCAGAGTTCAGCACTCAGTAGCAGAAAACACTGCCACACACAACATGCTCAACTTCAGTAGTTGCTTCACAACCCGTGCAATATGGGTCTTCCACTTCTCTCCCCCTCCCCCCTCCCCCCTCCCCCCTCCCCCTCTTCCTCTTCCTCCTCCCCCCACTCCCACACCCATAACATCAGCTTCTGTGACCTACATAGATGCGAATTGTTCTTAATACACATCTTTCCATCTTCAATCCCACAATCCTCATTGTCTCTATGTCCATTAACTCCTGTTCCTCACCCATCTCCACCACTACCCCATGGCTTCCCCCCTCTCCCCACCCACTTCACTCATTCTACTCTGATACCTTCCTGTCTGCAGTCTTCCTCCTCTTCTGTTTTGTCTTCCCCTCCCAGTCACTTCTCCAGGCCATTGTGCACCGCACACACCCTCTGCTAGCCTCACACACCCTCCGCTAGCTATGCCAGAGCAAGCTCACCAACACCACATTCCTATCCAATGGGCTTGCTGCCTCTCCCTGCCAGCTATTTGTCATCCCTTCGTACATCCCCCACTCCCCCTCCCCACATCCTTTCTCACCACAAACTGAGGGAGGTGTTGCAGTGATAAGATACTGAACTTGTATTTGGGAAGGCAGTGGCTCATATCCCCGTGTAGCCATTTAGAGTTGGTTCTTTGTGATTTCTGTGAATCACTTATGACAAATGTCAGCATGGTTCCTTTGAAATGGGCATAATCTATTTTCATTGCTATCCTTTCTCACTCCAGTTAAGCTGCAGTGCCAACATAGTGTAGTCAGTTATAGCTGTGTGTGTGTGTGTGTGTGTGTGTGTGTGTGTGTGTGTGTGTGTAAAAGGTTAGCAACATTTCCAGTCTTGTATATGTGCCTAGTGGCCACTCAGCACCTCTACTTTGTCTTGTTTCATTACTTTCACTCCTTCCATTTATAGTACCCCCGAGTGTAGGGAGGGCAATGAGCCAGAATGGTGCAAACAGGTATTGGAGGTGTGGGGGAAGCCCAGGAGGCTCCAGAGAAAGGTGGCTGCAAAGTTAACAGAAGTTCTCTATTGAAGCATTTGCACTGTGTAGCACACTGGGCGAATGACCAGCTGACCACTGAGTCCTGCTGGGCTGGCTGCTTGAATTCCCCATGGTACCGAAGCAGAGACTCCGCTGTGCGCTTGCAGTCTCATTATGTAACCTGGCAGCAAGACTTCCATGCCAGCTGCATGTACACTCACTGATGCCATATCTGTTGCAGCCCCTGGTGGCACCTCGGCTGCATCACAATGGGGAAACTCCACCACAATGAGGCACTAGTCCTGCAATGGTGGAAGATGGCTGGTGTACACAGGAAGTGACCCAAGGAGTTGGATGTGCTACTGGAGTAGACCTGGGATAGCCTGCTGTGCCATGACACTAAGTCCAGATAGTTCTTAGAGCTGTTGCCCCATCATAGCCTTGAATCAGTGACTTCAATTGCAGTTCCGTGTGTCAACCTTGCCTGGCACAGCTCCTTCATCTTGGTAGAGTTGTGAGACTGAGGATAATTTTGTTACAAAATGGTCACTATTTATGCACTTGCTGCGCATATGCACCACTCCCAGTCACATAACATTACTGCCACTGCCATCCTGGAAACCTGTCTTGCCTCTTGCTGTACACATTTATGCAGTACTGCTGAGTCCACTGTTTCAGCCAGCTCACATGTCTCACAAAATTGTGAAGGGCTCGTTGAATTATTACAGTAACATCATCCCATGCTCAGTTGCTGTCAGCTGCTGCAATATGCCACCCGGGCTCACAATAATATGCCCATATATGGTCGGTGCACAGATCATTATTTAACTTACTAATTATGCCTTTTTGAGTTATAATATTTAATTTTTGTTTGCGTGTTTGCAGGTACTGCATTATTTGATTGCTTTGTATTCATATATAACTCCTGCTGAAAATTAACAAATATGATGTTCAACTATGTTAGTGAATCACAGAGTATCACCTCTAGATGACTGTCATTCCAGATGAAGGTCGAAAATGGCTGTCAACGAACTGGACACTTTGTAAACCACTTCAGTCTGAAGCTGACGCAGATCTTCTAATGTCTTGGCTAACTGATGTGTACACAAATCTAGCAATGCTAGACTACCCATATGCCACAAATTTTCTTCTTCCTCTTCCAGCTTACCCAATAAAGGTAATTCTACATTCAGTGTACATTCTTAAAAAAGAAGTTAAGTTTCTATTCATTATATATTTAACATGAGCTACCATGTAATTGATTAACACAAATTAGTTAAAGTGTTTGTGAAGAAGCAAATATGAAAACCATAATATACTCTCAACAGATTATGCCTTTCCTCTTTCTGTTCCCCATTGTGTTTTTTTGGTCTGCTTGCATGTTATTTTTCCAACATTTTTGCTTCCTTCCCTTATGTCACTAACTGGTTTTATTTCTTTTCTCCCATATATTTTTGTTACCTGTCATTTTATACTTCCTTTTTATTTGTCATCTAAACACCACTTCCATTGTATTTGTTATTACTATTATTATTATTTCATCCAACTAATGACCACATCAAAATAACTATTCATTTCTCTTTTCTTTCTTCCGTGTATAAAACACTTTCATTTTCTCATAATTAGCTCTTTTCTTCTCCTCTGACCATTTGACTCCAGTTTTTCTTCTGTTTGGTTTGTCTTCCTGTCTTGACTTCTGGTCTGAATTTGTCTCTGTTGAATAAGGTCTCCTGTTCAGTCTGTATTTCTTCTTAACCCTCTCTGGTCTTGCCTCCCCACTCAATTTCCTTTCCTGTTTTCCTGTTTTGGGAGAATGTGAAGATCTTCTTTGTTAACCTCTTAAGTGGTTAGTTCATGTGTGTGCACCTCATCCTCACTGGGTAATTTGCACCAGCCCATACTGTCGTGGTGCTGTGTACTTTTCTCATACATAAAAGTTTTCTGTCATGTTTTCATTTTTTAATTTAAATTAATATTGGTTGGGAATGAACAAAATATATTGCAGAAGTCAAAAAAAAATTATTTTCATTATTTCACAAGACATTTTCAGTGTGAAACATTTTAAAGGAAACTTAGCTTTCTGCACACCGGTGTGAAGTCTCTTTGTGAATGCCTTTTCTTGTGGACATCGTACACCTCCTTGTGTGTCTTTTATTCTTTGTGGGTGGCAGAAAATCTAGAAAATGCCTGACTGTAAGGCATATTGCTTTCAGTGTTAGAGATGGACATCATACTGATGGCCCTTGTTGTGGTGAAGATATGGCGAGTTGTCCACCAAGACTAGCCATGTAGCTCATTTTACTTTGTTTGCCACCATGCATCTTGTACAGAATGTCTGCATTGAATCATGCAGTGTCTAATGTGTGGTGGAAAACCTTCTGATAATATTTTTTCAGCCTGCTCCTGGCCATCTGGTAGCTGTGCAACTGAGAATCGCAGTTATTGAATGATACCATTCTTTAGGTTTACATTTAAAAATGTATCATCATGGAAAGTGCTGACCATAACAACATATCTTTTGTCCCATTTCATTACCATCTGCTTGCATCTGTACCCTGTTATGTACTCTCCTTTCTTCAGTTTTTCATTTTTTATGAAGTTGGGGAACCCCTTCCTGTCTTGTCCCATTGTGCCAACATTAGTTTGTCCACCATATCTTGACTGGTGTACTAGTTGTCTAGATAAATGCAGTGACCTTTCCCAAGTAGATCATGTGCAAACTCAAAACAGGTTTCAAGGTTATTGTTCCTTCTGGATAGTGGCTACCATAATTAGTGTCCTTTCGAATGTAAACAATGAAGCCCCATACATACTCGGAGTTGCTTACACGGCAGTGTAGAATCTGCTGTACTTTGTTGGACTAAATTGCCTCCATCTAAGCCATAATTTCCAAAGTAACAACAATTCATCATTGGTGATGTTCCTTTCTGGCAAGTATACTGAAATGAATTTATGGTGCAGATACTCCATAATCAGGTGAATTTTGAGTAGTTTTCTGCTGACAGTGCGTAATTGTCTGAGGCTCTGGTTTGTGGAGAATTCCTTGAAGTGTGAGTGTTCCAATAAGTGTTTTTATCTCATCTCTTGTAGTATTGTGCGAACTGCAAACCCTGAAGCATGCTGCTAAATTGTGATAAGAAGCTATGAACTGTTGAACATATAAGTTTGTATGTTCATTTATTACTTTGCACAAAGCACCATCCACGAAACACATAAAACAACTCATCACATCATATTGTTTTAGAAGCACGCGTGTACCACTACTATCACTGAACAAATATTGATCACAAACTGAACTAGCATGCACAAATGCACTAGGTACCACATGCGGCAACGGTGTCTTGTCGTCTAATGTTTCTGAATAAAAATCACTTGCTGTAACGTCAATGTCCATATCTTGAAAACTTTCAGAACTGTCACTGAAATTATCAACACGTCCTAAAAGCAGCTGTCTCTCTCCAAATATGCTAAATGATTTCTTTTCACTATTGCAAAATGTAATTCACTGATGCACTGGTAAACAAAGACAAAAAAGTGGAAAATATTGTAACTAGCCCAGAATATGCTTTAGTACCTGAAGAGAGCTATGATATAGTATACGAAGCTCAACTGATACCACAGTTTCAATGGCAGGCCAATAACTCGTCATTCCCCATCAGCTACTAGCCACAGAATCCAGCGGATGGATATATCCATCCAACCCACTGTGAATTTGCAGTGTGTGGCTGGATATATCCATCATTCCCACTTAAAGGGTTAATATGTCTTCCTTCATTCTCTCTAGATGTTCATAGAGTGTACCATGACTTTTCCTGATCTCATCTGTTACTTTAGAGCAAAATGAGTTTATTTCTTTATTTGATCTGAAAACACAATTGCCATCTTTGTTCTTGTCTGTACAAATTTTTTTCTTTCTTTTCCAAATCATCATATGGAATTTTGTATACAGATAAAAATAATGTTTCCAACTCAGAGGACTCCCAGTTCTAAAACTGTAATGTGATGCCTTAATTTAACATCTCTAGAACATAATTTTTTTAGTGTGCAGGTTTCTCACTTTTAAGTATGCTCTTTTCAGTTTCTCAGTTCTGATTTTAATTGCTTCTTTTTACTTTTTTTCCCCAAAAATTTGCAGTGGTCTGTCTTCATGATATTAACATACTTGGTTTTTTAAAAATTTTGGTGAGTTAGTGTCATTGGTCATGTATTCTGTCTTTTCAAAAGCTATTTGTAGACCTGCCTTTTCAACTGTCTTCTTCAGAAGTTCTAGTCCTTTCTTTGCATTCTCTAAGGTCCCTTCTATTATTATGAGGGTATTGGCAAAGCCCAAACAATTTATTGCTTCTTTCAATTTACTCAGCTTAAAGTAGTTATTAACTTTTTTGTTTTTTCCCTCAGTTGTCCATTCTCTTACAGCGGTTTTTCCAACACACAATTGAAAAATAGAGGTGACAGACTATCTCCTTGTCTGACTTCCGGTACAGTTTTTAAGGAACTAGAACTTGTTCCCAAAAATTTAATTTTAGATACTGTGTTTGTAAAAGTGTGTTTAGTTATTTTCAGAGTTTCCCTGTATGCTCTAAATTCTTTCAGGATTCTGAGGAGAGAGTCTCTGCCTGTCAAAACATAAGCCTTTTTAAAATCAAATATTGACCCTTCCTTTTTATTTGATATTTTCTTCATGTACTTAATTATTTGTCTGGGGTTTAGAATTTTCTCTGGACAGGATCTGCTATTACTAAATCCAGTTGTATGGTCTCCAGCTTGTTTATTTAATTGAGGCTTTAATATGTCCAGAAGAACTTTTGATAAGATTTTATATTCTGATGATAGTAATGAAATTCCTCTGAGATACGGATAGTACCATTTCAGTTTCTTCTGAAATAAAGGTAGTAATTTTCTCAAGGCTTCTTCTTTCTGTTTGAGGTACTGGAAACCTATTTTGTCCTCTTTTTGGTGAATTGTATGTGTATTATTATTATTGTTATTATCGTTACCATTATTATTATCACTGTTATTATTGTTAACTTTGTCATTTTATTTCTTTCCCTTTATTGTTCCAATGACTCATTGTTGCATTTCTTAGTATATTTTGCTACATTTTCCTTATAATCAATTGATGTTCTGTGATTAGTTGACTTCATTCTTTTTACAATGTAGTGCCCAATTCTCATGATTTTGAATTTCAACTGCTTAATTTCATTGTGTGCTTCTTTCATCCTCTGAGCTTAGCCATTCTGCATGATTCCTCCTTCCATTTACCATCTATTATCATTATAAATTTGTATGTTAAAAATCTAGAATGTAGTATAAAACAAGGTTAATGCATTGTGTCAGATATATGTAGCTGATACATCATCTAGCAACAGAAAAACTCATGAACCAGCCATTCTGTGTGACATGGTGATGCAGAAAAGGCCTCTTAGAACAGAAAATTTTTAAAAATGGTACCCATTGCTTTCTCTTTTGTTATGGTATAAATGCATTCAGTTAAAATGTGAAACTTTGAACAGGTATGTCACAGCATTATGTAATGAGATAGTAGTACCATATCAGTAACTGTGTTAAGACTTCTTTCTATTTGAGAGACTAAAAAGCTGTTTTTAACTATAGAATAACATTTTACGACTCATTTTCCCATTGACACACCAGCTTTATTCTCAGTTGCAATGAAATACAAGCATACAAGTTACAGATAGTTTTTTTTGTTGTTGAGGGCAATTGCACCTGAAGTATCCATGCTTTAGAAATAAACTGCTTTAGCTGTATATGATCTTTTATTTACAGGAGCATGACTGTTTTTGTGATATCGAATCAAATCTACAAGATACTAAACATACAATCAACATTATGATAAAAAAAAACAGATACCTATCCTAATAATCTAAGCTCTGTGACAACCAATATGAAACACTCACATGCCAGTAAAACATTAAGCTCATGATGCAGGAAGAAAGGGGAGTCAACCTTCTCAAAATAAAATACTGTTACCCACAAAAAGCAGGGCATCAGATTGGCCAGTTGAAAAACTGACGTATTAAAAGCGTGTTAACCTACAATGAAAAGAGCAAAATAAGACAACAACAAAAAACCTAAAAAGGCCCAGCTAGTAATGCTGAAAGCCCAATGGTTAAGAAAACTCACTTCATACCAGGGAGCAGTGCGCAGCAAGCCTCCAACCATGTTGCTGTGCAGGGGCACACTGCTAGCCAGTATGCTCATGTGTGTCTTGGAGGGCACTAGTGCCATCCCACACATAGCAGGGAAAGCTACAAACATTTTTGTGCATATTGAAGTATGATGGAAATGATTGAGGCCCCCATTACGCAACACAACCATATAAACTATAGAATACTTGAGCATATAAAATAGATAAAACCAAATAGACCAGACACTAGAGTGTATAACATCAAACCTAGGATCAGTAACCAAGCAGACAGAGAACTATGACATTATTCCTTGAAAGGCAAAGTTGGATAGTACATTGTACTGTCTTAACTCCACATGATTATTAAGGGCGTGTTAATGGTATAGCTTTAGACTCTGTATAGTTCCAATCTCTTCCAGAATGTTTAAAGTGCCCCTTTACTTCTCTGGGTAAGGCTTTTAAATTATTAGCTAACCTGTTATGGAGTATCCAGAATCACATGAGTGGTTACTTAAAGTATAATTTGAATTCCTCAGACTTTGGTGTCCTCGGAACTTTATGCCAAACCCTCTGTCAGTCTCCCCCATATGCTTGGCAAGACAGTTGTTGCACTGATGCAATATACACCAGTAGCGTTATACTTTTTACAAGCTACCTTCTCTCTGTGTACAAGTCTTTGGCCAAGATTCTGTGGAATAAAGAACACTGGCTTCATCTTTTTTGTCATTAGCTTTTTGTCTACTTTCTGTGAAATCGTGCCAAAGTATGGTATCTTGTGGCAACCAATGAATTTGTCTTCCTCCTTGTCCAACCTCAGTAGTTTGAATTCATTACCATTTGACCTCTGCCTATTCCTAGCAAATTCTTTTTTGCACAGTATACATTTATTAATATTTAATTATATCATTAGAATCACATCTGTTGACATATACAACATGTAGAATACACTAAAATTCTCAATCATACACCTTGTGGCACAAGGGTGCACTGTGAAGGCATTGAAACATTGATCTAAAAACTGCTATCTTGTATGCAAGTGGAGGATTATAACTACAGTGTATGAGAGTATCCATCATTGTAGCCTTTCTAAAACTGTCATACCCAATCCTTGTATCCTGTAAGGAAATTTTGAAAAATAAATAAATAAGTGGAGGGTCTCAACCAAAGGCTTTGTCAACTCTGTGATGTTGGCTGCAGATTTCTAGATCTGCATTATCATGTGGGGATTTGCAGGACTCCCCTTGACAGATCAGGGGTGTACTACACAAAGGAAGCAGCTACTCACATAGCCAAGTACTTGTGGAGTGCACATAAGGGTCTTTTAAACCAGGCAATAGTTTGAGGTGCTCTGATGAACACTCGCCAATCAATATGCAGCAAGGGACGTCAAAAGACACTTGGACTGCCATAATTTTATCAGTAAACTGTTGGAAGTATTCGTAATAAATTTCTTGGGTCTGAGAGCTGTAAGAACCTGAGTTGGAAAGCTATGAGATATTTAGTGAGTCATGAAATGTATATTGGAAAGACCATTTAGAGACCATAGGAGGGGGAGTGTTTCATTACATTTCACAAAAATATTGTCTCTAGTGAGGTCAAAGTTGAGTGTGACAGTGAAGTTATCTGGTCACATACAGCAGGTGAGGTGAAACCAAATTAATTGTTGGAGATTTTTACTGGCCACCCAGTACCCCTGTGGCAGTTCTAGAGTCATTCAAAGAAAGTCTAGGGTCAATAGCATGTAAATACTCAGAGCATGCAATACTAGTTGGAAGCTGCTTTTACCTACTGAGTATAGACTGTGATGTCTATGGATTCATTGCAGAGGGTACAGGCAGACAGTCATGTGAAATACTTTTGAAGGTGTTTCTTAGAACTGTCTTGAGCAGATAGCTCAGCAGCCCACACGCAATGGAAGTATATTAGACCTTGTAGCTACAAATATGCCAGACCTTACCAACAATGTCAGAATTGAACAGGGATTAGTGATCATGATATCATTATAGCAACTATGATTATGAAAGTTAATATATCAATTAAGAAGTCTAGGAGAGTATTTCTGCTAGATAGAACAGATAAGCAGTTATAGTATCTCACTTAGATAGGGAACTGGTATCACATGGTTCCAATAAGATGGACCCAGAAAAATAATGGGCAAAGTTTAAGCAGATTTTAAATTCTGGTCTGGAGAGTTATGTGTCTAGTAAGTGGATAAAGGATGGAAAAGACCCACCGTGGTTTAATAATGAAATTTGGAGTATGCTGAGGAAGCAGAGGCTGTTGCACTCTCGGTTCAAAAGGGAATGCACAAATGATAAGCGAAGCCTAGTAGAAATTCAGGCATCTGTGAAAAGTTCTATGCGCGAAGCATATAACAACTACCACCGTCACACCTTAGCAAAAGACCTGGCAGAGAACCTAAGGAAATTTTGATGTTATGTAAAATTTCTAAGTGGTTCTAAGGCTTCCATTCAATCCCTTGTTGACCAGTCTGGTGTGGCAGTTGGAGATAGAAAAACGAAAGCTAAAGTTTTAAATTTTATATTCAAGAAATCATTCACACAGGAAAATCATACAGGCATACCATCATTTCCCTATTGGACAGACTCCCATATGGACAACATAGTAAGCATACCTGGTGTAGGAAAACAACTTAAAGATTTGAAAGTAAATAAAGTCTGGATGGAATACCAGTTCAATTTTACAAAGATTGTTCTACAGCATTGACCCCTTACCTAGCTTGCATTTATGACCCCATGCCCCTCCTATCCACATTCTCCACCAAGGATGACACGGCGGTCGGATGGTCCCGGTAGGCCACTCGCGGCCTGAAGACGGAATGCTTTTAGCTTGCATTTAGCGTGAATCTCTCACCCAGCACACAGTCCTGAGTGACTGGTAAAAAGTGCAGGTGACTCCAGTATATAAGAAACGTAAAAGAATGGACCCGTGAAATTAAGACCAATATCCCTAGCTTCTCTTTCGTACAGAATCATTGAACATATTTTCAGTTCAAATAGAATAAATTTTCTTGAGACTGAGAAGCTTATGTTCATGAATCAGCATGGTTTTACAAAGCATTGCTCATGCGAAACTCAGTTTGCCCTTTTCTCACATGATATACTGTGAACTGCGGATGAAGGGCAACAGGCAGATTCCATATTTCTAGATTTCTGGAAAGTGTTTGACAAGGTGCCACATTGCTGGCTGTTAATGAAGGTATGTGCATGTGGAATAAGTTCACAGGTATGTGAGTGGCTCAAAGACTTCTTAAATAACAGAACCCAGTATGTTGGTTTTGATGGTGAGTGTTCATCAGAGACAAGGTTATTATCAGGACTGCCCCACAGAAGTGTGATAGGACTGCTGTTGTTCTCTATACACATAAATGATTTGGTGGACAAGGTGGGCAGCAATCTATGGTTGTTTGCTGATGATGCCATGGTGTACGGTAAGGTGTCAAAGTTGAGTGACTGTAGAAAAATACAAGATGACTTAGACAAAATTTCCAGTTGGTGTGATGAATGTCAGCCAGCCCTAAAAGTGGAAAAATATAAGTTAATGCAAATCAAACCTATAATGTTCAGATACAATATCTGGGCGTAGTGTTGCAAAGCGATATGAGGTACAACAAGCATGTGAGAACTGTGGTAGGGAAAGTGAAAGCTCAACTTTGGTTTATTGGGACAATTTTAGGAAAAAGTGGCTCACCTGTAAAGCAGATCACATATAGGACTCTGGTGTGACTTATTCTTGAGTACTGCTCAAGTGTGTAGGATCCATACCAGGTTAGATTAAAGGAAGACATCGAAGCAATTCAGAGGTGGGGGTGCTAGATTTGTTACCCGTAGGTTCAAACAATACATGAGTATTACGGAGATGCTTCAGGAACTTGGATATAAATCCCTGGAGGGAGGGCGACTTTCTTTTCGAGAAACACTGTTGAGAAAATTTAGAGACTACCACCAACATACATTGCGTGTAAGGACCATGAAGATAAGATACAAGAAATTAGGGCTGATACGAAGGCATATATACAGTCGTTTTTCCTTCGTCCTATTTGCGAGTGGAACAGGAAAGGAAATGACTGGTAGTGGAACAGGGTACCCTCTGTCACGCACCATATGGTGGCTCGTGGAGTTTCTATGTAGATATAGATGTAGATGTAGGTGTAGTCAACGTCCCTCACTGTATTCTATGATAAACTGTACCTTCTCATGTACAGCATTAATTTTATCAACAAAATCACAGCATTCCACCTTAGAACTGTTGTACAGTAGAAATTTGGCATGAAGATATGTGGATCATAGGACAATATTATTGGCATAGGTGGGAAGCAAAGCACCAATGTCACTTTCAGATTTAGTCATAAATATATTAGCACTGCCATATGACAACAGAGAGCCCATGCTTCCGAATGTCGGTATGATCCCTAAACATCCCTAAACATGAAATAACGATAGCTGAGCACTGCACGCAGTAGCTTGGGGACATTATCAACCTCATCTTCAAGCCATGTTCTGTAATGCCTCAAGTTTTGATCAATGTACAATGTTGACCAGAATGTTGGTATACATGTTTTTTTATATCTATTATGCCATATGCTTATTGATTAGCTGTTCTCTATTATGAATACTAAAGTTACTCGGGTGAGAATAATGTTCATTTATGTATTTTGCTAGTGCTTGCTTACTCTGATACCCAACTCTCCCTGCCCCCCTCCCTCTTGTTTTAACAATAGGTCTTACTGGAGCCCACCACTGTGTACCATAAATGTGGCTCTCGGCCTAGGTGGTCCAAGGTTCATGAGAACTAACTTCTTCATTTTAAACTTCCGAGGGAAGACCTTAGGTTCATGGGAACTAACTTCTTAATTTTAAACTTCTGAGGGAAGACCTTAGTATTCTTAAAGTACTTTTTTTAATACATCAGCATGTTTAGCAGTTGGGTCCCTAACACATTCCTCAATCTGATTGTTCGTGAAGAACTTACAGGTTTTCTCCACATACTGCCTCTCTTCTTTTTATCATAATATCTATTGTATGTTTCCTATCTTGTAGATGTACACCTGAAGATATGACCTGATATCATGAAACCAGTCAGGTTCCTGTAAATAAAAGTTTGTATATTGCTGAAAGCAGTTTATTTCTGAAATACGAACAAACAAGTGTTGCATAATTGAAGATTGTGTTTCCTGCAAGCATATTTTACTATTTCTGTGGTTTGTTCATTTGTGTATGTATGTTTCCTTTATGCCCTGGTATGGAGAAAAATAGAATTTATTTCCTTTACGACAGCCTAGGTGGTCCAAGGTTCATGGGTTAACTGTCACTGTGTATATAACTGCCAGACAATAAAAGAAGTATGTACAGGAGTCTGTGGATTGTTTTTATTTATTGTGCCTTAGGACCTTTGTTCAGCAGGTGTGACAGCACATATCGGGATTGAAATAGCCAACAAAATACCCCTTGTGAGCAACATTTATTCCAATGCTTGTAAGACTTTGATGAAGTATACTAAATATTATTCTTACATTATTCTAGATTACTATTAATGGAAGTGACAAAGCAGACTAGGGTGCCTCATAATTATAACCATCATTGAAGATTACAGTAAAACATAACTGTTCGGTTGACTGTTACGAAATGAGGATTTAGAGGAATATTTGGTATAGATTGCCACATTCTTTGCTAATTGTAAATTTAAAATATGCACTTCCGAAAGTAATGAACTCCAGCCCTGTTCCATTAATTTTTGTTTTGTCAGGATGTCGACTTGCCACAAGATGAGAATGAGTGACTTGCTAGCCTAAGTAAAGGTGCTGGAAATAGTCAGTAGGCCAGAGGTGAAAAGCACATGTTAAACTGTCATATAGACAGTGTGTCTGTCCAGTACTTACCTGCATGTTATGCAACGAGTGAGGCAGCACTGCAATTGAGGCACTGGACTTCCATTCAGGAGCAGCAGGATTACAGTTCTAATCTTGTCATCAAGCTTTAGGTTTTCCATAGTTTTCATAAATTAGTTATGGTGATGGTTCATTTGTAAGGGATGTCATTGATCTTCTTCCTCATTGTAATTATATCCAATCTTATGCCCTGTGTCTAATAACCTCAATATTAACCAGACATTAAACTGTATTCTTCCTTCCTTTCTTTCCTCCAGGAGGCCCATCTTCCCGTAAATACTAAAATTTTTGTCCATTGTGGTTGTGGAACACTGTCACTATGACAAATAAAGGTTTTCAAAAATGACTTCAACCAGCTACCTTTGGTGATGGTAGAATTTTTATTTTCCCATTACCAATGTCAAGGTGCTAGTGACTCATCATCATACAGTACAATTCTTAGTGACCATTTGTAGCATTGTGGGTGTCACTGTTTAGAATTATTTGATTCCATTGGATTACTCCTGGTGCACAAATAACTTTGAAAAACATTGTTTACATTCTTCAGTTATGTTAATTATACAACACTACAGACACCTTGCCACATTCAACAACTTCAATTTGCTGCAACAGAAATTTAAAATGAAATGTAATCAACAATTTTTTGCACTTGATAAAATATTATGGTATTTTTTCATTGTTTATCCTATTTTCTGCTGAACTGTCTTTTTGTTACCTTACAGACTATGTGTAGCAAGCTGTATAATTCATCTTTACCAGATAAACCACTTCTGCAAATGCTATTCAGTGGTTTGAATGTGTATACCGGTAAAGAGAAATGTTTGAATATCAGTGTAGATGCTTCACCAAAACTTGGTGAACTTGGCTGGGACTTTCAGGTATGAATTATTTTATATTTCCTGTTAAGTATTTTAAAAAATAAAAACAGATAAAAATGGCTAATACTCTTGTTTTGAAATGTATCTTTCACCACTGCTACAATGTTATATTATTAAACTATTACCAAGAACAACTTCATGTGTGCTTTTAAGGTAACACTCACTAAAATTTGAAATATACCAAACAATATTACATTTGTACATATATAAGAATCTCTCCCATTTCCTTTTCTAATACTATTTTTCTGATATTCTGCTGATGAGATCTGTTGTCATATAAAAATTTTTAATTTGGTATTTGAAAGCTCTGAACTTCTGTCCAGTATATCTGCCAGCCTCATTCCCCCTTCATTTACCTTTACTCTTTTGTCAATTGCTAATATCCTACATTTCTTTCCATCATTTGCATTTTCATATAAACTCCCGTCTCTACCGTCTCTCCCCAGATGAATATAAAAAATTTTGTCCCCCATTTTTCTGAGCTTTTAGCTGATTTTCATGAACAGATGTTTATGGAGTGGGGTATTAACAGAACTATCATGCAGCATATTTTATGGTTGTGAGCTTGAGAACAAGCATATGCTCATTTTCAAAAATCCACTGCTCAGCTATCAAAATACAAGGGCATAGGTGAGCTGAAATAAAACAGTTTTTAAAAACAGCTGAGTTTTTTGAATAAATTCAACACAGATTTCTTGGCATATCAGTTTTGGATGTAATATCCAGCTTTTGATGACTTTCTCTGTTGTCATCATCAGGAAGCCACGTGGTACTTCATTAGTTGCTCCAATTATATCATGGAGCTGTCAAGTAACGGAACTTCCATATGCTACCAGAGATTTGTCAATGTCTGTGATGGAGGAACATTGGTAGTGATGCTGATTTTGTTAGATGATGCATTAGAAACTTCCTGCCAGATTAAAACTGTGTGCCAGACTGAGACTTTGACTCAGGACCTTTGGCTTTTGCAGGTAAGTGCTCTACAACTGAGCTAGCAAGACCCACCCTCACAGCTTCAGTTCTGCAGTATGTCATCTCCTACCTTCTAAAATTCACAGAAGCTCTTCTGTGAACCTTGCAGAAGTAGCACTCCTGGAAGAAAGGATATTTCAAAGACATGCAGAGCACTTGCACACGAAATGCAAAGGTCCCGAGTTTGAGTCTTGGCCCAGCACACAGTTTTAATCTGTCAGGAAGTTTCATTTCAGTGCACACACTGCTGCAAAGTGAAAATTTCAGTCTGGAAACATTCTCCAGGCTGTGGCTAAGCCATGTCTCTGCAATATCCTTTCTTCCAGGAGTGCTAGTTCTGCAAGGTTTTCAGGAGGCTCCTGAGAAGTTTGGAATGTAGGAAATGAGGTACTGGCAGAACTGAAGCTTTGAGGGTGGGTCATGAGTCATGCTTGGGTAGGTCAGTCAGTAGAGCACTTGCCTGCAAATGGCAAAGGTCGCGAGTTCGAGTCTCAGTTAGGCACACCATTTTAATCTGCCAGGAAGTTTCATATCAGTGCACACTCTGCTGCAGAGTGAAAATTTCGTTCTGGAGATGATGCATACTTTAGGTTATTTCTCTGTAGCCTTTTGGGATGAAATGTCCACTTCCATACACCACTAAAGATATAGCTGCTGTCCTGGCTAATGTGTTTGTTACACATTCTGATCTCAGTGGCTTCTTTGATGACAGAATGTCAGTAGGTGGGTGCATGGGATAAACATAATCATATGTTTGTTATTGTGGCTGTCTTCAGCAATAGCAAATTTGTTGAAATTGTGATATTTAATGTGGTATCGGTGTTCTGTGCAGCATTCTGAAACTGCTTGTATTGGTTGACCAATGTAACTGCTTCTGCATTCACAAGGAATTTTAAAAATTCCAGGAACACTGCCTTTTACTGGTACAGCATCTCTTTAACTCTCATGGGTGGTGAGAAAATGGATTGAATATCTTATCTGCTGAGGACTCTGCCTTTTTTATTTGTTACAGCTCTTAAGAAAGTAATAAACATTTTAGGCTGATCATCTTGTGATGATTAAGTATTTCCATGTTTTCATTTCTTCGAGATGACTAAGATAATAGCTTGTTCACAGTAACAAAGACAGAGGGACTCTGTACTTTCAGGAGAAATAAAGATCACATTGTGCTGCCTGCTGACAAGTGAAATGTAATGTTCATCATTAATGACATAACATATCATGGTAGGCATCACTACTTTTGGCAGATACTGCATACAAAACTACAAAATTGTGATCCTACATTATCACTTAACACAAAAATGGTGAAAATACTGACAAATGCTGGCCTACTGGACAATGTGATAATCTGCAAACGTGATATCCTAGGCTCTAAGGCTGTATGGTTTGCCTGAAATCCACAAAGATGACATTCCCCTGTGACCTATCGATATTATTGTAGGTTTTCCCATGTATAGGCTAGTAAAATATCTTACCAAGTTACAAAACTCATCATATTAAAAACTCTTAAATGTTTGTAGACATAATTAAACAAATCATTACAAATCCAGACGAAACTATGGGCAGTTTGGATATGTTCTCTTTGCTCAAAAACATCCCTGTCCGAGATACATTAAAGCTATCAGCAGGCCACTTCTCTCTTGAGAGTAGCAAATTGTTTCACCATACTTTGACAACCACCTACTTTTTGTAAAGTTGTAAATTTTATGAAACAGCTGATTACATAGTCATTGTCTCTAGCAGTGGATAATTTCTTTATACAGAATCTCAAAGAGTGCATGTTAAATTCAGCTCCTCTTCATCCATCTTGTGTCTGTCATTATGTTTCCTTCACATTTGTGGTCTGGCTACATGGGATCAAGACTCTTCACCTCTTCATTAATCATATATACTGCATGCACACTAATTTCACAAGAAATAAGCATCACTACCAATGTTGTTCCATCATGGAAGTTCTGTGACTTTGTGATTTTCCATGATATAATTTGGCCAATTAAATAAAGTACCACATGGCCTACAGATAACTCTTGATGATTATGACAGAGAAAGTCATCAAAATCTTGAGATTACACACGAATCTGACATGGCAAGAAATCTGTGAAGCATTTATCCAAGAACATTGCCACAAAAAACTACATTCTCAAACTGAGTTAATTATTCAACAGCAATAATCAACACCCTGTTGAGCCTAAAACTTAATTCTTGGATTCAGTACACATTACACTGGCTGATACTGGGATCTGTGTCTGAAGATGTAACAAAATTCACTACTGACTTCCCACAACATTTAATCACAATCAACAATGAGATTAACATAACTTGGGATGTAACACTGTCAGTTAGATTATTTAGGAAAAAAACCCTCACTCTTTTTCAAAACACGATTTATTACTCATTAGCCTAAACACATTCATCTCACCAACATCAGACTTCTGAAAATTTTCCACAAAAACCAGTACTTTACCACTTGTGCATCAAACTGTGTGTGCATACTCAACATCTCTGGTGTCAGATAAATGTACAGAACATAAAGGGATCAGGACTTGGGAGAGGGCTTCCAGAATGGCTATTTCAAATAATAAGAAAAGGATTTGCGATAAAGAAAACATACATTCCACAGTAGGGTTACACAAGGCACACCCTGAGGAGAAAATTTCAGGTTGAAGACCAGTCTAGCATATCTGAACCAAAATACAATCAAATAGGAAGAGGGAGAGGTGGCAGCAGTTCATTTCGATTTCTGCTGGTCACAGAGTGCAGAGCCACAGACTCTGTCTCCCGAGAGAGGCATCTGGCCTGTTTGAAAGCTGGTTACTAAGAGTTCCACAGTTGTGTTCTGCTCTCGAAGACTGCCCAACAACCACATCCATGACTCCTCCTCAATCTTCCCATCGGCTAGGTGGTAATGTGGATATGCAGTGAATCCACCAGAGGGCTGAAAGGATGGTGTGATACTATCTTTGGCAACTGACAGGAAATGTGGTGTGATACCAGTTCTACAGTTTTTGGCATGTGGGCATTGTAGAGACTGACATTGGGAGTATGTTTGAAAGCCTCAAAGGAAAATGTCAGTCTGAAATTAAAAGAAAAATAAAGTAACCACAAAAATTTTGTTGTTCCTAGTTGTTGGAAATGTCATGGTAGATGTCCAAAAATCTCATTTCACAATGAAATTGCTAATGTTTCAGAACTTTTCAGTCTAAAAGGTGATTATAATTAAAGTTCCAGTTTCAAAATGCTGTTAAAAATAACCACTACTCAGAATGATATTCAGTTTGCGTGGAATATTATTGAAGGGGG
This sequence comes from Schistocerca americana, assembly GCF_021461395.2. Lineage (NCBI taxonomy): Eukaryota > Metazoa > Arthropoda > Insecta > Orthoptera > Acrididae > Schistocerca > Schistocerca americana. The sequence goes on along the minus strand of NC_060130.1, from coordinate 653,635,086 downwards.
AACAGTATGGAAAAAAATTAATGAAAATTGTACCACTAGGTGGTGCTGTAAGCAGAAGAATATGCAAAACAAAAGTCACAGGGTACATGGCTAATCCTCAGTTGGCATCTGAGATGCTCGGCATGATTGTATCAGTGCAGATGTGCTGCTGGTAAAGCTCTTTTACAGGAATGGTGACCATGCACCGGTAGTTCTGAAATGGTGACTGTGCACCAGTAGCTCTACAAAAGTTCTGGACACTCGAGAATATGAAGAGAGGCACTGGTCCGATGTCTGACAAGGGTCTGAAGAAAATGATTAAGAAATTCAAAATGCAATGTGGCAGAGGGAGGAAAACAACTTATCCGCTGTCTGTAGATGTGGTCACAGCATTTCAGGAGGTGTCGAGCAGTAGTGTGCAAACTTGCAGTGCGTGGGGAATTGGCTCAACTATGGAGATGCCTTTGAGCATGGTGCATAAAATTCTAAAAAACATACTGCATTACAATCCATACAAAATTTCCCTTGTTCAGCAGTTGCTTCATGCTGACCTGCTAGTAAGACAAACATTTGCTCTAAACTTTCTGGCTCACATGGAAGTGGACAATGAATGGCCATGGAACATTTTGTTGACAGACCAAGCCCATTTTCTTTTCCAAAGAGATGTCAGTACACACAATTGCAGAATATGGGCAACAGAAAATCTGCTCACACAGCTTCATTTTGCAAAGGTAACTGTGTGGTGCAGATTGATGGCATCGTTTATCATAGAGCCATATTTTTTTGAGATGTGTCTTGCAGGTCCTGTTACCAGCTGGTACTATTAACCATCGACATGATTCTAGGTGCACATTAAACAGAATAAGACATTGTTGTTTAAGAGGAGATCAAGTGTAAATCCTCAAAACTAGAACAGCTATTAGTTGAGGTGGAATAATTAACACAGTAAAATTGACGTTGTTGACTGGAATACTCTCTTTCAAATTCTGAAGGTGGCAGGGGTCACATACAGGGAGTGAAAAGCTATTTGCAATTTGTACAGAAACCATATGGCAGTTATAAGAGTCGAGGGCATGGAAGGGAAGCAGTGGTTGGGAAGGGAGTGAGACAGGGTTGTAGCCTCTCCCCGATGTTATTCGATCTGTATATTGACCAAACAGTAAAGGAAACAAAAGAAAAATTCAGAGTAGGAATTAAAATCCACCGAAAAGAAATAAAAACTTTGAGGTTTGCCGATAACATCATAATTCTGTCAGAGACAGCAAAGTATCAGGAAGAGCAGTTCAATGGAATGAACAGTGTCTTGAATGGAGGATATAAGATGAACATCAACAAAAGCAAAACGAGGATAATGGAATGTAGTCGAATTAAATCAGGTGATGCTGAGGGAATTAGATTAGGAAATGAGACACTTACAGTAGTAGATGAGTTTTGCTACCTGGGGAGCAAATAACTGATGATTGTTGAAGTAGAGAGGATATAAAATGTAGACTGGCAATGGCAAGGAAAGCGTTTCTGAAAAAAGAAATTTGGTAACATCGAGTATAGATTTAAGTGTCAGGAAGTCGTTTCTGAAAGTATTTGCATGGAGTGTAGCCATGTATGGAATTGAAACATGGATGATAAACAGTTTAGACAAGAAGAGAATAGAAGCTTTCGAAATGTGGTGCTACAGAAGAATGCTGAAGATCAGATGGGTAGATCACATAAGAAATGAGGAGGTTCTGAATAGAATTGGGGAGAAGAGAAATTTGTGGCACAACTTGACTAGAAGAAGGGATTGGTTGGTAGGACATGTTCTGAGATATCAAGGGATCACCAATTTAGTATTGAAGGGCAGTGTGGAGGGTAAAAATCATAGAGGGATACCAAGAGATGAATACACTAAGCAGATTAAGAAGGATGTAGGTTGCGGTAGGTACTGAGAGATGAAGAAGCTTGCACAGGATAGAGTAGCATGGAGAGCTGCATCAAACCAGTCTCTGGACTGAAGACCACAACAACAACAACAACAAAATTTCATCTTTACACTTGTGACTCAACAGGCAAAACAAATAGTATGAAAGCCTCAATTTGAAACAGCAGATGATGGAAATAAGGTGACGTATTGTATCTCTGTTTTAAGTTCTGTATTTTGGATCAACAATACCTATTTCGCATCAGTTTGAAATGCAAATAATAGAAACAGAGTGCACAAATTTTAAATTTTATATGGTGCCTTTGCACTCATGTGTGTTGAATTTCACAGACCAAGATTCAAAAGATAAGATGCTAGCTATCTATTTTAGAATCCGTCATCTGCATAGAAAATGCAACAGGTTTGTTCGAGATGACAAAAATTTTATAACGAAAGAACCAAGGTGCACAGATAGTATTTTAACTTAGACTTCCAATAAATTTACACTAATTAGAGCAGCAGGAACAGAGTGCGGATTAGTTTTAATGAACACCAGGCAGGAAAATTTTATAGAAAAATGCTGAAGGGAAACAGTCAGTTCAGCGGATATACGACTTAAAAATGCACTATTATTTTAACTCATGACTGATGCCTTGAAAGAAAAGAATATAAATAAATGAATCTAACATAAGATAAACTTAGCTCATCTGCAGATCAGTGCAACATTAGTTACAAAGAATAACATGAAATTTTAAAGTACAATAGTCCACTGAAAAATAAAAGCAAACAGAATAAGGAAGGAAAATTGTAACACATAGTACCGTAGAAGTACTTGGGTAGCAATGCAGACTTGATACATTCTTCCATTTCCCAAAATAGTCAAAGAATTATTTCCCTGTGGAGTTAAACTTTCAGTATTGACTAAGAAGCCACCTCTAGAAAAAGACAGAGTCTTCTGTTCATTCTCAGTGTTCACAGTACAAGGTAAAACAAATAAAGCAACAGTTATCGCTGCACAGAAATCAACTTCTAAAAGATTTCTCCTCATTAGCAGTGCAGACTGGAATTCTACACAACTGTATGATGTGACTGCTTAATAGAACAAAATGGCAAACTCCTCCCAAACAGGCCATGAAGGCCCAACAGTACCGACCAGCCACCGTGTCATCCTCATCCCATATGCATCACTGGATGCGAATATGGAGGGGCATGTGGTCATCACACCACTCTCCTGGCCCTATGTCAGTTTCTGAGACCAGAGCAAACTACTTCTCAATCAAGTAGCTCCTCAGTTTTGCCTCACAAGGGCTGAGTGCACCCTGCTTGCCAACAGCACTTGGCAGACCAGATGGTCACCCATCCAAGCTAGTCCAGCCTGACAGCGCTTAACTTCAGTGATCTGACAGGTACCAGTGTTACCACTGTGGCAAGGCCATTGGCAAAATGGCAAAGACCTATACAATAAGTGACAGGGGGGGGGGGTTACCTTTTCACATCTAAAAACACTTATGAATTGATCCTTCATTCCAAAAAGATTATTAATGTTTATAAACATTTAAAATCTAAAAATATAAGAACAGACTATGTAAGTTCACTGATCTGTATGGGTTCTTAAAGCTGGTTTCTCAACACTGTCAGCTACTAACTGGGTATTGCACAGAAAGTTAACATTCAAAGCATTTCTATTCATTAGCATGAAACACCAAAAGTGATCCAACTGAATCAAGAGGAGCTGAGTACAAGTTGGAGATTTCAATATGTAATCAGCATTTATATTTACAAAGTGGGTAGTTGCGTTAGTTAACATCAAAAGTAAATTCATTTTGTCAGTTCTGGGGAATCACTAACACAGAGCTAACAAGTGACTTGGTAGATCTTTGCTGTCCTCTGTGGTAAAAGTGGAAAATAATTCACTTAATAATATTCAATACAAGTGCACTTACATGTCTCACAGACTATATAATCACGTGTCATCTTAACATATGGTAGTAGAGGTATTCTTCTCAGCTAAGGCCATGTTCCAACTAAACATATCTTTCTCTATAACATTAGAACTGCTTGTTGCTTCAGGATATCGACATTTGACCCTGACGTGACTCAGGTAGCAATCAGCGCAATTTGACTTTTATACATTTCGGATGGTACCCTGACTTGTCACCTGGCAACTTCAACTTTTACCTACATCAAGATCAGTATACATCATGTTTTGGTTGGCAGGAGAGCCAACACCGTGTTACTAGAGGAAGCCGAAAGGCAAGCGTTTTAGCTCACGCGGGCTGGAGTGAGGTCTGGAACAGGACAAGGAAATTAGAATTTAGAAAAAACGGACGTAGCTGGTGGAATACTTAACTTTAATCCATTAATGGTGAACGTCGCTCTTGACGGTACGTGATTCAGTATCAATAGTAACTGGCAATGGCGCCTTGCTAGATTGTTGCAAATGACGTAGCTGAAGGCTATGTTAACTATCATCTCGGCAAATGAGAGCGTATTTTGTCAGTGAACCATCACTAGCAAAGTCGGTTGAACAACTGGGGCGAGTGCTAGGAAGTCTCTCTAGACCTGCCGTGTGGCGGCGCTCGGCCTGCAATCACTAATAGTGACGACACGTGGGTCCGACGTATACTAACGGACTGCGCCCAATTTAAAGGCTACCACCTAGCAAGTGTGGTGTCTGGCGGTGACACCACATTCCTCCCCCGCAAATCGGCGTATGGTTGTGGTATAAGGCTTCCACCCGCCGTGGGGAGGACCCCATGTTGATGTATGCGACGAGGTGGGGAGCCTAACAACAGGCGAGGCTGTGCCACCCACATCCTGCCATTCGGACCGTGGGGAGCTAGGAAACGCCTGAAAACCTGCTCCAGGGTGCACGCCAACATGCGGTGTATGCGCCCGCAGAGAGACAGGAGAGGCCGAAGGGTCGACCTCCATCGGGCCGGGGCACCAGACGGGCGAAGACGACATACGGTCCGGAGCGGGCAAGAGTTCCATGTCGGAGGACAACTGGTCACGGGAAGCGATCGGCGGCACGTGACCCAGGGAGGCGCCCGGCGGTTGCAGCGTGGGCATCGCCGGTGGGAGAACAGGCGGCGGCGGTGGGGGCAGCGGCGGCGGCGCGTCGCCATGGGGCAAAATGGAAGGCAGCATCGGTAACACCTGGGGCCGAGGCAAGCCAGTAGATGGGTCCCCAGGGCGCTGACCAGACGGCACCATCGCTGAAAGCAGACGAGGAGCAGCAGATCCCGTGCGACGACAGAGGTGCAGCTGATTGAGATACCGACGCACCTCACCAGAGGCCCCCAAAACCAGATACATAGCGTGGCTGAGGCAGCGAAGAATGCGCCCTTCGAGCCAACGCCGTGAACCTCGATAGTGGCGGTAGTAGACAACGTCGCCTGGGGCAAAAGCATGTGTCTGCCGCTGCACAGGAACCTAATCCGGCAGATGTAGCAAAGACATCAATGTTCGATGAGGACAACCGTGGAGCAACTCAGCCGGCGAGCGACCATCTCGGGGCTGAGAGCAATACGAGGACAAAAAGAGCAGTAACGCGTCCTCCCGAGAATGCGACTCTTTCAACTTCAACATCTGTGACTTGAAAGTCCTGACGAATCGTTCAGTGGCACCGTTTGACTGTGGCGAAAACGGCGAGGACGTCAGATGTTGAATACCATTGGCCTTGCCGAATGACTGAAATTCTGTGGACATGAATTTGTGGAAGACCTTCAATGCAAAAGACAGCAGATAACGCTTGGATGGTGGCAGATGACGTCCTGGAAGACATCCGGACAACAAAAGGAAAATTACTGAATGAATCTACCACAACCAACCATCGAGCATTCCAGAATGGACCAGCAAAATCAATGTGTAAGCGTTGCCAAGGGGAAGTGGCTTTTGGCCATGCAAAGAATGTCCGCGGTGGTGCTGATTGTTGTTCGGCACACACCATGCAAGAAGAGCACATATTCGTAATCGTGGCATCAATTCCGAACCAAGTACAGTGCTGACGAGCAAGTTGTTTCGTTCTCACTATACCCCAATGTCCTTGGTGGAGAAGCTGTAAGACAGAGGACTGTAACGAACGTGGGACCACGACCCTGGACTGATCATTATCTGAACGCAACAGCAAAACACCACGTCGTACAAAAAGTCTCTCCTGGTGAGCAAAAAATCAGCGAACCAACGGATCCCCGATCCGTGACTTTGACAAGGGCCATTGTGTAGCAACAAAACGCAGAACAGTAGCAAGGACAGGGTCAGCAGCTGTGGCTGTAGCTACACGACGAAAATCAATCAGAAATGATTCGACCACGTCATCGGTTTCCGAATCAATGAACATGCAAGCAAGTTCGGAGGAATCGAATGCTCTAGCCTCAGCAACAGGCAAACGGGAAGATGCATCGGCGTTTACGTGCTTAGCAGTGGACCGATACAAGATATCGTAGTGGTACTGTGAGAGGAAAATAGACCAGCGAATGAATTTCTGCGCTGTACTTGGAGGTACAGGCTGGTTCGGATGAAAAAGCGATGTCAAAGGTTTGTGGTCTGTGATTATGGTAAAGTGACGACCATACAAGAAATCATGAAACTTTGTAACACCAAATATGAGAGCCAATGCTTCTTTCTCGATCTGTGAATAATTTCTTTGTGCAGACGAGAGTAATTTGGACGCAAAGGCAATAGGGCGATCATGCGATCCATCTTTGTGCGCAAGCACAGCACCGATCCCGAAATCTGATGCATCCACCATCAACAAAAGGGGCTTCTGGGGATCGAACGGTGTAAGGCAAGTATTGGAAAGCAACGCCGATTTCAACTGGCGAAAGGCGCGTTTGCATGCCGTCGTCCAGACAAACGGAACACCTTTACGGCGTAAGTGATGAAGCGGAGCTGAAATGGAAGAGGCATGTGGAACATATCGGTGATAATAGTAGATTTTTCCCAGCACACTCTGTAGCTGCTTCAAATTCTGCAGCGAAGGCAAGTCTTGTATGGCACGGAGGTGCTCGGGACTGGGATGTATGCCTTGAGCATTGAAGTACATGTCCCAGGTAGGGCAAGTCACGAGCAAAAAACACACATTTGTCCTTCCGCAAGTGAAGACCATTTTGTCGCAAGACCTGAAATAATGTTCTGAGATTGGCGAAATGTTCTTCTGCTGTCTTTCCGGAGATCACAATATCGTCCAGATAGTTTGCTGCAGTAGGGAACGACGCACAAACAGTTTGTAGATATTGCTGAAACAATGCAGGGGCGGATGCACACCCGAATGGCAGTCGTTTGAATTGATACAAACCAAGATGCGTGTTAACCACCAAAACGCGCTGGGATTCTTCGTCCACCGGTATTTGCAAGTATGCATCTGCTAGGTCCAACTTCGAAAAATATTTACCCGGGCACAGTTTGTCAAAAAGATCTTCCGGGCAGGGTAAAGGAAAAGTTGCAGGCACTAGTTGTGGATTCACTGTTGCCTTGAAGTCCACACAAAGTCTCAATTTTCCGGAAGGTTTTGGCAAAATTACTAAGGGTGATGCCCAGAGAGAAGCCTGCACACGTACAATTACACCTTGTGATTCCAAATCGTGTAATGTTTTTGCGACCTCATCACGCAATGCGTGGGGAACATTGCGCGCTCTGAAAAATTTCGGTTGCGCATTTACGTTCATTTCCAAATGTGCTTTATAGTTCTTAGCGCAACCAAGGCCCGGTGCAAAAATGTCTGCAAATTCTTCACATAGACGAGAAACACTGTCTGAAGGCACAGTCTGGTTCACTGATAGGACCTGATTTACTATAGACAAGTTAAACAACTGAAATAAATCGAAATCAAACAAGTTCACTGCAGAAGAAGAACGAAGGACGTAAAATGACACAAGTTTTGTTTGTTCTTTGTATGTTGCAAGAAGGCTGCACTGTCCTAATACAGGGATATCTTGACCTGAATAACTAGTTAACTTAACATTTGCAGCATGCAACGGAGGTGTGCCCAGCTGTTTGTACGTGTCTTGATTGATCAGTGAAACTGCAGCTCCAGTATCGAGCTGGAATGGTATCACTTTGCCGTTAATGTCCAAGTCTACAAAAAGTTTATTGTCCTGCTGACAAGAGCGACTGTCTCGTGCAATGTGAACTGTCACTGGCACATAATCACTTGCGACTTGACGGGATTTCCGGCGATGTCGACGCACACTATTTGTGGGACGAACACAGTCACTGTTAGAGAGAGTGGCACTGGGCGGAGTGGAATGAACTACATGAATTTCCATGGGCAAAGTTTCACGAGCCTGAGTATCCTTGGTTCGAATTCGGTGCAAAGGAAAGGTTGTGAGTGTCCGATCTGAGCTTTTTCTGGCAAACACTCTGAACATGTCCTTTTTTGTTACAGAAAAAGCAAATAGCTTGGCGTGACGGGCAATTCTCACGCGAATGTCTAGTAGCGCACCGTGGGCATGATTTTAGCACTGCATTGGCTTGCCTGCACGACACGTGTGGCTGAGAGCCTGGCGGCAGCGGCGCGGTCAGGCGCGAGGGCTGTTTACTGCTCCATGCAGCTCGCCCGGCGGGCCGGCTAACCTGACACATGGCTGGTCAAGTTTCAAATGATGCCTGAGCAAAGTCAAGTGTGTCCTGCCGATCCAATATGTCCATCACCTGTTGAAGGGAGGGATTGACTTGTTTCAAAATCTGTTTCCTTGTACGAACATCAGAAACATTCTGTGCAATTGCATCACGTACCATAGTATCTGTATAAGGGAGTCCACATTGACACTCAAAAGCACAATCCCTAGTAAGGCCTTGCAAGGTTGCAACCCACTCCCGATTAGATTGACCTGCCGTACGTTTTGTATGAAAGAAGGTATACCTTTTCGCAACTACATTGACTGATTCTTTGAAATATGCATCTAATGCAGACAAAATTTCGTCGTAGGACAGAGTTGCTACGTCGCGTCGGGGAAATAATTTGACTATCACACGGTACGTTTGTACGCCGACCAAAGACAACAAAAATGGCTGCCGCTCGTTACCTTGAATTCTGTAGGCGGCAAGATGGAATCCAAATTGGCGTGACCACTCCCTCCAGCTTTCCAGTGCAGCATCAAAAGGTCGAAAAGTTGGTGCAACAGGGTGTTGTGGCTGCGTTAGCGGTGGAGCGGTGGCTGCCGCATCATTTTGCATTGCCCGTTGACCCTGGACAAGCTGTCCAAGGGCATCCAGTAAGGCCTGCGTCTGCTGATTCTGTAAGCGATAAAATTCGGACAGTACATCTGGAGATTGTGGCGAAGCCATTACACAAATAAATCAGGGCAATATCGATAAGAAGGCTGTTGTGCCTCGTCGCCAATGTTTTGGTTGGCAGGAGAGCCAACACCGTGTTACTAGAGGAAGCCAAAAGGCACACGTTTTAGCTCACGCAGGCTGGCGTGAGGTCTGGAACAGGACAAGGAAATTAGAATTTAGAAAAAATGGATGTAGCTGGTGGAATACTTAGCTTTAATCCATTAATGGTGAACGTCGCTCTTGATGGTACATGATTCAGTATCAATAGTAACTGGTAATGGCGCCTTGCTAGGTTGTAGCAAATTACGTAGCTGAAGGCTATGCTAACTATCGTCTCGGCAAATGAGAGCGTATTTTGTCAGTGAACCATCGCTAGCAAAGTCGGTTGAACAACTGGGGCGAGTGCTAGGAAGTCTCTCTAGACCTGCCGTGTGGCGGCGCTCGGTCTGCAATCACTGATAGTGACGACACATGGGTCCGACATATACTAACGGACCGCGGCCGATTTAAAGGCTACCACCTAGGAAGTGTGGTGTCTGGTGGTGACACCACACATCACATATTAACCTTTCATAAGAAATGTTATAGCAACCATTGTGTTCACCCATTACAAACAAAACCATCACCTTTTCTCAATGACATGTGGACAGGTATGCTGAATGTTAAGATGCAGAAGGAAAGACCATCACAACAGGAACCTGTATCTTAAATCATGTACTTGTAGTACTCTACTCAATACAAGGGCACTTCATCCTTATGATGTGTATTGAATTAATCAGTTTACAGTCAACTACCAATTGAGAAGAAAAAGTACAGACAGAAAAGGAATACAGCCTGGGGAGAGCAAATGTAGTGAGATGCAGAAAGAAGAGAAAGGGAAGATGGAGAAAGTTTAATACTGTCATCTTACAAGGTCGACATTATAAAGCTTTCTAACGTTCTCTATGGCAGTAGATCCTAATTACCTTTTAGTGGCTGTGTACACATATGTAGGCCTAAAGTCATGTAATCCCATTATCAGTCTGATAGACACAGTGGAGATAGAAAAACTTAATCATATGTGGATTTTCTTCCAAAACCTAAACAAGAGATTCACATCTGTCTACTCTGAAACAAAAACACACTCCTGCCAATGTTTAAAGCTTCAGCCACTCGCTGTCAAACCATTACTGATGTTTCTGATTCTCTGCTAGAAGTGGTTCAGTGGGAAAAGAAGGGTAAAACCCTGTAGAACCTCACATCAAAAGGAACATTCTTCCATCAAAGACAGTGGAACGGAGTTAAGTCAGTTTACCCAGCACGGTGTTGAGTTCATTAATGTTACTAGGAGCTTGGACGTCCTGTTTGACAGTGAAGTGTGACTGCAAAGGTTGGATCCCCTGATTTTTAACCATATGTTCTAAGTATTCAGTATGGAAGAAGGAGAACTTGACTTTATTACACTTTAATCCAGCATCTGAGAGCACTTGACACAATTTCCTGAGATCGGAAAGATGTTCATCAGGAGTACAACCCAAAACAACTATGTCATCCAAATATTTTGAACAAGAAAGAACTACAGTAGTCAACTGTGATGAATAACATTGAAAAATTGCAGGTGCATATGCACTGCTGAAGGGCACCCTCAAAAACTTAAATAACACCATATGGGTATAGGTCACAAAAACTTGTGACTGTTCATCCAAGGTAAGCTGCAAAATAAGCATTGTGAATATCAATTTAGTAACAGAAGCAACGTGTTTCAGGTTTATCCATAAGCTCCTCAGGCTGTTGCAAAGGAAAAGGGTCAGTCACAGTCTGTGGATTTATTGTTGCCTTTAAATCTGCACATAAACAATCTGCCTGAAGGTTCCTTTATTATCACCAATGGTGATGTCCACTGACTAGCTGCAACAGGGGAAATCATACCATTGTCCTTCAAAGATATGAGTTCTTGTGTCACCTGATCTCTGATAGCATGAGAGACTGGCTGTGCATAGCAAAACTGTGGTTGCGCATTGTTTTTCATGGTAATGTGAGCCTCATAATTATTATCTTTGCTTAGGCCATCTTGAAAAAGTCACTAAATTCATCACAAAGTTGAGCTACCTTGTCTGTAGACCAGAAGAGTTCACAGAGGGAACATTATCTTGAATGTGCAAACCAAACAAATCAAATGAATCCATACTACAAATATTTTTACTGTCACATGAGCACAACATTGTGAATGAAACTGTTTTTGAAATGTCACAAAAAGTGGCAGGTAAGCTGCAAATACCTAGCACAGGAATGTCATTCCCACAATAACCGGAAAGAGATGCCTGTGATTGATGTAGAGTAGGCTTGCCTAACAGTTCATAAGTGCTATTGTTCAACAAGGTCATTGACATACATGTGTCCAACTGCATACATGTTTTGCCACTGGCAATCTGCGAGAGTGACAAACAGCATATTTGCCTGACACTGAACACAAAAAGTGTGTGAGGAATTCACTGTTGCACTTGATTTCAACTGTGTAACACTGGAGTACGAAAAAATTATATTGACATTCATCCATTGACTGAAACTTGTGAGAAAATGTGAAGTGAATGTTGCACTTGCAATTTTGCAGACAGCTTGAAGGTGACTTCACTTGCCACAGTGATATTGCTTAGCATCATGGCAAGGACAAAAAAATGGCTCTGAGTACTATGGGACTTAACATCTGAGGTCATCAGTCCCCTAGAACTTAGAACTAATTAAACGTAACTAACCTAAGGACATCACACACATCCATGCCCGAGGCAGGATTCGAACCTGCGACCGTAGCGGTCGCGCGGTTCCAGACTGAAGCGCCTAGAACCACTTGGCCACCCCGGCTGGCCTGGCAAGGACATGCCTGCTGCTTGTGAGCCATAAAACAATGAGGACAAGATTTAACACTACTAGTTTTCTGCATAGCACACTAAGTCTGTTTACATTTCTGCCCTTCCTGAGACTTGGCATGCTGCAGTGCATGAGCTACAGTCACCACCTGTTTATTACGACTACTACTCGGTAGTGCATGAGTAGGAGTGAAATCAAAGTCTACTATTGCACTGTCATATGAATCCTGATGCTCCACTAGTTCCAAAATCTGTTGCAAACTAGGTTCATGATTCTTGAAAAGTCATGACTTGTAAGCCCTTATAAGTCTGCTACCCACTGCTTATAGGTGTGATTATGTTGTCTCCTCACCTGAAAAAATTGGTAACATTAATCTGCTCATCATAGTACTTGTCTAGAGTGGCAATTTGTTTGTCATAAGGAAAATATTCAGCGCAAATGGTAGGGAAGAGTTTGCAGGCAAGCTGGTAGACAGACACTCTGACTGTCGCAAGAAAATGAGATTTCTTGTCCCTACCTTCAATATGACGTGCCTTCAAGAGGTTGTTGAACTGTGCACAGTACTAAGATCATTCCAGTACTGAGGAATAGGTGAATGCTTAGACAGTATGCAGAAATGATTAGAAGCACACATGATCTGAATGGTACTATAACTTTACTTTACTTGAACAGCAAGTCTAAGAGATGGTCTGTTGATCAGAGCCTAATCCTCATAAACAATCCCAATACAGAAACCCTGCTATAAACTGTTGAGGCTTCAGCTGACTCTGCTTTTAGACTGGTAGTCAACTGGGCTGGCCTTGTTGTGGTGTCTTCTTATTCTGGACTGGTGGTGGTTCTACATGCACATATAGGTGGAGGTGTGGCTTCAAGGTGGCTGTGGATTAGTGAGGGCATCATGCAGTTTACTACCAACCTTGGGATGTGTTGTGACTGGTGTGGTATTGATACTGTATGACACCACAATTCCAGCTCTGTGATTCTGGGCTCAAAGGAACTGTAGAGACTGGTGCTCTAGGAGTGTGTTTGAAAGTATTAATGGAAAATGACAGTTCGAAGTAAAAAAAAAAATTGCGACCAGTTCCCTAAAGTATTCTTCAACTACCTGGCATTCTGTACATGAGAGATCATTTAGATCACAGGTTGGTACAATCAATATCAGCTCCCTTACAGCATTATGTCAGTTTTCAAAGTTTGTAATTTCAGTTTTTAATGAGTCTCATGAATCTTAATCATTTTGTTTTTTTACAGTATATTTGTTTGTTACTTTATCTGATTTTTCTTTAGATTTGTTTTTATTATACTGCTATTCAGATTTTTTCTTATACATTAAAAAATCTAAGCATACACTTGATTTTCTCCATTTGTTTATCAACATGAACCATGCTTCTGTTCAGCAACTGCAACAGGCAATACATTTTTCTCATTCTTTGGCACACTACCAAACCTAGTTGGAGGACCATGCTTTGAAGTTCATAGGCTATCTCATCTACTTCAGTTTTGCCACATATTACCCCAGTTGTGCATGTCAAATTATGCATTCTCTTCTTTTTCTCTTGCTATTAATTAGCTCTCAAAATGGATTAATTATTTGGATAATCATTTCCATTCTATACTGAGCTTTTTCTTTAACACATCATGTTCTCATATTTCATTGAGCTCTATATTTTGATACTGACTATTGCATTTTTCTTTCCAAGTGTTGTCCTATTATTCCACCTGTGACATTCCACACTATCACATTTTGCTGTCTTGTAAGAAACAGTTAATCGGAAGCTCTGAACTTCATATTTTCAAATTTGAAATTTCTAATCTTTCATTGAGTTCTTTAATTAATTTGTCATACATGTTACTGTTGTGACAACAATAAAAATGCCTTCCGTGTGTTTCTTTAGCAAGTAAATGCAACCTGTTCAGTCTGTGTTTCTCTTCCTCAGGCATGTACAGAAATGGTGATGCCAATGTGTTCCAATGGAGTTACAGATATGTTTGACAAAGTGAAGTGGAATTTCACATCATTTTCACAGTCTTGCTACAAGAAGTGGAAAGTATATCCCCAAGCAGACTTAGCTATAAAAACATATGGTGGAAAGGATATATCCACAGCATCAAACATTGTGTTCAGGTAGCCTTATAATGTATTTCATATCTAAAATACTTCTATGTCAATGTCTTTTAAACATTTCGAGCATGTCTGGAAATTTATATCATATCCTTCTGCTTATACTGATCAAAATTTATTTAGGTAACTGAGTATTAATAGATTTTTATAGTAGTATTTGACCAAGTAGTATTTGTTAAAATTTGTTAATAAAAATTTTTTCTGTGGAAAACAGCAATGGTCTCTTGGATCCATGGTCAAGTGGTGGTGTTCTGAAAAATGTCTCAGAGACTGCAGTGGCAGTTCTTATTCCAGAAGGTGCTCATCATCTTGACTTGAGGGAATCCAATGAAGCAGATCCTTCCTCTGTGAAGTGGGCTCGACGGTTTCATCAACGCTCAATTAGTTCATGGATAACTCAACATTATAAGAGTTGAAAACCACTTTGTACTTCTGTTTTGTGTGTTAATCCTGAAAATTAAAGTGATTTACACGCACATTAATTCCATTATGTGTCATCGTTACTCATTGTACACTGATCGTTGCTGTAGTGGACTTTGTAATCGATGACTTAAAACATCTTAATTAGTTATATCTAAATGATACTATAGATTATATAAAATTAAGACAAAATATTATATCTACTGCAAGTAAGAAATGACAGTGTAACAATTAACAGTATCAGTAAGTTTTCCAATCTCTTCCTTAAGAAACAACTTTTTATTTATCATAACATCATTCACAACTTTTGTTTTTACATGAATGTAATATTTGTTTGAAAATTTGGTAAATTCATAAAGTCTTTTTTTTAGTTTATTGTTAATAAATCCTTTTCTAAATGGCAATCAATTTGCCCCACACTTTTTTGATGGTGATCAACAACAGTGCCATAAATGAGATTGCTAACACATGCCAGTGCAATGGAACTTGGTGATTCCAATTCTGGTAATGTTAGAAACTTTCATCACCACTATTTGGCTGGCAAAGGGAGAAGAGATGATAGAGTACAGTTCTTGATCACCAGGTACTGTACTTATCCTTGATTAGATGGTTGAATCCCAGACCACTCCACAGTATCTCAAGGAGTGAGGCATGTGACACTCTTGATGGTGATTCATTCTTCAGATGGGATGTTTAACATCATGTGTCCATGATATTACTCAAGAGGAGCTAGCTATGTGCTAGCATCAACATTCACCCATTATCCTTCTTTCTAAATCAGCAACATAAACTCAACATTACACTCAACGTACAGTCACTATAGTGAGCTGCACTAAACAGCTACACTTGTAATGCATTTCTACGTTCTGTGGTCTGTGTTAAATGAAGTGAGAGAAAATGCAACAAAGAGCAAACTTAATAATGCAGAGTTGAGTGTTCATAATCATATTACTGAATGAAATCTGTTCCCAGAGTTAGCCAAACCACTGTTTCTCTTAACAGACAGTATTCTGGAAGAAATAATTTTTCCTCGTGTGCTAATACTGGTTGTAGTCCAACTTTTGGAAAAGAGAAAAGAGAAGTGGGGGGGGGGGGGGGGGGGGGGGTTAAGAACGTTTAGAACTGTCGTTCTATTGCCTTGCTTTCAAAATGTAGCAAACTGATTGAAAAAGAAGTGTTTAAAACGCTCTTTGACAACAAAAGACGTGCTAATATTTTATGATAATGTTGTTGTATAATATATTAGATTATCTAACAATATTATGAGAAGGAAAGTTGCTACTCACCATATAGCGGAAATGCTGAGTCGCAGATAGGCACAACAAAAAGACTCTCACAATGGCTTTCGGCCATTTAGGCCTTCATCAACAATAGACAGACAGACAGACACACACACACACACACACACACACACACACACACACACACACCCAGGGAGTCCACAACTCTTTTGTGGACACATGTGTAGCGAGCACGGGACCCCGAGCTAATGTGGCCCTCCTTCCTTTCCGGGCTGCAGACCTTCCCTTCCCTTTCCGCATCCCTCCCCGTCCCCCATCTTCGCCCCCCCCCCCCCCCCACCTCTGGCTCTTTCCTTCCCTTTCTCCCCCTCTGGGAGTATGGTTTGTGCCTACGTCCGGAGACGGACGCTCGAAACTTTTCCAACTTACTTGCTTTCTACACTTAAAAGTCCTCGTCCTTCCTCTGTCCTTCTCTTTTCCTTCCCTCTTCTCCTTGCCCTTTTCTCCGCTGCGGCGTTTGAGACCCCCTCTTCTTTCCTTTCCCTTTCTCTTTTTTCCTCCCTGTGCGTGTCTGAAGGCCGACCCACGCACTTCCATGCGTAGCCGGTGACGGGGTAACGCATAATTCCCCGCCCCGGGTAGACAGGTAGGACACGTACGTACCCCCTGGTAACGGCCAGGCCCAGGAAGGGGTGATTACCCGAGCTGATACCTTCCGAAAGTGCCGATTGGTCCCTCCGTCCGTTTGTCGGGAGGTGTGACCTGAGGTGTGAACAATCACCTAAGGCGGGTGTGCCCTCGGTGAGGGCCCCCACAAGGGAGGAGCGCGCCATCGGAGACGCCGGTAATCATGGGGGATTCTTCCGCAATGGTTTCCTCACCTTCCACTATGTCTGCTCACAAACGTAAGTTCACTGAGTCTCAGTCACAGACGGTTCTTCCATCGTTGCCACAGTTCCTTGTTGTTTCTCGGTCTGACGAAGGTCACGACTTTTCCACGGTCAACCCTTTCATTATTCAGAAAGGTGTCGACGCAATTGCGGGTCCTGTAAAGTCTTGTTCCAGATTACGGAATGGCACCCTGTTGTTGGAAACACACAGTGCCCTCCAGGCTCAAAAATTGCTGCGTACTTCTCTGCTCCACACCTTCCCTGTCCGGGTGGAACCGCACCATACCTTAAATTCCTCGCGTGGAGTCATTTATACACGCTCCCTCGATGGATTGTCTGACGAAGAAATTCAGCACTACCTGTCTGACCAGGGCGTCACAGCTGTTCATCGGGTTATGAAAAGGGTTGACTCGAACATCATTCCAACCCGCACTGTCTTCTTGACATTTGACAAAGTTCAACTCCCATCAAAAATCAAAGCAGGCTATGAGATAATTTCCGTTCGCCCTTACGTCCCAAACCCTACGCGTTGCTATCGATGTCAGCGGTTCAATCACACCAGCCAGTCCTGTTCCAATCTGGCCAAATGTGTTACGTGTGGCAAGGATGCCCATGAGGGTGCTTGTCCACCTCCAACCCCTCGCTGCATCAACTGTATGGGTGACCACGTTGCTTCCTCTCGAGATTGCCCCGTTTTTAAGGACGAAAAACTCATCCAGGAAATAAGAGTGAAGGAAAAGGTGTCGACCTTTGCTGCTCGAAAGTTACTCGCCAGTCGACAGCCCACTGTGCCTCAGACAGGAAAATACAGCACTGTCCTTGCTTCTCCTCGGCCAACAAAGGAGGCGGCCATGCAGACTTGCGACCTCACCTTTAGTACCACGGTCGTCAGATCGGCCAGCGCAAAGATCGCCCGTTCAACCTCACCACTTTCGCCTGCCCACTCTATGGCTCACCCTTCGTCGGGTTCTGCTAAATCTCGAGCCCAAAAGTCAGACGCCAAGTCTTCGAAAAAAGAGCATTCTCGTGAAGAGTTTTTACGTACCGCAACTTCACAACCATCGGTTCCTCCTTCATCTAAACATCATACTTCCAAGAAGGCTATGAAGAAACACAGTTCCTCTCCTTCTCCGCCAAGGCGTGTCCCATCTACAGCACCACCTGGCGGAAATCGCCCTCGGCCGTCTTCTGTGTCGCCAAGGCGCACTGCTGGTGGCCGATCAACTGGCCGATCGTTGGTGGCTGGAGCTGCTCCTGACCAACCTATGGATCAGGATCTTCTGCCTTCGACTGAATGCCATTCCATGCTGTCGGTCGCAAGCTCTGAGCAGTCGTTGAGTTGACAGCACCCTTGGTCACGTTCCTCCATTTTCTGTTCACCCTATGTCCATTATCCACTGGAATATCCACGGCATTCGAGCCAATCGGGATGAATTGTCGATCCTCTTACGATCCTACTCGCCGGTCATCTTCTGTCTTCAGGAAACAAAGCTGCGTCCCCATGACCGCTTTGTTCTCCCTCATTTTCAGTCCGTCCGATATGACCTCCCCTCTGTTGAAGGCACTCCAGCCCATGGAGGACTCATGATTCTGCTCCACGATACTCTCCATTATCACCAAATCCCCTTAAACAGTTCCTTCCAAGCTGTCGCCGTCCGTCTTTCCCTTTCTGGATACACGTTCTCTCTTTGTACGGTATACATTCCATCGTCCACACCAATGGCACGAGCTGATCTCCTTCATCTTCTTGGTCAGCTTCCACCCCCCTATTTGCTGGTTGGGGACTTCAATGCCCACCACCCGCTTTGGGGATCTCCACATCCTTGTCCACGTGGCTCACTTTTGCTAGACGTCTTCCACTAAGCAGATCTAGTCTGCCTCAACACTGGGGTCCCCACATTTTTGTCTGCCTCCACGACAAATTTATCTCATTTGGACCTTGCGGTCGGTACTGTTCCGCTAGCTCGGCGCTTCGAATGGTTCGCCCTTGATGATACACACTCGAGTGACCACTTTCCATGTGTTCTTAGACTGCAGCCTCAACTGCCATACATGCGCTCGCGACGCTGGAAGTTTGCCCACGCCGATTGGACACTTTTTTCGTCTCTAGCGACATTCGATGACCGTCGCTTTCCCAGCGTCGACGATGAGGTCACACATATTACCGACGTTATTCTCACAGCTGCGGAACGTTCAATACCACGCACCTCCGAATTGCCCCGGCGCCCCCCAGTTCCTTGGTGGAACGAGGCATGCCGTGACGCAATACGTGAGCGGCGACGTGCTCTTCGCATTTTCCGTCACCATCCAACTTTGGCAAACTGTATCCGATATAAGCAGCTCCGTGCGCGATGCCGTCGCGTCATCCGCGATAGCAAGAAGGCAAGCTGGAAATTCTTTATTAGCTCATTTAACACCTTCACTCCCTCCTCGGAAGTTTGGAGTCGGCTTCGACGGTTCTCAGGCGCGCCTAGTTTCTCCCCGGTCTCTGGGCTCACTGTCGCGCATGATACCTTAGTGGACCCCGTCGCAATTTCTAACTCATTGGGTCAGCACTTTGCTGAGATTTCGAGCTCTTCAAATTACCCGCCAGCGTTTCTCCCGAAGAAACGTGCAGCGGAAGTGCGACATCTTGCTTTCTCCTCTCAAAATCACGAAAGCTACAATACTTTTTTCTCCATGCGGGAACTCCAACATGCCCTCTCTTCTTCTCGCTCCTCCGCCCCAGGACCGGATGGTATCCATGTCCAAATGTTGCTGCATTTATCAACCCATAGCCTGCGTTACCTCCTTCGCCTTTACAATCGAATTTGGACCGACAGTACCTTTCCCAGGCGATGGCGGGAAGCTATTGTCGTTCCCGTTCCGAAACCTGGAAAGGACAAACATCTCCCCTCTAGCTATCGCCCCATTTCTCTCACGAGTAGTGTCTGTAAGGTTTTGGAGCGTATGGTGAATTACCGTTTAGCTTGGTGGCTGGAATCCCGCAGTCTTTTAACACCAGCCCAATGCGGATTCCGAAAGCATCGTTCTGCCGTTGACCATCTTGTTGCTCTCTCCACTTATATCATGAACAATTTTCTCCGGAAACGCCAAACGGTAGCAATATTTTTTGATCTGGAGAGAGCATACGATACCTGTTGGAGGACAGGCATCCTCCGCACACTGTTCTCTTGGGGCTTTCGAGGCCGGCTGCCCCTTTTTCTTTGCGAATTTATGGCAGAGCGCACATTTAGGGTGCGGGTGAACACTACTCTCTCCCGTACTTTCTCCCAATAAAACGGGGTACCCCAGGGCTCTGTGCTGAGTGTTGTACTGTTTGCCATCGCCATTAATCCAATTATGGATTGTCTCCTTCCTGATGTCTCGGGCTCCCTCTTTGTGGACGATTTTGCGATCTACTACAGCTCTCAACGGACCAGCCTGCTTGAAAGACGTCTTCAAGGATGTCTCGATCGCCTCCACTCGTGGAGCATCGAAACCGGCTTCCGTTTCTCACCCAGTACGACCGTTTGTGTTAATTTTTGGCGACGTAAGGAGTTTCTTCCGCCCTCCTTACATCTAGGTCCTGTCAACCTTCCGTTTTCCGACGTCGCTAAATTCTTGGGTCTTATGTTTGACAGAAAACTGTGCTGGTCCTCCCACGTTTCCTATCTTTCGGCTCGCTGTCTGCGTTCCCTTAACACCCTCCGTGTCCTGAATGGTACCTCCTGGGGAGCGGACCGAGTGGTCCTTCTCCGCCTCTATCGCGCCTTAGTGCGCTCGAAATTGGATTATGGAAGCATAGTCTACTCCTCTGCTCGGCCGTCTATTCTTCGGCGTCTCGACTCTATCCCCCACCGTGGATTACGTTTAGTGTCTGGAGCTTTTTACACCAGCCCTGTGGAAAGCCTTTATGCTGAGACTGCTGAACCTCCGCTGTCCAATTGGCGGGCAGTCCTTCTGAGTCGTTATGCTAGCCATCTGCCTTCCATGCCTGCTAATCCAGCCCATGACCTTTTTTTCGACACCTCCTTTGATGTCGGGTATGCAGGCCGCTCCTCCTCCCTACTACCCCCGGGAGTCCGCTTCCGTCAACTGCTCCATTCTCTCTCCTTCCGCTTTCCTAAAACCTTCTTGACAACTTGGGGTACAGCACCACCTTGGCTCCATCCCCGGATCGACTTGCTCAGAGACCTATGTCAATTTCCCAAGGATGGTACCCCTACACTTGTCTACCGTCGGGCATTTGCTGCTCTATGTGCACAAATGACGGAAGCCACATTTATTTACACCGACGGCTCAAAAACATCGTTAGGTGTAGGGAGTGCCTATATTGTTGGCGACACCCCAAATCACTTTCGGCTTCCCGACGAGTGTTCGGTTTATACTGCGGAGCTTTACGCTGTTCTCCAGGCTGTCCACTACATCCGCCGCCATCAGCGGATACAGTACGTAATCTGCTCAGATTCTCTCAGCTCTCTCCTAAGTCTCCAAGCTCTTTACCCTGTGCACCCTCTGGTCCACCGGATTCAGGACTGTCTGCGCTTGCTCCACCTGGGGGGCGTCTCAGTGGCGTTCCTCTGGCTCCCGGGACACGCTGGTATCTGTGGGAATGAGGCGGCCGATATAGCGGCCAAGGCCGCAGTCTCTCTTCCTCGGCCAGCTATTCAGTCTCTTCCGTTTACCGATCTACGGAGCGGTTTATGTCGCCAAGTTGCTCATTTATGGCACGCGCATTGGTCAACACTTCCCCATAATAAATTGTGGGAAGTGAAAGCCCTTCCTTGCACTTGGACCTCTTCCTCCCGAACGCGTCGTCGGGAGGAGGTAATTTTAGCTGGACTCCGGATAGGGCACTGTCTTTTTAGCCATCGACATCTTTTAAGCGGTGATCCTCCCCCACTCTGTCCCCACTGCTCTCAGCTGTGGACGGTCAGACACCTTTTAATTGAATGCCCCTATTTTAATCCGTTACGCTCCCGTCTACAGCTATCGCCTGATCTATCGTTGATTTTAGCAGATGACACGCGCTCAGCTCACTGCATTCTACAGTTTATTAGTGACAGTGAAATGACGTGTCATTTGATTTTTTTTTTTTTTTTTTTTTTTTTTTTGGGGACAACCAACCCCTTTCTATAGTGGATTTTTAAGCATTCCTTCTGCCTTTAGTTTCTCAAATTTTATGACTTTGTTCCCCTTGCTGCTGATTTTAAATTTCGTTTTTTTCCTGTTTCCTACGTCACGGGCTGGGCGCTAATGACCATAGAAGTTTTGCGCCCTAAAACCACAAACAAACAAAAAAAAAAAAAAAAAAAAAGAAAAACACACACACACACACACACACACACACACACATGCAAACACAACTCACACATACGACTGCAGCCAACTGAAGCCACACTGTGAGCAGTAGCATCAGTACATGATGGGAGTGGTAACTGGGTGGGGTTGAGGAGGAGGCTGCAGCGGGGAGGGGGAGGGATAGTATGGTGGGGATGACGGACAGCAAAGTGCTGCAGGTTAGGCTGAGGGCAGGGGAGAAGTGGGGATTGGGGGGGGGGGGGGGGGGGGAGGAGTAGCAAAAAAGGAGAGAAATAAAAAGACTGGGTGTGGTGGTGGAATGATGGCTGTGTAGTGCTGGAATGGGAACAAGGGAGGGGCTGGATGAGTGAGGACAGCGACTAATGAAGGTTGAGTCCAGAAGGGTTACAGGAACATAACGTGCTCTTCGCATTTTCCATGCATATCCATGCATATCAACCCTACTAACCAGCAGCATTGCCTCTCCACTTCAACAGCTGCCATCCATTCCATACCAAGAAGTCCTGTCTGTACAGCCTAGCCACCTGTTGTTGTCGGATCTGCAGTGACAATCAGTTGCTCTTGAAATATACCGAGGTTCTCACTGAAACCTTCACTGACCGTAATTATCCTCCCAACCTTGTACAAAAACAAATCTTCCATGCCTTATCTTTCCAGTCTTCCACCACCACCCAGAGTCCCACTGTCCGGCCACAGAGGAGCATTCCCCTCATAACTCAATACCACCCAGGTCTGGAACAACTCAATTACATTCTCTGACAAGGTTTTGATTACCTCTTGTCGTGCCCTGAAATGAGAAGTGTCCTGCCCATTATCCTTCCCACCCCTCCCACAGTGGTATTCCACCGTCCACCGAACCTACACAATATACTTGTCCGTTCTTACACAACCTGTGCTCCCAGTCCCTTACCTCATGGCTCATACCCCTGTGATATAGACCTAGATGCAAGACCTGTACCATACATCCTCCCACCATCACCTACTCTAGACCAGTCACTCACATCACTTATCCCATCAAAGGCAGGGCTACCCGTGAAACCAGTCATGTGGTCTGCAAGCTAAGCTGCAACCACTGTGCTGTATTCTATGTATGCATGACAACCAACAAGTTGGCTGTCCACATGAATGGCCACTGACAAACTGTAGCCAAGAAACAAGTGGACCACCCTGTTACTGAACCACTGCCAAACATGATATTCTTCATTTCAATGACTTCTTCACAGCCTATGCCATATGGATCCTTCCCATCAATACCAGCTTTTATGAATTGCGCAGGTGGGAACTCGCCCTGCAATATATCCTACATTCCCATAACCCTCCTGGCCACAACCTTCATTAATTGCTATCCTCACCCATCCAGCCCCTTCCCTTTTTCCATTCCAGCACTACACAGCCGTCATTCCACCACCACACCCAGTCTTTTTATTTCTCTCCTTTTCTGCTACTCCCCCCCCCCCCCTCCCCCATCCCCACCTCTCCCCTGCCCTCAGTCTAACCTGCAGCACTTTGCTGTCCACCACTCCCACCATACTATCCCTCCACCTCCCAGCTCCAGCCTCTTCCTTACCCCCACCCAGTCACCACTCGCATCATACACTGGTGCTGCTGCTCACAGTGTGGTTTCAGTTGCCTGAGACTGCAGTCGTGTGTGTGTGTGTGTGTGTGTCTATTGTTGATGAAGGCCTTAATGGACAAAAGCTACATTTGTAAGAGTCTTTTTGTTGTACCTATCTGCGACTCAGCATCTCCGCTGTATGGTCAGTAGCATCGTTCCTTCTCATAATATTGTTACATTCCATCCTAGATTTTCCATTGTTTGATATTAGATTATCTGTAGCACAGTTTCAAAAATTGCTGGAATACTATGTCAACAGCAGTTCAGCTGATCATTATGACACTGAAAGGACTTACGATAAATGCCCAGCAACAGAAGTGTCCTTAAACCTCTCAAAAATGTTTGATATATTTCACTGTTGTGTTCTGTTATCTAAAGCTGCACATAATGATGACTGTAAAAGTCATGCTATTAATACAATGATATTAAAAAGTTATTAAACAGTACTCAGAAGTTAGATATGATAATGGAGAAGTAATAGAAAGGATAAGGTTCACAATAAGAAACATACATTTTAGGATTAGATTGGATTCAGTTTTCGTTCCACAGGCCCAAAAAATGAGATGATTCTCGTGGGTGTGGAACATGTCAGAAAGTATAAAATAAAAACATAAAACATTTGAATATAGTACTTACTACCCTGATCATTTATCAGGAGATTGTCGAAATAGGTGAATACAATGTGGTAAACTGGAACAGCTGATATTTACAGAATTAACACGCTGTCAGAATGAAACACTGTTACACACTATTAATAAATTTATCATAAACAAAATACCTAATCTTGTCTGTCGTGACCAAGTGTTGTCAAAACTGAAATGTAATAGACATTTTTACTTAAGCTGGTTTAACAGTCTCTGTTAAGATATCCATCTATAGAGTTGAAGGAGTTGCATACCAAAAAGTTATTCAGACTCTGTTTAAACCATGCTGTATCTGAAACCAAGTTTTTAATGGTTGTTGGCAAGTTATTGAAAATGTGTGTTCCTAAATATTGGACCCCTTATTGGACCAAAGTAAATGATTTTAGGTCTTTATGTAGATTGTTCTTATTCCTAGTATTGATACTATGTATTGAGCAGTTGGTTGGAAATAGAGATATATCACTTGCAACAAATTTCATTAAGGAATAAATATACTGAGAAGCAGTGGTTAGAACACAAAGTTCTTGAAGAGGTTTCTACATAATGTTCTTGAATTTACACTGTAAATGATTCTTATCACAAGCTTTTGCACCCTAAAAAATTTTTCTCAGTTTGATGAGTTACCCCAGGATATAATCCTATATGACATAATAGAATGAAAGCAAGCAAAGTATGCTAGGTTTTTTTATATTTTATCTCCTACATCTGACATCATTCTCACTGCAAATCAACAAGCGTGGATTCGCCTGTATTTGTGTCTCCATAAAGGTACAATTGTTTCTTACGCACCATCTTGGACCGAAAGGCCTCATTGTACCAGCGGACCACGGAAAGGGCACGTACAATGCACTTCTTCGCCTGAAATGATTCAAAGTATTTCTCTATAAATCTAATACGGGACCAATTGTTGACAAGAAACGAATCGGATAATCAATATATTGCGTACGTTCCGCCCATCGACGAAGACGAACATTAAATGACAAAGCGGAGTCATTACAGTTAGATATAGGTTCAGGATCAGATTTCGTAATATATATTAAGGCATTTTTTCTACTTCTACATTTCTGCAGGTCAAAAACACCATTAATACTACCAAACATAAATTCGAGCCCGGACCTAACATCTGCCAATAATTTGGGCTCTGCTAGTTTTAAATATGCATGAATGTGAGTAGAATTACCTCTAGCAAATGGTTCCTCCAAAACACAATATTCCGTAACGTTCCAAATAGACAAAACAGTTTTAATAAAATGTTTAGGTGCTTAAACAGTTCTGTGGTATGCCCTACCCAACTGAATTTATTATCGAGTTGAAATCCCAGAAGTTTAACACTGTCAACCTCTTCGATCTGCATGTCTTCATATGTTATACATGTGCTGGAAGGAAATCTATTACAGGTTCTGAACTGCATATAGTGGGTCTTCTGAAAGTTTAATGACAGTGACATTTATTAATGTCAGTGAAAATTTGATTAGCAGCTATTTCTAAATCTGTACTTGACTTGCTACTTATTGCAATGTTTCTATCATCTGCAAACAAAACAAACTTAGCATCTGGCAATATAACAGATGAGAGGCCATTAATGTACACTAGAAAAAGCAGTTGACCCAAGATGGAACCTTGAGGAACACCACATGTGATTAATTCCAAAGGTGAAGACTGACTGCTTACTGCACAGGTATTTTGCAACAACACCCTTTGTTTCCTGTTAGACATATGAAACTCAAACCAATTCGCAACATTGCATATTCTAATTTATTTAAGAGAATGCTATGGTTCACACAGTCAAGGGCTTTGGACAGGTCACAGAAAATGCCAATAGCCTCTAATTTATTATCTAATGAATTAAGTAATTATCATTGTCAATGTAAATAGCTTTTTCTATATCAGAACTCCTAAGAAATCCAAACTGTGACTTGGACAATATATTATTTCCAGTCAGAAACTTAAGGAGACACTGGAACACAACCTTTTCAAATATTTTTGAGAAAGCCGGCAAAAGTGAAATTGGTCGATAATTTGATGGTATCTCTTTATCCCCCTTCTTGTAGAGAGGCTTAACTTCAGCATATTTTAACCAGTCTGGAAATGCTTTGCTGATAAGAGATTGATTACACAAATAATTAAGATAGAACGCAGCTCACATGAGCACTCTTTGATTAACTTTGTTGATATGTTATCATACCCACTGGAATTCTTAGATTTTAATGATTTTTTGATGGATGCTACTTCTTTGGGTGACATATCATTTCCATTTTACTGAAGTTATTTTTAAAAACTGGTCTCAGATACTCCATTGCAGTGTTCTTTGAACCTGATAATGCCAAGCTGTCAGTTACAGAAATGGAGTATTTGTTTAAGAGGTTTGCAACAATACATGCACTTGTTACCAAAATCTCATTTATTTTTAGGGCTATCTGTACTTCTTACTTTTTGGCCCCACCTGTCTCTGCCTTCACCATATCCCATACAGTTTTTGTTTTGTTGCCTGATGTAATTATCTTTTTCTCATAATAAAGCTGCTTAGATTTCTGGATCACTTGCTTCAATATTATGCAGTATTATTTGTAATGCATTACAATTCTAACTAGATATCTAGATACTAGATACAATTCTAACTAGATATCTAGATACTAGATACAGTCTCCTTTGATCCTCAAGAGTCCATCTTGGGCTCATTCCTGTTTGGGGTATGCCAATTGTTGTTTTCCAGGTACTGTATGGCAATAAACCCCTCATTATGCCAACAATACGTTTGGCATCTACTTGGCAGATAGTACAGCTAATCAAAGTACATAACCGCATGGGTGTTTATAAATTATAAGAAAACATTTCAAGAAAGACTATTTAATAATTAATCCAGCCCAAACAAGTGTCATTTACATTAAACCAGATGCATCAAATAAAGAAATTGCTGTGAATGAAGAGATCACGGAATCCATCTGTTCAGTATATGAATATTTGAGTCTGTACAAAGATGAGAGGCTCTCATGAAAACAACAAGTTTATTTTTCAGAAGAGAGCCATAAGGATTGTAACAAAAACATGTTATCTAAAAATATGTCAAATAACTATAATATTCCAATAATTTATGTTACTTATTTATATTGTCTAGTTATTTATACAGAGTAGGAACTTCCAAGTTCAGAATCATAATACAAAGCACAGATTTTTCACATGATCAGTAGAAGATAGGCGTAGACAAAAAAGATCCTTTTTTCCAAGGAGCAAAGAGTCATCATTCACTAAGAAGTGAACTGAGTGTTGACAGGAGAGACTTTCAAGAAGTAGCTTAAGCAATGGCATATCTCGCAGGGTCCTGTACTAGGGGTGGTCATAAAGTTTTAATTATCGCCTCAAAAAAAAAATCAAGTGCTGTGTTAGTCCTTCTCTATGCACTCAGCCTTCAACATGACATTTTTTTCCAGTCATGGATCACTTTATGGAGACCTTGATTGTAGAAGTTTGTATTTTGGAGTTTCAGGAAACATTACTCCTCGAAAATCACTTTGTTATCATTCTGGAAATTCCTGCCACTCAATGGTTTCTGTATCCATGGGGAGAAAAAGAAGACACTGGCCGCTGTATACCTTATGAGCATAACCTTTTAGCACTACACCAGAGCAGTTCTAAAAAAAATTTCTCAACCTTATACTGAATCATTGGGATAAAAATCCTTATTTACTCTCCCACTACCATTGAGTTCATAGTCACACAGAGATAAAGAATATAATATAAGCAGTATTTATTGAAATGCCTAGCTACTTTTTTACTCAGCTGAAATAGTTGGGTGGAATGTTCTCATAGTCATACCCATGTTCCATAGAAGCACTCTACATCATCTTCCTTCTCAGTTGCCTCTATATAATTTATATTGCATTATGGGAATGCTTTCTCCCTTTTCAATCTGTTTATTTGCGAGCAGCAGATACGTCTTGTCCTTGGCACTCATCTTCTTTCTCTTACATAAATTTGTGGCACTGGAATCAGGATCTTTATTTATTTGTATGGAATTTGTATGTTCATCAGAAAAACCTGATGGAGCTTGTATCTCTCTCATGTTAGGTACTTCCAGCTTAAGTGATATGGATTCAACATTTGTATTGTCTTCGGAATCAGTTACTATGTTTGAAACATTGCTGTAGGTCTTTTCTTCCCAATGAAGCAAAATATTTCTGTTATAGCTCATTAAATGTACCAGCAACTATCAATCAAAGGCAAATTTTATCATTTCCAACGGCAAAGACCAAAAACTATTGGCAGATGAAAGCAGTATGCTTAATACTAACAAATCCACACACCACAGGAATGTTTTTTTTGCAACAGACTACCACCCAATTTTAAGACAATTTGTTTAAATACGTTAAAGAATAAAATGAAGCTCTTATTAATAGAGGAATGCTGTTCAAATTGTACTGTAATCTTGTAAAACTGTTAGTGTTTATAACCAAAAGCTTGTTTTTGTAACAGAAAACTGATAATTTATGATCTTGAAACAATGGAAAATCCAGGATGGAATGTAACAATATTGTGAAAAGGATAGTTGTTACTCACCATATAGCTGAGGTGATGAGTCACAGATAGGCACAAAAAAAAAGACTGTCAGAAAGTGAGCTTTCAGCCAACAAGGCCTTCATCAGAAATAGACAACTATCTCCGCTATATGGTCAGTAGCAACTATCCTTTCCATAATTTCTGATCTTCACTATTTATATCAATGTATGCATTTATCTTTTAGTGTTAAGAGAAGTAACTTAAATAATGGCAAGTCCAGGATGGAATAACAACAATATCATGAAAAGGATAGATTGCTACTCACCATATATAGGCATGAGTCACTGACATGCACAAAGAAAATACTACTAAATATTTAAGATTTCGACCAAAAGACTTCTTTGGAGATAGAAAACAAATACACATTCACAGAAGCTCAACTCACACACACACGACTGCTGTCTCTGGCCACTGTAGTCAAACTGTGTACTGCAACTGCATCTGACAGGAGTAACCATCTGGTGTGGGTGGAGGGGGTAAGGAGGAGGCATGTGGCAGAGAGGGATAGCTGTGTAGGAGTCAGAAAAGGTGTGCTACTTGTGGGAGCCTGCAGGGACAAGGTGGGGACAGGGTAGGCCTGCTAAGTGCAGAGTCATAGGCTGTGGTGGGGGGAGAGGCGGAAAAGTGGAGAAGCAGAGAAGGGTAAAAGACTAGTGCGTGTGTTGGAGAAAGAGAAGACATGTGTAGTACTGGAGTGGGAGCAGTGGAAGTAAAAGGCAGGTGTAGGACAGGAACTAGTGGAGGGTTACAGGAAACAATAATGTATTTTAGGGTGAGTTCCCACTTGCACATTTCAGGACGGCTGGTGTTGGTAGGGAGGATCCAGAGTGCTCCTTTGTGGCCAGGCAGTGAGTGTATGAGAGATGATGGGTGACTGGGAGATCTGTTCCCATACAAGGTTTAAAGGGTAATTTTGGTCTGTGAAGATCTCAGTGAGACACTTGGCATATTTGGTGAGAGGCTGCTCATCACAACAGGTTCAATGATGACAGATGGGTTGGCTGTATGGAAGGGAATTCTTGGTATGGACTGAGTGGCAGCTATCAAAGTGGTGGTACTGTTTGTTGTTGGTAGATTTCCTATGGACAGAGGTACTGCTGTACATGTCATACAGAGGAAGCAGTGAGTCACAGACAGGCACAATGAAAAGACTGATCAACCAACATCTGAAACTTTCAGCCAAAAGCCTTCTTCAGAGATATATTTCAGATTCATGTTCACACAAGCACAACACACACAAACACACACACACACACACACACACACACACACACACACACACACATATGACCACAACACACACACACACACACACACACACACACACATACACACACACACACACACACACACACACACACACACACACACATATACGACCACTGTCACTGGCCATTGTGACTGTACTGCAGCTGTATCTGGTGGGAGCAGCAATATGGGGTGGCAGGTGGGGGTTAGATCACAAACACACATTATTGCTTAATTTTACTATCTGTTAAAATTTGTACATCACCCTGTAGTTGTATACAAGTTTGTCCATACCCAGGGGCAAGGGGGGGGGGGCATGCCTCCCACCCCCTCCCCCATCCTCTCCTCCTAACTCTCAGGTAAAGGAGAAAAATGTGTGTAGTAAAGTGTTTTTCTTCTAAGAAAATGATTGAAGACTCTGTATTGCACAGGTTTTTAAGGGATTCAGAACTGGAACTATTTTATGGGTACTTACCTGTCTCCATCCATCTTCCAAAATATTGAAGATTCTCCACACCCCCTATGTCTAGCCTCACCCCTCACTACTACAAACCATGGGCTCCCTTGGTTGTACTTATTAATGTTACTGTTATTTTCAAACTGTGATTGTTGACAAAATACTTCATAATGGAATACATTTGCTGAGGGTCTGCTGATAGCATGACTAACTGTCTAAAGAGCTGTCTGGAAGAAGTTATAGAATCAACACCACATATTACCATATTACACACTTTTGTGTATGCGTTAACCTAGGATATGATGCCATAAGATGTTAATTAATGAATGGAAAAAGGAAAACTCAGTCAACTTTTTGACATTTTCATCTCCAAAGTATGATAGTATTGGTAATGCAAAACTTGCAGAGTTTAGATGTTTAAGAAGTTCATGTTCTTATCAATATCAACACTTAAGAATTTTTTAGAATATTCTGTTTCATTTATTGGTTTATCATGATGCATTATTTCTAAAAGCCTTATGAGGTCTTATGCAGTCTCTATTATATTTCATCTAAGTACATTTGCAGAAAACCTGTAAATTACTTGTGACAAAATTTTATTTGCATTTTCAGGTGTTGAAGTTTCTTCATTAAGCTTGATTACAAGATTTGCATCATCAGCATCTTGCACATCTGATAGAAGTTAATTTATTCATAACAGGAACAAGAGCAGTCCCAATATCAATACCTGTGGTACACATGTAGTGATTGTTACCCATTCTGAGAATGCTGTGTCACTGTTTGTTGCCATTGTTGTTTAATGTGACACTGCATCCTTGAGTCTGGCTCTAGCTGCCAGAGACTGTGGTTATGTAAGTGTGAGTTGCATTTGCATGAGTGTTTGCATGTGTGTATGTTGTCTAATTTTGACAAAGGCTTTGTTGGGCGAAAGCTAATTGTATGACAGTCTTTTGTTGTGTCTTTCTGTGACTCAGCATCTCTGCTATATAGTGAGTCACAATTATCCAGTTCATTATATTGTTGCATTCCATCCTAGATTTTCAATTATTTGATTCTGCATCCATTTAGTTAGATAGGATCAAAGTCAGTTGTCAGCAAGATATCTGGTAGCACAATACTTGAGCTTCTGTAGGAGACCACTGTGAACTGCACAATCAAATGCTATAGGAAAGTAACAGAAAACAACAGTTGGCATTAATTTCTCATGCAAATTTTATATAATCTTATTCATGATTTGAAAACAGGTATGTTCCTCATTTTGAAATCCAGATTGAGACTGCTATGAGCTGTGTTATGTGCTATCAACTCCATGATGGTTTTTGCTTTTATGGGAGCTAATTACATTCTTAATTTTGTTGGCAAAGCACAGAGTAATTGTGATTTGTCTGTACGCATATGACACTGGCACTGCTTCTTGCATGTATACTTTCTTTTTATCCCCAAATTTCTGAGCTACTTCCAGCAATGATTATTAAATAAATTGGCCATCTGACTAGTATTATTTATTATCTGGATGTTTTCTTTAATAACAAAGTCCTCACATTCCTTAACAAATTTCCTAGTTTCTTTTTACCTATTGCATGTACAGATTTAATTTTATTACCTGAATTAATAAAACCAGGCAGATATTTTAATCATGTTTCTTAATGCTACAATGCATGAATTTTTTCTTTCTCTTTCTTCAATTATTCCTCAGTTGGTACCTTGCACTGTGATATCCTGTTTCTGTGTATAGTTCTCAAGCTAAAAATTCCATTACCTATGAAATTAGATTAGATTAGATTAGATTAATTATTCATTCCATAGACCCATAAATGAGGGAATCCTCCTGGGTGTGGAACATGCCAGATAAACACATTACAAAAATGTAATTAGAAAAACTTGAGTTTCATTAATTTTAATGATCCTCAGTCAATAAACAGTAAAATTATGTACATGAATTAAATTTAAATTTCTAATATTTACAGGTTTAATACTTACATCTGCTTTCATTAAATCCATCATTCAGACATTTGCTAGTTTCTTGGCTATTACAACAAAGTATTGTCAATAATTAAAGTAAATTATTCATTTCAGTGATCCTCAGTTAAAAACAGTCAGATTATGTACAAGATTTAAAATTAAACTTCCACTATTTACAGACTTAAGACTTACATCTGCTTTCCATACATCCATCATTCGCGCACTAGGTAGTTACTTGGCTGCTACAACCAAGTATTGTCAAAAATTAAAGTTTAATAAATTTTCATTAAACTGGTCTACTGCACTTGTTGAGAAACTCATGGATGGAATAGAAGGAGTTGGCCACCAAAAATTCTTTTAAATTATGTTTAAATTGTGCCTTGTCTGAAACTAAACTCTTAATGGTTGCTGGTAACTTATAGAAAATATGTGTTGCTGAATACTGGACTCCTTTCTGGGCAAGAGTAAGTGATTTTAAATCTTTATGTTTATTGTTCTTATTCCTAGTATTGATACTGTGTACTAAGCAGTTAGTTGGAAAAAGAGATGTATTATTTACAACAAACTTCATTAAGGAATAAATATATTGAGAAGGTGTGGTTAACATGCCCAATTCTTTGAATAGGTTTTGACATGATGTTCTTAGATTTGCACTACTCACACAAGAGCCAAGCCTGAGTAGTAATTATCAAAATATAATTTGTGGTTCACTCTTTTTGGAATGTCTCTGCACAGCCTAACCACCACATTGCAACTTGCTCCAAAATCTGGCTCATCTTTAAGTCTCAGTCTCTATCCCAGTGTATATTTCAAATTTATAAGCAAAGCCAGGTACACCACAGAGTACAAACAACTTATACCCCTCTTTATGGGGTTTATGAGGTACATACTGTGTGCACTACCACTCAAATGTAGTGTTGCTCTTATTTTCTCAAATTTGTTCAGACATATTGCTTTCTGTACCATTTCTGTACCAACCAAATTATTCCAATAAAGTCTGATGTTGAAATACTTGCAAACAGATGAAAAAGTAAGTATCCAAATGACCCTGTGCAAATTATATTCAGTGAGATCAAAAGATTTATTTGGATTTTTGGAAATACTATGTTCAGTAGACTCAAATAGTATTTTCTGTGCAAGTTCTTTCCCAAGAAAATACTTGAAGAATTGAAATGGTGTTTCCAACTCCTGTAAAAATACTGGGCTTTTGGTAGTGTCAGAATATATTTTTTGTTGTTGTGGAATGGTCACATGTTTCTTTTCCAAGCGTTTCTTTTCTTGGCTGTACATCACTTACCTGTAGTAGATTGCTTGTGATTTAAGTTATTTTCAGAGAGCTGAGATTCATTTGTACTGCTGCTCTGTGATGCTTGCAAAATCTGTCCTTCTGAAGTGGCCTTCTCACTGGCTATTTCAGTACAAGCTTCTACCACATCTTGTAGTTCAGGTGGTAAGCTGTCAATGAGCAGATCAACAGTAGCATTGTCATGAAGCAAATTATGAAGGTATTCTCGCTGTGTAGGTAAAACATCTGTAAAAGCATCCAGAAAAGAGAAACAAAGCTCTGATTCATTGCCATGTATATATACATCTAGGAAGATTCCAATTGTTTTTATTACTATCACTATCACTGTTTTTGTCCATATCATCTTCACTTTCACTAGGAATACTGGCACAATGGTTGTAACCTTTTTTTATTCTGTATCATCTGTGTGAAATGAAAAAAAGAATGTATAATATGTATGCAATTTGGCACTTTCTTATTCATCATGTAAACACACAATGCTTATGAATGATAGTAAAAAGTATTAGACTACAAAATAAAAAAATAAAAAAAAATCTTTCACGAAAAATTAGATGACTTCTTATAAATGAAAACAGTTCTAGATTAGACAGATAGGCATTATTTCTAGTATCTCATTAAAGTTTTCACAATTCTGAAACCTCATAAATAGTCTGGTTGTGCCATAATGTAAGATGCTATTACACATGGTGATTCATTTTTGAATCATACAATTGAAGTCTCACAGTTTTTGTAATTTACTTGTAACATATTTGTTATTGTTTGTGGATAAAAATGTATATATAATAGTCCTTACCTTCAGTTAAAACAATGAGTGTTGATGACTCAAACACTCTGCATTCAACACTATGATCGTATACTGTCAACACTCAAGATAACACTGCACAGAAGACTGACACTGTGAGGATTGCCAATAACGAAAGCTACAATTGAAACTGGTGCGATTCTACAATGCATCATTGTCATCAGAAAATAGTAAATGGTGCAGAACGGTTCCATCTGCAATCGCCAACCCCATTCTCTTAAATTTATGAGACCGATTCCTGAGACTAATATCTACAGGTTGAATCTGTGATGATGTTACAAACTTTAAGGGTGATAGAGAAGGTTAAATGTATTAATTTAAGGTAAAGGACCTGGTCTGGAAACAGCTGACTCAAAAGTTATAAGTGAAAAGCATTCTGATACCTCTGACAGTGAAGTATGTGTATGGGTACTGTTGCTGCTAAGACTGTATGATAGGCAACTTTCAGAGGCAGTAGTATGGACCAAATCAAGAAAGAAAGTCTAATAAACATGGGCTCTAAAATGCTATGAGCACTTGTTCATCTTTGATCTTCAATTTTCCTTGGAATTGTATCATTTGCCTTTTCTAAACCTATAAAAACAATTCCAGAGCTTTTTATTGTTCCATATATTTTTCCAAAATCTGCCATAATGTGAAAATATGGTCTATATGTTATCTACCAGCTGTGAAAAACCACATTGTTCTCCTCGGATCCTAAAATAAGTTTCCACTATGTTTTTGTTATATTCTTTAAAATTCTTATTAATGAGTTTCTAAGACAGATTCCTTGACAGTTCAAACAAATTTTGTGATCTCCTTCTGACATATACTAGTAATATAACTTAGCTTCATTTCCTTAGGTATTATGTTTGCATGTAATATTTTGTTGAATAACTGCGTTATTAATTTCACAACTTTGTTACCACCACGTTTCAAAAACACCAGATTAATAACACCTGGTCCAAGTGATTCACCATTCTTATGTGTTCTTAATACTCTTTTTTGTTTTAATATTCCTCCCATTCTTTTTGTTATCAACTGTAGATTGGCTTTGCGTTCCGTCTCTTGTCAAGTTCCTTTTACTGCTGACCACACTTCTTTTGCTCTCCAAAATCCCAGGTTACTATTGACATTTGCATATGTTCTTTCCCATGCTTCATTCTTTGCTATCCTTATATTTTTCAACTTCATTCTTTTTTTTGTTTTCCTTATATATTGTCCTTGTTTCTTCCGATTAATCATTCAGCCTCTGAATGAATGAATTCCTTTTTTCTTACATTACTATCTCTATCTCTTCTGACCATTACTCTGCTTTCTGCTTATGGTGTACTAATACTAATAATACTAAGCAACTACTTGCTCAAATTATCATTTCATCCTCCATGATTCTTCTACCAAATAGTAGCATTTCTACCAAGGATCTGCTGCAGCCTCACTTTTAGGGTATCTGGCTCCATATTAAGCATATTTTTGCCAATTAATTTTTTGTATATTTTCATTCCAATGTGCTATGCAATTTGTGCATACAATTTTAATTAGTGTGTGGGAAGCATACAATTGTCTTGGTTTCTCATGTTGCATATATGTGGCTAAAATGATTCTCCTGAAACAATTTTTATCGGCAGTGTAAGAACATTAAAATTTTGTAAATGCATAGGAAGAGAACAGTTAGAATTTGTAATTTCTGAAGTAATGGCTGACAAGATTTTTTTTATCTGTGCCATACATGTGTATCTGACAACTTTCGTCAGCAATCTCTGTGTTCGAGATATGCTGTTAAGACTTTCCCAGAAAACTATACTATACCTAGTGACAGGTTCCAACTATGACACGCTATTTTTGTGTGCCCACATTAATAGCATTTGCTAGTTCTTACATTGCAAATACAAAACTCTTAAATTTATATTAAGTAATATTCATATTCTGGCTTAACTTCTTGTTCCCATTTAGTCCAAGGAATCTGATTGTTTCAACAAGTTGGTTGTTATGCTGTATTTTAAGTTCCACACATTTGGGATGTTTGGTTTTCAAGATACAATATAGGATTTTACAATGTCCTTTTGTTGTTTACATTTCTGATGTACCACAGTGAGTTTATTCAAACAAAATTCTTTTGTGTGCAATATTTGATTGGTGTGGAACTCTAAAGCAGCCTGTTTGAATGAGGTATTTAGCCTAAAAATGCTTATACTTCTGACACCTATAGTCACAAGTATTTTACCACTGGTGATGGGACCTCTCTTATATTTTCAGTTCCCCCTCGTACCTCCACCTTGCAGTTGCCAGTGTACATAATTAGTACCTACTAAATGCTTCAGCTATACAGCTTATGAACAATGGCAGAGCATAACTTTTTTATCCTATAATTCTTTTGAATTTACAAGATAGATCGTAGCAACGGAAACTTGGGACGAGCCAACTGTTGTCACATTAACAATGTCACCGATAGACATATGTTATGTAGAAATCGGTTCTTTATTATGCTACTTCTGGGAAATGGCAGGGGCTAGAAATAACACTGTGACAAATGCGTGGGTTTACAGCAGCGAGCCGAGGAAAGGGCTCCTGCTCGTAGGCGGAAGATACGAACACGAGGGGTAGAAGAACTCTCGTACCTCTCCCGGTTAGTTCTTAAACCGCATTTCTTTTTTTGTTTTCTGTTTTTTCTGACAGTTTTTGCTCCCTCTTTCTGCCTGCGTCCATGGCTAGAGCCTATCTCGCCACCTCCTGGGACGGCCCTGCTTTTTTATCTTTCCGCTTCATAATGACATAAAATACTAAAAAAATCCAAATATCAGCTGCACCGATCCTTGACGATATTGTTTAGCACGTAAGTAGGCCTAAATGGTTTATTGAATCAACAAACAGCCGTCGTGTTTCGTGGGACTAATTGCATTTCCCCTTGTTGAAGATTCGATTGTGTACCTCGGTTAAATCATAATGAAAAAAATTCGAAGTTTGAGAATTCAGGGCGTTGTACAACGGCTCCTTTTTTCCTGTCCGTGCACTGTAATTCAGTGACTGAAACTGAATACTAAGGCAAGAAAATGACATTTATAGTACTTCGTGCCTCCCTCCATGCGTTATACGGTTGTTTGCACATTATGTATATAAATACATAGTCTGGCTGAATAATACTTTGGTATGAGTAAAAAGCAAGTTTATTTTTTGTTGACCTCGAGAAATGTGTCCCTCAAAAAAGCCAACTCCATTCCTCTTGTACAGAGGGCACTGAAAGCTACTCTCGTGTAGGACGCTTCAAACATGGCGCCATAATACTAGTTCCCGCCCCGTATACGAGTGTTCGTGTTTGCAAACAGTGCTGATTGCTTGATTTGTTGTAGTATTGCTTAGTGCATAGTGTGTCGTCGTCTTCTGTTGTCCGGTGCTGATGACTCTTGCCTGTCAGTGGCGTTTGTTGCGGGAGATATGGCTTTTCGTGGACGTAAATAAGGTATGTTGTTTTGATAATGCCACATATTAGTCTTTTGACAACACTTCGACGCTGGATAAACAGAAAATGGTTTAGTGTTAAGGTAAGGAACATTTTGCACCATTCGTATTTCGATACCTGTAGATGGTGTTTACCTGACCGCCCAACAGCTAATGTGTTCACGGTCAAAATATGTGGCAATGAACAAGACATCGTAAACAACAGTAGACATATGTGTCTGTGAATTAATTGTTTGAAATATTTATAAAATATGTTTTTTATGGCTACTATACCGTTATCCACGATGCTAGAAATTACCTAAATTTGTGGCGTGTTTCTAAAACACAGGAATAGCTTGCATACTGTACTAGTAACTATTCAAATAAAATACACACGCTTCATTACCGTCGCCTTGAAATTTATTTGATTATCTTGTAAGTTGTTGTGACTACGCTACAGGAATTTTGTTTGCAACAGAGACCATGCCATTGGGAACAACTTTATGTCCTCTTGACGAGCTTCAATCATGGACACGGGTTGACTTTCAGTACAGCACCTATGATGTCTTTAATTGTAATCTATTATTTAGCTTCCGTATTTCCATCTGCAACAAATTCTCACATGTAATGTGATTCAAGGTTTTGATATGTACTTCAGCAGAGGCTGCATAAACAAAAAATTCGTATTGCCTCACAGTATAATGTGTGATTTTATTTATCATGGAAATCATAAATGTCTCTTACCAAAGAGAAGGAATCCAGAATTAACACTTCCCATTCATTTCCATGAAAAGCAACACTACAAGATACTTAACAACATTTTAATCTGAGTGAAAAAAGAAGAAGAAACTGCT
The DNA here is from genome assembly GCF_021461395.2 of Schistocerca americana. Lineage (NCBI taxonomy): Eukaryota > Metazoa > Arthropoda > Insecta > Orthoptera > Acrididae > Schistocerca > Schistocerca americana. The sequence continues at coordinate 653,596,252 of NC_060130.1, read as the reverse complement.
GCTTAGACCTAGTCGTCACTTCGCCAGTGTCTGATTAGTGAGAGCATGATTCTTGAAACCTGTAGCTGTATACTAACATTGCTTTATTCAGTTTTTTATGCTGAATAAATAATAAATATAGGGCCTAACGTACTTTTATTTCTAGGCTGTATCTTCTGTAATGAGGAAGAACCTGTGTGTGTTCATGATAATCGAATTCACCCATCGTTGACTTCAGACAGAAGTCTGGTTTGTATGCTGGCCACTTAAGATTGACCAGTATACTACACAGTTTCCATATCAATATGACACAATTTTGTTTTGAGTTTGCTCTAAAAACTTTCTCTCAATCTTTAATAGCACCACGACTCATTTTTCCCAGCTGGTGGGTTTGAACAGTTTCAAGGAGACTTTGAAAGATACAATTTTATCTTTCCCAAAAGACAACCCACGTAACTTGAACAATGACTGGGTTCTGAACTTTGCTTTGATGGTGAAACGACAATGTACAAAATAATTAACTGTGATTTTGACAGTAACTCGTAGTTGGTACACGACAAACTGCCATCAGTGATGAAGTTACATAAAAACAATAGGAAAAGGATAGATTACTTCCCACCACATGGAGGAGGGGCTGAGCTGCAGACAGGCATAATGAAAAGATGCTAAACCATTAAGCTTCCATAAAAAAAGGTCCTTCATTCAAAATAGAAAACACACAGACACACACAGTGTTACTGTCTCCGGCTGATGGCAGACTGCACCTGTGTCTGAATCGTGCTGCTATCTGTGAAGGGTGGTAGGATTACATAAAAGTTTTATTGCTACAGTCAAGTGGGCAAAAAGATAGGGTCCTAGACAGTTATGTCACATGCAGCCCTAGAAAACAAGCAAGAAAGAAATTAAATCAGTTATTGAATTACTAAAGAATGATGTGATTTTCAGGTGTGTTCAGATTCCACAAAGATAAAAAAAAACCTGTTTGGAAAGGGAAAAAATGCATAATGACAGTTTCAGGCTAATTCCACCCCCCCCCCTCCCCTCCCGTCAGGGGTTTCAAATATTTCTGAGAAGGCTATGTATCAGGGAATACTGTAGTAACACACCTTGGGCTTAAATAACGATTTGAAGGCAGTAGGTTTATTCTTTGGTGTAAAGAAAGCAGTTGATTGATTGGGTCATGTGCTATGTTTTTGTGTACACTGTAACATTGTAGAATTGCAGAAAAGCTAGTAATGGTTCATTTTATAACCAGAAACAGAAGTTTGTTCCCAAGTGTTACCAAACTTCAGATAGATTTGAATCTGCACCTGCACTAGCTTTATCAATAATATTTTTCAAAGTCTGTATTTCGAAGGAAAATTGATGGGTGTTAAGTGAAGTATCTTGTCTTGCATGCTCCAACGCCATCTCCTCAAATTATACCATGTGGACAATTGTTTGTTAAGACCTTTGGCAAGTTCTCTGCCACTTGAACAACCCAGTTTCTTGCAAGTCTCAATCAGCAGCACTAACTCTCTTCTATTTGGATGGCAGTTGTTCCGTAACTTTTTCCTGTATGTGTGTTTAGCTTTCTCCAGTATGCATCCTGCTCCACTATATATTAGGCACATGTTCTGTAACGAGTAATATATCACGCTTGACAACCAGCCATAAATTGTAAACTGTGTTGAAATTCACAGTGGACAGGAAAAAATCATAGACAATTGTGTATTGTTTTTCTATGTAGTGCCACCAGTCTCAGAGTGACAGGCATTTGTTGTAGAAGAGTTCTTGTAGAATGTAAATACTTTAGATTAAACTAAAGGAGATCATTCACCGAAGCGCAGAAGGGTTGAGTTGGTGATAGGCACACATATAAGAAGGAAAACAGGCTAGCTTTCAGACTTATCCTTTGGCGAGCTAGAGTGTACACACACACACACACACACACACACACACACACACACACACACGTGTACATAGATACTCTACAAGCCACCATACAGTGCATGGTGGAGGGTACCTGTACCAGTACTTGTCATTTCCATTCCTGTTCCACATGCAAATAGAGCGAGGGAAAAGATAACTGTCTATATGTCTGTGTATGAGGCCTAATTTCGTATATCTTATCTTCGTGGTCCTTATGTGCAAATTATGTTGGCGGCAGTAGAGTTGTTCGGAAGTCAGCTTCAGATGCCGGTTTTCTAAATTTTGCCACACATGCCTGTGCTCCTACATGGTGCTGGCTAGACTGACAGTGCCAATGCTGTTTTGTGGCGGGTAGCCTGGTTGTGGTGGGGTTAGTGTTAGATGTGATGGGTAAATGGAGATGAGGTGGGAGGTAAGGAGAGGGACTGGGGGTGGATGGCCAGCAGTTCGGAGGGAGGCCAGTTTGACATCTACGAATGCGGGACGGGGGGGTGGCAGGTATAGTTGTAATGACAGTGGGAAGCAGTGCACGCTGAAAGCTACATGGGGACATGAATTGTGAGGGGGTGACAGCATGGAGGAGGGGGAAACTATTGGGTGGAGGGTGTGGGAACAGTGGTTGCCTGAAATTGAGACCAGGATGACTATGGGTGTGGAGGATGTGTTGTAAGGATAACCCCCATCTGCATAACTCAAGAGAAGCAGGTGGTAGAGGGCAGGTTCCATATGGCTCAGGTTGTGAAGTACCCATGGAAACTGAGCATGTTGTGCTTAGCTACATTTTGTGCCACTGGGTGGTCAATTTTATTCTTGACTACAGTTTGTTGGTGGCCATATATCCTGGTGCACTGTTAGTTGGTAGTCATGCTGATATAAAAGGCTGTGCAGTGTTTGCAGCAGAGCTGGTATATGACATGGCTGCTTTCACAGGTGGCCCAGCCTCTGTGGGGTAAGACAAGCCTGTGAAAGGACTGGCGTAGGAGGTTGTGGGTTGGTGGATTGGGCAGGTCTTGTACCTTGGTCTGCCACAAGGATATGATCTGTGCACCATGACGAATGGCCACTGCCACACTGTTGTCAAGAACGAAGTTGACCACTTGGTGACACAAGATGTAGTTGAGTACAACATGCTCAATTTCAGTGGCTGTTTCACAACCGGAGCCATCTGCATCCTTCCCTACACCAATGTCTTCTCTGAACTATGCAGATGGGAGTTATCCTTACAATACATCCTCCGATTCTGTAATCATCGTGGCCCCAGTCTCAGGTAACCCACTCCATTGTGTCACCCACTCCCAATTCATCTCCCCACATAACCTTCAGCACATGCCACTTTCCAATGGCCATTTCAGCCATACCTGCCACCCCTTCCTCCTGCATTCCTAGGCGGAAAACTGGCCTCCCTCCAAACTGCTAGCCATAAACTCCATCTCTCTCCTTACCTCCCGCCTTCCTCTCCCTGTACTCACCCCACAAGACACTAACCCTGCCACAGCCAGCCCATCTGCCACAAAATAGCACTGGCAATGTCAGTCAGATTGCATGCGTGTTTGACAGTCATGTGTCTTACTCACATAGCTCATTCAAGACATTATATCCCCTGCAGTATTAATTCCTGATCATTGGTACATTTTCTCAAAATACCCTCTTTATTATACTCTATCATTTATACAAGTTTGATCCAAAATCAAAAGTTAACTGCCCAACAAAATAACACCATCAGAATGATTGCTTGTTGTATTAAATGAACACTTTCAAAATGGCAACCAGTACTAAGCCACATTCCACCCTCTCAACAGCAACACATAAATGCCCCCTCACCGACAAGTACTGAAAGATAATGGATAGTAAAAATCTCTCAGTCCATCAATATATTGATGGTTCAAAAAAGAGCTGACCGTGCTCTAGATGACCACCATCAATAACAGCTAGGATCAGCGTGGAAGATGAGTTCAATCTTACTGATACATGGTCTCAAGAATGGAGTGGACAACAAAATAATAATATGCTGTGTATCATGCAAAAACCACAGGGATTTGACTTTCCATGCAAAACGTGGTCAGTGCTTAACAGAATTAGAATCCATCTTGGCAAATGTGCATATTTTTTACCCAAATGAGATAAGCAACCATCCCCACTTTGTGATTACCACAGACCATCAGACACATCACAGAAGAATGCCCCACAAGATCACACAATGGTAGACCAGGAGACTTCCTGCTGGTGACTACTATGTATTCTTTTTCTTCAATGTGTCAAAAAGCATACAATAAATAAAATGGGTGGTCTGAATGATCACTGGTTACAGTTTGTGAACTTTGTTCTGGCTGGTTGTCTCACATCTCAACATTATAACTCTGTTATCCTGGTATGTATACCTCCTCATGAGATTTGTGGTTAATAATATAGACATTCTAGAGGAACTGTGTGGCTTGACAGTTCAGTGTCCCATCCTCCGTTGTTAAATCCCCTGTTGCTCCAAATTTTTCTGCTCTCAGTTATCGCTTCATTCAACCTGGCCAATAACTTTTTAATGTGAAAAATTCCAAATGTCAGTGTGGCGTGGAGTTCATATCAAACTTGACATCTTCCTATAACTTGCTGGAAGGAGGCAATGACATACCAACTCAAATAGCTCAGTGCCTTGCAAACCAGTACTACATTAAAATCAATCATTGTCCTGATGATAATTGTACCTTACTTTTAACAGAGAGACTGCAGCATGTACTCAGTGAAATCTTGACAGAAAATTGGTTTGGGCTGAGATAACACTTCCTTAACTATTGAACATAAATGTATGAACTATTCTGTAGGTTCCATTTCTAATAATGTTCCTACAGACCTAAAAAAGAAGGTCATGTAAACCCCAGGCTTTAAATAACTTAAGGAGTAAAGGTAACAACTTACTGAAAATTTGAGGCACTGAGTCAGTAAGCATATAAACGAGACTGAAGACGTAGGCTCTTCAAAGCTGTAGAGCATGTGTGAGTGTCTTTTATTGAATACAATGCACATAAACAGTTTACTTAAATAAAAGTCCAGTGCACAGTACAAAGTCCAGACATAGTCATCAGTGACCAGCAACTGAGAATCCAGTCCACGCAGAAACCCTAAGCAAGTCCTTTGACCTAGCAATAGTTGTTGGAGTAGTGGCCATATCATAGTTGTTGAACATCAGTAATGCAAACACACAAATCTGCTGGAGATCACTACAAGTATGCAGAATAGGGCATCCTCCAGTGATGTGATCCGGCAAACCATGTCTCTGAAATTGCTGTGGAGGTCACTGATGGATATAGCAGAATCCATATACAGTATTCCAAAATTGTCACATGTGTTTTGATTTTGAACATAATGAAATAGGAAAAGTTTCTTTTTTAGCATTACCTGTGCAAATTTAACAACAAAAAGTCAGAAAAAACCTCTTCCCCCCCCTCACTCAGCCCCTCACACATACACAACATAGTTGTATGTTTACAATTTTATGACTATAGTCTTGTTACCAAGTGTGAAATTTTAAGTCATTTGTGAGTATTTATTAGACATATTGTTTTGATGCAGGTTACCCAGTGATGGCAGAGCTGATGCAGGGTCTGAGAGCAGGTGACTCAAGTGGAGCTAATCAGCTGGATCATTACCGAGCACAACTTCGTAGAAATACTGCATTGGAAGAAGTGCGTGGTCCAGTTGTAAGTTAACATCTATTTCCTACCTCTTTTTTTTTACATCTTGCTGTTATTTGTAATTAATGTTAACTGAATTTTTTCCTCACTAAGATAATATTGTTGCATCTCTAATGATCCATTACGATCCAGCATAATTTGTGTCTTAAATCTCAATACCATTTTACATGAAACTTATCTTTCCAACCCCATGTCTCTTCATGAATGAACCTATATAAAATGATATGAACTGTGGTGTTTATTGCATAGGTTTAATTTAAATGTTTGTTACCACCAATAATTTTTTTCAATGGCAATTCCATTTTTCACCCTGGCTGGTATAAAATCATTGTTATTGTATGCTACGTTCAACTGATTTTGGCTGTCAGCCATTTGGACGCCATCCCTTACCTCTTGTTCCCTGTGTTTTAATCTGCAGCCACTTAAGTTTTCACATACAATTTGGAATGGAGTGCCATTTGCAAGAGCAGGTTTATCAAAAAAGACTAACACTTCACACTGAAAGCACATATGGAGCTGAACTGATTGCATCAGTGGTACGTCTGCCGATGGCAGCACAAAAAGTATCCAGATAACAATGACTGAAGTTTGTTTATCAGAGAGTAACACATTGCGTACCAGCTGCTGCGCTGCAGTTATTGTTGCAGTTCCTGGCGATTTTTGTAAGATGCGTGCATCTTCCTTATGTGCACATTGCTGCACTTACCGATGTCTGATGCTGATGAAACGTGGCAGACATTTTTGTATGATGTTCTAATATTCTTGAAAGGGTAATATCTTTGGAACCACATGCCATTGTGTAACGGTACTTCACAAAACTGGCAGTAGTACCTTGTTTCACTTCTTTTACAATGCGCTGCACAGACTCTGCAACATTGAGCTGGTTATTTCTTTTTTTCATTTCCCACAGTAGCCGAATAGTATATTCTTTTGTGTTCCCTGACAATCAACCAGGTGGATCTTTAGCAGTGCTCTTTTGGTAGGTTGGAGGGCTTCAGTTTCCTCCACAGTTGCTGCGCCAACTTGTTGATCACTTGCTCAGGCTCCTGCAACTTCTTTTAGGAACAATAACATATCTGTTTTTAAATAAAATTTGGGTTTCTGTACACTTTGTATGCACTAAACAAAGCACAATTTGTTAGAAACAATTTCTTTTTCCATTTATTGGTTTTCCACGTTATCTCACGATACGAAAGACATTAATCAGCTCTGTCCATGCCTTTCATAAATTTACTGTACATCACAATACATTTTGGTTTCTGTATGATTTCCCAGTGTCATGTTCTTTTTCCCTGTCGTAAGCATGGATGCATCGTGGATTGTTGTTATCATTCTCAACTCCCTTTTATCTTTTCATACCTGCAGTGAAATGTCACCTTGCCTTTGAAATGTAGTGTCAATGTTCTTTAGAAATTTGGCTTCTGTTTGTAGACCCTGAGGGAGACCTCTGCTGATTCCTATCATATCACAAACTCTTTGTTTTCCTTTCTTGAAGTATTTTGGCAATAGCTGTGCTGTTATAATAATTGTCTTGATAAACATGCTGTTCCCGGGTTCGATTCCCGGCGGGGTCAGGGATTTTCTCTGCCTCGTGATGGCTGGGTGTTGTGTGCTGTCCTTAGGTTAGTTAGGTTTAAGTAGTTCTAAGTTCTAGGGGCCTTATGACCACAGCAGTTAAGTCCCATAGTGCTCAGAGCCATTTGAACCATAAACATGCTGCCACATGCCAAGGTGAGATGAAAGTGCAGGGATAATAGTGTCTCAAAGCTTTTTCCTTCCACAGTGTATATTTCAAGGTTGGAGATATATCCACTTAAACTTTCGCAAGCAACAGAAACAAACTGTTGTGACTCGCCGATCTTTCAAAGTGCCGCTGCACAGTTATGCGTGTCCTCTACATGCGGCGCTGTCTGCCAGCCATGCAGCAACAGCACCACCTAAGCGGCCAGCCAGACAGCGGCCGCTAGACTCGGACTCAGTTATGATTTGACTGTTAAAGTGTACACACGTCTTACTCTGTTTACTTGATCTGTATGTATTGCGTCTTCCTTGAAATATATTTGTTCAACTTGAAGTTATAACAATTGGCAACGAGGATGGGATTTTTCTTTTCCATTGTTGACCCACATGTTTCCATGGCTACTTTAGAGCAACTATTGCGAGGTCTCATAGAACAGCAAACGCTTCTCACAAATGCGATTCGTGATTTCGTCACGGCATCAGATGCGGGGCGTCTCTCGTCGTCGTCTCTACCTCCTTTTGCTCCTTACGACGAGACGGCGGAAGACTGGTCTGACTACGAAAAACGTCTTCGACAGCACTTCTTGGCATTTCATCTCGCGGACGAACAAACATGTAAGTCTCTGTTCCTTTCATGGATTTCACCTCAAATGTGTCGGTTGTTGTCGCAATTGGCTCCATTGAAAGATCCTGCGTCTTTGTCCTTTGCTGAAATGTGCTCACTTCTGTCCGTCTATTTTCAAAAGCAAACGCCTGTGGTAGCCTCTCGTGTTGCCTTTTATCATTGTCAAAAACAACCCAATCAATCCTATTGTGCTTGGGCTGCTGAACTCGCCGATTCCATGGTATGGGATGCTATTATCCAATCGGCGCCCAACAAAGAAGTTAGGCAACATGCCCTTCAGTTGGCAAATCCGACTCTAGATGAAGTCCTATCCATCGCTCAGTCTTTTGAAATTTCTCACGCCGCTGGAGCACAAATAGAGGCATGGGGCGATGTCGGGGAAATACAATCACTGTGCGATGTTGATGAAGTGTGTGGTGTGTCCCCGCCGGCCGAAGTGGCCGCAGTATGCTCCCAAGTGCAGCCTCGGCCTAACCATAAACAAACCTCTAAGAAACTGCAGCAAAACCCACGGCATCTTCTTTCTTGTCCTCCGTGTTTTACAAAACATTCACGAGAAGATTGTCCACAACGTTGGGCCATGTGTGTCAAATGCAAAAACAAAGGGTCATGTGTCATCTGTTTGCAAATCCGGCCGAAGTGACCGCAGTATGCTCCCAAGCGCAGCCTCGGCCTAACCATAAACAAACCTCTAAGAAACTGGAGCAAAACCCACGGCAACTTCTTTCTTGTCCGCCGTGTTTTACAAAACATTCACTAGAAGATTGACCACAACGTTAGGTCATGTGTGTCAAATGCAAATACAAAGGGTCATGTGTCATCTGTTTGCAAATCCGACTGCATACATGATGTTCATGACATCTGTTTGCAAATCCGACTGCATACATGATGTTCATGAACATGACGCTGATTCTGATTCTGTGTTGTCTGTCAATTGTACTTCTTCCCTTTCAGGGAAATTATTCCTCACTGTCCAAATACTTGGTCGAGATGTTCGCATGCAGGTGGATACTTGTTCTGCTGCCACTATCATCAGTTCTCAGACGTATCTTCTGTTGGGTTCTCCAACTCTGTCACCTGTCACTAGGCAATTACAGACTTACAATAAACAGAAGATTTCTCTCTTGGGACAATTTGATGCTGAGGTATCTTAAAAATCTGTCATTCGCACTGTTCTCATATTTGTGGTCGACCATAGTAACTCGGATAATCTTTTTGGTTTCGATGCCTTTCACATTTTTGGGTTCTCCATAGGTGATTCGGTCAGTATCGTCTCTGATGCTATTCCTTATGCTCAATTGGATTCCTTGTCGATGACATTTTCGTCCCTTTTTTCTCCTGGGTTAGGCCGTGCAAACGACTTTGAAGCTCACATCACGCTCAAACCCACTGCTCGGCCTAAGTTTTTTCGGGCTTGGCCGATTCCTGTGGCCCTTCGTGATCAGGTCAAACGGGTGCTGGATCATCTCACTGCTTCAGGGGTCTTGCTTCCTGTCACTTCCAGTGAGTGGTCCTCTCCTGTCGTTGTCAGTGCTAAGCCAAACCGTGATATTTGTCTCTGTGACGATTTCAAAGCCACTGTAAATGCTCATTGCCTTATTGACACTTACCCTATGCCTCGACCTGAAGAATTGTTCACTAAACTTGCTGGAGGCCAGTATTTTTCTAAACTTGACCTGTCAGAAGCTTATCATCATCTTCCTCTCGACGCTGCTTCCCGGCAGTTTCTTGTCCTTAACATGCCTTTCGGCCTCTATCAATACCAGTGATTGCCATTCGGGGTTGCCAGCACCCCTGCTCTCTTTCAGCGATTCTTGGAACAATTATTGCTCACTGTCCCTGGGTGTATAAATTACCAGGACGACATTGTTGTCACTGGCTCCACCACTGACGAACATCTTCAAAATCTCCGCACGCTTTTTCATGTCTTACAGACTGCTGGTCTTAAGTGTAATCTTCAGAAATCAAAATTTTTTCAGGCGTCTATCATGCACTTGGGGTTTCAACTCTCTTGGGATGGTATTCCTCCTCTTCAGCAAACTGTCGCTGCGATCGATGCCCTTCCTTGCCCTACATCTGTTAAGGAACTGCAGGCCTTCTTGGGGAAAATAGCATACTATCACAAGTTTTTACCATCTGTTGCTTCGGTGTCTCAGCCGTTGCATCGCCTGTTGCATAAAATCGTGCCTTTCCATAGGTCCACGTCATGCGATGCGGCTTTCCAGAAATTGAAGACTATGCTGAAACAGGCCCCGTACCTGGCTACTTATCGACCTGGCCAACATCTTGTGCTTGCCACAGACACCTCTCAGTTGGGGGTTGGTGCAGTCCTTGCGCACCGTTTTTCTGACGGTTCTGAACAACCCGTTGCTTATGCCTCCAAAACGCTCACGGATGCCCAACAAAAGTATTCTCAAATTGATAAAGAAGCTTTGGCCATTATTTATGCTCTTCATAAGTTTGGTGTTTTTCTCTATGGATCCAAATTTCATCTTCTTACGGATCACAAACCACTTGTTTCCTTGTTTCATCCATCAACGTCACTTCCCGACAAGGCTGCACACCACCTCCAGCGTTGGGTTCTTTACTTGTCTCGTTACAATTATGAGATTCATTTCCGGCCGACGGCTCAACATACTAATGCTGATGCACTGTCTTGCCTTCCCATGGGTTCTGATCTGGCATTTGATAGGGATGAACTTTTGTGTTTCCACTTGGATGTTGCCGAGCAGTGGGTTGTGGACGGATTCCCCATCACCGGGGACCGTCTGGCGGCTGCTACAGGTTCTGACCCTACCCTCTCCTGGGTTTTACGCTGTATTCAGAAGGGTTGGCCAGATCATCCGTCCGCTGAGACTTCTGATCCATTGTGAACTACTACGCTTTGCGTTACCGCCTCACGGCTTGGTATGGTGTTATCCTCCTTTCCACCGAAAATGCTTCGCCACATGTTGTGGTACCTGCGTCTTTGCATGCTTCGGTCTTGCGCCTCCTTCACCAAGGGCACTGGCGTGTCTCTCGCACAAAATCTCTGGTGCGCCGTCATTTGTACTGGCCCGGCATCGACTCTGAAATCGCACACATGGTCACTGCCTGCGGCCCTTGTGCGTCACAGGCTGCCGCCCCGAAGTCATCTTTGTCACCGCGGCCTTCGCCTGAGAAGCCCGGGAGCGTATTCATGCTGACTTCGCGGGACCTTTTTTAGGTACTTATTGGCTTCTCATTATTGACGCCCCTTTCATTGCCAGTTACACATCGCCTACCACCGCGGCAACCATCAATGCTCTAGCTTGCATTTTCTATTTGGGAGGCCTTCCCTCTACTCTTGTTACTAATAATGGTCCGCAATTTGTCTCTTCCAATTTTGCGGATTTTTGTACCCGTCACGGCGTCATGCATGTCACGGCCCCTCCATTCCATCCACAGTCAAATGGTGAGGCTGAACGACTGGTCCGCACATTTAAGGCTCAGATGAGGAAACTCCTGACTTCTTCTTCTGCTAATGATGCGCTTCTCCAATTTATGGCTTCTTACCGTTTCACCCCCATGGGCGACCACAGCCCGGCTGAGCTCTTACATGGCCGACAGCCCCGCACGCTACTTCATCTTCTGCGGCCTTCCACCTAACGGCCGCGGGTGCCTTTGCTTGGCCGGTTCACCGCCGACGACGTTGTATGGGTACGGGGATATGGCAGGTGGCCAAAATGGAGTCCTGGCCGCATCTTACGACACCGTAGCCAACGTCTGTATGAAATCCAAACGCACACGGGTGTTGCAGTGCATCATTCGGACCAGCTTCGGCCTCGTGTGCCGCAACGCCTGTTCTGGATGCCACTACACCACCTTCGGCTCTACCTGACGCTCGGTATACTGGAATCTCTCATTACTCACAACACAGTCCTCTCACCATCATATTGGTGCCAGCACAAGAACTGACGCCACCAAGAGACTTGCTCATGCAGGAACCAGATGACCATCATCTGTCGGAGCATCTCTACTCACCTCCTTCTCCTATGGACATGGACACATCGCCCATGTCTCCTGTTATAACAACCGGACTTGCCGCAACGGGCAGATTGGTGCACAGGGCCCCAGCAAATTCGACCCATACGTCTCCTGTCATCTTGACCCGTTATCATCGGGGACATGTCCGTCCTTACGGAAAGCCTCCTCCTCGAGACTTTATGGCCAGTCAAACAACACCTTTGAATGTTAGCAATCTACAGGCCACCTCCATCAAGACCTGTGCAAAAACTTCAAAGGGGGGAAAAGTGTTGTGACTCGCCGATCTTTCAAAGTGCCGCCACGCAGTTACGCGCGTCCTCTACATGTGGCGCTGTCTGCCAGCCATGCAGCAGCAGTGCCACCTAAGTGGCCAGACAGCCAGCGGCCGCTAGACTCGGACTCAGTTATGATTTTATTGTTAAAGTGCACACACGTCTTACTCTGTTTACTTGATCTGTGACTTTCATGTATTGCGTCTTCCTTGAAATATATTTGTTCAACTTGAAGTTGTAACACAAACCATATCTGATAAGTTTTCCAGGATTATATGCCCGGAAACAAAGCCGACCTCTCCATGATATCATTCCTTCATCAAGAGAAAGCTCCTGTTCTGGTTTGTATACAGTCAAAAATTCATCTAGGATGCACTTTAGCACAGGTTCAGGTTTGTAGAGACTGTTTTCCTGGCCGCTCTGTGAGGAACTGATACTGAAATGCCGTGATTTCCATATCTGCTCAAATCGATGTCTACTCATTAGCTTGCCAAAAATCAGTGTCTCGATTAGAGAATCTGTTGACCAGTAGTCCTGTAGATAATCTTTTTTATTTTCTCTGTCAAGATAATTGCACCCAAAAAATTTTTCAGTTCAACAGCACTAATATTTGTAAATTTGGGAGACTTGGGTGATTCTTTATAATGGTTTTTGTTTTTCTGGTAACTCCAGTTTGATTGTGTCGACATCTGATAGAACAATTCATCACCTAGAACTAATTTCACAGTGCTTATAATGATATTGATCTCACTGGGAAGGGTTCTTACTCCTGGAATTCCTCTAAATATTTATAAAATAATGGTCTCATCCTTCTTTAACCAACTTTTACTGTCAGAACTTAGTCATCAAAAATGTTAACAAGTATCTCATTTTGGTTGATTATAACCTTCTTGTTTTCTTCTTCACTTCCACGACCGCTATCAATAACATCATCTGACTCACTTTGGAACATCAGAAAAATTGTCCGCAGACAGTTCAGTAAGAATCTCGCATTCCATAAACTGTTTTTGCGCCATACCACACAAGGCAACAACTGCAATACTGACTATTTTGTGGTACTGATTGTTGCCAGTAAAATGAAAGACGAAAATAAGTTCATATTCATGTTCACTGCTCTGAACCCTCCAATTCATGTATAAACATTTTATTAAATTGATATAGTTGCTAGCATGAACAACAGGTCTCAGAAAACACACGCAGAATGAAAAACATAAATTTACATGATGCATCCACAACAGTTGGATGTGGAAACACGTAAATCTACATGAGCTGTACGCAATGTGTTAATAGCATGTCTACTCTGAGGTGTAGTGAAACAAACCATAATATAAGAAATAGAACAATAGTGCTTCTGGTGGCTGAGTGGTTAGATCGTCACTGAGTCTGCGTTCATTAAACACACACTTTATCAGAGCCAAAGTCCCATAGTGAGCAAAATTGTCTAAGCCCAGCATGTAGCCATTTTAGAGTCAAACAGGAATGAATTCATAAGTCTGCCATGATGACAGACTCCTCATCTTCTTCAGCGAGGGGGCTATGAATGCTCGGAAAGCCATAGCTGGCAGCTCCTGGAGTCACAAAGTCAGATGAGAATGGCAATGACTTCATGAAGATGACTTTCTAGTGAGAATCCTGATTGATGGAATCTGTGCAGAATTGGCACCCAACCAAGGAAAACACACTCACAAGGGGAGGCCGCCAATTGTGAAATTCAGATTCGATTCATACTGCGCATAATAAAAGCTCATGGCCAGAGGTATAATGTGGCGAAGCACCAAGATGCACTTCTCAGCCGTTGTCGAGAAAATCGACAGTTAAAAGAAACCGTTGCGGTGAAATACTCTCTATGATTACTAATTTTCTACACCGTCGTGGTGAAGCGGTAAGCGGTCGGATTCGTAATCCGAAGGTTGCCGGATCGATTCTCGCGCCATGCTACCTTTTTTTTATATATATATAAAAAAACAAATACTAAAAAAAAAAGGTAGCATGGCGCGAGAATCGATCCGGCAACCTTCGGATTACGAATCCGACCGCTTACCGCTTCACCACGACGGTGTAGAAAATTAGTAATCATAGAGAGTATTTCACCGCAACGGTTTCTTTTAACTGTCGATTTTCTCGACAACGGCTGAGAAGTGCATCTTGGTGCTTTGCCACATTATACCTCTGGCCATGAGCTTATATTTTTTCATTTTACTGGCAACAAGAAGTTCACAAAGAATCCTACGCCGATTCCATGATACGAGATGCTATTATCCGGTTGGCGCCCGCCAAAGAAGTGAGGCAACGTGCCCTTCAGTTGGCAAATCCGACTCTCAATGAAGTTCTATCCATCGCGCAGTCTTTTGAAGTTTCTCGCGCCGCTGGGGCGCAAATAGAGGTGTGGGGTGACGTCGGGGAAATACAACCTCTGTGTGCTGTTGACGAAGCCTGTGGCGTGTCCCCACTGGCCGACGTGGCCGCAATACGCTCCCGAGTGCAACCTCGGCCTAACCGTAAACAAACCTCTAAGAAACTGCAGCAAAACCTCCGGCAACTTCCTTCATGTCCGCGGTGTTTTACGAAACATTAACGGGACGATTGTCCCCAACGTTGGGCCGTGTGTCACAACTGCAAAATGAAGGGTCATGTGTCATCCGTTCGCAAATCCGACCACATACATGATGTTCATGAACATGACGCTGATTCTGATTCTGTGTTGTCTGTCAATTGTACTTCTTCCCTTTCAGGGAAGTTATTCCTCACGGTCCAAATACTTGGTCGAGGTGTTTGCATGCAGGTGGATACTGGTTCTGCCACCACTATCATCAATTCTCAGACGTATCTTCAGTTGGGTTCTCCAACCCTATCACCTGTCACTAGGCAATTACGGACTTACAATAAACAGAAGATTTCTCTCTTGGGACAATTTGATTCTGAGGTATCTTACAAATCTATTGTTCGCACTGTTCCCATATTTGTGGTCGACCATAGTAACTCGGATAATCTTTTTGGTTTCGATGCCTTTCGGTTTTTTGGGTTCTCCATAATGACTCTGTCAATATCGTCTCTGATGTTATTCCTTATGCTCAATTGGATCCCTTGTCGATGACATTTTCGTCCCTTTTTTCTCCCAGGTTAGGCCATGCAAACAATTTTGAAGCTCACATCACGCTCACACCCACCGCTCGGCCTAAGTTTTTTCGGGCTTGGCCGATTCCTGTGGCCCTTCGTGATCGGGTCAAACGGGTGCCGGATCATCTCACTGCTTCAGGGGTCTTGCTTCCTTTCACTTCCAGTGAGTGGTCCTCTCCTGTCGTCAGTGCTAAGCCAAACCGTGATATTCGTCTCTGTGACGATTTCAAAGCCACTGTAAATGCTCATTGCCTTATCGACACTTACCCTATGCCTCGACCTGAAGAATTGTTCACTAAACTTGCTGGAGGCCAGTATTTTTCTAAAATTGACCTGTCAGAAGCTTATCATCAGCTTTCTCTCGATGCTGCTTCCCGGCAGTTTCTTGTCCTTAACACGCATTTCGGCCTTTATCAGTACCATCGATTGCCATTCGGGGTTGCTAGAGCCCCTGCTCTCTTTCAGCGTTTCTTGGAACAACTATTGCTCACAGTCCCTGGGTGTATCAATTACATGGACGCCATTGTTGTCACTATCTCCGCCACTGAAGAACATCTTCAGAATCTCCGCACACTTTTTCATGTCTTACAGACTGCCGGTCTTAAGTATAATCTTCAGAAATCAAAATTTTTTCAGGCATCTATCACGTACTTGGGGTTCCAACTCTCTCGGGATGGTATTCGTCCGCTTCAGCAAACAGTCGCCATGATCGATGCCCTTCCTCGCTGTTCATCTGTTAAGGAACTATAGGCCTTCCTAGGGAAAATAGCGTATTATCACAGGTTTTTACCATCTGCAAGTTCGGTGTCTCAGCCGTTGCATCGCCTGTTCCATAAAAACATGCCTTTTCACTGGTCCGCGTCATGTGATGCGGCTTTTCAGAAATTGAAGACTATGCTGAAACAGGCCCCGTGCCTGGCTACTTATCGACCTGGCCAACATCCCCTTCTTGTCATGGACGCCTCTCAATATGGGATTGGTGCAGTCCTTGCACACCATTTCTCTGACAGTTCTGAACAACCCATTCCTTACGCCTCCAAAATGCTCATGGATGCCCAACGAAAATATTCTCAAATTGAAAAAGAAGCTTTGGCCATTATTTATGCTCTTCATAAGTTTGGTGTTTTTCTTTATGGATCCAAATTTCATCTTGTTATGGACCACACACCTCTTGTTTCCTTGTTTCATCCATCAACGTCACTTCTCGACAAGGCTGCATACCGCCTCCAGCGTTGGGCTCTTTACTTCTCTCATTTCAATTATGAGATTCATTTCCGGCCGACGGTTCAAATTGCAAATGCTGATGCACTGTCTCACCTTCCCATGGGTCCTTATCTGGCATTCGATAGGGATGAACTTTTGTGTTTCCACCTGGATGTTGCCGAGCAGTGGGTTGTGGACAGATTCCCCATCACCGGGGACTGTCTGGCGGCTGCTACGGGTTCTGACCCTACCCTCTCCCGGGTTTTACGCTGTATTCAGAAGGGTTGTCCAGATCGTCCGTCTGCTAAGACTACTGATCCGTTGCAGAACTACTACACTTTGCGTACCGCCTCACGGCTAGTAATGGTGTTATCCTCCTTTCCACCGACAATGCATCGCCGCATGTTGTGGTACCTGCGTCTTTGCGTGTTTCGATCTTGTGCCTCCTTCACCAAGGGCACTGGGGTCACTCTCGGACAAAATCTCTGGCGCGCCGTCATGTGTACTGGCCCGGCATCGACTCTGAAATCGCACACATGGTCGCTGCCTGCGGCCCTTGTGCGTCACAGGCCACCGCCCCAAAGGCATCTTAGTCACCGTGGCCTTCGCCTGAGAAGCCCTGGGAGCGCATTCACGCTGACTTCGCGGGACCTTTTTTAGGTACTTATTGGCTACTCGTTATTGACGCCTACTCTAACTTTTGTTTCATTGTCCGTTGCACATCGCCTACCACCGCGGCAAGCACCAATGCTCTCGCCCGCAATTTTCTTTGGAAGGCCTTCCCTCTACTCTTGTTACTGATAATGGTCCGCAATTTGCCTCTTCTGACTTTGCCGATTTTTGTGCTTGACACGGTGTCATGCATGTCGCGGCCCCTCCGTTCCATCCGCAATCTAACGGTGAGGCTGAACGACTGGTCCGCACATTTAAGGCTCAGATGAGGAAACTCCTGACCTTTTCTTCTGCTGATGATGCGCTTCTCCAATTTATGGCTTCTTACCGTTTCACCCCCATGGGCGACCACAGCCCGGCTGAGCTCTTACATGGCCGACAGCCCCGCACGCTACTTCATCTTCTGTGGCCTTCCACCTCACGGCCGTGGGTGCCTTCACTTGGCCAGTTCAGCGCCGGCGACCTTGTATGGGTACAGGGATATGGCAGGCGGCCAAAATGGAGTCCTGGCCGCACCTTACGACACCGTGGCCGATGCCTGTATGAAATCCAGATGGACACGGGTGTTGCAGTGCGTCATTCGGACCAGCTTTGGCCTCGGGAGCAGGCAACGCCTGTTCTGGATGCCCCTACACCGCCTTCGGCTCTACCTGACACTCAGGATCTTGGCATCTCTCATTACTCACAACGTAGCCCACTAATCTTTGTCTCGGTGCCAGCACAAGAACGGACGCCACCAGGAGACGTGCCCATGCATGAACCAGATGACCATCATCTGTCAGAGCAACTCTACTTGCCTCCTTCTCCTACGGACGCCAACACATTGCCCATGTCTCCTGTTATATCAACTGGACTTGCCGCAATGGGCAGATTGGTGCACGGGGCCCCAGCAGATTCGACCCCTACGTCTCCTGTCACCTTGACCCGTTATCATCGGGGACACTTCCATCCGTACGGGAAGCCTCCTCCTCGAGAATTCACGGCCAGTCAAACAACGCCTATGGAGGTTAGCCATCTACAGGCCACCTCCATCAAGACCAGTGAAAAAATTTCAAGGGGGAAAGTGTTGTGACGCGCTAATCATTCAAATTGCCGCCGCACAATTACGCGCGTCCTCTACATGTGCCGCTGTCTGCCAGCCATGCAGCAGCCGTGCCACCTAAGAGGCCAGCCGGCCAGTGTCCGCTAGACTTGGACTCAGTGCAGATTTGACTGTTACTGTGTACACATGCTTTACGTGGTCTACTCACTCTGTGACTTACATGTATTGTGTTGTCTTTTGAATTATAAGTGTTCAACTTGACATTGTAACAGTTTCTAGAGATGGGTTTTTGAGTTTCAAGAGATCAGATCCAAGACAGTCACCTGGATTGTGCTCTAAAATCATATCTCTAACCAGGGAAGCAGCATGTGATTGCTTGCACTTGGGGTTACTGCACTGAAAATGGCAGTTGGTGAGGTAAACCTTGTAGTTGAGCAATCTGTTATCTGTGCGACAATCCTTGGAGTTTTTCACCTAAAATACTTGCGGTGGGCCACCATCACATGCACTTGAGAGTCAAAGTATTTGAGTACATTGGTCTTCAACTTATCATAAGGAAAAGCATTGGGCTCCAGTTCTGGATTTAGTTGTTGTAATAGGCGATAAATGTCCAGGCCTATGTATGCCAAAAAGAAAGCATGCCACTGCTCATAGCCTGAGATGCTGTGAGCCCGGAAATGCTGCTCCGTGCACGCAGTGTAATTTCCCCACGGTTAGTCTTCCTGTCAAGGGAGGAGATTTCCAGAAAAGATGTCGAGATGGCTGCCAGACACTAAATCAGGAGTTTGTGGTTGCGCTGAATCTGCTGGAGGAGCATCAACATCCAGGAAGAGTGATCCACTGACCGTCATGCTATAAGCAACATTGTAATGAGCGTACTGTCAAGTGGAAGACACACACAAGCACTGACAACACGGATCAGACCACACGCAAGCATGACAGGAACACAAAACCTTGTTGCCAACTCATATGTTCTACCAACAGCAGCACAAAAGATATCCAGGTAGCAATGATTGAACGAGTTTATTTATCAGAGATTAATAGCATGTTTACTCTGAAGTGAACTGAATCAAAATTCCTTGAAACAGAACATTAATACTTCTGAAGGCTGGTTGGATTGCTACCGAGTCTAAGTTCATTAAACACACGCTTTGTAAGAGTCAGAGTCTCATAGGGAGCAAAATTGTCTAAGTCCAGCATGTAGCAATTTGAAAGTTAAACATGAATGAATTTACAAGTCCGCAAGACAGCCACAATGACAGAGTCCCAATATTCTTCGGTGAGGAGGTCACGAACACACTTTATGTCCACAGTTGGCAGCTATTGGGGTTGCAAAGTCAGATGCGAATGGCAGTGATGTCGTGGAGGCGACTCTCAAGTGAGAATCCTGATAGATGGAATCCTTGTGGAATTGGAGCCTGGCCCAGGAAAACTCAACCGGAGTGAACTGGCCTGGACTAGCCCAAGCGCTAACCTAAATACCACCTGGCACTAGGATACAGCTGGGCCTATTTTCAATCATGTGTCTTGAGGAAGCGAGTTGATCCATGTGGCCTGTAGCCGTTATCAGTGCTTGAGTTGCTTCCTGGTGGACAGTCGAAGCATGACCATCTCTCTTCTGCCTTCCGGAAAATTATTCCCGTGTGTTAGGAATCTTTGAAGCACTGATTTGATGCTGGTTGGTGACATTGCAGGTGTTAAGCTTCGGTACAATATATAGTATGTTGTAGTAAATTCAATTAGTTGATAAATAAGTCAGTCTTGGAACCCACCAGAAATCTTAAATGTTGAATGATAAATAATTACAGGAGTTGCTAACTGAACCAGCATGTCACCACTACTCCATAGCGAATGACACAGAGATATTGCTCCTCCACCTCATCATCATCATCATCATCATCATCATCATCATCATCAACAACAACTTCTGTTGAGGCATTGTGATTATCAGGCAGATCTTCATGTTTCTGGTGTCAGAAGCCACTTATCGTTGAACTGATCCTCAGGATAAGATACAACTGCATGAGGAGGACATGGATGAAAGCTCCTCATTCTTGTACCTGCGATGTAGAATCATCATCCTTGATTTCATGTTGTCACATGAGAATCAATGTAGAATTTGGTACCGGCCAGAGTAATGTGTTAATAATTTGCCTGACAGTGTGACCTTTCATACAGGTGTAAAAATCCATAACTGGTTGTAACTTACAGATCACTGTTCATGTCTTGATCCATACTCTGAGCATCCGAGGTTCAAATGTGTGCTAACTGTCTTATTTCTTGATTTCTGGTGTTTGAGCTGTTTGGTGTACTCTTCCTCAGCATTGTCAGATTTAACATGAACAAAGTATCCAGTGTTGTTTCAGTCTTGCGACCATAGATCTGAGCAAACAGCATAAAACCTGCCGTGTCTTGCACTGCTGTGTTTATGCATATGTCAGAGGAAGCACTATTGTATCCCAGGCACTCTGTTTGATGTCAACATACATCAGGAGCATATCTGATAACATCTATTGAAACATTCGATGCGGCCATTTGTCTGCGGATAGTAGGCTGTTGTCTTCCCGTCAATGATACTGCCTGACACCAGTCGAGGTAGAGATATTTTTCCATGATCAGAGATAATTAAACATAACACCCCATGATTCAAAATATGTATTCACAAGAAACCTGGTGATTTCCAAAACGTTAACATCGGTACTGCCTTGGAGATAGAGTAGTAGGTGATGCATCAGTGAACACTGTTATCCATTACACCCCACCCCCCTACCCCCCGTTTATTGACTTGGGAAACCTTCCAAGAAGCCAGTGGCAGTCTGGTAAAGTGGAATAACTACAGGATGGGTAAAAGTGCCTTTATAGTGTACTGTGTCGTTTTCATTGTGTGCTGTAGTCGGTAACTATTTGTGCAGTGAATGATGCAAAATGAATGCCAAGAATCGTGACTCAAATGATTAGAGAAGATGGTGGAACCAAAGAGAAAATGACGTTTGATAAATGTTGTCATGAGGTTAGGTGTATGAAATTACATAGTGGCATAGTGAAATATATTGTGCACAATGCTATCATGTAGTCTGTAAAATTTAAACTATACTCTTAGGTTTTTACCTAACCACTATCTTGAAAATTGGGACATTCTGAAAATACCCCACAAATTTTGTTAAACAGCTATTAGGCTATGGTATAGAGCAGTGTGTCACTGCAGCCAGTTTCCTTCCAGTCATATTTTGTTGGCTTCTCCAACTCAACAACTAAACTATAACATTTGAATATGAAACCATATACCAAGAAATTCCATTTTATTCTGAGAAACATACAGTGCAAGAAATAAATATGAAAACCGGTAACTAACCTTACAGTCCATAATAGACAGATTAATAATCATCGGTCTCATGTTCTCCATGTCAAAAAGAAAAGTAATTAATTCCTATCTTCTCCCAAAACAAGTCAATTCTCATTGGCTACTGTGTACTATCACCTGACTGGCTGTGAACAACATTATTCACTGCCAACAGTAACACACAATAGAAGAGCCATGGTACACCCTAACTACACTTTAGCCTGTGGAGAAATTTGTCCTGGGGTAACTGAGGCACATATTTCCGTCATTGGGATTCCCCACATTGGCTTCCAACATGTCTGATGGAGCAGGAGAGACATGAGCAATGATATCTGCCTCTGATTTTATGAAGAGTCTTCACAAATCTCCAAAGATCTGAAGCCAGAGTATTATGAAAATACTTCATTGTGTCTAGTATCGCAAAAATACTTCAGTGTCTGGTCATAAATGAGGTGGGATGATGAGCAATAATTCACATCCCTTTTTGTCAATATTCCATTTGTAATTTCACTTCTACAAGATTCTATATAGTGAATTAAATTTTTTGTTGTCAGCTTCTTCCAACTTTAAGGCTTCTGTTGTCTTCAATAATCCTGTATCTTCCCACTGTCCAGCTACAGTGTTCATTAGAGCAGTGATGATCGGTATTGTAATGTTCCCCCATTTGATTCCACAAAAGACATTTGACATCTTTGTGTTTACATCCATTTTTGTGTACAAATGTGTGACAGCCAGCATAAATAATGGTGATCATTCTCAACAATGAATGGTCTGCCATATAAATAGGGTCAGAATTTAAGATTTCCCAAAACTGCAAAGCACTCTGTCTCTTTCAGAGAGAAATTCTTCTAAGACATGAAGAGTACTCTGGAGGCATCTTCCACTATTTACAATAGAACGGGATCTACCATGTAGCGTCTACGATTAGTGCCGGCCGCGGTGGTCTAGCGGTTCTAGGCACTCAGTCCGGAACCGCGCGACTGCTACGGTCGCAGGTTCGAATCCTGCCTCGGGCACGGATGTGTGTGATGTCCTTAGGTTAGTTAGGTTTAAGTAGTTCTAAGTTCTAGGGGCCTGATGACCACAGATGTTAAGTCCCATGGTGCTCAGAGCCATTTGAACCACCATTTGGACCTACGATTAGTGTGTAGTTCTGTCTCTGAATTCTCATCCAAAAGTGTCCAAACTGATGAAGATGTAAGCTCCTTCTTGAGGATACAGATATTCCCATGCTCCATACTGTAAGAAAAATTGCTATCTATTGCATTGGTAATCTGTTATGGCTCCTACTCTTTCTGGATCAGTGGATCAGGATGGACCCCATTTTCATTTTGAAATGTTCTTGACTATTTAGCCATGTAGCATCATCCAGATGGTGCAGTACTTTGATTTTTCCAATATATAAATGATACATTCGTGATCTGGTAGCACAGATCTCAGAATCTGCAAGACATCTGAACTCACTGTGCAAAATCATCAGACTCAAAATGTAGATAGAAGACGACAACCAACTTACTTTCGTGGATATGGTAGTCAAGTGAAGACCAGATGATGCACAAGGACACAGCAATTACTGTAAACCAGTACATGCAGATTTTTACTTAAATGCTTCAAGCTGCCTTGCCCTTTTACAGTGAGAAGGCATCCTCAACACAATAGTGCACAAGGCTCGTGAAATCTCTGACCAAGAGAGCACATACTTTCTGAAAGTGCGCTTACATCCACCACTGCCAGACCAACTGTGCTATGAAACCAAAAAAGTTTAAGCTACATCTTGCACAGCAAGAAGATAAACCTATTGTGACAGCATTTATCCTCTCATCTGGAACCCCCCCCCCCCCCCCCCCAAAAAAAAAATTGGAATAATTCTCCAGAAACGTAACATCAATTTTTTTCACCCAACACAAAGGCTTTGTTGGAGGCTACTAAGGCTGTCTCCCGGCCTGGGACAAGATGGGCCAGCAACCCGCACAGCAGGCTGCGCGAGCCAGAGCGTAAGTCCGGCTCAAGGTCACGCTACGCCTAGCGTGTAACCATATGCTAACAGCGTATATAAATGAATTTAAAAAAAATGGGAGAGATAAGGAAAGGAGATAAGGATTTTTTACTGTCTATAATAGGACATACAGTTGCCAGTAATCTTTATTTTACAATTATTGTTCCCTACTTTAGCCCATATAAAAAGATACTCACCTGCATTCAGCTTCTTCTTTCTTCTTGTGGACAAAGTAAATGGCTTGTCTGGCACCAAAGTACCATAGGGAACTTTAGCGAGTAGACCTGTACTCTCAGCTATACTCCATGTCTTCCAAGCCAAGATGTTTGCATCAGGGAATGCTTCAAGGCCACAATAATCTGCATGGTTCCCCCACACAACAGCCGAGGTCAGCCATGTACTGCCTCCAAACACAGCAGAAACATCACACGTGAATTGCACTCGTAGTCCACGAGAAACATTTGGACCACCCATAAGCTGTTGCTTATTAAATTGTCCATCCAAGTCAATTTCTATTGCTTTCAATGACTTATACTCAGGATCACTGCGCCACCAGCGCCGACAATATCCGTGTCGCAAAGGCATTGCAGAGGCACGTTAACACACAATGAACATAGTAGGCCAACACCCAGAGCTAAGCTTCCGCACTCCGCGTCGTTTGCAGAGCAAATAACGCTCCGTGCTGCGGCACAGCTGACGCCCGGCAGACCAGAAGTGTGACGCTTATCGCTCCCCTTCCACTGAGCCACAGGCGCTCCTGAGCCATTATCTGCAACGTCATGCGCAGATGGAGGAATTATAGCCCAGCCGGGCCCCAGTAACACTAGAGGGCCCGGCCTGTGGCAAGACGATGTCTTAAGTCTCTGTTATGTGTGTTTGGCTGTCTGCAAGAAGTGGTCACCAAAAATTCCTTCGTCTGCGCATGACGTCACAGATAAGGGCTTGGGAGCACCTGTGGTTCGGTGGAGGAGCACAGTTGTTAACCCGTTTAGATGTCTTTGAACTAATAGAGGCCATCAGTTGTTATAAAAGCTGTCTCTTGTGAATAGCCAGTATGTATATCTATTTTGGAGGAAAGCTTTGAGCCATCAGTAATTCTCCCAGAAATACCATGAACCATCTTCCTTCTCCACAAGGATCACAGAGTAGAACCAAGGATGCTCTGAGAGTTGAATATTGTTTCACATCGTCACATTTCATTGTGAATCATGTATCATATATGAATGCTGCTTCATGAGAAGGAGATCCCCTTTGTTGTTAAAGTGTTAAACACTGGGTTGTCTGGTATGGGTTGGCTCCACTCTCAACGTGAATGGGACTGAAAAGTGATGGAAAACAACCAGCAGTTGCTGATGTACTTCAGTGAAGCTGGATATGCATATGACTGTTGTTTTTGTATCGATTAGTTCACATTGCAGATCATAGGCAGAATGTGCTGTTTGTGTTCAGGCTCTTGTGTGTGAAGGCAATTGCTTTTGCAAAGCTTTATTGAAATCGTGGCAATGTCAATGTCTGAGATACCTGTTGCCAACAAATATGTCACATAGAATCTGGAAGCAAGTTCTAATTACAAGAACAGTGTTGTCAACAATTAATAACATTTGACACTGAAAGCACAGTTGTTGAATTGTTTGCCTCAGCAGGGTGTGCTCCTATTTGTACATAAATAAAATGTTGTAGCAAATTCCAATATTCCATAAATAAGTCAGTCTCAGAATCTTCTAGAAAACATAAATATTAAATGATAAATAAATGAAGCAGGTGGGATTAAACCAGTGACCAGCATATTACCAAGCAGCAGCTATAACGACTACACCATGGTGGATGCTGTACAGCGTGTGCCAATACTATTTGCTTTTAACCACATGCATGTGACACCACCTTTAAGAAGAACATATTGCACCTTTTTGTCAAATAACCCTTCAGAAAAGAGTGGTTTGATACAATCATTAAACATTGGACTCACATTTTGGAACAGACAGCATAAAATATGTGTATTTGCACTATTTCCATTACTTTTGAATTACCAAGTGCATTAAGAAAAACAAGAGTACAATGAAATAAAAAACATTTAGTTCTGATGGAGTGTGCAAGATGGATTATATTGTGTATCAGGGGGTAGATCATCACTCACAAAGTAGAAGAGTTACAGAGTAGCGCAAAGGCATAAAGAAGTGGTGAAAATTGATGCTCTTTTTGAGTGGGGAGGGGGGGGGGAGAAGGGTGGGGGCAGCTGTTTTTTTTTTCTAGCAAAGCTGCTGTCCGATGGGCCAGTTATCAAATTCACACCACTTCTGGATGCATAGCTTTAAAGATGGACTTCATTTGAAGGAGGAGTTATTTTCCCTGTTTTCTGTGTGCTTGTCTGATGCTCAGCACCTCGTATACTAATTTAAATACATATTGTTTTTGCAAGTCATGGACAGCCAAAGAATACATTATCCTTTCATCAGTACAATGCCTGTAATGTGTTCCATTGTTGACTGGATTTCAGTGGAAATTGATTCTAATTTAATTAGTATAGCAGTTATATGTTACAGATTGTACCAGACACTGTTTTTCATCATAGGTGGCGAAGCATGTTTTGCAAAGAGTGAAGCCTGCCCCAGAAACACTGCCATGTGTTGATGTAAGTGAAACATGTTGTATTATTTACAGAATTGAAACTGATTATAAAACTGTGTTCTCATAGCTTGAAATACTTCTGTTAGGAGAAAGAAACAAGAGGCTTTAGTGTTGTCAAAGAACTTTGTGTATTGTGCCTCATTTGAACAAAGCATGTTGTCAGTTCTTTTTTTAAATTATTTAGTTAATTTTAATTATGCAGTTATGCAACACCAGAGGAAGTTATTGCATTCAGGCATACAGAGTAGTGTCAGAGTGACAGATTACATTTTGTTTCTGTGTGTCTAGAAGAGAAAAGTTATTTTGTGTGAAAGATGTAGTTATCTCAGATAAGTTAAAAAAAAAAAGCATTTCTGACAAGAAGTATGTTTTTTTCTCTTGATGTGAATTTTCCATATAACATTAGTTTCAGGCCCCAGGCCCTACAGCAGCACAACTAAAGCACTGCCAAACCCCAACTGCAAGGTGCCGACAGAGTCATCTGCACCGGCTGTCTCCTAGTCTTCCAGCACTGGTCTGTGATTACAACCCATGTGTTGTTTAACTTTTTCTAAGAATTGTTAAAATGGATAGATAAAGTAACATAACCCACCAATATTTTTCATTGTGTGCATCAGTTGAGTATGGTTCCAGTATCTGATTATATTGCAAATAAATTAGCCGTTCATGTGTTTTATTCCCTGGATTACGGAGTTATCAATACTTATTGTCATATACGAGGTATGTCCACAAAGTAAGTTCTGTTTGGTTATATAAAACAAATGTGTACAGATACAGAAAAAACATTTATTGTACAAAAATCTACAACTGTTAAACTACTTTTCTACATAGCTTCTGAAATTTTGTAGGCACTTGTCATAGCGTGGCACAAGTTTTTGTATGCCTTCTTCATAGAAGGTTGCCGACTGTGTGTACAACCATTCAGTAACATGTTCTTTCAGCTCTTCATCATCGTTGAAGTGTTGACCACCAAGGACAGATTTTAGGTGTAAGAAGAGATGAAAGTTGCTAGGAGCGAGGTCCAGGCTGTATGGAGGATGATCACATGCTTCCCAGTGAAATTCCCGTAAGAGTTGTTTGGTCACATTTGCTGTGTGAGGTCGGGCATTATTGTGGGGAGAGAGAGAGAGAGAGAGAGAGAGGAAAAAAAAAAAAAACACCTTTTGATAGTAATCCTCGGTGCTTGTTCTGTATTGCGCAGCGCAATTTCTTAATGGTCGGACAGTAACCATGTGCATTGATTGTTTGGCCTCGTGGTAAGAAATCAATCAGCAAAATGCCTTTTCTGTCCCAAAAAATGTTGCACATGACTTTTTGAAGTGTCAAGATTTGCTTAGGCTTAACCTTCGTTGGGGATGAAATGTGCCTCCATTCCATTGCTTGCCATTTTGTTTCAGGGGGTATTGTATGATACCCAGCTTTCATCCCTCGTGACTATCCAAGAAAGAAAACCATCGCCTTCTTCATTGTAGTGTATCAAAAACTGAAGTGTACTGACCATCTGTTGTTTATTGTGTTGTTCAGTAATAATTTTGGGTATCCAACATGAGCACAGACGGGCATCCACTTCGTTCTTCATCATGCACATGATCATGTCGTTCATTGAACAGTCTGACCCATCTTCTAACCATTGAATCACTCATAGCATTTTGTTCGTAAACCTCACAGATTTTCCGATGAATTTCCTTTGGTTTAACTTTCTTTGCATTTATAAAATGAATCAGATCTGATTTCACACACGGCGACATTTTCAATTACGGCTGACATTATAAAGAATCACTACAAAGCACATATTGGCAGCAGCGATCTGAAAATGGCATACATGTTTTCTCCTTGAGTCAGAGTAACTGCCACACATGCTCAGAACTGTGATCGTAGTGCTGCCGCTGATAGAAATAGAAACAGCACTTACTTTGTGGACGACCCTTGAATATGTGGTTTTAGCGTAATTTTGGCTGCAAAAATAAAATTAAAAGAAACCCACCATCAGAGTCAAACCTGGCGTACCAAATGTTGCCTTAATTCCTCCCCAGAGATGCTATGGCATCGTACAAAGTTTAACTCATGGCCATTGCTGGAATATCCATGCTCCCATTGATGTGCAGTATGCAAGATAAATTTTGCAAAATCTTGCACAGATGTTTGTTAGCAGACCCTTGTCACTACTTGGCACTGCTACACTTTTGAAACAGTATTAATAAAGAAAAATCTCTAATGTGTAAAAGAGGCTAGCACGTTTGGACCACAACATTCAGTTTGTGTTGTAAGTATCCTCTCCAATTAAGTTCAGTCACACTAACAAAAACCAACCCATCTAGCCAATGGGCTTGTGGAAATTCCCCAAGACACTGACTCTTGCATCACATTTCCATGGCACAGCTGCCTATTGGGCCAAAAAACTATGTTCTCATAGCTCTCATAGCATTTCGTTTCCTATATATAACCCGCTGAAAACCCTGTTTCTGTGTAATTGTGTCTATATTTAACTCATAGCAAGTTTTAAAGTGTGTATCTCCTACAAAAATAATCTAAAAATTGTGAAATTTAGTTATATTCTCACTCACAGTAGTACCTGCCCATAAAATCCTATTAGATAACAGCTCTTCCAAACACTTATCACTTGAGGCTGAGAAATAATATTTTACACACTTTTCTTTAACAAATGAAATTATTCTTAAATAGCAGAAGAAAGATTTATAGAAAAAAATTAACGTTACATGAAGGAGCAATGAGTAGTTGTGTGGTTTTCACAGAGATCACTTACACACACCTCAGCAGTTACTATTGGTTGAAAATCTGTGTTTGGTATATATTTCTATATTACACAGTGCCTAGGTTCAAATCATGTGACTTTATTAAGTAAATTACGGTGGTATAGAAAGAAGGTAAGACATTTTGTAAAGTAGACCTTGTGTTAAGTCTGGTCTACAACACAAAAGATACCAAAGGTAAATGAAAGCAGTGTAGTTATAAGCTATTAAATGGTTGCTTCTAGAATGAGCCCATTTGTGAAAATGAGCAGCTGTTGAAATGATAAATCTGAAGCATTAATTAATCTCAGTTTGATAGAAAAAGCAAAAGAAGTCAGTAATGTCTATAATACTGCTAAATTAAGAAACCATGCAGTTATATGCTGAGGTACATTCTCAGATACAAAGACTAAAAATTAGAGTTAAACCGGGTAAAGGCAGATATTGCATAGTCTGCTTTAAATTACTTGGCACCTGACATTTAAGATCTAAAGTTGCAGCATTGTTACATCAAGTACTGTCTGCAGGCAGTCACCACAGTGCATCACTCTCTCCAGCGATAGAAATTCACTTTGAAGTCTGTCCCTGACAAAAACCCAGTAAAAAAATCTCAAATTCACATATGATGTAATATCTCTATAGTGTCCCTCAGCAGGTCAAAAAACTGTTTGTAATTTAAATTTTAATTAGGGCAAGAGTTCCATTACTTTTTTCAAACATATTAAGTTTTCCTGGTTCTAAACAGCTTAAGACTTACCATGTCATAACTCAAGAACTATTGCTCTTATAGCAGTACTTTTTTATTTTATTTTGTTTATTTTTTATTTTATTTTGTTTATTTATTTTTTATTTTGTTTATTTTCTTTTTTTATTTCTAAAATACCTTGATCTGCAATGAATCCTTAAATATTTTCATATTGCATTTAGTTTCCTATATATAACCCCCTGAAAACGGTGTTTTACACACGTTGAAATAATATCTGAGTGTCTGCACAAAAAGAAATATATTTAAAATGCAGTCTAACTTATGACAAGGAGATGATGGGAGCTGGCTGAACAATATTCCTTAGTCTCACAACATGAATGAGAAATGACTGAAATAAATTTGCAAATGCAACATTTAATGGAGGGTTCATTTTCCTCTTTTCCTGAAAAAGAGTCAAGTTTTATGACCCTCTTCTTGAAGCATCTCTTCTTCCCAGGTGTCACCAATTTAGGTGACTTAGGTGATTCTTCTTTCACGAAGTTGTCTTTGCAAAATGGTGTCAAAATGATCGTTCACTGATTTCTAGAGTCACTACTTCACCACTTTATCCAAAGGAACAAGAGGCACTCCTACATCCCTCTCTGTCTCAAAATATTCCATCGAGGAACGCGTGAATTCTTGCGACTGACTGCGGATAATATTGCCACATCACACTTTTTGTAAGTTTCCTAGGAGTGTGCAGCTGTTTTCTACCCCTCTTTTGACTATTTTCATCACACGTTGTAAGGTGTGCAAAGCTAAAAGTCTCCCAAATCTAGTACTCCACTGTCTCACTGAGGACAGGCTGGTGTGATGCTTTAGACAGTGCAACAGAAGTGGGAACACAGTGAGAACTGACAGTGCTAGGTTCCCATTCGTAAATGTGCAGTAGTTGTGTGTCGCAAAACTAAATAAGCAACGAAACAAATTTGTATTGTTGCTTTTATTTCTGAAGTGCTTGTGATTCTAAATTCAAAGACATTATTAAGGGAAATGTGTAAATACCTGGAAACAAACAACCTCAAAAGGATTTAAAACTATCAAAATAAATTACTGTAGCAAAACTCAGAATAATGTAAGCAATAGATCACTAGAGCATAAAATTCTAAAATCGTCACATGTAACACACAATCATTGAAAAAGCATATTAAATAATTGTATTAAATTGTGTAAAAATGCCATGCCAAATTTAATCAAAGTTACAACCACACCCAGGTATTCATCCAAATGTGGACACCGTTGCTGTAAACACATTAGTCAAGAAATGAGTGTTATCAGTATGAGAAAATAAATAATTAGTGAATATCATTTAACAAGCACTGCCAAATATCCTGTGTAACTTTCAGCAAACTGAATAGTGAGCAGGTGACTCCCCACACTGTCTCCCAGCTACGTCACGAGGAGCACCTACAGGCTGTTTCACAAGATTATACTGGCCTTTTAACTCAGTGCCAATGTAGTGTACAGACACTTCCAGGCAGTGTGTGTGTTTTTTCCCCCCTTATAAATGGGTTGGCACTGTATGGAGTACAGAATGTGATTGCCTTCTTTCAAATCACAAGATTATAGAGAGGATTCATTTAGAGAGAACTGATATACCTCAAGTAACTTTATCGCCAGTCAATTATATATTCATTCACTCTATCATAATCTCTTGTTTGCTTTCAGGTTTCTTTCAGCAAAACCTCATTTTATCCAGTATCTTGTGCAAAACATCTTTCTACCAAGGAAAGCGAATTTTTTGTATTACAGCAACAAGCAGTTTCTATAATGTTGGCATTATTTCTTAATTAAAATAAATGTCCTCCATCATTTGTTCAATTAACAATTAATCAAACCTATCTATAACAATGACTTTTTGGGCACAGTTCTTAGCTTTAGTCCTTGGCGTTCCAACAAACCATGTAGTTTATTTTGACATTACTTTCTGAGCATCCTATTGTAGCAAAGTTGACTTTTGTATAGGTAGTGCAGCTTTTTGATAGGAACTTGCAGTGTTACCTAGAACTTCCTCTTGTGCTATGTTTTTAATGTGACCAATAATCACGTCAGAAATGACCAAACTCTCTACTCTGTAAATAATCTCTCTTTGTGTTAAGCACACTTATCTTATGATGTAAGCTCATGTACCACATTACGTCATGAATAGAAAGATATTAGTAACTAATATAACTAACTCAAGAAACATGCATAATCGCACTGCCCTGCTAGACAAGAAACAGGAAACTGATTCAAAGTTTATCCCACAAGTGGCCCATGTCACACAGCCAGTGAACCAGCTGCGAAAAAAGGGTGTGCAGTACCAGTGAACAATTAGCCTGTGTGTGCACTTTCGTGCAGTTTAAGCGTATGCTGCATTCAGTGCCCTGCCTTACGCCATTTTCACAATCATACCCATGGCTGAAAGCAAGGGGAAACTAGAGCCGTAATTTTTCCCGAGGGCATGCATGATGGTTAAATGATGATGGCGTCCTCTTGGGTAAAATAGTCCCCCATTCGAATCTCCAGGCGGGGACTACTCAGGAGGACGTTGTTATCAGGAGGAAGAAAACTGGCATTCTACGGATCAGAGCGTGGAATGTCAGATCCCTTAATCGGGCAGGTAGGTTAGAAAATTTAAAAAGGGAAATGGATAGGTTGAAGTTAGATATAGTGGGAGTTAGTGAAGTTCAGTGGCAGGAGGAACAAGACTTTTGGTCAGGTGAATACAGGGTTATAAATACAAAATCAAATAGGGGTAATGCAGCAGTTGGTTTAATAATGAATAAAAAAATAGGAGTGCGGGTAAGCTAATACAAACAGCATAGTGAACACATTATTGTGGCCAAGATAGACACGAAGCCCACGCCTACTACAGTAGTACAAGTTTATATGCCAACTAGCTCTGCAGATGATGAAGAAATTGAAGAAATGTATGATGAAATAAAAGAAATTATTCAGATAGTGAAGGAAGCCGAAAATTTAATAGTCATGGGTGACTGGAATTCGGTAGTAGGAAAAGGAAGAGAAGGAAATGTAATAGGTGAATATGGATTGGGGCTAAGAAATGAAAGAGGAAGCCGCCTGATAGAATTTTGCACAGAGCACAACTTAATCATAGCTAACACTTGGTTCAAGAATCATAAAAGAAGGTTGTATACATGGAAGAAGCCTGGAGATACTGGAAGGTTTCAGATAGATTATATAATGGTAAGACGGAGATTTAGGAACCAGGTTTTAAATTGTAAGACAT
The DNA here is from genome assembly GCF_021461395.2 of Schistocerca americana. Taxonomy (NCBI): domain Eukaryota; kingdom Metazoa; phylum Arthropoda; class Insecta; order Orthoptera; family Acrididae; genus Schistocerca; species Schistocerca americana. Next base: position 653,563,315 of record NC_060130.1, on the reverse strand, counting down.
TTCCAGGGGCAGATGTGGACTCTGACCACAATATATTGGTTATGAACTGTAGATTAAAACTGAAGAAACTGCAAAAAGGTGGGAATTTAAGGAGATGGGTCCTGTATAAACTGACTAAACCAGAGGTTGTAGAGAGTTTCAGGGAGAGCATAAGGGAACAATTGACAGGAATGGGGGAAAGAAATACAGTAGAAGAAGAATGGGCAGCTTTGAGAGATGAAGTAGTGAAGGCAGCAGAGGATCTAGTAGGTAGAAAGATGAGGGCTAGTAGAAATCCTTGGGTAACAGAAGAAATATTGAATTTCAAAAAATGGTTCAAATGGCTCTGAGCACTATGGGACTCAACTGCTGAGGTTATTAGTCCCCTAGAACTTAGAACTAGTTAAACCTAACTAACCTAAGGACATCACAAACATCCATGCCCGAGGCAGGATTCGAACCTGCGACCGTAGTGGTCTTGCGGTTCCAGACTGCAGCGCCTTTAACCGCACGGCCACTTCGGCCGGCAAATATTGAATTTAATTGATGAAAGGAGAAAATGTAAAAATGCAGTAAATGAAGCAGGCAAAAAGGAATACAAACGTCTCAAAAATGAGATCGACGGGAAGTGCAAAATAGCTAAGCAAGGATGGCTAGAGGACAAATGTAAGGATGTAGAGGCTTATCTCACTAGGGGTAAGATAGATACTGCCTACAGGAAAATTAAAGATACCTTTGGAGAAAAGAGAACCACTTGTATGAATATCAAGAGCTCAGATGGAAACCCAGTTCTAAGCAAAGAAGGGAAAGCAGAAAGGTGGAAGGAGTACATAGAGGGTCTATACAAGGGCAATGTACTTGAGGACAATATTATGGAAATGGAAGAGGATGTAGATGAAGATGAATTGGGAGATATGATACTGCGTGAAGAGTTTGACAGAGCACTGAAAGACCTGAGTCGAAAAGGCCCCGGGAGTAGACAACATTCCATTAGAACTACTGACGGCCTTGGGAGAGCCAGTCCTGACAAAACTCTACCATCTGGTGAGCAAGATGTATGAGACAGGTGAAATACCCTCAGACTTCAAGAAGAAATAATAATTCCAATCCCAAAGAAAGCAGGTGCTGACAGATGTGAAGATTATCGAACTATCAGTTTAATAAGTCACGGATGCAAAATACTAACACGAATTCTTTACAGACGAATGGAAAAACTGGTAGAAGCCGACCTCGGGGAAGATCAGTTTGGACTCCGTAGAAATATTGGAACACGTGAGGCAATACTGACCCTACGACTTATCTTAGAAGCTAGATTAAGGAAAGGCAAACCTACATTTCTAGCATTTGTAGACTTAGAGAAAGCTTTTGACAATGTTGACTGGAATACTCTCTTTCAAATTCTGAGGGTGGCATGGGTAAAATACATGGAGCGAAAGGCTATTTACAATTTGTACAGAAACCAGATGGCAGTTATAAGAGTCGAGGGGCATGAAAGGGAAGCAGTGGTTGGGAAGGGAGTGAGACAGGGTTGTAGCCTATCCCCGATGTTATTCAATCTGTATACTGAGCAAGCAGTGAAGGAAACAAAAGAAAAATTTGGAGTAGGTATTAAAATTAATGGAGAAGAAATAAAAACTTTGAGGTTCGCCGATGACATTGTAATTCTGTCAGAGACAGCAAAGGACTTGGAAGAGCAGTTGAACGAAATGGACAGTGTCTTGAAAGGAGGGTATAAGATGAACATCAACAAAAGCAAAATGAGGATAATGGAATGTAGTCGAATTAAGTCAGGTGATGCCGAGGGAATTAGATTAGGAAATGAGACACTTAAAGTAGTAAAGGAGTTTTGCTATTTGAGGAGCAAAATAACTGATGATGGTCGAAGTAGAGAAGATATCAAATGTAGACTGGCAATGGCAAGGAAAGCGTTTCTGAAGAAGAGAAATTTGTTAACATTGAGTATAGTTTTAAGTGTCAGGAAGTTGTTTCTGAAAGTATTTGTATGGAGTATAGCCATGTATGGAAGTGAAACATGGACGATAACTAGTTTGGACAAGAAGAGAATAGAAGCTTTCAAAATGTGGTGCTACAGAAGAATGCTGAAGATTAGATGGGTAGATCATATAACTAATGGTAGTATTGGAGGGCAGCGTGGAGGGTAAAAATTGTAGAAGGAGACCAAGAGATGAATACACCAAACAGATTCAGAAGGATGTAGGTTGCAGTAGGTACTGGGAGATGAAGAAGCTTGCACAGGATAGAGTAGCATGGAGAGCTGCATCAAACCAGTCTCAGGACTGAAGACCACAACAACAACAACCCACTGGTTCTAGCCACAAAATCGCCTCCATATGACATTGGTGCTGTGCTGGCACATAGAAATGATGATAGTACCGAACAACCCAATGCTTGTGCTTTAAAAATGCTGATGCTCAGCCAGAAGAACTACTCTCAAATGAGGAAAGATACATTAGCAATTGTGTTAACATTTAAGAAGTTCCATGTATTCCTATTTGGCACAAAGTTCACATTAATCAGGGACGATAAACTGCTTTCTTTATTAAGGCATTATTAAGGTCAGACTCCAGTCTTATAGAATGAACAGCACAATGCCTCCAATGTTGGGCATTTCCCTAAGCTCTTACACTCATACAATTAAATATGCTTGAACACACCAATGGAAATGATCTATTGTGCCTTCCCGGAGGCAAAGACCTGGCCTTTGACCAGCAGGAAGTCTTATGTTTCAACATACATGTTGAAAAGAGACAGACCTTGAAAGAATTTCCCATAGAAGCAGCTTGAATCATTGCAGACATACACCAGAACTTGATCCTGTGATAAGTCATGTGCTACATGCTCCACAGGTGGCCCATATGCATTTTCAAGAACAAAAATCCAAACCTTGCCTCACATCTACCCCTGTCTAGCAGTCATTAATGATGTCCCAATAACAGACACAGTGGAAGGTATGCACAGTGTTGTCATGCTGCCCACATTAAGACCACGGGTTCCACGATTACTTTTGTTGTGGGCACTTAGGAATGTCATGGGTGAAAGCTCTTGTGAGATAACATGCTTACTGGCACCAAAATCTTTTGTCTCCTGGTCCACAACCGTGCCAACCTTGGGAAGGCATCTGTCTGAACTTTGTAGGCACATTTCTTGGCTGTATATGGCTGCCATTGGGGGATTCTTACTCCAAAGTGGTAAGTGTGATATCCATCACAACCGAAGCCACAATAATCACACTACTCCAGATTCTAGTGATTGGAGGGCTTCCCCGAACTATAGTGTCTGACAATGAGTCCCAGTTCATGGCAATTGCTTTCAAATAATTCAGCACTTCAAACAGAATAAAGCAAGTTGTTAGCCTCCCATTCTATTCATCTTCCAATGTCAAAGCGGGGTTCAAGGAAGCTGCAAATGTTGAAAGCAATGGGACAACCACTAACAACAACAGCAGTAACAACAGAGTTCACAGTTTTCCCAAGCACATATAGGACCGCATCTATCTAGGACCTTAGCGCAGCAGAGCTCCTCCATCTCCTCATCCCTCGACTCCAGGAACCCCAGGCTCAGAACTCAGGGTGATACTCATCAACAACAGCAATTTTGGGCACGTTCCTAATTAACAAAAGACACATGGACACCAGAAGTAGTGATTGACACCCGTGGATGATATATCACCTCAGTTGACACATCAAAGTGGTTGGAGCACCTCCATACAAACCAGTTCTATCCATTCATTCTGCCACCACCACCAGTGTTACACCAAGAACCAGAATGTCCCATTCCCCCCCCCCCCCCCCCCTTTTTCCCCGCAACCCCCAATTACCAGTCCCACAATTTGCACAGATACGACCTGTACAACCTGTGCCCAAGACAACCAGCAGGAATATCAATAGCCACAGATAAGGGGATTGGGATGTCCATGCAGCCTCTGCAGTCTTGGCCAACAATGCCCATGTACCACTACCCAGCACATCATCAAACATTCGCAGTTCCACTGTCCAGCCAGCGAGCTTAAGTACCGAGACACTAAATACACTCCCAGCACACCTACCAAAACACCATCCAGGCCACTTGTGACCAAAGATGCTCTTTTCAGATCATCCCAGCCTGTTGATTTTGAAAGCACTTCCGAAAATGCAGGGCTGGACTTGGCTGCTAGATGGAGTAGCAATAGCCATTAAGTGCTAGGTGTCACCTGCGATGGCATCATGGGCCACAACACCAGCCACCCAGCACTCACATGGGTGGTATAAGTATGACTGCTGTATGACACAGAGGGAAACTGTGTATTCACTTCGCTATCATCTTATTGTGGTAGTACACTGCTGGTTATTGATCTAGGCTTCTCTACATTTCTGGTTTTCTCTCCTTGGGTTGCTTGTTGGTCTTTGTTTATCAATTTATCAGCCATCCTGTCTACACTTGCCTCTTTCCTTGTTGTTTTGAGTTGTCAGTTCACTTTTGATGATCCACTGCTTAGCAGCCCAGATTGAGCAATCTGCTCTCATCAGATTCTCATGATGCTTTGGGTATACTGTCGTATTATCTACAGTAGTCACACTCAGAAAGTAGAAGTGCATTGTTATTATGCACAGAATATGTGCATTCCACTTTCTAGATTTAGATATATTTTGTTAGACCTGAGTTTTATAGCTACTTATACTGAGATCAAAGTTGTATGATGCCATACTCTCTCTCTCTCTCTCTCTCTCTCTCTCTCTCTCTCTCTCTCTCTCTCTCTCTTTCCAAGCATTAATCCCGATTTGCGGGGTCTGCTGGTTAATCAGATGTGGCATGTTAATTTAATAGGTGGCCAGATGCCCTTCCTGTCACCATATGATGCCATACTGTTGGTGTAAATAAAATACTGGATGAGCATTAAACTGTAATAGTGCAACTATTTTGAAGAAATTATGGGAAACAAAAAATAGAAAAAGGTATTACAAATAATTGTAGAAGTAAAGGAGGCAACTTGCTCAAAGTGGAAGCACTAAGTTGTCGACAGACACACAAAAAGGAATGAAGACTTTGCTAGCTTTAGAATGGGATCTTTAATGAGCTAGATAACATGTACATATTTGTGCGTAAATGCCTTCCCCCCACCCTTTCTTCTCACCTTTGCAGTTACATTGTGCTGGTGGCTGCAATTTAGCAGGTAGACTGGTGACAGGGTTGTGTCGGGTGGTGTGGGTATAGCGAGAGAGGAGGTAGGAGTTCAGAAAGGCATCGGTTCAGAAAACTATCCTTATACTTAGCCAACTTAGTCCCATAATCTGTTTCTTAAATGCTGCCTGAGCCAAAGAAAATCCCCCCCCCCCTGATGACCTAAACATAAAAATCTCCTTCTCTGGCTCTCGCTCCTTCTTTCACAACAACCTGGAAATTTTCAGATTCTGCCAGTCCCTATTCCTTACAAACCTGGTAGTACAGAAACAAATCTTTGTGGTATAGGAATCCCTGAACCCCGTCTGCTCCCTCCATGAGATACTGTTACTGTGCAATCCCAACTTCATAACCATATTTCCCAAATCAAAACTCCAGCACCTCCAACACATGGAAGAGCAGTCAAGACACCACCTCCAAAAATCATCCAATTTATTAATATCCTACTCCCACCTCTGAGCGTCACTACCCGTCAACAGCTATCTTAACCCCAGTAAATCTATTCATCAACCCCGTATAGCACCTGGGTCCTACACTGCTGACTTTTCCCATCTGGCACATCCTATAGAACTTCCTTCTAACATTCCATGAAACTCGAAACAGTGTTATCAAATTATCTACCAAAAACCTACATCACACAGTAGTTTCAGTACTATCCAAAGGGCTCACGTTCAGTCCTACACCCAAGTTCACCCATGCTGGACTTATCAGAGACCTACTCTTCCTCTTCCCATCCATACAGTAGATACACTTCCTTGCTCTGAACCTTGCACCTCTGAGTTCGTACCACCAGCCAACCAAGACACTCCCCTTCTACCACCTAGGGATCTCCTGGTTACAATCCTAGAGTACCTTACCTCCAACTTGGCCTCTCCATTCTTTCCCAGGTCCCTTCTCAAGAACAGGAACCTCCAAACAGAAGAAAGAAAAGCCATCTGCAACCTCAAGACAGACCCTGATTAAATCATCCTCCCTGTCTGACTCATACTATATCTGCCATAGTTTTCCCATCCCAAAGTCCAACATAAGTCCTACTCAGATCCATAGGCCCATCCCAGAATTTTGCCCCTGAATTCACCCCCCCCCCCCCCCCCCCCCACACACACACACCCCTCAGTGACCCCCCTATGATACTTTGGGAACTCAAATTGGAATCACTGGAGGTAAGGCAACATTCTTTTCGAGGAGCACTATTGAGAAAATTTAGGGAACCAGCATTTGAGACTGACTGCAGAACGACTCCACTGCTCCCAATGTATGTTTCGCATAGGTCCACAAAGATAAGATAAGAGAAATTAGGGCTTGTACAGAGGCATATAGACAGTCATTTTTCCCTCAGTCTATTTGCAAGTAGAACGGGAAAGGAAATGACTAGTAGTGGTACAAAGTACCGTGCGCCACACACAATACGGTATACATGTAGGTGCGGGTGTGGATTCATCAACCCAACACATCCTACTCTAGTCCTGTCACACACTTACCCTATCTCATCAGAGGCAGGGCTATCTGTGAAAACAGCCATGTCATACACTAGTTCTGCTTCAGTTGCTTCACAGTATTTTATGTAGGCATGACCACCAACCAACTGTCCACCAGAATGAATGGCCACTGCCAAACTGTGGTCAAGAGCAGAGTTGACCACCCAGTGATGAAACCAGCTGCTGCAACATGCTAGAGTTCAATATGTGCTTTAGAACCCATGCCATGTGGATCCTTTCCCCCAACACCAGAGTTTCTGAACTATGTAGATGGGAGTTGTCTTTAGAAAGAACACATCCTTCATTCCTATAATCCTCTTGACCTCAGTCTCTGCTAACTGATTTCATTCTCTACCCAACAGTCTCCCCTGACACTCTACTGTACCACTTCCCAATCCAGTCCTTCACAAGCGTACTGACTCCAGTTCCTGTGTGTTGCATTCCTATCCTGTGCGTCTGCTGACTCTCCCTCCTGCATTTCTATCCTGCATACTGTATCCTGTATCAGCCAACCTTATGCAACCCTCCCTCCTGCCTCATACCTCCTTTCTCCCTCTACTCACGCAACCCAAGACAATGTAAAACAACCCGTCACCCCAGTCTGCTTGCAGAATTGCAGTTCTGGCTTTGTGTGTTCAGTGTTCAGCCTGTACAGTGTGTGTGTGTGTGTGTGTGTGTGTGTGTGTGTGTGTGTGTGTGTGTGTTTTTTTTTGGGGGGGGGGGGGAGGGGGTTCGCACATGCATGCACTTGTGCATGTATGCGCGCACTCAGTGAAAGATTCATGTGAAAATTAGCAAAGCTTTCATTCCTTTTTGTGTGCCTGTTGACAACTCAACACTTCCACTGTTTGATGAGTTGCCTCCTTTACTGCTAAATTATTTACATTCTGCCAGAACTTTTGTTATCATACTTATATCAGAAAATATATCAGTAAGGGAATCCAGCCAAAAGAAAGTGCCAAAAAAAGTCCCTCTGTGATTAGTCCTAATTATCCAATTTGGTAAGAACCCAAAACTCTGAGTTGTGTAAATCAGTCAACGGAGTGAAATTATCTGTTTGGTGAGTTTTTGACGGAACTGGTGGATGTATATGAGGGTCACTCCAGAAGAAATGCACACTATTTTTTTTTTTTAAATCCGTCTTTTATTCTACATGTTTGAAAGTTTTACAGTGTGTAGATACATCCCTTAGGAACAATATTTTCTTTTCTCCACATAATTTCCATTCCTCTCAACTGCCTTACGCCATCTTGGAACCAGCGCCTGTATACCCGCTGCGAGGACAATCCTCAATATTGTCGTGCCCGCTTTCATCACGTAACCTGCTTGCCCACCGACTAACTGTACTACGATCGACAGCAGCATCTTCATACACCTTTCTCAGCCTATTGTGAATGTTTCCCACTGTCTCATTTTCACAGCACTGGAATTCTATGACAACAAGTTGCTTCTGATGAATGTAAAGTGTAGCAGCTGTCTTGAAGACATGCTGTGACAGCCCCACTCACGAGAACAGGTTGAACTAAGTTTGAAGAAGGATGCATCTACACACTGTAAAACTTTCACATATGCAGAATGAAAACTGTATTTTTACAAAAATAGTGCCCCTCGTATAGATTAAAAAGTTTTATATTTAAACTTTATTTTTTCATTTAGAAGAAGGGAACCGTACAAAACATACTCTGTTTGTAAGTTAAGATATTATCTCCAATATTTTGCCTTCAGAGCAGGACAGTGTCCAGAGTGTTTCGTGTACTACTTTGGTAACAAAATTCACCAAATGAGATAAAGCTCTATGGAGTGCATTCAAAACTCTGAACTCATCATGTATAAGATGTTGTCGAGTGGCACAAACACAATCATGAGTTGTGTTTTGTAAATCAGTGACTCTGTGGAGTCCAGCATAATCCTAATGTTATAATTTATTTATTTGCTGATGTTACTGAGCAGAATATTCTGAGTGAATGAATAGTCATTGTGTCCCATACTGTGCCAATTATTTACTTACAAGGGATCGTAATGGCCTGGGCTTAGATTGACTTTGTGCTCTAGTTTAGAGACTGTGGTGAAGTACAAGGGTCAACTGACCTTATTTTTTCTTTCTACACCCTTATCAGTGAAACAGTGTAGTGGTGTGGTGGTTAAGCATTGGAATTTATACAAGAGGACAGCAGTTCAAATCTCCATCTGGACATCCTGATTTAGGTTTTGTGTTGTTTCCATAAGTTTCTTGAAGCAGATGCTGGAATGTTTCCATTGAAATCGCTGATTTAGTTCTCCAACTCTTCCCCATTTCAAGTTTTTGATACATCTCTAATGACCTTGTTATTGATGTGGTGTTGAACCCTAATATGTAATATTTCATACTTTTTCCATGAAGGCTCACGTCATTCTTGTCTCTACTTCAGGTGAAATAAGCCCACTTACTTAAATATGCAGAATAGAAATTGTATAATTCAGAGTAGATGGTTTAGCAAGAGAGTGTATTTCTGTCAATAATATGTGACATTTATGTCTGTTTTGTGTAGATAATTGTGACAACTACTTGAAATTAAAATGTAGAAGTTATGTGTTGCTGGGAGTAATTTCCTTTTTAAATTCAGGTGATGTCACTCTAAGTCTCTGTGTTTGTCGAAACATGTTATTAAACTGTGTGTGTGTGTGTGTGTGTGTGTGTGTGTGTGTGTGTGTGTGTGTAAAAATTGTATTTTGCAAATGGTAAAAGAAAATATGTTTCATTTCAGGTAACAAAGCATTCCTCATCAAAAGTGAAGTCGTCTCCAGAAACACTGCCACATACTGATGTAAGTGGAATCTGTTATACATTCTCATTGAAATGAAGACATAATAAAACCTATATTCACAATGTGTGTGTGTGTGTGTGTGTGTGTGTGTAGACAAACATGCATACATTTGTACATGTTTTGTGTCTTTCTTGATGCTGTGGCTAGCTATTTTTTCAGTAAAGAAATATATTTCTTACAGTTGTCACTTGAGACATCAATGTTAAAAAGATAAGATGACCAGCCAGTGCACAAAATAATACCACAGTGAAACTGAAGGACTATACTATGACATGATTCACAAAGTGGCAGAAATCATGTCAGATAGTTCACTTGAAGAAGCAAGGGGATTGAAGTTCATTCTGCAGAAATTTAATCCACTTACAGTAGCACTAACCTCCTTTACTGAAATTAATGCAGCTATAAAAGTTCTTGAAAACTCATATGGTTCATTCTCTCAGCGACCACACTGGCACCGAAACGGAAGATAACAGAGAGAAGGTCGAAATACTGAATTCGGTCTTGTGAAGTTGTTTCACTGCAGAAGATCATAACATTGTCCCTTCTTTCAATTGTTGTACAAACATCGAAATGGCAGATATTGAGGTAACTGATCGCGGAATTGAAAAGCAGCTACAATCGCTTAGTAGTGGAAAGGCTTCAGGACCAGTTGAGATACCTATAAGATTCTATAAAGATTAAGCAAAAGAACTTGCTCCCCTTCTAGCAGTAATTTATCGTAGATCACTTGAGCAACGAAAGGTACCTAATGACTATGAAAAAAGTGCAGTTCATTCCTGTTTTCAAGAAAGGCCGTATGACAACTATAGACCTGTAACATTGACGTCAATCTGTTGCAGAATTATGGTACATGTTTTATGCTAAAAAATGATGACGTTGTTGGAAAATGAACATCTCCTCTATAAAAATCAACATGGATTCCACGAACAGAGATCCTGCGAAACTCAGCTCGCTCTGTTCTTCCATGAGATCCACAGCACAGTGGACAACAGCGGTCAGGTTGATGCTATGTTCCTTGATTTCAGTAAGGCATTTGACACCATCCCGCATTGCCGTTTAATGAAAAAAGTATGAGCTTACGGAGTATCAGAGCAGACCTGTGATTGGATTCAAGACTTTCTTGCAGATAGAACTCAACACGTTGCTCTTAACAGAACTAAACTGACAGATATAAAGGTAATATCCAGAGTACCAGAGGGAAGTATGATAGGACCATTGCTGTTTACAATATATAAATGAACTAGTAGAAGGTGTCGGATGCTCTTTACGGCTATTCGCAGCTGATGCAGTTGTCTATACCGAAGTAGCAAAGATAGTAAGAATTTGCAGAACAACCTGCAGAGAATTGATGATTGGTGCATGCCCTGGCAGTTGACCCTGAACGTAAATAAATGTAATATATTGCGCATACATAGGAAAAGAAATCCACTACTCTACAGCTGCACTATTGATGACAAACAGCTGGAGACAGCGTCTGACATAAAATATCTAGGCGTAACTATCCAGAGTGACCTTAAGTGGAATGACCATATAAAACAGATAGTGGGAAAAGCAGACACCAGACTCAGGTCCATCAGAAGAATCTTAAGGAACTGTAACTCATCCACGAAAGAAGTGGCTTATAAGGCACTTGTTCACCTGATCCTTGAGTACTATTCATCTGTCTGGGATCCCTATCAGGTAGGACTGATAGAGGAGATACAGAAGATCCAACAAAGAGCGGCACGTTTTGTCTCGGGATTGCTTAGCTGGCGAGAGGGCGTAAAGGAGATGCTAAACAAACTCCACTGGCAAACGTTGCAAGAGAGGCGTTGTGCATCACAGGGAGATTTACTATTGAAATTTTGGGACAGCACTTTTCAGGAGGAGTCAGACAACATATTACTTCCCCCCACATGCATCTTGCGCATTGACCGTGAGGAGAAAATTCGAGAAATTAGAGTCAATACAGAGGCTTACCGATAATCATTCTTCCCACACACTGTTCACGAGTGGAACAGAGTTGAAGGGAAAAGATAGTGGTACCAAAAGTACCCTCTGCCAAACGCCATTAGGTGACTTGCGGAGTATGATCTAGATGTAGATGGTGCTGATGAAATTTTGAACAACATTCTGAAGATGTGTTGTTTCTGTAATGATGTAATGCATGTGGCGCAGAAAAATTTTCCAGGCAGATAAAAATATGCCAGTGTTAACCTTCTTTAGAAGTTGGGTGACAGGAAAAGTAATAATTATTGTCCAGTTTCATAAGCTGACAAACTTTCTCTAACCTATCTGAGAAAGTAGTATACTCACGAGTGTTGTCACACTTTATTAACAATTTACTTAGTACAGTTCAGCTGAGGGTTCCACAGTTTGTGGCTCATCTTGAGTTCTTCGACCAGTGGTTATTTAGTGGATTTTCTAATACACTCCTGGAAATGGAAAAAAGAACACATTGACACCGGTGTGTCAGACCCACCATACTTGCTCCGGACACTGCGAGAGGGCTGTACAAGCAATGATCACACGCACGGCACAGCGGACACACCAGGAACCGCGGTGTTGGCCGTCGAATGGCGCTAGCTGCACAGCATTTGTGCACCGCCGCCGTCAGTGTCAGCCAGTTTGCCGTGGCATACGGAGCTCCATCGCAGTCTTTAACACTGGTAGCATGCCGCGACAGCGTGGACGTGAACCGTATGTGCAGTTGACGGACTTTGAGCGAGGGCGTATAGTGGGCATGCGGGAGGCCGGGTGGACGTACCGCCGAATTGCTCAACACGTGGGGCGTGAGGTCTCCACAGTACATCGATGTTGTCGCCAGTGGTCGGCGGAAGGTGCACGTGCCCGTCGACCTGGGACCGGACCGCAGCGACGCACGGATGCACGCCAAGACCGTAGGATCCTACGCAGTGCCGTAGGGGACCGCACCGCCACTTCCCAGCAAATTAGGGACACTGTTGCTCCTGGGGTATCGGCGAGGACCATTCGCAACCGTCTCCATGAAGCTGGGCTACGGTCCCGCACACCGTTAGGCCGTCTTCCGCTCACGCCCCAACATCGTGCAGCCCGCCTCCAGTGGTGTCGCGACAGGCGTGAATGGAGGGACGAATGGAGACGTGTCGTCTTCAGCGATGAGAGTCGCTTCTGCCTTGGTGCCAATGATGGTCGTATGCGTATTTGGCGCCGTGCAGGTGAACGCCACAATCAGGACTGCATACGACCGAGGCACACAGGGCCAACACCCGGCATCATGGTGTGGGGAGCAATCTCCTACACTGGCCGTACACCACTGGTGATCGTCGAGGGGACACTGAATAGTGCACGGTACATCCAAACCGTCATCGAACCCATCGTTCTACCATTCCTAGACCGGCAAGGGAACTTGCTGTTCCAACAGGACAATGCACGTCCGCGTGTATCCCGTGCCACCCAACGTGCTCTAGAAGGTGTAAGTCAACTACCCTGGCCAGCAAGATCTCCGGATCTGTCCCCCATTGAGCATGTTTGGGACTGGATGAAGCGTCGTCTCACGCGGTCTGCACGTCCAGCACGAACGCTGGTCCAACTGAGGCGCCAGGTGGAAATGGCATGGCAAGCCGTTCCACAGGACTACATCCAGCATCTCTACGATCGTCTCCATGGGAGAATAGCAGCCTGCATTGCTGCGAAAGGTGGAAATACACTGTACTAGTGCCGACATTGTGCATGCTCTGTTGCCTGTGTTTATGTGCCTGTGGTTCTGTCAGTGTGATCATGTGATGTATCTGACCCCAGGAATGTGTCAATAAAGTTTCTCCTTCCTGGGACAATGAATTCACGGTGTTCTTATTTCAATTTCCAGGAGTGTATATCATCAACACAAGTGGCTAGGCTTCCCATGAACAGAATTGAATTGTGAATCTTTTACAATGCTAGCCACTCGCTTAGTTGAAACATCAGAAAAATCACTAGCAGTCATCAGTGTAAGATCTGAAGATGACTGTAAAAAAACACATATTAAAAAAAACTTCATTTCTCATTTCTAAAGGTTGCAGTGGACCAGAAAGGAGCTTACTGAGCAGTCTCAAAAGTTTTTGATCATTTTCCCAACAATATAAAATGTCTGACAGATAACTAAGCAAATTTTAAATGTTATATGAAATCACTTATTCTGGACAAAACCTATTCCATAGTTGAATGTTTAATTGAACACTGATGTATACTAATAGTGTGTTTACTTTGTCATTAGACATGTTTTTTACTTTTAATGTTAGTGACAAGGTCTAAGGAGAGCTTCTGTAAAGTTAGGAAGGTAGGAAACGAGGTACTGGCAGAAGTAAAGCTGTTAGGACGGAGCGTGAGTCGTGCTTGGGTTGCTCAGTTGGTAGAGCACTTGCCCGCTAAAAGCAAAGGTCCCAAGTTCAAGTCTCGGCCCGGCACACAGTTTTAATCTGCCAGGAAGTTTCAAGGTCTAACATGCTCAGTTTTGTATACTGAAATTGGACGACATACAGATGTAATATATATATGCAGGGTAGTGACAGGTTGTACTTTGTTTCAGTGCATTTGCATAAGAAAAGTTATTGTTGTGTGAAAGCTGAAATGCTTTCAGATAAGTTAAACAATGGAAAGTTTAGGTTGGAATGTCAACAATACTATGAAAGGGATGGACTGCTACTTACTGTAAAAATGACATGTTGAACTGCAGGCAGGCATGATGAAAAGATTGTTACAAATAAACTTTCAGCCAAAGCCTTCTTCAGAAAAGAGAAGTGCGCACACATTCACACAAGGAAGCACACCTCACACACACGACCGCTACTTCCAGCCAATCCACAACAGAATTGCATTGAGCAGGAGTAACAGTCTGAATTGGAGCAGGGAAGGGGAAGGGTTAGCAGGGTATGGGTGAGGGAAGAGGAATGAGTGCTGCCTGGCAGAGTGTTGGGGACTAGAGGTGGCTGGATGGAGCTTCACAACCTAGGCCATGTGAACCCTCACCTCCACCACCGACTTTTGCTGAACTGCACAGCTGGGAGTTTTCCTTACAACACATTCTCAGTTTCCTAAATCACCCCAAGCTCAGCCTATGGTAACCTACTGCCCCAACACCCTCCATCCAAATGTTTCTGCCGCCTCTGTTCTATCACCTCCTCATGATTCGCCTCCCTTCACCCTCATTCTGCACTGGTCTCTGCTGGTGTATCCACTGGTCTTTTCCCCTTCTCTACTCCTCTCCTTCCTGCTCCCTGTTTTTTTCTCCCTCATCTCCCTCCCCTACAGCCTTCCGATGCTGTGTCGGTCAGCTCTGTCCTGCCACCTCTAATTCCTGCATGCTCTACCCTGCAGTGCCAATTCCTCTTCCTGCATCTGTACACTGCCATACCTTCCCCTTTCCTGTCCTGCCCCAGATTGTTGCTCCTATTCAATGCATTTCTGTTGCAGTCTGGCCGGAGTGGCCGGAGTGGCCGGAGGTAGTAGTCACGTGTGTGTGTGTGTGTGTGTGTGTGTGTGTGTGTGTGTGTGTAAGGTGTGCTTGCTTGTGTGAATGTGTGTACGTTTCTCTTTTCTGAAGAAAGCTGTGGCTGAAAGCTTATTTGTAATGGTCTTTTCATTGTACTGGTGAATAGCAATCTACCCTTTTCATAATATTTCAGATAAGTTAAAGTTAAGTGTTTTATGTTGAATTGGAGAATCTCTCTCTCTCTCTCTCTCTCTCTCTCTCTCTCTCTCTCTCTCTCTCTGTGTGTGTGTGTGTGTGTGTGTGTGTGTGTGTGTGTGTGTGTGTGTGTGTGTTTTAAACAGGACATTTGTTTCATTTTTCTGATGTGAATTTAACATGCAGTATATCGTTTCAGATCCCAGGCCCTACAGCAGCAGAATCAAAGCACTATCAAACTCCACCTGTGAGGTGGCGATACAGTTCTCTCCACCAGCTGTCTCCGAGTCTTCGAGCACCGGTCTGTGATCACAAAGAGACCTTTAGTAATTGTTAAAATGGCTGAATACAATAATATAACTCACCAGAATTTCACAGTGCTTTCAACTTTTACCAACTAAGAACTCTTTCCTCAGTCAATAGTTAGATTGTGTGTAAATTGATAGAGTATTTGTTATGTTTCTGAAACAATGGAAGTTCTTACTTAGTAGCCATATTAATTAACAACAATTAGTTTTCCAGTTACTGGATACCGACATTTCTACATCTACATCTACATCTACATAACTACTCTGCAATTCACATTTAAGTGCTTGGCAGAGGGTTCGTCGAACCACAATCATACTATCTCTCTACCGTTCCACTCCCGAACAGCGCGCGGGAAAAATTGATAGAGTATTTGTTATGTTTCTGAAACAATGGAAGTTCTTACTTAGTAGCCATATTAGTTAACAACAATTAGTTTTCCAGTTACTGGATACCGACATTTCTACATCTACATCTACATCTACATCTACATCTACATGACTACTCTGCAATTCACATTTAAGTGCTTGGCAGAGGGTTCGTCGAACCACAATCATACTATCTCTCTACCATTCCACTCCCGAACAGCGCGCGGGAAAAACGAACACCTAAACCTTTCTGTTCGAGCTCTGATTTCTCTTATTTTATTTTGATGATCATTCCTACCTATGTAGGTTGGGCTCAACAAAATATTTTCACATTCGGAAGAGAAAGTTGCTGACTGAAATTTTGTAAATAGATCTCGCCGCGACGAAAAACGTCTTCGCTGTAATGACTTCCATCCCAATTCACGTATCATATCTGCCACACTCTCTCCCCTACTACGTGATAATACAAAACGAGCTGCCCTTTTTTGCACCCTTTCGATGTCCTCCGTCAATCCCACCTGGTAAGGATCCCACACCGCGCAGCAATATTCTAACAGAGGACGAACGAGTGTAGTGTAAGCTGTCTCTTTAGTGGACTTGTTGCATCTTCTAAGTGTCCTGCCAATGAAACGCAACCTTTGGCTCGCCTTCCCCACAATATTATCTATGTGGTCTTGTACTATTTATCGAGTAATCGAATTCCAACGGATTTCTTTTGGAACCCATGTGGAACACCTCACACTTTTCGTTATTTAGCGTCAACTGCCACCTGCCACACCATACAGCAATCTTTTCTAAATCGCTTTGCAACTGATACTGGTCTTCGGATGACCTTACTAGACGGTAAATTACAGCATCATCTGCGAACAACCTAAGATAACTGCTCAGATTCTCACCCAGTTCATTTATATAGATCAGGAACAGCAGAGGTCCCAGGACGCTTCCCTGGGGAACACCTGATATCACTTCAGTTTTACTCTATGATTTGCCGTCTATTACTACGAACTGCGACCTTCCTGACAGGAAATCACGAATCCAGTCGCACAACTGAGACGATACCCCATAGGCCCGCAGCTTGATTAGAAGTCGCTTGTGAGGAACGGTGTCAAAAGCTTTCCGGAAATCTAGAAATACGGAATCAACTTGAGATCCTCTGTCGATAGCGGCCTTTACTTCGTGCGAATAAAGAGCTAGCTGCTGCGTTGCACAAGAACGATGTTTTCTGAAACCATGCTGATTACGTATCAATAGATCGTTCCCTTCGAGGTGATTCATAATGTTTGAATACAGTATATGCTCCAAAACCCTACTGCAAATCGACGTCAATGATATAGGTCTGTAGTTAGATGGATTACTCCTACTACCCTTCTTCAACACTGGTGCGATCTGCGCAATTTTCCAATCTGTAGGTACAAATCTATAGGTGAGCGAGCGGTTGTATACGAGTGCTAAGTAGGGAGCTATTTTATCAGCGTAATCTGAAAGGAACGTAATCGGTATACAATCTGGACCTGAAGACTTGCCCGTATCAAGCGATTTGAGTTGCTTCGCAACCCCTAAGGTATCTACTTCTAAGAAACTCATGCTAGCAGCTGTTCGTGTTTCAAATTCTGGAATATTCCATTCATCTTCCCTGGTGAAGGAATTTCGGAAAACTGCATTCAATAACTCCGCTTTAGCGGCACAGTCATTGGTAACAGTACCATCGGCTCTGCGCAGCGAAGGTATTGATTGTGTCTTGCCGCTTGTATACTTTACATACGACCAGAATTTCTTCAGATTTTCTACCAAATTTCGAGACAATGTTTCGTTGTGGAACCTATTAAAGGCATCTCGCATTGAAGTCCGTGCCAAATTTCGCGTGTCTGTAAATTTTAGCCAATCTTCGGGATTTCGCATTCTTCTGAACTTCGCATGCTTTTTCCGTTGCCTCTGCAACAGAGTTCGGACCTGTTTTGCGTACCATGGGGGATAAGTTCCATCTCTTACCAATTTATGAGGTATGAATCTCTCAATTGCTGTTGCTACTATATCTTTGAATTTGAGCCACATCTCGTCTACATTTGCATAGTCAGTTCGGAAGGAATGGAGATTGTCTCTTAGGAAGGCTTCTAGTGACACTTTATCCACTTTTTTAAATAAAATTATTTTGCGTTTGTTTCTGGTGGATTTGGAAGAAACGGTATTGAGCCTAGCTACAAAGACCTTGTGATCACTAATCCCTGTATCAGTCATGATGATCTCTATCAGCTCTGGATTGTTTGTGGCTAAGAGGTCAAGTGTTTTTTCGCAACCATTTACAATTCGTTGGGTTCGTGGACTAACTGCTCAAAATAATTTTCGGAGAAAGCATTTAGGACAATCTCGGAAGATGTTTTCTGCCTACCACCGGTTTTGAACAAGTATTTTTGCCAACATATCGAGGGAAGGTTGAAGTCTCCTCCAACTATAACCGTATGAGTGGGGTATTTATTTGTTACGAGACTCAAATGTTCTCTGAACTGTTTCGCAACTATATTATCGGAGTCTGGGGGTCGGTAGAAGGAGCCAATTATTAACTTAGTTCGGCTGTTAAGTATAGCGTCCACCCATACCAATTCGCGTGGAGTGATATGATGAAATTAAAAGAGATATAGTGAATTAAAAACTGCATTCCATACTTAGATTAATATTTTTTATTAATTTCTTAAAAATCTGGTACACAATTTAATTCGCAGTGGTAATATATAGAGTCTTTAAAAATGTGTCCCATAATTAGTACTGGTCAAAATTGGAACAAAGAACCATGTAAAGTTGTTCAGTCTGTGGTCATTCTGGGTAAGGGAGGGATGGTGGTGAACGTGGTTGGAGAGTCAGCAGCTTGCATGGTTGTGGCATTGGCGATCTGTTGGTGTACTATGGTTTCATGATAGTTATTGACTGTGAAGTCCTTAGCAAGATCTATAAGTAAAGACAGGAAAATTTCGTGAAAACGATAACGTGAAATTGATGGTTTTTACTACTGTTGTTACAAAATATTGCAAAATCGGTAATTTTTACAAAGTATCATGAAATTTGTCAATTTCTCATATAAAAATGTTGTGAGTCTGAGGAGGGCAGTTTGCCAGTGTATGTGCTGATAGTTAATGGATGTTGAAATTTCTTTTTAACTTCCTGTTTCGTCAAGACTGAGGTTTGTGTATAATCTTAAAGGAACAGTTCATTTCCTCCATAACTGGCTACAATGTGGTGACAAAAATAGCACCAAAATTGGCAAAAAATAGCACAAAAATTGGAAAAAACAAGTACCAAAACTTAAAAAAACAATGAAATTGAGAAAAAACACCAAAATTGGAAAAAAAAAACACCAAATCTGTCAAATAATAGTACCAAAATTGACAAAAAACCACTGACGGAAAAAAACACCAAAATCAGCAAAAAATAGCAACAAAATTGGGAAAAATCACCAAAATGTGGAAAAAGCACCAAAATTGACAAGAAATAGTAAAATTGGCAAAAATAGCACTGGAACTGACTAAAAATATCACAGAATTTGACCATCAAATGAAACAATTTTTTTCCTGTCCCTCTGACATATTGGGCAAAGGATTGTTTGTCTCTACGCATTCCATGGATGTATATATTATATGGAAGACACTTTTTAGTGTGGAAGGGAGGACAACTATCACAGTAGAGGTACTGTTGATGGTGAGCTTTATGTGCATGGAGATTTTTATGGAGCCGCCAGAGGAGTGTAGGCCAGTGTCAAGCAAGGTGGCGTGCTGAGCTGAAGAAGGCAGGGTGAAATTGAGAGTAGAGATATTGAGATTATGGAGGAATGATGATAGTGTCTTGTCCCTGAGTCCAGATATTGAAGATATTACAGTGAAACTGAAACAGATAAAGGGTGTAGAATCTTAGTTGATATGAAGGGTTTCCTCTGTGTATCTTACAGACAGGTTGGTGTATGAGAGCACCATGCAGGTACCCATTGCTGTGCTGTGAATTTGTTTAAATATCTTCATCTCAAAGGAGAAGTAATAATGGAAAATGACATAGTTTATCAGCTGTATAAGGACTGAAGTGATGGGTTTGGAGTGGCGAGGACATTCGAAGAGGTGGCAGCGAGGCAGGTGGCATCGACAGTGACAACCAGGGATGCAGACGGTGATGAGTTGGAGGTGGTAGAGAGATGATGAAGGAAGTGGTTAATGTCCTTAAAATTTTAAGTTAGAATTCAGGTAATAAGTTTCAAATGTTGGTCAACTAGAACTGAGATTTTTTTCTGTGGGAACACAGTTAATAGCTACAGTGTGGTGTCCAGGATAATTAGGTTAGAAGCATATCGAAGGTGATTCTGTGGGAAAGTAGGATAAGGAGGAAGAGATTTGGGGAACAGGTGCTGGGTGGACCTAGAAATTTGAGAAGGTGTTGGAGATTGTGATGGATTTCTGGGATTGGTCCACTGTTGCAGGGCTTGATGTTGAACAGATAGACAGTTGGCAGGTATCATCTGTCAGGTAATCACTGTAGTTCACCATGACAGCTATGGAGTCTTTGTTCACAGGGTAGATGATCAAATCATGGTACTTTTTAGCATTGTGGTTGGCTGCCCTTTCTTCCATTAAGAGGTTTGTGTGTTTGTGAAGGGGCCTATGAAAGGAAGATGAGCCCAGGTTAAAAATAATGGATTCCTGGAAAGTAGCCACAGGGTAGACATACAGGATGGGGGATTTACAGTTTTATGAATGTATGAACCGGGAGAATCAAGGTTTCACATTAGCTTTTGCTTTGTTGTTGTCAGAAGGATTACTGGCAAAAAAATATTTCAACTCTAGGGACCGGTTGAAGGATAGTAGATCCATGATCAGTCCAACATGATTGGATTTTAGTGAGACCTTTGGAAAGAAATGTAACATTGTGTTTTGAATTCAGATGATGCCATTCTGTGTCCCTGCACTCATAGAAACTTATGTTATTACAAGCTGTCCTGGTGTCTTTTTTATGTTGTTATGTTTATTGACAATTGGTCCATTAAAGCCTACAGTCATCCTGTTGTAAATGTGTTTGACCAAACATAAATTCATTTACTTTTCACTGACTGAGGTACAGTGAAAATGACACTAGAGTGATAAGCATAGTGCTTGTATTTTATGGTCGGTAAAAGAAACTGTTCTTTATTTTAGATGGTGAAGCAACCATCACCAAAAGCAAAGCATCCCCCGGAAACACTTGGTGTAAGTCAAACCTATTGTACTTTCTTCCAAAAGAAAACAGAATATAATAGATTTCTCATAGTTTAAAATACCTTACTTAAAAAAGAATAATGTGAGGCAGTTTATTGGCAAAAAAATATTGTCTGCTGTATCGCTTTTGATTTGAACACATTGTTACCTGTTGGAGAAGCTGCTGTCAACGTATGTTTAATAGCTATTGCTGTACTTTTGCAACACCGTGTGTTTAATTTTTGTTGTTACTTGGGTGTGCAAAAGTCCTATGTATACAACAGATAAGTTGGCTGTTTTCTCTTGTTCAACAATTTTAACCACAGATACTGTATTTAAAAACTTCCCTTCAAGGGTGTAGAACCACAATTTCATAAACAAATAACAATTGCAGAATGCATATTGGTTCTAAGGTGTAGCTCATCCTCTTTGTTGTACAGGATTATTCGAAACTCATGCCCCATAGGACAAATAGGGTGAAGCAAATCTCCACTAACAAACTTTTGGAGGTGGTAATATGGACCAAAGCAAGAAAAAAATATCTAGTAAACATTGGCTCTAAAATACATACCTTACGAGCTATGAGCCCTTGTTTGTCTTTGACACTCTGAAATGCAGCTCTGCTGCTGACCAAATGCTTGTAGCTCTTAAGGTATGCATGTTAGAGCCCTTGCTTTCTGGACATTTTTTTGTTGTTTTGCTCAATACTAGCACCTCTCAAAACATGGAAATCAAAGAGCTTGCTGTGGAAGAGATTTGTTTCAAAGCATTGAAGATGAGAAGTACTCATAGCTCTTAAGGTATGCATTTTAGAGCCAATGTTTACTAGACATTTTTTCTCGTTTTCGTCCATACTATCGGATCTGAAAGTTTGTTGATGGGTGCGTTTCGCCCTATTTGTTATATGGGATATGACTTTTGAATCACCTTGTGTGTAGTTGAAATCATAGCGTATCGTGTTATAAAAATTATCTTGTATTGCTTTTATTATGAGAAATCACTATTTTTCTGAAATGTTGACAGTGGTGAATTTCAGCTTTACTTATAAACTCATAGATTAACGCATAAGACAGTTGTGACCTCCTGTCAACTAATGTTCTGGTCTTTAGTCCAAAGACTGGTTTGAAGCAGTTTCCCATGCTACTCTATCCTCTGCAAGCCTATTCATCTCCGAGTAACTACTGCAACCTACACCCTTTTGAACATGCTTACTGTACTTATCTCGTAAGTCTTCCTCTTATCATTTACTTCCCCCCCCCTCACATTGGTGATACCTTGATGTCTTAGAATGTGTCCTATCAACCGATACTTTCATGTAGTCAAGTTGTGCCATAAATTTCTTTTCTTACCAGTTTTGTTCAGTATGTCGTCCTTAGTTACACGATCTACCCATTTATTTATTTAACCTGATCTGAGTAGGGTCATCAAGCCTTCTTTTACATTGGACCAAGGTCTCACACATACAGTAACTATTTCACATCATAGTTACCTAGGAATGACAATTTTAATATAATTAGTATTAAAATGATTTGAGTGTCTCAAGAGGCAGTGTGAGTAAATTAAAACTGACTATAAACTAATAAAGTTATTACTGGTAGTACTTGCACTGCTGCAGCTGCTGCCTCTAGTAGTGATGGAGGTGGTGGTGGTGGTAGTAGTAGTAGTAGTAGTAGTAATGGCAATAATAACAATAATGATAGATGCAGATATAAGAAGAATTTATGGGTGAACAAGATAGATGTTTTCTGATATAGCGAGTTCTGGGGAAATGAAATTTAAGGAGATTGCATCGGCTAAGACTACTGGGAAATGAGGAAGATCAGATGGGTTAGAAGGATGTACAAGGGTAACAAGTGCGTACAAAGACAGCAGTTATCATCATTATTGCTGCTTTAGTAGATGTGTCATTGATGGTCTTCTGAAGCTGGAGATGTTATTCATTACTTTAATATAATGTGGGAGGTCATTCCAGGGTTGGGTTCCTGCTACTGCCTCCTTTCATCTTTTAAATTCAGTATTTAATGTGATTCTATTAGGCCTTGTCCCTTTACATATTTGATCCATGCCTCTAACCTATCCATTTTTCTTCTACTTATTCCTTTCCTCTGTCTCAGTGAATCGTTGCCTAGTGCTGCTTCTGAAATTCTCAAAACCTCTGGTTCTTTCAATTTATTCAGTAGCCATCTCCTTAATTTCCAACCATTTTGCAGTTTCTTCAGTTTTAGTCTACAGTTCATAACCAATAGATTGTGGTCAGAGTCCTCATCTGCCCCTGGAAATGTTTTACGGTTTAGAATCTGGTTCCAAAATCTGTATCTTACCATTTTACATACATCAAAATTTTTTTGCATCATCCCGGTTCCCAGAACTGAAGATAGACGTTGACTGTGGATATTGTATCACAGACACAAACCTGTCCAAAGTTGTAAACAACCATTAATGAGGAGCGCTTATTAGACGGAGGGTGTCCGACAGCTGATCGTTCCAGTCATTCCACCATAAAGGAGATACACGGCTCGTGTTATCTGTAGTTCAACCATGCCTAGACGGTCAGTACCGCGGTTCGATCGTGTCCTCATTATCACTTTGTGCCAGGAAGGGCTCTCAACATGGGAAGTGTCCAGGCATTGTGGAGCAAACCAAAGCGACGTTGTTCAGACATGGAGGAGATACAGAGAGAGAGAGAGAGAGAGAGAGAGAGAGAGAGAGAGGAACTGTCAATGACATGCCTCACTCAGGCCGCCCAGAGGCTGCTATTGCAGTGGATGACCGCTACCTACGGATTATGGCTCGGAGGGATCCTGACAGCAATGCCACCATGTTAAATAATGCTTTTCGTGCAGCCACAGGACATTGTGTTACGACTCAAACTGTGTGCAATAGGCCGCATGATGTGCAACTTCACTCCCAACGTCTGTGTCGAGGTCTATCTTTGCAACCACAACACCATGCAGTGTGGTACATTGGAGGCAACCTGGTCAGGCATTACGTGGGGCCGACGTACGCCGCTGGTGGTCATGGAAGGCACCGTAATGGCTGTGTGATAAGTGAATGCCATCCTCCGACCGATAGTGCAACCATATCGACAGCCTACCGTATTTACTCGAATCTAAGCCGCACTTTTTTTCCTGTTTTTGTAATCCAAAAAACCGCCTGCGGCTTAGAATCAGCGGAAGTTCTGAAAAATGTTGCTAGGTCCAACCACAACTAACTTCTGCCGTCAAATATATGTAGCGCTACACAGGCATGCTTTGTAGGCACAAAGATAAATACTGGCGCCAAAACCTCTGCGTCAGTAAATAAATTTAAAAGAAAAGGTGGAAGACGAGCTTTTTTTTCTCCGCCCCGAGTTTCGACCACTGCACTTTCATACATTATCCAACGGAGTAAATACAAATTCCGTGTTGTTCATCTTAGAGTGTAGCAGAATTTCAATGTACTACGAAAATCCGACTGGCAAGATTGTTTGGTATATTTGTCAATATGGCCAACTCTACGTTCTGAATTTTTTCCTAGCAGTGAGAAGAGATGGTTGCTAATAGGAACCTGATGAAATGTGAATCACATGCAGTATTCTCTTCACCATAAGAATAATACGAATATAAACATTTTGCTATGTATTCTTGCGTGTTTGCTGCTATCTCATTTAAATCCTGTCTGCCTAATACACTACGAAACTAGAGTGAGAAAACAGCAAACGCGGAAGAATATACGTATCATGTCATGTTTATATTCGTATTATTCTTATGCCTAGTAGTGATACAGTCAGAAATGAAGCACAGCAACTGACTAGATTTTTAAATCTAAGATGACTCTAATTTCTATGCAGAATTTGATGTACTAAAGAAGCGGCCGCA
Source organism: Schistocerca americana (assembly GCF_021461395.2). Classification (NCBI taxonomy): domain Eukaryota; kingdom Metazoa; phylum Arthropoda; class Insecta; order Orthoptera; family Acrididae; genus Schistocerca; species Schistocerca americana. Next base: position 653,538,518 of record NC_060130.1, on the reverse strand, counting down.
AAGATTTTCAAACGGTGAAAAATTTACGCCTAACTCTTGTTCAGAACATGTTCTATCATACGCAGTCTATTGTTTGGTTCTTGTTGATCATTATCAAAGAAAGCAGCAGTGTAAGTAACAACAAATAGCAGTCTCTTGCCATTGTTTCGATAATGAGACGATTCCTCTCTTTTTTTAATTGTAGGCGGTGGTAGCGCGCACAAAAGCAAGCCATACCGCGAGCGGCGACAGGCCGTAAACACGCACTATCAGAATGCGACAAACAATGACACAGTATAGTAATGCATTTTCAGCTTAGAGTGACGTAAACACCTATAACAAAGAAGACGGCACTTATCAGATCAAAGGAAAATAAGCAATCGATTCAAACCAGACGAAGCACGTGAAAAAGGAAGGGTACCCGTATAAATACGGACGGAGCGCCTGACGCATAGCAATGGCTACCTGGTAAAGCTTAACTGCTAAGCTTACGACTCGAACCAAACTACTGTAGCTGTATCGTCATTCATTCGACCTACATTGTTTCTCATATTACAATGGACCAACTTTGTTTCGATTTGGAGGTTCGGCCTAAAACTTTTCTCTCCCCTTGAATTTCGAGTCTCAAATTTCAGGTGCGGCTTATATTCGGGAATTTTTTTTTTATTTCGAGTCTCATTTTTCAGGTGCAGCTTAGATTTGAGTAAATACGGTATTGGCGAAGCATTTGTCTTCATGGATGACAATTCGCGCCCCCATCATGCACATCTTGTGAATGACTTCCTCCGGGATAATGACATCGCTTGAATAAAGTGGCCAGCGTCTTTTCCAGATATGAACCCTATCGAACATGCCTGGGATAGATTGAAAAGGGCTGTTTATGGACGACGTGACCTACCAACCACTCTGAGGGATTTATGCCGAATCGCCATTGAGGAGTGGAACAACATAGCCTTGATGAACTTGTGGATAGTATGCCATGACGAATACAGGCATGCATCAATGCAAGATGCCTGTATTTGTCGTGGCATCAGTGCAAGAAAACGTGCTACAGGCTATTAGAGGTACCGGTGTGTACAGCAATCTGGACCACCACCTCTGAAGGTCTCGCTGTAGGGTGGTACAACATGCAAAATGTGTGGTTTTCATGAGCAATAAAAAGGGCGGAAATGTTTATGTTACTCTCTATTCCAATTTTCTGTACAGGTTATGGAACTCTTGGAACTGAGGTGATGCAAAACTTTTTTTGATGTGCATATAATCAGTCTGAAACCTTCTGGTGTCTCGAAAGTCTTTTTGCCATATAAAACCTTGTTTCATGATCCTTAAACCAAGTATTAGTGATAATTAAATTATGCTCTGTGCAAAATGCTGGTAGGAGGGGCTTCCTCTTTCATTCCTCTCCCCCAGTCTATGTTAACCTACTGTTTTTTCGTTTCCCACTATTGAATTCCAGTCCCTCAACACAATTAAATTTTCCTCTCCCTTAACAATCTCAATAATTTCTTTTATCTCATTATACATTTTTAATCTCTTCATCATCTGTGGAGCTAGGCGACATATGGAATAGTTCTACTGTGGTGAGTGTTGGCTTTGTGTCTATCTTGGTTACAATAATGTGTTTGCTATGCTGTTCATAGTAGCTTACCCTCATTACTATTTTCTTGTTCATTACTAAATCTACTCCTGCATTACCCCTACATGATTTTGTATGTATAGGCCTGTACCCATCTGACCAGAAGTTCTGTTCCTCTTGCCACCGAACTTCAGTAAATACCACTATATCTAACCTCAACCTAGCCATCTCCTTTTTAAAATTTTCTAACCTGCATAACCCAATTAATTGATCTAAAATTCCAGATTCTGACCCATAGAAAGCCAGTTTTGTTTTCCCTGATGACATCCTCCTGAGTAATTCCTGCCTTGAGATCCAAATGGGGAACTATTTTCCCTCTTGAATATTTTACCCAAGAGGATGCCATCGCCATTTAACCATACACTAGACCTGCATACCCTTGGGAAAAAGAGCGGCTATAATTTCCCCTTGCTTTCAGCCAGCACAGAAAGGCCGTGTTGGTTGTTGTTTCAAGGCCAAATCAGTCAATCATCCAGACTGTTGGCTCTGAAACTACTGTAATGACTGCTCTTCAGGAACCACATGTTTGTCAGACCTCTCAACAGATACTCTGTTGTTGTGATTGTATCTACAGTATGGTTGTCTGTATCATTGAGGCATGCAAGCAACCCCACGACAGCAAGATCCACATTTCATGGGGAAGCTGCTGCCTAATTACTCACTGAAAAATTTTGTGGTTAGAAGATAAAAATTATCTGTGCAGAATTAATTGTGCTATTTTTTTGTATATTGTCTTTATTTCAGTAAGATGCATTGCATTGTGTAGGCCATTTAATATTAACTGATATTAAATTTAGCAAATATGCAACTCTGAGGTAGGAAAGTTCTAGAACCACGAGTCCTTTTATACCAAATGTACTGGGCACATTTTTGGCACCCCATTAGGCATGACAATGGCTGTGAATGGTTACAGGAAGTAGTGAATTGTGCTTACTGGTGAGAATTATGAGGAGGGTGAAAAACTATGTTCAAAAATTTAACCATCAATGTTTGTAACATGTTGGGTGGTAAATGTATGTTGAGGCGAAACGCACTGGGGATTTTACTACACTCCAGTAGGTTTAGGCTAATTCAGGCATGCAGACTAGTGTCAGAGAGACGTGGTTTGTTTCTTTGTATCTTGAGAACAAAAGTTATTTTTGTGTGCAAGATACTTGTCCTCACACAAGTTAAGTGTTTAATTATTAACATCACTGCTTTTCTGACAGGAAATACATTTCATTCTTTAAATCTTAATTTTACGTATAACCTACTGTTTCAGACCCCAGATCTTGTAACACCCCAACCAAAGCATTGTCATCCGCCACCTGCAAGTTGGCAACAAACTTCTCTGCATGAACAGTCTCCCAGTCTTCCGTCACAGGTAAGTCATTACAACCCATTTGTGTATTATTTTTTTTAAAAGAAGGCTAAACAAAAGATTGTTACTTATCAGAAATTTTACATCTGTTCATTTTTTACCAATTGGCTATGCTCCTATCATTGAATTATATTTTATGTAAATTAGTTGTTCATATCAGAACGAATCATTCACTCTGCTGCTGATGTGTCTATGAACTAACATGTATATTAAAAAAACATTATTGATTAAATTCCTAACACGCTTGTGAGTTTGCTGTAATTCCACATTTTTGTACAGGAAATGCCAAAATGCTGATAGACTAAATAGCAGTGATTACATTCATTTCTTCTGGTCAATACATTGATCAATATTTTAAATCTCAAGTTTCTAACTCCATTCCACTGAGTTCACCAATAATTCCAAGATCTCTAGATGTGATCGACCTTTTCATGAATAGGACACAACATTTTCTTTAGTTAGATTCTTAATTATTGCTAAGATTCATATATTACAATGGTTTCTCAAGCAGTAGCTCATAGAGCTACAGAAGTGTAGTGGAAGGGTGTTCTCGTAGAGAGAGGGAACTGGAGCAGCACATATGCCGTGACATAAAGCTGCTATAAAGCAGGTAGATTGTGTGAGGATTGGCTTGTATTTGAGAAGATATCATACACATTTTCAGGTTATATGATTTAATTTCACAGAGAGTACTGTGAAATTCAAATGTGCTTACTAATCACATTCATTTTGTTTATCTTTTCTTTATTTATCTTGTTCTTTATGCTTTATAAAATGGTTGTTAAAACTTCCAGTTTTACAGACAGTGGTTTCATTTTTAACATCAAAAGATGCAAATTTTATTTCAGTTATCTTGCATGTGGTGTGTTTTGGAAGTTAATGCCCATTTTCTGATGCTTTTTAAATTTTTTATTCTCATTTTATTTCCATTGTGACAAGTTGAATGTGATGCTTGTTACCTGTAATATGCTGCATCATAGGCAGAAACATGAAAAATTGTTGTTTCTGATGCCTCATGTATCTTGTTTTGTGAATACTGTAGAATAAAATTTCTTCACATTTCCCAGTACCTGTGTGACAAGAAATTTCAGTAATAATACATTTTCAGGTGTTTGCATTGTACCAAAATTTCCATAACAATATAGCAGTTCACTCACAGCGGTCATCCTATTTAACTCGTCATTATACAGTAAAAAGTGCACTTAAAAATTAGAATTATTTTCAGAAATGTACTGTGCATAAGATATAGTGAACAACAATTATTAGTAACAGATGTTGAAACAGCAACAATCATTAAATTCTCTTTTTTATCAAATGGTCAAAATTATGACAAGGAAAAAACTTACTATTCAACAGAAGTGGATGATTGTTTGTAATGTCCAAAACATTTGTAACAACTCAGGAACACAGCAAAGAAAGATAATTTAGCATCATATTTATGTGGTGCATCGTGCTGAAAAAAAGACTTCAGCTTTTCTAAATGCTGATGGTGTTGGTTCCTATTAATTGAAAATGAGAAATGTTTGTATGTTGTCATTCAGGGAGAACTGTCCTCGTAAAATGGTTCCATGGAATGATGAGTGGAAACATTCTGAAGGTGGAAATGTACTGTCACAAAAGACTTGAGATATGCTGCAGATTGTGACTGAAAATTCAATACGCTAAAAATTGAGCTAATTCATTTCTAGAAACACCATAAATTTATGTGGAAAATGAGGCTGTGAATATTTGGACATTCATTTGCCACAACACAGACAAGGATATGAGTCCAAAAACATTTTCTGTTGTAATGAAACCATGTTTTTTTACTACCTTCAGAATTCTACATTTTCTGTTGTAATATAACTATGTTTTTTACTACTTTCAGAAATCTACACTATTTTGAGGGAAATATGTGATAACGGAAAAGGTAAATCAAAACTGACAATATTGTGTGTTAATAGTGCTGAAAGTAAAAGTTGCCAGCATTCATAACTGTAAACCTTAAAACCAGGTGTTTTAGGAACTTAAAGGAAGCCATCTTTCACATACAACTCCAGTAGCAGTGTGTGGATAACTGCAAAAATCTTTATAAAGTTGCTTAGTAGTTTATATGCCAAAACTGGAGCAGACAGATCCCCTCCACATTAAATATATTCCAGTTAGGAATGTTTTGGTATGGTTCTCTTACAAACAGCACATATCACCAGCATCTCTACTCTCTGAAAGCAAAATAGTGAGTGGCTGTTATGCAGAGATACAAATATCCCTCAGGAGAAAGGGAGAAATGAAAATTGACATTTTGTAGACTATGCACTAGCCTTTTTCTGCATGAAATTCTGTGAATTTACAGATGGTAGAAATGCTGGCTGTGGTAGAACATCAGTAGCTGCAGAAAAATAATGATTTTTGTAAAAAAGAAATGAAAGTGCACACAGATGTTTCAGCACATGAATCAATTTAGGAGTTTCTTATACTGGTATCCTGATTTCTTCGCACCTCATGGTCATTAAGTGAACTGTTTGATGCTCTTATGAAGGAACAGGCTTATGTAGATAACAGTACTGGCAGCGGTGAAAATAATGAAATAGAGAAAATATCACATCTGCATTTCCCCCTCTGCAGTATGACCTGATAGCGTTAACATTTTTCCTCACATTTCAGTTCTTTTTAACATGAATCAGCTGAAGTGACGCCACCTTTCAAATGATGGAAAGAAGAATCTTCAAAACCTAAGGATAAGATTTAAACACTTGTTGCCCCTTCCTTTCCTATCATGTTCATACTGTATCATTAGTTCAGTAAAAACATTTGAATAAAAACTGACTTCTTAATTATTCCTGGGTGCTTCCTTTAAATCAAGACTCCAATTGATAATTTTACTTGTTACTCAAAAGTGTTGAGTTCATGCTAAACTATGTTTTACTCTTCGGCGTGATGAGCTTGTGTTTACGCGTGTTCAAATATGATATAAAAAGTCCCATTTCAGACATTGGGACACTCTCCAAACATAACTGAACTAAATCCCTATTTAAGGAGAAATTTAATTTCTAGACAAAGTGTTTAGATCCCCAGAGATTGTTGGAAAGTAGTTATCTTGTGGTCCATACACAGCAACGTTCGCTAAACAGTCATTGAGGAGACATTGTTGGTAGCCCCTTGGTTTATCTGGTCAAACAATTGCTCAACACTGGTACTTATAATTGCCTGTACTCATCTCAGCAGCCCTCATTCACCCCTGTGATCTATGGCCTGTGGTGAACCACAGTTGCCTTGGTGCCAGTTTTGCATAATGCCATTTTACTGTGCACAGTATACTTTAACTATGGTAGCATCCGAACAGTTTACAAACTTAGCCATTTGCTTCCACCCTTGGCTCAGAAGACAAGGATCATACCCTTTTGGATATCAGATAAATTGCTCCATTCCTGCATTACGACAATGGCTACACTGTTTCCCACATCCCACCAACACTCTGTATATACCTTTCACTGGTACCGTTGCCACCTGCCACTTGTGAGTGCTTATTGCACATTGACGTTGAACATACATGGTGGTCACATTAATTTGACTGGCCCATGTATATATAATTCAGAATTCTGACAACAATGTGTAGTGAGATCAATACTGTAGCGCAGAGAAATGATGACTGACTACAGGGCTACTGTGCCGCTGGCTTTAAAGGGCAGCCAGGGACATTGATAGGCCAGCACAGTGGGCGTGTCCTCACAGCGGTGCTTGCAGTGGTGGCACCATTACTTGACGACATAGGACCACTCAGCTGTCATTGAGTTCCATAGCTTCTGGCGGGCCTTCAGACTCACTAGACCAAGATACGAGTCGCAGTACCACCACATACACAAAGAGAAAAACGAAAATCTTCACACATACTCACAAATTGTACTGTGGACCAAGAAGAATTGCAACACATTATGGTCATTAACACTCCCTTTGGCTTATGCACTTTGGAACCTTCTCCGCTCCAGTGATCTTACAGAGATACCTGGAATATTCATCAGTTTTTTGAAAAAGTTGATCGAGAGTAATAGACTTCTTCATTCCAGCAATCTGTATTGACAGAAGCTACTGCTCCAGCTGGTGTTGATCTCTTTACACATCATTGTCTCAGTTTTGAATTCACTATACCTGAGGTTTTCAGTCTTGGTTTACCTGCCGAACTGATAACTCTGTTTGTTTCAATAGTCACTTGGCTGACAACATTTTTGGTCCGGATGCTTTCACCTTGTTTGGATTCTCCATCACAGATGACATTCAGGTGGTCACAGATGTGGTTCATGTATGGGACTCTGATGATCTCTGTGCTGCCTCCTCCTCTATTCACACTTGGCGCTTGACCTGTGGTGTGTCACAGATTTCCAGGCTCATATTTCCTTACGTCCAGACATTGTACCCCATTTCTGCTGGGCGTCCTCTTCCTGTCTCCCTGCAAACGACCGTTAAGCATGAGCTCCGTCGCCTCCACGAAGCTGGGGTGATTGAACCTTTTAAAACCAATGCTTAGGTCACACCACTGGTAGCCCAATGGCTATCTCTGGCTTGCAGGGATTTTGAATCGACAAATAGTGCCCAGCCACAAATTGAAACCTACCACATTTGATGTCAAGAGAATCCCTTCACGATGCTTGTCAGCAGTAAATATATTTCTAAGGTAGACGTTGTCAACTCATATGTGCAGAGCCCACTGCATGAGGAATTGCAACACATTATGATAGTTAACACTCCCTTTGGCCTATGCACTTTGGAACCTTCTCCACTCCAGCGATCTTACAGAGATAAGTGGAATAGTTAACCATGTCCATCCCTGCATGTACCGACTATCTCGACTACATTATTGTCAAGGGCGCTACATGTCAGAACCACCTGTGCAACATTTGTACCTTCTTTGACACATTGTGTGATGCAGGCCGCAAATATCACCCTCACAAATGCATTTTTTCAGGATCAAGTGGAATACCTCAGACACTTGCTCAAAAAAGGTGGGATCTGGCCCATTGACAGCAACATTTCTGGTATTAACCCTTGACTCTGCCTCCAAATCTGACAGGAGCCACAGGCTTTTTTGGGGAAAATGAATTATTATTTTAAGTTCCTTCAGCAAGCACTCCACATTTATGCATCTGGTCAACCAGTTGCAGAAGAAGGGCCTAGAGTACAGGTGGTCAGCTGCCTGTGAGCGTGCATTCACACAGCTGAAGCATTTGCTGTGGTTAACACCCTACTTTAAACCCTTTGATCCATCACGTCCTGTGGGTTTGGCCACTTATGCGTCTTCCTGTGGCACTGGTGCAGTGCTGTCGCACAGGAATAACTACGGTACTGAGCAACCAACTGCCTGTGCGTCAGAGACACTGACACCCACTCAAAAGAACTGCTCACAGATACAAAAAAAAGAAGCTTTGGCAATTATCTTTGTCATTAAGAAGTTCAATGTTTAACTAGTTGTAACCAAGTTTACCATCATTACGATCACAAATGGCTGGTAGCACTCGTTGGATCCCACTCCTGGCGTCCAGAGTGGATGGTGCAATGGCTCCAGTTTTGGACACTTTTCCTCAGCTCCTACAATTATACCATTAAATACAAATACAAGCCCACAGTGCAACACAAAAATGTGAATGGCTCTCTCATTTACTCTCAGGACACAATCTGGCATTTGAACAATAGGAAGTCTCCTGTCTCCACATTGACATGGAACAGCAGCATGTCTGGGCTGGGTTTCCCATTACAGCTACTCACATCGCCGCAGCCACATTCCACGACCCTGTCTTAAAGCGCCACTTACTTTTCAAAGTCCAAAAATCTAGAACTCCAGGCCTGGGCTCATCTCACCCACCATTTGTCAGTTGTCTCCGATGTTCTCCTGCTTGATGTAGAGGTGGATACACACTGTGTTATCCCATCTACCCTGCACCCTCATGTTTTGCAACTCCTCCATCGTGAGCATTGGGGTATTTCGCGAGTGAGAAGCCTTGCAAGGCGACATGCTTACTGGCCAGGACTGAACAAAGATGTGAAAGCCGTGGCACACAGCTGCCTCATTGTGCATGGAACCAAGCTGTTCCTTCCCAGTCTTTCACACACCAGCCCACTTCCCCCCCTCCCCTCCACCCCACCATTCGCGCCTCGCCTTGGACCGCATTCATCTGGACTTTGCCGACTTCTTTGTGTGTTGTGTGTGGCTCATTGTTGTGGACACTTATTCTAACTACCCATATGTCGTCCGCATAGAGACCCTCACCATGGACACCACCCTCAGTGCACACATCTAGGTTCTCAGCATCGAACAGCTTCCCTGCACCATTGTGACGGACAGAGGTGCCCAATTCTCTGGTGACAGCTTTCACACATTTTTTCACCTCCATTGACATCGAGCACCCATTTCACTCGTCCTCCAATGGCTAAGCACGGCTTGTGGTGCTAATGTTTAAACAACAAACATTAAAATTGGTGTTAACTTCCACCAGCACCATTGCAGTCACTGTGTTTTTGACCACCCACATGATGATGAGGTGCCATACTCCAAGGAGCATAGGATACAATGCGGGAGACCTGCGCCGCCATACTAGGCAAGGTCCTAGTGGAGATGGTTTGCCATTGCCTTCCTCCGACCATAATGGGGATTATTGATGATGATGAAAATGACACAACAACACCCAGTCATCTCGAGGCAGGAAAAATCCCTGACCCTGCCGGGAATCGAACCGAGGACCCCGTGCGCGGGAAGCGAGAACACTACCGCAAGACCAGGAGTTGCGGTCGGTCACCCACAAGACCACCACTGTCCACGATTGTAGCCCAACAGAGCTCCTCTGTGGCCAGCAACCACATACTCTTCTCCATCTCCTAGCCCCACAGCCCAACGAACATGGATCCGGCACGCGGGCAAATTCATATGTGGTGAAACTGTCATGAATGCCAGCTATGATGGTTTCCACCCATTGGTGGGACCTTACGATGGTTGACACTCCTGAGGGGCTTGGAGTGCCATTATACCAATCAGCTCTGTCCCCATCTACCAACTGCACCACCTTCAACGGCTTAGTGGGACGTGGAATGCCCACCCTTCTTGATCCCCTAATGCACCGGTACAACTTGCACTCCAGGGCACCAGTGGCGGTTCCGTGGATGCAAGCATGGAAGTGGAGGTCTCGGTGCAACCTCTACCTTCTCGGTCATTGTTGCCCACACTGTCATTGCCCACACTGCCCTTCCTCTTTATGCCTCTATATGCCCCAGTTTCTTCCAACCACTGGTGGGTTTCTGTGCCAGCACTCCACTCGTGCCACCAGCTCACCTTTTCAGGCATTGTCCAGGGTGCTTCTAGTCCTGTGCACCTATTTCAGGGGGGAGAGATCTTGTACCCCGGCCCGGCAAGTTTGAAGACCTACCAGAAGTGTGGAACTCGATAAGAGACACTAGAAAGAGCTGCTACATCTGCGGGCAATAGTGTCACCACTGCAAGTGCTGTCACGATGACATGCCTGCCATGCCAGCCTATCAACAATTGCAGATATCCTTTAAAGCAAGCAGTGCAGCAGCTCTGCAGTCAGTCGTCGTCTATCTGCGCAATTGTATTGATCTTGATACACATTGTTGCCTTGGCTCTGAATTCACAGCATCTTAGGTTTTTGATCTTGACTGACTTGTTGCATTTGTTATTCTGCTGTGCCATCTACATCTACATAGATGCTCTGCAAGCCAACGTAAGGAGCGTGACGGAGGGTACTCTGTACCATTACTTGACATTTCCCCTCCTGTTCCTCTCGCAAGTAGAGCAAGGGAAAAGCAACTGTCTGTACACCTCCATATGTGCCCTAATTTCTCATGTCTTATTTTCGTGGTACTTACGTGCATTGTATGTTGGCGGGAGCAGCATTGTTTGGCAGTGAGCTTCAAATGCGTTCTCTAAATTTTCTCAATAATGTTTCCCGAAAGGAACGCTGCCTTCCGTCTGGGGATTCCAGTTTGAGTTCCCGAAGCATCTCTGTAACGCTTAAGTTTTGTTGAAACCTACTGGTAACAAATATAGCAGCCCTCCCTCTGAAACGCCTTCCTTCAATCGGACCTTTTTCCAAAGCTGTTTCACAGAGGAAGACTGCACTGTAGTTCCTTCTCTAGATTGTCGCACAGATAACAAAATGGTAGATATCGAAATAGATGACAGAGGGATAGAAAAACAATTAAAATCACTCAAAAGAGGAAAGACCGCTGGACCTGATGGGATACCAGTTCGATTTTACACAGAGTACGTGAAGGAACTTGCCCCCCCCCCCCCCCCCCCTCCCCCCTTTCTTGCAGTGGTGCACCGTAGGTCTCTAGAAGAGCGTAGCATTTCAAAAGATTGGAAAAGGGCCCATTTTCAAGAATGGACGTCGAACAGATGTGCAGAACTATTGGTCTATATCTCTAACGTCGATCAGTTGTAGAATTTTGGAACACGTATTATGTTTGAGTATAATGACTTTTCTGCAGACTAGAAATCTACTCTGTAGGAATCAGCATGGGTTTTGAAAAAGACGATCATGTGAAACCCAGCTCGCGCTATTCGTCGAAGAGACTCAGAGGGCCACAGACACGGGTTCCCAGGTAGATGCCGTGTTTTTTGACTTCGGCAAGGCGTTTGATACAGTTCCCCTCAGTCGTTTAATGAACAACGTAAGAGCATATGGACTATCAGACCAATTGTGTTATTGGATTAAAGAGTTCCTAGATAACAGAACACAGCATGTCATTCTCAGTGGAGAGAAGTCTTCCGAAGTAAGAGTGATTTCAGGTGTGCTGCAGGGGAGTGTCGTAGGACCGTTGCTATTCACAATATACATAAATGACCTTGTGGATAACATCGGAAGTTCACTGAGGCTTTTTACAGATGATGCTGTAGTATATCAAGAGGTTGCAACAATTGAAAATTGCACTGAAATGCAGGAGGATCTGCAACGAATTGACACATGGTGCAGGGAATGGCAATTGAATCTCAGAGTAGACAAGTGTAATGTGCTGTGAATATATAGAAAGAAAGATCCCTTATCATTTAGCTGCAATATAGCAGGTCAGCAACTGGAAGCAGTTAATTCCATAAATTATCTGGGAGTACGCATTAGGAGTGATTTAAGATGGAATGATCATATAAAGTTGATCGTTGGTAAAGCAGATGCCAGACTGAGAGTCATTGGAAGAATCCGAAGGAAATGCAATCCGAAAACAAAGGAAGTAGGTTACAGTACACTTGTTCGCCCACTGCTTGAATTTGCTCACCAGTGTGGGATCCATACCAGATAGGGTTGATAGAAGAGATAGAGAAGTTCCAACGGAGAGCAGCGCGCTTCGTTACAGGATCATTTAGTAATCACGAAAGCATTATGGAGATGATAGATAAACTCCAGTGGAAGACTCTGCAGGAGAGACGCTCAGTAGCTCAGTACGGGCTTTTGTTGAAGTTTCGAGAACATACCTTCACCGAGGAGTCAATTAGTATATTGCTCCCTCCTATGTACATCTTGCGAAGAGACCATGAGGATAAAATCCCAGAGATTAGAGCCTACACAGAGGAATACCGACTATCTTTTTTTCCGCAAACAATACGAGACTGGAATAGAAGGGAGAACCGATAGAGGTACTCAAAGTACCCTCCCCCACACACCGTCAGGTGGCTTGCGGAGTATGGATGTATATGTAGATGTAAATCCCAAACACTCGAACAGTGTTCAAAATAGGTTGCACAGCATCCTATATGCAGTCTCCTTTGCAGGTGAACCACCTTTTCCTAAAATTCTCCCAATAAACCAAAGACAACCATTTGCCTTCCCCACCACAGTTTTCACATGCTCATTCCACATCATATCATTTTGCAACATTATGCCCAGATATTTAAACTACTTAACTGTGTCAAGTAAGACACTAATAATACTGTATCCGAACATTACAGGTTTGTTCTTCCTACTCATCCGCATTGACCTACATTTTTCTACATTTAGGGCTAGCTGCCATTTATTACACCAATTGGAAATTTGGCTAAGTCATCTTGTATCTTCCTACAGTCACTCAACTTCGATACCTTACCGTACACTATGGCATCATCTGCAAACAACCATAGACTGTTGCTCACCCTGTCTGCCAAATCATTTATGTATATAGAGAACAACAGCAGTCCTGTCACACTTCTCTGGGCACTCCTGATGATAACCTTGTCTGATGAACACGCCGTCGATGACAACATACTGGGTTCTATTACTTAAGAAATCTTTGAGCCACTCACATACCTGTGAACTTAGTCCATATGCTCGTACCTTCATTAACAGCCTGCAATGGGGCACCATGTCAAATGCTTTCCGGAAATCTAGAAATATGGAATCTGCCTGTAGCCCTTCATTCATGGTTTTCAGTATATCGGGTGAGAAAAGGGCAAGCTGAGTTTTGCACAAGCAATGCTTAATAAAACCATGCTGATTCGTGGACATAAGCTGCTTAGCCTCAAGAAAGTTCATTATATTCGAACTGAGAATGTGTTCAAGGATTCTGCAGCAAACAGAAGTTAGGGATATTGGTTTGTAATTTCGCAGGTCCATCCTTTTTACCTTTCTTGTATACTAGTGTCACCTGAGCTTTTTTCCAGTGACTTTGGACTTTGTGCTGGGCAGGAGATTCACGATAAATGCAAGCTGGGTAAGGGGCCAATGCTGTAGAGGACTCTTTGTAAAATCGAACTGGGTTTCCATCTGGGCCGGGTGATTTATTTGTTTTCAAATATTTAAGTTGCTTCTCTATGCCAGGCATGCTTATTTCTGTGTTGTCCTTACAGAAGTCTGTCCAATGGTCAAATGACGGTATGTTTGTACGGTTCTCCTGCGTGAACGATTTTGCTGTCGTTTGTGTGTCGTCTTTTGAACCTAAAGTGCAACAGCTCCTGCTTCCTTAGCATCTTACGAATTTCATTATTAAACCTTGGTGGGTCTTTTCTAGCCTTTATCCACCTACTAGGCATGTAACTGTCCAGAACATGGTTTAAAATGTGCTAAAACTGTGACCGTAATTCCTCTACATCCATCCTACTGGTACTAAGTAATGGCAATTCACTGTCTAAGTAAGATGTTAATAACTGTTTATCTCCTCTATCTAGCAGAAACACTCTCCTTAGCCTTCTTGACTGATTTATTAACTTTTGTGATTGTAGTTGCTATAGTGACATCATAATCGCTAATCCCCATTTCTATACTGCCATTGTTGGTAAAGTCTGGCCTATTTGTAGCTGCAAGGTCTAAGATATTTCCATTGCATGTGGGCTGCCGAGTTAGTTGCTGAAGACAATTTTCAGAAAACATGTTGAAAAGAATTTCACATGGCTGTCTGTCTGTACCTCCCGCAATGAATCCATAGACATCCCAGTAAATACTCGGCAGGTTTATTGCATGGGTTTATTGCATGATCTGAGTATTTACTTGCTATTGACCATAGACTTTCTTTGAATGAATGACTCTAGAACTGCCACAGTGGTATTGGGTTGGCCAGTAAAAACACCCAGCAGTTTACCTAGTTTCACTTACATCTGTTATATGTGACCAGATGACTTCACTGTCATACTCAACTTCGACCTCAGTAGAGACAGTATTTTTGTCACCTGCAACGAAAACTCCCCTTCCTGTTTCCTCTAATCTCTCTTTCCGATATACATTCCACAACTTGCTAAATATCTCAGAGCTTTCCACTTCAGGTTTCATCCAGCTCTCAGTCCCAAGAATAATTTGAGCACGAGAACTTTCCTGAAAGGCAGTAAATTCAGGAACTTTGTTATGAATACTTTGACAGTTTACTGATAAAATTGTGACAGTCAGAGTGTTTTTATTCTGAACGCTGTTTAATTTCCCTTGCTGTGAATCGACTGGTGAGTGTTCATCAGAGCATCTCAAAATAGTACCCAGCGTAAAAATCCCTCATGTGCACTCCACAAGAGCTCTGCTACCTGAGTACTCTGCTACTGTGTTGTGTAGTGCACACCTGACCTATCAAGGGGAGTCCTACAAATCCCCACACGGTAACGCAGGTCCAGAAATCTGCAGCCAAGACCATCACAGAGTCGACAAAGCCTTTGGTTTAGACCCTCCAGTCGGCTCTAAACCAAAGGGCCCCAATCAACTCTGGGAACAATGCTGCAAATTGCAAGCTCTGCTTGCACCCTGTAGGCGAGGCCAGCAGTCTTCACCACCTCCGCCACTGCCTGTACGAACTGAGAATGGTCTCAAACGCATGCGACAGGCGTCGTTGGTGCCGACGTGAGCCACAACTTGCAGACAGTTGCACCCTGCACGCTCGATAGCCACTGGCAACGCCACCTCCACATCTCGATTGAGGTCCCCTGGCACACATTCCAAGTGAACATTGGCCTTCTTTCCAGCCGTGAACGCTATCTGCCTAAGGGGCTCCATAACGCGACTAACATTAGAGCTCGCAGTAACCAGTAAACCCCTCTCCATGTGCCTGCGCAGACCCTGCTGAGGGAGTGGCCACCTGTTCACTCCACTCACAGGATGAATGGGTGAGGCCAGGCAACAAGTGTCCACATTGGCATTCCGCCTCGAGCGATGCGAACAGGTACCACCCACCACTCAACCTGCTATGAGGACGGATCCACCGCGTTGTGTGCACTAGGAGGTGCCTTGGAATGAGAGCCGTGGGCAAAATCAGTGATGCCTGACGTGTGTCCGCAGCTCGTGGTCGTGCGGTAGCATTCTCGCTTCCCACGCCCGGGTTCCCGGGTTCGATTCCCAGCGGGGTCAGGGATTTTCTCTGCCTCGTGATGACTGGGTGTTGTGTGATGTCCTTGGGTTAGTTAGGTTTAAGTAGTTCTAAGTTCTAGGGGGCTGATGACCATAGATGTTAAGTCCCATAGTGCTCAGAGCCATTTGAACCATTTTTTTGAACCATTCGAGCCTGACGTGTCCCATACAACACACTAGATTCTCTGCCATCAGTACACCCCAAGGCAGCGGCCTGAAGGTAACTGCCAACAGCATGTTCAGCTGTTCATGAACTGAGGCCAGCTCCTCCTGCGTCTGCATACACCATACACACATCCTACCCATTCTAGCTAGACCAACTGAAGAAGTGAACTATAAAAGCAGGCAATCGTAGACATGCAGCTTGCCACCCTCCTGACGTGTCACCAGTAGATGCAGATGTGTTAAAGAGCTGCGTAGCTGACTGTTCAGTGAGCAACTGTTGTGTTAGACACTTACAAAAATGTGAGATTAACCCTCTTAAACAGGGAAACATGTTGTGCGCTGTTTTTTGTTGTTGTCCATCTGTTTACTTTCGGGCGATTTCCTGATAGGTCCTCAGACAGTAGGCCTGTTCTTTGTTGTTATCCATCTGTTTACTCTCAGGTGACTCACTGTGTCACCATCAGCTTGTCAGCCTGTTTCTACTGGTTCTCGAGTTGTTCCTGGTCTTGTCAGATTCCAGTCGCTGTAGCAACAAGCTATTTTTTTAAAGGACAGATAGATATTTCCTACATTTTTCTCTGTTTAGAGGTGCCAGTGTTGAACATATGTTACTTCAGAGTATAAATACTGTACGTAATTTGACATTATCCAGTCCAAACAACACAGTTTACATTTTGTGGTCACTGTAATTATTTTATATTATTTACATCCTGAGAGTTCTTTTTTTTTAATTCTTTTAATTAATTTATTTTTGTAGATTACTTGTGTTAATTCCAGTGAATGCAGTTTAGGAGTTAGTAATTTTATTTTCATTCAACAATTTTACCACATTTTAATTCAGATGAGGGCGAAGGCTCTATTTCGTGAGCTACTTAGACTGAATGAATGGTTCATTTAGTATTTTGCAACTAGTACTGATTTCTTGGGTATCATATGTGTTCTGTTTAACACTCAGAATGATGACACCCTAGCATTTCATGCTATACTATTTTTACAGTGAAAAATCACAGTGCTTCTACTGTGTTGACCACGTTTCTCACGAATTACAGTTTAAATAGAATTGATGGATAAAAATACTAAAACAGATATACCCTACTGAAAGATACTTAATAACTCATGTCTGTGCAGAAGCAGTTTTATAAATATATTTTTACTTCAAAAATATATCTGATATAGGTGAGCACAGCCTCCATTAACTGAATTTAAGTTTGGAGAACTTCCAGTTTTTGTAGTAAGAACTACTCAGTGCCACAAGTTCTCTAGTACCAGAAACTGTGCTTATTGTGCAGTGCCGAAAATCAAAAGTGTCACACTATGAAGGACCAGTCTGATACTTATCCGACTTTGTGGAGACATTCATCGCATAGTGGGTATTAAATAATTGAACTCTCATTCCATTTGGAAGTGATATCCATCTTCAGCATCAGTTAGAGTTGTTGAATATACTCTTATATAGGTTGTGGTGTGGAAGCAGCCTTCGAATGTCATCTTAAGAATTTCTAGCCATGCCTGAAATGCATGCTGTGTCAGTTCATGAGGACTGCTGTATAAAAGTGGTATGAAAGTACATGTATTCCCATCACATCCAAGATATGCTTTTGTGGGTGGCAAATTGAGAGACTGAGCTGGCCAGTCAAGGATCCGTCCATTCCTCAAGGAGTGTGTAATGTGATCTGCAGTGAGGAGTCCTGTATTATCCTGCTGGAATATGCCATTTGGTAAGCTGGTCATGAAAGGTGTAACAAAAGGGCTATTTGTTGAGTGTTCAACCTCCTTTCTGCAATTATCAAATAATTCCTGTTTTCATTTGCAATAGCTCTCCATGTAATGTTCCCAGGAGTTAGAGGGGTATGGATTTTGAGAATTGCTGCTGCTGCTCTCTGTTTACGCATAGATCGGTGTTGATCTGACTGCCACGGACAAAAGTGAGACTCATTGCTGAACACCACAAAATGCCGCTCGGTGTTCCAGTTGACTCCAGTTCTACATCTTGCAAGACTCTGTTCTGTAATATCAGTGGTAAATGACACATGGCAATGTGAAATCACAAGCCATTTTCTAGTAATCTGTTCCAAATGGTTCTTGGTGACACTGTCTGTAACCATTGGCTTGATTTTTGCTGTTGTCATCCATGTATACATCAGAGCCAGTTGAACAATCCTATGATCTTCATGTGGTGGAGTCCTTCTGGAAGGACCGGTGCTCACTCTTCTTGTGATACTTTTATTCTGAGTCCATCTCATCACTACTCATCTTGAAATCATTTCACTAGAGCCAACTGTCTGCTAAATCTGTCAATATGATGCTCTCATGCCCATTGTACATGTGATAAGTCACATGTGCACATCCACTGGTCACGCTGTGTAGTGATCTCCATCTGAAAAGTTCCAGTAACATTAACCCTTTTGCAGCTGCGGGCGTGTAAACATATCCTGCTATGCTGTTCTGTATGTGTTGGGGATGTGTATACATGTGCCGCTTGGATTTTCCTACAGTGCTATTGACGTCTGGATGTGTCTCGAGCCACTGGGTGACCTTTAACTGGTGCAGATGAGGTGCTTCTATATGTCGGTGAATAAATAATTTCGAATATTTATCATTCAACATATGTGCCTCATTGCATGCTATCTTTTTCAAAAACCTCATTTGGATATTTTAAATTGTTTGTGAGATATGGCAGTTGTTATGACCACATGATTTTCGATGTGTAAGGATGTGAAAGGTGTCATCGCACGTAACCATCCTTCGGGTATAAAACCTGGTAACACGAGAAAAAAATGAGATATCCTTCGGCTGTCAATTTTAAATAAAATCATGATATCTTATGTACATTTCATTCGCTGCAGTGTATCAGCTAAAATCAACTGTATACAAAGTTTACACAATGTGTTTTTAACTCTGCGAACTCTCTAAAATTTTGTGTAATGTTTTACTTAATTTGATGCAGCACAGTAAGTATGATGGATAATGAAAAGAAATTCAGTTCTTTATTGAATGGAGAACTTTCATTCCATTTGGAAGTGACATCCATCATCAGCATCAGTTAGAGTTGTTGAATATACTCTTATATAGGCTGTGGTGTGGAAGCAGCCTTCGAATGTCATCTTAAGAATTTCTAGCCATGCCTGAAATGCATGCTGTCTCAGTTCATGAGGACTGCTGTATAAAGGTGGTATGAAAGTACATGTCTTCCCATCACATCCAAGATATGCTAGCCACATGCCTGCTTACCAGCAGACTTATTAGTTTAGTGATAACGTTGTTTGGACATTTTCATGTATTTCAGTACTTAGTGCTTAGTGGAAATTCTTTGCAGTATATTAGCTTAGATTCGTAGTTTGACTTACTATAAATGAGTTATTAAATAAGTTTTATCTCGTGAGTTTGTGATCGTTAAATTGCAAGCAGTACAGCTGTAAAAATAGCTACCTTTGCACAGAGTGCTAAGAGCGCATCTGTAGCAGTGAAAGGGTTAAACACACCCAATAGTCATCATGTTCTCAAACCATTTTTCATCTGTGGGAATAGCATTTCTATCTATGAAAAACAAGCTTGCATAAGCATGAAATTTAAATCACATTGTCCTACAGACACGGATACACTGGAGTATCAGTTTGTAACATACTGCCATTAGGTGTGATGGTGACCTTGAAATCTTAAAAGAAATGTCTCTGTTTAACTTTTCAGTTGGGAGGAATGTATACAACCATGTTTAATAAATATGACCCCGAATGTATGCCATATGCTGAAGCAATACTTGTTGTCCTGCAACCTATGTAGGTTCTTACTGCATCAAAATTGCTTTAGGTTAATTAAGGTATGCTTTGTTTCTGTGTGTTTGATGATGAAAAGTTATTTTTGTATGAAAGTGCTTTCAGTTAAGTGAAGTGTTTTTTGATAAAGAGGGCTGATTTTCTGACAGAAAATACTTTCATTCTTTTAATCTAAATTCAGCATATAATCTGCTGTTTCAGGCACCAGGCCATGTAGCAGTACAACCTAAGCGCTGCCGAACTCCACCTGCGAGCTGGCGACAGAGCTTTGTGCACCAGCTGTCTCCCAGCCTTCCATCACTGGTTAGACATCACAACCCATCTGTTATATAGTTATTTACTAGTAATTGTTAAAATGGTAACACAGCTAACTTTTCTGTATTTTTCTGTGATCATCTTTTACCAACGAAGAACATTTCATCCAGTTACTTTGTATTTAAAAATCAGCTGTCATTTGTTGTAATCTCTGTGTCATGGGAGTTGTCAGCTAATAGTCATGTATGGTATAACTGTCATGGGATTAATAGTTAGGTGATATATTGAAAATTTAGTAGACCATGGTGGATCAGAAATTTGATTCCATAGCTCTTCTTATTGATTTGTGGAAAACATGGTATAACATTTCATATCAGATGGCATGAACACTGAGAGATTTAATAGCTTACCATAGATGCAAATTAGTGCTACAACATTGTAGGAAATGTTGCAGACATTGCTACATGTTGTAAGTATTGTTTAGCAAATAATGACAATTTGAAATAGATTATGTCTGTCATCCCACCAATGTGAAATCATGTGGCAGGGTGATAGTAACTAATTAAGCCTCAGTAGATGGATTGGTTACTCTTGTGGAGGGCTCTGATTTGGCGCTGTTGTAAACAATTTAACTTTTGGTGACAAAATTGAGAACTTTTGTAACCATGACTGTCACCTGGAAGGAAATACTGGTGTCTGTCAGTTGACACTCAATCTATGCCAGATGGGTAGCTTCAGTGCAGGATGTCAAAGCTTATTGTCACACACACTATGAACGTTTCCCAGTTTCTGACAGTATAATTACAATCAAAGTGAGGCTATACCCAACCTCAGGGTCACACATGTAATAGACGGTACCTAAAAACCAACAACAAATTTAAGGAAAGGTCACAATTCAGGCATAAATTGATGGGACAATTACTATAATTTGGTCAGATAGTGTAAGAGCATTGTACCAGTGTTCATAATATGTCAGAGTATATTGTATGTGTTTATGTTCAAACAAAATATTCCCACTTGTTTGTTAGAGTTGCAGTACATTTTCTGAAATGTGCAATGTCAGTACAAGCAAGATGGTGTAGTACTTGAAACAGTGGACTTATATTCAGAAGGTTAAGCTTCCTTTTCCAACTTCCTAGTTTTTTCACAAGTCCTAGGTGACGTTGCCTTAACCTACTTACTTGCTTACCTTCATTTTTTGACATGTAACAACAATGGTTGCTACACTATGTTGGTTGCCGTTATGGCATTAGTGTTGTGAGTTCTTCCCTCTTTATATTGTTTTCATGTTACATAATGTGTCCTCGTTTTCACGTTACTACTAGTTTTATTAGTTGACATGGGTGTTTATTCAAATTGCACGCCTGAACCTCTACTGCCTTGATGATACCTGACACAGGGTTCCGGTATATTCCTTGATGTCCACATTCTCAATTAACTGTGTAATAACAAAGGTACTAACTTACATATTACTCATTGTATTGTATACTCTGGCACATACATTCCAGTGGTTTTTCTGTTGTAGGACATACTATCTTTTTTCTTTTAGAGATGCACACCTTTGGTTGTTCCGATTGTAATGAATTTCTCTTCTTTAGGCTTACTTTGTAGCATATGTTTTGGTATATTGCCTAGCCACATGCCTGCTTACCAGCAGACTTATTACATATTCTCCTTTTATTAGTTATTAGTAGTATATGGAACATGGCGATACAAATATTTATGGGGTTGACCTCCAGTAAGTGGTATGTGTTTTACTAATACCTGACAGCATGTAATCAAATATTTTATGTCCAGCCTACTCATCAATATATGACTACATTGCTTTACTCCAGTTGTTTCACGGGCATTGCATTAGCATTACAACATTATTATCTGTGCATAACATGAAGTATTGACCTCCGTTTAGGTAGGTTTCTTTTTCACAATTATATGATGTATATACTTTGCTCACTAGTTTAAGTTAATACAGTGTGAAACTGTTCTCTTATTTTATTCCTTAATTCATCTGTAACTTTGTGTAGTTTCCTATACTGGTTGGTATCGTTATGTTCATACATATTGCCACTGTATATAAGACTTGCATCACCCCCATTTTTTGGTTATCTGTTTCATACTGGTACCATTGTTGTCTGTACACAGGGCCTGAAGATGGCATAGTAAACTGCTGAAACTGGTAACCATATAATACAAGTTTGAAAATTAGATGGCTGAAAGGTGTTTAATTTGACATCCTGTAGCGAACAGCCAAGTCCTGCAGCCATCTCTGAAAAGATGGACATACAGAGAGAAACTGTATTATTTGCTATGTTAACCTTTCCTGGTCCAGTTTAAGGATGTGTTTGAAGAAGACACTCCTTCATTTTCTGATGATATCCAAGACTATTTCTGTCTTGGTATACAGTTATTGGTTCACTCTTCTTCTTAACTGAACATTTTCTGTTCCTCGAGGTCCCAATATCCTCCTGAGGCTCTTTTGTTCCACCAATTCTAGTCTTTTTAGGTACCTCTTTTCTTACAAGGTTGAGAGTTTCTGGCTTCAGGGCAGATCACTGTGTGGTAATGTCTCAGTTTTGCATTAATAAAAATATTCTGCTTCTTGTAGATGTTCATATTTAGTTTCTATGCTAAATTCATTTTGTTTATTCATGCTCCCATTGCTTCCTTTTCTGCTGGCCCAGTTTCTATCCATTCTCACAGATATTTAAATCTCTCTACCTTCTGAATTTTCCCTCCTTCTATTGTCAGCTATCTAGAAACGGTCTTGATGTTTGTCATGTGCTGTACCTTCTTGATAAAGATATGTAGACCTGCTCTAGTCGCTTGTCTCTGTAGTTGTGTGGTTTGGTTAATGACCTCTTCTAATGATTCCTAATATCACAATATCATCTGTAAATGCTTGGCAGTCTACCCATATTCCTTGTCTTCTTGCACCTCTGTCATGTTTCACCCACTCCTTTCATTTCTTGTGAGTCTTCCATAATCACCTTGTTAAGTCCACAGTTAAAGAGCAAAAGGGAAAGGCTGTCTCTCAAAAGCTTTCCTCTGAACTTGACCTTGGGCATTGTACTGCTTAACATCTGTTCAGTCAGTTCACTGGATTTTCTATTCAAACTCATCTCCTCTAAAATTTGAACAGTGTTCATCTGTGTACTGCAAATGTAAGCATGAAATTTGTGTTTCCCTGTTTTTGATATGCGGATACCAGTTTCAGATTCAAAATTTGTCCTGCATATGATCTCTCCTTTCTGAAGCCTCCTCGGTATTCATTAGCTTGGGAATTTAGTCCCCCCCCACCACACACACACACACACACACACACACACACACACACACACACACTCACTCACTCTTTGCTGCAATGCTTTCAAGAATACTGCTGTAAGGCCACTGGTATTATCACTATTCCTTTACTGCTCCCAGGTTCCGATGTATCTCCTTTTTTATGTATAGGATGTATTAGTGCCGACATCCACCCTTCTGGAAGCTGATCTTCTTCCCTAATTTTACTTATAATATGTGTCAGTTCAATCTTCATATTCTCATTTGCATACTTCAAGAGTTCTGCAATGATCCCATCTCCCCCAGGAGCGTTATTATTCTTCAAGGTATGTATGATGCTCTTATCCTCTGTTACAGTTGGTATTTCTGACTCAGGATTTGTCTCCGATAGTGCTTCACTTTTAAGGAGCTCTTCAAAATACTTGGCCAAGATCTGACTGTTCCTCATATCTCCATACAGTGCATTTCCTTCTTTCTTCTTAAAGCTAAGGTTTGGGGTATTGTATCCACTTTCATTAGTCTTGAATGTTCTATAGAAGACTCATGTATCGTTGTTTCGGAAGCGCTCTTGTGTTTGAGTTAAGTTTTCTTTCTCATATTTTCTCTTGACATTGCTGATAATGACTAGTAGTGGTACGGGTACCCCCCGCCATGCACCGTACGGTGGCTTGCAGAGTATCTATATAGATATAAATAATTTTTGGAGTGTTTTTCCTTACTTGCTGAAGTTCTTTAGATTTTCTGCCATTTTGTGAGAGCAGCAATCAACCCATGCTTTCCAGCACTCTTTGACTGCCTTATCTCCTTCTGCCGGCCACCACTTGTGTTTCTTCCTGTTCTCCAGGTGAACTGCTTGCTTCGTATTGTCAGTGAGAGCATCTTTCAACTGTTCTCATCCTTGATGATACTTCTGATTCAACCACATCTTAAAGTCTTTGCTAGTTCTAAGTGTCTCTGTATGAAACTTCACAATATGGCTAATGTTTTTAGTTTGATGGGCTCTTGGTAAATTTTGACCTTAATTTTGGAAAGAAAGTGGTCTGAATCTTAAGTTTGCACCCTTGAGGACTTTAAAATTTCGAATTTCCTTCTCTGCATATATCGCTATTGCTACATCTGGAACTCTCCTAGTCGAGAGTTTCTTGGAAGATGTTTAAATGCTGTTGATTTCGTTATGAGATCAAAACTCTTACAAATTTCTACTAGTTATTTGCCTTTCTGGTTACCGTATTTACTCGAATCTAAGCCGCACTTTTTTTCCGGTTTTTGTAATCCAAAATACCGCCTGCGGCTTAGAATCGAGTGCAAAGCAAGCGGAAGTTCTGAAAAATGTTGCTAGGTGCCGCCACAACTAACTTCTGCTGTCGAATATATGTAGCGCTACACAGGCATCCTTTGTAGGCACAAAGATAAATACTGGTGCCAAAACCTCTGCGTCAGTAAATAAAACTTTTAAAAAAAAATTGGAAGACGAGCTTTTTTTCCCCGCCCGAGATTCGACCACTGCATTTTCATACATTATCCAACGAAGTAAATACAAATTCCGTATTGTTCATCTTCGAATGTAGCAGAATTTCAATGTACTACGAAAATCCGACTGGCAAGACTGGGATTTTTGTCAATATGGCCAACTCTACGTTCTGAATTTTTTCCTACCTGTGAGAAGAGATGGTTGCTAATAGGAACCTGATGAAATGTGAATCACATGCAGTATTCTCTTCACCATAAGAATAATACGAATATAAACATTTTGCCATGTATTCTTTCGTGTTTCCTTCTATCTCATTTAAATCCTGTCTGCCTAATAAACTACGAAACTAGAGTGAGACAACAGCAAACGCGGAAGAATATACGTACCGTGTCATGTTTATATTCGTATTACTCTTATGCCTAATAGTGATACAGTCAGAAATGAAGCACGGCAACTGACTAGATTTTTAAATCTAAGATGACTAATTTCTGTGCAGAATTTGATGTACTAAAGAAGCGGCCGCAAAGATTTTCAAACGGTGAAAAATTTACGCCTAACTCTTGTTCAGAACATGTTCTATCATACGCAGTCTATTGTTTGGTTCTTGTTGATCATTATCAAAGAAAGCAGCAGTGTAAGTAACAACAAATAGCAGTCTCTTGCCATTGTTTCGATAATGAGACGATTCCTCTCTTTTTTTAATTGTAGGCGGTGGTAGCGCGCACAAAAGCAAGCCATACCGCGAGCGGCGACAGGCCGTAAACACGCACTATCAGAATGCGACAAACAATGACACAGTATAGTAATGCATTTTCAGCTTAGAGTGACGTAAACACCTATAACAAAGAAGACGGCACTTATCAGATCAAAGGAAAATAAGCAATCGATTCAAACCAGACGAAGCACGTGAAAAAGGAAGGGTATCCGTATAAATACGGACGGAGCGCCTGACGCATAGCAATGGCTACCTGGTAAAGCTTAACTGCTAAGCTTACAACTCGAACCAAACTACTGTAGCTGTATCGTCATTCATTCGACCTAAATTGTGTCTCATATTACAATAGACCAACTTTGTTTCGATTTGGAGGTTCGGCCTAAAACTTTTCTCTCCCCTTGAATTTCGAGGCTCAAATTTCAGGTGCGGCTTAGATTTGGGATTTTTTTTCCCCTTTATTTCGTGGCTCATTTTTCAGGTGCGGCTTAGATTCGAGTGCGGCTTAGATTCGAGTAAATACGGTAGTGCTGTTGTGAGCTGGATGGTACCCAATGATGATCCTGAATTTTCTTTCTTTGCCAAGTTGAGTGTTGAAGTCTCCAAGAAGTAGAATAACGTAATGGTTGGAATCTTGGATAGTGTCTCCCCCAGGTCTTCACGGAATTTTTCTACTTTCTGTGGATCTCTTCTGTTAATCTGATTGGTGGGAGCATGTACATTGACCATAGTGTGTATGTTATTTACTCCCCTAAAGGTAAGTGTGGGGAGCCTACTGTTTTTGGAGCTGAAGTTCGTGATGTTTCCCAGGATTTTTTTTACTGATTATAAAGTCTGCACTGAGTTGAGGTTCATTCTTCAGTGCTCTCTTTCCAGGTTTTTCCTTCAGAATATGAAATCCTTCTGATTCAAATGCTGCTTCATCTATGTCTCTCGTCTCATGTAGCACTGTTATAATGATTTTCTGTTTGAGCAGGGTATATGTAAGGTGTTTCAATTTTCAAATTTTGAGGATTGAGTTACTTACTTTGCAATCTGTCACATGTTGGTGTGAGGTTCCCAGAATCCATTGGCTCACTGAGGTTTTTGACAACGATGGATTGGTCACCATCTGGGGTAATGCTCTCTTTGAGCAAATCCACCCATTACTACCACAGACAGAGTTCTTGTTTGTTTTATTTTTTCCCCTTTAATTTCAATGTTTATTTCTACTAATTCTTTTGAGAACACAAGTATTTCTGTCTTCTTGAGTTCCAATTTGTACCCATCCATTAGTAGTGCATTTATAACTTCTACGGTTCTGTGGATATTTCTTTCATCTGGAACTGTAACAGCTATGTCATCTGTAAACCTAAACATTTGTTTTCTTTCTCTTTTTATTCTGATAGCTGTACAGTATTTTTTGCACTCATTTATTGCGTGTTCTATGTAGATGTTGAATAGGGGTGTAGACTGAATGCATCCTTGTCTAACATTTTCTGGAATGCTACCTTATTTTTGATATTTTTTTTATCTTTACTATTGCTGTTTGTTATTTGTACAGCTCTGTAAGTATTCTGCTGTCTCTATAGTCTAAGTCTAATCAATTTTTGGCATATCCATTAGTTGGTTCCAGTTGACAGTGTTAATGAATGCTGTGTATATATTTCTGTTGACCCTAAAGATTTCTTCAGTTATACAGCAAAGGCAGAGGATAGCTTCTCTTGTGCCCCTGCCTTCACTGAAGCCAAATTGGTCCTCAGTTAGATTGGCATCAATTTTATTCTTAATGTGTCTATTATTCTTGTTAATATTTTCAAAGTGTGACTTAAAATGTTCAAAGTTCTGTGGCCTTCACCTGTAGCTGCTTTGTTCTTCTTTGGAATCATTATCTACATCTACATCCATACTCCGCAAGCCACCTGACGGTGTGTGGCAGAGGGTGCCTTGAGTACCTCTATCGGTTCTCTTTTCTATTCCAGTCTCGTATTGTTCGTGGAAAAAAAGATTGTCGGTATGCCTCTGTGTGGACTCTAATCTCTCTGATTTTATCCTCGTGGTCTCTTCCCGAGATGTACGTAAGAGGGAGCAATATACTGCTTGACTCCTCGGTGAAGGCATGTCATTCCATTTTAAATCACTCCTAATGCCTACTCCCGGATAATTTATGGAATTAACTGCTTCCTGCTATATTGTAGCTAAATGATAAAGAATCTTTCTTTCTATGTATTCGCAGCACATTACACTTGTCTACACTGAGATTCAATTGCCATTCCCTGCACCATGCATCAATTCGTTGCAGATCCTCCTGCATTTCAGTACAATTTTCCATTGTTACAATCTCTCGATATATTACAGCATCATTTGCAAAAAGCCTCAGTGACCTTCCAATGTTATCCACAAGGTCATTTATATATATTGTGAATAACAACGGTCCTACGACACTCCCCTGCGTCACACCTGAAATTTCTCTTACTTCAGAAGACTTCTCTCCATTGAGAATGACATGCTGTGTTCTGTTATCTAGGAACTCTTCAATCCAATAACACAATTCACAATTGGTCTGATAGTCCATTTGTTCATCAAACGACTGTGGGGAACTGTATCGAACGCCTTGTGGAAGTCAAGAAACATGGCATCTTCCTGGGAACCCGCTTCTATGACCCTCTGAGTCTCGTAGACGAATAGCGCGAGCTGGGTTTCACACGATCGTCTTTTTCAAAACCCATGCTGATTCCTACAGAGTAGATTTCTAGTCTCCAGAAAAGTCATTATACTCAAACATAATATATGTTCCAAAATTCTACAACTGATCGACGTTAGAGATATAGACCTATAGTTCTGCACATCTGTTCTTAAAAACTGGGATGACCTGTGCCCTTTTCCAATCTTTTGAAACGCTACGCTCTTACGCTCTTCTAGAGACACGGTGCACCACTGAAAGAAGGGGGGGAGGGGGGGGGGGGGGCGGCAAGTTCCTTCGCGTACTCTGTGTAAAATCGAACTGGTATCCCATCAGGTCCAGCGGCCTTTCCTCTTTTCAGCAATTTTAATTGTTTTTCTATCCCTCTGTCATCTCTTTCGATATCTACCATTTTGTCATCTGTGCGACAATCTAGAGAAGGAACTACAGTACAGTCCTCCTCTGTGAAACAACTTTGAAAAAAGACATTTAGTACTTCGGCCTTTAGTCTGTCATCCTCTGTTTAGCACCATTTTGGTCACAGAGTGTCTGGACATTTTGTTGTGATCCATCTACCGCTTTGACATAAGACCAAAATTTCTTAGGATTTTCTGCCAAGGTACTACATAGAACTTTACTTTTGAATTCATTGAACGCCTCTTGCATAGCCCTCCTCACACTACATTTCATTTCGTGTAATTTTTGTTTGTCTGCAAAGCTTTCGCTATGTTTATGTTTGCTTTGAAGTTCCCTTTGCTTCCGTAGCAGTTTTCTAACTCGGTTGTTGTACCACAGTGGCTCTTTTCCATCTCTTACAATCTTGCTTGGCACATACCCATCTAATGCATATTGTACGATGGTTTTGAACTTTGTCCACTGATCCTCAACACTATCTGTACTTGAGATAAAACTTTTGTGTTGAGCCGTCGAGTACTCTGTAATCTGCTTTGTTTCACTTTTGCTAAACAGAAAAATCTTCCTACGTTTTTTAATATTTCTATTTATGGCTGAAATCACCAATGCTGTAACCGCTTTATGATCGCTGATTCCCTGTTCCGCGTTAACTGTTTCAAATAGTTCGGGTCTGTTTGTCACCAGAAGGTCTAATATGTTATTGCCACTAGTGGATTCTCTGTTTAACTGCTCAAGGTAGTTTTCAGATAATGCACATAAAAAAATTTCACTGGATTCTTTGTCCCTGCCACCCGTTATAAACATTTGAGCCTCTCAGTCTGTATCTGGTAAATTAAAACCTCCACCCAAAACTGTAACATGGTCGGGAAATCTACTTGAAATATTTTCCAAATTTTCCTTCAGGTGTTCTGCCATGACAGCTGCTGAGCCAGGGGGCCTATAGAGACATCCAATTACCATGTTTGAGCCTGCTTTAACAGTGACCTTCGCCCAAATTATTTCACATTTCAGATCTCCATCAATTTCCTTCCATACTATTGCACATTTTAGCGCTATAAATATGCCCTCCCTTCATTGTCCAGCCTGTCTCTGCGGTATACATTCCAATCTGAATTTAGAATTTCATTGCTGTTTACATCTGGTTTCAGCCAACTTTGCGTCCCTAGTATTATGTCGGCATTGTGACTGTTTATTAATGAGAGCAGTTCTGGGACCTTTCTATAGACACTCCTGCAGTTTACTTTTACCACTCATTCCCTGTAGTGTTTCGCCTACTGCTACCTTGTCGCGTCTTAGGAGGCGTCTTGTCGGGCCTAGGGAGGGAATTCTCTAACCTATAAAACCCAAATGTGCACTCCACGCGTACTCTGCTACCCTTGTAGCCACTTCCTGCATGTAGTGCATGCCTGACCTATTCAGAGGGACCCTACATTTCTCCACCTGATAGCGGAGGTCGAGAAATTTGCACCCCAGATCTCTGCAGAATCGTCTGAGCCTCTGGTTTAAGCCTTCCACTCGGCTCCAAACCAGAGGACCACGATCGGTTCTGGGAACGACACTACAAATATTTAGCTCTGATTCCATCCTGCAAGCAAGGCTTTCTGCCTTCACCAACTCTGCCAACCGCCTGTATGAACTGAGGATCATGATACTTTCCTTGAAGTCTTCTGGGATAATACCAGTTTCATGTTGATCATTGATTAAAACATACAGTCCCCATATCCATGTGCTCTAAGTTTTATTCTTCTATTTTATTTATTTATTGTTGCTCCCCCCCCACAACTTTTTAATTTAGTTTACTGTTTGTTAGCTACTTCCTCATTTTCTATAATAATCCTTCCCTCCTTAGATCGAACTGAGTTACTGTGTTGTTTCTGTGTTCTTACAGGTTTATGTGCCTTTTGTATTTCTGCTCTATTCTTTTGTTTTCTTTCTCTCTCTCTTTCTTTCTTTCTTTCCTTTACCTTCCCTGTTAACCAAGTTCCTTAGTTTGTTGCTTTCAGATTTATTTTCCCCTTTGCATTTTTTCTTTGTTCTATTAATGCTATTATGTGATCACTCACCCATGGTTCCTTGGCTTTGTTTTCTGAGAGACCAATTGTGGCATTTATTGCAGTTATTATTGCCTTTTCCACATTTGCCCAATAGTGGTTTGTTGTTTGACCTACATTGTCATTCAGATGCAACTTCACTGAATTTCTGAAGTTTTCTCTGCTACATGTTGTATTTAATTTATCTATTGCCCACCTCTCAGATTTTTTTTAAAATTTCCATTTTATAGTACATTGTAACTAAGTTGTAGTTATTGCATGCATCAGCTCCAGGATAAAACTTACTTTGTTTGATTCAGTGTCTTTGTCTCTTTCTGGCCATAATATTGTCAGCTTGATAGTGTCTTGTATTCCCTGGTTCCAATCGTATGATATTTTCTTGGATAATTCTGAAATTATGTATTTGTGCTAAAGTCAAAAAGTCATTTATTTGGAGTTCACAATCTTTACTCTCCTGTTGTTTCAGCTTCAGCTTTAAATGTGTCTCATACCACAGCATCCCAGTCACCCCATTCTCTATGTCTTCCACACATTGCAGAACTTTCTGAAGTTGTTCATACACTTCTTTTATTTCATCATCACTATGTCCAGATGTTGGCGTATATACTTTAATGACAGCTAAATTTATTGGTTCTGCCTGCAGTTTAATTGGCGTTGTGGGGGCCTTTTGCCGCAAAGCTGTCTTAGCAGTTCTGTACATCCATAGTTCGCACCGGGCATCTGCTAAAGCAGCGAATTTCCCCCTTCACATGCTACTTCCGTCCCAAGCTGTTGACCCTGCTGTGTGACCATATACCTGCATAATATGGTGGTTGGCTACTGGTAAAGAACAATAGCTCAGTCCATAGGAAGACTTCCGCCGACCTAGCCTCACCCACTCTCCTTCTTATCCTCGCAGCATCAATATCAGTTCCTGCTCTGCGCTCACACTACTATGGACATGCCATGTTGCAACACGTACCTTAAAGTTTTGAGAGACACCCATGCTGCACCGTCTCTACCCCAGCTTCACAGCTGGGCATGTAAATGGTGTTTCGTGCTGCGTCTTCTGCTGGGGATTATTAATTCCAAGCTCTATGTTGGAATATTGTTGTGCTGGTGAAACTTCCGGACGAGAGTATCACCTTGTACAGCATCTGTCTTTTCTACAGCACTGTGTCTAAAGCCCAACCACCACAGCGAGTGACTTTTTTCAGAACTTATGGATTTTGTGACTATTTGATGTGTTTCTTAGTACTTGCTTAGTTGGTAATTAAATGTGTTCCGTGACCATGTGTGAACATTGTTCTTTGGGCGGTGACTACCCTGCTTTGCTCTACTATTTGATAATCAACATATAAGTTAGGTAAGGAAACATTTCTAGACCATTATTTTGTGTCTATACAACATGTACCTACTGATTGTTTTTCTCCATTCCTTGGCAATTGTACATCAACTTTAGTTATTTTATTTTGATCACCTGAGTATATTCGGTTCTTCTCAGTGATTTCCCGTAGAGAGAGAGAGAGAGAGAGAGAGAGAGAGAGAGAGTGTGTGTGTGTGTGTGTGTGTGTGTGTGTGTGTGTGTGTGTGTGTTTTGTACCGTTCCTGGTAGTGAATCTGAAGTTCATTACTGAAGAGACGTTTGTCAACTTTGTTGCCACTTTTGCATTAAAGTCACTACTATCCTATAGTGTGAATTCCTTTGTTGAACAGTTCTTATAAGACCTCGTAAAGATCAGTTGTTTCATCAGGGTGCAAAGTTATTGAGGCATAAAGTTACAATATTTCTAATGGCTATTTTTTACTTATTTTTAATACTCTTTGTGCTATCCTGTTCAAAATTACATCAACAATTTAATCTGTAATTTTCATGTTAATTATAAAACCTTTTCTGAGTTCCCACCTTGGTGTCTGCCCCCCTAGTAAATGACATTATCTGACTGCAGCTTTGTCTGATTATCTTCCTTTCTTTGTACATATGGTAACCCAAGGATATTCCACTTGATATTATTTAGTTACATTTACACTTTCAGTAGCTTATAATGTGCTAAGAGTCATGATATTGTGGTTTTAACCAAACCTCATGTAACAAGGTGCAGCTGGATGTGACCCATTTTACACATACATTTCTTGAGTTCCCTCAGTCCATTACTTTCGGTATGCTTACTCAATCTGAGATTTCAATATCTCACAAACTTTCATATATCGTTGTGTTAGCAACAACCCTACCCATTGTACAGTAGCTTTTCAGGCCCGACAGTTTGGTAAGATGCTAAAGTTCGGCAGAGCAGAGCTCACAGCAGTTTCAGCCCATCACCCAATTTCTCCTAAATGTTGGAGATTGAAATCCACATGATAAATTCACACACATAACATACGTCAGCAAAGAGTCACCTTGGTATGGTTAGTCAGTGTCAGTCAGCCAGCCACTCGGCTTTCTACTGCAGGAACAAATGTGGTCTGTCTGGAAGGTTGTAGATGCCTACCATCCATACTGTCTGTGATGCAGATCAGAGACTGTTCCGGTTCTGTTAGCAAACTGAGTCTATGTGAGTCACTGACACGCAGGACTCAGGTGTGAGGGGTTAAGGTGCACAGGATTGGATATGAGAGTAATAGGACTTATTTCACTGCAAAATATGAGTGTACCTTAAACTGGGGTGGAGTATCGTAGCAGTGGTTACGGGGAATAACAAGGGTAGATTCTAGTATCCATTCCAGACATGTGTAAGTTGAAGTGAATGGAATGCTCGCTTTTTCTGGACAATCTGCTAAAAAGAAGAATTGATAGCATGTTGAACTGCTGCATGTACTGTAAGAAGATGCATGCCAACCTGTTCTTACACACAGACAGCCAGCATCTCCCCTTCTGCCATAATGGCTCTTCTACAACAGATGGATCAAGGAGTTCTGGAGAACATCAGTCGTGTATACAGAAGACAGCTACCAAGTAAACTAATCAAAGAAGAGGTAGAATTTGATGTAATTTCTGTATTGAAATCGGTAAACAACAAAGATGTGATTTTTATTGTTGCATCTTCTTGGCATCAAGTTACTGAACTATTGATTCTGAAGTTTTGGAAAACAGTATGGCCTGGTATTTGTGATTCCACTGCTGGAATATATGAAATTGTCAACCCCTCTCAATTCCTGCAAGTGTTAACAAAAATTCCTAGTTGTTTGGATGTAGATGATTGTGGTAGATGCCTGGTTCCAGAATGACAGTGATGCTTTTTCTGTTAGTGCCAAATTAAAAGATTTGTATGTTGTATTACATGTTAGAGTTTTTGCATTTAGTACCATATTTCTGGATTACCTGGATTTTTGGTGACCCGGATTATATCTGCTCCCTCCTTGTTTGGATAAACGAGGTTCTTGTGTATTGGAGCAGGTCTTTATAAAAATGGTTATGGAGAGTGGGTTGTGAGATGTGGAGCAGCCAGACCACAGTCTGGCATGTGAGATAGATATGGTTCCTGTGTTTGAAGGAAACAATGAAAATACAATGTAACTGGTCATTTTGCTAGTGGTGATGAGAGAAGAAAGTGACCTCTCAGTATGTTGGCGAAAATACATGTTTGAAATAGGTAAAATAGGTAGGTGTAAAATGTCGTTTGAAACCATTCTGAATGCATTCTCAGAAAATTATTTTGAACAGATTAGAAAGAAAACAAAAAGAAAAATCTTAAACACAATTATCAGAAGCATTATGACATGGATCAGAAGCATAGAGAGTTAAATCGCAAATAGTAAAAAGATTGATGGCAATGGAATGGACTTTTTGAGGCGGTCCGCAGGGATATGTAGGCAAGAAAGAAACAGAAATGAAGTCATCAGGAAGAAAATGGACATTACAAAGGCAATTGCAGATTTTATAGAAGTAAAACAACTGTTATGGTATGGAAATACAAAAAGGATGAAGGATGTCAAAAAAAGAGGTTACCACAGAGAATTATGGAATGGGAGTCACCAGGAAGAAAGAAATGAGGGAGATTGCTGACCACACAGATTCAAAGAATTCGGACCTCTATCAGGAGAAGAAATATTGAAGAAAATTTATGGACAGATAGACAAAAATGGAAGATGAAAATCAAATTTGATGTGTAACCTTGGGGTATGGAAAAAATATAAAATGTTATATTGTGAAACCAGATAATAATAAAAAGAAAATAGTTAGTATAAATGGTTGCAAAAACATGCTTGACCTCTTAGCAACGAATAATCCTGAACAAATAGGGAGCATCATGATGGGTACAGGAATTAGTAGCTACAAGGTGGTTGTAGCAAGACATGAATACTGTAACATACAAACCCATCAAAAATAAATGCAATATACAACTATTTAAAAAACAGGTTGTGTAAACCCTGGCAAAACCAGGAGATCCAGGGAAAATCTGGGATTTTTTTTCATCCAGTAGAAAACTAGGAAAAACCCAGGAATCTCTTAAAATTCCTGGAATTTTTCATTGTTATGTTTTCAATTAAATTTTTGTAATTTTAACTGGTAGGAGCTGATACCCTAATGAAGAATTTTACTTTAGTTTGCTACTGCAGAATAATACCGCAGCAGTAAAACATAAAAAGAGAGAAAAACACCAATATAAAACTTAAGTTGCAAACAAAATTAGCTATTTAAAACAGCAAAACACACTGCACACACATCGGTCCGTCGACAGCAAAATGCGTCAAATGCTTTAAGATGAAGACTATGTAATACTTCATAACAGCCAGCTGCTTTCAGTGAGCGTGAAGTCATAACTATTTAAATTAGGTTCGTCCGAGCATTTGCCAGCAAGCTCATGTGCATGCATAGAGCTGAAGTTACGTATGAGCTGCGCCTTCTCCCACTTTTCACTATTTGGAGTGTGGCTGCTAGATTACAAGCGGTAGGTGCAAGCAGCCAAGTGATAACCAGAAAAAATTTTCTGGCACGCCCAAGCTGTCAGATTCGCGCATGCACATGGCAGTCAGAGTTGTAGTGGTTAGCAGTCTCCACATGACCCAAGTTTTGTGATTTTGCTGTTCCCTCTTCACTTACAGCTCTCATGTGAAATGAAAACATAGATATCTGTGACTTCAAGCTATCAAATTAATTAAAATACATTCACATAATTATGGAAGACTAAAATATGTTGTTAGTTTCAGTTTTCTTTTTTTTTTATTTTAGTGCCACATTATTGGCAGTTGAAAATTAATTGCTTTGCAGTACAATGAAGTTATTTTTGTCACTTTGCTAAAGAAATTTTGCTTTATTAATCTTTTCCACACAGGTAGTCAGTTTATTTGAAACGAAGTGTTTCATTCCACACTATTAACTAGTTTTAACTGTTGGCTAAATTTCAAGTACATGAGATAATACAGTAACGGTACTCCAAGAAAATTGGCTTCCCGAAAACTACATTGAAAAGCCTTAGCAGAATTTTATATATCTCCCTTCCATGAAACACAATGTTTTTGTACCACGAGACGTGTTTCAATACTTATCTGGTACCTACTGTATGCCTGACATTATGCCTTAATTTGTGTTGTTTATGTCTTAAAGTTACAGCATGTCATTCTTCACTAAATTATAGACTGGCAGCACACCATGTTTTATCATTGTAACTCTCCACCAGCTTTTTTATTTACTCCTGGAGTAGAATATAAAGTGCCAATTATACAATTTCTTGGTTTCACAAGTAACCATGTTAATTTACATACAGTATGAAAAAGTCTTGAAAAGCTTATTGTTCTTAGTTCTGGCGTATACAGATAACTTCCTCTTTTTCTTCTGTTTTCCACGAAATTAATATTTCTTCTTACTAGATTTTTGCAGTGCTGTGTGGATGTAAAATTGTTTGGAAATTTTAAATAACAGTATTGCTGAGTATGAATAAAAAAAAGTCTATGTTAAAGTCACCAATAGAGTTGTAGATTCTAGTTCTGAAACAAATACTGTGCCAAGGAATGCTCTCTAATTTTATGTTCCTTATCTGGATAGGATGTGCTAAAACAATTGTAAGTACAGTAACTTTGCACATGGTCACATGATGCCCCACTATGCGGAATTCCAAACAGAAATGCAACGAAAGGTGTATGAGCAGAGTAAACACCAAGCACGAGCTTCCTACATCACCATAGCTGCACATGTGCAGTAATATCTGTCTTCTAGTGCTCTGTGGCACCGAGCGAGGTGGCGCAGTGGTTAGCACACTGGACTCGCATTCGGGAGGACGACGGTTCAATCCCGCGTCCAGCCATCCTGATTTAGGTTTTCCGTGATTTCCCTAAATCGCTTTAGGCAAATGCCGGGATGGTTCCTTAGAAAGGGCACGGCCGATTTCCTTCCCCATCCTTACCTAATCCGAGCTTGTCCTCCGTCTCTAATGACCTCGTTGTCGACGGGACGTTAAACAGTAATCTCATCATCATCTGCTCTGTGGCAACTGCTCATACCAACCTATTTCTAACAGGTTGCAAGAGAATATTGCAAATATTGGTTTAAGAAGCATTACTTTCAAAGTAAATTTCCTGTCAAACAAGATGAATTATGTTACGTGTGAGAATGTGTGATGAATTTCTTAAATTGCAGAGCATTTGTCTCTCATTTAAAACTTTACACTTTGAGGACCAGCCACTCAGAAAAATTTCAGGTCCAGAAGACCAGACATTTATCTCGTCATTTAAAATTTTACTGGCACATTTGTGTTCGATACATCTTAAAGGATAACACACACAAAAAAGGACCAATGTTATATGTAAAAGGTTGGCTTTTCTTGTAGCTGTACTAGATGTATATTAATTTAAACCATGAACTTTTCCTATTTGTGTGTTTGCACTACATAAACAAAATGTTGCTATTGGCTGACTATATCACGGTACTCTGAATATCTGCTGTCATTTGCTGGTGAGCTATGATTGGCTACAAAAGCACATCACAATCTCGCTGTCAGTGCTCTAGAAACTAACATGCTGTGTTTGGTGGAATTCATATTTATACTTTCGTAATATGAAACCATGCAGAGTATGTGTTGCTGCAAATCAAAGATCTTCCCAAAAAGTATTAGGTTTTTTGCTGGATTGCGTTTCCCAAAGTGCCGGGAAGGTCTATGCCAGTGTATAAAGCTTTATCATTCAAAGAGTTGATAAGTTGTACAGTTCCAAGGGAAAGTACACTGTCACTTAACGTGGTGAAAGTGTATTTTCATGCAGGGAAGTGTGTATTTTTGACTGGGAAATCTGGGAATTTTTTTCCTTTGTCCACGTATACACCTTGAACAAAGCAGATAAAAATTCACTTGAGATCCTCGTAAGAAATAGTCTCCACTCCTTCCAATCTCAATATGTAATTGTAGACTAGATGTGGTTTACATCAAAGAGATAGTATCGACGGCTATTGAGAGAGACATACCAAATAAATTAATAAGAGATGTTCTGATCCCACGTGGTACACTAAACAGGTCAGAACACTGTTACAGAAGCAACAAAAAAAGCACATCAGATTGAAAAGAATGCAAAACCCTCAAAATTGGTGAATTTTTACAGAAGCTCGAAGTATAGCACAAACTTCAATGCGAGATGCTTTTAATACTTTCCACTGTGAAACTTTGTCTCAAAATCTTGCAGAAAATCCAAAGAGGTTCTGATTGTATGTAAATTACACAACACCTTCACTGCACAATAACAGTGGTGAGGTTACTAATGACATGCCACTAAAGCAGAATTACCAAAGTAGACAGAGTAAATATTCCAGAATTCGAACTAAGAACAACTGCCAACATGAATAACTTAGAAGTAGATATCCTCGGTGTGCAAAGCAGCTTAAATCACTTCATAAAGACAAGGCCTCTGATCCTCATTGTATATCAGCCAGGTTCGACTGAAAGTATGCTGATGCAACAGCTCCATAGTTAGCAATTGCTTGTTGAAAGATCCATACCTAAAGACTGGAAAATTGCACAAGTCACACCAATACCCAAGAATGAAAATAGGAGTAATCTCCTAAATTATAGACCCATATAACTAATCTTGATTTGCAGTAGGAGTTTCTAACATATACTGTGTTCAAACATTATTACTTATCTCAAACAAAATGATTTGTTGACAAACAGCCAACACACATTCAGCAAATATTGTTCTGGTGAAACACAACTAGCTCTTTATTGTCATGAAGTAATGAGTGCTATTGACAGGGGACGTCAAATTGATTCCATGGTTTTAGATTTCTAGAAGGGTTTCGACACAGTACCTCAAAAGCCACTTCTAATCAAATTGTATGCCAGTGGACTATCATCTCAGTTGTGCAACTGGATTTGTGATTTCCTGTCAGAAAAGTCACAGTTCATAGTAATTGATGGAAAGTCATTGAGTAAAACAGAAGTAACATCTGCCATTCCCCAATGAAGTGTTATATCCCCTCTGCTGTTCCTGATCTACATAAACGATTTAGGGGATAATCTGAGTATCACTCTTCACTGGTTTGCAGATGATGCTGTCATTATAAAGTCATCAGATGATCAAAAAAGATTGCAAAACGATATAGACAAGATATCTCTGTTGTGCAAAGAGTGGCAATTGACTCTAGATAATGAAAAGTGTGAAGTTATCCACGTGAGTGCCAAACGGAATTTGCTAAATTTCAGTTACATGATAACTCACACAAATATAAAGACTGTTAATTCAAGTAAATATTTATGGACTACAATGAAGAATAACATAAGTTGAAACAATCACATAGATAATGTTGTGGATAAAGCAAACGAACACTGAGAAAGTGCAGCAGGTCTACTAAAGAACCTGCTACACTAGACTTCTACATCCTCTTCTGGAGCATTGCTGTGCAGTGTGGGCTCCACATCAGATAGGTTAGACAGAGGACGTCAAAAAATTTCAAAGAAGGGAATTTGTTCTATACTGTCATGAAATGGGGGAGAGAGCACCACAGATATGATATGTGAATTGGGGTGGCAATCATTAAAACAAAGGTGTTTTTAGTTGCAGCAGTATCTTCTCATGAAATTTTGGTCACCAACTTTCTCCTCAGAGAGTGAAAATATTTTGATGGCACCCACCTACATAGCGAGGAATGATGATCATAATGAAATAAGGAAAATCAGAGCTCTCACAGAAGTGTTTGTTTTACCCGTGCACTGTTTCAGAATGAAACGGTAGGGAAGTAGCTTGAA
The DNA here is from genome assembly GCF_021461395.2 of Schistocerca americana. NCBI lineage: Eukaryota > Metazoa > Arthropoda > Insecta > Orthoptera > Acrididae > Schistocerca > Schistocerca americana. Next base: position 653,498,842 of record NC_060130.1, on the reverse strand, counting down.
GGTGGTTCGATTAACCCTCTGCCAAGCACTTATTTGAAAATTGCAGAGTAATGATGTAGATGTAGATGCACAAATTTATGTGTCATAGAGCAATTCATTAGTGTTGTAAAGTATGAAATTGAAACTAGTTTGACAAGAAGATATTAAGGTGCTTCTGATGAATCGTCTGAACTTGCTTTCTGTTACTTTTTTCGTTTTAGTGTCCTCTAAATCAGAACACACATGGATCTCGGCCAGCCAGTCCTGGACATATGGATCCAATTCTCGTGGAAATGGTTCGACGCCGTGTGCGGCGTGTTCAGAAGGCACGCTTATACTTGTTACGTCAACCTGGACCTAACACCTTCTCTGTTGGTGGTGATTCCCCTGAACATAAGTTTCGTGTTGTAATTGGACCACAGGTATCTAACATAAATATTTATTTATTATCTGGTTCAGTATAAGAACAAGGAGAAAAGTTCTCAGGCTGACAGTGAAAGGCTATGTTTTTCAGGGGGGGGGGGGGGGGGAAATGTAATTTTTGTTTTACTTAACCCCATTTTAGGGGTATGAAGTTCATTCATTGCTTTTATGAAAGCTCAACAAACACTCATATACACCTACAATAACCTCTCCATTGGGCTCAAAATGTTTTTCACCTATTATTTCCATGTATATGGGAATTTGTAGAAATTAGAGGCTGCCAGATCTGGTGATCAAGAGGCTGTTTCAACTGTTAGTAAGTCACATATTTCACTTTTCTTATTTGCAAAGCATCATAACAGGCATGTGTATTGTCTTGATGCATTTTTTTCTAATCCAGGTTCTTTTCACATTTTTTTCTTTTCAGTTTGTGCAGAAGTTTGCAAGTATTTTTAAGTTATTATTTTATCCTTTGCAAGGCAGTCAACAACAGGACTCCCTTTTGCATCTGAGACAGTGCTTTGTATAATCTTCCTTGCAGGTAAAATTGTTCAGGCTTTTATTTGACGTACATTATTGCACAACACATATCAGTGTAACAAAAACGAAGTTTTGTTGATGTTAGGCCTATCTCTATTTCAGACTGGGAACTTTTCACATTGCTGTTTTTACTGTAACTTACCCAACAAATATCAAAATTTAAGTAAGCAGACTATAAACTGGCTAATTTTATTGCATGTTTGATTTTTTTGATACATTATTGTGTATACTTGTCAAAGATGAAATCATTTATTTGTTGAAATTTCTTCAAGTATATTGCTTCATAGAGGTGTTGCATTTTTTTTTTTTTTTTTTTTTTTTTTTGTTAAATAAGGCCAGTTTTTGAACAAATTATGATGTATACTACCTAATTTGAATGTTGTTCTTTTATAGACATGCAGCTGCAACAGAGGTCCCCACTGTTTGCATCTTCTTTTCGTTATGCGTAGGGTGTTCCAGGTTCCAGAAAATGACCCCAGACTTTTTGCAAAGGAATTAAAAAATTTTGAGGTATTCTAAAATATTAATTTAATTGAGAAGTCTCTCTCTCTCTCTCTCTCTCTCTCTCTCTCTCTCTCTCTCTCTCTCTCACTCACCCCCCCCCCCCCCCCCCAATTGCCTCATCTTTTCTGCCTCCACCTCTTTCTGTTTTTCATTATCAACTTCCATTTCCTCTTGCTGTCTAGACATTTATCAGATTTGCAGTTGTAAATAAGCATTTACTCCATGTAACATTACAGTTATTAATCTATTACCAACATTAGTTATCTCTGAGTACATTCAAATGAGGTCCCCCTTTTTTTAACCCTTTTAGTGCCAAATACGATCTGATCGTGATCCAGATTTTCGGCGAAAAATGCCAGTAACGATCTGATCGTGATGCCTTTCTCATTCATTTTTTCCGCGCTTGAAGGCTAAGTTTTTAGTATTTCCTATCAAATGAGAAAGGCATCACGATCAGATCGTTACTGGCATTTTTCGCCGAAAATCTGGATCACAATCAGATCGTATTTGGCACTAAAAGGGTTAAATGTGCACTAGTGGCATTTCATTTTTGGGTGAGTTAAAGAATTGAGATGCCTTTTGCCACTGCATGCAGATTACAGTTACAAATTAAAATGTTCTGGCTCATCTGCATGAAAATGTAAAGTAGTCATCAACTCATCATCTTGGTATGAGTGTTAGACATGGTCTTGTTGGAGATTATACCCTCCCTATGACATGAGAACTAACTCAACCAGCTGTTATAGTAAGACATATAGTTTCATATGGAATCTGAAACATAGCACAACTTGGCAAATGCGTTGCCTTAATATGGGTGCAGGATATTCTTTATACCAGATTATGCAACAACTTTAATATGACAAGAGTATTCTCTTAATGGTTCATGGATGTGGCTGCTTGATACTGAGAGTTTACTGAAGAATACAAGGAGTTCCTTTGCCTTTGTGCGATGTCACAGTTGTGTAATTCACTCGTCTTTTATGTATAAAATTCCAACTGGCATTAGTTACAGTTTGCTCCTGATCATGATGATGGAGGATGCCATCAGAAGCTTGAATTTTCTAAGAAAATGTTATCCGGCTCAGTTTGTAGTGATTTTTGTGGACATGTTTAGTCCTTTTGAGGTTTTTGAGGGGAGTAATGCTCACTGCGGCTGTGATGTTATCAATAAAGCCACACATGTACCCCATGTTATTCTAAATGGGAGCACCTCAGAAAGCTCTGTTGGCTGGGTATGGGTTAAGCGAGCACGGGTTTTCCGAGCTGGGAATTGGTGAATATTACCAGCCCTCTGTAACCATAAGCTTTGGTATGCTTCTTCCACCACGGGGTGGCATAGCAGTGGAATGTTGCGTGTCACAAGGAGTAGGGATTGTAGCCTAACTGCCTGCAGCATGAGGATGTTATCAGCCTCTATAAGTAAAACTCAAATCTTAAGGTGTGCTGCAGTGCATGTCTGTTGCGGTGGGAAAGTTGTTAGTGGGCAACTTCTGAGAAACCTGTTGCACCTCACTTGTATAAGGCTTACTCAGGCAAGCAGGGCTCTGTGCAGGTGAACCCTTTTTTTCCCTAGCTGTTTGTGGGATATCCATCTCTTTCCAACACTCACAGTGGTTCTGGTGGGGTGTTGTGCAGTATTAACACCCAAATCCCAAAGAGACCTAATGTAGCCAATCCACCTGAGATGTCTGTTAGCAACAGTAACAGACCACATACTGTGGTGAATAATGTTTTCATCATCATTAAATGTGTAGAAGGTATATTTGAGAAACTGTCACTGCTCTACATGAATGAAGTATTATAGGGGCTTGCAGGGTAAATGAAATGTATCAGTCGAGACAATGAAGGCTACACAAGTGCAAAAGCTATTAAATGACAAATTAATTGGAGAGTATGCCTTCAACAGTGAGCTGCAGACTGTGCTAAATTGTTGCAAGAGAGTTGTAACCTGTCAGGACGTCATGAATAATGATGAGTAAGGACTGAAACAAGAATGGGAAAGTAAAGGTGTCATCAAAATCAGGAATTTTATGAAAAGAGTTTATGATGAGTTTGAGAAGACACCATGTTTTGTTCAGACATTTCACATATTGATTTTACCTGAGCACACTGCAGCAGGCTTTATCTGCTATAATTCTGTTTGCCAAACCATATGCCCTACTTTGTGTGTCAACACTTTGGTCACACAGCCATGATATGTAAAGGTCAGGTAATGTGCAGATGATGTGGTTCAGCTCCCATTGAACCAATAACTTGGTGCATTTCTCCAGCCATGTATGTCAGTTGTTCCCAGAGTCACCCAGTGAGAATTGGTCGATGACTTGCACTCAAGTGATCACTTTATAACCTGTTTTCATCTGCCAGACAGAGCCGTGCCTGGATACAAACTACTGTGGAAGGTGTGCTCAGTAAGGCAAACTGGATGCTGTGTTTGAACACAGTGACAGCATTCCGGAATGGGTGGATCGTATTACCAAATTTACCACAACACTGCTGGAACATCCATTCTATAGTCCTCATGCCAGCCAAAAAACCTGTGTGGCCCTTGGTGGAGTGATGAATGCCACGCTGGACCAGGCAGTTGGCTCTGCATAGGTTCGAGTGCGAGCTGTCTGCAGAGAACCATGCAGGTTTTTGGATAGTGAGTGCAAAATGTCACAAAATTATTCAAGAGAACAAGAAATCGTGGTAATATTTCCTGAACACCATAAATCATTCCGCAAAATGTACAATTGTCTGAGAAGAGACAATCAGGAGGATTTCTGGAAGAGGTGGGTGGTGCCCAGTGGCTATTGTAATGCTGAATGAGAGAGATCAGACCAACCCATGAGATGTTGGCCAGACAATGGTGGAATATTTCGCCAGTGTTACTGCCACTACTCGCCAGGATCCACTTTTCCACACTGTAGAGTGGCTGCTGAGAGAGACAGTTCGGAGTTCAGCTCCACCTGTAATGAAAACTACAACTGCCTCTTCTCCATGTGGGAGCTGTAGTTTGCATTATCTGTGGCTTGAGATTCATCAACAGATCACAATAGGTCCGACTGTTCCGTATTATGGCACCTCAATGGCCGAAGTAAATAAGTCCTTCTTGCCTTTTTTAACTTCATTTGGGTATCAGTGCACTCTCCCGACTTATGGATAGGAACAGTTCTAATTCTAGTTTTAAAACCTGGTAAGGACTGTATGTGCCTGAGTAGTTATCCTAGTGTTGTCTTCACTAGCTGCATGGGGAACCTTGGAGCAGATGGTCAACTGTTGCCTTGTCTGGATCTTAGGATTGAGGCAGCTCCTTGATTGCTTTCATTGTTGGTTCAGGAGGTACCTATACTGCCTATTGCACTACCTAGGACACAATATCCTTGGGCAGCTTCACAAATGTGACTTTCTAGGACATTTTCCCATCTTTATTTAGTCCTTTCCCTTGCTACACTATTTTAAATATCAAGTTGATGATGTTCTCACTCACGTCTTAGAACAAGAGAATGGTGTTCCTCAAGGTATTTTTTTAAGTGTGACTGTCTTTGCCATAGCTATTAATGATATAATGTAGATAGTTAAAAGTACTACCCAGTGTTTTTTGTTTGTAGACGACTTCTGTCTTTCATTCCTCCTCCTGCCTAACAACAGTATCATCAGGTGCTGCTGACTATCAGAAGTTTGGAGGAATGGGCAGAGAAGAGGGCTTTAATTTCTCAGTCAATAATACTGTGTGTGTGTGTGTGTGTGTGTGTGTGTGTGTGTGTCCTTTTTAATGGTTCAGATTCAGTTTTCCTGAGTTGAAGATAGGAACACTGTTCTCAGTTTTAAAGAAACACTGGGGTTTAAGGAACCCATATTTAATTTTAAGCTCACCTGGTTACCACTCCTTAGGGACTTGACAGCTTGGTCACTAAAAGCACTAAATATTTTTAAATGTATTAGTCATAGCTCATGGGTAGCAGACCACACTTCACTTTTGCAAGTTTACAGAGCCTTCATGTGATTTTGGCTTGTTTCTGAGTGCGTGGTGTACGGGTCTGCAGGACCTTTCTATTTAAAAATGTTGGACGTGATGTACCATAAAGGAAGTTGGCTGACCACTGGTGCATTTAGAACCAGCCCTGTTCGAAGTCTCTGGGTTGAAGCTGGTGAGCAACTTTGTAACATCAGGCGGCAACTCCTCATGCTTGTGTGACAGGCCTGTGAAAGAATATCCTCACCATAGACACTGGCATACTGCAGCATTGCTTGCCCAGCAATGGAAATGCTTTTCATAATCAACAGCTAACAATGAGATTTGCACAAAGAATAATCTTTTAGAGATGGATGTGGCTGATTTGAAAGTCTTACACTAAGGTTGGAGCAGAGTTCTACCTTGGCTTCTAAAGAGGCCAGAGTTCTTTTAAAGTTGCCAAATACTAAGTAGGATTGCAGCCCAGATTTTAGCTCTGTCTTTTTGTTCATAACATTTTAGTTAGGTATTACAGTTTTATAGTAGTGTAAACTTATGGCTCAGAGCAGCACTACTTCTTTGACTGTTCAATAGTGTTCCCCCACCAAGTCTTCAGGATTTGCCTTCCCAGTGAATACACTGTATTTGCCACAGAGCCCTGTGCAGTCCTGAAAGCACTGGAGCAGGAATTTCCTTAATGCCCTACAAGTGTTGCAATGTATATACCCAGCAGGGAAAATGATACGAACAGTTCAGAATAATCTGCTCTTTCATCAGCAGCAGGGAAATCATGTATTATTTTACTGGGCATCAGGGCATGTGGGAATCTGAGGAAACGAGCAAGCAGACCTAACAGTTGAGATCTGCAAGGAACATGATATGACACAATTTGTCAGTCCCCTGCTGGCTGTTATTTCACTGTTCAGTTGAGAGCTATGCAACTGTAGGAGAAGTGGCTGGCAGTGAGGGAGAGTAAACTACAGTCAGTGAAGCCTGACCAGCCTCTGTGGTGTCATACTTCCTCCCCCACAGTGTGTGATGCATGTGGTGTGCAAATCACTGTACATGACATTTAACTGATTACCTGTTATATTTTGATCAGAGAGTGGAAGCAAATTTAGGTGGAATCTGCCCTTTATTTTAGTTGAAGATGAGGCAAGTGTAATAAAGCTTTTAAACTTCTGTGTAGTGACTGGACTCCAGCCTAAGCTTATAGGCTGAAGGCTTTAGTGTGATGCAGAGTGGCTGGCTCATCCTTTTGATTCTAGTGATCACCCAGCCACAGCTATCTGATATGATATTTTACTTCTTTAAACTGGTTTTTTTTCCTTTTTTATTATAAATTTTAGACCTGAAAAATACATGATTTTCGTTTTATCTATAGCAGTGCCCAGCCTAATACCTTAGAGTTAATGGTAAATATATGCGAGCTACCCTTGTCTCTACTGAATTTCAGACTCTATAATATCACATTGTATAACAGGTGGAGTCTTTATTTCAAAACTACAAGGAGCAACAGAAGAAGAGGATTTTGAAAAAGCAAGAAAACAGTAATAACCTGCCTAATGCTGCATGTGGGTATCCATTGACAGGCTTACATGAGGCTGTCCAAAATTTCTTTGATTTTCATCTGTCAGCCGATACAAAGTAAGTGTATTTAAGTTAATGCATTAATGTAGTGTTCATAACACTATTTAAAAATTTTGCTTCTCATGGTATGAATTTTGTGTGAACTCTGGTCTATTTGTAATGAGGTCCATATTGTTTCTGACAACTTTGTGTGTCTTCATGGTGGTCAAATTATCATGCTTCATATTTCAGAAAATTGTGTGCAGAATGAAAATTGTGTACAAGTTTAATAGAGAAGCAGAAATATAGAATGAAGTAATGAGAATTAACTTCAAATGAAAATGATTTAGAAGCTAATGAGCTCTCATCTAAACAAAGAAATGCACAGTATAGATGGTACTAGAGTATAATTAGTAAGATTAAAAATGGCAATAAAAAAAATAGTTGGAACTTTAGAGGTAAAGAATTATTTGGGATTTAAGAGGACAGGGTGGAAGACTGGACCCACTGAAAGCCGAGAAGAGTGGGTTATCCAAACTTGGACTGGGATTATGGGGAGATGAGCGTAAAGAGTGAGGGAAATGGAATTTCATTTGTAGTTGAGGAAATCAGTGAGACGAGTTAAATGCGGATGCCATTTGTGGTTTAATTTGTGGCATACAAGAGACAACCCTTCAACTTCGATGCAGTATTACTTGAGCAATCATCTAAATGATCCTTAATTTAGAAGAAAGTACTTGATTGCTGTTGATTCTTGAATATAATATTGTAGTGGTCATGCTCATGTGCGCTGTTGAGTCACATTAATGTGACCACCTGTCAGAAGCCTGAATAACCACCTTTTGCGGTGTACACCGCTGCAAGAAATGCAGAAAGCAAATAAGTGATGTTCTGGAAGGTACTGTCAGGAATGTAGAGCCACGCCGAATACAGTGCTGTGGCCAGCTGCACTAGGTTTCTTGGTTGAGGATCCATGGTGTGGATAACCTGATCAAGGTGGTCCCACATATTCTTGATTGGGTTTTAATCTGGGGAATTTGGTGGCCAGAGGAGTAGGATAAACTCATCCTGGCATTCTTCGAACAACACACATGCATTGCGAGTCATTTAACATGTTGCATTGTCATGCAAGTAGATGTCATCGTGCCAATAAAAAAACAAACTGCATTTATGTGTGGACATGGTCCCCTAAGGATAGACGCTTACTTGTGTTGATCCATTGTGCCTTCCAGAATGGTGAGATTAACCAGGGAATGGCACGAAAAAATTCTCCATGCCGTAACACTCCTCCCTCCAGCCTGGACCCTTTGCTTTCAGACATTTCATGCCATACACGCCAGCAGCCATCTCTGTGATGGAGCATAAAATGTGATTCAACTGAAAAGACCAACTGTCGCCATTCACTGGACATCTAGCTGTGATATTAACAAGCAAATTCCTGCCTTCGTCGCCAGTGAACAGCAGTCAGCATGGGCGCATGAACCAGGCACCTGCTTTGGAGATCCATACACAGCAGTGTTCGCTGAAGTGTTGTTGAGGAGACTCTGTTGGTAGCCCCTTGGTTCATATAGGTGGTCAGTTGCTCAACAGTTGCATGTCTATTTGTCTGTACACATATCTGCAGCCATTGTTCACCCCTGTCATTTGTGGCCTGTTGTGCACCACAGTTGCCTTGCTGGTGGTTTTGGATAGGACAGTTTTGTCATGCATGGTTATTTTAACCACAGCGGCATGCAAACAGTTTACAAAGTTAGCTGTTTTGGAAATGCTTCCATCCCAGCATGAAAGCCAATGATCATGCCCTTTTGGACGTCACATAAATCGCTCCGTTTCTGTATTACAACAATGACTGCATTGTTTTCAGTGTCCCCCTGGCACTCTATATACCCTCCACTGCTAGTACTGGCACCTGCCACCTCTGAATGGTTGTTGTACATTGATGTCAAATGTAGGCGGCAATCTCATTATTGTGACTGGACTGTGTACAAATGCTGAACAGTATTTTCACATAAACCAGTATGCAAGGAAGGGTGTTGTACTTTGGTATACATTTCCAGACTTTTGCCTTCAACCAGCCCTGTAATAGAATAAGATATTTTCTTATTCCATTGTTAAATGATGCAGTCTGTTTCTAAACAGTATTTTCACATAAACCAGTATGCAAGGCAGGGTGTTGTACTTTGGTATACATTTCCAGGCGTTTGCCTTCAACCAGCCCTGTAATAGAATAAGATATTTTCTTATTCCATTGTTAAATGATGCAGTCCGTTTCTGAAATTTCCAAAATTTGAAAATCAAGTTCTTTTTCAAATGTGAAAATGTGCTCCAAGGTAAAAAACAGTCATGTTCCTAGGAACACTCATTCAATTGAAATTTAAGAGCATTGCAATTGGTAAAATCTTGTCAGTACTGTATTTATTTGTCTTGTCTTTTACATTATTACTCTACTATGCACCAATAATTACTGGTGTGTAGTAGAGTAATAATGTACTGATTATGTACTGATTATAATCAGTAAGTGAAAGAAAATTAAGCTGAAGTAGTATCAAAACCCATTTACAAGTTAAATATATTTTGAAATAGATGCTATTAGAAATGAAGAAAAACATCCATTTTCAAGGCAGGGAAAATTGTTAAGCCATCAAAGAAACTGTTCATTTGCAAGTATCGCATGTTCCATGGTAAAAGACCTCCTCCTGTTTCAAGGTACAAGACTGTGCATGACCGACCAAGTATGGCTTAAGTGTCCATATGTTATATAAATAATTCTAAAAATATGTAGCCTTTTACTCAGCATAAAATTCTGTACCTGGTGAATAAGCAATATATTCCATATAGTTTTAATATATGATAAAGCACTTAAATGTGTAGAACACACAGTATTTACAAGTGCTGCGCAAAACACAACTTCATGTCTAGCAACAACAAAAACATTAGAAAATCACAGCAACTGCTTATGACAGTCCCTAGCATGCATTCCTTCATGTGATTCTAAAATCAGTCCCTAGTGTGAAGAACTGACCAAAAAAACATTGTATTTAATATTTAGAGAAATTTTTCCAACGGTGCCTAATTCCCAACTTATCATACACAAAAAATATGTGCAATAAGAAACATTGTTTATTCCTAGATACATTATTCTCTAAGTACAACATTCTCCCCTAATTTATGATTCACGTGTTTCTGCTGGTTATGTATTCAGTGCTGTGAGTTATACTGATAGACTGTATGGGGTAAGTAATGTTACAGTGAGTGAGAGAAATGTGTTCCAAACAAAGGTGGAAGGAATGTCCATTCACACTAATGATTCAAAGGGACAGGGGCGACTTTCTGTGGATAAATCAATAGTTACAAAGAATTTGTGTACCTTTAAGGGTAAACAGAAATTTTTAATAATGTTGTAAGGTGAGTATGGGGAACTGTTGATTTTATCTCATGGTTTGCTCTTAGACAAAGGGGATTGCTCAACAATAATTGCTAGTTGTGTTCCATGACAGTTGTCATTTCAGTACTGTCGTGAGAGCATAACCTGATAAGAGATTTAGCATCAGAACTATTTCGTTTTCAGGGAAGGAGAGTCCATATTCTTAGAAGCTCTTGAGTAAGTTTTCAGATCTTTAAACTGCCAAAAAGAAAAAAGAATACATATTTAGTGGCACATACCTCAGCAGCTTTGATTTTTCTTATGAGGACGTTGCACCCTTTGCCTCATCAGCAGGAAACTTTGACTACTAATTGTGAAATGTAATACAGCAAGTTTGGAAACAGGCCTGAAAGGCAATTAAAATAAGACAAAAGTAATATACATAATAAACTAATAAAAAGAAAATTGTACAGATTAACAATGAAGTCAAAGAAGCAGTTGATTAGTTTTTCTGTTTAGAACATTCAAAGCGGATGACTGCATGGACAGCAAAAGATATAAATAGAACAATACAGATGGCATAGAGTGCTGGTAAACTGAAGAGAATTTTCAAAATTCAGTTTCAGACAGCTCTAGAATGGAAAGGTCTCAGTATGTCTTACCAGTTTTTTACTTACATCAGTGACACCTGAAATTTTAATATGACAAGCATTCAGAGAATGAGTGTTTCTCAGTGAACAGTGAACACTCATATGTTGGGAACAGTGTGATGAAGACTTATATGTTGGGAACAGTGTGTAATGGAAAACGTAATGCAAGTGAAATTGAGGTGGGTGGGACTTGTAACCCATTGGGTAGGTGGTAGATGGTCCAAGGACTCCCAAGAGATCACAAAAGATCTAGTGGACATAGGAGCCTTTGTCCACAGTCTGTATCAAGTGTCTGATGATGAAGCTAATAAATGATAATTGTCAGAAATGGCATCTGCTGTTTGCTTCTGCTACTTTTCCATCCTCTTGAAATAGAAAGAGAAAATTTTTACTTTAATACAATTGTAAGTGAACGTGTATCATATGTAGCCCAGCAGTTACATTAAACAAGGACCTACATGAAAAGTGATAGAACAGTGTTTCCAAGGTTTGAATTATTGTTAGTAACAGATGTGTAATGCCTGTAAATTAGGTGAGACAGAAGAGGTAGGTCTGTGTGTGTGTGGGGGGGGGGGGGGGGGGGCACATGGTTTTGTAAAATAATCAGATAGTGGCTAAGTACATTTTAAGACCTATTGTACTCTATAAAAGTTATTATAAGTGCCATTACAGTTATAAGATGTTAAACACTAAATATAAGGTATTGTCAAAGTAGATGTTAGTTGTCAACTGATTTAATGATTTTATCTAGTAAATCTTAATGTCATATAATTTATTCCTAGAATTAGAGAAGATGAAAAGTGTCCCATATGTTTATTGGAGATGACAGATGGGGAGAGCCTTGTGGAATGTAACAGTGGCTGCCATAACAAGCTGCATCATCACTGCATGGCAGTTTGTAAGTTTCATTAGCTTATGCACTTACTATCAATTTTTAATGCAATAACAAAAATGTGTAACAGTAATTATAATAACACGTAGAACTTTACATGCATGTCAAGAGTGCAAACACGGAAAGTGTTAGAAACAAACAAAATTATGCACAATAATAGAAGATTGTAGATGAAGTGTAAGTAAAGACAACTACTAACATTGTTCAGGAACAGATGAGGATGAAATAAGTGCACAAAGAAGAAGTTCAATACATTGTAGCTTACTTTTTATGAAATTGCATACTGCTTGAGAACAGACAAACAACGTGACACAAACTCACTCACTTTGCACTATAGACTAGGAGTGTTTGTCTAGTGCAGTGTGGGTTAGGTGACCTTGGGAGAGATGATGGCTACAGAGAAGGATGTCCAATAGGAGAGGAAGTTAGGATAATGAGGGCTGATGTAGCTCAAGCAGATGCATACAAAGATTTATTTTTGTGTAAAAAGTGAAAAGGGAGAAAAAGGAGAGGGGAGGGAGAGAATTTCCCAATGCACAAGAAAGCTGCTGTGAAAATTACGTGGTGCAGGGTACATTAATACAATTCATAATGAGGGGCAGATAGCTAGTAGAGAGAGGAGAGAGGGGTTGAGAAATGGGGAGAAAACTGATACGAAAGTAGATGAAGAATAGGATGCTTGTTGAGATTGAGACAAGGAGGATTGCAGTATTGCAGAACCATAGAAAGTATTGGTAGGACCGTTCATGCTTGTGCAAGGCTGGCAAGAAGATCCATATAGCATGAGTTCTGAAGAAGACATTGAAGTTGACCCTGTTATATGGAGCAGTGTGTTTTGCAGCTGACTAGCCAAACTTATCCTTAATTTTCATTGGTGAATAACCACTCACATAACAGTTGTCTGCTTTCACAGCATGCCCTGCTTTTGTAGAATACACGAGTTATAGGACTGAAGTACGATGAGCAGGGTGGGTACAGGGGGCAGATCTTGAACCTGAGGCTCCCAAATAGATGGCACCCAAGTGGCAAAGAATTAGAACTGGGACTGACATAATGACAAAGATAACTTTGTTTTGGATTAAGTTAGAAAAATTTTGGGTATGACATTCTTCATTTCATAACTCAGTGAAAGATAGACACATGGATGTGACCATAAACAAACTGTCCACTTTTGTGAATGTCCATTGCCAAACTGTTCCCAAGGGCATGCTTGACCACCTGGTTGTAGAACATTCTGTTCATCACAACATGGTCATCTTTAGCAATTTCTTCACAAACTGTGCCAGGTGGATCTGTAACTACAACTACTTTAGTGGACTTGAGTGATGAGTTTGTGTGGAATGTAGTGCCATATCTGTGGTGTTGTTGTTGTTGTTGGTGGTGGTGGTGGTGGTGGTGGTGGTGGTGGTGCTGCTGCTGCTGCTGCTGCTGCTGATGATGATGCTGATACAGAAACGGCAAGGTGAATTCTGTGCTATCACATAACTTACTCCTATCTTCAACAGCACCAAAGTGGTTGCCAAGCTTTTTATCCAAATCTGCTGAACAGATTGAAAGCAATAGAGTTGCTTGTTCTCCCTTCATGGGACATGATTGAGAGATGTCATCATAGTGACTATGGTTACTGGAGTTAATAAAGCCATCAAGAAGGCTAGGAGAGTAGTTTTCCTAGAAAGAATAGATACGGAGTTGTTAGCCTCCCACTCAGATAACAGATAGACATCATTTAGTTCCAATATGACACACGTAGAGGAATTCTTCCAGGTTTTGAACTGGCTAGTTTCAGATTAAACACAACCTTAAGAGTGTGAATCAGCAGCACTGGCTACCAAGGCATGTTGGAAGACTGAAGCCCATCTTGTGACACTGCCTTCTGAACTGCTTCTACTCTTGTCAAAACAGTCCCTTAAGATTGAAAACACCTCTTGATCACAGGAGGCAAGACCTAAATTGCATAAAGGTTATAGTACTCATTCAATGTTCTCTCGGGGGTATACGTTGTGTAACTCGTTCCTCTGACTAAATGTCTTTCGTAGTGTGTCCACCAATCAAATGGATGCAGTTTGACTTTTTTGTTAAATACTGTCAAACAGGCTCTCTGATAAGTAATAAGCTCAATGAACCATATTATATAGGGAATTTCATGTTGATGAACCACTCCTCACTAATCAAAGATAAAAATTATTTATACTTTTTGTCACTGGTAGTGATGGATGTGGTATTGAGCACACCATGCTCCCTTACAGATAGTGTCAAGCAATTATATACGCTGCAGACCATTAAACCGTAACACCATGAAGGCAACATATATGAAATTGGTGTGAAGTGTACATATGCTTGGATATGCAAAATGATCAACATTTCAGCACAACTGTGAAGTAGGTAGGAGTAACGCCATCTACATTATGTACATAAGGAAAGGTTTCTCATTCAGAAATCACTTTTGGATGTTGTTTATTTTTTTATAAAATCTTATTATGCCTTATGCAAGAAGAAATGACTACCAGCATAGTGTCAGAATTGGGAAGTGGCATTTTTTTGGCCTATTGAAACTGCAGTTAGTGGTGGTCAGGATCTCACGGCTATCACCTGTATATGGGTAAGTGGTTTCAGGAGGGCCATACTCAACACTGTGCAGGATCGTACAGCCACATCACATACCTTGAGTAAAAAAAAATGGGCTCTTTTGCAGTGAGACCAATATCCACACAGGCAATGCGACGACATTGTTGTGGCTTCTCTTGATGTGGCAGCATAGAGAGTGCTGTGCCCAGTGACAACACTAGACACAGGAATGGCACCATGAGATTGTTACAAATTCTAGCTTTGCATACAATACCAAGATGGACATATCTGTGTATGAAGGCTCTGAGGAGAACAAATGCTGCCAGATTGCATTCATCAACATATGGGCCAAGCGTGTGGTGTGATAGTATGAGGTGCCTCTGGGTACACAACACAATCACTTTTATTTGGAAATTTGGTAATGCTGAGAGCAGCCAATACAGTTCTAAACATTTCTGATGTTTTAACATTGGTGGCTGTGCCCTATTGTTGATATCTCCGTGACTTTAGACAAGATAACGCAAAACTGCATGTCATACATGTTGTCCTGACACACCTCGATACAGAAGGCGTTCAACTGTTCTGGCCATGATGTTCGCAAGGTATTTATCTCAGTGGAAATATCTAGTTACGGGTTGATGATAGACTGGCTCGCCAACCACCATGATTGATGAATTCCTCCATAGAATTGAAGTAGAATGGAATGACATACCCATATGTCATCCAAGCTCAGTTTGACTTTATGCCTAGTTAGGTCAGTGCCATTGTTACTGGCAGAGATGCCAGCTTTGAGTAATAAATTTCACCTTCTGTATAGCCCCAAGTCACCTAAAAGTTTTAATTATATACTCTTCCTATTATTTTGTATATGCACAATATGCAAAATTTTTGTTGCATCCCTTGATGATGCAGTTTTAATGGGTAGTTGTGTGTTTCCAAGTAATAACACACTGTATTCCCATAAATGTCAACAAAAATATTGTGTCTATTGAAGTCGAAATTGAATCTAACTGTGAAGTTACCTGCACACACGTAACAGGCCTAGGTGAACTCAAGTTAATTATCGGATGTTTTTACTGGGTTTGTGGTTATGCTGTGACAGTTTCAGAATAATTTAAAGAAAGCTTACTGTCAGTAGTGCAGAAATACTGAGACCATGCAATATTAGTGTAGGTGACTTTAACCTACTGAGTATAGACTGAGGCATCTATGGATCCATTGCAGGTGTTAGGGACAGAGAGTTGTGTGAAATAGTTTTTACATTTTTCTGAAAACTGTCTTGAGTATCTGTTTAGACAGCCCACACGCAGTGGAAATATTTTAGAACTTGTAACTACCAACAGGTCTAACCTTATCGACAGTGTCAGCATAGTGACAATCCTTACCGGAGTTAATAAAGCTATCAAGAAGGCTAGGAGAGTATTTTTGCTAGAAAGAATAGATAAGGAGTTGTTGACCTCCCACTCAGACAACAAATGGACATCATTTAGTTCCAATATGACACACGTAGAGGAATTATGTGCAGAGTTTGAATTGGTTGTAACTTGTGGTGTAGAGACGTATGTTCTGAGTAAATGGACTAAGGATGAGAAAGACCCATCATGATTTAATAACAAAATTTGGAAAATGCTGAATAAGCAGAGACCGTTGCACTTGTGGTTAAAAAAAAAATAAAAGAAAATAAAATAAAATGCTTGAATGTCAACAGGCATCGGTTGTTAGAAATTTGTGTGTCTAAAACAATCAATGGGTGAAGCCTAAAACAACTTCAACCATTGTACATTAGCAAAAGATCTTGCTGAGAACCTGCTGAGAAAACACTGGTCCTGTGTAAAATCTCTAAGTGGGTCGAAGGCTTCTATCCACTCCCTCACTGACCAGTCTGGTGCACCAATAGAAGATAGCAAAAGGAAAGCTGAAGTTTTAAATATCACGTTTAAGAAATCATTCATGCAGGAGGATCATATAAACATACTGTCATTTGCTGTTCATACAGACTCCCATATGGAGAACATAGTAATAGATCCCCAGTGTAGAGAAGCAACGAAAGAGTTGAAAACATATAAGTTGTCAGGTCCAGATGGAATCCCAGTTTGATTTTACAGAGAGTACTCTGTGGCATTGGCCCCTTACTTAGTATGCATTTACCAGAACTCTGTCGCGCAGCACAAAGTCTCGAGTGACTAGAAAAAAGCGTAGGTGACTTCTGCATATAAGAAAGGTAAAAGAATGGATCCACATAATTACAGAGCAATATTCTTAACATTGGTTTGCTGCAGAATTCTTCTGAGTTTGAATATGATAAATTTCCATGGGACAGAAAACCTTCTGTCCACAAGTCAGCATAGATTTAGAAAGCATCACTCACGCAAAACTCAGCATGCCCTTTTTTCACATGATATCCTGTGAACCATAGATGAAGGCCAAGAGACAGATTCTATATAAATTTCTGGAAAGTGTTTGACATGGTGCTCACGCGCAGACTGGTAACAAAGGTATGAGCATACAGATTAGGTTTCCAGACATGTGAGTGACTTGAAGGCTTCTCAAGTAATAGAACACAATACATTGTACTCGACGGTGAGTGCTCATCAGACACGGGAGTATAGTCAGGAATAATTTTTCCACATCACTAACAGCATAGCATAATTTTGTAAATATCTATTTTTCACCAGTTTTGTAGTATAGGGATTTTTTTTGGATAAGTCAGTGCTTAATGATTCATTTTTTCTCTTTTTATTTCCTTTGGATTGAAGTATGTTAATTATAATACATAACTACCTTGACAAAGCACTGCTCCCTGTCAGTGTCAGTCACCTGCTGATGATAGGGAAGTCTTTTTTGTTGTATACGTGTATTTGCCTATACCTGTGTATAGCTTTTGGGTTATCCTTCGGTAATACTGTTACTCAGAACATATATACGTGGAATACTGCCAGAATATGAAAATCAAAGAAATGTGTTTGCATAGCATTCTTAGCTTAACGTTTGATACCATTCTTTATACTTTCTTGTACAACACAAAATGAGTAATACGTCAGTTTGGTATGTACCAAACCACACCACCATTTGAAAAGCTAGGAGACCAATACACTATCCGATCAAAAGTATATGGACACCCCAATGAATTGTGGAATAGACCACCAGATGTTATGACAGGCTGGGTTCACCATTATAAAAGGAGGCGGGCAGTATTTTGTTGTCAGTAGAGAAGTAGTAACAGCAGAATAGGCTGCTCGGGAGAGCTCAGTGACTTTGAATATGGACTAGTCATTGATTGTCATCTGAGTAACAAATTCATCAGGGACATTTAAACCTTTCTAAAGCTGCCCAAGTCGACTGTTGGTGATGTGGTTGTGATATGGGTAGGCGAAGGATCAACCTCAGCTGAACTGAGACCAGGTAGATCTGATGTACTGACAAATAGGGAACATCTACCATTACAAAGGGTACTTGTAAAGAATCACATTAAATCAATGGTAGGACTGGTAGGAAGTGCTTCTGGCAATGCAGCTACCACAATGACTGCACATAGGAAGGTAAAAAGAATGGGGTACAATCGTTGACCAGCTCGTTATAAGCTCTCTTAACATTCCTTTAGTGTAGTTAATTCTAAATGATGCTTGAAGTAGTGTAAAGGCAATGCCACTTGACATTAGATGACGGGCAATGATTGATTTACGGTGAATAACACATTCACACCAGTGCTAAGAATTCTGTTTCTTCCTGTGGGGCAGTGTGAATTTTCTTGCTTTCCAGCATTAGACATTACTGATTCTGACCATGGGTTGGTGGTCATACTTTTTTAATATAGTGGCCTTTTATTAAGGAAGTGGTGCAAGTCTATTCTTTTAAAGCAATAAGAGATTACATAAAATAATTTTACGCTAAATAAATTACAAATTGTGTGATGTCACATTTGTTCAGAATGCTCTCTCGTTGAAGGGTCACTTGGCTAATAGGTAATACATAATACATCATACGTCAGTGTATTACTGGTACCATAACTGGTACAGTTGAGCATGAGCCACTGGTGGTACACGCCAGCTTGAGCGTGTCACTCAATCACACTACACCTTGTGGCAATCCAATGGAAGGCGAATATGTGGAGAATGTTAACTGCCATCATGTGTAGTGCCAACAGTGAAGTACGAAGGTGGTGATGTTACAGTATAAGGTTGTTTTTTGTGGTTGGGCATTGTCCCTTATTGGACTTAATAAAATGCTAAATGTGGAAGGATATGGACACATTTTACAGCATTGTAATCTGTGTACAGCAGAGGAACAGTTCGGAGATTGTGATTGATTGTATCGTCATGGCAATGCACCGTGTCATAAGGCAGCATCTGTGAGGCAATGTTTTGTGGACAACATCATTTCTGAAATGGAGTGGTGTGCCCTGCCCAGAGTACTGACCTGAACCCGATGGAATACGATTGGAATGAATTAGAATGCCAGCATCTCTCTGGGCCCCTGCATCTAGCAGCAGTACATTCTCTGGTTTCGGATTTTGAGAAATAATGGGCTGTCATTCCTCTACAGACATTCAGGCATCCAATTGATGAGTGTGTCCCCAGCAGAGCTCAAGTCGTCATAAAGGCAAAGGGTGACTACACCCCTTATTAATGTCCACTAATGGGTGCCCAGGTATTTTTGATCGGACAGAGTATATACACTATTCTTAGTTAATCATGATAAAAATGTGGTCTTATTCAGCTTAACTCTCACACACTGAATATTAAGTTACTAGACAGCTGTGGTCTTCAGTATGTAGTCTATCCTGTGATCCTGCCTAAGTCTCTTCATCTCCTCATAACTACTGCAACCTACATCCATTCAAACTTGCTTACTGTAGTTAAGCCTTTGCCACCCTCCACACACATGCTTCCCTCCATTACCATATTGACAATTTCGTGATGCTTCAGGATATGTCCTATCAACTGATCCCTTCTGTCCTCCTCAATTTAATCCAGTGCCTTATTATTAAGTTGTCCAATCTACCCATCTAATCTTCAATATTCCTGTGTTGCTCGACATTTCAAAAACTTCTATTCTCTTCTTTTATGAACTGTTTATCATTTACATTTCACTCATATACAACGCCAAAGTACAGAACCACTTTTCTTGCTGATCGAACAGTCCACGGGTGTTCTGCTGGTTCATATTGTCCAATGGGCACTGTGAACCAGCAATGCACCTGTGGACAGTTCATTCAAAAACTAAGCTGGGAGAAACTGAAGGCTCATTTTTCTTGCTGTTAATCTGATGTAATTACATTTTACTGTAGACACACGAGTCTCATCTTTAACCGTGATAAAGATGGGGTGTTACTCCAATGTTGGAGAGCCTCAGTAGTACTGACGATTTAAGAAGGGGAAAATGGGCTGCAGGTGTGAATTGATGTGTGTGTTTGGGAGAGCATAGGACTAGGGTAGTACATGTAACAGTGGTAGCCACACTGCTACAGTGGTGTAGTGGTTAGTACATCTGCCTAATAAGCGGTAGACTGGGTTCATGTATTGGCTGTGGTACAAATTGCTTCAGCTTCTATCCTTATCAAAGATAAAATTAAGACTCTTATGTCACATGTAATATGTAATTCCATCAGTTCAATAGATCATTCTCACCTGAGGTACAGGCAGGATTTCCCCATTATATAAAAATCTGGGGTGTGATTCCAATGTTAAAGAGAGCCTTGGCAGTACTGGCGATTTGAGAAGGGGAAAATGAGCTGAAGGTGTGAACTAAAGTTTATGTTAGGGAGGGCATTGGACTAGGGTAGCCCCTGCAGCTATGGTAGCCACAATGCTACGGTGATAATGCGGTGGTTAGCACATCTGCCAAGTAAACAGGAGACCTAGGTTCAAGTCCCAGCTGTGACACAAATTTTAATTAATTGCTTCAGTTTCTATATGTATCTTGCTATTTCCAATATGCATTTTATATCCTATGCACTACAGCCATCATTAGCTATTTTGCTTTCATGATAGTGAAACTTGTCAATTGCTTTTAGTGCCTCATTTTCAGTTGTGATTTCCTCAGTTATGTTGCACTATCCTCAATTTACTTTTCTTGATGTTCATTTTACAACCTTATAGCAAGACTATCTATTTTGTACAACGGATCTTCCAAGCCCTTGGGTGTGTCTGACAGAACTACAGTACTATCAACAAACCTCAAAGTTTCACTTCCTTCTACCTGAACTTTAATTCTCTTTCTAAAGTTCTCCTTGGTATCCATCACAGCTTGCTCAATGTACAAATTGAATGGCATTGAAGAGAGGCTACAACCCTGTCTTAACCCCCTTCTCATCTATTGCTTGCCTTTCATTCCCTTGTCTGTTACAACTGCCATATGGTTTCTGTATAAGTTGTTGATAACCTTTAGATCCCTGCTACCTTCAGAATTTGAAAGTGTGTGTTCCACTCAACTTTGTCAAAAGTGTTCTCTAGATTTACAAATGATATATATATATAGGTTTACATTTCTTCAGTTTATCTTCTAATATTAGTCATAAGATCTGCATTGCACAGTATGTGCATATATTCCTCCTGGATCTAAACTGACCTCCCCCCCCCCCCTCCCCCTCCAAGTATTGACTTCAGTCTTTCCATTCTTCTGTAAATAATTCATGTCAGCAATTTTCAACCATGACTTATTAAACTTACAGTTCTCTAATACTCTCACCTGTCATTACCTGCCATCTTTGGAATTGGAATTATTACATTCTTCTTGAAACATTAGCGTATTTCCCCTCTATTGTATATCTTTTATAACAGGTGAAATAGTTTTGTCATGGCACGCTCTCCCAAAGATCTCAGTAAAGCTGAGGAAATGTCATCTACTTCTGGCACGCAGATGACGGTGTTCCCTTTGGCCTGCTTCACTTATTGTGTTTTCATATTATCTCCTTTTGTCCATCACATTGAATATATAATATGTTAAATAAAGATTTCTACTGTGCATTGCCTTTTTGCCTACTTGATCCTCTGCTGCCTTCACTATTGCACCTCTCAGAACAACCGTTTATCTTCTGTTGTGTTCCTTTCCCCTGCCTCAGTCAATCATTGCATATCACTCCTTTTCAAATTCTCAACAACCAGTTGTTCTTCCCATGTATGTAGATCACACCTCCTTAATTTCCTTTCTTTATCCTGTCCACAACCAATAAGTTATGGTCTGAATCCACATCTGCATCTGGAAATGTTGTGCAGTTTAAAATCTGGGTTCAAAATCTAACTTTCCATTATGTAAACTACCTGGAAACCTTTTGATGTCTCCAGGTCTCTTCCATATATACAACCTTATTTTATGTTTCTGAAACCAAGTGTTAGCAATGGTTAAATTGTGCTCTGTGCAAAAGTCTGCCGGGGTGCTTCCCCTTTCACTCCTTTACTTCAGTAAATGCTCCCACAGTATTTTTCCTCACCTTCTTCATTTTCATGTTGTAAAATTCCCAACACCATTAAGTTTTCGTCCTCCTTAAGAATATGAATAATTTCTTTTGTCTTACCAGACGTATTCCAAGTTGTGGTTTTCTGGACAGACTGTCATTTTGTAAAAAGAAATTTACAGTATAGTCAGTAGAAAGAAAAAATTCTTTTACTGTATAACTGTTATGTCTTTCGTGAATACTTCTTCAATCAGAAGTTTGTGGTCTACTTTGTGTCCCAAATTCAGATAAAATTTTAAACTTTTGATATTCCTCATTTACTTTATAACTTATGCTAATAATGCAGATGGGGAGCTCCTTTTAAAGTCACAAATTTACTTCTGAGTACATATAGATCTACATCTATATCTGTACTCTGCAAACCACTGTGAAATGCAAGGAAGAGGGTATGTTCTATAGTGTCAGTTATTAGGGTTTCTTCCTGTTCCATTCACTTACAGAGTTCAGGAAGAATGATTGATTGAATGTCTCTGCACGTGCTGTAATTATTGTAATCTTTACCTCATGATTTCTATGTAAGTGATATGTAAGGAGTTGTAGTATATTATTAGAGTCATCATTTAAAGCAGGTTCTTGAAATTTTGTTTGTAGACTTTCTCAGGATAGTCTACCTTAAAGAGTCTGACAGCTCAGTTTCTTCATTATCTCAGTGCCACTCTCTCACAGGTCAAATAAAGCTGTGACAATTTGTGCTTCCCTTCTCTGCATATGTTCAGTATCCCCTGTTAGTCTTGTTTAGTGCAGATCCCAAGCAGTATTCTAGAATGGGTCACACAAGTGATTTGTAGACTAATCGCACTTCCCCAGTATTCTACCAATAACCCAAAGTCTACCATCTGTTTTACCCACAGCTGAGCTTATGTGATCATTCCTTTTCATATTACTACATGTTACACCCAAGTATTTGTACGAGTTGGCCAATTGTAACTGGTTACTATGTTTTTTTGTTTTTTTTTTTTTTTCTCCATTTTGTGAAGTGCACAGTTTTGCATTTATGAACACTTAAAGCAAGTTGCCAATCTTTGCACAACTTTGAAATCTTATCAAGATCAGATTGAACATTTATGCAACTTCTTTCAGGCAGTACTTCATTATAGATAACTGCATCATCTGCGAAAAATTATGAGGTTGCTATTAATATTGCCTGCAAGGTCATTTAATATACAACATGAACAGCAAGGGTCCCAGCAAACTCCCCTGGGACACACCCGCACTTTCTTATAAGTTTGTCATCATATTGTCAAAGGGATGGTGTACTGTTGCCTCATGTGACTAAAGATAATGAGTCTTATGAAGAATCGAATGAAACAAATGGTTCCATAGACCTTTTGAAGTCTGAAACATCTATGGTGTATATATGCAGGCTGAAGAGACGAATGAAAGTTTGTACCAAGGCTGGGATTCGAAACCATGTCACCTGCTCACTAGGCAGACGTGCTAACCACTGTGCCACCCTGGCACAATGCCTTTGCACAGCCTTGTATAAATAAGCCTAATTAGTGTAATTTTTTTTTTTTTTGTAATTCCGTAGTATTTTGATTTTTCCTTGAATGTGCTGAAATTTGATTTGGAACTTTTACTTATACCAAAAATTGTTTCAAGGCTGTGGTGATAGTATTTGCCAGATACTACACAATGAATAAGTGCAAAAATTGTGTAGCCTGCAACATTTCAAACCGAAATGTGTTACTCGTATTGTTTCACTGTAAAGAAATTCATATTGGATCATTTCTTTAAGAGGATATCAAGCTGTGTAAATAAAGAATGTAAACAAACATTTAATTTAAAAAATAATTTTAGTTAATAAGAGAACAGTGTTCTACAGTTACATTATAAAACATAATTTATTGTTTTTCATTCTCCATGCTTAATCACCATTGCTTCTGCACACTCTGAGGATCCAAAACAGGTGAACATGCCAAAGCAGCTGTTGTAGCTATATGAATAGTATGTTTGGTCTCTATTTCCTTATGAATGCTAATTTTTGTGTTATTCTTTTTCGCAGGGGCTGCTGAATGTGTCCAGCAAAGTGAAGCAGTACTTTGTCCACTGTGTCGTCACCCTTGGATGGAGAAATCTGTTCCCAATTTACAGGAAAATGTACTGTTATCTTCTGATCATAATTCCAAAAGGCCCAAAATGTCAAAAAATAAGGCTGTTAGAACATCATCGATGAACACAAAATTATCTGACACATCGAGTCCTATCCCGCTTCAGCATATGAGTATGGCAGCAGATTGGATTAAGGTGGGTTATTCCTTTAATGTGATGTTCTTACACTGAAAAATATAAAGTAGTTAACGGAGCAGAAAATATTGTCAGCAATTTGTTGGGAGAATCTTAAGGAAATGTAAATCATCTACAAAAATTGTTGCGCAGAAAACTCTTTTTCGTTTGATTCTTGATAACTGTTTATTAGTTTGGGTTGTTACAAGGTTGCTTTAGTAGAGGAGGTAAACCAGTCTGAAGAAGAGCTGCATGTTTTGTTACAGTTTCAATTATTGAGTATGACAGCTCCACAGAGATGCTCATCCAGTTCTTCTTTCAAGTACTGCAAAAGAGGTTTCATATATCATGAAGAGGATTAGTGTTAACATTCTAAGAACCCAAGTGCCAAGGAAAGGCAAGGAAGATATTATATATGACTGTGGTCATAAAATCAGAGAAATTCTAGCTCATATTGAGGCTTATGGACAGTTGATCTTCCCATGCAGAACGTAAAGTGGGAAGCAATTGAGTTACCTTAAGTACGTCCTGGCACACTTCTGGAGGTTCCTTAAGGGATATTGTTGTAGATGTAGACAAAGATGACTTTGCCTAGATGCAGCACAGAATAACTCAAGTAGTATGGCTCCATTGGATTCACCATTGTGTTTTGAGCTGCAGCTGTGACTTAATGCTCCTTAACTGTCATGAGGACCTCTTCCAATCCAGAATCAAATGCCTTTAGCACCTGAAGGTGGCCCTCAGCATTAGCAGCCAAGTGCATGACTACATTGCAGGAAAGAGAAACCACATGTGATTAGCTGCAGTCCTCAGCTCCACATTTGAAATCACTTCTCAGCTTAGTCTCTCCAAACCAGTTACGCAATCAATGTAGGATTGTGGATTATAGTTCTGTATTGTAGAAACTTTGACGAGTGGACACTACATGTGTATGGATACAAAAACAGATCGACAACAAACTACAAATTTCTCCATAGTGTATTCTACTAGGATCTACCAAAGGACTAAGTTTGCAGATTAACTGTTAGATCAGGATACTACAAGACAACATTTACTGTGTCTACAGCAATGTTAAGACTGTATGATACACAAAGTGGACTGAAGCAGCCACCAGGTTGACAATATGATACTTTTGCAGAAAGCATGGGAAAACCAAAGTTTGTCTCTCCACTTCTGATATGGACACATAATCCATAAACAAAGCCAAGTTCGTCAAGAGCAGAGCACTGAATGAAAGCTGATATAATGAGTACAAGAATGTCCAGGTACAGTGCAGGGTCCAATCCAATAAACAGAATGGCATGATTGATAGTAGCTCATGCAGCGGACTATACTAGACTAAAATCAAGAGTGCCTACTAGGACTTTTGCTGCGGGCAGCGTGGCCATGTGACATCCTACGGACATCTCTGGTTGTGATCACCAACTAAGATCTGTAGTGCCTCTGAGCTGTGATTGATATTGGTTGGTTGAGGATATTAAATCCCCCCCCCTGCAATCGGCACACAGGGTCAAAAACGTATTAGCTTATGCCTGTGCTACCAGATAGAGTGGTGAGATTACCTTTACTCGACTTCATATTACAGTAGTAGATATAACTATATGTTCGTTGTCTATGTTACCTAACATTTAAGACATGTAAATTTGAAAAAAGCATAAAGCTAATTTGAGTCTAAATAGAAATGGTGTCCTAATAAAGACAGCCAGAAAAATGCATATCAACCACTATAAGAACAGGTACATCCCCAAATAATAACAAATTTCTTCCTTACTGACTCTCCAACATTTTTTTCTGCATTTGTTGTGCAAAAAAGGTGCAGTCAGGGCATCCAAAGCTCTTTTTCAAGTTAACATTTTTCTTGAGCCCAAGGATTGCATTCCATGCACTATGCCCATTTATCAAAGTTAATCTTCAGAGAAACCACTGCAGAATTTGCATTCAGTGTCTTCTACTTTGCTGGCTGGAGTGGTCAAGCGGTTCTAGGCGCTATCGTCTGGAACCACACGACCGCTACGGTCGCAGGTTTGAATCCTGCCTTGGGCATGGATGTGTGTGATGTACTTAGGTTAGTTAGGTTTAAGTAGTTCTAAGTTCTAGGAGGCTGATGACCTCAGATGTTAAGTCCCATAGAGCTCAGAGCCATTTGTCTTCTACTTCAGACTGCACACTTGAAGCATTATTCTGATTTAAATTCGTATCAGATTTCCAGTGCCTAGAAGATTGCTTCCCATGTTTTTTCTCTCTCTCTCCTTTTTTTTCCCAAGAACAAAACTTTTGTGGCTGTCTCCTTTGATTCTGCTGTAGTGTTCTTTGAATTGCTTCAAACATTCCCTGTATGGAGACGATGTTAGCTACTGAACAGATTCAGAATGTGCTGTCAGTACTAGAGCTGGTGGCTCTTGACTTGGCTTGCTGAATTCGGGAGCTGGCCAGATACCCATTGGACTCACACCTCCTCTGTTGTTTGCATCTCATATTTCAAACTCGTGGGGTACTGCAAAGTCATTGTCTCTAAGAAGTGCCTGTTACATGGGAAGTTTCCCATTTTCCATTCTTACTGCTATCAAGTCGGCTGCTCCGAATAGCCTTGCAATCAAAAATGAGAATAGTACTTGACCTGGGTTATTTGTCCACTAGGTTTCTGTTTCTTTGGGATAAAGCATTTTAAATGGTTCCATGAATTCCACACAAGAGACTGCATTTTACACGTGGAATGGTGTGATAAACACTCAATGTGGACATGGTTTTCTCTTACTTTGTCTGCCACACACATGTGATACAATGCCCACCAAGTGTTAGCTCAACAGGATCATCAACAGATGGCTTCCCAAAGTTCACAAAAAGTCTGCAGACTTTTTATGACTGCCATCCCTGTAAGTACAATTCACTGTCAGAAATTCCTGTTTCTTAACCTCTCCAAGTGCCTTTTCTAAGTAAAGAATTTTTATCATTAGCAAAAGATGCAAAATAACCTACACTGCCCTTGGTCTGCTACTGTGTAAAGGTGTCTGTATTCTTCATCAAACCCAGCCATGTTGTAATAACCAAGTAATACACGAAACCGATCCAAGCAACACAACTACTGCTTTATTCATAAACCTCAGAACAATAAAGGAAATAAGTCTCTCACCACTCCACACGTAACAAGGTTCAGGACAACAGATGTGAGCGGTGAAAACTCAAAAGAACCTGGAGAGTGTCGGTCAGCGCTGCTCCGCTCGTATATATAGGCATGAGTCGCTGACAGATGGCGCGGCAGAGCGGTGGAGACTGCGCCGCACCCATGCCTCCCACAGGTGGCCTCCAGGAGCCGGCCCACATGATACAATTTGCAGCCAATTCAAGAGCACACACACAGTGACACCACACTTAGTGCACTCACACTCACATGCACTACTAGTAGGTTAGACTACTACAGCACATATAAATAAACAGTTCACCAGCTAAAGATGATGCTGTAAACCATTGAAACGTGTAGTGGCAAAATAATCAAGTGACCGTCACAGAAACTGTTTTATTTGTGTTTATCAGCAGACACATCCCTCATATTGCCATCACTTACAGGTGAAATATGCAAACTTAATGATGTACGTCTATCCTGAATATTAAGAATCCCGGCGATTTTTTGCCTTTTTATCGATATCGATGCTGGCGAGATATTGTTCCTGGGAATTGCAAGACTTTCAAAAATGTTTTAATCTTTTGTGTAGTTTCAAGTCACTATTGTAATTTTTCATTTATTTTATGATTTTAGTATTATATTAATATGCCACACTAATTGGTAATTGCAGATGTGTTGACTTCATTGCTCTTGTTCCTCTTGCAATTACTGGTAAGATTTGACAGAAGTCTGTACAACAGGGCCATAGGTTCAAATGGCTCTGAACACTATGGGACTTAACAAGGGCTATAGGGCTATTGTTGTTATGCAAATGTCCAATTGTTCTGTGGAATGCTTCAGTGGATATTTTATGGGATGTCGGAACCTCATCCCAAACAGTGGAGGTGAACTCCTGTGTGAATTACCACTGTTACTCTGCTTTGTAGCATTACTGTAACAGGAGTCTCAACAACAGATGTAGACATACTAGAGCATGTATATGTACTCCAAAATACTGCATTGATAATGGCTAGGTATTAAGTGAAATCTGGACTGGATCTGGTATAATAAAGCTAGAACGAAAATGACAAGTGATTACTGCTCTTTACCATTTTGAAAGCCAAAAAGAATTCCCCTTCACTGTTGTGCATTCACTTTCGTTCACTTTGGTGGAAAGGGGCTTACGCCACCAGCTCCATACCTCACTGTTTGCAATGCCCAGCTGACATCCAGCGACTAGTCCATGTCCGAAGTCACTGAGCTTCCTGACAGACCCATTCTGCTGTTAGTGCTTCTCTGTGGACAACACAATACTCCCCGTCTCTTTTATAATGGTGGGTCCACCTCTTGTTTGTAATCCCGCTTGCATTGCAATGTCTGGACACTTTTGATCAGATACTGTATACATCTAGTCTTGACAGAGAAACTGCTTTAAAATTTTGTAAGCTAGAAGTTCAACTCCGGTTCCTTTATTTGTGCCATTCACTATGCTACTCCACTTGATAAGTAAATTGATATTCCTCTTCTGTCACCAATATCATTGTCATTTCTGATACCATTGATATATTTGTCATCTTTAAGAAAAGAGTCATAGTTGTCTTGAACACTTTAGCATAAAATAAATGCTGTATAACTAAAGTGGCGGGGAACATTTTTGTTTTAGATACTGGGCTCAGATCTAGTAACTTTGCTGTACTCTCAAGATTGGAAACAGAGAGAGCGTGGCTTGCAGCTGTTGCAAGATGAACTTCATCGACAAGTTCAGCTTAGTAATGAAGAATGGCAACAAAAAGTTATTCGCTGTTGTGCGAAGATTTTAGCTATGCTTGTGGGAGATCCTATTTTCAAAGTTTATTCTACTTGTGTGGTGAGTATGTAAATAAGAATTGTAATATATAAGTTATGTTTCAACCAAACTGCTTTTTATTTCCCCATTTTAGCTTAATTACTTTATTAATATAATAAGTTTCAAATATCTAGAGCACTATTCTATCACCTTTCGGGCATGCAACCAGGATATTATTAATTCTTGTTTCGATATTTCGGCTGACGGTCTTACAGCCATTCTCAAGGTGAGTTGTAGCTTGTCCAACTTCTGGACATAGAATACCATCTCCTCCCCATAGAGGTCTGCCATGTGTTTCTTGAAGTATTCCTGCTGGGAAACACATCAGAAGCATTGTTTGAAATCTGTATGTGACGTTGCAGTGTATGAATACTGGGACAATAAAGCAGGCAGATACACACATTGTCTTGAAGACTGAATATACACTGTTACTGTAATAATCCAGCAATCTGTAGGATGTCATTGTGCAAATAATAAAAATAACAGGAACTGAGTAACTCCCTTGGTGTAATTCACAGACATTGAGTGCTCCCTGACTATATACTGATAGTAGGGAGTTACTTACCAAACAAGGAGGAAAAAGGATGCATAAACACATATATTTATAGGGTAAAAGTGGTTCATTTCATAGACCAGATGTACTTTACTTAATTTTTGTAAAAATCATCTCTAATGGTTACTGTTAAAGTTGAAATTTAATTTATGAGGCTAAAAAATTTGGATGAACAAGTTCTTTTTGCACAGTTACATTTTATGTTTTTAATATTTATGTGCATACTAGAATTGCACTCGAATTTTTCCTCCCCATCTGTTCCCACTATTAATCAGCATGGTTTCCCATCAGTCATCACATCACATTGCAGTTCTGTTAAATGTTTTATAGATGGTGACTTCACCATTTGGCAGACACCACTTCTGATATAAGGTACCTGTGAAGAGGTAGTCTTCTGAATCAGTCAAAACTTTTCTCCTATTTTTTTATTTTTTATTTTATTGGGATTTTCTTCTATACAAAGGTTTTTCTCCAACATAACAAACACCAGGATATTATTGCATCTGTTACATAAGATGTTAATTCATCACCTCAAGATGTCTCTCCAGGTGTTTTGATCTTGTTGCTCTGTGCCAATTCTTCCATTGTCAATTGTTATTTTTGGAGCCAGGTGGTCATAGGGCATCCTGTTCTCTGGTTCCCATTCCAGGATCATTTTCGGTACTCTGGCTTCCTCCATTCCTCTTACATGCCTGTACCATTGTAACTTCCTTCCATCCATCATGTCATGTAGTCTTTCTTATTTCCATTCTTTTTATTATTTCATTGTTTCTTATTTTCTCTTTTTTAGGAATTATTCCTGATCTTCTCCAGTCCATTTCTACTGCTTGCAGTTTTTTTAGATGTTTCAAAGTAGTAGTCCAAGTCTCCACTCCATAGATAACTATGCTCTCTAAAATCAATACTAGAGAGCAACATTTCTCTTAACGTGAAAGAAATTGGAAGTTGTTCAGCTAAGCTAGGATATGTGGGCTATATAAGAATGAGTGTGCTTGGTCATGGCACAGACACGTAGCGAGGTGGCACAGTAGGAAGACATTAAACTCATATTTGAGGGAATAAAGGTTCAGATTGTCATCCAACCATCCAGATGTAGATCTTCTGTGATTTCTCTAACTCTCTTATGGCAAATATTATTGGTTCCTTCAAACTGAAATTGCCAATTTCCTTCCCCAATCAAAGCTTGTGCTCCATCTCTGAGGATTTTATTGTTGATGGGATGTTAAACCCTGTTCCTCCTTCCTTTTATGGCACAGGTGCTGAGTCACAGCAGAAAAATCTGAGTACAGACTTGATTCAAAGGCACCAAAACCTCAGTTTGTTTGATCATACAAACGTATATTTCTCTGACAAACAGTCTCCTCTGTGCTTCTTGAAATACATTAGGTACAGCGTTCATTCCATAGGCCTATAGTGAGGTGATCCTCAAAGATGTGGAACATATCAGAAAAACAAAAGAACTGATGAACTAATGTTCCTTCCTCAAATCCTAAGTAGAGTAGTCCTGAAGGATGAGGAATAATTAAATTTTTTTATACATTTTCATTTACAAATTAATACAAAAATGTGTCACAAACATGTAAATGTTTATACATTAAACTGTATGATAATCCATAGGCTATTCTAGCCAGATATCATCAAATATTTTGGATAAACAACACAATGGTTGGTATTCATACAGCCATGAACACCTTGTTTTACATTCTTTCTCATGATAAGTGTTTGAGCCATGTGTGGAATTTCTTCTCTACTATGGTTTTGTGTATTTGTAGTTGCCCACTATGAACAGTCTGGTTACTGTTATGGCTATTTGATACCTCTGCTGAACAAGGCTGTTTCTCAAGTTCAGGATTAAGCTAATTACTTCACTATTTACGATCTCTCTCATGCCCTTCTATATATCCATGTTGGTAACTTGGAGCAGTTTCTGTAAAGACTTCTGTATGTATTTTGTAAATATTTGCACTTTGTAATAATAACTGTGCAAATTTGTTTCATTATCATATACTGTGATTTAGGCAGTATACAGCTTCACTATGAGTTAATAATCAATGCTGATTTTTTTTTTACAAAAAGGTTGATATCAAGCTTAACAGTTGTTAGCTTAGATTGTCAAACGTTGATAGTCAGTCACTATTATATTTATAATTTATGGCAATGTCAGTGCATAATACTATAATTTGGTAATTTAATAACATTGAAATGAATTATGAATTAGCTAGTATATTGGTAGAGTGTTTCTTCAAAAGCAGAAAGTTGTGTACCTGTGAACCTCTTTGTAGATGGATACTGTACCCATCCAAAATACCAGATGAGTAAACTTCATTCTGAAATGTGTATAATGTTGATACTTCTGTATCAAAATGTGACTAGACTTCTACAATCATTTATTGTTACAACACTGTGACAACTTACAATCAACTGGGGAATAGCAGTTCTGGAATGGCCCAAAAAAACCTTAGACAAAACATTAACCAATAAGTGGTTCACTCCAGTCGTAAGGCAGCTGTGGGAAAGAGAAATAAAAAGAAAGTAAAAAGTCCACAAAACTCCACTGTAAGCAGCTGTTGGCTATGTCACTTATAATTGTGGAACCCATTTCACAAAATGTGTGAGGTCATATTTGAAGATTTTTGAGAGATTGTTGGAATTGGGTTAATAAGAAACCTCAGTGGTGCAAATGCTACAAATTATACAGAATTGGTCTTTAGGAGAGTTATTGAAGCTGTGAAAATTCCTGTGGTTTTTTTCTGTAATGGTCATCCAGTAAAACCATACACATAATAACAATGTACAAACAGAAGAAGAAGAAGAGGGAGTAGGAGGAGGAGGGGGAGGAGGAGGAGGACTTCATGTCAAGTGAGCATTACACAGCCACATATATGCTGGCTGTAAAAACTTGTAATGTTGATATTGATGAGGAACAGGAAATCTGGTCCAGTGGCATGGATAATTCTCCACTGCAATAAAATCGGTGATGTCCAAGCACATCAGAATGAATATTTCAGAGATATGCACTAAATAGCTTTTGTCATGACGCACAGTCCCTGGAAAACATTATTTCAGAGAAAAGAAAACAATAGAACTTGCTAAACAAGGAAAAAAGTTGTAAAGGGGGGAGAGAAATGAAAATTATCCTAAAATGAAAAGAAAGATATGGATAGAGAAATATGAAATAGAACCCTTTTGTTGACGCCCATCTTTGGACAGTCTTATAAAACCATTTCTGTTTGTATGTGAACTCAGTAGTAGTGGGATTCAGATTGCTATCCAGCCATCCAGATGTTTCCTAAAGTTTTTTTAAGTGATTTAAGTTGCATGCTGGGGTGATTCTTTTGAGAAGGACACAATCTGGTTTCTTCCACATACTTGTCTAATGTGAGCCCGTGTTCAGTTTCTAACAACCTTGTCATCAATGAGATGTTCTTACGAGGGCTATGTCGAAAGTTCTTAGCAGCTCGTAAACCATAAGGCAGAGGACAATGGAGTTGTTTTCATTCGAAAGAGCGATGTTTTTCGACCTTGGGACGTGCGCGCGCAGCCCACTTTTTTCACAAAGATCGGGCATCTCACCTCTGTGACCTTGGATACACGTCGTACAGTCAATACTGAATGGTACGTGAAAGATTGTCTTCCAAAAGTCATGGCCACATGGAAGTCACAGCATCCAAAGTCCAAGAGTGGGCACCTTCTGCTGCATCACGACAATGCATCTGCGCACAGGGCTGCCAGAATGATGGACTTTCTGGAGAAGGAAAAAGTGCGAGTGTTACCCCATCCCCCCTATTCACCTGACCTGGCCCCCTGTGACTTCTTTCTGTTCCCGAAGACTAAGGAAAAAATTCGAGGGCAGCGGTTTTCATCAGATGAAGAGGCCATTGCAGTGTACGAGAGTGCACTAAGTAACATCCCAAAAGAAGCTTGGACTGACACATTTTATAAGTGGTTTCAGAGAATGGAAAAATGAATACATGCTAATGGAGAGTATTTTGAAAAGTTGTAAACTTTTTTTGCAAATAAATTTTTTTTCACACATTCTGCTAAAAACTTTCGGCATAGCCCTCGTACTTCCTTCAAACATGATGAGAAATCATGTTGATTTCCAATTTTGCCTTATTCCATTTCATATGTTAAATAGTTTCATTGAAGATAGAATCAATCACATTAAAACTGCTCCTATCACTTGGATTAACATTTGATCAAAGACACTGAAATGAACAGTACTCAAGACTCTCCAGCACTTGTGAGTTAAACAGCAATTTTACATCCTGAAGGATATCCTCACCATGGATGTATTGGAATGAAAAGCACATCTGATTGCAATTGTTTGTAAAATAGAAGTTCCACAACTACACTTTATTCTACTTATCTTATGTACTGTACATTGTCTGACAAAAGAAGTGAAGCAGCCGGAAGAAGAGGAGGAAATGAACAGAAACATGATGAGTTGAGGTGGTATGTGATGTTAGTGATTAAGAAATCAAGTCAAATGTACTAGGAACTTAGCAATATGAGCTTGCTTATCAGTATGATGT
The DNA here is from genome assembly GCF_021461395.2 of Schistocerca americana. NCBI lineage: Eukaryota > Metazoa > Arthropoda > Insecta > Orthoptera > Acrididae > Schistocerca > Schistocerca americana. The sequence goes on along the minus strand of NC_060130.1, from coordinate 653,464,709 downwards.
CACACCTCTTCTGGCCCTGATGCATGTACTGATTTGGTTTCAAATAGTGTCACAAAGCTGTTGCATCCTCTCCTTATCTACATTTACATCTACATACATACTCTGCAAGCACGGCGGAGGGTACCACATACCATTACAAGTCATTTCATTTTCTGTTTCACTCTGATATAACACAAGGGAAAATGACTGTCTATGAGCCTCCATATGAGCCCTGATTTCTTTCATCTTGTCTTCATGGTCCTTACGCAAAATGTACATAGGCAGCAGTAGAATTAATCTGCAGGCAGCGTCAAATGGCAGTTCTTTAAATTTCTGCAACAATGCCTTGAGAAAAGAGTGTCTTTCTCTCTCCATGGATTCCCATTTGAGTTCATGAAGCATTTCTGTAATATTTGCATGCTGATCTGACCTACTGGTAACAAATCGAGCTAAACGCCTCTGAATTGGTTCAATGTCTTCCTTTAGTCGAACCTGGGGGGCTCCCAAACACTTGTGCATTACTCAAGAATGAGTTGCACTAGCATTCTATACACCGTCTTCTTCATAGATGAGCTACACTTTCCCAAAATTCTCCCAATAAAATGAAGTCAAGCATTCGCTTTCGTGATTACGAAACTCACACGCCATTCCATTTCACATCGTATTGCAACATTATGAGTAGATATTTAATCATTTCGACTGTGCAAGCAGCACATTACTATTGCTGTACTTGAACATTACAGATGGTTTTTCCTACTCATCTGCAATAACTGCAGTTAGTGCAAGCTGCCATTCATCACACCAGCTAGAAAACCCCTCAAGTCATGTTGTATCCCGCTACAGTCATTCAAGGATGACACATTCCTGTACTGCTGTGTCGTCAGCAAACAACTGTAAATTGGTGTTCACTGAGTCTGCGAGATCATTTATGTATATAGAGTATAGGAGCAGTCCTATCACACTTTCCTGGGGAACTCCTGATGAAATCCTTATCTGTGATGAACACTTGCCTTTGAGGACAACATAATGGGTTCTATTACTGAAAAAGTCTTCGAGCCACTCATATATCTGGGAACCCAATCCATGTGCTTGGACCTTCGTCAACAGTCTGCACTGAGGCACCATGTCAAACTCTTTTTAGAAATAAGACATCTACCTGTTGCCCTCCGTCCATGGTTTACAGTATATCATGTGACAAAAGGGTGAGCAGTGCTTTCTAAATCCATGCTGATTTGTTGACAGAAGCTTTTCTGCCTCAAGGTAATGTATTATATTAAAACTCGGTATGTGTTCAGGAATTCTGCAACAGACTAATGTTAATGATATTGGTCTGTAATTATGTGGGTCTGTTCTTTTATCTTTCTTCACCTACACTATTTTTCCAGTCATTTGAGACTTTGTCCTGGATGAGAGATTCGCGATAAATGGAAGCTAAGTAAGGGGCCATTGCCGCAGAGTACTCTCTGTAAAACTAAATTGGTATTCCATCTGGACCTGGTGACTTATTTGTCTTCAACCTTTCAGTTGCTTCTCTACACCATGGGTACCTATTTCTATCTCCTCCATGCAGGAATCTGTGCAACAGTCAAATAATGGTATGTTTGTATGATCCTCTTGCACGAATGATTTCTTAAATGTGAAATTAAAAACTTCAGCTTTTCTTTTGCAGTCTTCTGTCACCACACTACACTGGTCGACGAGTGATTGCATAGCAGCTTTTCAAACTGATGAGTGCTTTTATGTATGACAAGAATTTTCTTGGGTTCTCAGCAAGAAGTTGTATGCTTTGCACATTGATCTTCTTACAGATGCGCAAATTTCTGATAACATTTGCCTGTCAACATTTGTGCATTCCTTTTTTAACTGAGAGTGTAACACTATCTTTCCTCAGCATTTTCTGAATTTGATTATTAAACTGTGGAGGGTCTTTTCCATCATTAATCCCTTTACTTGGCTCATACATCTCCAGCGTGTGATTAACAGTTAGTTTAAACTCTGACCATAATTCCTCTCTGTCCATCATATTGGAAGTAAATGATGTCCATTCATTACGTAAGTCAAATTCTAACAACAGCTTATCTGCTTTATCTGGCATAAATACTCTTCTAACCTTCTTGATGGATTTATCAACTTTAGTAACCATTGTCACTATGATGATGCCATGATCATTAATACATGTCAGTAAGGTCAGGCCTATTTGTAGCTAAAAGGTCTAAAATATTTCCATTGTGTGTAGGCTGTTAAACTAGTTCTTCAGTTTTTCGGAAAAGTGTGCAAAAGTACTTCACAAGAATGTCTGTCCGTACAACCTGCAGTGAACCAATAGATGTTCCAGTCCATACTTGGTAGATTAAAGTCGCCTCCAACTAATATTTAATGATCTGGGAATTTCCACACTGTTGGGCAAAGACTTTCCTTGAATGATTCTGCAACTGTTATGGCGGAATCAGGTGGCCAGTAAAAACACCCAGTAATTATCTTTAGTTGACCTAGGCCTGCTGCTCATGTCCAGATAACATCATAGTCAGGCTCAATTTTGACCTCAATAGACAAAATATTTTTGTTGACAGCAATGGACATTCCCCTGTGTAATGTGTCTAATCTGTCTTTTTGATGTTTTTTCCATGCCTCGCTAAATATTGTAGAGTTTTCTACTTTGGGTTTCAGCTGTTCTCAGGTCCGAGAATAATTTGAACGCAACAACTTTACTGGGGGGTAGCAAGTGCCGGAACTTTGTTACAAATACAGGGTTATTCTAAATGATGGACCCATTTTCAAAGCCTCATATTTATTCAAGTAGAAATCCAAAATGAACAAGCTTTACACCAATGAAAAGAGGAAGTTTCAAAAAATTTTTCATCATGTTTCATATCGATTTAATAAATTTAATAATTTGTAATTAAACAGTTTTTAATAATTATTTAATAATTAGAAATGTGATAAATGTTATAAATGTTCATTGTGGCCACCGTTGGCTGTACAGCCAACATGTCCAACACATGCGATAGTGTATCTGCTGTTACTGAGTGCGTGGCAGTAGAGAATCTGTTCCGCATATCATTCAGAGTGGTTGGTAGAGGCAGGTGATAAATAGCTTCCTTCGCATGACCCCATAAGAAATAGTTGCAGGGTGTGAGATCAGGAGATCATGGTGGCCAGAAGTTCAGAGCCAGGTCATGAAGTCCCCTGCAGCCGGTCCAGCACTGAGGAAGGGAGTCATTCAAAAACCTTGTGCATAATGGCGCCAGTGGGGTGGAGCTCCATTTTGTTGGAATTAAAGTCCTGGGAATCTTCCATAACTTGAGGTAACAGCCATTGTGCCAACATGTCCAGGTACGTGATTCCCAGTACAGTTCTTTCCGCAAAGAAAAATGGTCCACAAACCTTTGTACAGGATACGTCACAGAACACATTAATCTTCAGTGAGTCTCTTTCATGTTGCAATGGTGAATGTGGATTTTCCAAACCTCACATGCGACAATTGTGACTGTTGACTTTTCCACTAAAATGGAAAATCACTTCATTGCTAGAAATTACACACTGTAGAAATGTGTCATCCTCCATCTTTGCTAGTACATAACAACAAAATTCGAGACACTTCTCTTTGTCATTGGGGATGAGAGCCTGCACAAGTTGTAATCGGTAGGGCTTGTACAGCAAACGCCATCTCAGAACTTTCCATACTGTTGGTTGGGGTATTCCAAGTTCTCGACTGGCTCTATTGGTAGACTTACTGGGACTGCGCAGAAAACTTTCTTGAATCCGACAGACATCATCTTGTTACACACGCTGTCGACCGGTGCTCTTTCCTCTGCAAACACTCCCAGTCTGTTTAAATTGCTCAAACCAGTGGCCAATGCTTTTGCAAGTTGGTGGTTGAATACCAAATTTGAAACGAAATGCCCGGTGCACTACAATTTGTGACTCACTTCTCGCGAACTCAAGAACACAAGAAACCTTGTGCTCCAAAGTCGCCATCTCACTCACAGCTGACAGTGAAACGGAATGACAGTCCTATTGCTGTGCAAACTCTACCGGCCGCTTCTGAAATCATCACCGCCCGCCCACCAAAAACTTTGAAGCAGGGTATCTGTAACAGACCGTTGTGCTATCAGAGTTCCCACAATCACTAACAGCTGTGACCTGAAGTCATATGCAATGGCTCCCCACACAACAACACCAGCAGTAACACCACTGTGCCTCTCCATAACATTGGAAGAATCAGATCTCTCACCAGGTCACTGCTGTAATTGCCATCATCTGGGGCAGTGAAGAACAGAAATTCATTAGTGAACACAATGTTTTGCCATTCGTTAGCAGTCCATACATCCTGATCTTGACACCACTCCAAATGCTGCCATTTTTGTTGTGGTGTTAATGACAGCCTACACATGAGACAGTAATTCTGTAGTCTGGATGCACTTAATCTCCAACCAATGGTGCGGGATGACAAAATGTTGTGGGGACTTTATTACTTGTTCTCAGATGACAGGCACAGATGTGTAGGGGTTATGATGTGCTTGGTGCACAATACAGCAATCCTCCCCTTTGGTGGTATGGCATGGTCAACCAGAACCTTGGCAATGAGTGTGCCTGCACTCACATTCTTGTGCAGTTCAACGTAGGCCCACTGTCACTTCGGAATGCCCCACAAATCATTATGTTGTACAATTTGACCAGCTGGCCAAATGGAGACCCACAATGAGGCTCCTGTGAAACTCTTGTCTTGTGCTGCTAACGCTTTCTCTCACAAGTACAAAGCATCTCTGTGTCCTTCATAGTGACCACTCAACATCTGACACTGTTCAGTGCCCCCTATATACTCTACCTGTCCTGGTAACAACACTAAATATTAACAGCACCAATACATTAAGTTGGCTGTTATACTTATCACCGAGAATTGCCAGTCTCATAGTTTACATACCTACTGATAGTGTGTGCGTGTATGAAGTTACAGTGGCATCCAACCGTGTCTCCTGGATGTTTAACTTTTTTTGTCTCGCAGTGTATCTATATTTCAGTCTTTGTGTGGACATATGCACTATTCCGAATGGTTTTGTAGATAGAACACATTAAATGTACACTGTTGTTTGTGTTTTGTATCACTCAAACATTGTCGTTCTTTACAGCGTACTACAGTCGTATAGAGGAAGTTGGGTGAACAATTTAATACAGGGCACTTGTGTCTATCAACTACCTCAACTTGGCCTACATACACTGCCTATGCTACAGTGCTTTTGCATCACACGAGATTGTCAACATTCTCGTGCTCTCTTCACACAATCTATTAATCCTAGAGAAAAATGAACAGCATATTTTTGTAGGAAACTTGATGTAGTTTAATTTTGTACTGCCACTCGTTTTCACTGGAGGATGAGCTTTTCGAGTTATTCGAGGGAAACCTGGAAGTGATATTAAATGTGTAGCATCTTGGAAACAATTTGGAATAGGGAATTTGTCCATGTGAAGTTTTTTGTGCAGAATTCCTATCACCTCACAAACTGTGTAACTTTCCTCCTGACACACACACACACACACACACACACACACACACACACACACACACACACACACACACACAGAATTAAAGCTGCGGAATTTCTATTTTCCAAGACAAATACTTCACGAGTTACTGACCCACAAATAGAATTCTTCAAAAAGAATGGAAAAGATTATGTGAAATTCAGTATAACATTCACTTTTGTCATAATGGGAAAATTTTGCCATGCACAGTTTTAGTCACTTTCTAGAGATAATGAAACAGCTGGTGTTCAGTCACTTTTGCTGATCTGTAAATTTGGACAAAGGGTGTGATGCATGCTGTAAGTGATCCTGAAGAGCAGCACATAGCAGCTGCTGTGTGGATATTTTTTCCTGAACTAGGATCAACTTTCATGAAGAACTGTGCTTTTCATGACTAACGTCCTCATTTTAAAGAAAAGGCAAAAAATCAATAAATGTAGCACTGCATTCTTAGTTTGGTGTGGCTTTTAGACACTGGCACCAAAGTTTATTCCATCTGTCATTTGGATGGAAAATTCAAGTTTAATAGATAATTTTCAAAATGATGGGTATCTATGTCCACATTGCCTTTTGAGTGCAATAATGTAATAACTTCTTCAGCAATTGTATGTGGCAGTATGTCAGTGATAACTTTCTAAAAGACATTTCCTGTACCAACAGAAACTGTAATAATTTATCTGATGGTATGTGTGTCCGCTAATTAGAGGATGATATAAATACCGGACAGTATCTGTATGCATTAGTTGCCTCTCTTTGTCATTTTCTCATCAAGTTTCTATCTCTACCTTCGTCGCATCTGACTGCTAATTTGCTAATTGTAAAGGATAAACTAGCAGGTAGCATTTTCTAATTGACCTTTAAGAATGTAGATTAATTTTATAGTTCACTTTTTATGTATGAGGCATGATCCTTTTTCTAAATAAATATACAGTGAAAGATGATTTCTAATACACTCTGTAAGAGAACATTCTATCTCAGAAACTAAAGTCTAAGGGACTAGGTAGTGGTACCATGAATATACTGAGAGTTTGGCCATTATATATTCAGTACATACGAATCCAATTGTAACTAAAGTTATCCTTCAGGCACCAGAGATCTGCACCAAGAAACTCAGAGGCAGTAAGTATGAGGGTGATCCCATCATGACTTCCTGTCCTCTCCTTCCACCATCTGTCTGTACTTTTCTTTTTATGACTCACAAGTGATCACCCAAATTCAAATGTATCTGATGTATAACTTTTTGTATATTTCTATTGGCTGCATCAGAATCTTCACACTTCGTAATTTTGACGTACATTACATTATGTTTCAAATTCACAGTTTTAGTCAAATACTATAGATAGTAAAACATCAGCTGATGATCTAATGAGCTCTGAAATATATTTTTTACAGCACAGCTTTTGTACTCTGATCAGAAGTGTTTGCTGTTCAACTGCAACTCAGCTGAAGGAATTTGTTGATCTAATCTACCCAGTAATAAAAACAATGCTCAAGAAGTGTGCTGATCGAAATCGGCGTGCAAGCCAGTTGAGTGCTGAAGCTCTGGCGGAAATATCTGAGAGAGAAATAGGAAATCCATTCAAGATGAGAAACACTAGCATTCAAAGATTAATGGGTCTTGAAGTTGTTCTCAGTTGCATTCTTGAGCCATTCACTGTAGACAGTGTCTCCTGGCAGTGGTTAGGTGGAAGGCTGCTGATGTTGAAAACAATGTTTCACCTGTTCCCTGATGAGTTTCATCTAGGACAAAGGACTGATGATGGTGACAGACTTAATAAATTTAGAAGACTGATTTCTGTTATAGAATTTTCAGTAAAAGCATTACGCAGTCCTCATAGAACAGTGAAAAAAATAGCAAAAGATGTTTTTTTGTTGTCTTCGAGCTTGAGTATCAAAGAAAATGGTGTACTGAATCATGTCTTAGAAATGTTAGCACCCCTGGATATAAGCTTGCAAGTAACATTGAAAAAACATCTGTTGGATGTAGCTCAATTTCACAGTCAAGCTTCCTGTGAGAATGAGAGTGCAAAATCTGTAACTCAAATTCACTTGAGGAATGTGGCTCAGAGCAACATGAGAAATAGAACAGGAGCAGTAAATTCAGTTCCTCTAAGTGAATCTAAACAATTAACCAATATGGTTGCAACTAAGATGCAAGACCTTGAACTTAAAAACTTGAAAAAATGTAAGTCTTTGAAGCATTTTTCAGAATCAAATCCTGTTTCATCATTTTCACCCACAAATAAATGGATGAATTCTCTTTCAAAAGCATCAAATTTGGTTTTAATAAACAAGAAAGAGGAAAATGTGACAAGTAAAGATAAAGTTTCTCAAAACTTAACAGAAACTTGTAATGAGGAACACTTTAGCATGGTACCTGATTCTAGTCAGGGATCAGACGTACAAACTTTTACACATACGTGTGAAAGTGAGTCTCTGTTGTCCCCAGCACAAAATATGAGCTGTACTCTCAATATTTCCTGTCAGGACTTTGGTCATGTGGAAGCAAATAAGGATAAGCCTTGTACTTCTGTGTTTAGTACAAGGACAGCTGGTGATGGAAGTGATGTACAGTACTCTGTAGAAACAGAAGGCACAGCACCTGATTTCTACTGCAGATTAGTATCTGAGGTTAGTTGTTTTACAATAATGATAAAAAAAATTCTGTTTGTGTTGATGATTATTTGTGTGTATGTGATTTTATAATTAATTGCATAATGCTTTAGACATTTGTGACACGCACATCATTTTAATGTTTTATAATATTGGAAGGTATGAGCTTGTCATCTTACATTGGTCAATTAGATGTGCACAGTACTATATGGAGGTATAGATCAGTAAATTCGTGGTTTGTCATATTAGGAAGTGCTGTGTACTGTTGAAGGTATCATGAAATGATCATTTTCATTAAAGTTTTAGCAATACTTTAATTGGAAGATAGGCAGAAAGTAGAGCGAGATCATATAAATAAGAAAAGTTAGCTACAGAGCAGGTCATTGTTAATTAGTTAGTTAGACAGATAGGTGATTCAAGAACTGAAGCTGGTACAAAAAAAGTAAAAAACATATTGTGAATAAGACTTTAACCCAAGCATATTCTGTTACGAGCTGTGCTTTTATTCCAGTGTTATTGTAGTTGACATGTGTTGTGCTCATAGTTGATACAAGGTGGTGTAGAACATTACAAACATTTAATAAATGAATAAAGCATCAATACGTTATGTACGCAGTATGTTCATATGGGGTGTCTCAAGAAAACACTGTCAAGCTATAGAAGCAGGTTCCTTACACTAAAACAAGAAAAAAATGTCTATGGGCTCTGAAATGCATACCTAAATACCTATGAGCATGTGTTCGTCTTTGATACATCTCTTCTACTGCAAAGACTGTGCTTTCCACATTTTGGGAGGAGGTAGTGTGGACCACATGCCTTAAGACCTATGAGTAAAGTCCAGAAAAATTTGCATTTTGTGATAAATGCAAAATAGATGTGAATTCTGCCTCAAAATGCGAAAACTCAAAATTACTTAATAGACAGTGTTTCGTAACAAATTGTATCCAGATGAGCTATTTATCAGAGATAGTTTGAAATAGCTTTGCAAACAATTTTGAAAATGTAAACAGTTACTGGCAGTGTGGCAAAGCCCAATTTGGAACAACATAGTACTCAGCCATGTGACCTAGCATTTTATAAGAAAGAAACGCGTACATTTTTTTTGTTTGCTAAAGCTCAAAGGATAGTTTAACGCAAACAGTTTTAATGTGACAAATTAGGTGGCAGATGGTTTGCACTGATGTCACACCAGATACCGCTAGAGGTCGAACCTGAACTACGTCGTTAACAATACTCTGCTAACTTCAACAAGCAACTTTGTGGTTGCTTTGTGTTGTGCATTGCTCATTGTTTTCCTTTTTTATTTTGAAATAAGTGAAGCGACTAATCCAGGTCCATCATGGATTTCGATTACGATCCTTAGTACACAACAAGAGATCGGCAATCCATGAGACAATGTGTCAGTTCTGCTTTAGGCAGCTGACCAGCGAAATGGAGGTGGAGTATGTTTCCTGGCACTGCTCCTTCCCTTCTGGCGGTCAAAATTCTAGTCTCTTTATGGTCATAGCCATCTGTGACTATAACCTGTAGTGCCCACCCTTTGCGCTATAGCGATCGGAAAACGAAGTTTGTAATGTTCTTCGAGAGCATTGAAATTCTTCCCCTAGCATTAAAATTGAGTTGCCATACGTTCTGTTCTACTTCTACGCTAAGTGCCTTGTCAGTTCTATCTGTAGCACTGTCAAGCATGAGTTGCAGGGCTATGAATGCCCACGAAAGGTTGGAGTTTTTGCAAAAGCAAGCATTCCAGTCAAACAGTTCCCTATCAGCACTTTTTTCAGTCACTTTCAAAGAACTAATAATTTGTTTGTCTTCACTCATGTAGTGTGACAACCTTTTTAATTTGTCTGTTTAATCATTTACAAACAAAGAATATAGATCCCAATTTTTACAAAAACAGATGCGAATTTTGCCAAAAATAGATGCTAAATTTTCTGGCCCTTGCTATGAGCATTTGTTCATCTTTGCTAGTGTGAAACACATCTCTTACACTGAACATGTGCTCATTAGCTCTCAAGTTATGCATTTTAGAGGCCATGTTTACTACACTTTTTTTTTCTTGTTTTGGTGTAAGGAACCTGTCCCTAAGTTCGTCGTTTTTATACATCCTGTATAAATCATTGAATTGTCTGTACAGTATTGTTGATCATGTGCTAGCAGTTTCAATCACTGCATATCAATAGCATCATGCTAGTACATAGTTGTCTCACTACAAGTCCTCCGAGGTCTGGCGGAGCTCAGAGTGTGGCATCTCAAAAATACATGTGGATGGATGCATTTCCATGCTGTGAGTAGAAGCAAAGACAGCATCTTTGGGTTGCTTCTGTAGAGCCACCCATAGGAAAATGACAAGCCCCAGAGAGAGTGTGGCTCATGGAAACACTCAGGTGGCCTGTTTAAATGCACCCTCATCCATGGAGATGCGAGTAGCACATGGCGTGCTATGCGGTCAACAAAGGTACCATTGATACCACATTCCTTCCCCTCAAAACTGTACACTGTCCTCACATAGTGTGAGTGTGGTGATGACATGGGTAAGGTCTGTGCTGTGGTGCAGCGGATAGAGTTGGATGTGGCATGATTGCAGACATCACCAGTCAACCCATGTCTCAACATTCACCTTGTGAACCACCAGGAACTTCTGCCAAAAAACTGGAGGTAGGATGGTCATGTTAGTACAGTAGTGGTACTGCTGTGGACACCAAAGACTGTGAATCTGATAGAGGCTCGATGTCTGACTGACATTGCTGTGAATAGCAATGGATGCAATTGATGCAGCAGCTATGTAGGCAGGCAGGAGTCACTCTCCATGGCAGAGTTATCCGTTGACCCATGTGCCTTTATGTCAGGCACTGGCAAAGGCTGCTCAGAGGCAGCAGTCTGTTTTGCAGGTAACAATTTCGAAAAACGAAAATCTACAACAGGGCCACAACAATCATAAAAACAAAGCTGGTTTTGGTGCTTTTGATGGGTGCCTGTTTTGCCATGTTGCCTTAGTGACAATGCCGGATTCCCAGTTGTGAATCTTGTAATGGATACAATAGAAAACTTTGTCTTTCATGTGGAACTTGGTTGCAAAGTTGGCATTCAAGCAGGATGTCAAGGGTAAAATAGATGCAACTAAGTGCAGTGAAGATGACCATGTAACAATTCTGCTGGTGAAGTGCCCTATATAGGCAGAGTGTGATAATTGCTGAGAAATAACAACAAAGCATTTTCCCTCAAGTGCAAAGCACAAAGTTTGGACAGCTGAGCCTTCAAAGTTTGAATGAAACATTCGGACTCACTCTTTGGTTGAAGAGAGAACAGAACCATTCGAATATGTTGACTCACACTGTGCTGGAAAATTTGTTGAAATTCCAAAAAAGAAAACTGCAGACTATTGTCCAAAATGAACGTTTGAGGTGAACCTTCTAAACAAAAGACAGAAGCAAATGCTTGATAGTGCTAACACAATTGTCGATTTCGTTGGAATGACCAAATGATATCTACTGTATGCATGGATGAAAATTAGGTCCTGTGTGTTCCAAAACGGACCAGCAAAATCAGTAGAGATGGATTGCCAAGTACCATGAGGTCAAAAGCAATTGAAAAATTCGTGCTGTGAGGCTGCCTGGTTGTCCGCACATATGTGGCAGTGGGCAGTCATCTGATCAGTCTGCTTATGGAGACTGAGGCACATACAATGCTGGCATGCTAGCTGCTTAGTTTTAATGATTCCCCATTGTCCTCTTTGTAAAAGTTCCAAAAATTTTGTTTCAGAGATATGGGAATCAGGATTATATTTGTTCATTAGGAGTATGCAATAAAATTACTCCATTCTGAAGAGGAAGGCGGTTGCATTGAGCATGGTATTTTCATTCTACTGCACATGAAATTGATTTCAGATTATGAGACCCACCCATCTGAATGTAGTACTTGAGCAATTGTAGTGATTGATTCTGTTCAGTCGAGAAACAGTGGGAACAGCGTGCAGTGCGTGCAAATCAGAATGAACAATCTGAAGAAATTTCTTATGCGTCGAAATCCCAATTATTTCCCATAGATAAAGAAGTTGCAGTGTTGGTCATTAGCTCTTTTATATTACCAATTTTAAAATTCTTTAATGCCTTATGACTTAACATGTAAACACAGACAGAGTGTCTGTGTTTACATGTTGAGTCATAAGGCATTAATGAATTTAATACTGGTAATACAAAAGAGCTAATGACCAACGTTGCAACTTCTTTGCTCTATAACCAGGCACATTTTTCATAGAAAATGAGCAATCAATGGCTTATGATCAGTCATGAGAAAAAAATTTCTGCCATGCGTAGGTGTTGATAAAATTTTGTGAGGCTCTGTATGATGGCTAAGGTTTCCTTTTCCAGACGACTGTAGTTGACGCGGCCCTTGTTCAGCGTCTTGGACACAAATGCTATGGGGCTTTCATTGTTTCTGTAGTGTCCTGTGGTCGGCAGAAAAGAACTAGCAATCACGTTTGATCACACTTTATTATAACTGAAAATGCCTTCTTGTTGTGCACTAATTTCCAAAACAAGAGCAACATTAAGCACAACAATTTTTGTGGTGGCAAAAACCAGATAAGAGTGCAAGACAGTGAAAAGAAAGTAATAACCAAATTACTACTCTACACAATTACAAAGATACAACATTCTACTGAATGCTGTGGCGAGTGTCTACTATGCTAGAGCCGGCGTAGGTATTGGCTGGAGCTGTCCTAGCTGTAGGTACACACTGCCGGTCTGACTCTGCTGGCATGCTTATAATGCTGATTGTTCCAATTGGTGGATCACTGACACATGGCTTTTCATGAAGTAGTTCCATGTTAATGCGGAAAGTCTGTTGGTGTTTACATCCACTGGCGATGTTTTGGTCTGAGCTCTGGAAGGGAGGTCGGCAGCCCACCTTGCTTCTCTGTTGTGTGGGCCCTCTATCTGCTATGGGGCCACTACGACAGTTTACAACCTTGTGAGATAAAACTGCCCCTATTCCGTGGGATGATGCATCAACTGCAAGTACTACCATTTTCTGTGGATCGTAATGAATAAGACCTGGGTGACCAGACAGTGCATTTTTCGACCTTTTAAATTATCATTCGCATTCTTCGGTCGATTGGAAATGAACATTTGTATTTTGGGTGTGATGCAAGGGTGCAACAATTTGTGCTACATGTGGAATGAATTTAATGTAATAAGTAAGTTTTCCAAGAACCGATTGTCATTCCCATACATTTTTAGAAGACAATCTCCGGATGGCCGCCAAATGCTTAGTCAAGGGACAAGTGCCATGGATGCCAATGAGGTGTCCCAGATATCAAGATTGGTATTGAGAAATGAACATTTCTGCAGATTTCGCGTAAGTCCTGAAACAGATTCTAAATTTGTGAGAGGCTGCTCCACTGCTTGTCCCAAAACAATGATGACATCTAAATAATTTGAACAGGATGGCATTTTTGATGTCACTTGTTCAAGAAAGCATTGAAACAGTCCCAGAGTAGATGCACTTCTGAAGGGAACATGCTGATATTAATACAAACTGTCATGCTTGTTGACCACCACACACTTTTTGATTGTTGTTGCCATGTCCAGGGGAAGTTGAAGATAAACATAAGCTCAGTCAACTTTGAAAAAGAATTGTCCACCTGGTAGGTGATCTATAAGCTCCTCTATACATGGAAGCAGGAAAGAATCAATAACTGTTTGAGTGTTAACTGTGACTTTAAAGTCTGCACAAAGTCTGATTTTTCCCATTCGATTTTCAAGTGATAAATAGAGGAGATGCCCATTGGCTTACTAAAATTGGTTTGAAAACACAGATTTGTTCTAGTCTCTTGAGTTCAGAAACAACTTCACCGTGAATGGCATGAGACACTGGACGTGCTCAGTGGAACTTTGTTTGATCTCTGTGCTTGAGCATAATGTGCACTTGGAAATCCTTTGCACATCCCAATGTGACATTGAATAAATGTCCATATTTTTCACACAATTGATTAATGATGGCATGAGAAACTTAAGTATAGATAGCATGCATATTGTCCTGAATATCCAAACCTAATAAATCAAATGCATCCATACCAAAAATTTTGGGGCTTGAGCATGAATGGACTATGGTGAATGGCACTAATGTAGTTGTATCTTTTTCTCTTGTGAGGTGCAGATGGGATTTCTGAAGCCTGATGTGTCCCAATTGCTCATATGTATTCTGATTAAGTAATGCAACTGAAGCACCTTTGTCTAACTGAAACAGTATAATTTGATTGCAAATCTCTAAAGAGATGAACAGTTTGTGGTTAAATGTAATTGTGAATACTGCCTTCGTGTTGTTTGTGAATGATGGAGGTTTTTTCTGCTAGTCTGTTTGGGGATATCTAATTTGAATGAACAAAACTTTTCACTGTATGTGTAGCTCTGTGATTTTTGCAGTTGTGTACGGATTCTGTGAGTATTGTCAGGAGGGGTGGTTGAGGGTTCAGAATGTGATATCACACTTATATTAATTTTCTCAGTTTTAGATTTATGTGTAAAAGAGTTTACAATTCTTTTGCTGGCATACTTGCTGTGGGGGTTCTGATTTATAGCAGTGTCAGCATTCTGCTCGACAGAAAAAGCAGTGTTTAACATTTGTATTTGCTGGCTCTGAAACTGAATGAATGCAATAAGTTGTGGCTCTCCCATGGTTGCCATTTTATACAGAAAAGTACACACACTTCAAAATAATAAAAGAAATTAAGTTAGTTTGCTGACACCGCCTTGCATCTCATCCTAGTTTCGAGAAATGTCTGTTGTGTCTGTAGTTGATATGCGGAGACATAAAACATTACAGACATTTAATAAATTTATAAAACATTGATACTTTATGTACACTGTGTACGAAGTAAAGTATGTTATGTATAATTTAGATTTCTTGGTTGTCTGTTCCACACTGGTTCTCATATATCAAACACTTAATTGCCTGTACAATAATGATCACATGGTAACAGTTTCAACCACTATCAGTAGTGTCATGCTAGTATGTAGTTGTCTTACTGCAAGTCTTCCAATATCAGGACAGAACTCAGAGAGCTGCATCATAAAAAGACACATGGATGAGTACATTTCTATGCATTGAGCAGAAGCAAAGACAGTGTCTTCTGGTGGTGTTAATAGCACCAGCCATAGGAAGACAGCGAGCCCTGGAGTGAGCGCGACTCACAGTATCGCATTTACAGCCTGTTTAAATGTATTTTGTTCAGCTGAGATGTGAGTGGTGCACTGTGTGGGGTTGATGAAGACACTGTCAATACCACAACATATATAAGCGTAACGCAAATATTCTTCTCCAAATTATTATTCAGTGCATCGTTTTTGGTGCTTGGTACAGCTGTCAAGAAAGAATTAATATGTGTGTGTGTGTGTGTGTGTGTGTGTGTGTGTGTGTGTGTGTGTGTGTGTGTGTTTGTGTTTACCTTTGCACACACGTATGTATAGTTGGAAATGATATTGAAAGCACTATTGCTTAAGAGCAAAAAACTGTCAATTTAATATAATCTTAATGAATTTATGTTTAGGTTTATACAGTTTACGGCAGCATGAAACCATGTGTCACATGTCTAACAAAAACTATTTGTCATAGTGCCTTGGAGTAGGACCTGGAATAAACAGAGGTGATGGTATTGTAAGGAATATTGTAATATAGAAATGTATTGTATTATAACACACTAAATCATAACCTGATAAAATCTTATGAAAAGCATGATGAAATTTATATCCAATACATTTTGTAAGAAATTGTATACACTGTGCAGTAGTGAGGAATAACTGGTGGTGAATAGTCTATAGGCCAGTGTTGAAAGACATACAAAGGGATAATGGAAATCACTTAATGTAGCTGTGGAAAGAGAATGAGGACTAGTAGATGAGGTAGAAAATCAGACTGCTGTGACTGCTTTGCACCCCAGAATAATGTGGCCAGTGGGGTTGGGTTGCAGTCTACTCTTAAGGAAAATCAAATCAAGAGTCATTGAATAAATTGCATAAAAGACTAGTGAACAAATTTTGATGTATTTAAGGTGTGTGTCATGGACTCATGAACTAGCTCAGCCTTCATGAGAGTCAGTACCCAAGCCCTCAAGTGTCTTCAGCAATCATTTCATAACACCCACATCATCTGTTCAACAAATGTCAAAGCTGATGTTTGCATTATGTGGAATACAATAATGTGGGGGTTCTGTTCGATTTCTCATGTTACACATTTATGCACATAATTCATGCATGTTAAAACACGTGGATATTTTATGTAGAATGTCTGTATATTTCTGCGTTGTGCTATATCATCTGAGGAATTATTGTGGCCTGCATGGTTTTCCTCTTTGCTTCCAAGCACTGCATCAAATTGTCTCCAGCAGTTTTGTTAGTACAAGGTCCTATGTATCTGCAACATCCTCAAAAAACATTGAGTAGACTATATGGTGTCACTGTGCCATTTATCATATTTGTTTGCCACTTGAATGTCGAATACTTACCACAGTATTTATAGGTCTCTATTTTGTCCAGCATTATAAAGATTTTGCACATTAAATCTGTACTGTTATTGAAGCACTAGTGTTATTTGATACGTTTCCTGTTGACATAATGTACATACTGTATCTCATGCTGTAGAATGCACTTCATTCAGCTTTGTATGTTGTTCTCCAAGTAGTCAAGGAATTCCTTATCTGTTCTATGTATTACTTCTTCCAAAACGCTCAATGTCCTGGTACGGCATGAATATTCTTATTGCCCTTTCAGAAAGGAAATACAGGAGTTTCTGTGTGTTTCCTGTAAACAAACATAAGGCAAAGAATCTGGACTTCGCAATAATGTAGGAGAAAAATGTTATTTAAATCTACTTTTGAAAAGGAGGTAAGTTAGTGTTCATTTGAAAAATGCCTGTGAACAAATTTCAACGGAAAAACTACAAACTCCAGATCTCTGAAAATCAGTATTCATCCTGTAAATGGTGTAAACGGTGCTGTCAACCCAAGACATGTGTTTCAATTTCTTCCTTCACTTGCAGGTAACCTGGCATCACTTAAACACACATTCTTACATAGAAGGTATTAACTGGAAGAGAGGCCCAGCTCTTGGCACGGGAGCATATAGCACCTGTTTTCAAGCTAGAGATACAATGTCTGGGGGCATAATGGCTGTAAAACAGGTCGGTATATTACCAGTTAATCTTTGGGAAGTTTTATATTAATTTCTATAATTTTTTATAATACTTGGGGATAAATATCCAAGTGCTGTTTTGATAAAAGCCAAAATTAAAAATTGAAATACATATTACATGTAATGTACAGTAGTTCTTCTTCCCTTATCTTTTCCCCAATGGAACAATTGCTGGCAATGTTTAGACTTTAAGATGGTGTGTGTGTGTGTGTGTGTGTGTGTGTGTGTGTGTGTGTGTGTGAGAGAGAGAGAGAGAGAGAGAGAGAGAGAGAGAGAGAGGACCAACTGATTTTGTGCACCAATTTTTCTTTTCTGTGGATGACGTTTGGGTCCACTACGAAACATACCAGAATTGAGATGGCTATCATAGCAATGGGTGGGAAACAAAAATGAAAAAGTTGACTTTTTCTGCTGCAAAGGTTATGATCAGTGTTTTCTGGGATGTAAAAGGGATTCTTCTTATTAATTGCCTTACAAAAGGAGGATAATAGATTTTACTTACAAATACTTCTGGACTAACTGAGTTAAAAAAATACAAGAGAAAGGGCCTAGACTGCAATTGTAAAAATCATTCATCAAACCACTGCCCAGCAGTGCTTTGAAATTCGGAAAATTAGGAAATTTGAACTACAAATTGCTGGAGCATCCTTTTATTCACCAGATTTTACATGATCTTATTTCCGTTTATTCCCACAGCTAAAGAAATTTGTGGCAGGAAAACATTTTGTAGTTTGATGGAAGGCGTTACGGCAGGCATAGGTGAGTATTTTGCATCACTCCCAGACCCACACTGTGGAGATCTGCGTTCCCTCTTTACAGAAAGGGTTGAATTTGATACATTGACTCAAGAGAGGACTATATGGTATAATAAATACATTTTTACCGAAAAAACAAACAAAAAAACCACACAATCTTTTTACGGTAAGGAAAGCTGTGGCAGATCATAAATATTTAACAGTAAAGGAGACCACTCACAGATTAATAGAAGAGTTGTGTCATCACACACACACACACACACACACACACACAGCCTACCAAAAAAGTGAAACAACCAGAAGGGTAGGAGGAAAGGAAATGAGACGTTATGGGTTCAGGGGGAATGTGATGTTATTTCAGTGATTACAAAATCAAACCAAATTTACGAAGACCTTGACAGTAAGAGCCAATATATCAGTAAGACATTGCACCCCCTCTGGCCTGGCCTGGTACATGCACTGATTTGGTTGTGAAGGGTGTCCTAAAGCTGTTGTATCGTCTCCTGAGCCAAGCTGGCCCAGAACTGTCGTGACTGGTGCTTGGCATCCTGAATACTATTACTGGGATGCTGTTGACCTCTGAGCTGTGACCCCCTTCATGTTCCATCAGGGACAGAAGTGGGGATCTTGCTAGCCACAGATGTCCTCAACATTAGGCAGACAGTTCATAGAGATACATGCCATGCATAGTTGACCATTGTCCTTTTGAAAAATGGTGCTGTGATACTGTCACATGACAGATAACACGTGAGGATGGAGGATGTCTGTGACTTACTTTTATGCCATTGGAGTTCCCTCGTGCCTCTCCAGAACATTGGAAGTGTGGAACCTCTCCTGAGTTTACCTTTGTACTTAACTGTGATGGTCATCTGGGATAGTGCAGAATCATGATTCATCACTGGACAGCATGCAAAACCATTCATTAGCAGTCCATTCTTTTTCATGGCACCGCTCCCAGTTTAGCTTTTTGTGTTGTGGTATTAACGGCAGCATGAACACGATACAGTAATTCCCTAGTTTAGCTGCTGCTAGACTCCAACCAATGTTGTGGAATGTTGCAGGGAGAATACACCTGTTCTCTGATGGCAGGCACTGATATGAGGGCATTACTATGTGCTTGGTGCACAGTGCAGCAGTCCTCCCCTCTGGTGGTGAGACGTGTTAGGCCGGAATCTTGATGGCGAGTATGCCTGCACTCACATTCGCCTACGGTACATCAGGCCATTATCACATCTGAATGCCCCACAGATATGGAAATTGCAAATTGCATGATTCAACCAACTAGCCAAGTGGAGACCCACAATGAGGCCCCTTCAATTTCTGTCAAATGTTGATAAAGCTGACTCACATGAGTGCACTGCATCCCTGTGTCCTCCACAGTGATTCCTCAACATCTGACACTCTTCACACCCCTTATATACGCCACCAGATTTGGTAACAACACTAAACACAACGAAAACTAATGCACTCCAGTGGCCGTCCTACCTGTCAGAGAGAATTGCAATTCTTATCATATACATACCCATTGATGATGTGCATGTGTACGAAGTTACTTTGGCATTCGACCATGTCTTCTGAATGCTTCACTTTATTTGTCAGGCATCATATTTAAACTTCTTGTAAATGATAAATTGCAATTCAAGAGACGTAATACTATCCATAAATACAGCACTAGGGCATGGATTGTTTTTTCTTATTCCTTATGGATGTTGGTTTTGCCAAAAAGAAAGCTGTGATTTATGCTGGGAAAAGAAATTTTAATCGACTGCCTCGTGATTTAAAACACCTGACATAATCAACTTTAAAAGCATATAGGAATGTTCTCTTATACAGACAAAATTACAAGCTTGTTTTATATACAGGGTGTATAAAAAAGAATCATCCAATTTTAAAAATTCAAAACTATTATGTTATTTGAGATACGTGCATTAACAATGTGCTGTTGGAAAAATCAAACACTCAAGTTTTACATGGTTTGCGCTAGGTAGCAGCAGTGTGTGCCCACTTCAGTTCTAGTAAAAATGATGTCGGGCCAACAAAAAGCGATTTGTGTTCTGCGTTTTGTGCAGTGCAGGTCAGTAATAACTGCTCACCATGACTTTCGTACTAGATATGGTGTGGATCCTCTTACAGCACTGAGCATTAGACGATGGCATGAACAATTCCCAGAAACAGGTTGTTTGTGTAAGGGCAAATTGCTGGGCCATCCCAGAGTGTCTGACACAACATCAAACACATCCACCATAGCTTCACAAGGAGACCGAAAAAATCCATTCGCCGTACATCTGGACAGATCGACATGCCCTCGATGACCATGGCATGTATTGCGTCGACATTTTCACATGAAACCATACAAAATTTGGCTACTGCAAGTTCTACATCTACACCTTCCTGATTGAGAGCTGGCTGATGTGCACGTCATGTATGGGTTAACTGAATGCTACAGAAGAGTGGCACAACAACATCATGTTGAGCTGTTTCTGCATCAGTTCCAATCACCTCTGGCTCTGGGGGTTATTGCATTAATCTGTGTTTTGTGTTGTACATTTTGGTGATTCTGTATCACAAGCTATTTCACTGTTGTGAAGGTATTTTCACAAAAACAAACTGAATAAATCGTAATTATATTATTGCTCTTTTATGAACCACTGCAGACCCTGGGTCCTTTATATCTAAATACTCAGAAACACTCTCAGGATAACCTATGAAATTTTGTCAGTAGATTTCAGGTTCACACTTAATGTATAGTATAAACAAAATCATTATATTTAAAAAATGAGTAAAAAGTCAATTTTTATATAGTAATCTTCAGTTTGTATTTCCAGTAGTATTGTCTTTATGCTTTTATTAACACTCAGAGGAGGTCTGTCAACAAGAATTAACTATTCACATTCAAAGCACATGTATTGAGCACACATGACTGTACAGATGGAGCCAAACTATCTGCCTCAGCAGAGAATGGCTTTATTTATGCATATTTGAAATGTTGTTCCAAATTCAGTATTCCATAAGTAAGTCCTAAAACCATCCATAAATCACATATAAACAATTATCAGAGACAGACAATTATCAGAGACAAGAATTGAACCAGTGGCCCGTACACTGCCAACCATTGGATATAACCGTTACATCATGGCAAACAATGCACAGCATATGGCATTGCCCCCCCTCTCTTGCTAAACAGTCACACACTATTTCAGGATGGACTGTATGTTTCTGGATGTAATCAGTGGTCCTTTGTTTGTGCACACCAAACAATTCGTACACTATGTGATCAAAAATATCTGGACACCCCCAAAAACATATGTTTTTCGTATTAGGTGCATTGTACTACCACCTAGTGCCAGGTGCTCCATATCGGCGATATCAGTAGTCAGTAGACATTGTGAGAGAGCAGAATGTGGCATTCTGCGGAACTCCTGAACTTTGAGTGTGGTCAGGTGATTGGGTGTCACCTGTGTCATATGTCTGTATGCGAGATTTCCACACTCCTAAACATCCATAGGTCCACTGTTTCCAATGTGGAGTGGAACGATGTGAAGGGACACATACAGCTGACTGACAGAGACTGCTGACAGTTGAAGAGGGTCGTAATCTGTAATAGGCAGACCACCACACAGGATTTCCAGACTGCATCAGTATCCACTGCAAGTGCTATGACAGGCAGGAGCTGAGAAAACTTCGAGTTCATGGTCGAGCGGCTGCTCATAAGCCACATGTCACGCTGGTAAATGGCAAACGATGCCTTGCTTGGTGTAAGGAGCATAAACATTGGACGATTGAGAAAAACGTTTTGTGGAGTGACAAATCACGGTACACAGTGTCGGTCTGATGGCAGGGTGTGGGTATGGCGAATGCCCGGTGGACATCATCTGCCAGCGTATGTACTGCCAACAGTAAAATTTGGAGGCGATGGTGTTATGGTATGTTCATGTTTTTCATGGAGGGGGCTTGCACCCCTTGTTGTTTTACATGGCACTATCACAGCACAGGCCTACATTGATATTTTAAGTATCTTCTTCCTTCCAACTGTTGAAGAGCAATTCATGGATGGCGACTGCATCTTTCAACACGATCGAGCACCTGTTCATAATGCATGGCCTTTGGCAGAGTGGTTACACGATAGTAACATCCCTGTAATGGACTGGCCTGCACAGAGTTCTGACCTGAATTCTATAGGGCATCTTTGGGATGTTTTGGAACGCTGTTGTTGTGCCAGGCCTCACCAACCTCAGTGCAGCAGTCCATGAAGAATGGGCCACCATTTCCCAAGAAACCTTCCAGCACCAGGTTGAACGTATGCGTGCGAGAGTGGAAGCTGTCATCAGGGCTAAGGGTGGGCCAACACCATATTGAATTCCAGCATTACCATTGGAGGGTGCCATGAACTTGTAAGTCATTTTCAGCCAGGTGTCCAGACACTTTTGATCACATAGTGTATGTTCTGGCTATGTTGTCATATCCTAATGGTCACTGTGACACTTGACTGGAGATACTCCTTTCAATCATATTCACTGTAATGGAAGCCCTATCATTGATCTGTCCTTAAGGACTATGATAATACGCAAAGGACGTGAATGAAATCTCTACACTTTTGTCTCCACGATGTTGAAACATAATCCTCACCTTCCACACAGGTGTCCAGGTCCAAATGTTGCTTATAGGCAACATTCACAGTCTTTACCCTAGGTGTCCCATGATTGTATGCAGACCAGTGATATTGTGTCTTCATGTCTTGTTATCAGTTGTTGAATATAATCAAACTGAGTGTTGCCAGGTTGAAATGCAGACAGTTCTTGCTTCAATCTCTCAGTTATGATGTGAAACCAACAGTGCCTTGGTTTTACTTGTGAGTGCCATGAGAGGCATTATTGTATACGAGCCTCTCTGATATCATCATGCACTGAGAGCAGATCTACAGACACCTTCTAAAATAACCTATGAGGCCATTTGCCTGTAGGTGATAGGCAGTAATAATTAAGTTGTTTGTCCACTAGCAAGTAACTTCTGTGAGCACTTGATGGTGTGTTTACATTGGAAAAAAAAATCATGTGTGAGTTTACTTTTGCTAGTTGCTTGTTTTATATCGTCTTCTGATATGAATGAGTAACCCATAAACACAGCCAAGCTTGTCATGAGCTGAACATGAAAGGAATGACAACAAAGGTAACCAGAAAGTCAAAATCTACAGCCTGCTCATTATCAAAATAGCAGCTAGGCAGATTTGTAAGAGCTCATATGGCTGGCTACCAGCCACTCGCCTAGCTCCGTACCACCAGGAATCGGGCCCATGTGACCTGTCTCTCATGCCTCTGGTGGTGCCATGCAGTCACTGACTGTAATGACTTCGAGCCACTATTAGTCTCGTGTGCTGGTGGGGATATTAAATCTTGGGCAACTTAATTTCAGGAACTTGCTGCAAGTATTTGCTGAAGAAAAATCATAATGAAAAACAGTCTGTTAAGAAGAAAAGAAATGTTTGGGTGTAGAAATGGATACAGAGGCATACTTATTTAAGTTATCAAGAAATACTATTGAGTGAAATAAAATCTGAGAACTTTGCTCAAATTAAAAACTTTCTGAGAATGTCGTATGTAAGTTTCAAAAATCAAATTGTACATTGCACAATCAAATATTTGAAAATAAGATACAAATATGTAATGAGTTATATCACCAAGAGATCGCCTTTTAATTACTCTTCAATTTTTGCAAACCATATTTACTATTTTTATCACAAATGTAATTCATCTACATCTACACTAACATTAAAAAACCAACTACAATTTAAAGCTGTCTATCATTCTACTTCCACTTCTGGTGAAACAAAGTAATTGGTAAATTCATTTCTGACTTCATTGGCTGATGGCAGCCAATTATACGTTAGTAGGGGTTCGAGAGGTTAATTTGTTTAGGCCCATCTGTCCTTGCACCATTTTCCTTTTTGGCACTGACATTTTTGTATCACTATTGAACACTCAAAACTTCTGCAACTTTGTAAGAAAGTTCTGGCAACTGACAAGTTTACCAAGTACTTGCAGCAAGATGCAAAAAAACTCTTTCCACTAACTCGTGGAAGCCACTTGTGGAAGTTAACAAAACTTGCTGGAGATGTTTCCACATCAAAGAACATGCAGAAATTGCATCTTTAAGTGACTTGCAGAAGTTCACTTGTTAGTGGACGCATGCTTTTAGAGATGAGCAACCTCTACCCTAACTCATTCTAAAAGCTAGCTCCTTCTACAGAATGAGTGAGCAGTGGCTCAGAAAAAAAGAGCGGTAGCTCGTCCAATCTGAAATATCTCTCTAGTGACGTCAGTGAGTGAAACTAAGATTCTAGGATAGTGTCTCGTGCACCATGTTGAATTAATCACTATGACATATACCATTATAATAAAGAACATTTCCCAAGCTGTACAGAGATGTGCATGTACCTTACTGTAGTGAGGAATGTTTCTCAGTCCTGAAAAGAATAGAAAATGAAGAAGTGTCAGTTCTTCAGATTGCTGTAGTAACGCAGAAAACACTTTGAGCCATACATTTCTATTCTTGATTTGAAAAGAAAATCTCAAATTTCACAAACCCAATAAATGATTACATACTTTTGACTAAGCTTTGAGTACAGTATTTCTTTTCCTTCACATCATTTGATGTACCATCGCGGTCGGAATATATTGTCAGCCGTGACATGAACCACTCGAGCTGTAGTCGTCAGTGTGCAAGGAGGTGCCATACTGACACATACGGTGATCTAGAAAAGGGGTCATATCTCTGAAATTAAATTTTTCGGGAGACACAAAAGACTGTTATATTACACAGTGGGTTTAAGCATGGTGTCATGGAGTTTCTGTGTAGTAATTGGTACCAGTGCAAAACAGTATTCACCATTACAACATACTTTATCTATTTAGTATGGTCAGTAATCCAGTCTGAATATGCTGGAGTTGAACCTTTTTCAAACCTGATAATGTTGATGAGACGAGTAGTGTCCTGTTTACAGGAGAAGGCTTGTGTTATGCAAGTTTATATTAGTATTATTCATTATAGCAATAAAAGAGTGTGCTATGAGGATACAGGTTTATTCATAAGTTACCCAAAATACAGCCACAATCCCAATACAGCAAAGCAAACAATGATGGCATGCTGCATCTTTATCCTGTCCATCATTAAATGGCCACTGGCAAATACTGGTATAAATGGTTTCTGCTCGTCAGGTATGTATTGTAGAATTTTCTTTACATTGTCTGGTTTCTCCTATTTTATTGGAACAGGTCCATCATATGCTTATTTATCTGGACATGGCCCACACTCTAACTCATTATGTATATAACGAGCAGTTCTGTTGATGCGACATGACGCCTTGTTGTCCCAAACAATGCATACAGATGTATAGATAAGTTATCTCCATAATCTGAAAAAAAGTGGACATAACCTCTTTTCCAACTCACCAATTCAAATATTTTCAGGAAGTAGAAAGTTAATTTCAATATTGTTCTATATATTACATTGTATTTTTTCTCAATAAAATTTTGTAAATGCAACAAGAGTAAATTTTATTATTGTGTGTACCAAATAGAATAAAAAATATCTAGAATTTTGTTGTGATATTTTTAAATATAAAATGTAGGACATTTTCAGAAATTTCAAAACTACAAGGAACATAGCAGAAATTTATTAATCCCCTTTCTGTGTTCTTTCAAAAACAGGCTCAAATTAGATAAAAATACAGCTGAAGTGATCTGAATTAGAAAGGTAATGCACCTTCATTTCATTTATTTTAGTAAATGAATAATGAATGTTGGGTTATGAATAATAGCTACTTCATTGCAGTAAGTGAGCAGTTCTGATCCGATCCTGGCGAAGAACAGTTTTCCTCATTGCTAGTTCTCATCCAGTGTATGATTTTGCATCCTGAAAATACTTATGACTCCAGTTTTAATACTTTTCCACGATCTGGGATCATCACATATGGTCCTCTCATCACATATGGTCCTCTGTTCTTCAAGATGACATCTTCTCCAGTAAACCTGGCAATTTAATCTCTCAGATTTTCTTAGTGCAATTGTTTTTTTTTTCTTTTTTTTCCCCCCCAGTCGATTTGTTGTTTCTATTTTTAAGCACAATATTTCGAGTTTTCTTCAGGTGCTGCAATCTGCACTCAGTTTTTGCTGCATGCCCTCTCAGTTTTTTCTAGCTCCAGTGGATAAGATGGCAATGACTCACGAGATCTTAGTAAACTGAGTGCCAGACCCCAAGCCTTGTTTAAATTGAAAGCTGCATCGCATTTATGAAATTTACCAATGCCTCTGTTTCGATGGACTTCTTCATTATGCTGTCCCAGGAACTGGGCAGTTGGACCATTAAACTGATCTTTTAGTATTTCATTTCATGATAATACTCAAGACAGTGCTTGGCAATGTCTTGTCTTGCATGATTGTTTTAGTCAGGCATATCACCGATGTTCCTTGCATGTCTTCTTGACTATTCCAATAGTATGACCCTCGTAGGACACACGACATTTGCATGGAATGTGGTACACAACTGTCTTTCAGAGTCCTAGATGATGTTTATCATTATGAAGAAGTTTTCTTATATTTGTTGATGGGAACAAAATACACTGGACGCCGTAATTCTATAGGAGTCTACAGATCTTTCCAGAGATTTGGCAGGCATAAGGCAGAGCAGTTCTTGACTTGC
Organism: Schistocerca americana; assembly: GCF_021461395.2. NCBI lineage: Eukaryota > Metazoa > Arthropoda > Insecta > Orthoptera > Acrididae > Schistocerca > Schistocerca americana. The sequence goes on along the minus strand of NC_060130.1, from coordinate 653,437,957 downwards.
CTTTTTCTCTGTCTCATCCTCTTCCTCAGGCATTGGTGGTTGTGAGTGCATTGCCTGCTCAATTTGTCGAGCTAAGGACAAGTTCCTTCAGAACGCTATTCATAGGTGTTGTAGTTCTTTGGTGAGGCTCGCCTTATCTGGTAGCTTTTCAAACTCTGTTAACGAGAGTCTTTAGTAAGGAATTTCCTTGTGGCGGATGTTGATGGTTCAGAGTGTGGAGACAGAGGTCATTTTGCATGGGTTTTCTGTGTGCACTGTGACTAAGGGGTCTGACCTTTCTTCTCTTAACTAACATACTGAGGAAAGGTCGCTTCATGTTTCTCATTCCATACAGTTATCATCCACAAATGAATATAAACACTATGGTTTGAACTTTGGTAAACACTATGGTTTGAACTTTGGGGAATCCTAGTATGATTGCTTCATAGTATTCCATGCATAGGTATGCCTCAACTAACGATAACGGTACACATCACCACGCCATCAGTTTTTCCACAAGATCTTTCATCAAACGGTGGTAGTTGATGTGAGAAGGTGCCTAAAGAGTTCAGTGAGATCTCACATTCTCAGTGAATAAGTTGGTAAGAGCGAACTGTACATTCACAACTCTGCTCACTTTGTACCAATGACTCAGTAGCCAAGCCTGGAGTTTGCACTGTTGTATTAAGTCATGAATGGCACTTGTGCAAAGTCTTTAGTATGTTGCAAATGCCCTTTGTCGTAAGAACAGTATTCTGTGTAGTTGTGAGTACATGATGTCAGAGCTAAGTGAATTCGAATGTGGGCAAATAGTTGTTGCTCTTATGGTGGGTGCTTCTGTAACCAAGGGGGCTGAAGTGTTTGGTGTTTCAAGAGGCAGTATGTCGAAGATTTATACCGCATACAGGGAAAGGGAAAAACATTATCCGCTAAGTCACAACATGGACGAAAGTGTCTGTCGAGCAATCCTGACATAAAGTCATTGAAGAGGGTTGCAGAGAAAAATAAGAGGACAATAGCTGCATAAGTCACTGCAGAGATGAATGTTGAATTCGCAAACTGTGTCAGCCCCAAAACTACACAAGGGAAGCTCCAAAAACAGGAAATTGCTGAGCATGCTGGAATTCCAAAACTGCTCATCAGTGATGCAAATGCATGTAACAGCACAGTGTGGTGCCTAAGCCATAAAACCTGGACTATGGAAGAACATCATTTGGTTGGCTGTTTCCAACTTCTGGCAGAGTTTACGCCCCAAGAATGAGAGATGTCAGGGGTTCAGTAATGATGTGGGCAACTGTGAGCCTTATGGTTACTCTGCAGGGGGACATTACTGCCAATGAAAATGTGACCATTTTGGCTGATCAGGTCCATCCCTTGGTACAGTGTTTGTTCCCCAATTGTGATGCCGTGTTCCAAGACGATGGCCCCCTGATCACACAGCTCGCATCATCCACGACTCATTTTGTGAACACAAGGATAAATTATCGCATCTCCCTTGGCCACCTCAGTCACTGGATCTCAACGTTATGGAGCCTTTGTGGTCTATGCAAGAAACAAGGTTGCGTGATCACCATCCACCTCCATCGTTGTTACCTGAAATTGCCACTATTTTGCAGGAAGAATTGTTTAAGGTTCCCGTGAAAACCTTACCGGATCTGTATTTATTTATCCACTCCAACACTACTGGAAGCCGTTTTAAATGCCAATGGTTTCCCTAAACCATATTAGGCATGGTAATGTGTTGTGTTTATGGTATTTCCATGTTATTGTCCACCCTCTGTTGCATGGAAAGCGTGAAGCAAATGATACTTTTGTAATATGGCAGTGAATTTGCATAATAACACAGCTTGCAGCATTTGAAGAAAATGACTGGGTCCATCATAAAAATACCATGCAAAAATGGAAACAACTATTCTGCTGAACACTCGAAAGCGTCTGTGATCTGTGGTGCTTCAGCAGTTGTACAGCAGTGAAGACAGTAGAGCGGAAAAAGAACTCAGTGTGCACTGTTCCCATTTGTCAATGTGGTAAACCTCGTTAAGAGACCAATTCCAATCCGAGCAAGAGGAATTGGTAGATGACCTGAGTGGCGGGTAGAGAAGGGGGGGGGGGGGGGGGGGGTGGGGAGAAGGTGACTGAGTCACATACTTCTGTTGTTGGGCATTCCCCCTACAGTGGCTTACACAATTCCTGACAGATCAGTAGAGATCTGGCCAATGATACCTGCTTCTGATTTTATCAAGGACCTTCATAAATCTGAAATGGTCTGATGTTGTAGTATTGGGAAAATACTTCAGAAGGGCTGGCCATAAATGAACTGGGATAATGCGCAACCATTTCCATCCCATTTTGCCATAATTTATTTTAGATATTGTTCCCTCTATTAACCTGAATCATCTTTTGGTAACTTTTTCATTCTCTAAGGCATTTGTTTTGCTCTACTGCCCAATATTGCAACAATGACAGTAATAGTGCCAGTGCTGCAGTATTCTTTCCAATGGATTCCATGAAATGCAGTTTGTTGTGCAACATTTAGCATTGCTGCCATTTGCTTCTGACTCAAAGTATCATCTTCATCCAGTATTGCTTGCAATTCGGCGTCTTCGAACTTTTTTGGTGGTCTTCTACGTTCTTCATTTCTTACATCCAAAATCATTATTTCTGAACCGTTGAAACCATCTTTTTTTTTTTTTTTTTTTCAAATGAAAACAAAAAATTAATGCTTTCCGCAAATCATCACTTTCCTGGCACAAAATTCGACATTGTTAACACAATGAAAACATATGATGTTGTTTTTTTCCTTGACTTGATGAATACTAAATATCTTTGACAGATGTCATACCAACCAAACAAAAAAAATTAAGGCTCGTTCACAACAAATGTTCCCTATCGACACATTTGTATCTTAACACTCATTTCATACCGGTATACCTGGTAGACTAGCAAAAGTGTATTGTAAGAATTATATTTGGTGTTTGTTGAGAACATCCTCTACAAAACACTTGGTATCTTGACAATATGCATTAAGTTCTTTTACATTACCATATTTCCCTGGTCTCAAAAAACTAATGCAAGCATGAATATAACCAACAGCAGCCTCTACAGAGACTTCAATGGCTTAACATTAGCACAGAAAGGAGTCCAACATATGGGTACATATGTCTTCAACTACTTAACAGTGCATATTAAATGTATTGAAGATAATGCATTGGAGTTTATGATTGAATTAAAGACGTTCTTTTGGGTAATTGCTTCTACTACATTGAAGAGTATCTTCACAGTATCTCTTAACGCCTTAATGCCAAGGGTCAAGAATTTACATCATACCAATACTGTGTTAATAACTGGAAGGTTAACTGTTTTCGGATGCCAGTGCCAGTAGATGCCGATTCTTCATGAAGCTACCAAGACTTCTGCTAAGTGTTTCTGGTGCCTGTAAAGCACCACAATGTTTCATTTTTATTTTTCATCTAGAAATTTATTCGGGCATTAAGGAGTCAAAATTAAATGTGTTAGATTGTATTATAATTAATATCAGCATTGTAATATTACAATGTTTCACAATGTCAAGTCATTTCATTTACTTGCACTTAAATATATGTACATCCTTCATTTCTTCCCAGAGACCTCTCTCCATGGGATCCATGGAATATCATGAATGTTCTGTAATGCAACTCCCAAAGCACTGTAATGTTTTTTTATTTGCCACTTGGAAAACATCTTGCTCTCTGGCTGTATCTGTCATACCCTTTCCATGGTATCTTTGCTCTATACAGCATGACAGTGCAGGTTACCAGTTACTGACATTTTCTTGTAAGACAGAGGGAGAGCATGCCTACCCTATTTAGTATTTGACCACTATTTTAAAACTACCAGTAAAGTGTAAAGGTTGCTTCAGGTATACATTTATGAAAGAGCTTCGCTGATCTTGGATGACCAGGTGGGAGATTTCAGATGACATCCTTTATAGCCTTATTCTATACTAGTCACTCGCATCATCCCTTCATAAAGAGTGTATTATACAAAATGAGAGGGCTGGTAGAGTGGGTCGTAACAAGCATATTTCATATAGTAACTTGTGTCTGCATTCCTCAGCGTACATCGCTAGACAATGTTGAACAGCGTCGCATGCTGCCAAGAGGGTAGGTACACAACATGCCATCTGAGCCGTCATGGTAGTGACTCTACAGGGCAACAATTTCAATGTATTTGTGACATCAAGGTAAAAGATGTTGGGTTGAAGTTTTATGACCTTTATTTGCAAACACTGGAGTCAACATATTTGCAGATATTCCAGGTGGGACAACACTATGGGTTTTCTGCCTCTTACTGGAATGTGAAGGCATTGCTTTTGGCTGTGCAAATGACTGTTTGATACGTGTTGCATAGAGGGCAGCACCTGTGCACACTGCAGAGTCTACTTCATCCTGTATCAGTTTGTCATCAAATGGGGACACTCTTGAGTTTGTTACTGTGTGGGGTGGACAGGAAATGGAGGAAAGGGCAGACATGCATTGTGCTTACAGCGCAACAAATGGAAATGCTCATGCTCCCCAGCGTTTGTATGTGCGGTGCCATCCACAGGTCCCTACGAGAGAGAGATGTTCGCTTGAGGTATGTTTTTCACTGACACATTCTTGTAATGGCACATGTGCATTTAAGGCCTGCTTCAAAGAAGTACCCACGCCCTTCACCCAGACAATATTCCATGTCGAATTGAGTTCTGACAGTGGTTTTCACGAAGGTGTGACATTCAACCTGACTCTCCAAACTGTGTACTTTTTTACATATGAGGCATCATTTACATGAGAGGGTGTGTTAAATAGCCACAGCCGCAGTGATTAGTGCATTGGACTTGCATTTGGGAGGACAACTCTTCAAATCCGTGTTCAGCCAACCAGATTTTGGTTTTTCGTGATTTCCCTAAATTGCTCTAGGCAAATGCCAGGATGATTCCATTGAAAGGGCATGACTGATTTCCTTCCCCCTCCTTGACACAATCAGAGCTTGCGCTCTGCCTCTAATGACCTCAACGTCAACGGGACAGTAAATCCAGCTTTCCTTCTTTTGTTCCTCCCTTCCGTGTGAGCATGTAAAAATCCCCACACGCCTCTGTATGTGGTCACCAAGATTGCTTCACTGTCGATATTTGGGCCAGCTTGGTAGGCGTTATTCCGGTCGGTCCATACATGTTCCCCCAGCGACTGAATGCAAACAGATACGTAATATTTTTACAAGAAACTCTGCCAGAGTTGTTGGAACATGTTCCACTCACTGTGCGACAACTAATGCGGTACCAACACGAAAGTGCACTTTGCACATGCAGTGTGAATGCATTTGGATTAAACCTTTGGTGAGAACTGGATAGGGTGCAGTGGGCTGGTGGCATGGCCTGCATGTCCCCTGCCCTGCCCGTCCCCCTCCTCCCCTCCCCCCCCCCCCCCCCCCCCCCGACTTCATCCCAGTGATTTTTTTCTTCTGGGGCCACCTGAAATGTATTGTCTTTGAAACAGCCATTGAGACGTGAAGACCTGATAGCCTCCAATGCAATTTCCACTTTGCTTAAAGTGTTTGAAAGAGTGTGACGGAATATTCCAGTGTCGTTGCACAGTGTACATTCAAGGAGGAGGAGGACGTAATTTTGAGCACTTTTTCTAACTGTTTTCAAATAAAGGTTATAAAGCTTCACCCCAACTTCTCATTTACCTTGGTGCCACAAATACATTGAAAACATTGCTCTGCAGACCTGCTACCATGGCAGCTTTGATGGCATGTTGTGTGCTTATCCTTTTGGTGATGGGCAACACTATTTGACGACACCTAGCGCTGTATGCTAAGAGATTCGGACATGGGTTTCTATGTAAGATATGCTTGTTATGGCCCACTTGACCAGCCCTCTCACTTTCTACATTTATTTCAGTTACACCCTGTATATATTGACAAATTCATCGTCTTCTATTCCTGATACTAAGTAACTTCTGTAGCAGAAATGTCTGTCCTCCTCAGTGTAGCTTATGGTCCTTTATTGCACCAATTACCACAGTTGAAAATCAGAGTCACCTTAACACTTCACCTCTATGTTGCCAGAGCAATACAGTGTTCATCATTTTGTGTGTGTGTGTGTGAGAGAGAGAGAGAGAGAGAGAGAGAGAGAGAGAGAGAGAGAGATTGGAGGGGGGGGGGGGGGGGGGGGGAAGAAGCATATTGTCTGTGTCACATGAAATGTATGCAGTTTACTTAATTTTAAACATTACCATATAGGAATGTTCTGAAGGAAAAATATATGTAGACCAATTGCATATTCATATGGTAGTACTACCCTCATTGCAGTTACTAACATTCTTCTTGGAACACTACTCATAATTATATACAGGCATGATTAAGTGAGCTGAAATAATTCTGTGTGTACAACATTGTCTCTAGGTGTCCTTCTTACGTAATTCACAACAAGAGCAGGAAAGAGTTGAATCAGAAATATGGAAGGAAATAGTTATGTTATCAAAATTGCATCATCCCAATGTACTACATATTCTTGGTGCTACAAAACAGAATGGTCATTTCAACATATTTGTTGAGTGGATGGCTGGTGGATCTATTGCCACACTGCTGGATAGCTATGGTCCATTCAGTGAGTCTGTTATCATCAACTATACAAAACAAACTCTTCAAGGCCTGAACTATCTGCATAAAAACCATATTTTGCACCGTGACCTGAAAGGTAAGCACACTGATGTTTTGAATTGTCTTGATTGCTGTAGTAATTACAATAAAAATTTTATGAACAGTTGAATAATCATGAAAGTATTATGTTATTTACTGACTTGTTACAGGTGCAAATCTCTTAATAGATAGCACAGGCAGAAATTTATGCATAGGTGATTTTGGGGCAGCAGTGCATTTAGAAACTCAGACAGTGGTGTCAGGAGAATTGCAAGGTCAAATTCTTGGAACTATTGCATTTATGGCTCCAGAAGTCCTAAGGGGAGAAAATTATGAACACTCCTGTGATATTTGGAGTGTTGGTTGTTGCATTATTGAAATGGTTACCACAAAACCACCATGGAAAGAAAATCAGATGTCCAACCACCTTGCTCTTATGTACAAAGTAAGTACTGTCAAGATACCCAGTGAATTCAGACATTAGAGGTTTTGATTTTCAACATTTTTCCTTTTAAACACCAGATAATTTAACTACACACATTAAAAAAAGTTTTGCATCACCTCAGTTCCAAGAGTTCTGGAATCTGTACAGAAAATTGGAATAGAGACTAACATAAACATCATTTCCACCCTTTTCATTGCTCATGAAAATCACACATTGCATGTTGTACCACCATACAGCGAGACCTTCAGAGGTGGTGGTTCAGATTGCTGTACACACCGGTACCTATAATACCCAGTAGCACGTCCTATTGCATTGATGCATGCCTGTATTTGTCGTGACACACTATCCACATGTTCATCAAGGGACTGTTGGTCCAGATTGTCCCACTCCTCAACGGCGATTTGGTGTAGATCCCTCAGAGTGGTTGGTGGGTCACCTCATCCATAAACCACCCTTTTCAATCTATCCCAGGCATGTTTGATAGGGGCTCAAGTCTGGAGAACATGCTGGCCACTCTAGTCGAGTGATGTCGTTATCTTGAAGGAAGTCGTTCACAAGATGTGCACGATGGGGGCATGAATTATTGTCCCTGAAGATGAATGCCTCTCCAATATGGTGCCTATAAGTGTCACTATCAGTGGGAGGATGGCATTCACGTATTGTACAGCTGTTACGGCACCTTGCACGGCCACCAGCGGTGTACGTCGGCCCCACATAATGCCACCCCAAAACAGCAGCGAACCTCCACCTTGCTGCACTTGCTGGACAGTGTATCTGAGGCATTCAGTCCGTCAAATGGGAAAGTATGCGCACAGCTCTGTGATCAGAAGTGTCCACAGCACATTCACTGTGAAGATGTAGAAGAAAGTACAACACTTGGTCACCAAGAATGTTGAAATAGTTATCCTCGTTTGTGTTGACAGTAACCTGAACATCACAGAACCATCTTCGGCCTGAACTACACCATCCACACACTACAGGTTAAACATCTTATTGAACGTTCAGTGCACTTGACACCTTGTATCATTTGAAAAGAGGCAAAATTGTAACTTGCTGGTCAACACTACACATCTCCGGTCAGCTGTTGTTAATTTTCTGTGTTGTTTGTCTATTGAAGACACGCAGCTTTATGTGCCACGGTGATCAGTGGCTCTGTGTGAAGTGTCTGATTCCAGATATTCATTGAGGCAGTAAGTTCCCTTCAAATTGTTCACTCGGAAACTGGTTGAGATACACTTGTATTCACTGGCAGTAGCAATTTGTATTGGGTTTGAAACCAGTTGTAATTGACAAAGTGTGACACTCATCTCTAATCACTGTCGAATGGAATCTTTTTACAACCACTGTTCTTACACTGTGTTAATATGGCTACGAGTGGTACACCATTGCTCGTAAACACACTGGACAGTCCTTAGTGGTACACCAACAAATTGGACAGTTTGATTCACGCAGTTAGCAGGCTTGTGTCCAAACACGATTAAACCTTTCTGCCATTTTGTCATGTCCCAATGTCAGTCCATCTTGCTGTACTGTTTCCATACAACCAGCTGACACAAATGCACCATGGCTTACATCAGTAACAGTGTGTCACATAGCATTTTGGAATGCTTAGAAGGAATAGAAGTTATACCAAAGTGGCTAATATGTTGTTATAAGAGGGGTGACATTTTTTGTCGATTAACTAATAAAGTTTTAAAGGTACAGTATATGTAACTATTTATTTGCCATATGTATTACTGGGAACTCAAGTGCAAATGAAAGTGGTTCCCTTATATAAATCTCTCAGGCTGGTGCTTCATTTTCTACTCTTGAAAGTAGCACTATATGCAATAGTGTGGAAGTGATATTAACCTGCAACATCCATTGAATCCTGTCCTTAGTTTCTGGGTAACAGTCATTAAGATCGGGTTTTTTAATTTTAAAAAACAAGAGTCGTCATGAATACTGAGAAGATGAGTTAACTGGCTGTGTAACTGCAGTGATATTCATATTGGATTTACAGCATGCTGGGTTAGTAACAGGAGAGCAACTTGTGTTAACCAGTTTGGCGTAGAAAACAAAGTTACAAAATTCAGTTACTTTTATTTAAGTTGTGACCTTTGCATGTTTGTCATGCCAATTGTCACTGAAAACTTTATGTAGACTCAAGTATGTACAATATTAACATGGTTTGTGTGCTATCACACAATACACCAATTTTCCTGTTTGGATAATTCAATAAAGAGTTCTGATACACAAAACTGGTCATCAGTTAAATAAAAAGAACCGCACGCGCCCACACACACACACACACACACACACACACACACACACACTACTTAAGTAATAAGTTGTTTTAGTAATTCACCCGTCTCTTCAACTTTCATTACATTTGTCCCATTTTCTCTAATTTACAGATAGCCTCAAGCAAGGAACCTCCATTCATTCCTCATACTCTTGGCATGTTACTTAAAAATGTTGCACACAAGTGTCTGCAGATAAAACCAGAACTGCGGCCTACAGCAAAAGAACTACTTAATCATGAGTGCTTCATAAACACACCTGAATATATTGGTACCTGTAGTAATAATGTTTAAAGACTTAAATCAAGGATGGAACAACACTCTAAATGTACTATTTATTTTATATAAAGTTAAAACTATATTTTTATATGGCTTGTTGAATAAGACTGATTATTAAAGTATTCATATTTTCAGTACATGCTTTTTAAAGCATTGATTGTATGAAAATTACATCAGTATTCTCAATTTTATATCTATATATCATTCATTGATATAATATTGTGGATAAACATGCTATGTGTGCCTTATCATAAAACCTGTTGGTTTTACTTCCTGTTTGTATTTAATATAATAGGAATAGTAGTAAGAAAAAGCACAAGAATAAAAACAGATTTTATATGAATAAAACTCTTGAATCATCATTTTGCATTTATTAAAGAACTAATTGCAAGAATGCTCCAATAATATGTATATTTTTTATGTACTTAGATATTCTGTGGGGATTTTAATTTTTCATGATCATCTTGTATGAAACATGCATGCAGAACTAAGTTGTCAACAAGCTGTGGACATAAATTAGTGCCCAGTGTAAAAAAATGGAGGTATTTGGTCAGGCTCAAATGACTTCAAAGCAGGTAAAATATACTAAGAAGATTGTAATAATTTGAGACACTGGTATATCACCTAAGGAATAAAATACTTGAGGGTATGGAAGAACAGGTGAAGGAGGATAGCTGCCAATGACTCATGACGACCGCCTCCTGCTTGACACAGATTCCAAGAACTTTTATACAATAGTATGCATATATAAAATACATAATTTGATGAATATGACCTAGGAGGAAGCTAAAAACCTGGCGGCTGATAAGAGTTCACTGGAGGAAACTTCTTGTCTGATATGCTTCCTAGCATTAGAGAAACTGGGTCTAAATAAGTAAGTAACCATACTGACCTAATTCTTAATGATCTTTTTGTAACATTAAATTATTTGTTGTTGTAACTATCTACTGGGAATCAACACACGTTGTGCAGGGTATACACTGCTTTTATTGCATAAGGTAAGTTAAAACTGTGTTATCAGTGAGGACATTCAAGCATGCCTTATGGACTGACTTAAGACTACAGTGTACCATAGGCTTCCAAATTCTAAGAGTGTCTTTGCAGAGTTTGGAAGGAAAGGGGAGAAGCCTGTGACAAGTCGAGACTTTTTCGACCTGTAATATGTCCTTAGATAGCACATTTGGCAGCCCTGTGCACACAAAAGTCTGGAATCCACATTACAGTCCTGGCCTGGCACACTCAGTTTGGACTTGTTACATTGAGTCTAGTTATGCACAAGAGGTACTCGACATTTCTTGTGAACACGGCATGTACATGAATTAACATGTTAGTACTAGCTCAGTAGTTAGGTTTCTTCTATAAATATAACCAAATTGTGGTATTAGTTCACATTCATGTCGGATTTTTCATGTACTTGACTCGAGCATAATTTGTATTTCGCAAATCGTCACATTTAAATTCTGCCAAGTTGTTCATATCTAAGTAATTAAACTAAGGGTTGGATGATTAGGTCAGATCTGGAATGCAGAGGTACAGCTGCTCCTATCGTAATATTTGTTTGAACACCACAGTGCTTTACTAACAATGATTCAGTTGGCTGTGGTAAGCTCCTACCTCACTCTGAAGCTTCAATTTAGTTGCCTCCTGCTAGCACAGCTTGAGAGATTACAGTATGCCTGCATCTGGCTTGACTTGACCTAAAACTTTCATTGTTGAGAACTATATATGTTCTGAGTCTTGTAAATGACATCATGGTCACATTTGACAATAAAATTATTATTATTTTGTATACTCTGCTGTTGCACTTTCAGCCATTACCAAGTGGTGTAACTTTGCTTTAGCAAATACCAAAAAAATATCAGAAATGTACACATCATCAAATCCACGTTTTGAGTGAGATGTGACAATGACATAGCCAGTGTTTTTTATGTTTTGGCATGTGCCAAAGTACAGTTATAACACTTGGTAGTGGCCATATGGCAGAAATGGCAATAGTGGGTTGCATAGATAAACAATGTCACAGTCAAAGATGTCCACATCATCATGTACATGATGTGAACCCCAGCTCTGAGAAGTTAACATGTTTGACTAATTTGGACAGACATTCCAAGCCATGCAGATGGTCATTGGAGACCTACCAGATGTGAACAAACTTAAGCTTTGAGCTGACAGACTGGCTCATAAAACTTTTATGGTCTTTTTCTTTAGAAATACTGGAGGATGGGAAATTTCTGTGTGCATTTCCAGCTCAAAATGCAGAAGGGGGTGCTATTCTGGAAAATACGCTCTGGTATCCAATTTAGAGTGCAAAAGATACTTAGCGGCTTGACCAAGTAGGCAGCTGAGCTTAGCCAAATGTGGGAGAGTCTATCTACATAACTATCTGCCTCTCTTCACTGGTACACAGGAGCTTCTTTTATTACTACAGACTGAGGTGGGATTTCCTCAAAAGCAAATTTACAAATGTTCGATGCACATGCCGTAGTATGCAAAACTGGTCCCTTTATTTCTTACTTCCCGTTTCCTTACTTAATATTGAAAATGTGCTGGTTGATTATGTATTGGGTTAGCAATAGTAATTTTATGATAACATAATAATTTATGAGAAGTAATTCATTTAGATACACTGTGTTTCATATTTGAGCAAGACTTTTTGTGAAATTCTTTTTATTAATTGTGACCAATTGATTCAAAAGCTGTATTATTATTAAGGAGCAGTAAGTAGGGAAGAAATGAGAGGGACAGCCAAAGGAAAGCAAGCTAAAAGAAGTAGTAGGGGAAGCATAGCAAGCTTGACTTGGATGTCGAGATGCAGGACAAGAAAAACTTTAGGGATAGGGTGTTTAGACTCTAAAAAATGAAGATCTTGGTCTTCAAAATGAGAGATTGTAAAATTTGTGTTTAACTTGCTTTCTAGGCAGCGAATGGTTGTGTAGTATAAACTTCATGACAGATTATTTTGCAAGTCCAGTTTACATTGCAACTTGGAAATATTCCATGTGTGAAGCCATAGAGCAGCTCTTAAGTGTGTTGGTACACAGTAAACTGCCAATAGTCAAAAACATCTGATGGTCCACAGAATCCCAGGCCTGGAACCACTCTGAAGTGTCCACTATGCTACTGTTAGACACAATTGGAAGTGTTCAGACTTTTCAGCTGATCTCGGCTGTCACCACACAGGTTCAGTTCATTGTTTTGGTTGAAAGTGGTTTTCGTAATTTTTTCTTGTGAACTGGGATCTGTATCTGAATGTAGATATCAAAGTGACTTGTGGAAGTTTTATTGACATTTAAGCAATGACAAATGTTTTTGAAACAAACTTTTTTCAAGTTATAAATCAGGAGAGGAATGTAAGCACATTGCTCTGACCATCAACCAGAAACTGGAGAAAGGTGAGAACAGAAGTATTTTGATGGCTGAATTTAATATTGGTTCATCAACTATAAAGATGAACTAATGAAAGTGGCTTCTCAGTCAATAACAATGCGAATAATTAGACAGCATATTGTACCAATGGTTCATTGCAGTACACTCCAAAGAAAAGTGTGTAACAGGTCCAATGGTTATTAAAAAGGCAGAGAAATTTGGACAAGATTGAGGTTTTGCAGAAAGTGAATGCAGTTTTGCTGATGGTTGGCTCTGAAACTTTTATTAAGTTTCGTCATGGGATTCGAGGATTTCATGTAACTGGAGAAACAGTTTCAACAGACCAAGTCTTAGCAGAAAAATACAAAGACAAGTTTGAAGAAATAATCACAGATAATAATCTAATGGCTTGACTTTTTTTTTGGATTCATACACATCTTATTTTTATCTGTTATTACTTTTATGTTGTAATTTCATGTACTGACACGTTCCATGACCTTGGAGATTTGCTCCTCAGTCTGGTACTATGGAACTAGACGTGTATATAAATAATTAAATAAATAAATCAGATTTACAATGCCAACGAAACAGGCTTACTGTGACGGTGCTTACCAACATCTACTCTAGCCAGAGAGGTGAAAAGGCAGCTACAGGAATTAAAGAAAGATTGACAGTTTTGATATGTGCTAATGCGTCTGCAAGCCACTGAATAACTCATTTTGTAATTGGCTAATGCGGAAAGCCTCAGGCATTTAACAATGTCATGTACTTGCCTGTTCATTATGACACTCATTGAAATGTGTGGATGACCGCAACACTTTTCAAAAAGTGAGTTTTCCATCATTTTGTTCCACAAGTCAATGAAAGCTTAAAAAACCATGGTCTACCAGAAGACAGCACTGCCATCCTTCTTTTGGGTAACTGTAAAGCACATCCATCAGTAGCTGAGTTAGTTACTGGAAACATATTTGCTACACTTCTTCCACCTAATGTTATGTTACCGATTTAACCAATGGGTCAAAGGATAATCTAGAAATTTAAATGTTTTTATAGGAGCTCTTTCATTCACAGCCTGATAAACACTGGATGTGATGTAACTGCCTTTCAAAAAAAGTTGAATGTACAAAATGTCATCCATGCTGCCACACTGTCGTGGGCTCCAGTACAAAAAGCTACTTTACAACAGTGCTGGAGAAAACTTTGGTCAACTGCAGATCCTAAATTTCATCTAACACCACAGACTGCTGAAGAAAAACAACATCCTGAATCAGTGTCTGAAGTTTTGGATGTGGTAAGAAATGTAACCAACAACAATTCTTTGGAAAATGTATCTGAAAAGGAAGTTGTGGAGTGGCAACAAGTGGATTGCAGTGAAGTTATCAAGCAGGAGCTAACTGATGAACAATATCCAAAGTATAGTACACCCTCAACCTATACACAGACTTTAAGAGAGTGACGTGAAAGAAAAAGAGAGAATCACCTGGGCAGAAGCCATAGCGTCCTAAATAAATTCATTGCTTTTGCTGAATATAATGCCTCTCAACTTATTGATTTACACATCATTAGAAATTATCTCTAAAACAAAGAGGTATAAAAATCTTGAATAAGTCACACTAAAATATTGTACAGTACATGTATGTAAACTAAATGTGTTGAATACAAATTTGGTACTGGCCTAATTTTGAGCTAAAGTTATTAACCAAGTGATTCTGCTACTCAACATTTTACTGCTGAACGTCGTGTTACAGCTGATTTCACTGTATAGCTTGTAAGAAGTACTGACCAGTAGTCCAGCATTTTTGTCAATCTGGCACCATTCTGGACTATTGGACTTCTACTGTATATTGAAGACTCAACTCTTCAATTATTTATTCATGAATTTTAAGGAACACTTGATTAGGCTGCCAGCTAGTTGTGTTATAATGAATAAACTTTGCAATTTATAAGTAATTCCTTGTATTGCCTGGCTAATTTGATCAAATAAACTCTAACTATATTTATTTATTTATTTATAATGCAGTTACAGAGAACTTTATAAACTCGTCAAAAACAACAACAAAAATTTCCATTATTCAAGCAAGTATTGTTTTCAGCAAAGAAATATCAAAGTAATAATAATTAGTTAAAAAGAAAATTAGACAAAATTGAAATTGCAAATTTGTTAAAGGAAATGGAGGGTGTAAAGTACAAACATTAGTAATGTAGAAGAGAATAAAAGAAGGATAGGAAAGCATTAAAAATAGTTGCCCACCACAATCAATGATTGTAAGAGAAAGCCTCCAGATTGCTCGAAGCACATATCATCATCCCCCCCCTCCCTCCCCCCCCCCCTCCCTCCCCCCCCCCCCCCCCCCCCGGCTTGACATTACACATCTTACATATAATTTGTATATTAAGGGTTGATTTCCTAAATTAAGTACTTTTTTTAAGTGGCCCTCAATAGCCCATCACTGTTTACAGATAGTTATGAAATACACTTCAAAGACAATGATTAAAGTGTTGAATATCTGTCATAGTGGACTGGTGGGAATGTAGCCATTTATTATAACATCAATAACTAAAATAGCCTCAGGCTACAAAGACAGTTTTATAACTTTTTATTCCGTGATCAATTTCGAGTCTTCATGTCTCATCTTCATATGTACCTGTGCACAGTTCCCATTTCTTAGCATGGTATATAAAATAGTTGATTGGTGAGAACACAGTCTTTTATCAACCATGACAAAATCATCTATGGAGCCTGAGGCTCTTTTAGTTATTTTTGTTGTAATAAAAGGCTGCATTCCCATCAGTCCACTACAATGGATATCCAAGATGTATATCTTCCACACCAAGAAGTGGAAACTGTACAGAGATACAGCTGAAGATTGGATGTGAAGTCTTCCCTCCTGAATAAAAACAGTTATAAAACCATCTTCACAGCCTGTAATATTTTAGTTATTGTTGTTATAACTATGATAGTTATTACCATTAGTACTGTATGGGACTTGCCAGGAAGACACATCTCTGAATGGGGTCACAGAGTTGCACTTTTCTGAACAGCGTTTTCTTTATTTGAAAGTTTCTATGTAGCTGTGTTTGTATTTCTGTCTCTAATATTATTCTACATAATTACGTAATTTTGTAACTATGTATGTGTTATCTTGTCTTAATGTGTGTTTGCTTCATCTTCTCTTTATGTATCATTGTATGATGATTCAGTTTCTCTACAATCACTGCTGTAATTTAGTTTTACAATTATGTTTATGCTTGGTGTGGGTGTAGATTAATACAACCTGTCTCTTGTGTATTATTGAAATAGTATCCATTGTTCTGTGTAAGTCTTCCCATTGGGAAGATAAATTTATCAAAACATGGTGGTAGCTAGTAAGCTTAATATGGACTCAGAATCACAGAGCACTGAACATCAAGCCTCTGACACCCACGTACTCTACTGAGCAACAAATGTATATTCCTAGCACAAAAAAGATTAAAAAAACAAAAACATAATGTCTAACAAAGGTGGACAGGTGTTGAATCAGAAGGAACAAGGATATAACAGTCTAGTAGAGTGAATGTGAGGTGCCAATCATTACATTCAAAAATGGAAGCAGAAGAACCATGAGTGTATGTTACAAGTGAATGTATTCCTGGTCATGTGCTTTGCATTGATTTGCAGGATATAAGAAATTATTTTACTGTAAGTAGAACATGAATCTTGATGTATAAAGTCTTGATTTGGAGGAATGAGTGCATTTTTGTTACATGGAGACATACATAGTTAAAATACACTAAATTTACACCAAAACAATTGGTAAAGTGTTACATGGATATTTTTATATACCTAAACCCATAAATTTGGCTCACAAGTATCATAATGCTTAAATTATAAACGGGTAAATCTAGATATGTCTTAATATAGTACACATGAGCAATTGATTATGCAAAACATAAAATTAACCAGCTGCCTTGAAATTTATTTTATGCTCATTCTAGCATCAATTCAAATAAAGGTAAAGCCTTCTGACAATCCAGAAGCTTTATATAAAATTGAAGGTGGTGCAGAAAATTAACCCAAAAGTACAGCAGATATTCAACACTTTGTCTTCCTCAAATACAGAGGTTGGCCATGACTGAACTGTTTAACTCTAACGACCACAATGTTTGGTTCACCATTATCCTACGTATTACTTATTGTACACAACCTTCAGGAGGAACATTACAGTGTGCAGAAATGTTTTCCTGGCAGACTGTTTTTGCATTATTGTCAGTTGTCTCATTTCACATTATTTCCTTGTGTACTAATACCCATCGGTATGTGACCTCCTCCTCCCAAGTCTGTAACCCTGCTTACATGCAATGACAAACACATCTGTGTTTGTGGTACTGAGCCTAACTGTCATTAATACCTGTTTAATAATTCTAGGCAACATGCGGAACTTTTCATAACTTACCATATCTAAAGTTAATCTGAAAGCTGATAAGTGTCCAAGGAGCATACTCATTCCAACCCTGTTTCAAAACTGGTATGTCTGCACCACATAATTTCTCTAGGGAATCCTCTGTTTAGAATGCACATGGTCTCATTGCCTTAGGATTGTTGCAAAATTGCCACACTTATTGTAGGATCATAATGATTACAAGAAAGGGCTTAGAGCACTCAAACTAAGAGATGTCTTGTCAACTTTAGAGCAAAGGCAGTGTGCTACCTGGTTCAATAATTAAAAAATATAATACTAATTTGTACACTTCACACACTGTTATTTCCAGTAGACGAAGCATGATGCTGCTGCAGCTTCTCTACTTAAGAAGGTCCTCTTTCAGCCTCACAAGACTGTTTATATCCTGTTCCAGACCCCCCTACCTCAGAAAAAAATCTGAGGAGGTACTGGGAACTGAACCCAGGTTCTTCTATACCAGAGAGAGAGAGAGAGAGAGAGAGAATATCCTTCATTTGGAAAGATACGAACTATGCTAAGTTATTGATAAATTTGATAATTCAGGAATAAAGCAGACAACTCACTGAATAGTAAAAGCGTCAATTTGTTGACAGGCACACAAAAATACTACTTTTTCCCCATTTTATTTGTGCCTACCAAAGCCTCAACTATTCTTCTATTTGGTGAGTTGTCTCCTTTACACCTAAACTATTCACTTTCTGCCAGAACTTTCCTTACAGTATCAGTGATAAAGTAGGGGGTGATACCTAGAACATGGTACCTTCTTTCCCCTATTGTAACACCCTTAAATTAGACTCCTGCGCAATCTTCTTGCTCAATACCTGCACTGCCATTTCCCCTACTACATGCGTTATGTGCCACAATTTGTCATGCCTTTATTGAAGCACTTTTGAGCTCAAAAGGTGATTTCAAATAAGAAGTGTGAAATACAGGGGTTGGGCAAAACTAAGGAAATACCACAGAAATGCTTGTATGAACATAAATGCAGATACTGGCCAAGCCTGCAAGCGGTGCTGTCGTATTTGATCATGAATGAAACCTGTTGCAAGTGTCAGTCATGGCCAGAACAGTGTTCTGTGTAGTTGTTGGAGCCAAGTGAATTCGAATGTGGGCAAATTGTTGTGCTCATGTGGTGGGTGCTTTTGTAACCAAGGTAGCTGAAGTGTGCTTCAAGAGGCACCATGTCGAAGATGTATACTGCATACAGGGAAAGTGGAGAAACATCATCTGCTAAGACACAACACAGACGAAAGTGTGTTGGGTGGTTGTGAAAGATGGAAAAATATCTAAGTCAACAGTCATTCAGACAATAGTGAACTTGAATGAACCTTTGACTCCGCACTGGAGTATGCACTGTTGTGAAAGTTCTTTACAGATCAAAACTGTGCGCTGGACAGAGACTTAAACTGGGCCTTTGCCTTTCATGAGCAATACTCTTGCTGACTGTGCTATCACATCTTCAATACTGCCAGTGAATTCCTCCGATTTTCCAAACTCAACAAGAGCACTCTCCAGCAGGACTGCAGGAAAGCTCCTGTGAAATTTCGAGAGATTGGGGGGAGGGAGGCTTATTGTTAAAATTAAAGTTGTGAGGTCAGGTAATGATTTATAACAGGAGGACTGTCTGTGAAAGCTAAGGAGCTGGTTTTGAGTCCCAGTCCTGAACACAGTTTTAGTTCAGCAGTGAAGTTAATAAACCGTTCCCTGAAGAGTCAAAAAATTTAGAACTTGAAACAGCTGTAGACAGGCTGAATTAAGAGCAAGTGGCAATAAAGCTTTGATGCATGTATCAAGCAACTAAACATTGCAGAGCCAACACATTATGACCACTGCCCACCACAAGGTCGAATGCCACCTGAGGGCATTGCAGATGTGTGATGCAGTAACAAAAGTATATAAGCAGAGCAGAGATGAATAGGGAATCATTCTAGTGACAATATAGACCATAGATGGGGAAATCCATTAACACAAATGACTTTGGTAAACAGCAGATTGTTATGACTGAAGGCCAATGAATATCCATCTGAAATAGCAAAGCTGCTCAACTGTTCATGTGCTACTGTTGTGAGTGATTGAGG
Organism: Schistocerca americana; assembly: GCF_021461395.2. Classification (NCBI taxonomy): domain Eukaryota; kingdom Metazoa; phylum Arthropoda; class Insecta; order Orthoptera; family Acrididae; genus Schistocerca; species Schistocerca americana. The sequence continues at coordinate 653,418,429 of NC_060130.1, read as the reverse complement.
AAAGTAGTTGAAGAACAGTGAAACCACGAATAGACAACAAGATGTTGGATGGCCACACCTCATGACAGAATGTGAAGGTCAGAGGCTTTCCCACTTTGTAAAGCAGGATAAATGACAGTTTCTGGCAAATTGACAACAGAATCAATGCTGGTGCAGTCACAAGTCTTTGGAGCACACTGATCAGTCCACATTGATAAACATCAGGCTCCACAGCAAGTGAGCCCTACATGTTCCACATGTAGCTGCAAGTGGGCACAGGATCATTGAGAATAGACAGTGGGTGAATGGAAATGTGTCGCCTGGTTGGAAGAATCATGTTTCTTGTTACAGCAGGTCAATAGTCAAGTAGGGATACGCGGTCACCCAGGCAAACTGCTGCTTGAAGTATGCATTCTGCCTTAGATGCAAGATGATGGTGGCAATATTGTACTATGGGGTACATCCACCTGGGAATCCAAAGGACATGTAGTAATAAAGGCACCACGCCATCTGTGGACAATGTGATCATTCTTACAGACCACCTGCATCCCCTCATGCTTCATGTTTTCCCCGACAGTGCTGGCCTTCCAAGAAGGATAACTATCTGTTTCACGAAGCCAGAATTGTGCTACACTGGTTTGTGGTGTATGGTAATAAAATCATGTTGATGTCTTTGCCACCAAATTTGGCTGATCCAAACCCAATGGAGTACATCTGTAACAGTATCAGATGCTCACTCCACGTGCCCATAAACCGCTAGCCCATTATTTACAGGAACTGCGTGACCTGTGCATAGACATCTGGTGCACATGCGTCTGGAAACCTACAAAGGGCTGGTTGAATCCATGTCACACAGAATCACTTTTGTATTCTGTTCAGAAGGTAGACCAACATGTTATTAAGCAGATGATCTAAATGTTTTGGCTCATTAGTGTATATAATACCATATTACTTTCAAGTGTTGCCATAGATCTAGAACTAATTGGGTGGAAAGATTGTTGCTGAAAACAGTGAGGCCATGATGACATCGGTGTGAGATCAAGGGAATGACCTGCACAACATTGGAAAAGTGTCTAACATGTGTTCTACCTGAGTCTCAAGTCAATATGAAAATCTCACTCTTCAGAAATATTTTTATGTTTTGTAGCTTTGTATTTTAAATAACCCTTGAATTTTTGCCGTCACATGATACATAGATTTTCTTTTGTCTATTTGTTTGTATTTTCATTTTAAAGGTTCATTCCAGTAATGCATTTTTAAGACAGTAAGCAAAGGATTCCATTTTAAATTAAATTCTCAAAAACTGTAACTCTAAAATAAGTGAAAAATGGATTAAAATACAATCTAATTAAAGACAAAAATTTCTAAATTACTGTATTGATCTGAAAACTGTTCATGCTCACTTAACAATTTACAAATTATGGCAAGTATGATAGAAATGTAAGACCTATCACCTTCTCTTTCTCCCCTGGACAAAGGACAGGCATCGGATAGCAACACTGCATGTAGAGATCTGTGAATTATCCACATTCAGTTTGGTGTTGTATGATGATCATGTTTTACAGTTTCTACAAGATCGCTTGTGCTGTGCCCAGTTGTTAGCATTTTATTTGTTGCAGTGGTGCAAGAAAAATGACTTCACTGAAAAATTTGGTACAGACAGTTCAAAGGTCTTCTTTTCTTCATATACAATTAGAAATTCTTTCTAAGAAACTGACGTTATAGATAAATAATGACATTACACTCATGTGATAGGTACCTGTACTCCAGATATGGTTCACCTCGACACGTCTTCTTCTGTAATTCAAACAAAGTCATGGTAACTTTCAATGTGAGAGAGATCATCATGAAGAGTTGTGTCTCATCCTGTTTCATCTGTCAATCTAGCAACTTAAGTGCAACACTTTGGGACACCTCACTAGACCACCATATATGCAACTTTTTTTTAAGTGGTAACTATTATTTACTTAATTGGTAACATATTTACAGAGCAGTTACAGCAAAAAAATGGAGAAATGTTTCTCCAACTTATAGATATAAAACATAACTAGAATGGCACTTGTTCTTAATATGTGAAATTGTCAAAAGCTAATGTATGGACAGCACTTTCAATTTTGTAACTGCCATTCAAGTTTATGATTCATCAATGCAGTTCTGAACACTAGAAGTGTTTTTTTCCAATAACAAGTATATGAAATAAATCCAAAGAGAAAAGTTACCATTATGGAACTGCCCATAGTATTCAGTGTTGCCTCAGTTTTTAAAAAAAATGTACAGCAAAGATAGAGCTGTCAGTAAAACAGAGCAGGCTTTTGCTTTAAGTACATGGTGGTTTACTCAAAAAAGAAAAACTTTTACTTCTGCTGCAAATGATATATATAATAGCTTAAATTTTTTGTTCGAAAACAAGTGCACATCATAGATAAATGCTGGGCATTACTGAAGCATAACAGTAGGTTAATGCAATTAGTAAACCACCCATAATGTGCTGGAGAGTCAATGGTCTGTTAATTCATTAATGCCGGCCAGAGTGGCCGTGCGGTTCTAGGCACTACAGTGTGGAACCGAGCGATCGCTATGGTCGCAGGTTCGAATCCTGCCTTGGGCATGGATGTGTGTGATGTCCTTAGGTTAGTTAGGTTTAATTAGTTCTAAGTTCTAGGCGACTGATGACCTCAGAAGTTAATTCGCATAGTGCTCAGAGCCATTTGAACCATTTGAATTCATTAACCTATATGGCTGACCTGGCAACTGACAAGCCCATTGGGTTCCCCAGTAGTCACAAGTGTGGCAGCCCATCAGGACAGACTGCGAAGCAAAATCTAGTGCAATGGATGACTAATTATGTAAAGTGTGGAAATTGTTTTGGTGGCAGTTGTGAAAGGTGTTCAGGTCTGCTTCCAATAGCAGAGAGGTGTTTTTTTTTTCAGTCCATTGGCAGGACCTATATTGACAGTGATTAGAAATTTAAGAAAGAGGTGTAGGACATTGTCATTTTTATTTTACTGTTGAATGATCATGTAAGTTTCAGATTGGACTTGTCCTTTTAGATGTGCATTCAACCATGAGTCTGATAATCCAAATTTGTGTCTTCCTCGCCAACAGTGAAATAGGCCACATAAGATTCCTGCTAGTTTAAAGCCAGTTCTCTCTGCTTCCTTTCTTGTAAATGGGAGGTTTTCTCCCCCTTTTCAATTTGACTCCTTGCCCTCTGCTCTTTTTGGTGAGGGCAACCTTAAAAGATTCAGAAGTTCACTTGTAACTACTTCTTTCAACCTTCTGAGAATTCCTATTCTGATTTGATTGTGGGAAATGTTCTGAGCACTTTCTGCTTTCAGTTATGATAGTAAAGAAATAAGGAATGAAGATTTGAATATAAATTACAAAACTCTCCATGTTACCTGTGCAATTTTTTCATAGTACAAGACACAACTTAAAAAAGAGCAAATAAATTTGTAACTTCACACATGGTACTCTTTTTGTTAATCCATCCGAGTACATTATCTAAATCTGCCTATGTTATTCTACTTCCACTTATTCCTCGGTCTTGGACCTGCACTCTTTGCAACATTATAAGAAGTCTGTTCAAAAAATTGCAGAACTTTGCACACCTTTTACTTATTGTGCATGGTCTCCTAAATACTTTGCTCCACAATTGATACACCACTCCCAAAGCCGTTCCCACTTACGGAAGATGTCTTGGTACGCCTCTAGCTGAAGGCACGAAGCACCGTCTGCGAATTTTCTTTTATCTCATCTGTCGCTGCAAATCCTCATCCATTTAATGGGGTTTTCAACTTTTTTATTTCCAAAGTCCACATGGGCCAGATCCGGGGAGAACGGAGGATGAGGCAGCACAGTGATTTCATTTTTTGTGTTATAGTCACACATGAACAAGGATGAACGTGCAGAAGCATTATCATGATGCAGAGCCATAAATTGTCTCATCACATTTTAGGCCGTTTCCTTCCCACATTTTCATGCAGGCGTCGCAACACTTCCCAATAGTACCATTGATTAACAATTCGTCACTGTGGCATGAAATTCATGGTGAACTAATACTTCAAAGTCAAAGAAAACTATCAAAGGACGTCTTGAACAAGGGTCATCTTTTATTTATTGCCAGCCATTTTTAAACCGTGTGAACCATTTGTAACACAAGAGTACGGCTTAAGCTCTGATCACCATAGGTGTCTTTCATCATAGGTTTTCTTGAGTTTCACCCAAAATTTAATGCAGACGCATTGCTCCTCTAACTCTGCCACCTCAAAATTCGCAAACTGTGCAACACAATGTTCTACTCAATACTGCAGTGAACAATAACTAACAAACAGACCTACAACAATGAAACTTCCGGCAGTTACACATGGGAGACAGGCGTGTGCAGTGATGCCAGTCACATTTCGCTCCAACACACCATTGGCGCGAAATTATGAATGTTACAGAATTTTTTGAACAGACCTCATATGTTGTGAAACAAAATAAATTCTTGACTCTCTCATATTTTTCTATTACATTTTCTATTCTGTTCATTACCAATTTATTTGATGGTCAACATATCTACTTTAAAAGAGAATAATAAAAATATGGCACATAGCCCAATATTTATTCTCTTTACTCATTGTCGAAGACCTCTCCAACCTTTCATAAAAATATTTATATTTGCTCTTTTTTTAATTATTTTCTGCTCATTTACTTTAAGTGTGTAAAGAACAAGGCAAAATTTCTATGTACCAGTATAGTTGAGATTCTGCTGGGAGAGAATGTTTTCCTGCACCATCTGACTTTGGTGTAGGTATCTGGCAAATATGTATGTACAAAAATTTTAAGTACATAAAGAACAGCTCCACCAAATGTAGCCGAATCTATTGAAGTCCAATAGAAACACAACATATATAAAGAAACCAAAGTTAGATTTCCTTCTTTTTTCAAGGGGGCAGGGTTTGTGACAATATTAAACACACTACTTGGATGATGCTACCTGGCTGAACATTTCAAAATAATCATATGCTGGGAAACTTAAGATCCAACAGAAGTGCAATACATTTTTTGAATTTTTACAGACTTTACATGCTTTCTTTGTTGGAATAAAAATAATGCATCATTGTAGGTGCAGACAGGAGAGTGAACTGAGTTTGTATTTCAACACTGGTTATTGTTATACTTTGATTCTCAATTTGAAACAAATAATGAATAATATAAATTTATTTTATTTCTCCATATTTAAAATATTTCTCATTTGTTTATGTACACTATTTACATGCTTAGAAACACTTGTTAAGTTATACGTAAGTAGGTTTCATTTCACCACCATTAAAAAATCAAGGGAGACTTTGTAAATAACCTTTCAGCCCAAGTGCAGAATCTTTCTCAGTAATGCTGGTCCATGCCAATAACCCCTGGAAAAAAGTTATAACATTTTAATGTTTTATGATTTATCTTATCAGCAATTTAATTCATGCAGTAATCTTTGCACAACTTTGAAGAAAGGGTGGAAAATAAACATGTTTATAAGACATATGTTATCTATGGCAATAAAACACAGAACAGCTTCCACTTCTCTCAGTTTAAGAGATTACACTGATATTCATGAACACATTGTGCTGTAAAGCACAATTCAAAATAAAATTTTAGCAAACAGCAATCCAAGCATTATTCCATGGCAACCATTTACAAATTTCACTCTTCAGGGTAAATTTCTCTAATACAATTCTGAACTGCCCAAATGCGACTTTTGTATTCCTGTATTGTATAAGTCTGCCTCATGAGAATGGCATTGGTGTCCTAGAACATGAAGGGTGTTCTGCTCATTGAATTCCAACCCAGAGGTGAATCAGGGAATACTGACCACTGCTGTGGAAATTTTGACAGAGCATTCAAAACAAGAGGTGTGGCATGCTCAGTGCCAGTATTATGTATGGATTGGCTCACAAAAACTGTTCTTAGGAGTTCATCTGGGAGCTGTCTGATCAGTCACAATACAGTCCTGAATTAGCTCCCAGCAGCGTCCATATTCTCTTGCACCTCAAGATATCTCTGTCCTCCAGTCATCATTTTCAAAATAATGAACAGCTGAAGATGACTGTCATAAGCTGGGTCCATTCCCAGGCAGCCGACTTCTACAGTACGACAAGTGTATCAATTCTGGTGGTAACTCCGCAAAAAAAATAGCTCAAACACTGCTGTACCTGCTGCAAACAAAGTTTTTCATGTAACTTTTTTTTTAAAAAAAGGGTAAAGGCAAACTTAAGTTCTGGGTGATCCTTGCAGAACCAACTATTAGGTTTGTGCATACGTTTGTAGGTGGTGGTGGTTTTTTTTTTTGCTGATATTTCGTTTACTATGGGTTTATTTTTCTATTGTCATTTTTTATTTATAGTTCACTATTGCTATTGAGTTACATATTGTCATTAGAGCTAGTTAGTGGAGCTGTGGGCACTAGAAAATGGAGTGCCAAGTGGAGTAATCTGAATATTTATGACCTCTTATTTATGACCTCTTCTGTTCAAGTTCAACGAGAGGTGACAGAAGCTGAGGCAGCCAGAAAAATTTGCACCATGTACGGGTATTGTTCTATTGGACACAGCATAGCAAGAAAATGGTTTTCTCATTTTAAGAAAGATTGTTTTGAAATTAGTGACTCCACACTCAGGGAGACCTTTGGAATTTGATGGAATTTAGTAACGAAATCCTAGACACAGAATGGAATATATACCGCAAGGATAGGATAAACGCCAATGGTGGAGGAGTATTTATAGCAGTAAAGAATTCAATAATATCCAGTGAAGTTATTAGCGAATGCGAATGTGAAATAATCTGGGTTAAGTTAAGTATCAAAGGTGGGTCAGATATGATAGTCGGATGCTTCTATAGACCACCTGCATCAGCAACCGTAGTAGTTGAGCGCCTCAGAGAGAACCTGCAGAACGTCGTGAAGAAGTTTCGTGATCATACTATTGTAATAGGGGGAGACTTCAATCTACCAGGTATAGAATGGGATAGTCACACAATCAGAACTGGAGCCAGGGACAGAGACTCTTGTGACATTATCCTGACTGCCTTGTCCGAGAATTACTTCGAGCAGATAGTTAGAGAACCAACTCGTGAAGCTAACGTTTTAGACCTCATAGCAACAAATAGACCGGAACTTTTCGACTCCGTGAATGTAGAAGAGGGTATCAGTGATCATAAGTCAGTGGTTGCATCAATGACTACAAGTGTAATAAGAAATGCCAAGAAAGGAAGGAAAATATATTTGCTTAACAAGAGTGATAGGGCACAAATCGCAGAATATCTGAGTGACCACCATCAAACGTTCATTTCTGAGTAAGAGGATGTGGAACAAAAATGGAAAAAATTCAGAAACATCGTCCAGTACGCCTTAGATAAGTTCGTACCGACTAAGGTCCAAAGCGAGGGGAAAGATCCACCGTGGTATAACAATCATGTACGAAAGGTACTACGGAAACAAAGAAAGCTTCATCATAGGTTTAAGAGTAGTCGAATCATAGCTGATAAGGAAAAGCTGAACGAAGCGAAAAAGAGCGTAAAGAGAGCAATGAGAGAAGCATTCAACGAATTCGAACATAAAACATTGGCAAACAATCTAAACAAGAACCCTAAAAAGTTTTGGTCATATGTAAAATCGGTAAGCGGATCTAAATCCCCTATTCAGTCACTCGTTGACCACGATGGAACCGAAACAGAGGACGACCGAAGAAAGGCAGAAATACTGAATTCAGTGTTCCGAAACTGTTTCACTGCGGAAAATCGTAACACGGTCCCTGACTTCAGCCGTCGCACGGACGCCAAAATGGAAAATATTGAAATAAACGATATCGGAATTGAAAAACAACTGCTATCACTTAGTAGCGGAAAAGCATCCGGACCAGACGAGATACCCTTAAGATTCTACAGTGATTATGCTAAAGAACTTGCCCCCTTTCTATCAGCAATTTATCGTAGATCGCTGGAAGAACGTAAAGTACCTAGCGACTGGAAGAAAGCGCAGGTCGTTCCCATTTTCAAGAAGGGTCATAAATCAGATGCGAATAATTATAGGCCTATTTCGCTTACGTCAATCGTTTGTAGAATAATGGAACATGTTTTGTGTTCTCGTATTATGACGTTCTTAGATAATACAAATCTCCTTCATCATAACCAACATGGATTCCGCAAACAGAGATCATGTGAAACTCAGCTCGCCCTATTTGCCCAAGAAATTCACAGTGCCGTAGACACTGGCGAGCAGATTGATGCCGTATTCCTGGACTTCAGGAAGGCATTTGATACGGTTCCGCACTTACGTTTAGTGAAAAAAATACGAGCTTACGGAATATCGGACCAGGTTTGTGATTGGATTCAGGATTTCCTAGAAGAAAGAACACAACATGTCATTCTTAACGGTTCAAAATCTGCAGATGTAGAGGTAATTTCGGGAGTACCGCAGGGAAGCGTGATAGGACCTTTATTGTTTACAATATACATAAATGACTTAGTTGACAACATCGGTAGCTCCGTGAGGCTATTTGCAGATGACACGGTTGTCTACAAGAAAGTAGCAACATCAGAAGACTCGTACGTACTCCAGGAGGACCTGCAGAGGATTAATGCATGGTGCGACAGCTGGCAGCTTTCCCTAAACGTAGATAAATGTAATATAATGCGCATACATAGGGGCAGAAATCCATTCCAGTACGATTATGCCATAGGTGGTAAATCATTGGAAGCGGTAACGACCGTAAAATACTTAGGAGTTACTATCCGGAGCGATCTGAAGTGGAATGATCACATAAAACAAATAGTGGGAAAAGCAGGCGCCAGGTTGAGATTCATAGGAAGAATTCTAAGAAAATGTGACTCATCGACGAAAGAAGTAGCTTACAAAACGCTTGTTCGTCCGATTCTTGAGTATTGCTCATCAGTATGGGACCCTTACCAGGTTGGATTAATAGAAGAGATAGACATGATCCAGCGAAAAGCAGCGCGATTCGTCATGGGGACATTTAGTCAGCGCGAGAGCGTTACGGAGATGCTGAACAAGCTCCAGTGGCGGACACTTCAAGAAAGGCGTTACGCAATACGGAGAGGTTTATTATCGAAATTACGAGAGAGCACACTCCGGGAAGAGATGGGCAACATATTACTACCGCCCACATATATCTCGCGTAATGATCACAACGAAAAGATCCGAGAAATTAGAGCAAATACGGAGACTTACAAGCAGTCGTTCTTCCCACGCACAATTCGTGAATGGAACAGGGAAGGGGGGATCAGATAGTGGTACAATAAGTACCCTCCGCCACACACCGTAAGGTGGCTCGCGGAGTATAGATGTAGATGTAGATGTAGATCGTTTAAACGCATTAATCCACAATGATCCACATCAGTGTACTCGAGAACTGACAAATGTGATAAACTGTGATGATTCCACCATTGTGTGACATTTGCATGCAATGGAGAAGGTTCAAAAATCAGGTGTGCGGGTACCACATGCTCTGAGCCAAAATTACAAAAATCAGTGGATGTGCATCTCTACTGGCTTGTGAACAACACTGACCATTCCTATCCTGTATCATTACTGGTGACAAGAAATGGTGTCTATGCTAACATAAGGAAAAGAAAGGAATGGTCGAGCGCAAAGAAAGCAGCAACACTCTGTGCAAAGACCTGCGCGCATCCACAAAAGGTAATATTATGCTTCTGGAGGAACAGTGATGGTATGATGTACTACAAATTGCTTTCCCCAAAATGTAACCCTCACAGCTGAAGCATTGCAGATGCAACCCAAGAAAAACTATCAAGAAGACTGCTACTCTACAATAATGCCCACCCACATTCTATTAGACTGATAAAAAACACTGTACAGGAGTTGGGGTGAGAAGTCATTGAACATCCACCTTGTTCACCTGCTCTTGTGCCCTCAGATTTTCCCTTTTTCCACACTATTGAACAACCTTTGAGGAACTTCCTCTCTGTACGAAAATGCACTCCGAACACGACTAGATGAGTTCATCATCTCAAAACCCTCATGATTTCAACAGTTACGGAATCGAGAAGTTACTCCACCATTGGCAGACTGTTGTAAATATTGAAGGATCACATATTATTAATGAAGCAAGTCTCTGTTATATGTATCTGTTGTGTTTATTTAACTTGTGGAAAAACGCTACAAACTTATACACCAACTCAATAAATACCTATTAATGTTTTCAAGTTTGGCATAAAACATAACACCTTTTATTTATTTTGATTTTTAGCCCAATATTTGAACTGTGACTAAACTACGAACTACTATACCAGGATGATATTACTGCCTTGTGCTACGTATGACAATGATTTTCTGTGCTTGTTTGTTAGCAACAATATTATCTCCTGCTACTTCCTTGAAATTATTTTTGCTGTAAAAGATTGTCATTGTCAAACATGGAATTTCTTTCATGCAATTTTCTCATAAATCTCACATTTACTACATCTCCCTTCTTAATGTACCACAAGAAAAAAAATATTACAATAGAAATGACTTCTTATATATTATTGATGTGGCTGGTGATATTCAGGGCACATACAGCCATCGAAGTTTGCTTCTCAGCAATATTCAATCCAGATGCATCAGATCATCTCATCTCATCTTCAAAAACAATCCATAACTAAAGCTGTAGTGCAATGCTGTGTACTTCCTCTATAAGGCAACTTAAACACAAGTATTGCATCCAGCCGTACTGTAGCATTCCATATCACCCATATTTTCTTTTCCCCTGATGTCACCACAAAATTTTATAACTGGTGGAATAGCATTAGAGATGTAACTGTTACTCCCTTGACACAGCATTATAATCAATGTTTAATCTCCAGTTACGTTTTGACAGGGGGTCAAATGAGCCGATTCTTGCCTATTTTCCTAAGTCCTCATACTTTGATTCTGCTCACATTCAAGCACAATTAATATCTTTATGTTTTACATTCAAATGAATGTAAAGAAAATATAAAGTATTCATTTCACGGCTCAGCTTCATTGCTAAGTTTTTTCACCACAATATACAATCGCATAGACTGACATAGGTATGAAAATGAATCTTCATTTCAGAGAGTGGTGTGAACCACAGGACTGTTGCTACACTGCAAAAAAGTAACTTGCAAAGGAGCATAAAGTAGTAGTAGTAATAATAATATTGTAATAATAATAATAACCAAAGCACATTGAAACAGTAATTAGCTCTTATTTGATACCACAATGAAAAATAATATTACTGAACGTAAGTCTAATTTATGCTGCTGCTTTTTAAAATGAACAGTAGCCTAACCACATTTTAAAACAAATACATACAGTATAGAGAGATTCTACAAAAAAGTCAAACACACACTTTGAGTAAAATATTGTATTTTTTGTTTAAATTTGTTACTACTTGATGCAATGCAGTGCAGTGACTGACACACAATACTTCTCAAACAGTATCTGCACTGTTCAAAAATTCTGTTGCCTCTTTGCATCCTGAATCAAATTTCTCCTTTCTCATGCCCTTGCAAACACAATTCCCATGTGCCTATCATTTCTTTAACACACAGTAAAATACTCAGTCTCTGTCTGTCTGTCTATGGATTCCCACAAACAATGCACATGTGAAAGGTAAGTTAAGCTCTCTCTCTCTCTCTCTCTCTCTCTCTCTCTCTCTCTCTCTCTCTCTCTCTCTCTCTCTCTCCCCCCCCCCCCCCCCCCTTTTGACATGGCTTATTTGTTTTCCTTTCCTTATTCTATCTGAGCTTGTGCTCATTTTCTGATGACTGTGTCACAGCTGAGACATTAAATGCTGATCTTACTGTTAAGTATTTTCCATTTGCACCAACAGTAAATATGTTTAAATAACAATATACAGCAGCTCCAGGACGGCTACAGCCCCGCATGTTCATAGAAGCATAATTGATCTAGCAGTTATAGTCCCTACCACTGTCCCAGCATTGAGGAGTGGTGTTGGGTGGAAAGATAAGAGGTGAAGAAAATGATGGGGGAGAGAAGCAGCAAGGAAAGCGGATAGTAATGTGGCACTGATGAGCATTTTGTGATGCTGGCAGGGGAATTGCTTGTGATATATGATAAAATGGAGGGGGGGGGGGGGGGGGGGGGAAGGGAGACAGAGGAAAAGGGAAACTGCAGGGTGGAGAGAGGAAAGTGTGATTATAGATTAATGGGTCAACGTGGACAGGTGTCAAGATATGTGTGGGACATAAGTTTGTGGAGATTGAGAATAAGAGGATTGCATTATCGAAGGATGTGTTGTAAGAACAGTTAATATACTTCGGAAGAGATGGTGTTGGACTGGGTGGGGGATAAAGTAACTGTTTTATTCATCTTCTTTATAGGAAGATAATGTGCTGCCATAATATGTCACAGGAATTATGAGTAAAAATTTGACTAACAGTGGTACATAAATACCATAGGTATCATTATTCCTGAAGTTTTCCTGGTGTATTGAGTATAAGATGTTGATGTCATCTGCTTGCAATCCTAAAACCTTATGGAATAAGCACAGAAATCCTCCCCCAATTTCATATGACACCTGTTTTGACCTGTATTTGTGCAGCAACAAATAGAAAATCTGCTGCTGGGCAGTTAGTAAAAAATATGCAGAAAGAAAAGGTAAAGCATCTGACTCATATGCAAGCTTTACTAAAAGTTTCAGTTCAAAGTTACAGAATATTTTCTTCTGTCACCATGATGAGAAAAGTGGGAGCAATACTTTCTGCAGATGACACACACACACACACACACACACACACACACACAGAGAGAGAGAGAGAGAGAGAGAGAGAGAGAGAGAGAGAGAGAGAGTGTTTAAGATACAAATCAGTTTCTCACCAACTGAAAAATACACTTACCTCAGCATCATGCTCCAATAAACAGGAGGCAACACATGTGCTTTCATCCAGTAGAACAACATCCTTTCTTTTCCTTGGTCAACTGGAAAGGTCTCCAATGGATTGCGATCATAATCAAATTCTGCCAGGATACATTTTCTTTGGCCAGTAACAAGAGGACATGATGTATACCCATCATACTCCGCTAATTTTGATTTATTTCCTTCCATAACTTGTTTCAAGTTTTTATACAACACTCCTGTCTGTGCAGCTGCAAGTAGGAAAACACACTAACTGATTCTGAAATGACAAAGTGATGTGTGTTTGCAGCAGAATTAACTTGATCCCACCATCACCCATTATTCCCAACTATATTTAAGAATAAGGTGTGAGAAACATGATTTCCAAATTTCCATCCATAAATTCTTGAACTGTATTATTAAAGATCATAATACAATAAATTTTGATAGTTTTTTTACCCTAAATGCAGTCTATTTCATATAACGTCTCAGTTCTCTTTCTCAATATTTTACTATAATTGTTTATAACGAACAGCACACATGCCTCATGAATCCCCCAAAAAGATGAACACTGTGTGCCACACCAGGACCTGAACCCAAAACCTTTTCATGAGAAAAATTCAGGAAGATACTGTTCACAAAAGACAAGGATCTCGAATCGGATCTCAGTCTGGCTCACAGCTTTAATTTGTCAGGTAGTTCCAAAACAGCACACACTCACCTGCAGACTAAGATACTCATTCTGGAAACACACCACTTTTCTAAAGTAGCAGTCAGTTGAGTTTGTATTCAGATGATTACATTTTTGTCTAATTGTGAATACTGAAGTGCATTTGCTTTATATAAATGTCAGTTTCCAGTGTGTCGTCCTGGATTTCTGAGCAATGTACAAAGGGTAGCACTAATCAGTGTCTAATGTTATCATCTTATGGCTAACACTATCAACTTAAGGAACCTCTAAGAGTACTGTTGGCACTGCCCATTACATATGGTGACTGTTGCCTTAAGACACATGCCAGGAATAGTGACATTTAACAGATGCTTGATAGTAGATAGTACGGGTCACATAAGCGTCCAATCTCACGCGTCGGCTTTGACCCGTGACGTAAGGGTGTTGTGTGTGACATCATGACGGCGCGGAGTTTGGTTTGTGAGTGTGGCGTGTTTGTAGATGTCGTCGTGTTGTGGTTTGTTGTGCTCTCTGGTGGTATGTTCTGGGTTTTCATTTGGTGTGATGTAATGGGCTCAGTTTGCTTTTGCTCATTATCCAGAATTGTTCGAGTGTCGGCTGTGTTTGTAGTGGAATTCATTTCAGTGAGTTAACGATTTTGTGTGAAGGTTAATTTAGTGTTGTTCGCTGTACATCATGTGGTAATTTTAGTAAAATTAATCGGTTGTTGTTTTTGTTCAGGAATGGATATGATGGATAAAATTAACAGTGCGCAGGTCAAGGGAAGTGTTCGATTACAATGTGTGGCTGTGTATGTTGATATTGGTATCAGGAGATGTTTGTGAGCTATATAGGCCAAGGGAAGTGTTTGATCCTAATTTATGGGATCGGGAGCTGCTGTTGAGCTATATAGGTCAAGGGAAGTGTCCGATTCCAGAAAATATTGTGTTTAGTGGTATTTGGGGAGATTTGTGAAGTCGGTTTTTTTCGTTGTTTTGTGTGGTTTTGTATGGGGGTGGGTGTCTAAATTTGTTTATATTTAGTTTGCCCCCATCCAAAAACACCCCATTTCCCACGCTTGTCCCGTTAGTGTCATTAGGATTTCTGTGGAAAGTGTGTTTGTTTTTCGATGTATTTTCGTCCTCATAATGTGTACGTACCGACTTTATATGCGCCATATTGGAATCGTGGTTTATGGTCGTTTCTGCCATTTTTGTGACGTCATGGGTCAAAGGAGACGGGCGGGCTCGGACGCTTCCGTATTAAAATAATTGAAACACAGCTATAGCACACTTTACTACAGCAGAGAGAAACTTATTCAGTTATATTTGCAGTCTATTTTTGACGTTTGCGTCTGACAGACAAGAGAACATGGTAGGAGCAGCAACTGACAGGCGCAAACGTCAAAAATAGACTTTTAAATTGACATGATTATATTGTTATGTATCAACATGTAAAAGCTCTAGCATGTTTTATGGGTCATAAGAACTAGATGCAACACTTGAAACTGAGAGTAAGTCGAAACAAGCTTGTAGTGTAAATAATTGAAGCGAAAGAAAAATAACATTGTAGCGGCTAAACTGAACTACAAATATTCCTGAATAATGTCATAATTTTTACGTCATACAAGCTGCTGGATCAATGGAGAAAAAATGCCTATTATTAAGAGAATAAGCAGCAGTTAAAGTGGTATTTATCACAATATTAATTAATGAAGAACTCTAAAATTTGTTGCAACTATGTTTCAGAACTATAAGTTCTGAGTAACTGCCCAGTAAACTTGCACTACTGACCATTAATTTCTTAAAAAGGTTCCTGCATCTTACTAGGCCTACTGTAAATGCTTCAGCACAAAAAAGAAAACATGAATACTAAGCAGGAAAGGTGGATAAAAACAGTGAAATGAAAACAAAACTCACTTTTTATTTCTCAAGCACACAAGAAAAATTTTCTTTTAACTGTTATAAAGCTTTAAACCGTTTACTGAATTTGTCTTGAACAATATCAAGTCTTTTATTACTGATGGTGTGTTTCCATTCCTTCATATACGTGTAAATCAATAGAGGTACACATTGTCTTCAAATATACTGTTCAGAAAAATGGGCCTTGCAAAATGTTATTTCCTCTGGAAACTTAAACAGTGAATAGAATGTATTCTCCAATTGTTCCTGGTGTCCACATTTATCTAAGAATGCATACAACTGACTATGAACATTTGCTACAAACGACAGTAAGCTGTCATACAATAATTTTGGGTTTAAAGCATCATATTCTTTAAAACTTGTAAATAAATGATGCTCTGTGGGTGTTGGTGAGAACGGAGTTGTTTTACAGTCACTACAGTTGGTTTCCAAGGTGTTACACCCATCTTTCGTAGAATGTAACCAGCTACATATGCAAGTGCTTGTCTGTCATTTCTTACATCAGCCCCACCACTACCAGCAGCAGCTTCATTATCAGCAAGGGCACAATATAAAGCACTTTGATCTATAATGGAATGGTGTGTTGTGGAGTAAAGAAAGTTTTCATCACTAGCTGCCTTAAATTGCTTAATGGCATGCATCTATCATCCTCACAATTACCTAGTGACTTTGTAGGTAAGGACATGTTATTGACTATAACTGTTTTCAATGCTGCTTTGAACTGAAAGCAAGTTGGGTTGGTGTTTCCAACACCATGCTGCCTCACACAACAAAATACATTCTCCACTGGGTCTTGATTGAAAGCCCTCATGCTTAAAAAATTAAAGCCATTTTTTTTAATCTGTTCCAAATGAATATCAGTGATCTTATTGTAGTTTGCCATCAACTTATGAAACTGAACATATTTGTCTTATCTCTCCCCGTGCTTAGCTCCAACACTTTCCAATTTTCCATTTCCCTTAACAGACTGTGCCACATTTCAATATGTGGGGACTCTGCAGAGAGGACATACTTGTAAGACTTGCCATCTTGTGGATAACAATAGGAACTGTTCAGTGAATCAAATAAACAATCCATCTTGTCAACAAATTCTGCAGTGTATATTGCCTCAGCAGGTAAGATATTAAATCCCACATAAGTTTCAGTTACTGCAGCAACTGTATGACTAAACTGAGCTGCAGATACCTTGACTTTCATTTTAGTAAAAGAATCCTTTAATTCAAAATGATTCCTATGTAGTTTTGGCAATGTCTTAAACATCTTCTGCTGATCCAGAAGAAAAGCCCTGTGAATATATTCAAAATTGGCCTCTTTTTTAAGCCCAAACTGTATTTTATTTCCTAGCAGAGCATTTCTAGTATTTTTTAATAGATGTGGGACATCATAAATGACTGCAATAGGTTCATCTCTGACTACAAAATGAAATGGACTGGACTCAGTAGATTTCTCACAGCAGAGTTTCTTCAGTGCTCTCTGGTTGATTGCACCCTGCTCACAAACTGTACAAACTACCTTTAGCCCTATTTCTTGCAATTGCCTTATGACATAGGTAATAAGACTTTTTAAAGTGATACTTGAAACTGAGTTGTGAGTGAAATAATAAGCGGGTCGACAGAAGTGTCCGATCCCACCCGTCGTCTTTGACCCGTGACGTAAGGGTGTTGTTGTGTGTGACGTCATGACGGCGCGGACTTTGGTTTGTGAGTGTGGCGTGTTTGTAGATGTCGTCCTCTTGTGGTTTGTTGTGCCCTCTGGTGGTATGTTCAGGGCTTTCGTTTGTGTGGTGTAATGGGCTCAGTTTGGTGTTGCTCATTATACAGAATTGTTCAAGTGTTGGCTGTGTTTGTAGTGGAATTCGTTTCAGTGAGTTAACGATTTAGTGGTTTTGTGTGGAGGTTAATTTAGTGTTGTTCACTGTAGGTCGTGTGGTAATTTAAGTAAATTAATCGGTTGTTGTTTCTGTTCAGGAATGCATATGAAGGATAAAATTAATAGCGTGCGTCTGCGAGCAATTATGAGAAATACCGCGTTGAAGCTGATAAAGTTTTTACAGCTGTTTGGGAAATGTTCGATCCCAATTTATGGGATCGCGAGTTGCTGTTGAGCTATATAGGTCAGGGGAAGTTTTCAATCCCAATTTATGGGATCAGGAGCTGCTGTTGAGCTATATAGGTCAGGGGAAGTTTTCGATCCCAATTTATGGGATCAGGAGCTGCTGTTGAGCTATATAGGTCAAGGGAAGTGTCCTATTCCAGATGATATTGTGTTTAGTGGAATTTGCGGAGTTTTGTGTTGTCGGTTTTTTTCGTCGTTTTGCGTGGTTTTGTATGGGGGTGGGTGTCTAAATTTGTTTATATTTGGTATGTCCCCACCCAAAAACCCCCAATTTCCCGCGCTTGCCCCGTTAGTGTCATTAGGCTTCTTGTGAAACGTGTGGTGTTTGTTTTTCGATGTGTTTTCGTGTTTATAATATGTACGTAACGACTTTATATGCGCCATATTGGAATCGTGGTTTATGGTCGTTTCCGCCATATTTGTGATGTCATGGGTCAAAGCAGTCGGGTGGGATCGGACGCTTCTGTATTTCCGATAGTACTCATTAGTGAAATGTGTTTAGCAAATAAGAACCACTTGAAACTGATTTCTCTCAAAAAAATGTGAAACACTTCAAACCTCATAACTGAAGCTATTCTTAAACATGGTAAAGCCCTCTCATTGAATAATAGAAAAACTGTAGAATAGAAAAAGCAGTATTAAATAGATCATAAAAACTAAGAACGATAAAGAGAACTCCAAACAACATTAGATGACATTAAAGAAAAACTGCAAGACACACAAACCAGACTACAAAGATCAATACATGGGCTACAGGAAGATTGATCTCAGATAAAGAAAGGAAGAAAATATCTAAAAGAATAAAGAAATATTGGGCAAACAGAAGGACAAAATACCCTTTAGATAAGAAACTATAATAATCACTGTATAACTGAATACAAAAACTTGTGTGAATCTTTGTATAACTGACTGGAGTGGTCCAGTGCGGGCCATAAAATTGATAATGATGATGATGATGATGATGATGATAATAATAAACAATAATAATAAAGCTCACTCGTCTCCTGCCAATATACATTCCATACAAAGGAGTAGTATAGCCTGATTAAAATTACTCGACAAGTCAGATGTTGGGAGTGTCTTCCTCCAATCGGAGCGCTCGGCATCATGCTCGTCGCTCGAGCTGTTCGCCGTTGACAAATCGCCACAACAAACGGTTAATTCTTTTCCAATTGCTTGTCTGCCGTTTATTCTTGTTGTGTCTGGATCCCGAATCCTGGGTCCAGGCTTTTATTTCGAGTTCATCACACATGATTAATACACACAAAATGATGGCAACTAAATGATGCACATTTCGAGAAACCTTTAGGGAGAGCTCGGCTCGAAACGAAAATAACCAATAGCATTTCAGGGTAGCGATATCCAATAGGATTGCTCGTTTCGAAAGAGCCGTGGCGCAGACATTTTTCTCTTTCGAAAGTTACGCACACGTGCGGTTTTGTCAGCAGATACGTATGGAATAAGTGTATTTTGCACTTACTGTTACTTTGTGCTGTGGAGTTGTCCGTGTAAGCAGTGAAATTTTTGTGTGCAACATGATTTTTCAGTGTCATGTGTGCGATAAGGTCGATCCTAAAAAAGGAAATTTGAATAGACACCTGTTTGAGGTTCATGGACTGCAAATAGAGCAGAAAAAATTGTTTGTGTGCGCCCTGTGTAATGAAAGAAGTACTTCTGAAAAGTGCCTGTTTGAACATTTACGGTCGGCACATTAAGTAGATGTGAAATGTGAAATATTACATTTTAGCACCGCTGATGAATTTCAGAAGTGGAAGGAGGAAACTGAGCAGACAACGCTCTCAAAGTTCGTCAAACGTCGTGGTTCCCATGCTAAGGTTGATTCAGAAGTTGTTTCTTATATTTGTCACCGGTCTGGGAAGTTTGTCTCTAGAGGAAAAAAACGTGCGATGTCTTAAATTGCAAGGTAGTAGTAAGATTGATGCACTGTGCCCTGCTAAGATGAGAGTAGATATGAAAAAGAATGGAACCTGCTGTGTGAAATATGTTTCAACCCATGTTGGCCACAAATCCGAGTTATGTCATCTCCAACTAACAAAAAGAGAAAGGGAAAGTATTGCTGCAGATATAGCAAGTGGCATACCATTCTCTGTCATATTAGGCAAAATTCGAGATACAGTTGTAGATTCGAACTTGGAAAGGATACATTTGATTACGAGACAGGATCTACATAATATAGATCAGTCTTATAATTTGTCCTTCAAGTCAATAAGACACCATAATGATGCAATAAGTGTAAAAGCATGGGTAAATGAAGTAAATGGTGGAGACGGTCCTTGTGTGCTTTTCTATAAACCACAGGATGTAGTCCTTGATTCGTACCCACAATTAAAGCGCTCTGATTTTGCATTGATAATTATGAACAATGCTCAAGGCGAGATATTAAAGAAATATGGGAACGACTGCGTTTGTGTTGATGGGACACATGGTCTTAATGGATATAATTTTGAACTTATAACTCTACTAGTGCTAGACGATCTGAGACAAGGGTTTCCATGCGCGTTTCTAATATCTAACAGGAATGACTCCCAGATGCTGTCCATATTTTTCCAGCACATAAAGAGGCAGGTTGGATCAATTTCGCTAAATGTTTTTATGTCGGATTTGGCAGAGTCTTTCTTTATTGCATGGAATGATGTCATGGCAGCTCCATCTATGCGACTTTATTGTACATGGCATGTTGATAGATGTTGGAGGAAGAATATCAAATGTAAGATTCAAGGTGTAGAAAAACAAGGTGAAGTATACAAGCAAATCAGAACTTTGATGCATGAGCAGGATGTAGATTCATTTGATCAGATGTTAAATATTGTGCTAGAGAGATTGGAATGTGATCCTGATACAGTTCAATTTGGCACATACTTCCGAGACAACTATGTTGGGAATGCAAATTGTTGGGCATATTGCCATAGATTGAATGCTGGAATCAATACCAACATGCATATAGAAAGAATGCATCGCACTATTAAATATATATATCTAGGTAGTAAATGTGTCAAGCGTTTAGACAAAGCTATTTTTGCATTGATGTCATTTGTGAAGCACAAGCTGTTTGACAGGCTTATTGTGCTAAATAAAGGTAAACTGACGAGTAAACTTAAGGACATTCGCCTTCGGCATAAATCAGGGAATAATATTAAGGAGGACTTCATTACTATGGAGTTTTCTGGTTGGAAAGTGCGTTCTTCTTCAAGGTCAACAGATTATTTTGTATATGATAATGACTTTCAGTGCAACTGCAGATTGATGTGCATTAAATGCAGGGCTTGCGTTCATAGGTATTCTTGTACATGTATTGACTATACCATCAAATGGAATATGTGCAAGCACATACATAGTGTTTGCCAGATTCAGTTAAAGCAGCAACCTTCTAAACACCTAAGAAATAGTGAAGTTACACTTATTGAGAGTGAAGATATTTCTGTTGTAGACGAGAAAACAGAAATACTAGCGGAGGTAACGAAAAAAAGTGTTAATGATTCTGTACCTTTGTCAGTCCAAAGAAGGGAACTTATCGCAGAGTTTTCTGGTATTGTATCTGAACTGACCTCAAATGACTTGGAAACTGCTAAAAAATGTTATCATCACTAAAGGCAACTGTAGCTGTCGGAATGTTGCAGCAAAAACAGGCACCGCTGCATATAGAAAGGAAACAAGCACAAAGGATTTTACCTCAACGTAGACTGTACTCTACAAAGAAAAACAAAAGGGGTAATAATGCATCCCTGGTGCTACCAAATTCAGAAGAATCCAGTTTGATCAAATTATCTCTACTGGCAGACAAAGAAGATGCACTTGTGGAAAAAGGTATGTTACTAGTGCCCCCGCCCCTTCCCCACCCAACAACGTACATCCCTGCAGCAAAAAATGCTTGTAATGAAGCAGTCTGGTAAAATTCTACGTATGACAAGTGACATAGTGTGCTGCTGATGGCAATGATCAATTATGAAGTAAATAATTAATGCTGTTCCTGTTCTCTAGTTGTCAGGTTCTCGTATGTACCCTTGTTTGCTCAGTAATTTAATTATCCTTGTAAAGCAAACATTTAGAACAAGTATTCACAAGAAACAAAATATACACAATAAATAAACGGTCATTGCCAGTATCACAGCACCACGCCGCCTGAGCTGTAAGTAAAATTTAACCAGTGCTCTATTATCTGTTAATGTCAGCAGTCTAATATAATATACTGTTTACAGGTTCAGCTGTTCAAAAGCAACCAACAATAAAAAGTACAGAGGGTGTAGCAGGTCCATTCCCCATTACAGCATGTGCCCTACAGCACAGCCCGACGAATCGTGAGTATTATAAATCCAGGTGTTAATGTACCTTTTTGTTATAAAATATCATTCTAGTTTTATGCCCTAGTTCCTCGTAAGTTACAGCAATCCGGTTTGCAATTCTGCTTGCAGGCTCAACTCCCATGATTCAGCCAATATCAAAACAGGCTGAGGTGGTATCTAGTCCGTCTCTCGCTACATCGTATGTGCTGAAACACAGCCCGAGGAATAGTGAGTACTATGAATCAAGATATTAGTGTACCTCTGTGTTATGCCATTGTTCATTTTTGTCACAGCTCCTTATAAATTACTTACTGTAACTTAGTTTGCATTTCTGCCTGCAGGCTCAACTTCCACAATTCAACCAATACCAAAACAGGCTGTGGTGGTACCACATCCATCCATCGGTACAGTACGTGTGTTGCTACACAGCTCAACAAATGGTGATTTTCTATGAATTCAGGCATTAGTGCATCTCTTTATTATAAAATGTTATTCCAGCTTTATGCCATAGTCCCTTGTAAGTTATTTATAGCAATTTGGTTTTAAATGCTGATTGCAGGTGCTTTTCTCCCACATTTAAACCAGTGACAGAGCAGGATAAGATGGTATCAGTGCCTTCCCTTACTACAGCGCATGTTCTGCAACACGGCTATGGAATGGTATTATAAATTCAGGCAGTATTTGTGGATCCTTTCTGATCTGAAATTTTGCTGGTCAACTACAACCTTCCTTATGATATTTCATTTCTGATTTATACAAAAGACAAGTGTCCTTTTGTTTAATTGAAATTTTTTTACCACTTGTCAGACTGGTTTTTCTTCACAAAATATATTAGTACAAATATAGCTATATAATAGTGTGATACGTTCTTTCTGCATTGATGATATTATGGCCAATATTTCACATTACAGGCATAGGCAATTGTCTTGGTTACGAATTAAAGTGTATCAGGATCACTCACATACATCCTTGTTGTGAATCATGTTGTCTGCACTGGTGATTTGTTCACGTGTCCCAGTACACCTCACACATGAAGTACACTTCACTAGGAAAATTAAAAAATGCTGTAAGTTTTGAATCACTGCAGATAGGATGTAAACTCTTTCACCTTAATCCATAAGAAACACTACAGTTTACATCCTTAATGGACATTACATGCTAGTTACACCAAGAATTATATTTAGCAGTAGTTTTTAAATGAGGCTAAATTTCACTCCATAGTCTTCCTTATAATAATATCATACACACTTTATTTTACTCCTCACTAAACTTGAGTTCAGAGAATCTTACCTTGCTCACTGAGGAGAAAGTGTCAGATGCAGTAAACACCAAATGAAAAGGCTAAATAAGACAGTGCAGTGTGGTAGTCAGCACTCAGTATGATATAACCACCACTAGATATTGACATCTTCGGCCTTTAGTGTATAATTTCAAAAGTTTGATTAGTTGAACAATCTTTTAGCTTGAAGTAAATGAAGTTGTCAACATAGAAAATACCCGACATTTTTATAATTTTCATTCAAGTTATGACTCACTATAAATAGATTTTTAAAACACAGGTTGGTTGTGAGACAGCATGGATGTGATAGATGGAATGTGCCATACGGTATATAGGCAAGATTGTGAACTCACTTTGTATCAGTGTTTTTCTCCATAATTCTCTCCCATGCCGCTCAGATGCCTAAAAATGTATTCTTTGTGAAGACTGTCTCTGTAAGTTGATGCGGTGACCAGCAACACAATATTCTGTTTACTCTTGATTCAATGCTTAACATATTCTGCAATTGACACTTATTACAAGTTAATAGCACATGCATAAGCCAACAGCGAATGTGTTAATTGCTAATATTTGAAACTTGTGAGTAGCTAAATGACATAATGCTAGTTTAATGGCTTCCTACTGCCCTCACAAATTATAAACATTAGTTTTTGAAATTTTTTTCCCCTTCAGACCACTTTTCAGCACCTGATATGTGCTTGCAACATTTTTGCTGTTTGGAAAGGTTTTAAAAAAAAATTATTTCAACACAGTTAGCCAAGATATTTTTAGCCAAAATAATCAAAGTTTAGTTCTGCTAGCTGCAAAGGTATGCAGTGAACTCTTTAAATGCTATTAGTAGACCTTACATGAGGATTGATTGTTGGGGGATATGGTAGTTACTTTATGCATTGATTATCTCTTTGTTCTGTGTTCAGGATATATATATAATCTTCACATGCAGGTTCACAACAGATAATATGGTAGTTACTTTATGCATTGATTATCTCTCTGTTCTGTGTTCAGGATATATATGTAATCTTCACATGCAGGTTCGCAACAGATAATATGGTAGTTTATTCATTGATTATCTCTTTGTTCTGTGTTCAGGAGTGTAACAGGCTCGTACTGTATGTGATGAGACAAAGTTTTCCAATGAGAGTGTGGATGTGCAGTTCTTAACATACTAGACTTCCATTTGTTGGTGTGACAGTCAATTCCTAATCTAACAACACAGGTTCGTTTTTTCACTATTTTTGGAACTCCCTCCAGACTAATAGCCAGAATGCTTCTTTTGAGAATTTAGGGATTTTTCCTCCTAACTTCGGATGCCTGTTTCGTTGATAGCCGTTTCACCCTGTCAGTTACATATAATGGTAAAATTTTACTTGCGGTTCAGGTGGCGTGCTGTGCTGATGTCAACAGCGACCAACGATGAAATAACTAATTAATCCTGTTCCTACTCTATGGTTGACGCATTCTTGCATGTACCCGCGTCTGCTCAGTAAATTAATTATCCTAGTAAAGCGAACATTTAGAAAAAGTGCTTACACGAAATGAAGTATTAGAGAATAATTTCCAGCACTGCACGGTCGTTGCCAACATCACCGCACGAGGGCGCCTAAACCATAAGTAAAGTTTAACCCATATAAATGTGGTATCTTCTTGTTTCCTCATTGTCATGCCACAAGGAGCATGAGTGCACCAGCTAATGTGCAGCAATAAGTTAATAAGTTACTTGTCCTGTGACGCGTCGGAGAATTAAAGTGCCATAAGATTACACCAAGCTTCCTGGTATGACAGTGGCCACCAATAGACACTGTAGTATTCGTGAGGATGAGTGTGTCAAGTTGACAGATTCTCAGTATGTCCTACAAATAATTATTTGGTAGTGTGCGCACTTGATCGTATTTGGGCCGAACTTTTTGTTCTTAGTATTGGTTACGTTGAGGCTTCTGTGCATCTCATCTCTACTGTGATTTTCAGAGCAACTGTATTACCTAAATTTCTAATCCAAAGTTCCATTAATGTGGTTGTCCTTGAATCCTGTAGTCTAGGATTATCTTTTCACACAATTTCTTATGGTATTTCCAGTACTTGAGAAGGAACTCACAAATTGTTCATTGTTTTGAACACATATTATCCACTGCCCACTTATTGTTCCATATTGAAGCATAACTACTGTTTTGTAATAGGATTAGTTACATTTGGCCTGTAAATGTCATGTGACGTTACACATTGTGCCACAATAATCTTTACTAATCGTTAATTGTGTCTAAAATTAATAAAGTCTTAGGCCAACATTCCTTACTAGTTCCAAACTGTTTGCAGTTTTCACCACTGGCTTGTGAAATATACTTGATTACACTTTCGATACACATAATGTACTAGTGCTACCATTGTGTGTCTGTGCCCAGTGCATGTCAGGAGAGCACCAAACTGGGCAGTGACTTTTAAGTATTTTATTTACTGCCAAAAATATGTCAATAAATGTGATCTTTAAAAACAAATAAATCACTAAAGTAAAAACTGAGATTAACCCATCTGGAACTGACAAACTTCTATTGCTCGACTGATTGCTGTGGAATGTTGACAGTTGGATAAAATAAAATGGTGTCTTTTTTTCCTTCGCAACATATAGTGTAAACCATCATCCCATCCCCTGTTAGTCTCACCTGCAAAGTTAACAAACATCCATAGGTTATACTTGACAGTATTACATTTCCAGATCAGGATGATCAGTATTTAAATTCTGGTTTTCTGTGCATTTGAGGTGCAATGAGTCTCATGTCTTATGCTGATTTCTCTTAGACAGGTAACTTTTGAAACTGAATAAGCTCACTGCACTGTTCATGGTAACAACTTATTTATAGTTTCCATCAGATAATACTAACCTTACAAGAATTCTTGAGCTACAGTTTATGGGTTGAAAGGCTGTGGTCAGTGTATAAAACTACTACTTCAAGTGCGGGAGACATCTTCAGAGGTACAATGGTAACTTCCATTCTACCTCGGAAGATGTCTCCCGCAGTTAGAGATGAAACGTCAGGAAGAAGTAATTTTATACATCAACCTTGGCCTTTTAACCTGGAAATCTTGACTCAAGAAAATGCTGGCCATGAAAGTGTACATTGTATGACTTCACAAAAATTGTCACCTGCCGTGTCCCATACAAGTAAGTAGTTAATAGTAGTAATGTTTAAGCACATACTAAATAAATCAATTATATTCAGCAACATGTTCAAGCATATTATTTAAGGATGTATCATTCAAAATTAAGCACAATTTGTTTGTTTTCACTGAGAAAGAAATAGAACTACACAATGTATTTTACACTATGCTAATCTTTATTTTACCTCTTTGTGCTGTTGTGGATTGGAAATAATACCTGGCAGAAGAGATATGGTGTGATTTGGATCCATTGTCTGAATGGAAATGTTGGTATACTTAAAAGCTTTATAGAAGAGGTCAGGACATGTCAAATTAGCAACAGATAAAATATTTGCGCACCGTTATTTCTAGATACTATTTTTGTACTACAATATGCTAAGAGGGCAGATTCTCTATATTGATCTGTTTCACCTTGTTCAAGTACTTAACACTATGTTGCCTACTACGTAGCCTTTTGACATTGCATACAGCTAAACAAAAGGACACTTTCATTTTGGGAACTGCTTTTCAACAATGAAATTATTTCGGAGATAGTACTCAGAACCATTGAAAAAAGACTACATCATTGCCAGATAAGTAAAGCAAAATTCTGTCTCAAAAGTAACTGACAATACGTAAACCAAGATAATTGTTGGTTTTTGTTATTTTTGGGGGGCTTTTAGATAAGTGTGTGAAGAACTGGATTGGTTGTATGCTATAAACGGCACTGGTAGACTGAATTTTGGAGAAACTATACCCTCGAAATGTCTATTATTTTGCCCTCGATTTGATGTTTCAGCAACCTGTGATGCCAGGAAACTCACAGATAAACTAAATCATGTGCCAGATGTCGAGCACCATTGCGTTTGGAAGTTCCATTGTTTTTATTGCAATTCATGATACTGTGAAATATTTTTATAATTGCTGTACATTTAGCTAAAAAAGTTACAGTAAAATTTTCTTGTAAATTATGCCTGCAGAAACTTTTGTACTGAATTTAATCTTTTCTTTTGGTTTATAATTTTGATGTAAAATCTATTTTCTGTTTATATATGAAGTTTCAATTGTGTATCTTAATATTTGTAGCTGATGTGTAGAATATTTGAAAACTGTTTTTTTTCATGTTCTGTATGTTTTGTACGTCACTGTATTACTTCATAAAGTCTATAAGATATGGTGACAAATTATGAATATAGTCTTAAAATTGTACTAATAAATCCTAATTAAAAATTTAATATTTAAATTCCAATCAACTGTTTAATTTTTTCCCATAACATACTCAAAATGTAAATGTGTCCTGATGACCCTGGTGTATCTTACGTGTTGCAATGTTTAAGTGTGCCAAGTAACAGGTAATAATGAGAGACAATTCGTATGAGTGACTGCATTGGCAGTGTAAGCTGTGAACGCAATTTCATGTTAGCAAAAGCATCATCATCTGCAGGGAACCAGCGACTGTTGGATATTGAAATTGTAGACCAGCCACAAGTTACATGTAATTTTTCCTTATTTTGAGTAGTTTCACTCAACAAATGTGAGCAGCTTCATAAAATTATGTGGCCAACGGCCACACATATGTCAGACTGTATACAGCACCGACGTCATACAAAAATAAAACAACGAACAAATGGACATCCATGTTAGTTTTTGGGATTTGAAATGATCTCGACCTGATACTTCGATTCTGTCTTTATTCAATGCCAAAGAGCCTATGCTTTGAAAGGACCTTTTAATTTGCAGAATATT
This sequence comes from Schistocerca americana, assembly GCF_021461395.2. NCBI lineage: Eukaryota > Metazoa > Arthropoda > Insecta > Orthoptera > Acrididae > Schistocerca > Schistocerca americana. The sequence continues at coordinate 653,390,416 of NC_060130.1, read as the reverse complement.
TCTAAAATTTTCCAGCTTGGAAGTTTTTGAATAATGAAGTAAAATAAATTTCTGGTAACATGAAACTCTTGCAGTTAGGTGGTTGTAACCCGCATATAGTTCATTGCACTTTTAAAACTGGAGTGTCACAAACAAATTAGGAAAGACCACCATTTTCAGAGCCTTGTATTGTGTGTTTCACGATTTGCCTACGCGAAGGTGTTAATATACAGAATATATAGTGTCTTCAGGTTTTCCTTTGCAATTCTGTGGCACAAAATGGATTGAAAATGTGGCCCAACTAGCTTTAAAATTCTCCCACATCTAAGAACTTATATTTCTCAATTGGCTTAAAATTAAACTCTTACCTGATTCAGAGTGTTTGAAAACTCTATCTTAACAGTTGGAGACAAATTCTTAGGTCATTTTTTTCACTGACAGCACATTCTTTCAAAACATTTTATGTGATTTTCTAACTGATGTACCTATGGCTTATTTTTTGTGTAATGAGTTGTTCACTTGTACCACCTGATTAATGCAGCAAGTTGTCAGTTCAGACATTTTGCATAATCGGAAAATCCCTCGTGTAGGCTGACATGAAGAATATTAAGAATCTGATCACTGCACAATGCTTTGTGTATTCTGGATTTCACTGCAAAGGTACCAAAAGAAAGTTAAGGACTTGACTGACTGACATCTTGAGGCTAAAAGAAGAAATGTATTCCTGTATTATTGGTATAATACAAAAGCTACTTGAAGGCGAACCACTGAAATATAAACCTACTCATGCCATTTCATGTTTGGACCCATCAGCAGCATTAAATCAAGAAACAGCTGTATAAAGATTGACATTATGACTTTAAATTCTCTTTCTGGTGAAAATTTGTGTTTGTGTCAAACAACAATTTGTCAATATTTGTAACAATGCTCATATTCAAAAAGAAAAAAATTGGCATTTTTCAAAATAAGTGAAACTTGGTTGGATGAACCTCATTACATTGCCACAAAAGAATGTTGTAATTTTGTAGAATTTCTTAAAATGTCAGTACTTTTGCCTGGAAATGCTGTTGTAGAAAGAGGTTTTTCAATAAACTGAATGTATTTCCAGAATTGATGCTCACTCTGTAGCAGCGTGTGCGCTGATATGAAACTTCCTGTCAGATTGAGAATGTGTACCAGAGCTAGACTCAAACTTGAGTAGGCAGTGATGTACTGGCAGAAATGAGGTTGGGGTTTGAGTCGTACACGGGTAGTTCAGATACGAGAGCACTTGCCCAAGTTCGAGTCTTGGTCTGTCACACAGTTTTAATCTGTCAGGAAGTTTCTGAGTGTATTGTTGAGAGTTAGAGTGAAAAGTATTCTTGCTCATAATGCTTGCACAGTGTTGACAATTTTAAAATCAACAGAAGTTTAATTCTGTCTATGTGTAATGCAAGTTGCTTGTACATAGATGACAAAAGAAGCAACTAAGTGAAACTGAAAAACAACAAGGACAAAAATTATCCAGAAAAGGAATGAAATCTAAAATTAATGTGTTACAATCACTGAAAACAAAAGAGTCAGCTGAAGCACCTAAAATTATGTCAGAAATTGATGTTTGAGAAAGTATACATTGGTAAGTGTGCTACAGAATGGCCGGTCAAAGTCAAACATGCAGGGTAGCTAATGCAGATGGGCAGGGATATGCAGGGTGTATGTTGTACCTGTTACACACACTTTATCACTTGTCTCAACAGACTTGATGGGATGAAAAATCAGCTTTCCTGACAAACATTCAAACTGTCACATCACCAAGTAATCATTGATGAGTCACCACAGTTTATTCAAATATAGCTAATACACAGTTCTGTAACTTCATATTGCATAGTGTAGGTGTAATGACAATTTGCTGCAAAAGGAATTTTTTTTGTAAACAAATCAATGTAAGATTATGAATACCTTAACAAAATTCAACGAGAAACTTCAAGTTTTCTTTCAAGATTAACTGTAACATTCTACCATCATTAATCCATGAGATGTGACTGGATTTTTAATCTCTCTGTTCCGTGTCACTATTTTCATGTACTGGCCATTTAACCCTTCAGTTGACCCTAATATGTCTGGCTTAAACAAACAGACAGTGTTGCATAAATGCAACCATGTGACATTTTGATGTGCACTATCCTTCAGATGATCACTCCACTTGGTCAGTCATGCTGTATGTGGTGTACATCTTGACATGGTTCATATCGGACATATTTTTAAAACAAGCAATTTGTTCTTTCCAGTGTAGTATGTATGCCTAAACCCATACAGTAAATATAATACATGACAACATTGAATTTGAAAATTCAAATTTGTTGGCCACCCTGATGTTTGTACAAAGAATAAATTACTTTTCTGCAAATAGATTCTGAAATTATGTAAAGCCTCAGTTTCATTATAATAGCTAGCAGCCAAAAGCAAGGAAATGTCTGGCCATTGTGAGGTTTAACATGGTAAAAATTGGGGAAATGTGCCATTTCATTTTCAATATTTTCGTTTGCTTTTGTTATATAATTTAGAACACTCGCTCCCCACAGAATTTGAAACTATAGGATTACTGAAGTAATCTGTAAACTAATTTGTATAGCAATTGTCCTTAATCGGGCCGTCAGTGGTGCCTCGACCCTACTTATGTTAAGCTACCATGGAACATGCCATATCCCAGTCAGTTTGCTGCACTCATTGTAACACTTACAGAACAAAAGCCACTAAATATTACATGCAGTACATGTGTGTGAAGCTACAGTTAGGGAACGGGACAACTTTGCTTTACACCCTTTATGTGTAAAATCTTAACCACTTTCACTAGGCCCAAATATAATGAGAATAAAAACATGTCTAAAGTGCGAAAATTACGGAACAAACCAGAGTCGAACACCTAAACCTCAAAGTCCATTCTCTGTTGTGTAAAAAATTGTTTCTTGTATACGTGCTGACACTGCATACAACATAATGAGGGAAATACGGAAGCGTCCGATCCCACCAGTCTGCTTTGACCCATAACGTCACAAATATGGCGGAAACAAAAACACACACACACACACTTTCCACAAGAAGCCTAATGACACTAACGGGACAAGTGCGGGAAATGGGGTGCTTTGGGTGGGGGGCAAACTAAATACAAACAAATTTAGACGCCTTGCGTAGCTACAACGTGTAAGTGAAGACAGCCATGCGTGAATACCCACCCACCTCCCCAGGGGTCATAACCCCTGCAACCCATAGAAGATAAAGATACTTCAGTAGCTGATTAGTGTTTTTTGTCTTTTAAAAAAAAAAATCTCACGGGATAGAACGAACTGATCAGAAAGATACATATAATAAACTAAAACAGAAATTCGAGGAAACAGATAATTAAAATAAGTAATAAGTGTTTTTAAATTACAAAAAAAAAAAAAAAAAAAATCTCACGAGATAGAACGAACAGATCAGAAAAGTAAATAAAATAAGATAAAACAGAACTGGAGACTGCCACACTCAAATCAAACTCCGCACCGTCATAACGTCACACACAACACCCTTATGTCACGGGTCAAAGCCGACGGGTGGAATCGGACGCTTCTGTCGACCCCATAATGAGTTAAGTTTGTCACAGGAATAACTTTATTACCAATCTAGAGGGATATCGAAAAAGTTGCAGAAGTGGATGGCTTTGAATATATCCACATGAAACTAAACTGAAACGTTCAAAGGAATTTTACATTGCAATGTTACAAATTATTTTTCTACCGGCTTTATGTGATTTTTTCGCGGCATATACACTGCGATTTTTTTGTTATAAGAAAATGATCATTTAATGACAAAATAAACACATAATTGTAGCAAGCAACAAAGTTCGTCAAGACAGATATTCATTAAACTAAGTGCTACAAGTTACAAAAATATCAGTGGATCTAAACAATGCGTGAATGTTCCAGCACAATAAGCACACGCATATTGACAGAAGAATGTTGAAGATTAGGTGGGTGGATCACGTAACTAATGAGGAGGTATTGAATAGGATTGGGGAGAAGAGAAGTTTGTGGCACAACTTGACTAGAAGAAGGGATCGGTTGGTAGGACATGTCCTGAGGCATCAAGGGATCACAAATTTAGCATTGGAGGGTAAAAATCGTAGAGGGAGACCAAGAGATGAATACACTAAACAGATTCAGAAGGATGTAGGTTGCAGTAGGTACTGGGAGATGAAGGGGCTTGCACAGGATAGATTAGTGTGGAGAGCTGCATCAAACCAATCTCAGGACTGAAGACCACAACAACATTGACAATATGAACCACGTTATGTTTACCTCCCATTTTTTTCACAAAAATAACAGGAGTGACAAAATACACCATTGCACTTCTAATAAAAAAGTAACGAAACATTTCACTAGTATAGTTGAAAAATCGTCAAAAAGCTGTTGCCAAACAGGTATTTTGTCTTCCTCTCCTAAGTAATCGTACCACTAAAAAACTGTCAGTGCAAGGAAAACAGGTATTTACTGATGATGCGTAATTTTGCTGCTCGTAAAAGGAGTTGTCAGCACGTTTCACTTGGCCGCATGTAAAAACGGTAACTATCATACTAACATAAGGAATTTCGCAGTAACTACGTTAACTGTACATCTACATGTGAAAAGGCAACATGACAAGACTATTTATTGTTAAAATTAATGCCAAATTTCAGTTATAAATGAGAAAACCAATAACTATCTCAAAAGATTGGCACGTATGCAGTCCATGTTATTGAAGATGACATGTAAACACCAAAGATAAAGTTGTTCACGCCAGGTTCATCCAAAGCGAAGCAATCCTATTGGCTCTAGCTACCTTGAAATTCTATTGGTTGGTCTCGTTTCGAGCCGAGCTGTCCCCAACGGCAAGTCACATTTCGTACTCTCTACTATAGTTCAATTCTTTTATCTTGGCGGCTCGCGCATGCCCGCCCAGACGCGGGAGATTGCTGCGTTGCCAGTTGCACACGATGCACGCGCCAATAGAAGCAGCGCCATAGTATAGCATAGTTCGCAAGCTTACTTGTAGGGGGGAGCGCGCAGTTCTTGAAATAAAGCCACCACGGTCGCATTAACCCTTTCGCTGCTACAAAGACGTGCTCCCTGCATTCCGCGCTGTGCGCGATTTTGTCACTGCACTGCTCGCCTGTGCAGACACATTGTGTTCCGACTGCTTTGACACTCTTATCAATCGATCCCACAAAAACTATTTGGCCCAAAAATTAGATTTTTACACATCTTCTTGACTGATACCTTCCCCCCATAAATGACTTAATTTTGTTTCGATGTTCAATGCAGTTATTATGCAGCATTAAATATAGTAAACCATTGCATGAAATTTTGAAGAGTTTGCAGAGGTAAAAGTCCATAGAGTATACTTACCGTATGGTCGATTTTAGTTGCCACAATGTTGAGAATGAAATGTGCACAAGATACCTAAATTTCATATAAAATTTACCGTATCACAATAGCTCATTTAAGTACGACATAGGTGTCGTATGTAATATTGAGAAATATTCTGTCTTTCGCGACTGTAACAAAAGTTTTATTTACACTGAGCACGTTTGGCTTTATTTTAAAGCACTTCAATCAATCAAAAGGAAGTAGACAAAATACATTAAACAAAACTTACAAAAACATACCGTCTATCAGTGAAGTGCTCTGAGCTATGTCAAATATAATTTTTGTGTGTGGCACACACAAACATCATTTATTTGCTAAAACACTGATCTGCCAACACAAACGTTGAATATTGTGTTACCGTAGCACAAAACTACGAAAGGTGACTTGGCAATGGAGGAGACAAAATACTGTCCACTGAAGATGCTCTAAAAGAGAGAAACGCGTCTGGTCTAAACAAGTCCCTTATTACAGTTGCAGAAGAGGAATATATTTCAGTACCAATGGTAAAACTGCGACTGTGGAACAAAAATAAGAAAGAGAGGATGAGTACCATTGTGTATGTGCCATACCTTTCCTTTATTGAAGTGCTTTAAAATAAAGCCAAACGCGTCCGGTGTAGATAATACTTTTATTACAGTCGCGAAAGACGGAATATTTCTCAATATTACATACGACACCTATGTCGTACTTAAATTAAATGAGATATTGTTATACAGTAAATTTTATATGAAATTTAGGTATCTTGTCCACATTTCATTCTCAACATTGTGGCAACTAAAATCGACCATACGGAAAGTATACGCTATGGACTTTCTACCTCTGCAAACTCTTCAAAATTTCGTGCAGTGGTTTACTACATTTAATGCTGCATAATAACTGCGTTGAACATCGAAACAAAATTAAGTCATTTATGGGGGGGAAGGTATCAGCCAAGAAGACGTGTAAAAATCAAATTTTTGGGCCAAATAGTTTTTGTGAAATCGAATGATAAGTGCGTCAAAGCAGTGGGAACACCATGTGTCTGCACAGGCGAGCAGTGCAGTGATGACAAAATCGCGCACAGCGCGGAATGCGGGGAGCAAGTGTCTGCAGCAGCGAAAGGGTTAATGAAGAGACAAAGCACTAGAAATTTCAAAAAATTGCATTCAAATGAATATAATTCGTGAAGTAAGGCACTTCGATATTGTTTTTCAATAATGAAAATATTAAGCACCGCGAAAGGTTTGAATTCATGACCTTTCGCGTAGCAGCCCAAAACCCTTTTTTTTTTTTTTTTTTTTTTTTTTAATCTCGTTTTTGTTCGTTGTAGCTCGTTGCATCTGCTCGGGGCGGAAGTAGCAAGACACCCGTTTCAGTTCGTCGTTAATCCATTAACTCAGTTTTTTTATTACAGAGGGCAGCTAACCCTCTGGCCGAACACGCTGAGCTACCGTGCCGGTAACACCTTAACCGTTACGCTAACGCACCTCGTCTGACTACATAACACCATGAGGACTATAAAACGTCACGCAAAATACTGACAAACACTGTTGGTATGACTATGAATTACTCACGCTTCGTCGAAGTACAATAGGAAATAAACAATTACCGCTGTTCTTTATTGCGAAAAAGCGGTTCGTGAGAGGATACAAACAGCTTTCCTTGCTATCGCCTGAATTAGGAGTCTTATTGCTAGAATATGAAGCAATTGGTATAAAGAATGCTTTTTCCAAACTTTCTATAAAAGAATGTCTGCTATCAAGACATTGCTTTTGTTCTATTACTTTATTTATGACTGAACGTTTCTAAAACTGAAGACACTCGTCCATGCTCTGCACTGCAGTCGAGATGTGGCAACGTCGTTCTCTGTTAATTGGCTGATTGTGTTTTGTGACGTCAGATGCGCAGAACGAACTTAAACTTGGCCGCCAACATAAATGACGCGCACTTTAGCCAAACACAAACGGATTCTTCCCCACAAGACTTGATTGGTCTTCACATATTCAATTACCATCATCACAGAGATCGGCTTACTGTAGACGAACTTAATACGACATGGCGTGAAACAAGGCAGAAAAATCATCGTTGCAACTGGTTCTATAGATGAAAAAATATGATGATGTAATATACATGGTCTTCTGCAGCGCTGTGGTAAAGTTGGTGTTGGAGACGCAGCAGGTTCTGGGTTCGAATGCCATCGGGTAGTAATATATTTTTTTACATTTTAAAAATCTTTATCAATATTACTATTATCTTCAATTGTAGGTTCAAATATATTTTTCTATTTTTAATCTTCTGTCGTATCATTTTCATCATCGTAATGACATTCACTTGCTCTTATTTTTCTTCTTTTCATCCTTTTTTTAGTTTGGAATCTGCCTGCGTCGCCTACAAATGGTAAGTGAGTTCCAACCAGGACTGATCATCGGTCGGTATCGCGTCAACTCGTGTAGCAAAAGCGAGATGTTACTGTTCGTATTTAGCGCTGAAACTGAATTTTTTGTGTCTCGGGTTTCCACGTACAGTACAACTTTAATCGCCGTCAGCAAAGCGAGCGTAATTAATAGTTTTGTCGCAGGTTGCTGACCGCCGTTTTCTCGGATACATTGCACATCACAAGGCTGTGGTTAGGTTCGGGCACGAGTGTAAATTCAAGGCTACAAAACGCTTCATCTGCCGCATTTCAGTCATTAGTCGTTTCAAATCATCAGTGGACAGAACATGTCGCGTTCCCGCCATATCTGATGGCATCAGCATCCAACAGCCCTCTGTGTTACATGAACAGCATTTCTGCACTTGTGAACTGATCCGTCGCATTTACGAGTCACCTTTAACTGAAAGGTAGCCAATGTAGCAGCGCCAAGTGACAGACGTCAACTATAAAGCAATTTTAAAGTAGTAGTAGTAGTATTCAGTCCACAGACAGGTTTGATGCACCCCTTCATGCTAATCTATCCCATACACACTGCAACCTACACCCATTTGAAACTGCTTAACTTAGCGTTGGTTTCGCCCAACAAATTTTACCCTCCTCACTTCATTCCGTTACCTGATTTAAAATTCCTTGATACCTCAGGGTATGTCCTATCAACGTGTAAAACGTTAAAGGCGGATTCACACTTGTAGGAACGTCACCGTCACGTTTTTGAGCGTCCACGGTCACAGGAATTCCTGAGTATTCACACTGCACGGCACTTCAACGTCGAATTAACGTCGTGACATTACGTTACAGCTGGTACATAAAATACACACCAGAGGCGCTATTTCAAAAGTCGAGACTGTGAAGGAGAGTTCCACCACATAAGACTGTAGTTCCACTCTCTTTAAAAAGAGCTGAGAGGAGGACTCAACGAATACCTGCTGGCAAAAACGTTGTAACCCTCACTTTTCTAAGAAACTGGTTTGTCACGTATAAACGTTGTATGTGCCACGAGTAAGGTGTGTGTGAAGTTATGTTGGCAAACATGTACATTACGCGCCATTTTTCGTTTGTTTCCTATTCGTCGCGAGGCGCTCGGATGCAGAAACATTGTAAACATGGAGCCGGAACGTTGTATCACTTTAAGTCAGAGCATGTGCGAAGATATACACAGGGGCCGGAAACGGTTCAAATGGCTCTGAGCACTATGGAACTCAACTTCGGAGGTCATTAGTCCCCTAGAACCTAGAACTTTGAACTAGGTAAACCTAACTAACTGAAGGACAAAACACACACATCCATGCCCGAGGCAGGATTCGAACCTGCGACCGTAGCGGTCTCGCGATTCCAGACTGCAGCGCCTAGAACCGCACGGCCACTTTGGCCGGCGCCGGAAAATTAAGTATAGTGAATGGAAGAGGAATGCGAAGAAACACAAACGGAATTCGGGGCAACCATATTTGGCCCACAATAGCAAACCAGTACCTGGGAAAATCCCTTCCGAACAGGTGGGTGCATAAACGTTGTATGCCAATCTAACACAATATTTCTGTGAAATGGGAGATTCCATACGGCATTCGCAAACATTATATTGTAATGCGCTGTCATAGCCTTTACCTTTGACATTAATGTGGTTAACTATACTTATCATTACATCGTGCTCTCTTTATAGATTGCTACCTGCAAATGTAGATACCATTGTAAAACGCGAAAAATGGAGGACAACAGACAGCTGTTTCAGGAATTCTACGCTTTAGATTATAATGCACAAACCAGACATTTGGCTTCGTCGCGCATTGAAACAGTAGACATCAAACGTAGGGAGACTGAGGAGACCATTTCGCGCAGACACTGTACATTCACGTACTTTTTAAGAAGAGGAGCAGAAAAAATTCAGGTATGTCAAAAAACGTTGTGCATGGTATATAGCATTACAGCTAGACGTGTACAAATGCTCCAAGGGAAGATGAAATGTGGCGTGCCGTTGGAGGACAGAACTGGTAAGCATGTGAATCGTCCAAATAAGCTGCAGGACAGCTTGAAGGACGTGACAAGAAACCACATTGAGGAGCTACCAAGACAAGAAAGCCACTACTCAAGACATAAGAATGAAAAGCTCTGCCTGAGACCCGATTTGAATATTTCTAAACTTTGCCGACTCTTTAAAGACGATAGTCCGACAGTACAGTGCAGTGAAAGAGCTTACAGAGATTTTCAGGGGGCAATATAATTTTCGCTTTGGAGTACCACGTTCGGATTCATGTGGGTATTGTGACAGACTGTTCTTGCAGTTATTTAACAGTAAAAATTAAACAGAGAGAAAGAAAACCGACGAAGAAAAAGCAAACTGCACCATTTACATGCGGAAGCAGTGTATTCAGTGCTGGAGAAGGATACAGCAAAAAAGCTAAAGCAAACGAAACCTATTTTGTGATATGCACAGACAATAGGTGCCATATTGTTCTACCCTTGCCCATTCTGCGGTTTTCTATCAACGTCAGCTGTCAACCTACAATCAGGCAATACAGAACGTTGGTGACAATAAGGTGTGGATGTATGTATGGCTTGAAACTGTTGCTAAGCGGGGATCAGCGGAAATTACTTCGTGCCTTCTGCAGTACGTAACATCTACATTTTCAGTATTAAACCCGTGTGAAGAAAGAACCTTAGTGGTGTGGTCAGATCGATGTACAGGACACAATAATAACTGGAAAACTACTGTTTTGTATCAATATCTTCTGAACATGAAATATTTCACCTCTGTGGAGCAAAAGTTTATCACAGGACACAGCTTTTTGCCTCGTGACAGGGATTTCGCATTAATTGAGAGAAATAAGAACTACTCTGCGTATGAACCATTTGAATGGGTTCAGGTAATAGCTGCTGCACAACCAAATAACTCGTTTCTGGTTTGTTACATGGAGCAGGAGGATTTTATTCATTTCAGCGGTTTTTAAAAGCATGTCCGCAAAGATCCAAAATGCAAAATAACGGATTATGTTTAGATGAAGATATCTTCAGACTCCCCAACAGTACCTCAGTGCCGCAAGAGCCATAACTACTTGCAGCCTTGGTACTCAGCAAACTTAGCAAAACGCTCCAGGGGTAAAAATACTATTACAGTTCCGCCGGTGGTGTTTACCTTGAATAGCCTACCTAGTCTTTATGGTGAGCCATTGCCTGTCTCTGTGGAAATGAAAGCTAATCTGCTTGACATGTGTAGATTTATTGCTGAAAAATACCGAGACTTTTATGAGAACCTAAAGTAAATGACAGTGTCATGGTCGGTCACGCAAAACGTACGTTTGCAACAATACGTCTTGTGTGCCGTGAATAATCGTGTTACACGGTAGGAACTATTAATAACGTTTCGTTTAAACTGCATGTACAGTATTGATTCTGTTTCGTTATATTCTTGTGAAATAAAATGTGAACGATTATCACTGCAAACCCTTCTTTTGTAAGAATATTTCCACCTTCAGTCAAACACCTAAAAGTTCCGACATTGTATAATGCAAATTGTATTAACGCCTAATCGGAATATAACCAATAAACAGTATTAGAGGTCAAATAATATCTGTGGTATAAACGTTGTAACCCACAAAAGTGTGCTACTCTCGTTAGAGTTACGTTTTTGCATGGAGGCTGAACGAAAATCTGTAATATCTTGCTTTTCAGGTCACGTACTGCCACAACTTGTACACATTAATCAGTAATGGACTCATTTCAAGTGATTGTGAATGCTATTTCTGCCGTTCGTAAACCTGTTGCATAGGTACTGGTTTTTCGCGCCTCCTGTACAATTTTATTTTGAGGGTTACAACGTTTTTGCCGGCAGGTATTCAAATATTTCAGAATGTCTTAACAACTACCTGTTAAGCAAGACACAAATAAAAATTACGGAGAAAAGTTCAAGATTACGGCGTCAAATATCACCACGGCAGAAACTGATCGTTTGTATGTCTACATGGACCATTTTGCTGAACTAAACAAACCAAATATGGAGGTGCTACTTAACGGCAGCAACATGGAAATATCACGTGACTCCGTTAACAGCCCGTCCAAACATTCTTCCCGAGAAACCCTGACGTGTGTCGATAACGTTATGTTGACGGCGTGTGTGAATGCCACCATTTGATGAAGTTGAACTGAAGAGGCTAATCTTTTGTCGCGACGGTGACGTTCCGTCAACTGTTAATACACCTTAATGCAGATGTACGCATTTAATTTTTTTCGCTTTGTATATTATTATATTTCGATTTTCTTGTAAACCTAAAAGACATTTGTATGTGTAAAGAATGTTTATTGATACGTGTAAATAATAATGTAGATAACTGCAATTTATACTGGGTTAATGCTGGTTAGGAAAATGTTACGGATATGTATCAAAGAGTAAAAATGCGCTGTTCTAGGAGCGTCTCTGGATGCGAGTGGAGTGACGTCCTAACGCGCGCGATACACAAGCACTCAGCCGCGGGCTCCGGAATAATCCAATGAGCGAGTTGTGTGCGAAGTCAGTGTGAGCAAAAGTTGTACTTAGCAGCACGATAGTAATTGACAAGCGTGGGCAGATGAAAATGTAGCTCCATTCACATGAAGATCTTGCTCCGCAAATGGTCACTCCTAAGTAAATCTGCGTTCGCAAATTTTGTATGCAGCATTGTCGACGACGGCTACGATTTCATCTCTTCAACAACGAACAACCGTAAGACTGTTCCACTTAGTTCAAGTTTTTTTTAGAACTACAATGAAATTATCCAGAAATATTGGTGAACTTTTAGTTTTAATAATAATTACTGCAAAAGAAATTTTAACCTAATAATTACCCCAAATCATTGTTACCAAGTAAGTCCCATGTCCATTCTCATTGTTGAAACAGTGTCTCGTTTGTTTGAACGGACAGAAATGTATAGAAAATTAATTTCAGTGCCACCGTTTCTATATTTTTTAATAATTTTGAAAACAAAAGTAAAAGTATTTTTAATGCGCATCAAAACTTCACTGTTGAGATGGATGCATATTGTTTAAATAGAAAGTTATTCTTGCAGATTCAATTATCTGAAAGTAAATTACTTCCTGGCACTTAAAACTAAAGATTTTAATTAGAAGAAAATAATCATTCATACTTGTTAATTTTACTTGAACCTGTAATGCTGTTTTGCGTGTTGGCCTGGTTCGTATTTCGGCGTTCCAGTTGTGCTGACATTCGGGGGTAGTTCTTTTATTTGAATAACTCTAAAGTAAAGTTTTCTTTCGAGTTTCATTGCCAATTCCAAGCTAGCAAAAGTGAGTAAACGCTACTGTGAGGTTACGTAACTATTTAGCATACTGCGATTTATTTATTCCTAATTAATTTCATTGCGTTTAATAACGAGTGTGGCAACAACTGAAATTCTTTTTCATTATTTCGTGGCTTTTCTGCAAACGGTGTGTAGCCTTCTGTTGCCGTACGTATTCAAATTATTCCTTATCGTTGCTGTTCGCAATTTTAATTACTTAGTGCTCAATTGGACTGACGACTTTTCACCATTTATTCCAAAAGTATTGGTAAAGTTTATTGTTTTATATCCAGAGTCTCGTGGTACCCCATTTCGTTTGAACAAATACTTGAATGACTGCACAATTTTTGATAGCTGAACTAATTTAACTGAAATTAGAATAGGCTGAATAAGTTGTCCTCAGAGATAACATCTTGTAAATCTCTCCCTCACTAATGTGTGTACATTTTCCTTCCGATAGTCTCGCCAAATTTTTACTCACGCGAACACGGTCAAGCATATTTTCACGAAAGCTGGTTATGTAAAGGGGATCATTACAAACTGTTCCTTTCTTTTAGTCAAAGAGTGCCATAAATTCCTTTTTCCTCAGTTTGAGTCAATACCTCATCATTTGTCATTCGATCTACCGATCTAATAATCTGCATTCCTCTACTGCACCCCATTTTAAAACCTTTTAATTTCTTCTTGTCTGCACTGCTTGATGTCCATGTTTCATTTCCATACAAAGCTACACTCCAGACGTACCTCTAGAAAATATTTCCCAACCCTTAAATTTATATTAGACGTTATCAAAGTCTTATTTTTCAGAAATACCTTTAGTGCAATTACATTTTATAGCCTCTCTACTTCAGTTATTATGCTGCCCAAATCGCTAAACTCACATACTACTTTTAGTGTGTCAGTTCCTAATCTTACACCCTATGCATTACCTGATTTAATTAGACCATATTCCATTGCCTCCGTTAACTTTTGTTAATGTTCATCTTAAAATCTCTTTTTCAGGACACTATCCAATCCGTTCCACTGCTCTACGAAGCCATTTGCTGTGTCTATCAGAACTACAATGTAAGTGACAGATCTTTAAGTTTTTATTTCTTCTCCCTGAACTTTGATTCCCTTTCAAAATTTCTTATTGGTTTCCTTCAGCTTGCTCAATATACAGATTAAGTAACATGGGGGAAAATCTATAACCCCATCTCACTCTTTTCTGAACTACAGCTTCCCTTTTATGCCCTTTGACTCTTACAATTGCAGTTTGGTTTCAGTACAAGTTGTAAATGACCCTTTGTTATCCATATTTTATCCCTGATACTTTCAACATTTGGAAGCTAGTCAACATTCTTAAAGGCTTTCACTAAATGTATAAATGCTGCAAATGTAGTTTGTCTTTTTTCAGCCTGTCTTCTAAGGTAAGTTGTAGGGTCAACATTGCTTCGCAACCAAAACTTATCTTCCTCAAGGTCAGCTCCTGCCAGAGTTTGCAATATTCTGTAAATAATTTGTGTCAATATTTTGTAGCCATGATTTATTAAATTAATGGTTCAGTAGCATTCTCAACTGTTAGCACCTGCCTTCTTTCGGACTGTTATAATTACATTGTTCATGAAGTCTGGGGGTGTTTTGCTTGTCTCCTTTATTTTGCACACCAGGTCGAATAATTTTGACATGGCTCTCAAGGATCTCAGTAATTCTGAGGGAACATCATATACTCCAGTGGCCTTGTTTCCACTATGGTCTTTCAATCCTCCATTAAATTCTTCTTGCATTATCACATCTCCCATTTCTTATTCACCTAGTTCCTTTTCTCTTTCGATAATATTTTTCTCAAGTTTGTTGCCCATATATAGATCCTCTAATAAGCTGTTCCATTGCTGCCCCATGGGGCAAAGGTGCCTGTGTTCACCCATCATGCTTATGGGCAGATGCATGTAGTGTAGGGTTTAGGCTACCCACCAGTCAGCTGTATTGCACACATTCTGCACATATATGAGCTGCTTGGCCAACCCTGCCTGCGGCATTCAGCCAGTGGGGCACAATTGATTATGCTGAACCCTGGGTACAAGACAGCTGCACATCAGCTAATTGTCCATCCATGCTCACCTGTGCCTGTGCTCACCCGGCTCATCCCAGAGGACATGCAAGTTGTAACAGCCTGCTCTATGTCCTTCCACCTTTCAGTTATCCATTCTTTGCCTATTAGTGCCCCATCCAAGCTCTTGATATTCATACAGTTGCCCCTTTTCCGCAAAGGCCTCTAATTTTCCAATAGGTGGCATCTATACTGCACCTAATTATGGATGCTTCTACCATCTTGCATTTGCCCTCTAGCCATTCCTGCTTAGCTAGCCTTACCATACACCCAGGATTAGCCCGGACAGTCGTGGTTTTTTTAGTGCTGTCCAGGGTTTGAAAATTTTATGACTGGGTAGGACTTTTTTAAAATTTTAGACCTATATGTTCAATAGTGCATTTTTGAACATTCTCTTACAGCTGTCTCTCAGCTGACCTTGAAGCAAGCACTGATGTCGAAGGTGAGGTGTGGCTACCGGTTCCACCACAACTTTTCACGTAACTTGTCTACACTTTTTGATCATTTGACCTTTATTTGTTTTTTTTTTTTGCATCATCATGTAGCTAAGGGCAAAAGAAAGTGTATGTATAATGTTAACCTGCAACAGGAATACACATTTTTGGAAGTTTGTAGTGACAGGAACAATGAATGTGTTCATTGCACACAATTAACTGGAGAATTGTTGCACACATAAAGGAAAGGGTGCTATTAAAGACAGCTTAACACAGGAGTGGTATTTATGCAATTGCTTCATCAAACATAAGATGATTTTTTACAGCTAAAGAAGGGAATAACAGTGATTTAGGGGTCTGCTATTAAAAAAGGCTACATTTTCATACCACATTGCTAGACACACAATCTGTTTTAAAACATCAGACTGCACATCTTAAACCGATTAAAATAATTATATATACTCCAAAATTTTCATCTGCTAGAATCAAGACTGAGTCAGTTATTCTTTACATTATTTTGTCATTTATACCTGATACATTGTTGCATTCTTTGGAGAAAACAATCATGCAACAGCAACAATGGTTAGCACAAACTTGTCCAACATCATGTCTAGTTAAAAATATAACTGAATAAACAAAGTGTAGCATTTCAGTAAACATTTAAAACTTTTAAGTAATTTCAAAAATATGTCCTGGGTTAGAAAAAAAAATGCTAAGCCTATGCTTAGCCATTTTGAACTTAATTTGCTGCATTTTTATGTTTTATATTTTCATCAATTAAATGCAATATTCTGTGTGTTATCCAGGGGTTTCCACTATGCCTTGCATTTTTACCTATATTAGCCTCTGCTGCCTTCTCTATTGCATCTCTCAAAACTACACATTTGTCTTCTACTATATTCCTACCCTCCCATTTCACTGTTCACAAAGGGTTAGTTTGGTCTCTCCACAGATCACCCACCTGTGTTTGCACCTACAGTATTTCTTTCTGTATTGTTGATGCATGCAAGCCACCCCACCTTGAAAAGTTACATCACACATTTTGTTCCAAGCACTGATGAAACTGTCATACACTATGCTTCAAATACTCATCAAAAGTAACATGAACACAGTATTGAGAGTAATGCTGATTGGTTCTCACTGAAAAAGCTAAATTTTAATATGTCTATGTTTATTAAACCTAGTGCATCAATGCAGATTTCTGTCCATAAACTGATCATCCAGTACTTAAGATATGGAAAATCAGTTGGTGCCATGATATCCCCATAAGCTGTGTCCATTCTCAGTTAAAGCAGATGTTCCCAATTCAAAATATGTCCTCCTTAGGGACATAGCCAAATCATCGGTATCTGTACATACTTTGCAACACTATGCTTCAATTCTGTGAGAGTGCTATCCAGGTAAGGGCACACTTCAAACATCTTCGTTTACTTTCCATGGTAGTAGGAAAGTCCAAATCTGTTATTCTGACCAGCATACAGTCAAACTGCTTAGTTAAGCCTTAGAAGCACCAGTACTTTAATAGCACATAGAAAAGGTGTGTTAAATACAAATCTTGCGTTATAATGCATTCGTCTGAGTACATCCATACTCACAAGAAACTTGAGTTACTTCATGCTGAATCACTGGAAAGCTACTACTATTGGCAAACATATTTTTAAAATGTAGAATCAGTGTTGGTTCAGTTATGTACATGGTTAATCAGTTTTGAGTAAGAAACTCGGTAATCTTTAAAAGAGGCCTGTCATGTACTGTTACGAATGGAGATGGAGATGAATCAATTTTGGCTGCTTTATCAGACCTGCTGCAGTTTGAGGTAAGAAACAATGAACATTACAGTTAACTGTTTATAGTGACAGTCATCTGAGGCTAACATTTGTACAGATTTTGGTAACTACCTAGAACTGGCACTGTCAGAAGTTCTGATGCAGTTTCCCTATCCCTTTTACACACACACACACACACACACACACACACACACACACACGCTCAACGGTGTTTATTGTACATGCAAGAATATTCAACTAGGGGTACTACACCAGAAATTTCTCACTTATAGTAGTTGTTGATTTCATGTAGAACATCTGGTAACAAATACAATATAAAAATAAAACAACTGGCACATTACTGTTTATAACAATGAACCCACACTAACACTGATTTGTCATCTGGACTGTCCAGTACAAATAACTGTGTACACACTGTGCTGTGCATATTGTGTTTAATCTTTCTATACCGATATTGCTGTACTACTTGACAGACTGCAGTGTTTGACTTGTTTGGCTTCCTTTGCTACATATGTCCCATTTTCTACAGACTCACAACTGCTGTAGCATTTACACTCTCATACAAACTGTCTTAATCAAGGCTATCAATTCACTCCCTTCAAACTCTATCTTGTTCCTAGGAAATCATTCATCACTATACACTGGCAGTGTCACCTGATGCAGCAACAAGTATTGGCAAATGACACAAAACGTTTGTTATTCTCCTGCAGTAGAATAGGTCTGTACTTAGGTCATTCACAAATCATATCATGGTTGGAAATCCCTGTAGTTTTCATATCATTGGTATGGTTCTACCATTATGCTGAAATTTTTAAATAGAGTAGTGAACATATTTGTTGTTTGCACATGTGAGCAAGCGTTAGCTACTGACGGCGTGGGTAATTGTCAAACAGTTTCCTGTCACACTTGCTAAATAGAAATACTTCCCCAAATTTCTTAACTTTTCTTTCAACACCAATCGCTACAACATCACTTTTTTATCTTTTCCTGCTTCTGCTTCCAGTGACTTGAAATGCTAAAGACTACTGCCAAGAAATCTAACATTTGTCTAATGACTGAAAATACTTTTCACAAAAGAGATTGAGTACAACAGTGGATAAATCTTTGACTCTGAAGTCTTTACTGAATGTCTGCATTTCCTAGTCTATTTTCAAGGAAATATGAGTGGAACTTTAATACAGTATAACACCACTTTTATGTTCCCAGAATTAACGTTTTTCTGCCGTATACAACATTTTTAATCAGTCCCATCAAATTTCCTTTGCCCACAATGTTAATTTTCACCCGATTTTGGATCAACATACTTATAATTTTCCTGTGATTACGAAAAAATGTTTGTGGAGAAAAAATGATGTTGGCTGTCCAGTAGTGTTTACAAATCTTACACGGTTAAGTTTCTTGACACCAGGGCACTCTATTCAGTGGATTTGAAATGGTAAACACGCAAGTTGGAACAATTGGTGCCGTATCTCCCACTGCTGCCAAGCTCTACTTGGCGTGGTGGCTGATAGGAGTAACTAGGTTTGTTCACATGAAGATATCATGACCAATCACAACCATTTCCAAACTGTCTCTACTGTGCAAACACAGTTTCGTGATTGTTGTGATCATTGTGACACCTTCATTGAACTTTTTGTTTAAACACAGTGCCGGTTACCTATTTTATTCATGCTGAGCAAAATGTGTTTCGAGAATTTATTCTTGTTGTCAAGTGCAGTATTTATGTATGCATTTACGCAAACAATGTGAGTGATAATTTGTGTGTGTGTGTGTGTGTGGTCTTCTACATAACTGATGAGGCACAGTACCTGATAACCTCAAAAAGATGATTACAGTGCAGATGACGCAGAATAAAGCATATACAAACACCACACAAAATACTTATGTCCACATTTACACTTGACAATGAGAATAAATTCTCGAAATGCGTCATGCTAAGCATGAAAAAATATGTAACTAGTGCAGGATTTCATTATTTAAATAATGAATGACAGCTGCAGGCTGTCAAAAGCGTCAATTATGACATGGAATTGAGTGAAATTCCTACTTCCCAGACAAGTTGCCAGTTCCACTTCCATCAGTGGTTTTTACTATGTAATAAACCTTTATTAGATAATAAACAAGCCCCTGACAAGTTTTTCGATGCCTATTATGTACATATATCATACCTAAAGTGCTAGGGGGTATCCTATACATAACTTTTGCAGCTTAAAACGTTATGTCCCACATTTTACATTTTCCTGTGTTTTACTCCCCTGAAAAGCGTAATAAAAGCGAGCTGTATGCACAACAGTCTTTCTTGTCATTACTAGGACTCTCTGCCATCAAAATTCCAACAGACTACTGCACAACAATATTCAATTGCAGTTTTTAGCAACTGCACATTCCTACATTGAAAATAAAACCACAATTATTGTTTTCTCACAAAACTAATATCAAGTCACTGACAGGAAATATGCTTACTTTTTTCCATTTTCACCAATAGCCTCAAATATCTTTTCTGGAGTTATTGGAAATAAAATACTTATGAAAAATACATGACACTCATTCAATTCAGGGAGTGATTTTGAGCATGCTATCAAAAATGATTACGAGTATGATAACTTTGCATACTCATTCAACAAATTTCTATTTTACTTTTCACTGCCTCAACATTTTTTTCAAGGCAATGAATATTTAGTGTTTTTAAAATTGAGATGAAAGATTA
This sequence comes from Schistocerca americana, assembly GCF_021461395.2. NCBI lineage: Eukaryota > Metazoa > Arthropoda > Insecta > Orthoptera > Acrididae > Schistocerca > Schistocerca americana. The sequence continues at coordinate 653,370,323 of NC_060130.1, read as the reverse complement.
ATAATAATAATAATAAAAATAAATAAATAGTAGTAGTAGTAGTAGTAGTAGTAGTAGTGGAACTAACAACACAACCTCTGATTACATAGCCTGAGCATCTGATACATAATGTCAAATATGGATGTTACTTCTCAAATCACTTACCAATAGCTGCAGCTGTCTTTGATGTAGGAAGATTAGCACAGTCACCTATTCCAAATACATTTTTGAAGACGTCATGCTGAAGAGTGTATTTGTTAACAGTCAAATAACCATCAGAATCAGCTAACTCTTTGTTTCCTCTTAAAGCATGTGGTGTCTGGTGTGGTGGTACTACATGCAAGAAGTCAAACTGAAAATACATACCTCAAGTTACTCAATGGAAAGGGATGTGTTAACAAGCAGCAAGGTATTCATACAATAGCAGCCCAACATGACAAGAGCCAGTAAATGCATTATGCATCTAAAATACTGCATGCACACTCTCTCTCTCTCTCTCTCTCTCTCTCTCTCTCTCTCTCTCTCTCTCTCTCACACACACACACACACACACACACACACACACACACACACACCTGCCTCTGCCCCTACATGGTGCCAGCTGGGCTAATAGTGCCCGTGTTTCGGCAGGTGGACTGGTTGTGTGGTGATAGTGTCAGGTGGGCTGGGGTGAGCAGAGGGAGTGTGAGACAAGAAGAAGGACTGGGGATGGATGGCTAGCAGCTTGCAGGGAGGCAGTTGGTTTGCCGGATAGGAATGTGGGTGGGAGTATGGCAGGTATATGGGTTAGACATGTAATGCACGATGGTAGGTGCCAGTGGGGACCATCGTGCACTGATGGCGACTCGGGAGCGGAAATTGGGAGGGGATGAGAGTATGGAGGAAGCAGAACTGTTGAGTGGAGGGTGTGGGGACAGTGGGTTACCCGAGATTGAGGCCAGGGCAATTATGGGTGCGGAGGATGTTTTGTAAGGCTAACTCCCATATCTGTGTAGCTCAGAGAGGCTAGTGGTGGAGGGAAGGATCCAGATGGGCAGAGTTGTGTAGCAGCCATTGAAATTGAGCATGCTGTGCTTAGCTACATGTTGTGCCACCAAGTGGTTAACTTTGTTCTTGGCAAGAGTTTGGCAGCTGTCATTCATCCTGGTGGACAGCTGGTTGATAGTCATGCTGACATAAAAGGCCATGCAGTGTTTACAACATTGTTGGTATATGACATGGTTGCTTTCACAGGTGGCCAGGCCTCTGATGGGATACAATAATCCTCTGACAGGATGGAGTAGGTGGTGCTGGTTGGGTGGACTGGGCAGATGTTGCACATTGGCAAGGGGTTGGCATATGGGGCTGGCATATGAATGGACAAGATTGTTGTGTAGGTTGGAAGGGCAACGGGACACCATTTTAGTGGGGCTGGGAAGGAGCTTGGGTAGGATGTCCCTCATTTCACAGCCAGATGAGAGACAGCTGAAGCCTTGGCAAAGAATATAGTTCACTTGTTCCAATCCCGGGTGATACAGGGTAGCAAGGTGGGTGTTCCTTTGTAGCTGATTCTAGGAGGTGGCGGGAGAATTGGGGGGGTGTGAGGATGCAGAATGAGAAATTGGTTTGTGGACTAGGCTCCATACAACCTGGCCACTCGTGGACAGCGCATTTGCAGTGATGAGAACATCCTTGCCCAGTATGTGGAAGGCCTTGTGAAGGCATTCACAGACAAAAAGTACCCCCAAACCTAGTCCACAAACACATTTCCCATGCCATATTCTCACACAACCCTAGTCCTCCCTCCACCCCCCAAGAATCATCTACAAAGGGGCACTCCCCTTGTCACCCAGTACCACCCTGTGCTGGAACAACTGAACCATATCCTTTGCCAGGGCTTTGATTACTTCTCATCTGGCCCTGAAATGAGGGATATACTATCCAAGATCCTTCCCACCCCTCCTAAAGTGGTGTACCATTGCCCACCCAACTTACACAACATCCTAGTCCATTCCTATGCCACTCCCACTCCCAACCTCTTGCCACAAGGATCATAACTCTGTGGGAGACAAAGGTGTGAGACCTGCCCAATCCACCCACTCAGCACCTCTTACTCCAGTCCAGTCATAGGTTTATTCTATCCCATCATAGGCCGAGTCACGTGTAAAAGCAGTCATGTAGTATATCAACTATGCTGCAAACACTGCAAAGCCTTTTATGTCGGCATGACTACCAACCTGCTATCCACCAGGATGAATTGCCACTACCAAACTGTTGCCAAGAACAAAGTTGTCCACCTGGGGGCACAATATGTAAGCTGCATCACCACCTGGGTCATCTGGATCCTTCCCTCTGCTACCAGCTTCTCTGAACTACACAGATGGGAGGTATCCTTACAACACATCCTCCACACCAACAATCGTCCTGGTCTCTATCTCAGGTAACCCACTGTCCCTGCACCCTCCAACCAACTGTTTCTCATTGCTCCATCCTGTCAACCCCTCCCAATTCACATCCATAAATCACCTTCAGCAGGCGCCACTCCCCACCAGCCCCTACAATTGTGCATTACATGCCTAGCCCATACACCTGCCACCCCCACTTCCTAGCTGGACAACTGTCTGCCTCCCTCCGAGCCGCAGCCACCTACCCCCAAGTCCATCTCTTTGTCTCCTGCCTCCCTCTCCCTCTACTCACCCCACCTGATACTACCCCCACCACAGTCAGTCCACTTCCAAAGAAACAAAGTATTGGTGCTGCTGGTAGAGCTGGTTCCTTGTAAGGCTAGAGATGGTTGTTTGTCACATGATGCCAAATAGGTATAGAGCTGTCTCCAACAGGTGGCATAATTTTCCATTACAAGTAGTCTATCATCAGAATTCCCTTCTCTGTGAAAGTTAGCATTCATATTTTTTTTAGTAAAATTCTGATAAAGTTATTGTGGTATTTAACATATGTGTCTGCAGAAAAGGGGGTCCAAATTTTAAAATTGCCATTTTTTTTTATATAACTGATTTGGTGAGTCTGGAAACATGTTGTGCCCTAAGCACTAATTTTGACAGGAAGTGACAACACAAAGCAAATTTCTCCAATTTTTAAGGAATGTTACTTTGATACCTAAATGATTTGCATATTTCAATGGTGTATGCAATCTTTTGATATTCCACATTATATCCTGTGATTACATCCAGGGTAAATAATGACTTATGAAATATAGGTAGAAAATATTATATTGAATTTGTGTTGGGTTGATGCTGAAATTATAAAATCTGAAATAAACAAATTCAGAATGGCTGAGAAAATCTTGTTAGATATCAACAAAACACGAAGTGGGGGAAAAAAAGAAAAAAAAGAAATAAACTTTCAAAACACACTTATCTAACTTTGATGACTTCCATTGCACTTTGCTTATCAAACTTAACATCTGATCAAGTTAATGAATTTGTTGCATGACTTTCATGTTTCCTATTTCTAATGGTGCCTAGCATAACTAAAACTGAATGAAGTTTTAAGCTTTCAGACAAAAAAATCGTCCTTCAACAATAGAAACCACAAACACATAATCACACCCTATTTCAGAAGGACCTTTTTGTCCAAAAGTTTAAAAGTTTAGCAGTCTTTTCATTGTGCGTGTCTGTAACTCATTGCCTCCTTTATGTGATTAGTAGCCATTTGTCTTTCCATACTGCTGTTATTCCATGTGAGTGCAGGCTTTCTCGGCAAATTTAATATATGAAGTCTTCACAGGTTGTCAGCTGAGTAGCATCGTCGTCTCGTAGCACGCTACGAGACGACGATGCTACTCAGCTGACAACCCGTGAAGACTTCATATATGCTGTTATTCCAGCCTGGTCTTTCCATTGTTTAAAGTTGAATACAATGCATTTTGAAAGTAACATGTTTCAGACTAGATGGAACACACAACTCAGGACCAAGATCCGACTGGAAGAATGTGGGAAATCTCCCAAAACCAACCTCAAATTGGCCAGTAGACCTGACATGACAGCCTAGGACTGAACCAAAGCAATCCTTGTCTCTTCAGTTTCACATTATTTTGCATTCAAGCCAACAGGACTGCAAACGTCTTAGCTCTATGACTGTATTTGGCACTGTGTTGCACCCACACACTGATCAAGAAATTTTACTTCTCTACCCCATAAAGCATGTTCCTCTACGGCCTACTTATCAGTCTTTGCAAAGCAGTAGTCTCTCTTGTGTTTGCCTAAACAAGCATAAATACTTCTTGTCATGGTTACAGTATATGCTTGACCTTCAGTGCATACAATTCTGCAAATTTTTTTTTTTTTTTTTTTTGGGCCTCAAAAATCATTTTAACCTCAAGGTGTGCCATTCTTGTTTATGAGGCAAAAGTAACTATTTGTGGCTGTTGTACCTCATCAGTTCTAGAAATACTCCTTATTGGCTGTACAGTTTGTTCCCCTCCTTATTAGAGTAACTAGTTTTCTCAAAAGCAGACTATATGTAGCTGACCTGCTCTTTTAAATAAACCAGCTTACATATTTTATTTGCTCTATTCACAAAGGTTTTAATTATACCTCTCTTCTGTGTTGGACAATGGTTGGATTCTTCATGGTAGTTTCATTCTGTGTTACTTTTCTGTACTCCTTATGGCTCTAAGCTCCACCCACATGATAGATTACTAATACATGCAGGAAATTAAGCTGGTCATTACTCACTTTCTGAACAGCCAGTTGAATTTTTGGGTTAACGTTGAGAAGAAATCCAATACTTCTTCACCATTGGACCATATTCTGTTACACAATGCAGCATATAATCTGCTTATTCCACTTTTTTGCCCAATACACAGGCACACTTAGCCACATGTTCAGTTTTGTTTATGTACCTATTGACCACTCAGTTTCTCAACTATACTGTGTGTTCTTGTTTGTGTCCAAATTATACTGAACAAGTAACATACAGACCAAGAGCAAATAAAGAAACTGAAAAGTCTACCATCAGGTATTCAGCCATGAAAAAATGGAGGCTAAAATTCAATGGTCATTTTAAATGAATGGAAGCCTACTTTTTTTCTGTCTGGTGTATCAAGTTGTGTTATCCCTGCATCTTTCAGGTCTCCTTTGACAGCACCCATAAGCATCCCCAAGGGTAGTGCCAACCCTTATCCTTACCCTCATCCCCCACCCCCCTACACACACACCAGAATCTTGAATACAGAGTTTTTATTCACTCAGTAGTGGATAACCTTCGTTCTCTGTGATATAAGTTTTTGTTCACCTATAAAATTTGCATCTTATGGCACGAAATGTCTTGAAACTGAATAATTCATTTATATCAAAAATGGCAATTTTAGAGCCTTACCCCTCCCTGGAAAAAAAATCTGCAGATGGGACTGCATCAATCTATTTTATCATTTGTTTTTAGCTTTACTGCAGGTTTTGTAGAATTCCACAACCTGTGTAGTTAGTCTGATTGCCTCCATTCTTTTAATATGCCCATTGAATTTTAGCCTCCATTTATTCATATCTGAATACACGATGGTAGACTTTTCAGTTTATTTATTTGCTCTTAGTCTGTATGTTACTTATTCAGTATAATTTGGACACAAAATTTTTCCCAATTACTTTTTGTTCTCTCTTTTGAATTTCCTCCTTCTGTTTAAAATTAATGTTTCAGTCTCATAAAGATACCCTGGTTTGATGACTATGTTGTAAGTTCTCAGTTTGATGTATATTGAGATGCATTTTTTGTTATAAATGTCTTTTGTAAGCCTGAATGCTGTTTCCATTTAGTTATGATGAGTGCATTAACCAACCTTTTCTATGGCAGTTTCCTGAATTGTTTCACATTAATATTACTCTAAATTTCCTCGTATTTAGTCTTTAGAAGTTTGGGTGCCAGGTAGTTGATATACTTTTGTTTCTTTTAAATGACATTTGGAGTTATAATCTTTCTGCTGTTTCTTTAAAATATTTATTTGTTTTTATGCTGTTTTACTGTCCTGACATTGAATTACCAGATTGTCTGCAAAAGCTAAGCAGTCTATCCTAATATATGTTCTTTCTGATTTGATAGGTTTCGGTTTTTGTCACTCTTTGATTACTTTATTTAAGGCACTTGAAAAGTAATGGAGAGAGAGTGTCACCTTTATTTCACTCCTGCTTCAATTTCAAAATTTTCTGAAACTTCTCCCCTGAACTTTACCTTAGATTTTGTTCTATTTAATGTTTCACTGACAACTGCAATGGTTTTGAGGTCCATACTTTGACCTTTCAGAAAGCAGAAGTGAAATTTACAGTCCACTAAAATATAAGCTTTTTTAAGACAAAGCTTGGTATTTTATTTCCTAGTACTAGATGACACCAACGGCCTTGCTGCAGTGGTAACACCAGTTCCCTTCAGATCACCGCTGTCAGGCTGGGGTAGCACTTTGATGGGTGACCATCTGGTCTGCTGAGCACTGTTGGCAAGAGGGGTGCACACAGCCCTTGTGAGGCAAACTGAGGAGCTACTTGATTGAGAAGTGACTGCTCCGGTGTCGTAAACTGATATACGGCCGGGAGACCGGTGTGCTGACCACATGCCCCTCCATATCCACATCCAGTGATGCCTGTGGGCTGAGGATGACATGGAGGCCGATCAGTACCGTTGGGCCATCCAAGGCCTGTTCAGATGGAGTTTAGTTTAGTATTAGATGACTGTTGTATTGTCATATGTCTAGCAAATCTTTCTTTCCCTATCGTATTTTAATTTTGATATCTATCCACATTTTCTCACTAACTCCTTTCATTGTCTCCCTTGGAATAGAAATGAATATCTCATCCATAAAGGACGGCATTATGAGGGCTGAGACTGTAGATAAATTCAAATAAAACCGCTTTCTGCATCAGTCACTTATTTATTTTGCCACTAAGCATTTTGATGGTTCACACCATCATCTTCAGAGGGAGAATCATTTATTTACATAGCTGGTGTTGGTGAAGAGTACTTATGCCTTTTCACAGCAGCAAATCAAGGCAATATAGATTATGTTGTGTCTTTTAAGGGGTGGCAGGATCATAAAAAGTGTGCATACTGCTGCCTGTTGTATATCATCTCCACTGTACATTATGTCTACAATGTGATGTAACACAACACACATTTCCCTTGGTCTGCTACTGTAAAAAGGTGTCTAGTCTTCACCAACACCAGCTATGTAAATAAACAATTCTCCACTAGTACATGATGGTGTGAACCATTGAAAAGTGTAGTGGCAAAAATAAATAAGTGATCAATGCAGAAAATATTGTACAATTTGCGCATATTATATTGGACAAATCAGCATACATTTTTACTGTTATATTGTTAGAATTTTAATTGTTTCATGAAAGTTTGTTCAATATTACAAGAAGGCAATAGACATTACATTGTACTTTCACTTGTGCATATTTGAAGGAAATGTGCACTGTAATCAGGCCTAAGTGATTGATTATTAAGAAATTTAACATTTATTACCTGTTTGAAAAAAATCATTTACTTGGAAAAGTTTTGCTCCAAAAGACTTTTTTAATTTATCTGTGAAAACTCTTGGTATTTCTGCCTTTTCTCTTTAATTTCAGCTGGTAGGTTATTATACATCTGTATCCCAACATGTAGGACACTTTTTTGGTAACAAGTTGCTGACTGAAATGTTCATAGGTCAGACTGCTGTCTTGTTTTGTATTTATGAATGTGTTCATTTAATATTAATGGGCTGTCTTTGCATAAATAGGTAGTTTTTACAAATGATATAGTACTGTAAATATAAACAGATGGCAATGTCATAATGCCAAGTTTCTTGAAATGTTGCCTGCATGATTCATTACATCTCAGATTGCATCAGGGTGAGTTCCCCCAGAATATGATCCCATACTGTAATATGGAGTTAAAGTATTTATAAACAGTCACAGTCCTCATAATGCTGTCCTTTATGGACAAAATATTGACATTTTTAACATGGTTTTTCACTGAGGTAAATAAAGTTGTTTTATTCCTAACTTCACCCTCTTACAGGTCAGTTATTTTTCTTTGTTTACTTCCTAACATAGCCTGTGTTCTTCCTCAGAGTTCAAGCTGCCTCCATACCAAATTTCATCAAAATCTGTTAGTTGTGAAAAACGAACCAGACTTACTTTCACATTTGGCAAAAACTTTAAATTATGCTATCTTTTTTCTGTGATCCAATTTTTATGAAATAAAGCCTATATGTTGCTCCAAACAGTGTTTATATTACATGTGAAAACCTAATGAAAATTCATCTAGTAGTTTTGGATATTAGCTTGTTCAGACACTACAGTTTTACTATTAGTTTACATTTGTTTGCAGAGAAGCCCCCAATCGTTTTCCTGACTTTCTCTCTCTCTCTTTCTCTAACTGTTGCCCATAAGAATTTTCACGTAATTTTGTGAAATTTTATATTTACTATCACCTTTCCATGACTTATTTATTTTATCTGGGTTTGTTTTATTTTCTCCATTGATCAGCATGTGAGCATTAATTATGATGTACACTTTGTTTGGTCATTTCAGGGAAATTGTTATTAATATGTTGTTCACAGGCTTCACTTCTATTACAGAACTAAGTATGTCTTAAACTATTCAACCCCCGGATATGGTGTATTTGTTAGGATTCTTTTGTCTGTTTTACTTTTGAAGGGTCTGTAATATAATAACTTTGTTTTGTTTTCTTTCAATAAGTTCTTTGTATGTTATAATGTATTCTATGACATTTTGTTACCAATACAGATGTCAACATGAATAAAAATGAAATAAATAAATATTTCCACACAGCATACAGAATTATAGTTAACCAAAGCCAGACAGAAATATTCAATGCCTACTATTATTACTATCCCCAACATCAATTATGCACAATCTAAAATTAGGTCTCTGAGAACTTACCTTATATTTTGATATTTCTTCAGTGTTTTTTGTACTTTGCACAGTAACTTCCTTAGTGCCAAGATTTATTGATTTAACATCTTTCTCAAATACTGTGTGTATAGACTTTTGACTGGCAAGGTCTTTCAATGCCTCCTCATATTTTTTAACTGAAAATAAGACTGGAAGGCCAGTTATAAAGCTGATTTCTGCTTTGTCTCTAATGTTGCACTGGAAAATAATATACCACACATATCTTAAAAAGAGAAAACTAATAATCAAAGCAATACTATGCATACTGTGGAATTATTTATTTATGTGCTATAAATGAAGAGTAGAGGGAGTGTGGGTGGGAGGGATTAACAAAGAACAATTTTGAAAAAGTTATCTTGCTTTACAACCATGTTAATCAGATTTTTTCCCATTATCTTAAAGAACAATACAGCATAGGATATGAACCAGTTCCTGCAAATCTGTTTTCAGTGCTTCAGTTGTACATTAGTGGCTTATTTTGTTGCACATTTTCTCTTCACATAACCTCATAAGAAAAAAAACTGCACATTGTGATGACTGATGAATGGATATGTTATCCACATTTTAAAAGATGATGTGAAATGGAACGAAGAAAAATAACAACGTAGGAAAATCACAGATAATCTAACAAGATGATTACTAGATAGTTATTTGAACCACTACTGTTCTGCATGTAATGGGAAAAAAACTGCTGACAATATCAATGCTTACTTTTGCTGTGTAGAATACTGCCCCAATCTGTAAAAAAATTTAGGTCCCTTCTTAATTTGCACTGTGTAGGTTGTGGAACAAAAAAAAAAAAAAAAATTGTCCAACGTGTCTGCATATTTATGTGGTGTGACTGTCAGAGCACTGCCAACAGCATTTCAAAAAGTAGGACCCTATGATCCCTGGTTATTTTATTTCTTTATTTCACGTTCCATTGATCTCAAATTGTGAGTACATCATCTAAGATGTGGAACGAGTCAAATACAAAGATAGTTATTGATTTTTGTTTTTAGAAAATTAAAAAACAGTAGGTAAATTACATGTACCATAAGCCTCTTATAAATATTTACAAAAACAGATAGCAGTACTACAATTCTATATGTCATAATTTGAGAAAGGGCAAAAATACATATGCACAAAAATTAAAGGTATTGCACGTCTATAAAAGAAAACCATCTGATAAAAAAATAAGGTAAATCATGTAGTACAGTTGAATAATTTATTATAGGCAATTATTTAGTTATTTCTAAATACAAGTCTCCTTTTTATGCATTAAACTCTTCTCATCAGTACGTGGACATACCTGATAAATATTTCTTTAATTTAGCTTTAAATAGAGCCACATCATCTATAACATCTGATTTCTTCTGGGAGAAAGTTAAAAAAATTTTGGTGCCAGACCATTTGCACCTCTTTGCACCACTGTTAGGTTCTTAATTTCATAATGCAGACTTTCTTTTCCTCTTGTTTCAGAGCTATAATGGTTTCTGTTAAAGTCATAAGCAGGGTTTCTTGATTACAAAACATGCAAGTGACTATGATGTATTGGAATGCAGTGGTCATTATTTGAAGCTTTCTGGAAAGGCTGGATGTCGGGGGGGGTGGGGTGTACCAAACTGCACATAATTGTAATAGCCCTTTTTTTGGACACAGAAATTTTCTTTATCAAGGCTGAATTCCCCTAGAATATAATTCCATAACACACAATGGTGTGAAAATGTACAAAGTATATGGACTTATTAGTATTTAAGTCTCCAGTTGAAGAGATCACTCTGATAGCATATGTAGCTAAGCTCAGTCTTTTTTAGGGTTGGATATGAGATGACCAGTTCATTTTACTTTCAATATGCACTCCATGGAATTTACACATCCATTCTTTGTGTTGACTGATTTCCATATAATACAATTATTTCTCTCTCATTTTTAGTTTTTGTACAGAACTGAATAAAACTGGTCTTACTTGAATTTAGTGGAAGACTGTTTGCACTGAACCACTTCAAAGAGCAGGTTGTTTGTAGACTCCTTAAAACAGTCATCTGATAGTTCATTATTGGAAATGGTTGAATAATCAGCAAATAAAGTAAATTTATAAGGCAGGCTTTCACACAAAGGTAGGCCATGTATAAAGATAAAAACAACAGTGACCTTAGAACTGAGGCTTGAGGCACACCACAACTGGTAGGAGTCTATTCAGATTGAGCACAGGTATCCCACACCCAATGTGAGCTATTTAAAATTACCTTTTGTTTTCTGTCCTGAGGATATGATTTTAGCCAATTACCTGCAATACCCCTTATTCCAATTACTTTGGGTTTTTTTCTGCATGAGAACATGGTGACGGACATAAGCTTTTGGCAAGTCATAGAAGACACTAGTTGCTATCATTTTTTCTTTAACCCTTTGTGTCACAGTGGTTTCACTGCAAAACCACTTTTTGCTGCATTGTATCCCTTTGCGGCATAGGTGACTCACTGAAACCACCATCTCATCCTTGTTTGTGGTGCACTCTAGCGGATTTTCAATGAACTGACTCAAAAAATCTTGAGAGAGCAACGGTGCGAGCGGGAACCAGCATTCAGCGCATGTTTTTCTTGCAAGTGCGACATATTGTTATTCAGACACGCTGTTTTGTGTTATTCAGATGCTGTACTTCATTCAATGTATGTCAAATTTTTATACACACTACGACATATGTTCTAGATTGAATATATGCCTAAAGTTTGAATATACCACATTATTTGAAACAATGAGAAGCACAAATGTTGGTGGTTTCACTGTGAAACCACTATGCTAATATGATACCTTTACCATACAAAGCTTCTATTCTTATATACAGTAAGTTATTTAACTTTTACCTCTATTTAGATAGATAAAAGATACGCCTTGGCGAAATTAGCTGAGGCTATCGTCTACAACCTACTTTTTGAGGATATTCCAAGCGATTTGTCAGAACTGTCAGAATCTGAAGCGGATGAAGATGGTAATCTGGAGGGTATTACTCAAGCCCTTGGACAGGAAGCACCCGCGCCCCTCCCCCCCACGCTCCTTCCTTCTTTAGCAGTTGAGAAAGAAGTTTCTGAAGCTCCAGCTGATGTCAGTGAAATTCTTCCTTCCACCCAAGACTTTACAGAAACAAAGTGGGCATGTGAGTTCGGTGATTATGATCATGTAAATTTTGTGGACGAAACTGGGTCTTCACCCAATTTCGATAACCTTTCTTCCCCAGTTGACTTTTTCCTTGAATTTTTAACGAATCAGACATTGGAGGAAATAATGTATCAGACAAATTTATATGCTATGCAAAAGGGTGGTGGCATCAATCCTCACCCAACAAATATAGATGAGATGAAAGTCTTTTAGGTATTAATTTACTTATGGGTGTAAAAGCACAACCTAGTTTTAGGGATTACTGGTCATCTTTCCCAGCATTGCAGGAAGAATACATTGCCCAAAGAATGCCATTGAATAGATTTGTGTGGCTCCTTTCTAATTTACATGTAAATGACAATGAAAAACAACCACAGAGGGATCAGCAGATTATGACAAACTATATAAGCTATGACCATTGCTGAATTCTCTCCTCACAACCTACAAAAATTGTTACAATCCATCTAAGAAACAAAGCATTGACGAGTCAATGATTAAGTTCAAAGGGCAGTCATTTATGAAAATGTATATGCCACAGAAACCCATAAAAAGGGCTTATAAAGTGTGGGCAAGGGCAGACGAAACAGGGTATATTTGTGAGTTTCAAATCTACACAGGGAAAAATGTAACCCAGGTAGAAAAGAACCTAGGTGGGAGAGTAGTTACTCATTTGACGAAATCACCGGTAGGTCAGGGTTATGAAATCTACATAGGCAACTATTTTACATCAGTACCATTGTTCAAAAACCTTCTATTAGATAAAATATATGCCTGTGGCACAATTAAAAGTGTCAGGAAATACTTGCCAAAATATTTTAAATCTGATAAACGTTATACTTGTGGGGAATCAGAGTGGAGGAGCTGGGAGGGAGTAACCTGCACTACATGGATGGATAAAAGACCTGTACTTTTTCTCTCAAACTTCCATAATCCAAACCAGGAAGCCACAGTGAACTGAAGAAAAAAAGATGGCTCTCAGGAAGCAATAAAATGTCACAAAAGTCATATGTGACTACAATATTTCAATGGGTTATGTTTGACAAAGCAGATGTGCTCAAATCAACTTATGAATTAGACAGGAAAAGCAACAGGTGATGGCACAGAATATTTTTCCACTGAAATTAAAAGATTTTAAGATACTAGTGGTTGAGGGTCTGTTTGTGCAAGGCAGCATTTCTCCTGGCAGGAAAAGGAAAGCAATTTCCTGGCCATGAAGACATTTAGAATGAAAGTCTCTGTGGACAAAAGACAATCCAGTGAACCACATATTCCTGTTCATAGCAAATCGAAATGCTGTGCAAATTGTAGTTCAAAAAAGAAGCCTCATAGGACCAGATGGTCATGCAAAGTATGTGATGTCAGATTGTGCCTAACAGATAAAAAAAAACTGTTTTTTGGAGTATCATGAAAAGTAGAAAACAAGTTTTGTATGTAATGTACTTTGAAATTTTTGCATTAAACAAAAAAAAAAACAAAAAAAAAAAAAAAAAAAAAAAAACAAAAAAAAAATTGGGACATCAGTTTATGAAAAATATGTATGAAAGAAAAAGCAACATTAGTGTAACAAAATATTGAAAATTAAAAATTAGTGAATTTTTGAAAGACATTGAACAACCCCTTGCATCCAGTGGTTTCATAGTGAAAAAATTAAAAATTTGTAGTGTGCTCCCGTAATGCAATAAAGAAGGATAAGATCAAATTTCAGTGCATATCGAGTCCAAAAGTATTTGTGTGACTCAAAGGGTTAAAGACTCAGGGACTTTATCTGCAATTGAAAATACTGCTTCATCTGTTTAACTGCCCTTATGAAAGTGAAATAGGCTCCTGCTGCTAACTGTTCCTCATGAGTTGGTAAGTAATTCTACCATGCATTAGTTTTTCTAAAATTTTAGAGAAAACTATTAATAATGAAACAGGGCGGTAGTCATTGAGCTCAGTTTATCACCCTTCTTCTTTAAGGGCTTGGCAGTGGAATACTTGAGTCTGTCAGGAACAATGCCTTGTTGAACTGAGGCATTAAAAATATGGCACAGAATACGAGGTGTGGCTATAAAATATGTGGCTACTGCATAAAAATTTATTTCAAAAACATACATATTTAGTTATGGTCACCATCAATATAATTCCCTCCTCTGTTCCTACAATACTCCATGCAAATTTTCCATTGATGGAAACAATGCTGGAAGTATGAAGCATGCCACTTTTTCTTTCACTTCTTCAATTTACTGAAATTTTGTTCTTTTTAATACAGATTTGACATGGGGGAATTGATAAAAATCACATGGTACTGAGTCAGGTGAATAAGGTGGATGGTCCAACACTCGGATGCTGTACTTTGCTAGAAACCTATTAACAGACAATGCAGTATGAGCCAGTGCATCATCTTGATGCAAATCCATAACTTTTTCTTCCACAATTTGGGTCTTTCTATCTTCTTTCCTCATGGAATTGAGAAAGAACCTCAAAGTAGTAATGTTGATTAACAGTTTGAACTTCAGGAACCCATTGAAGATACACAATTCCACAAATATCGATAAAAAAAATCATCATCACTGCTTTGAATCTTGATTTGCTCTTTTGAGGTTTTTTTACTCTCAGTGGAGTTTGGTCCTTGGAACACACGGATTGGCACTTAGTTTCTGTATGGTAAGTGAAAAATCAATATCTGGCATGTCATCACCTCTTTCCAAGAAATTAGCATCATTTTCAATGGTATTCAAAGTTTTAGTATAAACATTTTCACGAGCTTCTTTTTATTTGATCACGAGAATTTTCGGTACCAGTTATGATGTAGATCAATGTGTAAACTCTGGCTACCCATTCTGTTGGAAATTCCAAGCTTAGTGCTGTTCTGGCAAGCTGAGCAATGCAGGTTGCTTCTGATCGCAACTCGTGCACAATTAATATTGTTTGAGATATGCACTTCTTTCATCGTGCTGGCTTCTTTTATCTTTGACAAAGCCTCTTCAAGTTTCTCTATGTATCTCAATCACACAGGCTTGTAGCAATGGTTGACTGTTACCTAGGGAAGAAAGCTACTGTTCCTAGCTACTATAGTGTTGACATAAGTTTAAATCTGTTGTGTACATAGTTCCGCATAGTCAGCGTGTACACAACTTTCCCACTAGAGCGCGCCCCGCTAAGCGCAACAGCGCAAGCACAGCGCTCGTCTGTCTCCGCACTACGAGATGGCGCTGTCTTAGAGATGGACCTAATTCTACTTCCGCCGATCCACGTATTAATATGTAACGCAACCAATGAGACGCTGCTAACGTAGAACCTTTTCTCCTCACGGATCACACTCGCGCAGTGATACCGGAACACTCGAGGTATTATAACGAGTGTACAGACCTCCGATTGGTCAGTCTGCATTTGTCTGTGCCAGTCTATTGTCAAGTTTCAGTCTGCACCTAATAAGATTACCATATTCCTGTACATGGCCATGAAGATAAATGAATAGACACTTTGTCCAGTATCAGAGATATGTGAGAACAAGATTAACGTACCAAGACCAAAGGAACTTCAGATTGTCAGTTGTAAACAGCATCCAGAATCAAGTTATGTAATATCTATGATCTTTATTATTTTAATAAATGTGTGTGAAAATTAATCAAGTTCTGTTTAAAGTTGGTCACCGTCAATCTGCTACTCTAAGCATGCAAGTGGCATTTCTATCGTCTGACCTAACGGCAGAAGATAAACACGCCACAATAAGACCACGAGACATATTGCTGACACTCGCCTACTTCGTTAGAGCGACAAGTCAAATAATCTGATGGTGTGTGTACCGAAGGTCTTACAGTACGCACACCACAAAATCCATTTAAAACATGTCTCAGCATGTTATACTGAGAGTTCTAAATATCACAGTGCATAAAGGAAAAATCTGATTTATTGTAATACTAGTTTATTTTTATTAGTGAGACATGGAATCTGACACCTTAGGATGAGTGTTTATACAAAGTTAACAAATATTTCTTATGTACAGAAATTGGTAATTTGTCAGTGATGTTCCATCTGTTAACTGCTTGGTGATTCAGACAACTATGAGAATATATGTTTTTGATAATCATTATTCAAAATGCACTGAAAAGTGGTTTGAGAGATTTGTTGCAGATTAAATGCAGTAGCAAGCTCATAATATCATAAAATGTATTAACTGGCTTCTAATCAACAAAGAACCAAGGAATCATTTGTAATAATAAACATTATTTTTCTTTCCCCTTTATTAATTAAGTGCAAGTCACTGACACGATACATGTTCCCTCTGTGAAGAGTAATGCAACTCTCGTAACAGTACTAGAGTTTCCGGTTAGAATATCTGATTACAATGTGAAAAGATGATTTAAGATATATAATGCTGTCATACCAAAGACATCAGTAAAAGACAGAATAAAAGCTTCAGTCATAAAAGGATGGCGAATGAATCAACTTTGTCATTTTAAAAGAAATGATCTGAGCATTTGTGATAAGAAATTTAAGAAAACCATAGAAGTTGAAGTCTTCCAGTAAAATGAACTATATGGCTGGGAGATTTCTTGTGTGTGTGTGTGTGTGTGTGTGTGTGTGTGTGTGTGTGTGTGTGAGAGAGAGAGAGAGAGAGAGAGAGAGAGAACCCTATCCACAATCCTTGGCAGGCCTATCGGTACCAAATAACCATGTCATCCTCCAGCAAAGTCATCAATGGACGAGTTACTGCTCTTCTTGCTCTTGTCAGGTATTTGAACCTGGAGTTGATACTACTCAGCCAAGTAGCTCATCAATTGACATCCCACAAAGGAAAAATCCTTGGTAATAAAAGGAGTAGGACCCAGGTTCTCTGCATGGCACTCAGCAATGCTGACTGCTCAGCTAGGGAAGCATACACCATAATGTATACCGTGAGTTAATAGCAACAAGCTGAGTCGAGATGACAAACCTACAACTCTACACTATGTCATTTATATAATGAAAAATATAAGAGCAGAAATAGGAATACAGCAGATACTGTCTGCCTGAAAATTTTACAAAATTCAATTAATTACTGCTGGTCCCAAACAGCTTCTTTGTAGTGGCATGATGTGCTCAAAGACTGATAAAATAGGATACAATCGATAACCACTAGATTTATCTAGAACAACCTGATTAATTTTAAATCTTAAAAGTTTATCACAAGGCAAAAACAGTATAACTAATCACCCTCCGCAAAAGCTCAAATTACTGTTATCTACATGTATTGGTTGAACAGTCATAGCCTCACTGATCATCAGTATAAGTTGATGTCACTATCTGTTACTCAAAGTGTGTTTTTTTCGTATGTGAATTAATGCAGTAAATAAAAACAACAGCATCATAAAATTCTGCAAAATCCAGTGTTTTAATTTGGGAAAAGTGAAAAATTGCAGACAATAAAGTCATGAAAAGCGATGAGCAAACAGATTGACGCTACCTGACATGTACAAAGTTGTAAACATAAAAATGAATGTATCAAAGAAATTTATTAAGGTGAAAGCAAAAACTCTGCATTCCTTCAGAAAATTAGCAAAGAAATGGGTTACAAGCATTACTTGGAACACACGAAAAGTAGCATGATTATCTTCAAAACAATATGATCCTGGAGCTAAATGCCACAAACTCTGTTTAGTATGTGCAGAAGGTGTGAAAACACTGTTAATAAACATAGTAAACACCAGTACTTCACAGGCTGACAATGGCTCAGTAACAACTGGGAACAGGATCCTGTGAGAGGAACGAACTCTTCATGTGAATTGGTCTATGGGAAGCAGAGAATCTGAACCCAAGTATATATGCATATGGCAATATACTTGGCACACAGCTGGTGTGGGTGCACACGACAGCACTTGGCACAATTTGCAATGCGAGGTCCGTGACAGTTCAACTCTGCATGACCACCAACCTGCTCTGCTTACCGTTGCTCTCAAGTAAACACTTTTGTCAATGGGTCGGCCCATACAACATAATATATGCACCCTCCATGGCAGGTTTCAACTACTCCACTGTCCTACCAACACTAGCTCATCTGCCTTCAACATGGCTGCTAATGCCTGTATGCCCCAACCCCCCACCCCTCCCCCTTGGGAAAAGTTCTGGGGATGCCAATGACCACAACATATGATCAGAGCTGTTCGAATAATTCATGCATCCCTACAGGATATTCATCTTAAGTATTAATGCAGTGCTGCTTGCCAATCTTCTGTATTGCAGACTGGAGTGCCATTACAACATGTTTTTAGAGATTTCAAAGCCTCAGTATTTGTCGAAGTGATTTTTCAATACATATTTATTTAAGATGCAAAGGAATTACCAACATTGGCTGCAAGTGGGCATTGATATAAATCAATGGAGAAAGTTTGAATTTTGTGCCGAACTGTGATTCGAACCCATGCCTCCTGCTTACTAGGAAGATGCTGTGATGACTAAGCCATCTGCACACAGTGGTCATTGCAACTGTACAGACTACCCAAGCACAACTCCTGTCGGACCAAATTCTCAACTGATCTACACACTTCTAATTACACACCACTAATGTAGTGCCCTTGCCCATTACTCTCATTATTTGTGGTATTTCGCCTATTCCCATAAGAGTTCGAGCCTGGTGTGTATCCGCACTGGAGAGGTCATTGGTCGTCCTCGCCTGAATTATATATGTGTTATGTTTGTTCTTTCAGACATTTCCAAAAGAACAGACATCACATATAGACATATATTTGCATTTTACATGGATCATAATTGTGACCTCTTGCTACGGTGTGGCATGAGTCCCTTTTAATTCAGAAATTATACTTTCGAAGAGAAGGTGGAGGAGGAGGAGGATGATGATTCACATCCAATACCCCATGAGCATGTGCCATGTGTTGCACAAAGTTTTGAATTCCTACAAGGTCTATATATTGTGGATACAAATTCATCTGAATGCAAAATTCAATTTTTTTCTTATTCACAGTTACATACTAACCTTTCGCAAGTGTTCTTCTGCAAGATGCATTATTTTCTGTGGTGCACCTGCACATTTAATTGGTGTTGATGGCTGAGTAAAAATCATATTACCTCCTTTGAATACCTTTAATTCTTCAAAGGTCTTTTGCACATACACAGGAGAATAAATAGTGCACACCCCACTTCCCTTGCAGTCAAGAGCGTCTTTCAGTCCTTCAATCTACAAAACCAAAAGAAAAAATTCAGTACATATTTCAAGGGTGAAACCAAATCATAAATGTAATAAATCTTGAATGACATCCTGTATATTACCTATGAAATGGAATACTACTGTGAATCAGTAAAACATTTTCTGGAACCCATTGATGCTTGTATAGCTATTTCTTACAAGAGCAACTGCGACGTCCCTCTGCTTCATGGGCTACATAATATTCCGATAATGTTTGGGCTTTTTCTCAGTGCTTTGCCAATGTTTCATAGTGTCTAAAATTATTAACAGTTTAGCTATACATTGATTATTACTGTAATGCTGTGACTCCCACAAAAATATCACAAATTCAGTAGAAAAAAACTAAAAACAAAGTTAAGATTAATAATATTTTAATTAGTGTGTTGGTGGCTAGAGCCCTGAAACATAACAAGTTAATATTCATGAATTAACGTCTTATTCCATAGTAAAACTTTCATGACTGTTAACCTTCATGCCAGAGTGTCACTACGAGACCATAATTGTAAGTCAAGCTCTGTTTTCATAGCCCACAGACTGGAAAATATGGAAAAAAAGGAAGCAAGCTTAAAGCTCCATTTTCCAGCAACAATTAAGTCATTAGAGTTAGTGCACAAGCTCACCCATTGTGGTCAGTCTTTTTATGGAAAATTTCAAGGAAAGAGCCATCCAGTCAGTGGAGTTGAATCCAATATGCTTTTGGTGATATATGGATGACACCTTTGTCATCTGGTCCCTTGGCACTGCGTCGCTAGATTCATTTTTGCAACACCTAAATTCTCGTCATTCAAACATCAAGTTCATGATTGAGATGGAGGAAAATGCTGAATTACCGTTCCTTGACATGGTGCAGAGAAAAGAGGATGGTAGCTTGGGTCACACTGTGTACCATAAACTTACACACACAGACTTAGGATGTTGGTCCACACAGCACGAGCCATATCGAATTCTAACAGCTTGTCTGATGAGCTACGCCACCTCTGTGCCATATTTTTAGAGAATGGATATTCTGAATAGGAAATTCATCGTCCCTTATTTCCGGCACATGTTAGAGAAAATGACAAGCTAGAAAAAAGTGATAAACAAAGGGGAAAGGTCTTTTTGCCATATGTCGGTGGAATTTCTTCGAAAATGGGAAGATTATTGGAGAAACAAAGTTAAATGCGTCTTTTGTCCACCAACGAAACTCGGAGCTCTTTTAGGCTCAGTGAAAGATGATCTTGGTTTAAGAAGGCTTGGTGTCTATGAGGTTCCTTGTAACTGCAGGATGTCATGCATTGGATAAACTTGTTCCAACATAGAGGATAGGTGTGTCGAACATCAATGACACCCATGTCTGGACCAGCCAGAGAAATCTGCAGTGGCTGGGCATTGCCTCAGTACAAGACACTGTATGGAATACAAAACACTGAAATTCTGTCATCATCATCTTTGTACTGGGACAGCATTATTAAAGAAGCAGTAGAAGTTCACAGCTTGACAGAGACATGGGATACCAACTTAGCACAGCACGGGATCCAGCACTGGCCATGTTAAAATCACAGTGAACACAAAAAAAACGGTGGGTCATATGAGGGATGCTGACTCATTTATCATCGAGCGACAGGTGGTGTAGTTGTCCCTCTCACTATGAGTCTGCATATCTGTGCTATTGGTCTCCAAAATTTGATGTGTTCATGGCTGCACAGTTTCTTCTCTGATTGTCATAAATAGGAGGCTTCAGTCACAGCCTGAGCAGGATGTTCGTCGCACCTGAAGATATGGGTCAGTTGCACTGATGAAATATTGTGGAATTTTTGACGACGACATCTGACGTCTCACCTGAGAACCATATTTACAACAAGGAACAAGTTGCAGCCCTTTCACAAAAGTGGTCGGTGGGCGGGCAAACAGTGGATCGAATTATGAAGCGTGCTGAGATATCTCGACTGGTAGAGGACTATCCCTGAAAAGTAGAGCTTGGGATTAATTTTCTAGCCCGTCTTTCAATTCTCACTGGCACAACGGTTTAAAATATGATAACAACTGTGTTTTTTGGGTTACAAGTTCATAATTCAAAAAACTGTGTCAGTAAATTCCCTAAGTAGTGAACAATGAAACATTCCATTTCTATAATTCTGTTATAATGTCTACCCACCTTGTCATAATTTGGCCTTATGCCAACTGCTACCACCATGAAATCATAAGATATTTCATCTCCTTGTGCAGTACGCACACAATCTTTGTCAGGATGAAATGACTCAACACTGTCTTGAGCCCATGTTACATTTTTAGGAACTGCTTCATTCATAGGTCGTACACACTGCTTGAAATTTTTCAGGCCGCCTCCAATGAGAGTGAACATGGGTTGGTAATAATGCTCCTGCAACAAACATCAACATTTGTTCACCTGAATGAGAACAGTTAGCAGCACTGATGATGATAAGTACAGGGATTCAAATAGTAAAATATTCTCTGTAACTCTTCATGTATCCCTAAAACAATTTTCCTATATACAGTATCACCTTTTAAATTTGTGAAAGAATGGTAAGGTTGTTATTTTGTATGCATGTAAAAAAAGGGGGGGCATGGGTTTGATTCTTGGCACTGCAAGGGATTTTTCCTTGGTGGAAGGACTGGAGCAGGGTGCATGAAAATTTCAACTGAGATGTAGTGGCTCCATGGTCAAGAAAACCAACCAGGAGAGTGGTGTGCTGATCTCATGTCCTTCCGTACTGCACCCACTGACAGCATCAGCAGCAGATGCCATGGTGGTTGGTCGGCTCCGACTGACTCATCTGTGTCAAAATATGGAGCTTTGCTTTGCAGAAATAGGACACACAATATCAACTACCATATACTTGTTAAGATGATATGCTAAGTGTACAATTGATAGTTCTACTTTACTATGGTAATAATGCTCTTCACAAATGATAACTTGGACAGCTGAAATTAAGTGGATTCGACAAGTACAATAATTCGCTTACGTCGTTTACCTGAAACCTGTTCATAAACTACTTTACCAGTCAGTCATGCATTTACAAAGATAAATCAACATTACTGAGTTACGTAATATATTATTTTATTAACTGTCACTTTTATCCATTCATTCTCCCGTGAATGCGAAACTTCTCTGAGCATCAAGGAAACTACAAGCACTATAATGAAGTTATATACTGGAGTGTCTCCTTCAGTTCCTTGAAGCTATTATATTTCTGAGTTCAGTTTCCCCTCCCCCTGTGGCTGTTTTGGATGAGTACCGACTCTTGTGGGCTAATAACTTCACAGAATACATATCATGCTCACAGAAATCATAGCAAACTTTAATAACAAATGTCTTACAAAATCCCATGCTTTTACAGCTGCCTGAAACTTGCAGTAAATTCATTAGTATACGAACTCTCCCAGTCAGACCTCAAAATGTTTTGGTCTGCCTTTAGATTAGTCTCCACCTCTCAATGACTAAAGATATGCCAGGAATGACACATGGTTTGGATTCCACATAAAACTGTAAGTCCCCTTTCCCTGTTGGATTATTGGGGCAGGTTAGGGGCATGCAAGTCACCAAAGTGGTGTCCAATTGAGAGGCTTGCACCAGATGGCTGAAGAGCCCTCTCAAGTGCATTCCAGCCAATCATACCATATTATTATTATTTCTTTCTTGTCTCAGACGTTATGTCTGGTTAAAAATGGAAGGTGACGCGGACCTTGATCAAGTGTGACTTCCTTTTAACTGTACGGTATATGTTACATTGCATTTAGGAACTTTTGGGTAATTGAACAAGTGTCAATAATTACAGATTTCTGTAGTTGTATATATAAGTTTGGATGTAGCTGTATTGCATTGATGTACTGGTGGATGTTGTGTGGTATGACTCCTGTAGTTGATAGTATAATTGGTATAATGTCAACTTTATCCTGATGCCACATGTCCTTGACTTCCTCAGCCAGTTGGATGTATTTTTCAATTTTTTCTCCTGTTTTCTTTTGTATATTTGTTGTATTGGGTATGGATATTTCGATTAGTTGTGTTAATTTCTTCTTTTTATTGGTGAGTATGATGTCAGGTTTGTTATGTGGTGGTGTTTTATCTGTTATAATGGTTCTGTTCCAGTATAATTTGTATTCATCGTTGTCCAGTACATTTTGTGGTGCATATTTGTATGTGGGAACATGTTGTTTTATAAGTTTATGTTGTAAGGCAAGGTGTTGATGTATTATTTTTGCTACATTGTCATGTCTTCTGGGGTATTCTGTATTTGCTAGTATTGTACATCCGCTTGTGATGTGATCTACTGTCTCTATTTGTTGTTTGCAAAGTCTGCATTTATCTGTTGTGGTATTGGGATCTTTAATAATATGCTTGCTGTAATATCTGGTGTTTATTGTTTGATCCTGTATTGCTATCATGAATCCTTCCATCTCACTGTATATATTGCCTTTTCTTAGCCATGTGTTGGATGCATCTTGATCGATGTGTGGCTGTGTTAGATGATACGGGTGCTTGCCATGTAGTGTTTTCTTTTTCCAATTTACTTTCTTCGTATCTGTTGATGTTATGTGATCTAAAGGGTTGTAGAAGTGGTTATTAAATTGCAGTGGTGTAGCCGATGTATTTATATGAGTGATTGCTTTGTGTATTTTGCTAGTTTCTGCTCGTTCTATAAAGAATTTTCTTAAATTGTCTATCTGTCCATAATGTAGGTTTTTTATGTCGATAAATCCCCTTCCTCCTTCCTTTCTGCTTAATGTGAATCTTTCAGCTGCTGAATGTATGTGATGTATTCTATATTTGTGGCATTGTGATCGTGTAAGTGTATTGAGTGCTTCTAGGTCTGTGTTACTCCATTTCACTACTCCAAATGAGTAGGTCAATATTGGTATAGCATAAGTATTTATAGCTTTTGTCTTGTTTCTTGCTGTCAATTCTGTTTTCAGTATTTTTGCTAGTCTTTGTCTATATTTTTCTTTTAGTTCTTCTTTAATATTTGTATTATTTATTCCTATTTTTTTGTCTGTATCCTAGATATTTATAGGCATCTGTTTTTCCCATCGCTTCTATGCAGTCGCTGTGGTTATCCAATATGTAATCTTCTTGTTTAGAGTGTTTTCCCTTGACTATGCTATTTTTCTTACATTTGTCTGTTCCAAAAGCCATATTTATATCATTGCTGAATACTTCTGTTATCTTTAGTAATTGGTTGAGTTGTTGATTTGTTGCTACCAGTTGTTTTAGATCATCCATGTATAGCAAATGTGTGATTTTGTGTGGGTATGTTCCAGTAATATTTTATCCATAATTTGTATTATTTAGCATGTTGGATAGTGGGTTCAGAGCAAGGCAGAACCAGAAAGGACTTGATGAGCCTCCTTGGTATATTCCACGCTTAATCTGTATAGGCTATGATGTGATATTATTTGAATTTGTTTGGATATTAAGTGTGGTTTTCCAATTTTTCATTACTATGTTTAGGAACTGTATCAATTTAGGATCTACTTTGTATATTTCCAATATTTGTAGTAACCATGAGTGGGGTACACTATCAAAAGCTTTTCGGTAATCAATGTATGCATAGTTTAGCGACCTTTGTTTAGTTTTAGCTTGATATGTCACCTCTGCATCTCTAATCAGTTGCTCTTTACATCCTCGTGCTCCTTTGCAACAGCCTTTTTGTTCTTCATTTATAATTTTGTTCTGTGTTGTATGTGTCATTAATTTCTGTGTAGTGACTGAAGTTAATATTTTGTATATTGTTGGTAGGCATGTTATGGAGCGATATTTAGCTGGGTTTGCTGTGTCTGCTTGATCTTTAGGTTTCAGATAAGTTATTCCATGTGTAAGTGTATCAGGGAATGTGTTTGGGTCTGCAATGTAACTGTTAAATAATTTAGTTAGATGTGAATGTGTTGAGGTGAATTTCTTTAGCCAGAAATTTGCTATTTTATCTTTTCCAGGGGCTTTCCAATTGTGGGTAGAATTAATTGCTTGGGTGACTTCATGTTGCAAAATTATCACTTCAGGCATTTGTGGTATCATCTTGTATGTGTCTGTTTCTGCTTGTATCCACCGTGCATGCCTGTTATGTTGTACCGGGTTTGACCATATGTTGCTCCAGAAGTGTTCCATGTCTGTTATGTTTGGTGGATTGTCTATTTTAATGTGTGTGTTATCTATTGTCTGGTAAAATTTCTTTTGGTTTGTGTTGAATGTTTGGTTTTGTTTCCTTCTATTTTCACTTTTTTTGTATCTTCTAAGTCGTTTGGCCAATGCTTGTAATTTCTGCTTCTTTTCATCTAATTGCTCTATCGCTACTTGTTGTGAGATTTTACCTAACCTTTTTCGTTTTTTTTCTGACATTTCATTTCTTATAAATTGTGTTAGCTGTCCAATGTCTTTTCTCACTTTTTCTATTCTGATCTGTAGCCTGTGTTGCCATGCTGGTTTTGTGGGTTTCTTCTGTGTGTTGGTTGGTTCTGATCTCTGCCTAGTGTGTATATTTAGTGTAGTGAGTCCTCCTATATAAACCAGTAGCTGTAACTCTTCCATAGTTGTATTTTCATTTATTTTGTTGTGTATGATTGTGTTGATAGTTTTTATTGTTGTTTCAACTTGTGGGTTATTTGGCGGTCTATGCAAGAATGGTCTAATGTCTGTATTTGTGTCTTTGTATTCTATATATGTCAGCTGAAATTTTTCTTCTATATCTAACATGTGTGTCACTTCGTGTTCTATTTGTGCTTGTTCTGGTTATTCTTCTTCTTCTTATTATTATTATTAGTTCCCCTAAGCTGGTAACTATCCTGCCAAATGTGGTCTCTTTCAGAATTTTCAGTTAACTAAATCTTATATGATAAAAGTAAACAAGTAAAAATTAAATGCAAGTAACGTCTGCTGTTCCTGTTCTCATACTAATTGAAAATGAAAGCGATCATGAAAATATTTTTCATCACTTCTTTGGGGGAAGTTTATGGTCATATCTTTCCTGTCAAGCACACACCAGCAGGCTTTTCATATCTGGATTCAAACAGTTGATTTACTTATGTTCAAGATGATTAAATGACAACACACTGAAGTGAGGGTCCCGCTCCAGTTTCCAACACTATCTGAAGACAACTAGGCCTTCACCATCATCTGTAACCTCTTAGGAAGGATGTAAAGAAGGAAGATTAGGGTTTAATGTACTGTTGACAATGACGTTATTAGAGATGGAGCACAAACTCTGATTGTTTCAAGGAGGATTGGTTGGTTTAGTGACCAAAAGGACCCAACTACCCGGTCATCTCTCCTAGGAACAGGCAAGTCAACAAAACTACACAGCAAAGAAGGGCGTAGTGTGTGACACCCAAGGAAAGAAAACCCCAAGGTCTACTGAAGGCCAATGAAGCCTAGAGAAAGGAACAAGGAAGAAGAAAAGGGGGGAAAGGAAGAAAGGCACGTGAGGTGCCCCATCTAGGGAGCAGCTGGAGGTCCTCAAAGACAGAAAGCGTGATAGGGGACATACACCAGCCCCTTACCAGAGGCACCCCACTTGACAATACCCAGAACAGACTAGTGACATGGACTGGGTGAGAGAAACAGAGGAAGAACGTCAAGTCAGACAGAACACATGAAAATGGGGAACAAAAGCAAAAGAATAGGTAGGGCAAGGGAAAGGTCAGACCACTAAGCCCAGCCAGCCACTGCTTGGTCAACGCAGAGGAGGCAACAGGGCATCCTGCCAATCCCTCAATGGGCTGACAAGTTTGAGTTTCCCTCCTTTAGAGAGAGAGTGATAAAAATGCTCTTCATGAATAAACCATAAAACCAGGTGAGCTGCTGAGACTTTGTCTGCTAACACCGAGGATAGTGAGTCAGGAAGATTAAGAGTCAACCACAGGACAGCTAGGTTAGGACAGTCCAGTAAAATGTGGACCACCATCAAAGGGGCACAACAAGAACAGTGGGGCAGATCCATGCAATGGAGGAGATGACCATGAGTCAGCCGAGTATGGTCAATGCAGAGTTGGCAAACAATGATGGAGTCCTTGCAAGAGGCCTACATGAAGGACTTTCACAAATTTGTGGTCTCCTTTATTGCTCGTTGTTTGTTCAGTGAAGTCAGAATATTCCATTCCAAATCTTTAGAACTTGAAGGCATAATACTGATCAAAGGTATGGTTCCAGAATAGCAAACTCAAAGGGCAGTTTGCCAGTAGGCAATTTGGCCAGCCTGTCCGTGAGTTCATTCCCTGGGATCCCAACATGACCCTGGGTCCAGACAGACCACTGACTGTCCGCATTGTTTGAAGGCAAAAAGGGAATCCTGAATAGTCAGGATTAAGGGATGGCATGGGTAGCACTGGTCAAGATCTTGTTAACTGCTCAAAGAGTCACTGCATATGAGGGAGGACTCACCAGTGCAGGAACAGATATGTTAAAAAGCATGAGAGATGGCTACCAATGCTGCAGTGAAAACACAGCAGCCATTCAGCAAGGAGCAGAATTCATTAAATCCCGCATGAATGTAAGCAAAGCCAGTGTGACCGGCAACAATTGGGCCATCAGTGTAGACTACTTCTGAATCCTGAAATGTGTGGAGAATGGAGAAGAATTGGCAATGGAAGGCTTCAGGCTGAGCCGACTCATTCGGACCTTGTGATAGGTCAAGACAGAGCTGTAGATGAGGGATGCAACATGGAGGTGTATACAAGTGTGCCTGGAGAAGAGGCGGTAGAGGGGAAAGGTGGAGTTCTGAGAAAAGGGACCAGATGTGGATGGCAATCGTAGCCCCGGACCTGGACCACCATTGCGTAAGGTGGATCTCTGTATCTGGAAAGAGGAGATGGTAGTTTGGGTGCTCTGGGGAGTAGCACATGCACAACACATAAGCAATCAACTATTGTTGGCACATAGCCCACAATGGTGAGAACCCCTGCCTCTGCTAGGAGGCTGGATCACAGGACTAGTATGAAAGGCAGCACAAGTTGCAACTAGTGCCCCACAATTGTGTACTGGGTCCAACATCTATAACATCCAAGGTGATGCCAAGTCCTATGAGAGACACTCTTAACACAGACAGGACTGGACCGACGGCTTGTAGAGCCATAGCAGAGTAGAGTAGCCCTTGCCCCAATCAGTGTTGCTGAAGCATCAAAGAGCACTGAGATGCGACCACATATCTGCTTTAGTTGACGAAGATGGGGAAACTGTGTCAACCAGGCATCAAAGCCCAGTCCCAAAAAATGAGAGTTCACCACATTGAGGGACTGGCCATTAAGGTATTAAAACAGAACTCTGTGGAACACCATTCTACTGCAGATCGAGCTGCTACTGGAGGTGCCAACGTGTACCTGAAAAGTGCGACATGAAATAAAGTTCCGGATAAAAATCCAGAGCGGGCCACCGAGGCCCCACTCATATAAGGTGGTGAGGATGTGGTGATGCCATGTGGTATTTATGCAGATTGAAGAAGATTGCAACAAGGTCTTGACGACAGGCAAAAGTCATTCGGACAGCATACTGGGTGGCCTTGGTGAAAACCAGCCTGTGTTGAAGAGAACAGGTCCCAGGATTTGAGGACCCAATACAGCCTTTGATTCCCATTGCATTCAAGTAACTTGCAAAGAACATTGGTTAAAATGATCAGCCAGGCAGTTTACCCAACTTCAAAACTGGAATAATGACACTTTCTCGCCATTGGGAAGGGAATTCCCCCTCGCTTAAGAGAAAGTTAAAAAGGGCAAGTTGTGGGATTGGTTAGCCACCAATAGATGTTTAAGCATTTTATTGTGCACCCAGTCCAGTTCTGGAGCCGTATCGGGACAGAGAGCAAGGGTGCTGGTGAATTTCCCATTTGCTAAATGGACCATTACAAGGCTCCAGGTGACAGGAAATGGAAGACACAGGGAATCGCTCCAGACAGTGTTTGAGAGATGCAATGCAAGTTGATAGTGGACTGATGCTAAGGCCTGGGTGAACCGCCAAGCAAAATGCTCCGTGGTCCGGGGTGGTGAGGATAACACCATTCAGTGAAATTCTTGGGGCACCTGTAGGATGACAATGGCCAGAAATGTGCCTAATCTTTGTCCATACACGTGAAGAGGGAGTGTGCGGCCTTATGGTGGCAACATTTCATTCTCAACAAATCTTTTTCTGATGTTTAAGAAGATAGTGGACACAGACATGAAACTGTTTGAAGGCCAGGAAGTGGTTGTAAGATGGATGCCGTTTGTAGCACAGGAGGGCACAATGGTGGTCTTTACCAGCCACAGCAATTTTGTGGTGTCCACTTTTTCCGGAAGGTTATCCCCCTGAAAAGCCTTGATGAAAGTGCTGGTATCAACACGATTGTCCTTAGGACCTCTCTGGGCTTGCTAGACAAAATGAATGCCCCACCATGCCAGTTGAGTCCTGAGTTCATCATCAGATTGAATGAGGTGGTCCCTGTGGAAAATAATGCCCTGTGTCATATTAAAGGACTGGTGAGGATTAATACTCTCCACGATGTCATTTCTCTTAAGAGCTCACAGGCACAAAGTGAAGCTGATTGACTGGCAGAAGAGGTTTCACTCAGAAGGGAACCAGATTGCATATTACTAGGGGAGTCAACTTAACTATTCTTATCTTCAATGTGTTCTACAAATAAAGAGCAGTTTAGTAGTGGTGAAAGTTTCCCCATCTGTCTTGGAACAAACCAAGTAAGAGGCAAGGGTTTTCGCCCAAGCCAGTGTTCTTGGCCCTCCTCCCAGGGGGTGGCCATCGAGGGGAAGGCTGAGGAAGCAAAAACAGGACGTGGTACCACCCACTCCAATCAGTGACTCACCCCGTGGGTGCTACCCAGCTGCAGCAAGGGCTGCCTGGAATGGTAATTGTTGCCAGGACTCCCGGTGCCCCAAAACGATGAGCAACCAATCTTAGGCATACAGAAGTCAGTGACAGATCAGGCATCAGAAGTGTGATCCCTGTGTTGTTAGGGAACTCAGCCAGATGAGTGCATAACAGCCCCGCCACATGCACTGGCTGCTGTGCTGGGGGGGGGGGGGGGCAGGGGGGGGGGGGTAATGCTTCCTCAAATGGCTCATGCTACTGAAACAATTTAGAAAGCGAGGTAAAACCCCAAGGGGCCCCAGAAAAAACCGAAGAAAAACGGTGAGTGGAAACATGAGACAAGACTGTAAAGGAGTAGCAGAACCGAGGAAATAGCTGGGTCATCTAAAGGAAACACCAAGGAAGAAAGAGGGGGCAACAAGAGGGATGGGAGCTAGGATAGGAAAAGAGGGTACATGGGAAAGGGAATGCAGCCCAGGGGAGAAGAAAAGCTGTAATAGTGTGTGCGCCATACATGTAGCCACATAACACCTGTGGGCCTCCTGGAGGGGTCAAGGATGTGGAAGGAAATCAACCATGTCCTTTCAAAGAATCCCAACATTGGCATGGAGTGATTTAGGGAAATTGAGGACAACCTAAATTTGGATGATTGGACTTGAATTTGAACTGTCATCCTCCTGAATGCAAGAGCAGTAACCTCTTCAGCCACCTGACCTCATCCATAGTTTTTTTCTAAATAAATGGCTTAATATTTTATATTTTCATTTTTTGACTACACAGAACAATTCGTTTCTGTCATTTCAACTTTCTTGTAATCAGACATTAGATACATGAAATGTTGGTTTGTCCATGAATCACTAGATGGAAAGAAATGTCCTCCTGTATTCTGCAGTATTAAATCCAAAATTTTTATTATTAGTATGCAGTGACTACAGTTTGTATGGTCTCCAGTAGCTTGCCATATTACCACTGTTCAGTAAATAAAAAAGGGTCAGTTCAGACAAAGAGGAAGTCACTAAATGTTGAGAACCAATTACCCTTTTGATCTAAATCTTAATACAGATAAGTGTCAATAAATATCTGCTGCTGTCTGAAACAATTCTCCATCGGCCTGAGTTATAATAATAATAATAATAATAATAATAATAATAATAATAATGGCGGCATGTGACAAGGGCCTCCCGTCGGGTGCAAGTATTTCGATTTGACGCCACTTCGGCAACTTGTGCGTCAATGGGGATGAAATGATGATGATTAGGACAACACAATGCCCAGTCCCTGAGCGGAGAAAATCTCCGGCCCAGCCGAGAATCGAACCCGGGCCCTTAGGATTGACAGTCTGTCACGCTGACCACTCAGCTACCGGGGGCGGACAAAAAGTGTTAATAATAATGTTCCTGTATTTGGTCTAAACTATTAGTGCATTCCAACACTACCTTAATCAAAACCCTGCTGGCTCTCCAAAGTTACACTATGCAGAACTGTTTATACTTTCAAAAGGTATGCAGATGTTACCTACTTTGGCAGCATCAAGCAGTACAACACTATGTTTTGGCAGTAATCTGCCAAACATGGCAGCTGTTGCACAGCCCGCTGATCCTGCACCCACCACCAAGAGTTTACAACTGAAACACACATATAAACTTGTGTTGTATTTATCTTGTTTAAGTGAAAATAACTGACCAGTAACACTAAACAGACTTGATTTACATGTTAAGTTACAAATTTTATTCATTGAATGATACACTGGTTTCCACTAGGTTAATTAAACAAATATCACACTAATATTTTGGCAAAAAGGTGAATTGAAAATAATGAAAAATAGCTAAAGAGTATTAGACATCACATCACATCAATAAAACGTTGAAATCACAGTCCCAAATAAAAATTTGTGTTTTGACATAAAATGTCTTTGAAATGTATGAAACTTGCATGCCATTTTGGTATAGCACGAGTAACAGACATTGTTATTACCCTGAGCAGAAATGCAGTAGATAAAATGATGTATGCTGATTGTGCTGAAAAACTCCACAGGAAGTGAAAGGTACTTATCCCACAAATCCACTTGGCACACAGCGAGAACCTAGGCAAAAGGGCTGCAAGCAATAGCATGCCTCCCAAGAGCATCTCAAACAATTTTAGTTTTTCTGCACTGTCTGGATAATATTTGTGACATCCCACCCTGATGTGGAACATGTCAGTAAGGTCACAAATATCATACATTTTGTATGTGAAAACAAGGCTACATGCTGGCTATTTACATAACTGGATTTTTTGTTTGAATCTTAATCTAGAACAAACTTTAATAAATGTGAATCCTTGAAGCAATTTCTGTTCTTAGTGTTATACTTATGAATGCTATTATTATTTTCAAATAATGCCTAATAGTTCATAAGGCCAGTTTATAGTGCACCTAATTTCTTTAAACAGCTGCCTACATGAAGCATGAGAACAGACACCAGATATTATCATTATTGCTATGTAATACTTGGATACATGCCATGGCACCAGGCCGCCGGCACTCGTTCTTTGAATATTCGCCAACAGTACCTGCGTGGGCCGGCCACATGACTTGTACACACAGCACAGCATCTGCTGTGCTGCCTACTGGAGCCTTCCTCCTTATAAGTGCAGTACAACAGGCACTTGCCCTTATATTGTGTTTATACTTATTGTCAGCAACTGCTTGTGTCAGTACCTGGATTGTTTCTACATTTGTTTCTGTATTCTCAACTTCTGTTTGCTTGTGTTTTGAAGAAGAATAAACTTTGGTTCATTGTGACAGTGCTATTTTTGTGTCTTACAGTATGAAAGAACTGGTGACGAGTGCGGTGTTCACTTTTGCACGCTCAGTCTGCTTGTTCCTTCAATTCTTCTGTCCATGGAGGCAGTGCTCCAATCTCTCCTTGAGCAGCAGCAGCAGCAGAGTCTTAAAGTTGCTATCACCAATTTGTTGTAAACACTGACTAGGCAGGTTTCCACACCATTGGCATACCTACTGCCTTTCCCCCCTTTACAATAATGTGGTCAAAGACTGGGGCGTTTATGGGAAGCGACTTCAGCAACACTTCTTGCTTTTGGTATCACTGAAGCAAATGTGTAAGACTTTGTTCGTTTCTTGGATTTCTCCTCATATTTGTCAGTTAGGCCGAATCCAGGAACCTGAGTTGCTATCCAGTTATCACCCCCCCCCCCCCCCCCCCCCACACACACACACACACACACACACACACACACACACACACACACACACACACCACAGTTTGTTACTGATGGTTGTCTTGATATGTATACTGATTGGTTGGTTGGTTTAAAAGAGGGGGAAACAGACCAAACAGCTAGGTCATCGGTCCCTTGTTCCAAATAAAACAATACCACAAGGGTGAGAATAAAACAAGCAAGACCGACGACAAAAAAATGGAGATAAAGGAAAAACCACAAGAACGACAGAAGGGCAACAAGCACTTAAAATGGAAAAAAGAGGAGAAGAAAACCACAGAAATGCATGAAACAGATAGAAGATGTTGGAACACGATTCATGTTTTCTGTCGCACTTCACATAGTGTAGACCGGGAACTGTCTGCTAGGCATGCCCGATGTGAACTGACTGTGCACGGCCGGTGCTGCCTGAGTTGCTGTTGTTCCGCCGGCAGAGGGCGTGGCCAAATTCTCGCGTGCCCTCTGGTGGACGGGACTTTACTTGCAGCAACTACTGTCCGTGACGCGCCGTGCCGATGTGCGCCTCCCGCGATCTTTCTGGTGGCTACTGCAGAAGAGATTAAAATGACAAAACAGATTACCATGGCTGGCTGACCATGAGAATAAAAAGGAGAAGCCAGCCACTCTGCAACACATTAACCCTATAACTGCTCTGGACGTGTTAACGCGTGCGCCTTTGTACCTGTCCCTGTGAGCCCTGAACGTGTTTATGCGCACCACCAATCCTTCTACCTGGTACTCTGAACGTCTCTATGCGTAGACACGTTCAGAGTACCAGGTAGAAGGACTGGTGGCACGCGTAAATACGTTCAGAGCACACAGGGACAGGTACAAAGGCTCACACATTAACACGTCCTGAGCAGTTAAAGGGTTGAAACCTCCACCCTAAAAGCACTAGGGTGGAGAACACAGAGGGACAAAGGACATGCACTAAAATTTAGATCAAATGATAAAAACCACCCTCACAAATAAAACGTGAAACTAAATCAGCCAATGAGGCGATGTCAGATAAAATTAGCAACAATGAGTCCGGTAACTGAAGATTTCATTGCACAGCAGTCAAAGTGGGACAGTGCACCAGAATATGGGCCACTGTCAACTGGGCTCCTCATCGACACTGAGGCGGGTCTTCATGGCACAGGAGGTAGCTGTGAGTGCCCCAAGTGTGGCCAATGTGGAGCTGGCAGAGAACCACAGAGTCCCTGCGAGAGGGCCGCATGGAGGACTGCCACACATTCATAGTCTCCTTAATAGCACACTGTTTGTTGTGTGTACTGAGACTATGCCATTCCATCTCCCAAAGCCGAAAAACGTGGCAAGGTAAAAATGAATGCAGGTCAGTTATTGGAATGGCGATCTCCATAAGCAGTTTCCACGTAGCCTGTTTGGCCAGCCTGTCAGCAAGTTCATTGCCTGGGATTCCGACGTGTCCTGGGGTCCACACAAACACCACTGAATGACCGGACTGTTCCAGGGCATAGATGGACCCCTGGATGGTCACTAGCATAGGATGACGAGGGTAGCACTAGTCGATAGCTTGTAGGCTGCTCAAGGAATCGGTACACAGAAGAAATGACTCCCCAGGGCATGAACAGATGTGCTCAAGAGCACGAGATACAGACACCAGCTCTGCAGTAAAATCACTACAGCCATCAGGCAAGGAATGCTGTTCAGTATGTCCTCCATGGATATACATGAAACTGACGTGACCATCAGCCATCGAGCCGTCAGTGCAAATCACTTGATGACCACGGTACCTGTCAAGAATCGAGATGAAGTGACAGCAGAGAGCCGCGGGTGAACTGAGTCCTGTGGGCCATGTGAAAGGTCCAAGCGAAGCCGCGCCCTAGGTGTACACTATGGAAGTGTACGCGAATGTACCTCAAGTATAGGTGGTAAAGGCAAGGACTCCAGTTCAGATAGGAGGGATCGGCCACAAACTGCAATTGTAAGCCCTGACGTGGACCGCTGATGCGGGAGATGAACCACCGTGGGTGGGAAAAGGATACAGTAATTCGGATGCGCAGGAGAACTACGAACGTGAGCAAGTTAACTGGCGAGCAGTTGTGCACACCTGACGCGCACTGTAGGAACTCCAGCCTCCGCAACGATGCTGGTCACTGGACTCGTCCTAAAAGCTTCCGTCACTAGTTGAATGCCACAGTGGTGCACTGGGTTGAGTAAACGCAATGCTGAGGGTGCCGCCAAACCATAAACCAGACTCCCATAGTCAAGGCGGGATTGAACATGGGCTCTGTATAGCTGCAGCAGCGTAGAGCAACCCATTTGGTGTTGCTCAGGCAGCAGAGGGCATTGAAGTGCTGCCAGCACTTCTGCTTAAGCTGATGAAGGTGAGGAAGCCAAGTCAATCAGGTGTCAAAAACCAGTCTTAAAAATCAATTACGTCTCCACTGCAGTAAGGGGATCATCAGTAAGGTAAAGTTCTGGTTCTGGATGAACAGTACGGCAGTGACAGAAGTGCATAACACACAACTTTGCGGCTGAAAACTGAAAGCCGTGGGCTAAAGCCCATGACTGCACCTTGTGGATGGCTTCCTGTACGCACCATTCAGCAACACCAGTACTGGTGGAGCAGTACGAAATGCAGAAGTCATCTGCATACAGAAAGGGTGAAATGGATGGCCCTACAGCTGCTGCTGGACCGTTAATGGCCACTAAAAATAGAGATACACTCTCAATACAGAGCCCTGCAGGACTCCATTCTCCTGGATATGGGGGGGGGGGGGGGGGGGTGATCTATGGGAGGCACCAACTTGGCCACGGAAAGTACGAAGCGACAGGAAATTCTGGATAAAAATCGGGAGCGGGCTTCGGATACCTCACTTGTATAATGTGTCAAGGATATGATGTTGCCAGGTGGTGTCATATGCTTTTCGTAAATCAAAAAAGATGGCAACAAGGTGTTGGTGTCTGGAAAAAGCTGTTTGGATGGCAGACTCGAGGGACATAAGATTATCAGTGGTAGAGTGACCCAGGTGGAAGCCGCCCTGGCACAGAGACAGTAGGCCACTTGACTCCAGGACTCAACCCAACCGCCGACACACCATAATTTCCAGCAGCTTCCAAAGAACATTGATGAGTCTGATGGGCCAATAGCTACCCACATCAAGTGGGTTTTTGCCAGGTTTGAGCACTGGTATGAT
This sequence comes from Schistocerca americana, assembly GCF_021461395.2. Classification (NCBI taxonomy): domain Eukaryota; kingdom Metazoa; phylum Arthropoda; class Insecta; order Orthoptera; family Acrididae; genus Schistocerca; species Schistocerca americana. The sequence continues at coordinate 653,333,990 of NC_060130.1, read as the reverse complement.
GGTGCTCTCCCGTCAGTGCGATGGAAAGATGCCATCACACCAGATCCGGTTGAAGATCACGAGGAGATGTTACTTGTAGTCAGACGAGAGATGTTTAATCATCTGACTGTGGATCCGGTCTGGCCCAGGAGCTGTGTCGGGACACTGTGCAAGGGCACTGAGGAGCTCCCACTCTGTAATTGGGGCGTTATAGGGTTCACTGTGGCGTGTAGTGAACGAGAGGACTTTCTCTTCCGTCTGCTGTTTGAGAGTGTGAAAGGCTTGAGGGGGGGGGGGGGGGGTAATTCTTCGATGCAGAGGCCCAAGCATAGCTCTCAGAAAAGTGCTCAACAATCCTGTTTGTGTCGGTAGGTAACACGTCATTTATGTTAACACCAGGAACACCTGTTGGGGTCTGGTACCCAAAAACTCGTTTGATTTTTGCCCAGACTTGGGAAGATGACATATGGCACCCAATGGTCGACACGTACCTCTCCCCACACTCCTGTTTCCGCCTTTTGATAACCTGGCGAACGTGGGCTCAGACCTGTTCAAAGGCTATGGGGTGCTCCGGAGAAGGGTGCCACTTATGCTGCTATAGAGCTCGCCAACACTCCTCAATTGCCTCAACGACTTCCGGCAACCACCAAGGCACTTCGCCGGGAGCGCCCTAAAGAATGAGGGACCCCGTTTTCGCTGCAGAAACGATTGTTGTAGTTACCTGCTCAACCACCACATTGATGTTACCTTGGGGGGGGGGGGGGGGGGGGGGGGGAGATTCAGTGGTGACAGCAGAGGTGAAAGTTTCCCAGTCCACCTTGTTTAAAGCCCGTGTGGGCATGTGTCCGTGGGCCTGACGCCAGAGCAGTGACAGGAAGATGGGGAAGTGGTCTCTACCACACAGGTCATCATGTGCTCTACAGTGGATAGATGGGAGAAGGTCAGGACTGCAAACCGAGAGATCAGTGGCCGAATATGTGCCTTGTGCCACACTGAAATGTGTGGCGGCCCCAGTATTTAGGAGGCAGAGGTTGAGTTGTGACAGTATAATTTCAACATCTCTGCCTCGGCCAGTAAGGACGGTGTCACCCCACAAGGGGTTATGAGCATTAAAATCTCCCAAAAGTAGGAAAGGTTTAGGGAGTTGATCAATCAGTGCAGCCAATGCGTTCAGGGGTACTGCACCATCTGGAGGAAGGTATACATTGCAGACAGTTATTTCCTGCGTCGTCCTTATCCTGACAGCCACAGCTTCAAGAGGGGTTTGAAGGGTGGCACAGGTTCACTGCATACTGAGTTCAGGACATAGACACAAACTCCACCTGACACTCTATTATAGTCGCTATGGTTCCTGTAATATCCCTTATAGCCACAGAGGGCAGGGATCCGCATTGCCGGGAACCAGGGCAATGCAGAAAGCAGGTGTAAAGCTTAACAGTTGCCATAGCTCAGCCAGGTGGTGGAAAAAACCGCCGCAATTCAACTGGAGGATGACGTCATCATGAAGGTGGGAAGGCATGAAGCGCGCAAGGAGGCAGATTATGCTTCAGGATCACCTGCTGCCTGCAACTGAGTATTTGTAGCCATTTCTGTGGTGGATGGTGTATATGACCCGGGACAACCGGGAAATCCAGGAAAAACCCGGGAATTTTTCGAAATTCCAGGAATTTTTCATTGTTTTAGCTTTCAGTTAAATTTTTGCAATTTTGACTGCTGAATTGATTCTCTAGCAAAGAATGTTATTGTAACCTGCTACTGGAGAATGATACTGCAGCAATAAAATATAAACGAGAGGGAAAAAAAATAAAACTTTAGTGGCAAAGGAAATGTGCAATTTACAACAACAAAACACCGTGCACGCACAAGCGTCTGCAAATAGCAAAAATATTTCAAAGGCCGTAGGGCACAGACTAATTCTTCATAACAATAAACTGCTTGCTATGAGCATGATGTCACAACTGTTCACATTAGGTTCGTTTGACCAATTGCCAGCGGTCTGTTGCACATGTGCATTTGACTCGCGTATAAGCAGTACCTTCTCCCGCTACTTGAAGTTTGGCTGTTAGCTGTATCGGTAGTAGCAGCAAGCAGCCAGATGCAAACAAGAAAAATTTTTCTCCGGCGCCCTAGCTGCCAGATTCACGCTTGCACAGAGTTGTCTGAGTTGTAGTGGGGAGGGGGTTAACCTCCACGTGACCCGTGTGTACGTTAAGTGATTTCGCTGCTTCTCTTCGTGTACAGCTCCCACGTCATGTGAAAACAAACGGATTTCTGTGGCCGGGAGCTATCAAGTGAATTAAAATACATTCACATAATTACGGAGGGTAAAAATATATTATTAATTTGTTTTCTGATTTGATTTTATTTCCAAGTTAGTAGCAGTCAAGCATTAATCGCCTTGCAGAACAGTGAAGTTATTTTTGCAAGTTTTTCTAAAGAAATTTGGCTTTATTAATCTTTCCGCTGAGGCAATCATTTTATTTGAAACGAAGTGTTTCATTTTACAGTATTGCCTAGTTCCAACTGTTCGCTGAATTTCAAGTGCACGTCATCACCTTCTTCCATATATGGCATTATGCCATAATAAAGAACCTAAAATGAGATCGCAGAGTACTGGTACTCCAAGAAAATTTACATCCCAAAAACCACACTGTAAAGCTTAATATCAGATGGGACCTGCTTCATTGTGAATCTGGAAAAAGCCAATTTGCACTTCAAGCCAAATTATGCATTTTAGTGTGGTTTACGAAATTCTGATGCTCTTTGGAGTATCCTCTGATGCCCTGTTTCTTTTATGGTGTAATGTAAGCTCTGTTAGTGCTTTATACACACGAACATGCGGGCTTCCTACACCACTACAGTTGCACACGCACAATAATGTCTGTTTCCTGGCGCTCTCTGGCAACTGGTAAATCGAACCTATTTCTAACAGTCTCCGGATAGTATTGCGAACGGTGGTTATAAAAGTGTTACTTTCAAAGAAAATTTCTTTTTACGCAACATGAATTTTGTTACGTGTGAGAAAGTGGGATGGATATCTAAATCACAGAGCATTCGAAACTGAACAGTTTGAGGACCAGCCACTTACAAGAATTTCGAGCCGAGACATATATGTCAGAATTTTAAATTTACTGGCACATTCGTGTTATGTATCTTAAAGTATAACATGCGCAAAAAAAAATCAATATTACATGTGAAAGATTAGCTTCTGTTCTAGCGTGTTAATCTTAGAGACCAAAATTATATGTGAAAACTTAGCTTTTGTTGTAGATGTACGGTACTGTGTACATTAATGTAAACCGTTAACTTTTCCTCATGCGTGTTTGCGCTATGTAACCAGAGATCTTGCTATTGGCTTACTATAACAGGTGTCCTATGTTTTGAATAGCTGCTGTCATCGGCTGGCGAAATCTCGTGGCTTGAGATATGACTCGCTCACAGAAGGACATCACAACCTCAGTTTCAACGCTCCGGAACTAACGCGCAGTGTTTGGTGCAATTCGAATTTATACTTTCATAATACGAAAATATGCAGCGTATATGTTGCTGCAAATCAAAGGTCTTTCCAAAACTTCTCTCCTTTTTTTAATTAAAAGTCTCTACAAAACTTCTCTGCCCCGTCTTTTCTTTTTTTTCCGGGAAGTTCTACGCGATTGTATAAAACGTTAACCATTCAAAGGATTGATAAGTTTTACAGTTCCGAGGAAAAATCTACGGTCACTTAGCACAGAAAAAGTGTATTTTCGCCCGGGAAAAAGCATATTTTTTAAACAAGATATCCGGGAGAAATCCGGGAAATTTTTTTCCTTGTCCCCGTATACACCCTGATGAGGCATGAGTGAGATCCACATCCACAAGGGACGCTAAGATCTCCATGCCTCCTCAGATGCAGAATTGATAGGGAGTGGTGGTGTTGGAGCCACCAGAGGGTCCTCTTTCTAAGCAGACTTCTTAATTTGCTTGCTCTCTCGCTTCTCTTTAGAGGCTTGCTGGGAAGATTTCTCCAAAGCAGCTTCAGGCATGGAGGAAGACCATGAAGCTCTTCGTCCAGCAGCTTTTGGCTCCTTGAGCCACTGGCAAGTGTCAGCTGTGGCATTAGTGGATACCTGTGAAGAGCGGGACCCAAGGGACCCCTTCTGCACAAGAGAAGCCGGAGGAGGCTGTTGCTTCTCTGGTAGAGAGGAGAGGAGAGGACCGATGTCCCCTGCCTTTGGGAAGGGCCTTGCTCCCAAAGTAGGTGCTTTGGGAGCAATAGAGGAAGATTTGCCCCCCTACCACCAAGGGGGCAGATGTATTCTGGTGGCCCAGAGGGTCCACTGTTCATGGCACAGAGTGAGGAACCAGTGGCACTTGGGACGGCGACAGTAATGTAGCTGCAGAATATGTTGACGTTGACTGAATGGGGTGTAATCTTTCGAATTTATGTTTATCCTCTGTGTAAGTCAACCAGTCCAGGGTCTTGTATTCCATAACTTTCCGCTCCTTTTGGAGTACGGGGCAGTCTGGCGAGCAGGGGGAGTAGTCCTCTCCACAGTTGATGCGAGTGTGGGTGGTGCACATGGAGTATCTATCTGCAATGGACGTCCACAGTCTTGACATGTGGCCCTGGATGTGCAGCGGGAAGATGTGCCTGAACTTCCGTCACTTAAAGCACCGCCTGGGGGGAAGGACGTATGGTTTAACATCACAGCGGTAAACCATCACCTTGACATTTTCAGGCAATGAATCACACTCAAAGGCCAAGATGAAGGCACCGGTAGCAACCCTGTTGTCTTTGGGTCTCCTGTAAATGCGCCGGATGAAATGAACACTCCATCGTTCTAAATTGGTGCAGAGCTTGTCGTCAGACTGCAAGAGGAGGTCACGGTGGGAAATAATCCCCTGGACCATGTTGAGGATTTTATGGGGAGTGACAGAAACAGGAAGATCACATAGCTTGTCACAGGCGAGTAACGCTCGGGACTGGGCTGGGGATGCTGTCTGAATCAAGACTACACTGTTTCGCATCTTGGACAGCGCTGTCACTTCTCCAAACTTATCCTCAAGATGTTCAGCAAAAAAACTGAGGCTTCATCAGTAAAAAAAAGTCACCATCGGTTCTACTACAGAATAGAAACTGAGGCGAATATGGCTCTCTCCATTCTGTAGCCCTACATTCCTCCCATGGTGCAGCGAGGGAGGGAAACTATTTAGGGTTATACCTGTCGGTGTTGTATTCTATCTTGCCCTCCTTAGAGACTGCTGGTCTCGTACAGTCACCAGCAAGAGATGGCTTAGTCCGCTTCACTGTGGGGCATCCGCTGTGATGCCACCCACTCCGATCAGGGGCTCTCCCCACGGACGTCACCCAGCCGCAGCAAAGGCCAACTGGCATGATGGCCATTGCCGGGAGTTCTGATCCCCCAGGAAGACAGTCATGTACTCCTTGGCATATATGGGGAGTTTACAGCTCAGGCATCAGTAATGTGATCCCTGTGTTGTCAGGGGGCTACCACCAAATGGGTACATGACGGCCCCACCACAATGGACTGGGTACCATGCTCGATATTGGGTGCAGAGAGATCCAATATTGTCATGGAGGCGAAAGAGGACAGGAGACAACAGAAGATGATGTCATATCCGGGAAAGTGTCCTTACCCATATGGCCTGTACTTCTGTAGAATTTTGAAAGTGGCAGGTCAAACCATAGAATGGGACCTGAACTCACAATCAAGCTACAGTATTGTAAGGTGCTTAAAAATGTTATTAGGGAAACAAAGAGTATGTGGTGTGCAAATAGAATAGCTAATTCACAGGATAAAATTAAAACCATATGGTCAGTTGTGAAGCAAGTTTCTGGTCAGCAGCACAAGGTAGACAATATAATGTCAGTTCACAGTAAAAATGTTTCTGTTACTTATAAATCAGATACATGTACATTATTTAACAACCATTTTCTGAGCATTGCTGGTGAATTAAAAAAAAATTGGTTTTTATGGGGAATCATATAACTTTCTTGGCAAATGCCTTTCCGAGATTAATGTCTGAAATACTCCTCTGTGATACAGACAAGAGGGAGATTGAGTCAAAAATTAAATCATTGAAGACTAAGGACTCTGATGGTAATGATGGAGTGTTTAGCAGAATATTAAAGTACCGTGCTGCACATGTTAGCCATGTATTTAGCCATATTTGTTATTTTTCCTTTAGGAATGGTCAGTTTCCTGAGCGATTAAAGTACTCATTAGTAAAGCCGCTTTATAGAAAGGGATAATGTAGACAATTTTAGACCTATTTGTATGCCATCAGTGTTCGAAAAAGTTATTGAAAAGACTGTGTATGTAAGTATAATTGATCGTTTTATATCACACGATTTGCTATCAAATGTACAGTTCGGCTTTAGAAGTCGTTTAACAACTGAAAATGCTATATTCTCTTTTCTCTGTGAGGTACTGGATGGGCTAAACAAAAGGTTTCGAATGCTTGGCATATTTTTTGATTTAACTAAGGCATTTGATTGTGTTGATCACAAAATATTGCTCCAGAAGTTGGACCATTACAGAATACGGGGCGTAGCTCACAATTGGTTCACTTCTTACTTTAGCAACAGGCAGCAAAAGGTCATTATTCACAATGTTGATAACGGCTGTGATGTGGGGTCTGAGAGCGGTACTGTCAAGTGAGGGATGCCCCAGGGATCAGTGTTGGGGCCACTCCTGTCCCTTATTTATATAAATGATACACCCTCTAGTATTACGGGTAACTCTAAAATATTTCTGTTTGCTGATGACACTAGCTTGGTAGTAAAGGATGTTGTGTCCAACAATGGCCCCGTTTCAAATAGAGCACTTCATGACCTAAGTTCATGGCTTGTAAAAAATAAACTAACGGTAAATCACAGTAAGACTCATTTTTTTTACAGTTTCTAACACACAATTCAACAAAACCTGATGTTTTAATTTCACAGAACAGGCATATGATCAGTGAAACTGGACAGTTCAAATTTCTAGGTGTTCAGATAGATAGTAAGCTATCGTGGAAAGCTCACATTCAGGATCTTGTTCAGACTTAATACTGCAATTTTTACTATTCAAACCATATCAGGAGTGAGTGATCGTTCGAGACGAAAATTAGTCTAATTTGCTTATTTTCATTCACTTATGTCATATGGTATTGTATTTTGGGGTAACTCTTCCCATTCTAAAAGGATATTTTTGGCTCAGAAACGGGCGGTTCAGGTAATAAGTGGTTTGAGTTCACGAACCTCTTGTCGACCTCTGTTCGTGAGTCTGGGTATTTTGACATTGGTCTCTGAATATGTATATTCCTTATTGTCATTTCTTGTTACCAATATTATTTTATTGCCAAGAATAAGGAGCTTTCACTGGGTTAATACTCGGCAAAAATCAAACCTGCATTTGGATCAGACTTCCTTAACTCTTGTGCAAAAAGGTGTGCAGTATACTGCTGTATCCATTTTCAATAAGCTGCCTCTCAAATTCGAAAATCTTAACAGTAATCCATGTGCTTTCAAATCGAAACTGAAGAGTTTTCTCATGGGTCACTCCTTCTATTCTGTCGAAGAGTTCCTTGAAAAATTAAGCTGATTCTTATTGTATTGCAGATAGCGTTTACTTAAACTTATGGACTGACTTTTTCCAGGTTCATGAACATTTATTTTTATCTGTTATTACTTCTATGTTGTAATTTAATTTCATGTACTGACATATTCTATGACCTTAGAGATTTGCTCCTCAGTTTGGTCCTACAGAACTCATAGGACCGAAGAGCACTTCATGACCTAAGTTCATGTCTCCTGCCAAAGGGCAGGAATACCTTGGGCCTATTCTAATCCCCGGACCTGCAGGTGGGATATGTATGCTGATTCTATGGTTGTGGCGCCATCATGCGGTTGGCTCCTGACAAAAAGGTGCGTCAACACATACTACAGTGTGAGAATCCAGCTTTTGCCAAAGTGTTAAATATTGCTCAATCTTTTGAGGTATCTCATGCTGCTGGTGATCAGACTGAGGCTTGATGCAACATCACCGCAGCGGTTCCTGTTCCTGGCCATTGAGCATTTGTCAGTGCTCAGGTGGTGCAAACATAGCTTCTTCACTGCACAGGACTGCTGTGTGTCCCACAATAACCACAGCAATGGCAGCACTTTGTGCTCTCATCTTGCCCATACTGTTTAGTGCGAGATGACAGAACCACAGGCCCTTAAGCACTGGGTGACTTGAAATAACGATCGGAAAAAAGGGCATATTGTGTCCGAGTCATTCCCAGCCCCTTCCTGTGGACATTGACATCTATCTTAGTTGTGTGTCTCCAGTGGTTATAACTCAGACCAAACCGTTTACTGAAGTATGAGTGATGGACAATGTGCTCAGCCTAAAGGTGGATACAGGTGCAGCCGTAACTACTGAACTCAAAAATTTATGTGGTTTTGTCTCTGGTTACTTGACATTTGGTGAGTTACAACAAGCACCATACTCCAGTTTTGGGGCAGTTTGTGGCTCCAATTACGTATAAATATCTGGCTCATTCCTTGACTTTTTCGGTAGTGGATGATGCTCATACCATAAATTTGTTCAGTTTGTATACTTTCAGTGCTTTTGGTTTTTCCATTTCAGATACAGTGTACCTGGTTTCTGACAAGGTCCCTAACCAGCAGTTAGATTCTCTGTGTTCCAAGTTTATCAGATGGGTTAAGTTGTGCCACTAATTTTGTGGCCCACATTACACTGAAACCTACAGCGTAACTGCGCTTTCTCCATACGCACCCTATTCCGATAGTTTTGTGTGATTAAGTGAAATCTGAATCAGGCAGGATGGTGTTCTTGGAGGTTATACAGAATGTTGCATCGAGCGAGTGGTCTAAACGCTCAATTTATCATTGACACCCACCCTTTGCCCTGTCCAGATGAGTTATTGGCTTAACTCTCTGGGGACAAGTTTTTTCCAAAACTGATATATTTGAAGCCTACTTACAGGTTCCATCGGATGAGAACACTAAATGGCTCCTTGTGATTAACACACCCTTTGGGTTGTACCAGTATCAGCGCCTCCCATTTAGTGTGACTAGCATCCTGGCGATTTTTCAGCATTTTTTGGAAAAACTGACAATGTCCGTTCAGGGGTTTACCAACATCATCGTGACGGGTGCATCCACAGAATTGCATTTACATAACCTATGCTCATTGTTCACGGTCTTACATACTGCAAAGTTGAAATGAAACTTTTTTCAGCCAGGCATTGTGTATTTGGGTTTTGAGGTTTCTAAGGATGGTGGTAAGCCTTTATGTCATCTTGTCGTGGTCACAGTTCTCCCCTAAAATGTCAAAGAACTCAAAGTGTTTTGAGGTTAAATTGCTTAATATCACATTTATTCCGGGTGTGGCTGCGTTGACCTATCCCATCTACAAGGTGCTCCACAAGAACTTTCTTTTTTAGTGGAAGCTGGTTATACTCTGTCCCTTGTTTGGCTGCTTTCCATCCTGGCCACCACCTGGTTTTGGTTACAGGCACCTCTCAGTATGGACTCATGGCCATTCTCTCACATCAATATGGGGCTGGTTCCCAATGCCTGATAGCTGATGCATCAAAAATACTAAACTCCGTTCAGCAGCATTACTCTAAAGTTGAAAAGGAAGTGCTTGTTATCATCTACGCTCTCAATAAGTTTCATATGTTCTTGTATGGGTCTAAGTTCCAGCTCATTACTGACCACAAGCACTTGGTTTCATTGTTTAATCCTCCTGCTTTATTGCCTCATAAAGCAGCACATCGCCTCCAGTGTTAGACCTCGTTTCTGCCTCACTGCAACTATGAAATACATTTTCGGCCTACTGCACACCATGCCAATGCTTATGTGCAATCTCGGCTTCCGAGTGGACCATATCCTACTTCTAATCAGGAAGAAATCCATTGTTTTCACTTAGTTATATAGATGCAACATACAGTGGAAGGGTTTCCTGTTACAGGCTCCTGGATCGCAGCTGCTGTCACTGCCAATACAGTTTTGTGTTACATTGTTCACCTCGTTCAGCATGGTTGGCCAGACAGGCCTTCAGGCAGGGCTTCTGATCCTTTTTTTAACTATTTTGCCCACCATCACTGCCTTTCAGTATTTGACGGCGTTGTTCTCCTAGCTACAGATGGGCTGTCACCTAGGGTTGTGATCCTGGCCATGTGCTTTAGCTCAATCGTGGAATTTGGGTAGGTGTCACATACCATGTCATTGGTCTTTCAGCCCAGCATTGATGGTGACAGTGTACATCTTGTCACAGCCTTCTCTCAGTTTGCTGCCCAACAGCAGTGCTGCAGGCGATGCTCTCTCTGCAGCCCACCCCACAGCATCCACAAGGTACCCATCTGTGTTGATTTTGTTGGACCCTTCCTAAATTCTTCCTGGTTGCTGGCAGTCAACACTTTCTCTAAATTTCCTTACACTATTCTCTGTCCTTTGACATCAGGTGCAACTATAATTCAGCCCCCCTTCAATTTTTTTCTATTGAAGGATTGCCTTGTACACTTGTGACTGCTCCTCCTATACACCCCCAATCTAATGGTGAGGTGGAATGTCTCGTCCGCAGACTCCTCCACGGATGGTGCCGCGACACAATTCTCGAGTTCTTACAGGTTCACGCTGATGGAGGATTGGAGTCTGGCCAAGATGCTCCTTGGTCGAAGCCATGCACCCCTCCTGGAGTACAGCCAAGATGCTCCTTGGTCGACAGCCATGCACCCTCCTGGAGTCCAGCCAAGATGCTCCTTGGTAGACAGCCATGCACCTTCCTGTACCTGCTCATGCTGCCCCACCAACGCCTGATGGCACAGCCCTCATCACTGTTCGCTGTTGGTTCCAAAATCTGGGTTTGAGGGTTTGGCCACCAACAGAAGTGGATTCAGGCCACAGTCCACAGCTGCTGCCCCTGTATGATCAGTGGCACACCACCATGACCATCTGTGTCCTTGCACCATGGCTACGGTTGCAGATCTGCCTTGTGCCTCCTCCCTCAGCACCTGCCCTGGCCTCACAGGGCATCTCTGCTGCAGGGGAGGGCCTGCCCTCCTAGTGGATGTCACTACCTCCTGCCTCTCCTTCTGGGTCCAGGTACTGAAGCCTGCTTCTGGACCTTCCCATGAGGATTCATTGCCGCTGGCTATTCCATCACCAGTGCCTTCACCATCAGCACAGTTCCATCATGTCGAAGAATGAGACGTCAAGATGCTACCAGTGCCTTTGTAACTGATTACGGTACTACACGGGGGAGCAGCCGCCACGTGTGTCCATGGCCGCCCCACTTCTCATCCTACTCATCTGTTCTGGTCCAGAATATTCTTCTGCTTCCACTGTCATTGTCTGAGGCATTCACCACAGATGCTGTGAACGTTTCAACATTCGCCCCAATGCCCACATTGGCTGAGCACCCATTCCACAAGGTGAAAGGGTGCTATAACCTTGTATGTAATAGGACACTGGTGCTCTACACTTTGAATATTGTGCTAACGGGCTTGGCCACCACCAGAGGCTACCTGCAGTGGGCCACATGATTTGTGCACAAGGCACGGCATCCGCCACGCCATCTACCAGAGCCCTCCTCTTTACAAGCTCAGTGCAACAGGCACTCACCCTCATATTACGTTCATACTTATTGTCAGCAACTGCTTGTACCAGTACCTGGATTGTTTCTATGTTTGTGCCTATGTTGTCAATTATTGTTCACTTGCATGTGGAAAAAGAATAAACTTTGCTTCATTGTGTCTTACAGTACAAAACACTTAAAACACACTTCTTTGCAATGAACACTTTGTTCCTACTAGTAGTCAGATTATTATTACATATGACATCAGAAAATGAAATTATGCAAAATAAACTCATTTTGTGATGCTTTTATCACCAAAATCAGCAACTACACTTAGAGCAAATATTGCTGAACTCAAACATTTGAGAAGATTTATAGCACATGATTTCCAATTCAGGTTCTGGTTAATATGCACATCCAGGAAATTTGAACAGTTTTAAATATTTTCTTACACCAGGCTACATTGTTATTGATGATTACCATAATCAATCTTGCCGTGTAGAGAATTATTATTGTTCAGTGCATTTAACATCAGGGTTATCAGTGCCCTTCCAAATACTATATCAGATAAATGTCCTCAATGTAAATAAAATGCAGAAATACCAAAAGCCAGAGAAGATCACATTTATTAGCAGACACAGCCATTCTTAACAGTCCAAAGTTAACACTGTCTGTATCACAAGACAATACTGTTAAAATATTATTACCAGACCGGAAAAGTCATGATAAAGTAAGTCCATAAATGGTGGTTGGCTGATCACTTACAGAGACCACCATTTTCTGCAAATCCAAAAATATCCTGCATATTGCCTTAGGTAGAAGGTCAGACAAATTAAAAAATCTTAAAACTCGTGCCATATTCATCCCATTGTCACTGAAAATTAAAGGGAGGGCTGCCAATAAGCCAGCTTCAGTACTTCTCATGATATAAACTACACTCAGTTAAAATGTGGCAAACTATAATCATTATGCCACATGCATTACATCTGAGAAGGAAGCCACACATCAGGGAGAGCTGTGTGCTGTTCAAATATATGTTATTAGACTTCATCACTTCTAACTGGCTGTAAGGAGATGTGATATGACCTTTTAGTCCCTTTTGTTGATTTCAACATGTTATTCATAACACCTTGCCACTCTTCCTCTCATAGATGCATTATGGACCTTCTTGGCAGTGACATTACAGCACAAAGAGGGGTAGGATATTGGACTACATTTGGTAGGGTGCAGGCCCCATTGGCTGCAGTATCATCTAAGTCATTCCCAGGTGACCAGGTTAAAGCGAAATGACACCTTCTTACCCTGTCCATCTACTGGATACAGTGCTGGATGGTCTACAGAGCAATGAGTGATTTTGAATGGATCAGGGATTTCAACCCCTGATCACATCACATCAAATCCACAGATTTTAGAGTAGCATATACTTCAGCATGAAATACATTAAACTCACTGGGCCGAGAGATTCTGAGGACAGGACACGATTGGCAGAAATGACATTACAACTAGTAGTGTGCTGCTGTTTGGACACATCAGTATAAACTACCTTAAAATTACATTGTGCTCATTTAAAACTGTAATAAAAATATGTTCTTAGAAACATAGTCTGGAGCGAATAGTTTACTGCAGTTTTGTCGAGTCTAAAATTATACTGGGTTTCAACAACATCCAGGGCAGTGCTTAGCTACAGTCGTGCGTCTGTATGTTTATTCATGATACACCTAGAGTCATTAATTGCCACTTTGCTTATATAGCAGTGATTTTTGTAAAATTTCAAGGTTGCACACATATTAATAGTTCCAGAAAAATCCAGTGATGTCGGAAGCAACTTTAGCTCGAATTTTTAAATATGATGGTTGCACTGAGTCACCACAGAGCGTGCAACCATGTCTAGACGAGAGCGTATGAAACTCATAAATTTGCAGCAAGGATGATCTGTCTGCACCAAACACTTTGTGATGCCAAGTGCTGTAAGGGCTCTTATTTTCAATTCCCTTAAATCTGAGAGCCAAGTCAGTATTATGTCAACTATGAGACACAGCAACCTCACAGAGTCAATAAAACAGTACCCTACAACTTCAGATGCGAGTTAAAAACAGAATGATCACAATTAAACCTTAATATACACAGTTTCTCAGGGGAGAAATTAAAACCTGCTGTAGCAGACCATTCTTCTAATTTCTTTAGTGTCAACTGTAATCGATGAGAAGATAATGTGGGACTAGAAGTGAAACTGCAAATGCAAAAATCATTCACAAACAAGGATCACTTCACAGGACTCCTCAATTCGAACAAAGACATGTTTAACAGGCTTCCTGAGGAATAGCTTTAACTTGAGAGCTCTTTCGAAGACAGCATTCCTGATTCTATCCCTACATTAAATTTCGACAAGAAAGGACCACAGAAAGATGTGAAGATGACCTACGAAATCCCCATTTGTATAACTAACAGATGACACTTGTGTCCACACTGTACAGAACTGAATGACCTGTGTTTTTTTCTAAATTAAGTGACAAAACATTTACTGTGGATCAATCAATAATACTTTTGAACATTTTGTTTATTACTTGTTGTGTTGCTGAAGCTTAATTATGATGCTTCCGTCACTAGCAACAGGCACTATTTCTTATTTAACAGTGTAAAATAGGCCATTTGTATACAGCAAGAACAAGAATGGTCCCAGAGTTGAACCCTGTGGATAGTCAGAAGTTATTTACCCCCATTTGGAAGACTCATCAGAGTTGCATGATCTATCTAACATGCTCCTTGCTTCCTGTAGTTAAACATGAAGTGATATTGCACAGCCAAATGCCTAAGACAGAACAGAAAGAAATCAGTACAAAAGACTTGCAGGAAGGCTGCTTCTCAGAGAATCAGACTTATTACTCCGTGTACTGAACTGTTTGTTGTTGAAGATTTACTTCATAAGATGGCCCATGCATAGCCCAGCACTGCCATCTTGAAGAATTAAATCGTTGTCTTTGTCACTAGTGTAAGGTATTCCTTTCACAGATGGTAGCAATTACTGGCTTATAACCAATTTAAACACTGTTGTTATCAAGTTCAGTATTAGATTAGACATTCTCTAGTAGAGATTAGTTTTCCATGGAATTGCAGCCCAATACACATACCAACAATATCTCTGTAAACCGCTACTCCTCTACTAAGCATCAGAGTGGTATGTCCATGATACAGTCTCTTTTTCAAACAGACAAAATTCATGAAGCCTTCTGTATTCACAGATTCATGTTCTTGTGTTACATTTATCAACTGTTATTACATTTGTTGTATGTAACTGATTATACTATATTTTTCCCAATTAAGAGTGGAAATCACTCAATTCTTTGAAAAACGTTGAAAGTGCATTTTGTTGCTGTCTCGAATAGGATTAATTATAAAACTTTTATCACAGTGAAAAGGTCATTAACATGCAAGGGGCAATCCATATTGATTTACACTCACTAACAACCCCTATGCCTTGACAGACACATCCTCTTTCTCAACATAGCCTCCATTAAACTGCACACACTTGCACCACCAATGTGGTAATTTATGTACGCCCTTCTCAAAGCACAATTTTGGGGTCTCTTTCTCTCTCTCTCTCTCTCTCTCTCTCTCTCTCTCTCTCTCTCTCTGCAGGACAGGTGCTCATGGTTCTTGGACGTATGCGAAATGTCTGGGCAAAGGTTTTTTTTTTTTTTTTTTTTTTTTTTTCCAGACCCATATAGTTGGTAATTGGAAGCGACCAAGTCAGGAAAATAGAGTGGATGGCAATACCTGGAACTCCATGTAAGCAGTAGTAGCTGTGGTTGTCCGAATATTATGGGGACAGCAGCTGTCATTCTGCAACAGCAATCCTTTGCTCAGTCTCCTGGATGTTTGTTTTGAATTGCATGGTGCAACCTCAGAAGTGTCTCTACATATGCCATGCTGTGATAGTGGTCCCTGGTTCCAGCCAGTGAATGAGGAGGATTCCACCTGTGTCCCAAAAGACTGATAGGGATTTAGTCTCTGCCTCATGGTAGCGGAGCCAAGTATCATTGTGTCACGTGTTTGGACATGAAATGTACTAGATCATAGCTATGGTGTTGAAGGAGATTGCTGCATATGTCCTTGCGTTGTTGCGTTTGTGCTGCATTCAGGAATTTAGGCACCCACCTGGCAGACACCTTCCCAAGATTAAGGTGTTTGTGAACTATGTGGTGCTGAGTGCTTCTGGTAAGTCCTGTGGCCAGCTCCAGTTCTGTAAATGTGGTGCACTTATTCACCTGAATAGGCTTTTCCATTTATGAAATGTTGACTGGTGTTACCACAGTCTCTTTCCTCCCAGAAATGATTCCTTTCTCCGTTGATGGGCAGTCACTTTTCCATCCATCCACCCAGCTGCTCAGTTTTTCGGGACAGGGCACTCTGTCCACACACTGCCATCAATTGCCTGTGAACTTCCACTGTTAACACCCTCCTTCCACAGAAAGCATGTATGCCGCACCATGTTGGTGGGAATAAATAAAATGTAAATCAATATGGGATCCCAATCGTATATAAGGAATACAAGAGGATCCAAAACTGAATCCTATGGCACGCCATCCGTAATTTCTCCCCATGCAGGAATTACTTTTTCTCTTTCCAACACTGTCTGAGTTGCTCAGAAACCTCTCTGCAAGCCGTTTCTTGAGTGTTATCCAAAGCATTATAAGCTGATTTCATTAATTTTAAGCTTTTTTGAGAGAGAATCATGATTTACACCTTCAGACCAGTCTTATCACTTACATTTTTGTTAATCATTTTCAGCGACTGTTTTTGAAGAATGCCAATGTGAAGAAATGAATAGCACACTGTTGTGTTAAAAATTGTTTTTTAGCATAACTGGTATGCTATTTCTTCCTATCAGAAATCTTGTTCCATTCACACTGGCACATATAATTCCTTTGTTTCTTTGGATCACATTCAAATTTCATAAAATGGTTTTTGAAAAGTTGCTAGTGGTTCTACCCCATACCAGAGCAAAAATAGTCACATTACACTCCAGAGAGATCGGATCATGTTCAATGGGGTTGCAGCCCTATGCTGTCCTCAGATTAGGGCTGAAATGCCGAGGAGGTGGAAGCAGTGTCAAATGTTGTCAAGAAGGTCATCCTGTTGCTCATCATACTGCACTCTGTCATTTTTGACAGCAAAATGTGTGAGAATCAATGCCCCAAGGTAAGAGGTGGTTTCACTGATGCTCTTTATGCCACCCCTGAGGCCTTTTCATGTCGATTCTGAGCAGTGTTGTGTCTGAAATTTTTCCCTCGGCCACCTATACAAAAACTGCATGAATTCAATGCTGGTTGTCATGGTTCTGACCTCTATCATAGAGACAGTAAAAGAAGGGTGAAACATGGGTAGGACAGGGTGTGACAACCTACCTATTGTGTGACACATCCACTGTGGCATTTGGCAGAATTTTGGTGCAATTCGGTGCCGCTGTGACACCATTAACCCACCTTAAAGCTTACATGAACTTCTGAGCTGTGGCTTTTTTTGCCACATTTGTTGACACCTTGCTGTTTAAAGCGTCACTGAGCCTGAGTGTAAGGATTTCAAGAAAGTGATTCTGTAATTTTGTTGCACAGTATATTCAGAAAATAACATCGGTCCCTATCATACTTCCCTTGGGCACCCCTGATGATACTCTGATGAACACACACTGCCAAGGACAACATACTGTGTTCCGTTAGTTAAGAAGTCTTCGAGCTACAAACTTATCTGGAACCTACTCCATATGCTCATACCTTCATTAACAGTCTGTAGAATGGCACCATGTCAAACGCTTTTTGGAAATATAGGAATATGGAATCCGCCTGTTGCTCTTCATCGATGGTTTGCAATCATACAGTATATCATATACTCTATCTTCTCATGTTTTGCTTCTGACTTTGGCATTTATCACTGCACCATTGTTTCAGAATAAAATTATCATAGTTGCATAAGTAGGAAATTTATTTTGTTTTACCAGTTTCAGCATATTACTCTGTTATCTTCAGAAACATACTACTGGTTTAGCAGATGTCAGTATCTGCTTTACAGAAGCATAATTTCATGATGTGATGAATACTGTATGTGACTATTATAAACACAGATGATAGTGTGCAGTGAATGACTCAAATTTATGTCCATACTTTACTATGTATAAGAGACAGTCAAATGAAAATGAGACATATGGAAAAAGTAAGTAAACTGTTATTATTTCAAAAGTAATTTCTTTAACTTTTAATAGATGTTAGACACTATGGTCAATGCTTCATGAAAAAATGTTTGCAGTTGCCTGCAGAACAATGATTGTACCAAGGTGTGCACTTCATCTGAAACACTGCACGGAGGATGTGTAAGGGCTTCCCAGTGAAACTTCTGCACCATACTCTAAACAACCTTGGCAATACGTCGTTCTTCCCACATGTTGCACAGGCTTTTAACTACACTGCATATTCTTGGCTGTGAATCACTTAAACATCCTCCATACAGCCCAGTTCTCTCTTCCATGCCATTTCCATAGTTTTGGAGCCCTGAAGAAAGACTTTCATGGCTGTTGACTTGCTTTGAAAGAGGGGCATGCCTGGGTACAATCATGGTTCTTAAGAAACTGCAAACATTTTTCCATGAAAGTGCTGACCGTCTAGAATGTGTTGACAATTATGGTGATTACTTTTGAAACAATAAACAATTTACTTACTTTTTTCCATCTGTCTCATTTTCATTTGACTGCTGCTTAATTATCACATACACTTTGTATTTTTTCAGCATATCATGGCATTCTGCCTCTGAATAATATACTGATATCTGCTACTATATAAAAAACCCTTAGAAATGTTCTGAATGTAACCACATGTACAAATTAATTTGCCATATGAACGTAAAATGAGTTGTTCCACATCATTACAATTTATTGTGCAAAATGATCCACGGAACATGAAACTAACTGACTAACCAACCAACTAATATCA
This sequence comes from Schistocerca americana, assembly GCF_021461395.2. Lineage (NCBI taxonomy): Eukaryota > Metazoa > Arthropoda > Insecta > Orthoptera > Acrididae > Schistocerca > Schistocerca americana. The sequence goes on along the minus strand of NC_060130.1, from coordinate 653,315,461 downwards.
AGCCATTGAAGATGACCGATTAATCTGTTGAAGCCAGTAAAGCAAAACAAATTTCCTAACTGTGCAACTGATGACTGAACTTGATTCTAACATACATACCACAGTTGCTGAGAAAATAACAGTTCACAGTAACTTGCTCTCTGTCCCACTTTTGAAATTACTTTCAAGTTTAATGTTTCAATACACTATTAAGACTTATTTTTACTCAGTTGTATTTTTCACTAGACTTTTTTTTCAGAAATGGTACAATGTGGGCTTAGCACCCAATTCCTACAATAGGTATCTATAAACGCTTTTAACACTTCTGAACACATTTTCATTCCCTCTCCCTTCACACTACCCAAATCACTGTTTGTGTTACAAACAATTTTTTTCTTCAGGTTTGTACTTTTTCACAATCTGCGAAAGATGCAGAGTTAAAATTTGAGAAGTTTCACCTGCAAGGATGAAAATTCAAAGCCAACTGAATTCCCTCCTTCTGACTGAAATATCTTACTACAATCTGAACAAGTTTTACTCCACTTTTATTTGAGCTCTCCATCATTACTGTTACATAATTAATGTTTTTGAAGGATTGAATGCAACACCTCACCAAATATAAATGGAGAAGTAATGTTAACAATAACTGCCTCAGGTTTGGTTCCAACAAATGAAAATTTTGACTCTCATAACTTTTTAACCAAGTTTTTATGTGCAGTTTGGCATTTTGCTATCAAATTTATGTCTACGAGTGTGGTATGAAAATGTAGTCTCTCTAGCAGTACACTCGTCATCACAGTTCCCATTCTTGACTTAAAAAAAAAAAAAAAAAAACTTGTCTGGTGCAGTAGTAGTATTAACAGCACACCTATATTTAGCTGTTTTCATATGGTCCTTAATATCACCCTTTCCTTTATGTGCATCAGAAATCTCTTCAGTACATAGTGTGCAATAAACATCTTCATTGTTACTGTCATTACACTATTTAAAAAATTTACATATCTGTTGCAAGTTAACACTGAACACACACTTCCTTTTGCCCATTGCTTAATACAAGACAAAAAACGAATAGAGATAAAAATGATCAAAAATATTTAGACAAGTTACTTCACTTATGAAAACACACACATTGCCCCTGTTGCGTTGCCAAATAACTAACAGTTAGCATAAAATTGTGGCAGAAATGGAGGCCACATCTCCCCACCAACATCAGCACATGCTCTATGGTTGGATGAGTGGGACAGCCATAAGAGAATGTTTAAAAAGACATGTTGAACATATAGGGCTAAAATTTAAAAAAGAAATCCTCCTCAGTCATAGAATTCTCAAATCCTGGACACTTTTGCAACCCCAGACAGCACTAAAAAAAAACCAGGCCACTCTGGGCTAATCCCAGATGTATGGTAACCATATTCCAGACTCGGCAGACCAAAAATCCTTATCTTCTTTCTGTTTCACTTCACTAACCCCTACTGCATCTAGATTGAGTCCTTCCACTTCATCTTACAGTTTTCTAGCTTTCCTATCAGAGTCAGACTTCTAACATTCCACACTCCTGCTCGTACCCTTTTGTTGTTTTTCAGTCTTTTGCTCATTGTCATCTCCCTTTGGTAGTCTCCTCCCAGAATGGAGATTAGAGATACTGCCACACTTTTCCATTTACAAGCACCATGTTCAGTGGATACACAATTACTGTCTATAATGGAGTGGTTTCATTTGTACTTAGTGTGTTTGTAATGCTCAGATACCAATAAGCCAAGTAACAATAAGCCAAGTTGGTTATCTCAGCTGCCTTTTCACTCTGACAACACTAACTTCTTTCCAAGTCTCAAATATATAAATGACTGCTATGTACATAAGAAGCAAACAGATTGCAGTGCAACTGGTTTGTGTGTGTGTGTGTTGTCTACAGCACTACTGTGGCAGTTACATGCTCAGCTTTCCATGTTAATCATTTCTTTTATCCAAGAAGTTGCTGCTGTCTTTACTTGATAGATATAGAGTAAGCAGTCAGCAGTAGGCGATAGTCTTTTCAGTGATACATCTACACAAAAAGTGTGGTTACTTTAATACTTTCATCTGCATCTGCTATCCTCAGTTTCTTACATTCCTTTGATAATTCATTGCAAATAGTTAATAGTTCCATAGGAAAGTCTCTGCTATAACTTAGCATTCAACTTTTGGTTATTCTGAACTAATGTACCCTCACGGGTCAAAACACAAAAATTTCAGAAATTAAAGTAATGGACAGATGGCGGTTTTGTGGACCCTAATCATTCGCCTTTAATTTTCTAAAATTAAAGTTTTTGTTCAATCTTTGAGTGAATCAAGCATTCCAGGGATATAAAACTTTTATATGCATTAGTCGTTGTCATATACTTTTAATAATATACAAGCAAGGGAATAATTTTTGTCATACAAAAAATAATTAAATAACTTTAGTTGTGTTTGCTGACAACTGATTTTCTTATAATTGCTTCTATATTGCGTGTACCTACAATAAGCATCCAGTTAAAATACATTTATATTGCATCTAATCATTAATCATTAAATGCCTTTAAGACTGCTGCCATTGCAATTAGGAGGGGAATGGCCATTCATATTTGCATATAAAGATTATTTAATGAAGCTTCTTCCAAACGCACCTATTCTATCGACGATTCATATGACCAATAAATCACCAACCATATTACATTGCACTGTGATATTTACTGTATAAGTCTTGGAACCCGTTAGCATTTGCCGGAATGTCCGAGACGTTTTTCTCGACTATTTCACCCTACATTTCCCACCTATGCACATTCGCGTATGACAGCATTCAATTATGTGGAAGGATGCTGAAGTTCGCTCACAGTAACACGTTTGGCCTCCCATAACTGAAAAAAATTGCCTAAAATCTATGTAGTTAACGTTATGTGTAGTCATTCATCTACCTGGGGAGAATTAGTTAGTTCAATGTGTTTACCGCCTTTTGACAGTTAACATGATCGAACTGGCAGCATAAATTTTTATGCTTAGAAAACTTTTAAGAATCACGAACATGACATCCTTCCCTTGACCTTTACAGCGTCTAATATGAAAGAAATCACTCTAAGATATTAATTTGGGAGGTGTGCAGCAATATCAAATACTGTTTGGTGACTATATAATCGTGTCCATCCACATACAGTTGCACCCATTCGCTACATTTCATTGCTGTTAATGAATACGAAGATGTAGTTTCTACGTTTACCTTCTCACGCGGCTCATCGTTCTTGTTCGGACTCGTTCACTTCCACACGGAACACCAATATTTAAGCATTGTAATCTGCACTATCAGCCTGACATACGAACAGCCCCTCCCTCCAGATTTGTAAACAGCAGACCAAAATAAAATTCATGCGCACTTGCTTTCAGCTACTGGAGCTTACTTCGGATGACAGTGCCGAACGATTACGAAGGCAAGCGAAGCTCCGAGGGACAGATGACGTAAACTGCAGTTGCAGTCGCCAAGAAAACTTAATATGACTTGACGTGAGTGATTGATTATTACGTGATGCTACCGAGATACTGATTTGACAGTACAGCTCACAGAAGATAACAGCTTGACTTTACTTTTATTAATAACGGCTAATCTTTCTGACCGAGATGATTGCGTAACTAAAATTGCGAAGTCATTTGTACCGAATTTACAGTCATAACAATCTGCTGCTAATGCTAATGACTAAATAGCGACCGAGCGAGGTGGTGCAGTGGTTAGCACACTGTACTCGCATTAGGGACGACGACGACGACGGTTTAAACCTGCGTCCGGCCATCCTGATTTTGGTTTTCCGTGATTTCCCTAAATCGCTTCAGGTAAATGCCGGGATGGTTCGGTTACTTTAAAAATGTCCGGCCGCCTACCTTCCCCATCCTTCCCTAACCCGATGGGGCCGATGACCTCGCTGTTTGGTCCCCTAACCCGAATTAGCCAACCAAGTAAATAGCGCCCACTGTTGTTTGTATATGTTTGTCTTTTATCCATCCGTAAGCATTTCCATGTCGTCCTTTCGTATATGTGTTCATTATAATTGGTATTCGGCATCGGTATGACAAGATATACTTCTCAGGAAGATGCAACTGTTTGAACCATCTTTCTGTGGTATTTCTGAAGGCATTAAAGGTCACAACTGCGTACTTATTGCGCTTATCACTGCAAACGAACTTAACCTATTGTTTGCCCTGTGCTAATTTACTAGCGATTAACAATGCCTCTATGACAAAGAGGAATATGTTTCTTCAAGAATGACTAAACAAAACAAATTATGTTAAGGGATAGATGAACAAAACACATCTTTTGTCTTCTGAAAAGCAGTCATTTTCCATTCGCCAGCAAAGACTTTCCGACAGACATGTGGCTTCATGTCCCATGGATCATTTGCACGATAAATCGTAACGGTGTGGAATATTCATTCTACAAATTATTTTATAAATGTAGCTACGTGCTGAGCACTTACAAGTGTTCCTTTTTTAAAAAAATATTCGTGATATGCATACATTGTGTGGAGGTGGATACTTCGTGCCAGTAGTAACCATTTCTCTCGGGCACGGGTGTGTGTGTTTGTCCTTGGGATAATTTAGGTTCAGTAGAGTGTAAGCTTAGGGACTGATGACCTTACCAGCTAAGTCACATAAGATTTCACACACATTTGAACTTTTTTTTTTTTTTTAAAGTAACCATTTCTCTTCCCATTAAGGAGCAGGGGTAAGCTGCTGCCTGTATAACCTGTTCCGTGCACCAACCCGTTTTAGCTATTTTTCTTAGTGCCTACGCGAGATATGCGACAGAAGCAGTATGACTGTTGCAATCTTCATCGAGTACCACCCATTTAACGTTACCCAACAAGATTTCGCGAGACAGACAAGATGGAACGGAGAGCGACACGTTTGACTTCGGGATCGTTTATTGTCAGTGCGAGAACGTCACGGAGATGCTCAAGACGCTAGAAGAAGTCCATCACAGAGAGGTTTACTACTGAAATTCCTTGGGAGTATGTTTCGGCAAGAACTGGACAACATATTGCTTCCTCCCACAAACTTCTCGCGAAATGACAACTGCAAAATTCGATAAATTAGAGCTAATACAGTGGTCTACCGACAGTCACTGTTTACACGCACCATTTACAAACGGAACAGCGCAGTCCATGCAGTCCATGACTGCATGCATGCAGTCCATGACTGCAGCGCCTGAGACCGCTCGGCTAATCCCGCGCGGCACTCAGTGTCAGGTGGCTTGTCGAGTATAGATGTAGAATGTTTATTACAAAATGGTTCAAATGGCTCTAAGCACTATGGGACTTAACATCTGAGGTCATCAGTCCCCTAGACTTAGAACAAAGCATACCTAACTAACCTAAGGACATCACACACATCCATGCCCGAGGCAGGATTCGAACCTGCGACCGTAGCGGTCGCGCGGTTCCAGACTGTAGCGCCTAGAACCGCTCGGCCACCCAGGCCGGCTTCTGATGGTGTGTGCCACACTCATAGGTTCCTGGAATACATGACGTCGCCATAATCCCAGCATCTAGCTGTACCTGGTACAAAATACGTGGTCCAGTCACGTTAATGTGATCACCGCCTATATTCGGCGTCGATGTGCGATAACCACAAACATACGGCAGGTGGCAGCACTAGCAGTGGAGGGTATATAAAGCATGTCAGGGGGATGTGGACAACACTGCAGTTGTTGTCGTAATGCGATTTAGCGGACGTTCAAAAGGACATGATCATTGGCTTTCGGGCCAGGAATGGAAGCATCTCTGAAACGGTTACGTCTGTAAACTTTTTGCTTTCCGCTGCGGTTAAAATATACTGTGTACGGCAAAATGACGCTATCCAAAACGCTCGCCGAGGCAACAGGGGTGCACGACGGTCGTATATGACAGGGGTGAACGATGACTGCGAGGATATGTACGAGCCAATAGACGTGCAATTGTTGAGCAACTGACCGCCCACATAAACCAAGGGGCTGCCAACAGTGTCTCCTCAACGACCGTTCAGTGAATGTTGCTGCCTATGGGCCTCCATGGCAGGTGCCTGGTTCATGCACCCATGCTGACTGCTGTTCATCGGCGATGAAGGCTTGAATTTGCACGCCAGTACCGCAACTGAACGTTCATTGAGTGGCGACAGGTGGCCTTTTCAGATGAATCACATTTTATGCTCCATTGGACAAATGGCCGTTGGCATATACCATGTGAAACATCTAAAAGCAAAGAAGGAGGGGGCATTATGATCTGGGGAATGTTTTCCTGGCATTCGCTGAAGGGTTTCGTCATTACGGATGGCAAAATGGATCAATACACGTACGTTACTGTCCTTGGGGACCATGTAAACCCCTAAATGCAATTTGTTTTACCTCGGCATGACGGCATCTACCAGCAGCACAACGCAAAGTGTTACACAGCTCGCAGTGTGCATGCGTGATTCAGAGAGCAGCAGGATGAGTTTTCTGTACTCCCTTGACTACGAAAGCCCCCGGATTAAAGCCTAGTCGAGAATCTGTCGGACCACCTTGATCGGTCTGTTTGTGCCATGGATCTTCAACTGAGAAACTTACCGGCACTGGAGTCAGCATGTCTCCACATCCCTGTCGGTACCTTCCAGAACCTCATTGACTCTCTCCCTGCACGTCTCCCAATGGTGCGTGCTGCAAAAGGTGATTATTCAGGCTTTGACATGCGGTAACATTAATGTGACTGGACAGTGTATTAAGTTCCCGTCACATCCGTCCTCTTATGCTAAGGCTCCAGTGTCTCGAAAGCTGGATAATTGCCCAATAAAAACTTTTGAAAACATTATAAAACGACTGGTTGCAGCTTACGCACAAATCATGCGCTGTTTAATGGGTAATATTAGCTGTAATCAGAGACTTACCAAAGATGATGTAGTTACCTTTAACAGAGTGTTAATAGAGAGGAAGATACAGGTATAACCTGCATTGTTACGAGATTTCTACTGACGTCATTCAGTGACATCAATCAATGATGTCATGCAGCATTGTCAGGTACTAACCCCCCCCCCCCACCTCCCCCTACCCCCACCCCCCACACACACACTCTTCTGATGTCACAATGCAAGATGGCAGAACTAGCTCGCTTGTGTTGAGCTTAAAGTGGTGAGAAACTCAAATAGCCCATTTATCGAAAGTTTAAAATGGCGAGATAACCTGCTGGCCCAACTTGCATGGTTGGCATTTTTTCCCAGAGCAGTGGAACTAGGCCAGTTGTTCTAAGTGACATCACAGCTTACTGGGACAGCCTGCATGGATGCTGTGATGTTTAAACAGTTGCTGTGTAGTATGATAGGATAGAAATGTGGGTCAGTGTTTTATTTATTTATTCCAACAGTTGTGGCATGCGCCTGTAGCCCATGTGCCAAGATCTCCATTGCAGCCATGCCAGCAGCCACCTCACACCTAGCTCACTTGAGGTGGGCTGCTCCATCCACCTCAGTGAGTCTCCAACGGCAGCTTGAGGGAGTCTCTGCCAACTGTGAGCAAGGTGGTGCATGGAACTAGCCCACTTAAGAATGGCGTATGTAATTATAATACCCAACACTCCCTCTCCCCCCCCTTCCCCCCACATACATGATGTCGCAATTCAAGAAGGTGGAATTAGCCCACTGGTATTATGTTTACAATTAACATATTTAATGTTTCAAAAATTGAATGATTTATATTTATTATTCTGCCATGTTTTTATTATAAACAATTATAGCCAAGTGCATGTGCGGTAGGATAGGGATGTTTAACCAAACGCAGGAGAGCTTTTGTCCACACCGCACTGTGTCAGCAGGCTGCTAATTTTCGTAACAGCTGTGTGGTGGGACACGGGATCACCATTGCAGATTTATGAGAGCTGTTCAGTTATTCACAGCACTTACCTGAATTCTCAGACTTCATGTTTCTACTGCATCTTTTGTTCAACTTTGAGCCTGCAGCACAGCAGCAGCAGTGGTCTACCGACGGCGTATTGCAGGACAACATGAAGAACTGTTCTATGACCGTGAGTTCCCGTTATCACCGACATTGGCACAACCACCCACGTCGTTACAGTGGCACACCTCATGTATTAAAGTGTTTCTATTAACAGTTATGTACAGTCCAAATGCGAGTAGGAGTAAGCGTATTGTTGTGTGTATGCCCTTTCGCCTTGAGTTCAGTGCTCTAGTAGCGTTTGAAAATCCTCATTTTAGCGACAAGAATCTTATGCTTTCATCATATGAGCTGTGGCAGTTGCGTGACAATTTCTCAAATGTGGCTTCTCTTTTGAACGACCAAACACCACCACCTCTCCCCATGTTACTGGGCTCTCACACAGTGTGCAATGATTATTCAATAACAAAGTTTACAACAATGAGGATATGTTAGAGTACACTCACTTACAGGAAACAACATTCAGAATCTTAGTTTGTGCTTGTTCTGTCAGCGCAGTGAATGACTGTGTCAGGTGGTGGGATTATGTGTACGGATGTTTCAGCAACATGTGGTATGCTCTTTCAAAGCTGACTAACGAGAACACGTCTGATGATGTTTTCACTAAAATTTTTGATATGAGTTGTGATACTGTACGCTGTACAACGTGGCAAACAGTCAAGGAGTATTTAGGGAACTGGTTAAAAAAAATTATTTCAAAGGCTCCAGTCTAGTCCTTACAAGTGGAAGAGGCAATTAGTGTTTAACGTCCCATCGACAACGAGAGCATTAAAGACGGAGCACAAGCTCGGATTATGGAAGGATGGCGAAGGAAATCGGCCGTGTCCTTTCAAAGGAACCATCCCGGTATTTGTCTGTAGCGATTTAGGGATATCAGGGGAAAGTTAAATCATAATGGTCGTACGCGGGTTTGAAGTGTTGTCCTCTAGAATGAGTCCAATGTGCTAACCACTGCGACACTTCTCTCTGTTCCTTATAAGTTGTCTCCCAGAGTAACTGTGCCTACTTGACACAAGCTGTCTGCTTCTCAGAACCGAGGCAGTTCTATTCGATCAACGCTGCTGAAAAGAGACGCCTTCAGCTCTCCGCTGTTGTTGCTATCGAATTCATGCCATCAGTTTTGTCAGTAGCGCGCTTGGGAGGCAGGTCACGTGTGTGGACGTTGGATGGTTCTGGAGAACAGAACTCATTCGCCTCTCTCTTGTGATCCAGACCTCGAGTAGAACAGACGTCTTTCTTAGGAGACAGAGCTTCTGGCTCTGTGCTTCATGACCAGCCATCAGCAGATCTTAACAGGAACCACCTTCCCTCCCGTTTCCCAATTTATTTAGTTTGTACGTCGTTCTAGACTGGCCGACTCCTGGTAACTTCCTTCCCTAGGCGCGTCCCATGTTTCCCGTACACTGAAATATATACTCTTTATTTGACATAATTTCCTGTTCTATCATTGAACGTCAACCCTGGACGACCACTCACAGGTCCTGACCTCTCGACGGCCTGTACATTGGTGTCAGAAGTGGTCCAGAGGGCGGACGCTTGCTTTCGGTTCACGTTTGATGTTGTGTGGACGGTGAGTATTTCCCACATTTATTGCGCTGCAAACCTAGTCCGGGTCCCACAGCGCGCCAGCTATGCTGCCTGCCGGACGCTGTTCCAATGCAACGGGAACAAAGTCCAGCGTGCTGGCGCCGCACTGGGAGTAGTTGACTGTGGACACCCCTGCGCCGCAGCTGTAGTGAGTCATCCGCCTGCACAGGAAGTGCAAAAACGCGCGATACGTGCTCTCCGCTCCCGTGGTCTCACCAAGCGCACGGGTACTGAGCAAGGTCGGCACGGCTTCCCTGCCGCTGCCTCGGCCCGATAGCTGCATGTCGCTCAGCTGTGTCGCCCACATGCGCCGCCCGTCTACTGAGTCAGCGTGGCTGGCCACGCACTGCGGCTGCGCCACCCAGCGGCACCGCCCATATGCGCCGCGGGACAGCCCCCTGCTGCCGTCTCCATGAGGTCCTAGCCGGGGCGCCTACTTCGCTGTCGTGCAGCCAGCCACCCCCGGCGCCCATGCAGCTGCTACGCGGGTATCGCGTGCGCACAGCCCTCAGTTGCCACACCTACCGCCGCCCCCGCGCGCCACACCGTCGCTTCCTGCCCTCATCTACTCGACATATCAACGCAAAGTGCCGCCTTCAGAGCAAACTACTCTCCTTATGGAAATTTTCCCGTCTGGGAGCTCAAGACTAGTGCTTTATGTGCCTAGAACTTCAAATTCAGGACTGAGTTTTTGTGTTTCTGTACTAGATTGCGGTTTCATACACGATTCCTGCCGCTGCTTGTTTAGATAGTTTCCCGTAAAAATTAGAACTATGTAGTATAGGTGTAAGTTTCGTGGTTTATTTAGTTATTACAGTTTACTGGGAAGTATCTTTACCTAGTAATGTTTCGAGTGAAAGTAATTCCCCTATTTTCTTTCAATATGTGTTTCAGTTGTACTACTTGAGTTCAGATGAGCGCTGTTTACTTCACTGTCACTCATTTAATTTCATGCTTATTTGTTGTGATGAGAAAAGGCTCTGTAGGTATACTTCTGAGAGTTTTCAGCTAATCTCTAGGGATTTGCAGCTAGCAAAATGCGTCTAGCAACCACAGCGCCTCCCAGCCGTTCATGGCATTTTCTTCTGTTTCGTTTTCGTCCAATGATCCATCCTATTTTCTTCCATCTTTTCTATAAGTAATGTTCCTGCGCCCCGACGAGAGTAGCCACTTACCTCTTAGGGACCAGACAAAGCCCTTCGATCGAAAACCGCGTCTGCAAGGTTGCTGAAATAATTGGCGCACTAGATTCCTGTACGTCAATGGAAATGTGTTTTTCTTGCAAGAGCAGGCGCAGACGCGAAATCTGCGTCGAAACCTTGTAAGAAAAGCGGCAGATAATTAGATTCTAACCATTTTTGTACTGTTTGGGACTAGGCGACCTTGAGCCCCCAAGCGCGTACACAGTCGTCATTACACGATTAGCACTTGTGTTGCCGAAACCGCGGGGATGCTGAACGAAATTGGGGAATGAAAGCACTGAACTGTCTCCATTTTCCCTTTCTCTTCTTTCTGCAACACACTGCATTTTTTTATCTCCACTTTGTATGCTTTTTCTGCCCATGCCTTTTATCAATCACAAGTGGCAGTTGCTTGTAACTGGTTAGCTCAATGCACATATCTACGATGTTTTAAGTGATGTACCAGACAGAGTTATAATGAATGATGAAGAATTGATCTTTTCTACCCCTGTAACTCGTTAAGTTAGGATATGATGACATTCGGCTGTTATCCCCCAGAGAACAGCGTAGTTTTGTTGATATGAGGTTCTTTTTATTAATATTATTTGTGAGCAGTAAAGAGGTCCTGTGGTTAATGTGGTTGACGGTAATTATGTGCGGTCTCGAGTTCCTGTGTCAGTTGTTTTACGTGTTGTTCTTTCTGTTGTGCAGATAATGTTTTGTGGTGGAAGCTAAGGATACCTTTTTCGATAATGTGGAGGTGATCGAGTGATGTTAAACGGTGCATTTTGTGCTGTCGCCCCCAGAGGTCAGGAGAGAACCGTTAACTGTGATTCATTTTACAGCGCAGCGAGTTTCCAGTTGAGACAGCAATGTTTTTTTTAGAGTGGTTTAAGTTTCAGCCTTTGTCACCTGTGAACGCTTGCTATAAGCAGATAAAGCAAGGTACAGTCTCGTGAACCGGCACATGTGTGAGCGATAAACCAGCCACGCAGACTTGCTACCACTTTTTCCCCTTTTTGTCTTGCCTGCAGTAATTAAGTCAAGTTTTCGTACGGTATAAGTTTTAAATGAGTGTAAACAGTGTTGAACTTTGTAAGAAACTATTCCTTTGTCTTTCGAAAGAATGCGTTAAGTTAACCTTACTAAAGTTTTTCTGCAATGCTACTTTTTACAAGTATGTATTGTTGAGTGTTTCGTTTTGTTATCAAATATAGAATGCGCAGCCTCGTTTTGATATGTCTGTTCTATTCGTCTTTCATTGCTCAATGGACCGTTATAAACCGAATTTTAATCTTAACTTCTGTAACTAATGTCCCACTGCTCTGCAGACGAACTAAATCCATAGTCGGTTCAGAAGCATTTATTACCGATAGTTTCTTTCAAGGCGCCAATCATAAGGGTAAAAAATAATAGCACTTTTTAATTCCTATGTCCACTGAGCTGACTGTTTCCCTCCAGTCTCTCTTTGTGCCTGATCTGTGTCCAGTAAAGTGGTAAGCACTGTCTTCCCGCTCTTCTCTCTTAACCAGCGTAATTTTCATCCGAAGCTTTACTGCAATACTCCTTATTCTACCCCGATCCTCACGTATCGAAATTTTCGTCGTCTTGAAGCGACTCTTGTGTTTTTTATGTGCATAGCGAATTCATAAGATGACTTGGCCAGAGTCTTCTGAATTTTGTGCTTCGTGAAAGTCAACACAGAGATATGCCTGTCGTCCTATTTCTGTTTCAAATTAATACAAGTACTGTACTAACGAACTGAAGTAAGCCTTCTTAAGCCTTGTTTGTTGCCATCCAAAAGCTACGATCCGTTCATGTTCTAATGTGGTCTCTCTCTGTGTTGTTTTTTATTGGTGTTTACCCTGCTGCCAGACAGCATACTCTGTTTTTACGCGGGCTTAGCGTCGTACCGCTGGAACATCTCCCCCTCGACGCGGGTTCCCCCTTTCACCTCTCCACTCCTCTACGCTCTATAGATCTCACCTCCCCGCCTCTCGCAACAGACCCTGAGTAACAGCGAGACATTCCTTCTCCTCTTCCTGCCAGTCCCTCCTTTTTCGATACCGCGTTCACTCCCCTTTGCCCCCGCCGTTCGCATCCGTAAAGCACATACCTCCAGTACCGAGCAGTGCTATGCCCCTCCTACTCCTTACGCGTTTGAGCCGCCATTACGGTTGGTCGACGTCACGAACGCCCATCTCCCCTTCCCTGCCTTCGTACCGATGTCTCACGTGGACGCGACGCATCAGTCAGTCGGGAGTTGTTTACATGCATGCGCATTTGTCGCACCAAACTGCGTTCTAGCCATGAACCTTTTTGTATTTAATGAACTGATTAAAGACTCAGTGCATTCTTTCCCTGCCTTTGCGTGAAATTTTATGAATAGGACGAGAATATTTTAGTCGTTTTTGTTGTTGTGGACGCACATTTAATATATCTTGTCTAGAGTTTTGCGTTGTGTTCCTCCATGTCAGTAACTTATATTCTGTACTTTCCTGATGTATCGGACTAGTTTTGTAACAGGCACAATGCTAATTGAGGATTCCGAGTGACTAGCTTATTTGAAGCCACGTGAAGGTCCCGCGACAATATGAAAAGTGTAAATTCTAAGAGCTGCTTTCGAGAAGACATTTTTCTTTGACTGCGTTATCTTAGAGGAAAAAATAATGTTGCAACCGATCCCCATTTTCAACTGATGATCCAAAAACTGTTGTTCTGGTTTTGTCCTTTAGTTCTTCTAATTTTAATGTTAGTTATAGAGGTCAGTTTATTAATAATTATTGTAACAGGCTTTTAGAACAATGTGGTTGAGTAACACTATTGGGAAATATTAATGACTGTGTGTTATCCTGAACACTAGATCTTGCGCAGATATACAATGCGTTGTGGCGAGATTTATTCCTGATGAGTTTTCACATTTTGTCTCCTCAGATTAATGGGAATTAGTAACTGATTACGGGTTTTCCTGCAAAAGGGACCTAGAGTGCTATCATGGTTTTGATGGGATAGAGAGCACACAAATCTGTACCCTCAAGCACTTTTGGTTTAAGTTCTTTTTATAACTGTGATGTAATGAGGTGACACATGTTGATGATTTTATTTTGCGGTTCTGGGATTCAATAACCATTCAGAGGAGTATGCATTTTCTGTAAGTAATGACAACAAGTCGAAACTCTATGATGACTCAGAAGTTCTCACTCCACAAATATCTGAGCTAAATTAGATCCTCATTTTCCAATTGGACTAAACTGTGTCGTGTTTTGAGCGGTAACTTGTGAAAAATATTGATTAAGTGACACCTACTCATTAATAACTATTGTTTAGTGCATGGGAATAACAACAAATACTTATGTATTCTATGACTTAATTATTTAATTCTTTAGCTTTATTGTAATCATCTATTACAGTGGTAGTTCTTCAATGGTTGCACGGTGTATAAAAATGCTAGCCCCAAAGGCAAGCTGTCCTCAACAACATTTCCATACTGGTACTTAGATTATTATAATTTTTACTATTATTATTGGTACCACACTCTTTAGTGATTTCTATTGTCTTAACTGTGATAACATGTTGACAAGTTTTAGGATGTTTTGTACTTTCAATACTAGTTCCCTATTCCTATTTTGATTATCCAACATTTTGTTTGTTAGAATTAAATACTGAGAAGATTGTTTCATTTTAAAAGCATTAAGGTCTTGTAGAACCTCATTTCTAACAATTAATCAAGCTGCAGAAAGTATCACCCTATCTAGGTCAAAGGCTAATTTAATTAGACCTCTATTCTGATAAAATGATTATTAGGTGAGGCAACAGATGATAGTTTTCTATGTCCCCCACTTAAAATGACGCTGTTGTCAACCATATCAAGTTATAACAAATTTCCAAGAGGTCCCTATGTGACCGACATTTTCTGCTAGATTTAGCTTGGTTCTGCTACCCTCGTAACAGGTCCACGTGGCAGAAGGACATGTCCTTAACGAAGTCAGCAGTTTAGGCATGTGTTTTTGCGCACAGTCCAGTTGCATGTGGGGAGGGTCTAATTCCTGAATCCCAGTTGAATGTGCCAGTATTAACCCACAAATAAATTTCCAGTTCATATTTTCCTATTGTACCTAAATTTGTTCAACATCACTATGTGCTGTGTTGTATACTCTATCGGTCATGTTCTTGTGTTCCTACATTGTATTCCTAATTCATTACAAAGTCTTCACTCTGCTGAAGTGAACTGTGTTTACTTTGGGACCTATTTTGCACTCTCTTCGTAATCTTAAAATTTCACATGGAATAATCTACTACCTTTCATAAGTTGTTATTTCATTAGTAATATACTTCACTGATATTACAGTAGAGTATAAATTCATGGAATTCTATTGAAATATACCACCTGCTTCTATCCAGCAATTAGAAATTTTTTATTGTTTTGAATAGATATGTGGTGCGTAATATAAGAAAAGATTTTGTACTTCTGTATTTTTAACTTGTGTTAATGTAGATAACGTTTTCATGTGTTATATAGTACACTATCTCTGGGACTTGTTAACTGAATTCTGCATTTTATTGAAATTGCCTTAATTTGTTGTAGTCTGTGGTAGCTGGTGCAACTATTACCTGTAACTAATACACAAAGGATATAGCAACATTTTACCTTTGTTATCACCCCTTTTCAAAAGTGCTTAATCCAGTTCTGTTACAAGTCAGGTGTTTATGTTTTGCATTGAGCTGACATATTTTATCATCCAAATACATAGGTTTTTACAGAATTAAGTATTCTGTAACACTGTTGATACATTTTATATTTTGGTATTAGTTCTGCTATGCACCATCGAGATTAATATTTGACAGACAACACAAATACCTAAACTTTTCTATGGCTACCTGTAAACCTTTAAAAGATCAGTGCTCATTAAGTTCAGCCAGTATCTACACATTTAATACACTGTGTTTAGCACTATAAACCATAAACTATTAAAAGAAATTTGTTGATTCATCAAAATTCATTCCATTATTGTACTGTGACCATTCCTTTACAGTCCTGGGTATCTGATTTACTAATCATATGACATCTCTGCGCAAAATTTGAACATTTAATATTTATTATTTACTTATCTCATGAAATTAGATAAACATGACTAGATGTATTTCCCCTCCAACTCACATTGAATGAAATGTTGTAATAGGTCCCTCCCATAGTATATGAGGCCCCTACTAGGGCAAAATGTCTTTCTGGGGAGTGGATAACGCCTTTCTGTACACAATGTGAGGCGGAAGGAATATACAAGCTGGCAGCCAGTCAAGGAAAATTTAGGTAAATGATTTAAAAAATATTTTTTTGTTTTAAAAGTCCCATTCAAGTCATTACAAAGTTTCTCCCAGAGTAACTTCGGTTGTGCCTACTTGATACACACTACCTGCCTTTCAGAAACGATGCAGTTCTATCCAGTTAAAGCTGCTGACAACAGACACCTTCAGCCCTGTACTTAGGTTGCTAGAAAACTCACACCATCGTCTTAGATAATAGTGTATGGGGGACGCAGGCCCTGAGTGTGGATGCTGGATGGTTCTGGAAAGCAGAACTCAGACGCATTTGTTTCTTTATGGTCCAGACCTTGAGTAGAACAAACATCTTTCTTGGGAAACAGAACCTCTAGTTCTGCACTCCATGACCAGCCACCAACAGATCTTAACATGAAACACCTACTCTCACACTGTCCACTTTCTTTAATTTGTTTGTCCACCTAGATTGGCCAACACCTGATAACTTCCTACCTTAATTCCCCTGTGTTTCCCATACACTGAAATATACTCTCTTTATTTGATCTAATAACCAAGTTATCATTTAACGTCAGCCCTGAATGCCCACTCACAAGTTCTGACTGATCAACCACCTGTACAACACAGCATGCATGGTGCGTCAGTGCTAGCTGATGTAGACAAAGAAATGCATGCATACTTACATATGTATGTTCATATTACCCACAATGTTATGAGAAATGAAAAGTGAAAATAAATAGCCCATATAAATTTTTTTGTTCTTTATTTCAAGTGTCATTATAGCTTGGTCAGTAGCGTACTTGCACTTAGAAAGAACGAGAGAACTTCAATTACTATAAGCTACCAATGGCTATGCAGTTTTGCATGCAGTGGAATTATCCAAATACATGATAGAGTTTTTTGTACACAAAAGGATCACGAGAGTGTTATATATATATTTGATTATTTCTGGTTTATTTACTAGAGATATAATAATGTTTTCCTTTCTTTTGTACAGAGATACATAGCATTGACTAGAAATTACATAAAATGACTATGGGCGAAGTTTGGCTTCACAAACACTTAGTGAAATCGATACCTGTGGACTTTGGAAAGCTCCAATATACACATTCCAGCATAAACAAGTTTTGTACCTCTGCTTTCGCCCCAGCATCATCATGAGGTTGGGATGGAACTGTTGCATGCGACTAGGCTCCCTGGACATAACAGCAAATCACTGTGTGGATCATGCAAACTAGCAGGATGTGGTGGTTCAGGCTCCATGACATATCCTTTACCAGAATCTGCTGCCACACCAATGATATTATCTAATCTGCGGATTTCCTCACCCAGTAGCCATCAAAACTCTCCAACGGGCAGTTATAGTTGCATAGCATATCCATGTACCATCAAGGTACATGATCTAACTGTCATGCGCAGATGCTTTGAGCTGTCCACCCACTTGTGGGTTATTCACCTTTGTGTGCCTAAGCACACACCGGCAAAATCTCCAGCGAATCCCACATTCGAAAAAGAGCAGCATGTCGACATTGGTCAATCATTCAATGTTGACATGTGTCCTGTCCAACATTGCATCCCATGAAAGCCCTCACATGTTACAGAATGCAGGAGCCAGAGTGTATGTGGTCATGCATACATGGCGGAATTTCTCGAAAATATCTGCAAGTACTCATGATGGTCACACACATGGTGAGTGCATCATTGACGGCCCTGGGCAGGATGCTGGTGCTGCAGATGACATTCCATACAGGGAGTGTGCCATGACAGGCCTGCACATGGTGACGCTTCTGGGCACGTCACCGATGGGTTGGGGGGCAGTGTTGTTGCTGCCACCACCTCAGGTCTGCCTCGTGAAGTCCTCCTCAAATATTCTGCAAGAGAAATGACAATGATAAGTATTCTGTATATTTAACAATTTCGGGATCAAGAATCTAATGTCAATAATAATTATTTCATTCATCTGCATCAAATGTAGCCCTTATCATCCATATGTGGACCACCTTGTAGCGGCATCTCAAGATAATCATCGTCATTATTATTATTACTGCACAGCCTGTTGGTGTTACTGAGTACACCTACAAACAAAGAAACATCTCATATGCGCTACATGTAAGTGTGAAAAATTATTGCCGAAGAAGAAGAAACACTACTCACATATCTGCCCAGCTTCAATCAGCACTCTCAACCCTTCTCCCATAGCTACCTTGTTATTGATAGCATCTAGAAACAAGAACACCATCCTATAAGTAATGCATGTAAATAGACATGAATTATTATTACCATAGAATAAGAATGAATTACTGCTACATACAAATGCATTCATCATAAATGGGCGCCCATGATTGTGAGACAATGGACGATAGCTCCTTTTTCGTATCAATAGCATGTAGAAAGAAGATGAAGAACTTGTAAGCAAAGCATGCAGACATAGTGATAAGAAAAATAATAATAATTGTAGAAGGAAACGTATCGCTACATACATATACACTCATTCACAATCTGAGTCCAGACCTGGAAACTCAGAGCTGAAAATAGCGCCATGAACTCCACAACATAAAAACATAATCTAGACAAGGTATTTCTGCAACAGAAAACAGAGAATATTGTATAAGTACCATGCATAAGAAAAATTCAAATACAGAAGAAAAAGAAAAGAGGGAAGATCGTGTTAACACACACCATGTTGTGGAGAAGCACACTGCATAACACCCCAGAGATCAGTTAGCGGGGCGACCATACCCTGGGAGTGCACAGCCAGAGGGCTGGGCTCAACCTGGGTAATTCACTGAAAAAATCTACAAGGAAACAAAGTCACACACAAGATAGCAGTTCTGGAGGCACAAGTCCAAACCAGCTTGCTCCCCAATCAGTAGAGTCAGAGACCAGGAAAACGAGCATCGTTTCCCATTAACAGCGACAGTACACTATTACCATCTACAAGAACAGAAAAATCATCATAATTAGATGACGGCTATACAGCAACAACATGAAAAAATGGACAAATACGTTCACTACTGGCCATTAAAATTGCTACGCCACGAAGATGACGTGCTACAGACGCGAAATTTAATCGACAGGAAGAAGATGCTGTGATATGCAAATGATTAGCTTTTCAGAGCATTCACACAAGGTTGGCACCGGTGGCGACACCTACAACGTGCTGACATGAGGAAAGTTTCCAACCGATTTCTCATACACAATCAGCAGTTGACCGGCGTTGCCTGGTGAAACGTTGTTGTGATGTCTCGTGTAAGGAGGAGAAATGCGTACCATCACGTTTCCGACTTTGATAAAGGTCGGATTGTAGCCTATCGCGATTGCGGTTTATCGTATCGCGACATTGCTGCTCGCGTTGGTCGAGATCCAATGACACTTAGCAGACTATGGAATCGGTGGGTTCAGGAGGGTAATACAGAACGCCATGCTGGATCCCAAAGGCCTCGTATCACTAGCAGTCGAGATGACAGGCATCTTATCTGCATGGCTGTAACGGATCGTGCAGCCACGTCTCGATCCCTGAGTCAACAAAAATGGCTCTGAGCACTATGGGACTCAACTGCTGAGGTCATTAGTCCCCTAGAACTTAGAACTAGTTAAACCTAACTAACCTGAGGACATCACACACATCCATGCCCGAGGCAGGATTCGAACCTGCGACCGTTGCGGTCTCGCGGTTCCAGACTGCAGCGCCAGAACCGCGCGGCCACTTCGGCCGGCCTGAGTCAACAGATGGGGACGTTTGCAAGACAATAACCATCTGCACGAACAGTTCGACACGTCTGCAGCAGCATGGAGTATCAGCTCGGAGACCATGGCTGCGGTTACCCTTGACGCTGCATCACAGACAGGAGCGCCTGCGATGGTGCAGTCAACGACGAACCTGGGTGCACGAATGGCAAAACGTCATTTTTTCGGATGAATCCAGGTTCTGTTTACAGCACCAAGATTGTCGTGTCCGTGTTTGGCGACATCGCGGTGAACGCACATTGGAAGCGTGTATTCGTCATCGCCATACTGGCGTATCACCCGGCTTGATGGTATAGGGTGCCATTGGTTACACGTCTCGGTCACCTCTTGTTCGCACTGACGGCACTTTGAACAGTGGACGATTCATTTCAGATGTGTTACGACCCGTGGCTCTACCCTTCATTCGATCCCTGCGAACCGCTACATTTCAGCAGGATAATGCACGGCCGCATGTTGCAGGTCTTGTACGGGCCTTTCTGGATACAGAAAATGTTCGACTGCTGCCCTGGCCAGCACATTCTCCAGATCTCTCACCAACTGAAAACGTCTGGTCCAAAGGTGGCCGAGCAACTGGCTCGTCACAATACGCCTGTCACTACTCTTGATGAACTGTGGTATCGTGTTGAAGCTGCATGGACAGGTGTACCTGTACACGCCATCCAAGCTCTGTTTGACTCAATACCCTGGCGTATAAAGGCCGTTATTATGGCCAGAGGTGGGTGTTCTGGGTACTGATTTCTCAGGATCTATGCAACCAAATTGCGTGAAAATGTAATCATATGTCAATTATAGTATAATATATTTGTCCAATGAATACCCGTTTATCATCTGCATTTCTTCTTGGTGTAGCAATTTTAATGGCCAGTAGTGTAGATACATAACGTTCATATTACATACTGCCATCAATGCGAGCTCACTTGCCTCTCATCCCATCAGAGGAGGAACAAGTGGATAGCTAACGCTTCATCACTCCAAGGGGTTCTGGTGGCTGTCTGAATAGAACTGAAGTCTGGTCCTACAGTGTGATCTGTTAATATTTCACTGGCAGGGGCAGATAGCGTCTGTGATGGGATCAGATCTGACCAATTGGGCTCCTCCACCGCCATATCTTCAACCAATAGAGCAGAGGACGCTGAGGTCTTATTTTCTAGACCTATCAGAGCATGAGTCAGTGACGTTGCTGCCAGCTGAATTTTTCTTCATACACACACACACACACACACACACACACATTATTCCACTAGAGAGGATTGACCTTCTCTGCAGAGTGGGCCTTGTACTGTATAAAAACTATTGTACCAGATGAAGTGTGTCTGTGAGAGCAGAGACAGCTGCCGCTGAGACATACAAACTAGAGTACTGTGCGCTATGTGATAACTATTTGTACCACACAACGTCTGCTGGAGCAGATCCTGCTCCACACTGTTGGCACTGATACAGCCACAACAGATTTCTGTGCTTTATATACAATAAATTTTGTGGTAGACAACGTCCACCAGAGTACACTGATACAGGCAGAGCATGGTCCTGCATTGTATATAATAAATTTTCTAGCAGACACACCAAGCAACGTCTACCAGAGCCTGTGGTGCTGCGTAGGCAGAGCGTGGTTCTCCAATAAATTACTATAATGAACATTCACTGCCTATACCTATAATATGTTTATACAAGTGTGCGTCTTGGTGGTGGCATATGAAGCTCTAAGTTCTTAAAACTAAGCCTTACTTCATGCATTGCTGTGCTTGTTATCTTAATAAATCTGCTAGTTACATATTTACACTATGCTCTACCACAGGTGATCTGTTCAGAGCGTCTCAGCATGAACTCATCGACAGTATGCTTTTCTGCTTAGTGAAACACAGATGCTGCGACATGTGGACACATCACAGTGTACAGAGAGCAGCAGCCAGTGTGCTTTACACTCCTTACAGCACCTCAGCAATCTGTACACTTCCGATAAACAGTACGCCCTCAACTCGCCACAACATTAAACATGAGCAACACTAATGCAATGTGCTCTGGTAGCTGTTGTACCTGTCACAGAGAATTACAACTGCAGTCATTTACATACCTGCCAATGGTGTGTATGTATACAGTATAATATTACTTTAACATTAAACAGTGCCTTCTACGTATTTCGATTTTGTTGTCAGGTTGTGTAAATTGCTGATAACGTGTTATAATTAATTAATTAATTTCTTTATTCTTTCCTGAATGTGTCAGGAGCATGTACAGCAAAAAATATTTGCAACAATTTTTTTGGCCTATTATGTTGTGTCATTAGCACATAGCACAAATTTTGTGTTCGAAGCTGCATTCTAAAGCAGGTGCACACATTAGTATCCAACTGGCGAATTCCTACCGGCAGTGAAGCATGAAGGTCTTCAACTTTTAGGGTGAGTCGAACAAAAGAAGATTTTCTGACCCTGGTAAAGCTTGTGACCCTCATAGATATGGAAGGTGAGGCTCTAGATGACATGAAATTGTAGAAAGTCTAGTAGAAATTGTAAAGAGAACCAGCTGCCATTGTTCCAGATTACACTCCAGGTATTACCTGCTCACCTTCTTCTGCTGAAAGTTTTGTGTTGTTGTATGTAATGGACATCTAGAGGCCGAATACATCCGGTGGTTATGTACTGTGTGGGCCGACATAGCGCTCCTGTATATCTCCAAAAAGGAAGCACACATCTCTGTTGGACTTTCGTTGGGCTACTTATTGTGTGTGGGTATAAAACTTTTTTGGAGGCTGTTGTAAATTAAGTTGAATATTTAATCTTTATTCAGCTACATTAGAGGCCATATGATCCCCAATATCAGTCATATTAAGTCACAAGTAGCCTTATACTCCACCACGCTTCCGTAAGCGAGAACGTGTCGACGCCAGGAAGCGACCACAGTGCCACCATTCTCAGACTTCTCATACTCGAGGAACTATGTTGAGAAAGAAGGACGCAGTTACAGGACAGATGTAACAGTGGCTCATTGATTTCTGAAGTATGCAAATGGAAACATTAGACTGGTACTCGATTTGTTCCATCATCTTTTGGGCGTGCACTCGGGACAGCGACAATTCTTCTTGCGATACTTCGGCTAGAAACCTCCCAGCCATCTTCAAGGCGAGTCGGAGACTGAGTTCATAGCTTATTTTTTTTTTAAAAAAAATGGACTTGTAGTCCGGGGTGATATGTTACAATACAGCATCACCGGTCTATTGCGGTCTAACTGTGTTGGTGAGGCAGTAAATTTCCACAGGGCGCGTTTGCGCGTGCATATTTATACGGAGAGTCACGTGATACAAAGCTGCTGAGGATTAAAAGCGCATGCGTCAAAGATATCAAAGTCGCCACTACTGCGCTAGTCATAGATAAGATGTATATAGCAAAGATAAACATATAAGCGCAGAGTGCAAACAAAATAGTGCTGCTGCGAATCCACCGTGCTTGTAAATAAATAATTAATCTTTAAAAGTGGTAACATCTGTCGGAAGTGAAGATGCAGAAATTCTTTCCGAACGAAGGTGTGAAATAAGCGGTTTCCAAGCAGTTGCCGAACATTGCATTTCTACTGGCCATGCCATGGATCTACATCTACATCTACATTGATACTCCGCAAGCCACCCAACGGTGTGTGGCGGAGGGCACTTTACGTGCCACTGTCATTACCTCCCTTTCCTGTTCCAGTCGCTTATGGTTCGCGGGAAGAACGACTGTCTGAAAGCCTCCGTGCGCGCTCTAATCTCTCTAATTTTACATTCGTGATCTCCTCGGGAGGTATAAGTAGGGGGAAGCAATATATTCGATACCTCATCCAGAAACGCACCCTCTCGAAACCTGGACAGCAAGCTACACCGCGATGCAGAGCGCCTCTCTTGCAGAGTCTGCCACTTGAGTTTATTAAACATCTCCGTAACGCTATCACGGTTACCAAATAACCCGGTGACGAAACGCGCCGCTCTTCTTTGGATCTTTTCTATCTCCTCCGTCAACCCGACCTGGTACGGATCCCACACTGACGAGCAATACTCAAGTATAGGTCGAACGAGTGTTTTGTAAGCCACCTCCTTTGTTGATGGACTACATTTTCTAAGCACTCTCCCAATGAAACTCAACCTGGTACCCGCCTTACCAACAATTAATTTTATATGATCATTAAGATTATAAAGATGTTAAGATTTTAACTGCTGCTTCATCTTTCTGGGACTCAGTTGTTAAGGAAGCTGTAGAAATACAACTAGCCGACAACCTGCTAAACCGTGACGAAGGATTTCATCTTGACAATGCTTGGAAACCGCTTATTTCACACCTTCGTTCGGAAAGAATTTCTGCATCTTCACTTCCGACAGATGTTACCACTTTTAAAGATTAATTGTTTATTTACAAGCACGGTGGATTCGCAGCAGCACTATTTTGTTTGCACTCTGCGCTTATATGTTTATCTTTGCTATATACATCTTATCTATGACTAGCCAGTAGTGGCGACTTTGATAGCTTTGACGTATGCGCTTTTAATCCTCAGCAGCTGTGTATCACGTGACTCTCCGTATAAATAGGCACGCGCAAACGCTATGAACTCAGTCTCCGACTCGCCTTGAAGATGGCTGGGAAGTTTCTAGACGAAATATCGCAAGAAGAATTGTCGCTGTCCCGGGTGCACGCCCGAAAGATGATGGAACATTATGTCCGCCGGGAAAACTTCAAGAATCACATGGTACTCGATTTGTTTGTGGTCTCTAGTACTTAGAGCGATAATTTGTGAAGAGAACTCATGAGATGGTATTGTACACCACGGGCGACCACTAGGTAGCAGATTTTTTTTTTTTTTTTTCACGACATTGGTCGAATGTTGGAATAATGTCGCTGTAATTTTCTGACAGGCATTTTTTGCAGTGACGATACAACTATTTCTCTTCTACCTGTAACAAAGCTTCTACCAACATTATAAGTGTTTTAATACGGAATAATTGGTCTTTGCACTTCATTAGTCACTGAAGAGCTGTTATTCTGTATCTAATGCAGTTATTGTGAGGTTTTGAATTTTGTACTGCTTTTTGCTTTCTGAACTTGTCATTCTTTCATTGGTGAGATATGCTCGTACGTTACTTTTACGACAATATAAAGTCAGTGCGACCAAAACGATCTTGATACCCTTTGCTGATCATTCCAAAGACTATAGCCATGCAGCCGATAGCGTGTAAGGTTTCCTTCTACTTTTATTACAGCGTTTAATCTTCGAGAAAGGCTACCTGTTAACGTATGATACACTGAGAGAGAAAGTTTTCTTCTGTTCGCCCCAGTGATGGTTTGTGGAGAGTGAGATATTTACAGTAATATTGTTGGGAAGGAAGGAAGATTAAAACTTAGCATCCCGTCGATAACGAGATCGTTAGAAACGAAGCAAAAATTCAGCTTGGGGAAGTATGTGGAATGAAATCGCCCGTGCACTTTCAAGGCTTCGTTGGAGGTGTGCCACACTCGAACCCTACCATCAGTTCTTACCAACTATATCGGGCCTGATCTGACCAGGCCGGCCGGGGTGGCCGAGCGGTTCTAGGCGCTATAGTCTGGAACCGCGCGACCGCTACGGTCGCAGGTTCGAATCCTGCCTCGGGCATGGATGTGTGTGATGTCCTTAGATTAGTTATGTTTAAGTAGTTCTAAGTTCTAGGGGACTGATGACCTCAGAAGTTAAGTCCCATAGTGCTCAGAGCCATTTGAACCGTTATTTTGATCTGACCAGGCCACGGTTTTCCAGTCGTCTGGGCTCCAACCGATATGGTCACGAGCCCAGGAGAGGCGCTGAAGGCGATGTTGTGCTGTTAGCAAGGGCACTCGCGTCGGTCGTCTCTGCCATAGCCCATTAACGCCGAATTTCTCCGCAGTGTCCTAATGGATACGTTTGTCGTATGTCCCAGATTGATTTCTGCGGTTATTTCACGCCGCGTTGCTTGTCTGTTAGCATTGAAACCTTTACGCAAACGTCATTGCTCTCGGTCGTTGAGTGAAGGCTGTCGCTGCTGCGTTGTCCGTGGTGAGAGGTAATAGTTGACATGGGGTATTCTCGGCACACTCTTAACACTGTGGATCGTGGTAAATTTAATTCCCCAACGATTTCCGAAATGGAATGTCTCAAGCGTCCAGCTCCAACTACCATCCGCGTTCAAAGTCTATTAATTCCCGTCGTGCGGCCATAATAACGTCGTAAACGTTTCTACATGTATCGCCTGTGTACAAATGATAGCTCCGCCAATGCACCGCCCTTTTCTACCTTGTGTACGTGATGCTAGCATCATCCGTGTATGTGTATACCACTATCCCATGACATTTGTCACCTCAGTGTACCACTAAACGACTATCCTAGGGTGCCAAACCCAGTCGTAGTTCCAGGTTGCCTAGCCAATGGCTTCCAGCGGGAAGAAAAGTTTGAATTTAAGTAAGTCATATAAATAGTGACCAAATTTAAAAATTTTAAATGCTGACTTAATATAATCACTAAGAAATATAATCTTGAAAAGCGTCAGAGATTTTCATGTTTATAATTAAAGGAGATAATTGCTTTTAAAATCAGTCATTAGTTCATTCCAATATATGAAGTGTGATGGAGGTGAATTATTGTGTCATTAAGCATTGGTAAAGGGCTATCATTCTTCTCTTTGCAAACTTGGTGCACTTTGTGCATGAAAGGAATTCTTCTGATGCGTTCCTAGCTGGGAAGCCCGGCGACCAGGTGGACACAGGTAGGGCGCCCACGGCCGAGCGGCGGTCGCGCGCCTATGTCGGCACGCTTCACAGAGGGCAGGCCCCCAGAGGATTAGCGACAGGCGAAGACCTACACACATCAACACGCTGCCAAGGGAAGCCGTGGACATTCGCACGTGTGCCCGAGGCAGCGGAAACTACAAACTCAGAGCGAAAAACAGCTTTGCCACGATTCTAGGTAATACGGACAGAGCGGCGAGTTGAACAGCAACAGCAATAGCAATAGCAACAGAATCTCAAGTGGCCCGGGGAATTTTGGCCGTTTCCCGCGAGCAGAACACCTGGGGACGTAGCGGCAATACTCAAAGGGAGAAGTCTTGGTTTATTTGTATACTCTGTCTCACACAGAGTATGGCTCTCTTTTCCTCGCGGAATGCGACGGCAAGGAGGGAGGAAATTTTGAAAGGGACTTCTTCATTGGCAAGAATCTAACGTTGGCTTTGAAAAATAGTACGAGGTACGTAATTTGCGGAAGGGTGGAGGCAAGACTCTGGAGGGGAGTGGTCCTTTCTCTCCAGGTGCGAGGACCGCACTGGTGTTTGGCATTCCCAATTTTGCTTCTAAGGAGGCAGGAGTTCACTCTTGACTGCTTCCGATAAGTCGCAACGATTCTCTTATCGCTTGTCATGAGACAATGCACTTTGCATTCGTCGCAAACAGTGTAGAGAGCAAAGTTTGTTAGATCCAAGTAGGCGAGCTTCACTCACTGTGCGCGCTATCAAGAGCTTAACTCAGTATCATTTTGATTTACTACATGTCCGATGACGGTAGTACTGTTAGAACAGTTTTGAGCTTTGTTTAATGCAATTTCACTTAGGTTTGCAGTTGCAGATGGACGCATACCGTCATCCAGTAAAGATAACTTCCAGTAGCAGGTTTCGGTCACTATTTTCAGTGTAGGGCATCTTAGACGCTATCAACTACGACGCCGGCAGAGTCTTGATGCAACCGCACGCAATCAGCCGACTCCACCGCCACGCCGACCACGCTATGAACATGGTAATACAGAAAACGCCCGCGTACCTAGCTGCGCATTCTTCTTTCGCTTTCTTCAATTTCTTTGCAATGTGTTAGATGCTCATACAGACGCAAGGCACAGTATTCGCCGTTTGCCCATTAAGAGATTTATATGTTCAGCTGCTTTTTTTTTTTTTATTCCTTCCTCATTTAATACACCAAGTCAACCCGTCTCGCGTAATTTATTTATATATTAAATTAGAATGAAGTTATACAATGCTCATGTTAAAAGGCAAATACCAGGGCAGGCACCTTATATAATTCACTTGTTGTGAGCTCTTGGTGTCAATTCAATTCTATTTGTCGTTTTTTCTTTTTCTTTTTGATACTTTCTACATTATCTGGCGACCAAATTTTTTTTATTTTTGTTTATCATTATTTGAATAATTTGTGAGTTATTGTTAAATGAATTTGATAAAATTTCAATAATTATTACATGTGCCGTTTAATGCAGTTTCACTGAATAAACCACTTATATGTTGAAGAGCACTCCTTGCGTTTCATTTTTAGAATCTAAATAAAATTCAAACCCTCTTTCTCCCTCCCACACGAGGTATCTTTCAATCTGATGTTAAAGGTTCAGTACAGTAAGACAATAATTGCAGTTATAAACTGCACATAGTGAGCCAGTCACGTAAGAAGTACCTTGGTAAGTCGTTTTTCTTGAAAAGCAAGGAAAGCAGTACATCGAAATCGACAGCAAGGTTGACAAAATAGAAAATGTAATAAAAGAACTAGTTCATAAAGTATTCGTCCACCATCTGACCATGCCTAAATTCTGCGCGCTACTATTAAACTATAACGCTGACCCACGGCACACAGAAGTCAACCGTGTGCGGTCCCACTCTATCGCCTGTTGTGCTTCTGAACGGCGCCAATACAGTGCAGTTAGCGCCATGCGCCGTAAGGGTAGTGAGACGACGCTGATCGAAAGAAAACTTATCCTGCGCTTACATAATGAGTGCAAATCTTCCTACGAGATTGCTTAAGTAGTCGGTAGACCGAGATCGAAGGTTCAGCCGATAATAGATCGATTTTGCGCAACAAAATCATTAAGAAACCAACCACGTACCGGACGCCCTCGCACTTTGACTGATGCAGACGTGAGATTAATCAAGAGGGGAATGAAGAAGAAACCTAAAATCAGCACTCCTAAGTTGACTGGGGAGCTAGAGTCTAGGGGAAAGAAGGTATGTGCCAACACAATCAGAAATACCTTCAAACCGTACGGGTATCACGGCCGGGTAACGTGCAAGAAATTTTGGATCAGTGAACAGAGTCGGAAGAAGCGTCTTCATTTTGCGATGGAACATAGATTCAAAAAGGAAGACTTATCGAACAGAGTAATATTTTCTGATGAGAGTAAATACAACGTATTCGGGTCGGATGGCAGGCGAATGGTGTGGCGTAAGAAGAATGCGGAGATGTTGCCACACAGTCTTGTGCCAACGGTTAAACACAGTGGTGGCTCCCTGATGGTGTGGCGCTGGATGAGTGCTGCAGCCGTTGGAAAATTACATTTCTTAGAAGGTGCAATGGAACAGCATATGTACATCAACATTTTAAAGGACAATCTGAAAAATTAGATATGCAACGAAATAACATTTTTCAGCAAGATAACGACCCAAAGCATACGGCTCTAAATGCAAGGCTGTGGCTCCTGCACAATGTCCCAAGACAACTTAACACCCTTCCTCAGAGCCCAGACATTAATCCTATTGAACACCTTTGGAAAGTACTGGAAGATCGTAAGAGATGGAAAAGAGCCACCGTGGTACAACAACCGAGTTAGAAAACTGCTGCGGAAGCAAAGGGAACTTCACAGCAAACATAAATATAGCCAAAGCCTTGCAGACAAACAAAAATTACGCTAAGCGAAATATAGTGTTAGGAGGGCTATGCGAGAGGCGTTCAATGAATTCGAAAGTAAAGTTCTATGTACTGACTTGGCAGAACATCCTAAGAAATTTTGGTCTTATGTCAAAGCGGTAGGTGGATGAAAACAAAATTTCCAGACACTCTGTGACCAAAATGGTACTGAAACAGAGGATTACAGACTAGAGGCCGAAATACTAAATGTCTTTTTCCAAAGCTGTTTCACAGAGGTAGACTGCTCTGTAGTTTCTTCTCTAGATAGTCGCACAGATGGAAAACGCTAGATATCGAAATAGACGACAGAGGGATAGAGAAACAATTAAAATCGCTCAAAAGAGGAAAGGCCGCTGGACCTTTACACAGAGTACGCGAAGGAACTTGCCCCCCTTCTTGCAGCGGTGTACCGTAGGTCTCTAGAGGAGCGTAGCGTTCCAAAGGATTGGAAAAGGGCACAGGTCATCCCCGTTTTCAAGACGCGACGCCGAACAGATGTGCAGAACTATAGACCTATATCTCCAACGTCGATCAGTTGTAGAATTTTGGAACACGTATTATGTTCGAGTATAATGACTTTCCTGGAGACTAGAAATCTACTCTGTAGGAATCAGCATGGGTTTCGAAAAAGACGATCGTGTGAAACCCAGCTCGCGCTATTCGTCCACGAGACTCAGAGGGCCATAGACACGGGTTCCCAGGTAGATGCCGTGTTTCTTGACTTCTGCAAGGCGTTCGATACAGTTCCCCACAGTTGTTTAATGAACAAAATTAGAGCATATGCACTATCAGACCAATTGTGTGATTGGGTTGGGGTTGGGTTGTTTGGGGAAGGAGACCAAACATCGAGGTCATCGGTCTCATCGGATTAGGGAAGGACGGGGAAGGAAGTCGGCCGTGCCCTTTCAAAGGAACCATCCCGGCATTTGCCTGGAGCGATTTAGGGAAATCACGGAAAACCTAAATCAGGATGGCCGGACGCGGGATTGAACCGTCGTCCTCCCGAATGCGAGTCCAGTGATTGTGTGATTGGATTGAAGAGTTCCTAGATAACAGAATGCAGCATGTCATTCTCAATGGAGAGAAGTCTTCTGAAGTAAGAGTGATTTCAGGTGTGCCGCAAGGGGGTGTCGTAGGACCGTTGCTATTCACAATATACATAAATGACCTTGTGGATAAGATCGGAAGTTCACTGAGGCTTTTTGCGGATGATGCTGTGGTGTATCGAGAGGTTG
Source organism: Schistocerca americana (assembly GCF_021461395.2). Taxonomy (NCBI): domain Eukaryota; kingdom Metazoa; phylum Arthropoda; class Insecta; order Orthoptera; family Acrididae; genus Schistocerca; species Schistocerca americana. Next base: position 653,284,857 of record NC_060130.1, on the reverse strand, counting down.
TAACAATGGAAAATTGTACTGAAATGCGGGAGGATCTGCAGCGAATTGACGCATGCTGCAGGGAATGTCAATTGAATCTCAATGTAGACAAGTGTAATGTGCTGCGAATACATAAAAAGAAAGATCCCACATCATTTAGCTACAATATAGCACGTCAGCAACTGGAAGCAGTTAATTTCATAAATTACACTGTTCGACATGGGTTCTATTTCTGATATTAAAGTATGTGCTTCTATACCATATTACCGTGGGAAATTGAAATACGTAAACAAAATATCGTTGTCAGTGATACTTTTTATGTAATATGTATATATATGTATATTCACAATTCATGGCAAACACAGAGACGTTATAGAGAAATACGGGTATGTTGCCGCATCCAGTAGTGATAGGACGTGATAATTTCTTGTGCAGCAGCAGGTGGGAAGAATCAGACATCATTAGGTTATCCCCCGCCACACCTATGTCATTAAGACCACCTGAAACATCTCATTAACTCGAACGGCGACAGCCGGTCGCTGCCTCGGCAGTAAAGCTTCACGCCTCCTAGGGCAGGTGCATCGAGTTTACAACAGTGGTGTTAGCCGTAATTTGTGTCAGTCTTAACGAGTGGGTGTTTTGGCTGGCAAGTAACTGTCTGTCATATTTCCGAGCACGGTTGAATTTTTTAGTTCCTGTGTGTAAACTGATTGAGCCTGGTGCTGAAGGTAAAACGACTGCTTGTTTTTACTCAGCAGCGTTCCTCTAGTTCCCTACTATTAATTTAATACAGGTGTATTACCAAAGTGGTATTTTTAAATTTGTAGAAATGCCACATCGTCGTGGATGTCGATGTAAGCCGGACAACTTCTGCTACATCTGTGGGAAGTTCACTTTTGCCAGAAATAGGAAGAAAATTTCTTCAGTCGTAAAGAAAGCATACAAACATTACTTTGGAGTAGAGGTAGGAGACAAAGATAAAGAATAGGTACTACATTTCTGTTGTGCTACATGTTACTGCAAACTAATTCAGTGGTGGAAAGGTAAAGAGAATGTGGCATTGTTTGCTGTTCCCATGATGTGGAGGGAGCCTAAGGACCATGTTACTGATTGTTATTTCTGTCTAACAAAAATTCAGGGTTTTACAAACAAAAAGTCGAAGAGGCACATTGTTTACCCAGATGTGCCTTCAGCGAGAATGCCAATGCAGCATTCCGACAACCTTCCAGTACCTTCAAGAGCTCGAGGTCAAATTCCGAGTGACAGTGAAATAAGTAGTACTGAAGAAATCACAGATGATGATACTTTATATCACTGCACAAGTGAGTTATCGCCACATTTACTAACACAGGCAGATTTAAATGATTTAGTACGTGATCTAGGACTAAGTAAACAAAAGGCGCAGCTGCTTGCTTCAAGATTACAAGAGTGTAATCTACTGCACCAAAGTACTAAAATCAGTGTGTTCAGACACAGAGAACATGCCTTTATTTCTTATTTTTCAACTGAAGAAGCACTGACATTTTGCAATGACGTTGCTGGCCTGATGAAAGTGCTGAACTTCACTTATATTTCACAGGAGTGGAGACTATTCATAGGTGCATCGAAAACAAGTCTGAAGGGTGTTTTGCTCCATAACGGAAATAAAATACCCTCTGTTCCAGTAACTTACGCTAGTTTGGCAAAAGAGAATTACGAATTCGTACAAAGGATGCTAAATTCATTAAAATACAATGAACACAAATGGAAAATATGTGCAGATTTCAAGGTAATTGCTATGGCACTTGGAATGCAACAAGGCTACACAAAGTATGCCTGTTTTCTTTGCGAGTGGGATAGTCGAGACCGAAATTCTCACTACATGAAAAAGAAATGGCCTAGGCGAAGATGGAAAGTTGGCGAAAAGAATGTACAACGTGAAAGTCTGGTAGCTCCTGAATATATACTACTTCCACCGCTTCACATCAAACTTGGCCTGATGAAACAATTCGTGAAGGCCATGGATCCAACAGGCTGTGGGTCTGCATATCTAGCTACCAAATTCCCCCGTCTTTCAGCTGTAAAAATAAAGGAAGGTGTATTTGTGGGCCCACAAGTCAGGGAGCTGCAGAAAGGTGCAAATTTTGAAGCATGTTTAACTGATAAAGAAAAAACCGCATGGGACTGTTTCAAGATGGTGTCGGAAAACTTCCTCGGAAGAAGAAGAGCTACTAACTACAAAGCAATGGTGAAGGATGTGATCAAAGCATATCAGGATTTGGGGTGCAATATGTCTTTGAAGGTACATATGATAAACTCTCATCTGGACTACTTCACAGAGAGTTGTAGTGACGTATCAGATGAACATGGGGAAAGATTCCATAGAGACATTTCTACCATAGAAAGGCGCTATGAAGGGAAGTGGGTACCTTCTATGTTAGCAGATTATTGCTGGAATATCATTCGAGAGAAGAAAGATTCACAATACAAGAGAAAAAAGTTATGTGCATTACAAGGCAGAGCCTCACTGTTTCTCAATTTTCTGTAATTTCTAATGTCAAATAATTGCTTCAAAGTGTATACACAAAGGTTACTGTGTTATATGTTAGATCCCACCCTCCATTAATGTGATGAACTTATAACATCATAAAGATGTGCATTTGTTTGTCGAATTTCACCTCACGTTTGCTGCACTACATCAGAAACTGAAAAGAGAAATAAAAATGCGATTACTCATAAACTATCCCTGACAGAAAAAACCAAAAACAGTTTTCAATTCAGCACTCAAAATACAACTAGAATCACAATGTTTTTTATCAGAAATAGGAAAAAAGGTTTTTTTTTGTAGAACTGTTATCTGGAAGTACGCATTATGAGTGATTTAAAATGGAATGATCATATAAAGTTGATCGTCGGTAAAGCAGATGCCAGACCGAAATTCATTGGAAGAATCCTAAGAAAATGTAATCCGAAAACAAAGGAAGTAGGTTACAGTAAACTTGCTCGCCCACTGCTTGAATACTGCTCACCAGTGCGGGATCCGTACCAGATAGGGTTGGTAGAAGAGATAGAGAAGATAGAATGGAGAGAAGCGCGCTTCGTTACAGGATCATTCAGTAATCGCAAAAGCGGTACGGATATGGTAGATGAACTCCAGTGGAAGACTGCAGGAGAGACGCTCAGTAGCTCGGTACGGGCTTTTGTTGAAGTTTCGAGAACATACCTTCACCGAGGAGTCTAGCAGTATATTGCTCCCTCCTCCGTATATCTCGCGAAGAGACCATGAGGATAAAATCAGAGAGATTAGAGCCCACACAGAGGCATACCGACAATCCGTCTTTCCACGAACAATACAAGACTGGAATAGAAGGGAGAACCGATAGAGGCACTCAAGGTACCCTCCGCCACACACCGTCAGGCGGTTTGCGGAGTATGGACGTAGATGTAGGTGTAGAACATAGCATCAGGAGAAGACACATTTCTATCAAGAGAGACCTAAAAGAGGCACTTCAAGACGAATGGGACAAAATTCGAGCCTCTATGACAGCAAACTTGGTCAAGTCGATGCCCAGACGACTACAAGCAGTAGCAGCTGCAAAGGGAAACCCCACTAAATATTAATTTTTTATAGTTGGTATCATATTTTCAGATTGTAAATTAAAAAAAGTAAGAGTGGCTGAATATTTTTTGAAGTAGCCCTTGAATAAATTCTCCATTTTGTCAAATTTGCTATAACTATGGATTTATTTCCTTGTCCATCAATAAAAATAACGTACCACGGTTCGCTGCATATGACTGGATTTTCACATTTTATGCTCCCTTCCTTTCAAGTGAAATAAACTTAGCTTTTTTAAAAAAATTACAGCTAGATAAATACTTTTTGGACTCACTGTGTATGTCTTGAGGGAGCGTAACTCGCCGCGCGCAAATACCCAGACTATATTCACTCATTATTTGAGAATGGGAGCACTTACTGACTTGCAACAAAATTTTCACATAATTTCAGACATACTGTTCACAAGATGATGAAACAAAGAAAAAGTTTATCGCCTTCTGCATTTTCGCTGCCCTTGTGGTAAACCTGCCGTATCGGGCACGACATTTCAGTTTATTTCTTCCTTGCTACTAAGTATATTCACAACACATTTCATAGACAGTATCCACACGTAGCACTGAATGTACCTGCAAAATTATATGATTGTGCGACACCTGGTTCAGAAGATATGAGCTGGCCAGTGTCGGCGATCGGTTCTAGGCGCTTCAGTCTGGAACCACTCGACCGCTACGGTCGCAGGTTCGAGTCGTGCCTCGGACATGGATGTGTGTGATGTCCTTAGGTTAGTTAGGTTTAAGTAGTTCTAAGTTCTAGGGGCTGATGACCTCAGACGTTAAATCCCATAGTGCTCAGAGCCGTTTGAACCATTTTTCAGAAGATATGACGTCACAAATATTCATATACGTGTAAAACAAGCTTTTGCTTAAAACGGAACGCAAATTTCGCCGAATATACTCGTCTAGTATTTGGTAATGAGAGCACTCAGTGACCTCCAACAAACTTTAAATATAATTGCAAACCTTTTCTCGATTACATGCTGAATCTCATTAATTCAACTTGGAGAGTCAAAACACTGTATGTCCGCAGCTCGTGGTCGTGCGGTAGCATTCTCGCTTCCCACGCTCGGGTTCCCGGGTTCGATTCCCGGCGGGGTCAGGGATTTTCTCTGCCTCGTGATGACTGGGTGTTGTGTGATGTCCTTAGGTTAGTTAGGTTTAAGTAGTTCTAAGTTCTAGGGGACTGATGACCATAGATGTTAAGTCCCATAGTGCTCAGAGCCATTGAAAACACTGTATTCTTTACACGGATCTGTAACGCGTACCTTTTTATAGGGACATTATAACTCATATTGTCCTGTGGGGAAGGTGGATAGTTAGTATTGTACACAGAATTTTATCGTGCCACACACCGTCAAATATACGCTCACCATCGAAGGGAAACATCGGGTGTGCAGCGTCCAATGTTTATTGCTTTGGTTACAATATCGACTCCGCCACTTGAGTGAAGCTGTTCCCACCTGCACCAAGGAGAAGTTCTGGTTTCAGTGTTCGGAAATCATAGGCGGAAACATCGTGACTGAAAGTTTGAGTCGAGCTTGGAGCTGTGTTGTAGCTAATGAGCAGGCCGCTGCGGCGGAGCGGTTCTAGACGCTTGGTTCGGAACCGCGCTGCTGCTACGGTCGCAGGTTCGAATCCTGCCTAGGGCATGGATGTGTGTTGTCTTCAGGTTAGTTAGGTTTAAGTAGTTCTAAGTCTAGGGGACTGATGACCACAGCTGTTAAGTCCCATAGTGCTTAGAGACATTTGAACCATTTGGTAGCTAATGTTTAAGGCGACTATTTGAGAATAGCAGGAAATGCTGACATGGCGTAAGTTAAATTTTTAATTGACACAACATATTCATTAGTTGCAACAGTTAGTTGGAGCAATGGCTCATAGGTCGATTGTTGTTTCTGAAATCCTGATTACGAGACATTTTGCCTTTAGTCGACATATACAGTAGCTATGCTCGAGTTGATAATACTAAAAAACCAAACGAAGATTGCTAGAAGACGGTACCAATGAGCAGTTATGATACTGGATAGTTAACAGGAACTAGAACAATGCGGAAAAATGGAGGAATGTTATCCTTCAAAAGACTCGTCTTCCAAACAAGGAAAGATTACGGGGAGCGTCTATGCACTTCGTTACATTTTATATTTGGAACAGACATTTCAAATTCCTAATTGGGGATCACATTGCCTTTAGGTTTGTCAATGCTGTGGATATACGCAGCGTATAATCTGTTGCATCAAATCCTTCCCGATGACACTGAAGCTATGACTCAATGCAAATCTCGACAAATGGTTCACGGATTTCTTGCCGCGTATGTACAGTCTTAGACATAAAAACTGACCGCCGGCCGGCCGCGACAGAGCCTAAGTCCGAGTCGTTCACTTAAGGTGGCCAATAAAACTGGCCGCCCCTGACAACTCTATAAGTCCGGTCATCTGCACAATCTGGCAACACTGTAAGATGCGGAAGTGTTAGGAGGAAGTGTTGACTACTTCCGAGGTGTACTCGGGTTGTGTGAGCCCGTGGTCTACTGCCAGCATGGTAGCTCAGTGGGTTCGGTCAGAGGGTTAACTGCCCTCTGTAATAAAAAAACTGAGTTAATCGATCAACAACGAACTTAAACGGATGTCTTACGACGTCCGCCCCGAGCAGATGCAACGAACAAACACGAACAAAATGAGATTTTAAAAAAAAAAAAAAAAAAAAAAAAAAAAGTGGTAATCGTCGTGCATTCTAAACTTATAGTCACCTGTTCGCGTCCACCTGTATTTTTTTTTTTTTACTACATTTCGGCCCTCGTCTAAAGTTATGAGTCTGATTGAACATCAAACATAATTCGCTTGACATTCTACCCACCAGCAATAACAAGTATTCCAGAAACAATTCCGCAGGACAGTTCGTGGCTGCGTCGTGATCATAACAGCTTACGTTCTAGCGTTTCCTCGCGCTGCAGCGGCTACCGGCCACCGGCCAGACGCCACCCGCCGCCTGAAATCCGGCGCCGCCCACGTGAACGCGGCGCGACGCTGTCAGTGTATGTATTAACTGTCATTTTCGAATTTAAAGTTCTAGTTATCATTTTGCAGCTATGCAACTGTGTGTGGCGCGAGTGCTTTTGGGAAAAATACGCCAGAATAAAGATATTCTTGTTTCAACAAAGATCGTTCTGGCATGAATGATATTCCACATTAAGGAAGTCTCGACTACTGATATATGTGATAGATTACCATTCACCATAATGCGACATTTTCATTCAACAGGCAAAGCTCAGAAGTCTGGCGTTGGACTCGAATTCGAAACAACAAAAATCACGGAGTGACTATTATTGAACGTCATCAGGTCGCTCATTGAGCATTCGTAGGCAGTACTGTTATTGGTGACGTGTTATGAAGCCTTTATCGTTAACTTCCTCACAAGAAATGAAAGGCTGAGCCCCACCAAAAGACGTAAACTCGATCAAAGAGTAGTGTGAACATAATATTTTACATCTGATAGCTCCAAAAGTGTGTTTTGGGCTACGAATTCTGCCCCAAGGGGTGTGTGCAACACAGCTGGAATTTGTTGCCAACAACTGAGAGACCTTTTGGTCGCACTGTAAGAAATTGAGCAACACAACTACATCACCTGTGCTACTGCATGATAACGCGCTCTGTTGATTTGAGAAACAAAACTATCCAGGAGATTGATAGGAAAGTCGTGTCACAGGCACTTGTTTTGATAGGGAAGTCCTCTCTCAAGCACTTGTCCTTCTCGTCATATGTTCGTAAAATTGTACCTTTCCCGCTCTTGATTGATCAACCGTCAAGGCAATTCATTTCTAGACGAAAATATTATGAAAACACACTGGTTAAAACCTAACTAACCTAAGGACATCACACACATCCATGGCCGAGGCAGGACTCGAAACTGCGACGTACGGTCGCGCAGTTCCTGACTGTAGAGCCTAGAACCGCACGGTCACGACGGCCGGCTCTGGCTTTCAGCGAGTCTCGAAAGCCGAACGAAAGCGGCTTGCACCTTGTAGCCAAGCATGTTACCTGGTAACTGGTTTTTTCCTAAAGTGGGGAGACTTCCTTCTGAGGTTGAATTGTTGGCAAATGTCTGTCAGATATGTGCCATTGGTCTAAGCGTTTCGGTATGTTGAATTTGTACCAATGATTTTTCTAGAGGTTTTTTCTGTCCCAAATAGAGAGTTGAAGTCTCCCATTAGTATTTTCACGTCATCTTGGTGAATTTTGCTCATAGTATTTTCGAGTGTGTTCCAGAATTTTTCGACATTTTCGGTGTTTTTCTTATTTTCGGTGTTGGTGGGGGCATGTGCATTGATGAGTGTATATTTTTTACCGGGGCTCTAAATGAGCATAGTCGTAAATCGGATGTTGATGGGCCGGCCGCGGTGGCCGAGCGGTTCTAGGCGTTTCAGTCCGGAACCGCGCGACTGCTACGGTCGCAGGTTCGAATCCTGCCTCGGGCATGGATGTGTGTGATGTCCTTAGGTTAATTAGGTTTAAATAGTTCTAAGTCTAGGGGACTGATGACCTCCACTGTTAAGTCCCATTGTGCTCAGAGCCGTTTGACCCATTTGATTGTTGATGGGTGTGATTTCTTTGACAGAGTTGATGATAGATCTGTGTTCGAGAAATGCAATGCCGAAGATAGGTACGCCTTACGCTACCTATTGTTGTATTTGCTCTTGAAGATTCAATGGTTTCCGTAATGCAAGGTTATATTGTCAGTTAGTCGTGGTTCTTGAAGAGCAAGGATTAGAATTTTTTGTCGGTCGATTTCTTATGTGAGAATATTTAGTTTTCGTGTTTGGATCAATGTATCGATGTTTAGCTTTCAATTGCGTGTTTTCTGCTTGTAGGGAAATTTACCAGAGATCCTCGATATTCTCTGCCATTAACCTGGACTCCCCGGAATCCGAAAATCCAACTGCCGCCTGTCGCTAGGCGGGTTGTGTACCACCAAGGGTAAAGTTGACTTTTCTTGCATAGTTCATGTTTGCTTGTGTCTCATTGGTTTGGCCTGGGTGATTCCAGGACCGGACAGGGCCATAGGCTGTTGAAGCCTTTGCAACCAAATATTTTCAGCCGAGCTCACTGAGCTAACAGACGGTAACCAGAGTACCGGTGATTTTCACTCAGACGTGTCTGGATTTTCGGTTCAACGGATTGAGTAGCCGTTCAGGATTGTGTTAGTATTTTGTTCACCCCAAGTATTTAATTTCCTCGGTACCCCCCCCCCCCCCTCCACATGTGGGGGAGGGTTTCCCCTATCCGCCACACAGGACTATTATTGTCATTATGTTATTAGCAAATTCGATATGGTGTAACTTCAAACCACTGAAATAGATGTGTATTGTTCGATTCAGTATGTCCATCACATAACTATGGGCTATAATTACATTACATTGCTGCTATTAGACATATTTCTCACTTTATTTTAGACAGTTGCTGCTTTTTACCCCATCATAGGAATTTATGTGCGCAGCATTGTTGCAATACAGGCGTTCACAATATACGGCTTCTGTAATTCCATTTCGATACCTGATCGTTCTAATCGGATTCAGCCAGTCAGTCTTAATGTGGATATCCGACTACGACTCTCATCATATGGTAGGCTGGGTAAACCACATTCTTAACCTGACTGTTGAATCTAGATCACTTATCTATGACAGGGACTGTATTCTTAAACACTGTGGAAAATAATAATCCAATGTGCTTATTACAAACACGCTATTTAAATATATGAACTAACGAGATAACAGTTTATTTACAGGAGCAAAGCCCCATCCATCATAGCAGAGCAGTGCGAGATTGGTTTCAGGGATGAGAGAGGATAAAGCTGTTGCCGTTTGTTCCACGATCACCGAAGATCAGCCAGATAGAGAATATGTGGGCAGAAGTAACAAGGTCATTGCTATGTGGACCTACAAATGCAAGCAACCTTTGGACGAATATAGAAAACGTATGGTGGGAAGTAAACCATCACACTACACTGTCGACACCTTAATGAAATCAGTGCCCCTACGCCTGCGAGAAATCTTACGTAATGATCGTTGGTGGGTTGGTTACTAAAAGTATACTCGTCCACAAAACCGATGTGGACAATTATCTGATAATCGGCCAAGCTTTGCTTTGTCGCAGCTCTTTAGCATAAAAGTCCATTTACTTGCAGTCTCCTCCTTACAATTCTTGCAATGCAAGATAATTGAAAAACCTCATCCACTCGACGCCAACTGAGGAATTGACTGGTGCATGTGTTGTTCAACACACAGTAGTTGTCACCGTCACTGGAATCAATGGCTGTTTGTGCGTGCGTGCGTCCGTGTGTGTGCGTGCGTGTGTGTGTGTGTGTGTGTGTGTTGTGTGTGTGTGTGTTTTCGTGTTCACGCACAATATGAATCAATACTGCTAACATTAGAGAGGCAACCAACAATAAATATTGCGTCAAATATGACAGTAAAGTATTTTAATGCGATGGGAAGCTACAAACTGAATATTTACCCAACCCACGTCCTGCGTATTACGTTAAGTAAGATGTATTAACTCCATAGCATCGTTAACAGAGACAGTGCGCTCTTGTTGTCGAGGCTCACAGGTACAGCGATTAGCAGTGCCCAATGCCGCCGCGCTTTGTTTATGTTGGCTGAGCGTGGACACCGACAGACGCTTCGCCATAGACAGAAAGAAATCACGTTGGCTCTGACTGCAGTGAGCGAATATCACTGCCTGCGTGTTCTTATAGTAACCAACGTGAGACTCTACTCAGAGGTGCCATGGAGCAATTGCAAAGGGTATCATGTCATTAGTCATCTGAATATTAACCAGTGATGAAATGTCCACTCTATTTGAATCCCACGAAAATAGGAACCTTCTCACAAAGGAATGTGAGGTGGTATCAAAATTTATCCAACATACAAAAATTAACTGCAGGGCTTTCATGTATGCAGTAGTAGCACACAAGGAAATATTATGTCTTGCAAGCGTATATTTCATTTCCTCTTCTCGTATCAACGCCCTTGTTTTAGTATGAAGTGAGAAAATAAACACGAAAAACTAAAGTTCCTGAGAAGCATATAAGTCATTACCTCTTCTCATATCATAACTTTTGTTTTAGTATGAAGTAAAAAAATAAATAGTTTAGGGTTCTGAAGCATAATATGACACCAGATTCTTATCGTAGGCGCTATTGGAAACGCAAAAACAGGGAGCTGTCCATTCTTTTGTCCAACAGTCTGTTCCCTTTCATGCATTACTCTGGCTTGGAGATTCTTATTTAAGGACTTGTGGGCATCAAGTTCTTCCGCAGAATAAGCCTTATGTTATTGTGTTAATTACGGTATGGAAAAAATGCGACAAAGACGAGTTCCCCTAAAGCAGTGAGGATATTTGCACATGTCTGTATTCAGCAATGACTGCCAGCTGCCTCAATACTTCACAGAATCCATGCGGCAGGCAACACAACTGTGCGTGCGCTTCAGACTTCATACAGTAAGACGTCAGGAGATGGATGGAAATGTCAAATTAACATCGCTTTCCGAGTCGTATTCAATCCAGGGAATGAGGTGTTATTAAGGTAGTTGAGCGTTCTAGCAATTACACTTTTATAGTTCCAATATGAGTATTCCAATAGCCAAAAGAACCCGTTAGTGTGAAACCATCTGGAACTGCATTAATATCAAACTGTAAGAACTTGAGACAATACATGGACTCTTCTCTTCGCTGGGTGACCTATTACTGTTATTTAGGATTCTCTCCGTCCTAGTAGTAATACAAATGGAACTTCAGAGGCGCTTTCCGCTATTCTTGACAAACATCAGCAACTTGTAATCACTGCGAGTTACAACTGCGTGATGATAATAGTTCAGGTTGTCAGTAGTTTTGGTAGTGTTATGCTGTCAAACTGCTTACAGTAACGTTAATTGTGGCGCACATAATTTAGGGCTGACTACCTGCTTAAAAATGGTTCAAATGGCTCTGACCGCTATAGGACTTAACTTCTGAGGTCATCAGTCCCCTTGAACTTAGAACTACTTAAAGCTAACTAACCTAAGGACATCAGAGACATTCGTCCTCGAGGCAGAATTCGAACCTGCCATCGCAGCGGTTGCGCGGTTCCAGACTGTAGCGTCAAGAACCGCTCGGTCACCCCGGCCGGCGGCTACCTACTTAAGTAAAGATAGTGTTGTGGTGTCGTCGCTTCTCTTTATTTGGCCTCAGCTTGAGTAATACAATTTTACGAACATAGTACACCATTCGCGAGCTGCTAATAAAACAGCATGACTACAGATGTCAACGTTCGGCTATTACATTAATTCTGCAATGAATTGCTTAATAGATACTACCCTCAGCTATGCAGCTGGGATTACTCATTACACAGGTACCCTATGTTGCATTTGGTTAAGTGATCTTTTCGCTACAATCCTGCTTCTACTGTTCGTAAATACTTGTTTACTTGAAAAATGGTTCAAATGGCCCTGAGCACTATGGGACTTAACATCTGTGGTCATCAGTCCCCTAGAACTTAGAATTACTTAAACCTAACTAACCTAAGGACATCACACACATCCATGCCCGAGGCAGGATTCGAACCTGCGACCGCCCGCATCTCGTGGTCGTGCGGTAGCGTTATCGCTTCCCACGCCCGGGTTCCCGGGTTCGATTCCCGGCGAGGTCAGGGATTTTCTCTGCCTCGTGATGGCTGGGTGTTGTGTGCTGTCCTTAGGTTAGTTAGGTTTAAGTAGTTCTAAGTTCTAAGGGACTTATGACCACAGCAGTTGAGTCCCATAGTGCTCAGAGCCATTTGAACCATTTTCGAACCTGCGACCGTAGCAGTCGCGCGGCTCCGGACTAGGCGCTTAGAACCGCGAGACCACCGCGGCCGGCCTTTTAATTTGATGTAGTAATTAAGGTAAAATAAATTACAGTTGTTGCCTCCAGTGGGGTGCATTCCTTGTAGAACATTACGTATAACAGTGAACAGGGTGACGGAAAAATACATAACAAACGTGTCATTCAAAAATATATTCACAATTTAGATTATTATGCACTGGATGCGTATGAGGTCTGTAAGGAAGCCGTATATTTTTCAACAAATGAAAAAACATGTGGGATTTTACCAAATTAGAATAGTTCTAATATTAGAACCAACGTAAAAGAATATTTCAGGAATAAAAAAAGAATAGTATTCTTCTTCTAATCATAAAAAATGTCCCCCTAATTGTAGCCCACATAAAGCAATAGATAAAAAAATTGAAACCATTCCTTATATTTGTTATTCTTCTACAGCTTAAAATGTTCTTCTGCAATGTAAAACATGTACTCTTCTAAGTTTTGCTTGTTACGACGTAAAACACAAACGGTCGCAGAAGCCACGAATAACTATTTTTCTTTGCGGGCGGGTAACATTTCCAGTCGGGTTGTAAAGCTTCAGTAATCGGTATATGACTCTGCGGTTCTGTTGATAGTGCTAATTTCTTCCTAGTCCAGTTCCAAATTATGATTCTATTTTCACATAAGAAGATGTGCGCTACAGTATCTACAAGGCGACAATTGTCGCAGTATGGAGATGGTCTCAATCTGATTTTACATAATCGTTCCGCTGAGGGTATAGTTTCGTTTACAACGTCGCACCATACGGCACTGACTCTAGTTGGTAGAATTTTATTGTTGATATTTTTCCTGACGTTCCTCCAGCTTTTTGTAGGTTAATTTACCGGAATTGGTTTGTGAAGACGATGTCTGGTAATATAATAGTCGCAGACGGTGCTAGTGTTTTAATTCCAAGTCCTCCGGTTTGCCTCTGCAAAGTCGCTGTGTGGAAGGAAACTTTTGAAGATATTTTGTTTCCACACATACCAAGAGGCTACAGCTAATATTTTATGTGCAGTGACCTGCGGTATCGGTGAGACTGCTGCGACATGATATATTTTGCTAAGTATGTATGTATTTATAAACTGAACTTTCTGCAGTCGGTCTAACGATCGCAAGTCATGGTCCTTCAACAAGGTTCCGATGACATTAAGTGTCCGCTCCCAATTGTTCGTGGCCATGCGCTTGGGATTTGCCCTTAACAACAATCCGAGTTGGAGTCTCTTTTCAGTTACATCTACCCAGTGTGCACCTATTGCAATGTTGTAAGAACCGAGATGCAGTATTTTGGATTTACAATATTGTAAATTATTGGTAAGAACTTATGAGACCAAGCTGCATAGGTTATCTGTCCCTAAGCTTACACAATACTTAATCTAACTTAAACCGACTTACTCTATGGACAACACACACCTATGCCGGAGGGAGGACTCGAACCCCCGACGGTGGGTACAATCGGGACACAGCAGCCAACCTCTCTGCAGCACCTATCTACACACGCTCCTCGTCAGACGCGAATTCCCCCGGTCCATTATTCCACTCTCTCGCGGCCACACTGTATTCCCGCGTGGTTTCGGGCGATGACGGGCGTCTCGGACTAAAACGTTCGATGACCTGTCGAGACCTGAGTAATTATACTGGATGTTTCAGGAGGAATAGAAAATCTTGTAGGAGATGGTAGTATCGACAAATTGCAGAAAAAATGCCATATAGCACGTGTCCAATTTTTATTGCGTGCATATAGTTGGGTTCAATGCATTTTCGTTTCGTATGTTGGTCCTTACAGGACCCAGTTGTCTACACTTCCTTGAAAATGAACTTCCAGCGTTATTGGAAGAGGTTCATTTGGCTACAAGGATGCGTATGTTCCTCCAGCATGACGGGGCTCCTGCACATTCTATCCGTCAGGTGACACAGTATCCAAACCTAACATTTGCCGGAAGATGGATCAGTAGATATGGGCACTTTTCTGGCCTTCAAGGCCCCCGGACCTTATCTCTTTGGATTTTTGCCTGCGGGGATGGTTAAAGGTGAAGTCTACGAAGAAGAAGTAAACCCAAGAGCCGATTTGATCGTTCGGATCATGAATAGTGTAGTCCTCATAAAAGAACGCAAAGACGACCTCACAAGAGCTACGCGTGGGGTTATCAAGAGAACTCAAATATGCATTGAAGTTGGTGTGGGAATTTTTGAAAATCAACTTTGAACGGATTTGCCTTTGCTTTTGAGTCTGTTAGGGTTACGTACTAACAACTGTATCTGTGTACTCAATAAAAAGTGGACGCATTTATTTGGAATTTTTTTATGCAATTCGTCTGTACTACCACCTGCTAAAATATCTACTATTCCTCGTGAAACACCCTGTATATGGATATATGTGTGGTGTCTGTTCTTTCGGACATGTCCGAAAGAAAATGCCTCTGGCATCCTGCAACTACCTTCGATCTAGTTGCAGGGGCTGATAGAGATTTCAGAGCTGCTTGGCTGTCTGAATAAAAGTAGATGCTACGATTTTTGTAGGCTCTACTCTAATTCTCCTCCGTGCACATGCCGATAGAAGATACCGTGTAATACTGTGGCCATCTTCCCTAAAGAGATTCTAGGCAGTACACCAGACCCAGTACTTTCATCTGATTTCGGCTTGTCAGTAAACCACTATATTATGGCTCCTGCAGGGTGTAGTGGTTCATTCTTCCACTGCTCCCTGCCTCCAACTGTTACATGGCAAGATTTATTGAAACAGCTAGAAGTTATTGTATACTTAGTCGGCATTTCCCCAGCCATCGCCATACTGATTTGGGATTCCGTATATTCTAACTATATCCAGTTATTTCCAATTTTTAGCCTTTATGTCCCTGCAACTGCCTCCATTTTAAGCCATAGGTGTAATGGAGGCATGTCTATCATAATATCCATCTCCAGAGTGGATGTCTTGCTAATGCCATCTGTTTGTGAAAGCAGGGCAGTCTCTGCACTTTGTTAGGCTCCCTAGCAGCCACCTTCTGTTCGACTTTGTTCATATTATAGGCCAATGAATTATCATTGGTCTTTTTGCAGAGGTGTATATCCAGTACGTACTGGGTTTAGCCCCCAGTTTATCCTACAGCAGCTTTTAGTGCTTATAAGATTATCTTTCACTGTGGAACATATTCTTTATGTGAGGTTTCATAATAGTTTTCCATCCAGGGCTACCTCTAGATACACTACAACTCTCTCTAAAGTTTCATCGAGAAACATAATTTTTCAGTATGTGTGCTGGACATGCTTCCCCATAAATAATTCTACACCAATTTTCGTGGGGCTCGTCTTTAAATACTTTTTCACAATGTTCAGTGCACATAGGTTTAACAGTACTAGCAAATTTTCTGAGTCGTACTATGAATAAATCGTCTACTTATTCTATTCAAGAGTAGTCTCTCGCATTCAGCTCATCAATGAGTTCATTCACCACTAGGTTCTGCATCTCTAACCACTTACTCGAAGGTCGTAATACTAGAACCCCCTCGACATCCAGGAAGACACAGAGAGCATCCAGAAAGGGTAGTGTTTTTTCCACCTTCCCAACAAGTTGGTGAAGTGTTAGGTCACATGATTTGCTTCGCAAGTATTATGAAAATGTGACAGTTCATAGATAAAATTACATATTCGCAACAACAAAAAATATGTCGGCGGAAAACATAAGTGGCATTATGAGTTTGGCTGTACGGTAAGGTTTTCGCTTTGACACTAAGGGTTACTAAAAGTAGCAAGACGAATTTTGCTAGAGCGTTGTCTTACGATTCCCTCATTGAATTTGTATCTGCCTGCTTGTAGTTCTGCTACAAGAGAATTTAAAAAATCTGGCTTTCAACGAGTCTCGAAAGGCGAACAAAGGCAGCGTGCACCTGACAGGCAAGCACGTTACCTTTTTTTTTTGTACTCTCATTTTGTTCGTTATTGTTCGTTTCCATTGTTCATGGCGGACGTCACCTGACGCCCTTTGATGTTCGTTATTGATCCATTCACTCAGTTTTTGTATTGCAGAGGGCAGCTAACCCTCTGACCGAACACGCTGAGCTACCGTGCCGGCTGAAATTTTCACTCGAGGGAAGACTTGAACCTAGGACCTCTCGTTCTGTAGCTGCTCTCGCTAACCAGGAGACCACGGCGCTCCTGTAACTGTGAATCCTCCACTACAGTCCACCGCTCTACCAACTGAGCTACCAGAGGCTCTAATTACCTAGGAGCTAGCGAACAGGTGCGGCCAGTTGACGTACTTATTGCCTCAGTAGCCGCTATGGCATAAGAGACGAGAGTAGTTGTATTTCCCGTGTGGAACCACTTTCGTTGACTCAAAAGCATTAACTGATCTTATGTCACATCTCAAGAGAAAAACACTCACGGTATTCAATTGAAATGACACGATAATATCAAGTGAATTTAGCAGGATAGTTCTGTGCCATCAAGGAAGTAACTCGTCAGTAACAGAGTTGCCAAACATATTCTGCGCTGTTGCCAAGTTTCAGTTATACTGCCAGGAAGAATACCAGCTGATGTGTTCTGTGAGTGTCCTCGGAAGTGACTATAGCTTCGTCTCAAAGTTGCGGGTGACAAGGGCCGCAAGGTCCTCATTATATGTCAATGAGTCTTATTCGCATTTCTGTAACTATTTTTAGGGGCTAGAGTGCAATTACTTAGAATACATCGATGCACTGAATGCAAACTAAATGTCATAAATTAATAACGGCGACGATTATTTGTGTTTTACTGTCTTAATCGTGCCGAAACCTTGAAAGCGTATTCACCAGACGCGATTCACAATTTTGGCGCTTCTCCAGTGGTTGATTTGGCAATGTATATTTGCTGTACAATATTGTTATTGAGATCACTGTCATTGGCATATCCCCCAGAAGACAAGCATGGCCTGGTTTACTGTTGTCAGCTTTCCTGACGGATAATCTGCCTTTGCTCGAAACATAAAGACTTAAGGTGAATTCTAACATTCCATATGGCGAAAATTTGATGTTTCTATTCTTCCAGCTCTAACATTCAAATAACAGTTACAATAAGCGCCAGAAAAGCGCCTGTGAACCAACAGTTAATAATGCAATCATAATTAGTGGAGCCTGACAAATTCCATGTGTCATCTGATAATTGTGAAGAACCACTTTTTTCATCTTCACAGCACTGCAGTATGAACTCAAGGGTTTTATAGGATACCTATACTTAATTTCGTTGTGATCGTTTTCAAATTACAGTAGGGGAGGAGCAAAACCATCTGACTTGAAACATACTTTTCCAGCGGGATTTGAATCTTTGGCTACAGTTGCAGTAGCACGTCCAGTGAGGTATCAAGAATGTGAGCAATCACTCATTGCTATAGTATAGGCTAGGACGGAAAGAAGCAGGTTTCCGACAAAGTAAACGCTGAGAGACACTGTCGCTGTCACTTTTTAAACAGGAATTGTTCAGAAAATTACAACTATATCTAGTGAAATGAGTAGGTTGATGCAGCTCCAGTCCGGCACTATCACTGATTTGTCAAACATTTTCCCAATGACACTTAAGATAAAAGTGTGTGTGTGTGTGTGTGTGTGTGTGTGTGTGTGTGTGTGTGTGTGTGTGTGTGTCTGTTCTTTCGGAGATTTCAGAAAGAACCGACACTACGAATCGAAATAGACAGCCTTGTCAAGCAATTAAAGATTGATGGACAGATGTCCAGGCTGTCATGGACATTAAAATAGAACAACGGCTTCAGATGAAAATTTGTGCATGACCAGGTTCGAATCCGGATTCGTAGTGTCTTTTCTTTCGGACATGTCCGAAAGAACAGACAACACACATATATCCATATACAGGGTGTTTCAGGAGGAATAGTAGATATTTTAGCAGGTGGTAATACAAACGAATTGCATAAAAAATTCCATATAAATGCGTCCACCTTTTATTGAGTACAGAGATACAGCTGTTAGTACGTAACCCTAACAGACTCAAAGCAAAGGCAAATGATGACGTTCAAAGGTGATATTCAAAAATTCCCACACCAACTTCAATGCATATTTGACTTCTCTTGATAACACCACGTGTAGCTCTTGTGAGGTCGTCTTTGCGTTCTTTTGTGAGGACTACACTATTCATGATCCGAACGATCAAATCGGCTCTTGGGTTTACTTTTTCTTTGTAGACTTCGCCTTTAACCATCCCTGCAGGCAAACATCCAAAGAGATGTTGTTGTTGTTGTTGTGGTCTTCTGTCCTGAGACTGGTTTGATGCAGCTCTCCATGCTACTCTATCCTGTGCAAGCTTCTTCATCTCCCAGAACCTACTGCAACCTACATCCTTCTGAATCTGATTGGTGTATTCATCTCTTGGTCTCCCTCTACGATTTTTACCCTCCACGCTGCCCTCCAATACTAAATTGGTGATCCCTTGATGCCTCAGAACATGTCCTACCAACCGATCCCTTCTTATAGTCAAGTTGTGACACAAACTTCTCTTCTCCCCAATCCTATTCAACACCTCCTCATTAGTTATGTGATCTACCCACCTAATTTTCAGCATTCTTCTGTAGCACCACATTTCGAAAGCTTCTATTCTCTTCTTGTCCAAAATATTTATCGTCCCTGTTTCACTTCCATACATGGCTACACTCCATACAAATACTTTCAGAAACGACTTCCTGACACTTAAATCTATACTCGATGTTAACAAATTTTTCTTTTTCAGAAACGCTTTCCTTGCCATTGCCAGTCTACATTTTATATCCTCTCTACTTCGACCATCATCAGTTATTTTGCTCCCCAAATAGCAAAACTCCTTTACTGCTTTAAGTGTCTCATTTCTTAATCTAATTCCCTCAGCATCACCCGACTTAATTCGACTACATTCCACTATCCTCGTTTTGCTTTTGTTGATGTTCATCTTATATCCTCCTTTCAAGACACTATCAATTCCGTTCAACTGCTCTTCCAAGTCCTTTGCTGTCTCTGACAGAATTACAATGTCATCGGCGAACCTCAAAGTTTTTATTTCTTCTCCATGGATTTTAATACCTACTCCGAATTTTTCTTTTGTTTCCTTCACTGCTTGCTCAATATACAGATTGAATAACATTGGGGAGAGGCTACAACCCTGTCTCACTCCTTTCCCAACCACTAATTCCCTTTCATGCCCCTCAACTCTTATAACTGCCATTTGGTTTCTATACAAATTGTAAATAGCCTTTCGCTCCCTATATTTTACCCCTGCCACCTTCAGAATTTGAAAGAGAGTATTCCAGTCAACACTGTCAAAAGCTTTCTCTAAGTCTACAAATGCTAGAAACGTAGGTTTGCCTTCCTTAATCTAGCTTCTAAGATAAGTCGTAGGGTCAGAATTGCCTCACGTGTTCCAATATTTCTATGGAATCCAAACTGATCTTCCATTAGGCCGGCTTCTACTAGTTTTTCCATTCGTCTGTAAAGAATTCGCGTTAGTATTTTGCAGCCGTGACTTATTAAACTGATAGTTCGGTAATTTTCACATCTGTCGATACCTGCTTTCTTTGGGATTGGAATTATTATATTTTTCTTGAAGTCTGAGGGAATTTCGCCTGTCTCATACATCTTGCTCATCAGATGGTAGAGTTTTGTCAGGACTGGCTCTCCCAAGGCCACCAATAGCTCTAATGGAATGTTGTCTACTCCCGGGGCCTTGTTTCGACTCAGGTTTTTCAGTGCTCTGTCAAACTCTTCACGCAGTATCATATCTCCCATTTCATCTTCATCTATATCCTCTTCCATTTCCATAATATTGTCCTCAAGTACATCGTCCTTGTATAGACCCTCTATATACTCCTTCCACCTTTCTGCTTTCCCTTCTTTACTTAGAACTGGGTTTCCATCTGAGCTCTTAATATTCATACAAGTGGTTCTATTTTCTCCAAAGGTCTCTTTAATTTTCCTGTAGGCAGTATCTATCTTACCCCTAGTGAGATAAGCCTCTACATCCTTACATTTGCCCTCTAGCCATCACTGCTTAGCCATTTTGCACTTCCTGTCGATCTCATTTTTGAGACGTTTGTATTTCTTTTTGCCTGCTTCATTTACTGCATTTTTATATTTTCTCCTTTCATCAATTAAATTCAATATTTCTTCTGTTACCCAAGGATTTCTAGTAGCCCTCGTCTTTTTACCTACTTGATCCTCTGCTGCCTTCACTACTTCATCCCTCAAAGCTACCCATTCTTCCTCTACTGTATTTCTTTCCCCCATTCCTGCCATTTGTTCCCTTATGCTCTCCTTGAAACTATGTACAACCTCTGGTTTAGTCATTTTATCCAGGTCCCACCTCCTTAAATTCCCACCTTTTTGCAGTTTCTTCAGTTTTAATCTACAGTTCGTAACCAATAGATTGTGGTCAGAGTCCACATCTGCCCCTGGAAATGTCTTACAATTTAAAACCTGGTTCCTAAATCTCTGTTTTACCATTATATAATCTATCTGAAATCTGCCAGTATCTTCAGGATTCTTCAATGTATACAATCTTCTTTTGTGATTCTTGAACCAAGTGTTAGCTATGATTGAGTTGTGCTCTGTGCAAAATTCTACCAGGCAGCTTCCTCTTTCATTTCTTAGCCCCAATCCATATTCACCTACTACGTTTCCTTCTCTTCCTTTCCCTACTACCGAATTCCAGTCACCCATGACTATTAAATTTTCGTCTCCCTTCACTATCTGAATTATTTCTTTTATTTCGTCATATATTTCTTCAATTTCTTCGTCATCTGCAGAGCTAGTTGGCATATAAACTTGTACTACTGTAGTAGGCGTGGGCTTCGTGTCTATCTTGGCCACAATAATGCGTTCACTATGCTGTTTGTTGTAGCTTACCCGCATTCCTATTTTTTTATTCATTATTAAACCTACTCCTGCATTACACCTATTTGATTTTGTATTTATAATCCTGTATTCACCTGACCAAAAGTCTTGTTCCTCCTGGCACCGAACTTCACTAATTCCCACTATATCTAACTTTAACCTATCCATTTCCCTTTTTAAATTTTCTAACCTACCTGCCCGATTAAGGGATCTGACATTCCACGCTCCGATCCGTAGAACGCCAGTTTTCTTTCTCCTGACAATGACGTCCTCTTGAGTAGTCCCCGCCCCAAGATCCGAATGGGGGACTATTTTACCTCCGGAACATTTTACCCAAGAGGACGCCATCATCATTAACCATACAGCAAAGCTGCATGTCCTCGGGTAAAATTACGGCTGTAGTTTCCCCTTGCTTTCAACCGTTCGCAGTACCAGCACAGCAAGGCTGTTTTGGTTAGTGTTACAAGGCCAGATCAGTCAATCATCCAGACTGTTGCCCCTGCAACTACTGGCTGCTGCCCCTCTTCAGGAACCACGCGTTTGTCTGGCCTCTCAACAGATACCCCCCCCCCCGTTGTGGTTGCACCTACGGTACGGTTATCTGTATCGCTGAGGCACGCAAGCCTCCCCACCAACGGCAAGGTCCATGGTTCATGTGGGGGGTCCAAAGAGATAAGGTCCGGCAACCTTGAAGGCCGAGAAAAGTGAACATATCTAGTGATCCATCTTCCGGGAAATGTTAGGTTTGGATACTGTGTCACATGACGGCTAGAATGTGTAGGAGCCCCGTCATGCTGGAGGAACATACGCATCCTTGTAGCCAAATGAACCTCTTCCAATAACGCTGGAAGCTCATTTTCAAGGAAGTGTAGACAACTGGGTGCCGTAAGGACCAACATACGAAACGAAAATGCGTTGAACCCAGCTATAACTACGCAATAAAAATTGGACACATGTTATATGGGATTTTTTCTGCAATTTGTTTATACTACCACCTCCTATCCTGCCGTTGGGGGAGGGGGGGGGGGGGTACCGCGCATGTGGTATGCGGCAAAGATGGGAATTCGCGCCCGACGAGAAACGTGTGTGTGTGTGTGTGTGTGTGTGTTGTCCATAGCGTAAGTTGGATTAAGTAGTGTGTAAGCTCAGGGACGGATGACTTAAGCAGCTTGGTCTCATGAGTTCTTACAACAAATTTACAAAATGTTAAATCCAAAATACTATATCTCGGTACTTACAATAGTGCAATAGGCGCGCACTGAAGAGAAACTCCAACTCGGACTGTGGTTAAGGGCGAATCCCAAGCGCATGGCCACGAACAATTGGGAACGGAAACTTAATGTCATCGGAACCTTGTTGAAATACCATGACTTGCGATCGTTGGACCGGCTGCAGAAAGTTCAGTTTATAAATACATACATACTTAGCAAAATATATCATGTCGCAGCAGTCTTACCGATGCCGCAGGTCACTGCACATAAAATATTAGCTGTAGTCTCTTGGTATGTGTGGAAACAAAATATCTTCAAAGTATCCTTCCACACTGCGACATGGCAGAGGCAAACCGGAGGACTCGGAATTAAAGACGTGCTTTTAAACAAATACATGCCACTAAGACAGACATCACGAAACTTCTGTTCCTCTCGTTAGATCCTGGGGATAGGAACGCTCCTGCTACTGTAGAATGCCAGCCTAGATTACGTCCGAAAGTACCATGGCGATTGGAGTTGTATAAGACTTCCACCAGCACAAACCAACACTAGCACCGTCTGTGATTATTATATTACCAGACATCGTCTTCACAAACCAATTCCGGTAAATTAACCTACAAAAAGCTGGAGGAACGTCAGAAAAAAAATCAACAATAAAATTCTGCCAACTAGAGTCAGTGCCGTATGGTGCGACGTTGTAAAGGAAACCATACCCACAGCGGAACGATTACGGAAAATCAAATTGAGACCATGTCCATACTGCGACAACCGTAGGCTTGTAGAAGCTGTAGCGTACATCTTCTTATGCGAAAATAGAATCATAATTTGGAACTGGACTAGGAAGAAACTAGCACTATCAACAAAACCACAGAAAGTCATATACCGATTACTGAAGCTTTACAACCCGACTGGAAATGTTACCCGCCCGCAAAGAAAAATAGTTATTCGTGGCTTCTGCGACCGTTTGTGTTTTACGTCGTAACAAGCAAAACTTAGAAGAGTACATGTTTTACATTGCAGAAGAACATTTTAAGCTGAAGAAGAATAACAAATATAAGGAATGGTTTCAATTTTTTTTATCTATTGCTTTATGTGGGCTACAAATAGGGGAACAGTTTTTATGATTAGAAGCAGAATACTATTCTTTCACTTTTTTATTCCGGGAATATTCTTTTACGTTGGTTCTAAAATCAGAACTGTTCTAATTTGGCATAACCCCTCAGGCTCCGTAATGTTTTTTCATTTGTTGAAAAATATATGGCTTCCTTAAAGACCTCATATGCATCCAGTGCATAATAACCTAAATTGTGAATATATTTCTGAATGGCCCTTTTGTTATGTATTTTGCCGTCACCCTTTTCACTGTTCTAAGTTATGTTCTGCCGGCCGAAGTGGCCGCGCGGTTCTGGCGCTGCAGTCTGGAACCGCGAGACCGCTACGGTCGCAGGTTCGAATCCTGCCTCGGGCATGGATGTGTGTGATGTCCTTAGGTTAGTTAGGTTTCACTAGTTCTAAGTTCTAGGGGACTAATGACCTCAGCAGTTGAGTCCCATAGTGCTCAGAGCCATTTGAACCATTTAAGTTATGTTCTAGAAGGAGCGCACACCATTGGAGGCGGCAACTGTGGTTTATTTTACCTTAATTACTACTTCAAATTAAAGGAATATATTGGTGCAAACATGGAATACATGGGAATAATGCAGCTGCTCAGTGACAGGTATGGGGGAAGCATTGTGGCGAGGCCTCGGATCTTCGACCCCTGCCCTCTTTTCCTCTGCCTTCCTGGTGCTGAAACACTTCTCAAACTTAAAAAAAAAAAATAATAATAATGCAGTGATCAGCACGTCTGTCTAGTAACCACGAGGTCGAGGTTCGAAGCCCAGTCTTCACAAATTTTCATCTGCCGTCGTTGCTCTATTTCAACGCGCTGTGACAGTGTGGACGTCGATCCTTCGATATTTAAGATGCAATTGTTTTTTGAGGAAACAGAGGAGATATGCGAACATTTGTCTTGCCATCAATGTAACGGAACTTCAACGGCATCAGACCCTTAGTCATTGCTTTGTGCCGGGACTAACCCATGTCTTATATATGCGAATCAGATTGTAGTTCATATTTAGTCAAATAACGAATGGTCAGTATACAAGTATGCCGCCCAGGTGGCCGAGCGGTTCTAGGCTCTACAGCAGGGCCGCACAAACACGGAAAACCGCACGCGTGCAAAGCGAGGTGCAGCGAGTGCCTGCACAGTGCATCGGTTCAACTCGGCATACTTCGCCTCAACTCGGCTTGCTAGGTGAGGCCGACGCTGTGCGCTGCCGAATGCGCTGCCAGACGGCTTAGTCAACATTGGAATACGTAAGCGCAAGACAATTACCGGAATAATGGAACCATGTGCTCCAAAAAAAGGGAAAATTGCCGAAAGTCAATTTAAACCGGAATGGGAACCCTCCTACTTTTTTGTGCGTTGTGACGATAAAGCCAAATGTCTGATCTGCGGTACACTAATTACGTGTGTCAGAAAATCGTCTATTCAAAGTACTACGGCAAATTGCATTCAGGAAAGTATAGTGATATAACAGGGGATACCAGAGAGGAAGAATTACGGAAGTTGCAAACTCTTGCAGAAGAGAATTCTGTATCTACATACGAGGTTTGTGGCAAGTACTTTAGCATGTATATTTTTGTTAAAGGTCATGCGAAACGAAATAACATTTGTTTAGATTCCTTAATTTTCGTTTTCACATAAATTATTGCTAACATATATTTTTTTCTCTACTTTAGGGTGAACAAGATGAGGGGTGTTGCGAAAGGACTCTCAGAGCTAGTTACAAAGTTGCTCTACGTTTAGCAAGAGCTGGGAGGCCATTTGTGGACGGGCCATTAATAAAAAACATTATGTTGGACGTAGTAGAGACAATGAATCCCACATTAGCTCCCGCGTACAGCAGAATACCACTTTCCAGAACGACAATACATCGGAGAATCAACGACATTGCTGAGAATTTGCATGAACAACTGGCAGCCAAAATTGAAAACCTCCTAGCGTACTCCATCGCACTTTATGAGTCCACGGATATTAACGACATGGCTCAGTTAGCAATATTTTTGCGTGGCGTGGACGACGACCTACATGTAACGGAAGAGCTCCTGGATATGATTTCGTTGAAGGACACTGTTACAGGGGCGGATATTTTAGCAGCTGTTGAAATGGCAGCTGAAGGAATAGGACTCCCTTGGGAAAAGCTGTTTTCCGTAACCACAGACGTGGCACCAGCAACGTGCGGTAAAGCAAAAGGGTTAATTGGCCTACTGCGGAAAAAACTTAACATGCCGAATTTACCTTCCGTTCATTGTTTTGCACACCAAGAGGCTCTTTGTGCGAAAGTTATCGGTCTTCAAGATGTGATGAAGGTAGTGGTGCGTATCGTGAACTACATTCGTTCCCATGGACTCACTCATCATCAATTCAAAGAATTTTTGATTTCCTTTGAAGAGGAGTATCCAGATATTCCCTACCACGCTGAGGTGCGCTGGCTGAGCAAAGGGAAAGTGATTTCCCGAATTTTTCGACTACGCCACACTGTGGCTCAGTTTTTGGAGAGCAAAGGACGTCCGGACCACTTTTTCATGACCCTGAATGGGTAGCTGATTTAGGATTTTTAGCTGACATTATGGCTCTCCTAAATGATTTAAGTCTGAAACTCCAAAAAGAAAACAATCTCATCAACGATATGATCAGCAAAGCAAACGCTTTCCGGTATAAACTGAAGCTCCTCAAAAACAACATTTCAGAGAAAAATACGCAAAACTTTCCTGAACTAGGTAAGCGAGATATAAATTGTACCTTTATTAAAACAGCCTGATTTTTATAACCGCTCTAATCAAAACGGTATTATGTTTTTGTTTGACAGCATCTGTGCAGGAAGGAGCGCGCTTTGAAAAATACGTCGAGGTGCTAAAATCCCGTGAAAATGCGTTTAACGACCGATTCCAGGTAATGTGCCGGTATATGACATACAGCTAAATAAAGGAGACTGCGTTACATATGCAAGTGTAACATTAAATTAAAACCAATAGTACACATTACATGTTTACTAAAATCTATCGCATTTTAGTACTTCAAAAAATGGTTCAAATGGCTCTGAGCACTGTGGGACTTAACATCTGTGGTCATCAGTCCCCTAGAACTTAGAACTACTTAAACCTAACTAACGTAAGCACATCATACACATCCATGCCCGAGGCAGGATTCGAACCTGCGACCGTAGCAGTCGCGCGGTTCCGGACTGAGCGCCTAGAACCGCGAGACCACCGCGTTTAGTACTTCGAAACAACGGCTTACATTACTTTCATTTATTAACATTGGTTTTGTTATTGTTTCAGGAAATTACCTACCTGCAGCCAGTTCTCGATGTTTTTGTGAAACCTTTTTCGATGGATATTGAAAGTGCGCCTTCAGATTTACATTTCGAACTAATTTATTTGCAAAGCGATGTTCACCGAAAGGATGTGTTTTACAATACAAAAGGTTTGCTCCAATTCTACCAGAATTTGCCGAAGGAAAAATTTTCCAAGTTACACAGAGAAGCAGCAAAGATTATTTCTATGTTTGGTTCCACTTGTGTGTGTGAAAGGTTTTTTTCTGTTTTGTATTGTACAAAAACTAGACTGGGTGCGAGTATTTCTAATTGTAATTTAAAAAATTCTCTCCGAATTGCTGTCAGCCAATCTCTTGTTCCAGATCTTAGTAACATAATTGGAAATAAAATAAAGAGCAAATAGGAAGATACATTTGTGTTGAAACCAAATTTAAAATTGTTACCATTACAGTTATTGTATACATCTCTTTTGTACCGGTACACCAAACTAAGCTCTCCACCTAGTGTACATTAGTATTTGGCAATGACGAAGGCAACAGGGTATAAGCTATGAAACAGGTCGAGGCAGGCGGCGCGAGCGACACAAGCTAAGGAAGTGAGAGGCAGCGCTGTTGCGCAAAGCCGAGGAGTGGGGGGTCTGCACCGTCGTCAACATAGCGCAGCCGTCTTCTGCACTCTGCACTGTGCGATACACCGGTGCATGCACCTTGTGCGGCCCTGCTCTACAGTCTGGAACCGCGTGACTGCTACAGTCGCAGGTTCGAATCCTGTCTCGGGCATGGATGTGTCTGATGTCCTTAGGTTAGTTAGCTTTAAGTAGTTCTAAGTTCAAGGGGACTGATGACCTCAGAAGTTAAGTCCTATAGCGGTCAGAGCCATTTGAACCATTTTAAGCAGGTAGTCAGCCCTAAATTATGTGCGCCAACATTAACATTACTGTAAGCAGTTTGACAGCATAACACTACCAAAACTACTGACAACCTGAACTATTATCATCACGCAGTTGTAACTCGCAGTGATTACAAGTTGCTGATGTTTGTCAAGAATAGCGGAAAGCGCCTCTGAAGTTCCATTTGTATTACTACTAGGACGGAGAGAATCCTAAATAACAGTAATAGGTCACCCAGCGAAGAGAAGAGTCCATGTATTGTCTCAAGTTCTTACAGTTTGATATTAATGCAGTTCCAGATGGTTTCACACTAACGGGTTCTTTTGGCTATTGGAATACTCATATTGGAACTATAAAAGTGTAATTGCTAGAACGCTCAACTACCTTAATAACACCTCATTCCCTGGATTGAATACGACTCGGAAAGCGATGTTAATTTGACATTTCCATCCATCTCCTGACGTCTTACTGTATGAAGTCTGAAGCGCACGCACAGTTGTGTTGCCTGCCGCATGGATTCTGTGAAGTATTGTGGCAGCTGGCAGTCATTGCTGAATACAGACATGTGCAAATATCCTCACTGCTTTAGGGGAACTCGTCTTTGTCGCATTTTTTCCGTACCGTAATTAGCACCATAACATAAGGCTTATTCTGCGGAAGAACTTGATGCCCACAAGTCCATAAATAAAAATCTCCTAGCCAGAGTAATGCATGAAAGGGAACAGACTGTTGGACAAAAGAATGGACAGCTCCCTGTTTTTGCGTTTCCAATAGCGCCTACGATAAGAATCTGGTGTCATATTATGCTTCAGAACCCTAAACTATTTATTTTTTTACTTCATACTAAAACAAAAGTTATGATATGAGAAGAGGTAATGACTTATATGCTTCTCAGGAACTTTAGTTTTTCGTGTTTATTTTCTCACTTCATACTAAAACAAGGGCGTTGATATGAGAAGAGGAAATGAAATATACGCTTGCAAGACATAATATTTCCTTGTGTGCTACTACTGCATACATGAAAGCCCTGCAGTTAATTTTTGTATGTTGGATAAATTTTGATACCACCTCACATTCCTTTGTGAGAAGGTTCCTATTTTCGTGGGATTCAAATAGAGTGGACATTTCATCACTGGTTAATATTCAGATGACTAATGACATGATACCCTTTGCAATTGCTCCATGGCACCTCTGAGTAGAGTCTCACGTTGGTTACTATAAGAACACGCAGGCAGTGATATTCGCTCACTGCAGTCAGAGCCAACGTGATTTCTTTCTGTCTATGGCGAAGCGTCTGCCGGTGTCCACGGTCAGCCAACATAAACAAAGCGCGGCGGCATTGGGCACTGCTAATCGCTGTACTTGTGAGCCTCGACAACAAGAGCGCACTGTCTCTGTTAACGATGCTATGGAGTTAATACATCTTACTTAACGTAATACGCAGGACGTGGGTTGGGTAAATATTCAGTTTGTAGCTTCCCATCGCATTAAAATACTTTACTGTCATATTTGATGCAATATTTATTGTTGGTTGTCTCTCTAATGTTAGCAGTATTGATTCATATTGTGCGTGAACACGAAAACACATACACACACACAACACACACACACACACACACACACACACACACACACACACACACACAACACACACGGACGCACGCACGCACAAACAGCCATTGATTCCAGTGAGGGTGACAACTACTGTGTGTTGAACAACACATGCACCAGTCAATTCCTCAGTTGGCGTCGAGTGGATGAGATTTTTCAATTACCTTGCATTGCAAGAATTGTAAGGAGGAGACTGCAAGTAAATGGACTTTTATGCTAAAGAGCTGCGACAAAGCAAAGCTTGGCCGATTATCAGATAATTGTCCACATGGGTTTTGTGGACAAGTATACTTTTAGTAACCAACCCACCAACGATCATTACGTAAGATTTCTCGCAGGCGTAGGGGCACTGATTTCATTAAGTTGTCGACAGTGTAGTGTGATGGTTTACTTCCCACCATACGTTTTCTATATTCGTCCAAAGGTCGCTTGCATTTGTAGGTCCACATGGCAATGACCTTGTTACTTCTGCCCACATATTCTCTATCTGGCTGATCTTCGGTGATCGTGGAACAAACGGCAACAGCTTTATCCTCTCTCATCCCTGAAACCAATCTCGCACTGCTCTGCTATGATGGATGGAGCTTTGCTCCTGTAAATAAACTGTTATTTCGTTAGTTCATATATTTCAATAGCGTGTTTGTAATAAGCACATTGGATTATTATTTTCCACAGTGTTTAAGAATACAGTCCCTGTCATAGATAAGTGATCTATATTCAACAGTGCGGTTAAGAATGTGGTTTACCCAGCCTGCCATATGATGAGAGTCGTAGTCGGATATCCACATTAAGACTGACTGGCTGAATCCGATTAGAACGATCAGGTATCGAAATGGAATTACAGAAGCCGTATAATTTGAACGACTGTATTGCAACAATGCTGCGCACATAAATTCCTATGATGGAGTAACAGGTAGCAACTGTCTAAGATAAAGTGAGAAATATGTCTAATAGCAGCAATGTAATGTAATTATAGCCCATAGTTATGTGATGGACATACTGAATCGAACAATACACATCTATTTCAGTGGTTCGAAGATACACCATATCGAATTTGCTAATAACATAATGACAATAATAGTCCTGTGTGGACCGAGCGAGGTGGCGCAGTGGTTAGCACACTGGACTCGCATTCGGGAGGACGACGGTTCAATCCCGCGTCCGGCCATCCTGATTTAGGTTTTCCGTGATTTCCCTAAATCGCTTCAGGCCAATGCCGGGATGGTTCCTTAGAAAGGGCACGGCCGATTTCCTTCCCCATCCTTCCCTAATCCGAGCTTGTGCTCCGTCTCTAATGACCTCGTTGTCGACGGGACGTTAAACGGTAATATCCTCCTCCTCCTCCTGTGTGGCGGATAGGGAAAATCCTGAACGGCTACTCAATCCGTTGAACCGAAAATCCAGACACGTCTGAGTGAAAATCACCGGTACTGTGGTCACCGTCTGTTAGCTCAGTGAGCTCGGCTGAAAATATTTGGTTGCAAAGGTTTCAACACCCTATGGCCCTGTCCGGTCCTGGAATCACCCAGGCCAAACCAATGAGACACAAGCAAACATGAACTATGCAAGAAAAGTCAACTTTACCCCTGGTGGAACACAACCCGCCTCTCGACAGGTGGCAGTTGGATTTTCGGATTCTGTGGAGTCCAGGTTAGCATGGCAGAGAATATCGAAGATCTTTGGTAAATTTCCCTAGAAGCAGAAACCTTGCGTTACGGAAACCATTGAATCTTCAAGAGCAAATACAACAATAGGTAGCGTAAGGCGTACCTATCTTCGGCATTGCATTTCTAGAACACAGATCTATCATCAGCTCTGTCAAAGAAATCACACCCATCAACAATCAAATGGGTCAAACGGCTCTGAGCACAATGGGACTTAACAGTGGAGGTCATCAGTCCCCTAGACTTAGAACTATTTAAACCTAATTAACCTAAGGACATCACACACATCCATGCCCGAGGCAGGATTCGAACCTGCGACCGTAGCAGTCGCGCGGTTCCGGACTGAAACGCCTAGAACCGCTCGGCCACCGCGGCCGGCCCATCAACATGCGATTTACGACTATGCTCATTTAGAGCCCCGGTAAAAAATATACACTCATCAATGCACATGCCCCCACCAACACCGAAAATAAGAAAAACACGGAAAATGTCGAAAAATTCTGGAACACACTGGAAAATACTATGAGCAAAATTCACCAAGATGACGTGAAAATACTAATGGGAGACTTCAACTCTCTATTTGGGACAGAAAAAACCTCTAGAAAAATCATTGGTACAAATTCAACCCACAGAAACGCTTAGACCAATGGCACACGTCTGACTGACATTTGCCAACAATTCAACCTCAAAAGGAAGTCTCCCCACTTAAAAAAAAAAAAAAAAAAACCAGCTCCCAGGTAAAAAGCTTGGCTACCAGGTTCAGGCTGCTTTCGTTTGCCTTTGGAGACTCGCTGAAAGCCAGATTTTTAAATCTTTTGTAGCAGAGCTACAAGCAGGCAGATACAAACTCAATAAGGGAATCGTAAGACAGCACTTCAGCAAAATTCGTCTTGCTACTTCCAGTAACCCTTAGTGTCAGAACGAAAACCTTACGGTACTGTCAAATTCATAATGCCACTTTTGTTTTCTGCCGACATATTTTTTGTTGTTGTGAATACATAATTTTATCTATGAAATGACACATTTTCATAATAATTGCGAATGATACACGAAATGAGGTAAATACAGACCTTTTCGAAGTTAAATGTCCGTAATATCTTACTAGTTCGTGTTAAAATAGGCTCTATCGTCTTATAGACACTTAATGTTTTATTAAGATAGACTGCCTTCGTGATGTTACTGTAGTAAGCTGAATTTAATTTGTATTAGTACAGTGAATATTTTAATTGCATTTTCCATTAGTTTACTAAACGCATCAGTAATCGTCAAAGAAAAATTAATCAGGAGCAGAATTTTCGTTCACGATATCTAAAACAGTTTGACAGTGCTAATGTTGTTTACAAATTCTACGCCCGTAGAAACCCACTGGTTCTGACAATGTCATTAGACCAGTGTAGTTTTAAGAGTATTTTCGTCTAGAAATGAATTGCCTTGACGGTTGATCAATCAAGAGCGGGAAAGGTACAATTTTACGAATATATGACGAGAAGGACAAGTGCTTGAGAGAGGACTTCCCTATCAATACAAGTGCCTGTGACACGACTTTCCTATCAATCTCATGGATAGTTTTGTTTCTCAAATCCACAGAGCGCGTTATCATGCAGTAGCACAGGTGATGTAGTTGTGTTGCTCGATTTTCTTACAGTGCGACCGAAAGGTCTCTCAGTTGTTGGCAACAAATTCCAGCTGTGTTGCACACACCCCTTGGGGCAGAATTCGTAGCCCAAAACACACTTTTGGAGCTATCAGATGTAAAATATTATGTTCACACTACTCTTTGATCGAGTTTACGTCTTTTGGTGGGGCTCAGCCTTTCATTTCTTGTGAGGAAGTTAACGATAAAGGCTTCATAACACGTCACCAATAACAGTACTGCCTACGAATGCTCAATGAGCGACCTGATGACGTTCAATAATAGTCACTCCATGATTTTTGTTGTTTCGAATTAGAGTCCTACGCCAGACTTCTGAGCTTCGCCTGTTGAATGAAAATGTCGCATTATGGTGAATGGTTATCTATCACATATATCAGTAGTCGAGACTTCCTTAATGTGGAAAATCATTCATGCCAGAACGATCTTTGTTGAAACAAGAATATCTTTATTCTGGCGTATTTTTCCCAAAAGCACTCGCGCCACACACAGTTGCATAACTGCAAAATGATAACTAGAACTTTAAATTCGAAAATGACAGTTAATACATACACTGACAGCGTCGCGCCGCGTTCACGTGGGCGGGGCCGGATTTCAGGCGGCGGGTGGCGTCTGGCCGGTGGCCGGTAGCCTCTGCAGCGCGAGGAAACGCTAGAGCGTAAGCTGTTATGATCACGACGCAGCCACGAACTGTCCTGCGGAATTGTTTCTGGAATACTTGTTATTGCTGGTGGGTAGAATGTCAAGCGAATTATGTTTGATGTTCAATCAGACTCATAACTTTAGACGAGGGCCGAAATGTAGTAAAAAAAAAAAAATGCAGGTGGACGCGAACAGGTGACTATAAGTTTAGAATGCACGACGATTAACACTTTTTTTTTTTTTTTAAATCTCATTTTGTTCGTGTTTGTTCGTTGCATCTGCTGGGGGCGGACGTCGTAAGACATCCGTTGAAGTTCGTTGTTGATCGATTAACTCAGTTTTTTTATTACAGAGGGCAGTTAACCCTCTGACCGAACACGCTGAGCTACCATGCTGGCAGTAGACCACGGGCTCACACAACCCGAGTACACCTCGGAAGCAGTCAACACTTCCTCCTAACACTTCCGCATCTTACAGTGTTGCCAGATTGTGCAGATGACCGGACTTATAGAGTTGTCAGGGGCGGCCAGTTTTATTGGCCACCTTAAGTGAACGACTCGGACTTAGTCTCTGTCACGGCCGGCCGGCGGTCAGTTTTTATGTCTAAGACTGTACATAACCTCAAAGCTTTCGAAGAAATCCTCTGTTGTCATTGTCATGAGTTGTCTATAGACCGTGTGGTAACTTAGTTACTGAAGTATTATGTGGTTTGACAATGAAGAGAGAGGATGTCGTCGAAGTCTTGAGATTACATACAAATATGATGCGGCAAGAAATTCACGAACCATGAATGTCGCTGCAAAAAATTGCGTATACTCACTACAAACATGCTCAGACCAGAGACCCTAAATCATGATTATTATAATACCGATACGATAACTTATCGCAATGCACCAAAGGAGATTGTGGTGGTGTCGGCCAACTTTAAGAAAGGGAAATCATCTAACAAAATTGCGTCTTCGCACAAGTTCTTCTACAACTAGCTTCACAGATCACAAATTATCTACTAAGCAGAGCACTGCGAGTGAGTTTGCTGCCTGAATCGTGGAAGATCCTAAGACTGATAATTATAAACAAAATGGGAGACAAGAACTCGTGTGAAATGCAAGTCTAATTGTGTTCTTTGCACTTTAAATATTGCAGCTAAGGACGGTGGGCACCATCAGTGTGAGCAGCTACGAGCCAAAAAAGCTAAGCAGCAACAGATCGGTTCTGGAATGGATGGATCGATAAAGACAGCTGGCAAAGTGAAGGAACACTGCATCATATTTCTGGACAAAACACTCATGGCAATATCGTATTTGCCCTCCGATACCGGGCAAGCGACTTTCAATTAAAAATGTCTCTCCTGTACAGGAATATACATAGTGGATATACGAGTGCAGCTTGTAGACACTTAGTACACAACATATGGAAGTTTGGGTCTGCTTGTCAGACTTGCTCGGATGCTTAATGGGAAAAAGTGATAAGGCGATCACTCCCAAAAAGCGGGAAATCCACGTTCGAGTCCCGGCCCAGCACAAATTTCCATTGTCGTCATTCCATTACACACCTGATGGTTGAGCATAATCACAACTGTGAATACATTTCATGCCCTCCGTAAATATCGTAAAGATAAAATGAAATAAATAACATATCGTACGTATGTGTGCTAGCAATCATTTCACCCATCTCCATCCACAGTACAACGGGAACTCTCACTGTAGCCCAGTCAGTCTAAAAGATATCGAGACAAAGTTAACAAAAATAGAGAAAAGTTGAGATGGCGGTATTAATGCTTCATGTGGTCTACATAGTCTCCTCCCACTTGCGTACAACGCGCAGAACTTTCATACAATCATGCTAAACAGTCATAAAAATTTTTCTTTGTGTTTCTGTTCGACTCGCGGGTCACATTGGATTTCATGTCGGTTATGTTGTCAAAGCGGTGGCCCTTCGTGTGCATCTCTACTCTTCGTCGTTTTGTCGTAGGTTCGTCACCGGTGATGTTTTTCTTTTTTTTCAGAATAGAATTGTCCGCGTTTTGCATTTGAATCAATTCGTGGCAGGCGTCTTCACGTCGTTGTCTTTGTTCTGGAATCAAGGTGTGGGGAAAAACTTGGCACACACATTTCTCTTCTTCAGTGTCTTCTGTAGAATGTCATGAACACTTGATTCAGGGATGTTGCTCCATCGCGGTTTGACACACAACAACGTTCACATACTACGACCAGAGGTCCACTACTTAACGCAGTCTGCTCACAACTGACATCGAATGCAATGCGGTAGTGAGCTCTATTAATAGAACCGCCCTCTTCCAGTTCTGTAGTATAAGGGGCGATCAAAAGGTTTCCGTTTGAGGGTGTTGTTACAACGTATATGCGAAATAAAGAGACTCCGATGCGGGTTATACACTGAAGAGCCAAAGAAACTCGTACACCTGCTTAATATCGTGTAGGGCTCACGCGAGCGAGCAGAAGTGCCGCAACATGACGTGACATGGACTCGACTAATGTCTGAAGTAGAGCTGGAGCGTGTTGACACCATGAATCCTGCAGGGCTGTCCATAAATCCGTAAGAATACGAGGGGATGGAGTTCTCTTCTGAACAGCACGTTTCTAGGCATCCCAGATATGCTCAATAATGTTTATGTCTGGGTAGTTTGCTGGACAGCGGAAGTGTTTAACCTCAGAAGAGTGTTCCTGGAGCCACTCTGTAGCAATTCTGGACGTTTGGGGTGTCGCATTGTCCTGCTGGAATTGCCCAAGTCCGTCGGAATACACAATGAATATGAATGGATCCAGGTGATCAGACAGGATGCTTACATACGTGTCACCTGTCAGAGTCGTATCTAGACATATGAGGGGTCCCATGTCAGTCCAACTGCACACGCCCCACACCATTAGAGAGCCTCCACCAGCTTGAACATCACCCTGCTGACATGCAGGGTCCATGGATTCATGAGGTTGTCTCCATACTCGTACACGTCCATCCTCTCGACACAATTTGAAACGAGACTCGTCTGACCAGGCAACATGTTTCCAGTCATCAATATTCCAATGTCGGTGTTGACGGGTCCAGGCGAGGCGTAAAGCTTTGTGTGACACAGTCATCTTGGTTACACGAGTGGGCTTTCGGCTCCGAAAGCCCATATCGATGATGTTTCGTTAAATGACACTTGGTGATGGCCTAGCATTGAAATCTGCAGCTATTTCCGGAAGGATTGCACTTATATTACGTAGAACGATTGTCTTCAGTCGTCGTTGGCCCCGTTCTTACAGGATCTTCATCCGGCCTCAGCGATGTCGGAGATTTGATGTTTTACTGGATTCCTGATATTCACGGTACACTCATGAAATGGTGGAACGGGAAAATCCCCACTTCATTGCTACCTTGGAGATGCTGTGTACCATCGCTCGTGCGCCGCCTATGACACTATGTTCAAATCTTGATAACATGCAATTGTAGCAGCAGTAAGCGCCGTAACAACTGCGCCAGACACTTGTTGTCTTATATAGGCGTTGCCGACCGCAGCGCAGTATTCTGCCTGTTTACATATCTCTGTATTTGAATTCCCATGCCTACACCAGTTTCTTTGGTGCTTCAATGTAGAAGCACCGACATGTAGACAAGGGATTAGTGTGGCATTAGTGTCTTTCCAACGTGGATGCGGTAAATGCGGAAACGTGAGCTGTGGTGACGTAATTACGAAATGCGTCCAAACAGGACCAATGTGCTGTTATTCTTCTTCTTTGCTGCCGAAGGACAAATACCGATAGGCATCCGTCGGAGAACGAAGAATGTCTGTCGAAAACCACCCCACCACAAGGGGTGCTGCTGCTTCATGATAATGCACGTCTCTATATTGAAAATGTCGTTGAACACAAGTTACGCCAACTCAAGTGAGAGACACTGGGGCACCCGCCTTATAGTTCTGATCTTTCCCCATGCGATTATCACGCCTTCGGTCCGCCTCCGGTAGCTGAGTGGTCAGTGGGACAGAATGTCAATCCTAAGGGCCCGGGTTCGATTCCCGGCTGGGTCGGAGATTTTCTCCGCTCGGGGACTGGGTGTTATGTTGTCCTAATCATCATCATTTCATCCCCATCGACGCGCAAGTCGCCGAAGTGGCGTCAAATCGAAAGACTTGCACCCGGCGAACGGTCTACCTGACGGGAGGCCCTGACGCGGCCATCCTGATTTAGGTTTTCCGTGATTTCCCTAAATCAGTCCAGGCAAATGCCGGGATGGTTCCTCTGAAAGGGCACGACCGACTTCCTTCCCCATCCTTCCCTAATCCGATGAGACCGATGACCACGCTGTCTGGTCTCCTTCCCCAAACCAACCAACCAACCAACCAACCAACCTAGTCACACGACATTTCCATCACGCCTTCGGTCCCTTACAAGAGACTTTGATGGGTCGACGATCCCCATCGGACGGACATGTGCAGCACGCAGTTAAGACTTCTTCACGCAGCAGGCCACCATGTTTTACTAAATAGGTATCTTCAACATCGTGCGTCGGTGGGATGATTGCATCAATGCTCAAGGCCACTTTGCCTGACTGGCATACCGATTACGGAGTGTACGGCCTTCGAATGGAAACTTTTTGATCGCCTCTTGTATATTCCACTTTTGACTGAATATTGCCTATCAGATGCGATAATTTTTCGACATGCGTAATGGAATATCGTCCACATAAAGCTTGTAGTAGATGATCTTTCGTTTTACTTGTGGAAATATTTGAAAAATCTAAATTCCAGATCAGTCACGAAAATACCAGTCGTCGTAGAGGAAAGACAATTCCCATACCCAGCCCATCAATTTGCCAATAAATTTTATAACTGAAACCGACATAACTATATGGTAGTGCATTTTTAGAGGAAAGACAATTCCCATACCCAGCCCATCAATTTGCCAATAAATTTTATAACTGAAACCGACATAACTATATGGTAGTGCATTTTCCAAAAGTTCGATCAACTCTATTGCTTCTACAGTACTAAGCTAGCCATGCTTAAGTAAGTTATAACTAATAATGACAATGGTTTCCTTCACGGAACCATTAGCGTAAAGATTTTTGATTTGTAAAGATGCCAAAACCGCCGTATTTGAAATGTGACATTCTTAATTTCGTTCACTAGTTGTATATCATTTTTAACGGCAGTGTGCTCTGCATTTCCAGTGCCACCGCCTCTGCCGCCACCGCCGCCGCCACCACCATCTTCACTAGAACTGCACCTGTCAGCAGCATCAACAGCCCTTACTGCTTCTCTATTGCCACTACCACCATCACTACGTCTGGGTCCAGAAACAGAATTAGCCGCCACAACTGCTATAACCAAACCTGTACCAGCTTCATATGCAGCAGCTGTGACTACACCAGCCTCATCTGCGTCATCTTCAACTCCACCCAGGTATGAAAAGGAGCCATGTACAAAATTATCTCACTCTCTAATCAATATCTTCACACAAACCACCCCCAAATGATCCCCACTAACACCTAGCACAGACACTCCACCCATCCCTGAAACTCAAAAACCTCCTCAGCAGCCCAACACTCAAAATCTATATACTCCACTCCGTCTTATCTCAAACATTTCCTCCAACATTTTCTTTAATCTATTATGTCTGAACGTTAGATTTCTCAATCCTACAACCCTATTCCTCGAAATAAAAAAATCACCTTCCAAACCACAATATATTACAACTCTTAACCCATAATGATTCTACAGTTATCAAGTCATCTAATTTTTATTTACACACCAACCTGCTACCCAGACTTCCTGCCATAACTTTTGGTCTCTGCTTCCACGTATCCCACCATGTCCCGACAACACTAACCTGCTCCCTCCATTGCTGTCGACTCTCACTGCCATGATCAAGGGGGTTGAGGCCAAAATTACAGTGGGAGAAGTCGACCAGGAGCTAAATTTCAATCCCGACTCGCAAATTCGAAAAGCTCTCCGAATTCACCACCCCTCAGGTTTCACATTCCTCATGTAAATCTTCTTAAAAGACCTATCTACCATAGATTACCTCCTTCAGAGTTGAGTCAACATATATCACCGTAAAAACAAAATACAACCCTCCTGATCCCAAGCCTGAAGCTACTGTTGACACAAATGCCTCACCTACAACGACCATTTAACTCCTAACTGCGAAAACCCATCCACATGCTCTCATTCTCTACTCCTGTAAGTGTGAAGATGAACGAAATCCAACCCAACCTGAAGTGAGTGTTCCAGTCAGCCCTATTAACCCACCAGTAAAAAAAAAAAAAAAAAAAAAAAAAAAAAAAAAACTGTGTCCTACTCCCACTGCTGAAGACATTATACGCCTCATTACCCATATCCTTCAAACTACCCACTCATTTGAGCATCCACATATCCTTCGTCAAGGCTGCCTGTTCCGTATTTCATTTACTTACCGTTGCCACATACTCCCAAAACTGCTCCCACTTATTTTCCTGAGTAGGCACCCTCGCCTAGTATCTTCCCACTCAACCCCATAGCACACACACCCATGACACAACATAACTAGACCTCTCACTTCAGCATAATCCTCACAAAACCATACACAGCAACTTTTTCTCCTTCTCTACAGCTCCAATGTCAGTCCCTATTTTCATCCTCCCTCCACTCTCCGCCATGATCTCTTCCCACTTACCCATTATCTGTAGCTGGTTATCAAGTAAGACACAACATCAGCATTATACTCTGCAACTCATCACCTCTGAGCAGCTCGCCATTCATCATCAACATCACACCATTTTAATAATGTCATCCTTTTTCACCTTTCTATGTTCTTAATACCACTTCTGTGTCTCATAATATGTAGGTTTAGGAGCTGCTACACCACTGCTGGGATCCTGTCCCCACATTTGGGAAGGAAATGTCAATAATGAAAAAAACTTACTTCTAAGTTTGATACACTTTCTACACCAAGATGCCTCTATCTTATTGTTTTGTTGGTCTGAAGATGGTCATGATAGACCGAAATTAATAACCTGATGTAAAATATCGTGGCCTGTAACTGAAATAAATACAAAATAACCGTTATTGTATCACTGTGGAGTCCGCAGTTCGTGGTCAAATCAAATGGTTCAAATGGCTCTGAGCACTATGGGACTTAACATCTGTGGTCATCAGTCCCCTAGAACTTAGAACTACTTAAACCTAACTAACCAAAGGACATCACACACATCCATGCCCGAGGCAGGATTCGAACCTGCGACCGTAGCAGTCCAGCGGTTCCGGACTGAGCGCCTGAACCGCTAGACCACCGCGGCCGGCAGCTCGTGGTCGTGCGGTAGCGTTCTCGCTTCCCACGCCCGGGTATCCGGGTTCGATTCCCGGCGGGGTCAGGGATTTTCTCTGCCGCGTGATGACTGGGTGTGGTGTGCTGTCCTTAGGTTAGTTAGGTTTAAGTAGTTCTAAGTTCCAGGGGACTGATGACCATAGATGTTAAGTCCTATAGTGCTCAGAGCCATTTGAACCATCACTGTGGATTTTAGATGTGACTGCATCGCAACTCTTATACACTGTGCTTTTTGTGTGCAGAGACAAGGAGAACTGATCGCTGTTTCGAACCAGCTGTAAGCTGCGTTGGTCACGGATGACAGGCTTCAGACCCACTAAGTTGCAACGACATTGTGTAGCCAGTGGCCAATGCTGGAACATCTTTGGTGCCGTCAGATTTCCTTGAAACCCGGTGGTCACTGCGTCTTCTGATATGCGACTTCTCATTAGTCTGTCTTCACTTGAAAGTGTGTGCCAGACAATGGTGGATTGGGATATCTTTAGGCGGAACGGAAGTGGGAACTTGATATACGGCTGCCCCCTTACATCTTAGCAACAGGTACGAGGTGCTACCCGCTGTTGATAGCACATTTGAGACAGCACAGGTAGCCTGCGGTGCTGTGTCAAAACGCACGGGGTACGTTCGCCCTTACTGGTGCTGAGCGTCCTGCGTGATAAATCAATGATAACATCTGGTGGTCACGATAATATACGTGTATGATGTGGTAAAACCAAAACAAATTGTGTTCTAGATGATATGAGAGCGTCTATCACATGCGAGCATGCGCGACTGCAGCGATATACCATATCGCCCTCGCTGCGTCCAGAGATGCTGCCTGAGCGACGCGCAGCAGCCGGCCGCTATTGCGAAGAATCGACAGCATCGATGATTATTACATCAATTCTTAACAGACACTGACAATATTGAGTGTTTATGGAAAAAGTTCAAGGCAATCGTAGAATGCGTGTTACACAGGTTCGTGCCGAGTAAAACTGTGAGGGACGGGATAAACCCACCGTGGTTCAACAACAAAGTTAGGAAACTACTGCGAAAGCAAAGAGAGCTTCACTCCAAGTGTAAACGCAGCCAAAACCTCTCAGACAAACAGAAGATCTCAGACAAACAGAAGCTAAACGATGTCAAAGATAGCGTAAGGAGGGCTATGCGTGAAGCGTTCAGTGAATTGGAAAGTAAAATTCTATGTACCGACTTGACAGAAAATCCTAGGAAGTTCTGGTCTTAGGTTAAATCAGTAAGTGGCTCGAAACAGCATATCTAGACACTCCGGGATGATGATGGCATTGAAACAGAGGATGACACGCGTAAAGCTGAAATACTAAACACCTTTTTCCAAAGCTGTTTCACAGAGGAAGACCGCACTGCAGTTCCTTCTCTAAATCCTCGCACAAACGAAAAAAATGGCTGACATCGAAATAAGTGTCCAAGGAATAGAAAAGCAACTGGAATCACTCAACAGAGGGAAGTCCACTGGACCTGACGGGATACCAATTCGATTCTACACAGAGTACACGAAAGAACTTGTCCCCCTTCTAACAGCCATGTACCGCAAGTCTCTAGAGGAACGGAAGGTACCAAATGATTGGAAAAGAGCACAGGTAGTCCCAGTCTTCAAGAAGGGTCGTCGAGCAGATGCACAAAACTATAGACCTATATCTCTGACGTCGATCTGTTGTAGAATTTTAGAACATGTTTTTTGCTCGCGTATCATGTCATTTCTGGAAACCCAGAATCTACTCTGTAGGAATCAACATGGATTCCGGAAACAGCGATCGTGTGAGACCCAACTCGCTTTATTTGTTCATGAGACCCAGAAAATATTACATACAGGCTCACAGGTAGATGCCATTTTCCTCGACTTCCGGAAGGCGTTCAATACAGTTCCGCACTGTCGCCTGATAAACAAAGTAAGAGCCTACGAAATATCAGACCAGCTGTGTGACTGGATTGAAGAGTTTTTAGCAAACAGAACACAGCATGTCGTTATCAATGGAGAGACGTCTACAGACGTTAAAGTAACCTCTGGCGTGCCACAGGGGAGTGTTATGGGGCCATTGCTTTTCACAATATATATAAATGACCTAGTAGATAGTGTCGGAAGTTCCATGCGGCTTTTCGCGGATGATGCTGTAGTATACAGAGAAGTTGCAGCATTAGAAAATTGTAGCGAAATGCAGGAAGATCTGCAGCGGATAGGCACTTGGTGCAGGGAGTG
The DNA here is from genome assembly GCF_021461395.2 of Schistocerca americana. Taxonomy (NCBI): domain Eukaryota; kingdom Metazoa; phylum Arthropoda; class Insecta; order Orthoptera; family Acrididae; genus Schistocerca; species Schistocerca americana. The sequence goes on along the minus strand of NC_060130.1, from coordinate 653,242,011 downwards.
GTAACTGACCCTAAAAATAGACAAATGTAATGTATTGCGAATACATAGAAAGAAGGATCCTTTATTGTATGATTATATGATAGCGGAACAAACACTGGTAGCAGTTACTTCTGTAAAATATCTGGGAGTATGCGTGCGGAACGATTTGAAGTGGAATGATCATATAAAATTAACTGTCGGTAAGGCGGGTACCAGGTTGAGATTCATTGGGACAGTCCTTAGAAAATGTAGTCCATCAACAAAGGAGGTGGCTTACAAAACACTCGTTCGACCTATACTTGAGTGTTGCTCATCAGTGTGGGATCCGTACCAGATCGGGTTGACGGAGGAGATAGAGAAGATCCAAAGAAGAGCGGCGCGTTTCGTCACAGGGTTATTTGGTAACCGTGATAGCGTTACGGAGATGTTTAGCAAACTCAAGTGGCAGACTCTGCAAAAGAGGCGCTCTGCATCGCGGTGTAGCTTGCTCGCCAGGTTTCGAGAGGGTGCGTTTCTGGATGAGGTGTCGAATATATTGTTTCCCCCTACTTGTACCTCCCGAGGAGACCACGAATGTAAAATTAGAGAGATTCGAGTGCTCACGGAGGCTTTCAGACAGTTGTTCTTCCCGCGAACCATACGCGACAGGAACAGGAAAGGGAGGTAATGACAGTGGCACGTAAAGTGCCCTCCGCCACACACCGTTCGGTGGCTTGCGGAGTATAAATGTAGATGTAAATATGACGCTATCGTCGGGAAAGACTCAGGCATGAAGGGATGCTGGCGGTTCGCAGCTGTCAGGGCGTCTTCGATTACTACTGCAGGTCCTATGCAAGCGCAGGAGATTGTCTCCCATAGCATAATATCTCTCCTACGAGCCTGCATCCGTTGCGCGTTGCACGTTTCAAACCGCAGTTCTCCTCGATGACGGCGTTTGTGGAGACGACCATCGACGTAATGTAGCAAAAATGTGATTCATCTGAAGAGCCGACACGTTTGCCTTGATCGACGGTCGAATCCCGATGGTCCCACCGCAGTCGTAATTGACGATGTTCTTGGGTCAACATGTGAACACGTATGGGTCGTCTGCTGCGGCGCTCCGTGTTCAATAATGTACAATGAACGGGGTGCTCCGAAACACTTCTGCGTGCACCAGCATTGTGCTCTTTCGGCAGAGATGCCACAGATCACAATTTACTCTACTTTACAGAGCAGACAAGCCTCCAAATCTCACGTTCTGTGAAGAGCCGTGGACGTCCGACCATTTGACGTCTAATGGAAATTTCACTGTCCTACCTCTTTCCGTAAACGCTCACGACAGTAGCTCTTGAACATTCGACCAGCTTCACCGTTTTCAAGATACTCGTTCACAGGCTCTGCGTAATAAAAATCTGCCCTTTGTCGAAGTCACATACCTCAATGGATTTCCCCATTTGCAGCCCATATCTTCGCTAGAGTGATCCCCCGTCCATGTTTGCTCTGCTTACATAGTTTTATTACCATGTCATGTGCCCACGACGCCACCAGCATTCAACGCGGCATCCAACGTCCCGGTGGACAGTTGTCATAATGTTTTGGCTTATCAGTGTAGATGTGGTGACCGGAAGTAGGGAAAACAGGGTAGTTTATAATGCAGAGATCGTCTCCTACTGATGTGGCCAGCCTGGCCATCTTCAGCAAATTTGTAGAAAACCTGAGAGTGGGAAGTGTAAGCGAACTGGACATTCAGAATAGGACTGTCAATGCAGGTTTCTAGAGGCACAGGGAAGGTGGTGGCAGGTTAGAGCTTGCATCGTGGCGTTAAATGAGAAGCGAAACGGTGCAGCCACTGTGTGGCATTCCCAGTAAATGTGATCACAGGACACCCACGTGCAGAATCAGAGGCAGATTATTGTTTGACCGACTGTGTAAGAGGAATGATTTGTAAATTTTTACTGTATATAGAATCACAGGTACCCATAGCAAGTCAGATTAGTACTTGGTGTAAGGGATTTAAACCTATCTCATTGCTGACTATATGGCGTAGATGGGGGTAGTATTTATTTACTACCTTTGGCAGTGATGAACTTCCGAGTGGGAGGGAAGGACTTCGAGGCTTGTGTCGAAGTAGATTTTCTGAATAAATATCACGCCGAAGTCGATCTTGAACCGTGCGTAGTGGAGCTGGACGAGACAGTGATCCGTTTGGATTCAACTGAAGATGCTGGGGAAGCCACCTGAACTGTGTGCACAGTCCCTTAGAATCGATTTGAGGAATAAAATACCAAAAGGACAGGGAAGATAGTCTGAGTAGACGTAGGAGCAGATTTGCAGGTTAATACTTCGTGTATAGTTGAACCCTTCAGGGAAAATAAGGAACTGGAGGAGAAAGTATACCATTTTGTGTGCCATAGTTTATCATTTGACCAAGAACTTGACGGATGGTGTGTAGTGCCCATCAACATGGATAATTTTGGTGCAATAGAAGTGAAGGTATCACTTGGTGCAATGATAGTCAACATAGAACTGTTGGAGGAGGAAGAGTTTGATAGGGATTTCGATATAAAATGCTCTAAGCAGGGACAGGCTGTCAGTTTAGCCACGCTGTGTGAAGAAGGTAATGGTAGGGAGGAGATGGAAAAGTTGTTAGTGAAACATGTGATGTGTAACCCTCCGGGGCCGTTATCAGCTAGACCGATAGTACAGCATAGGGTTCTCACTGGAAACAAACTGTACAGCAAACCATACTAAGTTATACATCACTTCCCACTAGTAGTGGAGGCATTTATAAATCAACAACTCCGTGGCGGGATAATAGAAGAAAGTACCAGCATGTGGGGGCCACCAGTAATAATTGTACCAGAGAAAAGCTCATGTTGGCAAAAGATACATTGATTCTGTTGTGACTACGGATATTTATTTCAACGTATGGTCACAGATGCATACCGAATGCCAAACACAACAAAAACTTTGTATAACCTTGGGAAATCGCGTTTTCTACGACCACGGATTTGTGATGTGGGTACCATCAGTTAGAGGGAGCACCAGAGGACAGACCAGATACCAAATTTATGATTCCATTCAATCATTGCCAGTACTGTTGAATGTCATTTGCATTGGAGAAAATGTTGGCGACATTCCAACATTGAAATTGAAAAGATGTATGGTAAACTCAGCTGACATTCCAGCATTTTCTAAGGACATCCAAGAGCAAGTGGTATGTTTATGGGACTTGTTTAGTCGATTACGTATAGCACAGCTGACACTTAGTTTAGAAAACTGTCATTTCACATTGAATAAAGTTCATCACTTGGGCCATGTTATTGACCAGAATGGCGTGCGAACAGACCTGTGGCTCGCACAAGCAATGCAGGAATTTACTACTCCTATTACACGAAAAGCTCTCCTTTCAAGTTTGGCTAATTATTATAGGAATTTAGTGGAGAAATTTGCCGTACTAGCAAGACCGCTGAAACCTCTGTTAAAGAAGGTAATAACGTTTCAATGGACTCCGGATAGCAAAGCAGCCTTTGTGTGATTAAAGGGCTTATTGACTGCTGGTTCCATCCTTAGTTTCCAGAATTATCACAAAAAATCATATCTTCTGATCGTTACCAGCTACACCTTAGGGTGTGTATGAAGTTAGGAAATAGACAAAGCAGAACAGCTGATAGCCTGTACTTCTAGGCAACTAAACAAGGCAGAAAAGAATTTCTCAGCCACAGAAAAGGAGATGCTCAATCTGCTTTTTAGTGTCATGTATTTTTGTTGTTATGTATGTGGTAGGCACTTCAAAATTATAAAAGATTTCACAGTATTTAAATACCTGATGACCATTAGAGATCCAGCTAGCTGATTGACCTGATGGGCTGTAAGGCTTAGTGAATTTGATTTTGAAGTGATGCACTGCACAGGGAAAACTTGGTAACACGGACAGATTGAGTCATAAGGTATGTGAAGTGGAATATCGTGGCATTTCTGCAGAAGAGTGAAAGATGGCTAGGACCACTGATCAAGACTGTCAGCAGTTTGAACCAGAAGCTCAGTTCTATGCTGACAATGGAGAATTGTGCAAACGAAGAGTGGATGACACGCAGTCGAGTCAGGAAGTTTACAAGGCGAGGTGTTCAGACAGGCCCATGATTGTATATGGCAGGCAGTCCTATAGTAGTTCAATATCTGCTTCATAGAGGGTGTGGATCCGCAGATGTAACTGAAGGAAAGTTGTGGTGCTGTGAACAGACACCGTGTCAAAAGGAGACACATAGTATGAAGCTGATGTTTAAGGAACCTTTCCAGTGTCTGAAATATACGTGATATCAAAGTCACTACTATGTACACTATGTGATCAAAAGTATCCGGATACCCCCAAAAAATACGTTTTTCATATTAGGTGCATTGTGCTGCCACCTACTGCCAGGAACTCCATATCAACTACCTCAGTAGTCATTAGACATCTTTAAAGAGTAGAACGGGGCTCTCTGCGGAACTGACGAACTTCGAACGTGGTCAGGTGATTGATTGGTTGTCACTTGTGCCATACGTCTGTACGCGAGATTTCCACACTCTTAAACATCCCTGTTTCCGATGTGATAGTGAAGTTAAACGTGAAGGGACACTTATAGCACAAAAACATACAGACCGACCTCGTCTGTTGACTGACAGAGACCGCCGACAGTTGAAGAGGGTCGTAATGTGTAATAGGCAGAAATCTTTCCAGACCATCACACAGGAATTCCAAACTGCATCAGGATCCACTGCAAGTACTATGACGGAGATGAAAAAACTTGGATTTCATGGTTGAGCGGCTGTAAATGCCAAATGACGCCTCGCTTGGTGTAAGGAGCGTAAACATTTAACGATTGAACAGTGGAAAAACGTTTTGTGGAGTAACGAATCACAGTACACAATGTGGCGATCCGATGGCAGGGTGTGGGTATGGCGAATGCCCGGTGAACGTCATCTGCCAGCGTGTGTAGTGCCAACAGTAAAATTCGGAGGCAGTGGTGTTATAGTGTGGTTGTGTTTTTCATAGAGGGGGCTAGCACCCCTTGTTTTGCGTGGCACTACCACAGCACAGGCCTACACTGATGTTTTAAGCACCTTCTTGTTTCCCACTGTTGCAGAGCAATTCGGGGATGGCGATTGCATCTTTCAACACGAGCGAACACCTGCTCATAATGCACGGCCTGTGGCGGAGTGGGTACACGACAATAACACCCCTGTAATGGACTGGCCTGCACAGAGTCCTGACCTGAATCCTATAGAACACCTTTGGGATCTTTCGGAACGCTGACTTCGTGCCAGGCCTCACCGTCCGACATCGATACCTTTCCTTTGTGCAGCATTCCGTGAAGAATGCCTGCGAAAGTGGAAGCTGTCATCAAGACTAAGGGTGGGTCAACACCATACGGGATTCCAGCATTACCGATGGAGGGCGCCACAAATTTGTAAGTAATTTTCAGCCAGATGTTCGGATACTTTTGATCATGGTGTAGTAAATGGCGACAAGGAAAACCTAGGGTTTGTGTGATAAGTAGAGACCGGATTATATGCATCTTTCATGTTGCATATTTGACTCATTTTCATCGGTTGTTGCATATTGTAACTAAAAACCAGTAACGATGCATATTTTCGTTCAATGTTTACACTATTTTAAAAATTTAGACGGCCGATCTCTAGTTCGATCTAGTTTTGAGATTGATCGCGACCTAGAACTGCGTGCAATCGCTAACCGAGATGCCACTGCCTAGCGAAATCATTAGAGAAGGGGAACAGGAACAGGCACAGCGAGTCAATGCCCCTGCGCCCGAGCCCCCGGTTAATCCCCTCCGCTGTCATACCGTACGCATCGGCAACAATTAAATTAAACTACGCAAGCTTTTAGTCGCACGTTCATTGTTTCAGTTTAGCTTTCTATTTACTTGTACACAGTTGAACGTGTTTATGACGTGTAGTGTGTAAGGTGTTGTGCGCCATGCCTCCCGAAAAAAGAAACGTCGTTTCGTGGATAGCTGACCATCGTGGAACGTTTACATTGGCGGAATCGTTTTATATTGCCGAGTCTGCGAGAAAAACGTTTCGTGCAAAAAAAAAGACCAGCATGTCAAGACAAGTCGCAGGAATACAGAAGAGAGGACCACGACAATTCCGACAACAGCAAGTTGAAGTAGCAGGGATTTGTCCAAAGGTAACCAAAAAATCGGTTTGACATGGATCTATGGGAAGCATTCATTGCAAGCAATATTCCTCTTCACAAACTTACAAATCCTGTCCTCAAAGGCTTCCTGCACAAATATTGCTTAAATCAAAATATATCAAATGAATCAACATTGCGTAAAAATTACAGTCCGGCAGTTTACGTAAATGTTCTGGAATAAATACGCAGTGAACTCAAGGACTACACTATCTGGATATCAGTTGACGAAACTGCAGACACTTGTGACCGTTACATTGCAAATGTAATTGTAGGTGCTTTAAAAGCAGAACCTTCTTCTCCCTATTTAGCGGCCTGTAAAGAACTTGAAAAAGTAAATCATTCTACGATCGCCAGATTTGTGAATGAGGGTATTAGAAAAATATTTCCAGAATATTCTGCAGATAAAGGGGTTTTTGTGTTTATTTCAGATGCTTCTTCCTATATTATCAAAGCAGGAAAAGCCCTCCGAGTATTTTATCCCAGTTTGATTCATGTGACTTGCTTTGCTCATGGAAAACATTGCTTGCTGAAGAAGTACGTTCCACGTTTGTGAATGTAAATAAACTGTTTTCATCCACAAAGAAAGTATTTCTCAAGGTTCATGATCGCATCAAGACCTACAAAGAAAAACTACCAAATGTGCCCTTCCCTCCGAACTAGTGGTAACTCGTTGTGGTACGTGGATCAAAGCTGTGTTGCTTTACAATGAACATTTCGGGGCCATTAGAGGGTTAGTAAACGACTTCGATAGTGCAGAGGCTTTGGCAGTTTGCCAGTGCAAGGAAGCTTTTCAATGATTCCGATATTAAAAAAGACATTGCTGTGATTAGCACTCATTTTTTCCATATAACTGCAGCTATGAGAAAGCTTGAAACTCAGGGTTTGACGCTGAATGAATCTATTCAGTTAATGAATAAAATTATTCTAGTGAACTCCTCGTTTCCAGAGGTATTCCCAAGGAAACTTAAACAAATGTTTGAAAACATTTTAATCAATAACACAGGCTTTGAACCCTTGTGCCAAATTGATAGTTTTATTAATTGGCAGGTGAACTTTTATTAGAAACAATAAGTGCCAACAAAGCACCCAAATTCAATATTGCTCATTTACCTCAGTCGATGTAGAACGGTTCTATTCTGCTTATAAAAATGTTTTGAGTGATCAAAGACACAACCTTACTACCGAACAATTGGAACAGTACTTAGTCGTTTATGTTTGCAATAGTAGAAAAATGTAAAATAAATTGTAAATTATGCTTTGGTTCAATAATATTAATTAAAAGTTAATGCTGTTCAGAAAAAAATCATGATTGCATGTTGTTGCTTAAAAAATTCATGACTGCATGTTGTTGTTTGAATAAAATATTACAGAGTTTTTGAGTTTGCCCCTCTGCGTGCGATATATCTCGAAGTTGGTCATGTACAAATCGATCGTATCGCTGCGACTCACTCGCATCGCATCCGCTTGTTACCAACAACAACAGCAAAGAAGAAACAATTCTCGAAACACAGTGTGCGTCCCATTTTGCAAATTTTTAGAAAATACTCCCAGAAAGGCCCCCTTCTTAACTTATATCAGAAAATACTCAGAAAATATCAGCGTTCTAAATGTACCGATTTTTCACGTGGCCGGCGCTCTTCCTCGTAACTGATATGCACAGGTTCGACTTTGAGATATAATCCATGTAGTAAGTACAGTGTTTTTTTATTATTTGATCTTGCATATTTCGACACTTTTAATGGATTTTTAAGCATTTTTAATGTATATTTGCATGCATATTTTAAGGTTTTTCTGATGCATATAATCCGGTCTCTAGTGATAAGTATTGGATTTTCAGTTTTCCTTCTTGGTAGAGTCTTTGAAGACAGTAGTTTTGTATTTGTTAATGAGAACTTGATGGATAGAAATGTAAATCAGATTTTCGAAGAGCTATAATAATACCACCTGATAATATATTACTATGGTAAGAGTGTATCTATATAATGTATTTTCTATTTCATGTAAAGAGTGCTGGTTCTAGTGCCATGTTGTCCACAACCACCCAGTAGTATGGAGGACTCTAAAGAAGTTTGTACGATTGAGGTTGCATAACATAGTACTAGTTACGCCCAACAAAGAGTCCCATGCACTATTTTCCACCACACAACTGCTACAGTGTCAGGCCGAGAGAGTCGCAATATCCCCGGAAAACATGATACGTATGTCCCAGGTTCTTTGCTGTACTGCACAGATAAGCCCATGTGTCTGTGTCCTCAGGAAGCGGTTGCAATAAAACTGAATACTTCTGGGGGATGGGTTCACATTGCCTCTTCTCAGTGGCAGACCCAGTAATTATCATTTGCATGTGCTACAACTAAGGACACTTAAGTAACACACAGTGGTTAGAGCTACAAGGACAAGGTCTAATAATTAGCGGTATCTGTTGTGACATGTCTGATCCCTCATTTTGGCTCTCTATCACAATTACCAAAACCACAGTCCACCCGCCTGGGTGGTAACGTGCTTGCCTCACATTCACTGGGCCCAGGTTCGATTTACGACCGTGTCGGAGATTTTCTCTGCTTGTGGACTGGATGTTGTGTTGTCCTCATCATCGGCCGCAAGTCGCCCAATGTGGTGCCGAATGAAATAAGACTTGCACTTGGCGGCCGAAACCAAATGGAATATCCTGGGCAATAGTGCCATATGATCATTTTCATTTTACCAGAACCACAACATTAAAATCCACCTATTCACGACTCTACCTACCTGAACTTTCTTTAGAAATTATTCCTAGAGTATACCTGACTTATCTGAACACTACCCTGGTATGAAAACTTGTTGCCTCAGTGGACCACATGCTAGTGGTCCAGAATGGTCGGATTGTGATGGAGCAACTACACTGCTAGAATAAAATAGTACGCCTGGAAAGACGATGTTGAATTTGGTCAGATGACAGTATATGCCCCCTGGGTGATAGCAGATGTACTGCTAATGGTTTCAACGTCATCCACCAACGTATATAATAGTGGCATAGCTACCAGTGCACCCTCTGTGTCTACCCTTTCATGGTGAATGCTCACAGCCAGAAGGCTCGATGTGGTGCTAACATGTGAAGCAAGTAGGCAACCATGCACGGATACACACTCATGCTCCCTACAGCCAACTGAGCTAGTCTGAAAGCAATCAAATTATGACCTTCAGAGTGGCAAAATGGTCCGTTTGAAGAATTGCCACACAAGTTGTAATGTGCGGCGTCAGTTGTGCAATGATGCTGGTATTAGTGCTCATGTGAACATTCTCACACAGTAGACGAGCTTCTGAACATCCTTGCAGCACGGACGCCCGCCAGGATCGTCGTATTATAAGGGCAGCAATAGTAGATCGCTACCACAGTACAGATATCAGGGCTTGTGAGCCCAGGCGTGTCAACACGAACTGTTGCCAAATGTTATTAGCAGTGGGACTACGAGCATGTACACCTCTAGCCATATTCCACTCACGCCACAGCATCGACGTGCATGGCTCGACTGATGCCATCAGAAGATCGCTTGGAAGATGGAATGGCGGGCTATGATCTTCAGCGATGAAAGCAGATTCTGCCTACATGTAAGTGATGGTCGTTTGCACATATGACTTGGAGCCATTGAGCGATTCTTGTAGAGTGCATTCGTCCGAGACACACGGGCCCCAGCCCAGGCCTTATGGTCTGGGAAGCGATACACTACAATTCTCGTTCATCTTTTGTGTTTCTGGATGTGATGATAAGCAGTCTTCAGTTTGTGCAGTATGTAATTATTCCCATTCTTTTGTTGTTCTTGCAACAGGAAGGTGATATGTTGTTCCAATAGGATAATTATCACCCACACCCTACCCATGAAATTGACAACTCTATGCAAAGGCCACTGTTCTCGGCTGTTAAGTGGAGACCGTCAGCCACTATGTTGTCCTTGGTGACAGGTAATGCTTAAAATGCAAATGCACTCTTGACACTGTGGATCTCAGAATACTGAATTCCCTAACGAATATCCTATGCATCTAGCTCCAACTACCATTCTACATTCAAAGTCTATTAATTCCCCTTGTGAAGGCATAACCAGGTCGGAAATCTTTTCACATGACGCACTTGAGTACAAATGACAGCTCTGTGAATGCACTGCTCTTTTGTACCTTGTGCATGTGATACATCTACATCTACATCCATACTCCGCAAACTCCCACGAGTTTTGTCTCCTCAGTGTCTGTTAGAGTTGAAATGTTCTGATTAAATAATGCATGAAAACTTATAAACAGTGCTACGACTAATATCTGTAATATAGTAGTATCGAATAACAACATTAACAATGCTTATGAAGGGCTTCGAGTGCATCTTAGGCACATGATCTGATCATGTTATCAGTATTCTGGTTGTGGACAGCTTAAAACCATTGAAAGTGAACTGAACTATTTTTTAAATTTATTTTCAAACAACTTATACTGGAAACATTAGTCGGATAATTAGTGTGCACCCATAACATACAAGTGAATGCATAGTTTTCATGAGTTTTGATAGGTCACACCCTGCCAATCAGTACACTTGAATCCAGAAAAACGATGTTACAGTCACAGAGCGGCATCTTTAAACGTATCGATACCTGACTCAGAGAAGTTGTGAATCGAATTAGTAGGAACCGTTGATCATACAAGTAGAGATGGGCAAAACTGTTCTTTTCAGAGATCGAATCAGAACTGTTCACTCCCTGAAATGAACTAGCTCTTTTTCATGAGAACGAAGTTTTTCGCGGCGGCACTTATGTATAAAATATTCTCGGTATTCTTGCCACGTCAGTTCTGGATAAAATCTCGAGCTTTCGACGATTACCTCCATCGTCATCGTCAGGAGCTGACTGTCTCTACTGCTGCTATGGTAGCCTCTATATAGCCCGAAGACGGCTTCTGATTGGTCGGATTCTGATTGGTCGGCGATTACGTGCTGCTGTCTCAGACGGTGTCACTGTGTGCGCCGGTGGCGCCACCGCTTCCGTTTAAACGTAAACCTTGGAAGGAACGTCTCTGCTGCTTCTCTGCATCAAGCGCTCGTTTCCACGCACAGCTCAGATGGTATCCGCTATCGCGGTTAAAGTTCTTTTGGCTCATTCTGATTTCAACAGCCTCCTTAATAACAGAATCCCAGTACGTGGAGGCATGGGACAGAATTTTAGTTTCATCGAACAATATTTTGTGTTTGTTCGTGAGGCTGTGCTCCGCAATTGCCGATTTCTCAAGCTCTCTATTTTTAATGTGGCGTTGGTGTTCTGCACAGCGGTCGGAAACGGTACGAATAGTCTGACCTATATAATTGCTTCCACACTCACAGGGTATATTATAAACACCGGGGACCCTGAGGTCGAGATTATCCTTAACAGGGCGCATCATCTCCTTAATTTTCTTAGGAGGACGAAAAATCGGTCTAATACCCCGTCTACGCAGGACTCTTCCTATTTTGCTGGAAATTGCGCCACAAAAAGGAAGAACCGCAATCGGTGTTTCATCCTGTGAGGTTGCAGCATTATCACGTTTCCTTCTTTTGGAGAACGCTGCCTTTATATCGCGTGCACTATAGCCGTTCTTTCGGAACACGTTCTTTAGGTGATTAATCTCGAACCTTAAGTGGTCCTCGTCAGAAACAGTTTTGGCTCTATATACCAACGTGTTCAAAACGGCTCTCTTCTGAGCAGGGTGATGGAAACTCTGTGCGTTAAGATATAAATCGGTATGCGTCGGCTTACGGTATACAGAGTGGCCAAGACGCCCGTCCGTCTGTCGTTGTACTAAAACGTCTAAGAAAGGCAGTCTCCCTTCCTTCTCCATCTCGACAGTGAACTGGATGTTCAAATGGATGCTGTTCATGTGTTCAATGAATTCTTTAAGAGCTTCTTCGCCGTGTGGCCAGATCATAAATGTATCGTCAACGTAACGATAAAATAAGGACGGACGGAGGGGAGCCGAATTTAGTGCACGTTCTTCAAAATTCTCCATAAAAAAGTTAGCCAATGATGGAGACAACGGAGAGCCCATTGCCATGCCGTCTGTCATTTCATAAAATTTATTACCATACAAGAAGTAGGTGGTCGTCATCACGTGCCGGAACAATTTTATAGTTTCAGGAGGAAAGAGATCCACCAGCATTTTCAAAGTGTCCTCCACAGGAACTTTTGTGAACAGCGACACCACATCCAGGCTGACTAAAATGTCATTAGGACCAACTCTAATATCTTTGATTTTCTCAATGAACATCTGGGAGTTTTTGATGTGATGTTCACACCGGCCAACTATAGGAGTCATCAACTTTGTTAAGTATTTGGCCAGCTTATAAGTAGGAGAACCAATTGCACTGACAATAGGTCTCATGGGAACATTATCCTTATGGAGCTTCGGTAGTCCGTACAACCTAGGCGGTCGAGGAGCTCGGACTCTGAGATTTTTTGTAATATCGTCTGGAAGCCCGGAATTCTTCAGTAACTTCATGGTTTTTCTGCTGTACGTCAAAGTTGGGTCCCGTTTAAGACACTTATACGTACTGTCCTCCAACAGTGAAGTCATTTTTCTATGATATTCGGTAGTATTAAGGACCACGGTGGTATTTCCTTTGTCAGCTGGTAATATGACAAGATCTTCATCCTTCTGAAGTAAACGGAGCCCCTCCCTCTCCTCTCTACTAATATTAGACCTGGGAGGCTTAGCTGAGGCCAAAAAGCGACTGGTAACAAGTCTCACTTCGTCGGCGTCGTCCTGTGCAAGATGCCGCACAGCCTGTTCTACTCCACTGATAGTTGGCCGGTGTGAACATCACATCAAAAACTCCCAGATGTTCATTGAGAAAATCAAAGATATTAGAGTTGGTCCTAATGACATTTTAGTCAGCCTGGATGTGGTGTCGCTGTTCACAAAAGTTCCTGTGGAGGACACTTTGAAAATGCTGGTGGATCTCTTTCCTCCTGAAACTATAAAATTGTTCCGGCACGTGATGACGACCACCTACTTCTTGTATGGTAATAAATTTTATGAAATGACAGACGGCATGGCAATGGGCTCTCCGTTGTCTCCATCATTGGCTAACTTTTTTATGGAGAATTTTGAAGAACGTGCACTAAATTCGGCTCCCCTCCGTCCGTCCTTATTTTATCGTTACGTTGACGATACATTTATGATCTGGCCACACGGCGAAGAAGCTCTTAAAGAATTCATTGAACACATGAACAGCATCCATTCGAACATCCAGTTCACTGTCGAGATGGAGAAGGAAGGGAGACTGCCTTTCTTAGACGTTTTAGTACAACGACAGACGGACGGGCGTCTTGGCCACTCTGTATACCGTAAGCCGACGCATACCGATTTATATCTTAACGCACAGAGTTTCCATCACCCTGCTCAGAAGAGAGCCGTTTTGAACACGTTGGTATATAGAGCCAAAACTGTTTCTGACGAGGACCACTTAAGGTTCGAGATTAATCACCTAAAGAACGTGTTCCGAAAGAACGGCTATAGTGCACGCGATATAAAGGCAGCGTTCTCCAAAAGAAGGAAACGTGATAATGCTGCAACCTCACAGGATGAAACACCGATTGCGGTTCTTCCTTTTTGTGGCGCAATTTCCAGCAAAATAGGAAGAGTCCTGCGTAGACGGGGTATTAGACCGATTTTTCGTCCTCCTAAGAAAATTAAGGAGATGATGCGCCCTGTTAAGGATAATCTCGACCTCAGGGTCCCCGGTGTTTATAATATACCCTGTGAGTGTGGAAGCAATTATATAGGTCAGACTATTCGTACCGTTTCCGACCGCTGTGCAGAACACCAACGCCACATTAAAAATAGAGAGCTTGAGAAATCGGCAATTGCGGAGCACAGCCTCACGAACAAACACAAAATATTGTTCGATGAAACTAAAATTCTGTCCCATGCCTCCACGTACTGGGATTCTGTTATTAAGGAGGCTGTTGAAATCAGAATGAGCCAAAAGAACTTTAACCGCGATAGCGGATACCATCTGAGCTGTGCGTGGAAACGAGCGCTTGATGCAGAGAAGCAGCAGAGACGTTCCTTCCAAGGTTTACGTTTAAACGGAAGCGGTGGCGCCACCGGCGCACACAGTGACACCGTCTGAGACAGCAGCACGTAATCGCCGACCAATCAGAATCCGACCAATCAGAAGCCGTCTTCGGGCTATATAGAGGCTACCATAGCAGCAGTAGAGACAGTCAGCTCCTGACGATGACGATGGAGGTAATCGTCGAAAGCTCGAGATTTTATCCAGAACTGACGTGGCAAGAATACCGAGAATATTTTATACAGCTCTTTTTCATGACTCACCACTCATTCACATCAGAAAATAAATGGAAGGCACATTGCCCTTTAAACTTGGTTTATTCCAGTACTATACCTGTATTTTGATCTTATTTGATCCTATTTTGAAGTAACACAGATAATGAGTAAGAATTTTGTATTGTTTATTGAAGTTTCCACGATATGACAAAGTTTTTGATTATTGATTTATTTTGCACTATCGTGGGTTTTTGGGTGATCGGAAAATGTAACTTGAGATTTACATTAACAATATATTTGGCTATAATGTATTAAAATTTCATTAACCTCGTACAAATACATCGCAAGCCGTATATTTTTAAAGTGACCATTTCCTTCCGAAGACGCCTAAAATCGCAAAATCCGTACTACAATAAGAAAAAAATATATACATTTGACTGTAAGACCAAAGTGCTGCATATAGCCTTCCGCAGAATAAAACAAGGAAAATATTGGTGTATCACTTTTGCTATACGTTTATCGGTTCGCTCGTAATTAAAGTGTAAATTCGAGTGACCATAATAAAAAATCCTATAGTAAGAGGAGCCGTCAGGAACCTAATCTGATCAGTTTAAACAAATAAAAATAAAATAAAAACAAATGATGTATACATAACATAATTATGTAATATACATAACGGTATTACTACAAAGAACAATATCTAGTAGAGACGAACTCCGATGCAGAGGCGCTGAGTCAAGCAGGTCGAGCTGCGAGCTGTATTACTGCGTGAGCTAAGACCGCAGAGACCAGAGTGACACCTGAGTTGCTTTGCTCAACGCTCTGGCTAGAGTCGAGAACGGTGGGGTGAGCGTTGAGCGGGCGAGTTCCGAGGGTGGGGGGAGCGGTGAACGGCCACCACTCACCCGCTCGGAGACAAATCGTCCGTTCTCTTGCGAGCAGGTTGTTGCAAATTGTTCTTATGTTCTCCGCTAGGAGGCTCTCTGTCCTGTTGCTCGCATCAACTGCCCAGAGGGCAGGACGTGCGACTGGAACGATCGCCGACGGAGTGCTATGCTAAGTTAAGGTGCGCCAGACACTGCACGGGGCAGAGGAAGCACAGAGAGGGCATGGCATATGTGAAACACAAAATCCAATGGGGCACTGCACAATGCAGGCAGCCAAGGCAGAAGCAGGGTAGAGGCCGGCGCTGGCTGTGTTGTGTGGCGTGCAGTGTGCTCTGACCAGCAGAGGCCCCACTGGTCTGCTCCGACTCTCTCTCTCTCTCTCTCTCTCTCTCTCTCTCTCTCTCTCTCTCTCTGCTGTGGGAAACGTTTGGAGCTACCGTTCTTTTTTCCTGAATCACTGGTTGTTCACTCCTTTGAAAGATTCAACTCTATGAATTAGTTCAGGAGCGGATCCCCCATCTCTACATACAAGTGTAAGAACATGAAACCTATCGGTCCTTGATCTGAAGAAAGTCAAAGTCTCGGAAAAAGATCCTGTCATAGCATTTGAATGCAACATCATAAGGTATCTATTCTCAAATTATAAAGATGCAAACGAAGCTTGACAAGGCAGAAATGACGTCACACTCTTGGGGATAAACGCATACTGCCACAGGCACACACGAGCACTGACGCAGTGACATAACGTCAAATACCCCTAGTGAGAAGCCCACTACTGCGTATTTTCACTTGTCTATATATGCTTACAACTGCAGTAACCTTGCTTGGAGGAAGTCCCCTTCTAAACACCAGTCGGCTACTGCCTCGTCCAAGGTCGCTGGGGTCATACTCTTGTGTAGTCAACTGAAAGTGGTTACTGATGGGATGTCAGATAGCGGACCATTATGTCACGTCACTGTGTCACGAGGCCCACTAGAAAAACAGGCTGTGTTGCCTATGTGACAGCACATTAGGCGGCAGCTTTTATGTCTGCCAATAGCCCTTTTCTGGTGGAGAGCGATAATTATTTCAGGCGAATTTAAGAATTCTTGACTGCAAGTTTAAATGCATGCAAGCTCTCGACGGCATACGACAAAGTTAAGACCTTCAGTGAGTACTTTTTAAGTTGCGTATTGGCTTCCTGTGACCCTGTACGGTGCTAAGGGTTCCCGAAGTTTGACAGACAAGCCGACTAGTGCGACGTCACAAGTTTGCGGCAGGACCCATATTTCTCTGTGTCAGTGCTCACTTGTACCCGGGGCACCATCCTTTTATCACCGCTATCAGACTGTGACCTCATGTTTGCCTTGTCAAGCTCAGTTGCATCTGTGTAATTTGAGAAACGATACCTTTTGAAATTTCATTCGAATGCAGTTGACACTATCTTTTTTCATGACTTTGACTTCCTTCAAATTGAGAAGCGATAGGTTCCACATTCTTACAATTGCGTGATCAACTGTGTCTTGCAACTGGATCTATAACTTCTCAGAGTCAAATATCGATACATTCAAATATGCTGCTCTCTGATTGTGCTAATGGCTCTCTTTGGATTCGAGCAACATGGTTGGCCATGTGTGACTTATCGAAACTGATGAAAACTATATGAATTTACTTGTGTGTAATGGGTGCACACAACTTACCCAACCAATGTTTCCAACAAAAGTTGTTTGAAAATAAAATTAAAAACTAGTCACTACCATGCAATGTTCAATGCTCTTAAGTTATCGAAAAACACACTATCTGTAACATGATCAGACCATGTCTCGTATGTTCATAGAAGCACTTCACAAGCACTGTTAATCTTGTTATCGATACTACTCTATTAGAAGTAATAGTCGTAGCACTGTTTATATGTTTTTGTGCACTATTTCATCAGAAGATTTCATATCTAACATTACCTTGGCAGGGAGTGCCAGTAGTGACGCAAACTATGTTCTGGAATAGTTTTGAAATCTATTTGATATGCAAATCAATTAAATTGTGACCATTGATTGATTTATGATCTTAACCCATTGTTATGCTCAATAGAATTCATGTAACACCTACCCCTCCAACTCCCCTAACCTATTGTTCTGCTAAGTGGTTTATGACCTCTTGATGGTTGAATTATGACCTCCTGTGGATAATCCATCCTTCTGAGAAACCCTCGACCCCTCCCCCTCCTCCTCCTCCTCCATCCCTCCCCAATCTTTCTCCACTCCCCTCGGCGATAAAAAACACAATTTTGATATCAAACTAATTGATTAATCCTTCAGCCCTCCTCTCCTATCCGCCACTCCCATCCCATCTGGAAATTTGTGGTGAAAAGATTCAGTCTGTGATGGAGAGGAACGATCTCATGATAGCAAATTGAAGTCAATATCAATCACATGGCACAGGATATACCATTTATTTATAAAATTCAGTTTTCATAGGTTGAATCTTTTGCTACGGTATATTGATAAATTTCACTTATGGACCATCTGACAGCAACTGAATAAAACACAATTTTAGTGCCATACGCGTTTCGCCTTTATTTTCTGCAAGGAATCATCAGTGGCCTGGAATATGTACATATGTTAGCTATTTTATTTACATTTTTGTCACTGTGCCTATAGGTTATAAACAGTTCTGGTAGTTGGTATTTCCTATTAAGTAGTAATGTTTTGAACTGTACTTACAGGTTGCGTAGAGAGTTTCTTACATATTACGCTCCTGTTGCATTTTTGGTGTTGTTGTTCTTCCTATGAGCGCCAATTTGCTGTTTTTCCACATTCCACAGCACTATGCACTGAACGTTTGTTTTTATGCAATGTTTTGGTTTCTGTTGCCGACTGTCAAATGTTTTTGCCAAAGATCGAATATTACTGCCAAACTTATGAGTGTAACTATTGAAGTATCTGTGGTCTGTTCGTGTATGCATTTGTGTGTGTGTTTGTGTGTGTGTGAGTGTTTTTTGGTGTGGTATTAATTTAATTTAATTTTATTTTATTGTATTTATTTATTTATTTTTGTCCTGTGCATGTGTGTGTGTGTGTTTTGGTGTGATATATATTTTTTTGTGCCATGTGTGTGTGTCTGTCTGTATTTTGGTGTTACGTTATTTTTTTATTTTTTTTTGGTGGGGGGGCGGTCTCTCTCTCTCTCTCTGTGTGTGTGTGTGTGTGTGTGTGTGTGTGTGTGTGTGTGTGTGTATTTTGGTGTTATATATATATATATATATATATATATATATATGAACAAACACACATCAGCACAGGCTCCCTACTACACTTAATAAAGGAAATGATAACTTATATATATATATAAGTTATCATTTCCTTTATTAAGTGTAGTAGGGAGCCTGTGCTGATGTGTGTTTGTTCATTTATCACATGTTTGTTTTCTGCTATGGCTTTCTGGATGTGGAAGTTTTCTTGCATTTGTATAAGATGTTTGTCATGGTTGCTTATTCTCATTATTTTCATTTCTTGTTCCATGTTTGTAGGATGATGGTTGTAGTGTTTTAAATGCTCTGCAAATGTGGAATGGTTTGTTTCATACTTCCAACATCTGATATGTTCTTTGTATCTTGTTTCAAAATTCCTGCATGTCATGCCTATGTATACTGCATCACAACTTTGACATTCAAGTTTATATATTCCTGATTGTTGGAATTTGTCCCTCTTGGTAGCTGGCTGGCTTAGGTGTGATTGAAGGGTTTGCCCAGGCTTATATGCTATTTTGAAGCCCTGTCTCTTTAGGATGTTTGCAACTCTGTGTGTTAGTTTATGTGTGTAGGTCATGGTGTACCATCTGGTTCTTTTCTGTGTGATGTTGTCATTGTGTGTGTTTGTTGAGTGTGTTTGTAAGTTTTCAGCTTGTGAGTTCTTTTGTATCGTGGAAATGTTGTGTTTGTTTTTTATTTGTGTTTTTATTTTTTGATTGAGCCTGTGTACCACATGTGTGTCATACCCGTTGTTCCTAGGTATTTGTATGATCGTGTTCATTTCTTGTTCATAGTTTCTCTTGCTGAGTGGGATTCTGTTTAATCGATGTAACATGTGTCTTAGTGCTGCAAGTTTCTGGCTTTGGGGGTGGTTGGATGTGGAATGTATTATTGTGTCCATGGCTGTTGGTTTTCTAAAGATGTTAAATGTATGTTTTCCATTTTCTTTTTTAATTGTAATGTCAAGAAAATTTATTTGATTTTCTTTTTCTTTTTCAAGTGTGAATTTTATGTTCTTATGAGCTTTGTTTAATTCTGAATGGAGTTCATCTATTTTTTCACTTGGTTCGTCTACCAGACAAATAATGTCATCCACGTATCTGTACCAATATATGATTTTGACACTTTCATTTGTGGTTATCTTATCAAATATCTGATTTTCAAGGTGACTGATGAAAATGTTTGCTAGTGTTCCTGATATTGGGGATCCCATGGGCAGTCCATCAGTTTGTAGATAATATTCTTCCTCAAACTGAAAGTAGTTTTGTTCAGTTGTCAGTCTGAGCATATCTGTTAACTAAGCGTGGATGGAATGTGTGTTGGTGTTCATGTGGTGCCCATGGACGTGCAGAGTGCACCACCTGCCAACTGCTGAGAGCTGTGGCTACGCTGCCGGCAGGGACTTCGCATTGTCTCATGGGGGCCACACACACATCGGTCATACCTGCAGCTGCATGCCCATCACCCGGGACCCACATACCAGCACTACCAAACGCTCAGAGGTTGGAGAGACTGTCACCAAGCAATCAGCTGATCATTTTACTTAGGGTAATAAGCGTCCAGCGCAAACACCTATCATATTGAATCTTCTCACACAACACACACGTCGTTTTCACATCGCTAAAGTATCATAACTAGTGAAAATCCTGTATCAATTTGGCGTAAGTTATATTTTCTGAAAATATTCTCTCATTAAGTAAAAATATCTATTCTAATCAGCTAAATATCTACTATGTCCTGCATCACAAGCCTAGAATATTGAACTAATTTTTGGCTTGTGACAAAGTGCTAAAATCTATCACTATCACAGGATGCTTCCTCACTTTCGAACTCTCTTAAAGTAATTAAGTGCTCCATCACATACGAGGTCTTTTAAGGTAACAGCACAGAGAAATTGTAAATATCAGTTTTATCTTATGTATCACACTATAAATTCTGTAATATAAATGATTTTATTACGATGGGTCATCTCTCTGTGTAGGTGGGAGATTAAAATTTCGTTAAAAGATCTCGCTGATTATCATTCCAACTTCCAAATAATATCAGTGTACTCTAGCCCTCGCCTCTACCCACATGGTAGCATGTCATTGATATTAAGTTGAAAGGCTAATTAATTAAAGTGATCTTGAGAGTCACTTTGTATGGCGAGTAATTTTTTTTTTTTCGAGCTGTCGGATTACACTCCCCAGATAGCTAAAAATGAGAATCCCTGGAATGAAGATGATTTAATTTGAAAATCACTATTGAGAACCAATATTTAAAGCTGACCACAGAAGGATCCTACTGCTGCCAGCATACATTTTGCATAAGGAACATGAAGATAAGATATGAGAAATTACCACTCAAAAAGAGGCATACAGGCAGTGGTTTTTCCTCGCTCTATTTGCGAGTGAAATAAGAAAGGGAATGACTAGTAGTGTACCGGATACCCTCCGACACACTCTGTGTGACTTCTTGCGAAGTAAGCGTATAGCTGTAAAAGTAAATTTAGCCTACATATTATGATGTCATTCCATCCATTTATAGACACACAAAGCACACGGAAAAATGTTGTCTATTATTTATTGAGAAAACAAAAGGCAGAGCTTCTGCTCTCTCTTGGGAAAAATATTCATATTAGCTCTTAATTTTCTCATTGTAGTCACTTCATGAGATGTATGTCAGAGATTGTAATATGTATGCCGTCAACACATAGGAGAAGCAGAACTCTTCTCTTACGTCAGAGTATCGCTTACCTGTAGTATTCTCACAAATCTTCCAGTTTGCGATATATAACATTTGAATCCACATGATTTCTACGAGTAAGAGATATGCCCAGCCAAGTCACAGACCCCTGCTAATTCTCTCGAAATTCCATCATGTTCCGACACCACTGTTCCATTAGTTAGAACGCTGTCTTGTCCTCCACCCATCACTGACTAGATAGAGAGCTATCACAACGAGAAAAAGAGCACACTAACATACAGGAGGAAATTTGCAACCATGCAGAGTATATGGAGACGACACAAAGAAATTGAGAAGTGTAACACCTACAATTCATCGATATTGTATGATGCTCTATTAATATCACCCTCTACATGTCCTGATGTCTTTTATCATATTCCTATAATTACCACAGTCTCTCTCTCTCTCTCTCTCTCTCTCCTGTCTCTCTCTCTCTCTCTCTCTCTCTCTCTCTCCCACATGCTCCCCCCTCTTTATTTATATAACATGCCATGGACTAAAGCTACAAAAAATGAAAACTTCATTAATGCCACCCAGTGGAGAACTCTATAACATATTACTATGTCTCTCTCTTCTGATGAGTCGAAAACAGATACCATCTGTGTGTTGACATTTAGCATATTAAATATACATGTATCGGTCCACTAGAGCAGGTGGCCAGTGAGGGAAGTCACTTGCACAGACCTGTGTAAGGTTTTGTTGCCCATACTGTAGGAGGACCATATCCCACAGACTATCAATCACAAGAGAGGATTCCTGTGTTGTTCTTTCATATGTAGTTTGATATATAGTTTTTGTTTTGTTTTTTTGCTTTAACACACCCAAGCAGTGTATGACCAAAACTTTTTACATCACCATACTTTTGTTTCCCCACCATGACATTAAGGTCTCTGTCAAGTGCTAAACCTTAACAGTTCATAATATTATATAAAACACTTAGCTCTAGCTCATTTACTTTTTTAATTTCTTTAGAAATACTTAGATTGTTGAGATTCTTGATTAAAGTAGTTTCCATTTATATAGAAACAATTTTATTAGTTTCACAAAAATAAATTTGTAGTTTGTATTTAACATAATTTTAAAAAATTGTTTTGTAGCAGGTAATTTTGAACTTATAACTGATTCATTGAAAATTATTCTTTTTCATTTTTTTTATAAATCTAATAAAAATTATTTCTTATAAATGGAGAACTTAAAAGAAATGCAAACTATACAAAAAGAAACTTACGAACTAATTGAGGTATCTGAAGAAGATATTGATTGTCATATTTGTTTATATGATGAAAATAATAATCAGCTTGTTAAAACAAGTTGCAATCATATTATTCTTATGAAATGTATTGATAAATGGTTAAAGGAAAAAGAATACTATCCACTTTGTAGAACTATTATTAAAAATAAAGTTCCAGAAAATTGAAATAACTGACATTAATGCTATATCTGATGCTCAAGATGGTATAATTGATATTTATGTTATATTTGCTGAGCAATATATGCAACAACAAATTATGGTGGTCATAATGAAGCAACATTGTATGGTTGTATTAGTAGTAAATTAAATATTAAAATTAAAACAATTACAAAAATTTACTTTTTCAAAAATCTAATAAATTGTTTTGTGTATAAATGGAGCAAATGGAACAAGAATCTTCTGTGAAAATTTTGTAAATATTATAATACAGCGAAATCAATTGATAACTTTACTTTATAAAAATTTACAAAAGATTGTTATAGAACTATATGTAGATCATGTATAAATAAATATCATGTGCAAAATTACAATAAAAATCGAATTCCTTGTCCATGTGTTGAAAAGTGTTGCTAAATATTATTTCAAACAACATTTACGACGAAATGCAAGTGAAGAACATACAAAAATATTATTAACAATGGATAATGAAGAGAAATCTACTTCTACAATGAATAATGAAGAAGTTGTAACTGAAGAAACAACTACATCAACAAAAAAGTAAAAGTTGTCAAGAAATTAAAGATTTTATTCTTTTTACATACATCCTTAACATTAAGATAAACGTAATAATAAATGTAAGAAATGTACTTTAGAATATAATAAGAATAAGAAAGCTTTAACTTTATGATTCATTATTTTTTAAATAATAATCTTTATTATTAATTAAATTAACTACTAAAATTAACTGATTGTTAAACTAAGTAATAAACTAATTAAGTGTTAAACTAAATAGTATACTAATTGATTGTTAAATTAAATAGTAAACGTATTCTTTTAAAAACTAAATCTTTTTATTTTTAACTATGACTGACCAATGTTTAAAAACTAATTCTTAAACTAAATAATAAACTAATTCTCTTTTTTATTAAGTATGTATAAAATAATATTCCTTATGTAACTATTAAATAATTATCATTTAATTAAAAAAGTTTTTTTTACAAATGTAATGAATTTTTTTGGAATAAATAAAAGAGCAAATGGAAAGTTACAGTGCTGCTCAACAAATACAACAATTTACTGTCGCCAAACTTTTGTAGTATAAATAAAAAATTTTGTAGTATAAATAGTTTGCAAGGATATTGAAATATATGTAAAGCTGATTTAATTACATTTATAATTAGTAATCGTTCAATTATTGTTAGAAATCTTCCACATATTCTTAGAAATTATGCATGTTAAGTAATTGAAAATAATATTAATATTATTAAAAATTATACACATGAATGCATTACTAAGCCTGGTACAGCTGTTGCTGAAGTAAGTGAATGTCACAAAAATTATATAATAGAAGTACGTTAAAATTGTAGAAATATTGTTAAAATTTATATACCTGAAATAAGTGAAAAATCATACAAATATTATTAAAAACTATACATTAGAAGTAAGTGATAATGTTTGGAATAAGTTACCATATTGTGATATTTATGAGGTTTCTCTAACTAAAGAAGATAAAACATTTTCTACAAATATATTTCTAAAACTGAAACCAAGAGATAGAAAAAAATTAAAGATTACTCAGTTGATAAAGCATTTGAAGACAGATTACAAACTATCAATTTAGATAAGAGCATAGATACTTGATCCTAATCATTTCTTAACTTAAATAAAAAGAAAAAGTTTTAAAATTGTTAAAAACTATTTGAAAGTACATCATGTTTTAAAGATAAATTTAAATTTATATTGTGAATTTAAACTGCAAACAAGTGGTATAAATGAAAAAGTTCAAGAGTTTAGACAACAAACACGAAGCTATACTATTATAACACAAAACATTTTTGTTAAAAATTTAAACACAGGAAAAGAGATATTTTAGAAAAAACATCTAATTTTCAAGCTCATGGCTCAGGATGGTCATTAAATAGAATTATAGGTTTACAGCTAGCAATTAATAAATAAATTCCACTAAAAGCAATATCTTATAATGATTCACCTAAAATAATAATAACATAAAGCTTGTGTTAGTGTAAAAAATAGTGATGAAAAATGTTTTTCTATGGGCTATAAAAGCACCTTTGTTTCATGTGGATAAAGATGCTGAGAGAATAACAAAATATAAAAATGTTGGACTTGATCGTGATAAAAAAGTTGAAAATATTGAATTTCCAGCATTAGTTGATCATATTCCAAAAATATAAAATTTAAGTAATGCAGCCATAAATGTTTCTTCATTTGATGATGAAGATGAAAAATATCAAGTGTAGCCATTAAAAATTACAAAATCTAGAATGGAAAAACATGTAACTCTATTTAATGAAAAATAATAATTTACACTATTGTTATATAAAAAATTTATCTAGACTTGTATCACATCAAATCACCAAACATGAAACAGTAACATTTATTTGTGATTTAAGTTTACTACATCTTAATTTTGTGCATTGTGTAAATGAATTATACAAGAAGAAACAAGTAAGTTCGTCATTATGATCATCTGTTATAGAATTCTTTTCCATTAATCTGTTTGTAAATTATTTGGTTTTCTAACTATTAAAATTTTTTGAAAAGCATCAACTATATTTTTAGCTTTTTTGTTATAAATAGGAACAGCAAATGAATATTTTGAAAAAAAAAACATTCGTTATTGTTAAAAATATTTATAACTTTTATTTATTTCAAAATTCCTTTTAAATTAACTGAATCCAAGTCCCGAGTTTGAGTCTCAGTCTGGCAAACAGTTTAATCTACCAGGAAGTTTCTTATTAGCACACTCTCTGCTGCAGAGTGAGAACCTCATTCTGGATACCTGAATCCATTTCTACTAGACCTGATTCTCTTAAATCATCTATACAAAATGATCAACATTGCTTCTTTTAAAATTCTTTCTAATTGGTGGTATGTAATTCATTAATTATATTTTCATGAATATTATTTAAATCTTCACCATCTACAAAAAATTTTTTAAAAATTTACTTTTTTTAGATTTACAAATTTTACAAATATTTTCAATTCCTTGTCTTCCATTTTTAGTTGTTATTTAATGTGAATTATTTGTTTCTGTCAACTTTTTACACTTTAAACAATAAATGTGACAGTCATGTGAAGTATGATTCGCCATTTATATATAAAAAATTTATATAAATTAAAAAGTTGAAATTAATATAATGTTTTCAATACTTCTAGATCATCACATAGTTTCTTAACTAAGCTTTTTTTCATATGTAATTATAATGAATTAGTGTAAATATCTACTGAATCAGTTGTAACTAATCCATTAAAATGACTATTTTTCGTATTGTTTATTTCTTTATTATAATGTTGCATAATTCCATCCATAACTCCGTTCCTTTGCTTTAAATGCAAAAGAAAATTGTTATAATCTTCATTATTAACATAGTTATTAAACTGTGTTAAAATGCTTGTGTATTCTGGTTTTGTAAGAAAATTTGATAATGAACTACCAAAATAATGTTTGTTAACTACATCTTTTGTGTCTATTTGTGCATTTTGTTTAACAAGTCTTCTATTTTTAAAAGCAATATAGTATTTAGTTATTTTAAATACTGTTTGAAATTCTTTTTGAAATTTTTAATTGAATTTTAATCTTAGATGTATCGATATTTGACGTTGTTTAATAATATTTTGTAATTGATTATTTGCTATAATTATCGTTGGATCTATTGATGACTGAAGTTGTTTAATAATATTTTCTATTTTTTCTAAATTGAATGTAGCTGTATTAACTACTTGTTCAGTTTGCTAATATGGATATGTCTTATTTCCAAAAATGACCATTTATTAAATTTAAAATCTCATTAAAATTTTAATCCACACATAGCAATTTTAAAATGAATAAACATAAATGACCAGTTATTACTTCATCAACATTTTGTATTCTGTCTGCATTGTAGTATAGTTCATTTCTTCCTAAATAGTTAAGTAATTGTTTCGGTATATTACCACTAAATGAATCAAAAACACTTTTTTATCATTTTTGTAATAACAAATGTAATGAGTACCAGGATTATCAGATGTATCTAAATTTACTTTAGCATATTCAGTTTGTAATGGTTTATTTACTAATTCATCAGTCATGAATTGACCACAAAAGTGTTTAATTTTTAATTGTTTAGTTAGTTTTTCCATATCAAAATTACTTAATTATTATTTTTAGGATATTTATAGGATTTTAGGATATTTTTAGGATATTTATTAATTACTTTTTAAATTTTTTTGTTTTCTTTATTCCATTAGTAACTTTTTTTCCGTCTCTAGGTAATGTCTTTTGTGTTCTTCTAATTCTTTATAATTTTTCTTTTGGTTTAATACTGTATTTGCAATTGTTGCAGATCCACCAGCTAATGAACCAATTGTCGCTAAATAAGGTAATGAACCTAATAATATTTGTAAAAATCCACCTGCATGTTGTGTTAATCCCTTGTCATCTTCCTTTTTTGCTAAATATTCAATAATTTTTTAACAAATGGAATAGCTATTGTAACAAGTAAATTTCCAACTACTTTCTTTTCATATTTACTGTTTTGAACATCTGTGTTAAAATGGTTCTATTGCATTTAATTGTTCATTATTTAACTTTAATTTAATTGACTTTGGTTTAGTTTTATCACTAGTTAACAAAGTACAATCAATTGTAAAGTTCTCTATTTATATAGTTAAAAATTTAGTAAAGATTTTTGTATATAGTTAGAAATTTATAACGATTTATTATACAGTTTACAAATGCATAAAAAATTTTATATAGCTTAAGAATGTACATAGATTTTTATATAGTTTAAAGACTTTTATAATCCTCAACCATTTTCATCAATATTAACATTGATTTCCATACCTAATTTTCTTTTTCATACATTATTCCTGAATCATTAGTTGCTGCAACTTTTTCACAAAATGAAGCATCATTTGCATACGCTCTTTTGCAGCTAACTGATGTTCTGTATCAGCTATATGCCTTTTTTCTATATCTTTATTATGTCTATAAGCAATATCATATTTTTTTTCAAGGTTCATCTAATACATTTATACCTTTATCACCTTTAGCTAACTTCTCTTGTAATTTTGTACCTAGGCCACAATAATTATAACGTGGTAGACGCATTTAAAATAATAATTGTTTAATTAAACTGTTTACTAATCCTTTTCCATATGTATCACTTTTTTAAAATGGATGTGTAAGATTATCCAAAAATCCATCCAAATATGGAATTTCCTTTGGATTATTAATTATAAATTCTCTAAATTTATTTATTAACATTTGTGAAATACTATCTTTATCATTATGATTATTATTATTTCCAGCTAATTCTTCACCAAGAATTACTGCTAATCTAACAATTAATTGTCTAACATCATTCAACCAAACATATTCAATTGTTTTATCTGTATGTTTTTTAACTACACTTTCACCTATTTTTTGGTTTACAGGAAACTTAGTTCTGAAGACTCTATAGTTGATTTTCTTCTTAAGTCTGGAAAATAATTATAAACAATTGGTTTTATCAAGTAATTAAATTTTTTTCCTCTCTTTGACCTTATTTATTTGGATTATTATCAGAATACAATGCTCATGAATTATATAATATATCTGCATATAGTGGTAAATCTTCACCATTAACTTTTCATTTAAATCATCTACGGTAATTTGATTTTCAGTTTAAAGTCTCATTAATCCATCTGTGCTTCATATGTTTTTCCACCAATCTTTAATTTATCACCATTAAATTCTACAGGTAAATTACCAACATTTAAACATACCAACAGGTTTTAAACCAAATACTTTATCTTCATTCTGATTAATATACTTTAACGTTCTTTCGCTAACATTTATTTTTTTAGTTTCATTTTGACAAATACTTGATTCTCTTTCTTCTTCATATTTATTATATACATCTATAATTTCTGATTCACGTAATGTGTAATCGTCTTTTTCAGCAATATCATCAGACCAATGTATTAATTTTTTAATTTTTCATAAATCTATATGATGATATGGAATCATTTGTTTTTCAACTTCTCTATTTTCCTCAATTGGTTTTAAGACATTATCACCTAAACCTTTAATACCTTGTTTTTCTTTTTGAATAACATCAGTAACAGGTTGATCCTCCTTTTTTCTATTTCTGATATTCTGTTCTTTGTTGCTGTTTCCAAGTTTAAATTTTTCTTTTAGTTCTTCAGCTTTCTTTATATTTAGTTTAGCTTGTTTAACAATTATTCATCATCCTTTTTCAAACATTTATTAATGAAAAACATTAATTGTATTTATATTTCCATTTATGTTAATATTAATATTTATGTTTAGTGTTAAAGTTAATGTTTAATGTTTATGTTGTTAAGAAATGTATTTTATATCTAAACTTACCTTCATTTAGTTTTCTAGACATATATATTGTTAAAAACCAAATTCATCATTCCAACATTTACTCAACATTTTTATAAAAATTACATAACTTTAAATCTCCACTACAAATTCTTGATAAATATGATTTAAATCATCTTGTCAATAATTATTTTACCAATGTAAATTGTCTCTAGCCAAGTGTTATGGTATTTTTGAATAAGGTTGTACTAAATAAAGCAATCTACATCTTTGTGTCTACCGCTAGTAAAATATTCTTATACGATATCTTGATTTTCTAGAATAATATCATCAAATTGAATTGCCTTCACATTCATTTAATGGAATAATTTTTTCATTATTTTCAATAAAACTAACAATGTTCTCATTAATTTTATGTTCAATTTTTTTACATTGTTCTATAAATTCTTGATATTTTGGATGTTTTAAACCTTTTGAATAAATATAAAAATGATTAATTTTATTCCAATTAACCATCCTGGAGCTAAAATATAATAATTAAAAATTAATAATGTTTTTACACAACCACTTGGTCCAGTTACTGTATATCTTATAGAATTTGGTAGAAGTTTACCATATCTGTCTTTTAAATTTTTTTCTGGAATTCTTGCTTTAGGTTCTTAATTTGTGTTGTTCACTTATTAATATTTTGTTCATTTATTTATATTTTTTCATTTCTTAATATTTTTTCATTTATTAACAATTTTACAGTAGTAAATGAACAGATTATGTAAACTTTGTGTAAATTTTCTATAAACGTTAACTGTTCGAATATGTGATAATTACACTAATGTTTCATTAGTTGGTTTTTATTCAACTTTTTTTAACGCCAAATTTTACAACAACATATAATGAACTTTATTGTTATGGAGAAACAATAGAAATTACTGTAGGTTAGTATAGTTTTAAAAATTTAAAAAAAATTATAAATTTGAAAAAAACTAATATACACATTAAAGCAGATGAGCAGATAGTATTGGAAGTTTATTTGGTTTTAATAATAAAATTGTTCAAGCTAATAAAAAAGCTGTAGCTAAAGATATTCCTAAAATAATAGTTTTGAATTAAAGATATATAAATTTTAATCTTGCTGTTGGAAGTATGTAAAATTTAATGATTATTTTCTTAAAGGATCCAATACTACTGCTTCAATTATGAATAATGCAGAGTTTGGCGGATCGATAATTTAGGTACCAAATTATCCTGTAAATGTTCCTATTTTTTATACAATTCAAATTTTAGAAGTTACTATAACTGATGAAAATGATAATTTAATTGACTTTAATGGTGCTACTGTAACAGTTATTTTAAAATTATCTTAATGAATTTTTTCCTTCATAAATAAATAATTGCTAACACAATCATAAACTAATTTGAAACATATCAGTTTTGTTCATTTCCTGTTAGGGAAAAATCTAATAATAATTTAAATTTTACTGACAAAGATACAGAAATTGAAATAAATTTTGTTGAGGATGGGTTCATCCAAATCATGCAGAATTATACATGAATTTTTTTATTATTGGAAATCATGGTACAGATTATCCAACTTATGATGCAAAATCAAACAAAAAATTAATAATAATTATGTAACTAAATTGTTTGACTTTATGACAATAAAAAAGGGAATGACATATTATCTAGAATTGAACATCCTATTATTTCATCAACAGTTTCACTACATTCAACTTCATCTGTTACTGACAAAATAAGTTTATCAGGATATATTCTTAATACAGGAAAAATAGTTGAAGTACTTTATCTTTGTCAATGCTTGGTGGATTTTTTAATGATTATAAAGGAATTATGTTTGAAGGAAACTTAACTGTAGTTTTTACACATAGTTCATTTTCTGAAGATTCAATTCTGCATTTGTTTCATAAAAAATGATGCTGGTTTTGAAATAAAAGATTATTATAGAATCTATAGGAATTCGTGTACCACTTGTTAAATATGAACCAAATTATGAACTTGAACAATGTGAAAATATTTTTAAGAATCTAAAATTTCCTATTTCTTTTTATGAACTTCAGACAGAAGAAACTGCTGGTCTATCTAGTAGAAATAGTATTGAACTAGATATAACAAATTTCTATATCTCTACTGAATTTGACATGCCATATTTTGTTTTTTAGTATTTTAGACATATCGTAAAAATAATCAATTAGTTGATTCATCATTATTTGATCATGTTAAACTATAGAATATATATTTCGAAAATAGTAAAAATGAAGTTTTTCCTCAAGAAATGTGGAATATTAATACACCAAATAATTTTCTAAAAGCATGTGATGCATTTCTTGATTTTAAAAGAATTACTTTACTAAAATATGATATTGATATTAATCCAATTTGTTCTATAACTTATTATCCGATTTTTGTGTCCAATTGTTGTAATCAATATGACACATAGAAAAATGTTATAACTACACAAAAAACAAATATGTAACAATATGCAACTTTTAATAATAAAATTGCAAATGATACACCTGCTTATGTAATTATGTATGAGAAAAAGAATCTTACTTATTGTGCACAACATAGATTACTTACCGAAAATTTTTAATTATTGACACTTGCTTCTAAATAAATGAATGAAAAACTTAAAAAAATTATAAAAGTGTTAAGTTCATGCTTATATACATTTCTGAAACATTTTAAGAAAAATAGGAAAAATTAAAACTGAAAATTTAATATAATTTACTTTTGTTAACTAATACATTTTAATTAATTTACTTACATTTACAATGTGATTTTTTTGAAAGAATAACTTACCTTTATTAACTAATCCATGTTATTTTGCTACAATCGTGCTGCAAATAAAATATTGTAGTAAGAAATCAGTTGTTTATTGTATTTAGTTGTGTTATTGTAAAGAATGAGTATTTAGATAAAATTTTATAATCGGTTTATTTAATTAAATATACTGAATTTTTAATTTAAATGTTAAAATTCATTTGTTTTACTTATAAAATACCGAATTATTTTATCGTGTTAGTGTGCCGTAAGCTACAAAATGTATCTACTGTGGAAATCACACGTACAGACGTATGAGACAAGTGGCACCCAATCGCCTGACCACACTCGAAGTCCGTGAGTTCTGTGGAGCACCCCATTCTCCCTCTCACGATGTCTAATGACTACTGAGATCCCTGATATGGAGTACCTGGCAGGAGGTGGCAGCACAATGCACCTAATATGAAAAACGTATGTTTTTGTGGGTGTCTGGATACTTTTGATCATATAGTGTAAGCCTCTAGTTACCAGAAGTATGTAGTGGTTTGGTAGGATGAAAATATTTCATTATGGTAAGTTTGGAGATTAGAATACAGTTTTTTTTATATTTTCTTTTTGTTCACCAGCACACAGAAACACACGTGATAAAGTTCACAACAAAATCCAGTGTGATTAGAACCTCATCGGCCATGGTTTGCCAGCTGACCTTTTTTAACGCGTTTTTGTTATGTCAGTTTCTTGTCTGTCTGTGTAACTGAGCGATAAAAATTTTGAATTGATTTTAAGCTGACTACTCGAAGTGATAGAGACACGAAACTTTCAACAAGCGCAAAACCGGATGGCAGTGCTGTTTTAACTCGTTTTTGTGTCTCTTTTCCTGTTGCAGTTGCAGGAAAAGGATTGCTGGCAAGCCCCCATGTAAGCTAGAATCTCTCTAATTAATACCTTCGCGATATTTTTGGGAGCTATACATAGCAGGTGATGGGAATCTGAAATAAACCTGAAATTTACTACATGTGTCTGCAGGGTTCTCTTCAAAATATTAGAAATCGACTGAAAAATTTCACACACATAAAACTAAAAAGCAAGTAATAATTATTTACATAAGACTCAATTTTTAATATACAGTGTTTTTAAAGCGGACTGAAAAGGATAAAACAATTTCTCCTAGACTATTACAACTACCTAACACCATATAGATTGTCCTGAAAACTAGTGAATGTGAATTTTTAATAGATACAGATGAAACTGCTTGTAAGATAAAAGGTGGGGCACGTGCAATACATAACTGTTCTATGAGTAGTTCACCTCCTTACCATTATCTGTTGTAAATCTTACAAGTATTTTCATAGCTATTAAAAGTTAACATCACAAATGTTCAAGACTATATCCATGAGTTTGAAAATCTGTATGAATCTACAGGAAATTGTTTTATATTTTTTAGTCCAATTTAAAAATGTGGTATATTAAAAAATGTCTTTTATTAAAATAATTACTCAGATGGTGATATTTGTATACATTACTTTTCATATCCCATAGCTCTGGTGATAGATGAAACACAAGTTTGAAAATCATAGATCACTCATTTGTCAACTTCTCCTTTGCTGTAAACAACAAATTCACAATAACAAACAACTGACAAACCTGGTGGCTCTGTGTGTCCTCAGAGTCCATAGGCTTCACTGCCAGTGTCATTTTGGGTAAAATAAAACCACTGACTGCTGGGGCTGGCACGCTTTACCACTTATATGGGAACGATAGCAGCATCTGGAACCAATAAGAGCAGGTCGTAGTATCACGTGCACAGAAGATGAGTTGCGTAGCTCACAGCAGCTCCGGTCTTCCGAAGGACCAGTGACATTAAGTATGCAGAAGGGCAATCTCCTCACTTGAAACCACACAAGCGTTGAGCATCTGTCATTGCTTTTGCTCGATATTCAATGCCCACTTCGATGCCCCAGTACGTGTACATTCTTGGTCTCTGTTAAAATTGTTGCTGTTTATTCTAATCTCGGTTGGCTGAATTATAATGGAATCCCAGTTTGATGATACATGGGACAAGACTCTCGTCTCTTCAGTTTGTCCTTTTTTTGTCCGTTTTCCAGGCAGTTCTCGGCTATGACCTTTGTTTAATTTGTCACATGTGCTCAGTACAACGATCTGCAAATGTGCGAATTGTTCGACTTATACATGGTGAGAGGGTACTGCAGTCACAAGAAACCATTCACGCTGGACGCTTGGAGAACTATGTCGTTTTTAACAGGGTGCAACGTGCCTTATACATTAAAGCCCCAAAGAAACTGGTATAGGCATGCGTATTCAAATACAGAGATACGTAAACAGGCAGAATATGGTGCTGCGTCGGCAATGCCTATATAAGACAAGTGTCTGGCGCAGTTGTTAGATCGGCTACTGCTGCTACAATGGCAGGTTAATAAGATTTAAATGAGTTGCAATGTGATCTTATAATTGGCGCACAAGCAATGGGACACAGCGTCCCCGAGGTAGCGATGAAGTGGGGATTTCACTGTACCACCATTTCACAAGTGTACTGTGAATATCAGGAATCCAGTAAAACATCAAATCTCTGACATCGCAGCGGCCGTAAAAAGATCCTGCAAGAATGAGATCAACGACGACTGAAGGGAATAGTTCAACTAGACGGAAAGGCTACGTTCTGCAGATTGCTGCAGATTTCAATCCTGGGCCATCAACAAGTGTCAGCATGTGAACCTTTCAACGAAACATCATCGGAATGGGCTTTCAGAGCTGAACACCCACTCGTATACCGTTGATGACTGCACAACACATAGCCTTACGTCTCGCCTGTGCCAGCGTTGCAGGTTTGAATCCTGCCTCAGGCATGGATGTGTCTGATGTCCTTAGATTAGTTAGGCTAAAGTAGTTCTAAGTTCTAGGGGACTGATGACCTGACATGTTAAGTCCCATACTGCTCAGAGCCATTTGAACCTCGCCTGGGCCCATCAACACTGACATTGAACTGTTGATGTCTGGAAACATGTTGCCTGGTCGGATGAGTCTTGTTTCAAATTGTATTGAGTGGATGGGCGTGTATGGGTTTGGAGACAACCTCATGAATCCATGGAACCTGTATGTTAGCAGGGGACTGTTCAACCTGGTGGAGGCTCTGTAATGGTGTGGGGAATTTGCAGTTGGAGTGATATAGGACCCCTGATACATCTAGATACAACTGTGACAGGGGACGCATACGTAAGCATCCTGTCTGATTACCTGCACCCATTGATGTACATTGCCCATTCTGATGGACTTGGGTATTCCAAGAAGACAATGCTTCACCCCACACCTACAGAATTGCTACAGAGTGCCTCCAGGAACATTATTCTGAGTTTAAACACAACCCATACATGAACATTATTCAGCATATCTGGGATGTCTTGCAATGTGCTGTTCAGAAGAGATCTCCACCTCCTCGTACTCTTACGGAATTACGGACAGCCTTGCAGGATTCGTGGTGTCAGTTCCCTCCAGCACTACTTCAGACATTAGTTTAGTCCATGCTACCTCGCATTGCGGCACTTCTGCATGCTCGCGGGGGCCCTAAACGATATCAGGCAAGTGTACCAGTTCCTTTGGCTCTTCAGTGAATTTTGGGACTGGGCCGTAACACTGGTTTGAGCCCATGTCTCTGTAGCACACGTCCTAAATTGCTCCTTGTTGCCACAGTATGGCAGGAATGCCGCCAACTTGGCCTCTTCTGCCAGTCCACAATGCATCCTTTGCTGGTGGCATCTGAACGCACTTGCAGTGGTTCCCTTGCTGTTACCATTCTCTCTGAACATGCCTCTCAAATGCTGCAATTAAGACTGTGGGTGCTCTCTGCCAGAATTAATGTTTTATTTGTGTACTAAAGTGTTCAGGACCGCTTTATTGTGTACCGGGTGGTTAGAACTATTGGCGTTAAAGTACATAGCAGTGTACATTTGTTTCCAGTACACAGAATGATGGGGTAGGTCTCCAGTGTTCCACTCAGTTAAAACGTCGAAGAATGGTAGCTTGTCATCCGTGTCCATTTCGGTAGTAAATTTAATGCTAGGATGGACACCGTACGTATGATCGACGTATTGATACAGTGTATTTTCACCATGAGGACATATCAGAAACTTGCCATCAGTGTACTGTAGGAATCAAGAAAGATGCAACGCCGCAGAGTAGAGAGCCTGCTTCCCAAAGTGCTCCACAAACAAATTTGCGACCGCCAGAGACGGTAGTAAACCCATCGCCGTGCCATTCCTTAGATCACAGTATTCGTCAAAGCATAAAAATTGTGTTGTCATTAGGACATAACAGAACAACTTGATGGACCCATGTAGAAACTGCAGGGCCAAAAGATCGAGGGTGTGTTTTATATCCAGAGGTGGCGTCACAACAGCATGCAGCGTCACTTTTTTACGAGGGTGCCGGTACAAGGCAAGTTGAATTTTTTGGTCCAACAGTTTCCACCTACGATCGTCAAGTTGTTTCATTATATATATTAACAGATGACGGACGGCACACCTATGGGATCACCACTGGTTGCGACAGTCACGAATTTGTTCATGGAGCACTTTGAGGAGTAGGCTCTGAACTTAGTGACGATGCGTCCGCCTTGCTTCCTACGGTATGTTGACGACACCTTCTTGATATGGTGTCAAGACGAAAATACACTGCTGCAGTTCGTCGATCACATTAGCGATGTCCATCCCAACATCAAATCTGCTATACAGATGGACAAGGATGGCAAGTGTCGTTTGCGGCATAAAGCGTGACGTGGTTAGTAAATGCGTCCTCGACAACGAAAATAAACTGCCGCCCGAACTGTCCCTTCCTCAGACCAGGTCATTTTGTGCTTCTGGCGTGATGGCATGCTTTTCACTTCGTACAATCACGTTCGGTTGTCTTACTTGTTGCCACATCTCACATTTCCTAGCTTTCACTGCAACCTTCCATCTGAGAATGGCATGTTTCCACTCCTCTCCGTCGCTTTGCAATGGCCAAGGTGCTGATGATAGTGCTCTATTAATCCTCCAAAAGTGCGTCAACCCTATTTTACACCTTCGTTCTTTCACATATCACCGAAAACATACCCTCCGCTCGAACGTGCACATTCGCACATCCTCTCCACCAAAGCCGTATGGCAGAAAGTCTTTTACTCTGCGGATTTCTGGCTGTTGGTCCTGTGCTGCTGCTAACTCTTATACTGTCGGATGCACACCTGGTCCCATTACTGTGACATTGCCATTACAACCTCATTATTTTCTCGCTCGATGTGATCATCGCCGTCCTTCCGCGAAGGATTTCGGCTGAACTAGCCTGCAAATTTGTTATGTTTAACCTGGCAATATGCGATTACTGGAGCGTTTTATTGCATTGACAGAGCTCAACACATCACTCTGTTACTCATGTATCTCACAGTTCTTAGGAACGCTAGAGCGTGATGGTCTATATATAATCGAGTTTCCCGGCTGAGCAAGTAACTCGTAAGCTGTTTTGTCGCATAGAAAATGGCCAGCATTTCTAGTTTGATAGTGAAATACGGTCTCTCTGCGTACAGTAGCTTCCATCCATATGTGGCTACAATGTCCACATTCCTATTATTGTCTTCCTATTATAGACATCCGCACTTGTATCTGTGAAGAGTTGGAAAGGTGCTGAGAAGTCAGGGTATGCCAAACAAATACTGTCATGGCATACAATCATTACCTTCTCGAATGCATTTTCCTCCTCGTTTCTCCAGCACCACCTCTTGCCCCTCTTCAACAGGGTGCATAGGGAGCTCAACATGTGCGCAAAGTTGACAATGTGGCCCCTGTAAAATGAAATCAACTCCAAAAACTGTCGTACTTCCCGTACGCAGGACAGCCGTTACATTTTCGTGATTTCCATTAATTTGTACTCTTCCGAACGCATATCTTCTGGCGAGATCTCGAACCTGATATATACCACTCTATCTGTTCACAGATTTGCTTTGTCCGACTTGAACATTACGCCATATCATTGGAGTACCGCCAGCAAGTGATTTATGTGGCCCATGTATTCTCCAAATGTTACAGACGCGACAGTCATATCGTCGGTGTAGGCAACAAAGAATTTCCTTGTCTCTGGTGTGATAATACTATTCAGGGCCCTCACAAATGCCAAACTTGAGTCCTTAAGCTCGAATGGTACTCAGTTGTACACGCATTGTTTCCTCTCGATTATGTAGGCAGTGTACTTTCAACAGGATGGATCGAGTTCATCTTGACTGAAACTGGCTGTAATTTCAAAGGTCGACAGCCAAATTTTTCCAGCGAATTGGTGTAGTACGTCCTGGATAGGTTCTGGCCTTGTTCCGTCTGCCTCAGTGCGATCATTTAACGCCCTCGCATCGAGGAAGTAACAGAGTGATCTGTCCTTCTTAGGCACAATCGCGAGCGAATTTACACCTTCCATTGCGGTCCACGATATGAATCCCGCTGCCTCCATCACCAGTATTTCTTCCCTGGTAGCTTTTTCGGTGCTTCCAAGCCACTGAGTACGCTTTACGGACCGCTCCCCGAAATCCTCTGGGTAGGAACTAGAATGTATCGCTGAATTCCGTGATTGTTTTCTCCACCTCCTGTCTCTGTTCCCGGCTCAGCCGAGGGTTATCGTGAATACGCTCTCTAGGTATTCCACTCGGATCAGCCTCTCGGTTTTCTACATCCACTTCTGGTTGATTGCCTGTGCACAGGGTGCCATCTACCATGCCTCTTGTTTCTGAGTGAGACGTGATAAATTTATTTCGCCACTGCGACGCATGAAAACACTTACGGTCCTCAGAAAACCGTCTGACTTTTGCACATTTTTCGACCGTGGGCGGAACAATATTACCTTCTACTGCTGGAGAATGGACGTATACGGCACTCGTACTTTTCGTGGTACACCCCACAATGCTTCTTAGCCACTCTGCAATCTCCTTCAATTCTCCGCTCCATATGGACTTCTCAGTTGCTGTAGGGGCTTCACCTTCAACCTGTGTCATTGTCTCGGCGCTACTGTTGTCACGGCATCTGACTTTGGTCTCTCTCTCTGTGTTAGATTCCTTTTGGAGCGTATCTGCTGTATTCGCGTGGGCGGCTCTGGGTGTCACGGGAGCGAACTCGTTAACGGTCTCTGGTTCTCTAAATCATAAAAATAAATGTGCGAGGGTCTCTAACCTACGAGCAGTCACATCATGTCCATCAGATTCTCTTTGTCGACTGTGTATGGAAAATCCTCATAACGACTTCAAATTGACTTCATCTGGAACCCATGTTCCCTCTAATAAATCACATTTTAGTTCCCGTGGCCCACCAATGAAAATTTCCTCGACTTTCTTACATTTTACTAAATTAATAGTGCCCTTAATGCTCTCTGCACCCCACGCGAACGGATCTTTGAACAAACTGTCCACGATTTTAGTGGTCCAATCCATGACCACCAATCTACTCGAGAGTATGTCATTACCAGTTATAAAATCGAGTGACAACCCACAGATGACGGCTCACCTGGAAGCCACTTATTCCTTTGCTTAGCGACACCAAGACCTGTTCATCTACCTTCTTCATTTTCGCCCAAAAACCGGGATTTATTGAGATTTCTTTTACAGTCACTCCTGACTCGGAATCCAGACATGTTCTCGTCTTAATTCCATCCATGATTATCTCAATGAGGGGACACCGATTTTCTGCTTTTCGGGTCAGCTCTGTGTCACCATACTACTGGCCAGTGTTGTATTGCACTTGATTGCCAGTACTACCTATTGCGTATGTGATTCCCTTCTGTACTGAGGTGTCCCCGACGATATCTCATTGTCTCTGATAATTTACTTGTGCGATCTCATGCACTACTCCCTCACTCTCTCTCAATACGCGATACTTGCACGCGATTCACGTGGCGTCTGTAGTGTGTCACTTCGTTCTGCCCTGCTCTCCCTCGTGTGGACCATGGCTTCTATCTCACTCTCACCGATTCCCTTCTTCTCTCCTTCTTCCGTTATTGTGCCATTTCTGCCTATCATTACGCGGCACCAACCCTTGTGGCGCCCTATTTTTTGTCCTAGCGTGTGCCGTTCTTTGTTTCTCCTTCTTTTCAGTGTCATCTAAAGACGTTAAACTATAAAAGAACTGTTCCGCCGACAATGCCCCCACGAGTGTACGTTCTACGTGAGCAGTAAAATGTGCGTGCATTTCTTATCTGTCATTTTGTCGTCCAAGTGACCCGCCAGAATGACAAAGTGAGCAGCGTATGCGGCCATGGATTGGCGTGACTGTGGCACATACTGTCCCCGATATATTCTTGTCTTTGCACATGCATGTGCGACCAGGTTCCAGTACGTTGCCAGAATTTGGTGCAGAAATCCTTGTAACTACTGTTCTCACAAATTGTTACGTCAAACCAGACAGCCTCCTCCTGTTCGAGCGCCTGCCGTGCAACAAATAAGGCATTTCATCCCCCCCCCCCCCCCGACTCCTTTCGCATGCAGATTGGTACAGCGCGTTCGATCGAACTTAGGCAGTGGTATGTCCACACCATGCATCGGGAATGCGGCCTGCAAATTCGCTGGCGTGACCTGTGTTACAAGGATAGTCTCCTATCGTATTACAGACACTTCTTGCTCGAGGGCTGACACTCTCGTTTGTGTTTCCCTGCACGATTTACTTTCGTCGTCAAAGTGCACAGATATGTCAGTTACCTTCGCGTTTACCCACGTTTCTAGGTTGTCTACCTTCTTTTCACACGCTTGTCTCACCTCGTCCTGGCCGTTAATGACCTCCGTCTGTATATTTTTGGTTTCCGTCCCCAATTCGCCCCCAACTTCAGCGATCTGTCCATCAATATTCTGGCTGCAAAGTCTTAGCTCAGCTTCCCGTTTTTCAAATCGTGTTTTATTCTTCTCTCTCTTGGCGATTAACTGAGATGTGTGGTTTACTAACACGCGAGAATTCTATCCAGTGGACTCTGACTTTGCGTATCCCCTACAGACGTACGTTGTGTTTTCTCGTTCACCCTCGAACTTTCCTTAAATGACCTCGTGGTTTTTAGTGTACGCTGAATTGGTGTACTCCTCACAGGCGTACCTCGAGTTCCGTTACTCACACCCAAATTTTCCTCCATTGGCCTGACAGTTTCCACATTCATCAATCTGCCAGACCTTAGTTATGTAGAAAAACGTGCAAAAAATGCGCCAAAGAACAAACTGAGACCGACAATACCATGCTGATCACCTCGCTGGTCGCAACCAGAACAATGAAAACGTGGAACAGAATATTCGCAACAACAAACTACACATTCTAAAACTCCACCATAAAATACGGGGGAGGTTGTGGGAACCGAAACTAAAACAAAGTTATGAGATAGCGATATGCACATATACAGAGCGTGGCAGAATCGCATATACAAGGCACAAAAGGGCAATACACTGGCGGAGCTGTCATTTGTGCTCAGGTGATTCGTGTGAAAACATTGCCGATGTGATTATGGCCACACGACGGTAATTAACAGACTCTGAACGCAGAATGGTAGTTGAAGTTAGACGCATGGGACATTCCATTTCGGAAATCTTTTGGGAATTCAATATCCCGAGATTCACAATGTCAAGAGTGTGCCGATAACACCAAATTTCAGGCATTACTTCAGGTTACTGGCCAACGACCTTCACTTAACGACCGAGAGCAGCGGCGTTCGCGTAAAGTTGCCAGAGCTAACAGACAATATAACTCGCCCGAAATAACCGCAGAAATCAATGTGGGACGTACGACGAATGTATCCGTTAGAAGTGCGGCGAAATTTGGTGTTAATGGGCAGACGACTTCGCCTGCAGCGCCTCTCTTGGTCTCGTGACCATATGACCTGGTCATATGGGCCTCGATTTCAGTTGGTAAGAGCAGATGGTAGGGTTTGAGTGTGGCGCAGACCCTAAGAAGCCATGGCCCCGGTCTGTTAACAAGGTACTGTGCAAGCTGGCAGTGCCTCCATATCGATGTGGGCTGTGTTTGCATGGAATGGACGGGGTCCTCTGTTCAACTGAACCGATAATTGACTGGAAATAGTTATGTTCAGCTACCTCAAAGACCATTTGCAGCCATAGACAAACATCATGTTCCCAACCAACAGTGGAAGTTTTATGGATGGCAATGCATCCTGTTACCTGGCCACATTTGTTCGTGATTGGTTTGTAGAACACTCCAGACAATTCGAGCGAATGATATGGCCACCCAGATCGTCCGACTTGAATCCCAGCGAACATTTATGGGCCATAATCGGGAGTTCAATTCGTGCAGAAAATCCTGTGCCGGCAGCACTTTCACAATTATGGACTGCTATAGAGGCAGCAGGGCTGCAGAGGACTTCAACGACTTAATGAATTCGTGCCACATCGAGTTGCTGCACTGTGCCGGACGAAAGGAGGTCCGACAGGATATCAGGAGGAGTCCCACAACTTTTGTCACGTCAATGTACACGAGCTACAGCTATGTGTACTTGCTACTGCTCGTGTGAAACACAGTCAGCACACTCAAACACATCATCCCTGCGCCTGACATCACACACAAAGAAGTTAGCATAGTCTATTAAAGGTAAGGAACGTTAATTTTTCTAAGTCCTGTCTAAAACTCTAGACATTCGCACACTGGCAAAAACATGAGAATGAAATGTAGTGAACTGTGAAATTCTCCTCTCTGACATGAAATGACGTGTAAATGAACAATGAGATCACCATAAACTGGACGGCAATAATTGACATCAAAAAGAAAGTAGGTGTTAGGTGTTGTATTCACCTTTTGCGGTCTCTAATTATCCACCCAACCATCTTTTACGAGGTCTGCAAAATTCTCTCTTTCCAGCCGACCAATAATTCATTATCTTTTTTGGCAACTTCTTGGGATGTGGTGCCACATAAGAATTTTGAAAACTAAATGGTCGGATAAGGTGAGAACTGAGGAGATCCTCCAGAGAATCGGAGAGGAAAGGATATGGAAAACACTGACAAGAAGGGACAGGATGGTAGGACATCTGTTAAGACATCACAGAATAACTTTCTTAAAAACTGTAGTTGAAAATAGAGATTAGAATACATCCAGCAAATAATTATGAGATTAAGGGATTAATAAGCGAATGGAACAGGCTTTTAGATAAATAAAAGGTGAATTGACTGCATTTATTTCAGTAATTTTACACATAAAACATCTACATCTACATGGATACTCTGCAAATCACATTTAAGTGCCTGGCACAGGCTTCATCGAACCACCTTCACAATTCTCTATTGTTCCAATCTCGTATAGCACGCGGAAAGAACGAACACTTATATCTTTCCGTACGAGCACTGATTTCCCTTATTTTATCGTGGTGATCATTTCTCCCTATGAAGGTCGGTGTCAACAAAATATTTTCGCATTCGGAGGAGAAAGTTGGTGATTGGAATTTCGTGAGAAGATTCCATCGCAACGAAAAACGCCTTTTTTTAAA
Organism: Schistocerca americana; assembly: GCF_021461395.2. NCBI lineage: Eukaryota > Metazoa > Arthropoda > Insecta > Orthoptera > Acrididae > Schistocerca > Schistocerca americana. Next base: position 653,198,730 of record NC_060130.1, on the reverse strand, counting down.
TGATGTCCAGCCCGAATCCTGTATCATTTCTGTGACACTCTCTCCCATATTTCGCGATAATACAAAACGTGCTGCCCTTCTCTGAACTTTTTCGATGTACTCCGTCAGTCCTATCTGGTAAGGATCCCACACTGTGCAGCAAAAATGGTTCAAATGGCTCTGAGAGCACTATGGGACTTAACATCTATGGTCATCAGTCCCCTAGAACTTAGAACTACTTAAACTTAACTAACCTAAGGACATCACACACATCCATGCCCGAGGCAGGATTCGAACCTGCGACCGTAGCAGTCGCGCGGCTCCAGACTGAGCGCCTAGAACCGCTAGACCACCGCGGCCGGCACTGTGCAGCAGTATTTTAAAAATTGACGGACAAGCTTAGTGTAGGCAGTCTCCTTAGTAGATCTGTTTCATTTTCTTAGTGTCCTGCCAATAAAACGCAGTCTTTGGTTAGCCTTCCTCACAACATTTTTTTATGTGTTCCTTCCAATTTAAGTTGTTTGTAATTGTAATACCTAGGTATTTAGTTGAATTTACGGCTTTTAGATTAGACTAATTTATCATGTAACCTAAGTTTAACGAATTCCTTTTAGCACTTATGTGGATGACCTCACACTTTTCAAAATTTAGGGTCAATTGCCAATTTTCACACCATTCAGATATCTTTTCTAAATCGTTTTGCAATTTGTTTTGATCTTCTGATGACTTTATTAGTCGACAAACGACAGCGTCATCTGCAAACAATCTAAGACGGTTGCTCAGATTGTCTCCAAAATCGTTTATATAGATAAGGAACAGCAAAGGGCCTATAACACTACCTTGTAGAACTTAAGAAATCACTTCTGCTTTACTCGATGACTTTCCGTCAACTACAACAAAAACAAAAAATTACAAATCTCAGTGCTTGTTTGACTAGGCATGGACACGACGCAGTTATTAAGGGGAATGAGGGGGGAATGAATCACCTCACCATTTTTCATCGTCATTTATCTCGTGGTGATGACGGCGGCAGGCGCTGTGCCGGGACGGCGTGTCTCCACGTAGCAGCGGCGGGGATTTGGTAACTTTCATCAGCGACCCGCGGCTTTACAGCAAGGCGCAGATACGGTCTCCGCGTTGACTACTCGCCTTGTGTTACGTGGCCGAAGCCGAGAAATCCCGGTGTTGGAAGGCGGATGGAGGCGATGGATCGCCCATGTCCTCTGCTTCCGCGCTGTCTCACAGACTGCTTTTTTTTTTTTTTTTTTTTTTTTTTTTTTTTTTTTTTTTTTTTTTTTTTTTCCCCGTCTTCATCCAGCTCTAAGCTCAACTGCTTCTCGGAATATCCATCCTCTCGACGTTGTCATTAGCGGACTAAATCTGCATTGCCTCCAAATTAGTGATCGCCGTTTCATGACCACGCCTCCCTGTGCAGGGTGCAACTTTCTTATCTTACGTGAGCTGCTGTGCGAGTCGAGAATTGGCGTCTTCCTCACGCTTTCACTGTCAAGGCTGTTTCCAGCTTTGGCCGCACGTTGTTTCGATGTTCCTCTACATTTCTATGTTGCAGTGAAAGCAGTCATACAGCAGTTCTTTGTAACAGCTCTCTCTGTGCAAGGCCTTGACAGCCTGACGTTTGTGCTTCGTCTAGGAATCTGCTGGCATTCGTAATTTATATGCGAAGTCCCTCCGTTTCAGACAACATCTTTTTAAGCAGGCTGACTTCTGCTGTAGTTCTTTCATCTCCATTGTCTCTCTGTGTGAATTTTTGGCACTTTGTGTTTGCACTTCCTCCCAGTGCGTGTGGGTTGATTGAATTCTGGACACGTTCTCACTTTTTGAGGCAGATAAAAACGGCTGCTCTCAGGCAGAAGATTCACACGCCTTTACGTGCGCACTCTCGGTGCTTTTTTGTATACGCTTCGTTCATTTGCTGCAGGAGTTCATCAGTTTTCGGCACGCTTCTCATTGTTTACAAGGATCTTCGCAAGGTGTCCATTCTTCAGCGAGGCGGAGGCATCCTCCTGTCTACCTTCTGTGTTGCTGTAGAATGACTCCTATGTCCGCGTCTTGGGCGTTCGCTGCATGGGGTCCGCCTTTCTCCTCGTCCTGGTCTGCTGGCACTGTGATTTGGCGAAAGTGGTCACCAGCAGAGGTGTCATAGTATGCCTTTTCTTGGTGTGCAGAGTAACAGTATGCGCGTTGCCTGTAGTTGCTGGACCCACGTTCCACACATGGTGCTGGGGTATCGATGTTGTAGCACACACAAAATCGTGTAATTCTATTGCAAGTTGAGTCACGTTTAGAAGGTACGACCAAAAGATCACACATGGCCGGATGTATACCAGTATGAATAATGATCATCAGTAAGAAAAGCATTTGCTGGTGGTGGTCATTCTGATCATACTGCTACTCCAACACGCATTCCAATGCTTGTCTTATACATTTACGATTACTGACAGACACGGGAGTTAAACCAGCATCTTCTGGAGAACTAAAATAAATATTGTTGACATATGTTCCAGGCAATCAGGACCAATAACTTCCAGAACGAGATTTTCACTCTGCAGCGGAGTGTATGCTGATATGAAACTTCCTGGCAGATTAAAACTGTGTGCCCGACCGAGACTCGAACTCGGGACCTTTGCCTTTCGTGGGCAAGTGCTCTACCAACTGAGCTACCGAAGCACGACGCACGCCCGGTACTCACAGCTTTACTTCTGCCAGTACCTCGTCTCCTACCTTCCAAACTTTACAGAAGCTCTCCTGCGAGCACTTGCCCGCGAAAGGCAAAGGTCCCGAGTTCGAGTCTCGGTCGGGCGCACAGTTTTAATCTGCCAGGAAGTTTCATATCAGCGCACACTCCGCTGCAGAGTGAAAATCTCATTCTGGAAACATCCCCCAGGCTGTGGCTAAGCCATGTCTCCGCAGTATCCTTTCTTTCAGGAGTGCTAGTTCTGCAAGGTTCGCAGGAGAGCTTCTGTAAAGTTTGGAAGGTAGGAGACGAGGTACTGGCAGAAGTAAAGCTGTGAGTACCGTGCGTGAGTCGTGCTTCGGTAGCTCAGTTGATAGAGCACTTGCGCGCGAAAGGCAAAGGTCCCGAGTACGAGTCTCGGTCGGGCACACAGTTTTAATCTGCCAGGAAGTTTCAGGACCAATAACTGGTTGTTTTTTAGGCGATCCAGTGACGGAATTCAATGTTACTCAGACGACTGAAACCATGTCATCAGCCACGATATTGACACTGCATACTTCCCACAGAACCAAGATTGGGAACACAAGTTACACTGTGCACTCGCAGTTATGGCTGGCAAAAAAATAGGCTTCCCAGATGTGTTATGGTTCCAACACGAAGCGCTAATGTCAGTATGGTATTTTAAATAAATGCCTATGATTACTCATCCAGTCAATAATTGTTTGTCGGATGCATTACATGTATAGGATTTTCGCAGTGTGATACGACAAAATACAGGATTTCTTCGTCAGTCTGAGACACCTTCCAGGTTGTGTTACAGCATTTCCACAAGAAACATAACATTGACTACTACGAAGGTTGGCCAGCAGCCTTATCTACATCTATGTCTACATGGATATTCTGCAGATCACATTTAAGTGCCTGGCAGAGGGTTCACATTAATTCTCTTTTGTCCCACTCTCGAACAGCGCTAGGATAAAACTAACATTTACATATTTCGGTGTGATCTCTGATTTACCTGATTTTATTATGATGGTCGTTTCTCCATTTGTAGGTCGGCGGCAAAAAAATATTTTCTCATTCGGAGGAGAAAGTTGATGATTGAAATTTCGTGAGAAGATTCCCCGCAACGAGAAACGCCTTTGTTTTAATGATGTCCATCCCAAATCCTGTATCATGTCTGTGACACTCTCTCCCCTATTTCTCGATAATACAAAACGTGCTACCCTTCTTTGAACATTCTCGACGTACTCCGTTAATCTTATCTGGTAAGGATCGCACACAGCGCAGCAGTACTCCAAAAGAGGACGGACAAGCGTAGTGTGGGAAGTCTATTCAGTAGATCTCTTGCATCCTCTAAGTGTTCTGCCAATAAAACGCATTATGGAATTTTATCCTCAGTTTGAGGCCAATACCAGGTTCGATTAATAGATGCCGGCCGGAGTGGCCTAGCAGTTCTAGGCGCTACAGTCTGGAACCGCGCGACCGCTACGGTCGCGGGTTCGAATCCTGCCTCGGGCATGGATGTATGTGATGTCCTTAGGTTAGTTAGGTTTGAGTAGTTCTAAGTTCTAGGGGACTGATGACCGCAGCAGTTAAGTCCCATGGTGCTCAGAGCAATTTGATTAATAGATGTGGTCGATAACTCTTTGTTATAGCTTACTTGTATAGAGCTGTATGCCAGTCCAGTGTTAACACACATATATTTCTGAACAAATTTCAGACATATGCTTGCACACAGGTTCATCATGTTTGTTAGTACTTGTTTGAACTATAGGTTGCGTATTTACGGCTGCTGTGAATGTCAGCTCTCAGTAGTGTTTTCACGAAAAGACTATTGTTCAGTTTTAATATTAGCGTGTTGATCGATCCTATAGGTGATAAATCCAACAGATTAATGCAGATGAGAAGATAAATGTTTGGTGCAAACTGTCTGGTGTTTTAACTAAATATATTCTTGTACAAGGAGATATCACTTTGTATTACCATTCCTAATAAAGATCCTTATCCTAAAAAAATATCTTATCAGCTACTGAAGCATCTTTTTCTTGTGTGGGTTGCAGGGGTTACGACCCCTGGGGAGGTGGGTGGGTTTTTTTCATGGCTGTGTGAATTTGCCTTATGCTGCTGTGTAAATCGTGTGACCTTGAAGCGGACTTAGCCGCTGAGCGAGGCTGCCGGGCAACACGGGCCCTAGTATTACTAGGCCCATGTTGCTGGAAAATCAAGATTGCGCAACACTGATAAGGCGCGCTGGCTCTGTGCGCGCGAGTGGGGGCCGGAAGTTCTGACGTCATGGTGCTTTACGGGTTTTTTGGTAAAGTCCTCTACTAAGTTAGTAAGGAGTGTGTTACAGCATTTTCAGAGGCAACGAAGTATGATTAGCGACCTTATGAACCATATTGGTTGATCATAACAGAGATGCCACCGCTTGTGCATAGGCAGTTTTCAGCTATTGTTTTCTACTGGTCCCAGAGCAGCCTCTGTAATCTCGATGGTGCGATGGAGATTCGCAGGCTGGAGAAATGGAATTCGACTATTACCGCGAACGACACACAGGGCGGGATTCCTCTGATGTTTAGGGTGATTTCCCATGGTTACCTGGCGCCAGCGAGCTGGCGGTACTCCCATGCTCTAGCGGCTGCGTGTGTGCTAGCTAAGTACAGACGCGTTGCAGTTTTCAGAGAGATGGTAGCATTCACTCGAGTTGATCGCAGGAATCAAGATGAAACGATGGTGATTCAACTGTTGTCAGGTATGTGCACAACATTTTTTCAGCAGTCATTGCGTGTGTGTCATTCGCAAATTAACTCCTGTTTGCGGAAGCTTAATTGCATTTGTGTGTACGTCCTTGGAGAATCGGCTTATCGACAAACTGTGCGTGAAATCTGTAGCTCTCTGTTGTTGTTGTTGTGGTCTTCAGTCCTGAGACTGGTTTGATGCAGCTGTCCTTGCTACTCTATGCTGTGCAAGCTTCTTCATCTCCCAGTACCTACTACAGCCTACATCCTTCTGAATCTGCTTAGTGTATTCATCTCTTGGTCTCCCTCTACGATTTTTACCCTCCACGCTCCCCTCCAGTACTAAATTGGTGATCCCTTGATGCCTCAGAACATGTCCTACTAACCGATCCCCTCTTCTAGTCAAGTTGTGCCACAAATTCCTCTTCTCCCCAATTCTATTCAATACCTCCTCATTTGTTATGTGATTTACCCATCTCATCTTCAGCATTCTTCTGTAGCACCACATTTCGAAAGCTTCTTTCTCTTCTTGGCTAAACTACTTATCGTCCATGTTTCACTTCCATACATGGCTACACTCCATACAAATACTTTCATAAACGACTTCCTGACACTTAAATCAATACTCGATGTTAACAAATTTCTCTTCTAAGGTAGCATATTCTCGTAGAGCGAGGAAGGTCTCGTGAACTCTGTGACTCGATGACTTATTATGTAGAAATGGTTTATTTTTTCTGCGCAGTGGCCGTTGCTCAGTCTCATTTTCGCCGAAGGGGACTAGTATATGCATTCTCCATATCTGTTTACGAAGCGTATAGTGACATCCTACACTCATATTGCGAGAGTTCATTTCAAGTTTCATGTCTTTTTATTCTACCTGCGTAAACCGGCGGATTTTGCCCACCGTCATTGTGCTCACAGAATTATATTTTGTTGGTGAATTTTTTCCACTTGCACATTATGGTTCACTTTTAGGGGGGACTATAACAGTTTCGTTACACTGGAACACTTCTGCCACAGTCTGAAGGAAACTCCAAACTAATCTTACCAATGTGATGGAGACAGAAGGATTGGTAGCTCTCCTACTAGAATTTTTTACGTGTCTTCTGGCAATGTCAAACACTCTGTAGTAACAATGCAGTAGTTTATATCATGTTACTTGTCTGTGTTCCACCTGGGAGCTCCGGCTGATCCCTACTGTTGCTGGTTCTTCGTAATGATCCACTCTTTGCGGTGCACAGAACATGAAAGATGCTACCCATGCATGGTCCATGATATTAAAAACGGGATTGTTGGGGTAGGAGGGGGTGCTTGTTTCTTATTGGTCCAGAGAGAAATGGGAAGGGGAGGGGAGTGCTTGGCGCTTAAACTGTTAGCATCGTTTACCTACAAAGTCGCCCACTGATTTCCGCTGTTGAACGTGTAGGCGTCGGCGAGTTGCGACTCGATTGCTGTGAGGGGCTGCCCTCTCCCTCTCCTGCCCGTCACAGACGATTACACATACCTATTGTGTAAATAACGCAAATTTCTATACCATTCCTGAGGAGATGGTCTCGCATAACGTTACGCAGTCATGTGGAGCTCTCTCGTACACGGCCAGGAATTCATTGGCAACTGCTCGAGGAGGAGGGGTGCATACAGAATTTTCTTATGACATCATACACTAGTGTCATACATTTTGTTAATATTTACTGAAGTATGCCGTGACATTATTATTTATACGAATATCAGAGCGAGCTCGTTTTAACACACACACTAGTAACATAGGACGACTTAGCAGGAGTTTATATATCGAACTGTAGCATTTCTGGTAGGTGTTCACGCAACGCTAACATCACCGCGCAGATGGACGTACATAATTCACCTAGAGGCTCCCTGCCGACGTTGGATAAGCAGCAGCCAGCAGCAAGTCGCACTCTTAGCTCACTTATTTGTCTTATACTTTAATTCTTAATTTCTTTGCGTGTTTTTTGGGTACTTGCATAGTTTAATTCACAAATTTCGGCCGTATTATAGTATTTGAGAGTTGTAGCATCGCGTTTTAGTACCCGTATAGTGTAAATTCACGTAATCGTCAGTCATCTGTTTGTTTTGAACGACTTGTGAGATAAAAGAGAGGGGAAAAAATGTTAGGGATAGACAGGGACTGTGCCTGTTCTGTACGGATTCAGGGGGAATTGGCCACCACCCGTAAACAGCTGGGAGCTGTGTTGGCCGTGATCGACGGGCTCCAGGCTGTTGCCCTGCGCCACGGTGACAATGAGACACCCGAGGAGAGCGCTTAGGCGCCCCTGCAACCTGTAGCATCGCCTGGGATCTCTGATGCCACTGCGCCCTCAGATTCAGACGTCCCTGCCGTTCGACACTTGCCTGACGGTGATTGGCGAACTGTGGTGGGGTCACGAATCCCTGGGCGGAAGGCGAAAGTTGGTGCTGGCCGCAAGGCTGTTCCCTTACGCTTCCGTGACTGGTTTGAGGTACTGCCCACTGCTGAAAGTACTTCTGAGCCAGCAAGGGTGGCCTCGCCTGTTGCGGCTGTGGCCGTCTTCCTGAGAGGTCCGGACAAGCACAGAGGGTGGGATTGCTTGTCATTTGGAGCTCCAGCGTTAGCCGGATGATGGAGACCCTTAGGGATATGGCAGCTAAGGACGGGAAGAAAGCCAGTGTGCACTCCGTGTGCATACTGGTGGGAGTCATCCAAGATGTGGAAAGGGTCCTTCCGGATGCCATGAAGGGTACAGGGTGCAGCCAGCTGCAGGTGGTGGCTTATGTCGGCACCAATGACGTGTGTCGCTATGGAACAGAAGAGATTCTCTCTGGTTTCCGGCGGCTGTCTGAGTTGGTGAAGACAGCCAATCTTGCTAACGAGATGAAGGCAGAGCTCACCATCTGTAGCATCGTCGACAGGACCGATTGCGGGCCTTTGGTACAGAGCCGAGTGAAGGGCTTGAATAAGAGGCTCAAACGGTTCTTCGACCGTGTAGGCTGCAGGTTCCTCGACTTGCGCCATAGGGTGGTGGGGTTTCCAATTCCGCTAAATAGATCAGGTGTCCACTACACACAGGAGGCCTCTACACGGGTAGCAGAGGCTGTATGGCGTGGACTGGGCGGTTTTTTAGGTTAGACAGTCTCGGGAAAGATCAAAAAGGGCTCCAGTCTCAAAGGAGACAGGGCAAAGAAACGACGAGAATCGATCAAGCAACAGTCGGTATTGTAGTTGTAAATTGTCGTAGCTGTGCTGGAAACGTACCAGAGCTTCAAGCGCTGTTAGAAGGCACTGAAGCTGAAATCGTTATAGGAACAGAAAGCTGGCTAAACCTGGAGATAAATTCTGCCAAAATTTTTACAGAGGCGCAAACCGTGTTCAGAAAGGATTGGTTAAATAAAGTAGGTCGTGGTGTGTTTGGGTCTGTTGGTAGCAGTTTATCTTGTAGTGAAGTTGAAATAGATTGTTCATGCGAATTATTATGGGTAGAGGTTATACTCAACAGCTGTACCAAAATAATAATTTGCTCCTTCTACCGACCCCCCGACTCAGATGATATAATAGCTGAACGGTTCGAAGAAAACTTGAATCTCATTACAAATAAGTAACCCACTCATTCAGTTATAATTGGCGGGGACTTCAATCTACCCTCGATTTGTGGGCGAAAATAGATGTTCAAAGCCGTTGGAAGACAAAAAATATCTTCCGAAATTGTACTAAATGCTTTCTCTGAGAATTACTTTGAACAATTAGTTCATGAGCCCACACGAATTGTAAATGGTTGCGAAAACACACCTCTTAGCCACGTCATGACGGATACAGGGATTGGTGAAAACAGGGTCACTGTAGCGAGTCTCAAAACCATATCAACCAAAAACCATTAAAAATAAACGCAAAGAGTAGACCAGATATGGCTCAAATACAAAGATACTGTATCGACAGCAATAGGTAGACTCATACCGTATAAGTAAGTTAATAAGAGACGGGACTGATCCACCATGGTACACAAAACACGTCAGAACACTGTTGCAGAAGCATGAAAAAAGCGTGCCAAATTCAGAAGAACGCAAAATCCCAAAGACTGGCTAAGTTTCACGGAAGCTCGAAACTTCGTGCGGACGTCAGTGCGAGATGCTTTTAATAGTTGCCACAATGAAACATTGTCTCATAATATAGTAGAAAACCCGAAGAGATTCTGATCGTATGTAAAGTACACCAGTGGCAAAAAACTGTCAATACCGTCACTGCGCGATAGCGAGGAGTTGCGAAGCAACTCAAATCACTTAAGAAAGGCCAGTCTTCCGGTCCAGGTGGTATACCAATCAGGTTCCTTTCAGAGTATGCAGACACAATAGCGCCTTTCTTAGCAATCATATACAACTGCTCACTTGACGAAAGGTATGTTCCCAATGACTGGAAAGTAGCAAAGGTCACACCAATATTCAAGGAAGGAAATAGGAGTAACCCATTGAATTACAGACCCATATCACTGACCTCAATTTACAGTAGGATTTTGGAGGATATACTGTACTCGAACATTATGAATCACCTTGAAGAAAATGACTTATTGATACATAACCAACACGGATTCAGAAAATATCGTTCTTGTGAAACACAGCTAGCTCTTTATTCCCATGAAGTAATGAGTGTTGTTCACAAGAGATCTCAGATCGATTCCATATTCCTAGATTTCCAGAAGGCTTTTGATACCGTTCCTCACAAGCGACTATTAATCAAACTGCGTGCACATGGAATATCGTCTCAGTTGTGTGACTGGAATCGCGACTTCCTCTCAGAGAGGTCACAGTTCGTAGTGATAGACGGTAAATCATCGAGTAGAACAGAAGTGATATCTGGCGTTCCACAAGGTAATGTCATAGGCCCTCTGCTGTTCCTGATTTACACAAATGATCTAGGTGATAATCTGAGCAGCCCCCTTAGATTGTTTGCAGATGACGCTGTAATTGCCGGCCGCTGTGGCCGAGCGGTTCTAGGCGCTTCAGTCTGGAACCGCGCGACCGCTACCGTCGCAGGTTCGAATCCTGCCTCGGGCATGGATGTGTGTGATGTCCTTAGGTCGGTTAGGGTTTAGTAGTTCTAAGGTCTAGGGAACTGATAACCTCAGATGTTAAGTCCCATAGTGCTCAGAGCCATTTGAACCATTTTGGACGTTGTAATTTACCGTCTAGTAAAATCAACAGACGTTCAATTCCAATTATAAAATGATCTAGAGAGAATTTCTGTATGGTGCGAAAAGTGGCAATTGACACTAAACAAAGGAAAGTGCGAGGTCATCCATATGAGTACTGAAAGAAATCCGATAAATTTTGGTATACGATAAATCGCACAAATCTAGGGGCTGTCAATTCGACTAAATACCTAGGAGTTACAATTACGAGCAACTTAAATTGGAAAGACCACATAGATAATATTGTGGGGAAAGCGAAACAAAAACTGCGCTTTGTTGGCAGAACACTTAGAAGATGCGACAAACCCACTAAACAGACAGCCTACATTACACTTGTCCATCCTCTGCTGGAATATTGCTGCGCGGTGTTGGATCCTTACCAGGTAGGATTGACTGAGGACATCGAAAAAGTGCAGAGAAGGGCAGCTCCTTTCGTGTTATCATCCAATAGGGGTGAGGGTATCTCTGATGTAATACGCGAGTTGGGGTGGCAGTCAGTGAAACAAAGGCGGTTCTTTTTGCGGCGAGATATATTTACGGAATTTCAATCACCAACTTTCTCTTCCGAATGCGAAAATATTTTGTTGACACCCACCTACGCAGGGAGAAATGATCATCATAATAAAATAAGAGAAATTAGAGCTCGAACGGAAAGATTTAGATGTTCCTTTTTCCCACACGCCATTCGACAATGGAATGGTAGAGAAGTAGTATGAAAAAGGTTCGATGAACCCTCTGCCAGGCACTTAAGTGTGAATTGCAGAGTAACCATGTAGATGTAGATGTAGATGGATTAACATTTTCTTCCATCTGAAAAAACCTCTAATAACTTGCAAGAATCAAATTTAGAAACAGTGTCTTGTTTTGTAATGAACATTTTTGGGTCTTCAACCTTACTGGAAAAATTTTTCCGCTGCATAATGTATCGCGAAGTCATTAATTTAGCCATACATTTCATTGTCATAGTGTCCTAAACCATAAATTACGTTAAAATATACAGCCACTTCGCATAATATGCCGTGGTGTCCTTATTTCTACCAATAGAGGTACATGTTCATTTCTAACACATACACTATGACATTAAACCCACACTAGTAATGTGGTGATGGCTTAGCAATGACAAATAATTCGGATACTTTTGAACACATGCTGCGTTGTGGTTGACTGAGAGCATCACGACTTCGAGAAGATGCTGAGGTGACGTCATGACGTTACACGATGCGATGCGATGTTTACGTGATGGGAGCTGTGAGAAGAACTCACGTAATTGGATACAATACGTAAAATTTTGTAAAAACGGTAAAAATGTGGAAAAATACATAAAATTATGGAAGATAGGGAAAATACAAAAAAATCAGAGCGACTACATATCTGCCTGTATGTGGTTTCTGCTGGTGCCTCGAATGACGAAAATCACGTAATATTAAATGGTTATTATCAATTAGACCTCAAGTGACATGACTTAACATAATTACAATAAACTGATATTATCAAATAGACGTAGCCTGATTCTCTCCTTATGCTGTCCACTTCCAGAATGAAGCCACCCAGTGAAGTGCCACAGTTAAAAAGGATGTGGATGGGGTGGGGTGCTTGAGTCTCATAGTCCAGCGGTGAGGGTGTGGAGAGGGCGATGAGTGGAGGGTGTGGGGGTTCCCCAGGGTGACCTTGATCAGGTACCAGTGATTCCCGAGGGGAAGGGGTGTGGGTGTTACCGTGATTATAAGTCGCTCAAGCATGTAACCTGACACTGAAAGTCCTTATCAGTGATGTTGAGATTAGAGGCTTCATGAACGTGCCGCTCCTAGACGTTGTGGCGATGACAGCTTGCGGATTATCCCCGGTTGACCCACAGTGGAGGAGGGCTGGCCACGCACCAGTCTTCTCACCATCTAGATGTCCCAATAGGCAGCAATGGCAGACCACGGCTGTGGTATGCATCAGGTTGGCTGCCTCTCGGTGTTGAAGTCAGTAAGGGGGTAGCAGGCAGATTATCATCGATCAGCTTTTCATGGTTTCACTGAAGTTCAATAGACCAACATTCTCTGTGGTTCTAGCAACACATCCAGACTGGCAGCATGACCGGATGTGTCTTTGAGCTCTGAAAGCCTCGTTTTTTGAAGTGCCGAGCCTGCACGTATGAGGCGGTGGCTCTGGGTATATGATCGAATTTGCCCTCATTTACTGGTCCCGTTAGCAATCCTTGCCTCACTGTGGTAATTCAATACTTATTCTGGGTTGCCGAGCTCGGGTTTTTCTGCAACATTTCATTATTTCAGTGTCGCTATGACGCTGAAGTTACGATGTGTTACTTCACACTATCTTGTTAAATAGGACTGTGGCGTTTGCGTTTCTGCTTCCCTCACTCGGTGGTTGTGTAGCAAAGCTCGACTGGCGCCCTGACATCTGTTACATCGGCAGTGTGTCCTGTTGACATTCCGACTGGCACACGGGGCCAGAATTAGCCTTCTCTTTTCTGAGCTCACCAGGTGGAAGTTTACAAATTTTAAGCATGTACAACGAAAATATTCTGCGGCGTAACATACTGCTCACCTGTTCCAAACAGTTCGTGAATTTCGCCTTTTATTATTCTCTGCAACAATCTCACAGATTTACAAACATATTTGTATATTGTGCCCATTGCACTATTTGGTTTTTTTTTTCAGTTGACTAACATGGGTCTCCCTATTCCTGTACCATTATTCCTAATTCTCGTTTCTTGAACCATTTTCGAAGATGAGCTACGTAAGTCCTATTCTCCTCTTTACAAGGTGTAACAAATTTACAGTTTGCTTAGTCTAAGTTTCTCAGGTTGTGACTGTAAACCACTCGACAGGTGTCCGATGTATCGGTAGGTCTGGAGAATGAATGCTTCTACGTCCGACACAAAAGTAGAACACCATCAGAACCCGGCAAGACCAGTGGTCATAATGCTTATGGTTATCGCATTTAAGCGGCGATTATCTTTATACCGTTGAATATGTTGAAACCTTTATCTCATGGATATTTTGCCTTATTGACATGCTATTAGTCTACCTAAAGAGTGTATGAGATCAGCATGCAATGTGTTGTTAAGGTATGTTAGATTTTGCTTTGGCAGTACTTCCAACGGTTTCTATGACCAATACAACCCAGAGTGGGATAATTGGAGAACAGTCGTACCCGTCCCTAGTGATATAAGAACGTGAGCTTCCCCATTCTTCGAAATTATTAACACCTCTCACGTCTTTATTTGTACATATTTACCCATGGATCCCCATTTTACAGGGTAAGGATGAACCGTATAACACAGATACTGCGGAATCATCACTAGCATTGGTAGTCGGACCGGTACAGACGACTTTGTCTGTATTCACTTCCATGGCTGCTATGTGGTAAGACATCGCTAAGTTCTTTTCCGACACCTCTGTCGCGTGTTTTAGTTCTGCGGGAATTTCCTTTTCTGCTAGGCGCAAGCAATCCTATCAGGAATTGTGCTGGTAATAATACTGAACTCAATTGTCTGTTTACCGTATGCGAGACTGCTTCTTGTAATGATCCCGCTCCCATTCTCGCATCGTTTAATCTGTCTGCTAACTCCCGTCTGGCTATTGCTAGTTTGGTGTTTCGTAAGCTCAGTCATTTTGTTCAAAATGGTTCAAATGGCTCTAAGCACTATGGGACTTAACATCTGAGGTCATCAATCCCCTAGTCTTAGAACTACTTAAACCTAACTAACCTAAGGACATCACACACATCCATGCCCGAGGCAGGATTCGAACCTGCGACCGTAGAAGCAGCGCGGTTCCGGACTGAAGGGCCTAGAACCGCTCGGCCACATCGGCCGGCTCAGTCATTTTGTATTTCCTCCAAATCATTGTTTATTGTTTTCATTGTATCCCCGGTGTACTGGACTAACTCAGTGGTTAACTCACGTACCATTTTGATGTTGTTCAGAACTCTCTGTTCTAAATTAGACAATGGCGAGGTACGCATCTCCACTATGGTTTTGGTAGTGCCTACCATCGTTTGCTCATGCCTAATTGTGTTATTCAGCTCCTGAATATGTCTGTTATCCGTCGTTCCAAACACTGTTTCAAATATGTATCCTCGTGCATCCAACCACCCCATTTTCCTGAGGACTGGTACAATGTCAGTAATTTGCGTCAGTTGAGCTCTCAGTTTGCCATTTTGGAAATTTTTGCAAATTTGTGGTAAGTTACTGTGGGACCAAACTGCTGAGGTCATCTGTCCCTAGGCTTACACACTGCTTAATCTAACGTAAACTAACTTACGCAAAGGACAACACACACACCCATGCCCAAGGGATGACTCGAGCCTCCGACGGGAAAGAGGGGGAAGCAGCGCTAACCGTGACAAGACGCCTCAGACGCCGTGACAGACAATGTATGTAGACTTTATAACTTTGACAGCATCAGTTTTCCCTTTAAACTTCAAGACATGTCTTAATTCCAGTGGTAGAACCCACATATTTCAGTTCACGTTTATGACCTGAAAAAAGATTAAAGCAAGCCAGAAGAAGATGAACATGATATACAGGAAAGAAAAGAGCAAGGCATAAAGTTGCCAGACATATTTACTTTTCCAAAATAGCTGGGCAGCATGAGGAAAGTGTAGCTTTCATGTTATTCTTCCAGGGGGGAGAAGCAACACTACTTATGGGTCAAGAACATGTTCCACTTACTTTCCTCTCAAAAGAGTAAACATAATCATAAACAGCATTATTTCTCTAGAATCCTCAACTCTTTTACTAAGAGCGAATGTTTAGTAGAATATCTGATAGTTTCCCCTAGCCAGGAATCAGTATGTGTGGAACTGCCCATTGAGGAAAACAAGTTAAAGTTTAAGAATTTCCACCACCAGAAGCGTTGCCCCTTTATAGTATAAGCTGATTTCGAGAGCCTACTCACTACAGTGGCATGCTATGAGGGCGACCCCACTGCCTCCCATACAACCCTCACAGAACGACATGAACAACATGTGGCGACATATCGAACTGGATGATCGTATTACTAAAATTTCAGTAATTTCAAATCATACATCAGGGAAAATTCTGTAAGATGGTTGCTTCCCGGTCTTGAACAACTTTCGTGGCATGTTAATAGCATTTATATCACCAATATTCCTTTGACCGTAGCGTGGGAGAATGCTGTCAACCTTCATATTTTGGGCTGCTGTTGGACAGAAAAGCGGTAACTCCATCAAGAAACCACTGTCATCTATTGGGTAAGTTCTGCAGTGCAGCACACAATGCATGCAAATCAAACTACCAAGTATCATAATACGTTTCCATTTTGTTCCACAATTTGAGTGGGTGTGAAGATCACTTCATTATTGGGCCCTTGGGTGATTTTGGCTTCCCAACAATCGAGTTAGAGTCCTGGAAGGCATTGGCAGATACTTTTAACTCTCCAATCGGATGAGGCCAAATATTAGCTTGTGGTTGCTGGACTCATTATGTTTTGTGCAAGTGCTGCTTCAGAAATTTGCTGAGACACTGTGTCAGGGGGACATGCACCTCGCTAGAGGTGCATATTCTGATGATGCAGCTCTTGATGAAGATGGGGGTTTCCCTTGCGAATACCTGGATTTGACAGTGAGACTCAGCAAAACCACATTGTCTGATATAGCCTCATTCACCAGTAACCCTACAGGCAATCCCGTAACAGATGCAGATTATGAGGATGTGGTGAATGTTTGCCAGGGATTCAACATTTCTGATTTAGGGGAGTATACAAAGCTAATATTGACACAGATGTACGACTGCCTGTGCATATTTTGTGAGAAATTCTGGAGTGATTGCATGGCCACATACACACTGTATCCTATATTCTATTACATCGCACCAGGGCTTTCATGGGACTCATTCTTAAAATGGAAATTTGTGAGAATCGAATTATTGACCAATGTAGACATGCCGCTCTTTTCAAACACAAAATTCTCGTTAGAATTGCCCATATACCCACAGGCACACCAAGGCAAATAACCTGTGAATGGGTGGGCGGTTCAAAGCATGTGAGGATGTGAGATACATCACGTACCTTGATGTTAACAAACTGTGTGCTCTCGCCATTTAACAATCTCTTCCTGTTGGAGGGTTTCAGTGGTTGTCCGGTGAGGAAATCGTCAGATAAGATGATTTCATTGGTGTAGCAGTGGATTGCGGTGAAGGATATGACCTGGTATATTCTATTAGTTTGCATGACGTTCATAGTGTTTTGCACTTTTGTCCAGAGCGCCTAGTCCCATGCAACAGTTCCAACCCCAAGATGATTATGGCACTGGGGAGGGGGGTAAACAGAGATAGATTATCTCATGATCCACAACAGAAACCTCCAACAGTGTCTCTGTTTGGGAATGAAACTGGTTAGTCACCTGCAATATGTCCTTCAAGCAGTCATGCTGGTTGAAAGAGCATATTGATGTTAATGCCAAACAGAGGGCTCTTAAAACATGTGACTTTGTAAAAGATTTTTTTAAAATTAATGAATAATGCTAGTCTGGAAAGAAATGGATAATTTAAGAAACCACCGTGAAATTCGTGTAGTTTACTACTGGGAGGCGCGTTATGGTGCACAAAATCATATCATCAAACCAAATTTTAAACAGACCACAATCGTAAATCAAGAATTAGCTGCTCTTGAGATGGCTAAGATTTTGGTACGGTTCAAAAAACCTGTTTATGTTGGTATGTACATACTGCACCTTTCCAAATGCTGCGTGTACCGATTTCACTGTTACTTTGCAAAACCAGACTTCACTAATCCAGAATTACTTTGTATGGATACAGACAGTTTCATCTACTGGTTGAAAGCTGTGGTCCATATGAAATAATAGGATGGCACCCAGGCGCATTCAACACGTCTGGATATGTGGCCAATAATCCTTATGATATTACACCCCACAACCAGGTTATCGGCCTGATGAAAGGTGAGGAGACTGGGTTGCAGATTGCGGACTTTGTGTGTCTTAAACTCTAAATGTATACCTACCTAAGAGTAACATTTGCCACCCAGTGACGACACAATTTATTTGTGTGTGTGTGTGTGTATGTGTGTGTGTGTATTGTACATAGTTTTCTTCACCTGCTGCTAGCTGACCCAGTATTATACACTGATGTGACAAAAGTCATCGGATACCTCTTAATTTCGTGTCGGACCTCCTTTTGCTGGTGTAGTGCAGCAACTCAACGTGACACGGTCTTAATAAGTCGTTGGAAGACCCCTGCAGAAATATTGAGCCATGCCGCCTTTATTGCCGTCCATAATTGCATGAACTGACCTCTTGATTACGTCCCAGAAATGTTCGATGGGATTCCTGTCGGGCGATCTGGATAGTCAAATCATTTGCTCGAACTGTCCAGAATGTTCTTCAAATCAATCATGAACAACTGTGGCCTGGTGACATGGCACATTGCCATCCATAAATACTCCATCACTGTTTGGGAACCTTAAGCCCACGAATGGCTAAAACGGTCTCCAAGTAGCCGAACAGATCCATTTCCAGTGAATCGTCGGTTCAGTTGGACCAGAGCACTCAGTCCATTCCATGTAAAGCCCACACTATTATGGAACCATCACACAAGTTTGCACAGTGCCTCGTTGACAGCTTGGGTCCATGGCTTCGTGGGGTCTGCACTACCATCAGCTCTTACCAACTGAAATCGGGACTCATCTGACCAGGCAAGGTTTTCTAGTCATCTAGGGTCCAATCGATATAATAACGAGCCCAGGAGAGGCGCTGCAGGTGATGTCATGCTTTTAGCAAAGGCACTCGACCGCTGCCATAATCCATTAAAGCCACATTGTCCTAACGGGTACATTCATTGAACATCCCACATTGATTCTGCTGTTGTTTCACACAGGGTAGCTAGTCTGTTGGCACTGACGACTCTATGCAAACGCCGCTGTTCTTTGTCATTATGTGAAGGCTGTCAGCTACTGTGTTTTCTGTAGTGAGAGGAAATGCCTGAAATGTAGTATTCTTGGCACACTCTTGACATAGTGTATCTCTGAATACTGAATTCCCTAATGGTTGCTGAAATGGAATGTCCCACCCATCCAACTTCACCTACCCTTCCACATACAAAACTTCACCTACCATTTCACATACAAAGTCTGTTGATTCCCATTGGGCGACCATAATCACGTCGAAAACTTCTTCGCGTGAATCACCTCAGTACAAATGACATCTTCACCAAGGCACTGCCCTTTTACAATTGTGTATGTGATATTAATGCCACCTGTAATGTGCATATCGCTATCCAATGACTTCTGTCATGTCAGTGTAAATATTTTATTTTCATTCATTTCCCATCTATAGATACCCTATATTATCAGAGAAGAAATAGCTGCATTAAAAAGAGTGTGTATTGAAACAGCTACTTCAAAAAGAATGATAACTGTAAAAATGTCTGTATCGAAGAATGTCTTTTAAACCGCCATGGGAGATGTACGAGTGTAAAAAAATTATGGTCATTAATTACCAAAGAAAAAATGTATTTCTGTATTTTGTGATCTCTTGTATTGGATTGTTTCTAATCGTTAAAGCATCTACCAAAGGAAAATGTGTCTCTCTGTTTTTTAGTCAGTATTATGCATCTCTCTGTACAAAAGAAAATATTGGATATGTCTATATAGCTGAAGAATAAATCAAATTATTCTGTTATCAGATATATAACCCTCTTGATCACCTTTAATTACAAACAAAACTCTACAACACACCTATTTGGGTAGTTCCACTGCATGTAAAAATGCCCAGCAGCTATAGCTTAGCTACTTGGTACTGGTGTCACTCTTTCTCTTTTTTAGTGAAAGTACACTACTCAACGAGCTAAAACAGATATGCATCTTTTCATACTTGAAATAAAGTAGAACAGTCTATAAGAGGTAGAAAAAATCTTTTTTTTCCTTATTTCAGATAACACTGTAGATTAATTTATTTTATTCTCGAATCAGAAACATACAAATTTACAGTTGCCATACACATCAATAAATATATACACACTCTGTAGATAAATGAAAACATGCAGGTATACATGCATTTCAGGTACTGGCGATGCGCCATACATACTGCTCACAGATTCAAAGCATATATCGAAATTTTCAGTGGAAATGTCCTCCAAAGTGTATCCATTAACGAGCTTTACCAGAGAATACCAAAAGTCTGTAGATATACTCCCACCATCTGAGCCAATCATTCATAGCATACTGGATGGCACAACTAGCACACATCAAGTTCCTAAACATTGATTCCTGAAAATACACTATTCTCATTGTTGTACCTTTTAACTGTTTTTGGATAGTCCTCAACACACATGAAAACCAAGTAACACAGTGCAGGACGTTTGATTGTTGATTAGAGAAGCCACATTTGACAAAGTCTCACATAACATCCACCAGTCATATACTGAAAGAACAACCTTCATACTGCTAGAGTGAGCATTTCCAAACGCTATCACACTGTTGAACTCTTCACTAGAGGACATGCCCACGATCACACACTTACTCCCACCCACTCTTAGATTATACAGAAACGAGAACAACATCACCCTAATGGGTGAGGTATGCCATCGTAACCACAATCGATGGTTACAATGTGGATACTTACAGCCCTGGAAGTAGAGTTCTTTTATGTCCTGTTGCGATATATCACCAGTGCGTTGCTGGTGCTGTTGTGCTGAATGCTCAAAGCTGAATGAAGAAAAATCGGGTGTTGGGAAACTGAAGTCTGGTAAATCAATTAGGTACTATGGAAAATCAAATGCCTCCCATAAATCTGAATGGTTGACAGCAAGATCATCATCTCTATGGGTCTGCTACACAGATAGTTACTTGTTTTACGAGGTGCATTCAAGTTCTAAGGCCTCTGATTTTTTTTTCTCCGGACTGGAAAGAGATAGAAACATGCGCATTGTTTTAAAATGAGGCCGCGTTCATTGTCAATACGTCCCAGAGATGGCAGCACCGTACGGCAGATGGAATTTTACTGCCAGCGGCGAGAATGAGAACTATTTTAAATACTTAAAATGGCGACGTTTTCCTTACTTGAACAGTGTGCAATCATTCGTTTTCTGAATTTGCGTGGTGTGAAACCAATTGAAATTCATCGACAGTTGAAGGAGACATGTGGTGATGGAGTTATGGATATGTCGAAAGTGCATTCATGGGTGCGACAGTTTAATGAAGGCAGAACATCGTGTGACAACAAACCGAAACAACCTTAGAACTTGAATGCACCTCGTAAATTATAGTTTCAGATTATCGTAGTATCAATTTGTATACAAAGTAATAAGTGCAAATCACTCCATGAAATAATATTGAAATGCTTTTGCACATGGGTATTCATTATTGCAAATTTTGGATCTATATAATGAGCAAATGATAACCTATTTCAGGAGGAAGTTAGTTTATTTAGTCAGTGACTTAAGTATCAGTTACGACCATCCAACAACTTAATTGTGTATTCGACTAGCTGGGTCGGTTAGATAGTAAAGTACCTGATCTGTGAGTCAGAGTTTACATATTTGATGCATGTAACACACAGTTTATTTCATTTATTTCAAATTCAAAAACAAATTTAGCCAAATATTAAATACAATTTATGTATGGAGTGTCTCGCCTAAGATTCGTCAGGCACATTTTCTCTGGTGTTTCAGCGGATATCTGCAGTTTCGATTTTGCTTCTTGAAGCTGGAGTCAGCCAAACAGATACTGCTCATCACGTCTTTCATGCGATGCCCCGTGGCGACAGAAGGCTTCGGCTTGTTTCCAATCACAAATAAAAGAATTCATAAATCATAATTTTACATGGCCATTCAATAGAGCGCTCTTGTATTAGTGCAGTGCGATATTTGTTTTATCGTTATGTATTAACAGGGATAGCGTAGTCTGTCGGTAAACTCGTGAGCGAGCGTGCGAGTCCCCACTGTGCCACCCAGTGCTTCATAAGGTACTTTTACAGGGTGTTTCACAAAGTTGTACCTGCTCTGTCGGGGCGACCACTTTAAATATGTAGGACTCAGTGTACAGATACCGTCCAGGCAGCATTCATTTTTAAATAAATGCATTAACACTATACGGAATACAAAAGACGATTGCCTTCTTCCGAAATGCAACATTATAGGGTAAACAATATTAACAGAGGCACAGGAGTCAGGATTCATATATCTACTACAAATATAGAACCGAATGCCAGTTTATCTGAATGCATGTTCGTCTCCTATCGCCTCGTAAAACTGGTATGGAGTGCGGATTTAGGTTGAGCGATAAGCGTCTAGGGCAATTACCAAATTTAGTATTTCATAACAGGTAGAAGACATCAAATTTCATATTACAGTGAAGCAGTTCCGACCCTCAGGGAACAGATTCTCTAATTGGACCTTTGAATGTTTAAAGCATAATTAAAACAGAGGGAAGGTACATTGTAAAGTATACACAGTTTAAAATCTTAAGGCCAGCCATAATCAGCCACAAACAACCGAGATAGTGAAATTCTAGGGATTATTTTTAACAAATGACCAACAAGACCTTAAATAATGAAACCTTTAAGTTTTGCTCTAGATAATTTAAAAAATCTTTAAAACAGGAATCTTAAAAGGACACAGCTACAAGTAAACATTTTTAATTAGCTCTATGTAATTTAATAAATTTTTAAAACAATGAACCATAAAAATCTCAGCAACAAGTACACTTTTTTACTGTGCTCCAGATAATTTAAAAAAATCGTTAAAGCAGGAAACCGAAAATAAACTCAGTAACAAGCAAAATTTAAGACTTGTAATCTTAACTGTAGATAAATAACTCTTTAAGAACATTTAAATATCACTGACCTACTTCAATTTAATGAATTTAACCAAGGTAAACTTTGCAGCAAACTCAGTAACTCTGTTGCTACACCACAGCAGACAAATGATTCATAGCAAACAGATTACATACTTGTTCTAGTGCACAACAGTTCACAAAGAATTAAAAAAGGAATTCCACAACTTACAGTTCATGATAAGATTAGTGTTCAGCTTAGAAGATGAGCAGAGAGCAAATGGCTATCAGACACTGCTAAAACCACAATAAAATATACAAATGATATTCGAGGTGAATCCTTAGGGCAATAACAAGTGCAGAAAATGGCTCAGGCAAACAGCTCGTTTTCAAGGGAACACATGCAATACTCACCTTTCCCATACAGCACCCTGCCAAATGATGCGTCCAGCGGTTTGATGCTACAGTTTCCGCAAACGACTGCCTCATCTGCAGGCACCATACTGCAGAATGTACCAGGTCACACCTCATTCCAAAATAACTAAGTACGTTCAATATCCAACAAATGACTCAGCCCTACCAAGGCGCCATAGTGTCCCGTAAACTCACAAGTGATGCTGGGCACGAGGATACACAGGCTGCCTACAGCTGAGTGAGAATGAGGTTTCCCCCTTACGCCTAGAAGATAAAGACATCAGCGTGACCACAGCTGTGCCGTCATTCCTTGCGGACTCTGCACGCAACTCCACAGATAGACTCTGACTGCTGCCGTCAAGCAGTCACAGTCAAGGGGAAGAACTTCTATGTTTCGCTTGCCGGTTGACTCCATGTGAGCGCCTCAACTCACCGCTAGAAGAAACCTCTCCAAAACTCACGGCGACGCCACCTGACCGGCCGCTGCCACCTTTAGGCGACTAATAACACGCGTAAAACCAAATCGAGCTATCGCACTCGATATCGAGCCAGCACCAAAGTGGCTCAAAAACGCTGGATGTATCCCGATAGAGCCCCCTGCCGCCGTTGGATAAGCAGCAGCAAGTCGCACTCTTAGCCCACTCATTTGTTTTACAGTTTAATTCTTAGTTTCATTGCGTGTTTTGGGGTACTTGCATAGTTTAATTCACAAATTTCGGCCGTATTATAGTATTTTAGACTTGTAGCACCGCGTTTTAGTACCTGTACAGTGTAAATTCGCGTAGTCATCAGTTATCTATTTGTTTTGACGGATTGTGAGATAAAAGAGAGGAAAAAAAATGTTGGGGACTGATAGGGGCTGCACCTGTTGTGTACGGATTCAGGGGAATTGGCCACCGTCCATAAACAGCTGGAGGCTGTGTTGGCCGTGGTCGACGGGCTCCAGGCTGTTGCCCTGGGCCGCAGTGACATTGGGACACCCGAGGTGAGCGCTTTGGCGCCTCTGGAAGCTGTAGAACCACCTAGGATCTCTGATGCCACTGCGCCCTCAGATTCGAACGTCCCTGACGGTCGACACTTGCCTGACGGTGATTGGCGAACTGTGGTGGGGTCACGAATCCCTGGGCGGAAGGCGAAAGTTGGTGCTGGCCGCAAGGCTGTACCCTTACGCCACCGTGACTGGTTTGAGGTACTGCCCATTGCTGAAAGTACTTCTGAGCCAGCAAGGGTGGCCTCGCATGTTGCGGCTGTAGCCGTCTTCCTGAGAGGTCCGGACAAGCACAGAGGGTGGGATTGCTTGTCATTTGGAGCTCCAGCGTTAGCCGGATGATGGAGACCCTTAGGGATATGGCAGATAAGGATGGGAAGAAAGCCAGTGTGCATTCCGTGTGCATACTGGTGGGAGTCATCCAAGATGTGGAAAGTGTCCTTCCGGATGCCATGAAGGGTACAGGTTGCAGCCAGCTGCAGGTGGTGGCTCATGTCGGCACCAATGACGTGTGTCGCTATGGAACAGAAGAGATTCTCTCCGGCTTCCGGCGGCTGTCTGAGTTGGTGAAGACTGCCAATCTTGCTAACGAGATGAAGGCAGAGCTCACCATCTGTAGCATCGTCGACAGGACCGATTGCGGGCCTTTGGTACAGAGCCGAGTGGAGGGCCTGAATCGGAGGCTCAGATGGCTGTGTAGGCTGCAGGTTCCTCGACTTGTGCCATAGGGTGGTGGGGTTTCGGGTTCCGCTAAATAGGTCAGGTGTCCACTACACACAGGAGGCGGCTACACGGGTAGCAGGGGCTGCGTGGCGTGGACTGTGCGGTTTTTTAGTTAGTCAGTCTCGGGAAAGATCAAAAAGGGCTCCAGTCTCAAAGGGACAGAACAAAGAAACGACCAGAATCGACCAAACAACAGTCGGTAATGTAGTTGTGAGTTGTCGTAGCTGTGCTGCAAAAGTACCAGAGCTTCAAGCGCTGATAGAAAGCACTGAAGCTGAAATCGTTATAGAAACAGAAAGCTGGCTAAACCTGGAGATAAATTCTGTCGAAATTTTTAGAGAGGCGCAAACCGTGTTCAGAAAGGATTGGTTAAATAAAGAAGTTTGTGGTGTGTTTGGGTCTGTTGGTAGCAGTTTATCTTGTAGCGAAATTGAAATAGATAGTTCCTGCCAATTACTATGGGTAGAGGTTATACTCAACAGCCATACCAAAATAATAATTGGCTCCTTCTACCGACCCCCCGACTCAGATGACATAATAGCTGAACGGTTCAAAGAAAACATGAATCTCATTACAAATAAGCACCCCACTCATTCAGTTATAATTGGTGGGGACTTCAATCTACCCTCGATTTGTTGGCGAAAATACATGTTCAAAGCCGTTGGAAGACAGAAAACATCTTCCGAAATTGTACTAAATGCTTTCTCTGCGAATTACATTGAACAATTAGTTCATGAGCCCACACGAATCGTAAATGGTTGCGAAAACACACCTCTTAGCCACAAATAATCCTGATCTAATAGAGAGCGTCATGACGGATACAGGGATTAGTGAAAACAAGGTCATTGTAGCGAAGCTTAAAACAATATCAACTAAAACCACTAAAAATAAAGGCAAATTATACTTATTTAAAACAGCAGATAAAAATTCGCTTGAAGTCGTCCTAAGAGAGAGTTTCCATTCCTTCCAAGCTAATTATGTAAGTGTAGACCAGATATGTCTCAAATACAAAGATACCGTATCGACAGCAATAGATAGACTCATACCGCATAAGTTGATAATAGATGGGACTGATCCCCCATGGTACACAAAACACGTCAGAACACTGTTGCAGAAGCATGAAAAAAGCGTGCCAAATTCAGAAGAACGCAAAATCTCCAAGACTGGCTAAGTTTCAAGGAAGCTCGAAACTTAGTGCGGACGTCAATGCGAGATGCTTTTAATAGTTGCCACAATGAAACATTGTCTCATAATGTGGTAGAAAACCCGAAGAGATTCTGATCGTATGTAAAGTACACCAGTGGCAAAAAACTCTCAATACCGTCACTGCGCGATAGCGATGGAAATGTCACCGATGATGATGTCACTAAAGCGGAGTTACTAAATACGGTTTTCCGTAGTTCTTTCACGAAAGGTCCGCAGCTCGTGGTCGTGCGGTAGCGTTGTCGCTTCCCGCGCCCGGGTTCCCGGGTTCGATTCCTGGTGGGGTCAGGGATTTTCTCTGCCTCGTGATGACTGGGTGTTGTGTGATGTCCTTAGGTTAGTTAGGTTTAAGTAGTTCTAAGTTCTAGGGGACTGATGACCATAGATGTTAAGTCCCACAATGCTCAGAGCCATTTGAACTTTCACGAAAGAAAACGAAGTAAATATTCCAGAATTCGAAACCAGAACAGCTGTTAGCATGAGTGACATAAAAGTAGATATTTTAGGTGTTGCGAAACAACTCAAATCACTTAAGAAAGGCCAGTCTTCCGGTCCAGATGGTATATCAATCAGGTTCCTTTCAGAGTATGCAGGCACAATAGCGCCTTTCTTAGCAATCATATACAACTGCTCACTTGACGAAAGGTATGTTCCTAATGACTGGAAAGTAGCACAGGTCACACCAATATTCAAGGAAGAAAATAGGAGTAACCCATTGAATTACAGACCCATATCACTGACCTGAATTTGCTGTAGGATTTTGGAGGATATACTGTACTCGAACATTATGAATCACCTTGAAGAAAATGACTTATTGTTACATAACCAACACGGATTCAGAAAATATCGTTCTTGTGAAACACAGCTAGCTCTTTATTCCCATGGAGTAATGAGTGTTGTTGACAAGGGATCTCAAATCGATTCCATATTCCTAGATTTCCAGAAGGCTTTTGATACCGTTCCTCACAAACGACTATTAATCAAACTGCGTGCATACGGAGTATCGTCTCAGTTGTGTGACTGGAATCGTGATTTCCTCTCAGAGAGGTCACAGTTCATAGTGACAGACGAGTAGAACAAAAGTGATATCTGGCGTTCCGCAAGGTAGTCTCACAGGCCCTCTGCTGTTCCTGATTTATATAAATGAGCGAGGAAGTTTTGGGTATACGATAAATCGCAAAAATCTAAGGCCTGTCAATTCGACTAAATACCTAGGATTTACAATTATGAGCAACTTAAATTGGAAAGACCTCATGGATAATATTGTGGGGAAGGCGAAACAAGGACTACACTTTGTTGGCAGAACACTTACAAGTTAGAAGATGCGACAAACCCACTAAAGAGACAGCCTACATTAGACTTTTCCGTCCTTTGCTGGAATATTGTTGCTCGGTAAGGGATCCTTACCAGGTAGGATTAACGGAGGACATCGAAAAAGTGCAAAGAAGGGCAGCACGTTTCGTGTTATCGCACAGTAGTGGTGAAAGCGTCGCTGACATGATACGTGAGTTGGGGTGGCAGTCACTGAAACAAAGGCGGTTTTCTTTGCGGCGAGATATATTTACGAAATTTCAATCACCAACTTTCTCTTCCGAATGCTAAAATATTTTGTTGACACCCACCTACGTAGGGAGAAATGATCATCATAATAAAATAAGAGAAATCGGAGCTCGAACGGGAAGATTTAGGTGTCTCTTTTTCCCACGCACCATTGGAGAGTGGAATGGTAGAGAAGTAGTATGAAAATGGTTCGATGAACCCTCTGCCAGGCACTTAAGTGTGAATTGCAAAGTAACCATATAGACGTAGATAGAATTTTAAATCTTATCTGATGCAATTATTCCGTAGAATTTAAGGCTTGTTCTCACCTTATATTTCTATTAAGTAGTATCATTTATTTTGTATAAAAATAGGTTAGAGAATTTGTGTTAAATTTTGGTATAAGAATGGAATAAAGTCCATCGAACTTTTAAAAATGTTAAATGTTGCTTTTGATGAGTCTGCCATGAGTAAAACCAAGGTTCACATGTGAGGACGTTGAAAATAACGTGCTCCCTAGACGTCCAAGCACATCAACCGATGAAATTGTGACAAAAGTGAGAGAAATGCTATGAAAGATCGCCAGGTTGCTATCAGAGAAGTCGGTGATGATGTTGGCGTATCAGTTGGCTCATGCCACGTAATTGTTTCGGATGTTTCGGGTAAATTTGTTCCCAAACTGTTGAGTTTGGAAAAAAAAGCAGTGGCGATTAAAAGTTTCTCAGGAGTCACTAGATAAGGTCAACAGCGATAACGAACTGTTGACATTGAGTTACAGTAGGGACGAGTTGACAGGTATGAAGTTGAAACTAAGGAAGAATAAAAAGGAAGATTAGGGTTTAAAATCCAATTGACATTGAGGTCATTAGAGATGGAGCACAAGTCCGCACTGTGTCAAGGATAGGGAAGGAAATCGGATGTGCCCTTTCAAAGGAACCATCCTGGCGTTTGCATAACCAGTTTAGGAAAATGACGGAAAACCTAAGTCTGGTTGTCTGGATAGGGAATGGAACTTTGAAACTAAGGGTCAGTCGTCCAAGTGGAAGAATCCTGGATCGCCAAGACCGAAAAAAGCTCAAGTGCGGACAGATATTAAGGTCGTGCGGGTATGCTCACAGTGGTCTTCGATTTTAACATTAAAGTATACTATGAGCTATTGCTACAACGTGGAAAGTACAATAAGGAGTACTACTTACAAGTTCAACGTCGTTTGCGTGAAGCAATCCTAATAAAAGTCTGCATTTGTGGCGGAACGATTGCTGTTCGTGATTTTTTAATAAAAAACAACACTGCAATGATGCTCCAGTCTCCATATTCACCCCATGTGCCTTCTTTATGTTCCCAAAAATACATAAAACCCTAAAGATCAGCCATTTTTCAATCACAGGTGAGATTAAAAACGTATCATTGAGAGAGCTAAAAACTATCTCGAAGATAAAGTTCCAGTAATGTTTCGGTAATTGGAAAGAGCACTGGCATAATTGAATAATATCTAATGGGGAATATTTTGAAGAATAACAAATAAAGTTCTTTCCAAAAATAAAAATTCCCTTAATATTTTAATGCACCTGTATTTCAAGCTTTTAACATAGAATTTGACAACCAGTGTACCTTTTTCGAAGAAAATTGCAGCTGTATTTAGCACAGCTATCACGTGCATTTTTTAAGAAATATATCTTAGAATCAGCCGAATAGTAAACAAGACAGAGATTTAGCGAGAGAATACAATCAAACACTCCTGTTCCATAAACAGCAAAGTTTTTATGTGACTGAATTACATTCTTCTTCTGTGACTGACTCACACAGTATTACCGAAAAAGTAATTAATTTTATTAAAAAAGTCCTTAAATTGTTGCTGATTTTGTACAAATAGTGATTAAGATATTTATTTCTTTGGGCTGCATTTGACTGGATTTATTCTGGAAAACTGTTTAGTACTTTTACTACCATGTAGTACAGTTCTACCCAAACAAGAGTGTATAAACATAGTCAAATTTGAAAACATACAAACATATTTTTTTTTAAATTTTCATTGCCTATTTACATGTTTTGTATGTCATCATTAAAACATGTCACTGTGATTATCGTCATTATCATCATCATTAACAACAACAACATCATCATCATCACTTTCTACATTAGTAACTATGGCCTCTAGTATATCTTCAATAATGCCATCCTTAACCCAGTACTCGTTTTCAAGTTTCTCTACGTGGAGGCAGTATGTGCTCCAGTCGTCTTGAGTTGTAGTTTTAAAACCTGAAATAATTGCGACAAAAGAGATATATGTCTTTTTCTCGGTTACTGCAAAATTTAGTTTGAAATGAAAAATGAAAACTCAGAAAATTGCTACATATCTTCTTTCACTAACGGCAGTAGCTTCGCTATGCAAATATCTCCAAGACTATTTCTTCCTGTGACGAAATTTTTGAGTTTTGTCAACGCCATTTCAATTGAATTTAGATCACAGTTATATGGTAGAAACAGCAGCACAGTGAGGCCATGAGCTTAAGGTATTTAATTAATTTCAAATACTTCGTTTTTCGGCTTATGCTGTATAATTCAGTCAAATAATTCTGTTTTTCTCTTTGACAAATCAGCATCCACCATATTTCTTAATAACCACTTAATCAGTTCCCTTTTATTTGAGGAACTTTGTTAAGTTCTTTATTGCGATATCAAGCATTGTCCGTAACAATAACACAGTTGGGTGGCAGATTAGGAATTTCTTCAGTTCCGATCCAATTTG
Source organism: Schistocerca americana (assembly GCF_021461395.2). NCBI lineage: Eukaryota > Metazoa > Arthropoda > Insecta > Orthoptera > Acrididae > Schistocerca > Schistocerca americana. The sequence continues at coordinate 653,168,766 of NC_060130.1, read as the reverse complement.
AAAATTTTTCGTAATTCACCTGGCCCTGGTAGTCCTCTGTTGCACATCCCACTTCATAAATCAACTGTGCGTTGGGTGAAAACACAACTTTAGATCCAATATTGACTACAATAATCCAATTCTTCCAAACATTGTCCATGATAGGATCAATACCAGGACCCTCCCAGCATTTTCTGTAAGTACTGTTGTTGTCCACCCAAGTTCCATCAATATAAAGAAGTTTGTGCCTTGCTCTCTCAATTTCCTCACTTGGATCAAGTATTTACATCGCCAGTCAATTAGATCCGTTCTCTCTACCAGAATCTTTATTTTACTACTAGATCTTTTCCAGGTAAATCCCATTTCACGCCGTGTCTTGTATAGAGCATCATTCTGCCAAGAAAAATGTTTTTTTTTTGTTTTACAACAGCAAGTAATTTTCGAAATATCTACACAATTTTTCGATATGTATACAAAATTCTTCCATCGTTTGTCAAATAAACGATTTCGTAAAACTTTCTGTAATGAGTGGTTTCCTCCCAAAAATTCTTAATTTTCCTTCGTGGTGATTCCAGTAAACCATGTGGTTTATTTTCACCTTCCTTTTTGATGCGTCCTATTGTGACGAGGCTGACGTTTGTATAACTTGCAGCCCTTTTATTGGGACTGGTAATGCTAGCCAACAGTTCTTTTTATGTTGCCTCTTTAACACAAGCTGTAATTACATTACAGACTACCGAAGGCTCGTTACTTCTCATATATCTCCTCTTCTTCATATTCTGCACATTTTCTTGCAATACAGTGTGATTATCCGTCGCTTCTGGAAACCTAAGTATGTCAATAAGTACACAAAGTAAACTGACTGGCGCTAGTAATTAAGGTCCCACGACCAGAACCGACGTAAATCACTGTCCACTGAACTACACCACCAGGGATGTAAAAATATTGTAGACACTAACTTTCAGGCGAAATTAATGCAGGATTATGACTTCATCATCTGTATAATAGGATCAAACGGTGTGCCAAAAAATGAAGCAGAGGTTTGCATGAAAACGCTGCAGAATTTTTTACAAGCTAACAAATGAAGAAACACAGTAGTTGCCACACCGCCTCATAGGTACAATCTAATTTATAGGTCGTGTGTAAACAAAGAAATTAGGAAAACAAACATAAAAATAAGGAAGCTGTGTTCACAATACGCTAAGTGCGATGCACCAGTACTGGATATAAGCTCCATTGAAATCTGCATATGAAGCATGATTTGCATTTGAACTATGAAGGGAAAAAGTTTGTTTGCAATCGTGTTAGTGAAACAATTAAAGAAACACTTTTAAGGAATAGAACAATGTATCAGCTCCCTGTACATCCTTCAAACAACAAAGAGGAAAACAAAATGAACAAGAAAGAAGAACGAAAATACAACACTACTGACGACCCTAATTTAAACTCAAGGTATGTGATGTTGTCACCGTAGTGTGCAATCCCTGCATAATAAGATTGATGAAATTAACATTCTGTTAACAGATGAACTTAAAGATATCTCAGTGTTACTCATTTATGAGCACTGGATTAACCCAGAATTAATCCAGAATAAGAAAATAAACAAATTCATTTTGGCTTCTTACTCCTGCAGGAAAAACAGTAAGCAGGGTGGGATGCCAATCTACATAAAGGAAAATATAGATTTTGTTATCTTACGTGACTTAACTAGAACAAATGTCAAAAAGTATTATGAAATTGCAGCTATAAAAAATTATTCAGTTCAAACTGGTTATTGCTACAGTTTACTGATCACCATCTGGAAATTTTGAACTCTTCTTAAAGAAAATGGAGTCACTGCTAAATAAAGTAAAGAAAATGGATTGTAAGTGGATAATCTGTGGTGACTTCAATATTGATTTCATCACAAATACTGGAAATAGATAAACCGTTTTAAACCTTGCAACTTCCTATTATTTATAGGCTGAAGTAAATGCTGCTACCCGAGTAACAGGAACTTGCTAAACAGCTCTAGATCAATTTCTAGTCAAGAAGAGTTTACACAACACTTCATTAAAAATTTTCAATGCAGGGTTTAGTGACCGTCTTGCTAAAATATTAAGTATTAAAGTAAAAGGCATTATTATTAGCAGCATGTCTTTAAGAACCTGATGTAGGAGTTGTAATCAGGATAATATAAACTACTTCAACAGCTTAGTATAGAAAGATAAATGGTCAGAACTGTACAAAATGAGCAATATAAATGAGAAATTCAACACCTTCATTGATACACTAAACCATTTCTTCCAAATTGCATTCCCACAGAAAACTGTAGCCATATGGGGGAACTCTAGAACAAATAGCTGGATTACAAGGGGAATAAGGGTTTTATACCAGAATAACAAATTATTTCATGAAATATGTAACTCAAAAAATTCCTCACCTGAAGTACAAGCAGACTATAATACTACTCCAAAATATAAAGAAAAGCAATAAAAGCACCAAAAATAATGAATAATGATGAATAGATTTATAATTCAGCTAATAAATCAAAGGCTATGTGGAGTGTTATAAGAATGAATCTGTAGAATACAGACAATCTTGCAAAAATATAACACTATCACAAAAAAAGAGTAACAAACCTCTTAGAAGAAGCCAACTCATTTAACAATGTTTTCAGAGGTGTTGCTGATAATGTGTTACTATCAAACTTACATAAGTGCACCCACACAAATGAATATAAAATAAGTGCATGTAGAGGATCAATGTACATCAGTTCTGTTTCACAAGATGAAGTAGCCAAAGCAATGAAAGGACTACAAAATTCCAACTCTGGAGGCATTGATGGTATACCTGCAACAATATTAAAGAAGAATCCATCAATACTCACTCACTTATGAGACTGCTCACTTCAGGCAGGTACTATTCCTGATGTATTGGAAACATCAAAAGTTATTCAATATATAAAAAAAGGTGAGAAAGATAATATACATAAATACAGACCCATCACAATTTCCCCCTGCATCTCTCAAGTATTAGAAAAAGTTATGACAGACTTATGAAATTTATAAATAAATACCACATTCTATGTAATGAGCAACATGGATTCAGAAATAAAAGGTCAACGACAACTGCTATTTATGAGTGCATTAGTTACATCCTAAACCTGATGGACAAAATGATAGGAATTAATAGGTGTATTTATTGACTTGTCAAAGGCTTTTGACATAGTGGATCATAAAAGCCTGCTAGCAAAGCTTGAAAGATATGGTACTCGAGGTCTGTCCAACAACTGTATCAGTTCCTTCCTGACTAAGCGTAAGCAGACAGTGTGCATCAAGCACACAAATATCGATCTAAAAACTGTATCCAAACACTTATCTGACTATAAACAAATTAAATGTGGTTTACCCCAAGGATCAGTATGTTACCCCTTCTGTACATAAATGATCTAAACTTAAATGTTGTTGTACATTTAAAAAATCATATTTGCAGATGACATCACAATTCTTTTAAAGGAGACAGCAATGAACAGTTACAGCAGTCAGCAAACATGGTCACAAAACAACTTAGCAACTGAACACAGAATAATCAGATTGTAATAGACAGTAAAAATACATTGCACTAAAGTTGCACAATGGTCCTAAGAAGGACATGTTTATCCCATTGGTCTCTGCCAATGATGAACTAGTTGGTAACAGTACTGAAACCAAATTCTTAGCACTCTGACTGCAGAGCAACGTCAGTTGGATTAAGCATATTGAATGTCTCAGTGCAGAACTGTGCAAAACATGTTACCTTATTTGCTCAGTAAAGTCATACTGTAGTGAGAAAACAGTAGTGCATGCATATCATGCCTACTTCCATTCTTGTCTTTGATATGGGGTCACCTTCTGGAGAAACTCTAATACAGGCAATAGCACTTTTGAACTACAGAAAATTCCCATTAGAATCTTGTTCGGGTGCAAGCCTAGAGACTCTTGTAAACCTGTGTTTAAGGGATCTGGTATTCCTCCATTACCATGTGTATACATTATGGAAACCCTTTTATTCTTTAAAATAAATGTAATAGGTAAGGACTGCAGACTACAAAAAACTGTGATATACATGATCAATTCACCAGACGAAACAGTGACTTACATATAACCCAAATCAGAAAGCTCTGTGCCAAAAAGGTACTTTTTACATGGGAGTTAAGCTTTATAACAAACTTCCTGAAAACATAATAGCTATTACTGAGATCAATGCCTTTGGAAAATCTTTAAAATGATATTTACAGCATCACAGCTTTTACTCCACTGAAGAAAATTTAAACTTATTAAGTGTGTTATAGAACTACCTATGTATACAGTGTATAATTGTAACCTTAAATAAGCTTGCCTAGATATGACTGTCAGCTGTATACTCATAACCTGACTTGTCCAATATCTTATGCATAAACTGCTTTGTAGACAACAGGACCAATAAATACAATTGAATACAATACAGACAGGTAACAGGCAACTGAGTTTGTGCACCTATATAGGCCACTTGCAGGATTCTTCTAGGAAAGGCCACTCGCCCACAAAAAGCGCTACTCGCTCATGAGTTCACAGACAGAGTATAAAACAGAAATAACAGCCAGTACTCCAGTAGCGACAGCAATGTCCTGGTCCGTGCTGACTGCAGCTGCCAAACTTGCAGCATTACTGAGTTGCTGCTGGGTTGGTCTTCATTCGTTGTTTTTTATTGTCGGTGTTAATATTTATTCGATAAAATTAATATCGGTCTAGACTAATTTTGAAGTGCTCTATTGAATGGGTACTTAAAATTCCGTTTTAAAAATAATTTTGTTAGTAATGGGAAACAAAGCAACACTTTCTATTGACACTGCATGTCATATGGAAAACATAACCAGCAGTAATTATTTGAGTTGACTGCAGCTACACAATGCAAAAATGAAATTGCAAATACCTGGCGAAATACCAGAGGAAATACGCCTGACGACTCTTAGGAGAGACACCTGGTATACGCAAACTTTTTCACTTACCTCTTTTCTCCGGTACTTCTAGGTTACACATATGTCGAACTGATTTTGGAGTTTTTCTCTATTGGATGTGTCTTACATATAAACGGTGTATTAGACCACTTGGAGACTGATCTTGAACTGAATTTTCCTTACCATGTCTTCTTATTCTGAATGTCTCGCAGCAGATCGTCTGGGACTGGAGTGTTTGAATATATGTGTTATAGTCACTGATGAAAGACGATGTATATCAAGTGTTCATCCACTATAATCAGGGGTAGTTTCCCATCTGGCTATAACCGATAAACATTAATTGTTGGGTGTTATTACGTAGTTATTTGACACATTAGCTACCTGTGTCCTGTATTATACCCATTGGTTTTGACAGCATAAAAAATGTTTAACACGACAGCCTATTGTAAAGGGAACTGACACTCTATTCAGTCACAAACCCGTGACAGGACGCACAGGCGGCGGCTAAGATCGGGTCATATCCGTGTTGACAGCTGAAATCAGCTTGACAGGAGCACTTGGGGGGCCAGTTTCACACTATGCTCCACAGCTGGGATTATCTCTGGACTTCTACCGGCCGCCAAAGTGACCGTGTGACCGGGAAACCCCGTTCATTGGGCTTTTTGTTTCACATTGCCGCTTTTCGCGTCCAGTGAAACATTAAATCTTTCCCAAAAATATTGAACCATGTGTGTCACTGAAGAGCCAGCAGGCTGATTTGAAGCGGAAAAGATGCACGATTAGGCGTGTGAAGACGCGCCTCCGATATCCGCATTAGTTTATCAGTTGTTGTAAGTTAAGTGTTATAAATAATACCTTATCCGTAAAAGTGAATATCTCGACAACACATTACGCAATTGCAGCAAACGACGTGTCTATGGATACATCTCATAGAACTGTATTGGACTGTGAGTGTAGATTTACTGAAATTATTCAAACATTTAAATGAGAGGACGACAATTAGATTTCATGCTATTAAAAACAGCTTTTCTTACTAAATAAAGAGGCACATTAAAACTAATGGCAGTGCTGTAAACTTAAGATATATAGGAAATTATTTAATGTGTGATTTAAATTATTTGTTAATACGTACATTTATAAATCCAAAAATAGAAGAAAACCATATAAATTATTGTTCATAATTAAAGTATGGCAGATAAAAGAAAACTGATAACAGCATAATATTCCTCGTAAAATTTCCATGTGATCTGATGTATCATACGTGTGAATAAGTTTAAAATTATTGTTAAGTAGTTTAACTGACTTCAGTAGTGCTTGACCTAAGTTTCCTGGACGAACAATGGCATTTTGGACAGAGTCTATGTCTGGGCGCCATTGGAGATGGTCAGGTTGTGTTAGTCTGTGTTTCGAGAAGCAGCGAAATAGCCACTAGTTGGTGTATGTGAGTTTTTCAGAGTTCCTACTTTCGTGTTGCATGTAATGCAAGCTGCACTTAGAGAGTTTAAGTGTGTAGCCATTGTGGAATTTATAGTTTTGAGATACTGTGGAGCTTTAACAGTTTTCTAAAGATAACTCATATTCTCGTTTATTAAACCGCCTCCAAGATCTTAAGAAAATCGGTCAGGTTATGAAATTAATTTATTGTGAACTATGACTTTCGATTTTTCTATGTTCTTATTGGAAATAAACTCGAATTTGTGAAACTTTAAAAAGTATGTGAGTGCTTATATGATTATTGCATAGCAAATCTTACCTGCATTTATATTAAATACTTTTGTGGAACGTTGGGTACATTGTGATGAATGCGAGTTGCGCCCCATAGACGAAATGTAGCCAAACTTGTAAGTCCAACCACATTTATGGGGCCCATTGAAGTGTTTGTGCTGTGTAATGTGTGGATAAATCTTTCTGTGCAATGGCATGTGGGGGCTCCAAGCTGGTATATAACTTTTGAACAGTTTAGAACTTTGATTTTAGGCGAGCTGATGAGAGAAATTGTATTTTATTTCGTCATCCAGACCACATCCACATTCCCGTACGACCAGTATGTTTGCAAATGGTAGAGGTTTGTTCAGTTTGCTTCAGTGTCGTTATGGTGCTGCCTCTCTATGATAATTGGTAATCAAGAAGACGTTTTGACACTTTACTTCAAATGTGGCATATGGACTAGAATTATGGTCAAAGATCTAACACATAGTGAATCGAGGTAGGCATAAGTATATACAAAGTAAAGTAATAAAAACTAAAGAAGACATAGTTTGACTTAATGAAAACATTAGGAAAATACAGAGGGAAGAGAGGTTGATACAGACTTGATTGAAAAGATGGTGTATGCTAAAAAATAATAGCAACACGTTCAAATGTATGATGGGCCATGTTTGAAGCTTACAAGTCACACAGATTTTGACAATAGATCTGCTGAGAAACCACATGAGGCTCTGGTCCTATGTAAAGTCGATGAACAAATCAAAAAGTTCAGTCCAGTCACTTGTGGATACTGGGTGTTGATACAGAAAACTGCAAACAAAAATTCGAAATATTAAATCTTGGGTTTAAAAATGCATTTCCACATGTTGATACTTGACAATTGGACAAATTCACAACAGGGAGCTATTGAAATAAGCATTTGTGATACTGAAAACATTTGAAGCTGCTCAAAGTGAACAACACCATAAGACAATATTGAATTTGCATTAACCTTTACATTTTATATGCAGTGGAAGTATCCCTTTTCCTAGCTCAGATTTTACAACCAATTACACCAATGAATAGCCCAGTTTGTCAAGGGAGGAACAGAGGTTACCACTATTTACAAGTTCACAGACTTACAGACAAGTATATATAATATATGTCCATCGCAGGATGGTGGAGTACATCGTTAGTATGACCATAATAAACACCTGCAAGGAAATAAGCTTCTGTCAACAAATCTGCAGAGGTTCATGAAAAACTATTCATCTGGAATACTGTTCTCTTTCTTCACAAAGATTGTAGATGCTGACAAACAAATACACTCCTGGAAATGGAAAAAAGAACACATTGACACCGGTGTGTCAGACCCACCATACTTGCTCCGGACACTGCGAGAGGGCTGTACAAGCAATGATCACACGCACGGCACAGCGGACACAACAGGGACCGCGGTGTTGGCCGTCGAATGGCGCTAGCTGCGCAGCATTTGTGCACCGCCGCCGTCAGTGTCAGCCAGTTTGCCGTGGCATACGGAGCTCCATCGCAGTCTTTAACACTGGTAGCATGCCGCGACAGCGTGGACGTGAACCGTATGTGCAGTTGACGGACTTTGAGCGAGGGCGTATAGTGGGCATGCGGGAGGCCGAGTGGACGTACCGCCGAATTGCTCAACACGTGGGGCGTGAGGTCTCCACAGTACATCGATGTTGTCGCCAGTGGTCGGCGGAAGGTGCACGTGCCCGTCGACCTGGGACCGGACCGCAGCGACGCACGGGTGCACGCCAAGACCGTAGGATCCTACGCAGTGCCGTAGGGGACCGCACCGCCACTTCCCAGCAAATTAGGGACACTGTTGCTCCTGGGGTATCGGCGAGGACCATTCGCAACCGTCTCCATGAAGCTGGGCTACGGTCCCGCACACCGTTAGGCCGTCTTCCGCTCACGCCCCAACATCGTGCAGCCCGCCTCCAGTGGTGTCGCGACAGGCGTGAATGGAGGGACGAATGGAGACGTGTCGTCTTCAGCGATGAGAGTCGCTTCTGCCTTGGTGCCAATGATGATCGTATGCGTGTTTGGCGCCGTGCAGGTGAGCGCCACAATCAGGACTGCATACGACCGAGGCACACAGGGCCAACACCCGGCATCATGGTGTGGGGAGCGATCTCCTACACTGGCCGTACACCACTGGTGATCGTCGAGGGGACACTGAATAGTGCACGGTACATCCAAACCGTCATCGAACCCATCGTTCTACCATTCCTAGACCGACAAGGGAACTAGCTGTTCCAACAGGACAATGCACGTCCGCATGTATCCCATGCCACCCAACGTGCTCTAGAAGGTGTAAGTCAACTACCCTGGCCAGCAAGATCTCCGGATCTGTCCCCCATTGAGCATGTTTGGGACTGGATGAATCGTCGTCTCACGCGGTCTGCACGTCCAGCACGAACGCTGGTCCAACTGAGGCGCCGGGTGGAAATGGCATGGCAAGCCGTTCCACAGGACTACATCCAGCATCTCTACGATCGTCTCCATGGGAGAATAGCAGCCTGCATTGCTGCGAAAGGTGGATATACACTGTACTAGTGCCGACATTGTGCATGCTCTGTTGCCTGTGTCTATGTGCCTGTGGTTCTGTCAGTGTGATCATGTGATGTATCTGACCCCAGGAATGTGTCAATAAAGTTTCCCCTTCCTGGGACAATGAATTCACGGTGTTCTTATTTCAGTTTCCAGGAGTGTATATTCCATCTTCCTAAACTTTCATAAGTCATTTGACACTCATAGGACAGCATCATTGAAGCACCAAAATCTGTTGTAATGTTTGTTTACATACAGATGACCAGATTTAGTCAAGTGACAATCTTCAAGTTGCTTAACCAAAACTGACCATCTGTTAGTAAATATGCATTGTGACAGGTTTTACGGTTCCATGATGCTGTTATTTAAATACATTGAAGTTTTGCGGAACTGTTGTATTTTGGACCCATTTCACACTGCCCATTGATGACCAACATACAGTAATGCTATATTCTCAAATATATAAATTACTCGAAACAGTTGCAATTATTTGAAGTAAGTATATGTTGTGGAACAGTGAATAGGCAACAGAAACTGAAGTAACAGTGTGGTATATATAGATCATTCATCACATAAAATCAAACTCACACTTAGGTTGTTCATGGACAACAGGAAAATAGCACTGTTGATTGATTGTAAGAAGTCAGTATGAGGAACTAAATATTTCTTAATAACTGTGGAGCACTGTTTGGAAAAAATACTTATTGAAGATCAAAACTGTGAGTCTAATTAATATATAAACAACAGTCATATCCTTAGTCTACAATGCTATCCGTACTTAGGTATTCCAGCATGTCTCATCTCCAAAGCTTCAGTTCTTATTCTTCTCAAAACTGCATTCTAGAAGTAATGCAATAGATGATTTGTCAATTGGCATCATCAGCTCCTGTCACTACTACACAGGAAATTCATCAGCAAGGTGACTACATTTGATTTCATTGACAGGCAGCTCAAAAATGTAATGCAGCTGATAACGGTATTAAAAAACAAACAGAAATGAAATATGAGTTGTTATTCTTAGAAAAAGCAAAAATTTGAACATGCTATTCAAAAATAATACTGTACATGACTGGCTGTATATGTTTCCTGTATGTATGGTGCATGCACTGCAAACTGTGGGATTGCTTCTCATGACAGACTGTGGCACAGCTGTGATTTCTACATCTACATATATACTCCGCTAGTCACCAAGTGTTATGTGCTGGAGGTCACTATTCGCGCCAAGGGAAACACGACTGTCTGAATGCCTCAGTACGAGCTCTAATTTCCCTCATCTTTGAATGGTGATTATTGCGCGATTTGAAAGTTCATGGTAATAATATATGCTCTATATCCTTGGTGAAGATTGGATTTTGGAATTTAGTGAGCAGCCCCTTCCATTTAGCGTGTCGTCTATCTGCAAGTGTGTCTTACTTCAAACTTTCTATGAGATCTGTAACACTCTCGCAATGCCTAAATGTACCAGTCACGAATCTTGCCACTCTTCTTTGGATCTTCTCAATCCCTTGAATCAGACTCAACTGGTAAGGGTCCAATACAGACAAACAATACTCTTAAGACTGGATGAAGTAAGCAATTTCCTTTGTTGAATGACTGCATCGCTTCAGGATTCTACCAGTAAACCGCAATATAGAGTTCGCCTTACCTGTTACTTGTGTAGTCTGATCATTCCATTTGAGATCATTTCGAGTAGTCACACCCAGATACTTGACGTATGTTACCTCTTCCAAAGACTGGGCATTTATTTTGTACTCGTACATTAATGGGGATTTCTGCTTTGTTATATGCAGTAGGTTACACTTACTAATATTGAGAAATAACTGCCAGTCATTACACCACAGATTTATTTTCTGCAAATCCTCATTGATTTGTTCGCAACTTTCCTGTGCTACTATTTTCCTGTAGACAACAGCAACATTGGAAAACAGTCTAATGCCGTTGTCAGTACCATCAACCAGATCGTTTATTAGATCGTAAAAAGCAGCGGACCTATTACTCTGCCCTGAGGCACACCTGATGTTACGCTTGTTTCTGTTCAAGTCTCTCCATTCAGGACGACATCCTGCTCTCTGTCTGTTAGAAAACTATCTATCCAACAGCATATGTGATTGGATAGACCGTAAATGTGCACTTTTTGGAGAAAGTGACAGTGCGGAAGTGAGTCGAACGAATTTCGAAAGTCGAGGAATATGGCATCAACATGGGAACCGGTATCTAGAGCCTGTTGGATATCATGCACAAAGAGGGCCAGCTGTGTCTCGCATGACCACTGTTTCCTAAAACGGTGCTGGTTGCTGCTGATGAGCAAATTGGATATAGAGTAATTTAGTGTCCTATGGGTCTAGTTGTCTTCAGTGATGTTCTGCAGAAATGACTTCTTATCATCCCATTCTGACAGTTTATCAGTTTTTCAGGAGATGTTGCTAACATGTGGAACTGAATCGCTATCCTTGGGTGCTAAGGGCATGCATATGCAGTTTGGTTGACTGCACAGTCTTCTTGCAGAGGAGGCATGCAGTTTGGGGGAACCATTCATGAAGGGGAGGTAATTCATTGACTCGCAAAATGTCATCGGTTGGGAAGTGTCGCGACAGGTACACAGGCCCAGGCAGAGGGTATGAATCTAACACTTCTGCAGACGACTGAAGTGCATGTCTGCCACATTGCCCCATGCAATCGCTGCAAATTCAAAAATTGGACAAAAGAGCGTCAGGTAGATTGCAGTGCTCAGCTAAGGTAGAAGCATGGTCTGAAGGTCCAGGAACAGATATAGATCCTGTAGTCTTCCTGTGGTCGCTTAGAAAAGATTGTCAATATGTTGCTTCCAAGTGAGGCGGCGATCGATGGTATTGCCTAGGTATTTGACTGTGCTGTCCCAAGGAACAGGTGTTCTCCAGACAGTAAATAATGATAGTGCGGGCATGAGTGTGCCCCATACAGCATGTAAGCATAGTCTATTGCGCATGTTTTCAACATCAAACAGGGCTAGTCACATGGTTGTGGGACGACGCTGCTTGTTTACAATTTGTGATAATAGCGAAACTAGAATATTACACGTATTTGGCTTGTTTTATATACGTTTTTTGTAAGTTTGAGTTTTAGTAACAGGTATGCTGTAGCATTGTCGTTGCTACGGATGTGAAGAGAAGTATGAAAGGAGGATCAGTTATTTCTTGTAGATATGTACAAACACGATTAATTGTAAATGTCATATTGACATGAGGCACTTTGAAAAACATCGAGATGTGGTATTCTAAAGTCTTGTGTGGCAAGGATAATTTCTGCTATTTTATGGGCATGTGTTTACGAGACAAGTTCTAGATATTTTGCAAGTGTGTCTCAGTAAACAGCGAGTCAGTGTGTAGATACTGATGCTATGTTCGTAGGCCGCTAAAGTTTTTGCATGGCATTCTGAATAATACCCTCCAGTTTACACAGGTTCTCAAACTCATGTCTGTATACAGGGTGTTACAAAAAGGTATGGCCAAACTTTCAGGAAACATTCCTCACACACAAATAAAGAAAATGCGTTATGTGAACATGTGTCCGGAAACGCTTAATTTCCATGTTAAAGCTCATTTTAGTTTTGTCCACCTACGCTCAATGGAGCACGTTATCATGATTTCATACGGGATATCCTACCTGTGCTGCTAGAACATGTGCCTTTACAAATACGACACAACATGTGATTCATGCACGATGGAGCTCCTGCACATTTCAGTCGAAGTGTTCGTACGCTTCTCAACAACAGGTTCGGTGACCGATGGATGGATAGAGGCGGACCAATTCCATGGCCTCCACGCTCTCCTGACCTCAACCCTCTTGACTTTCATTTATGGGGGCATTTGAAAGCTCTTGTCTACGCAACCCTGGTACCAAATGTAGAGGCTCTTCGTGCTCGCATTGTGGACGGCTGTGATACAATACGCCATTCTCCAGGGCTGTATCAGCGCATCAGGGATTCCATGCGGCGGAGGGTGGATGCATGTATCCTCGCTAACGGAGGACATTTTGAACATTTCCTGTAACAAAGTGTTTGAAGACACGCTGGTACATTCTGTCGCTGTGTGTTTCCATTCCATGATTAATGTGATTTGAAGAGAAGTAATAAAATGAGCTCTAACATGGAAAGTAAGCGTTTCCAGACACATGTCCACATAACGCATTTTCTTTCTTTGTGTGTGAGGAATGTTTCTTGAAAGTTTGGCCGTACCTTTTTTAACACCCTGTATAAGTATCTACAGTGTCACTGGAAAGTAATTAATTAGAACAGATTCGACGAAATGAATCAGTGCAATAGAAAACCTCAAAAAATATTATTGGGTGTCACTTCTTTTATTACTCCAAAATTAGAGGACTGATCTTGTATTTTTTATTTTTTGTGCGTAGCATATTCTTTTACTTTTCTGATGATATGGCGAAAAAATGTTATAGTAGACAAAGAGCAGAAGGTTAAATAAAGAAGCAGTGATGATAATAATAATAATGCACAAACATGTGGTACAAATTGCTTACTGTATTTAATGTACCAATTTCATAGTTCAGCTGTGTTGTTTTTTCGTCAAACTTCGGCACCATCTACGGCGTCATTGTAACGTAGTTAATTAGAACAGAGACTCGACAATATAAATAAAAGCAATAGGAAAGATAAAAAAAACATTGTTAGCTGTCACTTCTTAGGCCGAATCTGACCTATGATACTACAGCGAAAAGCACAGTACCATAGCTCTTCACATCTTTAGCCAACATTAGTTCCTGGTATCAAATTGTTAAGACTTCTTAAAAAGGCATACACAGTTTCACAGTGCTTTTGAAGGTGATCTGTCTATAGCAGCGAAATAGTAACTCTCAAAATAAGCTAAGCTCTATACGGGCTACAAAGCCCCGTCCCAAAATCACACGACTTGAGCTGCAGAAGATGTTGCAGACATAATTCTCGTTGTTTGCATCCGAATGCTCACTCCATAGATATTTATACTCTGTGGTGTACTGCATAGAGTATGGTGTATCCTCCCGTTAAGGCCCGTCCACACGCAACGATCTGTCTGTGCAAATGCCTGCGCACATCACATCTGCGCAGACAGATCGTTGTGTGTGGACAGAAGATTTGCACCAACCTGAGGTGTGTGCAAACTTGGAAGTTGGAGTTGGAGGTTTGAGCGAAACCTCTCAAATCTGTGGGTTCAAACCACATCTCCTGTACACACGCTCCAACTTGTCTGTGCAGATGTGGTTTGGCGCGAAACAGTTGTTTACTCAGTCTAGTGTTTGGATTTGTGCGCACAGGGCATTAAAATGGCTGATACTCGTCAGTGTTCTCGAGAGTTTGTAAGTGAATTCATTGAAATATATAGAAACCACCCATGTTTGTGGAAGATTAAAAGTAAAGAATATAGTGACCGAGACAAAAAGACAGCAGCATACAATGCTTTAATTGAAATATTGCGGGCAGTTGACGCCTCGGCAAACAGAGAAACGGTAATTAAAAAAAAATTCGTTCCGAACTGGCGAAATTATTTGCGGATGGATGTCGAAACTTATAATTATCTCTTAAAGCTTGTAACCCCTCATATTATGAGAAAAAATACTTGTATGAGAAGGGCAATTTCTTCTCATGAACGGCTGGCGGTAACATTAAGATTCCTAGCAACAGGAAGGAGCTACAAGGATTTGGAATTTTCAACTGCAATATCGAAACGAGCGTCGAGTAAAATAATACCCAACACATTTGAAGCTATTTACGCTCTCCTGAAGGATGATCCATGAAGGCAAGTCAAGTAAATTAAGTCTGTCAGCGAACTGTTTACCGAAAAGAGTTATCCAAAGTTCAGAAATCTAGAAGATCTGGTGTAAGAGTAGATCAAGTATGCCAGCCAATGTTATGGTATTTTGATCTGCTTGGCTTTCTTAGTGATCAAGAAATGCCAAGACCAAGCAGGACATGAAATTGGGGTGTCAATGTGCCAGAAAATGGAACACCACGTAATGTAAAACAAAACAGGTTCGCCCTGCAACTCTCGCACTAAATGTACGTGAGAAAACTGCTTTCGCTTTAGCAGCCACTGTCTACACCATTTTGACCGCTTTCTCTGTTTCCTGCGGTTGGTGTGAATGTTTTTTGCAACACAAGCTGCGAACACAGACCACAACAGAACTTCCTCCATTTCCATATTTCAAAATAACTGAATTAAATTTATGACGTTTACGGTGAGCGTAGTCGTTTGCCACTGATATTTCTTTTCTACACCGACAGATGGCGGGCGAGTAGTAGATTGGGGTTTGTGTCGTGTGAACACACCACATTTGCAGCGATCTTTTGCATGTACAGAAATCTGCGCCGATGTCTGCGCAGACACATCGTTGCGTGTGGATCGGGCTTTATTTAAACTAAGCTCTACGAATACCAGAGATGTTTAGGTGTGAGAGTATCTAGTTTATCTCTGTGACCATAGATTGCGCTTGCTTCGGTTGTTGCAGTAATCAAAGAGTGTGTTGTGCGGGTTCTGTAATGTTGACGTTTGTATTATTTAGTTATTGTTTGTGGCAGGGGAAAAGAAAATATGTGTGTTCATTTTAGTTTTTTTTTTAAATGTACTCGTGAACAAAGCTGAAAGCATATGAATACAATGTACGAAGTGAGAGTGTGGAAACTGAAGTGTGAAATAGTAGTCGAGTGCAATGGACGCTGTTTACCCCTATTCAAATTGTGGAATTTTGAAATTGTTTACAAATGAGAGCTGTCGCGTTGTATGCAATATTATCTAAATGCCACCTTACTGCCGTGAACGTCTTTAACCACAATGAGGTGGCTAGTGAAGATAATAATAGTCATGAAAATATGGACAGGCATGGTAGAGTTCGGTCCCTCGTCGCTAACGTATGCAGGTAAGCGATAAAGAATGATTAATCTTTGTACGTTTGTCGTTTGATTTCAGGCAGATTTACTTTCCAGTGCCACGTCTGATTTGGGCTACCAGGAAAGATCCAAACATAATAGCAATGTATTCCGTTTTTGAAATATTAATCTACATGTTATGTACTTCGTTTAACATTTGATGTTTGTGAAGTTGAATTGTTAATACACTGTCAAGTGTAAAATAAAAACTTGTATATTATGGCGTTCCAAGGTCCTAAAAGTGCCCAGTATTTTTGTCTTGTGATTAAGACCCGTATAAGTGACACTAACAGTGCTGCATTTAAACAATACGTAAAGTCGAAGGTAGATGTACAGTTCGCAAAGTAAATTCTTGGCCATGTCAATTACAAACCGTTGCATACGATGTTGACGATTATAGTCCGCTGTTTTTCACCTGGCAGTTCACTAGGTTGTTCCTGCTCTTTTTGTATTCGTTAATAGCATACAAGTGCTCTACAAAAAATATATCGCGTGCCTTGGAGTAGGAATGGAATCGAATCCATGTTCTTCCTTTTCTTCCTAAATGAGCGTAAGAACAGATTCAGTTAAAATTAAATTGTGCTTAAGTAACCGCATCTGTCACCGCTACCAGTGTTTGTTTACATGGAAACCCATGTAGCGTCGTGGTTAGTAGACATCCCTATAGCTGGCTGCGGCGGTCATTTCAAATGGTGGAGGAAGTCCTTGACCTGCCACTGCAATAAGACTTTACTTTGTGAGGCATTGTGGTATTCAGACAACTTCAGTTTGACAACAGCTTTACCATGTACCCTTATGCAGTGATCAGATTTGTTCACCCAGATGCGATTGCATAAAGCAGACCTATATATGGTAATTGCAGTGGACTATTGTCACAGTGTTTATGGAGGTGGTACAACATTCTCGTACAGTTTTGTAGTATGGCACCTACACTAAAGCAAAGTGTGCTTTTCACATTCAGTTGAAAAATTAATCTGAGATGCTCGAGACATAAGTACTAGGCCTGCAATTATGTGCAAACAATCAAATGTAGTAAGCTCTCATTCTTGCCAAATATATGGTACTGAAAAGTCAAACATGTTTACTATACCAGGCAGTTTGCCATTCTTTTTATTTGAAGTAGGCCTGTATCACTTCTGTGATTTCCTTTCCTGTTCCACTCGCAAATAAAGCCAGAGAGAAATGACTGTGTATATGCCTCCATAGTTCTCTAAATTTTCCCGATATTTGTTTCTTGAAAATAATGTCACCTTCCATCCAGTGACTCCCATTTGAGTTTCCAAAGCATAACGTTAATATTTTCATGATGTTCGAACCTTGTGCATATTTCATTCTTATGGTGTTTTCAAACTAACAATAAGATTTCTTTGGAAAACTGGGAAATATAAAGTAATTGTACAAAATGCAACAATTCTACTGTAATTGTACCCAGATGGAATATTCAGTCGCATAAATCTTCAGAAAGTGAAAAGTCATCTTTATTAACCTGGCGAAGGCTTTGTGTAGAGTTATACCAAACTGTTTAATAAATGTGATGAGTGTTTGTTGAATTACAGTCAAACATGTGGCTAGGTCAGTATTTAATTGCAAGTAGAGCTCATTATCACTTTCTGATGGAGTGTCAGCATCAGAAAGAAATATAACTGTGGGCATTGGGGTAAAAGCTGTGTAGTAGACTGTGACTCACAGTTTTTGCAGTTTATCTATTATGTTTGTCTATAATGTGCCAGAAAATACTTGTCAGAGACTTGCCCATTATTTAATATACATTTTCTGAATTTGTGTAGTGCTTTCTGTTTTCATGATGAAAAGAACATATAAATGTTGCTCAAACATAATTACTAGGTTATGCTACAGGTCAATCTGTTACCACAATCTTTATTTGGCATTCAGATTTCTTGGCTTTGCCAACTCACAATCAACCTTTCAAGCTAACCTAGACCTCTGGCTACGCAGTAGGCCAGTGTGTCATTACAATCAAGATTTCAGAGGGGTTCAATCACACTCTAGCAGAATGTTGGTATTTGTTGGATGTATAAATGATCTAGAACATCATGTTTATCTGGGTCTTCAAGATTGTGTGTCATTGATAATATGTTGGACAGAGGAACAATCTCTTAAAAGAACTGTTATGGAATTCACAACATAATGTAAATTTGACATAGTTATTGTAAGTATGGAAACCACCCCAACATTATTTGGCTACAGCCTCACTGATAAATCGCTTTGGCCAGTGACATGAGTCAAATAAATGGGTGTGAATGTTCACAACTATATCAAGTGGAATGAACATTTTGGTATGGAAGGGAAATCACAGTGAAACTGTGGGAAGATGTTGGGCACCTGCACCCTGTTTGAGTAGATAGTATTATATGATGCACATTTACACCTAGTATGAATATTACTTGTCTGTCAGCCTTTCTTATGATGATCAAATGATTGAAGAAATTGAAAAAGTTCGTACAAAGTTGTTTTATTAGTGCTGGATTTATTTGGTAGTCATGGGAATTATATACACACACACACACACACACACACACACACACTCTTACACTTTTTTACCTAAAATCTGTGAATGGCACAGGAAACCAGGATAGTAATGCTAAGCATCCTTGCCGTGTAGTACACTGTACAGTGTCATGAAGAATCTATATGTAGGTGATGCTCAAGTAACTTTCTGGGGGGAGGGGAAGTAGAGGTTGTCCTCTTCAAAGAGAATAGTGGAAACTAAGTAACTTTAAATTCTTTCATTCAACAATTTTAATTTCTTGAGGTCTGTTGGCAGTGTGGTTTGATGCATAATTGTATTTTTTTAAATCACATCCATATTGTGTAAGTTTTTATACAAAAGAGCTGTAGCCATTACCTTTAAGCAGGGTAAGGCTATATTGTCACTATTGTTATATGTATGGTTTTTTGTACTTTTAATTGTTACTTGTACTAGTCATTTATGTGTATCTATACATATTTAAAATTACAAATAATACACTTCACACATTTAAATATTTATATAATACACTCATTACATTTAAATATTCTTCAGTGGAGTAAAAGCAGTGGTGCTCTAAATATAATTTTATCAAATATTATCCAAACATTTTGAGCTGATTATCTGCTTTTATGTTTTCGGGAAGATTGTAGTAAAGTTTAACTCCCATGTGAAAAGTACCTTTTGGCCCAGTGATGTTCTTTTTTTGGTCATATATAAGTTTTTGTTTTGTCTGGTAAAGTTATTGTGAATATCACAGTTGTTTTGCACTTATTGCTCTTATCTGTTCCATATATTTTAAAGAATTTAACAGTTCCTATAATGTAGATACATGTCAAGGGAGGAATACCAGAGATCTTACATAGTGCTTAACATAAGTCTCTTAGTAGTTTGCATCAAAACACAGTTCTAATGGCCATTATGTGCAATTCGAATGTACTGATAGTTGCTTTAGAGTTTTCAAAAATGTGATCCCAAGATTAAGGTGATATGCAGGATATGCACTCTTTACCACTTTCTCAGCACAGTAAGGTTTTAATCTGCAAAGAAGGTAGCAGCTCATGTTCAATTATCCATTAAAATATTCTATATGCTTATTGCGTTTTACATTGCTTTGCAGCCATAATCCTAAGAATTTCATTTCTGTGCTGTTACAAACTGGTTCATCATTGATAGAGAAAAATTGGTTGTGAATGTCCTGGTTCAGACCGTTGTAAAATCTAAGTGCAGTGGTATTTTTTACTATTTATTAAAAGCTGATTTTCCTGTGCCCAGTCATTTTTCATACTTCAAATGTAATGGTAGCTATGTAATTTAATACATTATTTCCAACATAATAAGTTCAAAACAAAGAGCTTAAGGTGCAACTAGCATAGAGAAAAGATCACTCAACAAATTACTAACATCTTTTTCACACTGATAGAATCTTACTGTCCCCAGTTAACATCGCAAACCAGTTTTGCTATTTTTCACGCTCTAATGCTCCATCCTCTGCATCATCTTGATTCCAGTAGCCTATACTGATTGAATATGACATTTAAACTTAATTACTGAGTGATGACTTCTTACAGTATGAGTTGAGTATATTCAGTTTCAATGAAAATTTTCTTGGTACATGGCATGTTGGTAATAATGACATGGTGACTTATCTGGAATTTTTTAAATTGGAGTCTTCATAGGATTGTTTTGTAATCTTTAACTGAAGAAGGATGTACCTGCATGGTGGTAGACCCCTGAGCACGCAAGAATCGCACTATTCACAACTAAGCTGGAAACTTTCTGCGTATGCCAAGGAGTATGTGCTTGTCATGGCTGAAGAACGTGGTCTCCAGATAGCGATTAACCAGCCAGATTGTCATTGCTGTGGCTGGGTGGTGCCCATGGGGAGAGCCCCTGAGTGGAGTGAGTGGCAGTAAGATGGATGATTTGCAAATGCAGTGGATCAAACTTTCTTCCACTTTTGGCCTCACGACCCGAAGAGTATCTTCTGAAGGAAAGGACTACTACAATGTGGAGACACATGAGCCCACAATGTTTCATTCCTTGGGTACATTGTGGGAGAAATATAGAGCTAAGAGAGAAAGGGAGAAATACTCCCCAAAATACTTAGTTTACTCTAGAATTGATGAAGATTCCTTTTTCATCACAAAGCTGTTATTCTTTGTTGAACACCTTGAGGATGGGTTTGGGGAAGTACAGTGATTTTAGAAATAAAAAATGGTTCTCTTCTGATTGAAACGGCATACACCTTTCAGTTGTGGGTACTTCTTACCCGTAACAAGGTGGGTGACCTTCCTGTAACCATCACCCTCCGTCCTCCTGATATCAGCCTCATTATGGTACAAGGTATTATCTTCCACCGTGACTTCCTTTTACAGACTGATGATGAGTTACATGCCAGTTTAGAGCAATGGGGTGTGCATTTCATCCGTTGTGTCCAGCGGGGATCAAAGGACACGAAAGCTTTATACTGGAGCCTTCATCTTGGCCGTTGAAGGCGACTCATTGCCTGAAAAAGTCAAGGTGATATTGTATCTTTGCAATGTGAAACTCTATGTTCTCCCTCCCACACGGTGCTTCAGAAAATGTCTGAGATTCAGGCACATGTCTTTGTGTTGTAACACCAGCTCCATCTGTAGGATTAGGAATTGTGACTGTCAGTTGCACACATTCGCTCTTTGTGTGTCCCCCTCTGCATCAGCTGCGGAGATCACCAGGCCCCTGGTCACCAGACTGCACTGTCTTCCAAAGAGAAAACAAAATCAAATAGTACAAGACTCTTCTTCACTGACTCATTTATCAGGAGGCCAGGAAGAAATATGATCATTTGTATCCCATACATATGACAGTGATGTTTGCTACAACTTCAAGGATGTCATCTTTTGAAGCAATGGTACACTTACCCTTTGTGGCTTCTACATCACCCTTGGAGCTGCTCAACTACACCCCTTATTGTGGTGGTTAGGGCCCTCCTACTGTTTCCCCCATACCCACTTTGGGAGTGCTGACCCACAGGAGATGTCGATCCCCAACACCCAGCTGGAAACCCAACACTCTCCTCTGGCATGTCACACGAGGAAGGGGTCCCTTGGCGTGCTCCCCTCCCAGGATTTTGCTGATCGGTAACTGGATACCAGCCAGCAACTAAAAGAGGAGCAGATTGCTGGTTGTAGAGCTTTGCATTCCTCCTCTGTTCCTGAAACTTGGGCAGACAAGCTCTTGTGGATATCAAAATCATGTGAGGAAAAGAGGGACTGGACTCTGTGTGTTCCACCTCAGTACCCCTGGCAGAGTTCCTGGTGGCACCTTTGGCACTAGATCCCCCCACATGACCAGATTCAGAACTAATGTGTATGGATGTCATATACACTCCTGGAAATGGAAAAAAGAACACCGTGAATTCATTGTCCCAGGAAGGGGAAACTTTATTGACACATTCCTGGGGTCAGATACATCACATGATCACACTGACAGAACCACAGGCACATAGACACAGGCAACAGAGCATGCACAATGTCGGCACTAGTACAGTGTATATCCACCTTTCGCAGCAATGCAGGCTGCTATTCTCCCATGGAGACGATCGTAGAGATGCTGGATGTAGTCCTGTGGAACGGCTTGCCATGCCATTTCCACCTGGCGCCTCAGTTGGACCAGCGTTCGTGCTGGACGTGCAGACCGCGTGAGACGACGCTTCATCCAGTCCCAAACATGCTCAATGGGGGACAGATCCGGAGATCTTGCTGGCCAGGGTAGTTGACTTACACCTTCTAGAGCACGTTGGGTGGCACGGGATACATGCGGACGTGCATTGTCCTGTTGGAACAGCAAGTTCCCTTGCCGGTCTAGGAATGGTAGAACGATGGGTTCGATGACGGTTTGGATGTACCGTGCACTATTCAGTGTTCCCTCGACGATCACCAGTGGTGTACGGCCAGTGTAGGAGATCGCTCCCCACACCATGATGCCGGGTGTTGGCCCTGTGTGCCTCGGTCGTATGCAGTCCTGATTGTGGCGCTCACCTGCACGGCGCCAAACACGCATACGACCATCATTGGCACCAAGGCAGAAGCGACTCTCATCGCTGAAGACGACACGTCTCCATTCGTCCCTCCATTCACACCTGTCGCGACACCACTGGAGGCGGGCTGCACGATGTTGGGGCGTGAGCGGAAGACGGCCTAACGGTGTGCGGGACCGTAGCCCAGCTTCATGGAGATGGTTGCGAATGGTCCTCGCCGATACCCCAGGAGCAACAGTGTCCCTAATTTGCTGGGAAGTGGCGGTGCGTCCCCTACGGCACTGCGTAGGATCCTACGGTCTTGCCGTGCATCCGTGCGTCGCTGCGGTCCAGTCCCAGGTCGACAGGCACGTGCACCTTCCGCCGACCACTGGCGACAACATTGATGTACTGTGGAGACCTCACGCCCCACGTGTTGAGCAATTCGGCGGTACGTCCACCCGGCCTCCCGCATGCCCACTATACGCCCTCGCTCAAAGTCCGTCAACTGCACATACGGTTCACGTCCACGCTGTCGCGGCATGCTACCAGTGTTAAAGACTGCGATGGAGCTCCGTATGCCACGGCAAACTGGCTGACACTGACGGCGGCGGTGCACAAATGCTGCGCAGCTAGCGCCATTCGACGGCCAACACCGCGGTTCCTGGTGTGTCCGCTGTGCCGTGCGTGTGATCATTGCTTGTACAGCCCTCTCGCAGTGTCCGGAGCTAGTATGGTGGGTCTGACACACCGGTGTCAATGTGTTCTTTTTTCCATTTCCAGGAGTGTATTTGCACTAGGTGACTCTGGGGCACGACCTGCCTCCTTGGCTCTTGTGCATCCCCCACAGGATACAATCAGTGGTGGCTGCTGTGTAAGAGCACGTAAACACCCTAACTTTCGACACTTTGTGGATTTATTGGTTATTTTCTTTGAATGCTGTTAAACGCAACATAGATGCTGCAATCTGAAAGATATGGCATTTCAATTTACCACGCTGCTGCTCTCCTACGCTGTGTGAAACTTGGCGTCAGGGCCATGAGCACACCTTCAGTTGTGCACGTTTCAGGAACTTTTGCACTTGCGCAACTCGCTTGGCGTAATTACTTATAAGGCAAATACATACGGATTTGATAAACTATGTGCACAGTTCAGGATGTACACAGCTAGCCTTTGCCACTCAACTAAAAATATGTCAGTGCCACCAAGTTGTAGCACACTGCTGTGGACATTTATCCCCACTCTCTCAGTGTAAATGCTGCTACATCATAGCACACTTGTCAGATATGCTAATTTGCTCACTATATACTGTAGTAAAATTAAATTGAATGTCAGTATATGTTAAAGCTGTACTGACAGTAAACTTTTTTTATGGGTTTCTGAATGAGTTATAGTATACTAAGTTATGAATTTTATCATACAATAATGCATTTGAGGCATTGAGAACCATAAGGGCCTAAAGCACATGACTGTAAAAAAATGGTTCAAATGGCTCTGAGCACTATGGGACTTAACATCGATGGTCATCAGTCCCCTAGAACTTAGAACTACTTAAACCTAACTAACCTAAGGACAGCACACAACACCCAACCATCACGAGGCAGAGAAAATCCCTAACCCCGCCGGGAATCGAACCCGGGAACCCGGGCGTGGGAAGCGAGAACGCTACCGCACGACCACGAGATGCGGGCCACATGACTGTAGATAGTGAGATTGTAGCATCTATTCATGTTTCTGAAATCTGTTGAACTTATGGTGAGTCAGGTTTATCTGTGCTGTAGGCTCACATTTCATATATGAAATTTTACGAAAAGGTGTATCACTGATTTCTCTGGTATTCATGTAAATGTGGGGTCGACGGCGATGTGCTTTAGGCCCTTATAGATCTCAGTGCCTCATTTGTATTCTATTCAAGTGACTATGTTGGTAGACATTACTACTTGAGTTTAATCATTTCCACAAACGGCTCTTTGTGTTTTGAGTTGGTTGTTTACTGTGCGAGAATTGGCTTTCGTATTCAGTGTGAACGTGAATTATGTTGAATCTATTTTAAATGCTAACAGAAAAGTAAAGCTGTGAGGAGAGGTCACGAGTCGTGCTGGGGTAACTTTCTTGGTACAACACTTGCCCATGAAAGGCAAAGGTCCCAAGATTGAGCCTCAGTTGGGCACAGAGCTTTAATCTGCTAGGAAGTTTCATATCAGCGCACACTCCTCTGCTGAATGAAAATCTCACTCTGGGAACAGAAAAGTAAAGTACCAGGAAAAGTTAGCCGCAAATGAACCAGGACCTCCGAGAATAGATGTTTTGATTGAGAGAGTGACTAAATCAAATAATTGTGACTGTAAGGAAACATTTAACAAGGAAGTGTACAGTTAGCACAAGTTGTTGTGTGGATGCAGTGTAAGAGTATCTGATTTTCACCCTAGAAGTAATTTCATGAACTAATACGTGTGCTAGGGATCTTATACATTTGTCCAAAAAAAAGGGAAAACACGAAAACTCCCACTTACACAAAAATGCAAAATGGAGAGTTGCGAAAGCTTACACATTATTTTGTTATAGCCCTATTATTTTGTTATTGCCCTAAACTGTACTTAATTATTTACAAAACAACAAAATTACGCAAAAACAGTTCTTTCTTCTGTCAGGTGCAACTTATTATTATTATTATTATTATTATTACTGGCAGTGGCTGTAGTTGTATAAACTTGTTGATAAGCAAAACTGTTATACAGTCACACTCTCAAATTTATCTAAAAGTTTGTGAGCACCCAGCATGTATACTCACAAGCTGCCACTGATACCGATAGTGTGATCCTCCAGTGGAACTGTAGTGGGTTCTTCCACCACCTAGCTGAGCGACAATGTTTCTCATGCATTTCCGCGTTTTCCTCCAGATACCTGGTTCCTGGCACTCTGAACCTCTACCCTGCTTGGCTATCTGTGCTATTTTAAGAATCGAGGTGACTGTGACAGTGTTGGTGGAGTTTGCACATAGGTTTTGGACTTGTGTCTACAGTGATCACATGCCGCTCGATACAAACTCAAAGGCTGTGGCTGTTCTTGTGAGGATGTCTCAGGGCCGGCCAGAGTGGCCGAGCGGTTCTAGACGCTACAGTCTGGAACCGCGCAACCGCTACGGTCGCAGGTTCGAATCCTGCCTCGGGCATGGATGTGTGTGATGTCCTTAGATTAGTTAGGTTTAAGTAGTTCTAAGTTCTAGGGGACTGAGGACCTCAGCAGTTAAGTCCCATAGTGCTCAGATCCATTTGAACCATTTTGATGTCTCTAGACTTTACCATCTATAATGTGAAGTGTCTCAGATCGCGTTGTTTGCACTGATTTCTCAGCTCCCCCCACACTTCCTCATTTTAGGTGACTTCAGTGCCCTCAGCCCTTTGTTGGGTGGAACGGCGGCCACTGGCTGCAGTAAAGCTATTGGAACTTTGCATGCAGAGCTCGATCTTTGTCTCTTGAATACTGGTGCCCTCCACACACTTTGGTGTGGCATATGGATCTTATTTGGCAATTGCTCTTTCCATTTTCAGTCTTGGTCTTCTTCCTTCCATCCATTGGAGAGTCCATAATGACCTGTGTGACAGTCATCATTTTCCAGTTTTCCTGTCCCTCCCCCAGCATCACTAGCCTGGGCATCCACCCATATGGGCTTTCAACAATGCTGACTGGGTTGCCTTTGCTGTTTGATTTTGTTGGAAGCAGACTTAATGACCCCCTCTTCCGATCCCCTCTTCCTTGGGATATCCCCCCCCCCCCCCCCCCCCTTTCTCAGAAGATAGTGCCTTGGTGGACTTTGGAAATAAATGTGGCCATTAGAGATTACAGACTGACTCTCCAACGCCATAAGTGACATCCATCAGTAGAGAACCTCATTGCCTTTGAACGGCTCTGTGCCAGTGTGCGCTACTTAATAAAGGACAGGAACAAAAATGCTGGGAATGGTATGTTACTATCGTTGGATAGTGTACCCCTCCTTCGCAGGTTTGGACAAAGGTTTGACACCTCTATGGACACCAGTCCTCCACAGGTGTATTCGGTGTTACTGTGGATGGTGTTGTCTACACTGACCCAGATCCTGCCGCTGAACATTTTGCTCTGCATTATGCTTGAGCCTCTTTGTCTGAGAATTATCGGCCTGCATTTCGTGTCCTCAAAAAGTGGGTGAAATTGATTCACTTATCTTTTACTACTCATCACCCTGAGCCATATAATGCTCCATTTCGAGAGTGGGGATTTAGTCCTTTGCCCTGGCACAATTTCAGAACCAAACAGCACCCACAGTCAAATGTTTGGACACCTATTGGTAGATTGCTAACATCATGTCATCACCATTTTCAACCGTTTCAAAGCTAGTGTGAGTTCCGATCTAAGTTGTGAGAATCTGTGACCACCACCACTGAAATTGGCGAAACATCCTCTTTAGATAGACAGCTATTGCCCAATTAGTCTCACTAATATTCTCTGCAAGTTTCTCGGACTTGTGTTGAGCCAATGGCTGCATTGGTACCTTGAGTCTCGGTGTCTTTTGACCCCGTGTCAGGGCAGTTTTTGCCAAAGTCATTCTACTGCTGACAATTTGCTCTGGCTGGAGTATGCTATCCTGTCCACTTTTGTCTGGCATCGACTCCTTATTGCTTTCTTCTTTGACTTGCAAAAGCTCATGACACCACATGGTATCATCACATCCTCGTTACCCTACATGAATGGGGCCTCGGGGTTGTGCTCTTGATTTTTGTCTGGAACTTCTTGTCATGCCTTACTTTCCAGGTTCAAGTTGGTACTTTCCACAGTACCCTCAATACACAGGACAATAGATCCTGCATGCTCTGTATTGAGTGTCCTCATATTTCTAGTGGCTATCAGTGGTCTAGCTGTAGCTGTGGGGTATACAGTGTCACCCTCCCTGTGTGGTGAAGATTTCTGCATTTATTGTTGCTCCTCCACTGTGGATGTTGCTGTATGTCAACTGCAGGGTGTCGTATGAAAGGCGCAGTCATGGGCTATCACCCATGGCTTCCAGTTTTCAGCAACCAAGATGTGTGTTGTTAACTTTTGTTGCCATTGTACTGTCCATCAACAATGAGAACTCTACCTCAGTGTCCAATTGCTCAGTGTGGTGGAGTCTTATCACATTTCGAGACTGGTCTTCAAAGCGAACCTGCTCGTCACACCTTAATACTCTTCGCTGCCTCTGTAACACCAAGTGGGGTGCAGACCACTGTACACTTTTGCACTTCACAGAGCTCTTATCCTGTACCGTCGTGATTGTAGGAGTCAGATATATGGCTCAGTATCACCTTCAGCATTGTAGATCCGATATTACATTGTTGGATGAGACTTGTGACAGGTGCTTTTTGGACCAGCCCTGTGAACAGACTACTTGTGGAAGTTGTGGTCCCCCCACTGAAGATCAGGTGCCAACTGCTGCTACTGAACTGTGCAATACACATTTGCTGCTCCCCTGAGCATCCGAACTACTGTGTCCTTTTTCCTGATAGGGAGATCCACCTCTGACAACAGAGACCCATGACTGGAGTCATGATCGCCCTAAACTCCAGCTTGCCCCATGTCCACTTATTGTGAGGGAGCAATCGCCTATACCCACACAGTGTGTACCCCATCCTCAGATTTGTCTCGGCTTGTCCTGTGGACCAAAAGACTGTTGATGTCATGCTTTTTTGCCGCCTGTTCCTAGCAGTCCGTGATGCATTTCTGGGTTCGGAAGTGGTATACACTGACTGCTCTGTGGTTAGTCGATGAACCAGCTTTGCCTACACACATGCAAGATGCAATGAACAAAGCTCCCTGCCTAATGGATGTAGTGTATCACCACAGAATTGGTGGCAGTTGCTCGAGACCAGTCACATTTGTTCTTGCACTGGCAAAATTTTCTTTCTCTACAATCACTCCCTGAGTAGATCTCACACTATTGACCAATGCTATCTTTGACATCCAGTTATCATAACTATCCAAAATCTCCTCCTTGGCCTCCATGAAGCTGGGCAGTTGGTTATCTTTGTCTGAACTCCAAGTCATGTTGGGATCCCTGGGTTTGAACATGTTGACCAGGTGGCCACCAGGATGCAGATTTTGGAGATATGGGTACCAGAACCAGACCTTCGGTCGACTATATGTCGTCAACTGTTGGAGACTTGGAACACTGATTAATGTGCGCTGGTTTCCTCGAACAATCTATGAGCAATGAAGGGGATGAGGACAATGTGGCAGTCTTCCCTTCATGTTTCATGCGGGGAATCTTCTGTTCTGTGTCAACTTTGTATTGGCCACACTTGGCTGATCAATGGCCACATCCTACGTTGTGAAAAACCTCCTCACTGCCAATGTGGTGCCCATCTGACGGTGGTCCACATCCTACTGGACTAGGCCACCGTATGGTGAAACCTTAGACTTTCTGAGACACTTCATCTGGCGCTAACAGACGACACCAAGTGAGTGATCTGCTTTCGTCAGCATCATTTGGTATTGTGATGTTATACACTAGCAAGCTCATAACTTTTTTAACAGTAGCGGAATTTCTGAAAACATATGCACCACGAAGTTCTTTGTGTGGGCCTAGTATTTGTTAAGTTTACAGTTAGGTGAAGAGATATTGTTAATTATAGGATATGTCATTTTTTTCTCGTTTGTGTATTTTTACCAGTGGTCTTTGGCATGGGATATGTGGATTCATCATTTTAGCTGATCCTCCCCCTTCTCCCCTCTCTGTGAGAAGGAATAGAGTATTATCTATCTTTCATTTGAGATTGCTGTGAATACTTTTCATTGGATCTTTCTGAACTTCACTGATACCATTGGGCGAGAAGAAAATTTCAGTTTTCTTTATATAATCTACATCATAGATCACCATAGCTGTATTTTTTTTTCAAATAACTTCCGGGAATTCAGCCAGGTAACACTTTCAGCGGTCGCTGAAAGTGTTACCTGGCTGAATTCCCGGAAGTTATTTGAAAGTTGTATACGCCAGGAGAAACTCAGGTCTCACATAGCTGTATTGCCATTATCCACTTTGGCGACAGTTGCTTTTTTTCATCCCCAAGCTTTATGTGCAACATCTTAAGAACATGGTTCTCAAATTTTCTGTGTCAGTTGTCCTAATTGGTCCTGGGGTAATACATTTTTCAGTTGAGATTCTACTTGTACAGCTTCTTTACACAATACATCTGTACTTTTATAGAAGTTGCACATTTATAATTTCAACCCTCATTTTTTTGCTTTCATTATTTGATCCATCTTAGATCTGTTGCCTATCTTAACCCTTGTGTAGTTTGGTATGATATGCAAATCCAAACATTTTTTATGAAAACTGATTTAATCTGTTCTTTGGCAATTTTCTGTCTAAACTTCAAGAGTTGTTTGGAATCTCCATTCGCCTGACAGGTTGTGTTTGAGTTGTTTCCTGGCTTGGTCAGGATAGAGACAAGCAATCTATGAAAATGTTAAATGTTAAAGTGTTTTATATAAAATGCTTTAATAGTCCAGTTTGCAATATTTTAATGATCAATGGTTACCATTATCAGCTGAGAATCAGCTGTCTTCAGATCAATAAATAAAATAAATCACAAGATTGGATGCCCCCACGTTGTCATCAATATAACTTATGCTTATGGACGAAAGTGACCACAGAAAAAGTTTTGCATTTTATAGACCGGGGGGGGGGGGGGGGGGGCACAACTCAGTAATAGCAACTGTGACACAGTGCACCATTACGCCACTGTAAGTTCATGGAGACAAACCTTCCATATTCAAACACATAAGAATGTCATACGTATTGTATGGTAACATTATACTACTAGTAGCAACGTGTGTTAATGTACACAATACAGGACAGTGAAGAAACTTATAGCTGTAACAGAGTATCAGTCAACAACAGTGATGTGCGCCGAATTTGGAGCAATGAGCAGATTTCTTCTTCTTCTTCTTCAACTTCTGCTTTCCCCACAAACACTACTACTAGAAGAAGAAGAAGAAATCTGCGCATTGCTCTTGTGGCTAGACACTGCACTCATTTTATTGCTTGATCTGAAGATGGCTGCTTGCTCAACCAAAACTAGTAATCAGTGATTGTTAAAAATTGTAATCTGGACCATTAAAGGAGTTTATATAAAAAATCTTAAATGTTTAACATTTTCATAGATTGCTTGTCTCCACCCTAAGAATGTTAGTAAACAACAGATTCTTATTTATTCTTCAATCCAGTTTGTCACTGGTCTTTTGGTGACCTCATTCACAGGCAGTACTTCCTATTTGCTAATTTTAGTATGTGTATGAGTTTCTGTGGAAAATGATTGATGGATTTATATCTCCCTTTTCGAAATCCTGTTTGACCCTCTGGATCCTGGATACGGCTTTGAGTTTTTTATGTACGTCACAGTTTTGCAAATCTTGTTGGGAGTCTGTGAGTATGTCTATAAAATTTCAGTTTTTATTGCTGATGTCTGCTGTGAGATTGAATATATTGTCACGTAGAAGAAGGTGTAAGTAGCGGAATGACGAACACTAACTTCACTTAACGAAGGTTTATTCAGCACTTGCACATACAAGAGTGCGGAGCGAACTGCCTCTGACCAGAACACACACAGTATACGTACAGCTACAGAACATTCCAGTACAATGATTCTTGACATTTGTGGATACTTCTAGAATGTACTCGAACCAAATATAGAAATTAAAATTCTACAGTCCAGGTGAGTTTTGAACTCGCGACCCTCCGTGCAATAGTTTAGTATCATAACCACTACACCGCAATTCTACTCTTATATATATATCTTCTGTTTGTTTGAGGCCAAGATCTTTCTCAGAATTTTGCTTTCTTCTTTGAAGAAATCTTCCATATCATCTTTTCTCTGGAGTATAACCGTTTCACTACTGTAAAAGCTTGACTGTGTTTTGCAATTTGATGTTCTTGTGAATGGGCACACAGTTTTTGTTGCAGCAGATGTAGGTTTTACCATAAGCTCCCCTAAGTTCTTGCATGCAAATTTTTGTGCCATTTTCTCTCCCTGTAGGTTCAAGGATTTTGCTGAAATACACTTGATTTGTCCATATTTTGTAATTAGTTTTTGAGTAGGATGTTTTAAGTAAATGTATTTTGGTTTTTTTGGAAGGATATTTGGAGTCCAACTCTCTCATTGCATTCCAGGAAAGTTTCTGTCTGTTTGATAACTGTTGTCTCGCTGTCTGTGAAATCTTGGCAAGAAAGTTGGATGTTAGTTTTAGGTCTTCCAAGTAGTATGGTTTACCGACAGTTTTGATTTTTAAGTTATTTTTCCCACTCTCAGATGACTTTGTCCAAAACCAGATTACAGATGACAGGAGTCAGACTGTCTTTGCACTGAACACCAGTATCAAAAACGGTCCTGATACCTCACCCAGAGATTTCACTTTGGAAGTTTTGTTTGGTGAGTGTTTCATGAGAATTAGGGTTTTCAGATCAAGTCCTTGTTCTTTGGGAATGATAAAGAGGGGTTGATGAGCGATTGAATCGTGTGCCTTCTTGAAGTACAGAAAGGAGCATATGATTGGGTTGTTCCTGAGTGCTTTGTATTTTACTGTCACTTTTACATGTAATATTTATTCTGTACAAATTCAACCAGTGCCAAAACCAGCTTGGTATTCACCAATTTTGTGATCGAGTTGCTCCTGAACTTGCTGGAGCAGGCAGGCTGACAGAATTTTGTATGTAACTTATTTTGGCACCAGTTTTGTGCAGTTGCTGAATTTTTGGGGGGGGGGGGGGTGTACATTTCCAGTCTTTTGGGAGTTTTTTTGTCTGCCAAATCTTTGTCATGATTTGTGAGAGTTCTCTGAGGAAATTTAGTTCAAGATTTTTAAGCAGTTCTGCAGTGATATCATCATCTCTCTGAGCTCTGTTATTTTTGAGTTTGAGGATATCTTGTGACACTCTTCTTGTGAGGGTGGTGGGGTTCAGTGTATGTTTAAGTATAGCTTTCCCTGTGGAGTCTTGTAAAGGAGGGGAGGGGGGGGGGGGGCTTTGGATCAGTTGAGTTCAGGAAAGAAGAATTTTGTTTAGTGAAGTCCAGTTGTTCCGTCATGTGTTTCCTCTTGATTTGTCTGATTAGTTTTGTCGTTTGTACCTGCTTTCATAAAAGTGTTGATTATTTTTTACTGTTACACTTAAGAGAAGCTTCTTTGAATTCTTCCAGCAGTTTTTCACATTTGGAATCCCACAAGGGATGTATGGAGTTCTTTTTCAGTGACATTAAATGTTTGGCATTTTGTATGAGGTTTTTCCCATTCTTCTTTGAGGTTGAGATCTCTGATTTTGCGTGTGTTGAATTTTTGTAGGTATTCTTTTTTCTGATGTAGTTTCTACGGGGTAAACATCACTTCAGTTCTTGTTAAATAGTGGTCTGGGTGATGTTTGCCCTCTGTGGACTTGAACATGGTGGATTCCTTTGTGTAGGAGATATTCATCAATTTTTTTATGGGGGACCTCAAAGTCTCTTGTTTCCATGCAACTTTTCTCAGAGAGTGAAATCCAGACCTTTGTAGCTGCTTACAGTCGTTGATAAATATTAGTGGGGACAGTTGCAAATGTGTGCCCTGACCGGGACCCGAACCCGTGTTTTCCTGCTTACATGGCAGACACTCTATCCGACTGAGCCATCAAGGACACAGGGGATAGTGTGACTGCAGGGACTTATTTCTGGCACATTTCTTATTAGACCCACATTCCCAACTTATTGTCAACACACTACATTTGTAGTGCCCCTGTTCACTGTATTCATTACTCATGGCAGTCAATCTACCAAATCCCGTAAAAGTTTGAGCAATGTGAGTGCATCAGCACTACAGATGGTCATTGACCGGTAAGCCCCATCTATATGAATGTGGTGTCCGAAAGAACAGACACCATTAGTGATCTTGCAGCTCTCAAAGAATGAAATTATAGTGAAATCCAGACCTTTGTAGTTGCTGACAGATGTTGATAAATATCAACAGTGATAGTTGAAAATGTGTGCCTTGACCAGAACTCGAACTCAGGATCTCTTGCTTACATGGCAGATGCTCTATTCGACTGAGCCATCGAGGACACAGAGGGTAGTGAGCAGGGGCGCTACAAATATAGTGTGTGGACAATAAGTTGGAAATGTGGGTCTCACGGGAAGTGTGCCAGAGATAAGTCCCTGTATTTTTGTGCTGATTTTGCACTAAAAGTGTAGCTTTACATAATGTTTTTGTTCTCACTCCCGTTTTTATCCAATCTGCTACACATGATCAGAACCAGTCATCAGTTACACCTCCTATTCCTAATGATTTTATCATATTTAAGAGAATCTTATGGTTAACAGTGTCAAAAGCCGTTGAAAAGTCTAAGAATATGTCAGTGACACACTCATCCTTGTCAAGAGCATCAGGTACCACTTTTGTGAATTCTGTTGGGGCTGATTCTGTACTTCCGCTACTTCAGAAACCAAGCATAGTCACTTAGAAAGTTGTATTTATTCAAGCAATTCATTAATATGTGATTCATAATTGCTTCTATTATTTTTGAGAACGATGACAGCAAGGGAATGGGCCTTAGTTAAAGTTCCTCCTCTCTTGTAAACCAAAGCTGTCATTTTTACATATAACTTGATACATCCTTGAATTACTGCTGGAGGATCTGTTAGTGTATTGAAGCATTTAATTTTAGTCATTTCAAAAACTGATGTTCAGTATTATAATTGCTATATAAACTCTTACTGATTTTGTTGTTCAGTGAAGGAAAGTAAGAGTTCTGCAAATGGGATAAATTACTTAAGTGACTGTGTGTGTGTGTGTGTGTGTGTGTGTGTGTGTGTGTGTGTGTGTGTGTGAATTGTTGACAAAGAGAGAGAAGAATAAAGCAAGAGTATCCCATATTAAATGAGACTGTTTCGTGACAGCAGCTTTGATTTTGAATGATCATAAAAAGTCGTCTATGACGTCACGGTTGTAGCAATGTTAACTGCTCTGCGTAATATAGAACTTCGCTGGACAGCTTATTTAGCTGAGAGTTTTAGGTTGTCTGATTCTTTCGGTAAAAATTAATTAAAAAAAAGTTAATTCACTCCTGTACACAGATAACTACTCTGGGAATCCATGGGAAAATCTTTCAAGGTTATTAGGCATAAGTCACCAAAACATCTTACAGAACTCTGAGATTCTAGTTAAAATAATTACTGCTTTAGTCTAGCTAGGGTATGTGGAGCAAGTCTTATCAGACTATCAGAGCTGGTATTTAGCTGTTCCTGTAAAGCCTTCCGGGGCCCAGCATTCATTTTCTGGGTACAGGCTTGATGACCCCAGGGTTCCTGAGATGTGGACTGGTGAGTGCCGCCAACCCTCTTTGTCACCGTAACCTCTGGGCATGCTCCAGTGACCACCACGTGGTGTGGTGGTTGAATACTGTATGTCAAAGGGACCTGGAGATCTCAGCTTAACCGTCAGGGTTCTGATGACAGCAAAAACCTCTCTAAAACAAACCCTCAATCTTAAGGTATGCTGCATGTCAATGAGAAGCATGGCTATTTAGATAGTACAGTCATTAGCGCTCGACCTCTAGGGACTTGCTGCACCTCAGTTGTGTAAGGCTGACTCAGGCCCTTGTGTAAGTGGACCCTACTTACCTACCTGCTTGTGGGACCGAGATGGAACCCTCGAACTTAAACTTATCAACTTCCAGCATGATAGGTGTACCGTTTGGAGTACGCATGCCCACTCATCTAAACAAATGCGGAAGCTAGTCCTGATAATCAAATTTATTTAGTAATGGGGCTCAAGGAATCATAAATCAGAATGTCTTTGTAGTGATAAAGCAGAAGAAGGGAACATTTGAAAAAGTGTCCCCTCTTCTTTATTCATAAAGGCTTAGAAGGGTTTGCTGGTACCTTATAGAGTCTATTAAGTGGTTATGATGTGGTTCCGTGTTGGGTGGCGTCAACAGGGCAAAGCACGTGGGAGTTAGTAAAAAAAAAAAAAAAAAAAAAAAAAAAAAAAAAAAAAAAAAACTGGATGACTATTACATAATTGTTGAGTTGTATAACTCACCCAAATCAAGCAACGTGTGGTTACATGCTGTGATATTGTGGACATAGACTTCTCAGAACTTAAAAAAGAACAGGCATCACAGGGTATAGTGGATGTGGAACAAAGGACACAAAGGTATAACAGAGAAATTGTGAAGAGTCTCACCTTCATTGTGACCTTCAGTTCTCCAATGCTGCCTGAACCTATTATGACAGGGTTCCTCTGACTTTTACTCAGGCCTTATTTACCTAACCCTACGCGGTGCTACAAATGCCACTGATTTGGCATTCCATGTTGTGGAGGTGAAGTGACCTGTGGGAAGTGTGAAGAGGCAGCCCATGAATCTGGGACTGACTGCCCATCTCCAGCGATATGCATGAACTGCTCTGGGAGCCACCCAGTCTGGAGCCAAGACTGCCCTGTTTTTGCTGAGTAACGCAAAATTCAACAAATAAAGGTGACCGAGCAGATCCCCTACACAGAAGCCAGAAAAGAATATAAGGCAAAAATAAACCCTGTGTTTGCCACTTCGTATGCTTCCATGGTGCAGAAACCTGTTCCCAAGGTGGACACTTCGACCCAGATGACGTACAGCACACCACCACCACCACCACCAGTGCCTGTACTTGTACCTGTACGTACCAAAACAAAGAGAATAAAGGTGCAGCAATCCAGGCAGCTATGACAGAAGAGACCAAGAACATTTTGCAGTGAACATTGAGAAGGCACTCCAAAAGCAGAGTGCCAGTCAGTGTCTCAGTTCCTTATCGTCCTCAGAAAGGGAGCAGGAAAGGGTCATGGCATTCAGATCAAAAGCTGTGCTGGGTGCCATCAGACGTCATTCTGGCACAGCTGACTGATGAGGAGAACATAATGGATTTTGATGCCATATCACTGGACCAAGGCAGCCCCTCCACTCCCTCTTGTTCTACAAATGCCTCAAAATCACAGTGCACATATGGGAGTAAATCAAAACCACTCCACTGTAATGGCTCCCATGCTCCAATGGAATATTAATTGGTACATGACTCTTCTGGAGGAATTGAGACTTTGTGTACAGGACAGACCTTTCTACCTCAATCTCTTAGACTCATTTTAAACACACTTACTTACCTTTACTTGAAGGTTATCACCTCTACAGAAAAGATGACCTTTACTTGTGACAGGGAGAATGGTGGGGTAGCAGTGTTATCCAAGGACACATTCCACTCCTCACCTGTGCCCATAACCACAGCACTACAAGTGGTCGCTATATGAATGGTGGACCATATTGCTGTCATGGTGTGCCCTGCTTACCTACTACCCCAGGAGCCTGTTGACCATGAGGTCCTCACACAACTTCTTGATGAACTACCCTGTCACTTTCTGCTTTGGAGACTTTAAAATGCACATAGTGCACTATGGCATTCTAACACCACTTAACTGGAGGGGTTGGATCCTTGAGGATCTGACATGAATTATAGACATCTTGTTAATGAACATGGCTCAAGCTACGAATTTTAATACCGCTACTGGCTTGTCTACGGCCATAGAGGACTCTTTCTGCCCTCTCCCCCTTTCCCTACCCTTGCAAACACGACCATCGTAGTAGTGACCACTACCATATTTGGATCCATCTGTCCGATGGAGAAGATCCTGAAAGGAAGTGGCCGAGATGGTTGTACAGAAAGGCTAACTGGATGCTTTACAGGCGGTTAGTTGTTTTCAAGCAGTGTGACGACGTCCAGGACTGGATGGATTACATTAGAGCCATGATCCACCATACCACTGGTGCATCCATCCTGAGGTCAGCAGGAGCACGTAGGAGGTAGCCTATCCTTTGGTAGAATGATGTATGTCATTCTGCAGTCAGGGACAGGAGGTCTGCTTTGGGAAGAATCAATTGGTGACCTATAGATGCAAATCTTGCAGCCTTTCAAATGGTGCGGGCAAAAGTGAGGAGAATAAGCATAGGACTTGGCAAGAGTCAGTTATCACCTCTACAGAAAAGATGACCTTTACTTGTGACAGGGAGAATGGTGGGGTAGCAGTGTTATCCAAGGACACATTCCACTCCTCACCTGTGCCCATAACCACAGCACTACAAGTGGTCGCTATATGAATGGTGGACCATATTGCTGTCATGGTGTGCCCTGCTTACCTACTACCCCAGGAGCCTGTTGACCATGAGGTCCTCACACAACTTCTTGATGAACTACCCTGTCACTTTCTGCTTTGGAGACTTTAAAATGCACATAGTGCACTATGGCATTCTAACACCACTTAACTGGAGGGGTTGGATCCTTGAGGATCTGACATGAATTATAGACATCTTGTTAATGAACATGGCTCAAGCTACGAATTTTAATACCGCTACTGGCTTGTCTACGGCCATAGAGGACTCTTTCTGCCCTCTCCCCCTTTCCCTACCCTTGCAAACACGACCATCGTAGTAGTGACCACTACCATATTTGGATCCATCTGTCCGATGGAGAAGATCCTGAAAGGAAGTGGCCGAGATGGTTGTACAGAAAGGCTAACTGGATGCTTTACAGGCGGTTAGTTGTTTTCAAGCAGTGTGACGACGTCCAGGACTGGATGGATTACATTAGAGCCATGATCCACCATACCACTGGTGCATCCATCCTGAGGTCAGCAGGAGCACGTAGGAGGTAGCCTATCCTTTGGTAGAATGATGTATGTCATTCTGCAGTCAGGGACAGGAGGTCTGCTTTGGGAAGAATCAATTGGTGACCTATAGATGCAAATCTTGCAGCCTTTCAAATGGTGCGGGCAAAAGTGAGGAGAATAAGCATAGGACTTGGCAAGAGTCAGTTATCACCTCTACAGAAAAGATGACCTTTACTTGTGACAGGGAGAATGGTGGGGTAGCAGTGTTATCCAAGGACACATTCCACTCCTCACCTGTGCCCATAACCACAGCACTACAAGTGGTCGCTATATGAATGGTGGACCATATTGCTGTCATGGTGTGCCCTGCTTACCTACTACCCCAGGAGCCTGTTGACCATGAGGTCCTCACACAACTTCTTGATGAACTACCCTGTCACTTTCTGCTTTGGAGACTTTAAAATGCACATAGTGCACTATGGCATTCTAACACCACTTAACTGGAGGGGTTGGATCCTTGAGGATCTGACATGAATTATAGACATCTTGTTAATGAACATGGCTCAAGCTACGAATTTTAATACCGCTACTGGCTTGTCTACGGCCATAGAGGACTCTTTCTGCCCTCTCCCCCTTTCCCTACCCTTGCAAACACGACCATCGTAGTAGAATAGGTCTACATACACAAGTAAACTATGGAAAGTCATCTGGAGGATCTCAAGGCGGATTGCACAACTGTCAATTGCAGCTTTATGGGGGCAAGAGTGTCTCTTAACATCACCAAGAGACATTGTTTAGACAATGACTCAATCATATAGGACTGTTATGACCCATTCTAGCCAGGATCCAGCTTTCCATCAATATCTGAAGTCACAGGAGAGGGTTGGTTTTGATTTCCATTCCACCAACATTGAGGAATACAACCAGCCTTCCAGTCTGTGGGAGTTGGATTCTGCATTGTCCGTAGCTCGTGATACTGTGCTGAGGTGACAAAAGTCATGGGACAGTAATATGTACATACATGGATGGTGGTAGTATCATCTACACAAGATATAAAAGGGCAGTGCATTGGCAGAGCTGTCATTTATACTCAGGTGATTCACATGACAAGGTTTTTGATGTGATTATGGCCACACAGTGGGGATTAACAAACTTTGAATGCTGAATGGTAGTTGGAGCTAGACGCAAGGGACATTCCATTTCAGAAATCTTCAGGGAATTCAATATTCTGAAATCCACAGTGTCAAGAGTGTGCTGAGAATACCATATTTCAAGCATTACCTCTCACCACGGACAATACGACCGAGAGCAGTGGTGTTTGCATAGTTGTCAGTACTAACAGACAAGCAACATTGTGTGAAATAATTGTAGAAATCAGCGTGGGACATACAATGAATGTATCCATTAAGACAGTGCAGTGAAATTGGGCATTAATGAGCTGTGACAGCAGGTGACTGACACGAATGCCTTTGATAACAGCACATCACCACCTGGAGCATGTCTCCTGGGCTTGTGACCATATCAGTTGGACCTTAGATGCCTGGAAAACTGTGGCGTGATCAGATGAGTCCTGGTTTCAGTTGTGGCCCAGACTCGATGAAGCCGTGGACCCAAGTTGTCAACAAGGAAGTGGTGGCTCCGCAATGGTGTAGGCTGTGTTTACATGGAATGGACTGGGTCCTCTGATCCAACTCAACTGATCATTGACTGGAAATGTTACGTTGGGTTACTTGGAGACCATTGGCAACCATTCATGAACTTCATGTTCCCAAGCGACGATGGATTTTTTGTGGATAACAGCTCACAACGTCACCAGGCCACAATAGTTTTGATTAGTTTGAAGAACATTCTTGATAGTTTGAGTGAATGATTTGGCCACCCAGATTGCCCGACGTGAATCCCATCGAACATTTATGGGACATAATCGAGAGGTGAGTTTGTGTGCAAAATCCTGCATGAGCAACGCTTTTGCATTTATGGATGGCTATAGAACCAGACTGGCTCATTATTTTTGCAGGGCCTCCCAACAACTTGTTGCTGCACTACACCAGGAAAGAGGAGGTCCGACAAGATATCACGAGGTGTCCTATGACTCTTGTCACATCATTGTATGCTGAAACAGTTTGACCCGCGCCCAAAGGAAGGTCTTCCTTCTGTGTTTTAATGAAATTTCCGTGACAGGAGACTTTCCTAAATTGTGGGAAAAAGATATTTTAATCCCAGTTTTAAAACCAGAGGAGGATAGGACTAACCCAGGTAGTTATCATAGCATTAATTGGTCAAGCTGTGTAGGAAAGACACTTGGAGAGTAAGGTCAACCAGTGCCTAGTGTGGGTTCTTGTAACCAGGTCCCTACTAAGTCACTCCTAGTGCAGGTTCAGGAGGTATCACTCCACACTTTATAACCTTACCCTTCTCAAAAGTAGCAATTCGAAAAGCTTTTGTCCATAAGAAACACGTGTACAATACTACCTGAAGGCATAATAATTTGCTGCAGTTCTATCAGTAGGCGTTCTGTCAACACGTACTCACTTTCACATGGTCCTTCCTCCCCGACAGGTATTTTTGATACAAGATTTGAAATGTCTTGTACGACGATTTTAAGCAGGAGAATGGTGTCCCACGAGGGGTCATTACAAGTGTCACGGCATTCGCCATTGCGATCAGCAGTATTGTGTCTGCAGTACGGTGTCCTGTACTGTGTTCCTTGTTTGTGGACGACTTCTCCATCTTCTGTGTGTCCTTCAACCTTGCAGTGACTATTTAGCAATTGCATTTGATGATCAGGCATTAGGAGGAATGCTCTAACACTACAGGTTTTAAATTCTCTTTGGAGAACTGTTTGTGTTGATTTGAATTGCCCCTGCTCTCTTTTTAATTTACACATTTTAAAACGGGGGATTCTGACCTCAGTTTTAAGGAAAAGACTGGCTGCACTTTTGATGAGAAGCTAACGTGGGTGCCACATCTTAAGGAACTAAAACTTAGATGTCTCAAGGTTGGATGCATCAGTCGTAGGTTTTGGGGAGCTGACAGGGCACATCTGCTTCAACTTTATAAGGCCTTTGTGTGGCCCTAGCTTGAATATGGATTCCAGGTTTATGGATCAGCAAGTCTTTCCAACCTCAAAATGCTGGATGTGATTCATCATGGTGGTATTAGGTTGTCAGCAGGGCTTATTCCACGAGTCAAGTTGCTAGCTTGTGTGCAGAGGCTGGTGAGCCTCCACTGTCTATTGTATGTAAGCCAAGCGTAAAGGGCTTTGTTCTTTCCAAAATCATTAACATCCATCTTTGTTGCACAGCCACCACAACCATTCCCTCACTGCCCACAGGCATTGAGGCTATTTGGTATCTGTGCAAGGGAGAGCCTTGATTTACTGCAAGTTGGGGGGAGGGGGGGGGGTCATTAAGGGGTCGTTAAGGTCCAAAATTAGTGGTAGAATATGGTATCCCTCTGGCTACTGCACAGGTGTAGGTTAATTTTTGAACTGGCTGCTTACAGGAAGAATTGGACACCAGGCTGTGTTTTTAAAATTCAGTTTAAGGAGATTTTACATCGCCACTCAGATTTTATTACTGTTTAGTGGATAGGTCTAAGCCGGTGGATTTTATTGGCTACTCTCTCATGTTACACCTGCATTGTCCTCAGGATAGGGCTCTTAGAGCAGTTTTCATTTAGTACGCATAATGTTTTGCTGTTACCGAGCAAGGTGGTGCTGTGCTTAACACACTGGACTTGCATTCGGGAGGGTGACAGTTCAAGCCCATGTCTGGCCATTGTGATTTAGGTGTTCCGTGATTTCCCTAAATCATCGGTAACCAGTGTGTTACCGACACAGTTGTCAGTAAGATTTGTTTTAATTGAGTGTGTTTTATATGATGATGTGAGGGCTAATCTAGGTCTCCCAAAGGACCTGCCTTCTATCTTAATTGACTATGAGGCAAGTGTGGTTCGTGTTTTAACATCCTGTGTGATGTCTGGGATTCTTCCCAAAATATTGGATGTGAGATTTTAATGTGACATAGAGTGACTTGGGCACTGATTATTTCTAAGTAGTCATCCAGCCACAGTCACCTGTCCCTTTTTTAACTGTGTCTGGACTGATGTTTTAACCTTGATTTTAACTAGTTTCGTCAGACTTTTATTGAGGGCTTTGCTGATGCTCGCCTTATTGTGATTGTCTTTTCAATTCTTGTGTGTGAATGCAACTTGG
The DNA here is from genome assembly GCF_021461395.2 of Schistocerca americana. NCBI lineage: Eukaryota > Metazoa > Arthropoda > Insecta > Orthoptera > Acrididae > Schistocerca > Schistocerca americana. Next base: position 653,126,296 of record NC_060130.1, on the reverse strand, counting down.
TTTTCCAATTTGTTATTATTTTTTTAATAGATTTTCACAACATTTGTCTTTATGTCATTCATTTAAGGGTGCTGATCACCTCGCTGTTTAGTGCCCTCACCCACAAAAAAGAATTAATGTGGGACATTCGTAGGAAATGCATTATAGATAGACTGAGATCATGGGATTTTGAAGGAAATGGTAATTTTAATATTTTGATAAATTACTAGTCTTTTTAAAGAGCTATAAATTGAGAGGGCAGGGAGACCTGATTTGAGTCTGCCACAGGACCTGCTGCTTTCTGTCTTAACTAATAATGAGGCGAGTGTGGTTTGTATTTAAGCATTCTTTGTGATGTCCAGAATTCTTCCCTAAATATTGGGTGTGAGATTTTTAATGTATCATAGAGTGACGTGGTCACCCATTATTTCTAAGTAGTCACCCAGCTGTGGAGTAAATGGCAGTAGTTGCAACACACCAGGCGAGTGGCATACACTTTCAAACAAATCACTCTCTTGCCTGATTCTGACAAATGTGAAATCACACTTTTCAAGTACACTTGATTTATTCACACCAGATCAGATTACTTTGAGCACTGGTTCAGCACAGGATGCATTGATACGAAGGTATAAAATGAATAATATTAGGAAAAGAATAGACTGTTACTCACTGTAAAGATGATGGGTCATCCCTGTGGTGAGTAGCAATCTATCCCTTTGCTAATGTTATTGATATTCCAACCTTGAGTTTCCAACATGAAAAATGAAATAGGTGAGATCTGATGATATCAAAAAACTACTGGAATCGGGTCCACATTATCTTACCAAGAACAAATTAAGTTGGTCATATGTCTAGCAGTGCATGTAGAGCAGTTTGCAGGCAAATTATGTACACTAATATAAAAACATTATATTGTGCACAAAAAAGAAAACCAACTACTTATATCTCAACCAGTAAATTAAAGCATTCAAATCTCTAACTCTCGGTTTAAATGTTAAAACATTAACTCCCGAAAATACCTTACCCAGCACTTTGCCACCTAAGTGATCTTTCCAGATAGGCATCCACTGACAAAGACCCTGAAAACCCCTCCATGCTCTCATCTTGGTCACCAACTACTCTAGTCAAAAGTACATCTGCAGTCAACCACATTTTATCACACTCATTTATTCTTAACATTTGAAATATATCTGTTGAAAATCAATTAGCACAAATATTTAAATGTTCTTTCATTTAATTCATAATTTTTATAAAATTCACTTTCTTACTATTTATTAGATTATCATGTCACTGGAATCGATGCACGATAGTCAAGACACTTACTTTATTTACTGCTACAATTTCCACACTGCATTATTCAAGTGTCATATTTTACAACACTAATTTCCAACTTTTCATACAATAAACATACACTCAAATTTTATTCTTGTACCGATAATTGCAGAACTTTAACTGTTTCTTTGTGGATGATTTGCCTTGCCAGACAAGATTAGTATTTATGTTTTTTGTTTATAACAAACTAACTTATTTTACTCTGTTATTGATATACTTAGTTTCTGAGTCTTATGCATTGACAGTTTTGATTTTAAGAGCATTGGCAACATATTGTGTTGGCACTTATTATATTTCCAAATCAGTTTCTCCTCCTCTTGTTGGAAAGTTCTTGGCAAAATTCCCCACACTACACACGTTCAGCAGACACGACAGTGCTGTAGCTGTGATATCTGTGTTGTTCGCACTACTGTTGCCTGTTATCTTTCGTGTTTATTAATCCTATAGATTCAACTTCTTCCATTGAAATCAGCAAAATAAATAATCCTCTTAAAAGCAAAAATTCTTAACCATTTGGTAATATTTCAAGTAAAACATTAAAAGCATGTTTTTTCTGTTCTGTCTACTGTACTGAGCCATATATTTAATGCATTTAGATACCTTTCCAGATTTGCTAATGTATGCCACTGTTAGACCCTGTTTGATAAAGATGTTACGACAGATATTAATAACTCTTGACCTGTTTCATAACTTCTGTCTCAAAAAGCTTCCGGAAAGATAATATATTTGAGAATGATTGAGCACATTTGATAAATATAATATTCTAAGTCCGTGACAAGTTGGCTACCCAAAGGGTCTCTCTACTGAATATGCTATCTACCATTTCACAGACTGTGTAGTAAAATAAGGGGTGTACATAAAGTCCAGGAACACATTCAATTATTTATTGCACAAGAACTAAACGTTGTACAGGTGTCATATGCATTGCATTTTGAAGAGAAACTCAGAATGTTTTCCTTTACAAACATTTGATATATGAACCACGAGTGACCCATCGGACATCAATATGGGAACTGAATTCTTGCCATACCCATCGCATCGTGGCATCGTCGACTGTGGCAGTCGCTTCCTGTATTCTCTCCCGGAGATCTGCTACATCATGTGGTAGAGGCGGTACATATACCAGAGCTACCCCACAGAAAAAAGTGACACAGAGTGAGATATGGTGATCGGGGAGGCCATTTCATGAAACAGCTGTCCCCTTCTGTAGCACAGCCAATCCATCGATGCAGCAGCTCCGTGTTCAGGTACCCACGAACTTTACGATGAAAATGGGGTGGAGCCCCATCCTGCTGAAAGATGAATGGAGAGTCCGATTGCATTTGAGGCATCAGCCAATGCTGCAACATGTGCAAGTAGGAATATCCAGTGTCAGTGCTCTCGGCAAAGAAGAATGGCCTGCACGGTTTGCAATGTGACAAGGCACAAAAAACATTTACCTTTGGGGAGTCACGCTTAAATTCAATGCATTCATATGGATGCTTTGTACTCCCGATTCAACAATAATGCCTGTTCACTTTCCCATTAGTGTGGAAAGTGGCTTCATCGCTAAAAATTAATCAATCAACAATGCCATCCCCATCCTCATCAGTTGTTGCAAAAAAAAAAAAAACGCCTCAAAACGCTTGTCTTTGTCATCGTCATTGAGCTTCTGCACTAGCTAGCTTCTGTCGCAGGACTTTCCACACTGTCATTGGAGCCATTTTGGGTTCATGGGATGCACGGCGCACCAGTTTCTTTGAGCTCCTTATGAATGTCTCTCGTATGCGCTCCACATTCACGTTACTCACACTGGGATGCGTGCTTGTCTTTGCCGGGCACAAGCAACCCATCATAATGAATTTTTTGTGACAGTGGTAAATGACCTTCCTCGTTGATGGCTTCTTACCGTACTTGGTTCTAAACACCCATTGAACAGCTGTAGCACACTTATTTTTGTTTAACTCTAACACACAGAAAGCTCGCTCTGCACTTGAACTCGGCATGTTTGCTACTAGTGCTGACTGTCAGCAAATTACCAAACCACGCTATGGCACTATATGTGGAAAAATAACTTTCAGGGTTTCTCTTCAAAATGACGTATGCGTGATATCTGTAGAATGTTTGGTTTCTGTGCAATAAATAACTGTAAGTGTTCCTGAACTTTATATACACCCTGTATTTGAATAACAAGATTTCATCTGCTGTAAGTTTTTTTGGTCTATCACAGGCATTGGACTATGCAAATCACAACATTCTTTCAAAGAAACTTAAAATTTATATCTTCTGAGGTATTGTAAATAAGTGATTCAATTTGTATTAACTGATAGGAAGTAAAGTGTCATGCTAGTTAATTAGCTCATGTAGCCCTCTTGATGAGTGGAGACAAACTACTACTGGTGTACCCTGTAGTTCAACTCCAGGACTGCTGCTGTTCTTGCTATATGCAGAGTGTTTGACTGTTATAGTTACAGACAAAAGTAACAAGCAGAGGACAACGAAACAAGCAAATAACCCAATAAACATAGGTCTGGAAACCAATGGTTTTCCCAATACAACATATGCACAAGTGCAGTCATGTTACAACACTGTTAAAGTCGAAGGGTCTGTTTATGCTGCAGCTTCACTGCTGACTCATCACTCTCAGTTAGTTGAGTATATTACTTTCATTGATGTGAAGTGAAGAGGAAAGCTGAAGCGACTAATCACAGCTGAAGCTTTGGGCTGTGCTGGCAATACATGAGCAGCAAGGCTGCAGCATAAACACGGCCTTGTGTTCCGTGTACAATTTTCTACTGTGAACAGCAAGTACAGTGCGCACACGCACCATTTGAAGTGGTTGCCATGGCTCCATACACGTTTTCAAATGAAGAAATGGCTGACATCCATGTCATACATGGTCATTTTAATGTGTGTGTGTTGGAGGCAGCACAGTTGTATCATGAAGTGTGTCAACAGAGATGACGGCCAAGCAGCAGAGTATGTGTTAGTGCCCATCAGTTCCTATGAGAGACTTGTTTATAAATAAACCCAACATGCAGGTGGGCTATGAATGGAGGAATGAAAATTGCAAATGGATATCCTGGGCACAAGTACCAGAAGGACTGCTGCAGCAATATGTATTTCACCCTCCACCATATGGCAGATATTACATGAGGGACAGTTGTACCCATATCATATGCGAAATGTATCATCCTTGGCTTCAATTGACTTTCCACCTCATGTTATCATCTGCCAGTGGATCCTTACACAATGTGAGAATGATCCACATTTCCTCATGCCTTTGTTATTTGCAGACAACTCATGCTTTACCTGAGGCAGTATTATGAACATCTACTACATACACATTTAGGCTTAAGAGAACCCACACACTACCACTGAGAAGCCACATCAGTGGAGATTTTCCATAATGTTTGGGCAGATCCTGTAGGTGATCAGTTGATAGGGCCACATTTCCTATCTGGCCTACCTGACTGAATGGTCAGATACCCTGTATAAATGACTGTCTTCATTAGTAAAGTAGATGATGGACTCATTGTAATCAAGCCCAACAGTGCCACAACACCTGACACAGCAGTAAATGACTGTAACTTACAAAAAAACACAAATTACTCAGTTCTGCAAAAGACAAGATTGATGATGGTACTTGCCAAAAACAATACAGCATGAGGGAGCAGATATGTGTGAAACTGATTTTTCCAAATTTGTGGTGATTTTTCCAAATTTGTGTGTGTGCTTATTGACCAGAACTTGAATTAGAATCTCATATACAGATCTCCTCAAACGTTAGTAGATTCCATTATATTTGCTCCATCTGTAGGTGATTTTGATGGTGAAAGCATTAGAATATTAGCTTACTTCGTGCACTTCTATTCTTTGCTTTCATATGAAACAATTGGTACATATCCACACCTGGACACACAGTATTTGTTGCATAAAAACATGCTATAAGAATAATACCCGGTGTCCATCCCAGAATTTCATGAAGTCAACTGTTCAAAAAATTTGGTGTACTAACAGCAGCCTCACAATACGGCTGATGAAGACCCAAGAACAGTTTTTAAAATAATTGTAGCATTCATAAATATATCACTATGAACAAAAATAGCCTCCATGATCCACAATTTAACCTTTCTCTTGCACAGAAAGGAGTGAAGTAGATATTGTACTTAAATTTATTGGCTTTCAGTTCATGCCCATGCAGCCATCTCAGCAGTGGGAAGACGATGTGACAGTGTGTTTGAGACAATTTTCTTGTCAGTAATGACGATACAAATGTTAGGACTACACAAAACCCAGTCCCCAAACGGAGCGAATCTACACAGCCATAAAGATATTTGACCACTTGCCTAGAAAATTTATTTTATGTATAAACTTACTGACCATTCCACATCAAATCAAGTTATTGTGAATATGATCCACGGAACATGCAAAAACGTGAACTGAGCTAAACTTAGGGCATGGGAGTTCATCAAATGGAGATTTTGCCCAAGTGTAATGCTATTCAGCTGTAATTGTTGTAAAGGTTTTTTTTTCATATTAACTGTGCTTGTCACATAGATCATTTGGTTGGTGTTTTCATTACAACACTTGTGTAGAATATGTGATTATGTGAAGATCCTCTCTCCTGTAACTGCCTTTCTGGGACTGTATTGTCAAATGTGGCTTGTAAGGAAATAATGAGTAAAGCACAAAAAATCTGATTTAGAGATAATCAACAAAATGTGTATAGCACTTATACAATAGCAGTATAAAATTTGGGGCTCTCCACACAAACACAAAAACTAGATAAGTTTCTTGTCATATATGATTTCTTGTCATATATGTGTTTTTATTCTATGTTAGTAGGTTTAAGACAAAAGATACAAAATTTGAAGAAAATGAAATGTTGTGTGTGCAGTGGCTTTAACATAATGATGCAAAATTCATCATGCCCATTTTTCACTCATTTCACAAGGTTGTCAAAAAAACCACTTATTTTCTCTTTTACAAATGGGATCACTTTAGCTAAATCACTTCTCTTTTCTTCAGACAACCAAGGTTCACTGAGTAGTGTTCCAAGCTGCACCTGTTGAAAATCAGAAGGCTGCACATTGCTCATCAAGATGCAATATTCCTTGAGCTTTTCAGTTGCTTTGAAATTCGACCAAACTTGCAGTACTCCTAGCCTTCAACAGTCAGTCTGATCCACTGTCCTTTTGAAATGTGGCACGTTGGTGAAATTCATATATTTTTCAGTAGCTGACTTAGTCGTAAAAATCTGCACTGTGAATGGTGTTGTATGCTTAGCTTCAGTGATGAGGTGAACTGAACCTTTTGGAACTTCGCATGCAGTTAGCCTCTTTCTTTTCTCAGTGTGAACAAAGTCACAATCACAAGAAGTAAAAGGATGTCCTTTCACAGAAACTTGTGTTCTATTTCCTTTAAGTAACTCTTTACTGTTAGGTAAACCCAAAGAAACATTTTATTTTGTTCTGCCCACAGCAGTTGTCACTCCATATTATCAGTTTTTTACACGTAAGTTTCAGTGTAAAGGATTTGCACACACGGGAAACAATTTCATTCCCACACCTGCCACCTATGCCTCGTGTCAGAGAAACATGTGACTGGTTTGATTACCACAATGTGAAATCAAAAGTTGTAATTTGATAGTGGCCGTAAATAGTACATTTCACTGTGCCTTAATGAATGATTTCTTGTAAATCCATTGCAGCTGTACATGCTTCAGAGTTGGGCCCTCGGCTCTTGGTTGTGTCAGCTTTCATGGAATCCATAGCTTTCTTTGATTATCAGTAATGGAGTTCTAACTTCAGTTTAGTGTCTTTATTATTGGTGCCACACCTCAAATCGTCTTTAAGATTGTGGCGTGTAGAACATGGGTTGCTTGACAAATGCTGAAATTTTAGTGTGGGGAATTTGTCTTCAAAGACTTTAGCATAGAAGTGGTATGTGATTTTGGTGTCTACATGTTGTTTTAGAAATTCCTTGAATAAACTGAAAACAGTTAGGTCTTCACTTAGGTATAACATTTTTAAATCAGGATATCTAGGTATTTGCAAGTAAGTAAATGATTCCATGCAAGCAGTTAACTGTAACCTCATAATAAGAATGATAATTTTTGTCAATAAGAAGTTCATTTCAATTATAAATTAAATGCATTGAAATTCTTGAACATTACTTATGTTCATTCCACACCTTATAATAAATGTTAAAATGATAGTGAAGGCCTACCTAGTGCTTGGGAGCCTCTTCGGCTGGAATCACAATATTGCCTTTTCGAGTATATTCCTTTCCTTCGATGTGTAATTTCTTCCTTTCACTTTGAGCACTGCCTTCACCTGTCTTCTTCCATTTTCATGCAGTTTTCCCTTCCATTTTGCTATATTGTGTATTATGTCTCTGCAGTAATTACTTCAGCAATGTGCTATTGTTGAGAACAAACCACAGAGCTGCTTCAGTTGTCAGTAATTCATACAGCTTGGCTCCAAGACACTAATAGAGAACAGCGTGTTGGCACATGAATCATTATTTAGACATCAGTGTTGGTGTTAGACCCAAGTGCCATCTTGAAACAGATGTAAACACTTTTTCTGGCTGTTCTGGCACTTGTGTCAGAATATATATAACTGACTTTTGTGTTTTTAGTGAAACTTCACTATTTCACCATTTTTGGGCACTTGCCTATACTGTTTTACAAGGGGAGGGGCATAGGGCAAGCAGAACCACGTCATCTACTTGAGATTTCACCTTACTTCAACCACACTTCATATATACGCACAACAGTAGCATGCGAACTGCCAATGATTCACTGTTTAAGAAATGCTCCTTCTTAAATGCCAAACCATAACAGCCAAAATTGCTTGTGTCTGTGAACTTCCCCATTTTCAGCTGGTACCATTGCTAGAATGATTCCCCATTTGTCTCTGCTCTGCGTATATACTTTATTTATCACATTATGTACCCACAGTGCCACCAAGTGGCATTCAATCTTGCAGTGAACATTGGTCATATTGTTTTGTCTCATCAGTGCAGGCATTTAAAATAAGTATATATAGCACCATTGTTATCATAGGTGAGATTTAAAAATTCAGTGATGCTGATACTATAGTTTTGCAGACTCATAAGACAAAACATACAGTGTTAGAGTAATATGATGTCTTTTCCTTCATTCACTGGAACAACAGTGAGCTTATGTCTTGGCGCTATCATCATGCACTATATTACTGTGATTTGAGGGAGAGAAAGTTCAGAACCAAGAAGTAACTGATAAGTTAAAACCTTGATTGGTAAAATATTAAGCAGTTTAATAAGACAATCTAGTATTAGATATGAGTAGTGAGAGCAATAAACTTGCCTGATTTGGGTTCTTTAATAAAGGAACTGCAGGAAATAAAGTGTGCATCAACATGAAAATGTGTCCAGATTGTTTTTCTTTTTTGCAGCGGATCTTCGTTTAACAATAGAGCCAAAGGACACAGTTGTCGTTTTGAACGGTACAGCTATTCTTGATTGTGCTGCTGAGAGTTCAGATGTGACTGCGGTGCCAGAAATCAAGTGGAGAGCAAACGGTGACCAGCCTTTGACATTTATTGGAGACACACACAGGTAAATTTTTAATTTTTATGTTTTTTCCTTCTTTTACAAAGCAGTTAAGTTTTCATTTTACTCTTAGTGCAGTGAGAAAATATGTAGTTAGATTGGTGTTGGTGTGTGTGAAGCAGGGCTAGTGTGTGATGTCTTCTGTGTCAAAATAGACAGAGACTGCTTTACAGTGATGACAGTTTGCTGCTTATCTTAGTCCAGCATGGTGTGCCCTAGCTCATTTTTCTCCAACTAACTGGCAGTGCTGAGACATGCTTTGTATGGATGTACTGTTTCTTCTATTAATCCTCTCTCAAAAAGTCCTGTATGCGCAACATATCACTATTACTGTTAAATTGTAATTCTATCTAGCTTATCTGGAACATATTTCATCACAAATTTGATGCACTAAATTTGTCTCTCACCTGTATTTGCAGTGAACACCATTTCTAGTAGGTGGAAGTGTGGCCATACAAATGTTGCTATTCTGTGCAATGTCCAGTTTTCAACTTTTTCCTCCTTGAGATGGGGACAACACGTTTTCAGCACTCATAGTATGCTTTCATCAAGTAGTAATTGTTTCTTCTTCTTCATTTCACACACAATGAACACTACAATGGCAAAACAGCCATCCTGAATCTATAGTTACATGAGAAAATGCACATGATGTGATATGCTGTCTCGTCCCACGGAGCATCACCCCAACTTGCAATGTTACAACTGCTCACCAAAGTAAGAAAGCATAAATCGATTTGAGATTAGCTGAGTACCTGGTGTTGCATGAATGTGTATTTATTCCAGTTCTGTTAGTCCCTCCCTCCCTCCCTCCCTCCCAAGTTTGGCTGAAATGGAACTAGTGGTTTAGGAACAGATATGCAACATACAAACAGGCATACACTTTTATAATATGTATTGATTATGCAAGCGCAAGTGAGGATCTGTTATAAACATACATTGGACATACAAACAGATCAGGGATAAAACAATTATTATGCTCCATAAGAGAAAAGAAGCTTGTCGTAACCCTTTCACAACCAGCAGGACATATGTGTCCCACCTACAAATTTATTTCCCAGAGCTCGCAGGAATATGAGAGTCCCACATCTGTGTGGTGCTGTGATCTAGCATTGAATGTATCAACTGTTTGTTACCTAATGCACAAGATATCAATTGATTGTTTCAGTTCTTCATTGTCTGCATTGTGTTTTATCGGTTTAATGTAATTTTTTTCCTGTTTGCAATAGATAACTCAGCAAAGGTATTTATTGTCTTTTTTTATATTGTCTATTAGAAATATAGCGAGGTGTGCACATTTGTATTAATAAACACGTGTAAATTTGTTCAGTAATTTTGCCTTACGACCAGTGTGTGTAGAGAATTTCTATTTGTACCTTTTGTTCATATTTGTGTCTAAACTTTTACATTTATATTTTATTTGGTGCGATAATCTTATTTTACTTCCCTTGACTTGATATGAAATGGAAAACTCCACAAATTCTTGGTTTCTTTTTTGTGATGAATATTTGCCTTCCCCTTCTCTTTACATTTCTCCCAAAACTGCCGTACAAGAGCAAGGTGAAAAGAAAGTTGGTCACATTTCCCCCCATTATTACAGTTCCACCTTATGAAACTGTTTACTGTTGCAGCATAAGGAAAATGATGTGACCAGTTGAGTGACCAACAACCAATAGCATAATTATCTTTCTCTCTGCTGGTCGGACGTGGTCTACAGATCCTGTGATAGATGTGTAGTCTGTTACGGATACCGGGCAGGATATAGCTGAAGTTGTCCCATCTCAATAATTCTTGTGATGAATCTTATATCTTTTGGGTGGTGGGCAGTTAACAAACTGTAACTGGCTCATCTTGCCATTTTATTGCAGATACACACACTTTTGTATGGGTGATGATCTGCACTTATATGCAGTTGGAAAACATTTTCCAGCAAAGAGCACAAAGGGGTGATACAGAACTCGGAAGCAAGAGATAAGGACTAATTTCATATGTAGCCACTGCAGAGTACTACTATGTTGTCAATCATGTTTTGAAAAATTTCATAAAAATGTTAAGCTGTAAATAAATTAATTTGCTTAATATAATAAGTATACTTACTTTTGTAAATCCTTATCGCCAGATTTGTAAAGGCCTCGTCGCTACTGCTGTGAGAGCTGAGTTGCCACTGTTGTTACTGTAGGCCGAGTTTGTGAGTACGTGAAACAGCTTCTGGTGCAGTACACCACCAAGACAATTTTTCCTGCCACTATTACATTGATATGCCCCGGAGTGAGGTATCAGGATAGGACAACACAGGTTCTACAACACTCCAACAAATTAGTAACAAAGTCACACAAATGAGTTAAAAGTTTTACTTGTCCTTGTGACTCATTGAATAATAAAGTCTGCAACACTGCTTGTAATACAACACAAAAAGGGTCTACAATGGCTAAGTGCTAATAATCGTAGCTAAACTTCAAAGTACATAGCAAATGTAATTTACAACAACTGTCTCTTCACGTCTAAGAGTTCACTAAATGATGTTCCCTGTCTAAGTCAGCCATGGATGATGATCTATAACCAAGTGAGCGAGAGCTGCTGTTCTGTCTTTTGAGTAGGCTTTTGTGCATTGTTGTCCAGTCATTGGCATATTGTACTTGGTCGGCAGTTGGCCGAGGCGAAGGTGATATCTTCAGCTTCAGTGCTGCCCGTAACACTGGTGGAACTCACAGAAGTGGCGAGTCTCTATGGCACTGACACCAGCTTGCATCTTTGCGCCTGTGGCGTTTTTTTCCTGGCTGTGTCTTGTTTGCATGACACAGCACTTACTTTCTTCTTATTGCAGATCCTAATTCCTAGTAAAAAAGTTAATTAAGTGGGACATATACGTCTCACTAGACTCGTGGAGGGATGAGTTTAGGGAAACATTTATCCTTCCTTGAGTCCAGTGGGGTATGTATGTCTCGCTTAACAGTAATTATGAAACTATTAACAACGGTCAAAATTTAGAAACCAGGCCAGACTCAGTATCCCTTCCGAAAGCAGGACTCCAATTTTTACAGTAATATGTTTAATTAATTTAGCCATGAAAAGAATAAGAAACAGTAATATTTTGCAGATGGTTAAAAGTTTCACGGAAGAACAAAGTAACTACCAGCCTTTGTAATGACTATCAGTCTCTGAGTGAAATATCACAGAGCTGTTTATTTTTATAACATCATGTACTTCATAATTAAAATTGACATACAAAACTTTGTCAACACTGCCATGAATATTACCAGCTAAAAAATTAAAAATTTGACAAAAACAAAACAGTCTCCAAATTATTCTCAGTTAGCAGTTAGCATGGTGATTCTAAAGAATTGTCCTGATATCATAGACTAGGTTCGAATCTAGTATGCTTCATTTGTCCAAGAAGAGGTTCTCTGCTGCACAGAAATTTGTTTCACTACCCATATTAGAAAGTGAAACACAAAACACTTTTCTCATTGAAATAAGTAGGTTTTGAAATAGTCTACAGTTCCATATCTATCATTCTAGCAGATCATCACTGTCATCACTATCCGTTTGTGTTGAAGCAATTGATTGGGCATCAATTGGTCCACAGTGTAGCCATTTGGAAAACAGAAATCATTTTTTGGCTGGTGAGTGTGGCTGACTCTATGTAGATTACCCTAAATAAATATTTACGGTTGTCACAAAAACAGTAAGTTATTACTGTCATATTGTAATTCTATACAGATTATTTGGAACTGATATTTCATCACACATTTGACACTCAGAATTTATGTCTCACCTGAATTTGCAGTGGACACCATTTTTTAGTAGTTAAAAGTATGCCTGGGAGTCTTTCATGGCAGCATGTCTGAATAAAATCTTGTTGGTATTTCAAGCCGAATCAATTCGAATAAAATTTTTGAGCTTTTGATGGCTCTCTCTGCCACTTTTGTCAGAAGTAAAACTACTGACTGGCGGGGCTGGCATGATTTTCTGCTTATATAGTCATGATTATGGTCACTAGCACCAGAGATGGCCAAAATGATGTGGGTGTGGAAGGTGAGTTGGACAGATCATAGCAGCTGCGGCCAGCCGCAGGACCAAGTGACGTCAGGTGGCGCGAGGGGCGGGTGACACATTTGAGACTGCTGCTCCTGCCTCCCCACAAGTGTTAAGCATCCGTTATTGCTTCATTTTAGCATCCAAAGCCCGCTCCCACCCTCTATGTAGCGTGTACCCGTGGTCTCTATTAAAACTGTTGTTATTCATTCTACTCTCAGCTTCCTCTTTTATTATCGAATCTCACTATGTTGTCACATGAGTCAAGACTCTTGTGTTCGATTTTCATACTGGTCTTGTGGAAAGTGAGTGCATCATGTAATGTTCCGTGAAAATAATCTTGTGACAGCAGGTCTGGGCTCCTCAGATTGCTGCTGAACTGGTGTAAATAAATCGCTTGATATGCTAAATCTGGCCTTGTACCTGTTGCCAAGTATTGAAGATTTCCAATTGTATTTCTGTATTCTGATGCAGCCTGTTCCGTGAGCTTGCCTTCATCAGACACATTTTATATCTTTACTTTCATGACAAGAGGAGTTCCCACAGAGTTGCAGTTTTCCATTTGGAATTCCTTTTGCACATGTTGTTTGGTCTAAAATCTCTGTTCCATCTAGTGTCATAACTTGAATTGACTGTACATGTCGCGCTACTCCAAGGTCTCTTATATCAAATCCAGTGCCTAGGATATTTCATTTTCTCTACTTCACTTTTCTCACCATACAACATTATGTCATCTGCATATACAGTTGCTATGAGTTCATGGTGTAGGTTATAGTAAATGCATGTGTCAGCTACTGATTACAGCATTCCTTGTTTGTGCAGGAACTTGTGGAGTGTTTCATTCCACCTTCTGCTGCCGGGCTGATGCAACCCGTAGATGCACTTTTCAAGTTTGCAGATCCACTTGCCATTATGCAATTCCTCTTGATATAGGAGTGAATGAATAAAAATGAGAAAATTCTCCTGAGAAGGTTCTCAGAGCAAAAGAACATTCTCTGAGAAAGTTTTCAGTTATGTATGAATATAAAATTTAAAGCATGTTCTCAGATGAGGGAGTTATTTCTTACTAATTCCTCCAGGGAATTTCAAACACATCAGGGAAATGTCAGTGAAATTTGGAAAAAAAGAAAGAAAAGAAAAACACTGGAAAAATCTCGTTTTTGTCTCAGTAGATGAAATGGTTTGTTTACTGAGGTATTGTGCATTGTCGCTGGCTGGGTGCAGCTGTGTACGTGTGCCGCTTCCCTACTCACTCATTCTTGCTGCTTCTCCCCTTTCTGTTGATCCCCTCAGCTTGCAGTCAGTGCTGCCACCACTTCTTGTTGCTAGCCTAGCAGCTACCGATGAAAGGCATGAGGAGTGATTTGTTTGGATCTGGTTCTCAGTGACTATAAATGCAGCGGCCTTAGACAGTGGTCATGTGTGCACGTGCCCAGACCGACATACCCGGTGGAAAGCCAGGTACCCTGTTTTGCGAAGACTGGCAAGGACCAGGCCAGAGGAGGTGCAGCAGAGTTCTAGGTTGGTGCCCGTGGAGGAGCTCTGCGGGGCTGCGTTCTCCCATCGATGTGGTCTGGTATGCTGTCAGGAAAAACGTCAACGCCTCCTCCGCAGGAAATTCGTGCACATACTTTTTCATCTGCGTCTTAAATGTGCGCACCATGCGCTTGGCTTCCCCATTCGATTGTGGATGAAAGATGGGAGAACAAACGTGCCGAATACCGAAGCGCCTACAAAATTCCTGGAAGGTCTGCGAAATAAACTGAGGTCCATTGTCCGATACCAGGGTGACTGGCAGACCTTCCACAGAAAAGATTTTTGCGAGTGCCTGGATTGCAACTTCTGAAGTGGTTGAGGAGCAGCGAACCACGTATGGGAATCGGGAATAAGCATCAATGACAATGAGCCAAAAGCCATTGAGAAACGGGCCTGCAAAATCTATGTGGACACGTTCCCATGCCTGGGTTGCAGGCGGCCATGAAGAGAACGCTGACCTGGGAGACGCCTGTTGGCTCGTACACTGGGAACAGGCGGCCACCAAGTGCTCAATTTCTCTGTCAATACCGGGCCAGTACACGTGTCTGTGAGCCAAGGTTTTAGTACAGGAAACACCCCAGTGCCCCCCCCATGTAATAATGTGAGGACCTCCCTTCGCAAACCTGCAGGAACAACCATGCGAAGAGCTGTATCATCGGTAACCAGAAGGAGAACTCCTTCCAAGACTGAGAGGCGGTCTCGTAGAACAAAATAATTACAAAGAGGGTCCGAGGCCCGGCCTGGAGGTCGGGACGACCACCCCTGCTGAACGAGGTGAACTACTTGCCGGAGAACCAGGTCAACTGCCGTTTCCCTGGCGACTCTAGAACTAGTGATCAGGAAGCCATGAATCGCTTGGCGGGACGCCACATCCAAAGGAAAACACGTAATCTCCTCCCGATCGAACTTAGGATCTGGGCCCACCGGAAGACGGGAAAGAGCATCGGCATTGGCATGCTGTCCGGTATGGCAAAAATGAATGTCATAAAGGTACTTAGAGTGGAACAAGGCCCAGCGCTGCAGTCTGTGGGCCGCCCTATCCGGAATCTGAGAGGTGGAGCTAAATAACGATATTAATGGCTTATGGTCAGTGATTAACTGAAATTTCGTGCCATACAAGAAAGGGTGAAACTGGGTAACAGCGTAGATAATAGCCAAAGCCTCTTTTTCCACCTGGGAGTAATGGGCCTGTGCGGGACTAAGAGTTTTAGACGCAAACGCCAGTGGCTGCTCGGAGCCATCCGCGTTGCGATGGGCCAGGACCACCTCCACCCCATACTGCGAAGCATCTGTAGCCAGGACCAACGGCTTATTGGGGGTCAAAAGTAGCCAAACAAGGCGCTGACGTGAGGAGGCCCTTCAACAAGGTGAACGCTCGCTCACATGCAGGCGGCCAATCAAAAGGAACACCCTTGGGCAGAAGGCAGTACAGAGGGGGGGCTATGGTGGAAGCCCTGGGAATGAACCGGTGGTAATAGGCAATCTTGCCAAAAAAAGCTTGTAACTCCTTCAGCGAAGCGGACCGCGGAAGGTCGATGATACCTTGGACCAAACTTCCTAGCAGCTGGACGCCATGCCGAGAGATGGTGTAGTCCACATACTCAATGGATGGTTGGAAGAAGTTTGACTTATGCAGGTTGCAACGCAGGCCCACAGACCTGAATTTGAGAAAGAGGGTTCGAAGGTTGTGCAAGTGTTCCTTCATGTTGTGGCCTGTGACAATTATGTCGTCCAGGTAATTAATCCAATGAGGGATTGTCGACATGACGTGCTCAAGATAACGCTGAAATATCGTTGGGACACTGGATATTCCGAAGGCCAACTGCTGTTATTGGTAAAGGCCAAATGGGGTGTTGATGACCGCCAGCCGTTTGGAGTCCTCATCAAGTGGTATCTGAGGATAAGCCTCAGAAAGATCAATTTTCGAAAAATATTGGCCTCCCGCCACGTCGGAGAACAATTCATCAGAACGAGGCAAGGGATAGGTGTCCACCACCAATTTGGAATTAATGGTGGCCTTGAAATCGCCACAAAGACGTAATTTTCCTGAGGGTTTCCTGACAATAACGAGGGGCAAAGCCCTCTGACTAGAAGAAATGGGAAGAATGACCCCGAGGGCTGTCAGCCGGTCCAGCTCTGCTTTTACATGAGGGCGTAGAAAATGCGGGCGAGCCGACGCCTTCAACGTTAAGTGAGCTTCAAAGTCTGAAACCCGCCCCAGACCCTCCTCAAAGATATCCTTGAAGTCAGAGGTGAAAGATTCCAATGATTGATAGGGAACGTCTTCGGAGACCAACTGTATGGTGTCTACGATAGAAAAACCGAAAGCTAGAAAGGCATCCAATCCAAAAAGGTTAGCGGAACTCGCATCACTGGCAACAATAAAAGTAAGAGGCCGAGTGACTGATTTGTAAGTAATGTCGGTAGTGAATTGACCCAGTAGGAGAAAGACCTGTTTACCATAACCGCGGAGACGCCGGTAAACTGGCGCCAACGGGGGCGACCCAAGGTCGGAGTAAGTTTGTGCATTCAACAAGGAAACTGCCACGCCCGTATCTACTTGCAGTTGTAGTCGGCACGACCGAACCGACACCTCGATAAAGAGGTTGTGTGGCGATGCGTCGGGAGCCTGGCCCGATGAAACTTCCTGGATGTCAACGTCGGTGTCCTCTGTACCTGATTCTTTTGATTCTTTTGAGGCTGAGTAGCAAACTTTAGCAATGTGTCCTTTTTTATTACATTTGCGACAAACGGCCAAATGCTGCGGGCACTCTGACCGATCATGATGTATATAGCACGACGCACAGGACGGTAATGGGCCGGCGGCTGGAACTCTGTTTACACGCCGTGCGGGAGCGGTTGTAACAGCTGGATTGTACCGCTCTCACGTTGTCCACCCTGGACGCAGTGGACGGGGACGCGGCCACGTCGCCCTGAACCGCCGCGACGTTGCACCACGCTTCCAACGCCCACGCCTGGTAAGACTGATGGGGCTGTTTCTTGTGTTTCTTGCATTGGTAGAACTAAACCCTAGCCCCCACAACATGAGTGCGGCGGTGATAATATGAAGACAGCAATGAACACAATGCGTCAGAAAACAAGGACGAGGACTCCTGCAACGGCGCTAGCTGCCGCAAAAATTGATACAGTGAGGGAGATATCCAAGACAAGAAAAGAGCACAACATACCTTTGCATCGGCAACATGAAATGCCTGGAAATGCCACCGAAGGCGATGTTCATATGCGTCCCAATCCTCCGCCTCTCTTCATACTGGGGAAAGGGAGGAGGGAACGGCGCTGGAGTAGACTGCGTGGAGGGCAACATCGGAAGCGCCTGTGTTATGGCTGCCATGAGCTCATTCTGCTGCTTGGCCAAAACCCGCACTAAATCCTCCATGCCGTGGATAAGCTGCGAAACTGGAACAATGACGCAATACGCGAAAGAACGACCCTACTCATCGCCAATTGTGTATTAACACGATTCACGTTGTCCGTCACACTTCACATAGTGTAGACCGGGAACTGTCTGCTAGGCATGCCCGATGTCAAACTTACTGGGCATGGCCCGTGCTGCCTGAGTCGTCGTTCCGCCGGCAGAGGGCGCGGCCGAATTCTTGCGTGCCCTCTGGTGGACGGGACTTTACTTGCAGCAACTATTGTCCGTGATGCGCCGTGCCGATGTGCGCCTCCCGCGACCTTTCAGGTGGCTACTGCAAAAGTAATAGATATAACACAGTGGGTAATAACCGACAATAAAGAACATAGTAGAATCGACATTTTATTGGCAGTCACTTACAGTCTTGGTTTGGACATTTCTTCCCAGCCTTATACACTTCTTTCAAGAGCCTACTTTTTTTTAGGTTATTTCTGAAATCAGTGAAGGTATTTTAAATCTGTCTTGCGACTCCAAGGAAATCCGTATGTTTGTCGCCAAATGTGTTTTGTTTTATTGAGATAAAATAACATCAGTGGTCGTAATGACTATTGTTTCTTGTACCATATCAGCAAAGACAGATAGTTAACTTACGTCTTAACTTACCTTTGTCAGGGAAAAATCCAAAAACTTGTCTGGAAACCAGGGAAATATCAGGGAATTTCACTTGGGGATACTTGTGGCAACCCTGACATCTCATTTTTATTGTGGTGCAACTTTGATAAAATTTCTTTGAATCTTTCTCAATATGCATTACTTGCAGGAAAGGGATTATGAAGTACTGATGCTTTTGACCAATAGTCACTGATTTTTACCTTCTTCACAAGGCACTTTCGAAATATTGCCATGAGAAACAAGTAATTATCGTCAAATTTTGCCATCTGCTCTTTCCCCAAACACGGTTGGAGTTTGACTTATTTTATCTTCTTTGCTGGACTGTTATTGATTCAGCCTACTGATTTTTAACTTCTTCTTCTTCTTCTTCTTCTTCTTCTTTTTTTCTCTCCATTGGTGTATATGTGAGAAATAATTCATCTGTGCACAAGTCAATTCAAGTCAAGTGATGCCTTTGCACTGGCAATTTTCTGAAAAGGGTCCATAAGAAGAGGGTCATCAGCTGCACACCATCCAAGTATCTCATCTGCTGACTACAGTCTCGTAGGCAGTTATGGTGGCAGCTCAAAATACTCTACATTGTCATTTTCCTACCCATAGTCCAATATAACGTAGTTTACTAACAAAATAATTTTGCAAATGTTCATTTAGAGAATACATTATTCCTCTTTGTTACTTTCCTGAGCACTCAGCTGCATAGAAATCTGGATTAGTATCAGAAAAATCCACTTGTCCTTTTGGATCAGAATCATCGAGTACAACTTCTAGGGCATTGAAAATGTGGCATCTAATTTAGTTATTTCAAAGCTATAGTTGTTTCAACAGCAGATTAGCAAAAACACAAGTAACTGCCAAAAGTAACATGAAACACAATAAAGGGAAGCAACACACAAATTAATGCTGTGAAGTGCAGGTACTTTAGAATCTGGTAACTAGGTAATAGCACAACCTTCTGCAAACTAGATAACTTTCAACTAAGGACATGAACCACAGTGACAGTTAAATTTTTGTGCACAATACATGCCAGACTCGTGCCTGACTAAGTGCTATCACCCAAATCCTACTTAGGTGCCATCCACAATGTTTTAATCTTGTTGTATTTAAGATATAATGACAGTCTGTTGAACTTTTGCTTTACCTACATTGTTAATCCTACACATATCATAATGAATCTTCCGCCACCCAAGGGCTTCAGATTTTTTAAATTATTTCTCTGATGAGATACAATTCTTGAGTCTGGAGTATGGGACTGTTTTGTCGCATTTCCTTTTAGTCCTTAGTGTTGAGTAGTGTGTGGCTCAGTGTGTAAGTACCAGACTACAAAACCAAAAACCTCTGGTTTGATCCCCGATCAGTCCTAGGGTTTTTATCTGTGACTTATTGCTTCTTTCACCTCGACAGTGATTGTTGACATGAAAAATGGTGAGCAGCTACTAGGGTAGCAGAGTACGTGTGGCGTGCACACGGGGGTTTTTTAGGTTAGAGGGACCCCCCCTTGGGCGAAACGATAAAATACCTGACGGCTTACCAGAGAGGACATTATCATCGTTGATAAAGAACGTCCGTCCTCAGAGACCAAAAACAGGAAAAGTTAACGTAATATTGGTAAACTGCAGGAGTATCCAGGGCAAGGTTCCTGAATTAGTATCTCTTATTGAAGGAAATAGTGCGCATATAGTATTAGGAACGGAAAGTTGGTTAAAACCGGAAGTGAACAGTAACGAAATCCTAGACACAGAATGGAATATATACCGCAAGGATAGGATAAACGCCAATGGTGGAGGAGTATTTATAGCAGTAAAGAATTCAATAATATCCAGTGAAGTTATTAGCGAATGCGAATGTGAAATAATCTGGGTTAAGTTAAGTATCAAAGGTGGGTCAGATATGATAGTCGGATGCTTCTATAGACCACCTGCATCAGCAACCGTAGTAGTTGAGCGCCTCAGAGAGAACCTGCAGAACGTCGTGAAGAAGTTTCGTGATCATACTATTGTAATAGGGGGAGACTTCAATCTACCAGGTATAGAATGGGATAGTCACACAATCAGAACTGGAGCCAGGGACAGAGACTCTTGTGACATTATCCTGACTGCCTTGTCCGAGAATTACTTCGAGCAGATAGTTAGAGAACCAACTCGTGAAGCTAACGTTTTAGACCTCATAGCAACAAATAGACCGGAACTTTTCGACTCCGTGAATGTAGAAGAGGGTATCAGTGATCATAAGTCAGTGGTTGCATCAATGACTACAAGTGTAATAAGAAATGCCAAGAAAGGAAGGAAAATATATTTGCTTAACAAGAGTGATAGGGCACAAATCGCAGAATATCTGAGTGACCACCATCAAACGTTCATTTCTGAGGAAGAGGATGTGGAACAAAAATGGAAAAAATTCAGAAAAATCGTCCAGTACGCCTTAGATAAGTTCGTACCGACTAAGGTCCAAAGCGAGGGGAAAGATCCACCGTGGTATAACAATCATGTACGAAAGGTACTACGGAAACAAAGAAAGCTTCATCATAGGTTTAAGAGTAGTCGAATCATAGCTGATAAGGAAAAGCTGAACGAAGCGAAAAAGAGCGTAAAGAGAGCAATGAGAGAAGCATTCAACGAATTCGAACATAAAACATTGGCAAACAATCTAAACAAGAACCCTAAAAAGTTTTGGTCATATGTAAAATCGGTAAGCGGATCTAAATCCCCTATTCAGTCACTCGTTGACCACGATGGCACCGAAACAGAGGACGACCGAAGAAAGGCAGAAATACTGAATTCAGTGTTCCGAAACTGTTTCACTGCGGAAAATCGTAACACGGTCCCTGACTTCAGCCGTCGCACGGACGCCAAAATGGAAAATATTGAAATAAACGATATCGGAATTGAAAAACAACTGCTATCACTTAGTAGCGGAAAAGCATCCGGACCAGACGAGATACCCTTAAGATTCTACAGTGATTATGCTAAAGAACTTGCCCCCTTTCTATCAGCAATTTATCGTAGATCGCTGGAAGAACGTAAAGTACCTAGCGACTGGAAGAAAGCGCAGGTCGTTCCCATTTTCAAGAAGGGTCATAAATCAGATGCGAATAATTATAGGCCTATTTCGCTTACGTCAATCTGTTGTAGAATAATGGAACATGTTTTGTGTTCTCGTATTATGACGTTCTTAGATAATACAAATATCCTTCATCATAACCAACATGGATTCCGCAAACAGAGATCATGTGAAACTCAGCTCGCCCTATTTGCCCAAGAAATTCACAGTGCCGTAGACACTGGCGAGCAGATTGATGCCGTATTCCTGGACTTCAGGAAGGCATTTGATACGGTTCCGCACTTACGTTTAGTGAAAAAAATACGAGCTTACGGAATATCGGACCAGGTTTGTGATTGGATTCAGGATTTCCTAGAAGAAAGAACACAACATGTCATTCTTAACGGTTCAAAATCTGCAGATGTAGAGGTAATTTCGGGAGTACCGCAGGGAAGCGTGATAGGACCTTTATTGTTTACAATATACATAAATGACTTAGTTGACAACATCGGTAGCTCCGTGAGGCTATTTGCAGATGACACGGTTGTCTACAAGAAAGTAGCAACATCAGAAGACTCGTACGTACTCCAGGAGGCCCTGCAGAGGATTAATGCATGGTGCGACAGCTGGCAGCTTTCCCTAAACGTAGATAAATGTAATATAATGCGCATACATAGGGGCAGAAATCCATTCCAGTACGATTATGCCATAGGTGGTAAATCATTGGAAGCGGTAACGACCGTAAAATACTTAGGAGTTACTATCCGGAGCGATCTGAAGTGGAATGATCACATAAATCAAATAGTGGGAAAAGCAGGCGCCAGGTTGAGATTCATAGGAAGAATTCTAAGAAAATGTGACTCATCGACGAAAGAAGTAGCTTACAAAACGCTTGTTCGTCCGATTCTTGAGTATTGCTCATCAGTATGGGACCCTTACCAGGTTGGATTAATAGAAGAGATAGACATGATCCAGCGAAAAGCAGCGCGATTCGTCATGGGGACATTTAGTCAGCTCGAGAGCGTTACGGAGATGCTGAACAAGCTCCAGTGGCGGACACTTCAAGAAAGGCGTTACGCAATACGGAGAGGTTTATTATCGAAATTACGAGAGAGCACATTCCGGGAAGAGATGGGCAACATATTACTACCGCCCACATATATCTCGCGTAATGATCACAACGAAAAGATCCGAGAAATTAGAGCAAATACGGAGACTTACAAGCAGTCGTTCTTCCCACGCACAATTCGTGAATGGAACAGGGAAGGGGGGATCAGATAGTGGTACAATAAGTACCCTCCGCCACGCACCGCAAGGTGGCTCGCGGAGTATAGATGTAGATGTAGATGGTTCAAACTCCACGTTAAACTGTGGGTCCCCCATAACTGGCTTGATAAATCAGTTCAGAGGTCAGAGGCAGACAATAACATACCACCTCTACAGGCCCATGCCCAAGTAAAGCACTGTGGTGTTTGATACAATCTTCGGATTGATGACTGCTTTACTTAAGTATTGAATAATCTTTAGTGTGCTTTGAATGACACTACATCTGCAAGACTTTCAGACTCTTCTTCATGTTGAAACCCAGGTCATGAGCTCAGGAGTTCACCAACATCAAATAGTTCTTGCATGTGAACTAATTATATTTACACACCATTCCTCACTCTTATTACTGATATTTATCTGTTATTAACTGGTCACTTGTTGTAATATCATTTTAAACTTTCTTCATTTTTATAACTTATCATTTCTTTACATGAGAAAGGTAGATATCGTAAAATTAACCATTTCATTAGAATAATGTAAAATGTATTTTAGACTTAAATATAATGTTTTAATTTTCATGTGATTGTGGTCATGTATAGTTACATTCCAGCCAGGACTTGTTGCGTTCTTCATTCTTTACTTCGGAGAGCTATACACTTTCCTTTACCCTCTTTTTCTGCATGTAGACAGCTTCATAAACAGAGGTGCAAAACTGACTATTTAGTGTTTTAACCTCAAGATCAATTCTTGTCCTTAATATTCCTGATCTTGTGATATTCTTTTGTGTTTAAAGGTCACGGCTTGATAATGGGTCATTGTCAGTGCACATTGGATCAGCTGCCTATGATGAATTACAGGGAAACTACCAGTGTATTGCTTCACTCCCACATGTTGGATCAGTTGTTAGCCGAAAGGCATCACTCACTTTGGCACGTAAGTACAGTATTTTAACATTTCAGTGGCATCTGTTGCCTGTACTAGTTGTATCTGCAAATCCTCCCCCCACATAGTAATAATTATTATGATAACCTCTGGGTTCCTGAGAAATAACTCTAATTAAAATGCTAAAATGATCATATGTCAAATGATTAACTGGCCAGATGACCCATTTCATCCCCATAATGCCGGTGAAAATTGTGTTTTTGCCCTGTCCCAATAAATCATAAAGTAAAAAGGCAAGAACAAAGTATTGACTGAAATCAGGCGAATGGGAGTAGAAAAAGGCAATAGAATTTAAGGGATGGATGTATGAAGGATTTGAGAAATTACCTTACTAATGAGGACAGTTATCAGACATTATGTCAGCTTTTCTGAATTAACATTCTCACATTTCTTGCATGATGCTCTATACTGAACAGTATCACTCACAAAAACTATTACTTTTTTTAGAAATATGGATTTTTCACAACCAGTAATGTTGATGATGACTGATGCCCAAGTAGCGAATACTTAAACATTTGACAGACAGTAAATATTACCCAACATACATACAATAAAGGCCCGGTTAACTGAGCTCAGGTCATCCAAAACTTGGCTTATCCAAAACACCTCGAAACATCGCAAAACAAAAAATTAATACTGTGCTGCACAGAAATAATTAGAAAGTGAGAGTGTTCTATAGCTAGTGGGAAGAGAATGGTGCCCAACCTTGAGTTGTTTCTCCAGCCACCGATTCACCAGTCTAAATATAGCTACACTTTCTACAGTAGATCATTCAGGTGGTTGTTTACTTCTGTTATACATGTGTTTTTTGTGCTATGCCACCTAAGCGGGATTATGTTGTGACTACTTTTCCTGATAAATTAGTTGCTGTCAAAGAAACTGAAAAAGGAAGTTTATTGAAAACTGTTGTTGCTAATTATGGAGTTGGTGTTTCTGTTGTTTCTGAATGGGTGAAGTCTAACTTTCTAGAGCAAGCTGTAAAAAATCTTCACAGAACAACCCGGAAAACATCTCATCTACATCTACATGATTACTCTGCAATTCACAATTAAGTGCCTGGCAGAGGGTTCAGTGAACCACCTTGAAGCTGTCTCTCTACTGTTCCACTCTAGAACGACGCACGAGAAAAACGAGCACTTAAATTTTTCTGTGCGAGCCCTGATTTCTCTTATTTTATTGTGATGATCTTTTCTTCCTATGTAGGTGAGTGCCAACAGAATGTTTTCGCAATCGGAGGAGAAACCTAGTGATTGAAATTTCATGAGAAGATCCCCTCGCATTGACAGACAGTAAATATTACCCAACTCGTGTTACATATATACATACATACAACATACACATGTACATACAGTAAAGTTTTTGTTTTCATGATTCCCACTCCAATTCACATATCATGTCTGTGGCGCAATCTCTCCGATTTAGCGACAATACAAAACGAGCCGCCCTTCTTTGAACTTTTTCGATGTTATCTATCAGTCCTACTTGATGCGAATCCCAAACTGCACAGCAGTACTCAAGAATGGGCGGACAAGTGTAGTGTAAGCAGTCTCTTTAGTAAATCTGTTGCACCTTGTAAGTGTTCTGCCAATGAATCGCAGTCTTTGGTTTGCACTACCCACAATGTTATCTATGTGATCGTTTCAGTTTATGTTATTTGTAATAGTAATCCCTAAGTATTCAGTTTAATTTACAGCCTTCAGATTTATGTTATTTATTGCGCAATGGAAATTCAGTGGATTTCTTTTAGTACTCATGTGAATAACTTCACACTTTTCTTTATTCAGGGTCAATTGCCACTTTTTGCACCATACAGATATCTTATCTAAATCATTTTGCAATTTGTTTTGGTCATCCAATGACTTCACAAGACGGTAAATGACAGCATCATCTGCAAATAATCTAAGAGGGCTACTCATATTGTCTCCTATGTCGTTAATATAGATCAGGGACAATAGAGGGCCTATAACACTTCCTTCGGGATCGCCGGATATTACTTCTGTTTTACTCGATGACTTTCCATCTGTTACCTGTTACTACGAACTGTGACCTTTCTGACAGGAAATCACAAATCCAGTCGCACAACTGAGGTGATATTCCATAGGCATGCAGTTTGGTTAAAAGACACTTGTGAGGAATGGTGTCAAAAGCCTTCTGGAAATCTAAAGATATGGAATCAATGACATCCCCTGTCGATAGCACTCATTACGTCATGAGTATAAGGAGCTAGTTGTGTTTTGCAAGAACAATATTTTCTGAATCTGTGCTGACTGTGTGTCGATAAATCGTTTTCTTTGAGGTACTTCATAATGTTCAAATACAGTATATGTTCCAAAACCCTACTGCAAATCGACATTAGTGATATTGGCCTGTAATTCAGCACATTACTCCTACTTCCGTTTTTGTGTATTGGTGTGACTTGAGCAATTTTCCATTCTTTAGGTACGGATCTTTCCGTGAGCGAGCAGTTGTATATAATTGCTAAATATGGAGCTATTGTATCAGCATACTCTGAGAGGAACCTGACTGGTGTACAATCTGGCCTGGAGGCCTTGCCTTTATTAAGTGATTTAAGCTGCTTTGCTACACCGAGGATGTCTACTTCTAAGAGGGTTGAATGAAAAGTAATGCCTCCACCTTCGTTAACTGGGTTTGGATGGGTATATTTTAATAAATCAAATGCAGAAATAATCCTTAGAATGTCATCTTTAATTACCAATATTTACTTGTCCACATAATCACCAGCCAATTGGATACATTTCTGCCAACGTTGAACAAGTTTTCTGAAGCCGTCACACAAGAAGTTGACACACTGTTTCCGCAACCACAGTCTCACAGTTCTCTCAATGTCTTCATCAGAAGCGTAATGATGTCCCCGCAGATTGTCTTTCATTATCAGAAACAGATGGAAATCAGAATCAGATGGTGCTAAATCTGAACTGCTTGGAGGATGCCGTACGGTGGTGAGATTCAGTCTCTGAAGTTCTGCTGTGGTGGCGCGTGAAGCATCCGGGGTACTCATCATGCACAGATCTTCTGATAGCCAAACAAAGCAATATTGTGACCCACACATTCTTGTGAAATGCCGATTGTGCTTGCAATTTCTCGCTGAGTGATACGACGATCATCCTGAATCAATCTGTCAACATTTCGCTTGTGAAACTCGGTGGTTGCTGTCACAGGACTTCCAACTCTTTGTTTGCCACGCAGATCAGATGTTCCCACCTCAACATCTTTAAACTTACTCGCCCAACAATGCACAGTACTCACATCAACACAATCACCATAAACTGCTTTCATTCTCTGGTGAATCTCCTTTGGGTGACACCTTCTGCTGTCAAGAATTCAGTGACTGCATGTTGCTTAAATCACATTGACTGACAGTCTGTGCAGGGTTCCATACTTCACACTGTAACAACACAACCATTCAATGCTAAGGCTTCCCGCCAACTGGAGTTGTAGAGAAGAGGCTAAGGAAGAAGCCAGTACCTGCCACATACCAATGCTGCCAACTGTTGAAGAGTTTATGAAGGTGGAGGCATTACTTTTCAGTCACCCCTCATATGTCTTTCACCTTGGCAGTTCTTGATTGGAATTCAAGAATATTTACTTTGTCATCTTTGATGAAGGAGTTTCGGAAAACCGTGTTTAATAACTCTGCTTTAGTGGCACTGGCATCAGTGACT
Organism: Schistocerca americana; assembly: GCF_021461395.2. Lineage (NCBI taxonomy): Eukaryota > Metazoa > Arthropoda > Insecta > Orthoptera > Acrididae > Schistocerca > Schistocerca americana. The sequence goes on along the minus strand of NC_060130.1, from coordinate 653,098,864 downwards.
TCACCATTGTTATTGCGCAGTGAAGGTATTGATTGCGTCTTGCCACTGGTGTGTTTTATGTATGACAGAATCTCTTCAGATTTTCTGCCAGATTCCGAGACAGAGTTTCATTGTGGAAATTATTAAAAGCATCTCGCATTTGAAGCACATGCTATATTTCGAACTTCTGCAAAACTTTGCCAATCTTGGGGATTTTACGTTCTTTTAAATTTGGCATGCTTTTTTCATTGCCTCTGCAACAGCAATCTGACCCATTTTGTGTACCATGGGGGGGATCAGTACCATCACTTATTAATTTATGTAGTATATATATCTCAATTGCTGTCGATACTATCTCTTTACTATCATTCCACGTCTTTTCAACGACTTTCAAAATGTTGGTGAAGCTCTTTATATCTTTGGTTCACCTGACAATGAGAAAAAGGTATGCCTTTCAGTGGCCGTATAAATGAAGAAAAAGCAAAAATGTTAACTTAGTTGTTTGGTGAGCGATGAAAAAATTCAATTTTCCAGCTCTGGATGGTTAGACAGGTTTAAAAATAGATGTGGCATTCTGTAACTTAATATATGTGGCAGCAAGTTATCTGCAGATCCAGATGCAGTTGATGTTTGGAAAACGAGTTTGATGATTATAGTTGGGGCTACACTAAGGACCATATTTATATTGCTGATGAAACAGGTGTTAATGTGAAGATGATTTTAAGATGTTGCCTACGGGATCCTTAACTTCCTTCAAAGAATTGTCTGCCCCAGCACACAAAATGAAAAAAGAACAGAAAATGATTCTTTTGGCATCAATCACTTCTGGCACATAGACTACCCTCAATACTTATCAGAAAGGTGAAAAGCCTCTAGGATTTAAGAGTGTTCCTGAAATACATTACCAGGTTTTTATAGAGACCAAAAACTTCTTGAATGCTTTGCCAAATGTTTTAGTGATCAGTAGTACTGAAAGTTGTAAAGATATTAACTAAAAAAAATTCCTTAAAAAGGTGAACTTATTGGAAATGCACCTATGTATCATTAAGAGTTAAAACATGTTGATTTGTGTTGTGTTACCAGTGCAATTCAGTCACTGGATAAGGCATAATAATGACATTTAAAAGGCACAGCCATGTGCAATATTTGAGAACCATCCTGCAAGATAGTGACATGCAAAACAAAAACATGAATCAATCTGTGAAGTCAGTAAATAAGAAACAAATAATTTACTGGTTTGCCCAAGTGTGGAATAATGTGAAAGCAGAAACTCTTCAAAATTTCTGGAGAAAACTGTATGATGCTCTTTACAGAGAAGACTTGGAAAATTTTGAAAACTTGACTGAAATGCTAAAAAGAATTTCCAGATGCAAAGACTTGGATATGTGCAAGACGAATGAATGGATTGTCGCGGACAACTTGCAAGAAATGACAAACCAAGAAATTGTAGTTTTTCAGCACTTCAAAACCTTTCAAAAATCTGTATTGTATTAACAAAACAAAATATTGTACAAGTATTAGATGTTCACGGCTTAACAGAAAAAAATTTCTATCCGCAACTGCTTACCTCCCTTTAGTTTGGTTAACCGGGTTTGTACTGTACTTGCTTTCAGCCATGTTTGTGAATATAGCTACTCTAATACAAGAGGCAGAGCACTCCAAATTATATTATCACAACAATATTCTACAAAATGTTATGTGAGTATCAAAAATGTGTGTGTATGTACGCTAACTAAGCTAAACTGCAGGGGACTACATTGGCTGCTCTTTACGTACAATCATGTCTTCATGATCTACATAATCACCAAATGAATGTACTACTGAGGTACATACAGTATGGAAGGACTGTAGCAAATGAGACACATTTGAGGTACAAAATTTGTCTCCTGAGTCTGTTCATTTAGAGCAGCAGTTCCCAACCTTTTTCGACTCATGAACTGCTTCTATGATGATCTGGGTTGGATGAACCACTGACTTTTAAACATACATACAGCACACATGCATAAAATTTAATTCCAAGCAAAAAGTTTAATAACTTTAACTTAACCCTTAATGGTTAAAATCAGAAATTATTCTAGTTACAGCTTGAAAGTTACATGATCTATAGGCCTAGTTGCAATAATCTGTCGCTTGGAATTCAGTGAGAAGGTTGTGTCTGCTTTCCATAGCACAGAGCTTTGAAGTCAGGAACCACAGAAGTTAAACAAAGTCCCAAACTGCTTTCAGCACAAAGTCTTTCTCTGTATTTATTTCTTAAATAGTCACATGAAGAAATTGACGTTTTGCACAAATATGTGGAGGAAATGGGTAATAAAACTGTTATGGATTTATTCGATAATGCTGGAAACTCCATTAAACTTAACCAAAACCCGATTAATGACAAAGATTTATAACTTTTCTGTAAGTGAAAATCAATGGAAATTTCAAGAAGGTACTCTTTTTCATTTACGCTTAATGTGGATTCTAAAACTTTGTTGCCTTTATTAATGTTGCATTTATTAATGTTGCATTCACAGATAGGCTCTTGTTTCTAAAAGCATGCCTGATGGATTGAAATCTGTGCTGGATAATGCAGTGAAAATAATTAATTTTATTAATGCTTGCCCTAAAAATTCCTTCATCTTTGCAGTTCTTTGAGAGGAAATAGGAATCATTATCTCACGCTGAAGTTAGGTGGCTATCTCCAGGTAGAACTACTTCCAGGCTGTCTCATTTGCTACAGTCCTTCCATACTGTACGTACCTCAGTAGTACATTCATTTGGTGATTATGTAGATCATGAAGACATGATTGTATGTAAAGAGCAGCCAATGGAGTCCCCTCCAGTTTAGCTTAGTTAGCGTACATACACACTTATTTTTGATACTCTTTCAAGGGATTGCAAATGCAGTTGTTGTTATTGGACGTAGCAGGGAAATATTCTCTCAAGGTTTTTCCTAAACTTCGTCTTTATGCTCATACAGCCTGGAAGTAGTTCTACCTGGAGATAGCCACCTAACTTCAGTGTGAGATAATGATTCCTATTTCCTCTCAAAGCACTGCAAAGATGCAGGAATTTTTAGGGCGAGCATTAATAAAATTAATTATTTTCACTGCATTATCCAGCACAGATTTCAATCCATCAGGCATGCTTTTAGAAACAAGAGCCTATCTGTGAATGCAACAGTGTGTCCAAGATATGTTCAGTGGTACCAATTTCACTTTAGGCAACAAACCTAGCATAACAGCCTGTCATAGATTTTGCACCATCTGAACAAATGCTTAAGCAATGAGTCCAGTCTGTTGAATTTTCGTGAAAGTATTTGTTGCTTAACTGAAATGTATCTTCTCCCATAGTTCTCTCTTTTAAGGGTCTGCAGAATAGTTGCTCCTCTTCCACAGGCCCCCCATTAACACTCTGAAGAGCCAAAGAAACTGGTACTGGTGCACCTACCTAATATTGTTGAGGCCCCCTGCAGGTGCACATAAGTGCCACAACAATGATGTGGCATGGACTTGACTAATGTCTGAAGTAATGCTGGAGGGAATTGAGACCATGAATCCTGCAGGGCTGTCCACAAATCTGTAAGGGTATGAGGGGGTGGAGATCTCTTCTGAACAGCACATTGCAAGGCATCCCAGGTATGCTCAATAATATTCATGTTTGGGGAGTTTGATGGCCAGTGGAAGTATTTAAACTTAGAAGAGTGTTCCTGGAACCACTCTGCAGCAGTTCTGGGCATGTGGGGTGTTGCATTGTCTTGCTGGACATGAATGGATTCAGGTGATCAGATAGGATGCTTACATACGTGTCGCGAGTCTTATCTATACGTATCAGGGGTCCCATATCACTCTAACTACACACGCCTCACACCATTACAGTGCCTCGACCAGCTTGAACAGTCCCTTGCTGACATGCAGGGTCCATGGATTCATAAGGTTGTCTCCATACCCATACACATCCATCTGCTCCTTACAATTTGAAACGAGACTCGTCTGACCAGGCAACACGTTTCCAGTCATCACCAGTCTAATGTCGGTGTTGACAGGCCCAGACAAGGCATAAAGCTTTGTGTCGTGCAGTCATCAAGGGTACACGAGTGGGCCTTTGGCTCTGAAAGACCATATCGATGATGTTTCAGTGAGTGGTTCGCACACTGACACTTGTTGGTGGCCCAGCATTGAAATCTGCAGCAATTTGTGGAGAGGTTGCACTTCCGTCACGTTGAAGTATTCTTTTCAGACATCGTTGGTCCTGTTCTTGCAGGATCTTCTTTGGCCAGGCAATGTCAGAGATTTGATGTTTTACTGGATTCTTGATATTCACGGTACACTCGTGAAATGGTCGTATGGGAAAATCGCCACTTTATTGCTACCTCGGAGATGCTGTGTCCCATTGCTCGTGCACCAACTATAACACCACGTTCAAACTCACTCAAATCTTGATGACCTGCCATTGAAGCAGCAGTAACCGATCTAACGAATGCGCCAGACACTTGTTGTCTTATATATGTGTTGCCGACCACAGCGCCATGTTCTGCTTGTTTACATATCTCTTTATTTGAATACACGTGCCTATACCAGTTTCTTTGGCGCTTCAGTGTATAATGGATGAAAAGTGACAAAATGGCTAAGTTGGCAACATCAGACGATCCGTCAAGTTGAATCGCAGAAGAAGGACTGTCACGATTTCTTTCCAAAATTTCATTTTTGACATTATTTGACATGTCATTAATCTTCATCTACCTGTGTACTCCTCAAACCACTGTGAGGTACATGGCAGAGGGTAGGTCTCATTGGACCAGTTATTAGGGTTTCTTCCTGTTCCATTTCACATATGCAGTGCAGGAAGAATGATTGTTTGAATGCCTCTGTGCATGCAGTAATTATTCTAAGCTTATCCTCATTAACCCTAGGTGAGTGATACGTAGGAGGTTGTAGTGCAATCGGGATAGTTAACGTCTGTCTTCAGGGGTCTGCCAGTTCTGTTCCTTCAGTATCTCTGTGACACACTTCCACAGATAAAACAAACCTGTGACCATTCATGCTGCACTTCTCTGTTTATGTTCAATATCTCTGCGCCCCCCCCCCCCTCCCCCCCATTGTTGAAACCTTATCAAGATCTGACTGAATATTTATGCAACTTCTCTCAGATAGTATTTCATTATGGATAACCGCATCATTTGCAAAAAGCCAGATTTTACTATTAATAGTGTCTGCAAGGTCATTAATATACAACTTGAATAGCAAGGGTCCCAACACACTTCCCTGGGGCACATCCGAATTTCTACATGCAAGATAACCTGCTCTGTCCTCCCTACCAAAACGTTCTCAGTCTAGTCACCAATTTCACTTAATACCCCACTATGATCGTACTTTTGACAATAAGCATAGGTGCAGTACTGAGCCAAATGCTTTTCGGGAATCAAAAAACACTGCATCTACCTGGTTGCCGTGATCCAAAGCTTTCAGTATGTCATGTGAGAAAAGTGTGAGTTGGGTTTCACATGATTGATGTTTTCAAAATCCATGCTAGTTGGCATTGAGGAGGTCATTCTGTTAAAGGTACATTCTCTTTGAGCTCATAATATGTTCTAAGATTCTACAACAAATCAGTGTCAAGGATATTGGGCTGTAGTCACTTCTACTACCCCCCTTGTAGATTTGTGTAACCTGTGCCTTTTTCCAAGAACTGGGTATGGTTTTTTGTTCAAGGGATCTATGATAGATTATAGTCAGAAGAGGCGATAACTCAGCCACAAATTCAGTACAGAGTGTCAAGGATTCCATCGACGCCTGGAGCTTTGTCCAATTTTAATGATTTCAGCTGTTGCTCAACACTAATACTTATTTCATTCACCTTTTCAGTGATATCAGGTTAAGATGGGAGCAATTCTCCTGCGTTTTACTTTGTAAAGGAGCATTTGAAAAGAGAGTTAAGCATTTCAGTTTTTGCTTCGCTACCCTCAAGTTCAGTTCCTGTCTCATTCACTAGGGACTGGACACTAACTTTGGTGCCACTAACAGCATTTACATATGACCAGAATTTGTTTGGATTTTGGGAAATGTCATTTGACAGTATTCTGCTGCAGTATTCATTGAAGGCATCACACATTGTTCTCTTCACAGTCAAACAGGTTTCATTCAGAATATCTCTATTTATGGTCCTACACTTTGTTTTACATATATTATGCAGTAATCTCTGTTTCTTTAGAAGTTTCTTTACACTGACTGTATTCCATGGAGGCTCTCTTCCATTATGAACTGCCTTACTGGGTACATATCTTTCCAGTGCTTGGTCAACTATTTTTTTAAACTTGAGCCAGCATTTCTCTTTGTGCTCCTGATCTGTGCTGAAAGTTTCAAGTTCTTCAGTGAGATATGACATTACTGATTCTTTTATCTAGTTTACAAAAAATATATATCTTTCTGCTTGTTTTTCATTGTTGTCACAACTGTGCCATGGTCACTGATACCAGTTTTGATGTGGAAATCCTCAAAGATGTCATGTATATTTGTTGCCATTAAATCCAATATATTTCCATCATGAGTGGAGTTCCTAACTGTCTGTTCTAAGTAGTTTTCAGAGAAGACATCTAGTAGTTCCACAGGATGTATTATCATGCCCACCACTAACAAAACTATAATTTTTCGAATTAATTTTTGGACGATTAAAGTCTTTACCAAAGATTACAGTATGATTGGGGATCTTACGTACAAGTGAACTAAAGGTTTTCTGTAAAGTTTTTGGTTACATCAGGAGGTGAGTATGGGGGGCGATAGAAAGATGCAATTATTGTGTTATAACTACCTGTGATACTGAGTCTTGCCCAATCAGTCCCACATGCAGCTTCAGTTTCTATCTCGGTGGATTTGAGCTTCTTGTCTACTGTGACAAATACACTTCAATTTCCCATTTTCCTATCTTTTCCATATACACTTAAATTTTCCCCCAAAGTCTCACTTCTATCAATTTCATGTTTCAACCAGCCTTCTGTACATAGTATTATGTGAGATCCCCTGCTTTTCATAAGTGCTTTTGTTGCGAATGTTTCGACAGTTTACCACGAGGCATTTAATACTCTCCCCTGTGGGATGCATTTCTTTCACTCTTATGCTGATACTTTTGCGTTTTCTACAGCTATTGGTATCTGAATTGGATGGAGAGTCGCCTAATCTAAAAAATCCTTGCGTGCACCCTACACACAGTCAGCTACCTGAGTGGCAGCCTCTGATGTGTAGTGCACACCTGACCTATTTGGGCGGGATTCTACAGTTCTCAACCCTATAATGAAGCACTTTTTTCATTTTTTTTAGTGAATCCATAACGTCTTCGTGTGGCGTATAGAGAAAATAAAAGTCTGTCGACCTTCTGTATTTCTGTTTTTCAGTTTTATTTCCGATACTTGCCGGAAATGAACTCTAAAAACTGAAACATCCGACATTTAATGACCGTTAATTCAATACACACATTTGCTTCATTGCTATAAGTGTTAGGAAGAAGAGTCCAGTCTATATCCAGTCTCTCTGCAATGAAGAGAAAATATGTGGTTTTTATTTATTTTTATTTTTTATTTTTTACAGGTCAAACAGTTACTAAGTGCGTCTTTTCTTATGTGTCTGTTGTATTTATTAGATAATGTGTGCTACCATGTGTAGCCTTCCATGTTCAAATTTGAAATGAATTTTTGTTAAACTTGTATTTCATCTTTTATACTACATACATAAATAAATTAATAACATTTATGTGAACATCTTTTGTTTTATTTATTTTGTTCTAACAAGGTGTATTTCCTCAGTCATTTATAAATCAAGTTACAGGTTTCAGAAATCATTTTAGTTAAAAATTGTAGGGATACAACAGCACTGAATTTGAAGTCCTCTTAACTTCTGCCACTTGCTAGAAATCATAAAGCAGTTAACAGCCTCTCCTTGCAGCTTACAGCCTCTCTCATGACTGTATTTTTGTTCATTAAGAATGGTTTGATGATATCCAGCAGCTCCAAAATGCATGGTTCATCCCTTCTTAGATAATTATGAAAATCGTGAGATCCCAACTGCTTAAGTAACAGAATGTGGGTGAATTTCTTTCCTTGCATTAGCCACTTCTTTGCCCACTTCCTTCTCTCGGCCATTTTTGGCCTTGTTACCTTTGAAACAACCAGGGCAAACCCCATTTTTGTTTCTGTGTAAAATCAAGCAGGATCTCGTAGAACATAAACACATTGAACTTAAGATAAACAAATCACAACAACATGAATGTGCTGAATCACTGAGTGCAGTCAGTTGGGATGAAATTGGTCGGTCAGTTGGCCAATAAATATGTGTGTGTGTGTGTGTGTGTGTGTGTGTGTGTGTGAGGGTAAGAGAGAGAGAGAGAGAGAGAGAGAGAGAGAGAGAGAGAGAGAGATGACTGCCTGCTATGAAAGGGGAAAAGTACTATGCTAATTACAGTTGTGCTTAAGAACTTTTGTCTGAAATACAGAAAGCGCGTGATTGCTATTTTTGTAACACACATGTCCCCATTGTAGAAATAGACACAAAATTAGTCAGTAGTCAACATTTGTTGTAACGTATGTGGTCAAGTTCATTGTCATTGTCCGTTAAATATTGAGAAATGTATTACCATAAAGTGGGGGTACTTTGCCCATAGGAGGTTAACATTTTTCCAACTCTGAACTCTGACAGAAGATTCAGCCTTGCCTAGTACATATTCTAGTAAACATTTCTGAATGGTTTTGATTCTGTTCAATAGTTGACAGTTTCTACTAGCTTATATGTTTGAGTTATTCTGCGACTCACTATCTTGGATATTTTCTGCTAACAAAATGTGTACTGCTGTATTTTTGAGGTAATTGTTGTCAATTAAATGCGGTATTTTCTACTAGAAAACCACAACAGTATTTTCAGTACTTTGTTTTATATCTGATTCAACTTGGGATGAATCTTATTACATTGAAAATGATTACTACTAAGAGATTAATGTTGTTATAGTATGATGCAAATGTAAATGGGAGCTAGGACCTGGAATCCGTAAGAAATGGAACACTTGCTTTGGAATGTCACAAGATTTCTAAACCAGTGCCAGATACTAGTAAATGACTTAAGACAAGGAAAAATACAGCCAGTGCATGATTATTCTAGTGATGAAGACTTATTAGAACAACAAATTCATGGTTAAATTTAGACAAAGATTGGGTACTGTATAGAAGAAATCAAATGGAAGTGTTAGCAGCATCTACAGAGAATGAAGAGAGCCTATCAAAACCATAGGAAAAACTGAAGCCAATCAGAAAGGAGATTGGTGTGTTTGTCTTACACAGTGAGAAAATAAACATTAGCATGGTATTATTGAAAGTTTTAATGAAGATAGTGCAACCATAAAAAGTAGGATGCCATCTCTTGATAACTGGAAATGGCCTGTAAATAAAGATGTGTTTTTCAGAAATGAGATGATGTAGTTGAAGGTATAAACCCCTCAGAATGGTTAATAGTTGAAGGTATAAACACCTCAAAATGGATAAGTGAAACAGGCATTTTCTCAATTCTAAAGTTGGTCGATAGTGATGAATTCGTGCAAAATATTTTCTTAGTGTAGTCACTGACATTTTGACACACCAACATACCTAATGAAACACTGACCTTTTCTTTGATAACAAAACAACACTAAATTTTGTTCATGTTTGTTACTTTTTTACATCTGAAATAAAATAAAAAGTTGCACTATCCTGAATGTTCATTATTTTTGTTCCTTTAATACCAAAAAATACATAAATGTTGGTCCTATAAGAAAACATAATAAATTTTAAAGAGGTTAACATTGCCACGAGCTGTTGTCCTGTCATAAAGTAACGCTTATATTAAGTGGAGCAAAGTAACTCACTCCAGGGGCTATTTTGCTCCAATTTTTAAAACATTATAAAATTTAAAAAATAAATCTCTGATGTCTTTGTATGTTATTAGATGGTTTTTACTTTTTTTAAAAATAGACTTACCTCATTTTCAAAAGTCATTTTACAAAAGTACTATGTATTACATGATTTTATTCCAGCAAAGTTAAAACTATGAAGATTTATTCAAACTAAAACCGAAATCTCGATTATTATCAAATGTGTTCATCATGTCTTTATGATAATGACTCACCCAAATTTTATTGCTTTTGGAATAAGTGTTTTTTTTTAAGCATTCTGTGGTAATACAATTAATATCATAAATCATTGAGAAGCATGGCCTACCGTATATGATTCAATCACATATTCAATATTTCTTTGATAGCTTGGGCTGTTATCTTTTGCCACTGGAATACTGTTAATGTACAGGATGGTTTCCACAAAGACTAATACAAAGGAGAAAAGTTTAAGAGAAGAAAGTGTAGCATGTAAACAACTGTTTTTCACTTACATAACTGTTTTTCACTTTCACTGGTTCCTAATTTATGAAGGATGAAACCACTTTTAATAGCTTTCTTTATATCTGCCGAGTGTGTGCCAACCATGTTAGTTTGAGATGTAAGTGTATGACTAGCCATCTGTCTGAGCGTGTTTATTAATTCCGTCAGTTAGTTTATGGTGGAAAATTTAAATAGCATCAGCTTCGATGCTACTTAAAATATGGATGTCGTGTGTGCGTGTGTGTGTGTGTGTGTGTGTGTGTGGGGGGGGGGGGGGGGGACACATTTAAGAGTACCTATTATGCCTTCTTTCTTTTCCCACCTTTAATATGGGCCTTATTCTAGGGTAATTTAGCAACAGCTTAGTAGTAGTAGCAGTAGTAGTTTACCACATAAAACATAAGTAAAATAGGAAACAAGATGAGAATAAGCCAGCATAGTGGGAGTAGACAAACCTAGCTTCTTTGAAGCTACTTTCAGGATGGTAGAACACATACAACCAGTTCTCTGAAGTCAGGTGGGTTAAGTCACATGATGATAATTTCCGGTCCAGAATGTGAGTGCAGCCAGGCATTTTACTGGTATGAGACACTCCTGACTGCTGTCTGCATACATTTGTGTGTGCTTCCATAGTGAGTGATGGGTACCAAGTGCTGCTCATGCTGTTTCGCCATACGGACTCTACTACTTACAGTTACTTTAGTGGACAGACATACTTGCAGTTACTAAACAATCATTCCATTAAAACAGTACAATTTCCGAAATTATGATTAACATTTAACTTATCACTTACTTGGAGCCAAGAAATCAAGAGCTGTACCTTTTGTCGTATCTATACATATTACAATTTTAAGTCCCTCACCATGTTTTTCTGTCTGTATGTGAAAGCTAATTCCGGAAACTACTGTAGGAGTTTTGATATGGCTTTCACTAACAGGCAGGCTGATTCATGAGGAAGGTTTGTGTATGCAGTTTATTACCACTATGTCTGACAAGTCACCTGGCTGTAGTTACCTGTGCAAAGCTGGGCCAGGTTGCTATTCACTGTTGTTACTGTTACAGGATACAGTAGTAGAGTCATGTTTGCTAATGTATAAGTGATTGTATAAATTGTTGTTGTGTGTTGCTGTGTATATTCTAAGATATCTTGCATAAAACATAAGAGGATATGTTAATTATATAGCCTCACCTGGAGACATTCAGTAGAATAAAATTTTGTGCTTGTATCACAGTTCGTAATCATGTGTACTTATATTTTCATTTGATATATACCATTTTCTTTTCTCTTCCTTTTAGCACAACTGCAGATATCAACACCTCCAAAAGACATAATTGTGTTTCCAGGGCAAACAGCTTTTTTTAACTGTTTTGTTGATGTGTCTTTGGAAGTCAGTGTCATGTGGTTGAAAGACAATCGGCCTCTCCTCTTGGATGAGACAAGAATGCTCGTTTTGCCTTCTGGTAAGTTTGACAGTAATTTTGTTTTATGATGGATCAGCAACCCTAGTAGAAAAAAGGAGAAGTGAACATTAAGAAACAGACACATTTTCATATAGGTAACATGATTTTGCTTGACTATATAGTGAATTATAGCCCAGTGGAATCACAGAAGTTGTAAAACTTGTCATGATTGAACTGAAATTAATTTATTGAAATTTTGGTGGTTCAGAAGGCAAATCTAACATCTGAAAAATCTGTAGGCATTTTACTTACATAAATTTGTTTTTGTGCATAATGTGAGTAATCCAGAAAGTGAAAGCAATTTTCATCCAAAAACTTTCAGGCCCACCATTGATGAACAAATCTCCAGTCATTCCCTGCACAAGACGTTCTATGTTGCATGTGGTGTATTTCATAAGGTGGTTTTTCACAAAGCCATGTACACCGTTGAGAAAGTAAATTCAGCTGTCATGAAGAATGGCAGTACATCATCTTGATATCCTACCACTCCAGTCTGTTGCATAATCCTTATTCTTGTTTATGCATATAGCTGTTCATTCTTCAGAAGATATGTCAATCCCTGTTAATTGTAGCATTTGAAACCTGTCTGAATAGTTATTTTCTTTCAAACATGCTTTGTTTTTGTTCCCCTAGTCAATATTAGTGATCCACCTGGACACCTAACACAATTTATTATCTGGTGGTGGGATGTCTTCGTTTTTGTTGGAAGGAAGTCGTTGCAGTGCCTCTGTGTGTGTGTTCAGTTTTAAGCCATTTACACATTGTTGTTGTGGTCTTCAGTCTTGAGACTGGTTTGATGCAGCTGTCCATGCTAATCTATCCTGTGCAACACATAATTTACAAAATTGTAGATCATCCCATGAAACAGTTTTTCCACATTTGCACATTCATGTTTTACACTCAAAATTGATACCAACTTTGTTGATAGATCATGCTCTGTCCTTCTGTTTGGTGCACAAAACTGACTTATGAGCTGTTCAGATTTCATCCATTGCACTATTTGTTTCTGCGTTGAGTCTTTGTTTTCACATGAAGCACATTTAATTGACTCATGAAGTGACTCTGTACTATGTGTACTATTTTGACATCTCTGAAGTGATCATAGGAATGTGGTGCATGGCTTTCTGTTCACCCAAAAAAATCTCTGATTTGCAAACTTAATCACTTTTATATTATCAGTAATTCATATCGTAACACAGTGTATTTTAATCACATCAACAGAAATTTGTCATACTTCTGATACGCATGTATTTACTCTACAGTATGTCATTGTGTCATGTGGTTATAAGTCAGTCACTGACTCAGCTTGAAGATCACTGTGCAGTTATCAACAAAAATATTGGAAGAAGGAATATTGCTGTCCATGCACGAAAGATGATTGAATATTCTATCCACCTGGAAAACTGCAAGAAACACATTCTATATACCTACTAATGATAATTTTTCAGTCTTTAAATTAAGAAATGTATGATTAAATTATAGCTGGTTTTTGTGACAACTTTCCATGATATGATTTTTATTTCTCTTAGAGACCTTCAATATTAAATATAATAAAACAACAGTAATATTACCATTGATATAATAATAGTAATAATAATAATAATAATAATAATAATAATAATAATAATAATAATAATTATTATTATTATTATTATTATTATTATTACACAGAAATTAATGACACATACAACACAGAACAAAATTATAAATGAAGAACAATAAGGCTGTTGCAAAGGAGCACGAGGATGTAAAGAGCAACTGATTAGAGATGCAGAGGTGACATATCAAGCTAAAACTAAACAAAGGTCGCTACACTATGCATACATCGATTACCGAAAAGCTTTTGATAGTGTACTCCACTCATGGTTACTACAAATATTGGAAATATACAAAGTAGATCCTAAATTGATACAGTTCCTAAACATAGTAATGAAAAATTGGAAAACCACACTTAATATCCAAACAAATTCAAGTAATATCACATCACAGCCAATACAGATTAAGCGTGGAATATGCCAAGTAGACTCATTAAGTCCTTTCTGGTTCTGTCTTGCACTGAACCCACTATCCAAAATGCTAAATAATACAAATTATGGATATAATATAACTGGAACATACCCACACAAAATCACACATTTGCTATACATGGATGATCTAAAACTACTGGCAGCAACAAATCAACAACTCAACCAATTACTAAAGATAACAGAAGTATTCAGCAATGATATAAATATGGCTTTTGGAACAGACAAATGTAAGAAAAATAGCATAGTCAAGGGAAAACACACTAAACAAGAAGATTACATATTGGATAACCACAGCGACTGCATAGAAGCGATGGAAAAAACAGATGCCTATAAATATCTAGGATACAGACAAAAAATAGGAATAGATAATACAAATATTAAAGAAGAACTAAAAGAAAAAAATAGACAAAGACTAACAAAAATACTGAAAACAGAATTGACAGCAAGAAACAAGACAAAAGCTATAAATACTTATGGTATACCAATATTGACCTACTCATTTGGAGTAGTGAAATGGAGTAACACAGACCTAGAAGCACTCAATACACTTACACGATCACAATGCCACAAATATAGAATACATCACATACAGGGTGTTTCAAAAATGACCGGTATATTTGAAACGGCAGTAAAAACTAAACGAGCAGCGATTGAAATACACCGTTTGTTGCAATATGCTTGGGACAACAGTACATTTTCAGGCAGACAAACTTTCGAAATTACAGTAGTTACAATTTTCAACAACAGATGGTGCTGCGGTCTGGGAAACTCTATAGTACGATATTTTCCACATATCCACCATGCGTAGCAATAATATGGCGTAGTCTCTGAATGAAATTACCCGAAACCTTTGACAACGTGTCTGGCGGAATGGCTTCACATGCAGATGAGATGTACTGCTTCAGCTGTTCAATTGTTTCTGGATTCTGGCGGTACACCTGGTCTTTCAAGTGTCCCCACAGAAAGAAGTCACAGGGGTTCATGTCTGGCGAATAGGGAGGCCAATCCACGCCGCCTCCTGTATGTTTCGGATAGCCCAAAGCAATCACACGATCATCGAAATATTCATTCAGGAAATTAAAGACGTCGGCCGTGCGATGTGGCCGGGCACCATCTTGAATAAACCAAGAGGTGTTCGCAGTGTCGTCTAAGGCAGTTTGTACCGCCACAAATTCACGAAGAATGTCCAGATAGCGTGATGCAGTAATCATTTCGGAACTGAAAAATGGGCCAATGATTCCTTTGGAAGAAATGGCGGCCCAGACCAGTACTTTTAGAGGATGCAGGGACGATGGGACTGAAACATGGGGCTTTTCGGTTCCCCATATGCGCCAGTTCTATTTATTGACGAAGCCGTCCAGGTAAAAATAAGCGTCGTCAGTAAACCAAATGCTGCCCACATGCATATCGCCGTCATCAATCCTGTGCACTATATCGTTAGCGAATGTCTCTCGTGCAGCAATGGTAGCGGCGCTGAGGGGTTGCCGCGTTTGAATTTTGTATGGATAGAGGTGTAAACTCTGGCGCATGAGACGATACGTGGACGTTGGCGTCATTTGGACCGCAGCTGCAACACGGCGAACGGAAACCCGAGGCCGCTGTTGGATCACCTGCTGCACTAGCTACGCGTTGCCCTCTGTGGTTGCTGTACGCGGTCGCCCTACCTTTCCAGCACGTTCATCCGTCACGTTCCCAGTCCGTTGAAATTTTTCAAACAGATCCTTTATTGTATCGCTTTTCGGTCCTTTGGTTACATTAAACCTCCGTTGAAAACTTCGTCTTGTTGCAACAACACTGTGTTCTAGGCGGTGGAATTCCAACACCAGAAAAATCCTCTGTTCTAAGGAATAAACCATGTTGTCTACAGCACACTTGCACGTTGTGAACAGCACATGCTTACAGCAGAAAGACGACGTACAGAATGGCGCACCCACAGACTGCGTTCTCTTCTATATCTTTCACATCACTTGCAGCGCCATCTGTTGTTGAAAATTGTAACTACTGTAATTTCGAAAGTTTGTCCGCCTGAAAATGTACTGTTGTCCCAAGCATATTGCAACAAACGGTGTATTTCTATCGCTGCTCGTTTAGTTTTTATTGCCGTTTCAAATATAGCACCCTGTACATTCAGCAACAGAAAGATTCACATTAAGCAGAAAGGAAGGAGGAAGGGGATTCATCGACATAAAAAACCTACATTATGGACAGGTAGACAATTTAAGAAAATTCTTTCTAGAACGAGCAGAAACTAGCAAAATACACAAAGCAATCACTCATATAAATACATCGGCTACACCACTGCAGCTTCATAACCACTTCTACAACCCTTTAGATCACATAACATCAACAGATACGAAGAAAGTAAATTGGAAAAAGAAAACACTACGTGGCAAGCACCCGTATCATCTAACACAGCCACACATCAATCAAGACGCATCCAACACATTGGTAAGAAAAGTTCCATATCCTTGTGATTGACTCACTAACTGGATCTACGGAACAAGAAATAAATAAATAAATAAGTACAGTGAGACGGAAGGATTCATGATTGCAATACAGGATCAAACAATAAACACCAGATATTACAGCAAGCATATTATTAAAGATCCCAATACCACAACAGATAAATGCAGACTTTGCAAACAACAAATAGAAACAGTAGATCACATCACAAGCAGATGTACAATATTAGCAAATACAGAATACCCCGGAAGACATGACAATGTAGCAAAAATAATTCACCAACAACTTGCCATACAATATAAACTAATAAAACAACACGTTCCCACATACAAGTATGCACCACAAAATGTACTGGAGAATGATGAATACAAATTATACTGGAACAGAACCATTATAACAGATAAAACACCACCACATAACAAACATGACATCATACTCACCAATAAAAAGAAGAAATTAACACAACTAATCGAAATATCCATACCCAATACAACAAATATACAAAAGAAAACAGGAGGAAAAATTGAAAAATACATCCAACTGGCTGAGGATGTCAAGGACATGTGGCATCAGGATAAAGTTGACATTATACCAATTATACTATCAACTACAGGAGTCATACCACACAATATCCACCAGTACATCAAAGCAATACAGCTACATCCAAACTTATATAGACAACTACAGAAATCTGTAATTGTTGATACTTGTTCAATTACCCGAAAGTTCCTAAATGCAGTATAACATATACCGTACAGTTAAAAGGAAGTCACGCTTGATCAAGGTCCGCGTCACTTTCCATTTTTGACCAGACATAACATCTGAGAAAAGAAAGAAATAATAATAATGTTCTGGTTTTGTGTTGGGAGTGCTAGTCATGAGAATAAAGTGGGAACATCACGATTTCTTTTCATAGTGAGCTGTTAATAAGGCTGATCACATTTTCTGTTTCAGGTGCTTTGGAAATAGATGAAGTGCAACTGTTGGATGAAGGAAATTATCAGTGTAATGTAACAATGTTAGGACAAAATCAGATTAGTGAAAAGGCAGTTCTTAAAGTTGATAAAAATGCAGGTGAGTACCATGTAAGTGGGCCAAAAGTTGTAAGTAACTGATTTTTTGTGAATTCCATTTGTAGCTACAGTAAAACACCTTTTAATGAATCTCAGGGGACCTAATTATTTTTCCTTAAATAGGGGTTTTCCTTAAATGGTGGTTTTGCATAGGTACATGGAAGAAGTGAGCAAAAATCATAATTCAAGCATGTTTAGGTGAATAAGAGCTGTTTAGTAACCAACTTACCAGTAATATGCTACAATTTTAAATACATCATACATACATATCACACGTTTTGCATAACATGGTCTTTATTTTCTTTAATCAAGAAGAGTTGTTTGTTTTCCTCTGCCAGCATACTGTAATGACAGAAGTTGCTCCAGTTCGTTGATGTTTGTTACAACTGACTCGTCTACATTAGAAGAGGAAAGATAGTTCCTGACAGTGTCGGGTCTTTGCTCAGCAGCTGCAAAACTTGGTGCAGTGTCTTCCTTCACCTCCTCTTCTTATTCATCATCATCATCATCATCATCACCACCACCACCACCACCACTACCACTACCACCACCACCACCACCACCACCATCAGCACCACCTCCTATCTAACAGTGTTTCTTCACTAGAATTTCTCACGTATCACTCATATTCATCTTGGGTGCGGAGGTCAAATCATCTTCATCACAAGAAACAAAGTCCTAGAATGTCACAATCTCATGAACATCTGTGAATCTACTCCATTCTTCTCATGGAGCAATGTCTTTTTCATCAGCAGCTGATGTATCACAACCAGCCTTCGCAAAACAGTTTAACACAGTCTGTTGTGTCACACAGTTCTAGGCAGCAGCAAACATGTATATGGCCTGTAAAATGTTAAGCCTAATCATTTCCTTCCTCTCAAGGAATGTAATTGATTTCTGGACAACTGCTACCATGTCTTTGGTTTTAACACAGTGTATTGTGCCCAGGTCCAAAGTCTGCAGATGACTTGTGTAGTTTGGTGCAAGAAACACAACATTAATATTTCTCAGAAATGTTTCCTTGGGGTATACAGGGTGACAGTCAATCATAAGTACTATTTTCCTACTGCTGAACCCATTTTGGCATCTAAAGGGCTGAGAAATCTTGTGTCGATTTCCGATGTCATTGCTGTTGTACTTGTAAGTACAAGGTAGTGTCTTTAGGTTTTTAATACACCTGAGGATTTAAAATTTCGCTGTTAACAATGGAGGCAACTTCTCATTCCATCTTTATTTACACACAATAGTGAACTTATTCTTTCATTACTTTTTCTACCTCCATGGCATTTTTCTCCCTTAATGAAATAAGCTTTCAAAGGAAGTAAACTGTAAAGAAACACCAGTTTCAGCTACATTAAAAATGTCTTTGGGCTCATAACCGTGAATTAATCCTGGCAAGGTAACGGGCTGTATAAAACCTGGGACAACTAGGAAATCTGTGAAAACTATGGGAATTTTTCATTGTTTTACTTTTCAGTTAAATTTTTGTAATTTTTGCTCGTAAGAACTGATACTCTAACAAAGAGCTTTATTTTAGTCTGCTACTGCAAACTAATACGGCATCAAAAACATAAGCAAGACAGTAACACCAAAATAAAACTTAAGTTGCAAAGAAAATACACCATTTACAATAACAAAACACAGTCAGCGCACAGTTTTTAACAACCAACCATTTTTGATGAGCGTGATGTCACACATGTTTAACTTTCTAACAGGTCGCAGAAAATATTGCAAATGGTGGTTTGAGAAGCATTATTTTCAAAGTAAATTCCTTTTACACAAGATGACTTATGTTATGCGAGAGGATCTGCAAGGAATTTCCGAAATCGTGGAGGGTTTCACACTCTTTAAAACTTAATGCTTTGAAGACCAGCCATAGGGAAAAATTTTGGGCACGGAAGACCAGCCATTTGTGCCATTTTTTAAAATTTTACTGGCACATTTGTGTTTGATATATCTTAAACCATAATACATGCTAAAAAAGACCAAGCTTCAGGTTAGTTTTTCATATTTATTTTAGTTCTTTCATGGATTACAAATTGTGCAATAACAGTGGCAAAACATATTATTATCCTTCAAAAAAGGAGGTGTGAGGTGAGTTCTTGAACAGCTTCACTTGCAGTTGGCTTTTCTATGGAAAAGTCTAAGTGCTAGAGGGAACACGTATTCATCTAGGTAATCCATGAAATGTTCAGTGTATAGAAGTGAAATTTATAACTGTTCTTGTCAGAAATTTCAGCTGCTTCAAATTTAATCTGTGCTCTTAGGATATTGTCAAACTTCATCCTTAAGGGGGGAGTGGGGGGAATCAACAACCAGTATTACATGTGAAAGCTTAGCTTTTATTGTAGCTATGTTGTATGCATATTAATTTAAATAATTAACTTTTCGTATTTGTGTGTTCATGCTACTTAACAGTGATGTTCCTATTATCTGACTACGTCATCTGTCCTATGCTCTGAATATTTGGACATTGCTGGTGAGATCATGTGATATTGGCTATGAATGGCTGACAAAAGCACATTGCAACCTTGATTTCACTGCTTCGGAAGCTATCGTGCTGTATTTGGTGAAATTCCTATTTATACTTTTGTAATATCAAAATATGCAGTGTACATGTTGCCATGCATTAAAGGTCTTTCCAAAGTGCATTGTTTTTTTGCCAATTTTCATTTCCTAAAGTGCTGGAAAGTCCTATGCCAATGTCTAAAACCTTTGACACTCAAGGATTGATAAGTTTTACAGCTCCAAAGGAAAGTGTATTCTCACTTACCATGGGAAAAAATATACTTTCACCCAGCATATACAGTATTTTCACCCAGGAAAAAGTATGTTTTTATCTGGAAACTCAGGAATTTGTTTTTCTTGTCTGCTTGCACACCCTGTATAAAGTTCTTTCAATGGTTTACAGTTTCTGTACCCACAGCCTCACTCTCTCCACTTACACTCGGAAATGAGAGATTATGACATTCCTTAAAATGCTCTAACTAGCCATTCGATGTGCTGAATTTTCAACAGTGATCTTCAGGGCAGTTTCCTGAGCTTTCTCTTGTTGAATGCTTCTACTAATAGGAATGCTGCCTTTGAAACCATTTTAAAATAATATTTTCCATATCATTTTGAATGTTGACAGGTAAATAGTCATCTGTTTGCAGCCAGAGGAACCATTATCTTCAACATTTAACAACACTCTTGTTTTTGAGAATGCCCCATTACAATGATGAGCCAAATCGCACTTCTTCAGCATGTCCGAAAGTTTTATGATGTGATTGTCATCGACATTGTGGATGGTCATCAGCTTTTGCTCAGTCATAAGCTTCCTACATTTGTGGGCCATAACTCCACAAAAGTATAAAATTGTTAAATTCAACTGTAACAAAGACAGCACTTCATGGGTCATTCTTTGTAACTCCAGTGACTGCTATATCAGATCATGTGGCCAGAGTCACATGGTAGGCAGGATGGAAATTGTTTTCCAATTTGTTCAAAGCATTTTTCGATATTACTACAATCAAATTTGATTTACACACATACCAACTGAAAGACTCAATTATCATGATACTGTCACCACATGACACAAAGTATAACTGTGCGAGACAGAAATGAATCAGAAACTCACTTGGACATGTTAGGAATTGTGTAAAAACTGGGCGGAGTTTAATTGGGACTGATGGAAATATTTATAAAAGCAGGATTTCCTTAAAAGTGGGTTCGTTAATTTGTGGTTTGACTCTATACCAGTCTGAGGGTCAGGAGGGGGGGGGGGGGGGGGGGAGGGGGGAGAGAGAGAGAGAGAGAGAGAGAGAGAGAGAGAGAGAGAGAGAGGGGGGGGGGATTGGGGGGGGGGGGGCCACACGTGCATGGGTGTGTGCACATACATGCTTTAATAGTCTGATAAGAGCATCATAAACGTGTTGAGTTTGAGGCTACAGTTGGATACGACAGTTTTAGTTAGGCAGTGAGAGGTCGATGACAGTACAATATTAGTCCGCAACCTGTAGATGCTACAGAAATGTTAGAATCCTTTTTTCCCTTTCCAGACAATAATGAGAATGACTTTTTGAAGGCTAATTTCTGCTGTGAAATCTACAAATTGATATGTGGTGATTTTGTATGTTGTTTCTTGATATTATGAAGCTCTTGTTATTACCTGCAGAGCATGATCTACTGTAAGTAGCTTTGTGTACATCATTTTAGAGTCACATTTATTTCTTGGACACATGCGTGCTTTAAGGGCAATAAAATATCAGCACATGGATTTCAACACATTTGGCAGTAAATACATGTTTTTGCCCATAGCTGTACATCTCATTTCAAGTGAGGCCAAATGAAATGCTGTCAAATCCAGTTTGCTGTGTCTTTGATGCTAGAATGAGTTCAAGCCATGTATTGCATCATGGAAGACTTGTTGTTGATAGGATGGAGGAACATATGACCTGAGTTTAACTGTATGAATATCAACAAAGTAACTCTGAACTGTCATGTAACAATAGCATATGAAATTCTGGATGTTAACATGGTGTCTGCAACTCTGGAACATGTATCAGCAGCAACATTCCCTCCTCTGGAAAGGTATAAAATATCTGTGGTGAACTGACAAAAATTCCAGGTGGTACTGTTGGCTGGTGTTTGACTGTTGAATATGCTTCCAACCATTTGTGATTGTAAGTACTGTAGTTACATTGTGTGTCAGTGAGAGACCTGGAGAAAAAAGAAGTGTTTCAGGTGTTCCTTCTTGCACTTGGTATAAAGAAATACTTATAGTATAGTCCGATGCATCAGTCACCAAAATTAAGGGAAAATCTGTTGAGAGATGAGCAAGTTTAGTTTCTTGAATGATTTCTCTGCTGTGTCAGTCCATGTGATAGACTGACTACCCTTCCCCTTGGTATTCTTGCATTAGTTAAAGAAAGTTTGTTGGATTTCTTCAGTATATGGTATCAATGGTCTGTAAAAATTCACCAGCCCTAAAAAAACAGAATAGTACTACTAATGTTATAAGTGGAGGAAAGTTTCTGAATATTTTTAGGATATCTCTTTAAAAAGTCTCAATATTTGTGCTGTGAGTCCATCAGAAACACTAAACTGGCAGCATGTATGAACGAAGAGCCTGTCCTAGCAATTAAAACTTGTTAGTGACACAATTTTTTGCAACAGATTGTAATAGCTCAAAAATTCAGCACCAGTAATTGGTTGGTGATGATCTACAAGAATAAATAGCCATGGAAATCTTCTGTTTCGAAGTTCAGTAGACGTTCACCATATTTGTGTGTTACAGAACCATTTGCAGTATAGACTTGCTATTTTTGAATGTTTTTGCTGTCTAATACTGTTGCTGGCAGTATCGAAAGATTCACTCCGGAATCTATCAAAAATTGAAGAGTTGTGTTGCAATGAGTTATGAACAGATGGCGAGCTGATTTAGCCTTTGCAGATTGTTCTGTACCTAGAGGGAGACATACTAGTTTACTGTCTGAGCATTGGTGGACTGTTGAGAAACAAATGAACACGGTGGTGCACATTTCTACATGTTCTGCCTGAATTTATGATGATTCTAACACGGTATGTTTCTATGTATGCCACGGTGATTTTGATCTGTTTCTTGATTGTGTCCAAGTCCGCAGCTTCTGAATCTGGCTGTTTAGTTCTGAAAATGGATTTTCCAGATGGGAAAGTGTTTCATCTTGAGCTTATGGTGAAACTGTTCCAGCACTATATATGAACTAACTGGGTGCCATGACCTCTAAGATTTTACCAACCATGGAAGCCATTACATTGAGACTTACATCTTGACTTGCTGCTCAGGTAGAATATGCGCATGATTGGTAGTTGCTGAAGAAATATAGTTTTTAAAAAAGTTCTGTTAATTGTGTTCAAGGAAGCATCTCTCTGAGCAAAGTAAGGCATGTTTTTAAGCCTGTATATGGGGTAACAGTTTGGGCATAAAATCTGAAATTAGCTAGGCAACTTCGCTATCTAGTGATTGTAAAATTTAATGATAGTTTGTCACTTCATTGCTTATATTTGAAGTAACAAATTGAGATGCCCCTTTCAAAAACAATATTCCCTCATTTTTCCACCAGAAAGTTGGCATTTTCATGCCCATGCGTGATATTTTCACCTGGGTTTTGTTTGTCATGGAATCGTGTATTTAAATTGATGCAGGGAGAAACGCAATAATGTCAGCGCTTTTTGAGTGTTAATGATCATGACATGGGGTCACCAGTTGTGGTTCCAGTTAAAATAACTATTTATTTAGCAACATGAAACAAAACTACAATGAATGCATGTACAGGGTGTTTCAAAAATGACCGGTATATTTGAAACAGCAATAAAAACTAAATGAGCAGCGATAGAAATACACCGTTTGTTGCAATATGCTTGGGACAAC
This sequence comes from Schistocerca americana, assembly GCF_021461395.2. Classification (NCBI taxonomy): domain Eukaryota; kingdom Metazoa; phylum Arthropoda; class Insecta; order Orthoptera; family Acrididae; genus Schistocerca; species Schistocerca americana. The sequence goes on along the minus strand of NC_060130.1, from coordinate 653,075,102 downwards.
AGTACATTTTCAGGCAGACAAACTTTCGAAATTGCAGTAGTTACAATTTTCAACAACAGATGGCGCTGCAAGTGATGTGAAAGATATAGAAGACAACGCAGTCTGTGGGTACGCCATTCTGTACATCGTCTTTCTGCTGTAAGCATGTGCTGTTCACAACGTGCAAGTGTGCTGTAGACAACATGGTTTATTCCTTAGAACAGAGGATTTTTCTGGTGTTGGAATTCCACCGCCTAGAACACAGTGTTGTTGCAACAAGACGAAGTTTTCAACGGAGGTTTAATGTAACCAAAGGACCGAAAAGCGATACAATAAAGGATCTGTTTGAAAAATTTCAACGGACTGGGAACGTGACGGATGAACGTGCTGGAAAGGTAGGGCGACCGCGTACAGCAACCACAGAGGGCAACGCGTAGCTAGTGCAGCAGGTGATCCAACAGCGGCCTCGGGTTTCCGTTCGCCGTGTTGCAGCTGCGGTCCAAATGACGCCAACGTCCACGTATCGTCTCATGCGCCAGAGTTTACACCTCTATCCATACAAAATTCAAACGCGGCAACCCCTCAGCGCCGCTACCATTGCTGCACGAGAGACATTCGCTAACGATATAGTGCACGGGATTGATGACGGCGATATGCATGTGGGCAGCATTTGGTTTACTGACGAAGCTTATTTTTACCTGGGCGGCTTCGTCAATAAACAGAACTGGCGCATATGGGGAACCGAAAAGCCCCATGTTGCAGTCCCATCGTCCCTGCATCCTCTAAAAGTACTGGTCTGGGTCGCCATTTCTTCCAAAGGAATCATTGGCCCATTTTTCAGATCTGAAATGATTACTGCATCACGCTATCTGGACATTCTTCGTGAATTTGTGGCGGTACAAACTGCCTTAGACGACACTGCGAACACCTCGTGGTTTATGCAAGATGGTGCCCGGCCACATCCCACGGCCGACGTCTTTAATTTCCTGAATGAATATTTCGATGATCGTGTGATTGTTTTGGGCTATCCGAAACATACAGGAGGCGGCGTGGATTGGGCTCCCTATTCGCCAGACATGAACCCCTGTGACTTCTTTCTGTGGGGACACTTGAAAGACCAGGTGTACCGCCAGAATCCAGAAACAATTGAACAGCTGAAGCAGTACATCTCATCTGCATGTGAAGCCATTCCGCCAGACACGTTGTCAAAGGTTTCGGGTAATTTCATTCAGAGACTACGCCATATTATTGCTACGCATGGTGGATATGTGGAAAATATCGTACTATAGAGTTTCCCAGACCGCAGCGCCATCTGTTGTTGAAAATTGTAACTAATGTAATTTCGAAAGTTTATCTGCCTGAAAATGTACTGTTGTCGCAAGCATATTGCAACAAACGGTGTATTTCTATCACTGCTCGTTTAGTTTTTATTGCCGTTTCAAATATACCGGTCATTTTTGAAACACCCTGTATATTCTTACAGTCACATTGCAGTAGACACGATATACAGAAACAAAAGACTAACCACTCCAGAGTGTAGTGAATTTTTAACAGAGTTTATATTTCACTACATCAGTTACAGCCACACTGTACTTTCTCTGTTCATTTTCAATGGTTAAGAAGTAGGTGGCAGTATTCAAATGTTTTTGTAATTCTTCTGGTGATATTCACATGAAGAACATCCAAGCAGTGCAGTCACAAATGAAAATGTCTACAAGGTGCACAATTTGATATTGGTCAATTGGTTATTAAATGTGTATGAAATAACTCATGCCGTAGGCGTGTCAGTGGAAATGGTATGATGTATTTTACATGATGAATTATCTATAAGAAAGTGTGGTGCAAGATGGGTGCCTCATTTGTTGACTGCCAACCAAACGAAAATCCAGAAACTAATTTCTCCACAAAGAAAGAACCTAACAGCTTTTGTGTTGTGACTTGTTATGAGTGATATCAGAAGGGTCAATTTCATCTGTTTGGACATGTTTCTGGGAGTGGCATGGAGATTCTTCCTACTGATTACTTTGCAGACAAGAATAATGATAACTGATGAATACTATACTTGAGTCTTCTGTGCAAAATAAATGAAAACTTGGTTAACAAAAATTGTCATCTTCCTTCAGGTCCATTTTTTTGAGTATGTTGGGCTCGTTGGAACAGAAATTGCTGTAAAATTATTTTATGGTTACATGTGATCTTGTAGATTTTATTGTATTTCATGGTTTACAGTGAAAATTCACAGAGTAGTTGTAGGCATTCTTGGAACAGGGCAAATGAATGGTTATTTTGGAAATTCCAAACTTGGTGTTGAACATTTAGAACAGAAATGTGGCACCAGTGGATGTAGCAGACTGAGGTGATAAGGTGGCTCATCCACAAACAGGCAGCTAATGCACTGAAGGATGAAAACTTCCAGCTCCAACATGTTGCACCAATAGGCAGACAACAGAAAGTTGAACCTATGACCAATCACACCTGTGTGTGTGTCTGGGAGAAGACAAGTTGATTTGCGTAAACACTGTAGGTCACCATGACCACCTTAAAAGCAGGCAAGCTAATTTTTTGTCTCTCATACAAATGCTAGAATGGTTACTTCAGCAAAGGCGTGGACACATTCCTAAGCCACTTTTGTTTAGATGAGCTGAAATGAAATTATAAAATGTTACTCATAATAAATATGGACTTTTGAGTGGACCAAACTATCCATTACAGACACTTGGTGTACAGAACCAGTGTGCTTGACTGCATGGCATCTGAACTGCATTTTGACTATTCCTCTGTAGTTATTAAGATTAAAACAATAGCCAAGATCACAATAATTGTTTATTATTACCGGTTTTGGCTTATGTTAAAGCCTTCCTCATATTTTTTAGGTCCTGTAAGGGTAGGAACAGCAGAGTTACAAACAGTGCTACTATATGTGGCATTAAAAGAAATTTAAAGAAATGTTGTAGCATTTACCACTATGGTTGATGCTGGCGGCTCTGCAGGTCTTCTCGTGATACCACAGTTGTACACTGTGACTAATGGGTATGGAGCCACAGGTTAAATAGTGTGCAGTTGCTGCGCCCACTGTCCTGTCAACTTAAATAATCATGTGTACTTCATATGCTGCTCCAGATGTTTCTGTATGTCAATGTTAAAATGTTGTGTTATGTTTTTTGATAGTGGATCTATGACTGTTCTTCATGACATTTGACAATGAGAATGGAACACTTGAAGCTAATTGTCTCCCAAATAAACATTTTAATGATAGTTCTTTGGAGTAAATTTGCAGCAAGTATCCAAATTCGAATTTAAATTCTTGAAAAAATAAATTTGAGGAAATCTCGTCTGCAATTACCATATTTACCCAATTATAAGATGAGGTTTTTCCCCAAATTTGTCATTCAAAAAATGCAGAATTGTTCTCACATTCACAGATTAAACAATTGCTGTTCAGGTCACAATTTTTACATTGTGTAATACATTAATATATGGATTGTCATATATTTACAGATGAAGCTTTGACAATTGAGATCACATGAAGATTTATTTTGAAGAATTCAGAGGGGTTGGACTGGGAACAGTGACACTTGTTTGTCTGAGAACTAGGATGAATGCGATTGGAGGGGGAACAGTGACACCAGCTTGGCTGAGAACTAGGAGTGATTTCTATAGGAGACGGTAAAAGTCTAGATAGGGACCAGTGCGGTACTTAAATGTTTTGTGCAGCAGTGGGATATGATGGGTGTCAGCGTGTGGTTCTATGCAGTCAATGGGAGAGTAGTAGGCAGACGACATTATGGAATATTGTCACATTTTCATGTGAATATAGACGCAAAATCCACCATGTATTTGGAAAAAGACAGTTATATTACTAGATTCCACCATAAGCACAACCTCAGAAATTACAACATATTTGGAAGAAACGGCCAAAAACTGGTGACAAAAGCAAGATTATAAATTTAATTCCTGCTTGTGTAAAGAAATATGTTGCCTTGTTTCTCACCTCCCATTGGTTAGGTGAAATTACCATCCCATATAACAATACTAGTGGTGGTGGTGGTGGCGATTGAAAATAGTGATACCACAGATGGCTGGTTTAGATATTAATCAAAAAAGGAAGTGAAGATAAAAATTAATGTAAACCATTTTTTGTTTGTTATATTTATGCTTATATTATGAAAATGTAGACAACCAGTAAATGGCGTAAGTATAATATTAACTTTTTTTAGGCTGATACTGTACACCAATAAAACAGTTTGTAATATTGATTGGTCAGACTATGTTAAAAATAAAATTTTCTCAACAAGTCTCTTAAAAAAAGTCAAGGGTTGTCTTATATTCAGGGTTGTCTTATATTCAGGGTTGTCTTATATTCAGGGTTGTCTTATAGTAAGGTAAATATGGTACTTTAGAAGAGAATAACAAAATGAAAACCCTTGAAAAAAAAATGTGTGTTGAAAAGTTTGTAGTTTCAAACCACTACATTTTTTGTTTTGTTTTATATTATGCCTATCATTTCTTACAGGCTGTGTCTTTTTATTTTTCAGGTATTCATGGTGTTACACCACCTGTTTTTGTAGCACTGCCCCGGCCATCTGTTGTTATCGCAGGTAGCACTGTGACTCTTGACTGTGCTGCAGTTGGGAATCCTAATCCATCCATCGTCTGGCTGAAGGATGGAATTGCTATTGATATGTCGTATGTATGATGCTACCATTTTGTGTGTTGCTTTATTTTACAAATCCCTTTTCTGGATGCAGATATGAGAGTATTCGTTCCAAATGATGAGCTAGTACATTTCGCTAAGGCAGCACATTGTTTTCTTATATCAAAGTAGCGTCTCTCAGAGTGTCTACGTCTTCGGACAATTGGAAAATCTAGGAAAAACTCAGATTTTTTAGAATTCTGGAAATTTTTCGTTTGTTTGGTTTTCAGATAACTTTTCGTAATTTTTACTTATGAGAACTAATTTTCTAGCAAAGAATTTTACTTTAGCCCATTACTGCAGAATAACACTGAAGCAATAAAACATAAAAGATAGAAAAAACACAAAAATGAAACTTATAGCAAAATGCAGTGCACACACAAGCATCTGCTGACAGCAATATGAGTCAAAGGCTTTAGGATGAAAGCTATGTAATACTTCATAACAACAATCTGCTTTTGATGAAGTTGACGCCACAACTGTTTACATTACTTTTGTTTGATCGGTTGCCAGCAGGGTCATGTGCACGCGCAGAGCTGAAGTTGCATATGAGCAGTGCCTTCTCCTGCTTCTGGCTACTTGAAGTGTGTGTGTTAGCTGTATAAGCAGTAGCAGCAAGCAGTTGGATGCTAGTCCAAAAATTTTTTTCTTGCACGTCCAAGCTGTCAGAGCTGCACATGCACAGAGCAATCTGAGTTGTAGTGGGGGTAGCCTCCAAGTGACCTGTGTTCACATTTTGTGATTTTGCAGTATTGTCTCTGTTTGCAGCTCTCACGTCCAGTGAAAACAAAATGAATTTCTGTGGCTGGGATCTATCAAGTGTGTTAATATAAAGTCACATAATTACAGAATTAATTTAAATTTTCTGATTTTATTTTATTTCCACGTTATTGGCAATCATTAATCGTCTTGCTGCACAATGAAGTTATTTTTGTTGGTTTGCTAAAGAAATTTGGCTTTTATTAATCCGTTCTGCAGAGGCAGCAAATTTGTTTGAAACGGTGTTTCAGTCCACGTTATTGGCTAATTTTGATTGTTCACTGAATTTCAAATGCACACTTTCATCTTCTGGTATGTATGGCATAATTTCATAATAGTGAATCAAACATGAGATAATACATTACTGATACTCCATGAAAATTGGCATCCTGTAAACCACACTGTAAAGCTTAGTATCAGGCAGAGGTCTACTTCAGTGTGAATCTCGTCATATGAATGTGCACTTTTAGCCAAATTATGCATTTTAGTATTGTTTTTGAAATTACGATGCTTTTGGAGTATTCTTATGTCCTGTTTCTTTTATGCTGTAATTTAAGATCTGTTAATGGTATATACATGCGAACATATGTAAATGTTCCCTTGGAGGTGACCAAGTAATCGAATTTAGTCAGTAGTACTGAATAAAATGTTTTGTTTCAAATATATTACAGATATGCCTTCCATGAAACACTATGTTTCTCGATCACAAGATGTGTTTCAACACTTGCCTGGTCCCTCCTCTAGGCTTGACATTATTTCTTAATTTGTGCTTACATCTTAAATTTACAGAACACCATTCTTCAGTAAATTATAGACTGGCAGCACACTATGTTTTATCATTGTAATTCCGCACAAGGCTTTATTCTTACATCTGGAGTAGAATATCAACTGCCAGCTATACATGTTTTTTGGCTTCAGAGATAACCTTGTTAATTTCTTACTCCATTAGAAAAAGTAATGAAAAACTTACTGTCTTTAGTTTTAGCATATACAAACAACTGTTTTTTATTTTGTTTTATTTTTGCAAGAAACTTTTATTTCTTCTTCCTAGCTTTTTGCCGTGCTGTGTGGATCTAAACCTGATTGGATGCTAGATAACAATATTGCAAAGTATGAATAAAAAAAAAAAACTATGTTAATGTCGCCACATAGCAAAACATTAGGGTACTTTGAGTTGTAGAGTCTACTTTTGAAATGAATATTATGCCAAGGACTGCTTTCTTATTTTGTATTTCTTATCTGGATGTGATGTGATAAAACAATTGCTCTAAGTACAGTAACTCCATATGTCCTCTCCGAACATGGTGCAGTGGTCACATGCTGCCCCACTATGCACGAAATTTCAAACAGAAATGCGACAAAAGGTGTATGAGTGGAGCAAACGCCAAGCATGGGCTTCCTAAGTCATTGTGGATGCGCACGCACAGTAACACCTGTTTTCTGGTTCTCTCTGGTAACTGTTCATATGAATTTATTTCTAATGGGCTGCAGGAAAATATTGCAAATGGTGTTTGAGAAGCATTACTTTCAAAATAAATTTCCTTTTACACAAGATGAATTATGTTGTGTGTGAGAATGTGCAATGAATTTCTTAAATCACAGTATGTTTGACTGTCATTCAAAACTTAAAACTTTGAGGACCAGCCACGTAGAAAAATTTCAGGCCCAGAAGACCAACCATTTATGTCATTTTTTTAAAAATTTTGTTGGCACATTTGTGTTTGATATATCTTAAAGGGTAACATAAGCAAAAAAGGTCCAATATTATATGTGAAAGCTTAGCTTTGCTTGTAGCTATAATATATGTATATTTAAACCATTATTTTTTCCTCTTTGTGTGTTTTTGCTACTTACTGTAATGTTGCTATTGGCTGACTACATCGTGTGTCCTATGCTCTGATTACCTGTTATTGGCTGGTGAGATCACGTGATACTAGCTGTGATTGGCTGACAGAAGCACATCTCAATCTTGATTTCAGTGCTTCGGAAACCAGTGTACTGTAATTGTTGAAATTTCTATTTATACTTTTGTAATAAGAAAGTGTGCAGTGAACATGTCACTACACATGAAAGATCTTTCCAAAACATATTGTTTTTTGCTATGTTTAGTCTCTCAAAGTGCTGGAAAGTTCTACGCTGGTTTATAAAACCTTTAGCATTCAAAAGATTAAAAAGTTTTACAGCTCTGAGGGAAAGTATACTGTTACTTAACACAGAAAAAGTGTATTTTCACACTACAAAAAATGTATTTTGACCCATGAAAAAGTGTTTTTTTAACCAGAAAATCTGAGATTCTTTTTTCCTCTCTTGTCTGTGCATACACCCTGGTCTCTGTTTACAAGAGTTACTTTATATGACTCTGTATAACTTACTGGTAACAGGTCTGTGAGAACATTGTGGCACTCTTTGAACATCTACTACCTTTGATGTACTTTTTATTCAATAACCATTACTTTCAGCATGTACATTTGGTTAGAATGGGAAGTGTTTTGTCTCCATTGGTGCTCAACAAGTGGAAAGAAAGCACTATACTTGGCAGCCTAAAAACCATCTTGCTTTTATGTCTGTGCTATGTGATGGCATTTGGGGTCTGCCCTCATGAAGCAGACATATTAACCATGTTTCTTCAGCATCTGAATTTAATTTTATTATTCAGGTTACAATGATGGTAATAGAAGATTGCACATCATTGTTTTTGGACATTTTTGTATGAAGGAAACACAGCATAACACTTGATATTAGCATTCACAGATAATGCATTTGCACCAATCTACATATGCAGACTATGAGTTGTCACCACCCTCCACACTTTGGTGTTGTACTGTGTACTTCTAGTCCAGAGAAGATATATTTTTCTGGTTCAAAATCTCTTATGGTTCAGCTTACACTTGCAATTATGATTTTTGTACAAAAATACTATTCAGAAAAACAAATTCACTACACATTCCAACTGAAGCTAGTCCAGTACACAGAAAATTTTGAAGAAATGGGAGCACCCATCATCTTGACGTTCTTACTGTAATTGAGTAAATCTTCAGGATCTAGAAAAATATTTAATAGACACAACATTAAAAGTGTGTTTCATACACCTGTACAGCTGAGGAATTTGCTGAGTTATGTCAAAGGTGATACCATCCCTGTGCCATTTCAACATTCTTGGACTGAATTGTAAAGGAGATGACACATATTTATATTAATGTGAACTTCATAAGTGAGCATTCTAAATTCCAATGAAGCACAGCCTGCAACCCTGCATTTTCTACCATCAAATCACGACAAACTTGACAAGAATTTCTGTCACATCATAGTGTAGGACTTACATAGCAGTCTATGTTGTTTTAGCTCCTACCCAAAAGAATGCCTGATAGCAGTACTGGTGATGCTGCTGGTGGGTAGAAGGGCTCACCTCTGTTGTCTGTAGAGGGCTCTTGACATACTTCTCTGTAGCCAGTCTGATAGGATCTGAGTTGTCCTGCTCTCTGTGTGTCACAATCCCTCGAAGGTGTGAGGCATTTTTCTCATTGAAATGTTTTGAGCTACGCAATTTGACCCAGCAGCAGTCCTAAGTACTGTAAATTTGGTAGAGCTGCTAAAAGAGTCTGAAGTGTTACAGTTCTAGGATGAGAAAGAAGCGACAGCTTATTCTTGTAAAAAAAATGTCAAAGTCTTGCATGTAAGTGGACTTGCATATGGTAGTGTGCTCCTGATTAGGTATATTAAAGGATATTGCTCTCAGATCTGCCACCAGATCGCATGGTGAGAGCTTCACACTATTTTATTGAAACAATTAACTGGGACTCTCACTTAACTGTCCACCACCGCTGCTACCTACTATGCATCACTTTGCCCAGGTCATGATTCAAAATTTATGGGTTGTCCACTATTTTGTGACAGGGTGTCTATTGGAAAGTCTTGCCTTACTCATTGAAATCTGCTGTGACGAAGGGACAGCTGTGTATGAATCCATACTCCCTGTAACGGTACAATCTTTGTCTTCGTATAGATCTTATGATGCACATTTGTAAAGTAATGTTCTTTATTACTCCCCCTGCTTTATGAGTAAGTGTCTGTAGCATTATTCCTGCACTTTCTAAATGTTTGGACAGTATTGACATTCTACATTGGATTCAAATCACATATACAACTTCTTTTCAGAGAATGTTGTCGTCTTTGATAGGGTCCACCAGTTTCTTGTGTACTATTTTGGCACAAAGGACACGTGTGTTACCCTCAAAGTGCAACAGAAAGGTACATGGTGGAAGTCTCAGTTCTTTCACAGTGTTCCCGTGGCCTAGACTTGCTTCAGTTGGAATGTGTGATTAATTTGTTGTTGTGAATATAAGTTTTGCTGCAAAACCATCCTAGTATTGAAACTCACTGGGAAACAACACATACTTTCTGGACCATAATGTGCAATGCACATCCACATTGTGCAGAATATTGACAGCTGAGTGCATGCTAATACAGATCAGTGTTAGTAGATTTGTGATAGTTACCGTATTCCAGCATTTTTTCAACTTACCTTTGCACTAACGTTGCCAGAAATTGTAATTTACAATCTTTTTGTACCCCTTTCCTAAACTGAATAATTGTATGGAGCAATTTTAGATGTTGATCTATTGACATAATCATGTGTTTTCAACAGCATTTGAAGTGAACAGTCGAAGAGATGTAAACAATTCACACGGTCATAAATAGATTGCCCCTGGACATTTAAAGTTGAAGTCATTTTCAACAAGCATAGACAATACTGACATTACAGAATAAATCTTTCACTCTGCAGTCAAATGTGTGCTGACATATGGGGCTGATACACATACCCATTTCTTTTCTGGTAGTACTCCGACCAGATGACCTGTTCAGTCATGACTCACCATAGGTTAAATTCTACTAACATATTTTTCCTACTTTCCAACTTTTTGGAAGCTTACCTGCAAATCTTGTTGGACTAGGTATTTCTGACAAAAGTGAAGGATCTGAATTTAGGTCCAGGTCTAAGACAAAATTTTGATCAATCAAGTCATTTTTATAACTCTGCATTTGGAGGAAAGAATGGCATGGGCGGTGGCTCCCACTCTTTCATTCTTCCACGATGACTTCGTGGTGTCTTTTGCCACTTAAAGCAGTAATTTTAACAAGGCATGCACAGCAGCAGCAATAGTGACTTTCATTCCAGATGCAGAGTATAACAGTGACCATCAAAACACTGGATGATAGTTCACAATTTACATGGCTAGTATACATAGTCTTTTATATAATTTTGTGTTATTTACTAACTACCTTTCCTATCTTTTAAGCATTGAAAGTTATTACCTTACTGACTCTCTTCTGTGGTCATGTTCGCCTGCAAATCGTTCATACTTGTTATCCTCATTTGGCTCAATATTTCTCTAGTCACATCTAGACAGTATTAATTTGTGCTTTTCATCATCATTAGAATAGACCTGTGTGTGTGTGTGTGTGTGTGTGTGTGCGCGCGCGCGTGCACGTGCATGTGGAAGAAGTATCATGCTGTTTTTGAAGTGTGGTAGCAAATTGTTAACAGACACTTTAGCAGTTAAGTTCTCTCATGGTTATGGCAAACTTTTGTCTTACCGCACCCCACTCTCTTTCTCCCTAAGCCTTCATTTGCTCTGTAAATTACTTTTCTCATGTATTAATATTTTTTTCCGTTGTTGAAGGAATTTGGATAGCCGATTCCAAAAAATTGGTCAGGGCAGTCTTCAGATATCTAATGTTCAGGAGGCAGATGAAGGAACATACCAGTGCCGAGCTGAAAATGGAGCAGATTCTGTAGATGCTGCAGCCACCCTTGAGGTCCAAGGTAATGATACATTTTTATAGATTTTTCAGTCTTACATAGGATGTACACAGAAAATGGAGAATTTAACACTGAATATAAATGGAAAGCAGTAAAATACCAGGTTGTTTTGTATAATGAATTACCTCCTTTATGTCAGTTCCACCACATTTTCTGAAGCGGCCTGCTGATACTCATGCTTCTGAGAAACAAGATTTGGAACTTGAGTGTAAAATGTATGGCAAGCCAGAGCCTAAGGTACATTGGGAAAAGAATGGTGATGTGATATGGCCAAATGAATACATTCATATGGTTAATGGCTACAACCTCAAAATTCTTGGCCTGATGACAATGGATGCAGGAATTTTCCAGTGCATGGGATCAAACCCTGCGGGAAACATTCAAGCAGCTGCTCAGTTAACTGTATCACAGTCAGGTATGACTTATTTCCTACTTTCCAAACCATTATTCATTTGTATTGTATTGTATATTTTCCTTATATAACAAATTATATAAATGTAAATAATATTAAAAATCTATATTGCTGATTTATTTTAAACACTTATTTTTACGTGAAACTATAAACAAATGATTAATTTTTTTTCTTTTTGTTTCCCCTCCTTCCTGCATTCTTTGCTTTCCATCTTCATGGGCATTTTCCTCACTAACTCTCCTTTCCTGTACAAAAACTTCATACTTTTAATTGTTTTGTATCAATTTCATTTTCCTTACTAACTTTAAAATAACTTTTTTTCGATTAACTCAAATTCTTCCATCAATTATCTGTTAAACTTGTAACCATCATATCCAACCCTTTTTCCTGTTTATTGCAATTGTTTTGCATGTTAACAGTGGATTTCCATGACAACTCTCTGTCTCATTCTGACGTTGTACTAACAAATTTCACCCAATCCCCACATTCAGCAGCCCCTCCCATAGATGAAGAAAGGGCACCAGTGCAAGATGTTCCATCAGCTCCACAATTCCTTGAAGCAGTCATTGTTTCCACGCGATTTGTTACATTGAGCTGGAAACCTCCTGCAAATGCTCGGGGTGAAATTCTTGCATACTCAGTTTATTATCGGCGTGAGGGATCACAAAGGTGAGTAATTAACTAAATTTTTGATGTACAGATTTGCAAAAGACTTCATGTTTAATACTTTTCTAACGGTAGTCTGAAATGTAGCTATGTTGTTACATGTGTAATAATTAATTATCTATTTAATTAAAAAAATAAAATGAAATAGAAGAACATGATTTATGTAATTGTCTTAAAACTTCAATACATGCATATACTTGGTCAATTTGAATAGGTGATAATTTGCATTATAATAGTGACAATACATGGTTCTTCTGTGCAGCACATAGATCTGACTGCTTGTGAGGAGCAGCAGAACCTACCAAAACAGGTTGTTGGTTTTGTCCTATAACATAATGATGATGTGGCATGTGATGCATACATGTGCAAATGGAAAGAAAACAGAACACTGATACTATTTCTTCTGCATCCATACTAATTTTTGAAATGTAGGTTGTGATGATGTACTGATCTTTAGCACAGCACAAAGTTTAGGTTAGGCTCAAAGATGAAAGTTTGGTAGTGATTTGGCAAAGTCAGCGATTGGGAATACAAAATCTTATATTTGATGACAAACTGATGTGTTGCATAGCACAAGTCTAGGTTAGGTTAAAAGGTGACAGTTTGGTTGTCAGCCGGCAGAGCAGCATTGAACACTTCAGTTAATGTGCGTGTAATAGTTGAAATTGGTAAAAATATGATTGTATCTGACAATAAGAATTATTATATCATGAAAAAAGTGTTTGTTTGAACTGATGAATCTTCCCAGATAACTGCACATTAGCATGCCCCTTTAGGGATTCAGGGAGGAGTGTCAGTCCCGGATCGAATCTACCTGGCAAATTAATGGCAAGGGTTGGTGTGCTGTCCAGCGTGGATGTGTTTTTAGGGGATTTCCTACATCTGACTAGGTGAATACCAAGCTGGTACCTATGTGCTGCTTCATCTACACAATTTGAAAATATTCTCAGAATTTCACATGGGTCAACACTAGATACTGATAAATGGGGTACACAAATCTCATCCCCAGGAGGGGGTGAAGGAGTTTTGACAGGAAGGGCATCTGGCCACCGTCTACAACTAATAAAGTCAAATTCAGAACAATATGCCAATACCATCAAGAGACAGAATAAGACCAGGAATAAGAAAAGGAAAAGATTATTGGAACTGATGAAGTAAAGCATATATGAATGTGTAAATACTTAAAAAAAACTGACAGTGGAGTGACATGATCCTTTAAATTATTAGAATCTGTTTGCTAATTACTGAGAATTAGTGAGTATTTTCAGTTTTATGAGAACAAAGTCTTGTGTGGTGCCAAATATAACACATTCTTGGACTTCTTTCCATGTTAGTTCAGGGTAAAACCTCAAGCTTTTCATGATTACCCCCATTGACTTCGTCAGGTGCCACTGGTTGTCTAAACTGCTGCTGTGGTGGCATTATATAGCCCTTAGCTGGTTTCTGATTGGTCAGTAACTACACAATGCTGTTGCAAATGATGTCAGTGTCTGTACTGGGGGTGCCACCACTCCCGTAGTAGCAAAAACATTGTGATGAATATCTCTGTCTCTTCTTTGCATTGAGAGCTTGCTTCCATGCACTGCTAAGATTATATCCACTGCCACTGTTAAAGTTCCTCTCACACATTCTTGTGTCTAGAGCCTCTTTAATTACAGAATCCCTATATATAGGAGCCTGGGACAAAACTTTTGTTTCAACAAACAGTATTTTGTGTTTGTTTATGAGACTCTGCTCAGCAACTGCAGATTTATCCAGTTCTTGATTTTTAATATGCTATTGATATTCTGCACAGCAGTCAAAACAGTACAGATGGGCTGACTGATGTAATTGCTTCCACACTCACAAGTGATGTTATAAATCCCAGGGATTCTGAGGCATCTTCTTTTGTACAGATTACCTAAAGTCCATGAAGAAGGTGTTCTATTGAGACCAGTTGTTAGTGCTATTGATTCTCCAACCTATAGGCTAGCCAAATATATAACTAAGTTAATGACTCTGGTGGCTGACCGCTGCGAACATCACATCGAAAGCTCCCATTGACAAAATTAAATAGATAAGCGTTGGTCCAAATGATATTTCAGTCAGCGTGCATGTGGTCTCACTGTTTGCAAAAGTTGCTGTGGGGGATGCGTTGAAACTGTTGGCAGAGCATTTTCCTCCTGAAATGATAAAGTTTTTCTGACATGTTATGATGACCACCTACTTGTTGTGAGCCAGCAAATTTTATGAAATGACAAATGGAAAGGCCATGGGTTGTCCATCGTATCCAGCACTAGTCAACTATTTTATGGAACATTTTGAGGAACATGGGCAAAATTTAGCTCCTCTTTGTCCATCTTTGTTTTATTGTTGAATGACACATTTGTGGCTTGGCCACACAGTATAGAAGCTCTTGAGCGCTTCTTAAGCACATGAACAGTGAGCACTCAAACATCAAGTTCACTGTTGAGATAGAGAAAGAAGGAAGGCTGCCCATTTTAGATATTTTGGTACAATGAAAGTCGAATGGAAATCTCAGCCACTCAGTGCACCACAAGCTGATGTACACTGATTTATATCTTAATGCCCAGAGTTTTCGTCATTTGGTCCAGAAGAGACCAGTTTTAAATATGTTGGTACACTTAGCAAAAACTGTCTCTGATGAGGACTACTTGGATTCTGAAATTAATCATCTGAAGTACATGTTCTGAAAGAATGGCTATGGTTCATATGATGTGAATTGAGTGTTCTCCAAGAAAAAGAAATGTGAAAATGTTGAACATTCATGTGATGAGCCACCAGTTGTATTCCTTCCTTTTTGCAGCACTACATCGAGCAAAATTGGCTGAGTCCTGGGAAGAGAAGGTGTAAGACCTATTTTCCGATCTCCTAAAAAGATAAAGGAGATGCTACTCCCCGTTAAGCACAGTCGTGGCCTCAGAATCTGTGGGAAATGTGTCTTGAGTGTATCAGTTATGCCACTTACTGCTCCTAATTAATAACTAGACTGAGATGTATTAAGGACCACGTGCAGGCAGAACACCTGTTTATAAAGTGATGATGTATTCCTGCACAGGTTTTTTCTTGATCAAGCAGGTGGAAGCACTCAGGACTGTGTGCCATCATTCCCCTGTGGTGATTTTGGACTTCCTTGTCTAATTTAATTCCTGACTAGCCTTACTTTCCCCAATACTTCAATCTCTCTTGTCAGATGAAGGAATCTCCTATTGCAAAATCATTCAGTTTTGTCCTATATTGTTCAAGAATGTTTCTGTTGTTATCTTAGAAGGTTAGTTGTGTCCATTTTGATGTGGGAGATGCTTTTTCTAATTGCTTTGTAAGATTTGGCAACTCGTGAAGTAGTGCAATGTGTTCTAATCCCCATCCAGTGGACATACTACAATAGATATTTAAAAGCAAAAGATAGAAATGCATTGTGATGTGGACAGTGTACATTGTAACATCCCAGCAAAATGCACAGAGTAATGTGACTGTTCTTTAGTGAAAGTAATACTGGGTATCCCAAACATCTAATTTCTTGTGAAATGTATAGACTGTAACCTATTATTTCAGAGTCACAGGAGTTAAGAGCACTAAGATTTGTGTCAAAATTGGTAAACAATAAACCCTTGTCATAAGTTTTATGAATAGGATTGCATTGAGATCAGAGGTGAGTGTCCTTTTCAAATACTTGCAATGATCAGCAGGTGGAAAATCGAATCTTCATTTAATTGTGTTCCCAGATTGGCTGTCATAGTACTGAGTTCACATGATTGTTCAGCAATTAATTTGTAGTACAATATGAGAATACTCAGAAGACTGAGTCTGTGACTTTGCACTGCATACTTGCTGTTGTGCATTGAATGTTCTAGGTGTGTTGCAGAAGAGGATCGATGCAATTGGATAGGAGCTGTTGTAGTACAAATGAAAGTTATGGACATGTAGCAAAGGCTGTATGCTATCACACCAGTGGGCACAGTTGCTGAGAGGAAGAGAGCCAAATCTGTAGTCATGGGTTTCTTGCATAAGAGCTGGGTTGGGTTTCTTGCATCAAAGCTAGGCTGTCGTAGCACTAGTTACGCTTTATAGAAGAAGGCTTGCAAATCTATAATCGTAATAGTGTTGATGATATCACAATCTACAGTGCAGCCTAAGTCGGTGTGCAAAATTACAGATAATTTTGGCAGTAGCAGAATAACTGAGTAATATACTGAACTGTCTCTTGAGCTTCATTGGTCACATAATAACGAGTCCTCGTGGTGACTCAGGGTAACTGTGTGGATTTGTGTCATTGGGCACTCTGGAGGCATGCTGCCACAGAAATTACATTCGTGTTGAGTAGATCATGGCTATAACAACTGACATGTTATCAGTAGTTTTGGAAACACTACCTCCCTCAGTCATTCCCTGATTTGTTGAGGAAATGGTTCAAATGGCTCTGAGCACTATGGGACTCAACTGCTGTGGTCATAAGCCCCCTAGAACTTAGAACTACTTAAACCTAACTAACCTAAGGACATCACACACATCCATGCCCGAGGCAGGATTCGAACCTACGACCGTAGTGGTCGTGCGGTTCCAGACTGTAGCGCCTTTAACCGCTCGGCCACTCCGGCCGGCTTTGTTGAGGAGGGGAGGAATTTATGACAATTCAGTGCAGGCTCCATTTTGGTATTCTCAGTAGTCAGCAGCATGGTGCTGGTGGTGGCATGTAGTCAACTTCCATTGGCCCATAGGAAGGGTGACAGTGGAGTGCTACTGTGCACATCAGCCTGAAGCCATACTAGTGAGTGCTGGAAATGACCATAACTTACGGGGTGCTTGCAGCAGCAGCAGCTATTGGCTGCACATAGGAAGCCGCATATGCAAGCACCTACCCTGTATGGCCATTAAATAATAATGCCACAGTTGTAGGATACTGTAGCTTGGGTTAAACGAAACTGATGGCCATTAAATAATAGTGGCATAGTTGTAGGATACTGTAGCTTGGGTTCATCCAAGTTAATGATTATGTGTAAATGCTCAAAGATAAGTGGCCAAGCCATATCTGTGTGACTGGCACTGGATAGGCTCTTATAGCCAGTGCCACAGGAATGCTGTAGTGGATGGTGCTATTGTCCATGTAGGATCTATATCACACTTTTTTTCACCAACTGTTGTGGATCTTCATAATTTAGAAACAGAGTCAGTGTTACTTTGTGGCTGTCTTTCACTACCGGTACCCTTTTTTGTCTGCCCTGTAGAGGAGTACATGATTCACTGTCTTATCACTAAATTTAGGGTTATTATCTGGGACCAAGGTACCACACAGAATCTTAGCTAGTAGTTCTGTACTCTCGGTTATACTCCAAGTCTTCCAAACCAGAATGTTTGCATCAGGAAAAGCTTCAAGGCTACCACAATCCACATAACTGCCCCATACAACAGCCAAGGTCAACCAAGTACTACCTCCAAACACAGCTGAGACATCACAGGTAAATTGCATTAGCAGTCCACGGAAGACACATGGACCTTCAATAAACTGCTGCTTATTGAACTGCCCACTAAGGTCAATGTTTACTGCCTTCAAAGACTTATACAGAGGAACACTGCGACACCAACACCGACAATGATAATGTCAAACACGCATTGCAGCGTTATGTTAATACAAAGTGACGTTGACAAAGAAAGCGGCTTATCCGGAACCAAGGTACCATACAAAATCTTAGCTAGTAGTCAAACATGCATGTCAATGTGGAATGTAACATGCCACATGCTGGAGAATGCAGTCCAAACTGTGGCAATAAGGGATGTAGTTAATGGAAATTACTGATTGATTACAAAAATTCCTTATCTATCTGGAAACAAGCTACTTCGTGCATGTTGCAACCAGTGTCTGAACCTAAAGAAAGCCACAGAAAGGCATCTTTGTTAGGAGACACTAATAGATCATGCCATTTTGTCCACAAAAATCTTCGAGATATTGGGCTGTAAACTGATGGTCATTAACAAAAACAGTAGTGAGGTGTAAGTCTTTATCACAAAAATCTCCATTGTGGCAGTTGTTGTGGTCTCAGCCGTAGTGGACAACAAGGTCTCCACATAAAGAAATTAATTTGATGCATCGATCACAATGAGTCCCAGTAAATGCTGACAAAATTGAAATTTAGATGTTGTCAGGGTTCTGTTCGAACTGACCATTGTCATTATAAAGAGATATGGCATATCAATGTGGAATATAACATGCCACATGCTGGAGTATACAGTCCGAAACTTTGCCAATAAGGGATGCAGTTAACGGAAATTACTAACTGATTATAAAAATTCCTTATCTACACTCCTGGAAATTGAAATAAGAACACCGTGAATTCATTGTCCCAGGAAGGGGAAACTTTATTGACACATTCCTGGGGTCAGATACATCACATGATCACACTGACAGAACCACAGGCACATAGACACAGGCAACAGAGCATGCACAATGTCGGCACTAGTACAGTGTATATGCACCTTTCGCAGCAATGCAGGCTGCTATTCTCCCATGGAGACGATCGTAGAGATGCTGGATGTAGTCCTGTGGAACGGCTTGCCATGCCATTTCCACCTGGCGCCTCAGTTGGACCAGCATTCGTGCTGGACGTGCAGACCGCGTGAGACGACGCTTCATCCAGTCCCAAACATGCTCAATGGGGGACAGATCCGGAGATCTTGCTGGCCAGGGTAGTTGACTTACACCTTCTAGAGCACGTTGGGTGGCACGGGATACATGCGGACGTGCATTGTCCTGTTGGAACAGCAAGTTCCCTTGCCGGTCTAGGAATGGTAGAACGATGGGTTCGATGACGGTTTGGATGTACCGTGCACTATTCAGTGTCCCCTCGACGATCACCAGTGGTGTACGGCCAGTGTAGGAGATCGCTCCCCACACCATGATGCCGGGTGTTGGCCCTGTGTGCCTCGGTCGTATGCAGTCCTGATTGTGGCGCTCACCTGCACGGCGCCAAACACGCATACGACCATCATTGGCACCAAGGCAGAAGCGACTCTCATCGCTGAAGACGACACGTCTCCATTCGTCCCTCCATTCACGCCTGTCGCGACACCACTGGAGGCGGGCTGCACGATGTTGGGGCGTGAGCGGAAGACGGCCTAACGGTGTGCGGGACCGTAGCCCAGCTTCATGGAGACGGTTGTGAATGGTCCTCGCCGAGACCCCAGGAGCAACAGTGTCCCTAATTTGCTGGGAAGTGGCGGTGCGGTCCCCTACGGCACTGCGTAGGATCCTACGGTCTTGGCGTGCATCCGTGCGTCGCTGCGGTCCGGTCCCAGGTCGACGGGCATGTGCACCTTCCGCCGACCACTGGCGACAACATCGATGTACTGTGGAGACCTCACGCCCCACGTGTTGAGCAATTCGGCGGTACGTCCACCCGGCCTCCCGCATTCCCACTATACGCCCTCGCTCAAAGTCCGTCAACTGCACATACGGTTCACGTACACGCTGTCGCGGCATGCTACCAGTGTTAAAGACTGCGATGGAGCTCCGTATGCCACGGCAAACTGGCTGACACTGACGGCGGCGGTGCACAAATGCTGCGCAGCCAGCGCCATTCGACGGCCAACACCGCGGTTCCTGGTGTGTCCGCTGTGCCGTGCGTGTGATCATTGCTTGTACAGCCCTCTCGCAGTGTCCGGAGCAAGTATGGTGGGTCTGACACACCGGTGTCAATGTGTTCTTTTTTCCATTTCCAGGAGTGTATCTGGAAACAAGCCACTTCGTGCCTGTTGAAACCTGTGTCTGAACCTAAAGAAAGCCACATAAAGGCATCTTTATTAGCACATTGGCTTATGAAGCATTTGTTAATGGTATCTGCTAAGAAAATGAGCCACTTGAAGTGAATCTTCTTTTCTGGTAACTGGATTTTGTGGCCAAAGAAAGCTATTAATGGCTCCTGATCTAACACCATTTACAGGTTTTTTTGCATAAATGTTTCTGTTTCTTACTTTTGATTCCACAAATAATTTTGTTGCATTATCATTAGTGTGTCTGATGCAAAACATCATTGATCTTGCATGACAGAATGCTCCTATGCTGAGCTAGATGCATCTGTTCTTAAAATAACTTGTTATCCCAGAGTTTTATTTGGCTAATCTGCCTTATATTAAGATTGATGTGAGGACTTGTGATTCTTTCATATAGAGTAAATGACTATTTATCATCAATGGCGATAGTATCTCTTGCTATCAATATTGTTTTGCTTGCAATTATATCGACATTGATTGAACATTACACTACTAGTACTAAAAAAGCTCAGTTGCTGAATTTATTGTGCCTATTTTTGTTTTCTATCATACTCTGCACAGATAGAACACAGTATATGATCAGTTACAATGGCGGCAGCGCAGAGACTGATGCAACATACAGGTCAATCGGTGGTGGAGTTTGCAAACTGAATGGCTAGCCAAAAAGTCCAGAGTGCTACAAAATCATAGTAAGCATGCACAAACAGTCCAGGGAGCAATCTGAATTGAAAACATCGAATGGACAAAATCAGTTACTCTACTGTTAATGTTTCATATTCAAGGCTTCATAGAATAGCAAGATGGGCTAATAGAAATAGAATAAATACATACCTGGGCAATCCTGCATACTCAGCTAGTATTAAGATAAAATTGACCATTGGAGCAAAACAAGATTTGAAGTATTATGGCAGATTAAACACATGTTGTAATAAAATTCCATTTTATGATACTGTGTTCATTATCTTAGGCTGTTGAGCATTCCTGTTTAAATGCAACATTGCAGCACATAACAAGGAAAAAATCATTTTTATATGTTCAGCCGGATTTGTGACACAGCACCATTATTAGAGAGCCTTTTACCATTATTCATATTTCAAATTGTGAACATAAGTACAGTTAGAAGTTTTAGATTTCTTCAGTGAACATATTAATATTTATCTGTCACATTGTTATACAACAAACAGTTTAATTTCAGGGAACGCATAATGAATACAACACGATCACGACTTGAGGAAGTCAACATACCTGGACTGATGCCAGATAAATTATACCATTTCCGTGTTGTGGCATATAATGAGCATGGACCTGGTGCAAGTTCAGATATTTTAAGAGTGAAAACTCAAGCTGAAGTGCATGTACCAGGACCTCCCAGGGGCCTAACAGTGATTGCAACGAGTCCTACAAGTCTTCTTGTTCAATGGCAACCACCAGATCTGACAAATGGGCTTGTACAGCACTACAAGATGTTTTACATGCAGGTGCAGTAATATGGAATTCTGAAATAAGCAGTATTGATTGATATTCATTTCAACTTTATATCCTGTACATACCAGTTGTTCAAAAGAAATAAGTTTGTTCATTTGGACAGATGCTACCATTCCATGCGTAGTATTTCTGCACTTTTATTATGTGACTGTGACATGCTACATATATATAGTGAACTGTTCTTGCCAACCGTGTTCCTAAAATTACATGCTTCATTATTTACCTTTGATTATTTGTCAGTGTTGTCATTATTTGCTTCATAATTGTTTATAAACAAACTTCTTGCCCATATTCATATCTGAGAGAGATGCAATCCCCACTACAAAAATAATGGTTAAAATGCAAAGCTGATACTACCTCAGCACCAAATAAGTGTTTTACTAAAGAATTATTTGTTGTGGTATATAAGTATGCAATTAAGAATGCAACTGTTTTATGACCCTGAGCTGTGCCCTGATACTGTGACAGGTTTCATGAAAGTTGATCAACTCAGTGACAGTGGGTAAGCAGTTTACTAGAAATATGTTATGTTCTGCCAGAAGTGTCATGTAAGATGTCTGACAAAATACACAAGACCAATGCTGCAAATCTATGTATTTACCATCAGAGGCAGACTAAACCTGTCTGAGGTCCAGGGCAACAAAACTAAATGAGACCCTTGATCTGCTTAGAACTTGATCTTTCTGTAGTGTAAATTTTGTAAAAAATGATTATATAGATGTAATGGTCGAGGAAAAAAGAAACTATTTATTATCTTTGTACTCTACATTCTAGTAATTGTAATATACATATTTAAAGTTATTGGTGAGAAACTTAGAATACAAATCAGCATTTAGCATAACCACCATCAGGTAGAAAGCAAAGAAATAATAAAGAATAGAATAAGCAAAGTACCTTTGATCTTATTTGTCTGGAAGCAAGGCTTGTACAATTATAATATGAGTTACTTTCCTGATCTTGGGACAAGATAGTAATTATTATTGATATTATTATAGTAGATGTTTTGGTGCCTTTATTTTTACTGAAATTCACAATAATGCCTGAAATTTATTTAATTTGAAACTTTTTTTTTCAGTTGATAAAATGGACAGATTGCGTAGTCGTTCCAGATTCATTGTAGAGCAAAGATAATTTTTTATTAGTTTCAGTTAAGAGAAACTTTTGCAAAATGTGACTGAGACACAAATTTTCAAGAATTTTGGATTTGTAAGTGGTGTACAGAGTAATGATTCACTGAAGTCCCATTTAATTATAAACTAAAGGATATCCTGGGCTGTCCACCTAGCAACATCATCTACACTCATATTCATTGCATGTAGATACCTACGATGCCTTTTTATTTCTTGCAGCACCTGCTCCTTCTCAAACTCATCATAAATTTCCACCAGATTCTCCAGTGCTACAACTAGAGTGTTTCATGTAGAATAATTTTGTTTAGCAAACAACTGATTATCATTCTACAGTTTTTAACTTCCATGGAATGTTTTACAAAAGTTCTAACAATTCTGAACACTGACACTGACAAATGCTCTGGCCTTATAATGGGTAGATAGGTACCTAAGTTTATATTTTGCATATATATGGGGCCTCCTACACCTAACTGCCTCTTATTTATTGAACATATTTTGGCCTTGTTGTGACTTTTAATGCCTTGCTTGTTGCAAATACGCTTCTCAGATTTGCCACTGTGTCGTATTGTGTAACTCGCACAATATTTCAACAATGCAACTGCTCAATATCATCAGGTGGTGGTAGCTGCTGCTCTCACTGCTGCAAGGTGCAACTGATGATAATCACACATCGTCGTCGAAATTTATCGTGCTGGGAGCACGCAACACGCATGCGCGGTAAGACGCTCATAGTTGAAGGAATGGGGCACTCAAAGTGCTGCCTGCTGGGAGGAACAGAAAGGCCATCCGAGCATGTGTGCTGTGGGCAATGACTGCGTTGCCAGACGCTTCTAAGGTTAAAGGCTGAATTAAATCTCAGTAGTGTGTTGTGTCGCGTGATGAATCAGAAGTTCTTGTTTTCCGTGTTTTCATTTAACGGCAGTTGAAAACCTGGATCCCTGTTGATAAGATTGTCTGTCGAATGGATATGTATGGCCTCCTTAACAACACAGTCCCAGACAGATGTCGCCAGGGGTAAAATTTCAGTCTTTTCGTAAAACATACAGTGTCCCATGTCCAGACAATCCTCTGTTACTGCAAATATATCAGGTTGCCCCAGGCATATATGATAATGATATTCAACACAACATTCTTGCATGGTTTGGCATGTCTGCCCAATATAAGATTTTCCACATTGGCACGGGATTTCATACACACATCATTTCCTAAGGTCAAGTTTGTCTTTGACTGCGCACAATAAATTTCTCAACTTTGCTGGTGTCCGAAAAACCCACATAATGTCATGCCTTTTGAGGATTCTTTCTGTTCTTGAAGACATGTTGCCAAAATCGGGCAAGAACACTTTTGCAGTGGGTGCCTCCGCATCTCCATTTACATCTCTGCTTCGAATTTGCTTAGAACGGAATGCATGGCATATTTGCCTATCAGAATAGCCATTCGGTTGGCACGAGGGTGAGTCAAATGAAAACCTTAAATTTGTAATAACAAATCAAAATTTGCGCTGTTATCCTGTAAGTTGGTAAGCGTGCTATAAACAGTGTGCAGAATGGCCTGTAGGTGACAGCATAGTGCAGATGCACACGTACTGTCACAGTATCAGTATAAAGATGGCCACCCCACTTGCGACTTGCACCAGGGAAGAACAGCGTTCTGTTATTCGGTTTTTGCGTAGTGAAGGTGTGAAACCTATTGAAATTCATCACATCAATGAATGAAGGCTCATTACAGTGATGTATGTTTGTCACAGCAGCAAGTCCACCAATGTAGTAGGAAGTTCGCAGATGGTGTGACTTCAGTGGAAGGTCCTTCTCGTCCATTGCAGCAGTTGAAGCCATAGTGAAGGAAAACTGCCAAGTGAAACTGAATGAAATTGCAGCATGTTTACAGATCAGTAATGGGTCAGCACATCACATTGTGCATGACGTGCTCCAGTTTCACAAAATGTCTGCAAGATGGGAGCCAGCAGCTGACTCATGAAATGAGAGAACGATGTGTTGATGCTTGTGAAGAACTTCTTCGGCACTTTGAAGGAGAAGATGATGGCTTCCTTGCAAGAATCATTACTGGGGGCAGAACCTGGGTTCACTTCCACCAACTGGAAACGAAGAGAGCGAGCAAGGAATGGCGTCATTCCTCATCACCAAAACCAAAGAAGTTTCGAACAGAACCATCAGCAGAGAAGGTTATGCTGACTCTCTTTTGGGACGAAAAAGGCATCATTTTGGAGCATTACATGCCTAGAGGGACCACTGTTACCAGTGCATCATACACAGATCTAAAAAATCATCTGTGGTGGCCTGCAATCAAATCAAAGCGACATGGATTGCTGTCAGCAGGTGTCCTTTTGCAACATGACAGTGCAAGGCCCCACACTGCCTGTACAACAGTTGCAACAATCACAGACCTGCATTTTGAGTGTCTTCCTCATCCACCACACTCAACAGACCCTGCCCCAAGTGATTTCCATATGTTTGTACCACTCAAAGACGCAATGGGAGGAAAGAAGTTCCGTTCTGTTGAAGAGGTATGCCACGCGGTGCATGAGTGGTTGCGCGGACTACCAAAAGAATTTTTTTCTAAAGGAATGTATGCACTTTGTAAGCACTGGAGGACTTGCATTGAGTGTGGGGGAGATTGTGTTGAAAAGTGATACAGCTGTGTACCACTTCTGCACAATACATAATATTTTAAAAAATATTTAAGGTTTTCATTTGACTCAGCCTCG
Source organism: Schistocerca americana (assembly GCF_021461395.2). Classification (NCBI taxonomy): domain Eukaryota; kingdom Metazoa; phylum Arthropoda; class Insecta; order Orthoptera; family Acrididae; genus Schistocerca; species Schistocerca americana. The sequence goes on along the minus strand of NC_060130.1, from coordinate 653,049,668 downwards.
TATACCGTTCTTAGGTGTTGTAGTTCACCAGGTAGACTCTCAGCATCTGAGATCACATGTGCAGAGAGCGTAAGACACTACCATGTTGCACAGGGTGATGACAACTTCTGGCCTGCAAATATAGCTCTGTATGAGTTTATTTGCGATAAATGTTAGGTCCCATTGTACCATCTGATTTTCTTCTGACTATGACATCCAGGAATGGTAAAATTCCATCCTTTTCCACTTCCATTGTGAATTGTATATGGGCATGGAGTGAGTTCAGTTGCCAGAGAAACACAGAAACCACTCCATGCACAGTATTTCTGCACTTTTACTATGTGACTGTGACATGCTACATATATATAGTGAACTGTTCTTGCCAACCGTGTTCCTAAAATTACATGGTTCATTATTTACCTTTGATTATTTGTTAGTGTTGTCATTATTTGCTTCATAATTGTTTATAAACAAACTTCTGTGGGGCCACTCCACAAAAAACTACCTCTGGAGGACTTGTTAGAGCTTATCAGCAGCCAGTTTGAGAAAGACATTGTGGCATTATATAAACATGTGCTTACCTCAACTTATTTTGAACAAGTGGATGGTGTTGCCATGGGAAGTCCTCCATCTCCCATGGTGGCCACCTTTTTTGAGGAAGACTTTGAGGAAAAAGCACTGCAGTCGGCATGTCTCAAACCTTCCTGCTTCTGGTGGTATGTAGACAATACTTTTGTGGTGTGGCCCCATGGGATAGAGACATTACATGTGTTTCTCCAGCATCTGAACTCGCTCCATCCCAATATACAATTCACAATGGAAGAGGAAAAGGATGGCGTTTTACCATTCCTGGACATCGTAGCCAGAAGAAGAGCTGACGGTACACTGGGACGTAGCATCTATAGCAAACAACTCATACGGAGCTATATTTGCAGGCTGCAAGTTGTCATCACCCTGTGTAACGGTGTAGCGTATTACGCTCTTTGGTGTATAGAGCACATGCAGTCTCAGATACCGAGAGTCTACCTGGTAAGCTACAACACCCAAGAATGATATTCCAACAGAATGGCTATTCCGATAGGCAAATACGCGATGCATTCCGTATTAAGCAAATTCGAAGCAGGGATGTAAATGGAGATGCGGAGGTACCCACTGCAACAGAGTTCCTGCCCTATTTTGGCGGCATGTCGTGAAGAATAAAAAAGAATTCTCAAAAGGCCACCAGCAAAATTGAGGAATTTATTGTGCTCAGTCAAAGATGACCTTGGCCTTAGGAAAACATATTAAATCCCATGCCAATGTGGAAAATCTTATATTGGGCAGACATGCCAAACCGTGCAAGAGCATTGCATCGAACACCATCGTCATACATGCCTGGGGCAACCTGATAAATCTGCAGTAGCAGAGCATTGTCCAGGCAGAAAACACTGTATGTTTTACGAAAAGACTGAAATTTTATACCCAGCGTCATCTTTCTGGGACTGTGTTGTTAAGGAGGCCATACATATCTGTACGGAGGACAATCTTATCAACAGGGAATCAGGTTTTCAACTAAGCACTGCCTGGAATCCAGCATTGGCTGCCATTAAAGGAAAGCAGGGAAAACAAGAACTTCTGATTCATCATGCAACGCAATGAACTACTGAGATTTAATTCAGCCTTTAACCACAGAAGCGTCTGGCAGCACAGTCATTGCCCATAGCACATGCACTCGGATGGCCTTCCTGCGGCTCCCAGCAGGGGGCACTAGGAGCACTGCTTTCCTCCCGACTACGAGCATCTTCCTGCGCATGCTTATTGCCTGCTCCTGGAATGATAGATTTGGACTCGCGACTATTGTCAGCTGCACTTTGCGGCAGTGACAGCATCAGCTACCACCACCTGATGATGTTGAGCAATTGCAGTGATAAAATATTGCACGAATTATACAATACAATCAGCAAACCCGAGAAGTGTATTTGCATGTTTTGGCCTTGTTTGGGATTTGATGATAAATGTTATGGTCCTGGAGGGGGCTTCTGATACCAAGACCCTCGAAATTTGGAGGCCCCAAAGGACTAGAGGCCTTCAGTGGGCTGCCACCTCTGCCCTGCCTCCCCCTCCCCCTGCCCAACTCCTCCTCGCTCCACCCTACCCCACCCTGTACACCCCTCCCCCTAGTTTGCCACTGCTTATTAGTTATGTTTGGTAGGGGTGTTTGCCTTCAAAGTAGGATGGATTTAAGTCAACACTGATCTGAATTTCTTCTTCTACTGCACAATAACTCTTTCTTTGTTGTATTTTACCTGATGGTGGAGTGCTTTAAATTACTCAAGCATTTCCAATGAGTTGTGTGATTTTCAATAAACTTGTTGCAGCATAAGTACATAGTTAAAGATCAATAAACATTTCTGCAATACTATGACACTGCAACTAGTTTCTTACTATTGTGAACATTTCAAAGAAAATAGATTTCTCATTATGTGTGCCATCTGCTTGGCCTTATATGATCAAGCTCTCCATTTCTGCTACAGGATATTTTTTCTTTCCTGGTGGTCTAAATTCCTGTCATTGCCATGAGTCAATATTATATGTCATGAGCATTATTCAGAAGTCATTTTTTGATTTCCTTCATCATGTTCCTTAGAGCCCATCAAGAAGAACTTTCAGGTATGTGACGCTGGTCAAGATAATAATTGTTATTAAAAAAAAAATCCTGGTGGCCATTAAAATCGCAACACCATGAAGGAGCCATATAACAGCCATCAAAGTGGCATGAAATATGATGTGTGCTTCAATATGCAACTGACACGCGTTTTAGCATAACCCCAGAAACTAGGCGGGGAGTAATGCCATCTACATTCTGTATGTAGGGAGAGATTGTGCAGTTGTTTTCTCATTCAGAAATCACAGATGAACATTGTTTGTTTCTGAGATTATGCATCAGGAAGTGGGCTTGTTTGTATTAGGAAATATATACACATGGACAGTGTGACGGTGAGTCATGGATAGTCGACACAGTGGCCATTTTTGTTATTTCCCTTGACACAACAGCCAAGAGAGATGCTCTAACAATGAGCAGGAGTGGCACTTCTTCATGTTTTCACATTAGATCCAGTGTTACGTACAGCATCACGGTCGATATATCTTTGTTTGGAGGCTCTTAAGGAGAACAAATGTTGCCATATTGCATTTGTTATTATCATGCAGGTTCAACACCTGGTGTGATGGTATGCATTGGTGTTGGGTGCATCACACAGTCACGTAGCTCTGTTGTTCACATGGCTGATTGTTTGTACAACAGCTGCTGCATTTCTGGCGTGTTTAGGCTGGAGGTTGTGCCTTATCTTTGAGATATCCATGACAGTATCTTTCAGCAAGACAATGTAAGGGTGTGTGTTGCGCAAGTTGTGCTGACATAAATTGATACAGAGAGAGTATGACTGTTGCCCTGGCCAGCACACTCTCCAGATCTCTCACCCACTGACACTAAATAATTCATCTGAAATGGTCTAATACAGCTATATTTTTGTTGCTGCTGGAAACCAATTACTGCATGGTACTCCAGTGTATCAGTGGGCGATCCCCCCCCCCCCCCCCCCCTCGCCCCCCACCACCACCACCTCCACCCCCCAACATGCTGCAGCACTTTAGCATAGAGATTTCAGTATTTACTAGGATTTCAAACAAACAAACTAACTAACTAACTTTATTTTTTGTGGTGATAGTTAAAAGTCAGACTATCCCTCCTGCACATGGTAAGTGCAAGGTAATGCCCATGACAAAGAAAGAGTATCAGATTGCAGAATTAGTGGAAAACTCGTAGAGTACATAACATCATTTAAATATTTTAGGGTTAATACTAAGAAGAGATACAAAATTGGTGAACACATGAAATAAGTAGTATGTAAAGCAAATGGAAGACCTAAATTTGTTAGAAGAGTTCTGGGTATGGGCAGTGCATTTGTAAAGTCCACCAAGGACTCTCCAGTGATTTGCAGAGTGTATCTGTAGATTTAGACCACAAGAGCTAAAAAAACATCTCACTTTTACTATAGGATAATGTATGAATATGTTTATAAGATGATGTATGAAATTTATTGTGACATAATCAGTTATGCTTTCAGGAAGGTTCGGTAGAAGAGCACCACATTGTTACACCAGACTTGCAGTATGAGCTGACAGATCTCAATAAGTTTACCGAGTACAGTGTTTGGGTTGTTGCTGTTAATCAGAATGGCCCAGGGTCAAGTACAGAAGAGAAAACAGCAAGGACATTGTCTGATGTGCCAACAGAGCCACCCCAAAACGTCACACTGGAAGCAAGCAGTTCTACCGTATGTCTCTCTCTCTCTCTCTCTCTCTCTCTCTCTCTCTCACCCACTTTTTTATTTCAAATTTAATTGTTATTTCTGTGAAGAGCAGCTATGTTGTGTGCATTTGCTAGTGAACTGTAAAAGTGTTATAGCTTCACTACTTGTGGTAGCTTTGTCTTGTGTTTTCTGCTTAGTGTTACTAACCAATGCAGTACAACTGGTACAACAACAACAACAACAACTACTACTACTACTACTACTACTAACAACAACAAAAATAATAATAATAATAATAATAATGCTGTCACTGCCACCACCACAGTGTATGGCTGTTTGTACGGACTCTCATTGGTCTACTCATGAATGATATGGATTAATTTTGTCCAAAATTGTAGTTAGTGCCAGTTTTCCACTGTAAAGTTGTAAAATTCTTGTTGTATTTTATGAAAATGAAATCTGGTGTCCAAACACAGTCTGTGCTCTTTCTCAAAATGTACTTCATGACATTGTATGATGTATTTCAAACAATGGAAAAACCAGGATGGAACATAACATTATTGTGAAAAGGAAAGTTGCTACTCACCATATAGCAGAGATGCTGAGTAACAGATAGGCACAAGAAAACAACTGTCACAAATAAAGCTTTTGGCCAGTGAGGCCTTCATCAAAAACAGATGACTGCTGCCACCTGCCAAGAAATCCCTTTCATGCAGCTTAGCCACCCATGATCATCGCATCTGCAGTGACAAGCAGTCCCTTTCGAAATATACCGAGGGTCTCATTAAAGCGTTCACAGACTAATTATTCTCCAAACCTTGTACAAAGCAAATCTCCCATGCCTTATCTTTCCAGTCTCCAACCACCTCCCAAAGTGCCACTGTCCAGCCACAGAGGAGTATTCTCCTCGTAACTCAGTACCACCCGGAACAGGAGCAACTGAATTACATCCTCCGCCTGGGCTTCGACTACCTCTAGTCCTGCCCTGAAATGAGAAATGTCCTGCCCACTATCCTTCCCACCCCTCCTACAGTGCTTTTCCGCCCTCCACCGAACCTATACAATATACTCGTCCATCCTTACACAACCCCTGCTCCCAATCCCTTACATCATGGCTCATACGCCTAGATGCAAGACCTGTCCCATACATCCTCCTGTCACCACCTACTCCAGTCCTGTCACTAATACCACCTATCTCATCAAAGGCAGGGCTACCTGTGAAACCAGTCATGTGATATACAAGCTAAGCTGCAGTCTATGTGGGCATGACAACCAACAGGCTGTCTGTCCACATGAATGGCCACAGACAAACTGTGGCCAAGTAATAAGTGGACCACCCTGTTGCCGAGCATGCTGCCAAACATGACATCCTACATTTCAATGACTGCTTCACAGCCTGTGCCATATGGATCCTGCCCACCACCATCAGCTGTTCTGAACTGCGCAGGTGCGAACTTTCCCTGCAATATATTCTATGTTCCCATAATCCTCCTGGCCACAACTTTTAGTCATTGTCCTCACCCATCCAGCCCCTTCCCTATTTCCATTCCAGCACTACACAGCCCTCATTCCACCATCCTACTGAGTCGTTTTAGTTCTCTCTGTTTCTGCTACCCCCCGCCCCATCTACCTCTTGCCAGCTCTCTGTGTAACCTGCAGCACTTCACTGTCCGCCACTCCCACCATTCTGTCCCTCCCCCTCCCCGCCCCAGCCTCCTCGTTATCCTCACCCAGTCGCCACTCCCATCATGCACTGGTGCTGTTGCTTGCTGTGTGGCCTCAGTTGCCTGAGACTGCAGTTTTGTGTGTGTGTGTGTGTGTGTGTGTGTGTGTGTGTGTGTGTGGTCTATTTTTGATGAAAGCCTTACTGACCGAAAGCTTTATTTGTGACAGTCTTCTTCTTGTGCTTGTCTTCTGCTATATGGCGAGTAGCAACTTTCCTTTTCATAATATTGTATGATATGTTTGTTGTACTATGACGGTTTTGGTTACACTAAGATGATAAGATTTTTCTCAGCTAACAGTGCCAGTATCCATAGGCATAGGTGGGTTATGCTTCCCTCCCCTCACCCTCCCCTCCCTACCTTCTCTCCCCTCCCTCCCATTATCCTCCTCACTCTTCCCATCCCGCACTCCATGTCACCCTCCCTACCCCTACCCCTATCCTCTCCACTCCCCCACTCCAACGCACTCTCCCTACCCCCTCTTCAATGCACTCTCCCTACTCCCTCTCCTGCCCCAATTCCACCTCACCCACCCTAGCACGCCCCTCCCACCCTCCTCCATCTTCCCTCCCCCTCGCTCTCTGCTCCCCCTCTGCTTTCTCATTGACATTGTCATGATATTTCATGGGTAGTGTCGGGTTAACACGTATGAAATGATAGATTGTATAATAAAACTATAGAAAACAGGACCTCAACACGAAAGTTGTTCTGTGAACCAGACTATATACGTCTGTCAATGCTGGGGCATATCATCCAGTGATGTATTAGTGCGTTAGGGGGGGTAGGACATCAAACGAGCCGACTTGGAGCAGGAGAGGCATCACAGGACATTTTAATTTCCAGTGTCTATACTTTTACAAATAAATTCACAGAACTTTGTCAGCATCACCAGGAAGGATTCCGGATTCACACTCATTGCAGTGGAAGTTCGAAAACATAACAAAATAAAAAAATTTTACGTGTGTAATTTCATCATTTTTTAACTTACTAATGGCTGCATTTGTTGCTATATGTACACTTTCTTCATAAGTTAGACAGATTCTTCGATGAATTTAGCACATCATACATACCATACTCACAGGTGTATGAAACTCTATAATTTATTTAATTTATGAACAAACGTATGAACTGTTATATTTTAAACTTCATGTTTAGGAAAAACACAAATTTTATAGTTAATTACCTCAATTTTTACCACAGTTTTTAATAGATTTCGAAAATTCTAGAGTTTCATATACCTTTAAGTATGTTTTGTATGCTGTGCACAATTCATCAAAGAATCTCTCTTACTTATGAAGAAAAGTGTACCTATAGCAACAAATACTGCCATTAGTGAGTGAAAAAAATGATGAAATTTCACATGTAAAAAAAATTATTTCATTATGTTTTCGAACTTGCACTGCTATGAGTGTGAATTCTGAATCCTTCCTGGTCATGCTGACAAAGTTTTATGAATTTTTTTGTAAAAGTATAGACAGTGGAAATTAAAATGTCCTGTGGTGCCTTTACTGCTCCAAGTCGGTCCATTTGACGTCCTACCCCCTTAATGGTGTTTTTATCGTTGAAGGTGAACATTTTGGATTGAAGAAACACCTGAAGCTTGATTCTCTATGATCCACTGTGTGTGTTCATATGGTTCACTTTTAAAGTCTACAAAACAAGTTCAGATGTTTTTACCTATATTTTTATCATTCATAAACCATATTTGCCTAAGTATAAGACTACCCTAAACATAACATGACGCCCTTTTTGTAAGAGGCCTCTTGAGAAAATTTTTATTTTTAACATAGTCCTACTAATTAAAATTAGTAACTGTTTTATGGATCTAAAGTATGTCACTGAAAAGTTGGCATTATACTTAGTCTAAACTTCTGCCATTTATTGATTGTTTAGATTTTGATAATAAAAGGAGACATAAAGAAAAAGAAGGTTTACCTCAATTTTTATTTTCACTCCCTGTGTTGCTCACTAGCTCTGTGTTATTGGTAGTTTTAATCATCATCTTCATCACTGGTATTACTCACTATCTTCATTTGAAAACCTACTGACATTTCTTCCTGCCTAACACTCCTCCCATAGTCAGGGTTACCACAAGTTCTGAAAATCAGGAAATTGTTTGTTTGCTGAGATGTTATGCCTCACCGCTGGCTGGGCGCAGCTGAGTGTGTGTGCTGCTTACCTACTCTCTCATTCTTGCTGCTTCTCTCCTTCCCATCCCTCCCCTCACCTTGCAGTCAGTGCTGCCACCATTACTTGCTGCTAGCCTAGCAACTGCCGATGAGGGGCAGGGAGGCATGAGGAGTGGTTTGTTTGGTTCTGATTCTCAGAGATTGTTGACACAGCGGCTGGAGACAACAGTCATGTGTGCACGAGTCTGAGTGATTGCATGAGTGTGTATGAGCTCTAGTGTTCTGACAAAGGCTATGGCCAAAAATTTAGTTGTGATAATGTGATTGTCTTTTTTATGTGCCTGTCTGTGGCTCAGCAAACCTATCCTCGTGATCATTGTGGTCTCATTTCATGAACATGGTGCCTGTGACATGTGAATAGCTGGCTACACTAGTGGACTTCCATGATGGACGAAAACCACAGGCCATTTCTGTGGATATCTGTAATGGATTGGGCCTGCCAATCTGAAGCCCATAGTTTCCCACTAATGTGAGAGCGCTGCCTGTCGGATTTAGTCTCACCAATCTGCCCGCAGACTTTGTCTGTCTGTGTGTGGCATAATGCGGTGTATTTTCATGGTTTATCCATGGACCCAGGACTGTGGTGCTCCTCAGCAGGCCAGAGGCCACGGGCAATGGATTTCAGAAATTACAACCGTCTCAGCACAAGTGTATTGTACAGTGTGGTGTTTTATAAACATTTTATTTGTTCTAGTACATTTTGGCACTTTGAAAGGAGTTGCTATATTAGTAAGTATGGATGGTAAGAAGAAGAAAATTGTGGCTGTTGTTGGTAGTTTGTGTGACATGTATTCATTGAAAGAAAAATCACACAATACTGATAGAATAATACACATAACACAGTGGGTAATAACCGACAATAACGAACATAGTAGAACCAATATTTTATTGGCGGTCACCTATAGTGTTGATTTACAAAACTCTTCCCCACCTTATACGTTGCTTTCAAGAGGCCTACTTTTTTCTGAGTTTTTTTTCTGAACGCTGTGAATGTATTTTAAATCTGTCTTGCGGCTCCAACAAAATGTGTATTTTTGTTACCAAATGTGTTTTTCCCATTGAAATAAAATAATATCAGTGGTTGTAATGAAACATATATACCATTTGGTTTGCTTTCTCCATGTAAAAACACTTCATTACAAAAGATGTTGATGGTAGTACTTACGATTTTTGCTCATACGTTTAGAAATACAAAAGTCCTTACATTTTTTTGTGAACTTATGTCTTTACTTACCCTTGAATCTCAAAATTTGTCAGGAAAAAATGCTGAAACTTATCTGGAAATCAGGGAATTTCACTTGGAGAAACTTGTGGCAACCCTGATAGTAAGTCATCTTCTGAGTGATCCTTAGCATTGGACATGCAGCACTTTTTGAATCCTTTCATAATAGATTCACTTGAGGTCCTACCCCCAGTGGTAAGGTTCCATAGGCCCAGCATGGATATTCATGGTTTCTGTAACTTCCCCCTGGAGGGAGGGCATAATCTCCTTGTAGGAGCCACTCACTGTAACACTGTTGTGGCTGAACCTGAAAAGGTAAGGTCTATTCACAGCATCATCCATTACTTGAAGTTGTGAGGTCATGCACCAGTGATTATTACCAGGCATTTGTTGTTCTTTGCTATCATATCCTTAACTTCCTGGGTGAGGTGTCCCTTGAAAAAATCTAGCACCAACATTTTTCTTCTGTTCAACAAAATGCGTGGTATCCTTGCTCAGAAGAACCCTCAACTAGGCTAGTATCAGGTCATTTGTCATCCATCTCTGTTGTTGACATCTAAAGTCAAGACAGTTTTTCTTCTGGTATTGGTTTTCTGCAAAGAATCACATATTGAGGGGGGGGGGGGCTTCCGTCTACTAATGCACCCAGAATTACTCTCATTCTGGCCTTTTCATTGCCATAAGTCCTTATAAGAACACTTTTAATACCCTTCACATCAACAGTAACATTTTACAGCATATCAAAATAAGAAGGTGTCCGATTGGCATTGCCCATACGACCTAGCAAATAATCATGCTGTTTCCTAAAATCGAATATGTGATACTAATATGTAACGAGTTTTTTGTCATACACCATGGGAAGTCACCGAGCTAACATAGTTCTGTGTTGTAATGTAAGCCATGCTCTCTTAATCATCATCACACACACCAGCAAATACTTGCTTTGAATTCTGAGACACATGCAGTTGGAAAATTCTTCTTTATCTCCAATGCCTTCATTTGGATAATTTCTTGAGTAATTAAGAAGCCCTACTGGTGTTTCTCTTTCATGTATTGAACCATATGTTTCCTCCAAGTCACGAAACCTTTGAAACCTCCTGTGCTTTAGTCCGCTTAAAGTTTGGCTTGTTGTACCAGTTTTCTTTAATTTATTCTTTATCTGGTGCCACCTGTGCGCATTCACTTTTGTGACACCAAATTTTCTTCTTGCTGCACTGTTGTTTGGGGTTTCTTCTTAAGTGGATCACCACTAACTTAAAATTAGCATTGTATTGTCTTTTGTGAACCACTTGGCAACTGCGAACTCATAGATCCTAGTTTCTCAGCTGAGTCACGAAAATAATTTGCATGTATTATAACAATATTATGAGAAGGAAAGTTGCTACTCACCATATAGCATAGATGCTGAGTCGCAGATAGGCACAACAAAAAGAGTTTCACACTTACAGGTTTCGGTCAATGGCCTTTGTCAACAATTCACACACACACACACACACACACACACACACACACACAGTGTCTATTATTGACAAAGGCCATTGACCGAAACCTTTAAGTGTGAAACTCTTTTTGTTGTGCTTATCTGCGACACAGCATCTGTGCTATATGGTGAGTAGCAACTTTCCTTCTCATGATATTGTTACATTCCATCCAGGATTTTCCATTGTTTGATTTTAGACTTTGAGATATATATACCTCTGATCAGGGACTATTATTTGTGTTATTACTGTCTTTAGTGGTGATGCTACAATAAATATACATTGCAAGACTATCTTTGGAGTCGTCACTCTTCATCTTGACATTACTGCCATCGTACTGGATTGCGCGTGAGGTTCAGATACACTAAACTGTTTGAACTTTATTCTTGGTTACGCTACAGATCTGCAATGCTATGCTGGTCTAGAATGTTGTTACTGGTTAAGGATCGCCTTGAGTTATTGCTTCCCTGTTGTTGTTGTATTCTGTGCTGTTTGGCATTTGGCTCCATAAAAGGAAACTGTTCTGCATTCTTTCATATTGTGTGATGCAGTTGACGATGAGGATTATTGGTTTCACGATGTTTTTCACAGTACCGACTTCATGCTTCTCGGGATTTCATCTCTTTTGTGTGTTTCAGACTACGGTCCTCACAGTTGCTGAGTGCGGACTCAGCTTCAGGCACTTTGAACTTTGCATGTGTTCTATCATCCAACCTGTGACAATTTTTTGTGCACTTTTTAGAACTGTGAACATTTATTCTGTGCTAGGACCTTGAATTCCTTAGTGCAGTGGCACCTGGACTTTGAACGTTTCTATGAAAAGTGGAACTTGGTCTTCTATGTTTTGTATGGCAATCAGTACATTTTTGTTTCCCCTCCTTTCCAGTCACCATTTACAAACCACCTGGCAGCTGTTCTGACGCAGCTGATGGGTCAGCAGATGGAAAGACATAAACTTACTGACGAGCTCCTGACTGAGGTACTGATTCAGAAACAGGCAGACAGACCTTCACCACGGCCTACTGCTGCACTTCTGCTTCAGCAGGTCGCCCACCCGGCTGTGGCCCTTTACCAAACATGGACACGATGACTTCAGACACTTTGCATTTTCAGTTACACTTTAGAGCTGTGATCTGCCTTCGTTGATTGGCTCGAATAATCTTTTGTAGCCTTTGCCATCAACGAGGACTGTTGCCAATAAGGTCTTGTCCTCTCCTAGTCCGCTGCTTTTATCGCTTTCTTCTCTCCCTTAGTTGTGGAGTCAACCTTTCTTCCCTCTGTTACATTCCACTTGTGGGATCGGCTCGCTGCTCGTTATGCTGCCCCTGTTATCTCTTGCTTTGGCATCCACTTGCTCTTTTGAGACATTGCCTCTCTCCTTTCAGGAGTCCCAAGCACCCTTGATGCAAGTTCTGCTGCTGGTTGTGATTGGCTCCATCATGGCCAACTCTACTGCCACTCAGATGCCGTGTTAGGCTCCTGCAGTCAGTATTATTTGTCTCGACATTCAGTGCCATCATATCATGTCGCACGCAAAATTTAGATACACTTCGCTGTTTGGACTTTGCTGTTAGTTACACTACGGATCTGCAACACTACTCTGGCCCAGGACGTTACTGCTGACTCGGTATCACCTCCGGCTCTTGCTTCTATGTTGTTGTATTTTGTGCCATCTGATGTTTGGATCCATAAACAAGTAACTGGTCAGCATTCTTTTGTACTGTGTGCTGTAGTAGGTAACGCATCAAATATAGGTAGCATTGTGTAATAGAGTTGTGAAGCTGGGTTAATACAACAGTGTTGCTTTTGCATGTATCTTAGTAAAGGAAGAAATGAAACAAAACTGAGTGTTCTGTGTTAGCAAAGTTGGCAGGAGAAAATAAGAAACTTTCTGGAAGATGAAATATCTTTGCATTATATAAGGGTGTAGGTATAAATGCCTTTAAAGTGCTGTATGACTCTTTCAGTGTCTTTGTAAGGTGCTAAGTCAAATCAGAAACATAGTTTGATAAGCTATTAAGTTATCCCTTGTGAAATACAGCAACCTATTGCAACAGTTAAGATGCTGACATCAATTGGATGTTAGGTTGTAAACTAATTACCTTGTGTAGCAATAATCATTGCTAAATAGTTTGTGTCTGCATTGAGGGGTGGGGGCGTGTTCCAAAAGGATTTCTCTTTCTTTTCTTTTCCTAAATCTGCTGATTTATAGTATTAGAAAGTAGTTGTTTTCTTCTTCTTCTTCTTAGAAAAATCATATAGATACAAGCTGATGGGCTTCCTGCCACATTTGCTAATCAATGTTATGACATTTCTCTGTTTTGCAGAGTGTTATAGTACGATGGGAACCGCCTCCCAGAGAGAGTCAGAATGGAATAATCACAGGTTACAAGTTGAGATATCGTAAAAAAGACCGCAAACGTGGTGACACTGTCACAACACCTGGTGACAGGCGACTCTATGCACTAATAAATCTTGACAGGCGGTCTGTATATCAGGTGCGACTTTGGGCTCTAAACGTAAATGGTTCAAGTCCACCAACTGAGTGGCACACTACTGAGACATTTGAGAATGATCTGGATGAATCACAAGTACCGGACACACCTGTGGGACTCAAAGGTTCGTATCACCACTAAAAATAGATTCAAAGACCTCTCATCTTATAGTTCTCATTGTTAGTGAGTGCAAACTAGCTGTATATTACATCATTTTATGTATCTGCTGCTATTTATTAATTCCAGAATGCTTATTAGTATCTCCACGTTGTATAAGGGCCATTGTTGCAACTAAATAAAACACTGTTTGTATGATTGCTAGACACTTTTCAACTTAAGATGACGGAAGAGTGCACTGCAGCAGTTTGCAATGCTACAGATAGCAAATGCACAGAGTATATCCACATTTTTGAAAATACTGAATGCATGTGCTTGCATTTACAAAGAATACTGTGTATGAACTTTATAGAACAACTATGCACAGCTCCTTCATGGCACATATGTGAGGAAAGGAAAACACAAAATTGTGAATGGAACCAAAAATTGTTTAAACCAAGAGTTATTTGTATTTGTATGTCAGAAAGTGTTTTTAACATAACAATAGTGAAAACAAAAACCACTTTATTTTTGTATTCATTAATAGTAAGTGACAGCTCTTAGTCATAGCACAAACTATTGATTTCAAATCCTCATGAATTTCACAAGAATTTTCTTAGGATTCCACCATCTGTAGATAAAAGCACCATCTACAAACACTCGTGGTTAGGTGCATAAGATACCTTATCTCAGTAATCTATATTGTAAACAACTGTGGATATGGAACTTTCTCTGGAAACCTATTTGATTTCATGCTCAGTGATAACTTTTTAAGTTCAGAATGACATTCTTCGCTTATTCTACTTTCTCAGTATCTTGTATGCATTACTACTATTAGCCTTTTCTTCCTTATTTTTCTTTCTCTATTCACTGTTATTCTTTCTGCCAATGTTGATGTTCTCAGAAATGAAAACATGGTTTTGTTTTAATAATCTTATTTTGTTCTTGATGCCACTTATAGATTATATTATTATGAAGATTCTCTTCCTTCTTTCCTTTTCCTCTTTCTTTCTCCTATCTCCCCCCTCTCACTTGGTTGGCATAGCCTTATAGCCTTTAATCATTTTTATTCAAAGTACACACTGTGTGGCGCATATGTCTCTTGTTAGTCATAATGAATGCTGAAAATTTGTTAGCTATGCATCTACCTCTTATACAAGGTTTGTCTGGAAAGTAACAGAAAGTATTGCTGAGATAGGTTTAATAACTTAAAATTCATTGAAACGAGTAAACAAAAAAGAAAATTCCATTAGAGCGATGTTCAGACTATAGGGCAGCTGTGGCACTGTATTCACACCGATATGGATCAGGTAGGCCATGACAACAAATGTGGTATGAGCCAGCATGTTGTCGTTGTGCAGTTTTCATAATGCACAAATCTTCTGCATCGCCCAGTCATCTGATACAATCTCATGAACAATTGTTTTTGGCAAGTCCATTAATTCTGACATCAGGTGAACACTCATTTCACAGTGTGAATTCAGTAACTGGTGCACACGAGTCACATGGTCATCTGTTCACGATGTTCACGAGTGTCCTGTGCTGGCCTTGTCAGTGACCTGCTCCTGACCTCCTCTAAACATTTTGTGCCACTTGTTCGACTGCAGTCTGGAAAGGCAGTCATCCCCGAAGGCTTCCTTAAATATTCCAAAAGCTACCTGCACCATCTTCTTGAGCTTCACACAAAACTTAATTGCATAGCGTTGCTCTAAAGTTTTCTCCCATCATACGTTTGAAGCGGCCACTATGTAGAGGTTCACATAAGAAGCCATCCTAACCTTCCAAGAGCATGGAGGCAGTTAAGTAACCTACTGCTGGGGGCCCCTTCCCCAACAGTTCCAACCACTCTGTGTTGTATAGTCACGTCACCAAAAAAATGCAACATATTACTTTCCGGATGCACCCTGTATCTAACGCATCCAAATCCTTGGGTCTGTGTATGCTTCAAGGAAAAGTATTTAATAGTTGTGTAAAAAGTGTCTGCTGTGACTGAATGTAATATATCTTTTCCTTAATTACTTTCATAGAAGTCATTACATCAAATAAATGGCTACTGGTATTAAATGTATTTTCGCTATTGAAAGTATTGGTGATAAATTGTGTACAAATTGCTTTTCTTAAGTTTTTATTGTAGTGAATGTTTAGTGCTCTTTATTATTTTAGTGTCTACTTTTTACTCTGATGTCAAAGATATTGTTAAAGTAGGTCCTTATGCTGAATGCTACTTTTTACTTAATTTTTATTTGTTATTACTGCATATGAGCAGCTAGGCCTCTTGTAAATCACTGCAGGGTTGGAGCCGTTAGTGGTCCTCACAGTGTTTATTAAGATAATGACCTTTGGTTTTCATATATTATGTTTACCACATAGTAATTACTTCCATATTTTTTCATTTCTTTGTCCAGTGTGTAATTTTTGTACAATTAATATTGTTACCTTAGATTATAATTTATAATATCCTGCAATTCCAGGGACTCTTTGTTAAACAATTGTAGTAGTAAAACTGAAGTAATTAAATAGAGTGCACACATGTTGAAGATGTTTGTTTTTGTAAGGAAGAAATACACCCAAACAGTGTCCAAAATTTTGTTTTTATGTTTAATGTGGAGGTTTTAGCTCATGTATCAGTGCTGTGATTGGGTACACAGTGGCTGCTCTTTGAATTTCGGGACAATTCTGTGAAATAGCCATTAAGTATTATATAAAACATTCCTTACAATTTAAATGGTGTCTGTTATTACAAATCATGTTATTCTAAAAGAGTGGAAAAAGCTTTTATCTATTATTTCTTTGTTTCAACAGCAAGACCAATGACAGATAGCATTACTGTCTCATGGAACCCTCCACGTAACCAGAATATTATGGTACGTGGTTATACCATTGGCTGGGGAAAAGGAATCCCAGATGCATATACACAGCTTCTAGATGGCAAACAACGATACTATGTTATAGAACAACTAGGTAGGTTTATTGTATTCTGTTCAGTACTGTCATATACCATTTCTGTTGTAGATTATTGTCTGTATTGTAGTTTCTTTTTTCAGCCCCAAACTCAGAGTATGTAATTAGCCTAAGAGCCTACAATGAAATGGGAGATGGTCGACCTGTTTACACATCTGTGCGAACAAGAGAAGAGATGGCCCCAGAACCACTCACTCCACTTGTTCCTCCTGTTGGGCTTATGGCTATTGTTCTATCTTCTAGATCAGTTGTTGTTTACTGGACAGATACAACACTATCCAAAAACCAGGTCTGTTTCATTATTATGTTATGATGGAATCATCACACAACCTCAATTTTAGCATGTAGTAGATAGTTTTTTATCTTTCTGTTAAGATAAATCCTTTTGGACTAAAGGAGACCAATCACTGAAAATCCAGCACATTCAGTTGCCGATAGGCACAAACAACAGAAAAAAAACCTTGCTAGCTTTTGGAGGTATAGTTTGACTAACAATCTCTCCCCCCCCCCCCCCCCCCCTCTCTCTCTCTCTCTCTCTCTCTCTCTCTCTCTCTCTCTCTCTCTCTCTCTCTCTCTCTCTCTTTCTCCCTCCCTCCCTCCCACCCTCTCTCTCTCTCTCTCTCTCTCTCTCTCTCTCTCTCTCTCTCTCTCTCTCTCTCTCACACACACACCACACACACACACACACACACACACACACACACACACACACACACACACACCATTGTTTTATTTGTCTACAGTTGGACTGGTTGGTGGAGGTAGTGTCAGGTGGAGTGGGCAGGCGGAGAGGGAGCTGGGAAGCAAGGAGAGGGACTGGGTGTGGGTGACTAGCGGCTTGTCGGGAGGCAGTCGATTTGCCAGCTAGGAGTGCAGGAGGGATGGCAAGTATATGGACTAGGCATGTAATGCAAGATTGTAGAGACTGGTAGCTATACAAACTAGCTAACCACCAGAATAAATGGCCATTGCCAAATTGTTGTCAACAACAAAGCTGACCACCTAGTGGCACAACACACAGCTGAGCCTATCATGCTTAATTTCAAATGCTGCTTCACAAACCAGGCCATGTGGCTCCTTCACCACCAGCTTCTCTGAACTACACAGATGAGAGGTATCCTTACAATACACCCTCTGCTCCTACCTGGCTTCAATCTCAGGTAACCCACCTTCCCTACACCCTCCTCTTGACAGTTTCCCCTTCCCCCATCCTGTCACCTCCTCCCAGTTCACGTTCCCACATCACCTTCATTGTGTGCCACTCCCCACCAGTCCTAACAATTGTGCATTACATGCTTGTTCCATAAATGTGCCATCCCTCCCACCTGCATTCCTGACCAGTAAACTGAGTGCCTTCCTCTGAGCCACTAGCCACCCACCCCCTAGTCCCTCTCCTTGTCTTCCATCTCCCTCTACCCACCCTACCTCACCCAACACTACTCCCCCCCCTCACCCCTTCCCCCCCCCCCCCCCCCCCCCCCTACAACCATTCCACCTGCCAAGAAATGAAACATTGGCACTGTGCGTTTGTTTTACTTTAGCTCATCAAAGGATAACTCTGAAAGCTAGCAAATTTTCCTTCTCTTGTGTGTGCCTATCAACAACTTAATGGTTCTGCTTTTCGGTGAGTGGTCTCCCTTAATCCAAAGATATTTACATTCTCCAAGAACTTTCTTACAACTTTTATTTAATAAGATAACTTTTGTAAATTTGTTTGAGACAACATTTTAATATTTGTCCACATACTCTACAATTTACCGTATGTAGCACAGTTCATTTCATGTTATTATTAGTTACTTCCTGTCCTAGGCTGTTTCTATAGTGAATCAGAGGAAGATGGCTGACTGTCAGCCTCTGTACTACAGTGTCTCTTAACTTATTCTCATGATCTGTACAAGAGATATGTGATGCAGGCAGTACCCAAGGGCATTTCTCTTACCCAGTTGTATGAGCAATAATAATTTCTTCCAATCCTGGCAAAGAATCTTTTAATTTTGTTGCTTCTGTTTGGGTAACTTGATAAAATTCCCAAATCTATAAGGTTGCACTCATCTTGTATGTGGGTTGCTTAACACATGCACTGTACTTTTTCCGGAATTCTCTCGGCAGTTGTAAACTTTCTATGTGCCTTTGGTACTACTAATTTCTTGTGTTCATTCCATTTTATATTCTGTTGTAGCTTTACCCCTTGGTACACAGTGTGACAATCTGCAGAATTTCCTCACAAATGTTTTAATCTGAGACTATCAGGTCCATTCTTTTGTTTTTGTTTCTCACTGTTCAGTAATCAAATAAAAATACTGTCTGTAGTTTTTTACAATCAGCCATAACATTATTTTCATAAAGCCAACTGTCATCAACAAACAATCTTTAAATTCTACTGACTCTATCTGATTTAATGTCTAATTATTTGGAGAACATTAATGTTGCTGTCACATGTGCAAACCATGAGTATCAATGTGGTGAGCTACACACCTGCTGTTCCCCAAATATGATACATCCAATAAGTGTGTTGTTGCATTATCTGTTAGCAGTTGGTTACATTTCTTCATCAGTTTGCAGGAGGGATC
Source organism: Schistocerca americana (assembly GCF_021461395.2). Classification (NCBI taxonomy): domain Eukaryota; kingdom Metazoa; phylum Arthropoda; class Insecta; order Orthoptera; family Acrididae; genus Schistocerca; species Schistocerca americana. The sequence goes on along the minus strand of NC_060130.1, from coordinate 653,030,662 downwards.
TATGTTCAAACTTCATGAATATCTTTGTCAGAAAGGTGTGAAGTCTCAAGAAAAGAATTATTATGTCTAGCAGTTTGAATGATGCTATCAAGGATGAAATATCAGTATATGTGATGTAGATAGTAATGCTGAGTTATATAAAACTATATATTGACTATATTATATAAAATGATACTAGTGGATGTTTATGCAAATGAATATTACTACACCTTTTCTGTGCGGAAAATGCTCATGGAGATCATCCGTGAAGTGGTCAACATTTTTATTGTTTTCCAGTTCTAAAGACAATGACAGACAGTGTTTAGAAAGGGTAGATTGCATGCAACCGGTGGTGGCATGTTTGTCGCTGTTAGTAGCAGTTTGTCCTGTAGTTAAATATAAGTGGATAGTTCCTGTGAATTATTATGAGTGGACCGAGCTAGGTTAATAATTGGCTTCTTTTACCAACCTCCCAACTCAGCAGCATAAGTGGCAGAACAACTGAGGGAAAATATGGAATACATTTCACATAAATTTCCTCTGCATGTTATAGTCTTAGGTGGAGATTTCAATTTACCAGATATAGACTGGGACACTCAGATGTTTAGGACGGGTGGTAGGGACAGAGCATCGAGTGACATTATACTGAGTGCACCATCCGAAAATTACCTCAAGCAATTAAACAGAGAACCAACTCGTGGAGATAACATCTTGGACCTACTGATAACAAACAGACCCGAACCTTTCGACTCTGTAAGTGCAGTACAGGGAATCAGTGATCATAAGGCCGTTGCAGCATCCCTGAATATGGAAGTAAATAGGAATATAAAAAAAGGGTGGAAGGTTTATCTGTTTAGGAAGAGTAATAGGAGGCAGATTTCAGACTACCTAACAGATCAAAATGAAAATTTCTGTTCCGACACTGACAATGTTGAGTGTTTATGAAAAACGTTCAAGGCAATAGTAAAATGTGTTTTAGACAGGTACGTGTTGAGTAAAACTGTGAGGGACGGGAAAAACCCACTGTGGTTCAACAACAAAGTTGGGAAACTACTGCAAAAGCAAAGAGAGCTTCACTGCAAATTTAAACGCAGCCAAAACCTCTCAGACAAACAGAAGCTAAACAATGTCAAAGTTAGCATAAGGAGTGAATTCAAAAGTAAAATTCTATGTACCGACTTGACAGAAAATCCTAGGAAGTTCTGGTCTTACGTTAAATCAGTAAGTGGATCGAAACAGCATATCTAGACACTCTGGGATGATAATGGCATTGAAACAGAGGATGACATGCGTAAAGCTGAAATACTAAACACCTTTTTCCAAAGCTGTTTCACAGAGAAAGACCGCACTGCAGTTCCTTCTCTAAATCCTCGCACAAACGAAAAAATGGCTGACATCGAAATAAGTGTCCAAGGAATAGAAAAGCAACTGAAGTCACTCAACAGAGGATCGTCCACTGGACCTGACGGGATACCAATTCGATTCTACACAGAGTACACGAAAGAACCTGCCCCCCTTCTAACAGCCATGTACCGCAAGTCTCTGGAGGAATGGAAGGTTCCAAATGATTGGAAAAGAGCACAGGTAGTACCAGTTTTCAAGAAGGACTGTTGAGCAGATGAGCAAAACTATAGGCCTGTATCTCTGATGTCGATCTGTTGTAGAATTTTAGAACATGTTTTTTGCTCGTGTATCATGTCATTTCTGGAAACCCAGGATCTACTCTGTAGGAATCAACATGGATTCCGGAAACAGTGATTGTGTGACACCCAACTCACTTTATTTGTTCATGAGACCCAGGAAGTATTAGATACAGGCTCCCAGGTAGATGCCGTTTTCCTTGACTTCTGGAAGGCATTCAATACAGTTCCGCACTGTCGCCTGATAAACAGAGTAAGAGCCTACAGAATATCAGACCAGCTGTGTGGCTGGATTGAAGAGTTTTTAGCAAACAGAACACAGCATTTTGTTCTCAATGGAGAGACGTCTACAGATGTTAAAGCAACCTCTGGCATGCCACAGGGAAGTGTTATGGGACCATTGCTTTTCACAATATATATAAATGACTTAATAGATAGTGTGGGGAGTTCCATGCGGCTTTTCGCAGATGATACTATAGTATACAGAGAAGTTGCAGCATTAGAAAATTGCAGCGAAATGCAGGAAGATCCGCAGTGGATAGGCACTTGGTGCAGTGAGTGGCAACTGACCCTTAACATAGACAAAAGTAATGTATTGCGAGTACATAGAAAGAAGGATCCTTTATTGTATGATTATATGATAGCGGAACAAACACTGGTAGCAGTTACTTATGTAAAATATCTGGGAGTATGCATACAGAACGATCTGGAGTGGAATGATCATATAAAATTAATTGTTGGTAAGGCGAGTGCCAGGTTGAGTTTCATTGGGAGAGTCCTTAGAAAATGTAGTCCATCAACAAAGGAGGTGGCTTGCAAATCACTCGTTCGACCTATACTTGAGTATTACTCATCAGTGTGGGATCCGTACCAGGTCGGGTTGACAGAGGAGATAGAGAAGATCCAAAGAAGAGCAGCGTGTTTCGTCACAGGATTATTTGATAATCGTGACAGTGTTACAGAGATGTTTAGCAAACTCAAGTGGCAGACTCTGCAAGAGAGGCGCTCTGCATCACAGTGTAGCTTGCTGTCCAGGTTTCGAGAGGGTGTGTATCGAATATATTGCTTCCCCTTACTTATACCTCTCGAGGAGATCACGAATGTAAAATTAGAGAGATTCGAGTGCGCATGGAGGCTTTCCGGCAGTCGTTCATCCCGTGAACCATACGCGACTGGAATAGGAAAGGGAGGTAATGAGAGTGGCAAGTAAAGTGCCCTCCGCCGCACACCGTTGGGTGGCTTGTGGAGTATAAATGCAGATGTAAATGTAGACAGAGGCTTATGGGAATATTAGGTAGCTTCTGTTAACAGAAATGCTGAAAATGAAGTGGAAAAATGTTGCTTTACTTTGATGCAGACAAACAACCATATCTGAATGGCTAAACACAAAGCATTTTGTTGAGCTAACGCCATTCACATGAAAGAAATATAAACTGACAAAAATTACTGTACATCTACATCTATACTTGACAAACTGCCTTACGGGTTGTCGTTAACGATACTCCTGATACCACAGTCTTTTCCGCCCTTTCCTGTTCCATTCACACATGGTGTGGGGAGAATGCCTGCTGGTGAGCCACTGTACGAGCACAATTTTATCTTATTTTCGCATTGTGGTTGTTTCAAAAGAAGTATGTGGGAAGAAATAATATGTTGCTTCTATTAGCATTTGGATGTACAATCTTTGTCCTAGGACAATTCAAAATAAATTCTTTTGATTGAATGCAGGCACAGACATTACTCGCACTAAACACTAAGATTCTGAGGCAGCTGAAAAATAAACTTCCTCTGTTGACACTGACTTCTGAAAGCAAATATTGATAGTGTACAGATTAGTATCAAATAAAATAAATTTTTTCTCTTGTAATACAATGTGGGATACAACAGTCCATTACCACCGTACAAGTCATAACTTGAATTTTCTGCTCCTACTTTTTGCCAGTGTCATTGAGGAGTGAACATTATGTTTGTGTATACTATCTAATTTTCTTCCTTTTCCCCTTTTTTCATTTGCGTTGTTATTTAATATATCATGACCTAAATACAGAAACATAGTTGGTGCAAGAACAGTGATATGATCAGAAATTTTTTGGACTGGAAATAAGCCACCACTCTTCTGTACCCGTGTTCATTATATGAAATGAACCAAACATCCAATAGTATTTTATCTTCTGAATTTTTGGGATGCTGAAACAGGAAAATTATGACCTAGGATTAAAAATGTCAACCTGTGTAGAAAGTTACACATTGTACCATCTAGATACATTTAGTCTGTAGCCAGCACAAGTCGTTTAGTACTGTGTTTTTCTCAGAACAACAGCGTCAGAAGCTTGATAACTGTAACATTACCACTTCAGGTGATTTCAGTACAGAGATACAAAAAGGAGGCTTTGAAATTAAATAGGTGTGTTCAGTGTAGAGAAAATATAACTCATTAGTAACTGGATGAAACACCTGTACATCAACTATAAATCTATTTTTAAAAGAGTTTCTCTTGAAAAGGAATGTATGTCACATTTTCTTTAGATGTGCAGTAAATATATAACAGGTTTACCTGGGTGCTGCTGCTCAATTTTACTGACATTGACCTTAGAGAATGGTCAGTAGCATAGGTAACTTCTACATAGCTAGTAAAACTGAAGAATACAACAAATTATTCACAGCCTGCTCTACTCTGGCAAACACACAAAATGATTTAGGAAACCATAGAATGGTCGGGATAAGGCTTTCACCCAGCAAAGTTCTGCAACACCCCTGTATTATTGTATGTCTTAAAAATGATTTCATCTACATTTATTTCATTTCTTTACTATTTGAAACCACCACATTAAAAATCCTTCTAGGGTCATATTGTATAAAGCAATAGCACAGAAAATGAACCTGGATCAACCTTAACTCGTAAATATGTGTTGTACAAATGTTAATCTAAGATTATTTCATTGTAAACTAGGATCACCTTTCACTAAAACATTTCACAGACCATGTTCAGTTGTAGTCTTTAATCATAGTGACACTGAAAAGAAAAATTTCGTTTTGCACAAATGTAATATGGAAAGCAGTAAATAATAAGGAAGTTGTTGTTGACATTCTCAGACTGCTGAGGTTCGAAATGTTTCTAGCGATTTGTAAGGTAAAAGAATGTTGGCAGTGTAATTAATGATTGCAAATAATAATTGCTCCCATAGAAGCTCTTGTAGATAACTCATCGTTAATGTGAAAAATCGTAAAGGCATTTCATAGACATTTAGTGGCAGGCTGAGAAAGAGAAATTTGAACTAATTATTGTAAACCGTTAACTATACAGTATTCAGAGGCAGCTAGTAATGATTGAACACCTATTACAGAAATGCTCTCTAGGCTTGAATAACAGTAGCTACCCAATTCATCTTAAATTTTTAACTCTCAAATGTTCTTAAATTGCTATGAGAAGGTCACGTGCATTGATGAACATAAATAATAAGCACATAAAACTCAATGAACAGTGTCTTGTTTATTGGGTAATTTATGACTGAACTGTTTCTCACTAACTCAGCATCCACATACAGGGCTGTGGTTGCAAAAGGCTGGAGTTCAGTTCCAGGTCAACCCTTTCTTCTTAGTCTTATTCTTCCCCAACCTCCCCCCACCCCCACCCCCACCCCGACTCCTACTCCTTTATCATTTCGTTCATGTTTGGCCATGTTTGTTAAAGAATAAAATGGCAAGTTGCATCATGGCTCAGAAATTTGAGGATGGCAAGAATACACCTCCAAAATGATTATGCCTAGTAAATGACTATAGTGGTACAGCCAACGGGTTCGGGGCTGAGCAGACAATGTGAATGGTATATCTCCTCCACTCTCTGTGTCGATAATTTCGTTAGTGTTGAAGAACAATGTCTCGAAAACCTGGGAACTATTGAAACTTTTGTATGCACAAAAAGCTTCCAGTATCCTTCGCCAGTGATCTGTAATATGTATGTATTCATCATGCTTAGCAAATTTCTGAAACACAGATGTAATGCCACTGCCTTCTTTGGGTTGTGTTTATTGTCAAATTCGCTTTGCCACCTAGGCAGCCGTCGGTTATCAGTTGTCCACCCATTTATTCTCTATAAACATAATTGTGACAACACCCTTTTTTTCCCCCACCTCCTGAATATCCCACATGCTGTTCTCATTCTGTTGTAGACCACTGTGGTGAGCAGCATTCTGTGTTCAAGATTGTGAAGTGCTGAGAATTATATTGTTTCTTTGTGTTTATTTTACTGACATCTAAATGTTTCAGTGTTTTTTGGCTTTGGGAGAAGTTTCTTGAGGCCTGAGAAGTTTCTTTCACTTATTTTGGTCCACCTTTACAACGCAAAACATTTAAGAATTAATACTGTATATCTGCAATGTATGATTAATATCTGCGGCAGAAGCATGATAATTTTGTTGATAGCTGACTTAGCAATGTTCTCAAGTGTGTACCGTGCTAATTCATATCAACACTGAACCTTGCTAATATAATCCAAATGAAGTGTTATACAACATAATGTGTTCATAAACTGGCTTCATCTTCTAAACCGTTGTTGTTGTGGTCGTCAGTCTGAAGACTGGTTTGATGCAGCTCCCCATGCTAGCCTATCCTGCAAAAACCATTTCATCTCTGCATAGCTGCATCCACTTGCACCAGAATACTAAATTTAAGCTTTGGTCTCTGTTTACTATTTTTATCCCACACTCTTTCTTCCATTACCAAATCAACAATTCCTTGATGCCTAAGGATGTGTCCTGTACTTCTTTTTTCGCCAGTTCATTTGTTATTTGATCTGCTCATCTAATCTTCAGCATTCTTCTGTAGCACCACATTTTAAGACAAATCTATTTTCTTCTTGTCTGAATTGCCTATCATCCAAGTTTCACTTCCATACGAGGCTACTCTCCAGACAAATAACTTCAGAAAGGAATTCCTAGCACTTACATTAAATTGGATATTAGCAAATTCCTCTTTTTCAGAAATGATTTTCTTGGTGTTACCAGTATACGTTTTATATTGCCCCTACTTCAACTATAATCAATTATTTTGCCACCTAGATACAAAATACATCTACTGCTTTTAGCATCTAGTTTCCTACTTCCCCCAGCATCATCTGATTTTGCGATCTGAAGTTTTCCCGACGTATTTCCAATTTGAACAGTTCTCAGGTATCTGACCGGGTAGCGTTGTAATTTCTCCACAATATTTCAGCAGACGTACACGCTGCCATCTTCAGGTGGTTCCTGACGAATGCTGTGCTGTTCCTCTCGGCGCCCTATATATACTAGCCGTTATCCCCATCCACCGTTCCTCTCCTGGTGTCTTTGGTGCGGCTGGCGCAGCAGCTACTGGAGGTGGTGGGGGAAGCGGCGCCTGGGTCTGAGCTGGGGTCTGCAGTCTCCCTGCTGCTGCCGGCCGGGGCAGTCCTCGATCTCTGGGACTGCATCTTTCTCTCTAGGCTGAGTGCAGGGTTCCAAGCCTGACTAAGTTTAAGGCTGCTGTCTTTATTAATTAGATCGTCCTGTAGTCGGATTTCGATGGCCTCCTTAGTAATGCAGTCCCATAGTAACGCAGTCCCAGAAGTAGGAGGATTGACAGAGTGTTTTTGTTTTTTCGTAGTCCATAGTATGGCCAGTCTTTATACAGTGGTCAGCCACAGCTGATTTAGTGGCCTGGCGTAATTCAGTATGGCGTTTTGGCGCTTGTGTTTGTGGCACCGCTCTTCTACAGTGTGGACTGTCTCCTCAATGTATGATTTTCCGCACTCTTGTGTCGTTTGCGTGCATTCCGTTTGCCGGAAACACCTCAAGAAAAATCGGCAGAATCCTGGGGAAACACAATGTGAAATGTGTATTTCGACCCCCTGCAAAAACCTTGACTCTACTGGGTTCAGTGAAAGATCACCTAGGCCTTCGAAAACCAGGTGTTTATCAAATTCCCTGTCAGTGCGGAAAATCATACATTGGGGAGACAGTCTGCACTGTAGAAGAATGGTGCCGCAAACACAAGTGCCATACTGAATTATGCCAGGCCACTAAATCAGCCGTGGCTGACCATTGTATAAAGACTGACCATACTATGGACTATGAAAAAACAAAAATACTGTGTCAATCCTCCTACTTCTGGGACTGCGTTACTAAAGAGGCCATCGAAATCCGACTACAGGATGATCTAATTAATAAAGACAGCGGCCTTCAACTTAGTCAGGCTTGGAACCCTGCACTCAGCCTGGAGAGAAAGATGATGTCCCAGAGATCGAGGACCGCCCCCGATGGCGGCAGCACGGAGACTGCAGACCCCAGTTCAGAGCCAGGTGCCACTTCCCCCACCACCTCCAGTAGCCGCTGCTCCGGCCTCACCAGAGACACGAGGAGAGGAACGGTGGAGGGGGTTACGGCTAGTATATATAGGGCGCCAAGAGGAACAGCACAGCATTCATCAGGAACCACCTGAAGATGGCAGCATGTACGTCTGCCGAAATATTGTGGAGAAATTACGACGCCACCCGATTGGATACCCGAGAACTGTTCAAATCATCTGATTTTATTCAAATACTTTCCAATACCCTTGTTTTCTTGACACTCATCTTCCCAAGAAACTATGCATCCCACTCAGCTGCTCATCCAAGTCCTTGGCCATCCCTGAAAGAATTACAATGTTATCAGCAAACCACAAAGTTTTTATTTATTGTCCGTGAACTGTAATTCCCTTTCGAAATTTCTCCTTGGATTGTTTTACAGCTTTCTTAGCACACAGACTGAATAATTTTGGGGATAGGCTACAACCTCAACTGTAGCTTCCTTTCGTGTTCTTCGACTCTTGCACTTGCAGTCTGGTTTCTCTACAAATTGTAAACAACGCCTAGTTCCGTGAATTTTATAGCTTCTAACTTAAACATTCAAAGCGTGTTGGCCAGTTCACATTGTCAACATCTTTCTCTAAATCTACAAATGCTATAAATATAGGTTTGCCTTCCTTCAGCCTATATTGTAAGATAAGTCATAGATACAGCATTGCCTCATGTCTTCCTATACTTCTCTGGAACCCAACTGATCTACCCCAAAGTCAGCCTCCCAGTTTTTTCCATTTAATGTAAATAATTTGTGTCTTATGTTTTGCATCCATGAATTTTTAAACTGGAGATTCCATAGTATTCACGCCTGTCGGATACTGTCTTCTTTCTTTGGAAAAGGAGAACTAAGATCAAAATTTGATCTCTAGTCGGCAATGTTCATAGAATCAACCTGAAGGTTCTTCTTGTAGAAGAGGATAACTTTTGCTGCATATCTGCAGGGGCTCTTCATTCATATAAAATAGCTACTTTAAGCACTTGGAAACATGTCAGTCACATGAGCTATGCATAAGGCTACAAGGGGTATGTTCAAAACATTCCATTTCTGCTGCTGCTGCTGCTGCTGTCAGTAGAATTATGTGAAGCAGTGGAATAATGTTCTGTTGATTCTTGATCTCACATGGATGCTTTTAAAAATGGGTGACTTGAAGCAGACATTTTTCTACATATCCCTCTCTACGTACAGGGTGATTAATAAAATTAAACTTTGAAAACACTGTATAAATAACACCACTGGTCAAAATGTCATCAAATTGCAACAAAATATTGTCGGAGAAGGGGAAAAACATATGGCAGAAGAAAAAAAAAATAGTGTGAAAATTGATCAATAGCTGGTGCTGTATGTGTCAGAAGACGTAAACGAAAACACCAGTCATGCGCACGACCTATTGAAGTTGGTATTAACACGCCGGGTACACAGCTTTTCCTCCTTTCACATCTGCGATGTTCACCATGACTTTCTCAATGCAGGATCATGTTCTGCTTGTAAAGCTGTATTGCAAGAATGATGACTGTGTACACGTCGCTCTGCAGAAGTTCCGGACACTGAAGGGCCTCAAAAAAGCCGTTGGTCCAATGGGTCTGGAGAAAATGATTCGGAAATTTGAAAAGACGATGTCTTTTGGTGTGCAACCTGGTAGAGAGAAGAAAAGAATTGATTCAAAGTCAGTGGAAGCAGTGGCCACAGAAATGCAGGAGGAAATGAGTGGTGGTGTGCAAACGTGTAGTGCATGGAAAATTGCCCGAACGTTGGACATACCCGTGAGCATGGTGCTTAAAATCCTACGAAACATCCTTCTTTGATATCCATTCAAAATTACCGATGTGCACGAATTGCTTCCTGTTGACCTGCCTGCAAGAGAGACCTTTACTTTAGAATTTCTTGCTCGCATAGAAGTGGACAGTGATTGGCCATGGAAGATTTTGTGGACCGACGAAGACCTCTTCTGTCTGAAAGGATAGATCAATACACAGAATTGTTGAATATGGGTTGCTTTACAGTAGTCACTATTTTCAGCTGTTATATAAGCTCCTCTCCAAATCACCCAGCCTCCATCCCCCTCCCCACCTCTCCATCTTCAGGCATCGGCGTTTGATCAGAGTATCATTGTGGCAATGATGTGAACTTGTCAGTCCATTAAAAAAAAATATTGTAACATTACTCACAGCTTTTCTTCCATCAACTGAGCACTCTTCGGATTGTAGCTGGTCAGTGGCTCTAGCAAAATAGTTAAGAGTGACTTAAACTATTTTTATAGTACCGATAATTAATAGTTTTAAGTGCGCTGAAGTACGTTCTGACTTGTCCACCTCAAGTTTCACAATTCAAAATTTCCATTGTAACAGTTGTACATAACCTTCTCGGGGTCCATAAATGTGAATGTAATGTGACAGCCTGTCTTTCACACATAAATTAGGTTACATGTGATGGTTCATGAAATGTGGCTTCATGAAACGTAGCTTCATGAAGACCAGTGGTTCCCAACCTGAAGGTAATGACCCCCTTGGGGATAAAATGGAGTTTTCTGAAGGTTGAAAACAAAAATGGTTTGATTATGGTTTAACCATGACTAAATTATTTAAAAAATAATCTCTGGTATTACTATTTCATTAGGCCATAATATATATTGGATCCTCATTGTCACCATAATCATCATCAATCATTTGGTAACCACTGCTTGATAAAAGCCTTCTCTAAACTTTTCCATTTTTTACAGTTTTCAGTTATACCCAGTAACATTGATAGTGTGTTTTTTTAATGTCATCTACTCGCCTGTTTGTTCATAGTCCTGCTCTTCCTTTGTCTTCTAGAATCTGGCAAAGAACTTTTTGGTCTGTCCATCATCCATTGGCCTGTTTACAAATCCTGTCCACCTGCAATTATATCTCATAATGGTTGTAATTACATCTTCTTTTCTAGCCTGGTCCTTGATGCCTGTTTTCCTCTCTCCCCTTGTAATTTCGAACGTGTGTCTCTATTGAACACTTAGCAACCCCTCTTTTTTTTAAATCATTTTTGTGTTAGAAGGCCATGTATCACTGCTCTGATTCAAAACTATTAATACACTCTGATTGTAAATTTCAATTTGACAAAATTTATGCTTGTTTTTGAAAACTGTATTCAGTTTATGAAACGAACACCAGGCAATTTTTACACTTTTCTGTTTATTTCTTTTGGTGTGTATCATCTTGTGGTAGTCAGCACCTGTCATCATTAATAATTTTTATTAGCAGCTTTTTTCCTGGTTTAGAAAATCAACATTTTCATGGACTCCAAGACTAGATTGCACTGGAAATAGATTTTGTTAAAGTGGAATAGACAGTATTTTGGTGAAGCATTGGCTATTGTAGCAATAAATACAAAAGTGAGGTACCAGATGAACACTGTGCATGACTTATGATGTGTATTGACCAATGCCAAATTGATTACAAAAAAGTTACATGGGATTAATTAGCACAAAACTTCTCATTGCCTCATTATTTCTTTGTTTAATCAAGAAACCTACAAAACTCATCAATTTTATTTGTTTCAATTAAATATTATTGAGTCACTTCAATTATAAGCATGTTAAACTTAAAACATTTTATATAGATTTGAATTTGTGACTTACAAACATGTTTAACCCTTTAATTTTTAATGCTGTGTTAATGTTGCACTTTTCATTTACAGTTTGTGACTGACAATAGGTATTATGTAGTAAGATACACATCTTCACATCATTCACCTAACCCTCGTTACAAGTACTTGAATTCTTCAGACCTGAATCTAATGATAGATGATTTGAAACCAAATACGCAGTACGAATTCACAGTGAAGGTGGTCAAGGTAAGTAACTGTGGACACAAAATTGTAAGCACAGTAGTTTATCATTGAGCCATAGATTGTCATTAACATTTAACTTCAAAAGCTTATCTTACATGATATGGGTAATTACAGTAAATATGGGAAGTACCCCTGGGATACCCCTGTGGACTACATTTGTGTGAATCCTCTTAACTACAGTATCACTGTAGTTCAGTAGTGATAATTTAATGTTGTGACTTTTAAGTTATGCCATATTTTGTGATTATACATTTTATTTTGCTTCAGAAGTGAGAGTAGCCAGTTCAAGAAAAAGTAGAGATTTCCCTAACTTGTAGTGATAGCCATTGTAAAGTTACATCTATGTAGTCTCTTCATCTTGGTTGTATTTCATTAGTAGACTTCCATAGCAATATGAAAATTGTTATTTGCATTATTTATTGCTCTGGACTGTATGAGATGCACTTTTGAGTGGTAGACAGCCACATTTAAAGTACATTTAAAAGTAGACTAAGCTATCAGACAAAGTCCTCCTTCAAATCTTCAGATATAGAAAACATACATTTGCGTCCCCCCTTCCCTCCCACACATACACACACAAGCGGCACTGTTGATGGTCTCCAGGAGTTGAGGCAGGTCCAACTGTGGTGAGCAGTGATCTCAGCTGAGGTATGCGTGGAGCTTGAGAACAGGCGTGGAGTAGGGAGGGTATGGGATAGTAGGGTAGGGGTGCGGAGGAAATGCTGTAATAGTGTGCAGGGATGTGATGCGGACAGTATGGTGGACTGCTAGGTGCAGCATCAGTAAGCTGTGTTGCAGGCATGGGGAGAGTAGAGAAACATAGAAGGGGAAAGGACTACACTGGTGCACTGAGGGGCTAGCAGGTGTGTGTGTTTGTGTGTGTGTGTGTGTGTGTGTGTGTGTGTGTGTGTGTGTGTGTGTGTGTGGTTTATTCCTCAATCAATCCTGTTTTGTATTGTTGTTATTTCAGCCATGATTTTTAATTATTGGGTTTTGCAGTTGCACTGTTGAATTTTTTGAAACACTATAACTTATTTCTGATATGTAATTAACCGTAGTAATTGTGCTGTCCTCCAGCTCGCTGTGTGCTGCTACTAATGTTTTGTAAGTATCAGATTACCCAGAAAACACCAGTGCTTGGATTATGGCAAGGAGTATCCATTCCTCCTACTAAAGCCTAGAAAATTTGCACCAGATAAATAGTTTTTGTTGTCAGCTCATTTACATACAGTGGCAAATGTACAAAAATATTGACATCTTATACATCCTTTTTAAAGACATTCTTCTCACATATAGACTTGATTAATTCTAACCGCCACATCAAATCTAGTCGTCAATTTTTGTCCTGTCGTGGTATTTGTTAACTGAAAATTCACCAGAACTCTGATTTTCTTAAGTGAAGTACTAAAATAATGTTCATCATACTTTAAAATCTAATCTATAAATGTCATAAATGACCTTGTTTGAGCATTATGATGGCCCTTCATTGTTTTTTCTGCTTCCTGTTTCGTCTTCCAGTGAGCTTTTTGTGCATAACATGCCCAATACCATGAACCTATTTCATCTGTGAGGGGTGGAAGAAACTCACACTGCAGTACATAGGAAGTGATAGCAGTGCAGATATCCCTTGCATATACCACGAAATGCCAAAAGTCATGGCTTATCTACCTAATATTTTTATGACCTCTTTAAATGTGCTAAAATGCAGTATGTGGCATGGATTTTGCAATTTAGCAGTAGAAGTATTTTTACAGACTTTTGGCCATTCGCTCGTTTAACGTCATTAGATCACACATTTTTAATTAGGGAATGATTGAAATCATCCTTCACATTTTTAGTCTGTTTGAATACAAACACAAATTAATAAAAAAAAAAACTGTATTCAGTGCACAGTCTGCTGCAGAGTGAAAATTAATTCTGGAAAACTGAATTTACTTCACTCTTACTCTTTTCTCTGTGGATACAATATTAACAAAATAATTTTTGTGTCTAAGCCAGCTATTTCTAAAGACAGAGAATTTGCGGTACGTGTTTACAAAAACTCATTCATCAGTGAAAAACGCAGAAAATCATTTTTAATTAGGGCAACTGAACTACCTGTTTTGAACTTCAGTTTAGTAGTGTGGTGCAACTTCTTTCCCTCTGTCTTCTTTTACTCCCCTTCCCCTCTCCAACCTCCACACCTGAGATAGAATTGTTATCTACCTGTTTCCCTTTTATTATTCCTCTCTATTTGTAGTCACTGCCGTACTTTGTTATTTGGTATCACTCATACAGTGCTGTGGTATCACTCATACATTGCTGTGGTATCACTCATACATTGCTGGCATTTCTGACATTGTAACACCATGAGGCATGAAACGGACATCAAATTGATGTAAAGTGTGCTACGTGATATGATATGCAAATGACTAACATTTCAGAGCAGCTTCACAAGGTAGATAAGTGTAATGCCATCTACATTCTTCATACAAGGAAAGATTATGCATTAGGTTTCTCATTGAGAAAATTGTTTCGAGAAAATCAGTTTATGCCTTGTTTACCCCTATGTGTCAGAATTAAACAGCGGCAGGGTCATGGCCTATTGAGACTGTGGTTTATCATTCAAGATATTTATACTAACATTTGTAAGGATGTCAAGACTGTCATGAGAATATATAATTGATGGATTTAGAGAGGGGGGGGGGGGGGAGCACACTCAACATCATGCAAGATGTCAACAGCCCAATGACTAGCACCTGAGAAGAGAGAGATATTATTCACTCATCTGTGCGGGATTGTTGTACAGATGGTCACATACCAAGATTCACAAAATGGCCTATTTTGCAGGGAGACAGGTACCCATGATGACGTCTTGAGTGCCATGGACTGTCAGCACAGCAATCATTGTTGCGCCTTACTTGAAGTGATGTTAGAGGAAGGCACTGACAATGCCAGATCCAATGACAACTTTGGAAGTAGAAGTGGCACCATTTAATCTTTTTAGATTTATCCTCGTTCTATGTGGAGCTTCACAATGGACATATCCATATGTGGAGGCTCTGATCAGAATGAATGTTGCCAGACTGTGTTCATTGTCAGTATACAGGCCTAGCTCCTGTTGTAATGATATGGATTGCCTATGGGTACATGACATGATCACCTCTGTTTCACACAGCTTGGAATTTGGATAGCAGTCGTTACACTTCTAATGTGTTAGGGCTGATGGCTGTGCCCTATCTTTGAGGTCTCTGTCACTTTATCTTTTAACAAGATAATACAAAACAGCATGTTTCTCATGCTGTCCTGACTGACATATGTACAGAGGGATTTTGACTGTTGCTGTGGCCAGCATGTTTCTCAGATCTCTCTCTTTGGAAACATCTAGTTGTTTGTTACTGGAGACTTACACACACTTGCCAACCCATAAGATTGATGAACTGTAACATAGAGCTGAAATAGTGTGGAATGACTTATCTGTATCCTTAATATGAGCTTGGTATGACTTGATGCCCAGCTTGGTTAGAGCCATTGTTTTTACCAGAGGTGACAGTTCTGGTGTTGTAATGTTGGGGCCAGCAATGTAGATTCCATATATCAAATATTTAAAGTCTTTATAAATCTTTCCTGATAGGGGCGACGATCTAGTCCATGGAGCATGGTTGTTATGAATATGACGCAAGAAGAAAGACCATCTTCTCAGCCTCGAGATCTGACTGTTGTTCCTGTTGAAGACAATCCAACAATTGTGAATTTGAACTGGCAGCCACCAAAGCAGTCAAATGGCCCAATAACAGGTATGTGATATTGTATGTCCATTCACCCTCTTAAGTCAAAACCCTCCTTTGCAAGTACTGAGAAATACATTGTAGGGAGTATCTGTACCATTCAATAGTGTTTCCTTCCAATTTCATTTACAAAGGCATGTAAGAAAAATGTGTGCTCCACCACTCTCACCTCAGCCTTCACAGGATGTAATTATCCCAACAGCCTAGTTGAAAAGCAGATTTCCCGGACCACCACAACCAATCCTCGTATTGCTGATCCCTCCGAAAAATCACTTTGGACCACACCACTTGTCACCCAGTATTATCGTGGTCTTGAATGTATTAATCAGCTACTTTGACAAGACCATGACTTCCTAAAATCATGCCCTAATATGAGATCCATTCTGTCTGAGATTTTGTGCACCACACACAGAAAACCTTTTTGTTGCCCTTCCAATCTCTGCAATATCCTTATCAGACCCTGTGCTTCCTTTTCTACCCATCTCCCCACCCTATAACTCCCACCTCTGTGACTGTCCCTGCTGCAAGACTTGCCCTATGCACCTCCTACCACCACCCATTCCAGCCCTGTAACTGGAAAAACATATAGTATCAAAGGGAGAGCCATCTGTGAAACGACATGTCATATACCAGCTGTTATGTAAACACTGTTCAGCCTTTTACATCGCCATGACCACCACCCAGCAATCAATCAGGATGAATGGGCATATGCAGAGGGTGTACACCAGCAACACACAATATCCTGTTGCAGAACATTTTCTACAACATGACAAACAAGATTTACAACATGACAGTCACAACCTCGGTGTCTGTTTCACCACACGTGCCTTCTGGATTCTTCCCCCAGACACCAGTTTCTCAGAACTCAGCAGGTGGGAACTACTGCTACAACATATCCTTGATTCTCGCCATCCACCCGGCCTTAATTTATGTTAATTCTTTCCATCTCAAAATTTCTTCACAGTAACTATCCCTTTCATCCCTCCATTTTAGTTTTCCACATCTTTCATTTTCTGACTATTTTTCACTGTCCCTCTCCCACCTCTACTACATACAGTGCACTTAGCTTTTCACTCTTATCGACTTGTGCACAATGCTTTAGTAGTAATCTCTGTGTTGCATATTACCCTGTCTTCCACTTTTAAGCTCTCAGGTTTTCAAATCTCGTCTAGTGAAGTCCCCCAACAATAATCCGTCTGGTAATCCTCCCGTGACCCAGAGTTTTGGGGGACTTTTCTGAACTGTAGACCTTTCCACCTTCCTCTAAACCTCTCTGCTCCTTTTTCTTCACCCCTCTTCCTTCCCCTTCAGGTCTTCTGCCAGAAGAAGGAGCCATTGGCTTCGACAGCTTAAACCTTTGTGTGTGTGTGTGTGTGTGTGTGTGTGTGTGTGTGTGTGTGTGTGTGTGTTCTCGCACCACCACTTGGTGAGTAGATTTACTTTACAGTCATGTTTGTGAAAATTTGGAAACCAAGAAGCATATTTGTGACTGAAATGAACTTGATACTGCAAATTAGAGATGTGACAATACACCAGTGATAAGGAATGTAGAATTGTACCTGATATCTAACTTTGGGAATTCAGTGGGGCATGAAGCCCTTCTGCATGCTTTAACTGGGACCTGTAAACTTTGACCATGCAATCAAACAAAGTGTGGAAATATCCTGAGAGATATCCCACCATAAAATTTGTTTACATGTCAACAAAACATCAATGGTGGTTGTTGGAGAAGCATGAAAAACAAGTTGCAAAGCAACAGAATCCCGGATGTATTTAGTAGATGACAAGTGGGGCCAGGAAATCAGTGGTACTGTTTTTCCTTTGAGGATGACCTGCAAGGTTGGCACATCACATGACCTGGCATTATTCCACTGAAATATGGCATGCAGTGCTGTCTAAAGGAGCAACAGTTTATTGAGCTGTGAGACTTCATTGATATAGGGGTTGCTGTTTGAATTGCTCTCACTATAAAGGATTAAAGATCATGAGTTGTATCCAGTGACACACAGAAGCATCATATTTGACATTTACCCCCTATGCTGCTCATTATTGTAGTCTGCCAGATTGGCGGCACCATGACACATCATGATCACTGCGGTCACCTTGTGCTACCTATGATTATTGGGTATTTTTAATTTCACTTTTTGTCACTCATAAATATAAATGACAATATTTGAAAAATTCTAAGATTTTAATTTAAGATATTCTTCCTGTTTCTGTTATAGATTCTGAAGATGACCAATGTATAGCTATAACTTGTCATGATTAAACTGCTTGTTCTACTGTTTCAGGACATGTTTTCACAAGGAAACTATTATTTTGCTCTCCTCTTTTAGTGTCTTGCAAAATTAACTCAAGAACATATTTTGGCTGCCCAATACTTACCATCAGTGGACCAAATTCCAAATACTGATTGCTATATTATGTTGCAATGTGTGGGTTCTAAAATGGACAATGAACAACACAATAACAATTATGTAAAAAATGTTTATTTAACTCAGTGAATTGAACACAAATGCAGTGAGATTGAAACAGTGTATTGTAGAGAGTGCCAATGTTCATAGCTGAGTCCTTTATACTGTAGTCAGTGATGGGGAGAGGTTGAGTACTCGCAGGCATTGTTCATGATACAGAAGGGGCCGGTGATAGGCTGTGGTGGCCTCTTATGCACTTTAATAGTAGTGATGTGTGCACTGGTTGAGAGGAGTGTGTCTGTAGGACAGTCATCGTTGAAGAACATGATTGCTATATGGCTGCCTTTGGTGGTGTAATGCCTGGTGCCAACCTATGAATTATGTATTGACATGATGTCATGTTGTCTGTCAAAGTAGACCACACTGAGGATAGACTGTTAAGAACCATCTCATTTGCTTGGAAGAGAATAAAAATCGAAAACAGAAATGATCATAAACTAACGATGGAAACTGTTGGAAGGCATTAATTAGAATATTGATTATTGTCAGTATATCATTGATGATGTGTTAGAAAACTTATAAAGCTGGGAAAAAAGGTATCACTGTAGAAGACATGCATATATTAGAAATGTTATGTGTTCATGAACAAGTCAGGTGAAAGAGCATTCTTTTAATAGAAAAACTGAATAACTAAACTGGAATTCTGAACACACAAGATACGGCAAGCTTTTTCACCTCGCTCTCTCCTTGATTGTGCATATAAATCTAAAGACACTGTGTCATAATTTGTTTTGGGTGAGACGTAGCCCCTGTTGCATTTTACAATTGTTGCTTCAGGCTAGGTTTTCCATTATACTTGGGGAGAGGGTTAATATACTCACTAACAGAGGATACTGATAGTCGATCTGAGGCACTACAGTTAGCACCTGTCAGTTGCTACCCGAGGTGCAATCACAGGGTCACTTGAGAGGACCCAATAGCAGCACAGATCTAAGCATGCGCCTGTGGGCCAGTCCCCTTTAGTACGCCACATGACCTCTGTTAAGTCTCGCCTAGCTGCTATTTGGATATCTACCCTGCTTTGGACGTAGACTTTCCGGCTTATGTTCTGGTGTCTATACAGTGCTCTGCTCAGGACAATTTTGGCTTTGTTCCCACATTACGCATTCGTGCCGAGGGCAGTTACTTTAGTGGTGATGAGTTTTAATCCTATTGTGTTTATGCTGACGTGTTTGCCTGTGGTTCCTGTGTTAGAGACACCAACATTATGTAACATTAGCAGCAACAGCTGTCACTGCAGCAGCAGCTACAACACCAGTATTTTGAGGCTTATAAGCAATGACACAAAGTACAGCAGGCCACTCTTCTCCAGCCTGTGTCTCGGTAGCAGTGACCACATCAGTCGATGGCTGTAGCTACACCCCACCACTATATGCTGCATTTGACGAGTCGTTGAAGAACTGGGAAGCCTACCTCCATTGTTTTGAACTCTACCGTTTTGCTTACAACATTTATGGTAGGCAGCAAAGTGCTTTGTTTTTGTCTTCGAGTAGTTGTTTATACGAAATGGTGCAAAAATTGAAACCACCCTCAGATAGTAGTGAATTGTCTTTCAGCCATCTGTGTTTTCTGTTAACCGAATACCACAGTCAGCAGACACAGCTTTTTGTGTTTAGATTGCAGATTAATCAGTATTAAGGTACCTTTACACTGAAAACCAACTCCAACAAACAAAAACATGCAACTGTTGTAAGTTTGGCAAAACTGCAACTGCTGTGAGTTTGGCAGACATACAACTGTTGAAAAATGTTGACAACAGTTTCAAGCTCTTGTAAACAAATGTTCGGCATTTTTATTTTTTGCTACAAAAAAGCAATAGAAATGGATTCTGACTGTGAAGATCTGCCATTTGTTATAGCGGGAGATGATGCTTTTGCTCTTTCAGAGTACATGATGAAACCATACGCAGGGTGGCAAGAGAGAGGCAGCCATAAAGAATGTTTAATTACCAAATATCTCGCGCTAGAAGAATTGTGGAGAATATTTTTTGGAACATTGTAAGCAGTTTTTCAGTGTTTTAGAACAATTACGCACTTAAGTCCTGAAAAAGCAACATTAGTGACTTCTGCAACTGTGTCTTTGCACAGTTTTCTTAGAAGAACTAAAGGAAGTGCCACAGTTTACTTACCACTTTGCAGTTTTGATGTGGAAGGTCCAGAAACAGTCAGGGTTTCAGATATCAGTTGAAGGATGTCTCCGCAAAATAAATTTCTTCAGAGAAAGGGAGGCAACACAGGAAGAACCACAAAGAATGTAAAGAACGAATTTGTTATCTACTTTGTGTTGGATGTTGGTAAAGTGAAATGGCAAGAGAAATACGCATACATAAATATCGAGTGAAAAGGCAAATGCCATTAAAAATTTCTGAACAAAACCTGTATAGCTTTAGTTATTAACAATATAAGCTATTAATTTGCAAACTAATTTGTATCAGATGTTGACAAAATGATATGACAAGAGAAATAAATTAATTTCCAGCAAAAATACAGATGTAATTACAAAATTTCCAACCAAAAGTCTTACAGCTTCTGTTACGCTATGAATGACATTTTTCTTACGATTGTAAATATTTGTCTTCCTGGCTTGTTCACGCCTTCCAAAAACTTCATATGCTTGTAAAATATTGATTTCGGAACATAGATCTCAGTTGTCCCAGACCCACTTTTAGTTTTGACCATTTTGCAATGGGCACGATTGTACTGTTTTTTCATATTTGTCCATTTCCTTTCACACTCCACAAGTGGTACACCAACTTTATCCGAAACTCCTTTCAACAAATCTTTCCTTTTATATCTGTCTTTATATGCAGAATCAGAAGGATCCTGTAGAGGTTTTCTCATTTCAATTTCTAATAAAAACTGAATTGTTAGATCTGTTGAGAGCTCGTGAGTTGCCATTGTCGAAAGAAACACATCAGACAAACAAAGAAACACAGCAGACGATATGGCAAATGTGCATGCACAAGTCACACAACCCTGCCACGTGTTTGCTCACTGAGCATAAACTGCAAACTCAGACAAAAGTTCCTTCAACTAGTTGTCCAGATTCGTGACTTTAAACAACTGTTGACAACAGGCGAAAACTAAGTCAAACGTCCAGTTGAAAACAGTTGTCAACTGAGTTGGTTTTCAGTGTGAAGGTACCTTTATAAACAATGTGGACAGTCATACGCAGCATGTGCTGCTGACGTACAGGGTCTCACACACGTGCAATTTCACATGTCAACGGTAAAGTCTCCTATGCAGAATCATTTATTTGAAATGTGATTGTATGCTTTACCCCTCACAGGGAGATCACCACAAAGGCTTTAGCTAAACCTGCTCGTAGTCTTGGTGAAGTACTTCAAATTGCTAAGTTTTTGGAGCTGCCTCGAAAGCTAGCAGGTTTTTACAACCTACACTCAGGTTTCCCAAGTTGTTAGTAACTGTCGCAAGCACTGGGGAGTCCAGATCACTGACATTTCATGAGAGACTTACATATGTCAATGATTCTGTTCCTTGCTCAGCATCGAATGACCTGTGTTTGTAATGTTTGTGGCTCAGTAACACCGTCCCTCCTTGGTGTTGCAATTCGTATCATGCATGTCGAAGAACCTTCAGTGCTGTCCAGAATGCAGCAGTGAGCATAACAGAAGCTGATGCCCGCATCATGCAGCAAACTGTTGGTAATCACAGTCACGTGGCCATCGTCTGTCAACAGATTGCCAACCAGCCATGTACTCAGTGGCAATATGAAGACAAAGCTGTGGTACATACAGTCACGGCTGCAGAACTGGCGATCTCCTTGCTGCCATGCAAGCTCACTTTGGCTTTTACACTGCTTGGTCAGTCTGTGGAGTTCCAACTAGACACAGGCACAGCCGTTTAGTTTAATCAATGTGGACACACATTGCTGGCTCAGTTTGCCTCCCTGGTGACAGGCCCAGAATGGTGTCCTATCTTACAACCAAGGGTCCATTCCTTTCCTCGAAGAGCTGTTGCTGGCAGCTAAGTACAAAAACATTTAATGCGTGCTGACTTACTCCCATACTGCTACAAATTTTTTTGGCATAGACACCTATACCTGTTTTGTATTTACAGTATAGGACCAAGTTAATTTAATGTCAGCCACAGTGCCTTTCTGTAATCTTGATGCCCTGTGCACATTGTATTATGAGACTTTCAAATCGAGGATGTGATGGGCAGATAGCTTTATGGCTCACATTTCTTTGAAACCTTCTGCAGTACCGAAGAGGCTGTTCAGGCAAAACTCGCGAAGCTTCAGAACCAAACCGTTTTCTCCCAGCTTCCACCAGTCGGTGGAAAACACCTGTGGTGGTCATTAACACTTTGAGTGCCAGTCTGGTTAGACACTGGACTCGCATCTGGGAGGACGACAGTTCAATCCCGCATCCGGCCATCCTGATTTAGGTTTTCCGTGATTTCCCTAAATCGCTCCAGGCAAATGCCGGGATGGTTCCTTTGAAAGGGCACAGCCAACTTCCTTCCCCATCCTTCCCTAATCCGATGAGACCGATGACCTCGCTGTCTGGTTTCCTTCCCCAAACAACCCAACCCCAACCCAAGTGCCAGTCAATTTTGTAAATCTAGCTTTTTATCGCCATCTCCTTCATCCAGTGCTGGAATTTGAATTATAATTTCACTCCCTGGTACAGACTCAAGAAACAACATGAAACTATTTTTCTTACTTTGAAATAAGAGTGACTGAATATTTCAGATAGTTCTTTTTTGTGTGATAGAGCCAGAAACACAAAACTTCACTTTGCATACATACCACACTGAAATGACATATTTCATTTGTGCTCCAGTGATCTGCAATAGATGGTCACTCACTAATGCTTATATGCAAAATGCCTGCAATAAATTTTCAAATGTCATCCAGGCTGACTGTTTTCGATTCCTGAATTAGATTAATAATAAGTAGCCTCTTCATCCATGTCATCAGCATCAAAACAATTGCTACAACCTTTCTGATTCTTCAAGAATGCAAAGAATATTTGCATCACTGAGTGGACTGTTGCCTTGAGTGCACAATGTGCTAATAGTGACATCTACCATTCATGTGACTAGTTTGATTGTTTCAATTGCCAGACTGCATTGTCATGAACCACAGTGGCAGAAATGTATAGTAGGAGTATTTATGTGCCTTCTTGTATTTGTAAGACAACTAATATTACTCATGAGAGCTAA
The DNA here is from genome assembly GCF_021461395.2 of Schistocerca americana. Taxonomy (NCBI): domain Eukaryota; kingdom Metazoa; phylum Arthropoda; class Insecta; order Orthoptera; family Acrididae; genus Schistocerca; species Schistocerca americana. The sequence continues at coordinate 653,007,438 of NC_060130.1, read as the reverse complement.
CAGTTGAATGAGGAGTCCTGACTGTAATATTATGGGCATGGAAGCCTGTAATATAATGGACATGGCATTCTTTCCATCATTGAAGACAACCTAATATTACGAGCATGTCGTTACGTGTTTGTGGTAAACTTGAAGTCTATGGTTAATTCACAGATTAACATTGATCTGTACCCACTCTATTGACCAGAGGAGTTCTCTAAATTAGCTGGAGGACACGATTTTTTGAAAACTGATTTAAAATATGTATACTTCCAACTGCAGCTGGATGAGTTGTCTTGGCAGTTCCTAGTTTTAAATATGCTGTTTGGCTTGTACAGGTATAATTGATTGCTGTTTGTGGTTGCAAGTGCATTCAACATTTCTCAAAAGTATTTGGAACAGTTGATTCAAGATATTCCGCACTATGTCAACTATTTGGACGATATTACCATAACAGGGGGCGGGGGTTGCATGCAAAACACCGCAAGAATCTTGAATCCCTTATTAAGCTGCTCCAGAAAAATTGTTTACATTGCCAGTTGGAAAAGTACAGTTTCTTTGCCCTCGTCATCAGCTAGCTGGGGCACATTCTTAGTTATGAAAATATTATGCCCACATGTGACCATGTCGACATGATGATAAAGATGGCAACACCAACCAACCTTTAACAGATGCAGTCATTTCTAGCGAAAATAACATATTACGCCAAATTTATTCTCTAAGTATCGCAGATCACACACCCTCTCAATCAGCTGCGAAAGAAGGTAATCAAATTATTATGATGGGCTGCCTTTCAACAGGCTTTTCGGCACCTTATGGACAATCTCAACGTAGCTCCATGACTGATGCCTTATATGCTTGGTCTGCTGTTGACTCTGGCGACAGGCATGTCCCAGTTTACTGATTGTGGCGGTTTTGTCAGGTGGTTTGGAGCACCTTAAGTGCTTTGCCTACAAAACTTTCAGTGCTGAGCAGCTCAGCTATTACCGTATTGAGAAGGAGATTTAGCGATCATTTACGGAGTCAAGAAGTTGCATGTATGTGTGTATGCCAGCAATTTCACCTGTTGACTGACCACAAACCATTGTCTGGGCATCAGTCTAAGTTTGAATATGAATGTGTAGCAACTGCAGTGCTGGATACTGTTTTCAAGCGAATACCATTATGAAATCCATTTTCACCCCACCGCCCAATACGCCAGTGTCCTGCCTTCCTCTTGGGACCAATGTGGAATTTAACCGTCAGAAAACTGTCGTCTCGCCACCCCCAACCCAGATCAACAGCTCCAAACAGCCTTGGATGAATTCCCACTCACAACTTGCAAGGTCACCTTGGCATCCTGCCACAACCCAGTCCTGCACAAGATTTTGTTGGCAGTCCAAAAGAGGTGGACAGAGCATTTCACCAGACCAACCCAGTTTTTTGCAATTATTTTGCACTGTACTACCAACTCAGCACCACACAGGGTGTCTTGAAATTGGACACGAAGGACTCTGACTGCCAGGTTGTCATTCTGCCCTCCCTTTGGGTCGCACATCCGTCATCTCCTCCATCCATCATGTTGGGAGACTAGCTATATGCCTGTGCTTCGCAATGGAAGTTAGAGAAGAGTCTTTGCATACCATTGCTATTTATGGCTCTGTACCTCAGTCAGTAAAAATGGAACCCTTACAGGATCGCTGTGTCAATAAATTCCAATATAAATTAACCTCATGAAAGAAGCAAAGCAGTTTTGTTAAGCACGAAGCAAAATCAGTAAATCGATGTATCATAGGAAACTAAATTCAATATTAATTGGTATTCATAAAGATAAGATTGCGTTACTTGATTCTGTCACTGAGGTAAAAAAAAATCTAACATTGACCTCTATTGGTTCATTGACATACCATTGCAAATGTAAACACCACAAGCTATGCTTACATTACCTGTGAAAACCCCATGAAAATTCATCTTCTTGTTTTGGAGGGTAGCCTATGCAAAGAGAGAGGCACCATTTTACAGTACTGTTATTTGTATAGTGCACATGACTCATATGTTAGAAAGGCAAAAGAACGGACCCACAAAATTACAGACCAATATCCCTAACATTGGTTTACTGCAGAATCCTTAAACATATTTTCCGTTCAATTATAATAAATTTTCTGGAGACCAAGAAGCTCATGTTCATGAATCAGCATGGTTTTAGAAAGCATCGCTCGTGTGAAACTCAGCTTGCCCTTTTCCCACACAGTATATTGTGAACTATGGATGAAGGGCAGTAGGCAGATTCCACATTTCTAGATTTGCAGAAAGCATTTGACATTGTTCCCCATTGCAAGCTGTTAAAGAAGGTATGAGTACATGGAATAGGTTCATAGATATGCGAGTGGCTCAAAGACTTCTTAAGTTATAGAACCCAATATGTTGGTCTCGACAGCAAGTGCTCATCAGGGACAAGGGTATCATCAGCAGTGCCCCAGGGAAGTGTGATAGGACCACTATTGTTCTCTATATACATAAATAATTTGGCTGGCAGGGTGGGCAGCAATGTGGAGCTGTTTGCTGAGCAGGATACAAGATGACTTAGACAAAGTTTCTAGTTGGTGCGATGAATAGCAGCTAGCACTATATGTAGAAAAATGTAAGTTAATGCAGATGAGTAGGACAAACAAACCCGTTATGTTTGCGTACTGCATTAGTAGTGCTCTGCTTGACACAGTCATGTTCTTAAATATCTGGGCATAATGTTGTAAAGTGATATGAAAAGGAACGAGCATGTGAGGAGGGTGGTAGGAAGGGCGAATGGTAGCTTGGGTTTATTGGGAGAATTCTAGAAAAGTGTGGTTCATTTGCATAGAAGATAGCATAAAGGAAGCTAGTGTGACTCATTCTTGAGTACTGCTCGTGTGTTTGGGACCTGTACCAGGTTAGATTAAAGGACGACATCAAAATAATCCAGAGGCGGGACATTACATTTGTTACTGGTAGGTAACAAATGTTACAAGTGTTATGGAGATGCTTTGGGAACTTAAATTGGAATCCCTGGAGGGAAGGCGACATTCTTTTTGAGGATTACTTTTAAGAAAATTTAGAAAACAGGCATTTTGAGTTGACTGCAGAGCAATTCTGTTGCCTCTAACACATAAGGACCATGAAGATGAGATATAAGAAATTAGGGCTCTTACAGAGGCATATAGATAGTCTTTTTTTCCTCATTCTGTGTGTGGGTGGAACAGGAATGGAAATGACTAGTAGTGGTATGGGATACCCTCCGCCAAGTGATGTAAGGCAGATTGCGGAGTACCAACGAAGATGTAGATGTAGATGTAAATGTGCGTGAATGCCAGACAGGACATTTACTAGTCCACCATCGATGCTGATATTGAGTGCATGTGCAATTCGTGCCGTGCCATGCCATGCCTCTCTCAACGAGGCATCCTCTGCTCAACAGTTTTGGCTGTGGCACCATCTTGAACACCCTTAGGAGAATGTCCACATCTATTTTGTAGGGCTATTTCAGGACACTATGTTGTTGCTGGTAGTGGACGCCCTCTTGAACCTTCCATTTGTCGCTGTCAACCATCACCTCTGTTACCATCAGTGCCCTTGAGAGTATTTTTTCCATTGAGGGGCATCTTAAATCTTCCAATTTACGTCTGCTCAGCAAAAGGCTTTCTGTCGCAACAACGGTATCAACCACCCGACCACTGCCCCTTCTTACCATGCCTCCAACATGGAAGCTGAGTGGATGATCCGCACCTTGGAGACTCAAATGCAGAATGCCTTGCAGACATCATTGACCGAGAATGCATTACACAGCTCTCTGATAGCATATTGGTCCACCTCAATTAGTGGGGTCAGTCTGGACTCGCCATTTTAGACCACCTGTATCCCATGCAGCATTCTTATCCTGCATACAGGCCCACTTACACTCGGTGCTCTTGTATCTGGACACACACATTTGGACAGTGTCTGGGGTGGACTGAAGGCCTCATTCTGGGCCACAGGGGTCGTCAGCTGTTTGACATTGTGATGGGTTATTTTCACCTGACCCACTACTGCAACCAGCTCCTGTCATGAGCATAGTTGCAATAGGCACCCTGTTCTTATCTCCCCCACCTGTTACCCACATACTGGACAAGAGGGTTGCCTCCAGCCGGTTCTTTTGCTCTGTCCTGCCACCTCCTGTGCTGAGGTACAACCTCCACCCACACTCGCACACGACCAAGTAAGAGGATCACAGCTTGGGAATGCATGGAGGCAGAACCAAATTCTCCATCCCTTACCTCAATGGCCCCTGAGCAACCCCTTTCCTTGGGCACACTGCCGCCTCCCCCACGTGGGTTGATCTTCCTGACAGGTCAACTCTGAGGGGATGGTCCTCACTCCATTAGCAGAGAGTTCTGCCGCTCCACTTGCTGCTGCCGCTCCACACGCCCCAATTCGCCAAAACTGACACTGCTGGTGAAGGATATCTATAGCGGATCTGAAGTACTACACTTAGTATTTGTTCAGTGCCACCAGAGGTGCGATCACATGGTCACGGGTGCAAACTGATAGCAGCACAGAGTTAAGTGAGCAAATGTTAGCCAGTTTTATTTAGTAATTTGCTCTGTTAAATCTCGCCTAGCTGCTATTAGGATATCAGTCTGGCTTACATTCTTGTTGTTTATGCATTGCTCTGTCTGGTTAAGATGTTAGTACCAAATGCCAGAAGGAAGAAATGTTGTAAATTTAAAATACTGTAATGATAATATGTGTTTCTTTTCTAATAATAATCATAAATGGTTCAAGGTGTGCTATATACATTAATGTGATGTATCCTCTAGTAAAAAATGGGATCAGAATTGAACTGTAATTCGAACTCTGTTATGCTGGACTGTTTTGAATGTGCCTTGCAAGCTTGTGGGAGAACAACTTGTTACAGTAAGGATTTTACAAATTTTAGAGTGACAGTCAAGTTGAAACCTCTCAGTATCCTGACAATGGCAAGAGCACTTATTTTATAGTGTTCTCAGAGATACTGAAGCCTGTTTTATTCCCTTGGGCTCTTAAGAGCTATCACCAAAAATAATTATAATTAATTGTGTTCTCTTTCATTTTCTAAATTTTTTATTTGATGTTTTGTTCTATTTTAGGCTATGTTATTCTATATACCTCTGATAACACATTGAATGATCGTGATTGGGTGGCAGAAGGAATTGTTGGTGATAAAATGACGACGTCAGTGAAGAATCTTAGTCCACAAACAACGTATTATTTTAAGATACAGGCGCGTAATAATAAAGGATACGGGCCTTTTTCTGCAGTTGTAACATTTACCACTGGAATAGGTAAGTCAGTAATGTATATTGTCAGAGCTCACTGATCTGCGTGCTGTATTATTTCTCATGATTCAAACAATATTTGTCTCAGTGTATCTTATGTGGTTACAGCCTCTGGTTGCTTAAATGTTACAGGTTAACAACACATATAACTGTCCGTTTCCTCATAAGTTGTTCACCACAGCTGCTGTTGCACACAGATATATTCAGAAGATCCATTCACACATTAATCTCATTTTTAATTAATTTATTGATTAATTCATTCTATTTTGATTCACTGTGCACCCTATACATCAATGAGAAAATCCAGATAATGCACCCTAGTTAACCTTTGTGATGGCATGTATGGCCATATTAATCTATTGTCAAGTACTCCTGCCTGTCTATTGATTGAGAATTGGTGTTGATGCCCTCTTTCCTGAATTACTTGAGGATTTACACTTGCCCATACATGCTGGTTATGGGAATTCACAACACCATGTCTTGTGAACCCTGCCTCATTGATAAATAAAATCTGGATGTGAACAGTGGATCTGCGGCACACTTCTGTGACAGCCATTGACAGAACCGCCTCTGCCATGATGATCCTGTGACCTTAGGGCCTGAATGCGCAGTAGATGATATGGGTACAGCAATTGTTCATGAAGTACCTCCCAGATAAGAGAGTGAGACACCCCTTCTGCTGCTGCTAATCATCACACACTGTTCCCAGGGGTTTCTTCCACTGAATGTAGCACACAATCCTCCATGACAGGCATGCAGACTGTGCAGGGCCTTCCAGTGTCATTCTTCCCAGGTTGCAAGGGTACGTGCATCCCTCAGACACTGGAAATGTCTGCTGAGCAGCTTATCGGTGAGGGGGGGGGGGGGGGGGGGGGGGGGCATTTTTCAGCGTAGAGGGCAAAGGCTCGCAAGCTACATCCACTTGCTAAACCATAACAGAATATCATATCTGCCATTTCACGTATCGAGTAGTTGCCGTGAATGGCTAACAAGTGGTGGAAGACAGAAAATGTAAATGTGATACACAATTTATATGTACAAACAGCGCAATAACAGTACATACGTAAGTGAATCTGCATTTGGAAGAAGGTAAAACACTATGATGCGTACCCAGGGGTGACAGTACTGTACAATAGGTCACACTAACATAACGAAAACTAACATAGCTTACAACAAGATTCAAACCACATAACTGACAGCAGATCACCTAATGGTGAGTAAGACATCATAATACCCTGCCAACAAGTTTGAGGGAGCACCAATCCATTGACTATGCTAATATCTGCAACGAAGCGTCACACAGCCCTTTCTATAAACACTTGTTTATCTTGGAAGGTATGTGTTTCCGAATCCATGTTTATTGGACTTGTTTTTCTTGTTTCAATGAGTACTACCATCTCTCAGAGTATTCAACACTTTTTTTTTTTAACACCGTGTGTGTGTGTGTGTGTGTGTGTGTGTGTGTGTGTGTACGCTCACTTGAAGTGTAACTTTGTGTGTGCAGTGTAACTTTGTTACAAGTGAAGTAGGTCAACACAATTAATTTTGAACATTACAACTGGTGTACAGAACTATTTCTGTTTATTGTGGAGTTCCTCAACAGTCATGTATAAGGTTGATAAAATAGATGTGCTCATATTTGAAGTGACTGTGCAATTAGTTCTTTATATTTTCAGTAAATGAGCTTTTGTCAAGGAGTGGCTTCATTAGTTGAGCAACACTGAGCAATGTGACATAGATATGATTAGATTAGATTAAGATTTCATTCCATAGACCCAAAAAATGAGATGATTCTCGTGGGTGTGGAACATGTCAGAAAGTATAACATGAAAAACATAAAACATTTGAATATAATACTTACTACACTGGTCATTTGTCAGGAGATTGTCAAAATAGGTGAATACATTACAGTAATCTGGAACTGCTAATATTTACAGAATTAATACACTGTCAGAATGAAACATTGTAATGCGGTTTTAATAAATTTATCATACACAAAATCCTAATTGTGACTGTTGCGACCAAGTGCTGTCAAAGCTGAAATCTTAACAGACATTTTTACTTAAGCTGGTGTAACAGTCCCTGTTAAGATATTCACCTATAGAGTAGAAGGAATTGCCTATCAAAAAGTCTTTCAAACTCTGTGTAAACCGTGCTTTATCTGAAACCAAGTTGTTAATGGTTGATTATTGGACCACTTTTTGGACAAAGGTAAGTGATTTTAGGTCTTTATGTAGATTGTTCTTATACCGAGTACTGATACTGTGTACGAGGGGCGTTTGAAAAGTCCGTGCAAAAATAAAAACTGCTTACGTGTTTGGGGTAAACCTTTTTTATTTTTTGACATAGTCTCCATTTAGACTTATACAGTTCGTCCAACCCTGTTCTAATTTGTTGATCCCTTCCGAATAATAGGAATCACCTCCTCATTTGTGACCACAACTGCCGAGGTGTGTGCTGGTGCATTGTCGTGATGGAAAAGGACTTTTTGCGGTCCAGTTGCCAGCGTTTTTCTTGCTGCTCGGTTTCCAAACAGTCCAATAATGATGAATAATATGCATCCATGTTTCATCCACAGTGATAAAATGATGCTTAAAGTCCTGCGGATTCTTCCTGAACAGCTGCAAACCATTCTTGCAACACTTCACATTATTCCGTTTTTGGTCAAGTGTGAGCAATTGCGGAACCCATCTTGCGGATAGCTTTCTCACGTTCAAATGTTTATGCAAAATATTATGTACCCGTTCATTCGAGATGCCCACAGCACTAACAATCTCATGCACCTTAACTCTTCTGTCATGCATCACCATATCATGGATTTTATCAATGATTTCTGGAGTCGTAACCTCCACAGGGCATCCAGAAAGTTCAGCATTTCTTGTGCCCATATGGTCACTCCGAAAATTTTGAAGTCACTCATAAACTGTTCTAATCGAAGGTGCAGAGTCACCGTAATGTTTATCAAGCTTCTCTTTAGTCTCCTGAGGCTTTTTGCCTTTCATAAAGTAATGTTTAATCACCACACAAAATTCTTTTTTGTCCATTTTTTGACAATCACTCAGCTTCCTTGATTCACACGAATGCCAAACACAAAGAAATAGACCATTTGGCTGAAACTTGGTGTGCGTTCTTTTCATAGCTGCTACTAACTAAAAATGACCAAAAAACTAAACATGACCTCAATACGCGCCGGTGGTGCCATCTCTCGGACTTTGCGTGGACCTTTCAAACGCCCCTCGTATTAAGCTATTGGTTGGAAATGCAGATATATTACTTGCAACAAATTTCATTAAGGAATAAATATACTGAGAAGCAGTGGTTGAACAGGTTTCTACATAATGTTCTTAAATTTACACCACAACTGATTCTTATTACGCGCTTTTGCACGCTAAAAACTTTCACTTGGTTTGATGATTTACCCCAGAAATTTGATCCTGTATAACATAATAGAATGAAAGTAAGCAAAGTGTGCAAGTTTTTTATATGCATATCTCCTACATCTGACATCATTCTCACTGCAAATACAAACTTGTTTAGGTGCTTAAGCAATTCTGTGGTATGCCCTTCCCAACTGAATTTATTATCAAGTTGTAATCCCAGAAATTTAACACTGTCTTTGATCTGCATGTCTTCATATGTTATACACCTGGTGGAAGGAAATCTCTTACAAGTTCTGAACTTCATATGGTGGGTCTTCTCAAGGTTTGATGACAGTGAATTAGCTTTAAACCATTTATTAATGATAGTGAAAATTTGATTAGCACCTATTTCTAAATCTGTACTTGACTTGCTACTTAATGCAATGTTTGTATCATCTGCAAACAAAACAAACTTAGCGTCTGGCAATGTAACAGATGAGAGGTCATTAATGTACACAAGAAAAAGCAGTTGACCCAAGATGGTACCTTGAGGAACACCACATTTAATTAATTCCCAATCAGATGAAGGCTGACTACTTACTGCACAGGTATTTCACTATGACATCATTTGTTTCCTGTTAGTTAGACAAGACTCAAACCATTTTGCAGCATTCCCGGTGACATCATAATATTCTAATTTACTTAAGAGAATGCTGTGGTTCACACAGTCAAAGGCTTTTGACAAGTCACAGAAAATGCCAGTAGCCTCTAATTTATTAGATAATGAATTGAGTACATTTTCACTGTAAGTGTAAATAGCTTTCTCTAATCAGGACCCTTAAGAAATCCGAACTGTGACTTGGACAATATATTATTTGCAGTCAGATGTGTAAGGAGATGCTTGAACACAACCTTTTCAAATATTTTTTGAGAAAGCCGGCAAAAGTGAAATTGGTTTATAGTTTTATGGTATCTCTTTATCCCCCTTCTTGTAAAGAGGCTTAAGTTCGGCATATTTTAGCCAGCCATATTGGTTAAAACTCTGGAGTTTCATTCATTAAAATAGTTCATACTGTAACAGGAAAGGGGATGACTAGCAGTGGTTCTAGGTACCTTCCGCCATGCACTGTATGGTACTCTGTAGAGTACTATGTAGATTTAGATATAAATGTAGACGTGAAGATCAAATCTCTGACCAGTGTTTCTGATTTAGGTTTTTGTGGTTCCCTTTAAAGTGCATCAGGGAAACGTTAGGCTGATTCCTTCGATAAATACATCCATAATTTCTTATCCCATTCTTGTCCAGTGAATCTAGTGTTTCATATCAAATTTTTAAACTCTAACCTCTCTTCCATCGAGCTACCACATTACCCTACCGTGTGTTTTCTTCCTGCATCGTAATTTACTTTCCAACCCATGCCAATACATCACATAATGGCTCTTGTAACTGTTACCGAATGGTTCTTAATGTTGATAAATCTCTACTATCATGTATGTTCATGGCAAATGATACATTTTTGTTATACTTTAATACTTTGAAAGCCTTACCATTGCATAAGTTTCCAAGTGAATAACAACATTTTTATCATCCAGCTGCTATCATGACTTTCTGAGTTAGGCCTAAGCACTTTGTTATTATTAGTTCCAAGTTGCCAAATTCTAGTAGTAATGTATTAAAGCTGCCTGCACCAAATACTGTGTAATTCATGAGGCTTGTGTAAACCTCTATTTAACAAACTGGGAATTCTTACAGTAACATCACAGTACATCTACTCATAATGAGATATTTTGTTAACAATGTGAAGGAAATATTGAAGAGTAGAGTTTGACATCCCATCAGTAATGAGGTCTTTAGGTGCAGGTTGACAACATGAGCTTTTTCCTCTCTCACCCCTCTCTACACTTGTCCCCCTGTTTCTGTCATATGGTGCCTCTGCTCAGTTGTGAAAGACTGTCATATTAGTGTCAGTGTCAGTCAGTTGGTTGGTCAGCAACTTTTTTCAACCATGTCACACGTCCTCAGTCTGAGGCACTATAGGCATATTTGAGATTTAATACAGAACAAGTAAGTAAAATCTATGTAGTTATCAGGAAATGTGTGCTACCACTTCTCATTTCCTTTCTGGCCAATTCTTCTTGTGTTGGTTTTGTCATTTTTTCCTCTTGTTTATGGAAACCAGGATAGTGTGTATTATTGTTCTGTTGAATTTACATAATGTCATTTTAAATGTTGATTTAACTCAAATGAAATTTTCTTCTCTGTTTTTGTTTGTGTGTATGAGTGTGCATGTGTCAGGCAGGAGATATGAGAATGTTGCCTAAAAAGTTGAAATACTTGACAGTGAAGCGAAAGGTCATTTGTTGTAGGTAACCAAGGAATCACCAACAAAATTATGTACTTTATGGTGGGCTGCAGTCTTCCTGTACAATTTAATCTTTAAGTTGACACATGTCCTTGACTATTGTCCAGACAAGTTTCCTGCTGCACTCTACAAAATACATTTTCAGTGTGCATACAGAAGAGTGGAAGTCTGTTAGTCACAGATTTTGGGTTCTTAAATCCCCATTCAAATCTTTTTTTCTGGAAAGGTCTTATGTTAAGAAATCTCCTCCTGTTCCCTTCAGAAATGCTTTGTGACCACTGATCTTTTTTACAGCAATGTAGTTTGTTTAAATGAGTTGTATACTACACTAGGAAAATATTGGTAATGTGTGAGTACTAGTAATTTTGGCATGCTAGATTATGTTTTTATAATTGACGTCGTCAGAAGCAAAAGGGTATAAATACACTTCTTGTAGTTTTGAGAAAACTGAAGTTACAGTTCACAAGGTTTCAGAATTATGTTGAGACTGCAAAATGGAATTTAAATTTTTCGTATATTAGACATAAAAATACTTTGTAGCATTTTCTGTTCACATGTTGGAATTTGTAAAATTCTGTATGCACTTGTAGCCCTTTGCGTCCTGAATATTGTGAACTCAATAGAATGTGATTTATGTTTTCTCTGTAATGCTTTATTATTGGTTATTATAAATTCATTTATCATGAAATTGCTATTTAGAGCCAAAACAAAACAATTATATAATGCTACATGGGCACCATATCTTTTGTGACTTACAATAGTGAAACAAAATAAAAAAGAATACTGTTTAATGCATTATCCCATTATTGAAAAAATTTCATGCCACCTGGGCCACTTTCCTCTTCTCCGTGTATCACAAAAAAATCAGTATAACCCTACAAGTACGTAACTGTTTTGTGACATCTTGTAACTAGTTTTCTTTTTGTTTGCCATGTAGCAGCACAGAGTGGGGTTTCACTTGTATCCCTTTGCCACAATAATTTTATATGCCTTACCATGTTCTAAATGCTTTTGTCTCAGTTTTCTGGTAAATGCCACTTGTACCCTTTTGCTTCTGACTCCCTCCATTGTGAGTCATAAAAAACGTATTTCGAAGTAAGACATTTATTCATGTAAAGAGAACACGAGCTTGGTAACTCGATTCAGCCTATGTGATTAGGGTTTTTCAGTGTTTTCCCAGTTCATTTCCGACCCTTGAGGAATGGATTCTACTAAGAGGCTACAGTGAACATTTCCCATTTCAATGCTCATTATTATCAATACATGTAAATTCAAGTAAATCATTACATTGTATGTTCATATGATTATTTTTTTCAGAATTTTCACTCAATAATTTTGCAGTTCCGTATTTAATTGTTCTGTGCTCCCTCCCTCCTCCTCCTCCCACCCTCTCCCCCCTCCGTCCTCCAATAGAATGCTAAATAAATATGAAAAAGAAAAATGTATGTTTTGCTACTGTGATATGCTCAGCTGTAGATTCTGCACAACAGTGTACTGAATTTTTCCATCAGTTTTTCCGGGTGTTAGCATGTGAATTATTCATATTATCCTTCTAGAACAGGCAATGGGTGCATGCTCCTTGACTGCTTTGTCTAGATACTGACTTCATATTTACACATTTATCTATTTATTTAAGACACTATGTTTATGTTAATCATTTAAACAAAAATCTTAGTTGCAGTTAATTCATTTTAAGTAGATTAGATTAGACCTGTTGTGAGGAAAAGCTCAAGGATATGGAATATGTCATAAAACAAGAATACATAATACCTATTCACTAAAAAACAGATGTTTTAATGATTTTACCACAAATCTTAAACAAAAAACAAGTCAAAAATCTGTAACATATTTTCATTTAAGAGGTAATACCACACTTGTCACAAACATATAAATCTGTACACAATGGGGAACATAAAAGTATTTAATTATTTTGCTATGAAAGAAGGTATGTTTCTTTATTACACATTACAAATAATTTTATATTGCAGAAATATTTGAACAATTTTCATCTCACGGACTTATTATCATGTAAATGTGATAAAAATTAGTCTCCAGTCATGTTGATGTGTTTGGTAACAATATCTTGTAGAAAGTACTCTGCTTGTATCTTTGGTATAAAAATTATTAAAATGGAAATACAGGAGGGAAACTGTTTTTATTTCCTAAATGACTTGCTTCTGCTTTTTATTTTATGTTCACACAAAAAAGAGATCCTCTTTATATCTGTTTCTGGGAAGCATAATCAGGGCTGTATACCTTCTACACTGTCAAGTCTCATTATTACGATCAGTTAATTAACTTGAAGAGTTGCTGCAGTTTGCAGCACATACAACAGTTAAATTAGCTTTGAGTGAATCAGTCATATGCTGATAGATCTCATTAGGTATCTGGGCAGTGCTGTCTGCAGTGATTCCCAAACATGAGTGAATTGTGTGTGACAAAGGGGTTACACAGAAAACAATATGGTCACAGTGATCTCACATTTCTTGTTTGTTAAAATCTGAGGAATTTTGGGGTAGTCTTGATTGTGTTCGTAGAGTCATTTTTAAGAACTTCTAGGCTTGTAGTCAGACATAGTGTGTTTCAAAGAGATCTCATATTCCATAAGGAATATTTAGTGAATTTGAAAACCAAAATGTAGGCTGAACTGCCCACAAGGCAAAATTTGAAAGTCTGCATTTTAGTTTTGAAGGTGAATATAGCCATGGCCTCACACCTAATCATGGATAAAATCAAATATTCAGGGAAAACATCTAATACATAAATATGCATGACAGATGGTGATTTGAATCTCATCCTCAGAAATCTGAGTTTAGTGGACTGCAATAAACGCTGTGGTAGTGTTGGTTATGGTGAAGAGAGGGCATCAGCACATAGCTTATTCCTTTAAAGTTTACCAAATAGGCCAAGTATAATATTACCATTGTTGACAGGAAAGCAATACTTTGGGAAGTCAGATAACAATGCTGCTACTCTCTTTGTTATCTGTGAACCACTTGCTGGCCCAGCAGAGGCTTCCGAAAAATGACACCATCCCTAAAATTTTTACTTCTGCCATAGTGTGGTAGGAGTCTCACCCCCCTCTCCCACTTTTTTCTCACCCCTGCTCCAACCCCCATCCGTCACCCCTGCCCCCCATTTCTGTCTTATAGTGCCTCTGCTCAGTTGTGAAAGACTGTCATTATTAGTTAATATACAATTGCAGTGTCTGTCAGTAAATGTATACCACAACCTCTCATTTCCTTGCTGGCCAATTCCTCTTTTGTTTTTTTCCCCCCATTTATGGGAACCAGGATGTACAAAAGACCTAATGTACCTTGATGCAAGAGGTGTCAGTGTTTATTATTGTTCTATTAAATTTGACTAGTATTATTGTCGATTTAGCTCAAAAGAAATTTTCTTCTCTGTTTTACTTTGTAAATGCAGGGATTGGACAAAAATACGGAAACACTGTGAGAATTGCATGCTTGAACATACATGCAGATGCTAGCCAAGCCTACAGGTTTCACTGTTGTATTTGATGACAAACTGCACCTGTGCAATGTCCCCAGTACGTTGAAGTGTCAATCATGGTCAGAACAGTGTTCTGGGTGTTGAAGATGGTAGATACCAACAGCTGTAATTTTATTTAGCTACCTTGCCGACCGGAGTGGCCGTGCGGTTGTAGGCGCTACAGTCTGGAACTGCGAGACCGCTATGGTCGCAGGTTCGAATCCTGCCTCGGGTATGGATGTGTGTGATGTCCTTAGGTTAGTTAGGTTTAAGTAGTTCAAAGTTCTAGGGGACTGATGACCTCAGAAGTTGAGTCCCATAGTGCTCAGAGCCATTTAGCTACCAGTTTTGGTGCTGTATTGGCACAATCTTCAGGTTCCTACAGATGTGGCTAGGTAGGTCATCTAATCATTTAATCGTTTGTGTTATTGTAGGGACCACGATATCCAACTGGTTATTGTGGACGTTTTCTCAGTGGACATGGACTCTTCACACCTCTAAAGACAAATGAGTTGTCATTAAATGTGTGAAAGGTCTATGCCTACTAAGAAGTAGTCTATGGAAACCAGCTGGAAATAGTGGTCCCTATAATAGCACAAATGATTAGATGATCTGTTTAACTATGCATATAGGGGGCTAAAGATGGTGCCAATGAGGCTGGTAACTAAATAAAATTATTAAATAAAATTGCAGCTGTTGGTATAGGTTTTCTTCAAGTCTTCAACCAACCACGGTCACATTCCATGTAAAGTAGATAAATCATGATGCAGACGAAAGTGAGTGTTCAGCAATCTTGACAGAAGAGGATTGTGATGAAAAATAATAGGATGGCAGCTAGAAAAGTCACTGCAGAACTAACTGTTGCAATCATGGACCCTGTTAGCACCAAAACAAAACAAGGAGAGCTCCATAAGCAAGGACTTGCAGGGTGAACTGGAGTTCTGATAACACTCATCAATGATATAAACACCTGTAACAAGAAAATGTGGTGCCCAAGCTGTAAAACCTGGACTATAGAGCAATGGAAAAAAGTCATTTGATTGAATGAGTCTTGTTTCACATTGTTTCCAACTTCTGGCCGAGTTTATGTCCCAAGAATGAAACATGGTGGGGGTTTGGTGATAAGTTGGGCAGCCATATGGTGGTATTCCATGATCCTCATGCGTTCTCGGCAAGCTTGCATACTACCAAGAATTATGTCACCATTTTGGCTGATTATTTCCCTCCCAGGGTACAATGGTTATGTTGTGTTCCAAGGTGGCAGGACCGCCTTTTGCACAGCTCACATCATCCAGGATTGATTTTGTGAGCATGAAGATGAATTATTGCATCTGCCCTGGCCACCATAGTCACCAGATCTCAATATTAGCCTTTGTGGTCTACTTTGGAGAGAAGTGTGAGAGATCGCTATTCACCTCCATCATCATGTGTCGTGATTCATAATGGCTGCAGGATCAAAATGGTGTCTGTTCTTTGAGATATGTCTGAAAGAACAGACACAAAATATATAATGAAGGCAATGATGACCAGTGATCCCTTCAGTGCAGATGCACACCAAGCTCGAACTCTTACAGGAATTGGCGAGATGTCGTTGGTAATGAGGTTAATGAGCATGAGCACTTCATTAGCAGTGTGTGGTATAAGTTGAGAATTTGGGTCTGTTGGGAGGTGTGCTAAGGTTGTCTGTGCAGTTTTGGTGGCCACAGTGTCCAGATGGCATAGTGGTGAGCCCATCTGCCTTGTAACCAAGAGGCCGTAGTTTGAATCCCAGTCTTGCACAGATTTTCTACTTACCCCATTGATATAAATCAATGCCCACTGGCAGCTAATGTCCTTGATTCCTTTGTGTGTTAACTCATAGTACCTGCAGGATCAAAATGGTGTTTGTTCTTTTGAACAAGTGCCATGTATATAAGAAGAATGGTATCAGATTCTCGTGAAATCCATAAAGGGCATGCATTTATCCATTCTGAGACAATTGTAAGCTGTTTTGAATGTCAACAATTTTCCTGCACTGTATTAGGCATGGTAAGGTGTTGTGTTTATGGTGTTTCCATATTTTTGTTCACCCCCGTGTATGTGTGAGCATTTATCAAGTAGGAGATATCAGAACGTTACTTAAAAGCTTGGAATTGTTTGACAGTAAAACAAAAGGTCTGTTGTTGTAGATAACCCAGGAATCACCAACACAATGATGTACATTATTGTGGGCTGCAGTCTTCTTTTAGGACTGGCAGTAACTACAGCACTAGCTGTTATCTGTTGCAAACGCAGGAATACTGAGCGGAGCAAGAAAGGGTAAGAATGACGTTCATAATATGAAATATGTTGGTGTTTCTTTTGTATCTCTCATTTAATCTTTTCCATTTATAATTGAAAAAATAATTCATTGTAACATTTTCCTTTTAGGTACATAAAAGGAAATACAAAGAGTAAAGCAGGAAAAACAAATATAAAGCCCCCTGACCTATGGATCCACCATGATCAGATGGAACTCAAAGCCCTGGAGAAAACACAGTCATCACCAGCAACAAATGAGATGACTGCTGCTGTAGCAACTTTGCCCCAAAGTTCACGGGAGTATGAGCCAGAGCAGGAATCAAAGTTCCATCAGCCAAGTACTGCTACAAACTCTCTTGATAAGAGAGCATATGTTGCTCCATATATAGGTATTAATCTCCTATTGAAGTACAGTACTGTCTTGTGTTTCTTTTTTACTCACAATTGCAGTATGTATGAGATGGGAAATGTGGGTGATACGAGACTGTGAGTTCATTAAGATCAGATGACAGGACCAGTGGACGATTAGTGTCATACAGGAAATAGTCTTTGTGGTTACTGATGCAGTCTGATGAGGTTACTTGCAATGAAATCAATCCAAAAGAATGGTTGGCACCATTGAACCAACTTTACTCAAATTAGGTTTAGTGTAACAAAACACACCCTCCACTGCTGACATAATCCACAGCTGTGAACTGATGTGTATGTGCATGTCAGTAGTATGGAATCAGCACAGTAAGGTAGGTTAACATTGGTGGTTGTATAAAGGACCTATCGTGTTCAGACATGCACATGATTACACCATGAATGAAGTTGCCCAATTTGTTGACATATCAGTGCAGACTGTCCAGTGTGTCTACAGGGACTGACGTACCACTTGCAGCTGAGTCACATGCTGTAAGAATAGTGACAGCAAAAAGATTCTAACCAACTAGGACTGGAGATGTGTGTCACACCTTGTCACTGATAATCGATTTCAAACTCAACAGGAATTGCTGCTGTCTGTGAATGCAGGTACATCTCAGCCAGTTTCCGAGTGAACATTGCGGAGGGAACTGTGAGCAGTGGAGTGCAATTGAGTACCTTGTGAAGGCCATTTCTCACAGCGGCACATAAAGCAACAGGTCTTCAGTGGACCAAACAACACAAGCTCTATAATAGTTGACTGGAGTTGTGTAATGTGGTTTGACAAATCACGATTTGGCCATTATTCAGATGATGCAAGGTATTCAATGGACTGACAGTCTAATGAGGTGTTAACTCAAAGTTTGAGTATAATTGTAGTTGGAAGTGATTTTTGTGAGGTTTTGGGGATGTTTCTCATAGCATAATTTCGGTCCAGTCATCCAGGTTACCATGCACATGAACCTGGATTTCTTTCGACATTCCCAGTGATTTGAGTGTTGCCCTTCTTCTGTATCTCCATGGAGAGTATGCTGTGGAAACACCCATCTTCCATGATAACAGCCCCATTCACAGGACTTACCTGCACACATTCCCGGTTTGATGAACAATCATGCACCCTATCACACCTCAACTGGCCTGCTATATCACCCAGTCTTAATCCCAATGAAACTGTCTGGTACTACTTGGAACAGTGGGTGAAACATAGCAATCAGCATTACCATAATTTGGTAGCTCTATGGGATCTAACCATCAATGAGTGGCTTCATCTGGACATGGCATAGCTGAGAGAACTTGTGGACACTCTTTCTTGCCAAATTTAGGCCGTTATCAAGGTTAGAAGTGGTATTACATTATATTTTGTCTAGTGTGCCCATATTGCAAAATCCTGTTAGTTTAATGGCATATAGTGATTCAGTTATATCGAGTTGAATTATAAGGCTTGCTACTTAAAATAAGAAAAATGATCGTGGTGGGTTACTAAACACAACTCAATGGATGGAATAACTAAGTGATTCCTTATAAATGCATGCTTTATTTAGATGCAGGGTCATTCCAACACACAATAATTCGAGGATTTGTAACCCTCTATCTCAGATTTTCACAAAACTTTGCACATTTCCTTATACTTGTAATGTAGGAACTTCTGCATTATTTTTTTTTTTTTTTTTGGTCTCACACTGCAACTTTATTTTTTATTGAATTTTAAATGTGGTAATATTCTGATAACTGGGCTCTGCAAGAATGTCAATGCAGAATGGTACTCATGCACATACACACCCATAACTCAGGTGTTTATGAAGCTTTTGATTTGGAATTTTTTAGAAATTAAGTAAGGCATATAGTTAACAGATGTCCAGTTACTGAAGCAGTAAAGTTACAAAGAAAATTTTAAAAAAATATATCAATGTATTTCAATTTTCGATTTAAAAAAAATTGCGATGGTGTGGAAAAATGCGTATATCACATTTCTCCAACCTGATGGTAATCTGATTTTGGTCTTAAATAATCCCCTAAATTCTAGGCTTTCCAATAAAATAAAAAATTTTAGTGGGTCTTCTCCTAATTGACACACACATTGAAATCAAAATTGCTGCGATGGAAAAGGGTAATTTCAAGTAAGTTCATCCAGTCACTGTCTCACTGCCTCAGATGCAAGGGTATCAGATTAACATATTTGAGTATAACTCATTGTAGGCAGGCAAGCTAACTTTAAGTGTGAAAATTTATTTCCTTTGATTTTACTAATTAAGTAATTAATTTTTGAAAGGCTGTAATATATATGATTTATATGTTCAGCCAATCACTGCTCGTAGTGATAAAAAAGTGTTCTTAGACAGCAGTAGCTTGTTTGAAACCTTTGTAGGTATGAAAACAATGCAACAATTGCTGAAGTTCAATGTTGAGAATAACTGGCATGCAACAATTAGTCTATTTGGCCTCAGTTGCACTTTGTCTTTCTGTGAGACAGGTCATATCTGTTTGTGGTGTGGCCCTATCATTCCACATGTATAAAATATGCTTTAAGTGAATTAGTGCTCAGTTAATTGCAATGGAAAATGTGAATTCATGCACTGTTGGAAAATTACTAAATTACCATGTCATTTGACAACCTATACCTTAGTAATAACTGTACGAAAAATAGAAGAGCTGAATGAAGACCAATCAAATTTGATATTGCTGTAATCCAATATAAGATTTCCACAATATTAAGAAAGTGCTACTATATGTGGACATCACAGATACTATTACTTAAAAGTTTTTGAAAGTCATCAAAGAGCTTGTTGTGATCCTTTCAAAAAACACAGGCAAATAGTTAAGAAATCTTTGAAGTCAGTTTGCTTGTCTTTGTCCAAAACATTAAGTGCTAAAAGAGTCTATGTAAAACCAGGCCAAAAACTATGCACAACATGTTGTAAGATTTGTGAACAGAAAACTGACATCAGTGATAGAAATGAAAGTGATGCAGTCGACCTGGAGGTGACATTTCACAAATCAGTACTAAAAAGTCAAAGTACTGAGGACGCAAAGAAAACTTTACATGATTTGGGGTGCTCTCCATTAAAACTTCACTCCATTCCAAATCACACCAAGGCTTCATATGGCAAAAAGAAGCTAGAAAAAGTGAAGCATGTTTTGGAAAGAAAGTGTGCCAGATGTTAGATTACAATATTGAAGATTCTGACCATATAGAAGAAAAATTTGATAACGAAATTGTTAAGAAAGCCAAATATTTTGATGCCATGATATTGTTAATGAAAGAAAAAGTGTCTAGTGTAAGAGTACTTGAAAAAATTCAAATTTTAACTTTAGCTCCACCCTCTAGGTCAAAAGAAAACGTAATGTCAGAATTCAATGTTAGTGGGTACGTGGTTCGACAAGCAAGGAAACTGAAAACAAAAATGGGTATTTTATCAATTCCTAAACCAAAAAAGAGGAAAGTTACAAACTGTCAGAATCATTAAAACAGAAATTACAGGGTGTATATGACCTGGGACAACCGGGAGATCCGAGAAGAACCGGGGAATTTTTTCATCCGGGAGAAAACAGGGAAAAACCCAGGAATTTTTTCATCTGGGAAAAAAACTGGGAAAAACCTGGGAATTTTTTCATCTGGGAGAAAACTGGGAAAAACCCAGGAATTTTTTAGAATTCCAGGAATTTTTCATTGTTTTTGTTTTCTGTTAAATTTTTGTAAATTGACTGGTAAGAACCGAACTCCAACAAAGGATATTACGGTATCCCACTACTTCAGACTAATACTCCAACAATAAAACATAAACGAGAGAAAAAAATGAAAATAAACTGCAAAGGAAATGCGCCATATACGTCGATGACACACAGTGCTCATGCAAGCGTCTACCAACAGGAAAATGTATCGAAGGGTTTAGGAAGACTATGCAATGCTTCATAACAACAAATTGCCTCCATTGAGCGTGAAGTCACAACTGTTTACATTAGATTCGTTTTAGCAGTTACGAGTGGGCTCATGCGCATGGGCAGGTGAGTCGCGTTTGAGTTGTAGATTCTCCCACTTCTGGCTACAGGAATGTGGCTGTTGGCTCTATAAGCAGTCGCAGCAAGTAGCTAGATGCTACCGGGAAAAGGGGGTGCCAAATTCATATTCTTGACGAAGAAAAACTTGTTTCACAAAGTGCCTAGCATCCAGCGCACGTTGGTCTATCGATTATTCTTATGATTTTGAAATGCATCCCTGTTGTTTTTTGAACAGTTTTGAACACATTTTAATCTGATTTCTGAATGAATCATAAGTTGATTTTTGAATGTGTAAATAGTGTGTGTGATGTCTCTGTCAGGAGAATCCTCGTCGCATCTAGAAATAAACTTTCTGGAGACAAAAGGGGACGGGCCTATACGAGCTGAGCAGAGTAAAGCCGAACGGATGAATGCCAATCTTTGTCTGATTATGTGGTTGATTGGGTTTGTGAATGATCAGCATTGTTATAATTACTAGCGAAATCCATAGATTCAGACTACCAGAATGGAAATAAACGACTAACAGAAATAACAGGTGAGCAAGATTACATATTTTTGGCCAGGTCGCTACACTAGTAAGGACCAGTTGTACAGCCCCAGCTATCAGTCACTTCAGCTCTATTCTGGAAGTGTTGTACGAACATTTAACAACGCCTAACTGGAGAATAATCACGGTATAACTAAACCTGTGATTATGGCAGGGTTAGTGAAGTTAAAGCAAATTTTGACAATGGCAGGAATAGCTACAGAATTGGTGATGACAGGATTGTTTGTTAGAATGAGGAAGGAGAAGAAATGGGGACATCATGTAAATTATGGAAGAATAAGACGGTTCCAAATGTATATAAAAGTTTCGTAATAATACTTTTCTATCTCATACTTGAGAAAATGGTGTGTAGGAATGAAATGTGAAACTATTTCTTAACATAAAGCTTTTTGCTTGTAGAAGGCCTAATAGGCATTTCATATTGGTGCTTCATGAATTATATTCTGTCATGTTATAAAAATGACCATTTGTGCCAAAACAGTCTCGTTTATTTGATGTGTGTTAGAAAACTGCTGCAATATTAGAAAGGCCTATTTTGTTTTATCTAGCAGACAGTGACAAAATATACGTAATCAGATCGAGAAACCACACCTGTCTTGTATATTATTTGTATTAACAGCTTTTTCTGTATTAGATAACGACATTTTGATTTTTCATGTAGCAAAACATTTGATGAACTTTGATGAGGTAATAGATTCTTTTGCAGAAAGGAAAGCACACCATGTAAAACTGTAGCAAGATTAGAGAGAAAAAAATGCCAGGAGCTAAGGACTGAAGAATTGTGTACTTTCTTGCTTGTCTCTTGTCTTTATTGGTTTTATGTATCCTATATTTAATTTTATGTCACACAAAACAGCAGGTTATTAGCTAGTAGGCAAAAAAAGAGTACAAATTTTCTTAAGAGTTCTTGTTCTCCCAATTACAAATAATCCCATCTGCTATTAATATTGAGTTTTTTTTAAAAAAAAGAGAGGGACAGGTTGTCAAACCGGGCGAGTGGGAGCAGGAGAGGCACCACAGGACTTTTCAATTTCCACTGTTCTGAATATAGTTTGATGGCATCCATTACAAAATATACATGTTTCAATTCCACAGAGCGAAATACAGTGGCGTGCGATAGAAGAATGCTGTATGAAGAGGCGTGTCACTGCACTTTGGCACACTTACGACCAAATAACATGTCTTACATTTCCTCGAACACATATGTTTCATGTTTCAGACTTTTCAGAAAGATGTGCAATACAAGATGAACATATTTTTGAAAATTCGATTTTTTTTATTATTGACCCAGTTAGCAAATATCGTAGATCCGGGGATGATGCGCAGAGCAGTCTGAGCTATAGTCTCCACGTGACCCGTGTTTACATTTAGTGATTTTTCTGTTTCCCCTTCGTTTACTCTCATGTCAAATGAAATCAAAACAGATATCTGTGGCCGGGAGCTATCGAGGGAATTAAGACACAGTCTCACAATTACGGAAGGCTAAAATATGTTATTAGTTTCAGATTTTATTTTATTTCCACCTTTCTGACAGGCAAGCATTAACCACCTTGCAGAACAATGAAGTTCTTTTTGTCTGTTATCTAAAGAAATTTGGCTTTTATTAACCTTTTTTGCAGAGGCAATCAATGTATTTGAAATGAAATGTTAAATTCCGCGGTAATGGCTAGTTTCAACTGTTCGCTGCATTTCAAGTGCACGTTTTCATCTTCTAGCACGTATGGCATTATGCCGTAATAAAGAACCAAACATGATATAATACGGTACTGGTGCTCCAAGAAAATTTACATAAAAAAAAATACTGAAAATCTTAACAGGAGGCCGAGGTCTACTTCAGTGGGAATCTGGACATACAAATGTGCACTTTAAGCAAGCACTTTAAATGTGCACATTTTAGTATGGTTCAAATTCGATGTTTTACATGTATGTACATATGGGCTTCCTATGTCATGATAGCTGCGCAAGTGCGGTGTAGCCTGTTATCTGCACTCTCTAGCAACTGCTGAAATGAACCTATTTCTAACAGGTTGTGGGAAAATATTGCGAATGGTGGTTTGAAAAGCAATACTTTCAAAGTAAATATCCTTTTACGTAAGTTGAACTATGTGCGAGAATGTACCGTGAGTTTCTTAAATCACAGGGCATTTGACTCATTTTAAAAATCAACTCTTTGATGATGAGCCATTTAGTAGAATTTCTAATCCTGAAGATCAGACAATGTCATTATTAAAAATTTTACTGGCGCATTTGTGTGGTATATCTTAAAGTGTAACATGCCCAAAAAAACATCAAATAGGTTCATTTCAGCAGTTGCTAGAGAGTGCAAATATATTACATTGCCCATCAGTGAACACGGAACATGTATATTCCACAGAGTCTAATGCACTCTGCACATCATACCTTGTGCGCCGCTGTGCACGCTGGAAAATGTTCGTTCACATATCCCCAACAATATGTGAAAGCTTAGCTTATTAACCTTAGAGACCAATATTATATGTGAAAGCTTTGCTTTTCTTGTAGCAACACTATGTATATTATTTTAAAGTATTAACTTTCCCTGTTTGTGTGTTTGTGCTACTTAACAGTGATGTTGCTGTTGGCTGACTACATCACGTGTCCTATGCTCTGAATATTCGCTGTCGTTGGCTGACGAGATCACGTGACATGACTGGCTTACAAAAGCCCATTTCAATCTCGATTTCATTGATTTGGAAAGTAACATGTGGTGTTTGGTGGAATTCCAATGCATACTTTCGTAATGCAAAAATACACAGCGTACATGTTGCTGCACATCAAAGATTTTCCTTTAGTTTCATTTTCTAAAGTGATGGGAAATTCTACACCCGTGTATAAAACCATAGCCATTTAAAGGATTGATAAGTTTTGCAGTTTCAAGGGAAAATATACTGTCACTTAACATGGAAGGCGTGTGTTTTCACCCGGAAGAGAGTGTATTTTTAACCGGGAAATCCGGTCCGCCTATACACCCTGAATTAGCTTACAAAGATGATGATGAAATTGAGTTCAGCCAGTGGATAAACACAGATCATCGGACAGAATTGGTAAAGCAGTCTGCAACTGTTGTTGAATACATAGACTTGCTGATTACAAAATTACTGGCAATTAAACCCGACTAAATTATATTTAAGTATCAGTCAAAACTATTGAAAAAGCAATTCTGTTAGTGGACTTTGCTAAAAACTACAGTTTTGTAATTCAGAATGAAATTCAGAGTAACCACTGGACAAGAAGCAGCTATACAATCCATCCTAATCTAATCTAATCTAATTATGTGGTAAATGAAAAAAGTAAATTGGTAATAATGAACCACTGCTTTATAAGTGATGATATGGAACATGATGTAGGATTTGTATATGCTGTCCAGAAAGAAATGGGTAAGTGGCTGGCAGAGCCTGAAGAAAGTGCATTATTTCACTGATGTTTGTGCTGCTCAATATAAGAATAGAAAAAGCTTTAAAAATTTGTGTGAGCACAAAACCGATTTTTCTATTGAGGCTGGGCATTCCTTTTTTGGTACTAGCCATGATAAATCTGTGTGCAATGGTTTGGGAGGAACTATAAAACATATATTGAGAAAAGCTAGTCCTCAACTAGCAGATGATGCACAAATAAGAACACCAATCTGGTGTTTACGATTTCTGTAAAGCTAATACTGACAGATGTTTTTTACACTTCCAAGAGAAAGTCAATGTAGATTTCCTACACAAGAACCTCAAGAATAGATTTTCGACAAGCTGCGCAATACCTGGAACCAGGAATTTTCACCATTAAAAACCACTTTCTGGTGATTCTTTAGAGATTAGAAGAGTATCTTCTTCTGAAAAGCCTTCTTTGATTTTTTTCATTCAGTGAAAGTGCCTCACAATGTACACATACTTGTCCTCAACAAAATTCTGTTGTAGCAGCTGTGTATGCTGACAGGTGGTACTTTACCTTCATCAGAAATGTCTGTGGTGAAGAAGGAGACATTGAACTACTTTTTCTCCACTCGCCTGGACCAGCAGTGTCATTCTTTTGGCCTGAGAAGGAAGACTCTTGTCTTGTGCCCTTGGAAAAGATTTTATGTGCTGGTGGTGTACCTCAATCAACATAATTAGGAAGAATGTATTACTTTAATGAAAAAGATACGAGGTTAACAGAATGTAATTTGTCACAGTGGATTAAATACAGAGATGCTCTTAAGAAGTTTCTTTGATAGTTTCAGGGATCTTCACTGCTGAACATGTACATTTTAAATTAACATTAGTGTGACTAGAATAATTGTCATTTAAAGGTACTAATTTGACACCATAAATAAAGTTAACCTGTGTAATGAAAATGTTTCAATTAAGTTTATACCTCTTGGCTCTGTACAATGAGGCTGCCTTACTATAGGGTGTCAGTTTACATAATCTGATTTGAATGATTTTCTGAACAATGATGTGATATATGTTAAATGAACATCCAATATCTAGTAAAACTCAGGGTGCTTCTTCTTCTTCTTCTTCTTCTTTTTCTTTTTTAAAAGTGTCAGAGTTTCGATAAAAATAAATCTTGTATCAGCTGTCGGAGAGTGTTTTGGATGTTTAAATATAATTGTCTGGACCACAACAGCTTAAGTTGATTTTCTGCATTCCCATAAGTCAAGAAGAGTTATTAATTTTTTCTCAATAAAGATGCATCCCGCCTGTGACATATGGGAAAATATGACAGTGATGTGTTGAAAATAAGATACTTCATATTATTATTATTATTATTATTATTATTATTATTATTATTGTTATTGCCTGAAGTAATGCAATCCAAATGACAAACTTCAGTTGCAGCATTTACATTTGTAAAACATTTCAATTTTTCCACCTCAAACTACATGAAGTATGTGGAGAAATTCTGCATTGACTATTGCCATGCAGAAACTAACAACTAGAAGTAGTTTCATGAAATTCTGGAGCAGTGAGTGTCAGGTATGGATGATCCTAATTAGAATTATTTTTCCATCACAGCACAAAGTATTGTGATTTCAGATTTATTTGTGTGTCCATTCGTAGAAAACCTGTTAATAATATGTACTGTCTTGGGAATTTTTTAAGCCCAATTATAAGTTCCCACCAGGTTGGAGAAATGTGGTATAAGCATTTTTCGATGTGTGTATACTTTTTCTGGAAATTGTAAAGTGGCACTGTAGTAACATGGTTCACATTTTTCCACTTCACATAGCATAGACCGGGAATTATCTCCTAGGCATGCCCGATGTGAACTGTCGGCACGGCCCGTGCTGCCTGAGTTTTTGTTGTTGTTCCCTTGTTGTTGTTGTTCCGCCGGCAGAGGTCGTGACCGAATTCCCGCGTGCCCTCTGGTGGACGGGACTCTACTTGCGGCAACTACCGTCCGTGACGCGCTGTGCCGATGTGCGCCTCCCGCAATCTTTCTGGTGGCTACTGCACTCCTTCTCCTTCGGGGGGTCAAGCCATTGTGATCCACTGCGTCGGAAGGTGGTGTGTTGTGCAGGAGCGATGACCTCCACATCCATCGAAAGGCAGGAACCTTCGAATACAGCTGGAAGTGACCCACATGCAGAGTTCCCGTCGTACCACCACCGGAGCCTGGCACAGAACGAGAGACAAGCCGTTGAACACCGGATCCTGGTCCACCTCGGGAGGGGCAAGACCCAGTGGCAGGGACGATGGGGAAGGGACGACCACAGATGAACCGCCTCCTGAGAAACTGGGCCTGCCAGGGGGGCCGGCTCTCACTGGGGCATCTCGAACGATGGTGATGGTGGTGCTAGAGCTACTGGAGGCTGCCAAGGCTGAGAACCATCGTAGTGCGGCGGAATCACAGGGGGGAGGGGCGGTAGCTTCTCCTGAGAAACCAACACGGGTGCCGGCAATGGGGAAGCCAGTGCCCTAGTGGTCGGAGGGTGGGTGCCCAAACGTGGACGTAGCTGATTTTGGTGACGCCATACCTCCCGGTCCCCCGCCTGCAAGGTATAGAGCTGGCGGCCATTTCGGCGCAGGATCACCGCCGGTATCCAACGTCGATTGCGACCAAACCCACGTGCCCAGACCGACATACCTGGTGGAAAGCCGGGTACTCCGTTTTGCGAAGACTGGCGAGGACCAGACCGGAGGAGGTGCAGTAGAGTCCTAGGTTGGCGCCTGTGGAGGAGCTTTGCGGGGCTGCATTCTCCCATTGGTGTGGTCCGGTATGCCGTCAGGAAAAACGTCAACACCTCCTCTGCAGGAAATTTGTGCACATACTTTTTCATCTGCGTCTTAAATGTGTGCACCATGCACTCAGCTTCCCCATTCGATTGTGGATGAAAGGGGGGAGAGCAAACGTGCCGAATACCGAAGCGCCTACAAAAATCCTGGAAGGTCTGCGAAATGAACTGAGGTCCATTGTCCGAGACCAGGGTGACTGGCGGACCTTCCACAGAAAAGATTTTTGCGAGTGCCTGGATTGCAACTTCTGAATTGGTTGAGGAGCAGAGAACCACATATGGGAATTGGGAATAAGCATCAATGACAATGATCCATAAGCCATTGAGAAACAGGTCCGCCAAATCGATGTGAACACGTTCCCATGCCTGGGCTGCAGGTGGCCATGAAGAGAATGCTGACCTGGGAGATGCCTGTTGGCTCGCACACTGGGAACAGGCGGCCACCAAGTGCTCAATATCTCTGTCAATACAGGGCCAGTACACATGTCTGCAAGCCAAGGTTTTAGTACGGGAAACACCCCAGTGCCCCTCATGTAATAACGTGAGGACTTCCCTTCACAAACTTGCAGGAACAACCACGCAAGGAGCTGTATCATCGGTAGCCAGAAGGAGAACTCCTTCCAAGACACAGAGGCGGTCTCGTAGAACAAAATAATTACGAAGAGGGTCCGAGGCCCGGCCTGGAGGTCGGGATGACCACCCCTGCTGAATGAGGCGAACTACTTGCTGGAGAACCGGGTCAGCTGCAGTTTCCCTGGTGACTCTAGAACTAGTGATTGGGAAGCCATCAACCGCTTGGCGGGACGCCACATCCAAATGAAAACACATAATCTCCTCTCGATCGAACTTAGGATCTGGGCCCACCAGAAGATGGGAAAGAGCATCTGTGTTGGCATGCTGTCCGGTAGGGTGAAAATGTCATAATGGTACTTAGCGAGGAACAAGGCCCAGCGCTGTAGTCTGTGGGCCACCCTATCCGGAATCTGAGAGGCGGGGCCAAATAACGATATTAACGGCTTATGGTCAGTGATTAACTGAAACTTCGTGCCGTACAAGAAAGGGTGAAACATGGTAACAGCGTAGACAATGGCCAAAGCCTCTTTTTCCACCTGGGAGTAATGGGCCTGCGCGGGACTAAGAGTTTTAGACGCAAACGCCAGTGGCTGCTCGGAACCATCCGCGTTGCAATGGGCCAGGACCGCCCCCACCCCATACTGCGAAGCATCGGTACCCAGGACCAATGGCATATGGGGGTCAAAAATAGCCAAACACGGGGCTCACGTGAGGAGGCCCTTCAACGAGGTGAACGCTCGCTCGCATGCAGGCGACCAATCAAATGAACACCCTTGCGCAGAAGGCAGTACAGGGGGGCAGGCTATGGTAGAAGCGCTGGGAATGAACCGGTGGTAATAGGCAATCTTGCCTAAAAAAGCTTGTAACTCCTTCAGTGAAGCAGGCCGCGGATGGTCGACGATACCTTGGACCAAACTTCCTAGCGGCTGGACGCCGCGCCGAGAGATGGTGTAGCCCACATACTCAATGGACGGTTGGAAGAAGTTTGACTTACGCAGGTTGCAACGCAAGCCCACGGACCTGAATTTGAGAAAGAGGGTGCGAAGGTTGTGCAAGTGTTCCTCCGTGCTGTGGCCTGTGACAATTATGTCGTCCAGGTAATTAATACAATGGGGGATTGTCGACGTGACGTGCTCAAGATAACGCTGGAATATCGCTGGGGCACTGGATATTCCGAAGGCCAACTGCTGGTATTGGTAAAGGCCAAACAGGGTGTTGATGACCGCCAGCCGTTTGGAGTCCTCATCAAGTGGTATCTGATGATAAGCCTCTGAAAGATCGATTTTCGAAATATATTGGCCTCCCGCCATGGCGGAGAACAATTTGTCAGCATGAGGCAAAGGATAGGTGTCCACCACCAATTGGGAATTAATGGTGGCCTTGAAATCGCCACAAAGTCGTAATTTTCCCGAAGGTTTCCTGACAATAACGAGGGGCAAAGCCCACTCACTAGAAGAAATGGGAAGAACGACCGTGAGGGCTATCAGCTGGTCTAGCTCTTCTTTTACCTGAATGCGGAGAGCCAAGGGGATCTGCCTCGCGCATAGAAAACGTGGGCGAGCCGACGCCTTCAATGTTAAGTGAGCTTCAAACTCTGAAACACGCCCCAGGCCCTCTTCAAAGATATCCGGAAAGTCCGAGATCAAAGGTTCCAATGATTGATAGGGAACGTCTTCGGAGACCAACTGTATGGTGTCAGCGATAGAAAAACCGAAGGCTTGAAAGGCATCCAAACCAAAAAGGTTAGCGGAGCTAGCATCACTGACAACAATAAAAGTAAGAGGCCGAGTGACTGATTTGTAAATAACGTCGGTAGTGAATTGACCAGTAGGGGAATGAACTGTTTACCATAACCGCGGAAACGCTGGTAAACTGGTGCCAATGGGGGCGACCCAAGGTCGGAGTAAGTTTGTGCATTCAACAAAGTATCTGCCGCGCCCGTATCTACTTGCAGTTGTAATCGCCGCAACCGAACCGACACCTCGATAAAGAGTTTGTGTGCCGATGCGTCGGGAACCTGGCCCGATGAAACTTCCTGAATGTCAACATCCATGTCCTCTGTACCTGCTTCCTTTGATTCTTTTGAGGCTAAGCTGCGAACTGTAGCATTGTGTCCTTTTTTACTACATTTGCGATAAATGGCCCAAGGCTGGGGGCACTCTGACCGATCATAATGTATATAGCACGATGCACAGGACGGTAACAGGGGCTGGCGGCTGGAACTCTGTTTACGCGCCGTGTGGGTGCGGCCGTAATGGCCGGATTGTACCACTCGCACGTCGTCCACCCCGTACGCAGTGGACACGGCCGCGCCGCCCTGAACTGCCGCGAGTTCACACCACACTTCCAACTGTTGACCTGCGGTGTGAGAGACTTCATACGACTGAGCAATGGACAGGACTTCCTCAAGGGAAAGGTCTTCTAATTGCAGGGCCCGTTGCCGGATTTCCCTATCAGGGGCCGAACGAACAATGATGTCGCGCACCATAACGTGGGAATACTACTTTCGCGACTGCTCTGTGACAAAATGACACTTGCGACTAAGATCGTGCAGGCTAGCGGCCCACGCCTGGTAAGACTGATGGGGCTGCTTCTTGCATTGATAGAACTCGACCCTAGCCGCCACAACATGCGTGCGGCGGTGATAATATGAAGACAGCAATGAACACAATGTGTCAAGCGACAAGGACGAGGGTTCCTGCAACGGCGGTAGCTGCCGCAAAACTTGATACAGCGAGGGAGATATCCAAGACAAGAAAAGAGCACGACATACCTCCACATCGGCAACATGATACGCCTGGAAATGCTGCCAAAGGCGATGTTCATATACGTCCCAATCCTCCGCTGTCTCGTCATATGGGGGAAAGGGAGTGGGGAACAGCGCTGGAGCAGACTGCGTGGAGAGCAACGCCGGAAGCACTTGTTTCATGGTTGCCATGAGCTTCGTCTGCTGCTCAACGAAAACCCGCACTAAATCGTCGCCAATTGTGTAGTAACACGGTTCAAGTTTTCCGTCGCACTTCACATAGTGTAGACCGGGAACTGTCTCCTAGGCATGCCCGATGTGAACTGTCGGCACGGTCCGTGCTGCCTGAGTTGTTGTAGTTGTTCCGCCGGCAGAGGTTGCGGCCGAATTCTCGCGTGCTCTCTGGCGAATGGGACTCTACTTGCGGCAACTACCGTCCGTGACGCACTGTGCCGATGTGCGCCTCCCGCGATCTTTCTGGTGGCTGCTGCAGGCACATATTAAATTTTTTGTAGTGTTCCTTGCAACTTTAATGCTTAAATAATTACATGTCTGTTAAGTATGTGCTTCTCTTAACTTGTGCAAAAAATTCCAAATCAAAAGCTTCATAAACACCTGGGTTATGGGCATTTATGTATATAAGTGCCATTTTGCATTGACATTCTTGCAGAGTCCAGTTATGAGAATATCACTACATTTAAAATTGAATATTAAAAAAAAGTTTTACTGTGATAGGAAAAAGATTTTGCACACGCTCTTATGTTATAAGTCTAAGCAAATGTGTGAAGTTTCATGAAACTCTGACATGATTGGTGACATCACCTGCATAATTTGACATGGAATGACCCAACAACAACAGCACAGACATAAGAATAAACAGAATTTAATTTAATTTAATTCGACGACATATGTATAGGAAATATTTTACTTTAAATTAGTGTAATACTGGTGAATCATAAAGTCCACACAGCTCCAGATTCACAATGAGCAAAGATTAGTTTACTGTAAGATTCTGCACTCTGTACTGTAGGAGCATGAGAGTATGGAATGTCAAAAACATTGCACACATTATTCTGAGAAACGCATATGCCATAAAGGAATGAAATTAAGGATAATGTTCAATATTGGAATGGCCTACAGAGAACAATTTAGACATTGTCGCATTAGAGCTCATAACTTTAGATCTTGTAAAGTAGCGTCTTTTATACAGAGATCAAAAACTTATTAAGACAAGCGTTACTAACGTTTCTCGACAGATATTTTTACAAATGGATGTTTTATATATCGATATAATTTTATGACCTTGTCTAGATAATGATAATTTTTAAGGTAAATAAAGTTGTGAGTTAAATTTATTTTTATTTTCAGTTTAGTAGTAATTTCATCTTTGATCCTAGAAAGTTGTGCAGTAGCTGCTGGGAGCATGATTTCAGCAGTTATATAGAACACATTGCATTCTGCATGAAAGATAAGTAGAAAAGATGATATACAATGTATACTGAAGTGTAACATTAAAAGGAGTGAAACAGAAAAGGTAAATTCCCAGCATAAATTTAAATAATCTGAACTGTGTGAAAGAATTTAAAAAAAAGTTTAAAAGGGTATTGGTTCCCATCTATATGGATCTCAAGTGCAGTGCCAAGCTGTGATCAACAAGAACATGCAGTTATCAGACCATCACAAAGTTCATGCCATACATTGTCTTCATGCATGTATAAATGTGAAATCTTTCAGGGTTTTCCAGTGTGAATCATATTAGATTAATTTTCAGGCCTACGTCGAAGTTTGAGATTTCATTTGGAGAACAGTATTTTAATGGGTGAATGAAAATTTTTGCTAAATCAGTGGCAATTTTTATATTTAATTTTATTTCATCAGCATTAAATATTTTGAGGGGACATCTTCATTACCAGGAACATTTACATTAAATTGTGTTCATATAGTGGCTATTTATGCAGTTTTGTGCTGCTTTAGACTATTAAAGGTAGTGCTGAAGATCAAAACATTTTTGAGAAAGAAATAAGTAAAAACTGATGGACACAGTTTTATGGGGACTTTAAATAAGGAGTCTGTGAAGTTCAGAACATCAGGAAACCAAACAAAAGGAGGTGGGATGGCTTCAACTAAAGCATAAAGATATGACATTAAATATAATATACTGTATTTACCTGATTATAAAATGAGGTTTTTTCACAAATTTGTCATTAGAAAAATACTGGGCCATCTTACATTAGCAGATTAAACTACTACTACTACTGAAATCAACATGGTTAGTTCATGTAATAGATTATTGTAGGGGTTGTCTTAGAGTTACAGATGAAGCTTTGGTAATTGGCTTCATGTGAAGATTTGTTTTGAAGGATTCGGAAGAGTTGAAGAGGGAACAGTGACACCAGCTTGGCTGACAACTAGTTTAAATGTGGTGAAGGGAGTGGTGAGTGGGCAACAAATTCCGTTGTACTGCCAATCACGTAAATATGTGCTGTGTACTTTGGTTTTTATGAACATCTACCACATTTAAACTGCAGTTTGCCTTTATCCACTTGTAGTGGGAATTGAATTTGCTTTAAAATTTCACAAATACTCTACAATAGTATACATTTCTGTTGGAGACACTGAAAGTTTAGATATGGGCCACTGGGGTACTTACATATTTCATGCAGCAGTGTTGTCAATGCTCACTGTGATGTATGATGAGAATGAAAAGGGGTGTGTCAGATACTGGTTCTACATTGTCAGTGAGAGAGCACAGGACAGACGACACGTTCGGAAGCGAGAAGAAATACTGTCACATTTTCATGTCAGAGTAGATATAAAATCCACTATGTATTTGGAAAAAGACAGCTATGTTCTCAAGTTCCACTGTAACCACAACCTCAGTAACTGCAATATATTTGGAGAAACAGACAAATATTTATGACAACAAAGATTATAAATTTTATTGATGCTCATTTCGCTCGCAGCAATTTAAGCTGTGCTAGTAGGGGCTCCACTTTGGAAATCATAATGTACTAGCAAGAAACAGCCAAATATGTGTGACAATCAAGATTATATGTATCATCACTGCTCATATGTAGAAATACATTGCTTCTTTTCTCACCTCTTATTGGTTAGATGGAACTAACATCCCAGATGAGTATACCAGTGGTGGTGATGATGATGATGATGATGATGATGATATGATAAAAAATAGCAATACCACAGATGACTAACTAAGTTGGTAAACAAAAAAGGAAGTGAAGGTGAAAATTGATTTAAACCATTTCTTTATGTTGATTTTGTTTCTCATTGCATTATCATAATGCAGACAATCAATAAATGGCATAAGTTTAGAATAGGTATACTGTTTAAGTTTTTTAGGCAGGTACTTTATATTAATAAAACAGTTTATGATTTAGATTAGTCAGAAGATGTTAAAAATAAAATTTTCACAAGGAGACTCAGTAAAAGATGATGTCTTATATTTGGCATCATCATATTCTTGGCATCATCTTATATTTGGCATCATCTCTTATTCTTGGGTAAATGTGGTAATCTCACTAGAAGGAAAGAAGGGAGATGAGCATTTAACACCCTGTTGACATCAAGGTCATTAGAGACAGAATCTCACTAGAAGTTAGACCCAGCTGAATTAACCATATCTATGGAAGTAGAAGTCACAAGGGACCACACTGAAAATCAATCAATTACTAGTTCAAATCAGCGTGTGTCAAAGGACATCTCACAGACTAGTTGGAGCCCAGATGCTGAACACACAGCTCATTGTGGCAAACAAAGGTGACTGTTGCAATTGTCGAAAAATTGTGTCAGAAACGTGTGGCTCAACTAATCAGTTTGAGTAGAGCATGCCGTGAAATGAATGGTACCAATGGATTAATACTGTCTTACCACATCAGGACCTGAATACTTACCAAGGCCTCTTTGTGCTGCTACTCTGTACCATCTGAGTTATTCAAGCATCATATGTAACCCAGCTTTAAAATTTTGATGTCGGTACATCTCCCTTATATAAGCAAACTCTGCAGTGACACTCTTACGTATCTTGGTCATATTTAACTCTGTGAAAGAGGCTTGCAGAGAATGACATGACCGTAGCTGAAGATTTTGTTTCAGGATGAAACTTTCACTTTTCAGCAGTATATACACTTATATTATTGATTGTGGCCTGTGGATA
Source organism: Schistocerca americana (assembly GCF_021461395.2). NCBI lineage: Eukaryota > Metazoa > Arthropoda > Insecta > Orthoptera > Acrididae > Schistocerca > Schistocerca americana. The sequence continues at coordinate 652,971,995 of NC_060130.1, read as the reverse complement.
TAAAGATTTTTCTCACTGACTTGTAAACATAAAATCTGTAGGGCTCATACTGGAGAAGTGAAAGACGGCATCATTTCACTATAGTAGGAGATTTCCTACAGTGTATCCAAGCTCTCCCAGAAGAAATATCAGCTATGTTGTGTATGAAGAACTGAGACAAACCAACTTTTCTGTGAATAAGTGTGTAAATGTGTGGCAAAGCCATGTATAATTTTTTTCCCAAATAGGTGCCAAGAAATTTTGCAGCATCTAACTGCCCACTAACAGAAAGATGCATGACCCTTGATGTACAAGTACCGAACTGATTATGACAGAGTGTTGTTGAGTTATTTATACAAATGTAGACATAGAACATAAACATGTCATACTAGTAAAAACAATCACTCAGCATATACGGAAAGCATTGACCTGTAGACAGTTACATAATCAGGTAGTCATACTTTGTAACTCGGCTTTCGATCTTCTATTCTTTTTCAAGACACATTGAGTAATTCTTTCAGTTCTAGGCCCATCTGGGGCCCATTTAGGCTATATTGTTGGGAAAAATTGTGTGTGTGTGTGTGTGTGTGTGTGTGTGTGTGTGTGTGTGTGTGATTAGATTAGATTAGATTAGTACTTGTTCCATAGATCATGAATACAACACTTCGTAATGATGTGGTACGTGTCAGGTGTGTGTGTGTGTGTGTGTGTGTGTGTGTGTGTGTGTGTGTGTGTGTGTGTAATCACAGCTAAAACAGGAAATTACAGTACAATAATTAAAATTATTTCTCATAATGGAAAATATGAAGTTTCTGCATTTGTTATTGCCTGCATTTTATTAGTAAGTAATATAAGTTGAACAAGATGACAACCAGAATATCTCATACTACAGGCTTCATGGTATTACAGAAATATGTTATGTTATTTGAACACTATGTAGCTGTATTTTTGCCTCTATCACTGCTTTCTGCTTGTTTCATGACCACCAGTTGGACCAAACAGTGATGAAAAAACTTCGACAGCTAGGAGGGTGATCAAACCCAAACCTATAAATATAACAGCAAGCAGCCAGCCTTCCAGGGAATGTGAGTATAATAAATATTACAGTAATTTTGTTGGAAAGTTCTGGTAGAATGTAAATACTTTCGGATTAAAGGGGACCACTCACCGAAAAGCAGGCGTTGAGTCAACGGCAGGCACACACAAAAACAAAGAAAACTTGCCAGCTTTTGAAGCAATCCTTTTTCAAGCTAGAGTAAACACAAACATCTGCACACACATTGCTGCATTTCGGCAGATGGGCTAGCTTGTGGTGCGGGTCCTGTTGGGTGGGATGGACTGGAAGAGAGATAGTCAGGAGGCAGGGAGAGGGGTTGGGGGTGGGTCACTAGTGGCTTGGTGGGAGGCAGCTGGTCTGCTGGGTAGAAATGCAGGAGGGAGGGGTGGCAGATTTACAGGCTAGGCATGTGATGCACAATTGTTGTAGCTGGTGAGGATTGGCTCACGCTGAATGTGGAAATTACCTGCATTTTTTTTTCAGTCGCTAGGTACCCTTTATTCATCCAGCGATCTGCGATAAACTGCTGCTAGAAGTGAAGTGAGTTCTTTTGCATGCTCTTTGTAGAATCTTACAGGTATTTTATCGGTTCCTAATACCTTTCCATTACTAAGTGATTGTAATTTCTTTTCTGTTCTGTGATCAGTTATCTGCTCCGCGAGCAGTAGTTGTTCGCCCTTTCGTGGTTTTTCGGGAGCAAATCAGCAACCGAATTTAATTGATCAGATATCTCAGTTGTTGAATAATAAACTAGAACAATTGGTAACTCAAAATAACCAATTAGGTAGCAACATTAAAGAGGTCACAGAAAAGCTGGACCAAAATTTAAAATCATTGAGAGAAGAAATCAATGCAACAAATAACAAAGTACAAATTGTTGCATGTGACATAGAAAGGGTAGAAACCAAAGTTGACTGTTTGGAGGCTTTCACAATCTCCGAATTTAAAGAAACAAACAAAAGCATTGAATTAGTTAACGAACGTGTCAAAAACACGGAAGTAGTCGTTTTAAATGAATTAGTGAACCGAAAAGATGAGTTAAAAATGTTGCAGGAACTCATTGTTTCAGAAAAAGAATTGGTAGGGGAAAGATTGAAATTAAATTCTGAAGTAGTTTCTGATAAGATATCTCGTATTGACGAGAAAGTAGAAAGTGTAACAATAGAACTGCAAACAGTCAGCTCTAAAGTTTCAAAATTGCAAAATAATATAATGTCCAATTTTGATTCAAGTCAGATGTTTGTGCATAGTTGCAACATTGTTAGTTTAAAATGTTACCCAGGTGATGCGAAATTGCATCCAGTTGACTTTGCGCATCAGTGCAAAGACAGTTTCCAACCTTACATTCCAGAGTCTCCTAAAGTTAAATTTGCGAAACGTTTTTTGGATAGTGAAGCCCTTACATGGGCGAACCAAAACATTGATACAAATACTACGTCTTTTGCCGATTTTGAACGCCAATTCTTGGCAAAATTTTGGTTGGAAAACAAACAGGCAAGAATAAAATCCGAATTTCTTAACGGTAGCAAATGTCACACAGGTCTTGCAATTAGCATGCGAGAATTTTGTGAAAAACAATTAGGGACATTGTCACATTTGAGCAAACCTGTTGATGAACTGATACAGATTGACGCACTGAAGCGGCGCCTACCACACCGTTTTCAGTGGGGACTTGTATATGGACCAGATGACAAGTGTTGACGAATTTTTACATTATGTAGACAAAATTGACCGTGCATGGAAGAATGATGACAGACAGTACAATCAAAACCTCATAAACACTCACAATAGGAATGGGGGTCACAACAATATAATGGACACAGAAATAATAACTGGTGTGGTAACCAAAACAGTAGTTACAACAGACACGAAAACCATCAAGAACAGAGAAACAGTAACCAGCTTCACAACAGAAATTCCTACCAGGGAAACAGGTAACCACCTCGTTGGAAGCCTGTCAATTTGAGGTGAATAGTTATGGCACAAACCAGGCAAATAGGAGGTTAAAGAGACAGAACCGAAAAGCAATCGTAAATGTAATGTAAATAGGGACTACCACTTAGATGATACTAGTTATAAGCAAAACTTTTGGGATCACATATTGAGTGAACTGAATAATGCACATACTCAAGCAGGACCACAGTTTGAACTTAATGAACATGACTTAGCATTAATTGATGACACATTAACACCTGATGTAGACAGAACTTATGATATGTATGGTATCACTAGCTTGTTTCCTGATGAAGGTAAGGATAATGAAGTATCTATATTAGTAGAAATTGGTAGCCAAAATGAGGACATAACACCTGAGTTAGATAATGAAACAGGTAGTGATTTCAGTAGTGTAACTTCAGATGTTGAACACTTAGTAGTTAAGGCAGATGTGCATGCAGAGGCATCACCCATAGATTATGATGATTATAGGTTTAGGTTATATGATATGCAATGCTGCTGAGGTGGTTGGTGGTATTCAACCCTCATTTATTAATGGTTTTGATGATTAATTTAATTGAGAGGATTGTGATGATGATGGTACTGTGCAGTCACACATAAGGGAACTAATGAATCATTTGAATCGCATGAAGTAGAACTCTTATACATTTTGATTGAAGGAAATGCTGATGTGAAATTAAACTTGAGAGTTATTTTGAACAACTATGACAATGCATAGCGCACAACTCACATTGAAAAACTATTATTTTACACTACTCACATATCGCAAGACACAATCTGGAGACTAGTTTGGTATTGAGGGGTAGGAAATGACAACTTTAATAGACAGACTGAGGACTTTGACAAAATTAAATATAAGATGCCATGTGACAAAGTTCTGGATTTTTTTACAGAATCTCCTTACTGCAAGGTTGCTAACTATAACACAATTACATTTTCACTTGCTTAAGTGTATCTTGCCACTTTCAGGAATTTTATTGACGTAATACTTATTTTGTCACAATTTATAAAATCTTAAAGCTGTTTCTCAGTGTTAATTTGATCTGACTTTCTGGATGTCTGGTAAAAATTTTGAAACGTTATTGCATTTGATGTACAAAGCCAAGAAATATTGTCTATACATAGTATATTCAGATACTTGTGACAGCAACCCGGATTGGATATAAATGAACAGTTTCTATACTGTCACAATATAAATATACAAATATAATTTTGAATATTCATGTTTGATAAGATTTGTAAAATATTTTATGGTATTGCAAACTGTTAGGATAAATTTTATTCTTCTGTCTTTTCTATGATACTATTATTCTAGAACATGTCATATGGACACTTTGAAAGTGCAACGTAATCACTTCAATCAAATTTGTAATTTGTTAGCTTAGTTGTGTTTGAGGGTTTGAAGGAGGGACAAAAACAAGGACGCTCTAGAAGTGATAGTTTCGTAAAAACATTGATTCAGAAAATTTGATGTAAATATTGATTTTGTAAAAGTTTGGAAATTTATTTGTAATCTCATATTTCCAATTCTTGTTTTCTTGATGTATATGTTTGTAGCTATTTGGAAAATTTATCTGTTTGTAAAGTTTCATGATTCAATTTTGTACCTTTTAAAATATATGCAGTTTGTGTTATTTTGTCCAGCTAGTACTGTATCACATCAAGCACACCAATATTTCTGTGAGAAGAGTTTCGTCTATCAGGCTAGGCAAAACTCTTCGGAGGGTACTGAAATATTGCTGTATCTCATTGCTACCTATGAGAACCCCTCGGAGAGCATTAAAGATAAACACCAGTTCTAATTGCATGATTGTAAAGTGACCTGTTTCCAAATTACATACAAAAATAACCACTATTTCAGCATACATATAATTCTAAAACGATTCTTTGCTGATTAACATTGTTCTTATGTGAAAAACACAATATAAATGTGAAATTAATACTGTAACTAATCGAAAAAAATGTAGCATATGGTCAGGATGTACCAGTAAACTTATCATTATAAAATTACTACAGCAAATTAAATAGAACATATAAATAAAGCACGTTAATTGAATCTCCGATATATGTTAGCACTAAAATTCAGGCACTAGTTGATTTGTTATAAACAAATTTAGAAATTTAATTGTTACCTGTAACATAATTAGTCAGAAAATGTTATATTAACTCATAACTAAGTTGAAAATAGGTTCACCTTGTTCAGCACTGTGATTGTAAATTTTTAGTAATGTGTATCTCATATTTGGTTTAACTTTTAATTGTGATTTTACATAAAATTGTAATTTTCATTGCAGGTAATTGTTAACAAAAGTATAAATAGAGGTCTCGCAGGCACCTTGGGGCACTCGTTTTTTGGCTAGGGTTGCGAGCAAACGTATTGTAGGCTCACAGCTTGGAAAAAAGAGTCAGAGTAAAGGCAACATTCACATAAGTATTTTATGCCTCCAATTTCCTTCCCTGATGCTGATCTGTAAAAAAGACAAGTAATTTGTTTTACTACAACAAAAATATTTTAAAATGTAGCTCAAATATCACGGACATCATCATCATCTTATAAATGTTTCAGGAAGTACTGGGCAAGGGAGGTAGAGGAGGTCATTCTAAATATCTGTACCAATTTTTGTGAGTTTAACTTCAGTCATGTAGAAGAAAAGTGTACCTGAATGATGAAAATTCAGGTTTGCAATAAATTGCAAAAGAAGATTTATTAACTTACCACTATGCTTGTTTAGAACATTCCAGCTGCGTACTCCAGTTGTCCTCCTGTTTCCTTATCCTCCATACATTCCTTTGTTGTGGATGGCCAGATGTGGGGATCCAAGAGACATCCAACATATTCCGTGTATCCACTGATAGTTCCACTGCTGTGGTCAGACTGGTTACTGCCCATATTGAGATTACACCTCACACATGGTCATGTGGGAAGTTGTTTTAAGGTTTGGCAGGCAGCAAAAGACATTCCAGGAGACCAATCAAAAGGCCTGCTGCTTGTGGCTGATAGAGATCATGTGCCAGCTGCATTTGTTTGTCCTGATTCAGAGAAATCCACTCAGTGTGTGAGGTCCAGGTATTCACAGAGGGTAGGGATTAATGATGGTTGGGAACTCTGGTGTTGGCCATGTGACTAAGCCCCCTTAGAGACACGGATGCCAAGTAGAGAAAGAAATCCATCGGCACTCATTGTGGATACCAGGTGGAGTCATCCCAGGTTTGGAGTGGATGTTTTCTGATGCCATGATAAGCAAAAGATGTAACCAACTGAAAGTGGTGGCTCATGTCAGTACTCAGTGATGTATGTTGCTTCAGATCAGAAGAGATTCAGTCTGGTTTTTTGGTGGCGGTCTGAAGTAACGACAGTCAGTCATGTGTGCAAGATGAAAATGAAGCTTAACATCTGCAGCACCTTTGACAGATCTGCTGGTACAAAACCTAGTGTAGGGTCTGAATCAGAGGCTCAGGCAGTTCTGTGACCATGTTGACTGCAGATTCCTTGACATGCTTCAGAGGACGAGAGCTATTGGGATCCACTTACTATATCAAAGGACCTTTACACACTGCATGTGGCTGCATGGGTAACAGGAGCTGTTTGGAGTGGATTGGGCAATTTTTTAGGTTAGAGGCTCTGGGAAAAGTATAAACAGGGATGCGGACTCGAAGGGGACAGACCTAGGAAACACAGATATTATGGTTGTAAATTGTTGTAGCTATGTTGGGAAAGAATCAGAGCTCCAAGCACTCATAGGAAACACTAAAGCAGAAATTTTATTAGGTAGAGAATGCTGGTTACAGTCCAACCAAAGTTTTTACCAACAACCTAACAGCATTCAGAAAGAACAGATTAAAACTGGTTGGTGGTGGTCTGATTATTGTTATTAGTAGTATTTTATCTTGTAGTGAAATTGAAGTAGACAGTTGCTGTCAGGAGTGTCCATATGACAGTTTGTAGGGGGGGGGGGGGTCAAGATCTGGAGGTATGGAGTATTTTTAGTATTTTGGAAACTGTCTTGAAATGTGATAAATAATTCCAAGATATTCTACTAGTATGTAAAGTATACCAGGAACAAGATACAACCACTGCCTTCATTGTGCAGTAGTAATGGTAATGTTACTGACAACAGTGGCATTAAAGCAGAGTTTTTCGAAATTTTCCACCAATATTCCAGAATTCAAATCGAGCAGCTTCCATCAGGAGTAATTTGGTAGTAGATACTCTCAGTATATCATAGCAATTTGTCACTTAATAAAGATAAGTCTTCCAGTCCAGATTGTATACTAATTGCTTCCTTTTGGAGTTACTGATGAAATAACTCCATTTTGAACAAACATATGCAACTGTTTGACTGATGGAAGATCTGTACCTAAAGACTGGAAAGTTCCACCAGTCGCATCAATACACAAGAAAGGGAAGAGAAGTAATCTACTGAGTTGTAGATTCATATCATTAAAATTGTTTTGTAGGAGTATTTTGTAACGTACTCTGTGTTCCAGCATTATGAAATACCTTGAAGAACATGATGTATTGACACACAACCAGCATGGATTCAGAAAATATCATTCTTGTGAAACACTACTGGCTCTTTATTCCCTGAAGTAGTAGAGTGCTGTCAACAGGGGTCTCAGGTTGATTCGATATGTTTAGATTTCCAGAAGGCTTTAGACATAATTCGTCACACACGGCTTTGAATTAAATTACGTGCAAGTGGATTATCAGATCACTTGTGCAACTGGATTTGTGATTTCCTAACAGAAAGGTCGCAGTCCCTAGTCCTTTACTCCCTAGTAAAGTCATCATAAGACCAAAATGAATTGCAAAAGTATTTAGACAAGGTATCTGTATGGTGCAAAAAGTGGCAGTTGACGTTAATCAATAGAAAATGTATAGTCAATCACATGAATAGTCAAAAAATTATATTAATTATTGATCACATGATAAATCATACAAATTTAAAGGTTGTCGATACAGCTGAATACCTGCAGGTTACAATTACAATCAATGTAAATTGCTACCATCACACAGAAAATTTTGTGAGGAAAGTGAATCAAAGATTGTGTTTTATTGGCAGAACAGTTACAAGGTGCAGCAAATCTACTAAAGATACTGCCAACAAATACTACACTTGTCTGACCTCTTCTGGGGTTTTGCCTTGTGATATGAGATCCTTACAAAATAGATTGGTAGAGGAGATCAAAAAATTTCAATGAAGCACAGCTCATTTCGTATTACTTTGAAATAGAGAAGAGTATTCTGGATATGATAAGTGTAATGGGCTGACATTCATGCAAACGGAAGCTTTTTCACTGCAACGACATCTTATCATGAAATTTCATTCATCAGCTTTCTCCTCTGAGAGCCAAACCTTTTGAGTCCCACCTGCATGACGAGAAATGACTATCATAATAAAATAATAGAAATTAGAGCTCATACAGAAAGATTAAGTTAATTTTTTGCACATGCTCTTCAAGAATGGAGCAGTCAAGAAATAGTTTTAATGCAGTTGTATGAACCCTCTGCGAAATACTGAAATGTGAGTGATAGACCAGTAAAACTTTCCTGTGTTGTTATTTTAGATTTCCGATTGGTACACTACCCAGATTTTTAATCACATATGTCTCATGCAGTTTAGCAAGATCATTATTAATCTCGCTGTTGAGCATCCTAAAAACATACTCACAAGCTAGAAATTTATTGTCTTTACTTTTAATACCCATATCAACTATGCAGTTTAAAATACTAGTGAGTATGTGCTCTCATAATATCCGATGCATTGATGGTCTTTGTATGTTGCTTTCATAATGAGGTTAAGGTGACCTCAACCTGAAGTTTTGTTTGGACACAACAGTGCTTTACTAGTAACTGTGGTATTACAGAATGTATATCCTTGCCTTCCTCTGACCTTTGAATCTATTTTCCTAGATAGTTGTAGCAGAGCCTACAGTTTCATGTGGGCTTCAAACCGTAGTCCTTTGATAATATGAAACCAACATTAGAATCTATGGAGAGGTGTTTACAGTTAGTTTTTTCCTCTCAGATCTGTTATGCTGAATGAAGATGTTGTTTCTGTTTGCTGCCATGTTCCATTGACAAAACCAATTCTTGTTTACTGTAACTCATCCTTTAGTACAAGTAATATTTGGAAGTATCTGTAAGTAACAATTCAGTAATTTCTCTGTTTAAATAGTTCACCTGTGATTTTTGCAGTGGCCAGTGGTGGTGCTGCTGCAGGGCAGCCAGCAGTTGCTACAGATGTGAGCCGACCACAGTATCCTCGTACTCAATACAGTATTTCTCGAGCTCATGTTACACTTGACCAGTCAGGTATATATGTTTTCCTTTTTCTTCGTCTCATACATTTTACTTTCATTCTGTATTTATATGATCCACAAACTCAACTGATGCACATCACTTTTTGAAATATACTATGTGAGTGTCATGTCATCGAAACAGGAGTGGGTTTGATGTGCAGAGTTCATTAGCAGCAAAATAGATCTGCACAATGAGCAGAATTACAGTCAGGTAGTCATCTGTGCTGAAGGTCTCAATGTTCTATAAAGATCAGATTTATTATAATTACCACATTTGAATTAGTGATATTAACAATAAACTTGTGACATGGCGCCTTTGTTATTTTTAGTCCATTTCTTATGTTGTGTTATCTACATCTACATCTACATCTACATGACTACTCTGCAATTCACATTTAAGTTCTTGGCAGAGGGTTCGTTGAACCACAATCATACTATCTCTCTACCATTCCACTCCCGAACAGCGCGCGGGAAAAACGAACACCTAAACCTTTCTGTTCGAGCTCTGATTTCTCTTATTTTATTTTGATGATCATTCCTACCTATGTAGGTTGGGCTCAACAAAATATTTTCACATTTGGAAGAGAAAGTTTCTGACTGAAATTTCGTAAATAGATCTCGCCGCGACGAAAAACGTCTTTGCTGTAATGACTTCCATCCCAATTCGTGTATCATATCTGCCACACTCTCTCCCCTACTACGTGATAATACAAAACGAGCTGCCCTTTTTTGCACCCTTTCGATGTCCTCCGTCAATCCCACCTGGTAAGGATCCCACACCGCGCAGCAATATTCTAACAGAGGACGAACGAGTGTAGTGTAAGCTGTCTCTTTAGTGGACTTGTTGCATCTTCTAAGTGTCCTGCCAATGAAACGCAACCTTTGGCTTGCCTTCCCCACAATATTATCTGTGTGGTCTTTCCAACTAAAGTTGTTCGTAATTTTAACACCCAGGTACTTAGTTGAATTGACAGCCTTGAGAATTGTACTATTTATCGAGTAATCGAATTCCAACAGATTTCTTTTGGAACTCATGTGGAACACCTCACACTTTTCGTTATTTAGCGTCAACTGCCACCTGCCACACCATACAGCAATCTTTTCTAAATCGCTTTGCAACTGATACTGGTCTTCGGGTGACCTTACTAGACGGTAAATTACAGCATCATCTGCGAACAACCTAAGATAACTGCTCAGATTCTCACCCAGGTCATTTATATAGATCAGGAACAGCAGAGATCCCAGGACGCTTCCCTGGGGAACACCTGATATCACTTCAGTTTTACTCGATGATTTGCCGTCTATTACTACGAACTGCGACCTTCCTGACAGGAAATCACGAATCCAGTCGCACAACTGAGACGATACCCCATAGGCCCGCAGCTTGATTAGAAGTCGCTTGTGAGGAACGGTGTCAAAAGCTTTCCGGAAATCTATAAATACGGAATCAACTTGAGATCCCCTGTCGATAGCGGCCATTACTTCATGCGAATAAAGAGCTAGCTGCGTTGCACAAGAACGATGTTTTCTGAAACCATGCTGATTACGTATCAATAGATCGTTCCCTTCGAGGTGATTCATGATGTTTGAATACAGTATATGCTCCAAAACCCTACTGCAAACCGACGTCAATGATACAGGTCTGTAGTTAGATGGATTACTCCTACTACCCTTCTTAAACACTGGTGCGACCTGCACAATTTTCCAATCTGTAGGTACAGATCTATCGGTGAGCGAGCAGTTGTATATGAGTGCTAAGTAGGGAGCTATTGTATCAGCGTAATCTGAAAGAAACCTAATCGGTATACAATCTGGACCTGAAGACTTGCCCGTATCAAGCGATTTGAGTTGCTTCGCAACCCCTAAGGTATCTACTTCTAAGAAACTCATGCTAGCAGCTGTTCGTGTTTCAAATTCTGGAATATTCCATTCATCTTCCCTGGTGAAGGAATTTCGGAAAACTGCGTTCAATAACTCCGCTTTAGCGGCACAGTCATCGGTAACAGTACCATCGGCACTGCGCAGCGAAGGTATTGACTGCATCTTTCCGCTTGTGTACTATACATACGACCAGAATTTCTTCGGATTTTCTACCAAATTTCGAGACAATGTTTCATTGTGGAACCTATTAAAGGCATCTCGCATTGAAGTCCGTGCCAAATTTCGCGCGTCTGTAAATTTTAGCCAATCTTTGGGATTTCGCATTCTGAACTTCGCTGCAACAGAGTTCGGACCTGTTTTGTGTACCACGGGGGATCAGTTCCATCTCTTACCAATTTATGAACTATGAATCTCTCAATTGCTGTTGCTACTATATCTTTGAATTTGAGCCACATCTCGTCTACATTTGCAAAGTCAGTTCGGAAGGAATGGAGATTGTCTCTTAGGAAGGCTTCTAGTGACACTTTATCCGCTTTTTTAAATAAAATTATTTTGCGCTTGTTTCTGGCGGATTTGGAAGAAACGGTATTGAGCCTAGCTACAACGACCTTGTGATCACTAATCCCTGTATCAGTTATGATGCTCTCTATTAGCTCTGGATTGTTTGTGGCTAAGAAATCAAGTGTGTTTTCGCAACCATTTACAATTCGCATGGATTTGTGGACTAACTGCTCGAAATAATTTTCGGAGAAAGCATTTAGGACAATCTCAGAAGATGTTTTCTGCCTACCACCGGTTTTGAACAAGTATTTTTGCCAACATATCGAGGGAAGGTTGAAGTCCCCACCAACTATAACTGTATGAGTGGGGTATTTATTTGTTACGAGATTCAAATTTTCTCTGAACTGTTCCACAACTATATCATCGGAGTCTGGGGGTCGGTAGAAGGAGCCAATTATTAACTTAGTTCGGCTGTTAAGTATAACCTCCACCCATACCAATTCGCACGGAATATCTACTTCGACTTCACTACAAGATAAACCACTACTGACAGACACAAACACACCACCACCAATTCTACCTAATCTATCTTTCCTGAACACCGTCTGAGACTTCGTAAAAATTTCTGCAGAACTTATTTCAGGCTTTAGCCAGCTTTCTATACCTATAACGATTTCAGCTTCTGTGCTTTCTATTAGCGCTTGAAGCTCAGGGACTTTCCCAGCACAACTACAACAACTTGCAACTACAATTCCGACTGTTCCTTGATCCAAGCACGTTCTGTATTTGCCATGCACAATTTGAGATTGCAGCCCACCCTGTACTTTCCCGAGGCCTTCTAACGTAAAAAACCGCCCATTCCACGCCACACAGCCTCCGCTACCCGTGTAGCCGCCAGCTGAATGTAGTGAACTCCTGACCTATTCAGCGGAACCCGAAACCCCACCACCCTATGGCGCAAGTCAAGGAATCTGCAGCCAACACGGCCGCAAAACCGTCTGAGTCTCTGATTCAGACCCTCCACCCGGCTCTGCACCAAAGGTCCGCAGTCGGTTCTGTCAACGATGCTGCAGATGGTGAGCTCTGCCTTCATCTCGTAAGCAAGACCAGCAGCCTTCACCAAATCAGATAGCCGCTGGAATCCAGAGAGAATTTCCTCAGATCCAAAGCGACACACGTCATTAGTGCCGACATGTGCCACCACCTGCAGCTGGCTGCACCCTGTGCTCTTCATGGCATCCGGAAGGACCCTTTCCACATCAGGAATGACTCCACCCAGAATGCACACTGAGTGCACACTGGATTTCTTCCCCCCCTTAGCCGCCGTATCCCTAAGGGGCCCCATTACGTGCCTAACATTGGAGCTCCCAACTACCAATAAGCCCACCCTCTGTGATTGCCCGGACCTTGAAGACTGAGAATCATCCTCTGAAACAGGGCAGGCAGCTGCATCTGGCTCAGCCAGAGACAGTGCCTGAAACCTGTTTGTCAGACACACTGGGGAGGCTTTCTGATCAGCTTCCGGGGACGTCTTTCGCTGCCTGCCACGCCTTGGAACGACCTCCCAATCAACCACAGGCGAGGGCTCAGCCCCACTGCGGGCAGCAACCGGGGCAACCACAGCAGCAGACCGATCTGGGGACAGACGGGACGAGGTTGACATCCCCGTGATACCCAAGTCCGGCCCCCCACAGTGGTGCCCATTGGGAACAGCCTCAAGCTGCGCGATCGAAGTCAGCACCGCTTGCAGCTGTGAGCGAAGGGATGCCAACTCAGCCCTCATCCGAACACAGCAACCACAGTCCCTGTTCATTCTAATCGATGTTGAACAACAGTTACTGAAACACGAGTCAGTGCCTAGATAACGCAAGGGAAACACGCAAAGAATGTATTAACTAACCTGTACAAATGCCTAATGCTGTTATGCTCAAATCAGAATTTCTTACCTCAGCTAATGAAATGAAAATAGTTACAAAGGCTTTTACTTCACAAAGTTATTTACATAGGTCAGATTAACATATCATTCAATAAAACAAACATTAGTACTGGAAGTTTTTGTGTAGTATCATTGGACAGCAACTATGTAAAGACACACATAATCTCTCACTCCATTTTTGAATGTTCCTTTACAAAGGAGGCTCCAGAATTACTGTTGCGATCCAATTCTCTGCACCACTGCAGAGATGAGTGATGTGGATGTTAGTGTCAGTAATGTTGAGAAATAGCTAACATTGTTGAAATTGAACTGTGCTCCCGGGCAATTTTACAATTTAAAATTTTAAGAGAGAAAGAGAATGACCTGCAGAAAGGAATTTATATCTAAGCAAAACAAACAAAGACTATAATATAACTGTAACCACAAAGAAAATTAAAATAATGGTTTTTATAGGAAGGGACCTCATAAAAAGAAAAATAGCAGTGATCAGTACAGTAATATCACAGGCCAGTCATTTTAATAATCTGTAATGTGGTATCACATACAAATATGACAGAGATACAGATGAGAAAGTAGCAAAATTTGGAGTAAACATGTACTTCAGAAACGAGACAGGAAAAAAAACCCACACAAACACACACACACACACACACACACACACACAGATGAAGTTTTATAAAGTAATGGCTGTCCCCACACTACTCCAGGGAACTGATTTGTGGATTATTTCCAAATGATGAGAAAGTAAGCTCCAGGCAGCTGAAATGAGATTTCTTAGGGCTGTGAGTTGCTGCACCATAGGAGACAAATGAAGTAGTAATTACATTAGGAAGGCCTCCAGGGGCTCAGCATTCATTTGCTGAGTACGGGCTTGGCGACCCCGGGGTCCTGAGCTGGGGACTGATCGGCGCCGCCAGTCTCCTGTCACCGTAACCCCCGGACATGCTTCAGCGACCACCGTATGGCGCGGCGGTGGAATGTTGTGTGTTGCGGGGAATGGTAATCTTGGCTTGACCGCCTGGATTGCGAGGAAGGCCAACCTCTATAAAAACCCCTCAATCTTCTGGTGTGCTCCGCGCCTATGAGATGCATGGCTGTTGAGGTGGAACAGTCGCAAGCGGGCAACCTCTGGGGCACCTGCCGAGCGGACCCTTAGTTCCTTAGCTGCTCGTGGGACCGCAATGGACCCTTCGACTTCTACATTCCCCCCTACCAGTGGCTTGGGTGGGCCACTGGTAGGAAAACACACCCCGTCGAAGAAGCGACTTCATGCTGTGAGTCCTCTAGCGCCTAGTGTTGATCGAGATTTATCAGACTGTCGTAACAGAGCACATGCTGATAATCAGAATGTCTTTTTGATTATTAAACGGAAGGAGGGTAACTTTGAGAGGGTTTCTCCCTTTTACATCCACAAGGGTCTTGAGGGAATTGCAGGTACACTGAAATTTGTTAAGCGACTGCGCAATGGTACTCTGTTGATTGAGACTTCTAGTTCCCGTCAAGTCGCTTCTCTTCAGAAAGCAACCTGTCTCGGAGAGTACGCTATCGAGACTGAGCTCCATTCCACGTTGAACTACAGTAAGGGTGTTGTGACATGTAGGGACTTCGTGGATATCCCCACCGACGAGTTAAAATCTGAGTGGGCTGCTGAAGGTATTGTTGATGTACAGCATATTATGAAACGAGTTGATGGGGACCTAGTCAAATCCGACTCGTTTATTCTCACGTTCAGTTGCCCGAGACTCCCAGAACATGTTAAAGCAGGGTTCTTACGTTTGCCAGTACGGCCATATTTCCCCAACCCCATGCGCTGTTTTAAATGTCAGCGCTTTGGGCATACTACTTTGGGGTGCAATGGGATGGCCACTTGTGGTAAATGTGGTCAGCCTGCCCATGACGGAGCCGATTGTTCATCGCCTGTGAAGTGCGTGAATTGCTCTGGGAGTCACCCTGTCTGGAGCCGGGTCTGCCCCATCTATCTTGAAGAACGGAATATACAGGAGATTAAAACATCTAAGCGTATCCCTTATGGTGAGGCCAAGAAGCTCTTTAAGGCCATGCAACCTCCTGTGTTTACAACATCCTTCGCTTCCGCTCTGAAAAAACCGGTACAAATGGCCACTGTTGCTACGCAAACGGAGGTTGCTAGTGTTAGCACTAATACTTGCGTTTGCCAGTGCACTTGTGCTGCTGCGGTTGTTTTGCAACCTGCGGCTCTCCCTGCAACGTCGGACAAGGCTGTGGTTGCTGACATTGGGGTACTTCCTGCCTCTCCCCATATGTCGCCTTCTGCCCAGACGAGTAAAGCTCCAACTGTTGACAAGGCTCTGCACTCTAAGCCCCCCAAGACAAAGACGCTGAAGGTGAAGGTTTTGCCACCTGAGGAGACTAGTCAGGGTCGGTCCGATGACGAGGTCATCGTACTGTCTGACATCTCCCGTGGGTCGTCATCGGAGCTGATGGACATTGATGTCGACCGGGGGCGATCTTCTCGCCCCAGGAATAAATCTCCAGCCAGTACGGGCTCTCCTCCAAAGCACAGAGGCAGGGTGAGAGTTCAGCCCCCCTGATCACTGGCTCCCATATTACAGTGGAACCTGAATGGGTTCAGGACGCATGTGGCCGAATTACAATTCCTTGCACGAGAGTGCCCTTTGTGCTTATGTCTCCAAGAGACACATTTTCGGGCCACTGATGCTCCTTCTTTACAGGGCTATACCGTATATCGGAAAGATGATCTGACGGGAGAAAGGGCAAAGGGTGGTGTTGCGGTTTTTGTCCGTGACAGGCACCCCTCATCTGAGCTCCCTCTCGTTACAGACTTGCAAGCAGTTGCGGTTGACCTTCTTGTGGGTCGGAGGCTCGCAGTCTGTTCACTTTACTTACCACTTCAGGATGCGATAGACTCTGAGGTTCTCGCAGACCTTATTAGCCAACTCCCCCGCCCATTTCTTCTTCTGGGGGACTTCAATTCTCATAATGTCTTATGGGGCTCTTCGACTACTTGCCCCAGGGGTCGCATTCTGGAAAGCCTCATGATGTCTGAAGAACTGTGCATCCTCAACTCTGGTGCTCCCACTCATTTCTGTACTGCTTCTGGGTCATCATCAGCTATTGACCTTTCCTTTTGCTCTCCAGCACTCGCGGATTCTGCTCTGTGGGAGGTTGCTGCTGACCTCCATTCTAGTGACCACTTTCCCCTTTGGATCGCCTCCTGGATGAGGCTATGGCATTACCAGTGCCGCCCCGGTGGCACCTCTGCTGAGCTGACTGGACACTTTTCAGCCAACTGGCTGTTTTGGAACACCTTGCCAGCGTCCACGAATGGGTAGACCATGTTACAGCCGTGATCTCCCATGCTGCTGAATTGTCAATCCCACGGTCATCCAGTCATCCCAAGAGGCGTCCTGTCCCTTGGTGGACCACTGAGTGCCGCTCAGCCATCCGAGCCTGCCGTGCAGCTCTGCGCCGCTTCAAGTGCTGTCCCTCAGCTGACAATCTTGCGGCCTTTCGGGTGGCAAGGGCCAAAGCGCGGCACGTGATTAAAGAAAGCAAACGACGGTCATGGCAATCGTTCTTGAATTCCATCTCCCACTCCACTAATTCTACGAAAGTATGAGAAGCCATCAGGAGGGTTTCTGGGAAACGCAGCCAACTACCTGTCACGGCATTGCTGCATCAGGGAAGTCTTCTCACGGCGCCGAGAGACATTGCCCAGACACTGGCCATGCATTTTGCGGCATCTACCACCACTATTAACTGTGATCCAGATTTCTGCTGCTACCGCACTGCCATCGAGAGGGGTCACTTGGACTTCCGGTCTCCTAATTCTGAACCCTACAACTGCCCCTTCACAATGTGGGAACTGGATTCGGTGCTGTCTGTGGCTCATGATACTGCGCCTGGTCATGATCAAATCCGGTACAGCATGCTGCAGTACTTGTTACTGCCTTCCAACGGAGTTCTCCTGAATTGTTTTAATATGATATGGTTATCCGGCACGTACCCTGACTCGTGGCGGGAGGAGATTTTGATTCCCCTCCTCAAGCCGGGGAAGGACCGAACGCATCCCAGTAGTTATCGAAGTGTTGCTTTGACGAGCTGTGTCGGGAAGACGTTGGAACGCATGGTCAACCGTCGCCTGGTTTGGCTGCTCGAGACCAGGCAGCTCCTTAGCCCCTCTCAGTGTGGCTTTCAGAGATGTCGTTCAACTATAGACAACTTGACCCTGCTTGAGGCGGCCATCCAGCAGGCCTTCCTGCATAACCAGCATTGTCTAGGTGTATTCTTTGACATTCATAAGGCGTATGACACTACTTGGCGCCGCCATATCCTCAATCAACTCCATGAGTGGGGCTTTCGTGGCCGTCTCCCCATCTTCATTCGGTCCTTTCTTTCCCACCTCCTCTTTCGATATAGGGTTGGTGATGTGCTATCTGATTTGTATGTGCAGGAGAATGGTGTTCCTCAGGGAAGTGTTTTAAGTGTCACCCTCTTTGCCGTCGCCATTAACAGTATCACGTCCACTATCCGGAGTCCTGCCCAATGCTCCTTGTTTGTGGACGATTTTGCTGTTTTCTGTTCTTCCTCCAGTCTTGTCACTGCTAGTCGGCAGTTGCAGCTTACGATACAGCGATTAGAGGCATGGACTGCGAAGACGGGTTGTACCTTTTCTGCAGACAAATGTGTGTGTGTTCATTTTAATCGTTCTCGACGTCTTTTTACCTCCCCTGAATTGTGTCTGAGGGACACCATTCTTCCTTTTAGCGGCACTGTGCGGTTCCTGGGCCTCACTTTTGATTCCAAGTTGTCGTGGTTGCCTCACCTTAAAGACCTCAAGGTGCGGGCCCTGAAGGCACTGAATATTTTGAAGTGTCTGAGCCATCGGTCCTGGGGAGCAGATCGGGCGCGTCTGCTGCAGTTTTATAGGGCTTTTGTCCGATCGCGTCTTGACTATGGTTGCACCGTGTATGGGTCAGCAAGGCCTTCGTATCTGAAGATTCTTGACGCAGTACACCATGAGGGTATCAGGCTGGCCACTGGTGCCTTCCGTACTAGTCCCATCCCCAGCCTGTGTGCTGAGGCAGGGGAACCGCCGCTCGCCATCCGGCGGAAACTCCTCATGGTGCGACGGGTGTGTCAATTCCTTGCCTGTCCTACCTCCCCCGCGTACCCTACCGTTGCCCGACTGCCTATGGAACGTCTCTTTTCCAGTCGTCCCAGGGCAACGAGAACATTTGGGATTCGTGCCAAGCATTTGCTTGAGTCCCTTGGTGTGGAGCGTGTGGCCCCCCAACGACAAGGTTTTACTCGCCTGCCTTCCTGGTTGCTCCAGAGGCCCAGCGTCCTTTTAGACTTGCCGGAGTACAGGAGGAGCTGCACTCCTGCGTTTGTTTTTACCTCCTTATTTTATGATATTTTAAACCAGCATCCCGACCATGCACCAGTATTTACGGATGGCTCTAAACAGGGGGGCTCTGTTGGTTGTGCTGTTGTTTTCCCTGATTGAGTCGTCAAGTTACGGCTTCCTGCAGCGTTTACCATCTTTGATGCCGAATTGTTTGCGATCTTGCGGGCATTGGAGCAGATGAGATGTGTTCCCAGTCTTAAATTCCTCATCTGTTCTGACTCCCTGAGTGCCCTACAGACCATGCAACACTTGTACCCAGCGGATACAGTCGTCCAGAACATCCATGTTGCCTTACTCCACCTGCAACGGCAGGGGAAGGTGGTTTCCTTCTGCTGGGTGCCGGGGCACGTGGGTATTAGGGGAAACGAACTGGCGAATGTGGCTGCCAAAGTTGCATGTTCCCTCCCCCATGTTGTTGCATGTGCCGTCCCCCTCCATGCTGTTACCTCCCTCCTGCGTTTTCGCGTTCTGCGTCGGTGGGAAGAGGAGTGGCTGGCAGTCGGTGAAAATAAGCTGCGTCTGGTCAAGGCCACCATGCGGCCATGGCGTACGTCCTACCAGTCATGCAGGCGGGATGAGGTTCTCCTCACTCGCCTCCGCATCGGGCACAGTCCCTTAACGCATGGTTTTTTACTCCGGCGGGAGGACCCCCCAATCTGCAGTGCTTGTGGCGTCCAGATTACTGACCGCCACATTTTACTTGACTGTCTTTTATTCTCTGACCAGAGGGCGGTGGTTTCTTTGCCACCGGATTTGCCCTCTATTTTACAAGATGACGCAACGACTGTAGTTAAGGTCTTACGGTTTTGTGTCCTGTCCAATTTGTTGCCTCGGATTTTAGGGAGAGGGTTTTAATGTGCTGCTGGGTGACTGGCTCACCCAGGTTTTAGGTAAGAGGTCAGCCAGTCACGATTACCTCCTTGTTTCCCTTCGGTTTTGTTCTCTTTTCCTTGTTTCCCTTCCTTTTTAGTGTGTTCCTTCTCCTCTTGTTTTGCCTCTGTATATGAGGATTTGGACCTGCGTCAGGTCTGTGTCTTTTAGCCGTTCTCCTTGTTCACTGTTCGTCTTAGTCCCTTCACTGCATGTGTTCCTGTTTTTATGCGTTTGGGCGCTGATGACCACGCTGTTTAGCGCCCGTAAACCTCAAAAACACACACGACATTAGGAAGGAATTAAACATATTTAATGTAAGAAACAAAACTGAAGATGCCAGAAGAAAATGGAGTGAACATCTTGACAGAATGAACTGCGGCAGATTACCTTACAGGATCAGAACTTACAATATGGCTAACCAAAGAAGCCTAAGAAGGCAAAGGAAAAGACAAGTGCCATAACAGGCAAAAGATAAATACTTGAACTGCAGAAGAAGAAGAAGAAGAAGAAGAAGAAGAAGAAAAGACTACGACAAAAATGAAGTTACTTCTTAAACAGAACACTCAGAATGATTAAACATGAAAAAGAGAGGATTATGTAGAAAATCTATACTGCTGTAATTACAGATACACTTTCGCAATAGTAACTGCTTGTCCTTTTTACAAATGGGAAATAAACTAAAAGCATGATCCAGTGATATATGATCTTATCTGATTACAATTGAAATATTATATAGAACATTCAGTCAGCAAATGTAGCGTCTTGGAATCATCTAAAGCAAACCATACACAAACTCAACACAACTATTTGGTGGTCTCCAGGGTGTAGTTGTTCCACTATATTAGATCTGGCTTTTCATCATCACTATTATGGAGCAAACTTCAGAATGACTTGCCTGTCTCAATATTCTTCCATGTAAGGCAACTTAGTACTTGTAATTGCGTAATAGTTATACTTTGCCTGCTTGCTTCAAGATGTGATGCATTAGTACTTTCCACATTCGAAAGTAATGGTATTTTTCCCACAGAAAAATCAGCTTGTACAGAGGTTACAGTAAGGTACAATACAAGTTAAGATACAATTTCATAACCAGTTAAGTTTCATCATGCAACTTTAACAATATTTCTTTTACAGTTGAGAAACAATGCATTCAGAAATAATTAATGCAAAAAATAGCACTCCTAATGTGCTGTACACAACCTAATAAAAATGTTTACATAAAATATCATTAACAGGAAAAGACAATGTGATCTGTATATGTTTGGGTGTAGTGTTGTTACATTACAAACTTATCATTACTGAGTGTCATGTGTTCTCACTATAATTCATTATCAGTTCCTCTTCTGGAGAACAAGTTTATACTATGTGCCATGCCAACAAAGGCACTTGAGATTGGCGTATTTACTTCATCTGATATCATGAGTAAAATTTGTTATTCTGTCACATCATTTAATAATGATATTGAAACATGGGTATATCTCGTGACACTAGAGATAAACTGAGTGCAGAAAGTACTGTAAAATGTGTTTTGTACTTGTGGCACTCCACATGTTACAGCCAGTACATCAAAATTTGTTTCAGTTGTCTTGTAAAGCTTTAGTCAGTGTCTACGATCCATTGTTTTACATACTCTAATGACACAAATAAAACAAATTAGAAACAAAGTTACATAATCTGTGACAGGCTATTCCAGTGCTGCCTTATGGGCACAGGCACCCGCAAGCACTCGTCAGCTTGCCCACATAGGTTGTGTAGGCTACCTTCCATCTTCATCTACATACGTACTCCACAAGCCACTGTACAGTGTGTGGCGGAGGGTACCCTGTACCAGTACTAGTCCTTTCCTTTCATGTTCCACTCACAAATAGAGTAATGGAAAATCAGCTGTTTATATGCTTTTGTATGAGCCCTAATTTGTCGTACCTTATCTTTGTGATCGTTATGCAAAATGTATGGTGGTCGCAGTAGAATTATTCTGCAGTCAGCTTCACATACTAAATTTTTTTCAACAGTGCTTCTGAATATGAACATCGCCTTCTGTCCAAGGATTCCCATTTGAGTTCCTGAAGCATCTCTAACATTTGCATATTGTTCACCTATTGGTAACAATTCTAACAGCCTGCCTCTTGAGTTGCTTCAATGTCTTCCCTTATCTGACCTGGTGCGGATCCCAAATACTAGAGCAGTACTCAAGAAGAGGTCACACTAGTTTCCTATATGCTGTCTCCTTTAAGATGAACCATGCTTTTCCAAAATTCTCCCAATAAACCTTTCCTACTGTAATCCTCAAATGCTGGTTCCATTTCATCGTGCTTTGCAACGTTACACCTAGATATTTAAATGACGTGACTGTGTCAAGCAAGACATTACTAATGCTGTATCTGAATATTACAAATTTGTTTGTTTTTCCTGCTCATCCCCATTAACTTACATTTTTCTATGTTTAGAGCTAGCTGCCTTTCATCACACCAACAATAAATTTTGTCTAAGTCATCTTGTATCCTTCTGCAGTCACTCAACTTGCAGTTCGCCACCGGTAGCTGAGTGGTCAGTGCAACAGAATGTCAACCCTAAGGGCC
Organism: Schistocerca americana; assembly: GCF_021461395.2. Taxonomy (NCBI): domain Eukaryota; kingdom Metazoa; phylum Arthropoda; class Insecta; order Orthoptera; family Acrididae; genus Schistocerca; species Schistocerca americana. Next base: position 652,949,520 of record NC_060130.1, on the reverse strand, counting down.
CGGATTCGATTCCCAGCTGGGTCGGAAATTTTCTCCGCTCAGGGACTGGGTGTTGTGTTGTCCTGATCATCATCATTTCATCCCCATCAACACGGAAGTGGGATCAAATCGAAAGACTTGCACCTGGCGAACCGTCTACCTGACAAGAGGCCCTAGCCACATGACATTTATTTTTACTCAACTTGCAAAGAGCTGCCCACCATGTCCACCAGATCATTTATGTATGTAGAAAATAATGATGATCCTATCACACTTCCACGGGCACATTTGACCATACGCTTGTCTCTGATGATTACCCACCATTGTGGACAACATACCGGGCTCTATTACTTAAGAAGTCTTTGAGCCACTCTCATATCTGGGAACCTATTCATCATGTTTGTATCTTCATTAACTGCCTACAGTGGGGCACTCTGTCAAATGTTTTCCGGAACTCTATATGAAATCTGCCTGTTACCCTTCATCCATAGTTCACCATATATCGTGAGAAAAGAGCAAGCTGAGCTTCACACAAGCAGTGCTTTCTAAAACCATGCTGATTCATGGACAGAAGCTTCTCAAAAAAGTTTATTGTATTCGAACTGAGAATATTTTCAAGGATTCTGCACCGAAGTGACATAGGGATATTGGTCTATAATTCTGTGGGTCTGTTCCTTTACCCTTCTTATATACAAGAGTCACCTTAATTTTCTTGCAGTCATTTAGGACTTTGCGCTGGGTGAGAGATTTGCGGTAAATGCAAGCTAAGTAAGGAGCCAATGCTGTTAGGGTACTCCTTGTGAAACTAAATTGAAATTCCATCTAGACCTGGTGTCATTTATTTTCAACTCTTTCAGTTGTTTCTCTACACCAGGGATACTGTGTCGTCCATACAGGAGTTTGTTCAATGATCAAATGACGGTATGTATGTGTGATTCTTCTGCATGAATGATTTCTTAAATGCGAAATGTAAAACATTGGCTTTTGTTTTGCTACCTTCAACTGCCATGTCAGACTGGTCAACAAGTAACTGGATTGCAGCCTTAGACCTGATTAGCGATTTTACATAGGACCAGAATTTTCTCAGGTACTCAGCAACATCTTTTGCTAAAGTGTGACAGTTGTAGTTGTTGGATGCTTCACGCATACATCTTTCACAGATGTACGAATGTGTACTAACCTTTGCCTGTCATCATTTGTGCGTTCTCTTTTGAACTGAAGAGCGCAATAGCCTTTCTGTTGCTTCGTCAGCATTTTCCAAATTTTGTTGTTAAAGCATGGTCATTCTTTTCTGTCCTTAATCCACTTACTAGGCACGTAATTCCCTGGACTACTATTTACTATCTGTTTAAACTTTACCCGTAATTACTCTTGGGAGCCGATTGTACACTTTCTGTGCACGCGTGACTTACTTGGCCACCCCTGTCTGTGAGACCTCAGCCAGGACAGTACGATTGCACAGACTGTGGCCCAGCTGCCTGACTGCTCACGTTGCCTACTGTTGCCTGCTGGCACTTGGCTGCTTGCAGGTGGGCACTTTAGCTGGAGCAGCCTGATCTATGGTATCAACATATAATTCATAATATACGAGGTACTACCCAAAATATCCGAGAAATTCATTGTACTCTTTAAACAAGTATCAGTATGACATCTAGATGTCTCGAGGTATGTGTCTTAGCTACAATGGTACAAAATTGCGTCAACTTTGGTGCATGCAGTTGGGGGTTGTAGCAGTGTATGCCAGAATGCGTTTCAGCACTTCTGTGAGTTGTGAAATGGATAACATGCGCATCAAATTCTGTTTCAAGTTGAAGAAAACTGCAGCTGAAAGCCACTGCATGCTGACAGAGGCATTTGGTGAGAGTGCAGTGAGTCAGTCAAGAACATTTGAGTGGTTCAAGCACTTCAATGCAGGCTGAGAATCTGTGGAAGATATAACAAACATTCTGGGTCAACTGTCAACAAGCACAACACCAGAAATGATCATGAAAGTGCATGATATGATCCGCGAAGACCGAAGACAGACAAGTCACAATGTTTGTAACAGTCTTAGGTTGTTGTATGGTACATGTCATTGAAGTCTAGCCGACGAACTAAACATGAGACAAATTGCAGCAGAGTTTGTTCCTCACATTCTCAGCATCAACCAACAAAACCTCAGGCTTCAGATGTACACTGAGCTGCAACAGAGAGTTTGAGTATGTCCAAAATTTTTATCCAGAGTCATAACAGGTGATGAGTCATGGGTCTATGTTTATGACCTTGAAATGAAGCAGCAATCATCACACTGGAAAACACCATCTTTTCCAAGGCTGAAAAAAGCTCGACAAGTTTGTTGCAACATGAAGTCAATGCTGATTGTATATATTTTTTTTTTAATTTGGGGAATAGTGCATAAAGAATTTTGTTCCATCTGGTCAGATAGTCAATGGGCAGTTGTACTGCGAAATTTTTAAGTGACTAAAAGAAAATATTTAGCGGAAATGGCCAGAGTTGTGGAAAAAGGAGGACTGGTTGGTGCCCCATGACATTGTACCCATTCACACCCCACACATTGTGAAGAAATTCCTGGACAAAAACAATATGGCAATGGTGCCCTACTCTCCCTACTCACCCAACCTAGTCCTGTGTGACTTCTTCCTATTCCCGAAGATGAAAACCATGTTGAAAGGGTGACATTTTACTTCGATTGAAGACATCCAAAGGGAATTATAACGACTCCTGAATATCCTTCACCCTGCAGACTTTCAGAAGCACTTCCAAAAATGGGAACAATGCTGGAATCATTGCATACATGCCTGAGGTGATTACTTTGAATGTGATGGAGAAAATTAGGACATAGGTGTAGTTTTCTCATTTTTACAGTGGAATTCTCAGATATTTTGGGTTGCGCCTCGTATGGATGTAAAGGACATTGCTTTTTCCGTGTGCAGATCATCTAAATTTATATTGAATCGTGAATCTTGCTAGAAATAGTGCAGTCAAGTTGTTGGCAGTCTGACTCACAGTCTGTGTGTGTGTGTGTGTGTCTGTGTGTGTGTGTGTGTGTGTGTGTGTGTGTGTGTGCTCTGATGAAGGGCTTTATATGAAACCTAAAGTGTTTTTCTGTCTTTCTATATGCCATTATGTTCCTGAATAACTCTAATGTGGTGAGCAGCATTCTATCTTCATACAAATATTAACTTATCTAATCGAATATTTAAGACTGATGTAATCTAAAGCTTTGGATAAGTCACAAATATTCAATTTGGTGACATATTGTCGTTAAAAAAAATGTGTTTAGTAAAATGCTTATGTAGCTGTATCAGCAAATCAGCTCTTTTGATATCAAAATTGTGACTAAGTGTCCTTTTATTACTCATGCAAGCTGCCTTCAGTACATTACCTTCTCAGAAAGTTTCTACAGCAATGTTTGGAGAGAGACTGACCCATAATTACTGACCCATGTGGAACCATTCTTATAGAGGCTTAACAATGGCATATTTTAATCTGTCTGGGATATTATCGTGACTAACTTATGTCTACAGATTTGATGAAGAACATTACATATTGTACAGCAATACCTTTTGGATTCCCTGTAGGAGATGTTAACAACCCAATATGAACTTTTTCATTTGAGGGACTATTTTCATTTTGTTAGGGGATGTGAGAGTAGAGTTGCCATAATTTCTGTCTGACAAACTGGGACATTTCTCTTAAACTGACTAAAAATTGACATAATTTGGGAAGCAGGAACTGGGACAAACCAGGACACTTCATGTAAACTTAAGAATTGAAATAATTAATGGAAATATTTCCTCTTGTGATTACTACCGTCTTTAACTATACCAAAATAACAGTCCTTGGAAAGATCATCTCATATTTGTCTGACAGTGTCACATGCTAACACTGTTTTCAAAATTGCTGTTGATTTTATTCTGCCCAACATCACATTTTTTGCTGCTTCAAAATCATTTAAAAGTTTGGAACTTGGCGTAGAAGTACAGTCCATTCATTTCAAAGACATATGATGTTTAAAGGTATGGTAGCACATCAGTAATTCCATTGCTGTTACTAACTTGTCCTGTTTAGCTGTCCACTTTTAAAGTGCATGCAGAGTACATATTTGATTTATGCTTTACACCAGCTAAAGGATCCTCAATATCTGATCTTTCTCCCACGTGTTCTGGAAAAACAACACAAATTACACATTCTGCTTCATAGTGACTTCTTCTTTTCTGAAGAACCATTCTTCTAGATATTTTTCTTGGAATGAACACTTTCTCTCTGGCATCTTGAATTCACTTGAGATAATCAAACACTTTTAACAACAAATTAACCACGATATGACTCAGACAGAGAAACAGAGAACCATGTTGCTGCAAAGCTTAAACTGAACAAAGCTAAGCAACAATAATGGAAACTATGCAGCATTACCATGCAGTAATTCTTAAGGGACTCTGTCACCTGTGATTATAAAACCTTTTGTTATTTTGCTCAACAGCCAGAGTTGAAATATAGATCCAGGCAAGAATGTGGATGAAAAATAGACAGTATGAGAATATTTCTCCGAATTCCAAAATCCAGGGCAAATTGCCATCCCAAAGAATTTTTTGGACACCAATTTCTTTAATGTGAAACTGGTACTATCCCAGAAAACCAGGACATCTGACAGCCCTAGGTGAGAGGGATGTTACTTCCACTAAATGTTCTCTCCACCCATGTTACTGCTTTGATCTTGCTACTGCAATTGCACAGATTTTCTCATCTCTTAAAGAAAATATTAAAAATATCTGCTACACATGAATTGTCTTTTATAAAGCTCCTTTTCTTTTTTTTTTTTTTTTTTTTTTTTTTTTTTTTTTTTTTTTTTTTTTTTTGACAGAAATAGTGGCGTCTTCTGTTATTTATCCTCTTAAAAAATAGTGCATATTGCCAAAGTGATTAAATTCAGACAAAATCTGTAAAATATGGTTTTTGTAATACCCATCCCCTAGCACGTGGCAACATGTATCACTCATCATCAGTCTAGGCAATCTTTTTCCAAGTATCGAGTATCCAGTGGCCCATGCCAGGTGCTGTTCTCTGTGGCATGCGGTGAGAGAGGTACATGTATTGAGCAGTAGCCGCTGGTCGCAGTAGCCAAGCGGTTTTAGGTGCTTCAGTCCGGAACTACGCGGCTGCTACAGTGGCGAGAATAATATTAGGCAACATTGCATTCATGTCATGTGCCGAACCATTCCATTCAGCTTTGAGATTCATTCTCTCTCTCTCTCTCTCTCTCTCTCTCTCTCTCTCTCTCCCCCTCCCTCCTCCACCCCCACCTCTCTCTCTCTCTCTCTCTCTCTCTCTCTCTCTCTCTCTCTCTCTCTCTCAAGAAAGAACTGCGTAGACAGTTCAGAGCTCATGAACATCCATATTGATAAAAACTTAAACTGGGAAAACCATGTAATACACTATATTTGCCGTAGCATAATTGCCAACCTTGGTGTTATTGAAACCAGTAACTTAACAGATTTTCATATTTTCATTCATTGATGTCCTACAAAATAATATTTTGATGCAACTCTGTATTTGGCAAGAAGTAATCATCACAAAAAAGAAAAATCTTAGAATTGTGCTTGGGCTCACATATGTACATTTTGTAGCATCCGCGTAAGCAATTGAGAACATGATTACAGACAGACAGCATTTGAAAAATTACCTTCACTGTACAATTTATTTGGATACAGGAAGAAGTGAAGAACATTACTACTGCATGTCACACATTTTTATTTATATGAGTAGACTGTCTACGAGCAAGGTGGCGCAGTGGTTAGCACACTGGACTCGCATTCGGGAGGATGACGGTTCAATCCCGTCTCCGGCCATTCTGATTTAGGTTTTCCGTGATTTCCCTAAATCACTTCAGGCAAATGCCGGGATGGTTCCTTTGAAAGGGCACGGCCGATTTCCTTCCCCATCCTTCCTTCACCCGAGCTTGCGCTCCGTCTCTAATGACCTCGTTGTCGACGGGACGTTAAACACTAATCTCCTCCTCCTCCTGCACAGTCATAAAACCTCTTTGACAGTCTACTCATAGAAACAGAAATGTGTGATGACAGGCAGTAGTAATGTTTTCAAATGCAGTTTAAAGTTGTTTATCTTTGACAGCTCATTCTATGACAGAGAGAAATTCATGAACAGAAATTAGAGGTAAGTTAACTTCTAAATCTCTCTCTCTCTCTCTCTCTCTCTCTCTCTCTCTCTCTCTCTCTCTCTCTCACACACACACACACACACACACACACACACACACACACACACACACACATGGCCATCATCAGCCTATTCAAAAATAATGATCGAGTTCCTCAGTAGGACAAGGCACATTCCGAGTATAAATAGCCAAAATAGGAAGACTCATATGTCTTTTAGACATTAATTTTTAGTTGTGTGTGATGCAATGGATAGCCTTTATAATACATTTAAGTGTGTTTTCAGTTACTGTTTCAAGATTTTTATTGAACATCTGATATGCAGCAGGCATAAATTTTATAAGGGTGATAACATCAATGCAAGCTTCCAATCGCTGTGCTTTGTAAACATTAAAACCACTCACCATTTTTGTGTGATTCCTTATCCTTCTCATCAGAAGACACTGCACATATATGTGCTGTCTTTCTGGTCATGGCATTCTTGAAGAGAGCAGTAGCAATACTATAGTGATGTAATTGCCAGAACTAAAGAAAACCCACATTGTTGCATGTCATTGAACTGAAATAGCATGTATGTAGCCTTTCATTAAATAGCATCAAATACTATACAAATATTGGAATTTTTAATAAATGGACACAGAAATAAGCTGAAATTGTGTCACACTCAATATTCCTTAAAACACCGCAAAATAATATTAACTCAAAATGTTGTTTGATGTGGTTTTGTGCAGCACTAACATGATAACAAAATACTCAACCTTTCAGTTACTTTGTTTTTCTAAGTTATTGGTGTTTTGTCATTGCGTCTGAATTGAAGGAAACCAGTGTATATTAAAGTCATTAACTTTGAATGCTAGACATTTCTCATACTAACTGAAGCAGACATGTATATTCTGTAAAATAACAGAACAGACAGTGGGACCAAGTCCTCTGGTGCCAAAGGTATGTAGTAATTTCTGCAGGCCTGACAACCACTATCACTCACTACTGAAACCATTTCTTTTTTCTGTGTAAAGAAAGCCATCTCTATAATTAGCATATAAGTTATATAAGTGCTTCAGGTATAGGTCGTAATATAATTTGAAAAGTGGCAAAAGTATTGGGTTTCTGATTTTGTGCAGGGACGTTTCTGAGGGTTGTTAGTTTAAGGATTCAGTTTCTTTTCTTTCTTTAAGAAGCAAATCCTGTCTTATTTCTTTGTTGCAATTAATTCCTTTGCTCATGCAAATTTTCTTGGATAGGTTTTTTTTTGTTAAGTTTTCTCAATATTTGTTAGTATAAACTGCTGTTCACAATGTAGTTTTGAAAAATTGATGATTGTTTTATGTACCTGGTTTTGCAGCAACACAGTCTCCGGAAAATCCGTATTCTATGCAGAGCAACTATGAACCATCAACTTCACACCAGCAGGGTCCATACAGGTTGGTTACATTACTGTCATCTTTTGAATCCAGTGTTTCCCTGTCAGTACAGTACATATTAATAAAGAGCTGTTGTATGATATTACAGTGCGGGATTGCAGCAATCAGCAGCCAGCACCCAGGAGCCTGGTGGCTCAGGTACAATAGGGAAAAGGCTTCAGGGTCATCCACTGAAAAGCTTTAGTGTTCCTGCTCCCCCTCCACAATCTGCACCATCAACACCTCAACAGAAACATATTAGTAAGATTTGTTTGATTACTGTAAATTATATTGTTTATTGAGTAGTTAAGTTACTCTTATTTAACAGATTACTGATGGAAGAGTCTGCACATATACTGATGTGTGTGTGTGTGTGTGTGTGTGTGTGTGTGTGAAGGGGGGAGGGGGGGGGGGACATGCACTCGTGCACTTTTTTGCGTTCGTTAGTATATTTTGGTGAAGCTCATGTTTGGTGATGCAGTCTGAAATTGCATTATATGCTACTGACTAGATTCAGAAACGTTTGTGTAAGGAAAAATAGTCCATGATTTGACACGGTTAAGTCAACATATTATATGTGTCTTCTTTTATGCATGTCTTATAATGCTGTGTTTTAAAATAGTCATATTTCATCTATGAAACTAATTCTGTAAAGACCTGAAAAATATTTTTGAATCCTGTGCCAGACAAAAGAATTCAGTCTGTCTTAACAAAGCATTTTAGAGGAAGAAATACATAAATTACTCATAATGGTATGTTTGATTGCTTTTTTTATATAGTATGTCCTTATAATAATAGTCTCATCATTATGTTTGTTTGTCCATCTTAAGATAAAGATAGGGGGTGGGGAAATAAAGACAAGTGCAACTAAAACCTGTAACGCTGAAAGACATCTTTAGCTTTCTATGCTGTAGACTGAAAAAAAGTCCCTGTAATACAGTGGAAGACAGTGTTTTCTCACTGAGAATATTGTATTAAATGCCAAAGTATTCTGAATAATTGCAGAGACTACCTTTGCCTTAGTGGAATGTCAAGTATCATTCTGTGTTCAGTAACAGGTTAGTAGCCCTGTGGAAGTTGCAAGGCAGGCCACCTGGTCAGCATTTCTGGTGTGTAACTGTTGTATGATTGAGGAAAGCAGCAAGAGATTGTGGAAACCATTTATGGGTTCCACTAACCATTCCATTAAATCAACTGATGTGTGAGATACCATCGGGATGGTTCTCAAGGAGAGATAACAGGTGCATTATTAGTGCTGTAGTAACAAATGGGAGCCTCCTGATCAGTAAGAAGAATATTGTACAGTAAAGAACACTCTTTGGGGGGGGGGGGGGGGGGGGGATTTACACGACGCACTACGAAAGAATCAGTATATGTGAGGTATATGTACAGACAAACAAATGATCACAGTTTCAGATAAATTAGATGAAGTATTCAAGAGAAAGAACTTCACAAATTGAGCAAGTCAATAACGCATTGGTCCACCTCTAAGGGATATCATGCCAATTGGATGGAATTTGGTTGGAAGGGCCCTGCACATAATGCTCCAAACGTTCCCAATTGGAAGAGATCTGAAGACCTTGCTGGTGAAGGCAGAGTTTGGCAAGCATGAAGACAAACTGTAGAAACTCCTGGCGTGTGCCAGTGTGCATTATCCTGATGAAATGTATGCCCAGGTTGGCTTGTCATGAAGGGCATCAAAACAGAGCATAGAATATTGTCAATCTACTGCTGTGCTGCAAGGGTGCCATGGACGACACCAAAGGGGCCTTCTATGAACTAAAATGGCACACCAAATCATCATCGTTGGTTGTCATGCCTTGGGTGGGTGACTACCAGATTCGTATCCCGCCACAATCTGAGGAATCTCCAGACGCACCTTTGTTGGTCATCAGGGTTCAATTCAATGGGGGATTTTTACTGCAGACAATTGTACTCCAGCAGGGTGTATATGACCCAGGACAACCAGGAGATCCGAGAAAAACCCGGGAATTTTTTCATCCGGGAGAAAACCGGGATAAACCCGGGAATGTTTCGGAATTCCGGGAATTTTTCATTGTTTTAGCTTTCAGTTAAATTTTTGTGATTTTGACGGGTAAGAACCAATACTCTAACAAAGGATATTACTGTATCCCGCTTCTGCAGAATAATAATGCAGCAACAAAACATGAACAAGAGAAAAAAAAACGAAAATAAAACTTAAGTCGCAAAAGGAATATGCCATATACAACAATAAAACACAGTGCTCATACAAGCGTTTGCCAAGAGCAAAGTGTGTCGAAGGCTTTGGGAAGACTATGCAATGCTTCCTAACAACAAATTGCCTCCGATGAGCATGACGTCATAACTGTTTACTTTAGATTCATTTGAGCAGTTGCAGGCGGTCTCTTGTGCATGTGCAGTTGAGTCGCGTATGAGAAGTACCTTCTCCCGCTTCTGGCTACAGACGTGTGGTTGGGCTCCACTATCTAATATTGCCCCAGTTCGGAAATATCGTAGATCCGGGGCTGATCCACGGAGAAGTCTGAGTTGTAGTGGGGAGTCTCCACGTGACCTGTGTTTACGTTCAGTGATTTTGCTCTTTCCTCTTCATTTATTGCTCTTAAATTAAATGAAAACAAAATGGATATCTATGGCCGTGAGCTATCAAATGAATTAAAGTACGTTCGTATAATTACGGAAGACTAAAATATGTTATTAGTTTCAGGTTTTATCTCCACCTTTATGACAGTCAAGCATTAATTGCCTTGCAGAACAATGAAGTTACTTTTTTCTGTTTGCTAAAGAAATTTGGCTTTTATTAATATTTTCTGCTGGGGTAGCCAATTTATTTGAAACGAAGTGTTTAATTCCCTACTGTGGGCTAGTTTCAACGGTTCGCTGCATTTCAAAAGTGCATGTTTTCATCTTCTAGCACGTATGGCATTAAGCTATATTAAAGAACTGAACATGAGATAATACAGTACTGATACTCAAGAAAATTTACATCCGAATCTGGACATACGATGTGCACTTTAAGCCGTATTACGCATTGTAGTATGGTTCACGAAATTCCAGTGTTCTTGGAGTATCCTCTGATGTCTTGTTTCTTTTATGACATAGTGTAAGATCTTTTAATGTTTTACACCTATGGACATACGGGCTTCCTGCATCAAAGCTGCGCAAGCGGTGACGCCTGTTTCTGGCGCTCTCTGGCAACTACTGAAACAAACCTGTTTCTAACAGGTCACGGGAAAATATTGTGAATGGTTGTTTGAAAAACATTACTTTCAAAGTAAATTTCCTTTTATGCAAGATGAATTATGTGCGAGAATATACGATGAATTTCTTAAATCATGGAGCGTTTTACTCTCATTTAAAAATCAAGTCTTTGAGGATGTACATTTAGGAAAATTTTGAGCTCAGAAAATCAGACATTTATGTCTTTATTAAAAAATTTTACTGACACATTTGTGTGATGTACCTTAAAGTGTAACACGCGCAAAAAAAATCAACATTATATGTGAAAGCTTTTCTTTTCTTGTAGTAACGCTGTGTATGTTAATTTAAACCATTAACTTTTCCTATTTGTGTGTACGCACTACTTAACAGTGATATTGCTATTGGCTGACATCATCACATATCCTACGCTAGATGATTTGCTGTCATCGGCTGGCGAGATCACGTGACGAGCTATGACTGGCTACAAAAGCGCATTGTAATCTTGATTTCAATGCTTCAGAAAGTAACATGCGGTATTTGGTGGAATTTAAGTTTACACTTTCTTAATATGAAAATATGCAGCATACATGATGCTGCACATCAAAGATCTTTCCAAAACATGTTTTTCTTTTACTGAGTTTGGTTTCCTAAAGGTCCAGGAAGTTCTACGCTGGTGTATAAAACCATAACCTTTCAAAGGATGGATAAGTTTTACAGTTCCGAGGAAAAGTATACTGTCACTTAACACGGAAAAAGCGTATTTTCACCCAGGACAAAGTGTAATTTTAACCGGGAAATCCAGGAAAAATCCAGGAATTTTTTTTTCTTGTCCGCATATACACCCTGTCCAGTCAATGAGCTTCCTGGCTGAATATCACCAACACCACTGCATACGGGCTTGTTGGTGTACAGAGATCAATGGTAGTCAGCACAAAGAGTGCCGTGGGCTCAGCCACCTTTCTGTGAGTCACCTATGAGTAGTCCTTGTGGTCACTGAACCACCAGTCGCACATCAAGTCACTGATAATGATGAACCCTGGGCTCTGAGTGCCTCTCCGGTGATTGCTTGAACCTCACGTTCTTTCGTCTCTCTAGGTCGACCACTTTCTTATCGATGCTGTGTTTGACCATGATTCACCCATTCCTGCCAACATTGTCGAATAATGGCATTGCTCATATTCAAATGTTGAGTGATTTGCCAATTACTCCAACCAATTTCTTTGAGCCCAAATACACTTCCTGTCTCAAATACTGACATCTGTGTATATTGTTCATGTGCCTGTCTGTGAGGCATAGCTACCGTCCATTTGAGTGCACAGAATGAAATTTGCAAAGATTTTACATCGTGGTATCGACATGTCACCTGTTTACTATTTTTGCCACCAGTACAATGAAATTGTGCTGCAGCATTACACATTCATCCATCGGCCACTAAATGATTACAATTTTGCATTTTCCATTGAATATCAGTTTGTGACGACTTTGCATAACTCCTTTGTGGTGCATCGAGTATATACTTATGTTTGTGTATTCTGGAATATTTGATGTTTGTATAAATAGTTGCATTATCCATTCAAGATGTCAGTTCTGTTCTGGTTTTACATGGGTTTCAGTACTAATGTGCTTTCAATGCCAAGTGTTGTACATCATTGATGACCCTTTCTTTGGACTTGAGTCTCATTCTGATGTGACATTGTTTGGTGGAGATGTCAGGTTCTTCAAAACACCTCTATCACCATGGCTCCTGTTAGGCAAAATAAAAGCCATTGTCTACATGGACGGGAACCAGAATTCAAACAGTACATCATTCCTAAGATCCGTGTATTGAGAGGATGGATGAATTCCAAAGCAGCAAAAGGTGAGCTACAAATCAGGCATACATCTGTGTTTTCTGGAGATATTAGTCAGTACCCAAGCCCAGCACTCATTTGCAATATTGAAGAGAAGCTCAGTAGCCCAGGCAAATTCCAGGCCTAACTGCAGAAAATGTTTGGTAAGACCCAGTGGCAAGTCCACTTAGCAGAACAACTATTGAAGAACATGGCCCAACATCATGGAGAAATGACACAGTCCCATATTGTCATCGTGAATCTGAATATGACAGTAGCTGACAAAACATCACATATGATGGAAGGAGTCACAGAAGAAATGTTCCAAGTCATCATGCTGGAGGATGTCACAATGACAGATGAATTGATCAATTGGTGTCAGCAAAATTGAGGAAATGCAACAGGAAAAGAATCAGATGAAAAAGGTACGTCCAGCTGCTGAATGTGGTGCCTATGGCTGTTGCGGAAGGCCACAATGAGCTTGCCTCTCACATATGCCAGATAGTAAAAGAGGAGGTAGAGCAGTGTATTGCAGGCAGAAATGTCGAGTTGAGTACACAAGAATGTCAACCCCATGCATCAGGAGGTAATATAAAATCTCAAAGAGATGTATTGGAACCTGTCTCTGCCACCAGCTGAACATGCCAGGAAGAATAGACTTCGCCAACTCAGGCTTACGCTAAAGCCATCAAACAACAACCCAGCACTTAACCAACACAAATACAACCAACTCCTATGCCATGTAGAAGAAGAAACATTTGGGGGACAGGGCAACATGCTGGTATGTTTCACTATAGACACCCTGGATATGTTGTTGGCTACTGTAGAGATGGCAGACGAGTTTTTGACTACTACACTAATAGGTGTCAACCTTCACAACATTCTCATGTGCGCTTCACCTGCAGATGGTTGTAGTTGACCTGTGGGATGAAGCATCCCTTGCTGGTAAAAGCTCATGTCCTGTAGGTGTAGCCATGTTTTCACTGCATGACCGACACTCTCGTCATCTTCAAAATGTGTTCCACATAGAGAATCCTTAAGAACCCAAAGTGAAGAAAGTCCGAGGGTGCCAGGTCAGGACTGTAGAGTGGATGAGGCAGTGATGCCCGACACAATCAGGTGATGTGTTCCCGGGTTCTCAGAGTTGTGTATGGGCATGCGTTATCACGTTGGAGCAAGATTTCTGCTGGGTCCTTGTCCGACCAAACACGTTGGAAATGGTTCTTGAGTTTATTCATAGTCTTCACATATACCTCCGAATTGATGGTTTACCCTCTTGACATCACATCCATGAGAATGACGCCATCACAATCCCAGAATACTGTCACCATGGCTTTTCCGGCAGAGGACGTTACCTTGACTTTATTGTTTTGTGGTGTATGAGGATGATGCCACTCCATGGACTGCTTTTGTTACCGGCACAAAGTGATGCACCCAGCTTTGGCCTCCCATATTGATCCATGACAGAAAAGCCTCTCCATCGCTCCAACAATTCAGATGAAATGGTCTTTCTTTGAATCTTGTGGTCCACTGAACCCATCATGAGCAACTCTTTGAATATCTGAGAGTCTTGATCACTGCAGTCGCACTTCCAATGCTGACTGACAACTGTGGAGCCAATTGCCAAGTTGTGATGCACCGGTCAGCATGAATAATGGCATCCGCATGATTCACCATGTCTGGAGCAGTGGCTGTGACAGGACGTCCTGAGCGTGGCTGGTCGTGGAGCTCTGTTTCTGCATTTCCTGAGGCTGTAACTTTCTTTACCCATCACCCAACTGTACTCCCATCAACAGCAATGTCGCCATGCACTGCACACAAATGTTTATGGATGTTCATCGCGGTTTCCTATTATGCACACAAGAATTCAATAACAGCACATGGCTTGTGACATGAGCCGTATTTAGACACCATTTTGACGCTGTACTATGGCTCTGCCATCTGCCAGATTGTTTCGAAACTTCACCGGCGCACAGAACAAACATCGAATGTGAAGCACCAACAAAGATGTTTGTTTATTCTCAGGTAGGAATTCTTGCAGGCATTAAAAGCAGTTGAAGTCTGGAAGATCAGAGCTCCAGATTGACAAAACTGTACCAACAAGCACACACAAGAAAGTTTTCTCTGAGTGGTTGTTTGCCATTGAAGATGTTGTTATCCCACTGTCGTCAGTGAGATGAGTTCCAGTTGTCAGTCAAGATGCTCAGCTGAACTGTGAATGTTTTGTCGACTGCAAACTTACTCAGGCTTTCAAGGAATATCTACATACCAGTTATGATCATAAATGTTACAGGTGGTAACATGGAACTTTTGATCAATAATTGTCACAAGAAGCTCCCTGCCGCCGTTGGATAAGCAGCTGCAGCAGCAAGTCGTATACTCCTAGCTCACTCATTTGTTACATAGTTTAATTCTTAATTTCTTTGCGTGTTTTTGGTACTTGCATTGTTTAATTCATAAATTTCTGGTGTATTATAGTATTTGAGAGTTGTAGCATCACGTTTTAGTACCTGAATAGTGTAAAATCGCGTAGTCTCCTTCCGCCGCCGAGCAGTGTGTCAGCAGTGCGCAAGTAGCAGCATTACTGCATTTACTAGGCAATCTTGTATTTTAATGACCGTTTTAATTTTGTGTCGATTTGTTTGCGCTCTCTGTAGATTAGTTCAGACGTTCTTTGCACAACAGTTTTTAGCATGGATAGGGACTGCAACTGCTGTGTTCGGATGCAGGCTGAGTTGGCATCCCTTCGCTCCCAGCTTCAGGCAGTGTTGGCTTCGGTCACACAGCTTGAGGCTGTTGCCAATGGGCATCACTGTGGGGTTCCGGATGGGGGTTTGTCGGGGACGGCCAGCTCGTCCCACGCATCCCCCGATCGGACTACAACTGTGGTTCCCCGGGATACTGCCCGCATTGAGGCTGATCCCTCACCTGTGGTAGAGTGAGAGGTCGTCTCAAGGTGTGGCAGGGGGCGAAAGACATTCCGGAGGGCTGAACGGAAGGCCTCTCCAGTTTGTCTGACGAACCGGTTTCAGGCTCTGTCTCAGGCTGATACTGATCTTCGGCCTGACATGGCTGCTTGTCCTGTTCCAGAGGTTGCCCCTCAGTCTGCAAGATCCAGGCGGTCGCAGAGGGTGGGCTTACTGGTAGTTGGGAGCTCCAACGTCAGGCGCGTAAATGGGCCCCTTAGGGATATGGCAGCAAGAGAGGGGAAGAAAACCAATGTGCACTCCGTGTGCATACCGGGGGGAGTCATTCCAGATGTGGAAAGGGTCCTTCCGGATGCCATGAAGGGTACAGGGTGCACCCATCTGCAGGTGGTCACTCATGTCGGCACCAATGATGTGTGTCGCTATGGATCCGAGGAAATCCTCTCTGGCTTCCGGCGGCTATCTGATTTGGTGAAGACTGCCAGTCTCGCTAGTGGGATGAAAGCAGAGCTCACCATCTGCAGCATCGTCGACAGAACTGACTGCGGACCTTTGGTACAGAGCCGAGTGGAGGGTCTGAATCAGAGGCTGAGACGGTTCTGCGACCGTGTGGGCTGCAGATTCCTCGACTTGCGCCATAGGGTGGTGGGGTTTCGGGTTCCGCTGGATAGGTCAGGAGTCCACTACACGCAACAAGCGGCTACACGGTTAGCAGGGGTTGTGTGGCGTGGGCTGGGCGGTTTTTTAGGTTAGATGGCCTTGGGCAAGTACAGAAAGGGCAACAGCCTCAACGGGTGCAGGGCAAAGTCAGGACATGCGGGGACCAACCAGCAATCGGTATTGTAATTGTAAACTGTCAAAGCTGCGTTGGTAAAGCACCGGAACTTCAAGCACTGACAGAAAGCACCGAAGCCGAAATGGTTATAGGTACAGAAAGCTGGTTGAAGCCAGAGATTAATTCTGCCGAAATTTTTACAAAGGTACAGACGGTGTTTAGAGAGGATAGACTGCATGCAACCGGTGGTGGAGTGTTCATCGCTGTTAGTAGTAGTTTATCCTGTAGTGAAATAGAAGTGGATAGTTCCTGTGAACTATTATGGGTAGAGGTTACACTCAACAACCGAGCTAGGTTAATAATTGGCTCCTTTTACCGACCTCCCGACTCAGCAGCATTAGTGGCAGAACAACTGAGAGAAAATTTGGAATACATTTCACATAAATTTTCTCAGCATGTTATAGTCTTACGTGGAGATTTCAATTTACCAGATATAGACTGGGACACTCAGATGTTTAGGACGGGTGGTAGGGACAGAGCATCGAGTGACATTATACTGAGTGCACTATCCGAAAATTACCTCAAGCAATTAAACAGAGAACCGACTTGTGGAGATAACATCTTGGACCTACCGATAACAAACAGACCCGAACTTTTCGACTCTGTATGTACAGAACAGGGAATCAGTGATCATAAGGCCGTTGCAGCGTCCCTGAATATGGAAGTTAGTAGGAATATAAAAAAAGGGAGGAAGGTTTATCTGTTTAGCAAGAGTAATAGAAGGCAGATTTCAGACTACCTAACAGATCAAAACGAAAATTTCTGTTCCGACACTGACAATGTTGAGTGTTTATGGAGAAAGTACAAGGCAATCGTAAAATGCGTTTTACACAGGTACGTGCCGAGTAAAACTGTGAGGGACGGGAAAAATCCACCGTGGTACAACAACAAAGTTAGGAAAGTACTGCGAAAGCAAAGAGAGCTTCACTCTAAGTTTAAACGCAGCCAAAACCTCTCAGACAAACAGAAGCTAAACGATGTCAAAGTTAGCGTAAGGAGGGCTATGCGTGAAGCGTTCAATGAATTCAAAAGTAAAATTCTATGTACCGACTTGATAGAAAATCCTAGGAAGTTCTGGTCTTACGTTAAATCAGTAAGTGGCTCGAAACAGCATATCCAGACACTCCGGGATGATGATGGCATTGAAACAGAGGATGACACGCGTAAAGCTGAAAGCCTAAACACCTTTTTCCAAAGCTGTTTCACAGAGGAAGACCGCACTGCAGTTCCTTCTCTAAATCCTCGCACAAACGAAAAAATGGCTGACATCGAAATAAGTGTCCAAGGAATAGAAAAGCAACTGGAATCACTCAACAGAGGAAAGTCCACTGGACCTGACGGGATACCAATTCGATTCTACACAGAGTACGCGAAAGAACTTGCCCCCCTTCTAACAGCCGTGTACCGCAAGTCTCTAGAGGAACGGAAGGTTCCAAATGATTGGAAAAGTGCACAGGTAGTCCCAGTCTTCAAGAAGGGTCCTCGAGTAGATGCGCAAAACTATAGACATATATCTCTGACGTCGATCTGTTGTAGAATTTTAGAACATGTTTTTTGCTCGAGTATCATGACGTTTTTGGAAACCCAGAATCTACTATGTAGGAATCAACATGGATTCCGGAAACAGCGATTGTGTGAGACCCAACTCGCTTTAATTGTTCGTGAGACCCAGAAAATATTAGATACAGGCTCCCAGGTAGATGCTATTTTTCTTGACTTCCGGAAGGCGTTCAATACAGTTCCGCACTGTCGCCTGATAAACAAAGTAAGAGCCTACGGAATATCAGACCAGCTGTGTGGCTGGATTGAAGAGTTTTTAGCAAACAGAACACAGCATGTTGTTATCAATGGAGAGACGTCTACAGACGTTAAAGTAACCTCTGGCATGCCACAGGGGAGTGTTATGGGACCATTGCTTTTCACAATATATATAAATGACCTAGTAGATAGTGTCGGAAGTCCCATGCGGCTTTTTGCGGATGATGCTGTAGTATACAGAGAAGTTGCAGCATTAGAAAATTGTAGCGAAATGCAGGAAGATCTGCAGCGGATAGGCACTTGGTGCAGGGAGTGGCAACTGACCCTTAACATAGACAAATGTAATGTATTGCGAATACATAGAAAGAAGGATCCTTTATTGTATGATTATATGATAGCGGAACAAACACTGGTAGCAGTTACTTCTGTAAAATATGTGGGAGTATGCATGCGGAACGATTTGAAGTGGAATGGTCATATAAAATTAATTGTTGGTAAGGCGGGTACCAGGTTGAGATTCATTGGGAGAGTGCTTAGAAAATGTAGTCCATCAACAAAGGAGGTGGCTTACAAAACACTCGTTCGACCTATACTTGAGTATTGCTCATCAGTGTGGGATCCGTACCAGATCGGGTTGATGGTGGAGATAGAGAAGATCCAAAGAAGAGCGGCACGTTTCGTCACAGGGTTATTTGGTAACCGTGATAGCATTACGGAGATGTTTAACAAACTCAAGTGGCAGACTCTGCAAGAGAGGCACTCTGCATCGCGGTGTAGCTTGCTCGCCAGGTTTCGAGAGGGTGCATTTCTGGATGAGGTATCGAATATATTGCTTCCCCCTACTTATGCCTCCCGAGGAGATCACGAATGTAAAATTAGAGAGATTAGAGCGCGCACGGAGGCTTTCAGACAGTCGTTCTTCCTGCGAACCATACGCGACTGGAACAGGAAAGGGAGGTAATGACAGTGGCACGTAAAGTGCCCTCCGCCACACACCGTTGGGTGGCTTGCGGAGTATAAATATAGATGTAGATGAAGCTGCAAATCATCCCTGAAGATATGTTCATAGGAACAACTGAACCAATCCAGGATGTACAGCTCACTTCCATTGACGAAGAATTGTGCTATGCTACCACTGCAGGCAATGCAGTGGAGGAAGTTACTATTGAATTACAAGTAAGATGTGGCATGACTAAGGAACAATGTTGGCGAGTGTAAGCTGTTCTACAACAGTTATCAGGTGCTTTTAAATCCACATTAGGGAAAAGACAAACCAAGCAGCCATAAGTAAAACACCATATCAACACTGGGGATCATCCGCCAATTATTCAGTGCGTATATACGGTATAATCACCAGAACAACATAGAATTTGGAAGGAAGTGGAGGAAATGCTGCAGTATGATGACATTGAACCTTCAGTGTGTCCTCGGTACTGCCCTGTGGTTTTTGTTATGAAGAAGGATGGTATGCAACTTTTTGCATCAGCTACTGTCAACTGAACAGAATCACTTAAAAAGATAAATACCCATTGCCATGTATTGATGATACCCTAGAATGCTTGAAAGGAGCAAAGTATTTGTGAACTGGCAAATTGAGGTTGACAAAGCTGATGGGGAAAAGACTACCTTCATACCTTGTGACGGCCTCCATGAGCTGAAATCTGTGCTGTTTGGCCTGTGTAATACACCATCCACTTTCAGATGTATGATGGACAATCTGCTTTGACACCTTAAATGGATGATGAGTCTTTGCTGCATAGATGAAAATCATTTTTATGGCATTTGGAGAACATCTAAGCTGCCTGATGACCATGTTGAACTTTTTTCCGATTGCAGAACCCACCTGAGTCCAAAAAAGTGCCTTTTCATTGCCCAAGAAATGAAAATCTTGTGGCACCTAGTTAATAGTGATGGAGTCCATCCTTGTCCAGAGAAAATAAGAGCAGCTACAGATTTTCAAGTGCCTCAACACATTCATGATGTGAGAAGTTTTTCTTGGAATGTACTCGTACAACTAGTGATTCATAAAGGACTTCTGCACCAAAGCACACCCCTTGTAAGAAGCACCGCAGGGAGAAACCAAATTTTTTTTCTGGAACAAGGCACAGGAAAGCTCTTTCCCTGTCGTTAAGGAGGTGATATCATCTTCTCCAGTCCTAGCATGTGTGAAGAGAATACCGAGAAGCACTTCACATGAATGCTAGCCATTATAGGATAGGGGCATTTCTATTACAAATTTAGGAAGGTCCTGGAAAGAGAATAATAAAATTTATTTGACAGATCATTCACTGTTGTGCTGGACCACCTTTCTGTATGCTGGGCGACTGACCTGAAGGATCTGATGGGTCGACTGGCAAGATGGGCACTGGGGCTTCAAGAATACGCTGTCACAGTGGTATACAAAAGTGAACACAAAAACAAACATACCACTGCCTTTCAAGGAATCCTCTGATGCAACACAGCAACATGGATGAAATATCAATCATCACTTCATTAAATGATATTGCTGCTAAACAGAGGGAAGATTTGACACTGCTGAACAACATTGACATCTTAAAGTAGGAGGAACAGACCAAAGGAGTCTCCCAATTAATCAATGGAACTTTATGTAATAAGAACTGTGATCCAATAGAGTGGAAATGATAGCTCATCATCCCACGTTATCTACAGTCAGCTATCCTAAAGTATTTCTACGATGCTCTAAGCAGAATCAGGTGCAGGTATCACTGACATATCTCTACCTTCAATTACGCACTGTGTGACCCACCATAACGAATGCCAACAGTGGAAGCATGCGCCAGAACTACCTCTGGGGCATCTAGTACCAATCCTGCCTACAGCAGCACCATTTCTCCAAATGGGAATTGATCTCATGTGGAGGTTTGCGAAGTCGACAAATGAGAATCAATGGATTTCTACTCTATCTCACCCAAAATGCTGTCACCAGAGTTGTTCTGACTGTTGAAGCTTCAGAGATTACAAAATTTCCGTGTAGAAGATATCATTTTGAAGCACAGAGCACCCTGTCTGATAATTTCTGGTCGTGAAAAAGTTATCCCGTCGAGACTAGTTTTAGAGATAATTTCATGTTGTGACATTACTCGTAGAATGACTGCTGCCTATCAGCCACAGACAAATGGCCTCACAGAATGCTGTAATAAGACATCCCTTTTTAACGAATCTTCGGAGACTCAAATATCATTTCCTGAAGTAGGGGTTTTCCTTAAATGGGTGTTTTGCCAGAGTACATGGAAGTAGTGACCCAGAATCATAATTTAAGCATATTTAGGTGATATAAGTGATATTTAGTTACAAAATTACTGATATCCTGTGCTACAAATTTAAACAAAGTGAATATATAATTATTAAATTTTTTACAGAACACATTATTTCTTTTTTTATATCAAGAAGTCTTGTTTCGTCCTTCTAGTGTATTCTAGTGAAATAAGTTGTCACTCCAGTTGATAGATTCAAGTTAGAATGGATTACTCTTCATTAAAAGAGGAAAAGAAATTCCTAACAGTATCAATTCCTTGCACATCAGTAGCAAAACTTTATGCAGCACACTCATTTTCTTCTTTTTCTTTGTCAATGGCACTACCAGCTTCTGCCTGTATTCCTTCATAAGTATTTCACTTGCATCACTCTCAGGTATATAAATTATGATGCCAACCTCACAACAAACAGTGTCCTGGAATGTTGCATTTTCTGAAACATCAATTTTCTACTGCATTCTTCTTTCAGAACAATGTATTCTTCAACAGTAACTGATTTACCACAGCCAGCCTTTGTGAAACAATTCAACATGGTCTGTTGTATTACAGAATTCCAAGCAGCAGCAAACATTCATAGCCTGACCACTGCTGAGTCTCATTGGTTTCTTCGTCTCAAAGAATGAAATTGTTTTCTACACAATTTCTACTCTGTATTTGGCTTTAACAGAGTGTGTTACGCCCAGGTCCAGAGGCTGCAGATGACTTGTGCTGTTCAGGGTAAGGAACACAACATATCTTCTTCATAAATTGTGTTTCTTGGGATGTACAGGGCATAGGTCAATAATAAGTACAAATTCCCTTCCTGCTGTACCCATCTTGGCGTCTAAATGCCTCAAAAAGTCATAAATATTTCTGACATCATCAAGGACTGCTGATGTACTCATAAGTACAAAGTAACTTTTTTAATGTTTGGAAGCATGTAGGAATTACAAGGGGGTACCCAAAAGTAATGGGAATATTGGGGTGTGGTGGGGAGGAAGAATGGGGGAACCAATTGTTCAGCCTGGTGTCCGTCACGGTCACGCCACCTGAGTCAGTGTGTGAAGTTGTGTCGCTGTGAGTGCATCGGTTTGCCCGTGAGAGTTTTTTTTAGTAAAACAACTTTTTCCATTACGGTGAAAACGTGATGGCAGATTGTCGTGAGCAACGCATGGCTGTGAAATTTTGTTTCCTATTGGGGAAATAGTCCGT
This sequence comes from Schistocerca americana, assembly GCF_021461395.2. NCBI lineage: Eukaryota > Metazoa > Arthropoda > Insecta > Orthoptera > Acrididae > Schistocerca > Schistocerca americana. Next base: position 652,926,949 of record NC_060130.1, on the reverse strand, counting down.
GAAAACTATTGTAATGCTTAAGACTGCTTATGGGGATGCTGCCCTAAGTAAAACCAGAGTCTTTGAGTGGTTTTCACATTTAAAAAATGGAGAAATGTCAATTGATGACCAACCCCATTCAGGATGCCCCTCAACGTCAAGAAGTGATGAAAACGTTAACGAAAGCAATGCCCTCATTTGTGAAGACCATCGCCAAACCGTTGATCAACTCTGTGAGATGTCTGGAATATCATGGAGTTCAATTCAGAGGATTTTATCCAAAGATTTGCACATGAGAAGGGTTGCAGCCAAATTTGTCCCTCACCTTCTTGCAGATGAGCAGAAGGCGCGTTGACTTCAGGCATGTTTTGAGCTTCAAAATCAGCTCAAAGAGAACTCTGAATTTTTTCTAAAGTGATTACTGGTGATGAATTGTGGTGCTATGGATACGACCCTGAAACAAAGCAGCAATGAAGCCAGTGGAAGAAAAGTGGCTCTCCTCGTCCCAAAAAAGCTCGCCAAGTGAAGTCAAACATCAAGACAATGCTCATTTGTTTCTTCGATTGCAGAGGTGTTGTACATGCGGAGTTCATTCACCTGGGCCAAACCGACAACCAGGAATTCTACTTGGAGGTTTTGAAAAGCCTGAGGGAGAGTAACTGTAAGTAAAGGGCAGATCGTTGGCACACAGGTGACTGGTTCTTCCATTAGACAATGCGCTGGCCCACACTGCTCTCTCCGTAAAGCAGTTTTTGGCCCAAAACAGCATGACACTGATTGTCGTCATCGTCATCCCCCCCCCCTCATACTCACCGGATCTAGACCCCTGCGGTATATACTGCACTTGTAGACAGTGCTAAATTGTATTTCTTTGCCGTGTTCAAAGATTTATGTTAAGATTATACTTGACATTGTGGATGATCATCAGCTCTTGCTAAATTGTAAGCTTTCTACATTTGCATGCCATAACTCCACAAAAGTTAAATTGCTAACGTCGACACTTCAGTAACCACACACCTACACTTTTTGCACTTCGTAGACTGAGTGACTGTGATGCCGGATCACATGACCTAAGTCACATGGAAATTGATTTCTTTCAGTGCATCTGCCAGTGTTGCTACAAGGGAAGTCCAGTTATTGACTGCAATCTTGGTACCTGTAGACTGGTCGTAAGTTAATGTCTATCAGTGAGACTGGGATACAATACTGACTGTTGTGACATTTGCATACCACACAGTGAAACAAGACACTACAGGCTTCACACTGTTCTTTCTGCTTTATGGTTATGAGGCCAAAATGACAATAGGTACACTGTTTCTTTTTCAACCAGGTGATACTCAGGATTGAAGAAGCAAAGCAGCTGACTTGCATACAGACCTTGAACATCCAGAAGAAAGATGAGAACACAATAATGCCAAGCTCAGGCCAGGCCAGTGAGATACGGTCTGGAAGTCCTGATATTGATTTTTATGTCTTTACAGAAACTAGGACTATTGGAAAAGTTACTAAAGCGCTGTTTTGGACTGTACCATGTTCTTCATCACTCCGTCAGACATTGTGTATGAAGTCAAGAATTATGACTTTTCATGAAGAAGTCAAAAGTACAGAGAGGTTCTTCCTATCCTGCATATGAGGCTCTAATGCAGTCCTGAAGTGCAGATCAATGATGAGAGGTTCAAGGAAGCTTAAGACCCACTCAATAATAGTGAAACTTCAACCAGAGTGGCTACCTTCAATATCTGTTGTAGTGAAGCCAATGTGACAAGATGAGCAGAATTTAAGGGTCCACCAATGCTGTCATGTAGAGGACCATTGGCAAGATCTAGATCCTGGGTGCCGTAGTAGGATCCAATGAGAACTTTTCAGCAGTGGGTCACCATTTCTCCAGGATTTGGAGCAATTCCACAATCTGTGGTGCACGCAGTGTGGCATAGTGAACAGTGTCGCTGGCTGGTGTGCCACAGGTCAACAGCTCAAACCCGACCACTAGCAATCATTTTTTATTTGGTGTTTATCATTTCTGGAAGGTTTTTGAAATATCTTACATTTTTAATCTTTGTATATTCAATGTTTGTATAAATCCCAGCATCCTGGAATACTCATTGTTTGCCAGTTTTGTTCTGGCTATACGTTGATGTCAGGAGTAAACTTGCTTTCAGTGCTAAGTTTTGTACTTCATTTTGCCTTCAGATTTGGTCTTGATTGTGGTTTCAACGTGACAGTATATATATATGAGATCATGCTGAAAAGCAATGCCACTGAATTAGCTCTTAGAGCTTTTTAAATAAAACGAACGTTATTAACATTCTATATCTTTATTCTTCATGCTTACGTATGTATTTCTCAACGAAGTCACCTTGGTGACAAACACATTTCTCCCAACGAGAAACCATTTTGTTGATACCATCACTAGAGAATGTTTGACTTTATTAATGGAACCACGACCTCAGCCCTGCTTGCACCACTTCATCTCTATCAAAGTGAAGTCCTTGAAGGTGTTCTTTAACTTTTGGAAACAGATGAAAATCAGATGGGGTCAAGTTGGAATTTTATGGAGGATGATCAATTACAGTGGTGGGTTGTTGCAGATATCACAGTGCTCAAGTGTGGTCTGACGTTGTCGTGCTGAAGGAGAAGGTGCTCCATGTATGGACAAATTCTTTGAATTTGAAACTCGATTACGGCATGCTCTGTCTCATGCACTCTGCAAAATTAACGTTACACATCACCATGGTACACTGTAATTCAGAGCCTTCTTGTGGCAGAGGGCTGCAAATATTTGGACATGAGGAATAAAGAGGTAGAATATTAATAACATCACTTTTATTTTAAAAGCTTCAAGATTTTTCACAAAAAAAATTCAGAGGAATTACTTTTCAGCATTCTTATATAAAGCTGTTCCTAGAAAAGTTAAGCTTTTCTATTTGATGACACCCTTTGTTCCTGTTAGGTAGATATGACCATTTCTTGGAGATTCCTGTGACACCATAATATACCATTTCAGTTAAAAAACTGTTGTAATTTGACAGATATTGTAAAATACTCATAGCCTATCTCATAAATTAAGTACATTCTCACTGTATGTTTGTAGCCACCTCAATATTGGAACCTTTTATAAATCCAAATTCCTCTGACAGTATGTTATTTGAAATCTGATGATTAAAAAACCTCTTATTCATAATACGATATTGCAGTGCTTGTGTTATTCAGAAATACGATGCAAAGTTCCTTTGGACGTGCAGCCATGTAGACACATGGTTGACGACATATGGAGGTTTGGGTCTGGCCATGAATCATGCTCAGATAGCCAAATGGTAAGGCAACCGCTTGAGATAAGTGGGAAATCTGGGTTTGGCTTCTAATCCAGCAGAAATTTTCATTGTTGTCATTCCATTATACAGCTGATGGTTGTCCATAGTAACTGTGAATACAATTAATGTATCTTATTCATAATGTTTTCTAAATGTCGAAGAATGCTGGCAAAAGTAGAACTGGACAGAATTTTAATTGCATTCTTGTTCAGGGGCTTAATTGTGTCATATTTATGCCACCTGGGAGATGGATCCATAAACTTTCATGGCCAAGATGATATTTGTATTGGGTCTCCAGCCGGAACATAACTTCATCTTGACACAGTATTTCGGTGGTCCACAGGGCCGCCATCTTTGGGTGAGTAAGGTGTCACACTAACTCACTGGAACTGAAATCAAACCACAACGGCGGCTCCTTTATACATTATTTGCAGGCCCACCATGTATGCACGACTGTAATTGCTCTCTAGTGCAAAGCACAACAGCGCACCGGTGGTGAAAACTTGTGGGAATGATAAATCAGTACCAAATAGTATTGACTGACACCTTTTGACGACCAAAACAATTTCCATTGTTTTTTAATTTCAAACAAAACAGGATACCAACTCTTACTTAAGGGATACCCCCTTACATCTGTTTACAATATTGTCAGATAGCTGGATTTCAATAGCTTCTTTCACTACACAGTCCCAATAAAGTGATGCAGGGGCAACCACTTGTGTCTCATCATATAACATTTTATGTCCTTCAGTAAGACAGTCTTCTGCAACCACAAATTTTTCTGGATGCAATAAACGCATGTGGCACTGGTGCTCCATGCATCAATCCTGGACAATACAAATCCTCTGTCCAATATAGGCTTTTTCTGGAATGGCAGAGTTTTGTAGACACTGGGCTTTCTCAAACCCAAATCATACTTCACTGAGCCAAGCAGCACTCTGGTCTTTGCTAGCATATGGAATATGCTTTTAATATCAAATCTCCTTAGAATTCTTCCAATTTTCAAGATGTGGTTCCCAGAAAAGGTAGGAACACCACTGACTTCCTTGTATCTTCTGTTGGTTCCTGCGAAAGTCCAATGTGATTGTCGATATAACAATTCTGCTTGAACACTGCTTTTAGATGATCCAGTTCTTGTGACAAACTATCTGCATCTGAGATGGCATAAATTCTTTTTACCAATGTATGTATAACACCTTTTTGTTCGTACAATGGATGACAACTTGATGCATGAAGATATCGCTCATGTGCATGAGCTTACGGTAAACACTGTGTCCTAATGTCCCTTCATCTCTCCTGTAGACCAAGACATCTAAAAATGGAAGTTTTCCATCCTTTTCAGTTCCCATCATTATCTTAATATTGGGATGCAGACAGTTAAAATGATCTAGGAAACGATCCAAGCATCCCTCCCATATAGCCATACTATAAAAGTATAGTTGACGTATTTCCAAAAGCAAGTTGGTTTTAAGAATGCCGTCTTCAGTGCTGTGTTCTCAAAATCTTCCATAAACAAATTGGAGAATATAAGGGATAATGGATTCCCCATTGCCACTCTGTCAGTTTGTTCAAAGTATTTGTCAGTAAATAAAAAGTACATCAGTGTCAATACCTGGTGACAAAGCTTAGTCGTTTCTTCATGCAATTTTTCACCAATTACGTGCAAAGAATCTTCAAGAGAAACTCTGGTAAAAAGTGATACAACATCACAACTAAAGAGCAAATCCATGAGACTGAGACACAAAGACTTCAAATGCTGAATAAAACAAGAGAATTGGAAATATGATGTTCACATTTTGGAATGTGAGGACAGAATGGATGCTAAATATTCAGCCAAGTTGTAAGTAGTGGCATCCACATTACTAACAATAGACTGTAGGGGAACCCCTTGCTTGTGTACCTTAGGCAAACCATATAATCTCGATGGGACTGCAGCACCAGGTCAGAGTGTGTTAAGAACATTTTCAGATAATGAACTCTTCTTCAAAAATGAAAGCACCATGCATTTTATATGTTCGGTCGGATCATTCTGTGGTTTTCAGTACACTGAGTCTGCTAGTGAGAGATCCATTTTACCCAAATAATCGTCCCACAAAAGAAGAACTTTTGCATTGCCCTTGTCCGTTGGTGGAGTTATTAAATTTTGGTCTTCTCTGATGGACCATATCGCTACTCTTTCAAGCAAGGAGATGTTACTTCATGAAGGTGGAACCGAACACAGCATATGCAATACCTCTTGCCCACCTTTGTCACTTATATCCTCGGGAAACAATGCCACCGCTTGCTCAGCTGCGGAGATAAATTCAGTAATGGGAACATTCCTGGGCGCAGGGACAAAATTTAACCCCCTTTCCAATACTGCCTGCATAGCATCGTCTAGTTGTTTGGTTGTGAGATTAATCGCAGCATGTCGACAGATGTCATTGTCTGTTATTGGGGACTGAGAAGAAAGCCATTGAAACTTCAAAGATTGCCTGCTGATGGTGTTTGCATGGAGACCCGATATGAATATCATCAATTTTTACGCTGGTAAAGTTTACAGAGCTACATCAAGAGCCTCTATGGGGAGGAGATGTTTCAACTTGTAAGGAAGTTTGATAAACTTTGTAAAAAGAAGAGGAAGTTGCTGAGCACCCTCGCTTTTCTGCTAAGTTGCTGGAATGAAGTTGTAATACCTAAATTTGTCAGAATTGTTCATTACATTGGGACAAAAATGGCCAACAACATTAAGAAACATGCTGGTTTTGTCTTAGTCAGGGAGTGCATTCATTTTACACGCAGACCACTAGATTTCATATGCAAGGATTTATTTTATTTGCATTTGGAGGTACCAGCACTGCTGTCTGCTGCATCCTGGGAATGGGTTGACAGTTTGCTGGGGCAACATCAGACTGGGTCCATGCAAATGCCATCAAGTAGACAGTCTTCCAAGTTTCATCGGCTTTCTTCTCAGTCTACAATAACGGATGATGACGCCTGTCGACATGTGATTAATCTCACAACCCAACAACTGGACAATGCTACTATGCTGGATGTTACCATTACTGAATTCATCTCTGCGGTTAAACAAGCAGTGTCCAGCTTTCCAAAGGATCTAGTTGATGTTGGGCAAGATGTCTCACATACGTTGTGTCAGGTGCCACCCCACAAAGTAACACCTCCTCGCTTGAAAGAACCGCTGTCTGATCCATCAGAGAAGACCAGGATTTAGTAATTCTACCAGCGGACAAGGACAGTGCAATGGTTCTTCTTTTGTGGGAGTATTATTTGGTAAAATGGATCTTTTACTTGCAGACTTTGCATATCAAAGGTTACAGAATGAGTCAACTGAACATAGAGATTGCAAGACACTTTCATTTTTCAGGAAAAGTTCATTATCTGACGATGATCTTAAAAAAAGTTCGACCTGGTACTGCAGTCCCGCCAAGATTACATGATTTGCATAAGGTACACAAGCAGTGGTTCCTCTTTGGCCTATTGTTAGCATTTTGGGTCCTTCTACTTATAACTTGGCCAACCAAATATTTAGCATCCATTCTCAGCCTCTGTGTCAGAAAATGTGGACATCATATTTCGAATTCTCTGGTTTTGATTCGGCATTTGAAGTCTTTGTGCCTCAGTCTTATGGATTTGCTCATTAATTTTGATGTTGTCACATTTTACCAGAGTTCCTCTTGAAGATCCTTTGCACGTAATAGGTGAAAAATTGGATGAAGAAACGACTAAGCTTTGTCACCATGTGTTGGCGTCAACATATTTTTTATTTAATGACAAATACTTTGAACAAACTGACAGAATGGCTATGGGGAGTCCATTATCCCTTATATTCTCCAATTGGTTTGTGGAAGATTCTGAGAACACAGCACTGAAGAAGGCATTCTTAAAACCAACTTGTTTTTGGAGATATATCAACTATACTTTTACAGTATGGTTATATGGGAGGGATGCTAGGATCATTTCCTAGATCATTTTAACTGTCTGTAACCCAATATTAAGTTAACGATGGAAATTGAAAAGGATGGAAAACTTCCATTTTTAGATGTCTTGGTTTACAGGAAAGATGATGGGACATTAGGACACAGTGTTTATCGTAAGCCCATGCACATAGACCGATATCTTCATGGATCAAGTTCTCATCCATTGCACCAACACAAAGGGGTCCTACGTACATTGGTAAAAAGAGCTTATTCCATCTCAGATGCAGATAATTTGACACAAGAACCGGATCATCTAAAAGCAGTGTTCAAGCAGAATCGTTACACCAACAATTGGATCCATTGTGCTCTACAGATTTGACCTTCATGATACAAGCAGATTGGTGGCGTTCCTACCTTTCGCCCAGAAGCATATCTTGAAAAATAGGAAGAATTCTTAAGAGATTTGATATTAAGTTATCTTTGTAAGTGAATGTGCTGTACTTTCCATTCATACACGAGTATGGTAAACACTCTCTAGCTTATTTCTTTGAGCAATCTCCTAAAACACTCAGCTTTTAGATTATTCCTTGTACTCAGATTTGATAGATTTTCTGTTTTGTTTACTATTAACACTAGGTCATAAAAGGTAATTGATTATAGGTCATATGACTGTGGTCATTAAACAGCTCCATAAAAATGTTGTCAGTTATTGTTGTAGAGTATTTAGATATTATATTTATAGTACCCCAACAAACTATAGACATTGATGTGGTGAGATGCCTTGCGTTCCTCAACGATACAAGTAACTGCTCAATAGGTGCAACCACGTAGTAGCACATAATAGGAGTATCTGTGGAAAGGAAGGAAGGAATACTATGGACTGATCATCTTCTGGTGATTTAGTATCTCTCTTTGATGTTTGGTTTGTGGGGAGCTCAACTGCGCAGCCATCAGCGCACATACAAAGTCCCAATTTTTACACAGTCCAGTTGTTTTACACAGTCCAATTGAGCCACTGTCATGAACAATGATGATGATGATGATGAAATGATGAGGATAACACAAACACCCAATCCCCGGGCAGAGAAAATCTCCAACCTGGCTGGGAATCGAACCTGAGATCCCATGATCCAGAGGCGGCAACACTAGCCACTAGACCACGAGCTGCGAACTTTAGTATCTCTTTGTTTTTGTTTCTCTGAGGTCAGGAATCTAAGAAACAAATACCATAAGACCAGCTAAAGCACTCAAGATATTAAGTTAACCATCTATAAGAAACAAAAACACAGAGATACTCAATAATCAGATGATGATCAGCCCATAGCATTCCTCTTCCTGTCTTTGGAACTGCAACAAATAAAACAGGCAGAGACCTGGGCAGACACAGTATTCATTCCATTTTCTGAATACACAAGAAAGTAAGATGCTGTCCCCAGTAAAAGACTGCCTTGGTCTCAGTGTTCTTGGTATGTATAAAATACTTTGTGAATGTGGTAGCATTTGCATTGGCCAGTTGATATCAACAATTTCAAAACTCTGTACAGAGATGCCACATTAAATATCATGATTTTGACAAATCTGTTGTTGCTGAACAGCATGTGAACAAACATAAAATTAAGGTCGATGAAATGGAAATGTTGTCTCCTGCTGCATCTGCCTACTAGTATGAAGCTGTTGAGTCCAGGATGTGTAGCAACAACTTCAACTGAGACAGCAGCTAGTGGTGCATGGAAACATGTGCACGAAGCTGAAAGGCAACGGAGAAATCTGTTGAATCATTGGCCCTATAACGAATCATTTAACTACCAATGTTCTTTAGTCATAGACATCAACACATAATGTTAGCATACGGAAGTTCCATGTTTTTGTGACACCTCTGTGACATAATTTGGCCAATTAAAATAACTAACAACCAATTGAAATCAAGTCTCCTGACAGTGACAATGGAGGAAGTTGTTGAAACCTCGATACTGACACATCTGATGTGGTAAGAACTCTGTGAAAAATTTACTCAAGTATAATTAAAATGGTCAAAAGAAATACAATCGAAGATTAATGGGTAGCTTGGAGAGGTGAAACGGAGATGGCAGTGGAGGATTAAATAGCCAAAAGAACAAGACTCAGCAGAAATCCTTGGATAACACACAATATTAAATTTAATTCATAAAATTATAAAATATAAAAATACAACAAAGGAAGCAGGCAAAAGAGGATACAAACATCTAAAAAATGAGATTGGCAAGAACTACAAAATGGCTAAACTTGAATGGCCAGAGTAGAAATAAAAGCTGTAGAAGAATACATGACCATGAGAAACATAGATGGTGTGTACAGGAAAGTTAAAGAAACATTTGGAGAAAAGATAAGGAGCTGTATGAAATCTATAACTCAGCTGACTAGCTAGTAGTAAGCAAAGAAAGGAAAGCTGAAGTGAGGAAGGAATGTATAGAGGGGCTATATAAAGGAAAAAATTCAAAATAATGTTATGGAAAAGGAAGAGAAGTAGATAAAGACAACCTGTAGGAAGTGATACTGCCAGAATAATTTGATAAAGCACTGAAAGACCAAACGTGCCTGGATAAGACATTATTACGTCAGTATTACTAAAACCCTTGGGAGAACCAGCTTTGACAAAACTGTTGTAGTGGTATGTGGAATAAATACCCATAGACTTCAAGAAGAATGTAGTACCAAAGAAGTCAGTATCAGAACAGTTTGTGTATGACCAATTGTCAGTTCAGTAAGTAGTGGTTGCTAACACAGATTATCTGCAGAAGAATGAAACAGTTTGTAGAAGGTGACCTGGAGGAATTTGATTCCAGGAGAAATATAGAAACAGGTGAAGCAGTACTCACCCCACAGCCTACTGTAGAAGATAGATTGAAGTAAGACAAACCTCATTAGATTAGATTAGATTCAGTTTTCATTCCATAGACCCAAAAAATGAGATAATTCTCGTGGATGTGGAACATATCAGAAAGTATAACATAAAAACATAAAACATTTGAATATAATACTTACTACCCTGATCATTTGTGAGGAGATTGTTGAAATAAGTGATTACAGTGTGATAAATTGGAACAGCTAATATTTACAGAATTAACGTGCTGTCAGAATAAAACATTGTTATTCACTATGAATAAATTTATTATACACAAAATACCTAATCTTGACTGTTGTGACCAAGTGCTGTCAAACCAAAATCTAACAGACATTTTTACTTAATTATGCTTATCCATTACGGACATTTTTACTTAAGCTGGCTTAACGGTCTCTGTTAAGATATTCATCTGTAGAGTAGGAGGAGTTGCCTATCAAAAAGTCTTTCAAGCTTTGTTTAAACCGTGCTTTATCCAAAACCAAGTTTTTAATGGTTGCTAGCAATTTATTGAAAATGTGTGTTCCTGAATATTGGACCCCCTTTTGCACCAAGGTATGTTTAGGGAATTTGTAAATTTAGAAAAAGCTTTTAACAGTGTTGGCTGATACACACTCTTTGGCATATCAGAGTTATTAGGTATAAAATACAGGGGGCAAAAAGTTAACTAGTGAACAATAAAGGCAACCAAGGAGAAATTTGGAAAAGGAAATGTCAGGAAAAAGAAATAAAATAGTTAACATTTACTGATGACATAGTAATTCTGTCAGAGATAGCAAAGGATGGACTTCATTTGTACGGAATGGACAGTGTCTTGAAAATGAGGTTATAAAATGAACAAATCTAAAGTCAAACAAGAGTAAGAAAATGTAGTTTAGTTAAATCAGGTGATGCTGAAGGAATTGTGTTTAGATGTCGTGTTTTGCAAACATTTGTGTGGTGTGTAACACAGTATTAAAGTGAAACGTGAATGGTAAACTGTACATACAAGAGAATTATAGGTATAGGTCGGATAACTAATTTAGATGTGACTGTAAAATGGAACAAGTTGATAGGATATTTCCAGGGGCATGAAGGAGTAGTTAATTTGGTATGGTGGGAACAGTTGCCTAAAATTGTAGACTTTGACTGCAGTAAGCACATTTAAGTCAGTGTAGTTTGCAGTAGTTTTCAGAGATGAAGAAACCTGCGCAGGATTCATTAGTGTGGAAATCTGCATCAAACTAGTCTTTGAACTGAAGATGTCAGTACAAACAATAACATTTCTAGAGTTTATTGTAGGAATTAAATTGAATTACAATGTTACTGAATGCAATAAATATTTGTTGGGCAGATATTCCTTGATACTGATGGTATCTTTACTAGGTGTCCTTTGATGGTGCTCTCTCTGTGCTATTGCCTTTCCACCCACTATTACAATATGACATCTTCCTTTGTGAAATCTATACATATCCTAAAGCTCAAGGTTTCAAAGACAAATTTTCCAAACTGTAGTAATTACATATACACTATTTCCTGTTAATATATTTTAGATAATAAGGTTATTAATGTTGTTTAATTATCTTTTTATGAAAACAGTTAACTGAAAAGTCCCTCTAATGTAAGCATGCAGAGTCTCATGGCAGTAACATTCAATAAAATTTTCTTGAGCTTCCAGCCATGTCAAGTGGTTAAAATGCCACAAGCTTTCTGGAGCACAGTTACCAGATCAGTTTTGATGATACGTGTGTCATATCTCCCTCTAACATCTTTTCAAACTGTGTAGTTAATTTTTATATTTATATTATATTTCTGTTTGTTTCTTAGTCATGCCATTCTTATTTCCTTACTTTTATAGGTTTAGAAGCACTTTGTTGCTCTTTTGTTGATATAATATATTTTTAATCAACATATCTCATTCATTAGATTCCACTGTGGTACACAAATGTTAATTTTATATATTTTTATATATTTTTTGACAGTCAAGAAATGACAGTACTGAACAGAGTAGTTAAATAAATGAATCTTTTATTCATACTCACAGTTACGGCATAAGTGGAGTGACCCCAAGGGAAGAACCATCTCTGTTCTCTTCCTTGGATCTGGAACTGGTACTGGCACTGACTGAAATTACCATCTCTTCAGTCTGTTCGTCCAGCAGTCCTTCAAAAGTACAGGTCTTCTCAACTACCTTTTTGGTGACAACACGTGACCAATCCTGTGGAGTAACATTTGCAATGGCTTCTTTTGTCGTAAACTTATTTTGTTTTATGCCACATTACCTTTCACCTGGGCCCATGTATTCTCAGTCGATTTAAATGACTGTGGTATGGTGGAACCCTGGTTACATTATGCCCTTCATTGTTAGCCAGTTTGTTGACCTGCTAGCATGGAGTTTTGGCTTGTAAAGCACTACAAGTTCCATTAACTTCATCTTATTCATGCCAGGTTCAACTTTCTCTGATGGAACATTTCTTTGCCCTAGAGCAAAATATCTTCTTTCTTCCACTGCATTGTCAAAGCTTTATCTATTACAGCAAGTTGTATGGCACATTGTCCATTACCATTGTCCAATTTGGAGGAATATTTTACAGCAGAACAGTACAAAAACTACTCCATGAAAACCTTGGCATTCATTTCCTCATGATAGTCACTTTGCTTCCTGGTATGGAGTAACAAAAAACAGTTTGGAATGACGCAGCAAGCAGAGCCAGCATGGAAGCTGATTATCATGCCACCCTTGCATGTTGGTGCTTTTGTCATTCCTTGTGCTCTGTGATCCATCCACCCCTTTGTAAACTTGTGACAAGCATTAACCCACGTCTCACGCAGCAACAAAATGTCTTTGAATAAAACATTTCTCAGTGTATGCAGATATTGGCCTCTCTAGGCCACCTATGTCACCTCTCTGGATGATAAATGTCTGAGACAAAAACTTTTTGTGCTGGAAACCGAGCTTGTGAAGACAATTTTGAAATGACAACCTACTTCCAGTGAACATATCTGCTTCTTTAAGGCTGAAAAGAAGTTTATTTGAAGTAGGGTATTCCTCATGTTGATGATAACCATACGTATCTTTGCATTGCATCCTGCTGGAACATGTTCATCTTGGTTACCTGTCTCTCATAACTTCTTTTCTCGCCTGGAGTTTCTTGTAAAGAGTGACCTGGCGGTGCTTCGTCAATCACGTTTTCCTTTCTTTCCATTTCCTCCCTAATTCTCAGCACTGTAGACCATGAATGTTAAGTGCTGCAGGTGTTCTGTCCACCACTGTTGTAACACCTAAAATTGGACCACCATTATTGCACTTGAGTTCAGAATAAATGAGCACCGAGAGCATAAATTTGAGACCTTGTCCACAGATCAGAATTCCCTTTCCTGTGCTCAGTGTCATTGGAGCCAGTGAATGCATCCTTGGACAACCTCATTTATTGTGAATCTCATGTTCAGACATGCTGCACTATTGTTATTAATGCAACTCCAATGCAATAAACATGACAACAGGGACACTTTTGCAGCCAAACTGCTGACTGCGTGGTAGGGAAAGCCAGCTCACCATTGGTGTTACCTGGGCAATGGTGTCACACCCCCTTCACTGAGGCAGACACACATTTACATTCTACCAGAACTTTCCTACTATATTTGCAATTTGCATTCTACCAGCCTACTATATTTGTAATTTACATTCTACCAGAACTTTCCTGCTATATTTGTATAGGGTGCCCCAGGAGGAATGGTCAGTATTCAGGGATACAACAGTAACACTCATTTGTTTTTGGACTAGTGGCATGCCTGTATTTGTCCTACCCCACAACCTCTCTGACATTTTATTCTAGTCCTGCCTACCTCCTCGGAATATCTTCCTGCCATTAAACTAGCCCATTGAATGTACCATTCTCTATGGTGTGTTTTGAGTGCAGCAGTGCAAGGGATTGAGAGTGTATCAGAGAGAAGCATTGCTCTAGCTAAAATGCTGTACATTTGCGCTAATGAAGAGTATGCAGATATGGCATGTGCTTGTGGTGCCTTCAGCAGCAGTGCTCTTACTACAGTCAAAGACTAATATCGGTACTTTCCACCATGTCTAATTTCTGATCATAGAGTGTTTACCAGTGTCTTCAGCACGTTGTGTGTGTAATAGGTATGCATAGAAGTTTCCATTTTTCTTCTTAATGTGTAGTTAACAACCTATGCAGGAACAGCTACACATTGAATGGTGCAGCACAGTCCTACTGCCAGCACTCAGTGATTTTCTGCAGGTATCAATGTCCTACGAGCACGTGTATCACAAACATTACATGTGGAAAACTTGTACACATTTCACATACAGCTTGTCCACAGTCTTCACATTTGCAACAATGCCTCGTGAATTGAGTTTTGTCACTGGTTAAATGACAATCATCATTTGCTTCCATTAATACTATTCACTGATGAATACATGTTTACTTTGAATGGAATCAACAGTGGATACACAATAATCAATTATGGTAGCAGGATAATTCACATGCTACTGTGTAAACCAATTTCCAAGTTCGTTTTTCAAACAATGTTTGATGTGGCATGATTGGTAACACATTGATAGATCCAGTCATTTTAGATCCATGAATGACTGGAAGGAATCACTTGTACTGTTTGTAAAATTTGTTTGTTAAGCATTTTGAGGATGTTCCTTCGACCACATGGACTGCAATGTACTTCCAGCATGACAGAGTCCCTCAACGTTTTACCAGACATGTAAGGGAACATCTCAACCGCACTTACTCTAATCGCTGGATTGGGTATGGTGTTACAGTTAACTGGCCACCAATGTCACCAGACCCTATGCTATTAGATTTTTGTTTATGGGATTGGATGAAGTCTGAAGGGTACAAATAAAGGGTGAATACACGAGATGAACTGCTTGCTCTCATCATGGCTGCTGCTGGCCTCATTAGAAAACATGTAGAGGCATTCAGAGAAGCAACACATTCTTCCAAGAGTGCACGAATGCATTGAAGTTGATGGTGCGAAATTTGAACATTTCTTGTGAACCGTACAATAGATGTAATGTGACATGAATGTGTCAAAAATGTGTATTTTTTATTTGATACTTTGTATAACACATGTTGTAGTGTGTACTAACTGTTGTAAATGCGTAAACCTGACAGTGTACTGAATAATCCAAAAAATAAATAACAATGTACATTAAATGTGTTCTAGCTCAGAAACCATTTAGAATAGGGTGTATGTCCATATTAAGTTTTTTGCTTTAAGTGCTTATTCCTGTCATATACCTGAATACTGACTATTCTTCGTGGGACACCTTCTATATAAAAAATGTATTTTATATTGCTTCTCTTCTTTCTGACAGTGTCAAGCAATAAAATTAAAGAAACCGTTGAAATAAAAATTATGAACAGCACCCTCAATAGACAGTGACCTACAGTGTAGTTAGTGCAGCATGTGAAGTGGAACTGAACTGCTGTAAACTTATATGTGATCGGGATGACCAATCCTGCGATCGGCAGTATAATCCTGCATCTGCATCGAGGAAATTAGTTCCAGATATCAAAGCCTGCTGTGGCAGCTGATTTCAGTAGCAGAAGATTAATCTAATGCTTTGACAGCCTTGTAGTGGAAGCAGAAATCATCTCATATTGTGAGTGCCACCTGGGTGGAAATGGAGTGGAACTCGGTGTGACGCCATGACTGGAGTGCCTGGATGGTGTCACCCTCTGGTGCTTATTGCAGTGTACTAGGGACTAAGTACAGAGCAAGAGGCTTACACAAAGGACTAATTCATGTACCTTCTTTGTAATACTCAATTCAGGTACACCAAGGACAATTTTGTGCAAGTTGTTTGTTGAATGTCTGGTGTCGTTAGATGAATTCTTAGTAGGTATCAGGACCAGAAAGAAAATTGTAGTTTTGTTTCTGAAATATTAGTTGAAAGCAGCTATCAATAATGAATCATGCAAGAATTATGCCAAGATTTATGTATCAATTTAGTGATTTTTGCCCTTAGCATGTATCACCTAGCTTTGTGAGTAAAGTAATGGAGGCATCTGAAGACTGTAGGTATGCTACTCACCTAGGCCTGTGTGACTCAAATTGTTGTCAGTGTTTGTGAATAGGTAAGTTAGGTTTAAGGAACAGAGGTAAGGCTGTAGTAAACTAGACAGGAGAAAGAGAGAAATGGATGTTGTTGTTGTCGTCTTCAGTCCTGAGACTGGTTTGATGCAGCTCTCCATGCTACTCTATCCTGTGCAAGCTTCTTCATCTCCGAGTACGTACTGCAACCTACATCCTTCTGAATCTGCTTGAGAAATGGATATGGAATGAGAAAGAATAGCTCTAAATAACACTAATCATGTAGGAGAGTGAGAAAGAAGTCTATCCCAAAAGTGGGATATAAAATAATTTTCAGAAAGGGTAACCACAGAGCACGTCATCAGACTACTCAGCATCAGTTATGATCGTGGTGATTTGATGCTTTCACTGCCATGTCTGTCTGCATGAATTCTTATCAGCAATAAGTTATGTAATACGTCTGATCCATTAGTTTCTTTGAAAATTGCTGTGCTTTTAAAATCTCATTGTGTCATATAATTTATTAGGTTTGCTTCTATAATTTCATTTGTTATTTCTATTAATGTCAAGGTTTCTTCAGTTCACAAGTATTAGATGAATCAGCAAAATGTGCAAATCATTAACTGCTATGACTAAGAGTCAGCATAATGTAATGTTATATATTAGTGTCTTGTTCTTCTGCAGTGCGACCACAGGGGTCATCAAGTCCATACAAAAAAGCAGGCATTTTAACCAATACCCCTGCTTCATCTGTTGGTTCGGTGCCAAAAGTGAGAACGGCATCTGTAGAAGATCCTAACACTATCCAGGTAAATTAGATAATGTTGTTCTCCTATGGTTTCCATGACAAGTGTGTGTCCATTGCATGTGTTCATTATCAAACATATCACCAGGAAGTGTTATATGTTAAATTTCCTAATAGCTTAAAACTGTGCGAGAGTGTAACCCAGATCTTACTTTTCACGAGCAGTACCCTACCGATCAAGTCTCTGGTATGGTGCTAATATGAATTATAACATAACCAAATAGATTTGTTTTAAAAATCCTTCAGTAGTTAATCTCCTATGAACTAGATCAGGTTGGGCAACAGAAATTTCCTGAATTCACATGTAATCACCAATATAATACCCACAAGAAATTTAATATGCTCTGCATATTTACACACATATCGGACTCCTTTCTATTATAACAACACTTTGGAAACCCAGCCAGAACACAGCTCGGGCTACAACAAAGCTTTCAAATGAAACTCCCAGAAATTACTCGGATCACTGTGTTACGCAACATAGGATCTAGTTATAAGACAGAACAAGGCTGCTTTCATATGAGAGCAATGTACAAATTTCCAGTTGTTATGTGTTATGAGATACTTCCATCTGTTTGCAGTTGCTGTAATGACTTTGAAAGAGGCAGTTGTAAACCCAGAATGGTTGTAGTATATCCTTTGTGTGCTGATAGGACCATTAGGTTTGTGTTTCTACATGGTAGTTTTGACTGTTTCTTATAATTCATTTCACAAATATGTTACATTTGCTACAGAGGAAACAGATGAGGTCATGGAAGAAACTGTTGTTCCATATGTTTCTTTTGCAATAAATTTTGCATCTAACTTGGTGACAGACTTATTCAGAATTGCACAACACTCTCTCAAGAAAGTGTCCCCAATGCCAACAGACAATAGTAAATTTCTAGGAAGACATGTCCCAGAAAAATTTCCAATTAAACTTAGTAAAATTTGTTTGGGAAATTTGAAATAAACTACTTGCAAAACTAGTGGCAAGAAAACAAGCTGTTGGTGTCCTGACAGTAGTATGCATCTCTATATATCAGAATGCTTCAAAGTATTTCATATGAAAACCTGTTACTTCTGAAATTACAGAACAGCTAGTGAAGCTGTAGTGATGGAAACTGCATACTAAATCTACAATGTGGGTTTTCCAAATCAGCTGTGATCTAATTTTAATCCCAAAAACTGCATGGTATCCATTTCCTGTATGCAGTTGTTTGAATAGAGTACAGTTATAGTTTCTGTTTGTGAAATAGTGAGCTGTATTTATTGAGTGTTGTCAAAATGTAAACTATCAGGAAATTTCATAGCAGCCTACACTCCACCATAGCATGACAGAACCGTTTTAGTGTAATGTATGTTGCAAACTAGTGATATGTTTACATTACCTCACAAAAAAAGTGAAACACCCAGAAGACATCATTGGATGTCCATATTACTTTGTACACGTACACACCATTGGTGGGTATATAAATGTTTAGAGTTGCAATCCTCTGTAACAAATAGAACACTCACCAGAGAGCATTAGTTTTGTTTGTGTTTAGTGTTGTTACCAGGCCTGGTAAGCTATATAAGAGGTGAGAACAGTGTTTGTGTTGAGTGATCACTGTGAAAGAGGCAGAGAGGACGTATACTTGTGTGAGACAGTGTTTTCAGCACCTGCCAGAGTTTGAAAGGGGCATCATTGTGTGTCTCCATTTGGCCAGTGTGTCAAATCGTGCAGTATCCAGATTTGTGGAACATTTGGATGAGACAGTGGCCCAATGTTGGACTGCAGTGGAACGTGAGGCAAGCATATGTGTTGTCAATGTTCCAGTCTATCACATCTGACTACCACAAGGGAGGATCGCTGTTTATTGTGCACTGAGCACATCGTAACTCCTTAGCATCTATATTAGCCATCCAAGAATGACTACTGGACTCTCTGCAACATTATGTGTAATCTGGCACCATTGGTGAGAAATGAGCAGCAGTTGTCCCACATGTATGCTGCCATTAATTCCACAATGCAAATGGCTTCATTTGGAGTGGTACCCTGACCAGTAAACATGGACTACTCACAAATGATGTCACATTGTGTTAGCAATGAATTGCAGTTGTGCACTACTCCAAATGACTATTGTCAGTGAGTATGGTAGCAGCCTGGTGAGAGGTCCCATTCTTCCACTGTTTTGGAAACCTACAACAATGTTATTTCTTGAATCATGGTGTGGGGAGCCCCTGGATATAACTTCATGTCACAGCTGGTAGTGATTGAGGAAACTCTGATGGCAAACAGTATGCCAACCTGCACCAAAACTCTGATGGCATAACAGTATGTCAACCTGCACCCTCTGTGTTCCCCTCATGCTACAGTGTCATGGTGCCATTTTTCAACTGGACTATGTTTGTCCACACATGGGCTATATGTCTGTGTACTGTGTATGTGATTTTGAGATACTCTGGTGCCAGCAAGATTTTCAGATCTGTCCCTGGTAGAACAAGTATGGGATCAGCTCAGACATCAACTCTGTTCCACCTCCAGTATATCAAGGACCACTTAGATCATTTGTGAACCAGCTTGCCTCAGAAGAGAATACAATGGATTTATGACACCCATCTCAAAACTGAATCCATGCGGACATCCAGTCCAGGGGGGGGGGGGGGGGGGGGGGGGGTTGTGCAATGAGTGCTTAACCCCCCCGCCCCTTAGGCAGTGTAGATAACTATTTGGTCTCTCTGTCATCAGTTCAGATTTGTTTAAATGTGTTTGTATTTGAAACATATGATGTTTGGTTTAGATCTCTCCACACTATGAAGTTGTCATTCACACTGTTACAGAAGCTTAAATGTGACAGAATGGAATTTCCATAATACTAAAGTGTAACTCAAACAGGTTTCACTTCTATGTTCTCAAATTATTACTGTATCAGATTCAGAATTCATAGAATTGTGTACTTGAGTTACCTACAATGGTATTTTTGTGAAGCTAACCAAATCTCTTACTCAAATGCAGTATATTTAGTTAAGAATGGGCTAATTGGGATAACACATTAGAATATATAAGATACTGTTTGTGACATTTTGTGTTCAACAACACTGTTCATTTGTGAACTGATCGGTGTCTGATCATGACATGTGCTCTTGTTGCATCCATAGTATGCTTTTTGCCCATTTCTTTGGTATACTAGGTAACAGTGTAAAGTTAATTATATTGAAAATTTGCTTGCATAACTTACTGACTTTTACTGCATAGAAACATAAGGAATTTTTAATCAGTGTTAGTACTGTAGGTTGAAATTCCTTAAGACTGTTACTAATGATGTGGTGTTATCCCTAGCCTTCCTACAGTACAGAAGAGCTAAACCAAGAGATGGCTAATCTGGAAGGTCTAATGAAGGATTTGAATGCTATCACTGCCTCAGAATTTGAATGCTGAGAATGGATCTGCCACATCATTCAGGGAATGCTTCTGCTGAGGTGCAAGATGTACACAAAATACAGTTGCTGCTTAAGTACTGCAAAAAAACATTCTGTGTTTATCTTTTAATGAGATTAGTCAATAATGGCAGCTCCTGTATTGTCTCAAGAATGAACTCTTGTGGCTTGCAGTTTCAATAATCATCTCTAATATTATGTACGATTGACTTCTAGTACCCTGCTGTTTTTGTTATAAACGGAAAAGATGTTTCCACATATTTTCAGTGAGTGTTGGTCAGTCTGGTGTATATTGAATGAGATATGTTTGTGAAGTGTTATTCAGTTGAAAGTTGTCATAGATGAATGTGGCCTAAACACTGAGAAATTGGTTTTTTATGTATTATGCAATTTACAACGAAGCAGTAACTAGTCCGCTTCTGTTGTATTTGTGAGAAAATGTGAAAAGGATGGGATATATTTGAATGAGTTCTTTTGCTGTTTTCATAGGTGCTTCAGTTCAGTCTTCCACTGAGAGTAAATCTTGCCAAGATGTAATATTAAACCACATTAATAAGTACAATCATGGCTTCATGAGCTTTGAAAAATATATTAATGATCTCAAATTTTGAAGCTTGTGTGCATTTTCAGATTGACACTAGACAATTCACAGTTGCAGCTATACATATACTGACATTAAATAATTTGATGTACAGTCCTGACTTGTAATGGTATCTGATCCCCACCCCCCACCCCCCCCTTTTTTTTTTTTTTTTAGAGAATATTGTTTGGATCTGCAGACATTGAGCCTCTTTTATTCTTGTAAATTTATTACAAATAAATAAGGGGAAAAAATAGAAATTATATTTGTGCTTCTGATATTTCGTATTGTGTTATTTCCAGAAAGTATAAAGTAGTGCCTTTGTAAAATATGTGCATACTTCTCTTACATTTCTGAAAACATTGCTTCATTCATTATCTTTGTGAGACAGTGGTGATCCGTGGGAAGGCTTATTAAAAGTATTGTTTTATTTTGTAGTTAAATATTTCTGGGACAGTGATATTAAGATACTAGAAAAACAGCCTGCTTAACTGCATTGACATTTGCATTGCTTCCGTATATGTTTGAAGAAAAGTCCTATATGTCTTTCTTTTCCTTTTTGCTTTTGTATATGTCTTTCTTTTCCTTTTTCCTTTTCTTTTCCCTTTTGTGAAATGACTTGAATTAATTGCAGAAGCTGCTTTAGAGTCACTCACACTCATCTTGCAATTCCCGTTAATGGTTTTAATCAGAACTTTTATGCATTTATGCTTTTTTTTTAGTTACCACTTTGCTTGGCAGCATATGTTTTGATCTTCAAGTCTCATATCTCCTCAAAATTCATAGCAGTGGGATTGCCATTCCAAACATTTTAGTGCTGTAAATAGTTCATTATTTGTTTTATAGGCTATCACTGTGAACTATTGGTTGACTGACTGGTTACAGAGAGTGCAGTAGTTTTGTGCAGCTTGAAAGCCAGTTTTGGCCTAACAGTTTCCTTTTACTTAAACTGTCTCCCCTTCTCTGTGCAGCAAATATTACTCAGTTTGTTATTCTTTATCCAGCCTTAGTAAAATATTGAATATGATTTCAGATTTACTCTGAAGTAATAACCTGTTATAACATCCTTGTTAGCCCAGTTGGATTGGTTCACAAGGACCAATGACCCTAATTCTGTGTGCCATATTTATCTATACAGAGATGAGTGAATCTGCTCTGTGGTATATCCATATCAGCAATGCCATATGAATTTCACTTGCTAGTTTTAAATCTTCATAATTACAGTGATTACAGACAATAAGATCTTTCATTGATGTCACTTAACAACTTCAAAATAGTCCAAGAGGGGTACAGATGAATATTTTTCATGTAAATTATTTAGCAGTCTTGGTACAGGCTGTGTGTATTTTATGGTACTTGTGATAATCATCAATAGATTGACTGATTATTGAGAGTCATGAATAAGATGATAAGTCCTAATTTGCCTTTTCAAAGCAGATTTCTCCCTGTTTGTGTAGTTTATATACATTTTTATTGTGGTTTTACAATTTTAAAAAATGTACTTTTATTTAATGCCTCTGCATTTAGAGTCCTACAACCTCAGTATTAGTTGAATGCTTTTTTGTGATTAACTGATATGTGCAGTATTTACATCAGTGACTGGTATTTTCATTTGACTGGTATTTTCATTAATAAGCTAACTTCAGTTTGTGCCATTCCATGTTTCTTTCCATTATTTCTTGCTATTTGTAATAATTATAACTGCCTCTTTTTCAGTATTATGTTATAAAGTGAAATGGTATCATTGTAGACTGTGCTTTGAATATGTTGAAATCAGTGTTTTGCTTTGTATTTTTTGATACAACATAAACATAGTGTATAAAGCCTAGTAAGATCATTGTGTGGTATATTTTTGTACTAACTTTATACTTCATCTTATTTTCTTTTGCTTTGCTGGATACATCATTGTAATGTGTAGTTTTTCAACTCTTTATGAATTCTCTTGTTTTCTGTGCAGAACATTGAATAGAAGTAATAATTATTGAACAGTGAGAAATTCATAATGGTTGACTAATTTAGTGAAAGATAGTTAAGGCCAAATATCTGCTCACATTATTTATGTATTTAATGTAGAACTAAACCCTCTTAGCAGTTCATGCTGGAATAAGTCAGCCTACATAACTATGCACAAATTCCTTCAAAAGGACGTTATTTACCGATAACTTTTCCACATGTCACTGCTCCTGTAACTTCTTTTGCCATAAAAATTATGAAGTTTCATATTCCGCTACTCCTGCAGCTAATTCTATTTCAGTTCCTGAAAATCTTTTAGTTCAGTTTTGCAGCATTACTGCTCATACTTTTGGATTTCTTTTAAATCTTAAATTTAGCTCCAAATATGAATCCATATGTAACATAATATGTGAGTATTAACATAATGTGTGAGCATTTAATGTATAGCATAGTTCTGGGGCCAATGAATAGCTTTGTCAGTATGTCTCTCTTTCCATATGGATTGTTAGTGTAATAGATCTATTCACATTTAAGGTCCATAATGACCTGCTGTTCAAGTGGATGGAATAGGAATCTCTACATTAACAGACTTTTTCCCATTAGTTTAAGGTGAAGGCCTGAAGGCAGCTCTGTGTCCTTGTCGTGACACACAAATTACTTTGTTAACATTGGCAGCTAAGTGAACATCTTTGTGGTATATGAATCTCTTATGTTGACAGCTTTTCACTAATTTTAAGGGCTAGTAGGTTACTTTCTGTCAGTGTTGTCTCATAAATCATTAAGCTAACATATCTGTGCAGAGAGGTTTTGTCTCCCATATGTAAACCCACCTCTGTAACACATTTGCATAATCCATAGTAGTGTAGTGGCATGGAACCCCGAGGTAGGCAGTATGAACCCTGGCGGTGGAGGAAATTTTCATTGTCTGTATTTGTTACACAAGGAGAGATGTACAATTCTTGATCAGCAGACTGTGACACCATTGACTGTCATCCATTGGTGAATGTGGACATGGTGACTTCATTGGTGCTGCCTGATGGATTGTATCATAACTGGGACCTCACACTTCTTTCACTCTCCTCAGCAGCATATCATTATTACTTTCAACAACAAAAAAACCACCACAAACCTTCTACATGCACTCATCACTCACATATATGGAAATAAATACAGTAAAGATGTCTGATACACAAGCCATGAAAGTGACATATCATTTAAATATCTGTAGCGTAGTATTAGATGCATGAATTTCATGAATTTAATGAATTTATTATTTATGTCCTTGCATGATGATAGTAACTGATAAAAATATGTTTTCATTTACATTTTGTTGAGCATATGGTCTTTTTTCTTAATTCCAATTATTTATTGTACTTAAGTATGGGCTGAGTCATACTATTCTGTGTCATTTGTGTGTGGTTGAAGCAACAGTTGAGGGTTGCCATTCTTTTGTCTCCAATGTAGATAAGTTTCACCATGAAGTATAGTTGGCTTTACTGAATTGGTTCTTTTGAGTCATCTGTATTTCACTCACGATGCAGTGGCTACGGCAGTGAAATTTTGCTGCTCTTCTGCACAGGGTATGCTGTGTTTCTGGTATGTGATGTAATCTTTAGTTCCAGTGTTTCCTGTTCTACCTGTCCTCATCTTATGCCCCTTACCTAGTAGTTGTCACACAAAAAATTCTTGTAGGTTTTTAGTATATTTAATAAATGATACACGTTCTTATGAATTGTGACCTAATCGGAGTGGAGTGAGCAATAGTGAGTGCTGTACTTTATTCTGACTTTCAATTCAAAATTACTGCACTGATGAAAGTAGATAATTAGAGGCTGTTTCTCTGATTTAATTATTTCATGATACCATACGCTAGGTTGAAAATGAAACTGCGTCTATAGCTGCTGTGCACTGTATTCTACCACTAAGATTGCCAGATGAATTTCTTCTACCATAACTTTTAGATCTACCACTATTGTCGCCATGTGAATTTCTGCCCCTAACTTGTAGGATGAAGTCTACTGTGGCCAGTTGTTCTAATTCTTAGTTCATCCTGGGAGCATCTTATGATAGTGTAACGATGAAATACTGGTCTAGTCGAACAGTAGCAAGAAACATTCTTTTTTGTGATGGCAGTTAATGTCATTGTGTGTTACTGTATTTGCTAATTGAAAGAGATTGAAGTTATGTGAAATTTAGTTGTTGTATTTAAAGGATTGATGTATAAGAGATGTTAGGTGAATACATATTTAACAAGCATGGGACAAATAAATAGAGAAAGGATAACTGGATGAGAAAGTTATGTAAAATTTAGTTGTTGTATTTAAAACATTGATGTATAAGAGATGTTAGGTGAATACATATTTAACAAGCATGGGACAAATAAATAGAGAAAGGATAACTGGATGAGAAATAACATGAATAGTATCGAACACATTGTGATGGGTAGTTGTATGATTAGGTATAATGAAAATTTGCTTTGTCAGCTGCACCTTCAATGTCCCTGTGGAAGAAACTGTATATTAGCTGGAATGATTCGATGACATATGTACAGTCATGTAGGAATCATAAATAACAGTGCAACTGTTTTCGATTAGTTCACTGCAGTTCATTAAAAAGGACAATTACTAGTGTTCTGTTGTGTAAGTAATTAAATACTTTTTGTCAATTCCTGCAGACTGCCGTCTGTGTGATAGTATCTTTTGTTTTTCTTCTGCATTTGGAGTATCATTTTGAATGAAACTGGTATCATAAGTATTACGTCTTTTTAAACAAAAGTGTTCTTTTTTTATTTATGGAAACTAAATTCCTTTTCCAATATTACGTAAATGCACTAATGTTGTAGTTACTCAGTTCAGAAAGCATTCCTATTGTTCTGTGTCAACTATTCTGCAATTACATCACCACTCACATTCTAATTTTGCATAGCATGCCCTTAGAAGTGTTTTGTCATATCCTATGTGTTCTAGTCCAGACTTGGTGTAAATACAAGAAAAGTTCAGCCAATCTGGCTTCTTCTGTAATGCCTTTTTGTACACTTGTAGAGACTGTTACGCATAGAAATACTCCACTCTGCAAGATTATTTGTTTCCTTAAAATTGCTTTTGCACTTCACACACATGGGTTTTGATCTTCGTGCCTTTCATATACATTTCTCAACCTGAATACAATGTTGTTATGAATCAGTATATAGGGAAAATATGCTGCACACTTGCTCTTTACATTCCTTCATAATTGCTTCTGCTTTCAGATATGGAAAAACAAATGTTCATGTGTGGTTTAACTGGAATACCTCTCTGCACAGTGCCTAGTGGCATTCTTGTTAATGTTTTTACTGGTTTCTTATAGTCCACTCCCCCACCTTCCCACCCCCGCCTCTCTCTCTCTCTCTCTCTCTCTCTCTCTCTCTCTCTCTCCCTCCCCCCCCCCCCTCCCCCCTCCCGCCTCCCCCTCCCTTCTCCTCTCCCTCCCCCAATCATTTATAAATAATAGTAGTATTACTTTAAGAAATACAGCAGTATAACTTTCTTTTCTTTATTGCATCTATTATTCGCAATGATTTCGTAGTGACTATATTTGATAGGACAGTGCAGGTGTTACAAATCCAAATTGTCAGTTATTAGTACAACAATTATAAAATCATATGCTCACACATTTCACAACACATAAGATTATATTGAATGTACATAACTGTAATTATGACATTTTCATAATAATAAGTTATTCTAATGAATACTGTAATGGAAGGTGGTGTATTGTGAAGAGAGAGTTATCCAATACAAAATACTCAGTTATAGTAATATTTCCAAAAGATGAAGAAATCAGAATACACTGCAGTGTGTATTTTCTGTGTTAATAAATCTAGCTACACATTTATGTGGTTAATTTTTATGATTATTGCTCTTTATCAGTTTACATGATTTAAGAATGTGTTTGAGTTACAAATCAGTGTGTTTCTAAGTTTTGTGCAATTTATATGTACATCAGACACTACTTCATTCCTGTCACATGAAAGTAAGTGTATTTTGTCATACATACTTGCATAAGAAAGTGTTGATTAGAACAGTTGACTTTTTGAAATATTTTGTAAGAACAAGAGAATGGACTAATGTGAAATATCTGTTGTGTGTGTTGATAAACACTCGAAAATGTGAAATATGAGTGAAAAGCCCTTTAAGGAGCTCATTTTTCTAAAGTTTATGTGCATTGACACATGTTTAGTGATAAGCTTTTCCAGAACTGATTCAAGTGTATTTTTTATTGTCATAGAAATTTATAAAAAGAAATTGTGTATGACAAGTAAATATATGCTTTTATACTATTGATATAAAGGACCTGCTTTTATTGATTTCCTCCTTTTTGATTTGTGTGTTTCATATATCATTAGTATTTTGTGTAAAAAAATTAGGAATTTACAGGATTGTGACAGGCAGAATACATGCAGACAGAAGGAATAATTGATTATACTAATGATATTACCAATCATTGCTTGCTAGAAGAGTCATCCATAAAAGAAGACATATTTGGGGCATATAATTTGTTTGCCCTTTTTATGATTTATCTCTGATCTGTTTAATTTATCTGGTAGTCATGTGATCCATGTTCCAAGTGACATAGTAATGTGACAGCCTTTAAGGCATAGCCATTGGTATCATTTTATCTATTACCTATGTTTGTGTATGATATCCCATGGATTGGAGTGTGCTAAATTTGATTCTCCTGTCAAAAACAACTTCTAGCCTGTTTTATTTTTATTTTAATGAGGATTATTTGTGAAACATAAGATTTTATTCTTCCACTTGTTAAAAACACCACATAAACCAAATGAATATGTGTCATTCTTTTTCACTAAAGTTCTTGATCAAGTTGTAGTAATTCCAACTATTAGAGTGGTTACACCAGTTCCTGATTGTTGGCCCTTTTGTTTTTATGATAACAGAGGGTGTAACAAATCCAAATTATGTCTGTACACTCATTCCAAAAACAAAGATAGTTAACCACAGTCTTCCTCATTGTGAAATTACTTTGAACTCTGGTACTAGTAAACCCATGTCTCACCACTGATAACAAATCATCCCAAAATTAAATTTTTGTCACTGTTTTAATAACTGAAATGTGTTTACTTCATTTCATTTTCCAAAGAATCTGACAGCATACAGAAGTTTAAAGATGTGAGTTATTTGATATAAACTGGTCTTTGGAAAACTACACACACACACACACACACACACACACACACACACAAACAAACAAAAGAACGGAACTGAATGTTGTAGCATTACACATAACCAGTGGGTGATGCTAAGTACTGGGCCAAATGTAGGTCATCTGTGTTTGTAAGTGAAAGATGCTACTCACCTGTCATCTCCCTGGTAATCATAGTTCTCATAACACAAGTCCCCCTCCCATTTTTCCTCTTAAGAGACTTAAATGTGCACAGCATGCTATGGGACTAATAATGTACTTGCTCTTTTTAATTCAACCTTTTGAGGTCTTAGGATTTGTGTAACTTCAGTACACCCAGTTTGTTACTAATTCAGGATCCTCCTCTGCCGTAGACCTATAGATCTGTTATCTAGCTCTCACAGGCTCCACTCAGTTGAAAGATGCTGCGACTCTCTATTCCACAGACTACATCCCTACACCCTAGATTCTTCTACCAGTTAACAGTTTCTGACACGAAGTTGGCAAGATAGGTGATTAGCAAAGTAGCCTGGGCAGAGCACAGGCAAATGATTTTTCCTCAACTTCTTAGTAGTGCCCAGGACTGGGTGCATCATATTAATAATGTTGTTTATCAAAACACTAGGCAGCGGCCTTGCCGCAGTGGATACACCGGTTCCCGTGAGATCACAGAAGTTAAGTGCTGTTGGGTGTGGTCGGCACTTGGATGGGTGACCATCCAGGCCGCCATGCACTGTTGCCATTTTTCGGGGTGCACTCAGCCTCGTGATGCCAATTGAGGAGCTACTCGACCAAATATTCAAGAATACCATCTTACGACCGGGAGAGCGGTGTGCTGACCCCACGCCCCTCCTATCTGCATCCTCCACCGAGGATGACACGGCGGTCGGATGGTCCCGGTAGGCCCCTTGTGGCCTGAAGTCGGAGTGCTATTATTATTATCAAAACACTACCTCATCTGTCTTTCATCTTAGGAGGCAGCCTCTGTGGAGAATTTGTGTATAGCGGAATCCAAGTCACATTTGTGGCATCACTTAAGAAACCATCCGGGTACAGAGAACCTCACAGCCTTTCATTCTGTGAGGGCTATGGCTAGTGAACGATTTTTGGATCATGTGCATCCGCAAACATTGCCTTGAGATATCTCCCAAGCAATGACGGACCACATTGGCAAGACTACCACCACTGCCCTCTAGGAATCCAACATTCCACTGTATCTATGCAGTTGTGAAGATGTGTGAAATAGCTTACAGTTCCAATAATAATGAGCTATAAATCACCCTTTCTCTACATGACAGCTGGATTCAACACTGTCTAAGCCTTGTGATATTGTGCTCACTCATAGCTGAATCCTGTGCTGCTTGCTACAGCAGACACACACTCTTAAAATGTTTTCATATAATATTACAGGTAGGACAGTTTACCAGTTTATGGTAAGAGAGAATTTTGGTTCCTCTCTTCATATCAGGAAAGAACTTAACATATCCCAGTAGTTACTGAAGTCTAACCATTGCAAACACTCTCAGTGTGGGTTCAGTGGGTGTTGATCTGTCTTTGACAACCTGAGGACATTACAATACACTTACCGAGGAAATAAGCATATCATGCACATATTTTTTGCATGAGAAGTGTTTATCATATGACTTATATTATGTGAAGCTACAAATATTTTCAGAATATGTAATTAGTGAGTAATATTTTTGGACCACATATTTCGTTTTAAGCTGTCCCAGTCACCATACTTTAGGATCTGAAGACACAAAACATGTTTATGTGACTGTTACAATGCATATCTCCAGTTCTGCATAGTTTTTGACTGATCCTGGCTACATTATAAATGTACAATGTTCAACAAGACCTACATTTCTGTGCAAACTATTGATTAAGCCGACGATGAGGTGTTAGCCTAGCCTAAGGTGCTTTCAGGACTAGCTTTATAGCAAGTCTGTTGAGGAGAGTGGGTGATGCACTGCTTGAAATCTGGTAACAACTGCTTGTGATGCATCAACGGGATAGGTTGTTTTCTGTTCCCAAATTATCCATACAGTTACTTGCTCTGTCACAGAATCACTTTTCATAAATTTCCAGCAAAGAATGATACCATTTACGATCTACGTAAAGCACATCTTAGTGGCCCTTGTTGTGGGGTAGATTCTGCACATAATTCACTGAGATATAGGATAGACAGCACTTCTGGAAATGTTTGAAAAAAGTACATTATCACATTTTAAATGAGAACTCAAATGCAGAATAATTTAAAAAGGGTGTCTCTTATATACTATGTGGTTTTCCCTGAGAATGGCCATAAGATTGATTTACTAAATTAATTTGTGGTATGGGACTCTACAGGGCTACATTGCCCAACAAAAGAGTGAAGCAGCCAGTAGACATGGTCAGATGTCAGTGTAACAGTGTACAAGAACACACCATTGGCAGATACGCTGCTGGCCATTAAAATTGCTACACCATGAAGATGACGTGCTACAGACGCGAAATTTAACCGACAGGAAGAAGATGCTGTGATATGTAAATGATTAGCTTTTCAGAGCATTCACACAAGGTTGGCGCCGGTGGTGACACCTACAACGTGCTGACATGAGGAAAGTTTCCAACCAATTTCTCATACACAAACAGCAGTTGACCGGCGTTGCCTGGTGAAACATTGTGATGCCTCGTGTAAGGAGGAGAAATGCGTACCATCACGTTTCCGACTTTGATAAAGGTCGGATTGTAGACTATCACGATTGCAGTTCATAATATTGCGACATTGCTGCTCGCGTTGATCGAGATCCAATGACTGTTGATTGATTGATTGATGTTAACAGGAGAGCTAAAACAGCTTAGGTCTAACCCGTCACTGCCCGCACTGAAACTATGTTTATTGTGCGGTATCGCTCCCTGTGTATCTAGTAAAGCCAACCAGTGCCCTTAAATAGTGCAAGGAGTCCCTCTACCAGTTTTTGTTAGACACAATTTCTTCAGGTCTAGTTGTCCCGAAGATTCTGTATCTTTTACTCTCCAATGCCATGCATTCAAAGATTAGGTGTGATTCAGTTTCTTCACCCTCATCACAGATCCTACATTTAGGGTCCTCTTCCATTATACCCATTGTGTGTTGGTGTTTTTTGAAGTTCCCATGGCCAGTCATCAGTCCAGTCATGAGTTTGATCTCTTTCCTGTTCAATCCCAGGATTACAGAGCTTCTTTTAAAACATGGCTTGGGCATCATTACCTTACCATGTTTTTGTTTATGGACCTTGGTCCAATATCCTACATGCTGTTTCCTAAGCCAGTTCCATAGTTCTAATTTCATCATAGCCTTGGTGATTGTCAAGACAATAAATGGAGTTGTTGCCCCCATCCTAGCCAATCTATCGGCTTGTTCATTGCCACAGATCCCTGAGTGGCCAGGGACCCACACCGGGCACACCCTATTGCTTCCCCCTAGCTCCACCAGAGCCCTGTGGCAATCTGCAACAATCTTAGATCTTGTTGCAGGAGTTGCCAATGATTTCAGGGCTGCATGGCTGTCTGAATAGATGTCATTGTAGCACCTACTCATATTCTCTTCCACACATGCCCTGATTGCAGTAATTTCGGCTTGGAATACAGAGGCCAGTTTCCCTAGAGAGATGCTGCTCTCCAGTCTTGGTTGAACCCCGTACAACCCTGCCCCAACGCCTTGATCTGTTTTCGACCCATCGGTGAACCAAACGATGTCCCCCGTATGGTGTCGAACTGTTTTCTCCCTCTGCTCCCTACTTCCAATTATTATGTTGTAAGGCTTGTCGAAGCAGTTCGGAGCTATTATATAGTCAGTGGGCATTTCCCCAGCCATATCTCTATTTACCTCACTCACTATGTTAGTGTGAGATATCCGAATGAGACCCAGTTTTGGCCAGTTTTCAGTCTGTATGCCCCAGCTGCTGCCTCCATCTTAACCCAAAGGTGAAGTGGAGGCATATCCAGCATGGCTTCCATTCCAGCGGTTGGTGTGCTGCTAATTCCACCCATTATGGCTAAGCAGGCCAATCTCTGCTGTTCTACCTTCTTCCACCACACTACGGCCCCATAGGAAATCCTAGGTCTAACCACTGTGGTGTATATCCAGTGCACACCCCTGGGGCGTAGGCCCCAGTTTTTGTTACAAGCCCTCCTAGTATTCACTAAAGTGCTTTTTGTCTTGGAGCAGGTACTCTTAATATGAGGGGTTCAAGTTAGCTTCTCATCCAAGGTTACCTCTAGATATTTCACTGTCCCCTTCACAGGTAGAGTTTCATCGAAGAGCTTTAGATTCCAACTTGCATGCTGAATATGTCTCTTCGTAAATGGCACCACAACAGTCTTCTTAGGATTAACTCTCAGATCCTGTTTAATGCACCATTTTTGCATAATGTACAACCCTCCTTGTGCCATATTCCTGACTGTGTCAGTGAATTTGCCAAGTATTACTATGATAAGGTCATCTGTGTATCCTTGGCAGAAGCAATGTCTGGAATTTAGATCCTCAATGAGTTCATTCATCACTAGATTCCACAATAGAGGAGACAAAACTACTCCTTGTGGGCAGCCTCTAGTGGTCTTAATTACCATCTTTTCATTCATCATGGTGGCCTCTACCTTCCTTCCACTAAGCATGGCTCTGGTCCACCTACATATAGTGGTCCCCGGGTCATGCACCTCTGCTGCCCTTGCCATGGAATCAAAGGTCTTGTTACTAAAGGCCCCTTGATATCCAGCAAGATGCAGAGGGCTATTTTTTGGAAGTGAAGTGCTTTTTCCACCTTCCCGACGAGTTGGTGGAGAGCTGTCTCACATGATTTACCTGGTTGGCATGCGTGTTGGTTCAGGTGTAGAGGGACCCTACATAGCCCCCTCTCCCCAACATATACATTAACCAGTTTTTCCAATGTTTTGAGAATGAAGGAAGACAGACTGATTGGTCTCATATCCTTGGCATGATCAATTCTCCCTGGCTTTGGAATGAAAACAACCTTCACTGCCCTCCAAACATTGGGAATGATTCCTACTCCTAAGCTAACCCTAAATAGCCTGCATAGGATTCTTATAAGCTTTCCTCCTGCCTGTCACAGGAGAGCTGGGAAAATTCCATCTGGGCCAGGTGACTTGAACGGCTGAATGTTCCCACCGCCCAACGACTGTTAGCAGAATATGGAATAGGTGGGTTCAGGATGGTAATACGGAACGCTGTGCTGGATCCCAATGGCCTCGTATCACTAGCAGTCAAGATAACAGGCATCTTATCCACATGGCTGTAATGGATCGTGCAGCCACCTCTCGATCCCTGAGTCAACGGATGGGGACATTTGCAAGACAACAACCATCTGCATGAGCATTTCGATGACATTTGCTGCAGCATAGACTATCAGCTCGGAGACCATGGCTGCAGTTACCCTTGACGCTGCATCACAGACAGGAGCGCCTGTGATGGTGTACTCAACGACGAACCTGGGTGCACGAATGGCAAAACGTCATTTTTTCGGATGAATCCAGGTTCTGTTTACAGCATCGTGTTGGTCTCATCCATGTTTGGCGACATCGCGGTGAACGCAGATTGGAAGCATGTATTCATCATCGCCACACTGGCGTATCACCCGGTGTGATGGTATGGGATGCCATTGGTTACACGTCTCGGTCACCTCTTGTTCGCATTGACGGCACTTTGAACAGTGGACGTTACATTTCAGATGTGTTACGACTCGTGGCTCTACCCTCCGTTCGATCCCTTCAAAACCCTACATTTCAGCAGGATAATGCACAACCGCATGTTGCAGGTCCTATCCGGGCCTTTCTGGATACAGAAAATGTTCGACTGCTGCCCTGACCAGCACATTCTCCAGATCTCTCACCAATTGAAAACGTCTGGTCAATGGTGGCCGAGCAATTGGCTCGTCACAATATGCCAGTCACTACTCTTGATGAACTGTGGTACTGTGTTGAAGCTGCATGGGCAGCTGTACCTGTACACACCATCCAAGCTCTGTTTGACTCAATGCCCAGGCGTATCAAGGCCGTTATTACGGCCAGAGATGGTTGTTATGGGTACTGATTTCTCAGGATCTATGCACCCAAATTGCATGCAAATGTAATCACTTGTCAGTTCTAGTAGTATCAATTTTAATGGCCAGTAGTGTGTGTAAATGATTAGAGTTGCATTCTCTGTGACAGGGCCACTAGAGTGCATTAGTGTCATTCATGTTTAACATTGTTATCAGGCCTGGTATGGTGTGTATTGGTCAAGTCAATGAAGGAAAATTAAAGGACATATTTTGTGTAGTCACATATTTTTGGACAGTGGTTGGGGTGTGGGGTTGGAGTGTAATTAATAACATACTAAAAATCTTGACCGGTTGTGGGGGTGGAGGTGGGTCGGTGTGTAATAGTCAATTATTAATTTTTGTTGGCTGTCTCAAAAACCGTGGCTTCTAGCAAAAATGTTTTCCAGTACAGCATTAAACTACATTATTAAATTTCCTACAAAAAGCTCCTATTTGTTTTTTCTCCAGGACTAATAGTTTGCGTGTTGCAGAATGATGGAGAAGTCATAGATTCTTAAAATTAGTTTTTAATGGTATTTCTTTAATGTATATTGTTAAACGACATGATTGAGAGTAAATATTAAATATCTGCACCACATCTAAGTGCAGTGGAACCACAATGCAGGATATGTTGTGTTCTGAGGGTGTGTGGGGTTGAAAGGTGGGAGTGGAGTTCAGAAGCGTGACAGATGGTAGGTCACCGGATTGTGGTCATGCACGTCCCTCCTTCACTAGTTTGCAAAATGAAGAGTGAGCAGGCAATTCACCGTTCCGTCTACTGCCCTTTGTTACAAAAAGCAAGTACAGGGTGTGGTGTCACCGCCAGACACCACACTTGCTAGGTGGTAGCTTAAATCGGCCGCGGTCCATTTAGTACATGTCGGACCCGCGTGTCGCCACTGTGTGATCGCAGACCGAGCGCCACCACAAGGCAGGTCTCGAGATACGGGATAGCACTCGCCCCAGTTGTACGACGACATTGCTAGCGACTATACGGACGAAGCCTTTGCTCTCATTTGCCGAGAGACAGTTAGAATAGCCTTCTGCTAAGTCCATGGCTACGACCTAGCAAGGCGCCATTAGCCTTACATAGTTTGATAGTTATCGTATAAATGTCTCAAGAAGAACGTTGTAAACCAACAAAGAATAAAGTTAAGTATTCGAGGAGCTGCATACTTTTCTTATTAGCATTCAATAGTTATCCTGTTCCAGAATTCACGCCAGTCGGCGTGTGTGTACACATGCCTTTCTTTCGGCTATCCGTCACTGTGGACTGGCTGCCTTAGCAGTCCACATCACAGGGTGTTTCACAATGTTATACTCATCCTTCTGCAGCTCATCCTGTGAACCACTAGTGAAGCAGGGTGTTTATTTTTGACAAAGTGTGTTAACAATACAGGAAATGCAAATATGCATTTCTAATAGTACTAATACAAGAAACATATACAAAGAGAATGTGCATAAATCTCTGCACACTGATTAACAATGCTACAGGGCGTTACAGCAGATAACTCTTCTAGACTTACATGTGATCTGTCCTATTCCATCAGACACATTGACACTCACTTTGGAAGATATATTGTGGATGTGGGGTAAGTGATTCCACTCAGTGCAGCACATTCTACAAATACCATCAATTCCTGAATGGAAGAGGTCTGTGCAGTCTACCAGTAATGGAATTAATGGTGAGAGAATGGTAATAACTTTGTGGTCATTCAATAATTACACAGGTTTACAGCATGTTGTCAACAGTAGACAGTAGCAAGGTGCCATATTTACCAATCCATTTTCCACAAACACTACAAAGATCACTGATAACATCACACTTTACAAATTATATGCTTCTAGGCCATTTTTTATGAACATGTTTTATGTAAAAGCTCACTTAACAGCTGCAAATAAGTACTTATTTAAT
Source organism: Schistocerca americana (assembly GCF_021461395.2). Lineage (NCBI taxonomy): Eukaryota > Metazoa > Arthropoda > Insecta > Orthoptera > Acrididae > Schistocerca > Schistocerca americana. Next base: position 652,890,924 of record NC_060130.1, on the reverse strand, counting down.
AATGTTACTTATAATCCATCTTGATTGCAAAATTTTTTATTCATATGACCGGTTTCGGTTCATTCAGAATCATCTTCAGATCTGATATTTCAGTTACAGGAGTAACCCGTCCAAATCCAGCAACTTTCACATGCTGCGTCACCAGGTGACGGATTATAAGTAACATTATACAATCACTGATTGCTGCTATCCCATCAGACATTATGTCTGTTTTTGCAAAACACTCATTTAATAAATTGAAAATTATTTCACTGTATAAATGTGAGCTCAGTGAAGTTATTTTGTTTGCTGACATAAGAGAACTGGACTGGAAATGCTGGAAAGATACTGTCTGTCTGTAAACTGGAAGTCGAACAGCACTCATGCTGGAGGAAGTCACCTTTCCCAGAAGAACACTACAGCTGCCTTACAGAATGATTAAGAATCTGTTTCCCCTCTAACAGTGTAGAACAGTCTGCAGAGATTTGCACAGATTTTGTCCGTATGTGTTATTTTCATTAGTATTATTAGTAACTCATATCTGCATTCCATCTAGTGTTAATGTACTTTGTGGAAAATAAACACTGCAGGGGCACATCTATACACTGTGTTATCAGTGATTCATAAAGTGCACTATTTAGGTCAGTATAACTTTGTGAAACACCCTGTAGTTGCTTCTTGTGACATAGTGGGGTAGTTAGAGTGGGGAATAACCTGCTCACTTTTCAGTTTGCAGACCTATGAAGGAGACCTCATGCTTCTTCCACACACATCCTCACCCCCTGCACCCTGATACACCCCCATAATACAGTTTATCCCTCAGTAAGGCACTACTGCACTTAGACATTGTATACACATTTAATATGTGTGTTTAAACGACTTCATTTAAAGATAAACATCAATTTCATACAGTTGAAACAATATTTTTAATAAGCTTTCTTTTTTTCATCTCCTGCAATGCAGAAACTATTAGCCCTAGAGAAAAAATAAATAGGAACATTATTGTAGAAAATTTAGTGTAGTTTTATTTTGTACTGGGAAACATTTTTCGCTAGAGGCTGCGGTTTTTGAGTTATTAAAAAGACAACATGAAAAAGTAACCTTTACAAATGCCCTAGCACTAACAGACAATCAGTCAGGACTTTTAGTATGTTGTTCATGGTATTCCCTTCTACCACTGCACAAAAATTTGTGACTACATGAATCTTTTCCCCTAATTTTCCATTATTGACTGGACTACCAGGTGGCGGGGGCATCATTCGTGCTGACATAAGCCAAGATTTACAGCTGGCTGCATCCAGAGCTCCCAATCACTACAGCCAGAGCTGCCTCTGCATCTTGGATGTGATCCCCCAGAAAGTAAACAGAGTGGACATTTGCCACCTTTCCAAACTGCCCACTATTTTCTTAAGGGACTCTATCGCCCACTAATGTTGGAGCTTCCAGTACAAACAATCCCACCCTCTGCATTTGTCCAGACCTTTCAGGAAGGTCAGCTCCAGTCCGAACAGATGAGGCTCAGATGTACTTGCAGCAGTGGACAATACCTCTAACCTGTTTTTAAGGTGTACAAGTATAGCTGTATGGCCAGTACAGACTTTTTTCTGTCTCCCAGAGATTTGCAATCTTGCTACTGATTGGGATTCACCATCATGTAAGTATCAACTAGTCAGGACTAGTGAATCAGAAGACCCTGCGACATCAGGGATCCCAGGCAATGCTATAGGCACTAGAGAAGTAAAAGTATTCATCTCGATGCCCCAATGTCAGTGCAGCCCAAGGCAGCAGTCTGAAGCCTGTCAACTATGGCAAACACAGCTTCAAGCAATTTACAAACAGTGGACAATTCCCCCTGCGTCCAAACACATCAGGCACAGTCGCTATCCGCCTTTAATCAATGTTTGTCTGCATCGCACAGAACATAACAGTAATCCAAGCAGTCACTGGATGCAATCTAAGTACTGCTGCTACATTACTTGTAGCTTTTACTAGACTCAAACGATGCTTCACACAATCCAAATACACAAACATTTATGCAAAAACTTACACTAAGTTAGTATACACGAGACAGCACAGTAAAATACTCACACACAATTCACTTCCTCGTAGAACCAGGTGAGAACAAAAACTAAACTAAATTCTGTACATAAACAGAAACTGTTGCTGCTCCTGGTGTGTCTGCTCTGCTCTCCAGTTGCAGCTACACTAAGAGCTCCATATACTTCAAATAATCTTCTTTAAGATGAGTTTTCTGAATTTCACTTTCAGCCTTGTGTTAAGGCAATGGTGTCAAGGTATGATTGAGTTGGACACCTAAATATTTTGGATATGATGTAGCCTCAGATTGCACTCCTTGATGTGAAACCCTGATTTTATGATATACCGTTCTATTTAAACCACATAGCTGAGTACTTAAATGAAGTTGATGTTATTATGATAAATACCGCTCTTCTTCAAAGTATTTGTCAGGTGTACTTTCACTTCTGCAAAATACCTTGCCTTTAGTTGCCAAAGCTAGATAATATGTGTAGAAAAATCTCCTGGTGTGCTTTAGAAGTGGTTAGTCACTAGCACAGATGTTAAAAAGAACAATGACCAATACGCTTTCTTGTAGCAATTCATTTTTCAGACATCGCCATTGACTGCATTGTACCTGAAACTCCATATTGAATCTTCTGTTTCTGTGTAATTTTTCAACAAGTGTTAGTGAAACTGTAGTTTGTTGTAAGCCCATTGATTTTTTAAAATCAGTATACGATGATTGACAGTACTACAACCAGCTGTCAGGTCGATGAAAGCAACATCTGTAATATCATATGTTTCAAATTCATCCTCTGTTAAATTTAATAATCTGAGATGTACGATTCTCCCATGCTCTGAAATGTGTTTTAAGTGATTTAGCAATAGTCTTGCAAAGATTTTCTGTGAGTGACATAATAGTGATGTTGGTGTATCACTTTTAGCATGTGTTGGTGGTTTGCTTGACTTCAGATTCAATATTACATGTGATTTCCTTCAGATTTATGTGATATTATGTGTTTTGAGGCAGTTATGATAGATATCTAGGATCCATTCTCTCACTTTCTTCATGAAATGTTTTATCTGCTTAACTCTGATGTTATTACTGCCGACCGCTTAGGTGGCAGTGTGGCTACATTGTCAGGATGGTGAACGGCCGAGGGTTCAGGCTGACTGGCAAGCCACTGAAGGCTCAGAGAGAAGTGACCATCAAAAGTCAATCATTTATGTTCTACTTGTATATCAGCACTGCATCAGAATTGGGAAGTGACCACACCCATACCTCACAGAAAAAGGGCTGGTAGGTGGCCTGGGGGCTACGAGATGTGCTCGTGCCCTGGTTTGTTGACACATGCACTCAGTACCCAGTGTACACCCCTGTTGCGTGAGCCACAGCACTGGCATCAGTAGCACATGGAGACATACACTAATCTTGCAGAGGTAACCAGCTCCGCAATGAATGATCACACGCAGCTGGCCAAGGTGTGGAGCAAGGTGGTGTGCCCACCATGTTGTCGAAAGCTGGCTGCTGTGCCTGGGATATGACCTGCTGCCCCTGGGCAGGAGTCCGGCTGCTGCTGGAGTGAGCTGGTAAGGCCCGTCACACACTGGTACCAAGTCCGGAGGGCAGACTTAATGTAGGAAGCTGGTACTGTGGCAGAGACTCGAACCATGGCTGCTGCTGGTGGCTCTATCTCATCTCCTCATGTGGCATAGCCACTTAGTCCTGGTAGACCACTGAGCTCCTAATGATTCTGCTACAAAATTGACAACTTTTTATTCCAGATGGGAGTGCTTCTGTTATATACCAGTGCACCGCATCTTGTTGTACTCGGCAATACCACCAAAACTCCAATGATGGAAAAATCCTTTTGCCTGTGCTGTCCATTACTGCTGTGCTGCCAAGTTACATCACGTAAGCCTAGCTCATGTCACACTAAATGAACATTGTTGTTGCCTTAGCCCAAAATAAAACACACTGTGCTCATCAGCTACCGGCAGCTAATGCCATATTCCACCACAACTTGTCACAGATTTTGCAATTAAAGTGGTAGCAGCGCTACAGTACACCCATCCTCAGAAAAGAACCAGCTCCTCAGGCCTCCCTTTAGGCTGGGCTACACAGTACATCACAAGAACACATGAGTTTCTATTACACACATGTCTGGCTGCTCACTGTATAGTCGCCATATTTAGCTTATGAACAGTATGTGCTAAATTTATTTTCTGTGGTACTTAGTTGCTCATGACTACCCAATTAACAGTTCATTAGTTCCCCTGAAACATTAATTATTTGTGCTTTTATACTTCTCATGCTCTGCCTATCATGTGCCCGTGGCAGTTCTCTTTGCAAATATTCATAGCTTATTCCATGGCCACATACCCTCTTAAACACTAAGAAATCCCCCTGTGGGTCTGGGGGTTAGAATAGGTCCAAGGTATTCCTGCCTGCTGTAAGAGGCGACTAAAAGGCGACTAAAGGTCATTCTGGACTAAAAGGAGTCTTTCACTTTTTGGCCCTATGAGTTCAGGTCCCATTCTATGGTTTGAACTGCCAATTTCAAAATTTTACCGAAGTGTGGGCCATATGTGGAAGGACGCCTTACGTGGTGCAGGAGTTATCCATAGTGCCCTTATATTTGATCTCCTGAATGTCTTGTCATAACTTTGCATCTCCACCTGCGATTCAACAATTTGGGCGAGGACACTTTCCGGGGTATGTCATCTTCTTCCGTTGTCTCCTGTCCTCTTTCGCCCCCATGACAGTATTGGATTTCTCTGCACCCAATATCCAGCATGGTAGCCAGTCTGTTGCGGTGGGGCCATCACATACCCATTTGGTGGTAGCCCCCTGACAACACAGGGATCGCACTGCTGTTGCCTGAGCTTTAAACTCCCCATGTATGCCAAGGAGTAGATGCCTGTCTTCCTGGGGCATCAGGACTCCCAGCAATGGCCATTGTGCCAGTCAGCCTTTGCTGTGGCTGGGTGGCACCCGTGAGGAGAGCCCCTAATTGGAGTGGGTGGCATCAGGGTAGATGACCCGTAATGACATGGACTATGTCACCTTTTGCTGGTGACTATACAGCACCAGCAGTCTCTAAGAAGGGCAAGATCGAATACAATGCCGACATGTACGACCCTAAATCGTTTCCCTCCCATGATACACCATGGGAGGAACATAGGGCTATAGAACGGTGAGAGCCATATTCGCCTCGGTTTTTAATCTGTAGCAGAACTGATGGGAATTCCTTTCTACCTACGAAGCCTCAATTTTTCTTTGTACACCTTGAGGATAAGTTTGGAGAAGTGACAGCGCTGTCCAAGATGCGAAACGGTGCAGTCTTGATTCAGACAGCCAGCCCAATCCCAAGCGTTACTCGCCTGTGACAAGCTGGGTGATATTCCTGTTTCCGTCACTCCCCATAAAATCCTCAATATGGTCCAGGGGATCATTTTCCATCGTGATCTTCTTTTGCAGTCTGACGATGAGGTCCACGCCAATTAAGAAGGGTGGGGTGTTCATTTCATCCGGAGCGTTTACAGGGGACCCAGAGACAACAGGGTTGCTACCGGTGCCTTCATCTTGGCCTTTGAGGGTGATTCATCGCCTGAGAAGGTCAAGGTGATGTTTTACCGCTGTGACGTTAAGCCCTATGTCCCTCCCCTGATGCGGTGCTTTAAGTGCTCATCATTCAGGCATATGTCTTCCCGTTGCACTTCCAGCACCACATGTCAATACTGCGGATGTCCACTGCATCCAGATACTCCATATGCGCCACCTCCCACTAGCATCAACTGTGGAGAGCACAACTCCTCCTGCTCGCCAGACTGCCCAGTACTCCAAAAGCAGCGGAAAATCATGGAGTACAAGACCCTGGACCGGTTGACTTACACAGAGGCTAAACGTAAATTCGAAAGATTACACCCCATTTGGTTGACATCTACGAATGCTGCATCTATATCACCATTGCCGTCCCAAGTGCCAGTGGTTCCTCACTCTGTACCACGAACAGTGGACCCTCTGGGCCACCAGAATACATCTGCCCCCTTGGTGGTAGGGGGCAAATCTTCCTCCGTTGCTCCCAAAGCTCCTACTTTGGGGGCAAGGCCTCCCCATATGCTGGGGACATCGGTCCTCTCCCCCCTGCCGGAGAAGCAACAGCCTTGGGACCCTCTCTCCCAAAGTCTCCACTAATGCCATGGCAGACACAAGCCAGTGCCTGAAGGAGCCAAAAGCTGCTGGACGAAAAGCTTCACAGTCTTCCTCCATGCCTGAAGATGCTTCAGAGAAATCTTTCCAGCAAGTCCCTAAAGAAAAGCGAGAGAGCAAGCAAACTAAGAAGAAGTCTGCTAAGAAACAGGACCCACTGGTGGCCCCAACACCACCACTCCCTATTAATTCTGCATCTGAGGATGCAGTGGAGATCTCAGCGTCCCTTTCTGACCTGGACCTCACTGATGCCTCATTCATCATAGAAATGGCCACAAATACTCAATCGGTGGCAGCAGGTGATCCTGAGGCATAGCCTGCCTCCTTGCGTGCTTCATTCCCGGCAGGGGACTTGGTGTTGTGTGTCCTCCATCATTTACATCATCATTGATATGCAAGTGGCCGAAGTGGCGTCAACTAAAAAGACTTGCAATACAGTGGCCGAATCCCGAAGGGGATATCCCGGCCAATCTCAGGATAACGCCATCTTCCAATGAAATTGCAGCGGTTTTTTTCCATCATGTGGCTGAGCTACGGCAACTCTTAAGTTTTGCACCTGCTTTCTGCGTTGCCCTTCAGGAAACATGGTTCTCAGAAATGCGGACCCCTGCCCTCCATGGCTATAGGGGATATTACAGGAACCGTAGCGACTATAATCAGGTGTCACGTGGAGTTTGTGTCTATGTCCTGAACTCAGTATGCAGTGAACCTGTGGCCCTTCAAATCTCTCTGGAAGCTGTGGCTGTCAGGATAAGGACAACGCAGGAAATAGCTGTGTGCAATGTATATCTTCCTCTAGATGGTGCAGTACCCCTGAACGCATTGGCTGCACTGATTGATCAACTCCCTAAACCTTTCCTACTTTTGGAAGATTTTAACGCTCATAACCCCTTGTGGAGTGGCTCTGTGCTTACTGGCCGAGGCAGAGATGTCGAAAATTTACTGTCACAACTCGACTGCTGCCTCTTAAATGCAGGTGCTCCCACACATTTTAGTGTGGCACATGGCACATATTCGGCCACTGATCTCTCGGTTTGCAGTCCTGGCATTCTCCCATCTATCCAGTGGAGAGCACATGTCGACCTGTGTGGTAGTGACTACTTCCCCATCTTCCTGTCACTGTCCCAGCGTAAGGCCGAAGGATCCCTGCCCAGATGGGCTTTAAACAAGTCAGACTGGGAAGCCTTCACCTCTGCTGTCATCGTTGAATCTCCCACACATGGTAACATCGATGTGGTGGTTGAGCAGGTAAATACAAAGATCGTTTCTAAGGCCGAAAATGCGATCTCTCGTTCTTTAAGGTACCCCTGGCGAAAAACAGTCTCCTGGTTGTCGCCGGAAGTCTCTGAGGCAATTAAGGAGCGTCGGCGAGCTCTACTGCGGTATAAGCGGAACCCTTCCCTAGAGCACCTTATAGCCTTTAAACGGCTCTGTGCCTGCTTTTGCCAGCTTATCTAACGACGGAAACAGGAGTGTTGGGAGAGGTATAATCTTGTGTCCCTCTAGTCTGCCTTGCAAACAGCCTTTATCAGACGCCAACACCTTGTTACCGTCTTTTTTGATTTACGAAAAGTGTATGACACCACCTACCGACGTAATATTCTTGCCTTGTTATATGAGTGGGGTCTCAGAGGCCTGCTCCCAATTTTTTCCAGAATTTCCTGTCGCTCCATACTTTCCGTGTCCAAGCTGGTGCCTCCCATAGTCCCCCCCCCCTCCATATCCAGGAGAAAGGCGTCCCGCGGGGCTCTGTACTGAGTGTATCTCTATTTTTTGGTGGCCATTAACGGTCTAGCAGCAGCTGTAGGGCCGTCCGTCTCACCCTCTCTGTATGCAGACGACTTCTGCATTTCTTACTGCTCCACCAGTACTGGTGTTGCTGAGCGGCGCCTAAAGGGAGCCATCCACAAGGCGCAGTCATGGGCTCTAGCCCACGGCTTCCAGTTTTCGGCCACAAAGTCATGTGTTACGCACTTCTGCCAGCGTCGTACCGTTCATCTGGAACCAGAACTTTACCTTACTGACGATCCCCTCACTGTTGTAGAGACATATCGATTTTTAGGACTGGTTTTCGACGCCCAATTGACTTGGCTACCTCACGTTCGTCAGCTTAGGCAGGAGTGCTGGCAGCACCTCAACGCTCTTTTGCCTGAGCAACACCAACAGGGGTGCAGATCGCTCTACGCTGCTGCAGCTCTACAGAGCCCCTGTTCAATCCCGCCTTGACTATGGAAGTCTGGTTTATGGTTCGGTGGCGCCCTCAGACTTGCGTTTACTCGATCCACTGTGGCATTTGACTAGTGATGGAAGCTTTTAGGACGAGTCCAGTGACCAACGTCCCAGCGAAGTCTGGAGTCCCACCATTGCAGGTCAGGCGTGCACAACTGCTCACCAATTACGTTTCACACGTTCGTAGTTCTCCTGCATATCCGAATTACAGTCTCCTTTTCCCACCCACAGCGGTTCATCTCCCCTGTCGGCAGCCCAGGTCAGGGCTTACAATTGCAGTTTGCGTCCAATCCCTTCTATCTGAACTGGAGTCCTTGCCTTTACCACCTATACTTGAGGTACATTCGCGTACACCTCCATGGTGTACACCTAGGCCGCAGCTTCGTCTGGACCTCTCACATGACCCAAAGGACTCAGTTCACCCTGTGCCTCTCTGTTGTCACTTCCTCTCGATTCTTGACATCTACCGAGGCCACGAAGTGGTTTACACCAACGGCTCGATGGCTGATGGTCATGTCGGCTTTGCATATGTCCATGGAGGACATATTGAACAGCATTCCTTGCCCAATGGCTGCAGTCTTTTCACTGCAGAACTGGTGGCTATATCTCTTGCTCTTGAGCACATCCATTCATGCCCTGGGGAGTCGTTTCTTCTGTGTACTGACTCCCTGAGCAGCCTACAAGCTATTCATCAGTGCCACCCTTGTCATCCTTTGGTAGCGACCATCTAGGAGTTCATCTATGCCCTGGAACGGTCTGGTCGTTCAGTGGTCTTTGTGTGGACCCCAGGACACTTCGGAATCCCAGGCAACGAACTTGCTGACAGGCTGGCCAAATAGACTACCCAGAAACCGCTTATGACGATCATCATTCCAGTAACTGACCTGCATTAGTTTTTATGTGCCCAGGTTTATCAGCTTTGAGAGACGGAATGGCATAGTCTCAGTACGCACAACAAACTGTGTGCCATTAAGGAGACCACAAATGTGTGGCAGTCCTCCATGCGGGCCTCTCACAGGGACTCTGTGATTCTCTGCCGGCTCCACACTGGCCAAATTTGGGCGACCCACGGCTACCTCCTGCGCCGTGAAGACCCGCCTAGTGTCGATGCGGCACCCGGTTGACAGTGGCCCATATTCTGGTGTACTGCCCCACTTTGACTGCCTGCGAGGAAATCTTTAGTTACCGGAGTCGTTGCCGCTAATTTTATCTGTAAACGTCTCATCGGCTGATTTAGTTTTACGTTTTATTTGTGAGGGTGAGTTTTATCATTTGATCTAAGTTTTACCACATGTCCGTTGTCCCCCTGTGTCCTCCACCCTGGTGCTTTTAGGGTAGAGGTTTTGCCGGCCGAAGTGGCCGTGCGGTTAAAGGCGCTGCAGTCTGGAACCGCAAGACCGCTACGGTCGCAGGTTCGAATCCTGCCTCGGGCATGGATGTTTGTGATGTCCTTAGATTAGTTAGGTTTAACTAGTTCTAAGTTCTAGGGGACTAATGACCTCAGCAGTTGAGTCCCATAGTGCTCAGAGCCATTTGAACCATTTTTTTTTTGGTAGAGGTTTTAATGTGTTGCAGAGTGACTGGCTTCTCCTTTTTATTCTCATTGTCAGCCAGCCATGGTAATCTGTTTTGTCGTTTTAATCTCCGCCTGTTTCTTGCGTTTCTGTGGTTTTCTTCTCCCCTTTTGTCCATTTAAGTGTTTGTTGCCCTTCGTTCGTTCTTGTGGTTTTTCCTTCCTCTCCAGTTTGTGTTGTCAGTCTCGCTTGTTTTATTCTCACCCTTGTGGCATTGTTTGGAACAAGGAACCGATGACCTAGCAGTTTGGTCCCTTCCCCTCTCTTTCAATCCAACCAACCAACACTAAGGAATACACCTCTCTCTGAAATTTACGTTACAGTATTGTTCAGTAAATCATTTTCATGCTCTAGGGATCCAGTCTATTTGGATTCATATTACTGGTGAACTGGTTCGCTAGGTGGCTTTCCACCTCAAATAAATGAACGTTATTCACAGTAGAGATAGAGCCACTATGGTGCTAGGTATTGTGATGTTCAAGGTCATGGTTACTCGTTATTGACCTTCCAAATATTGTTTAACACGCTACAACAACTGTTCTAAATTCAACACCCTCCCCCCCCCCCCCTCTTATGCGGTTATTAACCATTTCAGGAAACGGTTCAGGTCTGGTTTCAAATGTATGTTTCTGGAAGGTTAAATTCTCTTTCGGAAGTATCTCCAGTGGTTCATCTGGCCAGTAAAGCTGCAGCTGTGGTACATTGAAGTGATCAGGTTACCTTCCATTCGCAAGGTGGATGCACTCATCGACTGTTATGTGCCTTATAAATTATAGAGTGCAGCAGTAAGTCGTCCTAATTTGAATTTTATTAGGCAAATTCAGATGCACTATTTTCTATTCTCAATGCATGAAAGTCCCTGTTGTTCGGGCATCAGTCACATTTCTTTTAATACTGAGTTACTCCTGTCACCATCGTTGATAGATGAAAGGCTGGCCCTGTTATGTGACATACTGTCCCATTAATCTAAAGCCCACAACCTCTTACTTCTAATCGTCTTGCTCCTGTTAACTGTCCTTGCTCGAAGCATCTAGCTACCACTACCATGCTGTTGTACACAGAATAAATCCAGTGCAGACCTTCTTAGTGTAAGTAAGGTCCATGTTCCACAATATTCATCAGAGAATCCTGCCCTCCTCTTCAACCCATGAGTAGCTGCACCATGCATGCGTTTTCACCAGTTGGAATCACTCAAGTTGGGCACACTGTAATCCTGTCCCTCCAACATTGTCGCAGCATCTCCTTTGTTATCATCACATGTCTGTCCCTATCTTCAGAAATCAGTAGCATATCTCCTGTCCTCACCTGCCCAAATCTCCCTATGGTTCCCCATTTCCCCAGGTAGAGCTGAATGGTATAACACCTTAATTGCGCATACCTGCCCATTGCCGGGATCCTAATCAGTTTGTACAACCATGCCTAGTCTGTTGTCACCTCTGCTGATGCCATATGATAACAAAAAGGTAAACTCTGCTTACCGGGCTCTGCTACCAATCTCAGCTCTGATGGTAGTTCCCCATGCACTCTCCTCTACCCCAACAGATGTTGTTCTGGTGAAAACAAGATGAGACTCAGCTGCCCATGCAATGCATGATGAATAACCTCTTGTATGCTCATCATTTCCACCCTCATGTGCCAGACACTGTCTGCTACAGTACGGTCGCAGGTTCGAATCCTGCCTCGGGCATGGATGTGTGTGATGTCCTGAGGTTAGTTAGGTTTAAGTAGTCCTAAGTTCTATGGGACTGGTGAACCATTTGAACCACTGTCCGCTAGTGATTGCAGCAGTCTTGTCATTGAGACTTGCAGCCAGCACATATACTCGTGCTTGCATGCTCCCCAGCTCTTGGTTCACAGTATCCTTTCATGCCTTTGTGCACTCCATCCTTCATTTGTCAGCTTTCAGAGCTCATGCATGTTGTTTAACACTCCGCTTTCCAAGTTCGCTATCTGAATGGTATGCCGCTTCATCACTGACTTCTTGTGCTCCGCCAACTCCTTCACTCCCTCCATTGTTCCATTCAATTCTCTTACATCACTGACATCCACTGTTCCAAATACAGTCTTCAGAATCCTTCCCCCAGCGTCTATCTGACGTCTCTTGTGTTGCCATAGTGGATGCAGCACAATCTCAACTGCTCGTTGCATCTATCCTCGTAATTGCTCATACAACTCATGTAACTTATCACACCCTCCAAACTTCCCCAGGTACTCCTCTGTTCTTGGCTACCCATCAAAAACCAGAAAATACCTCCTTCAGCCTCCTTAGTCCATTCCAGAATTCCCATGCATTAAAAACGAAACTCAGTGTCTATTGAAGGCTAACACTCACCACATTTTCTTGTCTGGCAAACAGAACTCGTCCTCGTACAGGTGTTGGGGTTCAGCAGCACTCCCACTGTGCCCCAGGCAAAGAGGTACACACAACTAGCATCCTTCCCATCCTCACCTTGAGTGTACAGTAACCTGAGGACAGGGACTGCCCTCATCCTCCCCCCCCCCCCCCCCCCCCCGACTGGTCAGCAGTTCATATAAAAATAAAACTAGAACAACCCTTATTCTAACACATAACTTATTCATTTACCCTTAGCATATTACAATTCGATACCTCGCACATATGACCTAAATAAGCACCAACAAACACGATACAAAAATACCCCTGTTACTTCCTTGATCTTAATGCATATGGTACTTCTCGAACAGGTTCACCTGTTCTTTCATGTGTGCTCTTCCACTTCTTCCTTTTTGCCTCTTACTCTGGCTCTATTCTGACTACTCTTGGGACTGCCTCCAGAGTGCCTCTGAATGGTTGTCGACCTTATCAACAACTGTAGCCTAACATTGACTGGCGACAAAGTCTCTATAACTCGTCAAGGCCCTTGAAACTTCGTGACAATTACTCTTCTGCGTGTGAGAGCTGGGTAACATTACCCACTTCCCTACTCCATAATGCAGTAAGGTCCCCAGGCATTTCACAGCTTCCTATTGTTTCTCTAATGCCTTTCTGTTTGCCTTCTGCACCCGCTTCCATACCTCTCTCACCGTTCTCATGAACTCACAGGCCGACTCCCGTCTTTGCCTCTTTACAAATGGTTCAAATGGCTCTGAGCACTATGGGACTTAACATCTGAGGTCATCAGTCCCCTAGAACTTAGAACTACTTAAACCTAACTAACCTAAGGACATCACACACATCCATACCCGAAGCAGGATTCGAACCTGCGACCGTAGCGGTCGCGCGGTTCCAGACTGCAGCGTCTAGAAGCGCTCGGTCACACCGGCCGGTGCCTCTTTACACCTTAATCATATTAAATGGCAACAGTATTTTTCTTCTGTACGCCACCTCTTAGGGAGACACCCATGTGCTGGTGTGGATCTTTGAATCATACACAGCCATGACAAATGAAAGATATATATCCCAATCATTATGGGATGAGTCACATAGTAACTTGACATCCTTCCAATTGTCCAATGCATCTGTAACATCCTACCATTCGATTGTTGGGGGAGCGGACTAGTTCCTAATTTATTCACACACAGCAAGCAATATAATTTATTCAGCAAGTCTAACATAAAATGTGTCCCTTGAGCCATAATAATCATTTCCATTACCCCTAACTAAAGTATCCGTTGCTGACCATAGCTTGTGTAACAGTAACTGCATGTTATTTTGGCATAAAAGTTATCTCTACATACTGAGGTAACGAAAAAGCTGTCTTTGATCGGGCTTCTGTGAACCACCTTCATCAGATGGCATCCACTTCTGAAATCCGTGGTAAAGAAATACTGGCAGTGCTCCAAGTTGTCGATGGTCTCTGTGATGATGTGCATGAGATATGCATCTGTTATGGTCTTACTATTAAGATGATGGTAATCACACCAGAATCCGAACTTAGAACTGTCCGTTGACTTCTTTGACACAATCACAATTCCGACCGCCCCCCTCCCCACCCCATGGACTATTTACTCTTTTCTGTTATCCCATAAACCAAGTGTTGATAAACTCTCCCAGAATTGGCTGTAAATATTTAGGAATTCCATACGGTTTGCAGTCCATGGGTGCTTCATTTCCTGTCAGGATTTTGTGCTGCATAACGGGCATCACTGGCAGCGGATCCTCAGGAAAAAACAAATCCTCAAATTCCAACAACTGCTCCTCCATTCACATTCTGTCTACTCCCTTTAGATGCTTAACCTGTCTATGTAATGCAGTATTGGGGGCGGGCTGTGGCTGCCCATAGCTTACTACTTCTCTTCACCAATCCTCTTCCGGAACACCCAAAGTCGCTGTTAACGTCCCCTTCATCAACTTTATTTCTTCGGCACCACACTCACCCAGATCAAATTCCCGGTGCCACCAGGTACACAATTATTGAATAAAGCCTTAGCTTATATGTACATTGTTTAATCAGGTTGTCCTCTATGACTGATGCACCTCGCAACAGATCTACACTGGCGACGACTTCTCCTAGCTGGAATGTCTTCATACTAAGTTACACTACGCCATGAAGGTCAGTTTTGGCATGATGTTTGTGCAGAAAGTTCAACCCCTAGGATCATGCTGTGCCCGATGTTTACAGGAGGCACCAATTCCACACACAGCTGAAACCCAACTTCCACCACTTCGAAATCTATCTTTGCTGACCTCAGTGGCCTTATATCATTATCTCCCACCCGTGCAACCTATAGCGTGGTGTGCTCCTTTGTCTCTGACCCAATAAGTTTCCACTGGCTACTCACACTTGTGCTCCTGTGTCCAACATTAAATTATACTTCCCGCATCTTACAACACCCACTATTGCACATTCCGCCTCTGCATACATACTTATTACATTTAATTTTAGTAGAAACACCTTTTGGTGGACTTTAGGTTCCTTCTTACTTTTAATGGCTGCTTCCTTCCTCCCTGTCCACCCCTACTGCCGTTACCATAACGCTGTTACTGGTAAATATCCCTTTTACTCCCCCAAGGCTGGCGGCACTACCTCTGCACATGCCCTATGGTTCAAATGGTTCAAATGGCTCTGAGCACTATGGGACTCAACTGCTGAGGTCATTAGTCCCCTAGAACTTAGAACTAGTTAAACCTAACTAACCTATGGACATCACAAACATCCATGCCCGAGGCAGGATTCGAACCTGCGACCGTAGCGGTCTTGCGGTTCCAGACTGCAGCGCCTTTAACCGCACGGCCACTTCGGCCGGCACACGTGCCCTATACGCCAGTTCCATAACACATCACATTCGCAGAGAATACATGATGCCTATTGCACGCATAAATCTCTTCACATCCCATCGCCAACCTAACAGCCGAATAGAAATCGGTAGGTGTCTGTGTGCACCCTTCTTGACATATCTAGTGAGAAGCCTCTCAAGAAAACATTGAGCACCCTTTGCTCAGCCTCCTGCACCAAAACTTCCTTTGCTTAGTCAATCTTACCCTGTTCATATGTTCGTACATTCACTTCTCTTATTCTATTGGCAAAATCCCCTACAACTTCCACTAGCCTCTGCCTCTTTGTAATAGCACGGATCTGCTCCCAAAACAACTTGAGACTATTCTGCTTCTTGTATCTCTGCAGAAGCATTCTACAAAAGTTTTTGCCTCGCCTGTCGGACGTAATTTTGCGACGTGCGACAACTAGCCTTCGGACGAACCATCAACACTCGCCGACGTAGTCAGGTCCTTCATGAACAACATCACTCCTCGGACGACCATCCAGAAAAGCGACTGGCTAGACTAGCGGCAGATTGATGTATTGTAAGGAGGAGGATGGAGGAGGATATTAGTGTTTAACGTCCCGTCGACAACGAGGTCATTAGAGACGGAGCACAAGCTCGTGTTAGGGAAGGATGGGGAAGGAAATCGGCCGTGCCCTTTCAAAGGAACCATCCCGGCATGTGCCTGAAGCGATTTAGGGAAATCACGGAAAACCTAAATCAGGATGGCCGGAGACGGGATTGAACCGTCGTCTTCCCGAATGCGAGTCCAGTGTGCTAACCACTGCGCCACCTCGCTCGGTGTGTATTGTAAGGTTCAGTGCCTGGAGCAACGCAGTTTCCCCATACTTAGCTGCAAGCTTGTTCCAGAAGTCCATATTGTCTGCTCTCCATTGCACTACTTCATTAACCGTTCTTGAACTGCATCCCAGACAGTAACACCTTGCGTTTCTGACTCTGCCAATGCAACACCTTTACCTCTCATTCACACAAAATATAAACGCTCAACAATTGCCAAACTGAAAAACGAATAACAAATTATACCCTGCACCTGATCATCATCTGTCTAGATTCCCTACACTGCCTCTCAACGTCACCAAAATGGTGGCATGTGAAACAATTAACAGATACTGATCTAGTACATGATGCAGAATACCCAAGCAGTCACTCTGCGAACATCTAACAAGCTCCAAATACTGCTCCCTGCTCTTGCCCTGAAACTGAGACACATCAATCAGTCCTTCTGGTATAAACAAAGTAACTCTCAAGTTACGAAGGCACCCCCTCTCATATCCCATGCCTGTTACACACACACACACACACACACACACACACACACACACACACACACACACTCGCTCCACTGTGTTGACACTGCAGGTTTTGGTCCAGATGTCGCGCTGCATCGACGACACACCCTCTGCTGCCCACTGAAGGCGACACCACCACTTATGACGCCAATTTATTGCTGGTCCCAGGGGTGGTGGGGTGGCTACGCTTTTAGGATATTCAACGGCTGAGTGTTTAGGCTGGGTGGCACGTCGATGAAGGCCCAGAGAAAAGCGGCTTTCAACATCAGTAATTTACTCTCAACTCATACATCAGCACTGCTACGCAATGGCCAGGGTGTGCGGCGAGGAGGCGCGCCCAGGTGGCTGCTGTGCCCGGGGTGCGAACTGCTGCCCCTGGAAAGGAGTCCAGTTGCTGCTGGAATGAGCCGGGAAGGCCCGCCGCACTATGGCACCAAGTTTGGAGCGCTGACTGAGTACAGGAAGCTGGTACTGCGACAAAGACTCGAGACCAAGGCTGCTGTTGGGGCTATGTCAACGTAACCCTGGTAGACTTCTGGGCTGCTACAAAATTAACAGCTATTTATTCCAGATAGCAACGCAACTGTCATGTCAGTGTGCCGTATCTGGTCATGTACTCGGCAACGCAACGAAACCCCGAATATGGGAAAATCGCATTGCCTGTGTCATGCATTACCTCTGTGCTGGTGAGTTACACCGTGCAAGCCTACCCTGCCTTAGCTCATATAATGACATGCCATGCTCACCAGCTGCAGGCGGCTAACGCAATATCCACTGCACCTTCTAGCAGCACTACATCATCTACATCTGCCTCTTTACCATTCTTGGAACTGTCAATGACTGTTCACTTCATCTATATTCAAAGCTTCGTTAGTTTCGTGTTTTTAGTCCAATTTATTTTACGGCATGAAACTCTTATACAGTTTTCACATTTGCCATTCATAATGAGGTGAGGGGTAGCTGATTGGCAGTAAAAGTTGGATGTTCTATAGAAGTTGTTGAATCGCTGATGGGTCTCGTAAAAAGTCAACAGTTTTTCTGGCTATTCTTGCTCAGGTATATTTCCTCCAGCATTGTTACCCAGGCATCTTGTGTCTTTAGATATTGCTGTTAGGAGTTCTTCTTCCCAAAGCAGTGTCCCATCAATGAAACAGTTTTTATTATACTTGTTATACTCTTTCAGACAAGGCAAATATCCACTCGAATTTTTGGAAGACACTAGAAACTTTGCAGGAACTGATATTCCCTTTGCCAGTCCCCCTTTTGAATGTGACAGGATTGGGGGGGGGGGGGGGGGGGAGATTTTAAAAATGCGATTGATTTGGCCAGGTAGAAGCACCTCCTTGACTTATGAGAGTGCTTATTAACTACGTAGGCGACTGAACTAATGATAATGCATGAATTCGAGAAATACACCAGTCATTCTGCAGCCACAGTGGTGATTGCAAAAAGGTCTGAAGTTTTAACATACACTGACGGAAAAATTGCAACACCAAAAAATGTAGAGATATGAAATTTCGGGCATTAACATAGCAAGATCACAGGTTAATGTATGTGCAATATAAGCCATTGCAAATGTGAAGTGCTAATACATTAATAACCAGTGTAACCACCAGAATGTTGAATGCAAGCATTCAAACGTGCATGCATTGTGTTGTATAGGTGCTGGGTGTCAGTTTGTGGGATGGAGTGTCGTGCCTGTTGCACTTTGTCGGTCAATACAGGGACGATTAATGCTGATTTTCGGTGACGCTGGAGTTGTCGTCTGATGATGTCTCATTTCTGCTCGATTGGAGACAGATCTAATGGTCTAGCAGGCAAAGGCAACGTGTCGACAATCTGTAGAGCATGCTGAGTTACAGCAGTGGTACGTGGGTGAGCGTTATCCTGCTGGAAAAGACACCTTGAAATGCTGTTCATGAATGGCAGCACAACAGGTTAAATAACCAGACTGACGTACAGATTTGCAGTAAGGGTACGTGGGATAGCCACGAGAGTGCTCCTGCTGTCATACGGCATTGCAC
Organism: Schistocerca americana; assembly: GCF_021461395.2. Lineage (NCBI taxonomy): Eukaryota > Metazoa > Arthropoda > Insecta > Orthoptera > Acrididae > Schistocerca > Schistocerca americana. The sequence continues at coordinate 652,872,356 of NC_060130.1, read as the reverse complement.
TCTAGACCGTAACTCCAGGTGTAGGTCCAGTGCTTTTAGCACGCAGACGGGTTGGTTGTGGGTCCTCAACTGGCATCCTCCTAACCAACACACGGCCGTCAATTGCAGCGAGGCAAAACCAGTTTTCATCAGAAAACACAACAGACCTCCACCCTGCTTCCCCTCCCCTCCATGAGCTCTCGCTTGACACCACTGAAGCTGCAAATGGAGGGGTTTGGGGTCAGTTCAATGGAATGTACACTAACTACAGAGTGTCTGGCTCGGAGCTGTCCTTGAAGTAACCGATTTGTCACTGTGGTGCCAACTCTACATATACATCCATACACCGCATCACCTGATGGTGTGTGGCGGAGGGTATCCTGAGTACCTCTATCGGTTCTCCCTTCTATTCCAGTCTCGTATTGTTCTTGGAAAGAAAGATTGTTGGTATGTCTCTGTGTGGGCTCTAATCTCTCTGATTTTATCCTCACGGTCTCTTCGCGAGATATACGTAGGTGGGAGCAATATAAAGCTTGACTCCTCGGTGAAGGTATGTTCTCGAAACTTCAACAAAAGCGCGTACCGAGTTACGGAGCGTCTCTCCTGCAGAGTCTTCCACTGGAGTTTATCTACCATCTCCGTAACGCTTACGCGATTACTAAATGATCCTGTAACGAAGCGCGCTGCTCTCCGTTGGGTCTTCTCTATCTCTTCTGTCAATCCTATCTGGTACGGATCCCACACTGGTGAGCAATATTCAAGCAGTGGGTGAACAAGTGTACTGTAACCTACTTCCTTTGTTTTCGGATTGCATTTCCTTAGGATTATTCCAATGAATCTCAGTCTGGCATCTGCTTTACCGGCGATCAACTTTATATGATCATTCCATTTTAAAACGCTCCTAATGCCTACCCCTAGATAATTTATGGAACTAAATGCTTCCAGTTGCTGACATGCTATATTGTAGCTAAATGATAAAGGATCTTTCTTTCTATGTATTGGCAGCACATTACACTTGTCTACATTGAGATTCAATTGCCATTCCCTGCACCATGCGTCAATTCGTTGCAGATCCTGCTGCATTGCAGTACAATTATCAGTTGTTACAACCTCTCGATATACTACAGCATCATCCGCAAAAAGCCTCAGTGAACTTCCGATGTTATCCACAAGGTCATTTATGTATATTGTGAATAGCAAAGATCCTACGACACTACCCTGCGGCACACCTGAAATCACTCTTACTTCGGAAGACTTCTCTCCATTGAGAATGACATGCTGCGTTCTGTTATCTAGGAACTCTTCAATCCAATCACACAATTGGTCTGATAGTCCATATGCTCTTACTTTGTTCATTAAACGACTGTGGGGAACTGTATCGAACGCCTTGTGGAAGTCAAGAAACACGGCATCTTCCTGGGAACCCATGTATATGGCCCTCTGAGTCTCGTGGACGAACAGCGCGAGCTGGGTTTCACACGATCGTCTTTTTCGAAACCCATGCTGATTCCTACAGAGTAGATTTCTAGTCTCCAGAAAAGTAATTATACTCGAACACAACACGTGTTCCAAAATTCTACAACTGATCGACGTTAGAGATATAGGTCTATAGTTCTGCACATCTATTCGACGTCCCTTCTTGTAAACGGGGATGACCTGTGCCCTTATCCAATCCTTTGGAACGCTACGCTCTTCTAGAGACCTACGATACACCGCTGCAAGAAGGGGGGCAAGTTCCTTCGCGTACTCTGTGTAAAATCGAACTGGTATCCCATCAGGTCCAGCGGCCTTTCCTCTTTTAAGCGATTTTAATTGTTTTTCTGTCCCTCTGTCATCTATTTCGATATCTACCATTTTGTCATCTGTGCGACAATCTAGAGAAGGAACTACAGTGCAGTCTTCCTCTGTGACACAGCTTTGGAAAAATACGTTTAGTAGTTCGGCCTTTAGTCTGTCATCCTCTGCTTCAGTACCATTTTGGTCACAGAGTGTCTGGACATTTTGTTTTGATCCACCTACCGCTTTGACATAAGACCAAAATTTCTTAGGATGTTCTGCCAAGTCAGTACATAGAACTTCACTTTCGAATTCATTTAACGTCTCTCGCGTAGCACTCTTCACACTAGATTTCGCTTCGCGTGATTTTTGTTTGTCTGCACGGCTTTGGCTACGTTTATGTTTACTGTGAAGTTCCCTTTGCTTCCGCAGCAGTTTTCTAACTCGGTTGTTGTACCACGGTGGCTCTTTCCATCTCTTACGATCTTGCTTGGCACACACTCATCTAATGCATATTGTACGGTGGTTTTGAACTTTGTCCACTGATCCTCAACACTATCTGTACTTGAGACAAAACTTTTGTGTTGAGCCGTCAGGTACTCTGAAATCTGCTTTTTGTCACTTTTGCTAAACAGAAAAATCTTCCTACCTTTTTTAATATTTTTATTTACGGCTTAAATCATCGATCAGTAACCGCTTTATGATCGCTGATTCCCTGTTCTGCGTTAACTGTTTCAAATAGTTCGGGTCTGTTTGTCACCAGAAGGTCTAATATGCTATCGCCACGAGTCGGTTCTCTGTTTAACTGCTCAAGGTAGTTGCTTAAACTGCTGCTGCAGATGCAGCACGATGCATCAGAGCCATAACACCGAACACAATGATCTTGCCTCTTGGTAATGTACGTGACCCTCCGGAGCCGTCATCTTGCGACCGTACATTCTCGTAGTCACTGCTGCCAGCAGTCATGTACGGTGGCTACATTTCTGCTAAGTCTTTCTGCAATATTGCAGAACGAACATTCAGCTTCTTGTAGTCTTACTACACGACCTTTTTCAAACTCAGTGAGTTGTTGATAATGGCGTCTTTGTTTCCTTAGCAAACATCGGCTCACTACGTTAAGTCTCAAAGGTAAGTTGTAGCGTATATTTAAAGCGAACCTAATTTGCTTCCTCATAGAGGTGCTACTATCGCCAATGTTATGCGACTGGTGCGAAATCTGAATACACAATCTTTCCGATTTAGGAACATGCCTACCAACTTTCGTTATGTCGCACAACTCCTTTTTGGTATTGCTGTTGTTTTCCGTCAGTGTATTTGAAGAGTATACGAAATGTATTCGCAGCTGCGAATATGGACAACCATTAGTTGTATAATGGAATGGCGACAATGAAAAATCTGTGCCGGACAGGGAATCGAACCCGGATCCCTCTTCCCCTATCGTGAGCAGGGTTTTTATTGTCGTCATTCCATTATACAGACAATAGTTGTCCATATTCGCAACTATGAATACATTTTGTATATTTCATAACGGTGTGGTCACTACACTGCTTGTTCCGTACTTCTGAACAACGCAGGCATTGCAGTATCGTATATGAAGAGTAATTCCAGACTTGTGATACCGGGGAGTTAGTCGCTGATCCCTGCAGAGTACCTCAGGACCAGAATGTGGATTGTTATCGTGAGATTCCGAAATTCATTAATGAACTTTGTCTTTTAGTGTAGTCACGAGTGATTTCACGGCAGTAGCTTTTCCTTTGTGATAGCTGAACAGGAGCTGTGACTTTCTAAGTCGAGTGTACGATGATTTAGGTTAGACTATGTTGCTATAATTATCAGGTGGCAGTTTTATGACAGTTCAGGGAGCTGAAAGATAGCTGGAAGGAGTGATGGTCGAAGAAACTGATTTGGAGAAGTGTATAAAAGTGGGAATGAACTATATTTATAAAAGACATCATGCCACACGATAAGCTGCTTCTGAAAATATCCGGAAATAAGCGACTGGTTTCAGTCAAAGACCATTTTCCAACACCTGTAATACAAACGTCATCAGTACCGAAAATACTGTGAAAAAATATGTTTCAACATTATAATAAAAATATAAGCAATACTTGCAGCCTGGGTGAACAGAAAGAGTTATACTGGAATACAGTGACGTCAGAGAAAAAGACGCAATGTCAAAAAGTCGACTTGAAACTAGACCAGGGAATAAAAATTAGCAGCCAGGAGATTACACATGTGAATATGAGCTGTGGAATAAACCATATATGTAATGTTGTCCTCTTATTATGTGAACTCTATTCGTTTTTAGGAGTTCTTCAAATTCTGACACTTTGTTTTGAATACTTAGGCAGTTAATCTCTGGGGTTTTAATATTCTCTTATGGGCGAAACATTTCTTTGTATTTTACATTAAACATCGGATCGCCTACGTCTATAGTTATCTGGTCCGGATGAATGATTGTCTAAATTTAAAAAAAATAAAAATAAGACTGTACATTTCTCAACCCTATCGTGCACATCTAAGACATTGCAGAACCTTCGAAATCTCTGCTTCAAGCCTTTCAGTCGACTCAGAACGATGGGGCCAAAAATAGGTTCTGGGAACAATGCTACAGAATGTGAGCTTTGTCGAAATTCGTTGAAGAAGGTTGATGTTCTCAACGTCCTCTGCCAGTCGTTAGAATGATTCATGTATTATCTTGGAACCCAACGGTAGCATAATCTGTTGTAACATGTGCCGCGAAGTGCAGTTGATTCTACATCTACTGCAGTTCGCACTTAGCTGTTTGGCGCTTTCAGACAATTTCTCGACGGTTCAAGTTTCAAATAGCACATGGCAAAAATGAATAACTATATCTTTCCGTGCAAAATCCAAGTTCTCTCATTTTATATAGATGGTCAGTTCTCTCTGTGTAAGTAGGAGTCAAAAAAATATTTTGGCACTCGGAGGAGAAAGTTGATGATTGCCATTCCATGAAAAATCTCGCCACAATAGAAACGTCATTTTTTTAATGGCTGTCACCCCAGCTTGCTTATGACATGCATGACAACCTCTCCCTTATTTCGTGATAATACAAAACGATGTGTCTTCCTTTGACGTTTATCCTCTGTCAGTTCTATCTGGTAAGGACCCATACCGCACAGCAGTACACTAGCAGAGGACAGACAAGCATTGTACAGGAAGTCTATCTAGTGGATTTGTTGCATCTTCTAAGTGTTCTGCCGATAAAACGCAGTATTTGGTTCGCCATCCTCACAACATTTTCTTTATGATGTTCCAAATGAAGCTGTTTGTTATTGTAATTCCTAGGTTTTAGTTGATTGCACAATACTCCCTTAATACCTGCCCTAACAGCCTCTTCATCATGATGAATGAGTCCTCCAGGCATGAGCAATGAGTGTGTAAGGTGATCCTTCCCATATATTGCTGCCATTTCAATAATGATACCATTATTAGCAGTACGTTTGAACCTCCGTTGATTAACAGCCTCTTATCCATTTGTGCTTGGAGACATGGATACAGCAGTTTTACTAAAAGGCTTGATTCGTTTTCAGTTTTGTTTCCGGTGCCTTTGCAGGGGTACCAACGCACGCGCTCACTTTGAGCCAACGGGCGGATTGTATTCGATCGCAACTACGCGTTGGGCGCCCCAGGCCCCCAAATTCGGAGGTCAATAACTCAATAAACATTCGCCGTCGCAATATGCCACTTAAAGAATCCCGAGAACACTCCTTTAATTCAATAACGAAACATGAAGCCAGATTGACGGTTCGATTAGGAGATTTAAGCCGCTGAATATGGCAGAAAGAACGCGCCTTACGCCCTCGGCTGTTACCTTCGAAGATCAAAAACTCAATAAATATCCACCGTCGCAGCATCTCGCTTGCAACATCCAGAAAAACTTCTTTAGTTCAATACCGAAACACGAAGCCAGATTAATGGTCCGATGAAGGGATATAGGCAGCTGATATAGCAGCCAATACGCGCTTATCGATCTGGGCTCCTAAGTTCAGGGGTCAATAATTCAATTCATATTCATCGTAGGGTCGGGAATGTAGAAAGAGTATTAGACGTTACGATGTAATTATGGCCACGGTAGTAATGTGCATGAGTCACGTAACTTTCTTTCTGAAACGTCGATAGCAACGGAATGTAAAGGACGCAATGTTATCTGGAGATCGTACAGTTCAGTGCGTAAACAGAGATAGGGATTATTTGCAGTGTCTCCACTGCCAGCAGAGAAAAATGAACTTAATATTTACCATGTTACCACACAAAGGCAAAATTCAGTTTGAAATTATTACAGTGACACCCTTTCTACTTTTGCAATTTGTAATAAGTACAGAGATAACCGAGAAGAAGTTTGAGTAACATATGCACTTAGAAAAAAATAGTAATAAAGCAAAATAAAAATAGTTACACGTGTATAAGGTAACTAAAACTAAGACATGACAATAGATAAGGGTAATGTAATAACAGTAGAAAGCACTAGTGCAAAAATGATTACCGAATTATTACAGATGTAAAATAATATTCCAGGGATTAAACGATGTTACACTAGTTTGGTAGCAAAACAGAGGCAAACGCTGTTAAGTTTACAGTTTTGCTCGCTATGATTTAGTTAGTATTATTCAGTTCTTTCCCGCTGCAGTCTTGATAATTATTTTGCCATCCTTGGCCAGCTCATTCAAAAGACTGAAATAGCATATGGTCTTGTTGAAAATCTTTGCCTATCCTCACGTTAGATCCCTTGTTACTATACAACCAGTTTTTGCTAATTTCTTCTTAAAGATCGTCGCCTTTATTCGGTACGAGACAAAATTCACAATTACTGGCCGCCGTTTTGTGGCGCCTAATACTCTTCGTCACAACTGGTGGCTTTTATCAATATGGCTTTTTTATGTGCAACCTGCATGTGTAGGATGTCGATGTGTTCCATATCATTTTCTGGTATGCCGAACGGAGGCAGGCTATTTTGACTTTGAAAATGTTCTAGTCTGACAGTGTAAACAGACAATTTTTCTTCCTTAACCTCGTGTCTTCTTTTCGTACTCTACACACGGACCTTTTTAAGTCACTAATTTCTGCAGATTTTTTGCAGCAGTATCTAGAGTTTCAACCAGGACTGCTGTCCTTACTACATCCTCGGCAGCGAGCCCAATCAGGTAGAGGGTGTCTTTTCGGTGGATCGCGTCACTTCCCAGAGCGGAACATGCTGTATCTGGAACCGAACGGAGGCCTCACTTTCCACTGAGGGCTTGTGTGCCTCTACTGTATGCGCTGTTTTGTTTGCTTTGTGGTTGAACATTTTCCCAGTGTAGGATGGTGATGTTAAACAGTGCTACTACAACTTAATGGCCTTCAAAGGATTTCCGGACATTGCCTGTGCTTCATTTTACATCGTGCAGGTGGTTAAAAGACGAGGTGTGAGTTATGAGGACGTCGACGTGCATCGACTTCATAAATGAGAGCAGAAAGATGTGGGTGGAACACAACAAATGGTGAAAGGCCACCTATAAGAAGTAAGCCGGCCGGTGTGGCCGAGTGGTTCTAGGCGCTTCAGTCTGGAACCGCACGACCGCTACGGTCACAGGTTCGAATCCTGCCTCGGGCATGGATGTGTGTGATGTCCTTAGGTTAGTTGGTTTTAAGTAGTTCTTAGTTCTAGGGGACTGATGACCTCAGATCTTAAGTCCAATAGTGCTCAGAGCCCTTTGAACCAAGAAGTAAATGCAGTTCTTTAAATGAACGTGGCTAATCGGAATAATCAATCAGCGTCATTTAGTTATTAAGTATGCATAGTTGATTTAGAATTTGTCACCTATGGTCTTCAAAGTATGCACACTATTGATAAACAGAAGTTCGCGATGGCCCTTAGACTAAAGATTTCTGAGATGAAGTTACCTTGTCATATGTTTCAAAGAACTACACAAATGGAAGGCACAATACAAACCGCCTTTCAATTTTGTTTGCTATGGCGATTGCAAATACAGCAACTGTATGACTTTCGAGTTTGGCTGCATTTTTAACAGCAGAATTTTCGGTATTTTTGTGACTACAGCTGATGAAATCGGAAATCACACAAACCAGGATAAAAGTTCTATACTCTCAGAGATGCCGAGAAAGAAGGATGAAAAGTTTTCTAACAGATGTCGCCTCAAGGCAGTTGTATCTCAAATTAAATTACTCTGTGGCACAAATCTTGCTTCGAGTGGTGATATGCAAGATGTGCGATGTGTTTTGCAGAAAGCCAGACTGGAATTTTTTTGTGATTGTGATTTTGATAAGAACGATTATCTAGATATGGACTAGGGTACCTCAATCAAAATGCGGAAGACAGGTACATTCAGCGTGTATTGGTGCCGCTTCATGTCTCCATGTTTTGGTCCGAACAGGTTACATTGTTAAAAATAATAAGGCATGCAACTTTATATTTCGATGCAACAGGATGCACAGCCAAGAGAGAAGGAAAACAGACTTTATTACAATGCTGGAGTAATAAATATTTACAGAAGAATTCTCCCTGTGCTCGAAAGGTAAGTGCTACGCATGACTAAAATTCAGTTGCATCTTTGTTTGGATTTTTTTAAACAATATTGTGTTAAAGCAGGCGTCAAACGGCCAGGCGTATCTAGGCTCTTAGTGGACTGGAGCTGGGCTAGTATACAACCTATTTTAGAAAAAAAATGTTGTGTGGACTTAGGGGTGTACAAGGATACCCTGTACACTACATTGTATTCGATACTGCCTCTTTTCAGGAACAGTGTTCAGTTACACTGCATATTTGTTGTACTCATTCTATGAAGATTATATATTTGCGTCTGAAGAAACGAGGGCTTTCGAAGTGCAACAAGAAGTTTATTGTGGTGCGTATAGCTACAATGGTTTCTGAAAAGAAGTGGGAAGAACTGCTCTGCATTTTTCAACATTTTATGACTGTCTTGATGAACAGCGCAATGATGTCACTTGTGCAGGAATCTCTGGATGTGCTAAGTTAGTTTCACACAAATGACCATTCGCTGTACTCTACAGATTCATCCGAAAGCGAGTCTGAAGAACATACGCCAGCATCAACATTATACGAACAGAGGTTTTACTGGCTTTTCAAAACGAAGGTGGAGGAAATAGGAGAACAAATATAGCTGGAAATTGATACTGCCAAGGACCCTTTCCATGACGATGAATTTGTTACGCATATTAGAAGGAGATATGTGCCATTTGTGACTTTGTGGTCTGGAATTGTCAGAGACTTCCTGCCCCGCGAAGAAGACGTTAAGAGGGGCACAAATGCAGATCAATATGGGACCACTTCTTAACTTGAGGAAACAGACGGTCGGGCAGTTCTTAAAGATCATGGGGACCCATGTGCGATCTGATTTCAGAGAGATTAAAATCAATGCTTCCCATTCAGTGGAATAAGTTGCACGAGAATTGAAAGGAAGAGAAGACAGAAGCAATTTAAAAATAATGATGCACCAACTGCGGAATAATTCTGACAAAGGGAGAAGAAGACAAAATTTTCTTATTTCAGACAGAATTTTGATGTCGCAGTCATTCAGTTTTCTGTGCATGGTTACAATGAAATTAAGTGCACAGGAAGTAACAACCAGGGCGTCCAGAGTCCGGAAATCCTAGAAAACAGGGAAAACTCGGGGAATTTTCGCATTTTGCCTAAAATGCTGGAAAAGGCATGGTGTCTCATTTGATTTTGGGCAGAGGCATTTGCTTGCCTTCTGCTTGGCTTGATGTAGTACTGTGCTCAACTCGGTACTGTGAGACCACCCTTCACCAGGGTTTGGGCATCCTCCAACCCATCTCCTTGCTCAGTTCGTCAGTTCGATGCAGCGGCCACCCAAGTAGTTCAGACTGGCCGAGTCCAGACAAGCTGTGAGGAAGTTAGTTGTTATTGACGTGGAACGGCTTGCACCCCTGCCACTGCAGCCTGGCCGTGCTATGCTGCTCTACTGTGTCGTGATTTTGTGTGTTTGCGACACAATGTGACCAGCAAGGACCTGTGATCTGTTTGGTGTGGTTTACATTTACATCTGTTCAAATTTCCTGCCTAGTTGCTGACACAGTGTTATCAGAAAGACTTATGCTTTTAGGGGATTTTGTGGCCTTATCGAATCCTTTCTTTTGAAAGGGGGATACTAGGGTGTGATGGGTGGTATACAATACATTTTTTGCATGTATATGCAAAAATTACTGTTGTGCATACCAACAGCTATCGATCGCATTGAGTAGAAATAAGATTGATTATAGATCTTTAGTGGTGGCCATAAAATAGTGTAAGTAGGATACTAATAAGCACTCATTGGGTTTTGGCGTGCGGTTGTTGGTTTAGTTAATATTGAGCTAAAGCCTGCAGGGGTAGGAGGGAAGGCGGGGGGTGAGGTAAATCTTTGCGTCATTTCTGTCCTCAATGGTCAACATTTCCGATGTTGCCATGGCTGCTAGTCAACATGAACTACTTTCCATTACACGAATGCAAGGAAGATTTTATTGCCTTATTTTTGATCCACTCAGGTGAGGGTGTGTGTTTGAAGCTGCTCATAACAAAGATAAAAGCGCAGGTCGTGAAATTTTCTGGTGGCTTCCCACCTATGTGAACTGTTGCCGACATCTCATTATATTGTTTAGTTGTGATCCTTTCTAATCCATATGTTACCTGAGGGCTTACTCAATGAACTGGAAATGTACGTTCAACCCTCGCTGGACTGAATATCCAGAATTCTGGTAGATTGCGAAGTACATGTCTGAAAAATTTAGTGTTTGGTTCATGCTCTGTAAAACCAACTTGTTGCTCAGCAACATAGGCAAGCAGACCTTGTCCAGTCGTGCAAGGGAAAGAAGCATACTTGGTTCGAGGCTGCTAGGAAGGTCTGCACTGCATCAGACGTAGCCTGTGCGGTGCCGCCTGCCACTGCTGGATGCACTCCACTGACCGTCAACCCCGACAATGGAAAGGACAATCCTGAAGGCGCCCTCGATTCGGCAAGTGCACTGGAAAATAAAATTACCACTTTCAGCGAAGAAAAGTAGTATTTCTCATTAGTCTGTGTGTATTTTTAGCCTGCTGCAGTGCAGGCAATAGTGCATCATGGAAAAGTTAATTTGATCCTGGCTCGGCGGTAAGAAAACGCCATGATGGTCAATGAAGTCGGACTCTGAAACAAGCCGCTACGCGGAAGTAAACAAACGCGCGCTCGCTCGCAAGCAGCACAACAGACTAGACGCAAACAGGCGTGTGCGACTCACCACAGCCAAAGACCGACTGTAGCTGAGCTACCGAACAACTGGCATGTACACTCCTGGAAATGGAAAAAAGAACACATTGACACCGGTGTGTCAGACCCACCATACTTGCTCCTGACACTGCGAGAGGGCTGTACAAGCAATGATCACACGCACGGCACAGCGGACACACCAGGAACCGCGGTGTTGGCCGTCGAATGGCGCTAGCTGCGCAGCATTTGTGCACCGCCGCCGTCAGTGTCAGCCAGTTTGCCGTGGCATACGGAGCTCCATCGCAGTCTTTAACACTGGTAGCATGCCGCGACAGCGTGGACGTGAACCGTATGTGCAGTTGACGGACTTTGAGCGAGGGCGTATAGTGGGCATGCGGGAGGCCGGGTGGACGTACCGCCGAATTGCTCAACACGTGGGGCGTGAGGTCTCCACAGTACATCGATATTGTCGCCAGTGGTCGGCGGAAGGTGCACGTGCCCGTCGACCTGGGACCGGACCGCAGCGACGCATGGATGCACGCCAAGACCGTAGGATCCTACGCAGTGCCGTAGGGGACCGCACCGTCACTTCCCAGCAAATTAGGGACACTGTTGCTCCTGGGGTATCGGCGAGGACCATTCGCAACCGTCTCCATGAAGCTGGGCTACGGTCCCGCACACCGTTAGGCCGTCTTCCGCTCACGCCCCAACATCGTGCAGCCCGCCTCCAGTGGTGTCGCGACAGGCGTGAATGGAGGGACGAATGGAGACGTGTCGTCTTCAGCGATGAGAGTCGCTTCTGCCTTGGTGCCAATGATCGTCGTATGCGTGTTTGGCGCCGTGCAGGTGAGCGCCACAATCAGGACTGCATACGACCGAGGCACACAGGGCCAACACCCGGCATCATGGTGTGGGGAGCGATCTCCTACACTGGCCGTACACCACTGGTGATCGTCGAGGGGACACTGAATAGTGCACGGTACATCCAAACCGTCATCGAACCCATCGTTCTACCATTCCTAGACCGGCAAGGGAACTTGCTGTTCCAACAGGACAATGCACGTCCGCATGTATCCCGTGCCACCCAACGTGCTCTAGAAGGTGTAAGTCAACTACCCTGGCCAGTAAGACCTCCGGATCTGTCCCCCATTGAGCATGTTTGGGACTGGATGAAGCGTCGTCTCACGCGGTCTGCACGTCCAGCACGAACGCTGGTCCAACTGAGGCACCAGGTGGAAATGGCATGGCAAGCCGTTCCACAGGACTACATCCAGCATCTCTACGATCGTCTCCATGGGAGAATAGCAGCCTGCATTGCTGCGAAAGGTGGATATACACTGTACTAGTGCCGACATTGTGCATGCTCTGTTGCCTGTGTCTATGTGCCTGTGGTTCTGTCAGTGTGATCATGTGATGTATCTGACCCCAGGAATGTGTCAATAAAGTTTCCCCTTCCTGGGACAATGAATTCACGATGTTCTTATTTCAATTTCCAGGAGTGTATTTGGGTAAAACGACAATTTTCGCTAGGAGTTTAATTTCGTTGAATGACGTTATTCTTCGTTGTAATAGTGGGAGACCATATTTCTGAGGTAAATTAATGTTAACTTCACAGTGCAACACCTTGTTAATTAAATCAGTGAACTTGTGCGTCGACGTGGTGGCAATTTTCTGGTACAGTGCAACCACATTTTACGCATCTTTTCATTCTTTGGAACACTCAAAAACAACTTTTCAGGAGTTTCTATATATGTAATTGTACATCTGTAATCAATTTTCCGGAACGTAAATTCCAAAAGAATACATCACTGTTCAAACGGCTCTGAGCACTATGGGACTTAACATCTGAGGTCATCAGTCTCCTAGAACTAAGAACGACTTAAACCTAACTAACCTAAGGACATCACACACATCCATGCCCGAGGCAGGATTCAAACCTGCGACCGTAGCGGTCGCGCGGTTCCAGACTGAAGCGCCTAGAACCGCTCGGCCTCACCGGCCGGCCATCACTGTGAATTGACATTATGACAGTAGAAGCAGCAAGCTACCAGCGATTTCACAGGCGTCACATGACTCGAATTGAGCATTTTAGCGAGCTTTCAAATTATTTGAATTTCATTTCCGTTTTTATAGAAGAATACTGAAATTAAAGTGGAAAAAAGCGTGTTAGGAGCATAAAATGATATAATCAGAAAATTTGAAACTTCCTAGCAGATTAAAACAGTGTGCCGGACCGAGACTCGAACTCGGGACCTTTGCCTTTCGCGGGCAAGTGCTCTACCGACTTTTTTTCTGAATTTTATTTTTATTGTTTATTTTATTTTATTTTATTTTATTTATTTTTTTTGTTTAGTTTTGTTGTGTAATTGATCAGAGGCCTTCTGCGCCCCGCTGGTAATATGTTGAGTCACGTCTTCTCGAAATTGATGTGTTCCGTTCAATTGTCCAGAAATGTTCATTGGTTCAAACAGGAAACCTTCTTCTCTCTTGGCTTAACACATTCCAGCTGCGAGGCGGCTCGTGGAAAGCACTCCCAAGGAAGTTCGAGAAAAATTGTCTGTATTTTGGGTGACGGACAACGACATAATGACGGTCATTGAGGTATGTCCAAAAATCGAGTACAGAGTCTACAGTTTGTCCAAATAAGTAGTGAATGGCATGTCCGCGAATCCAATTCACAGCATTGGTCTTTGTCCGAGGAAAATAGTCACGTTCCGGAAATAATAATGAAAGGGGAGTAATCCGGTCCGGAATGTCCCGCGTTAGAAAAGCCACAATACGTCGAACCAAGTGCCAAACCTCCGCCGCCGGTCCGCAAACAAACCGATGTTCATCATTGTCTGGCACTCCACACGTGGAGCATAGAGGTGATCAGGCGAGGTGGATACGATGAAGGCGAAATTGGTTGATTTGCTTACCATTGACAGTTAGGTACCAGACAGATTGAACATTCGTGTCAAGGTAACAGGCGAACACCGCGCGCCATACATGACGCCAGTCAACCTGGGGGAACTTTTGTTCAATCGGGTTAGGTGGACGACCTAATTGGAGGACATTGTATACTGCCTTCGTCTTGAGTAAAAGCTGTCTTGGTAAGGTGAGGCGTAGATAACTGAGTTCCAGAAAGAAGTATCGTATATAATGGAACTGGGCCGGAACATCCGAGATCATCACTTGGGGCTGACAGTGAGACCGGCGAATATGCCGACAGGAGGAGACCAGTGAGGCTCGTTGGGCAACGTGTCCATACCGTCATCTGGGAGCTGACAAATAGGGCGCGAGCTCTATCCGGCACGTGAAACAGACCTATCCCACCTCGTTCACGGGGAAGAGTAAGGGTTGCATAGTTAACTTTGAACAACAGCCCAGAGCTGACGAAAGATGCCATCGCTGCCAACATGCGACGTGCCACAGTAAGCGGGAAAGGTAGAACTTGTGCTACATGGGGAACTCGGGATGCGATATATATATTGACATATCGAGCTCGTTGGAGAATATCTAGGGATCGAAGGCGATGGTCCATAAGACCTGCTCTGATCATTAAAAGGAGGCGTCGGCAGTTGATGGTGGCTGAACGCCGGAGATCAGATGAAAAATCTATTCCCAAACAACGAATGGTATCAACGGTGGTGAGAGGTGTAACGCACTCCACGGGAAGTCCCGTGCCAATGAACATAACTTGTGACTTACGTACGTTTAAAGAGCTACCCAACGCCTCACCATAAGTCGCTACCCACGTCAAAACAGCTCGAACCTCGTCCGTATTACGTAAACAGATGACTACATCGTCAGCATAGGCCGTGCAACAGAATCGGTAGCAATCTATGGACAACCCTACCAAACGTTGTCTTAGTCCACATAGCAAGGATTCCAAGGAAAAGGCGTACAAAATTGCTGATAGAGGGCAACCTTGACGTACGGATCGACCTATTATTATCGGTGGAGTGAGTCTGCCATTGTACATAATCCTGGATGAGGCACCCCGCAGAAGGCGCATCACTACCGTGATAACGGCGACTGGGAAACCCATATGGTGGAGAACGGCTGTAAGGAACGAATGGTCAACCCTATCAAAAGATTGACTAAAGTCCAAAGACGCAAGTGCCCCAGAGAGGCGTTGTGCCTGGGCAACGGCGATCATATCCCTGTAGCGGCATAAAGCCGTGCGGATATTATTATCCCCTCCCAAAGATGCTTGGTCTGGCGACACAACATATCGGGCAACGTTTTTAAGTCGTGCTGCCAAAAGGCGAGTGAAGATTTTCATATCACTGTTAAGGAGGGTGAGGGGCCGATAATCACTGATATTGTTGCCACCGTGCAGTTTATGTACTGGAATAATAATTCCTTCCATGAAAGCGTCCGGCACAGGTACTTCCGGAGACATCAGTTCCCGACAGATGGAGGTGAAGGTGGACTCTAACAAATCACGGAAGGTGCGATAAAATTCGAGGGGAAGACCGTCGGGTCCTGGGGAGCGATTGATGGTTCCTGCCCAGATCGCATCGCGGACTTCCTCATCAGTCACCTCTGACATCAAGTCAATCGCCGCATCTCCTGGGATACCACCGAAGTTGAGCTGTGAGACTTCCTCGATCAACTCTGGGGAATGTGGAATTGCGGCGTAGAGCTGCTGGTAGTGGGCGTGAAGCACATTCCCTATTGCAGATTGGGTTACGTAGCGACGCCCTTCTTGATCTGTTAGGACGTGAATCAATTTTCGGCGTCGATTTTGTCGTTCTTGGATGATATGGTACATCGACGGATGTTCATGAGGCATGCGATCAGCAGTACGAGATCGTACTATCGCTCCTTCCAAAAGCCTTCGCATGAGATTGGAGATTTGGGCCTTAGCTTGGTTCATCCTTGTATGGCGCTCAGGGGAGACTGGCATCGTGGAGCATTCTCATAGGATCCTGTAGTAAAAGTCCATAGTGCTCTTCCTCCAGGCGACAGCATCTTTGCCATACCGGATTAAAGTTTTTCGAAGAGCAGGTTTTGCACACTGGATCCACCAGGATATGGTAGACGGATACGTGGGTTGGCGTCTATTACATGTGATCCAAGTGTCTTCTATTAGAAGTCGACAGTCAGGTGAATTAAGAAGTGCCGTGTTCAGTTTCCATAAACCACGTCCGTGCCATACTGCCTGTCTTGTGAGAACAACATCACAGAAGTAAGCCTCATGATCTGAGAAAGCAACAGGCCAGATTTCAGCCTGTCGAGTGTGTTGAATTAGGAACCGCGAGATGTAGATGCGATCCAGTCGGCTAGAGGAGTGCGCAGTGTAGTACGTAAAGCCCAAAAGATCACCGTGAAGATGTCTCCACGTGTCGACAAATTGCAGCCGCGTGACGACTGTTTCCAGAGCTGCGCATGGTGAGTGACGCGGCAATTGATCCTGAGGTCGCTGGGTGCAGTTGAAGTCTCCACCCATGACCCAGTCATCGTGTGGTCCCATAAAAAGGGGTGTAACTTCATTCGCGAAGAAGGCATTGCGTTCACGACGGTAGCTGGAGCCCGACGGCGCATAAATGTTGACGATGCGTACACCAAAGAGAGTAAGGGCCATACCTTTGCCGTTGGGGAGGTAAAGGACATCTTCGGCAGGAAGACCTTCGCGTAAGATGATGGCAACACCACTACCGGTGTCCGAAGCGGGAGAAAGATGCACCGTGAAGCCATGTGGTGGTGAAAAATCGGCGACATGCACTTCCTGAAAAAGCGCAATATCTATGTCCGCATCATAAATCATATCGCGGAGCAGCGCTAGTTTGTGAGGCGCACGAATGGTCGCGAGGTTAATCGTTGCGACACGATAATGCTGGTGTTGGAGTCCCACAGGCACAGTTGGGGCTTCTTCTTCAGGAGCGAGAGGTCGTCGATCTTGCCGGTCCGCTGAAGAGGCTGCTATTGTGGAGAGTTTGCGGGCGCGGGCGCAACCGATGGGGGTGCCCCATCATCAGCAGTGTCCACCCCAGTCCCTGATCTCCACGTCGTCTGCCCAGGAGACTGATACTGCGGTAGGGCATCGGCTGTGCACATCATCCACGTGGAGAGGAGACGTAGTTTTCGTGTCATCGGATAGGCTCTCTTCAACGTCGACCTGTGGAGGCGACGGCGCCAGTAAGGAGGGGTGTTCGTTGCCAGTGGTCGCCTGTGGCGGGTCTTTCGCATCAGACTTTTGTTCATCAAAGAGCGGTTTGTCGTCCGTCTCCGGGTCTGCATCCCTGGTATCCATCCGTAGAATGGATTCATCAGGGGGTGTACGGCTACGTTTCTTTCTCTTTCGTGTCGACCCTTGTTTTCGAACAGGTCGTTCAGAGTCCGATTGCGGGTGGCTTTCGTCTGACTCCGGACCAGTCTGAAGGAAAGCAGAAGTAGGTACCACTCCCGGATCAACGTCCATCTCAGTAGCATTTTCAGTCACAGTGCTGCAATGTTTCGGCAGGTCAGGATCTGGCGTCTGTGGCACCTCAGAAGGAATCTCAGGAGCGGTTGCATCTACCTGATCAGACGACGTCAACGGAGCAGGAAGACTCTGTGTAGAGGTGCTACCTTCCTGGGCAACCTCGGCGTATGTGACTGGGATCTGAGTCATCACCGCTGGGGACGCTTCCTCGCCGACCGGCGTCTGGATCAGGCGGCGTCGCATGCAGGCGGACCTGACGTGGCCTTCTTGTCCACAACCCGCACATGTTCGGGGTTGGCCGTCGTACATGACAATGGCTCGCACCCCGCCAATGGTCAGGTATGATGGTATATGTTTTTTCAGTTCAATTTTGACCTGACGCACACCATTAAGGACATGGTAGGTCGTGAAGGTTTGCCATTTTTCCTCTACGTAACCGATGACGTTACCGTATGGCTGTAACGCAGAGACAACTTCGTCCTTCGGCACTTCAAAAGGTAGTTCAAACACCCTAATCGTGCGTTGGCCGTACTCTGCGAGTTCAAGTGTTACAGCTCCGACGTGACCATCAGAGTATTTGAACTTAAGTCCATTGACATGGCGGCGAATAACATCTTCACACACCTCGGTGTTTGTCATTTTAATATGAACGACACTACTCGTGATCGAAAAATGGATTCCGATAACGTGGTTAGGATCTAAACGAACTTCTTCACTTATAACGTTTCAACTTCATGTGCACGAGGTCGCGCATGTTCAGCTGGGAAGGAAACTTTAAGGGTCGCACGGCGGTAAGCGCTCGACATGTTGTTCACGGTGGACGGACACAAGCCATAAAGCTACGACGCGGAAGTAAACAACGCCTGCAGCGGAGCACTGGCCGGCGCACGGGGCCGTCCGCACGCTGCCACGGCTGAGAGCCGACTGCCGACTGAGCTACCCAAGCACGACTCACGCCCCCTCCTCACAGCTTTAATTCCGCCAGTACCTCGTCCCCTACCTTTCAAATTTTACAGAAGCTCTCCTGCGAACCTTGCAGAACTAGCACTCCTGGAAGAAAGGATATTGCGGAGACATGGCTTAGCCACAGCCTGGGCGGAATTAAAGCTGTGAGGACGGGGCGTGAGTCGTGGTTAGGTAGCTCAGTCGGTAGAGCACTTGCCCGCGAAAGGCAAAGGTCCCGAGTTCGAGTCTCGGTCCGGCACACAGTTTTAATCTGCCAGGAAGTTTCATATCAGCGCACACTCCGCTGTAGAGTGAAAATTTCATTCTAGAATCAGAAAATAGTCAAATACCCTATTGGGGCGTTAGATCGTCAAAATACTGAGCTGTTGGAGGGCACTGCCCATAATGCTCCAAACGTTCTCAGCTAGGGAGAGATCCAGCGACCTTGCTGGTCAAGGTAGAGTTCGCCAAGCATGGAGACAAGCAGTAGAAACTCTCGCCATGTGCGGCCAGACATTATCTTGCCTAAATATAAGCCCAGAATGGCTTGCCATGAAGGACAACAAAATGGGATATACAATATTGTCGACATACCGCTGTTCTGTAAGGGTGCAATAGATGACAACCAAAGGGGCTCTGCTTTGAAAAGTAATGGCACCCAAGACCATCACTCCTGGTTGTTGGCTGTATGGCAGATAACAGGCAGGTTGGTATCCCACCATTGTCCGGGGCGTCTCCAGACACATCTTCATTAGTTATCGGGTCTCATTTCAAGCGGGCCTCATCACTGAAGACAATTCTACTCCAGTCAATCAGATTCCAGGCCAAAGACGTGTCTGGATACGCCCCAGACAGTGGTGGGATACCAGTGTGATAGCCTCCCACCATACAGCCCAACAGCCAGGAGTGATGATCTGGGGTGCCATGTAATTTCATAGCAGGATCAATTTGGTTGTCATCCACAGCACCCTTACGGCACACCATTATGTTGATGATATTCTACATCCTGTTATGTTGTACTTCACGGTAAGCCATCATGTGCTTACATTTCAGCAAGATATTCACCCACACATGGCGAGAGTTTCTGCTGCTTGTCTTTATGCTTGCCAAACTGTACCCTGGATAGCAACGTTGCCAGATCTGTCCACAGCTGAGAACGTTTGCAGCGTTATTGGCAGGGCCCGCCAACCAGCTCAGGATTTTCACGATCTAACGTGCCAATTGGACAGAATTTGACACGATATCCCTCAGGAGGACGGCCAACAACTCTGTCAACCAATGCCAAGCCAAATAACTGCTTGCATAAGAGCCAGAGGTGGATCAACTTTGAAGGATATAACCTGAATAATCATCAGAAGCTTTGTATTCCTCCTGACTGATTCCTGGGTTATTTGCCTTAGTGTACATGTGCACACACTGACAAACTGCCCGATGAATCCCGCATTTGAAAAACAGTAGCATATCAACATCGGTCAAAAGCTCAATGCTGACACGCCATTGTGGTAACACTGCATCCCACAAAAGCCCAGGCTTGGTGTAATAAAAAGCAGGATTCAGAGAGTACGTGTCCAGGATACAGTCCAGAACTTCTCAGGAATGTACATGAGTAATCTTACATTGTTATTCACATACAATCTTGCATACTCGCCTAAATTAGGGATGTTGAACTACTGCCAAACATTCACCATGTGCTCATACTCTGCATCCATTATCGCTGGGCCTGCGAGTCTACTGGACAATGCAGTTATGTCAGGCAAAGTGGTTGCGCTGAGTCCCTCCTTCGAATCCAGGTATTGATAAGGAAAGACCCCTTCTTCGTAACGAGCTGAAACTTTACATCATCAGGATATGAGGCTCTGGTGATATGCGTATCCTCTTAACACATCGTTCCAGCGTCTTTCTGAAAGGATGCAGGCCTGAAACGAAGAGAATCCAGGTAGTAGAGCGCAGTTTTAGGTGTGATCTACTTGGGGAATGAAATTTACCGTTCAGCAGTGTCAGGTATCACACTTACTTTGTCATCTCTGAAGCCGAAATCACCCAAGTGTCCAGTAAGGAAGTGAGCATCATACTCGCTCAGATTACGAAATAAAATGGGTACGTATCATGGTAATTCGTACTTCAAGGTGCATGCATTGTGAGCTGCACTGCAGAACATCTCCATTAGATGACAATGGTCTCTACGAGCAGTTTCCCCATCTTTATCCAATGGCTGTCCACAGATATGACAGTCAGTGACTTTCCTGGACAATTTCTCGTTCTCCTTTGAGTTGGCTATGGGAATGGTGTCGCTATAATCATGACCAACCTCGCACGCGAGTTTTTAGAGCTCAGTGAGCAGCTACATTGCAGGATTATCCTTTACATATGACATGAAATGAGTGATATTTGAATTGTACATGCACGTGACTAGGAACGCTGCTTCATATGGTATGTGTCAATTTGTGAAGGTTGTATTAGAGGCAGCAGGCTCACCTTCACAGAGCGCCACAGGAGCAAGAAGACACTCGAAGTTAGTGTACACTACAAAAGGACATCACTCCTGGTGCTGGACATTCTTAAACTTTAAGGATTTTTCTACCTCACTAAGCATTTCCAATGCACTGGTTCCTGTGTTGAACAATCAGTCAGATGTGTAGCTAAATGTTCATTCGAAGTAAACAAGTTGAAACGCCTCCAAAAAATGCCTTGCACCTTTTTTTGGGCATTTGGATGGAAAGGAGGTGGACATACTTTTGATCCAGATGTAGTGGTTAACAACAACATGTTTGGGACCCTGACAGGCTACGTTTGAAAAATTGAGGTTCAAGGATTTTATACTTCACATCATCATTCTCTTTTTTTGCACGGTATGCTCATTTTATCTGGATTGACTTTATCGAGGTCATAAATATGTCCAGAATAATTAAGATTCTGCCTCTCAAATTTTGGTAGATCCTGCATTTTGACAGAGTATGATATACTGTTGAAGTTATAATGCTCACGGACGTTATTGTTTTTGTACTTAGTACAATACACTGCATGCTCAACGTAATTTCTGTCACAAGCCAGAAGCGACAATGAGAAGTTAAATACATATCCCTCAAGCGGTATTTTGGACATTGACACACGCCTTTTAGCAGCTATATCTTTTGGAAGGCATATGAAGCTGGGCCCTCCATTTACTCGATCATTGGCATATGAGTACACATAGAGGTGGATTACACAACTGAACACCTTACTGACCCAGTATGAAACTCTCTTTCCAAAGTGGGCAAACATGCATTGAGAAAAGTGCTAGGGTCCCTATAGTGTGCAGTACTGTTATCAGTGCCCGACATGTTCCTAAAAGCACCAGCATTCATTGAGTAAGTTAGGGCAGGTTTGTGACTATCCTGATGATCCCTATTAATAGGATGGGTTGGTGGTCACTGCTTCTGTTTCCACATAGCACAGTAGAGTCGAACCCCACCGCAGGCGCTGACACCATGGGGCCTGAGGGGGCGGGATCCCCCCCCCCAATAATTTAAAAAAATAATTGTTATATTATGCGTTGTAAAAGCACAAAATTATGTTACAATTTTTTATTTTCCTTGTTTGGACGATAGTTACCTTTTAAAATACATTCAGTAATGAGTTAAAACAAATAATTATTACAGTAGTAAGCAGGTTAACTGAAAACGAGTGGTGTGAATCGTGATAGTGTTACGGTGCTGCGGGCACGCTTAGAATTTGTCCCGGTGCGCGAATCTTCGGGTAAAGTCTGGCGCCGGCGGGCCAGCGCTGCGGCCGCGGCGACATCAAAAGGACTGGAGTAGAAGCGCCTGGAAGCCTCCGCCTCACATCGCCTTGACGCTTCGAGACATTACAACGCCACGGCTATATAAAGCCCACCCTGCTGCCGCAGTCATTCAGTGTGGACAGTTTTGTTCAGTGCGTGCTGCAGACATGTTTAATGTTCCAACTTTAGTGTCTTGTGGACTATTTTATATGACTATATTTTATTCGTTTACTTTAGTCTTTTAGTGTATTGTGACTTAAGTTTGCAATGGATAAATTTGTTACTAAAAAGGCGCGGTTGGAAGTTGATGATACTGCAAGTAAACTATCAACAATTACTGTGTCGCCAATTGCTTCGTCGTCTTCAGGCGAGAACCATTCACAGCCGAAACCTGGGCCATCCGGTAAGGGGAGATCATTTCAGAAGTCTTGGTTGGTCAAATATACATGGCTAGAATATGAAGCATCGACCGAAAAAGTTTTTTGCAAAACCTGCCAAGAGGCAGATGCTAAAAATCTATTACAATTTTCTTCAAAAAAAGAAGATTCCATTTACTTCTGTAGGGTTTCCTAACTGGAAAAGGGCCTTGGAAAATTCTGTCTTCATGAAAATACGTTTACGCATAAAGAAGGTGTTCCGAAACTAAATTCTATCACTAACCAAAGTGTGGGCTCCCAATTGAATGAACAGTTAGACAGTGATATGAAGAAAGGCCATTTAGCTCTAGAGACAATTTTTACTACCGTGCAATTTCTATGCCGACAAGGACTAGAAATTAGAGGGCATGAAGATGTACACTTAAAATTGTTTTAAATTGTTGGAACTCGGAAAGAATGACATAGCTGGGTCTAAAGATTGGTTAGGACGTTCGGGGTATTAGTGGACGTCCCACGATATTCAAAACGAGGTCATTGATCTACTAGGAAAGTCTGTGTTGAGAAAGGTATTGGCTTCAATCAATAACACTCTGAACATTTTTCTATTATTGTTGATGAAACAAGCGATTCTTCGGTTCACGAACAAGTGTCATTTTGTATTCATACTGTCGATGATTCCTTAATCATCAGCGAAGGCTTTATTGGCTTATACGAGACCCCCAACACTGAATCACAAATTCTGTTTAGTATTTTGAAAGACATTTTTGCTCTCCTTGATTTGTCAATGGATAACTGAAGAGGATAGTGCTGTGATGGTGCCTCGAATATGAGAGGTAAGTTCAAAGGACTAAAAAAGTTACTTTTGGATATACAACCAAAAGCACGTTATGTCCACTGCACTGCTCACAGTTTAGACTTGACAGTTGTAGACAGTCTCCGCCATGTTACGTCTATGAGGGATATTATGGCTTTAGCCAAGGACTTAATAAACACCGTAAGTGAATCCAACAAAAGGGTGGGACTTTTCAGAAGTATATGCTGTGAGAGCACCAACGACCAAGGTGGTCTACGACCCCTTTACCCAACTCAATGGACTATGCGAGCTTTTAGTATCTTGAGAATATTGAAAAACTTTGAAGAACTTCTAGAGTTTTTTGAAACATTTTCTGCAGAGGACAAGACAGACGTAGGTTACAAATGTGGAGGCTACCTTGACTCAATGTTGCAATTCAAGACTTACTTCTTTTTACGTCTTTATTACCACTCAATGAACTGAGCAAAGGATGCCAATGAAAAAATTCAATGCTCTCATCTAAGTGTTGCTGATCTGGAAAAAATATGAGGGCTTGATTTTTATATTGAATGGAAGGCATGATAGTTTTGAACATTTTTGGGAATTGTGTTTAAAAGAAAAACCTTCACGATTTGGTGATCCTTCACTTCCTTTGAATCGATGTATACCAAAGAAGTATGAGAACAACGATGCCAGCTCACCTCACACTTTCAAAACCCCAAAGGAATACTACAAAGCTATTTACATTGAAGTTTGTGAAACAGTGTAATCTTGCATAACTGAGCGGTTTGCTTCAATTGGACTCACACAGGACATTGCAGTTGAACAGAGGTGAAACAAATATGGAAAAAATCAACTGAGTTATTCAAAAATGACGTAGACATTGAGAGACTGCGCTTACACTTGAATAGCCGGCCGTAGTGGCCGAGCGGTTCTAGGCGCTACAGTCTTGAACAGGTTCGAATCCTGCCTCGGACATGGATGTGTGTGATGTCCTTAGGTTATTTAGGTTTAAGTAGTTCTAAGTTCTAGGGGACTGATGGCCTCAGATGTTAAGTCCCATAGTGCACACAGCCATTTGAACCATTTTTTTTACACTTGAATATGTTAGCCGATATCGCTAATAAAAAACAACTGGTCTTGAAAAACATGCGTGATGTAAGAAAGTACATTACACAAGAGCCTGCAGTTGGAGAAATCTTATGTGAAGTAGTGAAGTGCATTAAGCTTCCCCAAGTAGTTCCAATCACGATAGCAATCGCAGAACGGTCGTTTAGCGCCCTTAGAAGTCTGAAGTCGTATCTCGAATCAACAATGGGACAGAAGCGATTGAACAACGTGGCTGTTCTTCATGCCCATTCAGATGTTTTGGATGAATTGGATATCCGACCAGTCATCAACGACTTCATGTTCAGTAATCCAGTCAGACGGTCGATATTTGTACCTTTCTAAAGACACTCTGGCCCTAATAATGGCATTTAGAGCAATATTAAAAATCTTTATAAAATAGAGAATTAAATACATACATAATGTTAAATTTTCAGTTTCGAAATTTTACTACTAGTTTAGTACTGTATGACTATATTACTATAGCACTGTATTAGCTATTTTCAAATACTTAAATATTTTTAGGGTGTAAGACCCAATTAAAAACCGCTATTTACATACTTTTTGATTGTAAATATTAGGCATTCTGTATTAACTTTATTAACTGTATTAAAGCATTAACTTAGAGATACTGTTTTTATTTAATGAACCCTGAGCCTTATTCAAAGTAAGCTTAAATTAGCTATTTCACTTATTAATCAAAGTGCTACTACTGTGCGACAGCAATATTTTATGTTTTTTCTTTTAATGATATTTTAGGATTTATTTAAATATAATTTCAGTCTTTTCAGAGCTATATATTCACTGCTCTGTAATAGTCTTGAAGCATGATTATTACTGTAAATTAAATTAGCTTTTTACGGAAATATCATTTGTGTTTATGTTTTGTTTCTGTTTTCAAAGCCAAAAGATGTGTCAGGCTGGTCGAGTATGCCGGGGTGTCGAGTTATCGAGAGGACAGTTTTCGGAGTTCTAATGTTGATCATATGAATCTAAAATGCTTAAAAAACTTTAAAATTCACTATTTTTCATCTAAAATTTTTTATAAGTCGGCGCCCCTGAACCCCACACCAGACTTTTCTCGATGGTCGCCAGTGAGAGGGACCAGTGCGCAGAGAGAGTGGTTCTATGGTGGCAGCACAGGGTGTTTGCCAATTGGACGGGCCGGCCGGGGTGGCCGAGCGGTTCCAGGTGCAACAGTCTGGAACCGCGCGACCGCTACGGTCGCAGGTTCTAATCCCTCCTCGGGCATGTATGTGTGTGATGTCCTTAGGTTAATTAGGTTTAAGTAGTTCTAATTTCTAGGGGACTGGTGACTTCAGAAGTTAAGTCCCATAGTGCTCAGAGCCATTTGAACCAACCAATTGGACCGTTCTGATTGTGACGATGTGGGTGATCACCAGTGAGAGGCTGGTGGAGTGGCCACTTGTGAGATAGGCCACGCTGTGGCTGCCAGTAGGATGGGCCTGTCTGCAGAGAGGGTAGAGGAGGTGCCTGCCAGGGAGATGGCTCAGGCTGCCGGTGGTGATTGTCAGTTGGAAGGCTCAGACGGTGGCTGTGATGATGATGGCGGCAGTGCGAGCCCACCACCTACGAATAAATCTCCACAGAAGAAGAAAGAAACGAAACTGAGAAGTAACTAACGATTCAGAAATAATAGAAACAGCATGTGATCATTGATCAAAATAATAATTTCTAGTTTCTTACGCATTAAATGATTGTTATCTTCATTGCTAAAATATGCTTCTAGGAGCCCATCATCAATGGGCATGTCAGCTTCTTGAAACACACCCAGCAGCATTGGCGTTTTTTGGAGGTGGAGATAGAGGAGGTGTGCAGTACTGGCTGAGGAATGCATCCAATAGAATAAGTCCGAGTCTGTATCGATCGACTCAAAGTAGCAACAAAAAAATCATTTTTTGTAGAATAATGAATGAATTACTACTACCAGTACTCACACATCTGCATTTCCCAGGGATCAGCAGCAGGAGCTGGGTTGAAATTCGACAGCGCATCTAGAAAGGAAGTAGAACAACATAAATAAATAAGTAGTCTTTCACTATATAAAATGTTTGATTACTTTCATCCTCTTCTCTAACAAGTCGTTCAAGGTGTTTGACATCCTGCCATCTTCGCTAAATAATGACAACAGTGTAGTTCAAATGGTTCAAATGGCTCTGAGCACTATGGGACTTAACATCTGAGGTCATCAGTCCCCTAGAACTTAGGACTACTTAAACCTAACTAACCTAAGGACATCACACACGTCCATGCCCGAGGCAGGATTCGAACCTGCGACCGTAGTGGTCGCGCGGTTCCAGACTTAAGCGCCTAGAACCGCTCGGCCACACCGGCCGGCAACAGTGTAGTGTTACCATCAATGCCAGCCGACGTGTGTGGCCACTTAGTGTGGTCATTATCAAATGGTTCAAATGGCTCTCAGCACTATGGGACTTAACATCTGAGGTCATCAGTCCCCTAGAACTTAGAACTACTTAAACCTAACTAACCTAAGGACATCATACACATCCATGCCCGAGGCAGGATTCGAACCTGCGACCGTAGCGGTGGTCATTATCGTCATGATCATTAGTGCCTGAACTTTTCATTTTTGATGTCAATACCAGCCGGTGATCAGATACGGAATGAGGCCGAGGGCACACTCTGCAGAGCTATTTATCAGCTCCATTCGGCGGGTACCGATAAGGAATTCTAGTCTCTGCTCGATTCTCCTTCTCGTGCACAGTACTACCAGTGAAATTGCTTACCCATAAGGTGATGCGACAGGTCGCAGCGTTTTGGTCGCCTTAGATACTACTGCTGTCATTACTTACCAACCATGGAGATGAAGCGGGTTCATTTCTCAAAAGAAGAAAAAGTAGTTTACATATTAAACGACTGGGGTTATGCTGCACACAGAGATGCGCGAAATGGGATATATTGACTGCAAGTAGCAGCTGATTGCGAACGGTTTGAGCGACATATTGCAGAAGGTTCTAAAATTATTTCACCCGTTCTTGAAGAAGATCATAGACATTGCGTGTTAAAGACTTACCTGAACAACAATCCTGTAGGAAAAATGAGGTCGGGAGTATCTAACTAAATGCAAGAGTTCTTTTTAAAAAATGTGTTATTTATTGTTCAACCATTTTAACAGTATTTGCATATTATCTGAAGGACATATAAAACTGCCTTTTTCTTGGACTTCGAATTGATGGACAGCTGAATGATTCCACATTCCAGATAGATAGTAGCATTCTTGAAAATTTCATACATCCAGAACACCTTCTGACGCCCTTTGACGAACAATGTTGCTTTCTCTGTGATCAAAGTTTCGGAGTGATATCAGAATATCCTCGCAGCATATCCGTTTTTGATCCCAGATTCTGCCGTAACGGGATCGAGTCAACCACACTGCAGTCTTCCGAGTCTTCTGATATTTTGCTGTTCTGAACGGTTGAGTAGTAGCGACTATTGTGCAGAAACTTGTTAAAAGACATCCTGAGTGTGTAAACACGTCAAAAGCCGCATATTCAAGCACATAACGGCTGCAGTTATCCCTAAATCCTTGCACATCAGCCATAATGTTTGCTCACTGGGGATTCATCGTGAAATGAAATGATCATATGGCATCGTTGGCAAGGAGGCCCCGGATGGGGAAGTTCGGCCCCCAAGTGCAGGTCTTGTTTCAATCGACGTGACATTGGGTGACTTGCGCGCCGGTGATGAGGATGAAATGATGATGAGGACAACACAACACCCAGTCCACGAGCAGAGAACATGTCCAACCCGGCCGGGAATCGAACCCGGGCCAGCTGCACCCAGCTAAGCAGGCGGACATCGTGAAATGGCGTTCATGTGAGACACATATGTACCATTATCCAGCTCGCTGTACAATGCCAGTCAAAGACGAGTAACTGAATACAGAGTCACGTAGTAATAATGCGTACGCAGATGTGCCTAGTGTCGTGTCCTGAAATGGAGTTAGAAAGACATGCGCAAAGCGCTACAGGGGAACTTAGCTCGTTCGAGGACTTGAATGAGGAATTCCTTGTGGGCCGCCTGCTGTTGCACCGACCTTGGCTCAAAGTAGACTATTGAGTTGTTTAGAGTACGGAACTCGGTAGAATTCGGTCGGGAACTGGATGTAAATCATATATTAGTAGAAAGGAATACATTCTCTGGAAGTACCCCTGGCACATTCCCTATGTACAAGTTACTATTTACAAATATGCAGAAGCGCTCATATTAGATCGTACTACACTTGTCTTCAAAGTCTAAGTCCTACTGTGGCGGAGGCTAGTGAATCTTTCTAAATACTGCCTGCTCCAAATAATACAAGTCCAGCTCTTGACCCCGAGCGACACAAAGGTAGTGTCTCAGACAACCACCGATCTGCTCTCTCCGTCCCGTCGGTGGTTGGCCTATTTATGAGGAGCAGTTGCACACGGCACCACCCTTCTGGAAAGTCCCATGATGACTGTGTCGATTGCGACCATCATGCCTTACTTTTCCGTCATATACTTGTCGGCGCTGGTGCCTGTACCGTTCAAGGGTCAAGTTGCTTAGCTCGCTGCTAGCTTCGTGACACTCAAATGTCTGCTTCTTGTTAGCTGATCAAACATTGGATAACGGCAACTTTTGTTTCAGAATCAACAAACTGCCCCCTTTCCGACTCATCACACAAATATTTCTCTTCCTTTCGCCAAGGAATGATTTTCCAACTTTATTACTAACTTCAGTTGAATACTTAAATATCGAATATTTTACCCTTCGCGACACCTCCTCTCCCAATGGGAAGATTTTTTAAGCTCAGACCTGTGGGGTTACAAAATTTTTGTCATCTACTACCGTGTGTCAGTGGACTTTGCCAACTTTTATTTTCAACATTATGTTCCACTTTACAAAGTTCATAGGTTCTTTACTTCACAACAATTTCTATGAGAACACCCAGTTTATAAACAGGATTAGATGTTGGTTGCAGTATAAGGTACATTTCAACAAAACTCTGCTATTCGAGGCCACTGTTCTCATTCGTTTCATTCCTTGGTGTGAGTACACTCCCCACATTTCACCTTAGGTCGGCTATAGGTCGCAGTTTTCACTTCACCTCATTAGTATTCAAGGCATTATATATTTATATATGGACTGACACAAATATAGGTCACCTAATGACCTCACTTATAACTAAGGGGCTGGTGGTAATTTAACTCTTGTCAGACCGTAGCGCTAGTTAATATATGTGTGCAGTTTGTGTTATAGAAAGAGGATACCGGCTATCAAACAACATCGTCTGTTCCTCTCCTTGTTCCCTTCGTACAAGTCTACAGAGACAACGAGACGACATAAAAGATGGCGGCGAGTACAATTCAGAAGAACATTTAGCTTGCCTCTCTTGTTTCAGCTTGCAGGGGTGCTCATTGCTAATTTCATTGCATGTATTCCAGGAGGGGAGCCGCGGAACTAATCAAATTTCTCTTTTCAGAGGCTTTTTTTTCCTTTTTTGCTATAATGTATTTGTGTAAACAGTGGCTACCCCGCCCTCTCCACCCCCTGCCTACGCGCCCCAGATACAGACGGCCAATGCAATGGAACTAACAAAAACTTTCGTTTCAGAATCAACAAACTGCTGCCTTTCTGACGACGGCACAACAACAACAACCAACCGACCGACAAGCCCAACAAGTGCCGCCAGCCCGCATACAACCGTTCCGGCAGTTTAACGGCACGGAAGAGGAATGGCTCGAATTCCTGACACAGTTCCAAGCACATTGCGCAGTTCATAGAGTTCAAGGTAATGTGAAGCTACGATACTTTCTTTCGATTGCGGGATCCCCAGTGTTCAGCTAATACAAAAACTATTCCGAACTGCGTCTCCCGACGGGCTCAGTTGTGACAAAGCAATCGCTACATTAACTCAGTACTATGACCAGCAAGTTCAAGTAGCTGCAGTCAGATATCATTTCTTTCGACTACAGAAAAAGCCGGAACAGACGTACCGTCAGTGGTACACAGAACTAACGGGCATGAATAGGAATTGGAAATTTAAGTGTAGTTGTAGCAACTTTTACAGCGACCTAATGATTAGGGATGCAATAACATTCAATTTATCAGATAGCAGAATACGGGAACAGGTCCTAAAGTACTCTGATCCATCGCTTCCTCAAGTGTTGCAAATCTTAGAGTAATATGATTTGCGTGCCATAACTGCCGATAAGTTTGACCATGCCTCGATTTGTATGGTAGAATCGTCCCTTGCTCGCGACCGCCCCGAGCAGCCACAACAACGAGCGCGTACACAGCTGCGCGGACAGCCACGTAGACAGGTAAACAGACCTGTGAACTTAGTGAAGTCTTGCCCTTAGAAGTTAAGCTCGCCATAAAAGACAAGACTACCCATCACGTAACGCAACGTGTTACAAGTGTGGAAAGAAAGGCCATGTCCGAGCAGTTTGTTTGCAACGGCACAAAAACGCCAGTTTTGCCCGCTCCCAGAAAATACATTCTCTTGGACATGCAGTGAACGTTGTGTTTTCTAAAGCTATAACAAGTTTTGACAAAAGTAAGATTAAGGTTCAGCCTCATTCCCGCCCTAGTGCTGTGCAACGATCTTCTAACAAACTATGTGTCTCATTACGCATTGCTGGCGGTCGTGTGAACTTTCAGTTAGACACAGGTGCCTTAGTAATTTTGCTTAATCGTACCACGTACGAGCAGTTAGGCTCACTAAGCCTTTCTAAATCTAGCAAGTACCTCACTGCTTACAAGGGACAGGAAATTCCAGAGCCTGGACAGTGAAGTTTGTCTGCAACCTACAAATCTCACACTAGGACAGTGAATTTTATTGTGTTGAAATCCAGAGACAGTGAGAACATTTTCGGTTCAGATGCCTTTCATTTGTTTGGCTTTAGCATCCAAGACAACGTACTTTCCATATCGACTTGTGGTCCAAAAGGCAGTGTCGTTAGCTTACCTAAAGAATTTCCGAAACTGTTTTCGGCAGGAATGGGAAAAGCTAACAACTCTGCCCGCCCCGTTCCAATTGCTTTAAGAGACAAAGTACCCAGTGAACTGAAAGAATTGCAAGATAATGGTGTAATTGCTCCCATTCAAGCTTGTCAAAGCGCAAGTCCACTAGTTTTGTTGCCTAAGCCTTCTGGTCGCATTTGCATTTGTGTTGACTTCAAGTCTACAGTCAACCCACAGACAGTAGTTGACACTTATCTGCTACCTCGCCCTGAGGAACTCAGGGACAGGCTTAATGTAGGACGTTAGTTTTCTAAGATAGATTTGCGTGAGGCCTACTTGCAAATTCCACTACAAGAAGCAGCACAGAAAGTGTTTGCAGTAGTTTGTAGTAAATATAGACTTAGGACTGTACAAGCATTTCCGTTTGCCATTCGGCAGTGCTTCCGCACCCGCCATTTTTCAACGTTACTTGGAACAGCTGATGGCAAAAGGGCCATTTTGTTCAAGCTACCTTGACCATAATGTCGTCTCAGGTCGTACACCAGAGGAACACATTGCCAATATGCGTACTCTTTTTCGAGTGTTGTCAGAAGCAGGACTCAAGTGTCGTCTCGAAAAGTGTGACTTGTTTTCAAAATGAACTACAGTACTTAGATCGTGTGATAAACAGTCAGGGTGTGCACCCCCTTCAATCTCATTTGCTAGCAATCTTTGACCTGCCTGCTCCTCGCAATGTGTCTGAACTGCAGTCAATACTAGGAAAGATGACGTACTACATTCGGTTCATACCGAATGCCGCTCAGATCGCGGCTCCATTGCCTTGCTTGCGTCGCAAAAATGTACCTTTTGTGTGGACTAAAGATTGCCAAGACGCATCTCAGAAACTCAAAAACGCCTTGCTTAGTGACAGATGTTTAGTGCATTTCGACGCTGTCAAGCCAGTAGTTTTGCAAGTTGACGCTTCTTCCTACGGAATCGCCGCTGTGCTCTCGCACAGAATTGATGCACAAGACATACCTCCTATTTTTGCCTCAAAGTTGTTAACTCAAACGCAGTGCAATTAATCTCATACAGAAAAAGAGTCTGTCGCAATTGTGGATGGTGTGACTAAATTCCATCACTATTTGTATGGTCGCAAGTTCTGTTTAGTGACAGATCACAAGCCTTTGCAGTCCTTGTTTCATCCACCAAAGTCGTTTCCTACACGCACTGCCCATAAATTGTATGTGGGCTTTGTTGCTTTTGCAGTATCGGTATGAAATTGTGTACTGACCTACGGCAAAGCGTGACAGTGCAGGCGCCCTACCACGCCTTCCGAATGTCCCAGACTCTGATTAGGATGCATTTGCTGCATCTTGTTGCCCAATCGATGTGCAGGACTCTGAATTGGTCGAATCTTTTCCCTTGCACTACAGAAAAATAGCACAGGCCACAGAAGCAGAACGAGACCTCAAGATTTTGTTGCATTATATTCGCATGTCTTGGCCTTATTCGTTGAACAATATCCAGAATTCAGCTGTGCGCCGATACTTTGCTCGTCAGCATAACCTTCCAGTCCAACAAGGTGTGATTCTAGTTGAAAATGACAGTGGACAATCCCGTGTGCTTATCCCCAAAAGTGAGGCGAAAGGATGTGTTGCGGTTGCTCCACCAAGGACACTGGGGAATTGTTCACACTAAAACAGTTAGGAAGATGGCACTGTACTTGGAAGGGCATGGACGCCCACATAGAACAGATGACGTCACAGTGTCACGCATGCATGGAGAACCAATCCGCTCTGCCACAGACATTCACAGCTTGGCCTAAGACTCAATCGCCATGGCAACGAGTGCACATTGATTTTGTAGAACCATTTTTGAACTCTTGTTGGCTCATAGTGGTAGACTCTTTTAGTAAGTTTCCACTTGCAGTGCCTATGAACTACCACGTCACGTAGCACCATTCAAGCATGGTCCTCAATATTTTGCATATAAGGTTTCCTAGAAGTACTTATGTCAGACAACGGACCACAGTTCACTTCACGTGGCTTTGAACAGTTTTGTGAACGTAGTGGCAGTCGTCATCTCAAAAGTGCTCCGTTTCACGCGCAGTCCAACGAAGAAGCAGAACACTTCCTATGTACTTTCAAACAACAGATGGCCAAGTTTTGCACCACACACACACAGAAACATGTGCTGCAACTCTTTCTCGCCTCCTATCGCTCCCACCCACGAGACGGATCATCACCAATGGAACTTCTGCATGGCCGCCGCTATCAGATGCTCCTACACGTGCTCCACTCACAGCAAAATCCGGTGCTGCCAATGGTCCGCAAGTATCACTTTGCACAGTGCGATCTTGTTCTTTTCAGGGTTTATGGCAACCGTGGGCGCTGGGAAAGATGCATGATCCAGGAATGCATTGGCTCTTGTATGTACTTGGTTACAGGTCCCGATGATTTGTAGTGTCGCTACCAGAACCAAATTTGCGCATGTCATTTGCGCCTTGATACTGCTGCTTTTCTTCCCCCAGATTCACAGCTTCATGGGTCCACGTGGCGTTCACAGCTGACCACTGGTGCCACCAGGGCACTCCAGGAGGAGCGGATGGACAATGCGCCCTCTCCACACCTGTTCTGACTCGCCAACCATATGGACCTGGACCTGCTATCGCCATCGCTGTCGCCATCGCTGTCATCGCCTCAGGACAAGCCCTCAGTCCTGGAAGTGTGCCCTAGCAGCAGTTTTCCAGAGGATGTTCCTGTTGCCTCACAAGCCAGATGGTGGGGTACAGTTGAGACTATGCCGTCCTCCACAGTCAGGTTCCTGGCCCATCTTTATGTCCAGCGTCCTGTCTACCTCCCTGTTGTCGTCTGTGGACTCACTACATGACAACTGTGCGGCATTTCGGGTGTGTGGGTGGGGCGGGGGGGGGGGGGGGTGGAGGAATGTGTTAGCGTAAGATGGTGCCAACACACCTGGCGGCAAAGGGGCTGCAAGAAGATCGATAGCGGCCAACGACAGACTCGCAGGAAATGTGCCGCCAACTCCCTCTTGACAGCCTGTATTTAGAACGCCGCTGCGGACCGGAGGGCCAGTCTGTCGTAATCTGTCGCACCAAGTGAGTTCCAATCTGTCATCAATTGCAGCCATTGGGAGTCGCAGAAGTAGCTAGCCCCGCCACTACCTCAGAGACAGGCAGCACATAGTGACCAGAATAGTCTCCATAACGAACTTGTACCTCACCAGCAGCGAGGCTAGCGTGGACTAGAACGGAAGAGCTTGTACCACAACAACTATCTAGAGTTAAGTAATTTTCTTATTCTTAGGAATAAAAAACCCAATTAATATATACGTGCAGTTTGTGTTACAGAAAGAGGATGCCGGCTACCAAATAACATTCTCTTCTTGCTCCCTTGGTACAAGCAACACAGACAACGAGATATAAAACTATCTCTGTCTTACTGAGATTTGTACAAATGATATGGTCGGCCTGCAACATAACCTGTGCACCTTATCCCTTACATTTACTGATAAAACTTAACTTACCAGTGCCCCTAACAATAAGGTCGCTGGGCGGCGAATCATTACAAAATGGTTCAAATGGCTCTGAGCACTATGGGACTTAACTTCTGAGGTCATCAGTCCCCTAGAACTTAGAACTACTTAAACCTAACTAACCTAAGGACATCACACACATCCATGCCCGAGGCAGGATTCGAACCTGCGACCGTAGCGGTCGCGCAGTTCCAGACTGTTGCGCCTAGAACGGCTGGGCCACTCCGGCCGGCGAATCGTTACATCACACTGTTAAGCCTTCATCTTTTGGGCCTACGTACAACCATTCATTGTCTTGTATCTGCGTCCAGATACTTTCGTTTAATACAATGTATTTAAGATTGCAGTCTTTGGGAATTTCTTTTACTA
Organism: Schistocerca americana; assembly: GCF_021461395.2. NCBI lineage: Eukaryota > Metazoa > Arthropoda > Insecta > Orthoptera > Acrididae > Schistocerca > Schistocerca americana. The sequence continues at coordinate 652,837,105 of NC_060130.1, read as the reverse complement.
GTTGTAACATACGAGCTTCACATCGCTTGTGATCGTAAGTGGACAATAGGACGAAAGTTTGTTTACAGATCTGGTTTATGAAAGTGACCGTTTTATAGTGTAGCTGGCTACTGGACAGTTGCGCATAATTTCGTTTTGCTTCGTCTATAATAAAGAATTCCTTTTCTATAAGCGAACAATTTCTTTGCCTTACCGTACTCAGTTGGTAGTGGCCATACCTTGTACAGCGTATATACATTGCTGTGAACTACAGGTGCATTTGATACTCGTACATACCTTAACGTATTGCTGGCTAAAATTACATCTGAATTTGTGATACCAAGTAACAGATACCCTTGGTCCTCCGTGAGTTCAACTGGGAATTTTTTGTCTTTCATTTCTCCTTTTATTTGTTCCAGGTACTTAACTACCTGCACAGGATTTATTAAGTGTGGTTCTAAGAGACCTTTCTGCAAGTTCAAGAATTGCAGAAACCAACAACTTATATTCTCGTTCCAATTCATTAAACATGGCCGTGATTTGCACTAACTGTTCCGTGATAGTTATTAGAGTCAGGGCCTGTTGTACCTTCCTGCTGGTTACTGTTTTCGTAATCTTCCACATGAGAGCTTGTTTTGATCCCATCAGCTATAATTTGAGCGTTCTTGGTTATTGCGTTCAGCGTTTGATTTACCGCTGTCAGTGACACCCTTACTATAGTCACTTGTTCTTTGGATAACCGCAACAGCTCCCTCTGTTGCTCCTCTGATACATCTATTTTAGCTTTAAAGAATGCCGCATTGTCTTCATCTAACGTACCGAATAGTGTCTTTCTCGTCTCACCAAAAGGCTTAGTATTCCTTGTTTAGCCCTTGTTAGCTCGTGCCTAGCCAATTGCTCAATCAACCCTTTCGCCTCCGTAATTTTACCCACATGCCATTTTACCGTTTTCTGAACGTTCTCACTCTCTCCAGTGTTCATCCTTGCCTGAAGCATCTTCCTCACGCAATGCGCTACTGCTCTAATGGCCAATAGTTACATTTGTTCAAATTTTTCGTGCAGTTCTCTATATTAAAATAGCTCACAATTCCCCAAGTTGTACTATACAGACCAATTGTACTATGGTCGTCGTAATATATCCCCGGTGCCTAATGAAACTGTTGCACCACAGTGCCTTCACTCCTATCATCTGGAATAGGAGTTCTCAGCCTCCCAATACCGTTCGTCCAAACCCATCATGCTGAACAGTAATTCACCCTGACATGCATTACACTCCATATTGGCCGGGCAGTGTGGCCGAGCGGTTCTAGGCGCTTCAGTCTGGAACCGCGCGACCGCTACGGCCGCAGGTTAGAATCCTGCCTCGGGCATGGATGTGTGTGATGTCCTTAGGTTAGTTAGGTTTAAGTAGTTCTAAGTTCTAGGGGACTGATGACCTTTGATGTTAAGTCCCATAGTGCTCAGAGCCATTTGAACCACTTGAACACTCCATATTGCTTACCCAACCGTGAACATCTTCCGGATATTTTTGTAACTGTCCCCAAGACTCAAAAAAACTCTTTCAAGCAATTTGCATGCATTTTTACACAGTTCTTTCCTGTTAATTTAATTACTACATTTGATCTCTGTACATCAACCAGTAACAGTCACCGCAATTGGCTGTCAAGCTTCTTACAGCGCCCTCTGTGGACGCTCTCATCAAACGATAACTCGCGGTCATGCATCCTAAACTCTTTCGGGTTTTTCGTTTTCTTCATAATTGTCCTTATATCTCTCCTTGCTTGCCTGTGTCGCCATGCGGGCATCCTGATGCAACATCTGCAACCGTTGTCGGATCTCAGTCATGTAATACTCGTAGCTATAAGCTATGTTCGCGGGTTTTTTCTGTAGCCATCGGGGTAAGTTGCACTTTCTTCTGAAAAACAGTTCGAACCGAGCGTACCCTGTGGTACTGTGCGGGATCGTGTTGTACTCGAATGTCACGAAGGGGACTCATTGGCCCCAATCGTCTTGCCCTCGGCTAATATAGCGCGCCGCAACATTTCGGTTAGTGTACGATGTATGCTGTGCACTCTAGTGCGCCGTTTGACTGAGGATAGTAGGCGGTTGTCTGCACTTTGTCATTCTCAACAGTTTATAGACCCGCTTCATAGTGTCGCTTCTGAAATTACTACCTGTGTCACTGAGCAGGGCCGTAGGGATTCCAAATTTCAGAATCACATTTTCCACTAACTTACGCACGACTGCGTGGGCGTCCTGCCGGTCAGTTGGCTCGGCCAAGACAAACTTGGTGAGTGAGTCATGAAACGTCAGGATATGTCCGTTTCCGGATTGTGTTGATGGATAATTCTAATGGTTGCTTTGTTTTCGTCTGGGTTATTTTGTTTTTCTGACAAGTCTCATGAATTTATAAATTTCTCTATATCTGCCTTCATTCCAGCCCACGTACAATGCTGTTTCACCCACTCACAAGTTCTCCCCACGCCCTGGTGTCCGCCTGTAGGGGATATATGCATTTGCGTTAACACTGCCATTTTGTCGGCGGGACATTCTCCCCGCTTATCTCTGGCCTGTGGGTCGTCCTTTCCCTGTCCGGCGCTTCGGTGGCTGCTACCGCGGCCTGTATCACTGCTCCAGCTTACTTTGCCTGCATATCTCAGCGCTCGCCCTTCTCTTTGGCGGGCTCTTTGGTACTCTGTTCCACGAGGGAACAGTAACTGCTGCGCAGAAGCAAACCCATTTCTGGCGTTCTGCGCATGACGTCACTGAGGAACAGCTCCTGGCGCGCGCGAAGTGCACATCTGAGCTTTGTGTTGTCGTGGTTTGTCCGTGTTGTGTTTCGTGCGTGTTGTCGTTTCCGTTTGGTTATCTTTGTGCAGTGAGTGCTTGTCCGAAGTATCTGAGGTTGTGCTGTTGTTGGCTGTAACTCTCACAATCGCAATACATAAGGGACTGAAATAGTGTTGCATTGTTCCCCACGTGATGAAAGTCTGCAAAAGGTTTGGCTTTCAAAATGCTTTAGGAAAGATCCTGTGAACGTAGGGAACGCTAGAATATGCTCTCGTCATTTCAAGGAAACGGATTATATCCGGGACTTACGTTCAGAACTGTTAAATTTACTGCGGAAACTAATACTTAAGAGCGATGCGTATCCGTCTTTCAATTTGCCTTGTGGTAGTAGCGCCAGTGATAATACACCGATTGCAATAGAAGAAAGGAAAGAACGTTTTAACAAACGTGAAATTCGTCGAAGAAGCCTAGAGACTTTAAAGAAGCTCTCACCATTGAAGAGGAGTGTTGACAAGTATACATTTACAGATGAAGTTCTTTGTAGTGATCCACATAAAGTCACTTTACAGAATTCTGTGGCATCACTACAGAGGAGAAATGCTCATCTAAGAAACATGTGCATGAAATTGCGAGCATGTAATAAAGATCTTAGAGGTCAGCTGTCCTCAATGAAACGACGTCTGCACGAAGAAGAATTTAACAAAAAGGAACTTGTGTCTTGTGAAACTAATCGAATACTGGGCAAAATATTTTCACCCAATCAAATTAGAAGTTTGTTGCATGGTTCAAAATGGGTTCGATGGGGCAAAGAGGACATTTGTAAGTCTATTACTTTATGTGCTCTGTCGCAGAAGAGTTACAATTTCCTCAGAGAAAAACTCGGATATCCTCTACCTGCAGTGTCAACCTTGCGTTCTTGGATTAATCGCAGTTTCAGTTGCCAACCAGGAATTTTGAAGGATGTTTTAGTGATGATGAAAATGCAGGCTGCAACACTGACTGACAGGGAACGTATTTGTGTTTTGTCATTTGATGAAATGAACATTGACAGTAGAATTTGTTACGATCAGCAAGATGACAGGATTCTTGGACCTCACCAGTAATGTCCTTGTTGTCATGGTCCGAGGCTTGTTTGCAACGTGGAAGCAGCCTATCTATTTCAATTTTGACGTTCAGATGACAGCAGCACTCTTGAACGAAGTAATTGTTTCCCTGGCCAGCATTTGCTACAATGTTGTGGCTGCAGTAGCAGACATGGGTGCAAAGAATAGTTCTGTCTGGAGGGAGCTTGGCATTACTCACGAAAATACTTGTTTTCCACACCCGTGTGATTCTCTGAGACGTGTGTGGATGTTTGCTGACGTTCCCCATTTGCTCAAACTGTTAAGGAACCACTTCCTGGATCAAGGAATAATGTTGGAAAACAAGGCTGTGACAAAAACTGTGTTCGAGAAACTGTTAGTTTTGGACAGTGGCGAGATGAAAATATGTCCTAAGTTATCTCAGCAACATATTACAGTGAAGGGCAGAGAGCGACAGTGAGTACGCTTAGCAGCTCAGCTGCTATCAAATACAACTGCACAGGCGATTCGGTATTTGATGACTGAAGAAGGACACGCCAGTGATTTCATACAGATGGTGGATGAGATTTTCGATGTTCTTAATTCAAGGACAAAAGAAAGTAATAAATCACTAGCCTGTGAATTTGGTGTCAATTTTCAAGCCCAAGAACAGTGCCTACGTAAATTTTCTAAGTGTTGTGAGAAGATGCGTGTTGGCAACTCAAAGCATCTCCTACCCTTCCAGAAAGGATTTTTGAAAACTGTTCGGTCACTTTTGGGTCTGTTCAGTGACTTAGCTGTTTATAATATTGAATATATTCTTACAGCAAGATTAAATCAAGACTGCTTGGAGAACTTTTTTTCTCTTATAAAAGGCCTTGGACGTTTTTATGATCATCCATCGCCAGTCGAGGTAAAGAGCCGGATAAGACTGTTGTTGGAAGCAAACGCTCATGATATTCCACTTTCAAATGCATCGTCTGTTGAGCCAGGTGAAGAAGGAAGATTCGTGACTGCAACTGTTTTTGGCAATATCCTGCCTGATATATCTGAGGCGTTGGCAATGGTTGAAGGAGAGAAGGAGATAGAAGATTTAGATTTTGGAGTAGGAGAATCCGATGTGCCTCCAATGTCCCTGGCTTCTGATTGTAGCACTGAAGGATTTAAATATCTTGCTGAATATGTAGCTTATCGATGCAGACAGTATGACAGATCACTGGCCACACCCACTGGAGAGTTACTGACACTGCCTGAGGAGACATAGAGAGGATGGCTGGGCATGGTTTCTCGTGGGGGTTTGCTTGTGCCTTCAGAAACGTGGTTCGAAACAATTAGCAGATTTGAATTAATTTTTACCCAGATCCATGGTCACGACAGTTTGTCCAGGGAAATTGGTGTTATCAAGAACCTGTGCGCTATACTTACCGAGCGATTCCCCACTATTCACCCAGAAATCATTAAGATTTACGCTAGAACGAGAACATTTATCCGACTGCATTGGCTGTCTGCAAAGGACAAGTCAAAGAAAGCAGTTGCCGCTCAGTGAAGGAAAGCAATGAAGCGGTATTTGTCATCGCTTTAGAATGTAAATAAACAATATTTGTGAAAGTTAAATAATATATAAACTTAGTGATAGAAGTGAAGGTCCTCTGCGTTTGTTTCACAACTAGCAAGACTCTACACTGACAAAGTCAAGGATTGGCTTATTGTTTCCCACACTACATACCAACTTTGCTGAACGGCGGACTCGATAAGTTAATTTACCACTATTTCCTGTAAATCGTATTTTACAGCACTTTTTTGATTCAATGCCCTTTTATATAAGTGAATTTTAACAACTAGAGCAAACATTATACAGCCACCTTGATAAAAATGTAAGCCAAAGGTTTGAGGTGTGAGAAAATTAAGAATGTGTGTGTGTGTGTGTGTGTGTGTGTGTGTGTGTGTGTGTGTGTGTATGTGTATGTGTGTTTGTGGCAGTTCAGGTAGGTAATTCAAATGCTTCCTACAAATAAGGCAATTGCATAATTTCTTGAGTGAAAATGACAGTGTTTTTGTAGACATGATGTAAACAGAATGTAAATGAGCATTACATAGAGCTTGTCTACAAGTTAACACTTTTCCCAGAGCCAAAGTTAGAAAATTGAATGCTCATTTCGAACGTTTACTTCGTAGAGAACTGCGAAACAGACTGTACTTTGCACTTATTTTTGTACAGTTTGATCTATAGACGCTTGATTTTATTAAAGTCAGCACTCAGCAGTGTCTGTTTAATAGCTGGACAAGTTACAGAATATAGCAGTAACTTCTAGAAATAGTAGAATAACAATTTACCTTTTACTATTTCTGTAGAAACCGAAACATTTCACAAATACATCACTTAAATGCGCGGGCTGCGTCTTGTAGCGCTGTTCGAGAGGCTGCGGCGGTTCCTTCGTGACGTCACAGCCTCAGCCAATGGCAGGACAGAACGCTTACTGATCAACCTTATTTTGTTTACGGACCTTGGCAGTTGCCGCTCAGCGAAGGAAAGCAATGAAGCGGTATTTGTCATCGCTTTAGAATGTAAATAAACAATATTTGTGAAAGTTAAATAATATATAAACTTAGTGATAGAAGTGAAGGTCCTCTGCGTTTGTTTCACAACTAGCAAGACTCTACACTGACAAAGTCAAGGATTGGCTTATTGTTTCCCACACTACATACCAACTTTGCTGAACGGCGGACTCGATAAGTTAATTTACCACTATTTCCTGTAAATCGTATTTTACAGCACTTTTTTGATTCAATGCCCTTTTATATAAGTGAATTTTAACAACTAGAGCAAACATTATACAGCCACCTTGATAAAAATGTAAGCCAAAGGTTTGAGGTGTGAGAAAATTAAGAATGTGTGTGTGTGTGTGTGTGTGTGTGTGTGTGTGTGTGTGTGTGTATGTGTATGTGTGTTTGTGGCAGTTCAGGTAGGTAATTCAAATGCTTCCTACAAATAAGGCAATTGCATAATTTCTTGAGTGAAAATGACAGTGTTTTTGTAGACATGATGTAAACAGAATGTAAATGAGCATTACATAGAGCTTGTCTACAAGTTAACACTTTTCCCAGAGCCAAAGTTAGAAAATTGAATGCTCATTTCGAACGTTTACTTCGTAGAGAACTGCGAAACAGACTGTACTTTGCACTTATTTTTGTACAGTTTGATCTATAGACGCTTGATTTTATTAAAGTCAGCACTCAGCAGTGTCTGTTTAATAGCTGGACAAGTTACAGAATATAGCAGTAACTTCTAGAAATAGTAGAATAACAATTTACCTTTTACTATTTCTGTAGAAACCGAAACATTTCACAAATACATCACTTAAATGCGCGGGCTGCGTCTTGTAGCGCTGTTCGAGAGGCTGCGGCGGTTCCTTCGTGACGTCACAGCCTCAGCCAATGGCAGGACAGAACGCTTACTGATCAACCTTATTTTGTTTACGGACCTTGCTCTGTTCCAGCTGTGTATCCCCATCAAGTGCGTTGCAGATACGGGAAAGCGCATCGGCTACTAGATTCTGCTTACCCTCTTTGTACAGCATCTATAGTCGTATCCCTCTAACTTTAGACAGAACTTCATCAGCCTATACGACGGACCAGAAATACTGCCCAACCACACCATTGGTTTATGATCCATAATTATCTTGAACTTCCTCCCGAAAAGGTATGGCCGAAAGTATTTGACAGCCCTTCCTATTACTAGCAACTCGCGATGTACAGTACTATAATTTTGTTCTGCTTTGTTAAGCGTCCTGGATATATATGCGATCGGCAAATCTTTTCCCATTGGTCACTGGCTGAGATATACGCCTAGCGAGTGATCGCTTGCATCAGTCGTGACCAAAAAGTCTTTATTGGAATCCGGAAACTGAAGAATCAGAGAGCTAATTGGCTTCTCCTTCAGCTGCTGGAACGCTTCCTCTTGGGATCCTCGCCATTCATACGGAACTCCTTTCCTGAATAATACGCAGCGGCTTGGCAATTTTACTGAAATTGCTCACCAACCGTCGGTAGTACGATATCATTCCTAGGTATGATTTTAACTGTGTTGTCGTCTTCGGTTGCGGATATTTTTCTATTGCTTGGTGGGATCGGGTTTTAACCCTTCTGCCGTTAGTACATGTCCCAGAAGCGTAACCTCTTTGCGGAGAAATTCACATTTATCAACTTGTAACTTTAAGTTTCCCTTCTGCAGGCGGTCGAACATCTCCTCGAGACGGCCGTTCTGCTCTTCTAGCGACGAGCTCACGACTAAGATATCACCAAGATGTATGAATACTTTGCTTCCTTGCACGCCCGGTAGCACGATATTCATTAGACCCTGGAACGCGGATGGAGCCGTCTTCAAGCCCATCGCTACTTTATTATATTCATAATGTGCCGTTGGTGTGCTGAACGTCGCCCTCTCTCTGTCCTTCTCTTCTACTATAATCTGTTCATCATAAGAATAAACCTGATGTCAACAAACACAAACGCTGGTTGGTCTGAAGCCGAACACGCGTACAGTGGTGTTGTTACGCTCCTGGAAGTAGGTCTTACTTATGTAAGAGGTATCTTATTACTGATCGAGTGTCATCGGACGTCCGCTACGAACAAAGTCAACGAACAATATAGAACAAAATGAGATTTTTTTTTAAAAAAAAAGGCGGTAGGGTCATCGGATGTAAACCAAGGTGGTAGATCGCGCATTGGTTGAAATCTCACCAGTGTCATTTTTATTTCTCGTTCAATTTGAAATACCTACATCTCGCAATTATTAAGCTCATCATAATTTTTTATGAATAATGCACGTATTTTCGTTTCTAATTACATATTGGACGCAAAATTCCTGTTTCCATTTCAAATACAAATTCTTAATCATAGATGTTTTGTGAAAGACTGTTCATAAGAGTTGTTTAAATTAAGAAAACATAACAATTTAATTCTTTAAGGCAAAAATGAGAAACCAAATCCTCTTTATTTGGACTAGGTCCATCGTTTTATACCACAGAGTAGAAACACGAAAAACAATCATTTTCACAGCATCGAGCACGTCATACAGATGCTGCATTTTTACATTCACTGCCGTACCATTACAATACGAACCCAACAGAACTCATTTGGAGCCAAGCTGCGGGATTTGGCCCGAGAAATAACAAGACTGTTAAACGCACGCAGCTTTTTCATGCGTCACTGCCGAACGTTGGCGGGATATAGAACAGCTCGGCATAAAAAAGACGAGAAAATGCTGCACCTGGTTGGCTTCGTGGATTCTGTTGTTGATAAGCTTGTTATCAACGTAGCAGGTAACACTTCCAGAACCGAAATGTATTTCTCGGATTCGGCTAAGGAAGGAGCTAAGAGATTACCAGACGACTTACTGTAAGTAATACCTTCAGTAGCTTCAGTATTTAACTGTGCGGTGAAATCTTTCAATACTCTCTTACGCTACACACAGCTTATGCAGAAAAATTACCCTGTGGTTAAGTCAGGAATTTTCATCATTCTTGTTTTTAATTACAATAGTACGTACTCCCTGCCGCCGTTGGATAAGCAGCTGCAGCAGCAAGTCGTATACTCCTAGCTCACTCATTTGTTACATAGTTTAATTCTTAATTTCTTTGCGTGTTTTTGGTACTTGCATTGTTTAATTCATAAATTTCGGGCGTATTATAGTATTTGAGTGTTGTAGCATCGCGTTTTAGTACCTGAATAGTGTAAATTCGCGTAGTCTCCTTCCGCCGCCGAGCAGTGTCAGCAGTGCGCAAGTGGCAGCATTACTGCATTTACTAGACAATCTTGTATTTTAATAACTGTTTAAATTTTGTCGATTTGTCTGCGCTCTCTGTAGATTAGTTCAGACTTTCTTTGCAAAACAGTTATTAGCATGGATAGGGACTGCAACTGCTGTGTTCGGATGCAGGCTGAGTTGGCATCCCTTCGCTCCCAGCTTCAGGCAATGTTGGCTTCGGTCACAGCTTGAGGCTGTTGCCAATGGGCATCACTGTGGGGGTCCGGATGGGGGTTTGTCGGGGACGGCCAGCTCGTCCCACGCATCCCCCGATCGGACTACGACTGTGGTTGCCCGGGATACTGCCCGCATTGAGGCTGATCCCTCACCTGTGGTAGAGTGGGAGGTCGTCTCAAGGTGTGGCAGGGGGCGAAAGACATTCCGGTGGGCTGAACGGAAGGCCTCTCCAGTTTGTCTGACGAACCGGTTTCAGGCTCTGTCTCAGGCTGATACTGATCTTCGGCCTGACATGGCTGCTTGTCCTGTTCCAGAGGTTGCCCCTCAGTCTGCAAGATCCGGGCGGTTGCAGAGGGTGGGCTTACTGGTAGTTGGGATCTCCAACGTCAGGCGCGTAATGGGGCCCCTTAGGGAAATGGCAGCAAGAGAGGGGAAGAAAACCAATGTGCACTCCGTGTGCATACCGGGGGGAGTCATTCCAGATGTGGAAAGGGTCCTTCCGGATGCCATGAAGGGTACAGGGTGCACCCATCTGCAGGTGGTCGCTCATGTCGGCACCAACGATGTGTGTCGCTATGGATCGGAGGAAATCCTCTCTGGCTTCCGGCGGCTATCTGATTTGGTGAAGACTGCCAGTCTCGCTAGTGGGATGAAAGCAGAGCTCACCATCTGCAGCATCGTCGACAGGACTGACTGCGGACCTTTGGTACAGAGCCGAGTGGAGGGTCTGAATCAGAGGCTGAGACGGTTCTGCGACCGTGTGGGCTGCAGATTCCTCGACTTGCGCCATAGGGTGGTGGGGTTTCGGGTTCCGCTGGATGGGTCAGGAGTCCACTACACGCAACAAGCGGCTACACGAGTAGCAGAGGTTTTGTGGCGTGGGCTGGGCGGTTTTTTAGGTTAGATGGCCTTGGGCAAGTACAGAAAGGGCAACAGCCTCAACGGGTGCGGGACAAAGTCAGGACATGCGGGGACCAAGCAGCAATCGGTATTGTAATTGTCAACTGTCGAAGCTGCGTTGGTAAAGTACCGGAACTTCAAGCGCTGATAGAAAGCACCGAAGCTGAAATCGTTATAGGTACAGAAAGCTGGCTTAAGCCAGAGATAAATTCTGCCGAAATTTTTACAAAGGTACAGACGGTGTTTAGAAAGGATAGATTGCATGCAACCGGTGGTGGAGGGTTCGTCGCTGCTAGTAGTAGTTTACCCTGTAGTGAAGTAGAAGTGGATAATTCCTGTGAATTATTATGGGTGGAGGTTACACTCAACAACCGAGCTAGGTTAATAATTGGCTCCTTTTACCGACCTCCCGACTCAGCAGCATTAGTGGCAGAACAACTGAGAGAAAATTGGGAATACATCTCACATAAATTTTCTCAGCATGTTATAGTCTTAGGTGGAGATTTCAATTTACCAGATATAGACTGGGACACTCAGATGTTTAGGACGGGTGGTAGGGACAGAGCATCGAGTGACATTATACTGAGTGCACTATCCGAAAATTACCTCGAGCATTTAAACAGAGAACCGACTCGTGGAGATAACATCTTGGACCTACTGATAACAAACAGACCCGAACTTTTCGACTCTTTAAGTGCAGAACAGGGAATCAGTGATCATAAGGCCGTTGCAGCATCCCTGAATATGGAAGTTAATAGGAATATAAAAAAAGGGAGGAAGGTTTATCTGTTTAGCAAGGGTAATAGAAGGCAGATTTCAGACTACCTAACAGATCAAAACGAAAATTTCTGTTCCGACCCTGACAATGTTGAGTGTTTATGGAAAAAGTTCAAGGCAATCGTAAAATGCGTTTTAGACAGGTACGTGCCGAGTAAAACTGTGAGGGACGGGAAAAACCCACCGTGGTACAACAACAAAGTTAGGAAACTACTGCGAAAGCAAAGAGAGCTTCACTGCAAGTTTAAACGTAGCCAAAACCTCTCAGACAAACAGAAGCTAAACGATGTCAAAGTTAGCGTAAGGAGGGCTATGCGTGAAGCGTTCAGTGAATTCGAAAGTAAAATTCTATGTACCGACTTGACAGAAAATCCTAGGAAGTTCTGGTCTTACGTTAAATCAATAAGTGGCTCGAAACAGCATATCCAGACACTCCGGGATGATAATGGCATTGAAACAGAGGATGACACGCGTAAAGCTGAAATACTAAACACCTTTTTCCAAAGCTGTTTCACAGAGGAAGACCGCATTGCAGTTCCTTCTCTAAATCCTCGTACGAACGAAAAAATGGCTGACATCGAAATAAGTGTCCAAGGAATAGAAAAGCAACTGAAATCACTCAACAGAGGATCGTCCACTGGACCTGACGGGATACCAATTCGATTCTACACAGAGTACGCGAAAGAACTTGCCCCCCTTCTAACAGCCGTGTACCACAAGTCTCTAGAGGAACGGAAGGTTCCAAACCACTGGAAAAGAGCACAGGTGGTTCCAGTTTTCAAGAAGGGTCGTCGAGAAGATGCGCAAAACTATAGGCCTATATCTCTGACATCGATCTGTTGTAGAATTTTAGAACATGTTTTTTTGGTCGCGTATCATGTAATTTCTGGAAACCCAGAATCTACTGTGTAGGAATCAACATGGATTCCGGAAACAGCGATCGTCTGAGACGCAACTCGCTTTATTTGTTCATGAGACCCAGAAAATATTAGATGCAGGCTCCCAGGTAGATGCCATTTTCCTTGACTTCCGGAAGGCGTTCGATACATTTCCGCACTGTCGCCTGATAAACAAAGTAAGAGCCTACGGAATATCAGACCAGCTGTGTGGCTGGATTGAAGAGTTTTTAGCAAACAGACCACAGCATGTTGTTCTCAATGGAGAGACGTCTACAGACGTTAAAGTAACCTCTGGCATGCCACAGGGGAGTGTTATGGGACCGTTGCTTTTCACAATATATATAAATGACCTAGTAGATAGTGTCGGAAGTTACATGCGGTTTTGCGCGGATGATGCTGTAGTGTACAGAGAGGTTGCAGCATCAGAAAATTGCAGCGAAATGCAGGAAGATCTGCAGCGGATAGGCACTTGGTGCAGAGAGTGGCAATGTCCCTTAACATAAACAAATGTAATGTATTGCGAATACATAGAAAGAAGGATCCTTTATTATATGATTATATGATAGCGGAACAAACACTGGTAGCAGTTACTTCTGTAAAATAACTGGGAGTATGCGTGCGGAACGATTTGAAGTGGAATGATCATATAAAATTAATTGTTGGTAAGGCGGGTACCAGGTTGAGATTCATTGGGAGAGTGCTTAGAAAATGTAGTCCATCAACAAAGGAGGTGGCTTACAAAACACTCGTTCGACCTATACTTGAGTATTGCTCATCAGTGTGGGATCCGTACCAGATCGGTTTGACGGAGGAGATAGGGAAGATCCAAAGAAGAGCGGCGCGTTTCGTCACAGGGTTATTTGGTAACCGTGATAGCGTTACGGAGATGTTTAATAAACTCAAGTGGCAGACTCTGCAAGAGAGGCGCTCTGCATCGCGGTGTAGATTGCTCGCCAGGTTTCGAGAGGGTGCGTTTCTGGATGAGGTATCGAATATATTGCTTCCCCCTACTTATACCTCCCGAGGAGATCACGAATGTAAAATTAGAGAGATTAGAGCGCGCACGGAGGCTTTCAGACAGTCGTTCTTCCCACGAACCATACGCGACTGGAACAGGAAAGGGAGGTAATGACAGTGGCACGTAAAGTGCCCTCCGCCACACACCGTTGGGTCGCTTGCGGAGTATAAATGAAGATGAAGAAGATGAAGATGTAGCTAGAAACGATAACGTGTTGCGGTTTCCGTCTAGTCGTCTAAGGACCGTATTGTGGGAGATTTGCAGTGTATTATTTCATTGTGCTTAAAAATTAAATGACATTCCAAGCTGTATTGCTCCTCTGCTCGTCTTTTTTTACGTTTGAACTACAGCTGGCCACGTCACTGCAGGTCAAAGAGTGCGGGGCAAAGTCAGGACATGCGGGGACCAAGCAGCAATCGGTATTGTAATTGTAAACTGTCGAAGCTGCGTTGGTAAAGTACCGGAACTTCAAACGCTGATAGAAAGCACCGAGCTGAAATCGTTATAGGTACGGAAAGCTGGTTGAAGCCAGAGATAAATTCTGCTGAAATTTTTACAAAGGCACAGAAGGTGTTTAGAAAGGACAGATTGCATGCAACCGGTGTGGCGTGTTTGTCGCTGTTAGTAGTAGCTTATCCAGCAGTGGGTAGTTCCTGTGAATTATTATGGGTGGAGCTTATACTCAACAGCGGAGCTAGGTTAATAATTGGCTCCTTTTACCGACCTCCCGACTCAGCAGCATTAGTGGCAGAACAACTGAGAGAAAATATGGAATACATTTCACATAAATTTCCTCAGCATGTTATAGTCTTAGGTGGAGATTTCAATTTACCAGATATAGACTGGGACACTCAGATGTTTAGGACGGGTGGTAGGGACAGAGCATCGAGTGACATTATACTAAGTGCACTATCCGAAAATTATCTCGAGCAATTAAACAGAGAACCGACTCGTGGAGATAACATCTTGGACCCACTGATAACAAACAGACCCCAACTTTTCGACTCTGTAAGCGCAGGACGGGGAATCAGTGATCATAAGTCGGTTGCAGCATCCCTGAATATGGAAGTAAATAGGAATATAAAAAAAGGGAGGAAGGTTTATCTGTTTAGCAAGAGTAATAGGAGACAGATTTCAGACTACCTAACAGAGCAAAACGAAAATTTCTGTTCCGACACTGACAATGTTGAGTGTCTATGGAAAAAGTTCAAGGTAATCGTAAAATGCGTTTTAGACAGGTACGTGCCGAGTAAAACTGTGAGGGACGGGAAAAACCCACCGTGGTTCAACAACAAAGTTAGGAAACTACTGCGAAAGCAAAGAGAGCTTCACTGCAAGTTTAAACGCAGCCTGAACCTCTCAGACAAACAGAAGCTAAACGATGTCAAAGTTAGCGTAAGGAGGACTATGCGTGAAGCGTTCAGTGAATTCGAAAGTACAATTCTATGTACCGACTTGACAGAAAATCCTAGGAAGTTCTGGTCTTACGTTAAATCAGTGCGTGGATCGAAACAGCATATCCAGACACTCTGTGATGATAATGGCATTGAAACAGAGGATGACACGCGTAAAACTACTAAACACCTTTTTCCAAAGCTGTTTCACAGAGGAAGACCGCATTGCAGTTCCTTCTCTAAATCCTCGTACGAACGAAAAAATGGCTGACATCGAAATAAGTGTCCAAGGAATAGAAAAGCAACTGAAATCACTCAACAGAGGATCGTCCACTGGACTTGACGGGATACCAATTCGATTCTACACAGAGTACACGAAAGAACCTGCCCCCTTCTAACAGCCGTGTACCACAAGTCTCTAGAGGAACGGAAGGTTCCAAACCACTGGAAAAGAGCACAGGTAGTTCCAGTTTTCAAGAAGGGTCGTCGAGAAGATGCGCAAAACTATAGGCCTATATCTCTGACATCGATCTGTTGTAGAATTTTAGAACATGTTATTTGGTCGCGTATCATGTAATTTCTGGAAACCCAGAATCTACTGTGTAGGAATCAACATGGATTCCGGAAACAGCGATCGTCTGAGACGCAACTCGCTTTGTTTGTTCATGAGACCCAGAAAATATTAGATGCAGGCTCCCAGGTAGATGCCATTTTCCTTGACTTCCGGAAGGCGTTCGATACATTTCCGCACTGTCGCCTGATAAACAAAGTAAGAGCCTACGTAATATCAGACCAGCTGTGTGGCTGGATCGAAGAGTTTTTAGCAAACAGACCACAGCATGTTGTTCTCAATGGAGAGACGTCTACAGACGTTAAAGTAACCTCTGGCATGCCACAGGGGAGTGTTATGGGACCGTTGCTTTTCACAATATATATAAATGACCTAGTAGATAGTGTCGGAAGTTACATGCGGTTTTGCGCGGATGGTGCTGTAGTGTACAGAGAGGTTGCAGCATCAGAAAATTGCAGCGAAATGCAGGAAGATCTGCAGCGGATAGGCACTTGGTGCAGAGAGTGGCAATGTCCCTTAACATAAACAAATGTAATGTATTGCGAATACATAGAAAGAAGGATCCTTTATTATATGATAGCGGAACAAACACTGGTAGCAGTTACTTCTGTAAAATATCTGAGAGTATGCGTACGGAACGATCTGAAGTGGAATGATCGTATAAAATTAATTGTTGATAAGGCGAGTGCCAGGTTGAGATTCATTGGGAGAGTCCTTAGAAAATGTACTCCATCAACAAAGGAGGTGGTCCGCAGCTCGTGGTCGTGCTGTAGCGTTCTCGCTTCCCGCGCCCGGGTTCCCGGTTTCGATTCCCGGCGGGGTCAGGGATTTTCTCTGCCTCGTGATGACTGGGTGTTGTGTGCTGTCCTTAGGTTAGTTAGGTTTAAATAGTTCTAAGTTCTAGGGGACTGATGACCATAGATGTTAAGTCCCATAGTGCTCAGAGCCATTTGAACCAACAAAGGAGGTGGCTTACAAAACACTCGTTCGACCTATACTAGAGTATTGCTCATCAGTGTGGGATCCGTACCAGGTCGGGTTGACAGAGGAAATAGAGAAGATCCAAAGAAGAGCGGCGCGTTTCGTCACAGGGTTATTTGGGAAGCGTGATAGCGTTACGGAGATGTTTAGCAAACTCAAGTGGCAGACACTGCAAGAGAGGCGCTCTGTATCGTTGTGTAGCTTGCTGTCCAGGTTTCGAGAGGGTGCATTTCCGGATGAGGTATCGAATACATTGCTTACCCCTACTTATACCTCCCGAGGAGATCACGAATGTAAAATTAGAGTGTTTCGAGAGCGCACGGAGGCTTTCCGGCAGTCGTTCTTCCCGCGAACCATACGCGAGTGGAACAGGAAAGGGAGGTAATGACAGTGGCACGTAAAGTGCCCTCCGCATCACACCGTTGGGTGGCTTGCGGAGTATAAATGTAGATGTAGATATAGATGATAGACAGTTCATATTTAAAGATGTTGCGTTTGTAGCGTATACGCAAGATACTGCAATAATAGAGACATTCTCAGCAAACATTGCATCCCCGAGGTCTTTCAAGTACGTGAAGTGTGCTAAGACATGGAAGAGCGCAAAGTGGTTAAAACATTTCTACCATGGAATTCAGTGGGGCGATCCTGGCATATCCTATAAAGATATGGTTACTGCACTTAAATTATTCGATCACATGGATACCATCGTCTACGTGAAGGGGAAGCTGAAGATTTCATGGATGCGCCGAATCTTTAAGTTTACTGCTATTCAAGACCTGGAATTCTACACGTGTCCCTCTCTCCATCGACTCAAGAACATGTATGAAAAAAGTAATGCTGTGTCTGCTTATGGAAAAGTAAAATTACTTTTAAGTTGGATGAGAAATAAATTAATTTTTACCTCACAATCTCTGTTTTCTTTTTTCTCAACCCTGTTCCCGCTGTGACAGTGTACAGTTTTTTAACCACGTGCTATGTCTGTGGTTTTCTTCAAGCACAGGAAATATAATTTTAGACATGTCTGCTATATATCTTTGGAAGCGGACACAGTCACGTGCCTCCTGCTCCCATAACCCAATTCGTGCTGCACGATAGTCGTAATTCCATGTAACCTTTTTATATATTTTGTTATCCTCCATCTTAAACTTCATCTCCTTAATAGCACTCATCTTCAGCAAAACTAATGTCACTTGAGACATGCACAACCTTTATATACATATACATACATAATGCAATAGGGGATAGGTTTTTTTGCAAATAACAACAATAACTACAACAAAGATGTATGGTGAGTAATTTTTTCCGTGGTATATACAGTTCACACAAATACAAATGGTTCAAATGGCTCTGAGCACTATGCAACTTAACTTCTGAGGTCATCAGTCGCCTAGAACTTAGAACTAATTAAACCTAACTAAACTAAGGACATCACACACATCCGTCCCCGAGGCAGGATTCGAACCTGCGACCGTAGTGGTCGCTCGGTTCCAGATTGTAGCGTCCAGAACCGCACGGCCACTCCGGCCGGCACAAAAATACAATATAGCTCTTGAGGTACAATATAATTCTTGAGGTAAAATGTTGTTTTTGAGGTACAATATAATATTCTTGAGGTACAAATTGACTTGTTCTTTCAACGCAGAAGTACTTTTAACTTACATGTTACAACAGTAACACTGGTAGGAATTTTTTAAATTTATAAATCTGCACTAAAACTATTATGGAGATACTTTCTTTACTACTACAACTAAATCCACAGCCACAGTAGCATAGCTTTTACAATAATTCTGATGGACTGTGCACGCTTAGAATATAATTTCGACAGTCCACAATAGCAAAGGTTTTTAGAATAACAATTCTGTTGGACTGTGAGCTATATACACTGGAAAGCTATTCTGACTTGGATGGTTAGCGGCAGGTGAAAAACTTAATAGCTATTCTATTTACAACACGCACATGGTGTATATATATACAGGCTACACATACGTTGCGTATGAATAAATGAATAAATAAATAATTTTTTTACATTTTTTTGCATTTTTTAAATATTTCTTTTGTTTATGCTTTTTTTCTTTCTTTCACACGCATGGTGTCCATACATAAACATAAATTTTGTTTTTTTTTCCTTTTTATCCTATCTTTTCCATACATTCTCTCTCTCTCTCTATACATGTATATACATGTGCACATAGTACACAAAAATATTCACACCACACACACAGACACCATGCACATCCCCACATAAATAGGTTTCATAAACTCTACTGCAGTCTTTGCCATCTCCACAGTAACAAAGTTCTTATTGAATACGGTGACCCATTCAAAATATGGTCTGGCAATGCATTTTCTTACGCCATAACGCCCATCCCATTCGCTTCTGATAAAAATTTCACATCGTTCCCTCAAATTCTCCATTGTTGTACAGAAAATTGAATTATTCCTTAATTTATAAAAATATTTCTTAAAGTCACACATTGCAGAAGCTCTGTCTCGTATTAAAATCAATATACTCCTTCAACCAGGGGGACTGCTTGATGAAGACAGCCCGGGTGATTCTAACCAGCTCCATACCCAACCTGAGATATTGCTGGAGATAAGGATAATGAATGATATATCTTCGCTTATCCCCCAGCATTATCATCCGTTTTGGTGTGGAGCCTCCTCGCAGAACTAGTTGCTCTGGACACAGCAGCAAATCAGTGTACGCATCATGCAAACTAATAGGGTGTGTGAGTTTTGCCTCCACAACATACCCAACATCAGAATCAGCTGCCATACCCTCCATGATTTTTCCACCTAATCCCTTGCATTCGTCTTCGGGCACCCATTGAAACTCACCAATCAGCAGTGACTGCTGTGTGGCGTGCCCGTATAAGTTATCTACGTATATGTACATTATGTAACTCGAATCAAGGAATACGATGAACCTGTCACCCATCCATGGGTTATTTGCCTTCATGTGCGTATGGACACATTGGCAAAGTCTCCCACGGATCCCTCACTCAAAGAAAATAAGCATGTCAGTATCGGTCAATAATTCAATGCTGCACTTCGTTTTCTTGAGCATTGTGTCCCAAGACAACCCAGGTACCGTGTAATAAAAGGCAGGATCCAGAGAATATGTGGTCATGCATAGACTCCGGAATTTCTCGACAACATCCACAAGCAAGCGTGATATTGCATCACCTGTAAGGTTGCTGGAGAATTCAGTTATGTCGGGTAGCCTGGTTTCGTTGAGATTCACCATACTATCCACTTACTCATATGGGAAAACCCCCTTCCTAGTCACAAGCTGAAACTTTTCCTCATCGGGAAATGCAGCTCAAGTGATATGCATATTCCCCCAAGGTAGAGTTCCAAGGAGTTTCTGGAGTGGCGCCTCCATAAAACGTAGCGTATCAAGGAAGCAGAGCGTAATTCTTGGCGTCATTCGTTTAGAGAATGATATGTATTTCTCGGCGCTCTCAGGTAGGACACTGACCTGATCTTTCTCCAAACCGAAATCAGCCAAGAGCTCAACTAGAAAGTGAGTGTCACACCCACTTAAATTGTGGAAGAAAACAGGTATGTGTGCACGCGTTGTGAGCTGCGCCACGGAACTTCCCCATAAAATGACAGTGGTCCCTACGAGGAGTTTCCGCTTTTCTATCTAACAGCAGCCCACAAAAATGACAATCAACCGCGTTATTATACAAATCTTCACTCACCTTCGATTTGGTCATGAGCACATTGCCACTGTAAAGCTTATCAACCTCCCTTGAAAAGTTTTCGAGCTCAGTGAGCAACCAAACCGCAGGGTTGTCCCCAACATAAGATTTGTAGTGGTTAAGACTGGAATCATATGACGATACAATTTGATATGCTGCCGCAAATGGTATGTGTTTTTCTGTAAAGGTGGTGTGTAAGGCTATAGGGCCACCTTCACAGCAGGTCACAGGGGCGAGGAGGCATTAAAAGTCGGCATACACTAAAAACGGGCATCGCTCCTGGTGGTGAGCATTCTTGAACTTTATGAATTTGTTTTCCTCAGTAGGCATAATAAGATGTACCGGATCCTGGGAAGTGCAGTCTACTAGATCCACAGCTACTAACTTGACTGAGGAGAAATAATTGAGGCACCTTAAGCAAATATGTTTTATACTATGATTAGTTGATAGTTGGGTGGAAAGGATTCGGGACATGTCTTTGATCCAAAAATAGTGATACTTATCACCTTCAGAGGCGAGCAGCATGTTTACACGCAGTTCATGCTCACCGGCAAATTTTGAGAAATGGAGGGGGCTGACGACAACATGGTTGTCTTGCTCATCTGACTTGCTTTTCTTCTCCAGGCCATAAACATGAACTGATATACCGGTATTCTGCACCTCAAATTTAGGTATGTCCTGGATCTTGATGGGAAACTCTATACCCTCAAAGTTATAACACCCACGAATATTATTATCAGCTACATGGTATGTACTCGGTCACTCAGGATGATCTCTGTGATTGTAGTTTCTTTGGCAAGCATGAGCATATATATTTCCGACATTAATACATGCCCTCTTCTTAGCTATATCTTTAGGGAGCTTGATATAGCTTGACCCTCCATTTACCGGATCGTAGACATGTGCATGTATGTCCAGGTGTAGAATTCTGCTGTGCTTTAGCAGAGCCTCTCACCGGACAAATATAGCACTCAAGGTGGATTTGCGAAACCACTCAGTGATTGATGTGGTCCACGTTATCACGCCATTTTCCCCACAAAGATAATGAAGAGCTGTCTCTTCAACACCAGACTCAACTTTGGTGGCCGGGGGGGGGGGGGGGGGGGGGGCGATAATTCGATGCAAAGCACTGCACTGCATTTAATAGTGGATGATTGACTACCTTGAGGAGCTCCATTTCCACGACAGGAAGGCACGCCCTTAGAAAAACAACAGGGTCGCGGTACCCTCCTGCCGGGTTCTTGATCCTGGTGAAGGAGATTCGCTCCTCAAAAGCGACTGCAATCACCGAGTACTCTAACTGGAGTATGGTATCACTGAGCTGATGTCCTTCACTAACAGGACGGGAGAGGGAACTGCCACTAGCCATGGGATCTTCTCTATTACTAATACTATAACTACAACTAGTCGATGGAGCTCGCGAGGTGGACATGGGTTAGCGCTGTACCTCACGTGACAGCGCAGGAGGAAATGCTGCTGAATCAAGCCGCTGCACGAGGGCGGCCCATGGACGCCAGAGTGATGCTGTGGCAGCTGCGGCGGCCGCGGCAGCGGCAGCGGAGGCGGCGGTGGCGGGGCAGCTGCGGCAGCCGCTTCCTAGTGAGAGCAGCCCGGGCTGGTTACAGGTGCAGGTGGTCAAGCACAGCAGATGACGCTAGCTCTTTTCGGTGGACTTGTCCCGCCGTCACTTAGCCCGCAGCCAGTTGCAGAGGCGCCTTCAGCCTTCTGCAACCTCTGACGAACAGCCGACAAAGGGCTGCGAGCCGGCGACGGGTGCCGGCGGCGACATGTCGCTTTCGCAGCTGCACGTGGCTGCAGGAGTGCGCACCACACGCTGAGAAGGTGGCACTCTAAAGATAGGATGGAAGCAATAATTAGTAAGATCGGTATTATACCAGGAACACAACACTTGTCGATATAATAATAATAATTATTATTATGGTAATTACCTAATACACGCTGCCGCCAGGACTGCATCTCCTCCCAAATATCTGCGTCAAAGAGTATGTCTTGCACGCACTTGAGCCGGCTGGAGTGGCCGAGCGGTTCTAGGCGCTACAGTCTTGAGCCGCGCGACCGCTACGGTCGCAAGTTCGAATCCTGCCTCGGGCATGGATGTGTGTGTTGTCCTTAGGTTAATTAGGTTTAAGTAGTTCTAAATTCTAGGGGACTGATGACCTCAGCAGTTAAGTCCCATAGTGCTCAGAGCCATCTGAGACATATTTTTGCACTTCGTTGGGTGTTGCATATCCTCATTCCTCGGCCATTTCATGCACCCACTCAGGCACTGGGGAGGATGGACGTGGATCTACAGACTCTGTAACATGAAGTGCATGAATTAAGCAAAGGAACTTGATTAAATAAACATGCTCTAAACCATAACTGAGCAAGGTAATACTGTCTCCATCAGATGTCTGTACATATAATCTAAAGTAGGATGCACAGACAGAATCACAAAATCACATGATAAAGAAATTCAGACTCGCGGCTTTGAAGTGATGATGACTGCTGTTGCTCTCTCATCTCCTCCTCAACCTTCGGATTTATTTCTGTCGGAATATCTAGCCCAAATGCTGAAACGAAAAGAGAAAATATAGAGTAGGAGAGAGAAAAATAATATTTGAGCGGGACGAATGCACAAGAACTGAAACAATTTTCAGTTCGAAGTGCTGAAGATTGATCACACACAAAAAAAGATAATCATAACTTACGCTGGGTCTCGGATGAGCGGACGCGTTTGACCTCGTTGGAACCATGAGCAAGACCACTTCCACTCGTCTTCATCTTGTGACGATAAAAGAGCTAGTGAACACAGAGACACACACACGAACAAACACTGAGACGAACTAAAGACGAGTGAGAAAGGCTGTTGGAGAGCAATTCCTTATATAGATGTGATGAGGCAGCATCACGTGATTTCAGCGGGAACCAAAGGGTGTTGAACATTTAGGGGGGGGGGGGGTTGGGTTGTGAGTGGGGGTGGGCTCACTAGCAGTCCTAGTGACTGAAAGCTGAACTAGCCAGATGGATTTACAGCGAAAGAATTCATACTATGAGTGAAGATGCTTTTTGGAATACATTGAATTCAGCATCTGAATCTGAAGTCATTATATGTATATTACGAGCTCATCTGAGGAGAACGCAATTGGATATATTCTTGATCAAGGAAGGGATGTTTTTTTATGCATCTCGCTCAAAGTCTGTGAGCTTAGTGATTTTCGAAGGTGAATGCTATATACAGGTAATTCTAGGTTGCTGGTATTAAGACTAGTGTTTCTTACATTTAGATTAGCTTCACAAATGCTGAAGCAAATCATTTAGAAAGTCTTGAGATGATAAAACGGAGAATTTTTTAGTATTTAGGAATGGTGTACAGCAGAAAAATGATATCTGGGCTATTTTGGTAAACAGCTTATGTTAGGGCGAGAATTTTTCCATCCAGACATACTGAGACATCAAGAAAGCGAACGTTAAGTATTTCTGGGACACTATACAATTTCCGGGAGTTCGACTCGGTTCTTATTTTACAAAACCATGTGACTTCAGTATAAGATTGAGAACGTTGTTAGATGCTCGCTTTTCGCGGCAATGCGTTAGCTACACGTCACGCATGTCCCCTTAGAATCGTGAGCACTCGAACAGATTTCTATTGCACGATCTGTGACGCCAGTATGCACACGCGCGGACCAGATGCGTCACGCATCCTGTTAGGAGTGGTGTAACTGATTTCTAGAGCACAATCTGTGATGTCAGTATGCACAGGTATCGCGTCAGCAAAGGTAAACACATGCGCGCGTGGCCCAGAGGATGACTTGGCATAGATAGACATGTCATGTCAGTATAACACTCTAAGAAGTCTAACTGTAGAGGCGACTTTAACATGCCTTCGGCAGCGGGGCGATGTTAAATGGCTAGCGCTCTGCGCTGGCTTGTGTCTCTGATACGTTGACGATAGTTCGAAACCATTTTTAGGTGCAATGTGTGTCTGTGGACTACACTATTTCCGGCTATTTAAGCGGAGTGAGCGTGTTGGCAGAGCGTTATATATGCATTATTTCAGTGATTTACGAGTATGGCTCTGAGCACTATGGGACTTAACAGCTGTGGTCATCAGTCCCCTAGAACTTAGAACTACTTAAACCTAACTAACCTAAGGACATCACACACATCCATGCCCGAGGCAGGATTCGAACCTGCGACCGTAGCAGTCGCACGGTTCCGGACTGCGCGCCTAGAACCGCGGGACCACCGCGGCCGGCGATTTACGAGTAGTTTGCACGTCTGTAGATCAGTGTACTACATTATTTCGGTGATTTAGAAGTAGTCTGCAGGTCTGCATTCTGTGTACTGCAGTATTTTGACAATTTACGAGTTGGTTCAAATGGCTCTGAGCACTATGGGACTCAACTGCTGAGGTCATAAGTCCCCTAGAACTTAGAACTACTTAACCCTAACTAACCTAAGGACAACACACACATCCATGCCCGAGGCAGGATTCGAACCTGCGACCGTAGCGGTCTCGCGGTTCCAGACTGTAGCGCCTAGAAACGCTCGGCCACCAGCGGCCGGCATTTACGAGTTGATTTTGTGTCTGCACATCAGAGTAATGCATTATTTAGGAGTACTTTGCTTGTCTGTAGTGCGTTATTTCGATAATTTACTAGTAGTTTTACAAGTCTGTAGGCTGTGTGGCGTGACGCTAAGCATGTCATAGCGTGTGTTTTGTACCAGTGTGATAAGTATACTATCTCATATCCATCCCTAAATAAAGTACACTCCTTCCTCTCTTCAAAATCCCAGCACAGGCTGAGTCCTTTTCCCCTCCAGTTACTAGGAAGAGGTGGCGGTCGGATGACTTAGGTTAGCGCAGGCAGGCCAAGTGCCCTTTCTTTCCCACCATTTTATTAGGTCAATAAAGGTAGCCATGTTGCATTGTCTTGATGGAATTTGAACTTCCCAACATTTTCTGGAAGGATAGGAGGTAGCCCTATTGACCTATCTTCCCTCCAAAATTCAGACTTCCCTCGAAAAGCCGCCATCTTGGATAACGGTACTCATGTCATCAGCTGACATCACAGCAGCCATCTTGAATGACGTGAATCGAATCAGTAGCTGATGTTACGTGATGTCACATACTTGCATCATCAGCTGACGTCAACGGCCGCCATCTTGGATGATGTCATCAGCTGACGCATGGCCACCATCTTGGATAATGGTACTTTGGGGTGACACGAAGGTAGTCCCACTACTGACGTCATCTTTATTACCTGGTAAGGGCCATTATACCGTGACACAAACTTCTCCGTTTTCCCCTTCTTCACATAAGGTTCATTAACATAACCCACTTACCGACATGGTACTTAGGCAACACTGCTTTCGCATCATGTGCCCTTTCCTGTTTCTCTAAGACCTTCATATTGATTGTTTGTACTTGTCTCTAGATAAGTTTTACTCTCCTAGCGAAATCCTTCAGTGACAAGATGTCTCCCGGCCATGGGGCTTTGCAAAACTCATAGGGCGACGGCATCTTGCTCCCAGAAATTACTTCACACGGATTAAACCTGAGCTCTGGAGAACTTTCGAGTTGTATGCAGCGACAATGTATGCTAATAGTGCATCCCAAGCGTTATGCAGGGAATTTATGTAAAAACTCAACATTTTAGCAATTGTCCTCTGGACTCATTCTGTGCGACCATAAGCTTGAGGATGCACAGCACTTGTGCATAATTTTTAAATGCACAACAGCCTGCATAACTGCTGCGTTAATTCCAACATAAAATTTGCGCCCTGATCTGTGACTTTGGTTTCAGGTGTCCCAAACTAAAGTATCCACTGGCTGACAAGTGCCTGAGCGACCGTCTTGGCTTGCTGGTCTGGTAAAGCTATCATGGAAACTTATCGAGAAAAATGGTCAATAATGGTTAATATGTAACGATTCCCTGCTGGTGTTTGTATTAGGGGTCCTAGGATGGCCAGTCCTGCCATTTGGAAGGGTTTATCAGCTTCTGGTAACCTCTGTAGTTTAATTTTCTGGTGGTTAAGCTCTGCTCTTTGAGCACACGGAACACAATTTTTCATGTTACGGTCCACGTCCTGCCTTCACATCATCTGCAAATAATCCTGTGCTACCCTTCCCTCCATTGCTCTTCTACCTGAATGGCCCTGCTACTACAGGTGTGAACTGTAATTTAATCAAGAGAAAAGTGCAGCCGCCGGCCGAAGTGGCCGTGCGGTTAAAGGCGCTGCAGTCTGGAACCGCAAGGCCGCTACGGTCGCAGGTTCGAATCCTGCCTCGGGCATGGATGTTTGTGATGTCCTTAGGTTAGTTAGGTTTAACTAGTTCTAAGTTCTAGGGGACTAATGACCTCAGCAGTTGAGTCCCATAGTGCTCAGAGCCATTTGAACCATTTTTTGAAAAGTGCAGCCAAAGAATATATAAAAATGATGCAGGCATAAGACAGGAAAAGGGACAATCCAACAGGCTCTAAACCAAAATAACTGAAAGTGGCACTAACTTCCTTTTGCTGTGTGGTATACCATCGCTGTAGGTGCTCCATACTACTAACTCTTAACTCTTTCACGTGCAACTAATTTGACCAAAAAAACAGCTCTAGAAGTACACAACTTACTTTTATTGTCAAAAATTCATACAAGCAACATATTTGTAATATAATAAACATAATTATTACTATTATACACAAAAATTCAATTTTTATAATCAATGTTTGTCACAAGGGAGGTGGTTCATTTTTTGTACCACCGTGCATCAAGATGCATGATAGCCTTGGAAGCGTGTCTTCCTTTTCCCTAAGCATAGAGGAACCTTACACACACTACACATCCAGTCGGTGCGAATTTGTTGTTTCTTGGAACTACATGCTGCACATCTCCTCCTTGTAGATCTTTCTGGCTGATGAAATTTCAAGATGCACTGATTTCGGAACATTGGGTTTCTTCTTGTTGAACTGGAGATGGCTGCTCAGACTTCGCTTTTTACCTCTTGAAGCTACTAAGACAGGTGCCACTAAATCCCTTGCGATTTCTCTTCTGAAGTCCTTCAGAGTCATCTTAGGCAACTTCATTTCTTTATGGATGATGACAGCATTCACCACTGTGGCATCAATAAAGTACCAAAATATTCTGCTCTTTCTGTCAGTTTCACATACGCCCTTCAGCTGGTCAAATTTATCAACACAATTCTTGTTGGCATTGTAAACGGAGAGAGCAATGGGGCAAGAAACTTTTATTTCACTTCCATCTCTTTCCTTTCGTGTAACCTCTGTTTTTTGGGTTGGATCATGGAAATTTGAAAGCAGATGGACGGATCTCTTATCTTTCCACTTCATCACACTAAGGCCTGTATTGCTAGTAGCCCAATCATAGTCACCCCTTTTCATTTCCTTTTCACTTTTCAGCATAGGTAAAGATTTTCTATTTGGATTCACTGTACCACAAGCATTTATTTTGTTTTCTTTCAAATCTCGAAGGAGATCTGGGCTACCAAAATAATTATCAAAATAAACTCTGTGATCCTTACCTTTAATATTTTCAGTGAGGTCTTTTACAACTCTTTCTCCCAATTTCTTTTCCACAGCATTATCTTTCTTTCCTGTGTAAAAATCCACTTTCCATGCATAGCCAGATTTGTCTGCTAGTACCCACACCTTGTAGCCTCTCTTGATAGGCTTCTTTGGCAAGTACTGTTTTATAGAAGATCTTCCTTTAAATTTAATCATAGATTCGTCCACTGCCATACATTCATTTGGATTAAGTGCTTTCTGAAAGTTATGTGAAATTCTTTCTAGGAAAGGACGCAACTTATAAAGTTTATCATAGTTGGTATCCCCTCATTGTGCCATTTTACTATTGTCATTCAAATGTAAGTTGGTGAGAAACCATCTGAAACGCCTCCTTGACATCAGCTGACTCACATAACTATCATGTTGATCAGCACCTGAACTCCAGTAGTCTCTGTAACTAGGAAGTTGTTTTATGCCCATCGAGATATTTATCCCTAAGAAAGTTTTTAATTCTTCCATGGATGCTGGCACATAAGGTTTACCAGTAGTCAGAGACGACTGTTGCGCATATAAATTCACCTGAAACAAAAATAAATCCATAATATCATCTGAAAGCAGAACTCCAAATAACTGATATGGTGATGGTGTGCCTAACTCCACAATAAAAACCCTGGGACCACACTGGGAAAAAAATGTAGGGGCATCATCAGGGCGTTCAGTTTTGCTCCACTTATGATCAGTCTTCGACTGATGATCAGCAATCTCAGATGGAGTCTGATGCACTGTGACAGTTTGACTTAGCTCAGTCTCTGGTGACCTAATCACTGAAACGGTAGCTGGGCACTCATCCTCAGAATCACTTGACGTATCAGAATCAGACAGAATAGTTTTGGATGTAGTTGGTTCCAGACTATAAGAATTGTCATTGGTGTCATCACTGTTCGCACTATCAAATGATATGTCAGATGGAATATCCTCTTCAAGGGCTTTCAAAATTTCAGACTCAGTCAGCTGTCTCTGACTCCTCATTATTACTGAAAAGTAAAGAGTAAGATTTACCTATGTTGGAAGTAGATTGACTGTTGTGATACAGTGGTACATGTTTTGAACTGATGAATAATTAGCTACATTTTAATAATTTCTCATAAAAATAGTCTGAACAACAGAAAAAACTACAATAAACAAATGTACTTACATATTCCAATAGAAATTTTGTTGGAAACTTCCGTTAGCAGGAACAAATAACAATGTTGCACAAACAATGTCTCCACAGTGTACTTGAGCGCATCTGACGTAGAAATATGAAGTATTGGTGCTGCTACAAGAATCCAGTAGCAACAGCCATCTGGCGCATACATCTAAGAACTACAAAGAACATGCCCTGCTAGTAGTTCAAGTAATCTACCACGAGAATGCGCTGTTCTACGCATCCAGATTGGTGGTACAAAAAATGTACCACCGTACAACCTCGGTGCAACATAAGGTGGTACACAAATTGTACCACCAGACTTGAAAGAGTTAACTCCATGGTTCCCCCTGTTGGAAGTTCGAGTCCTCCCATGGGCATGTGAGTGTGTGTGTGTGTGTGTGTGTGTGTGTGTGTGTGTGTGTGTGTGTGTATGTGTGTGTGCGTGTGTGTGTGTGTGTGTGTGTGTGTGTGTGTCTTTAGATCAAGTAGTGTGTAAGCCTAGGGACTGATGACATCAGCAGTTTGGTCCTACAGGAACATACCACAAATTTCCAATTTCTCAACTCCACACGATCTGTCCTCCACAATGCTTCAGCAGTCTTCTTGACACCGGTGTAAATGGCCACATCTGATACCATGTAAATGGGCCATGTTAGCATGCACGAGTTTTCATTCCCTATGGCCAGATTCAAACGTAGGTTCCCTGCTGGGCATGAGGAAGAGGATGGTGAGAATGTGTGCATGGATGGCTCCTGATGACAGAATGACAACATTTATTGATCAACTGCAATACATTGATTGTGGGCGCTCTGGGTGAGGTTTGCTTCCACTAGCAATATTATTGGTGGTGACAGAGGTGACCAGTGGACGTTCACACGTGTGCCCAGTGCTATGTCTGAAGCTGCGCTGGCGTAACTCAAATGTGCTGCCTCGAGAGCGCTGCTCTGGCCTAGCACCAACTTACTACGGCAGCTGGGATCATGGGCCATGGGCCTCGGTTGTGCTGGCGGC
This sequence comes from Schistocerca americana, assembly GCF_021461395.2. Lineage (NCBI taxonomy): Eukaryota > Metazoa > Arthropoda > Insecta > Orthoptera > Acrididae > Schistocerca > Schistocerca americana. The sequence goes on along the minus strand of NC_060130.1, from coordinate 652,807,325 downwards.
TGGGGAGAGTGGTACTGGGGCAGGTCTTGTGTCAGCTGAAATTCCCGGCGGCAGCTGTGTGGCATCGGCGGACCAGTGTCCCCGGCTCCTGCCCCGTTAATGGTGTTTTGTGGCGACAGCATCCCAGGATGATAGCAACAGAGCATTAACACAACATGCCCCAAGCGATGACTCCCATGACAGACGACTGCCTGTTGACGGTGCCCAACGATAGTTACGACAGAGTCGTCACTCTGGCTCCTCCTAGGCGACTACCTGCGTTACGGTGGTTACTATTACGATGATTGCGATGGCAGTGACGACTCCGAACTGATAAGGGTGCTAAGTGACTTACGCTCTGCGTAACTGCAACGCCTCACGACGAACGATGTTGACGAGTTTGCTGCCGGTCTTAATACGGCTTTCTGTCATTGATGTCTGCCGTTCTTCTTCCCCAGGAGGTCAGTGGAATATTCTGGTGTTGCTCCGCTGGCGTAACTGACCCAGCTACCACCCTCGATTTCGACATTCTGGCGTGTGTCGAGCTGCTTCTTGTCATGTCTTCTGCTGTGCAGAGAATTCTTCTTCGTGTTGCTGACCTAGGTGCTCCGCCGGCCCAATTACGCCATGGTATCGTAGCACTGAACTGCACAACCGAATCTAACACACATACAACTTCTGGCTCCCAGTATTCCTCACATTTTAACTAACTTCATTACTGCAAAACTCCTACCTGTAACTAACTTAATCACTCTCGTCTTTCGACCCTCTACAACTAATTTCTTTGGCGTGATGACAATATTTGCGATCGAGGGACTATCACTCGGTTCTATGACCCCATTCCATAGTTGTTGTTCAACAAATTCTTCTACCAATAGTTGTAGCTGATTTGTTATACAATATGGCTTCCCACAAATTCGTGAGCCATCCCCTGTCAGTATGTGATGTTGCTCAGAAAGGTTGCCGGAAACCATCCATTCACAGAAAATAACCATTTGATCACTGCCCTTCAAATCAGCTACTTTCCCTTGTAACACTTCTGTATCGACTGTTTGCTTATGGCTTTCCTGTAGGCTCGACCTGTCGAAGTCCTCATCTTCCAAAACTTCCAGAGTGGCTATTATTACACCCTTTGACACAGTCAACTTTCCTCTACCAAAGCTATCCACACTAATCAAAATCATCTGTTCCACATTAATTTCAGTCACATGTGCTAAACCCCTGCGAATAGAACAGTGTGAACTATCAGACCTCTCATAGTTTAAAAGCGGTTCAACCTCCCATAGTGTTTCCGTTGGAAAATCGGTATCCACAAAACCAACACTACATTTCCCGTACCTGCTGGTATTTTATCTTGCTGATTGATCTTTACTCAAAACATCTGCAGTTTTGTTGGTCTCACACCCATGATAGGTGAACCTTGAACCATTGTCTCAGTTGCAACTGTTTCCCCTAGTTGAAACAAAGTTCCACTTAGTTCCACTGTGCATTGGAAAAAAATCAATCGTAGTGTGATGTTTATTGAGAAAGTCTAGCTCTAGAATCACTTAATAACATTTACCTAGACATGGTTACATCTCCATGTGCTCGCTCAATTGCTTTCCCAACCAAAAACTCCAGTATTATCACCCCACGTAACCTATACCATGGTGGCCCCAGTCTCCTCTTTCCCATAAGGTCCAAACTGATAATGGACTCATTTGCACCTGTGTCCACGAAAAATCTTTGTTTCCTGCCACTCAATAAGCCCATTAAGCTGCATTCCATCTGTGCAGTAACTTGTGCTGTGTTACAGTCTATTGAGACTGCCTTCCAATGGTTGAAGAAATCCTGTTTGCACTTAATGGCTGCTTCCCTTGCTGGTGCTTTCCACCCTTCCTACGTCTAAACTCAAATGCCCAAGGGCCCACTATGCCACGCACACAGCACTCTGGCTACTTACACTGCTTCCTTACATGCCCTCCCGACCACACATAAAACAATTGACTTCAGAAGCGAGCATGTAGTGGCCCACTCTCTGCTTTGTGGCCATATCCACCTCCTCTATAAGTGTTGCAGTCCTGAGAGCTGATTCTAAGTCCTCTGGGTTCTCCATCTGTACCCTCGTTGACACTTCAGCGGGTATACCACACAAAAGAAACATCCACCACTCTATCTTCTCCTTGCTGTAAAAGTACCCTATTAGCTTCTTCATTCTGGGTCTGTACATACAGCTTTGCATTTAGCTTACGGATTCTATCCAAGAACGCTTCCACAGACTTGTTGCGCAGCATCGACAATGTACTTAATTTCTCTCGAAAAAATCACGCATTGTTCTGCTTTTGGTACCGCTGGCACAATCCAGTGGCCTACCTCTGGAACATACGTGCTTTACTCAAAGTCTCGCGGTAGACAACATGTGCTTTGGCGTTCCCCCACCAACTGCATATTAGCAACATACAGGTTACTTCATCTGACAATCCATGTGCTTCTTCAGTGTCCCTAACATCATTAACGAAAATTTTCACGTTCTCCGTTGCATTACCTGAGAAGGCATTAATCAGTGTGACAACTGCCAGATCATATGCAACAGAAGGCACTCTCAATCCAGACTTACTTTCTCATGACTCCGATTGCGAATGATCATGACTCTCTTTACGAGCCTCTAACTCGCGATTATGTTCGAAATTTCTGTGTTTCATGCCCTCAGACTGCTCTGTTAAAACTTGCACTTGCTGAGTTAAAGCAGCAACAGATTCTGAGGTTTTTCCACCATTTTGTATACTCTACTTCCACCACCTTCCTTCAACTGATTTTTTAAAAAAGATAAAACACTAACTCCCATTTAACCTTGCAAAAAAATCAATCACAAATTAATTCCTCCAGCGAATCACCGCCCATCTACAGTCAGTACAACTACTAGACAGATGATCAATACGCCTATGTACAGAACAAACACCTCTGGTACATGGCAACTCGTGCCCATAAAAATTTAAAAATGAACACCACACTGGCACTAAATTATCATGTCCACCATCACCTTTAAACAATGATAAGTCAATGGGTTCCTGTGGTTTCACAAACATCGTCCACCCTAGCTCACACAACTAACTCTGACAATGAGAGCAAACATCAAAAATAATATACAAAAATCATAGACTCGCTGCACTACATAATGTTGAGCTGATACTTATATCAACTGCCACTGCTTCACTCACCAATCACCACAACCAACTCTCTCACCAAAACGCAATGTTGGACATGGAAAAACACTTTCTGACGCTATGTATTGTGTTGTAAAGTGAAACGACCACTTCTTGAAACGAAATTGTTAAACCCCCCACTCCCAAGCACAGGGGATGTAGTATATCAGTACAACTGAGAGGTACAGTTTGAGAGAGAGCGGTTACTCATGCTGAAGCATGGAGAGGAACAGCAGGAAGTGAGTCACTAACTTTATTCCATCAAAGATAAATAGCCGGTCTTCCGCTGATCCTGGTGATGGCGCAGCGTAGCATGCATGCTTGGGTCAGTGTCAGTGCCAATGCCAAAATCTGCTGTGTTGGTATCTGGTTGCCAGTCTCCCGGCCTTGCAGATGTAGCGCTCCTACTCATGCCACAGCTAAGTGGCCTTCATGTGTGTTGGCTGTGCAGCTAGCCTGGAACACAGGTGACTCCTCCCTCAAGTGCAACTAATGGACCCTATGTAGAGTACTGAAGGGAAACAGCCATCTGCCATCATTATAGTGAGTCTTAGCAGCTCTCGCCACCCACCCAGGCTAGCTTGGTCAGTGATTGCAGACAGCTCTGCACCCAGGATGTTCGCGCCCTAGCCCCACCCCTGTGGATGGCAGCTTGCAGTGCGCCAGACGACGTCACCCGGAGAGTGGAGGCCAACAGCCCTTTCACTCCTCACATTAGTGCAGCCCCAAGGTGAGGTCTGCCCTGACACAGCTATGACACATCCTTGCAGTGGAGATTTTTGGTAGTTTCAGCAGGCTGGTTCCCCACCAATATCCATCATCAGAGGTCGTCGTGGTTGGCGTGCAACTTAAACAATCGTCATTCTCTCCAGTTCCAGACGTGGACAGAATGGTGACATGACTGCTTGATTTGAGCCTCCCTACATCTCTGATGTTGTTCCTCTGAAGGGGACAAGTGGAATGCTCTTTAATAATTACAACGTCAGCTTTCCTCAACCTGATTTGGTCCCTACGCACAGGTCACTAGGCGCCATTGTAACTGCAACGTATGGGTTCTTCACAACATGTCAGCGCCCTGTGCTCCCCTGATTACTTCACACCTGTATGTAGTGCTGTGCCTTCACGCCTTGAAACGATGTCGTAAACCTCCCTTGAAGAATCGTTTGCTAAACATCAACATTGCCTGCGCCTGCCACTGATGTGACAATCGGTCCCTTAACTACTACCTTCCAGCCATAGCTGCAAGAAAGTCACAAGAATTCCCCAAATCCACACCTGTACTTATTCGTGACGCAGCAGGTTGTTGAGAGATCCATCAATCTCTTCATAGAAGTCACTGTTAGTTCTTCCATTTAACGGTCTCTAATTCGTATATACGTCGTCGTAAATTTAACCTGAAGACGCGATTAATTATCTTGAAACATGTTGTTCCTAGATTCCACAATAAACTAGGATTAGCAGCTACAAGCGGGCTCTACAGATTTTTAGAAGATTTTAAGACGAAACATTTGTAAAAAGATTTTTTAACTATGCATATATTAAGCTGCGGTTGTCCACATAGAAAACTTATATTACAATTTTAGTTCACTGCAATGTGCCATTTTAAATAATGTACAAACCCTTCATAGTTTACAATTGGCTATAAATTAAAATCAACCAATTTAACTTTCTAAATTGGTAAAAACGTTCAGAATCAGATTCATGGTATTTACTTCATTTTGCAACGGGTAGTTGAGTTGGGTTGTTTGGGGAAGACCAGACAGCGAGGTCATCGGTCGCAACGGATAGTTCCAAAGCTTCCGTCAACTTCGTAGGAGGCTGTGGGCAGTAATTACTGTTGCATTCACATCTCTGGTTACGATATCACAATAGGTCAAAGATCCTACATTAAGTGTATTGATATCATAAGCAGTTCCTGCAGTTGAGGCGAATATGAAAACAAAGTATGAGAATGTCAATGCGTTACATCTTTAATGTTTTTTACGTGCAACAATGCTTTGGTCCTTCGAAAGAATCCTATAATAATGCTGACGTGTTGAGAATCGAATGCTATGTAAGCTTTTAGTGCCGTAGGTTACTATGGAATCCCGGTTGCAGTGTTTGAATCAAATCTCCCAAAGGAAACTCACTGAAATTTTGGTTAAAATACCTGGAAAAAAAGACCTGATAATCGATCCGCGGTTGATGAAACCTCTTGAGCAAATTACAGGAGTCTCAGTATTGAGGTTTGTAGTTTATTTAATTACGTTGATAAATAATATTAAGTTCTTAGCAGATTTACTTGGTTAGGACTTTCATATGAACTCAGTCGCAAGTATGGCACATAGCACGCTTTGTTGTGCATTGTGTAACAAATTAATGCCTCAGTAATGAGGAGTATGTAATGTAGGTTACTAATAGAATTTGCTAGATTGGTTAGTTAAACGGTCGTGTGGAATATTGCTCTTTAAACAAGTAGTGGAGGTTTTAGACTACATCGGTCAGGGTATCCTGAATAAATAGTGACCAACTATTAAATACGAAAAAGACCTTTTTCGGCATTGTTGACAGTCAGCCTGTTTTGCGTTTTTGAAAGTGAAGTCGATGTTAACAGCGTGTCTCGTTTCAGTTTCGATCTGCCTCGTCAAGGTAATTCGGAATCGAATACTATCACAGTTGGATGAGAATGTCAGACTGTATCTGCTGTTGGAGTTCAAGTATAAATCCTGCAATTCATCTGAAGCTTGCTTGATTAGGGTACTCCGTTTACTTTGCCGTATAATCAGTGAAATGAAATGCCATGTAGTTCTTCCTCTTCCATAACAGAGATCTGATAGTCGACGGGTGAAATGCTTGCTTAACTGTGCCATGTGATTAACTGTGGATTTGTGGAATATGTCAGTTAAATGTAGTAACATTTTTTTTAAGTGCGTTACGTTGGACATTGGCCATATTAACCATTTTCTAAATTGTGCATTTATGCAATAGCTTAAGACTACATTTTGTAACCGTCCATACATTCTATAATGTGAAGACATGCCATTAATTTATTGTAAGGAGACTCCAATCATCAACACTGAGGGAAAGATTCGAACACTTGGCATGCTCCAACCTGTAACTTACAGAGCAGTTGGTCACTGCAATAGAGAATAAAGTAACTATCAAATCGTTATTGCAGATTTGTAACCATGTATATTCCCTTTATGGATTCTTTTGTATAGATTGCATAAGTTGCACTAGTTACTCGGGCTTTACATTAACCAAAACAAACACGTCTGAGCACAGTCTGTGAAAAGGAGATGGCAAACACGTGATTGGTTCATTTGATATCAATCTTGATTTAACATTACATCAGTTCTTCTATGGCAAGAAGCCTTATTGTCTGCAAAGTTACTTTCTTCTGGGAAGGAGAGTAGGCAGGCATATGTTTGATTCCCTGAAGAGATTCAATGACTTAACTTGCACAAATCAATTAAAGGCTATAAATATAGATGGTGGCAAAAACCAATCAGCATTAGTTTAGTGGAACATGGTACCACCACAGTAATATTTTGGACATGTACAGATCATCAAATTTGTACTGAAATTTCAAGAAAGAGTTCGCCTGATGAACTTCTTAGCCCTCATATCTGTGTGTGTACACCCAGATTCCTTATGTAGACATTGTGATGTGTCATATATGTGGATAAGATTTTATTCAGAAGGGATTCTCCACAGTCCCGCTTACAAATCAATGCTCACAATGAAAATTATTTCCCCAATATACCAAATATTTTTAGGAATTTATGAACAGTTATTCACTGTTTTGTGGAAGAAAGGTGCAGTTTCTGCATTTAAAAATTGATGCCAAATTCATGCGGGGGGGGGGGGGGGATATTGAATGTTGGCTGCAACTTTCACAAATTTTGAGTCTACGTATTGTATTGTATATTTATTGGTCCTGTGAATCATACACTGTACAGGGGTACAGGGTCGACTGAAGCGTCCGATCCAACGCGTCGGCTTTGACCCGTGACGTAAGGGTGTTGTCGTGTGTGACGTCATGACGGCGCGGAGTTTGGTTTGAGTGTGGCTGTCTCCAGTTCTGTTTTATCTTATTTTATTTACTTTTCTGATCTGTTCGTTCTATCTCGTGAGATTTTTTTTTTTTAATTTAAAAACCCTTATTACTTATTTTAATTATCTGTTTCCTCAAATTTCTGTTTTAGTTTATTATATTTATCTTTCTGATCTGTTCGTTCTATCCCGTGAGATTTTTTTTTTTTTTTTTTTTTTTTTTTTTTTTTTTTTTTTTAAAAAGACAAAAAACACTAATCAGCTACTGAAGCATCTTTATCTTGTATGGGTTGCAGGGGAGGTGGGTGGGTATTCATGCATGGCTGTCTTCACTTACACGTTGTAGCTACGCAAGGCGTCTAAATTTGTTTATATTTAGTTTGCCCCCCACCCAAAACACCCCATTTTTCGCGCTTGTCCCGTTAGTGTCATTAGGCTTCTTGTGGAAAGTGTGTGTGTTTGTTTTTGTTTCCGCCGTATTTGTGGCGTCATGGGTCAAAGCAGACGGGTGGGATCGGACGCTTCCGTATTTCCGGAGTACATAATGATATAGGACAAGTTAAATAATTTGCAATAAAGTTTAACAGAAAAAAATTTTTGTATGGTTTTCAGTATATAGCAGTATAACTTTAACATATGGGAATAACATTTCACCAATAAATTTTACACGCACACATTTCATACTTTTGGCCTTGATTATACAGACACGCACATATACGTAATAGACCACATATAATACACAGATAAATCTACGTGTACACATTTCTTATTTTGGCCTTAATTGTATAAACTATTTAAATTTTTCACATATTTACATTGTAGATAAAAATTCATCAACACTCTAGTAGTAATTCTGTAGCAAGTAGTCACTCACTGCAGTTTAGAATTGATGCATGCCAGTTATTGCCTTAATTTCTTTAGGTACTTTGTTATACAGTTTTTTTCCTGCTTGCAAGGGTCCTTTTTGTTTTAGTGTTGTATGTGAAAACTGCATATGTAAATCTTGATTATTTCTTGTGTTGTATGAATGGATATTTTGGAGCAATCTAGCTATTTTCATCTACGATTTTCCTTATAAACATTATTGTTTGTAGGATATATAGGTATGGTAATGGAAGAATATGAAGCTTTTTAAATGAGGGTTTGCATGAAGATCGAGGTGCTAAGCCTTCCATGGCTCTTATAATTCTTTTTTGTGCAATAAAACAGCTTTTGCTGTGTGGTGAATTTCCCCAGCAAATTAAACCATATGTTAGTAGTGATTCTGCTTGGGCATATTATACATTTTTTATGGCTTGCATAGATGTGCATCCAGCAAGAATTTTTATACTATAACAAATGGTATTTAATTTGCTACATAGGTGTTGTGTGTGTGTTTCTGCCATCTTAGGTCATCTTGGATCCAAACTCCCATAAATTTGGTGCTATTTACAATTTAAGTCTTTTGCCTAACAGTTCTATGGTTGCAGTTAAAGGCTGTTTATTCTGCACTGTGTGTAGATGCATAGTGTTTGTTTTGTGTGTGTTTATTATTAAGTTGTTCATTGCGAACCATTTTGATACATGTGTAGTGCTCTTTTTTATTTCATTTTGGAGCTCTTCTGGGGTCTTTCCTTTGATAAGTATATTTGTAACATCGGCACATTTAATGTACTTATAGTTAGGCCTGGATGGTTCCAGGTCATTTACAAACAGCAAGAACAGGATTGGTCCCAGTACGGAACCCTGCGGCACACCGTATTTAACACACTGTCTTTCTGATTGATAGGAAGTTAAATTTTTTCCTTCTTTGTACAAGACTTCAACTATTTGGTGTCTGTTCTGTAGATATTACTTTACCCATTCATAGTCCGGGCCTCTGACACCAACATTTTCTAGCTTTCTAAGCAATAGACAATGGTTAATGATGTCAAATGCTTTTGAAAGATCTAGGAATATTGCTGCTATGTGTTATTTTTTATCTAATGCATTTAAAGCTTCATTTAAGAAATCGATAATAGCTGTCTCAGTGGATTTACATTTTCGGAAACCATGCTGTGTAGCTGAGAAAAGTTTATTTTTTTCAATGAAATCTACGAGTCTTTTATAAAAGATTTTTTCAATTATTTTAGAAAAAACAGATAGTAGAGAGACTGGCCTATAATTTGTTATATCTGTTTTTTCACCCTTTTTGAACAATGGCTTCACCTTAGCTATTTTTAGCCTTTCTGGGAAGATTCCCTGAGAAAGTGAACTATTGCATATGTCTACCATGGGCTTAACTACCAAGGGTACACATTTTTTTAATGATATAGACTGGTATGTTGTCAGTACCAGAGGAAAATTTTGATTTAGCTCCCCTATTGTTTTTAGCATTTCCTGTTCATCTGTTGGGTGTAGGAAGAGAGACTTGTTACTAGGGATAGTTTTAATCTGATTTGCAGTAACAGCATTTTGAAAGTTTTGCTTCACCAGAATCTCAGCTGCCTCAGAGAAATATGAGTTAAAATTATTTGCTATCTGCTGGGGATCAGATATTACAGAAGTGTTTTCATTCAGTTCGATATTATGGTATTCTCTCCGTTTTACTCCTGTTTCATGCCTTACAATCTCCCATATGGCTTTCATTTTATTTTGTGCATTTGCTATGAAGGAGCTATTTGCCATTCTTTTTGCTTCTTTTATGACTTTAGTTAAAATCTTTTTGTAATTCTTAAAATAGGAATCAAATTCTGGGGATGTGGTGTGCTGTCTAGATATTTCATGAAGTAGTCTCTTTTTCGTCACAGATATTTGTATCCCTGTTGTGACCCATTTTATTTTCAGATCCTTTTTTGTGACTGTCTTTTTATGGAGTGGAAAGCAAAGTTCAAAATAGTAGGTAAAACTATTTAGGAATTTGTTGAACTTATCATTTGTACTTTTACATTCATAGATGTCTTCCCAAATTTCTTTACACAGATAGTTAAGGAAATGTTGTATATTCTGGTCATTATACTTCCTTTAGACATTCAGTTGAACTAAACGGTTTTCCTAAGCTTATACTAATTTCTTGGGCTGTGTGGTCCCCAAAGCCTGTATTGTGGGTTTGTGTTACATGTTTCAAGGGCACATTTGTAAATATTTGATCAAGGATTGTGGCTGAGGTTTTTGTGATGTGTGTTGGCAGTTCTATAGTAGCCTTTAAATTGAAAGTTGCTAAAGAGGTTCAGTAAAGCAGTTTTTTCATTAGACTCACTTGCAAAGTCAATGTTGAAATCCCCACATATAATTAGTTTTCTATTTTTTTGTGTAGTCTTGTGTAAGATATTTTCAAGGTTCTTTAACATAATGTTAATATTTCCAGTTGGTACCCTGTATAGACAAATTATATCAATTTTTTCGTCTGTGATTTCAATTCAATTTACCTCAATATCTTTCTCTATGGATAATTTTTCTACATACGGCATACATTTAAAATTTATGCTATTTTTAACATAAATGCAACTACCACCATATTTATACAATTTCCGACCAAAATAACTACCCAATACAAAATTTCGAATGCATAGCATATGAAGTTTCTCTTTGTCAATCCAATGTTCAGTAAAACATAATACAGAGATGTTTTTCATGTCACTTTCCAACAAAATTTGAAATTCATTTACTGTGTTGGATAGGGATTGTACATTTTGATGAAATACCGTCAGGTTTGGAGTTAAACACGAGTTCTAAAACTTACTATCCTTAGTACTTATATTTATATTGGAATTTCTGCCTTGAAGATAGTTTTTATTTTCAATTTTCACTTTTGAATTTTCACCCCCTCCACACGGTATCAGTTTCCCTTGTTCTTGATGATTTTATAGATGTGTGTAACCATTTTACTGAAATTCATTCTCCCAGACATGGATTTGTAACTGGAACCTTTGCCTTTTGCTGGCAAATGCTCTACTGAGGTATCCAGGCACAACTCACAACCCGCCCTTACAACTTCACTTCCAATGGTACCTCTGTCTTGCCTTCCAAACTATATGGAATTCTCACATGCATATCTTGCAGGACTAGCATTCTTGGAAAAAAGGATATTGCACAGAAATCGCTTACCATAGCCTAGAGGATTGTTTCTATACTCAATTTTCACTCTGAAGCTGTGTAATTGGTGATTAAGCTAAGTGATTGGTGATTTGAAACTTTGTGGCAAATAAAAACTGTATGCTGAACCAGGGCTCAAACCAGGAACCTTTATGCAAATGCTCTTCCAACTGAGCTATTCAGAGACAAAACACGACATACCCTTTCAACTTCACTTCTACCAATACCTCTCAACTATCTTCCTAGAGGATTGTTTCCTTAGGCTGTCGCTAAGCCATTTCTCCATGATATCCTATCTTCCAAGAGTGCTAGTACTGTAAGGTATGCAGGAGAACTTACATGAAGCTTGGAGTGTAGGAAAGAGGCGCTGGCAGAAGTGAAGTGGAGAGGCTGTGTCATGAGTCATATATGCATAGCTCAGTCAGTAGAGCATTTGCCCACAAAAGGCAAAGGTTTCAATTTCAAATCCCAATCCAGTCCCCTGCAAGGTTTTAATGTCAGGAAGTTTCCAATCACCATATGCTCTGCTGTAGAATGAAAAATAATTCTGCTACATTATTTTACTGTAAAGTTGCATTTCAGATAAATGCTGTTTCATGTGTTAACACACACAGATAGTAGCTATGTGGGCAGTGAAATACATAGGAACTGTACAAGTGGGTGTGTTTAATTATTTCATCCTGTAAGAATACATCACTATACATTCCAGTTTAGTCAGAATTATATATTCTGAATGTGGAATAACATCAATAAAATTAACTGTCTAGTGATAAATAAAAATGTTTCTTGCTGTTTTACATGTCTTGAGGTACTTTGTGCAAAGTATTGAAGTAGTTGTGCTTAGAATTACTGACAATGTTGTAGTAGCAGAAGATAAAGACATCTTGATGTCTGCCAGCTAACGTGTTTACTGTGAGTTGCAGACAAAAAAAATCATGTGCTGTAATCATAGTATACACACATCAAAACAAGTTTTGCATCACCTCGGTTCCGAGAGTTCCGGAACCTGCACAGAAAATTGAAATAGAGATCAACATAAACACCATGTCTTCTTTTTATTGCACATGAAAACCACACATTTCATGTTGTACCACCATACACTGAGACCTTCAGTGGTGGTGGTCCAGGTTGCTGTACACACCAGTACCTTTAATACCCAGTAGCACATGCTTTTGCACTGATGCATGCCTGTATTCGTCGTGGCATACTGTCCACAAGTTAATCAAGCCACTGTTGGTCCAGATTGTCCCACTCCTCAACGGGATTCGGTGTAGATCCCTCAGAGTGGTTGGTGTGTCACATCGTCCATAAACAGCTCTTTTCTATCTATCCCAGGCATGTTTGATATGGTTCATGTCTGGAGAACATGCTGGCCACTCTAGTTGAGCAATGTCGTTATCGTGAAGGAAGTCATTCACAAGATGTGTGCGATGGGGCATGAATTGTCATCCATGAAGACGAATACCTCACAAGTATGCTGCAGATATGGTTGCTCTATTGGTCGGAGGATGGCATTCTCTTATTGTACAGCTGTTACGGCAACTTCCATGACCACCAGCAGTGTACGTCAGCCCCATGTAATGCCACCCTAAAACAGCAGGGAACCTCCACCTTACACTGTACAGTGTGTCTAAGGCATTCAGCCTGACCGGGTTACTTCCAAACACGTCTCTAACGATTGGTTGGAGGCATAAGTGACACTCATCAGTGAAGAGAACATGATGCCAATCCTGAGTGATCCATTCGGCATGTTGATGGGCCCATCTGTACTGCGCTGTATGGTGTCGTGGTTGCGAAGATGGACCTCGCTATGTATGTCAGGAGTGAAGTTGCGCATCATGCAGCCTATTGCACACAGTTTGAGTCACAACACAATGTCCTGTGGCTGCACGCAAAGCATTATTCAACATGGTGTTGCTGTCAGGGTTCCTCTGAGCCATAATCCGTAGGTAGTGGTCATCCACTGCAGTATTAGCCCTTGGGCAGCCTGGGCGAGGCATGTCATCGATAGTTCCTGTCTCTCTGTATCTCCTTCATGTCCAAACAATGTTGATTTTGTTCACTCTGAAAAGCCTGGACACCTCCCTTGCTGAGAGCCCTTCCTGGCACAAAGTAACAATTCGGAAGCGATCGAATCATGGTATTGATTGTCTAGGCATGGTTGAATGACGGACAACATGAGACGTGTACCTCCTTCCTGGTGGAATAACTGGAACTGATCGGCTGTCGGACCCTGTCTGTCTAATATGCGCTGCTCATGCATGATTGTTTACATCTTTGGGTGGGTTTACAGACATCTCTGAACAGTCAAAGGGACTGTGTCTGTGATACAATATCCACAGTCAACGTCTGTCTTCAGGATTTCTGGGAACCAGGGTGATGCAAAACATTTTTGGATGTGTGTTTTTACTTATTATTTCTATATGACTTCCTAATGAACAGGGAACAAATAACAGCAGAATTTTTGTTATTTGAGCAACAAAAGGATAGAATTTTTTGTGTTTCATAGTATGGTGATATGGATCAATAATGGCACATGTCCCTTGCCCTCCTAAAAAAATTATCTTCACAAACTGATTTCACATCCTGCCCCACCACATGGACAGTTATAGCAGTTTAGTATCAGTTTCAAGAAAACCAGAACTCATACTGGATATTGAATAGTAGCAAGTGTAGGGCTTTTCATAGCCATTTGGTGTGAAAACTCTAAACTACATGACCATTTGTCACCATTCTTCTTCTAACTGAAGAAGCCAGATGACTCTGGGGATGATTTCCAGTAGCATTATGCCTTCAGTTTGCTATGCCTTTTCTTGTATTACCAGTCAATGTGATAACAATACTAGGAATGAGAATGTGGAAAATATTCATACGTATCTGAATGTTATCTGTCTGACAGTTCTCCCAACTTTTAGTGCTTCCAGTAAATTAATAAGTGTTTCCAGCTCCCTTCCTCCCCCCACAGCCAAGTTCTTGGGTATGCTCATGTATGGTGTGTGAACATTTTCTTCGGACCAAAAAAATTGTAAGACTTTTATAGGTTAACGGTCTTTTAGTGATGCCATGTCAGGATGCTCAGTTTTGTACCTGTAACAGTGAACAAAAGAACTAGCGATTTGTAACTCAAAGTAAGGAGTGTTGTGCAGTGTATTCTAGATAACTACGCATTAAGCATCATGTTGGGTCTTACTGAAACTTATGAATGGTTTAACATAATTATGATGCCACTCGGAAAAAAGAACTAGTTTACACTGTAGCACGAAGAGAACGCATAGTCCTCTGTTAGATTTTCACACACATGAAACTTAACAGGCTGAAAAGTAATTGAGTTTAATAAATGTTATTCCCCAGCATTCTGTATCAGAAACATAACACAAACAAACACAACATACTCTCCTATCTAGTTATTGTTGATCATAGGTTGGTGTTGAAAAAGCAGAGAATTCATGATATTTGGAAGTGAATGCAAGCTTACATGTGACTACTTTTATACAGCTTAAATGGCTTTTCATTAAAAATCAACTGAGGTTTGGCCATGGCAACCTCTTAATCACACACTTTGCTCAGATTATTCTGAATGCTTGTTTCTTGATCAAGGAAAGCTTTTGATTCATTGTGACACTGTCATTTATTGCATAAAATACATATTATGTGGAATACAATCTGAATTAGTGAGTAAACAAAGAATTTTTTGAATGCTACAATCCAGTTTGTCATATACACTGTGTGTTTCTCATAAATACCCACAACAACAAGAAATACGTTGATATTCATCACACACAAATTGATTAGTGAGCAATTTCAGTAGTACTTTAACAATGTTCAGAGCTGTCTGTAAATATTAGCAAATGTCATGTGACACACTCAAGTGCAGTTGCAACAGTATTTGCAGTCAGGTAGGTCTGTCTGTCAAATACTGGTAAAGGACACTTTTCATTAGCATTAGGTGAGGTAAGAGTTACATAGAGACTCCCCTTTTGTTTTTCATTGTTGATGTGCAATATATGTATCTAACACACACCAAAACACGGATTGGTTTTTAGTCTCATACATATTGCCGTGTCAGATTGTACCTTGCAGTTTTAGTTTATTAGAAATAAAAGTGCATTAAATACGGAGTTAATGTTTTTGCAGTACACTGATGCTGAAATTAAAACTGACTTAACCGATCAAAAAACAGGATTCACATGTGATCATATCACACTTGAATCTATGACGCAATGAACATTCAAATTAAGGACTGTTCTGTATCAAGGCATGCTTTATAACCATGCCATGTTTTGTGTGAAAAAAAAGACACTTATCAAGTTCCATCATGAGGGCAGCATCTACTTTAGGAATACATCATTTTAAGTTGTGAATGGATTTTTGGCCTGTGACTGGGATAGACGTACAGTACATAATTCTGAATATGCTTGGTCCATCTATAGTGTTATAAAATGTAAATAACTGATATGTCATTATTCTTGTACTGTTAATTATTATTGCAGTGGTTGTGGTGGTGGTTATAGTATAATAGTACAATAGAACTTTTAGTAATGTTGCAAAGTTATGAAAGTACCCAACCCTACCGTAAAATAGGGTGCATTGTTGATTGATAGAATTGTGTAGAATGTTCCTCATAAAATATGGTAAGAGTTTTTGCTCACAATGATAGCACTCGTAAGAATGTGTAATTAAGGAAGACCCCTCTTCAAGTCTATTAGGTGGAGTAATATCCTAAGTATAGTATGTCCGTATGACTGGATAAGAATACTGGTAACTCTGCAGTTAAGCGCCCTCGAACAGTAAACATGCAATTCGTGTTGATAAATGTAGGGGTAATTAGCCTTCTCCATTTCAGAGTATGGACATCATAACAAAGTCTAGATAATAAAACAAATACACATAATATCCACTTTGTAACTAATAGACAAATGTATCATAGCCTTCCTAATCCAGAATAGGTAGGTGAGCATAATTTCAGAATGTAATTTGTGTGACACTAAACAGGAAAAATGTGGACAACTTGCCAAAACCATGCTTTGCATGGAAATCTATCACAGAGTTGAAGTAACAGCCAATTGAAGATTATGGTTACTATGAAATTTTTAAATTATTGAAGTACAGATCAAAAACTGAACAGTTTTCTCTATCATCAATTTTATTGTCACTTCAAATGGCTCAATATTTTTCATAAAGATTGAAGTTATTGATTTTGTCATCTTTAGTAGGTTCCTACAGATAATACTGGTGTACAGCATACATCTTGTAATTATATTCTGTATCAGTTATTATCAGAACTGAAAACATTTAATACTTCATTTTTCAGGTCTCATGGAGTACACAAAATTCATAAGCTGGAAAAAAGTGGTTTCCGATATGTCAGTAATCATTGGGTTTATCTCGTATATTCTGACCTTATAACTACAAAGTATATTTGTGATCAGATAAATGCAGATTTACAGTGCAAACCCACAAATTCTTATTATGTTATATTTGTTCCATGTGAACTTGTTGCTCTCTTGAATCTTTTGGAAGAGGAAGGTGTGTTTGGTCTAGTGACTGTATACAGGTTTATGTGGGAAATGATTTCTCTAGATAGTAGTGTACTGTCATTTGAATTACCAAACTTGTTTCGTATGCTGTTTGTGGATGGAGATAAATCATTTCTTCCTGCAGTGGCCCACTCTCTTTGGTCACTGCAGATACTCTTTGGGAAGATACCCATGACTGTAATGTGTGGAAAATTTGCATCACAAGTGTGTAAAATATTGAATATTCTATTGAAGGAGTTGGGGAATCCCACAAAACAAGAGGCAGATATTGACTGCTTAGTTATAGTAGATAGGGATTTTGATTATGCATCTGTGTTGCTTACAGCAGTTACATACGCTGGGCTACTGGATGAAGTTTTTGGAGTTAAGTGTGGAACTGTTGAATTTGATGAAAAAGTTACTGGTACAAAAGGTACTGTAAATTATCGGCTAACTGATGAAGATGATATTTATCATGAAATGAAAAATAGACATTTTTCAGATGTATATTCCTTCTTAAGCACTAAAAAAGAGGAACTTCATAGTGAGTATAAAAGGTGTCAAAAAATGGGTCTCCAGGAAATGAAACAGTATGTTGCAACTGATCTGCAAAAAGTTAAGGAAAAGAAACGCTCACTTTCGTACCATATTGGTGCTTGTGAAATCATCATTGGAGAAATGGGACACCGATATGAAGCTTTGCACAAATTTGAACAAAACACGTTGGAAGGAAAATCTAGAGGTGAAAATTTCACGTATTTAGAGGATTGCTTAGCAACACAGTGCGTGAACAGATTTACTTGTCTTCGATTACTATGCCTCATGTGCCTAACACAGAATGGACTAACTCAGGATGAGAGTTCTGCATTTATGAAGCAGTTTCTGCATTCGTATGGGTATGATAATCTGACATTATTCTATAACTTGGAAAAGCTTGGACTGTTTGTAAGACATGACACTGACACTGGTGAAACAACTGGAAAATTAACTGATCGAGTAGCTCAAGTTGTGTCCTTAAACAGGAAAAGTAGTGCCTTTCATAGTATTGCACAAAAGCTGAAATTGTTTCCAGAAATCAAGGATGACTTTGATCTTAAAAAACCAAAAGATATGGGTTACGTGTTTAGTGGGGCGTACATTCCTGCAGTGTGCCAGCTAGTTAATTTACTAACCCAGCATGACATGCCACTTGATGATATAACAAAATTGTTGCCAGGCATACAAATAAATATTTCTTCTAAGGATGCATCAAAGATTAAACGCAAAAACTTTTTGGTATATTTTATTGGAGGTGTGACATATGCTGAAACAGCAGCATTTCAGCTGCTTGAGAAATTTACGGACACAAGAATAATAGTTGCTGGTACAGGTGTTATTAATGGTTGCTCATTAATACGCAGTGTTGAGTAAATACAAATACAGCTTAAGTTAACTGGTGAATGCATTTCTAGAAGAAGTAGTATTTTTACTTTATTTAAATATGAGATTATAGATAAATTTCTTTGAACATTTGAAATGTAATCTTATTTTTAAAGCAGCTTCAATGTTATGTGTGTGTTGTTGGCATGTAAGTTATGTAATGAAATATTTAATTGTAGTTGTGTCTCATTTAATTCTGTAAATAAAGTATACATTGTATGTTAACTATCATATAGAAAAATGTCACATATGAAAAATATTACAAGCACAAATTTTAGTTATCTGGTAGTAATATATTAGTGTGCAAAGATTAGGCATAATCATCTAAAGAGTACAACTGTAATAGAAAAAAAGTGGCCTTCACTGTAAATGATCAACAAGATTTGCCCATAAATTGAAATTGTGCTACCTGTGTAGGAATGGAGTACACCATACTTAGAATAGACCCGTGATTGAGTGATAACAAAAACAGTGCATTAGATCCATGTCTCAGTTGCGTTTGACTATCATTAAGAGTGAAATGTAGTCTCTTAGTATAATTTGCAACATAATGTCATAAAGGCCCTGTTTGTTCCCTGCCTTGCGGGGTTGAATCTTTGGACATCTTCCATACACAGGCTATAATCTCTGCGGATTGGAATATTTTACAAGGTTGTCATTTCAAGGATCTGATGACAGTTCTGAGACACAGGAAATGTTTATTATACCCTAATTTGTTTATTGTATGGCATAAATTAAGAGTTTTTTAAGCATAAGAATAGCTATATATACATAGATTACTAAACTATTACATACCAACGCTTCAGTAGTCTGGTCCCTTCAACCCCCACAAACAAACCAACCAACCAGCCAACACTTCAGTACAGCTCTCCAACATTATTAACACACATGACAATAGGTATAGGTGAATATCAAGGTGTTTTATATAGTTTATCACATCTCTCATCACTGTCAGGAAATCTTTGAAAGATGTATGGGACATGTTGATGCAACATTATCAACTATCTGTTGTTCACTATCTCTTGTTCAGCACCACAGTCACAAGGTGGTGATGAAGATTTGACCCACTTGTGGAGGGTGCCTGCACATTTTCCATGGTCTGTTCAAATGCAGGTCATAGTAGTCCAAATTGCCTGAGGCCTTGTCAGATCCAGGTAGCTTCTCCTGGATGCAGGGCAGTTTCAGACACTTTGGCAAACAGCATTTCCATTCATTAATGGCATTGAATTCATTTTTAGTAAGAATCCTGGCCATGATAAGAGTGGAACGTCTTGCTCTTTTAATCTTTTTCACTCCACAGAGAATTTAAAAGTCAAAGTTGTCAACAATCTCCTGGTACTCACATAGTTCTACCCTCTTCTGCCTGATATCAGGAGTTAACATGTGACTCAAGATAGATAACCAATATGTGGGAGTAGATTGTATTGACCCAATTTCCAATACAGCTGCTGGTGACCTTATGGTGCCAACAGTCTCTAAGAAGGGTAAGATCGAGTACTGTGCTGACACATATGACCGTAAATCGTTTCCCTCCCTCACTACACCACGGGAGGAACATAGGGCTACAGAAAGAAGAGAGCCATATTCGCCTCAGTATTTAGTCTGTAGCAGAATGGATGGGGTCTCCTTTCTACGTATGAAGCCTCAATTTTTTGTTGAACGTCTTGAGGATAAGTTCGGGAAAGTGACAGCGCTGTCGAAGATGAGAAGCGGTGCAGTCTTGATTCAGACAGCATCCCCAGCCCAACCCCGGGCGTTACTCGCTTGTGACCAGCTGGGTGATATTCCTGTTTAGATCACTCCCCATAAAAGCCTGAACATGGTCCAGGGGATTATTTTCCATCGCTACCTCCTCATGTAGTCTGACGACCAGCTCGGCGCCAATCTAGCATGGCAGGGTGTTCATTTCATCCGGCGCGTTTACAGGGGACCCAGGGACAACAGGGTTGCTACCGGTGCCTTCATCTTGGCCTTTGAGGGTGATTCATCGCCTGAGAAGGTCAAGCTGATGGTTTACCACTGTGACATTAAACCATATGTCCCTCCCCCAATGCTGTGCTTTAAGTGCTCATAGTTCAGGCATATGTCTTCCGTCCGCCACCTGCATCAGCTGTGGAGAGCACCACTCCCCCTGCTTGCCAGACTGCCCAGTACTCGGAAAGGAGTGGAAAATCATGGAGTACAAGACCCTGGACCAGTTGACTAACCAAGAGGCTAAACGTAAATTTGAATGATTACTCTGAATTCGGTTGATGTCGACATATGCTGCAGGTACATTACCATCGCCATCACAAGTACAAGTCACATCACACTTTGTACCACGAACAGTGGGCCCTCCAGGCCTTCAGAATACATCTGCCCCCTTGGTGGTAGGGGGAAAAAATCTTCCGTTGTTCCCAAAGTACGTACTTTCTCCAGCTGGAGAAGCAACAGCCTCCTCTCGTGCGGAAGGGGTCCCTTGGGACCCTCTCTCCCAAGGTCTCCACTAATGCCACAGTGCCAGTGGCTAAAGGAGCTAAAAGCTGCTGGACGAAGAGCTTCAGTCTTCCTCCATGCCTGAAGCTACTTCAGAGAAGTCCTCCCAGCAAGCCCCTAAAGAGAAGCAAGAGGGCAAGCAAACAAAGAAGTCTGCTAAGAAAAAGGACCCTCCGGTGGCCCCACCACCACCACCACCACCACCACCACCACCACCACCACCACTACCTACCAATTGTGCACCTGCGGATGAGTGGAGATTTCAGTGTCCCCTGAGGATCTGGATCTCACTGGTGCCTCATCCACAATAGGAATGGATACAAATACTCAGTTGGTGGCAGCAGGTGACCCTGAGGTGTAACGTGCCTCCTTGCATGCTTCATGCCTTCCCAGCCTCATGATATCTTCTATGTCCTAAACTCGGTATGAAGTGAACCTGTGCCTCTTCAAACCCCTCTTGAAGCTGTGGCTGTCAGGATAAGGATGACAGGAAATAACTGTCTGCAATGTGTATCTTCCTCCAGATGGTGCAGTACCCCTTTACGCATTGGCTGCACTGATTCATCAACTCCATAAACCTTTCCTACTTCTGGGAGATTTTAATGTGCATAACCCCTTGTGGGGTGGCACTGTGCTTACTGGCCGAGGTAGAGATGTCGAAACTTTCCTGTCTCAACTCAACCTCTGCCTCTTAAATACAGGTGCCCCCACACATTTCAGTGTGGCACATGGCACTTACTCGGTCATTGATTTATCACCCTGCACCCCAGGACTTCTCCCATATGTACACTGGAGAGCTGACAATGACTTGTGTGGTAGTGACCACTTTCCCATCTTCCTGTCACTTTCCAAGTACCATTCCCCTGAATGTCTATCAAGATGGGCTTTAAACAAGGCAGACTGGGAAGCTTTCACCTCTGCTGTCACTGTTGAATCTCCGCATCATGGTACCATCGATGTGGTAGTTGAGCAGGTCACTAGAACGATTGTTTCTGTGGCAGAAAACGGAATCCCTTGTCCTTTAGGGTGCCCCCGACGAAAGTCAGTACCTTGGTGGTTGCCGGAAATTGCTGAGGCCATTAAAGAGCATCGGTGAGCTCTACAGCGACATTAGTGACATCCTTCCCTAGGGCCCCTAATAGCTTTTAAACAGCTCTGTGCCCACGTTCACCAGCTTGTAAAAAGACGGAAACAGGCATGTTGGGAGAGGTGCGCCTCGATCATTGGGTGCCATATGTCACTTTCCCAAGTCTGGACAAAGATCAGACATGTTTGTGGGCACCAGACCCCGACAGGTGTTACTGCCATTAACATCAATGGTGTGTTATCTACCGATGCAAAAGCAAT
The DNA here is from genome assembly GCF_021461395.2 of Schistocerca americana. Taxonomy (NCBI): domain Eukaryota; kingdom Metazoa; phylum Arthropoda; class Insecta; order Orthoptera; family Acrididae; genus Schistocerca; species Schistocerca americana. The sequence continues at coordinate 652,785,319 of NC_060130.1, read as the reverse complement.
TGCCGAGCACTTTTCTGAGCACTATGCTTGAGCCTCCGCGTCAGAGAATTATCCCCCAGCATTTTGCACTTTCAAGCGGTGGATGGACAGGAAAGCCCTCTTAGTTCACTGACCATCACAGTGAACCGTATAATACTCCATTTATAGAGTGGGAGCTCCTCAGTGTCCTTGCACATTACCCTGACGCAGCTCCTGGACCAGAATGGATTCACAGTCAGATGATCAAACATCTCTCGTCCGACTACAAGTGACAGTTCCTCGTCATCTTCAACCAGATCTGGTGCGATTTGCAATGGCGGGAGAGCACCATCATTTCAGTGCTCAAACCCGGTAAAAACCCGCTTGATGTGGATAGCTATCAGCCACTCTTTGTAAGCTGTTACAACGTATGGTAAGTCGGCAGTTGTGCTGGGTCCTGGAGTCACGTGGAATACTGGCTCCATGCCAGGGCGGTTTCTGCCAGGGTTGCTCTACCACTTATAATCCAGTTTCCCTTGTGTCTGCCATCCGAACAGCCTTTTCCAGAAGCCAACACCTGGTTGCCGTCTTTTTTGATTTACGAAAAGTTTACGACACAACCTGGCAACATATCCTTGCCACATTATACGAGTGTCCGGGGCTGGCTCCCGATTTTTTATTCAGAATTTCCTATCACTCCATACTTTCTGTGTCCACATTGGTGCCTCCAATAGTTCCCCCATATTCAGGAGAATGGGGTCCCGCAGGGTTCTGTATTGAGTGTATCTCTATTTTTAGTGGCCATTAACAGTCTAGCATTAGCTGTCGGGCCGTCAGTCTCACCTTCTCTGTATGCAGACGACTTCTGCATTTCACACTGCTCCTCCAGTACTGATGTTGCCAAGCGGCGCCTACAGGGAGCCATCCACAAGGCTCAGTCATGGGCTCTAGCCCACAGCTCCTAGTTTTCAGCAACGAAGTCATGTGTCATGCGCTTCTGTTAGCATCGTATCATTCATCCGGAACCAGAACTTTACCTTAATGATGATCCACTCATGCCGTGGCGAGTCGTTTCTTCTCTGTACTGACTCCTTGAGCAGCCTACAAGCTATTGACCATTGCTACCCCCGCCAGCCTTTGGTAGTGACCATCCAAGAGTCCATCTGTGCCCTGGAATAGCCCAATCATTCCGTGGTGTTTGTGTTAACCCCAGGCCAGGAAATGAAACTGCTGACAGGTTGGCCAAACAGGCTACACAGAAACCGCTTCTGGGGATCGTCATCCCTGTAACTCACCTGCGATCATTATTATCCCACAAGGTTTTTTTGGCTTTGGGAGACAGAATGACATTATCTCAGTACGCACAACAAACTGCGTGCCCTTAAGGAGACTACAAATGTGTGGAAGACCTTCTTGCGGGCCTCTCGCTGGGACTCTGTGGTTCTCTGCCCGTTCTGCATTGCCCATACGTGGCTAACACATGGTTTCCTCCTCTGTCATGAGGACCCACCTCGGTGTCACTGTGGCTCACATATGACTATCGTCCACATCTTGCTTGACTTCCCACTTTTAGCTGCTCCGTAGTGGACTTTTAACGTTCCCAGCACCATACCTTCGGCGTTGGGCGACAACGTCTCAACAGCAGATTTAGTTTTACATTTTATTGTGCCATCTAAAGGTGGGCATTTAGCCTTCTCTCTGAGGTTGCCACATTCCCTCCATTTTAACTCTGTCGCACTTTCTTTGTGTTTGTTTGTTTTGGTGGTGGTCTTTTCCCTACATGTTTTCATCTCGCCTTGTCTTTTTGGGGTGGACGTTTTAATGTGTTGCAGAGTGGCTGGCTCACCCTCTTTTATTATTGAGATCAGCCAGCCCAGACCATTTGCTCTATGGTTTTAATACCTTCTTCTACTTTTCCTTGTGGTGTATGATTTGCCCATGTTTTGTTCGTTCCATTTGTTTTCTTTTTAGGTGTGGTGTTGGGTGTTTTTGTACCTTGAGCTTTGCTTGCGTCGTGAAAAAGGGACTGATAACCTTGTAGTTTGGTCCCTTTATACCCCAAACCAAACAACCAATATAGCTCATCAGACACCTTGTAGAGAACATGCCACATCCCTGCCAAGCATGTGTGGAAGATAGGCTGGACCATATACTTGAGTAGCTGTTTTGTTGTGTGGGATGGGGGGAGTCAAGAATTTTGTTACTAATTACAGGTTTTGTTAGTCAAGTATCTCCTGATTCAACTTGACCATATTTTTTCGCCCTTTCAAGATCCTATTATAGAAAATAGCCTCTCATTTCTTGATTATCCTTAACTTACGGATTCTAGTATAAATTAGTAATGCTACTAACTAAACTTTCCAGTGATCTATTATCAATTCATAGATCAACACACAGTCCATTACTTCAAGTTGCATGTCACGTGGTATATGAGTGAATACACACTCATCATTGACGCCAACAACTGTAATGTAATACACTACAGTACAACATTGCTGCCCGCATCTCCTGGTCGTGCGGTAGCGTTCTCGCTTCCCACGCCCGGGTTCCCGGGTTCGATTCCCGGCGGGGTCAGGGATTTTCTCTGCCTCGTGATGGCTGGGTGTTGTGTGCTGTCCTTAGGTTAGTTAGGTTTAAGTAGTTCTAAGTTCTAGGGGACTGATGACCATAGATGTTAAGTCCCATAGTGCTCAGAGCCATTACAACATTGCTGATATTCTGCTTTTGGTGGTGAACTTTTAATCACTGGAAGTTGTGGGATGGTCAGGCAAAGATAAACTTTACAAGGACTGTGATCAGTGATACTGTGCAAAATGCTGACCAAATGATGACAGTGATAATTCAACATCATGACTTTAGGTCTTAGTGTTGAAGTTTAACAATATTCTAGGACTCTACTCTCCTAGACTGTGAAACAGGGTATCGGATTCCATAAGTTTTTTGACAGAATATTTCATATCAACTAACTGCCACAAAACTCAAAGAATTGTCCAACGATAACCATTCTTTCTGGATTAACATGAAGTTTTTCTTTTTTTTTTCTTTTAATCAAAGGATGAGAATGATATGTTGTACAGCTCATGGATGCAGAAATAAAACTCAGAAGAAGCAGTGGATGTAGACTACTCCTAGCAGTGAATCCAAGAAATTCATTCAAACACTATTAGAAGAATTTTTTTAATGATTTCGTAAGATAAAAAGTCAAAGTAAAGCAAAAATATGTTTTTAAATACTGAAAGACTCTTGATGGGGGGGGGGGGGGGGGGAGATCCAAAATGGTGTGGGATATTCATTAAGAATATGGTTCTACATTGCAGGAAGAGCTCATACACTGTGACTTAACACACAGACACTACTAAACCAATTCAATTTAATAATTTTCAGCCTCCATGCTTAAAATCTGCACTTTAGTGCCATGTGACTATCAGCTCTTCACAAAGTGGTCTGGCTGGCTATGCACCAAAATCAATGTTTACTTGAAGTATACAGATCACAACAGCCTAAGTAAGATAGCAGAATTATTCATTGGCATACGGTTTTTAAAAAATCTTAGGCAGCAGTATAATAAGTGCTGTGCGCCTTTGTAGCTGCATGGTCAGAGCAACTGACTGCTGTGTTGAGGACACAGGTTCAATTCCCAGTACTTCCATTTTTTTTTTTTTTTTTTTTTTTTCGTGGGAGGACTGGAGGGGTCCAATCAGTCTCGTGATGCCATTTGAGGAGCTATGTGAATGAGAAGTAATAGCTCCCATGTCTGCAAGCCAACAACAGCCAGGAGAGCAGTGTGCTGATCCCATGCGCTTCCATACCATATCCAGATTGTGCCATTGGCTGAGGATGACATGTTGGTCAGTCGATCACAAGTGAATAGTTTGAAGCGAGAATTAGGAGCTTTGATAATAAGTGCTGGAATTTGGGAAATAAATGTATTGAAAAGTACAGCACACATTTACACAAGTCTGGTAAACGTTTTATGTGATATTTACGAGTTTTTGTTACAGACAAGGTGAATGTTGAGTTTAGAATGTGTGTGGCAGTAGGTGATATTACCACGTGCTTGACACTTACCACATTCTCAACTGACAACAAAGATACCATCACACAAAGTATAGCAGTGGCTCAACGAGTTTGTAATTGATGGGACCCACTATGTTATACTGGATGCCAAGTGTTCAACAGAAATGAAAGTAACATTGGGTATGCCAGAAGGGAGTGTATTGGGACCATTGATTACTGTTCTCAGTATACTTAAACAACTTCCCAGATATGGTCAGTATCGTCATTGTATTGTTTACTAACAATGCTGATGCCTACAGGAAACTGTTGTAATTGGACAATTGTAAAGAAAAGCAAAAAGACTTGGTCAACATTTCTGCTTGATCTTATGAATGGCAGCTCTGTTTAGATGTGGATAAATGCAAAACAATATCAAACAGGAAGATAGCAATTGTATCTGATGTCAAGATAAGATTTTAGACCCCATCACATTGTTGAAACATTTAGAGATAATGCACGTAAGTGATACAGAATTTGATGAACACAGGAAATCACTAGTAAGGAAATAAAAGAAAAGGCTTTGATAAGTAGAAAGGAGTCTGGTGAAGTGCAGTGAATTTTTAAAGGGAACTACGCACAAAGCCCCATGGAGACCAATCCTAAAACAGTAGGCATGACCCCAGACATTGAACAAATTGACACAAATGCTCTTAGGGTCTTAACAGATTGGTGTAGCCCATACAAATGTGTAACAGAAGGGCTGAGCAACATTGTTTTGGAGTCTGGAAGAAAGGCGACATTGTTCTTGCGAAACCTGTTGGACAAATTTGGAGAACTGGTATTCAGGGAAAACTGCTACACTACTGCCACCTCCCCTGCATATCTCATGTAAGAAACATGAGGAAAAGGTAATAGAGAACAAATATAGGTAGTAATTTTTGTCTTACTCAGTACACATATGGAATAGATCTGGAAATCACTAATACTGATAAGAAGAGAACTGTCATGTTCTTTGCAATAGATTTTGGATTATATATGTAGACATACACCATACATCCAAAATTTTTTTGATACTGATTTATTCCTGACTTACAAACGAAGTCAGTGCAGCAACTATAGTGGCAGCTTGAACTAATAACTGATGTGTATTCGACCGGTCGGTTGTGACCAGGCAGTGTTAAATAGTGGACCTGCGACAATGTGTCAACATTGTTGTGTCACAAACCGTGGTTGAGCAACAGCTCTAAATCAATTGTTCAAGACATTATAGAGAATGTTTTGAAGAAGAGAAGTGCAAAGTTTGTCCAGACCTTGACTTCCGAACTAAATTGATGACACACACACACACACACACACACACACACACACACACACACCTGCCGCAACTTCTTTGAAATGCGAAATGGGAAAAATATTCATGGGTGGTGACACTGGGTGTTGTCAATACGAACCTACCACAGAACAACAAAGTGTAGGCATTCACATACAGTGTCAACACTTTGACGACATTATCAACATCCAAGCCAATGTGACACATGAGTTGAACAATGTCCCAAAGAAGTACTTTTCTGAAAGTTTCGTGTGGTTGTATAAACATCCTGTGCACTGTACTCAAGTGGGGGTGACTATGTAGAACACCTGAAGTATCAAAACTACCATCTTAACTTTCCTCTGTCTTTTATTAATCCAGTCTCCAAATTTTTTGGAGTTATGGGATATGATTACCAAACTGTCATTGGAAGCTGTGAGATCAATTACATGTCTGGGTATGCATTTGAAGCAATCTTAAGTTCAGCTCTTGAACTTTGTCCCCCTCCCCCCCCCCCCCCCCCCACACACTTTGTGTGTGTGTGTGTGTGTGTGTGTGTGTGTGATGTATAATTGTCTCAGATAGCACAGGCAGTATAAACAGGTCACTGTACCTTGAGGCAACCGTTAGAGAAAGGGAGTTACCATGCAAGAGCAGAATTTGATCATATTTTCGAGGGTAAGATACAGTGTTCCTCTACCATACAGCATTGTTTTTACACTACAATGATGAGTGGTATAGACATTAATGTCAGTGGTGTTCAAAACCAGAAAAAGTCCCTAAAATTTAACAAGGCACCATGGCCTGATGGAATCTGTCAGATTCAGTGCAGAACTTGCAGCTGTGTTAGCAGCCATTTCAACAGCAATATGTTGTAGCTCCCTTGAATAAAAAACTGTGCCTAGTGGGTGGGGGAGGAGGCAGCAAGTTATCTTGGATGTGGAATCATTCACAGAAGTAGAAGTAACTTCAGTGTTGCCGCACAGAAGTGTCTAGACATGTCCTGTTCATGTTATATATTAATGACATGACAGACAATAATTGTAGCTTCAGAATTGGTGCAGATGATGCAGTTATCTATAATGAAGTACTACCTGAAAAACAGCTGCACAAATGTCCACACCATTTTTGATAAGCTTTCAAAGTGGTGCAAAGACTGGCAATTTGCATTAGCCCCCTCATTTCTGAGCTTAGATTTTATGAATGGAAAGTTTATATTGGTGGCCAATGCATCGTTCTGGGACAAAATAAGACTAAAACACTAAATTTGAAAAATTAAACAATGGAAAGTCCAGGTTGAAACATCAACAATTATGGAAATGATAGATTGCTACTCACCATAAAGATTTGCCAATAGACCCAACAAAATGATTGTTACACATTTAACTTTTGACCAAAGCCTTCATCAGAAAAGAAAAAACTGTACATTCTCACAGCCAAGCATCACCACACACACATATGACCTCTATCTCTGGCTGCTCAGACAAGATTACATGTACATGACTACTCTGTAAATCACACTTAAGTGCCTGGCAGAGAGTTTATGAAATGACCTTCACAATAATTCTCTATTATTCCACTGGTGAATGGCATGCAGAAAAAATGAACACCCGTATCTTTCTGCATTGAGTTCTGATTTCCCTAATTTTATTATGGTCATCTCTCCCTATGTAGATCAGCGGCAACAAAATTTTTTCCACATTCAGGGAAGAAAGTTGGTGATTGAAATTTCGTGAGAAGATCCTGCCGTGACGAGAGAACGCCTTTGTTTTAATGATGTCCACCCCAAATCCCACATCATGTCCATGACACTCTCTCTTGTATTTCTCTATAATACAAAACATGCTGCTCGTCTTTGAACTTTCTCGATTCCATTAATACTACTTAGTAAGGATCCCACACCATGCAGCAGTACACCTAAAGGGGACAGACAAGCACAGTATAGGCACTCTCTTTAGTAGATCTGTTACATCTTATAAATGTTCTGCCAATAAAATGCAGTCTTTGGTTCACTTTACTGATGGAGCATGCATGGACTAGTGTTGGCAGACAAAGCTATCTGGTGCAGTGCCAGGAAGCTATGGGGAAGGGAGGTAAGAGAGAAAGGGAGCGCAAAGTAGAGGAGCAGAGAAGGGAAAAGATCGGTGGGTGCACAGGCAGAGAGCAGTGCACAATAAAGGTAAGGGGACATAAGTTGGCAGGAGTTGATAGGACAGAGGGGGCCGAAACTGTTGTGGGGTGGAGGGTGGGGGACAGTAGGTTGAGGCCGGGATGATTTTTTTGTGGGAAGTAGGTTGTAAGGGTAACTCCCATCTGTGCAGTTCAGAAAAGCTGGTGGTGGAGGGGAGAATCCAAGTGGCTTGGGTTGTGAAGCAGCCATTGAAGTTGAGAAGGAAAGGTTTACAAATAAATCCATGGCACAGCCATGGGCTCCTACTGGGCACCCTCCTATGCCAGTCTATTTATAGATCATGTAGAGGAAACCTTCCTAGCCCCCCAAACCTGTGGTCTGGTTCAGGTTCGTTTATGATATCTTCATGATCTGCACGCAGGGCCGGGACACCCTATCATCATTCCTGCCCCACCGTAACACCTTTTCTCCCATCCACTTCACTGGGTCCTTCCCAACCCTGTGTGCAACCTTCGTGGACATTGACCACCTCCTGTCTCAGAGCTCCATCCACAGCTCTGTCCGCATTAAATCCACCAACAGTACCTGCATTTTGACAGTTGCTATCCCTTCCACACCAAAAAATCCCTGCCATACAGCCTAGCCACTTGGGGATAGCATATCTAGTGATAGCAGCTACCTTGCCCAATATGCTGAAAATCTCACTGAGGCCTTCATGGATAGGCACAATCCCCTAGGCCTAGTCTGCAAACAGATTTCCAATGCCATATCCCCACACACCTCAAACCCTCCCCCTTCCTTAAGAACCAGCTGAAAAGATGAGTCCCCTTCATCACCCAGTACCACTCCGGATTGGAACAGCTGAACCACGTCCTTCATCAGGGTTTTGATCATCTGTCACCGTGCTCTGATATGAGGCACATGCTACCCACGATCATCCCCACCCCTCATAAATTGGTGTTCTGTCGCCCACCAATTCTCCACATCATCCTAGTCCGTCCCTATGCCACTCCCAATTCCAAACCCTTGTCAGAGGGATCACATTCCTGTGGAAGACACAGGCACAACACCTGCCCAATCCAATCATCCAGCACTTCCTATTCCAGCCCTGACTAAGACTTATCCTACACCATCAGAGGCTGGGGCACATGTAAAAGCAGCCATGTCATGTACCAGATCTGCTACATTTATTGCTCAACTTTTTATATTGGTGTGACTGCCAACCAGATAGCCACCAGGATGAATGGTCACTGTCAAACTCTGACCAAGAGGAGAGTGGACCACCCTGTTGTACAACATGCAGCTGAACATAATGTGTTTGACTTCAGTGGCTGCTTCACAACCTAGGTCATCTGTATCCTCACCTCCACCACCAGCTTTTCTGAACTGCACAGATGGGAGTTATCCTTACAACACATTCTCTGCTCCCAACATCATCCTGCCCTCAATCTATGGTAAACTACTATCTCCATAACCTCTAGTCAATAGTTTCTGCCCCTTCTGTCCCATCAGTTGCTCCCAACTTATGTCCCCTCATCTTCATTGTGCACTGATCTCTGGCAGTGCAACCCACTGATCGATCTTTTCTCCTTCTCCGATCCAGGAGATTTGTGTTTAACATCTCGTCAACAACAAGGTCATTACAGATGGAGCGCTTATGGCTTAGGGAAGGATGGGGAAGGAAATGAGCCATTCACTTCCAAGCGAACCATCTCAGCATTTTCCAGAAGCGATTTAGGGAAATCACGGAAAACCTAAATCAGGCTGGCCGAATGTGGGTTTGAACCATCATCGTCCTGAATGCAAGTCCAGTGTGCTGCGCCACCTCTCTCAGTCTTTGCAGCTGACATAGTGAATTGGCATCCTGGCTAGAGTACGCGTGAGATGTGTGTGCTTGTGTGTTTTCTTATCTGAAGAAGACTTTGGCTGAAAGCTCACTGTGTAACAGTCTTTTCATTGCGCCTGTATGCAACTCGGTGTGTGTCATCTTTACAGTGATTAGCAATCTACGCTTTTCATAATACTGTTGATATTCTAACTTTGGCTTTCCATTGTTTGAAGCTTAGAGATACAGCATTTTGGAAGATTAGTTCAAGTGGTAGTGAAAAACAGTAAAAATATCTGTATAATTTTGTAGATGTTGTAGAAACTGTTTTGGAAGAATTCCTGAAGAGGAAAGAAATAAAATATTTTCACGTTTCTACAACATGACATCAAAGGACGCACAAGATTCTTGTCTCCAAAGGCTGATTACTGTAGGTAATATTTCCAGAAGACGAAGAAGAGTACCAGGAGGAGGCAACTGCAAACCAAGATACAACAATTTTCAGTATTTTATTAATTACAGCACTGGGTGATCAGAGGTATGCAAGAAAGCTTTCTTAAGTATCTATGGTGTCACAAACCAAAGGGTAAGGAGGATAAGCAATCTGCTTGCTTGTGGAAAGTCACCTAGTGACCAGAGGGGTAAAAATGCATCGGGAAATCAAATCGGTGGTGCAGAAATAAGTTTGATAATTGATCACGTAAATTCCTATCCCCAAAAAATTACTCACTATGGCACAAGAGAACAGCGTTATTTAAATAGCCAACTTAATGTCAAAATCATGCATGAGCAGTTCAAATTACGACATCCCCAAGCAAGTAATATTAAGTACGAATTTTATTTAAAAATATTCAAAGAATGTTTTCACTTACATTTGGTCGACCACAAGTTGACACATGTAGTACTTGTGAAGCACTTCAAAAACATGTATTACTTGTGAAGCACTTCAAAATAAATTACAAAACAAAACACTGATTGAAAAGGCTAAGAGGGTTGCCGCTGCAGAAATGATGGTTCATAAACGCAGGGCTGCAAAGTTTTCTGCTCGTATTCGTGAAGTACAAGACAGTATTGTGTCAAAAAGACGAGGATGTTGCAGGTATTGCTATAGATTTTATGCAAAATCTGTCCCTTCCTACCATTCCAGTTCTGAAAGTTTTCTACCTTCGGCAACTCAATGTTAATGTATTCAATATCCACAACCTGAAGACAGGATATGCAACATTCTACATTTATCATGAAGGTGTAGCAAAGAAGGGTCCTGATGAAGTCTGCATGTTTTTGCTGGATTACATACAAGACGAGTTGCCACCAAACACAAAATACCTGTATATATTTTCAGATGGCTGCCCAGGGCAGAATAAGAATAATACTATGGTCAGGTTTGTCATGGCAGTTGCAGCATCTCAGCATTTACGCAGAATTTATCATTATTTCCCGGTCAGAGGCCATTCATTCTTACCCTATGACAGGGACTTTGCAGTGATTAAGAGGAAAATTCGAGCTGTCGATAGGATTTATAGCATCGTGCAGTTTGTACAACTTATTGTTGCTGCAAGTACCTTTAACAAATACCAGGTTAAAGTTGTTTCAACAGAGTTTGTATTGGCTTTCAAACAATGGTGGCCTAAATTTTACAAACACAATTCCTTGTCTTTGGAAACAATGAACAGCAAAGTGCTCACAAGGATTGAGAAACAATCCTTCGCCGTTTCAGAATTCATGGAATTTGAATACAACACTGAGTGTAGTGGGAACGTCATTGCAAAACGATACATTGGAAGCCTGGTGACACACGCTTTTCGTTTACTTCTTGATTTAAAAGCAACAGTAACTCTACCGAAGGCTGCAGCATATGAAAAATGTGTACCACTAAGTGAGAAGAAAATAGCTGTCCTCAAGAAATTGGAGCCGTATATTCCTGAAGAGCACCTATCCTTTTACAGAGCTCTCTACAACTGGCCTTCAGTTGACAGCAGAGGGCCTGGCAGTGAATAATAGACATGGGTACAAGCAATATTTCACCAAGCTTGCTATTTACCTGATTGTAATTTGTAGTTAAAAGTTATTGTCACAATCTGTTATGTACACATAAAATAAGAATTTTGGTAATGAGAAATAATATAGCTGACCTTCAGAAACTGTTATGTAGCCTAATAATAACAATTTTTGTATTGAACGTAATAAATTTACAAATAAACTGCTGAATAACACAGACTTACATTTCTGGCATCCAGCTGATTTCAGAAACAGCACATGTCCACAAACTTTGTGTATTTAAATCGTTATATAATCTAATCATTACATCATTGAAAATAGTGTCTGGACATTACCAGAAACTGTGCCATTCAAAGTAAAATAGAGCTGTCAAAGAAAATAGAATACTCAGGCCCACAAACTTATTTTTCCGCTTTGCTCAAAATCAACATGCTTGGACTAATGCTGTTTCTGCAATCAGTGATTCAAATGCTTCTCTAATAGTTTTCGTTTAAAGAAGAAAAAGTCTGTGTTTAACCAGAATATTGGCAAGGCTCATTGAAGCCTTTTTTATTGCTGGTTTATGCTTTACATAAGCTTTCAAACTTAATACATATGAATAGGATCACATGTTATTAAAGAATATCTGGTTAATTATGGAGCGCATCAGTGGTGAATTATGGAACCCATCAATTTAAATAATATTTAGCATTGATATTATCAAGGTCTAATGGTCATGAACAGTGCTGAGTTTCTGGGGTACCCTTGGGCATGTGTCCCATTTAACATTTTGAATCTACAGAGAGGGGAATAAACTACATTTTATTAATATTAAAAGACATAAAAGTCCTACACCAATGACACCATTTACAAAAGCAGGCGATGGTATTAGATTTCGCTTTATCTGGTGCATTTGTAAAACATATGTTGGTATTCCCTTCAGGTGTCATGACAGCCAGCCTCACAGCCTTTTCAAAAAGCGACTAGGATATTGACCTATACAATATTTTTGAAATCATTCCACATGTGAATATTTGGAGTCACATAAATAAATAAGTCTTATGCATTTAGATTTCAAAATACGTTTCAAGAAGGTACTGCTTTTATCATTATGCAGTGATGTCATTTATTGACTTCCATATTCAGTGTTGAAGAAGTTAAAGCAGTGGTTCTGAACCTATGGGGTGTGCCCACTCGGGGGTGTAATAATGCTAAATTGGGGGGGGGGGGGGGGGGGGTGCAAGCTTATTGAAAAGGGGAAAAAAATGAATTGCAAAAGTGATTAATTTAGTTAAGGGAAAGCAAAGCAAAATAAATTAAGTTCTGACATAAGAAAAAATTAAAATTCACATTTGCATTGATATAAAGCACTTATAAATAGGACTGTATCAGTATTGCATGATGCATTTACTAATTAACCTTTCAGTACTAAATTAAAATAAGTTCAGTTATTATCAGTTACAACCTTGGACCTGACCTGCAGAGCTAAGTTTTTTGGAGGAGAGTTTAGTATTACAAAAATCTTGAGTTCTTTTTCTTTGTTTGGCTGAGATCTGTATTTTTTCTTCAAAGCAGCCAACACAGAAAATCTGGTTTCACAAAGGTAGGATGCTGAAAATTGTAGTAGTATACAAAATGCTCTAGTTTTCAGTGCGAAACATCATCCATCTCTGCCCAAAATTCAAAGAGTAATTTCTTACTAAATTGTCTTTTGATTTCACCACTTGCCATGAATTGTATGAAGATTTTTTCTTATACAGTTGGAAAGCTATGGGAGTGTTGTGAAACATATCCGTAAACCACACGTTATGTGCTGCCATGTTTTTGTCATCAAGAAAATACTTTTTAAAATTGTTTTCCAGCATGGTTAAGTTATTTTCAGTGGTTACAAAAAAAAAAAAAAAAAAAAAAAAAAGTTTTTACATTTTTTGCTCAGCCTTCTAAGTTTTAACACACTCTTCAAATCTGAGAACATTTTTAGGAGTTTTTACTTTACATTTCTGCTTCACAATTCCAGAGAAACAAAATGCATTAACTTTGGTTCCAAATATGTGTATTTGGAGTTAAAATTTGAAGGTATTTAATTCCCAAATATGATGACCAAACGGCTCAGTTTCATCGCAAATAAATTGATCTCAAAATGTCTCATCTTTGTATCACTTTTCCTCTTCTAGAAAAATTTTGCAAAATGGCAATGAATTTACATATTCTTGGTAATTTGTAAGATTTGCAACTCAAGGTACAAAAAAGCTTTATTATTCATATATTGTTATTGTATGAGGAAGGGGGGATGAAAATTATGTTTGAAAATGGGGTTGTGAATACTGAAAGATTGAGAAACGCTGGTTTAAAGCGAATTGTGGAGTTCTATTTAAGTTTACAAATCGAAATGAATTCTAAGATTGTGTGGTATTTCTCATCCCCAGTGAATAAAAAGATTATGTTGATTAAGGGTGGTGATGAAAATGGCTGAGGTGGTGAATATAAGGAAAAGTGTAGAAATGGAATAAAGTGTGATGAAAATTTGCCATTCATGTGCAGGCCTAGTTCCATAAGTAGTGTCAATTATATCTTCCTGACTGTTGGACACTGAAGACTTCTGTACGAAGAATGAGTGGTTGATACTAAAATAACAAGAAGTTGGAGTTCAAAAGTTGTAAGAAAGTTGGGGCACTGGGCCTAGAAAGATGTAAATGCAGAATGAATATTTCCCAACAATGGTCAACAATTTCAGTTTCATGCTTTGGAGGAAGCAAAAAAGACCATATGACATCTCTCTGAAAGAAAATCTGTAAACATAAAGTAAGTTCAGCCCATAAAGCTGCTACTAAAATATTATCTGCAGTGAGTGAAAAATCTTCGGAATCTGTCAGTGTTAATATAAAATGATGGTGAATGGCAAACAGTAACAGCTAATGTTTCAAGAACTGCCTACAAAGTTGCCAGAAGGAAGGTTAAATGATTTTGAGTCAGAAATTAAATGCAGTGGACATTCATTCTAGGTTTGCATGTGTCAACATAAGACATATTGCCACAGAAATAAAGGCCAAAGTCACATAGCAAAAGTTCCTTGATACTCGAATAATGCTACTTTACATGATGAAACCAACTCTCTCTTTCCTAGCTTTGAGTGAAATAGATTGCATGATAGCTGAAGGTATATTCAGTGCTTAATGAATGACTTAAAGACTTCAGGTTTTCACCAAGAGTTTTTAAATGAAAATCTCACATATGTCATTACTGATGGCATGACAGTTATGTTATGGTAAAAGAAAGGTGCAGTTGAAGCATGCAAACAAGCTTTTCCACAAATTTTAAGTCGGCTCTCTACCAGCCTTAAGCTAGAGCTATCTGATGGTGATGATATAAAAAAGATATTCCTTAGGAAATAAATCATTTTAAATCTTTCTGGGATAAGCTCTACCCTCTACCATTAATTGCCAAAAAATGCCAGAGAAGTAAGAAGATATACAGAAGGACCTACAACCCAAATTCGTAAAATTGGCAGAGACTTGGATACTTTGTGGGTTGCCTCTAGCTTTAGAAGTGTTTCTTGGAGAAATTATGAGGCACTAGTTTCACATTTTACTAGTACTGAGAGTTTTTGACCAGACAGCACTGATAGGAAAATGTATGAAGATCTTGTAAAGAAAGTCATTAGTATTGACTTTATTTTGGATCTGGGTTTAATGATTGATGGGCTACAGGAATTATCTGACCTTTGTTTAGAACTGCAGGCTCTTGATTCTTCATACTGCCAGCAAAAAAATGAAAACACAACTCAGAGTGCTTGAAGAGAGCAAGGTAAACAGAGGTCCATGTTATAATGAAGCTCTCAAAGCAAAGAAGCAGTTATGGCTTAAGGAGATTCCTGTTGAGAAATGAAATGAAGAGAGGTGTACTCCTAGGCATAGTTGCATTGACCCAACATTATTTTATGAAAGGTTATGCAATCAAATGGAAAATAGACTTTAATGTGATGAAAATGACAGTTATTCATGCATTAAAGTACTAGATCCTTCTTACTGTTTTGATGATCCTGTCATAACTTCTGGTGAGAAAGAAATAAAAATTATGTTAAAGATTCAGATTTCCTGAAAGAAAAGTAATCGGAGATTGGCGAGAGTTCCTAGGAGAAAAGAAATATCCAGCTTCTCTACTGCCTCTGATAAACATGATTAACTGCATACCAATATATACCAGTGAATGTGAGAGGGAATTTTTACAAATGAACTTTATTTCAACCTCATTAAGAGCATCACTGCATCAGAAGACTGTTGCCAACTTGATGCCCATCAAACTAGCAGGACCTCCTTCACAACTTTACGCTTTATTTGGAGGCCTGGTTCCTAAATGGAAGACAGACAGCAAAAGTAAGGAGCAGATGCAGGAGAAATACTCATACAATATTCTGATGTCGATTCGGAACCTGCGTTAAACAACCAGCTTTATCTGGAAAGTATCTCTTTTAACCTTAGTTGTAGGTATTATATATAAATCTGAATTATTTGCTTATTTTAAAGTATGTGTTAAAAGTATGTTATAATTCCTTACAGCAATAATTTGTAAACATTAGAAATTGGCAACATGCCACTCAGAGTACCAATTAACTTTCCCCAGAAAATAAGCACTGGTCATGACAATAATAAAGTGAAGATCCTTGTAGCATCTACACTAATTTTGACATCTGTAGCTGATATTATCAAATTCACGAGAAGAAAACTTTGCAGTTTTGTTGTTAATACATATAAACTGTCGTGAATGTGATCATGGGTAATAGAATACATTTTCACCTAGAGGAACTGTAGTGTTTTGAAAGACCTAGACAATGCAGGATATTATACTGGTCATACAGTCAATGACGTGCTCTGAATTGCTCTTTTCTTGCAATCCACAGAAATTAATATGTAAATAAGTAAACAGTAACACATAGCAATATAAAACATTGTTTTTTGGTATTTGGTTTATGTTAGTTCCATAATACAACATGACACTAGCTGAAAGAAGCAGATAATTCATTATTGAGAAGCCTCTCATCTTTAACTGATATTTGCATCATATGGAATACTTTATCAGTTGTCAAATTTTCAATAAATTTTCATTAACACACAAAGAAATTATAAGCAAAGGTAGTGCATAGGCTAGTTTCAATAGGGTCACATTGATTAGTTTCATGAGCATGAGAGTGCCCTTGCTTGTAGTATTTTTCATCCATTACCACACCTTGTGGGTAAGTGTAAACACTAGTTGATCATTTCTACTGTGTATTATACTGACAGTGTGTGCTATTCTCTCCAAATGTACCACTGTTTGGTGAGCATTGCTGCATCTGGTGACATCCATTACTGAACAATTGAGAAGCTCCATCCATCTGCAATGTATATCCTAAACTTGCAGGTTTCTGTGAGATGGTGCAAAATAAGAATACCAAAGTAATTGCAAGTTATTTACAGTCATTCCTGTTTGTGCAAAATTGTTTAGAAATGGAAGTGAGAGGTTTTTGAGCATAAATAAATAAAGAGATGGAACTGAAGCTGCAGATAATGGAGGAAAATACATAAATTTATTTCTAAATTAAGGCTTAACAAAATTTTAATATTACTACTAAATTAAAAGAAATATTAATATTGTGTTTAGACATATGTGCCACTTTATTAAAATGGACCTGGTGAAAACAAAATTGGAGACTCAAATACATCTGAGAAAATGCAGCTATTGAACACAGATATTACACAAAGAAAAGTTCTTGAAATGTTAGGCTTCAGATACCACCCCACGTACTGTGTGTGTTCATAAATGTGCTGTAGCTAACATCATGAGTGACATCTGTAATTTTATATGTAGCTATTGACACCTTAGCGTAAGAGAGATCCTTGACTGGAAGAAAGAAGACTGGGTTGATAATAGATCAGTGTGTCAAGGAAAATACTTTCTACATCACTGTACCGTATTCAGAGAGTTTTGTAGTTTAACTTCAGTGTCGGCATATGCATAAATTTACCACAGCAAAACTACACATGCACATTTGTGCATGTGTAATTTCCAGGAAATGGATGCCATGTGTATAGTGCATTGGTGTCTGCCTTCTTAGTGTAACTTGTGTTTTTAACAAATGACCAGTTGGGCCCCCATGTGTGTGAGGTTGTGTAGTGTGTTGAGATTATAGTGTGAAGCAATTTATATGCAATAATGTCTGTTGACTCCAAAGGAAGCACGCTAAAATTTATAGATAATTAGAGACAAAGAAAAGTCATATGGAATGCCACTTCTAATATTATTTCAATAAAAATTTGAGATGTGATGCCCAGAGCATTGTGAAAAGTGCATATGAAATGTGGATGAATATTCATGCTGTGGCGACTTAATAGTGCAACAACTGTGGAGCCTGACATCTGAACAAAAGCAATGATCGAGTATGTGTAGCTCCTCAACAAACTATTTTATAATTCCTTCAGGAGTTATAATATGACCCAAGAATTTATCTGATTTCTTCCAAATTTGGATTTTGCTAAATTAATCGTGACTCCATATTCTAGGAATTTCTCATTAGCTCAATGTACTTCACAGGTCTCTGTGGCGATCAGTAAGTTATCAACATATACAGTGACCCGCTCTAGCAAATCCGGACCGATTACTGTATCTAAAGCAGTTATAAAAACACCACCACTAATGTTCAGTCCAAACGGCATTATTTTATATTGGTAACTGCGTCTCAGGTAAATGAACGCCGTATACTTCCTTGATTACTTAGATATTTTAGTTTGCCAGTATGAGCTTGGGAGGTCAAGGACTTCACCCCGTGAAATTTCTGTAATAGTTCTTCAGAATTCTCTGGACGAGTCCTCACAGGCTTAATAATATTATTAATATCAAGAGCGTCTAAGACTAACCGAATGTCACCATTCTGCTTAGTCACTGTCTATAATAGGCTTGAGTATTTGGACGTGGAAGTCTCAATAATTCCCCAGTCTATCATCTTTTTGATCTCTTTAGATAACTTACAGCTTCTATTTTCGACCAAGGGACTGAATACGTAGTTTTACAAAAAGTGGAATGAGGGTATGTTTCGATACAATATTCAAAGTCCTTAATTACGCCTGATTTTTTTAAATTAAATACAGGCAAAAATAATTGCAAGACTTCTCTTAATTCAGTTCGTTATTGGGGAGATAAATATTTCGATTCTCGTACTTTTTCAGGGATGCTCGATACATTGGTCTCAGCATCAGTTTGCCTAACACAATCATTATTCTTGAAATACAAATCATTTACAGGAAGACAATTAACGGTTAGATTCTGGCAATACTTTCATAAAATAATCTTCTTCTTCAACAAAGTTACCTTTAATGGTTTGCCTGTAACTATAAAAGTACACACACCTTCCTTAATATCAATCACTGCACCATAATCATATAAAAAATCCATACCCCAAATACACGGTGTTGACATTCTAGACACTACCAAGAAAGTGCATTCTATGGGTACTCCTTGTAGTTCCACTGTCACCCGTATCTGCTTAATTATGCGTTGCGCCTTCGCGCTAAACGCCCCTGACACTGTGCAGTCTGTTACTGGTAAGGTGAGTATTTTTCGTTGCTGACTAACCATATTCAAGCAGCCCATTGTCATCACACTAACAGTCACCCCTGTATCTATCAGTACATTAACCGGTAAATTATTACTCTTTACTACTACAATCGCTTGCAAAGTATGCTCTTTTTTCATTCGTTTCATTTCTTGGTTCTTTCATGAGATCTTCCAGAATATCCGGTTCCATGTTATATTCAAAAATATTACTGACTCGCGATGTTGCCTCCCACCTCAATACCAGCCACCCGAGGAAGGCCTAAAATGACTGGTACTAGTTTGACCATCCGTCATTTAGGTTCCTCGGCGGTTCATGTAACTCTACTAAATGAATTTCATTTCCTGTTGGTGGATATGTATTATCCGCAACTACATTTCTCCCATCTGTCAACGGTATGGGTCTGGTAGATCCAGAAGACGTAACTGTAGTAGTAGTGTTTGTCCAACCTACATTATTCATCTGATACGTTCCCCAATTTGATTTATTCGGTGGCTCCATAGGAGTGCAATTATTCCCACGGCCATCGTCGCAACATGGATTGTTTGACGACTGCCGCCCGCAAACTTTCTTTACCTATTTGTATTTACAACGTTTACCCGTTGAAAACCTCCTGCTCCTGGTATTTGGCTATTATTTTCAACGAAATTCCCTTTAGTGTATCTGTAATTCATATTCCAATTTTGTTTATTCTTTTGTGCGCGATCCACATGTTACTTCAGTTAAAGTCTGGAGAATGACTATTACTTTATCATTATTCCACTGATTGATACACACATTATTCCTAGAATAATAATTACTATTATTATTCGGCCATTGTCTCGCATCTTCTATCAGCATGTCGATCGAATAGATTACAGATAGAAATTGTTCTACATCACTATCGGGTACATGAGTAAGTTTCTCTCTGATATTAAAAGGTAACCTGCCTTTTAATATTCTAATAACCTCTCTACTCATAATCGGATGAGACCAATAACGTGTCTTGTTGAAATAACGTTCAAAATATTGTCTCAATGTTTCTTTCTTTGAATTGTAAAATTCAGGCTGATAAACCTCTTTACGTAATCTCTCTTGTCTACTTATTGACCCATATTTTGCTAGAAATAGTTTTTCAAATTAGGAACACGTGTTGCAGGTTTCGCTTATCTCAGAGGCCCACAATGCTGCTTCTCCTACAATTTTTGATACTATGAATTGTAGTCTGCCATACTCTGTCCAACTATGTGGAAATATCCTTTTAAAAGAATTAATAAATACTTTGGGATTAATGTTATTCTTTTCACTCGAAAAAGTAGGAAATTGTCTACTTTTGAAAATACTATGTTCTACGTTTAATGATTAAATACAACTTCTTTGAACATAGGGATCATCCTCGTCATCCGATTGGCTGTTTACTTCCTATGGTTCACCTGTATACGCACTATGTTGTACTCGCAGATGTTTTCTCTCACAGATTTCGTATGGCTACCTAAATAGGTACTTGATTGTTGCTCTGATGAGCGAGCGAAACTAATTGCCGAGTGACACCCTTTGGTGCATTCATCAACAATTTTGTCTTTAATCCGTTTAAATTCTTTAACAAAAGTTTCTTTTAAATAATTATCCCTCGGTTTCTGTTCTAGTACTTGCTTCTGTGCGCTCTCGATGGCATATCTCACCTTGCTGTCAGCTTCTATAGTCTTATGTTCTATCCATTCAGATTGATCCTCTTCTAGCTTCTTACTTTGGTCTAAGAGGTAAATATCTATTTTAATTAATGAGCTGCTCTCTAAATCATTTAGACAACCAGTTAATCCCTCTACTTTTTTGGTAATACTGCAATTATTCTCAGTCAAGGTATTAACCCTTTCCGATACGACCCCAAACTGTTCTCAAAACTTACTAACACTCTCATGGATCTTGTCTATATGGTCAATAATTTTAACTTCTTCTTTTTCTCGATTAACTAATCTGGATTCTATATTATAAATTTTGTTATCAGCGTTAACCTGCTGTTGAATAAACTTGTCCTCCCAAGCAGTGATCATTTTAGCCTGTTGTTCTGCAAATTTATTTTCTAAGGCCTGTTGTTGATCCCTAAATTTGGCATCGATAGATGCTTGCTGCTATATTATCCTAGCATCGATGTCAGATAATCTATTTTATAACATCTCCCGCTGTTAAGAGAATTTGGTATTTAAAGTTGCTTGTTGTTCAGCTACATCAGAAAATTTAGCATTTAATGTCACTTTTTGTTCAGCTAGCTTAGTATTTGAATCACCCAACATATTTAGCTTTGATAGTATAGCACTAAGTACATCTGTATTGCCTGAACCAGTTTGTGCAACATTCATTACGCATTCATTGCCTGCTTTCTCCTTGGGATCAAAATTATCATCATCTAGTTCCATAACCTTACTTTCCATTCCAGAACCAAATACACTAGGAGTAATAGTTTTGTCCGACTCTAAACGATTCTCCTCCTATGTTAACGATTGTTCTGTTAATCTCCTAATGTTCAGATTATTTACTTAGTTCATCATCAGATTCTGGAATGGTTTTGTCAAAATCGCTACATAACCTTCTACTTCGCTTTGACGTGATCGAAAATCTTGTTAACTACGCGACTTTAAGTTTCCACAAAGTTTGTTAATTGGGGTTTTCTGTCCTTGGAGCGTTATAGTCTGCAGAGAGAAAGAAAAGGTTGATGGTGCTTCGATACTGGCGGCATCAGTAATTCGGCAGGTAAATTCGATAAGAGACCATCATAATGCTCGATTCATTCACAAGACATCATTTGTGCTGGGATATCGGAGTCTCTACATAGCGGTGGGAACGTTTGTGTGTGTTGAAAGC
Organism: Schistocerca americana; assembly: GCF_021461395.2. Taxonomy (NCBI): domain Eukaryota; kingdom Metazoa; phylum Arthropoda; class Insecta; order Orthoptera; family Acrididae; genus Schistocerca; species Schistocerca americana. The sequence goes on along the minus strand of NC_060130.1, from coordinate 652,763,700 downwards.
AGGAAGTGTAACACGTGATGAAAGGGGTATCACGTTAGGACCGCTGGGAAGAGTGCATTCGATGTTGTTCTGCGCTATATTCGTAAACAGGTTCTGTTAGGGCCAGAATTTCCGTGCTTACAATCTGAGACAGAACGAAAACGCCTACAAAAGTGCATGTTCAGTATTTCTGGGACACTATGCAATTTACTAGAGTTCGGCTTGGTTATTGTTTCAGATAGCCATGTGGCTTCACTATAACATTGAGAACGTTGCTAGATGTACGAGGGCAGTTCAATAAGTAATGCAACACATTTTTTTTCTGAAACAGGGGTTGTTTTATTCAGCATTGAAATACACCAGGTTATTCCCCAATCTTTTACCTACACAACACTATTTTTCAACGTAATCTCCATTCAATGCTACGGTCTTACGCCACCTTGAATGAGGGCCTGTATGCCTGCACGGTACCATTCCACTGGTCGATGTTGGAGCCAACGTCGTCCTGCATCAATAACTTCTTCATCATCCGCGTAGTGCCTCCCACGGATTGCGTCCTTCATTGGGCCAAACATATGGAAATCCGACGGTGCGAGATCGGGGCTGTAGGGTGCATGAGGAAGAACAGTCCACTGAAGTTTTGTGAGCTCCTCTCAGGTGCGAAGACTTGTGTGAGGTCTTGCGTTGTCATGAAGAAGGAGAAGTTCGTTCAGATTTTTGTGCCTACGAACACGCTGAAGTCGTTTCTTCAATTTCTGAAGAGTAGCACAATACACTTCAGAGTTGATCGTTTGACCATGGGGAAGGACATCGAACAGAATAACCCCTTCAGCGTCCCAGAAGACTGTAACCATGACTTTACCGGCTGAGGGTATGGCTTTAAACTTTTTCTTGGTAGGGGAGTGGGTGTGGCGCCACTCCATTGATTGCCGTTTTGTTTCAGGTTCGAAGTGATGAACCCGTGTTTCATCGCCTGTAACAATCTTTGACAAGAAATTGTCACCCTCAGCCACATGACGAGCAAGCAATTCCGCACAGATGGTTCTCCTTTGCTCTTTATGGTGTTCGGTTAGACAACGAGGGACCCAGCGGGAACAAACCTTTGAATATCCCAACTGGTGAACAATTGTGACAGCACTACCAACAGAGATGTCAAGTTGAGCACTGAGTTGTTTGATGGTGATCCGTCGATCATCTCGAACGAGTGTGTTCGCACGATCCGCCATTGCAGGAGTCACAGCTGTGCACGGCCGGCCCGCACGCGGGAGATCAGACAGTCTTGCTTGACCTTGCGGCGATGATGACACACGCTTTGCCCAACGACTCACCGTGCTTTTGTCCACTGCCAGATCACCGTAGACATTCTGCAAACGCCTATGAATATCTGAGATGCCCTGGTTTTCCGCCAAAAGAAACTCGATCACTGCCCGTTGTTTGCAACGCACATCCGTTACAGACGCCATTTTAACAGCTCCGTACAGCGCTGCCACCTGTCGGAAGTCAATGAAACTATACGAGACGAAGCTGGAATGTTTGAAAATATTCCACAAGAAATTTCCGGTTTTTTCAACCAAAATTGGCCGAGAAAAAAAATGTGTTGCATTACTTATTGAATTGCCCTGGTACTTGCGATGGTATGCAGCTACGCACGGCGATGCGTCAGCCACATGCCACGCATGGTCCGTTATAATCGCTAAGGAGAAAGCAGCTTTTGCTATTCTGGAACGGATTTCTGCAGCGTCTCCGCCGGGCCGCTGGTAAGAGGGAGGGTAGCGGCGAACACACGCGCACGCAGCACAGCTTAGAGCGTCTGCGCTCTGTAGATAAGCCTTCACTCCAGTCCAGTCGCGTCAGCAACGGTGCCTAGGTGAACTCGTATTTCGAGAGGAACTTCTCAGCCACAAAGTATGAAAGGAATGTCACTTCCTCATGCGTGCAGGACTTGAACGGGCACGTGTGTGTGGTTTGTGAGCTGACGGCCGCGTCACTTTGCGGGGCTGTCAGTATCCTCCCGTGCAGTCTAGTGGACAGGCGACGGCGGGCGGTGTCTGCGTACTTTGTTTGGGTGTCTGTTGCATTATTTTGGGAGTGGGTCTCTTGGCTGCGCTATGCATTATTTGAAAAGTTTATGAGTTGTCTTCGTGTCTGCACATCTGTGTACTGCATTATTTAAGAGGAGTTTGCATGTCTGTACTGAAATTATTTCGGTATTTTTCGAGCTGCTTGCATGTGTGCAGAGCGTTATTTAGGAGTAGTTTACAGGTCTGTGGGCTGTGTGGGGTGACCTCAAACGTGTCAGAGCGTGTGTTCTGTATCAGTATGATAAATATTCTCCATCCCTAAATAAATTGTTCCAAAATAGAGTACACTCCTTCCTTACTCTTCCCAGCAGCGCAGCGCAGGCTGAGTCATTTTCGCGCCATTTTTCCCCCTCCAGACCACCATCTCCGATTATGTCACATGAGGAATTACAGCACTCTCTGGTGGCAGTACTGTGTACTAATTCAGTTGGACTCTAGATCGCATGGTAGAGAGTCTGCCTGCAAAATATAGACTCATGTCCAGCACAAGCAGAGTCTTTTTCCCATCATTTTCTCCCACCCTGGACCGTCATCTTGGGTTACGTCGTGGAACAGATGACAGCGAGCTCTGAAGGCAGTACTGTGTACTAGGTCAGTTGGACTCTAGATCTCTTGGTGGAGATACTGTCTGTCGCCATTTTCCCCCACCATCTTGGATTATGTCATGGATGAGAGCACCGTCTGGATGCAGTACTGTATACTAGGTCCAGACCTCGTGGTGAACACACTGTTTGCTGCCATCTTCGATAACGGTACTTGCGTCATCAGCTGACATCATGTCCGTCATCTTGGATGACAGCACCCTCTGCTGGTGGTAGTGTGTACTAGGTCATGTGGAGTCCAGATCTTGTGGTGAACACACTGGATGGCTGTACTGCATGGAATTGTTTAAATAAAGACTGGTACATGCAAAATAAAGACTAATGTCCAGCACTGGTCGAGTCCTTTTCCTACAAATCCCTAGGAGGAGGCGGTGCTCAGGTGACTTAAGTTAGTGGGGGTAGCCCAAGTGACCTATTTTCCCGCGATTTTCTTACGTTAGTTGAGATAACCATGGTGTGATGCATTATCCTGTTTGGAATTTGAACTTTCTGGAATTTTTCTGGGGGAGGGGAGAGGAGGAGGTTAGGTTAGTGGAGGTAGCCCAATTGACCTATCTTCCCGCCAAAATCCGTCATATTGGATAACGTCACAGCCACCATCTTGGATGACATGATGCGCTGTTGCCAAGTCTACACATCTTGTATGACGTCATCACCGCCTTCTTGGACGCATTTGGCGACATGGCAGAATGGGCCTGAACATAGGATGTCCCAGTACCAACCTCTGCTAACGTCACCCAGTAGGGAACTCGATAAGATATTTCCGCATTCCTCTCTTCCAATACATCGAAAACAAATACTGTCCTCGAGCTGGTATCGAGCATTTGTGGCGCTCCTGTTAAATATACAGGTATTGATCCACTGGAGCAGGTGACCAGTGATCGAAGCCGCTTCCCAGACCAGTGTAAGTTTTCGTCACCTGTACTATAGGAGGATCATATCCCACAGACAATCAGTCATAAGATAGGACCCCTTCGCTGTGACTACAGCTGTGTACACTGCCATACATTTTGTTTTTTTCCACCATGAGTTCGAGGTCTGTGTCAGCAGCTAAACTGACATTAACACGTTTCAGTCCACTGGCTGTCACAGAAATCTGGACACTACGTGGTGTAAACTATGCTGCTTCCACAACACAGAGGATAACTGAAATAAAACACAGGAGCTGTGTTTTTTATTGGCAAAAATGAGGAATACATCGCAGCATATGGAAACTGGAACAGTTTGCGACGTTGTGGAGCGTTTCCAAACAGCTGCTCGAAGGCGATGACCTCTAAATTTAATCTCATCTTTCGTAGCAGATGTGTAGGTGTTCCTTTTCGAAGAGACTAAGGGTATTGTTTCCTCATATTGCATCTATGTGTGCGATCACTGTTTTGGTGCTGGCGATTCCCAGATGATGTTCCCATTAATGCTCTGGCGATTCCCAGATGATGTTCCCATTAATGCTCTCTCCATCTCAAACTAGTGGTGTGAGTCAATATTATGAGGTAATCAACAGCATACCAGTGGACGAATGAGATGGAAAAGACATCGTCGATGTACTGCAATAAGACCCACAGTTGATACTGCGACAAACTTTAGCAATTTTTCCACAATTTCAACGCCGGCCAATGACGTGGCAGCTAGCTTCCCAGTTTCTGTATCATCTCGAAACCACCCCTCCACTACTTTGTGTGTACCATATACTAGATTGGGAATGTCGATAGATGACTATGCAGTACGTCCATTCATAGTTAATTCTCGAACACATATATCAAGGTATACCAGACAGCATCTGATACTGGCATAGTTAGATTGTTTACACATTTCTAGCACTTCGCTCATAGTGCCTAATTTAAGATTATGATTGCCCATCTTTCCCTGTGTGGATGGGAGACATAGAGTATTGGTTCAAATGGCTCTGAGCACTATGGGACTCAACTGCTGAGGTCATTAGTCCCCTAGAACTTAGAACTAGTTAAACCTAACTAACCTAAGGACATCACAAACATCCATGCCCAAGGCAGGATTCGAACCTGCGACCGTAGCGGTCTTGCGGTTCCAGACTGCAGCGCCTTTAACCGCACGGCCACTTCGGCCGGCCATAGAGTATTCTCGCATCTCGTGACATCTTATGAGGAAATAAACGCAACGAGCAGTAGCCAGAGGAGATGTAACAGTCTTACTGCAGTTTACCACTGCCTCTGTTAACCTCCCTCTTGCGCACAGAATTCATGGTCCAATGTTAAGTTGTATTGCTCATGTGCAAGATTATCGTTTTGCCCTGACACCACGTCTCTAGAATGCCTCCTTCTTCCTCTGTTAAGGGATGTATATGTAGCACCAGTCTAGTCTCCTCCTCAAGAATACTCAGTTTTATTGATTTCGCTCAGTACTCATTTATGGTATTTTTCTCTGATTGCATATATCCTCAATCAATTTTTGTTATTTTACTACGTTTCGCGATTATATATATTTCATCGTACTTCCCTCAAATGGCTCTAAACACTATGGGACTTAACATCTGAGGTCATCAGTCCCCTAGACTTAGAACTACTTAAACCGAACTAACCTAAAGACATCACACACATCCATGCGCGAGGCAGAATTCGAACCTGCGACTGCATCAGCAGCACGGTTCCGGACTGAAGTTCCTAGAACCGCTCGGCCATAGCACCGGCATACTTCCTTCAATCTTTACGTATTTCACATCAATTTTTCGTAATAATACCAGGTTTTCCTCGAATTTTGCCGATTGTATGTTATTTTTCTTATTTTTTTCCACAGTTTTCCATACATATCTGGACATATTTCTAACATACCCATGTGCTGTTTGAATTTGTACGAGACTTGGAAGCCAACGATGTTATTTACAATGCTATGCTCTCGCAAGCGAAAGCGATAATTCTGGTTATGAAGTGATCCTATATATATATAGCCCCTCTCTGGCACAAAATTTTGTGATAACATATTTTGTTGCCCCTCGTTAGCAGTTTAGTGTGACTGCTGACATATATACAGATGAGTTTACAATTAACAGGATACCAACTATTTTTGGTTTCCAGTTGGTTGAAAAAGATTCAATCCGCTGGATTAATCCTTTACAATGATTCAGACCAACCCATTCAGGAGCTGCTGGCAAGGAAAACCAGCAAATAAAACCTGCCAATGAGTCTGCCAACCGGTGGATATGAGATTTAGGTTACATAGTAATAAAGTTTACATTTGACAAAAGGAAAGAATTAAGTGTCCCAGATCATCAAATACACATGTCACAGAACAAATACATTGAAATAGTGGTTATTAGTTCGTTGATTATCAGTCTTTTTGATTTTAGTGTACACAATGCATATTATCGTAGTGTGTGTTTTAAAGTTCGTACATGTTGTAAACAATTGCAAGTAATACAATGACCACGATGGTGAGATGCTGTCAAAGAATGCGAAGGTTCCAGAGACGGACATCGGGATGAGGTGGTTGGTTGAGACGATGATGATGGTAGAACAATGGAACAGTGGAACCGGAGGTGGGAATGGTCTGGACCCAAGCCTCACAGCGCCAAGATTGACGTTCTCGCCGAATGAAACAGAATACAACAAAAATAAGCAAAGCCACATACTAATAATCCGACAGCCCCTAACTGAAATGAAACGGATTAGCATTCAATTTCTAATTGGTCGCTGTAGGAATCAGTAGTTTTCGGTTTGTGTATAGTTGCACCTGTTTCTGTCCACAAACGAAAAGAAAACACACACACACACAAAAAAAAAACGCGAACGAGCCATGTAATCTGAAGATATCACTTTAACAGCACCACTGTCTTTAATATTCACAGATACATATACTCCGGCACAAAAGTCTTCAAAGAAGAATTGGTACATTCACTGTACATGTTCCTCCTACCAGCTGAGCAGTAGAGCACTGTCTATGCTTAGTCACATGTCTGACAAAAAAAAAAAAAAAACACTTGCGTCACAACAACAAAATCATTGTCCACAGCATAACAGTCCAGTTGAAGGTCGTTGCATGTCAGGATAATTCAGCATCACAGGAATAAGTATTCATCGTTCATGACAGTTGACTCATGGATTACCTAATCACAAAGAACACACATAATAAAACATTTCATATGTCCAACTAAAATCATATACATTGTAACTACATAAGAAACTAAAATTTACCATCTTTAACAGTCATTTGTAAAATCGTTTCACTTCTTGATGTGGGTAAACACCTTTTCTCTTCATAGTAGTAGGACCTGCTAATACATGTGCCCCTGGATGTGGTATATTTACAATCATATATGGGCCTTTAGACATCACTTGACATTTGCAGTGCTTCTTCGCCAAGACTGAAGGTTGAACATGTGATTTCAGCAATACAACGTCACCTTCAGCATATGTTTGTCTCCTCTTCAGCTTTCTATCATGATCAGTCTTCCTTGTTATGAGTTTATGCTTCATATTCAGGTAGGCTGACCTAATCTTTTCTTCCCACATAACTTCCTTTTGAGGTAATCTTGGTAAAGTCTTGATCCATTCATTATCTTTTGTTTCTTTAAACATTAGCTCCTATGGCGTGTAACCTGTGGTTGTGTGCTATAAGTTGTTCACGATTTATTCAAAATCCTCTAAGAAGTCTATCCACTTCGTTTGTTTTGTGGCACAATATGTCCGCATGAATCTGTGCAGTTCGTGAAGCACTCTACCTATAGGGCTGGCCTGAGGATGGTAACACGATGTTCCCTCAGAGCATTCTTCCATACATGATGGGTAAACACAGTAGAATTATATGTTAAAATAGCCTTAGGTTTTCCAACGAGTGGAACATACTTCTGAAATAGTTTCTTGAGGATAGTCTTCGTAGTTGCTGATTTTCCTGGATATAACTTAACATATTTAGTGAATCCATCGTGAAATCCCATGATGTACCTCCAACCACCTCTTGAACAACGTACAGGTCCGCAGATATCAAGCAATATTAAAGCCAAAGGTTCTTCCATTACAGTTGAATACATCAGACCTTCGGTTCCTCTATTGATTGGTTTTGTTAGTTGGCAAACTTTACACTTCCTTAAAACTCTTTGAACTCTTCGTCGTAAACTGGGGAAGTAAGAGTACTCTCCTATCTTCTTAAAACGTTTTAAAACTCCGAAATGTCCCCACGTTGAATGGAGTACAGAGAATTAATTTGTCAATATATTCTTCAGGGGTGTATATGCACCAACAATCAGAGGTTGCATTTCTATGGAAAAACAAAACATTGTCAACAACTTGATAAAATTGTTTCAGTCTGCATTTCTGTGGCTGACTTAACCTCTTCAGAATCGATGAACAGCGTGTGTCCTTCTGCTGTAATGTAGACGTGTTATTGCAAAGGTCTAGATAATATCTCCTGCTCTCAACATACTTCATCAATAGTACCATATGCTCCTGTTCTTCATTTGTAGTTCCAAGATCGCATTCCATGCCTTCTACCTAGACTAAAAAGCCATGTGCACTCCACAAGTTCTCTGCTATCCAAATAGGTTCTTCCTCTGTGTAGTGCACCTCCGATTTATCATGGGGAGTCGTACAATTCTCCATCCCATAGCACAGGTCCAGAAATCTGCTGGCAAGACCATCACAGATTCATGTATCGTATGGTTGAGACCCTCTACTTAGCTCCACATCAAAGTATCCTGCTCAGTTTTGGGAATGATGCTGTAAATTGTGAGCTCTGCTTGCTACCTGAGAGTGAATCCAACAGTCTTTACTACCTCCACCAGCAGCCTGTATGAACTGATGCTGACCTTAGAACCCAACCAATAGCTTGGTCTCTCTAAAGAGTCAGCAGTGTGACATTGTATTTGACAGAATTCTGCATAAAAGTTCATCATCAATTGTACTTTGTGAGGAGAGACTGCTGGGTGAGCTGGTCGTAAAATGAACAAGGGTGCCGCAAGTCTCGGTTAGGGTTTTAACAAACAGGAAGTGAACTGACACCCACAGATCAATGTTATGTGGTCGGTGGAGCTAAAATGTCAAACCCAGGAATTGATGAATGCCACAGCAACTGTTTCAGCCAAAATGTTCTAGATGTTAATGGCCTCCAGCCTGTGTAGAAACTGGTCTCTCATCATGAGAATGGCAGGTGACCAACAATATCGAAGTGAACGTGGAAGAACTGGTGCATGGCGGGGGAAGTGGGGCAATGGGCACACGTTAGTGTACTTGCATGGAACAAAGGTGTGGGTCCAAATATGAAAGTCCCATTGAATGTGAGGCCAGAAGAAACATTCCTGGATGAAGGATGCGACTGCCAACTCTACTTGCAAATTTATGTGCCATAATGTTGGAACAAATGGCAGGATTTCGGATGGAGGGGTCATTGCGAACTCCAAGTTTTATGAAAAATTGTTACAAGATAGCCTCAAGATTCCAAAATTAGAGACAGTTTGAAATAATAATCAAGTACTTCCGTATGTGTTTGGACTGCGATGTGATTTTCTTAAACCATGTCCTAGAAGCAGCTTAAACCGGGACACCCCGGTTTTTAACTATCGTTTGCCAAGAGCCAGACGTGTCGTTGAAGACACATTTGGAATAAAGGCATAACGTTTTCGAATTTTGCATACTGCTATTAGTTTGGAAGTAAAAAATACTGTAATCTTAGTGTTGGCTTGCTGTGTATTGCACAATTTCTTAAGAAGTCTATGTTCTCAAAACTATTTATCATCTCAGATACTCGATGCAGGAAATATAGAGCGTGGTTCTGTGGTATTAAGAGCGTGATGTAATCCCAAAATTATGCATGATCAACAATTTGGCAGGTGTGGCTCGTGTTCTAGAAAGTGTAAGAATGGTAAGGGATACTTTTAAAATATACTTCAACACTGAAAGATCAGTATCCTGGCAAGACAAAGCCATCACGTAATTTAAAATGTTCATGAAACGGCGCACTTCAAATGGGTGTTTACATGTGGCACCCTAAGAATATACATATTGATCTTTGAACATCTAGACACTAAATAGAAAAAAACGCTGTAGAGATTAATTTTGTCGGTATTGCGTTACTAACTGCGCTGCACATTATTTTTCTTTTGTTGAAAATACAGAACAACCTCCTTATACCTTATAAAAATTATAGTACACATAATACTTGTAACAGTACTTACAAAAACTCATATTGTTTTATTTTGTACGGGAGACGCCATAAATAATGGTTGTTGGCCACGAAAATTAAAAGTGATTTTTGTTACTTACCTCCTTTCCGAATCTTCTATGTTTGATCGTGACATTTTCAGATATTGCTCTTCGACATCCAATAAGGAAAGTTAATCAAAGTACCACAAATAAGGTCTATAAATTTATTCTGTTCCTGCTCCAGATCGCGTAAACGCCTTTACTTTCGCTCTCTCTATGCGGTAAACTGATCGAAATGAGTTGATGTTCCTGGTGAACAATTCTTTTGTTGCTTCAGGATCCACTTTCTTGTACTTATTAAGCAAACCGGCGTATACCTGTTTTTCTTGTCTCAGTTGCTGTAATATTTGAATTTTAATTGCCAGAGGCAAGGTACAGCTCTATGAACTCCTTGAAAAATTCATGAGTCCAATGTCGTACGTCTGCAATTTTTTTTCGCCACTACACACAACAAAATAACAGTTGAAACCCTCTTGCGCCACCGACAGTACTATTTGTCCGCGATAATTTGACTATTTGACTGGTGTTGCCATCAGCTGAGCAAATCGCCACTAGTTGAAAGGGCTTGTACCCACTAGCAAATAACTTTTGGAAGTGTTTTCTGAGGTGTTTACATTAGAACAGAAACTTACTCAGGTTTACTTCTTGAAGTCGTTGGAGCAACTTAATTTCAATAACTTGCTGTAAGTACTAGTTGCAGAAGTATTCCCAGTACAGTCGCCATGTGAGATACACAAGTGGAAGTTTACAGTGTCGTGCTTAAAAACCAGAGCAGTTCCCAACGTTGTTGCATTATGAAACCAAAAATAAAGAAACAGAAAAAAAGAAACTTTAGGTTGAAGAAATGGATACAATGAAGTACATATTGATGTTACCAAGAAACAGTGTTGAATGAACTAAAATCAGAGGACTTTACTTAGCTTAAAAACTTTCAGGGGCTGTCAGATGCAAATTTAGAACATTTCTTGTCTATTGTACAATCGAATATTCGATAACAGTATACCAAAATGTTGACAGGAACATTAAAAAGTCGCCCAAAGTTTAAAGACGCCTTTACTGCCATTCGACTTTCCCTTCTGGTGAAACAAATCAACTGACAAATTCATGTCGCACTTCTGTGACTGGTGGTGCCAATAATATGTGTTTAGGGGTTCCAGTGGTACATTTGTTTCGGCCAATTGTGGACAAATAGTAGACTGCAGCAGAGCTAGTATTGAGCAATAAGAGTGACGTGCATGTGTATGCACAAACTTGTCAGCAGTCTTACATACGCACAAAGCTCCAGGCCATCAGTCTTTCAAACTTCATTCAGTTCATGGAACACTGTCAAACATCCGTCCACAAGTAGCGCTTTATTTAACAAGTCTGGCATGATCATGTAAGACTGACAACAAAACTGTGCATATGGACCAGTCTTAAAACATGGCCACAGGAAGTTCTCAGTCAGTCGGAACGAATAGCAGGATATGATAAGTTATGCGACTGTCGAAGATGGTCCTGTGGTATTTGACAGACACCAAAGGAAGTACTCTGCCCTGCAAGGTATTGCACCACAGGGGGAAGTTAGTGTCGGGAACTCGATATATTCTAGCTTCAGTATGGTGTTGATGCCTTCTAAGAATGCTGCCAGCTATCGATATTGTTCCTGCTCCTTGCCCAATTCCCTGGAATCAGCCAATGCCCACTGATGTGTGACAGGTAACCTGCTATCACACTGACCACCCTGCTCACGTGACAAATGTTGGTAGTAATCTGTCCACTGTAGTCCAAGTGTCTGAAACGACTGGGCATAGTGTTCATACTCGGATCACGTATCGCAGGCAAAGGGCGACGGTTGGCGAAACGTGTATGGTGATACCCTCGATATCCTTTGTGAAGTACTTCACTGCTCCACATAGAACAAAAAATTCGTGGTCATAGCCTGGCCATTACTGGCGCATCTCGGTCAGTTTAATAAACAAGGAACGAAACATAGGGGATGTTGATGTCTGTTAACAGCCTGTGGCAAAACTGTGCCAACAGACGTATCACTTGCATCTACCATAATGGATAAATGTGTTATTCTGATTCCATGATGCTTGAGTTTAATCATTGTTTCGGTTACTGTTGTTAGAGATCGTGTTAAATCTTCTATCGTTGCGGTGATTTATATTCCAACGCGGTTGGAAACTTTGTTCATTGGGATTGCATCGCTGACTGTGATTCAGTTGTTGCATGTTATTGCTCTCCGCTTGGCCCACCAACGATATTATTACGTTTGTTGTGCTTGCCATTCTGCCCATTCTGATAATGGAAATTCCTACTTCTGCCGTTCGACATTACACTGGTTGAATTTCGCGCACGGAGGTCTTCTTGTAATAAATCGACTTCGTCGACGACACACAAAAAGCGTTGAGGTCGGGTGCGTACATTAGTTTTTCCCTGATCTATACGGGTAACTTCATTTTGATGATTCTCAAAATGTCCTTTTGAGGCACAAAATCGTCCCAGTATTTGAATTTATTGAGGTACTTCTCAAAATACTTTCTCAGATTGATTGAGAAAGGCTCCGGGTTGTATACCTCTTTCTTTTAAGCGTTGTTGGCTGCCTTTCGACCAATATCTGTGGAGGGAATGCCTTTTCAAATTCTTCATAAGTGTTACATGTCTCCATGACATCGGTACATCGCAAGCTTGCTTCTCCTTGTACGTACCCTGCCACGAAACTTATCTTTCGAACATCTGACCATGCTCTTGGATGTACGCCACAGAATCCACGAATAAAGGTAATTGGGTTTACTGTTTTCTTTCCCGACATGAAGATCTGAAATTGCCTGTATTTACTTCTCCTCCATCAGCATCTGAGCAAATACGTTTAATGATGGAGTATTCGAAAAATTTGGGTCCGTCACAGCATGTGCACTTTGAGCATATATTCTTGGACTACCCACAACAGTTGTTGTATTCGTCGTATTCGGTATTTCTTCGTTCGAGAACACAACATGGGTGTCAGAATCACCTTCTTGCATGTTCCTTATACTCTGATTATTTTTATTTATTTATTTATTTCATGTTCCGTAGATCTCGTATTGTGAGCATGTCACATGAGATGTGGAACGAGTCAAACATACAAAACAACAAACATACAAAAAGATACAAAACAGTCTTCATTAAACATAAAAAAAATGTTCTACATAACTGCATATAGTTAATACAAAGTTTAGAGGAAAAATAGATATTGTACATATAACAGCAGATTTCTTTGAGTGTTAATACAAAATTTCATGTTTTAATTTGGAGAAAAATTGCAAGCACATTTCTTTGTTAACAAGATGGATAATTCTATCTAAATGCTATTTTCCTTTTTGCATCATAAAACGCTTCTAATGTATAAACAGACATATTTAACAAATATTCCTTTAGTTTTGCTTTGAAAAGAGATTTATTTTCTCTTAAACATTTTATCTGGTCAGGGAGATGGTTAAAAATTATTTTTTTTCCTGACCATTTGACACCTCTCTGAACAAGTGTCAGGATCTTAAGTTCACAATGAGGATTTTCTTTCCCTCTTGTATTATATTTGTGATAGTTCTTATTTGATGGAAATTGTGCAGGGATCTTAATTACAAAACACGTCAGTGAATATATGTGCTGTGATAAAGTGGGCATTTTTTGCAGATTTTTGAAACCGACTTGGCTACCTCCTCTCTTCATTTTGCAAAATCAGAGTCTATGTCCTCAGGAACAAGCTTAATTTCGTTTTCTAGTTCGGTTCGATCAGTCATTCGAATAGTTTGGACGCTTGTTGCAGTTGTTCCTGAACACATTGAGAAATTGTTTCCTCTATGACATTTACTCAGCGAGATGAAACTTCATTGATCTTTCCGACTAAAGAAGTTACCGTTGTTTGCATAGATTCCTGTCTACCATTTATGTCTTTCACATCACTCCGTATTTGCGAAATATCATTGGATATTCTTTCCTGAGCTAATTTAAAGTTTGCCATTTTGGTAGCCAGATCTATTTGACGTTCAATCAATCTGTCTAATTCACTTTTGAGATTTTGGAAATTAGCTTTGGTAGGTAATGAGTCTACTTTCTCACAGTGGCAGAAATGTTGGACTGCTCGGCAACTAAGCTATCATCTTTATTTGATAATTTTTCTTGAGCTTGAACTAAGCTATCTTGCGTAAATGAAAGACTCGCTTGTTCTACAGCAACTGTGTGCACAATTGCTGCTACTTTCTCCTGTTCAGTGATCAGTTTAGTCTGCTCATTGACTAAAGTATCTTTTTTGTTAACCATGCTATCCTACTTAGTAGATACCTCTTGTATGGTTAAACTTAACTGCTGGATACTTTGGGTTATGCTAACCATAAGGTCTTGTAAATGTATTCCCACAGAAATGGCAGTAGTGGTGGGAACTGTAGCTGACACTTTAGCTGATACTACTTCCTCTAGTAATTGGACACTATCGGTGGTTACTCTGTCAGATTCCATCGTAGACATACTATGTGTAATCATCATTAAACTATTCACAGTACAAGAACCTATCAGATCATACTTAACACTAGGACATAGACAAGAGTAAGCATAAAACTAAAACACATCTACTACTACTACTAGTGTAAGGAAAAGACTACAGTAAGAAGATTGAGTGTCACAGAATCGGAATTTTTGCAGTTGCTTGCCTGTATTCAGTAGAGCTGACCGCAGCTTTCGTTAATGGGATCAGTCAGCACATAGATTGGCCTCTCTGCATACAGTTGGCCACACAACTTGTGCAGTAGATGTACATAAAACAGAAGAAATACACAAAATGTTACAGCACAGATCACATAAATACAATACATACTTTCATATTATCATTCTTGCCCTATCAAAGAGGTCCTGATAAGTTGGTCGCCAATTTTTCTATTGACCCTCCCTTGGCCGCTAGAAAATTTATTAAAGATTCCTGATAAGAGAAAGAAGAACAAACAGACAAGCACCCTCGAAGCTTTCCGCTGCAAAATTAATTATTACTACTGTTCCCTACTCTTATTAGGTCCTCTTTCCTTCCTAATATTAAATAATTTAAATAAACCTGTCCTTTCAATTAAATATAATATATTTAGTGCTGTGGATCTTAATTACTGTCTTCCTGGCTGAAAAAGAGTAAAGCATTAATTTTGCAGTAATCCAAGGTTAAAGTTCTTCTTAGCAGCCAGCATAAGGAACAGCTTTTCAAGATCTGCGTCGTAATGTAGCTCTGAAAAATTTTTGACGCTGTTATTGAAGAGCAAGTCAGATTGATACGATTCTGAACAACTATGATAGTCTGTGTCGGTAGGGCAAGTTCCACAAATTTTCGCTTTTCACAAAAGAGAATCTGTTAATTCCAAAAGACCATGATATTGAACTGGGATCGCACAGTAGTACCTTGCATTCAAAATCCTAAGTCTTCTGCTTGCTTGCACTTTGTATCATAACTACTAAGAGAGGAAAGATGAGCATAGCCGGCCGCTGTGGCCGACCGGTTCTAGGAGCTTCAGTCCGTAACCGCACTACTGTTACGGTCGCAGGTTCAAATCCTGCCTCGGGCATGGATGTTTGTCGTGTCCGTAGGTTAGGTAGGTTTAAGTAGTTCTAAGTCTAGCGGACTGATGACCTCAGATGTTAAGTCCCATAGTGCTCAGAGCCATTTGAACCATTTGATGAGCATAATATTTACTCCAAAAATGCGAAAAATTTTACCTTTCAAGATAACAATTGTTATTTCATAAAACATTCTTCTCAGTGTTCAACTATTACAGCATATATCTATCTTCTTACAAGAGCATATACTGAAAAAAATTAATATTTTCTTATATCTCGTAGCAGTGGCGGATGTAGTTTCTTTTTGAACAATAGAAGTACACCTCCTTTGAAAATACGTCCTTCTGTAGTCAAGTCTATCAAGTCTACTACCAGAAAAAATCATTAATAAAGTCACGGAATACACAAGTGTGTTAAAAATCACAGAATGCTAACAAGCCAGTGATATTACTGTATTAACAATGCTGCGCTCTCGCAGGCGAAAGCGATAATTCAGGTTACGTAATGATACTGTAGCCTCCAGTACCTGTATGTAGTTTGGAGACACACCGCAATACAGTAGCACCAGTTCCCATACGATGTGGAGACTTCCTAACTTCCCCGATAAGAAACACCGCTGTAACTACTCATTCTATCTTTTCGACTACCTCGTGTTGCAGGAGAAAGCTTCGTTTGGCGCTGGCCTTATACTTTGTACACAGTTGGTGAAACTATTACAACGTGTTCTCATTTCCATGGAGTTGTCATATGACGATCCTGTCGCATTAACTCAGTTCACCTAGTTTCACCACATAACGCAGAAGGTCTTAGATGTAAC
Organism: Schistocerca americana; assembly: GCF_021461395.2. NCBI lineage: Eukaryota > Metazoa > Arthropoda > Insecta > Orthoptera > Acrididae > Schistocerca > Schistocerca americana. Next base: position 652,747,499 of record NC_060130.1, on the reverse strand, counting down.
GCTCTCTGATTTTCGCTCAGTTCCGACTTAAACTAGACCGATCACTTGGACAAAGCTGCAGGGAGAGCGAGGCAGAGACTGAAGAACAGTTACAGGATGAAGAGGGACACACTATAAAACCATACTGGAGGTTTGCTGCATAGGGTCCTCAGCAGATAGGTTCAAAAAAGGTGACTCGTTTTGAGACATGAGTGTGCCACAAATACACTCCTGGAAATTGAAATAAGAACACCGTGAATTCATTGTCCCAGGAAGGGGAAACTTTATTGACACATTCCTGGGGTCAGATACATCACATGATCACACTGACAGAACCACAGGCACATAGACACAGGCAACAGAGCATGCACAATGTCGGCACTAGTACAGTGTATATCCACCTTTCGCAGCAATGCAGGCTGCTATTCTCCCATGGAGACGATCGTAGAGATGCTGGATGTAGTCCTGTGGAACGGCTTGCCATGCCATTTCCACCTGGCGCCTCAGTTGGACCAGCGTTCGTGCTGGACGTGCAGACCGCGTGAGACGACGCTTCATCCAGTCCCAAACATGCTCAATGGGGGACAGATCCGGAGATCTTGCTGGCCAGGGTAGTTGACTTACACCTTCTAGAGCACGTTGGGTGGCACGGGATACATGCGGACGTGCATTGTCCTGTTGGAACAGCAAGTTCCCTTGCCGGTCTAGGGATGGTAGAACGATGGGTTCGATGACGGTTTGGATGTACCGTGCACTATTCAGTGTCCCCTCGACGATCACTAGTGGTGTACGGCCAGTGTAGGAGATCGCTCCCCACACCATGATGCCGGGTGTTGGCCCTGTGTGCCTCGGTCGTATGCAGTCCTGATTGTGGCGCTCACCTGCACGGCGCCAAACACGCATACGACCATCATTGGCACCAAGGCAGAAGCGACTCTCATCGCTGAAGACGACACGTCTCCATTCGTCCCTCCATTCACGCCTGTCGCGACACCACTGGAGGCGGGCTGCACGATGTTGGGGCGTGAGCAGAAGACGGCCTAACGGTGTGCGGGACCGTAGCCCAGCTTCATGGAGACGGTTGTGAATGGTCCTCGCCGATACCCCAGGAGCAACAGTGTCCCTAATTTGCTGGGAAGTGGCGGTGCGGTCCCCTACGGCACTGCGTAGGATCCTACAGTCTTGGCGTGCATCCGTGCGTCGCTGCGGTCCGGTCCCAGGTCGACAGGCACGTGCACCTTCCGCCGACCACTGGCGACAACATCGATGTACTGTGGAGACCTCACGCCCCACGTGTTGAGCAATTCGGCGGTACGTCCACCCGGCCTCCCGCATGCCCACTATACGCCCTCGCTCAAAGTCCGTCAACTGCACATACGGTTCACGTCCACGCTGTCGCGGCATGCTACCAGTGTTAAAGACTGCGATGGAGCTCCGTATGCCACGGCAAACTGGCTGACACTGACGGCGGCGGTGCACAAATGCTGCGCAGCTAGCGCCATTCGACGGCCAACACCGCGGTTCCTGGTGTGTCCGCTGTGCCGTGCGTGTGATCATTGCTTGTGCAGCCCTCTCGCAGTGTCCGGAGCAAGTAAGGTGGGTCTGACACACCGGTGTCAATGTGTTCTTTTTCCATTTCCAGGAGTGTATGATTCACCAGTGGCTGTAATCATTAAAAGACTTCAGTCTAGAGATGCAGTTCTTGAGTGATTCCTCACACAGTACAACATGAACTGTATGTGATCATTCTCACTCAACTATTCTACTCACTCAACTACACTCATGCTCATAAATTAAGGATAATGCTGATACATGGTGAAACAACGCTCTGGTGGGCGGTTTGCGGGTTTAACCTTGGGGTATGACCATGCAGTGCATTTGATCTGCAGTTGTCGCACGGTGGCGATGGCAGCAGTCAACATACACAGAGGTGTGTTGGTGCATGCCAGAGTATGGTACTGTGAGTAAGTGTGCAGACGTTTTCAGATGTGCTAATGGTGACTGTGTGTTGAAAATGGCTCAAAGAACACATATTGATGACTTTATGAGGGTTAGAATACTAGGGCGACTGGAGGCTGGTCAAACACAGAGGGTCGTAGCACAGGCCCTCCATTTGCCACAAAGTGTGATCTCAAGATTATGGCAACGATTCCAGCAGACAGGAAATGTGTCCAGGAGCTACAGTGCAGGATGTCCACAGTGTACAACACCACAAGAAGACCGATATCTCACCATCAGCGCCTACAGGTAGCCGTGCTTGGGACCTTACCGTAGCCACTGGAACAGTTGTCTCCAGATACACAGTCTACAGACGACTGAACAGACCTGGTTTATTCGCCCGGAGACTTGCAAGGTGCATTCCACTGGCCCCTGATCACAGGAGAGCCTGTATAGCCTGTTTTCAAGAACGCAGTGCATGGTCATTGGAACAGTGGTCCCAGGTTGTGTTCACAGACGAGTCCAGATATAATCTGAAATGTGATTCTCGCTGGGTTTTCACCTGGCATTAACCAGGAACCGTATACCTACCCCCTAATGTCTTTGAAAGGGACCTGTATTGAGATCGTGGTTTGATGGTGTGGGATGGGATTATGATTGGCGCACATACGCCCCTACATGTCTTTGACAAAGGAACTGTAACAGGTCAGGTGTATTCGGACGTCATTGTGCACAGGTACGTCTGCCTTTTCAGGGGTGCAGTGGGACCCACCTTCCTCGTGATGGATGATAACGCACAGCCCCACTGAGCCATCATTGTGGAGGAGTACCTTGAAACAGAAGATATCAGGCGAATGGAGTCGCCTGCCTGTTCTCCAGACCTAAACCCCATCGAGCACATCTGGGATGCTCGCGGTCGACATATCTCTGCATGTCTTCAAACCCCTATGACACTTCATGAAATCCGACAGGCACTGGTGCAAGAATGGGAGGCCATACCCCAGTAGCTGCTCGACCACCTGATCCAGAGTATGCCAACCCATTGTGCGACCTGTGTATGTGTGCATGGTGATCATATCCCATATATGGGGTACATGCGCGGGGAACAGTGGCGTTTTGTAGCAAATGTGTTTTGGTACGGTTTTCTCAACTTATCACCAATACCGTGGACTTACAGATCTGTGTCGTGTGTGTTCCCTATGTGCCTATGCTATTAGCACCAGTTTTGTGTAGTGCCACGTTGTGTGGCACCACATTCTGCAGTTATCCTTAATTTATGAGCATGAGTGTATAACCCCATTGATGTATCACAGAACCTCTGTTACACAGTCTACATGGTATCGATATAGAATGCACTACAAATACTCTTTGTTAGCAAGAGAAATATCTAGCAGCAGCAAGAGAGAGTTGCAAACAGCGGCTTAATACCATGTTCCTTGTCCGAATCACATTCTAAATTTAGTAATAGGGGTGATTTTATTAGAAGCTCACACAGCTGGCGATGTGCACCCACGCTTTCGGTCTATTAATACACACCCTGTGACCATCGTCTACATTCAGTGTCGCACTATTTGTGTGGAACACAAAGACCACTTCATTCGAAGCAGTATCATACGTTGATTTATTAAGCATGTACAGTTTTTGGCATGGATATCGTTAGCGATACTTGTGTGTGCCTGTAGAACCAAAACCGCTTTTTATGCAGGGTGACAGTAACATGGTCGTTGCGATCGAGTTTGTATCATCTGTTAGCTTCATCAGACGACTACATTGCTCTTCGTAAGTGACACTGGCACGACTCGCAGGAGAAACAAATAAGGCATGACAATCCATTGCGGATCTTCGCTCAATATTGTTTGGTGCCACCAACAATCAGTTTTTAGCAAAGTATTATACTTAGTAGGGCATGCGTGATGGATCTACTGTGATCGACAGGCTTATAAAGTTAGTGTTGGGGTGTAAAATTACTGTGGTCATTGTTCTGACATATGAAAAGAAAATGACTATGTGTGGACGTAAGGGATGTATGGATTTGATGTGCGAGACTGTGATTTCAATGCACTGATAACCGTAAGGGGAAATGAAGGATTTTATGTGGAAAATTATGTCCAGTCTTAAGAGGGATATATATATTGATATTTCCAGAGCCACAGCCATCAGGAGAAGGTATTTCCAATACTTCCACACACTGTCGAATGTCATCAGATTGGGAGTGCAACCGTAATATTTAATTGTGGTTACAGTGATAAATATGTGGCTGGTTTCCTAGGACGACGCTATTTGTGTGTGGGGTCGCGTGGCGGAGGTAGTGTGTGGCCAAAACGAATGGGCATTTCCGCATTGAGGCAGTCGTGAGCGGTGGGCTCAAAGAAATGTTCCAGCCAGCTTGCCCACAGCTGTAGGGGCAGGTTCCAGCAGCCGCACTCTCTGAATAGCAAAATAGCAGACTAATACACAGTATGTATTGGACTGCCTCCACAATCAAGTGTGTTGCTGGTATTCTCCGTGGAAAATTGAGTGATTCAGTATCGATCACTGCCATGTGTTGCCGCTGGACGTATTGATAGCATCCAAATCACTACCACTACAATCACCTCTGGATGCCCTCCATGGCTGGGGATGGTGCAATCTAGCACGGAAGCACGTCCACGGCTGCGGCCACTCCGGTAGTTTTCACCGACCTCTATGTGTTGGCGCCAGCGGCATTTGAGGTGGTTGGTGCACTGTGTATAGTCATCGCGACATGAGCGTGTGGGACGTGCCAGTTTTTCAGCAATCTCCGAATCTAGCCATGACAACTACTGCTACGGACTGGCGTGTTTAGTGCTTATCAATACATCACAGTGGATCTGTCTTGAATGTAGAGGAGAGAACGAATTTAGGAATTCTATAGTGCTTTAAAAACCCAATCGTAACATGATATCCCCAGTTGATCATTTTATTGTTTCGAATAGTTGTATTGTGAGCACACACCTGTCGATCCGCTCCTGCAAACTGTTTAAGGACATAGCATGCAACTGAGCTGAAATTTGATATTTTCAGCTGCTTCCAATGTAATGGACTTCCTACCGGATGACCTAACTGTGTCAGTACCCACTGATAGGAAGCAAGGGGAAAAAATATGGATGGTTGCAGGATCAAATCCCACCAAGTGTTTCAGTCCTAGTAACCACCATTAGGAAGCAAGGAAAAACTGTTCCACAGAGAGGATATCAATTTAATTAATTAGTAAATCAATCTGATCGAGTGAGAGAATATTTCCGAGACATCCACAGCTGTGGGTTTACCAGGTAAACACTGCTTTGTTTACAGTTCAATATCACCACAGCACGTGCAGGACAGATGGTAGCACGTGATGGATCATGACCCCCCGAGAGAAAGAGAGAGAGAGAGAGAGAGAGAGAGAGAGAGAGAGAGTGTGTGTGTGTGTGTGTGTGTGTGTGTGTGTGTGTGTGTGCGCGCGTGTGTGTGCGCGTGTGTGTGCGTGTGTATGTGTATGTGTTTCGACAGGAATTTGCCAGGAATCAATATCAAGGGGTTACCGCCACCTGACGCTTTTGTTTGGGTACTAGCGCGACATCTAGTCTGTCAGTTGTGGAGCCTGAGCAGTTGTAGTGCAGCCTGTGTGTGTGGGAGCAGCAAAGCATTCGGCCCAGCGTTGGTGCGAAAGATTTTTAAAAGTGCAGTTACGCATGGTGAGTAATGTTGATAGTATACTTGTGCATTTGAGACAAAAAAAGCGTCGCAACTGCTTAAATATTCCATACGCCTTGTGGCCCTCAAAATGTTTAAATAAATAGTATTCTATACATTGCAGTTAATTTCCTGACAAATTCTTTAAATAAATAAGTAAATGATATTCCAAACGCTGCCTTGTCTCCCATAAATTGTTTAAATATACAATACTCCACTGAGTGTCTTGTCTACCAGAAATCGTTTAAGCAATATTCCGTACTCTGCATTCGATTTCCCGCCATATTCTTTAAATAAATAAATAAATTGTATTCCATATACTGAATTACATCAAATAAATGGTTAAATAAACAATATTCCACACACTGCTTTGGCTACCAGAAATTACTGAAACAATATTCCATACACTGCAATCGATTTCCTGCCAAATGGTCAATCAACTGACTCTTTTTCCCGCCAATTTCCAGGTGAGGGATGGGAGGGGGTGGGCTGGGATTTTTCACAGAGCTTGAGGAGTTCATTAATTGATCGATTTAGTTAATTATTCAATCAAATTGATAGAATGGGAGTGGGCTATTCGAAAAACTCAGGTGTGGAAGTGTACTTGTATTGGCGAGGGGAGTTCCCAGAGGGGAGGAGATGACGAGGTGGAGGAGGGGAAGGGGAGGGGGAGGGGAGGGAAGGGGGAGGAGGAAGGGGGTGAGAGGGTTGGGGGTTTCTTGGAAGGACTGATTATTCCTTGAGGGGCATAATCCACTTAGCAGACCAACAGTTCAAGGATCTGTGAACCAAAAGAGAACAATAGGTTTGCTTCTTTATGTATGCTTGCCCCTGAATGTATGCAACCCACACTAACGAATTGTGCTCCTGCTGGCCTTGCCTTACTACTGTTGGCACACAAGAGAGGTGTGTGCCCACTGTCTGCAGTCACCTTTAAAGCCATGTCTACATGTATTATTTTTCATCAGTCTTGCTTGGTCATGCAAGACTGACGACAGGACTGATACAAATCGTGCAGCTACTCCATTCAAACTTCAGCTCAGTTTTTTCCTCAGTCATTCCGAAATCATCAGGGAGAAAACAATGCTAGTGACGACAGTTGCACTATGTGTTCTTAAGCTGAACAAGAAAGGAAAGTCTGCATGTTGTTCACGATGGTCTCAAGATTGGTTATTGAAGAATCTTCTCCGAGAACTGTGGCAGGAACCAGAAGACTGATGCAATTACTTAGGTATGGACATAGAAACATACTGTAAACTGCTCGAACGGTCCACGGGTATACTGCCGGTTCATAGTGTCCAACGGGCACAAAATTTCGGTGATAAGACATGTCGCCATCGTCAGGTGCGCTGACGAACTGAGCTCCTGAGGGCGGGCGGCCGATTTAAATCCCCTCCCCCCGCGGGCCCCTCGCTTCGCTGTCCGCGCCCGCGCGCCGGCGGTCGCGAAGACGTGGGCGTCGGAAACTGTCGTAGCGTCGATGTTCTTGCTACGTCCACCCTGGTTGCCAGTTCGTACTTCTTGCTGAGAGTCTTCTTAATTACATTTAATGCCGGGTCCCAAGCCTTTGTGAGATTGTAGCCGCAATCTCAGTTGATACGATCTTCCCTGGTGCGAATTTCAATAGCCCCCCTTATAACACTGTCCCAATATTTAGAGGTCTGAGCCAGGATCTTGGTACGCTCATAATCCATCTCGTGCTTCTCGGACAAACAGTGCTCTGCTACCGCCGACTTATTTGGATATTTCATTCGGGTGTGCCTTTGATGTTCTCGGCAACGATCTTCGATGGTGCGTATTGTTTGTCCGATATAAGTCTTCCCACACTCACAGGGAATTTGGTATATACCGGCCTTCCTCAAACCGAGGTCATCTTTCACACTTCCCAGCAATGCCCGTGTTTTATTGGGCGGGCAAAAGACGGTTTTAACTCGGTCTTTCTTTAATATACGACCGATTTTCCCCGATAGTGCGCCATTGTACGGAATGAAGGCAGTGGCTACCTCTTCTTCCTTGACTTCATCCGTCTCCACAAGTTGTGCTGTGGTGGTGGGACGGAGAGCGCATCTAATCTGCCATTCCGAGTACCCGTTTTCTCGGAACACTGTTTTGAGGTGTTCCAATTCCTGGGGCAGATTCTCTGCATCTGAGATGCTGTGCGCCCTGTGTACTAGTGTTTTTAGTACTCCATTCCTCTGAGAAGGGTGGTGGCAGCTGTCTGCATGCAGATACAGGTCAGTGTGCGTTTTCTTCCTGTACACACCGTGGGTCAGGGTACCATCAGCTCTTCTCTTGACCATGACGTCCAGGAATGGTAATCTTCCTTCTGCTTCGGTCTCCATAGTGAATTTGACGTTCGGATTTATGGAGTTTAGGTGTGTAAGGAAATCCAGGAGCTTGTCCCTACCATGGGGCCAGATGACGAACGTGTCATCTACATAACGGAAGAAACAAGTAGGTTTCCAATTGGATGACGCCAAGGCTTCCTCTTCAAAGTACTCCATGTACAAATTCACGACCACCAGCGGGAGTGGGCTGCCCATTGCGACTCCATCTGTTTGCTCGTAGTATTCCCCATTAAACAGAAAGTACGTTGAGGTCAAGACATGCCTAAAGAATTCGGTGGTCTTCTCATCAAATTTCTGCCCAATAAGCTCGACTGACTCTCGTAGAGGCACCCTGGTGAATAGTGAAACCACGTCGAAGCTCATTAGGATACCAGTGTCTTTCAGTCTGAAGTTGTCAAGACGTTTCACGAAATCCACGGAATTACGGATATGGTGGGGGTATTTACCTACATAGGGGCTAAGTAATTCAAACAGATATTTTGCCAGCAAGTAAGTAGGTGGCCTAATGTTGCTGACAATCGGGCGTATAGGTACCTCCTCTTTGTGAACCTTAGGGAGTCCATAGAGTCTTATATCGGACAAGCAATAGGCACCATCGAAGATCGTTGCCGAGAACATCAAAGGCACACACGACTGAAATATCCAAATAAGTCGGCGGTAGCAGAACACTGTTTATCTGAGAAACACGAGATGGAGTATGAGCGTACCAAGATCCTGGCTCAGACCTCTAAATAGTGGGACAGTGTTATAAGGGAGGCTATTGAAATTCGCACCAGGGAAGATCTTATCAACCGAGATTGCGGCTACAATCTCAGCAAGGCTTGGGACCCGGCATTGAATGTAATTAAGAAGACTCTCAGCAAGAAGTACGAACTGGCGACCAGGGCGGACGTAGCAAGCACATCGATGCTACGAGAGATTCCGACAGCCACGTCTTCGCGACCGCCAGCGCTCGGGCGCGGACGGCGAAGAGAGCGGCCCGCGGGAGGAGGGGATTTAAATCGGCCGCCCGCTCTTAAAAGCTCAGTTCGTCAGCGCACCTGCCGATGGCGACATGTCTGATCACCGAAATATTGTGCCCGTTGGACACTATGAACCGGCAGTATACCCGTGGTCTTTTCGAGCAACAAATATGCCGGGGAAACTGGAGAATCACATACTGTAAACTGTTAGCGCTTGTAAATTGAAAAAGCCCCCATGAGAGACTCGCCTCAACGCTATGGTTTTTACCGACTGGCAGGAACTAAAAGGACTTACAATTTATTACTATAATTTCAAAACAAGCTTTGAGCCACATTATACTAGAATCCTTTGAAGCTACATATGATGTTGTGAAAATGGAATATTTGAAGGTAAGTAAACGAAAAGTACAAATGTTTTGCCCCCTGAATGAAAAGAGTTTAGTGAAAATAAATGGACATTAACAACTTACGATTTTAAGCAAAAATTTTAAGGAAACATTAACTGCTTGAAAAATTAAACTAAAAAATAAAATACACTCCTGGAAATGGAAAAAAGAACACATTGACACCGGTGTGTCAGACGCACCATACTTGCTCTGGACACTGCGAGAGGGCTGTACAAGCAATGATCACACACACGGCACAGCGGACACACCAGGAACCGCGGTGTTGGCCGTCGAATGGCGCTAGCTGCGCAGCATTTGTGCACCGCCGTCGTCAGTGTCAGCCAGTTTGCCGTGGCATACGGAGCTCCATCGCAGTCTTTAACACTGGTAGCATGCCGCGACAGCGTGGACGTGAACCGTATATGCAGTTGACGGACTTTGAGCGAGGGCGTATAGTGGGCATGCGGGAGGCCGGGTGGACGTACCGCCGAATTGCTCAACACGTGGGGCGTGAGGTCTCCACAGTACATCGATGTTGTCGCCAGTGGTCGGCGGAAGGTGCACGTGCCCGTCGACCTGGGACCGGACCGCAGCGACGCACGGATGCACGCCAAGACCGTAGGATCCTACGCAGTGCCGTAGGGGACCGCACCGCCACTTCCCAGCAAATTAGGGACACTGTTGCTCCTGGGGTATAGGCGAGGACCATTCGCAACCGTCTCCATGAAGCTGGGCTACGGTCCCGCACACCGTTAGGCCGTCTTCCGCTCACGCCCCAACATCGTGCAGCCCGCCTCCAGTGGTGTCGCGACAGGCGTGAATGGAGGGACGAATGGAGATGTGTCGTCTTCAGCGATGAGAGTCGCTTCTGCCTTGGTGCCAATGATGGTCGTATGCGTGTTTGGCGCCGTGCAGGTGAGCGCCACAATCAGGACTGCATACGACCGAGGCACACAGGGCCAACACCCGGCATCATGGTGTGGGGAGCGATCTCCTACACTGGCCGTACACCACTGGTGATCGTCGAGGGGACACTGAATAGTGCACGGTACATCCAAACCGTCATCGAACCCATCGTTCTACCATTCCTAGACCGGCAAGGGAACTTGCTGTTCCAACAGGACAATGCACGTCCGCATGTATCCCGTGCCACCCAACATGCTCTAGAAGGTGTAAGTCAACTACCCTGGCCAGCAAGATCTCCGGATCTGTCCCTCATTGAGCATGTTTGGGACTGGATGAAGCGTCGTCTCACGCGGTCTGCACGTCCAGCACGAACGCTGGTCCAACTGAGGCGCCAGGTGGAAATGGCATGGCTAGCCGTTCCACAGGACTACATCCAGCATCTCTACGATCGTCTCCATGGGAGAATAGCAGCCTGCATTGCTGCGAAAGGTGGATATACACTGTACTAGTGCCGACATTGTGCATGCTCTGTTGCCTGTGTCTATGTGCCTGTGGGTCTGTCAGTGTGATCATGTGATGTATCTGACCCCAGGAATGTGTCAATAAAGTTTCCCCTTCCTGGGACAATGAATTCACGGTGTTCTTATTTCAATTTCCAGGAGTGTATGCAGAAAATATTTTATAGTTAGATTAGTGTGTGAATAATTTTAGGTATGATTCTCTAAATTCCAAAGTACTTAGAAATTCGTAGTAAGCTTGAGGTATCATCTATATTTATTGAATTATTGTTTGAACTAGTAATAGGCTGAACAGTGTGACTGGGATGTGAATAGCCTATTGTGCTACAGGGCAGGTTTGACTAATAATTATAAGGAAAAATCTGATGTGTTAAACTCTGTCATCCGTAAAAACCACTACAGTTAACAACTGCAAAGTCCTTTGTTAATGCTTCCAGTTCAGCTTCAAAAATAACATCATCAATGTGCTTTCTTGCAAATATATGTTGGATCCCTTTAAGATCAAGTAATTCATACACTATATACTTCCCATAAGCATTAAATTCATCGCCAGAACGAATGGCTTTCAGCTACTCACCAGCTAGGTTAAGTGCATCCAAAGTTGAAGCATTGCTTTTAAACCGGTTTCTCTTTCTCTTGCTGAAAGATCAGTCACTGGACAGTGGTGTGTCAAAGCTTGATACACTTTTCATCCAGGTTGCACTCTTTGCTCTCTTGGTGTTAGATAATGGGGAAATTCAGCATCTGTTGGCGATTCTTTTTCATTTACCAATTCTTGTTGCTCTTCCTCCCAATTAAAATAAAACAAATCTGTTTATTTTTTGCATTCCACAAAACAAAAACAAAACGAAACATTTGTTTAACTTCCACTATTGCTTGACTGCTCCAGTCTTTCTGTTGAAAATGTATGAAAGAAGGACAAATTTATTTGTAATATTTATGTTAGAATCTCAGCGATTTCTCACAACTTTTTTGCTGTGTGCATTTTCTTTGCAATCCAGTATCTTTGTATTATTATTGTACGTATCCATTCTTCCCAATATGTTGTGTGTGTAACTGTGCATCGAATAAATGTCCAAGTTCATCACGTTCGATATATTATTTGTTATCTCAGAAATAAGTAGTTCCAACAGGTTATGGGCCCAGGAACGCAAGACAGATAATATTTTGTAAAAAGTTAGCATCAGACACGAAATAATAATTTAAATACGATCGTGCCACGTCCGAGAGAAGAGAAAAATAACTTAACCTCAAGATGGAAAGTGAGATCGTCCGCATAAACAAGCTCAGAGGCGTCAAAAATTGCCTGCCTGGAAGTTTCAAGTGTGCATAGTGTTGAAATCACATAATGTTTGGAAAGTCATTGATGGTTTGTATAATTTGATTGAAGGAACATCCGGTAACGCTGCATACGACAAGTGAGTTGCAGCCTGGACGAAGTGTGACACAACAGCTCAACGAATTATCGCGATGTCAGTTGAAGAAAAAACAATGCTGCATATTATGAACTGCAACACATCAAAAGAAATGTGGGACAAGCTGGTGTGTACTTATGAACCAAAATCTGGAACCAGTGTGTACATGCTACTGCAACAGTGGTATAGTGTGCAGAAGAAACCAACAGATGACATAGTGACTCATATTGCTAGAATTGAAAATCTTGCACATCACTTGCAGGTTCTTGATGAGCAAATACAGGAGCAAATGGTTGTTACAAAAATTTTGATGACTTTACCAGTGGCATACAAATATTTTGTGAGTGCATGGCAAGTGAACGAACACTTAGTAATCTGATCTCCAGACTTGCCATTGAGGAAAATGGAAGAAATGGAAGTGATCAAGGCGAAAGCGCAGCATATGCAGCAAACAATATCTCTCAGAAAAAAATGTGGTAAAAAACACAACCATTTTGGAAAATGTTGCACTTGTCACTATCGTCATAAGCCAGGGCACTGGATTCGTGACTGCAGAAAGCGAAAAGCCACAATTGCAAACCAGTCTTCACCCAATGGAGAAGCTTTCATTGGAGAAGCAGTGTTTGGTGCAAGTGATTCAGATACAACAGGAGAAGCATGGTATATGGATTCAGGAGCAACTGACCACATGTCCAATCAACGTTCTTGATTGACCACCTATGAAGAATTTCCAGAGGCAAGACGTTCCTGCTCTTGGATCTGGAAACATTAATATTCTGGCCTATAGCGGAAAGGAACGGAAGGAGAAGCACATTAGCAAGGTTTTGTATGTTCCAAAGTTGACCGACAATCTGTTCTCTTTGGGTGCTGCCCTCGATAAAGGTATGACACATCAATCAGACAATAGAATGTGCAAATTTTTAAAGAACGAAAGTGTTGCTGCAGTGGGAGAGAGACATTACACGCTGTTTAAAATGAACTTTGAGGTTGTGACAAATTGTGAGTATTGTACAAATGTTGTTGCGTGTGAACCTCTTTTTCTGTGGCACACGAGGATGGTACATAAGAATATTGTGCAAGTTTTGTCAAGTGCTAACATAAATTTCCAAGATCAGAAGTTTCAGTGTGAAGACTGCATTATTGATAAAATGAGCAAATTGCCATTTCCATCCAATGGTACAAAATCAAAACAAATAGCTGAACTTGTACATTCAGATTTGTGTGGTAAAATGCAAGAAGTCTCTCTGGGTGGTGCAAAATATCTCTTGATGTTAAAAGATGACTATAGCCACTGGAGAATGAAGTACAATATCAAGAATAAATCGGACATAGCTGAATGTTTGGAAAATTTCGTTAAAGTGAGTGAGAAACATTTGTGCAGAGGCATAAAGACATTAAGAACAGATAATGGATTAGAATTTTGTAATGAAGTGGTCGCCAATTTGATTAACCAGCATGACATCTTGCATCAGAAAACAGTGCCATACAGTCCACAACAGAATGGAGTAATTGAAAGGGAAAATACAACTGTTGTCGAGTATGCATGCAGGTGCACTGCCGACTGAAATGTGGGCAGTAGCTGTGAATTATGCAGTATTCACACTCAACTGGACTGGAACAAGTAAAGAAAGGGTAGTTGTGCCATGCGAGCTGTGGCTACCTGAAAATAGTTTATCATCTGTAGAAGCCAACCTTCAAACTATTCCTGTGGGGCGGGATTCTAGAGAAGCATGTGAACAAAGAGACAGTGATGCACATTTTGATAATATTAGTGAATGGGAAGCAGTAGCTGATGAAGCTGTTCAGTCTGATAGGAAATGTCGATTAAGAGATCGCAGATCATTAAGATTGCCAGCAAGGTACGAGAACCATGTATCCGTTTTAGATATTGGTGAACCAGAAACATATGACGAAGCAGTTATGTGTGATGAGGCATAAAAGTGGAAAGATGCTATGAAAGATGAAATTAATTCCTTGGAAGCTAACCAAACCTGGACATTAGTGGATCTACCTGCACATCACCAAGTCATTGATAACCGTTGGGGGTACGAAATCAAGTATTCTAACAGTGATGATGCAACACATTTCAAGGCTAGACTTGTGGCTAGAGGTTACAAGCAAGTTGCAGGTACAGATTATCTGGAAACGTACAGTCCAGTAACTTGATTTGACTCACTTCGTATAGTATTCTCCATTACAGCATCCAGAAACATGTGTCTTGAACAATTTGATGGCCTAACTGCTTTTCTGTATGGAAATTTAGCAGAGAACATTTCTATGAATCAGCCAAAAGGTTTCAAAGATGGGACTGACCGTGTGTGTAAACTAAATCGAAGCTTTTATGGCCTGAAACAAGCTTTCAGGCGCTGGAACCATCATTTCACAACAGTTTTATGCAAGTTTGGACTTCAGCCAACAAATGCAGATCCATGTGTATTCACCAATCAGGAACAAATAATCCTTTAATCTTGGCAGTACATGTGGATGATGGACTGATAGCTGCTAAAGATCCCTCTACCATTAACCTTTTGCTTAGTGAACTACAAAGAGAATTTGATGTCACATTCAGAAAATTGAATACGTACTGGGGCCTGCAGGTAGAACGATTAGCAGATGTCTCTATTTTTCTGCATCAAGAAGCTTATACCATGAAGGTTGGAGGATGCTAACCCTGTAATAGTACCTGCAGACCATCATCATTAGATGTGTGCTGACCTGCATAAAAGGGGGGAGAAGGACATGTCTAATGTGTCATATAGGCAAGCTGTGCGTAGTCTGATGTATTTGTCAATAGTAACACATCCAGACATCACTTTCGCAGTCAACAGTGTCAGTCAGCATCTCTAGAAATCAATGAAAATGCATTGGAGTGCTGTGAAAAGGATCCTGAAATATGTTAAAGGCACTATGGACCATGGACTTTATTTTCCTTCAAAGCAGGGGATTCATCTCCATGCCTACAGTGACGCAGACTATGCTGGTGATGCGGAAACTAGGAGATCCATAACTGGTACGTTGTTAAAGCTCAATGAATCCACTATTACTTGGGCCTCAACAAAGCAGAGTGTGGTAGCACTTTCTACAACTGAGGCTGAATACATTGCAGCCAGTCAGACATTGAGAGAAATTGTTTGGGTGAAAAGTTTGCTCAGTGACTTGGCTTTGTTTAGCAAAATAAGAACAACTTTGAACATTGACAATTTAAGTGCAGTGAAACTTATTAAAAATCCAGAGTTTCATCAAAGAAGTAAACATATTGATGTACATTATTGGTTTGTGTGCCATAAGTATAAGGAGAATGAGTTTGCATTAGAGCATGTTCCATCCAAGGACAAGCAGGCTGATTTACTAACCAAGCCATTACCAAAGGTGACACTTCAGATGCAGATGAAGATGCTGAACATCTGAAGCATTCAGGATATTCGAGAGAAACTTCTCAACTCTTAATAATAAATTTGAGTCCTCTTTAAGTGGGAGTGTTGAAAATGTGTGAAAGAATGACAAATTTATTTGTTATATTTATGTTAGAATCTCAGCGATTTATTTTCTTTCGTTCTCACAACTTTTTTTTCTGTGTGCATTTTCTTTGCAGTCCAGTATCTTTGTATTGTTATTGTGCATATCCATTCTTCCCACTATGTTGTGTGCATCAAATAAATATCCAAGTTAATCATGTTCGGTATATTATTTGTTATCTCAGAAATAAACAGTTCCAACATCCAGCCTTTCTTTGTTTTCAGTTTCCGAAGAGCGAAAAAGAATGGACAGACATAGCAACACAAAATGCCAGTTTCCTCATTGCCTTGGTGCAGTTGATGGGGTGAGGAACATACCAAGAAGGTACAGTGGATAGTGCTATTTTAATCACAAAAACAACCACAGCATTGTGCTATAAACAGAGTTAAGCATGAGTTTGCACACAAGTAACAATGAGATGCAATAATGCAGTACTCAAGATAAATGTCAGGTAAACAGAGTCATAAAAAGCATGGAATGATGACATAATCGAATAGCATGAGTACCAAAATCAGTGTGTGAAACCACAAACATATATAGATCTTGTTACACATTCTATACACAATTTATGATCATAAACGGAAATGTCTTCCACACTACTTGCTAATTGTTCATATAAACTAACATGCATACATAGAAAGCTAGTAGATTCATTTGCAGTTGATAAAAAAATACATACTGAGTGTCAAGACAAGAAAATTCATTGAAATGTATGACTACTAACAGTGCCTAATTTTATTAGATTCTGATAATTATTTTCAACATGGTTCATAGAACATACTCCTGAACTTTCTAAGTTTTCACATTTCTGTGTTGAACATAACAAATCAGCAGTCATAGAACATCAACCATCCACAGCATTATACCTAAGTCAAACAAGATTTAAAGGTACATAATTTATTGAAAAGTTGATCCCCCTACTTGAAAAAACATACATTTACATGGAATAACACTGTCCATAGCAGTGACTTCTTTTCTAAACAAACAGTTATTTGAAATTTACAAATTTCAGTCACAAGACTGATGTAGTTGACAGTTGCTTGAGTATATTACCCAGCACCTTTGATCTCTTGAAAGTCGACTGGACCAACAAGGGTGCAGCCATACTGGAGTGTGGGAGTGAATTCACCCACATCTTTCAGTTTCCTCCTTAGATTTCTCATCACACACTCCAACGGATAGGGATCTTCCTGTCTAGCTTTCACATCGAATCCTAAAACATTGCTTTTGTACTAGCTAAGCTGTTCAATACCTCCCTCACATCACACAGCATATGTTTTGCCTATCTATATTGAAAAAATAAGTATTCAGGTTTTATGGCAGAACGGATTAAAACGTGTTCACACATATGGTACATTAATAAACAGAGTTAAATGCAATGAAAAAATGAACTATACTCCTTTCATGATAAGAATAAACCAGATGTAAACAAACGCAAACGCGATGATTGGTCAGAAGCCGTAGGACGTGTGCACTGATGTTGTTATGCTCTTGGAAGTAGGCCTACTTTTGTATTAGATATATTACGTTAAATGAAACTTTAAATTATTTCAAAAATCGTATACAGTCTCAGCCTCTGTGCTGTTATGATTTGATTGTCACACTATTAATACGCAGTATGAAAGTCGCTGAGTCTGCTTCCTGTTCCAGAGAACAGCGTCTGGAACATGGTTAAGAAGTGCCGAGAAACAGGTTATTCTTAATGTTTTCATAAACTTACAGAGATAATCGGCTTTGAAGTTCTCTGAGGGACTGTATTAGCGACAGCTGATACCGAAATACGGGACAGATGCAGAGCGGAATTGGTAGTGTGGTAGGTAGACTCATAAACAACAGCATACTCTGGTTAAAATCTCACATGAATTATTTTTCTCTCGTTCAACCTCAAATATGTACATCTCGTATTTGTAAAATTAATCATCATTTTTATGGATAATGCTCATCTTCTTGTTTCAAGTTACGTACTGCACGCGAAATTCCTGTTTCCATTTCAAACATAAATTCTTAACTATCGATATTTTATGAAAGACTGTCAATAAAGGTTGTTTAAATTAAGAAAACATAACAATTTAATTTCTTAAGGCAAAAATGAAAAACCAAATACTCTTTATTTGAACTGTGCCCATTGTTTTACACCACAGATGTAGATAAGTGTCGTAGAAGCACGAAAAACAATCATTTTCACACCATCGAATACACTGTACAAATGCTGCATTTTTACGTTTGCCACAGTACCATTGCAATATGAATCCAACAGTACTGATCTGGAGTCAAGATCAGCGAGTAGTCCTGACAAATAACAAGACTGTTAAGCTGCCAGACATCCTGGAACGCAGCTTTTTCACATGTCACTGACAAATGCTGGCGGGATATATAGTGTTGCGGACTGTCGGTGGTGAGACCCGCGACTCCAGTTGGCAGAGATGAAGCCGGGGCCCATCGCGCCACTTCTCGTTAGGAGGGCACTGCAGAGTGATACAGCGGTATTCAAAAGTATTCCTTTATCCAGCTAGTTTAAAGAAGCGTAATGTGAGCACGCCGCCTGCGCTCTGTGCCATGAGTCCAGCCGGCAACTCCTCTTATGCCGACACCACTGCTGCCGTCATCAAGGCCGCTCAGCTGGAAACTGGCTGCACTCTCCCCAGTCCCCTCCCGCTGAAGCATCGTGTCTTGCATCGCGCAGCTGCCCACGATTCCGGAGACTGCTGCAGTCCCTGGTCCTCGCCGCCCTCCACCCCGTTTGGCCTGCTATGTCCGACCATGGGATGAAGGTGGTTGTACTGGTCACCCGTGGCCCTCCGGCCGCCGCTGCTCCCAGGACAGGACCGGACTGGAACCCGCGCCTTCCTGGATGCGATGCCGCAGCTTGCCGCTAGTGATGCCACCGTCCCTAACGCTGTTTCAGCGCTGTCGTGCCTCCCGCAGCGTACGCCTCGCCCGGACCCCGGTACACCAGGTGGGAAGTGAATGTGGCCCGTCCTGGGCCCACTGCAGACCGCTGTCACTGCCCTCCTTCAGGCAGACCGTGAAGTCTCCAAGTACCCGGCTGCCGTTGCGTCTCGGCCCGGTTTTGTGTCCCTGGAGGCGGAATACAGCCTGAACAAGTACATAGAAACAAAGTACAGGTTTACACAAAATATTTACAACATCGCTGCCAGACTGACCCCTATAAGTGTAGACCAGCACAGGTCCGACCCGACTCTCGACTGACATGGCACAAAACTTCTCAAGCTAAAAGTGCCTGACTATTTATACTGCTTTTCCCCTCGCTTCTGACGTAGTATCAGAGAGAGACAGGAACTATGGCAGGGGTAAATTCCCATACATCAGCCACTTACATGTCGCCACTCCCAGCTCTTACCTACCGCCTCGCCTCATACATCGCAATAACTCAAAGCAATGCTACAGTTCCCTGCCCCGCTGTTGCTAAACTCCAAACAAATCTTACGTGCAATACGCCGCTGCAGCTCTGTGCCATATTTACTCTGCCTGGCCTACTGGCTGCCGACTATTACCACACACTGCCAGAGCAGCCCCAGACTTCATTGCTGAATTTTAACAAAATTCCCCTTTTCTATGATTAAGACTAATATTAGCGCAGAAACAGGGTGTACAGATAGTCCAGGAACACTTTCAATTATTTATTGCACAAGAACCAAACATTGTACAGATGTCATACATATATCATTTTGAAGAGAAACCCTGAAAGTTTTTTTATGTATACTGCCACAGCGTAGTTCGGTAATTTGCCAATAATCAGCGCTAGTCGCAAACATGGCGAATTCAGGTGCGGAACGAGCTTTCTGTGTGTTGGTGTTCGACAAAAACAAGTGTGATACAGGTGTTCAACGGATTTTTAAAATTAAGTACGGTAAGAAGCCACAAACAAGGAAGATCATTTACCATTGGCACAACAAATTCGGTACGATGGGTTGCTTGTGCCTGGCAAAGAGAAGTGGACGTCCCAATGTGAGTGAAGTGAATTTGGAGCACGTACGAGAGGCATTCATGAGGAGTCCAAAGAAATCGGTGCATAGTTCATCCTGTGGACTCAAAATGGCGCCAATGACAGTGTGGAAAGTCCTGCGACAGAAGTTGTCTATGAAACCATTCAAACTGGAGATAGTGCAGATGCTCAATGATGACGACAATGACAAGCGTTTTGAGTTTTATTCACAGTTGCAACAATTGAATGAGGATGTGAATGGCATTGTTGATAGCTTAATTTTTAGCGCCGAAGCCACTTTTCCCACTAATAGGAAAGTGAACAGGCGTAATTGTCGAATCTGGGGTACAAATCATCCACACAAATGCATTGAATTTGAGCATGATTCGCCAAAGGTAAATGTTTTTTGTGTCTTGTCATGTCGAAAACTGTATGGGCCATTCTTCTTCACTGAGACCACTGTCACTGGATATTCGTAAATGGACATGTTGCAGTATTGGCTGATGACTCAAATGCAATCAGACTCTCCATTCATCTTTCAGCAGGTTGGGGCTCCACCCCATTTTCATCGTGAAGTTCGTGGAGACCTGAACACGGAGCTGCCGCATTGATGGATTGGCCGTGCTACAGAAGGGGAGAGCTGTTTTATGAAATGGCTTCCCCAATCACCAGATCTCACTCTGTGTGACTTTCTTCTATGGGGACACATTAAAGATCTGGTGTGTGTACCGCCTCTACCATGTGATGTAGAGAGAATACGGGAGAGAATACGGAAAGTGACTGCCACTGTCAACGATGCCATGCTGGGACAGGTATGGCAAGAATTCGAGTACCATATTGACATCTGCTGGGTCACTCATGGTTCGCATATCGAATGTTTGTAAAAAGACTTTCCGAGTTCCTTTTCAAAATGCGATGTGGATGACATATGTACCATGTTTAGTTCTTGTGCAATAAATAATTAAAAGTGTTCCTGGACTTTGTGCACACCCTGTAGAACCACACATCATAAAATAAGAGGAAAATGTTGGCTTCATGGATTCCATTGTTGATCGCTTCGTTATCAATGTAGCAGACGACAGTTCCAGAACTGAAATGTATGTCTCGGATTCGGATAAACAAGGAGCTAAGAGATTATCAGACACCTGACTGTAATTAATACTTTCAGCAGCTTCAGTATTCAACAATACTTTGTATTGCCTGCAGTATCCTTTTGCATCACATGTAGCTCGCTCAGAAAAATTACCCTGTGTTAAAGTTAGGAATTCTCATCAGTCTTATTTGTAATTAGAATCTATGTCAGGTGAGAACAAGAGCATTTTGTGCTTTCCATTTGGTCACCTAAGAAGTGTGTGCGGTAGTGCTGGAGTTTTGTCGAAAATTATTTCATGCTCTTTAAAAATTAAATGACATTTTAAGCTATATTCTTTCTTTGCTCGTCTCGTTTTATGTCTGAACTGCAACTGCTCATATCATTGAAGGTTAGTTGGGCTGACCAGTGCTGTCCAAGTTTATTGCGTCAGTAAAGCTGTTGTCCCACATTACCTCTCAGTCTATGTGCGTGTAACACGGCATAAAACGTGTCCTTATGATAGTACTTGACTGTGCTGGTCACAACTTGCCTTCCGTTCCATGTGAAACGAATTCCAATAAGATTCAAGCAAATGTTGAAGCATACATGGCGTAATGTTTACATCAGGTTTATTCTTATGATGAACAGAGTATAGTAAGGTAATATACACATACATAGTAAAGATATCCCAAAGGAACATTCACTTGGAAATTAGCAGATTAAAAGAAATTATGTAGACAAATAAGACTAGTTGGGCTGCACTGACACAGCATCCGACAAATGCCTACAAAATGAGGTATGGACCATAGTTCATAATGTACTGACATAAGAATTCTCTGTTTAACATACGCATGTGTTTGGTTTGCACATATCAAATTTCAAGATACTATTCATAATATTTACCGTACATATAAATAAAACGAGTCTTCACTCAGTTTGCCACAAATTGAACTCCCTGTATCAATCAAACAGTTGCCTTCCCACTGACCAATTTTAATTTTAGTGCAAGGACACCTAAAATCTGAATCATACTCTCTGTTGTCAGACATTTCATTCACTTCATCAAATGCTCCATCCACACTGTCTTCACAAAATTTTATCGTCTTTACAGGTATCATAACATTACTTTGATTACTCATGTTGTCAGGTAAAGACTGAACACAATGAATAGATTCCATGGCACAACTAACGTCACTTGTTACAGATGGAACACAAAACACATTACTGTTAAAATTACACTTCCTGCTTAGATTCTCTTTCGCTTCATTCCACCAATTGGGATACAAATTCTGACTAACCACAGCTAACTTGTTCCAGAATGCACCTTTATCTAAATTACCATCAACCTGGTCCCAAACAAACTTCAAAAAGTTTCCAACTTTATTCTTCAGGCTCACAGATACCCCACCTTCACTGTTTGGATCATTACTCTGCTTTTAATTAATGAAAACTGTTTTCACTGGACTGGTATTCCATGGCCCTCACTTACATCACATACACCACTTACCTCACATGTATTGTCAACATCATTCACAAATAACTCTGAAACTACATTATTCTTAAGTTCCACAAATACCTGATATCATCACCATCATATTCCTACAAAATTACTTCGTCTACAACATCACTGGAAATACAAGTCTCATCTCCACAAAGTCAGTTACCTCACCTACATTCATTTGCAATAAGCCACCAGTCTCAGACTTACCAACCTCAGTTACTTCACAGCTGTCATTCACATCTACATCAAAAATAAAACCTAGTTCAGATCCAATACAGTCATCACCTTATTTACATATATCAACAATTCTGTTTTCCACTCAAGAGAAGAAATCATTAGTACATACTACACCAAAATTCACACTACTCTCATATTCTGGTTTGTGATTAGCACTTACATCACCATAATTAAACATAGTATTCCAAAACTTTTGATCAAAACATAAATTAAAAATCTGATATTCCTTCTCTTCAATTTCAGATACATGTGCCATATCATTAACACTGTTATTACTGTCTAATTGAAAGTGTAACTTAGGGGTCATGTGCTTGTTACGTTTCCTCATCCAAAAACTATGGACCTTCATTGAGGCAAACTGCCATTTACCAAACTCTTACTTCTGTGATTGTTTCTTCTCTTAAAGTGCCCATGATTATTCCCATTATCCCTACCCTACTGCTGTTCAGAATATCTCTCTCCACTGCCACTTTGATCCTGATGGAAGTTACCATTATTATTGTTTCTGTGATTTCGCCCATTGTGATTTCTATCATTCCTATTATTATGGTACATACTTCTTTCTGATGCCCTATCCACACTGCCTACATATTGTAAAAACTATTCATGACATTTGTCAGGTCTGTGTGCCTAATCCCTCTGCAATCTTTCTGGTAATCTCTTTTTAAGTGCACCAGTCAAGGTCATTTCGTCCAATGGTTTGTTAGAATGTGCTAATTTTTTAAGTTGGTTCTTACATAACTCTTTCAAAGTGCCATCCTTATTCCTGTAATTAGGCTCATTCAAAAATTCAGTTTTGATTCTCCCCTGTTTTGCTTCCAACCAAAATTTATTTTGAAAACTTTTCTCAGAACTCTGATATGTTTCCCACTGACTTAAATTTACCTATGACAGAGCTTCACCTTCAAAAAATCTTTTACCAAATTTAATTTTTTGATTGTCATTCACACCAGACACAAAGCTATATCTGCAGTGGTGCAGAAAATATACTGGATGTAAATTATCTGAAGGAAAACTTTTGATAGTAGCGTTGGACTATGCAATACCAGTCTTTGATCCCAGATTTTTGTTAATACATCTTTCCTGAACTTTTTTGATCTAAAACACATTTTTGCATATTATCCCCTACATTAAAATTTTTTTGTTTAAATTAGCGACATTTTGTTGGGTGGTAGATCCCAACTCACACAGTTTTTCCGCAATGGTCTTCTGTTCAACTCTGATATCATCAACATTCTTTAATTTTTTCGCTGACTCAGCCACAAGCTCATTTTCTAAAACACTAAATTTATTTTCTAAAACATAAACTTTTTCATTCACACTTTTTAACCCCTCTGAAAACCCATTTTTTTTTAACTCTGAAACTTGATTAATAAGTTACTGAGTTTTCAACTCGTTGAATTGTCCTTGTAGTGAAGTTTGAAAATCATTTAACCTTTCATTAACTGCACTACATTTGCTGTTGTTATCTGTCTTCGTTTCCTCTAGTTTTGCCAAAATGATCTGCAAAACACCAGTCTTTACTGTTTATTTAAAGTCTACGATTTCACTCGGCTCAAACATGTCCTGACTGGATCCTGCAGCTTCCATTTCTACCTCACTTTTGCTTTCATCCCTATTCATTTTGTTAATAAGCACACGAGTCTTGACAAATAGTTTGTACTTATCTTTCCTTTTTCATGTCTCTAGTTGTAGGTGTAAAATCTTCCTCACTTTCATTAGATCCGATCCATCGTTATTGGTAGTGCATCGTCACTGTTGGTATAAAGATCCTTTGTTGGGCAGCCTTCAGTTTTGCTACATGGCGAAAATTTATTCGTACATAAATTTCAAAAATCAACGAAATAAAACAATTTCTGCAACAGACAAAACTTCATTATTAGTCAATTAATCGCAGATGACGCTCACACTTGTAATCTACCCTCCTTCCTTCTTCCATCTATTGTCCACATTACACACTTCCCAGTCCACATAATTAATTAGCAAAGTCTTATATGAAGATTTGAGAGGAGCGAAGATTACAATAAACTTTCAGGTTTTCTTAGCTTTTCATGTTGAGGTGGACCCAGTTCTTTATGTCTAGCGGTCTGTTTCTTGAAGCTGAAAATCTACCATTAGGTACTCACAGTTGGTTTCACCAATATAAACTGGAAAATTGTTGTTGCAGAATTTGTTATGTAAATATATTTTCCACTGATTTTTTCACATTCTACTATATCATATAGTATTTTCATTTCTCACATTAACAAAGCCGAAATTACATTGTTTGCACCTATTACACAAAAATACATACAATCACATCAGAGGTAAGTTTGTGAATCTCACAGTCTGCGGAAATAACAGTATTCCAAAGGACTTACAATTTTTCTTAACAAATGAACTCCTATTAGTTTTCGTTATATTATAATTTCGATTATTACTTCATAAATTAATCCAGAAATAAACATATTAAACAGCACAGGTTTGTGTAATCAATAATAGTAATTTTAAATGTGCAAATAATTTGTAATTTCAAATGTTTCTAAAAAAATATTTTAACTTTACATTCCGAACTAGTACTTATCGATTATAACATCGAAACTAAAATATTTTATCAAGTAATTCGTTTTTATAATTTTTAACTTGAAATATAACACTGTGTATAAAATTATATTGAAGTTTTCAGAAAGGCAACTGAGATAATATTGACTTCTCTGAAATTCGAAAACTAATACTGGTATCGATAACTACTGTTGAGGACCAAGTAATACTAGAAAAGTATGTCCCATTTCAGTACTTACTGTTATTGTCATGGAGGGGGTGGCAGACATGAGCTCCACCCAGGTGGTGGAGCCTTGTCTCCTGCAAATTGATTACATAAATAATATGCATCAATATATTATTGGTACTGATTTGTATTTCATGCCATGAGATGCTTCCTCTCTAGCACAGAGTGAGTCTGTTTCACACTGAGTTTTTCAGGGAGGGTTGGTGATGTAGGGTTAGAGGGGTGCAGGGTAGGACATCCTCTGGTGGTGGAATTGTGCACTAGCTCAGTCGATCCCTGCATGTCAAGGTGAGCACACACACGAAAATTTTCCAACAATAAAACACCTCCAATGTGCAGCAGTGTAATTACATAATTAGGTTGTGTAGTTGCTTGATGTGAGCTTCTCCCACCAAATAAAGAGACTGAATCTCTGAAAATTGAATTTTGTAAATAAACAGCATATATCCTCTGCTATGTAACTGACATTGACTTCAGTTTTGTATCATGAGATCCTTCCTCCTCAGCTCCTTACTGATCTACGTAACTAGCCATTCATATGAAACAGCTACTGTGCTACAGACTGCATGAATCTATACTTTATAATTACTAAAATGTAAAATTATACCCCTTAAAAAACACAAAAGTAATTTAAGAACTAAACTAATAAAAACGGCAAAAAGGCTATATACGTAACTTATTGCTCTATTGTTCCTTCTTTTACATCAGTTACAAGTTATAATGGTGCAAAAAATCAGCCCCTGTTAAAGAGGTTCATTAATGTCAGCCACCATAAAGGTTCATGTAAATATTTTGCTAAGACCTACGTCGACAGGGAGGTAGTGGAACCATATGTCATTATAGGTGAATCATTCGCAGTCTGGGGCTATAGCAGAGATCTTTATGTGTGAGAACTTACAACTTTTCTCAGGATTGTGCTTAGCTTGGAACCTGAGTCTACTAGCAAAAGTTAGTCTCTACTCTTGTTGAGAACACAGATAAGGTTGTTGTGTTTCAAAGTGTGAACCAAACTTACGTGGTTTCAACATAGGATTGTACAGCCAACTTGTTATTTGGTTTTGCATGTAGTGCCTAATCGTTTATTCTTGATTCTGCAGTCTTTGACGCCCACTGAAGATCACAAGCAGTGTTTGGGCGTTCACATACTCAGGAGCATTGCAGTGCAGCAATGTCAGAATGTGAGTGAAACCCATGCTAACAAGCACTGTGAGTCACCTCAATAACCCGCGCAGAAGTGCAATCGGAATCATGAGGTGTGTGGTCACAGTAATGTACTGATGCACGAAAATCAAATGCAGGTCCAAGAACACCTTTCACTCATTCTTCCATAAAGAAGTCCATAGGATCCAAGGAAGAAAACACAGAACTTGATGCTTGTGATCCACGTCTTCTTGCAAATGAATGGGAGGAGTATTGTGATCACTCTCACTTATACCTTCATACTTATACTGATCCATATTGTTCATTGCATCACACAATCAGTGGAGGAAAAAGGTATGAGTAGCCTTTGATGAATATCACGATTCATTGTATGGCAGGAAGGTAATGCTGCACATTTCCTGAGTCCCTAGAAACTGTATGGTTGTCACAGGACACCAGTGTGAGTTTTCCGACGTGGTGAGTTAGTGGAATAAGGTGCACATATTGATTCCACAAAACGTAACCACTTTATTAAACAGGAATAATCATATGGCATGAGACACATTCACTAACACAAACAGTTCAAGATGAATCAGGCAAATACCCAGAATAATACTTAAGACATTAAACTCATATAACGTTCTTAGGGCTCGATTTTGCTTGTCCATGTCGACATCTGCAGGTCAGTATCACCACATATGTTTGGATTGATTACAATACTAGTTCCATCTGCAAAAAGATCTGCTTGTTGTATTTTAGATGGAAGGAGATTTACATATTTGGGAAACAATAGTGGACCTAAATTTGAGCCCTGTTGAACCTCATAAGTGGTTTCTCCTCGATCAGAAGAATCTCCCTTTCTTAAAGTACAACATTCTGTTTTCTTCTTGTTAGTATGGCATTTGTTAGCTACATCATCAATTCCATGAAAGCTCAGTTTGTCTAGCAGAATATTGTGAGTCACATAGTCAAATGCATTAGATATTATTTTGTTATCTAGTGCCTGTAGAATCTGGTGAGTGAACATACAAATCACATTATCAATAAACAGCTCTTCTGATATCCGAACTGTGATTTACTGACATTATTCTTGCTCAGATAGGATACTGTCCCAGAGTACATGACCATCTCAAAAATGTTATAAAATGATGTCAGTAATGAAACGTATCGGTAGTTATTGACGTATGCCCCATCACATTTCTTATAGAGGGGTTTACCAACGGCACATTTCACTCTGACTGCATTTCACAGTGGCTTGCAAAGTGTAGCTGTAGATGTAAAGCCCATATATGATGTGGTGAATGCTTCCAGAAAGCGCCCAGTTCATTACCATCCACATTAAAGTCAGGCAAAGAAGATCGTTCACTCGAGAAATTCGTCTCCCGTCCCATCTAATAAGCCTAATCTTGAAGATGCAAGTCCGTAAATATGCTCCTGTCAGTGCGACATTTCAATTCTTCTACTCAGACGAATGCTTGCAAAACTTTTATTCTAACTATAATGGATTATTACGCGCCTGTGTGGAATCGAATCTCTGTTTTGTGAACGCCACCTGGTGAAGTTCAGAATGGGGGATATCGAACTTGTTCACGCAAGGGCAGCGTCGATTATCACGTGTGTTGTAGGTTTGCCGAACTGAGTTGATAGACGGCCGAGAAAAAAATACGTATTAAACAATAAAAATTTGCTGTTTAACATTCAGTGAATGAGTTTCTGGTAGAAATCGCACAATTTGAGTAACCCCTGCATAAGGATAAGATCAAATTAGTACCGTAACACTGTAATGTTATTTTGCCGACTTTCGGTTTGCCTTATACTTCTCAGTGAGTTGGAGAGTATGAATGTAGATGTACATTCTAATTTACTAAGTTAATTGCAACCATTTTCCCTGTATCAACATCGAAAAACATTAACGCGCTCACAATAAACAAATGAATAGCTGTGCTCGCCATATTGCGCGCTGCGTCGTAGGAAGATTATGTTCATGTCAATAAAAAATTAGAAATTCCATTAGCCGTCTGACACACAAGTCTTTACGCATTGTTTCAATACCTTCCTTTTTGTCGTGATTAATTTGCTTAAGCATGCTTAATACTTAAATTTTAGTACAGGATTCGATTATTTTTTCAAAACTGGTATTTGCTTCAATAAGGAAGAAGCTATGTTAACAAAAAAAAAGGCGTTTTATTTCATTATTGAAATATTTAGGAGCATATAACGAACTTTTCTAAGCACCTTTATTGCGTGCGACCTGACGAGTTTTAGGTGTGTAGAGTTTAACGTAACAGAAGTTGACAAAGTTGTGCAGTATTTTATTGTTTTTTTTTTTTTTTAAGGAATGTTATTTTAAAAATATTTTATTTTCCTGTACAGGAAAGGAGATTGTCATAATATTTTTTTCTTCTGTTTTTTTAACTTCGGTAACCCGTCGTGCGACACGCAAGGAGTTTCAGTTTTGACAACTGGTTATGTATTACGTCTGAAGCAAGGACGGCCGAGATAGCAGAAGTTCGCATTTATTACGATGGTGTATGTTGTTAATACATGTAATATTTCAGTCATGTGAAAGACATGTTATAAAATGTGAAGCAAATGTTGCGCTGGGTCGTTTCGTCGGAAGAAGACACCATTAATTAACGAGAACACTGTATAAAACTGTACTTATGTCATTCAGTGTCTGTAAGCGGCCATTGTGAATTGTGACGTTTTGTTCGTAAATTGAACATTGACCGACTTGAACAATTGCTGCCTGATGAGAGATCTGGTTTATCATATCAGTATTAGTTTCTACCCGTGGATGGGTTGCAGATATTCTAATTTCGTAGTTCGACAGGCTAGAAGGTGGTTGCTTCATTAGCGTCTGCTTCGAAAGATGCCTGTTGTTCTGTCGAAATACATTGATGCCACAGCTGTTCGATATAATGTTAAAAGAGAAAACGTTACCAGGAGCCTTGTTGCGTTGACCATTTTTGTGTACGGCTTAAGATTAGGTTATCCATACTTACAGTCGCTGTGTAAAATTAGAAGACATGGAACGGAACAGTGCGTTATCAATGGTAAGGATTCAGATGCTGTTGCACAGGCCAAGAAGGACGAGACCGCTGAAGACGATACATCAGCTGACAAGAAAAGGAAGGCCTCCAAGAGTAATGACAGACATCCATCAGTAAATCTTAAATTCCTTTTGCAATTACACAGACTTGTAAAATTAATGGTCCCAGGTATATGGACAGCTGAAACTGGATTGTTGGTTGTGCATTCGCTAGCTCTAGCAGCAAGGACTTTTTTGTCAATTTACGTGGCATCATTAGAGGGCCAGATTGTGAAATATATTGTCCGACGAGATGTGAGAAGCTTCGCGTTTATGCTATTGAAATGGCTGGGCGTTGCTGTTCCTGCAACATTCATAAATTCGATGATCCGCTATTTGGAAAGCAAACTTGCCTTGGCATTCAGGTATGATATACTTTGTCGTTGGTTGAAATATTCCATGCTTAGAGTTATGTTGCGTCGCTTTTGTGCCAGCTGACATGTTATCAATGAAGAATGTGACAAAACTATTCCATGTTAAAAAATTAGTTTAACGTGCTTGCAATGTTTAAAGGTTCATTTTGAATTTTAACTCCTGCCTTGTAACCAGATTGCCGCAGTAACTATAGTACTTGCCTAGCCCTTTATATAAGGCTTCCCCCCGTAATTGATTTTGGAGCTTTTTGCTTAGTTTGTTGTAGAAAGTCTATACACCTATTTAAGGTTTTTGGTGCTTGAAATGGAAAATTTTCATTTGAGACAGGTATACTATTCAACATACTTGGCACTCAAGGGTGATGGGGAACATTTATTTTTTGTGGCACACACCTTCTTCTTTGTTTTTTAAACAATTGCGAAACTCTAATGAAAGTTGCTCTTTATGAACACGCATTGATCTGTATTGCAGTATAGATGGAACCTTTAATTCTGTGTGAAGTGCAAAGTTTTCTTGGTATCCTGCTCTTCTTTAGAGGTAATTAAATTTGTATTTGCAAGCAGTAATTTGTGAAAAACCCATTTACTGGAAAGTATGTAAAACGGAATTAGTCCCATGAACGGCTCACAGTAGGGCTACATTCTTGCTGAAATGTCTGTTGTCTTTGCAAAAGATTTGAGTCCAAACATAGCAAAAAATTGCACAGTTATTGGCATGTACATTATTCATTTGTGATGATCTCCTACTACCTAACTGTAAACATACTGACTGATATGCACACCCTTTCATATTCTAGGGGTTCATTGCAATGCTGTCATAGTTTTGGTAATTGTCTTTCTGATGATTATATGCATTATCACCACAGTATCCTGCATCTATTGCATTAGGAGCAAGATGTTTGACAGTATTTGTTTCAAAACTTTTAAAATACTGTAATTATTTGGTGAGATGCCACAGATAATTATCAGGGAATAACCATTGAGCCATCTGTAATATTTATATTTGGTACGTGAAGGAAAGCAATATTCTGCCAATATTGTGTGGCAGATTAAAATAACCTGAAAGACCAGTTTAGTTCTCAAGTAAACACTAGTAGCAATCAATATTAAAACAGCTTTTGGTGGTTAACAAAGCTTTAATAGAGTTTGCATTATCTGTGGAAAACACATTTAATGAATATGTGGTCTAGTACCTCTTCTCAGTTAAACTACTTAGCACAGAAACCAACACAATAGAAATAGAAGGCCCGAGGGATTTAGGTGGATGGAACAGAGCTGGAATAAGTATAATTCACTAGATTCTTAGGTATAAGTGTGATTAATCAGCTAGGGTGGAAGCAGCATATTAATGCTGTCTGTAGGAAACTTAGTTGCATCACATTCATTATGAAGCAGCTACCATAACATGCAGCCAAAACTTCTGTGCTGAGTATTACTGTGGACTGTTTGAATAATACCTGCAAAATAATATGCAAATGCTAGTGTGCACACCCACAACACTTGGGCTAAGAATGAGGTACAAAGCCTACCACATTGACTGACAATCCTTGAAAAAGGACCTTAGCACTTGTGATATCAAGTTACTTAGTAGTCCACCCAAAAATGTACATGATAGTATACATGATGCCAACTTCCCAAAGAAACACAACAACTATCTGACGTAAAAGCAATTTTGCAGTGTTAAACAGTACCTTTCTACTAAAATTTACTTATCTTGCACACAAAAGACAACGGTCTCAGTTTTGAGTCCCAATCTGGTGCACAGTTTTAACTTACCTTTAAGTTTCATCTGTATTGTTCTTTATAATCATTGGTGTTCGAAAGTGCAATCAAAATGCTTGCTCCTTAGGAAAAATGTCATACTAAATGTTTGATGTGTGCTTGCTGTACACAATTCAGTCTTACAGAATCCAATAAAATTTGATTCAGTGCAGGAGAAAGAGCAGTGGCTGCAGTAGGTTGGACATATTGTAGCTGCAAATGAACTGTACACTTATTACATTTGGATTGTAAATGGAAGCAGCTGGTAATATAATTACTTCTGGAAATTGTCCGTGTAGTTGAAAACTGTCGAGTTTGAATCACAATTAATCTGTATGTCAAGTTGTAACTGTCTTGGTGAGTTCATTTACATGTTAGAGGTCCTATCAGATAAGCTGGTGTGAAGTTCTAAGGAACACCTGATATGGTGATCACCTTACTTTACTACAAACAAAGGGGACTAAAACATTGGTAATGCTGTAGAATTTTGAGTTTGCTTGTACATAGATTACCATAATAGTGCTGGGATGCTTAAAATGAGGAAGGCAAAGATCAGACATCTATTTTTTTGAGAAATGGGAAAAACCAAATATCTCTCTTGAAATTGTTTCATTCTGAACACACAGAAATTGTCAGATGTGAAAGTAACTTCATTTGTACAACAAGGATATGTTACTGTTCACAGTATGTGTAAATGACCTGGTGAGCACATTGGAAGCTCCATTAGGCTGTTTATTAATTAAGCTGTTGTGTATGGGGAAGTTTTAAGACTGCAAAATTGTAATGAAATGCACGAAGGCCTTAAGAGTATCCACACTTGGTGCAGGGATTGACAGTTGTCCCTCATCATAAGCAAATCTAACATATAGTGAATCAGTTGGCAGGAAGACCCATTATTATTCAGTTTCACATTTATCAATAAAACATGAAACATTTGCAATAGTGAAATATCTAGGAGTATGTTTTTATTTGAAGTGGAATGACCTCTTAAGAAAGGGAAAGGAAGATGAAGGAATAATTCAAAAGCTAAGATCGCTTAAATACTGTTATCCTGTAAACAGTATTTAAGCGATCTTGGCTTTTGAATTATTTCTACAACAGAGTGATCACACAGAAAGAGGTAGCTTTTAAAATACTTATTGGTTCAAATATTGAGCAATGTTCTTTAATCTGGGATCCTCACCAGGTACGCTTAGTGCAGCAGATAATGATCCAAAGAAGAGCAATACATTTTGTCATTCAGCATGCATAAGAGCGACATGGGAAGAAAAAAAAAAAAAAAAAACATCTGTGGCCAGGCCCCTGAAAACCACGTGATGAGAACCAGCTGCCATGTCATTTGCTGTGATGTTGTGTCATGTGGATGAAGTTTGGAAGGGCACAGGATCAGCACACCACTCTCCCAGTCGTCGTCAGCTTTCAGACCATGGAGCCACTATTTCTCATTCAAGTAGAGCCTCACTTGGCAACATGAGCCTGAGTGCACTCCATTCCAGTCCTCCCGCCAATGAAAAATCCCTGGCAGTATCAGGAAATGTTCCCGGATCCTCCACACGAGGGTCAGACATGCTGACCATCTGACTACAGATATGGACTTCAGAGAGGTTTACTGTTTACATTTTGAGAACCTGTTTTTCCAAGATACGTCAGGCAATGTATTACTCCCACATATATATATTTTTTGACAACTTGTCATTATGGTAAAGCCAGGAAAAATTTCGAACTCATTGTACCTGCTCAATCTTCATGTATGGAACTGGAAAAAGGGGGGTGAGGAAGAATGATCGTGGTATCCTGTTTCAATTAAACCCCACCATTCATGCCATAAGAGAGCTTGTTGCATATGCAGGTGTAGGCCCTACATATACTAGCTGATCAAAAGTATCCAGGCACCTGTTAGTGGACATTAATATGGAGTTTTTCCTCTGTTTGCCTTTATGACGACTTGAACACTACTGGGAACACTTTCAATGAGATGTCTGAATGTATGCGGAGGAATGGCAGCCCAATCTTCCTCAAAAGATAAAACCAGAGGAGGTAGTGATGTTGAAGCTGTAGTCTGGAGTAAACTGAATATTCCAACTCAACCACAAGGTGTTCCATTGGGTTCAGGTCAGGACTCTGGGCAAGCCAATCCATTTCAGGAATGTTATTCTCTGCAGACGATTACCTCACAGATGCTGATACAATCATCATCTCCAAACTGCTCCTCTATACTGTACTCAGTACACAATGCTATACAAAACCTGTTCATATCCTTCTGCATTTAGCATTTTCTTATGCACAATAATGGGACCACACCCTAACCACAAAACACACCTCTGTATCGTAATGCCTCTTCCTCCGTACTTCACTGATGGCACTGCACATGATAACAGATAAAATTCTCTAGGCATTTGTAGAAGCCAAACCCTTCCATCAGATTGCCACAGTGTACAGCATGATTCATCACTCCAAATCACTCATTTCCAGTTATCCACTGTCCAATGACATTGCTCTTTACACGGCCTCAGGCATTGCTGATTACAGAAAAGAGTAGCTTATGGAACTGCCCTACCATTGTACCCCATTTTTTTAAACTCCCTATGCACAGTCATTGTCTAGCTGGATAGCTGGTAGCACTTTGGAACTCATGAGTGATTCCTTCCATTGCTTCAATGCTAGTTTTTAAAACCACCTTCCACAATACTCAGTGGTCCCTGTCCGTCAGTACATTAGGTCTGCCTGGTCTTTGTTAAGCTGTGGTTGTTCCTTCGCATTTAGAGTTCACAATTGCAATCACCAACAGTCTATTTTAGCTCCTTTAGAAGGGTTGAAGTGTCCATGATTGATTTGTTACTCAAGTGACATCTAATGACTAATCCACGTTTGAGGTCACTGAGCTCTCCTGACCAACCCATTCTGC
The DNA here is from genome assembly GCF_021461395.2 of Schistocerca americana. Classification (NCBI taxonomy): domain Eukaryota; kingdom Metazoa; phylum Arthropoda; class Insecta; order Orthoptera; family Acrididae; genus Schistocerca; species Schistocerca americana. The sequence continues at coordinate 652,713,044 of NC_060130.1, read as the reverse complement.
TGTTAGTGCTTCTCCACTAATAACGCAATACTCCCTGCATCCTTTTATATTGGTGGAGCCATCTCTCATTTCATCAATTTGTCAATTCAGCATTACATGGGGTGTCTGAATACTTTTGAACATATAGGGCAGATGTATGAGAGTGAGAAACATCTTATAGAAAAAGCTTTGCAGACACATTTTCAAGCTTCTACTGTTCTGAAATGCATCATTGTTCAGCTCTTTGCTGTGTTCTCCCCAAAACATGTCACTAATAGATCAGCAATTGCTACTGCAGTACATAAAATAGATAATACGAGCTTTCAATAAATAATCTTTGATCATCCATCTGCCAGTTACTGTAAACGTGATGTTGATGGCTGCCTTATTACTGTAGTGCAAAGGATGATACTCGTAAGTGATAGTTGCTAGGTGTGGAATTCCTCCCATAAGTGCATTTGGTAATCATAGTACACCTGTAACCCCTTTTAATCCTTTTAAAAATATGCCATTAGCATGTTCTTCCTCCACACTCCCTCATTTTAGACACTCGGCACCTGACCTCCCCAACCATTCTGTTGCCCCACGCCCGGGTTCCCGGGTTCGATTCCCGGCGGGGTCAGGGATTTTCTCTGCCTCGTGATGGCTGGGTGTTGTGTGCTGTCCTTAGGTTAGTTAGGTTTAAGTAGTTCTAAGTTCTAGGGGACTGATGACCATAGATGTTAAGTCCCATAGTGCTCAGAGCCATTTGAACCATTTTGTTGCATTTTTTCCTCTTCTCTCCTCCGGCTCCCACTTCCCTGAACTCAGTTCTGCCTTCATAAAGTTTTCTCTGTTGCATGATTCACATCATTGTTCAGTTCTCTCAGTCAGACAATATCTTCTGCTTTTATACTTTCCTTTGCACCTGTTCTCCCCCTCCACACTGTTCCCAACAAGAGTCTGTCATACTGTGTTGCCTACTTAAAAATGGAAATTATGAGCCATTGACATGTAGTGCTTTTTTTTTTTTTTTTTTGTAACAGCTAATGAATTTTTAATGTTGGATATTACTTGTTCACTAAAGATGAGTTGTAGGCCTAATTGAAACACCTTATCTGTTGGACTAAAAAAGAACTGCAATAAGAAGCTTTGTAATTCATGTCCTGTGAATTGTTGTTGTTTTTGAAAGTAATGATTTCCTTGCATTATTGATCACCACACAGATTATTCTTGCTGTTGCAGATCCCGGCTGGTTGAATATACATACCGTATGTACTTCAAAAATCAGACATACTACCGTACCGGCAACTTGGACTGTCGAATAGAAAATGCAGATCACCGCTTAACAGATGAAATTACAGCATTCACATCTTCAGTTGCACATCTGTACTCTCATATTACAAAACCTCTTTTTGATTGCCTTTTGATAGTAATGGCTTTAGCCAGAACAAGCAAGAAGATGGGAGCTGCTGTTATCCCAGGTACGCCACCTTCGTATAAGATTTATTGTAATTAAGAAATACTTACTCCTGTACTTAATTTTTGTTCACTGGTTTTGCTGTAGCTGTTATGTAAATTTATTTTGACATTTGATTTGTGTTGTAACTGAACATGAGACACTGCAGACTCATTTTGCTGTTAAACATCCAATTTCATTAACCATATCTTTCCATTCCGTAGTGTGTTCATGAGTGGGGAGATAAGTGCTAATGTAGTATAGTCATTATGTACTCTTAGTCCAAATTTTGAAACTCATGAATCCATCTTTTGCACCAACTGAAGTTGACTGTAAGCTTTTTCGTAGAGAGAATACTGCAGTCAAAAGATTTCTGCAGTTGAAACGTGATTTTGTTGGTGTTGCCACTTATCCCTCCTTATATACACATTGCAAGCAAAAGATTTATCAGGTAAAGTAGACAAGGAGATAAAAATGGACACTCTAAACAATAAATATTTGGCTTGAGAATTTGAGTCTGAGGCCTAGAATGTGTTGATATCCTAAGCTAAGCTAAAGGAATTTGCCAAAATAAAGCCTGTTCTGTGACACAGGATAATGCCTACACGAATTAAATATGGTTTATAAATTGTAAGATATAACATAACTAAGAAGAAAACTTCAAAGCAACTTGAAGAGATGATGTTATTGCTTTTATGCACAATAATTTAAACATTCTGCCAGCACTCCCTTAAGTACATAATTAGTTTTTCAAGAAAATTTTATTATGAGTCTGAAAGTATGGTCCCAAAACATGAAATACTGACATCATTTGCTGACTGACATTTCAGCTTCTTTATACAAATACTGAGAAATCTCTGTGACAGACATTGAGTATTTTAGACTTTTCTTACTTTCAATTCTTCACCTAACTGTGCTAAAACGCTGAGATAGTAAATTCTATTAATTGTAATTCTGTGATTGTAGCACACAATGTAAACTTGTCATTAATGCAACAAGTACAGTATCACTTTAGCAGCTGGTCTTTGTACCACTTGTATTTTGGGAGATTTCAGTGAAGTTGTGTTACCAGTATTTGTTAATTTCTTTCATTTCTTGGCAATAAAGATAAACAAAGTTTACACAAACAACTGCCAGTGATCTGAGTAGGATGGAGAAAAGAGTTTCATTCAGCTCTCAGCAGCTTCACATTCCTTGTATTGTGCTGCTTCTGAAATTCTTTCGAAGAAATTGATGAACATTGGTGATATTGTTCACATCCACACTTTCTGCCAGATTGGTGTGTTGTGAAAGGTGATACAAATGGTGTTATAACTAGGAACGATTACAGTTTTGAAACTTCCAGTGGTTATCCATCTATCTTGCAATACTGTTAGCCTTTTGTTCATAATTTTTGATTGCAAGTTTCTCTGACATAGGAAAATGGGAGGAGTACGTTGTTACAGTTTTCATTTAAGTGTCACCACATAAATTGGACTTTCCCCCAGCTGTCCTCTTGCTCTGTATTTGTTTTACTGAAAATTTGTTTACTTGAAAATGCACAGACCTGATGACAACTAACATCTTGAGTTTTGTCAACCATAAAACCTTCATTTCTTCTACTATTATACATATAACACACTTAATACTGGCTTTGTGTATCTGTTCTATAAAAGATAGTGTTTTAGTGTGGGAAGAGAGTAGTTTTATACTGAACGATAGTCAGGAAGTGTTCCAAAATGTCCTTTGATCTCATAATTTACAAATTATATGAGAAAATGCTGAATTTACAGAAAGTCATATAAAATGTGGAGGTGACTGCTTAGGCCTTTAAACCCATTGTTGGGCAGCAGGGGGATACACCCATTTAGTTCTTAACCCATGATCTATGTTGATAGAATGTTAAATCCTGAAAAATATTTGAAACTTCAGATTCTTTTTTGTAAGTTAGACAATTTAAACTTGTAAAAGTACCACATACATTGTTTACTGTGTTGTGAACATGGTTAAGATAGAAATTCTATCAACACAAGTAACTTACAAGTAGGTATCCTCAGAGCAGTGAAGCAACTTAGGAGCAGCTTGTGGGCTCTCAGCACCAAGGTTATCTGCATGAAGCAACTTGAATCACTTAATAAAGGCATCTCTTCTAGTCCAGATTGTATACCAGTTAGGTTCCTTTCAGAGTATTCTGGTGCAATGCTTAAAAATCATATACAACCTCTCACTCAATGAAAGATCCGCATCTAAAGGTTGGAAAGTTACACAGGTCAACCAATATTCAAGAAAGGCAATAGGAGTAATCCACTAAATTACATTAGGCACTGGACTCGCATTCGGGAGGACGACGGTTCAATCCCGCGTCCGGCCATCCTGATTTAGGTTTTCCGTGATTTCCCTAAATCGCTCCAGGCAAATGCTGGGATGGTTCCTTTGAACGGGCACGGCTGACTTCCTTCTCCATCCTTCCCTAACCCGATGAGACCGATGACCTCGCTGTCTGGTCTCCTTCCCCAAACAACCCAACCCAACCACTAAATTACAGCCCATATCTTTTAACGTCGATATGCAACAGGATTTTGGAACACCTCAAAGAGAATGGTCTATTAATACATAGTCAACAGGGATTTAGAAAAGATCATTCTTGTGAAACACAACTGGCTATTTACTCACATAAAGTGTTGAGTGCAATTGACAAGAAAGCTCAAATTGATTCCATACTTATAGCTTTCCAGATGGCCGTTGACACCATAGCTCACAAGTGGTTTGTAATCAGATTGCATGCTTATGGAATATTGTCTCAGTTATGTGAGTGGATTCATGATTTCCTGTCAGAGAGGTTACAGTTCGCAGTAATTGATGGTGGGATTTCTAGCATTCCTCGAGGTGTGTTATAAGCCCTCTGCTGTTCCTTATCTATATAAACAATTTAGGATACAATCTGGGCAGCCATCTTAGGTGGTTTGCAAATGATGCTGCTGTTTATCACCTAGTAAAGTTATCAGAAGCTCAAAAACAATTGAAAAACAATTTAGATATGGTATCTGTATGGTGCGAAAATTGGCAGTTGACCCTAAGTAATGTAAAGTGTGAGGTCATCCACATGAGTGCTAAAAGGAATCTGTTAAACTTCAGTTGCATGGTAAATCAATCAAATCCAAAGGCCATAAATTCAGCTAAATACTTAGGAACTGCAATTATAAACAATTTACATTGGAAAGAACACATAGAAAATGTTGTGGGGAAGGCAAACTAAAGATTTTGTTTTATTGGCAGAACACTTAGAAGATGCAACAAATCTAATAAAGAGACTGCCAACACTGCGCTTATCCATGCTCTTTTTGAGCACTGCTGTGTGTTGTGGGATCCTTACCAGACAGGATTAACAGGTACATCGAGAAAATTCGAAGAAGAACAGCACATTTTGTATTATTGAGAAGTAGGGGGGAGAGTATCGTGGACGTGATACAGGATTTGGGGTGGAAATCATTAAAACAAGGCATTATTCACTGTTGCAGAAACTCCTCACAAAATTTCAATCACCAACTTTCTCTTCTGAATGTGAAAATATTTTGTTGATGCTGACCTACATAGGGAGAAACAATCATCATAGTACAATAAGGGAAATCAGAGATCACACAAAAGGTATAGGTGTTAGTTTTTTTCCACTTGCTGTTTAAGAATGGAATAATAGAGTATTAGTGTGAAGGTTGGTGGATGAACTCTCTAATAGGCACTTGCATGTGATTTGAAGAGTAGCTATGTAGATGTAGATGAATATTTTGAGAAGGCTCCACAATCTGTTTAGTCAAAAAAACACTTTCAGAGATTCTCCAGCAAACTGGAAGAAGCAGAGAGTGAAACTCCACTGGTAAAACTGGAGACAAGTGCTAGAGAAGGAAACAGTCATGTCATTCACAAACTCAAAAATATTTAACAGGGTCATCCATAATTACTTAAGCAATAGAAGCAAACAGTGGGAGTGCACATGCTTTCAAATAGTGCCTCACCTTGAAGATGTGCAATAGATAGCTTTCCAACTGACAAGCAGAAATGCTTTTATCACAGACCTCTAATTGGCTAAAAGGAAAAAAGAAATATGTTTCTTCATAATATTTTTATTAATGGGATCCTCTAATAGACACTAAAATCCAAACAACTGAGTAAGGAATGATGAAGGGAAAACTGCACTGAAATTGATGTGTCCACATTACTTACTGGCAGTCTCCCTGAGTTAAGTGTGGTGAGTTATTTAGTTTCAAAACATACTTACTGTGGAGTCCCCAAGTTAAGTGTGATGAGCTACTTAGTTTTGAAACATTGTAGCTATGACTAAAAATGAAAATCTAACCAATTAATTATTGAACTGCAGTGTTAGACTGTAAGATACAAAGGAAAGAGTTTTTTAACAAAATATTTTCCTTAAAATTATTTAATAAAGATTGCATGGTGAATAAAATACATGAATCCCAAATTAACGGTTTTTAATTTTTTATAAAGGAAGGAAAACATTTACCAACAAGAACCATATCTGGAGATCATTGTAACTTTGCTTTATTTCCATATGTCTCGTTCCTATCACTCGACTCATTGAGATGTCAGTCACAAAGTTACTTCACTAAACATGTTTTACTGTTTCTTTATATTAACAATTTGAAATGACAGGTGCTACTCACCGGACAAGTCCTTCATCGTATGTAGACAATGGAACATTCACACACTCATACAAGTACAACTGAGACACACACACACACACACACACACACACACACACACTGCTACTATTGTCTCTGAGTGCTGAGGCCCAATTGTAACTGCATCTCAGGTGAACAGCTATTTTTTTCTGGGGTGGGTAATGGGGTTTCATAAGAGTGTGGGGCAGCCAGGGATGCAGGGTAGACGTTGGGGAAGATGCCAGTGCTGCCTGTGGGAGCATGCAGGTATGTGCGGCATCGGGATGCTTTGCTGGTGTTGCAGCATCAGGATGCTTTGCTGGTGTGTGTTTGGGGGGGGGGGGGGGCACAGCAGTGCAGAGAAGTACAGAAGGTGACCGGATTATGTAGGTGTGCTGGTGGCACTGGTGTATGTAGGGCTATGGTAGGAGCAGTTTTTGAGACCAGGGGGGTTACATGAACGAAGGCTATGTGGCAACTCTCTCTGCAACACAGCCTGCATTTCAGTAACGACCCTGGCCTCAGCCTTCACTAGTTCCTGTCCTCAACCTGCATCTGCCCTTTCCTGCTTCCACTAGCTCTACCTACACTTTCTATTACAGCAGTGAAGTTGGGTAGTCCTCTCTCCCCTGTATTTCTGTCTTCATCCCAGTAAAGCATCTCGATGCTATACCTGTCTACTTCTTCATACATGCACTGCAAAATACCATACGGTGCATGGTGGAGGATACTTTATACCTCTACTAGTCATTTCCTTTCCTGTCCCACTCGTGAATAGAATGAGGAAAAAATGTCTTTGCGAGCCCTAATTTCTTTAATCTTATCTTCATGGGCATTACATGAAACATACGTTGGCGACAGTAGAATAATTCTGCAGTCAGTTTCAGATGCTGATTCTCTAAATTTTCTCACTAGTGTTTTGGGAAAAGAACATCATCCACCCTCCGGGGATCCCAATTTGAGTTCATGAAGCCTCTCTACAATACTCACATGTTGGTCAAACCTACTAGTAACAAGTCTAGTGGCTCGCCTCTGAATTGCTTACTCAAACAGTACTCAGCAGTGTGTTGCACTAGTGTTCTATTCACAGTCTCCTTTATAGATGAGTTACACTTCCCTAAAATTCTCCCAATAAACCAAAGTTAACCATTTGCCTTCCCTATTCCCAGCCGTATATGCTAATTCCATTTCAGACTGCTTTACAGTTTTACACTTAAATATTTAACCAATCAGAGTGTTTCAAGCAGGACACTACCAATGCTGTATTCATTTATTTTTATTTATTTATTTATTGTTCCGTGGGACCAAATTAAGGAGAAGTCTCCATGGTCATGGAACGAGTCAATACATGAAATCACAACACGATAGTAGAAACAGATAAAATGAAATATAAAAAAACTTATTGAGGTGACAAGTTGTAACTTTAAATGAAGAAAATCAACAATGTAACACTGGAATTTGCTTAATTTTTTAGCTCTTCCAGGAGCCCCTCGACAGAATAGAAGGAGTGAGCCATGAGGAAACTCTTCAGTTTAGACTTAAAAGAGTTTGGGCTACTGTTAAGAGTTTTGAGTTCTTGTGGCAGCTTATTGAAAATGGATGCAGCAGAGTACTGCACTCCCTTCTGCACAAGAGTCAAGGAAGTGCATTCCACATGCAGATTTGATTTCTGCCTAGTATTAACTGAGTGAAAGCTGCTAACTCTTGGGAATAGTTAATATTGCTAACAACAAACGACATTAAAGAAAATATATACTGTGAGGGCAATGTCAGAATTCCCAGACTATTGAACAGGGGTCGACAAGAGGTTCTCGAACTTACACCACATATAGCTCGAACAGCCCATTTTTGAGCCAAAAATACCCATTTTGAATCAGAAGAATTACCCCAAAAAATAAAACCATATGACATAAGCGTATGAAAATATGCGAAGTAGGCTACTTTTCATGTTGAACTGTCACTTATTTCAGATACTGTTCTAATGGTAAATAAAGCAGCATTTAGTTTCTGAACAAGATCCTGGACATGGGCTTTCCACAACAGCTTACTATCTATCCGAACGCCTAGGAACTTGAACTCTTCCGTCTCGCTTATAATATGCCCATTCTGTCTGATCAAAATATCGGTTCTTGTTGATTTGTGAGTTAGAAACTGTAAAAACTGAGTCTTACTGTGATTTAGCATCAAATTATTTTCCACAAGCCACGAACTTATTTCATGAACTACATTATTTGATACTGTTTCAATATTACACACAAGATCCTTCACTACCAAGCTGGTGTCGTCAGCAAACAGAAATATTTTTGAATCACCTGTAATGGTTGGTTCAAATGGCTCTGAGCACTATGGGACTTAACATCTGTGGTCATCAGTCCCCTAGAACTAAGAACTACTTAAACCTAACTAACCTAAGGACATCACACACATCCATACCCATCACCTGTAATACTAGAAGGCATATCATTTATATAAATAAGAAACAGCAGTGGCCCTAGCACCGACCCTTGGGGAATGCCCCACTTAACAGTGCCCCATTGGGACTGAACATCAATACCACTCTCAGCATTGCGGAGAATTACCTTTTGCTTTCTGTTCTTAAAGTAAGAGGCGAACCAATTGTAAGCTACTCCCCTTACTCCATAATGGTACAACTTCTGCAGTAATATTTTGTGGTCAACACAGTCGAAAGCCTTCGTTAAATCAAAGAAAACACGTAGCATTCGCAACCTTTTATTTAATCCATCCAAAACCTCACAGAGAAAAGAGAATATAGCATTTTCAGTTGTTAGACCATTTCTAAAACCAAACTGTACATTTGACAGCAAATTATGTGAATTTAAATGCTCCAGTAACCTTGTATGTACAACTTTCTCGATAACTTTAGCAAACACCGATGGCATAGAAATAGGTCTAAAATTGTCAACATTATCCCTGTCTCCCTTTTTATAAAGTGGCTTCACTACCGAGTACTTTAATCGGTCAGGAAACCAACCACTCCTAAAGGAAAAGTTACAGATATGGCTAAGTACTGGGCTAACATACATAAAACAATACTTCAGCATTCTGCTAGATACCCCGTCATAGCCATGAGAGTTCTTTGTCTTTAGTGACTTAATTATTAACTCAATCTCCCTCTTGTCAGTATCGTGGAGGAGCATTTCAGGTAACAGTCACGGAACACTTTTTTCTAAGAGCGCTATATGATTCCCTGTTGGGACTAGGTTTCTATTTAGTTCACCTGCTGTATTCAGAAAGTGATTATTAAATACTGTACATATATGCGACTTATCAGTAACACGGACATTCCCACTACGCACTGATTCTATATCCTCGACCTGTCTCTGCAGACCAGCAACTTCCTTTACGACTGACCATATGGTTTTAATTTTATCCTGAGACTTAGCTATTCTATCTGCATACCACATACTTTTTGCCTTCCTAACAACTTTTTTAAGCACCTTACAGTACTGTTTGTAATGAGCTGCTACATTTAGATTTTGATTGTTTCTAACGTTTTGATATAATTGCCACTTTGTTCTACAAGTTATTCTTATCCCTCTAGTCAGCCACCCAGGCTGCCTGTTTGTGCTAGTACCCTGTTTTGAACGCTCTAACGGAAAGAAACTTTCAAAGAGCACGAGAAAAGTCTTGAGAAAAGCATTATATTTATCGTCTACTGTATCAGCGCTATAAACATCTTGCCACTCTTGTTCCTTGATAAGGTTTACAAAGGTCTCTACAGCAACTGGATCAGCTTTCCTAAACAGTTGATAACTATATTTAACATGTGTTGCAGCACAAAAATCTTTTAGAGTTAAAATTTGTGCATCATGATCTGAAAGGCCATTCACCTTTTTGCTAACAGAATGCCCTTCTAGTAATGAGGAATGAACAGAAATGTTGTCTATGGTTGTTCTACTTTTCCCTTGCACTCTCGTTGGAAAGAATATGGTTTGCATAAGATTATATGAATTAAGGGGGTCTACCAGCATCCTTTTCCTTGCACAATCACTTATACAATTAATATTGAAGTCACCACATATAACTAACTTTTTGTATTTCCTATAAAGTGAGCCAAGAACCTCCTCTAGCTTTAGCAAAAATGTTGTGAAATCGGAGTCCGGGGATCTCTAAATAACAACAGTTAGAAGTTTAGCTTCATTAAATTTAACCACACCTGCACAACATTCAAACACCTTTTCAGTGCAGTACTTTGAAACATCAATTGACTCAAATGGGATGCCGTTTTTCACATACATGGCTACTCCCCCACACCACAAAGAGCTCCTCAAAAAGCTGCCAGCCAACCTGTATCCTGGTAAAGGAAGCCTCTGAATTATCTCCTTATTTAAGAAGTGTTCAGATATACCAATAATTTCAGAGTCAACATATATAAGCAGTTCACTAACTTTATCTCTAATACCTTGTATATTTTGATGAAATATACTAATTCCCTCATTACTTGGATACCTAAGCTTTGTCAAAAGTGGTTCCTTTGTTAGAGAGACTTCCCTTAAGCAGGAATACCTATCAGCTGACTTCAGTCTAAAAAAGGTGCAGCTCTAACTCCCACTACTGCAGGAATTTTCCCATGAGTGAGCCCACCACCATCACCTATGCTGTCACCTATAAGCTTTGCCGACCTCCCCTTCCCATACCTGTTGAGGTGCAGGCCATGTCTAGTGAAACCCGTCCTGCTGATAGACTCCACCGACACCACTGAAATGTGACCCATGCTTTCTGTCATCAGCGCACCCCCAAGTCTCGTGTTATTACGCTTGACGGCTGTGTTAAGATGAGGCCGATCGTGACGCTGAAACAGTTCCACGAAATGCACATTCATGTTGCCAGTCGGAGTGGCTATCTTTTCCAGGTCACCATCTATGTCATACTCCCCATCCCTATCAATACTATTACCAGCCCCACCCACAATCACTACCTGATCCTCCTTAGTAAAATCCCTACATAACCCCCCTATGTTAAGTCACTTGAGCCAATCCTGCATTAGGCTTCACAATGCTGGTGACCTGGTACTCACTCCCCAACACTTCCTGCAACTGCTGGCCTACACCTCTACCATGAGGACTACCTAACAGCAGAACCTTCTTCTTTCTCTTCGACTTTGCAACTGTCCTAGCCACCATAACTGCTGAGGTCTGCTGCTTACTTCCTACATCTACAGCTACTAGAGATTCCTCTCCACTAGACTCTGACAGTTGGTCATATCTATTGCAAACACCAATAGTAAAACTATCTGAAAATTTTCTTCTCCTAGCAGATCTCTTGCCAACAGCCAGCTCCCATTCCCCAACCCCCTTCCCCCTCCTCATCGTATCTAGCTCCTCCTGTGCGTTTTTCAACTGCACCTGAAGGGCACAGATCTTACGCTCCTGCTGCTCTATCAACTTACTCTTGCTACATAACCTGCAGTTCCAGGAGAGGATCTCACCAGAATGTCCACTGGCTTCCCCATTGCATTCCCCCCAGTGAAAATACTTCGAACAAGTCTCACACTGCAATCCACTACTCACGAACCTACGGCAAAGCCCACACTTCTCACTCATGGTAAAATTTTACAGAAGAAAACTACTTTATCTAAGTTCCGCTACTACAATAAGAAAATGTTAAAAACCTGACTACAATAATCACAAACTTACTCTACAAGGGAAGTAACTACTATTATTAACAGTAGTAATCAACAGCAAATGAGAATATAACAAAAGACTAATAATTCAAACATTATGTTGTTGTTTTTTTTTATTCATCTGCATTAATTTATATTTTTCTACATTTAGAACAAGTTGCCATTCATCACGCCAACTAGAAATTTTGTGCATGTCATCCCTGCACACTCTTACAGGCAGCTCTGGCAAGTTCCCCACCTTTACCCTGACATTACTCTCTCTTCTGTATCCCCATTACCCAGCCCAGCAAAGGTTGCTGCTCATCCCAGATGCAGTTGCAGTTGGGCTTAAGTTCCCTGAAATGATAGTGACCATAGTTGTGTGCTTAAATTGAATGTGTGTGAATCAGTGTGTGTTTTGTTGCCTGTTTCTGATGAAGAACTTGGTCCGATAGCTGAATATCATGTAGCAGTCATTCTCATAGAGCCTGTCTGCCACTCAGTGCCTCCTCTATGTGGTGACTAGCATCTGTCCTTGCTGCATAATTTGGTTATTCCATACTGGATTTTCCATTTTTTCATTTCTTTATATTAGTTAAAGGTGGTTGGGAGAGCAGCAGTTTATCGGTTACAAAGCAGTTGAAGCATTTGCATATAACTGAATGTGACCATTCTTTCTATCAAAAGAGTATCAAAAAATAAAAATAATGGGTGTTTAATAGAAATGGTAGAACATAAGTTAATACAGCTAAAAATATTCACAGTATCTAAACAACAGGTGTTAGCACAAATAATTTTACATACTATTCTGAAATCTTTCATACAAGTATTACTGTTGAATTTCAGGTCCACTTCTGGCAGCTATTGTTATTGGGGTAACAGGGCAGATCCTAAAAATGGTGTCACCAAAATTTGGAAGTCTTGTTGCTGAGGAAGCAAACAGAAAAGGTTACCTTCGCTACATACATTCGAGAATTATAACAAATGCAGAAGAAATAGCATTTTATGGTGGTGAAAAGGTAAGTTTTTAAGGAATTACAATTGTATTTATGAAATGTTATGATTATGTGAACTAATTTATCTAAGTATGAAATGTCATTTACATGATTTGTGTACAAATAAAGCCATATTTTATACAGACATCTTGTAGGTGAGTTGTAAACATTTTAGTGTAGTGAATTTCCACATTGTCCAGAGATGAATTGGAACATTACATGTTGATAACCATTAACGTATAGCTGTTACAGTGTTTTTAGAGTTCAAACTTAGCCTGTTGAGGAAACAAATATAAATAATTCTGTAACCAGAAAATTTGGTTGTCCTTAGAAACTAAGATATTTAGAAGTTATAAATTGCTGTTTATTGGTAAATAATTAAAATTTTAGAGACAATTGAGGGCCCCAATGGAAAAGGGGCACATGCCACCAGAGTATGCTGTGCCAGGAAATGGGAACTAAGGAAATATGATTTTGTATAGTAGTGTGAACTCCTGCTGTGATACCAACAGTTGTTACAGTAACTAGATGGTGTTTTGCAAATACTATTAACTATTATGCCACTTTATTACAAGTTAAAGTACAGAAAATGAAATCCTTGACATGTAGACACATTACATAGCATGTCATTAATAGTCAAACTCCTCATCAGTGTTTTCCTGTTCCATTGTATTGTCACTACCATCACTTATCAATGACTGATAAAAACTTGAATATATTGAAGGCACAAAGTGCAGTAAGCTTTGAAGGTCCTTGAACTTTGCTGCCTTAATTTGACTTCTGTAAACTAGCCCACACAGGTTTCTCAGTTTCATTGTGTGAATATTTGATAGGTACGGAATGTTTACTGCTCACTAATCTAAACACCATTGTGTTTATGATGTCTGCAGGCTTTTTGTCAGTAGTAACATTACGTTTGAAGATACTGTTCCTAATAGACAAGAAAGACAGGAAATCGTCTGTCTTCATTTCAACCAAATGAATGGGTTCTTTTGCTTGCTCTTTCTTATAAGTTCAACCCCTTTTGCTGGAGTGTACACAGTCTGTGTCTTTCTTTTCAGCATCTCAATAACTACAAAATCCCTGTCACATGGCAGGAACGTGTGACCAGGGAGGAGAAATTTGTGCTCAACAACATCAACACATTTTTTATTTAGGAGATACAACCACAGGCTTAGGATAATATAGTTTTTATTTTGTCCAACACACGAATCAGAATAAATGATAAGTCTTCAATGACGTTCTTCCTTCACCATGTCTAAAGCCTTTAAAACACAGCTAGCTACTTCATCGGCCCCTCTAGATGCAACATTCTCAGACCAGACACACATCTCTGCTTTCTCATCACTACAACAGTGAATACAGAAATTATATGTCCAAAGTTGTCTCTTATAAAAAAACTGTTTTTTGGCAATGCTTGTTGGTAAGCCCATGCACAAAATGAGTGCATAACTACCATCCTGTTTTGACTCATTTGAGTCACTTTTCAGAGCATTATATGTAGCTTCAGCTTTCTCAGGATGTAGTTTGATGTCTATGGATTCTGTGTTACTACTTGCCTTAGCATAATAACAAATACGATATGTATCACTCGACGATAATTTAAAACCAATATTATATTCCATGTTGAAAATGGTTTCATACACATGTTGTTTTGCTGGGACTTCATCTGTATTTTTAAGATCTTCACAGTACAAATGATACATTCCAGCAATCAAGTGAACAGAGGTTATGTAGGACTCATTCGAATTCTGTGTTCTGCTACAATGTGATGTGTACCTGGGAAACATTTCAGTGTGATTTGTAACCTTATTTTTTCTGTCGTTATCAATGGCATGAGGTCTGTTAGAATACTTGCCTCTTCTATTCTGTCTAGATGTATGTACAGATACATCTGTTGTAGATTCAAGACTCTCAAAGGTTTAACAGAAATGGCATGAACAGCTAAAAATGCAGTCCGACACACTTCGACCTCAGTAACTGGAGTGTCACAAATAAAATACCTGCAAGAAACCTTCCTCTGGCTTACTGTTGGAACCGTCCTCTTCTTTGGATCCACTTTTTTGCACTTATTAGGCCACACTAATCCAAATAAATGAGCATTTTGCTTATTATAACCTCCCAACCGATGAAACTCAATAAATATCACCTCCTTCTGCTCTTCACTCAGAGTTGAGTATTTGCAGAAATTAATTTTACAGCATGGATCACCGGCACTATGAAACACTTTCTTGGGCGCAATCTTATTTTTTTCAGATTTATATTCTTTTCCATTGTTCCTTAACCTCTTCCTTTCATTATCTTTCCACTCATTTTCTTTACGAATTCTTTTTTTTACGTGTACTGTTGCATTTCTTCGTGAGTAACTTTAATAGCAACACCTATTGCTGCCATCTTGGAAACATATGAACAACATTTGAGAAATGCTTTCTGCTTGCCTTTCCAAAACCAAGTCAACCAATGAGACGAATCAACTCATGAGATGCAGAGATACTATTGGCATGGGCCTCTTTTCCAATGGGAATGTGTTAGTCCTGAATAACAGGAAGTATAATATGCTCTCTTTAAAGGAACAGGCGTATGCCACTGTGTTAGAAGTTCCCTCCTACAATACTAGATGGCATCGGCTGTCTTCCTGTACCAAAATCACAAAATCACTGCGCAGGTGGCATGTGCCCCTTTTCCACTGGGCCCCTCAATTGCAAAGCATTTATTGTTACCTTTTTGGGATGAGGAGCAATAAACAGCAAGAGGGACATAATGTACTTGTTAGTGTAATTAATGTCTGTAAGTAATTAATGTCTATATAGAAGTAACATACAATGTCTGTACTAACTGAAATGTTACACATCATATCTAGAAATCACAATTATGATTCATGGATCATGCAGCTAAATAACTATGAGAAGTATATAAATGGGATCAGCTGATTAATATTGTAAATGTCACATTAAATGCTTGTTTTTCTTTTGGTCTTTATGTTCCATTGAAGAATATGGTAGATGTGAGCACCTTGTATTGCTTTTTTTTATAACTCATTTGATTATTTTTTGAAAACATAATAATTAGCCAAAATGTACGAAAATACTTAGGATAGTACTGAATAGCTATTTCTCTTATCACCTGTCAGCTGATAATGCACCTCCCCCCCCCCCTCCCCCCCCCCCATCCCCCTGGCTTATCCTGTTTTATTTAGTGGATAGTTAATCCATTAAAATGATGATGCTTTCTGTATTTTACAAGGATTGGCAAAATAATCAATTGTGGCTGTTAAAAATTTCATCAGTCATGCACGTGGAATGCTTTAGGAAAACTGTGAGAACTTATAAAGACTTGGGCATTTACTTCATATTCTAACTTTGCCACCTCAGAATATGGTCAAGACATTATGTTATTTATATATAGGTGATGCTACACATCATGATGATACAACTTTGTAGAGCAAGACTTGTGTCTCTCTCTCTCTCTCTCTCTCTCTCTCTCTCTCTCTCTCTCTCTCTCTCTCTCTCCCTTTCTTCTTTCTGTGTCTGTGTGTGTGTATGTGTGTGTTTTGTGTTATTATTTTCAAAATAATAATGCAATGTAATCAAAAAATTAATTCTCAATTTTAGGTCGAGTTACACCATCTACAAAAAGCTTTTGCATCTTTGAAGAAACAAATGAATGTTATATTCTCTCAGCGTCTGTGGTATATTATGTTGGAGCAGTTTCTGATGAAATATGTGTGGAGTGGTACTGGAATGATCATGGTTTCTCTGCCAATATTAACTGGATCAAAGAAGGAGGGTAAGGAATAATTTGAAATTATTTGTGTATTCATGTATAATTTTGTAGACTGAAAGCATCTGCAGTGAAAAATTGCTCAAATTTTTTTGTTGTATTCATAATCCGTGCAAAATATAAATCTTGCACGAAAGGAACCTAAATTTACAATTTACATAAAGTTTCTTTTTCACATCTATTGCTTTTGTTAATTGACACTGTTATGAAAAGGATAGATTGCTACGCACATATAGTGTGCTGAAAAACTACAAAATCGTGTTTACTGTGTCCCTCTAGATTGTTTGGATTTGGAGATGACTTGCGTAGTGTGTCAGTAAATATCGGAGAGTAAAATGACAATTTAAGAAGTAGAGTATTATAAAATCTTGTAGTATATTACAAAAAGACTAAAAAATCAGGAACATCAAATGACATCTAACATGAAACAAATTCAAACAAACAATCAGAACTAGTAGAGAAATTTTATTTTTCTGGCACTGAAACAATTCTGAGTAATGTGATCCAGTGACTGCTCCCTCCCTGGGAAAAACTGCATTTGCAGATGTTTATTTATTTATTTTTTCTTCTCTTTACAGATGTCATAATGTTACTGAAAAGAATGTGCCAAACATCAAAGTGCTCAATTCAAAGTATAAAACTCCAGTTAAAATTAAAAACAGATATCTAGTGATCAAGTACCATAATTTTTTTTAAGTATACTGATGCACTGAGCTAAGGTATTAAAATGTGTGCACACTTACTCAGTCATCCTCTCTGTTATTTTTGTAATAAGTTAGAGGGAAGAAAGTTTCCATTTTCTGATGGACTTAAATGTACTTTGGTAACATCATTCTATGGAAACTATTTCCCAAAAGGATTTAAATGGACTGTTTGTGATTAGGTGTATGATCACATTATACAAAAAAGGCTAGCTGGAATTTGTTAAAATTCTCAATGGAGGAAGCAAGATTCAAGATTATTAATGAATGTTATTGTAATCTAAGTGATAAAAGTTTTCCAATAAGAATTTTCTGCAAGGTTTTGAAAGTACTTGACAGTGTAAAATAGAAATTGCTACTCTAGAAATTTATGTACCACAACAGTATACAGTCTTGATTAACAGGAAACCCAGTCAGTGAAACAATATCTGCAGTTGATTTAATTCTAAATATGTATTTTACCATACCTTTTGCTAATGAAGGTTAATATGAATATGTAGTCCCTCAAGATTTGATATTTGAACCATTTTTAAATATTTATTTTCATTGAGGTTATTTTTTAATTTTAAAAAATCTGTATCAGCCAAATTAGAAATACAAAATGAGTACAAGGAAGACAGTAACAGAGTGGTTCACAATAAATTGTTTAAATCTGATGGATGCACCTCTTCTTCCATGGTTTGCGAGGTATTAAGTTGCTTTTAGAATCTGCTTCAACCTTCTGTGCATGGTAGATTTAATTGTACAATATGAAGACTGGTGTTGATGATGAAACATGGATGAACTAATTTTATACAGCAGCACAATGACGACCTGAATGTATCTTTTTGATTATGCTTCTCAAACAAAAGTGGAGAGAATAGAGAGTTTAGGCGAAAGACTTAAATGCCCTTGATTTGCTGCAAGTGAGCGTGCCACCACAGCCACTCTGAAAGAAGATAGGATAGAGACAGACTGATAGACAGGGGTATACATTTCTGAAATATGAGTTGTGGATTCCTGTTCTGCAGCAACAATTTGCCTGCTCACTGCATTGGCAAACCACAGACATTCATGGAGAAGTCCCAATCCCGTATAATTGTGCTTCTCCTTGATACCAGAGACCCATATAACGTCTTTCTGTCTCCAGCAGTGATGGAAACCATCCATGGGCATCTTTAGACATTCTAGAGGTGTGTTTATGTGGTTCTGAAGTTTACAAAACCAATCTTCTCAAGAAGACCATGCAATTAATATTTTGAGAGGATGCAACAGTGACTGAAACTCTTAACAACTTCTCATTATTTTAACTTATTCAGACTCTCTCTGTATAATGTGCCACCTTTCTGCAATTTCTTCAGTCTCTTTCACATATACAGCCTTTTTTCATTATTTTTAAACCAAGTGTTAGCAATGATCAAATTGTGCTCAGTGCAAAATTCTGCCAGGTGCCTTCCCTTTTGATTCCTCATCTGCCCCTCTGTGTTTCCCTACAATTTTTCCTTCTCGTCCTTTCTCTGCTATCGAATTCCAGTCCCCCAACATTATTAAATTTTTGTCTCCCAGAACTATTTCAATAATTCCGTTTATCTCGTCATACATTCTCTCAATTCCTTCATTATGTGTAAAACTAGTAGGTATATAAACTTGTACTGCTGTGGTGGGCATTAGCTTCATGTCTGTCTTGGCTACTGTAATGCATACGCTGTGCTGTTCATAGTAGCATACCCACATTCCTGTTTTTTTATTCATTATTAGATCTACTTCTGCATTATCCATATTTGATTTTGCATTGATAACCCTATACCAATCTGACCAGAAGTTCTGTTATTGCTGCCACCACATTTCGCTAATTCCTGCTATATCCATCTTCAACCTATCCATTTCCCTTTTTAAATTCTCTAACCACCTTACTCAATTAATGGATCAAACACGCTACACTCCAACCTGTAGAATGCTGGTTTTGTTTCTCTTGATGACAATATCGTCCTGAGTAACCACCACCTGGGCATGCAAATGGGGGACTATTTTGCCTTTGGAATATTTTACTCAAGAGGATGCCATCATCATTAAGCCATACAATAAATAGACTTGCATGCCCTCGGGGGAATGTAATGACTGGAGTTTCCCCTTGCTTTCAGCCATGTGCAGTACCAATATAGCAATTCCATGTTGGCTAATATTACCAGGCCAGGTCAGTCTATCATCGACATCCTCAGAAACCACTTGTATGTCTGGCCTCTCCAGTCTCTCCGCAGATGCCCCTCTCCCCCAACCCCCCTCCCCTATCTGTATCATACACACACACAACCTGGGGGAGGGGGGGGGTTAATTATCAAGGAAAACTGACTTAACATTTTTCTGAAGTTACAATTCTGGATTGCTGGGAAATACAGAGAGTTTATGATTTTTAGAAAAATTGTTGTAGAACATGGTCTATGAATTTTCTCTCATACAGTCAGCAGTAGCATCTGCACACAAATTTTAGATATAGTGTTAACTGCAACTCACCTTTAATGTTTCCCTAAGGTATTTCTGATATTGGGATTGATTATGATCATATTTTCAATGTATGGCAACACTACCTTTCAAGAAATCTTTATTTGACTCACATATTTGATAGAACATTGTGTAATTACATTCGTCAGTTGATTTAATGGTGGTATGGAGGCATGAGAAAATTTTAAGCTAAGAAACATGACCTCTACATGTCCAGTATAGTTGCCTAGACTTCACTTATAAAGGGTGAAAATTGGTACACACATTTGGCAGATTTTAAAGGGGAAGGGGGCTTAATTAGCTCAAAGGAAAGTGACAATACTGATTTATAAAAAGTGTTCCAAAAATAAACTGTAATCTCACCTCGTTGGTGTAAGTCTGAAGCTATGCAGGCTAGTCTTACAAGCCATTATGAAAACCACATGGAAGACTGGAAGACATCACTACTTGAATACAAAACTAGTGATTTTAGTTGCTTTTCATTTTTATATATGAATACCCTTGTGTGTACCTTCCTCAGATGCATGCAGGGGAACCAGAGTAGGATAGTCCTCAGTGAAAAAATTCTGAAAAAATGACATTTGAGTGCCTGGCTTTGCTTTGATGTTACAGATTTTGGAATTAGTTTTACCTATGAGCAACTGAACAGAAAATTTTCTTCTCTTGACTGATTCCACATATGGCTGAGACTTTTCCCCGTGATATAATTTTGCATTTGTATTAGTTGGCAACTTTTTACACAAGTTTTTATGATAATCTTCTTTTCAGTTAACTTCTACTCATCTTTTATGACTTAATTTTAACTAAGAGTACAGTGTCCATTGTTTCCTTAACAGGATTCTAATGTTCATATGAAACCATACTAGATTTTTCCAATGGTTCACTACCTTTCTCAGTACATACTTGCTGAATGTGTGTCAGATACTACTCTACAGTTTGAGCCAAACATCCTGTATTGTTTCTCAATGTTAAGAGCTAATTGCACAGGCATTTTTGATTGTAGTTTTTTAAACATATGAGATAGTGTACAGTTTTCTCTCTTTCAAGATTGTCAGGAGACTTATCTCACCAGTGCTGTTTCTAAAGATTGAGTGTAGAAGGATAACTCCTGCCAACTATGAATGAATTTTAAAATGTGCACACTTTTACAATGCTTTATTTAGTAAAAAAATAATTTATTTTGGTTTCAGTACTTAAGTTTACATGACATTTAATGACAAAAATTATGATTGTGGTGGTGGTGTTAGTGGTGGTGGTACTGTTGTTGTTTTTAAAAATAATATAAATTACCCCTATTGTTATGCTCATGTGGTATTTTGAATCTCTGTCTTATAGGTCAGAACAGTTCTCCAGATGGGGGAGTTAGTGAGAGAACTCAGTATTTTACGACTGCAAGGAATTTACTTGGTTCTGGAGCAGATGCTGTTGAAAGACTCATGTCATCATACAAGGTATGTATTTTTGTGTTATTTGTTTGCTGCCATGTGTGCTAAGTTCTAATATTGTTCTGGTCTTCAATCCAAAGAATGGCTTGATGCACCTCACACTCGTCTATCCTGTGTAAGCCACTTCATCTCTGCATAAGTACTGCAACCTACATACACTCGAACCAGTTTACTGTAGTCAAGCCTTGGTGTGCCTCTGCTGTTTTTATCCCCCACCTTTTCCACCATTACCAAACTGACTGTTCCTCTGTGCATTGGTATGTGTCCAATCAACCAATCCGGTCTTTTAGCCAGGATTTGCCATATACTTTAATTCTCCCCAATTTGATGAAATGTTTCTTCATTAGTTAACCAATTGACCCATCTGATATTCATCGTTCTTCTGCAACACCACATTTCAAGAGCAGTATCTATTCTTTGTTTGTCTGTACTGTTTTCTCATTTATTCTGCTGCCAAAATAGCAGGACATGTCTACTTTTAGTGTCTCATTTCCTAATCTATTTACTTCAGCATTGTCTGATTTAATTTGAATACATTCCACTACTCTTGTTTTGCTTTTGTTGATATTTGTATTATAACCTCTTTTCAACACACTGCTATTTCTGACAAAACTGCATAGTCATCAATAAATGTCAAAGTTTTTATTCCTTTAATTCCCTTTCCAAATTTCTCCTTGGTTTCCTTCACTGTTTGCTCAGTGTACATATTGAATAACAGCAGGGAGTGGTGACAATCTTGTCTCACTTCATTCTCAGCCACTGCTCTCCTTAAATGTCCTTCGACACTTAAAACAGTACAAGTTGTAAAAAAACCCTTTGTGTCCTGTATTTTATCCTTGCAACCTCCAGAATTTCAGCACTGGTATTCCAGTCAACATTGTCAAAAGCTTTCTGTAAATCCACAAATGGTCTCAACATAACTGTACCTCTCTTCAGCTTTTCTTCTAAGATAAGGCATAGGGTCAGTATTGCCTTGCATGGAATCCAAACTGATCTTCCCCAAGGTTGGCTTCTACCAGCTTTTCCATTCTTCTGTCAATAATGTGTGTCAGTACTTTACATTCCTGGCTTGTTAGGCCGACAGTTTATTAACATTCACACTTGTCAAATGTGCTTTCTGTGGAATAGGAATTCTTCTTGAAACCTGAGGGTATTTCATCTATCCCCCATATCTTAAATACCAGACAGAATCGTTTTCTCGTGGCATGTTCTCACAAGGATCTCAACAATTCGGAAAAGGATCTGAATAATTCTGACGAAACATTATGTGTACTCCAGGGGACTCATGCTCATTTACGCCTTTCAGTGCTCTCTCAAATTCTTCTCACAGTATCACATCTCCCTCATCTACTTCCTCTTCTCTAGAACTGTCTTTGAATTCATTTCCCTTGTATAACTTTTCTACATATTCCTCCCATCTTTTCATTTTCTATTCTTTGCTTAATACTGGCTAGCCATCTCGGCTAATACTCATGCAGCCACTACTCTTTCCTCTGAAAATCACTTTAATTTTCTAATAGGTGGCATCTCTTTTTCCAGTTGTCCTGAGTGCTTCTTCAATCTATCATTTCTCCTTTAGCCATTCCTGCTTTGACATTTGCAGACTCTATCAGTCTAATTTTTTTAGGTTGATTCTTTATTCTGTTCTTTTTTCCCCTGCATTTGTCAGTTAAATTCTGTATCTCTTGTGTCATCCAAGGATCTCTACTGGACCATGTCCTTTTGCCTAATTGATTCTGTGCTGCCATCACTATTTCATCCCTCAAAACTACCTGTTCATTTTCTTTTGCCTTTCCCCTTTTTCAGTCAGTTGTTATCAATAATTCATCAGCTTCTAATACCATATCCTTTTAAAGAGGCTGGAGATCTGTCTTGGTAGGCAGATGTTTATTGAATGCAAAAACTGTGACGAGAGTTGAGCAACAGCACACATACAACCCCACTGAGTGGATTCGATAGCCAGTGTTCTGATTTAACAAAGACCGTAATGAGATGATACAGCTACAAGTTTGTCAGTAGTAACATAGGTCTATACCAGGAGCGAAGTGAAGGGAAAAAATGGTTTGGCAACCTTTGTGTCACCACCATGGCTAATGGCACAGTCTGCATCACTCATTCTTAAGATTGTCATATGTGGTGTATGTGGTTCAGCGGTGCCACCTGAACGTTTGCAGCTTTCAGTGATTCCTTTGTGTCATCATGATCAATACCATCAGATATTACACCCTGTCTCACTGGAATAGGTGCATAAGGGTGGCAGTTTCCATGTTTGTGTCATCTCTATAGCATTGGAGGGTGGATGACTGAAGCCAATGTCTGTGTGCTTATTGTGGAAAATCTGATGGCGTAGTCTGATGATGCTTTGAATCCATTTTGTCAGGGTCATCTGAATTTGCACTGGTGAGTCAGCGTGGGTTGCCGGCGGGCTGTGTCAGGCATCTCATGGTGATTGGCTGTGTGCCTCCTTATCGCAATGGCAGTAGGCCACTGAAAACTACCATTCTTGGTGGTGACCATATACATGAAACTGCCGTGCCTAGCCTCCATCATGGCAACATGATAATGGAGAGACCATACCCAGACTAGGACACTTGTGCAAATATATGTGCAAGACAGGCGAATAAAGGAGGAAGAGCAGAGTCATGGGTTGCTTATCGTACAGTGATGGGCTTCTGTCATTCATGATTATGTACTTGAGGAGGACAGTATGTATGCTGATTTTCAACATGCACACTAGGGATCCATTTGCCAGTTACTGTGCAGGTGGCAGTGAGTGAAGCCAAATGGTAGATGCTGCTCTAAACATGGAATGAATTGTCGAGGTGCAACAGCACATGCAGCAGTGATGGATCCCTAAGTATATCATGTCTGTTTATATGTGAAGTGATGGGGAAAACTTCCAATACAGTTTAAAGGTACTTTTCCAGATTAAAACAGATGATTGTCTGCTCATTGAATTTGGGTTCCAGGTCCATTGTTAGGTGTGAGAGTATGCTACTATTGTCATGTCACCTTGTGATGTATTTTGTGATAGTACGAAGTCAAAATATTCATCCAGATTACTTGTGTACCACAGCCTTCAAATTGTATCATAGACACACTGAACTGTTTGCTTTCTTTATTAAAACTAACAGTGTAGCACAATTGCTTTGTGCTTCCAGACTGTGATGTTCCAGTTTGAGATTAGGTTTAACCATGAAAGGGTTTGGCTGAGCATGAGAGACCCTGATAGTTGCTGCAGGATTGTAGCATGATGTGCACCTGAAGCGTGATGCAGCCAAAAGCTGCTAAAAAGTATCGGTGAGAGAGAATCTTATGTCAGGGCTTTACTTCAAGAGATGAAAGGAGAATATGCTCTGGAAATTTGTTTGTTGATATTATCTGAGAGGTAGTTGTAGGTGAGGGAAGACTTGGTGAAGTTGTTGGTGTAAGTGTTGAGGGATTCTGTGATGGAACAGATGTGTTTGCCAAGGATTTCTAGGCCACAGGGAAGGGAGTGTTTGTTGTGCCAGGGGTGGCAGCTGTCTAAGTGCACTTGTATTTGCTTTTTGTTGGTTTTTATGGGCTGAGGTTTGGAGTAAGCTTCACAAATGCAAAGTGAAAGCACTATAGAGTGCAGCTATTTTATTTTCTTTTATTTATTTATTATTTTTTGAAAGAAAGTGGGTGTTGAACCTTATGAGTATGCTTTGCTAATACAAGCTGTTGTACAAAGCATGTTGGACTTGGGTCGAAACTAGATATTCTGACAGATTGGCATATGATATCGCTGCATCAGCTACACTGTTGCACCGCAAATAACTGATCAGGTGCAGCTGAGCTAAATTAGGACACCAGCCAATGCTAATGCAAGGGGCTGTGTAAACGGGCCAGTCTGAAGTTGACCGAACATTATTAAAACCAGAGCTGAAATATCACCAGTTCAGCAAGATAGCAAAGCCATTGCAGCATTGGTGGCACAGTTACTTCACATCCAACCCACAGACTTCTTGTGGCTTATGTGATCAAAACCAATGCTGTAGCAAAACAAGTATGGGCCAAGACTGTATAAACACACATCATTTTAAGTCAAATGTGTCACAGTCTGCCAGCCACCATTCACGAGGGAAGACCTACACCTGTCCACGAGTCTACATGGCGCAGTCACCTTCTCCAGGCTCTGCCAATGCTAGCTGCAGCACTGTTGCTGGTGTCAAGTCCAATGCTGTGGAATTAACACCCTCTAAATGGTGGGCCACCTGGAGACCAACTTGAGCAGTTGCCGGCCTCATACCCTGCTGATTTTGAGCTCGAGCCTGGGGCCATGCGGCTGTTCCATCGCCAACGCCTGTGCAGCAGACTCATTGCTGCCTGCCTCTGCACGAATCAGCAGCCACCATTGCTGCCGGGAGCCAGCCCATCCAACCTTGGGTCCCAACATGTTTCTGTGCACTACAGCCGGGGCTGTCGAGCTGTCTTTGGTCTGCATTACAAGCTGTCATGAGCTGCTGCAGTCGGCATCCTTACAGAATCACTGGCGTCATGACCAGTTGTTGCCTAACAGTGCAAGCTGTCAAGCTACATGCCACCAGCTGCTACTCCTTGCAGCTGTACACAGCTTATGTTCTGAGGGGTGTTGACTTGTCTGAGTATCATCACAATTTTTGTAGTTGGTGAACAATAAATAACTATTTTAGCAAGGATGTTTAATGACTACACACTGGACAAGTACTAAGCGTCACTCACCACTCTACTGCTACTGGGTGGTGGACTGTTGGTATCATGACCTCCAACTACTCTGTTCCTGCACCCACCATAGAGGCCTATCACTGCGGCCCTTATAAGCAGTGAGAGAAGTGGTAACTGGCATCCTCAGTGGGATCCAG
The DNA here is from genome assembly GCF_021461395.2 of Schistocerca americana. NCBI lineage: Eukaryota > Metazoa > Arthropoda > Insecta > Orthoptera > Acrididae > Schistocerca > Schistocerca americana. Next base: position 652,687,088 of record NC_060130.1, on the reverse strand, counting down.
GACCACATCTCCGGTCATCATCTGCAGTTCAGTAGTATGAATTTGGTGAGAGAGTTTTTAATGAAACAAGAGAAATGTACCAACTTTTCACAGTTTAAAGGGAATTGTAAAGAATATTGCTTGTGGCCAGTGAGATGCCAGTATTGTAATTTAGCAGGTCATGAATTATTGCATACAGTGTCAGCCAACAGTGCTCAGTGTCTCAATAAGCTATGATCCACTGTATGAATTAGTGTCATTGTCTTGTACCTCTGCAAGAGTGTTTGTGGTAGATGTACTTAAAGTATATTGTGTTGTTAGAAAGAGGTTGCACAAATGCCATAAGCATGAGTATGACAACACAGGAAGCAGTCAAAGTTTTGTCGAAACAGTTGCCTGAACCAGTGGAGAAGGTTGCCGCATTACAAAAATGGGTAGACACATTAATGGCAGATAGTGAGCATAGACAAGACAGAAGAGTGGAGGCAAAAGCTTCAATCCTATTACAGCTAGTTTAGTGATTCCTTTTTTAAATAAACCAGCTGATAATGTGTCAGGTTCTGTTGACAGTCTGGAAGCTGCCACTAGTGTGGGTAAGATGTGATTGGTAGGCAAGACATGTACCATGATAGGTTAAATAAAGCTTGTACATTTGAACAACATAAATATGGACTTGTATCAGCATTATTGCAAACATAATAGTGCTAGATCCTTCAGGGAACAACTTAACAGGATGTCTCAGAAACAAAACGAGTCGGTGGAGACATCCTGTAATATCAAGAAAATTGATGTACATGCCTAGGAGTTGACACAGAGTGAAGAGATGGAGAAAAGAGAAAATCAAAAGGCTTTAGCTGTTGCCATTAAGGTTGCCATACATATTGAGGAAATGTACATAACAACTCAGGAGCAAGATAAGCCAAGTGTTTTCTTGAGGTAAAATGCTACGGGTATGGATGTACGGGCGACATTCAGAAACAATGCTGCCAACAATGTGGGGTGGTGAGGCATCAGGTGCGAGACTGTCAGAATAGGAAGAAAAGTGAACAGCATCGTGGTAAGCACTCATTAAATGCCAATGGGAATTCCTCAGCCACTGGGCAGTGTTGCTGGTAAAGCAGAATGTAGCAAAAGCATATGCATAAGCAAAAGTAGAGTGCCGGTTGGTGGGCATGGTAATTGGTATGAAACATAGGTTTTTAGCAGACATAGGGGTTCATGTGTCAGTAACTGGTCTGGACCTCCTGGGTAGGTAGACACTAAAATCCCTGTGATATAGATTACGTTGAGTAGGGAACAAAAAATACCGCCATAGAGAGCAGCATTGCTTAATTTCTGTATTAGAGCAAGGAATTTTCAGTAATATGTGGAAGTATTGCTCCATATTGGTGAGGGCTACTGTGCAATCCTAGGGCTGGATTTTTCTAAATAAGCATCACATAAAGTGCTGATCGACTGAATGATGTGTTGTGTGTTATAGAGCCATCAGAACAAAATGACACATTGGACACATTGGGCACTTAGCATTGTTTTGTAGGTAGAAGCATGGGAAACGTGTAAGAAATAGCTGGGTATTGCGTGAATAATAGGTAATTCTGGCTCTGACAAAGTACATCTGCCAAAAGGGTTATTGATTGTAAGGTTGGGCATCCTAGATGAGGGTTATTTGGATAAGTCAACTGGAAACCTGCCCAAGCAAACTCAATGCATCTGCATTATGCAAGAAGTTCAAGCATTTGAAAGGAAAGGATAAGTCAGCAAAGGAAACTTTGTTAATGATATTCACAGATTTGTTCAATCATAGTGGACCATTACCAGCAACACCTGTGACTCAGCATAGAATTCCGACAGGTAATAACCCCTCAGTACACAAAATGCCATATAGAATATCAGGGCACCTGCAACCTATATTGCAAGATTTCATTGATTAGCAGTTGGCTGATGGCATTATTGAAGAAACTGATAGTCCCTGGGGAACAGCTGTTGTCATTTTTCTAAAGAAATCATCAGATGAAACAAAGAAATACTGTTTTTGTTGCAATTATTGATACATAAATGAAAGAACAATCGTGGATGCATATATTATACGAGGATAATCCCAAAAGTAAGGTCTCCTATTTTTTTAAAAGTACATAGACCTGATTATTTCTACAATGGTTTACATCAGTTTACAGCTTGAACATTTAGCTATTTTTCGACATAATCATCATTTCTGTCAATGCATTTTTGTAGATGCTGTGGCAGTTTTTGTATGCTCATGTCATACCAGCTTGCCGCCATGCTGTTCAGAAAGTTATGCACCTCTTCGTTCACCTCGTCATTGGAGCTGAATCGCTGGGACCACAATTAATGCTGACAGGTACTGTGAGACTCTGAAAAAACTCAAACGAGCAATTCAGAACCAGAGAAGAGGAATGTTGAGCAAGGGCGTACACATTCTCCATGACAACGCTCGCCCACACATCACTCGGCAAACTGTTGCTCTCCTGCAACAGTTTCAGTCGAACATAATCACACACCCACCCTATAGTCCTGACTTGGCGCCCAGTGATTATCACCTGTTCCATAGGTTAGAAGAACATTTGGCCGGGAAGCGATTCATCTCCGACGATGAGGTGAAAGAAGAGGTTCATAACTTTCTGAACAGCATGACGGCGAGCTGGTATGACATGGGCATACAAAAACTGCCACAGCGTCTACAAAAATGCATCGACAGAAATGGTGATTATCACGAAAAATAGCTAAATGTTCAAGCTGTAAACTGATGTAAACCATTGTAGAAGTAAACATGTCTATCTATCTATAAAAAATAGGAGACCTTACTTTTGGGATTACCCTCGTACCTAACTTAAATTGGACTTTGGACAACTTAGGTCAATGTAAATATAACTCCATGATGGACTTGAAGAGTGGGTGTCACCAATTTGAAGTCATTCCAGAAAGCCATCCAAAGACCACATTTACTGTTCCGTGGGGTTACTATTAGTATTTACAGATGTCATTTGGGCTTAAGAATGCACCACAACGTTGCAGAGGTTATTGGATTTATTGTTCAGGGGATTAAAACCACATCAATGTATAGTCTATTTAGATGGTGATATTGTGTTTTCTAAAGACCTAGAGGAGCATGTGCAACAACTGGAGCAAGTGTTTAAGAGGTTGCAATTAGCATGTTTATTCAATTTCTTCATGCAGAAGGGGAGCATTCATCACAGTTTCTTCATAGGATGGAAGAGGTGTATGGAGAGCAGTGTCTTGCACGGTGTACAATATTCCAGTGGTGAAATGGGCATGTAAACATCAAGGGCATGCCACACCATGGGCTTGCACACATTGTCACCACCAGTGCTATGAATTCAGCTGTGGAGGAGCTCATACATACAAATCATTGGGTCACCACATATTACATTGCTGTTGAACTGTCAATCAGCAAAGGAACTGTGCATCACATAAGCCTTAAGAACCTTTGTTACAGAGAAGTTTGTGCACAGTGGGAGCCCGAAAATCATTCAGAGAATCAGAAGATGGTGTGAATAGATATTTGCCTGATTCACCCGTTGAGGTACTTGGAGCAAGGAACAGATTTTATTGCTCAGATTGTGTAATATGATGATGATAGGTATTGTTACCACTTTGACCCCACCCCCAACTGGATGAACATGAAGTAGTGGCATCCAGAACCCCTGCTCCAAAAAAAGCCCAGTCTCCCCAAAGGCAAATGTAATGCTCAGTTTCTTTTATGATGAAGAAGGACCTCTGCTCATTGACTGGCTACCACAGGTTGCAACAGTTAATGCTGAGCAGTATTGCAGCACATTCCGGAGGCTCAAACAGCCCATCAAGAACAAATGCAGGGGCAACCGCTTGAATAGGATAGTGTTTCCTGAAGACAATGCTAGGCCACATGATGCCAAGAAGATCCTCAGGCTCCTTCAAAAATTTCTATGGGAGGTCCTGGATCATCTTCCCATGCAACTCACATATCTTCAACACCTTAACAGTCTCTGAAAGACCAGAGCTTCAGCTATGATGAGGATGTGCAGGACACTGTTGAAAACTGGATCTGTCAGCAACCTAGGAGTTTCTACACTGAAGCCATCAACTCCTTCCCTGCACACTGAGATCGGTGTATCATTGTCAGTCGCAGTTAAGTGTAGTTATACTTTTCCACATGAACTGTAATTATAATATTGTTATTAAAATTTCTTTACATAAAACTGTAGTCTCCTTTTCATTTGGGCACACTTTATATTACAGAAAATTTGCCAAGGGCTTTGCTGAAATTGCTAGATCATTTACTCATTTGTTGGAAAAATGTATGAAATTCTGGCCAACTTAACATCAGCAAAAGCAAAACAAGGTTATGGAATGTAATTGACTTAAATCAGCTGATGCTAAGCGAATCGGATTAGGACACAAGACACACAAAGTAGTAGATGAGTTTTGCCATTTGGGCAGCAAAATAAATGATGATGGCCAAAGTTTTGCCATTTGGGCAGCAAAATAACTGATGATGACCAAAGTAGAGAGGATATAAACTGTTGACTGGCAATGGCAAGAAAAGCATTTCTGCAGAAGAGAAATTTGTTAACAGTGAATATAGATTTAAGTGTTAGGAAGTCATTTCTGAAGGTATTTGTCTGGAGTGTAGCCATGTATGGAAGCAAAACACAGACGATAAACAGCTTTAAAAGAGAATAGAAGCTTTCAAAATGTGATGCTACAGAAGAAGAATGCTGAAGATTGGATGGCTCAGTCATGTAACTAATGAGGAAGTACTGAATAGAATGGTCAGACAAGAAATTTGTGGCACAGCTTGACCAAAAGAAGGGACTGGTTGATAGGACACATTCTGAGACATCAAGGGATCACCAATTTGGTATTTGAGGGGAGTGGGGGGTAAAAATCATAGAGGGAGACTAAGCAAATTCAGAAAGATGTTGGTTGCAGTAGTTATTCAGAGATGAAAAGGCTTGCACTGGATAGAGTAGCATGGAGAGTTGCATAAAACCAGTCTTCGGACTGAAGACCACAACCACCACCTTCTGTCATGCACTTCATGGTGGTTTGCAGAGTATAGATGTAGAAGTAGATATAGATGAGTGTCGAATTACCACTGACTGAATGTTCCAACATGTACAGCAATACTGCAGTGAGCCACAACATTATGACTACAAATATCTCAGTTTCTGGTAATGGAGCGGTTCTGGTTTTGCTTGTGAGACCTGCGTCTACATTAGGTGGAAAACCATGGACACCAATGAACTCCCCGTGCAGTAACTACCAGTGGATTGGGTAAACTGTAGCGTGTAATGACTAGTTAAGCAAGAATAAAAAGCTGTGTGGTAAACAAGCAGAACTGTGAAGCATAAGGAGTCGAACAAGATTGTTTACTGTGGAAATGTTTGTGAGGAATCTGTCAAAATGGGAGAATTCAATAGTATTATTTTAGTAGGCTGTAAGTGATAATTCAGTGGGAATATATTCCTGTAGGGAAGCAAGATAGTCCAGTGGACTAAACATAGAAAAACGATGTTTAGAATTAAGAATACAGCCGATGAACCTTGTGGTTTAAGCTGAGCCAATGTAAGAGGAAAACTAAGTGTACTGTTTACAATTGTCAACTTCTAAATGTATGTCAAGATTCCATAGAATTACCATGGACAGAGATACAGAGGCCAGATTTTCTGAAGGAAGGCGGCATGTTGCGCTGCAAATACACTGAAGGTCCAAAGAAACTAGTATAGGCATGCATATTCAAGAACAGAGATACGCAAACAGGTAGAATACAGCGCTGCAGCCAGCAATTCCTGTATAAGACAACAAGTGTCTGGTGCAGTTATTAGATCAGTTACTGCTGCTACAGTGGCAGATTATCAAGATTTAAGTGAATTTGAACATGGTGTTATACTCTGCGTATGAGTGATGGGACACAGCCAAAGTGGGGTTTTTCCCATACGACCATTTCACGAGTGTACTGTGAATATCAGGAATCAAGTAAAACATCAAATCTCTGACATCACTGCAGCCAGAAAAAGATCCTGCAAGAATGGGACCAATGACGACTGAAGAGAATCGTTCAACATGACAGAAGTGCAACCCTTCCACTAATTTCTGCAGATTTCAATGCCGGGCATTCAACAAGTGTCAGTGTACGAACCATTCAATGAAACACCATTGATATGGGCTTTTGGAGCTGAAGGCCCACTCGTGTACCCTTGATGATGCACAACTCAAAGCTTTACGCCTTGCCTGGGCCTGTCAACACCGACACTGGACTATTGATGACTGGTTGGATAAGTCTCATTTCAAATTGCATCGAGCCAATGGACGTCTACGGGTATGGAGACAACCTCATGAATCCATGGACCCTGCATGCTGCAGGGGACTGTTCAAGCTGGTGGAGGCTCTGTAATGGTGTGGGGCGTGTGCAGTTGGAGCGATACGGGACCCCTGATACGTCTAGATATACTGTGATAAGCGACACACATGTAAGCTTCCTGTCTGATCACCTGCATCCATTCACGCCCATTGTGCATTCCAACGGACTTGGGCAATTCCAGCAGGACAATGTGACACCCCATACATCCAGAATTGCTACAGAGTGGCTCCAGGAATACTCTTCTGAGTTTAAACACTTCCACTGGCCACCAAATTTCCCAGACATGAACATTACTGAGCATATTTGGGATGTCTTGCAACAAGCTGTTCAGAAGAGATCTCCACCACCTCGTACTCTTGCGCACTTATGGACAGCCAGCACTACTTCAGACATTATCAAATCCATTCCACACTGTGTTGTGGCACTTCTGCGTATTCGTGGGGGCCCTACATGAATTAGGAGGTGTATCAGTTTCTTTGACTCTTCAGTGTAATTGAATGAGCACAGCTGAATAAAATTAGGACACCTGTCACAGCTAATGCAAGAGGCACCATAATCAGGTCAGACTAGAGCTGACCAAACATTATTACATGGGGGCCTCTTTGCTAATACATCAGGAACTGCTGTTATAATACTGAACAGTTACTACATTGCCAGGCACAGCTGAGGGGCCAGAGTTGAAATTTCACCAACTCTGCAACATGGCAGACCCATTGTAGCGTTGGTGGCCCAATCACTTCACATCTGAGCCACAGACTTCTTGTGGCTTATGTGATTGAAACCAGTGCTGTAACCAAACAAGGATGCGCCAAGACCATATAAATATTTGTCACTTTTAGCCAAAGGAATTTCAGGTTGCCAACCACCATTCCCGAGGGGAGACCAATATCACTACATGAGTCTATGAGTCTACATGGCTCTACCAGTTGCGCTCTCTAGACCTTGCTGCTGGTACCAAGTCAGATGCTGTGGACTTAATGCCGTCCAACTGGCAGGCCATCTGGGGACCTACTTCAGCTGTTGCCGGCCTCCTACCCTAGAGGTTTAGATCTCAAACACAGGCCTGTGCAGCAGTTCATCTGGCATCACCTGTGCAGGCCAACTTGTTACTGCCTGCCTTGCTCTTTGCACAGCCATTGTTGTTGCTGGGAGCCATCCCATCCACCTTGGGGTCACAACATGATTCTGTGCACTATGTCCTGTGTTACCCGGCAATCTCTAATCTTCATTATGAGCTGCCACTTGTCACCGGGAGCCATCCCATCCACCCTGGGGCCACAACACGATCCTGCGCACTGTGTCCTCTGCTGCCTGGCAATCTCTAGTTAGCATTCAGAGCTGCCGTGTGGTGCTGCAGTTGGTGTCCTCGCAGAACTGCTGCCCCATCATCACCAGTGGCCACACAACATTGCAAGGTATCTGGCTGCCAGCTGCACCTCCTCGCAGATCATTCACAGCCTATGTATCGGGGGAGTTGATTCTCCGAGTATCATTACGATTTTTGTAGTTGTTTAACAATACATCGTGGATGTTTTAGCAGGTTTTGATGACAGCACGTTGCATCACTACCAGGCATCCACTCTGCAGTTCACTACCCTTCCCAGGATGGTGAACTATCGATGTCCTGACCTTTAACTACCCCTTTCTACCAGCTCCATAGAGGTCTACCACCACGACCTTTGTGAAGCTCTTATACTTGAAGAAAGGAATTGAGGAAAGTAACAACATGTAATGGCATCATGCTGTATAACAGAAATGCATAGTTTTGTATTTATGCTTATAAACTGGACCACAGTGCCACAGAGGCAGCCAGAAAATCAACAGATCACAGCAGACAGACTAGCTAACACCCTGGTCAGATATGGAAATAGAAACAGTAAAAATTAACAATGTGGGTATTAACTGACAGTCGTCAACAGGAACAAACTGAGAGTGCATACTGTGTTGGCAACTGTAGAAAACTTACTTACTGACAGGATATTGAAAATTATGTAGGTTGTTCACAACACTTCCTGAAGACAAACATGTCATATATGTTCAGCATATCCTGTTTAGATGAAGGACAAATTAGTTTCTAATCATTTTCAGAAGTGTGGATTGTGAGTAGTTAGTCTTAAATATATGCTGATGAAACAAAACATTATGCCTGCCATGAGACTGAATGCCACCTGGTGGTGTTATGGGCACATGGCGCGGTAAGGAAAGTATATAAGTGGAGCAGAGAATTCATTCTAATGATGATGAAGAATGCAAATGTAGATACCTGCTTATATATGTGACTTTGACAAAGGGCACATATGACAGCAAGAATCTCGGAAATACTAAAACTTGTGGACTGTTCTCGTGCTATTTTTGTTAGCATTGTGGAAAGTGGTTGAAGGATAGTGAAACTTCAAGTAGGTGACAGGGTGTTGGACATCCATGCATCATCAGATGTTCACCTGCTTGCCCACTCTGTAAAACAGGATAGGCAGTGATCTGTTACAGATATGATGACAAAACAATGCAGTTGCAGGCACAACTGTTTCAGAGCACACTGTTCAGTTCAGATTTTTTAACATGGGGCTCTGCAGCAGACGACCCAGCAGACGACCTTCATGCGTTCCCATGTTGATGCAATAGCATCATCAATTACGATTGCAGTGTACGTGGGCTCATCAAGGTTGGACCGCAGATTAATGGAAATGTCACCTGGTGAGATGAATCGCATTTCTTGTTACACCATGTCTATAGCTGGGTTGGTATACGCCACCATCTAGATGAATGACTGCTCGAAACAGGCACCACACCATGGATGCAGGTTGGTGGAGGCAGTATTGTGCTGTGAGACACACGCCTTTGCTTTCATGGGATACGCAGTAGTAATCAAAGGCTCAATGACAAATGTGGACTACGTGAACATTATTGCAGACCACCTGCATTTTCTCAAGCTTGATGTCTTCCTTGATGATAATGACATCCTCTAGCAGGATAACTGTTCATGTCACATGGTCGAAATTGTGCTACAATGGTCTGAAAACCATGGTAGTGAACTTACATGGACATCTTGGCCACCAAATTCATCAGATATGAACCTGATGGAACAGGTCTGGGACATTATCAGGTGCCAGATCCTTGCTCACAAGTCACTGGCTTATAATTTATGGGAACTGTGTGACCCGTGCATAGGTATATGTTGCCATATACCTCCAGAAATTTACAAAGGACTTGTCAGATCCATGCCATGTGGAACTGCTGCTGCATTATTTTCCAGATGTGCACCAACACTCTATTAAGTATGTGATCATACTGTTTTGGCTAACCAGTGTGTGGTTTCTCACAACTAGTCACAAAAGACTAAATTTTGCTTACATGTTTATCACATATGACTCTTGTTAGACTTAAGGAAGACTGCATTTGCTATGCACTGGGTTAGGAACTAAAGGAAACTGAAATAGAGGTTCTGAGCATACCATTAGCTGTAGTTGTACAACTTGAATTGTTTCAGAAAGTGGGAATTCCTGTTTATCATCTAGATCAAAGGGAACAATTAAAAACTTAGTGCAGTGTGCTTAAAGATAAATGTTGTTAAGGAGAAGTGCTCATTAACATGCGTTTGAAAAATCACCTTGTGGTAGGGCTTACATGGGCTTCTTTCCTGAATTTTTTAGAATGGCCACACATACTAAATTATGTATATTGTTACATGTGTTAAAAGCTAAACCAGATTATAGTGGCATATAAATGGCAGGCAGCTTTTGAGCATACATGTTCACGCATGTGAAGTATTTAATGCAGTAATTTTTCCGACATAGTCTCGTATTAGATCAGCGGATTTTGTTCAGAATTCTTTCAGTGAGTAGGTTGCACCCTTGAAGTGTGATTTTGAAAGGTCTGCAAAATACCTGTTTGTGGACATGATAATGTCTACATTTTACATGAAGTGTTTTCCTATCACAAATTACTTTACATGTGGAAGTAGATGAAGGCCAGTGTGTGCCATATCGGATAGTTAAAATGTCTCAGATTTCTTATTAACAAAACTCATTTGTGGGCAGATACCTTGTCCTGATAAAGCTTTTTTTTCCTGTATAATCCTGGACGCACTGCCCATATGTATGTTTATTTTCATTTACTTGGCGCAAAAGGATTATGTTGCATTCACCAGTTATTGTTTTACCCTAAGCAAAGTAAACAGTAAGAAGATTCACTTTTGCAATAAAAAACTGAGCTCAGTTTTTCTCATGGATGAAATTGGCTTTGTATTTTTTGATGCAAGGGCACTGTCTTCCACCCACTGATTTGTTACTGTTTCATTTCTGGCATGATGTGTATCTTATCGATTGTAAAAAAAATTCTCAAGACACACAGCCAGGTGCATTCTTTCTGAATGGTTACAAACATTGCTGAGGAATTAGTTACTATATTTGATTTTGATCAACATCGAACAAATGTGACACTAGCCTTGCAGCAAGCTTTCTCATAGTTTATTGTTCACATAAATTCTTTTATATTTTTCCTTCTAATGTGCCAGAGGTGTTAGTTTTTCATACACCAGTAATTACTAATCGCCCAATACCTTATGTCTACTTTCTCATTATTTTCATATGTAGTTTAAATTTTGAGACATCCTGCTCATGGATTTCTTCAATTGAAATATGGCCATGTTTGAATTCAGCTGTCCTTTCTTTAATTACAGAATATTACATAGAAGACTCATTACAAACCAACCTGAACCAACTTTGGATGAATATCCATTAGTGATAATATGTGCAAAATAAGTGACTATGTAGCATTCCAGTTTGTTAATTTTAATTAGCAGACAACATGACTACTTTGAAACCCAAATAATTGAAACTGTTTTACAAACTGAGTTCATTTGATAGGTACCAACACAAACAAAATTTCATTGTTGTCAACAACATGACAAGAACTTTTTATTTTTCACTTGCAGTGCTCATCTCCACAAGCATTTATTAAATGTTCAGAAGATTGATGTGAGATATGGAGTATCCCTCTTGTGTGTGTGTGTGTGTGTGTGTGTGTGTGTGTGTGTGTGTGTGTGTGAGAGAGAGAGAGAGAGAGAGAGAGAGAGAGAGAGAGAGAGAGAAGCACATCCATACCTTGGATTATTGGATTAAAAGTGACTCCGCTGAACTTCCTAACCTCATTAAAACTTTTAAACAACACTAACAGTGTTGCTTTTCAGTATAAACTCATTGTACCAACAACTCCACAATGCCTGTAGGTGCAAATATAATTTCAGAACTACATTTGGTAATAATAATAGTAATAATAATATAGAATTGTTGTCCTAAAACAAGTGATTCATAGGCAGTTTCCAGCAACTACTATGGCAGCAAAGACTCAAATGTTATCAATGAATGATACCATGACACATGACACACTACTTCTTACATCTACATCCACATAGATACTCTGCAAGCCACCGTACAGTGCATTGTGGAGGGCGTTCTTAGTGGGAGTAAGTTGTAGACAAAAATAATAAAGGTGAAACATTACAAAACTCTCCTGTACTCATCACAAAGACACAGAAAGACAAAACATGAAATAGGTTTAACTGTTCAGTAGAATGTATCAAAGCAAGTGTCACAGCACTCAGTATATTGTAACTGTTGTAAAGTGTCTTCTTTTGTGGATTGTAAGTCAGCTAAGCAAAAGATGTTTGATGGGATCAAGTTTTGGCAGTGTTGCCCCTGTATGCTTCTGCAGAAGTGCAGTCAGCTTACTTGGACATAATGTTGTGATGAAGAACCAATGTTTCAGCAACTGCACGTGATTTTCCTTCAGCTTTTACTTAACTTTGTGAGACAACTTGGCACATACTTTATGCATCTGCTATTTTGTCATTATGATTTCATGCACAGTAGATTTTATGTCTTGGCATGATACTGAACACACATCAAGATATCTGCCGTCTCGGGCAGTGTGCTGCCAGTTGTGGATGGCAAGAAGCCTGTGGCAAATTAATGGCTTGAGCTGGTTCATGAGTCATGCCCAGATAGTACACTGCCCTCAAGAGGTAGTTATTAAAGTGCAAGTCCTGGAATGGCACACAGTTTTAACTTGTCACCGATTGTCAGTATAAGATTGAATGAGTGTGCACAAAGTTCAGTATAGTGTATTTTACTGTCTCATTATTAGTAAAAACTACTTCTCACTGAGTTTTCTGTATCAGTGAGCTACACTTTACTTGGAAATAATGTGTCACTGAACAGGAATGCAGGTCACGTTAAAATGAAGTATACATTTTCTATCTTCCTTGTTGGATTTCATCCTTAGGCTGCTGCCAATGTTATTAAAGAATAATGTTATTAAATGTTATTATAGAATAACAACATAAACGTATTTTTGTCTAATTTTTTAAATTATTTAGTTATGAAATAATCAGCTGTCTATATGTATGACTGGCAGTTACCAAACTGTGGTAAGTAGTATACTCAAAAACCCAACTCCTCCCCTCAGTTTTCTGATGTAACCCATGTTCAGTACACATTTTGGCTATAAACCTGTACTCAACAAAGTGGCATTGTATTAACTAAAGGGTCATACAGTCATTGAAGCCTTTTCATTGCTAGTGTTCCAGGTATCTTTATGATAAATTTCTGAATGTATATTAAGAGACAAACATGAAATTAGCCATTGAAAAATTTGTTCCAGAAAATGCAGCAGAAAGTAAAGGGACTCACAATAAATCATCTTAGTATGAAAATATAGGAGGTCTTGTGTTGAAAAAGTTAATATAGTGAAGCAGTTCTGTGCACTTCTCATGATTGTCTCCTCTTCCTGCTTTTGATTGCTCTCCCTTCTTTTGATGCTATGTTTCGCTAAATACCTATATCATAAAACAACCGTCCTCCCTGCAGTGTTTCAAAATCACAGAGTATTGTTTGGTTACGAGTTTGTCTACTATAAAACACTAGCAAACCTTTACCTAACTCAATGAGTGCTCCCTGTAAGCCTTCCATGACTTATTGCTATATTCTCAGCCTTCAAGGTCCGGGCAATCACAGAGGGTGGGCTTATTGGTAGTTGGGAGCTCCAATGTCAGGTGCGTAATGGGGCCCCTTAGGGATATGGCGGCAAAGCAGGGGAAGAAATCCAGTGTGCACTCCGTGTGCATTCCGGGTGGAGTCATTCCTGATGTGGAAAGGGTCCTTCCGGATTACATGGAGAGCACAGGGTGCAGCCAGCTGCAGGTGGTGGCGCATGTCGGCACTAATGACGTGTGTCGCTTTGGATCTGAGGAAATTCTCTCTGGATTCCAGCGGCTATCTGATTTGGTGAAGGCTGCCGGTCTTGCTTACGAGATGAAGGCAGAATTCACCATCTGCAGCATTGTTGAAAGAACCGACTGCAGACCTTTGGTGCAGAGCTGGGTGGAGGGTCTGAATCAGAGGCTCAGACGGTTTTGCGACCGTGTTGGATGCAGATTCCTTGACTTGCGCCATAGGGTGGTGGGTTTTCGGGTTCCGCTGAATAGGTCAGGAGTTCACTACCTCAGCTGGCGGCTACACGGGTAGCAGAGGCTGTGTGGTGTGGACTGGGCGGTTTTTTAGGTTAGAAGGCCTCGGGAAAGTACGGGGTGGACTGCAATCTCAAAGAGTGCATGGCAAATAACAGGACGTGCTTGGATCAAGGAACAGTCGGACTTGTATTTGTAAATTGTTGTAGTTGTGCTGGGAAAGTCCCTGAGCTTCAAGCGCTAATAGAAATCACAGAAGCTGAAATCGTTATAGGTATAGAAAGCTGGGTAAAGCCTGAAATAAGTTCTGTGGAAAGTTTTACGAAGTCTCAGATGGTGTTCAGGAAAGATAGATTAGGTAGAATTGGTGGTGGAGTGTTTGTGTCTGTCAGTAGTGGTTTATCTTGTAGTGAAGTTGATGTAGATACTCAGTGTAAATTGGTATGGGTGGAGGTTATACTTAACAGCTGAACTAAGTTACTAATTGGCTCCTTCTACCGACCCCCAGACTCCGATGATATAGTTGCTGAACAGTTCAGAGAAAATTTGAGTCTCGTAACAAATAAATACCCCACTCATACAGTTATAGTTGGTGGGGACTTCAACCTTCCCTCGATATGTTGGCAAAAATACTTGTTCAAAACCGGTGGTAGGCAGAAAACATCTTCCGAGATTGTCCTAAATGCTTTCTCCGAAAATTATTTCGAGCAGTTAGTCCACAAATCCATGCGAATTGTAAATGGTTGCGAAAACACACTTGATTTCTTAGCCACAAACAATCCAGAGCTAATAGAGAGCATCATGACTGATACAGGGATTAGTGATCACAAGGCCGTTATAGCTAGGCTCAATACTGTTTCTTCCAAATCCACCAGAAACAAATGCAAAATAATTTTATTTAAAAAAGCAGATAAAGTGTCACTAGAAGACTTCCTAAGAGACAATCTCCATTCCTTCCGAACTGACTATGCAAATGTAGATGAGATGTGGCTCAAATTCAAAGATATAGTAGCAACAGCAATTGAGAGATTCATAACTCATAAATTGGTAAGAGATGGAACTGATCCCCCATGGTACACAAAACAGGTCCAAACGCTGTTGTAGAGGCAACGGAAAAAGCATGCGAAGTTCAGAAGAACGTGAAATCCCTAAGATTGGCTAAAATTTACAGACATGCGAAATTTGGCATGGACTTAAATGCGAGATGCCTTTAATAGGTTCCACAACGAAACATTGTCTTGAAATTTGGTAGAAAATCTGAAGAAATTCTGGTCGTATGTAAAGTACACAAGTGGCAAGACGCAGTCAATACCTTCGCTGCGCAGTGCCGATGGTACTGTTACCGACGACTGTGCTGCTAAAGCGGAGTTATTGAACGCAGTTTTCCGAAATTCCTTCACCAGGGAAGACAATGGAATATTCCAGAATTTGAAACATGAACAGCTGCTAGCATGAGTTTATTAGAAGTAGATACCTTAGGGGTTGCGAAGCAACTCAAATCGCTTGATACGGGCAAGTCTTCAGGTCCAGATTGTATACCGATTAGGTTCCTTTCAGATTACGCTGATACAATAGCTCCCTACTTAGCAGTCATATACAACTGCTCGCTCACCGATAGATCTGTACCTGCAGATTGGAAAATTACGCAGGTCGCACCAGTGTTTAAGAAGGGTAGTAGGAGTAATCCATGAAACTACAGACCTATATCATTGACGTCGGTTTGCAGTAGGGTTTTGGAGCATATACTGTATTCAAACATTATGAATCACCTCGAAGGGAACGATCTATTGATACGTAATCAGCATGGTTTCAGAAAACATTGTTCTTGTGCAACGCAGCTAGCTCTTTACTCACACGAAGTAATGGCCGCTATCGACAGGGGATCTCAAGTTGATTCCGTATTTATAGATTTCCGGAAAGCTTTTGACACCGTTCCTCACAAGCGACTTCTAATCAAGCTGCGGGCCTATGGGGTATCGTCTCAGTTGTGTGACTGGATTCGCGATTTCCTGTCAGGAAGGTCGCAGTTCATAGTAATTGACGGCAAATCATCGAGTAAAACTGAAGTGATATCAGGTGTTCCCCAGGGAAGTGTCTTGGGACCTCTGCTGTTCCTGATCTATGTAAATGACCTGGGTGACAATCTGAGCAGTTCTCTTAGGTTGTTCGCAGATGATGCTGTAATTTACTGTCTAGTAAGGTCATCCGAAGACCAGTATCAGTTGCAAAGTGATTCAGAAAAGATTGCTGTATGGTGTGGCAGGTGGCAGTTGATGCTAAATAACGAAAAGTGTGAGGTGATCCACACGAGTTCCAAAAGAAATCCATTGGAAATCGATTACTCGATAAATAGCGCAATTCTCAAGGCTGTCAATTCAACTAAGTACCTGGGTGTAAAAATTACGAATAACTTCAGTTGGAAAGACCACATAGATAATATTGTGGGGAAGGCGAGCCAAAGGTTGCGTTTCATTGGCAGGACACTTAGAAGATGCAACAAGTCCACTAAAGAGACAGCTTACACTACACTCGTTCGTCCTCTGTTAGAATATTGCTGCGCGGTGTGGGATTGACGGGAGGACATCGAAAGGGTGCAAAAAAGGGCAGCTCGTTTTGTATTGTCACGTAAAAGGGGAGAGAGTGTGGCAGATATGATACGCGAATTGGGATGGAAGTCATTAAAGCAAAGACGTTTTTCGTCGCGGTGAGATCTATTTACGAAATTTCAGTCACTAACTTTCTCTTCTGAATGCAAAAATATTTTTTTGACCCCAACCTACATAGGTAGGAATGATCATCAAAATAAAATAAGAGAAATCAGAGCTCGAACAGAAAGGTTTAGGTGTTCGTTTTTCCCGCGCGCTGTTCGGGAGTGGAATCGTAGGGAGATAGCATGATTGTGGTTCGATGAACCCTCTGCCAAGCACTTAAATGTGAATTGTAGAGTAGTCATGTAGATGTAGATGTAGACGCACCCATAATACCAAAATTACTAATCATTTAAAATAGTACCAAAAAAGAATCATACTGAATCCTAACATGTTCTGTTATGCTGTGCAAAATCTAATTCCTGATTATCATGCAAATAGTGTTGCAGGCAGTAGTTGCCTAAACAGGAAATAACTTGAAGCTCTTCATTATATTTCTCTTTAATGATAGTTCAGATTCTGCATCTACCTTCTGAACTAAGACTTTTATGTGGATTTGCACATGGTGTGGGTGTGGGAGTGCATGTGGTTGTGACTGCATGTGCATGCATGTGTGAGCACATGCAAAACACTACTTTTTTGATGAGTTTGAGACACACAAAACTGATAAGATTTGAGTGTGTATCTAGTAAGCTGTATGAATTATCTTCAGGGCCAAAGGCAGTAGAGGAGCATTCACGGCCAAACAGCCAAATAGAGGAAGCTCTAAAATCTGGCATTGTCAGTGCTAATCTAATGTATTATATTTGCAGTTTTTCCAAAAAAAAAAAAAAATAAAATAAATAAATAAAGAAAGAAAAGAAATTTTTTCTATCTGAATGTCTAATAATTTCAATTTTATTGACAGGAGATTGTAGAACTTGCTGGTTACACATCTCGTGTGGGAGACATGCTTGATGTATTTGAAGATGTAAGCAAAGGAAAGTACCTTCGGGGAGTTGTTGCAGGTGCTGATACAAAGAATCAAAAAACTGATGATAAAATGTTTCACCTGGAATTTAAGAATGGACAAGCTGTTGTAAAAGGTAATTAATTACAAAAAAATCTTTATTGCTTCTGTGAGAGATCTAATGTGTTTACAATGAACCCCTAAAGTACTGATTAAAAGTACCTCTATACTTTGCATCTGCAGTCTGGCTCAGTTTTTTTAGACTCAACAGTAATAATTGTTTAAGCAAGTTTATTGTGAATCATAAGAAGGGCACAAATGAAGTGAACCAAAATTTTACTTACAAGCTGTGTTACTACAGTGTGACAATATTTGCATGATGAACGGATATTTCAGCAGGCCTGATTTTGTTTCACAATTTTGTCAGTGGAAGCTATCAGTTTCAGTTACAATATGTGGTAGTGTGTTTGATGTAGTCTCATTGTCCTGCTAGATATTATGTTGGATAATTTGCATTTTAATGGATAATTAAGTGTCTTATTGGCGTATTTAAGCCACTGTGAAAAGATATGCCAAAACCTGTGTCTTTGGCTGGATGTGAGACAGCCAGGTTAACAAAATTGTGGTCAGGAAATACAGGGTGGTTATAATTAAACTTTTGCTACTTGAGAAAACCCTCATGGAAAACAAGTAATCATAGGACAGTAAATAATGAATAAACCATTGAAAGAAAAACATTTTAATTTCCACATGAGAGGGTGATGTGTTAATAATTGCATGCCATGGTTATGTTCCCTGTTACAAATGTTGCACAGTGTGTTGACCATCTGCATCTACAACACCTTGGAAGTGTTTACAAATATCATTTCATAGTCATTCACAGCACTTTTCAAATGGTGGACAGTGGAATGTTCAGCTGTTGTGATACAGCTCATGCACTGCTTGAAGATTGCACATTGCATCTAGCATTCTCGACCCTGGCAACAGTAAGTTCTTCAACAATTTGTGGCACAATTGGCTGTTGGCCTCTCTGAGGACCAATTCCCAAAATTGCCAGTTGATTTGAACTTCCAGATCATGTTCTTCAACTCTGGAGTGCAAAGAGGACCTCTCTGTATTCATTTAATGCATTGATACTCATGAAGAGCAGCAGCACTGTTGATGTTGTTTTGATAAAACAGCTTTTTGAGTAAAGCCCTACTCACCTTGGCCAGACCCATGTTGACTGTCAGCAACTGTAATGCACACTGATGTTTCAGCCCTGTGCTGCCATATCAGTACAGGCACCTCATGGTAAGTTATAAACCAACACTACTGACAATGGAAACCCTGCAGCACAAAGTCTGAAGATCAATCCTATAAAGCTGGGTACCCATACGTAAATAGTTTCCCATCTACACTGAATAAAGTAGCAAAAGTTTAATTACAACCAACGTGTATTTTGTCATATATTCTTATTTGGAAACTGGTCTTTGAAATTTTGAAACCAATTTATCCTTTATAATGAAGTAGAGTGAGATATTGACAAAAAGTATCCACTTTACTTGGTTAAAAGAAATGATTGGTGCAGGAAGATGGAGACAGTAACGTCAGGCAGAATTTAATGTCATCAAAACCAGTAACTGTCTAAGGGAGAAGGCAGTCAGTCACATGGTATGAAACAGATGGGAGATAAGAGGAGTGTAGTATAACACATTATCAACAGCAAAATCATTGTAGAAGAAGCACTTGCTTGGTTAGACATTGCTTGGCCGTGGTACTGGTAAAGTGACCTTCCCAGCATCAGCACAAAAGGATTTCATGAAATGATAATCATGGAAAAAAAAGAAAAGAAAAAGGGAAAAAAAATGAAATGAATAGACAGACTGGGATTTGAAGCTGATTCTTCAGTTATTTACCACTGTCAATTCATACTGAGTTGTGTATTTTGCTGTGCTGTCATGTAACTCTCCTTTTCTGTGGCATGCTGTTAACTGCTTAGGTACTTAATTAGACCTATCTCTTGTTTGTTCACTTACCCTCTCTTTTTACCCCTTCCTTGGTCTGTGATTTTTGTCCTTAAGATTAACCATGTCAGTGATCACATACTGTTAAAGCTATTTCTGCTTTGGTTTAGTATATAGTGTCTTCAGCCTTAAGCTGTTTTGTTTTACCCCATATGACAAAAGAGTTGTGTGATTTTGAAGCTTTCTAGCTTAAACTGCTATCAGGAAACTTTTGTATGTTTGAACCAGTTACTGGCTGTCTCTTATTTTCTGCAAACATGTGTATTTACAAATAAAAGAAATTCTGATGTATTTACTTTCAGGAGTTATCCATGAAACAAGGGATAATACTATCAGTTTATTGAATGTACCCATTGTGACTCCAAACTGTGATGTGGTGTGCAGTAGATTAACATTGAAGGTGGAACCAGGAATGCATCTCCTAATAACAGGACCAAATGGCTGTGGCAAGTCATCTTTATTCAGAATACTGAGTGGCTTATGGCCTGTTTATGATGGGGAACTTCACAAACCACCTACGTCTGATATGTTTTACATACCACAGAGGTACAGTAAATTTGAATGTTTCTCAGAACTAATGGAAACAATGTACCAATGAAATTTGCATGAAGGCAATTGTTTAACATGGCAAATTGCAATGTTACTGAGGTAT
Organism: Schistocerca americana; assembly: GCF_021461395.2. NCBI lineage: Eukaryota > Metazoa > Arthropoda > Insecta > Orthoptera > Acrididae > Schistocerca > Schistocerca americana. The sequence continues at coordinate 652,667,007 of NC_060130.1, read as the reverse complement.
GGAATAAAAAAATTGTATGTAACACATTCCTTTTGTGAGAAATGGAAGTCATATCCCTTCAGTATATGAATTATTTACAGAAATGTAAAAGTGTTCAGGACTCATTTAATTGTTGTTAACAACAATGTAAGAAAAGCTAGATTGCTTCTTACCATAAAGAAGACATGTTAAGTTGCAGACAGGCACAATTAAAAAGACACTTACACAAAGCTTTCGGCCACAGCTTTCTTCAGAAAAAGAGAAACACACACCATCCATACACACAAGCAAGCACACATCACGCACACAGGACCACCATCTCTGGCAGCTTGTGCCAGAATGCAGTTATCTCATGGGATAGAAGCAGCAATCTGGAGGGGCCAGGGAAGGGAAAGGGACAGTAGTGTATGGGTAGGGGGAGAAAGGAACACTGTCTGGTGGAGTGTGCAGTGACTATAATGCCAACAAGTGCACCATTAGGAGGTTGTGGAGCAGGAAAGTGGGGAAAAACAATGTGGGGAAAGATAGGCAGGTGCATTGGTAGAGAGAGCAAACAAAGAGGGTTGGAGACGAGAATGGGGAGAAGATGATAGGACAGAGGGGGCGGAAACTGTGGGGTGGATGTTGTGGGGACAGTATGTTATCGTAGGTTCATTGATGATACCTTCATGATCTGGACTTTGGGTCAAGACACTGTATCTTCATTCCTTCACAACCTCAACACCTCCTCTCCCATCAATTTAACCTGGTCCTCCCATGCCCAGTGTGCCACCTTCCTAGATGTTGACCTCCTCCTCTCTGATGGCTCCATCCACACCTCTGTCCACATTAAACTCACCAGCCACCAACACTACCTGCATTTTGACAGCTGTCATCCCTCACACACCAAAAAATCTCTCTATACAGTCTAGCCACCCAGGAATGTTGTATCTGCAGTGAAAAGAACTGCCTTGCCCGGTATGCTGAGGGTCTGACCAAGACCTTTACAGACGGGCACTACCCCCAGACCTATTCCACAAACAGATCATGCCATTTCCACTCATAGTCCCAATCCTCCCACCGTCCCCAAGAACCAGCCTCAACATTCACCGCTCTCATAATTTTCCCAGCCTCAACCGTCAGTAACATACTGTCTCCATACCCTTCACCCTGCAGTTTCCACCCCTCTGTCCTGTCACCTCCTCCTCATTCTCACCTCTGACCTCTTTGTTTGCCGCCTTCTGCCAATGCACCCACCCATGTTTCCCTGCTCCTCTCCTTTTTTCCCCACCTCCTTGCCCCACAAACTTCTGATGCTGCACCTGTTGGCATTCTAGTCCCTGCACACTCTGCCAGACATTGTCCCTCTCTCCCACCACTCATACACTACTATCCCTTCCCCTTCCCCGCCCCCTCCAGATTGCTGCTTCCATCCATGAGACAGTTGCATTCTGGCCCGAGCTGCTGTAGTTGGGGGTCATGGGTGCATCAGGTGTGCTTGCTTTTGTGTATGATGGTGTGTGTTTCTCTTTTGCTGGTGAAGGCTGTGCCTGAAAGCTTTGTGTGTCTTTTAATTGTGCCTGTTTGCAACTTAATTTGTCTTCTTTATGGTAAGTAGCAATCTACTTTTTACTATATTTTTGATATTCCTACCTGGAGTTTCCAATGTTCAACAATTATTTAAGTTGGGTAGCCAAATGTATCGTTGTACGTACAGTTTTTAATTGATACCAGAACAGAGAAAAATAGTCTGTGATCACTCACAATTCCTATTAAAATCAAACATAAAGATGTACAAAGCTGGCTCACTGAATTATTTTTATAAATTTTTAGACAACTTGCAATCATGATGTATTAAAATGACTGTTCGGTAGTGTAGCACATTATTGTATATAGAAGAATTAGTTTTAATGCAATATAAAATACACGTGGAAGCTATAATGGCCCCCTATGTTCCACAAGACTTGTCACATCAATCATAGTGTTCTTTATCACTTGAGGACAGTTTAGGTGCGGATTATTATTAAATACCAATAGTAGATTGCACATTACACTGAGCATATGTAAAAGAGCTTAAGGATGAATGAAAAGATAATTACCAGTCTAGTTCACAGATTTAAATTTGAAGCATATTATTTATTGGGGGCAGTGCATATATATACTATGTGATCAATGGTATCTGGACACCTGGCTGAAAATGACTTACAAGTTCATGATGCTCTCCATCGGTAATGCTGGAGTTCAGTGTGGTTTTGGCCCACCCTTAGCCTTGATGACAGCTTCCACCCTCAAAGGCATATGTTCAATCAGGTGCTGGAAGGTTTCTTGGGGAGTTGCAGCTCATTCTTCACGGAAAGCTGCACTGAGGAGAGGTATCGATGCCAGTCTGTGAGGCCTGGCACCAAGTCGGCATTCCAAAACATCCAAAGGTGTTCTATAGGATTCAGGTTAGGACTCTGTACAGGCCAGTCCCTTACAGGGATGTTATTGTCATGTAACCACTCTGCTAGAGGCTGTGCACTATGAACAGTGCTCGATCATGTTGAAAGTTGCAGTCACCATCCCTGAATTGATCTTCAAAAGTGGGAAGCAAGGAGGTGCTTAAAACGTCAGTGTAGGCCTGTGCTGTGATAGTGCCATGCAAAACAACAAGGGGTGCAAGCCCCCTCCATGAAAAACACGACCATACAATAACACCACCGCCTCAGAATTTTACTGTTGGCACTACACACGCTGGCAGATGACGTTCACCGGGCATTTGCCATACCCACACCCTGCCATCGAATCGCCACATTGTGTACTGTGATTTGTCACTCCACACAGGGTTTTTCCACTGTTCAGTTGTCCAGTGGTTATGCTCCTTACACCAAGCGAGGCATCGTTTGGCATTTACTGGCTTGTTGTGTGGCTTATGAGCAGCCGCTCGGCCAAGAAATCCAATTTTTCTCCCCTCTCGCCTAACTGTCGTAGTACTTGCAGTGGATCTTAATGCAGTTTGGAATTCTTGTGTGATGGTTTGGATAGATGTCTGCCTATTACACATTACAACCCTCTTCAACTGTTGGCGGTCTCTGTCAGTCAACAGATGAGGTCGGCCTGGATGTGTCCCTTCATGTTTCCACTTCTCAGTCACATTGGAAACAGTGGACCTAGGGATGTTTAGGAGTGTGGAAATCTCACGTACAGATGTATGACACAAGTGACACCCAATCACCTGACCATGTTCAAAGCCCGTGAGTACTGCGGAGTGCCCCATTCTGCTCTCTCACAATCTCTAACGACTACTGAGGTCGCTGATATACTGCCTGGCAGTATGTGGCAATACAGTGTACCTAATATGAAAAACACCACTAGAGGCTGCCCACAAGGAGGAGTTTTGTCCCCTGTATTGTGGAATCTAGTGGTGAACGAACTCATTGTGAAATTAAATTCCAGACAGTGCTTCTGCCAAGGATACGCAGATGACCTTGTCATAGTAATACTTGGCAAATTTACAGATACACTTAGAAATATGGCACAGGGAAGTTTGTACATTGTGCAAAATTGGTGCATTAAACAGGATTTGAGGGTTAATCCTAAGAAGACTGTTGTGGTGCCATTTATGAAGAGACATATTCAACTTTCAAGTTGAAATCTAAAGCTCTTCAATGAAACTCTACCTGTGAAGGGGATAGTGAAGGGGATAGTGAAATATCTAGGGGTAACCTTAAATGAGAAGCTAACATGGACCCCTCACATTAAGAGTATCTGCTCCAAGGCAAAAAGTACTCTAGTGAGTACTAGAAGGGCTTGTGGCAAAAACTGGGGCCTAAGCCCCAGGAATATGCACTGGATATACACCACAGTGGTCAGACATAGGATTTCCTACAGGGCCGTAGTGTGGTGGAAGAAAATAGAACAGTGGGTTGTAGCTAAAGAGCTTGCTAAGGTGCAGAAATTGGTGTGCTTAGCCATGACAGGCTGAATTAGCAGCACACCAGCCGCTGGAATGGAAACCATGCTGGACCTGCCTCCACTACACCTTTGGGTCACAGACTTAAAACTGGCAAAAACTGGGTCTCATTCAGATATCCAGAATCACACACTAATATAGTGAGTGAGGTAAATATAGGAATGGCTGGGGAAATGCCTGCCAACTATATAATCACTCCCAACTGCTTCGAAAAGCCTTACAATATAGTAATTGGAAGCAGGGAGCAGTGGTAAAAAGCAGTTCGACACCATACGGGGGACATCTTTTGGTTCACTGATGGATCGAAAATAGACCAAGGTGTTGGGGCAGGGGTCTATGGGATTCAGCCAAGACTGGAGGCCATCATCTCTCTAGGAAAACTGGCCTCTGTATTTCAAGCTGAAATTACTGTAATCAGGGCATGTGTGGAGGGGAATATGCGTAGGTGCTACAAGGACCATAACATCTACATCTATTCAGAGAGCCAGGAGCTCTGAAATCATTGGCAGCTCCTGCAACAAGATCTACGATTGTTGCAGAATGCTACAGAGCTCTGGTGGAGGTAGGGGGAAGCAATAGTGTAAACCTAATGTGGGTCCCTGGCCACTCAGGGATCTGTGACAATGAACAAGCCGACAGATTGGCTAGGATGGGGGCAACCTGTCCTGACAGTCACCAAGGCTATGATTAAATTAGAGCTACAGAACTGGCTTAGGAAACAGCACGTAGGATATTGGACCAAGGTCCATAAACAAAAACATGGTAAGGTAATGATGCCCAAGCCATGTTTTAAAAGAAGTTCTGTAATCCTGGCATTGAACAGGAAAGAGATCAAACTCATGACTGGACTGATGACTGGCCATGGGAATTTCAAAGAACACCTACACACAACGGGTATAACGGAATAGGACCCTAAATGTAGGATCTGTGATGAGGGTGAAGAAACTGCATCACACCTAAACTTCAAATGCGTGGCATTGGAGAGTAAAAGATACAGAATCTTTGGGACAACTAGACCTGCAGAAATTGTGTCTAACAAAAAACTGGTAGAGGGACTCCTTGCACTATTTAAATTCACTGGTTGGCTTTACTAGATAGGCAGGGAGCAATACTGCACAATAAACTTAGTTTTGGTGCGGGCAGTGGCGGGTTAGACCTATGCTGTTTTAGCTTCCCTGTTAAAATCAAATCAATATGAAAAACACATGTTTTGGGGGGTGTCCGGATACTTTTGATCACATAGTGTAAGAGACCATCTTTGACAATGTTATGAACTTACAGAGGGCTGAGAAGATTTTAATTCAATGTGCAGTTGAACATGGAAGAACACCTTGTGATAAGAAACTAAAGTGTTTAAGGACTGAAAAGAGAGAGAGGGAGGAGAGCTTGGAGGAGGGGTCTATATGATGCCTCTTTCCTCGTGCGCTACTGCATATGCATGTGAACAAAAATGCATGCACAAAAATTAGTGGATTGAACATACTGTACTCAAACACACTATTGTGTCCACGTGTTTGTTCTTTGTTCAAACAGTCCGCTATGCATCCATTTCATTTGTGTATTTGTGATGAAAAGTAACAAAAAAGAAAACACATGGGCAGCTATGGATGAAATAACTGCTTCTTCTCTAATTTCCTACTCTGAGATTTATCTTTACAGTAATATGATTGTCGAGTATTAGATAAAAAGTATCCACTCAAGGCACATATCAAACTTTTCTTCAAATAATTTTTAGATTTGATGTTCCATATGACTTCTTTTTGTCTGCAACCATCTATAAATGTTAGCATGCTTTCTTTGTCCTAACAGACATTATTGCACATAAATTGCCTTAAAGCATAACCTCAATACACTACACAATGAAGCACATATGGGCCTCAGTTGCCTGTCATCTGCTAAACAGTGCAAGAGATTCCCATCTAACATGGGAAGCAATACACTTTGATTTTTGCCCTCCAATTGGGAGAAATTACGCATGCACAAATAAATGAATGTGTGTGCTGTTGCACATGTGCAAAGTTGAACAGAAAAAAGAAATCATGTGGAGGCACCTAGAGAGAGAGAGAGAGAGAGAGAGAGAGAGAGAGAGAGAGAGAGAGAGAGAGAGAATATGCTTGTTCTGTGGATCACTGTAAAACTAAGTGACAAACTTGCTAAACTGCACAAGTCTTCCATGGTATTGTCATTCTACAGAAAATCCTGAGGACAATGCTAATTTTTATAATGTAATTCTCTGACTGATCAGCAAAAACATTCAATGCTACATTAACATTTCCATGGATACACGAAAAAACAGTTTTAGTTATATATAGTGGCAAGTTAGCTGTTGAAAGAGCATCAATCAAAATTCAGAGCTAATGTTAAACCTGGATGCCTCTCTAATTTGGTGCAGTTTTGCATGTACTAAGTTTCCTCTTCTTCACCACACAAATAAATTAGCAGGACTGAGTTGCACCTTAAATTATGACATGTTTTTGTTCACATTCAGATACATATTCAGTTGTTCCTTTTTGATTTATGTAGAGTGGTCCATCTAACATGAACACTGTAAAATTTCTGCCACTGTTGAAGATAGTGAAATGCACTTTTCTTTAAATGGGAGTGTGTTAATGTTCAAGTATTTTGCTTCCTGGTTAACCCTCAAAATGTGTTTCATTTACTGGATAGGGAAGCAACAATATTTTTTTTAATGGAACTATGTGTTTAAAGACTGAAAGAGTCTGCAAAACTTGGTGGATGCTGTGGTAATCGTCAGACTGAAGTCTGTAAAGACAGCACTTATTCAGCTCTACTTCCTTGGTAAATATAATGTAACTGGTCTGAAACTGCACTGTGCCATATATGTGTAATCAGTGTAGAAATTTTAGTGTGTCCACATTAGATACACAGTCCTGGATATCAAGTTACAACAGATAAAAATGTAGTTGAAGATATAACCATTGTCGGGAATATAAATCCTAATGTCATTTCAGTAGAAGATGGGAAGGGAAAAAATCTTGAATACAATAACAGTAGATGGGCTCACACTATTCACTGTAACTCGCAATCTGCATGCAGGATTGTGAAGAGGAGGGTTGTGGTCAACGAGTACCATCGTATTTGTTAATCTAGGTTGAATCTGTTGACCATGAGGTGGCTGTTGACCCGTACTGTCATTTCGCGAGTACAGGGGGCATCCACAAAGACACTGACAGAATGGATGTCTCCAGACACAATAGTGCAGCAGCTGAGTACCACCCTACTTCCAAGAAACTGTAGTGCTCACTGGGATAAAACCTGGCATGACAGTACATGGTGCAGTGGTGTGCTTGGATCAGTAGACCAATTTAGATGAAGATGCATGACAGTTGCAGTGATATTGCAGCTGTGGCTCTGTCGGTGGAGACATAAATGCAAAAGAATTCTTGGCAACTTCCAATACAGTAAAATCATTGACAGCTGTGTTAGTGTACTTTAGAGTGATGCAATGCAGTGTTGACACACTTTTACTCCTTAACTCATAAACACAGTTACACCAGTCAACTGACCATCATTACAACACTACATACACACCTAATGCTACTATATTTAAATACATATGTAGTTTACTGCACTACCTTCTGCTCACTGATACAGTTGGATGGCCCTCTTACTGTAGCTGTCCTTGCACATACACCAAAATAAATACTGTTCAAGCCATCCTTTCGGCTTCCAGCATGTAATGGATTATTTCACCAGTATCTGTCTAACATTCACTGAGGATCCTTTATGACTGCAAGTGGTCTTGGATGAGGTTTTACCCAGAATGCATTGCGTCTACTTTTGATGACAGCTCCAGCCTTCTTAGATGAGAAAAACAAATAAATATAAAATATCTTCTTTCACATTCCATGCAAATCAGACAGTTTTATCAGTGAATTTAGTATCTTGCAAAGTGCATATTTTCTTCTTTACTCCAATGACACTCCTTTCCTTCAAACCAACTTCATGAACCTTCTCCTTCAGATCACTGTTAGCCATAATCAGCTGCAACTGCATAATTTGCTTCTGCTTCACTCTTCTTTGCTACTTGCATTTTAAATATCACTTCATCCCCATTTATGTCACATTGCATCTGCAAATTATTACCACAGAAGTTGACCAGAGTTTCTCAGTTGTTTAACTGCTCCATGTCCATGTCCAAGACAAGGCATATACACAACTATGGAACCACAAAATGCACTATTATCATATTCTCAGTACTGCAAGCTCAATCTTAATCTTTCCAAATGCATATGCAATGCATATTCCACGTATAGGAAACATAGGTAGCTTCAGTATATCCTTCAGTTTTTTTCTGAAATTGGAATGAAATAGTACTTATTTGTCTCACTGTTGAGCAGTGTATCTTGTTTGCAGGCCATTAAGTTTGCATCAATTATTGGTAATAAAATTTATTTTGTAATTGATTCCATTTCCAGTACCAATACATTTTCCTCTTATTCCATTGCCAGTTTATGGTACTATTTGTAATTGTGATGGCCCATTGTTCTACACTATTTCTGGCTGATTCACATCGAAAACTTATTTTTGTGGGCATCTTTGTACTCATTCACTTCTCCACATTGTACCCATTGCTCCTCTTACACTGTTGTGGCAATAATTTTTGCATAAATACTGCTTGTGCTGACATAGTACTACTCTTTACATAACATGCTCTGTTTGTGCCCCTTCCAGACTATCTTGTGGTGAATACCCTTGGTCATGCAAACCTTCATTATCAAAAATTCCTTGCCCAACATTCCTAATTATTATAGCTATCTTTCCTGTGCTTGAGACCTGTTGTCTCTGTTTTATTCAGTAATGCACACTTTCACAGTTTCTCTTTGAGGAATTTGTTTCATTTTGTTATGTTGGAACTACAATCAGGTCCAAATCTGAAAGCAGAGTCATATTATGAACACCAATGTATGGCCAGAACATAACTGAATTCCTGGACCGAAAGTGTTTGTATTTATACAAACATAAAATATTCCAGAATCTAAATAGTGAATGAATGTTCCAGAAATGATGAAACCCAGAGCACATCAGCCAGTTACTCTACACTGCATGCAGCACAGCTCGCAACAATATCATTGCAAGATGTAATTTAAAATGAGTCCTTTACAGGACTATCAAGGTATACATTTTTATTCCAATATATTTTCACATAATCCACCAGTATTCCATTGTATCTGGAATACAATGGATGGGTTCAACTATGTTTATTTTTTTGGATCATATTGTTTGTTCAATGTTTATTCTATAGATAACCTAAGACAAAATGAGTTTCATCTTTTCATTTCATGTGACAGGAAATGCACTTACGAATTTCTTCATGAAGCCTATTAGATGCTCGTTAGTCAACAAATTAAATAACCAGAACTGATGTGTGCCCTGCTCAAACAATTATAAACTTGTCTTCCAACTGAGGAAGCTGCCAGTTCTCTTTTATGCTCTTCAGTGCACATCATTCAAAAGATCCTTCCCTACTTTGTTACAAAAATGGATCATTCTGGGCATTTTGTTTGCCAAATCTACAGATCTTGCCCAGTTCATTGCATTTGGTTGGTAGCGGCCATTTGATATCATTGACTAGACCTGTAAAGTTTTCCCCAGCAAGCTTCACAAATTCTCCCTATTTCTCCTGCGGCAGTTTTTCATTCTGCTCAAATACATACCTCTCTCCTGTACATTACCAGTGGTTGATTCCCCTGGAGTTGCTTTGATGTCTTCAAGTTTAACATCTATCTGTTTTGTCCCATGTGACAGCCCATCAGTAGTATTCTGCAGTTCTTGTTCCTGATGTAACTCTTGTTTCTTTAATCCCACTAATCTGTGCAGCTTGCAGTTAGATACTAAGTTTCTCCTTAAGGTTTCCACTTATTATTTTTTTCCTACTGCCAATTAATAGCAGAATCTTTCTTCTACCATGTCTGTAGTCCTAAAAACATCTCTAGTCCATGGCAGTCTCTACTTATATTCACTTCACAAATTGTGTAAGCACACCCTTAACAACATAGTAACTTGTGAAATTAGGTACGACTGCTTCACTACACACTTACTGTACATATCAATCACATGTTGCTACCACATATCACTATGACAAAACTTCGACTCCTGGTGTTCAGCTCCAATCAGCAATAAGCCAAATGTGAGATCCCAAGATGGTTGTCAATAAATCACACAAATTTCAGTGAAGTAGGTATGAATTGGTATGCATTGCTTTAAGCAACACAGTAACTTCCATGAAACTGGAAACAGATCTCACATCATAATTGTAGTGAACAGAGCCACTGTGTCCTAGTCATGGCAACCCTGTTTATATTGTTCATGTGCTGCCAATTGGACATTCTCAAAAGTATTAGCTGATGCTGTCTCCAGCTGCTAGTCAACTTGAATTCTGCAGATGTTAAAACATTGTTCTTTAAATGTGATATGTTATTTTCAACATTAAAATGTAAAGTACAAATTAATGGCATCACAATCTCAAATGGAACTATCTGTCACCTCACAAGCTGGTTGATGGTCATGTCCACATAAAATACTGCACAGTGGTTGCAGAAAAGCTGGTATATGACATAGCTATTTATCAGGTGTTGGTGCCTCTTGTGGGTAGGTTACATTAGCAACAGGACTGGTGTAGGTTTTGTTGGGTGAATGCATCGAACGAGTCTTGCACTGGGCTCTTTTAAGTTGATATGACCCTTATGGCAGTGGCGTAGTAGCAGGAATGGCATATGGGTGGAACAGGACATCGAAAAGGTTGGGCAAGCTGCCAAATACCATTGTGGAAGGAGTAAGAGTCATTTAGGGAGAATATTTCTTGTTATATGGCCCATCACAAGGAGTTTGAAGGCCTGGCAGAGGATGGGATATATGCCAATTCAGTTTTTATTGTGTAGTTGAATATTCTTCTACATCAAGTTGACTGGTTTGGTTGGAGTGTCAAAAGCATAGGAACATAGGTAGCAGTCAACCACCGCTGTAGTAGCCCTTGGGCAGCCTAAGCAAGGCATGTCATCGACAGTTCCTGCCTCTCTGTATCTCCTCCATCGCTTTGGTTCACTCCGAGATGGCTGGACACTTCCCATGTTGAGAGCCCTTCCTGGCTCAAAGTAACAATGTGGATGCAATCGAACCATGGTATAGACTGTCTAGGCAGGGTTGAACTACAGCCAACATGAGCCGTGTACCTCCTTCCTGGTGGAATGACTGGAACTGATTGGCTGTTGGACCTCATCTGTCTAATAGTCGCTGCTTATGCTTGGTTGTTTACACCTTTGGGCGGGTTTAGTGACATCTCTGAACAGTCAAAGGGACTGTGTCTGTGGTACAATACTCACAGTCAACGTCTGTCTTCAGGAGTTCTGGGAACTGGGGTGATGCAAAACTTTTTTTGATGTGTGTATATCCCTCAAAGGAAAAATAGATAAAGATAAGAATATAGGTGGTAGATCAAGAACTGACAGGAGGTTGGGAAATGTAGTATTGAATGATACCTAGATCATAGGCATTGGCTATAATGTATAGGGAGATGCTCTGAAGGTAGTGGAGTAGCCACTGTGGACAGGTGGTGATTGAATTAATTGCTGTCTTTAAAACAGGAAGCAAACATGTTAAATACTTTTAGCTCATAAATTTCTATGCAAGTTTGAAAAATTTTGCAGTAGAGAGCTTCTTCTTCTCCTCCTCCTCCTCCACCTCCTCCTCCTCCCTTCTTCTCACGGCATTACAACCTTGTGTTGTTTTTAGCTTCCATTGTGCCCTCTCCAGCGCAGATATCTGCCATCCTTGGACTCTGAGAGATTTTATAACTTCTTCCACATCATCTATCCATCATTTTCATGGCCTTCCTCACTGTTTTCTTCCATTTGGCCTCCATTCAAAAATCTTTTTAGTTGTTCTTCCAGTATCCATCCTGAGGACATGTCCAAGCCAGGCTATTCTTCTACTGCTTATAATTCTTACAATGTCAACTCCTTGTATGAGGTGGTCCAGCTTAGCATTCGTCCTAGATCTCCAGAAACCATTATTATCCTGAACTGCTCCACAGATCTTGCACCACACTCTTCGTTCAAATATCTTGAGCTGCTGCTCATCATCACTCGTAAGCGTCCATGTTTCGCATCTGTAGGTTACAATTGGTCTGATCGTGACCTTACATAGTTACAGTTTCAGCTGCCTGTTTAATAACCTAGTGGCCAACAATTTCTTAAACGTGTGGAAGCATCTATTACCACTTATGATCTGCAGTTTTATTTCAGTTGACATGGAATTTGTGCTGTTTAATGTTAGAGTCCAAATAATAAAAGTTCTGCACATGTTCAAAATTGAAACCGCCTGCTGAAAGTCTATTCAAGCTATTATTTTCCTTCATGTACTTAGTCTCTGATTCATTTATAGAAAGGCCTCTAGGTTCTGTGGCTTCTTTCAGCTCGGCCACTGTGGACAGGTGGTGATTGAATTAATTGCTGTCTTTATAATAGGAAGCAAACATATTAAATACTTTTAGCTCATAAATTTCTATGCCTGTTTGAAAAATTTTACAGTAGAGAGGTACTATTTTTAAATTATGTTTTTAAATGATGATTAAGTAGATGACATGCATGTGTAGTAGATAGGGTCAACAACTCCTACACTGGATGTAGATAATATTTGATTCTATGTGCAATACCTTTTGAAGAAGACAGTGTTAAAACTGTCAAAACCATGTTCAAGGTTTAAAAATGTGTATTTTGCATCTGGTTGGCTGTTATTTTCAGTCTCTTGAAGTTCAGTTCATTTCATTAGTAGAAAAGCACTTTTACACATGTATGTGATTCCCAATGTACTGAAACTAGAGCAGCTATTTTAAACTACCGTGTGAATTGTTCACAAGGAAAATTCTTGTAGATTTCCAAATTTTAGGCAGTCCAATACCTCCCCTCCTCATACGATTACACTGACAGTCAGTGAGCTGCAACTGAATTTCAGGAGGTACATTTTTAATATCTGCCACAAAAGGAGTTTTAAAAATATTAAAATCAAATTCAAACCTATTTAAGTCACAAAATTTGCTGTCAAAGTTTTCACTTAGAGCCTGTAAACACTGTAACAAAAATTCATCAAAATGTTCATTAGGTGTCTGTTTTGTTATACTTTTTTCAGTCACAATTAGTCTAATATGTGGAAAGGACACGCACACATGAACTTCCTGAAAATTGTGTTACGCAGAACAGCAATTTTCTCTTGAAACCCAAAATGGTGTCAAGTACTTTGGTTGTTAGTTTATGTTTGCCCTATGAAGTTGTGTTCAAGCCATTCAGGTGCTTGGTCAACTCAATCACAGGGGGCAGGATGAGATACCTGCTGAGAGTCATCAAAGTCTGTTGTCCTTGAGTAAGTTCAAAAATGTTTGAAAACAACACTTTACTCTGCTGGTGTTCTTCACAAAAATAAGGCACATTGCCATATTCACATTTGAGTTCTGCGATGAAAGATATGAACTACTCATGCCCCAGACCATGTGATATATTAACTGTCTTTACAGCTATGTCAATGGTGCTATTTATTTTGGCACATTTATCCAGCAGATTAACACAGTAAGAACACAGGGTATTGGTGGGATTTCCTACTGGATACCAACTTCTTTCAACTCTTTTTTCCTCATGAAAGCAGTGACACTAGACTTATGACCAATCATTCCAGCAGCTCCATCCACTGTGACTAACAAATGAGTTTCCCAACAAAAGTCATTTGTTGGTTATGTTTTCTATGGCAAATTTAAGGAATTCTTCCATCTATTTGAAATCAGCTCAACAACTCTCACAAACACGGCAAGATGAGGCACATCAGTTACATTGGTGCTTTCATCCTAACACAAAAAATTGAAAACAATATATTTATTCCCTGTCAGTGAGCTGTGCTTCCACATTGTTAACAATTTCTTCAATACATGTGCAAACCGTTCACCTTGAAATAGGAACTGTTTCAAAAATTCTCTGTCACTGAAAGGACATGCTGCTTTTGCTATTTTAAGAGCTATGTGATAGTTCAGCTTTATTGCAGCATCATTATGAATTGCATGGTTTTCTTTCAGTACATACATTACAATAGGACAGATTGATACTCCTTAAATAGGAGGCATATTTGAAAGTAGACTGTTGGATATTACTAAGCTGTCATACCAAGTCCTTTCATCTGATGTGCGCACGCGCACACACACACACACACACACACACACACACACACACACACACACACACACACACATTGTTGTCTCCAGACACTAAAATAAGTTGTGACACAGTGCCTCTCTCTTTCTCTTTCTCTCACTGTGTGTGTGTGTGTGTGTGTGTGTGTGTGTGTGTGTGTGTGTGTGTGGGCGCGCGCGCGTGCGTCCATCTAATGAAGGACTTAGTTGTAATTCTATCCTGGATTTTTCCATCATATGGGTACTTACTTGTTTGCCTCCGTTCTGTCTTGGCTCAACACGTTTGTTTTTTCATTTCTTCAGTATTTGAATTGATGACTAATTTATCACAAAATAGTCAGTCATGTTTCTTCACATTATACTTCGTCAATATTGATAATTTCATATTACGAAAAAAAAAAGAAAAAAAAAAACAAGGAAAAGAAAGAGAGAGAAGAGAAGAAAAGGGAGAACATGCTAAGAGTCACTTTGTATTTCGAGAGAAAGGTAATTTTGTTTGCACTGTGGACTGAAGCATATGGATTCATTTGATGTTTGTTTTGAAGACCTTAACTCCTGCTAGGCCTTTTTTTTCTCACTACAAGTAATTCTGTCATATTACCACAAATGAGTCCTTAACATAGACAATCCTACCATGCTCAATGAAACTTCAGTTGATTATAAATCATATATACAGGATTGTTACAGTGAGTAACTTGTCAGAGCTGAGGAATGTTTGTGTACCCAGTAGATCTGTAGCTTTACCAAGATTGAGTGCTGTGTGCAATCGTGAAAATGAACCTAAAATTTGCCAATAGGTGTTATGCAAGTATACACAGTTACATAATGCGGTATGTATAATAACAAAAATAACTGCAATAAAGATTAAAGTATATGCAATAAGAACACAGACACAAAGAAAATATAGGAAAGTATATAGGAAAAAGTTTGAAATTGCCAAATTAGGCAATAAAGAATTGGTGGGTAATGTTTAATGCAAAAGGAGCACACTATTTTGTAATATGACCTGTTGTGGGAAAATTACAATAGATGGTTACTAATTTATTACACATGTCAGTATAGAAAACTAAATAACTAAAAAACAGCGAGGAAAGAAGACTACCCTGATGTCGATAGAGTGCCATCTCCTTTGACATAAAGGCAGAAAAAGCCACTGTTGGACATTAAAGGGGCACTAGATGGTGGTAGATGACAGTGAAGCTCATGGTCTTTGAGTCAGAGTTGTCACAGCATGTCTGCTGTGCAGGTTTGCCAATAATAATTAAAGTAGTTCATCAAAAATACTAAAGAAATAATACTGATTAATAGACCGCAGATTTTAGGTAAAAACCTATTTTGTTCCTAAGTTCCTATTTGCATAAAAATTTGTACTTACGCATTTCATGACTATTTACACTGAATAGCGTTAATTCTATAGGACCTAAAAAAGCCTATTTCGACATTAGTGCCTATTTTTGCCTATTTCGGCTTTAATATCTCAAAAAGTGCCTATTTCATCATATAAGACAGTGGCTCCAAGTTTTTCCACACTATATGACAGATGGAAAAAAATATTTTCTGCCCAGCGTGCAGCAAGGTGGCTAGTTGATATGCGCTCATGCTTCGTATTTGCCTAACACTTCGGTCTTTTTTTATTTTTTTATATCGCTATCCCTGTTAATAACAAATACTCTTTATAGGTGTTTTATTATTCATATGTAAAAAATAGATCACAGATCTTTAGGTTAAAACCTATTTTTTTGCCTAAGCTGCAATTTGCATATATGTTGGTACTTATGCGTTTCATGACTAGCTAAACTGAATACCGTTAGTTCTATAGGACCTAAAATTGCGTATTTCGACGTTGACGCCTAATTTTGCCTGTTTCGGCATCAAAATCCTAAAAAGTACCTCCTATTTTGTTAATCTGACATAGAGTTCTTGTGTTTTCAAAGATTAGAAAAAGGAAGTAAACTTAAGGCTTTACGTCTTGTCGAAGGCGAAGGTCGTTAGAGACTGTTTACAGTTCCTTTGCTTGCCTTACTACCAACAGCACTCGGTATGGTTGAATGGTCATCCATCCATGTACGCGCCGAGGGCGACAGTGCTTAACTTCGGTGAGCGAATGGGAACCGGTCAAAGATTTGAGTTACACATTAGAATCGAACATGGAAGTACTAAATGTTATATTTGAAAATATTTCGTTCGTAGGATTCTGGTCAGCTGTGTATTTTCGCAAAGAAACGGTTTCATAGGCCTTAAGCTGAGCACGGATTAAAAAATCACAATGTTAATCGTAGACGCCCTCTATAGCTAAATTACTGCTCTTCGCGCATTTTCTCGCTGCTGTCTACAGGCAGTACTATCAAACTACTCTGTTTCATGAAAGGTATTATACGTGAATTTTCCGGTTCGAAAAATAATTTGCCAGTAGTGAGATGTTTTCATCTGAAGCACCGGTAGACTTCATTCGCTTGTTCAGAAGGGGCGGCCACCTGTCAGGTGCCATATGTGCTGCAACGAGTACAGTACTTCCCCTACTGCTCCCATGCACTGCAGTAAAAAAAAAATAATCTGTACATTGTGTAGCAACCGACGTGTTAAGTGTTACTGACGTTCTAAGTGCAAAATAAATTCTAGTTTCTGTGTGAGAATACTACGCCATGCCGAAAACAACTAGTTCAATGTCTGCTCATATAAGGCAGTGGCTGCAAGATTTTCCGCATTATACAACAGATGGGAAAATTATTTTTTGCCAAGCATGCATCAAGGAGGTTAGTTGATGTTTTTCTTAGACTTCTTATTTTCCTGTCACTTAGGATTCTTTTTTATCGCTATCCTGTAGTAATACGAAATACTCTTTATATGTGATTCTAAACTGCATTTCCCTTTTGTCTCGTATTAGGTTTTGAGTGTTAAGAAATCTCACTTAACTCAGCATGTAGATGGAATCGCACATAAAGCTAATGATGAATGAAAGTCAAAATTGGAGCAAACTCTTTTAACCAATAAATCTGGTGAATCCTCCGAAAAAACAAGTTCTGCAGTGATTTGTGTCATGCACTTGTGGCAGCAAACATCCCCTTTCGGAAACTAGAAAACCCTATTTTCAAAGGTTTTTTGAGAAGTACTGCCATCAGTCTATTCCTGCAGAGTCAACTTTATGTAAGAATTATGTGGATTCAGCTTACAATGCTGCACTGCACAGAATCCGAGAAGATGTTGGAGAATCTTGTATATGGATTTCTGTGGATGAAACTACTGACAGTCTTGGCCGTTACTTTGCAAACCTGATTATTGGCAAGCTAGATCCAGATGCTCCATCCAGGGCTCATTTGATTTACTCAAAACAGCTTGCAAAAACTAACCAACAAACAATAGCACAGTTTTTGAACAATGGGCTTAAGGTGCTATACCCAAACGGAGTGGATGAGAATAAGGTGCTTCTGGCCGTCACTGATGCTGCTGCATGTATGATAGCAGCGTTTCAACTATTAAAAGTATTCTACCCATTGATGCTGCACGTAACTTGTGTAGTGCATGGGATCAACCGCATAGCAGAGCAAGTAAGGCTACAGTTTCCTAAAGTAATTTCTATGGTGAAGAACATTTTTGTTAAGGCACCATCAAGAAAACAGGCATCCAAAGAACAGTTTCCAGAGTCCCATTGCCGCCAGAGCCTGTTGTCACCTGCTGGGGCATGTGGCTGATAGCAGCAGAATACTATAGTACGCATCTCTCAGCTGTCCAGAAGGTGGTTGAAAATGTACCGGAGAATGCTGCATCCGTAACTGCAGCAATGGAGTTACTCAAAGATTCTTCTTTAAAACGGGACTTATCTTACATTAGGGCCCACTACACATTTATGGCAAGAATAATTTCACAATTAGAAGGCTCAGGGAGACCTATCTACGACAATATTTCTTTGCTTGAAGAAGTCAAAATGGAAATTAATGAAGCGCCAGGTGAAGTAGGGGAAAAAGTATGGGCAAAAATGCAAACGGTTTTGCAGAAGAACACTGGCCTGAAGGAGTTGTGTGCAGCTGCCGACATACTTAGTGGAAAATCCAGCACTCCTGACTGCAGCATTCCTGTCCAACATCTGCCGAAAATGAAGTACGCCCCTGTCACATCTGTTGATGTAGAACATTCTTTTTCAGCGTATAAATTGATTCTGACTGACAAGCGCCACAGTTTTTCACTAGAAAACCTAGAAAAGATTTTGGTTATTTATTGTGAAGCCAACTATGGTCAGAATATGTGAAACTACGAATGTATTAATTAAACCATTGCCACATCTTTTTTACGGAGATCTTTATCTTGCAGGAACTCAAAAATATTTGGAGCTATGTTCAACATTAATGTTGTAGATTGCTGTGCTCTGTAACTGTGTAAATATTCGTTCTCCTTGTTTTAATGACTAATAAGATGTTCATACTGTCAACACTGTGTATTTTAATTTATTTTTATTTTCTCTGCATCATTTTTATTAGAGCCTATTTTAGGTTTTATACAGCCTAAATGAACTACTGAAGGAGCCTATTTTAGGTGCCTAAAACACACTTTTTTATGACCTAAAAATCCGTGGTCTACTGATTAAACTCTCTCTGCCTGTTCAATACACAATCTGGGGCTCTCTTCCTATGGCTGTAAACCTCTAACTCCTCCAAGAAATATAATTTCCTTAGTTTGGGCACATCAAACAGCACCATCATTTCCTGTGTAATATCTTGCATTGCGTGTCCTTCCTTACCAATGTGCACACCGAAGGTTGTCTCTTTTTTGGGTGTATGTTTGTTCTCTAAGGTGCATATCGAGGGAATGGCCTATTTGGTCAATAAAATAGCAGTCATAGTCATTACAATTTATCCTATATACTCCCAGCTTATTAAACTTATCCCAATCGGGGCCTATTCAGTGATGTAGAAGAGTTTTTAAAATATTCATTGTCTGAAAACCAATCCTTATATCTGTCTTATGAAAATATTTATTCGATCTTATGTGAAATTGGACTGTTATAGGCCATGGCTGTGAAACTAGTTTTCGTTTTACAATTGCTATCATTACTAGGCAAGGCATTATTATTATTATTATATGTTCATTTTTTTCTGTTTTCTATTTTTTTCTTGTTCTCAGATCTTAAGATGGTTGCTTAATGAACTGAAACAAGTCGTCAAATTTTTATGCTTATTATGTATGCTATCTAGACAGTTAAACAAAAAAACAAAAAATAATTTGTAACAAGTTTTTGTCTTCGTTCTCCCCATCAACCTGACTATTCAATCCTTATCTTTAGTTTTTGATTACACTATTCATTTCTCTTCCTATTATTCCACTTCTTACTTCTTACTAAATTCTTATCTCTGAACTGAAGATGGCATGATACTTGCCACTGCTCTATGTTAGACCACCTCCTCAATATGACGTTACCCTCCCCTTCACTTTCATCTGCGTCACCTCTTTTCCTCAAAGCAGATGGGTTCCTCTCTCTTGGGACTGAGTAACCTACCTTTCCTTTGATCTTCCCCAACGTATCTTTCTCTCTTCCCCGAGAAGGGAACTGTAGGTTCCAAAAGTTAGGATAGGGTGTATTTTTATACATGTCTATCAGCAGCACTGATATTTTGTCTCCTGAGTATAATTACTGCCAGCAGTTCTTTCTCATGATTTTATAATTTTCTCAAGTGAATATTTCTTGTGATACAATTATGTTTTAATTAGACCAATAAGTACTCTTAACAGCTTTTGTTAGAATTCATGCTGCTCCACATTTTCAGCTGAGTGTTTGCCATTTTCTGAATGCCTTGTTACCAGAATGCTGATTTATCTATGCTGTTAGTCTTCATGTACTAACTATGGTCAGGCCACTTAAATTTTCAGAATTAACACAGAGTTATGGAAATTAGTGATGTTGCTGACAAGGGAACCTCCCCATCGCACCCCCCTCAGATTTAGTTATAAGTTGGCACAGTGGATAGGCCTTGAAAAACTGAACACAGATCAATCGAGAAAACAGGAAGAAGTTGTGTGGAAGTATGAAAAAAATAAGCAAAATATACAAACTGAGTAGTCCATGCGCAACATAGGCAACATCAAGGACAGTGTGAGCTGAGGAGCGCCGTGGTCCCGTGGTTAGAGTGAGCAGCTGCGGAACGGGAGGTCCTTGGTTCAAGTCTTCCTTCCAGAGAAAATTTTAATTTTTTATTTTCAGACAATTATTATGTGTCCGTTCGTCCGTCCGATGCGATCACTTTTTTGCGAGTGATTATCACATCCAAAAGAAAACCTAAATCGGGCAAGGTACAAGAACCTTTTCACCCATTCGCCAAGTGTACAAGCTAGGTGGGTCGACAACATATTCCTGTGACGCACATGCCGTCACCAGTGTCGTGTTTTCCTGTGGAGGAATAGGTTGACTTATGACCTTGCGATCAAATGTTTTCGGTTGCCATTGGAGAGGCACGTCCTTTCGTCTACTAATCGCATGGTTTTGCGGTGCGGTCGCAAAATACAGACACTAAACTTATTACAGTGAACAGAGACGTCAATGAACGAACGGGCAGATAATAACTTTGCGAAAGTAAAGAAAGTAAAGTTTTCACTCGAGGGGGCACTTGAACCAAGGACCTCTTGTTCCGCAGCTGCTCACGCTAGCCACGGGACCACGGCGCTCCTCTGCTCACCGCTTCCTTGATATTGCTTATGTTGCGCATGGACTACTCAGTTTGTATATTTTGCTTATTTTTTCATAGTGCCACAAAACTTCTTCCTGTTTTCTCGATTGTTCTGTGTTCAGTTTTTCAAGGCCTATCCACTGTGCCAACTTATCACTAAATCTGAGGGGGGTGCGATGGGGAGGTTCCCTTGTGCGTATCACTTAATGTTACCATAGGACAATAAGAATCAACCCATTTCTAATCTTGAGTAAATTCTGGGAAATACCTGAGAAACAGTCTTATATCATTTCACATTTTTATTGTTTTTGTTTACAATTTCAATAAAAAATCATTCAACTTTGATTTTGTTGCATTATGTGAATAATAATACCATGACCTGTATTTCAGTGTCCCACTGTGCAACTCCTCATAGGATGACAGAACTATATTGATTGGCTTCAGAACCTTGGGCCAGTGGTTAGGTTGTATTAAAAGTTATCTCAAGCTAAAACTGTCTTGAAGAATCATTTTATTTTATTATGTCCACTAACCTGAAGTGTCTTTCATTGTAATTAGTGTTCACTTGTAATTCTGAAACAACGCTGCATCATTTTTCAACAGAATGCCAGTAGATAAATTTGTAGTGCAAAAATGTGGAGCAGCATGAATTCTAACAAAAGCTGTTAAGAGTACTTATTGGTCTAATTGAAACATAATTGTATCACAAGAAATATTCACTTGAGAAAATTATAAAATCATGAGAAAGAACTGCTGGCAGATGCTTAAATGCAGTTTCCTAAAAGTGTACCATAATTACAATTTTTTCTGAGTATGACACAGTTTTATCAGATAGGTGCACCATCCGATCATAGTTTTCTGCTCATAATGTATTTAGAGGAAGGAATTTAATAGTAGAAGCCTCTGTACTCAAGATTTTCTAATGCCACCAGCAGCTGAATAATCCTTGGCATACGTATTACTCATTTTCAGCTGAAAAGACACACTATGTATTCATCCATGCTAATAAGAATGAGTACTTAAGCTGCACACAAGTTTTTGATTGGACAATGTTTAGACAATTAAAATTTAAATGCCATTCCTTATTCGAGTCCCAGTCCAGCACACAGTTTTCATCTGCCAGGAAGTATCAAGATATGAATTGCTTATAATTATGATCACATCAGTGTGATGGTGTCATTCCATTGATGTAATATATTATTCTGACATTATTTTGTGTGTACTATTATTTTAATTGTGTACATGATTTTTTTCAGACCATATATGTCCATTGGTTCATTGGCTGACCAAGTCATTTACCCCCATACTGAAAAGGACATGAGAGACCGTGGGTTTACTGTGAAACATCTACAAAAATGCTTGGAGCTTGTTCATCTGGACTACATTGTAGAACGAGAAGGTGGCTGGCATGTTGTACTCGACTGGAAAGATGTTCTTTCTGGGGGTGAAAAGCAACGTATGGCAATGGCAAGACTTTTCTATCACAAGTAAGTTTTGACAGAGCTCATTTTGGTTATAGGGATTAAGTGGTGTCTACTGTATATAGGGAATGCAGTGCCTGGCCCTTGCACATTACCTGAACTCCACAGTTGAAGTTTTGTCACTGTCTCCTTCATAGCTGAATTGCACCACATTACTTTCTGTAATTTAAGAAGTTCCCCATCTTGCTCTCTTTAATTCAACCCAATTACAGGTGAGATGGAGTGGTTTGCTTATAGAAAAATATGCCGGTGGATCTTTGATGGTCTGTGTCTAATTTACTCCTAAATAAAATGGGGAAAAACTGTAATGAAATGTAAACTTTGAACGGCACTGTACACAATAGGAAAACCTAAGATAGAACAATAATTCTGGATAGTGTCATCAGTCAGATGTTTATGCTCCATTCTTCTGTCATTTCTTCTGTCTAATTTTGCATAGTGCACGATGATAGCTTTTTGCACTGTGGCATCGGAAGACATACTTCCACTATATAAAATCTGTTTATTCCAGATTAGAGAGAGACATGTTTCTCCTTCCAAGGTTAAAAAATGAGTATGTTTACTATATTTTGCGCTCATCAATATATGACTTAAGGAACCCAGTTGTAGAGTGTATACCAACCACTTTTACCTCTGCAAATTCTTTTGATGCAATGCAATAGGTTAATTAATGTTGAACCAGTGTAATGATTATGACTAATAATGAAAATACAACCATTCTAGTATCAGGCTATAGTGTGAGGCTTGAAATGTACAAAGAAAACACACAAACTGAAAAACAGTCAAAATTCTAATTTTTGAAATGTATCTTACATTTCTTTATGTATTTAAAAAATTTTGTTACAGCATGTTATACAAAATCCGACAGTAACTGACACTGCTTACCATTAACGCACCTGCTGCTCGACTACCAAACCTCTGTGCTTAATAAAATTAGACCCCTCACCCAACTCCCATACTTCTCATTTCCCAGCCCACCCTTCCTGTTTCATCACTGTTGTCATTCCTACTCCTCCTCCTATCTCTTCTGAGGCCATCCCATCACTCAACACTGCTTTTCTCTCAGTGTACTCACTTGCCCTTTCTCACCATAGGCATGTTCCTTGTCCTTCCCCCTCCCTTCCCCAGCTTCTGATCAGCCCATTTATTTGAGGTTGCTTTGCCACACTCCCCTCCCTTTCTCAATAGCCTTCAACTCACCCCCTCACCTCTTCCAGTCTGTATAGTTCAATAATCCTCTCCCTCCCCCCACAGTTTCCCACTTACTTGACCATTTCATCACTACCTCTCCATAGACCCGTTGCATATCTCCTCCTCCCCCCCCCCCCCCCCCGGTCTCTCTCTCTCTCTCTCTCTCTCTCTCTCTCTCTCTCTCTCTCCCCCCCCCCCCTCTCCCTCCCTCCCTCTCCCTCTCCCTCTCCAACCGAGTGCGGTGGCGCAATGGCTAGCACACTGGACTAGCATTCAGGAGGATGATGGTTCAATCCCAAGTCCAGAGCCATCCTGATTTAGGTTTATCCGTGATTTCCCTAAATTGCTCCAGGCAAATGCCAGGATGATTCCTTTGAAAGGGCATGGCCAACTGCCGTTCCTCTCCTTCCCTAATCCGATGAGACCGATGATCTCGCTGTCTGGTCTCCTCCCCCAAACAACCCAACCCTCTCTCCCCCCACCTCTTTTTTCTGTAGTTCCGTCCCACACTGAAGAGCCACAACATTATGATCACTTACCACCTCAAAACTCAATGCTGCCTGTTGGCATTACGAACATGTGACACATTAAGGAAACTGTATAAGTGGAGCAGAGACAAATGTGGAATCATTCTATTGACAATATGAGCTGCTGACTGGGGAAATCCATTTACATAAGTGACATTTCAGCTAGTCAGCTGTTTGTGCACTACTTTTTTGAGCACCTATGCAAAGTAGTTGAAGGATGGTGAAACCCCAAGCAGGCAATAACATATTGGTCATCCATGCCTCATCACAAAACATCCAGGTTGGAGGGTTGCGGGACAGGCAGCAATCTGTGGCAGTGTGCAAGGTGAGCATGCATAATACACACCAAACTGATTTATTTCCTTGCACTTTGTTCGTGAGTAGCTCGTGAAGTTTTTCATAATCTGCAGCAGGGCCTGTGTTCACTGTCACCAGATATTAGCCGAATCCCAGCCACTTCACACTCTGTTCACGCGATATATGAACTTGTGCTGTCAAGGTGACACCGTGGCTGAGCATCACTGATGCTGTCAGACAAGGAATTGTGCAGGATGAAACCAATTGTGGGAATGGACTCAATCACTTGGGCCCCTGTGGCAAGCTGAGGAGCATGGACGAGTGAAGTTTGGTCACTCTCTTGTCAGCCAGCTCTCGGAACATTCAGATTTCCTTCTGCTCCTCTCTGACCATGAGGCCCCCAGCTTCTATGAAAGACTTCAGACTTCATTTCTGTATCCCTTAAGGACAAACAATAAACCATACCATGATTCAGTTTTAATCGGAAACTGTGACTTTTCTAATTTCGTACCTTGCAACTATTTCCTATACGCAGGATGGCCATCTGCTCGTGACGTACATCCTATCAGCCAAACCTTTATGCACTTGCACATTAGATTTAATGACAGAGTACAGTTCAGGTGCTGGCGCAAGTGTTTCATAGCACACCATTCAATGCTCTGGAGTAGACAATTCCTGTGTGTTCCCATGTTGAACCAACAACATTGTCAGTTAAGATATATGGGATGGGATCAATAGGAATGGGCTATGGCTCAGGGCTCAGTGGAAATGTGTTACCTGATTGGATTAATCACGTTTCTAGTTACATCACATCTATAGTCATGTCTGGATATGCCATCTTCTCGGTGAACAGCTGCTTCAAACATAAGCTGTGCAGCAGATGGGCCACTGGGGGCAGTATTATACTATGGGAGACATTCACCTGGGCTGCAACCTGTGGTAATAATCCAATACACAATGACAGCTTGTAATTTACTGACCTGTTACATATGCCTCTGTCTCATCAAATTTCTTCTTTAATCTTCCATCTGTGATTATCGACTGTGACAAAATGTTATTAAATAATGTACACAACACCAAAGAATTTGCTTTTCATTCTCATCACATTTATCAGCACCAAGTTTATTTTCATTGATCAGCCTTTAATAACTTACGTGCATTGATTAACACAAATCAGTAAGCTACACCAATTAAAGAAATTTTGAAAAGTTCACAAGTGGCAGTGATGAAAACTAGATACTGAATAAAGATTGTTCACTTGTTGACTACCAGGTGTAAACTTACTCATAGTAATTATACACTTTAATTTTCCAACCACAACTTGGAACTGTACATGCTGAATACTAACAGCAGACTCAATAAAGTGAATAACATAGTGCCTGAACTGTTTGAATGCTTCCCACACTGACTATAGCTTGTGCGAGATGTCTGTGTGCACATGTATTGCAGAAATTATGAATTGGTAAAATGGAATGCTGTTACTTTCATGTATAACCATAAAAGACAGAAAAAAAGATACAAAGAAAAAGTAGGCAGTGATGTAAATTTGTTTCGCCAAAAGCTGTACAATTAGGAAATGGCAAACTTTAGGTACTATTTTATGTAAGGGAAGTTTTTATGTGCATGGGATTTCCTGATGTTCACCAAAAATTTTTGAGGAGGTGAAATTTTCTAATTTGAATAATTAAAAAACTAACATGTTATTTAATTAACAGTTTCAATTTTTGGAAACAGAAAAACCAGAGCTGCAAAACTAAGGCAGTGAATTTGAGAAAGAATATCTTTTTAGAGTGGAACATTCTGGAAAACAAAATTTTGAATGTAAGTGACTTTTGAAATAAGTGAAATGTTTGAAGCAAGTAGGAGAGTGAGGGCTTTTAAATAAGTTATGTTAATATAAAAACAAACAATATTTAGCTGTATTGAATTCTGATGTGCCCATGGTTTGCATGTACCGTAAATTATGAATATTTTTTTAAATAGAATATTTCCATATGAACAAAATATATTCGTGATGTGAGCTGGCTGTAAATTATATTGTGAATAATAAAATTTGCTAAAATACTCCACATATAAGACTTTGACAATTTAGTGTACACATGGTATATGCATTATGTGTATAATGAGAAATAGAGGTGGGAAAACTGTTTATTTATTTAAGGTATTGAATTGTAGCAAGTGGAGTTATCTCACTTTGCAAAATCTCAAGCTCTGGATTACATGAACATTATTATGGACCATGTGCATCCCTTCATATTTGATGTCTCCTCCATCAGTGATGATATCTTCCAGTAAGATTATTGTCAATGTCATAAGGCCAGAATCATGCTCCAATGATTTGAGGAACCAGATAGCAGACTCACATTGACATCATGACGACGAAATTTTCCTGATCTGAACACAATATAACACTGCTGGAACACTATCAGGCACCAGGTCTGCACCTAACAACCACCAGTCAATAATTTGTGAGAATTTTGTGACCTTTGTGTAGAATCTGGTGCCAAATACCTTTGGAAATCCACTAGTGACTTGCCAAATCCACACCATGCAGAGTCACTGCTGTATTGTGGTACAAACATACACACATGTGCTCTTAAGAAGGTGATCTTAATTTTCTGGCTCATCAGTATATACTGTTTCTCATCTGCTTAAAAATGCATTTTTTTTATATTCTGATCGTAAGTAAAATTTTTTATTTTTCACTTTCAGTTTACAGTATCCAATAATTGTGTTTTACGTTGTCCTTTCTTTCAGACCTAAATTTGCCCTATTAGATGAATGCACAAGTGCTGTGAGTATTGATGTTGAAAGTGATATATATCAAGCTGTAAAAGATGCAGGAATTACATTGCTGACTATTACGCACAGGCCATCTTTGTGGTAAGTTCTGGACATACTTGTAAACACGGAAGTAGTGTACTTTTTCTTTTTTAAAACAGTCATGTTACATACATTACCTATCGAATACAAGCAGCTAACAAAGCACTATTTCCAGCTTGTAGCTATCATTGTAGTTACAGCACAGCACTTAAGCAACTCCGTGTGAGCTGTCACTGTGTAGTAAACAATTGAGTACATATTCAAACATTTTCATTTGTTGTAAATTACCATTTTTTCTTATTAAATATTAAATTTAGAAACCATAATTATGGAAATATGAAAAAAGTCAGTTATGTAATGGTGTCTCTTGATGACCCAAAAGTTTGGTGAAGACTGAATATGGAAACATCAACCACCTCAAATTTGCACACAAGTCTTATGCATCAATAGTAAATACCATCTGAAACAGTGACTGAACAACCTCTAAATAAAAAGTAAGAAAAAAATCAAACAATGGAAAATCCAGGATGGAATAATGACAATATTATGAAAAGGATAGATTGCTACTCACCATATAGCGGAGATGTTGAGTCACAGATAGGTACAACAAAAAGATGGTCAAACAAATAAGGTTTCGGTCCGGAAGGCCTTCATCCAAATTAGACAAACACACACACACACACACACACACACACACACACACACACACACACACTCATGCCAACACAACTCACACATGTATGACCACAGTCTCTGGCTGCCAATGCCAGACTTGTGTTGTTTGCATATCTGGCCTTGGTGTCCAAGCTGTGGTTGTATGTGCATGTGTGTGTGTGTGTGTGTGTGTGTGTGTGTGTGTGTGTGTGTGTGTGCGCGTGTGTGTGTGTGTGTGTGCGAGGAGAGAGAGAGAGAGAGAGAGAGAGAGAGAGAGAGAGAGAGAGAGAGAGAGTGTGAGTGTGTGTGTGTGAGAGAGAGTGTTGCGTTTTGTGTGTGTGTGTGTGTGTGTGTGTGTGTGTGTGTGTGTGTGTGTGCGAGGGAGAGAGAGAGAGAGAGAGAGAGAGAGAGAGAGAGAGAGAGAGAGTGAGTGTGTGTGTGTGAGAGAGAGTGTTGCGTTTTGTGTGTGTGTGTGTGTGTGTGTGTGTGTGTGTGTGTGTGTGTGTGTGTGTCATTCAGATGAAGGCTTTCTGACCAAAAGCTTATTTGTTTGACCATCATTTTGTTGTGCCTATCTCTGTCTCAACATCTCCCTTATATGGTGAGTAACAGTGACAGGGTTTTCTCTAAAATCTGAATGAGTAGTATGGTGCTTCCATATATAATAGTTTCCCTGTTTATTTAATGCAGTTGTGTTTCCTTGACCCTCAAAAATGGTTTAAAATCAAAACACAAATTTCTTTGTAATACAACTGTGGAATAGAACTCTACTATCTTGAAAATACTCTGTGACTTTTCTGGTCCACATTGATGTTGCTCAAAGACAAGTTGTCTTATTTTGGTCAGACTGCAAGAGCTGCTTCAATGTTGTCATCAGTTCTGTTTGACAGGCTCATCGGAAAAAAAAGAGTTGATATGACACTATTAAAATTTATATAAAATATGTTTTTTTTTTTTAGTTGAATAAACTTGGAAAGATCTGTGCAAAGTGACAAGCATGGACAGAAAGTGTAAAAAAAACTAGGCTGGACTGAACAGATAAGTCTCATGGCTATTTTTACTGCATGTTCAAGCCTAAGTCACTCTACGAAGTCTGTTCAAAAAATTCCAGAAAATTCATAATTTTGTGCCAATGGTGTGTTGGAGAAAAATATGGTTGGTATCCCTGCACCCACTGGTGTTTAATGTGTAACTGTCAGAAGTTTCATTGTTGTATAACTGTTAGTTATTGTTCAATGATGTATTGAGTAGAACATTGTGTCGCACAGTTAGCAAATTTTGAGATGGCAGAGTTAGAGGAGCAATGCTTCTGCATTAAATTTTGTGTGAAACTTAAGAAAATGTTTACAGTGGCACACCAATGATGCAGGAAGCCTAGTGTGATGAGTGCTTAAGCTGTCCTTGGTGTTATGAATGGTGCACACAGTTTAAAAATGGACGGACAGAAGTTAAAAGATGACCCTTGTTCAGGACACCCTTAAACATCTACCGACAACACTCATGTCAGGAAAATCAATGAAATTGTGCACGCCAATCGAAGACAGACCGTCCAAGAGATTGCAGAAGAATGTAACGTTTCAGTTGGATGAATTCCTAACACAAGATCTTGGAATGCATCGTGTTGCCACAAGTCTGTCCCATGGATCATGAGTCAAGTTCAGAAAGACTTTCACCTCGCAGTCTGTGAAGACCTTTTGGATCGCACAAGTGAGAACAAAATGTTCCTTAAGAGAATCATAACTGGTGATAAGATGTGGGTCTACAGTTATGATGTTGAGACCAAGGTTCAGTCTTCACAATGGGTGGGGAAAGGTTTTCCAAGACAAAAATAAAAAGTTTTCATGGCTCTTACATCATGATAACACACCCGCACATTCGTCCCTGATGGTGCATGACTACTGCACAAAAACTGGAATCATTGTGCTGCCTCATCCGCCATACTCTCCAGACCTGGCCCCTGCGGACTGTTTTTTATTTTCAAAGTTGAATACCCCATTGAAAAAATGAAGATTTGCAATGAAAGATGAGACAAAAGAAAATTCGCGGACAGTGCTTCACGCAATCCAGCAAGAGGCTTACCTAGAGTGGTTCCAGAAGTGGGAACGATGTTGGGAGTGGTGTACCAATTATGGAGGAGAGTATTTTGAAGGGAACCATGCACAATAACTAAAAGTAAGCATAGAAAAAATATGTGGACAAAATTGCGGAATTTTTTGAATAGGCCTCATATCAGGTATCACTTCAGTGATGCCACCATCACTAAAGACTTCATTGTAACTTGCATCGCCAATTGGGGTGGGGGATGCAAGAATTTTACAAGTCTTTGTTGTGTGTGTGTGTGTGTGTGTGTGTGTGTGTGTTTACATTGAATTTGGAGTCATTTGCCTGTTTTGAAATGGATCAGTATCTTATTACTGAAATAAACACTTATCGTAATCATATATGAATGTGTTAAGTAAATTCACTAACTACAGAGAAAATGTCCAGTATGGAAGCAGAGAAAAAAATATTAAATGAAGCTTTGATTCAATATCACATCAAGACCTTCTAAAGAAAGTAATTCATATTCATTATTGATTCAGATTCGAACTGGATAGAAAAATTTGTGTCAGGTCTCGTGCAGCACATTATCCTGGATAGAGAGTTGTGTAAAGACAAGTAATATTTGGAATGGCCCAGGGGAGTGTAATAGAATCAATGCTGTTCATGGACAGTCTTGAGGTTCTCACAGATAATGCAGTTATCTATAAGCAAATTGTATTCAGTAAACATTGCAATAATACCCAGTCAGATCTCAACAAAATATAAGCCCAGGGCAGGATCATTTCATGAAACATATCATATGACTACCAAATTAATGAATGATTTAATTAGATAGTTAAAAAATCTACTCACCAAGCAGCGGCGGAACACACACATAAAAGACGGTTGTAATTGGCAAGCTTTCGGAGCCAGCGGCTCCTTCTTCAAGCAGAAGGGTTGAAGGGGAAGACCTCTCCAATCCTTTTCCTTCACCCCTCTTCCTTCCCCTTCAACCCTTTTGCCTGAAGGAGCCACTGGCTTCGAAAGCTTGCCAATTACAACTGTATTTTATGTTTGTGTTCTGCTGCCACTTGTTGAGTAGATTTTTTATCTATCAAATTAAATAATTTTGTCAATAATTGATTGTTTTCATTATTAAATTAATGAATGAGTCACATGTCATGTTGTACACATATTTTGGAGAAACAATAGGTAGAGATATAGAAGTGGAAAGATGAGTTGTAAGCAAAGCAAGTGCAGGCTATGATTCATTGGTAGGATACTGGAAAATTGCAATTGGTCTACAAAAAGAGTTTGTGTACAAACCACTTGTACAACCCCTACTGGAATACTGCTTAAGTGTATGAAATCTATATCATGTGGAACTTACAGGAGACATCAGATGTATAGAGACATAGCAATGCATATGGTCGAAAGCTTGTTTGTCTGCAAAAAAGTGTAACAGAAATGTTGGGAAATCATAACTTGCACAAACTTGAAAAAATATTACACCTTGTGACAATCTGCCTAGTAAACTTAGAGAAACATTGTTCATGGCATAATCTTTTAATATTATTCAGCCCCCATGTATCTTTCTCATGGAAATTATGCAGATAAAATTAATCAAATAACAGCTTTCACTTTGGTTCAGTCTTTCTATTTTTACAGAACTTTTTGTATCTCACCAGTGATTTTGGTCTTCTGAGCCACTGTCACCCTACATTGCAAGTACTCACAAAGTTTTTTTCCTTGCTGTTGTGTGAGACATCAAAATTCAAATTGTTCTTACTGGTAAATTTCTGATTGTGTGCCTTATCAGCAGTCTTATGCTCTTCCCCCCAAAAATATGATGGGACATCTTTAGAGTTGACTACTTCTTTGCATTGTTTCATGCAAGTGATGAATAAATCTGATTGCAACAACCAACCAACTCACCCACCATCAACCCAATTATCCATATTTCTTCTTATTTTAACTTCTTCAAGACAACTCATCTTTCATTGTTAAAGCTGTTTGTGCCAGACTGATTTCCGTAAAAGTTAGGGTACCAAGATGGAATCATTGGCTTCAAATAGAATGTTTAAAATATTACCACACAGTTTCATTTTAATTGACAGCTGGTGCCCATGCTGTACCTATACTACAATCAGACAAACTGCTGTACTAACATTTCAAAGACCATTCTCTAGCTGACAGATGTCCACTATGTTGTCATGTCAGATTTTTTAAAGATAGATTTATGAACATTTCTGTAGTTGCATTAAATTTTGTGACACTGAGGGTCAGTGGCATGCATATCTATGTTAATGATATACATTAAATTTTGTGACACTGAGGGTTAGTGGCATGTATATCTTTGTTGGTGATAAATGATGAGAGAAACCTTCAAAACTGTGTACAACTAAATTAATTTGTCATGCACTGATTTTACAATCAACACCTTAAAGCTGAAGCAATCCAGAGGTGTATGACAACTTCTGTGTGGGGTAGGGTTGTGGCGGTGTGCCGGGGCGAGGGAGCAGGGCACTGGTAGCTTAGATAATCGGCATCAAAAGTCAAAACATTTTATTAACACTCATGGGCTCATAGTGTCTTAGTGGAGGCAGCAACCATGCCCCGTCATGGCACGTAGCGAGCTGACAGCTACTGAGCCATGACGTTGGCACCCAAGAATGTTGTCTCCAGAAGCTCACACAGTGATGTGCATCACAGTTAGTGGGACACTGCCACTTGCTGGTGGAGCCAGCAGCACTGACGTCTGCTAGGTTGTGTGCAGGGGAAGCCAGCGCATCCAGCTAGTAGTGGATCCCACCCCTGCAAGTGGCACATGTGGTGCCTAGTCGCCTCCACCAGCATGGAAGGGTGAATGGCTGTACTGCCCTGGTCTTGGTTTGCTGCCCTCCAAGGCAGGAGTCAACCTGCCAATGGAGGAGAATCAAGTCCAAGAAAAAGATTTGACACCAGCAGAAGGGGTAGTGCTGAAGGTCCAAACTTGTAGCAGCTGTGTACTGTCCCATATTGCCCAGTCACCTGGCATGGTCCTGTCTTCCCCACAGACACTGCTGGACTACTCTCCCCTCAGCTAAA
Organism: Schistocerca americana; assembly: GCF_021461395.2. NCBI lineage: Eukaryota > Metazoa > Arthropoda > Insecta > Orthoptera > Acrididae > Schistocerca > Schistocerca americana. The sequence continues at coordinate 652,634,170 of NC_060130.1, read as the reverse complement.
ATTAATGTAAAATTAATGGGTATTTATACTGGTTTGTGACTCACTTGTCGCAATGCACTGTTTTGAGTCATGCTCAGAACAACAAACCCGAGGCCTGGTGGTGTGGGGACAGCGTCACTCATCCTGCAAGAGCTCCATTTGACCGCTGCATTGCATTATTGTGGTGCCTTGTCTAGTCCACCTGCATCTGTCAGGCTGACATTTTAGTGCTCACTTGTGGCCTTCAACTGCTTGTTTCTGCAGTAATGAGCAAAAAATAGTGGTAGTGCTACGTTACCTACCGTCTCTGGAACACCCCCAAGTATCTACGCCTAAACTGTCTGCAACAGAAGTCGGTATACATGGACACAATGCACAATATTTATAATTTTTTCTTCTTAAGTGCTACACAGCATGAATTCCACAAGATTCAGAGGCTACGATTTGCCCTGCTATGTTTAGTTCATTAGATCCTTACTTGCAGTTACAAGAGAAATGTCATTTTTATACTAATTAACAGTTCATCAGTTCTCACAAGGATATACAACTAGTATCTCTTGACAGTTCTCCATATACTGCTTCACATCATCTGCTTCAAAGGTCCTTATGATTTCTTAAACACTACAAAGTACATTTTTTGACATTACTTGCACTGTAATGTCCACACATACAACAGTTAACTTCTCCATTTTCAACTTACAAACTAAGAATGATACAGCAGATCTCTTTCTCTCTCCCTAAATTATCCTGGACAAATCTCCTTTAACAGTACATGGTCTGGTTCCATTAAACTCTTATACTCGGAATCTTCTTTTCTAGCTGGTGGTTTTTCAACTCATTGTTTAGGAACATCACCCAAGACTGTGTCATTGTGACAAATTCCATTTATGGTTTACTAGAAAACATATTCCCAAACCTATCCTTGTACATGAATCACGTATAATACTACCATTCACACTACATTCAGCACGTAGGGTCATTTAGCTCTCTCACTGTAGTGCTAATCGCAGACTGAATTCTTCCTGAAATGCTTGGCTTTCTGGTACCCCTGCTCACCCAAATCAACTTCCTGGTGCCTTGTGGCACGATATCATATGAATTAAGCCTTAGTGATTTTGTTAGCAGTTTAACCAGCTTGCCCCTTAAGGTGGTCAACCTTGTGACAGTTTCCCATAGCTGGAATTTAGTCTCTCTAAGATTCCCCCTGTGTCACCAAAGGTTAAATTATGGCATGATATCCAGGCAGAAAGTTTACTCTGAGGCATGCCTTGTGCCCTTCACCTACATTACACTTGTCAGATTGCATGTTGGTTGTCAACAGCTTGCAGTGCACGTCAGCTATTACTGTTACATTCTGAACCTCTGATGTACTCTCCTCAACAATCTGCCGTGTTGGTTCGATTACTCACTTTACAAATCTCCTCTTCCTTTTCCTACACTTACCCTACTTTTGAGGGAATGTAAGTGTCTGTTTGAATTTTCTCATTATGAGGGTATTGAAGGTTGATCTGTTTTAATTGTTAATAACAATTCAAAAGCCGAGACTGCATAAAATATTTCTTTATTTAAGACAGCTGGTTTCAACAGTCTTCGCTATCATCTTCAGATCTTAAACATTTTTTGTAATAAAATATGTTTATTTTACACTGAACCTCATGCACAAGGTGTCAAGTGATAACACTCGGCACATTAGCACATTGTAAACACATGTCATCGCTAAAATATTTTAAAATACACAGCACCATGTTAAAAAGCCATGTCCATATACATATTGTTCACAGATGCTGGTTACAGGATACAAATACAGTACACAATATCATATTTGTATCATGTAACAAGCATCTGTTAGCAATATGTATATGGACATGGCTTTTTGACAAGGTGCTGTGTATTTTTAAATATTTTAGTGATGACAAATGTTTATAATGTACTGAGTTTTATCCACTTGACATCTTGTACATGAGGTTCTTTGCAAAATGAACCTGTTTTACTATAAAAAATGTTTAAGGCCTGAAGATGACAACTAAGCCTGTTGAAACTGGTTGTCTTGAATAAAAGAAAAATACTTTATGCAGTCTTGGCTTTTGAATGGTTTTTAACAATATGTGTAAGCACTGTTTTTCCACATCTGCAACACAGCTAGTAACGTCAGCAGCTTCTTGTGCAATCCATGTAATATCTACAGTAACATCATTGCATGCAGCTCCACTCCGCATGAAACAGAAATCAGTGCCACAGGTATTTCTCTGTTCAATTCGCCCAGGCTCCATAGCATCTAACCAGTGGCCATTATTACCTAGTGGGGTCGATACTACTGCACTTAAATCACCCATCTTGCTATCCACACTCTTATTTGGATTGGTACGGGACACACTCACTCCACAGTTCCACATGATATCGGAGCTGATACTTCTACACTACTCTTCAACATTAGTCTTCCGCATCTTGCATAAGCTCTCAGTGATTTGCTCAGCACTAGTACTCTGTTCATTAATTATCTTAATTTTCCCACTCAAAAGATTGTTCTGCCAATCATAAAGTTTCATCCTGCTGTTGAGAGGGTTGACAGGCTTGACTACATCAATGATAATTGGACATCTTGCGGGAACAGGTAAACTAGATACAAGCCTGTTCCTCACCTTTTAACTTTCTCTTTCCCTTCTCTCCATCCTCTCCAAAATCTTCCCTATTCCTCACATCGTGAGGCCCGTTCTAACCCACCAGTCACTGCGTCTTCTCTGCACCCCTCTACATACTCCAGAGAACTGCTAAATGCTATTTCCTCTCTCTAGCCCGAAGTGTTTCCAATCTCTTAGACAACTTTGCATGCTACATTTTCACCTTATCTATTTTGGCTGCACAATTTTTAACACCACCTCCGTGGTAGCCCCATTCCCAGTGATACTGACCACGGCATTCTTTATCAATCACAGAAACACAAATGACAAAATCACATAATCATATTACTACTCCAACACTCCTCATATTTTACATGCTTTATCAACATACATTTCCACACTTCTCAGACTCTGCCACCATGAAAACTCTATGTAATAAATACAGCACAGCAAAACAAAATCAAATCATGAGGAGGACACTTAATTGTAACAAAATCATAATACTTCATACTGCACCTTAAACATGTGTAACAATTCAGGATGGGAAGAATAGTTAACACCTTACATACTCCTAGACAATGAGCCATGCTCATGACGCCACTTATTGTAAAATTAATATGCTTATTTACACACCCACAGAACATTGGGCTTACCTATATGATTACACACTTGGCACATGAACCATTGAATCACCATGGTTCTCATGGTAAACAAACAAACAAAACAGCTTCACTCACTCCCATATGTTGATGAAACTGTAATCCTGCCACAGTTGAGTCTTCTTTTTTATCCACAGATGGTGGTTGTAGACACTGTCTATCCCTCTTCTGTCACCGATTGAGGTTGGTGTGTGATGAAAGGCCCACTGAAGGCACTAACTGAAGCGGTCCAGGTGTGCAGGACCACTTCTGTACAGAGTAGGATCATGGCGGTATGCCAGGGTGAGGGAGCAGACTACTGGTAGCTCAGTAAAACAACATCAAAACATTTCAATAACACTCATGTGACCATGCTCCTAGCATCTTGGTGGAGGCAATGGCCATGCCCCTTCACAGCACATATAAAGGATGGTGTGTGGTGGCAGCAAGCCCACAGCTACAGAAACTTACACAGCAGCATGCACCCCACTTAGGGGCACTGCCACTTGCGGATGGAGCCAGTGGTGCCAAACATTGTCGGGTTGCTGGCAGGGAAAGCCAGCCACCCGTGGTGGATCTTGCCCCTGTGAGTGATAGTGAGTGGTGCCTAGGCAACATGGAACGGTATATGGCTATGCCGTCCTGGTCTGATTCTACTGCCCTCCAGGGTAGGAGTCTGGCTGGTGCTGGAGTGGGCCAGGAGGCAACCCACCAGTGGAGAAGTACAAGGCCCAAGAAGGAAGACTTGGCACTAGCAGAAGGTGTGTTGGAGGTGGTCTGAATTTGTAGCAGTTGTGTGTTGTCTCATATTGCCCAGTCATCTGGTGTGGCCCTCTCATTCCCATAGGCACTGATGGCCTGCCCTCCCCTCTACTAAAATTAATGGTTATTTACACTGGTTCATGGTCCACTTGTTTTGCCAACGTGTTTTTTCCAGTCATGCTCAGGACAACAAATATGAAGCCTGGTGGCGTTATAAACAGACTCATTGCTGCAACCAGCATGCTGACACTTTTGCACTCACCGGCTGCCTTCAGTTGCTGTGGCTGGTCTGCTAGTTTCTACAGTAATGCCCAAAAAATAGTGGTGGTGCTACAAAACTGTTCCTCCTACTTCCATAAGGGAATTAAGCAATGCTTTGCCTTGTGCATGAATATAGTGACGCCTCAATACAGTTTTTCCGTAATTGTTGCAAATTGTTCTCTAAGAAGTTGGCTTTTCTATTGTTTTAGTGACTACTCAGTTAATCACCAAATTGTTCAACAAGATGTAAACTTGAGTGCAATCAGTAAATAAACTTTTGGTCTCTGCTGTGAGGGAGCAGTGGTCAGATGTGATAATGGTTTCTTGGGCCAGGCCACCACACAGTAAAATGATAAATAATGTTACAATAATGTTACAAAAATGTTACCTCAATTTGCAGTCATCAGATCTTTAAATGTAATAAGACCTAGTAACTTTGCCATCATTGCTGCCAGCAATGACACAGTTGAGACATTTATTTACTTAAAAATGTTGAAGTTACATAGACACATCAAAACTTGCTGCATTCAGGTTTTTATTATTATTATTAGCATTATTTTTTATTTTACAGAATTGCTTCTGCCATCCATTTATGCATCAGTTGCTTCCTACACACTGTGACCAAAGTAAGGATGGCAGAACCAGCCAACATGTGGCCCATTTTACACCTGTCTTCTCAGAGCTTTTTCCTATTGAATCACTTATGGCATCACTGCACAGTTCACTAAATTTACTTCACATTTCATTTTGCTAGCTCTCTTTGTCAGTAGTATCCTTGTTGCTATATTATGCAATAAAATTATCTGTCTGCAGCAACCACATCATTCCTTTTTTAAATTATTTTTGCATTTTCATTTCAGGAAGTTCCACACGCATTTGCTGCAGTTTGATGGAGAAGGTGGATGGAAATTAGAATCATTAGATTCCAATGTACGGCTTACTCTCAAGGAAGAGAAACAAAAGCTTGAAGCTCAACTTGCTGGTGTACCTGATGCTCAAAGGAGGTTAAAGGTTAGTCTCATAAACAGTGTTCTGATAGGAAAATTATATTGATAAATTGAAATGCATTCAGTTGCTTGAAAGTTTGGGTTTTCTTTATTTGTGTTTAGTGATCAAATGTCTGCAAATATTGAGTATTACAAAAGTTGGTTTACTAGAAATGGTTATAAGAAAGAGTGATAACTACTGAGGTCATATTTGAATTCATGCTGCCATCAGTCACCAGTATTAATCATAAACCTGCAGCAGCATAAAACATGGCAGTGTAATGAAAACAACTGGACTACCTGGAGCATTCCAATTGCTCAGAATAGTTGGGTACTCTGTTAGGCGTGTCTCATGGTGTGGTCAAATTTTATTTTTTGATTGTGGCTTGGTGGTTTAGTATCTGATTACATATCTAACAATTTGGGGTTTGTTCTCAGTTCTAAAGATTTTTCTGTCTCATATTTCACTTCTGGCAGTGTGAAACAGTCCTAACTGAGCTGGCTATTATGGCTTCTAGTTTGTCTCTTGCAAAATGTGTTCAGTGTATTGATATGAAAACCATAAAGTAACAATCTACCCTACTTTTTACATCATTTTTTGAGTACATGACAAAAAATATAATTATTCCTTTATGATATTCACACCAGTTTGTTTTTTTATGGTTTTGTTTACCTTACTTTTTTTTACTTCCCAGGAACTATGTGAAGTGCTTGGAGAGAGTATGGAGTCATAAATCAGCTTCAGAAGCTGATAGAAGCAGACATGTGATATGAGACTTCTGTTAAATTTTAGAATGTCTTAAGGAATACAATTAGTGAACGTGCCAAATTTTGGATCACACATGTTGAAAAGTTTGCGTGTCAATGGGATGAGTGGGTACACATCTTCTTTGAGTTTGAAATGTGATAAAGAAACTGTATTAATACATGCAAGAGTTCCTTGTTTATATATTTGTTCAGGTTTTTGTACTGTTACGCAAAAAATAAAAAAAATAATTTTGTTACAGAGTATTCTTACTATAAGTACACCATTCTTCTTTAGGATTAACTACTGCAAATGTAAATCAAAGAGACCTCACAAATGTTCAGAAGTATAGCATAATTATAGTTTATATTACAGACTGAGGCCTAAATGAAAATATATGCTTGTTAATGAAGAGCATTCAGTGAAGAGGAAAACAAGTAGTCTGATGAGGCATTATCCAAAGCAGGCATTACCTTAGCATACAGTAAGATGTAGGAACCAGAATCTGCAGGAGATGCTATTCACCAGTATGACGTGTGGTAAACACCACTTCCCTCTCCCCCACACTTTTTTGCAACTACACAGACCCCAGAAAAAAATGTGATAGGCTTTCATTGAGACTAGTGATTCATGATCATCCACACTACACCACAAGTCCAATTGGTCCTAGTTCTGTGATATTTAGTGACAGTTGAAATTTATGGCAGGTTGAACCCATATTTGCTGCTTATTGTGAGCAGTCATCTTGATCCTTAGGTTATTTATCTGAGCTGTCTGTGATATGTACTGGAGTAAAATAAATGGATTGATTAATGGAAAATAAGGTAACCCTCACTTTGGGCACCAAAATGTAATAAAATAAATCAAAAATGATAAGTATGTGGAAACATTTATGTACATTATCGTCATCACTCACAGAACAATACAAATATAATCTCAAGGCTAATTTGACTGTGCACGATTCAGTAACTGCGCAAGTGGGGTAGGGAGGTGGTTGTGAGTAAGATGAACCGAAGACTGTGATTTGTTAGCAGGTCATGTAGAAGATGCAACAAATCCACTAAAGAGATTGCCTACACTATGCTTGTCTGCCCTCTGCTAGAGTGGTGTTGTGTGTAAGGAATCCGTAACAGACAGGATTGATGGAGGACATCTAAAATGTTCAGTGAAGGGCAGCTCGTTTTGTACTTTCGTGAAGTAGGGAGAGTGTCATGGATATAATACATGGGTTGGGGTGGCATTCATTAAAACAAAGGTATTTTTGTTGTGATAGATCTTTTCATAAAATTTTGGTCACCAACTTTCTCCTCTGAATGTGAAAATACTCTGTTGATGCACACCTACATAGGGAGAAATGATCATCACAATAAAATGAGAAATCAGTGTTCGCACAAAAAATTATTTGTTCATTTTTTTCTGGGCGGTTTTCAAGAGTGGAACGGTATTAAAATAATGTGAAAATGGTTTGATCAACCCTCTGCTAGGTACTTAAGTATGTACTGCAGAGTAATCATGTAGATGTAGATGAATCAAGCCCTACAATTGTTGGCCATTAGTTAGTAACCTCAGCTTTGAAGCAGAGGAAGTGTAATTGCGTGGAATAAATTAAGATTTTACATTTAAAGTGTACTTATCAATGAAACAGCTCACCTCCACCACACAGTTGCTCAGATCAAAGCATGCACTTTCAGTAGTATTGAAGAAAAGATTATTTTTTGTTCCAGTAAATCCGTAGTGAGGAGATCGTCCCAAGATGTAGGACATGTCAGAAAAACAATACACTATAAATATTTAGAAAGAAAAAGAAATATGCTAATGTACCTTCCACAGATCACAAGTGAAGTAGTCCTAATGGATGTGGAGAAAGTCAGAAAATCTTTAACATATTTTCATTTGAAAGGTAATAAATAACCTATCAGAAAACATGCAAATGTGCAGTGCACTAAGTTGCATATGATCGTTCTTACAATGGAGTTAGTACAAGTTGCAATTGCAGTTGAGTTGGGGTTTGTATGAATATGTTTGAGGCACTAATTACAATAGCTTATAAAACACATGCCATCACCAATTACACTATAAGTTAATGAAGATACAATATTCTGCTCACAGTGGACCATATCTAACATGATGATATGACTTTAATAACTGTAGTCATTGTAAACAGTGTTCCCCTAGCTAATGTAGTTATTTGCAGTGTATGATTTGATCAACACACACCATGCTGTACCAAAGGTCAACTGCTGAACCTGACAGTAACGAAGAGTTTTTATAAAATGATGGAAGCCAGTCGTCTGCTTATCTGCCAAGCTGACGGAAGAAGTGGGTTTTATGAATGTGTTTGAGGTGCTGATTACAAAAATTTATAAAATACATGCCATCACCAATTACACAATGGCAAAGGAGATAATTGCATTCCAGGATTATGAGAAAACTAAAAGGTGAATAAAGGTTTCTTGAAATAATTGTAACCAGTCACCTTTTGTTTTGTTCTTCAATTTATATTATATCATTACTGATTTTGAACTGCCTAGCAATTCATCATCAGATGGTACATATTTATTGATTGTCTGCAGCAGTGTGGGAGTCGTGTAGCTGCAGCAAGGTGTATAAACAAAACATGTAAGCACTGAGTGAGGCAAGAATTATTCACATTATAAGATTGATTTTGTTGCATTACTTACAGTTAATAATATCCATTGGGTGGTTGTTGGTGCACATAGTGTTCTGGAAAACACAATGAATGTTTTCCAGTGATGTTAATTTTACTGCACTTCACACACTTAGCCACAGGTAACATGTTCCACATGCCTTACAAAACTTGAATAAACCAAGGAGTGCAGCTAAAGCTATGTCAAAGAGTCTATGTCAAGGCAGAGTGTCTCTTTGTTCAGTTCTCATAATACACACTGTCAACACTAAGTATATATCTATTTCAGTACTGCAAAAATAATATATAGTTATATGGCAAAATTGACATGTGCTATTTATAAAAATGTATTGAACAATGCGTTTGGAAAATATTACATCTGCCAATTTTAGCACTGAGATTTCGTTTAAGATTTCATTTATCTTTTGTATAACTAACATTGATCAGCACGTGTGAAATAAACAATGAACATTACAGCATTACTTTTTATTTTATATATATATATAATATATATATATATATATATATATATATATATGTGTGTGTGTGTGTGTGTGTGTGTGTGTGTGTGTGTGTGTGTGTGTGTGTGTGTGTGTACCAGGGGGGGGGGGGGGGGGGGGGAGGGGGGGAAGAGAGAGAGCAGAGTAGGTGTGTCAATGTGGAAAACCAACCAGGGAGGGAGGGGGGGGGGGGGGGGGGCAGTCACAGCTACTCGGCACTTGCACGCACGCTCTCCCTCTCCCTCCTTTCCAATTTACTCGTGCCCCCCCCCCCCCCCCCCCCCCCCCCCACACACACACACACACTATTAAAGAATAAGTAAAAAGTAATGCTGTAATGTTTATTGTTTATTTCTTAAGTGTTGATCAGTGTTGGTTAAACAAAAGATAAATGAAATCTCAAACGAAATTTCAGTGCTAAAATTGTAGATGTAACATCTTCCAAACTCATTGTTTAATACGTTTTATAAATAGCACATGTCAATTTTGCCCTATAACTACACCTTATCTTTGCAATAATGAAACAGATACATACTTAGTGTCAACAGTGTGTATTGCAAGAACTAAACAAAGAGACACTCTCCCTTAACACAGACTCTTTGACATAACTTTAGCTGTACTCCTTGGTTGATTTAAGTTTTGTAAAGCATGTGGAATGTATTACCTGTGGCTAAGTGTGTGAAGTGCAGTAAAATTAACATCACTGGAAAATATTCATTATGTTTTCCAGAATACTATGTGCACCAACAACCAACCAACCAACAGATACTATTAACTGTAAGTAACACAGAAAAATTGATCTCATAATGTGAATAATTCTCACCGTAGTCAGTGTTTACATGTTTTGTTAACACATCTTGCCACCGTTGCACCACTCCCACACTGCTGCAGAAGAACAAAACAAAAGGCTACTGGTTGCAGTTGTTTCAGGAAACACTTATTCATCAGAGTCGCAGTTATCCTCGTCCATACTGAATAAAAGTTTTAAAAGATTAATCTTCAATGCAGTATAGAAGCGATATCGTATGGTGCAAGACGTACATCATCCATGATATTTATGTTATGTAGAGAAAGGAGAGGAAGGCCAGCACTCAAAACTTCATGTGCTTGATGGTTATGTAGCTGAAAAATTCAGGTTGGTGAGAACTGTCAAATATTGTGTGCATGTTTGTAATGTACATGTAAAACTCTTATATGCAAACCAAAACTTTGTTGCAGGGTTGTGATCACTACTTGCACTAACTCTCTTGTTAGGCTATCGCAACCATACATCGTCAAATAGAAAAATCATTCTACAACAGTTATTTACAATGCTCACACATTACTGCACTGCATTTGTTCTGAAGTCAAATCATAATAGGACTAGCATTACTTCATATTATTAGTAACATATACACATCATATGATTTTACTAAGAAATTCAGCAATGGAGTAGGAGTTGACCACCAATAAATCATATAGGCTCCTCTTAAACTGAACTTTATTATTAGGTAAATTTTTTTATGGCGGCTGGTAAGTTATTGAAAATGTGTGTTCCTGAGTAATGGACATCTTTCTGGACCCGAGTAAGTGACTTTGAATCTTTGTGAAGACTATTCTTATTTCTAGTATTGGTTACATGAACTGAGATGTTGGTTTGAAAAAGAGATGTATTTTGAACCACAAATTTCATTAAGGAATAAATATATTTGGAAGCAATAGCCAGTATTCCTTGTTCTCTAAACATACCTCTACTGGCATTTCTTCATTTCACACAGCAAATAATTCTTATTACACATTTTTGGAACTGGAGAACTTTAGCTGGGCTTGATGAATTACACCAAATATGATTCTGTATGACATTATGGAATGAAAGCAAGCATATTATGCTAACTTTTTTTTATTTTTATCTCAGCTGTATCTGACAACATTCACACTCCAAATCGAGATTTCTTTGTGCGCTTCAGGAGTTCTGTTGTATGCCCCTTCCAGTTGAATTTATTATCAAGCTGTAATCCCAAGATTTTAACACTGTCAACATCTAACTGTGTGCCTCATATTTTAGGTATATACTGGGGAGCACCACATTTAATTAGTTCCCAGTTGGATGATGCCTGATAGTGATAACTTAATACAGGTCTCTTTCTTACTGACAGCCTTTTTTTTCCTATTGGAGATACAAAGTTTTAATCATTTTGCAGCATTTCCTGTTGCACTGTACTATTCTAATTTACTTAAAAGGATATTGTTACTTGCGCAGTCAAATGCCTTTGACAGATCACAAAATATAACAGTAGCTTTTAACATATTGTGTAGTGAATTAAGTTCTTTTTCACTGTTTGTGTAGATAGCCTTTAGAAATGTGAACTGCATCTTTGACAATATATTATTTATAGTCGGATGGTTAAGAAACTATCTGCACAAAGGTGTGCTAAAAAGTAATGTCTCCAGATTTCTTGTGTGAAAACTTTTAAAGCTTTTTAAATGATACAAGTGTTATTAACATTCTTCATCTTTATTTTTTATGTCTATGTATTTGCTGCTATCTGATGACAGAGAGCTTCAAATTGTAGCATGTAATGTGGTGCTATGTAACATAATTATGTCAATGCACGAGAAACAGTGTGATGTAATTGAGTTTTGAATTTGAAGAGTTTGTCCACATATGGACCACCCTCTTCTTCAGCACGACAATGCTACGCCACTCACAAACACTGTGACACCTACAATAATCCAATACCTTGTGTTCATTGTCATTGATCATGCTCCATACAGTTCTGACTTGGCCCCATGCGATTTTCCTCTGTTTCCAAAAGTTAAAGAACACCTTCACCTTCAAGGGTTTCACTTTGATATTGATGAGGTGGGGCAAGCAGAAGTGAGGTTGTGGCTCCATCAAGAAAGTCAGACATTCTACAGTGATGGTATCAGTAAACAGGTCTGTCGTTGGGAGAAATGTGTTCATTGCCAGGATGACTGTGTAGAGAAATAAATATGTAGACATGAAGAACAAATATCTAGAATGTTAATAACATTTGTTTTATTGAAAAACCCTTAACACTTTTCACATTAAAAATTTGGAGGCATTACTTTTCAGTGAACGCTTGTATATTACCTTTTCTAAAATATTTGCAAATGGTGGCAAAAGTGAAACTGGACAGAAATTTGATGATATTTCTTTATCTCCTTTCTTAAACAAAGGCTTAACTTAAGCATATTTCAATGATTCAGGAAATGTTCCGGTCATAAATGTGTGGTTACGCGGATAACTTAATACACTACTGGCTATTAAAATTGCTACACCACGAAGATGACATGCTACAGACGCGAAATTTAGCCGACAGGAAGAAGATGCTGTGATATGCAAATGATTAGCTTTTCAGAGCATTCACACAAGATTGGCGCCGGTGGCGACACCTACAATGTGCTGACATGAAGAAAGTTTCCAACCAATTTCTCATACACAAACGGCAGTTGACCAGCGTTGCCTGGTGAAACGTTGTTGTGATGCCTCGTGTAAGGAGGAGAAATGCATACCATCACATTTCCGACTTTGATAAAGGTCGGATTGTAGCCTATCGCAATTGCGGTTTATCGTATCGCGACATTGCTGCTCGCGTTGGTTAAGATACAATGACTGTTAGCAGAATAAGGAATCGGCGGATTCAGGAGGGTAATACGGAACGCCGTGCTGGATCCCAATGGCCTCATATCACTAGCAGTCGAGATGACAGGCATCTTATCTGCATGGCAGTAACGGATCGTGCATCCACGTCTCGATCCCTGAGTCAACAGATGGGGACGTTTGCAAGACAACAACCATCTGCACGAACAGTTCAACGACGTTTGCAGTGGCATGGACTATCAGCTCAGAGACCATGGCTGCTGTTACCCTTGACGCTGCATCACAGACAGGGGCACCTGCGATGGTGTACTCGACAGCGAACCTGGGTGCACGAATGGCAAAACGTCATTTTTTCGGATGAATCCAGGTTCTGTTTACAGCATCATGATGGTCACATCCGTGTTTGGTGACATCGCGGTGAATGCACATTGGAAGCGTGTATTCGTCATCGCCATACTGGCGTATCACCCAGCGTGATGGTATGGGGTGCCATTGGTTACACGTCTCGGTCACCTCTTGTTCGCATTGATGGCACTTTGAACAGTGGACGTTACATTTCAGATGTGTTTCGACCTGTGGCTCTACGCTTCATTCGATCCCTGCGAAACCCTGCATTTCAGCTGGATAATGCACGACCGCATGTTGCAGGTCCTTTATGGGCCTGTCTGGATACAGAAAATGTTCGACTGCTGCCCTGGCCAGCACATTCTCCAGATCTCTCACCAACTGAAAACGTCTGGTCAATGGTGGCCGAGCAACTGGCTCATCACAATATGCCAGTCACTACCCTAGATGAACTGTGGTATCGTGTTGAAGCTGCATGGCCAGCTGTACCTGTACATGCCATCCAAACTCTGTTTGACTCAATGCCCAGGAGTATCAACGCCGTTATTATGGCCAGAGGCGGTTGTTCTGGGTACTGATTTCTCAGGATCTATGCACCCAAATTGCATGAAAATGTAATCACATATCAGTTCTAGTATAATATATTTGTCCAATGAATACCCGTTTATCATCTGCATTTCTTCTTGGTGTAGCAATTTTAATGGCCAGTAGTGTATTTTACTAAACTCAGAAGTACATTCTTTAAATAATTTTGATGATGTATTTTTCATTATTAAGGATTTTATGGTGGACATTACTTCTACTAAAAATGAACCATATCTCCTATATCAAACCTTAAGACAAGTTTAACAGAATGACCTGAGAATTAATCTGTCTACTAAAGTCATAACGTATAAAATAAAAAACCTCACAACAGTTTCCATTTTCTTGTGCAGGACAATAATAACTACATTGAAGTGCCAAAGAAACTGCTGTAGGCATGCATATTCAAATACAAAGATATGTAAACAGGCAGAACATGGACCTGCGGTCAGAAATGCCTATATAAGACAACAAGTGTCGGGCACAGTTGTTAGATCGGTTACTGCTGCTACAATAGCAATGTTATCAGGATTGAAGTGAGTTTTAATGTGGTGTTATAGTTGGTGCACGAAAGATGGGATACACCATCTCCGAGGTAGCAATGAGGGGGGATTCTCCCGTACAACCATTTCATGAGTGTACCATGAGTATCAGGAATCCGGTAAAACATCATATCACTGACATCGCTGTGGCCAGAAAAAGATCCTGCAAGAACAGAACAGGACCAAAGAGTTCTGAAGCAAATCTTTCAATGTGACGGAAGAGCAAACCACCTGCAGATTTCAATGCTAGGCCATCAACAAGTGTCAACGTGCAAACCATTCAATGAAACATCATCGATATGGGCTTTCGGAGCCAAAGGCCCACTCGTGTACCCTTGATGACTGCACAACACAAAGCTTTACTCCTCACCTGAGCTCATCAACACCGTCATCCGACTGTTGATGACTAGAAATATGTTGCCTGATCGGACGAGTCTCATTTGAAATTATATTGAGCAGATGTCGTGTATGGGTATGGAGACAACCTCATGAATCTGTGGAGCCTGCATGTTGGCAGGGTACTGTTGAAGCTGGCGGAGGCTCTGTAATGGTGTGGGGCGTCTGTAGTTGAAGTGATGTGGAACCCCTGATATGTCTAGATACAACTCTGACAGGTGACATGTACATAAGCATTCCGTCTCATCACCTGCATCCATTCATGTCCATTGTGGATTCCGATGGGCTTGGGCAATTCCAGCGGGACAATGTGACACCCCACACATCCTGAATTGTTACAGAGTGGCTCCAGGAACACACTTCTGAGTTGAAACACTTCTGCTGGTCACCAAACTCCCCAGATATGAATATTATGGAGCATATCTGGGATGCCTTGCAATGTAATGTTCAGAAGAGATCTCCACACCCCCTCGTACTCTTATGGAGTCAAGTCCATGCCACATTGTGTTGGGCATTTTTCCATGCTCGCGGGGGCCCTTCACAGTATTAGTCAGGTGTATTGGTTTCTTTGTCTCTTCAGTGTATAAAAAAGGTATTACAAATTTTTCCACTTTCTGTTCTGTAAAATAGTCACCACATTATTCATGAAAAATATAAGTGTATGTAAGTTAGCTCCACAAGGATATATATGATACTTATGTTTTACTTTGTCCTATGTCACCAACACAGTTGTTGCTGAAGAAGAAAACTTTATTTGTGCCATTACAGTTGCAATAATTCTCATATAAATTGGGTAAGAAGGATTAAATAAACCAAACCATCAGGATAGAGAGGAAAATCCTGGCTCTCCTTGAGAAGGGTTCCCTTCTAGCCAACATCAGTAAGTTTACACAGCAGGCTAATGTCATCCAGTACTCCATGACCTTCTGAAGGTCCACAAGAATTGAGTCACCCTTACCACAATGCAATACTGGAGCACCTACTTATTTTACATCTTTACTGGATTTCCTCACAGGCAATTGCACACATCATGTCTGAAAGACTTCATACATTGCTTGAAGACACTTAGAATATGATGATTAGATCTCTTAGTTACAAGGACTGTTTGGAGTTCATTGTCAGCAAGTTGGAGGACGACGTCATATTATTGCTGTTCAAATATGTGCTTACATTAATGTACTTTGAATAAGTAGACCGACTTGCCATGGGAGACCATCTTGTCTCCCATGATGGCCTAATATCTTATGAAGGACTTTGAAGAGAAAGCACTACATCCAATAGCCTTAAAACATTCCTGCTATTCATGATAATTGATGGCTTGTTTGTCATATGGCCTCATAAAAGTGGAAATGCTATGGTTCTTCGGCATTTAAATTTGCTTCCTCCAAATATTCACTTTACAATGGAGGTGTGAAGAAATGTTTTCAAAATGCTGAGATATAGCACATAACTAGCCCACGTCTCCTCCTACCCTTCCTCAGCCTTTCTCTTCTTCTCTCCCCTCTTTCTGTCCATCACCTCCTCATCTCCCTATCTATCCATCTCATTCTCCCACCACTCTATAGATTCCCCTCCCCCTATTATTGACCATCACTTCCTCTACCTTCTCCCTCTGTCCATCTCCTCCTCCCTCTCCTATATTTATATCTCTTCTTGCCACTTCTCTCCCTATCCATCCTCTCGTGGCTGCTGTCTCCATCTCCTCCTCCATCCATCTCGACCTTCCCAGGCATGCCCACCTGCACGTGTAGCCCTTGAAAAAGTGGTTGATGAAGCAGGCTGGTACTAATCCCACAAGATGCATCTTGTGCAGCATAGTCTATACCCTAAGAGCTTGGAACCCATGATGTGTAGGCTGCCATGCAAAGCAGGCCAACATTACTCCAACACAACATGCCTGTTGTGCTGGGCAGCCTATACGGCAGGGTTCAAATGGCTCTGAGCACTATGGGACTCAACTGCTGAGGTCATTAGTCCCATAGAACTTAGAACTAGTTTAACCTAACTAACCTAAGGACATCACAAACATCCACGCCCGAGGCAGGATTCGAAACTGCGACCGTAGCGGTCTTGCGGTTCCAGACTGCAGCGCCTTTAACCGCACGGCCACTTTGGCCGGCCTATACGGCAGGGGCTTTATAACATCCATGTATGTATCTCTGTAAATATTAGAGCTAGAGCATTATAAACACCCTATGTTGGTCGTCTCAGAGCTAGGAGTTTGTCAGATTGGGTCCATGTCAGCCCAAGGGCCTGGGATGAGCTCTTACAAATACATACATACGCTCAGTTTTGTATATACAGGGTGAGTCACATAAGACATAACACCCCTTTCATTTCATGATTGGTTACACATATCGAAACATTACAGCATCAAGGGGCACATATGTTTTTGTTTGGTTAATGTTTTTAGTGTTGATGTCAACTGAGATATTGAACTAAGTAGGTTTTTTTTTTTAATTTTTAATTTTCTTTTATGCAACTGTATACTTTTTATAACTGCATTTAATAGCTCTTGAGAAGACATTTACAGTGATATATCATTTGTTAATATTGACACTGAAACCTGTCATAAAAAAAATAAAAAAGTCCCAGAATTTGAGAGCTCAGTGGCCGGAAACGGTGTCCGACGCAAACACTGCTAAGCAGGCATCACCGTCCAGTCTGTGTAGTTGTATAGCATTAGGTAGGCCTGTGCTATGAGCACCCCTTGAACCAACTTACGACTTAGATGCAGGTTCACCATGTATCCTCCCAGATTTACATGAGCTCATAGAGAGAAATCAACTGTTCATTCTTTAAAAATAAAGAGGTCTCATTCACTGCAAAAAGCAACTACTGTATTAAATATCTAAATGTTGACCTATCTTTTCCTGTATGTAGCTGTGTACTTCTTAGAGGTAAAATACATGCTGTTGGGCTACTGTCGATACCTACACTTGTCTAAATTATATTGTATGGGATACAGTCACTGAACTAAACATTTTATTAAAAATACTTTGGTGACCACATGTACACTGCAAGATAAATATTCTACTTAACGAAATGTCATATCATGCTCAACATAATCATGTAATGACAGTGTTATCAGCAATGTACAACACACACTGTCTGCTTATTTGAGATTGCTGCGCAATTTCATACACATGTAAATGAAATAAACAGTTTACTAACAATGATTTGGAACCACCGAAACCACATTACATAAATTTTGTCCTCCAAAAACATAACTTTATCCTTTATTTACACATGTGGTCAAGCCATTGACCATGGACTGAAAGACACATTTGCAGTCACTGTTCGAAAAAATGATGAACAGATGTAATTAGAGTGAATTGTATGGTAGAGCATGCACTAATGATTTGATGACACATATCTTCTGGCGTACTAGGGGCTTCATCATAGACTGCATCGTTGAGTGCTTCAGACAGAAACAAACCAAGAGGAGTCGAATCAGGAGACTTTACAGGCCATTTGATAACAGAATTTCATCCAGCCAAGCATTCAGGAAAGTTCTCATTCAATAGCTGCGTTGCAACATAGAATGAGTGAGATGAACAACTATCATGTTGCAGGTATATATGCTGTCGAATATCCAGTGCTACCTATTCTAGAAGAACCAGTAGAATGTTTTTCAGAAATAGTGTATACGAATGTCCATTTAGAAGGCCTGAGATGAAGTAAGGTCCTACAATGTACACTGGTGTCAAAATTAATGCAAAAAACAAAAATTTTTCAAGGTTTCACTTATTTTGCAGCAACACAGTATAAACAGGCAATAGAAAAGTAGAAACAATGTAATGAATGCATAACATAAACAACTGCAACATGCGTAACTGTAAACAAAAAGTCCTTCATTTTTTTCCAACTTAATGGATTTGCACACACATTCCAAAAACTGGTTAATGTGCTCAGTATGGAGTGTGACCACCTATGGCAGCAATACAGGTCTGACAATGACAGGGCATGCTGTGAATGATGTCATAAATCTCATGTTGAGGCAGTAATGCCCATTGTTCCTGCAGAGCTGCTCGTAAGTCTTTAAGAGTGGTTGGTGGTTGCAAACCACGTCCCTAGTGCATCCCAGACATGCTCAGTGGGTTTCAGATTGAAAGAGAATGCAGGCCACAACCATCCGTGCAATATCTTCTATCTCCAAGAAAGCATCAGCCACATGAGCTCTCTGAGGTCCAACATTATCATCCATCAGTACAAAGTCTGGGCCCACAGCACCTAGCAACAACCGCACATGAGGTCCCAAGATCTTGTCACAATACTTGTCTGCAGTAATCCTTGCGAATTCACCCATGCAGTTTTAAGAAGAAGTGTTCAAGTGGTCAACATAATCCCTGTCCACACCATTAGGGATCTTCCTCATTATTGGTTACTTTTCACAATGTTTGGATCTCAAAACTGTGTTCCACATTCCTTCCAGATGAGAATCCATCGACAATCACTCTCCAGATGGAATCGGGACTCATCTGAGAAAAGAACTTTGGATCACTGTTTGACAGTCCAGGTGCCATGTTGACGACTCCACTCTAAACTTTTCCTTCTGAGAAGATGCATCAGAGGTACATGTACAGCAGGTCTCAGATAATAAAAGTCACTCTGTTGAAGCCTTCTGTACACCATTTGCCTCAATGAATGCCTATGGATGACATGTATTCGTCTCTGCAACACAGTTTGATACATTACTTCCGGTGAATGCTGCGAGGTCAGATGCCACAGCCATGCAGTTCTAAGGGGTACTGTCCTGCGTTTAAAGCCAAATAATGGACCTCTCTTTGTGATGTCACACATGGTCGGCCTTGCCATGGTCTTTGGGATACAGTATTGGTCTCTACAAACTACATCTACATCTACATCCACACTCCGCAATCCACCATACGGTGTGTGGCGGAGGGTACCTCATACCACAACTAGCATCTTCTCTCCTGTTCCACTCCCAAACAGAACGAGGGAAAAATGACTGCCTATATGCCTCTGTACGAGCCCTAATCTCTCTTATCTTTGTGGTCTTTCTGCAAAATATAAGTTGGCGGCAGTAAAATTGTACTGCAGTCAGCCTCAAATGCTGGTTCTCTAAATTTCCTCAGTAGCAATTCATGAAAAGAATGCCTCCTTTCCTCCAGAGACTGCCACCCGAGTTCCTCAAGCATTTCTGTAACACTCACGTGATGATCAAACCTACCAATAACAAATCTAGCAGCCCGCCTCTGAATTGCTTCTATGTACTCCCTCAATCTGACCTGATAGGGATCCCAAATGCTCGAGCAGTACTCAAGAATAGGTCGTATTAGTGTTTTATAAGCGGTATCCTTTACAGATGAACCACATCTTCCCAAAATTCTACCAATGAACCGAAGGTGACTATCTGCCTTCCTCACAACTGCCATTACATGCTTGTCCCACTTCATATCACTCTGCAATGTTACGCCCAAATATTTAATTGACGTGACTGTGCCAAGCACTACACTACTAATGGAGTATTCAAACATTACGGGATTCTTTTTGCTATTCATCTGCATTAATTTACATTTATCTATATTTAAAGTTAGCTGCCATTCTTTACACCAAATCAAATCCTGTCCAAGTCATCCTGTATCCTCCTACAGTCACTCAACGACACCTTCCAGTACACCACAGCATCATCAGCAAACAGCCGCACATTGCTATCCACCCTATCCAAAAGATCATTTATGTAGATAGAAAACAACAGCGAACCTACCACACTTCCCTGGGGCACTCCAGATGATACCCTCACCTCCAATGAACACTCACCATCGAGGGCAACGTACTGGGTTCTATTACTTAAGAAGTCTTCGAGCCACTCACATATTTGGGAACCAATCCCATATGCTTGTACCTTAGTTAGGAGTCCGCAGTGGGGCACCAAGTCAAACACTTTCCAGAAGTCAAGGAATATGGCATCCGTCTGATACCCTTCATCCATGGTTCGCAAGATATCATGTGAAAAAAGGGCGAGTTGCGTTTCGCAGGAGTGATGCTTTCTAAAGCCGTGCTGATGCATGGACAGCAACTTCTCTATCTCAAGGAAATTCATTATATTCAGACTGAGAATATGTTCGAGAATCCTGCAACAAACCGATGTTAAGGATATTGGTCTGTAATTTTGAGGATCCATCCTTCTACCGTTCTTATATACAGGTGTCACCTGCGCTTTTTTCCAGTCGCTCGGGACTTTACGTTGGGCAATAGATTCGCGATAAATGCAAGCCAAGTAAGGAGCCAATGCAGTAGAGTAGTCTCTGTAAAACTGAGTTGGAATCCCATCAGGACCTGGCGATTTATTTATTTTCAACCCATTCAGCTGCTGCACAACCGTAGGGATGTCTACTACTATGTCCTCCATACAGGAATCTGTACGAGGCTCAAACAGCGGTATGTTTGTACGATCCTCCTGCGTGAAGGATTTCTCAAATGCTAAATTTAAAATTTCAGCTTTCGTTTTGCTATCGTCCGTTGCCAGCCCAGACTGACCAGTGAGTGACTGGATGGAAGCCTTCGACCCGCTTACCGATTTTATGTAAGACCAGAATTTCCTTGGGTTTTCAGCAAGATCTTTTGCTAAGGTGTGATGATGGTAGTGGTTGTATGCTTTGCGCATCACTCTTTTTACAGCAGCACGAATCTCTACTAACTTTTGCCTGTCCTCATTCTCCCGATCTTTCTTGTACCGCGAGTGCAACTGTCTTTGCTTCCTGAGCATTCTCTGAATTGTGCTGTTAAACCACGGTGGGTCTTTTCCGTCCGTAACCCACTTTTTTGGCACATACTTCTCCAATGCATGATTTAAAATGTGTTTAAAATTTGCCCATAATTCTTCCACATCCATTGTACCAGAAGTAAATGAAGTCGATTCATTTACTAAGTTGGATGCTAACAACTGTCACCACACTTGAGAAACAACAGAACGATTCACATTAATCCAGCAGTCCACATCAGCTTGTGACTGTCCTGCTTCCATTCTCCCCAGGCCCTCCAACGCAGAGGGTCTGGTAGGCATCTTCTCTGTGCCATGATGCACCGTTTGTAACCGTGTACACAACAATTGTGGATATGGGACTACCCAGCAAGCACTACCCCATTTAATAGATGCCCTAACGTCATCGTTGGTGCAGTTTTCCCTTACGGAATGCCACCTTCTGTGATCGTAAGGACATGTTTTGGCAGATTGTACGATTATATCATGAGTGAGATGCAGGACAGGGAAATAGCAGATTATTGCTTTAATTTTGGACACCTATGATGCCACACCATAAGTTTACGCTCCATGGCCATTGATGTTGCACCTGATGAAGGCAGTGTGGATTTTCGGCTGCCCAGTAGTGCATATTATACAAATTTACATTAGCATGGTTAGTAAACATTGCTTCATCGGTAAAAAACACACGTTGGAAAAACAAAGGGTCGTCTCTCAGTTGCTGAAGGGCAAACCAATAAAATTCTGTACGACATTCAAAATCATGGTCATCGAGTTCCTGATGTATTGATAGGTTATAGGGATCGAAATTATGTTGGTGCAGGATGCGAATGACACTTGTCTAGCTGATTCCACATTCCTTGGCAATATGTCTCGTACCACTGTGCGGATTCATTAGCATCATAGCCAGAACAGCTCCGTCGTGTTCTCTGTTAGTTGCCGTAATGTTTCTTGTCTGCTTTTCGACGTTCAAGCAGTCTGTCTGCACTAGCATCTTAATAATTTGTGCAATTGCCTTATGTGTCAGACACTGGCAAACCAGATAGATAGCCCCATGCCACTGTATTGTTTTTATGGCATTTCTTTTACATTCACCATCTAAATGTAGTATATCCAACTTCTCCTCATTTGTGTACATGTCTGCACACTACAAATATTGAAGCAGAAATGAGCAGCCTGCAGTACAGACAAGTCAACACAAAAATGTGTTTACATTGTCAAGCAGTGTTGCGCGAGAGCGCTGCTTGGCAGTCTTTGCATCAGTGATTCCAGCCACTGTGCTCTCAAATTCTAGGACATTTCTTGATTTTTTTAAATGATGGGTTTGAGCATCAACATTAACAAACACCATATCACTGTAATTGTCCTCTCTAGAAGTATTGAAAACAGCTATAAAAAGTATATGGTTCCATTTAAAAAAAAAAAGACTACTTGCTTCAGTATCTCCATTGATACCAGCACTAAAAATATTAATCAAATAAAACAATACATGCCCCTCGACGCTCTAACATTTGCGAAAGCTGCATTTTGATACGTGTAACCATTCACGAAATAAAAGGGGTATCACATCTTATGTGACTCACCTTGTATACTAGCCTCTTACCCGAGGCTTCACCTGCGTACATGTATATCACATATAATGTGCACGTCTCTTGGACTGTTTCCTCCTCCCCACTCTCTGCCCATCACCTCCTCCCCTCCCTATTGGTCCATCTGCCTGTCCCACCTCTCAGCCCATCTCCTCCTCCCTTCTCTCTTTCTGTTAATCTCCTCTACCCCCACTATCTCTGTAATCTCCTCGTCCGCCTCCCTCTATGTCTTTACATCCCCTCCTGTCCCCTCTCTCCCTACCCATCTCTTCCTGACCCCTCTCTTCCCACACACCTCCTCCTTGCCCCCCTCTCTGACTGACTATCCCTTCCTGCCCCACTCTCTCTTTCCTTCCATCTCCTCCTCAATCCATCCCATCTGCACATGTGGGCCCTACAAAAAAGTTTGTTAAAGCAGGCTGACAATACTCCTGCACAACATGCCTGCTGTGCTGGGCAGCGTACCCGTCAGGGACTTGAAAACCATTTCTTGTCGACGATGTGTAGACTACCCTGCAAAGAAGGCCGATATTATTCTCACACAACACACCCTATATGACAGGGGCCTTAAAAACACCATTAAAGCTAGAGTGTTATAAACCTCCCTGTGTTGGTCCCCTCGAGGCAATGAGTTTGTGTGTTAGATTTTCTCCACTACAGTCCACGACCTGGGAAGAGTTCTTACACATACATACATCCCCCCCCCCTCTCTCCCCCCCCTCTCCCTCCCTCCCTCTTTCTCTCTCTCTCTCTCTCTCTCTCTCTCTCTCTCTCTCTCTCTCTCTCTCTCACACACACACACCTCTGTGTGAACGCCCCTCCCGAGGCACATCCATCCCTGCATGTAGACCTTGGAAAAGAGATCAATAAAGCAGGCTGGTACTATTCCCACAACAAGCGTCTCATCCCAAGAGCTTGGAACCCATGACATTTATTCTTCTCTGCAACACAGCTTGATGCATTACTTCCGGTGAATGCTGCGAGGTCAAATGCCAGGTAGGGGCTTACAAAAACTTCTGTATCTCTGCATGTGTGTGCGTGTGTGTGTGTGTGTGAGTGTGTGTGTGTGTGTGTGTGTGTGTGTGTTTGGAATTTATGGGCACTCTACAGCAAGGTTATAAGTGCCCCTACAAATATTTAAAAAATTATTTTATGGATAAAATGGCTAATAATGTTATCACACAATTAGGAGTGAAGCTACAAAATGATACACACTCACTCTCACCTCACTTGTGTTAACCCATGCAATCACTTTGCCTCAGATGCCGCAATATGACGGAGAAAGGGTGAAAGGTGCTATACCTGGGATCAAAACATAGTTAAAATGACAGAGGAAGTAAAATAATGGCACAGAGAAGCGTGACTGGCTGACCACATACAAAAAAAGAATGGGTGAGCCAGTGGCCCTGTTAACATATAAAGAACATCTTCCTAAAATTTTATGAAGCAAGTTGGACATGGCACAAAACTAAAAAACTCCCACCACATTTGTTTGAATTCTACTTAAAATAGAGGGCAGATGTCGGCAAGTCTGCCACTGCCATCTGGTCTGAAAATAAAACACAGTTTAATAAAATGTGGCACACTGTGATATGTACACCACAAGCACCAAACACTGGAGGATCATCTCAATTCATGCACCGTAAGGCTGTGGCCTATGTGAAGATGAGTAAGGAGGACATCATTTTGCCTGTATGGCTACAAGAAGGTACACTACAGCCACGTTGTGGGCTTTACTAGACACAGCCTACTGTCTGTCACTTCCAGCCACTCCCCCTCCATTGTTGCATGCCTCTGTACAGTGAGTCAATAGCATGCATGAAGATGGCACACTGAACTAACTGAGGATCTTAACACACCTTCTTGGCTGCTGTATCTGCCCTCATATTCGCTGTAATACTCATGTACTGTGGCACCCAGCAAAAAGACACCACTTTTGCCTTTCTAGTCTGAGGAGGGCATCCTGAATATTCTTGACTACTTTATCTGCAGGGTACAAGTATTGTAGAGAGTGAAGGGCACTCAGGAAATCGACACAAAGAAGGAATTTAGCACTTATAACAATCCCATCTGTCCAGTGCCCACAAGATTACATATAACTCTGTACAGAATACAGTAAACGTTGGAGGCAAATGAACAAGAGGACATGATCGTTTTTATGCAGATAAAAGAGTGTGTGTGTGTGTGTGTGTGTGTGTGTGTGTGTGTGTGTGTGTGTGTGTGTGTGTGTCCATTTTAATCATTCTAGTCATATTTTTAATTTACGTGACTTGCATATGAGGGACTCCCTTTTCCTTTTAAACACTATGAGCTTTCTGGGTCTCATTTTCGACTCCAAACTGTTGTGGTTACCACACCCAAAGACTCCAAAGGCAAGGGCCCAGAACATCTTAAAGTGTCTTAACCAAAGGTCCTGGGCAGCAGTTTTATAGGGCTTTTGTGTGATTGCAGCTAGACTAATTCCATTTCACCAGCATACCACACCACTGCTCGTACTGCTTCTTTAGTAATCATCCATGGGCAATGAGGCCATCTAGGATCTGCATGAAATGCGAAGTGGTGTCACTTGGTGTGGAGCAAGTTCAGCCCCAGACCCATATTTAGTGTAGTACATGAGAGGTTGCACTCCTGCATATGTTTTTAATATGTTGTTTTAGGACATTTTAATTAAGCCTCACAACTCTCTAGCAGTATTTATAGATGGATCTACACACACACACACACACACACACACACACACACACACACACACACACACACCTGCAGAAAACTGAAAACCCATCTTTGCAGCCCATTCCTCAAACCTCTGCACTGCAGTGCAGATTGGAAATGACAAGTTTCTGATGCAATACTGGAGGAGGAATAGAAAGCTGCAAAATTGTCCACAAATAAGGAACATTATACAACACTCCTTACCGTTGGCGTGATACTTGATGCTGTTTATGGCTATGGCAAAGAGGGTAACATTTAAAACACTGCCCTGAGGAACACCATTCTCTTGCTCAAAACAATCTGATAACATGTGACCAACTCTAGAATCTAAACAAAGCGCTTGGGCAGGAAGGATTGTACAAAGATCAGGAGGTGGTCACAGAAGCCCCATTTGTGCAGCTGTCCTAGAATACTTTTGTATGAAATTGTGCACCATCTCTAATGAGCTTGATGTCGATGGAACATTAGATCCATTCTTGCCCCTCCTTTGATGTCAAAGAATATACCTAGACAGTGAAGTTTATGTAGGAAAGCGTGCTGAATTGCCACTTCTAGCAGTATAAAATTATCGACAATCGCCTCCTGAGTCCACAGTGTGAGTAGCTAATGAGTTGCCTGGTCTCCATCATCCAGTCTAGATGACATTTAAGTATTTTTTGCAGGGTCTTTCCTATGCAGCTCATTAAGGCAACACTCCAGTAACTATTGGGACACATTTTGTCCTTTCTTGGTTTGAGGATAGGTGTCAAGGAGGATTTTCTTTGACACTGCTGGCAAATGTCGAAGCATGCTGTACCGGATTTGCTCATCACTGGGTGCAGTATCATGAGCCTCAGGCAGCAAAGAAGCCGGCTCCCATACAAAGAAAGGGCAGTTTTAAGACTCAGAATCGTTGGATCTTAAGTCCACCTGGTGCCTCTACACTCACATGCTAGCAGCAGAACGCTGGATCCTGGCTGGCATGGACAATAGTCATTGCAGAACACTCTGCCATCTGGGTAATGTTTCTGGGTGTTCTTTGGGGACACTCTTGTTTCGGCAATGCTCCTATTGGTTAACAACTATGTTTACCAGAAATCCACCTGACAGCTTCCCATACTGTTATAGAACAAGTGGAAGGGTTGATAGAACCCTAGAACACTTACCATGAACTTTTCTTGCTCTCGTTGAAGAGGCATCAAGTCTTGGCCCTTGCCACTCAAAAGGCTGCAAGGTTTTCTGCCGTTGGGTGGTCATTAAAACTGTCAGCTGCATGCATAACCCAGATTACCAAAATGCACTCAATAGTCCACCAAGGGACAGGTGGCCTCCAAAGTTTACCTGTGGATTAAGGAGATGTCAGAGGCATGGGGAACCACTCACGTGATGTGTTCCATCCAGTTCTGGATGCCGTCCTGGAATTCAAACACAACCAGATCGCTGAACAGTGTCCAATCAGCTCTGCTGATCATCCTTCATGGCTGTGTCCTTTCAGGGAGAGCTCCATCCAGTAGTTGAATCCAGAGACGGAAGTGGTCACTGGAATGAGGATCATCAGTGACTTCCCACTGAATGGATTCTGCAAGAGCTGGAAAGCATGAAGAGAGGTCGATGGCTGAGGATGACCCAGTAGCAGTACAGAAATGAGTATGAGTGCCTGTGTTGAGGAAGCACAGCTTGTGAGATGTCATAAGACTCTCCAAAACACGACCCTGAGAGCAAGTAGAGGTCGAGCCCCACAATACATGATGGGCACTGAAGTCTCCCAGAAGGAGAAATGGTCGGGGGAGTTGTTCTAAAGAACCGTTAGAGCCTCAGAATCTACGCATTTTGCAGAGGAAAATACAGGAAGCAAACAGTGATCCTGTGACACACATGAATTTCAACTGCAACTGCTTGCATATCAGCAGCCAGGGAGTAGAGCAGAAGAGAGGTGCGCCTTACTGACAAACAAAGCGACACCTTCCTTGATTCTTGACGCCAGTCAGATGATCCTTGTGGTGGAGGTTGTAGCCCCATAGCACAGGGACACAAGATGCTTCAAAATCTGTTTCCTGCAAACACAAGTACAGAAGGCATTTCTGTGCTAGGAGTTTTAGTTCTTCCAGATGTGTCCTGAAGCCATTAATGTTCCACTGTAGTATGGGAGCCATATATTATGGGGGTAGCACTGTCACTTTATCTTTCCATCAGAGAAGAAAACCCCTAATGTGTGGGGGCTCAGTCTTGGGGCGAGATGGATGCCCCAGGCAGATATCAATGTCCATTAGCTCTGAAGAAGAATCATGAGAGACGTCAGAGCAGATGATGTGAACAATGTTGAACTGTTTACTTTCCAACTCCATCAATAGTTGATACTTTTCCTTTGATTTTTTGGCCTGGATGGGCTTCGAAGCAGCAACCGCAGCTACGGTAGTGGCAGCACTGGATGGTTAACCAGACTGAACATTTGCATGGGCAGGGAGCCCTGTAATGTTGGCAACAACAGCCTTTTCTAATGTTCTGGTGAGAGGTATGGGCTTCGAAATAACCATAGCAGCACAACTGCATTGTCAGATGCGGGTACTAGTGCCAACAGTAGCAATCTCCGTTTGTGTAGCGGCATCAGTTTTCTGAAGTGACTGTCAAACTTCAGAAATGACCTAGTGAACATGGGGAGGGGGGCTGCATAGCTCTATAGATATTTTTAGCCTCACCACATGACATTTGCTTTGTTGTTTTACTCTCCTGTATCTTCCTTTCTTCAAATGAGACAGTTCAGTCCCCACTCTAGACAGAGTGATCCCAGAACAATTTACACACTTGAGAGCAGGTGAACAACTGACTCGTTTGTGGGTGGCCTTACCACATTTACCACAAGTGGCTTCTCCTTCACAATCAAGAATATTGTGCACATAGTTCTGGCATTTGAAACAACACATTGGGTTGGAGACATAAGGCAAAGAAAACCTGCCTTGACATTCTCTAAAAGTTTTATGCTGTTGAAAGTCAGTGTATACAAATCTGATTTGATCAGATCGCCATCGACCCTTTTCATAATGTTTTGACATCAACATTCCTTCTTGGGTCCACTCAGTTTTCAGATCTTCTTTGGGAATATCCACCGGATTTCTGCAAGTCACAACACTGTTGCTGTAGTTCAAGGTGCTGTGTAGTTCAGTTTCGATTACATACTCCCTGAGCCACTGAGATTCCTGGAGATTCTTTACTTGTTGGGAATTAGACGTTTCTACCAACTGTTTCCCATTTCGCAAGTGTTTGACAGATTTTAAAGTTCCAGCAGTAATCTCTAAACCTTTTTGGATGTAGAAAGGTTAAACTTTCTCAAAGCTGCCCTCTTTCTGTTTAACTATTAGGAACACATTCTGACCACAATCATGGATTTTGTTACTATAAACTGAAAAACGCGGTGTAACCCCAGAGTTTAGAGGATTAGCTACATGAGCTCTTTTGTTAGATTAGGTGTTGGTACCTAAAAGCAGCTCACCCATTCCGTTGGGAGAAAGAGGAGGAGAAACTTTTGAGGGTTCCATCTTAGTCCATGAGCAACTAAGGACAATGATTACCTCAGACAGAGCCCCACTTCCCTGAGTAGGCCTTATACAACTGAGTTTCGTTGGAGGTTGCCCACTAATGACTGTTCCACCTCAACAGCCAAGCATCTCATCTCATCGGCGTGCAACACACCTTGAGATTGAGGGATTGTTTATAGATGTTTCTACCATCCTTGTGATCAAGCCAAGATCCAAGTTCCTTGTGGCACACGATGTTCCACTGCTGCACCATATAGTGGTCACTGAAGGATTATAAGAGGTTACAGCGACAGAGGACTGGGGGCGCTCACCAGTCGCCAGTTCAGGAACCCTGGGGTCGCCAAACCTATGCCCAGCAAACGAGTGCTGAACCCCTGAGGGCTCTATCTCCATAAATATTAGAGATAGAATGTTACAAACCGCCCTTATGTTGGTTCCCATGGGCCAGGACTTTGAGTGCCAGATTTGGCTCACATCAGTCCAGGTGCCTGGGAGGAGGTTTTACAAGCCCATACATACGCTCAGCTTTATACTACATTTTTTTCCCTGTGGCTTCACCTGCGTACATGTACACTCCTGGAAATGGAAAAAAGAACACATTGACACCGGTGTGTCAGACCCACCATACTTGCTCCGGACACTGCGAGAGGGCTGTACAAGCAATGATCACACGCACGGCACAGCGGACACACCAGGAACCGCGGTGTTGGCCGTCGAATGGCGCTAGCTGGGCAGCATTTGTGCACCGCCGCCGTCAGTGTCAGCCAGTTTGCCGTGGCATACGGAGCTCCATCGCAGTCTTTGACACTGGTAGCATGCCGCGACAGCGTGGACGTGAACCGTATGTGCAGTTGACGGACTTTGAGCGAGGGCGTATAGTGGGCATGCGGGAGGCCAGGTGGACGTACCGCCGAATAGCTCAACACGTGGGGCGTGAGGTCTCCACAGTACATCGATGTTGTCGCCAGTGGTCGGCGGAAGGTGCACGTGCCCGTCGACCTGGGACCGGACCGCAGCGACGCACGGATGCACGCCAAGACCGTAGGATCCTACGCAGTGCCGTAGGGGACCGCACCGCCACTTCCCAGCAAATTAGGGACACTGTTGCTCCTGGGGTATCGCCGAGGACCATTCTCAACCGTCTCCATGAAGCTGGGCTACGGTCCCGCACACCGTTAGGCCGTCTTCCGCTCACGCCCCAACATCGTGCAGCCCGCCTCCAGTGGTGTCGCGACAGGCGTGAATGGAGGGACAAATGGAGACGTGTCGTCTTCAGCGATGAGAGTCGCTTCTGCCTTGGTGCCAATGATGGTCGTATGCGTGTTTGGCGCCGTGCAGGTGAGCGCCACAATCAGGACTGCATACGACCGAGGGACACAGGGCCAACACCCGGCATCATGGTGTGGGGAGCGATCTCCTACACTGGCCGTACACCACTGGTGATCGTCGAGGGGACACTGAATAGTGCACGGTACATCCAAACCGTCATCGAACCCATCGTTCTACCATTCCTAGACCGGCAAGGGAACTTGCTGTTCCAACAGGACAATGCACGTCCGCATGTATCCCGTGCCACCCAACGTGCTCTAGAAGGTGTAAGTCAACTACCCTGGCCAGCAAGATCTTCGGATCTGTCTCCCATTGAGCATGTTTGGGACTGGATGAAGCGTCGTCTCACGCGGTCTGCATGTCCAGCACGAACGCTAATCCAACTGAGGCGCCAGGTGGAAATGGCATGGCAAGCCGTTCCACAGGACTACATCCAGCATCTCTACGATCGTCTCCATGGGAGAATAGCAGCCTGCATTGCTGCGAAAGGTGGATATACACTGTACTAGTGCCGACATTGTGCACGCTCTGTTGCCTGTGTCTATGTGCCTGTGGTTCTGTCAGTGTGATCATGTGATGTATCTGACCCCAGGAATGTGTCAATAAAGTTTCCCCTTCCTGGGACAATGAATTCACGGTGTTCTTATTTCAATTTCCAGGAGTGTATGTCATATGTAGTGCATACATCTCTTGGTCCATCTCCCCCTCCCCTTCCTATCTATGCATCTCTTCCTCCCACCTCACATCTTCTCTTCCCTCCCTTCTTTCTGCCCAACTCCTCCTCCTCCTCCTCCTCCTCCTCCTCCTCCTATGCCTCTCTGTCAATCTCTCCTCCTTCTTCTGTCTTTATGTCTCCTGCTGCCTCCCCTCCATACCTATCCCCTCCTACTTCCCCTGTCCCCCTAGCCATACCCTCCTGTCCCCCCCTCCCCCCCCTCTTTCTCCATCCATCTCACCTGCACCCATCTGGATGTGTAGCCCCCACAAAAGAAGTCCATAAACTAGGCTGGAACTTCCTCCACAACACGTCCCTACAGCAGCACAGGCCGTATGCCAAGGGCTTTTAAACCCTTTTTTCACATGACGTGTAGGATGCTACACAAAGCAGGCCAATGAAGCAAGCTAATACTACTCCAACACAACATGCCTCTTGTGCTGGGCAGCATACTCGTCGGGTTCTGGATAATAGTCTAGTGAAGTTAGCACCCGACTTTCGAGAAATAAATAAATAAATATATATATATATATATATATATTCAGAGACCTTGAATAGTTCTACGGAATTTCGCGAAGAAAACAGTAACACTTGGCAAAATTTTAATCTTGTAGAAAAACTATCAATTTGCGAAAGTATAAAAATTGTGGTCACAGTTCTGGATAACACCCCAAGAGTTCTACTGGAAACCTTAATGAAATTTTTGTGCAGGTAATAGTTTCTGAAATAAATGAAATAATGAGGGACCCACTTTCACAATCGAAAATGTACGAAATTGCACTAGAGTTATGATGACAGTTCAGATCACAGTTCTGGGTAAAACCCCAAGAGTTTTATCGAAAAACTTATTGTAATTTCTTGTGGAGATATTCGTTTATAACTACAATAATGTGGGACCTACTTCACTAACATACAGCTTTTCAATCGGAAGCTGAGCTTCGCTGTCCTACACCTACATCTATACTCTTCAAACCACCGTGAGGTGCATGGCAGATGGTAAAACCCATTGTACTTGTTATTAGGATAACTTCCTGTCGGCCCATCATGTCGACTGTCGTTATGTATCCGAGTGCTCACAACCTCAGCAATCTAACGGTAGTTGCCATTTTTTTGCCTACTTAATGCGTTGTACCACAGCAATTTTAACTTAATTTGGTATTAGTTGCTACAATTGTGATCGGATTTGAAGACAGCTGTCTCTATAACGTGCTATCACGAACTCTTGTACTTCAGATTTCGATATATACTGGGATTTTCCAGTATTCCCACATTTGCGAAAAAAATAGTCATTCTGAATGGCGCTCCAAGAGTTCCACAGAAAACACTGATGACTTTTTTTGTGCGGGTAATAGTTTGTGGTAATTGCAATAATGAGAGACCCACGTCCACAGTCGTGTGAAGTTGGCAATCGACTTTCGAGAAATATACATTTTTTCAAAGTTCTTGGTAGATATTTTGTAGTTCTAGGGTTCTCTGTAAATATTAGTTCTGTAGAATTTTACAAACGAAATTTATGATCACAATTCTGAATAGCTCAACAGCTGTGAAGTTGGCAATCTATTTTCGAAAAATACGGTATAGATTTTTCTCAGAATTATTTATATAGATAGGCCTATATAGTATAGTTCTAGAGTTTTCTGCACAAATTTTGAATAGTTCTGTAGGATTTCGCGAAACAAAAATTATAATCACATTTATGAAAAGTTGACTAGCTATGGAGCTGGCACCCGATTTTCGAGAAATACCGGTATACATTTTTTTTCAAATTTCTTGGTAGATATGCTATAGTTCCAGGGTTCTCTGTACTAAATTTGAATAGTTCTGCAGGATTGCGCAAAAAAAAACCAGTAATCGGAAAATTTTAATGTTGTAAAAAATTATCAATTTGCGAAAGTAAAATTGTGATCACAATTCCAGATAGCTCCCCAAGAGTTCTACAGAAAACCTTATTCACCCAGGTAATAGTTTATGACATAAATGAAATAATTGTCAACCCATTTTCACTGCCTAAAATGAACTAAATTGCACTAGAGTTCTGATGACAGTTCCGATCACAGTTCTGGATTACACGCCAAGAGTTTTATCGAAAAACGTAATGTAATTACTTGTGAAGATAATCGTTTATAACTGCCCTAGATGTGATTGGTACATGTAGGTACAAGTCTGCACACATGGTGTCTACTGTCTTTGTGTATCGGAGTGCGGACAACTTCAACAATCTAATGGTAGTTGCCATTTCTTCGTCTACTTATTGCTCTGTATTACAACAACTTTAATTTGCTATTCTTTGCTAAAATTAAGTACCGGATTTGAAGATACCTCTATAATGTGCCTTGACGAACTCCCGGTCCTTCAGTGTTTGATACTTACTGGGATTTTCCAAAATTTATGACATACCGGTACTCGATTTTTTTCACGGAGCATTCAGAAGCGTCATACAATTCAAGTGGGTTTTGTCCATCATGCGTTCGTGACCACAATTGGAAAACGGAGATGGAGATAAGATCTTGTTCAATTAGAAGTGGAACAAGAATTGCTGACTCAAGCTTTTAAATCAATTGATTTACTTCAGTTCAAAAGATACACGCTTATTGGAGCACCAATCATCAATAGCCAGAAATCATCTCTTCGATGACAGGTGAGTGCCATTGTGCTACAGCGGTCAGATAGGGTCGTTTGGTGAAGATAACTCTGGGCCACATTTTTTGATGCGAAGAGTGAGAGAAACTCAGTGAGAGATGGAGTACAGAGAACTTGAGACATGCCTAATTGCCTAAATATAAGTATGTCTGTGGACCTAATTAACAGTTTTAAATGATTTAATTAATGTATCTAATCAACATCTCTTACGCCACAGGAACCTTACATATCATTAATTTGATTCTTTTATCCGGGATCTTGTTTTGCCTTTAATAAATGCCATGGATGAAAAGGTGTGTATTCATCTGTATGTTGTTTCAAAGAGCAATAGGCCTATACAACCGCGTGCCAATGTTTGTTCTAGAATATGTTCATTGCGTAATGAATGCCAGAAATTAGTTGTGGCAGAATCATTTTGATATGAAAAAAGCTTATCAGATTTCATTTTAAACAATCAAATTGTTTTTAAACTAATCAACTCTGTTTCTGTGTCACTAGGAATCTGGATTATATTTTGCTCACAATCTGAAAATGGATTTAAAACTTATGAAAACAATTTTCAATTGACAATTGCAATATTTACATTTTTCAGTGTGTTTGGTCCAACTCTCCAGAGCAAATTCACTCTTTTCTTTCAGTGATGGAAATTGACTCAAATCCTCATTTTATAACTGATAGAATATCAGTTTTAACACAATTTTTAATGGACTGATGCTTTTACTTTCTAGTTTTAAATCTACACTTTGAGATGGCAACTAACTTCATCTAAAAATGCTGAATGAAATTGCTAGTTGTCATGTCATAGGGGTCTTTTTTCAGGTAATGTATTTTCCTGTTATAAAAAAATCAGAAACATTATTTTTCGTGTTTCAAAATGTACTCAGAATTTCCTTTAAAAATACTGCGCCTCACAATGTAGGACAAGCTCACCATACCCCAAATCCAACAATTCACAGCAACATCAGAATTCTCGAGCATTAATCCGGTAACTCTAGTGTTACTCTCATATTTCAGAACCGGTGGGATAACATGCTACTTATTTTAAGTTTCAAGGATTATCTGCACAGTGTCTCTTGGTGTTTAATGCAGTAATATTTTAGTACAGGACGATTTCAAAAGTTTTTGAGCAAACTTTTAAGTGCCATTGATTCTACCTATTGTTGCCAGCAGTCTGTTAGTACACACATTGATGACTTTAAATGTTTGTACCCATAATTTTACTTTTTCGAGTATATCTGATCCTCTTCTTTTAGAATGCAGTACTTCCAGGCTGGCAAGATTTTCGAAGACATTAAAATCAGTTTCAGTAATAAAAATGGTAAACTAGCAACATGTTCGTCGATCTATCCAAAGCCAGAGAAAAGATAGTACAAGAATGGACAACATGTTCCAGTTGCTAAGTCCTGAACATTTGGAGACCGAGAATAACAATCGAATAGATGATTTCCGACTATTGATTACTGGTGCTCCAACAAGCATGTTTTGTGAAGTGAACGTGATACTACCCATAACTCTGATTTCCAACCTGACAATAAACGTATGAAGGTATAAAAACTACTTTAATTGTATGACGCATCTGAACTCCACTTTGAAAAAAATAGCGTATGTCTTGCAAAAGTTGGAAAATCCCACTATGTATCGAACTCTGAAGTACAAGAGTTCGTGAAAGCACATTAGAGAGACAGCTATCTTCAAATCTGGTCATAATTGCAGCAAAGAATATCAAATTAAGTTAAAGTAGTTGTGATACAACGCAATAAGTAACGAAAAATGGCAACTACCGTCAGATTGCTGAGGTTGTCAGCACTCTGATACATAACGACAGTCGACACGATATGTGCGACTTGCACCTACATGCATCGATCAAACAATTATTCTTCCCGTGCTCCATATGTGAATGGAACAGGAATAAATATAACTGGTACAATGGGACTTACCCTCTGCCATGCAACTCACGGTGGTTTGCTTTGTAGCCTAAATGTATACTGATGTAGGGCAGTGAAGCTCAGTTTCCGATCCAAAAGCTATATTTTAGTGGAGTAGGTCCCACATTATTGTCGTTATAAACACTTGGGGTGTTATCCAGAACTGTGATCGGAACTGTCGTCAGAACTAGTGAATCTCGTATATTTTCGGTTTTGGAAATGGGTCCCTTATTTCATTTATTTCATAAATTATTACCTGCACAAAAAGTGTCATTAAGGTTTTCTGTAGAGCTCGTGGGGAGCTATCCAGAATTGTGACCACAAATTTACTTTCGCAATTTTTTTACCGCATTAAGATTTTCCGATTACTAGTGTTTTCTTTGCGAAATTTTGCAGAACTATTCAAGTTTAGAACAGAGAACACTAGAACTATAGCATATATACCAAAAAGTATGAAAAAATGTATATTTCCTGAAATCGGGTACTATTCAACTAGTCAGTTAGCCAACTTTTCATAAATGTGACTCATTTTTTTCGCGAAATTCTACAGAATTATTCAAAATTTGTGTAGAAAACTCTAGAACTATACTATATATATATAAATACTCCTGAGAAAAATCTAGATTTCTCGGAAATAAATTGCCAACTTCACAGTATTCAGAATTGTGAACATAACTTTTTTGGTAGAATTCTACAGAACTTAAAAATATTTACAGAGAACTTTAGAACTATACACTACCTATCAAGAACACTGAAAAAAGTGTATTTCTCGAAAGTCGGTTGCCAACTTCACACAACTGTGGAAATGAGTCTATCATGATTGAAATTACCGTACCTCAAACTGTTATCTGCACAAAAAAACGTCATTAGGGTTTTCTGTAGAACACTTGCAGTGTCATTCACAATTGTTATTTTTTTGCAAATCTGGGAATTATTTTTTCTACAAGATTAAAATTTTCCCGAGTCTTACAGTTTTCCTCGCGAAATTCTGCAGGACTGTTAAAGATTTGTAGAGAAAGCAGAGTGCCAACTTCACATGACTGTGGGTAACCATTTCTTGCTCCTTACCTGTTGGCTGCCCTGCAAGGCAGGTCAGTACTATTTGTTATAACTTGAAGTTGAACACATATATTTCAAGGAAGACGCAATACATGAAAGTCACAGATCAAGTAAACGGAGTAAGACGTGTGTACACTTTTACTGTGAAATTATAACTGAGTCCAAGTCTAGCGGCCGCTGGCTGGCTGGCCGCTTAGGTGGCGGTGCTGCTGCATGGCTGGCAGACAGCGCCGCATGTAGAGGACGCGCGTAATTGCGCGACGACACTTTGAAAGATCGGCGAGTCACAACACTTTTCCCCCCTTTGAATTTTTTACACAGCTCTTGATGGAGGTGGCCTGTAGATTGCTAACATCCATAGGTGTTGTTTGACTGGCCGTAAAGTCTCGAGGAGGAGGCTTCCCGTACGGATGGAAGTGTCCCTGATGATAACGGGTCGAGATGACAGGAGACGTGGGGGTCGAATCTGCTGGGGCCCCGTGCACCAATCTGCCTGTTGCGGCAAGTCCGGTTGTTATAACAGGAGACATGGGCAATGTGTCCGCGTCCGTAGGAGAAGGAGGCGAGTAGAGTTGCTCCGACAGATGATGGACATCTGGTTCCTGCCAGGAGTGGTTGCATCAGTTCTTGTGCTGGCACCGATATGATGGTGAGAGGACTGCGTTAAGAGTAATGAGAGATTCCAGTACCCCGTACGTCAGGTAGAGCCAAAGGTGGCGTAGCGGCATCCGAAACAGGTATTGCTGGCACACGAGGCTGAAGCTGGTCCAAATGGCGCACTGCAACACCCTTGTACGTCTGGATTTCATACATGTGTCAGGCACAGTGTCGTAAGATGCGGCCAGGACTCCATTTTGGTCACCTGCCATATCCCCGCACCCATACAAGGTCGTCGGTGGTGCACCAGCCAAGTGAAGGCGCCCGCAGCCGTGTGGTGGAAGGCCGCAGAAGATGAAGTAGCGTGCGGGGCTGTCGGCCATGTAAGAGCTCAGCCAGGCTGTGGTCGCCCATGGGGGTGAAATGGTAAGAAGCCAGAAACTGGAGAAGCGCATCATCAGCATAAGAAGAAGTCAGGAGTTTCCTCATCTGAGCCTTAAATGTATGGACCAGTCGTTCAGCCTCACTGTTTGACTGTGGATGGAACGGAGGGGCCATGACATGCATGACGCTGTGACGGGCACAAAAATCCGCAAAATCTGAAGAGGCAAATTGCGGACCATTATCAGTAACAAGAGTAGAGAGAAGGCCTTGCAAAGAGAAAATGCGAGCTAGAGCATTGGTGGTTGCCACGGTGGTAGGCGACGTGCAACGGAATATAAAAGGAAAGTTAGAGTAGGCGTCGATAACGAGAAGCCAATAAGTACCTAAAAAAGGTCCTGCGAAGTCAGCATGAATACGCTCCCAGGGCTTCTCAGGCGAAGGCCACGGTGACAAAGATGACTTCGGGGCAGCAGCCTGTTATGCACAAGGGTCGCAGGCAGCGACCAAGTGTGAGGTTTCAGAGTCGATGCCAGGTCAGTATACATGACAGTGTGTCAGAGATTTTGTGCGAGACACACCCCAGTGCCCTTGGTGAAGGAGGCGCAAGACCGAAGCTTGCAAAGACACAGGTACCACTACACGTGGCGAAGCATTTTCGGTGTAAAGGAGGATAACACCATCCCTAGTCGTGAAGGTGGTAATGCAAAGCGTAGTAGTTCCACAATGGATCAGAAGTCTTAGCGGACAGACGATCTGGCCAACCCTTCTGAATACAGTGTAAAACCCGGGAGAGGGTAGGGTCAGAATCCGTAGCAGCCACTAGCCGGTTCCCAGTGATGGGGAACCCGTCCACAACCCGCTGCTCGGCAACATCCATGTGGAAACACAAAAGTTTGTCCCTACTGAATGCCAGATCAGGACCCATGGGAAGGCGAGACAGTGCATCAGCATTCGCATGTTGAGCCGTCAGCCAGAAATGAATCTCATAATTGAAACGAGACAAGTAAAGAGCCCAACGCTGGAGGCGGTGTGCAGCCTTGTCGGGAAGTGACGATGGATGAAACAAGGAAACAAGTGGTTTGTGATCCGTAAGAAGATGAAATTTGGATCCATAGAGAAAAACACCAAACTTATGAAGAGCATAAATAATGGCCAAAGCTTCTTTTTCAATTTGAGAATACATTTGTTGGGTATCCATGAGCGTTTTGGAGGCATAAGCAATGGGTTGTCCAGAACCGTCAGAAAAACGGTGCGCAAGGACTGCACCGACCCCATATTGAGAGGCGTCCATGGCAAGAACAAGATGTTGGCCAGGTCGATAAGTAGCCAGGCACGGGCCCTGTTTCAGCGTAGTCTTCAATTTCTGGAAAGCCGCATCGCATGACGTGGACCAGTGAAAAGGCACGTTTTTATGCAACAGGCGATGCAACGGCTGAGCCACCGAAGCAGCAGATGGTAAACACCTGTGATAGTATGCTATTTTCCCCAAGAAGGCCTGCAGTTCCTTAACATATGTAGGGCGAGGAAGGGCACCGATCGCAGCGACAGTTTGTTGAAGCAGACGAATATCAACCCAAGAGAGTTGAAACTAAGTACGTGATAGATGCCTGAAAAAATTTTGATTTCTGAAGATTACACTTAAGACCGGCAGTTTGTAAGACATGAAAAAGCGTGCGGAGATTTTGAAGATGTTCGTCAGTGGTGGAGCCAGTGACAACAATGTCGTCCCGGTAATTTATACACCCAGGGACAGTGAGCAATAATTGTTCCAAGAATCGCTGAAAGAGAGCAGGGGCACTGGCAACCGCGAGTGGCAATCGTTGGTATTGATAGAGGCCGAAAGGCGTGTTAAGGACTAGAAACTGCCGGGAAGCAGTGTCGAGAGGAAGTTGATGATAAGCTTCTGACAGGTCAAGTTTAGAAAAATACTGGCCTCCAGCAAGTTTAGTGAACAATTCTTCAGGTCGAGGCATAGGGTCTATAAGGCATTGAGCATTTACAGTGGCTTTGAAATCGCCACAGAGATGAATATCACCATTTGGCTTAGCAACGACAACGACAGGAGAGGACTACTCACTGGAAGTGACAGGAAGCAAGACCCCTGAAGCAGTGAGACGATCCAGCTCCCATTTGACCTGATCACGAAGGGCCACAGGAATGGGCCGAGCCCGAAAAAACTTAGGCCGAGCAGTGGGTTGGAGCGTGATATGAGCTTCAAAGTCGTTTGCACGGCCTAACCCAGGAGAAAAAAGGGACGAAAATGTCGTCGACACGGAATCCAATTGAGCGTAAGGAATAGCATCAGAGACGATATTGACAGAGTCATCTATGGAGAACCCAAAAACGCGAAAGGCATCGAAACCAAAAAGATTCTCCACGTTACTATGGTCGACCACAAATATGGGAGCAGTGTGAACGACAGATTTGTAAGATACCTCAGCATCAAATTGTCCCAAGAGAGAAATCTTCTGTTTATTGTAAGTCCGTAATTGCGTAGTGACAGGTGACACGATTGGAGAACCCAACTGAAGATACGTCTCAGAATTGATGATAGTGGCAGCAGAACCAGTATCCACCTACATGCAAACATCTCGACCAAGTATTTTGACAGTGAGGAATAACTTCCTTGAAAGGGAAGAAGTACAATTGACAGACAACACAGAATCAGAATCAGCGTCATGTTCATGAACATCATGTATGCGGTCGGATTTGCAAAAGGATGACACATTACCCTTTTTTTTTTGCGTTTGTGGCACACGGCCCAACATTGTGGACAATCTTCTCGTGAATGTTTCGCAAAACACCGCGGACATGAAGGAAGTTGCAGTGGGTTTTGCTGCAGTTTCTTAGAGGTTTGTTTACGGTTGGGCCCAGGCTGCGCTTGGGAGCGTACTGCGGCCACGTCCGCCAGCGGGGACACGCCACACG
Source organism: Schistocerca americana (assembly GCF_021461395.2). Taxonomy (NCBI): domain Eukaryota; kingdom Metazoa; phylum Arthropoda; class Insecta; order Orthoptera; family Acrididae; genus Schistocerca; species Schistocerca americana. Next base: position 652,593,448 of record NC_060130.1, on the reverse strand, counting down.
CTTCGTCAACATCGCACAGAGGTTGTATTTCCCCGACGTCGCCCCATGCTTCTATTTGCGCTCCAGCGGCGCGAGAAATTTCGGAAAACTGAGCGATACATAGGACTTCATCTAGAGTCGGATTTGCCAACTGAAGGGCACGTTGCCGAATTTCTTTGTCGGGCGCCGATCGGATAATAGCATCACGTACCATGGAATCGGCATAGGATTCTTTGTGAACTTCAGTAACAAATTGACACTTTCTTTTGAATCGGCATAGAATTCTTTGTGAACTTCAGTAACAAATTGACACTTTCTACTGAGGCCGTGAAGTTCAGCAGCGCAAGCGCGATACGATTGATTCGGTTGTTTTTGACAACGATAAAAGGCAACACGAGAGGCTACCACATGCGTTTGCTTTTAAAAATAGACGGACAGAAGTGAGCACATTTCAGCAAAGGACAAAGACGCAGGATCTTTCAATGGAGCCAATTGCGACAACAACCGATACATTTGAGGTGAAATCCATGAAAGGAACAGAGACTTACATGTTTGTTCGTCCGTGAGATGAAGAGCCAAGAAGTGCTGTCGAAGACGTTTTTCGTAATCAGACCAGTCTTCCACCATCTCGTCATAAGGAGGAAAAGTAGGTAGAGACAACGACAAGAGACGCCCCGCATTTGATGCCTCGGCGAAATCACGAATCGCATTTGTGAGAAGCGTTTGCTGTTCTATGAGACCTTGCAATAGTTGTTCTAAAGTAGCCATGGAAACATGTGGGTCAACAATGGAAAAGAAAAATCACTACCTTGTCGACAATTGTTATAACTTCAAGTTGAACAAATATATTCCAAAGAAGACGCAATACATGAAAGTCACAGATCAAGTAAACAGAGTAAGACGTGTGTACACTTTAACTGTCAAGTTATAACTGAGTCCAAGTCTAGCGGCCGCTGGCTGGCTGGTCGCTTAGGTGGCGCTGCTGCTGGATGGCTGGCAGGCAGCGCCGCATGTAGAGGACGCTCGTAACTGCGTGGCGGCACTTTGAAAGATCGGTGAGTCACAACACTATTCACACGAAAGACACCTCTTATGCAGGATAGCCTGTGTCAAAGGTTTAAACACACGTCTGTATCTCCGTAAATATTAGGGCTAGGGCATTATAAACCCCTGCCCACTAGGTTGGTCCTCTTAGAGCAAGGTCTTTGTGTGCCAGATTGGTCCACTTTGGTGCAGTGGCCTAGGAGTAGTTCTTCCACACATATACATGCATATGTTAAGTTTTATACTAGACTCACACAAAACAGTACATAAAGCACAGAAGCAAACCACGGAAATATGCAGCATCACCATATGACGTCTGTTTCACCTTATAACGTATGTTTCTCGCATGGCAAGCTGAACGTGACATGTAGCACAGTTAGCTCATCCAGCAATTTACATCATGGCACCTGGGAATAGCATATGTAATATTGTATATAAGACTTTACTATCACGAATAAATCTGTCCTTATGCACCATGTGTTGTGCCTTCATTTCATACCTATATCGATTTATAGTGGTTAGTGGTGGTTGGGATATGAGGATGGCCGAGGCAGAGTACCATCATACAAGTGCAGCTGGGGCATTCAAGGCAGGGGTAAGGGGGGGGGGGGGGGGGGAGGAAGGGATAGAAAGAAGGTGTGAGGTAGAAGACAAAGAGTGTGTGGGGAGGCAAGGGGAAGGCGGACAGGTTGTGGCAAGCCAGGGTGAAGGAGGACAGGTTGTGAGGATGCATGTGGAAGAGGAAGTAATAAATACATGAGCGAAGCTGGTGTGTGTGTGTGTGTGTGTGTGTGTGTGTGTGTGTGTGTGTGTGTGTGTGTGTGTGTGTGTCGTATTACGTGGTCTCATCTTTTGCACTGATATGCATCCCTCCCTCACCTTTTTCAACAGGTTGCAGCACTAAGCAGCAATGATTGGGCATTGCTCATGCAAAAAAATGGATGAGCAAAATGCCTTGACAGACAAAAAGAAATGGTTGACAGAACCTTACCAGCAACAGTTGAGTCTTGGCTTTCACTGGGGCTCCCAACCCTTTTCGCTGCCGTTCCTTAAAGTATTTTTTATTTGGGATTGTAGTGGTGGACTCACATTTCGTTGCAGGTGACAATCCTACTTGAAACCGTATCACCTTTTTCACAAACCTTGCTGTGAGCCTCTGACACACCTCAAACATCTCAACTCCAATTTTCAGTCAAAAAGTGTGGACTCTATCTGGAAAACACTTTACCAGTGGCAGCTTGTGAGTATACATTCTGGGGGTTCACACATTTTTAGATTCAGGTAAATCCAAGAGTGTGAAATTAATAGCATCTATTGTATAACAGCTATGCTTATCAACAAGTTTATACAACTACAACCACTACCGATAATAATAACAACAGTAATAATAATAATAATATGCATAATTTATCTGACAAAAGAAAGAATTGTTTTTATAGAATTTTGTTGTTTTGTACATAGTTAAGTACAGTTTAGGGCAATAACAAAATAGTGTGTAAGCTTTCGCAACTCTCCATTTTGAACTTTTGTGTAATTGGGAGTTTTCATGCTTTTCCATTTTTTCAGACAAATGTACAAGATCCCAAACATATGTATTAGTTCGTGAATACATTTCCAGGCTGAAAATCAGATAGTCTTATGCTGCTACCGCACAACAACTTGTGCTAACTCTACACTTCCTTGTCAAATGTTTGCTTGTAGTCACACTTATTTGATTTTGTCAGTCTCTCAATCAAAGGATCTGTTCTCAAAGGCCATAGATCCTTTGTGGCTAACTTCTCCTAGTAATTTGCTTTTCTGTTCCCAGAATGAGATTTTCACTATGCAGCAGAGTGTGTGCTGATATGAAACTTCCTAGCAGATTAAAGCTGTGTGCCAGATTGAGACTCAAACTCAGGACCTTTGCCTTTCACAGCCATGTGCTCTACTTACTGAGCTACCTAGGCATGACTCATGACCTGTCCTCACAGCTTTACTTTTCTGTTAGCATTTAAAATATATTCAACATATTCCGTGTTTACAGCGCACATGAAAGCCGATTACCACACAGTAAACAACTCCAAACATAAAGTGCCATATGTGGAAATGATTAAACTCAGTAGTAGTGTCTATGAACTTGGTCACTTGACTAGAATACAAATGAGGCACTGAGATCTGTAAGGGCATAAAGCACACTCCTGCCGAACCCACATATAAGTGATTATCAGAGTAACCGCCAGCCGCGGTGGTCTAGCGGTTCTAGGCGCTCAGTCCGGAACTGCGCGACTGCTACGGTCGCAGGTTCGAATCCTGCCTCGGGCATGGATGTGTGTGATGTCCTTAGGTTAGTTAGGTTAAAGTAGTTCTAAGTTCTAGGGGACTGATGACCACAGATGTTAAGTCCCATAGTGCTCAGAGCCATTTGAGCCATCAGAGTAACCATTGATACAGCTTTTTGTGGATTTTCATGCGTACAATATGGGCCTATAACACAGATAAACCTGACTCTCCATACGGTCAACAGATTTCAGAAGCATGAATAAATGCTACAATCTCACAATCAACAGTTATGTGCTTTAGGCCCTTATGAGTCTCAGCACCTCAAATGGATTACTGTATGATAAAATTCACAACTTAATATACTATAACTCATTCAGAATCCCACAAAATTGGTTTACTGTCAGAACAACTTTAACATACACTGACATCCGATCTAATTTTACTACAATATTTCGTGAGTGAATTAGCATATCTGATGAGTGTGTTATCATCTAGCAGGATTTATGCCAAGCAAATGGAGATAAAGTTTGCCATAGTGTGCTACCACCTGGTGGCACTGGCGTAAACTTCCAGTTAAGTAGGAAGGGCTAGCTGTGCAAATCATGAGACATGCGTATTGTTTATGAGATCAGTATGTATTTGGCCCATAAGGCAATTAAGTCATGTGGCAAAAGTTCCTTAAAACGTGAACAACTGAAGATGTGCGTGCAACAATGATGCTAAGTTTCACAAAGTCTAGAGGAGCAGTAGTGCATAGATTTAAGTGCTGTATCTTTCAGATCTATGTTACATATAACAGCATTCAAATAAAAATAACCAATAAAAAATTAGGGTGTTCATATGCTGTTACATAGCAGCAGCTACTGCAATTTACGGAACTGTATACCATCTGGGACGATCGCTTGATAGCTCCCATAACTTATTCCGTCCTGTTCTGTAATTTCTAATACTCTTGTCCAGCAATTGCCTTCAAGAAAGTCTCAAGCCATACAAATGTTTTCATCTGTAATGCTGGTCTGAGGATGGGGTGATTGTGTTGCTGATTTTCCACATGTTCTCATCATTCCTTGAAATCCTTATGCCAGGCAAATATGTGCGTTGTTGACAATGTTTGATCGAACTGTGCAGTCAGTCTCCAGAAAATTTCTGTCTCTTGAAGTCCTTCACGAGCAAGACATTTTACAATTATGCACTGTGCTGTGGAAGGGTGCACCTATTGCTCTGACATTGTTAGCATTACTGACAACACTTGTGGAAGTATGTAACGGCCAGCTATCCCCATTCCTAATGGCCCCACCCAACAACACTAGAAGCATGGGTCTGGTTCTACCATCTGTTGATGCTGAGGAACAAAAATCCTGTTTATATGTGATTCACTCTCATATGTATGAGGAAAAACTCCTTCTATGCACCTGGATCGAAGTGTCCCAAATTTGACATACAGTTCTGTGCCCCAAGAGGACTGATACAAGGGGGTTTATAATGCTCCAGCTCTAATATTTACAGAGATTCCGACATATATGTTTTTAAGCCACTTTAGTGTAGGCTGCCCTGTGTAAGAGCTCCTTCCAGGCCCCAGGACTGAAGTGGTCCAAATATGACACACAAACTCCTTGCCCTGAGAGGACCAACACAGGGGGTTTATAATTCTCTAGTCTAATATTTAAGGGATACCGACATGCATATGTGTAAGCCCCTGCAATGTAGACTGTCTTGCATGATAGGTGTGTTGTTTGGGAATAGAATTGACCTACCTTATTGACCTGCTTTGCAGGACATTCTACATGTCATGGGAAAAAAAGGGTAGTACCCAGACTGATTTATCATCCTCTTTTGCAGAGGCTACATGTGTGTATGGTCATGCCTGGGGGAGGTTGAGATGGACAGAGGAGAGCAAATGGAGAGAAAGGGGAGGGGGGAAGGGCCATATATCTGTGTGTGTGTGTGTGTGTGTGTGTTGGATCTCCTCCTAAACCCCACAATCAAGTTGAACTAAATTTGGCACAAAAACAGTATGCTTAACCAGAATCACCACTGTGACGTTTATAACTTCCTCACTCCAATAGGAGACAAGCTGCAACTAATAATTTTTTCAGCCCCCAAAATATAGGCTGCTCTCCACAACAGGTGTGTTCTGTTGGAGTTGTATGTAATACAAGCCTGCCTTATGACCTGCTTTGCTCCCAAAACAAATTATTTTTAAGGCCCTGATATGTAGGCTGCTCAGTACAACTGGAGTGTTGTGTGAGTAGTAGTAGTAGTAGTAGTAGTAGTAGTAGTAGCAGTACTGGCCTGCTTTACTGACCTGTTTTGCAGAGCTACACAGGAGGAAGATTGAGATGGACAGAAAAAAAAATGTTCAAATATGTGTGAAATCTTATGGGACTTAACTGCTAAGGTCATCAGTCCCTAAGCTTACACACTACTTAACCTAAATTATCCTAAGGACAAACACACACACCCACGTCCAAGGAAGGACTTGAACCTATGGTGGGACCAACCGCACAGTCCATGACTGCAGTGCCTTAGACCGCTCTGCGAGATGGACAGAAGAGGGGCAGGAAGGGATGGATAAAGAGAGAAGGCGGAAGGAGGGGAGGAACACAGAGGGGACAACAGGAGATGGACAGAGAGAGAAGGGGATGAACAGACAGAGGGGGGACGAGATGGTTATAGAGAGGAGTGGGAAGGAGATGAACAGGTAATGAGTTAGGATGACATGGACAGGGAGAGATGTGGCCACGGAGCGTAGGTGGAGGAGAAGGACAAACAAGGTGGGAGGAGGGCATGAAAAGACAGAGGGAGTCAGGCGGAGGAGATGGACTGACAGAGGTGGGAGGATAATGATGTGCACTGGGAGACAGGGTAGAAAGAGGTGGGCACAGTGAGGGGGGAGGGGGAGATGGGTGCAGAATATGTGTTGAATGCATTCACTTGTGAAGCCACAGGGAAAAGGCAAATATATAAATAGAGCAGCATGTATCTATGTTAGTAGAAATCTCTGAGATTTCCTCCCAAACCTATGGCCCAACCAAATTTGGCACACAGACAGCAAATTTAATGAATACCAGCACTGGGGTTTATAGCCTCATAGTTCCAACAGGAGTATAGGTATGGACATAAAACAGTTGCTGCTTATAAAGCTGTCCTGCACAACAGGTGTTTTGTGAGGGAATAGTATTAGCCCACCTTATCGACCTGCTTTGCAGGGGAGCTTATGTGGCAGGGGCTTACAAAACATGCATGTCTGTACTTCAGTGACCAATGATTGAGGATGGGGTATATTACCAAATTATACGTTTAGCTCCAACAGGAGTACAGGTATGGACAAAAAATGGTTTTCTCAGCTGCTGCTTATAAAGCTGTCCTGCACAACAGGCATTTTGGGAGGGGATAGTATCAGCCCACCTTATCGACTTGCTTTGCAGGGGAGCTTACGTGGCAGGGGCTTACAAAATACGCATGTCTGTACTCCAATGAGCAATAATTGAGGATGGGGTATGTTACCAAATTATACCTTTATCTGTCACAAATTTAGTACACAACAAAACATCATTACATCCTCATTCATTTACATAAGAAGAGCTGAAACGTATGACAGGCTGTGAAAACAAAGTGGATCAATAAATACATAAGAAGAGCTGAAACGTATGACAGGCTGTGAAAACAAAGTGGATCAATAATTCAGCCTGTCATTCTGGGTGCTTTTCGTTGGATTTTGAGAGGTTCAGTAATGTGTTCACCCTTGGTAACCATCTGTTACCACCTGACACCTATGTGGCAAGCACCACGTAAGTCTGTGGGAGTCAGGCTGTGGTATCTGTTCCCATTCTTCAAAGGAAGTGTAGCAGGGTTCTTGGGAAGTGTAGTGAAACAGGACGCCTATGAACACATCCATCAAGCATGTTCCACACACATTCAGTGTGGTGTAGCTTAGAGCTGCTCATTACATTACTTCAATGTCCTGGTGTCACAAGACATCCCTAGTGTCACCAGCCACATGGGCCCTGATATTATCATGCAAGAGAAGGAATTCGGGGCCTCCACTGGATGCAGCAATCACCACAAGGTCCAACAGGATCTGTTCATTGTACTGCATGGCAGTAAGGCGACCTTGGACGATGACTAGATCCCTTCGGCTGTCAACACTGATGCCTCCCTACACCTTCACAGAACATTGGCTGAATCTGTCAATTTCCTGGGAAATATTTGGCATCTGCACACCCGAACACAGCAATCACCTTGAATCAGAGAGAATCTGGAGTCATCTGTGAGTAACATGTTTTGCCAGTGACAAAGCTGCCACTTGACATAGGAATGGCAGAAGTCAAGGCAAACTGTGAGATGATGTCATATCAAGCAGGGTACTTGAACAGTATGTCTGAGCCATAAAGTCCTCTCCTGTATCATGCTCCTTCCAGTCTAATTGGATGCAACGGCTCCAGTGGCCCTTCTGATATCGTCCTGTAGTGCTCTGGTGGTAGCCGTACAATGCCACAATGCATAAATGGCCAGATACCTATCTTCACATGGGACTGTAATTTGTAGTGACCTTGTCCAACTTGTCCTTGTGTACTGACCTGTCTCCCTGTAGCACATCCACAACTTATCATTGACAGATGGAGAGACATTGGCATCTGCAGCAACATGATGGAAAGTCCATCCTTTTTGAATCAGACTGCTCTTGCAATTTGCACTGCACTAGGATGTTGCATTACATGTACTTGGTTGAATAGAACTTCCCCATATGACAACGACAACTGTCATCTGTGTACCTCACTAGTGAACTTTGGGACCCAAGTAATCCCTTCCATCTGAGGGTCAGCTGATGCTGTAATGCATAACACTGCTGACAGATGCCAAATGACTTTAGTTGTAGCATACATTGAAACTGAAGATCTCAAGCAATGCATCAAGACAACAGATACCATGTGTACGACAACAGATTTAACATACTGGACATTAATACACATGTTCCCCTAATTCTTTCGAGCAGAGTATGAAATCCTGCATCAATATGGAATGTCGTATATTGACCAAACATGAGATATGGTGCAGAACCACTATGATGAATAACATTGTTGTAAACACTTACATAAACCTGATAAATCTGCAGTAGCACACCACACTGCATGATAGTCAAGAAGACAATTTATCTGCAGTGTCATCGTTCTGGGACTTCATTGTACAGAACGTGATATGTATTTGTATAACAGACAAACTTATGAGTAAGGATTCAGAATTCCAACTCTGTACAGGTTGAAAATTGTGCTTTCTTCCATCAGACTGCAAAGAGCAAGACAGGAATTCCTGACAATAGACCTGCCACAGCATAGTGGTAGACTGATATAGCAAAAGATTTTGGTTTAGCTTCCAGCCACAGCAACACACAGCAGCATTAGTCACTCCTCTTATGTGCAGAAGGCCACATCTCAGTTTCTCAAGTGGCTCATCACATGATGCCATTATCTATCTGGAAGTAACTCAATCATGCATAACTTCTAAATGTGGACTCCATTCTAAGAGAAAATGCTAATCTATGTGGCAAACAAACTATACCACAATACAGTGTGACAGTCCATTTGCCCTCTTTATCAAATGAGCATCTCCTCCACTTTCCCATACACTCCTATGACAGAACAGGAACTATCTGTTTGGAACATGCTAATCAGTAATTCCACATTTACTGGCTGTCTCCTCCATTTGCTCCAACTCATTGCCTCCTGCAGTACTACAGGGACAACCAGTTGGAGTTCTCTAGTCAGAAACATTGACTTGATTTAACCAGATGCACAGACTAGGTGTAACTCCATAAGAAGATCACCACAGTGTCAATAGAAGTTGCTTCTTAACAACAGTAACCACCTGAAGATGTTGAGCAGTGGTTTCAGTCAAACATTCTGGAATGTAAACAACATGATTTGACAGCAGAGCCAAGAACCATATGTTCCATACAGCAGCTATCTGCTGCTATTGCAAGTAGTATTCTAACTGCTGAGTTATCTCGTTGTACCTCATAAGTGGACGTAAAGCTTCAATATGTCACTTCCTCACTCTTCTTATGCTGCTAGCAGTACAATATTTGAGAGAAATGACACACTGAAATATGACTGCCTGCAGCCTATTACACGTAGCACAATTTCTCCCCTTGCAATGAAGTCAGCAATAAAATGAATCCCATCAACAGGATAAAGCTACTAGGCTGAGACTCAGACCAAAAACTACACCTTTGCTGGCAGTGTCTTATGAACTTTTCATTGCATTTGCACAATACCTCAAGTTATGTTGGGATACCTATACTGAACATATATGCAGGATACATGCTTTGTCGAGGCATGATTAGTTACCCACTTACTCACCTTTGTTGCTTGGGACATAATTTTGTTGAGATATCTGACCTATACTGCTACACATCTGCAAGCTGAATGGTGCATGGGTAATGTCAGATGACTGAAAAATATTCATGTATGCTATTTAATAAGTCCTATCCAAATGTTACACAGTTCTAAAGAATCACTGTAATGACCATGTTGCAGAAAACATTCACCTGAGCTAAACTCATATTTGTCTCTTTTTCCTTCAATGTGTTCTTCTCTTCTTTCAACCTTGCACCTCTCTTCCCTTCACTCTTTCCATCTCATCACATCTTTGATGATCACTCCATCTCCTCTGCTCCACACAAAACAACCAATCACCCAAGCAAAGCCGCCACTGTGCCAGGTGTGTGTGTGTGTGTGTGTGTGTGTGTGTGTGTGTGTGTGTGTGTGTCGGGGGGGGGGGGGGGGGGGGGGGGCATGCGCATGCACGCATTCACACATACATGCATGTGAAAAGCAAGGTAGACTAGTGTTCAAAAAAACATTTGCAGACTGATATGGCAAATTGGGCATATAATAAGGATTAGAAATCGGAACTGGGGGTTGCAAAGGCCAAAGAAATGGCAGTTCAGTTGTTTAGTCAGATGCTACAAATAGACCCTCACTACAGGGGTGCTCTACATTTTGTCCACATGCATCAAGACACACTTGACATCAATGCAATGCTGCATTGAACGGCACACCCTCTCAAAGCTACTTAGTGTATCTCGAAGACATCCTGCTGCCACAACAATACTCCACACTAGGCCCTCTAGTGACGTAACAGTTGTCTCATATACAAGGCCCTTCAGATACCATCACAGGAAAAAAATCAATTGGGGGCAGATTGTTTGATCAAGGTTGTCACACAACTGGCCCACTGCAACCAAGCCAGTGACCGGTAAAGGTTGTCTCTAGATGTGCCCTAACTTGTTTGCTGAAATGTATGAGGGCTCCATCGTGCTGAAATGAAATGCAGCAAAAAATAGGCATGCGAACATCATCAGCATGCCAAGCAGAACCTCTCACAGGAATATGAGATACATGCAACCATAAAGTTGGTTTGGGAGAATGTACAGCCCAATTAAACAGTCTCCAATGATGCCAGCCCACACAATAAGGGTAAATTTGCATTGTGAGGTATGCATATATGTAGCATATGTGTTCACACCTGCCCTCGACTGCAGGTTGTGAACATTCGTCACGCCCTCGAGTGAGAATGCAACCCCATCGCTGAAGAGGACACTCACTGTGAAGCTTCAGTCTGCAGCAGATTCCTGTAGAAACTACCAATCAAATCCAATGTACTTGTTGTGGTCCCCCAGTTGAAATGCCTGGCCACATTGGAAATGAAACGGATACAATTCTCCATGACGTACAATGCACCAGATGGAGGGTTGAGGGATATCAGTGGTGAAGACTACATCTCGTGGCACCTTGATGGCATACACTGCACCCATTTGAAAATGCTTTCTTCTGCTGGAGCTATCTATGTCTTTCGATGGTGATCAGCATCTGGCTTGTGCACAGGGAACAAGCTGGTTTCACACAATTGGTGATGCAGGGTGGCAAATAATGTGTGGCATGGCACCTTCCTATTGGGATACTTTTCACAATACAATCACACAGCTTCTTGTACACTGCAGTTGGCTGCTCCATAAATAAAATGCATCTCAACCATTTCACAGTATGTGCAGCTAGCCATGTTACTCCCAAAGCTACCATAATTTGAATGGCAATGGTCTCTGTGTGCTCTTCCCAAGTTTGTACAGCAATGGCCTCTCGTGATGGTAGTGCCTTCTCAGGGTATTTGTGAAGCCTGATTCTTATGTGATTATTGATTCTTGTTGTATGCCTGATGTGCCATGTCAGTTTGTAAACATTATTTTGCATCACCCTGTATAAACATCTGCACCTTTATCATATGGACATCACCTCATTTTTCAACTTTAACTATAGAAGTTGTCACTCAAAACAATGTTTTCTTGCTGTTTTAAGAGCAATGATGAAACAGACTGAATTGTGAATAATGTTTTATTCATCTCATGACGTACATTTGCAATCCACTTGGTTTGCATACAGGAGACATGTCAAAAATTCATAAAACAATTACAATGGTTTTTACATTAATAAATAACATCACTATAAGGATATTTCTTGGACTGTGTAACACATTGTACCCAGCCCAAATTTCCAGTTTGTCCTGCATGAATACATCCACTGAGTAATAACACTTCAGTGTGAGTACCTCATATACCTTTCTTTTAAGCGAACCTAAATTCATCTGCATCAACTTGTTGCCTTTTAATTTATTACAAATTTTCATTCCCATGCATTGAGGTCCCTGGGCATACAGTCTGAGGCAGTGGGTGGGGAGAATAAAATTTTCCATCATGTGAATGGACAAAATGGTTTCCCTCAAATAATTCATGCCTGGTGTACAAAAGTATAATAATCTCATATATGTATAAGGGTAGCAGAGTTAATATTTTAAGTTTTCTAAATAATGGTCGACATGATTCTTTGTGATTTGCAGTGCACATATTTCGTATGATTTTTTTCTGTATTTTTAGTATCTGCACTATGTTTGTCGAGTTACCCCAAAAAACAATACCATACCCAATAATGGATTCGAAGTAGCTTGTATATGCTACTTTTCATGTGTCCATGTCAGTTGCAGTTGATAATATTTGCATTGCAAATGAAAAGCTGCTCAGTTTGTTTGCCAGGTATTCAATGTGTGCCTGCCAGCTCAAATTTTTATCTACATTTAAACCTAAGAATTTGACTGAGTCAACTTCTTCTATACCTTGGTTGTTGTGTACAATCTTAATCACCTCACATTTTGACTGTTTGGTTTTGAACTGCATCACGTGAGTCTTAGATATGCCTAGACTCAACCCATTTAGCTGAAACCAAGTTTCTAAGATACTGAGGCTAGTGATCACAGATTTGGGAATTTTTTCCGAGTCCTGATCTTCGACTAACACAGAAGTATCATCTGCGAACACAACTGATGGGGAGCTGATATTTAATGGTAAGTCATTAACATACAAGAGAAATAGGACTGGGCCTAATATGGAGCCTTGTGGAACACCCTGAGATATTTTTTCTCCAGTCAGAAAAATAATATGTGCCATTTGAAGAAATGCTAACTCTTTGCTTTCTGTTGGATTAGTAGGATTTAAGCCATTGTAGGGCACAGCCGCTAATGCCATACTTTTCAAGTTTGTAAACAAGCAATGCATGGTTTACGGAATCAAACGCCTTTGTGAGGTCACAGAAAATTCCTGCCACCTTATTTCTCTTGTCTAATGATGTACTTAATTTCTAAATGAAACTGTTTACTGCATCAATGGTGTTTTTCCCCTGATGAAAACCAAATTGATTGTTTAGAAGAACAGAATATTTTGCAATCAAGTATTGGATTTGTGCAACAGCAAGTTTTTCAAATATTTTAAATAGGACTGGGAGAATTGAGACAGGATGGTAATTTTCCTTGATCTCTCTTGATCCCTTCTTGAAGAGTGTACCTCTGGAAAACAGCCCTCTTCAAAACATTGATTTATTATCTGAGCTAGTGGGTTTGCAATTCTATTGTGTACCACTTTAATAACTTTGGTGGGTATTTCATCCCAACCTACAGATTTTTTGTTTCTTAATGTTAGAATAGCATTTTCTACATCCTCCCCAGAAACTTTTGAGAATTTTGTAAAGTTTGCAGAGCTTTTGCCCAGGCCAAAGGGATTCACCTAAGGACATCACACACATCCATGCCCAAGGCACGATTCGATCCTGCGACCGCAGCAGCCTGTGTCCTCAGTAAACCAGTGTTCATTTAAACAAACAACTTTAATATTTGCACAGTCTGTCTTAATGATTTCCAATTCATCTATTTTGGAGCTTTTATTGTTAGAAGCATCAGTGTTTAAGCCATTTATATTCCAGTGGATAACATACCTACTTTGACTATCACTTGCAGGCTTTAGCACATTTCTTGCCAGATAATGGGTTGGTTCTGTCTTCCTTAATGCTACACAAGTTTTTTCACCCCCATCACTACTTATAAGTTTCCCTTTTTTTTTTAATGATCTGGCAAGTATCTATGAACATCCCAAGTGGCCTCATTTAAAATTTATTTTTGTATTCTTTCAACTAATGATGTGCAATATCCTAAAGGAAAATACCAGTGGTTTGATGGAAAGCCCTGTTTGTCAAGTGTCTACAACAAACAATAACACAATGTGATATTTAAGACTTTCCCAGTGTGGTAAACATCACTGAGAACTCTAGCATTTCTTTGCATGGTGCTGCTAAAAATTTGAAATATTTTAGCACATTGAATGCTAGTGATCTTCAGGTGATAATGTTGACTATCAAGATGAGGCCCTGAGGACAAGAAGCAGGTGTCCTATCTAAATATTACAAAATTACAGTGACACCATAAAATGCAGTGCCCAAAAACCTCAATAATGATGTGGTTTATGAATGGACACAACTGTTAGCCACTGATTACAGTTGTCATGACTGAGGAATATGAATTATTTGTATTTATTTAAATTACCTGTCTAGTTATCAGTGTTTCATTTCCTTTTATTCCAGTCCATGTTGTATCGAATAGCATGGACTGAGACACATTTCTGCAAAGAATATAACACTTTTACAGAAAAAAGAATGGAGTCAAGTTGCCTGTATATCATACTTTTTCATTGTCACACTTCCAGAGTATGCTATTTCTAAGAGTCATAACATAACAGAGAAAACGCCCGATATGTGTCACGAATATCTCCCAAGAAAATAACATCACACATTGCTGACTGCACAAGAAAGCAATTTTGTATGTGGTATACCACACAAATCTTCAGATAACCCATTGTTTTCAGTTCAAGGTTGATCTCAAGAATCTGTTCATGACATGCAACCAACAGATTGTTATCAACTTACCATGTTGGCCCCAATTTTGTGTGTGTGTGTGTGGGGGGGGGGGGGGGGGGGGCAGGGGTGGGGAGGGAGGGAGGCAGGGAGGGAGTATACCTGATACATGCGGTGAACCATTTCTTATAACAGAGGAAAAGAAATTAAAGAAATTGAAATTGTTTCCCCTCATTGCTACTGCGGAGGAGGACAGTGTGTAGGGAAGCAGCCTACTCATGACGTAGTAAATTCACATCAGTCTTTCCATTGTGTGCCAGCCGTCCGTTGTAACTAGCTCTGACGTCATAAATGTTGCGCAATACTTTAAAAATCAAGCAAATAACCTAAAACATTTCTAGTATGTCAGGAGTAATACTAAATTAATGTGTGTTGAATATCAGTTCGATAACTTTAACCAATTTCGAAATTTGGACGGTTTTCTGTAAAAATCATTGGTGCAACAGAAAAGAGCTAGAGAATTAAAAATTGATAATTAGATTCATTTTTCATAATTATTTAATAAAAACAGTACTTTGGATTTCACAAATTAAAATTTTAGTGGAAAATCATGATTTTCTGGTTTTCGCCTTAAAACTTAAGGAAGCAAGATAGATTAAGTAGGCTAATAAATAAGGCTAGGGTGTTTATATTTAAGTAGGTTGGAGATCCGCTATAACTATGAAGATGTGAAAAGTTTCATTTGAATACCTATAAAACTATAGCGATAGCGTATCTCCAAAGGGCCAGTTCAGAGCTCGTCTACTGCGTGCAGTGTAATTAAATTAATTCTATCGCCCAAAATATGTAACTTAGCCATGTCAAACTTTTGTTATGATTACTTTCCTGTGTGCTGAATGCACATTTTAATTGAGAGCTTCATCGGCCATCAGCAAAAGAAGCTATGATTTATTTAATAACTTAAGGTGGTGCATTACTAGCCCAGCGGCTAGTCGGGAGAGCCGATTTGATCAGGCGTTCCCTTAGCCGTCCGCACCGCGGCTTTATATATAAGAACGCTGTGCGAGGAAGCAAGGCCCCAGTTCTCTCCAGACGATGAATAACACGCCATCTGTGTCGGGAGTCGCGTCGCGTCGGTATCATTGCTACAAACAGCCTCGGATGCCGTATTAAGTTACTCGAGATACGCGTAACCATGAAATCATTTGCGAGTGAAGTGTTAATTCTGGGTTGACTTTAATTATCGATCTTCAGTTTGCGTATTGTCGTATTTTCATGTGCCGTCGCGGGACAAACATTCTACTTTTATTTAGCGTGGCGTTTGATGAACCTAATCATCAAATTATGGCGAGCATTCATTTAAATATTCAATTTGGACAATTATAGTTGCATCAGCGCATTAGACTCTGAACTGCTCTGTTAGTTAGGTTGTGTGGATTCTTTCGTTTTTCATCTGTGACTTTCAGAATATACTCAACTATTTTAGAAAATCGTTTTTGATTATAAATCCCGGACAATCTCCTAATTCCTCAGAGCTATAAGCTGTAACTATAAGTGTATTCTCAGATGAAGTGGGCACTAGGAATTCTAATTACAGGCTTCACGTTTTACTAATCACTTTCTGGTTGCCAATATTGTAGTTAGAGAGCCAGTGTTGAGAATGGCGAAAGACAACATAAATAACATTCTAAATAATAGGAACTGGTTTTACATTCTACAAACCAAACATTTATATATAACAACATAATTCCACCAGCTGCCCCACATATGGTTAATCGGCTGGGAAGTGTTTCAACATTCAAACAGCAACATTAATACTATCCGCCGCCCCACAAGTGATACAGTGATTTCTGGTTTTCATTATGCCTCATACTTTCTTGTTTTACTAATGCACTTAAGCAATGAAAACTTTCCAACAGTAATAAACTGTGATAAAGTCTTGTTGATGATCAATGAACTACATCGTCCCATGATCCTCAGGAAGAGAATGATCTGCTTTCTCATCACTGAAAAGGAGTATATTTTTATAAAACAGAACACAAAAACTATATCAAAATTATATTAAAAATAATAAATTAAAAAATTGATAAATGTCCACTTCATTGATAGAAATGAAATGGCCCCATGCAGACTATTGTGATCTGTCTTAAATTTCACAGACAACAGCAGTACAACTTCTCAAACAAAATATTTTCTTCTGTATTCTGTCTATAATCTCTGGATTGCTATGTTTTTATGAAGCTATCGTAACATTACTTTCAAAACATTATTCTAAAACTACATATCATTCAAACTTTTTTGTGTTCATTAAATATTTTGTAGCCAGCCATGTGTGGAATCCACCTCAAAGTTGATGCAACAGGCCCCTCGGGTGATATTGCTTGCCTAGTTAGGGATTGTATGCTGAATAGTTGTGAGAATATATTAAAATCTAGAGTTAATCTTGCACTCGGCATCAAAATGTGCACTTTTTTGAAACTTCCAAGCAGATTAAAACTGTGTGCTGGGCTGTGACTAAAATGGCACGAGTAAGGCCCACGAAAGGCATGGTTTCATGTTTGAGAGTTACAATCATGCACACATTTTTAACCTGCCAGGAAGTTTCATTTGCTGAAATGTCACCATGATCATCCGGCAGATATCACAAAATTTTTCCCTTTTCCTCCTCCATTTCTTCACATAAGTCATGAAATTCTCCTATTCTGCATTGTTTGGTTAGTACAGAACTAAGCTAATATTCCCTTAACTTTTGCTCAACTCTTTGCCCAGTGAAGTATGGATTTTCTAGAAAGTAAAACACTGTCCATTGTATAATGATGTAATTCACCTGTATTAGCACTGACTGACACTTGGCTGTGTATTTTGTGTTGCTCGGTTGCTGTAGATATAGTTTAGTGACTGGCTGTAGTCATCAACCAATCAGTTGGATGGATATGGTTCCAGTGGTGTGTGTTGATGTTGTGATGAACACTTGTGATCACATTTTTATCCTCTTTGATTTTTCACTGAGCCTTTGCCTTCACTAGCCAAAAAGTTATTAGGTTCTCACATGATGATCTGGACTTGAATCTATACTATTTGTTCAACAGATCTTTATTAGTTTCAAGAAATGGTGTTTCCCTCATTCAGAGCAACTATTGATTCAAAACCAGGCCATACAGGTAAAAAATACTTAGATATTGAAATTGTATTTCCCTCAGACTACTCAAAGACAAAATCACAAAATGAAAGGCAACATTCCACAACAACGACACTGAGTCCTACAATGTCACCACATTCTTTGCTCTTAACTTCTGGTAAGACCCGCAACTCACACACAGATTGAGTGAACACTTCCAACCACTGCTGATTCTGCTCTAAAAACCAGAAATAAAGGAACAGTGAATACTTCTAGTTGTCCACCTATACCTGATTACTGGTTATCATTTGTGATTCCATTGTTTTACAGACTCCTCTTATGTTGTCCTGAAATCCTTTGGATGCACATATCGTCAGCAGTGGATGACCTTTGTCATGTGACTTACATGTTTTCGAACACTACCAAATATCAATAACTAGCTGTGCAATGTGCAGTTCAATACACAGAACACTCATTTTGATGACATCCATTTTGAGACTATTCTCTCTGGTAGTTGTAACAAGATTGGGAAATAGTTGTTTGAATGGAGACTGGTAATAACTTTTCATGTAGGGAAGGTAAGCAAAAGGAAATGTCTGTGGTAATCTATGACCCTGTTATTAAGCTGAAATGCATCACTTTGTCTTGGTTCAAAATGCACATGTAATCCAACAGAATGAAGCACTTGCCCGCAAAACCTCCTGTGCAGATGATGGAAGATTACAGTGTGTGGTAAGCATTCAAATCCTCCAGAAGAAATTGCCTAAAGGTATCTCAGTTAACATTAAGATAACTCTCTATCAAGTGAAGCATTCGATGAGTGATACTCTGAGCATGCAGTGACCTTTTGGATACCTATGGCAACTGCTTGTAGGTTGGAGGTGAGAGTGATGGTGTGGGAGTGATATGCTTCATTGATGAGTGCAACATCCTTACATCCCAGACAGTTAAGTGAAGCTCCTCACTCTACACAATACATAATGTTTTATTGTTGCACAAAATTGCAGTTTCTGAAGCACGTCCACAGCTTATGGTTATAGAAGCCTAGCACCACTGATGAACTCCTGATTCTTTAGTTTCGCCATACTTCAACTTTGCTATTATTAACTGTGTTTTCTGCGTAAACAGATGTGACTGACATGTTTGGTGGTGGTTTCAGCTTCCCCAGCCTGTGTCTTGCAGTATGGCCTGGCCAGTTCATGGGACAGCCTGGCCCAGTCATCAAGCTACACAGTCTAGTGCAGCCTGCGGGACCAGCCCAGTCAGACTGATGCGTCCTGCCGGATTTCGCTTGCCTGACCACCTAGGTCGGTCACTTATCATGCCAGCCTGTCGCCTCTGATGCATTACACTCTACTTCTGTCTGGAATGTTCTGTGTTTAACCCTCTTCTATTATTATTTTGATTAAATATACAGGGACAGCTTGGCAATGTTTCAATTAATGCCTTATTATGGTGCCAGTTTCTACTTTTTACCTCCACGCCGTTACGGAACCTACATACATATTTTTTATGATTATAAGAGTGTATGTGACAACAAAAACAATTAAAGAATTTTTACTCCAGATACATCTTAATTTCCAAATAGTGCAAATCGAACATATGTTGACAGAAATAAGGGCATTGCATTCTTGTTAAGTGCAGTCGTTGACAATCACAACATAAGACTCCACTGACATCCAGTAGGAATCAAGTAATACATAGTGTCAAAGCCGTATTTTCTCCTCACGAGTTTTAGGAAGTTGCAGACAATGCAATGCATGCTGCACTATAGTAGACTGGCTGAAATGTTAGATACTGTGAGCAGAGCACTGATGAGCCAGTGGATGGGTTGACTGGGTGCCCTGCTAGCCCACTGTCTGCGACACTGCAGGCTGCATTCAGTTCACCATCCTGGTGGACCAGTCTGCGGTCCACATGGGCCAGTGAACAACACATGGGCTGCGCAAGATGTAACAAGCACCGTGCCCGACTCTAGCCACTACCCTTCAAGTGACCGACATTATCCACTCTTCGATTGATGTGCTCCAGCATATTTTGGAAGCTGTCCTCAGGTCTGAACACACCTAATTAACTATGTAGGACTTAGTCATACTTTTTGAGCACCCATTTTGATATCCACAATTGCTTTATCCTTCAATTTAGCATGAGAACTGTTTGCTGGAGTGGAAGTTTTTAGCAATTTCCCATTGAGTGAAATGGATTGAGTGGAAGAACAAAATAACATGTGAGTGGCAGAGAATAACTTAATCAGAATGCTGAAGCATAAAAAAAAGTGTAAGAAAGGAAGGATGATCATGATTCATCTTAAGCTTAATCTTCTGTCAATGACGACATTTTCAGATGTGGTTTTAAAATAATTCAAGGTGGAGAACTAATCTGGGGATTCAGTGAAAGAGGTTCTTGAGAATTTCACTGTCTGCATGGTCATGAAGTGACACAAATAAAAAATTACACTCTTCATTAATGACAATAAATCACACAACAGAAGCTGCTTCTAAGTTGGTGGTGGTAGATATATGAGTGATAGGCCTTATGGAAGAACAACCTCACACCACCATGTCTTCTCACTGCCATGATCATCTTTATACGTGCCACAGCTCTATAATAAAGAAGCACCTGTGTGCCTAAAACTTGATACCAGTAGACGTATAAAGATGTCTGCTCAGTGCCAGAGTATTTTTGTTTAAAGATTAGATTTAATGTCCTCTTGACACTGAGGTCATCAGCTCCACACTACAAGTTGAGATTGGGTTAGAAAAATGGCTGTGTTCTCTTTGAAGGGACAATCTCAGCATTTGCCTCAAGCAATTTAAGGAAACCACAGCATCATCCTCACTTTGAAATGTAGGGATTTTCCCTTCATTTACAATGTTATAAGGTCAAGATCCCTGCTTCTTAATATGCACATCTTCCGCTACATTTGATGCTGACCAATGAAGCAGCCACAGATTTTATTGCAGTTAAGGCACATAGTTCTGGCAAGCAATGAAGTCAAGGTGCTTAGTTCTGTAGAGTTTTTATGTCACCACTGCTGACTTGGTTCGTTACTATTAGTGTGACTAAGTCACATTCTCATGAACAAAAGGCAAATTATGTCCCTGGGAAACTACATCAAAGATCTAGAAAACCCCTGCACAAATTATAATCAGTGATGAAATCTAATTTATACTGAGAAGAAATTAGTAAATAGGCTTTTGGCTTAAGTTGTGAAATTAGTGTGCCTTGAAACAATAACATCACAGGGTCAACAGATTTTAATTAAAGCCACATCACTGTCAGGAGAAAAAGCTAAACATTTGGAATCAAAGAAATGTAACACATGATTTAAAATATACAGAGCATCTCAACAAATTATGAAACCTATGAGTAAGACAACTGAAATAAAATTTTTGAAAATTAAAGCCTGTCAATTCTAGTTAATAAACACGTTACTTGTACCCCTGACTGGACAATACATAAATAAGACAGATTTAAAAAATAAAAATGCAAATTGGATTATTAATTAAATCAAATTATGTGGTTGAGCTGCATCTAAGCTACATAACATGATGCAATTCTGCACCAGAAGGCAGGAAACAAATACAATCTTCTTGCAACACATATTACAAATTAAACTTAAAAGGGAAGGTGGAGAGGTAATCAAAGATGTGCTGAAGCATATTTGTGGATGAGAGAGAACATGAGGAGACAGATGCACGGAAAAGATGAAAAGCAGTCTGCAAAGAAACTCTGTTGTTGTAGTCGTCAGTGTGGAAATTGATTTAATGCAGTTCTCCAAGCTAGTCTATCCTGTGCAAACCTCTTCATCTCTGCCTAACTATAGCCTACATCCATTTGAACCTGCTTATTATACTTAAGCCTCAGCCTCCGTCTAGAGTTTTTAAACTCCGTGCTGACCTCCATTACAAAACTGACAATACCTTGATACATTACCAAACTGACAATACCTTGAAGCCTCAGGATATGCCTTATGAACCGATCCATTCTTTTTTCAAGTTGTGGCATAAATTTCTTTTACCTCAATTCCATTTAGTACCTCCTCATTAATAATCTTTTTCAGATATGCTTTCCTTGCTATTCAGTCTGCATTGTATTTTCTCTCTACTTCTGCCATCATCAGTTATTTTACTGTTCGAAGAGTAAAACTCATCTACTACTTTAACGGCCGATTGTATAAATGTTGCCAACTGGAGGTCAATTTTGATTTTAGTTCATAAAATGAATTCACTTCACGAATTCACTATGTTGTATGACACTAAACTTTGATCAACTACACTCATGCTCATAAATTAAGGATAATGCTGATACATGGTGAAAAAATGCTCTGGTGGGCGGTTTGCGAGTTTAACTCACCTCGGGGTATGACCACGCGGTGCATTTGACCTGCGGTCATTGCACGGTGGCGCAGGCAGCAGTCCACATACGCAGAGGTGTGTTGGTGCATGTCATAGTACGGTGCAGCGAGTAAGTGTGCAGACAGTTTTCAGATGTGCTACTGGTGACTGTGTGTTGAAAATGGCTCAAAGAACACATATTGATGACGTTATGAGGGGTAGAATACTAGGGCAACTGGAGGAACACAGCAGGTCGTAGAACAGGCCCTCTGTGTGCCACAAAATGTGATCTCAAGATTATGGCAACAATTCCAGCAGACAGGAAAAGTGTCCAGGTGCTACAGTATGGGATGTCCACAGTGTAAAACACCACAAGAAGACTGATATCTCACCATCAGTGTCTGCAGACGGCCACGGAGTCCTGCAGACAGCCGTGCTCGGGACCTTACCGCAGCCACTGGAACAGTTGTCTCCAGACACACAGTCTACAGACGACTGAACAGACATGGTTTATTCGCCCAGAGACCTGCAAGGTGCATTCCACTCACCCCTGGTCACAGGAGAGCTGTAAAACGTGGTGTCAAGAACACAGTACATGGTCATTGGAACAGTGGTCCAGGTTATGTTCACAGATGAGTCCAGGTATAGTCTGAACAGTGATTCTCGCTGGGTTTCCATCTGGCATGAACCAGGAACCAGATACCAACCCCTTAATGTCCTTGAAAGGGACCTGTATGGAGGTTGTGCTTTGATGGCGTAGGGGGGGGGGGGGGGGTATTATGATTGGTGCACGTACATCCCTGCATGTCTTTGACAGAGGATCTGTAACAGGTCAGGTGTATCGGGACGTCAGTTTGCACCAGTACGTCCATCTTTTCAGGGGTGCAGTAGGTCCCACCTTCCTCCTGATGGATAATAACGCACAGCCTTACAGAAGATATCAGGCAAATGGAGTGGCCCGCCTGTTCTCCACACCTAAACCTCATCAAGCATGTCTGAGACGCTCTCAGTCGACGTATAGCTGCATGTCTTCAAACCCCTACGACACTTCAGGAGCTCCGACAGCCACTGGTGCAAGAAGTGGGAGGCTATACCCCAGCAGCTACTCGACCACCTGATCCAGAGTACGCCAACTCATTGTGCAGCCTGTGTACATGTGCATGGTGATCATATCCCATACTGATGTTGGGGTACATGCGCAGGAAACAGTGGCGTTTTGTAGCACGTGTTTCGGGACGTTTTTCTCAACTTATCACCAATGCCGTGGACTTACAGATCTGTGTCGTGTGTGTTCCCTATGTGCCTATGGTATTAGCTCCAGCTTTGTGTAGTGCCACATTGTGTGGCACCACATTCTGCAGTTATCCTTAATTTATGAGCATGAGTGTAAATGAGGTTCGCTGTTGACCTAAATTAGTATGAGACTTGCTTGGTAACACTGCTGAATCAATAATGTGAAATTTTAGTTTCTCCTGCAGTATAAAATGTTCAAATAATTTACCCAAATGGAGCTGGGTGATGTCTTTGTCAATCACCAATATGTCAACAGGTGTACACCTTGTCATTTTCAAGGCACAGATGCAATGAGAGAATGCTGAGCAAGGAAATTTAAAACCTCAGAATGCAGAGTGTTGATTATCACACTCCAAACACATATATTAGTCACACATTGTACATACATAGTATTTATTGTTAAAAGTTTTGTACTGTAATGATGGAGGAAAATAACCTGAAGAAACTTCTCAATCTTCTTCAAGAAACTTCTCTGCAACAATAAAAAATCTAAATTGTTAGATCTCTGTTAAGCAGACAAAATGACACAGAATAATTCTCAGCACTTAAGGCTCTATAACAAAGAATGCTGCCTATCACAGTGGCCCATAATGCTACAAAATAGCAAGAGCCATATTCACAGGAGATGTGGTTTCAAAACATGGTGTTATCATAATTATCTTTACAAGGAATACTGCAGACATGTAGACAATACAACATTCAGCAGCTGAAAATTCGTGACTACTAGATGTTAGCCATTATGTGGTGTGGCAAATTTGACTATGAGCACAAACTGTATGCATCACATCATGCTTTCAGCTGTTTGCTGAGCACAATGTGAAAATAGATATTACAGATCATTGGCCATGGATTTATGTGGCTTTTTGAGAGAATGAAAGCTTCAATAGTTTGCAGGTTTTAAAACATTTGTTATTCAGCTCTAAATAAATTACTGACACAGAGAGCAGCAAAGGTATACATATGTTTAGGTATAGCTGTCATCAACCTGATGGTTGGTTTGCCAAGGACAGTGGCATACTGGGTATGTTTCTTTTGAAGGTAGTATGCCCTTACCTTCCTAGGTCTTTGAACTGATTTACCCATCCGGATATATGGGAACCTACAGTTTAACATGGACTCTCAATCATGATGCACCTAGCTGATTTCATTTAAAATCACCCAAAATGAAGATATCTCATTGCCATCATGTCACAGATATTTGTGAAAATTTGGTGTAAGAAACTGCATAAATAGAAAGTGATAAAATATTTTTTTTCAGTTTTTTTAGATCAAAACTGTAATCAGGGGGCCATTTTGAAATGTCTGGCATTTTCACCATCTGGCATCAGTACAAAAGGTAGGTTGAAAGTTTTTAACTACTATAACTCCCTTATTTATAAATCAATTTTATTCAGTTTGGTGTCATTAGAAAGATAAAAGGACCAACTATATCACTAAACTATAAAAATGCTGCAACTGTGCACACAAATATGTGCAAATATGTAATTAAAGTCATTTTTCAATTTTTTTTATTTTTTTTTTACAAACTTCATGAATTTGTATCATCAAAATCACAAGTTTCACCATTTTAAATTTTGTCTCAAAGAATTCCTATTGTCATACATTTCAACATTAAAAAAATCAGAAGGGTGTTTGTTCTGTTTAATCATTTAAAACAGAAAGAACATAAATAATAACATACACAATTCATCTTGTGACTCTTACCTAGTGGTCACAAACGATGATCAGTTCTCATAAAACACATTCATAAAATTCTAAAAAGCATTCATTCTTTCAAACAAGTCTGATTCGAAAGTATATAAATGACCAGTACTTGTGCTTGCACTAGGAGCAGGCAAAGTCATTAAAATGTTTTCATAAGGTATCCAGCAAACATCAGTGAGAAGTGGTCATGAATAACTCGAGGAAGGGCCACTTGGACTCATGAACTTGACTTTTGCATCTCTGTGTTCTTCACTTATCTCTAGAATTTTTCCAAGCCACCACTGGTTATCGTAGATAGCTGCAACAAATGTTTCTTCTTTAATTGTGTTACAGGCAGTGTCTTGAATTCAAAGAGGAACTTGAATGAATTTAGTGGATGATGAAACACGCTTTATCAGCAACTTGTTTTCATTCTGTAGTTTGACAAAATGATTCACTCTTGTCCCAGGAATGGTAGAACCAGTCTCATATTGTTTTTGTAACATGTTTGTGAACTTTGTTATCTCCTCTGTTGTAACATAAAAGATTTCTATTCCTGGAACATGAGTTTTGGCAAATGTAAACAGATCTTTTTTACTCAAAATGCAACTGTCATATGGACACTGTAAACTTGCTCTTGTTGCTAAACATTTAACAGTACCACCAACTCCATCACATGCATTTTTGCCATGACTAGTGGCAAAAAAATTCCATTCTGCAGTTACTCCAAGATCTTGCTGGGGATGGCACAAATTTAAAAAGTTCTTAAAGTTTTTTATATTGTGCAGAACTGCCATCACTGAAGTACATAACATGCTGGATGTGTGGTAATTGTTCCAATACATAAGTGAGAGCAGTTTTCTGGAAAACATAGAATGTGTTTGTATCATGCTGCAAACAGTCACTTATACAACACAATGACATTGACTTAATGCAATCATCTGTTTTAAAGTACACCACAAAAAAAGATGAAGGGTGACTTGAATGTTCTGCCAGTGAAATCCTTGTGCAGCATCCCGAAGCAAACAGGTATAGTTCTCTGTAAAATCCACTATGATGATTCATGTAGTATCAGGGAGGGTTTCTTTGCTTGATTTGAAGTAGTGACTGTGAGATTTTGATACATAATGATGTTGTGTTAAGTTTTGAAGTTTTTGCATGAGATACTCAACAAATTCATCAGTCTTCTTCATTAATGTCTCCAGTGTAGGTCGATCAGTTTGCATCCATTGTTTGAATACAACATTTTCACAATCGTGTAGAGACTCCAGCTCCATTAAAAAATTGCATAGTTCATATTCGTCAGGACACAGAGAACAAAATGGCTCTGAGCACTATGTGACTTAACTTCTGAGGTCATCAGTCGCCTAGAACTTAGAACTACTTAAACCTAACCAACCTAAGGACATCGCACACATCCATGCCCGAGGCAGGATTCGAACCTGCGACCGTAGTGGTTGCTTGGTTCCAGACTGTAGCACCTAGAACCGCACGGCCACTCCGGCCAGCTCACAGAGAACAGCGATGCAGCATGCACTCCTCGTTTTCCAGATTGCACACAAGTTTCTGTAGAAGTTCAGTGTACTGTTCTTTCACATGTGCAGCATGCACTAACAGTTTTACGTTTTGGTGATACGTGCATACACATATGTTATGCATTCCCTGACTGTTTACAGTAACACATTCTTTTGACCCAAGTTCACAAAATTTAGTAAACCCAATTTTATCTTCATGATATTTTTTCTCTGAAAGCTAAGTATACATCTTTCAGATTATGTAAAATTAGTCTTTTTGTCTTATACACTCTTTTGCCATTTTCTGAAGGGACTGACAGACAGTCTTTTTTATTAGCAGAAATGCGACTTATATAATCTTCACAGTAAAAATTCTGGACACGTTTTTCCACATCCTTACCTATTCTGTTTCCCACTTTAACTCCCTTTTGACAAAATACCATCTTCTTTTAGCAATACCCTCGATTTCTTTACCATGTATTCGGTAGTGTTAAAAAACATTTTGATTTTTTCTTTACTCCATGAAGCTGGTGCTAAGGTAAGTATTTGTAGATTTCTTTAATAGAACTTCTGTTGAATTTCTCTTTAAGTTTTTGCATTAAAATATTACAGTCTGTACATTCAGCACTGCCAGTTTCTTCAGACACATTTTTCACTGGAACATGTAGCACTTCTGATGCTGTTTGCTGTAATTTTAAAGCTAAGCGACGAGACTGGGATCGAATGTATTCTGGGCGTCTGTCTTGTGCTCTCTTGGTAACCTTAAATAGCGAAATTTCACGTAATTCACAACTTTCATTCAGTTTTTGAAGAGCTGTAGATGGATGTGGTGTATATTCTTGATCTTTAACTTCACATTCATCCATCCCTGAAAGGTTATC
Source organism: Schistocerca americana (assembly GCF_021461395.2). Lineage (NCBI taxonomy): Eukaryota > Metazoa > Arthropoda > Insecta > Orthoptera > Acrididae > Schistocerca > Schistocerca americana. Next base: position 652,566,112 of record NC_060130.1, on the reverse strand, counting down.
CCCATAGGAGATAAAATGTCCTTACGGCATGTTATGCACAGCTTGGTACCTAGGATGAGTCCAAGTGTTTTATATTTCCTTGCCATGGTTAAAGAAATAGGTTTCAAAGATTTCTTAGCAGTCTTTTTACCATGTTTCTTAAAAGGGTCACAGCAAATTCTATGTCTGTCTTCAAATGTTCCCAAACAGAGCCTTTTGTGAGGAGAACAAACACTCTCAATATTTTCACAGGTGCTTCTTAGCTTCAATAATTCAATATCAGCTTGATTCACGCTTGATATATCTATTAAATCTCTCTCTTCACCGCTACTACTTTTCTTCTGACACACAACTGCTGACACAAAACCTAATAAAACATTTGTTTTCCATTGGTTTGAAGCTTTTTCTTGTTCTCTAATTACCAGACAGAATGGCTGCTTATGTAAGAAGCACAAAATCAAGACAAAAAAGTCATTCAGATATATAAAGTGCGCACACACACACAAAAACTTAACACACAGCCTGTGTTGCATGTGAGTGTTGCTGCTAGACTGAATTTTTCATTGTTGTTTCATGTATTGTTAATCAGCTATTTGAAGCAATTAATTATTACAGCATTATTGAAAAAATATAAGATCTAACAATAGAGGACAAACACCCTATTGATTTTTTTTATGTTGAAAAGTATGTGTGCCTGCATGTGGAGTAAATTAATTGTATTCAGTACACAATACATCTTAAAAACAGAATGACTTTTTAGTAACATTAAAATAAATGCACACTAACACAACTATTAATATCTTCTTTCTGAAACCATAAGGTTCACAAGGATGAAAAGAACAGTAACAAGAAACAGAGGTGTTTAATATCTCAAGTAGTTATTTTATTTTGAAATCTTCATAAAAAATCTTTTATATCACAGATATCAGAAACTTTGATTTCATCATTGATTACACTATGTGATGCACGTGCAGAAAAGAGTAAGAAATTAAACATTTACACTTATTACAAAAATTATTTTACAGTGAACTTGCCTCTTGTTTAAAAACTTTAAAACTGGTGTGAATTTCATTGCCCCATCAGTTTTTTTGGAACCCACATTGAGGGTGTACCTCTGCACAGCAGTGGTTGAGTCTTATTTTATCCAATTTTTAAAACTGGAGTGGGAGGGGTTTTACCCGTCTCTGTTTTGGAATCGGCATTGGGAATATTTGTATCCGAGAATGTTGAGGTACCCCCCTATCTCTCCACATCATTGCTATCAAAATGTACAGACCACCAACACACTTACTTAAGAAATCCATAATTCCTAAGAAGTAAGGAGTCAGTACTTGCAAAAGAATTGTCAGCTGGTGCAGGAATTTCAAAGAAAAAAATCCCAGTAGCTTCACTAAATGCAGAAGCCCTGCTAGTACAGTAATTAAAAGCACTGTTATAAAACAAACTGTTTTACTAACATTTTCTGTCGTCAACTCTGAAGTTATTCTATTTACTAGATTTTTGGCAGTTCCATAACTGAAAAAGTCAACAAGAATTGACGAGACTGATCTCAATGAGTTGTCCTCTTCCAGCTCATCTTTAGTTTCATTACCACTATGTTTGTCCTTTCTGTAAAAGAAAACAAGTTTTTATTTAAAATATCTCACTGAAATTGAAAGATCAGTTTATATTGATAGATACACTTTTTTCTGGTTCCAAGAAAATACATGATAAATATTAAAAAGTCGACCACGCAAAAGAAGTGACTATATCACAAAGCCCCTTTCCTTGCCTATGTATCACATTCTGATGTTACAGTGATAGCAATAAATTAACTGATGCTTCACCAAGTTTCACAGCGTTTATATGCAAGTTGTTATTGCCATTTCTGTATTTGATTTTTGATATAAACTGTTTTGTGGAGGGTGTACCTCCGCACAGCAGTCGTTGAGTCTTATTTTGTCCAATTTTTAACACTGGAGTGAAAGGGGTTTCTGGTTGAATAAGTTCTAATGAATTTTTTTTAACAAATGAGAATAACAATCTCCTGCCCTAACCATTCAAAAAAACTTCATGGGAGAACTTGACTCTCTTTCCCTTTCTTTATAATTATCTGCAAAATGTGCTAGTCTACACACTTCTTAAGAAACATATCACATAAAAGTAAGAGGCCAAAGACTCTTCATCCACAAGAAAATGCAGCTCTTAAGTTTATGGGACAAGGAAAAGTCACAGAAGCATGTATACAGTAATCACCAAAGGCTGATGTGTCATCTCACCAGAGTAAAATTTCATGGTCTGTGGACAGCGTCTTATTTGGCTTGATACAGGTACCCCACAGCTACACCGCTGGTTTCACATTCTAATGCCTATTGTTCCAGAAACTTCTGAGCAATTTAAAATTGTCACCTGAATCAAGTCTGAAACCCAATACCTTGTCTTTCACGGGCAATCCTTTTACTGACTGAGCTATCTGGGCATGACCCACAATCTGCTCTCACAGCTTAATTTCCAAAAGTACCTCTCTCCTAGTTTCCAAACTTCATGGAAGTTCTTCTAAATACATTGCTGGACCAGCACTTCTACAAGAAAGCCTGCTGTGAAGAAATGACTTGGGGGAGAGTTTTATCTTTGATCAACCATTGCGTTCCTTGCAGATTTTACAAGATACATGAAACAGAACACAGACAGAATCCCTCATGCCTGAATAGGCCCAACACATTTAGGTGAGCAGTTCACAATGACGCTGACTGATAACAAAAGTTTTACATATTTTTAACTATTTTTGCCATTTTGAGTTTCAGGTGTTTAAGCTACGATCTCTGTGGTTGCTGGAGTGCACAGAGAATTTATGCTAACAGAAAACTAGAAACACTGACCAGCTCACAGCTCTGGAAACCTGGGTTCCACAATTCTGTATACATCCATATATCACTGAGTTGCTTTAGGTAATCTGCAGTGTTGTCACTGTGTGATAAAAGAAGACTTCAATATTGATAAGTCAATGATGTGGGGCAGCCAGTTTGTCTCATATTCAGAAGTCAATACGTACTGAGTAACCAGCTGAATGGTGGTCAGAACAAGGTGGTCATTTCTCCTTTACTTAGTGTTATATGTGCAAGTTTTCCACCATTAAGTGACCTCTCTGTTTCCTAGTGCTCTAACAGTAAATGCAGCATGAGATATGCACATTGCTCAGTGAAGTCTAAATGTTCATTCTGCATTCTTTTTGCTGCAACTGATCCAATATTTAGGGTGCCCTCAACCACTACAAATGTTGAAACTTCCTGCCAGATTAAAACTCAGGCTGTATACACGAACAAGGAAAAAAAAAAAAAAAAATCCCAGATTTTTCCTGGTTAAAGATACACTTCCTCCCGGGTAAAAATACACTTTTTTGTGTTATGTGACAGTATACTTTCCGTCAGGACTGTAAAACTTATCAATCCTTTGAATGGTTATGGTTTTATGCAGCAGTGTAGAATTTCCCAGCACTATAGAAAACGAAACTCATTATAAAAAACACGATTTGGAAAGGTCTCTGGTGTGCAGTAACATGTACACTGCATATTTTCGTGTGATTTAAATCTGAGTTCCACTAAACAGCGCATGTTACTTTCTGAAGCATTGAAATCCAGATTGTGATGTGCCTTTGTAAGCCAGTCATAGCTCATCTCACGTGATCTTGCCAGACGATGATAGCGGATACGGTTCCAGACTGGAGTGCCTAGAACTGCTCGGCCACATTGGCCGGCAAATGACGAGTCAAATGCTCTGTGATTTAAGAAATTTATCATACATTCTTGCAGATAGTTCATCCTGCGTAAAAGGAAATTTACTTTGAAAGTAACGCTTTTCAAACTGCCATTCGCAATATTTTCCCCGCGACCTGTTAGAAACAGGTTTGTTCCAGCAGTTGCCAGAGTGTCAGATAGACATCACTGGGCTTGCGCAGCTATGATGATGTAGGAAGCCCGTATGTTCGTTCGTATGTGTAAAACATTAAAAGATCTTAGATTATGTCATAAAAGAAATAAGACCTCAGAGGCTACTCCAAAAGCATCAGAATTTTGTGAACCAAACTAAAATGCATGATCTGGCTTAAAGTGCACATTTGTATGTCCAGATTCCCAATGAATTAGGCCTTGACAATATAGCAGGCTTTTCAGTGTGCTTTCCGGGATGTAAATTTTCTTGGAGCACTGGTATTGTATTATCTCATTTTTGGTTCTTTATTATGGCATAATGCCATACGTACTAGAAGCTGAAAACGTGCACTTGAAATACTGCGAACAGTTGAATCTAGCCAATAGTGTCGAATTAAACACTTCGTTTCAAATAAATTGACTGCCTCAGCGGAAATGATTAATAAAAGCAAAATTTCTGTAGCAAACCGACAAAAAAAACTTCACTGTCCAGCAAGGTGATTAATGCTAACAACACATATTAGCCTTCAGTAATTATGTGAATGTACTTCAATTCACTTGATAGCTACTGGCCACAGAAATCCATTCTGTTTTTATTTGACTTCAGAGCAGTACACAAAGAGGAAACAGCAAAATTACTTAATGTAAACATGGGTCAGGTAAAGACTACCCACCTCCCCACTACAACTCAGATTGCTCTGCACATCAGCCCCGGATTTACGATATTTCTGAACCAGAACAATACTACACAGTGCCCCCACCCCCTCCCCCGAGCGTTCATTTTGCAGCACACATCTTTCTGAAGTGTCTGATACATAAAACATATATGTTTGAGGACATGTTACTTTGTCTTAGGTGTGAAAAAGAGCAGCGCCAAGCCCCTTCTATTGCATCTCACTGAATTTCGCTCTGTGGAATTCAAACGTGTATATTTTGTAATGGATGCCATCAAACTATATTCAGGACAGGTTTTAAATCCTACCCCTCTTAAAAAAAAACCTCGCAATTAATACTGGATGAGATGATTTGTAACCAGGAGAACAATAACTATTCAGAAAATTTGCACTTTTTAATCATCTTGTGGTGCAGTTCTTCTTGTTGTTTCCATGCTTGTAACGAAAATGGGATGAGAAGTTCCGCCTAATGCAAGACACCTTTTTTTCCTGTTTTGTTTCACCCATACATGTTTCAGCACATTTGTGATATCGTCAGTGGGCTTAATTTTTATTTTTAACTTACACGATGTTATTGTCCATTTATTTTAGTAACTATTCTGCTACACAATATACAACTTGTCATAGTTTTGAAGTTGTGGTGCGTTCTCCTGTTCTGTTGGCGAAGTAAATAGGATTACTTTATGACATATGGTTGCTTAGCACTGCACTTTTTCGATTTCTCAAAACATAGGCAGAGTTTTTGCTGCTATTACGACCTGTGGTCGCTTGGCACTGCACAAATCGAAAAAGTGCAGTGCCAAGCGACCATTGGTCATGAAGTAAGCCTATCTACAGCAATGTATTTAGATGAACTTCCATGAAGTTTGGAAAGTAGGAGAGATGTACTGTTGGTAATTAAGCTGTCAGAGCAGATCTTGGGTCATGCCCAGATAGCTCAGTCAGTTAAAGGATTGCCCATGAAAGACAAGGTATGTTCTGGGGAAAAAAGGAAAGTTAAAGAGACCTCTAGTGGAAAGAGAAGCAACTGTGTGAGTATCAAGAGCTTGAAGGCAAGCCAGTACTAAACAAGAAAGAAAAGTTTGAAATGTGGAAGGAATAATAGAGGATCTATACAAGGGAGACAAAAATGAAGACTACATTACAGAAATAGAAGAGGAAGTAGCTGAAGTTGACTTTGGAGGTCAGAAGAATTTGACAGAGCACCGAAAAACCTCAGTTGGAACAAGGCCCCTGGACTACATGATAATCCCTCAGAATTATTGAGGTCCTTGGGAGGGCCAGCCATTACAAAACTATTCCATCTGGTAAGCACGATGTATGAGTTACAAAATACCCTCAGACTTCAGGAAGAATGTAATACTTCATATTCCAAAGAAGGCAGGTACTGCGACATTTTTTGCTGTGATTACTTGGAGTATAATAGGTTCTGTGTTGTGTGAGGTGCAAGGGTGTTGATGCCATTCCACCATTGTTGAGGAATTCTTTCACAGACAGAATTTAAGTCTGGGCTATGATCTAATGTAGTAGCAGTCTGACATTATGAATCAGCAGGGTACAAATAGTCTCTGCAAATTCTAGAACTGTCTGCCCATCCTTGCCATTGCATTCCAACCCGAGACTTTTCTCATGAATATTGTGGTAGCCTAGAGGCAACGGCCATATTACAACATCAGGGGTTAAATTAACAACACACTGTGCAAATGCTGCATACAATCTCAGCACGACACTCAGTTTGGTGAACCTGTTGTCATTTTTGGTTCTCCCCATCTTAAGCAAGCTGCACATTAAAAACATCTTCAAGATAGATTAGATTAGATTCAGTTTTTGTTCCATAGACCCAAAAAATGAGATGATTCTCATGGGTGTGGAACATGTCAGAAAAATATAACATAAGAACATAAATCATTTGAATATAATACTTACTACGCTGATCATTTATCAGGAGATTGTTGAAATACGTGAATACAATGCGGTAAACTGGAACAGCTAGTACTTACAGAATTAACAGACAGTCAGAATGAAACATTGTTATGCACTATTAATAACTTTATCATACACAAAATACCTAATCTTGACTGTTGTGACCAAGTGCTGTCAAATCTGAAATATAATAGACATTTTTACTTAAGCTAGCTTATCAGTCTCTGTTAAGTATTCATCTATAGAGTAGGAGAAGTTCCCTATCAAAAAGTCTTTCGAACTCTTTAAACCATGGTTTAGCTGAAAACAAGTTTTTAATTGTTGCTGGCAATTTATTGAAAATGCCTGTTCCTCAATATTGGACCCCTTTTTGGGCAAATGTAAGTGACTTTAGGTCTTTATGTAGATTGTTCTTATTGCTAGTATTAATACTATATATCAAGCTATTGGTTGTAAATAGAGGTATCTTATTTGCAATAAATTTCATTCAGAAATAAATATACTGGGAAGCTGTGGTTAGAATACTAAGTTACTTCAACAGGTTCCTACATGATGTTCTTGAATTTGCATGCTAAATACTTTTGCTTGGTTTGATGAGTTACCCCAGAATATGATCCCGTATGACATAATAAAATGAAAGTAAGCAAAGTATCCAATTTTTTTAAAATTTATTTATATCTCTTATATCTGACATTACTCTCACTGCAAATACAGACTTGTTTATGCAATTAAGCAATTCTGTGGTATACCCTTCCTAACTGAATTTAATATTGAGTTGTAATCCCAGAAATTTAACACCGTCAACCTCTTCGATCTGCATGTCTTCATATGTTATACGATGCTGGAAGGAAATCCCTTACAGGTTCTGAACTGCATATAGTGGGTCTTCTCAAAGTTTAATGACAGTGAATTAGCTTTAAACCATTTATTAATGTCAGTGAAAAATTTGATTAGGAGCTATTTCTAAATCTGTACTTGACTTGCTGCTTATTGTAATGTTTGTATCATCTGCAAACAAAACAAACTTAGTATCTGGAAATGTAACAGACGAGAGGTAATTGATGTACACAAGAAGGAGCAATGGACTCAAGATGGAACCTTAAGGAACACCACATTTAATTAATTCCCAATCAGATGAAACACTGCTTACTGCACAGGTATTTCACAATGACACCCTTTGTTTCCTGTTACATAGATAATACTCAAACCATTTCGCAGCATTACCGGTGACACCATAATATTCTAATTTACTTCAGAGAATGCTGTAGTTCACACAGTCAAAGGCTTTTGACAGGTCACAGAAAATGCCAATAGCCTCTAATTTATCAGCTAATGAATTAAGTACATTCTCACTGTAAGTGTAAATAGCTTTCTCTATATCAGAACCCTTAAGAAATCCAAACTGTGACTTGGACAATATATTATTTGCAGTCAGATGCTTAAGGAGGTGCTTGAACACAACCTTTTCAAATATTTTTTGAGAAAGCTGGGAAAAGTGAAATTGGTCGATAGTTTGATGGTACACCTCTTTATCTCTCCTCTTGTAATGAGGCTTCACTTCAGCATACTTTAGCCAGTCTGGAAATGTTCTGTTGGTAAGAGACTGATTACACAAATAACTTAAGACAGAACTCAACTCGCATGAGCACTCTTTGATTAACTTTGTTGATATGTTATCATACTCACTAGAATACTTAGACCTGAAGGATTTTATGATGGATGCTACTTATTTGGGAGACGTGAGTGTCATTTGCATTTTACTGAAGTTTACTAGTGTCGGCTACTCCATTCCACTGTTCACCGAACCTGATAACCCCAAGCTGTCAGTAACAGAAATGAAGCACTTGTTTAAGAGGTTTACAACACTACATGCACTTGTTACCAAAGTCTCATTTATTTTCAGAGCTATCCGTTTCTCATACAGTTTTTATTTTGTAATTATCATTTCAAGCTGCTTCGATTTCTGGATTACTTGCTTCAGTATTTTCCAGTATTCTTTGTAATGCATTACAATGCTAACATCAGAGCTGTTCCTAGATAGTAGATACAGTCTCCTTTTTGTCCCACATGATATCTTTATTCCTTGTGTAATCCATGGTTTATTTTTTTACTTCTGTCTGATTTGAGTTACTTACAGCGGAAAACAATTTTCAAAAGTGGAGGTAACTTTATTAGTGAATGCTTTGTATTTTCCATTTGAGTCAGAAGTATTGTGAAGATCTATCAAGTTCATGTCTGAGCAATTTCCTGAATTTTTCAATTTTTGACTTATTTATTACCCTGCTGTACTAAGATTTAATAGATTTTTTATCCCGACAAGTTTCAAAATATAACATGAGATGCTATATGTCATGTCATTTTTTCAGATAGCCCATTTATTATTGGTTTTGTGATATGACCTCTTTCCCTAGATTTGTTTATAGAGATATTATCAATAGCAGTCTCCAGAGCGTTTATGTATCCTAGTTACAAAGTTCACAGCAAATTGAATGATAGTGTTACTGACTGCAATAATTGTTCACTGATAGAGCTTTTCGATAAATCCACATTAAAATCACCAGCAACAACTATTTCCTTGTTTTTTACTGAGAGATGGGACAACAGGGCTTCCAGAGTTTTTATGAAGAGGTTAAAATTTCCTGAATGTGATCTGTATATACTTACCATTATAAAGGACTTATTATGAATACTACATCTGTTGCACAAGCTTCTAAGTGCCGCTCCGAGCAAAATTTATTAATATAAATATTCTTGAAATCAAAACAGTTTCTGACAAATGTGGCAACTCCTCCTTCCGCTATATTTTCTCTACAGAACTTGGATCCTGTAACATTTAACATATCTGTACCAATGGTCACATGATGTTCAGAGAGGCAGATTAATATTTACTGATTTGCTTAACCCTTCATCCTCCAATATTCTGATGCAATAAGGATAACTGATTTTGTGCACTGGCTGAATTACAACTCGATGAACATAATTTTCCTGTCAGGTTTTGAGTATCTCTAATTTCCATCAGGGACTGTCTGCATGAATTGTATACATTAAAATTTGTTTTCTGGCTGCCTGTTTTATCAATGTGAATATCATTTTCAGCCTGTCTCTGAACATCGTTTGTTTCTGTCCTCTCTACCCTAAGAAAACTGCCCTTCTGTCATTTGTAACCACTGCTACTTTACCTCATGTGACAGTTTTCCCTTCCCTTTCCTGTTGAGGTGAGGGCCATGCGCAGTATAGTCCCACATGCTGACAGAGTCAACAGGAACCACACTGATATGAGACCCCATACCTGATCCAAGCAGCTGTTCCACCTCTAAATTAACTCTCCTAACAGGAGAGTTTAAATGAGGCTGGTCATGGTGCCTCAGAACAGACATGAGCCCAATACCAGTATGTCTCATTGCTGAAGCTATCTTTACCAGATCACTCTCAATTGAATAATTAGGGTTTCTACCTATGCTGTTGCCTGCCCCACCCACTATTACCAAGTTGTCTTCCTTTGTAAAGTCTTTGCAAAGTGAACCTACATCCTCTATCATCTGACCCAGACTTGCACTAGGTTTAAAAAAACTTGTGACCTGGTAACCTGACCCTAGATCAGCCTGCAACAGTTGGCCCACAAACTACCTAACAACAAAACTTACTTTCTTCTTCTTCTTCTTCTCCACAACTTTTTTTCTGATTTCTTACTTTTCAAACACTTTTTGAAAGTTTGTTGTGTCCTGTCTACCCCTAAATCTATTGGTGGCACAACAGTTTCTAACAGTGACAACAGATCAAACCCATTTTCCACATTCACAACAACACTGTCTGAGAAAGTCCAATTCCTTGTCACTTCCTATGTCTCTTTTCCCTTCTCCCCCTTAACCTTTCCAGATCTAGTTTCTGTAGTGTTGGCAGAAGAGCGAACACCGTGTTACTAGAGGAGGCCGAAATGCACGCGTTTTAGCTCACGCAGGCTGGCGTGAGGAGTGAAGAACTATACTGACGTGAGGTCTGGAACATGACAAGGAATTAGAATTCAGAAAGTGGACGTAATTAGTTTCATACTTAACTTTAATCCATTAATGATGAACGTCTCTCTTGACGGTACATGATTCACAATATTATCTGTTCAGAATAGTAACTGAACATGGCGCCTTGCTGGGTCGTAGCAAGACACGTAGCTGAAGGGTACGCTAAACTATCGTCTCGGCAAATGAGAGCATATGTAGACAGTGAATCATTGCTGGAAAAGTCGGCTGTACAACTGGGGCGAGTGCTAGGGAGTCTCTCTAGACTAGACCTGCCATGTGGCGGCACTCAGTCTGCAATCACTGATAGTAGCGACACGCGGGTCCGACGTATACTAACGGACCGCGGCTGATTTAAAGGCTACCACCTAGCAAGTGTGGTGTCTGGCAGTGACACCACAGTTTCACTTTATCTAGTTCTGCCTGAAGGGCAGTAATCTTCTCCTACTGTTCCACTGTCTTCCTATCTCTACAGCATATCCTACACAACCAATGAGCCTAAGCAGTTTGGCAACAACATGCACAGTAGAGGAGGGGAGTAGGATGGGCTGGTAACATATCAGGCCATATTATCTCTGTAAGATTTGGAGTCAGCATGCTCATTTAAGTTAATTTGTGACACATCCCAGCAGAGCATATCAAACAATAATATCATTTTATTCCATCATCTTTCTGGCATGCATGCAGGACAGAGTATGTCTTCTGATATTTTGGTTGTTAATTGTACAGCCATCTTCAAGGTGAGTGCTCAAGCATGTCTATTTACATGCTGAAAAGCTAGAACCTCTCAATACAATGGTATGCTGTGCAGTGAAATGCACATTGTCACAGATAAAACTATGCAGGGGTCACAGATAAGACCACTGGAACAACATATACAGTTTAGTAAGCACCTAGTCAATAAATCCACAGTGCTTGCAAATTATATGATTAATTATTAAATTGGTGTCAGGTGCCGAATGCCACGCAGTGAAGATTCAGAACAATAATTCTTCTGATGTTGTGAACATGGAGTGAGTGATCCTCCTCATGTCAAACTAATACATCCAAAAATGGTAGACAGCCATTCTTCTCCCATTCCACGGTAAACTTTATTTTTCATCAACTGAATAAATACACTCAAGAGTCCCCATAAATTTATCCTCATTTTGAGGTCTAAACTAGGACATGTGTCACCACCATACTTCTGGCACACAGCCCTTTTAAAAACTATAGATAAGTGCTTTTTCTTCAAAATCCTCCATAAATAAACCAACCATCAGGTGTGAGAGAGTATGGTGACAATGATCACATTTACCCATAAAAGGTCTCAACAACAGGGTTAAATATTTAGTCATTCAATAAGCAGGTGCTTCTGTCTTACCCACTATCAGACTGAAAGTCAATACTTTTAGAATCTGCTACAAGTGCGGTTTATGATTTCCAGTTTCCTCTGAATCAGTGTTTTGTTTCTGTGTAACTTTGTGGACCTTGGGAAGGCCATATAATCCAGGAGGTACTGAGCTGTGCCCCTTCAGTCTGTTGGTAGCCTCCTTGGGTACAAAGCTGGAGTTCCGGAGCAAAGCAGTTTTTCTTTGAACATGGGTAGTGTTGTCCTTGTTGATATTACAATATGTAGGCTCATCGAGTAGGTTGTCCACCTTCTCTTTGTAAACACCAAAGCCATATCATTATCTTTATCTGCAGGAAGATCCACCATCTGAGAATAATTTCAGAAATTACAGAGTGCAGCTCTCTCAGACAAGGATATGTTGCTTTTTTGTGGCTGAGATCTTATAAGTGCATGGCATGCATCAAGGGGCATTTCCTCAGCAGCATCACCAGCAGTTTTCTGACAGATTCTTCCATTCTCTGATAAAATATGTCAGTGGCGTGTGTTTCAGTGTAGGAGTAAAATTCAAACACTTCCCTAAAACAACTTCCATCACATTGTCTGGATTGTTATTTGTTAATTTAAAAACAGAACATTTAAAAGAAGTTTGTTGCTGTTGCAGAATAACAAAGTGGTATGCCATCAGCCCACTCCCAGGAAATAGGAGGGAGACTAGTTGCTTATCTTCAGATGTAAGTGATGTAACTCTCCTGTGATCAAATCCAACTTTTAATGGGTATACCCAGTTCCCTCTTTAAACAGTGTCTAGCTTGCTTCATGAATAATTTTATTCACAGAAGCAGTCTCCATGAAATGTACCATTTTGCTAAATTCAAAGTAGTTGTTTCACTGATTGTTCCACAGTGCCATGAAATTATGGTGACTGAGGTCAGGCAAGACCTCTTGCAATTATTACACCATGAGCCAACTGTACAAACATCTCTCACTGGAAATCAATTTTGACCTCAGTTCAGATCATGAACCCAGTTAACAAATTCATTATGTTGTGTAACACTGAACTAGGAAAAACTGAATTAAGTTCACTGCTGACCTGAAACAGCACAAGACATGCTCGGCAACATCCTTGAATAGCTATCAACATGATTATCACACTTCAACTTCAGTTGTATATCATGCATTGTAGAAATACAGTATTCATTATGATTTTGTGTTGTAAAGATGAAGGTAAGTGATTGGAAGAAATTTCTCAAACTGCTTCAAGAAACTTCTTAAGACAAAAATCATTGAAATTGCCATATATCTGTAAATTAAACAAAAAATAATAATAATAATAATTTTCAGCACTTAATGCTCTTGAACAGAGAATGCTGTTCACCACAATGGCCCAGAACATTAGGAAAAATGGTGTATTCAGGTGGTGCGGTTTCAAAACACAGTGCAGTCATAATTATCTTTATAATTAACACCATCAAAAATACACCATTCTGCAGCTGATAATTACATCCACCTGACATTGGCCTGCAAACACAAATGGTAAAAGACAGTTGCTTTGCATCATGGTTTAAGAAGTTTGCTGAACACAATAAAAACAAATATAGCACACATCAAAACTTCCTGGATCAAACCTGTGTGTGGGACTGGGACATGAAGCTGGGAGCTTTGCCTGTCATACGCAACTGAGCTACCAACTGAGCTACCCCAGTAGGACTTGTGACTTGTCCTCACAGCTTTACTTTATTTATTTATTTACACGTCATGTTCTGTAGGACCAAATTAAGGAGCAATTTGAAAGGTCATGGAATGTGTCAGTACATGAAATTACAACAAAAAGTAATAACAGATAAAAATAAAATGTTTATGTACCCAAAAAAAGTCAAGCCATATGGTTAAATGAATGCAATCAACAATATAACAAAAATCAGCTTAATTTTTCAAGGAATTACTCAACAGAATAGAAGGAATGGCCCATGAAGAAACTCTACAGTTTCAATATGAAAGCGCGTGGATTACTGCTAAGATTTTTGAATTCTTGTGGTAGCTTATTGAAAATGGATGCAGCAGTTCCTTTCTGCACAAGAGTTAAGGAAGTTCGATCCAAATGTACGTTGGATCAACAATGTAACATAAGAATCAGCTTCATTTTTCAAAGAACACCTCAACAGAATAGGAGTGACCTATGAGAAAACTCTTCAGTTTAAAATTTGAAAGTGGGTGGAACACTGCTAAGATTTTTGAATTCTTGTGGCATATATATTGTCCATCCACACATATACAGACACAAGCAGACATCCATCCACACATATATACATATATGTGTGCGAGTGTATACACTCGCACACACACACATATCCATCCACACATATATACATATATGTGTGCGAGTGTATACCTGTCCTTTTTCCCCCTAAGGTAAGTCTTTCCGCTCCCGGGATTGGAATGACTCCTTACCCTCTCCCTTAAAACCCACATCCTTTCGTCTTTCCCTCTCCTTCCCTCTTTCCTGATGAGGCAACAGTTTGTTGCGAAAGCTTGAATTTGGTGTGTGTGTTTGTGTGTCTATCGACCTGCCAGCGCTTTCGTTCGCTAAGTCACATCATCTTTGTTTATATTTATAGGGGAAACATCTTTGATTCACAATCAAAAATCTTTGGTTCTGGGTTTGAATCCCGCCAATGCTTAAATTTTGATTAATAATCAGCACTGGTAGCCAAAGACTTCCAGCTTTAAAAGTCACCTTCATTCTGCCAACAGCCTTGTCAAAGAGGGTGCAAGAGCGGACAGAGGTTCAGGGCACTGTCTTGTCCTGGGGATGGGGAACTGTCCCTAAAGGTGGAAGAATCAGCAATGATCAATGGCATGAGGATGCAGAAGGCAATAGAAACCACTGCATTAAAGACATCTAACGTGTATCCACAGGACATGTGGCCTGTAACTGAAGAAGTATCATGATGATCTCTCCATTGGCAAAAGATTCTGGAATAGTCCCCAATTCGGATCTCTGGCAAGGGACTGCCAAAGGGGGAGGTCACCATGAGAAAAAGATTGAATAATCAACAAAAAGATAACATTCTATGAGTCGGGGCATGGAATGTCAGAAGCTTGAACGTGGTAGGGAAACTAGAAAATCTGAAAAGAGAAATGCAAAGGCTCAATCTAGATATAGTAAGGGTCAGTGAAGTGAAGTGGAAAGAAGACAAGGATTTCTGGTCAGATGAGTATAGGGTAATATCAACAGCAGCAGAACATGGTATAACGGGAGTAGGATTCATTATGAATAGGAAGGTAGAGCAGAGAGTGTGTTACTGTGAACAGTTCAGTAACAGGGTTGTTCTTATCAGAGTCGACAGCAAACCAACACCAACAACGATAGTTCAGGTATACATGCCGACATCACAAGCTGAAGATGAAGAGATAGAGAAAGTGTACGAGGATATTGAAAGGGTAATACAGTATGTGATGGGGAATGAAAATCTAATAGTCATGGGGGACTGGAATGCAGCTGTAAGGAGAGGAGTAGAAGAAAAGGTTACACGAAAATATGGGCTTGGGACAAGGAATGAGAGAGGAGAAAGAGTAATTGAGTTCTGCAACAAGTTTCAGCTAGTAATAGCGAATATTCTGTTCAAGACTCACAAGAGGAGGAGGTATACTTGGAACAGACTGGGTGATACGGGAATATTTCAGTTAGATTACATCATGGTCAGACAGAGATTCCGAAATCATATACTGGATTGTAAGGTATACCCAGAAGCAGATATACACTCAGATCACAATATAGTAGTGATGAAGAGTGGGCTGAAGTTCAAGACATTAGTCAGGAAGAATCGATACGCAAAGAAGTGGGATATGGAAGTACTAAGGAATGACGAGATATGTTTGAAGTTCTCTAAGGCTATAGATACAGCAATAAGGAATAGCTCAGTAGGCAGTACAGTTGAAGAGGAATTGACATTTCTAAAAAGGGCCATCACAGAAGTCGGGAAGGAAAACATAGGTACAAAAAAGGTAACTGGGAAGAAACCATGGGTAACAGATGAAATACTACAATTAGCTGATGAAAGGAGGAAGTACAAATATGTTCTGGGAAACTCAGGAATACAGAAATACTAGTCACTGAGGAATGAAATAAACAGGAAGTGCAGGGAAGCTAAGATGAAATGGCCACAGGAAAAATGTGAAGACATCGAAAAAGAAATAATTGTCAGAAGGACAGACTCAGCACACAGGAAAGTCAAAACAACTTTCGGTGACATTAAAAGAAAGGGCGATAACATTAAGAGTGCAATGAGAATTCCACTGTTAAATGCAGAGGAGAGAGTGGATAGGTGGAAAGAATACATTGAAAGACTCTATGAGGGGGAAAATTTATCTGATGTGATCGAAGAAGAAACAGGAGTTGATTTAGAAGAGATACGGGATCCAGTATTAGAATCAGAATTTAAAAGAGCTTTGGAGGACTTAACATCAAATAAGACAGAAGGGTTAGATAACATTCCATCAGAATTTCTAAAATCATTGGGGGAAGTGGCAACAAAATGACTATTCACACTGGTGTGTAGAATGTATGAGTCTGGCAACATACCATCTGACTTTCGGAAAAGCATTATCCACACAATTACGAAACCGGCAAGAGCTGACAAGTGTGAGAATTATCACACAATCAGCTTAACAGCTCATGCATCCAAGTTGCTTACAAGAATAATACACAAATGAATGGAAAAGAAAACTGAGGATGCACTAGATGACGATCAGTTTGGCATTAGGAAAGGTAAAGGCACAAGAGAGGCAATTCTGACGTTGCGGTTAATAATAATGGAAGCAAGACTAAAGAAAAATCAAGACACGTTCATAGGATCTGTCAACCTGGAAAAAGCATTTGACAATGTAAAATGGTGAAAGATGTTCAAAATTCTGAAAAAAGTAGGGGTAAGCTATAGGGCGAGCCGGGTCATTTACAATATGTACAACAGCCAAGAGGGAATAATAAGAGTGAACTACCAATAACGAAGTGCTTGTATTAAAAAGGGTGCAAGACAAGGATGTAGCCGTTCGCCCCTACTTCAATCTCTACATTGAGGAAGCAATGATGGAAATAAAAGAAAGGTTCAGGAGTGGAATTAAAATTCAAGGTGAAAGGATAGCAATTATACAATTCGCTGATGAAATTGCTATCTAGAGTGAAACTGAAGAAGAATTACATGATCTGCTGAATGCAATGAACAGTCTAATGAGTACAGAGTATGTGAAAGTAAATCGGAGAAAGACGAAGGTAATAAGAAGTAGTAGAAATGAGAACAGTGAAAAACTTAACATCAGGTTTGATGGTCACGAAGTAGATGAAATTAAGGAATTCTGCTACCTAGGCAGTAAAATAAATAATGACGGATGGAGCAAGAAGGACATCTACATCTACATATATACTCCGCTAGCCACCAAGCGGTGTGTGGCGGAGGGCACAATTCACGCCAAAGTCATATTTCCCCCCCTTGTTCCACTCGCAGATTGCGCGAGGGAAAAATGACTGTCTGAACGCCTCAGCACGAGCTCTAACAATGGCTAAATGTACCAGTCACGATTCTTGGCACTCTTCTTTGGACCTTTTCAATCTCTTGAATCAGACCCAACTGGTAAGGGTCCCATACAGATGAACAGTACTCTAAGACATCAAAAGCACACTAGCAATGGCAAAAAGAGCATTCCTGGCCAAGAGAAGCCTACTAATATCAAATATCAGCCTTAATCTGAGGAAAGTATTTCTCAGAATGTACGTCTGGAATACAGCGCTGTATGGTTGGTTGGTTTGGGGGATTAAAGGGACCAGACTGCTACGGTCATCGGTCCCTTTTTCCAAAACTTAAAAACACCCACAGAGAATAAAAGTGAACAAGGAAAGGATGACAGATGACAAAGGACAAGAGAAACTGAGACAAAGACCAGACAAAACGAAGTAAAATCACACAGAGTGTGACGGTGGTTGGCCGACCATAGGGCCAACCACCGAGAAACACATTAAAAACTCAGTCTAAAACCGTAGGCTAAATGCCAGACTCAACACAAAAAAGGACAAACACTTAGATTAAATGATAAAAGCCCCCTGCCCGAGTAAAATGCAAAATGAAGCCTGTCATGGCAGAGTCATCTGTTAAAAGGGCAGGGAGCGTATCAGGCAGCACAAACGTCTGCTTGATCACAGCTAAAAGGGGACAGGCCAACAAAATGTGGGCCACTGTCAAAGCCGCCCCGCAGCGACATAGAGGAGGGTCCTCCTGACGCAGTAAATAACTGTGCGTCAGCCAGGTGTGGCCAATGCGGAGCCGACAAAGGACAACTGAGTCTCTGCGATTGGCTTGCATGCATGACCACCACACAGTCGTTGTCTCCTTGATAGCATAGAGTTCATTGGGTGTGGTAGTGAAACATTGACTGTGGGAAAACTGGAACAGAAGAGAATCAAAGCATTTGAGATGTGGTGCTATAGACGAATGTTGAAAATTAGGTGGACTGATAAGGTAAGGAATGAGAAGGTTCTGTGCAGAATTGGAGGGGAAAGGAACATGTGAAAAACACTGATAAGGAAAAGGTACAGGATGAAAGGACATCTGTTAAGACATGAGGGAATGACTTCCATAGTACTAGAGGCAGACAGAGATTGGAATATATCCAGCAAATAATTGAGAGCGTAGGTTGTAGTTTGCAAGTGCTACTCTGAGATGAAGAGGTTAGCACAGGAGAGGAATTCGTGGCAGGCCACATCAAACCAGTCAGAAGACTGACAGGGGTGGAGGGGGTGGGTGGGGGGTGGAGGGAGAGAGAGAGTGAGGGGGGAGGTGGGGAGGGGGGGAGGGGGGGAGGGGGGGAGAGAGAGAGAGAGAGAGAGAGAGAGAGAGAGAGAGAGAGAGAGAGAGAGAGAGGGGGGGGGGGGGGGCAATGTCGAGAATACCCAGACTAGTGAACAGGGGTCAACAAGAGGTTCGCGAACTTACACCACTTACTACCCGAACAGCAGCCCATACCTGAGCCAAAAATATCCTTTTAAAATGGGAAGAGTTACTCCAAAACATAATACCATACAGCATAAGTGAATGAAAATAAGCAAAGGAAACTAATTTTCATGTCGAACGATCAGAGACATGGCTTAGCCACAGCCTGGGGAATGTATCCAGAATGAGAATTTCACACTACAGCAGAGTGTGCACTTATATGAAATTTCTTGGCTGATTAAACCTACGTGCCAGATCGAGACTCGAACTCCACGTCTCCGCACTATCCTTTCTTCCAGGAGTGCTAGTTCTGCAAGGTTCGCAGGAGAGCTTCTGTGAAGTTTGGAAGGTAGGAGACGAGGTATGGTGGAAGTAAAGCTGTGAGGACGGGGTGCGAGTCGTGCTTGGGTAGCTCAGGTGGTAGAGCACTTGCCCACGAAAGGCAAAGGTCCAGAGTTCAAGTCTCGGTTCGGCACACAGTTTTAATCTGCCAGGACGTTTCATATCAGTGTACACTCCACTGCAGAGTGAAATTCTCATTCCATATGATTGCACTTGAACCTGATGTGATCCAGGAAATTTTTAAAGTCAAAGGTGATCCTAGTTCACAGCGATACAACCCGAGATTAATGTCTGAAAAATACAGATTTCTGAGTTCAGCTTGATTCAAGTTCATTTTTTATGTTAATCTAAGATCAACTGCTCTATACAATCAGCCCTGGATGGACTACAATGGTTACTGGAATTGAAGCTTTTTGTTGTTTTTTGATTAGGATAGAATATGAATAAGAGGAGTGGTGAAGAGGAATGGGAGGAGGGAGGAGGGGGAAGTTGAGGAGTTGGAAAAGAGTCTGCTTGTTTTCATGCTCATCAGCACCTTTGCACAAATTAACTGAATGAGTACAATTCCACATAAAAGGAAACTGTTTCAATTTATCTTTTATGTCATAAACAGTCACAGTTCCCAAACCATAGTCCAACATGGATGATATAATAGTTACCAATACTGAAAAGAAACTGAGAAAAATACAAACTCAAGTTCAAAATAATGCACACCATCAGCTACAGTAGAAAAATTACTAAATCTCCATTTTGTTGTTTAATGAGTAGTTCAGAAAACACAAAAACCATCAGTATCTTACCTCCTGCACTTCCTCAAGCTAAAAATGAGGAAATGTCTCTGCCAAGCTAGGAGCTCAAGAATAAAACACACTCAGTTACTGTGTCCCTCCCCCCTCCCCACAAACAACAACAACAACAAATTGGTGTATCTCCCCTTTGCAGAAAGGTATAGGTCTGTGAAGAGTGTGTACACAGAAGTGTGTCAAGAGCCCAGCTGAGCAAGCCAACTGTTGTTTGCTTGATGAGAGAATTGCTTAGAAGGGAGAGTGGAGGGTATACCCAATATATATGTCAATATACACCAAGTAGTCTCTCAAATGCCATCTGGGAAGAGAGAGGATCAGCTGTTGTAGGATTGTGGGTATGTATCCTGCATCTGGTTGGTACTATTATTTCCTATAGAAGGCTAGGAATTGAAACTTTCCGCTTGTATTTAAAATGTGGATCTACTGTTGATGTTTTTGTACCCTACAGACAAAACAAGTAACATGTGGAGAAGCTATTATGACATAAATAAAAAACATACATTTTTACTCATAATAAAGAAGAAATATTGTTCGCTTGGGCCACATCATTTGAACTTCTAAGTAATGGCTACTGCAGTTGATCATAGAAATAAAAATAGAAGGTCAGAGTATTAGAGATCAGAAGCAGCCATGTTTTCATAATAACAAAGCGATGATGAGGACTGTGACTGCCAAACACCTTGACACAGAAATATGTTAGATGAGATGAATTTTGTAGTCAAAAGCATCCAATAAAGGATTTGCAGACAAAGAAGAAAAATGTTTCTTCACATTATGGTACAAGCAAATGAAATTAAAATCCTGCCAAAAAATGCCATTAATTTTTCTACTGCATTGGTAGTAGTATAAAATGAAAGGAACAATTTCTCTACCTATCTGGATGTTGAAATCAAAAGATGCCCAGCCACAGTTACTAAGTTAGTAGTTACAAGTTAAGCTGACAGTTTTAGACATCGCATGAACCTTAAAGATTAAAAACATGACTTTTTTCATTATCTTACAGGGTCATTCAGAAAGTGGTGGTCAAATACTTTATATTAAGCTCTGATAAATTATATTAACATTAAAAATATAAATGTAAACTTCAGTATTTCTTAAATTAATGAGAGAAGTTCAAATAACAATCTTACCTGACACGTTTCAAGCTAATAACAACTTCACAACTCTGGGAGATTTTGATACTCTTTATCTGGAACCAGTACTTTCCAAATGGCATTTCATGTAGTTTCACCCACACGGCATAGCCATTTGGTGCACCAACCACATCTGGACCTTTACACAATGAAAACAGAATCACTAACTAACAATCTTACGATACAGATACAAAATATTGAGATATTACATAATACCTACATTTCTACTATGAACTGCCCCCCCCCCCCCCCCCAACCCCTCACTGACCAATCCCTTTAAATTAAAACAGTAAGTTTCAAAAGGAGGAAAGAAGATTAAGGTTTATTATTCCACTGATGACAATGTCACTAGATATACAATCTGATGTCTTCCTGGTATATTTTTAACTTGTAGAATTCTTGGGTGTCTGCCCAGGTCACAATGTCAGTTCTCTACAATATTTTGGCAAACCACACCACCTTAACACTACTACTAGGTTCAGTAAAGGATAATCTAGGCCTTCACAAACCAAGGTCTATCAAACCCCTACTAATGTGGCAAAGTGTACATTGGGGAAACCGTGCAGACAGTAGAAGAGAGGTGCTGTGAACATAGGCACCATTCTGAATTACAGCAGACCACCATATAAGCCATGGATGACCATCGTATAAAAACTGGCCATACTATAGATTACAACAAAACAAAGATATTTAGGCAATACTCTTCTTTCTGGGATTGCATGATTAGAGAGGCCACTAAAATTAGGGTCCAAGGTGGTCTAATTAACAGAGACAGTGGCCTACAATGAAATCAGGCACGGAACCCTGTACTGAGCTGAGAAAACCAAAAGTGTTCCCATACAGTGACGTTTGCGTCAGATGATGATAGCGCAGACACTGGAGACCATAGTTTGCAGCCAGGCATCACCACTTCCACCACCGCCACAAGCACCATCACACCAGATGCAGGAACTGCAATGGGAGCATAGTGATGGAGGAGTAACAGTCAACATATATAGGACACTGACAAGAGCTGAGAATCTGTCATCAGGAACCACCTGCAGATGACAAGATACTGTTTGCTGAAATATTATGGAGAACTTATGACATTACCCATACAGACATTTGAGAATTCTACAATCTCACTAGCGATGGAGCACAGGTATGAACAGGACAAAGATGTGGAAAGAAATTGGCTGTGTGTGTGTGTGTGTGTGTGTGTGTGTGTGTGTGTGTGTGTTTTCACAGGGGAAACCAACCGGGAATTCAGATTAATTTATTTAGAAAAGCCACAGTAATTAAATCTCAATGGCCACATGAAGTTTTGAATGATTCTACATATAAATCTACATCGATACTCTGCAAATCACATTTAAGTGCCTGGCAGAGGGTTCATCGACCACCTTCACAATTCTCTATTATTCCAATCCCGTATATCTCGTGGAAAGAATGAACACCTATATCTTTCCGTACGAGCTCTCATTTCCCTTATTTTATCATGGTGATCGTTCTGCCCTATGTAGGTTGGTGTCAACAAAATATTTTCTCATTCGGAGGAGAAAGTTGGTGATTGGAATTTCATGAGAAGAGTCTGTCGCAACGAAAAATGCCTTTCTTTTAATGATTTCCAGCCCAAATCCTGTATCATTTCTGTGACACTCTCTCCCATATTTCGCAATAATACAAAACGTGCTGCCCTTCTTTGAACTTTTTTGATGTACTCCATCAGTCCTACCCAGTAAGGGTCCCACACCGCGCAGCAGTATTCTAAAAGAGGACGGACAAGCGTAGTGTAGGCAGTCTCTTTAGTAGGTCTGTTACATTTTCTTAGTGTCCTGACAATAAAACGCAGCCTTTAGTTAGCCTTCCCCACATCATTTTCTGTGTATTCTTTCCAATTGAAGTTGTTTGTAACTGTAATAACTAGGTATTTAGTTGAATTTACAGCTTTTAGATTAGACTGATTTATCATATAACCAAATTTTAACGAGTTCCTTTTAGTACTCATGTGGATGACCTCACACTTTTCGTTATTTAGGGTCAACTGCCTTTTTTCGCACCATTCAGATATTTTTTCTAAATAATTTTGCAGTTTGTTTTGATCTTCTGATGACTTTATTAGTTGCTAAATGACAGCGTCATCTGCAAACAACCGAAGACGGCTGCTCAGATTGTCTCCCAAATCATTTATATAGATAAGGAACGGCAAAGGGCCTATAATACTACCTTGGGGAATGCCTGAAATCACTTCTGTTTTACTCTACGACTTTCCGTCAATTACTATGAACTGTGACCTCTCTGACAAGAAATTGCAAATCCAGTCACATAACTGAGACAATATTCCATATGCACGCAATTTTACTTGTGTGGTACAGTATCAAAAGCCTTCCGGAAATCCAGGAATACAGAATTGATCTGAAATCCCTTTCAATAGCACTCAGCACTTCATGTGAATAAAGAGCTAGTTGCATTTCACAGGAGCTATGTTTTCTAAACCCATATTGACTGTGTGTCAGTAGACTGTTTCCTTCGAGGTAATTCATAATGTTCGAACACAATATATGTTCTAAAATCCTGCTGCATATCAACGTTAATGATATGGGCCTGTAATTTAGTGGATTACTCCTACTATCTTTCTTGAATATTGGTGTGACCTGTGCAACGTTCCAGTCTTTGGGTACGGATCTTTCGTCGAGCGAACAGTTGTATATGATTGTTAAGTATGGAGCTAAAGCATCATCATACTCCGAAAGGAACATAATTGTACACAGTCTGGACCATAAGACTTGCTTTTATTAAGTGAATTGAGTTGCTTCACTACTCTGAGGATATTTAATTCTACGTTACTCATGTTCGCAGCTGTCCTCGATTCGAATTCTGGAATATTTACTTCGTCTTCTTTTGTAAACGCATTTCGGAAGGCTGTGTTTAGTAAATCTGCTCTGGCAGCACTGTCTTCAATGGTATTTCCATTGTTATCGCGCAGAGAAGGCATTGATTGTTTCTTGCCACTAACATACTTCACATACGACCAAAATCTCTTTGGATTTTCTGCCAGGTTTCGAGACAAAGTTTCATTGTGGAAACTGTTATAGGCATCTCGCAATTGAACTCCGTGCTAAGTTTCGAGCTTCTGTAAAGGATCGCCAATCTTGGGGATTTTCCGTCTGTTGAAATTTGGCATGTTTGTTTCGTTGTTTCTGCAACAGTGTTCTAACACATTTTGTGTACAACAGAGGATCAGCTCCATTGTTTGTTAGTTTATTTGGTATAAACCTCTCAATTGGTGCTGATACTATATCTTTGAATTTAAGCCACATCTGGTCTACACTTATATTATTAATTTGGAATGAGTGGAGATTGTCTCTCAGGAAGGTGTCAAGTGAATTTTTATCTGCTTTTTTGAATAGGTATATTTTTCGCTTATTTTTCGAGGATTTGGGGATTACAATACTCAATCTTGCTACAACAACCCTGCGTTCACTAATCCCTATATCGGTTTTGATGCTGGTTATTAACTCAGGATTATTTGTTGCTAAGAGGTCAAGTGTGTTTTCACAATTGTTTACTATTCGCGTGGGCTCATTAACTAACTGCTTGAGATAATTTTCAGAGAATGCATTTAGCACAATTTTGGATGATATTTTATGCGTACCTCCAGAATTAAACATGTATTTTTGCCAACATATCAAGGGTAAATTAAAGTCACCACCAACTATTATCGTATGAGTCAGGTATGTGCTTGAAATTAAACTCAAGTTTTCTTTGAACCTTTCAGCAACTGTATCATCTGAACTGGAAGGTCGGTAAAAGGATCCTATTATTATTTTACTCCGGTTGCCAACAATGACTTCTGCCCATACTAACTCACAGGAAGTATCTACTTCAATTTCGCGAACAGTTAAACTACTTCTACAGGAACAAACACGTCCCCGCCAACCGTGTTTAGCCTATCTTTCTGGAACACCGATACGTTCTCCGCAAAAATTTCGGCTGGGCTTATATCCGGCTTTAGCCTACTTTCAGTGCCTATAATGATTTGAGCATCAGTGCTTTCTATTAGCGCATGGAGCTCTGGTACTTTCCCAACACAGCTACGACAACTTACAACTGTCATACCAGTGGTTCCTGTATCTATGGTCTTCCTGTGTTCAGCCTGTACCCTTTGTGACTGAAGCCCATCTTGTGTTTTCCCGAGACCCTCTAAACTAAAAAACTGCCCAGTCCACGCCACACAGCCCCTGCTACCCGTGTAGCTGCCTCCTGCATATAGTGGATACCTGACCTATTCAGCAGAAACCGAAACCCAACTACCCTTTGGCACAAGTCGAGAAATCTGCAGCCTACACGGTCGCAGAACCGTCTGAGCCTCTGATTCAGACCCTCCACTCAGCTCTGTACCAGAGGCACGCAATCAGTCCTGTCGACTATGCTGCAAATGGTCAGCTCTGTTTTCACCTTGCAAGCAAGACTGGCAGCCTTTACCACTTCTGTTGGCTGCTCAAAACCACAGAGAATCTCTTCTGATTCAAAGCGACACACATCATTGGTACCGACATGAGCAACCACCTGCAGTTGGCTGCACCCTGTGCTCTTCATGGCATCTGGGAGGACCCTTTCCACATCTGGAATGATTCCACCCAGTATGCACACGGAGTGCACATTGGTTTTCTTACCCCCCTTGTCAGCCAAGTCCCTATGGGGCCCCATAACATGCCTAACGTTGGAGCTCCCAACTACCTATGGTCCCACACTCTGCGATTGCCTGGATCTTGCAGGCTGAGTGTTTTCCTCTGAAACAGGACAGGCAACAGCATCCGGCTCAGTGGTCATGTCAGCCACAGACAGCACCTGGAAGCTGTTTGTCAGACAAACCGGGGAGGACTTATGTGCGGCCGCCTGGGAGGTCTTTCACTGCCTGCTTCGCCCTGGGGCAACCTTGCACTAGACCACAGGTGAGGGGTCAGCCTCAGTGCGAGGACCGATCGGAGGACTCTGACATGCTGGACATCCGTTGGATCCCCACGGCCGGCCCACAACAGTGATGCCCATCCACTGAAGCCTCAAGCTGTGTAACTGCAGCTATCACAGTGTGAAGCTGAGAGCGAAGTGTCACCAACTCGGCTCGCATCCGCACACAACAATCGCAGTCCCTGTCCACACCAAAGACTGTGGAAAACTAAACTATGCAGATAAACGGACTATCGGCACGTGCTGCGCAACTCTAATGTAGAACCTGACAAAAACGCGCGAACTGTGTCTAGTAATACGCAGATATTCAGGAACCTAACTACCAAAGCACTCAGGTGAAAATAAATAATTTGCCCCTGATATGGAACTTGTAATACATCACAAAATCAGTTTACTTTCTGATTCAAAAGGAAACACGAGAATTGTGGCTATTAGATTTTAAATTTACACGCAGAAACTCAAGAAACTAAACTATTAAAGCACACAGATGATATAATGAAATTCGCTCCTGGTTAGGAACTCAGAAACGTCACAAAAGCGGTTTACTTATCTGTTGCTGCATCTGTTGCGGTCGGCTACTACTGCCTGACTGACTGACTGACTGCTGAATGCAAGTTCAGCAGCTTAACCACAGTGTGCTCTTGCTATGTCACTATACTCCTTCTGCGCCATGATAAAAACACACACACACACACACACACACACACACACACACACACACACACACACACACACTTTTTGTAAGTGAAGCATGTATACAAACAAATCTGAGGAATGAGTAGTTAAATACACATTTATCTAGTAGTTAGCTATAAAGGAAAATGGAGGGATTAGTCGGATTTCAATATGGTGCATTATGTGGATGCAAGTACAGTTGGCACCTTCCACTGATAAAGATCTGTAACTAACTCCGTTAAAAGTGAAAACTGTCAAAACATGCTGTTTTAGTGGTATAAACTGGAGCTACAGTGTTCATATTGGGCACACTAGTATAAAGGCTGTCACCATGTCCAGTCATGGGAAGCAGACAAAACAGGATTGACATCAGTAAATTATAAGTAGTTGTGGTAGCAAGAGATGGGAAGGGTCACCTTGTGCACTAACTGTGTACGACTCAAGACCTCATTCAACACCCTCTACTCTACACCTACACCTACACCTACACCTACACCTACACCTATATCCACACCCACACTCCACAAGCCACCATACAGTGCATGCTAGTTGGTACCTTCTACCACTGCTAGTCATTCCCTCCCTCATACCACTTGCAAATGGAGTGAGGAAAAACTTACACTCTATATCAGGGTTGGTCATGGTGGGCAAAATTTCACATGTACACCATGTGTTGAACGTGTGTGGCTCGAGGACTCGTCCATCTTGGCACGTCTTGGCTTTGCTCAGTCCTCCTCAGAACTACTCGGTGCAGTGCAAAATTTCATTTAGCAGTGTGACCCGACATTGTTACTTCTTTCATTTACTTTCATGGTGTCTACACTGTACATCCTTCACTATTTATTGATGATGTATGGGAAGTCCACAATTCCAGTGGTAGTTTGCACAAAAAAAGAGGCAATCTAGTAATCTGTTGTCCAACTTTTAAAAAATGAGTGGGAATCACAGACCAGAAGGATGAGAATTACACAGTCACATAATCAAAGGATACCTCAAATTTGCTATTGAATGGCATTACAACACCATGCAGAAAGAATTTAAGAATATAGCTGATGACAAAACAGCAAAAATTAGAACAATTGACAGACAATTCATACACGATTCATTTTTCTGTACATCAAAAAGCGCTTTGTGCTAAATTAGGAGCCATGGACCATATAACAAAAATGCTGGTATGACTAGTAAATTTTCTGAAGTCACACACATTATTACATTGGCAGTTGCAACAGTTTTTTATGGAACTGGACGAAGACTATGTAGACAGTATGCACTGCTGCAAAGAATATTGGTTAAGACAGGGGACATACTTTGAATGCATTTCTGATCTGAGGCCTGCTATTGTTGTGTTTCCGAAGGGCAAAAGGAAACCAGGAACAAAATTTGGAACATCCAAAATGGATTGCAGACCTCTCACTGTAAGTAGATTTGACTGCAGTCTACCCACAGTAAGAAATCACAAAGTGAGAAACGACTTATTTCTGATTTGGTGGAGATGCATTTAAAAAGAAAACTGCATTATGAAAGGGGCAAATTCTAACCAAAAAAATCATCCAAATCCCCGTGCTCACTGGCTTTAAAGAAAACATGAAGATCAAAGATTTAATCACAGCATTCAGCAGACTTTTTCATCGATCTGCCGAGATCTTGAGGTGGTGTCAGGTAATGTGCCGGATATATCACCATCATTCTTGCATGATATTTTGACAATATGCCTCATTACCCTCATCATGTGCTACCTGAGACTGCTCACTGAATAAAATGTAAAATGTTGCCAGTTTTGTTTTACTACAGTATATAATTAATGTTTTGTCTTTGCAGAGTCCAAAAAATGATACTTTGGCCTGAATTTCACAATCTGAAAATATTCTGTCATGAACTGAAAAAGGTTTCAGAACCCAGGGATGCCACCCTTCTCACTTGAACGAATTATTTTTTGAGGTTGTAATTTGTGCCTAAAATGTCCGATAAAGATTTTTCTACTTGTGGTTTCCAATAAAGCTGTGATTTCAGTCTCTAGATTCCGACCTATAACCCGATGATGATATTTTTCATCCTCGGCATGCCACATACTCTTTCTTTCTTTTTTTCTTTGACTAAACTTATCAGTTTCTCAGGGTTCATGTTTCATGCACAAGAATGTTAGCCGATTCCACTAAACAAAACAAACTGATCTGAATTTCATCGATTGTTCTCCGACATCTGTATGTCTGGGTGACAAGATCAGCTATATTGTCATGATACACCTACTGGCATACTTATTTGAAAACATCAGCTGTCTTCGGCCAATGTCAGTCATCGGCAGAATCCACTGATGTGAGAGCCACTGTGACTGTAACCGAGAAAGAGAGAGAGAGAGAGAGAGAGAAACTGTGGAGCTAAATTGATTTAAATGACGTCACACTTCTGTCAGCCTCCCAGATAACATGTTGCTATATACCATGTGATGTGATCTGCAAAGATTTAAAATCTAAGTTGGAGTGTACAATTCCAAATGTCTAATCACTACCAAAAATGTGTCAGTACAGTGTAAACACTGATAATCCATGCACAAGGCAGAGGTGAGTTGGCAACAGCTCCTCTCCATATAAGAGCTCGAAAAATCCTGCGACTGACAGTAGTGGGAAGCATCTGAAATTGGAGCCACAACAGTCAGCACTAGTACACTGACAAGAAAATGTTGCTGGTGTGATAAATATGCAAGGTGGAGCTGCAGAGCTTGCTGTTGTGATGGTGCTGAGGTTAATACAAGAGTTATTAAATGAGCTGCTGAAGGTAGACCTTACTTTTCCATCAAAATATGATGTCAACACCAGCAGCTCTACCAAGGTTTTCCTTAGATGTATGGTGGATGTCTGAGCAGTCCCCCAAATTCTCCTAAACTTAGACATACAGCCCCCTCCTTTCTGCCATCCTCATTCTGTGTCACAGTCGAAGAGAAAAAATATAGTTGCAAACAGCTTAACCATGCACCTGAAAGTGCAGTTGGAGAAGCCCTGAAGCAGGTTGTTCTCCTGCAACAAGTAAATGAGTAAGTATGAGGGACATTAAGTAATTAACCCTTTAACTGCTCTGGACGTGTTAACACGCGCATCTTTGTACCTGTCCCTGTGTGCTCTGAATGTGTTTACGCGCCCCACCAGTCCTTCTACCTGGTACTCTGAACATGTCCATGCGTAGACATGTTCAGAGTACCAGGTAGAAGGACTGGTGGCGTGTGTAAACATGTTCAGAGCACACAGGGACAGGTACAAAGGTGCGCGTGTTAACACATCCAGAGAAGTTAAAGGGTTAAAGAGACAAATTTATTTAGGAAAAACCCGTGTATTTGTTACAAAATGAGTCATTTACACTTCAAACATAATCCCCATCAATATTAATATACTTTTCCCAACAATGGGCCGGCCGGAGTGGCCGTGCGGTTCTAGGCGCTGCAGTCTGGAACCGAGCGACCGCTACGGTCGCAAGTTCGAATCCTGCCTCGGGCATGGATGTGTGTGCTGTCCTTAGGTTAGTTCGGTTTAATTAGTTCTAAGTTCTAGGTGACTGATGACCTCAGAAGTTAAGTCGCATAGTGCTCAGAGCCATTTGAACCATTTGAACCCAACAATGAACTAGTTTTTTTTAACCACAATGCAAGGAAGTCTTTGGTTTGTTGTTTGAGCCACTTCCTCACAAATTCTTTGACCACCTTGTTGCAGAACATTTTTCTACATAATGTCTCCTTGGGTGCACAAAAAATCTGAGGGAGACGAATCTGAACTGTATGGAGGACAAGATATCTCCCAGCCTACTTTTTGAATGGTTTCCCGGGTCAGCTGGGCGGTGTGAGGGAGAGCATTGTCACATAACTGTATCATGCTATTTCTTTGAGATCCGTGACATTTTTCTCATATTGCTGGCTTTAATTCGTTGATCTCCACGTCTGATTAGTTCACACTATTTATTGTACACTAATCTTCCAAATAATCACAAAAGATGACACTTTGGGCTTCCCAAAAGATGGTCAACATGATTTTTCCTGTTGATGCTTCCCTTCTGAATTTCATTCAGATAGGTGAGCTGGTGTGCTTCTATTTCATGCTTGCTCTTTTGGACTCTGGTTCAAAATGGTGAACCCAAGTTTCATCACAGGTTAAAATTTGTTTAGAAAAGGGGTCATCTTCCCTTTCATAGCTTTCTTTCAAATTAGCACATACTACGAGTCTTTTCTCTTGTGTCGTTGCATTAACTCTTTCACGATCCACCTTGCATTCCTTTTTCTGTACACTAATTAGCCAGAACATTATGATCACCTACCTAGTACACAGTTTGTCCAGCTCTGGCATGGATAACAGCGGTGACGCATCATAGCATGGAAGCAATTAGGCATTGGTAAGTCGCTGGAGGGAGTTGGCACCACATCTCCGCGCACGTGCGCCCCCCCCCCCCCCCCCCCACACACACACGTCACCTGATCCATGAAAATTCTGGGGAGGGCAGTGAAGAGCTCTGATGCCACATTCAATCACATCTCGGGTGTGTTCGATTGGGTTCAAATCTGGTGAGTTGGGGGGAGAGCACGTCAACTGGAACTCACCACTGTGTTCCTCAAACCACTCCCTCACACTCCTGGCCTTGTGACATGGCACATTATCTTGCTGAAAAATGCCACTGCTGTTGGGAAACATGATCGTCACAGAGGGGTGTACATGGTCTACAATCAGTGTACGATACACCTGGGCCTTCATGGTGCCTTATGCAAGCTCCACTGGACCCATGGTTGTTCATGTGAATGTTCCCCAGAGCATAAAGGAATCACCACCATCTTGTCTCCACCCCACAGTACAGATGTCATGGTGCTATTCCCCTGGAAGACGACAGATTTGCGCCTTCCCATTAGCATGATGAAGAAGGTATCAGGATTCATCAGACCATGCAATGGCCATGTGCCCATTTCAGCCGTAGTAGCAGATGTAATGGTGTTACCATTGGGACATGAATGGGTTGTCGGCTTCCCAGCATTAAGGTCTGATGTTGGTTCCACAACAGTTCACCACCTGTCCTCTTTTATCAGTCTTCACAGCCTATGACATCCGACATCTGTAATGAGGAGTGGCTCCCCAACCACACATCATCTGGATGTGGTTTCATCTTGGTTTCGCCATGTGTTGAAGACGCTCACCACAGCACTCCTCAAACATCTGACAAGTGCTAATGCTGAGCCTCTGTGCCATCACAATCGGCACTCTGTTGAACTCAGATAGATTGCACGCCTTCTACACATGGACAGCATGCTCACTGAAACTACGTGCGCTGTGCGTACGTCTGGCTAGTAGTCATTCCTTGCCAGGTGATGCTGCTTTCACCTGGATGGGTTTACATCGATAGTAAATCAACGGTCATAATGTTCTGAACGATCGGTGTACTTGACCTTGCCTCTGATTGTGTTACGAACTGTGCCAACACTTACTGCAATCTTTTTTGCTGTATGTCCAGCTGTAATATGTCAGTCTTCTTCTTAATTTAAGTTTTATGTGAAAGAGTTGACACTTCGGCTGGCTGGCCAGGACATTGCTCACTAGTCACTGAGGTTCAACCATTTTGATTGTTCTACCCACTTACAAAAATTTCTATTGTTCATATAACTTTCCCCATACTGTAAATTCATTCGAGAAAAGATTTTAGCTAGTTTTTCACCTTTAGAAAGCAGAAAATGAATCACTGAATGTTGTTCAACTAATGTGAAAACTTCAAACAGACATGCCATCATTAAATGCAATATTGAGGTTATAAAAAAAAAAAAAAAAAAAAATTTATACATCTACTGTTCTCTGCTCATACCAGTGATGCCTGCCTAAAGTCATGAAAGTAAAAACTCTTTCTATAAATTGTTTCATTTCTACATAAATTTTTCTCTTTAATTACTGAATTTCCCTAATAAATACAAATAAGACAATGTTGTCTTTTTACGCATCACTTCATTTTTTACTGTTCTTCCTTTGAAAAGTTCCTGTAATCTGTCTCTTTTATGATACAAGAAATTATAAAAAATTCTTCTAGAAACACTCAACAAAATGTACACATCAGTATGTAACAAATCACTGCTGTCCAGTACTCTGAAGCTGTCCCAGTGGCATATTAAGCATGCTATTTTGGTGTTTTAACACGTTCATAGTGCAGCTGATGGAAATATTAGAGAGAAAATAAAGTAATTTTTTTTTCAGAGAGAGGAAAGAATATTCACAAAATGAAGACACACTCATTTTCAACAGCATTAAAGTCTTGTAAAAGGAATTTAAAGGAGAAAAATAGTTCAGTCTTCAGAAAAACCAGGACAAAATACATCCATGCACTAACAGACCTTTAATCTCCCATAACTTTGAAACAACTAACACCTCATCAATTGGGTGTTGCCTGGGATGCAGTTAGTACAACGCAAGTTCCCTACAGTTAAACCAAGTATTGTGTATGGAGGCAGAAGTCAAGCACCTGAACTACGTGGTGCTTTTGGTACACGCTAGAAAAAGAGTGCATAATTGAAAAATAGTTACTGAGGACAAACAGCTTGAACATAAAACAAAGTATAATATAAAACCAACCAGTTTACAAAATACCAAAATGCTCAATCCAAATAAATGTCTGTCTAGTCTGCAGCTTGTAACATTTGCAGACAGATGACCCAAGTACAGTCACAAAATTTATCAACCAAAAAGCTGGGTTAAACAGAAGACTAACCTTCCTGCTACTTACTTGGTATGATGTGGTATTGAATCACAAAATATCTTCACTGCACATTACAGTGGTCAGTTGCTTCATCTTGCTACTCCCTCTTGTCTGGCAGTAAATGGGAACATAAGATACAGTTCTTTAAATTAGTACTGAAACCCAATCTACACACACAGTTTTGTGCATAACTGTGAGGAGTTCGATTAATAGTGAATTTAACATTTGTTGTTATCACATCATCACCTGCCACAAAGGTGTTTGAATAATAATAAAAAATGAAGATAGCCCTGGTTATATTTTACATTTTAAACTTTTTATTTTTCTTTGAACGACACATTTAATGTCGTCAACAATTTATATACACTACTGGCCATTAAAATTGCTACACCAAGAAGAAATGCAGATGATAAACAGGTATTCATTGGACAAATATATTATACTAGAACTGACATGTGATTACATTTTCACACAATTTGGGTGCATATATCCTGAGAAATCAGTACCCAGAACAACCACCTCTGGCCATAATAACGGCCTTGATACACCAGGGCATTGAGTCAAACAGAGCTTGGATGGCGTGTACAGGTACAGCTGCCCATGCAGCTTCAACATGATACCACAGTTAATCAAGAGTAGTGACTGGCGTATAGTGACGATCCAGTTGCTCGCCCACCATTGACCAAACATTTTCAATTGGTGAGAGATCTGGAGAATGTGTTGGCCAGGGCAGCAGTCGAACATTTTCTGTATCCAGAAAGGCCCGTACAGGACCTGCAACATGCAGTCGTGCATTATCCTGCTGAAATGTAGGGTTTCGCAGGGATCAAATGAAGGTTAGAGCCATGGGTCGTAACACACCTGAAATGTAACGTCCACAGTTCAAAGTGCCGACAATGCGAACAAGAGGTGACCGATACGTGTAACCAATGGCACCCCATAGCATCATGCCAGGTGATACGCCAGTATGGTGATGACGAATACACGCTTCCAATGTGCGTTCACCGCGATGTGGCCAAACACGGATGCGACCATCATGATGCTGTAAACAGAACCTGGATTCATCCGAAAAAATGACGGTTTGCCATTCGTGCACCCAGGTTCATCATTCAGTAGACCATCGCAGGTGCTCCTGTCTGTGATGCAGTGTCAAGGGTAACCGCAGCCACGGTCTCCGAGCTGATAGTCCATGCTGCTGAAAACGTCGTCAAACTGTTCGTGCAGATGGTTGTTGTCTTGCAAACGTCCCCATCTGTTGACTCAGGGATCGAGACGTGGCTGCACGATCCGTTAGAGCCATGCAGATAAAGTGCCTGTCATCTCGACTGCTAGTGATACGAGGCCGTTGGGATCCCGCATGGCGTTCCGTATTACCCTCCTGAACCCACCGATTCCATATTCTGCTAACAGTCATTGGATCTCGACCAACGCGAACAGCAATGTCGCGATATAGTATACCACAATCGCGATAGGCTACAATCCGACCTTTATCAAAGTCAGAAATGTGATGGTACGCATTTCTCCTCCTTACACGAGGCATCACAACAACGTTTCACCAGGCAACGCCGGTCAACTGCTGTTTGTGTATGAGAAATCGGTTGGAAACTTTCCTCATGTCAGCACATTGTAGGTGTTGCCAAGGGCGCCAACCTTGTGTGAATGCTCTGAAAAGCTAAATCATTTGCATATCACAGCATCTTCTTCCTGTCGGTTAAATTTCGCGTCTGTAGCATGTCATCTTCATGGTGTAGCAATTTTAATGGCCAGTAGTGTATATTCACTGCTTCTATGTAAATAATGCACCACAACTATGGCACAATATATGGTTCTCTTTTCTAATTTTTTTTTTGTATTTTGGCAACCTTTTTAAAAATATGTATTTATTTAAATGGGATAGCTTGCACAATGATTCAGCTGAAAATTGTAGATTAACTATATACGTGTATAAGAATGTTAGAGAAAATGAGTGAGAATTGGTCAAACAACTGAAATTTTCAGTACAGATTTTAGCATAACACAGAAAAACCTTAAACCATTTCAGGTACATTCATCTCAAAACATTCTAGTACAGACACAGGTAATCACACCATTGACTGATACTTCTCTACTACTGATTGCTGTAGGACTATGTTGTGCTACGTAAGTATGTAAAACACACACACACACACACACACACACACACACACACATCCAGTCAGTCAGCAACATGGTCCACAAGGACACTGAAATTTGCTGTGTTGCAAATGAAACTAGCATTTTCTAAATGATATGTGACCAAGTCTTACTTTGTTGGAGAACCACGTATGTACCCTCTCAGACATAAAACCTGGCTGCTGGTTTGCTGCCGCAGAGTCTGATTCATTCACTTAAGGTGGCCAATAAAACTTGCCTCCCCTCAGAATTTGAAGTTCAGCCATATGAACTATCTGGCAATATCGTAAGGTGAGGAAGTGTTCGGACAAAATATTTCCTTCTTCTCAAGCTGCTACAGTGCTGTATCAGGTCATTGTCTAGTGGTAAATGTCACACAATGTTGCGAGTTCAAGTCCTCAATTCCCATATTTTTTAAACCACATTTTGGTTGTGTGCTCAAGTAATTTGTCTGATGTAACTTCAAAGATAATTCACTTCACTTTGTAACCCACCAATAATAGTAAAAACTTCCAGAAATGAGTCCACGAAAGAGCTCGGGGCTGTGTTGAGATTGGAACGGTTTACGTTTGAGAGTTTCCTCGTCCTACTGTGGCCACTGGTTACCAGATATAGACAACAGGCCAGACGATGCCACACATCACATGCTGTCTGACTAAGCAAATGTGGCGCATTTATCAACTGTCACTTCCTTGTTTGAAGTTCTGGTATTTATCTTACAGTTTTATATTGGATTTTGCATACTTCAAACTTTTAAACAATGTTTAAGTGTTGTAAAATAGAGACACAAGTGGAAATAGGTATAACATGTGTGTCATATTGTAAGGTTCGGGTTTAACAGAAGGTTGAAAGCAGTGAAGGCAGCTTGAAACTGCAGTATTGCGGGTGGGGTGAGAGATTTGGGAAAACACATTGGAAAAGGAATTTTCTTGTTTCCAGAAAGATATTTCCAGCACGAATGATTTCCCACATTCAGGAAGTCTCAGTAACTGACATACACGTGATAAACTGTGATCATTGAACCATAATGTGACATTTACATTCAATAGGCAAGGTTCAGAAGTTAGGTGTAGGAGTATCACATGCTCTAATTCAAAGTAAAAGGGGGCAGGGAATGAAGGGACGAGTATTACTGTATTTTTGCCTGATCATCATCAGTTAGGTCACTGAGTATTCCTATGCAATTTTGTTACTGGTGATGAGCTGTGATGCCTTTATGATAACTTCTAAAGAAGAACTTAATGCCTGACAAAAGAGAGAGAGAGAGAGAGAGAGAGAGAGAGAGAGAGAGAGAGAGAGAGAGAATCAGAGGGGAGTGTAAACATATATTTTCTATCCGGTGCCTCAAAAAAGGTGCTGTGCACTACGAACATCTCCCTATCATTGTGTTCCATCACAGCTGGTATTTGTTGCCGACAACTGTGACACACTTCGGTCGTAGCGAAATAAAAATGATCAATGAAACTGCATCACAGGTTGCTACTACATGAAAGTGCATTCTGCTGAATTCAAAAATAAAACTATCCAGGGCTTAGTTTGGGAAGTCTCACCCCTCATGCACTTATTCCTCTTATGTTATACCCTCAAATATTTACTTTGTTCAAACAACCATCAAGAAAATTCCTTTCAGGACAAAATTGTATTTCATGCTTGTGTTGATGACATCTTTTAACTCAAAACTAGCAGGTTTCTACAGGTGTGGAATTGGCATATTGTCTCCACATTGTCAGACTGCTTTAGAAAATGTGAGACAATATACTGTTGATGATTAATTTCACTCTGATACTCATTGTTGTGTTCAATAAACTAATCGAAGACACTATTAAAAGGTGTAACGTACTAGTACAAATGAAATACAACTTACCACAATAAGCTTACAAAGAAAGTCTATTCTAATTAAACATAACAAGAGTGTGCCTATATCAGCGTGAATTAGTAAGGTATTATTCACTTTGGTCTCTGGAACAGTCTGTGTTTACTTACTGTCCTGTGGCACACTCCAGAAGTATAGCATCACAGCATTTCATAAACAAAATAAGGCAGCAGAAGTGGAAAGAGGTATTATCACTTGTGGAACATCGTAATTTTGTACCATTATGCTATGAGCTACTAGAAGTAGCAAGAAGACTTTTGATGAAGTATTCTTAAGATTTCCTTACTGATTTTTGATCTGGTTGCCTGTAGCTCTGTCACAGAGTGGCTAAAAATCTGGTCTTCAGAAAGACCAGAACCGTGAGCCAAAGTAGCCTTCACTTTACAGGCGACCACTCTGCCTCACAGACAGCAATACGCCGTGCCAGTCTTATCTCCCTTATTGCCCCAATGGTGGCTAGGGCAGGTAATTCATAACATAAAAGATGAGATTAGTTGCAGTTTCCAGGCGGAACAACTTTCTTGAACCATAAATTGATAATGTTATATCACACCGTAAGTGAAAATCACTCAGATTATTCAATGGAAATGACACAAAAAAATCAAGGGAATTTAACAGGATAATTCTATATTGTTGCTAACATTCACTTATACTACCAACAGGAAGACTACCACTCAATGTGTTCCTTGAGCAAGCTGTGACATGACTACAGCTTGATTCTCTAAGATGAGAATGCCAAGGGCTGGAATGTCCAAAATATATGTCAATGAGTCTTATCTGCATTTAGATAACTAGCTCTAGAGCCTATTGCATAATTACTAATAATGTTTACATGCACTAACTGCAAATGAAACATCATAAATCAGTAATTGTCATTATTATTTGAGTTTTTCTGTCTTAAGCATAGTGAAAGCTAAAAAGCTCATTCACCATACACGATTTACAATTTTGGAGCATCTCCAGTGACTATGCTGTAAACATTATAAGTAGGCAACATTTCTTTTGTATAGTTATAAATTTAGAAAACTTTTTCTTCACTGTAATTGGTATTAGTGCCAAAAGAGATGCACACAAAATAACACACAGTACAGCATTAATTGCAGAATGATAATATCCACAGGCAGACTTCATAAGCTACAAATAACATTAAGTTTCAAATCAAGAAAGGCTACTGTGCAGAAAACCAACACAATGACAGAAAATGAAACCAGCAAATGTGTGTAGTTCTAGTTTGATTACAGCTTCTTACAACACAAAAGGAGAAGCAGATGTTTTAGCGTATTGAACAAGGAACTCACAACGATGGCAGTAATGTGTAGAATAAGCTATCCTTAAGCAAAATTGTTATCCAGTCTATAAATACTGAAAGAATGAGAAGTGAAAAGCATCTAACTGCAAATAACATATTGTCCAAGTCACAGTTTGGATTTCTTAAGGGTTATGATGTAGAGAAAGCTATTTACACTTACAGTGAGAATGTACCTAATTCATTAGCTAATAAATTAGAGGCTATTCGCATCTTCTGTGACCTGCCAAAAGCCTTTGACTGTGAGAACCACAGCATTCTCTTAAGTAAATTAGAATATTATGGTGTCTCCGGCAATGTTGTGAAATGGTGCGAGTCTTATCTATGTAACAGGAAACAAAGGGTGTCATTGCGAAATACCTGTGCAGTAAGCAGTCAGTTTCATCTGATTGGGAATTAATTAAATGTGGTGTTCCTTAAGGTTCCATCTTGAGTCCATTGCTCATTCTTGTGTACATTAATTACCTCTCGTCTGTTACATTGCCAGATGCTAAGTTTGTTTTTGTTTGCAGATGATACAAACATTGCAATAAGTAGCAAGTCAAGTATGGATTTAGAAATAGCTCCTAATCAAATTTTCACCGATATTAATAAATGGTTTAAAGCTAATTCACTGTCATTAAACTTTGAGAAGACCCACTGTATGCAGTTCAGAACCTGTAAGTGATTTCCTTCCAGCATCGTATAACATATGAAGACACGCAGGTCGAAGAGGTTGACGGTGTTAAATTTCTGGGATTACAACTCAATATTAAATTCAGTTGGGAAGGGTATACCACAGAATTGCTTAATTGCATAAACAAGTCTGTATTTGCAGTGAGAGTAATGTCAGATATAGGAGATATAAATATAAAAAAAAAAACTTGGATACTTTGCTTACTTTCATTCTATTATGTCATATGGGATCATATTCTGGGGTAACTCATCAAACCAAGCAAAAGTATTTAGCATGCAAATTCAAGAACATCATGTAGGAACCTGTTGAAGTAACTTAGTATTCTAACCACAGCTTCCCAGTATATTTATTTCTGAATGAAATTTATTGCAAATAAGATACCTCTATTTACAACCAATAGCTTGATATATAGTATTAATACTAGCAATAAGAACAATCTACATAAAGACCTAAAGTCACTTACATTTGCCCAAAAAGGGGTCCAATATTGAGGAACAGGCATTTTCAATAAATTGCCAGCAACAATTAAAAACTTGTTATCAGCTAAAGCATGGTTTAAAGAGTTTGAAAGACTTTTTGATAGGGAACTTCTCCTACTCTATAGATGAATACTTAACAGAGACTGATAAGCTAGCTTAAGTAAAAATGTCTATTATATTTCAGATTTGACAGCACTTGGTCACAACAGTCAAGATTAGGTATTTTGTGTATGATAAAGTTATTAATAGTGCATAACAATGTTTCATTCTGACTGTGTGTTAATTCTGTAAGTACTAGCCGTTCCAGTTTACCGCATTGTATTCACGTATTTCGACAGTCTCCTGATAAATGATCAGCGTAGTAAGTATTATATTCAAATGATTTATGTTCTTATGTTATACTTTGACATGTTCCACACCCACGACAATCATCTCATTTTTTGGGTCTCTGGAACGTGCTGAGATTCTATGCAGCATTTGCACAGAGTGTTGTTAATTTAACCCCTGACGTTTTAATATGGACAATGCCTTTAGGCTACCATAATATTCATATGAAAAGTCTCGAGTTGTAATGCAATGGCAAGGATGGGCAGACAGTTCTAGAATTTGCAGAGACTATTCATACCCTGCTGATTCATAATGTCAGACTGCCACTACATTAGATCATAGCCCAGACTTAATTTCTGCCTGTGAAACAATTCCTCAACAATGGTTGAATGACATCAACACCCCTGCACCCCACACAACACAGACCACATTTGGTACACATACTACTTGCTATCTGTCCAGTTCCTCCTCCTGTCTCCTCTCTCTGTCCTTCTCCTCTCTGGTCTCTTTCTTTTTGCCATCTCCTCCACCCCTATCTGTCTACCCATTTCCCCATCCACCCTGTCTCTGTCTGGATGCTCCCCCATGTATCTTTTCATGTCCTCCAACTCACTCTCTATATCCACCTCCTCCTCCACCCATCTCAGACTACCACCACCAGCCCCCTGTCCTTTCAAACTCATCCTTCCATTCTTTCTGTCCTTCCTCTCCTCCCCCTACTACGAGCACAACATGCCTGTCACACACGGCAGCCTACATGCCAAGGGTTGAAAAATGCTTTATCACCCATATCTCTGCTCCTATGGGAGCTAGGAGGCTCTAACTGCACAGGGATGATTCTCATGTAGCAAGCAGTAAGTGTACCAAATTTGTTATTCTATAGCCGTATGCCCATCTCTGTCATGGCATTATAATCCAATAATCTTCATATGAACATTGTGATAGCCTAGACGCATTGTTCATATGAAAATCTCAGCACAACACTCAGCTTGGGGAACCTGTTGTTATTTTGGGTTCTCGCTGTTTTAAGTGTATAACACATTGAAAACATCTTTAATGTATGCCCTTTTTGCTTTCACTGACAATGCATCAACAGTGGGTGTATTGCAACCATAGCGAGTACAGTATACTTGACATTCTTTCAGTATTAATAGACTGGATGACAGTTTTGCTTAAGCATGACTTATTCTGCACATTATTGTCATTGTTTTGTGTTCCTTGTTTGAAGTTCTGATAACAACTGCTACTCCTTTTGTGTTAACGGAAGCTGGAATTGAATTTTTTCAGTAATTGTTTATGTTCTCTGCACAGCAGCCTTTCTTGATTTGGAACTTAATGTTATTCGTATCTTATGAAGCCTGCCTGTGGATACTCACTTTTACAATCAATACTGTGTTGTTCTCTGTTCATCTGTGTGCATCTCTTTTGCGGATAATGCCAATGGTAGTGAAGAAAAATATTTTCTACACCTATAACTATAAAGAAAGATGCATTGCCTACTTCTAACATTCACAGTACAACTACTGGAAAAGCTCCAAAAATGTAAATTGCCTCAGCTTTTTAGTTTTCAGTATACTTAAGACAGAAAAAAACACTGATTATTGTGACTTACTGATTTATGATGTTTGGTTTGCAGTTGATGCATAAGATTATTACTAGTAACAATGCTCTAATCCCTAAAACTAGTCACAGAAATGTGAATAAGATTCACTGACATACTTTGGATATTCTGGCCCTTGGCAGTCTCATCTTTGAAT
Source organism: Schistocerca americana (assembly GCF_021461395.2). Classification (NCBI taxonomy): domain Eukaryota; kingdom Metazoa; phylum Arthropoda; class Insecta; order Orthoptera; family Acrididae; genus Schistocerca; species Schistocerca americana. Next base: position 652,524,128 of record NC_060130.1, on the reverse strand, counting down.
TGTAAGCTGTAGTCACTTTCTAGCCCATTGAACGAATACATTGACTGGTATTCTTCCTGGTGGTAGTATAACAAAATCTTGACAGCAATGTTGAATTACCCTGTTAAATTTACTTGATTCGTTGTGTAATTTCCACTGTACAATACAAGTGATTTTTACTTAAGGTGTGACCTAACGTTATCAATGTATGGTTCGGAGTTCAAGAAACTTGTTTTTCAAGGAAAATGTACCTAATCTCATCTTTTATGTTGTGATTTATCTGTCATAGCCACCACTGTGGCAATGAGGGAGATAACGACTGCCGTAGCTCCTTGCTAGCTCTTCAAAAATCAATAAGGAAATCTTAAGAAAACTTCTATATCAAAAGTCATCTAAGTCCCTTGCATATAGATGAAAAACTTATGACACTGCACAACTGATAATGCCTCTTTCTGCATTTGCCAATATAACTTCATGTATAAAATGCTATTGCACTTTTATACTAATTGAATAATTCGTGGCGGGCCGCATCAAACCAGTCAGTAGACTGATGATAAAAAAAAAAAACTAGTTGAGTATGACACAGGACAGCAAGTGAATACAGGCTGTTTTCTAAGACTAAAGTAAGTAATATCTTACAAACTCATGCTGATATATGCACACTCATGTTACAGATACATAACATTTTATTACGACAGACTTTCACCACAAGGCTATCATGGTGTTACTTCATTTGTATTAGAACAGTGCATATTTTAATGTGTGTTATCCATTAGTTTATTGAACACAACAGTAAATATCAGAGAAAAATTATTCATTAACAGATGTAGAAACCTATTGGATCTGAGTTAAAGATGTCGTCAAACCAGGTTTGAAATGCATTTTCGTCCGGAAAGGAATTTTCTTGATGGTTGTTCAAAAAGGAGTGGGAAAGTTTTGAGGGTATAACATAAGTACAATAACTGCATAAGCGACAACTTCCCAAGCAAACTCCTGGATAGTTTTGTTTGTGAAATCAGCAGAATACATTATCCCATAGTAGTAGCATGTGATGCAGTGTCGTCAAGCATTTTTCTTGTAGTGCGACCAAGAAGTACCTCAGCTGTTGGCAACAAATACCGCTGCAATGGACACACCCCTGAGTATGAATTCATAGTTCACAGCACTTTTTGAGCCACCAGGTGCAAAATATTATGTTCGTACTGCCCTTTCCTCGAATATATGTTTTCTGTTAGAATTCAACCCGTAATTTCTCCTTAAGAGGTTAAAAATAAGACATCTTAACTCATCATATATATATTGCATAGGAATGTTCTAATAGCTAACTGATGACGTTCAAGCAAAAATGCACTAGTACTCACCATTTTGATTTTTGTTGCTTTGAATTAGAGCACACAACACTCCTACACCATATTTCTGAACCTTGCCTATTGAATACAAATGTCACAGTTCATCACACAACAGTTATAGAGATTTCCTGAATGTGGAAAATCACTCATGCCAGAATGACCTTCCTCAAAACAAGAAAATCCATTTTCGATGTGCTCTGCCCAAAGGCACTTGCACCTGCCCCACACACAATACAAAGGTTTCAAGCTGTGGTCTCTTCACTGTGTTCACCATTTATTACATTCAAAGTTAACAATATGTCACAAATGTCAGTCATCTTTCCCCTTGTGACTATTTTGCAACACTTAAACAATTTTCATAAGTTTCAAATATGAAAAATCCAATACGTAACTGCAATTACGAAAATGAGAACCGATAAATACACTCATAGCTGCCTATGCTTTACTGCTCAGTGCTCGATCAGTTTATTGAACTTAATCCAGACAGAAAATCAATCTAAAATAATAAACAATTTTATGCTTACCAGTGCAAGAGCAAAGACACGTCCAAAGTGTGCTGCACCATGTTCACCTTGTCGGATGACACCTGGTCAGTGGCAGATGGCAGTTTGCTGCTGTAGAGGGAGAAAATGTTTCTGGAAGGTTTTGCTATTACTGATTGGTTATAAAGTGAAGCAAATTATCCTTGAGGTTCCATCAGACTGACAACTTCAGCGATGATCAAGACGCAGTTTAAAAAATTGAGGAAGGAGTGGATTCAAACTTGCGACTGTGTTTACAATGTGTGTGACATTTCCTACTAGACCACGAGCTGATACAGCACTGCAACACATTGAGAAGGAGAAAACACTTCATTCAGATACTTACGCTTCCTATAGTGTTGCCAGATTGTGCATACAGTCGGACTTCGAATTCTGGGGGGGCGGTTGATTTTATTGTCTGTCTTAAGTGAACGATTCAGAGTTAGTCTCTGTGCCAGGTGTCTGGTGGCCAGGTTTTGTGCCTAAGACTGTACATAAGATGATGATGAGGTCCCTTACTCTGAGGCGTGTAGGGAATGATGCGGAAGATCCGCACCGCCGAAGGATGTGAATTCAGCAGCTATGTCTTTTATTGAGTTACTGTTACAGTATCATAACTAGTTTTAGTCAACATTCCCAATAGCCTACAAACACTCAATTCAACAGGAAAATTTTCAAATTTACCATTCCAATATCACCCATGACATCTCCCATCATAGTCATAACTCATTTGAGTCAAATTTTCGAAGAACTCGTGACACGTCACCTCCGATTGCCTGGATACATGTACTCTGGCTGGAAAGGGCATCAGGAAGCTATTGTATCCTCTCCTGAGGCAAGCTGGTCCGCAACTGTTGTAACTGGTCTTTGATATCCTGGATACTGGCACCAGGACAGAGTTGACATCTACACTGGCCCTGCACATTTTCTATCAGGGACATATCTGTGAACCTTGCTGACCATGGGACCACCTCAACATCACACAGACATTTCATAGAGAGACATGTCACGTTGCTGGGCATTGTCCTGTTGAAAAATGGCACCACAATGCTGTTTCGAGAGGTAACACATAAGGACGCAGGATGTCCATGATGTACCGTCGAGCCATTAGAGTTCCCTCAATCACTACCAGCCATTGCCCATTGGCTCCCAACATCACGATACCAAGAGTAACACTACCATACCCATCCAAAATACTGAAAGGATGAGACCTCTCCCCAAGTTGCAGTCACACTCGCCGACAGTGATCACTCAGGGTAGCACAGAACCACAATTCATCTCTGAACACAATGTGACACCATTCATCAACAGTCCATGCTTGCCAGTCACAGTACCACTCTAGATGCAGTCATCTGTGTTGTTGTGGTAACAGCAGCCTACACATGGGACAATAAGTCCCTAGTCCACCTGCTGTTAGTTTCTGAATGATGGTGCAGGATGACACAGAATGTTGCAGGGAGTCCATTACTTGTTCTCGGGTGGGTCACCAAGATGTGAAGAGGTTATGATGTGCTTGGTGCACAATATGGCGGTCCTCCCGCATAGTGGTCAGATGTGGTTGACCATTACCCTGACAATGAGTATTCCTGCCCTCACGTTCCCACACAGTTCAACAGCAGACCACTATCATGTCTGAATGCTCCACAAAAATAGATACTGCATGATTCGACAAGGTGGCCAGATGGATGCCCACAGTGAGGCCCCTTCAAACTTTCACAGGTGCTGATAATGCTGTCTCATGAGTCCATGGCATCTCCATGTCCTTCATGGTGACCACTCACCATCTGATGCTGTTCATGCCCCTTATACACACAAGGCCTGGAAACAACACTAAACACGAACAAAATTATTGTGCTCTTGTGACCACTGTACCCATCACATGGAATTTCAACTCTATAAACACTTACATGCCCAATGATGGTGTCTACATCTAACTGACCATGTCTTTTTGTGTGCTTCACTTTCTTTTGCCACACAGTGTAACATGACACTCAGCATAGTATCACCTTCTGCCTGTACAATCCACAAAATAATCAAAGGAAGCCTTATCTGAAACCTGACATGATGCCAATCTGCATGAACTGTGTGTTTCATGCATCTGTTGTGAGGTGACACAGTTACAGTGGATAGTGAAGGTAGCCCTTCACAAATGAATGTCCATATGCAATTTTTTGTACAATAGATGCTGTCAGTACACACCAAGCTCACAGCACTACACTAATACTGTGAGAATGTTCAAGAAGGAGCTGCATATTAGCTACTGGCCTGCAACTCAGATGTGTGTCGTATTACTGTGCCATCACATTTTCGGGTTCACTACCTGATTTTAAACTGATTTAGATTTCCCAAGTCCCATGTTACGACACTGCACCACAGTCATGACCATATGGTCCACACAAGTAAGAATGTATATATCAATAAAAAATAATTTTTCATTGAGGCGGACTGTTTGCTTCATGTACATCATGGATTTTATTGGGTAAAAGTCTCGAATAGGGCCAGTGGTGTACTTACGTATTTTGTGCAGGAATTCAGCACTTGCCGTGAGGTATGATGGGAACAAAAGAAGGTGTGTCAGCTGTTTGTGTTATGCAGCCAATGAGACAGCAGCAGGCAGACAATGTGTTTCAAACTTCAAAGTAATACCAGAATGAGAAACATCCCCCAGGCTGTGGCTAAGTCATGCCTCCTCAATATCCTTTCTTTCAGGAGTGCTAGTTCTGCAAGGTTCGCAGGAGAGCTTCTGTAAAGTTTGGAAGGTAGGAGACGAGGTACTGGCAGAAGTAAAGCTGTGAGGACGGGGCGTGAGTCGTGCTTGGGTAGCTCAGTTGGTAGAGCACTTGCCTGTGAAAGGCAAAGGTCCTGAGTTCGAGTCTTGGTCCGGCACACAGTTTTAATCTGCCAAGAAGTTTCAAAGTAATACATTTGGAATAAAGTGTGAAACATTGTTGTAAACCAGGATTTTAAATTTAATTGCTCCTTGTTTGAGTTAAGGATACTTAAAACTGTGCTAGTATTTGCAAACCAAGGACAGTGTAAAAATCCATGGCATATTCAAAAAAACAGTGAAATACTTCTTTGCTCTGTGTTGTTACGCAGTCAATCTATGTGAGCGCACTGAGTAAATGGATCAATGTTTTTAATTAAATCATGGGAGAAGGTAGATGTATCAATGTTTTTGAATTAAATCGTGGGAAAAGGCAGGTATTGAATGTGCAACTCTATTAATAAAAACTCATCCACCTTCCTTTTTCCACGACTGAATTAAGAAAACATTGACCCATTTACTCAAACTGGCTGCTCTTGTTGCACTTACAGATGATTCCATGCTCACAAGCCTTTGACTCTTTAAGAGTCATTTCACCACCACATTTAATATAGTTTCATGTCTCTGCAACTAACCCATAAAACATGTACCAACAGGCAACATCACCATGCAGAACTAAATCACTTAAATCAGTCCACTTTATAGCACTCACTAGCACAATCACAAAATCTCTCTCCCAAAACTCAATAATACATTGAAAAACAGCAAGACAATGGTTTCAGTTTCAGCACTAGAAACACATTGCCTCTCATTGTTTATGTTGACTACACAAAACTGACATGTTGCTAACCTATGAGCAGTAGATAAGCACTGCTGAGACTGCTGTTCGCCCTGACCTAGACTTTAGCCAGTTTTACTGTAGACTTCTACTAATGTTGGTAATACACACTGTCTCCATATGTTTGATTTACAGCTTTCAAATAATATACAATCATTTATTAAATAATTAATAACTGTTAAATTGATACAGTAGTCATGGTGGTCATATTCAGTGCATAGAGCTAATCAAAATAGGTAGTACATTTGACTCCTGAACTGACTTCTTTTTATAAGCTTCATGTAACCACATTGACAGTATTGTAATGTCTAGATATGCACATTTTTTCCTGGATTTTTATTCAACTTCTTCTCCCATTCTGTTTATAACTTCCTTTAAATTTAATCTCTAGTAATTCCTCTATGGGGCAATGGCCTTGCCGCAGTGGATACACCGGTTCCCGTCAGATCACCGAAGTTAAGCGCTGTCGGACGTGGCCGGCACTTGGATGGGTGACCATCCGAGCTGCCATGTGCTGTTGCCATTTTGCGGGGTGCACTCAGCCTCGTGATGCCAATTGAGGAGCTACTCAACCGAATAGTAGCGGCTCCGGTCAAAGAAAACCATCGTAACGACCGGGGGAGCGGTGTGCTGACCACACGCCCCTCCTATCCGCATCCTCAACTGAGGATGACACGGCGGTCGGATGGTCCCGATGGGCCACTTGTGGCCTGAAGACGGAGTGCTGCTTTAATTTCTCTATGGAGCTGTAATTTTATGAAATAGCATTATTTGCGTATATTCTCACCACAATATTGCCTAGTTCTTCTGAATAGTATTACACGGTCTTCAAAACCTGCATGCTATGGCTGTTAAGAATTGGTCTGCATTTAGAACATCACAGTAAGAACTTGTTTGTAGTGCTACAGTCATAACTCTTGTTAGATAGGTACTAGTGTTCAGCTGATCCGAGGATATTAGCAAGCATATTACATAATGACAAGTATTAATCCTGACGACAATGACCTGTGTATTTTTTTATTTTATTTTATATGTCATGTTCCACAGGATCAAATTGAGGAGCAAGTCTCCATGGTAATGGACCGAGTCAGTACATGAAATTACACTGAAGAACCAAAGAAACTGATACACTTGCCTGATATCATGTAGGGCCCCACGAGAATGCACAACAAGATGTGACATGATCTCGACTAATGTCTGAAGTAGTGCTGGAGGGAACTGACACCATGAATCCTGCAGGGCAGTCCATAAATCCGTAAGAGTATGAGAGGGTGGAGATCTCTTCTGAACAGCATGTTGCAAGGCATCCTAGATATGCTCCGGCTGTAACACTACGTTCAAACTCACTTAAATCTTGATAACCTGCCACTGTACCAGCAGTAACCAATCTAACGACTGTGCCAGACACTTGTCTTATATAGCACTGCCGACTGCAGGGCCGTATTCCGCCTGTTTACATATCTCTGTATTTGAATACGCATGCCTATACCAGTTTCTTTGGTGCTTCAGTGTATAATAGAAGAGTAATAATAGATAAAATGAAATGTATATGAATCCTATGTAGATGACAAGACATAATTTTAAATCATCATAATCAATGACGTAACACAGGAATTAGCTTAATTTTTTACTTCTTCCATGAGTTCCTTGTCAGAATAAAAAGACTGAACCATGAGGTAACTTCGTTTTAGACCTGAAAGTGTGTGGGTTACTGCTAAGGTGTTAGAAATCTTGTGGCAGCTCATGACAGCTGCTAACTCTTGGGAATAAGGTGATATTGTTAACAACAAATGACATTAAAGAGAATATGTATTTAGAGACTAATTTCGGAATTCCCAGACCACTGAACAAGGGTCGACACGAGGTTTACAAATTTACACCACATATTGCTTGAACCACCTGTTTCAGGGCCAAAAATTCCCCTTTTTGAACCAGAAGAGTCATCCTAAAAATAATACCATATGTCATAAGCAAATGAAAATAAGCAAAGTAGACTACTTTTTGTGTTGTACTATGACTTATTTAAAAGTACTGTCCTAATGGTAAATAAAGCAGTGTTTAGTTTTTGAATGAGATCCTGAACATGGGCTTTCCACTAATCATATGCCCATCAGAATGTTAGCTTTTGTTGAATTGCATGTTAGAAACTGTAAAAATTGAGTAGTACTGTGATTTACCATCCGTTTATTTTCTACAAGCCATGAACTTGGACAGAAAAGAGACTACAGCATTTTCAGTTGTTAAACCAAACTCTACATTTGACAGCAAATTATGTGAATTGAAATGATCAATTACTCTTGTATATACAGCCTTCTCAATGACTTTATCAAACACTGATGGCATAGAAATAAGTCTAAAATTGTCTATCATAACAATGAGAGTCCTTAGTGTTTAGTGATTTAATTCTTGACTTAATCTTCCCATTGTTAGTATCATGTAGGACTATTTCACATAAGTCTCGAAAGTCTATGATAGTTATAAGATTCCCTGTAGCAACTAAGCTTCTATTTAGTTAATCTGCTATATTCAGAAAGTCATTATTAAATATTGTACATATATCCAACTTATCAATACCTGGAACATTCCTACTATGTACTGACTTTATGTCCTCGACCTGGTGTTGACGACCAACACCTCCTTCACAACTGACCATATAGTTAGGATTTTATCATGAGAATTAGCTACTGTATTTGCATACCACATACTTTTTGCCTTCCTAATAACAATTTTAATCACCTTAAAATACTGTTTGTAATGGGCTGCTGCAGCTTGATTGTGACTCCTCCTAACAGTTAGAAATAGTATTAGGAAATATCACAGAATCATGTTTTATATTTTCAGTCATTACGTCAACATATGTCTTTGGTACAGTCACTTTCAAATTCTTAATTTGTCCTGATTCCAAAACAGACTAGTGCCCAAAGAATAGAACAAACATGTGGGAGTACATATGCTGTTCCATAGTCACCCATACCTAATATGACATTTTCTGTGTGTAGCAAGGGCTCTATGCCCATATTACTATGCCTTAACTTCTCACATTTAAAATATTACAAGAGCACTGGAATGTATGGTATTGTTTTAATATTGACTATTCCACTGGTAATACAACTGAATAGAAACACTAAACCAAAAATTCAATGGAAATGCAGCCTTTTCATCCATCAATTTTCTGTAGGATAAGCCAACATTTGCCTGACAAGATTTGGGTAAACCACAAAAACCAAAATCAGGGTGGCTGGGTAGGAATTTGAAGCGTGGCTTTCCTGAAGGTGAGTCCAATTCTTTAACCCCTGATCTACTTCACTTGTTCTCTCTAGTTTCTGGGGATTTGTTGCTCTCTGTGATACTCATTTTCAACTATAACAGTTTCACTATGAAGTTGCTTACCTGGTTTCAGAGTTCTGCCTGTTCCCTCAGTATATTCTATATATACCAAATTTATTCAAACATTCCCCTCTTTCTTGCTATCACCACGAGTGTGTCATAATGATGGTTTTGTTGACTGGCTATTTGTTAGTACAGCCCAAATGGCCATCTGAACTGCCACTGGAGATAATCTGTCTTTGCAATAGTGTCACCCTAATCTCAGAAACTACCTCTACACAGAGAAGCACAAAGTGGCAGTAAGAAAACGTAAACAACCAGGTCTGGTGGATGAGTGAATGGTAACAGTTGCAAATTGTCTCTTCTCAACAACACAAATTGCTCATTACAGTGGTGATTGACCCAATTCTATTAATTCATGCAGTTGAAGGTGTACCATTCCACTGATTCAGGTACCTATTACAGGCAAGAACCAAATGCTCTTTCCACGCCTTGTCCTAACATTTCAATCAATGACAGTCCCTAAATAGAGCTCATATTTCACAATATTAATCTAATGGCAATACTGAGCAGTCACACACACTGGGTCCTCAATTTGCAAACTTGTCAGTATGACCATGAAGACTTGCTTGTTTGTACCATCAGGGAAGCACAGCAGGGTATAGATCATAAGGAATGCTATGAGGAGAAAAAAATAAAACTACAATACATTATAAATTAAGACTGAGAATCATCCTCATAACAATAATATCAGCAACAGACCGTCATGTCTAAACCCGAACAAAAAAAATTCACTTTGCAGGCTTTTCTGCTCATTCTGCAAATATCCCCATCGATTAATGTGGTGTTTCCTTCCATCCCTTCATGTTACCAGTCAATCTGCAAGTATTGTTCTCTACCATGTACAAACAGATCATGACACGAAGAGTAGCTTTAATCAGGGTAGGTATGCATATTCAGATTTTCAGTTTCCTTGCTGTTTGTCAGTATTTCACTGCCACTCTGCTGCACCCTCCCCCCTCCCCGACCCTCCCAGAGAAAAGGAAGAAAAGTACTGTTTGCATACCTGTTATACCAATCCACGAAATACTGGGGCCACAGTATATTGCCATATGTTGTTTCACAATGTCCAGCTGTGACTTTAAATCACTTTCACCTTCGTCGATAAGAACAACATCTCTGAAGTTACAAAACAAGAAAAACGAAATTGTTAAATTAACATAGTAAATATGAAGATTAATTACTCTATAACTAATTAATGTTAATAAATAGCTAAATACACTTTCACAAGCCAAACTCTTGCTTCTTCATGAAGCAACTGTGATCACATGAATCCCATTTCAGTTAAGTGTTCAGTTATTATTACATGCATTTACAAGAACAGAACCACATTGACTGGCATTTCAAGAAGACCAATCATCTAAGGCTGACAGTTATTTTAAAATAAAGCAAGTAGTATTTTGATTTGCCCATCCCAAACTAGCTGTCTACTATTTTGAAGTGTGAAAATCTTGCAATTCAGATATCATTCCGATTATAGTAACAGTCAAAACTTTATTTCTTGGTCTACAGTGCAAAGTGTGTCAATTAGCACAAATACTATACACGTGAAAGTTTGATAATTCCATTATTTTGGCAATAGCACGTAATGTAGTATTTTGAGGTATTGACTGCAACTTAGTACTTTCCTATCATTGCATAAGCTACACCTACACAATAATGCTAGAGACATAGCCAAAGTAATATGTGCACATCAAACCATTTATTCCTGTGCATAGGAAAATGAGCACACATGTTTAGAATCAGTCGCGTCTGGAACAAATGTACAAATGTGCACACAAAGTAGCGAGATGCAGATTCACTAGTTCCTGCAGTCCAGAATACTTCATACATTTCTGACCTAAATTCAGGCTTCACAGACACAGTATTAACAGAGGGATGTGGCTTTTTTCACTATTCATAATGATTTAGAATACTAATAACTCAGTTGAGAAGTGTACACTATTTTAAATCTACTATGGTACAGAGTGGGGTACTGGGAGTTGGTTTCAATACAGCAATTAACACACAGCTTCTCCGCCAAAGATCAGACAGGAGGATGTCAGAATGCTTTCACTGTCACCTCAAATAAATCAAACTGTGAAACCTTTCTTCTAAGTGTATTATAATATGAGCATTATAGGTTATTCATGACATGCAGAGTTGTTTATTGCTTTTTCACTTTTTCTATACTTAGCATCACTGAGATAATGATTTAGACTTTAATCATTTTTCTCTAGCTTTTTGTCTTCACTACCCAGCTGCTTTGTATTACCACACTATATTAGATACAAGTACATGCTACAAGTGTTGAAAGGCATTTGTAATTGTATTTCCATGCAACAACTGAATACTGGTGTTCCTCTCTTACTTCTTTATTGAATGTGTCACACAGAAGTGGATACCTGGTATACAGTAATACTGTAACATGATTTTAATTGTGTGTCAGTCTTCACTTATGTAAAGCAGAAAAGGTATTGCCAACAACTTAGTACAATTTATACTGCATATGCCCGATTATTCTGTGTTCCCATTAATGATCCAAAACCTTGGATTTTATGTAAGGCTCAACAGATTTTTAAATTTTTTTTTTTACCTGGCTTGGAATCCTCAACAGAAAATGCTAAAACTAGTTGAGTGGTACAGTCAGCTATCACAATTCTCATTCTAATTGTATTGTCACCAAGGAATGGCAATGCTTTAGTTTCCCCCCTTGATATATTGGTAAATAATTAATTGGTAAATCATTTTTACTTTTACACAGTCTCTTAGACTTCATTCTCTGGTCTTTCTATTGCTTATGTGCCACATTGCAATGTTATATATCAGTAACAGGGGATGCCTTTCCCTGGTTACTTGGTTTATGCTGGCTATAAGATTATACATTCCCTTTGTTTTTAACTAAGACTATTACTTCTGTACAATGATTTTATTAATGTACTTAGTGATAATATTCCTCAAGAACTAAATGTCCAAAGGTGTGGGTATTTCACAAGATTTCTTAGACGTAAATTAAAATTACATCTCCTCCCACAGAAAGTTTTATTCACAGGTCATACAAAATGCAAGAAATAAAAAGAGAGAAAAACTGTCTCGACACATTCGACATTGTAACAAATTATCATGTATATGATCCATGGAACAAGAAAAAAGTAACTGACTAGTCAATAAGTAGGTAGTTGTATGGTCGGCTGAGACACTGAAAAATATAATCTGGGCATCAATTTCCCTTTCTGAATCAACTTTGGTTTTCTGTTATAAATGGTTTTTATAACTGACATGTCTTTTAAATAAAATTTCAGCACATATAATTTGCAACATGAATTCATCAAGGTTAGGTTGGTTGGTTGTTGTGGGGAAGGAGACCAGACAGCGAGGTCATCGGTCTCATCGGATTAGGGAAGGACGGGGAAGGAAGTCGGCCGTGCCCTTTGAAAGGAATCATCCCGGCATTTGCCTGGAGCGATTTAGGGAAATCACGGAAAACCTAAATCAGGATGGCCGGACGCGGGATTGAACTGTCGTCCTCCCGAATGCGAGTCCAGTGTCTAACCACTGCGCCACCTCGCTCGGTCATCAAGGTTATGCTCCTACAAGTCATAAAAGGACTTTTGTCACATTTATTGTGATTTGGGAATGAACTGCTTCAATTCATTTGCTGGGATCATAACAATGAAATCAGAACATATTTATAAAGCTTAACAGCCTATTGATGCAAGCTTGTAAAGAGGACTTAATGATTTCTATATCTATATTATCAATTTTGGTGTCTTCTTATTTTTAGTTTTAATAACATGTGATAGTTATTTTTGTTGCTGTTGGAGTAACAATAATGGTTTCCTTTTCACTACTCATCCATTTGAAAACAATCTAACTGTGCAGATAACAAAGGTGCATTACTTGCAGAGAATCTATTATCTCTTTCATACCTTTTACAAATAGATAACCAATGTAAAAATATTTGATGAAACAGGGAGATATTGTTTCACCACATTCCCATACCATTAGCACAAAATTATCAAATCAGAATTACGGTGAAATGCAAGTCATTTGCAGAAACAAAATCCTGTCCTATAACACAGAATCCACCTAGAATAATATGTTTCATTCTTTTGAATAGTATGTAAGACTCTGTGAAATTTATTGTTAATCTAACTGTTCTTAGTACATCATGCAGAAATTTGACCAAATTTCAGTGTTAGATTCAAGCCAAAAGATAATTTTCATTCAGTAACAATTTGTGAGTTTTTATTATTGCTATTTATAGCTCACTTGGCAGGCATAAATATTCCACTTGCTAGAGCATATCCATATGCCTCACTTTATACTATATATTGGAGTATTCAGCAGATCACATCACTGATATGTACAACAGTACTAACATACCACCACACTCACTGGCTTCAAAAGGAATTCACTAGCCTAAAAGGTTGCAGACAGCCTTTAGAAACTACCTCTAGCACTTTTCTTGTATGTGCTTAACATTCTACAACCTTACACTTGCAGTAATTGACACAGTTGTAATAAGGAAATATTAGAACACACAAACTGTGCAGTTGTGGCAACATAGAGGACTATTTATTAACCCTCTTGGACATGAAAACAGAAGACATGAATGTATCAACATGTGTAAAATTGTCAACTTGTGGCAACAGTGCCTGTGGTGGGGTAGACACCAATACCACAGGCTGGTTACAAGAAATTACATAGTGGGCTAATATAAGGTGACACAGCAGCTGGCTGTATCCTAAGACATCAAATATATGTACTGACACTGTATAACTTTTGAAAACTCATCAACTTACTAAAATCATTCCAAAATATTGTGAACATTATAGAGGAACGGGGATAAAAACTAAACTACTATACTTACAACATTAAATGTGAATCTATCATCTCTATTCTTTAGCTGTATGCTTGGGATAATGAAGGGGGGAAAGAAATAGTTAAAAAAAGAAATTAAGATATTGTTAGAGGGTAAAGATATAAGTTCGAATCTACAATAACAGAATGAGCAACTTATTAATGACAAATGTCACAACAATAAATTAAAGAAAAGAGAAAAAAAAGTACACACATACAGACACTGTGATCAAAATGGTTAACTTGTTTTACTGCTAGCTGTTCTCCTCCCAAAAATTTTTCATTCTTCCTGATCTAGTTGCTCTTTCTTCATCAAGTTATGGTGTCTTCTTTTTGTGTGAATGATTTTGACTTACGCTTTGTGTGTTCTTCAGAATCTTCTTTTCTTCTGTTTTCAATTGGCTGAACTGTTATATTTTACTCTTCTAAACAGAACTGGACCTCTTTCATCCAGTCAGCGTGGATTTAATTTTTCCAAAAGTAACTGAATAGTTGTTCCATTAGCCTGGTTTCTAAAAATCCTAATAAATGGTATACAAAGGTAACTCTCCTTTTTCGCATGTATCTCTCACTGACTCACTTTCATTGGGTTGTGTTGGGGGAGGAGACCAAACAGCGAGGTCATCGGTCTCATCGGATTAGGGAAGGAAGTCAGCCGTGCCCTTTTCAAAGGAACCATCCCAGCATTTGCCTGAAGAGATTTAGGGAAATCACGGAAAACGTAAATCAGGATGGCTCAACACGGGATTGAACCGTCGCCCTCCCGAATGCGAGTCCAGTGTGCTAACCACTGCGCCACCTCGCTCAGTACCTCACTTTCATGATACACCACTTCATTATACAGCAGTTCCCATTGCCCATCTATTTGTCATTTTTTTGTTGACAACTGTTCTGTCTGCCTTCAGTGTTTTTTCTGTTGTTGACTTGGTGTTCAACTTGAATAGTTTTTACATGCCTGTATTGGTTCAGATTTAACAATAGAGTGACAATGTTTGAATTTCATGATCACTGAAAGATTTTCTTCTAGGAGGTTGGCCAGGTGCTTTACTGTGGTTGTTTCAATTTAATTGTTCTGCTTTATATTGAAGCTTTCTTATGTGAGTTACAAGTTATTATTTCACCAAAATATTTGAACTTCTTTACAATCTTCATTTGTTTGTTATCGATCAGCTGAACAGCTGATGTTCCGACCTAGAAGGTTAGCATCATTTCTGCTTTTTCAAATGAAATTTGCAATCCAACTTTTATTACCATTTTTCAAGTACTTTAGTTTTAAGTTTAGTCACTTCCACATTATCTGCAAGTAATACAAGATCATCTGCAAATGCTATGCAATCAAGTTTCTCATAGTCGTCAATCTTTATGTTTGGTTGGCACTTATTATTACATTCCTGCACAACTTTCTCCAATGCCAAGTCAAACAGTAATTGTGACAGCCCATCCCAACATCAAAGACGAGTTCAGATTTTGAATGGTTCTGATAATTTACTTCTAAATTTAATTTTTGATCTGGTATTCTTAAGGGTGATTCTGACGAGGTTTAGGAGTTTTTGGTGTTCGAATTCCTTAAGGATGTTGAGTAACAACTCGAGATGGATACTGTCATACAATTTCTTTGAAGTAAAAAAAAAAAAAAGTGAGGACTAACTCTTGTTTCAAACTCATACGCTGTTTCATGATACACACAAGACCGATAATCTGACTGGGACAAAATCCTCCCTGATATTCTCCAAGTTCTCAGTCAAGTTGTTCCTGAATTTTATATATTTAATCCACGATAAATTCTTAGGACATGAAGTAGAGATGTTCCCTGATAATTACTTGGATCTGATCACTCACCTTTTTTGCATAATTAATGGATTATTGCTGTGTACCACTTCAGGCATTTTCTCAATATTCCATGTTTCCATAATTTGTTCATTTAAGTTTCGAAGGGTTTTTTCATATACATTCTTCCACATTTCTGTGACCAGTTGATTCTCTCCCACTGCTTTGTAGTTTTTGAGTGAACCAATTTCTCTTATCACTTTGTTGTAATCTGGTAGTACAATCTCCTCTCCCTGAGTTTTATTTTTTGGATGAGAATTAAATTCTAGGTATTCTTTTGGTTCCCCAGAGTTGAGTCAGTTTTTGACAAGTAGACAACCAGAATTGTTTTGATTATTATGTGCTATTTTCCCATTTTTATTTTTCATCATATACATGGGCGATGTTCACTTCGATTCACACTGCTTAAATGTTTCATAATTGTCCTTAGTTTTATGCTGATTGAATACTTGATCTATGGTTTTCAGTGTTAATTTTGCTGATTTATTTTAGGCTAATTGTTCTAATTTATTTGGCCGTTTGTCTTCTAGTATTGGTTAGTCCTACTTGTGATCTTCCCGTTATCTTTTGTTGGTTGTTTAACCATGCCTTGTGTTTGTTTTTAGTCACAATTCCACCCAGTATGTTTCTTTCTCCTTACACTGATAGCAGTTTCTTCAACTATTGCTTTCAGTTTATTAATCAATATTCTCAGTCTGTCGCATAGTGGTATGCTCAGTCTCTCCAAATAAGCTGTATTATTCATTAAGTAACTGGGGTGATAATTCCTGCTCCTATTGGATTGGAACAGTCTGTGTTTCATTTTTGGTGTTAATTCAATTTTTGCTTTAATGACATAATGATCTGAGTCAAAGTCTACAAAAACAGAGGACTCTGATATTTTAAATTTCTCTGTGGTAATTTTTTCCTATGGCTACATGACCAATCTGGAAACCCTTCGATTTTATGTTAGGGCATTTTCTGGTCAGTAGTTTGTGTGGTCACCCCTTAAATCTTGTGTTTTTAGAAACAGTCCATGGTCAACACATAGGTCAATTATTGTCTAATGTAATTCACATCTTGGGTCACCTATAAATACACCTGTGTGATCGTTCTTTTCTTACATTACAGCATGAACATTATCTCATTTAGATGTATAATTCAGACACTCTCTATGAGTCACTATTCATTGGGGTAAATATGCTCTTTCAGGCATTTCCACACTACCTTCTTAACTGACTAAAGTTATTATAGGATTTTTTGTTTCTTCTCACTGACTTCAATATTGTTTATAAGGAGACAGAATAACAGTGGACAAAGTACCTGATTGTTGAGGTACTCCACATTTAATGTCCCTATGTCCCTGCTTTCAGATCTGTATCCATCTTTATAGTCTCATGCTGCTTTCTGTTGTAAACATTGTACCTTGAAATCTCCAAGTAAGAAAGTGAAATAATTTAAAACAAATTCTGCATTAAACATAATGCAAATCAGCAATAGCAGTGTTAATCACATACTCAAGCATAAGAGGAATTACGCAACACCATATTTTGGGGAGACTTAACTTGAAGCACATAGATGTGGATGACAGACTCTGAATTTTTTATGGCTACTGACTGGAGTGCAGTACATACAGTATTTGTTAGCAACTAATTCTACTGAGAAAAAAATTAAGTCAATGAATATTTAAGTGCCATGAGAAAAAAGAATGTTCTGGGGGCAAAAAGGACAGCTTACTCGGTCACATTCTAAACTACACATGCTGGAAGATTTGTACACATAATGGATGATTCAATTTCTAGAGAAGATGAAGCAAATATGAATGCACAGTCTACTACTGAGATTGTTTGCTAACAAAAGACAGAACTGTGGATATGGAAGGCCACTGACAAGGCCTTGAAAGCATGGTGACTTTCTAGGAAAGTAGTATTGGGAATTCTTGCAGAACATATCACTCCCTCAGAAGACTAGAAATTTTTTGCTTTGAAAAAGTTGTGGTTAAAAATTTGCAAATAATTATTTGATTTTTATTGGCCCCACAAATCATAGTGTGATTTGTTACACATAGATATGGGACAAGTGAAAGGAGAGCTATACACATTAAAGTTACAAACACAAATTCTTTTTTGAATTAGTTAGCAACCTAAGACACACATTGTTAATTGTACATCTTTACTCTTATAACACAAAAGGGCAAGCTTAAAAGTAATGCCTCTGAATTTTTTATGTGAATACTCTTAGAGGCTTTATGTAAAACAGATGTTATTAACATTCTACATCTTTATTCTTCATGTCCGCATATTTAAAGCCCTCTGCTGATAGAGGGTTCTGAACTGCAGATTGCCGGTGCACGAGAAACAGTGTGCTGCAATTGAGTTTACAATTACTAGAGTACATTCATACATGGGGCACCTTCTACTTCAGTATGTCAACAATGGTCCACACACGAGCGCTGCAACAATCTTACATCTTGGGTTTACTATCATTGACCATCCTCCATACAGTCCTGACTTGGCCTCATCCAATTTTCATCTGTTTCTAAAACTTAAAACAACACCTTTGAGGGCTTCAAAAAATGGTTCAAATGGCTCTGAGCACTATGGGACTTAACTTCTGAGGTCATCAGTCCCCTAGAACTTAGAACTACTTAAACGCAACGACATCACACACATCCACGTCCAAGGCAGGATTCAAACCTGCGACCACAGCAGTCGCGCGGGTCCAGACTGTAGCGCCTAGAGCTGCTCGGCCACCCCGGCCGGCTCGAGGGCTTCACTTTGATAGTGATAAAGTGGTGCAAGCCGAGGTAGGGTTGCGGATTCGTCAAAGTCAAACATTCTACAGTGACGGTATCAACAAACTGGTCTCTTGGGAGAAATGTGTTCATCACCTAGGTGAATACATTGAGATATAAATATGTAGAATGTTAATAATGTTTGCTTCATTTAAGAAACTAAGAGTTTTCACATAAATTCGAAGATAATACTTTTCAGAACTCTCTCATACATAACTAAAGCATGTTGGCAGGATATTGAGTTCCTTAAAGAGGTGCCTGCAAGTAGAACAGAGGGACACTTGTTTCATTATCTTAAATATTCACTTCTGCATAATACACATATTTTTGTGAGAGATGCCTCAAGATGTAATACAATAAGCAACTGTTGAGAAAGTACGAGACTGGAATATCCACATTTTAGTGTTCCTGTATCACAGACTTTATTGAGAATCTAAAAGTGTAGCACAAACTGCTCTGTCTGCTTATGTACCAATATAACCCACTCCAGAGTATCATCTATCCATAGCCCAAGGTTTTGTGGTTACTGCTTGATGTATGAGCTCATTTTCAAACATGATATAATCACAATACTTCTTGTGATAGGAGGAAACTTCTGCACACAGTTTTGTCTTTGGGTAATTCCATGTCAATTCCATGCATCACTCAACACAACCCATTCAGATTTCTTTCAGATTTGGTGCATCCAACAATCCAGATAAGAGATGGAAAACTGCCAATTTGCAGAGATTATGACAATTGTGAAGAACGTTACAGATCTGTGAAGTCTGGAAATTCTGTGACATTTACTTGTGCTTGTCTCATCATAAATGACTATAATTCTGATTGTCATCCAGATACAACAAAGTATCACTGAAAAGCTAATGAGTGGAGCTTTACTTAAATATGCAACATGGAGGGTTCCTAAGAATTTTCACATACAAGATCATTGATCTTTATGTTTGATCTTGATAAAAAAATATACTGCTATAGACATGATAAATATCAGGACTGCACAGCAAAGGCATCATGACCAAAAATTTATTTCACCTACATCACTAGGCTAACAAAAAGCAGTAAGCAGCTATGTATCTGGGTGTTCTCCAGAACAGTAGAAAATAGCAGTTACTATTATTCTGACAAATTGGTGAAAATTTCTTGCTGTGGACAGCCAATCAGGAAGCCTTTTATTTCAACCAATCACCATTAGCTTGTTTACTCAAACTGCAGTGTATATGTGCTGTGAAGGGGTCGACAGAAGCGTCCGATCCCACGCGTCGGCTTTGACCCCGTGACGTAAGGGTGTTGTCGTGTGTAACGTCATGACGGCGCGGAGTTTGGTTTGACTGTGGCTGTCTCCAGTTATGTTTTATCTTATTTTATTTACTTTTCTGATCTGTTCGTTCTATCTCGTGAGATTTTTTTTTTTTTAATTTAAAAACACATATTACTTATTTTAATTATCTGTTTCCTCGAATTTCTGTTTTAGTTTATTATATTTATCTTTCTGATCTGTTCGTTCTATCCGGTGAGATTTTTTTTTAAAAAGACAAAAAACACTAATCAGCTACTGAAGCATCTTTATCTTCTATGGGTTGCAGGGGTTACAACCCCTGGGGAGGTGGGTGGGTATTCATACATGGCTGTCTTCACTTACACGTTGTAGCTACGCAAGGCGCTTAAATTTGTTTATATTTAGTTTGCCCTCCACCCAAAACACCCCATTTCCCGCGCTTGTCCCGTTAGTGTCATTTGGCTTCTTGTGGAAAGTGTGTGTGTTTGTTTTTGTTTCCGCCATATTTGTGACGTCATGGGTCAAAGCAGACGGGTGGGATCGGACGCTTCCGTATTTCCCTGTGAAGTAGTATTCTGCAGTAGTTTGTGAAAAATGGATTTTGATTCAAAATTGTAATCCATCTAAAGGAGGTCATGCAAGAGTATAGAAGAATTTGAAGACTAGTGAATGATAAACAAGTATCCTAATCTGTTGCTAGGTGGAAAAATTTGTGGTAAATGTACAAAGCAAATATCACAAAATCCGTCAATCGCTGCAGGTGTTGCCTCAGCTGTGCTAGGTACTTCCAGAGAATAAGTAAGTGAAGAAGAAATAGCATCAGACATCGCATTCAATACTTTAAACACCAGCCTTCAGTTTTTAAGTGAATCTCCCATGGAAAAAAGGCTTCAGTGCAAGAAAAAGTACGCAAAGCAAAAAATTTAAAAATGTTGCCTCACTGTTGGAGCATATTAATGTGGCACAACTGGATAAAGAAGAGTGTGGGGAAAAAACTGAGAAAGAGAACTCATAGCATAGCTGAAAGATACATTTCACAACACAGAATGTATGAGTGAGAAAAATCCAAATTTTGACAGCACTTCCAAAGAGCTGGAGTATAAGGAAAATCATGAAAGGATTTTCCACTTCAGATTAGATGGTACAATGAGCAAAACAGTTAGCAGAACATGGTATATTAGTGACACAAAATCCAAAGCCAAGTAAGACATGTTGTGAAAACACAGTTCAATGTGTGCATGATTTTTACTGTGATCATAATGTGCTGCCAGGAAGAAATGACTGTGTGTCTGTGAAATAAAATGGAATTAGCATACATATGCTAAAGTGCCTAGGGTTGCACCATCTTAAGGAATAGTACGCCAAATGAAACTACTAGATTCTCAAAATTTTGTGAGTTGCTGCCAAAAGCACTGTGTTCTTGCCTATGCCAAAGGGACCCACGCTGTTTGTTTGTGTGACTCACACCATAATTGTAACTTAATGGTAGGATGGTGTAAACTGAAAGAACTAACAAAGTGTGAAGAACACTCATTACCATCATATAAGAACTGTGTAGCATTTGTTACATGCAGTCCTGCGCTCCCAGTATGTTTCTTAGGTGCATGCCCCCTATTGTAAAAGTTTGACAACACTAACTGATTATCTGTTTGAACTGTTCAGTATGAACTGCACTGGCAAGATTACATGCAAGTGATGGTTATTTCATTGAGGTGTCTCTATTGAGTTTACAACAGCTCCTACCACACTCATGTACCATCCAGCAGTAGTCACAGATCTTTAAAAGCACCAAAGAACAACTCATAAAGTACTTGAATATCTTGTTGTTTGTGATTTTGTAGAGAATTGTTCCTTCAACACTCAGGATGAAGTACAGGGATAGCTCTGGAATAATTCACAGGTTACAATTCACTAGTTTGTAGCTTATTACAGAGATGAAAATGCTACTGAAATACACCATATGTCATAGCAGAAATTTCTGATTGCCTTCAGCATGATGCACTGTGTCCGTATTTTCTCCAGGATAATTTCACCAATTTCTTAAAATGTCACTTTCCAATTACAAAGAACATTTTCCATGTTTTGGATGGATGTGCTGCCCAATACAAAAACAGAAATAATTTCATGAATCTGTCCTACCATCAGAAAGATTTTCAACTGCATTAATTTGCCACAGCACATTGTAAAGGACCTTGCGGTGTGATTGCAGAGGCTGTAAAAAAATAGCCTCACTTGCCAACTTCAAGCAACCTCATGAAAACCATTTTTGACACCAATGTAGGTGTTTCACTGGTGCACAGAAAATATTCCTTCATGTGCCTTTGACTTTACATAAGGTTCCCATCATGATTAAGATATGGCCGAGCTGAAGCAACATTTCAATAGTACAATTCCAGGCATCCATAAGCTTCACTGTGAAATTCCAGTTAACAAAGATATAGTAGAAACAGAGATGTATTCTGCTTCTTTCGTGAGCAGTGAAGAGTCAACAACTGCTATGTGG
Source organism: Schistocerca americana (assembly GCF_021461395.2). Lineage (NCBI taxonomy): Eukaryota > Metazoa > Arthropoda > Insecta > Orthoptera > Acrididae > Schistocerca > Schistocerca americana. The sequence goes on along the minus strand of NC_060130.1, from coordinate 652,502,069 downwards.
AAAGAAATGCTATTAACTACATAGATATGTTGCCTGTATGTATAACAGCATTGGTGGGTTGCATATGTTGAGTCAACTGAAGCATCCGGTTCCACCCTTCTGCTTTGACCTGCGAAATAATTGCGGTGTTGTGTGTGACACTACTACGGTGCGGAATTTTTGAGTTGGTTGTCCTTGTAGATGTCATGTTCTTATATTTGATGGTGCGATCTTGTGGTGGATGTGCACAGTTTAACATGCGATATTGGCTTCAGTTGAGTTTTGGTTGTCATAGTACTAATGTGGTTTTGAGTTTACGTAGTTGGCGCAGTAACGTGGGTTGTGGAATTGTTTTCCGTGAGTTATTAATGTTTCTCATTTTTTACTTATGCGGGTGGCGTTTTTGTTAGGTCTGATTAGTTTGGTGTTTGTTGTGTGGAAAGAAGTCTAATTTTTTTTTTTTTTATTTCTTATTTGTTAGGTATGGATATGACAGTGAAATTCACGAATTTATCATTAGATTCTGTGGTGGGTGATGATATGATGTCTGTCATACAGTTTCTGCAGATGTTTGGTCTCATTGCTGAATATGTTAGGTGTCATGTTTGTGGCAATAGCATGAGGTTGACCAGAGTTCTAGCAGCTAAGACCAGACATATGTCTATGAATGTGTGTGTGTGTGTGTGTGTGTGTGTGTGTGTGTGTGTGTGTGTTCTGATTTTATTCTGTAGTAACAATTGTGATGTTCTGTGTGTTGTATATTTATGGTAGGTCAGTTGTGTTTAAACTGACATAGTGAATATGGGGTATTTGGGTTTTGAGTTGTTGAGATTTTGACAGTACTCAAGAATGGGTTGCACCAACATTCTATACAATGTCTCCTTTATGGATGAGCTACTATTTTCCAAAATACTTCCAATAAAGTGGAGTCAAGCATTCACCTTCCCCACTACCAACTTGACGTGCTCGTTCCATTTCATATCAGTCTGCAACATTATGCCTAGCTATTTAATTGATTGACAATGTTAAGCTGCACCCTACTAATGCTGTATTTGAATGTTACAGGGCAGTTTTTCCTACTCATCCTCATTAGCTTACATTTTTCTATGTTTATGAAAAAGTCTTTGAGCCATTCATATATTTGACAAGCTGTTCTGTATGCTCATACCTTCGTTAATGGTCTGCAGTGGGGTATCACGCCAAACACTTTCCAGAAATCTAGGAACAGGGAACCTGCCTGTTGTCCTTCATTCGCAGCTCACAGTATACTGTGTGACAAAAGGGTATGCTGAGTTTCACACAAGCAATGCTTTCTAAATTCTTGCTAATTTGTGGACGGAAGCTTTTCTGTCAAGGAAAATTATTATGTTCAAACTTCAAATATGCTCAAAAATTCAGCAGGAAAATGATGTTAAGGTCTGTAATTTTGCAGGTCCATTTTTTACTTTTTTTTACCCTTCTTATGTACAGGAGTCACCTATTTTTTTTTTTTTTTTCCTTTTTCTTTTCCTGTTGGTTGGCACTTTGCACTAGTTGAGTTTTGTGATAAAAGAAAGCTAAGTAAGGGGCCAATGCCAAAGAGAACTCTCTGTAAAACCGAATTAGGATTCCATCCAGACATCGTGACTTAGTTGTTTTCAACTCCTTCAGTTGCTTCTCGGTGCCTATTTCTACGTCCTTCACGCAGAGAGCTAAACAAAGGTGTATCTGTACGATCATCGTGCATGAATGATTCATTTAAAAAATACTTGAACTTTCCTTTCGCTATCTTGTATTGTCACACCAGATTGTTCTGTGAGTGACAACAGGAGCTACGAACCGCCTGGTGATTTTGCGTAGGATCAGCATCTTCTCGTGGAGATCTTTCGCTAAAGCATAACGATGGAAATTGTTGTAGACTTCGCGCATTAATCTTTACATAGACCCAAGAATTTCTACTAATTTTTGGCTTACAGCATTTCTGCATTCTTTTTTTGAACCGAGTGTGCAACAATTCTGTTTCCTCAGTATTTTGCAAATTTTGGTTTACATTGTGGTGCATCTTTTCTGTGTTAAGCCATTTAATTGTTAGCTATTTCTCGAGAGCGTCATTTACAATTAGTTTGAAGTATGACATAATTCCTCTACGACCATAAAACGAGACCTAAATGATTTCCATTCCTTGTCTACGTAGGATGCTAACAACAGCTTATCTACTCTTTCCAGCGTGAAAACTCTCCTATACTTCTTGACAGCTTTATATATCCTGTGAATATCGTCGCTATAATGACTTCATGATCACCATTCTCCGTCAATAAGAGCAGACCTGGCTGCCATACCACCTACAATGACCATCACAGTCAACAACGATGGAGACTTAACACACAATCAGTTTCCGGGAAGATAAGAAAACTGCCATATACTCCTGTGTTTGATATCAACACAATTTCAGTATCAGTAGTTCCCATGCGTATTGTCGGTTAAAGACAACTGTCAATTAAAAAAACTGTTTCTGAATCGGTAGTATGAGCGATGGAAAATGTCATACCACAGAGTCGTCGGCTCGAATACATTCTCACCTGTACGACTTTAATGAATCCACATATCTTCTCTCTTGATAATGTCCCAAAAACACTTTATTGCACAAAAGTTTTTTTGCAAATATGAGAGCCTGCTCAGGTTCTAGAACTGCAGAATCTTTACGAACCATTTTTCATCTACTGCACTGTCATAATAATTCCAACAATGACATATCAAAGATAAACACAGCAAAGAACTTGAATATAGCACATCTGCATCAACCAAGGAAGTTAGGATCTCTATTGAAAGAGGTTCCCTCGCTTCTTCTCCTTGAGTTTAAGATTCTGTGGCGAAAACTAGTTTTAATGCAGCCGAGTACCCTTGAAGATCAGAAAAATTTAAATTATTGAAACTGAAGTTACATATTTCCAAGCAAATTCTTTCATTTCTTCCAACCTGAAGATGCACCGATATACGTTGCGGCTCTCGTTGTCCGTACCTTCTGTGGCACAGCTAAAAGTGGCGTCACTCGAGCGGAGCCACAAGACTGGCTGTTTCCACAGTCACCTTTCGCGATCCCACACGAGTGGCAACCAGGTCGCCCTTATTTTATATTTTTTTATTTATTGGCTTCCAGCATACATACGTTTTAACCATCACAAATTAAGTACATCGCAGTTTTATCCTGCAAACCTGCTTATCCACCAAAATAAGATGGCGATGGTGAAGGTAAAACCATTGCTTATATTTCTGAGAGAAATAGTGTGATATCACGTGGCACCTCAATTGCTGGATGATTCCGAGATTTCACCTTGAGTGTCATACAGGGCCAGTTATCCAAAATGGAGGAAAAAGGTTCTGGTAAGGCATTCTGCTGTGTAAGCCACCTCCACATCCACTCACATGTTTTTGACCCACTAAATGTGGGTCATCCAGGATCCCTCTTCCAAAGGATATAGCCATTAAAAAGACCACTATTAATGTCCAAATTCTTAAAGACGATTTACGCTATGTGTGCTCAGTCCTGGCTTGTGAAAGAAATTACAAGGAAGATGCACAATGTTCAAGTAGATACCATGTGGGTGATACTATTTTTGAATTGTATGGCTTTTATGGTACTGTCTCCCCACTAAATTTTGATACGTACCTAAATTTGAGAAGCAGAGTCCCTAGATGTCAGTCCACGATTACAGCCGCAAGGAAAGCAAGTTAGATGATGTTTTTAATACACATAAAATTATTGGATCCCTTCATTTTTCTAATTTCGCTAGTGAGGATGAGAAACACGTAGATTTGTTGATATTTTATCAGGGTGAGAAACATCACTATATCTGGCAGAAGAACATGGCTCCCATAATTTCCTCCCAACTCTCAAAACATTGTGGTATACATCGTATCTGACCTAGGTGCCTGACTCTATACACTTCGTGCAAACGATTAGCAGTGCATTTGTTGGATTGCTCTACACACGAACATGTACATGTGGAAATACCCACTGAGCAAAACAAACTTTTAAAATTTGAGATTATCTACCACTAGTTGCAAGGGAACAGATATTTTTTTCTTCTGGGGGTTTCAGTTCTGTTCAAGTACAGGATGCTCATTCACATAAGAGCTGCAAAGTATGAGGAGCTGAACTGTCTTAAACTGTTTCAACTTTTGGAACTGGAACACAGGTTGTCTCTACTGAAAATTCTGTTACTATAGTGGTAGTTAGGTTTGGTGGCCCTGTGTTGAGAGGTACAACAACAATCAGGGAAATATCTTTATTAATCTCATAAAACCTTAACTAACAAATCTAAATCAAGAGACCTCCCAGTTTACCATACAATACAGTACAGAGCTTATAGGGGCCTCAACATTTGAAAAAATATATAGAAGATAATTACTTACATAGAAATCTATCAAATTGAATTCTCACAGTAGCCAGTTGTCGATTCCACATATAAATATCAAAAAATCTCAATTATATGGCGCTATTTACCATTAAACAACGCACATTATTATTTGAAATCCAGTTAAATGCTTAAAAGAAGTAGTGATCACCAGAAACTTAAAGAAACACAGTATAATCAAAATATGTCCACCAAAAAAACTCAATACTCAGAACATTAGGAATGAAGATGGCTAATAATTATCACAGATGAGGAAAAACCACAACTTTTGCCATTCAAATGGTAACAAAAGTTAATGTGGTACTGCCATTGCGTCAGTGACGAAGAGACAACGTCTGTAGAAATAAACAATACAATCACTTTTATACCAGTCACGTGCAAAGTTTATCAGACGCCCATAACTGAGTGCTCCTGACACCCAATTAGTTTCTAGCAAGCCAAAAATAAAATGCACTTGAGCTCCATTTCATACATACCAAACTGTGCCAACACCAACCCAAGGAAATATGCCAGTGGTAAATCACATTGGTAATTGCAACTAGATGGCAGGTCAAGGCGCATGAGCTATTCCATTCCAGATCGACTGAAAAATGAGGAAATTGATCTCATATTTTTAAAAATCATTAGTAATAACTTCTACACACTTCAAGTACTGTAAAAAAACTTTCATAAAGATAGCACTCACATATTCACTAGTTTTCAGATGAAAATTGGTAAGGTTTGCATTATTTTCGAATGAGACAATTTGTGTGCCATGTAACTCAAAAACCTTAGTTTCAGTGAACTATCATTCATTACCCCCCCCCCCTCTCCAATCATGAACTATGGACCTTGCTGTCTGTGGGGTGGCTTGTGTGTCTCAGTGATACACATAGCCGCACCATAGGTACAACCACAATGGAGGGATATCTGGTGAGAGGCCAGGAGCAGCTGATTTTTCAATAGTTGCAGGGGCAACAGTATGGATGACTGACTTATCTGGCCTTGTAACATCAACCAAAACTGTCTTGCTGTACTGGTACTGCAAACAGTTGAATGCAGGGGGAAACTACAGCTGTAATTTTTTCCAAGGACATGCAGCTCTACTGGATGATGGCATCCTCTTGGGTAAAATATTCCAGAGATAAAATAGTCTCCCATTCAGATCCCCAGGTGGAGGCTACTCAGGAAACAAAACTGGCATTCTATGGATTGGAGCATGGAATGTTGGATCTCTTGATCAGGCAGGTAGGTTAGAAATTTTAAGAAGGGGGATAGGTAGGTTGAAGTTACATATAGTGGCAGGAGGAATAGGACTTCTGATCAGGTGACTACAGGGTTATAAATGCAAAGTCAAATAGGGGCAATGCTGGAGGTGGTTTAATAATGTATAAAAAAATAGGAATGCAGCTAAGCTATTATGAACATAGTAGTGAACACATTATCATAGGCAAGATAGACACGAAGCCCACAGCTACCACAGCAGTACTAGTTACATGCCAACTGGCTCTGCAGATGATGAAATGATGGAAGAAATGTATGCTGGGGTAAATTAAATTGTTCAGGTAGTTAAAGGAGACGGAAATATAATTCTGATTGGGGACTGGAATTCGATAGTATGAAAAGGAAGCAAAGGAAAAAAAATGTGAATATGGACTGGGGGAAGGGAATGAAAAAGGAAGCTGCCTGTTAGAGTTTTGCACAGAGTATAATTTAATCACCGCTGACATTTGGTTAAAGAATCATGAAAGAAGGTTATATACCTGCAAGAGACCTGGAGACCGCGGAAAGTTTCAGATTGATTTTATTATAATGGGTAGACAGTGATTTAGGAACAAGATTTTAAATTTTAAGACATTTCCAGGGGTAGATGTGGACTCTGACTACAATTTATTGGTCATGAACTATAGATTAAAACTGAATAAATTGGAAAAAGGTAAGAAATCTAGGAGATTGGACCTGGATGAGTTGAAAGAACCAGAGGTTGCTGAGAGCTTCAGAGGGAGCATCAGCAAATGGTTGACTATAACAGGGGAAAGGAATACAGTAGAGGACGAATGGGTATTGAATTTAACTGATGAAAGGAGAAAACTGAAAATAAGGAAGCAGGTGAAAGGGAATACAAATGTCTAAAAATGAGATTGACAAGAAGTGCAAAATGGCTAAACAGGAATGGCTATAGGACAAATTTAAGGATTTAGAAACATATTTCACAATGGGGAAGAAAAGTAACATCCATAGGAAAATTAAAGAGGCCTTTGGTGGAAAGAGAAGCAGCTGTATGAATATTAAGTGCTCAGCTAGCCTATGCAAAGGAGATGAACTTGAAAGCAATATTATAGAAAAGGGAAGTGGATGTAGATGAAGATGAGATGGGAGATATGATACCGTGAGAAGAATTTGACAAAGCTCTGAAACACCTAAGTCAAAACAAGGCCCCACAGTAGAAGACATTCCATCATAACTATTGATAGTCTTGGCAGAGCATGCCATGACAGAACTCTTCCTTCTAGTGTGCAAGATGTATGAGACAGGCAAAATACCCTGAGAGTTGATGAAGAATGTGGTAATTCCAATTTCAAATAAATGATTTGCTAACAGGTGTGAAAATTATCACTTTAATAAGTCACAGTTACAAGTTACTAACACGAATTCCTTACAGAAGAATGGAAAAACTAGTAGAAGGATACCTCAATGAAAGTCATTTTGGATTCTAGCATTTGCAGACTTAGAGAAAGCTTTTGACATGTTGACTGGAGCACTCTATTTGAAATTATGAAGACAACAGGAGTAAAATACAGAGAGCGACTTGTACAGAAACTAGATGGCAGTAATAAGAGTTGAGGGACATGAAAGGGCAGCAGTGGTTGAGAACGGAGTGAGGCAGGTTTGTAGCGTATCACCAATATTATTCAGTCTGTACATTGAACAAGCACTAAAGGAAGACACAGAAAAATTTGGAGTAGGAATAAAAATTCAGGGAGAATGCCGATGACAATGTAGTTCTGTCAGTGACAGCAAATGACTTGGAAGAGCAGCTGAACGGAATGGACGGTGTTTTGAAAGGAGGATGTAAGATGAACATCAAAACAAAACAAGGATAATGGAATGTATTCGAATTAAATCAGGTGATGCTAAGGGAATTAGATTAGGAAATGAGACACTTAAAGTAGTAGATGAGTTTTGGTATTTAGACAGCAAAATAACTGATGATGGCTGAAGTAGAGAGGATATAAACTGTTGACTGGCAATGGCAAGAAAAGCATTTCTGAAGAAGAGAAATCAGTTAACATAGAATATAGATTTAAATGTTAGGAAGTCTTTTCTGAAAATACTTGTCTGTAGTGTAGCCATGTTTGGAAGTGAAATATGGATGACCTATAGTTTAGATAAAAAGAGAATAGAAGCTTTCGAAATGTGTTGCTACAGAAGAATGCAGAAGATTAGATGGGTCGATCATGCAAGTAATGAGAAAGTACAGAATATAACTGGAGAGCAAAGAAATTTGTGATACAACTTAACCAAAAGAAGGGATCAGCTGATAGGAGACATTCTGAGACATCAAGGGATCAACAACTTAGTATTTGAGGGAAGTGGGGGGAGGGGGGGGGTGAAATTGGTAGAGTGAGACCAAGAGATGAATATAGTAAGCAAATTCAGAAAGACGTACGTTGCAGTAGTTATTCCGAGACGAAGAGGCTTGCACAGGATAGAGTTGCCTGGAGAACTGCATCAAACTAGTATTCAGACCAAAGACTGCCACAACAACAACAAGAACATGATTCATTTTAAAGTTGAATGTCCGCTGTTGATGGAAATAATTATCAATAACATCATCGTAATTGATACTGTTTTTGAAAACCTTCATATCAAATAGTAAGCATAAACACAGTTTTCATAAAGATCAATCTTTACAGGCTTCAATCTCTTTTTATTGAACACGACTTCAGTTTTAAGTTTTATGGAGCCTCTTGTATGAAATGTGGAAAAAAAATTAAACAGTATATGTTTACACTTGTGCTGTAGTTGGGTTGCAATAGGCTCCCATGTGCCACTTAACAGTGTAAGAGACCTAACAGGTTGTGTTGCATAATGTGACTCATGCAGCCACCAGGATTTTCAGGTATTTCTATTCATTTTTTATTTTTTCTGCAATTTTCCATTGAAGCTGAAATAAAAATGTTGACCAATACTATTTATAAGTCAAATGCTTGTTGATATGGCATATTTTTTATTCAATTAAAATTTTTTGTCAGAAAATATGTGAACCATGATGAAAATTACATCAAATTTAAGTTCTAGAGACACCGTATAAACATCACCTCAAATTATAGAATATTACCTTCCTTTTGAATTCTATTTGAGAATGTTATGTTGAATAGTTCCTGAGATATGAGGCTTAGAATCGTGTGAATTTATTAAATTATGGTAACTTTGACCTTTATCAAAACCCAGAGGCAGTTATTTATCACAGCTGCGATTTTTCAAAAGATATTTACTTAACATCTACTTTAGATGACAGAAAATTGAACCCCCAAAAAACTGCAAGGTTTGCTGTTGTTCAAGTTAAAATGGAGTAGCCCACTTGGCGCCCACAACCCACAGGCGGACAGTGTGATGACGAACGGTATTTCCTTGCTGATTGCTCGGAAAGCCACGCCATCGAAACAGGTCTTGGAGTGCCCCTCTCAGCAGTTCCAGCGAGCGTGTGTACTTCTCATGCGGCCCACTGGGGCCGTTCAGCTGCTGTTCTAAGCATCTGGGCGACGTGACGGTATAGAACTGTCACAATAAAAATTAGTGGAGATGAAAGAACTGTAGTAGAAAAATTCTGAAGCATATTGATGTCGATATTAATCACGAGTATTTAGCGCGCTATAAACTGCATGTTATGCGACAGTCCACTTGAAATGTTTCCCTTCTCAGCATAGTTGACCTGGAAAGAAAGCACTTTACAAGACATCCATGCATCTGAATAAAGGGGCAAATCATTTGTCACTGTGAGGATTAGTGTTTCTTAAAAGTGTTTTAGTACTAAATATAAGAAGCATTGTGTGACTCATTGACAACATCTGTATGAAGTATGTTGTTCTGCAGATGAATAAGTCAATAAACTATGGATTAAAATAATCAAGAGTAAAACCAAGGTACCAGCAAATAATAACCATCTTCCCTATAATGGCATGTCCCATTTCTTCTGTCTCTTGGTTGGTTGGTTGGTTTGGGGAAGGAGACCAGACAGCGTGGTCATCGGTCTCATCAGATTAGGGAAGGATGGGGAAGGACGTCGGCCATGCCCTTTCAGAGGAACCATCCCGGCATTTGCCTGGAGTGATTTAGGGAAATCACGGAAAACCTAAATCAGGATGGCCGGACGCGGGATTGAACCGTCGTCCTTCCGAATGCGAGTCCAGTGTGTAACCACTGCGTGTCTCTTGGCGAAGTTGGTTATCACCTCCAGTGGTGTAATAGGTACTGAATGATGAATGGACAGGTGGGCTAATCCATTTATCTTCCCTGAAACGAGAAACATATTTATCAGATAATTCAACTGATGTTGGAGCCTACATTACTTATTTTTAGAACTTGAAAATAATAATAAGTGATAATACGAGGTGCATTCAAGTTCTAAAACCTCCGTTTTTTTTCTCCGGACTGGAAAGAGATAGAAACATGCGCATTGTTTTAAAATGAGGCCACGTTCATTGTCAATACGTCCCAGAGATGGCAGCACCGTACGGCAGATGGAATTTTACCAACAGCGGCGAGAATGAGAACTGTTTTAAATACTTAAAATGGCGGCGTTTTCCTTACTTGAACAGCGTGCAGTCATTCGTTTTCTGAATTTGCGTGGTGTGAAACCAATTGAAATTCATCGACAGTTGAAAGAGACATGTGGTAATGGAGTTATGGATGTGTCGAAAGTGCGTTTGTGGGTGCGACAGTTTAATGAAGGCAGAACACCGTGTGACAACAAACCGAAACAACCTCGGGCTCGCACAAGCCGGTCTGACGACATGATCGAGAAAGTGGAAAGAATTGTTTTGGGGGATCGCCGAATGACTGTTGAACAGATCGCCTCCAGAGTTGGCATTTCTGTGGGTTCTGTGCACACAATCCTGCATGACGACCTGAAAATGCGAAAAGTGTCATCCAGGTGGGTGCCACGAATACTGACGGACGACCACATGACTCCCCGTGTGGCATGTTGCCAAGCAATGTTGACGCGCAATGACAGCATGAATGGGACTTTCTTTTCGTCGGTTGTGACAATGGATGAGACGTGGATGCCATTTTTCAATCCAGAAACAAAGCGCCAGTCAGCTCAATGGAAGCACACAGATTCACCGTCACCAAAAAAATTTCGGGTAACCGCCAGTGCTGAAAAAATGATGGTGTCCATGTTCTGGGACAGCGAGGGCGTAATCCTTACCCATTGCGTTCCAAAGGGCACTACGGTAACAGGTGCATCCTACGAAAATGTTTTGAAGAACAAATTCCTTCCTGAACTGCAACAAAAACGTCCGGGAAGGGCTGCACGTGTGCTGTTTCATCAAGACAACGCACCCGCACATCGAGCTAACGTTACGCAACAGTTTCTTCGTGACAACAACTTTGAAGTGATTCCTCATGCTCCCTACTCACCTGACCTGGCTCCTAGTGACTTTTGGCTTTTTCCAACAATGAAACACACTCTCCGTGGCCGCACATTCACCAGCCGTGCTGCTATTGCCTCAGCGATTTTCCACTGATCAAAACAGACTCCTAAAGAAGCCTTCGCCGCTGCCATGGAATCATGGCGTCAGCGTTGTGAAAAATGTGTACGTCTGCAGGGCGATTACGTCGAGAAGTAACGCCAGTTTCATCGATTTCGGGTGAGTAGTTAATTAGAAAAAAAATCGGAGGCCTTAGAACTTGAATGCACCTCGTATAATATTTTTATATGACTTAATGCGAGACAAAAAAACTTCAAAACTTGTCTGTTCTGTTGAATTTCGCTGGTAATACTTGGTTCAATCTAAATTGGAGAATGAACTCTCCTATATCTACTACATATACATACATACTCCGCAAGCTACCGTAAGGTGCGTGGTGGAGGGCACCCTGTACCACTAACAGTCTTTTCCTTTCCTGTCCCTCTCGCAAATGGCGGATGGAAAAACGACTGTCTGTATGCCCTAATTTCTCTTATCTTACCTTGGTGTTCCCTCAGTGGCGGCAATAGAATCGTTCTGCAGTCACCTTGAAATGCCTGTTCTCTAAATTTTCTATTCAGCATCCCTCGAAAAGAACGTTGCCTTCCGTCCAGGAATTCCCATTACAGTTTCCAAAGGATCTCCGTATTACTTCTGTGTTGTTCGAACCTACCAGTAAAAAATCTGGCAGCCGCCTCAGAATTGTTGCGGCGTCCCCCTTCAGTTCGACCTGGTGTGGATTCCAAACACTGGAGTTGTACTAAAGAATAAGTCGTATTGGTGTCCTGTACGTGGTCTCCTTTACAGACCAACCACACTTTCCTAAAATTCTCCCAAAAAACCGAAGTCGTCCATTCGCCTTCCCTACCACATGCTTGTTTCATTTCATATCCCTTTGCACCCACAGAGGCTGACGGGAAAAAATCGCAACACTAAGAAGGAGTTGTGCGACATTAACGAAAGGCAGTAGGTTTGTTTCTACATCTGAAATATGCTGTATATTCAAATTTTGTGTCAGTCGCATAAGAATGGCGCTATTAACGCCACTATGAGGATCCAAATTAGGTTTGCTTCAAATGCACGCTGTAACGGTTGTAAATGTTAATTACCTTTGAGATTAGACGTGGTGAGTTGATGTTGGACAAGAATGACATTAAGGCAACAAAGACGCCATTATCAGTACCTCACTGAATTTGAAGGAGATCGTGTAATTGGCTTACGAGAAACTGGATGTTCCTTGTGTGATACTGTTGAAAGACTTCGCAGGAATGTAGCCGCTGTACATGACTACTGTCAGTTGGCATGAAACTCACTCCCACAAACTGACATCCGGCACCTGTACACGTTTCCACGCTTCCATGCAACATTCTGGCGGTTACACCGGTTATTAATGTACCAGCATCTAACATTTGCAATGGCTTATCTTGCGCTTACATTAATTTGTTATCTTGCAATGTTAATCGCTTAAATACGTTATCTAGACAAATGTATTCCCGAAATTTCATTACTTTGCATTAATTATTTGTTGGTGCTGTGACTTTTTCCGTCAGTGTATTTAAACTATGTGACTGTGGCAAGCGTGACACTACTAATGATGTGTTCCAACATTACAGGTTTGTTCTTTCTACTCATCTACATCTACATCTACATCCATACTCCGCAAGCCACCTGACGGTGCGTGGCGGAGGGTACCTTGAGTATCTCTATCGGTTCTCCCTTCTATTCCAGTCTCGTATTGTTCGTGGAAAGAAGGATTGTCGGTATGCCTCTGTGTGGGCTCTAATCTCTCTGATTTTATCCTCATGGTCTCTTCGCGAGATATACGTAGGAGGGAGCAATATACTGCTTGACTCTTCGGTGAAGGTATGTTCTCGAAACTTTGACAAAAGCCCGTACCGAGCTACTGAGCGTCTCTCCTGCAGAGTCTTCCACTGGAGTTTATCTATCATCTCCGTAACGCTTTCGCGATTACTAAATGATCCTGTAACGAAGCGCGCTGCTCTCCGTTGGATCTTCTCTATATCTTCTATCAACCCTATCTGGTACGGATCCCACACTGCTGAGCAGTATTCAAGCAGTGGGCGAACAAGCGTACTGTAACCTACTTCCTTTGTTTACGGATTGCATATCCTTAGGATTCTTCCAATGAATCTCAGTCTGGCATCTGCTTTACCGACGATCAACATGATATGATCATTCCATTTTAAATCACTCCTAATGCGTACTCCCAGATAATTTATGGTATTAACTGCTTCCAGTTGCTGACCTGCTATTTTGCAGCTAAATGATAAAGGATCTATCTTTCTGTGTATTCGCAGCACATTACACTTGTCTACATTGAGATTCAATTGCCATTCCCTGCACCATGCGTCAATTCGCTGCAGATCCTCCTGCATTTCAGTATAATTTTCCATTGTTACAACCTCTCGATACACCACAGCATCATCCTCAAAAAGCCTCAGTGAACTTCCGATGTCATCCACAAGGTCATTTATGTATATTGTGAATAGCAACGGTCCTATGACACTCCCCTGCGGCACACCTGAAATCACTCTTACTTCGGAAGACTTCTCTCCATTGAGAATGACATGCTGCGTCCTGTTATCTAGGAACTCCTCAATCCAATCACACAATTGGTCTGATAGTCCATATGCTCTTACTTTGTTCATTAAACGTCTGTGGGGAACTGTATCGAACGCCTTGCGGAAGTCAAGAAACACGGCATCTACCTGTGAACCCGTGTCTATGGCCCTCTGAGTCTCGTGGACGAATAGCGCGAGCTGGGTTTCACATGACCGTCTTTTTCGAAACCCATGCTGATTCCTACAGAGTAGATTTCTTGTCTCCAGAAAAGTCATTATACTCGAACACAATACGTGTTCCAAAATTCTACAACTGATCGACGTTAGAGATATAGGTCTATAGTTCTGCACATCTGCTCGACGTCCCTTCTTGAAAACGGGGATGACCTGTGCCCTTTTCCAATCCTTTGGAACGCTACGCTCTTCTAGAGACCTACGGTACACCGCTGCAAGAAGGGGGGCAAGTTCCTTCGCGTACTCTGTGTAAAATTGAACTGGTATCCCATCAGGTCCAGAGGCCTTTCCTCTTTTGAGCGATTTTAATTGTTTCTCTATCCCTCTGTCGTCTATTTCGATATCTACCATTTTGTCATCTGTGCGACAATCTAGAGAAGGAACTACAGTGCAATCTTCCTCTGTGAAACAACTTTGGAAAAAGACATTTAGTATTTCGGCCTTTAGTCTGTCATCCTCTGTTTCAGTACCATTTTGGTCACAGAGTGTCTGGACATTTTGTTTTGACCCACCTACCGCTTTGACATAAGACCAAAATTTCTTAGGATGTTCTGCCAAGTCAGTACATAGAACTTTACTTTCGAATTCATTGAACGCCTCTCGCATAGCCCTCCTAATACTATATTTCGCTTAGCGTAATTTTTGTTTGTCTGCAAGGCTTTGGCTATGTTTATGTTTGCTGTGAAGTTCCCTTTGCTTCCGCAGCAGTTTTCTAACTCGGTTGTTGTACCACGGTGGCTCTTTTCCATCTCTTACGATCTTGCTTGGCACATACTCATCCGCATTAAGTTTCGTTTTTCTACATTTAGAGCCAGCTGCCATTCATTCACCAACTAGAAATTTTGTCTAAGTCATCTCGTATCTTCCTACAGTTACTTAACTTCGACACTTTCCCGTACCCCACAGCATCATCAGCAAACAACAGCAGACTTCTGCTTACCCTGTCTGCCAGATCATTTATGTGTATAGAAAATAATTGCGGTCCCGTCACACTTCCATGGGGCATTCCTGACGATGCCCTTGTCACTGATGAACACTCGTCGTCGAGGACAACGTTCTGGGTCCTATTACATAAGAAGTTTTCGAGCCACTCACGTATCTGTGAACCTACTCCATATGTTCTGCAGTGGGGCTCTGTGTCAAACGCTTTTTGGAAATCTAGGAATATGGAATCTGCTTGTTGCATTTCATTCATAGTTCGCTGTATATAGTGTGAGAGAAGGCAAGCTGAGTTTCACACGAGCGATGCTTTCTAAAACCTTGCTGCTCCATGGACACAAGCGTTTTGGTCTCATGGAAATTTATATATTGGAACTCAAAGTGTGTTCAAGAATTCTGTCGCAAACAGATGTGAAGGACATTGGTCGTTAATTTTGCAGGTTCGTTATTTTACCCTTCTTATATACAGTAGTCATCTGCACCTTTTTCCCAGTCGCTTGAGATTTTGCGCTGGGCAAGAGATTCGCGATAAATGCAAACTAAGTAAGCAGCCAGTACCGTAGAGTACTCTTCGTAAAACCGAACAGAGATTCCATCCGAACATGGCGACTTATTTGTTTTCAACTCTTTCAGTTGTTTCTCTATGTCGGGTATGCTTATTACTATGTCGTCCATACAAGAGTCTGTCCAATGGTCAAATGACGGTATGTTTGTACGATTCTTCTGTGTGAACGATTTCGTGAACGCGAAATTTAAAACTTTGGTTTTCGTGGTAAGCTCAGCGTGTTCGGTCAAAGAGCTGACTGGTCTCTGTAATAAAAAACTGAGCGAAGGGATCAATAACGAACTTCAGCGGATGTCATGTGGCGTCCGCGAACAACAACGAACAAAATGAAAAAAAAGAGCGCAACGGCCAAAGTAACTGGCTGGAAAGCGGAGAACCCACGTTGGAATCTCGAGGGAACTGTATGGTTTTCATTTTCTTAAATTGTAGTTTTTCGTACCATAATTCGTAGGGATAGGAGGGTTAATAAAGTACGCAACTCAACACGGAATAATAATAGCAATAAGGTAGGAAAACTAATTTCCCAAACGACGTGAATTAGTAAAGACTTAAACTTTTAAGCCTTGTCACACGAAAACAACTCCCAATAAGAGTGCAGCGAATTCCTTACGAGGGACCACAGATAGTCAACCGCGCGCCGCTTGTTTATAGCGAGGCACGGGATAGAATGCACGCGGGGAGAGTTATGTTGTCCCGGTTGCCTCTTCGTCATATCATAGTTGTGAACCTCGAAGAGTGAGGGTGTCCAGCACGAACCTTGTAGAAGTCTATCGGAAAGAGTTGTTTCCCGTCATTAGGCTGCCGCGGAACTCGAGGATACATGTAATGATTCATCATCGTAAAACCCCCGAATAAAATGTTTTGTAAAGGAATACAGAGATATTCCGTAAGTAACATATGACTTGTACTGTATGTAGTTTGTAGTAATTAGCTTTTCTGTTTATGGCATAGTAACTAGTTATTGTTTGTTGGGTCATATCTTTCAGTTGCACAATCTGAATAATGGAAGATGTGCACCCTTCCACCAGCGCTGAAATATATACACACATCAAAGAAAGGTTTGCATCATCTCGGTTCCGAGAGTTCCGGAACCTCTACAGAAAATTGGGATAGAGATCAACATAAACATCATTTCCGCACTTCTTATTGCTCATGAAAACCACACATTGCATGTTGTACCATCATACAGCGAGACCGTCAGAGTCGGTGGTCCAGATTGCTGTACACACCGGTACCTCTCCACAAGTTCATCAAGGCAGTGTTGGTTCAGATTGTCCCACTCCTCAACGGCGATTTGGAGTAGATCCCTCAGAGTGGTTGGTGAGTCACGTCGTCCGTAAACAGCCCTTTTCAATCTATCCCAGGCATGTTCGATAGGGTTCATGTCTGGAGAACATGCTGGCCACTTCAGTGGAGCGATGTCGTTATCTCGAAGGAAGTCATTCACAAGATGTGCACGATGGGGGCGCGAATTGTCGTCCATGAAGACGAATGCCTCGCAATTATGTTGCCGATATGGTTGCATTATCGGTCGGAGGATGGCATTCACGTATCATACAGCCGCTACGACGCCTTCCATGACCACCAGCGGCGTACGTCGGCCCCACATAATGCCACCCCCCAAACAGCAGGGAACCTCCACCTTGTTGCACTCGCTGGACAGTGCGTCTAAAGCATTCAGCCTGACCGGGTTGCCTCCAAACACGTCACCGACGAATGTCTGGTTGAAGGCATATGCGACACTCATCGATGAAAACATCGTGATGCCAATCCTGAGCGGTCCATTCGGCATGTTGTTGCACCCATCTGTACCGCGCTGCATGATATCGTGGTTGCAAAGATGAACCTCGCCATGGACGTCGGGAGTGAAGCTGCGCATCATTCAGCCTATTGCACACAGTTTGAGTCGTAACACGACGTCCAGTGGATGCACGAAAATCGTTATTCAACATGGTGGCGTTGCTGTCAGGGTTCCTCCGAGCCATAATCCCTAGGTAGCGTTCATCCACTGCAGTAGTAGCCCTTTGGCGGCCTGAGCGAGGCATGTCATCGACAATTCCTGTCTCTCTGTATCTCCTCCATGTGTGGACAACATCGCTTTGGTTCACTCCGACACGGCTGGACCCTTCCCTTGTTGAGAGCCCTTCCTGGCACAAAGTAACAATGCGGACGCGATCGAACCGCGGTATTGACCGTCCAGTCATGGTTGAACTACAGACAACACGAGCCATGTACCTCCTTCCTGGTGGAATGACTGGAACTGATCGGCTGTCGGCGGACCACCTCCATCTAATAGGCGCTGCTCATGCATGGTTGTTTACATCTTTGGGTGGGTTTAGTGACATCTCTGAACAGTCAAAGGGACTGTGTCTGTGTTACACAATATCCACAGTCAACGTCTATCTTCAGGAATTCTAGGAACCGGCGTGATGCAAAACTTTTTTTCATGTATGTAGTTGGGAGCCTGTCATAGACGACGGCAAGCAGGAAGTTACCGACGCTGTGTTTTGGTTTGTAAAAGTGTTGCAAGACATGTATTATCAATGCACTACTGGAACCAGGCAGTTCTGTTTCTCGGGTTCCAGATTGATAGGAGTGGCTATCGTCGAGCAATTTTTGGAGCTGACGAACGAAATGACTTTTGTTGATACTGAAGATCTATATCATGAAGGCGAAGCAGAAGGTGATTCAGTGGAAGATATCACAACTAGTGAATCGCAAAATGGTCATAATAGTTTGGAAATGTCCGCGCCGCAGGCAATCTGTGCTTCACCCGTTCCCGATGAGTGTTACTAAACGACTGAACTACGACGCTATACCCCTTGAAGTAAAAGTAAAGGCGGTAGCGCTAGCCAAGAATCATCTGAATTGGAACCTACAAACACTGCAAAAGAATGGGGCAACAACAGCCCTGAAAAGCAAGAAAGACCGAAAATTGTGGGAAAATGATATCGTAAAGGAGGGACGAGATACGACAAATACCAGGCGAAAAATAAGTGGACATGACCGATTTGTCGAATCTCGCCGTCGTAACGAGAATGTAACAACGAGAATACTCCAGGAGTGGGCTGCACGTGCAGCGCTTCAATATACGACCAACAAGGATTTTACGTTTGCTGCATCGTTATCTTGGGTAAGCAATTTCAAATCGGAATGTAAAATTCGTGAACGGCACGTCACTAAATACGTCTCCCAAAAGGAAGTAGAAAATATAGAAGATACGCAGAAAGTGGTGGCCCTTTTCAGCACGCAAACGCCGTCACTTCTGGCCGGTTTTACTCGTGATTACGTGATCAACACTGACGAAACAGGATGCGAGTATCGGCTGAACATTCGACACACGTTATCGTAAAAAAAAGAAAAAACCTAACACATTCGTAGGCGGCACAATATGCCATCACAGGCTCTGGAAAAGTGTTGCCTAAGGTTTTCCTTTGTTAGCAAGAAACGAATGTTACATTTGGTCCTCGGGTTATAGAAGAGGTCAATGGCTTAACCGACTCGTCGGAAAATGTTTGCATTACTTGCTCCAAATCCGGGAAATTCAGAATGCGATTTACAGAACATTTCTTCAGAATGTTTTAAAACCACGCGTTGCTGATAAGAAGTTTTTGTCTAATATTGGATTTCTGGGGTGGACAAACTAATACTCTAATGTGACACCATGTTTATAGATGACGAGGGTCAGCCGACATCCACTTTAAAAGTAATACCGCCAAACTGCACACCCGTGTGCCAGCCGTGTTATGTTTATTTCTATCACAGGTTAAAAACTTTATTTCGAGGCTTCAGAATTGCAGTGTGCTTCTGGAAACCCAGCGAGAATTGCACAACTGCACGGATGCAATAACTATTCACATTATGATTCATAACCAACTTTCAGCGCCGGTTTTTCGGGAAATGATATCGTATATGTGGTAAGCATCAAAATTAATTTCCGAAAAAGACATTTTTAAATGTAAACCAAGTTTGTTTTCCGCCGACTCTTCGGAAGGAACAGTGTAGCTGTCGAAAGATTGCATTCATTAGATGTTCTTGGTGCCGCCGATATTTGTTTCGAATGTTTATATGTACCATCCATCTAGTTGTTCGAAGAAATGTGTGGACACGTGACAGTGACTGGAAGAGCCATTGTAAAGTGACCAGGAGTAACATTTTAGTTGTTTACTGTCCCAAGAGGTTTGAGAAATTTATTTGCCTATCTTTTTATCATTCTTTATTATTATCAAATGGCTCTGAGCACTATAGGACTTAACATCTATGGTCATCAGTGCCCTAGAACTTAGAACTACTTAAACCTAACTAACCTAAGGACAGCACACAACACCCAGTCATCACGAGGCAGAGAAAATCCCTGACCCCGCCGGGAATCGAACCCGGGAACCCGGGCGTGGGAAGCGAGAACACTACCGCACGACCACGAGCTGCGGACTATTATTATCAATTGAGATACGGAAAAATACAAACGAGAAGAATAATATCCGCTAGGTTTCCTCGAGATTCGAACCCGGGTCCCGCCCTTCCCAGGCAGTTATCATGGGCGTTGCGCTATTTCTTTGTAAATCTCATTTTGTTATTTAGAGATCGTTCTAGTTGTTCGGGGCGGACGTCCCATGATACTTGTTCTCTCTGACTGAACACGCTGAGCTACCGTGCCGGCAACACTATCGGTGATCTCGGCGAAAAGCGTTTGCCATGTGGGTACATAAGCGGCATCTGCAAAAGTTGCTTTCGTCGATTTCTGGAAAAGTTTGCATTTGTTGACCCCATATCTGATGATAAAAAATTTTCTATTTACAATTATCTATCGATCCCGCCAATTTTGTGTCGATTGCTCGTCATAACCTTTAGCGGTAATTTTCTCAAAAACAGGAGGGTGTTGAGCCAAAATATCTTAGAGTTCTTCGTTTTAGATTGTACACAAGCGACCTGCCAAATCTGAGCCGAATCGATTGTCCGTGTCTGAGGCCCTCCCTTGTTAGACCCGCTTAGCGATTTTACATAGGGTCAGAATTTTCTCGGGTTCTCAGCAAGATCTTTTGCTAAGGTATGACGGTGGTATAATGTGCAATGAATACCGTGGCCGGTAGATGCGCTGACGGCAGGTCCCGCATAGGGAGAGTGTAGTGGTGGGGGTTACGGGCAGGCGTTGTAGGAGGAATACCGAGTGCTGGGAAGTGCCGTTCCAAAATGAAGCTTATGCTCACATTTTCTGTAAATATTAAATGGGAGCCATCCACATCCACACTTTCATGGTGGCCATTCAAAAAGGCCTACTGTCACCTCTGATTTGGTTAGTATCTAAAAAGAATTTCGCCAAAATTGCAGTGATTTATTTTCGCCTGGCTTGTTAACAAATAAACTTTCAGAGAAGCGTTATGAGTGGCGAATTTTGAGTAAAACCTACACAGTTCCCTGGTTGCCATGTTAAAATTTGCTTCTTTTGCCAAAACACAGCGGATTTTATACAGTCTCGTCTCACTAACATGTTGTGCAGTTGCAGTTGCAAAAGAATTCTTAAAAAGTGGTTTAATAACTTTATTAAGTGAGAAACTGAGGAAAAGTAAGGAAAATAGCTTGTGAAGAAGCACATTCTCGGTGCAAAATAAACGTGTAATGTCCTCACTTATGTTGTTCTAAAACCCATAGCATTTTTCGTTTCACAAGCTATCGATGGCCCTTAAAAATTGTATTCTATCATCGAAAAAGTCTGTAGTTTGTGGAATAACACGGTAGATATTGAAGTTTTGCATAATAACCATATCGCAAAATAATTTCCTCTTTGCGTGCTATCATTTACCAAAATCTCATTTCGATATGTCAAACCGTTTATGAAATATGAAGGATGTTGTGGATTTTTCACTCTGGCTTTATCGCTGGCGCGTCGCGATCGCAAATGAATGTGTTACATCAGATCAATTTTCTCGAGATTGGTGACAAATAGAGACCTCCACCCAACTCTAGAGGAAAATTCAATATGTTAGCTAAATTTCATATGCTGCAACATATTATGTAATATGCACCAAACACAAAATCACAACGAACTCAACTTTTCATTGCAAACCTTTTCGAATTTTGCGCAGTATCTTACTTCTGTGTAAATATCTCAATAACTATGACCATTAACGAAATGATAAACATGTCATCATGACCCTGACATATAAATCTATAAGTCGAGCAAAAATGATTTTTTTTTCCAAATACACTACTGGCCATTAAAATTGCTACACCAAGAAGAAATGCAGATGATAAACGGATATTCATTGGACAAATATATTATACTAGAACTGACATTTGATTACATTTTCGCCGGCCGAAGTGGCAGTGCGGTTAAAGGCGCTGCAGTCTGGAACCGCAAGACCGCTACGGTCGCAGGTTCGAATCCTGCCTCGGGCATGGATGTTTGTGATGTCCTTAGGTTAGTTAGGTTTAACTAGTTCTAAGTTCTAGGGGACTAATGACCTCAGCAGTTGAGTCCCATAGTCCTCAGAGCCATTTGAACCATTACATTTTCACCCAATTTGGGTGCATAGATCCTGAGAAATCAGTACCCAGAACAACCACCTCTGGCCATAATAACGGCCTTGATACGCCTGGGTAGTGAGTACTGCTGCCCATCCAGCTTCAACATGATACCACCGTTCATCAAGAGTAGTGACTGGCGTATTGTGACGAGCCAGTTGCTCGGGCACCATTGACCAGACGTTTTCAATTGGTGAGAGATCTGAAGAATGTGCTGGCCAGGGCTGCAGTCGAACATTTTCTGTATCCAGAAAGGCCTGTACAGGACATGCAGCCGGCCGCGGTGGTCTCGCGGTTCTAGGCGCGCAGTCCGGAACCGTGGGACTGCTACGGTCGCAGGTTCGAATCCTGCCTCGGGCGTGGATGTGTGTGATGTCCTTAGGTTAGTTAGGTTTAAGTAGTTCTAAGTTCTAGGGGACTGATAACCACGGCAGTTGAGTCCCATAGTGCTCAGAGCCATTTGAACCATTTGAGCCAGGACATGCAACATGCGGTCGTGCATTATCCTGCTGAAATGTAGGGTTTCGCAGGGATCGAATGAAGGGTAGAGCCACAGGTCGTAACACATATGAAATGTAACGTCCACTGTTCAAAGTGCTGTCAATGCGAACAAGAGGTGACCGAGACGTGTAACCAATGGCACCCCATACCATCACGCAGGGTGATATGCCAGTATGGCGATGACGAATACACGCTTCCAATTTGCGTTCACCGAGATGTCGCCAAACACGGATGCGACCATCATGATGCTGTAAACAGAACCTGGATTCATCCGAAAAAATGACGTTTTGCCTGCACCCAGGTTCGTCGTTGAGTACACCATCGCAGGCGCTCCTGTGTGTGATGCAGCATCAACGGTAACTGCAGCCATGGTCTCCGAGCTGATAGTCCATGCTGCTGCAAACGTCGTCGAACTCTTCGTGCAGATGGTTGTTGTCTTGCAAACGTCCCCATCTATTGACTCGGGGATCGAGACGTGGCTGCACGAACCGTTACAGCCACGCAGATAAGATGCTTGTCATCTCAACTGCTAGTGATACGAGGCCGTTGGGATCCAGCACGGCGTTCCGTATTACCCTCCTGAACCCACCGATTCCATTCTGCTAACAGTCATTGGATCTCGACCAACGCGAGCAGCAATGTCGCGATACGATAAACCGCAATCACAATAGGCTACAATCCGACCTTTATCAAAGTCGGAAACGTAATGGTACGCATTTCTCCTCCTTACAAGAGGTATCACAACAACGTTTCACCAGGCAACGCCGGTCAACTGCTGTTTGTGTATGAGAAATCGGTTGGAAACTTTCCTCATGTCAGCACGTTGTAGGTGTCGCCACTGGCGCCAACCTTGTCTGAATGCTCTGAAAAGCCAATCATTTGCATATCACAGCATCTTCTTCCTGTCGCTTAAATTTCGCGTCTGTAGCACGTCATCTTCGTGCTGTAGCAAGTTTAATGGCCAGTAATGTAATTTCTGTGAAATCGTTGAAGAAAGATTGGAGGGCGTGCTCCTCGATTCTGTCATCGCCGACCAGCCGAAAGGTTTTACACACTGTCGGCCTCCCCTTCCGAACAAATGAATGAACTTTCCCCGCACTTTGGACGAAAAATGGTCACTGCACATCGGCCAACGTATCCTGAAAAGGCTATAGTCGTATGCTTTGTGCATATGCCTACTAACGTTCGCCTGTCGTTTGTACGTTCTCTTTTGAACCGAAAGTGTGACAGCCTTTGCTTCCTCAGCATTTTCCGAATTTCGTTGTTAAACTATGGTGGTTCTTTTCCGTCCCTAATCCACTTACAGGGCACATATTTCTCCGCAGCACGATTTACAATCTGTGCAAACTTTGCTCATAATTCCTCTACGTCCATCATAGTGGAACTAAATGATGTCACATCTCTGTAAGTACGTCTTTATACTGCATAGTTACGGGACATTAGCTGTTCAGTATAAAACGTCAAATCAATACCTTTTCAGCTGTCTAAATTTTGACAGCTGAGGGTGTTTTGATTTCACATTTTAAATGACTTCAATTCATTGCCTAAATGAGATATTAACAACACTTAACAACACTTTATCTGCTTTTGCTAGCAGAAACCCTCTCCTAGACTTCTTGACTGATTTATTAACTTTCGTAACCATAGTCGCTATGATGACATCATGACCACTGAATCCCATCTCTGTACTGATGCTGTCGATTAGGTCAGGCCTGGTTGTGACTTC
The DNA here is from genome assembly GCF_021461395.2 of Schistocerca americana. Taxonomy (NCBI): domain Eukaryota; kingdom Metazoa; phylum Arthropoda; class Insecta; order Orthoptera; family Acrididae; genus Schistocerca; species Schistocerca americana. The sequence goes on along the minus strand of NC_060130.1, from coordinate 652,477,953 downwards.
AAAGTTTAAAACACTTCCATTGCGTGTGGGATCCCGAATTACCTACTCAGGACAGTTTTCGGAAAACGTGTTCAGAGGTACTTCGCAGGACTCTCTGTAACCCCTGCAATTAATTTATAGACGTCCTAGTCTATATTCGGTAGGTTAAAGTCGCCTCCTTCTAGTATTGCGTGATCGGAGTATAAACGCGTCACTAACTGTAAACTTTCTTCGAATGACTCTAAAACTGTCACAGTGGAAGCAGGTGGCTGGTAAAAACATCCAACAATTAATCTGATTTCAGCTAGCCCTGTTATAGTCGACCACATAACTTCACTGTCACACTCAATTTCAGTCTCAATAGAGACCATATTTTTGTCAATTGTAATGAACATTCCTCCTCCTATGACGTCCAGTCCGTCTTTCCGATATAAATTCCACGAATCGCAAAATATCTCACAACTTTCTCTGGCAGCTCTTGGTCACAAGAATAATTTAAGGGCGAGAACTTTCCAGGAGGACAGTGAATTCGGAAACTTTGTTAAGAATTTTTCGACAGTTTAGTGATAAACTTTTGACAGCTTAAGTGTCTTTATTCTGAAGACGGTCTAATTTTGCTACCTGCGTATCGTCTGCCGAGTATTCATTAGAGTACCTCAAACTGCCACCTGGCCTAAAATACCCTCCATGAGCAACCCACACGTACTCTGCTACTCGAGTAGTTTTCCGTTGTGCAGCACACCACTGACCCATCAACGGGAGTCCTGCAATTCCCCCACGCAGGCCCCATTCATTTCTGTTTCCTCTTGATGGGTGGCGTATTCCCCAGTTCTGGTTATTTAGTGGTGGAAAATTTGTCTGTACAGAATTTACTGGTGCTCTCTCTTCTCCACTCCTGTCGTATCCTAATTCACACAGTAGCTGCTGCAGTCCTTTAACGTCCTGAGTATTTCTGGCAGCGATCCTTATATATCTTTGAATCTGACGTGGGAACTTCGCAGGCAAAGTTGTATTATTTCCGATGGTTCATACAGCACGTCTATAAATCGGTTCCTCTCTACCATGTCTTTGAAAAATTTGCACGAGATCCTGCCACCTCGTTATCGTATAGTTCTATGTCATCGTAATTCCTAGTTTTATTTGTTCTTGCTTTCCGTTACACGAGTATTCTTCCAAAAATGCACGCATAACTTTGTCGTATGTCCTGCACTGCCTAAGATTTCTCGCATTTTCTTCGCTGTCGCCTCCCTGAAGTGGGCACATACAAATCTAATTTTCAAAACAGCTGGCTAAAATTTTTGTAACGTCTCACGGAATTCTTCGATCCATAACGTGGCGTTTAGACCCCGGTTGTCAATCGTTTTTGCTCAGGAGCCAATACTGACATTGTGGGGCTGCACTTCGGGCTGCATATGTTACGGTCTTATTAGTGACTGATTGGTAACCGACACAAATTAATGTTCTAAGAGTGATCAATGAACTTGTTGCATTAAGGGCGCGACAAGTTGGCCACCGGTCTCAGAGTACTGATCGCTATACGTCGGCACCATTGAGAACACTTCGTGTCGACTGTTCTCTCTTTCAGTTTGCTTCCACCTTCACCGACTCCAAAGTTGTGACATTCTACTTGCCTGATGAAGTGTTGCTGTGCTGTCTGCGTGACCAGGCGGTTTATTCGTTAATAACAGTAGCATTACTTACATTTAAATGCATTACACAATATGAGACACGATCACAGACGTTTGCTAAATGTCTTGAAAGTCATTTTTCTTCTACTTATAGCATTGTATTACTACGGCCTTAATTTAATTTCTTGTACCTTGCTACAAATACGTACCGAATTGATCGATAGGAGCTGGGCACATCCACGAGTTGTCAGTACTGGAAGACAAAACAATAAGACACCCCCTGTCACATCCTCTAACGCCGCAGTGGCCACGCTACTTGCCCCTCTGCTGCTGAGCTAAGAGGCTGACTTGTTCACGGCCGAATTCACCAACGTCATTTAAGATGAAGCGCGTCTTTAAATATTACTCCCTTTGCAAGTATTTTTGTTTGTTACTGAGCAGTAAAACTGCACTCTTAAGAACCTCTTAACGTCAGTTGACGTTTTGGATTAGGCTGTTAGTTGCTACACGCATATACAGGACTATTCAAAAAGGAGGAACAGATTTCAAACATTTATTGCTTCCAAGCTACAAAAGATAGAAACACAACTCCAACTTTCCTGGAAAGAGAGAAGTTGAAATTTTTATGCATTTAATGTGAGCACCATGTGTTACACGACAAATCTCAAAACGGTGGCTCGTTTCCTGCCACACACGAAGCAGCTAGTCTCTCGTTATCGAATTCACATTTTCAAAAATGCGATATCGTGGACTTTCTACAGTGTCAGGCAAAGGTCTTTTACGTAAACCCCCAGATAAAAGTCACATGATTTGAGGTCCAGAGACCTGGGAAGAGCAGAAGATGAACTTCAGTAGTGCAGACAGTTTGCGGTATCCGCAAACCGTGAAATTTCTTTACTGACACGAACTACTTCCTATCTCTTTTCCTCCAAGTCGCAAGTTATTTCATAGGCAGTCACGGTGGTAATTATTGGCGGATCAGGGCGTGACAGCTCTCCTCTGATGCGGCGTAATCTTTAAGTCAATTTGAGACTCTTTGTTCTTCTCTGTTACGTTCTGCTTTGCTCTGAGTTATTACACTCTGTCTCCCGCTATTGCTTGTTGAAAATCTACTACCCTCTCTCTCTTTGGTGAGTGTGTCCATTATCTTCTTATTTCTGCGATTTACGATTTCTTGCTCATACATAAACTGAACCAAATCTCATATCTCAGTCTATTCATTAACGTTTATCGATACCGTTATGTTTTATTACCATTTCATAACAACTCCACGGTTATGGTCAGTACTTCCACTCCTCCATGGGATCTGAGGGGCCGAAGCCCCTCAAAAATTCGTTTGGGGGGGGGGGGGGGTGCGGAGCCCCCCAATAATTTGAGAAAATTATTAGTTATATTATGCTTTGTAAATTCACAAAATTATGTTGGAATTTTTTAGTTTCCTTGTTTGACGATAGTTACCTTTTAACACATTGACTGCCGTGGTATAGTTGGGTTACCGACCCCTTGGAGCCGTTTACTTTTTTGTCAATATCCTGCTTCAGTTTGCTCCAAGTAAACTTGTTAAGTGCAAATAAATTGAAAATATGGCATTTTAGTACCTTTTAAAATTTTTTTTGTATGAGTTACACATGACTCACACGGCCCCAGAGTAAAGGTACCTGGTGTGTCATTTGCTATGCCACTATTAATTTTAGGTTTGTACTCCTGTCAGTTTTTCATTCCACAGCATTATTTGTGTACAGTTCCATTATTGCTTTCGTGCATTGTTTGCTACAGTCTCTATTCAGCGTTGTTTACTCCGTAACAAAGTGATATTGTGGCAGAAGAAAATGTCTCGTAGAAGTTATGAACATGAACAAAGGCACGTAAAGCAGCTTTTAGATAAGTTATGGACATAAGTGATGAAGATTCTGCGTCTTTATTTTGTGATAGCTCAGATGAATTTTTACCAGAGGAGACCGTAAGCGAAACCGGAAGTTCTGATGAAGGAATCACATCAGTGAAGGTAGGAAGAAGAGTTTTATGTCCACATTCGGTCAAAGAACCAGACTTCACAGCTGTAAAAACCAGACAACAAAGCACCTCTAACCGTGTTAGTGCCATAACTACTGCAGTTGATTCAGGTTCAATTGAAGTAAGTGTAATATCAGAAAGTTCTGAAGATGAAGATGACACACTGAGAACAAATTCTAATGAGATTGTCTGGGGCCAGTTACGGGGAAAACTATGAAAGACTTTACATTTATTCATTCCAGTTCTGGTGTAAATGCTTCTGTTGCACTAACTCTCAAAGGAAGGACACCATACGATTTCTTCAAATATTTTGAAAACTTATGAAATTTCAGAATGTGTGACTCAACAAACTAATTTGTACGCAAAACAGGTCTTACAAAGTCATTCAGTAACTGTCAATTCACGACTGAAAAAGTGGACTGATGTCAGCGAAACTGAAATTGAACAATTTTTAGGATTTTTGTTATGGATGTCATCAAATGTAAAACCGAGGATTCCAAATTATTGGCCAAGAAATATGCTCTATCACAACAATGTGAAAAATGTTATGTCACTGCTTTTACGTATGTGGCATTTTTCCGATAACAACCAGTGCCAACCGGGAAACCGCTACATTCAAAATTCAACCTCTTATTGATAAATTACTGCAGAGATTTCGAAGTGCAGAGGTGCCTGAGAAAGAAGTTTGCATTGATGAAACACTTGTGCCATTTCGAGGAAGACTAAATTTCATTCAGTATGTAAAGAATAAGCTCCATAAATTCGGAATTAAATTTTTCAAACTTTGTCTAAAGGGTAGCTACACCTGGAATATGAAAGTTTATTGTGGGAAGAATGTGAATCCTGGTGTTCCTCTTGCCACTTCTGTTGATATGAGCCTTATGAGTGGATTACTAAATGAGGGTAGAATCTTATAGACAGACAATTTTTACACAAGTGTTCATCTAGCACACCAGATTCTTGGACAATCAACACATATAGTTGGTATTCTAAGATCAAACAGAAAACTGAATCCTCAAGATGTTGTACAGGCAAAACTGAAGAAGGGGGAACACAAAGCAAAGGAAAGTACCGCAGGTGTAGTAGTACTGAAATGGAAAGGTAAGAGGGATGTTCTGATGCTGAGTACTGTTCACGGAGAAGAAGAAGCAGAAGTTCAAACCAAGAAAGGCACAATGAAAAAACCAGCAATGATAATTGCCTATAATCAGTCAAAGTCTTTTATAGATCTTTCTGACCAGATGAAGTCGTACTCGCATTGTCTAAGGCGGCGTGTGAAATGGTACAGGAAGCTTGCAATTGAATTGTTGGCAGGGTCAGCATTGGTAAATGCTCATGTGATTTATTGATACATTAACAACAAGAAGATCTCAATCACAGAATTCAAAGAGGAAGTGACTTAGAGACTACTCCATACAGAAGATGCCGAGAAGCCTGAGACATCTCTCACCAAAGCCACCGCATTACCTGCAGATTGTGCACTTGTGAACATGGGAGCAGCCAGATGTAGGTGTACAGTGTGCTACGAAAAAATGAAGAATGAATTTGGACGAGAGCAAGCTGTCAAGAAATGCAAACAAACTGAATGGAAATGTAAGACTTGTGACTCATATTTCTGCGTAGAGTGTTTTTTCACAAAGCACAGTGCATTCAGGTGTTAGAGAAACAAAGTGGAATGGCCCAAATTTTTCTGTTTCATTGTTGTTGCAATTAGAGTTGAAGAATGTAAATAAAACTGTATGTGATTTGCAATCTACTGTGTAAGTAATAAAAAAGAGCTCTTCGTCTTCAGGCCACGAGTGGCCTACCGGGACCATACGACCGCCGCGTCATCCTCCGGGGAGGATGCGGATAGGAGGGGCGTGGGGTCAGCACACCGCTCTCCCGATCGTTATGATAGTATTCGGTCGAGTAGCTCCTCAATTGGCATCACGAGGCTGAGTGCACCCCCAAAAAAGGCAACAGCGCATGACGACATGGATGGTCACCCATCCAAGTGCCGACCACGCCCGACAGCGCTTAGCTTCGGTGATCTCACGGTAACCGATGTAGCCACTGCAGCAAGGCCGTTGCCGTGTAAGTAATATGTCAAACTAAATAACCAATAAATAATAAAAAGAAGAAAAGTCCAATACGACTGAGCCATGTGAGTTATACCTTTTGGAATCCAGTGTATCATAGTTAAGGATTATATTGAACACTTAATAATAATATCCATGCAATAAATGTGACAATAATGAAAAATTCATCAGACAGAGTACAATTTTGGGTGCATGTAACACAAATTTGATGGGTACACAGTCAATACTTGAGTAAATGTGACAAATGTTATATGTCTATATTTTCAGTCTGAATGTGCTGTTCCTCAAAATTATTTATCTAAGTCCAAGTTGAATTCTCTAATGGGAAAGCAAATTATGACAAATTATTACCAAACAATGGCAGCGTAACTACCAGCAGCAACATTTTTGACAGGTATGGACACGCTGGGTGTATAAATTTTTGGAAAGGTTAGAACACGTTACCGTATGGAAGAAACTGACTTTCTGCAAAATCGAACTCACTACAAGCTGCCAATCTTAGACATTTTGCCAACTGAACTGCAACACGTTTCACTGGGCACTACTGGGAACTTGACGTGACGAAGTGCGTGGTTTGAGAGGGGACGCTGACTCAGTTCAGATCAGATATCCACTGAAACATTTAGCCGAATAACCTATATAAAATAATAACATCTACATCTTTCATGTCTGTAAGAGGATCTTAGTATTAAAACATAGACTTTTTAATTTAAATGTTTGTTGTGCGAGCCTCTAACTGCAGCCTAAGTAGGCGTGCGTAAATGCGGTCCTAATGGAATTAACAAGGTTGTTCATCGGGTACAGTGGTCGTGTCTGAGATCGGTATACCACTGCCGTCCAACACCAGGATGACGAAAAAGTTCACTGTTTTTGAATCACCGGCAACAACTCTCATACGTAGCTGATACTCAAAACCTGTTATACTCTCACGGAAATTCATTGGCATGAATTGTCAGTTCCGGCCTGGCGAGCATATAATATTTACTGAATCGGTAGTATGCTCGAATCGACAAACTATTCTTTCCGTAAGTTAAATACAGTTGTTAGGAATTCAACGATATTATGCATTGCATGTAATTTTTGCATCGTACATTGCAGATCAATGGCTTCAATGCAATTTATGTCCCTTGAAAATATAGCATTAGTAAGTCACAAGTTTAGAGATGATACTTTTCATTTTAAACTATTGTCATATTATTGTCCTTTCTCTACATAAATTCAACTTTTGTCCCATTTGACTACTTTATCTTTTTCGCTAACCAAATGGTAGTGTGCGTTTTGATGTGTAGTATAGTTCTGAACACTGTCTATTTCTATGTGAGAGTCACACTTTCCTAATACCTTCACATAGAAAAAACTATAAATAAATAACATATAATGTAAGCTCACCCCTTAAAAGAACACCCTGTTTGCCTGGAGCACCGTGTACGTTGTATAGCTGATGATAGGTGGTCACGTGACACTAAACCGTTGACATGAGTCACGGCACTGAAGTGCCATTCGGCTCTTTGGAACCAGCGTTGTAAGATGGGTCGACGTGGGTAAGTGACGGAATGGCAGAAAGGGGCTACCGTATTTGAGAGTGCCCATGATTATACACTTAATGATAATGTTCGATTTGTTGCTATATCAACGCGGACAAGTCAACGTGTCTACAAGGAATGGTGTACCAGTCGCAGCCACGTAACACAGCGTAAGAACAGTGGCTCTGAAAACATCCTTACTGACCGGGAACGGAGACGGGTGTCATGTCTTGACAAAGACATCCGATTTCAAACCTGACAGGAATTGCTGACGTTACTGAATGCACGTCCACCTCAACAAGTTTCCGAGTGAACATTGCGGACAGAACGCAATGCGGTCCCAAGAGTCGCGAATTTTCTCTTTTCAAATAAAGAGAGGCGATAAATGCACCGACGGCCCCCTGAGTCGTTTAATCCGCAGTACGTGGAGAGTACAGTTCAATCCACAGGTGGTTTTGTCATGTTTTGGAGGCGTTTTTCGTACCATGACTTGGGCGCAGTCATTCAGTGTACTGTGAACATGACACGGGGATGTTTATTTCAACATTCTCTGTGGTCAGGTTACCCATTCCTCTACGTTTTCATGTTGAATGTGTTGACTCAAACCACAGTTACGAGATTACAAAAACATTCGTTTATTGATATAATTAGCTCTCGTTATTTACCTTATACTCCGCTAAGTCTGTATCCCAAATACTTTGTCCCTCTTTGAGGGTCTATTTTTGCAGCTTGGTTTTTTGTGTAAAATAGCTGGTAGGGGATGCTTGTCACAAAAATATCACATGTGAGAATTTATCCCGGCAGGCTAATTAATAGTTTTTCGCTTGTTTTAGATATATATTTTGAGAAATCACAAAAAAAGACACACGAGGAGAAGTTTCTCGAGACATAACGCTTGCAGCAATGTGGAAAGTAAGAAAGGAGGGATTATCGATTCGTACAGCTGTACCTGATTATTATATCGGTTACAGAACTTTAACAAGATATAGTAAGAAAATTCCCCACAGTGAAATTTTTCGACTTACCACCACCATTGGTATTTCAAATAGAGACGTTTTTTTCTGATGACGACGAGAAGGAATTAAAGTGATATGTTCTTCAAGACCCGATGTTTACTGCGAGTTAATGCCAAAAGAAATAAAAAATTCTGGGCTATAGTATTTTCAAGGCAGATTCTATTAAATGTTGTTGGCAGGATAATGGTGTCCTGGAGATGAGTGGTTGGCTGATTTTTATGAAGAGACGCAAAAATCTTTGATTACGAAAACCCGTGACGACGAGGTCTGCACGAGCTCCTAACTTCAACTCAACAAACATGAATTTTTTTTTCAATAATTGGAAAATAGATCTTACGATGTGTTTTCCAATCTCGCGGACTCTGGGACATGTCTAAAACGGGAATTAGTACTGTGAAGATTGTTGCTTACAGTAAAACTGAAGAAAAACGGATCCAGCGTACAGAAGTAAGAAGTGGCTTTCGAATAATGCACCCCTGGGGAAAATGCGAGTGATATACATGTGAAAATTCTGAAACTGCACTCTAATGTGCCTAGTCTAATATGGGATAGTTTCTTACATACTTAACTACTATTTGATGACTATTTGGTACTAAGTAATATCTGTGAAACCCAACCCGAAGTCGGGGCAGGAGGTCACAAAAATTCCCTCTGAAAGAGCTTTTTTTCTGAAAAATCAAATGCTGCTATGGCCTCAAATTTGACGGAAAATATTGCGAAGAAATTCAGTAAAATAATCAGTCTTAATAGCAAAATGGTTTATCCACAGTAACGGATTTCAGAGGTTGAAGATCATCTTCAGACCACACGAATGTGCCCTCTGGGATATGTTTTTTGTTCCGCTCTTCGACTCCGCAGATCACTAAAGGAGACACTTAATGGTCTGACGATGATCTTGAAAGAGTCAAACCAGTTACCATGAACAAATTATTTTGCGATCAATACTTATTATTTTATTAAAACTCAATTTAGATAGATGATTTCCAACCACGTTTTCAAAATTCATAACCAAGAACACATATTACGCAATATGCTAATTGTAGAAAGAGAAATTGTAAACACTGTCTCTTAAAAAATTAAAAATCTCGAATTAAGGTCTACCCCAATCTCCCCTAAATTTCTTTGGCGTAACTTTCAAGATATTGCAATTCAGAAATAAAATGTAGCCTTTGAAACGCAAACGCCGAAAAATTGGAGAATTACGGGTTTTACGCATTTAATTAAAGATGTATAATAGCATCAACGTGTCATCACTTCTACAACGTCATAATTTATTGAATATACAGTTTAAGTGTGCACTTCCAATTACCAGTTTTGGCCAAACATTATGATTATGAACACTGTTCTGTAAACTATGGCTGTACGAGCGTGTAAATGAAGGGAACGCAGTTTCATTCAGTCGTCTCCGGCTACCTCTGGGAAATCAGTTTTTTCCGAGGTTTTTCGCCTTTCGGTCTTGCATTACCGTACTCGATTTCCTGCGGTTTGCCGTTTCTATCTGTGCACTCATTTTTTCGAGATTTGGTTTTCATGCTACGTCTTTCTCTGAAAGTTAGGTGTGAAATTTGAAATGTTATTTACAAGGCGCTTAGGAAAATAACTAGAATTTCGTGTGTTTTATTAGTTAGTTTCGCGCGATTTTCTCGTTACTGTGTTGATAAACATACAGGGTATTTTGTCGGTTGTCAGCTGTCGAAAACGTTTCGTCTGTTTTGGCAGTAGCAGCGATTCTTTATTTTGTATAAAAATGAATAAGGGAATTTGTATTAAAATTTACTATAAGAACAGTTTAAAGTGTAGCAAAGTTTAGAAACGTAAGTAAAACAAGAGCTTACAAGTGGTATAAGCATTTCGAAGAAGACCCTAGAAATGTTAAAGACGACGAGCGCCCTGTGTTCCCCAATGCATCATCAGCCGATGAAATATTGAAACCAAGCGTTAAAAACAAATACAAACGGTCAACGAATCGCAGTCAGAGATGTCGCTGAAGATGTTGGCATTATGAGTTCACTCGTCCCGGGACATATTTTCGAATTTTCTCGATATGAAACGTTTGATAGCTAAATTTGTTCCAAAATTGTTCAGTTTGGAAGAAAACAGCGTTGAATGCAAGTAGCTCAGAAGTCGCTAGATGAAGTCAACAATAATGCACAGCTACTAGAACGTGTCGAAACCAAGGCTCGATCGCACCAATAGAAGGGTTAGGGATAGCCAGACTGGAAAAAGAGCGCCAAACACGGTCAGACATGTAGGTTAAGCTGAGTGTATTCTTCCCGACAGCTCGTGGCTCTGTGGTTTGCGTCGCTTATTCTCGATTACCGGGACCCCGGTTCTGTTCCCGGCCGCGTCGGGGAGTTGCTCCGCTGGGGACTGGGTGAATGTGTTGTCCTCGCCATCATTTCATCATCATCGACGAGCAAGTCACCGACGTAGTGTCAAATTAAAAGACTTGCAGCAAGCGGCCGAACTCCCAGAAGGGGGCTGCGGCCAAAAAATGCCATACGCACATATTTCACTGTGTTCTTCGATAAAAATGAAATGTCGTGTGACGAGGGCCTCCCGTCGGGCAGGCCGTACGCCTGGTGCAAGTCTTTCGATTTGACGCCACTTCGGCGACTTGCGCGTCGATGAGGATGAAATGATGGTTATTGGGACAACACAATACCCAGTCCCTGAGTGGAGAAAATCTCGTTAACGGCGTATTGCACCATGAGTTCTCACCATAATGTCGAATTATCAGTAATGAGTATTACTTACAAGTACAACGCTACCTGTGTGAAGCAGTTCGAAAGAAATACCCGAATTGTGGCGGAACAAACTGCTTGTTAGTAATTTTTTGACGTAAACAGTAGTGTAATAATGTGCCAGCATCCAAAGTCGCCAGAAAAGGCCCCGTGTGACTTTTTTCTGTTCCCAAAAATAAAGAAAACATTAATTGGCCTTCGTTTTGCAAACGTAGATGAGATTAAAAACACATCGCTGAGACAACTCGAAGCTATCTCAGTGATCGAGTTCCCGAAGTGCCTTGGGGATTGGAAAAAGCGCTGGGATAAGTGTATAAACTCTAATGGGCCCTTCTTTGAAGGGGATAACATTTATCTGGAAGAATAAATAGAATTCTTTGGAACGAAACAAAAAAAATTGCCGTTAATTTTTACGCATATCGTAAGTAAAAATATAAATGCTTCAATAAAAAAAGCATCAATGAGTGGCCTCAGCTGCAAGTAGCACACATCAAGAAACTTATATAGACTCTCTTCCTCGCCGAATTGAGGATATTTTCAAGGACAGAAGTGGAATTATACGATACTGCAGTGACGTCCCCTGGGGGTGATTAATTTTTTGTTGGGTACGTTTATGTGAAGTATTTCTATAACAAGTTGTTTCAAATCGCCAGAAAAAATTATTTTTCTTTTTATCGTGTTCTATCAAGGATCAATAAAGAATTCAATCGATGTTAAAAGCTGATTAGAATCACTTGCTTACGAAATTTGGTTAACTATAATTTCCAGCGATAAACTCAGTTACGCAGCGGGAAAGCGAGTCAATGCATCCGGCAGCTCGTCCTCACCTGGTATTGATTTTTCTGTGTGGACCCGGGCGCAGCCAATTCCTAGAAGTGGACCCCGGGTAGCGGACGAGTCTATCCCGCACGTTGGTGGGGGAGGCGGCCCGTATAGTTACCTAGCGCGCCCCAACTCTGGGAAAGCTAAAGCATGGGCAACTGCCTGCCTGCCTGCCAGTCCTTATGTAAATGTCAACTGTTCCATCTCGCTAAACAATATACTAACGAAATTTAAGTTTCATTTGTTAATGATGCACATAGCTGTTTTGGTAATAAGGTTTTTGTTATTAAAAGTTTCACGTACATTCCACACTGTCAATACCTGACAAAGGGCAGTTTTTTTTTTCTTTACTTTTCCTGTTACTTTATTATTATTCAGTGCATAAAACTTTTCAGGGATAAGGAGAAAACATTAGTTCAATCCAGTGAGTGACAAATAAAGGAAACAGACGTATTCCTTTTCCATAAGGGAGGAAATCACTAGATCGTCAGTGCATAAAATTTACTGTCCCAAGGAAATTGTATTTTTATTGAAAGGATCTAACTTCGCGGTTTAGTCAGTAGAAGTCATTTTAGGCAATGTTACTCTTACTTATCCGATTACAAACATGAGCAGTGAGGTTTGGCCACAGATCACGTACCTGACTCAATTTTAAGAGTACACGTACAGCAAAGGATGGTCTGGCAGCAATAGAAAGTTTAACATGTGCTCTGAATGTGGGTAGAGGAGGCATTGGGTGGTGAGCTCTGTAGCCATTTCCACTGCCATGCTTTGAGGAAGGCAGTTGGTCCCTCTGTAGTTTCAATCCTATCTTCCATAATGGTGTTGTGGATAAGGAGTTGGGATGACCATCAAATCAATAACAGAAACAATGAACAGCTGTCTATCCTTATACAAATTAATTTCTTTGTCTCTGTTTCCAGATTTATAGGTATATCATGCCATTTTGGTGTAAAGTGCGCAGTGATTACTCTATGTGTACACATAAATGTGGGAATTATTGTCAGTGGTTGCATTGTTGCTAACCTGTATCTGTGTTATAGGTTCAGAAGGAAGGCTGTTGTGGTGGTAACATCTGTGATGATTTCAAATGAGTTATTCAGTATTGGGTGTGTTACACAGCCTCACTTAGGGAGCGGCATGTGGCCTCATCACCTTCAGAGTCCATGTACAATTTATTGATTGCTGCTAACTGGTTGTTGACTGAGAAACGAAACTGTGGTAGCTTGCACACAGGGGCTTGGAATGCTTCTGCATGTTTTCAAGCAGCTTACATAGAAGGTCTCCCAATCATACCCCGAGTGCCAATACCAGATGTTCTACAGAAGAGCAGTCTGTCTCGTAACAGGAATGGAAAATTGCTGCATTTCAGGCTGAGTTAGAAGAGGCTAGGCGAGAACTGGGCATGTTAAGGGGGGAGAAGGGTAAACTGGGGTGGGAAGTGGCAACAGGCGTAAGGAAGAGGCCAAGAAATTCTTCTTACAGCTTTGTTATTAATGTACAAAATAGGTTTGACCTGTTGCCTCAGTCAGGAACTGATGAGCCTCTCACAGAAGTAGATGTAGACAGGGCTCAACAAGCTTTCAGCAGCAAATTGAATAAGAATGTAGGGAAGTCTGCAAAGAGAAAGAAGGTCTTGATGCTAGGTAGTTCGCATGCTAGGGGTGTGGGCCAACTTCTGCAGGATGAATTAGGGTCAGAATAGCAGGTCACAAGTTTTTTTCAAACCTAGTGCTGGACTGGGGCAGTTTACAGAGGATTTAGGTTCACTATGTAGAGGCTTTACTAAGGAAGATACCGTGGTTATTGTGGGTGGGCCAGGCAACTGTTTTGACATAGATCTGGGGTACAGCATAAGTGTGACCTGGCAAAGATTGCATCAACATCGAGTCATACTAGTGTTGGGTTTGTGTCGGTTCTGGAGCGCCACGACCGACCTCATTTGAGCTCTTCTGTCAGGAGAGTTAATTTGGAGTTGGAACGGCTACTTGGATCTGGTGCAGGGTCACACATTGGTGTGGTTCCTGTTGATTCACTCTGTAGGTGGGACTATACTAGACGTGGCCTACACCTCAACAAGAAAGGGACGGGTAAACTGGCTGGGCTGATAGCAGGAAATTTAAAGGGGGGAGTAACTACATCTCATGGTGGAAACTCTTTTTAGTGTAAGATCAGTGTCCAGTGGGAAACTCAGCCAGGCAAGTACTAAAGATGTTAAAAAGTTCAAGATACAAAAGTAAAGTGATAAATAATATTAGTATATTTCATCAAAATATTGGGGGATTGAAGAATAAAATTGATGAGCTTCTGCATTGTTTAGGAGATATAGGAACTAAGAATGTAATAGATGTACTATGCCTGTCTGAGCATCACATTGTCACTGATATGCAAAAGGTTAGCATCAATGGGTGAAAATTAGCTGCACACGTAAGTAGAGATAATATGATGAGAGGAGGAGTTGCCATATATGTCAAAAGCTTCCATGGTGTAAAAAATTTAGAAACTAAAAAATTTTGTGTAGAGAAACATGTGTAAGCATGTGCCACTGAACTTAAACTAAATGATGGCACTTTCATAATTGTAACAGTGTACAGGTCCCCCACAGGGAATTTCCAGCTATTTCTAGAAAACTTGGATGCTTTGTTGTGCTATCTGTCAGACAGGGGGAAGCAAATTATCATTTGTGGGGATTTCAATGTTGACTCCCTGAAAGAGTGTAATAGGAAGAATGGCCTTGTAGTATTACTCAGTTCTTTCAATTTGAGCTCCATCATTGATTTTCCTACTTGGATAACAAAGAACAGCAGTACATTGATAGATAACTTTTTTATAGACCAAGATAAGTTTAAGGACATAAATGCTTATTCTGTTGAGAACGGTCTTTCAGATCAAGGTGCACAGCTAGTTACAGTACATGACATAGCACCCTACAGTATATCAAATCAGACTTTCAAAGCAGTGCATTCAATTAACAATATAAATATTGCAAACTTTAGGGAAAGCTTACAGCAGCTAGACTGGGATGAAGTGTATAAGGAACCCGATGCAAACTTGAAATATAACTTATTTCACGATACATTTTTAAGATTATTTGAAAATTGTTTTCCCAAGAAAATAGTTAAACATAATTCCAAGAAAACATATAAAAAACCTTGGCTAACTAAAGGAATAAGAATATCTTGCAACCGTAAAAGAGAACTGTATCTAACAGCAAGAGGGAGTACTGACCCCAAAATTGTTCAATATTATAAAAACTATTGTGCGGTACTAAGAAAAGTTATTAAAAAGTCCAGAAGCATGTGTATCATGTCTGAGATCAGTAACTCTGATAATAAAATTAAAGCAATTTGGAATATTATTGAAAGGGAAACAGGGCAACCAAGAGCACAGGAAGACTTGAGTGCCATAAAACTGAATGACAAGTGTACTAACAAACAATCAGAAATTGAAAATATTTTCAATAATCATTTTTTAAACGTTGTGGAGAAAATAGGATCTAGATCTTCACTAGAAGAGGCAAGGCTACTAATAGAAGAGGGCATGCCTGTGCAGTTTGAAACAACTGTAATTCCACCAATCTCTCCCTCTGAAATCAGTAAAATAATAAACTCACTGAAAAGTAAAAGCTCTTACAGAATTGATGGCATTTCCAGCAAGGTACTTAAAGCCTTTTCCCAACAGATAAGTAGGATTCTCAGCCACATATGTAATAGCTCTTTTGGAGCAGGGTGTTTTCCCCGATAGACTGAAATATGCCATTGTAAAACCATTGCATAAAAAGGGGGATACGTCGGATGTCAACAACTACCACCCAATCTCTCTTCTGACAGCTCTATCAAAAATTTTTGAGAAAGTAATGTATTCAAGAGTAGCCTCCCATATTTGTAAAAATAAAGTACTAACAAAATGTCAGTTTGGGTTTCAGAAAGGCTTTTCAACAGAAATGCTATATACGCTTTCACTGATCAAATATTAAATGCTCTGAATAACCGGACATCACCCATTGGTATTTTTTGTGATCTCTCGAAGGCCTTTGATTGTGTAAATCATGGAATTCTTTTAGATAAGCTAAATCATTATGGTTTGAGTGGGGCAGTGCACAAATGGTTTAATTCATACTTAACTGGAAGAATGCAGAAAGTTGAAATAAGTGGTTCATGTAATGTTAAAACAACAGCTGATTCCTCAAACTGGGGGCCTATGAAGTACGGGGTCCCACAGGGTTCGGTCTTAGGTCCTTTACTGTTCTTGATATACATTAATGACTTACCATTCCACATTGATGAAGACGCAAAGTTAGTTCTTTTTGATGATGATACAAGTATAGTAATAACATCCAAAAACCAAGAACTAATCGATGTAATTGTAAATGATGTTTTTCACAAAATTGTTATGTGGTTCTCAGCAAACGGACTCTCTTTAAATTTTGATAAAACACAGTATATACAGTTCTGTACAGTAAATGGCACAACTCCAGTAGTAAATATAGACTCTGAACAGAAGTCTGTAGCTAAAGTAGAATTTTCAAAATTTTTAGATGTGTCCATTGATGAGAGGTTAAACTGGAAGCAACACATTGATGGTCTGCTGAGACGTCTGAGTTCAGCTACGTATGCTATTAGGGTTATTGCAAATTTTGGTGATAAGAATCTCAGTAAATTAGCTTACTATGCCTACTTTCATTCACTGCTTTCGTATGGCATCATATTCTGGGGTAATTCATCGTTGAGTAGAAAAGTATTCATTGCTCAAAAACGTGTAATCAGAATAATTGCTGGAGCCCACCCACGGTCATCCTGCAGACAATAATTTAAGGATCTAGAGAACTTCACAGTAACCTCACAGTATATATATTCACTTATGAAATTTGTTGTTAATAATCCAACCCATTTCAAAAGTAACAGCAATGTGCATAGCTATAACAACAGGAGAAAGGATGATCTTGACTATGCAGGGTTAAATCTGACTTTGGCACAGAAAGGGGTAAATTATGCTGCCACAAAAGTCTTTGGTCACCTACCAATCAGCATCAAAATCCTGACAGATAGCCAACTAACATTTAACAATAAATTAAAAGAATTTCTAGGTGACAACTCCTTCTACTCATTGGCTGAATTTTTAGATATAAATTAAGGGAAAAAAACTTAAACATTAGTGTCATGCAATATTTTGTGAAATGTAATATCTTGTACAGAAATCTTATATTAACCTGACACGTTCCACATCATTACGAAGTGTCGTATTCATGATCTATGGAACAAGTATTAATCTAATCTACTCTAAATCTGAACACAAATGAAAGTTGTGGAGAAATCTGCCCCGAACAGAGACTGATTCACATCTGCTTGCATGGAAGTCCACATGAAAATCTGATTATTGTCAACGTAAATATTACGAAAAATAATCAGTATGTTGTAATAATCGATCCATTCGCTGCCTTGAGTTGAGATGTGATATGTGCAGTGCAGGAAGAGAAATGGTGTTTGGAGTCATGCTGATCTCAGACCCTGTGTTAACCAAAAATTGCTGGTTGACATTACAGTCACATACATAGAGGTGGCCTTTGCATTCAGATGGTAAAAGCAGAGTGATCTGGTTCACATAGAATATGTCTTGGTGTATTCTCTTAATTCCATGACCTCTGATGCAATGCTCATGAGCAGTGAGTGTATGTTAACAAGGGAATGTGCATTTGTGTGTTGCTGTGCAAAAACATCTGTGGAACCAGCACCAACAGGCGATCTGTCAGCTGCTGTCTGTATCCTGAAAGGTGAGTGGCACCTGGTTGTCTGTTGATGTCTGCTGGGCATGGTGCGTATTGGTCACCTGGGGTTGATAACCCACAGTGGCAGTGTCAGGTGTCTTAGGGACTGCTCGGTACTGTTCCACCATTATCTGTTGGAGTGGAGGGCAAGATGGCAGGCAGAAAGCCTTAGGTACAGTTGGCACTGCTGTCTAGCTGCTTGCCATGTCAATGCACAATATGGCTGCCAACTATGTGTACTGCTGCTGCCTGCTGGGTAGCAAGGGCGTCCATCTTGTAATGTAAAGATGCGATCTGGTAACTGTAACTTAACATCTTGTGAGAGCCTTAAATAGCATGAATTGCTGGGGGCAATTTGCTTACCCATATGCCCCACAGTGAAATGTCAGACATTAATACATGATCCGCTAAAGTTAGTAGAGGGCACTAGAACTGTGAGTGTGTCCATCTGTCTAATTGTTCCAAGAAAATTTTTTGAATTTGTTGCTCAGGTGAATTGCGCAGTCTTTGGAATAATGCCGCCTTGGCTGCCTCAAACTTATTAAAAGGAGGTGGTAATGGGATAATAACGTGGATTGTAGCAACATGCGCACTTGTGTGACACAGTGATTCTGAATATTTCGCCTTACTTTCAAGAATGTTGTTAGAAGTGAACACTGCTTTGGCAATGGCAAACCAGGTTTCTGGCTGGTCTAATAAGAACTGGGGTATTTCCTGCAACACATGTTGTACAGGAAAAAAATGTCCATAAGGCACAAACTGTCACCTCAAAAACTGTTGTGGAAGCGCACCTCAGATAGGGGAAAGTGAGGAAGCGGTGTCGCACACACACACTGGGATTTAATGGAGGGTCAGAAGTACTTGCAGGAACCAGGTTTTGTGGTTTCTCCATTGGATATAAATCAATCAAATATGATACGTGGAGAGATGTGATAGATGTGGCTATGTGGAAACAGGATACCCATTTTCACACATGGGTGGAGGTAGGTAGTCATTCTTATTAGCATTTTTGGGCTTAATTTGGTCCATATAGTTTACTGCACTACGCAATCCATGGGAAACACACTCAAAAGCTGTGAAATACCCTAATAACCTCTGATGATTTGTGATATCTACTGTATTGGTGATAATGCTGTGTGGCACCAAGTATGTGGAAAATGTACACTTGTCTTGGGTCACCAGTGTGGGAATTCTATAGTGGTAAGTATGGCAAATGAAATTCAGATATTGTTTACACAAATCACACACTTATTGTTGCGATTACATATACACTCCTGGAAATGGAAAAAAGAACACATTGACACCGGTGTATCAGACCCACCATACTTGCTCCGGACACTGCGAGAGGGCTGTACAAGCAATGATCACACGCACGGCACAGCGGACACACCAGTAACCGCGGTGTTGGCCGTCGAATGGCGCTAGCTGCGCAGCATTTGTGCACCGCCGCCGTCAGTGTCAGCCAGTTTGCCGTGGCATACGGAGCTCCATCGCAGTCTTTAACACTGGTAGCATGCCGCGACAGCATGGTCGTGAACCGTATGTGCAGTTGACGGACTTTGAGCGAGGGCGTATAGTGGGCATGCGGGAGGCCGGGTGGACGTACCGCCGAATTGCTCAACACGTGGGGCGTGAGGTCTCCACAGTACATCGATGTTGTCGCCAGTGGTCGGCGGAAGGTGCACGTGCCCGTCGACCTGGGACCGGACCGCAGCGACGCACAGATGCATGCCAAGACCGTAGGATCCTACGCAGTGCCGTAGGGGACCGCACCGCCACTTCCCAGCAAATTAGGGACACTGTTGCTCCTTGGGTATCGGCGAGGACCATTCGCAACCGTCTCCATGAAGCTGGGCTACGGTCCCGCACACCGTTAGGCCGTCTTCCGCTCACGCCCCAACATCGTGCAGCCCGCCTCCAGTGGTGTCGCGACAGGCGTGAATGGAGGGACGAATGGAGACGTGTCGTCTTCAGCGATGAGAGTCGCTTCTGCCTTGGTGCCAATGATGGTCGTATGCGTGTGTGGCGCCGTGCAGGTGAGCGCCACAATCAGGACTGCATACGACTGAGGCACACAGGGCCAACACCCGGCATCATGGTGTGGGGAGCGATCTCCTACACTGGCCGTACACCACTGGTGATCGTGGAGGGGACACTGAATAGTGCACGGTACATCCAAACCGTCATCGAACCCATCGTTCTACCATTCCTAGACCGGCAAGGGAACTTGCTGTTCCAACAGGACAATGCACGTCCGCATGTATCCCGTGCCACCCAACGTGCTCTAGAAGGTGTAAGTCAACTACCCTGGCCAGCAAGATCTCCGGATCTGTCCCCCATTGAGCATGTTTGGGACTGGATGAAGCGTCGTCTCACGCGGTCTGCACGTCCAGCACGAACGCTGGTCCAACTGAGGCGCCAGGTGGAAATGGCATGGCAAGCCGTTCCACAGGACTACATCCAGCATCTCTACGATCGTCTCCATGGGAGAATAGCAGCCTGCATTGCTGCGAAAGGTGGATATACACTGTACTAGTGCCGACATTGTGCATGCTCTGTTGCCTGTGTCTATGTGCCTGTGGTTCTGTCAGTGTGATCATGTGATGTATCTGACCCCAGGAATGTGTCAATAAAGTTTCCCCTTCCTGGGACAATGAATTCACGGTGTTCTTATTTCAATTTCCAGGAGTGTAAGATAATCACAGAGAATTTTACACCAAAGCATACGACATCATACAATGCCGGAAACAAAAAGAAAAACACAATAATTTCGATAATGGTAAACACTTTTCATTGTTTCTGTTATCGATTTGGTTGTCGATGACGATCTCAGCGATCGCTGCCGCAGCATAACTATCTGCCAAGGGCGAACTTTCGCTCGAAAGTAATTTTCCAATGAGTAAAATCAATTTTGCATTACTTTTGACTCACATTTCTTGCTCTATACGGAAGTCTAATTCATGTATAGTAATCACACCCAACAGGTATAGTAATCACACCCAACAAGCAACAATTACCTGAGGAAATTGCAAATAATGTCTTTCAGAAAATTATTAAGTGGTTCTCTGCAAATGGACTCTCACTAAATTTTGAGAAAACACAGTTTATACAATTCTGTACATTAAATGGTATAAAACCATTGATAAATATAAACTATGAACGGAAGTCTGTTGCTAAGGTAGAATACTCAAAATTTCTGGGTGTGTGGATTGATGAAAAATTGAATTGGAAGAAACACATCGACGATCTGCTGAAACAGTAGGTTCAGCTACTTATGCTATTAGGGTTATTGCAAATTTTGGTGATAAACATATCAGCAAATTAGTCTACTATGCCTATTTTCATTCACTGCTTTCATATGGCATCGTATTTTGGGGCAATTCGTCATTAAGAGAGAAAGTATTCATTGCACAAAAACGTGTAATCAGAATAATAGCTGGAGCCCATCCAACATCACGTTGCAGGCATTTACTTAAGGAACTCGGGATATTCACAGTACCTTCACAATACATATATTCACTTACAAAATTTGTCATTAATAACCCATCCCAATTCAAGGATAACAGCGAAGTGCATAGCTACAACACTAGAAGAAAGGATGATATTCACTGTTCTGGATTAAATCTCACTTTGGCACAAAAAGGGGGGAATTATGCTGCCACAAAAATCTTTGGTCATTTGCCAAATAGTATTAAAGGTCTGACAGATAGTCAACCAACATTTCAAAGCAAATTAAAAGAATTTCTGAATGACAACTTCTTCTACTCAATAGATGAATTCTTAGATATGAAATAGTAACTGTAAAAAATTAATTAAATAATTATTTTGTGTAAAGAAAACTTATGTTAAAGTGACACATTCCACATCATAACGAAATGTTGTATTCATGATCTATGGAACAATAATTAATGTATGTAAGCATCATACCATGCCAGTGGCTTATGGCAACTGGAGACACTTTGTCACTCCAATGCACATATGGCATTCCAAAGTGTACTTTTTTAAATTTTTGTGTTTAGTGCTGAATGCTGTCTACAGTACACTGAAGGTAGATTAGAAGGTAAGGTTTTTGTGTCAAGAGTTCTACTTTGTTTTTATTTTTAAAGTTAGTAAAAGTTCTGATACTGCAGGTCACAGCTAATATAGATACACTCTAAGACAAAAAGAGACGCATAGTGAAGGAATTATGCGAATGGGACAGGAATCGGCACATGTGATATACAAGTACAGACAGACAAATGATTACAATTTCGGAAAAATTGGATGTGTTATTCAAGAGGAAAAGCTTCACAAACTGAGCAAGTCAATAACATATTGGCCCACCTCTGGCCCTTATGCAAGTGGTTATTTTGCTTGGGATTGATTGATGGAGTTGTTGGATGTCCTGAGGGATATAGTGCCAAATTCTAACCAATTGCTACATTAGACGATCAAAATCATGAGATGGTTGGAGGACCCTGTCCATAATGCTCCATATGTTCTCAATTGGCGAGAGATCTGGCGACCTTGCTGGCCAAGATAGTGTTTGGCAAGCACAAAGACAAACAGTAGAACCTTTCACATTGTACAGGTGGGCATTATTATTCTGGAATGTAAGCCCAGGAGGGCTTGCCATGATGGGCAACGGAAAGGGATGTAGAATATCGTCGACATACTGCTGTGCTGTAAGGGTGCCATGGATGACAATCAAAGGGGTAGTGCAATGAAGAGAAATAGCACCCCAGACCATCACTCCTGGTTGTCTGACTTTTTGGTGAGCGACAGTCAGGTTGAGGTTAGGTTAGGTTAGTGTTGTTTTAACGTCCCGTCGACAACGAGGTCATTAGAGACGGAGCGCAAGCTCGGGGTAGGGAAGGATGGGGAAGGAAATCGGCCTTGCCCTTTCAAAGGAACCATCCCGGCATTTGCCTGAAACGATTTAGGGAAATCACGGAAAACCTAAATCAGGATGGCTGGAGACGGGATTGAACCGTCGTCCTCCCGAATGCGAGTCCAGTGTGCTAACCACTGCGCCACCTCGCTCGGTAGTCAGGTTGATATACCACCACTGTCTGGGGCATCTCCAGACACTTCTTCAGTCGGGAATCTGATTGACTGCAGTAGAACTGTCTTCAGTGATGAGTCCTCCTTCAAACTGAATCCTAATGGCCAGTGAACACTTGTCTGGAGATGCCCTTTGACTGTCATCTGTGGCACCGTTACAACACAGTGGTATGTGGACGATATTCTATGCCCCATTTTGTTGTCCTCCATGGCAAGCCATCCTGGACTTGCGTTTCAGCAAGACAATACCCGCCCACACATGGCGAGAGTTTTTACTGCTTCTCTTCAAGCTTGCCAAACCCTATATTGGCCAGTGATATCGCTGGATCTCTCCCCAGTTTGGAACGTTATGGGCAACACCATCCAACCAACTCTGCATTTTGACGATCTATGGCGCCTATTGGACAGAATTTGGCACGATATCCCTCAGGAGGACATCCAACTTCTCTGACAGACAATGACAAGCCGAGTAACTGCTTGAATGAGGGCCAGATGTGGACCAACATACTACTGACTTGTTCAATTTGAGACGCTCTTTCTCTTGAATAAATCATCCAGTTTTTCTGAAATTGTAATCATTTGTTTGTCTGTACATGTAAATCACTTCTACTGATGTCCATCCCATTTGGATAATTTCTTTGTAGTGCATTTTTTTAGGTGTATGATATGTCCTTTACTGGTGCAGTGCTTACTTTAGTAACCAAGTTTTGTACTGCTCTGCAGAACAGTCATTACTTAATAACTGCGCCAGTATGAACACTGTTGCTTAACACAGGATTTTATTTAGGGTCAAAAGTAGCTTTAAATCTCTAAAGGCACAAATAAATTTTGTATTTCCACTCCACCAGTACATTTACACTCAATAACTAAGGCAGAAAATTATCATTATCCTTAAATAAAAAGTACCTTTACAATTTTGACTGTTCTGTTTCTTAGCGTGTTACAACATCTTTCGATTCTGTACCTCCCGTCAGACGATGCTGTGTTACTTCATCACAAATATGTGTTTATACGGAATTGGTTAATGCTAAACTGACATTTCTATCATATGGTTTAAGAACAGTTTGCCGCTTTACGAACTATTTAATTATTTACTTGAAAACTAAGACTATTCCTTTGTCGCGACGCTAACTTTTCACATACAAAAGTAAATGGTCCAAGTCGTGTGCTGTGCAATGTCCGAGAGCAGATCCGCCTATCGGCAGTTATTGAAGCTCGTCGGCGATGTTGGGGGAAGCGATTTCGTGTGATAAAATTACAAGCGTTACAACTTCGTAACTTACGCCTAAGTTGGCATGACAGTGTACAAGTAGGTAGTTCGTACAAGTAAGTTTTCTTACACGAGTGGTAGTGGGGACACGTACGAGTGTGTATTTCATGCCCAAGTAAACCCGGCTACTGCTGCTCTTTACACTCGCTGTGATTTTGACTTTTCCGTGTCTCGGTGACGAATGGCGTCACTTTTGTCGCGTTTGGAAACCCGACTTTAAGCCACACTGCCACAGGTCCAGCGATGTCGATGTCACAGACCGAATGCGATATCTTGACGTGCCCAACTTTGCATGTTTGGAAACTGCGTACTGTAATAGCAGCGGGGGGGATGTGTTATTGTTTTGTTGTGTATGATGTTGTTATCCATAATTCAGAAGTCTAAAGCGTTGCTTGGTGTTGGAGCCAATACAGAAGGTTTAGTAAACACCGTGGAAGGAGCAAAAGGACAACAGAATGATGTGCCCAAGCAGACAACGAAATTTGCACCGGAAATATCCACCGAACAACTCAAGGAAATTGTTTACGGTAAGATTTTGTGAGCTTTGAAATAACAGTGACGTAAATGGGATTACTTATATAACCTCCAAAAAATACGACTGACCGTACAGACCACACAATAGGTCAGCATCTTTGAATTCTCTTCAGGCGAGACGAAATTGCATAATTTGGTTCTGATTTTGAAACTTAAATTGAATGAAACAGATAGAGCTGCCATGCATGATAAGCTCCAAATAGGGCATGCATAACTATATTGGTTGCTTGAAGAGTACTAAGCCATTTTTCAATATTTATTTTCCAACCTGCTTGGTCTTTGTGACCGTGCCACTCTGTAGAGTGTAGAACATTAGTGTGCAGCCATGGCATTGCAATTGTTTGAGACCATATGCCAACGTCTGTCTATGGTTAGCAATAAAATGCTAAACTCGCCTTCAGCAGGTTGTACTCACTGTAGTCAAAGTGCTTAACTGGTGTTGTAAGTTGGAAAACTGGATAGAACAAAGGTAGTACACTAATGTAGAAGCCAAATAACGATCATGGAAACACTGCATCGCAGTGTAACGAAGTAAAAAGTTATCCACGAATAAGCAGTTCTGCTAGAGCAGATTTGTGTCGTTCTTTAATATTCCTCTTTCTTCATTAATTATTTTTTTGCGACGTGACAAATGTTCATGTCAGTAACATCTACACAGGTAATTGTAGTTTTAGTTAAGGGCTAGCGCGGTAGTAGCACTAGTACTTTGTATTACCTTGAATGGTGCTGTCTACACTGACCCAGATGCCGCGAAATTTTGCTGTGCATTATGCTCGAGCCTCTTTGTCTGACAATTAGCAACCTGCCTTTCATGCCCTAAAACAGCGTGTAGAGCAAAACCCATTATCTTTTATTATACACCACCTGGAGCCATAAAATGGTCCATTCTGTGAGTGGGAACCACTGTCCTGATACAGTCCTAGGACCAGACCGCACCTACAACCAAATGATCAAGCACCTTTTTTGGTGGATTGTCAGCGTCATACCCTTGCTGTCTTTAACTGCATCTGGAGCAAGCGTGAGTTCCCATTGCAATGGTGAGAAAGCATTGTTGTCCCTGAAACCAGGTAAGCACCCTCTAGAGATGGACAGTTATTTTCCAATTGGTCTCACCAATGTTCCCTGTAAGTTGCGTGAACACATATTAACCAATGGCTGTGTTGGTTCCTTCAGTCTCAGGGTTTTTCTGATTCCGTTCTAGGGTGGTTTTCATCAAGGCCAATCCACTACTGGTAATCCGGTTTACCTGGAGTCTGCCATTCGAACAGCTTTTGTCCAGTTTCAACACCTTATAGCTGTCTTTTTCAACCTGCAAAAGGCTTATGACATCATGTGGCGACACCACATCCTCGCTACCTTACACGAGTAGGGTCTCCGGGGTCCGCCCCCAATTTTTATTCAGAACTTTCTTTTGCACTGCACTTTCTGGGTCCAAGCTGGTGCTTCCCACAGTACTCTCCATATCTAAGAGATTGGGGTCCTCAGGGCTCTGTACTGAGTGTACCCCTGTTTCCAGTAGCCACTAATGGTCTAGCAGCAGCTGTGGGGTTCTCAGTATCACCCTCCTTGTATGCTGATGACTTTTGCTTCTACTATTACTTGTCTAGTGCAGGTGTCACTGAACGTTGACTGCAAGATGCCATACAAAAGGGGCCTCACTTATGGCTTTTGGTTTTCAGCTGTCAAGATTAACGTCGTGCACTTCTGTCGAAGTTGTACCGTTCACCCACAACCAGAACTTTACCTCGAGGAGCAACTACTCAGTGTGGTGGAGACTTATCGCTTTTTAGGACTGGTCTTCGATTCTCAGTTGATGTAGATTCCCCATCTTCACCAGCTTAAGTAAAAGAGCTGGCTGCACATCAATACACTTAGCTGCCTGAGTAACACCACCTCGGCTGCAGATTACACTACCCTTCTGCAGCTTTACAAAACCCTGATACAATCCCATCTTGATTATGGGAGTATCTCATACAGTTCGGCCTCACCCTCAGCATTGCAGATACTGGATCCGATACACCACTGCAGGGTTCGACTTGTGACAGGAGCTTTTTGAACGAGTCGTGTGAACTGCTTACTTGTGGAGTCTGAGTACCTCCATTGCGGATCGGACACCAACAACAGCTTGTCAGTTATGCCACCCACATTCGCAGCTCCCTTAAGCATCCAAACCACTATCTCCTCTTTCCAAACACAGAAATCCACATCCTGCTATGACAGCTTGTCAGCCTACCGGCAGTTGTGCCCTTTTCTATATAGACAGGCAGTTTGCTATGCCTGCGATGTCATGATTGTGGATGAAGGAATAGTTCTGTGATGACAGCACCACTGTTCAGTGGTGTGCGTGCATTGAGCAGGAAAGCAGACACCTCTAAGGGGGAACGCCTTTATATCTTATAACTAGGCTGCCTGCAAGCCACAGTCGTAATTGCAGAGGTATTTTGTCCAGGAGACTGACCAGATTCTATATACATGTAATCTGTTGTCACCACTTGTATGAAGTAAATAGAGTACATCAGAGGTCAGCCACATAGGGAGCTCTTCATCCTTGTTGGAAACATGATTTACTGCTGGAGTTAAAAGCAAATGCACTAGAGTCACTTTTGTAATCCAAACACACTGTATTTTATTAATTCCAGGGGTTTTGCAGTACCAGTTTTTTAACTGCTTGGTGCATATGTTTCGTTAATGATACCCACTGTCTCCCCAGCCGAAGAGATATTGCTAACTGCATTTTGTTCTTTATTCAACCACTGAGCTTCCTTGTTGAAGCTTTTAGAGTTTTCCCAAATATCTGTCCAGAACGAGTGAGACTCTTTACTTTGTCAATAGTAGGTAGTTGATTTTCCCCCATTAAAGGCTATGTAGAATTTCTAGAAGATTGATTTAGTAAGCTAGCTTCTTGCATCTCCTATTTCCTAATTCTCTGTACATACGCTAGATGATTCTTGAGAGTTAGTTGTTGTGATATTATGCTTTCATCCAATATCTTGAATTTGATAATGAACTTTTATTGTACAATTAATGATAATTGTCTCTTCTGTCAAGAGGGATGTGAGTGATGTATCTGTATCTTTCTCCTTTCCACCTTAATTTCAATGTCTCATATTGTCATAAAGAACAACATGCCTTGTTGAAAAAAGAGAGGAGGGGAAAAAATAAGAATTCAAATAATTGACCCCTCAGGGGTCTCAGCATTTAGTTGCTGGGTACGGGCTTGGCGACCCCGGGGTCCCTGAGCTGGGGACTGGGAAGCGCCACCAGTCCTCAGTACCGTAAGCTCTGAGCGTGCTTCAATGACCACCGTAAGGCACGACAGTGGAATGTTGTACGGTACAGAGCCTGGGGATCTTGGCTTAACTGTCTGGGTCACGAGGATGGTATAAACCTCTATAAAAAAACCCTCAATCTCAAGGTGTGCTGCGCGCCAAGGAGACGCATGGCTGTTGAGGTATAACAGTTGCTAGCGGGCGACCTCTGGGGAACCTGCCGCCTCCCGGTTGTATTAGGCTTACCCAGGCAAGCGGGGCTCTGTCTGGGTGGACATTCCTTCCCCTAGCTGCTCGTGGTACCACCATGAAACGAAATACGAATAGTGCGCAAGCACGAGTCTCTAACAAAGGAAAGTTCAATGCTTTACAGTATGACCCCCAATTGTTCCCTTCCCTGTCCACACCAGGGGAGGAACGACGGTCTAAATTACCTGGTGAGACGTATTCTCCTCGATTTCTGGTTTGCAGCCGAACAGATGGGGACTCATTTCTGACCACAAAGCCTCAGTTTTTTGTGGAAAATTTAGAGGACAAGTTTGTAGAAGTTGAAGGCCTGTCTAAAGTGAGGTCTGGAGCAGTCCTCATACAGACAGCATCCCCAGCACAGTCACGGGCATTGCTTGCTTGTGACAAGCTCGGTGATGTTGCAGTCCCCATTACGCCTCATAAGAGCCTCAATATGGTTCAGGGACTTATTTTTCATCGTGACCTGTTGTTGCAGTCTGACGATGAGCTTCGTGCAAATCTGGAATGCTGCGTTGTCCACTTTGTACGACGTGTCTTCAGGGGACCTAAAGATAGTAGGGTCGCCACAGGCGCCTTCATCGTGGCTTTCGAGGTAGACACCCTGCCCGAGAAGGTCAAGGTGATGATATATCTATGTGATGTTAAGCCTTACGTCCCTTCTCCCATGCGCAGCTTTAAGTGCTGGAGGTTTGGGCATATGTCATCAAGATGTGACGCCGACCCTACCTGTTGGAATTGTGGACGTGCCTCCCACCCCTGTTTGTGTCAACTGCAGACAGAAACATTCACCTTGCTCGTCAGACTGCGCGGTTTATCAAAAAGAACTGAAGATTATGGAGTATAAGACCTTGGACAGGCTCACCTACACAGAGGCTAAACGCAAGTACGACAGCCTTCACCCTGTGCGCATTTCATCGATGTTTACTGCAGCAGCTTCGATGCCACCGTCGCTGGCGACGAGCCCCCAAGCTCAGCCGCTTTTTGTGGGCCCTCCAACCTGGCCGTCTATTCCTGCCCCCCAGGTAATTGTGGGAACACCCTCTTTCATTGCTCCCCTGTTATCAACATCGGGAGTTACAACCCCTCCTTCTTTGGGGACTTCAGTCCCCACCTCTGCATCAGAGAACTGCCTGCCTCCTCCGGCTCCCCTCGCGCGGAAGGGATCGCTTGGTGCCCTCCCTTCCATGGTTATTGCCCCTCCAGATGTCAGCCAGTGGCTGAAAAAGCCACCACCTTAGGGCCGTAGGGCTTCCAGGTCTTCCTCGGTCCATGAGACTGGGTCGGAAAAGCCCACCCAGCCTGATAGACCGAGGGACAAACGGGACCCTACCAAAAAGAAGGAAAAGCAAAACGAGAAGGACATAGAGACAGAAAAGGATTTTACCACTGCACCTGAAGATGATGTGGAGCATCTAGCGTCCCCTCAGGAGCTAGATGTTGCTCGACCCGCAGCTCCTATGGAAGTTGATCAGGCTACTTCGTAATCGGTGGCGGCGAGCACTTCTAAGGCATAACCTATCTCCCCCCCCCCTCCCCCTCCTACAGGTTCTTTCATGTCTTCACAGTCGGATACCATTATCCTTCAATGGAATTACTGTGGTTTTTTCTACCACCTTGCTGAGTTGAAACAGCTTTTGTGCCGCTTCCCTGGCACTTGTCTGGCCCTACAAGAAATCTGGTTTCCTGTTCGGCGGACCCCCTCCCTCTGTGGCTACCGGGGTTACTATAAGAACCATTTAGAATACGACAGGGTGTCTGGCGGTGTATGTGTTTATGTTCTTGCCACTGTTCCTAGGGCCCCAGTGCCACTTCACACGGCTCTCGAGGCTGTGGCTGTTGGATTCCGGGCAGGAATGGAGCTTACCATCTGTTACCTGTACCTTCCCCCGGATGAGGTTGTCCCTCTTGCCGACCTAGCTGCCTTGTTTGCCCAGCTCCCCCGCCATTCCTCCTTTTGGGGGACGTTAATGCCCACCACCCTTTATGGGGTGGGGCCCAGATCTTGGGCCAGGGTAGGAATGTTGAGGCTCTCTTGGCACAGCAGGACATTTGCCTCCTTAACACTGGTGCTCCTACATATTTTAGCTTGACGCATGGCACATACTTGGCCATTGACCTCTCTCTTAGTAGCCCAGGTCTTCTTCCATACCTCAGTTGGAGGGTCCACGACAACCTCTGTGGTAGCGACTACTTTCCTATCCTGGTTTCTCTTTTTCAATCCCAACCCCTTGACCAGCTGCCACGATGACTCTTCGTGGAGCTGAGTGAGCAGCCTACACCTCGGCTACTATGACCATTGCTCCGCTTCCTGGTGGCATTGATTTGGCCGTGGACGAGGTCACTATGGCCATTGTTTCTGCTGCTGAGGCAACTGTCCCCTGCTCGTCAAGTACCGTAAGGCGTAAGTCAGTTCCTTGGTGGACACCAGAGATTGCAGAAGCTATCCGGGACTGCCGGCGAGCCCTGCAACGACACCAGTGTCATCCTTCCCTAGGGAATCTGGTTGCCTATAAACGGCTGCGGGCCTGGGCTTGGCAGTTAATCCGGCGGAGCAAACGGGACTGCTGGGAACGATATATTGCCACCTTAGCTTCTCGCACCTCCCCATCTGAGGTGTGGTCATGGGTTCGGCGCATTTTTGGCTTTCGCCCTCATGCGTCTGTCCCTTGCCTTTCTCTTCGGGGTACACTTTGTACTGACCCAATCGCCATCGCCGAAAAGCTGGCAGAGTACTTCGCTCATATTTCCGCAACAGCAGGCTACAGTGCAGAATTCCGCGCCATTAAAGAGCAGGCTGAGCGTATGCAGTTGTCGTTTCGCGAGCACCATTGGGAACAATACAACGCCCCATTTGGTGAATGGGAGTTCCAAAGTGCCCTTACAGCTTGCCCCTATACCTCTCCGGGTCCAGACCGAATTCACAACCAGTTTCTTCGCCATCTATTGGCGCACTGTCAGGGTGAATTACTCACCCTGTTTAACCGCATCTGGACGGAGGGCGTTTTCCCAACTCGTTGGCAGGATAGCATTACCATTCCAGTGCTGAAACCTGATGCAGATCCGCTGGTGGTTGATAGGTATCGCCCTACCAGCCTTACCAACGTTATGTGCAAACTCCTGTAATGGATGGTGAGTCAGCGGCTCATGTGGATTCTTGAAACTCGGGGCCTCCTAGCCCAGCAACAGGGGGGCTTCCGTCAGGGCCGCTCAGCGATCGACAATTTAGTCTTGCTAGAGTCAGCTATTCGTACAGCTTTTACTCGGCGAGAACATCTAGTTGCTGTTTTCTTTGATCTTCGGAAGGCGTACGATACCACCTGGCGCCATCATATCCTTGCTACACTGCACGAATGGGGCTTACGGGGTCCACTTCTGACTTTTCTACGGAATTTCCTCTCCAATCGCTCCTTTCAGGTTCGAGTTGGCACAAATTTTATCTCTGCTCATATTCAGGAGAACGGTGTCCAACAGGGCTCGGTTCTCAGTGTTCCCCTCTTTTTGGTGGTGATTAATGGTCTTGAGGCTGCGGTGGGCTCGTCGATCTGTTCCTCTCTATATGCCGATGACTTTTGTCTTTATTACAGTTCCCCAAGCATCAGTGTCACTGAACGGCGGCTGCAGGGAGCTATCTGTAAGGCACATTTTTGGGCATCCAACAATGGTTTTCAGTTCTCAACCTCTAAGATCCGAATGATGCATTTCTGTCATCGTGGCATGGTCCACCTCCATCCAGAGCTGTACCTTGTCAATGATCGCCTTCGTATTGAGGAGATGCATTGCTTCCTTGACATGCTGTTTGATGCTCAGCTCACCTGGACACCTCATCTTCACGAGCTTAAACAACGGTGCTGGCGGCACCTCAACATCCTTTGCTGCCTCAGCCACACCGTTTGGGGGGGCTGCACGGACAACCCTCCTACAGCTCTATAAGGCCTTAGTCCAGTCCCGTCTCGAGTACGGGAGTGTGGCGTGCGACTCAGCAGCACCTTCAGTGTTTCAGATTCTCGACCCGATTCTCCATTGTGGGGTCAGACTGGCGGCAGGTACCTTCCGCACTAGTCCGGTGACTAGCCTTCTTGTAGAAGCTGGAATCCCTCTCCTAGGATTCCACCGACAACAGTTGCTTGTGTCATTCATTGCCCGCGTCCATGCCTCGCCCGTCCACTCAAACCGCAGGCTCCTTTTTCCATCTTCTGCACTCCCCTCCCCACGATGGCGGCCTAGGTCGGGTCTCCCGATCACAGTCCGCATCCGTTCCCTTCTCTCGTCACTCGAGTCCTTTCCCCTTCCTCCATCCTTCCGGCCCTCTTCTTCTACCTCTCCTTGGTCCCTCCCTCGCTTGCGGCTTTGCTTGGATTTGTCCTGCGACTCCAAGTCCTCCGTTCCACCTGCCAGTCTTCGTCAACAATTCCTGGCTCTTCTTGCCTCATTTCGCGATGCAGATGTAGTCTACACTGATGGTTCTGTGGTAGATGGACATACTGGGTTTGCTTTCATCCACGGTGACTGCGTTGAGCAGCATTTCCTGCCTTGTGGGAGCAATGTTTTCACTGCGGAGCTGGTTGCTCTTTATCGTGCACTTGCTCACCTTTCGTCCTGCCCTGGGGAGTCATTTGTCATATGCAGTGATTCCCTGAGTGGATTGCAAGCACTCGACCAGTGTTTTTCTCGGGACCCTTTGGTGTGCGGTATTCAAGATGCTGTTTTTGCTCTTGCCGAGTGTGTCGTTCAGCGACGTTTGTGTGGACCCCGGGCCACATCGGCATTCCAGGAAACGAACGTGTCGAGTGGTTGGCCAAGCAGGCCACCACTTCGCCACCCCTGGAGCTTGGTCTCGTGGAAAGAGACCTCTGGTCAGGCCTGCATTGCGAGGTCTGTGATGTCTGGAGCTCTGAATGGTCTGTCTTGAACACGCCAAATAAGCTCCGCATGGTCAAGTCGTCCACGGCCGTATGGAACTCGTCCATGAGGGGCAGGCGTAGGGACTCAGTTGTTCTCTGCCGTCTCCGAATTGGACATACGCGGTTGACCCTCAGCTGTCTCCTTTGTCATGAGAACCCGCCCAAGTGTCGCTGTGATGCAGGGCTGACAGTGGTCCATCTTCTGGTGGACTGCCCCCTTTTAGCCCCCTTGTGGCAGTCCTTTAATTTACCAGCTGCACTTCCTTTAATTCCAGGTGACGATGCCTCTATAGCTGACTCAGTTTTACGTTTTATCTGTGCAGCTGAGTTTTATCACTCGCTCTAGTGTAGGTGCTCTCGCATGATTTCTCAGGCTACACCCACTCCAGCAACTTTTAATTGTGATTTGGATACTGAAATAGTGTCTTTTATGATAACAAGTTGTGTTGGTACCTCTATCAATGCTTTCCAGCTGGAGGTTCTTCATTTGTAGTTGAGAGGTTGACCTTTTACCTGATCCATCAACCACTGTAGTCTGTTTTACTCTAGTCAACTGTTTGCTCTGCTCCTTTTAAGTGTCCTCTATGTTTTACTCTAGCCAACTATTTGCTCTGTTCTTTTTAAGTGTCTTCTATTTTGTGTTACTGCGGTGTTCATTTTAGCTCCGTACCCCTTGGTGTTCCCTTCCTCGGGGTGCAGAGGTTATGCTTTTACTGTATAGGCCTTTTACAAGTATGTCTGTTTGGAACTGGGGACTGATGACCTCGATGTTCAGCCCCCATCAAACCACAAAACCAACCAACCAAATAATTGAGGTCAGCATTTTCCCGTCGCAGCCAATCCTTGATATGCATCCTCTCGAATCTGTGTCAATATTAGTTATTAATTAAATTACACACAATCAGTTTAGGTTTTATAAATATTACTTCTTGTTCAGTAATCCTCATTGAATAACCCTTACGATTGTGTGCAATCTTGGTTGCAGTAATTATTAATTGCCTCTCTACCACTGACTTCTCTTTTTTTAGATCACATAAAGACAATTCGGGATCCTGAGAAGCCAGCCACCCTGGAAGATTTGCATGTTGTTGATGAAGATTGTGTAAGAGTAAGTAGATAATGATACCTCTCGATAACCATTCCTTCGGGTTTCATGTTTTGTAATTATGGCATAAATGACAAGATGTTACATGTCGTTATAAGCGTTAAGGTTTGACAACAAACTACAACTCTAGGCTAACAGGCTATGCTGTCAATCATACACACTGAGGTGCCTGTGTGATAGCCATGTTGCTTTCTGAATTTCTGATAAAGATCATTCTTGATGATACAGGAATGAGACTAAATCTTGATATGATGGTGTGAATTTTTCAGTTGAGGGTGTACAGTATTATTTTGATTGGAACAATTTGTGCAGTGAACTGGACACGTTTTTGTTCCCACCATAATTTGTCAGCTGCTCATGCAAGTTTCCAGTTTACAGACGTAGAGTAGCCAATTGTCACTCCAAAG
The DNA here is from genome assembly GCF_021461395.2 of Schistocerca americana. Taxonomy (NCBI): domain Eukaryota; kingdom Metazoa; phylum Arthropoda; class Insecta; order Orthoptera; family Acrididae; genus Schistocerca; species Schistocerca americana. The sequence goes on along the minus strand of NC_060130.1, from coordinate 652,443,605 downwards.
AAAAAAATTAAAGTGATTGAAAAACTGGGCACTTACACTAAAACCAATAAGATTTTAATGACAGTGCAACCACCTAGTTTCAGTACATATTTTGCATTCACAGTCGTAACTCAAAATTGACAACCAATGTCTCAACACAAACAGGAAAGTCTAATCCTGATACGCATGTGCAGATTCACGTGTAGTGTCACAAGGGGAAACTGGGAGAAAGCGTAGGTGGTGGTGGTATTATTAAAGATTGCTTTGTGTTGGAGGACCTTAGTGTCAAAAACTTGTATCAAGGCCTCACAGTTGTTTCTGATGTTGTATTGTGTTGGCAACAAACTTATGGAAATTTTTGAGTAGAACCAGACCAGAAAACTCAACATGCACATGTTCCCTTGGGCCAGGTACCCAAGATGACAAAACTTATAGGGTGCGCTGATATTGATGGGCACAAAGTGATCAGTACCCATGCCTATTGCTTGCCAGTGGGCACAGTGGAGAACCAGGCTGTTCATTCTGAATGTACTCCAGTCTCCTGCATGTAAAAATGACAGGATCTGAATACCTCGGGGAATATGCCATCGAAACAGAGCTACACACCACCTTGAAGTACATGCAAGGTGTTGTGTCATCCAGGGATGTTGTAGGCAGATGTCCTTGTTCTTATATTTGATAGTACAACATGTCCAGAGCATATAAAGGCAACTTTCATTCATTTAAATGTGAGGCCTAATGTCGCCAACCCAGAGCGCTTTTGGCATACTGCACTATCGTGTACGGGACAAGCCACTTGTAGCAAATGTGTTAAAGCTGCCCACGATGAAGTTGTTTGTTCATCTGCTACAAAGTGTGTTAATTGTTCTGGGGATCACCTTGTCTGGAGTAGAGAGTGTATACCTTGAAGAAAGGAAGATATCGGAGCTAAAAACACTGAATCCTATCCCGTATGGTGTTGTCAAATAGATCTAGGAGACCATATAATCACCCAGTCACTATTACATTTGCTTCAACACTTAAAAGTGTATTAAGAAAACCAATGCCTGTACAGAATTGGAAGTTGCCAGTGTCTGCACTACTACCTGCATTTGTCAGTGAAGCTGTAAGGTCGCTGCCGTTATGAAATATATAGCTCTGCACAGGATATCAGAAAAGGTGTCAGTTGCAAGGCTGACCTAACTTGGGAAAGAATCAAGGGAAGGATAACTGTGTTTGTCTATAACAAACATCACTCCTGAGATCATCTTAGAAAGCTTTAATAATGTTACTTTTTCTGTTGTTGGATTTATAAGTTAAAGGCTTTTATTTTATTACAGATAACCACATAAAATTTACTTCATCACCAATCCATTTTTGTCCATTTAAAAACTTTGCAGAGGTTGGCATCCTTTTGGGATTAAGCTACAACTATCGATTAATGTCTCCCTTTGCAAAAATTGAGGCATTCTACGTGGCAGTGATGATTGAGTGCTGGACGAAGCTAGCAACGGTATTTAGTCCATTATCAGGTGAAATTGTATCCCATAGAGGTACGTGTAGATTTTCTTCAGTATGTGGACTTGAAATAGGGCCCCTTTCACAAATTGAGAGAAGTTCTACTGGGCAGAATTTAGTGTTTTCAAGATAAAGGTTGTGGAATGTTCAGTCCCATTTTCCTGCTTTCGTAAAAGAACTACCCACCTCTGTACTGTGACATCTCAGTAGCTAGTATTAATGGCTTTCTGGTGGATTGTGGTTCCAACTAAGGATTGCCAGAAATAATTGTTGTAATTGAAGAAAATGCTGGGATTTTCTGGAACAACTATTGAAAGTAGCATTATAAGGTGGCATGGGCACTTGAAATGCCAAAAGGTAACCAGTGGTATTTCTCTAGGCCAAATAGTGGTTTTGAACTATAACTATTAGGAGGTGTGATGCAGTGGAATTTGTAGATGATTGTTCAAAAAGTCAGTCCCTCAGCAATATTCTCCACCTTTTAGCATAGAAAACAGATGTTCTGGGTAGGGTAGGTGCCAATGACTCGTGCTTTTGCTGCTTTGAAGTCTTCAGATAATCATAGAAAACCATTTGGTTAATGCACCACCACCACCACCAGCAGGAATGCCTATCACTGGAAGCTATATGAGTGAAATTGATCCACCACGTTGAATGGCACAAGAATTGAAAAAAAGATTCACTTTTTCATCAGTTTTGAAACCATGTTGGGAAGAAATCTAACATGAATATGTTTTTTGCTTCCAGGGAATCTATGGAAAAAAGGACAGTTTCTTTGCATCCAGTTTAAATATAACATCAATGTCAATTTTTTTGCTTGTGGATAGCATTTGGCTACTGTAAGATGTGATGTGATTATTATGTGGTTATAATACTCTCATACCTAGTGTCAAGTATTTTTTGCACTTAATGTAAGACACTGATGTTCCCGTATCTACTTTATAAAGTGTGTTGTCTTCAAAATCTGAAAATCAGTCAGTGTCTGTGGTTTATCAAAGGATTGCACAACATTTGTACTGTATGCTTCATGCTATTTCTGTTCTGTATGCAATTATTGCCTTTCCAGCATGAACTGCACACAACATGGACATTACCATTTTTCATATGGAAGAAACAAACAACATTTTTAAGAGAACAGTGCTATTTTTCATGTTGCTCAAAACAGTCTGGAAGAGAAGGAAAAGGATTCTGTGAGGAATGAACAGCAGAACTGTTTACAGTTTTGAGAAGATACTGAGTCTGATTTGTAAGACCGCTGTATGCATTGTTGTATGTGATGGAGATGCCATGCCTTTGGTTACCTCATGGGCTGTTCTGTGTGCCTGTCATCACCTGACCTGGCAAATTCGTGATTTGCTGAACCGGGTGTTCCTATTTATCATTTGGCTCTGGTCCATTCACAGTAAGATTCATTTTATTGTGTCATGCACCTATAAACTGAGAGGCATAAGAGGAAGGGCTGACCTTTTGTGTCATAATTCGACAACACTTCACTTGTTCTCTTAAAAGACAGTTTATCCAGATCCTCTTGGGGGCACAATTTCCTCCATAGACACAGTATGTCCTGTGATGGCAATGCTAAAAATAGAAATTTCTGGATATCTGGATGGGTGTGTGAAGCAGTGATGCAGTTGACATTGCTATAGTTCTCAGTTGTACTCCATTTCAGAAAAGATGCAAATGCTGTATTAGTCAGTGTAGGCAGTGCCATGCCTAATGACATTGCTAATTTTTGCTGTGGTCATCTGCTGAAGCTGTAGTTCCTTGTTGAAGTATTTCCATCATCATTGTTGGTTTCCCACCAATGCTGCATCTATCTTGAATCACATTAGCTTGCTAAATCCTCTTTGTCACTGTTGTGTTGTGGATACGACATGATGTATTTGTACAATACCCTCAAATACAAGATCCGAGTTAAAAGTCCAAAATCACAACAATGGCCAGTCGAAAAGCCAAGTATCTAGAGTAAGACAAAAACCAACCCCAGTGCATCCCACAGGTGAAACAAATCCATTACATAGCCTATTGTTGTAGTGTTAGCTTTTAGCTGAGAGTTAGATACAGTGTGTAGTCGTGTGCCCCTGCCCCCACTGCTTCTCGTGCGTGTGTGTGCGCGCGCGCGCACACACACACACACACACACACACACACACACACACACACACACACACACACACGGAATACTATAGTTGTCATTGTTGATGACACCTTATTCCTTTATATACTGGAGACATCTAGGGGGTCATTCCATGTGATATGACATGGTGGCCAAGGATGTGTGGAGGCTCACTGTTTGATGCACTGCCCATAGTATAAGTGAGCAGTTAATCTATTCCTTGTTGGTGTATGTTTTGTTGTCAGCTGCAGCAGCAAGGATGGTGCAAACATCTAAGAAAACCCACTCGACCTCAGTCATGTGCTGTGTATTGATGGTGTCTTCCTTTTAGTTTTCACCTCCTGATGACTTTGAGGTGAAACAGTTGCTAGAGGCCAACCTCTTGGGTACCTGCTGCATCCCATTTGTGGAAGGCTTACCCAGCCAAGTAGGACTGGGTGGAGTTTTTAATCTGTAGCTGCTTGTGGGTATATGATGGCACCCACAAAATCACCAGCAGTGAGATGGTTTGATGGACAATAAAAGCACGCTTCAACAAAGTGAACTTGCAAAAATAGTCCTCCTGAGTAGACTTCCTCCAGAGGTGAATACAATCTACTATAACAGGGCACCCCCAGTGTGTCAAAATGCATGTATTGTGATTAGAAGAGAAGAATGCACCCAGTATGACAAAATGTATTTATTGTGATTAAAAGAGAAGAATGCATGTCTGAGAAGAAACCACTGTATTCAAAATGGCTTCAAAACTTTAGCTTGGTCCCAAAAATCTGTTTATCTGACTGTGTAAGAATCATTACTTGTAGAAATGACAAATTGCAGCAAGCCACCAAGCTACTGGGGATCAAAACAGTTGGGGGAGTGCCGTATTGTAATGGAACTGAACCTTGCCCTTAATCACAGAAAACTGATGATAGCATGCAGTGACACAATCCACATCGACAATGCAGTGCTTTAGGAGGAGTTGGCCAACGAACAAGTTGTGCAATGAGTAAATGGAAAGTTAAGAAACAAGCAGCTGTATTTACATTGATGGTCAGGTTATATTAAAGCTGGATTTATAAAACTGAAAGTAAGCTTATACGTTTCAAACTGCATCAGGCATTTCAAGTGCCAGAAATTCAACACCACCATTGTTACACATTAAAGTCTGGCTACCTTCTTTGAAATTCAGCCGTGCACCTACCCTAACTTCTGTTTTAATTACTTTGGTAGACACTCAGTGTGGACAAGGGGGTGTACTGTCTTGCTAAAAGAAAAGAAAATCCAGGAATTCAAGGTGATAAAGCACGCACCATACACTGACATGAGAAAGAAGTAAAAATCTTTTGAACCGTACCTTTGCAACATTGTGGTAATGGTAAGGTAAATATGGGGAGAGAAGTTCTTCCACACAAATGCAACTCCATAAACAAAGTAATGGAAGAGTGTGGTGCCACCTCCAGACCAGCTCCAGTTATCAGCAAAGCTCCAGCATCTAAGGTAGAAATAGCATTATAATGGGGCTTACTGAAAACAATGTGTGTCAGTCTAAAACAACTTCATTGAACCAGGAGGTGAAAACTAAAAGGAAACTTAATGTCAAGAAAATGTAAAGACCATAAGATGCACTAGAATTCCTGCACATTGTGTTCCACTTGAGTGTAGCCACGAGTCCTCTTAACAGAAGAGAAAAGGTGTAGCAGAAACACTACTGATAAATGACTCATGTATTATAGGGGGACATAAGTGGGTTGTGAACACATGTGGAGAAATTGAAACTGTTATCACAGGTTTGCTAGTGTCTACAGGAGACATGTTTTAAACTTGCTGACATCCTTGTGCTCATGAGATGTTTGTTCTCAAGGAAGACAACAGAGCAAGCTGAAAACAAATGTTAGAAGGATCGACAAGATACACAATTAGCAAGCATAATTACTAATTTCCATAAGTCTTTTTTTAATGAGATGTTACAACCAAGACATAATAATAACAAAATTTACTAGAGTGGGACACATCATCAAGATCATCAGTGTAACAAAGATCACAGAGAAGGCCAGTCTTGCTAAAAAGGAAAATAAAAAATTACAATAAAAGAGAGATAGAAAGAAAAAAAGAATCATCATACAAGAAGAACTTTATATGTCATTTCAGAAGAACTGTACGATGTACATCTACAGATGACGGCATATCTTTTTCAGCTGTCCTGGAAATGGATTGACTGTGAAACCTGTGCTAAGTTCGAACAAGGCTATAAGGATCACCTTGTGCCACAGCAGACAGTGCTACGGTAGTAAACATCGCAAAAAATCTGTGGTCAGTATCTCGAACAATTGAAGCACCACCTTTGATAAGTTTGGTCAGTGTTGTTGCAGAAGCTGTGTGAACACCTTTCATTGGAAGCTGCAAAAGACACTAGACAAGTGACTTTCTGTGTGCTTGTGAAATTTTCTCAAATACAAAGCAACATAATGTCTGTAGTTAGGGTGCATTACACATTCTGTGAGAAGACCCAGATGTAGTGATACTCGAGGCCCATAAGAGTAATGTTACAGTACTGTTATATTGCAGCCTCTGTGTCTATAAGCTGTATGGTTTTTTGAGTGACCATGCCTATCAGAAATCAAATGTAACCCTAGAGGATGAGCAAAATGAAATACATCAGCACTCATGAATTATTCTTAGTTACCTTGAGCTATCATCAAAAGATAAAGACAACATAGTTGTGTTCTATCCAGAATGCATGATATTCTTAAAATTCATAAAAAGGTCTAGTTTTACGGCCAATAGTAAGCAATAATTGGTGCTCCTACATATGATGTACCTAAACATTTTACTCTCTTATTGATTACATTTGTTGGGAAATGTTCACACCACATATGTAGCTCAGCAGATTTCATCAACAGACTTGAAGTGCTTCACGTAAGCAACTCAGATCACTTAATCAGTTGAGATGTAGACTCACTTTTTACAAGGTTACCACTTGCAGAGTCTCTGGCACTGACTGGCAGTGAATTTCACGTGGACATCACAGGCCCAGAGTAGCATGCTCTTACCTCAACCTTTTTTATGTTTAATGAGGAATTTTTGAACAGACTTATGGGGTCACCAGAAGGTAACTCCCTTTCTCCCTTGGTGTCCAACTAGTTTACGGAGGATTTTGAGGAGAGAGCTCCGGAATCAGTGACCCTGAAACCAACTGTTTTTATGAAGATACGAGATATGTTGATGGCAATTTCATAGTATAGCCCCATGGTGTGGACAGGTTGAGTTTTTACACCAACCATATTTATGAATATACTTAAGACACTTGTACATACAGCACATACGGTTTCCGATGCTGAGAGTTCGCCTTAGCTCTTCCAAGAGCATTCATCAGGTAAAATGGATACTCTGCTTGGCAGATTGATTGGGTACTATCAGTTAAAGCAGAAAATCAGCAACAGGATGAGGAGAGTAGTAAATCAAGAAAATCCATAGTTTTTCTTTTATTTGTAAGCAGCATCTTGCACAAGGTAGGCAGCATTCTCCAGAAATTACAAATTATAAGTCATTTTTTGTCCACCATCTGAGACCACAGACTTTCTTCAATCAGTGAGCAACAATATATTATTGTGAAAGTCTGGAGTATATAAAATACATTGCCAGTGTGGTATTGCTTAGACAGGGTGTCCCAGGGGGAATGTCAATATTCAGGGATGTGATAAGATGAGTATTCAAAGCAAAAGGTCTAGTAAACATGGGCTATAAAATGCATACCTGAAGAGCTATGAGCACTTCTTTAGTAGAAGAGCTGTGTTGCACTGTACAGAGATAAACAAGTGCTCATATCTCTTAACGTATGCACTTTGTAGCCCATGTTTATTGGACATTTTATCCCCGTTTTGGTATGTATTACCACCTCTCAAAATACAGAAAACAAAGAGGTTGCAGTAGATGATATCTGTTTCACAGTATTAGAGACGAAGTGTTCATAACTGTTAAGGTATGCAATTTTTATCCCATGTTTACCAGACTTTTTTGCTTTGAATGATCATTCCTTTCATATCCCTGAATACTGCCCATTCCTCGTGGGACATCCTGTCATCCTGTATAGGTCAGACCACACATCCCATGGAAGAATGTTGTGTGGAACAGCAATGCTGTACTCATCTTTTGCAAACCATCAAGTCTGTCATTGCTGAGTGTTGTATATCCACTGGGCATACTATGGTATTTGATAAAAAAAAGTTGCATACCACAAATTCTTTTTTAGGATTCCATTATTAGTGCGTCCATGAAGGTACACATGGCAAAAAACTGTATTTACTGAAACAGCAGTTACCAGTTTCCACGATTTGCTCCCAGTGAAAATGACACATTACGCCAAGGCCCATGCTTAGCAGCATTCCATCAGGCAGCACTATGGTTGGTCTTGTGACTGCAATCATGATACGTGCACAACAACCATATATAATGGACTAGTAAATAGTGCCACATGGGTAGCTGATGTCAGTCTGCAACATTTCATGTAAGTCAGTTAAGCCATGTTTCCGTAATATCCTTTCTTCCATCAGTGCTAGTCCCGCAAGGTATACAAGAGAACTTCTGTGAAATTTGAAAGGTAGGAAGGTACTGGTGGAAGTCAAGCAGAGTGGGTTGTACATCATCTTTGGATAGCACAGCTGCTAGACCGCTAGCCTGTGAAAGTCTAAGGTCCCATGTTTGACGCCCAGTCTGGCACACAAATTTAATGTGACAGAAAGTTTCAAATCAGCGCACACTCTGCTTCAGAGTAAAAATTCATTCTGGCGTGATATAGCTATTTCTTCAGATGTGTATAAATTTAAATTTCCCCAAAAATATTAATAAGCTTTTCTTTATCTGCTCTATGTATATTTTTAAAGTTTTTCTTCTATAATTAAGGGTGTGTTCATAATTTATGAGGTGCAAGCTAAAGGTGGATTGCTGTCACTTTCATTGGTATGTTCTCTAATGATGCATTTATGCTGTCACCTTGCTGCTCACTGGTATGGACCAGCAATGATGCAACAAGATCAGTGAGTCATTTAATCTGCAGCACAATTACTCGCAACAAACCTCGTCAGCCAATTATATCAAGCTGGTTTGTGTTTCACACTGTGCCCATAACCGCATATCCTGACACTTGAGCCATGATTGGCTACTTCAAGAACATTCCAGCAGTGCCATGTTTGACTCTGCTAGCTATGTGAAAACCTGCAGGGTAAACACTGCCAGCAAGTAGCAAGGCTGTGGCATAAGGCTCCTGGCGAGCAGTGAGTTGTGATGCACCAGTTGTGAGGCTGCGGCATAAACCTTACCAATATATTTGTTGCATTCATTGAAGTTACTTGTTGTTGGCAACAATAAATTTGGACAAAGTGGAATGCTGGTATAACCATGGTGTTATCATTTGCTCGCTATGTGGCAAGTGCAGAACCAAATGTGAACAAAATACTCCATTGTTTGTAGTTCTGTGAAGCAGGGAGTATCCTCATAATGTTGAAACTCAGTTGGCGATTATTTTCTTTTTTTGAAATGCACCATTCGTGCAGTTACAGGAAAGATGTCATATCAAGTCCATGGCCGTATGAATGTAGACTTCAGAGAACTTCTAGAAGAAAGGTAAAATAAAAGCGAAAAATGTGAAGTAGTATGAATGCTGAAATGGAAGAACATTTGCCTAGATACTCACCTTCAGTTTGTGCATCTGATAGTTCATCTGTATGTCTCAAATCCAATGCACCTTTTCCAGTTTTCAGAGCTTCAGGTACACAGTTCTTGGGTATAAGGGGAAGCGAACCTGTGGAAATGGAGCCTGGATGCTCGTGATTGAGGCTCATCATACTCAGATTCACAAGTATTTCATCAAGTGTTCAGGCAAATGTCTGGTGTGATGATAGGAATGCCTAGCTTTCTTGGAGGAACAGAAGACTCAGAAACTGCATATGACGACGCATAAATTTTGTCAAGAAAGATCTTCAAAGCTAAGCAACTTACAGTGTTTCCAGCCATTTCATTTTCCTCTGTTCTAGGAAAAATCAGTTGCAAAGGCAGATGCCTCAGCACAAGCATACCATGTGTATGCACATCCACCTGCACATGTAAAAACCACTTTACATCAGAGTGAACACAGGTGAATGCACATTCACAATCAATACACAAAGGATTCACTTGTGCACACCAACAGTGACCTGTAACTGTGAATAAGCATTTACACTGGAGCGAACAGGTGAGAATGCATGGGAGTGAATGTCGAAGCATAAGCAGTAAAGTTGCAAAATTTATTCCATACAGCACATTACAATCATGATGGAGAACAGGGACATAGAACTTGCCATAAGAAAGGAAGAATTTAGGTGTCTTAGTCTGTTCGTAAATGTGAACTGCGTGGAGGTAGTGCACGTAACACTTTTAGAGGGCAGGTAGTGTAATCCTGAGTAAACCATTTTTATTTATTGTCAGAAATCTCTAACATAACAGTGATAAATCAACCACATGATTGCAGGTACCATGAACGTAAGCAATGAGAATGATGTCTTCTGTATATTTTTAATTTTAATTGACATAATAGATATGTATTTGCTTTTGTTTACTTTCAAGGAAATTTATTGTGCTTTTCCTTTTTAATGTTAAAAAGAATTACAAAGCTGCTTCTTATTTGCTCCATTCTCACCTGATGCAAGCACATAATGAATTTATCATCTTTCTCACATTCCCTGTAGGATCTTGGAGTGCTTGAGGAATTTTCTACCAGTCATATTTCTTTTCCTTAGGCATTTACACTGTGAGTCTCTTCGATCGTTGGAGCGTGTGTGTATTCTTTCATCGGCAACACTACATTCTTTTCAGACTACCCATCACTCGTGCAAATTGTTTCAACAGCAGCAAGAGTAGACAACATAGTGGACCTAAGCTTTCTGTATTGCAAGTGCTAAAGCAGAGAGGCTGTGAATTTCTTATGATGGCTCAATGAAGAACTGACAACCAGCAGTTTCGCTGCTGCAAATTTGCTTGTTTGCTTTGGTGTAAGGGGGGCTTAAAGGTGTTACTACAGCTGTAGTTACTAAGAGCAAATCAGCAGTGAATGGATATTAAGCTCTCAAATTATGTGCAGAAATAAGGCCTGGAAACAGGATAACTCCATCTACATCCCCTCTACGATCTGAATAGGAGAATTATATGAGTAAATTGCCATCATGAAATATTGTGGCATTTACACAACGTGACCTGGCAGTAAACACAAGAAGTGTGGATTTCGAAGTGTACCCATATGTCTAGCAAAAAATATTTAGCTTTGCATCAGCTCCTGCAGTAATGAATAAGGAGGTGTGAGGGAGATAAAGATCATCATTCATCACATTTGAGGGCCATTTCTTTACAATAATCTCACTCAGTTGTTGACAGCAAAAACCTTACAAATTTTTATTGGCTTTATCAGCCTGGTACTGATGCGGAGGACAGGAGCTAAATTTACTCGTGTATAATGTGCATGCTTTATTCATATAAGAATATAGATTTAGTTTATGATTAATTTAGTCTTCTTCTGAAGGCTATTTGTTATTAACGCAGGTAGAGATTTTTTATAGGATTATAGACTGTGTTTAGAAGGATAAGTATTGTAGATACATGGCAAGAGAGAAGTGCTGGAGGAGAGTAAATACTTCATATATAGTATATTTAATTAGTAAATGCTTCAGATGTAATTTGTTTAGTTAGGCTGATTCAGGTGGTTCATATTATAGTGTTTAAGAAAAAGTAAACAGGTGTTTTGGATATAGCTGCCTTGATCTGAGACAGCTGAATAACACCTAATGCAAATAATAATAATGCTGAAAAGAAAATAAGTGGATGCTGAGAAATGGAAGGAGGAAAACTATTGAGGATAAAAGTTAATAACACTGTACTTATTTGCTAAACATTCGACACTTTCAAAAACGTCTTGTTCTCTTATTTTGCATTTTTATTTATTTATTCATTCATTCCCATTTTACCTAGGGCTTTTCTTCGTCCTGCAATGGGACTATTTATGGTATTTGAATGAAAAGTCAGTTAAAGATGTACAATTTTTGTTTGTTTGTTTTAGGTTGAATCTAGTCCAGATAATGATGTGTACTCAGTTCATATTGAATTTATTCCTACTGTGCCTCACTGCTCATTGGCTACTCTTATAGGCCTTTGTATTCGCATAAAACTGGAAAGGAACCTTACAGAAAAATTCAAACTGGATATCAGCATAAAAGAAGGGACACATTCTACAGAAGGTGAAAGTAAGTACAATCTTCTAAGGCAGTTGCAGTTATGCTCTATTTTCTCCATATTAATATACACGAAGGAGCCAAATCACTGCTCATTCATTGTTGTTTGTTTCAGAAGTAGCCGTGTAACTAATAGTGTGGAGAACCTAATTTTTGTGTTGTTAGTGTCTAACCCACACTGGAGGTTTTCCAGTATGATCTCATGATCTGAATTTGTACACTATTTCCAATCTGGCTAAAACATGGTGAACAGATAGATGAGAGATGCAATCAACACACTAGTGTACACAAAAGATGTGTGATGGGGCTTGTGTCAGGGTGTTTGAGTGTCCTAATTTGTAAGGCTCACAGACAGTGACAAGCTGTGCTGAAGAATAGGTTGAATGAGGATTTTGTAAGATACATGTTTCATGAGACAGTTACATTTCCTTAGGACTTTTCCAATGACTATGTGGCATCAGCTTTTTATACAAGTAGTTGAGCATGATTATTCCACTTTCAATGGCTGTGGCTGCATAGTACTACTTTTTTATGTCATCAATTAAAACTAATAAGTCTCAGCATAAATCAGGGGAAACAACTCCAGACTATCACACTATCTCCCCTAAATTTCATTGTGAACACAATACACTCAGATAAACACTATTTACTACATTTCTGCTAGATCCACACCTACCCACATGAGAGTGACATCGTGTACACCCATTCAACAATACTTTCTCCCAGTATTGAAAAGACCATTCGTGGCATTCTGTGTACCACTATAAATGATATCTCACAACAATTGTTCTTCTTGCAGATTCCAAATGATAAATAATCTGTGTGGAGTTAAGTATTAAAGGGAGGTCACACACATACTTTTTTTATAGGCCACATGCCTCAGGAGATATAATGACAGAATGCTTCACAGAAAACTTGTAGAATATCATTGATAAATTTAATGATCATGCCATGGTTGTAGATGGAGATATGAGCTTGCGAGTGAAAGACTGTTGTTTCTTACTGGGGAAAGAGATTCATACAAGTTTCTTCTGAACCTCTTGTCTAAAAATTAACTTGAGCAGTCAGTAGGAGAACTGACTTCTTTTTGGATTTTGGGGAGGGGGGCAGGGAGGGAGGGGGGGGGGGGTAATGTGTCAGATACCCTGGCAACTAATGGACCTGATCTTTTTATTTAGTTGATGTTGGGGTGAGACTCAGTGACCATAGGAATGTTATAGCATAAATGACTTCAGGTGTTGAGAGATATGTTAAGAAAGGTAAGTAAATATCTCTGCCTAGAAAATGCAGTAAGAATCCAAGTCATCACTGGGGAAGAAATTGCGATGTCAGTTGATAAAATGCAAGAGTATTGCTGAATATGCTATAGCCATGTATCTGGGGAGCAAAGTTGTGAAGGACTGGAAAGACTCGCTGTAATAGCCATGTTAGAAAGTTCTTATGAAAGCAGAGAGATTTTAATGAAGTGATCATTTTGTGGAATGAAAATCTCCTTTGTAGGAAATCAACTGCTGTCTCATCATCTGCCATATACAGCATCACTTGGATGCAACATGGAGGAGCACGGGGTCAGCTTTTCAGCCCATGAAGGTGCTACTGTATACTTATGATCGGATGGATGGCATCTGAAACTGTGCAAACTTGTATGCAGATGATGCTTTGTACATAGGGAAGTCTGAACACCAGAATAGCGTTGCATAAATAGCTGGGAAAATTGTTAGTGTTTAATGAAGCAGTTGATAAGTAATAAATGGAAATAGACATAACCTATAAATATCAAGGAGTATAAGTCCAAGTTACCTTCATGAACCTAGGAAAAGTCAATTTCAGACTGAAATTTGTTGTAAAAATTTTAATCTACACTACTGGCCATTAAAATTGCTACACCAAGAGGAAATGCAGATGATAAACGGGTATTCATTGGACAAATATATTATACTACAACTGACATGTGATAACATTTTCACACAATTTGGGTGCATAGATCCTGAGAAATCAGTACCCAGAGCAACCACCTCTGGCCATAATAACGGCCTTGATACACTTGGGCATTGAGTCAAACAGAGCTTGGATGGCGTGTACAGGTACAGCTGCCCATGCAGCTTCAACATGATACCACAGTTAATCAAGCGTAGTGACTGGTGTATTGTGACGAGCCAGTTGCTCGGCCACCACTGACCAGACATTTTCAATTGGTGCGAGATCTGGAGAATGTGCTGGCCAGGGCAGCAGTCGAACATTTTCTGTATCCAGAAAGGCCCATACAGGACCTGCAACATGTGGTCGTGCATTATCCTGCCGAAATGTAGGGTTTCGCAGGGATCGAATGAAGGGTAGAGCCACGAGTGGTAACACATCTGAAATGTAATGTCCACTGTTCAAAGTGCCATCAATGGGAACAAGAGGTGACCGAGATGTGTAACCAATGACACCCCATACCATCATGCCGGGTGATACACCAGTATGGTGATGACGAATACACGCTTCCAATGTGCGTTCATGACGATGTTGCCAAACATGGATGCGATCATCATGATGCTGTAAACAGAACCTGGATTAATCCGATCCGAAAAATTACGTTTAGCCATTCGTGCACCCAGGTTCGTCGTTGAGTACAACATCCCAAGCGCTCCTGACTGTGATGCAGCATCAAGGGTAACTGCAGCCATGGTCTTTGAGCTGATAGTCCATGCTGCTGCAAACGTCGTCGAACTGTTCATGCAGATGGTTGTTGTCTTGCAAACGTCCCCATCTGTTGACTCAGGGATCGAGACGTTGCTGCACGATCTGTTACAGCCATGCGCATAAGATGCCTGTCATCTCGACTGCTAGTGATAAGAGATCGTTGGGATCCAGCACGGTGTTCTATATTACCCTCCTGAACCCACCGGTTCCATATTCAGCTAACAGTCATTGGATCTCGACCAACGCGAGCAGCAATATCGCGATACGATAAACCGCACTCGCGACAGGCTACAATCCGACCTCTATCAAAGTCGGAAACGTGATGGTACACATTTCTCCTCCTTACATGAGGCATCACAACAACATTTCACCAGGCAACACCGGTCAACTGCCGTTTCTGTATGAGAAATCGGTTGGAAACTTTCCTCATGTCAGCATGTTGTAGGTGTCGCCACCGGCGCCAACCTTGTGTGAATGCTCTGAAAAGCTAATCATTTGCATATCACAGCACCTTCTTCCTGTCGCTTAAATTTCGTGTCTGTAGCACATCATCTTCATGGTGTAGCAATTTTAATGGCCAGTAGTGTAGTTTAATTCATGAAGTTCCATGGGATCAATGTATGCCAAAGCTACTTGGTTAGGGAATGAGTAAGTGCATAATTCACCGAAAGCTGAGAAGAAAATTTGAACAACGGCCCACACAGAGTTCACAAATTGACTCCATCGATTGTTGCAAACATACGTAAAGTAAATAACAACTCCTCAATCAGGCCTAGAGGATCATATGATGTCAACTGGTCACCACGTCATACTCTGCCGTATTGCTTCATTTGGATGTGGTATGGAGGGATTCATTGCTAAGCGGTAAAGTGCCAGACTGTGGATTCAAAGATCTTGTGTTCAGTCCCTGGTCAGTCATGGGATTTTTGTGTGTCACTTATCACTTCTTTTACCTTTGCCCCAATTGCACTATGGTTTCTAGTCCACAGTAAGATGTAGGACCCCATAGAACTGGCTGGGGAGATCAGCTCCAAGGTCCAATAGGGCTATTCCTAGTGAAGCACTGTACTGTTCAAACCACTTTCAGTTTGATGACAACTTTATCCTATGTGGAGAGGCATCGGGTCAGCAAATCTTTCTCCTGGCTGCTGTCAGCTTTCCAGACTTTGGAGCCATTGATTCTCATTTGAGTAACTCCTCGATTGATTTCACAAGACTGAATGCATCCTGTCCCAGTCCCCCAACCAAGGAAATCCCTGGCAGTTCCAGGAATTGAAACTGGGTCCTCCACAACTTAATCAGAACATCACAGCTCAGCTACAGAGGCAAACATGTAAAACAGCTTTCATATTTTCTTGTTAAAGATGGTTAGTTTCTGCACAAGATCGTGAATGTTTCACTCCCAAAAGCACTAAGGAAATGTATTTCACACATGATAGAGGTAGCTTACAAAATCCTTGTTCGACCAGTTTTTTTGAGTATTATTAGTCAGTTTGGAGCCCTTATCAGGAAAGTTTAAAATAGGAAGTAGAAAATATCAGACGTTTTTTGTAAGCACAAAAATGTTTTGGAACTACTCATTTACTCCAGTGCAAGACATAATAAGAGGGGCACTGTGCATCACAGAGATTTGGTTTAAGTTCAAAGAATACAGTAATTAATTCTTCCCAGATGCACCTTGTGAAATGTTTGTGTTGGTAAAACCAAAGAAACTGTAACTTGTGTGGAGTTTTACCCATTGTCTCTCCCCATACACCATTCATGAGTGGAACAGGAAAGGACAAATGAGTGTGGCACACTTTACCACACACTGTAAGGAGGCTCTGGGAACATAGCTGTTGATTACTGTCCTCTCTTAAGAGTTAAGTTCATGAGTGCCTCATGACACTCATCATTCTCCAGCAGTAAGTCCATCCAATGTGTTTGCCCTTATTTCGTCAATGGCTGAAACTTTCACCAGAAAAAGGAAGCAGGTGTAGGAAAATGGAGTGAAAGTAGTATATTCTGAACACATTATATGAACTTAGATTTTAATTCTTCTTAAGATAGTGTGAATTAATACCTAAATTGATATTTGGTGATAAATCAGCACATTTGATCTATGTTTCACATGCTTTTCATCAACTTTTCCAATACGCAAGTGTCTTAACACTTGTACTCCTGAAAAGTAATATTTACACGTAAATTTTTGTAAAGACGCAGCACCCTTTAATGCAATGAGCACCTTGCTAATGAAATTTGTACTTTTACAGTAAATAAACAAATCAACGACAAAGAAAGGATAGCTGCAGCAATGGAGAATCCAAACCTAAGGGAAATTGTTGAATCTTGCATTGATGACGAAAAAGACTGAAGTTATATTGTAAATGGACTGATGATTTTGTTTTTTAAAAAAATAATGCGGATGTAAGTTATTTTCTTGATTAAAAGTGTGAGTTAACCTAATCACTCTCTTTATTTTCTTTCTCCTAAAACCTCAGAGTTGCAGATTGTGTTATCTAAATGTGCTAAAACCTGGAAAGATAATGCACGTAACAAAGAGTTAGTTGCTCAAAACATAGATTAGTAACTAGCAGAGAAAGTATTTAGAAATCTTTCACTTTTCTGCGTTACAATATCTGAAAAGGGAAATTAAGAGTATCAATTTGCTCTTTATTCATTCTTTCACATAGCACATGCCACAGTGATTATGGAGTACGTGCGCTGCTTCCCTACTCCCTCATTCCTACTGCTTCTCCCCTTCCTACCACTCCCCTCAGCTTGCACTCAGTGCTGCCACTGCTTCTTGCAGCTAGCCTGGCAGCTGCCGACAAGAGGCAGGGAAGCGTGAGGAGTGGTTTGTTTGGAAGAAGAAAATTGTGTCAGTTGCTGCCGGTTTGTACACTATGTACTCGTATATTTCTCGAAAGAAAAGCACTCAACACCTGTAAAATAGTAGATATAACACAGTGGGTAATAACTGACAATAATGAACATACTAGAACCAAAATTTTTATTACCTACAGTGTTGGTTTACACAATTCTTCCCAGCCTTTCATGCTTGTTTCAAGAGGCGTACATTTTTCCGAGGTTATATCTGAAATCAGTGAAGGTATTTTAAATCGATCTTGTGACTCCAAGGAAATGCGTATTTTTGTCACCAAATGTGTTTTGTTTTATTGAAATAAAATAACATCAGTGGTCTTAGTGAAACACACATCCCATTTGGCTTGCTTCCTCCATCTAAAAACAGTTCATTACAAAAGTTGCTGATGTTAGTACTTAAGGTTTTTGCTCACGCCAGGAAATGCCATTTGCTTGCAAGTAGTGTTTTTTTTTTATAGATATTTCCTCATTTGCGTTATTGTTTCTTGTATCATAGCTGCAAAGACAGATTGTCAACTTATGTCTTAACTTACCCTTCAGATCTAAAAATTTGTCAGGCAAAAATGTTCAAACTTGTCTGGAAATCAAGGAAATATCAGGGAATTTCACTTGGGGAAACTTGTGGAAACCCTGATAAAGAAAGTTACTGGGAAAATTGTTGTCAGAAACAGGTTTGCCAATAAAAAGAAATGGCAGTGTCATGATTTTGAAGCACATACCACACTCTCATATCCTATCAAAGGTGACATGCCACGGCATGAACTTCACAAGACATCCATTAACCCACTAAGATGTTATTTAAATTACATACTGTTTGCTAGGAAATCGGGTTTATACATATTAGCTAGTATGATTGGTGGGTATGGTAGACATTTGAACAGTCCTCTAAATGTAGAGCACCACCACACTTACACTGCCATTCACTGCTTTTTTCTCTTGGGGAGAACACAATACACCTTTTTGTGACTTTTTTCTTCTCCGGTAGGGCATGTGCATTGGGAAAGGAGTTCATGTTTTTGCCTAAAGTCTCATAGGAGCACTTTGCTGATGTTTGCCTGAAGAGTACTCGGGTAGCCATGCACATTAGCAGTTGCTGTAAAATGTTGGTCATGAAGTCGTCGTAGCAGGTTTATTCTTTTCACCGGTCTTATGATACACATTTAAATGTTGAAAATCCGCACACTAATAAAATTAAAAAAAAAAAAAAATCTTTCTTTACCTCTTCATCGTACGTCATATGGTTGGAAATGGAACTGTCATCTGGTCTTGAAGGTCTGCGCCACTCATTCCCTTCTACTGTTCAAGGGCACATGTAGGTTTTATCATCTCCTGTCTTGATGTTTGATACTTCACACACAATATATTTAAGAGGACCATCTTTTGTGCTCTCCATGTTTCAGTTTTGCTTTGGAGATGTCCTGAGGCATACTTTTTCTGTTATATCATATAGTTCCTACAACGTTTGTGTGCCCGTCTGTCAGTCTCCTAAATAAATAAAGGAAAGAACACCAACAGCACCACATTTTTGCTAGCCAGAATGGCAGCATTTGACTCATTATCACCAATTTAAATTTTGAAAGCGAGAAGGTGAAAGTAACCATAACTAGATTCACAAATTTTGCAGAATTTTACACGAAATCTTACATCCTTAGATTAGTTGCATTGAACGTCTGAAAGAGAGTCTCTGAATTTCATTAGAGTTTTGCCTAGATCTGGGTTCTATTAAGGAGAGTATAATTGAAAAAATTGTCAATGAAATGCAAAATGCATGATATAAGAGTGGATCTGGAATGAGATTTTCATGCTGCAGTGGAGTGTGCACTGATATGAAACTTCGTGGGGATTTGAACTGTGTGCCGGACCAAGGCTCAAACTCGGGGCTTTTTCCTTTTGTGGGCAAGTGCTCTCTACTGACTGAGCTACCCAACCACGGCTCATGAACCATTCTCACAGAATTACTTCTACCAATACCTCATCTCCTACCTTCCAAACTTCACAGAAGCTCTCCTGTGGAACTTGCAACACTGGCACTCCTGGAAGAAAGAATACTGTGGAGACATGGCTTAGCCACAGCCTGGGGGACATTTCCAGAACGAGATTTTCACTCTGCAGTGGAGTGTGCACTGATGTGAAACTTCCTGGCAGATTAAAACTATATGCCAGTCCAAGACTCAAACTCAGAACCTTTGCCTTTCATAGGCAAGTGCTCTACAAATGAGCTACCCAAGCACAACTCATGACCTGTCCTCACACCTTCATCACTTCTCTTCCAGGAGTGCTAGTCTTGGAAGTTTCACAGGAGAGCTTCTGTGAAGTTTGGAAGGTAGGAGCTGAGGTACTAGCAGAAGGAAATCTGAGAGTTGTGCTTAGGTAGCTCAGACAGTAGACCACTTGCCCATGAAAGGTGGAGGTCCTGATTTCAAGTCTCAGTCTGGCACACAGTTTTAATGTGCCAGGAAGCTTCAAGAGTGAATATCTCTCTCTCTCTCTCTCTCTCCATACAGATTGTTTCATGAAAAATAGGTGTTTGCAAACACCTGTTTTTGCTCCAGTCTAATTGGATTCTAGATTTTCATACTTGTGACATCAGAAGAATCAGTACATAATATGCCCTAGTCACATCTTCTGTAGTTTCAAACCACTTATCTTATAGTTTTATCTGTCTTTATTGTCTGTTGTTTTCTTGCATAAGCATCAGTCTCTACACAGATCAGTCTGAACAGTGGCCCCATGTATTCTAAAAAAATATGTACACGCCGGTTGTGGTTTGTATTTATTTCACAAATCTTCACAAACCCCGCTGTACACATTAAAGTGGAAGACAACTGGGCTGTTACAAATCATTTTCCCATCCCATTCTCTTTGCTAAGCCTGTGTCATTGTATGAACACACTTCGAACAGGCTGAAGTACACTTGTCATTATTGCCACTTGATCTTTACTTTCAGAACTAGACTCACTCCGAACTACTGCTTGCAATTCTTCTGGTTCTGTATCACTGGAAGACAAATCACTTTCTTCCTTATGACATTTTATCTCTGCGTAACTACTACACCCTACATATATTTGAACTTGTTTACTGTGTTCAAGCCATGGACTCCCTCTGCAGTCTACGGCTGCCGCCCCCCCCCCCCCCCTCCCCTCATATATATACATTTTGCATGTTAACTATTCCTTGATATGTCCTGTCAGTTTATCCCTTCTTTTTGTGAAGTTCTTCAAAATATTTTTCACTCAGATATCAGCATGGAATAAAGTTTAATTTTAATTAACCAGCTCTGTACAGTTTCTACGGTACTCGAAACTCCTCATAGAAAGTAAATGGTGGAGGACGACAGTGTAGTCAGCCGGGAAAGTGTGCATGTGTATATTTTGTAGTCCTGAAAAGGAATTTGTCTGAAAGCTAGCAACGTTCTCAAACCTGTGACAACTTAATGCCTTGACTATTCGGTGAACCTATATGTTTTATTTAATTGAATAGTAGTAAAAATCTTCTCATATTCTTTTTTCAATAAAAATTAAACGAGGTTTTAGCCAAAACTTCAGAGTAAATAAATAATGACAGACACCTTGTAGAACAAATTTAAATATCCATCTCCTCTTACAGACTTAACAACTTTGTTCAAATAATAATCACTTTTCTTTACTCATCAGCAATCCAATACATACAAAATACCAATATTTTATATCGAATATCGCACAACAATACTGTAAATAATCATCATGGAGCTTCTTCCTTGAAATACTGTTAATGTTTTGTCTTTTAAACATGAATGATTAACGTTCTTATAAACAGACTTTCTGAATTCATCCACAGTTATCAAACATAACTGAAGCATTTTCAAGCTGTAAAAATGTGCGACCTGAGGAAACATTTGTCACATTGTAACCACAACAAATTCAAGAGCAGGGTTGTCCACAGTTGATCTGCATGTCAGAACTGTAGAAGGACCTCATATCTAGGATATGGATGTCTTTGTGCTTTTGTGTCTTGAGGAAGGGTCATAATACTCTGTTTTGAATGTGACATCTGACAAGTGAATAGTCCCAGTTTCTGCACAGGCTTAAAAATCCATACCAAGTCTCCTGAGCTTATCTTACTGGCTGCTGCTTTGTGTTACCAGTAGGTAATTTTGGTACCTGCTTCTGTCAATGGCATTCCTTACAGTGGCTCATATGGTATCTAGGGTATCAGTAGAGACCTAGCCAGAGTTAACATGTATCTGATTCTGTCTAGAGTCTTCATGATCCCAGATGACCAGACGTTGGAGCATTGTGGAAATATTTCAGGATAGTTAGCCGTAGATGAGCTGGGATGATAAGCACCCATTTCCACTATATTGGATCGCAGTTCCTCTTTTGTCTATTGGAATGTTTCTTTTGCTGGTTCCCCCTTCTTCAAGGCTTGTCTGGTTGTCAGCAATACTGGATCTTCTCTCTGTTCAGTAGCAGTGTCATTTAATGCAGTGATGACTGAGATTTCACCCCTGCTGCTGTGTTCTGCCAAAGAATTCATTGAAAGACTGTCAGCATGCTTGTTTTGGTGTCCACTTATGTATACCACTGTGATGTCATACTGTTGAAGCCTCAGTGCCCTGGTCGGTCAATGCGATGGAGCCTACAAGCTAGTCAGATAGCATAGAGAATAGTGATCCATTACAGTGCTGAATGGTTTGCCAAATAAATACGGCCAGAACTTGATGGCACAAACAACTGCAAGGGACTCTTTCTCGGCTGTAGAGTGGTTCATCTCAGATGTGGAGAGTTCTATGTTGCATAAGCAATCACCTTTGCAGCACCTTTGTGTATTTGCTTTAGAAGGCATTACATAGTTCAAACAGTGCCAGCAACCTGTCTACATGTCCATAGTTGAGATATATTGTGCTCCTTTCAAGCAGTCCAAGGTGTCATAAATGAGTGGCAATGTACAGACTTTTTTTTTGATTTTGTTCATTCATTAGTTGTCAATGCTGGAAGGCCATTTGCCATCCTTCCCCTTCACAAGAACCACAGGAGAGTACCAAAGACTCTCTGAAGGTTCATTGATGTCATATTACATCATCATCATCTCCACTTCCTCCCAAATTAGGTGTTTTACCAAAGATTGTGTGGTCTGGTTTTTTTCTCCACACCGGAATTGAAAGCATCAGAAAACTGGCGCAGAATGGCTAGCAGATGATGATCCTTGGTCTGCCCAGATCCAATTGGCAGTTTGTTATCACTACAGACAACACAGGGGAGGAAGCTAATATCAAAGCATGTTTCTTTGTCAATGGCTTGAGCTATTCATCCTGAACTGCATCGGCTGTTCCTACACATATACCTTTATGGATGAGATGCGACTGCTCATGGCAAATAGTGATCCAAAGTTCTTGACCACCTGCAATGCTTATGATCACTGCTAGTTTATAGACTTTTCTTGCAAACCTGAGTAAGTTTTTGCGGTCGACAAAAGCTTAACATTTTAACTGAGCATCTATATTGATGACTGAAACTCATCTAATTAATGATGGCAAGGTAGTATTACAATGTCTTCAATGCCAAACAACTGCCAACAGCACTCTTTGTTGCGTGAACTTGTTGAAATAGCTTTTGTAATTTGGAGCTATGATCATCCAGTCTATGACTGCTTCTGATGTTGGTAAGAAGTCCAAACCAAGAGTAACATTATGACTATGTTCTGATAAAACGGCAAATTCAAAGGATCGTTATTCTTGCAATACCTGTTCCTGTCAGCTGGGTATATATCCTATTTATGATCTTCAGCACAATCGCTTTTGTATCACAGAACATACCATGAGCCGGCAGCAATAAGCATTCAGCATTACAGAAAAAGGAGCCCCATAGTTGATACGTGTTGGCTGTCAATGAAGTTTCCTGACATTGTGGTGTCTGATGTCCATAGAGGAATTGCATCTGTGGCAGCCTGACCTTTGTAGATGGTCACCTTGCTTAATTTTTCTTGATTCGGTTGGTAGGTGAGCAGCTGACACCTTGGTACAGCAGCAGGGAATGGCTATTGTGTGTTGGGACCAACCTTGTCAAGGATAGGGTGATGGGCTTTGTCCCACAAGTTGATTATAATTGTATGCAGTTGACTGTTGTTAATAGGACTGTTGCAGCATAGTAGTTGTTGATCATGTGTTTCTTTCTCTGCACTGGCAAACAACATGTCCAGGGCATCCACAGTGAAAACATTTATCTTCACCCACATCTACATACATACTCTGAAATCAACCGTACAGTGCATAGTGGAGGTTACCCTGTGCCACAACTAGTCAGTTCCTTTCCTGTTGCACTTGCAAACAGAGCCAGGGAAAATGACTGAATGACTGTCTGTATGCCTCTGTATGAGCCCTAATTTCTCGTATTTTATCTTTGTGGTCCTTATGTGAAATGTATGTTGGCAGCAGTAGGATTTTTCTGCAGTCAGCTTCAGATGCCCGTTTCCTAAATTTTCTCAATAGTGCTCCTCAAAATGAACATCGCCCTCCCTACAGGAATACCCATTTCAGTTTCCAAATGATCTCTGTAACACTTGTGTATTGTTCGAACCTACTGGTAACAAATCTAGCAGCTTACCTTTGAGTTGCTTCAATGTCTTCCTTTAATGCACCCCGGATAGGTCACATTAGCATACTGTTTGTGGTGTCCTTTACAGATTGACCACATTTTACTAAAATTCTCCCAATAAACTGAGTCAACCATTTGCCTTCCCTACCACAGCCCTCAAATATTTGTTCCATTTCATATAATTTTGCAACATTACACCCATATATTTAACAGTGTGACTATGTCTAGCAGGATAATACTAATGCTATATCTGAACATTTTGGGTTTGTTTTTCCTTCTCATCTGGATTAACTTAACATTTTTCTACAATTAGAGCCAGCTGCCATTTGGTCTAAGTCATTTTTATCATCCTACAGTCGCTCATCTTTGACACCTTCCCGTACACCACAGCATCATCGGCAAACAACCCCAGATTGCTGTCCACCCTGTCTGCTAGATCATTTATGTATACAGCGTGAACATTAATAAAACTGACAAACTGCAGGGTCAGATTCCTGACTGGAAATGGGGAAAAAGGTCCTGTGAACATGTATCTGGAAATGAATCATTGTCATGGTAGATGATGCTGACGAATGAAAGTTCCTGTGACCACTTGCCATGTGTTCCTTGTGTGTTGGAGACTGTGTGATTGACATAGCATACTGTAAGCAGCAGAACTGTCCAGTATTCATGTCAGGAACAAGCCAAGATGGTGTTACCATATGGCCACGGAGATGCAAAAGGTCAAGAGGCAGAATCCGGTCCTCCAAATCTAGTGTACAGTCAGTCCACTGCCTCCTTTCATGTTAGTCTGTCTGAAAGGACCCATGATCACACAAGTGCCCAAAAAGGGCTGGAAATGTTGTGTGGTGTAGCTGGTGTCTGTGAGTATTCTCGTTTTGGTAATAACAGTGGTCCCTCTCGGCTGTTTCTGTCTGCTTGGCCGTACACAAACACCATCTCGGCATGTTCCCATCATGAATACCTGACCATTCTGCTGCTTACAGTACGCTGCATCAGTCACACAGCCTGAAATACACTGGCAACAATGCATTTCCTGACACATGTTCATTGAATCTTTTTTCCTCATTTTCCAATCAGGAATCCGCCCCTGCAGTTTGTCAGTTTTATTAACGTTCACCCTGTATAGAAAATAATGGCGGTCTTATCACACTTCCCTGGGGCTCTCCCGACTATACCTTTGTTTCTGATGTACACTCGTGATTGATGTCAATGTACTGGGTTATATTAATTAGGAAGTCTTCAAGCCACTCGCATATTTGTGAACTTATTCCATATGCTCGTACCTTTATTAACAATCTGCAGTGGGGCATGGTGTCAAATACTTTTTGGGAATCTAAAAATATGGAATCTACCTGTTGCCCTTCATCCATAGTTCGCAGTATATCGTGAGAAAAGGGCAAGCTGATTTTCTCCCGAGTGATACTTTGTAAAATCTTGCTGATTCATCAATGTAAGCTTTTTTGTCTCTACAAAATTTATTTTATTCGAACTCAGAATATGTTCTAGAATCCTGTAACAAACCAATATCAAGAGTATTGGTCTGTAATTTCGCAGGTACAATTTTTTTTTTACATCTTATATATAGGAGTCACGTGCACTTTTTTCCAGTCGCTTAGGACTTTGCCCTAGGTGAGAGATTCTTGATAAATGCAAGCTAAATAAAAACAGAATCGGGATTCCACCAAGACCTGGTGGCTTTATTTGTTTTCAACTGTTTCAGTTGCCACACCAGTCTGGCAATGTTTCCGCATTGCTAAACCAAGTGTGATAGGCATGGACTCCATCCTGTAAACTGACATCCGTCACCTGCACAACACAATGCATGTACGTTTGCTTGCTTGCATTCAACATTCCACTGGTTACATCATTTATTAATGTACCAGCTTTTGTGTTGTCTCGTTATCACTGTCGGCTTGTTCCATGGGAAGCAATGAGAGGACATTGTTTGGTGGCTGGTATCCTCTTTCTATAACACAGACTGCATGCATATATTAACAGGGTTCATTATTCATAAGAACAAGAAGTTACTTGATGTGGTCCAAGTGTTGTGGTTCAAGCTCTTCCATAATAGCGTCACAAGTACAAGTCCCGCTATGCACACTACTCTGGTCGCTATGACCTGCCTGAGATGAAGACTCTGTCTGTGACAGCAAGAGACTGTGCTGTGACTGAAGACTCAACTCGGTGACGCATTGGATGACTGACTGAGCCATCTGTTCTGCGGCGGCGATCTAAATACCGGCAGCCAAGAGGGCATTGGCAGTGTGTTTCTTGCTAATCTGTCTTCTGCCTCTATCGATCTTCCCGCAACCTCTTTGCTGCCTGGTGTGCTGGTGATAGCTTACACCAGCACGCCAGCATTTCACACTTACAATGGTGTATCTTGCACTTACATTAATCTGTGATCTTATTGTGTTAATCACTCAAATATGTTACCTAGGTAACTGAAATTTCAGTTTTTTCCATCAATGTATTTATTGACTCTATAGCCTTGATCTTTTGCTGTTGGCCAGACAGTTCCTTTAGCGATGACCATATGGTTTTAATTTTATCCTGAGAACTAGCTACTTTGCATACAATGTGCTTTTGCCTTCCCAATAACATTTTTGAGCACTTGACAGTACTCTTTGTAATGAACTATTGCAG
The DNA here is from genome assembly GCF_021461395.2 of Schistocerca americana. Taxonomy (NCBI): domain Eukaryota; kingdom Metazoa; phylum Arthropoda; class Insecta; order Orthoptera; family Acrididae; genus Schistocerca; species Schistocerca americana. The sequence continues at coordinate 652,417,008 of NC_060130.1, read as the reverse complement.
CTCGATTGTTACTATCCATAACATTTTGATATAATTCCCAGTTTGTTCTACATGATATCCTTATCCCATTAGTCAGCCATTCAGGTTCCTATTTAAAATCTCTATTGCCACTGGATTAACATTTATAATTATAGGATAAGCACTACACTGGGATCAGCGTTGCATTCACAGTACCTACTGCAAATGCTATGGCACTATGTATTGTTTTCTAGGTAAAACTGGCAACAAACACAAACAATCCATACCAGTCTGTAGATATCTGACTTCACCTATTCCTCCTCTCCCAGAAAAGTGCTAAGTTAACAGTGTGTGTATAGTAGGTCACTGTAAGAACTTCATGTTTGCCATTCATATCAGATACAAGTAACTCACACTTTGACAATTTATCACAAAAGGTCCAAAATTGCATTCCTGCCCATTTCTCTGTGGTAATCTTCATCTTGCAAGTTTTCTGCGTGTCATGCAGATGTTGAGATGCTGCTTAGTGCCTTGTGTGCAAGTCTGCAGTTCTAAATGTACAGTTCTTCTCTGCAATATATCATTTCACCTGAACCAGCTCAGCTGCACTATAGTGACAATGGTTTATTGGCAGCCTCATAACACAGTGTCGACACGTCTTGCAATATCATTTCTCTCATAAATTCAGTATGTAGGCTTGTGGGTGTTGACAAGAACCCGTAATTCTGCTCAGGTCTGTGACAAATTGAGATACTCCTCTAGAGGATAACCATGGAATAATGTCTGTCTTTCTAGTACTAATAGTTGGGACTTTGTTTACTTCCACAGACTGGATACTTGCATTGCCCAAGACAATAACCAACATGCATGAAGATACAGCAACAGTCACTCATTAACATCTACATCCACATGGTTACTCTGCAATTCACACTTAAGTGCCTGGCAGAGGGTTCATCGACCCATTTTCATACTAGTTCTCTACCATTCCACTCTCGAATGGCGCGTGGGAAAAAGGAACACCCAAATCTTACCGTTCAAGCTCTGATTTCACTTATTTTATTATGATGATCATTTCTCCCTACGTAGTTGGGCGTCAACAAAATATTTTCGCATTCGGAAGAGAAAGTTGGTGATTGAAATTTCGTAAATGGATCTCGCCGCAAAGAAAACCGCCCTTGTTTCAGTGACGGTCACCCCAACTCGCGTATCATATCAGTGACACTCTCACCCCTATTGCGCGATAACACGAAACGAGCTGCCCTTCTTTGCACTTTTTAGATGTTCTCCGTCAATCCTGCGTGGCAAGGATCCCACACCACGCAGCAATATTCGAGCAGAGGACGGACAAGTGTAATGTAGGCTGTCTAGTGGGTTTGTCGCATCTTCTAAGTGTTCTGCCAACAAAGCACAGTCTTTGTTTCGCCTCCCTCACAATATTATCTATGTGGTCTTTCCAATTTAAGTTTGCTCGTAGTTGTAATTCCTTGGTATTTAGTCGATTTGTGCGATTTATCGTATACCCAAAATTTATCGGATTTCTTTTAGTATCCATGTGGATAACCTCGCTCTTTTCTTTGTTTAGTGCCACCTGCCACTTTTCGCACCATACAGAAATTCTCTCTGTCTCATTTTGTAATTGGAATTGACCGTCTGATGATTTTACTAGACGGTAAATTACAGCGTCATGTGCAAACAATCTAAGGGGGCTGCTCAGATTATCACTTACATCATTTATGTAAATCAGGAACAGCAGAGGGCCTATGGCACTACCTTGCTGAACGCCAGATATCACTTCCGGTCTACTCGATGATTTACCGTCTATCACTACGAACTGTGACCTCTCTGAGAGGAAATCACGAATCAAGTCACATAACTGAGACGATACTCCATATGCATGCAATTTGATTAATAGTCGCTTGTGAGGAACGGTATCGAAAACCTTATGGAAATCTAGGACTATGGAATCGATTTTAGATCCCTTGTCGATAGCACTCATTACTTCATGGGAATAAAGAGTTAGCTGTGTTGCACAAGAACAATATTTTCTGAATCCTTGTTGGTTATGTATCAATAAGTCATATTCTTCAAGGTGATTCATAATGTTCGAGTACAATATATGCTCCAAAATCCTACTGCGAATTGAGGTCAGTGATATGGGTCTCTAATTCAATGGGTTACTTCTATTTCCTTTCTTGAATATTGTTGTGACCTGTGCTACTTTCCAGTCTTTAGGAACAGACCTTTCGTCAAGTGAGCGGTTGTATATGATTGCTAAGAAAGGCGCTGTTGTGTCTGCATACTCTGAAAGGAACATGACTGGTATACCATCTGGACCGGGAGACTTGCCTTTCTTAAGTGATTTGAGTTGTTTCGCAACACCTAAGATATCTACTTTTATGTCACTCATACTAACACCTGTTCTGGCTTCAAATTCTGGAATATTTACTTCGTCTTCTTTTGTGAAGGAATTACGGAAAACTGTATTTAGTAACTCCGCTTTAGTGGCACCATCATCGGGAACACTTACATTGCTATCACACAGTGAAGGTATTGACTGTTTTTTGCCAATGGTGTACTTTACATACAACCAGAATCTCTTTGGGTTTTCTACCATATTTTGAGACAATGTTTCATTGTGGAAACTATTAAAAGCATCTCGCATTGACGTCCGCACTCAATTTTGAACTTCCGTAAAACTTAGCCAGTCTTGGGGATTTTGCGTTCTTCTGAATTTGGCATGCTTTTTTTCGTTGCTATTGCAACAATGTTCTGACGTGTTTTGTGTACCATGGTGGATCAGTCCTGTCCCTTATTAACGTATGCGGTATGAATCTATCTATTGCTGTCGATACTGTATCTTTGAATTTGAGCCATATCTGTTCTACACTTACATAATTAGCTTGGAAGGAATGGAGACACTCTCTTAGGAAGGCATCAAGCGAATTTTATCTGCTGTTTTAAATAGATATATTTTGCGTTTATTTTTAGTGGTTTTTGTTGATATGGCCTCGCTACAATGACTTTGTGTTCACTAACTCCTTTATTCGTCATGACGCTCTCTGTTAGATAAGGATCATTTGTGGCTAAGAGGTCAAGTGTGTTTTCGCAACCATTTACAATTTGTGTGGGCTCATGAACTAATTGTTCAAAGCAATTCTCAGAGAAAGTACAATTTCTGAAGATGTTTTCTGTCTACCACCGGCTTTGAACATGTATTTTCGCCAACAAATTGAGGGTAGATTGATGTCTCCACCAATTGTAACTGTATGAGTGGCGTACTTATTTGTAATGAGATTCAAGTTGTCTTTGAACCGTTCGGCTATTATATCATATGAGTCGGGGGGTCGGTAGAAGGGGCCATTTATTATTTTGGTACGGCTGTTGAATATAACCTCTACCAATAGTAAATCGCAGGAACTATCTATTTCAACTTCACTACAAAATAAACTACTACCAACAGGCACAAACACACCACCACCTACTTTATTTAATGTATCCTTTCTGAACGCGGTTTGCTTCCTCTTCCTATAACGATTTCAGCTTCAGTGCGTTCAATCAGTGCTTGAAGCTCTGGTGCTTTTCCAACACAGCCACGACAATTTACAACTACAATACCGACTGTTGCTTGGACGAATCTCGTCGTTTCTTTGCCCTGTGCCCTTTGAGACTGGAGCTCTTGTTGATCTTTCCCGAGACTATCTAACCTAAAAAACCGCCCAGTCCACGCCACACAGCCCCTGCTACCCGTGTAGTCGCCTCCTGTGTGTAGTGGACACTTAACCTATTTAGCGGAACCCGAAACCCCACCACCCTATGGTGCAAGTTGAGGCATCTGCAGCCTACACTGTCACAGAACCGTCTGAGCCTCTGATTCAGACCCTCCACTCGGCTCTGTGCCAAAGGTGCGCAATTGGTCCTGTCGACGATGCTGCAGATGATGAGCTCTGCCTTCATCTCGCTAGCAAGACTTGCAGTCTTCACCAACTCAGATAGCTGCCGGAAACCAGAGAGAATCTCTTGTGATCCGTAGAGACACACGTCATTAGTGCCGACATGGGCTACCACCTACAGTTTGCTGCACCCTGTACCTTTCGTGGCATCCGGAAGGACCCTTTCCACATCTTGGATGACTCCTCCTGTTTGCCAATCATCGTCAGGCAAGTGTCGGCCAGCAGGGACGTTAGAATCCGAGGGCGCAGTGATTTTTTTCAAATAATGTTCCACAAATAATTTTTTTATTAATGAAAAACATCCTGTAATGAATGACATTACATATAGACATATAAAGATAGATTTTAAAGTTCAAAATAGTGAGTTACAAAATTTTGGAGATCGTCAATAATAAAATCCCGAGTATACTCGTCACTAGACTTTGACTAAAATATCGTGAAACTTGAAGTCACTTTTTAAATCCTGTGTAGCTATGAAGTCTAACTATGTGTTTCACAATGGTTTCCTATGAACATAACTTTTAGGGGAGTGGGCTAGAGCCCAGTGGGTGTATTTATCCCATACCACTGGCAAGTACTTGTCACTCAACAGGTGAAATGTCGTCATTTTCAGTCTCTAATGAAATAACATCACATTATTCTTCACTTTCTGAGCTGCTAGATTCAGTGTCAAACTCAGGAACACTATAGCCATCCTTTTTTGAAAAAAAAACCTAAAAAATAATACAGAGAAAGGCTGAAATCATGCATTTTATTGTCAAGCTGCACTCAATGAAGACCATATCTAGTGGCAACTACCTCAACCAAAACACAACAGCGAAGCTGCAAATGTAGAACCAATGCTCTTCAGTGGCTAAACACTGAACTATCAGTGCTGAAATGGATGTAAGTGAGGTTTTGTTCTTTCACAGGTCTGTACTCAAGTTGCCCGAGTATACTTGGGATTTTAAGTTTCTGTCAAAATAACAAAAACGAGATAACTTGCAATTTTATGTTATGGAGTTAAACCTCAGTTTAAAGACACACTATGCCATCATTTGGTAATCTTAAGAATTCTTAGCCTTTGATGCCTTAAAAATAAGCTTACTCTCAGGAACAAAGCCAGCTTCTGAAAATCCAACATGAAGCATTTGACGTCAATTACTTTGGTCAACTGTATCCATCTTTCATTTTTCAGCACATTCCCCTTCCATAGTTTTCATTGATGTACATTTCATGTGCATAATAAATTCAGACCCTATCGGCTTGTTTTATCTCATGCTTTTTTTTAAAGTCCACAAAGACATATGATCCATTTGATTTTGATGAGGTTTCGACTTCTTTCATAGGCAAAACTGCTTTTTTTCCCCTAGTTGGATATTCGCCTTTAATATACATGCTGAATGCTATGCTTCAAAAAGTCTTCTAGGTCACCCATGGGAGTCTTTACTGTTCAGTGATACAGTTTCATCCTTGCTTATTTTCTGTGGCTGCATGTGATGTACTCAATTTAGGATACAAGCTTTCAAGAGTTCTACGTATTTACTTGTACTAACAAAATTTTGATTTAATATCTGACTACTGACAAGAAGTGATTATTAATCTATGATGGATCACTAAAAGTTTCATTCTCACACAAGAGGAACACCAGAATTATGTCCTGATACATCTTCCGCAATTGACCATGCAGTTTTAATTTTGTCCTGAGAGCTTTCTCTTCTCTTGATGTAATGCATTGTTTTAGCCCGTCTAATGACATTCTTCAGCACTTTTCAGTCTTGTCTGTAATGAAATTCTGTAATTGGGCTCCTTCATATTGTGAAACAGCTCTAGTGTTCCTCCTACACAATATTCTAGTGTCATTGGTTATCAAATCTGGTTGCTTATTAGTACTGCATATCTGTCTGTAGTTTTTTAATTGGAAAGAGCTATCAAACAAAATGTCAAAGACTTGAAGAATTGTATTATATTTGTCGTTCAAGTTGTCTGAACTGTAGACTTCTTGTCAGGTTTGTCTTTAAGAGATAGGCTTTAAATGTCTGCATTTTAAGTGAACTCATATGTCTAAATCTTTCGTTTACTGCTTTGGGATATGACTATGCCTTGTTTCCTTTCAGTATCACTATCTTTGCATCACGATTTGAGTGGCCATTACTGTTTTTTTCACACTCTACCCATCAGCGAGAGATGAGTGATCATGCTGCTGTTTCCCTGAACTCTATACTTTGTCCATCATAAGAATAAACCTGATGTAAACAAACTCTGTGATTGGTACTGACCGAGGTGGCTCAGTGGTTAGCACACTGGACTCACATTCAGGACGACGACGGTTCAAACCTGCATCCAAACATGCAGGTTTAGGTTTTCTGTGATTTCCCTAAATCACTCCAGGCAAATGCCAGGATGGTTCCTTTGAAAGGGCACTGCTGATTTCCTTCCCCACCCTTGACACAATTGGAGCATGTGCTCTGTCTCCAGTGACATCGATGTTGATAGTTAGTTAATCTCAATCATGCTCCTTCCTTCCCTATGATTAGTCAGCAGCCACAGCATACGTAGACTGGTGCTGTTATGCTCTTGGGAGTAGGCCCTACTTATGTATTAGATATCTTATTACTATGTTTTGTTGAATGAAACTTTTAAGATACTCTAATGTACTAACAGTCATCAACACTTTTCCTAATCCTACTTTAGCTAAGTAGCTTATTTAATAAATCATGTACAGTCATAGTTCCACTACTGTTGTGCTCATATTGTCACACTGTTAATACGTAGTGTGAAAATGGCTGATGCTGCTTCCTGCTCTGTAGTGAAACACATGCATGGAACACAGTTAAAAAGCGGTGAGAAACAGGTTGATCTTAACTTTATTTACAAGTTTACAGAAAAAAATCAACTTTGAAATTTTTCAGTGCATTTAACACAGTTAAGGTTCATTAGATGACTAGAAGTACAGCTTAATCAATAGTGCAGTAAATAGTAATCTGGAACAATGAATATATCAGTGTTTGTGGTCTTTCTTTTTTTTATTCATTTAATTCGGAATACCTATATCTTTTAAATGTAAAATTCATCAAATATGAACTAATACAGACACATCTAATCATTTTAATAAAAAATACATGCTTTCTTGTTTCTAATTATATATTGCATGCAAAATACCAATTTTCATTGATAATATAAATTCTTAATTATCAACATTTTGTAAAATATTGTTAATAAAGGTGATTTAGATCAAGAAAACATAAGAAATTGAATCTTAAGGACAAAAATTAAAAATCAAATGCTCTTTATTTGGACTATGTCCACTGTTTTATACCACAGATGTGGTCTCATATGAGCCAAAGCGATAAAGCGTCATGGAAACATGGAAAACAATTTTCACAGCATTGAGCACACCATACAAATGCTGTATTTTTCCAGTTGTCACCGTACCACTACAATATGAACCCAACAGAACTGATATGAAGCCAAATTAAGGTACTTATCTTGAGAAATAAGTCATTTAAGCTGCCAGATGCACTGAAACTAATGCACGAAGCTTTGTCATGCGTCACTGCCAAATGCTGGTGAAATACGGAACGGCACGTTGTAAAAGAGGGAAAAATGTGACTCTGGGCTGTCTTAATGGTTTCTGTTGTTTTTTGACTTGTTATAAATGTAGTAGATGACAGTTCCAGCACTGGATGTATTTCTTTGTTTTGGATATGGAAGGATCTCAAAGATTACCAGACTGTAAGTGGCTTCAGTATTTAACTACCTCTGTCTAACATAAGAACTTCATCATTCTTGTTTTTAATTAGAATGCTATGTTAGCTACGAAATAGAACATGATATGCTTTCCATCTGGTCCTCTAAGAAGCATACAGTATTGCTGGAGTTTAACCAAATATTATTTCATTCTCTTTAAAAATTGAATGATGTTCAGAGCTATATTGTTTCTCTGCTTGCCCTTTTTTGCATCTTAACTGCAATTGCTCACATCATAATAGTTGGACCAGCTGGCTCGCTAGTACTGCCCAAGTTAACTGTTGTTCCATATTATTGCTGAATCAATGTGCATGTAACTCACAGCTCCAGGCTGTGATGGCTTTGGTTACACAGCTTGAGGCTGCAGTGGATGGGCACAACTGTTGTGGGCTGGCCGTGGGGATCCAACAGATGTCCAGCACGTCTGAGTCCTCTGATTGGTCCTTGCCGGTGGCCAGCCCAGTTACTACTATCACTGAAGTTGACCCCTCACCTGTGGTCGAGTGGAGGTTGCCCCAGGGCATAGCAGGCGGCAAAAGACTTCCCAGGGGGCCGCACATAATGCCTCCCCAGTTAGTCTCACAAAGAGGTTCTAGGTGCTGTCTGTGGCTGACACTGTCGCTGCGCCAGATGCCGTCGCCTGACCTGTTTCAGAAGAAACCTCTCACCCTGCAAGATCCAGACAATCACAGAGGGTGAGATTAATGATAGTTGGGAGCTCCAACGTTAGGTGTGTTATGGGGCCCCTTAGTTACATGGCTGCCAAAGAGGGGAAGAAAGCCAATGTACACTCTATGTGCATACCGGGTGGAGTAATTCCAAACGTGGAGCGGGTTCTACCGGATGCCGTGAAGAGCACAGGGTGCAACCAACTGCAGGTGGTGGCTCACGTTGGTACCAGTGATGTGTGTCACTTTGGATCAGAAGAAATTCTCTCTGGTTTCGAGCATCTAACAGAGTGGTAAAGGCTGCCAGTCTTGCTTGCGAGATGAAAGCAGAGCTGACCATTTATAGCATAGTCGACAGGACTGATGGCAGACCTCTGGTGCAGAGCCGAGTGGAGGGTCTGAATCAGAGGCTTAGACGGTTCTACGACCATGTAGGCTGCAGATTTCTCGACGTGCGCCAAAGGGTGGTTGGGTTTTGGGTTCCACTGAATAGGTCAGGAGTCCACTATACACAGGTAACAGGGGCTGTGTGGCGTGGACTGGGCGGTTTTTTAGGTTAGAGTGTCTCAGGGAAAACACAAAAAGAGCTTCAGTCACAAAGGGTGCAGGCAGAACACAGGAAGAACTAGATATAGAAACCATTGGTATAACAGTTATAAACTGTCGTAGCTGTGTTGGGAAAGTACCAGAGCTCCAAGTTCTAATAGAAAGAACTGATGCCCAAATCGTTATAGGCACTGAAAACTGGCTAAAACCGGAGACAAACTCAACTGAAATTTTTGCGAAGAACCTAATGGTGTTACAAAAGGATAGGCCTGACACAGTTGGCAGTGGCGTGTTTGTTACTGTTGGTAGTAGTTTATCTTGTCGCGAAATTGAAGTAGAGACTTCCTGTGAGTTAGTATGGGCAGAGGTCATTGTTGGCAACCGGAATAACATAATAATTGGATCCCTCTACCGACCTCCCAATTCAGATGATACAATTGCTGAAAGATTCAAAGAAAACTAGAGTTTTATTTCAAACACGTACCTGACTCATATGATTATAGTTGGTGGCGACTTTAATTTACCCTCGATATGTTGGCGAAAATACATGTTTAATTCCGGAGGTATGCATAAAACATCATCCGAAACTGTGCTAAATGCATTCTCTGAAAATTATTTCGAGCAGTTAGTTCATGAGCCCACGCGAATAGTAAACGGTTGTGAAAACACACTTGAGCTCTCAGCAACAAATAATGCTGAGTTAATAACCAGCATCAAAACCGATATAGGGATTAGTGAACACAGGGTTGTCGTAGCGAGATTGAATATTGTAATCCCCAAATTCTCGAAAAATAAGCGAGAAATATACCTATTCAAAAAAGAAGATAAAAATTCACTTGACGTCTTCCTGAGAGACAATCTCCACTTCTTTCAAATTAATAATATAAGTGTAGACCAGATGTGGCTTGCATTCAAAGAAATAGTATCGGCAGCAATTGAGAGATTTATACCAAATAAATTAACAAATGACAAAGCTGATCCTCCTTGGTACACAAAACGGGTCAGAACACTTGCAGAAACAACGAAACAAACATGCCAAATTTAAACTGACGCAAAATCCCCAAGATTGGCGATCTTTTACAGAAGCTCGAAATTTAGCGCGGACTTAATGCGAGATGGTTATAATAGTTTCCACAACGAAACTTTATCACGAAATTTGGCAGAAAATCCAAATAGATTCTGGTCGTATGTAAAGTATGTTAGCGGCAAGAAACAATCAATGCCTTCTCCGCGCTATAGCAATGGAGATACTATCGAAGACAGTGCTGCCAAAAGAGTTACTAATCACAGCCTTCCGAAATTCCTTCAGTAAAGAAGACGAAGTAAATATACCAGAATTCGAATCAAGAACAGCTGGCAACATAAGTAACGTAGAAGTAAATATCCTCGGAGTAGTGAAGCAACTTAAATCACTTAATAAAAGGAAGTCTTCTGATCCAGACTGTATATCAGTTAGGTTCCTTTCAGAGAACGCTAATGCAATCATATACAACCGTTCGCTCGACGAAAGATCCGTTCCCAAAGACTGGGAAGTCGCACAGGCCACACCAATATTCAAGAAAGGTAGTAGCAGTAATCCACTAAATTACAGGCCCATATCATTAACGTCGATAAGCAGCAGGATTTTGGAACATGTATTGTGTTCGAACATTATGATTTACCTCGAAGAAAACGGTCTATTGACATACAGTCAACATGGATTTAGAAAACATCGTTCTTCTGAAACATAACTAGCTCTTTACTCGCATGAAGCGTTGAGTGGTATTGACGAGGGATTTCGGGTTGATTCCGTATTTCTCGATTTCCAGAAGGCCTTTAACACTGTACCACACAAGCGGCTTGTAGTGAAATTGCGTGCTTATGGACTATCGTCTCAGTTACGTAACTGGATTCGTGATTTCCTGTCAGAGAGGTCACAGTTCGTAGTAATTGACGGAAAGTCATCGAGTAAAACAGAAGTGATTTCTGGCGTTTCCCAAGGTAGTGTTAAAGGCCCCTTAATGTTTCTTATGACGCTGTCGTTTATTGACTAATAAAGTATCAGAAGATCAAAACAAATTGTAAATCGATTTAGAAAAGTAAATATTCCAGACAGACAGAGCTGATCCTCCTTGGTACACAAAACGGGGCAGAACACTTGCAGAAACAACGAAACAAACATGCCAAATTTAAACTGACGCAAAATCCTCAAGATTGGCGATCTTTTACAGAAGCTCGAAATTGGAAATTGTTTCTGTGCATTGGCAATTGACCCTAAGTAACGAAAAGTGTGAGGTCATCCACATGAGTGCTAAAAGGAATCCGTTAAACTTTGGCTGCACGATAAATCAATCAAATCTAAAGGCTGTAAATTCAACTAAATACCTAGGGATTACAATTACGAACACATAGAAAATGTTGCGCGGAAGGCTAACCAAAGACTGCGTTTTATTGGCAGGACATTTAGAAAATGTAACAGATCTACTAAGGAGACTGTCTTCATTAATCTTGTGCGTCCCCTTTTAGAATACTGCTGCGTGGTGTGGGATTCTTACCAGATAGGATTGATGGAGTACATCGAAAAAGTTCAAAGAAGGGCAGCAAGTTTTTTATTATCGCGAAATAGGGGAGATAGTGTCATTGAAATGATACAGGATTTGAAGTGGACAACATTAAAACAAAGGCGTTTTTCTTTGTGGCAGAATCTTCCCACGAAATTCCAATCACCAACTTTCTCCTACGAATACGAAAATATTTTGTTGACACAGACCTAAATAGGGAGAAACGATCGCCATGATAAAATATGGGAAATTACAGCTTGTACGGGAAGGTATAGGTGTTCGTTCTTTCCACACGCTATACAAGATTGAAACAATAGAGAATTGTGAAGGTGGTTCGATGAACCCTCTGCCAGGCAGGTAAATATGATTTGCAGACTAGATGTAGATGTAAATAGAAAATGCATCCTTATTAGCATAATTGACTGTACTCTAGACGGCTTGGCCTCCACTCCAGGCATGAAATGAAATCCAATGAGATGCAAGCAATCATGGAAGAATAGAAGGCGTAACGTTTACATCAGGTTTATCTTATGATGAGCACAGTATTGCTGGAAACTACACTTTCTGTATCAGGTTGTAAGATTCCACAAAATCCAGTAACATTATTTTCTCTGGAGAATCAGTCAGCAAGTTTACACAGAAATCTCCACACTTAAGAGCTGCGGCTAACACAGCATCAAGTCAGAAGAAAATCCCGTATTCTGAACTGTGGGATCTGCAGTAGCCTAGAATTAAAAATTTGTCCTTGAAAATTCAAATTCCCCTTTACAACCTTCAAATATCTGGTCATTCCAAAATTTTGATATGTCAACTCATTTGACGTAAATGGCCACTCCTCCCCTCTGCAACGAACTCCTTGCACAGAATTAAGATAAAATGTATCTCTCCAAAGGAAGCCTTAGTATTTTTTTGCTATGTTTATGATACGCTGAGATTCAGATAATGTCAGTGCCGTCAAGATCTATTAGCAGTTCATCTACTTTGCCCTTAATTCCCTTCATTCTCCCTTGTACATGTTATCACTGGGATATGAACCTGAATGAGCCCAGATCCACCTCCTATACTGTCACTTACGAGCTCAAACAACCATCCTTTGCCAGTCCTAATCAGGTGCCGGCCCTGTCATGTATAGCCTGACCTATGGATACTCTCAGATGCCACCAGTGAAATTTGTGCCTTTCAGCATTCATCAGCACCCTCTCAAGTCCACATTAAACCACCTCACAGCACTGTAAATAATGGGTAATTGTAATTCCAGAACAGCTGTATAAAGTGATTATTGGTGGTCGAGTTTGAGTAGCAGTCCTGTCAACCCCCATGCTTGCCAAAATTATTCCCAGACCTTTCCACAATCGCTACTGGATCCTCATTATTAAAAAGTCTTTACTCGAAGCTCCTGAATCTGCTGTCATCTAACAGAGCCCAGCACCAGGTTTAAAAGTGCGGATGACTTGGCACTCCTTACCTAGTATTTCCTGCAACTGTGATCCTACACCACACCTATGACTTCTACCTAACAGCAGAATCCTCTTCTTCTTCTTCTTAATGTTTCTATCTTACTTAGGCTTCCTAGCAATGTTACCTGCTCTGACAAATATTGGAAGTTACTCTTCACATGACTGTGACAGCTGGCTAAACCTAGTCTTAAAATCAAAATGAAACTATGAGAATGTGTTCTCTTCTTACCGGCCTTACTGTAAATGGCCAGTTCCAACTTCTCCACCTCTCCCTTCGTAGCTTCTGCAGCTATTCTCTGTCTTTTTCCAACTGCACCTGAAGGGCAAATACTCTCACTTCGTACTCCACTATTGACCTATTCCTATTTCATGTCCTGTAGCTCCAGGAGAGGACTTCGCTATGTTCCCCACCACATTCGTCCCAGTGAAACTACTTTCTATACAACTCTCAATATTCGTAGCAACTCACTAATGTATGATAGCTCTCTCACTCCTCACTCATCAACAAATCTTGCAACATCATTAAACAAATACGAGGGTTGCCCAGAAAGTAATGCACCACATTTTTTTCTTCAACAATTCTTTATTGAACATAATGAGAATTACACACAGTAAAGAATGGTGTTTTATCCACACACCCTATTTTTCCACGTAATCGCCATCCTGTTCTATGGCCTTCCTCCAGCGGGAAACAAGGGCGTGTATGTCCTGTCGGTACCAATCATTGTCCTGGTGGCAGAGCCAGTGCTTCACTGAGTGAATCACCTCCTCCTCATCGACCCCAAAATGGCATCATTTAATGGCCCAAACAAGTGGAAGTCCGAGGGGGCTTAGGTCAGGGCTGTAGTGTGGATGGGTTAACACTGTCCAACCTTTTTTTGCGATATGTTTAGCAGTCCCCAGACTTGTATGGAGCCAAGCATTATCGTGTTGCAGCAAAACATCTCCTGGGTTGCTGTGGCGCTGAAGTCGCCGGAAGTGCGTCTTGAGTTCTGTTGATGTCTTGACATATGCTTCTGAATTAATGGTACCACCTCTGGCATGACATCAATGAGAATCACACCTTCACAGTTCCGGAACACTGTGATGATGACCTTACTGGCAGAAGCAGTTGCTTTGAGATTTTTCTTCTATGGGGAGTGGGAATGGCGCCATTCCATCGACTGTCGCTTTGTTTCGTTGTATCACCTGTCACAACCTGGACCAAGAAAACCTCCCCCTTAGCTTCAAACCGTTGCGACAGGTCAAGACAAACGTTTTTTCTGTGCGATTTGTGATCCACCGTTAAACCCCGCAGGACCCATCTTGCACACACTTTTGAATATCCAAGAGTGCGAATAATTGCATTCACACTTCCTTTGCTGATTGACAGATGCAGCGCCAACTGCCGACATGTAATGCGTCTCTCCTCGCGAATAACAGCTTCAGCTCGCTGCAACATGTCAGGTGTGACAGCCGTGGACGGGCTCCCCGACTGCTGCAAATCGTGGAGTTCCGCCGAACCGCCTTCTGACGACCTCACCCTCCATGCCCAGTGACTAACTATACTTCTATCGACAGCAGATGCTCCATAGACTTTGCACAAGCGTTTGTGAATATTCCCCACAATTTCTTTCTCTGCAGTGAGGAAATCAATGACGGTACGTTCCTTATAACATACATCACCTAAGGACGCCATTTTGAAACTGTCCTGCAGCTATGCTATCTGTCTGAAGTGACGGAAACTTGGCGCGCTCACTCAGGAGACTACAAATAATACATACGTAACGTTTCGCATTCATAGCATTGTTTTCAGCTGACAAAAAATGTAGCGCTTTGATTTCTGGGCAACAATTGAACAAGAAAATGATGACACACACACACACCTAAAAAACAAGAAAACCCAGTCATAAATAACTAGTAATTTATCTACCTTATCTTACTAACATATGAAAGCTTTATAAGATTATGTAGCTTAGTCTTCCTCATTTACAGAACAACAAATGTAAGTTACTATCCCAGCTCTATCCCGTTTACAGACTTCTAGGATTTGTACAAGGGGGTGAACAAGTAATATTTTCAATAGAAACCCGTGTCCGGAAACATCATCCAACGATCCTACAGAGTGTCAAAGTTATAGGTGCTGGTGCCTGTAAATTTTTGTATATACAGGGTGATTCCATCATGATGATACAAAGTTCTAGTATGATGGAGAAGGATTAATGTATCAATTTGAGGCAAGGGCCCCTGTACTGGAAAAGAATGATTCACTGGTTATAAGCGAGAACCTTTATAATACCTCTGTCAGTGGAATACATGTGATGATACTGTTGTTGCTATGTTTGTAGCGTAGGCACCTTTAGAGGTGGTAGTGTGGATTAAAACAAGAAAAAACGTCAAGTAAACATGGGCTCTAAAATTCATACCTTAAGAGCTATGAGCATTTGTTCAATAGATGAGATTTGTTTCACATTAGCGAAGCTGAAAAAGTACACATAGCTCCTCAGGTATCCCTCTTAGAGCCCATGTTTACTGGACTTTTTTCCTTGTTTTGGTCCGTACTACACCTCTGAAAGTTGTCTGCCGCCATACAATCTTAGCAACAACAGTACCAGCACATGTATTCCACTGGCAAAGATATCAGAACAGTACTCGATTATAACTTTTAACTTGTTCATTCCTTGCACAGGGACCTTTACCTCAAATTGATACATTTACCCTTCTCTATCGTCCTAAAGGTTTGTAACATCATCATAGAATCATCCTGTATATATATATATATATATATATATATATATATATATATATATATATATATATATATATATGGTTATAGGTGAATGAGATCCTCCATGTCAAACAGGGTGGATTTCAAAACTGTTGATTATGAGAAACCCAACTTGCGCTTTTCTCATATGGTATCCCAAAAGCCATAGAAAACAATTGGGTAAATGCAGTGTTTCTTGACTTCTGAAAAGCATTTGATTTGGTACCACATCAACACATTAACGAAGTATAGTGACAGGGGATATTACACAGAATTTGAGACTGGATTGAGAATTTCATGGCAAGGAGTATGCATCATGTTATTGTGGATGGAGAGCCATCTATAGACGTAGAAGTGACTTTGGGCATGTTTTAGGACACTTATTATTCACGTTGCGTGTTAATGACTTGGTAGACAATATCTACAGTAAAATTTAAAAACTGCAATTGGTGCAGTCATCTATACTGAGGTACTACCTGAAAATGGTGCGCAAATTTTTAGTATTATCTTGATAAGCTTTCAAGATGGTGCAGTGAGAAAAATGCTTTAAATGTTCAGAAACATAAAACTGTGCACTTTACAAAACGTGAAAATATAGTATCGTATGATTGCAATATTAGTGGGTGACAACTGGAATCCGTTAGCTCTTACAAATATTTAGGTGTGACCATTTATAGTGATATGAAATGGAATTATCAAATAGATCTAGTCTTGGGTAAAGCAAGTGATGATCTTCGGTTCATTACTTGTTTATAGGGGAAAAGGCAGTTAGTTAGCAAAGAAATTTGCTTACAAATACTCATTTTACCCACCCTATAATATAGGTGAAGTAAGTGGCATGAAGATAGGTATCATATACCTTGCAGAAGTCTACTTAGTTTGAAGAAGCAGTATTACCTGAGGACTCAACTACAGTTCCCTGTGTATTGCTCCCGTAGGGACTATGAGAACAAGATTAGTCTAATTACAGCATTCAAAGAGGCATTTAAGCAGTCATTCTTCCCACACTCCATCTGCAAATGTAATGGGCAGAAACCGTAATATGTGGTATAAAGGAAAGTACCCTCTGCCACACACTTCATAGTGATTTTCAGAGTATAGACATAGATAAGTATGGACATAGATAGGTATTAACTTCCTGAATATTATTTAATGCATTCCTTTGTATACCATGAGTCATGAAATCACATTTAAGAAGTGTGTGCCCACTGAACTTGACTGACTTCTTTCAATTAAGGTGTGTGTGGCTTAGACATTATATTTATTTGCCTTATCAAGAATGTTTCACTAAACACTTCTAAATATGAATCTTCATTTTTCATAGTGTATTATTTGATCCATGAAGTTGTGGGAATTGAGCTGCAGCCATACTTTGTCTCCTGCTAATATTTCGGTTGTAAACCCTGTAGCCATCTTTGGAGTGAATTGAACAGACTGATGATAAAGCACTCCCATCCACCTTATATACCACTGGGGCGATTCAAGTGCATATGAGCACATCACAAATCATGGAGGAAGAAACGGCACACAGGCAGCAGAGATATACCGTATGGTACCATGACTCCTTTGTGAAGAATATGTTGTTTCACAAATTGTGGTCTGTAGGGGGACAATACCACTCTCTATGAGAGTTAACTACTTCCAATGTCAGATTCCACGTTTCGTCAGACATAAAAACTGGCTGCTGGTGGCGTTCACTTAAGGCGGCCACTAAAGCTGGCCACCCCACAGAATTCCAAATCTGCCCATATGCACAATTTGCCAACACTGTAGGATGTGGAAGTCTCTAGAGGAAGTGTTGTCTCCTCCTCGAGCTGTTGCAGTGCTGTATTAGCTTGTGGCCTAGTAGTAAACGCCATGCAATGTAGACACAAAGTCACGAGTGTGAGTCCACATTTCCCATACTTTTTTAAACTGTATCTCAGCTGCTTGCTGAAGTTATCAGTCTGATTGAACCTCAGAGATAATTCACTTCGCTTTCTAACCCACCAATAGTAGCAAAAACGTCGAGAAATGAATCCACAAAAGAGCTTGTGCGTGCATCAAAATCAGAGCCTTTCACACTCGATAGTTTCCTCGCCCTACTGCGGCTGCCGGCTACCAGCCGCATGAAAGGTGCGGCCATACGTCAAGCACCATGTGATTAATTGGCCGTGGCGCTGGGAGTCAGTTTATTAACTGCCATTTTCTTGTTTGAAATTATAGAAGTGATTTTGCAGCTACGTATTGGATTTTGCACACCTAAAACTTCATGGATGTTGCTTAAACATTGTAAAATAGAGTCGTAAGTGGAAAAAAGTCTAACATTAGCACCACGTCCGAAAAGGCTTTTCTTCTTTCACAGAGGATCGTTGTCGCCTGAATGGTTTCCACATTCAGGAAGTCTCGATAACTGTCATACGTGATGAAATGGGACCATTTAATCGTAGTGTGGAATTGTTACCTAATAGGCAAGATTCAAGAAGTGGTTTAGGAGCACTGCATGCTCTTAATTCAAAGTAAGCGAAATCAAGGGAGTGACTATTACTATATTTTTGCTTCAAGGCCCTCAGCTCACTCACTGAGCATTTCTGTGCAATATTATCACTGGTGACGAGTTATGATGTATTTATGTTAACTTCTTAAGAACAAATTTATGGTTGAGCCTAACAGCAAAACATATACTCGAGCAAAGGTCAGCGTGAACGTCAATTTTTCATCTGGTGTTGCGCACAACGATCTCCTCCCCTGGGGTGTGTCCATCGCATATGATGTTTGTTGCCAACAACAGAGGCATCTTTTGGTTGCTGTAAATGAAAAACGACCAACAAAACTGCATCACCTGTTCCTAAAATACGACGACTCGCTCTGCTGATTTTGCAGGAGTTTGTTTGGGAAGTCATCTCTCATGCTCTTATTTTTGTAATCTTATACCCTCAAATGTTTATCTTTCCCAATTCTAATGGAACAACCATCAAGAAAATTCCTTTCCAGACGAAAATGCGGTTCAAACCTGGTTTTAACACCATCTTTAACTGAGAAGCAGTATGTTTTTACAGGTGCAGACTCGGTAAACCACCGGAGCATTGTCAGACTGTTTTAGATAATGTGAAATAGTATATTGTTTATGATTATTTCTTTTTTATGGTTACTGTTGCATTCAATAGAAATATGGAAAAACGTATTAAGACATGCCCTGTTACAAACGATGTACAACTGAACATGATAACCTTACGATGAAACACACTTTCAGCAAAACATATCTGTAACGCGAGCATGTCCATATTGGCACGAATTACAATTATTATAGTAAGATATTACTCACTTTGGACTTCGAAGTGGTCTGTATTTACTTGCTGCCTTGCGTCATATTCAAGTAGTATGGAATTGTGGCATTTGATAAATAAAATTGTGTGTCAGAGTTGCAAAACATCATGTCGGCAGAAATGGAAAAAGGCATTATCAACTATGCGGTTGCAGTTTTTCGCCTTCACACTATGGGGCACTGAAAGTAGTGAGACGACTTTTGATGGGGAAGTAGTCTTAAGATTTCCTTATTGATGTTAGATCTGGCTGCTGGTAAATTACCTCAGAGCTAGTTATATCACCCTAAACGAAAATTATATAGATTTTTCTCTGAAAATGACACAGGACATCAAGTGAATTTAAATTTAGCAGGGCAATTCTGTGTGGACCGAGAAGTAACTCGTCAGTCACATAGCTAACGCACATAATCTGTGTTGTTGCGAAGATTCAGTTATACTACTAGGAGGAAGAATACCAGTCGATGTGTTCATTGAGTGGACTAGGAAGTGTCTACAGGTTGCCTCTCAAGGAGGCAGCAGCTGAGGGTGTGAATTCCAAAACTATATTCACTTAACGTATTCCCATTCCTGTAACAGAAATTATGAATTAGTAACTGTCACGAAACTTCCTGGCAGATTAAAACTGTGTGCCCGACCGAGACTCGAACTCGGGACCTTTGCCTTTCGCGGGCAAGTGCTCTACCAACTGAGCTACCGAAGCACGACTCACGCCCGGTACTCACAGCCTTACTTCTGCCAGTACCTCGTCTCCTACCTTCCAAACTTTACAGAAGCTCTCCTGCGCAGCGTACTGAAAACTAAAAAGCTCACTCACCATACAGGATTCACGTTTTAGGAGCTCTCCAGCGGTTATACTGCAAACATTAAATATAGACCACAAGCACACTGGACTCGCATTCGGGAGGACGACGGTTCAATCCCGTCTCCGGCCATCCTGATTTAGGTTTTCCGTGATTTCCCTAAATCGTTGCAGGCAAATGCCGGGATGGTTCCTTTGAAAGGGCACGGCCGATTTCCTTCCCAATCCTTCCATAACCCGAGCTTGCGCTCCGTCTCTAATGACCTCGTTGTCGACGGGACGTTAAACACTAACCACCACCATAGACCACAAGCCCTTTGATCATTATAGATTTTGCAAATATTTTTCTTAAGGGCGCTGACAAGGCACTATTCGCAAAACATAGGAACACAAATCAACACAGCATTGATTGCAAAATGTGAACATCCATGGAGAGACGTCAGAAGCTACAAATAGCGTACAGTTACAAACCAAGAATGTTACTATGCGTGGAAACCGTACGCCATGACCGAGAAAGCGGGCTCAAAAAGGAGTGGAGAAAATCAAACCAGCTAACATGAAAGAAACTGGAACAAGAAACATAGAACGTTGACAGTAATGCCTAGAATAAGTCATCCTTAAGCAAAATTGTCAATCAGCCTATCAGTACTGAAAATCAATAAAAATCATCCACTCTTAATAATTACAATATTACTACTTGTGATGCTTTGCCAATAAAAGCGAAAAGTGTCTATGCTGAAGAGCTTTTCAACTCGCAGTACACTTAAGACCGAGATAACCAAGCTGAGAGTGGTGTTGATTTTCTATGTAGTTCTCCACAGAGAAATGTAGTCCTTGATGGTTTCATATGAGTGATTCGTCTGGCTATCACAATATTCATATGACAATTATCGAGGTGTAATGCGACAGCTGTAGTAAAAGGTGAACCCTTCTCTTGATCCGGTGGGAGCAGGATCATCCCAGTGAGTGGCGATCCTGCCCTATACGAACACTTGTTTTCCTCACCTGCATATCCTGAGAGGAACATGATCTAAAACCTGTATCCATCAAAATGTCTATTTATTGTTATACAACCATCCACCTCTTCTCAACCAACATTGGACAAGAATAAGAAAATATCGTCCAATCCTTCCCTGAACGAAAATGGTGAAAATTAAAACAAGCACACCCCAGGCAAGTAGAGCTGGAGGCGTGGAATCTCACACTGAAATGTCAGTCTGCCCAATGGATTCTGGAGGAGGATAGGGTGGGGCAAAAATCGTCTAATCAAATTAAACAACATAATAAATACAAAGGAGGTAGGAACAACTAGAACAAAACTTCCTGTGACGGCCTGTAATATGTTCACCATGAAGCTTGAAGAACATGTCGGATATTTGGAAAATGAATAGCAGAACATCAAATGGAACATAGCTGGACTCAGTGAGACGAGGCTCAAAGTGAAGGAACTACTAACGTCCAATATGGACTCCTCCTGTTTAAGAATAACTCATACGTAAATTCGCATATTGGCAGCATAGACCGCTAATTCACTACACGAGGGAACACGTTGTCACCAAAGCCATGTACATTTCAGACACAACAATCTACATGAACCTTGAGCAGAATGCTATGATTAGCCTTCAAATCATGTGTAACTGTGCACTTACTTTC
The DNA here is from genome assembly GCF_021461395.2 of Schistocerca americana. NCBI lineage: Eukaryota > Metazoa > Arthropoda > Insecta > Orthoptera > Acrididae > Schistocerca > Schistocerca americana. The sequence continues at coordinate 652,395,657 of NC_060130.1, read as the reverse complement.
ACCTCAACCACGGAAGAATGAAGATCTAACAACCGCAAAAGATTCAGAAACAACCACATTTTCTGTAATACTTCACGATTTTAATACTAATATAGGAGTGAGGTACACAAGAGACCATTCCTTCATTGGAAATTTTGAACTTCCAGCGCGAAACCAGTGAGGACAAATTATTATGAATTTTCGTAACAGCCAATGGGAAAGTTAAGAGGAATGAAACTCAACGAACTGTTACGCCTCTGGATAGTATCCTTGGTGGACACTAAAAATTATGACGTGTAAGCCCAGAGATACTGTCATATTAGTGACAAAGCAGAGTGTTGGAAGGGACACTGGTACAATGCAACAATAAGAATTCAGGCGGCGAACTGGCAGAACAGAGCCTCTGACGTTGCAAAAGTGATAAGTCACTAAGAGAGCTGACAGCGATGGAAAACCAGGAAACGTGATGTCATCGCCATCCCCACCGCTGCAGAACGCACTGGAAGTGCCAGCATAAATATCCCATTCTTATTAATAAATGGCTGATTGCTGAGTTGCGATTGCCGACTTCCGACAGCGTAGTTTCAGCCCTTGCCACAGTTGCAATTATCCCGTGAGAGGGGAGACTGTGCAAGTCAACTCTTTGCACACTCTTTGATTGTCTATGGAGCCATGAGTCCAGCCAGAAGGACACGCTGCTGTCAGCTGTACTACCAATTTCTGAGGCAACGCTGATGGGGTGCGAAGGCTGCTATCATCCTGCAGGTCTGCTGGAGGTGCCGACCCTTGCAAGTCAGCGAGTACTTCAAGTGGACCTGAGGGTGTGATTCCTGAGTGCAAATCTTCGAGGTTAACGAGAGGACTTTGGAGCTCAATACATAGAGCTGGAGGCCGCCGGCGCACACGGATCGGCGGCTGCCCCGTCACATAATAGCCACCACTTGATGTTCTTTGCTCCATTGGCAAAACTGCAAGTCGAACACAAGCCGGCCTTCAACTGCTGACGTGACCACTGCTCTGCCGGTCTGGTTGTGGCGCGGCACTTTGGAAGACAATCCTGTATTATTCCCTAATAAATGTGTTATCGTCAATGATGTGTTTTTGGTGCTCTCGAGCGTAGCTAGGTCCTCACCACCTCGTCTCACCCATCTCTGTTCTGACGATTGAAGGAGCCTGGGACTGGACTCCCATATCTGGTGGCAGCATGTAGTTAGTTGCCAGTGGTGGAGACATCTACGCCTGGTGTACCACCCACACATCTCGGACAATAGCAGCTGACCTTCTACACAGCAGCAACGTGAGATCAACGGCTACGAGTTGAAGTTCATAACAATGCGGTATTGTGAGTGACTGATATTTGTTTGCTTTCTTGTTGTGTATTTCGTTCTCACCATGTTGAGCCATAGGGCCCTTCACAGTATGTCATTAAAAGCGTCATTTATTAGATCGCAGGAACCTGCAGACTTGTCTCACTTCCGTGGGGATACTAGAGAAGTTTATTTGCGGATAGTGAGGTGTCTGTATTGTAATTTATCTGGGCATAACTTGCCATGTGTTCAAACTGTGTCAGCTACCTGCAGTACATGCAGAAGGGTTGGTCACGAAGAACACCAGTGCACAGAATCTCATTGGCCTATGCTACGACGTAAATATTAATTGTAGTTTAATTCATTTTTTGGCCTATTGTGTGTGTAGTTTCCTTCTTTTCTGGTATAACGGCAGATGGAATTTACACAAATGCTTTACGCACGAGCAAGGACTCTGAATGAAACGGTGGAAGCTTTGAAGGGGCAAACAGCTTCGTTGTTACAAACAACAAGGCAACAGGCGTAAGACAATGAAGCACTGCGTAGGAGAACAGAGTAGTGGGAAACCTTTGGGGGTGGCAAGGACTCCTAGATTCAGGAGAAAATAAAGTCGTGTTGAGTGTACAGAGAGAGAGTATAGTTGACACTGACCCATATTCCCATGACAAGGGTTTTAATCAAATGACCTATCACATGGGTCTGTGGCCAATTTCTTGCCAGCGCGTCTTTCAAGGTAAATGGAGTAACATTAATACTAGCATTCTATCAATATCACAGCAGCTAACCAAATAGTACCATTTTCAGGGAAAGTTACCGAAGATGTGTCTATTTTTAATAGTGACCCAAAAGCTGCCGATGAATTGGGAAAATGATGGGAAGAAACATCATTGAATACAGCTAGTTTAAGGAAAGTGGGTGACGCGAGAAAGAAATTTATGTACCACAAGACCCTCACTATGGCCCAGCCATTCTAGATGATTTAATGAACTGGCTAACGGTCTGTTATGGCGCTATCGGAAGCAGAACAGCGCGAGGTTCTTTATGGAAAAACTCAATGGATTATCGCAGGAGTGTGGTGAATCATTGGAATCCTTCTCTGACAGGATTAGGAAACTGAACTCGCAAATGTATGAACTAATGCAGAATGCGGAGGCTGATAGATTGATTCTGCGTAAGAATAGGTCTCTGGATGTGTTTCTAAGAAGTATTTCTGCTGATATCTCAAGGAGGTTCAGAATGTATAACGCAAGTGACTTATCAAATGTTCAAATGTGTGTGAAATCTTATGGGACTTTACTGCTAAGGTCATCATTCCCTAAGCTTACACACTACTTAACCTAAATTATCCTAAGGACAAACACACACACCCATGCCCGAGGGAGGACTCGAACCTCCGCCGGGACCAGCCGCACAGTCTATGACTGCAGCGCCCCAGACCGCTCGGCTAACCCCGCGCGGCAGTGACTTATCTGCTGCCATTAGGATTGCTACTCAAATGGAGATGGAGGAGAGTCATCGCAGTGTTTTTTCTCCTGAAGTGTAGTGTTTTAGATGTGGGCACACGGGCCACGTCAGGAAACAATGTCGTCAGCCCATATGTTATGAATGCGGGAGGTGGGCCATAAAGCACATGTTGTCAGGAGAAAGCAGGTCCTAATAATCGGTCGTTATAAAGGAAGTGAAGTGGCTCATCCCTCCGACGGCATTCCCAGTACAACACAACACTGCAGAAACTTATACAGAGACGGAATGTTGCTTGCTAGGCTAAGTAAATGGTAGAGAACATAAATTTCTGCGGTACACAGGGGCTCACGTGTCATAGACTGAATCTTCTGGGAAGAAAGAGACTGCAGTTGCCACGGTATAGGTTATGGAGAGTAGGTTATAACGACGTGAAGTCGTTGGGGACAACTCTGTTGAGTTTTACGTGAGAAGTAAATGTTTTCGGGAACATGTAGAAGTATTGGCGTATGTTAGTGAGGGTATTGTGTGGTCCTGGGACTCGAATTTAGCAGACATCACACAAAAATTGAACTTTTTCAGCATACAACTGAACCTGGTGGGACATTGTTTCCGCTAGGGACTACAGCTACAAGAGTTGTGCTGCAGCAAGATTCACCAGTCATGAAGGTGGTAACCAATAAACAGCAGACACAGGCACTAAAGATCAGTGCATGTGATACGATACCACAAGGTACAGGGAAGTTGATCTGGATGAGCATAGTTATGGACCTACCTAAAAATTTATTATATAGGGTGTGGCGCTTGAATCTGGACAAATGAAACTTTTTTTTAAAAGCAAATTTATTAAAACAAAATACAAGTGAAAATTAAAATACTTTTACATATAAGTAGTGGTAATTTTCAAGAGTAACATTACTCTATGTAACCCCCTTCATGACAACGAGCGCCTCCAATCTGGTCCTGAAGCGATTGCACGCATTCTTTAAAACAGCACTGTCCATATTCGCAAATACTGCTTCGAAAGCCATACGTAGAGATACAACATTAGGGTGCATCATCTTATGGGTAACTCTTTCGACTATGTTCCAAACACAGTAGTTCAGGGGGTCGAATCCAGGCTATTTGTGGCTCAGAGCTCCTTTGACCAGGACATGCCAACATTACCCAAAAGCCAGTTTTGGACTAAACGGCTCGTATGAGGTCCTCCTCTGCCATCCAACGCATTGTCAGCTCGTTGACATTCAATACTGACGCCAATTTCCTCAGCGATTGCACTAGCTACCTCGAAAGCAGCGCCTGAGCCTTTTCGATGACTGCTGCAGTTCGAGACACGCGTTTTCTTGAATGAGGTTTCCTTGCCTAGTTATCAGAACCTTCCCCAGACTCCTCCAAAGCATTATACTTGGCCACAATATCGTAAACAGTTGATATCGGATACCCGAAGAATTGAACTATTTCACTGGGCGAACGCCCAGGGCACAGACTTTCGATAACCGCGGCTCTTCGGTTGCACTCCGCACTTGTCCGTAACATGTCGCCATTTTGAGGTCCTGACTATTTACTAGATGCCTATTGCTTTCAAGAACGCCAGTCGCGACATCCGGCGGAACTACGATATGGCGGGAAACTCAAATTGAAATTTGTCCGGATTTTTAGCGCTACACCCTGTATGTTTTAGAGCCATTGGTAACTAACAAAGATTTAGATAAGTCACACTGTTTCATATGCAGAAGTATAGTAAGTTTCATTGACATGGACACAGATTTTATGGTTTCGTTCTGTCTTGATCATTTTGGCAGGGATAAAGTGAGTTTGCTGAAGGGTTAACTAATGGCTGATTTGGATGATTTGGTTGAAGATGACTTGGATAGGTCAATCGAGGACTTCTGCCACAAGCAAACCATCAATGCATCTCCATTACGTGAGAAAGTGAAACGTGTACAGGGAAATGCTAGAGAAGCTATGTTACTGCAGTTCAACAATTTGTTTAATGTGAGACCTCAATTTTTCCCGGCGAATTGAATGTTCAAATAACTTACGGGTTTGCTGCCGGGTGACGTCGTCGACCACCGCCGATATTTCGACAGGAGCACACCCTGCAATTCTCAAGGCACAACTGCAAGGAGGAAGCAATGTGAGTTAAGGTCTCACATTGTTTACCTCTACGGGGAGGAAACGTATCGTTGCTTGCGGAGGTCGCATAAACTTCGCAGCAGTAGAGTAAGGTTGGAATGTGCATTATCGTTTTTATTGAAGTGTCGAAATCATAATGTGGTTCCAACGTTTGCTAAGGTTGTGCATCATATTAATTCTCCTGCCGCCAATCGCATCAAGCAACGTGCTGGTTTAGTTCTTGTTCGTGAAAGGATCCACTATATTCGCCATCAATTAGATTTTGTTCCTAGGAATTATTTCAGCTTCATTTAATGATGGCGTCTAATGTTTCTGAATTTTCTTGGGATTGGGTGGACGGTGCCTCTTGGTCGCAGTCAGACTGGGAATTTCAATCTGTAACTGCTCGTCATTCGGCGAAGTTTGAACGTTTCCTTGGCTCAGTGTCTAATTCTAATTTTAATTCTCGACGTTCTGTGATCAATCTCACGGAGAAAACGTTTGACGACGCAGCTTTGTCTGTGCTGGGGAAAGGTCTGAATTTCGCACCGGCGCCTAAGAGTTTGCCAGTCGTTGATTTTATTAGTACTATTGAACAAGCTGTTTGTAAACTACCTTCCGTAGTTGCGGAAGAGGTTAGGAGGGAAGCATGTCGTGTGTTGGCTGGGGCTCGTCCACGCAAGTGTAACATTACAGCAGCTGAGGCGACTGCTTTACGTTCACTCAGAATGGATCCTGATATTGTTATTTTACGTGCGGACACGGGAAATGCCACGGTTTTGTTGAACAAGCACGATTATATTCAAAAGATGCAATGTCTACTTCCTGATTCGGCGTATCGCAAAATCGGTGCTGACCCTACTAAGAGGGTTGGGAGAAAGACTAACAACCTCCTGAAGAAAAATTCTTTGTCACAGGAGACTATCAAGAGTCTTAATTCTTACTGTGCTGTACCACCTAGCTTATACGGCCTCGCTAAGGTCCATAAAGAGGCTGTCCCGTTGAGGCCTATTGTTTCTGATATTGGTGCTCCGACATATCGTGTAGCTAAACATCTTGGTAGTTTGTTGAGCCCACTAGTATGTAGGTGTAAACACCACATTTAGAACTCTGCAGATTTCTTACGTCGATTGCAGGGATTGCGTTTGAATGACTCTGACATTTTAGTCAGTTTTCATGTGGTTTCTCTTTTCACTTGCGTTCCTCTCTGTGATTCGTTGCAGCTAATTGAGGTTAAGTTTGGTGTCGAGCTAACAAATTTGTTTCGACATGTGCTGACTTATACTTACTTTTTATTCAACGGTCAGTACTACCAACAGACTGATGGAGTTGCAATGGGAAGCCCATTGTCACCTATTGTGGCCAATTTGTTTATGGAGGACTTTGAGGAACGTGCATTGTAGTCAGCGACCTTGAAACCTGCGTGTTCTTTCAGGTATGTAGATGATACTTTTGTTGTTTGGCCTCATGGTAGTGAGAATTTAAACCGGGTTTTGGAACACCTGAACTCAATCACCCGAATATTCAGTTCACTATGGAGGTGGAAAAGAATGGATGCCTTAACTTCCTTGATGTGTTGGTCAGAAGGAAGACTGATGGCACGTTGGGACATTCTGTTTATAGGAAGCCTACTCACACTGACTTGTATCTACGAGCTGATAGTTGTCACCACCGAGCTCAGCGTGAAGGAGTACTTCGTACCTTGGTTCACAGGGCCCACGTTATCTCAGACCCTGAAAGTTTGGCAGCTGGGCTATCACATCTCGAAGTCACCTTTCGTCAGAATGGTTATAGTGAGAGGCAGATCAAACATGTGTTGCGCTATCAGCCTTCTGTGCAACGGGTGAGTGATGATAGCAACAAAGTGGCACCTAAGTCTATGGCCTTTTTGCCTTACACAGGGAGCATTTCCAACAGGATTGGCCGTATTTTGAGGAAATATGATGTGAAATGTGTTTTTAGACCACCTTCAAAGATTAAGGCCCTGTTGGCGTCCATGAAAGATGATCTTGGTTTGCGTAAGGTGGGTGGCTATCGTATTCCTTGCAGTTGTGGCATGTCATATATTGGTCAGACAATCAGGAATGTGGAAGACCGGTGTATTGAACATAAGCGTCACACACGCTTACAACAGCCGAGCAAATCCGCTATTGCAGAACATTGCTCTGACACCGGTCATCCTATGGAATATAACAACATGGAGATTCCGGCTTGCACGTCCAGCTATTGAGATAGTGTTATTAAGGAAGCTGTTGAAATCAAATTATCAAGCAACCTTATAAACAGAGATGGTGGATTTTGTTTAAATGGTGCCTGGAATCCGGCTCTGTCTCTCATCAAAAAACCGAGGGACAGAATTAGTGCTACCTCACCTGTTGATTAATAGTCACTATTGATATTCCTGATGTTGGTTATCTTTGGTTGTGTGTTGACTCTGTGGTTACTTGTTCTGTGTTTGGTATCTTCCTTGTTTCTCCTCTGTAAACCAAGGTATTAAATTCCCTTACACATTGCTTCCTCCTTGCAGCTGTGCCTTGAGAATGGCAGGGTGCGCTCCTGTCGAAATATCGGCGGTGGTCGACGACGTCACATGGCAGCAAACCCGTATGTTATTTGAAATTTGTTTAATCCAAGTGATCCATTAGCAGCAACACCATTCACGCAATGCAGAATACCAACAGTGAATAATGCTCCAGTGTACAAGAACCCATATCAAGTTCGGAAGTGTATACAAGTGATAATGGAAGAATTTATCGACCATCAGCTAGCTGACGGTATTATTGAGTATAATGTTGATGCCTGAGGGGCATACGTAATTTTGGTCCTGAGAAAGTCAACAGATGCCACTAAAAACTACTGATTTTGCCGTGAAAACCGATACCACAATTTACAAACGATTACCAATGCCTAGCTGTTATCAAACAACAGAGACTCTTGACAGCTTGGGTCACTATGGGTTTAAAAAGTGGATATCATCAAATAGAAGTAGCGTCACAGGATTGACCAAAGACAGCTTTTTCTATTCTGGGAGATCATTTACAATATCATCAGATGCCATTCGGACTCTAGAATGCACCTGCCACCTTTCAGCGGTTGTTGGATGTTAAACATAGGAGACTGAATCCAAAACAATATTTGATATATGTGGATGACATAATAGTGCTTTCAAAGGACATGCAGGAGCATGCACAAAGATTGGAGGAGGTATTCAAAAGACTGAGAACAGCACGTCTAACACTAAGCACCAATAAATGTCATTTTGCAGCAACAGAAGTGAATTATCTTGGGCATATAATTAGCAAGGAAGGTGTGAGAACAAATCCACTTTTGGTCTCAGTAGTTCAGAGGTTTTCTCTACTGATGACATTTAAACAGCTGCAGAGTTTCAGCAGTATCTGAAATTATTACTGATGATTTGTAAAGGATTTTGCTGAAATTGCCAGACCTTTGAGCCATTTGTTATGGAAAATAGTAAAATTTGAATAGTCTACTGAATGTTAGACTGTGTTCGATATTTTAAAGTGAGCACTGACATAGTACCCAGTTATTATTTTCTTCCGTTTTGAAAAATAATTTATTCTGTTTCATGATGTAAGTAATATGGGTCTTGGGGTTGTCCTAGGACAGAATGTAGATGGTAAAGAGCATCCTGCAGTGTATGCATCGTGGCAGTTAAACAAGGCAGAGCAAAATAATTCCATGATTGAGAAGGAGATGCTAGCAGTTATCTACGGTATTATGAACTTCCACTGTTATTCATATGGCCAAAAGTTTAAGGTAGTAATGGATGACGCTGCTCTCAAATTGTTACGAGGTGCATTCAAGTTCTAAGGCCTCCGTTTTTTTTTCTAATTAACTACTCACCCGAAATCGATGAAACTGGCGTTACTTCTCGACGTAATCGCCCTGCAGACGTACACATTTTTCACAACGCTGACGCCATGATTCCATGGCAGCGGCGAAGGCTTCTTTAGGAGTCTGTTTTGACCACTGGAAAATCGCTGAGGCAATAGCAGCACGGCTGGTGAATGTGCGGCCACGGAGAGTGTCTTTCATTGTTGGAAAAAGCTAAAAGTCACTAGGAGCCAGGTGAGGTGAGTAGGGAGCATGAGGAATCACTTCAAAGTTGTTATCACGAAGAAACTGTTGGTAACGTTAGCTCGACGTGCGGGTGCGTTGTCTTGGTGAAACACCACATGCACAGCCCTTCCCGGACGTTTTTGTTGCAGTGCAGGAAGGAATTTGTTCTTCAAAAGATTTTCATAGGATGCACCTGTTGCCGTAGTGCCCTTTGGAACACAATGGGTAAGGATTACGCCCTCGCTGTCCCAGAACATGGACACCATCATTTTTTCAGCACTGGCGGTTACCCGAAATTTTTTTGGTGGCTGTGAATCTGTGTGCTTCCATTGAGCTGACTGGCGCTTTGTTTCTGGATTGAAAAATGGCATCCACGTCTCATCCATTGTCACAACCGACGAAAAGAAAGCCCCATTCATACTGTCGTTGCGCGTCAACATTGCTTGGCAACATGCCACACGGGCAGCCATGTGGTCGTTCGTTAGCATTCGTGGCACCCACCTGGATGACACTTTTCGCATTTTCAGGCCGTCATGCAGGATTGTGTGCACAGAACCCACAGAAATGCCAACTCTGGAGGCGATCTGTTCAACAGTCATTCGGCGATTCCCCAAAACAATTCTTTCCACTTTCTCGATCATGTCGTCAGACCGGCTTGTGCGAGCCCAAGGTCGTTTTGGTTTGTTGTCACATGGTGTTCTGCCTTCATTAAACTGCCGCACTCACGAACGCACTTTAGACGCATCCATAACTCCATCACCACATGTCTCCTTCAACTGTCGATGAATTTCAATTGGTTTCACACCACGCAAATTCAGAAAACGAATGATTGCACGCTGTTCAAGCAAGGTAAACGTCGCCATTTTAAGTATTTAAAACAGTTCTCATTCTCATCGCTGGCGGTAAAATTCCATCTGCCATACGGTGCTGCCATCTATGGGATGTATTGACAATGAACACGGCCTCATTTTAAAACAATGCGCATGTTTCTATATTTTTCCAGTCCGGAGAAAAAAAAGCGGAGGCCTTAGAACTTGAATGCACTTCCTATTAGGATTGAAGGACCTTTGCAGTAGATTATTATCTTAGACACTCCATTTGAGTGAATTCGATTATGTAGTAATACCCAAGCCAGGTAGAAGGCGTGTTAATGTCAACAGTTTGAGTAGGAAAACTGCAGTTGAACGAAAACTGGACAGGAGCGTTGCTCAATGCCAAAAGGCTCAAGTCACTGATGCTGACTGTCAACAGTTCAAGTTGAACCTCAGTTCCTGATGCATGATAGCATTCTGTGCAGAACAACAAAGTGCGAACTGCAGTTGGTAGTATCTACACATTTCCAGAAAGAACTCTTTTTTGCCTAAACATTTTGATGAAGGAGTAGAAAACGAGATGTCGAGCAATATGTCAGGAATTGCATACCTTTCATGCAACAAGCTGATCTCACCCACTTACCAATTCCATTAGAGTGTCTACCAAAAGCACCTAAACGATTTGAAATGCTTGGGATGGACACTTTGGGCCTATTTAATAAAACACTAACAGGAAATAAATACATATTGACTATAACTGATCATTTCTTGTCAGTACGCTTGCTAAAGCATTTTAAATAATTGGTTGGTCACATTTTGCGTTTCACGCACGTTAATTACGGACCATGATAACAATTTAAAGTCTGTTCTTATGAAGTAATTGTGTTGATTGCACCAAATTCTCAAGCTGCGAACAAATCTCTTCATTGCACGATTTCGAAGATGTTGAGCTATTACTTTAGCAGTAATCTTGAAAACTGGGATGTATATTTAAATTTTGTAACCGCCACGTGCAGTTCTGAAGTCCATACTAGGTAATATACAGGACAAGGACGTATTCACCTTTCAAAGTGATTAAACCAAAGCTTGGATCCGATGTTGTAAGAGTAAAAAAGTTTGCTAATAAATTGCGAGACATCTGGCAACAAGTGAAACACACAAATATGAAAGCTGTAGAATGACAAGAACAGATAGGACAACATGTAGGGAAGTTACTGTAATGCAGGATTTGCCAGTGGGTATTTGTAATGAATCCATATACACCAAAAGGCAAAACAAAGAAATTCCTGAATTGATACCATGACCCTTAAGAAGTAGTGAAAATAACATCACTTGTCAATATTGAAATACAGATACCAATGAAGGCTTTAATTTCTCATGTGGGATGTATTAAGCCTTTCACGGGAGCTGTTGATGCACTGCCACATATATCAGCAGCATATGCAGTACACAATGTGGAGCCTCGTGGAGCGAAGAAGGATCAGACAACTGGTGACCAGAGTATGTCTAACAAGCATTATGCCCTTAGGCCTCATTGATAGATAAGATGTGAGATTGTTGTTTGCCTATATTGCACACCGTTTGTTCTTGCGTAAATTATTAGGAAGTCGTCCAGTTTTATTTCATTCTATTTATGGTGGTTTTTTATTTGCGTTTTCAAGGGATCAGTGCGATGTTGTTTTTGTATATGGAGGTATAATTTTGTCTGGGTAATCTCGCCTTCTGAAGGGAGGGGGAGATAGTGATAAAGGTTCCTTTCTCTTAGGTCGCATACCACAATTGGTACAGTTATGGGCCACAGATGTATTAATAATTTTAGAGCAAATCGATGGCTGTGCTGTAATGTTGCTGGAAAACCTACAGAGATGCCTGAGGGAAAGTCTATGCTCTATCAAAGAAGGATGATACGGGCAGGCATGCATGGATGTGAGGCTCAGTTATTCCTGGGAAAACCTGAAGCAAGTAAATGTCAAAGGGAAGTGTTAATGCCATATCCACATTTGCAGGGAGTAAGCACCTGCTGGGTCTACTCAGTTTTTTCACCAGAAGTAGTCACAGTAAACTACTATGAACATGGGAAACCAGCAGTATGGACAGAGTGAAATTACAGGATAGCAGAATAATAATAAACAGAATGACTTGTCGCTTAGCAGGCAAGACATTTTGTCTACCAGCTACTATCAGTGATATGACCACACTTAAGTGGGAACTACCAATGTTGTACTGGCATGAGAAGCCGCTAGGGGTGTTGCCTACCCAAAACTTAACCTTCCTGAATAATACCCTGTATCCAGAGATTCTACACTCCCTAGATGAACCAGTAGCACTCCAAAAAGGGAGAACTGCAGCTGAACAAATGTTCAAGCACATACTGTAATACCATGATAAACAACACCATAGTTTCACAAATATAAGCATGATATCTACTAATGCCATAGTGTTCCTGATTGCAATTTGTGTAATGTGCTTATTTTTTAAATGAATGTCTGTGCACTGCTCAGATTCCTCTGTGCTCCAGAAACCCATGGATTGGTTTGTAAATAAAGCTCAGACAGAATAAAGGTATTACATGTACAGTAATAGAAGAAACTATAAATATATAAATGATTGTGTAAGTGTAAGAAATGCTTTCTGCAACGACCTACATTATCGCTTCAATGTATCAACCATTGAAAATCATGTAAACTAGCCGTATGGCAATGGAATAATAACTAAAGTCATAATATGTGTAACTATTGGTGCAAAATATGCACGATGAGGTTATTATGGGTACTACAAACTGAAAAATTCGAGACGAGTTTTCCCAAGGAAAGAGAAGATATTACACCTTAGGTAGTATCCTAACAGATACTAAAAATTCGTCCAAAGTCTACCTTGGCAGATCCCAGCAGCTGAACGGCCTGTGTCAATGACCAGTACATTAGGGGGAAATGCTGAGCAAGTTGTGGCAAGCACAGAAGATATTTCAGCACGGAGGAATGACCAAGTGCCCAAGTCTGCAAGCGAAGCATAATGACAACATGGAAGCCCAGAAATACTGTCATATTATTGACAAAGCAGAACGTTGAAAGGAACGTTAGGTACAATACAAGAATAAGAATACAGGTGGCGAAAGGGCTGAAAAGAGCTTCTGAAAGGTGAAGTTGGGAAAGTCTGAAATCACTATGAGTGCTGACAGCGACGGAAAACCAGGATACATGATGTCATAGCCATCCCCACTGCTGTGGAACACATTGGAAGTGCCAACTTAAATGTCCCACACTTCTTGACAAATGGCTGACTGCCTAGTGCATAGTGTCAACCCTTGTGTCTGTTGCAGCTACCCAGTGAGATGGGAGCACGAGGAGGATGACCCTTGGCACACTTAGCTGTTTTGATCATCTATGGATCTACTAAATTCTGAGGCAACACTGATGGGGTGTGGTGGTCGCAATTACTCAGCAGGTTTCCTGGAAGCTTGACCTGCATCACCTGGACGCTCTCCGCCATCCACCTTCTTGAGGGAGGACCATTGCTGCAGCTCATCCCATCCCATTCCTGTGACAGACACTGATACTGCTGGCTCGTGTCTCCCAAATGGGCTGAGAGCCGACCCCTGTAAGCCAGCAAGTACTTCAGGTGGATCTGGGGGACGTGACTCCTGAGTGAAAATCTATGTTAGGCATATATATATATATTTACATACATACAAAAAATCTGTTGGTTCTACTGAGAAATTCATCAATGAAGTAGGAGTTGGCCACCAATAAATCCTTTAGGCTTCTCCTAAACTTATATATTAATCTACTACAAATGTCCTTCAATGCAAATAGCAAATTGAGAGCAGCGTCATCCATTACTACCTTAAACTTTTTATGGCTGCTGGCAAGTTATAGAAAATGTGTGTTCCTGAATAATGCACACCTTTTTGTACAAGAGTAAGTGACTTTAAATCCTTGTGAAGATTATTCTTATTTGTAGTATTTATTCCATGAATTGAGCTGTTGGTTTGAAAAAATGTTATATTTTTAATGACAAATTTCATTAAGGAATAAATATATTGGGAATCAGTAGTTGGTATCCCTAGTTCCCTAAAGAGGCCTCTGCAGGATGTTCTTGAGTTTACACCACATTTAACTCTTATTGCGCGTTTTTGTGCCCAGAAAACTTTAGCTTGGCTTGATGAATTACCTCAAAAAATAATCCCATATGACATTATGGAGTGAAGGTAAGTATAGTATGCCAGCTTTTTCATTATTATATCCCCTATGTCTGACAGAATTTGCACTGAGAAAAGAGATTTGTTTAGATGCTTCAGATGTTCTGTGGTGTGCTCCTCCCAGTTGAATTTATTATTAAGCTGTAATCCAAAGAATTCAACACTGTTCACTTCTTCTACCTGCTTGTCATCATATGTTAGGTATGTACTTGTAGGACACCCCTTACAAGTTCTGAACTGCATGTAGTGTGTTTTTTCATAGTTTAGTGACAAATAATTGACTAGGAACCAGTGATTAATGTCCACAAATATTTTATATTAGCTCATCTTTCTAAGGCTACATTTGATTTACTATTTTTGCAATGTTTGTATTATTGGCAAACCAAACAAACTTGGTGTCTGGTAATCTTACTGATTAAAGGTCATTGATATACACAAGAAAAAGTAAAGGCCCTAAGATGGAACCTTGTGGGACCCCACATGTAATTAGTTCCCAGTTGGATAGTGCCTGACAGCTTAATACATGTCTCTTTCCTAATAACAGCCTTTGTTTCCTGCCAGAGATATAAGATTTGAACCATTTAGCAGCATTTCCTGTTGCACCATAATATTCTAATTTATTTAAAAGGATATTGTGATCTGCACAGTCAAATGCCTTTGAGAGATCACAAAATATTCCAGTTGCCTGCAATTTTTTGTCTAATAAATTTTCACTGTAAGTGTAGATAGTCTTCACAATATCAGAAACCTTTAGAAATCCGAACTGTGACTTTGACAGTATGTTATTTGTGATAAGATGGTTATAAATCCGATTCCACATTACCTTTTCTAAAATTTTTGAGAATGCTGTCAAAAGTGAAATTGGACAAAAATTTGACACTATTTCTTTATCTCCCTTCTTAAACAGTCGTTTAACTTCAGCATATTTCAACCATTCAGGAAATATTCCGTTGATAAACGACTGCTTACACAAATAGCTTAATATGTTAATTAACCCAGAATCACATTCTTTAATTAACTTTGTTGATATATCATCACACCCACTAGAGGTTTTTGATTTTAAAGATTATATGATGGTCATTACTTCTGCTGGGGTAGTGAGGCTCAAATTCATATTATGGAAGTTGCTTGAAATGTCTGGTCTGAGGTATCCCATGGCAGCATCTACAGAACCTGACAACCCCATCTTTTCAGTAACAGTTATAACATGTTTGTTAAAAAGTTCCCATCTGTCACCAATGTATCATTTACTCTTAATGCTATTTGCCTCTTTTCATGTCTGGTTCTACCAGTCTCCTCCTTCACTATATCCCATATTGCCTTTGTTTTTTTATCTGCTATGACTATCTTTTCCTTGTAATATATTTGCATTGATGTCCATATTACAGTCTTTAATATTTTGCAGTATTTCTTGCAAGGTGATATAGCATCAGCATCAGAACTGTTTCAGATTGACAGATACCATTTTCTTTTTCTTTTACAAGATACCTCTATTCCTTGAGTAATCCATGGCTTCTTTGTAGACTTAGCTCTAACCTTGGTTAGTTTTGGGGAGAACAGTTTTCAAATAAGGTAAGCTCTTTATTAGCAAAAGTATTACATTTTTCATTCATGCCATAAGCACTGTAAACATCACTCCAGTGAATGTCTCTGAGGAGTGTCCTAAAATAATCAATTTTTGGCTTATTGATTACCCTCTTGAGTTCAGATTTAATGCATTTTATATCCTGTTCAGTATTAATATTTAACAGAAGGAACTGCATGTCATGGTCTGAGAGGCCATTGACTATTGGTTTTGTAATATAATTTTGTTCATTGGGCTTTTCTATAAGGATGCTATCAATAGCTGTTTGTGAGTAATTGGCTATCCTATTTGGGAACTTTACAATGGGAATTAAATTGAATGAAAATTTATATTGAAGTCACCTGCAACCACTATTTCTTTGTTTTTGGTTATTAAATGGGCCAATATTGCTTCAAGGAGGTTTTTGAGCAGATTAAAGTTATCTGCAGGTGCTCATTATATACTTAATATTATGAAGGACTTTTTATGAAATTCTACTTCTGTTGCACATGCTTCCATGTGCTGTTCTGGGCAAATTTATGAATGTCTATGTTCTTAAATTTATGACTGTTTCTGATGAGTATGGCAACTCCTCATTTCTCCATTTCCACTCCACAAAAGTGAGATGCTAACCTAAAGACTTAAAAGTTATATACTGGTAGTCACAAGATGTTCAGAGAGGCACATTATGTCAGCTGGTTTGAGGACTCTGATTCATCTATGGAGATAATTAATTCACTAATTTTATTTCTTAGAATATTTTGATGCAATAAAGATAGCTGCCATTTCACATTGACTGGATTAAAATTGAATAGACATGAATTTCTGCTGATTGTTGAAAACTCTTAACCAAAAACTGTTTATGCTGGGGTAATAACCTAGAATTATGTTTTTTTGTTTCTTTCTCAAAGTGAAGGTTTGTCTCAATCCTAACTGCTCTTAAAACTTGGTTTCTTTCTGTCCTCTCTATCCTAAAAAAGGGTCTTTCTGAACCCTATAACCACTGGTATTTTATCACTCATGACAGTGCCTCCCCCTTTAACTTTCCTGCTATTTTCCCAGCCAGTTTACCCTTCCCTTTCCTGTTGAGGTGAAGGCCATGCCTAGTATAGTATAATCCCACCTACTGAGAGGATCAACAGGAACCACACCAATGTGTGACCCTGCACCTGACAGAAGCAGCCGTTCCTACTCTAAATTAACTCTCCTGACAGAAGAGTTCAAATGAGGTCGGTCACGGCGCCCAAGAGCAGATATAAACTCAACACTAGTATGCTTTGATGCTGATGCCATCTTTGCCAGGTCACACTCTATACTGTACCAAGGTTCTCTGTCAATGTTATTACCTGGCCCACCCACTAAGACCATGGTGTCTTCCTTAGTGAAATCTTTGCAAAGTGATCCTAAATCCGCTCTCACCTGCTCAAGACCAGCATTAGTTTACAGAAATTGGTGACCTAGTGTTCTGATCCTAGTTCATCCTGCAGATGCTGGCCAACACCTCTTCTATGGGAACTACCTAACAACTACACTTCCTTTCCCTCTACTGATTTCCCTACATTTTTACTTTTCAATTTGCTGCTGAAAGTTTGTTGTGCCCTGTCTACACCTGCAACTGCTTGAGGCTCACCAGCTGATGTTTTCATGGCGCTCTCGAGTGTAGCTAGGTCCTCACCACCACATCCCACCTGGCTCTCTCCTGATGACTGTAGGAGTCTGGAACTGGACTCCTTTAGATACCTCGACAGAAATTACTAGTAGTA
This sequence comes from Schistocerca americana, assembly GCF_021461395.2. NCBI lineage: Eukaryota > Metazoa > Arthropoda > Insecta > Orthoptera > Acrididae > Schistocerca > Schistocerca americana. The sequence continues at coordinate 652,378,378 of NC_060130.1, read as the reverse complement.
AAGGAAGGCATTGCACTCCAGAACCAGAAAAATCTGACATTTAGCTTCAAAGCAGAACAGCTTGTAGAAGAAAGGTGAAACTCTGACAGACAGGAAGTGAAATAAAGATACGTCAACAAAAACGTAAGGAAAGTGATCAGAAGAGATTAGTGAATGAAAACACATGACCAATGAGAAGACCATGAAACTCAATGTGAACATGATAGTCTTTCGTTCGTGTCAATGGGAAGTCAAGCTTGTCATCCACAACATTCAGAATGGCTGAGGACAAGTCATTACTGATAGAGACAAAAGTGTAAAAACTGTTGAGGACTTCCAAGCCATAGCCCACATGATGAATCGCAAAGATTTCTTGTGAATGTGGGATTAGAACAACTGGAACCTACCATAAAAATCTGACATTTAGCTTCAAAGCAGAACAGCTTATAGAAGAAAGGTGAAACTCTGACAGACAGGAAATGAAATAAAGATACGTCAACAAAAACGTAAGGAAAGTGATCAGAAGAGATTAGTGAATGAAAACACATGACCAATGAGAAGACCATGAAACTCAATGTGAACATGATAGTCCTTCGTTCGTGTCAATGAGAAGTCAAGCTTGTCATCCACAACATTCAGAATGGCTGAGGACAAGTCATTACTGATAGAGACAAAAGTGTAAAAACTGTTGAGGACTTCCAAGCCATAGCCCACATGATGAATCGCAAAGATTTCTTGTGAATGTGGGATTAGAACAACTGGAACCTACCATAAAGAATGAAATGGAAATAAGTCTAAAACAACCCAAGAATTTTAAGGGATTATTAGAAGAAAAGGTCACATGAGATATATGTAAAACAGGGAGAGGGATGGCTAGAACATCAGATCAAGTGTGAGATGTTTAAAAATTGGAGGAGAGACAAAGCACTCCTAATTCTATTAAATAAGTGTTTCGAGAATGGAAAATTCTAGAGTCATGAATAAATGGAAAAGCCATTTTCTTCTCAAAAATAAGCTTAATAGCGCGAACATCCAGAATTAGAGGCCCATTAGTCTTTTATCTATATTCTACTAGCTGCTAAAAAAATAATTTGCAACCATCAGTCAGATATATGACTTTTACCAGTCAGTCGAACAGGCAGGATTCAGAAAAGTATTCACTACTATTGATCATAGCCAAGCAGTACACAAACTGATACAAAAATATGTAGGGTATAATGTCCCATTCACATGGGCTTCATAGACTACCAGAAGGCGTTTGACGTGAACAAAACCTGAGCACTACTGAGGATGATGAACAGAGCCTGCATAGACTGTAGACACACCAAATTAATCCATTACATTTCCGACATTGCCACTCTACTTACGAAAATAAAATAAGACTGGATCTATGGAAAGGTTGCCATGAAAAGAGTCCTCAGACAAGGACAAAACCATCTCACCTCTGGAGGTGTTAAAGTGTCTATTCTGAGGATAGAAAGGTATCAACTTGGAAAATGTCTTAACCATCTTTGCTTTGCAGGTGATATCGTCCTCTTTAGCAGTGATGCAAACGAACTATGAAAAATGATCTGAGAACTCAAAGATGCTTTCCAAACTGTAGGCCTCAAAATTAATCTTCAAAAAACGATTGTCACGAGCCCTGTCGATATTACAACCCACATTGGGAGCCATTTTCTGGAAGTAATAGAAGAATACATTTACCTAGGGCATAAAATCGAACTCGAAAAAGGTAACAAGACAGAGGAGATCACCCAGCGAATTGGCCTCACCTGGATGGCATTTGGGAAACTTGGCTACACTTTCTGTAAATCTGGTATCCCTACAAATGTTAAAAGGAACATTTATGACATGTGCATCATGCTAGTAACAACATAATGGCTGGAAACTACGACACAACAAGGACCAAAAATCGTCTCTGCGTCTCAAACCGCAGTAGAGAGGGAAATGCTTGGGGTGAGCCTACGAGACAGGATTAAGAACGAAGAGATCAGGAGAAGAACAAGGTCTATGACATTGATGAGTGGATAGTGAATGCGAAGTGGTGCTGGGCTTAACATTTGGCCAGAAACAAATTTAAATGGACTGCAACACTGATACAGTGGCTTTGGAGGGAGACAATGAAAATTTTGTCGAACTTCAGTAATTAGACAGATGTACAAAAAAATTTTTTTTTGTGCCATAAGTTTATGGAGTCTATTCAGATATATATGATAATGAAGTACTTAGCCTGTAAATTATTTTGTTTGAATATACTCTGCTTCTCATGATAAATCGTTCGATAAAAATATTCGCTTTTTTAATTATCCCTGCTCATTAATGTGTCTTTTTTGAAGTAAGGTAACTGTACTCAATATGGGCTAGTGCCTTTGTCTGGTAACTATGACAGGAATCTGACAGAAAGCACCTCATGCGCATGTGGCAAACTACATTAATTATCTCTGCTTCTCACAGAGAGCACCGTGACTATCAGCCATTTCACAGGTGAGCTTTTGTTGTTTGTCATTCAGTCTTTATTACTCTGTGCAGGTAAGCTTCTTGCATTACTCATTCTTTACAATTTTTCTGCAGATGTGTTACTGTGTCAGTTACTTCATGCAACTGTCCTGTCTGGGCGTTTTCGTTACAGAAAGAATGAGTTCTTCACAGACGTCTTCTGCAAATAACTCCCTACCATTTTTCCTACAATGTGATATTTACTGTCAAGAAAAACAACATTGGAATGTAAATGACTTTGTAAAACAAAGCTATCGAGCATATTTTGGAAAACATCTTGGACAACAAGATAATTGTTGGGCCCCACACAATGTTTATAAACATCTGTGAAGTCACTTTGATATTGGATTCATGGAGGATGGAAAGGGCTTCCAGTAGGATGATTTTGTAGCTTCTGGCTCACTTGCTCGATTTTATAAAAAATAAAAAATTGCTAGTTAAAACTCTCAATTTTGTTATTTTTCACAAAATTGACCTAATTATCCAGAATCTACAAAATCATCCTTCTATCCCTATACCTAATAATTAATAACTATAATATAATATAATATATAATAATAACTATAAAAATCACTTATTTTACATACACTTCCCATAGATGAATGTAATAAATATATAATAAATTAAATATATAAAATTATTTACTTTCTGCTTTAGCAGCCATAAGATTATTATAATTTGTTGTTTGTAAATGTTTTTAAAATTTCTCTTCTACCACATTCACAAGTAACTTTAATTTTATTACATTCCTTACAGCATTCTTCACATACATATTTATGTCCACCTGTTCGATATTTACCTTTATAACATTCCTTGATACTTTTTTAATCACACATTCACTACACTGTCTTAATTGTAGCCTAGTTTTGTCCATTTAAATAAAATAAAATTGATAAGAAATTTTTTTTTTTACATTTTGAATGTAAGTAAATAATTAAAATCTATTAACTAACAAAAGAAGATTATTTTAAACATTTTACATTGTAAACTCCATATCATGAAATTCCTTATTTTTATTTTTAAGTTTCTTTATTCCTTTATACTTTAATTCCATTTGTCCTATTTTAATTATTTCAAAACGAAAACCGTCAATTGATTTAGAAAATCAATTTTGGTAAAATAACTTTACAATCATTATCGAGTTCGAGACAAATTTGTTCTCGAAATCGAGTATTTAAAAATACACAGTTTGTAATAATATATAAAAGATTTATCTCTAGCTCATTTACTTTTCTAATTTCTTTAGAAATACTTAATATATTTAGCTTCTTGATTAAATTAGTTTCCATTTATATAATAAATATTTTTATTAGTTTTACAAAAGTAAATTTATAGTTTGTATTAAACATATTTTAAAAAAATGTATTTTTGAACTTATAGCTAAATGATTCATTGAAAATTATTGCTTTTTGTTTTTTATAAATCTCATAAAACTTATTTCTTATAAATGGAGAACAAAAAAGAAATGCAAGCTAATCAAAAAAATGCTTATGAAATTATTGAGGTATGTGAAAAATATATTGATTGTCCTATTTGTTTAAATTATGAAAAAATAAACAATTTGTTAAAACAAATTGAAATCATATTTTTCACAAAGAATGTATTGATAAATGATTAAAGGAAAAAGAAAATTATCCACTTTGTAGAAGTATTATTAAAAAAAGAACCAACATTAGAAGATAAATCAGCTGCACTTGATTCCTTAACAAATGTAGTTGGATCTTTTGATCACACAAATTTTAGAAATCAGCATTATGATCTGATGATGATTCTGATGATTATTTTTAAAATAATTTATATCAATAGTTTAAAATTAAAATTTAAGAAGTTATAAAAATTATAAAAAAATTTACTTTTTCAAAATTCTGAATTTTTTTCTATATAAATGAAGCAAGCACCAGCTGAAGCAGGCTTAGAACTGTGTCAAGCGCCAACTGAAGCAGGCCTGTGTCAAACGCCAGCAGTACAACGTTTAAGACTGCATCAAGTTCAACAAGATTGTTCTGTGAAAAATAAATTTAAGAAATAATACAATACAGAGAAAACAATTGATAGTTTTGTTTACAAAAATACACAAAAGATGGTTATGTAGGCCATGTATAAATAAATATCATGTACAAAATTACAATAAAAATCGAATTCCATGTGTAAATGGAAAAGTGTTGCTAAATATTAAAGAGAATTTAAGACATAATCCAAATGAAAGACTCACAAAAGTATGATGAACAATGGATAATGAAGAAAAATCGAAATCTACAATGAATAATGAAGAAGTTGTAATTGAACAAAAACCTACATCTATAAAGATATGTTAAATTTGTCAAGTAATTAAAGAATTAAATTGTTTTTATACAAATGCAACACATAAAACTAAACATGATAATAAATGTAAGACATATACTTTAGAATATATTTAGAATTAGAAAGCTTTAACTTTTTAATTATTATTTATAAAATAATAATCATTTATTATTAAATTATTGTATTATAAAAACTAATTGATTGTTGAAATAATTGTTGTTAAACTAAGTCTGGGAAAATTAATTAATTCTTAAACTAAAAAAATAATCTAATTCTCATCTTATTTAAATATTTGTTAAATAATAATCCATATCCATCTACAATATAATTATTATTTTATTAATAGAAATATAATTTTTACAAATCTAGCGAATTTTTTTTGTAATAAATAAAGAACAACTAATTGATTGTTAAAGTAAATAGTAAAGTAATTCTTATAAAAACTAATTGTTTAAAAAACTAATTGTTTAAAAAGTAGTTGATTGGTAATATAAATAGTAAACTAATTGATTGTTAAACCTAATATTAAACTAATTCTGTTTTCGATTAATAATTTATTAAATACTAATCCTTATCCAGCGACTAAATAGTTATCATTTTATTACAAAAAATAACTTTACAAATCTAATAAATTTTTTTGTAATAAATAGAAGAGCAAATGGATAGTAACATTGCTGCTCAACTACAACAATTCAATGTTGCAAGACTTCATAAGTTTAACTGGTTATGAATCACATCTTTTTGTAAAAGAACTTGGGTATGATAATAAAGAAATAGAATTAATAACAAATAATAAACATAAATATTTTATTTTCGGGAAACATACTGAAACTTTAAAAATGAGATTTGTTGATACCTTTAAATTTATGGTTTCTTCACTTAAAAACTTTCATCAAATCAAAAGAAAAATCAGTTAACAATATTAAAATGTATTTTTCTTCAGGATTATTTTATTTAGTAATTAGAAAAGTTATTTATCCATTTGATTATATGGATTCTTGGAATAAATTTGACGAAACACAATTGCTAATAACGAAAAATTTTGTTGTAAATTAAAAGATTATGATATAACTGATGAAGATTTTAGAAATGCAAAATCAGTTTGGGAAGCATTCAATATAAAAAATCTCAGAGAATATCATGATTTAAATCTTAGAACTGATATATTATTATTAAGTGATGAATTTGAAAATTTTGAAAACAAGTATACAAACATATAATCTCGATCCTTCTTGGTATTTTACAGCTCCAGGTATATCTTGGGATGCAATGTTAAAAATTAATGAACAAAATCTTTGATTAGTGTATCATTATGATATGCTTCTAATGGATGAAAAAGGATGAGAGGTGGAATTTAAGAATGTTGAAAAACATATGTAAAATCAACTAATAAATATTCAAAAGATTATAATTATAAAGAAATATAAAATTATATAATGTATATAGATGCAAATCGTTTATATGGTTACGCTATGAACCAATATTTACCATATGGTGGATTTAGATAAGAAGAACCAAATATCTTTGAGAAAATGGTTACATATTTTAAGTAGATTTAGAATACTTAAAAGAATTAGATGATTTACATAAAGATTTACCATTAGCTCCTGAATCAAAACATGTTCCAGGTACAAATAAGAGTAAATTAATAAATACTTTAGATAAAAAACATTTGTATGCTGTACATTATAGAAATCATAAACAATATTTATCTTTAGGACTGTAACTTACAAAAATACATGAAGTTTTAATATTTAACCAATCTGATTGGTTTCAGAAGTACATGGATTTAAACACAATGTTAAGAACTAAAGCTACAAACTGTTTTGAAAAACATTTCTATAAATTAGTGAATAATTTTGTTTTGGTAAAACAATGGAGAATATAAGAAATAGACAAGTTATAAAATTAATTTGAAATGGTAAAATATGTGATAACTCCATAGCTAAAAAAACTTTAAACATAGAACTATATTTAACAAAAATATGATTAAAACTAAAATAATATTTAATAAACCTATTTATGTTGGATTAGGTGTACTTGACATATCTGAAGATTTAATGTACGATTTTCACTATATAGTTATGAAACCTAATTATGTAGAAAATAATGAATGATGTTATTTCGATACAGATTGTTATATTTATAATATTTAAACTGAAGACAGTTATGAAGATATGAAAACGATGATTGACGAGTTTGATACAAGTGATTATCCAACATATAATATATATAATATTCCACAAGTAAACAAAAAAGTTGATGGTAAAATGAAAGATGAATGTAATTGAAAAGTAATGGAAGAATTTTGTGATGTAAGAGCAAAGATGTATGCTTATAAAGTTGACAATAAAATAGAGAAAATATCTAAAGGTATTATAAAATGTGTTATTAAAAACAGAATAAGTTTAGAAGATTATAAAGATTATTTGTTAACAATATAGAACAATATAGAAAATTTAATTATTTAAAAGTGAAAAACAAGAAATATATACAATTCAAGTAAACAAAAAAGCACAAAGTCCTCATGATAATGAAAGATATGAATTTGAAAATAAAATAGATATATTGCCATATGGTCATTATAAGTTATTAAATTAATAGAATTTCTATATAAAATTTCTATATAGAAAGATGCTTAAATTCGAAATTTGATGGAGATATTTGAGACTTATTTAAAAACGAATTGATTGTTTAACTGAAAACTTAAATAATACTTTTAAAAACTTATTGTTTAAAAGCTAATTGATAGTTAAACTAAACAATAAACTAATTCCTGTTGATAGGGCAAATAAAGTAAAATATGATGATTTGATTCTAGCTGGTAAATTGCCAAATCTCCTATATTGCAAAACAAAAGAACTATATATATTAATTAATTAGTATTTTATTCTTTTGAAAATGCTAGACAAATGAAAAATGAATTGCAATTAATGATAATCAAATATATAGAGTTATTATCCTCTACAATTTAATTTTTCATTATCATCAAGAAATACAAACTACAAATTTTTAATACTGTTTACTTTTTGCAAAAGTAATAAAGAATGTTTCTCTTAAATGGAACCGATTGTAGATCTAATGACAAAAACCTTACTTACAACAGTAAACAAGTTTTCATGATTATTGATGAAAAAATAATCTCTTGTTTGAAGGAAAAGATACTCCACAGATATTAGAGTATAAAAATACTGTTGATACAAATAGAAAACATGTTGAGTTGATGATAAATTAAAATATGAAAATTTATCTAAACTCGGTAATTTACTGGGGTTTAAAGGTAACAAAAACTCTTAAAATTTTTTTATGGATCTGTATTATACTCTTTAATACTATTTTCTAAAAAACAAGAGGCCAAACAATTTTAAAAATCGATTACAGAGGAAGTTTTACCATCAATTAGAAAACATGGAGAATATAAAATTAAAACTTTTTACAAAGATCGAATAAAAGATAAGTGCATACAACAATTACAAACATTAAATAAATTAAGCACACAAATAATTCAATTAAAAGATGTTCAAATTTAAAATTTGATAGAAACAGTTGATACTGCTTCAGAAATAATAGGTAAATGAAATGAAGAAACAACTAGTTTATTACCACATGTATTTCCTAAAACAATTTATGACAGTTTGAGATTAACATTCATTCTTTTAAAATTATTTGATGGTGAATGTTAATATAACTATTACATCATTAGAACACAACAAAACAAAATACAGAAGCAACTATATAAATTCCAACATAATCATCCAAATTGTGACGAAATGTTAAGAATGAACTATAATCCTTATTCAATAAATCTGTGTCTAAGATTGAAACAAGGTTAAGGATGGTATTTCATTTGAACTATTTCAATATTTTGTTTAACTATACACAAGATCAATTGATTACTGTTATTAAAATGGTTCATCAACCTGAAGTATTATAAAATTATATTATCTTAGTTTACCCATCTCTCATGTGAATTATCAAAACCAAAACCATTTAACATAAACTAGATTACCTTTCTTTCTTAAAACTGTTTCAGCTAATTATACATCTGGATATTTCGTTTTCTGTTGTTCTTGTTAATAAAAATTTCATTTTATATCTTTTAATTTATGTGTAATTTGATTAGAATAAATAACATCTTCAATTTCAAAAATTTCTGTTGGCCAATTAGCTGTATATCCTTTTTCAAAAAGACCTATAAGTTTACTAATTCTAGCTTTATCACCCTTTTTAATTTTAGGTTCTTACTTTTAAATTTTTTTCATTAACATCTATTGGTTTCTTTTTTATTGTAGAATGTTTAGTATTATTATATTCATCAATTAGATCTTTCACTAATTATAACCATTTATTATTTCCTTCTAAAGAGAATTTCTTTCACATTTTTACTTCAAGTGTTCTGTTAAACCGTTCAACAATAGATGATTTTAATTCTGAAAAATTTGAATAATGATTAATGTTATATTTCTTCATTAATTCTTTAAATTCTTTGTTATAAAATTCTTTACCATTCTCTGTAATTTATTTGGCTTTCTGACTATAAAATTTTTTTGAAAAGCATCAACTATATTTTTAGCAAGAGAGCAAGAAAACACATTAATTATTGTTAATAAATATTTATAATCTTGGTTTATTTTAGAGATTCCATTTATATTACCAGAATCCATGTCAACTAAATCATCTTGCCATAAATCATCTGTATTAAAAGAAACTACATTTCTTCTTTTTAAAAATCTTTCTAGTTGGATTATGAAATTCATTAATTATATTTCCACGATTGTTATTATTATTATTATCATTTCTTTCTTTTCTCAGACGTTATGTCTGGTCAAAAATGGAAAGTGACGTGGACCTAGATCAAGCGTGACTTCCTTTTAAGTGTACATTATATGTTATATTGCATTTAGGAATTTTTGGGTAATTGAACATGTATCAATAATTACGGATTTCTGTAGCTGTGTATATAAGTTTGGATGTAGCTGTATTACATTGATGTAGTGGTGGATATTGTGTGGTATGACTCCTGTAGTTGATAATATAATTGATATAATGTCAACTTTATCCTGATGCCACATGTCCTTGACTTCCTCAGCCAGGTGAATGTATTTTTCAATTTTTTCTCCTGTTTTCTTTTGTATATTTGTTGTATTGGGTATGGATATTTCGATTAGTTGTGTTAATTTCTTCTTTTTATTGGTGAGTATGATGTCAGGTTTGTTATGTGGTGTTGTTTTATCTGTTATAATGGTTCTGTTCCAGTATAATTTGTATTCATCGTTCTCCAGTACATTTTGTGGTGCATACTTGTACGTGGGAACATGTTGTTTTATAAGTTTATGTTGTAAGGCAAGCTGTTGATGTATTATTTTTGCTACATTGTCATGTCTTCTGGGGTATTCTGTATTTGCTAGTATTGTACATCCGCTTGTGATGTGGTGTACTGTTTCTAATTGTTTTTTGCAAAGTCTGCATTTATCTGTTGTGGTATTGGGATCTTTTGTAATATGCTTACTGTAATATCTGGTGTTTATTGTTTGATCCTGTATTGCAATCATGAATCCTTCCATCTCACTGTATATATTGCCTTTTCTTAGCCATGTGTTGGATGCGTCTTGATCCATGTGTGGCTGCATTAGATGATACGGGTGCTTGCCATGTAGTGTTTTCTTTTTCCAATTTACTTTCTTCGTATCTGTTGATGTTATGTGATCTAAAGGGTTGTAGAAGTGGTTATGAAATTGCAGTGGTGCAGCTCATGTATTTATATGAGTGATTGCTTTGTGTATGTTGCTAGTCTCTGCTCGTTCTAGAAAGAATTTTCTTAAATTGTCTACCTGTCCATAATGTAGGTTTTTTATATCGATAAATCCCCTTCCTTCTTCCTTTCTGCTTAATGTGAATCTTTCAGTTGCTGAATGTATGTGATGTATTCTATATTTGTGGCATTGTGATCGTGTAAGTGTATTGAGAGCTTCTAGGTCTGTGTTACTCCATTTCACTACTCCAAATGAGTAGGTCAATACTGGTATACCATCAGTATTTATAGCTTTTGTCTTGTTTCTTGCTGTCAATTCTGTTTTCAGTATTTTTGTTAGTCTTTGTCTATATTTTTCATTTAGTTCTTCTTTAATATTTGTATTATCTATTCCTATTTTTTGTCTGTATCCTAGATACTTATAGGCATCTGTTTTTTCCATCGCTTCTATGCAGTCGCTGTGGTTATTCAATATGTAATCTTCCTGTTTAGTGTGTTTTCCCTTGACTATGCTATTTTTCTTACATTACTATTATTATTTCCTTTATTATTTAATGCTTCACCATTTACAATTTTTTTTACTAATTTACTTTTAGATTTACAAATTGCAAAAAGACCTTCAATTCTTTGTCTTCCATTTTTAGTTGTTACTCTATGTGGATTGAATGTTTCTGTAAACTCTTTACAATTTAAGCAATAAATGTGATAATTATGTGAAATATGATTTTTCATTTATATATATATAAAAAATTTATATACATTAAAATTTTTTAATTAAGTTAAAATAAATCTAATGATTTTGGTACTTCTACATCTTCATCTTCATTCTTATCTAAGCTTTTATTAATTTGTGATTCTAATGAATTAATGTAACTTTCTACTAAACCAATGATAACTTATGCATTAAGAACACTTTTTTTATTTTGTTTGTTTCTTTGTTACAATGTTGCATAATACCATCCACACTACCATTTCTTTGCTTTAAATCTAAAAGAAACTTGTTATAATCCTCTTTATTAACGTAATTAGTAAATTGCGTTAGAAAGCTTGAAATATTCAGGTTTTGTAACATATCTCTTTTCTAAGTACTGTTTAGTAACAGCAGCCTTTGCATCAATTGGACCATTTACATTAGAAAGTCTTATATTTTTAAAGCCAATATAACCTTCTGTTTTTTAAAAATAACTTTAAATTCTTTTTGAAATTGTTTAAGTGCATTAGTTATCTATGGATCTATTGATAATTGAAGTTCTCAGTAATGTTTTCAATTTTTTCTAAATTAATGTGAACGTATTAACTACTTGTTCATTTTGTTTAAAAAAATGTATCTTACTTCCAAAAATGTCCATTTATTAAATCTAAAATATCATTAAAATTATATTTTTCAGAAAACAATTTTAAAACAAATAGATATAAACGGCCAGATATTTCTTCATAAAAGTTTTGAATTCTTTCTGTATTGTAGTATAGTTCATTTTTCCTTAATAGTTAACTAAGTGTATTGGTGTATTAACACCAAATGGATCAAAAACAGCCTTTTTATTATTATTTTTATATTAACAGAACAATGAGTACCACGATTATCAGATGTATCCAAATTAACTATACTACATTTAATTTTAGATGGTTTATTTGGCAGTTCATCAATCATGTATACAACACGAAAATTTTTTTAAAAATTCTTTCGTTAATTTTTCTATATCAAAATTACTTAATGCAGTTGGATATTTATTAAATATTTTTTGAAATAATTTTTGTTTTCCTTATTTCTGCGCCAGCAGTTTTCTTATGTCTTTTTTTTGTATCTTTTAATTCTTTATCATTTTTCTTTTTATTTAATAGTGCATTGACAATGGCTGCAGAACCAGCTAAACAAGGTAATGCAGCTAATAATAATGGTAAAAATCCACCTTCATGTTGTGATAGTCCTACATTCAATTATTTTTTTAACAACAGAAATACCTAATGTAATAAGTAAATTTCCACCAATTTTTTATCTTTATAATTTTTTTTACGCTTTTATGGTTCAGTTAAAATGGTTCAGTTGCATTAAATTGTTTATTATTTAATTTTAATTTAATTGATTTTGTTTTTGTTTTGGCAGTAGGTAGCAAAATATAATCAGTCGTAAATTTATTTGTTTATATCATTAAAAATTTAATAAAGATTTTTGTATAGTTTAAAAATGAATAATGATATTTATATAATTTAACAATTTATAAAGATTTTTATAATCCGCAACCATTTTCGTCAAATTAACATTAATTCCCCTACCCAATTTTCTTTTTCCATTCGTTATTCCCGTAACTGTTGTTGCTGCTACTTTTTCACCAAATGTATCATCATTTGCATACATTCTTTCTTTTACATCCAACTGAAGTTCTGTACCAGCTATATGCCTTTTTTCAAAATCTTTATTATCTCTGTAAACAATAGCATGTGTTTTACAAGATTCATCTAATGGATTTATACCTTTATCACCTTTAGCTAATCTTTTTTCTAATTTTGTACCTGGACGACAATAATTATAACCTGGAAGATGCATTTCAAATGGTAATTTGTTAAATAAGTATTTACTAATCCTTTTCCATATTTATCACTTTTCCAAAATCTATGTTGAAGATTGTTTAAAAATCTCTAAATATGGAATTCCTTTTGGATTATCAATTATAAAATCGCTGTATTTTTTTGTTATCATTTGTGCAATACTAACGTTTTCATTATGATAATTCTTATTTTCAGCTAATTCTTCACCACCAATTACTGTTAATCTATCAGTTAATTGTCTAACATAATTTAACCAATCATATTTAATTGATTTAACTGTAGGTTTTTTAATTAAACTTTTACCTTTTCGTTTTAGGATCTATTATCTGAGGAATCTACTTTGTTTTCTTAAATTTGGAAAGTAAACATCAACAACTTCTTTTATTAATAATTATATTTATTACCTCTACTTGATCTTTTTTTATTTGGATTATTATCAGAATATAATGCTCCTGAATTAAATAATATATGTGCATAAACTGATAACTCTACAGCATCAAACTTTTTGTTTAAATCTTCCACTTAAATCTTTCACTTAAAAGTTTCATTAATCTATCTGTACCTTCATATGTTTTATCAGCAATTTTTAAATGTTCACCGTTAAATTCTACAGGCATATTAGCAACATATTGAAACATACCAACAGGTACTTTACCTTCACTATGATTAATATATTTTAACACATCTTCACCAACATTTATCTTTTAAGTTTCATTTATATATTTACCTTTATTTTCGTTTATATTTTTATTTTAATTTATATCTTTATTTTTATGTTCTTCTTCATATTTATTTAATATATCATTAATGTCTGTTTCACTCAATGTATAATTATATTTTCCAGGAATAACATCAGACCAATCTGTTAATGGTTGAATTGGTGATAAATCTACAAAATCTCCTATATTATGATGAAATGGAATCATTTGTTTTTCAATTTCCGTATTTTCTTCAATTGCTTTTAAAACATTATCACTTAGACCGTCAATACGTTATTTTCCTTTTTCAATAGCATCTATAACAGGTTGATCTTCCGGAATGAGATTTTTACACTGCAGCGGAGTGTGCGCTGATATGAAACTTCCTGGCAGATTAAAACTGTGTGCAAGTGCACTTGCCTGCGAAAGGCAAAGGTCCTGATTTAGAGTCTCGGTTGGGCACACAGTTTTAATCTACCAGGAAGTTTCAGGTTGATCACCCTTTTTATATTTTTCATATTCCGTTCATGGTAGGTTTTTCCAAAGTTTAAATTTTTCCTTTAGTTCTTCAGCTCACTTCCTATTTTGTTTTGTTTTTTGACAATTTCTTTATCACAATTTGCAAACATTTATTAAAGAAGAAAAACATTAACAATTTGTTTAATAACTTTATCATGAATTTTTTACATTACTTTACAAATTCTTGATACTTTGGTTGTTCTAAACTTTTTGAATAAATAAATAAATGTTTAATTTTATTCGTTTAACATTTATATTTACATTTATGTTCACACTTACGTTTACATTTATGTTTATGTTTATGTTTTTGAAAATGTATTTCATTTCTGAAGATACCTTTGTTTGATTTTCTAGACATATCTATTGTTAAAAAACCAAATTTATCATTCCAACATTTGATACATATTTCTTTAAAGTTATCAAACTTTAAATCTCCACCAACAAACTCATGGTAAATATGATTTAAATTTATGTCTTCTTGTCTAAATACATTTAAAAATTTAAATTATCTCTAACTAACAGTTTTGGTATTTTTGAATAAGTTTGAGCTATGTATAAACAATCTATACCTTTGTGTCTGACTCTAGTAAGATAACCTCTAAGAATATCTTTATTTTCTAGAATAAATTATTTATTTTACGTTTAAAAGGACAAAATATGTTACCTTGTGTGACTGTAGAAAAAGTTTATAGTTTTAAACAATTACATAAAAAACAAATTTTCCATCTGTAGTGAATTCAGCCTACAGTACATGTGAGATTATGTGACAGTCAATAACATAAACAAATATTTCTGTAAGTGGAATTTAGTAGTACATTTACGCATCATCATTTTAAATAAAATAGACAAGTACCTTTATACAAACTATGTCACATTCTGTGACTCTAAACAAATCATAATCTGGTGCTCATATAAATAATTTCATAAAGACAATGTTATTTTACTTCACTGGTTGTGAATTCACAGTTTTTGAAATATGAAAGTACATTTTGACAAAATATGTTACTTTCTGTGACTTCAGTATGTTCGGTAATGTGTTCGTCAGTTACGAGTCATATTGTCAGTCGACTATATATTTTGTTTGAGTTGTGTAACACACATCGTCATTGTTCTTTAAGAGAAAACACTTGTATTTTATGTAGCTGCGAATTGGTATGCTGACATTTGGTGTGATCTGTTTTTCCTATGTATGTATCTGATGTAAAAGATATCATGTTCAATGCAGAAAAAATTTTTCGAATAGCAAAGTACATATAGTAAGCAATTTAATGTGGTTTCTCCATCCGTAGTGCTGCGCTGTGCTGTGTCACCTGTTACCAAAATAAACCATTACTAAATTATATTCATTACATACTAACATCTTCATTCTCGTCTCTCCTTTGTACTTCATGTCATCTCTCTGAATAGCCTATAATAAAATATTCATTGTTAATAATCTTCAGCGCATGGTATGACTTAAATATCTCTCTGTATTACCTATAACAAAATTTTCATGGTTAATAATCGTCAGTGTACGGCATGACTACAACATCTCTCTGCATCTGGAATATCGCGTCAGCTCTCGGCATGACCTGTAAAGCACTTATCCACATTTCTCCATATTCAGTACTTGTATTATAATTAAAACTACGTTTATTTTGGTGAACTATGGCAACAATGCTGCATCACGGGTTAAAGAATACATCTAATTGCTACTACTGTATGAAAATCATTTGTACGTGTTATACATTTACATTTAAAGTAGTCTTGTTAATTGCTTCACTTGCCTTACATAATGTGAAATAAATTTCCTGCGAGAATGCTTCTAAGACTGATTTTAATGTTCAGTGTATTTATCTGTGCTCGAATCGAGGTGACCTGTTGTGCACGTAAATGACCCATTAGTAGCTCACTGTATTCGGGCTTGCTGGAATGTGTCAAAAAGCTCATTGTTATACTCTGTCAATATGTATCCCTGTAAGAAGGTTTTTCTATTTTAAGAATTTTTTTATGTTTGACATATGATCGTTTCCTCTCGATTTGTTTGTTCTGAGTGTCTCAATGTGTGCTACATTAGCATGCGGAATATTCCGAATTCTGTACGGTCCTGTGTATAGAAGTTCAAATTTTTTGCATCGTTTCTTCCCTTTATGTGACAGATAATGGGTACAACCTAGTACCTTATCGCCAATCTCGTACTTGTGTAATCTACTTACCTGCTTCTGCTGTCTCTTCCGACGATCCGCAGCTTGTTTAATGTTCGCTAGTGCCATGTCTATTATCTCACAATGACGAAGTCTACGCTTCTTTGGAAAAGTAATCATTTCAGTAAGTTTATTCGGTGGGTCTTTATTCGTCAGTATTACAGTTGGTGAGAGCATCGTTGACTCATTAGGTATTGCATTTATTACTTCCTGAAACTGTGAAATGTATTCGTCCCATGTTGTATGCTTTCTGTGGAAATAAATTCTACAAAGTTTCCCGATCTCTTTCATTATTCTTTCTGACGGGCTAGAAGAACTGTGATATCTTGATATGTAAATTGGTGTTATGTTCTTACTCTCTAAGATTTGTTTCCATATGTCTGACCTAAACTGTGGTCTGTTATCTGAAATAACCTTCTATACATGTCCTACTATTGACAGAAGATCTCTTACAAATGCTCTTGATACTGTTGCTTTCCTTAGTGGAGAAAATTTACAAATTTGTATGTCAGTTCTACAGCTACTAGAATATAACTATAACCCTTACTTGTTCTGGGGATTTGACCGAAAAGATCTACTGCTGTCACGTGTCTTAACTTAACCGGTATGATGGGATACAGTGGTGGAATATGTGATACTGTAGACGATTTAGCTTTCTGACATATCTTGCAGGATTCTATAACTTCGCGAATGTGTTTTTCCATAATGTTGAAGTGACAATTTTGTCGCAGAATTAGAAGGCATTTCCTAGCTCCGTAATGTGCATAGCTTAGGTGCGTATACCATATCAATTTGTTTCTGATCCCTTCTGGAACGCATAAAAGCCAATTGTTGCCGTCTGGGTACAAGCGAATAAACAGAATATTTTGATGTATAGTGTAATTATGTCTGATTTTTGCGTTGCTCTTGTCTCGCCAAAGCGTTACAATCTCTTTTAGTGTTTCATCTTTCTGCTGTTCTCTCTCTATGTCCTGTAATGCTGTTGATATAAAGTTTTCGAAAGCTACTTGTTTGATATACATAATACAATGGCTGTTGTGGCAGAAGGTATTTTCTTTCACTAGTCGTTTATGCTGAATAGATCTCGATAGTGCGTCGGCAACAATATTCTACGTGCCTGGAATGTGGGCAATAGTAAAGTCGAACTCTTGTAGATATAATTTCCAATGGCTTAATCTAGCATGCGTAAGTTTTGCTGATAATAAAAACTGGATTGCTCGGTGATCGGTATATACTGTGGTGTGTCTTCCATTTAGATAATGACGGAATTTCTTAAATGCCCATACTACGCATAGCATCTCTAATTCTATTGCAGAGTAATTGCGCTCTGCTGGAGAAAGTACCCTGCTTGCAAACGCAATATGGTTAACGATTGTCTTACCGTCCTCCTCTACTTCCTGGAAAATAAGTACTCCTAGTGCTGTAGTTGAACTATCTGTTTCAATGGAAAAGTTTTGTGTTGGGTCAGGATGCGATAACGAAGTTGCCCTTAGTAGCGCATCTTTCAAATTCTCGAATTCAGCTTCAGCGTCTTCATTCCATGACCAAATTGTGTTTTTACTTGTGAGCTGGTGTAGCATGGGTGTGTCTAATGCTTTATAATGAATGAATTTTCTAAAATAAATAATAAGGCCTAAAAAGCTCCGAAGTTCCTTCTTATTTGTTGGCACGTTGATATCTTTCAATGCTTGTAATTTGTCGGAGTCTGTTGCAATACCTGTTTGTGAAATGAAATGACCTAGAAATTTTATTGAGGCTTTTCCAAATTCAGATTTATGGAGGTTTATAGTTACACCGTCCTCCTTGAATGTATTCAGTAATTGTTGAAGGGTGTGATTGTGCTGTTCCCAGTTTTCTGCAGCGATTAGAATGTCATCTACATATGTAGTAATTTTGTTTTTAAGATCCTGTGGGAGAATTGTATTCATGCCTCGTATAAAGGCTGTAGACGAAATCGTTAGTCCAAACGGAAGTTTGGTAACATTCACCAAAGCAAAGGAATGCGGTATACTTTCGGCAATTTGGATGCAACTGGATTTGCCAAAATCCTGATTTGAGATCGAGGGTGGTATATATAGAGGTGCCATGAAACTTTTGCAGTAACTCTTCTAACGTATGTGGTCAGTCAGATTCTGTAATGATTATTTTATTAACCTCACGTGAATCTAAAACTAAATGGAGTGATCCATCCTTCTTTTCAACGATGTGTAATAGATTTATATATTGGCTTGCTGTTGGTTCAAACTGTTTTATGACCTGATCAGTCATTGCTCGTAACTCTTTCTTAACTGCTTCTGTGTATATACATGGGATTGGATAGTGTTTTGCTTTGAAAGTCTCGTGTGGTTTCACCTGAAACTCATGCATAAATCCTGTCATGGTTGCTGGAACATTGTTAAAAACTGTTTTATGTTGTAAAAGAATATTTTCTAATTATGTGCGTTCTGTGTCGACTTCTACTATACTGTCTCCAGCCTTGCGTGTAATTGTCTCTAATATATTATACTCCTGTTCCTCTGCCATATCGTTATTATATGTATTCATGTATAGTGTGAGATAACAATCGTTATCTTTAGAATCTGCAATAATCTCGATCCTGTGCATATTTTGTTCTTCTGAGGATACTGTGTTTTGAAATCTCACTACCACTTCAGTGTCTTCCTTCTGTAATGTTAGGTATGACAATTTAAAGTCAATCTTTGTGTAGTACTGTACGAGAAAATTCATTCCTAATATTATATCAGTTGTTAAATGTGGAACTATCCAACAATTACTGTGGAAAGTTTGCCCTGCAAAAACAAACGTTAATTGTGTCTGTCTTTTGATTTCAATGATTTTTCCTGGAAATGCTCCCTTAACTTTAGTTTTGTGTAATGAGAATACTGGGTAATCATTATTGCTATTGCATCTGTTAAATGTGTCTTCATTAATTACGCACATTGGTGAGCCTGAATCAATAATTGCTAAAATACTTTGTGACTTTAAATTTATCTGGATTATTGAGTGGCATATAGTTTTCTACATGATCGGATTTTCGTGTAACAATGTGTCTCGCACATCGTCGAATGTAATGGCATTCTCTATAACTATCTTTTCTCTGTCCTTATCCATAGTGTCGTCATTTAGAGATTCATCACAGGCTATCTCTAGTCATAAATGTTCTGACATTTCATTTTCTGTCGGGGAGTGTTGTGTGTTGTCTATGAGCTGTACTGTTCTACCGTTTTGATTATTAGCAGTAGGTGGCAGATGAAATCTTCTGTCTGGTACGTTCATACGATAACTTGGTTGTTGTGCACTGTTTGAATTTCTATGACAATTATCATTGTAGAATGTTCTTTATGGTCGGTGTTCGTTTTCTATCCTTCTGTCGTCATAACTGTGGTTATACGGCGAGGCACGCGTGTTTTTCTGAAAAGGCTGTCTTTGTTCTTTTTTTGTATTTTGCGGTTGACCCATGTAATTGTTTGCACCTGTCGCATTTTCCTGGCGATGAGTCATGTGATAGTTTGACTGGTTCGGCATTTCCTGTCGTATATGTGTCATGTTATTTGGATGGCTTTGTTGTTGTTTTGAATTGTAATGTACATTGTTATTATACTGCTGTTCATTGAATCCCTGTGTGTATTCTTGATTGAAGTTTTCATTTTCGCTGCAAAAGCGTTTATTATGATTGTTATTGCCCTGGTTAACGTTATGTCGTGAAAAGTTCTTATTAACAAATGCATAATCTGCCTTGTGTACCTCTAGCAATTGCAGGATGTCTCTAAATGCGTACACATTGTCCTTTTGCTGGCCTGTTAATAATGACACATTTAATGCTCTGGGGAGTTTTGAAATACACATCTGTATTAATGCGGATTGACTGTATGGCTCATTGAGGTATTGGTTTTGTTCAACCATATACTCGAAAAATTGTTTGATTGTTGAGAAAGTAGAACTCTCGAAATTTGGCAGACTAATTAGCAGATATTTAATGCTTCTCTGTGTGGTATCTGACCACTAAGCTGCTAGAAATGCTTCCTGGAATGCTTCTACTGAAAAACACTGTCTAGCAATTGGTCGCATTCTTCTCGCTGGTTCCCCTTCAAGAAAACTATTAATAAATTCTAGCTTATTTTGAACTGGCCATGATGGTGGGAGTGCCACATTGAATTGTTGGATCCAGTCCAGTGGATGTATTTGCGCCCTGTCGTTTTTAAATGTTTTAAACTTTCTCACTGAAAGGAAATGCATGTGGTCGAAACCGTCATGTCTTTGTGTGTAATTATTTTCGTAATGTTGTGAATATGAATTTGTGTGTCTTTCTGTCTGGTTAAGATCTCTTACTCTCTGAAGTCTACCGACGTTATATGTATTGTGCATCTGAGGCATGTTGTAATGGTGTGTGTTCTGTTGGAATTGATTGTTTGCAGTTGTTTCTTGTGTGTCAGCTATCATTTCCTCTAAAGAATTGATTTTCGGATGTAACAAATTATTACGTGATTCTAGGTCTGCGATTGTTTGTTGCACATTTGTAATTTGTGTATCTTTACTATTAGAAATCTGTTGAACTGAGGCTGGTGTAGTGTCATCTGACTTACTGTCGTTGGTAGTATCTAACAGGTCTATTCTTGCAGTGAGTTCGTTGATCTTTTCTGTAAATTCGTTTCGTAATTTACGATTACTTTGGTTACTTTCTTAAAATTTGCTTTCAAATTTTCTGAGTCTTGATTGATTTCTGTGTGTTCCATTTTGTCAGTTAGCGTCAGAACTTCTTCTGTTAATTTATCCCTAATATTCTGGATTTCAGTGTGTGTAGAAGTTTTCGCCTCATTGTATGTGATTGGATTTCCGTGAGCCTCTCTTGTATTTGAATATTTGTCTCCTTAACCGTTCCGATTTCTTCCGAAATCGAGTGTATGTGATTGTCCACGTAAGTTTTTCCCTGAGCAAACATTCTTTTTGTCGTCCTGTCGCTGTTTATTAATTGTTTGTGATAGTTCTTTTCGTTCTTTATTCTGCGATCGCACCAGTTTGCGGTGACGTATCAAACAGTTTTCTGTGTGATTGTTAAAACGTTCATCAATGTGAGCGTTTTGTTTAGAAAAGTTCTCTGTCATTGTTTCTCGTATGCTTACCGTGAATGCTTCTTGTTTATCTGTTATTTCTTGAATCTTGGCGTGTAATTCTTGGTTTGATTTTTCAGCGACTGCTTGAATTTCTACTTTGATTTCGTGTTTTAGATTTTGGTACATGTTGTCTAATTTCTGATCTGTGTGTGTGCGTTCTGCCTTGATTTCGTTTTTTGGGTCTGCTGATTCTTGTGCCCTTCTGTTAAAGTTTTGATTCATGTCTTGTCTCATTTGTAGCAAAAATGCCATTATTGGATCCGTTTCAGATTGACTTCTGTGTGTATTTTATTCGTTGTTAAAGGTTGTACATCTGTGTTCATTTGAACATCCTCAGACGATTGTAATCGTGTCACCTCTTCTGTGGTTTCGGAATTTTTGTCACGAAAACTGTGGTATCTGCTACGCAGATTGTGTAGCGTTTGAATCTGTTTCGGCACGTAATGGAGTCACACTGTTTGACTGCATTATAGTGGTTTCGTTACTGAAACTATTATGTCTGCTACGCGTAATTTGTGGCTGTGTAGCGTCTGTTGTATTTAAAAACAAATTATTTTGCACTAATGTCTCATTATCAGTTGGCATATCTGAAGTTGATTGTTCGTCAAAAGATTCCATATTATTACTACTCTCGAATGTCTGTTCACCTAACGTTTCACTATCGGGTTTTTCACACGTATTATTTCTCTCTATTCCTGAAATGAATTTCTCGTCAGTATTTCCTACTCTTTTATCATTTTGAGAACGAGTAATTATTCTGCGGGACATTGTCTATAATTAGCACACGCAACAAAATATGTCACTGTTTAAAGCGGATTCAACACTGAACAAACACTTTTCAACGCAGAATCAATAGAGCAAACAGAATTGCCGATGGGCTGTGAATTAAAGGTATACAGTTTAGTATAAGCGTTGCGCCACTTAACACTAGCTTATTCATACAATTGTCAGAGTCAGTATATTCATTTTCACAGTAGATTCACTAAAGAGTCTTACCGATTGGATGTCGCCAAGTGAAACCTTCCCGTCTCCTGTATATCTCTTTTGTTATTACGCAACCTTCTCTTGTACAATAACCTATGTAACTTTCCCTTAGGATTTCTATCTCTTGCTTAATATTAACAAATGAAATCATCCCTTTGAAATTTATTCTCTTTCTCATTCTTCACATACAAATTTTAATGCTGCTTATTAAAAGTGATTTTCTGATTATTTCGACGAAACATAGAATGTGTCGTCGTCGTGGCCCTCAGTCGTTATGTGCAATAACCCAAAACTGTTCCTTACCTTTTTTACTGATACTGGATCGCCATCTGACTGCTACATCGAATTGCGACATGAATATACTGACTCTGTTTTACTATACTCTACTAGCTGCTGGTGGGCTTTCATAATAAGTGGCTGTATTTATTACCAAAGCTGACGTTATTCTTTAGTAGCAAAGCTGACGTTATTCTTTAATTAATTTGACTGAAGTTACGTAATTCATAGTTAAACATTTTCTTGACAACAATAAAATTTTGTAAAGTTTTACGATGATGGTTTTTGGGATGGATTATAATTAGAAATGCAATATTGCTGGCAAAAGGTAATTATATTCTGAATGAAATGATTTTACAAACGTTCAAATGGGACTTACTTTTTACAATAATCTTACAACTAGCATTGCACAAACATACCTTCAGTGGTCTTGAGTTTCGCGAAGAAAATAATTCAATAATATTAGTTCCTCTTATGATAATAGTTAGTTGATGTCTCTGTACATCCGTTTATAATCTCTTGTAAATCATAGCTGGTGGTTGGCAGGCACACTACTCCTCTCAACCTCTCGCTTCAGACCTGCTACCAACTCGCTTCACATCTCGCTTACTACCGACTTCCTACGAACGCTAAAGTGCGGTCTCTCCCACCAATAATGCTTTCTGGTGCAGACAATCCCTGCTACCATTACAAAATGTATCAATGCGCGGTATTTCCCGCTCTTTTCTTCAAATGAATCCATATGCGGTCTCTCCCGCCCTTTTTAAAATTATATCAATTTGCGATCTCTGCCGGCCGGAGTGGCCGTGCGGTTCTAGGCGCTACAGTCTGGAACCGAGCGACCGCTACAGTCGCAGGTTCGAATCCTGCCTCGAGCATGGATGTGTGTGATGTCCTTAGGTTAGTTAGGTTTAATTAGTTCTAAGTTCCAGGCGACTGATGATCTCAGAAGTTAAGTCGCATAGTGCTCAGAGCCATTTGAACCATTTTTTGCGATCTCTCTTGCCAACAATACTTTGGTGCAGACATTCCCTGCTACCACAATTATTTCCAACATGACAAATATTAATTATTCCTACTTAATCCTATCAATAAAATATAAACATCTTTCATAAATTGTGGTTTGACAATAGACAATAGAAATATACACGTCTTACAATCTTTCAACAGCTAAGAAGTGCAGAAGAATGACTGGCTGCCATAAATATGGAAGACTGAGTGATGTTGTGCAGGAGCTGTCTGTAATGGTAGCGTCTTAGGTCCCTAATCAGGGCTGTTGTTTGGTCGCAGCTTCAGCCCTGGGTACTTCTCATATTTTAACTGACTCAGCTACAGTTCTGTCACCAATTCTGTGACGAAGTTTTATCTATACTGTCTACACTGCACATCAAAGTATATTTTTAAAGTCCTTTATTTTAACTGACTCGACTACAATCCTGATACCAATTCTGTGTACTAAATTTTAGGTATACTGTTTATACTGCTTCTCAAAGTATATTTTTAAGTGACATCTTTCTTAGGCAATGGTCAACAACATGTACAAATTTTAAAAAACGCATAAAACTGTGCTCTCTTCAATAATGTTATTTTATTTTAATAAAATTTTATTTAAAATAATAAAATAACATTATTACAGACAGCACAGCGTTATGCATTTTTGAAATACATTTTTCAGGACTTGCCAATGTACTTCATCTTTAAGTGTATACACACCTATCCCAGTATATTATGCACATCATATTCCTAATAAAACACAATGAACGGCCATGAAATTTTTCTTATATTTATCGTTGGGAACGTAATTCATCATTAATCAATGTTAAGGCCAGGAAATTATTTGTCTCAAAGTATGAAATAAAACATATTTGAGAAACATCTGATGCACCTTATTTTCTGTAGATGATTTCGAACATCACTCAAAAGAATTTTAGATTATTCGCTGATCTATTTTGTTTTCCTTAGGTAAATTATTTCACGAAACATTTTTACCGATTTCTTTCATTTCTTATTTCATGTTTTATTCAGAAAGCATGACCTTATTAGTAGGGGGACTACAGGGATGATGCACCACATCCATTGTTGCAGATGTATCCAAGATGGCGGCAATGACGTCATCCAACATGGTGTTGTGTAGACTTGGCAACAGTGCATGACGTCATCCAAGATGGCTGCTATAACGTCATTCAAGATGGCGGATTTTGGTGGGTAGATAGGTCAATTCGGCCATCTCCACTAACTTAACACTGCCCTCTCCTCACCCAGAAAAATGGCAGGAAGTTCAAATGCCAACAGGATAATGCACCACACCCCGTTACCTCTACTAAACAAAGAAAATTGCGGGAAGATAGCTCACTTGGCCTACCTCCACTAACCTAAGTCATCCGACTGCCACCTCCTCCTACGAACTGGCGCCAAATTTGAATTCCAACAGGATAATGCATCACACTGCTCTTCACTCTACTAAGCAAAGATAGTCGGATCTATACAGTCACCGTTATACCGACGTTGCAGAATTCCAAGGTGCAGCCCCCATATGCGAGACGCCTCCTAGCAGCAGATGTCTTTACCGCCAATGACACAGTAGCACACCGTGCATTGCTCCTAGCACGATAAGACACACGCATTTAACTATACATAACTACCCAGCCTTGCTCTTGCCTCGCCACGAAACGTACACGTCGCGACTCGCCACCTAAAACGTTCTCAATGTTATTCTTACGTCACATGGCTTTGTGAAAAAAATAAAAACCAAGTCTAGCTTTAGTAAATTCCCTAGTCCCCAAGAAATACTTAACCTGTGCTTTTGTACTAGTTTTCGTCTTCTCTTAGCTTTTATACACGAAAATTCTTGCCCTAACAGAACCTGTTTACGAAAATAACATCGAGTGCACACATCCCAGCGCTCCTAACGTCTTACCCTTCCAGATTTCAACATACGTAAACGTTCCCTCCGCTATGTAGAGACTCCTATATCCCAGCACAAACGATGGTGCATTCTGATTTGCTCTTATCGAATTTACACGCCAAATTACTTATGCCGCCGGTATCGAAGCACCATCCACCTATTCCTTCCCGGACTTCCAGCGGCTATTTTACACAGATTGCTAAATCGTATTGACAGTTAAACGCGCAAAATTGTCTCCACGTTATCAAATACATACCAAACTCACAAGAATATTGGAAGCCCGGAATATATTTACCACTGTAACTACAACAAAATACTACGATTTCTGCTACAGTCTGACACAAATCATTGTAGAGGTAATGTCTCCTCTTGACGACTGTGCTTCAGTATCTATAGTGCATATAATTTTCCACGTAAGAACACTCTCTCATACCCTCGTCGTTATCGATGTGCTGAATCTATACGTCCCTCATGATAGGACACACAGTCACCTAATAGTCATGCCATAACACAAACCATACTAACTTTACAATCCAATATATACACGTTTTATTACAATACAATATATACACATTTTACACGACGAAACGTCCCCTTAGAAAAATTATACATGACTGTGCTTAAACTGACACACAATATTTATTTAGCGCAACGCAATCTGACTTTCAATAATCCCTACAAAAGAATGGCCCTGACTAACATTAACCTATACCTTTCACAAATCACTTACCTCACAAAAATCTTCGTTACTCGAACTACTGCAATACAGCGAGCGCCACTACTGCCAGGTAAATAAAAGATTCAAACTACGGAAGGCACTACCTACTGATAGGCATAGTTAGCTAATGAAAGATTTTAATAGAGAACAAACAATGTATTTACCTTAATAGTCATAATATATATAGCAGTTCATGACAATCATTCTTACAAATGTACTGTTTCTGGTGGACACACCTCCAGATTACCCATTCTCAAAAATCCGCCATCTCATTTCCCCACATCCACCACTGCTGGCGGCTCACCTCCAACTGCCGCTGCCCAACACTACAATGGCAGACAACAATGCAAACCAGCCGCAGACTGCACACAGCACAGCCAGTGATTTTCATACAGAGCGCTACGTGGCGATACCAATATAAAAACCTAAAGAGCCTACTTACTTAGCCCCCATGCTCCCCACAAAAAATTTTGCAAATTGTTTTGGGCACTGGCCAATACATATTTGTTAAAATTTTTCATAATTACAATAACAAAGAAATCAAATGCACACACTTATTGATACAATGTTGGTCAAAAGCTAAAATTTTCTCACAGTCCACAAAGACAGTCCTGATCGTTCATCACAGTAAAATTGCAGTGTTTTTCTCAAAGTCTGAGCAGTAAAAGAAAATGCACACGGAAGTAGTGGATTTCCATGCAGTCTTGAAGAAGTAGTGTTGTCCTTCCAACAGAAAGATAATGCTGACTCTTGACATGCAGACAGGTAATGGGCCACAACAGAGCAAACCCACAGCAGAGTCAGTCGAAGTTTTGAAGAATACTGGTAGGTAGGTCATCACAGAGCAGACCCATTGTAGTCCTGATAGAGATTATGGTATTGGTGGGCCACCAGAGGTGCAGACCCACTGCAGTCCTTGTAGAAATAATGGTACTGGTGAGTCAGCAAAGGTGTAGACCCACTGTAGTCCTCGTAGAAATAATGGTATTGGTGGGTCGTCAAAGATGCAGACCCACTGTAGTCCTTGTAGAGATGGCCAGCTGCCATCTGTTGTGACTGTGCAAGTGCACAATCACCATTGAAGAGTCTTGCGGATAATATAGCAAGTCCATAACCACCACTTGTGCACTCACAAAGTTTTTGAAATTGTCCTTAGAACCAGCAGTGCTGTTAAAGAGTCCCTTGCTGAATTATTAACACACGTGCAAGCAGTAACAGTCCCAACTTCTCACATACTGTGCACATATTATGACCAACAGAAACGTGTGCACTGAAGTGAAACTTAATTTGAAGAACTGGTGTCTATACAACTATAAATTTACAACATAAAAATACAATTACAAAGGTACAAAATAGATCATTAAAGAACATAACAGTACAAATAACATTTGTAGTAACACAGGCTTTACAAAAGAATAGAAATAAACATATACATCAGTGCTACAGGAATTGTGATATAAGTAAATACATAAAAGATCAGAATAGCTTTTGAAACATCAACTTCACACATGAGCATTAAAACAGAACAGAATAAATAATGTCTAAATATCTTTACAAAGAAAATAACATATCATTAAAAAAATTCTACAACATAACTCATATCAGCTAAACATATAAAGACAGGAAAAACACAAATATACAAGAGTACACAAACACATAGCGGAATAACAGAAAAGGAAAGGACAGGGTTTGTTTTACTGCAGTATCTTGCAAACAAAACTTTCTTTACTTCTTGGAGATCTCCCTTCGTTCTTCATTATTTCAAAAAGTGCTGTCTATACCTTCTTTCTGTACTTTTTTCGTAAAACTTCTCAATGCATTTCTTCCAATTCATCGCAACTCATTCTCTTATATAGTCTACCCTCTCTTAAGTTAACTTAAATCTACTGAGCTCAGATGCATAAACTAAGGGACGAGGCAATGCAGCAACACATAACAAATTAACACAAACAGCAATGATATAAAAATACAAACTGGCAAAGCAAGCTACAGTAAATCTAAATTACCAAGCAAATGTAACATAACAACTAATACAAGCCAATGTGCAGCAACAAGAAAAATAAATCAGTAGTAAAACTGGCTTAACAGAGTAATACAAAGTGACATTCAGTAGCACTATGCATGGCAAACAGCAGCAGCAAATGCTATAACTAATACCTAAACATGACAAAGCTCAAGCAGAAAAAATATTACAGTAAAAATGGCCATGTTTAATACCTACGTCACATCTTAACACTAGAGTGATGCATCACGATAACTTACTCTACCAAAAAAATTACCAAGTAGTTGAAAAGAAAATTATGTATGCAGTTACTGTTATTAATCTCTTCTTATTGTTCTTTCCATTCCAAGTGCTCC
Source organism: Schistocerca americana (assembly GCF_021461395.2). NCBI lineage: Eukaryota > Metazoa > Arthropoda > Insecta > Orthoptera > Acrididae > Schistocerca > Schistocerca americana. Next base: position 652,349,551 of record NC_060130.1, on the reverse strand, counting down.
TTTTTCGAAGAATGTGGATCATAAAATTATTATTTAATAGATCTGTTGGCAGAAAGTGTTCACATTAGCAAATGCATTTAATTTTATTTTATAAAACCAATGTTGCAACACAGCTGTAAACCAGATATTAAACAAAATGAGCAATCTCTCAACTAGAAAGACAATAGATGTAAAATGTTTCTCATCATTTCATTAAGCATTTTAGTAAATATCATAAATTAAGAGCTCCACAGTGTAATCATATGTTTTCAAGTTTGAGTATGTCGTATTTGCGATGCTTTGTACAAAGGAATGTCAATAGCAAGCCTCTGAAAGGCACACACTAATGGCTTTTTTCCAGGCGACTGTCGTGCAGCTGGGTGCCCACGACGCATTACACGAAGGTGGTCACTTAACTTTCTTACCGAAATATTTACGACAGCAGTTTACGCTACAGTGACAGTCTCATATAAAAATTTCACAGGTCGAGAATTTGCGTTACAAATGTGTAGAAACAAAATCCTACAAATATAACAGTGTTCAAAAAATTTTCGCCGGCATTGTGATACATTCACGCATTTACACACATTTCATAACTCTTAAAGTGTGATTCTTGGTTTCCAACATCCTTTTTCACAAGTCAGAATCCCTAACCACTACTCATTACTCCTTACCTCATTACACATATACATATTTGTCGACACTTCTTCAATATTTCATCATAATAAATACATATCATAATAAACATTCCTCAACAGCATAATACACATTGTCATAATAATAATAACATCATAAAAACTCAGCCAAATCTCAAAAACGTCATAGCTTCCTGCAATAATTTCAAAGCCTAAAGAAAATTCTCTGCTCATTTCAATAGTGTCATCTACCTCAAACATACTTTAAAATCATGATCCCATACCAAATACATCATTCAAAGCTCTAATAGTATCACAATGGTTCCAAAAAAATATGAACAGTTCACAAAGTACAGACAAAATACAATTTCATAAGTGTGAAGTTATCCAACTGTGTAATTGCGTAAACATCTGTCACTGACATAAAAAAAAGTTTGTCTCTCTTAGTTAAATGATCAGATACCTGTGTAATTATGTGTTAGAGAAATATGGTACCGATGTGTAAAGTTGTATAAGCAAATACCATGTTAGCTAGGCCTCCTTGTGCTTGCCAAACACATGGTACACAAAGTAAGTGTGTACCCCCCTGAGGATTAATGTAATTATACCCTCAGGTGTTACAGATTACAGCAATGGAATGAAATGTATCACGGAAAACTTTCTTTGCAATTCAAAAATCTTGAAAAATAAATGGTTCAAGTACAATATTAATCACTCAAATTCGTGTCCTGTAGCGCTAACTGTGCGTCTTGCTGTAAGATAATTCTGTGGAAGTGTCGTAGTTATCGTCCTCTGTAAGCAAAGTTCTGCTGAAGTCAATGTACTCACCTCATCATAAACGAAAGTGAAATTCTTTGCGTATAGATATCGTAGTTATTACGTACCTTACCGTGATCAAGAAAGTACTATAATGTTACGTATTGTTGTGCTATGGAAAAGGCTGTCTCATTGTAGCTATACCAGAAAAGTTACTATTAAAACATGTTTTACTTTTCAGAAGAATTCAGAAAAACTGTGCAGATATAAAGCAGATACACCGCAAAAGCAACAATGTAAATTGTCTCACAATTTTAGTAGCATCGTGATATAATCGTGTAGCTATCAAAGAAACCAAATGCTAAGTCATCTTTAAACTCACTGAATGTACTTCAGATAAAGAGTATCTTTTGAAGTAAACCAAAATGTTGCATTAAAATCTCATTAGCAGTATATGTTCTAAGTATGTAAGCCCGATAGTTGTTACGTAATAGTGCAACTAACAAGCAAGAATGTACAAATAACAACACTGTGTCATCTGTTCAACTATAACAATGCACTCGTAATTTCTGTTTAAATAAGTTCTCTTGGTTCTTGACTGGATATTTAACTTCAAAAATTGTTGCATGTTAACAGTTTCTAAGTCTGACGAAGCATACTAGTAACGTGAAGTGAAAAGTTTTATGGCAAAGACAAAGTTAAAAAGCAGATTATCTTTCAATAAACGGTTTTACATGTGAAATGTGGTGTAAACATTTACTCTTCCTAGTACGCAGAGTTTCAACTTGAATGCAATTATCATGTGGTATACGTCGGTAAAGAATGCTGGAATTTTTATCAATGTTAGCGCCTACGTTATTTTTCTCTGAGCCAGCCGGCGCACGAGGCTGCCTGCGGTGCGAGTCATTGTCTGTCTCTTTGTTGGCGCGCGTCGTTATTGGGATTAGGAGACCTAACTTCTATAAATTCACCTTGTCGAGAAGGCCCTGCCTTGTTTGAATCCCGCCAGTTCTCATGGAATTCAGGTCTGTCGTTATGATTATATCGTCTGTCGTCATGTCGGTAGTTTCCATAGTTTCTTTTTTGTCGGTCATGTGGTGGAGAATTTCTCCCTGAATCGTAACTGTGCGCTGGACCGTTGCATCTAAAGTTATTCTGTCTCCCTTGATAATAATTATTTTGGTTCCCATATTGTCTGTTTCTCTGATTGTCTCTGTGATAGTCACTACTGCGGAGAGGTGATCTTTCCCTGTAATCTGCCAACGGTTGTCATACGGGTGGTGTCTGTTTTGGTCACGATTTGTGTTGTGAGAATAGCCTTGTCGTGTCCTGTTATTATTTCTTTCATCGCGGAATTGCGACGGATGTGACCTGTAATTGTTGTGTTCCTGTTTTCGCATTCCGCGATTGTCTGTGTCAATTTCTAATTCTTGTAAGACTCCCTGAAAAGCTTCAATGTCGTCTTTGCAACGTCCTGCCAAAATAATGTGCCGTAAATGTTCAGGTAATTTGATTAAGCAAATGCGGATGAGTTCTGAGGGGCTGTATGGGTTTGACAGGTACTCATTCTTGTGCAACATGTCTTCAAAATATTTCACAAGACTGGAAAATTCAGATTTTTCGAAATGTTTCATCATTATGATGCTATGTTTTACTCGGTCTTGTGTAGCTTGAGACCAATATGTTGAGAGTAAGGCACGATAAAATTCTCCTTCGCTGTGGCAATCGTGAAAGACCAATCGCATTCTTACAGCTGGTTCATTCTCTAAATAGCCACACATAAATTCTAATCTGTGCTCTAATGACCAGCTGGGAGGAAAACAATGAGAGAATTGATGAAGCCACGTTTGTGGATGAATGTCGTTGACGGAATTCTTAAATATTTTGAATTTACGTGTAGTAATAAACAGCTTATAGTCAAAATCATCATGTCGGCGAGTCGCATATCAGTCATTATTACTTCGTTTCGGCGGTTCCATCTCAAAATTCGGTGTACCTTGCCAATTTCTTGCATAATTTCCGAAGTACCCTGTGCTTTATTTTGTGGCTGTTCCGTATTTCTATGTCCCTCTTGCCGTATTGGAGCGCGATTGTCCTCTGAAATACGTAATTCTTGTATTACCTGTGTCAGCTGATCTTGTACTTCCCGGATTTCTCTTTGGTGTTGCGTATTAATTTGATTTGGATTTTGTTTGAATTTCCTAATTTGTTCGCACTCTTCTGTGTCACTAAAGACTACCGGTTTTGCGTCATTCAGATTATCATCTACCTTCGTAGATAAATTATTTAGCTGATCCGAAAGTTCAACTACTTTATCTGATAATGAACTAATTTCCGCCATGTGTCTTTCTGAACCAATTTTCAGAGTATCTACTGTGTCCTTCAAGTTTCCCTGACTTTTTGCAAGTTGCGTAACTGAATCGGCAGATGCGACTGAGTCAATTTTAGCTTGCAAGGTCTCATGATTTTCATGAACAATAGTTTGCAGTTCTTTTATGGCTGCTTCGTGATTCTGTAATGCATTTTCATGCTGCGAAAAAATAGGTTGAAAATGCTCACAAATTTGTGTTTTTACGTCATTACAGACTTTTTGACATTTCGATTCAATGTTATGTAAGTCAGTAGTTAAATCTTCACGTGTTTGTTCAAGCATGGTGTCTAACTTTTGAAGCTTTTGCTGTGTTTGTCTTTGATTTTGTTCCATTGTGTCTAACTTTTGAAGCTTTTGCTGTGTTTGTCGCTGATTTTGTTCCATTGTGTCTAACTTTAGAAGCTTTTGCTGTGTTTGTCTCTGATTTTGTTCCATTTGTTGCATTAATTGCAATAATGATGTATTAGTGTCTGGAATCTGTTTCTCTATGCTTTTTGGCAGTACATTTTCACCGGCAACATTCACGTTTTGACAAGCAGAAAATGTGTCTTGACTAATTTGAGAAAACGCTGAGGACCCAAAACCTAAGTCTACAGTATTTCCAATATTGTGTTCTGTCATTTCTGATTCCTGAGGCGAGCTGTTGCCGGCCGATCGATCGATAATGCTTCCCTGTTCACTACTTGTTTCATTGTCTACACCATTATTTTCCGCCCGCTTCATTTCCCTATGCACAATTACCAAATTTCTACTTCGAATGTCTGTTAATTCACTACACAGTGGTGCCGATAAGCTACGCTCGTCGTCACTATTATTTCTCAGTTTACTTTGGAGCATAGTGTTACGTTTTTCACACGCCATTATTGTCACAATATTTCACACGATAACACAGAAAAGCACAATTTGAAGAGCAAAAATAAGAGAACTCATTAACATAGCACTGAAAATAATATCTCGTTAATTGCAAGCGCAGCTGCGAAATACTTTGTGCAAATCTACATGCATGTCACAACTGTTTTACTCTACAACAATGAAAGACTGCAACTACAAAGGAGGTTCTCTCTACAATTACGCGCTAGCAATAAACAATAACTACACTAATTACACAAAGAACAAGAAAAAAATCAGAAGATTCCAGTGCGGTATCCTTGGCTAAGGGTCGACATATGAAACGTCCCCTTAGAACAATTATACATGACTGTGCTTAAACTGACACACAATATTTTTTTAGCGCAACGCAATCTGACCTTCAATAATCCCTACAAAAGAATGGCCCTGACTAACATTAACCTATACCTTTCACAAATCACGTACCTCACAAAAATCTTCGTTACTCGAACTACTGCCATACAGCGAGCGCCACTACTGCCAGCTAAAAAAAAATTCAAACTACGGAAGGCACTACCTACTGATAGGCATAGTTAGCAAATGAAAGATTTTAATAGAGAACAAACAATGTATTTACCTTAATAGTCATAATATATATAGCAGTACATGATATCCATTCTTACAAATGTACTGTTTCTGATGGACACACCTCCAGATTATCCATTCTCAAAAATCCGCCATCTCACTTCCCCACGTCCACCACTGCTGGCGGCTCACCTCCAACTGCCGCTGCCCAACACTACAATGGCAGACAACAAAGCAAACCAGCCACAGACTGCACACAGCACAGCCAGTGATTTTCATACAGAACGCTACATGGCGTTACCAATATAAAAACCTAAAGAGCCTACTTACAACGAACAGTGCAGTTATCTTTTATATCTGTACAGCACCCAAAAAAATTATCGTACGCCTACACTCACACAGGCTATATGTCACGATGCCCCCCCCCCCCCCCCCCCCAGCCCTAGGGAAGCACCGTCAGCCTTTTCTTTCTTTCTATAGACATGACAATCAATGGTCATAAACTACTTTACACTGATCACCATTTCGCACCGACAACTAAACGTCGCAAAATTGTCTACAGATCATCAAATACGTTTGCGCCATTTTCTTAGGGTAGCAGAGGTAGCCCAATAGACCTATCTTCCCACCAAAATTCAAACTTGGCGCCAGTTCCTAGGATGAGGTGGCGGTCAGATGACTTAGGTTAGTGGAGGTAGTCCAAGTTTCCTTTCTCTCGCGCCATTTTCTTAGTTTAGTAGAGATACGCGAATTGACCTTTCTTTACCAGCAAAATTCAAACTTGCCGCCAGTTCCTAGGAAGAGGTGGCGGTCAGATGACTTAGCTTAGTGGGGGTGGCCCAAGTGACATATTTTCCCTCTATTTTCTTAGGTTAGTAGAGATAACCATGGTGTGATGCATTATCCTATTGGAGTTTGAACTTCCTGCCGTTTTTCTGGGGGAGGGGACGAGGGTTAGGTTAGTGGAGGTAGTCCAATTGATCTATCTTCCCGCCAAATTTCAAACTCCCCACAAGGGGGTATGGCAGTTGCGTCATCAACTGATGTCACAGCCTCCATCTTGGATGACGTCATGCACTGTGGATATTAGTACACGTTAGTGCACTTTAGTACACGTTAGTACGTATTATTGCATGTTAGTACATGTTAGCCCTCCAAAACGGGTTGGTAAGGGGACTTGGCGGTCGCCTGAAGATCGTGATGGAGGCTTTAACTATTTCCTTCTGAGTCCAGGCGGGTGTGGCACTCACAAAAAAAGTGACAAATATTGAATATCCCACCTGAGAGGGGGGAGTGGTACTTTTTGAATTTCTCGCTGCCGCCATCTTGGATTTCGGGACGTCACAGGTCTAACAGTACTTGTGTCATCACTTGACGTCATGGCCTCCATCTTGGATGACAGTGCTCTCTGATGGTGGCACTGTGTACTAGGTCAGTTTGAGTCTGGTCCTCGTGGTGAACACACTGTTTCCTGCCATCTTTGATTACGTCACAGATGAGAGCGCCGTTTGGTGGTGGTAGTGTGTACTAAGTCAGTTGGAGACCGGACCTCATGGTGAACATACTAGATGGCAGTACTGCATGAAATTGCTTAAATAAGGACTTATATCCAGCACTGGTTGAGTGTTTTTCCCACGAATCCTTAGGAGGAGGTGGCGGTCGGGTGATTGAGGTTAGTGGAGGTAACCTTTCTTTGGCGCCTTTGTCTTAGCTTAGTAGAGATATGTGAATTGACCTTTATTTACAGCCAAAATTCAAACTTGGTGCCAGTTCATAGGAAGAAGTGGCAGCCGGATGACTTAGGTTAGTGGAGGTAGCCCAGGTGATCTATCTTCCCTCGATTTTCTTAGGTTAGTAGAGATGTCTGTGGTGTGATGCATTATCCTGTTGGAATTTGAACTTCCCGCCATTTTTCTAGGGGAGGGGGGGTGGTACTTTCGCGCCATCTTGGATAACGGTACTTGCGTCATCAGCTGACATCATGACCGCCATCTTAGATTACGTCATCGCCACCATCTTGGATACATCTGGCAACAATGCAGAGTCCATAGAACGCACCTTGCCGCAATACTGCCTTAAAGTTCATATGTGTGACGATTTAGCAATGTGACAGAGGCACCTGTGTCCAACTGAAATTTCCCACATTTCCCACAAATAAGTAAATGAACAAAATGTTTGTCTGACTGACGTATCATTGACGAAACTGCACGCTTGCTAGTTGCAGACTTCGAATATACTGCATTAATGACATGAGCTTTGTGACTAAATTTTTGTCAGTGGGCCAAATTTCATGATTGTTTCATTGCAAACATGTCCTTTCCTACCACAAGCATAACCCTGAGCTTGTCAGGAGGGGCAGTCTTGGAATTTGTGCCATGAATAACAGCGAGGGCAAGACTTAATTCTGTTTGCCTGAGTAGCAATTGTTTACAAATTGCTTACGCAGCATGGACATGTGTTGTTTTCTCCGTGTTCAATTCCTGGCTGGGTTGGGGATTTTCTCTGCCCGGGGACTGGATGTTTGTGTTGTCCTCATCATTTCATCATGATCATTTGTGACAGTGACTAGATTGGCTGTGTAAATAAGTGGACTGTGAAAACATTGGGACTTTGTGCGGGTGCTGATGACTGCGCAGTGATCGCCCCACAAACCAAACATCATCATCATCAGGTGTTGTTTACTCGGCGTGGCTAGCGCACGTAGCCGGTGCGGAATGGGGCGATCACAACTAAGGGACTCAACCTGATAAATAGCTGGTTGCTCAAATTTAACAGCCGACAAGGCACTGGAATGGTATTGATCTAGTATTTGCACTACCTGCTGAAATGATGGATCGGACTGTTTCAAAATTTGTTCTCTGAGTGTGACATGAGGTACATTGTACACGATCACCTCATGCAACATAGCATCTGAATGTAAAGCACCGCAAGCACATTTGAATTTACATTTCTTTGTCATACCTTGCAAATCTCTTACCCACTCGCGATACGTTTGTTCCGACCGTTATTTGCAGTTGAAGAATTGATACCTAGCTGCTACCACAGTATCTTGTTGGTCATACTAGTTTGTTAGGGACTGTACTACTTGACCATAACTAAGTTCTCTCGGAGTGGCGTTAGGAGAGACTTTTAGATCTAACATGAACACTGCACTTCCTACTGTGGATAATAGATAGGGAAGTTCCACAGTACCTGGCACAGTGTCGGCGATGACGCGTGCCTCAAACTGGGACAACCACTCGAGTCATTTCTCGTCTTGTCCACAAAACTGTCGAAAAGGTGGTATAGCAGCTGTAGTAGGCGGTGCTTGTTCCGGCGGACGCACAGCGTTGGCCAGTAGCTGATGCACCATGTTGTGTAGTGTGGAGTTCTAGGGGACTGATGACCTCAGATGTTAAGTCCCATAGTGCTCAGAGCCATTTGAACCATCTGATATGAGCAGACGTTCGATATAAAATTAAATGACTAATTAATTAAATTGATAATTACTTACTCCCTCCCCTGGCAAATACCCCAACACTCCCCTCCACCATTTTCCCCTCACCTCCCCACCAGGAAATCGGCGGGAAAAAAGCTGTCTTTGCCGGAGAGGAAGGATCCTCTGGCACAAAATTCAAATCAATGTCAATAATATATTGTTTAATTCAGTTTGGATATTCAGTTTGCAGGACATAGGGCTCTCCCTACGTGAGTAGAGCTCACATCTGCATCTCCTGTCTCCACTTTCCATAAAGTAACAACTGTAAGCACTGAGGAACGGAAGTGTGGTATATTAGTCGCTGTTTTGTGTTTCCTGTGTGTGTCTATCATCCGTGCACCATCACGGAGGTCAAAAACCGCCCAATGTCCTAATTACAGATCACAATGCTAATATCACCGACTGTGGCCCGAAAGTCAGCGTCCTTTGATTTTCGATACCGGGGAAACCAACTCTGCTCTCTCTCAAGTGGCTACTTCCTGTTATAACACCTCCTCCTCAAACCTGTGTTCTAAGGTGATGTCCCTACCCACCTGAGCGACCTCCATATGTTCTCGTGCCTTCTGAACAAAGCATGAGGTGGTGGTATTCCTTTGATTGGGTAATTCCACACTCACTTCCTGTCTCTGTCTCTCTCAGATGGTTACATCCTGTTTGTGTGAACATATGCATGAACCAATATGTCCAAACACACAGATGGAGTTTTACATCTGTCCCCAGAATGTTATTTCTTTCAGTTAATGCCGAGGACAAAAGCAGAGCTGGCACAATTGCGATATCAAAAATGGTGGGAAATAATCCATTAGCGCTACTCTATCCAATTAGTTGTTTAATAATTTTCAGGAGTCAAATAGATCGCTTAAAACACTCACCACCGCCACCACTTTACGATGCTTTTTCATTTTAATGAAAGTTATTTTCAATGTTTGAGAATCACACACACAAACATTTTGCAAATCAAGTAATTAAATTTCTGCCACAATACACTTAAGAGCCAAAGAAATTGGTACACCTGCCTAATATCGTGTAGGACCCCTGAGAGGCAACGTGGCATGGAGTCGACTAATGTCTGAAGTAGTACTGGAAGGAATTGAGGGTTGTCCATAAAACCGTAAGACAAGAGATGATGGAGATCTCTTCTGAACAGCACGTTGCAAGATATGCTTAATGATGTTCACGTCTGGGGAGTTTGGTGGCCAACGTGTGGGGCGGCGGTTAAGTTTGTAAAAATAAAATGAATTGCTGGATAAATGCTTGCATGTAGAATCAGTTTCTGGCTTTTAGAATGTTGTTAATGCTGTCTTTCGCCGTTCTCAACACTGGCTCTCTATTTACTTTTTGGCACCCAGAAAGTGATTTAATAAAACATGGAACCAGTAATTAGAGATCCTAGTGCCCACTTTATCTGAGAATGTTATTATAGCTGCAGCTTATAGCTCTGAGGAATTAGGAGATTGTCCGGGATTTCTAATCAAAAACGGTTTTCCAAAATAGTTGAGTATATTCTGAAATTCACTGATAAAAAACACAAGTATCCCTACAACCTAACTAACAGAGCAGTTCAGAGTCTAATGCGCTGATGCAACTATAAATGTCCAAATTAAATGTTAAAAAGAATGCTCGCCATAATTTGATGAAAATACTTCATCAAACGCCACGCAAAATATTTGGTAGAATGTCTGTCCCGCGACGGCACGTGAAAATACGACAATACGCAAACTGAAACTAGATAATGAAAATCATTCCAGAATTAACACTTCACATGAAATGTTTTCATGGTTCCGCGTATCTCTAGTAACTTAATACGGCACCCGAGGCTGTTTGTAGCAGTGACACTGATGCGACGCGGCTCCCGACACAGATGGCGTGTCATTCAGCGTCTGGAGAGAACTGGGGCCTTCCTTCCTCGCGCAGCGTTCTTATATATAAAGCCGCGGTGCGGACGGCTGAGGGAACGCCTGATCAAATCCGCTCTCCCGACTAGCCGCTGGGCTAGTAACGCACCACTTCAAGTTACGTAATAATTTATAGCTTCTTTTGCTGATGGCTGAGGAAGCTCTTAATTTAAACGTGCATTCAGCACGCAGGTAAGTATTGATAATAAAATTTTGACGTGGCTAAGTTAAATATTTTGGGCGAGAGAATTAATTAAATTACACTGCACGCAGCAGATGAGCTCTGAACTGTCCCTTTTGAGATCCGCTATCGCTATAATTTCATAGGTATTCAAATGAAACTTTTCACATTTTCATAGTCATAGCGGACCTCCAACCTATTTCAATCTAAACATCCAAGCCTTATTTACTAGCCTACTTAATCTATCTTGCTTCCTTCAGTTTTGAGACGAAAACCACAAAATCATGAATTTCCACTAAAATCTTAATATGTGAAATCCAAAGTACTGTTTTTATTAAATCATGATGAAAGATGAATCTAAATATAAATTTTGAAGTCTCTAGCTCTTTTCTGTTGCTCCAATGATTTTTTCAGAAAAACGTCCAAATTTCGAAAATGACTTAAGTTATCGAACTGATATTCAACACACATTAATTTAGTATTATTCCTGACATGCTAGAAAAGTTTTAGGTCATTTGCTTGATTTTTAAGGTATTGCGCTACATTTATGACGTCAGAGCTAGTTACAGCAGACTGGCTGGCACACAATGGAAACTGATGTGAATTTACTACAGCGTGAGTAGGCTGCTTCCCTACATCACCCTCTACTTAAATTTTTTTGTTTATGAATGTCAATGAATGAAAAACAAAATTTAATTACAAATAGGGAAGCAAGAGTACAGTTTAACTCCCTATGAAAAATCAAAATTGAAATATAAACATGTAGAAACATTAAAGAAAACTGATTACCTGCATTAATTATTTAAATTGTGGGCATGTTCACTGCCTTTTAAACAATGTCATTACTCAAAATTTTTAAGCAAAGTCAATGAAATATTTTGGCATACATATTACCTTAGACAAACAAACACATACAAATTGAAAAATTATGAAAATCTTAGATCCATTAAATACATTAAATACATTTTTACATACACAAATTAAAAAGAAAATAACATGATACATAAACAGATGATTATCTCTTAGCAGTCTTTTCTAAACCTGAAAGAAAAGTTCACAAATAATTTTTACACACGTGGTTGTAGCCGCTTTGGCTGGCGTCCTACACTTCCATTCACAAGGGTAGAGGAGGGGAAGTTGCTATGGTGTGCGTCCTTCACGTTCTCTTTAAATTACATGGGGGAAAGGGGAGGGGTCACTGTGAGTTGTGTCCAAATCACTCCACTCTTTCACGCAGCTACCAGGCTGCCATTATCTGGTTTGTCCTGTAGAACAAACAAAAAGAGTGCCTTAGACTCTGTTCACTTAATATCTATGGGTGGGTCACAATGAAATGGGGATATATACATTTTATCCTTTAATATGTCGTTGGAAAAGTTAACAGAATTTTTTTTCAGTATTACTCTCTCGGTTACTTAACTGTCATAAAATCGTTAAACAAATGGCTCAAAACGCCTTTAGTCATGTATTAGAGAAAATTTATGCTCCTAAGGCATACAATCATAAATCATATTTAATCTGAATTTATTATTCTGGGCCGGAACACTGAACCAATGCTCGGTACATTCCTAATACATTTGTATTTTAAGCACTTAACTGACTCATCTTTGATTACCTTATTCTTAGAGATAGTATGAGTATGATTAGTGGTTGTTTTCTCAGCTTCTTTGTACATGTGAGTAACTTTTGGTAATAGTACAGTTGTGAGTGTTCAAAACACACTACGTTTAGTTGACTACTAAATCCACTCCTTGGTCCTCTGCTGTTGTCAGTTCCACATCTGCAATTAGGTACTTATTTACTTTGAAGTGTATTTATGCTGAGCTAAAATAATGTTTCACGTCTGTCAGTATGTTATTTATTTATTTTGCTAGTGTATGTACTTATTTAACACTCACTCTATTAATATTTAAAGCATAGGATAGCACATTTATTTCATATTCATAGTGTACTGCAGCTGATTAGTTTGCTCACGTGGCAATCCATTTCCACTCGATCGGACGCTGAAACCTCAGGTAGTTTCTCTCAGACGTACCACTAAAGTGCATCAAGTAATTATGGACGAGCGTAATGCTAAATTCCTTAAACCTATAGGACAGCATGAGCTGCTCTGTCTCATCTAACATAAGGGTACCTATGGTCGCATTCACGCCTCCAACTCATAACCTCAATACGTGTAGGTGTATCCTGTCACACACTACACTAAAATAATGGCCAGCTCCAACCTTATAAATACTTCAGGGACGTGTCCTTAACGTCTCAACCACAAACACTGCTCAATTCTATTACACTGCCTTTCCTTGCTATACCAGGTGAGTTTATCCTACAACTTATCTGCATATTTTTCATAACACTAAGCAATCTCTTTTATTATTTCTTAGCTAGCTCTAATGCATACACTTGGTTTCACTACCACTTCAGATCTTGCTTGTACATGAATTCATATATCTTTTTAAATTACTGTTGGTGGACCATTTCCAATACAACAACACTTTGTACTTACTATATTACCAGGGTGCTATACATACTTGTTACTCAAATACATTTGTATCTTAATTACGTCATACTTCTCTATTGTTTGTCACTATTAGGTTTGTCACATTAGGTATTTTTCTTCACTAATCGGTAGATAGAATGGTTACATAACTCATGGCTTGATAGCCATGACGGAAAATTTAATATGTTGCAAAATAGGGGTCGAAACTTTTGTGGATAGGAAAGAGGAAGAATGAGTGAGACCTGAAAGGGAAAGAAGATCTCACACAGCTGGGACTGCACAGCTGCCACACTGTGTAGAGGTTACAGAACAACCTCCTCCCTACAGCATTCATTAGCTTAATGCTGTATTGATAACCATACCGGAAAATGTAATGTATGAAAGAAGAGGTCGAAATTTTTGAGGATAGGAAAGAGGAAGAATGAGTGAGACCTGAAAGGGAAAGAAGATCTCACACAGCTGGGACTGCACAGCTGCCACACTGTGTAGAGGTTACAGAACAACCTCCTCCCTACAGCATTCATTGGTTTAATGCTGTAAAGAAGGGTTAGAAATTTTAGGTGGATAGAAAAGATGAAGAGTGAGTGAGACCTGAAAAGGAAAGAAGATCTCACACAGCTGGGACTGCACAGCTGCCACACTGTGTAGAGGTTACAGAACAACCTCCTCCCTACAGCATTCATTCATAACCTTTGACCACGCCACGTCGATCTGAAAATACTTTATGATGCCTTTTTAGAACCTGTCTCAGTTCTTCCTTTTGATTGTCTGAAATCTTATCGATTTCCTGCAATTTAGCTTCTATTTTGTCTAAAATAATTGCTTCTTCTTCTTCTTCTTCTTCTTCTGTGTTCAGCTTACTGTTACTAAGATTAACACCTTTGTCCCAATGTCTCCTGTTTTTCAGAACTCGTATAGGCAGCTCCCAAGTTTCATGATCAGTTACTACATGTTTATCACTAAAAGGTACTATAATTACTCCGGTTATTGGCAAGACCATTTTTAACTGGCTTCTTTCAAAGTCAACAACACTCTGATATTTTGACAAGAAATCTATGCCAATTAAAACCTCAATACTGAGATTGTTTACAATTAAACATGGATGATCAATTAAATTACCATTAATGTTAAAGGGTAGTAAAGCTTCTTGCTTTACCGTTTTTGAAACCTTGCCAGTAGCACCAATTATTCTTAGTCCTGATACCCTCATTACTGTAAGCTTGTCTTTACCAGGTAATGCATCAAAGAAGGACTGAGATATTGCACTCACCTCACTTCCACTGTCTAAGAGACAACGTACATTGATACCCAACATATTCACTATTATTATAGGGTGGCTTATTCTAGGTTGTACAGGTGGTTCCTCAAATTCATCTAGTAGTTCCTTTTGGATTTGTCTCCAACTAAAGTGATCGACATCTGTCTTCATTACATTTAGGTCACAGTGTGTAGGGGTTTCCTGAATTACATTTTCAGCTGCCTTTTCCAGTCGGTCTATTAATTTTAAATCGAAACACCGCACGACTTCATTACATTTAGTTTGCTGAACATGACCCAAATTACTGTAGTCTGAGCTATTCTGCGCCTCCAGACCGGGCATAACATTAGTTACAGCTAAACCACTTTCACTATTATCGTCGGTTTCCTTCTCAAGTGACAACTGGTCACAGCTACTGGGTTCATCGACCCTCAACAGCCTACCCTCTACATTCTCACTTATCTCCTGTCCTAAATCTATTAGTACATTATCAACATCCTGCACAGGCACTTTAGATAAGAGCACATCATCTTCATCGTAAATATAAGCATGAATTTCTTCTGCTTCTTCACCTGACAATTCAATATTTTGTAGCTCTTCCCTATCGTTACACAGCTGCGCCTTCTCTTTCTCTTCCCACTTAGAAAGCGTCTCTAACACGGTATCTATCAAATACTGTGAGTGATCTAATATTTCTGTTGTATCCTTAGGTGCTACCAATTCTTCATCCACATGTTCGGTTTGAGTATTCTGATCTGTCTTACCAATTCCCGTAACTACTGGCTTAGGAAAAGTAACCGCCTGGTGAGCGCCAGTGTCCTCATAGACGGGAACTAGTTTTCCTGCCTCGGCCTACTGCTGTTTCCTTTAGTTTCATTATAGTTGACTGGCACAGCATTACTTTCCGTACTGTTGTTTACATGCATATTTCTGTTTGGAACAAAATTATTGTCCCTTGGACGCCATTGTTGGTTCTGATAATTATTTCCCCAATTCCTACCTCTCTTAGGATGGCGAACACCTACTGTTCTGATGTTTACATTGCAATTTTGCTCGTTCCTAAAATCACTATTAGTATTATTAGAATTTCTGTTATTACGTGCTTGCTCCTCATTGGCCGCAACACGTTCTACACGTTCCAGATACTCAATGAAACGATCCAGATTGTCTCTAGGGGCAGATATAATTCTAGTTTGCCAGTACCATGGCAGTTTGGCTTCAAGACCTAGTATAATCATTTCTGGTTTTAGCTTTTCCGCCAAATGTGACAACCGTGAGATCCATGACCTAGCAAACTCTTTAATGGACTCCTTGCCTGCATTGAAGCGTTTTCCACTCCAAAATTCTCTCAACACTTCGTTTTGCTTATTGCTAGACCAATACTCATTAATAAAAGCTGTTTTAAATTCCGCTAATGTTTTACACTTCAACATAACATCAGCTGACCAACGCATGGCGTCACCTGCTAAATGGCTTCTAACAAATGAGATTTTCTCTCGCTCAGACCAAGTTGGTGGAATCACATCTTCAAAATCGTTCCAGAAATCTAGCGGATGGATATTTTTATCTGGATCGAACCGCAAGAACTGCCGACACCCGATAAAAGCGGCGTTTGCAGCTACAACTTGTTGTATACTACCATTACCAGAAGTTACTGAAGCTACTTTACTTTCAATGTTAGCAATGTTAGTACTCATATTTTCTACTTTCATTTCAACATTATCTACTCTTTGCACAATATGAGTAGTGTCAGTTTTGATTGCTTCTACTTCTGCTTGACATATGTTTACTTTTATATTAACATCTTTAAATCTATCTGAGCACAGTTCAGATACCGCCTCGATCTTTTCTGTTAACTTGTGCTCCAGCTTCGCATCTTCCATTTGGAAGTCTTTGCGAACCTCAGCAACTTCGGATTTAACTGTTTTATACATTTCAGAAAATTGTTGAGCAACCTTGTTCTTAATATCCTCATGGTTGTAATCAATTTTATAATTCAAACTGTCTAGATCCTCTTTCAACTTATTGCAACCAGCCTTGAAGGTATCGTCCATTACCTCCAATCGTTTATTAAAATTTGTTTGGCTGGCCACAATCTCAGACTTTAATTCAGCATTGCTGGCAGCTATTGCTTGTAAAATAACATTTAAATCAACAGCCCCAGCATCTTTGGGTTGCTCATGAGCTGGTTTTTTATCACACTCAGGTGACAAAAAACTAGCTCCAATACCAGAATCATCAAAACTAAATGAAACTTCTGATTGATTAGTCATATCCAACTGCTCCTTCTTAAACTCTACCATCTCTGATGACTGTTTCATTTTTAATTCATCAGAGAAACTATCATCCAATAAATCTACAATTTCTACTTTCCGCTTTACTACAGGGGTCTCTATTATTGAATCATTGCCCCTTCGCACACTACTGTCAGGAGACAATACTTCATATTTCACTTTAACATTACTACTTTCATGCATGTTTATACTTGAAACGCTGTCTGAATTTACAGTTCCCTCAACAGACATAGGTTCTAATTTAAGTTTAACCTCAGTTTCTTTTGGCGGTTCCATCGCCGACAGTCTTTTAGTGCAGGTTAGTAAAATTTTTAACAGCTTTTCACTTAACTTAGTTCCTTCTGCACGACGTATGGCGTTGCCGGCGCGGCGTACCAGGATTCCTGATGCGACGTGGCACGTTGAACTGCAGACGGCTCTCCGACGGCTGTTGTGTGTTTGCGTGGCCCGCAATTGCAGGCGCTGCGCCGGCTGCTCCAGCGGACGACTGCGGTGCGGCGAGACTGGCTTCTCGCGATGCCGGCAGCACCGCTAGACTCAGTGCCAGCTCCGTCAATCCAGATGCGTTGTTAATCCAATTGCGTCGTCCACATGCACACGTAACACATTCACTGTTCTATACTCAGTTGCGTGTCGCATTTCACTCGCGAATCCGAATAGTTAAAAATCACTTTCACTTAGTTTTCTTCCCAGCCGATGCACCATATGTGGGGCGGCGGTTAAGTTTGTAAAAATAAAATGAATTGCTGGATAAATGCTTGCATGTAGAATCAGTTTCTGGCTTTTAGAATGTTGTTAATGCTGTCTTTCGCCGTTCTCAACACTGGCTCTCTATTTACTTTTTGGCACCCAGAAAGTGATTTAATAAAACATGGAACCAGTAATTAGAGATCCTAGTGCCCACTTTATCTGAGAATGTTATTATAGCTGCAGCTTATAGCTCTGAGGAATTAGGAGATTGTCCGGGATTTCTAATCAAAAACGGTTTTCCAAAATAGTTGAGTATATTCTGAAATTCACTGATAAAAAACACAAGTATCCCTACAACCTAACTAACAGAGCAGTTCAGAGTCTAATGCGCTGATGCAACTATAAATGTCCAAATTAAATGTTAAAAAGAATGCTCGCCATAATTTGATGAAAATACTTCATCAAACGCCACGCAAAATATTTGGTAGAATGTCTGTCCCGCGACGGCACGTGAAAATACGACAATACGCAAACTGAAACTAGATAATGAAAATCATTCCAGAATTAACACTTCACATGAAATGTTTTCATGGTTCCGCGTATCTCTAGTAACTTAATACGGCACCCGAGGCTGTTTGTAGCAGTGACACTGATGCGACGCGGCTCCCGACACAGATGGCGTGTCATTCAGCGTCTGGAGAGAACTGGGGCCTTCCTTCCTCGCGCAGCGTTCTTATATATAAAGCCGCGGTGCGGACGGCTGAGGGAACGCCTGATCAAATCCGCTCTCCCGACTAGCCGCTGGGCTAGTAACGCACCACTTCAAGTTACATAATAATTTATAGCTTCTTTTGCTGATGGCTGAGGAAGCTCTTAATTTAAACGTCCATTCAGCACGCAGGTAAGTATTGATAATAAAATTTTGACGTGGCTAAGTTAAATATTTTGGGCGAGAGAATTAATTAAATTACACTGCACGCAGCAGATGAGCTCTGAACTGTCCCTTTTGAGATCCGCTATCGCTATAATTTCATAGGTATTCAAATGAAACTTTTCACATTTTCATAGTCATAGCGGACCTCCAACCTATTTCAATCTAAACATCCAAGCCTTATTTACTAGCCTACTTAATCTATCTTGCTTCCTTCAGTTTTGAGACGAAAACCACAAAATCATGAATTTCCACTAAAATCTTAATATGTGAAATCCAAAGTACTGTTTTTATTAAATCATGATGAAAGATGAATCTAAATATAAATTTTGAAGTCTCTAGCTCTTTTCTGTTGCTCCAATGATTTTTTCAGAAAAACGTCCAAATTTCGAAAATGACTTAAGTTATCGAACTGATATTCAACACACATTAATTTAGTATTATTCCTGACATGCTAGAAAAGTTTTAGGTCATTTGCTTGATTTTTAAGGTATTGCGCTACATTTATGACGTCAGAGCTAGTTACAGCAGACTGGCTGGCACACAATGGAAACTGATGTGAATTTACTACAGCGTGAGTAGGCTGCTTCCCTACATCACCCTCTACTTAAATTTTTTTGTTTATGAATGTCAATGAATGAAAAACAAAATTTAATTACAAATAGGGAAGCAAGAGTACAGTTTAACTCCCTATGAAAAATCAAAATTGAAATATAAACATGTAGAAACATTAAAGAAAACTGATTACCTGCATTAATTATTTAAATTGTGGGCATGTTCACTGCCTTTTAAACAATGTCATTACTCAAAATTTTTAAGCAAAGTCAATGAAATATTTTGGCATACATATTACCTTAGACAAACAAACACATACAAATTGAAAAATTATGAAAATCTTAGATCCATTAAATACATTAAATACATTTTTACATACACAAATTAAAAAGAAAATAACATGATACATAAACAGATGATTATCTCTTAGCAGTCTTTTCTAAACCTGAAAGAAAAGTTCACAAATAATTTTTACACACGTGGTTGTAGCCGCTTTGGCTGGCGTCCTACACTTCCATTCACAAGGGTAGAGGAGGGGAAGTTGCTATGGTGTGCATCCTTCACGTTCTCTTTAAATTACATGGGGGAAAGGGGAGGGGTTACTGTGAGTTGTGTCCAAATCACTCCACTCTTTCACGCAGCTACCAGGCTGCCATTATCTGGTTTGTCCTGTAGAACAAACAAAAAGAGTGCCTTAGACTCTGTTCACTTAATATCTATGGGTGGGTCACAATGAAATGGGGATATATACATTTTATCCTTTAATATGTCGTTGGAAAAGTTAACAGAATTTTTTTTCAGTATTACTCTCTCGGTTACTTAACTGTCATAAAATCGTTAAACAAATGGCTCAAAACGCCTTTAGTCATGTATTAGAGAAAATTTATGCTCCTAAGGCATACAATCATAAATCATATTTAATCTGAATTTATTATTCTGGGCCGGAACACTGAACCAATGCTCGGTACATTCCTAATACATTTGTATTTTAAGCAC
This sequence comes from Schistocerca americana, assembly GCF_021461395.2. NCBI lineage: Eukaryota > Metazoa > Arthropoda > Insecta > Orthoptera > Acrididae > Schistocerca > Schistocerca americana. The sequence continues at coordinate 652,329,622 of NC_060130.1, read as the reverse complement.
TTAACTGACTCATCTTTGATTACCTTATTCTTAGAGATAGTATGAGTATGATTAGTGGTTGTTTTCTCAGCTTCTTTGTACATGTGAGTAACTTTTGGTAATAGTACAGTTGTGAGTGTTCAAAACACACTACGTTTAGTTGACTACTAAATCCACTCCTTGGTCCTCTGCTGTTGTCAGTTCCACATCTGCAATTAGGTACTTATTTACTTTGAAGTGTATTTATGCTGAGCTAAAATAATGTTTCACGTCTGTCAGTATGTTATTTATTTATTTTGCTAGTGTATGTACTTATTTAACACTCACTCTATTAATATTTAAAGCATAGGATAGCACATTTATTTCATATTCATAGTGTACTGCAGCTGATTAGTTTGCTCACGTGGCAATCCATTTCCACTCGATCGGACGCTGAAACCTCAGGTAGTTTCTCTCAGACGTACCACTAAAGTGCATCAAGTAATTATGGACGAGCGTAATGCTAAATTCCTTAAACCTATAGGACAGCATGAGCTGCTCTGTCTCATCTAACATAAGGGTACCTATGGTCGCATTCACGCCTCCAACTCATAACCTCAATACGTGTAGGTGTATCCTGTCACACACTACACTAAAATAATGGCCAGCTCCAACCTTATAAATACTTCAGGGACGTGTCCTTAACGTCTCAACCACAAACACTGCTCAATTCTATTACACTGCCTTTCCTTGCTATACCAGGTGAGTTTATCCTACAACTTATCTGCATATTTTTCATAACACTAAGCAATCTCTTTTATTATTTCTTAGCTAGCTCTAATGCATACACTTGGTTTCACTACCACTTCAGATCTTGCTTGTACATGAATTCATATATCTTTTTAAATTACTGTTGGTGGACCATTTCCAATACAACAACACTTTGTACTTACTATATTACCAGGGTGCTATACATACTTGTTACTCAAATACATTTGTATCTTAATTACGTCATACTTCTCTATTGTTTGTCACTATTAGGTTTGTCACATTAGGTATTTTTCTTCACTAATCGGTAGATAGAATGGTTACATAACTCATGGCTTGATAGCCATGACGGAAAATTTAATATGTTGCAAAATAGGGGTCGAAACTTTTGTGGATAGGAAAGAGGAAGAATGAGTGAGACCTGAAAGGGAAAGAAGATCTCACACAGCTGGGACTGCACAGCTGCCACACTGTGTAGAGGTTACAGAACAACCTCCTCCCTACAGCATTCATTAGCTTAATGCTGTATTGATAACCATACCGGAAAATGTAATGTATGAAAGAAGAGGTCGAAATTTTTGAGGATAGGAAAGAGGAAGAATGAGTGAGACCTGAAAGGGAAAGAAGATCTCACACAGCTGGGACTGCACAGCTGCCACACTGTGTAGAGGTTACAGAACAACCTCCTCCCTACAGCATTCATTGGTTTAATGCTGTAAAGAAGGGTTAGAAATTTTAGGTGGATAGAAAAGATGAAGAGTGAGTGAGACCTGAAAAGGAAAGAAGATCTCACACAGCTGGGACTGCACAGCTGCCACACTGTGTAGAGGTTACAGAACAACCTCCTCCCTACAGCATTCATTCATAACCTTTGACCACGCCACGTCGATCTGAAAATACTTTATGATGCCTTTTTAGAACCTGTCTCAGTTCTTCCTTTTGATTGTCTGAAATCTTATCGATTTCCTGCAATTTAGCTTCTATTTTGTCTAAAATAATTGCTTCTTCTTCTTCTTCTTCTTCTTCTGTGTTCAGCTTACTGTTACTAAGATTAACACCTTTGTCCCAATGTCTCCTGTTTTTCAGAACTCGTATAGGCAGCTCCCAAGTTTCATGATCAGTTACTACATGTTTATCACTAAAAGGTACTATAATTACTCCGGTTATTGGCAAGACCATTTTTAACTGGCTTCTTTCAAAGTCAACAACACTCTGATATTTTGACAAGAAATCTATGCCAATTAAAACCTCAATACTGAGATTGTTTACAATTAAACATGGATGATCAATTAAATTACCATTAATGTTAAAGGGTAGTAAAGCTTCTTGCTTTACCGTTTTTGAAACCTTGCCAGTAGCACCAATTATTCTTAGTCCTGATACCCTCATTACTGTAAGCTTGTCTTTACCAGGTAATGCATCAAAGAAGGACTGAGATATTGCACTCACCTCACTTCCACTGTCTAAGAGACAACGTACATTGATACCCAACATATTCACTATTATTATAGGGTGGCTTATTCTAGGTTGTACAGGTGGTTCCTCAAATTCATCTAGTAGTTCCTTTTGGATTTGTCTCCAACTAAAGTGATCGACATCTGTCTTCATTACATTTAGGTCACAGTGTGTAGGGGTTTCCTGAATTACATTTTCAGCTGCCTTTTCCAGTCGGTCTATTAATTTTAAATCGAAACACCGCACGACTTCATTACATTTAGTTTGCTGAACATGACCCAAATTACTGTAGTCTGAGCTATTCTGCGCCTCCAGACCGGGCATAACATTAGTTACAGCTAAACCACTTTCACTATTATCGTCGGTTTCCTTCTCAAGTGACAACTGGTCACAGCTACTGGGTTCATCGACCCTCAACAGCCTACCCTCTACATTCTCACTTATCTCCTGTCCTAAATCTATTAGTACATTATCAACATCCTGCACAGGCACTTTAGATAAGAGCACATCATCTTCATCGTAAATATAAGCATGAATTTCTTCTGCTTCTTCACCTGACAATTCAATATTTTGTAGCTCTTCCCTATCGTTACACAGCTGCGCCTTCTCTTTCTCTTCCCACTTAGAAAGCGTCTCTAACACGGTATCTATCAAATACTGTGAGTGATCTAATATTTCTGTTGTATCCTTAGGTGCTACCAACTCTTCATCCACATGTTCGGTTTGAGTATTCTGATCTGTCTTACCAATTCCCGTAACTACTGGCTTAGGAAAAGTAACCGCCTGGTGAGCGCCAGTGTCCTCATAGACGGGAACTAGTTTTCCTGCCTCGGCCTACTGCTGTTTCCTTTAGTTTCATTATAGTTGACTGGCACAGCATTACTTTCCGTACTGTTGTTTACATGCATATTTCTGTTTGGAACAAAATTATTGTCCCTTGGACGCCATTGTTGGTTCTGATAATTATTTCCCCAATTCCTACCTCTCTTAGGATGGCGAACACCTACTGTTCTGATGTTTACATTGCAATTTTGCTCGTTCCTAAAATCACTATTAGTATTATTAGAATTTCTGTTATTACGTGCTTGCTCCTCATTGGCCGCAACACGTTCTACACGTTCCAGATACTCAATGAAACGATCCAGATTGTCTCTAGGGGCAGATATAATTCTAGTTTGCCAGTACCATGGCAGTTTGGCTTCAAGACCTAGTATAATCATTTCTGGTTTTAGCTTTTCCGCCAAATGTGACAACCGTGAGATCCATGACCTAGCAAACTCTTTAATGGACTCCTTGCCTGCATTGAAGCGTTTTCCACTCCAAAATTCTCTCAACACTTCGTTTTGCTTATTGCTAGACCAATACTCATTAATAAAAGCTGTTTTAAATTCCGCTAATGTTTTACACTTCAACATAACATCAGCTGACCAACGCATGGCGTCACCTGCTAAATGGCTTCTAACAAATGAGATTTTCTCTCGCTCAGACCAAGTTGGTGGAATCACATCTTCAAAATCGTTCCAGAAATCTAGCGGATGGATATTTTTATCTGGATCGAACCGCAAGAACTGCCGACACCCGATAAAAGCGGCGTTTGCAGCTACAACTTGTTGTATACTACCATTACCAGAAGTTACTGAAGCTACTTTACTTTCAATGTTAGCAATGTTAGTACTCATATTTTCTACTTTCATTTCAACATTATCTACTCTTTGCACAATATGAGTAGTGTCAGTTTTGATTGCTTCTACTTCTGCTTGACATATGTTTACTTTTATATTAACATCTTTAAATCTATCTGAGCACAGTTCAGATACCGCCTCGATCTTTTCTGTTAACTTGTGCTCCAGCTTCGCATCTTCCATTTGGAAGTCTTTGCGAACCTCAGCAACTTCGGATTTAACTGTTTTATACATTTCAGAAAATTGTTGAGCAACCTTGTTCTTAATATCCTCATGGTTGTAATCAATTTTATAATTCAAACTGTCTAGATCCTCTTTCAACTTATTGCAACCAGCCTTGAAGGTATCGTCCATTACCTCCAATCGTTTATTAAAATTTGTTTGGCTGGCCACAATCTCAGACTTTAATTCAGCATTGCTGGCAGCTATTGCTTGTAAAATAACATTTAAATCAACAGCCCCAGCATCTTTGGGTTGCTCATGAGCTGGTTTTTTATCACACTCAGGTGACAAAAAACTAGCTCCAATACCAGAATCATCAAAACTAAATGAAACTTCTGATTGATTAGTCATATCCAACTGCTCCTTCTTAAACTCTACCATCTCTGATGACTGTTTCATTTTTAATTCATCAGAGAAACTATCATCCAATAAATCTACAATTTCTACTTTCCGCTTTACTACAGGGGTCTCTATTATTGAATCATTGCCCCTTCGCACACTACTGTCAGGAGACAATACTTCATATTTCACTTTAACATTACTACTTTCATGCATGTTTATACTTGAAACGCTGTCTGAATTTACAGTTCCCTCAACAGACATAGGTTCTAATTTAAGTTTAACCTCAGTTTCTTTTGGCGGTTCCATCGCCGACAGTCTTTTAGTGCAGGTTAGTAAAATTTTTAACAGCTTTTCACTTAACTTAGTTCCTTCTGCACGACGTATGGCGTTGCCGGCGCGGCGTACCAGGATTCCTGATGCGACGTGGCACGTTGAACTGCAGACGGCTCTCCGACGGCTGTTGTGTGTTTGCGTGGCCCGCAATTGCAGGCGCTGCGCCGGCTGCTCCAGCGGACGACTGCGGTGCGGCGAGACTGGCTTCTCGCGATGCCGGCAGCACCGCTAGACTCAGTGCCAGCTCCGTCAATCCAGATGCGTTGTTAATCCAATTGCGTCGTCCACATGCACACGTAACACATTCACTGTTCTATACTCAGTTGCGTGTCGCATTTCACTCGCGAATCCGAATAGTTAAAAATCACTTTCACTTAGTTTTCTTCCCAGCCGATGCACCATATGTGGGGCGGCGGTTAAGTTTGTAAAAATAAAATGAATTGCTGGATAAATGCTTGCATGTAGAATCAGTTTCTGGCTTTTAGAATGTTGTTAATGCTGTCTTTCGCCGTTCTCAACACTGGCTCTCTATTTACTTTTTGGCACCCAGAAAGTGATTTAATAAAACATGGAACCAGTAATTAGAGATCCTAGTGCCCACTTTATCTGAGAATGTTATTATAGCTGCAGCTTATAGCTCTGAGGAATTAGGAGATTGTCCGGGATTTCTAATCAAAAACGGTTTTCCAAAATAGTTGAGTATATTCTGAAATTCACTGATAAAAAACACAAGTATCCCTACAACCTAACTAACAGAGCAGTTCAGAGTCTAATGCGCTGATGCAACTATAAATGTCCAAATTAAATGTTAAAAAGAATGCTCGCCATAATTTGATGAAAATACTTCATCAAACGCCACGCAAAATATTTGGTAGAATGTCTGTCCCGCGACGGCACGTGAAAATACGACAATACGCAAACTGAAACTAGATAATGAAAATCATTCCAGAATTAACACTTCACATGAAATGTTTTCATGGTTCCGCGTATCTCTAGTAACTTAATACGGCACCCGAGGCTGTTTGTAGCAGTGACACTGATGCGACGCGGCTCCCGACACAGATGGCGTGTCATTCAGCGTCTGGAGAGAACTGGGGCCTTCCTTCCTCGCGCAGCGTTCTTATATATAAAGCCGCGGTGCGGACGGCTGAGGGAACGCCTGATCAAATCCGCTCTCCCGACTAGCCGCTGGGCTAGTAACGCACCACTTCAAGTTACATAATAATTTATAGCTTCTTTTGCTGATGGCTGAGGAAGCTCTTAATTTAAACGTCCATTCAGCACGCAGGTAAGTATTGATAATAAAATTTTGACGTGGCTAAGTTAAATATTTTGGGCGAGAGAATTAATTAAATTACACTGCACGCAGCAGATGAGCTCTGAACTGTCCCTTTTGAGATCCGCTATCGCTATAATTTCATAGGTATTCAAATGAAACTTTTCACATTTTCATAGTCATAGCGGACCTCCAACCTATTTCAATCTAAACATCCAAGCCTTATTTACTAGCCTACTTAATCTATCTTGCTTCCTTCAGTTTTGAGACGAAAACCACAAAATCATGAATTTCCACTAAAATCTTAATATGTGAAATCCAAAGTACTGTTTTTATTAAATCATGATGAAAGATGAATCTAAATATAAATTTTGAAGTCTCTAGCTCTTTTCTGTTGCTCCAATGATTTTTTCAGAAAAACGTCCAAATTTCGAAAATGACTTAAGTTATCGAACTGATATTCAACACACATTAATTTAGTATTATTCCTGACATGCTAGAAAAGTTTTAGGTCATTTGCTTGATTTTTAAGGTATTGCGCTACATTTATGACGTCAGAGCTAGTTACAGCAGACTGGCTGGCACACAATGGAAACTGATGTAAATTTACTACAGCGTGAGTAGGCTGCTTCCCTACAAACGGAACTGTTTAAGCTCAGAAGAGCGTTCCTGGAGCCACTCTGTAGCAATTCTGGACGTGTGAGGTGTCGCATTGTCCTGCTGGAATTGCACAAGTCCGTCGGAATGCACAATGGACATGAATGGATGCAGGTGATCAGACAGGATGCTTACGAACGTGTCATCTGTCAGAGTCGTATCCAGACGTATCAGAGGTCCCATATCACTCTAACTGCACACATCCCACACCATTACAGAGCCTTCACCAGCTTGAACAGTCCCCTGCTGACAGGCCGGGTCCGTGGATTCATGAGATTGTCTCCATACCTGTACACATCCATCCACTCCATACAATTTGAAACGACACTCGCCCGACCAGGCAACATGTTCCCAGTCATCAACAGTCCAGTGTCGGTGTTGACGAGTTCAGGCAATGTGTAAAGCTATGTGTCGTGCAGTCATTAAGGGTACACGACTGGTCCTTCCCCAGCATTGAAATCTGCACCAATTTACGGAAGGGTTGCACTTGTGTGGCGTTGAACGGTTTGCTTCAGTCGTCGTTCTTGCAGGATCTTTTTTCAGCCGCAGTGGTGTCGGATATTTGATGTTTTACCCGATTCCTGATAGTCACGGTACACTCGTGAAATGGTGGTATGGGTAAATCCCTACATCATCGCTACATCGGAGATGCTGTGTCCCATCGCTCGTGCGCTGACTATAACACCACGTTCACGGTCTGGGTCCACGGCGTGAGCGTTTCGTCAGCAGGAAAGTCATTCTCCTCTAAAAGGGAGGTCGCGCTGCCTCTTCGGCTCTTCATCTGGAGCCATTTCCCTGACCCACTCAGATATCTGATCCTTGTGAGAATCGATATGGTACCTACAATCCTTCTCGTCTACAACAAATATATATATACAGATTTGTATGAGAAGCAGAAAAACGTTCTATACTACAGACACAAACGAACAAGCAAAGAATTATAATTCTTTTTTCCACTTATAGGGCTGCTCTGCTTTCACACTGGGTGCTGGACACTGCTGCTGTAGTTCGTGAATAGACCCCTCTAGAATTGTTGCTGTAACAAGATGAAACTTTTTTTTTCGGTTACATAGTTACTACTGCACAGATATTTTTTTCTATACTTACGTGACTGTTGGCGCTATGTAGTTGCCGCTGTAGGCAGTTAGACAGAGTGTGGCTGGTGTATTTCGTCAGCCTTTAGCATTGCCTCCATAGGGACCAATGACCTCAGCGCCCGCATCTCGTGGTCGTGCGGTAGCGTTCTCGCTTCCCACGCCCGGGTTCCCGGGTTCGATTCCCGGCGGGGTCAGGGATTTTCTCTGCCTCGTGATGGCTGGGTGTTGTATGCTGTCCTTAGGCTAGTTAGGTTTAAGTGGTTGTAAGTTCTAGGGGACTGATGACCGTAGCAGTTAAGTCCCATAGTGCTCAGAGCCATTTGAACCATTTGAATGACCTCAGTAGTTTGATCTCTTAGAAATTCACACACATTGCCTCCAGCTCAATCTGCTTTTTCACCCTGTGAGCTATTACAAGGACAAGTGTGAAACAAGAAATGAACCAACGATGCAGAAACAAATTACACTACTACTACCGTGAAATTTTTTAATAATCACGTGGCAGTTCAAGTTGTAGGCTTTCCGCAGGAGGCCATATCTCGACAGGGAGAGTTCGCTGTGGTGCAGCCTGCTCCCCCTCCCGTCTGTGCTCGCAATCCGGGATAAAATCCTGTAGTTGCGCTGTAAAACAAGGAAACGAAACTGAATTACCGACGAGAATTTTTCAGCACACTAAATTTTGTCCCGATTTCTACACTATAGCACAAATTGACAAAAATAAATTATTTACTTACGTGCTAGCTCATATTCTTCTTCTTCTTCTACAATTCTGCATCGTTTGCGTTGACGCTGATCTACTAGATGTCACTGAACGCTTCATTTTAGACAAACTGAGGCACAAAACTAAGGAGCAACCACACTGGCGAACTGACGCTGACAGGATGAGACTGAGAGGGGGGGGGGGGAGGGGTTTATATAGACACACTGATTTGGCGGGAACAAATCAGGAAGGGCAGCTGATGGAAAGTCCTGTATATTATTTTCAGGAGCCAATAGGAGTGCAGCATTGCCCCCACCTGCTGATGAATGCTGGTCTGAGCACGCAGGACAAGCTGGTACTGCTCTCCTGACCACCAGTTTCGCGCACCCCTGCGTTCTGGTTCTGGAAATACCAACTTGCTGCACTGATCTGTTCTTTGTGCTGGACGCACCACATATCACAACAACGCTCTCAAATGTATCAGGCTCGTATCTACTATACACCTATGGGGAATGCTAGCCACCTCAGCATGCCTGCCTCTAAAATATCTTGTTTAATTCTCTTGGTGACATTAGTGAGACTGGTACGGAACAGTCTTCGCAGTAGAATGGGAGTACCGTTCTATATCACTAGCACTGGTCGGTAATGCAAGTTTAGACCACTTGTTATGCTCTTTCCAAAAGCAAGCCATTGAAGTGTGTTGATTACATAGACCTCAGCTTGTTCTGTTCCTACACGAGACATCAGTTTTATCAGGTACAGAGCCCTCGTGCCTCTGGCCAATTCCAAATTAAATCGGAGATAATGTTACTGGGAGGGTTGTTTAAAGACGGAGGAGCAGTCACAAGATGCGTAGAGAGACCAAATGGAATTTTGCTAGGGATCCTGAGCCGATAGGTTGAACAAAGGGGCAGCACATGTTTTAATAGAGGACTGAGTGCTGCTATGGATATGATTCGTTTGTTGAGGTGGTAATCATCAAAGGTGTTGGTAACATCTTCCAATCTCCAACTTTATCCTCTGAATGCGAGAATACTTTGTGACTCCCATCCAAAAACGGAAAAATGGGTAATCGTAATAAAATCTTACCGAATTTACAAAGTGTTTCAGCTAAGGAACGTAGTTTTTGCACCTCCACTCTACTGATGGCTATTTCTTACGCTAAGAGACAGTATCTGTGTCATGCGATGTAGGCAGTGTAACAGGGCTCGTGATATGTCTGCATGTGTATAGCACTCACAAAGTAATGGAGGAGGTGGTTTAGCAATGATACAGACTGAGAACCATGGTGCAACGTCAGTGGCTGGTAGCATCACGAGATCGGTGAGATGAGACGTTTTGTTGACGTGACAAGTCGTCGAGAGCGGTGTTTTGGAACTTGAGCAATTGGGTACAATTACAGAAATCACAGAAAACATGGTAAAATCACGAAACTCGATGGAAAATACGAAAACTGTTGAAAATTCGAAAAAAATGTGGAGGAATGAGAGTAGTTACATGCTCGCGTGGGTGTATGAAAATCATTCCATCCCTCCACCCGTGGGATTGACAACTGATGGTGCGTACCATCTGTAATCTGCAGAATACCCCAATGCACCACTTGCGTTTACGCATTGTAAGCGATAAAATGAAAGATGTGGTGTCCAAAGATTTGGAGGTCAGGATGATCACCACCTAGGACACTGAAACAGTGATCCTATAATCTGGGTGCTATACGTACCACCAACATGAGGACTCAGTGCTCTTGGTCTCTTCGAAAATGGAACACCAGGACGTTTGGTACCCTGTCACTGTGGAAGATGAGATCAAATGTAGAGGTCATCTCCATCGGACAGCTGTCTGGAAATGCACTACAATCCTGTAAGTTCTTCCACTTTCCATATGTTGCGATGTCTTTCACATTTCTGTCAATAAGAAACACCGTCTCTGTCTTTTATTTCAATCTTCCTGTGTGTTGTGGGAGCAGCATAGTTTATACCAAGCAATGTCCAGCTTTCTGTGAGAGCCTATGGATCGAAACGTGTTAATGTCAATTTAGCACCTGAGACAAACCTCAAAGTCATGGTAGAAAAACAAGGGTGGTGTACAGAGCTGCAGTCATACACTGCTTTGATGTGTTACAGCTAAAAAACGATGTATCAAACTTATGAAAGAACAACACAAGAATCCTCTATTGTGATTGATAGTCTGTGGGATATGGTCTTCCCCCAATACAGGTGACAAAACTTTACATTGGTCTATAGAAACGACTTCAGTCACTGGTTGCCTTCTCCATTGTACCAATACATGTATATTTAATGGGATCTCCACACATGTTCTATGTCATCACGCACACTGTATCTGTTTTCGACATATCGGAGGAGAAAGACGCGATAAAATCTGATGGGTTCACTACCAGGTGATGTCAGCGAAGTTCTTATAGTTTATAGTTTTATACCACTGGATATCATAAAAACATCGAGGAGAGAAATAATCACTGTGCTGTCAACAAAGTCTCTGGCACAATTAAACTATCGTATTTCTAGCGTAGTAATCATAGGAATACGATAAAGGAGATTTGGGCATGTACAGGGGGATACTTATAGACAATCATTTGATATCAATAAATTACAGATGTTATGCTTCTGAATTTCATTCTGCAGTCCACGTACGCTCTGCACAGTTGTGAATTAGCTCCTGTACGTTAGTGTGCTATTTTTCTCTTTGTGATAGCTCTCTACCCAGTCAGTGACAGGTGGAGTACTAGACAGTGTTCTAACTAATGGAACAGTGTTGTCGGAACGTGATGGCATTTTGAGAGAATTAGCAGGGGCCTGTGATATGGTGGGAGACATCTGTTACTCATCGAAATCAGGTGGATTCAAATGCCATGTTCGAAGACTGGAGGATTCGTAAAAATATGGCAGCTAAATGATATTCTGACAAAAGGAGAGTTGAGAGGTGAGCTCTATTCTGTGAACGACAGACATCTTAATATGCAGACTAAATTTACATCTACATCTATATGCATATTTTACAAGCCACTGTATGGTGTGTTGTGAAGGGTACCCTGCACCACTATTAATCATTTCCTTTCCTTTTCCGCTCGCAAATAAAGTGAGAGAGAAAAGGACTGGCTATATGCCTCCATACGAGTACTAATTTCCCGTATTTTATCTTCATGGTCCTTATGCAAAATGTACTCATATGTTGGAGTAGTAGGACAAAGAGAACATCACATCACTCTGCAAATTTATTGAAGATGACGGATCCAAGATGGCAGCCATAGATTTGGTAATGTCACACTGACATCATCGTGGGAAATTCAAATTTGGGCTGAAAAATAACTGAACTGGGCTCTCTCAACTAATCTAACTCCACAACCACTCCCCCTTCTCCCTTCACCTCACCTATCCTCCCCCATCTGGAAATCGGCAGGAAAAGGACTCAGTCTGTGATGGGCTGCCGGATAGGGTGGACATAGGTCTTTATTTTGTATGCAGTGTGGTACATTGTTTATTCAAACAATTTGAGTTGCCATTGATCAAGCACTAGACAGTAGCTCTCATCCAATGTGTTCACCTTGAGGTCCGGAGACCAACTGACCTGTTTCACAACACCACCACTAGAAAGCGCAGTTGACCCTCCCCATCTCCATCCCATGACGTAATCTAAGATGGCGGCCTGCGAAAAAATGGTGATAATTCGCTCAGTATGCGTCTAGCTGCTGGACTGGGAGGATCTCATTGCAGTAGGGAACTATGACACGCACAGTGCATAGCGTGCAAACAATTTGTTTAAGAACATTGTTTATTTATTTCTGAAATAGCAATACACCTCGAAATTGACGCTGGGTTTAAACAATTTAGACAATGTTAAACAACTGCAGTACTTTTTCTATTTCAATAGCAAAATCAACTACTTAATTACACTGTCGCTGATTGTGCTTAACATATATGAAAAACTTTGTCATGTGCACTCCATGCACCAGAGCCTTGGCCGCATTAGTAGCCATGCGCCGGGCTTTCTGCACCGGCCACCAGCAACTGCAGGAGTTGTGCTAAGCATATCCTCTCACCCTGTAAATACCCGCAGACTTCCTCCTCATCCCTGGTGCACTTTCATTCTTTGTGGCACACGGATACACCTTGTTGTTGAACGCGGACTGTTTCAGGAGATATTGAAGCTGATGTTTAAGCAAAGAGCGAAATATTGTCACATACATATCTTGAAGATGTCACAGGAACTAAATGTGCCACTGGGAAAAAAGAAAGGGAGCGAGAGCTTTGAGATGACGCAAGAATATTTAAACGATTTGCGATAGAATTAGACGTTTTCTTCCATGAAATACCACCACCACACTTCAACCCAGACTCTAAAGAGGTTGAGACACCTTCTGGCACACTTGTGAAACCTACCAGCCTACATCCCTAAGAAACTTTGCGCTCTTTTGCGGGAAGTAGCACAGCCTTCCTTTGCCTTTGAGCACAAGATGCTTCAGGAGTTATCAAATACAACTGAAATGACTCTAAGTACATTTTCGAAAAGATTGCTGCACAGTAGTTTGCTTCAGTTTTGCGATGTATACCGCCACACTTGAAAGTGGACTCTAAAAGGATTTCAGCATGTTCTGGCACACTTGTGAAACCTCTCAGTCTTCATACAGCCTTCCTCTCTGTGACACTTTACGGAATTTGGAGGAAATATCACAGCCTTCTCTTGTCTTTGACCATGAGCTGCTTCAGGAGCTATTAAATCCAATTAAAATATCTCTAAATACACTTTCAAAAAGATCGCCGCACAGCAGTTTGCTTCAAGATGCGTCATAAATAAAGCGATAGACAGTTTGCCGGGATGGATTTCACAAACTGAATATACACTTGCACAGCAGGAAATATTAATTAAAAATTCAGGTCGATACTGATCTGGAATATTTGCGAGCATAAACAAATTAAGTAAAGTGTTTGACAGATCAATACATTTCCAAATGTTACTTTAAATAATTTGTTTGAAATACACTCCCACACAAAACACTGCTCTGTCTTCCCAGGTGCACGAGGAAAGGAAATACATTGTGTAAAAATTAATAAATGCAAATACACTCGAAAATACATTGCGTGGGAATATTGTTTATAAACTGAAACTAAAACAAATGAGCACAAATACACCGTGTAGAAACTCTGAAGACGATCCTACATCACATAAAAAATATTGTTAAACACACTTTCGCAGTAATTTGCTACATGAGACACTGTCAGACCCTTGGACCTGCGAAGTGGCGCGTCCATCAGTGGCCGCAACTGGCCACGGAGTAAATCGACGACCGGAAGAGGGGCGTTCTGTCCGAATCACGTATTTATCAGCGTCATTACAATTAAATATTGCCATCGTAGCCCCAATGTGGTGACATTCGACAATGAGCGAAGTATCGGAAATACCACCTCCTGACAGCAGTGACACTGTGTCCTTATGACTGAACACAATTTTCCACACAGAATCTTTCATCCCTATTTTGGCTATGGATGCGTTGAAATCGCAGTTTTCCACGTCAAATCCATACCTCGCTTATGATTGGACATAGCCATTTTCTTTGCACGTGTCATAACAGTCACCAGAGTAACTTTACTCCGAAACACATTCTTTATAAGCCTGACGATCACAGCGAATCTACACTCCTGGAAATTGAAATAACAACACCGTGAATTCATTGTCCCAGGAAGGGGAAACTTTATTGACACATTCCTGGGGTCAGATACATCACATGATCACACTGACAGAACCACAGGCACATAGACACAGGCAACAGAGCATGCACAATGTCGGCACTAGTACAGTGTATATCCACCTTTTGCAGCAATGCAGGCTGCTATTCTCCCATGGAGACGATCGTAGAGATGCTGGATGTAGTCCTGTGGAACGGCTTGCCATGCCATTTCCACCTGGCGCCTCAGTTGGACCAGCGTTCGTGCTGGACGTGCAGACCACGTGAGACGACGCTTCATCCAGTCCCAAACATGCTCAATGGGGGACAGATCCGGAGATCTTGCTGGCCAGGGTAGTTGACTTACACCTTCTAGAGCACGTTGGGTGGCACGGGATACATGCGGACGTGCATTGTCCTGTTGGAACAGCAAGTTCCCTTGCCGGTCTAGGAATGGTAGAATGATGGGTTCGATGACGGTTTGGATGTACCGTGCACTATTCAGTGTCCCCTCGACGATCACCAGTGGTGTACGGCCAGTGTAGGAGATCGCTCCCCACACCATGATGCCGGGTGTTGGCCCTGTGTGCCTCGGTCGTATGCAGTCCTGATTGTGGCGCTCACCTGCACGGCGCCAAACACGCATACGACCATCATTGGCACCAAGGCAGAAGCGACTCTCACCGCTGAAGACGACACGTCTCCATTCGTCCCTCCATTCACGCCTGTCGCGACACCACTGGAGGCGGGCTGCACGATGTTGGGGCGTGAGCGGAAGACGGCCTAACGGTGTGCGGGACCGTAGCCCAGCTTCATGGAGACAGTCGCGAATGGTCCTCGCCGATACCCCAGGAGCAACAGTGTCCCTAATTTGCTGGGAAGTGGCGGTGCGGTCCCCTACGGCACTGTGTAGGATCCTACGGTCTTGGCGTGCATCCGTGCGTCGCTGCTGTCCGGTCCCAGGTCGACGGGCGCGTGCACCTTCCGCCGACCACTGGCGACAACATCGATGTACTGTGGAGACCTCACGCCCCACGTGTTGAGCAATTCGGCGGTACGTCCACCCGGCCTCCAGCATGCCCACTATACGCCCTCGCTCAAAGTCCGTCAACTGCACATACGGTTCACGTCCACGCTGTCGCGGCATGCTACCAGTGTTAAAGACTGCGATGGAGCTCCGTATGCCACGGCAAACTGGCTGACACTGACGGCGGCGGTGCACAAATGCTGTGCAGCTAGCGCCATTCGACGGCCAACACCGCGGTTCCTGGTGTGTCCGCTGTGCCGTGCGTGTGATCATTGCTTGTACAGCCCTCTCGCAGTGTCCGGAGCAAGTATGGTGGGTCTGACACACCGGTGTCAATGTGTTCTTTTTTCCATTTCCAGGAGTGTATCACACATCCCCTACTAAGTATAATACCTCGCTAATAACTGAATGCTGGTGACACCAATCAATACTGAGCGAAAATCTGCAATAGATTGGCATGCCTCATTTGTTTTTCTTGCGAGTGGTACCAGTACGCATTGTAAGTGATCAGTTGCTAAAAACACGATCGCAGCGACTATATTACTGTAACCCTGCATGAAAAAGCGGTCTTGGTATGGGGAATGAAGTGGTCTTCCACACAAATACCGAGACATTGAATATAACGGTGATGGCGGGCGTGCACATTAACAGACCGAAAGCACAGGATCACATCGCCGGTGGTATAAGCTCATAAAAAAATCACTCTTCTCATCAAATTTAGAAAGTGATTCAGCTAAAGAACGTGGTATTAAGCCGATATCTACCATAGCTTCATGCCGCTGTTAATGATCACATACAGTAGATGGTGTGCGATGGGAGGAATCACTTAAAAAACGCTACGCTAGACTGAAGGCATAAGGAATGTACAAAATACTGTGACCAAAAGACTGGCTTTTCAAATCTATTGTGTTACGCTTTCTAGTAGGAATTCTACCTGCGATTTGGAATCAACTTCACACATGTGTTGGAGCCTGTGGAGATGTCTTTTAACGATTACAGCCACGGGTGAATCACATTCATGGCATTCTCATATCTCGAACGAATCACCTTTTTCGAGCCTATCTGCTAAGGACTCTATACATCAAAACTCCAGTGTGGTTTTAGACAGTCTCCCTGCATCATGTAACTGTTTCTCAGAATCTACCCCTCTCTTCCCGCAGCTTTCTCCATGTGATTTTCCAATTTACTGATCGAAAATCGAAGAGCGCTGTATCTACCACCTTGTGCACCCTGTGGAGAAGAAGGGTGAGCTGAGTTAAGGCGACATTATCATGTTTTGGCCACTCAGTGGAAATAGGAACATGTTGCTGTAGCTCTGCCAACCGTGTACAATGTGTAAGGCCAGTGTGAAATGATGCTTTCACCTGCAGCTCAACGTAGTAGAAAAGACCGTAGGAGCAGTGGTGTTTCATATTGGAAAAATTAGGAAGATTTCACATCAAATGGGAACTGGAAGAAGGACGAGCATTTTGCTACTGCATTGTGGTGCATTTCCAAACTACATACAAGTTCTGCAGTCTGAAGCACATCTGGATCTCTGGGGGTGCATTCATGTCTTTCACCCAAACATTCTCTCACTCCTTGTTATTTTGTACCATCCAACAGAAAAAAATTACAAACTATAAAAACTTTTCTAACATCACCGGTTAGAGAACTCAATAAGATATTGCTGCATCCCTATCTTCCCATATATCGAAAACAAATACTGCCTGCATGCTGACATCGAACATATGTGGCGATCCTATCAAATATACAGGTATTGGTCCATTGGAGCAGATGTCCAATGAATGAAGTCGCTTGCATAGACCAGTGTTAAGTTTCGTTGGCTATTCTGTTGGAGGACCATATCCCACAGATTACCAATGCCAAGAGAGGTTCCCTGTATTGTTCTTTCATAAGAAGTTATATATATTGTTTTTCTGCTGTAACACATTCAAGCAGTGTATGACTACAACTTTGTACACCACTACACATTTTGTTTTTTCACCACAACTTCAAAATCTGTGTCAGGTACTAAACCGACAGTAACATGTTCCGATCTATTGGCTCTCACAGAAAGCTGGACATCGCATGGCGTAAACAATGCTGCTCCCACAACATATGGGATGGTCGAAATAAGAGACAGACACAGTGTATCTTATTGGTAAAAGTGCGGAGGATATCGCAACAGACAGAAAGTGGAATAGTTTGTGGCATTGTCTAGCGTTTCCAAACAGCTGTCTGAATGTGATGATCTCTATGTTGAATCGCATCTTCCATAGTGATGAGGTAGCAGATGCCTTGGTGTTCCATTTTTCGAAGAGACCAAGAACATTGATAGCTCATATTGCTGGTATATGATTACTGTTTCAGTGTCCTAGGTGGTAGTCATCCTGACCTCCAAATCTTTGGACACTGCATAACTACATGTGAAACAAGTGGGTATTCTGCAGGACTTTAACTCACAGAGCACGGATAGTATGCACCATCAGTTGTCAATCGCAATGGGCAAATGGAATGATTTCCATACATCCATATGAGCATGTAAGTATCCTCAGTCCCCCGCATTATTGTCGTATTTTCATCAGTTTTATATATTTTCCATCAATTTTAATAGTTTTGGCAGGTTTCCCATAATTTAAACTCATTTTACTCAATCACTTGAGCTCCAAACCACCACTCTCGACGACTTCTCACGTCAACAAAACGTCTCATCGCGTCGATGTCGTAATGCTATCAGGCAATGACATTGCAGCATAGTTCTCAGTTTCTGTATCATTGCTAAACCACCCTCTCTATTACTTTGCGAGAGTCACATACATGTTGACAAATCGGGAATCCTGTTACACAGACTGCATAACTTGACACAAATACTCTTTCTTACAAGGGAACTCCCCATGGCACCCCCCTTAGATTTGGTGGTAAGAGGGTCCAGTGCACAGCCTGCCAAAAACTGAACACAGATCAAGCATGAAATCAAGAAGAAGGTGTAATGGTTTGCCCAACACAGGTGTTCATATCAAATGCAACAGTTTCACAATAACACCGTTTCTCTGTGCTCTGTCAAAATGTATGTTTTTCCGTTTTTCATGTCGAGTTCCGTTTTTGAAGTATTGACTCTTGCATTCCTTTGTTGTAAAATATTCCACACATATTAGTTTGTTGTTTTCATTTCTGTGAGACGTCTATGTGGCATCTTGTATGTTCTCACTATTCATCACATTTACTTGCGACAGTAATGTATTCTTACGGCATGACTCATAGTCTATAACCAACAGGTAGTATGGCAACTGCCAAGACTGCAGAAAGAGAAAAAAGATTTCAATGACGAGACATACAGGTCATTATATTGTAGGGGGAAAAAATCGGCATGAGGGAGTTTAGACCACAACTCCCCCAATTGGCAGTCCAACACAATGAGCACTTACCCATGATGCCATTGATTTCTGAGGCTGCTCTTTATCGCTCTTCTTGTTCTTGGACCGTTCAATTCTTTTATTTTGCTTTTTTTCACAGTTCAATACACCTTCTTCCTCTCTTCATGCTTCATCTGTGTTCAGTTTTTGACAGGGTATCCACTGCGCCCTCTTAACGCTAAATCTGAGGGGGATGCGATGGGGGCTTCCCTTTGTTAAGGTAGGAAATAAGCATCAGCAGCGAGGACGTGTAAAAGCTACGTTCCTTAGCCGAAACACTTTATGCATTTGGTAAAATTTAGTTACGATTCCCCATCTTTCACTATGTGGATGGCGTCACAAAATATTCTCGCATTCGTGGGATAAAGACGGAGAATCAAAGCTCTAGCACTCAGCCCTCTATTTCGGAACGAGCTACCACTTCGTTGTCCGCCTCCATTAGCTGAGTGGTCAGCGCGGCGGAATGCCACGCCAAGGGGCCCAGGTTCGATTCCCGGCTGGGGTAGGAGATTTTCTCCGCTCAGGGACTAGGTGTTGTGTTGTCCTCAACATCATTTCAACACCTATCTCTGACGCGCAAGTCACCCAAGGTGGCGTCGAACTTGCAATAAGTACTTGCCCTCGGCAGCCGAACTTCCCTGAATGGGGAACTCTCACCCCACAATGCTGTACGCTAATTTCATTTCCACCACTTCGTTGAACCTATTGGCTGAGGAGCCTGAACAAAAATCTATATGGCCAATTTCTATGCCTCTCGTAAGTCATCCTCTGTCTTTAACCAATCCTCCCTGCAACACTATCTCCAATTTAATTTGAAATTGACCAGAAGTAATACTATACCTGCTACATTCAACTTCTTGTGAAGCAACAGAACGAACTCAGTTCCACGTAATCAATACACTTCAATATTTTGCTTTTACGAAGAGTATAACACCTGTCAGTTCAAACTGACTGACGCTAGTGACAGAGACCCAGTTTTCTCATTCCATTATTGCAACTGCCGTTGTAGGAAGACTGTTCCCTACCAATATTACTCATGTCACCTGTCGAATAATACACGATCTCTCTAGATGCTTGCATACTGAAGAGTTTAGCACTTCTTATTGATTTATAGTAGATATGGGATGGATACATTGAAGAGTGTTGTGGTGATATAACAGACGATTAAGGAAGGAAGAAGAAATGTTTGAGTTATGCCTGATAGAGCTCCAGACAGAAGGAGTTTGAAACATTGTACGTAAATCACTTCTTCTATCAATTTTTAGAATTGTTTTAGTGTCTGAATTCCATACCAAGAAGGTGCAGGGAAGAAAGAAATGATCGTAGAACATAAACACAGATGCATAGTAGCAGTGTTTGATACGTGAAATTACATGCCATCCTGCACTAATTACATGAACAGCACAGTCTCTTCCACACACACATTTGTCAAGCAAATGTATGCACATGGGCTATAGTATCTCACAAATTCCTGTCACTAACTTAGAGTCACTGCAGGTATGAAACTGAAGACTCGATTTATGTCCAGGATGTGGCAGAGAAATGGAGTACTTCGCACACATCTTCGTTCATCTAGAGGAGGGTGCTGAAATAGATTTTCCATGGATAGACATGATTCATCCCACATGCACTGAATGTCCTCTGCTGACTGTAGTGTGGAAAGGCTTGCTGTTAATGACTGTAGGTAGATAGCACTCTAAGTCTCACACAGAATACGCAATTGTATACAAGTCGAACGCAAGTTATACTACACAACTGATGTAACCCGAGAGAACAATGAGGAAAAAATGGTTAAATGCGTGATTAACGACCTGCCCCAACATCTCCCTCTGTCTAGAATGCATTATCAGTCTACCATTAAATCATACCTCGTTACAACCCTTCTCACCCAATCATGCCATATACTTTCTGTCATCTTTTAACGCAAATCTATGTCAATTTAGAGGCAGATGGTTCTCTTCTTCAGGAAAGCATCAAAGAGAGCAGCCAGCTTGCATGTATGCCTATTACCTCAATAGACATACAGCGTACTGTTGTTAAGAATCATGCGGCAATTGTTATGTAAGATATTTGTTAGCTGACACTGCATGATTGTGACTGGTAGAGAGTACAGAGAAGCACATAGTAAATACTGTTGGTTAGAGTTTAAAGCACCTGAAGACTCTTGCACACGGTCAAAACACGTGATCAATTCTGTAGTTGCATATTGCAGTCCCCCAACCTCATCTTATCGCAGTCCAGGAAAATAGAGTGTTTCCCTGGTTCCCGGTGCTTCCATGTAAACTTTTTCTCGTATTCCTATTGCTGTCACATACACGATCCCATACACAAGAATAGGCTTGTACCAAGGAGACGCCCAGCAAGTTCTCACTTATTCCCTTT
Organism: Schistocerca americana; assembly: GCF_021461395.2. NCBI lineage: Eukaryota > Metazoa > Arthropoda > Insecta > Orthoptera > Acrididae > Schistocerca > Schistocerca americana. The sequence continues at coordinate 652,308,648 of NC_060130.1, read as the reverse complement.
AATTTCCCCACACTTTGGCCTATTTTCTCTCAATTTATACGTATTTTCCGTCAATTTTCGTAATTTTATCGATTCTTTTGTCACTTTTCATCACGTATTCTAAAATAGCTTGCAAATGTTGTACAGTTTTCAGATGCACTATCTTTCTGTATATATGTATGTATGTGTGTGTGTGTGTGTGTGTGTGTGTGTGTGTGTGTGTGTGTGTGTGTGTGCTTTTCGTGGGGCCCCGATGGCTCAGAGTACGGTTGGGATAGTATCAGGACAGAGCTTGTAGGAGGATCCACCATGGGTTACGTCAGGGATAGAGGCTGAGGATGGAACCACCACATATTATGGACAGAGATACACTATGTGATCAAAAGTGTCGGGACCCCCCCCCCCCAAATGTACGTTTTTCATATTAGGTGCATTGTGCTGCCACCTACTGCCAGGTACTCCTTATCAGCGACCTCAGTAGTCATTAGACATCGTGAGAGAGCAGAATGGGGCGCCCCACAGAAATCACAGACTTCGAACGTGGTCAGGTGACTAGTGTCACTTGTGTCATACGTCTGTATGCGAGAATTCCACACTCCTAAGCTACCTTATATATACTGCTTCCGATGTGATAGTGAAGTGGAAACGTGCAGGGATATGTACAGCGCAAAAGCGTACAGATCGAACTCGTCTGTTGACTGACAGAGACTGCTGACAGTTTAAGAGTGTTTTAAAGTGTAATAGGCAGATATCTATCCAGATCATCACACAGGAATTCCAAACTGCATCTGAATCCACTGCAAGTACTATGACAGTTAGGTGGGAGGTGAGAAAACTTGGATTTCATCGTCGAGCAACTGCTCATAATACACACATTATGCCGGTAAATGCCAAACGACGCCTCGCTTGGTGTAAGGAACGTAAACATTGGACGATTGAACAGGGGAACAGAGTTGTGTGGAGTGACGAATCACGGTACACAATGTGGTGATCCGATGGCAGGATGTGGGTACGGCGAATGCCCAGTAAACGTCATCTGCCAGTGTGTGTAGTGCCAACAGTGAAATTCAGAGGCGGTGGTATTATGGTGTGGTCATGTTTTTCATGGATGGGGCATCCACCCCTTATTGTTTCGCGTGGCACTATCACAGCTCAGACCTACATTGATTTTTTAAGCACCTTCTTCCTTCCTACTGTTGAAGAGCAATTCGCAGATGGCGACTGCATCTTTCAACACAGTCGAGCATCTGTTCATAATGCATGGCCTGTGGCGGAGTGGTTACACGACAATAACGTCCGTGTAATGGACTGGCCTGCACAGAGTCCTGACCTGAGTCCTATACCACACCTTTGGGATGTTTTGGAACGCCGACTTCGTGCCAGGCCTCACAGACCGACATCGATACCTCTCCTCAGTGCAGCACTCCATGAAGACTGGGCTGCCATTCCCCAAGAAACCTTCCAGCACCTAATAGAACGTATGCCTGCGAGAGTGGAAGCTGTCATCAAGGCTAAGGGTGGGCCAACACCATATTGAATTCCAGCATTACCTGATGGAGGGCGCCACGAACTTGTAAGTCATTTTCAACTAGGTGTCCGGATACTTTTCATCACATAGTGTAGGTTTCAAAGATGGATCCAAAATGCATTACAGCTGGGAATAGGGTTCGGGGGTGAATGTACAATTCGTTACGACCTGGATGGTGTTCAGTAGTGGGTCCACCAAGTGTTATGGCCATATATGGTTCGGAGATGGAGCCACCACATCTTACAGCCGGGATAGATTTCGAAAGTGAATGCACGTTCTATGTGTTTGGGGCGGTGTCGGAATGTTGATTCACCAGTGGTATGTACATAGTATGTTCTTGGGGCCCCCTCATGAAACTAGTGCAGGCATACACACAAACACTGACGCACACACACACACACACACATACACTCACACAAACACACACATACAGAAAAATAGTGCCTTTGCACTAGTCGTTGACAACTGTACTACCTTTGCAAGCAATTTTAGAATACGTAGCAAGAAGTGACAAAAAATCAACAAAATTACGAAAATTGACGGAAAATACACGTAAATTTGAGGGAAATTCACCAAATGTGGAGACATTGAAGGGGAATGAGGGAATACTTGCATGGCTTCTGCTTGGTCCTCTAAACTGACATAGATTTGCGTTAAAGGTTGACAGAAAGTAGATGGCATGATTGGCTGAGAGGGGTTGTAACGAGGTATGATTTAATGGCAGCCTGATGATGCGTTCTAGACAGAGGGAGATGTTGGGGCAGGTCATTAATCACGCATTTAACCATTCTTTCCTCATTGTTCTCTCGGGGAACATCAGTTGTGTGCTATACCTTGTATTCGACTCGTATACAATTCGTGTTCTGTGTGAGACTTAGAGTGCTATCTACCTACAGTCATTAACAGCAAACCTCTCCATACTACAGTCAGCAGAGGACTTCCAGTGCATGTGGGATGAATCATGGCCATCCATGGAAAATCTATTTCAGCACCCTCCTGTATATGAATGATGATGTAGGTGAAGTACTCCATTTCTATGCCACATCCTGGACATAAATCGAGTCTTCAGTTTCATACCTGCAGTGTTTCTAAGTTAGTGACAGCGATTTGTGAGGTACTGTAGCCAATGTGTATACATTTGCTTGACAAATGTTGTGTGCGTGGAAGAGACTGTGTTCTGTTAATGTAGTTAGTGCAGGTTGGTATGTAATTTCACGTATCAAACACTGCTGCTATAAGTCTGTGTTTATGTTCTACGATCATTTCTTTCTTCCCTGCCCCTTTTTGGTATGGAATTCAGACACTACAACAATTCTACAGAATTGACAGCACAAGTCATTTAGGTATGAGCGTCGTTCAATAAGTAATGCCCCACATTTTTTTTAAAAAAAGCCATTAACGTACACACACAAAAGGTTATTGTTGGTACTTCCCATTTGATGTTTATTCTGTGCGCCGGTGTAGTTTCGAACCGTTCTGGCAGATGGCAGAGCCATACTACAGCGTCAAAATGGTGTCTACATACGACTCACGTTACAAGCAGATGTGCAAAAAAAGAAACCATGGTGAACATCCATAAACGTTTGTTTATATGGCGAAGCTGCAGTTGATAGGAGTACAGTTGGGCGATGGGTAAAGAAAGTTACAGCCTCAGGAAATGCAGAAACAGAGCTCCACGATCAGCCATGCTCGAGACGTCCTGCTCCAGACATGCTGAATCGTGCAGATGTCATTATTCGTGCCGTCCGGCGCATCTCAACTCGACAATTGGCTCTACAGTTGCCGGTCAACATTGGAAGTGCATCTGCAATAATCTAGACTCTCGGATATTCAAAGAGGTGCTCAAGATGGGTTCGACGAATGCTCACAGTGGATCACAAGATACAAAGAAAGGCCACTTCGTCCGAATTGTTGGAGTACTTTGACACCGATGGAGAGGCCTTTCTGTCATGGATCGTTATGGGGGACGAAAGCTGGGTGCATCACTTTGTGCTTGAAACAAAAAGACGGTGCATAGGGTGGCATCGTCCTCATTCACCACAAAAGAAGAAATTCAAGACAACCCCCTCTGCTAGAAAAATCATGGTGACAGTCTTCTGGAATTGTGATGGCGTCATTCTCGTGGCGCCACTAGGATAAACCATCAATTCAGAGGCATACGGGAAGACTTAGAATAAACTCAAGAACGGTTTCTGACGTGTTCGATTGGAAAAGAATCCAGCAGAAATTTTGCTCCAACACTATAATGCACTCCTACACACAAGTCTGAGAACCCGGGAACACATCGCCAAACTCGATTGGACATCATTGCCTCAACCACCCTACAGTCCAGACCTGGCAACCTGGCACTTCCATCTCTTTGGGCCACTTAAAGATTCTCTATGGGAACACATTTTGAAGATGATGAGAGTGTCAGTCATGCAGTGAAAACATGGCCACACCTATGGGACAAGAGCTTTTAACAACAGGGAATACACGCTCTTCCACCATGTTGGTGTACAGCCATAGAACGTGATGGAGACTACGTAGAAAAATAGAACATGGACAAGACATGCTGAAGTATATTGCGACTCTTAACAATAAATATGTTCTGAGAAAAAAATGTTGGGCATTACTTACTAAACGACCCTTGTAAAATATTTCAGACTCCCTCCATCTGGAACTCCATCAGGCACAACTCCAAGGTTCCTTCTTCTTCTCCTTAATCGTCTGTTATATCACCACAACAAACTCAAATGTATCAGGCTGGTATCTACTAAACTCCTCAGCGTGCAGAATCTACAGGAATCATGTGTAATTGGATGAGTGACATGAGTAAGACTGATATGGATTATTTTTTGTAGAATGGCATTGACAATCCTAGAATAAGAAACTGGGTCTATATTACCAGTGCCAGTCACAACAAGTTTGGAATAGGTTTCAACTGCCTGTAATTGCAAAATATCGAAGTGTATTGATTACGTAGAACTCAGCTCATTGTGCTCCTTCACGAGATGTTGAATGTAGTGGGTATAGTACCCTCCTACTTCTGGTCAGTTTCAAATTAAATTGGAGATAGTGTTGAAAGGAGGGTTGGTTAAAGACAGAGGATGACCTACGAGAGGCATAGAGATAGGCCATACCGATTTTTGTTCAGGGTCCTCAGCCTATAGGTTCAATGAAAGGGTAGCCCATTTCGAAACATAGGGCTGTGTGTTAGAGCTTTAAATCTCTAACATTATCTCACGAATCAGAGAATATTTTATGAAGCTATCCATATAGGGGAGACGGCAAATCGTAATAAAATCTTACCGAATTTATGAAGTGTTTCAGCTAAGGAGCATAGCTTTTGCACGCCCTCTCTGCTAATGGATATTTCCTACACTAAGAAACAGTATTTGTGTCATGTGATGTAGGCAGTGTAACGGGGTTTGTGATACGTTTACATGTATATAGCACTCGCAAAGTAATAGAGGTGGTGGTTTAGCAATGTAGTTATGCAGTGTCCAAAGATTTGGAGGTCAGGATGATTACCACCTAGGACACTGAAACAGTGATCATATACCACCAACATGAGTTATGGAACGCCAAGACATCTGCTACCTCTTGACTATGGAAGATGGGATTAAACATAGAGATCATCATATTCAGACAGCTGTTTGGAAACGCTAGACAATGCCACAAACTATTTCACTTTCTGCTTGATAGGTTCTCGGGACTTACGCCGGATAATATTGTAGAAGCCGCACAATATTTCAGCGAGACAACTGCCCGCCATCTTCAGGTGCTACTGTCGCGTCGCTGAGAAACGCGCCAATTTATATGCTGGCTTTCTAGAACAGCGCAGGCGCCAGCGGGGCATAACGTCATCGAAGACCAATCGTAGACAGCGTCGAATACCAGAGTCCTCTGCTGGAGAAACGGGTCGCGGTCTGCGGAAGCGCGCCGTGGCGCGGGAAATGCGGCCGGGAGCGACGGACCCCGTTCGCGCGCGCGAGGTGTTGGCGCCCGATTTAAGCATCTGCGCTAAGGCTTCCCATCTGCATTGACTCGGTGCGGTTGCTAATCTGTGGCTGACGGTTCCTTAGTGCCGACAAGGCTGGTTCCCAGGCTTTGCTCAGGTGAAACCCCGTGTCTCTGTTTATTAACTCACTGCTTATACGTATTTCGACCGCCTATTTGATGATGGAGTCCCAGTATGTGGAAGCATGCGAGAGGATCTTGGTTTCTTCGTAATTCATGCCGTGTCCCGTGTCAAGGCAATGTTCAGCAACCGCAGATTTCTCTGGCTGACCCAACCTCGTGTGACGTTTATGTTCGTCGCATCTGTCTTTGACCGTACGACACGTCTGGCCAATATAAGATTTCCCACACTGGCACGGGATTTTGTATATTCCTGGTCTCCTCAGGCCGAGGTTGTCTTTAACAGAGCCCAGCATCGATTTCACTTTTGCTGGAGGCCGGAAAACACATTTAACACGGTCGAAATACGTATAAGCAGTGAGCTAATAAACAGAGACACGGGGTTTCACCTGAGCAAAGCCTGGGAACCAGCCTTGTCGGCACTAAGGAACCGTCAGCCACAGATTAGCAACCGCACCGAGTCAACGCAGATGGGAAGCCTTAGCGCAGATGCTTAAATCGGGCGCCAACACCTCGCGCGCGCTAACTGGGTCCGTCGCTCCCGGCCGCATTTCCCGCGCCACGGCGCGCTTCCGCAGACCGCGACCCGTTTCTCCAGCAGAGGACTCTGGTATTCGACGCTGTCTACGATTGGTCTTCGATGACGTTATGCCCCGCTGGCGCCTGCGCCGTTCTAGAAAGCCAGCATATAAATTGGCGCGTTACTCAGCGACGCGACATCTAGAGGGTTGGATCCCCTCCTTCGAAAGCGTCAGATTGCAAAGCCTGGGCTACTCTCAGGGTGGAATCTCCGTCTTCGAAGATTGTGTGTGTGTGTCTGTCTGTCTGCCCGCTGCTGTCGCTGTTCGTCCGTCCGTCCGTCCGTCCGTCCGTCCTCCTGCTGGCTGTCCATCGCCGTCGTCGCAACCGCCACCGCCGCCGCCGCCTGCCTGCTGTTCGTACGTCTGTTCGCCGCCGCCGACGCAGCCGACGCCGCCTGCTGTTCGCCGCTGCCCATCGCCGACGCCGACGCCGCCTGCTGCACGTCCGTCTGTCCGTCGCCGTTCGTCTGCAATGAGTACTCCCACCTCCACCGTCATCTACACCTCCCCCTCCCCCTCTCCCACAGTCACTTCCTGGAGTGCCGCCTCTGGCCTCCCTCCTTCCACCTCCCCTTCCCTTCCTCCACTTACCCACCCCCCTATCTCCTCCCCTGCTGTATACCCACACCTCTACACCCTTCCTCCAGCCTCCACACCCTCAACAGCTCCCACTACTACCCCCGCCCTCACGTACGCCTCTGTTGCCGCCTCTGCTGCCGCCCCTCAGGTGGTTGGCTTCCCCTCTCTCACCGACCCCGTCGCGCCGTCTTCTGCATCTCCCGCACGCATCACGTTGCGCCGAGCCACCATCGCCACCACTGAACCAGCTGCTTCTCCCGGTGCCTCCACTACGCCACAGGGATCTGCCACCCGCCACCTCCCTCTCCTCCCCGTCCCTCTCCCCTCCTCCCAGCCTCCAGTCTCCAAAAAACCCCAAAAGCGCGCCCTTACCGACTCTGCTCCCGCCACTTCCCACAAAAAATCAACGCCACCTCCCCCTCCCCCTCCCCCTGCCGTCACCATGGACACCACCCCTCCTCCTGCCACCCCTACCTTGGCCCCCACCCTCCACACCTTTGTCCTGTCAACTCCCGATCCTCAGTTCCTCGACGCTCGTACCCTCACCAAGGAAATACGAAAGTACTTACCTGGTGCTCCCATCTCCCAACTCATTCCCCGCAGGGACTCAGTCCTTATCAAGTCCCCGTCCCCATCATTTCACACAGACCTCCTGCGAAAACTCCCACGAGTTATGTTTGGCCCCCACGCCTCTCTGACACCCTTCCTTTCCGCTTCCACTCCTCGTCAGCCCCAGCCTCCCCGTCGCCCCCCCACCTACACCGCTGTGATCACCAAGCTCAGCCCGGTGATCACAGAGGATGAAGTGTTGGTAGAACTGAACTCCCACCCGGACTTGGAAATCCGCTCTGCCCGCCGTATCCACAATGCCTCTGGTCCCACCTACCTCATGCGGGTATTCTCAGAGTCCGCCCCGTCCATCGACCATCTCCTCACCCAGGGTGCCCTGATATACCACCGTCGCCACCCTGTTGAATCCTCTAAATCCCCTCCCCAATCCTACCGTTGCCAACGGTGCCTGATGTACAATGACCACCTGACTCCCAACTGCAAAAACCCCCCCACCTGTCCCCATTGCAAGGCCTCCCACTTTCTCAAGAACTGCCCCAACCTCGCTGCTCCTCCTTCCTGTAATACCTGCAATGGCCCCCATCCCACATACTCCCACAAGTGTAAAGCTAAACCCCCTCCAGCCACCCCTGAACTTACAGTCCCAGTTCGTCCCGTCGATCCTCCTGTCCATCCTAACAATTCCCTCCGTCCACCCCCCACGGCCGAGGACATCATCCGGTTCATTACCGTTGTACTCCAAAACATTCACCCTTTTCAGCGCCCGCACACCTTCCAACAAATATCCCTTGCTGCTCGCTCTGTTTTCCACCTGCACACCTTCGCCACTTACTCCCACAACCAAGCCCACTTCACCTTCACCCGCCTCGACACCCTAGTTTAAGTCTCTTCCCTTCCCTCTCTTCCCCCCCTCCTTCCCGTCATGGCGCGGCACGAGTCTCGCATCCTCTTCCAGAACATTCGCTCCTTCCGCTCCAACAAATACCTCCTCATGCACACCCTCTCCCACCACCAGGTCGACACCTTCCTCTTGAACGAAACCTTTCTCCAGCCCCACCATTCTATCCGCACCTCCCCCTATATCCTCCACCGCACTGATGCTCCTGGTCCTCGTGCGCAGGGTTGAGTCGCGATTGGCCACCTTAAGCATATCCCCGTCCGGCCACAACCTCTCCTCAATGACCCCACTGAACACCTTATCCTTAGCGTCTTCTTCCCCTCCCTCACCATTACCTGTGCCACCATCTATGTCCGCTCTACTGCTCCTCTTCCTTATGACTTCATCTCGCACATTGACCGCACCTTCTCCACCTATGTGATTGCCGCCGACCTCAACATCCATAGCCGCACTCCTGCTGCCCTTCGGCGGTGGCATCAGTTCCTCTCCACAATCCAGGGTGACCTTGTTCCCATTCCCCAGCACACCCGACCCAAAAGTAACACCACCCCCGATGTTGTCATTGCCTCCGCCAACCTCCTTGGGCGTATCACTGTCGCCGTCCTTGACCCCACAGGTAGCGATCACCTCCCTGTCCTTCTCACCATAACGTCTGCAAGCCGCCCCCCTCCGGCTCCGCAACCTGCACCCCCTCCCAAGGTCGTCCATGACTATCGCCGTGCCAACTGGGATGCCTACCGGGACTCCATCTCCACCCAGGTCGAAAGCCACCCTCTTACCTATCGCCATCCTGACGACATCATCCGCGCCTCGTCCTTCCTTCAGACAGTAATTACTGACGCCGTGAAGGCCCATGTTCCTACTAAAACCATCCACCCACACCGTCCCACTCTCCCCCCGCGGGCTGTCCTCCTCCTCCGTGAATCCCGCAGCCTCTATCGCTCCTTCCTCCGCACTCGTGACAGGGATACACTCCAACGCCACCGGCAAATACAGCGACACGTACGGAACCTTATTACAGCAACGAAACGCCGGGACTGGCGCCAGACCTGCACACGACTCAATGCCACCCTCCCTATCAACTCCTCCAAGTACTGGTCTGCCTTCCATCGTCTTACTGGTTCCCTTTCCGCTCCCCACTACCCCCTTCTCCATAACGATCGCCCCCTTCCAGACAACCTCAGTAAGGCCAACCACTTCGCTTCCCACCTTTCCGAGGTCTTCTCCATCCCCGATGATCCCCACTTTGATTATTCTCTTTTCCCCACCGTTATGGAACGTGCTGATACCTCAGTCGCTCCACTTGCTCCTAGTCTCCAGTACTTGGGGCAGTTGCCCCCCTCCGACATCAACACTCCCATCACCGTACAAGACATTAAACTTCTCCTCCGGTCCAAACGCAACACGGCCCCTGGTCACGACTGTGTCACCTACCGTCACCTTCGAGAAAGCCCCGATTCCTTCCTAACTGTCCTCGCCCATCTCTATAATGTCATCCTCTCTACTGGCTTCTACCCTGACCTGTGGAAGACCTCCCGCGTCCTCCTCTTCCTCAAGCCCAACAAACCCCCTTCTGCCGCCTCTTCCTATCGTCCCATCTGCCTCACCTCCATCTTCAGTAAGGTCCTTGAATCCATCCTCTCCCACCGTATCCATCGGCACCTTGCTCAACACCACCTCCTCCCCCTTACCCAGTGTGGCTTCCGACCCTCCTTCTCTGCTGACGACCAACTCCTCAACCTTGTTCACCTTCTGTCCCTCCAGCTCAACTCCCGTCGCTCCGCCATTTTTTGTTTCCCTTGACCTCCAAAATGCCTATGACCGTGTATGGCATCCCGGTCTCCTCTTTAAACTCCAAACCTACGCCCTGCCTATCAATTTTGTCCGTCTGGTCGCTTCCTTCCTCTCGCACCGTCCTTCCTATGTCACCCTCCACAACACCAACTCCCGTATCTTTTATCCCACGGCTGGCGTCCCCCAGGGTTCTGTCCTCTCCCCTCTCCTTTATCTCTTGTATACAGCTGATATGCCCAAGCCACCCCCACCAGTTCACCTTCTCCAATATGCTGATGACACCGCCTTCCTGGCTCTCTATCCTACCCTTCAACGGTCTCAACGTACCCTCCAAACCCACCTTAACCAGTTCACCACTTGGTGTAACCAGTGGCTCCTCCGTCTCAACCCCTCCAAAACCCAGGCAATCATCATAGGTCGTACCACTCGCTCCTTTCGCCTCCAAGATTTCTACCTCACCCTTTATGGTCGTCCTATCCAACTCACCCCCACCCTGAAATACCTTGGCCTCACCCTTGACCGACACCTCACCTGGACCCCTCATCTCCTGACCATCCAGCAGAAAGCCCATTCCCGCCTGCTGAAACTCCTGTCCGGCCGGACATGGGGACTGCATCCTTCTACCATCCTCCACACCTACAAATCCCTCATCCGTCCTATCCTCTGTTATGCCAGCGTCGCCTGGATCTCCGCCCCCACCCGCTTTTACAAGGCTCTCCAAATCCTTGAACGTCATGCGCTCCGCCTTGCCTTCCGTATCCGCCTTCCTTCCCCCACACGGCTCCTGTATGAACTGATCCCCTTCCCCCACCTCCTCTTGTTCCTCCAACATCTCCGCATCCTTTACATTGTTCGCAGGGTTGATCCCCCCCACCCTCTAGTTTCCTCCTTCCTCTCCACCCCTCGCCCGTTGCCGCGCCTCTATCGCTGTATCCCTCCCTCTCTCCACCTCCACACCCTCCATCTCCTTCATCAGGGCAATTTCCAACGCCTCCCCCTCCCGGATGACGAACTTCGCCGTGACATATACCCTTGCTTCCAACTATAACCCGGCCTTGTTCCCCCCCCCCCTCCCCAGGGCCCCTTCTCCTCTTTCCTCCTTCTCCCAGAGCGGATTTTCCTCCATCCCCCCCTCCCCTGAGACCCTGCACCCCATACTTGCCTCTCTCCTTCCCACATCCCTCCCTACCTGGCCCTCTTCTGAGCGCCCCCCATTCCCTACCCCCATCTCTTCCCCTCCCTCCCTTCTTCAGGTCTCCCTCATCTCCTTGAACCTGGCAGATCCTCTGTCTTGATCATCATCAGTGTGCCACGTCAATGTTGTGTTTAGTGCTGTTTTCTCGTGTGCGTCAAGAGGTGTGATTTTCATTGTGTACTGCCGTGAGGTTCGCCGTGAGTGTTACGTTGTGTGCTATGCCATCCGTCAACACCTTATGCTCCAGTCATACTGTGCCTTGTGTTCTTTTAATCGTCGCAATGTGTGGCTTTTTGTGTGTGCTACTTTTAAACAGTTTTTTATCTCCAGTTTAGTCACCCCGTTTTTTTTTTTTTTTTTTTTTTTTTTTTTTTTTTTTTTTTTTTTGTATATTGCCTTCCATGATGTTCTCCCTTTATTATATCTATGTTCGCCTTCTTCTCTCCTTTGCTGTTTTTAAATGTCTTCTCTTGTTTTGTTCTATGTCTTTCGGCTGAAGAGCAGCGCATGTGCTGCTGCCAGCCCGCCCCGATGGGGAATTGAAATACAATAAAGAAAAAAAAAAAAAAAAAAAAAAAAAAGCGACGCGACAGTAGCACCTGAAGATGGCGGGCAGTTGTCTCGCTGAAATATTGTGCGGCTTCTACAATATTATCCGGCGTAAGTCCCGAGAACCTATCAAGCAGATGCAGCGCCAGGAAAGCCTCAAACAGCATATTTCACTTTCTGTCTGTTGCGATGTTCTCCACACTTTTGCCAATAAGATACACTGTGTCTGTCTTTTATTTCGACCATCCTATATATTGTGGGAGCAGCATCGTTTACGCCATGCGATGTCCAACTTTCTATGAGAGCCAATGGATCGAAACATGTTACTGTCGGTTTAGTACCTGACAAAGATTTTGAAGTTGTGGTGGAAAAACAAAATGTGTGGTGCTGTAAAAAGCTGTAGTCATACATTGCTTGGATGTGTTACAGCAGAAAAACAATATACGTAACTGCTTGTGAAAGAACAATACAGGGAACCTCTCTTGTCATTGATAATCTGTGGGATATGGTCCTGCTACAGAATGGGCTACGAAACTTAACACTGGTCTATGCAAGCGACTTCAGTCACTGGCCACTTGCTCCAATGGACCAATACCTGTATATTTGATAGGATCGCCACATATGCTCCATGTCGGCATGCAGGCAGTATTTGTTTTCGATATATAGGAAGATAGGAATTCTATAATACCTTAAAAACCCAATCACAATGTCAAATTCCCAATAGATCAGTCTATTGTTTCCAATAGTGGTATTGTGAGCCCATGTCTATCCAACCCCTCCTGCAAATTGTCCAAAGACATACCATGCAATAGAGCTAAATTGTGAACTTTTCAGCTACCTCCTACCTAACATGACTTCCTACCAAATGGCCTAACTGACAGGAGGCAAGGGGGAGAAAACCAGAAGGGGGAAAAGTAGGGTTTTGAAACCAGGCAGTTGAAGGATCGAATCCCACCAAATATACCAGTCGTAATGTCCACCAATAGGATGCAAGGAAAAACTGGTCGCACACCAAGGGTATCGATTTAATTAGTCAATCAATCTGATAGAGTGAGGGAATACTTCCAAGACACACACAGCTGGGAGTTTACCAGGTATCCACTATTTTGTTCAGGACAAAGGTGGGGTTAGTGTGACACATGTGCAGACACAACCTACTTCTTGAATGTCTTTCTTCCATCCACTACACGTTTCCATAGCAGTGGAAGTGTGAGAACAAAGGTGTGTACTGACTACCAACGCCAGGTCTGCACGAGTGGTGTAGGGGCAGGAGAGGGGCGTGGAAGGGAGGAGGGGTGGTGGGCATGTTAGTTTGGCATGTTTACATATGTTGGTTCACACAAACAGGAAGCGACCACTTGAGACAGAGAGAGGGAGGGAGAGGTAGGAAGTGGGTCTCATAATAAATTTCAAAGGGGTGCCACTACTTGATGCTTTGTTTGGGGATTAGCATGACTTCCAGTCCGCACACCTCTCTCATGGCCTGTATACACAGTAATACATGAGGCAGCTGGTGGTGCGCCAGACAACCCTGAGCGGGCACAGTGCGTCCTCTCTCCTGACCTGTTCAATTGGGGATACAGGAAGCATCTGGCATATCTGCCCTGTAGTCGGTGGGAAAATGTGTTCATAAGACTTTCAACTGTGTATTTACGTGCGGAGAGTTATGTTGACATCATTTCACGACAGTATGCCTTGCGCAAATGGAAAAAAAGCGATATATTTAATTACTTCCTTTTGATGTATTTTAAAAGACTTGGCATCTTTCAAAACAGCAGAGAGAACCAAGCCCTGCAAATTGAATTTCATAGATAGAAAGTATAGCCTTTGCTATCGAATTGACATTGATTTGAACTTCCTGTAATGAGATCCCTCCTCTCCAGCACAGACTGAGCCCTTTTCCCACCAATTTCGTGATGGGGAAGCGGAGGGGGTGGGCTGAGGGATATCCCAGTGGGGAGGGGTTAATTAATTGATCGATTTAAGTAATGAGCCAATTAATTTGATATCAAGAGTGTACTTATATCGGCGAAGGAGAGGGGACAGGGGTGGGGATGAGGACAGCGTAAAGGTAAGGGAGGGGCGGGGCGATGCTCAAAAGGACAGATTATTCCGAGGAAGTCATAAATCCGCCCACAGGGGGGCATAATCCAGCCCTAGCCCAAACTAACCCTGTCTGATGGGGGCATTCTATGTGAAACTGATACACACACACATACAGAAAAATAGCGCAGTTGCACAACGTGTTGAAAACAGTACTACGTTTACAAGGAAATTTAAAATAAGTGGCCAGAACTAACATCTGAACAGCAGTGACATAAAATTGGTAAAATTACGAAAATTGACCTTAAACGCGTACAAATTAAGGGAAAATACAACAAAATGCGGGAAACTTGAGGGAGAATGAGAAAGTATTTACATTTCTGTTTGGTGCAGGAAAATTCTTGTACATGGGAACGAGTGTGTGACAGCAAGAGAAATATGAGAAAAAGTCCACATGGAAGCACTGGGAACCAGGTGTAACCCCTGACACAGCACTCGTTAAAGCCTGTGCTATGGTAAGTGAGTGGGATTCACTTTATGAGAAAGGATTTTCGTATAGATATCGACCGCGTGTACCTGAATGGTGGCAAATCAGACTTACATCCACTCTGTAATAACAATGATCCGTCAAGTAAGTTCGAAATGCAATTACACGTCAGGATGGATCAAAAGCAACCCAGAAGATGCTACCAATTTGATAATAATACGGTCGCAAGCCTAATTAGGCATTAACTGAGTTTCTTTCCTGTACAAGTTGGTATATATTCATGCAAAACAACAAGTTGTAACACTGCATAATATAGTAGAATTTTAGAACCAGAAAATCTATTGAACTGATAGTTTCATGTTCTGTATTGATATGGAAAACCATGAATACATAACTCTACACTATAATGTATACAACAAAACTTTATACTGTCTATTAATGTGATTAAAATCGGGCATAGGTTACCCTAGTAATTGCACTTTCGTGCCACACACAAAATGTCAATATCGATAAAGATAAAACACTGATAAATTTTGACTTTTATATTGACTTTAACTTTTGTTGGTCAAACCAATTTAGAAAACTTCAGAATTCAAATGAATGAGGGGGGACCCTGAAACTGTTATGATTGCTGTATTTAAAAAATTGATTACTGAGTTTATTATGCATTCAAGATTTCCAGTATATAAGTTACTGCCCTTTCCATCTAATTTACTGCTCATTTAAATGCCTTTAAATCTGTCTCGAAATAATAAACTTCATAACTATATCAATACTAAAGTTATCTTTCAACTTCGTTAGACCTTCGTTATTCATTTACTGGTTCATTAACAAAACATTTCTTTAAACACCAATCTAACATAGCTAGTTCTGTAAATAATTATTATTAACACAAATTTTAATTTTCATTTCGGGACACTCAGATTGCACAACATTTGGAAAGGACCTTGTCTAGGTTAGATGTGAGGATAATTAAATGATGGAAAAGTTCTGGTAAAAGTTAGGTTATTATTGCACCAAACAAACACAGTTCACTCTCTGATCCTCACGAATACAGTACTAAAAGTTTCAACCTGCTAGTATCGATACGGCCGTTGGTGGGCGGCGAGATGGCGAGGCACAGATCACACATCCAACCACAGCTATGGCTCTTGATGTATCGGCACTTTAATTCTTCTTAGCGTCGCAATACTTTTCCATTTAGTGCCTATGGAATTTTTCCACGCTGTGTGGGCGTTGGAACAGCATACCCGAGGCTCAGTGAAGCTATGTCTTCCAGGAGAGCCTCCTCGCTCCAGAAGGTGTTGCTCAAACTAGTGCCAAACTCCAACTACTACAGTGCCCATTGTGCCGTGCAGTGCCCGCGCGCATTTTCCCACGCTCGCCTGCCATCCACCCTTTACCGCTCCCTTACAGACAGAGTTTTCACCCGGGGTTTTGCATTCTACATATCCTAACACATTGCCTACGTATGGACCAGACGCACAGCTACAATTTTAAACATCTTACAATAGTCTCAACATTTGTTACATTTCAGTTCTATTACAATATTACTTGACATTTGACATCAACATTAATATTCACATTGAAACTTATTTACAGTTTTCTTAACACAATGGCGTGAAGCAAAAAAATTGAAATCAGAACATCAATTACACAAGTTTATCGCAAAATTAGATGGAAAAAATTACTTATATGTACAATAGTACAGCGTCGTTGTTGTTACACAGGGAAACAGTAATTGATCGTGGTCAGTGTTAAGACATCTGGAATAGATTGTTTAACGTGGATGACCACTAGACGTAGGGGAATAAATTTATATATGTTGGCCCACAAGCCTAGGTGTGACCTGAAAGTTATCAGCAACCACTTTATAGGTTTTTATAAAATGTCAATAAATGTGACTGCAGTTAACATTAAGTCTTCCATAATTAAAAGGCATTGAGCTGACAGCTTGGGGACTGCAATATACAACTACCAAATGGATCACGTCTTTGACTCTGTGCAAGACTGCTTAAGTGTTTTAAACTCTAACAAATAGTACTTACAATGTGCTTCTCTGTACTCCCTACCAATCACAACTATGCAGTGTCAGTTAACAAATATCTTAGACAACAGTTGCTGCATGACTCTTAACATCGTTCTGCAGTATGTTTATAGTGGTACTCTAAATACACACAATTTGACTCCTGCCTTGAATGTCTCTAAACTGGCATGGATCTGCATTAAAGGATGACAGAAAGTAGGCAGTAGATAGAGTAATCGACTGAGAGCAGTTTTACAAGGTGGGATTTACCGGTAGACCGATTACACATCCTAGAGAGAGGAAGATGTTGTGGCAGGTCATATAACGGACATTTAAGTATTTTTTCCGTTCTTCCCAGTAGGGGGACAAAGTATATATGAGCACTTTTGTTAGTGCAGGTTGCCTGCATCAGGGGCAGGTATGCACTCGGGGACAAACCTATTGTTCTCCTTTGATTGACAGGTACTTAACCGAATGTTCCCCTGTGATTGACAGGTCCTTAACCTATTGTTCTGCTAAAAGGATCCTTCCTTTTGATTGACAGGCACTTAACCTATTGTTCCCCACCCCCTCCGACTCCCCTCCCCCTTAGGAAACCTCCACTCTCGCTGCTACAGGTACAATTTCCTGTCTGAGTTATTGGAATAGCTCCTCTCACTCTTATCAATTTGACTGACTACTTAATTAAATTAATCAATTAATTAGCCTCTCACCCACTGGTAAACCCTCACCCCTCCCCTCCCCCTCTCCACTCCTCCCCAGAAAATGACGGGAAGTTCAAATTCCATCAGGACAATGTAACATACCATGGCTACCTCCACTAACCTAAGAAAATAGCAGGAAAAAAGGGCACTTTGGCTACCTCCACTAACCTAAGTCATCTGACTGCCACCTCTGCCTAGGAATTGGCTGGAAAAGGAATCAGCCTGTGCTGGATAGGATGGACATAAGTCTTTATTTTCAGTCTTTATTTAAACAGTTAGGGGCAGTACCACCATCAAGTGTGATCACCCCGAGGTCTGGAGTCCAACTGACCTAGTACACAGTACTGCCACCAGAGGCTGCTGTCATCCCTTCCATGAAGTAACCCTACATGGCGGTCTGGAGGTGGAGAGGAAGGATCTCATAACAGGAAATTCAAGAGCATATTGCTTATTTATAAAAAAAATCAGTTTGTGGGGTTGGATTTCTCTTGCTCATCATTCTCTGCTGTTCGGCAACATGTAGGTTTTGTAAGAAGTAATTACATGGAACAAACACGTTGCATAACCTAATGTTTGGTACTGTACTCTGGCTGTTTTAACCTAATGTTTGGCCCTTTGTCAGCACTTAACCTGTTGTTCTGTTAAGTGGTTTCCCATGTCACCCCCATTTCCTTAAACTATTGTACCGCCTTTGATACCAAATTAAGTGATTAGTTATGGCCTCCCACCATTTTCTGTTACACTTTTCGAATATCACATGCTTTTGAACGCCATTTCTGGCGCATTCTTCTTTATCACCCACCCCCTTAAACTATTGTACTGCGTTTTACATAAAAATTATGCAAATTAACATAGTGTTCGGCAATTAACCCGCTGTTCTGCTCCATGTTACCCACTCACGCACGGCCCCCCCCCCTTAACTATTCTACGCTATCACCACGTTGATATAAAAAATTTCTGCAAATTAATGAAATGAATATTCTTCCCATGTATGGGGTAGCTTTTTTTAATTCATGGAATCCTATTGGTAGGTCAAGTCGATGGATGTCCCGACGCCGCCGACTCTGCACACATCTCCAGGAGTCGGGATGCACCGACGGTCCTCGCGAAGTGACGACACGTGTACTATGTACACGTGTGTCTATATATATACAGGGTGGTCCATTGATAGTGACCGGACGAAATATCTCACGAAATAAGCGTCAAACGAAAAAACTACAAAGAACGAAACTTGTCTAGCTTGAAGAGGGAAACCAGATGGCGCTATGGTTGGGCTACTAGATGGCGTTGCCATAGGTTAAACGGACATCAACTGCGATTTTTTAAATAGGAACCCCAATTTTTATTACATATTCGTGTAGTATGTAAAGAAATATATATATATATATATATATATATATATATATATATATATATATATATATATATATTGAGAGAGAGAATGTATGGAAAAAGAAAAGATAAAAAAGAACACAATTCATGTTTATATATGCACACCGTGTGTATGAAAGAAAAAAGCATGAACAGGAAAATATATTTGAAAAAAGCATAAAACAGAAAAAATTATACATTGATTTATTTGTTCATATGCAACATATGTGTAGCTTATATACACACACACACCATGTGCGTGTTGTAAATAGAATAGCTTTCAAGTTTCTCACCTGCCACTAGCCATTCAGGTCAGAATAGTTTATAAGTGTATATAACTCACAGTCCACCAGAAATGTTATTCTAAAAACCTTTGCTATTGTCAACTGCTGAAATTAGGTTCTAAGTGTGCACAGTCCATGAGAATTGTTGTAAAAGCTATGCTACTGGGGCTGTGGAATTTAGTTCTAGTAGTGAAGAAAGTATCTTTGCATTAGTTTTTACAGTAGATTTATAAAAAAAAATTCCTGTCAGTGTTACTTCTGTAGCGTGTAAGTTAAAAGAATTTCCGCATTGGAATAGCAGAGTCAATTTATACCTCAAGAATTATATTATAAGTCAAGAATTATATTATACCTCAAGAACTATATTGTATTTGTGTGAAATGAATAAATCAAGAAAAAAGTTATTCACCATACATCTTTGTTGTTGTTCACAAAAAACCCTATCCCCTATTGCATTATGGATGTATATGTATATGAAGTATGGCATGTCTCAAATGACATTAGTTTTGCTGAAAATGAGTGGTATTAAGAAGGTGAAGTTTAAGCAATCGTAATATTTAACTGTAGTTACACTGGTAAATATGTTCCTGGCCCCCAATATTTTTGTGAGCCTTGTATGTATTTAATGATCTATAGTCAACATTTGTGGGGTTTAACTGTCAGTGCAATTTAGCGATTTGTGGAAAACAATTTTGCCGCTGAAAGTCTCGCCTGCAGAAAATAATGGCGGATGGTGCTCCCACACTGGCAGCAGCAGCATTTTGACGGGTAAATTCAGTGACAAATGGTCTGTTCCCTTAGGATTGCTAGAAAGAATACACCCTCTGCTATTCTGGGAAGCATTGGAACATCTCTCTTGGCACTGGACCCACACCGCAGCTATGCATCATTACGGCAGCAACGGTGCCTAGGTGAACACATATTTCGACAGGAATTTCTCAGGTGTCAAGTATAAAAGAGATTCCATCATGTCATCCTTGCGGGACTCGAACTGACACCAATGTATCGCTTGCAGCTGACAACCGCATTGTCATTTCGCGGGGACCACTGGTGCATCCCGTCTCCTGGGGTTGTGTGCGGAGTTGGCGGCATTGTCATCAAGAATTGAGTGGTAGGATGTGTTTTTTATTACTGATCCTTTGTTTAAACTATATTCCATCGATTTGACTGACCAATAGGATGCCAAGAATTAAAAAAAAGAACTACCTCATACATGTGATGAATATCGATTTAATTAATTTGCATAAATTTATATATCATTGTGGTGTTAGCGGTAGAATAGTTAAGGGGGGGGCGACATGGAGCAGAACAGCAGGTTAAGTGCTGAACACTATGTTAATTTGCATAATTTTTATGTAAAATGTAGTACATTATTTTAAGAGGGTGGGTAACAAAGACGAATGCACCAGAAATGGCGTGCAAAAGCATGTGAAATTCGAAAAGTGCAGAAGAAAATGGTGGGAGGCCATAACTAATTACTTAATTTGGTATCAAAGGCGGTACAATAGTTTAAGGAAATGGGGGTGACATGGAAAACCACTTAACGGAACAACAGGTTAAGTACTGACAAAGCGCCAAACATTAGGTTAAGGCACCCAGAGTAAAGTGCTGAAAATTAGGTTACGCAACATATTTGCCCCATGTAATTAATTCTGTCAAGACCTACATGTTTCCAAACAGCAGAGAATGATGAGCAAGAGAATTCCAACCACAAAAACTGATTTTTTATAAATAAACAATATACTATTGAATTTCCTGTTATGAGATCCTTCCTCTCCACCACCAGACCGCCATCTTGGATTATGTCATGGAAGGGACGACAGCACCCTCTGGTGGCAGCACTGTGTACTACAGTTGGACTCTGGACCTCAGGGTGAATACACTTGATGGTGGTACTGCCTCTAACTGTTTAAATAAAGACTGAAAATAAAGACTTATGTCCATCCTATACAGCACAGGCTGAGTCCTTTACCAGCAAATTCCTAGGAAGAGGTGGCGGTCGGATGACTTAGGTTAGTGGAGGTAGCCAAAAGGCCCTTTTTCCCGCCATTTTCTTAGGTTAGTGGAGGTAGCCATGGTGTGTTGCATTGTCCTGACGGAATTTGAACTTTCGGCCATTTTCTGGGGAGGAGAGGGGAGGGGGATGGGAAGGGGTTTACCAGTGGGTGAGAGGCTAAGTAATTGATTAATTTAATTAAGTAGTCAATGAAATTGATAAGAGTCAGAGGAACTATTCCAATAACTGAGACCTGAAAGTGTACCTGTAGCAGCGAGGGTGGAGGTTTCCTGAGGGGGAGGGGAGTCGGAGGGGGTGGGGGAACAATAGGTTAAAAGTGCCTGTCAATCAAAAGGAATGATCCTTTTAGCAGAACAATAGGTTAAGGACCTGTCAATCACAGGGGAACATTCGGTTACGTACCTGTCAATCTAAGGAGAACAATGGGTTTGCCCCTGAGTGCATACCTGCCCCTGATGTAGGCAACCTGCACTAACAAATGCGCTACAACGAAGTTTGCCCTACTACTGTTCCCTCAGGCTGTATCAGCTGTGTGGTATAATACGTATCTGACTCATATACAACTGCGTGTTCTGGATATGACTCTGAGCGCTATCTACTTGCAATCGTTAACAGCAAACCTCCCCATACCACACTCAGCAGAGGACTTCCAATATGTGTGTGACGAAACATGTCCACCAAAGCGACAGAAAACCTATTTACGCACGTTCTTCTAGATGAACGAAGATATGTGCGACGTATTCCATTTCCCTGCCACATTTTGGACAGAAATCGAGTATTCAGTTTCATAACTCTAGTGATTCTTAAGTCGGTGACAGCAGTTTGTGAGGTACTGCAGTCCATGTGTATACATTTGCTTAACAGTTGTGTATGAAAGAGACTGCGTTCTCTTCAAAGAGTTTAATGCTGCATGGCGTGTAATTTCATATGTCAAACACTGCTGCTATACGTTTGTTTATTTCCTCATAAGAATAGTTGTTTGATTCATTTTCTGTTGCGGACGATCATTTTATAGGACTAATGTGAGCATAGGATGGTTTCCAAACCATAATCGGACATGAACAATGGGTCTTATACACATCCGAAAGCTATATGGTGTATGTATCACCAACAGTCTATGTTTTTTTTTCCTTTGCTGTAGAGGACAGTAGTTTTATCATCTTAAAGTTTGTCACCATAGTGAATGGGATAGAAAACTTTCAGGGTGAATGTATGTCAGATGTTTTAAATATATTTCTTGCATTGGATTATTAGCAGCGTTGCATTCCATGCGATTAACCACACTGCTTTATCATTATACACTCCTGGAAATGGAAAAAAGAACACATTGACACCGGTGTGTCAGACCCACCATACTTGCTCCGGACACTGCGAGAGGGCTGTACAAGCAATGATCACACGCACGGCACAGCGGACACACCAGGAACCGCGGTGTTGGCCGTCGAATGGCGCTAGCTGCGCAGCATTTGTGCACCGCCGCCGTCAGTGTCAGCCAGTTTGCCGTGGCATACGGAGCTCCATCGCAGTCTTTAACACTGGTAGCATGCCGCGACAGCGTGGACGTGAATCGTATGTGCAGTTGACGGTCTTTGAGCGAGGGCGTATAGTGGGCATGCGGGAGGCCGGGTGGACGTACCGCCGAATTGCTCAACACGTGGGGCGTGAGGTCTCCACAGTACATCGATGTTGTCGCCAGTGGTCGGCGGAAGGTGCACGTGCCCGTCGACCTGGGACCGGACCGCAGCGACGCACGGATGCACGCCAAGACCGTAGGATCCTACGCAGTGCCGTAGGGGACCGCACCGCCACTTCCCAGCAAATTAGGGACACAGTTGCTCCTGGGGTATCGGCGAGGACCATTCGCAACCGTCTCCATGAAGCTGGGCTACGGTCCCGCACACCGTTAGGCCGTCTTCCGCTCACGCCCCAACATCGTGCAGCCCGCCTCCAGTGGTGTCGCGACAGGCGTGAATGGAGGGACGAATGGAGACGTGTCGTCTTCAGCGATGAGAGTCGCTTCTGCCTTGGTGCCAATGATGGTCGTATGCGTGTTTGGCGCCGTGCAGGTGAGCGCCACAATCAGGACTGCATACGACCGAGGCACACAGGGCCAACATCCGGCATCATGGTGTGGGGAGCGATCTCCTACACTGGCCGTACACCACTGGTGATCGTCGAGGGGACACTGAATAGTGCACGGTACATCCAAACCGTCATCGAACCCATCGTTCTACCATTCCTAGACCGGCAAGGGAACTTGCTGTTCCAACAGGACAATGCACGTCCGCATGTATCCCGTGCCACCCAACGTGCTCTAGAAGGTGTAAGTCAACTACCCTGGCCAGCAAGATCTCCGGATCTGTCCCCCATTGAGCATGTTTGGGACTGGATGAAGCGTCGTCTCACGCGGTCTGCACGTCCAGCACGAACGCTGGTCCAACTGAGGCGCCAGGTGGAAATGGCATGGCAAGCCGTTCCACAGGACTACATCCAGCATCTCTACGATCGTCTCCATGGGAGAATAGCAGCCTGCATTGCTGCGAAAGGTGGATATACACTGTACTAGTGCCGACATTGTGCATGCTCTGTTGCCTGTGTCTATGTGCCTGTGGTTCTGTCAGTGTGATCATGTGATGTATCTGACCCCAGGAATGTGTCAATAAAGTTTCCCCTTCCTGGGACAATGAATTCACGGTGTTCTTATTTCAATTTCCAGGAGTGTAGCATGCTTAAGTGCACAAACATGTAGCTTTTGGAATGTGTATTTATGTTCCATGATCATTTCTATCTTTCCAGTACCTTCTTGGTATGCAATCCAAACCCTAAAACAATACTACAGAAATCTTAGCACAAGTGATTTATGTAAAATGTTTCAAACTCCTGCTGTCCAGAGCTCCATCATGCGTAAACCGTATGTTCGTTCTTCTTCTTCATCTTAACCGTCTGTTATATCACCACAACACTCTCAAATGTATCAGGTTCGTTTCCGCTATGCACCAATAAGGAGCAGTAACCTCCCCAGCATGCTTGCATCAAGAGAGATCGTCCGTAATCGCTTCGGTGATATGAGTAAATTTAGTACGGAACGGTCTATGCAGAACGGTAGTTGTGGTTCTATAATGAGAATACCGGTCTACATCACTAGCATTGGTCGCATGTACAAGTTTGGAGCACGTGTTATGCTCTTTCCAGAAGCAAACCACCGAAGTGTATTGATTACGTGGAACTTAGTTCGTTCTGTTCCTTCATGAGACATCAGATCTACCAGGTTTAGTGCCCTTCTACTCCTGGTCCGCTCCAACTTAAACTGGAGATAATGTTGCCGAGAGAACTGGTTAAAGGGAGGGGAACAGTTACAAGATGTATAGAGAGACCACCTTGAGCTTTGCTCAGGATCCACAAATGTGAGAATACGTTGTAACTCCTATCCACGTAGGAAGAGAAAGGTAACTGTCATAAAATCTGACCGAATTTATAAAGTGATTTGTCGAAGGAACGTAGTTTTAGCACTTCCTCCCTTCTGATGGCTATTTCCTATACTAAGAAACAGTACCTCTGTCATGTGATGTAGGCAGTGTAACAGGGTTCGTGATATATCTGCATTTATAGCACTCGCAAAGCAATGGAGGGGGAGGTTTAGCAATGACATGGAAATTAGGAACCATGGTGCAAGATCAATGACTGATAGCATCAAGAGATCGGTGTGATGAGACGTTTTGTTGACGTGACAAGTAGTCAAGAGTGGTCATTGGAACTTGAGTAATTGGGTAAAATGCGTTGAAATTACGGAAACATGGTAAAATTACTAAAATCGACGGAAAATACATAAAACTGATGATAATGTGACAAAAATGCGGAGGAATGAGTGTACTTACATGTTTACCTGGGTTTATGGAAATCATTCCATTCCGCCACCAGTGAGATTGATAACTGACAGAACAGAAAATACCCACCCACCATCCCCACGCCTATTACCACCCTATACACAATAGTTATTATTTAAGAAAGAAATTGTTTATTTAATTATGGACATTAATAATAAAACACAATTGAAGTTTTTAAGTTAATAAAGTTGTAATATAACCTAACAGCCTAAAATGAATTTCGGGCAACACGGGCTTAGTAAATCTAGAGCCCGTGTTGTTGCCCGTTCTCCTTTTTTAAGCCAAGAGGATCAATGTGTAGTCTTCTTTAATAACAATAAACAAGATAACAATTAATGATAAGAAATTAAATGAGATAAGAAAAGTACCATAACACGAGAAGAATCATAACAAGTAAAATGTTTCAAACTCCTGCTGTCCAGAGCTCCATCATGCGTAAACCGTATGTTCGTTCTTCTTCTTCATCTTAACCGTCTGTTATATCACCACAACACTCTCAAATGTATCAGGTTCGTTTCCGCTATGCACCAATAAGACGTCACGCGCTCCTTATCGTGACGTCACTTCCTCTGATAAACTTGATTTTCCAGCAACACGGGCTAAGTAAATATATATAGCGGTGCCGGAGGCGCTCAGCCAGAGCTGAATACTCTAAGTCCAGTGATCAGACAGAAATGCCCACCCACCATCCCCACACCTAATACCACCCAACACAGAGTTATTTAATGACTTATTTAACTACTGTGATGTCCCAGGGAGCATCCCAGAGTGCCCCAGAGGTGCATCCCAGAGTGCCACAGAGAGCTACAACACTAAGAAGAATCGCTTCTCGGCTTTTGGCAAGATCAATGTGTAGTCTTCTTTAATAACAATAAACAAGATAACAATTAATGATAAGAAATTAAATAAGATAAGAAAAGTACCATAACACGAGAAGAATCATAACAAGTATAAAAGGCTGTGTGACTTAGCCTTATGCTGCTGTGTAAGGCGGGTGACCTTGAGTGGGACTTAGTCGCTGAGCGAGGCAGCAACACGGGCCTAGTAAATCTAGGGCCCGTGTTGCCCGGCTGCCTCGCTCAGCGACTAAGTCCCACTCAAGGTCACTTCTGCGGCTCAAGTCCTGCAGAATACCCCCTAGATTCCTCTTACAGGTACACATTCTAAGCCATAAAAATGAAAGACACAGTGTCCAAAGATTTGGAGGTTGGTATGATCACCACCTAGCACACCAAAACAATGATCCTATACCTGGGTGCAATACATGCCATCAATATGAGGAATCAATGCTCTTGGTCTCTTTGAAAACGAAAAACACCAACACATTTGCTACCTCGTCGCTATAGAGGATGAGATTAAATGTAGAGATCACCACCTCTGGTCTGCTGTTTGGAGATGTGGCACAATGCTACAAACTCTTCCAGTTTCCACATGTTGCCATGTCTTCCAAATTTTTGTCAATAAGAAACACCGCCTCTCTCTTTTATTTCAACCATCCTGTGCATTGTGTGAGCATGCGATGTGAAGCTTTTTTGTGAGATCAAAACGTGTTAATTTCGCTTTTTAACACCTGACACAGACCTCAAAGTCATGGTAGAAAAATAAATTGTATGGTGGTGTACAAAGCTGTAGTCATACATTGCATCGATTTGTTACAACAGAAAAATGACGTATCAAACTTCTGAAACAACTACACAAGGATCTTCTTTTGTAATTGGTAGTGTGTGGGATTTTTCAATATATCGGAAGAGAGAGACATGGTAAAATCTTTTGACTTTCTCTATCAGGTGACATTAGAGAAGTTTGTGTAGTTCATAGTTTTACTCCACTGGATGTTATAAAAATAATGAGGAGAGAGAGAGAGAGAGAGAGTGGCCGTGCGGTTCTAGGCGCTACAGTCTGGAGCCGAGCGACCGCTACGGTCGCAGGTTCGAATCCTGCCTCGGGCATGGATGTGTGTGATGTCCTTAGGTTAGTTAGGTTTAATTAGTTCTAAGTTCTAGGCGACTGATGACCTCAGAAGTTAAGTCGCATAGTGCTCAGAGCCATTTGAACCATTTAGAGAGAGAGAGAGAGAGAGAGAGAGAGAGAGAGACACTATGCTGTCAACAAAGACTCTGACACCCTTACACTGTCGTATTTCTAGCACAGTAGTTATTAATACGATGAAGTAGACTAGGACGTGGTCAGAGGGATATTTATAGTCAGTTATTTGGTATCAATAAATTCTCGGTGTTATGGTTCTGAATTTCTTTCTGGAGTTCCCGTATGTTCTGCATGATTGTGAATTTCTTCCTGTATGTTAGTGTGCTATTTTTCTTATTATGATAGCTCTCTACCTACTCACTGATGGGTGGACTAGGCAGTGTTCTAACTGATGCAACAGTGATGCTGGAACGTGATGAGAGTTTGAGAAAATTAGCACAGGCTGTGACTTGGCTGGGGACGTCTCTTACTCGTCGAAATCAGGTGGATTCAAATGCTATGTATAGGAGACTGGAGGATTCGTGAGAATACAGTAGGTAAGTGTTACTCTGGCGAAAGAGGAGTTGAGAAGTGAACTTTACGCCGTTCCTTGTAAGTATTGTGGACGAACATATTACAACCTCTCACATACATCTCGCGAGGTGTTTGCAGGGAGAAAATTACGCATACTTCACAAGCCATCATACGGTGCGTGGCGGAGGGTACCCTGTACCACTACCAATCATTTCCTTTCCTTTTCCAGGGACCGATGACCGTAGCAGTCTGGTCCCTTTAATCCCCAAAACCAACCAACCAACCTTTTCCACTTGCAAATAGAACAAGGGAGAAAAAGATTGCCTGTATGCCCCATATGAACGCTAATTTATCGTATCTTATCTTTGTGGTCCCCATGCGAAATGCACACTACTGGCTATTAAAATTGCTACACCACGAAGATGACGTGCTACAGACAGGAAGAAGATGCTGTGATATGCAAATGATTAGCTTTTCAGAGCATTCACACAAGGTTGGCGCCGGTGGTGACACCTACAACGTGCTGACATGAGGAAAGTTTCCAACCGATTTCTCATACACAAACAGCAGTTGACCGGCGTTGCCTGGTGAAACGTTGTGATGCCTCGTGTAAGGAGGAGAAATGCGTACCATCACGTTTCCGACTTTGATAAAGGTCGAATTGTAGCCTATCGCGATTGCGGTTTATCGTATCGCGATACTGCTGCTCGCGTTGGTCGAGATCCAATGACTGTTAGCAGAATATGGAATCGGTGGGTTCAGGATGGTAATACGGAACGCCGTGCTGGATCCCAACGGCCTCGTAACACTAGCAGTCGAGATGACAGGCATCTTATCCGCATGGCTGTAACGGATCCCTGAGTCAACAGATGGGGACGCTTGCAAGACAACAACCATCAGCACGAACAGTTCGAAGACGTTTGCAGCAGCATGGGCTATCAGCTCGGAGTCCATGGCTGCAGTTACCCTTGACGCTGCATCACAGACAGGAGCGCCTGCGATGGTGTACTCAACGACGAACTTGGGTGCACGAATGGCAAAACGTCGTTTTTTCGGATGAATCCAGGTTCTGTTTACAGCATAATGATGGTCGCATCCGTGTTTGGCGACATCGCGGTGAACGCACATTGGAAGCGTGTCTTCGTCATTGCCATACTGGCGTATCACCCTGCGTGATGGTATGGGGTGTCATTGGTTACACGTCTCGGTCACCTCTTGTTCGCATTGAGGGCACTTTGAACAGTGGACGTTACATTTCAGATGTGTTACGACCCGTGGCTCTACCCTTCTTTCGATCCTTGCAAAACCCTACATTTCAGCAGGATAATGTACGACCGCATGTTGCAGGTCCTGTACGGGCCTTTCTGGATACAGAAAATGTTCGACTGCTGCCTTGGCCAGCACATTCTCCAGATCTCTCACCAATTGAAAACGTCTGGCCAATGGTGGCCGAGCAACTGCCTCATCACAATACGCCAGTCACTACTCTTGCTGAACTGTGGTATCGTGTTGAAGCTGCATGGGCACCTGTACCTGTGCACACCATCCAAGCTCTGTTTGACTCAATGCCCAGGCGTATCAAGGCCGTTATTACAGCCAGAGTTGGTTGTTCTGGTTACTGATTTCTCAGGATCTATGCACCCAAATAGCGTGTAAATGTAATCACATATCAATTCTAGTATGATATATTTGTCCAATGAATACCCGTTTAGTATCTGCATTTCTACTTGGTGTAGCAATTTTAATGGCCAGTAGTGTATGTTGGCAGCAGCAGAATCCTTCTGCAGTCAGCTTCAAATGTCGGTTCTCAGCAGTGTTCCACGAAAACAACATCGCTTCCTTCCAGGGATCCGTATTTGAGTTGTTGAAGCATCTGTCCACTAATTTGGCTGGAGCCAATTGCAAGTCTTCTACATCACTGTATTCTGGGGGAGACATAGGTCTGCAGACTCATACACATTTGACGCTAGCGGCGATGGCTGATGTTCGCTTGCAGGCCTGTGGTGGTGGCAGGGACGGAGGCGAAGGTGTTGCGGTGCTGGAGAAGAGATTGAAACATCCTGCTACTCCCACAGATCGACAGGCCTCAGCAGGGTTAGTTCGCTGGCAGTATACCAGAGTTCTACGTGACTTACTTCCACCAGCATGAAGAGGCAGCCAACAGACAGAACGTAATTAACGTTGAACATCTTCAGCTACTTGACGACAGTTACCACCCATTTTTGTATCGGAGGAAGTGACTACATAGGCTATGAGCTACGAACCATTTTCGTATCGGAGGAAGTGACTTCATAGCCTATGAAAAGCCCCTAGAGACGTCACAGGCGCATCTGTATTGGTTACCTAGTAAGTGTAATCCCACGGCAAGAAAAAATTATTTACCATGCAAAGGGATTCTCATGATCAATTTAATTAATTAGTCAGTAAATCTGATGTCAATGACGCGCTGCTGGGCTGTTGAAAGCGATAACAAGAGTACCACGGGTATGATTCGCGAGTTGGAGCGGCAATCAGGCGTTTTTTCGTTGCGGCGAGGCCTTATAACGAAATTTCAGTCTCCCACCCACACAGGGAGAGATGGGTATCGTAATACAATCAGCTATATTAGCGGATTTTGTAAAGTGATACATAGTATTAACCTGATATTTACAACTCCTGTCTGCTGTTACCCTAAGAGACTTCACGGGTGACGAGGTATTGGTTCACTGAAGAGAGTTAGAAGCTGAGGAACCATCCCATGACGGACGTAAAGCACGCTCATTGCGCTCCACCATGAGCCAAGAATGATTTTAACATTCTACTGCCGTGATGCAGGACGGAACAGATATCAAGCTGATAAGAACAGATTTTTTTACCTGATGACAGAATACTTTTAGGAAATATAGCCCATATGTGACTGTAGGCTTTCCCGGCGTAAACTATTTATGAAGATTTCTCGGGTCTCCAGCCGGGTGGCAGCGTTGATATCTCGCGAGGTTTCGGGGAGTGTCATACTACTCATCTTCTGACGAAGACTTCGCCAGAAGATGGGTGGTATGACACTTTCCGAAACGTCGCGAGATATCAACGCTACCACTCGTCTGGAGACCCGAGAAACCTCAATCAATATAGCTTATGTCATAGTGTTGTACAGGATTTTCACAACAAAACTTTAGAAAAAGAGAAATCTACATTTTCATGAGAAATTCGATGTGTGTGGACAACATCCCGTTTCAGATAGGATAAATCGGATTTTTTAAACTGGCGATTCTATGTCATGGGTAGAATTACAGTTGGACCTATATGTCCAAGTCGCACCTGCTTGTCTTGCAGTGTGGCGGAGACACCAGCAAGAATGGACACAAGATTTCGACTGTTCAGATGCTGCAGCTTAGACTCGCGTGACTGGTGGATACAAAGAAAGATTCTGTCTAATCAGATCTTGGGTGTAGCCACAGGGAAAATTCCCAGCGACGCCACTCGCAACGCCCTGGGGGTGGCTGAATAGCGAAGTAGCCAGTGTGCTGATTGAATGGCGGTGGAAGTGGACGTGTGTGTCGCATGAGAAGTTTTAATATGGCAAGTGTTTCGCTGGACGATTGTTGCTCCCATGTAAATTGATGAGTTGTCTGCTTGGCGGTCACAGTGACAGTCTCTTCAGCTGCTGAACTTGTGGTATGGCTGGTGTGTGGATACCTGGAGATGTGCGCACAACTGCCAGTGTGACCTACGCAGGTGCATGTCTCTAGTGCTCTCCCAGTCGGTGAAGCATTGGCTCCCTGGCAGTAGATGGACGACGCGAACTTCGCGATCGTGAGTTCGTGTGATCAGAGGGTTTTCTCACCAGATATGTTTAGTGTAAGGTGGAAACATTGTAGTGGAGGGTTCTTGTGTTCTCAAACATTGGTGCATACAACTTCGGATATATTTGTAGCGGAAATTTAATTACTTGATTTGCGAAATGTTTGCGTCTGATTCTCAAAAGTTTATTACGAAGAAGAATCATCATAAGGTGGTGGTGAGTGTTTTAAGCAATCTATGTGAATATTGTGAATTGTTAAACGACTAATTTGAGCCGACCGAAGTGGTCGAGCGGTTCTAGGAGCTACAGTCTGGAACCGCGCGACCGCAACGGTTGCTGGTTCGAATCGTGCCTCGGGCATGGATGTGTGTGATGTCCTTAGCTTAGTTAGGTTTAAGTAGTTGTAAGTTCTAGGGGACTGATGACCACAGAAGGTAAGTCCCATTGTGTTCAGAGCCATTTTTGACTAATTTGAAGCATAGTGCAAATGGAGTATTTCTGCAATTTCGATATCGCAATTGCGCCAGTTCTCCCATTGTCCCCTTCATTCGCAAATAGAAACACAGTGTTCTGAATAAGGACGAAAACCTTGATCTGTGTGTTTAGCCATGATGTTCCATCCATGTGTTCACACAAACAGGATTAACCACTTGAGAGAGACAGACAGAGGAAGTGAGTCTGGAATTTTCCGACCAAAGAAATGCCGCCACCTGATGCTTTGTTTGGAGGGGGGACGAACAAATGGAGGTCCCTCGGATGGGTAGGCACATCAACTTGGTCTATGGGTCTGAGGTGCAGGTGCTACAACAGTAAGTAGCCACTTGAGAGAGAGTGGAGGTGGTTTCCCTGGTATCGAATATCAATGGACACGAACTTCCAATCCATGGTCGGTGGTGTTTAGCATTGTGATCTATAATTAGGACATCGGGAGGTTTTTGAGCTCCATGGCGTCGACTGGACGACATTCACATGTGGAGGTGACCCAAAATGGCAGCTATCATACCACGCTGTCATTCCTTGGTGCTTACATGCGGAAGTGACCTAAAACGGCGGCTGTTATACCACATTCCTATTCCTTGGTGCTTACAGTTATTACATCATAAGCAGAGGGTGTGAGGAGTGCAGACGTGATCTCTACCCAAGTGGGGGGAGCCCATCTCCTGCAAACTGGTTACATATAGAATATGCGAACTGATTGAACAATATATTATTGACACTGATTTGAATTTTGTGTCATGAGATCCTTCCTATCCAGCACACAGTCTTTTTTCGCCAATTTCCAGATGGGGAGGGGGAAATGGGGGAAGGGGGAGCAAATAGGAGGGCTGTGGGATTTCCCAGGGGGGAAGGGTGTAATTATTTGATCAATTTAATTAATTAGTCAATTAATTTGATATCAAATGTATGTTCATATTGGTTTAAGGGGATGAGCGTTGGGGCTTCCCCAGAGGGGTGGGGAGGGTAAGGGTAAGTCTGGGGTGTTATCCCCAGGGAGAAACAAACCAACCCATAGGGGGTCATAAATCAAGTACCATAACAGTAGGTTAATGGGAGGGTCATAATTTGCACCTGACTGTACGTTTGCACCTGAAAGTGTGCAGCCCACACGAACCAGATGCACCAGAACAGTCTTTACCACAATATGACTGAGAAGTTCCCTAAATCTCATGGTGCGAATATTATATGCTGCAGCATAGGAAGTTTTGCTCAACTTGTTCTTGTTGCCTCTGTGTCGATTATGTTGCCTAATTTGATAAATCGAGTTGTGCTTCCCCTCCTCCCTTACCCCAGAATCCTTTGGACAGACTGACATTTCAGTGCGAGATTCTGTGTCTCCAGCTCTACTTGCCTGGGGTGTGCTTGTTTTAAAGTTCGCCATTTCGTGCAGGGAGAGTTTGGACCATATTTTCTTATTCTGGTCGCATGTTTGTTGAGAAGAGGTGGAGTGCTGTCTAAGAATTAATATAAAAAAGGATGGATAAGGGTTTTAGGGCATGTTTCTCTCAGGATATGCAGGTGAGGAGAACAAGCTGCCCCTACAGGGCAGGGTCGCCACTCACTGACATGATCCTGTTCCCACCGGGTCATGAGAAGGAATCATCTACTAGCACAGCCGTCACATTACACTACAATAATTCTCATATTAATATTGTGGTAGTCAGAGGCATCGTTCATATGAAATTCTCAAGAACTAAATTAATAATACTCTGTGCCAACTGTGGAGAGTTGCATAAAAAATCAACACCACTTTCAGCTTGGTTCTGTGTACTGCAAGTTGAAAAGCTCTTCAACATAGACGCTTTTCGCTTTTATTGACAAAGCATCGGAAGTGGTAATATTGTAATCATTAAGGGTACACTTTTGTTTAAGTGTGACTTATTCTAGACATTACTGCCAATGTTCTGTTCCCTGTCCCAGTTCCTTTCATGTTAGCTGGTTTGATTTTCTCCACTCCTTTTCCAGTCCACTTTTTCTGTTATGGTGTATGGTTTTCACGCAGAGTAAAATTTTTGGTTTGCAACTGTACGCAATTCGTAGCTTACGAAGTCTCTCCATGGATTTCACGTTTTGCGATGAATGCTGTGTTGATTTGTGTACCTATGTTCTGGGGATAGTGCCCACGACAGCGTCCTTAAGAAAAATATTTTCAGATTTCATCCTTGAATCCTACTTATAGTGTTTACAGAATAACTACTGGAACACTCCAAAAATGTGAATGAGTTTTTTAGTTTGCAGTACACCCTTTGAAATATAACGTGGCTAGAGGCTGGCCATCGCAGAGTCTTAACTCTATGTCGATAGTGACATTGGCCAAATAACAGGCTACGACAGTTTCTCGAGTCAGTCAACCCTTTTCAATATGATGGCTATTGAATTACACTTACATGAGTATGGCTCAAAATTAATTATATAGTTTGTGATCCAATCAGAATATGTCACTAATTGTTTAATGTTATTGTTAGCGCTTTATATCTCGTTTCTTTTTCCTTTAGAAGCTACTCTTCATGCAATTTTTTCGTCAGGCATTCAGATGTTTTCGTCAAGCCACAATGAGTAATTGTGGTGTAACATGTTTTACTGTCGTTATTCGATTTCGTACGGTAAATGTATACGATGAACTGTGTGAACGCCTTGCTGTGCTTGCTCTGTAGCAACTTAGGCTCATGGAGAGATCAACGCTGGACGAAAGTGATGTTTAAGGTATCTAGTTGGATTAAAATCAACAAAACTGCCAATTTTTTAAACTGCCCATAGTGGAAGGAAGTTGGTAACGCCAGTGTCAGCAAACGTCTGCATGGGCGCTTAATTACTATGACAAAGATTTGACACAGAGGAACTACCCTGAGATGTGGCCTGGAATCTCATTGACTGGAGTAGAGTTGTGTACAGTGATGAGTCACACTTCGAACTTAGCCCTTATGACCAGTGAAGATGTGTCTGGAGACAACCCAGACAGTGATGGAATACCGACCTGACTGTCGCCCACCATATGGCACTACATACGGGAGTGATCGTCTGGGATGCAGTTCCTTTTCATAGCAAGACTCCTTTGGTTGTCAGTCTCGGCACCCTTATGGCACGGCAGTGCGTCGATGACATTCTGCGCCCAGTTTTGTTGCCCCTCATGGTAGGCCATCCTGGGCTTACATTTCAGCAGAATAGTTCCCTCCTGCACACGGCGAGAGTTTCTACTGATTGTCTTCGTGCTAGCCAAACCCTACCTTGGCCAGCATGGTTGCCAGATCTCTCTCCAGCTGAGAACATTTGGAGCATTATGGTAACGGCAATCCAACTATCTCGGGATTTTGACGAAGTAACGCACCAGTTTTCATGGAATTTGGCACGATACGACTTGGGAAGATTCAGGAAGACATTCGGGAACTCTATCATTCAATGGGAAGCCGAATAACTACTTGCATAAAGGCCAGAGGTGGACCAATAGCCGGCCGGAGTGGCCGAGCGGTTATAGGCGCTTCAGTCTGCAACCGCGGGACCGCTACGGTCGCAGATTCGAATCCTGCCTCGGGAATGGATGTGTGTGATGTCCTTAGGTTAATTTGGTTTAATTAGTTCTAAGTTCTAGGGGACTGATGACATCAGAAGTTGAGTCCCATAGTGCTCAGAGCCATTTCAGCCATTTGGACCAATGCCTTATTGACTTGCTCAGTTTGTGAAACTCTTCCTCTTGAATATATGATCCAGTTTTTCTGAAATTTCGATCATTTGTTTGTCTGTACATGTACATCATATCTACCGATTTCCATCCCATTTGGATAATTCATTCTTGTGCGTTTTTTTCTTTATTTTGAGTGTATTTCATGATTTAATAAGATTGTAAATCGTCAGCAGTGTTTGTTCCTTCGAAGGAACATTGCATCGAACTTTTCAGACAGTGTGAAATGCAGACACTGCACTGATGTGTTGTACGTTGGCATAACCCATTCGAACAGCAGCAGAACAAAATTTTCAAACATAGTCATCCATTTACATTTGTAACATTATAACTAGTAGCTGAGCCAGTGGTAAATCTCGGTCGTGGTCACAAATTCGTAGCTATCTGTAGCTGTGGCAGAGTCCATACTACATATTCCATTGTTGAGTAATGTACTGTGACGCGAATTTATCAGGTGTCACGGTGTTAAATCAACAGAAATTGTTGCTGAGTTATGCCTGTGTCACCAGCCTCTCATTGTCGTCTTTTCTTGTTGGGATTTTCCTATTGCCCTGCAAACGAGACGTCGAGGTAACTGTGAATATTCTGCTTGGCGAAACGTCCAACATGAATCTCCAGATTCACTAGTCATGTGCGTCGTCTCCAAATGGTGACTGGAACCTTGCAAGTGAACAAACAATAATAATAACAATCTAATTACGAATGAAGAGAATGATTACAAGGTCGCAAACATCACCAACAATATAGCCAAGTCTCAACTGCACTAGCAATGTGAAAATATCACAGCAGCTCACACAATGTCGTCACTACTGCTCATAGTCTGCTCCACGCAACCCTCACTGGAGTTGCGTTACCAAACGCCAATCAAAGGGAACACTTCAAATCGACAAAAGATGACACCATTGAAAAATACAAATCGGTTGCAAACTTATCCTGTTTGGCTTGCGGCGAAAGTATATTTTAACAAAACTAGAAAGATGCAGGGTGCCTCAAAAAAATGTATACACACTTTGAAGCGTCATAGAAAATTTATTTCCCATTCTAGAATGTTAAATTTCTGGAAATGGAAAGCTTAAAGTCCAATTGGAAAAATAAATGTACTTTGCAAATGTGATTAATGTCATTACTGGTGGCCTTCAGCATCGATACATTTCTGAGCACGAGTCACCACTGATTCCATACATCGTACCATAGTGTCCAATGAGATTTCTGTGCACACCACCTGAATCTCATTCCAAAGTGTTTCCAGGTTACGTGGTTTACGTTTGTACACCTCATCTTTTACTGTGCCCCATAAGAAGAAATCCAGCGGCGTGAGGTCTGGAGAGCGTGCAGGAAACTCGATTGGTCCCCTGCGTCCTATCCACTGGCCTGGCACAATGTGTTCCAGGTATGCTCGCACATCCCTATGATAGTGAAGTTTATTGCATTGCAGAAGAGGGTCGACGATTAAAAAGAAAGATAAATAAAAATGGGCTGATCTATTCAGATTATTTTCAGAGTAAAAAGAAACTGGAGGGCCAGCAACAGCCATTGCGCCCACGAGACGACTACAGTGCCACTGAGCAAACACGATACGGCTTCGTTTACCTATCTACCATTGCTCTGGCGGTATTTAATGCAGCCATTTCACAACATGAAACACAGAAACAGTTCAAATTTAAGCGTGGAATCGTCTTCCTATCGTCGAAAAATTAAATTTTCGATCTCGATGTTGCATAAGTGCAGTGACTATTAAAGTTACTTCATCAGCATGAAGAGAGAATATTACGAGAATTTAGTAGGATGACTCAGCATCAATCCCCAGTGTCAGTGAATGATCACAAGGTCGCAAACATCACCAACAATATAGCCAAGTCTCAACTGCACTAGCAATGTGAAAATATCACAGCAGCTCACACAATGTCGTCACTACTGCTCATAGTCTGCTCCACGCAACCCTCACTGGAGTTGCGTTACCAAACGCCAATCAAAGGGAACACTTCAAATCGACAAAAGATGACACCATTGAAAAATACAAATCGGTTGCAAACTTATCCTGTTTGGCTTGCGGCGAAAGTATATTTTAACAAAACTAGAAAGATGCAGGGTGCCTCAAAAAAATGTATACACACTTTGAAGCGTCATAGAAAATTTATTTCCCATTCTAGAATGTTAAATTTCTGGAAATGGAAAGCTTAAAGTCCAATTGGAAAAATAAATGTACTTTGCAAATGTGATTAATGTCATTACTGGTGGCCTTCAGCATCGATACATTTCTGAGCACGAGTCACCACTGATTCCATACATCGTACCATAGTGTCCAATGAGATTTCTGTGCACACCACCTGAATCTCATTCCAAAGTGTTTCCAGGTTACGTGGTTTACGTTTGTACACCTCATCTTTTACTGTGCCCCATAAGAAGAAATCCAGCGGCGTGAGGTCTGGAGAGCGTGCAGGAAACTCGATTGGTCCCCTGCGTCCTATCCACTGGCCTGGCACAATGTGTTCCAGGTATGCTCGCACATCCCTATGATAGTGCGGCGGGGCGCCATTTTGTTGGAAGTAAAACTCATCATTACCGTATAATGTACGAATGGTAGTCAGCAAGCATTGTTAGGTACGCTTCTCCAGTAACAGTACCTTCACAGCGGAAAGGCCCAATGAGTCCCCTTGCAGACAAACCACACCACACATTTACACCAGGCAAATTCACAGCCTTTGCAACTGTAATGTGAGGATTATCTTCAGCCCAGTACACACAATTGTGCCTATTGAAAGTTCCATTGAGTCTTAATTGGGCTTCATCCGACCAAATTATACTACCCATAAATCCCAGTTCACGCCTCACCATCTCCTGAACCCATTCACAAAATTCTAACCTTCGATCTGGATCCTCGTCACTTAGCTGTTGCACCAGCCTTGGAATGTACACACAAAACTTGCTCTCTTCAGAATGCGTAGCACACTACTAGCACTTACATTACTCTCACGTGCCGCTTGCCTTGAAGATTTTTGAGGTGAACGCTGAAACAGTTCCAAGACTGCAGTTGTGGAATCATCACTTGTAGCTGTACGAGGTCGCCTGATCGACCTTTTTGCACATCACCCACTGTTCCATGAATTTCGAATTTGTCTCGTAGATGTGTAATTGTTAAACTTGAAGGTGGTTCTGTACCATACTCACTTCTCCACTGTCTTCGAGCCGCAGCTACATTCTCAAACTTCCAGTACCACTTAATTATCTGCTTCCGCGCTTCAAAGCTCAAACGCACGTCCGCCATGTTGCAGTTACTTCCTTGCCACTGCTGCCACCTGTTGAAGAAACATAACATTAATTTCTCACAGATATTTAACCTTGTAGAACGGGAAATAAATTGTCTATGACAGTTCAAAGTGTGTATACATTTTTTTGACGCACCCTGTATATAAAACGACCTTGTTCGCACTGTTGACATCAAATGGACTTTATCTATGTCCGGTCCTGTGTCATACACAACTGGAACATCAGGAAAGTAGTAGGGCAAAGAGGATGCCACCCCACTTTGCATTATTGCCAAATTTATTCAAGATGATGTATCCAAGATGGCGCCCATGATGTGGCAATGTCGCAGTGACATGGGAAGTTCAAATTTTGGGGATAAAATAGGTCAATTGGGCTACGTCCACTAATCTAACTCCACCTTTCTTCCCCCCTCTCCCCCTTCCTTCCTCTCCCCTCCTCTCCCTTCCCCATCCAGGAATCGGTGGGAAAAGGACTCAGCCAGTGCTGGATAAGAAGGACATAAATCTTCATTTTGTATGCATTGTTTGCTTTGTCATAGAGAGTAGCTCCATCCCGTGCATTCACCTTGAGGTCTGGAGTGCAACTGACCCTACAACACCACCACAACAGGGCGCTTTTGGCCCTCCCCTCCCCTTCCCGTCCTGTGACATAATTCAAGATGGTGGTCTGAGGAGAAATGGCGGGAAATTCGCTCAGTCTGTGTCTAGCTCCTGGACTGGGAGGACAGACGTAATTGTTTACTGTGTTCAATGGATGAGATGTCTGTGCTGGAAAAGGAGACAAAAATTGTAAACGTTCTCATCCAGTGCTACTGGAAACAAAATTGTAAGAAAAATACTCTCGACCAGTGCTACTTTTGTAGCATCTAAG
Organism: Schistocerca americana; assembly: GCF_021461395.2. Taxonomy (NCBI): domain Eukaryota; kingdom Metazoa; phylum Arthropoda; class Insecta; order Orthoptera; family Acrididae; genus Schistocerca; species Schistocerca americana. The sequence continues at coordinate 652,269,446 of NC_060130.1, read as the reverse complement.
TATCTCTGCACCAGAACAGCAGAGTCAAATTGTCCCTCAAGAATTATATTGTACCTCAAGAACTGAACTGTCATCTCCAAAATTGAATTGTAGTTACAAAATCTGAATTGTATTTGTGTGAACTGAATAAACGAAAAAATTCGTTACCATACGTCTTTAATGTTGTTGTTGTTTATAAAAAAACTTATCCTCTGTTGCATTATGTATGTTTATATAAAGATTGTGCATGATACAAATGACATTAGTTTTCCTGAAGATGAGTGCTGTTAAGAAGGTGAAGTTTAATTCAGAGAATAACAAAATATATGGAATGGTTGCATGGAATTACGCCTATCATACAGCACAAATTGGGTTATGGGAGCAGGAGGCACGTGACTGCATCAGCTTCCAGTGATATATAGCACACATGTCTAAAATTATGCGTCCTGCGCTTGAAGAAGACGACAGACATAATATCTGGGCGAGACTGTACACTATCAAAGAGGGAACAGGGTGAAGAGAAATCATGTACATATTATGAGGTAAAAATTCATTTATTTCTCATCAAACTTAAAAGTAATTTTACATTTTCATAAGAAAACACAGCAGCACTATTTTCACCCATAGAATTCCAAGTTTTGAATAACAGTAAACTTCTAGATTATGGTATCCGTGTGGTTGAATAATGGAAGCAACGTCACTGTATTTTTTTAGGATATGCCAGGATCATCCCAGTGAATTCCATGATAGAAATGTGTTAACCACTTCGCACTCTTCCATGTTTTAGCGCACTGCACAACCTTGAAAGGCCTCAGTGATGCAGTGTTTGCTGAGCATGTCTCTATTATTCCGGCACCTTCTGTGTACGCCACGAATGTAACATCTTCAAATACGAAATGTCTATGCTCATCATCATAGGAAACCTGAGTGTCTGCAATGACGTTTACACCTTGATATACCATTGCAGAATGCTCTGGGAATGGAGCAAAACCTGTTCATTTATAAAGCTCATTCCACAACACCAGTGAGCGGGCAGTAGATAAACACATGGTCATGGAGAACTAGAGTATACGCTGCAATGTGTTCCAGGAAATGTGCTATTGGTCCAGACTTATTTATCTCGTTCTATTTCGAACAGTCAATTACTATGATCGGTGATAGCTCCTCCAGTTTCCATTTACTGAGTAGAAATCCTCCTCCTTCTTCTTAAGCACTTTCATAGTAAGAAGCACACATGTTATAAGCTAGACTGTATACATTTTCATTCCACTTTAGGTTTAAATTCTCATACTGGTAGAATTCTGAATTCAGGTAGACTCTGGTATTACTTGACTTGCAGTTGTCGAATACAGTAGAATCATTTGCTATATTCCCTCTTCCCTCTTCTATCAGTCTAAAACGCAAGTGTGATGAATCTAGGCATCCCTAGCTGCGAAGAGATTTTAATAGTCCATGTTTACCTGACTGCAGTCGGTAGCACTGGGTACTCGAAAACCTATAAAGAGGGGAATGTTAGTGATAGATATGTACCATAATTCAGGACTTTTAAAAGCTTCAAACACTCCTCATCTGATACACCAATGTGAGGTATTTACAATATCATCTTGCTGATTGTGATCATATTCTCCTCTTGAGCTCCTCGAATATATGAGTTATTATCCGTCGTACGCTGTACCAGAATGGGTTCCTGTTTAGCACTCATTATACTCTACTTCATATCCTCAGAGTTCCCCATAAGAATTTTTAGAGGTATACATGCAGTAAATTGTTTGTACTCTGCAGCTGCTCTATCCATCGGATCATCTATGAATCATCCCGCATTTTCTAAACCATTCAGATTCTTGGGTGATGCAGAGACATATGTTTTAAGAGTAATGTGTAAGCTGGGATCCCACTGTAGCACTGCCGTTGGTTTTCTTGAATGATCCCTCCAAATATATGAATCTCATATACGAGAACATCAGCGCATCTTGGTACTGGATGACAATCCTAGTTTCATCATTCTTGTTAGATGTGGTTGAAGCATAAGGTCTCTGCGAGAAGTATTCCTGGTGTGTAACTTGTTGCTGGCCGGAGTGGCCAAGCGGTTCTAAGCGCTACAGTCTGGAACCGCGCGATCGCTACGGTCGCAGGTTCGAATCCTGCCTCGGGCATGGATGTGTGTGATGTCTTTAGGTTAGTTAGGTTTAAGTAGTTCTAAGTTCTAGGGGACTAATGACCTCAGAAGTTAAGTCCTATAGTGCTCAGAGCCATTTGAACCATTTATTTGTAACTTGTTCATCTTACTCTACTGCACAGGTTATATTGAGTGAGGACGTCATTGTGAGGTTTCAACCCGACTTATTTAAGAAACTTGTATATCCAAAAAATGGTTCAAATGGCTCTCAACATTATGGGACTTAACAGCTGAGACCATCAGTCCCCTAGACTTAGAACTACTTAAACCTAACTAACATAAGGACATCACACACATCCATGCCCGAGGCAAGATTCGAACCTGCGACCGTAGCAGCAGCGCGGTTCCTGGCTGAAGCGCCTAGAACCGCTCGGCCACAACAGCCGGGCCGTATTTCCAAGTGTTATCATTTTTGGTTCGGCAGCGAAGTGACTTGCTGTGGATTGCGTACACTGGTTTTATAATGTACGCCCATCCTGCCCTAGATGTAATCGTACAATGTTTTTCTCACCACGAAAGTCAGCAAGTTGATTATTCTGGTGCACAATACGCAATTTTTTTCTAACAAAACTTGGAAGATCAGTATTCGTGAGTGGCTAATCTGGTAGGAGTACTAATGTGCTTCCTGTACGGTTTCAAGTAGTCATTTTATGATGACTGCAGCTTCCATCATGCGCCTTTGTCTTCTTGCTTCTTCTAACTGTGGTTGGGAGTTTTGCTCGTTCTTGAATGTTCGAGCAATAATTGCGGGACCACCAGAGAGGGACCCTGCTGCAGAGAGAGGGGAAAGGGCTGGGATGAGGAATGGAAGAAAACCACCAGACATCTTGAGTATTGGTAGAACTCGAGGTGCTTTAACCAGTCCTCTTCTCCTTCCAGCACCATTCTTCTTCAGAGCATTCTTAGTTGCATACATTGCTGTCAGGATGCAGTTCTTCAAACCCCTTTGCTTCCCACCCTTCTTCTTCTTCTCCTTTAGTGCAGCATTCATAACTCATTTGAAATTCATCACTCTGAAACTCAACTTTTTCCATGCATTGTTTTATCAACTGCAAATGCTGATATGCGTTGACCTATACCAATATCCTTTCTTCTGCATATTGCCTTAACGTTATCAGCTAACATCTTATCTGCAATGTGACGACTTGGAGATCTTTATTTTGTGGCGTATGCAATGTCGTGTTTCATACGCGCTTCGTCGAGCATACTAATCCCCTCGTCACCTTGTGTCAATTGTTTTTGAAGCTTTGTTCTAGGTCCACAGTAGTTATTTCCCAAAATGAGTAATTCCAATGGCAGTTTATCTAGAATACCACCACCTCCTCTAATGCGTCTCCTAGCACACATGTTATGCTACTGCGTGGTTGTTGACTGTACACACCATTATACAGCAACTCGTTAAGATCAATCCAACTGTTCTGTGTTGCAGGAAAACCAAGCCATTTCACTAGCTCTCTATTTCCCTGGGGTCTTTTGACTCTCTCAACGAGAAACCTATCCAGTTCTGAGCTTTTCTGCAGCTCCTCAGTGTGGAAACAACGTGCAATTTCTTCACCTTTACTATCCTTCAAGATATAAGTTCTAGGATTTGTTCTTTGCATCTTTGAAACTTTAAATATCGCTGTTGACCAGTTTCGGTAGGTACGATTTCTCAAATGCTGTCTTGTGTTTTGAGTTACACAGCAAATCACCTACATTAAATTTCTGTTTGCGTGGATTGATCATTTTAAAGCGATAGTACACCAAATCCTCGAGTCCATTATCACGAACATTGATTGGTCTCATTTTTATTGTGCTACGTTTGGTTCGATTATACTGAGCAATTATTTCTGGGAGGACATCGGTCCATTTGTATGAGCTTCAAAGATTAAAACGCATCCACGTTTGACCTTTTATTGTTCTGTTCAGACATTCCACGATACTCGCCTTCACGTGGATGAATGTAGAACAGTGATGTATTCCATACCGCTGCATCACGGTCTTGAAATACCTATTGTAAGACTCTCCACCGTGATCGGTTTGGAGGTTGTACAGGCATCGATTCCCCCCCGTCTGCTCAAACACATCCCCAACATTTCACCCCATTTTTGTTTTAAAAGGTAATGCCCAGGCAAATTTGGAGTATGTACCAATAACCGTTAAAATATATTTGAATCCATTATTCTCATGCGAATATTCCATCATATCTACAAGATCATCCTGACATAAGTCACCCAAACCTTTAATCACACCATGCCCATGAGGGTATGTTTTTCATGCTGGTTTGTGCAGTTCTCGAACTGCTGTCTCCATATATAGTCTCTAAGCTCAGAGATTCTTGAAACAGCCTCATTCGAATTATCTGTGTTACCTGCTGCAGCTAATGCCATGACCAGACGTAGTCGATCTATTAGCTCTTTGGGGTCTTCATAATATGTGTACTGCGGGGTTTGATTGTTCACTGCTTTTTTTCAGTGTCAATACCATCGCTGACACTGTTGCTGCCGTTGTTGCTGTTTTCACCATCAAGTATTCGTTTTATAATGGTTTTATACTACTTGTTGCTCCGAGTTTTTGCGATCTTACGTACATCAGTCAAATGCAGTATTTCACGGTACATTTCCCTATCGTTAACTGCAGAATTTAAGGGTTTTCTTCGTGGGGCTTGGAAAAATAAGTTTCATTAAGTCAGGTGTTCTCCGAAACCGCCTGTCACCAATCTGTTTTGTGTCATCAGTTACATTTATAGGCTGCGTACCCAGAATGCTGCAACACTATCATTATCGTGTGGTTTTGTTTTTGCTGAGTGTTGCCTGAGAGATTCTGTAACCGGCTTAAAGGTCTCTCTTAGTGTTTGCTGTCGATCCATACACCCTACCCTTAGCAACAATAATTTCTCTTGGACGGCTTTCCGCGCCTGAATGACTTTTTGCTTCGTTGAGGTCTCGTTGGATACTAATCAGAGACGTCTCTGCAGTGTGAGGCTTTATATATCCGCTCTTCTTCCTCTTATTATGTGTCCGCTCCCCCTTCTCAATAACAACGGCCATCACATCTATTTTCCCCTCAATAGCCTCTATCTTTTCAGTTATGTCGGTTACTTTCTTACCGATTTCATTAACTAACTCATTTAATGCGTTGATCATTCTCAGAAGAGTCTGATAATACATCTACATCTACATCTACATTTATACTCCGCAAGCCACCCAACGGTGTGTGGCGGAGGGCACTTTACGTGCCACTGTCATTACCTCCCTTTCCTGTTCCAGTCGCGTATGGTTCGCGGGAAGAACGACTGTCTGAAAGCCTCCGTGCGCGCTCTAATCTCTCTAATTTTACATTCGTGATCTCCTCGGGAGGTATAAGTAGGGGGCAGCAATATATTCGATACCTCATCCAGAAATGCACCCTCTCGAAACCTGGTGAGCAAGCTACACCGCGATGCAGAGTGCCTCTCTTGCAGAGTCTGCCACTTGAGTTTATTAAACATCTCCGTAACGCTATCACGGTTACCAAATAACCCTGTGACGAATCGCGCCGCTCTTCTTTGGATCTTCTCTATCTCCTCCGTCAAACCGATCTGGTACGGATCCCACACTGATGAGCAATACTCAAGTATAGGTCGAACGAGTGTTTTGTAAGCCACCTCCTTTGTTGATGGACTACATTTTCTAAGCACTCTCCCAATGAATCTCAACCTGGTACCCGCCTTACCAACAATTAATTTTATATGATCATTCCACTTCAAATCGTTCCGCACGCATACTCCCAGATATTTTACAGAAGTAACTGCTACCAGTGTTTGTTCCGCTATCATAAAATCATACAATAAAGGATCCTTCTTTCTATGTATTCGCAATACATTACATTTGCCTATGTTAAGGGACAGTTGCCACTCCCTGCACCAAGTGCCTATCCGCTGCAGATCTTCCTGCATTTCGCTACAATTTTCTAATGCTGCAACTTCTCTGTATACTACAGCATCATCCGCGAAAAGCCGCATGGGACTTCCGACACTATCTACTAGGTCATTTATATATATTGTGAAAAGCAATGGTCCCATAACACTCCCCTGTGGCACGCCAGAGGTTACTTTAACGTCTGTAGACGTCTCTCCATTGATAACAACATGCTGTGTTCTGTTTGCTAAAAACTCTTCAATCCAGCCACATAGCTGGTCTGATATTCCGTAGGCTCTTACTTTGTTTATCAGGCGACAGTGCGGAACTGTATTGAACGCCTTCCGGAAGTCAAGAAAAATAGCATCTACCTGGGAGCCTGTATCTAATATTTTCTGGGTCTCATGAACAAACAAAGCGAGTTGGATCTCACACGATCGCTGTTTCCGGAATCCATGTTGATTCCTACATAGTAGATTCTGGGTTTCCAAAAACGACATGATACTCGAGCAAAAAACATGTTCTAAAATTCTACAACAGATCGACGTCAGAGATATAGGTCTATAGTTTTGCGCATCTGCTCGACGACCCTTCTTGAAGACTGGGACTACCTGTGCTCTTTTCCAATCATTTGGAACCCTCCGTTCCTCTAGAGACTTGCGGTACACGGCTGTTAGAAGGGGGGCAAGTTCTTTCACGTACTCTGTGTAGAATCGAATTGGTATCCCGTCAGGTCCAGTGGACTTTCCTCTATTGAGTGATTCCAGTTGCTTTTCTATTCCTTGGACCCTTATTTCGATGTCAGCCATTTTTTCGTTTGTGCGAGGATTTAGAGAAGGAACTGCAGTGCGGTCTTCCTCTGTGAAACAGCTTTGGAAAAAGGTCTCCAGCTCCCTCCGAATGCCTCCAACTTTATGCACGACAGCCAATTTTCGTATCCATGTACAAGCGAATGTGCTGTTTATGTACACCCATTCTTTCGGAATGAGAGTTAAAAATGCGCGGGAATTTTTCCATGGTGCAATGAATACTGATGTACTCACCTGTCTTCCCGGGCTATATATACTGAACTCTTGGAAGTTTCGTCTATACCTATCATCATTCAGTTTTCTTGTTTTATCAATAACGAGAAACCCATACTGTAAATGATTCCAGCAATTGGCACATATCTTTACAAAACCATTGAACGACATGTCACTTCCTACATGTGCTTGGTAAATGTGTTTTTAAATTCAGATTGTCTTGTTTGAAGGCTATAATGGAGTTTGTATTATCCCTAAGCAACCGTTTCGGGATTCAGAAATATGTCTGGCTTAGATAAAATGCATCAGCACCCACATGACGACCGAAACAGAAATATTTTCGAATTTGGTCTTTATTTTCCACAGCAACATCGTCAAATAAGCACACAATATTGGCTTTACTTTCTCAGGTGGAGAGATATCACTGCTTTCACTGAATGTTGTGTAAGTAATTCCTTTTACACCGCACAATATGTGCTCTAATAGCTGATACTTGGGCTGAAACAATGTTATTGAAAATACACAATCATTTTCAAAATGGACCCATCTGCATGTATTAGCGGTGTCATGAGGACATTAGTCTTGCCACAATGTGATGTACCAACAAAAATTGCTCGTATGCTATCAAGACGGAGTATTCCATTCTTCTTTTTCTTCTTCAGGTCTTCTTTTGCATCTTCACGGGACTATTCACCAACAAAAAAGTGCTTGTGTTGAGGATGTTTCACTCACACCACCATTATACCAACTATGTCAGGTCCTGACAAGTAGTGGACATATATAGAAAGATATGCTTGTAAGGATGGTAATAGTATGTTTAACCGCTATAGTTCCATCACTTAACCAACTGAGTTATATTGGCTCCACTTAACCAACTCGGCTGTGTTGGCTACAGAGAGAGTTCAGCTATATATTTACCCATGCAGAGTAACTTCATCATCAGTTTGTCAATAGTGGTGAGGAGGTGTTTGAACCAATAGTCTGCTGCTGCATGGTTATAGGTGCAGCACTGAAAATAATGATATTAATAACTGTAATATTTGGACTATAATGAGAGAACTATGGAATATAACACAAACACAGTATAAGATTATATATACACAGTATTTATTTAAATACCGTACATCGGATGCAGTATTTCAAAAAAATCATCAGACTCTTTCTTAATCTTCTTCTTTTCACCTGAACAGTACTTCTCAAATAAATCTTTTCGATATGCAATAAATTCCATACATATCTCCTTCAGACCAATGGGTACCTCAAAATACTCTGGTTTTTCACACACACACACACACACACACATTTAACCTGTTTCTCTTTTGGCTCTGCAAAGGTTGTGCTTCAAATCATCAACATGTACACTACGCACATACAGAAAGTTTACAATACCATTGTATGTGGATTTTATGCTCAGCAACCAACGACTCAGTCTCTCCAGCGCAAGGTGCAGTGCAGTTTTCACATCTTATAAATACATAACAGAGGCATGTCGTAGATAAACATTCTTGTCACTCAATTTCACATATACTGCAGAGTGACCATACACTGTTGTAACGATAGTGTCACACCAATAAGGCGAATGTCCAGTGGGATACGAGTGGGATAATACTCTGTGGTCATCTGCTGATTGATGTAGCGCTCTGCCCAACACATTTCGTCCCAGTCGAACTCCAAAATAGGCACTTTAACACCCTTCGACGCATTTTCAATTTCTATTCTCACATGCAAGCCCCAGTCCTTACGTGTTTCTAGCCCACATTTACACGTTTTGTTCAATTACGAATTAAATTGTATGTAGAACTGAAAAGCATGGGCACACTTGATACCTTTTTATCCACAGCATCTGCATTCTGTCCCTGCACTAGCACAGCGATGTTCTGCTGGGATGGGTCGTATGTCGCTGACCAGTACTGTCCTCCTTCTTGCTGTTGTTTAGGACCACCAGCAGCATTTGAGGTGTTAAGAGCAGACTGTGCATCCTCATCATTCAAATCTATGAGTGGGACAGACAATAACAGCTCTGTGTCCTGCTCCTGCAAGTGGGCTATGTGCACTACAGGATCCCATGTAGTCGCTACAGGTTTGGATATGCTGGAGGTTGCTGCTGATGCACGTCCAGAGGGTGGTGCATGTCTCGACACGATTGTGGCTGAGGTTTCTGCAGGTCTGGATGCAGCTGAGGTCGATATGTTGGCGCTCGCTCATGCAGGCTTTGACATGTCAAAGGCTACTGCTGAACAAAGAGGCAGAAGATGCATTACATATGGACCAAGACACGAAAACAACCAATAATAATAATAATAATAATAATGCTAACTACAGAGAAAGATGTGATATGGGGTACTTACATTTCCATTTTTTTCTGTTCTGTAGAGCTGTGCTGGATCTCGACTGCTGCTGACACTTCATGTTTCTTCTTCTTCTGCTGCTGCTGGCTCACTGAGTGAGACTGAGGCCATGGAGCTGCTGAACCTGCCTATTATTCCCTCCGATGATGTAACCAGATACTACCATCCTACTGGCTCAACCTATAACATGGCCAGATTCAGGGCTCCTGTTGGTTCCTGCCCTTTTTTTCTGGACCACCATCTTGGATTACATCAAAGAAGAGGAGTGGAGGAGGGCCGAGAGTGCACTCTGGTGAAGGTGTCGTGAACTAGGCCAGTTGGTCTGGTTGGTTGGTTTGTTGATTTGGGGGAAGAAACCAAACAGTGAGGTCATTGGTCCCATAGGATTAGGAAAGGCTGAGGAAGGAATTCGGCTGTGCCCTGTTAAAGGAACTATCCTGGCATTTGCCTGAAGTGACTTAGGGAAATCATGGAAAACCTAAATCAGGATGGCAGGATGTGGGTTTGAACTGTCGTCCTCCCAAATGTGAGTCCACTGTGCTAACCAAAGTGTCACCTTGCTCAGTGACAGTTGGTCTTCAAACTGCAAGGTTAACACCTATGGTTCATTGTGGAATAGGGTAAAGCTGATGTCAGTTGCTAAGCAATTTCGAAAAAGGTAAGCAGTTCCAGCACAAGCACCTATCTGCTTGAGTATTGAAATGCATCTTCACATCATCCTGTTGCATTGCCATTATTTGTCAAAAAGTATTCACCACACACTCATTCATTATCTTTTCATTCCACTCATTGTGTAGGAGGGTATGGATACAGACCTTAGCTGTGTGCTTGCATGCAGTACAATTATTAAATTCATCCCTGCTCATCACCAGCATTTCCTCAGTTGTAGACATGGATGCTTGTGCAGGAGTGGGTGAACATCTTGCCTCTTGTGCTTCGGGAGACTGGCTGGACTTTTATCGTATGATCTACAACTACAACACACACATTTATCAGCATGAGTTGTGAAGTGTAGCTTAGCCCTATCCTGCTGCATCTTTATCCAAAAATTGTGCATGTGGCTGTTGACACAGTCCTCAGCTGCATGATTACAGCTAATATACCCATTAAACTCTTCCTTCTCCAGCACAGACGTCTCATCCATTGAACACAGTAAACAATTATGTCATCCTCCCAGACTAGCAGACAGACACAGACTAAGTCCTTTTCCCGCCATTTTCCCCCAGACCACCATGTTGGATTATGTCATGGGAGGGAGAGGGGGGAGGGCCAACAGTGCTCTCTGGTGGCAATGTTGTGAACTAGGTCAGCTGGACTCCAGACCTCAAGGTTCATACACTGTATGGAGCTACTGTCTATGACAACTCTAATTGTTTAAATAAACAATGCATCCTATCCAGCAGACCAGTACACACTGAGTCCTTTTCCCGCCAATTTCCAGACGGGGAGGGGAGGGGAGGGTGGAGGTAGTGGATTTAAGTTAGTGCAGGTAGCCCAATAAAAGTATTTTTCGCAAAAATTTGGACTTCCCGCCACAACATCAGTATGACATTGTCACATATATGGGCGCAATCTTCGATCCACCGTCTGGAATAAATTTGGCAAGAATGCTGAGTGGGGTGGCACCCCCTTTGCCCTACTACTCAGGAATATCGCTAAAATGTGGAGATATTATCAGTAATAGTCTAATACACCTATGTGTTTTTGTAACTGGAATCCTGCATGTAGAAAGCTCTTCGTTGTTGCATAGCATCAGTTATTTTAGCTGCAAGTAGTTCTGTACAGCAATTCGAAAATAAGAATATCTGAAAATTGGAGAGTACAGTGCCTCACATTAGAGAGAAAAGTCCGCATCCGATCATACAGGAGCTTAGCTACGAAAACTCATTGTTCTTGCCACTCGGGTAGTAAAGACTTTGCAAGATTGTGGGCATGTTTTGGCAACTCTGTTATAATACAGTGACTTGTGGGAGTGGGATAGATTTATCCTGCTGCATTCGATTCACTTTTTCTTGTCATCTCGATGAAATATTCTGAATAGTTCCCACCTAAGATATCACATTGAGTTAGTAAACTAAACTACACTGACGAAAAAATATCGCAACACTAAGGAGGAGTAGTGCGACATAAACGAAAGTTATTAGGTGTGTTTCTATATCTGAAAGATAAATTATATTCGAGTTTTGTGCCAGTCGCATAAGAGTGGCGCTAGTAGCGCTAGTATGAGGATGCAAATCAGGTCTGCTTTATGTTCCAGCGTAACGTCAAGCGCTGGCACGACGGTCAAGAAGAGAAGAGCAGAGAGGGCTGTGAGGCGACGTCAGCCAACAGTACGCTGACAGATCCCTCTCCAGGACGACACCGAGACAGGAGCAGCATCTAGGCCAAGAGAATATACGCATCGCTCCGCATGGCCGCATCCCAGTTGAAGACGAGTCGTCCTATGAACACTACAGCAGTGACCTATGAACTGTATTGTTTTGCTTGTATTGGAATTGTATATACTGAAAGACATTGATTATTTGCATGTCGCCATTTACTCGCGACACAACTTTGTGAATACACAAAGTAAAGTATTGACATTTATCTTACTGTAATACACTTCATTAATACTGTTGTTGTTGTTGTGGTCTTCAGTCCTGAGACTGGTTTGATGCAGCTCTCCATGCTACTCTATCCTGTGCAAGCCTCTTCATCTCCCAGTACCAACTGCAACCTACATCCTTCTGAATCTGCTTAGTGTATTCATCTCTTGGTCTCCCTCTACGATTTTTACCCTCCACGCTGCCCTCTAATACTAAATTGGTGATCCCTTGATGCCTCAGAACATGTCCTACCAACTGATCCCTTCTTCTGGTCAAGTTGTGCCACAAACTTCTCTTCTCCGCCATCCTATTCAATACTTCCTCATTAGTTATGTGGTCTACCCATCTAATCTTCAGCATTCTTCTGTAGCACCACATTTCGAAAGCTTCTATTCTCTTCTTGTCCAAACTATTTATCGTCCATGTTTCACTTCCATACATGGCTACACTCCATACAAATACTTTCAGAAATGACTTCCTGACACTTAAATCTATACTCGATGTTAACAAATTTCTCTTCTTCAGAAACGCTTTCCTTGCCATTGCCAGTCTACATTTTATATCCTCTCTACTTCGACCATCATCAGTTATTTTGCTCCCCAAATAGCAAAACTCCTTTACTACTTTAAGTGTCTCACTTCCTAATCTAATTCCCTCAGCATCACCCGACTTAATTCGACTACATTCCATTATCCTCGTTTTGCTTTTGTTGATGTTCATCTTATATCCTCCTTTCAAGACACTGTCCATTCCATTCAACTGCTCTTCCAAGTCCTTTGCTGTCTCTGACAGAATTACAATGTCATCGGCGAACCTTAAAGTTTTTATTTCTTCTCCATGGATTTTAATACCTACTCCGAATTTTCCTTTTGTTTCCTTTACTGCTTCCTCAATATACAGATTGAATAACATCGGGGAGAGACTACAACCCTGTCTTACTCCCTTCCCAACCACAGCTTCCCTTTCATGTCCCTCGACTCTTATAACTGCCATCTGGTTTCTGTACAAATTGTAAATAGCCTTTCGCTCCCTGTGTTTTGCCCCTGCCACCTTTAGAGTTTGAAAGAGAGTATTCCAGTCAACATTGTCAAAAGCTTTCTCTAAGTCTACAAATGCTAGAAACGTAGGTTTGCCTTTCCTTAATCTTTCTTCTAAGATAAGTCGTAAGGTCAGTATTGCCTCACGTGTTCCAGTGTTTCTACGAAATCCAAACTGATCTTCCCCGAGGTCGGCTTCTACTAGTTTTTCCATTCGTCTGTAAAGAATTCGTGTTAGTATTTTGCAGCTGTGGCTTATTAAACTAATTGTTCGGTAATTTTCACATCTGTCAACACCTGCTTTCTTTGGGATTGGAATTATTATATTCTTTTTGAAGTCTGAGGGTATTTCGCCTGTTTCATACATCTTGCTCACCAGATGGTAGAGTTTTGTCAGGACTGGCTCTCCCAAGGCCGTCAGTAGTTCCAATGGAATGTTGTCTACTCCCGGGGCCTTGTTTCGACTCATGTCTTTCAGAGCTCTGTCAAACTCTTCACGCAGTATCGTATATCCCATTTCATCTTCATCTACATCGTCTTCCATTTCCATAATATTGTCCTCAAGTACATCGCCCTTGTATAGACCCTCTATATACTCCTTCCACCTTTCTGCTTTCCCTTCTTTGCTTAGAACTGGGTTTCCATCTGAGCTCTTGATATTCATACAAGTCGTTCTCTTATCTCCAAAGGTCTCTTTAATTTTCCTGTAGGAAGTATCTATCTTACCCCTAGTGAGATAAGTCTGTACATCCTTACATTTGTCCGCTAGCCATCCCTGCTTAGCCATTTTGCACTTCCTGTCGATATCATTTTTGAGACGTTTGTATTCCTTTTTGCCTGCTTCATCTACTGCATTTTTATATTTTCTCCTTTCATCAATTAAATTCAATATTTCTTCTGTTACCCAAGGATTTCTACTAGTCCTCGTCTTTTTACCTACTTGATCCTCTGCTGCCTTCACTACTTCATCCCTCAAAGCTACCCATTCTTCTTCTACTGTATTTCTTTCCCCCATTCTTGTCAATTGTTCCCTTATGCTCTCCCTGAAACTCTGTACAACCTCTGGTTCTTTCAGTTTATCCAGGTCCCATCTCCTTAAGTTCCCACCTTTTTGCAGTTTCTTCAGTTTTAATCTACAGGTCATAACCAATAGATTGTGGTCAGAGTCCACATCTGCCCCTGGAAATGTCTTACAATTTAAAACCTGGTTTCTAAATCTCTGTCTTACCATTATATAATCTATCTGATACCTTTTAGCATCTCCAGGGTTCTTCCATGTATACAACCTTCTTTCATGGTTCTTAAACCAAGTGTTAGCTATGATTATGTTGTGCTCTGTGCAAAATTCTACCAGGCGGCTTCCTCTTTCATTTATTAGCCCCAATCCATATTCACCTGCTACGTTTCCTTCTCTCCCTTTTCCTACACTCGAATTCCAGTCACCCATGACTATTAAATTTTCGTCTCCCTTCACTATCTGAATAATTTATTTTATTTCATCATACATTTTTTCAATTTGTTCGTCATCTGCAGAGCTAGTTGGCATATAAACTTGTACTACTGTAGTATGTGTGGGCTTCGTATCTATCTTGGCCACAATAATGCGTTCACTATGCATTAATACTAATTGCTTGCATTTTTGTCTAGCGATCTGAGTAGCAGATTTCCTAGGCACCCTGTATTAGACTAGTGGGCAGAACACAACACTGTAAATACACGATGTAACTGTAGTGAGCTTTAGTTACCTTTGAGATAGTACGTGGTGAGTTGATAGTTAGTCAAGAATGCCTTTAAGGTGATGCAGACGTCATTATCAACACCTCATTGAGTTTGCGCGATGTCGTGTAATAGGGCTATGAGAATCTGGTTGTTTCTTATATGATACTGCGACTGCACACGGTTGCCCCCATTGGTAGGCACAAGAACATACGGTCACAAGAAGACCGGGCTCCAGATGGCCAAGTGGCACTAGCGAGAGGGAAGACCATCGTGTTTAGTGTATGGTTCTGGAGCATTTTACAGCATTTGCAGCAGCAATTTGAACAGCAGTTGGCACCACAGTGGCACAACAAATTGTTACAAATGGGTTGCTTCAAGGACAGCTCTGAGTCAGACGCCCTGTAGCGTACATTCCACAGATCCCAAACCACCGCTATTTGCAACTTGAGTGGTGTCAAGCGAGAGCTCATTGGAGGGGAGAGTGGAGGTCTTTTGTGTTTCCTAACGAAAGCTGGTTCTGCTTCGGTGCCAGTAATGGCCGTGGGTTGAATAGGAGGAGGCCAATTGAGGGCCTGCAACCAACCTATCTGTCTGCTGGACACACTGGAACTATACCTGGAGTTGTGGTCAAGGGTGCGATTTCATATGACAGCAGGAGCACTCTCGTGGTTATCCGACGCATCCTGACTGGAAAATTGCACATCAGTCTTGTGATTCGACCTGCTACCATTAATGAACACCATTACAGGCGGTCTTTTCCAACAGGATAACACTCACCCAAATACCGCTGTTGTAACCCACCATGCTCTAAAGAGTGTCGACGTGTTGCCTCAGCCTGCTCAATTATCAGATCTGTCTCCAGATGTGGGACATTATCGGACGACAATTGCAGTGTCATCTGCAAACAGCATTAACCATCCATGTACTGATCGGTCAACTGCAGCAGGCATGGAACTCCATAGCACAAACTGACATCTGGCACCTGTGCAGTACAATGCATGCATGTTTACATGTTAGCATTCAACATTCTGGCGGTTACGCCAGTTATTAATGTACTGGCATTTCGCATTTGCAGTGTAAATCTCGCGGTTACATTAACCTGCGATCTTGCAATGTTAATCACATATATATGTCACTTAGACAAATGTATTCCCGAAATTTCATTACTTACATCAATTATTTCTGTTTTGCTTCCAGGAAGATCGTTTCATGCATAAGCTACCTCTACTCTCATCTTTCACGCGACGAGCTCTGTATCCCAGCTATGATTTTGGCAATAAGAGTGTGTTTATTGCAGCAATGCCTTGTCGGCACAGTCGTGAAGTACTCACATTGGAAATCAGTTCCAGTTTTACTGGAAAAGCTGTATCTTATCACTTCCTTTCGCTACTACTTTCATTAAGCTGCAAACTGTCACAAGGAAGTGACAAATCTTAAACCTCCGGGTCATATGTCTCCTCGCAATCTTTCTGTAGTAGACATAGTCATCTGCTTGGTGAACACCAAATTGCAACTCCAACGAATCAAAAGAAAGTCTCTGGATGGATTCGAAGCAACTGTCAGCGACACGAATCTGAATTTTATTCAGTATCTTGCTATCAAATAAGACCAGAAAAATTATGGAAGCAAGAAACAAGTGTTCAAATGTGTGTGAAATGTTATGTTATGGGACTTAACTGCTAAGGTCATCAGTCCCTAAGCTTAACCTAAATTATCCTAAGGACAAACACACATGCCCATGCCCGAGGGAGGACTCGAACCTCCGCCGGGACGAAGCAAGAAACAAGTTTGTCAGTAAGCAGTTATCTATAGTAGATCTGGAGGCGAAAAATGTATGAAAGTGCACAACTACTCATTTGCCAATTTCTTCTGTTTTGTTTCTGCTTCAGTAAGCATACATTCAACATTTTCTTGTGGATCCACAGTTTGATTTATTACTCCATGTCATCCATGTATTAGTATGTTATCTCCTCATTTTGTTGGTATTCCTGATATTCTAGTTGTGTATTTAACAAGACCGGACGTAGATAAGGACCCATTGGATACCAGTGCGTAGTATTTTACTGTTTCTTGACATTTTGGGCGAGAGCGTTTTGTACACATTTTTAGTTTTGTTAAAATATGCTTTCGCCACAAGTCGAACGGGATAAGTGAGGAACTCATTTGTATTTTTCTGTTCAGGTTGAAGCCTTCCCTTAGGTCGGCGTCTGGTAGTGCAGCTCCACTGAGGGCTGGCTGCAGCAGGCCGCTGATAGCAATGAGGACGTTGTGAGCTGTCCACGAAGTGCCTCATATTATTAGTACAATTTAGACATGGCAGTATTGCTGACGATATTTGGCACCTCGTGATCGTTCAGTCACTTTCGGGATTGGTGCTGAGTGAGCCTACTAAATTCGCTTTTCATAATCATATTGACGTTGAAGCTCTTCTGTCCGTGTTTGCTTACAAATAAAGTTGTTTTTGCAAGGGGTCCACCTTGAGCAAAATACATTTTTTTTCTTTTCTTCTGTTACCCAGACATGTTTCGCTTACGTTTCAGCATCAGAATGAAAATCAGAGCCCACTGATGTACTGAAACTTCAGCGAACCATGTCTGCGTAATAGAAGAAAAGAAAAAAAAAAGTGTTTTGCTCAGGGTGGACCCCTTACAAAAACAAATTTCTCTTTTCATACTGATGAAGTAATCTAAACAGTCATTGCATTTCTATATCATCGAGACTGTGAATTTATTTTTTCGACCCAAGGATGGTAATTCCATGCTCAAGTTTCAACAGGTTCTGTATTCCATGTTGTGAAATGGCTGCATTAACTACCATAGAGCAATAGCAGAGAGCACAACGAAGCAGTGTTGTATTTGCTCCGTGGCGCCACAGTCGTCCATTGATCTAAGGCATGGGTAGTTTCTGGTCCAGATCTCGTCGCACCACCGATGTGTGTCACTTCAGCTTTTTATTTTTACTGTGCAAAAAGCCAGAACGAAATTCAGTAACAAAAAATTAAGAAAGCCTTTGCATTGCGCCATTGGAACAAACAGCTATTTTTACTTTTAATCGTCAACCTTCTTCTATAATGCAATGACATTCATTATTAATTTGTTATTGCTTTTCGTTCACTCGCAAAATTCCAATCACAGTTAGGTATCGATGCACAAGGCCAGTGGAACATGGAAGAATAAAATGTTGCATGTTTACCAAGCAGAGTACACACGTTTACCACTACGTCTCATGTTCAGGGTAGTAGGATAAGTCCTGTAAGTAAAGACGGCAACGGAGGCAGAACTCTGCAACAATGTCTGTTGATGTAACACCGCGATAAGTGATATATTACTCAACAGTATATTACTCAACAATAGAATAGGGTAGGTAGTATGGACTCTGCCACATGTAAGGATACATACGAATTTGTGACCACGACTATGGTTTACCATTGTCTCCGCTGTTGGTTATAGAGTTACAACTGTAAACAGAAGACTATGTTTGATAATTTTGTTCTGATGTTCGAATGAGTTATGCCGATGGATAAATTGGGGATTCTTGTTTTTATTCACACAGCTACGTAAATTAACATGGAATTTTCGGGTAATCAAGCGCATGTTTCACCTGCGACTTTCAATTTCGAGTACAAATTGTAAGCCTTCCAGCACCGCGAACCAATACCTCGTGGGAGCAGGCAAAGTCTCCGGAAAGATTCGAAAGAACCATCACTGACCTAAATTTGGATGCCTTACATCATTTAGGGACCAAACAAGAGTGGAACATTACGAAAGCAATGAAAAGGCTAGTTATTACGCATTATATGTATGTATCTCAAGGTGAAAAACCTATGAAGGTGCAAAATTGCACATTGCCCACAGCTAAAGTTTGGTTTCTGCAGTAATGAACGCTATTCTCAGTTTCTTCTGAATCCTCGAATGAACTGATTACATTGGATAATTAACTGCGTTTCTTCTTGCCCACCAACATACTTCTACATTGTACGTGGCACAAGACTGCACGGTGACACATTTGATTACAACTGACGAATGTTTGATACCTTACTGTTTTGTGACGTGTGGGCCACGATTGATTTACAAATACTTTTTATTCCACTGAAATTAGCTTTCGTTACAAAGTATCAATGTAAGTGTTTTATTAGCTCGTATTCTGGGGAAACTGTAATCGTGATGGAAAACTATATACCTCAATATTTCACTTGCCGTATGCACCATAAGTGGAAACTACACTCCTGGAAATTGAAATAAGAACACCGTGAATTCATTGTCCCAGGAAGGGGAAACTTTATTGACACATTCCTGGGGTCAGATACATCACATGATCACACTGACAGAACCACAGGCACATACACACAGGCAACAGAGCATGCACAATGTCGGCACTAGTACAGTGTATATCCACCTTTCGCAGCAATGCAGGCTGCTATTCTCCCATAGAGACGATCGTAGAGATGCTGGATGTAGTCCTGTGGAACGGCTTGCCATGCCATTTCCACCTGGCGCCTCAGTTGGACCAGCGTTCGTGCTGGACGTGCAGACCGTGTGAGACGACGCTTCATCCAGTCCCAAACATGCTCAATGGGGGACAGATCCGGAGATCTTGCTGGCCAGGGTAGTTGACTTACACCTTCTAGAGCACGTTGGGTGGCACGGGATACATGCGGACGTGCATTGTCCTGTTGGAACAGCAAGTTCCCTTGCCGGTCTAGGAATGGTAGAACGATGGGTTCGATGACAGTTTGGATGTACCATGCACTATTCAGTGTCCCCTCAACGATCACCAGTGGTGTACGGCCAGTGTAGGAGATCGCTCCCCACACCATGATGCCGGGTGTTGGCCCTGTGTGCCTCGGTCGTATGCAGTCCTGATGGTGGCGCTCACCTGCACGGCGCCAAACACGCATACGACCATCATTGGCACCAAGGCAGAAGCGACTCTCATCGCTGAAGACGACACGTCTCCATTCGTCCCTCCATTCACGCCTGTCGCGACACCACTGGAGGCGGTCTGCACGATGTTGGGGCGTGGGCGGAAGACGGCCTAACGGTGTGCGGGACCGTAGCCCAGCTTCATGGAGACGGTTGCGAATGGTCCTCGCCGATACCCCAGGAGCAACAGTGTCCCTAATTTGCTGGGAAGTGGCGGTGCGGTCCCCTACGGCACTGCGTAGGATCCTACGGTCTTGGCGTGCATCCGTGCGTCGCTGCGGTCCGGTCCCAGGTCGACGGGCACGTGCACCTTCCGCAGACCACTGGCGACAACATCGATGTACTGTGGAGACCTCACGCCCCACATGTTGAGCAATTCGGCTGTACGTCCACCCGGCCTCCCGCATGCCCACTATACGCCCTCGCCCAAAGTCCGTCAACTGCACATACGGTTCACGTCCACGCTGTCGCGGCATGCTACCAGTGTTAAAGGCTGCGATGGAGCTCCATATGCCACGGCAAACTGGCTGACACTGACGGCGGCGGTGCACAAATGCTGCGCAGCTAGCGCCATTCGACGGCCAACACCGCGGTTCCTGGTGTGTCCGCTGTGCCGTGCGTGTGATCATTGCTTGTACAGCCCTCTCGCAGTGTCCGGAGCAAGTATGGTGGGTCTGACACACCGGTGTCAATGTGTTCTTTTTTCCATTTCCAGGAGTGTAATAACACTAAGTTTGCTATCAATGCGCTGGAATTATGTAACAGCGGTATTAACAGCCCCCTTCCACGTCGGAAAGCTATAAAATAAAGAAATTCTACATTAAATCTAACTGAATGCCTTAAATACAGATAGCTTGAAAGGCAGCGTTAGGAAGTGTCAGGAGATAATGTAGCATAAAAATCAAACACGCTTGCGCCACTCCTCCTAGAGCCCGTATAAGACGAGCAAGACACATTTCGCTACACAGCAGCCCATAGCACAACTAAGAATTGCCATCATCGTTGCAAATATTTGACAACCCTATGACAGTTCATTTACGTCTGCATGAGGTCCTGAAATGTTTCGCTACATTCACTTGGCATCCCCTTCCACTTCGAGGACTTATGCTTCATAAAACTCACGTACAGTGAGCTACTGAGACAGAAAATTTAATTGGTGGACTCCTGGAATGCCGTACCTCACACGAGTAACAAAATTTCTTATATTTAACGTTGCGTTATGAAACTCAGTGACCAACACTGCGATGAGACACCTGCTCCCAGCAGCGTCTCGTTAGCTCAGTATTACGCAAATGTCTTGTGCAATAACTACGGAGTGGCATTTTTAATCACGGTGCATACCAGTGCGCTCAAGGTTATTCTCCATTTTATTTAATGCAGGTGAAAATTGCTAGAAGAAATTCTTTAATAAAATTTGAAGAAAGCCTTTACACATTAAGTCTTCTCACAAGCTTGACTCAGTAAGATATGTTATGGTCATATATGTCTGCTTTGCGAATGCCAAGCTGCATCACTAGACCAACGTCTCTGATGAGCGTCGACTCGGCCGTTAACGAACGGTACGAATTTGAGTTTTGTTCATCACGTAGGATCTATATGTCAGGGGAACGGTTATGAAGCGAACATACTGATTAATATAGTCCCTCTGTGCTAAGTCTCTGTAACAGAAATTAAGCACCCCTGTAAACGTTTGCTGACACCCGTGTTATCAACTACTTTTCCCTACTTTGCCCATTTTTGAAGCTACCCAAAGGGTAGCTTCAAAAATGGGCAATTTCGTTGATTTAAATCCAACTTAAATTCTCTATGAATCCATACATTGAGCTCTAAATGAGTACTGTGCCTGCATTGCTATAGAGCAAGCACTGCAAGGTATTCACACAGTTTATCACATACATGTACTATAAGGAATCAAACAATAACAGTAAAACATGTTACACCACAGTTACTCATTGTGGGTTGACAAGAACATACACTATGTGATCAAAAGTATCCGGATACCTGGTTGAAAATGACTTACAAGTCCGTGGCGCCCTCCATCGGTAATGCTGGAATTCAATATGGTGTTGGCTCACCCTTAGCCTTGATGACAGCTTTCACTCTCGCAAGCATACGTTCAATCAGGTGCTGGAATGTTCCTTGGGGAATGGCAGCCCATTCTTCACGGAGTACTGCACTGAGGAGAGATATTGATGTCAGTCGGTGAGGCCTGGCACGAAGTCGGCGTTCCAAAACATCCCAAAGGTGTGCTATAGGATTCAGTTCAGGACTCTGTGCAGGCCAGTCCATTACAGGGATGTTGTTGTCGTGTAACCACTCCGCCACAGGCTGTGCATTATGAACAGGTTTGAAATATGCAATCGCGATCTGCGAATTGCTTTTCAACAGTGGAAAGGAAGAAGCTGCTTGAAACATCATTGTAGGCCTGTGCTGTGATACTGCCACGCAAAACAACAAGGGGTGCAAGCCCCCTCCATGAAAAACACGACCACACCATAACACCAGCGTCTCAGAATTTTACTGTTGGCACTACACACGCTGACAGATGACGTTCACCGCGAATTCGCCATACCCACGTCCTGACATCGGATCGCCACATTGAGTACCGTGATTCGTTACTCCGCACAACGTTTTGTCACTGTTCAGTCGTCCAGTGTTTACATTCCTTACACCAAGTGAGGCGTCATTTGGCATTTACTGGCGTGATGTGTGGCTTATGAGCAGCCGCTCGACAATGAAATCCAAGTTTTCTCACCTCCTGCCTAACTGTGATAGTACTTGCAGTGGATCCTGGTGTAGTTTGGAATTCCTGTGTGCTTGTCTGGATAGATGTCTGCCTATTACACATTACAACCCCTTCAACTGTGGGCAGTCTCTGTCAGTTAACTGACGAGGTCAGCCTGTACGCTTTTGAGCTGTACGCATCCCTTCACGTTTCCACTTCACTATCACATCGGAAGCAGTGGACCTAGGGATGTTTAGGAGTGTGGAAATCTCACGTACAGACGTATGACACAAGTGACACCCAATCACCTGACCATGTTCGAAGTCTGTGAGTTCTGCGGAGCGCCCCCTTCCGCTCTCTCACGATGTCTACTGACTACTGATGTCGCTGATATGGAGTACGTGGCAGTAGGTGGCAGCATAACGCACGTAATATGACAAAAAAATTTGTTATTGGGTGTGCTCAGATACTTTTGATCACACAGTGTACAAATTCCTGACGAACAAATTGCATGAAGAATCGCTTCTAAATGAAAAAGAAACGAGATATAAAGCGTTAACAATAACATTAAACAATGTAGTGAGGTATTCCGATTGGACCACAAACTATCAAATTAATTTTGAGTCATACTCATGTATTGCATGTTAGTGTAACACAGTATGTATCATATTAACAAGGGTCGGCTGCCTCTGTTGTTGTAGAGTGTGAAATGCAAATCGTAGACTTTTTTGCGGAGCAGCACTCACCAACAGTAAAGAATTTTACGCAATCGAGATCTATGAGCTATAACTGACGCTTCCGACAGAGGACGAAGGTGTGCAGCTCTGCCGCTACAGCCTCTACCGGTTCCCGGCTAATGAGCCCCACATAATTCTGCCACATGCGGTGTTCACAGGCAGACAGACTGCCAAAAAATCTGTCACGAAAATGTTACTGGATAGAACTGATTCACTTCTTGTCCCATCATATCCCACACATGCTCAATTGGAGACAAGTCCAGAGATCGTGCTGGCCAGCGAAATTGCTGCACATCTTGCAGACCATGCTGAGTTTCACAAGCAATGTGTAGATGAGTATTATCCTGCTGGAACAACACATCACCTTCCCGTTTCAAGAACAGCATAAGAATGGGTCTAACAATGTTCTTCAGGTACCGAGCGCTGGTTAGCATTCGCTCCAGAAACACCATAGGTGAACGAGATTTGTATCTTATCACACTCCTTACCACTGGCCTGAGGAGGGACCAGTATGTCTTGGACCAATGCACTCTACGAGACAGCACCCATCAGTTCTATATTGTACATAAAGACGACCATCACTTGCATGCAGGCAGAATCTGCTTTCATCACTAAAGACCATGGCGTGCCTTTTCATCTTCCAAGTGATGCTCTGACAGCACCAGTCGAACCACTCATGTCGAAGCTGTGGCGTGAGTGCAAGACAGACTAGAGGTTGTGTGCCCATAGTCCCACTGCTGATAACCGGTTCACAACAGTTTGTGTTGACACATCTGTCCTCAAAAGCCCTCTTATCTGTGCTGTGGTATCTGTATGATGTGTCACTGCTGCGCTTAGAATACAATGATCCTGCTGGCTGTCTGAGCTGCATGGACATCCAGAACCTCATCTACGTGTGTGAGAATGTTCATGTGACCACTGACATCAGCATCATTGCACAACTGATGCAACACGTCCAACTTGTGTGACAATTCTCCAAAAGGACCATTCTGCCACTCGGAAGGCCACAATTTGACCCCTTTCAAACTCGCTTGTTGGCCATAGCATGCACGAGGTGAAATGGTTGCCTGCTTGCTTCACACATTTGCACCACACTGAGCCTTCTGGTTGTGAGCATTCCCTTAAAGGGTAGACACAGATGATGCTCTGGTGGCTATGCCACTACACTGTCTGTTGGCAGATGATGACGAAACCATAATTAGCACATCTACTATCCCCCAGGTTGCATATGGCATCACCACATCAAAATCGACGTTGCCTTCCAAGTGTACTTCCCCCCCCCCCCCCCCCCCAGCAGTGTATAAGTGTCATCCACATACCTTCAAAATGTGACAGTAAAAATTTGGAGGATCCAACACCTTCTCCTCAAAATCTTCTATAAAAAAGATTGGGGACAAGAGGCTTTCCATGGAAACCCCATCACAATGGTAAATAATGACACAACATCAAAACCAACCAACAAATCTGAGCTGCTCAGCCTCAGACTCTTTAGCCTGCAACAAAATCTGATCAACTGTGGACTGTGGTGAAGACACTTTCCCACATGGGGTCTCAAGAGCAAGGCTAAAAGCTTAGCTATGTGTTATTTAGGGACCCAAATATTACTTATTATGGACTGCGGGGGTACGTCCTTCTTGTGGACCTTAGTAAGCCCATTCAGTACGGCTGCTCCCGGCGGAGGTTCGAGTCCTCCCTCGGGTGTGTGTGTGTGTGTGTGTGTGTGTGTGTGTGTGTGTGTGTGTGTGTGTGTTTGCCTTAGGATAATTTAGATTAAGTAGTGTGTAAGCTTAGGGACTGATGACCTTAGCAGTTAAGTCCCATAAGATTTCACACACATTTGAACAGTAAGCCCATTTAATCTCAGCAGAACCAAGCCCTGGGTTTCAAATCTGCTTACAATTTCTGTGGGAAAGCAGGATGCATTAGGAGTCAGCTGTCTTGCAAACAAATGAGTTTATAGGTTCGTTGTTAACCTTGTGGAATGCATTTATGTCCAACAGATAGTACATCTTAGAATAGCAGATATCACGTGAGATGAACACAATGGCATTTTCTTTATTAGACGGAGATCAACAATGTCCACATTCTCGCAATGTCTTCGTAGTGTTGCCCTCTCTGCACTAGAGATACTGCTTTGTTGTGGTCAAAATTTGACAATCATCTGACAAGCTTCATCTATGGAAACACTGGAAAGTGGCCACATAGTTGCTTCTATGACATGAATAAGAGCTAGCATGGGCACAGTTTTTGGAGTGCACACAAAGTTCAACCCATTCTCTAGGACAGCCCATGTAGCATTGTCAAATTCTTTACTTGTCAGATTAATAACAGAACATCAGGTAACTGTTCTTTGTTGTGAGGTAGTCACAAGACAATCAAACTTTGCAGTTTGTCTAGTTGTAGCAGCAGCACCATACACCTGGTCAGCATTTGCTCAAGTAGGATCATCAATCCATTTCCGTAAGACAAACATAAGTAATTGGAAAACCTATGGATAGTTTCACATGTAAGTGATACAGTCCTAAAGACACAGAGTCAAATGTCCATCAAATGAATTGCATCCTCTCTGTAATAATATCAGCAACAACCTTTCTTAAAATTCTACACACAATAGATGATTTGACAAAATGTACTGTTCTAGCAAGAAGAAATGTGCCCATACTAGCTCTCATTAATGCCACAAAAGAAGCTGTGCAGCTTGTTTCCAGCGTTTCCACAGATGAAATAAGGCAGTTAGCTCATTAGGCATTTGACGAGTTTCAACCACAATGAAGTAATATCTCCAGTGCACAGTGTGTGGCACTATGAATACTCTGTGAGGATGCAGACACAGTCATTCTCCATTTCAAAAAAGGGAATGTCACTGTATTAATATCATGTGAGGTCTACAGTTGTAAGGCATTTTGTCTGTTGGATGCTTCCACATACTGCAAGATCCATAAGGATTCTATGAAGTCAGTGGTTCACAATGTGGCCCAGCTCCTGAAAAGGAGGGAATAAGTTTTAGTTTAGTATGATTCAATAGACATCTAGAGCTTTACAATGTTATTGACATCAAGCACGTTTAATGTGGACTGATCCAGTCAACTTCACTATTAATGACAC
Source organism: Schistocerca americana (assembly GCF_021461395.2). Classification (NCBI taxonomy): domain Eukaryota; kingdom Metazoa; phylum Arthropoda; class Insecta; order Orthoptera; family Acrididae; genus Schistocerca; species Schistocerca americana. The sequence goes on along the minus strand of NC_060130.1, from coordinate 652,243,213 downwards.
AGGATCATGGAACACACCAACATATCCAGAAATTTGGATGGAGGAAGATTATGATTTAATGTCCCTTTGAGGATACTATCTTCAGAGAAGGAACACAAGCTCTTATTAGGGAAGAAAATGGGCTATGTCCCAGTAGTGGACTTGCACAATTTAGGGAGAGAACAGAAAACTTAAGTCTAGGGATCTGAACTGCCATCCTTTTGCATAAGAGTCCAATATCTTAATCACATGATCAAGGAAAGAATCATTCAAGCAATTGGTTGAGATGATAGTTTCTAATTCATTTTATAGAGTTACTGTTACCACAAAATAATCTGCTAGACTTAAAGCACTCATGTATGAACACCATTGTCTACTATTCCACTCATATCTGTGACACACATTATAACAACACAGTTAAGGTGCCCAAAAAATTCCTGTATTGAATAGGAATTTGTGAGGGAATATTCCTAAACTTATGTGTGAAAACACACTGTTTACTAGTGACAGTGCATACTCCGCTGCAGGGTGAAAATCTCATTCTGAAAACATCCCCCAGGCTGTGGCTAAGCTATGTCTCCACAGTATCCTTTCTTCCAGGAGTGCTAGTTCTGCAAGGTTCGCAGAAGAGCTTCTGTGAAGTTTGGAAGGTAGGAGACGAGGTACTGGCAGAACTGAAGGTGTGAGGACTGAAGGTGAGTCGTGCTTGGGTAACTCAGATGCTAGATCACTTGCCTATGAAAGGCAAAGGTCCTGAGTCTGAGTCTCAGTCTGGCACACAGTTTTAATCTGCCAGGAAGTTTCATATAAGTGCACACTCCAGTGCAGAGTGAAACTCTCATTCTGGAAACATACCCCAGGCTGTGGCTAAGACATGCCTCTGCAGTATCCTTTCTTCCAGGAGTGCTAGTTCTGCTAGGTTTGCAGAAGACCTTCTGTGAAGTTTGGAAGGTAGGAGATAAGGTACTAGCAGAATTAAAGGTGTGAGGATGGGTTATGAGTCGTGCTTGGGTAGCTCATATGTTAGAGCACTTGCCCGCAAAAGGTGAAGGTCCCGAGTTTGAGACTCAGTCTGGCACACAGTTTTAATCGGCCAGGAAGTTTCATATCAGTGCACACTCCACTGCGGAGTGAAAACTTCATTCTGGATACTAGTGACAGATGGGCGTTTTGTGTGTTAAAAATAGATGTTGTCAAGCTTTTGTTCTGCAGTAATTTCTTTGCCACAAGTACTGCTGCTCCTTGTAGACAAGTTTGTCTCACCAACCACAAGCCTCATAGCTGAATACATTTAGTGCAATGTCACTTCGTGAATACCCAGCATGTAAAATAGCAGTCCACAATGTGACACCACATATAATTATGATGGCTTACTTTCAAGGAAAACATATTCCTTCCACCTGAATTAAAGAGCCCTGATGTATTCTCTCTTCTGAAACCACGAAATGGAAGTATTCAAAATAAACAAATTCCAGAATACTACGGCAATGCTGGCAGCATTTGGGTTCTGCAAGATGTTGTGAATATGAACCTTCCACAAGACCAGGGGTGCTCAATCTTTTTGGCTTGTGATCTGATACAAGTAATTTAGTACATTTAAAATTCATCGAGGTCTAAACAGAAAAAAAAATACCTTAGCGAAAATAAACCATTTTAATTACACAAAATACATAAAAGATAATTTTCTCTCCATCAAAAGGTGTAGGCCTACTATTCAATTTTCAAGAAATGACACATGTGAAAATTAATATATACACCATCATAAGTGCTGAAAAAAGTTTAGCCAGATACTTGGCTTCGCATGTCTCGGCAATCGGGTGAATATTCTGTCAGAGCAAATCTTAAACAATCTGAAAGATGAGGATCAGTTTATTTATTTCTACACTTAGATGTCAATATGTTCATCATTGAAGACGCTGCCTCCCATAGATAAGGTGATCGAAGAAATGATGAAATATACGATACCTCTATTACAGTGTTAGGGTAGGTTTTTACACTCACTAATTTCCAAGCATTATCTGCATCATAAAGCTTATTTCATTCCATGATGGGCTGATCGGTACAGCAACTGGTTTCCATAATCATATAAAGAGACCATCTCAGCTGCAAAGTTACTTTTATTACAAATAACGTGTTTTGACTGGTTAACGCTTCCTCAGATTTTCTAAAAGAAAAAGAAAAGCAAGTATATAACTAAACAAAATTAAAAGTTAAGGGGCATGGATCTAAGCTGCGGTAAACTTTTAAAAATTATTTTAAAAAATTTAAAAATGCAAAATACACTCATGAAAGGCTATCAAAGCATTATGTATCACCAGCTGGCAGGCCAGTTAGTCAGTACAGTGATATCAAACCATCTAAAGGTAGAGCCAATGAGTAAAATACAATGGAACAAAACCAAGTGTATAAACTTTTAAGAACATTCTGTAGTGGACCACTCTACTAGTGTGGGCAACATGGTTTTCCTTTGCACTCTAGTTTCAATGTGGAGGTTTATTAGACCATTTAGTCACCTGATATCCATATCCTTTGATGTACGCATTGCTCTATGCTACACTTCACTTGGTGGCTTTCCTACTTTAAGGTATCTTCCATTACTTCATTTGTCTGTGCCCCATTCTCCCCTTCATACATTTATCCTCAGTTTTTATCCTTCTGAGTTTATACACTTGGTTTTATTCCAGTGTATTTTATTCAATGTTTCTTCCTTTAGAGGGTTTGTTATATTGTTCTGACTGACTGGGCTACCAGCCAATAATATGTAATGCTTTGATAGCCTTTTTTGAGTGTTAATTTGCTTTTTTAAAGTTTTTAAAATAATTTTTAAAAGTTTAGTGCAGCTTAGAACCATGCCCCTTAACTTGCTTTTCCTTTTCTTTTAAAAAATCTGAGGAATCCTTAACCAGGCAAAACAAGTTATTTGTAATAAAGGTAACTTTGCAACGCAGACTGGCACTTTATAGTTTTCACCATTGTATTCTGATTTTAAGGATATGTCATTCTGAAATTGAATTATTTCTTAGTCATGTTCAGTCCCACTACAAGAGCAAAGAGCACTCATTTTATTTGAAACATCTTACAGAATGAGTTCAGTGCACATCATGAAAGGGGTGGGCTGATGTGGATTGCAGGGACCAAGAAAATCTCCTTTGCTATAAGTGTGACAATTGCCATGCATAAACATTACCCATTTATCATTTTTACATTCTGTTTCCTTAGATTGACTTATCAGTTAATAAAAAGGCAGAACAGGTTCCATTGCCTTGAACTCTGAAAATTGGTTTTGAAACTCAGTGACCAATGTTGTCAGGTTGTGTGTTCACTTCTTTGCAGATACTTGATCCAATGATGATTGTTGATATGATGGTTGTAACTGTATCCGAGCAGAGTTTCACATTTAATTTCTGTAACTGTTCAATCCAAAGGTCAAATTTTTGCATGAAACACCTTATAAATGATATAAGAGTGATGACGATTTGGTGTTTTCCTTGAAGTTCTTTGTTTAACTCATTTAGTTTTACTGTCATATCAGTTACAAATGCCAGATTTAATAACCAGCTCAAATTATGCAACTGAGTAATCTTCCTCTCATTCAGACACACAAGATTTTATCACTGGCAGAAGTTGTCTAAATCTGTTTAGATTGGTGCGCAATAGCAAGTCTCCATACTGACTAACCAATTCTTTTAATAGCACTCAAAACTGTCTTCTCTGAACTGATTGCGAGTGAACTGAGCATAAGTTTTGTGAAAATACTCATAGCAAGTGCTCTTTTCAAAATATGTCCACAAAGCATTTGCTGATGCACAGTACAATGATAGTTGAAGAAAGGCAGGGAAACATTTGTCATTCACACACATGGTAACAAATCCTTTGTGTTTGCCTGTCATGCAGGGTGCTCCATCAGTATTAATAGGCGCAAGTTTCTGTATTGTCAAATCATGTTCAGAAATGAAAGATTTGAATGCATTGTAAAAATCCTCTCCTCATGTACTGTCTTTCAAGGTCAAAATTGCAAGCTAGTCTTGTTTTACACTGAAATCCAAAAATATCGGTCTTACAACAATAATAACTTGAGGTGAATTCATTCTGTCCACTAAATTGTCTAACGGCAATGAGAAACACAAGCAGGATTGCAAATCTGTTATTACATGACCTTTTATATTTTGTGCCATTAATTTCACTTTTCTTGTTATAGTAGGTCCTGACAGAGGTATGTCTCTGAATGGCGTATACACTCCTGGAAATTGAAATAAGAACACCGTGAATTCATTGTCCCAGGAAGGGGAAACTTTATTGACACATTCCTGGGGTCAGATACATCACATGATCACACTGACAGAACCACAGGCACATAGACACAGGCAACAGAGCATGCACAATGTCGGCACTAGTACAGTGTATATCCACCTTTCGCAGCAATGCAGGCTGCTATTCTCCCATGGAGACGATCGTAGAGATGCTGGATGTAGTCCTGTGGAACGGCTTGCCATGCCATTTCCACCTGGCGCCGCAGTTGGACCAGCGTTCGTGCTGGACGTGCAGACCGCGTGAGACGACGCTCCATCCAGTCCCAAACATGCTCAATGGGGGACAGATCCGGAGATCTTGCTGGCCAGGGTAGTTGACTTACACCTTCTAGAGCACGTTGGGTGGCACGGGATACATGCGGACGTGCATTGTCCTGTTGGAACAGCAAGTTCCCTTGCCGGTCTAGGAATGGTAGAACGATGGGTTCGATGACGGTTTGGATGTACCGTGCACTATTCAGTGTCCCCTCGACGATCACCAGTGGTGTACGGCCAGTGTAGGAGATCGCTCCCCACACCATGATGCTGGGTGTTGGCCCTGTGTGCCTCGGTCGTATGCAGTCCTGATTGTGGCGCTCACCTGCACGGCGCCAAACACACATACGACCATCATTGGCACCAAGGCAGAAGCGACTCTCATCGCTGAAGACAACATGTCTCCATTCGTCCCTCCATTCACGCCTGTCGCGACACCACTGGAGGCGGGCTGCACGATGTTGGGGCATGAGCGGAAGACGGCCTAACGGTGTGCGGGACCGTAGCCCAGCTTCATGGAGATGGTTGCGAATGGTCCTCGCCAATACCCCAGGAGCAACAGTGTCCCTAATTTGCTGGGAAGTGGCGGTGCGGTCCCCTACGGCACTGGGTAGGATCCTACGGTCTTGGCGTGCATCCGTGCGTTGCTGCGGTCCGGTCCCAGGTCGACGGGCACGTGCACCTTCCGCCGACCACTGGCGACAACATCGATGTACTGTGGAGACCTCACGCCCCACGTGTTGAGCAATTCGGTGGTATGTCCACCCGGCCTCCCGCATGCCCACTATACGCCCTCGCTCAAAGTCCGTCAACTGCACATACGGTTCACGTCCACGCTGTCGCGGCATGCTACCAGTGTTAAAGACTGCGATGGAGCTCCGTATGCCACGGCAAACTGGCTGACACTGACGGCGGCGGTGCACAAATGCTGCGCAGCTAGCGCCATTCGACGGCCAACATCGCGGTTCCTGGTGTGTCCGCTGTGCCGTGCGTGTGATCATTGCTTGTACAGCCCTCTTGCAGTGTCCGGAGCAAGTATGGTGGGTCTGACACACCGGTGTCAATGTGTTCTTTTTTCCATTTCCATGAGTGTATTTCCTCTGACTTGTTTGTAAATGTGGAAAATAGGGGCTCCTTAGCTGCCAGAAAGCACTCCTGAACAACTGTGCCATCATCAAATAGTTTTACATGTTTCATCAGTACTTCTGATACATGAAATGATGCTATGTTTAATGAAAGAAAAGTTTCCTCCTCTTCAATTTGCCGTCAATAGCTGCATCTGAATCGTTGTGAACTGTTCTAAAATGGTGTTCAATATTTCACGTTTTAGGTATGGCTAAAGCAGCATTTCATACCAAACATATGCACCTATCTTTACACATTCTAACAAAGAACTGTTCTTCCCACTCACCATGGAAATGGTATGTTTTCCTATGTTTAGCTGCACTCATGTTTCACAAATGCTGTACTAAGTGAGAACTATACCTTGGCATGTGAGCTCCCTAGTTCTGATTGGTAGCTCTCAGCAGCGGCCAGGAGAATTGGAGATATTCACTGCAACTGTACAGCATACAATAGGCTAGTGCTGACTGCACTGTTGCTGAACTGTGCTGTCAATGTGGACTGTATTGTTGCACTATTTTGATCACAATTGTTTCGAAAATGAGTGATGAGGCAGTTATTTGACATGTAAATACAAACATTAATCTCAGGTTTGATAACACGAAGTGTTTAACTGATTATTAGCTCTGCCATGCGCAATCTTGTTTTGTGGAAGTTCAAAAATAGATGTTCATGTTGCCTACAGGTGGCAGAGCTTTATCCCCCCCCCCTCCCCCTCCCCCCACATGCACATTCACACAATGGAGGGGGAGAGATCATAGCTTCTGCAGGCATTAAAGGTGGTGAAATGCAGAAGGAGAGGGAGGAGATGGATACAGTGTTGTCAGATTTACTGCCTGCAAAAGGCTGTGCAGAACAATAATTGTCAACAAACTGGTATTTTACAAAAACAGCTCATTTAAATAGATTTTGGTCAAAGGTTTTGAAAGATCAACTCATAAATCCATGGCGACCGACTGGTCGACTGCGATTGATGTGTTGGGCACCCCTGTGCCAGACCTTATGATTTATTCTCATTCTCAAAAATATGGTGTCTTGCTTCACTGACTGTGCCACCATTGAGAGTTGAATGTCAGCACAAACAAACTTTATCAATACACTGGAGTCTTTACAGTCAAAAAACACTTCTAGAAATGGGGAAAGTAAAATGTCCCCATTAGTTGTTGGCAGGATGTGATCGACAATGAAATGGTTGTGGGAGATCCTTTACATTATCACTGAAGGGAGAGGCAGTAAATTCTTGGGCTCAGCCAGTTATTGATAAGACCTGAATAGGATATATTGCTAACAGTTTTCCTTTTCCTATTGGAGAGGTTTCTTACAACTGGCTGACATGTTTATTTGTACAGTAGAGACAGAAGCAACTTCTACTTCTACCAAATATCTGCTACTTCTCTCAGAGATGGGAACAACTAATATAATCACTTGCACCCTGAGAATTCCTTTCATACATCGAAACATAATCTGATTTCTATACTCTCGTTTTAAAATTAGCATTGTTGTCCCTGTGGTATTTAAACAAACTGTGTAGCAACAACTTCTTACGCCAAATAAATTGCAAAAAGTCTTATACACATACATACAGCTCTGGCAATGTGAATAACAGCAATAAATTACAACTATTGTTAGTAAACTTATGCCCATATGTGTGGCCATCTTTGGGAAGGATTGTGGCATGCTCCGTACGTGTCTATGGAGGTCACCCCGTAGTAGGGGAGACTTGCATGGTACTGGAAACCTTAGGTTGTTTTTACACAAATCTTTTTTAAATACATGTAGGAAATAGAAGTACAATAACTGCAAAGTTCACACATTTATTTATCACAAAAAAGTAGTAAGTTTTCAAAATACAATACTTTAGTGCATCAAACAAACAAACAAAAAATTTTCAAAAATGACTATGGTGAAAAACCATTGCCCAGTATCGGACACTTTACAAAGTCATTAATTACAACTGTAATTATTCATATTTTGGCTAACAAATGATACTTTTTACTAACTGATAAGTCAATCTAAGGAAACAGAATGTAAAAATGATAAATGGGTAATGTTTATGCATGGCAATTGTCACACTTATAGCAAAGGAGATTTTCTTGGTCCCTGCAATCCACATCAGCCCACCCCTTTCATGATGTGCACTGAACTCATTCTTCATTTTTTGATTCCCTGCAAATAATACACTCTGTAGTGTTGTATTCTTTATTAATGTTAATTTTAGGACTTCCATTCTGTGGAATATTTGTCCAGGAGTGAAGTTTTTGATTTATTTTCACTTTTTGTTTATTTTTTTGATCATCCTTCTGAAACTGTTTTTGCATCTTCTTCTCTTTTCTTAAGGCTGCTTTTGCAAACTTCTTTTCAGATTCTTTTAATTGCTTCTCCAGCATATCTCTATAGGGGCTTTGCTTCTCCAGCATATCTTTATACGGGCTGTCAATTAATATTTCACTTTTTTCACTTTTTCTCTTCCTACTGACAATTTTCTTTCTCACTTTCTCTGACAATGGAGAAATTTTGGCTGTGACTGTTTGGAATAAGGAAGAAATGCTGCTTCCACGTCCACCAAAGTAACCGGAAATGCTTGGTGAAGAAGCAGGAGCAGAATCTGCTGTGGAAAGACTTGCTGATGGAATGCAGGGCAAGGTGCCACCTGCAGAGCCCGATGGCATCGGTTTAATCGTTGATGCAAGGAGTCACAATTATAGCCCCTGGTTCTTCTGAAGAAGCATTTAGGCCTATGGCACCAAAAACCATGAGTCTTGAAAGAACTGACTGACTGACTTTCATCAGAGAAAAGAGTTGCAGATAGGAAGTCTAAATCTGTAAAGCTGCCTTTCTTTAATGGGTGGAGCCCAGTGCATAAAAACCCAGAAGTTCCAAGGTCCATCGCGCAGACAGCCTTGACAGTAGTCCCGACCAAAGCAGCAGTGTCCCTTTGAGTTATTTTAAGAGGGTGATATTGGTTCATCCATCTAGCACAGGATTCATTGTAAGCCACTTCGAAGGTTCTTATTACTGTATGATCTTGTGGCTGAAGTTTATGCATAGTATGAGGAAGAATGCTTATCATATGCACACTGTTGTTTCTTGCATTCAAATCATTTGAAGTTCCTTGTGTGAACTGTCGCCATTTAAAATTATAAAAGCAGCACTTTCTTTTGGTGGGTTCACGCAAACAGCAGACATCTTTAGCCAAAGCAAAAATGAATTTGCAGTGATCCACCAATTTGTTCATAAGTGAAAATACTCCCCTCTGGCGCATCCTTTTTTTTTAACTCCTCAGCCATTTTTGTTCTTCCAAATACAAGTAAAGGGGGTAGGAAGCAACACAGTCACATTTCTTCCTCTTTCTCCTAATGTGATTTTACCAACTTCTTTTTTGTCTTTTGTGGATAAAACCATTGTGGAATTTTCATGAACCACTGACACACCAGTTTCGTCACAACTGAAGATTTTTGAGGGATCAAAATCACATATTGTGAACATTGCCTCATACTTGTTACAAAACAAGTCAACTTGTTCTTTATAGAAACCGACATCCCTTTGGATACTCATTGCTGGAGGTTTTTGCAAAGTGAGTTTATGACAGTAGCCAATAAATTCATAGTAAAATTTATCACTTGCTGTCTTTTTCTTCTTTATTGAATTAGTGCAGAATTTTAAGGTGCTCAGCCATTTCAAACACACGTCTTACAAATTCTTTTTTTATTCATTGGCATCATTCTATTATATAGAGCTACTAAGCTCAATTTTAATTCTTCTGAAAAGGTCTGCTTGAAACAACCAGTCTGGGACTTCATTTCAACATTCCCACCATGTTTTAAAAGCTTTACTCTAATCTGTCAAAGTGCTTTCTGGGACAGAAAAATGAATCGAAGCCTGTCTTATTCCCATTTTGCCACATAAGACTTGCTCAATAGCAATCTCCATGTTATCCTCGGACCAAAATCTCCTTTATTTTCTCTTTATCCATGGTGTGGACTGTGCCTGGAAAGGGAAAAATGGTATTAGTGTGCTTTACAGTCGTACTAATACTGTAGTTTAGGTGTCTGCTACTGAGCAATTGATGTCTGGCTGGTAACAGGCAAATGGAAGAATATAAATGTATAATGAACTAATGTTTTAAGCCAAAATTCAGGTACCTCTGTTCAAAATGAAAGTGGTGTTAACACAAAAAATAGTTGAACACATTCTACTCAGCCAGTCTCATTTAATATAGGGTGAAACCTTACAATGGGAAGCTGCCGTTCAAGCATAAACACATCTCTCATCCACTTCCCAGGCAACACTGGTGCGAAGCTGATGAGAACTGTATAGTGATGTTCAGTGACAAAGAGCTTCATGCATAAGTGTGCATCTGCTTGCCAACTATCAGAGGTTTTGAAAAACATGCTCTGTCCAATACTGGGCAGTGTCCAGTACTACGGAAGTCTCCCCTACCTGTTCCTATTCTTCAATGAGAGCCCTTGAGAGTTCTTGGACAGCCTGTGCTGGAACACAAAAACCACCAACACGTCTGTCAAGCATATTCCACACATGCTCAGTGGGGGTTAGGTAGGGACTAACAGTTGACCATTCCATTACTTCAGCCGGGATGGTTCCTTTGAAAGGGCACGGCCGATTTCCTTCCCCATCCTTCCCTCACCCGAGCTTGCACTCCGTCTCTAATGACCTCGTTGTCGATGGGACGTTAAACACTAATCTCCTCCTCCTCCTCCTCCATTACTTCAATGTCCAAGCATTGCAAGATGTCCATGATGACACTCGCTACATGGACAGTGGCATTATCTGTATCTATAGGAATTCAGGGCCACAGACACCACATGGTCCAAAAGGATCTGTTTGATGTACTGTCTGGCAGTGTGGTGACCATGGAGGCAATGACAAGATCAATACAGCTGTCAACACTGATGCCTCCCCACACAGTCACAGAACCTTGGCTGAAACTGTCAGTTTTCTGGACAACATCTGGCAGATACCACTCACCATGGCTTCTCCACACATGTGCACAGCCATCACCTTGCATCACTGGAAATCTGTACTTATATGTGAATGATATGTTTTGCCAGTGATGAAGTTGCCTGTTGATATGAGAATGGCAGAACTGAAGGCAACCTGCGAGATGTTGTCATGCCCAACTGGGTACTCGAACCACACATCTAGGTCATAAGGTCCTCTTCTGTAATCTGTTCCTAAGAGTCTGATCAGACGTAGTGGATCCAGTGGCCCTTCTAAGATCATGTTGCAGTGCTCTGGCAGTAGCCATACCATGCTGCAAAGCATTGATGACCAGATATTGGTTCCAACATGGGGTTGTAATGTATTGGTGACCTTGTTCAGTTTCGCCTTATGTACTGACCTGCCCCCTGTAGTGTGTCCCATACAAGCTATAGTGTGTGTATGGATGGAGAGAGACACTTGCATGAAGTCCACTCTTCTTGGAGCAAACAGACTGCCCTAGCCACTTGCATTGCACTAACATGTTGAATTGCAAGTGCTTGGTTGAATCCAATGTCCACAAATGATAACTGTCATCTGTGTACCTCACTAGAGAACAATGGAACACAGGTACCCACTTCCTTCTGAGGAGTCCACTCATACTATAATGCATAATACAGCTGATAAATGGCGAATGACTTCAGTTACAGTGGACATCGAAAGCAAAGACCTCAAGCTACGCATTAAGACTACACGTACCTCCTGTATCAAAATAGATTTCACATAAATATGTTCCCCTAATATGTTTGAGCAGTGAACATATTCTACCTTTAAATTATTCACCTTAACTGGTAATGGGAGAATTTTATACATTTTAAAGTATTTATTCTCAATTAGAAGGGTAACAAAGACAACAACATTATCAGACACAAATACATCTAAGTCCATTATCTTCAGAAGCACGTATCCGTAGGCTTCTGACAGAGATATTGCAAACTTTATGTCCCTAAGGCCACCCTGAATTAATCTTACATGCATATTCAACCTAGGCAATGTCTTAAAAATAAATTTTTCACTTTTCAGCAGAGTGAGCACTGATTTGAAACATCCTGGCAGATTAAAACTGTGTGCTGGACCTGGCCTCAACTCTAGGACCTTTGTCAAGTGGTCTACACACTGAACTATCCAAGCATGACCCACAACCCGCCAGTAAGTTTCAAATCAGCACACACTCCACAGCATAGTGAAAATTCACTCTGGAAACACTCCCCAAAGCTATGGGTATGCCCCTTCTCCACAATATCCTTTTTCCAGGAGTTTTAGTTCTGCAAGGAATGCTGGAGAACTTCTGTGAAGTTTGGAAGGCAGGAGATGCGTTGTTGCTTAGATAGCTCAACTGATAGAGCACTTACCTGTGAAAGGAAAAGGTCTCAGGTTTGCGTCCCAGTCTAGTACACAGTTGCAATCTGCCAGGAAGTTCAAGTCAGTGTTGCTCATCCTAGAGCAACTAATTCTTTTGAGAGTTTAAACATTTGCTGTGACCTGCCTCCATTGTGTCCGAGTCTTACAATATGAAGCACATAGCCCATCCACGATTCCGAACAATACCTTACTGATTCCTCCAACAAAGTTAATGTTTCCCTTATCCTGTTGTCACTCATGCTTTGTTATCTGTCAAAGCAAAGCTTTCATTTATTCTACATAGTTTCTCTACACTTGGCGTGAGTTTTTTACTTGAAAGGTTACATTCAGTTCTACTTATATTTAGCTTAATTAACTTCTTTCAAAACTGTTGCATTGCCTTATTTCCTACTCTGCATATATTATAAAATTTGTCTTCTTAAGTTTTCAAATTCATATACATTACAGTTTTCCACACTGTACATGTAATCTCCACCTCACCTTGATAATGCCTCTATTTTGTTGATCTCTACAGTTTTATCCATGACTTTGTGTACCTGGACATTTTTCATCAACCACTAGCACAACATTATCAGCACCTGAAGGACCATTCTCATCTATCTCTCCCATTAAAATACCTATACTCTGTTCTCTTCTGTTGTGACAGACTTCATAAAGGTAATACTTTAATAATAGGGCTTCAGTGTATTAGCATGCACCTTCATTGCCTTGTTTCTGTTAGATCTGACTGCATTTGGTAAATCTACTGCAATTACTTCACAGAGTACTCTAAATTGTGACTAACTTCTTCGATCATCCACTTCCAACTATCAACTCTGATCTCATATGCTTTTGGATTATCTGTCCTACCCTAGTGTTACTGATTTCCTTTGATACACACATTTTCTGATGCCCCACTCTATGGGGTACTTACATGTGTGTTCAAAGTTGGTACACATACTTCTCATAATCATACATGATCATTGTCATTTGTGCCTGTAGTATTCCAGTAACATTAAATGTTCTTACAACCATTAGTTCAAAAACGTGTATCCTGCATTATTACATGGTGTCATGTTGAGCACGAAAGTAATATTCGTAGCCATAGGTCCCGATTACTATGGTCCTCACTTATGAAATATCATAGATACCCAATTTATGTTCTGTGTGTTCTTTCTAATGCTCTGTTTTTCTGTGTGCGTGGAACGCTGTTGTTTGTACCCTCTTCAGTCACAGTATTTTGCATATTTTTCTGAATACTTCACTCAGAAAATTCGACCTCCTCCTCTGTTAATACTGGTGATATTCCATACCATAGCACAAGCTCTTCTATGAATTTTTTAGCCACTGCCTCAGTGTCTTCATGATATAAAGGATCGCTCCGAAAATTTACTAAAGTTATCTTGAAATAAATTTATACTATTTATTTCTTGCTTTGCAGTTATGTCTAATGGATCGACTATATCTGTTCTGCATTTCTAAAAGATTCATTCTCCTGGGTGTGTTACGCTAACAGTATTTTTGCTTCTGCTGTGCATGGATTTAGTCCTCCGGCATGTCTCCTGTTCAAATGTACTCGTCAACATCTTTCTTCACTCCTTCCACATTTTATAAATTTTTATGCAGTTTAATATCTTTATCTTGTGGATTCTTTGCAGCCCCCTGAATGCATATTCATGAATCTCTCTCATGATTGTTGCCTTTTCTTCCCCAATGATTACTTCATTCTCTATCCCAGTTTCCTCTCATTCTGTAATGACTCTTTCATGCAGTTATGTGTAGTAGACTGAATTCTCCTTAACGTGTCTTCATTTACATTTCACTTTTCCCAGCTTGTACACAATATTGTATGAATATTCTTGGAGCTTTAAGCTCCACTTTAGAATTTGTGATGATGCTTCATAAACATTAAAACTTCAGGTTAGCAGCTTCTGGTCAGTAAATATGGTGAAAGTTTTTCCATGTATGTATGACCTGAATTTTTGTAACTCCTTTTATACAGTAACTCACGCTATTACCAAGCATTATGATTTGATTACAGAATAATTATTCTCTGCTTTATTGAGAGAACTCAAGGTATGTGCTATTGGCAAATTTGTGTCATTCTTTCCTTGCAATAGTATTACTTGCAAGGTCACTCACTACCTATATGTGTTGCTGGGCTATAATATGTGATCCTTAACTAAAGAGTGATGGTTTGTCATCCATGTCACAAAGTTAGATCACACAACTTAGCAGTAGATGCAATTAGCAAATTAATATTTGTACAACTTATCCTAGAAGTAATAGCACACAATCTGTAAGACTGTTTCAATTATAAAAGTTATTCATTAATTTTACATTTACAAACACAATACTGAACAAATGAAATCCTCAAGTAGCAGTTTGGTTGAATCATATTGAGTTTTGATTGTACAGACTGACTGTAACATACCTAGTAAGTACTGATTTCTTAACACTGTATAATGTTTCTGATGGAGTAACAGAGGGTGATGTATGTTATCATACAAGTTCACCTGTACCAGTGATGATGTCGTGCAGTACAATAGCTAAGAAGCTATCGTGCAGTACAATAGCTAAGAAGCTATGTTAAATATTAACCACAAAGCCATTGTGATCCACAAGATGTTGAAGTATCAAAGAACATGAAATTTCAGGTTTTGTTTCTAGCTCCAAATCACACCTTCGGAATACAATGTCCCTCACAGTGTTAGTGTGTGGGGTCTACCATTACCAGTTAAAATTTCAGACTCCAACATACATGTGCGATACTTTGAATATAAGTTCAAATGTAACACTAGCAAAAATTTCTAAGCAGAACTATGCAATGAACCTCTCAAAAACTGAATTCTACTACCTACATCACACTACAATTTTATCATGTCTTGATGCCATACCTCTGCTGCCAGCAACACTGTGTCTTCCTCCAATTAAATAGGCTCGCTTCCTCTCCACTAATGCTTTGCTCCAGCTGACCGAGATAAAATTTAGAAAATGTCTAATTTTAAATAAATGGTCTATCATCTTTCCACACGGGTCACTATGAGACCTTACATCATTTCTACATCTGGTGGTTTACTTTCATTCACAAATGTGGTAAATCTATCAAAATATATCAAGCAAATGGAACATAGCTAAATATTATTCTCCTGGTTAATGCAGGATGTCATTTTAAAGCAGCTTTTTACATGATTTTATATTGATCTTTACATATTTCACACCACTTTTGAGGAGGAAGGAGATTAGTGTTTAATATCCCGTCAACTACGAGGTCATTAGAGATGGAGCACAAGCTTGGGTTAGAGAAGGAAGGAGAAGGAAATCGGCCATGCCCTTTCAAAGGAATCATCCCGGCATTGCCTTCAGAAAATTAGGGAAATCATGGAAAACCTAAATCAGAATGGCCCGACATGGGTTTGAAGCATTATCCTCCCGAATGCGAGTCCAGTGTGTTAACCGCTGCGCTACATCGCTCGGTACCACTTTTGAATTACAGCCAGTTTTATTAATTATCATTTCTACTCCATGCTAATTTTACTAAGAAATCAATCTTATATCTACAGTCCATTTACACAGGAAGATAGGTCACGAGTATGCTTACTTCCTGCTGTGTTATTACCACATGTATATTTGAATTACAGAATTATGGCTAAAATTGCATCTTGTTTACTTTTATTTGTGTTGTAATGTCTGAAATGCTTAATAAATCACCACAGTAGTTTGGTCAGAAGTAGCTGTAGACAGTAGGTAGAACTTTGCTTAGTCTATATCTTTGTAGCTACATGGGTTTTAATAGTAAATAAAGTTTTACTGATTGATGCTGGATGTGTGTATTATATATGCTGTAATTTTGCCAAATTTTATCAGACAGACTGTTTGAAGCGTCAATGTGCTCATCTCACTGATGATAATTAAAAATAAAAGTTCTTAGATTTTTTTGTATCATTAATTTATCACAAATAGTCTAATTCTTGCTGGATACAAGGGCCAACATTTCAAAAGTTGCACTCACTGTACCTCCCAGAAAGGTCCAGCTTGGCTCAAAAATACCAAAACTTCTATTCAGGAGCTCTATTGCACAGTCCATTCACTAGGCTCCTTCTCCCGGTAGCATGTGCCAGTTTCTCAGTTTACGTGTCACCTCTGGTTGTCATGTTACATGCTTTTAGTGTTTCTCCACTGGCACCAGTAGTTACTATAAATTGCTTCTCAAGATTGAGGTAGTTACATATTGGTGTTCACCGATTTCTCTTAAGCCTTCAAATGCTGCTAGCAGCTGGCTTCCTCACTCATATGGTATTTCCACCTTAACATACACAATGGATTTGCAACCTGGCTATATTTTCATATGAACTTTCTGAAATATGCTGTAAGGCCAAGTATTCTTTTATTCATTCATTGTCTATGGGACTAAAATTTCCTTCAATTTTTTCACATTTCCTTCATCCACTTGTTGTTATCTTATGCCCCAAATATATACTTTCAGTTCTTAGACATTTGCACTTATCTTCCTGGAGCTTCAGCTTGTTCTTCATTTGATTATCAAAAACTTCTTTCAACATTTTATTATATTCTTTTAGTGAGCTTCGACAACACACAATATCATTCAAATACACAACACATGTTGTTCCTTGTAATTCATTCGTTAACCTCTGGAAAGCGTTCGGTGCATTTTTCAGCCCTATGGGTAGTCTTCTGTATTCATAGTGCTGGAATGAAAGTTCACACTATATGCTTTTTCCCTGTGTATTTGGGTTCCATCAATATTTAGTGGTAACCACTAGCCAAGATTAAAGTGCAAAAATTGGCTGACTGGCTGTCCTATCCTTGTCAAACTAAACCTGTAAGTAAGTAAGTGCCTTTTTACATGCATTGTGTTATTTTTTCTGTTCTTGTGTTATAAATATATATTTCATTTGCCCACTAGCATCACTTCCCTCTGGCACTAATAACACTGGTGGATTTGAGGACTTTGGCTTTCAAAAATTTTGTCTTCTTTCAGTTCTTGTAACAATGTCTTTATGTGTTTTATATATTCTACTAGCAGTTTCCTCACAGCTTAGCTTGCCTTCACGTTCAAAACACATACTGAATAGTCCTTCCCCTCTCTGTGCCCCCTCTTCCATCCTCTGTCTGTGCACCTCATCCTTCCACCTCTATCTGTATATCTTGTCCTCCCCATTCTCTTTGTCTCTTCATCTCCTCCTCTCTCTCTCTCTTTGTCCATTTGCTACACCTCCTCTCTCTGACCATATCATCTTCCTCATTTCTCTGAATATATCCTCCTCCCTCTAACTCTTTACATATACACCTCCCCCTCTTCTTTTTTCACCCACCCACGATGCCTCTCTGCACCTTTCACCTGCTTCATGCATCTCCCCCTCCTCCCTTCTCTCTGCCCATCCCCTCCTCTATCCATCTCAACCCGTCCCCAGTCATGCTCATTGGCTCATGTAGTCCCTGCAACACAGTTCAATAAAGCTGGCCGACACTACTCCCACAACACGCCTGTCGTGCAGGACAGGTTACACATCAGGGGCTTCAAAAATCATTTATTTGCCCCTGATGTACAAGCCACCATTCGAAGCAGATAAATACTACTCCAACACAACAAGCCTATCATGCAAGGCAGCCTACATGTCTGGGCCTGTAAAACCGTTTCTTGCCCCTGCATATAGGCTGCCCTGCAATACAGATTGATTTAGCAGACCAATACTGTTCCCACACAAGATGCCTGTCGCGCACGGCAGTCTATAAGTCAGGGGACTGAAAAAAAAACACTTTTGTGTGTATCTCTGCTCCTGTTGGAACTAGGAGTTTATAACCCCGATACTCATGAGACCTGCTGTTTCTGGGTCAAATTTGGCTGAAATCAATCCAGGTTTTTGGGAGGAGGTCCTGGACATACACAAATACATACCCACACCTCTCTCTCTCTCTCTCTTAATGACTTTTTCTGTGTACTCTGGAAATAATGGGAGCATGTGTTTCACTCTCTCATATAGAACAACTTATGACTCTTCAGCTAAATATATCCCATTACTAACTATACAGCTTCTTTAACTAGCATTTTCTCTCTCAGGTTAGATGCCTTGTGCATACAGCTTTTCTTACTTGCACCTGTGTTTCTGCTTGGTTTGGGTCTTCCTGTACAGTCTTAATACTCGTTACTGTTGATAATTATTTTGCTATGACAGCCAATGAATTTAGGTCACACTTGACTTGTTGTTGTTGTTGTTGTGGTCTTCAGTCCTGAGACTGGTTTGATGCAGCTCTCCATGCTACTCTATCCTGTGCAAGCTTCTTCATCTCCCAGTACCTACTGCAACCTACATCCTTCTGAATCTGCTTAGTGTATTCATCTCTTGGTCTCCCTCTACGATTTTTACCCTCCACGGTGCCCTCCAATGCTAAATTTGTGAGATCCCTTGATGCCTCAAAACATGTCCTACCAACCGATCCCTTCTTCTGGTCAAGTTGTGCCACAAACTTCTCTTCTCCCCAATCCTATTCAATACCTCCTCATTAGTTACGTAATCTACCCACCTTATCTTCAGCATTCTTCTGTAGCACCACATTTCGAAAGCTTCTATTCTCTTCTTGTCCAAACTAGTTATCGTCCATGTTTCACTTCGTTTAATCATACAGTAAAGCTGCATGTCCTCGGGAAAAATTACGGCTGTAGTTTCCCCTTGCTTTCAGCCGTTCGCAGTACCAGCACAGCAAGGCCGTTTTGGTTAATGTTACAAGGCCAGATCAGTCAATCATCCAGACTGTTGCCCCTGCAACTACTGAAAAGGCTGCTGCCCCTCTTCAGGAACCACATGTTTGTCTGGCCTCTCAACAGATACCCCTCCGTTGTGGTTGCACCTACGGTACGGCTATCTGTATCGCTGAGGCACGCAAGCCTCCCCACCAACGGCAAGGTCCATGGTTCATGGGGGGGACACTTGACTTAATTTGTTCAAATGGCTCTGAGCACTATGGGACTTAACATCTGAGGTCATCAGTCCCCTATAACTTAGAACTACTTAAATCTAACTAACCTAAGGACATCACACACATCCATGCCTGAGGCAGGATTCAAACCTGCGACCGTAGCAGTTGCACGGTTCCGGACTGAAGCGCCTAGAACCGCTCAGCCACAGCGGCTGGTGACCTCATTTGTATTTAAGACACTTATTATATATTTAATATACTTATTTTACTTGTTTTATGTGTACCACTGCGTGTTGTGTATATACACCATTTGTTACCTCTTGCTTGGGTGTAATTATTTCCTTTTCGCCTGAAGAAATTCTACCTTTTACCACACATACTCTCAGTATTTTCTTTTCCCTTGGTCTTATCATATTACTCTCTTGTTGTTCACTTTCCAGCTTCCTGACATCTTGTCCAACTGATAACTGATCCCCTGCCATTTGTTGCCTCAAGGCTTGCTTTTGACTTGAACTTAATACCTAAAGTTCCCCATATTGGGTGGATTACTTCATCCCCCATTTCATGACATATGCTTACTCTCTTTCCTCATGATTTGTGTGGGATTTGCCGCCTTAGTTTCATAGGGTTTTGGTTGCGATATGTTACTTCTCTTTCTTGCCATTCATGGATTCTCAGTAAAACTGCTGCTTGCCTCCCTCTTAGTACTTTCTCCTTCGGAACTGTTCACAGCAGAATATTGTGACCCTGTCTTCCGAATGCCCTTTTAAAATAATCAATAACAATTCTTTGCTTCTTCTGTAAAAGCTTTTCCTATTATTCAGTGTTGTAGAATATCCAGTCCTCTCCCTATGACTTGTAATCGGTGTTTTACTGGCACCAATCCAGCTATAAGGAACCACAGATCTGTGTTTTCCAACTTGTCCACTGTAGCTCACTGTAACCCCTCTTAGTCTCCAAATTGTTAATTTGTAAACCATTTCTCCTTTGTGAGGCTTGTATGTGCTCATGTATCAATAATTTTACATATTTCTTTATTCCATAACATTGTGTCACAACCTTTTTGTATTTCGCTTTGCAGTCCATGACTCTGATCTTGGGTAATTTACTGTGGTAACGTGCAGCTGCTCCAGGTTTCCCTAACAATGTTTATCTACATTGTGGCCTGGTATATATAGATTGGTGCAGATAAAAGTAGCCCATGTAAGTATACAGAAAATGCTGTGAAATTACAGAAATGAAGAGCTGAAATGGACTTACCATATATTTACAATGAAAAATCATTTATAGAAGATGCTGAAAGTGACCCCCTGCAGCATCAAGGCATAGCTATGCATGTCTAAGCATATTCAGATACACCTTGCGTAAAATTTGGATACTGATGGTGGCAGCATCAGGGCTAATATTGTCTTTCAGTTCCTGTATTGCATGTAGATTTGTTTCATGGACTTCACTCGTCAAGTGTCCCCACAGGAAAAAAATCACATGTTGTTACATCCAGTAAATGTTTTCTGACAGTTTCTTCCTCAGTGAAGACATTGCGGACTTATTCCAAGGATACCTTAGACCTGTGGTATGTTGCCACATCTTGCTGGAAGTAGCACTATTGTCTTTCATATCCAGTGGACTGAGCACAAAATGATCTACCAAAAATTTCCATGTATGCAACGGGTGTTAAGGGTAATGTTAAAAATATTGGTGCCATGTTGCATATTCTGTTACACCACACCAAAAACCATTTGTTTTTCTTTTTATCGTGGAGGGGTTGCTGACACACAATTTTAGGGTTCTCTGCTGCCGAGTACCTCGTGTTCTGTGGATTTACATGACCGGAAAGATGAAACCATGTTTCGTCACTCATGATGTAATGGAAAGGGTCTAACAAACCATTGTTGATGTTATTCAAAGGCCACGTGCAGTAATCTACATGTTTATGACTGTCATCTCCCATAACTGCTCTGTAACCATCATATGATATAGGTTCAAATTAAGACTTTTCAATATCCACTGGCAACTCCTCCTACAGACGTGCACCTGTTGGGCCAGTTTATCTGTAGACTACTTTTGGCTCTGAATAATTCTTTGGCGAATGTGTGCAGTAACTTCTGGTGTGTGAACTGAAGGAATTTTTTGTCATTTTACATTTTGTACAAATCTGTAGGTGCGCCAGTTTTTATACAGACACTGTATTGCTCTCTTTGTTGGAAATCCCCCATCTGGATACTTGACACTGAAAATTTCGTGAGTTTCTTTAACTGAACCTGTTTTCACATATGCTTTCACAATTTCAATTATTTCTTCCACTGAGAAAGTCATTTTGCAGACTGCAACCAATTGATTATTTCATAAAACTCTCCACTGTTGTTGTTTAATTTATTTCAGAAGCCAAAATATTGTGTTCACATTCAAAGGGGAGGCAGCTTACTTTTGGCTGCACCACCCTGTATTTATTGTTTACTTCTATAACATTGAAGTCTCTTACAGTCTTGTACATGATGACTGCATCTATGGCATTATTCACAGATAATCAAATTTTTACAGTCACCATCCATATGCCCTGATTTGTTGTAGTGACAGTAGTAAGTCTGGAATTGTTTGGCCTCGTGTCGTCAGCATTCATAAGCCCCTTGCGTTGTACAAGCGTTCTCTTTGCAATCTCTGGTGTAGTACCATGGATTAGCAGAGGTGAAATATTTTATGGATTACACAAGCCATTATATCCTCTTAGATTAGACATATGACATCTCTCTCCTTTTGATCTTTCTGTTTGCCTCAAACTAACCATGTCTGTGTGTGTGTGTGTGTGTGTGTGTGTGTGTGTGTGTGTGTGTGTGTGTGTGTGTGTACAATCTAACTTCTGCACCATTTCAGTGAAGTAATATGTTCATTGTAAATAAGTATTATAGTGAAACTTACTGGCAGATTAAAACTGTGTGCCGGACCGAGTTCGAGTCTCGGTCCGGCACACAGTTTTAATCTGCCAGGAAGTTTCATATCAGCGCACACTCCGCTGCAGAGTGGAAATCTCATTCTGGAAGTATTATAGTAGTTGTGTTACATGTTTATTACGTTATAAATAAATAAAAAACTTTTTTGTTTTAAATTCAGTGCATTAGTATTTGTAAAATGACTTTCATATAGTGTTCATTAAAAAATTACAATCATTCCACTTGGGATCTGTGGAATGGTACATTAGCTTATTTGTTTTAGTTGTAAATATTTGTCATGTATTGTTGTTTTTCTGACATGTTCCACATCCTGGAGGACCTCCTCACTACAGATCAATTGGAAGGAAAGTAAATCTAATCTAATCTATGCGTGTCATCACTATATAATTTTGAGGTATAATATTTGGTTCTTTGCAGTTTCTCATGATGTGACTCCTTCGTCCACAATTGTAGCAATTTAGTTCTGTGCTACTTCTTTAGGGTCACCCTTAGGGACATATTTCTTACATCAACAGAACTGGACTTTCTTTTATGATGCAACTTATACACCATCACTCAAGCTTATTTGTTCCCTTGACACATGATACACTGTATTCTGTTGTTCACTAAGCCTTGTATGAAACATGTCCACCCTAAGGTGCATGCTAATTCCAATGCACCTATTAGTTGTGTCACTTTGGTCACTTAACTCATACATTGCAGTGTCCCTGAACACTTTAGTCAGTTGGTTGATACAATTACTCCATGAAGCTATTGATTTTATGGAATGGTGTGTGGGGTGAAACATTCCGCATGCTTAAAAATCAATGGTCCTTATGTCTGAACTTTCCTCTAGAATGTCCTGCACTTTGTCCCATACCCTGAACTTTGGCCTTGTGTCCCCAGTTATTTTTGATCATATACAACGAAATGGTTAAGTTGTAGGTTCCTTCCAAAAAATAATGAAAACTGCATTAACATTTTCAATGAATTCTCTTAGTACCATGTTATCTCCATCAATTACTAATTAGCAGGCCAACACTTATACCACTAGCATTGCTGCTACTGGCAGAATTCATGGTGCACGGATAAAAGGGAACTGAAGTATAACGCTGTTGCCAGTCGCCTGTGTGATTTTGCATAGACAGTGTGGCAATGTCGTATTACTTTGCACACGTTGTTACAGCTTCTACCAGGATTCATTCCCCCTCTTGTAACTTGTCTGGCTTCAACAAATTCTGTTGGGCTTCTAGATGGGCTGCCTTCTTCTTTTTGCAGTATTTTTTGAGGAGCCTGAAGAGATATTCTTCCTAATCTCTCCTCATACGCTGCCTGACCTGATTCCTGCTACCAGAAATGCTACTAGCACAATACCCAACACCAATAAAGTTTTATGTTGTTTCAGACAGGACTTGAGTAACACTGAAATGGTTATCAATTTTCTTCACACCTGAGCAATTCTTACACAGACAGGAATTACATCTTGGTTACATTCCAATTGCCCTTGATCACTGTTAAAAAATGGTGGTAGTTTGGCATTATAGATCAGCACCAACTGGATAGTCTGCTCGTTCCAGCACCATCTGCTCATATGTACTGTCAAATTCATGTCCTCAGATGGTGCTGGGTGTAAATGTCACACAAAGCTCAATATTTTTTTATTTCACTTCCTATTATTTAGTTCTTCAGCAGAATGACCTCTATGTTATTTCACCAATTGCTGTAGTGAGCAACATGCTGATTAGGAGAGACAGCCCTCTGCAACAGTGAAGATCTTTATGTCTGTTTACATTAACTTATAATCTTAAGTCAACACAATGCTTATGAATTTTATTAAACAGGCAACACAACTGTCAAACCAGTTCAGTATTTATTCTGTATGTCATCAGCATATGGAGTGAAATAAAAATGAGTGTCACAGACTTAGGCATATTTAGAGTACTTTTTAACCTAACTTCTGTTCTAACAATTGCATCTCATATGGATATTCAACGAGCTTAGGGGTAAAGTTAGTATGAAACCACCAGGAACGAAATTAAACCTCTTATAGTTATTTCACTTTCTCTCTGTTTTTGACATAATGAAAAATGAAAAGCTGTTTATCAGGTTTTTTTCCTGACACAGCACCAGTAGTGGCTATATTGCAGTCATTATCAGTAGCTATGAGCTGAATGACAATGTTGCTTAAAGATGACATATTCTAGACATTATTGTCAGCACTTTGTGTTCCTTTTTACATGTTCTGATGACAACTGCTTCTCCTCCCATGTTAGCAGAGGCTGGAACCGAACTTTTATTGAATATGTGCTGTGGTGGTATTTCTGCTAAGCTTTTTGAGCCCACTTTTACAGTCATTGCACGATTTCCTTGCACAATTCACTTTATTGATTTCAAATTGTGTTATTCATTGCTTACAAAATTTCCTTAGAGATGTCTGCATTTGGTAATCAGTGCTGTGTTGCTGTCTTCATACATTTTGGATAGTGCCAATGAAAAGCTTTTTTTAAGTCCATATTAAAAAACAAACGGTATTGTCTCCTCATAATGTTAACAGTATGTGCATGTGCGTGTACATGTTTTGGCAACGGTGAATACTTCAGGTGTGACGCTGAGTGCTCTAGCTGGAAGAAACCAGCTGCAATACGTGAAGTGTCAACTATACAGTAATTTTAATCAGACTGTTGTGGAATGGCCTTCGTTGAGAGTTTTTTTTATTGCCGTTTAGCACTATGAACAATCATTTTTGCGTCATTCATTTTCTTACTTTCACACAAATGATGGGAATTATATGAAAATATGCATACTTTTTACAGCACTTAACACATTGCTTTCACTTTTTTTCATGAGCATTTACTGTTAACATGACACAGAACAGTTTAAGCTTTTTTTCCTTCCATCACCTGGCAAAAAGCATGTGCGACACACACACACACACACACACACACACACACACACACACACACACATTGGTAAAACACCAAAGCAACAGTGTCTGTTCTTGTGTTTGCTGTTTTTCTTACTTGGTTGGGAACACACAAGATTAAAGAGTTTACTGTCTCATCAGCAATGAGGTCACCAAGAAGGATGGATGGATTATGAGGTTTTACGGTACTAGACTACTACAGTCATCAATAGGGCCCGGATTTTAATTACCTAAAAAACAGTGAAATATGCAAGCATTTATGACCTAAAACTTACATAAATATGATCTTAAAAAATAAAATATGACTTAATAGAAGCTTATTTAAAGCATTCTTGTTTGTTCATTTAATTTTTTATTCACCATAAAGTAATACAAAATTCACTTCTCAAAATATTGTTAGTATTGTTCTTTCTTTCTGTAGGGTTTGTGGCTAATTTGCACCTATTTTTTGAATGTCTGAATGTTTTATTTTCTAAACACAAAGTACAGCGAAAAGATCATCTATTGAAACAGTAAAACAATGTTTTATTTCTACATAGTATTTAAAACATTTCACATTATTTAATACTGTATGTCAATCGTCAGTATCTGCAAAGTTGCACTGGATCACAAGGTGCATTTTCAGGTTTTCCATTATCAAAGATCTATGGTGGTCGCTGAGGATAGTTTTGTACCTGGAAAAGCTCCTCTTCACTTCACAAGACGGCACTGGAGCGTATTTGAAGGCAGCCAGGTCACTGGAGTTCAGCTTTGTTTCAATATCTTCAAATTTTGCGGCATTCCCTGAAAGACTGTCACTAATTTTGCACAGTGTAGAATATCCAGGATTCCGTTGGAGAACACTTTGCAATTTGGTTTTCGCTTTGTCAGCCATATGACCACGAGCTCGACCCAACTCACTCTGCACATGCTGCACAATACTCAGGGCTTCACATAGCTGAGTGCCAGCAGCTTCCAGTCGTTTGATGGCTTTTGATATCACTGAAAAATTGGCGTTGATGTATGCCAAGTTTCGAGACAATGTATCTGTAAAAACTTCTTTCACAATTTTGATAGTACTCGATTCATCGCTATCAGGCTCATAGAAGATGGTCTTTATTTGGGTGTAGTTGGTGCAGTAATACTTAGCAGCATTAAGCCAAGAACCCCACCCATCGTGTAAGAACAGGGTTAGATGGGAGGGGTGTTGAAGGTGCTTGTTCCTTGAATTTCTGCACCCGTAGCGGAGCCTTCACATAGATTTTCTTGCCACAGGAAATTAATTTGTCCACGTCAGGATAATTTGATCGCACCTCTCCGGCAACTTTGTGCAATGTATGCGCAAGGCAAGTGGCATACACCACACTGAGGTAGAGAATCTGAAGCCCTTTGGCTGCTTTAGCCATATATGAAGCACCATATTTTACAAGCAGTAAAATGTTGTCTCTTTTCACACCATCTGGCCACAGTAGCTTCAGAGAGTTGTCAAACAAAATAGCAATCACTGTATTGTTTACTCTATCGAGAGCTTCAAACATTAGTAGGAACGTATCTCCAGGGTCATCAACTTTTAGAACACCAACAACAACATTTGCAATATATCGCTCGCTAATATCCGTAGTTTCATCTATCGACAGCCAAATCTTTTGCTCAGCAATAGTAATTCATATTTTGTTGAGCACATCATTGTAGCATACGGATAAATAGTTATTTCTCAGTGTAGATTCATCTGGAACTGGATGTGTTGTGTACTTCTCCAAGAACCGTCTGAAGCGTGGATCAGCTTTTCCAATGGGATGTTGCAGGACACCATCATCTCATACAAATCCTTGGAGAATGATTGCACAGTTGATGATTGACCTGTCTGTTCATATAACAGCATTTGCCTGCTGTTATTTTCAGCACTTTGTTTCACACAGCTGCTGTGTTTAGCGGTATTACAGAGTTGTTGCACAGTAAAGCACTTTTCTGCACTAACACAGTTTACAAAATAATATTTTCCCATCAGTACTAAAGTACTTCTTTCCAAATTCTTGAACATATCCTAGCAATTTCACGCTGTCAGAGCACTTTGCTTTAGACATGTTGAACAAGGCAAAGGCTGTATTCAAACTGGTTACTGGGAACACCTGTGCGACTGTGATGATTATTACGGCAGAAGCCGCCTTTGTTGGCTCTGAGAGTGTATTGTCAACTCTGTGCAACAATGTTTTATGTTCACCAAACGACAGTTGTGGTACATCGATTTTCTGCTACAGTCCTGAGAAATAAAGCTGTGTACTAATTTATCTGTTTATCTTTCATAATAGCACGTTAAATATTGTCTAGTGAGCAACATATTCATTTTCTTATTCATGTGTCCTGTACGATACGAGAAAAACGGTATATGCATTTTTGGCGAAAGTTGACGGAAATATGACCTATTATATTAAAGGTTAGCCACAATATGACCAATTACTAAAATTTGTTGAAATATGACTTTATATGCACAATCAAAATACATTTTTCGACACTAAAATGCTTAGATTTGTGTATAAATTGTTCTAAAATTCACCCTACAGTTCAGAAAAAAATATGATTTGTCATTAGAATCCGGGCCCTAGTCATCAGTTCCTCCACAATGGGTATGTCAGAAACATGGGAAAAAACCATTCAATTGTAAACTACAAACAAAGGGAGTAAAAAAAATAAAAAATAATAAAAATTGTATACGACACCATAAGAGGTGTTAAAAATAGATTCTTAAAAATCAGTGGATAATAGATAATAAGGCGGAATAGATGTCAGCCAAGAATGATTGCAGGCTCACCAGGGAACCCGTCAGCCGTGGAAGGCACCAGCTACGACCAACCATGAACCCCACCCACTGTACAGTGTCAACAGGTAACAAGTCAGCTATGTAATAGGACGAAAACTAAAACATTTTTATAAAGAAGTTAAGACTCAGGGTAGTACTGAAACTGATTAAGGGTGTCAGGGGTTCAGTCTGCCCTCCATCTGGAGCACGAAGGTGGCAGCAGCTGGAGGCACTTCTAAGGTAAAAATGCAGTGCGAGGTGAACCTCCACACCCATGCGGCACCCAACAGGACAATAACAACAAAGGCATAAGATAAAAGAATGCCGTCTACTCTGACAGATAAAATATAAAACCTGATTCACTCCCTGATGGAGAATTCCAGCAGCATATGTATGATTGTTAGGTGGCTGTCATAACTACTCCGGGCTAGGACAGACTGTTTCAGAATGAATTCATTGGTCAGATTGGCATGAGCCACATAGAGATGGCAGCAGACTGGTAATTAACAGCAAGACAACTGAAGCGAAGGCCTCCACACAACCGTAGACCCTTTAATAGTCTGTAACCTACTGGTTGTGGCCGTGACACTCCATTCTCTGTTTCACATTGCTAAGAGTCTATTGTAAAATGCTGCCTGAATATCAGATCCCTAGATCTATTTCTAGAGCTTCCTTCCTGGTGGCCTCCTTGGCAGGCTCATCCACAAGTTCATGTCCTGGGATCCCAACATGACTATGGAACCAGAGTAGTAGTACTACACTCTCCCCAATGGCATAGAGATCTAAGAGGAGGCCTTAAATGTGCATTACCAATACATGCCAGGAATAACAATGGGTCGTTGGCCCTAGGGTGCTTGTGGAGTCAATGCAGATTAAGAAAGATTCATGCAATTGAGTACAGATGTACTGTAAAGCAGACATGATGGCCATCAATCCCACTGTAAAGACACTGCATCCACTAGACAGGAATGTTATTTGCTGCTCCCGATACAAATAAAGGTGCAGCATGTCTAACCTTCAACTCTTGAGGCATCTGTATAAGTGAATTGGGGGTACTCATTGAATACCAAAAGAAACAACGGGCAGAAATCTGATGAGTCTATTCACATCCTCTGGGACAAAAGAAAGAGTAAGGTGAATTTGTGGGTAAGGCATGCACCTTTGTTGCTCACAACTGTAACATAGTAAGGGGATTTTGAGGATGTAAGCACAAGTTGGAATGGATAAACTGTAACTGGATTGATACTGAAATTCCATACTGAGGCTGCTTTCTCTGGTAGTTGTACCTCCATATCAGGATATAAAATATGTTGAATCCATTGTTCTTGGTGGCTACAAAAGTGTGGAGTGTAGGTGAGGACTAATTGGTAGCAGCTGATACACAATTAGGAAATCCCTGTCTCTAGCAGGAGGCATTCTACAGCGTTTATCCAGAAGGCACCAGTCAGAATCCTCATCTAAAAATAGTGGATCAGGTCTAGGAGTCACAGTTACAAGGGTGCCCCCAATCCATAGGCCAGGCTCTTGTAATATAAACATGATAAAATAAGAGTTTTGTAGGATTGTAAAATGGTGGAACTGTCTGCACCCCGATGGTATTCCTGAACAGCATACTACATTACATTTCAACTGGCAGATTCACTTAATCTTCCATATAAGGAGTAACGAAGATAGCTTGTTGTCAGATACAAGTCCCAAGACGTGATATGTATTGAGCACATAAAGCAGCTGATTATGTAGTTAAAGTTCTGCGAGTGGATGAATGGTTATACATCACAAAAATGCATTATGTGCATTTTGGTAGTGGTAGATTGGAAGCCATGTGTATGTGCCCAATATTGTGCTTCCCTTATAGCACCTGGAAGTTGGTACTCAGCAACACTCAGCTTGGAAGAACTACAGTTGATGGAGAAATTATCAACATATAAAGATGGTGAGTCCACTGACACCTATTAAGAAGAAGGTCCCAATTAGGACACAGCCTTGTGGGACTTTGTTTTCCTGCATGTAGGAAGCAACATGTGAAATATTGACTTCAACCCTGAGGGTGGCTGAGAGCAAGGTTGTTTTTTTTTTTTTGTGAAGATAGGGAGGGAATCTCAAAAACCCCTGTCATGTGATGGGACCATGTGGTGTTATAAGCTTTACACAGGTCAAAGAAGACTGTGATGAGATGCTGGTGATCGGTAAAAGACATTCTGATAGCAGATACCAGGCAGAGTAGATGGTTGGCCAGCCCTCTCGATATCTGGAACTTGAAAGAGTTTTTAATTAAAACTGGAGTCTGACAGGATGATGGACTGTTCCCCGTTCTCTTCAACTGCATGTCAGTGGTGGTCATCTGAAAATGGGAAAAGGAAGAAGCCAGGAAAAAGTGCTACTAAAGAAAATTTACGTAAAAGGATCAAAGAATGATGTTAGAATCAATTTCTTGGCTTCGTCAATGACCTGGCAATCCTGTAAAGAAACATGGAGACAGCTGGAGAACTGATAAATTTGGTGAAGGAACAAGCAGAAAATGCTGGCCTCCAAATTTCTTTCGAGGAAACAAAGGACATACCCAGTGGACAGTTTCAGATACCTTGGTGATATAGTGCACAAGAAAACTAGTGAAAAAGAAGCCCACAGCAGGTGAGAGAAGATGGTTGCTGCTTATCGTAGGAGACATGCATATACAAGAAAAAAGCAATTTCAAGAAAAGCTAAACCCAGGCCCTATAACACAGAGTTCAAAACCAAATTTCTGTATGCAAAAGACTCCGAAAGACAGGAAAGACGGGACAGAGAGATGAGTACCAGGTCCTTCGGAAAATAATGGGTCCTAGGATAATAGACAGAGAGTATAGACTTCAAGGAAAAGAAGAGCTACACAGGGATAATGAACAGCTGTAAAGGACATTGGTGACACCTTGGTCTACGCTATCTGCTTCTTGTGGGATCTTCCCTAGCTTTAAACCTGGGATAATCGTACTTTGCTCCCACTGTTAGAGAGAGAGAGAGAGAGAGAGAGAGAGAGAGAGAGAGAGAGAGAGAGAGAGAGAGAGAGAGAGAGGAGGGCTCTCCCTTAAGCCAGATTCAGTTAAAAGTAGCAATGATGTGATGCTTATATTTTACACGTAGATAGTTTAACATATGATTAAGCATTTGATTAGATAGTTTAACATATGATTAAGCATTTGATGGGGCCTGGAGCTGCATTTAGACACAATGTCTGTGCACTGAGGGGTTCCAATTCAGGAAAATGGGTGTTATAGGGTTCCAAATTGTGTGTGAGGAAAGGAAAGGTGACACGTTTCCACTTGCCTTTTGAGGAGATGTAAAGTGGGAGGTTAAATGCTACCTGCCGATGCTCGTGCGATGACAATAGGGTTGGATTTCACACTATCCTAACATATGTCTGTGGTATCACTCAGTTTCTGTTGACCACAAATATAACGTAATTTGGTGGATACCAGTCTCTCTCAGCATTCCTACTTTTTGTAAAGTAGTGGGTTCTGTCTCAGAGACATTTAATGACGACATGAGCATCTTTAAATGGATGGCAATTATGTTGTTGAAGACTTCCAAGCAACAGAATTTAGCATGTTATTATTAATGGAGAGAAATCTTCAGATGTAAGAGTGATATTGCATGTACCACAAACGAGTGTATTAGAATCATTACTTTTTACAATACATTGAATGACCTAGTGGGTAATGTCAGACATTCCATGAGGCTGTCAGTGGATGAATCCATTATATGTACCGAAGACTGACACTAGGCCAAGAAACTGGCTGTTGACCTTCAACATAAACAACTGTATCACATTGTGCATAAATAGACAGAAAGACCCATTACTGCATGATTACATGATTGCAGAACAATCACTGGAAGCTGTCACACCCATTAAATATATGGCAATATGCATGCCGAGTGATTTAAAGTGGAGTGACCTCATAAATCTAATCACAGGTAAGACACGCATCAAAGTGAGCATCACTGTAACAATCCTCAGGAACTAGCTTACAAGATCCTTGTTTGACTGATACTTTAATATTGTTTATCAGTATTATACATGTACCAACAGGGTTGATACAGGAAAGACAGATGATCCAAAGGAGAGCAGCGCATTTTGTCACAGGTTTATTTATTAAATGTAAAACCACTATGGAGATGCTCATCCAAGCCCAGTGACAGATACTACAAGAGAGGAATTTTTGCATCATGGTGCAATTTACTGTTAAAATTGCTAGTGTTTCTTCCGACAAGACGTCAACCAATATAGTGCTTATTTCCATGTATATTGCGTGAAAAGATCCTGAAGGTAAAATAAAATATATTTGAACTCACGCAGACATACCAATAATTGCTCTGCCTGCACACCATTCAGGACTGGAACCCTGCACAAAGAGGTTTGCAGAGTATAGATGTAGATGAAGTGCCCTTCCGTGGTGATTTGTGAATCTACAATGGGACTGGTCTGCGATTTTTTTTGGGGAGGGGGGGAGGGGGGGGATCTAGGAGAAAGTGGCATTGCTAGTTCTGATGAGTGTAATATGTTTGGTGGTTGTGCACCTGACAGTCTCTTCCCTTGGGAAAGCATGGCAAGCATTATGGAAATGCTAAAAGTGTGCCAGCCAGCATTCCAATGTAGGGGATTTGGTCTGGAAGGGATAAAAGGAGAAAGTAGGGATCACTATTGCAGAGATCATCATGTACCTTCCACTGAATAAAAGGGTAAAAACTGGGGCTACAAACCTCAGATTTATGGCTCAAAAGGATCCATGTGCTGTACTAAAATGCATGAGGGAGCCATTATTCAGCATACAAAGGTCAATATATAAAAAAATACCTGCTCCAATATATTAGTCATCTTGGAACTGCCTAATAAAAGTCGGCATTGCTGTTGCTCAGTGAAAGAACGGGTTGCGGTAGCTAGGAGATCAAATCAACGGTCTCATGATATGTCACCTTCCCCCCTTCTGTTAGGAGTTAGACGTTGCAAAGGCTGAATTTTATGTCTGTCTGTACGCAAACCACCACTCCTTACATCATGATGTTAAAGTGGTGTTTAGTAACCAGAGGTAGTCTTAATGACCAACACAAACAAACTGCCAAGAGGTCCTTTCAGGATCAATTTGGTACTTACAACACAGTGTGAAAGGGATGGAATTGCTAACCATGATTTGGTTCGGGTTAGGATCACCTGTTGGTTGCCCCTTATTGGATGATATCTATAGAAGGGAAATGGGGCAGGGGCACAGTAATCAGGCCTGATGGATCCAGCTTCACCTTTGGTTTATTCTTTTCCTTTTTCTTCTTATCTTTCAGGGATTTGGATTTCATAATAGTAATACATAAACACAACACTGGTTCAAATGAGGGCTGTTCTGTGGTATGATTTTAGTATACAGATGCAGGGGTCGAGGTCACAAGTTCAGATATAAAGGTAAGGGGAATAGTAGGAGCAGTCCTCCCCTTCCTTACATGAACGGATGAACTAAGGTGGCTACTATGGTCCAGTAATGAGGAGAGAGAAGGAATGTCAATACTTGTAGGTGTTGGAAGGGTTACTTTTTGGGAGTAGCTTATCCTCATGTAGATGGGATAAAGATGATCATACTTATTCCTTGTTTTCTGACCTGTTGACTGATCAAAGATCTGGAATGCTTGGGATTTTATGTTCCCTTCTTGTGATGTGGCAGGTTGGTAATGGAGGGAGGAGTGATCTTCCCCACAATTGATGCAATGAAGCTGCTGTACACGACGCATCCTCGAGCAGCAGTTGTCCACAATCTTTAAAGATAGGTTCATCTGTACAATTAGATGACATATAGCCAAATTTCATACAGCTGAAGCATCTCATATGGAGGGAGAGTTGGGCGCAGAGCTTACATAGGGTTTGGTTACACGTGACACCAATAAACTATAATTTGGGGGTGGGGGGTGGGGGGGGTGGAGAGTGGGGGATGCAGTTTCAATCAGTATAGATACGTTCTGCACTTTTTTTTATTGAAGTGACCTCACGCTTAACTTGTCCAGGAACTTATGTACATATATCTCTCCTTGTCTAACAGGTTAGTTTTCGCTTCAGTTCATAGCTTATGAGGGAAACCTACAGAGGTTATTTCGACTAGTCTGCCATGGTGCCACTCACTCTGATCAGTGGCTCTCCCTATGGACACTATTCTTTCAAAGCAATCTCCGCTGTCAAGTGTCCCAAATAGAATAGTCACCGACCCCTACACATTCATAGGTAGGGATCAAGCTCAAGCACCAACAGTGCATTTTGCTTCCCTAAATAGTCAGAAAGCTTCCAACATATGGGTACCTAACCTCCCCCCACCCCATCTCCTATATGGACTGGCTACCATGCTGGTTATTGGGCAACTTCCTCGCATGACTCCCACTACTGAAAAATTCTGAAAATAGTGTGGAGATCAAATCAAGTAAGGGGGCATTTGTAAATGAACAGAATCGAATTTAGGACATAACTAAAAGACAAAGCACAGTAACCAAAAGGAAAAACTGGAGGTATGGCCATGTCAACATCAAGTAGTGCACTCAGAGGTTAAAAACGAGGGAAAGAAAGTCAAGGAAAAGTACTGCATGGTTCGGTGCCCTGTGATCACTATGCACGTACACATGAAAGAGTTGTAAGCCCCCTTTGGGAGAGATTTGGAGGGGGGGGGGGGGGGGTTGTTCAGGGAAGGAACACTAAGTCAAACAAGACCAAGACAAGAGTGAGGAACAAAATCAGCCCTGTCCTTTTCAACAGAACAGTCCCAATATTTGCCTTAATTGGTTTAGGGAAACCACAGTCCAGATGGCTCATGGAGATTTGCACACAGATCTTTTCATTCAAGAGTCCAGAGTTTTAATCTCTATACCACCTCACTTATTGGCTGGTTAGAGACACAGATGTTTAGCAATGCAGTTATGGAATGCTGGGACAGGTTGAGTGGTGTTCAGACACCGTACAACCACACTGGGAACATCAAAAGTTGTACGAGAAGAGGAATGGTATAAATGTGAGGGGCAAACAAAAATCTATAAAGGAGGGCAGTTGGAAGATAACAGTAATCTGTGTGCAAAATGAAGTACAAAAGGTAAGAATGCTAATCTTGAAGTCTTTGAATAAATGAAAAACAAAAACTGGAAGTAATGTAGCAACATTAACCAGAAATGAGGTATTCATCAGCTACTAAACTTATGGTCTTCAGAAGCTGTAGTGGTGGATATCTAGTGTGTTTACTTTGTCGTAGCAACATAGCCATAGAGGAAGTGTGTTTCAAATCATAAAGTCAGGAAATTTTTAATATAAAAATTTAGAACTATGAAGAATATTTATTATATTTTACATTAAGACATACATTCTTTAGTACACATCAACACAACATATCAACACTGTACGAAATATTTTAAATATTTTCTTCTGCTACACCAACAACATCCCACAATACAGTTACAGAATTCCTGGAGGGAAAATGGGGTGAACAACTGCAACTTGCATTTCCCATTCACTCTACAAAAGCAGGTAAAATATTTTTGACATCATACATTTTGCACAGTACCAGCATAGTTACAAACTAGGAAAATGGTAAATACATGCTGATTAAAAGCACCAAAATGAAGTTTAAAGTCTAATGATAGACATGTATTCTGAAAATATATTGGTAGAAGTGCAAGACAGAATGTGTAGCACTAGCAGTCTCTGCACACAGAACAGATCGCCTAATACTATGATGTCAACAAAACAGACAGAAAAGTTTCTGATCTGCCCATTCTTTCAATTTATTTTGCTCTTAAATTCCTTTGGCCAATGTTGCAAAGAATATCTTTAAGTGGAACATTGCTTCTTTTTCATACATAGTGATTTCTTTCAATTATCTAGACACAATTTGAAATAGCTGCAGAGGTCATTCTCTAAGAAGATATCTCTCATTAGATGATGATGTCTCTTACTACATGAGAGACTTCAGAACTTCCATCAGCAATGGCAGTAACAATAACAACTACATCACTCTCCTCCTAGAAAAACTTATTCAGAGGAATGACCTTACATATACACCCATTTCCCCTCCTCACTCACATCCAGACAACACACCATCCCCCTCCCTTCCAGGTTTCTCTCAACCCACACAAATATGTGTGAACCCCAGTCTCCCCCCCCCCCCCCCCTCACACACACACACACACACACACACACACACACACACACACACACACACACACACACAGAGAGAGAGAGAGAGAGAGAGAGAGAGAGAGAGAGAGAGAGAGAGAGAGAGAGAGAGAGAGAGAGAGAGAGAGAGGGGGGGGGGGGGGGGGGGGGGGGAATTACTCCCAAACAACAGTCTTAATTTAATCCTGTACAGCAACTACATACTTCACAACAGTTATCAAAAGCCACAAAGCATGATTGCATCCACACTGTAAGCAACATCAAAACACTGCTGGAATACCAGTGGCTCAACAAGTTCATTGCAAACACAATCAGAATTGCAAAAGAAACACGATTACAATGAAAATTATGTTTACACTTTCAATCACTCTCTCAAGTTTAGTAAATAACTGTAGTGGTAGTAATCATTCGTATATTCAAAATCAAGGAAAATGCTTTTGCATCCTTAAGAGTCATCTTGAGAGCCACATTTTTACGCCACATAGCTGTACTCATCTGGTGAATGTGGAGTACGTTCAATATACTGCTTGTCAATTAAGGCTTCTATACATTTTTTGATAAGATTTATTGTTGGTGCAAACGAAGCTTTTGACTGCCTCAATACCTAGAGAAATAAGGAAAACAAATTACAATAAGGAGTAAACATTGCTCTAACAGCTAGATAGAGATGTGTGTGTGTGTGTGCGTGTGTGTGTGTGTGTGTGTGTGTGTGTGTGTGTGTGGACACACACACACACACACACACACACACACACACACACACACACACAGAGGCGGAGAGAGAGAGAGAGAGAGAGAGAGAGAGAGAGAGCACAACCAGACACTGTTCTGAGAATGAAAATTCTTTTACTCAAGACAGAATACCTGCCATGTTATTCCTTTGCTAAAGATTAAAACTGAGTTTTGGACCAGGCATTTGCCTTTTAATGGTGGTGCTCTTCCTCCCATAAATGCTTTAAACTACTAATGACTCATCTACACAGCTTCAAAATTCCACAGAGGTCATCCTGCAATGCTACAAGACTAGCACAGAACACAGAACTGATGCAGTGGACAGTCTAACTTGGTTGTAATGGAGATGAGATTTTTTAAATCTTGGTAGAATACACATGTGACAGTTAAGGCTGTGGGCCAAGGCAGGGCTCAAACACAGGTGTCTCCATTTATGGACAATATTCTTTCAAGTGAGCCTGAGCTGCAATTTTTAACTGACCCTGAAAGTACAGTGTGTTCACTTTATAGTTCAAAATCACCTTGGGGAGGGGGAGGCAGAAAATCAGAGCATATTTAGCTAGTAATGGTTTTACCACAGCATTAAAAATCATTGAAAATTAGTTATTTGAAAGCTTATGACAGATGTCAAACATATTAACATGTGAACTGTGGCAG
Organism: Schistocerca americana; assembly: GCF_021461395.2. Lineage (NCBI taxonomy): Eukaryota > Metazoa > Arthropoda > Insecta > Orthoptera > Acrididae > Schistocerca > Schistocerca americana. Next base: position 652,206,091 of record NC_060130.1, on the reverse strand, counting down.
AAATGTCCTCTGCAGAATGCATGCAAACATCACATTAATACCTTATCCATAGTGTACTTGTGAAAAACTGTGACCACGGAATTGAATCAAATAAAATAAACTATACTGTGTTCATCATAAGAATAAATCTAATGTAAACATTACATCATGAATTCTTCCATGTTTACTGAAATCTCATTGGATTTCATTACACATGGGGTGGAAGCCAAGCTGCCTCATGTACAGTCAAGTAGAATAAAAGGTATAAATTTTATGCTGTGTATTATGCACACATTGACTCAGCAATAATATGGGACAACTGCTTTACCAGGGCATTTAATTTCAACAGCACAGGCCAGCCCGCTGGTCCAAGTAACCTGCAGTGATGTGAGCAGTTGCAGTTAATGCATAAAGTGAGATGAGCAGAGAGACAATGTAGTTTTGACTATCATTTAATTCTTAAAAAAAGAATGAAATCATATTTGGCAAAACTCTAGCAATACAACACACTTCTTAGGTAACCACACATAAAACATAATGTGCTCTCGTTCTTAGCCAACATAGTATTGTAATTAAACATAAGAGTGATGAAAATTCCCAACTTAAACCCAAGAAATACATTTTAGTACTGGAACTGTCATCTGCAATGTTGATAATGAGTCCATCAACAACAGGATCCACGAAGCCATCCACACGCCACATGTTCTCCTCCACTTTTATGACACCGTGCATTAATTCCAGTATGACTGGCAGCTTAAATATCTTGCTATTTCTTGTGACATATCCCTTAACTTGTCTCCAAATCAGTTCTGTTGGGTTCATATTGCAGTGGTACAGTGTCAAATGTAAAAATGTAGCATTTGTATATAGTGTGCTCAATACTGTGAAAATTGTTTCCCGTGTTTCTATGAAGCTTAACACTTTGACTCGTGTGAGACCACAGCCAAAATAAAGAGTATCCAATTTTTCATTTTTGTTCTAAAAATTTAATTTGTTATATTTTCTTAATGTAAACAACCTTTATTACAAACCTTTTATAAAATATCCATAATTGGGAATTCGTATTTGGAATGAAAACTGGAATTTTGCATGCAGTATGTAATTATAAACAAGGAGACAGGCACTTTTCATAAAAAAAATGATGATCAGACCTGTGTTAATTAGCACATTTGATGAATTTTATACTTAAAAGATGTAGGTATTTAAAAAAAAACACCAAAGTGAGATTTGAGCTAATGACCCATTATTAGATTTGAACCAATGATCCACTGAATTACCAGATTACGATTCTACAACATTACTGACCCAGTTATGCATGCCTTTGATGAAGAAGCCTTAATTTCAATAAATAAAGTCCTCAGAATACTTCAAAGCCGATTTTTTATGTATACTTGTGAAAGACACTGAGAGCAATCTGTTTCTTGCCACTTTTTTGTGACATTCAACACATGCATTTCACTATGGAGCAGGAAGCAGCGTCAGCCATTTTCGCACTACATACTAACAGCGAGGCAATCGGAGCCCAACAGTACAGAGACTGTGAATGTACACAATTTTTGAAATAAAAACTATGTAGCTACAGTAGGATTAAGAAAAACATTGATGGCTGTTAATACATTAAAATATCTTAAAGTTTCGCTTACAGTAACATAGTAATAAGATATGAATAGATAAGTGGAGCCTCCTTCCAAGTGAGTAACACCACCAGTGTACGAGTGATATGGCTACTGACAAATTACCATGTTTGTACTTTTTATTCTTATGGTGAACAAAGTATATAACTAATGAGTGCTTGCGATTTATTTTGAGGGCTAATAGCACAAAACCTGCTTTGACCTCTGTATTTATTTTCAGTTATAGCATATTTAATGCAAAAACATTGCTAAATTTATGCTGCTATTCCACTTTTACCTCTTTGTGTATGACAAATATTATAAATAGAGAGGTGCTATTACTCCTACAATGCCTATCCGGAATATGGAGCTCAGTGAGGTGTCCTATAGAAACCCTGTGAAATGTCATTTTTCCATTTAATCTTTTAAAGACTCTGAAAAGATACATGACCAACTGTATTTTTCTCAATTTCATAATATGATTTTTAATTGGTCACACAAGAATACAGATATTAACAAGTTGTTTTTACAAGAGCAGTGCCAAAGTGCATGCGAAATGCTGATATTCCACACAAAAGCCAGGCATTTGGTATTTCATACACTTCATATCTTATGTCCACCTTTTCTACTGGCAAGGATACAACTGTAATTATCTAACAGTAAACTGAAAGTAACCATACTTGCATGCTTCACTGAGTTCCTGATTACAAGCAAGCAGTAAAGGTGTCATTACACTTCTAAATTTGTATCATCATTTTTGTCATTAACTCTGGTGACATACCACAATTCCATGCACTCCCATCACAGATGGGATACACACAAATATGTAAATGTGAAACAATACAGTAAAACTTCATTTATACGTCTTTCACTTATTCGTTTTTCGCACTTAGACTTTTTTTTTGTGTCCTGGCGAAACATCCAAAGTGTTCACAAGTTATGATGCAGTCTTTCAGAGTGGGTTGCCGTGAAATGGATTGGTAAGACCGATATTAGACTATAAAAAAATTTTATAGTGTAATAGAAACTTTGTCAAAGCTAGGCAGTGGTCAAATTTTCTTTCATCGCATATAACACTTGTAGATTAAAACTAAAGAAACTGCAAAAATGTGGGAATTTAAGGAGATGGGACCAGGATAAACTGACTAAACCAGAGGTTGTACAGAGTTTCACGGAGAGCATAAGGGAACAATTGACAAGAATGGGGGAAAGAAATACAGTAGAAGAAGAATGAGTAGCTTTGAGGGATGAAATAGTGAAGGCAGCAGAGGATCAAGTAGGTAAAAAGACGAGGGCTAGTAGAAATCCTTGGGTAACAGAAGAAATATTGAATTTAATTGATGAAAGGAGAAAATATAAAAATGCAGTAAATGAAGCAGGCAAAAAGGAATACAAACGTCTCAAAAATGAGATCAACAGGAAGTGCAAAATGGCTAAGTAGGGATGGCTAGAGGACAAATGTAAGGATGTAGAGGCTTATCTCACTAGGTGGTGGTGGTGGTTAGTGTTTAACGTCCCGTCGACAACGAGGTCATTAGAGACGGAGCGCAAGCTCGGGTTAGGGAAGGATGGGGAAGGAAATCGGCCGTGCCCTTTCAAAGGAACCATCCCGGCATTTGCCTGAAACGATTTAGAGAAATCACGGAAAACCTAAATCAGGATGGCTGGAGACGGGATTGAACCGTCATCCTCCCGAATGCGAGTCCAGTGTGCTAACCACTGCGCCACCTCGCTCGGTATATCTCACTAGGGGTAAGATAGATACTGCCTACAGGAAAATTAAAGAGACCTTCGGAGAAAAGAGAGCCACTTGTATGAATATCAAGAGCTCAGATGGAAACCCAGTTCTAAGCAAAGAAGGGAAAGCAGAAAGGTGGAAGGAGTATATAGAGGGTCTATACAAGGGCGATGTTCTTGAGGACAATATTATGGAAATGGAAGAGGATGTAGATGAAGATGAAGATGAAATGGGAGATATGATACTGCGTGAAGAGTTTGACAGAGCACTGAAAGACCTGAGTCGAAACAAGGCCCCGGGAGTAGACAACATTCCATTAGAACTACTAACAGCCTTGGGAGAGCCAGTCCTGACAAAACTCTACCATCTGGTGAGAAAGATGTATGAGACAGGCAAAATACCTTCAGACTTCAAGAAGAATATAATAATTCCAATCCCAAAGAAAGCAGGTGTTGACAGATGTGAAAATTACCGAACTATCAGTTTAATAAGTCACAGATGCAAAATACTAACACGAATTCTTTACAGAGAAATGGAAAAACTAGTAGAAGTCGACCTCGGGAAGATCAGTTTGGATTCCGTAGAAATATTGGAACATGTGACGCAATACTGACCCTACAACTTATCTTAGATTAAGGAAAGGCAAACTTACGTTCGTAGCATTTGTAGGCTTAGAGAAAGCTTTTGACAATGTTGACTGGAATACTCTCTTTCAAATTCTGAAGGTGGCAGGGGTAAAATACAGGGAGCGAAAAGCTATTTACAATTTGTACAGAAACCAGATGGCAGTTATAAGAGTCGAGGGACATGAAAGGGAAGCTGTGGTTGGGAAGGGAGTAAGACAGGGTTGTAGTCGCTCCCCGATGTTATTCAATCTGTACACTGAGCAAGCAGTGAAGGAAACAAAAGAAAAATTCGGAGTAGGTATTAAAATACATCGAGAAGAAATAAAAACTTTAAGGTTCGCCAATGACATTGTAATTCTGTCAGAGACAGCAAAGGACTTGGAAGAGCAGTTGAATGGAATGGGTAGTGTCTTGAAAGGAGGATATAAGATGAACATCAACAAAGGCAAAACAAGGATAATGGAATGTAGTCGAATTAAGTCAGGTGATGCTGAAGGAATTAGATTAGGAAATGGGACACTTAAAGTAGTAAAGGAGTTCTGTAATTTGGGGAGCAAAATAACTGATGATTGTCGAAGTAGAGAGGATAGAAAATGTAGACTGGCAATGGCAAGGAAAGCGTTTCTGAAGAAGAGAAATTTGTTAACATCGAGTATAGATTTAAGTGTCAGGAAGTCGTTTCTGAAAGTATTTGTATGGAGTGTAGCCATGTATGGAAGTGAAACATGGACGATAAATAGTTTGGACAAGAAGGGAATAGAAGCTTTTGAAATGTGGTGCTACAGAAGAATGCTGATGATTAGATGGGTAGATCACATAACTAATGAGGAAGTATTGAATAGGATTGGGGAGAAGAGAAGTTTGTGGCACAACTTGACTAGAAGAAGGGATCGGTTGGTAGGACATGTTCTGAGGCATCAAGGGATCACCAGTTTAGTATTGGAGGGCAGCGTGGAGGGTAAAAAACATAGAGGGAGACCATGAGATGAATATACTAAGCAGATTCAGAAGGATGTAGGTTGCAGTAGGTACTGGGAGATGAAGAAGCTTGCACAGGATAGAGTAGCATGGAGAGCTGCATCAAACCAGTCTCAGGACTGAAGACCACCACCACCACAACAACAACAACAACATAACACCTTGACTCAAGCCTAGATTACACAACACTAGGTTGCAGGCAACTGCGCCACCGGGCACTGCGCATGCGTGCCGCGCAACTCGTTGGCGAAACTAAACACTTTCGGCGTGTTCGAATATGGCGATACTAGTTGCATGAGTTTTTAGGCTATGTGTGTTTGTAGACTGTAGACAAATTGAAATATGAAGTGGGGAACTGAGAATAATGTTCGCTTTTTGGATATCTATGCTCCGATAGGTGTCTGTGAGATTTTAGTGATGCTGATTACCAAAATATGCAACATATTGCTGTACCAAAATATGCTGCCGCCGAGGCCGTCATGTGCGATCATAACATAGATGGTTTGACAATATCTTAGCTGCATTGCAAAATTTATTGACTTAGGAGCACATATACAACTGAATTAAGAAAAATACAAGCAAGTGTACTTCTAGCTGTGGCAATGCTCTCGTCTACAAGACTAACATCCCACCATTCAAGTTGGCCAGCTCTATGTTAAGGAATATTGTTGACAGGAGGGAAGGCTATACAAATTCAACAAGCTGCATTCTTTATTCAATATTCATCTATTTGAAACGTCGCTGCAGTGCTCTCCATTCACGTATGTTAGAATTTTGAAATATTGCCACTGTATGGATCTATCTTCTTAATGCGGCCTGCTTCGAATAATTATTGTTGCTAATGTTAATAATTATTGCCGTTAATGTTAATAATTATTGGTGTTAATGAAATAGCGTCATCTCCAACTAGAAACGTATCTTCTAGCATGCCGAGTGTTCTCGATTGTACTGCACGTAATATATGTAATTTCAGTTCTGGCGACAGTACTTCATGGATCACAGTACCTTTATTCCTTATTGCATAATTAACTCTATTTAGAACAAATGTGAACAGTTCTGGTGACATTCTAAGATAATTAAAAGAACTTCTTGGATCTTCCATTATAAATTATTTCAGCAGTGATGCTGAGCAACCGAGCTGACGTCTTTTCTTCATCCAGTTACGAGTCGAAACACGTTTCTTATTTTTTTTTCTTAAGCACCGATTCCACGCAACAAGCTTTAACTCCATCACAACTCTTGCGACGTGCAGCTGCCAAAACTCTTATTTCAGACACGACTCAGGGATCGACAAAACTGAAGTGTATATTGGTGTCGCCGTGTCTACAGTCACACATGAAAGCACTAGCGAGCAACTCATTCCACGCAACGAGTGGCGCAACCCAATGTCGTCGTGTAAGCTACGCTTTATATTTGATCAAAGGAAGCGTTCATCTTACGGTTACTGTATGGAGAAGTCAACCGCTTGGAGCGCTAGCATCGCTGCAGATGTCTGACACACAATGTTTATCAATATGACTCTCAAATTTACATGGTGCATCTTATATATAATGAAATTGATAGAAATATTCGAGGCAGATGAAGCACTGTATAGCTTATGACATCCAGAATACAAAAACAGAATAAAAAGTGAGAGTTATAAAAAAAATTGCGGATGCTATTAGCAGTGAAGTACAGCCAGGGTATACCACCGAAAATATAAAGGAGAAAATCTACAAGTTCTGTGGAAATAAAATATGTTCATGACTGCAGTACGTACTAAATTTATTTGCCTTCACATATTCCTCCTTCAGTGCATTATAAATAGCTTCAAATGTTTCTGGTATTATTTTCGTCAATGTGCACTGCAGTATTAGCACAATCTAACACAACAGTCACGACACTTCGCCTCGATTTTGTTGCGAACCGCGCCAGCAGCGCTCCACGCGGCCAGTAACTTAAAATTGTGAGTTCAGCGCGATCGTGAAAGCGAATAGTGGTTGTTCCTTTTGATTTCTACAATGGTTTTTACAAGCGGGAACGTTTGTAGCACAATAAATTGCAGCAACAACAGGAGGAAGACACCACAGCTGTCTTTTCTTTAGGTTCCCTAAGGATCCTGAGAGGTATATACCATCATGTTACTAAACTGTATCGTCAGGATTCACTTGCAAACTACATGTGTATTAAAGATTAGTTTCGTTTTAGGAGCAGATAATGGCTCGTTAATAGCAGATGAGAAGACCTTATAAAAAATAGACCTAGTTTACCCGTATAATAATATCAGGTTTTGTTCGCTACATTTCAAACAAAACCAGTTCATGAGCGCTGATAATAATAAACTCATGTGGAATGCAGTACCCACACTGTCTGACATCCAAAATAAGCCACCTCAACTGACGATGAAGAGAAAACTGCCACAAAGATTCGACAATCCATCTAAAGCTGTAAAACAGTCCTACGACACAGAAGCAGCCAGTTCAGCTCTCCATGTATCAGTGCCAGATTCGTGCGAATTGTCAACACAGCACTGCTTCGACGATGAAGTGGTTAGATTAAGTGCATTTATTCGTGTCTTACAAAAGCGTAATGTTTGGTATGTATTTCATTCACCTCTGTCGTTAGTCAATTTTCCTTGCTTCCTTCGTGTGATGTCATTATTGTTAGCACCTTCTTCACTGACAGATTGTTTGAAAATCATTCAAATATTTGGTTTTGGGTAAAATGTAATGTAATCAGCTCATTATAATGTTTTCAACATATTTCACCCACTATTTGGCAGTTACTTGTCCCACTTATAATAATATAAAGATAAGGTCGTACTTGTGGCAATAGGCGACAATGTCAAACACAATAGGCCTACCGAACGATAAATGGGCTGTATATCGCTTTTGCATGTAGAGGTATATGTCTGTGCTTCTTACGTATGAATCTGTGTGTTTATATTCTTTTGATATCAACGAGGTAAGCTGCAATTTTATCCAATGTCACAAGTGTTTCTTCACGAATGTGTTGTAGCTTGCCACTCGATTCGTAGTTTTTGTCCATTCTTGCGCTTATTTAAGAATCATTTTTAGAAACATATATGCCTTCTGATACTACACAAACCCTTGGAGGCAAGAAAATAAATCAAATATTTTGTAAATTACATAGGAAATGGATGCAAAACAAACATGCTTACGACGCGTCTGATGTTCACCTTACTCGCCGCTTGGAGCGCTAGTGTCGCTCCATCTGTCAAACGCGGTAACAACTTTTACAGCAGTGGGTGTCGCGACTGTTATGTTAGACTGTGGTATTAGAGTGCTGTGCCGGTACTGTAAACTTGAGTAGCTAGAACTTGCAGTATTACGGCAAGTCTGTCTGTTGTGGACGCAGCATTTCTGAGGAGAGTGTTCAGCTTCATAATGTGAGGAGCCACTTTCTTGAGCACATATTGAAATGTACTCACGTCCATTCCCAGAGAGATTTTCATGCGACTTTACGTCCTCGACTTGCAGCTCCCGTAGCAAATTTTGTTGTATATCTTTCGCATGTCGCCCGTGAAGTCCATGGCTTCACCCAAGTATGTTTTCTTTTCTTCTGCTCCTCTTGCAAATGCAATGACAATGCGATTGCTGTGCACGCAAATGCAGACCAGGTATAATTATACTTACGGCACCGGTGGCGTAATGTGTTGATGTTGGCAATAACCATTCAGTGCTGGAGGTTTGACAGATTCATGTATGTACCCTTGTCCAGTCAGTAGACTAGTTATGCTCGTAAAATGAACATTTCATAACAAAACATATGCATTATATGAAGATGGAGTTGCTAACATCAGCACACTATACCGCCGATGCCGTAAGTAAAATTGAACTGCAGAGAATAGTATTAAGTCGTCATCGGCCATTATGAAGGAACTTTGACGAAATATTTGATGACATGTAATACCCCCTTTTGCGCCATGTCAAAGATCATTGTCAAAGAAAATCTGATAGTATAATATCTGCGTAAGTCCATCTATTAACATGCGTCTGTGGTTGCCAAGTAGAAAATCACTTTGTTGCAAGCATCCAAATCCAACTAACACTTAATTTTTAATGTGACAGACTTGAGGCTGTTTTATAGATTGACAGATGCGCAACAATAGTATAAATTGCAATAACAGAGTCGTCACAAAAACCAGACGTTACAGTATAACGTGTGAAGCTTACTTTACGGCAGTGGTGATAGCCATAGGGCACAATTGGACAAGAATTGTCGCATGTCACTCGGGAATCCCTAAACACATGCCACCTCATACTGTATAGGCTACAGTACCGTATTACTGTATTTCTAATTATTTTGAGAACTGGTGACATGAGTGGAAGAAAAAAGAAAAGCATTACTATTGCTGAAAAGCATTACTATTGCTGAAAAGCTACGAATTTTGAGAGTTGTGAAGGAAAACAGTAATCGAAAGCGAGTGGATATTGCCAAGGAATTAGGAATTTCTGCATCTACTTTAAATTCTATAGTAGCAAAGGCAAAGGAAAATGAATATAGCCCATGTGTGTTCGGAATTTCCACTACTAAGCGGACACGCATTAAGGGTGGGAAACACGAAAAATTGGATGATTGATTGTTGCAGTGATTCAGGCAACATAGAGCATAAGGCATTCCTATTAGCAGCCCAATGCTTTGTGAAAAAGCAAATGAATTTGCAATTCAACTCGGTGTGGAAAATTTCAGTGCTTCACATGGTTGGCTGCACAAATTTAAGGTAAGACACGGCATCAGCTGTCAGAATGTATGTGGCGAAAGCAAAAGTGTTGATCCTGAGACAGTCCAACATTGGAAGGAAACCCGTTTGAAAGAACTGACATCCCAATATGCTCCTAAAAACAATTTTCGATGCAGATGAGATGCACTTGTTTTACAATGCAATGCCTGACCGCACAATGGCACTCAAAGGCCAAGAAATTGTACTAAACGCATTCACTGAAAATTATTTCTAGTAGTTAGTTCATGAGCCCACGCGAATAGTAAACGGTTGTGAAAACACGCTTGACCTCTTAGCAAGAAATAATCCTGAGTTAAAAACGAGCATCAAAACCGATACAGGGTTTAGTGAACACAGGGTTGTCGTAGCAAGACTGCAAATCCCCCAAAAATAAGCGAAAAATATACCTGTTCAAAAAAGCAGATAAAAATTCACTTGACGCCTTCCTGAGAGACAATCTCCACTCATTCCAAATAAATAATATAAGTGTAGACCAGAGTGGCTTGAATTCAAAGAAATAGTATCGGCAGCAATTGAGAGATTTATACCAGATAAATTAACAACCGACGGAGCTGATCGTCTTTGGTACACAAAACAGGTTAGATCACTGTTGCAGAAACAACGAAACACACATGCCAAATTTAAACCAACACAAAATCTCCAAGATTGGCGATCTTTTACATAAGCTCGAAATTTAGCTCTGACTTCAATGCGAGATGCTTATAACAGTTTCCACAACGAAACTTTGTCTCGAAACCTAGCAGAAAATCCAAAGAGATTCTGGTCATATGTGAAGTATGTTAGCGACAAGAAACAATCAATGCCTTCTCTGCGCGATAGCAATGGAGATACTATCAAAGACAGTGCTTCCAAAGCAAAGTTACTAAACACAGCCTTCCGAAATGACTTCAGAAAAGACGACGAAGTAAATATTCCAGAATTCGAATCGAGAACAGCAGCCAACATGAGTAACATAGAAGTAAATATCCTCGGAGCAGTGAAGCAACGTAAATCATTTAAAAAAAGTCCATACTGTATACCAATTAGGTTCCTTTCGGAGTATGCTGATGAATTAGCTCCATACTTAACAATCATACTCGACGAAAGATCCGTACCCAAAGACTGTAAAGTTGCACAGGTCACACCAATGTTCAAGAAAGGTAGTAGGAGTAATCCACTAAATTACAGCCCCATATCGTTAATGTTGATATTCAGCAGAATTTTGGAACATATATTGTGTTCAAACATTATTAATTACCACGAAGAAAACTGTCTATTGTCACATTTCCCACAAAATACACTAGTAACAAGAAATCATGGATTACTACACGACCAAAGTTTTTGAAAGCTGGCTTCGAAGTGTCGATGCGAAAATGGGTGCAGCAGGCCAGAAGATTTTATTGCTCGTAGACAGGTGTGCAGCACATCTTCCCCTTACTTTCTATTTGGGAAATGTGACCATGCAATTCTTTCTAGCGAATTGCACGAGAGAGCTCCAGCCACTTGGCCTTGGCGTAATACATAATTTCAAGTTGTTGCATTATCGCAAAATGCTTGTGCAGCATGCCATCAGGTGCGTAAATATTGAAAAAATGGAAGAAATGAAAATAAACATTTTATGGGTAAGATTTTTCCTTGCTGTTTATTTCATGTTGTGCTACCGGAGCCAAAGAACACTTCGAAAAATTATTAATGAAATTGTTTCTTCTGATAGGCAGTGCACTACATTGCAGCTTCATGGCATAGAGTTTCAGATGATACCATTCGGAACTGTTTCCGAAAAGCCGGATTTGGAAATTAAGTCCACAATCATGGTGGAAATGATCGTACTGACGATCCTACACCTAATGATGATGAATGGAATCAACTTGAAGAGCAGGCATCATTTGAGGATTACGTGAACGTTGATGAAAACCTCGTCGCTACAGAACCCATGACTATCACTGAGATAGTTCAATGTGCATTCGCGGGACCTGGACAAGGAAGAAACTGATGATGAGAATGATACAGAAGAGCCTCAGCATTCCTCCATAACATTTAACGATGCAGTAAATGCGTTAGAAATAATTGAACAATTTGTGACGCGCCAAAATGTTTCTGACGAAATAATGACAGTTATCCCGTTTTGAGGTGTCAAATAAAACAAAATAAAATATTACAGACCTTTTTTTATGAACTGACCTTTTCTTCTGTGTAGAGGTTTACATTTGTCTTTATATCTTTGTAAAGTATGGTACCTAGTATGCCTATATAACATTTTGCAGAATACAAAATTGTTAAGGCTTTCGTGGCCACTTGATGACAAACTGCCTATTGGCATCAGCGACATTGGAGGCCGTGGCAGAGCATGCACTGAATGAGACCGACCACGCAATAAAATTCGCAGACACGGAAGTTCTGGCTGTAGAGAAGCACTATCACACGCGCTTGTTCAGAGAAGCTGTAGAAATCCAAAAACACGCGAACAGTTTCAACAAGAAAGAGGAAAGCCTTAAGGTAAACGGATCCTGGCTGCCCGTACTGCAGCGAACGACCATCGCAGGTAGCAAGAGGAGAACCGCACCGGAAATGACTGTGGAGAAGCCCTCGGACGTTGGCGCGCCAGGTACATATAGTCTGCGGCTGCGAGCTCGCCTCCAGTTCACCACCGGCAATGGAGGGTGAAGCTTTGACAATGCCAGCCACTCGTGCTGGCGAAACGTCAGAAAAATCATTAGATGAACGTCGGCCGAAGAACCCGAGACAGAAGCCAATAGGCAGTTTGTCATTTTGCAGAATGTAACATTTTATTTACTGGATTTTTCATTTGTGTTTACCAATCAATTTGATAGTATGGTGCCATATTTCATGTATACGTTTTTCACGCTTATACTTTTCTTCCTGTAGTCCATTGAAAAAATGTATGAACGAAGTTTTACTGTATTTCTGCATTAAAGGCATGTCTTCATTACTGAAGATAAACCAAGAGGTCTTGAAACCTCTGTGGTGTTTACCTGCTATATCAATAAATAGTACAACAGTGGTGGGTTGCTGTTTATTTCAGCCATTTTAAATGTCAAAGTTTCTTGCAACACTTATATTATCTGAATAATAATGTCGTGTCGTCTTCCACAAATTTCATGAGAACAGTTCATGCATTCATGGATACTCCTATTTTATCCCTCAGTTTCACTTGACTTACTTTGTGTTTTATTGCCCAACCATGGTCATCACCTAATTGGTGTTCCACATGCTAACTACTTCTCTCCCTAACAACACTTGCTTGCAATAAACACAGAAATAACTGACAATGTCTCCTCTCTGGTCCCCCATTCCTTTCTACTTCATAGCTCACACATATTTTGGTGGTTATCTGTGCTTTCTAACATTAGAAGGACCGTACCAGTTGATCTGACCGGTCAGTGTTATTTCACATTTAATAAATAGTGTACATTTTAATTTATGGGCCTTATTTTTTGTGACTTTTAATGTACCTTGGTGGTTTATAATTTCTGTAAATGACAAATGTATATTACCAAAAACTGAAGAAATTGTAAACATTTTTACCTTAGAGGACTGCAGCCCGTTATTCTGACCGGTGAAATTTTTTTTATGTATATTGTCTGTAAAGGCACAACAGTGGATTTTTTCATCCCCTTAGCTTATTTTATTGCATTGTCATGATCTCATTCCCTTGCTCGCGCTCTCTCTCTCTCTCTCTCTCTCTCTCTCTCTCTCTACATTTTACTTTATTTAGTGGAAGAGTGGACATACTTTAATTGCTGTTCTCTGTCAATACACTGTTGTGCTGGGCAGAAGTTTAGCGCTCCTCCTCATTATTATGGTGAGCCACTGTTTTTGTGTGGATGAAGAATTACTGAATTATGTGAATATGTGAACAGTTTACGAGAAGAAAATTCAGAAGGAGAAGATATTTTTGAATGTTGGGTGATAAAACAATATAAAGGTGGCACGGAATATTAATCCAACAAAACCGAACAAGGCAAATCATCAGAGTCGGAATATGAATATTCTGTATAACAACACACGAATAACCCAGTATAGAACAGTGTGGACTCAAATTGCACCAGGGCATGCACGTGGAAGATTAGGGTGCCACAACATGTTGTTAGAAATTCCTGGGCCACATGTAATGCTACAAAACTTATAGTCACAGGCAGTTACTTGAGGGCATGGCGAGTGTTGACAGACAACAGTAGTCTACAGAATATAAAAAAAACTTTACAGAAATTAGAGTCTGAGAACTTCTCCAGGATGATACATGGGTACTTGATATTGCGCAATTAGAAGCTGCCTTAGCTATAATGTATGCACGTGGAGCGTATGGAGGAAAGAATTTCCTCCTGAAACTTCTGTGGTGTCAAGTGTGGGGGCTGACATTTTTTTCTCACACTGTGAGACGAAATAAGTTCATAGAAGTCATGTGATTTTTTAAGATTTGATGACAAGCAGATTCGTGCCAAAAGACGCCAGACCGATGACTTCAGCACCTACCCCAGTCTTGAATTAATTTGTAGGTAACTGGATTCAGTACTATAAACCAGGTGCATTTATAACCGTAGCTCTATCGATGCGAAGCTCTGTGCTGCTATATATAACACATAAGTAATAAACCAAACAAATTTGGTCTGTAGTTCTGGGTTCCAGCCGATGCCAGTAGTAAATATGTGGCAAATTGATTTCCTTACTTGGGTAAAAAAAAGTGAAAGATTCAGTAGCATACCTGTTGCTGAGTGTGTTGTTGCATGTCTCATGCAACATTACACTTCAAAAGGAAGAAATGTAACACGTGACAGTTTCTTCATAGCCGAAAATACTGCAGAGCAGCTGAAGTGGGAGGGATCTTTATATGATACTATTTTATACAAACCTGGTGATGCAACAATTACTTCCTATTAGGGGAAGACCAAGAAAAATGTTCTTCTATTGAGCACAATGCACCAGTCAGTTGCAGTGGATGAACAACCACAGAAGAAACTCCCTGAAACTACAATTCCACTAAATTTGGAGTTGATATTCTGGACGAGATATCTCATCTGTACATTGTCAAGTTTGGCTGCCACAGATGGTCTATGCACAGGTTTTTCAATGTCCTCGACTGTGCTGGAATCAATGCCTGGATCCTTTACAGAAAGACAACATTAGAAGAAGTTGGCTGGTGAATGTTTCTTTTCAAATTAGCATACGTACAATCAAGGAAATGACCTGTGCATACATTCACCGTGACCACTGAAATATGTAAGGTACCGGTACGGAAGACCTGCCATATAGGAGGATGCAAAAGTTCGAACAAAACTAAAAATCTGTGTGTGCAGTGCAAGAAATTCGTATGTGGTCCATGTGCTGGACGTGGTCAGTACATGTGGACAACCTTTTATTGACAAAGATAGTGGCTTTGTTTGAAAAGATGTCATACAAAGATGAAAATGTTATTTTTTTGTTATTGCTACAGCAATTTGTGTCAATTTTTCTTTACTTTTCGTACTACATGTATGTTGATGACATGTTTGGGGCTTTGACTGAGTATGAGACATGCAGATGAAGTATGTTACTGTAAAACTGTATGCTTATTCACATTTGTAAGTTTAGTTAAAAATGATTTTGTATTTCTTACTTCAATCATTTTTATCAAATAAATACACTTTCTACTAGAAATTTTTAAGCATAACACATTTGTACAATAGGGTAATGCACTACTGACCCATAAAGACACCGCACTGAAGCAACTTAAAAAGTAAAACTGAAAATAAAGAGGAAAAACTTCACCGGTCAAAATGACCGGTAGCGGTCCTTATAGGTAGTTCGCTAATGCCGGTCCTCCTAGTGCTAATCAAGCTACTTTGGGGAAATAAATTACCTCCTATGTGTATACCATATCAACACATGTCTGTCTCACAAATTATGATGACTACTACATTTTATGTAACACAGAATGTTGACAACAGACCAATATTTTGACATCTGCAATATGCATACAGCAAGTATTTTGTGGCTTTTCACAAAATCAAATTTATAAACACTATGCATGCTAACTCTTCCTACAATGTATCACTGCCAAATGAGCCTTAATCACACCAGTATCACTTTTATTCCAGTTGACCTCTCCTGCCTTTTACATAACTTTTTCCCCCTCATGCTTCATTGTGCTAATCAACTATTTGCCTTCTGTTCTCCCTTTAGCATTCTTGCCTTTGCACCTCTTGATCTCTTCCTCCTCATATGCCAAGAATGCACTAGGCTGACAAATTTATAGGAAAACAGAATTGAAATACTGGAGAAATGATCATTTATTTTATAGACATACCTCCTGAATCAGACAATTGTGCTTAAGTACTTTCCGGCTTTTCATAATCCTCACAATTGCTGCCTGTAAGTAAAGTTTTCTGTCCTCATCCACAGCAGATATGGTTTGTTCTATTTCTTGTGGGGATTCTTTATGGGCGATAGTAGTAATTCTGAATTTTGTCCTTTTGTTTGTGTACTCTTTATTAAGACGCAACACAGTATCAGGTCCTAGAGCCTACAAAAGAGAAACAAAAACATTTTTACAAAGAAGTATTTACAGTACCTATAACAACTTGAAGATTATAATAATAAAGTTACAATGTAACAGAACTGTTAAAAACTCTAAAGGCTGATCGTGTTTACTTACTAACACAAATTTGAAATGAGTGCAGAAAAGATTCTAGAATGTTCATTCTTTATGTATCCACAGCTTCCAAGACTCCCCAGTATGACTTGTCCACTATAAAAATGTACAACATATTCTTCCTGTTTACTAAGAACCTTTTCTTTAACATCAGTATCTCTCTCTCTCTCTCTCTCTCTCTCTCTCTCTCTCTCTCCCCCTCCCCAATTCTCACACACACACACACACACACACACACACACACACACACACACTTCTGAACTGGCCACTTTCAGTCATGAGAGTGAATTTGAGTGGAATGTGTGGAATCTATTTAAAAGTTACTTAACTTTTTTTCTTTGATTAGGGTTTATAGCCTCATGGCATCAAAGCAATTGGAGATGGAGTATTATCTCAGCTTGAAAAGAATGAACCAAAGAGCTGTTTATGGGCTCTTTGAAGAAACAAAACCCAAGTTTTAGGTTTTATCACACCGTGCCTGACTGCTGTCTTTTAAAATGTTACACGGAACTTCTTTTTTTGCTTTTTTATTCATATTACTTTATGTAAAAACTATTACTAGCTCCAATCTCTTGTTTATTTTCAGTATAACACCTGATGGCAGGCATGTAAGAGCCCAAAACTGGTCGTGTTTTAACTACTGAAAAACAAAAATAAAAAGAACCTGAAGCGGTATCTTTAACCTCTACTATAATGCTCAATTGCAGATGTTCCTCCAGCAGGATGGTTTGTGTTATTTATGGAATTCGCTGTAGGGAAACCATGGCTAATATAAGTAAAAATACCAGTGATATGAAGCAATCAATGTATGTCAACCTGAAAATACTTTAATTACTGAGCCTTACTTGTGTTGAATAAAAGTGAAACAGTACACCTCTCACTAACACCAATCAGCAAAACAAGTGAGCATTGTATGTATCATTACACATACAGGTAAGTGAATATACATGTTATCTAATTATCTAATGGAAGTTCATCCCCAGAGAGAGAGAGAGAGAGAGAGAGAGAGAGAGAGAGAGAGAGAGAGAGAGAGAGAGACTGGATCATAACTAAAGGTACAAATTGAAGCAGTTGAAAGTAGACAATATGAGAAGCAAAACTACTCAGTAAATGTGAGCTGATAAATTAACAGTTAGTAAAATAATTAAAAACACATTGTTTCTGTCCACTGCTAAACTTCACTGTCCATAAATGTCGACCTGGCCACAAAAATGGTAATGGTTATGTCAGTAGAATTATAGTTGCTTTTAATGAACACAGATAGTCGATGATGTTTCCACTGAGCAATTTCAGAGTGTGTGGCACATGCACAATGGAAAAAAGCCACACTTTTGCTGTTACAATGAAATGAAATCTAACTGGTAGAGGTCGAGGCAGACCTGCACAACAGTCTTCAGGATTAACTAATCTGAATCTTTAAAGTGTTGTGTACAGCACTCCTGCCAACACAGTTGAAAAACTGGAACAAAGAACTGTAAATCCAACTCAACAATTTGGAAACGATCACAAGGTGTTTCGAAGAATTCATAACTGAATGCAGAGATCAGCACAGTACTACAGTCAGATACAAGAACAAAATTTTTAACACCTGCTATTACAGGGTATGAGTGTACAGTAATTTTAACGTAGGACAGTATTTACTGTTCAGTAAAAATAACTGCATTTCTACTGAAGTACACAATAATTTTTCCAAACTATTATTATCAATCAATAGCAGCCAGTAACAACAATTTCACAATTTATATTTTGACTAAAGTTCAGTCTTGATCACATCATGTATGTTTTAATGATATAGGTAACCGGTTTCGGTTCTTTCTACAAAACCACCATCAGACCCATGGCTCCCTTAGGATGGTAGGCTCTCCTCGCTGCTACACAGTCAACTGTTGACTGTGTAGCAGCGAAGAGAGCTCCGCCTACCATCCTAAGGGAGCCATGGGTCTGATGATGGTTTTGTAGAAAGAACCGAAACCGGTTACCTATATCATTAAAACATACATGATGTGATCAAGACTGAACTTTAGTCAAAATATAACAATTAATTGATCACTGCTTTCCAAAAATGTTTACCAAAATTTCACAATTATCTCAAATTATCCATTTGCTGGCATATGTTTTTTGAGATGTTTGCAGTTTGTATCGTGCTTCCAACTGGGTCACTTAGTGATGATACTGCTACACAGTGGTGCAGTATAGCGTAGTGATTAGCATCACTGACAGGCAAGCTGCGGGTTGTCAATCCAAATCCGACAGCCAGCAATTATTTGTTATTTAGTATTTTATCCTTTCTGGAAGGTTCTCAAAATATCTTATGTTTGTAATGTGTGTATATTCTGGAACATTTGATGTTTAAAAGTACCAGTATTCTAAAAACGTCGATCAGTTGTAGAATTTTGGAACACGTATTATGTTCAAGTATAATGACTTTACTGGAGACTAGAAATCTACTCTGTAGGAATCAACATGGGTCTCAAAAAAGACGGTCATGTGAAACCCAGCTCGCGCTATTCGTCCACGAGACTCAGAGAGCCATAGACATGGGTTCACAGGTAGATGCCGTGTTTCTTGACTTCCGCAAGGCGTTCGATACAGTTCCCCACAGTCGTTTAATGAACAAAGTAAGAGCATATGGACCATCAGACCAATTGTGTGATTGGATTCAAGAGTTCCTAGATAACAGAACGCAGCATGTCATTCTCAATGGAAAGAAGTCTTCCGAAGTAAGAGTGATTTCAGGTGTGCCGCAGGAGAGTGTCATAGGACCATTGCTATTCACAACTTACATAAATGACCTTGTGGATTACATCGGAAGTTCACTGAGGCTTTTTGCAGATGATGCTGTGGTGTATCGTGAGGTTGTAACAACGGAAAATTGTACTGAAATGCAGGAGGATCTGCGAATTACCGCATGGTGCAGGGAATGGCAATTGAATCTCAATGTAGACAAGTGTAATGTGCTGCGAATACATAGAAAGATAGTTCCCTTATCATTTAGCTACAAAATAGCAGGTCAGCAACTGGAAGCAGTTAATTCCATAAATTATCTGGGAGTGATTTAAAATGGAATGATCATATAAAGTTGATAGTCGGTAAAGCAGATGCCAGACTGAGATTCATTGGAAGAATACTAAGGAAATGCAATCCGAAAACAAAGGAAGTAGGTTACAGTACACTTGTTCGCCCACTGCTTGAATACTGCTCAACAGTGTGGGATCCGTACCAGATAGGGTTGATAGAAGATATAGAGAAGATCCAACGGAGAGCAGCGCGCTTCGTTACAGTATCATTTAGTAATCGCGAAAGCGTTACGGAGATGATAGATAAACTCCAGTGGAAGACTCTGCAGGAGAGACGCTCAGTAGCTCGGTACGGGCTTTTGTCAAAGTTTCGAGAACATACCTTCACCGAAGAGTCAAGCAGTATATTGCTCCCTCCTAGGTATATCTCGCGAAGAGACCATGAGGATAAAATCAGAGAGATTAGAGCCCACACAGAAGCATACCGACAATCCTTCTTTCCACGAACGATACGAGACTGGAATAGAAGGGAGAACTGATAGAGGTACTCAGGGTACCCTCCGCCACACACCGTCAGGTGGCTTGCGGAGTATGGATATAGATGTAGAAATCTCACACTTGATGAAAGAAATCACAGAAGACACATACAAAGGTCTTCTAGTAAGGGATGTCACAAGACAGACAAATTCATCAAGTGGTGCCAGCGAATAAAAAAAAAAAAAAAAAAAAAAAAAAAAAAAAAAAAAAAAAAAAAAAAAAAAAAAAAAAAGATGGAAGAAGTATGACAGACTGCCGAATGTGGTCCCTATACTTGTTTGTATTGTGAAATTTTGATCATCTGTGAGTTCCATGATAAACTTTTACTATTATCATCAGTTGTAGGATTAAACTTATTTGTGCTCTTAAATTTTTTGAGAACAGTAGGCCTAGTCTCACAGAAAGCAATCATTCTCTAATTTCATTGTATAATTGCAAAAGAAACATGTTATTTCTGAGAATTTTCAGTTGCTTACAAAACTATGTTTTTGAAAATTTTCATGATTTTGTTAAGTTAAGAGCTATTCCATAGCAAATCAACATTTTTGATTCACAGTTACTGCCACAGAATAGATTACCCTGAATTTTAGTGTATATAAATCCAAATAAACATACATTTTTGAGAATTCTGGGAAGTTACTATTGTCCTATCCATAAACTAATTGTAGCATTAAATCAGAATTTATGATTTAGTAACTGTAGCAGATATTTTAACTAATATATAGTGTTGCATTTAATTTTGCCTTTCAAGAAGATTACATATTATCTATATTTATCGTAAATTAACTCTATTTTCAATTTTGTTAGTGACTATAATTAATCTCAAAAAGTTTTATAAACCAGTAATTTTTATCACAGGTTTTTCTGTTGCCTTAACTGAAATCTTATTTTGTGTATTTGCTTTGATTCTTATAGGGCATTAGTAATTTTTTTTCTCAACAGATTAAGAGATGGCAGTCTTAGTTAAAATTACTTGTTCACTGTCCTGTAAAATACTGCTTCAGCCACAACACAGCTCTCTATGAATGCTGTTCTTAAACATGTATGAGTTAGTTGATGTTTGTAAGCAACTGGAAATCACACTGACTACTGTCAAATGATTGGCAGCTGCTGCAAATAGGTGTGTTGGAATAGCTCTCAAGAGTCATGTACTTGTGGTACCAAAGGTACTTCAAGTACTACCCTCTCCTGTGGTTCCTGTCTCCTCTACGGAAGAATGGGATCTGACATTAATCATTCACTTGACTGCGAGTGGCGTGTCAATAGTAGATCTTGAAAACCTGCAGGGTATTATACCGCTACCCCTAACCAACAAGTTTGAGGTGCTGTCTTTCACTGAAACTGAGCCAGGGGACTCACTTCACTGTTTTCGAGAAACTTGTTTTGTCCCATGTCAAGAGGAGGCAAACACCAGGCTCCAAGATCATACTTTGATCACTCCCATGATTGGCAGAGAAGGTTGAGAAGATGAGCCTGAGTTTCATTGACGCTCACAATTTGCAGCACTGTCCCCAGAACTGATAGTAGCCCCCCCGTTCTGAGTTGAGCGGAAGGATTGGGGTTAAGAACTATATGGTCCCCCCTACATGACTCAGCTGTGCACTAGATATCAGAGGCTGCTATCCACATAGCTGACAGTGTGTGCTGTTCGTCTAGTCCAGATAATGACAGCTGCATGAGACCCAGAAGGGTAAGCGAGAGGGCCAAAAAAATGCCTCCTATAGGTGAGAGTATTAAAATACCAGTAGTCAACTGCTGAAGCATTCGCAACAAAGTGCCAGAGTTTGAAGCACTACTCGTGCTGTGAAGCTCACATAATACTAGGTACAGAAAGATGATTAAAACCTGAAGTTGAGAGCAGTGACATTTTTGGGGAAAATATAGGTGTACCTGAAACGATAGGCTGATGTGTAATGGAGGTGGTGTATTTGTTGCAGTAGACAAGAAATTTAAACCCATTGAGAGAAACTGAAGCTGCTGTTGCGCTCTTCAGTCCTGAGACTGGTTTGATGCAGCTCTCCATGCTACTCTATCCTGTGCAAGCTTCTTCATCTCCCAGTACCTACTGCAACCTACATCCTTCTGAATCTGCTTAGTATATTCATCTCATGGTCTCCCTCTATGTTTTTTACCCTCCACGCTGCCCTCCAATACTAAACTGGTGATCCCTTGATGCCTCAGAACATGTCCTACCAACCGATCCCTTCTTCTAGTCAAGTTGTGCCACAAACTTCTCTTCTCCCCAATCCTATTCAATACTTCCTCATTAGTTATGTGATCTACCCATCTAATCATCAGCATTCTTCTGTAGCACCACATTTCAAAAGCTTCTATTCCCTTCTTGTCCAAACTATTTATCGTCCATGTTTCACTTCCATACATGGCTACACTCCATACAAATACTTTCAGAAACGACTTCCTGACATTTAAATCTATACTCAATGTTAACAAACTTCTCTTCTTCAGAAACGCTTTCCTTGCCATTGCCAGTCTACATTTTATATCCTCTCTACCTCGACCATCATCAGCTATTCTGCTCCCCAAATAGCAGAACTCCTTTACTACTTTAAGTGTCTCATTTCCTAATCTAATTCCCCATCACCCAACTTAATTCTACTACATTCCATTATCCTCGTTTTGCTTTTGTTGATGTTCATCTTATATACTCCTTTCAAGACACTGTCCATTCCGTTCAACTGCTCTTCCAAGTCCTTTGCTGTCTCTGACAGAATTACAATGTCATCGGCGAACCTCAAAGTTTTTATTTCTTCTCCATGGATTTTAATACCTACTCTGAATTTTTCTTTTGTTTCCTTTATTGCTCGCTCAATATACAGACTGAATAACATCGGGGATAGCTACAACCCTGTCCCACTCCCTTCCCAGCCACTGCTTCCCTTTCATGCCCCTCGACTCTTATAACTGCCATCTGGTTTCTGTACAAATTGTAAATAGCCTTTCGCTCCCTGTATTTTACCCCTGCCACCTTCAGAATTTGAAAGCGAGTTTTCCAATCCACATTGTCAAAAGCTTTCTCTAAGTCTACAAATGCTAGAAACGTAGGTTTGCCTTTCTTCTAAGATAAGTCGTAGGGTAAGTATTGCCTCACGTGTTCCAATATTTCTACGGAATCCAAACTGATCTTCCCCGAGGTCGGCTTCTATCAGTTTTTCCATTCGTTTGTAAAGAATTCGTGTTATTATTTTGCATCTGTGACTTATTAAACTGATAGTTCGGTAATTTTCACATCTGTCAACACTTGCTTTCTTTGGGATTAGAATTATTATATTCTTCTTGAAGTCTGAGAGTATTTCGCCTGTCTCGTACATCTTGCTCACCAGACTGTATAGAGTTTTGTCAGGACTGGCTGTCCCAAGGCTGTCAGTAGTTATAATGGAATGTTGTCTACTCCCGGGGCCTTGTTTCGACTCAGGTCTTTCAGTGCTCTGTCAAACTCTTCACGCAGTATCATATCTCCCATTTCATCTTCATCTACATCCTCTTCCATTTCCATAATATTGTCCTCAAGTACATCACCGTTGTATAGACCCTCTATATACTCCTTCCACCTTTCTGCTTTCCCTTCTTTGCTTAGAACTGGGTTTCCATCTGAGCTCTTGATATTCATACAAGTGGCTCTCTTTTCTCCAAAGGTCTCTTTAATTTTTCTGTAGGCAGTATCGATCTTACCCCTAGTGAGATAAGCCTCTACATCCTTACATTTGTCCTCTAGCCATCCCTACTTAGCCATTTTGCACTTCCTGTCGATTCATTTTTGAGATGTTTGTATTCCTTTTTGCCTGTTTCATTTACTGCATTTTTATATTTTCTCCTTTCATCAATTAAATTCAATATTTCTTTTGTTACCCAAGGATTTCTACTAGCCCTTGTCTTTTTACCTATTTGATCCTCTGCTGCCTTCACTACTTCATCTCTCAAAGCTACCCATTCTTCTTCTACTGTATTTCTTTCCCCCATTCCTATCAATTGTTCCCTTATACTCTCCCTGAAACTCTGTACAACCTCTGGTTTAGTCAGTTTCTCCAGCTCCCATCTCCTTAAATTCCCACCTTTTTGCAGTTTCTTCAGTTTTAATCTACTGTTCATAACCAATAGATTGTGGTCAGAGACCACATCCGCCTCTGGAAATGTCTTACAATTTAAAACCTTGTTCCTAAATCTCTGTCTTACCATTATATAATCTATCTGAAGCCTGTCAGTATCTCCAGGCTTCTTTTATGTATACAAACTCCTTTTATGATTCTTGAACCAAGTGTTAGCTATGATTAAGTTGTGCTCTGTGCAAAATTCTACCAGGCGGCTTCCTCTTTCATTTCTTAGCCCCAATCCATATTCACCTACTACGTTTCCTTCTCTCCCTTTTCCTACTACCGAATTCTAGTCACCCATGACTACTAAATTTTCGTCTCCCTTCACTATCTGAGTAATTTCTTTTATTTCATCATACATTTTTTCAATTTGTTCGTCATCTGCATAGCTAGTTGGCATATAAATTTGTACTAGTGTAGTAGGCGTGGGCTTCATGTCTATCTTGGCCACAATAAGGCGTTCATTATGCTGTTTGTAGTAGCTTACCCGCACTCCAATTTTTTTATTCATTATTAAACCGACTCCTGCAGTACCCCTATTTGATTTTGTATTTATAACCCTGTATTCACCTGACCAAAAGTCTTGTTCCTCCTGCCACCGAATTTCACTAATTCCTACTATATCTAACTTTAACCTATCCATTTCCCTTTTTAAATTTTCTGACCTACCTGCTCGATTAAGGGATCTGACATTACACGCTCTGATCTGTAGAACGCCAGTCTTCTTTCTCCTGATAACGACGTCCTCCTGAGTAGTCCCCACCTGGAGATCCGAATTTGGGGGGGGGGGGGGGGGGGAGGGATTATAAGATGGTAATCGGACCCTTCTATTGCCTACCAGAAGCACCTCCTGACGTAACCAAAAACTTTAGAGAAAATCTCAGTTTGCTTGCATATAAGTTCCCCAATCAAACTGTAATCATTGGTGGAGACTTTAATCATTGAATAATCAATTGGGAAAACTACAGTTTTGTTAGTGGTGGATGTGACAAGACATCCTGTGAAACATTACTATATGCCTTCTCTGAAAACTACCTAGAACAGATGGTGCAGAATCCCATCCATGGTGGAAATTATTAGATCTAATGGCAACAAATAGGTCTGACCTCTTTGAGGATGTTCACATAGAAACTGGTATCAGTGACCATGATGTGTTTGTGGTAACAATGATTACCATAGTATGAGTACAAAGGACAACCAAAACAAATATAAAGATATGTACATTCAGCAAACAAAATAAAAAGAAAGCAGTAGTTTCAAATCTCAACTAGAAACCTGAAACCTTCAGCACAGGATAGGAGCATGCGGAGGAACTATGGTTCAAGTTTAAAAGAATAGTTGACGATGCACTGGATACGTATGCACCCAGTAGAAAAGTTCATAATGGAAGGGATCCATGGTATAGTCACTGTAAAGGAACTTCTAAATTAATAGGTGTAAAACAAAGCATAGGACTACAGCTAGAGAGCTGCTGAATGAAACATATTTGTCAAGAGCACAGTGTGTGAAGCCTTCAATGACTACCGTGGTAGAATATAAATTGAGGGTAACAACGCAAAAGCAGAAAAGCTTAATTCCATTTTTAAATGTTCCTTTACAAAGGGAAACTCGTGAGAAGCTCCCACTGAAAAGATGAATGAAACAAGTGTTAATGTCAGTGGTGCTGAGGAAAAGCTGAAATCGTTAAAACAAAACAAAGCTCCAGGGCCTAATGGAATCTCTATCAGATTTTATTCTGAATTTGTGGTTGAGTTAGCCCCTCTTCTAACTATAGTCTATTGCAGGTCCCTCTAACAAAAAACCATGTCCAGTAGTTGAGAGAAAGCATGCCAACCCGTTTATAAGAAGAGTAGTGCAAGTGATCCACAAAACTACTGTCCAATATCGTCTACATCGGTTTGTGGTAGACTCTTAGAACATATTTTGAGCTAAAACATAATGAGGTACCTCAAACATAATGATCTCCTGCATGCCAACCAACATGGATTCTGAAAACATGAATCACGTGAAACCCAATTCTCACTTTTCTCACATGACATATTGAAAGCTATGGATCAAGGCAGTAAGGTAAGTGCCGTAGTTATTGATTTCCGAGAACCATTTGACTCTGTGCCACATCTATGGTTACTGACATGTGGAGTATCAAACAAAATTTGTGACTGGACTGAGGATTTTTTTAGTAGGGCGGACACAGCATGTTATCTTGGATGGAGGATCATTGTCGCGTGTAGAAGTAACTTTGGGTGGGCCACAGGGAAGTGTGTTGGGACCCTTGCTGTTCATGTTGCATATTAATGGCCTTTGGCCTTGCGGACAATATAGACAGCAGCCTCAGGCTTTTTGCAGATGATGTAGTTATCTATAATGAAGTATGACGGAAAGAAGCTGCAACAATATTCAATGAGATCTAATAAGATTTCAAAGTGGTGCACAGATTGACAACTTGCTTCAAATGTTCAGAAATTTAAAATTGTGCACTTCGCAAAAAAAAAAAAAAAAACACCTTGCATCCTCTGACTACACGATGAATGAAACACAGTTGAAAGTGGCCAACTTTTACAAATACCTGGGTGTAACACTCTGTAGGGGCATGAAATGCAATTTCACATAGGCTGTCATGGATAATGCTGGTGATAGACTTCAGATTACTAGTAGAATACTGCGAGAAACATGGCCAGTGTACAAACAAGATTGCTTACAAATCACTTGTGTGACTCATTCTGAAATATTGCTCAAGTGTATGGAACCAATACCAAATAGGACTAAAATGGGATATTGAACACATACAGGGAAGGGCAAAACAAATAGTTGCAGGTTTTTTTTTTTTTTTTACCTGTGGGAGAGTGTTACAGAGATGGTGAAGAAACTGAACTGGCAGACTATTGAAGACAGACATAAACCATCCAGAGAAACACTACTTATAATGTTTCAAGAACTGGCTTCAAATGATGATTCTAGGAATATACTACAGCCTCTTACTTATCGCTCACACAGGAATCCGGAGGACAAGATTAGATTAATTAGATCACATGCAAAGACATTTAAACAATCATTTTTCCTGCAGTCTATACATAAATAGGACAGGAAGAAACCCTACTAACTGGTACAGTGGGATGTACCCTCTTCCATGCACTTCATAGTGGTCTTCACAGTATAGATGCAGATGTACATGTAGTTATGGCTGTTGTGGAAGACCACCATGAGCTTGCCCCTCTCATATGCCAGACAGTAAGCTCTGTATGCAGCCAGAAATTTGGACTTATTACACAAGAGGTAGCAGCTACGAGTATTGGACACCATATGTCAGGAGGTAACAGAGAATATCAAAGAAACAGTGTATCGACATTTATCACCAATCTCCTCCAATAGCCGAATGTACCATGAAGACTGGACTCTACCAACTTATTCTTATGCCGCAACTGTGAAATGACAACCCAGCATCTCACCAACACAGGTACACCCAGCATCTCCATCAAGTAATATGCCCCACAGAAGAACAGACATTTGGAGGATAGAGGGCAAAACACTGCTTGTTTTCACTGTGGATGCAGTGGACACGTTATACAATACTGCAGGGAGAGAAGATGACCGTTTGATGACTATTATGCTGCAAGACGTCAACTGCCATAACAGTCCTACTCATTCCAGTTAACTGCGGACAATTATAGTCAAATGTGGGACCGACCCCATTGCTGTAGTGTGGACGAGGTCACTCCTCAACACGCAGTAGCCATTCTGCATCACCACACAGAGGTACCAGCTGATTATCTAGCTGCCAACTTCAGCAAAACAATGTGAGGTGACCTCCTATGGAGATGAGGCTGCCACAGATGCAAATCTTCCATCAATGACAGTCAACAAAACGCCAAGAAACCTCACTGATGTCACTACTGACAGCCAACCTGTCTAGGTGTTAGTTGAATCAGGGGCTTGCTTTTTGGTAATATTGGATACTTATCGTCATCAGCTAAAGAAGACTATGTTTTGTGATACAAAATTGATTGTGATGAAAACTGCAAGTGGGAAATATGTCCAACTGACAAAAGCATGTATTGCATGAATAACTATCAATGACAGAACAGAAACCTTTGAATTTGTTGTTTTAACAGAATACATTCACAATGTTATTCTCTGATGGAAATTCTTGGTGGCATCAAAGGCAGACATAGACTGTGGAAGATCAGGGCTCCAGACTGACAAAGCTATTCCAACAAGCACACACA
Organism: Schistocerca americana; assembly: GCF_021461395.2. Taxonomy (NCBI): domain Eukaryota; kingdom Metazoa; phylum Arthropoda; class Insecta; order Orthoptera; family Acrididae; genus Schistocerca; species Schistocerca americana. The sequence continues at coordinate 652,177,899 of NC_060130.1, read as the reverse complement.
ATGAAGATTGTTCTGGGCGGTTATGTGCCTTTGAACATGTTGTTATCCTGCCATCATCAACGAGACAAGTTCCAGTCATTTGAGATGCTCAGTTAAACTGTGAAGCTTCTGTCAATTGTACAAAGCTACCCAGGGTCACAAATGCTGTCTACATGCTAGCAATGGTCATAAGTATTTTAGGAGGTCAAGGAAAGGTTTGGAACCCTAATTGTCATGAACTGCTACAACCCATCCTTAAAAGTCTGTGCATACGGGCAGCCAAACCAGTCCAGTAAGGGCAGCTTCGTGCCACTGATGAAGACTCACTCTCATTGTTGAACTGCTAATAGGGTCTAACCTCACCGAGGAACAATGTCGTTAGTTGTTTGCCACTCCGCACGAAATTTTGGATACTTTCAAATCCAGAGTGGAGAAAAGGCACACCATGCGGTCCATGGGAAAACACTGCAACAATGCTGGAGATCATCCACCAATTTATCCAACACTCATATAGGACGTCACAATCTGAATAACGGATAATCTAAGGTGAAGGGGACAAGATGCTGCAAGATGACATCACTGAACCTTCGGAATGTCCTGGGTCCTCTCCTGTGATCTGTGTGTAGAAGAAGGACAGCACATAGTACTTCCCTGTCAACTGACAATAACAGAAGGAAATCACAAAAAATGATGTCTTATCTATTGCTGCACATTAATGACAACCTAGACTACTTGAAAGGAGCGAAGGTTTTCTTAACTATAGCCATGGAGACAGAGACAGGTTGCTGGCAGATCATGGTTGACAAGGCTGATTGGGAAAAAGACTACTTTCATAACATTACGTATCCTGTATGAGTTTCAAATTATGTCATTTGAACTATGCAACCCACTAGCCACCTTCGAGCATACAGTGGACAGCCTGCTTTGACACCTTAAATGAACGACATGTCTTTATTATCTGCATGATACTGTTGTTCTTTTGAAGACATGTGAAGAAATCCAAGCTGCCTGACAATTGCATTGAAGTGCGTTCAGACTGCAGGACTCCATCTGAATCTGAAAAAGGTGCTTCATCACCATACAAGACACAAAAATCTTAGCAGTCACAGATTTTCCAACTCCTCAGCACATTAGTGACATGAGAAGTTTTCTCTGAACGTGTTCATACTATTGGGGATTCATAAAGAACTTCTGTACCAAGACACATCCCTTGCACTGTATGATGAGAATGCTAAGACAGAACTTCACACAGACACCAATGTTAGTGGGATAGGGACAGACCTAGTACAAACTGAGCAAGGTGCGGTACAGGTCATGGCTTATGTTTCCAGAGTTCACTACAAGTGGAAGATGAACTTCTCTACAATCCAGAAAAAGTGCCTTGCAGTTGTTTGGGCTAACAAGAAGTTCCAGCCATATTTATACGGTAAAACATTCACCACTGTGATGGACCACTGTTCTCAGTACTGGCCGACTAGCCTGAAGAGTCTGCCATGTCAACAGGTGCTGGGCACTGAGGCTTGAGGTGTATGATGTGCTAGTGGTATACAAAAACAGACACGTGCACCTATTGCATTTCAAGGAATCCTTTAGCAGAAGATCGAAGTGTGAATGATATCTGTCATCGCTTAATTAAATGACACTGCTACTGACAAAGGAACCTCCCCATCGCAACCCTTCATATTTAGTGGTAAAAACATAAAGGAGGTGTACTGAATTGTGAAGAAGAAAAAGACAAGAAGAAAAAAGAAACAGAAACAGTGAATGGCCCAAGCTCAATAACTGCAACACTGAGTTGAGTGTAACAGCCATAGCATCGTTGTTAAGTGGTTAAGGTGCTGGACTGCCAACAGGGCAAGCTGCGTTCAAACCTCCCGTGCCTTTTACTTTTTTCTTCTTTTCTTCTGTTCATTTTATTCATATTTGTGTCTGTGTCATGTAATGTCCATTTGCAGCAGCTGTAAGGTAGGAACCTATAATGGCAGTTGATTCTGCACAGCCACACTATTAGCAACGAAAGGAAGTGGCTTTCAAATAGGAACTGCAAATGTTTGATGACAAGGTGACAAGTCAACCAAATCCTCCACCAGAAAATGTATCTGGTATGTCATACATGGCATTAGTGACAGTGTGTGTGTCATATGACAGGAATCTCTTGTCGATGCACCTAATTTGTACGACTGGTAAGTGAGTGAGATGGGCCTTCTTGCCCGATATACACTCCTGGAAATTGAAATAAGAACACCGTGAATTCATTGTCCCAGGAAGGGGAAACTTTATTGACACATTCCTGGGGTCAGATACATCACACGATCACACTGACAGAACCACAGGCACATAGACACAGGCAACAGAGCATGCACAATGTCGGCACTAGTACAGTGTATATCCACCTTTCGCAGCAATGCAGGCTGCTATTCTCCCATGAAGACGATCGTAAAGATGCTGGATGTAGTCCTGTGGAACGGCTTGCCATGCCATTTCCACCTGGCGCCTCAGTTGGACCAGCGTTCGTGCTGGACGTGCAGACCGCGTGAGACGACGCTTCATCCAGTCCCAAACATGTTCAATGGGGGACAAATCCGGAGATCTTGCTGGCCAGGGTAGTTGACTTACACCTTCTAGAGCACGTTGGGTGGCACGGGATACATGCGGACGTGCATTGTCCTGTTGGAACAGCAAGTTCCCTTGCCGGTCTAGGAATGGTAGAACGATGGGTTCGATGACGGTTTGGATGTACCGTGCACTATTCAGTGTCCCCTCGACGATCACCAGTGGTGTACGGCCAGTGTAGGAGATCGCTCCCCACACCATGATGCCGGGTGTTGGCCCTGTGTGCCTCGGTCGTATGCAGTCCTGATTGTGGCGCTCACCTGCACGGCGCCAAACACGCATACAACCAACATTGGCACCAAGGCAGAAGCGACTCTCATCGCTGAAGACGACACGTCTCCATTCGTCCCTCCATTCACGCCTGTCGCGACACCACTGGAGGCGGGCTGCACGATGTTGGGGCGTGAGCGGAAGACGGCCTAACGGTGTGCGGGACCGTAGCCCAGCTTCATGGAGACGGTTGTGAATGGTCCTCGCCGATACCCCAGGAGCAACAGTGTCCCTAATTTGCTGGGAAGTGGCGGTGCGGTCCCCTACGGTACTGCGTAGGATCCTACGGTCGTGGCGTGCATCCGTGCGTCGCTGCGGTCCGGTCCCAGGTCGACGGGCACGTGCACCTTCCGCCGACCACTGGCGACAACATCGATGTACTGTGGAGACCTCACGCCCCACGTGTTGAGCAATTCGGCGGTACGTCCACCCGGCCTCCCGCATGCCCACTATACGCCCTCGCTCAAAGTCCGTCAACTGCACATACGGTTCATGTCCACGCTGTCGCGGCATGCTACCAGTGTTAAAGACTGCGATGGAGCTCCGTATGCCACGGCAAACTGGCTGACACTGACGGCGGCGGTGCACAAATGCTGCGCAGCTGGCGCCATTCGACGGCCAACACCGCGGTTCCTGGTGTGTCCACTGTGCCGTGCGTGTGATCATTGCTTGTACAGCCCTCTCGCAGTGTCCGGAGCAAGTATGGTGGGTCTGACACACCGGTGTCAATGTGTTCTTTTTTCCATTTCCAGGAGTGTAGATGTTTGTATGAATGAGAATGTGATCACTCCTAAGGAAATGATGAAAACATAATAGTTCGTCACATAAGCTGTAACAAATGAACACAACAGTTTCACAATCACATAGTTCCTCTGTGCTCTGTCAAAACATGTTTTTAACATTTTTAGAGTTGCATTCTGTTTTGGACGTCTTGACTTTGAATTCCTTTGTTGTAACATAGTTCACAACCATTTATTTATTGTTTTAATTTCTGTGAGATGTCTATGTGGTATCTCACCTACTATCACTAACGTTGTGGGGGCGGGGGGAAGAAAAAGGGCACAAGAGAGTTTTGAACATGGCTCGCCCGAGTAGCCCAACATCGCAACCACTTACTCAAGACGCCGTTCCTATTAGAGCAGAAGGAAGATTCAGCCCTGCTGAAAACCATAGAAGCCATGCAAAAGAAAGAACTGACAAAAGGAGAAATCTAATTAATAAACAGTACTTTACATAAGAGGAGCTATGATGCAATGGAGTGTACATGATTGCTCATCATTCCAGCTCACCTGAAGTATTTCCATGACCCTCCAACATATGATCATCTGGGATTCTTGGCAGAATCATAGGGACATAACATTGGCTATGTCTCTACCGATACATTAGACACTATGTGAGATAAAGTAAGGAATGCTAACGACTGAAGTATTTGATATAATTACGTTTGGGTCATATGGTACCAATGACACCTGCAGCACCACCATTCCACAGAATTGGAATAAACCTTTTCAGGATGTTCCTAAAGTCGACAAATAGGAATCAATGACTGCCTCCCCAACTATGCTGTCACTTAAGCTGTGCTGACTTCATGAAGCTCCGGAAATTGCACGGTTCCTGGTAGAAGACAATTTGAAGCATGGGGCACCCTATGTGATTATCTCTGAATGTGGAGAAGTTTTCCTGTCTAGACTAGTATCAGAAGTAATTTCACCTTGCGGCAGCATCCACGGTATGACAACTGCCTACCAATGCTTTAGTAAGCTGTTGGTAGATATGCTCTCAGTGTTTGTTGATGACGAACATAGAGACTGGGATAACGATACTGCCCATCATGACATTCACATATAGCACAGCGAAGCATGACACTAAAGGCTTCCCGCTGTCCTTTTTGCTCTATGCTTGCAAGGCCGAAATGACAATGGATACACTGTTCCCGTCTCAACCAGACAATACTCAGGATGACTATATGAAACACATTATCACCAGGGCCAAAGAAGCAAGTTAACTGGCTCCCATACAGACACTGGACACCCAAGTAGAAGACCGAACGTGCTCCAGTGCCAGGCACCAGCCAGTGAGATACAGCTTGGAAGACATAGAAAAAAATTTTATGACTGTGGGAAAGTGGGACTATCAAAAAAGTTACTTTAGTACTACTTTGGGCTGTATCGTGACTTTTGGCACTTATCGGGTGTCACATATCAAGTCCAGGATTATGAGCCTTCACCAAGAAGACAAAAGTGCGAAGACATCATTCTTGTCCTCAATTTGGAGCCCTGCAACAGTCCAGAGGTGCAGGTCAACAATGGGATGTTCAAGAAAACCAAAGACTCACTTGACCATCGTGAAACTTTGATGCAAGGGTCTACCTTCAATGCTCATAGTAGGGAAGAGGATGTAACAACAAGAGCAGAATGTGAGGATCTATCAGCACCACTATACAGGGGAATATTCACAAGATCCAAATCTAGGATGCTGTAGTCAGCTCCAACAAGAACTTCTGAAACACTGGGTCCCTGTTTCTCCATGAACTACGGTGCATATAGTGTAGAGTAATTCTTAACATTGCTGGCTGGCATGTTGCAAGTTACCAACTCAAACCCAACAACCAGCAATTATTTGTTACATAATATTTATCATTTCTGGAAGTTTCTCAAAATACCTTGTTTGTAGTGCTGTGTATTCTAGAATAGTCAGTGTTTGTATAAATGGTAGCATTCTGCAATATTTGATATTTGTATAAATAGCTGCACACTCCGTCCGGGGTTCAGCTCTGTTTTGACTGCATATTGATGTCAGCAATAAATATGCTTTCAGTGCTAACTGTTGTACTTCACTGATGATCCTGACTTTGGATTTGGTCTTGACTGTGGTTTCAACAAGACAATATACTGTGCGTAATGAAAGTAATGGCACAGACATATCAAACTACCATAACAATATTATTTGCAGAACACCCACAATTACTAATTGCTATGGCACTAAATATGAGAAATGGTGACTGCTTAAGTACAAAATGCTAGCCTTTTAATATTACTCAAAATTAAAACAGTCAACTCTTGATAATGTGACATTCGATAATTTGAAACACTCAACAATTTGAAATTTTTTTCTGGTCTCTTGAAAAATACTCAATAAGCTGAAAAAAATCAATGTGTAAGACAATGTGTTTTGGTCCCATTGATAATTCGAAGTTGTAGTGGTGAGGGCATCCTGCAAAAACTTTATAACTTGAAGTCAGGGCTCCCACACTCTCTTAATTTGAAGTCCCCTACTACCATAATTCCCAGGAAAGTCCCCCTACTTCTGTGATTCCAAATACAGGCTCAGATCACCCCCCCCCCCCTTTTTTTTTTTTTTTTTTTTTTTTTTTCCCTCCTCTGACTTATATCCTATTCAGTCTGTAGTGTGCTTACATACTGTTTGTAGACAATCCATGTTTCTTGAAACTGTGAAATGCCTTTAGTGCTACAAGGAACAAGTGTCTTAAATTAATGAAAAAGAGCTTGGTATTGAAGCTGAAGAGAGTGTAATATTGAAACAAGATGTTGCAAAACTGTTTACTATTTTACCATTTTTGATGATTTAAAAAATAGAGTCACTGGACGTCCCTCGTGCACAGGAAGAAAAGGGTCACACTGGGGTGAATATCCCAACTTGATGAGTGTTTGCTCAAGTGGATAAATAAGTGTGGAAGGCAAAACATTCCCGTGAGTGGTTTCACACCGAAAGAAATAGCCAAGTCTTCTGCTCAGTCTCTTGGAACTGAGGGATTTTCATCAAATGAGGGGTGGGGTTCAGATTTTCAAAAAGTTACACTAACATTTTAAAAATAATCTGTGGAGAGAATGCCAGTGTGGACAGTTTCCTTTGTACTGAACGGACAAAAATAATTTTCAAATAGCTACGACATATGCAACATATTCAACACAGATGAAACAGTTTCTCCCCCCCCCCCCCCCCCCCCCGATTGCACCCCATTATTCAAAGAAAGAAAGAAAGAAAGAATCATGGAGGAAAACTGAGAGAGGACAAAATAACTGTCCTTCTAGCCTGTAACGTTGATGGATCTCAGAAGGGGAACCACTCTCAGTAGGAAAATAATTGAAACCACACTGTTTCAAGGGAATGAAATTGCTTCCCACAACACATCGCTAAAACGAAAAAAAAAAAAAAAAAAAAAAAAAAAAAAAAAAAATCACAGATGACAACAGAATTGTTTAATGACTGGCTGACCTCAGTTACAGTGATATGAAAAACAGACAAAATTTTACTGTTTTTGGACAAATACACCATACATAACAACCTACCACCATGAAATCATGTAAAATTAATTTTTTTCCCCTCCCAGCGTGACATCAATGTTGCAACCACTGAACCAGGGCATAGCACAAAACTCTAAAACTCTACCACAGATAAATTGTTTCACTTATGCTGGAAAGCACTGAAAAAGGTGAGAAGTTGACCATAACAGTTTTGATTGCTAGACACATGATGGATAAGGCCTGGAAAAATGATAGCCTTAGCACTCTCTATATATCAGCCATAAGTCGTCACAGGAATTAACAAATTCAATCCTGCCAGACTGAATGTGGGAGCTTCCACCAAACTGTGGTGAATTAACCTTTGAATATTTTGTTCATACTCATGCTGACATCTGTGTCCATAGTGTTCTAAGCAATGCTGAAGTGTTGGCCTGTCAGTATGAGGAAGATAACAAAGAACAACAGCCATCCCCTAGTCACATTGCATGAAGTGAGGTCATCTGTGCATGCCCTATGCTCCTACACCCTCAGAACGGAAATGAATGACGATTTATTCTCAGCACTCATCACCATCGAAAATTCAGTGAACAATACTAGATGGAAGTTGCTCTCCCAGAAGAAAATCATCAATTATTTTTCAAAATGACATGTAACATTTTCATTGGTATATTTTCAATATGTATGTACAAGGTGTGATTCAGAAGTTTCAAGACTGATCCATTTCTGAGTAGGGGAGTGCGTGCGGACCGGTTCCACCGGGTGGGGGAAGTAGTGGGGGATTTCAGGGAATGAACTGACGCTGCGCAGTTGCTTCCGGAACCCTGGAGAGTGCGCATCACTTGCAGTGTGAGTGCATGTCATTGACCTCGGTCGAAAAGTTGGAGAGGCGAAAATGGAGCAGCACTTGGAACAGAGTTATACGATTAAGTTTTGCGTGCAACTGAACAAAATCGCCACGGAGACTCTCGGAATGACTCAAGAGGCCTTTAAGGAAGAAGCCAAGTCCCATGCAATGGTTTTCATGTGGCACAAATGTTTCAAAGATGGCCGTGGGGATGTTGAAGACGATGACCACTCTGGGAGGCCATCATCAAGCCGAATGAATCAAAATGTGGAGAGAGTACGCGAACTTCTAAACAATGACCGTCATCTTAGTACTAGATTAATTGTCAATGAACTGGGACTCAGTCCGAGTACAGTGTGGAGGATTGTGATGGAGAATTTGATGATGCAAAAAGTGTGTGGCAAACTGGTGCCAAAAGGTTTGTTGGTGGATCAGAAGAAATGGTGCATGACTGTTTGCTAGGAAATGCTTCAATGGTCGAATGTTGATCCGAACCTTCCGGAGAAAGTGGTTACTGGTGATGAGACCTGGGTCTACAAGTACAATCTTGAGTCGAAACATCAAACCTCAGAATGGCGCACTGCTTCCTCGCCGAACCCAAGAAAGCTCGCATCAGCACTTTGTGTGTGAAGTGCATGCTGATTGTTGTTTTGGTCAAGTTCAATGTGACAGCATTGCCGCAGCCACCCTACAGACCCGACTTGGCTCCAAGTGACTTTTTCCTGTTCCCCCGAATCAAGATAGGCCTAAAAGGGAAGCGATTTGACTCCATCGACACCATCCAGCAGGCTTTGATGCTAGCCCTTGACAGCATGACACCAGAGGCCTTCCAGATGGGCTACGAACAGTGGAAGATGCGCTGGTAGTGCTGTGTTGATGCTGAAGGATCATATTTTGAAGACTTTTAGTCTGCTGTACTTAAATGTCCAATAGATTTCTAATTCCCACTTAAGTCTTGAAACTTTTGAAACACACCCTGTATGTACCACACATTAATTTAAGAAAAGTTGTATGTACATATGTATGTGCTACAAACTCAGTTTGTTTGAATTTTTCCACCATCCTTCTCAATTATTTGAATTGCTACTATTTTGAACTCTCAGTAATTTGAACTTTTCCCTGGCTCAAGTTTCAAATTATCGAAAGTCAACTGAGATTTTAGCTTCTCTTATACCTTTCCTGTTGGTGGATTGTAGTATTTTGATTACTAGGGTACTGCATCCATCAACAACCAAAAGCAGATGATTTGTCCAATCAAGTTTCATTAATGGTTCATACAGACTGGTTTGTTAATATCACTGCTTGATTAAGTATCCTGCACCATAATGGTGATAAACACTCCATTTGGCTATCACCACTATATGCATCTACATTGTGCAAAGCTATATAACTTGCTATTTTTGAACAGTGTTTGGAACACCTGATTTTGCCATTTTATGCCAGTACAAATTATTTAAATGATATTATCATAACAAGTGTCTAAAAATAAAAGGGCCAATCTACGACCTCCTGTTCAGAGAGAGAGAGAGAGAGAGAGAGAGAGAGAGAGAGAGAGTGTGTGTGTGTGTGTGTGTGTGTGTGTGTGTGTGTGTTGGCGCACACGCGTGGTCAATGTCCTCGCACAGTATATAAGCGAGCGCGCTCTCGCACTACGCTCATTCTGTGTCTTGCTGCTGCACAGGCAACTGCATTGAACGCCGCCAACATGCCCTACAGGAGGTATCGTCGTAGCCGCACAACAGTCTACAAAACCATAGAAAACATTGAACTTATAACAACATCAGGAGACAAGAAAAATCGAATTCCAGTGAAGAGTGTTGCAGCCCACGCTCTCGTCGATGGACCTTGTGTATTTCTTGGATGTTCTCTTAATGTCAGCTTGGATATAAACGGCACTTTCTCACCCTTTTGCATTCCAGTCGGTCAGTTCATGGGTATTGTGTATTTCTTCGATGTTCTCTTAATTTTAGCTTGGATATAAACGATACTTTCTCACCCTTTCACATTCCAGTTGGCCAGTCATGGGTGCACATCTACAGGGGCATCACCACCCTCATTAAAATAATTAGAGGAGAAAGGGGTTAATTTAAAATATTAAAAAGGGAAATACTAAAATATCATTCAGAATGACACTCTTACTCTCCCAATCTCACTCATGTACTCCCTCGCATTCACACTATCATGCAATCTGCAAGATTAAATTTGGTCAAATGTTCTAAAACGTTTTTTTAAAAAAGGGAAAAAGCATGGATATGTTACGAAGAAAGCTAAAATAATATGAAAAAGATATGTGACTGGACGATCACTTACGAAAAAAATAAAAATTGTATGAGCCACCCACTGTGATAACACATTAAAAACTACTCCCTAATACAACGCCTGACAAAAACAAGTGAAGCACTCAGAATACATGGTCGGATAGCAATGTAATTTCATACATGTACACACCATCTGTGGATATATAAATGATTAAGAGTTACAATACGCTGTTATAGGTAGGATGACCAGCCACCATCAGAGTGCATTAGCGTTTTTCATGTTTAGTGTTGTTACCAGGCCTAGTAGAGTATATAAAGGCCACAAACAGAGTTAGATGTTGAGTGATCACAGTGAAAGAGACAGAGATGCTGCACACTCATTTGAGACAGTGTTACAAGCAGCTGACAAAGTCTGAAAAAGGCCTCATTGTGGGTCCCAATGTGGCCATCTGGTTGAATTTCACATTACCCATACTTGTGGAGCATTTGGATGTGACAGTGGCCCATTGTTGGACTGCACAGGAATGTGAGTCCAGGCATACTCTTCGTCAGGGTTACAGTTGACCACATCTCACCACTACAAGGCAGGATTGTCATTTGTGCACCAAGCGTGTCCTAACACCTTTCATATCTACGTCTGCCATCCGAGGACAAGTAATGGACTCCCTGCAACATTCTGTGTCATCCTGCACTGTTAGTGTAAGAGTAACAGCAGTCGGACTATGGAAATATCGTACCATGCGTAGGCTGCAGTCAACAGTATGACACAAATGGCTGCTGTTTCAGTGGTGTTATAACTGGAAAGCACAGACTGTTGATGAATGGCATTGCATTGCATTCATTGGTGAACTGTTTCTCTGCACTACTCTGGATGACCATCATCAGATAGTATGGCAGTAACTGGGAGAGAGATCTCATTCTTTGAAAGTTTTGGAGAGGTACAGTGGTGTTACTCCTGGCATTATGTTATGGGCAGCCATTGGGTACGGCTTCATATCACAACTGGTGACGATCAAGGGAACCTTGATGGCACAACACCCACCCTGTGCCCGCATATCTTACCTATCGTGCTACAGTATTGGGGTGCAATTTTGTGGCTGTCAAGGTCCTCAGATCTTTCCCAGATAGAACATGTTTAGGACTAGCTCAGACTTCAACTCCTCGTCAGTGCCAATATCCATGATATCAAGGCCGTTATGAGGATTGTGGGCCAGCTTGACTTAGGAGAGGATACAAAGCCTTTCCGACTGAATCACTATATGCATCCATGCCAGAGGGGATGCAATGTCATAGTGATAAGTCGTCTCATGCTGTCAAGTTCTTTGTAAATTTTAGCGAGCAAGTTCACTATTCCACACAATATTTGAGGTTGACTTTTCCATGATGTGACATACGCTCTACAAGCCTCCCTTTCAAACTTTAATTCACTGTGTCCATGTCTATTATGACCTTGCAGATCGCAACAACTTTGCTAAAACAACTCTGTCAAGATTGGGTACTCGCCAAGTTGTGTTGTATTTCATAACCATGTTGCTTGACAAGAGGCAGCAGTTCCTGCAAGCAGTGTCCTCCCATGTTTCACCAAGTTCAGTGATTCTGGTAACCCACAAAAAGCCTTCCATATAGAGAAAGATATTAATTTTTCAAATATACAGTCTTCTCTCTTTATGACAGGAAAAACATCTGTAACTACAGTCTTACCTTCTGATCCCGCTTGGTAAGTCTTCCCTGACCTGTGGTTCTGGATGACTTTCCTGAAATCTACCCTTTTTCCTAGACCTCTCCAAGCCTTTTCCTTCACCCCTCTTACTTCTGCCTGAAGAAGGAGCCACTGGCTCCGTAAACTTGCCTAATTATAACATCCTTGTACGTGTGTGTTCTGCCGCCGCTTGGTGAGTAGATTTTTTTATCTATCCAATTATATTATACAAAATTACCTTGCAGTTCACACTTAAATACTTGGTACAGGCTTCATAGAACATACTAGCAGTTAATCTGTGTTGTGTTTCTATTATGTGGTCTCATCTTTGTCTGTGCTTAGGAAGGCTGAAATCAGAACTTCTCTTAATAAGCTGGGTCTTAGTATTACCAAACTGCCAACCGAACCACTGGGAGGTTTTCTTTTCTTTAATTTGGTGTAGCAGGCTTCATGGACATGCCATGATCAGCTAGGGATATATAAAGATTCCACCCAGACAAAGTATCACTAAAAACTGTTTCACCTCAACAGCCATCCACCCCATTGATACACAGAAAACCTGGACGTTGAGATTCTTTAATACAGGTTCGTACTATCCTCATAATCTAGGCAGTGAAGCCATGATTCCCACTTCTTGTCACACAACGCTCTACCATCACGCCATATGGTGTCCACTGAAGCATGCATGGTTTTAGAGGACTGGTGGCCCTCACCAGTCCCTAGCTCAGGAACCCCAGGTTCATCTCTAAAGAGGTTCCAGAGCTATGAAACAAAATTCAATTATAACGAAGAATCCACAAAAACCATGGAATTTAAAGGAGCTAATGTCCTTTTTGGGAAATGTTAATTAGTGTGCTAAACTGAAACGCACCTACTAGACAGTGTGTAAAAGAGAGGTATTTATTTAGCATGTACAACAGAAGTGAAAGAGGTTTCACTAACCAAAAAGGCAACTGACGTGGCCTATATACCTGATGACCTGCGATACATGGAAACGGATACGTCCATAACAGGTACTTCACAGTATAGTATGCCCAGAGCTTTCAAAGATGTTCCTAACAACACACTAACAGTGTGAACAGCAATGGGCAGAGGAAAGCAGCTTCTCTGCCTCTCAAGAAAGCCAGAACATGTAATGGATACTGACATGTAGCAAGTTACTCAGAGGTATGTGTCATGAAAGCTGAGAAATATTTTGCAGTTCACAGCTATTCTCAATGCAGATTAGAATGTAAGGTGGTTCTGGGTTCTAAAAGGTACCAATAACATTGTTCCTTCAAGATGCTATGTTGCCCCCCCCCCCCTCCCCTCCCCAAATGTCAAACCCGATGTCAAAAAATACGAAGAACTTGAATGCAGACAGTATTCACATCTATCTAATGTTACATACACTATGTGATCAAAAGTATCTGGACACCTGGCTGAAAATGATTGACAAGTTCGTGGTGCCCTCCATCAGTAATGCTGGAATTCAACATGGCATTGGCACACCCTTTGCCTTGATGACAGCTTTCACTCTCGCAGGCATACGTTCAATCAGGTGCTAGAAGGTTTCTTGGGAAATTGCAGCCCATTCTTCACAGAATGCTGCACTGAGGAGAGGTATCGATGTCAGTCGGTGAGGTCTGGCACGAATTCAGCATTCCAAAACAACCCAAAGGTGTTCTATAGGAGTCAGGTGAGGACTCTGTGAAGCCAGTCCATTACAGGGATGTTATTGTCGTGTAACCACTCTGCCACAGGCCGTGCATTATGAACAGGTGCTTGATCATATTGAAAGATGCAATCGCCATTCCCGAATTGCTCTTCAACGGTGGGAAGCAAAAAGGTGCTAAAAACATCAATGTAGGCCGGTGCTGTGATAGTGCCACACAAAACAACAAGGGGTGCAAGCCCCCTCCATGAAATCACGTCCACACCATAACACCATCGCCTCAGAATTTGACTGCTGGCACCATACATGCTGGCAGGTGACGTTCACTGGGCATTTGCTATACCCACACCCTGCCATCAGATCGCCACATTGTGTACCATGATTTGTCACTCGACACAACGTTTCTCTGCTGTTCAATCGTCCAATGTTTACGCTCCTTACACCAAGCGAGGCGCCGTTTGGCATTTACTGGTGTGTGGCTTATGAACAGCTGCTTGACCATGAAATCCAAGTTTTCTCACCTCCCGCCTAACTGTCATACTACTTGCAGTGGATTCTGGTGCAGTTTGGAATTCCTGTGTGATGGTCTGGATAGATATCTGCCTATAACACATTACGACCCTCTTCAACTGTCAGCGGCCTCTGTCAGTCAACAGACGAGGTCAGCTTGAACGCTTTTGTGCTGTATGTGTCCCTTCACGTTTCCACTTCACTATCACTATCACATCGAAAGCAGTGGACCTAGGGATGTTTAGGAGTGTGGAAATCTTGTGTACAGACATATGATACATGCGACATCCAATCAACGAACCATATTCGAAATCAGAGTTCCATGGAGTGCCCCCTTCCGCTCTCTCACGATGTCTACTGACTACTGAGGTCGCTGATAAGGAGTACCTGGCAGTAGGTGGCAGCACAATGCATCTAACATGAAAAACTTATGTTTTTGGGGCTGGCCGGATACTTTTTATCACATAGTGTACCTGACAGCAGAATAATATGAACACATTCCTTACAAACTATAGTCACTTTGTTGAGTAGATTCTAGGTAGCAGGTACCATAATAAAGTGGTAGGATTAGTATGTTTGGTGACCACAACAAACCAAATTGACAGTGCAGCATGCAAATGGTTTATTATGAATTACAGTGGGCACAGATCCAGCATTCAATGTTGCAATAGAAGCTGTCTGCTTACAAATGTATAAGCAAGTGGAACAAACATTATAAAACTTTCCAACAACATCAAAATGCATAACCACAAAGATTCCACCCGAAATTACTTTTTTATGCACCACTGGCTCTCAGTAATTGAAAAAGCAGTTCTTACAAGGAGAGAAAGGGAAAGACAACATACAGTCATTCTCTAGGCACTCCCAATCAACATACTCTTGCTTCTACAAATGGGTCAATGGGTACTGGATCTCTACGAAGAGCGTCACCCCACGCTGTGTTTTGATTGGTCATCAACACCAAAACAGAGCATCTGGTACTCACATGCAATCGATATGCAAAACAGCAGGCAGTACCTCTGCATCAATCCTCTCTCTGTCACGCTGAAGTGCTGGGACTACGTGCAGTTATATTTTATGGGGACATTTCTAAATTCAGTGTTACTGGCTGAGGTGGACAGTTTATTCAAATATCTTATGTAGTAAACACACAGTCTACCACCACATAAGCCACTATGCAGGCCCTTAGCAAAATTTAAAAATTTCATCTTTCCACCTGCAAGCTGTTTAGGAGACGTACTCACAGAGGCAACTGTAACACTATTCCTAAGAACGTACAGAACCATATTGATCAATGGGAAAAGCCTGGCAGAAATTATATACAGCTGTCAACCAAGAACTCTATGCATCTAATCGACCCTAAACAATGGATCAAGCAACAAACCTACCCAAACAGCTACAGTCTAGTATTCTGGCTTCATTAGAAATGTTCAGCTGCTATTTGGGATGGATGGAGGCAACACTGATTGCAGCGTGCAGGTCACATACATTACTCACAGGAAAATTGCCCAAGATTTTAAACCAGCTTTACCATCAGTTGTTGGATGACCAGCAGCATCTGCCATTGTCACAGTGTCTACCAGCACTATCTTACAGTTAAGATCAATGAGGGAGTCACTTTTAAGACTCAATGCCCAAATGCATATGGATTCTCTCCATTTAACACACCCGCACTAATTGGGACTTTTAACAATAGGTCCAAGCATTGGGGATCTCATAAGCTCAGATGCCACAAATGTATCTAATCATCTTCCTGAACCCTTCATCTTTACAAGTTGTCATCAAGAACTGATGCCTTGGGGAACCAACATAACTCTACAAAGAACTGCAGCAGCCTCCAGCCACCTTGTTCAATAAGTCACACCCTAATCATTTTGCTACAGAGACTTCCTCACACCAGAGGTGCCACATGCCATGCATATACCCAACAAATAATGATTCAAAATCCAAATTTGATCATTGTGCAGCTTAAAGACTGTGAACATGTATATTAAATGTACAGAAGTTCACAGTGTCTGACTAGTGTTTCTTACTGAGAAATGCATTACTGCCTTCTACACGTCAACCTCACATTTTCAAGATGATATGCAAAGCAACAGTGCATCATATACTGTTACATTTGGACACGAGATGTATCCAGAAAGTTCTTCACATAAGTTACATAACAAATAACGTGTAACCTTAATTGTGATTGTCCTTCAAACTAGTCATCCTGGGAAGATTACAGCTTTCATTGCATTTCTCACAATCACCATGGTGGTTTTTTTTCCCCAAAAAGCACCACTTGTGAATTTCTTTAGATCTCGGAGAGTATTTCTATACATTGAGCTTTCAGCATTTGGTGAGGAATGGCAACTATGCTGCTGCTTGTCAAGAACAGCATGGCTGTTACAGATTTACGAGTGAGCCTGTTTTTGTGACAAAGCCATGAGCAGTCGTTCCAAAATTCTTGTATCTTTCATTGTACATTTTGAAGCAAAATGAGTTTGTGTAGTGTTAGGCTGAAATGATTTATGATGATTAATTCTCTTGGCACTGAAGAATAGGAGATTACTCTTTCACAATTCTGACATATCATCACCTTCTTTCACATTGATGAGTAAGGGCTCCTCTGCAGCAGTGACTGCTGTTTTGATTCCAGATCACAGCCAAAAATCCAAATTTCTACCATCTTTTCTGATAGGAGAGAAGAAAACAAGACAACCTGCAATCTGTATCAAAGCTAAACACAAATTTTCATGTCACTGTTTATTATCATTATGCCAAAAGACAGAGAACAAATTTCACCACAAACAAACAACTTTCAACGTCTCCCTTAAAATCACTCCAAAACCTTATACCACATGTTAAGAACACCTGATTCACATGAAATACATTCTAAGAAATTTAGCCTTACCTGAAAAAGAGCACTTATTTCCGAATACACTGTAATTCTTAGAAGTATATGAAGTACATGTTGCCAAAAATCTCCTGGCACCTCGCTGAATGTCTTCTGTGTGACATCAAACAACATATATAAGAATTGGAGGAACATTGCATCAACATTGTACCCAAGTTTTCTATCAGAATTAATCACTGAAAGAACTGAATGAATTTGAATGTGGTATGATTGTATTGCCTCTCAAGTTAGTGCATTCCATCAGAACTTTCGCAGGGGTCACAGATATTTATTTTCACTGTTAGTGATGTTACTGTAAAATGGAAGTGACAGGGAAGCACTAAAACTAATCACTATTCTGGTAGGCTAAGAACTTGACTGATGGGGACAGCAGAAGTCGAAACTGTTCTATGCAAACCAATCAACAGAAATTCTTGTGAATTATTGGACAGACTTTCTGTTGCAGCATGAATAAAGAGGTTGTTGCTGAGAGGCAAACGGTGGATATGACGTCATAATCGGTCTTTGCAACACGAAGGTTTAAGAAGTAATGATCCATGGTGTATGATACCTACATAGGTTTAGATGAAACTGGAGGACAGTGTGATTGTTTGCGATTTTTTTTTCCTGGTTGGAGCTCAGACCATTGGCTTAAGTTGATGTAAAAAATGAATGCAATAATAAGAAGGAAGATTACATTATAACAACAACCCATCAATGACATGCTGACAAGAGATTCATGACTGAAGAAGAATGAGAAGGAAAACTGACATGTTCTTTTCAAAGGAACTGTTCTGGAATTTACTGTAAGTGATTTATACAAAACACGGAAAACAAGAACATGGATAGCTGACTGGGAATTTTAAGCCCATTTTTCAAAAATGCATGACTAGAGTTTTAACTATTGTTTCCCTTTGTTTGTTAAATTGAACATGCCTGTTTATAAAAATATAAGTTCAATACCCTTTTTATAAGGATAACTGTCTAACTCCTGAAAATAGCCATTAACTGCCGACATCACATCTTCATTTGTAGAAAATCTTCGACCTCCAAGCCATTTTTTCAAGTCTGGGAACAGAAAATAATCTGAGGGGGCTAAATCTGGCGAATAGGATGCATGAGGTAGCAATTCAAACTTTAATTCATTAATTTTGGCCATTGCAATAACAGACTTGTAAAGTGGTGCATTGTCCTGAAGAAACAACACTTTCTTCCTGCCCAAATGCGGCTGTTTTTGCTCGATTTCTTTGTCTAAATGTTGCAATAAGTTCGCATAATACTCGCCGTTAATAGTTTTTCCTTTTTCAAGATAGTCAACGAAAATTATCCCATGTGCATCCCCAAAAACCAATGCCATGACCTTGCCTGCAGATGAAATGGTCTTCACCTTCTTTGGAGTCAGTTCTCCAAATTGTGTCCATTGTTTTGATTGTTCTTTTGTCTTGGGAGAGAAGTGGTGGACCCATGTTTCATCCATGGTTATAAAACAGTGCAAAAAATCAGCTTTGTTGCTGCGAAACTTTGCTAAACACTCAACTGAAACATCTTTGCGACACTGTTTATGCTCGAGTTTGAGAGGATGTGGCACAAAGCTTGCACACAGTTTTCTCATGTCCAAATTTTCAGATAATATGTGATGTGCCACACTTTTTGAAATGCCTACTATGTCTGCTAGCTCGCGTACTTTCAGTCGACAATTATCCAGTACCGCCTTGTGGATTTTCTTCACCATTTCTGGAGTTGTCACTTCATTTGGTCGAGCACTGGGATGGTCGTCTTGGCAGCTGATATGGCCTTGTTTAAACTCAGCTACCCAATATTTTACTGTCAATGAAGGAGCAGATTCTCCCAAAGTAAAATCTAGCTCAGCTTTAATATTGGTTGTGCTGAGGCCTTTCAAAAAATGTATCACATAACGATGACCAATTTTCTCCATTTTCACAAGTTCAGTCACAATGTTCACTATTGATGGCTGCCAAACAAATACTAAATAATGTGGCGCCTTCAAACTTTAAACATACACTTCATAGATCATATTCTTTCTAATCCAGAGATATTTTTCAACAACAACTGCCATCTCTCAGTCAGGCCGGATACTTATGGGACCACCCTCATATAGCTGGTGTCTCTGGAATGAACAGCAAGGGGTATCTGCAGACTTTTGGTCATTATTGTAAAGCAACAATTTAAGTACTTTTATCCTCACCTGATTATCAGTCATCAACAGTTTTGACTCAATTAGACCCATAACATGCTTATTAAAAGGTTCATCAAAGAGTTGTAAACATTCTTGCACTTCTCGACAAGTTAATGAGTCGACCTCTTGAAACTGAAGAAGGATGGCCATTTGAAATGTCTGCATTGTAACTTGGTACGGCTTTTTAAGATAGCCAAGTTTCAATTCACCTGAAACATCAAAGCCACCGTCATATTACTACTAAGTAATACACCAATGCTACCACCACAAACAGCTATTATCATAAGAAATTCTATTCTCAACAACAATTAATGATATCAAGAATGAGAGACGATCTTATTTTTAAATATATGTACAATTATATCTTCTAGGTGTGTAAATCAACTATAATATAAAAGCTACATTGTTATTTTTGTGATTGGTGTTTGATGAATGCTCTTTCTGTTACTAACTACAACATGACAATATATTTTCTTTGCTATATGACAAGTCACAGTGCATAATTATACACTTACTGTGGGAATGAATACATTGTATTACATAACTCCTGCATAAATTAAATAAATAGGGAAAATCTGTTCACAGTCCCACTACCCTCAATCATACATCTGAGCTAGCACTTCATCATTTAAAGAGTTATTAGTGGCGTTCATCTTTCATGTAACATGTCTGATTATTTACAGCAGAGCAGTGAGGACATCTGGGTTTACTGACAAATATCACAACCTTTCTAGGGAAGGTATGGGCAACAGAATGTGCACACTCTTTCAATTTTTTTTTTTTTGCAATGGCAGAAGTGTCAGTGTACACAATGTATGATTGTAAATCACTAGGGCCTTTTACTTGCCATCCATTTGTTTAGTTAAACACTAGACACAGTTTTAAACTATGCAGCCAGTAGCAGTTTCAGAGTGTCACCACACGCCTTACAGTACATACACACTATACACATGCTCTCAGAACAAGAGAGAGAGAGAGAGAGAGAGAGAGAGAGAGAGAGAGAGAGAGAGAAACGGGGGCATGCATGTTATGAAACCAATCAAGATTCCAAAATGCTCATAGATTTCAAGTTGAAAAGAAACAATAATTTCTACAAGCAAAACAATATTTTTCACAGGTGTTATGAGATGTAGGCAAAAAAGAAACTAAGATAATGAAGTTTATCAAAAACCAGATCCTGATTCCAGATTTTCTGAGAGATTAAAAGAAAGCAGTAACAGAAGAAAGAAATCAAGCCACTAATGTATGCCAAACAGTACAGGGCACTAAAATAAATGGGCAGGGAAGAAAAAAAAGGAGGAAGGAAGATTAGGGCTTAACATCTCATTGATGACAAGGTCATTAAAGGCCGAATGCAAACTCTGATGGTAAATTGTTATGAAGATAAATTGGCTGTATATTTTTCACAAGAACCACCCTAATAAGTGAATTAAGGAGATCAAACAAAACCTAATGCTGAATGACCCTTTACCAATTACGATCCCCAGCCTTCCAAATACCAAGACAGTGTGAAACTATATTGCCACTGTACTCTCATAAAAGGTATACCAGGATGTATACATGAACAAGGAGGAGGACAAGATTTCCCAGTTAAAAATACACTTTTTCTCAGGTGAAAATACACTTTTTTCAGGTGAAAGTACATTTTTTCCATATTGACAATATACTTTCCCTTGGAGCTATAAAACTTATGAGTCCTCTGAATGGTGAAGGTTTTATACACTGGCACAGAACTTCCCGGCACTTAAGGAAACACAACCCAGCATACAACAACAGGGTTTGGAAAGATCTTTGATGTACAGCAATATTTAAACTGACTATTTTTATATTATGAAAGTAGAAACATGAATTTCATTAATTACAGCACAGTAGGCTCTGTAGAACTGAAATCAAGATTGAGGTGCACTTTTGTCAGCCAGTAATAGTTCATGTCACATGATCTTGCAAGCCAATGACAGCAGACACTCAGAGCACAGGACACGTGATGTACTCAGCCAATAGCAATATCACTGTTAAGTGGTGCAAACACACAAATGAAAAAGTTAATGGTTTAACATTAATACACATACAGTATACATAAAGGGTGACAATTATTGAACTATATGAAATAAAATCATCTTAACTTCTGAACAGTTTGTGTTAGGATGTTCAAATTGCATGGTTGGCCATGGGGCATGATGGGAATTTGAATGCACACGCCTTGTTGTTGTCAGCCACTTTCATTTGGACAGGTTTGTCAGTTAGCAAAATTAGCACACTTAGGGGAGTGAGAATCCGCATTTCGTGATGGAGAAGTCTCTTCGCCCTCAACGGGTGACTGTGGTGTGCAAAGGCCAGTCACAGAATAATTGGTGTGATATTCCTTGATGGCACAGTGACTACCGAATGGTACGTGAAGGTTTTGGAAGACTATTTCATCCCCATTATCCAAAGTGACCCTGATTTTGACAAGGTGTGGTTCATGCAAGACCGAGTTCAGTCTCACTGAAGTAGGAGAGTGTCTGATGCCCTGGAGAAGCATTTTGGGAACAACATTCTGGCTCAAGTGCACTCAGAGGCCACTGGCATGGGCCTCAATTGGTCACCATATTCTCCGAATCCAAACACATGTGACTCCTTTTCGTGGGGCTATATTAAAGACAAGGTGTACAGCAGTAATCCCAAAACCATTGTTGAGCTGAAAACAGCCATTTCAAGAGGCCATTGACAGCATCGATGTTCCGACACTGCAGTGGGTCATGCAGAATTTCACTATTCGTCTGCGCCACGTCATTGCCAGCGACTGCAGGCATATCAAACATGTCATAACCTAAGTCCAAATATCTGTAGTGATGAGTGATGTTTACATTTTGTGCTCCCCCCCCCCCCCCCCCTCCCCACCACACCCTGCAGGTAGACTGAGGGAGTAATGGTGAGCAGCAGTTCCAGTGGGAGGTAAACATGCCAAACTGAAATTGTTATTTTTCGATAACGCTCTCTGGAACAGTTGCAGACAATTTTTATTCAAAGGTTTGGAGCTGCCATCCATGTATGAACACAAAAAGAACTTCACTTCTGCTTCAGAAACATTATCACAAGTAGCATTGGGACGCTTTAAGTCTGAGGCGACATGTTGGAGGTTCGTGTTCTTTTGAAATGTGTTTATAAATTTGATTTTTCCCTGTAGAAAAATGTAAGAGTTTGAGTCACAGCCATTGAAGGTGTGAAGAAATAACACATGGTTTTTGGCTTCTTCAGAGAACTTAGAACTGTTGGGAGTGTAAATGAATGTGTCTTGGTTGCCTTTTCCAGATTTCATCAGGAAGATATTTGTTCCAAGTTCTTCCTGCCCACTATTATCAGCTATGTGGTCAGTAAGTACCAAAAAATCAGTATCTTCCTTGACAATGAAGATGTCTCCCTGTCTCCACTTTCCTATGGCTGTGCCAACAATGTAGGGATCTGCAGCCTCAATGGCCTGCTTGACCTGGTACCCTTCACTATAGAATTTTTCTGTCAACATTGAGATAAGACATTTCTTATTAAACTTGTTTATTAAGAAACATTCTTTTGGCAGAGTTGGTGAGATTGTCTCATTAAATAAAACAGATATGGGTGACATATCTAAAGCTCTTCAGGCAAGTTCAGCATATTTTATGTTTCAATCCTTAGGATATCCATCAAACACTATGGTGCAATTGGACCAAAAGTGTTCTCTGACGTACTTCACGTACTTTATAAAGATGAAGGAAAACACATTATCAGTATTCCACAGAACTGGGCGTAAGTAGCACCCACAGAACTGGGCGTAAGTGGCACCCACCGTAAGTGGCACCCACCGTCAAGGATGAAGTCTGTGTTGCTTGTGATTGTAGCAGTGGGATCTAATTTTCTTGTCTTGTGCATTATTCCATCGTCATCAAAAAGAGGTAATGGACATGGGGCTAACTCAAAGGCTGTTCTGGTGACTTCAGATGGAAAGGAACTGGATGGAAAATTTTAGCAGGACTGACAAGGACTGGTTCAGCACTCATCTCGACTGTACACTTCACGACTCATAGAGGGACTACTTGGTTCTTTCTCAGGAGCTGCACTCGCTTAAAGTTTTTCCCTTGAGCATTTTCCAACCTTTCTCCCTTTTTTCATAAGCCTCTGGGCAGTTGATCTTATCTGCCCTCTACACACACTCCAGTATTATGTAAATGACAGTTGTGTCTTACGAGAATGGGTCATGAAAATAAAACCACTTACTGAATTTCTACACATCAGTGTTATTAAATTTTAATGTTTGGGCAAATGTAGATAATCTGGCATTCAAAAGTAATTTGACTTCACAGAAAAGTCTTAGCAGGAAGTTAGGCCTATGAAAACTTTCACATGTTTTTATTTGTATCTTCACAAAGGAGTGAGTGAATTTTAAAATTTGTGAGCTTTTTTACACTAATTTGACGCTCTACAAATTCCACACATGACACTCTTCACTTGGAGCAGCCATTTCTGATCGTTACAGGCATTGGAAAATGAGCATAACCCACTTTTCTGACAATTCGGCAAAAACTGACAACTGCATGTGGCTAAATGACTGAAATGATTTTAACAATCAAGTCGGTTAATCAACGTGGATATTTATGCTCTTTCACCTTGGTGTTTTGGGAATTTTTTGTACGATGTATCTTTTCGAGTCCAAAAATTTTGTGGTTTTTTGGCTCTCAAAAATTTAGCACACACAAGAAACTGTCACACACTCATTTAACTCTTATTTGGGTTGCCTAATGTAGATTAAAATTATTTCACACTTGTGCACATCTATTGGTCAGTGTGGACTCTTTTCATGCTAGTTTTCCTGGGCTATGGTGCAATGACAGAGAATACATGCAACTGTATTACTGGCAAACTTGCAGCTATAACTTTCTCATGTACACAAGCTGAGTGAATAAAAGCCAAAGAATCCTTGATGGACTGTTACATTATTAGCAATATTGCCTTGTTTAACTGCATTTACATCTGACCATTAATTTGTGCAAATTTTAACACAGTATAATTTTCATGGGACATACTAAAATACTGTCGTGTAATGTCTCAAATATGTACTTTTGCCCACTGCATGACTACGAGGAATAGTTGTGCAGAGTAGTTTTACGTATGTGTCCTTATGATTGATTATGGAAAGAAAAGAAAAGAAAAAAGGGTGAAACCCAACTTCTCACAAAATATATTCATATAATGGGACAGAAAGATTTAAGTTACAGTATTCCAAGCTATGGCAGATACAAATATTGCTACTCTCCCAAGGTCTTCAACGTTTTCATGGCTGGTACAAGTATTTAAGCTATAAGCAGAAAAGTCCAAAATTAAAAAATGCTATTTTCATCATACCTTGACTAAGATGATGCAGCCATGTCAGTTTCCTCCCGCTGAATCCTTTATGATAGAATGTTTCAAACTGAAATTTAAAAGAAAGATAGAAGAAGAAAATTAAACTCTTATAGCATACTGTAGCACTTATAATTCCATGACAATTATTACCAGTATCACACAGTCTACGAAAGACTAAAATTATATTCACAGAAAGTTACCAAATGTCACTAGAGTGGAACCACTTTGTATACACTCATGAACAACTGGTTGAGAGATAATCGGTGTGTTGGATAGAGCAGATCCTGTGACCACAGTCAAGGGAATATCTGAGAGTCATGTGACAAGGGTGTCATCAGACTTACTGGCCATTTCTAATGCAGAACATCAGCCCATTTTATAGTGTCCACTCATGGATACATGAGACATGAACCACTCCTCCTCCAAAGCCTCTGAGGTTTCCACATGCCACTGTGTACTGTGCATTCTGAGTCAGTCAGTTCAGGAAAAAACTGAGCAACACTGTGTTGATAACAGAACTTGCCATTTCAATGCTGGACAATGACGACGACTACAATGATGACGATGACAACAACAACAACCAGGGAGCAGTCTTATGATCCAGTGCCATCATCTCACTATGGGGTATAGCAGCCATTTCTCCGCCCCTACATGTGTTCCTCTGCTCGTGGCATGCCACACAGCAGAGAGATTAGTATGGGCATACCGTATTTACTTGAACCTGAGCCACACCTGAAAAATGAGACTTGAAATCAAGGAAAAAAATTTTCCCGAATCCAAACCGCACCTGAAATTTGAGACTCGAAATTTAAGGGGAGAGAAAAGTTTTAGACCACACCTCCAAATCGAAACAAAGTTGGTCCACTGTAACATGAGACACAATTTAGGTTGAATGTATGAAATAAAGCTATAGTAGTTTGGTTCAAGTCATAAGCTTACCAGTTAAGCTTCTGCTATGTGTCAGGCGCGCCTTCCGTATTTATACGGGTACCCTCCCTTTTCCACGTGTTTAGTATGGTTTGAATCGATTGCTTATTTTGCTTTGATCTGATAAGTGCTGTTCTCTTTGTTATAGGTGTCATGCATTGTTTGTCACATTCTGATAATGAGTGTTTACAACCTGTCGCCACTCACGGCATGGCTTGCTTCTGTGCGCCCTACCGTCGCTTACAATCAAAAAAAATTAACAAAACCATGGCAAGAGACTGCTATTTATTGTTACTTTTACTACTACTTTCTTTGATAATGATCAACAAGAACTAAATAATAGACTGCGTATGATAGAAGATGTTCTGAACGAGAGTTTAACGAAAATTTTTCTCCATCTGAAAATCTTTGCAGACGTCTCTTTAGTACATTACATTCTGCACAGAAGTTAGAGTCAACTTAGATTTAAAAATCTAGTCAGTTGTTGTGCTTCATTTCTGACTGTATCACTATTCAGCATAAGAATAATACAAATACAAATATAAATATGATATGATATTTATATTCTTCCCCTTTTGCTGTTGTCTCACTGTAGTTTCATAGTTTATTAGGCAGACAGGATTTAAATAAGATAGTAGCAAACACGAAAGAATACATGGCATAATGTTTACATCTGCATTATTCTTATGGCGAAGAGAATGCTGTATGTGATTCATGATTCATAGAAGTTCCTATTAGCAACCATGTCTTGTCACAGGTAGGAAAAAATTCAGAACGTAGAGTTGGCCATATTGACATACATCCCAATCCTGCCAGTCAGATTTTCGTAGTAGATTTTTAGTATTGACTTCAAATGCAGAGTGTGTTGTTGTTGTCTTCAGTCCGTAGACTGGTTTGATGCAGCTCTCCACGCTTTTCTATCCTGTGCAATGCAGAGTAGCAACACTTATAAAATAAGAATGAAAATAACTTAGAAATTAAACGCTGAAATTTAAAACAAAATTTTATTAGGTTTGTAATACATCTTATATTAACTGTTTAAAATGCCAGTCATGATTCTGAATCACTATCACTCAATTCTTTGTTGCTCATTTCTTCACACAGAGCATTGTCCTCCGTACCATCTAGTGCGTTGGATATTGAACATTTTTTAAATGCTTGTTGCACAGTCAGATTTGGAACACACTTCCATGCATCATAAATCAATTGGCACACTTGTGACAAACTTACGCATTTTACACGTTCTGTTGGTGTCAGTTGTCTGTCGCTTTTCGAAAGCCACTCTGTGTACATGGGATTAAGCTTGTCCTTAAATGGTTTATTCAAACAGACGTCAAGTGGTTGCAGAATTGGCGTCATCCTGCCTGGAATTACTTCTGAGTCTGTTTTGCTTTCCTCTAATTTTCGTTTTACTGCAGGTGTCGTATGGCCTGCGTATGCATCTGATACCAACAGACTGCGTAAACCAAGCATTGCGCCAGGACGACGATTCCACACATGCCTAATCCATTCCAGCACCATGTCCTCTGAAAACCACCCAGTTCCGGTTGCTCGTACAATTACAGTTTTTGGAAACACTTCCGATTTCGGTAAAGTCTTTCGCTTGAAAACTATGAATGGGGTAATTTATGTCCATCTGCTGTGCAAGCAAGCATGATGGACATCCGCTGTTTTTCACCCCCTGATGTGAGAACACTATTGTCTTTCTTTCCTTTGGCATCAACTGTATAATTTGACGGCATGTCAAAATACACAAGAGTTTGGTCAGCATTTCCTATCTGACCAAGAAGGTATTGCTTTTCTGTGCGCCGCCTAATTATGAAGCACTGAAATTCCACAAGTTTTTCTTCATACTTTTTCGGCAGCTTCTGTGCAACTGAAGTTCACCTCTGAATTGAAAAAACCCAGCGCTTCATAAACAGATCAATCCAGCTGCGACTAGCCTTAAAATTTTTGATGTTTTGCTTTCTAGCAATTTCATGTGCCTTAATTTTTAAAATGTCGGTGTTCACAGGCAGGAGTTTCTGATGCTGTTCCTTAACAAATACATTTCAAATCACTTCTAGTGCATGATATCGGCCACACTTTGGCCCACTAAATGCTTTCCTGCTACTCGAACGTTCAAATAATTTGTCTCTCTGCAGTCGCCATCGCCTGATGTTGCTCTCACCAATCCCGTATCGCAGACCTGCAGCACGATTAGAGCTTTGTTCCGCAAAAGAAATAACGCCCCTCTTGAATTTGGCACTATAATGAAAGCGCTTCATTATGGTTCACTAACACGAACAAGCACTTCACAAAATTCCACGAAACAATAGGTGCTGCTACATGAAATCTTAATGAACCCTAGCGTATAAACTCGTGCAATAATCCTAAAGCCTTGTGCATTGTTGGTATTTTTGTGTAAAGCAATATATTTTTGTTGCTATGAATATTTGAAAAGCTGCTACATTCGAAGACGAACAATACGGAATTTCTATTTACTTCGTTGGATAATGTATGAAAATGCAGTGGTCAAAACTCGGGGAGAGAAAAAAGCTCGTCTTCTAACTTTTTTTTTAAATTTATATACTGACGCGGAGGTTTTGGCACCAGTATTTATCTTTGTGCCTGCAAAGCATGCCTGTGTACTGCTACGTATATTCGATGGCAGAAGTCAGTTGTGGCGGCACCTACCAACATTTTTCAGAACTTCCGCTTACTTTGCACTTGATTCTAAGCTGCAGGCAGTTTTTTGGATTACAAAAACCGGAAAAAAGTGTGGCTTAGATTCGAGTAAATACGTTACTTGAAGCATGGAAGGAGATCACCTGAATTGATGAATCTTGAGTCTCATTATTCACAGAAGAAACAAAATGAGTAAATCACATAGGGTGAGGCATCTTACTTGCCAATAGGACACTGTCCAGGTCGTGTTCGTATACAGTTAGTGTTGTTGGTGGTCGAATGGTCATGTGGCAGGATGGTTTTTCAATATTTTTGATGTCTCATATGGTTCAGGCCACAATACAGTTGCACTGCCTTCAGGATGATGATTATACATGGTGTCTCTACTTGAATTTCTCATGACTATACTGAGTGAAGAAAAAATGTTGCACTTGGAGGTCAATATACGATTCCTCCTCCATGATTCAAGACAATAGGTTACCTAGCAAGATCAGATCAGGTGCATTTTGAAAACACGTTTAAAAATGAGGTGTTGGCAACACTATCACATCGTGCAGCGCATCTCAGAGGAACATGTTTTACATGTTCATTCCCTAGTTCTCATCATTTATATGCAGGATACCATTTTGTCACATGACAACAGCCTATCAGATGACAGTGGGATCCATTAAACTGCATGCATGTGTCTGTAAACTGCACAGTGCACAACCACAACTGGTCCTGTACAGTTCATGTATGGCAACTTCATGGTGGAGTAGACAACAATGAATATATCAATATATTTTTGGTGCTAGGTGCATCCGATAACCAAGCTGCTGCTGCTGCTGCTGCTGCTGTTCAGTACCCTCAAAAGTGCCATTCTGATAAGAATGGAGGGGAAGGGGTAGGTGGAGGGGGAGAGCACGAATGCGACTCAAACAATGGTGAGACTGCACGTCTGTTCCCCACGGCACTGTCTCATCTCACTGAGACAATGGAACAGCTTTGACACAATGCAGAGTTCATGGTATTTGTTATTGGCCACACTGCACGCAGTACAGCATTGCCAGAGCCTTGTTTTTTAAAACTGCATTTCTATTCAACCTACTGGTGGGACTAGGTTTTGCTAGATACAGTTTTGTCGTGAACTGGGATGAGGAATTGCATGCCAACTGCCAAGTGCGGCATTTTTTATTTACCCTGTATATGGTTAGTAAAATTATTGCTGGCATTTTTTAAATGTGAAACTTAAAATTTCACTAAAAATCAGCATATACTCCCATATAATGCAAACTTATTGCCAACAAATATTCATGGAAACTGCAACACCAAGAACAGTACATATGACTGAAAAGAGCTGTAACATTACTAATTAGAGTCATGAGAATATACAATAGATTAAGATTTGAGAACTGTACATAAGCTTTATCTTTGAGAATTCAGTATGCTGTGAAGTCTCCCTGAAATCTAACCCTCTAAATATTGTGGTAGGAATGGATATGTTCCTCGTTAATGTTTCTCCTTACAGTTTACAAGTGAGTCGACAAAGCATCAACAGTGTTTGTTCCTCTGAAGGTGGTTTGCAAATTCCTCGGCACATGAGGCTGGGCAGTATCCTCCTGAAATATGGCATGGCACCTGAAGTAGAAGCAGTACCTCAGACTACAAGACTTTCATAAGTCATCAGATTACTCTCAGTAAAGGAGAGTTGGAAAAATGTCACTTTGTTCCAATTTACATTTTGTTCCTTACTTCTTAAATTTAAATAGGAGAGCAACAGTAAAATGGGAAATAAATAAATAAAACAACAAGGATGTTAATTCCCGAAATGTAAATTTTATGTAGGTTATGCTATCATCACATCCTTCAACTGCATACAGCACCCCTCCCAACAAAACCCATGACTTAAGCAGGATGTAACACAGAATGAGTGTGCTGTACTGATTCAAGACACTGGAGAAACAGTATTCTGAAAATTGTGGGATGGTTCCTTTGAAAAGGCCACAGCTAACTTCCTGCATGATCCAAGCTAGTACTCCGTCACTAATGACCTCATTAAGTTAAACATCAATCTTCGTTTACAGGCAGTTCTAAGGTTACTGTCTTGCCATCAATTTGCATAGTTACATATTAGGTTGGTGCACAAGTTCCTAATGTTTCTTCATAAGTTTAATAAACCCAACAGATACACATAGCAGACACTTTAGTCATCAATAATATATTCTCCTCTAACATTTACATCAGTCTGCAGTAGTTCACCACACTCTCACTGTTCCACTAGATGTACAGTATTATCCTTTTTAGGTGTGCATAGGTCTTTGTACAGGGAATTGCTGCTTTGTTTAGGGCCAACCATTCCTTTCTTTTCCTTACAATAGAATAAAGACATCATTTCTCATCACCAGTAACGATACAGTATAGTAATGGGTGGTACTGTTTATGGTTGGTTGGTTTATTTGGGAGAGGGGACCAAACAGTGAGGTCATTGGTCCCATCACATTAGGGAAGGATGCGGAAGGAAGTCAGCCGTGCCCTTTCAGAGGAACCATCCCAGCATTTGCCTGAAGTGATTTAGGGAAATCATGGAAAACCTAAATCAGGATGGCCGGACACAGGTTCGAACCATCGTGCTCCCAAATGCAAGTCCAGTGTTGTCACTTGTGAGCAAGCAGAGATGCACATAAGGCCACCTGCTGATTTTGTGATTTTGGTTTAGAGCACACGGTATCCACACACCTGATTTTTTATCCTTCCCCACTGCATGCAAATGTTGTACAGTGGTGGAATGATCACAGTTCATCACATATGCCAGCTTCATCAAACCCCAAAGGTCTTCCTGAACATGGAGAGTCACTAATGTCAAAATGATCCTCCTTAAAATGAGAAAACAATTTTCTTGTCATGCTCTGTCCAATGGCATTATCCCCATACAGAGCGCAAATGTTTCTGGCTGGCTCCATTGCTGTTAATCCTCTATTGAACTCAATGTCTGTCCGAAATGTTCTGATTTCTCCACTTGGCACTCCAGTTTCTAGCATCCACAGTCCCACTCACTATCTCCAAGTGACAATATGTAAACTCAAATAGCAATATTGAACTACAAATTAATAAATGAGAATTGATAAATAAACCCATAGCAAGCGGTATACCAACATGCAAAACAAAAATGCTACCAACTTATGAGCCAACCCAATAATAACTTAAAGAGAGAATTCTACAGACTGTTGTTCTCCACTTTCAGCATACTATCAACCTCATTTCAATTTTTTCTTTTTTCGAAAAAGAAAAAAAATGAGCGCCACAAAGCTCTATATTTAAAAACTAAATACTTTTCAAACACTACACAAAATGACAATAGTTACAGCTAAGTGAACCAAACTAATACAGAGAGCTACAAACAATGGTTCAAATATATCTCGTCTCCATTTGCTTCCTATTACATAGAAAATAAACACTAAATTTCCAATTAACATAACAATGTCTCAACCATTTTACAAATGTTACAGTAACCATGTTGTACTTGTAGTGGAGTAGAGGCTTGGACGATAATGAGGCAAGTAATTGGAATGATGAAACTGTAAATCAATCCAGAAAGACTAGTGTAACTGGAGGTGTACTGCCAGGGATTTCAGGTTTGAGTTTCAGTTAGCACATAATGAACTTGTCATATAATTATATATATATTATTTTGCCAGTCTTTTGACAAAAGAGTGAAGTTAAGAGACTCTCGCATTACACCCATGACAAGTTAAAAATGTATCCCGAAATACCAGTCAGTCATATAAGAAACTTCCTATGAACAATTATACAATGATGTCAGTCATGACACAGTTTATAACAGATACTGAATATAAAGCTGAGTAGAAATCCCAAACCTGTCAGCAAATAAAAACAAGGCCTCCTTAAAGTGAGAATTAACAGAAATGTTGCATACAGCTCCAAACATTTACCAAGTGAGAAAACTTTTTAAGCAGACAGACTGAAGTGATCTATTTTCATCAGGAGTAGTGTGAGGGAGCTTACTAGGCTTGATTTGCTGACAACATTGACTATAAAGCAAGATTAGAATTTAATGTTCCATCAATGACAAGGGCATTAGAGACTGAGAAGCTCAAAATGGGGAGGATAGGGAGGGAAACCTGCTGTACTTTTTCAAAAGAACTATCCTGGCATTAGACTGAAATAATTTATGGGAATCACAAATTGCCAAAAACCAAAATTTGGGTGACTGATTGTGGATTTGAACTGCTGTCCCACCGAATATTAGTCCAGTGTCATACCACAGTGCCACCTCGGTCGGTAAGACTCACTAGAGTTTGTAGGTTCCTATTCTCAAGAGTCACTGTCTAACACACACAATGTTCCTTTTCAATGCCGACTTAATACTGAAAGAGGGTAACATTTGCCGGTATGCTACTTACACCACTGATTGATGAGCCCTCTTGGTTGCTGTATCACCTAGCTCTGTTTTTAATTTATTGTAGTCACCTGGGTAAACGGACAACATTTCTTCTTTCAATTATGTACCTACTGAACTGAACCACGAGCAATTTGGATGATTCTATTTGGGGAGTAAGTTGGGATTTACAGGTGCCAAATACATGAAGAGCGCAAATCGACTGGAAATTCTCACAATAATGAAGTATGTTCTACACTCTTCAGCAGTACATATAGTGAATTTTGATCCCCTATAGATCCAAAAGACAACCACAGAGAAGTAAAGCAGTAATCCAGACCTATTAGCAATTGCTAGAATAAAATGACAACACCGAACGAAATTACTAACATGCATTTAGATAGAAAACGACAAATGTCAGCTTTTAATTCTGTGTGTCTTAGGTCTCTGAGCTGATCTTACTAGTGCCCCATTCCATTCCCATGCTCCCCGCATAGTAAAAAGTTCTTATCATATAATAGTGGGACTAACCAGACTTGCTCAGCTAAAGGAAATAAATGGCTACAGACAGCCAAAAAAAGGTACAGTAATGTTGCATTGTGTTAAAGGTTACGTAATTTTTAGTTCAGTTACTTCCTGTACCATGCAACACAATTGTGATTTCTCCATATAATGTGAGATGAGTCAGTCTTGCAATTTTCTCAGTGAAAAATATGGTTAAGTATTATAAGTGCTGGCCACTTACATGATTATCTTGTATATAAATCATTGTATGTGATATTCTTTTACAGAGTTGGAGTAACTGTCGGGGAGATGTAATTTAAGTTTGTGTTTGAGGTTAATTTTATATTTCTCTCTCTTAGATGTATGTGGCAGGCCATTTACATATAACAATAACAACAGCAGACCTACTAGTAATCCCGCCACACACTTTAAGTGCTTATTCCCCATTCTGAAGATGATGTTTTGTTGTGTTGTGTTCTCTCCTTGGGTTTCTTAATGTGATACACCGCATTCTTTTAGTCACATAGGATTTTAACTCATTACCAATAAGTTCTCTGCTATGATAATATTTGAGATTTTCTAGGAGAATGTTATGAACTGCACAATAAAATGTTTTAGACAAGTCACAGAAAATAACAGATGGCAGTATTTTGTCGTTTAAATTTTGTGTAATATAATTTACAGATTTAAAAGTAGCATTGTTGTCTGGAAAGAACCTTTTGAAATCCCAACTGAGACTAATAATTTTATTTTGGGATAGGCATGTGATGTTACTGTCTAGCATCAGCACTACTTTCCTGGCCAAACGATTAATAAAGTAACTTGACGTAATTTACCAGCACTGAGTATTGATGAAACCAAAAAAGTGACAATTCTGAAAACTGCACAACCCCAACAGGAATGAACCACATTTCTTTATCACAATGTATGCAGGTTTCTCCCTCAATGTGAAAATCTGAATAATGCAGTTGACCCATCTCCCATTTTACACAGTCCATAAGATGTACCCGTGGTCTAGGGTTAGCGTCTTTGATTCATAATCAAAACGTCTTCGGTCCCGGGTTCGATCCCCGCCACTGCCTAAATTTTGATAAATAATCAGCATTGGCGGCCGAAGACTTCTGGCATAAGAAGTCAGCCTCATTCTGCCAACGGCCTTGTCAAAGAGGGGGGGAGGAGCGGATAGAGGTTCAGGGCACTCTCTTGTCCTAGGGGTGGGAAATTGCCCCTAAAGGCGGAAGAATCAGAAAT
Source organism: Schistocerca americana (assembly GCF_021461395.2). NCBI lineage: Eukaryota > Metazoa > Arthropoda > Insecta > Orthoptera > Acrididae > Schistocerca > Schistocerca americana. The sequence continues at coordinate 652,143,653 of NC_060130.1, read as the reverse complement.
GATCAACGACATGAGGATGCAGAAGGCAATGGAAACCACTGCATTAAAGACACGTACCATGTATCCACAGGACATGTGACCTGTATTTGAAAAAGTGTCATGATGATCTCACCATTGGCGAAAGATTCCGGAATAGTCCCCCATTCGGATCTCCGGGAGTGGACTGCCAAGGGGGAGGTTACCATGAGAAAAAGATTGAATAATCAACGAAAAGATAACGTTCTACGAGTCGGGGCGTGGAATGTCAGAAGCTTGAACGTGGTAGGGAAACTAGAAAATCTGAAAAGGGAAATGCAAAGGCTCAATCTAGATATAGTAGGGGTCAGTGAAGTGAAGTGGAAGGAAGACAAGGATTTCTGGTCAGATGAGTATTGGGTAATATCAACAGCAGCAGAAAATGGTATAACAGGTGTAGGACTAGTTATGAATAGGAAGGCAGGGCAGAGGGTGTGTTACTGTGAACAGTTCAGTGACCGGGTTGTTCTAATCAGAATCGACAGCAGACCAACACCGACAACGATAGTTCAGGTATACATGCCGAAGTCGCAAGCTGAAGATGAACAGATAGAGAAAGTGTATGAGGATATTGAAAGAGTAATGCAGTATGTAAAGGGGGACGAAAATCTAATAGTCATGGGCAACTGGAATGCAGTTGTAGGGGAAGGAGTAGAAGAAAAGGTTACAGGAGAATATGGGCTTGGGACAAGGAATGAAAGAGGAGAAAGACTAATTGAGTTCTGTAACAAGTTTCAGCTAGTAATAGCGAATACCCCGTTCAAGAATCACAAGAGGAGGAGGTATACTTGGAAAAGGCCGGGAGATACGGGAAGATTTCAATTAGATTACATCATGGTCAGACAGAGATTCCGAAATCAGATACTGGATTGTAAGGCGTACCCAGGATCAGATATAAACTCAGATCACAATATAGTAGTGATGAAGAGTAGGCTGAAGTTCAAGACATTAGTCAGGAAGAATCAATATGCAAAGAAGTGGGATACGGAAGTACTAAGGAATGACGAGATACGTTTGAAGTTCTCTAACGCTATAGATACAGCAATAAGGAATAGCGCAGTAGGCAGTACAGTTGAAGAGGAATGGACATCTCTAAAAAGGGCCATCACAGAAGTTGGGAAGGAAAACATAGGTACAAAGAAGGTAGCTGCGAAGAAACCATGGGTAACAGAAGAAATACTTCAGTTGATTGATGAAAGGAGGAAGTACAAACATGTTCCGGGAAAATCAGGAATACAGAAATACAAGTCACTGAGGAATGAAATAAATAGGAAGTGCAGGGAAGCTAAGACGACACGGCTGCAGGAAAAATGTGAAGACATCAAAAAAGATATGATTGTCGGAAGGAAAGACTCAGCATACAGGAAAGTCAAAACAATCTTAGGTGACATTAAAAGCAACGGCGGTAACATTAAGAGTGCAATGGGAATTCCACTGTTAAATGCAGAGGAGAGAGCAGATAGGTGGAAAGAATACATTGAAAGCCTCTATGAGGGTGAAGATTTGTCTGATGTGATAGAAGAAGAAACAGGAGCCTGTTTAGAAGAGATAGGGGATCCAGTATTAGAATTGGAATTTAAAAGAGCTTTGGAGGACTTACTGTTGTGACTTGGCAAAACAGCCAAGTCACTATGAGAGGAAGCCGGAAGGCACGCGCTTAAGCTCACGCAGATTGGCGTGAGGTCTGGAACAAGGTAAAGTAATTATCCTATAAAGAAAAAAAACATAGTTCTTGGAATACTTAACTTTAATCCACAATTGGAGAACATCGCTCTTCTTTAGACATTATTACACTCTGAATATAAACTGGTAATGGCGCCTTGCTAGGTCGTAGCAAATGACGTAGCTGAAGGCTATGCTAACTATCGTCTCGGCAAATGAGAGCGTATTTGTCAGTGTAGCATCGCTAGCAAAGTTGGCTGTACAACTGGGGCGAGTGCTTGGAAGTCTTTTTAGACCTGCCGTGTGGCGGCGCTCGGTCTGCAATCACTGACAGTGGCGACACGCGGGTCCGGCGTATACTAATGGACCGCGGCCGATTTAAAGGCTACCACCTAGCAAGTGTGGTGTCTGGCGGTGACACCACACTTACGGTCAAATAAGGCAGAAGGGATAGATAACATTCCATCAGAATTTCTAAAATCATTGGGGGAAGTGACAACAAATCGACTATTCACGTTGGTGTGTAGAATATATGAGTCTGGCGATATACCATCTGACTTTCGGAAAAGCATCATCCACACAATTCCGAAGACGGCAAGAGCTGACAAGTGCGAGAATTATCGCACAATCAGCTTAACAGCTCATGCATCGAAGCTGCTTACAAGAATAATATACAGAAGAATGGAAAAGAAAATTGAGAATGCGCTAGGTGACGATCAGATTGGCTTTAGGAAAAGTAAAGGGACGAGAGAGGCAATTCTGACGTTATGGATAATAATGGAAGCAAGGCTAAAGAAAAATCAAGACACTTTCATAGGATTTGTCGACCTGGAAAAAGCGTTCGACAATATAAAATGGTACAAGCTGTTCGAGATTCTGAAAAAAGTAGGGGTAAGCTATAGGGAGAGGCGGGTCATATACAATATGTACAACAACCAAGAGGGAATAATAAGAGTGGATGATCAAGAACGAAGTGCTCGTATTAAGCAGAGTGTAAGACAAGGCTGTAGCCTTTCGCCCCTACTCTTCAATCTGTACATCGAGGAAGCAATGACGGAAATAAAAGAAAGGTTCAGGAGTGGAATTAAAATACAAGGTGAAAGGATATCAATGATACGATTCGCTGATGACATTGCTACCCTGAGTGAAAGTGAATAAGAAGTAAATGATCTGCTGAACGGAATGAACAGTCTAATGAGTACACAGTATGGTTTGAGAGTAAATTGGAGAAAGACGAAGGTAATGAGAAGTAGTAGAAATGAGAACAGCGAGAAACTTATCAGGATTGATGGTCGCGAAGTCAATAAAGTTAAGGAATTCTGCTACCTAGGCAGTAAAATAACCAATGACGGACGGAGCAAGGAGGACATCAAAAGCAGACTCGCTATGGCAAAAAAGGCATTTCTGGCCAAGAGAAGTCTACTAATATCAAATACCGGCCTTAATTTGAGGAAGCAATTTCTGAGGATGTACGTCTGGAGTACAGCATTGTATGGTAGTGAAATATGGACTGTGGGAAAACCGGAACAGAAGAGAATTTAAGCATTTGAGATGTGGTGCTATAGACGAATGTTGAAAATTAGGTGGACTGATAAGGTAAGGAATGAGGAGGTTCTACGCAGAATCGGAGAGGAAAGGAATATGTGGAAAACACTGATAAGGAGAAGGGACAGGATGATAGGACATCTGCTAAGACATGAGGGAATGACTTCCATGGTACTAGAGGGAGCTGTAGAGGGCAAAAACTGTAGAGGAAGACAGAGATTGGAATACGTCAAGCAAATAATTGAGGATGTAGGTTGCAAGTGCTACTCTGAGATGAAGAGGTTAGCACAGGAAAGGAATTCGTGTCGGGCCGCATCAAACCAGTCAGTAGACTGCTAGACTGCTGAGAGGGGGGGGGGGGGGGGGCATACCATCTCGGTTGTATGGATTATCAAAGATCTATAAGAATAATATTCAACTAAGACTGATTGTTAGCACTCATGGCTCACCGATGTAAAAACTGGTGAAATAATTGGCCTCTCTGCTCCAACTGTACGTGGGGAAAACTGACACATACATAAAGGACTCAGGACATTTCACTGAGAAGCTGAGGAAACTAAAACTTGCACCAGACAACATTCAGACCAGCTTTGATGTTGCTTCTTTGTTTACGAAAGTGCTACTCAGTGATTCTTTGGAAAACATTGGTTCCATTTTCCTCCAAGACTTCCCAAGGCTCTTTTATGCATGTCTCACCACGAGCTATTTCACATGGAATGGCAGCTTCTATGAACAGCGTGAAGACACTGACGTGGGTAGTCCTCGTAGTCACGTGGTGGGCAACTTCGTGGAACACTTCAAAGCACAGGCACTGGATTTGGCACCTTGTAAACCTAAGGTGTGGTAAAAATATGTCGATGATACCTTTGTCGTGTGGAGCAATGGTGAGGAACAGCTCGCTGACTTCCCAAGAAACTTGAACAGTCTTCATGCCAACATAAAATTTACCATGGAAGTAGAAAAGGACAGAAAGCTACCGTTTCTAGATGTGCTGGTCGCAAGGGATGGTGGAAATGTGGGGGACAGCGTATAAAAACAAACACAGACACACACACACACACACACACACACACACACACACACACACACACACACACACACACAAAAACCAATACCTGCAAAAACCTGAGCCAGAAAAGAGGCATGATTAATATGCTTGCAACGCGTACAAGATGAATATGTGAGCCCCAGCACCTCAAAACGCAAAATGTGCCACCTGGAAAGTGCTCTGAGGAGCAATGGGTACTCCAGAAGTTATATCAGATGTATAACAGAGTTAAACACTTGACGAAGTGACATCAGAAAAAGAAATGTCGCATACAGCCTTTCTACCATATATTTCCACAGTGATGGACAGAATTGGTTGTGTATTGTGCAAACATAGCATACAGACTATTTACAGACCAACAAAGAAGATCAAAGAGTGTCTCACATCGGCAAAGGATAAAAGGGATCCACTTGCAATGTCGGGAATACACAACATACAATGCACATGCGAAAAAGTTTATTTTGGAATGACTGGACAATCAACCGACACCAGAATCACAGAACATAACTTACATTAGAGGTTGGGGCAGGTGGAGAAATCGGCCGTGGCTAAGCATGCGCTGTTAGAGACCGACCACGTACCAAGTAGTAAAATTCGCTGACACAGAAGTTCTGGTTGTAGAGAAGAGCTATCACACCCTCTTGTTCAGAGAAGCTTTAGAAATACACAAACATGAAAATAGCTACAAGAAGAAAGAAGAAAGCCTCAAAGTGAACAGATCCTGGCTTCCTGTGCTGCAGCGAACATCTGTTGCAGGCAGCAAAAGGAGAACCACACTGGAAATAACCGCGGAGAGTGCATCAGGTACATACAGTCTGTGGCCATGAGCTCGGCTCCAGTTCACTACGAGTAATGGAGGGTGAAACTGACAATGCCAGCCACTCGTGCTGGGGAAACGCTAGAAAAATCATCAGACGAACGTTGACTAATGAACCTGAGACAGAAGACAACAGGCAGTTTATCACCATAAAAATAACACCATCATCCTGATTAAAAAGTAATGTTGCTGGATTATATGCCTAACTCGGAAGATTAAAAGGAGATGGAAAAAAAGAGGGTGAATATAGAGTGTCTAGCATGTGTATTAACAGAGCCTCAAAAATATTAAATTTTGCTACAGGCAAGGAACGGAAGAAACTTCACTGGGCTCCACACATTTCAAAATATAACTTTTGTACTTGTGCCTGCCTCACACTGTGTGTGTGTGTGTGTGTGTGTGTGTGTGTGTGTGTGTGAGAGAGAGAGAGAGAGAGAGAGGAGAGAGAGGAGAGAGAGAGAGAGAGGGGGGGGGGGGGGGGGGGGGGGCTGGTTGATAAACTATATCTTGCACTCACAGACTTATTTGTACTGTACCTCTCAGTTAACTTAGGAGCACATCAATGAAGGTGGTTGTTTTTATTTTAAGTGTGCCCAATAACTGTAAAAAAAAAAAAAAAAGATGCACTAATGATTTACTTTTCTCATTATTATTGTTCAGCAGAGGAGCATTTGGTTAACACAATGGTTTCACATAAAGATAATAAAAATTAAACATGCATTTTTCTTGGAAAGAACACATTTAATTACCTTTTGAACAGCTTTCTCCAGTTCCTTAGGTACCGAGAATGATGTAATTGTCGTCTGCGTAAGAGGCCAAGCTCCAGCCTGTGCAAATAAACACACTTCAAAATTTCAAAAATAACATGTGAAGGCTTCGCTGTCGAACACATGGTAAACAAATGTTTCGTAGCTATTTACATGTAGAACTAGGGCATAATATTGAGCTGGAATTTCTACATAACGTATCATTAATAGAAGAATTGCCTAGAGATTAGATTAGATTAGTACTTGTTCCATAGATCATGAATATGACACTTCGTAATGACGTGGAACGTGTCAAGTTAATAAAAGGTGTCTATACAAGATATTACATTACACAAAATATTACATGACTTCTTTCTTTTTATTTTTATTTTTTATTTTTTAGGGGTTGGGGAAATTACCCACTTACTATATCCAAAAATTCATCTAATCTAAACAAGAATACTCTGTGACTGTCTTTGAAATAAGGCTACAGAAAGCACAACAATAATTAAAGCAACAGCATTTGTCTCCAGAATGAAATTTTCACTCTGCAATGGAGTGTGCATTGACATGAAACTTCCTGGAAGTCGTGCTGGACCAAGACCCAAACTCTGGACTTTTGCCTTTGGAGGCAAGTGCTCTACTGGACTAAGCTACAAAGCACGGCATCTCGACCCGTTCTCACAACTTTACTTCTGCTAGTACCTCATCTCCTACCTCCCAAACTTCACAGAAGCTTTGTTGTGAAACTTGCAAGACTAGCACTCCTGGAAGAAAGGAGGTAAAAGCTGTGAGGATGGGTTGTGAGTCATGCTTGGGTAGCTCAATTGGTAGAGCACCTGCCCACGAAAGGCAAAGGTTCCGAGTTACGAGATTCTATCCGGTACACTGTTTTACTCTACCAGCAAGTTTCATATCAGCACACACTCTGCTGCAGGGCAAAAATCTCACTCTGGAAACATCCCTCAGGCTGTGGCTAAGCCATGTCCCCACAATAATCTTCCTTCCAGCAGTGCTAGTCTTGCAATTTTTGCGAGAGAATTTCTGTGAAGTTTTGAAGGCAGGAGATGAGGTACTGCTGGAAGTAAAGTTGTGAGGACAGGTAATGAGTAGTGCTTGGGTAGTTCAGTCAGCAGAGTGCTTGCCCATGAAAGGGCAAAGGTCCCTAGTTTGTACCTCAGTTCGGTAAAGTTTTAATCTGCCAGGAAGTTTCAGCGTTGTCTTGTTTCTTCAGCAGAACATGACTTATACTGTAGGTTTGTAACTTTAGATTAGTAAATTGCATGTTGCATTGATCAATAATTGTGACATTTCCCTATAATATGGAACAAGCCAGTTTTGCAATTATTAACACCCTCTCAGAGAACATGCTGACCATTTGCACGATTGTCTTAACCTAGTTTTTACACACACACACACACACACACACACTGGTACAGACAGACAGACAGAGAGAGAGAGAGAGAGAGAGGAGAGAGAGAGAGAGAGAGAGAGAGAGAGAGATATCAGTTTGTGTTTGAAGTTAATTTTACCATCTTTTAATCCCTTTACATCACTGGGTATGCACTCAAAAGGTTATAGCTGATACTTCTCTCCTTTCTGTGTCCCTCTAAGATGAAGAGATGGAAATCATCTTTGTAATACTTCTATGTAGTGCTACAATTCTGTCCCTCTTTTCTCCACAGCAATTGCAACATGAGAGCTGTTGCTGATATTTAAATTTTAAATCAAACAGTTTACTGCATCAGTTACTAATTTAAGGAACAAGCATGCAACCATTAGCATTTGGCATCATCTCTTACAACACGACACACTGTCGATAAATTACTTGTCTAGGTGCAGAAGTTATTTGTTTTCCTCTCCAAGTACAAAAGGTAGAGCACTTGCCCACGAAAGGCAAAGGTTCTGAGTTACGAGATTCTATCCGGTACACTGTTTTTACTCTACCAGCAAGTTTCATATCAGCACACACTCGGCTGCAGGGCAAAAATCCCAGAAAAAACTCATATTATGTAGCACAAACATGCTAACAATACGATCTCAACATTTCAAAACACCTTGAAAGAAGAAGTCAGAGTATAAGATACTACCAGTCCAAAACAACCATGTGTATTATACTAGAGGTTATATGCACAAAAATTACATCAACCTTTATGTGCACGCAGCACATCACTTTTTTAATTAACAGTTGTTGGTTACATGGAAGTATTTTACATACGAAGGGCATTCAATACGTAATGCAACACATTTTTTCCTGAAAGCAGGTTGGTTTTATTTAGGATTCCAATACAGCTTATTATTCCCCATTCTTTTGGCTACAAAGCCCTAGTTTTCAACATAATTTCCATTCGATGTGATGACCTTACGCCACCTTACTAAGAGGCCAGTGACACAAGTACTTGCAAGTGCAGAGTCAGTTGAATTTAGTCGTGTCAGTAGTGTACTGTAACTGCCAAGGCTGTCAGGATAGGAAGCATTTCTATGTTGTACTTATTATGCTGCAAAGCAAGTAAAGCTAGGCTCAACTAAAAGATTAATAAGCATGGTGGTGTTTGCTTGCCTTCATTCCAACTCTAAATCAACTTGTAAAGCCATTTAGAAGGGATACACCTATATATACTCTGAAAAAATGGCAGTTTTCTCACTGTCAGAAGTGGAAGAAGTGATAAGTAACAGAACAGAATTATAGGGCCAGTGGGGATCAAACCCCAAGCATTTATATTCATAGTCTGGAACTTAGCCCATAGAGCCACCATGGCACATTTCCACACCAATCATTAGTAAGTTACTTATCAAGTAGAAAAATAGAAACTGCTCTGAACCAAGGGAACCAACACTAGTTTAGAATTCTGTACAAGAAATAACCAAAGAAAATGCAGTGACATTCTACAGGATGTCCCAGGAGGAACGGTCAGTATTTAGGGATATGGCACAAAAGCTCATTTCAAGCAACAAACTTTGTATGGACATATGCCCTATTCAAAATGGTTTATGCGATAAAACACATGTAATTTATTTTTCTTTTTGGGCTGGTGGCCTGCACATATACATCTTACCCATCCAACCTCTTTGACATTTTATTCTAGACCAACTGCCCTCATTGCTCTCAATCTCTTGGCTCGGGATGTCTTTCTGCCATTAAACTAGCCCATTGAATGCCCAGTTGCTCATGGTGTGTTGTGAGTGACGTAGCGGGAGGGACTGAGAGAATATCAAAGAAAACCACCAGTTAACTGTCCTTGTACGTGCTAGCTAAAATGCCACAGATCTACACTAATGAAGAATATGCAGATATGGGGTATGTTTACGGCTTCTGCAATAGTAGTACTCCTGCTGCTGTCAAAGAATACTGTTGACGCTTTCCAATACGTCAAATTCCTGATTGTAGACTGTTTATCAGACATGAATGTCTTACAATACGCATTTGTTAAAATGTATGTTGAGATCTTCACTAACTGCTGTACATAGGAACATGCGTAAACCTGTCAACGTACTGAATAATACAGGAAATACATAACAACGTACATTAAATGTGTTCTATCTCAGAAACCAGTTGGAATAGGTCATACATCCATATGATTTTTTTTTTAGTTCAAATGTTCACTCCTGTCATCTACTTAGCCGCATGGCAGGGCCATTCACCTCTTCCCCCAAATTCAGCAAGTGCACACCCACATAACGACGAATGAGAAAACTGCCAGCTGCATGCTTCCACACTGTGTGTGGAGTGAGTGATAGGGAACAAATGCTGATCATGCTGGTTCAGCATGCAGATGCAGTGCTCTAGCTTACACTAAGATGACAGGGAAAAGGGAAGCAAACTGTCCAAACAGTTTTGGATTACCCTCAGGACTTACAAACTTTGTGTTTTCTGTATCAGGAACCTCCTTCTAAATACTCACAGGACACTGTCACAGACATCCACCTGTGTAACATGGATACAACCCAACTTCCATTCTCACTGCTGTTCACTAGAGCTTACTGTGTGTGTGATAGTGAACGGAACAATTCTTCTTGCATACACTGTACAGTTTGTCAAAATATCTTTTAAGAGTCATTTCAAGCTTACATTGTGTGAAGTTGCCTGCTGAATTGGCATACACTTTAACACATCATTTGAATGGTCAACCACTATCATAAGGCACAAAACTTTGAAGATTTTTTTACATAATGATTGATCTTCGTAAAAAACACCAGCTGACAACCACTACCCACAAATTATGGCTTGTTAGTATGCTGAGGAGAATGCAAAAGAAGTGCTTGCTGCTTGTTTGGGGGCAACTGGAAGAATGTGTCTAGCAAGACAGTACGCAATCATCCCCACACTATCAATTTAGCCTCTGAGCTTCCATTACAAAGAACAGTACAAACTCTCCAGCAGCTTGATATGCAAATAATGTGGGCATGGGAAGATGTGGAACAGAACTGGGATCAACGGCAGTAGGTTTTTCTTCATCAACGAGCACCAGATTTGTTTGATGCATTAAGAGTAAGGAGGCTGCCAGGTACAAATACATGCCTTCCCAAGGGTTCCGGTGGGCCAATCATGTTTTGGGTGTGTATTATGTAATGGAAGCTGGAGGCCTCGCATACAAGTCAAGGGTAATTTGAGGGCTGTGCTCTATGAGGACACTATCCTCCAAACTAGTTTCAAGCATTCAAGATGATAAAGCACATGCATCCAACACACACCTCATGAACACCTTCCTTCAGGCAGGAATCAACAAAATCAAATAGCCTGTGGTATGTTTGTCCTGTTGCCTTTGCATTTAAGCCCACAAATGTTCACAGATTTACGGGTGGCCTAAAATACCAGGTGGATGTAATTAAAGTGCAACAACTCTCAGAGGTCCAGTGTGGGCTGTAATTATTGTGTGGCAGTGAAACTTGGTAGATATTCTAACGCATTACTGCGGAATCTATTTAAGGTGGAAAGAAATTAGTTCCAAGTTTGGCCACCAGGTGCAAATCTGGTGCTGTGAATGCAAGAAAGATGTATAGAAATGTTTCCGTATGTAATGGATCAGGAACGGGACATGGGCAGAAAAGATCAACCAAGTGAAAAGGCATACTGTTGTTGATATTATTACCAGCCACTTACACAATATGTTCAATATGAGCACCAGAGATGTTGACAAGACGCCGTACAGTTCCAGATTCACACCTAGTGACCAAAACTGGAACTAATTTTTGTCTCATATAAATTAATTCTGCTGCAACACATTAGGGTGTCCACCAAGTTTCACTTCCATATGATAATTACAGCCCATACTGGACCTCTGCAAGTAACTGTGTTTCAATAATAACCAACAAGTATTTCTTGAGCAGTTTAGGTAGAAATCAATATATCAAAATTCCTGTGGTTCTCTGATTTTGATATCCTTCACCTCTGTGATAGTTTACACTCTGGAGGGGACACTTTAATGTTGGATGCTGGAGTGTGGAGTGAAGTCAACATTCGTCCATTTCAGTATTGTTGTTGTCCACAAATCATTGCCTCACAGTTGCTGCTTTATGATAATGTCCACTGTCATGCTGATACAATCATGTTAATATCCTTCAACATTTAGTTTTTAAGCGGAATAAGGGGTCCACACCCCAACCATGAAAAACACCCCCTTACCATAATGCCACCCCCTCTGTATTTTACTGCTGGAACTACACATGATAGCAGATAATATTCTACAGCCATTCACAAAACCCAAACCCTTTCATCAGATTGCCACACGGTATAACCTGATTCATCACTCTGAACCACTTGTTTCCAGTCATTCACTGTCCAATGGCATCACACTTTACACCACTCCAAATATCGCTTAGCAGTGGCTACAGAAATGTATGGCTTGTGAGGAACACTCAGCCATTGTATCCCATTCTTGTGCACTGACATTGTGCGAGCTAGACTGCTAGTAGCACATTTGAACTCGTGGGGTGACGCATTTCACATGATTTTATGCAATCACCCTCCCCAATGCTCAGACGTTCCTTCATGTTTCCACTTCACAATTATGTTTAGTGTGCCATCAAAGTTCAGTAGAGAAAGAACACAAACTTGAACAAGAGAAACAAGGATGCTGTGTCAGATGCATGGGTGGCAAAATACCACTCTAGGAACAGCGGAGGGGAGGCTTATTGGAAGAATAATCCACATTTGAATGTTTAGTGGAAGCTCTGGAGAAAAGGTAGTTCAGTTATTCTAGTCCTGGACCAGAGAGTTTAAGGATGGTTCCTCTTCATGGTGGTTCGTCAGGTGTGTGAGGATTACCATTTGCATGTGAAGATAAGGCATGGGAGATCTGTTTCCGGACAAGATTGGGAGGGTAGTTTCAGTAGGCAAAGGCCTACATGAATAACTTCTTAAATGTGGAATTTAAAAATCTGGCTTTTGTTTTGTAATCTTCAATTGTCACACCAAACCGGTGAACCAATGACTGGATGGAAGCATTGACTCGCTTAGCAATTTTATGTAGGAGCACAATTTTCTCCGGTTCTCAGTCAGATCTTTTGCTAAAGTACAATGGTGGTAGTTGTTGTATGCTTTGTGCACAGTAGTTGTATGCTTTAAAGAGAGAAAAAAAAAGAAAAGAAAAAACCACTTACTAGACACATACTTGTTTAGAGCATGATTTACAATCTGTTTAAATTTTGCCCATAATTCCTCTACGTCCATCTTACTGGAACTAAGTGAGATGCTAACAACTGCTTCTCCTCTTTCTAGCAAAAACACTCACCTAACCTTTTTGATCGATATATTAGCTTTCATAATCCCGGTCGCTGTGATGACATCATGATCACTAATCCTTGTCTCCACACTGATGCCATCTATAATGTATGTAGCTACAAGGTCAAAGATGTTTCCAATGCATGCGGGCTGTCCAACTAGCTTCTCAAGAGTGTTTTCAGAAAATGTGTTCAAAAGTACTTCGCAAGACTGTCTGTCTGTATCCCCAGCTATGAATCCATAGACGTCCCAGTCTACACTGGGTAGGTTGAAGTTGCTTCCAACCAGTATCGAATGACATGGGTATTTACAAGCTACTGACCATAGACTTTCTTTGAGACACTCAAGAACTGCCTTAGCAGAAACGAGTGGCCAGTAAAAACATCCAACAATTAACTTGGTTTCACCTATACCTGTTTTATGAGACCAGATAACTTCATTGTCACACTTAATTTTGACCTTAATAGAGAGAATATTTTCATCAACTGCAATGAACACTCCCCATCCTATGGCATATAATCTGTCTTTCTGACTTATGTTCTGTGACTGGCTAAATATCCCAGAGCTTTAGACTTCGAGTTTCAACCAGCTCTCAGTCCCAAGAATAATTTACACTGAGTTTACTAACTCAGGAACTCTGTCACAAATACTTGAATAATTTATTGACAAAATTCTGACAGTCTAAGTGTATTTACCCGGAATGTGGTCCGATGCCCCCATCTGCATACTGACAGGCGAGTGTTTAGCTGCGAGTTTCAAACTACCACCTAGCCTTAAAAAAACCCATATGCACTCCACAAGTAGTCTCTTACCTGAGTAGCAGCTTCCTACAACTTCCCACCTGACAACGCAAGCTTACAAATCTGCAGCCAAGACCATCACAGAACTGACAAAGCCATAGTTCGAGAGACTCCTTCGGCTACAAACCAAAGTTCATGAATGGACACAGAAGAACATCCAGTACTTAATTACTAAGAATGTTTTACAGCAAGATTCTCTCTCTCTCTCTCTCTCTCTCTCTCTCTCTCTCTCTCTCTCTCTCTGTGTGTGTGTGTGTGTGTGTGTGTGTGTGTGTGTGTGTGTGTGTGTGTGTGTGGGGGGGGGGGGGGGGGGGGGGGCGGCGGCGGCGTGAGAGAGAGAGAGAGAGAGAGAGAGAGAGAGAGAGAGAGAGAGAGAGAGAGAGAATTAATGACAAATGAATCACATCTTTCTATTTTTTATGTTATTTCATATGAAAACCATCAATGTTGCCATATAATGGTGTTTAGCAGATATGAAGCCTGAACTGATAGTGGTCCTCATGCAGAAGGCTTGAACAAGAGACGCTGAAGATTCTGCGACAAGCTAGACTGTAACTTACTGAACTTGTGCAATAGGACAAAGAACTGTAGAGTCCTCCTACATGGACTAGGTGTGCACTACACAGCAGAGGCCAATACCCACGTAGCTGACTGTGTGAGTATACATTTTTATTGATTTATTTTAAATTTGGCAAGACTTCATCCAGCCCATGTAACGATAGCTGTACGAGGCATAGAAGCATCAGTATAAGCTAAAAAAAAAAAAAAAAAAAAAAAAAAAAAAAAAGCTGCACCTCCCCCACCCTCCAACGAGACTATGAAAATCCTACTGACGCACAGCTGAAATCTGAATCTGCATAAGAAGGATAGGCTAATCCGAAATGGAGGTGGTATATTTGTCACAGTAGACAACAAACAAATCCACCAAGATAGAAACTGAAGCTGCAAGTGAGATTTGGGCAAGACTCAGTATCAAGAGCAAGCATAAAAAACAGATAAAATGATGATAATTTAAGGTTGGATCCCTCTATTGATCCCCAGACTCACTCCCAGACGTAAATGAAAGCTACTTATAAAATCCCAGCTTGCTAGTACATGTGGTCTCCAACAATACTGTTGTCACTGGGGGAAACTTTAATTGTCCAGCTATCAGTTGCTGCAATTACAATTTTGCAGACAGTGTGTGTGACAAGACATCTTGCAAAATAACACTAGTTCACTCACAACAGAAATATTGAGATGATGAAACTGTTAGGATAGTGGGGTGAAATGTGGTGTTAACGGACTACAACAGCAGATAACTGACACAGTGCCTTCGTTAATGACATCACCTGCAGTGTCTCTCCTGGGTTTGTAACCATATCAGTTGGATGCTAGGCAACTGGAAAGCCATGGCCTTGTCAGATGAGTCCCAATTTCAGCTGGTAAGAGCTGATGGTAGGGTTTGAGTATGGTGCAGACCTTAAAAAGCCATGGACCCAAGTTGTAAACAAAGTACTGTGTAAGCTGGTGGTGGCTCCATAAAGGTGCAGGCTGTGTTTACATTACATGGAACCAAGTATTAATTGGAAATGCTTATTTTGGCTATTTAGAGACCATTTGCAGCTCTTCATGGACTTCCTGTTCCCAAACAGCAATGGAATTTTTAGGGACGATAATGTGCCATGTTACCAGTCCACAAGTGTTCGCGATTGGTTTGAAGAACATTCTGGAAAGTTTGAGTGAATAATTTAGCTACCCAGATCACCCTACATGAATTCCATTGAACATTTATGGGACATAACTGAGAGGTCAGTTCACGCACAAAATCCTGAACTGGCAACACTTCTGCAATTGTGGACAGCTATAGAGGTAGCATTGTTCAATATTTCTGCAGGGGACTTCCAACAACTTGTTTAGTCCATGCCACATTGAGTTGCTATGCTATACCAGGCAAAAGGAGGTCCCACACAATATTAGGAGGTATTCCGTGACTTATATCACCTCAATGTATATCAGTTCTGATGGCAACAAATAGATCTGTCTTTATTTTAGGATTTTCAGGTTGAAACTAGTATCATTGACCATGAGGCAACTGTAGCAAGAATGATTACCAAAGTACAAAGGAAACTACACCAAGTTTAGAAAGATAACTGACCAAGCACTGGATAGATAGGTACTCAGCAGAACAGTTTTTGATGGGAGCGGACCTCCATGGTATACAGTCGGTGTAAAGAAACTGCTACAGGAACCGCAGCTACTTCACAACTTCCTGGTCGATTAAATGTGTGTGTCAGACCAAGACTTCAAACAAGCATGGCTCATGACCCACCCTCATAGCTTCACTTCTGCCTGTACCTCCCCCCCCCCCCCCCCCCCCCCATCTTCCAAACTTCACAGAAATTCTCCAGCCTACTTTGAAGGACTGGAACTTCTGGAAGAAAGGATATAATGGAGAAATGGCTTAGACAAAGGCTTGGGGATTGTACCTAGAATGAATTTCCATTCTACAGTGAATTGTATATCTGTTTGGTATTTCCTGGCAGATTAAAACTGTGTACTGGACCAGGACTCAACCTGGCTCCCTTTCCTTTCATGTGCGAGTGCTCTGTTGAGTGAACTATGCTGTTAAGTACAACTTACACCCCAATTGTAAGTTTCAAATCACCACACACTCTGCTGAAAGGTTGAAATTTGTTCTTGATACATTACAACAAGGGTAAAACAAAGTATAGAGCTATTAATGAGAAAAGCTACAGGAAAACAGTTTCACTATCAAAATGGTAGTACGCAAGCCCTTCAACAACTACCGTAGCAGAATCTGCATATTAGTTAGTCCCTCTTTAAACTCAGTCAATCTACAGAGGATGATATCATCATCATCATCATCATCATCATCAAAGAGGGTAGTAATGGTGGTAGTGCTCATTCGTCACCACTGAGGTGGTGATGAATTACAAGTGACATTACAGGTCAAGTACACTATCTCATCAAAAGTGTCTGGGGACACGAATATAGGGACTGCCCATCCTTCGACTTTATGATGGCTTGGACTCTGCTGGGGATGTTTTCTATTAGGTTTCTGAATGTTTCTTGAGGAAAAGCAGCCCATTCTTCCTTAAGAACAAAAACCAGAGAAGGTAATGACATTGGACGCTGGGGTCTGGAGCGAAGTCGACATTGTAACTCTTGCCAACGGTGTTCCATTGGGTTCAGGTTGAGACTAAGGGCAAGCCAGTCCATTTCAGGAATGTTATTGTCCATAAACAATTGCCTCAAAGATGCTGCTTTATGACAGGGAGCACTGTCATGCTGATACAATCAATCATCATCTCAAACTGTTGCTTCACTATATGCAGTGCACACTGCTGTAACATATGCTCTTATCCATCCATATTTAGTGTTGAGTGCCCTCATACTGTAACATGACCTTCGCATACCACATTGCTGGCACTACGCATGATTGCAGGTAATGTTCTAAAGGCGTTCGCCAAACTTTAACGCTTCCAACAGATTGCCAGATGGTATAGCATAACTCATCACTACAAATCACTTGTTTCCAGTCATCCACTGTCCCATGGCATCACTCTTTACACCACCTCAACCATCGCTTACCACGACTACAGAAATGAGTGGCTTATGAGGAGCTGCTCGACCATTGTATCCTATTTCTTTTTAACTCCTTATACATAGTATCTGTGTTAGATGGACTGCAGGTAGCACACTGGAAGTCACAGGTGATTCCTTCTGCTGATTTTATGCTATTTTTTACAACCATCCTCCGCAATGCTCAATGGTCCCTGTCTGTCAGTACACGAGGTATCTGGTCTTGGTTTCGATGTGGTCACTTCTTTTTGTATCAGTTTCACTATCACATCACCAACAGTCAATTTGGGCAGATTAACACGGGCTGAAATGTCCCTAATGGATCTGTTAATCAGGTGACATCAAATGACTAATCCACGTTCAACTTCCAACCAACCCATTCTGCCATTACTGATTCTCTATTGATAATACAATACTCCCCTCCTCCTTTTACACTGGTGGGTCGGCCTCTTGTGACATCTTGTGGTCAATTCTAGATTACATAGGGGTATCTAAGTACTTCTGACTAGGGGTGTCTAGGTACTTCTGACCAGATAGTGTATTACTTACTTACATTTTTAAATTATCCTTTAAGTTACAGTACAAAAAATGAAAGATGACTTAAAGCACAGAATTTTGAACCCACGACATCCTTGTCTGTAAGTAAATCTCTAATCAGTGCTCCAACTCTCCAGCTCAAAGTAGTAAAGTGCTCGAAGGTGATAACTGTTGACTGTGATTTTTTCAAAAACTAAGGCCTTGTGACCTAAACCATGTATGCACACATTTAGAGGATCCAAGTATGATCACATTACCAAACTGGAATACCATTCTGGAGTAATTTATCACATCAAACATTATCTCTGCACATCATGGCAGTTTTCTGTTGCACTCATGAGCAGCCTAATATGGTGAGCTTTTTTTGCATTTGTCAATTGTTTAATAATTAGATATCTGGCACTATGAATAAATTCATCTTTGATCACATCATCTACAACAACATCTGTGAAGTAATTACACACGTGTATGCAAATGTGCCTCTTGAGTGCAGTTATATGTATGAAAAGGATTGGGGGAAAGAATGTATGATGCTGCTAAAATGTTAAAAACACTTTTCCTGGATTATGTGGCAAGTTTACACTGTTCATTTTTTCCAATATTTTGCACATATTTTCCACATTTGACTTATGAAATTCATAAGCTAACATCAAACCTTTTCCCGACTGAAATATGCATTTCACCTCATTCAAGAGAAAAAAATAAATCATGTACGAGGGCTATCCACAAAGTACATTATGTTTTGGAATTAAAAATAAATAAAGTATTGGAATTTTTTTTTATTGTATACAGATGAAAGCCACACTTAAATACTACTTTTCTACGTAGTTGCCATTTAAATTAAGGCACTTATCGTAGCAATGGACGAGCTTGGAAATTCCTTCGTCGTAAAATTCAGCCACCTGCGCCTTCAACCACGTGGTTACCTCTTTTGAGACAGAAAAGGTGTGATTTTTGTGGATTTCCTGGAAAGAGGCACTACAATAAACTCTCAAAGGTATTGCCAAACTCTGCACAACCTCAGAAGAGCAATACAAAACAAGCGGAGGGGAAAGTTGGGCTCAATGATCTTGCTGATTCACGACAACGCCCGGGCACACACGGCAAATGCCACTCGTGAAGTTCTCGAATCTTTTAAGTGGGAGTTGTTTCCTCATCCGCCGTACAGTCCCGACCTGGCACCGAGCGACTTCCACTTATTCCCAGCAATGAAGAAGTGGTTGGCTACGCAGCGTTTTGATGACGACGCACAGCTTCAAGAAGAGGTAACCACGTGGTTGAAGGCGCAGGCGACCGAATTTTACGACGAAGGAATTTCCAAGCTCGTCCATCGCTACGATAAGTGCCTTAATTTAAATGGCAACTATGTAGAAAAGTAGTATTTAAGTGTGGCTTTCATCTGTATATAATAAAAAAATTTCCAATACTTTATTTATTTTTAATTCCAAAACGTAATGTACTTTGTGGATAGCCCTCGTATTAAGGCAAGTTACACTTGATGATGGACCCACAGGATCCAAAATGCATCGTGTATTTAATAAAACACAAAAACTTGTGACTGAAGGCATTTTTTAATTCGTACTTTCACTGGCGAGTTATGTCTGCCATTGCACCATTCATACTATAATAGCCACTGACAATACACAATACAAAGTCAGACACCCAAATCACCTCACTTTGAATCCAGCCACTTTGCTCATTTGAGGATGTATGGTTTGTGCTGAGGGAAAAACTCCTCAATTATACTCAAAATTACAAATATTTTTTATTTTTATAAGCAGTACTGTACACTCCGTGATATGACTCACTCCTGTGTAATATGGTAGAAATTCAAATTTATTTGAGACACTGCAACTTTTTGTGCTGTCAAGTGTACATACTAATGGATTTGCAAATGAAACACACACGTACATTAAAATGATGGCAAATTCATTAACTATCATGGTACAACATAACCCACAAATAGAGCATACATACACATCTTAAGATTAACAACAAACCTATTTTTATTACAAACTTTTATTTGTGCAATGTGAAAGTTATGACTATAGTATACACTTTCAAATAATCAGTTACCCCTTTTGTATAGAAAAAGTATAACTTCTGTAAAACACTAGCCACTAAAATAGGAACACTTATGTTTTACTGATACTACGTTGAGATCTATATCGTCATAGATAACTGTCATCCTTACCTGCAGGACATACATGGAAAAATTGAATCCCAAGTCACATCCATATGTACTTTTCAGAAAGTCATTGAATTTGTTAGTGAAATCAGATGAAACTGATATATCTGTAAACATGCGATGAAGTTTGTTTGTGAATTCATAACCACAAGCTTGCTGAAACAGACCAAAAGAAAGGATATATTAGCGATGCAGCACAGTTCTCCCTACGTTGAAAATAAATTCTTTTCATGCATGTTTACAACCTCACTTTCAGGAACTGAGCTTACTCATTTACGCACTACAGTTAAGAGAAACAACGCTCTAGAACTACAGTACTGGTTTATAGTGTAAAAGTAGTCCCTTTTTATGAGCAATATGAAGCATAATGATCGAAACCATCCAACTAACCATGCTATAATAATTACAGATTTTGATTTAGAAGCTATGAAAAGCTGCATGTTGCCTGAAGATGTATTAGCTTCACAATAAATTAACATTGAGCATAATATAAAAACTGCTTACAATGTGTGTAAAATAACAATAGGTGACAGCCACTTTGCATCTGGGATGTGATACATCAACTAGTATGTATTTTGGTGTGTAGAATCCGAATATACCTTTCAAACTGTTCTGGCACATACAATTTTTGAGGTTTTAAAGGTTCTTTTGTGTTCAGTATTTTGCTTTGTGCTGTTCTTCTGTTTTGATGTTTAATTGTTTGTTTTTGTTTTGCAGAGGAGAGCTAGAAGATCTACAAATTGTCAGTAAATGGTTGATGTGGCAATCCAGTGGTGAGAAAGAGATACTTAGTGAGTGTTTCTTGTGAAAGATAGTGTACGTTTTAAACACAAATAGTTTGCACTAAGAAAAATGGCAACTAGTAAATCTCGTTGCTGTCTAAACCACCCCGACAACTTTTGTTATGTGTGTGGGAAATTCACTCCAAAAGCCCAAAGAACATCAATCACTGATTTGGTTAAGAAGACATATAAATTGTATTTTGATTGTCCTGTTGGTGATCAAGATAAAAGCTTTGCACCTCATATTGCCTGCATTGCTTGCACTATAACCTTAACCAAGTCGTTGAAAGGAAAACGCCAAGCCATGCCATTCGCTGTTCCGATAGTGTGGTGTGACCCTAATGACCATTATTCACACTGTTACTTCTGTCTTACAAATATTTTGGGACATTCAAGCAAAACTAGACATGTGCCCAAATGCATCTTCAGTGCATTTGCCTGTGCCCCATGATGAGGGGTTGCCTGCTCCTGTCTGTAACTTGAAAGCCACGGAACCAGGCACCATGTCAAGTGAATCAGAAAGTATTGAACATATAGAAGAGTACTGCTCTCAATATCATGATACTTCGCCTCAGCTCTTCAGTCAAAAGGAATTCAATGATTTGGTTCATGATCTAAAACTTCTGAAACAGTATGCTGAACTCTTGGGGCCGAAACTGCAACAATGGAACCTTCTAGCTCCAGGGACAAATATTTCCTGTTTCAGATCAAGAGGTGCTTCCTTTGCTCACTATTTTGATATGCAGAATTCAATGTGTGTATGTAGAAATGTCAATGGTCTGATGATGCAGCTATGTGTACAACATAATCCGCAGGAGTGGCGACTCTTTATTGACTCCAGTAAAACCAGCTTGAAAGCAGTACTACTGCTTAATGGCAATGCATTTCCATTGGTACCTTTGGTTTACGCAGTAGACATGAAAGGAACTTGTGAAACCATGGCTTTACTGCTAGAGGCAATCAAATATAAGGATCATGAATGGCAGCTTTGCTGTAATTTAAAAGTTGTTGCACTCCTTACAGCTTTACCAGCTGGATTCATGAAATGCTGCTGCTTTTTGTGCCTCTGCGACACCCGTGACACCAAGAACCACTATAAAGTCAAGGAATGGCCAACAAGGAAGTCATATGTCCCTGGAAACGTACATGTGAACAATACCTCATTGGTTGAGACCAAAAAAATCATTTTGCCTCCCCTTCATATCAAGTTGGGCTTTGTCAACAACTCTGTAAAAGCTCTGGATAAAGAAGGTGAGGCCTTCAATCACTTAAAAGCAAAGTTTCCCAAATTAAGTGAGGCAAATCTGAAAGAGGGCATATTTGTTGGACCACAAACAAGAAAACTGCTGACTGAACCAACCTTTGATACCAAATTCCCAGATATCCAATTAGCTGCTTGGCCATCTTTTAAAGCAATTGTGAAGGACTTCTTGGGTCACAGAAAAGACAAAAACTACGTTACCATTGTGAATGATCTGTTGGACAACTATAAGAACATAGAGGGTAGAATGTCGCTTAAAATTCACTTTCTACAGTATCACCTTAATTTCTTCCCGGAAAATTTGGGAGCCGTAAGTGATGAGCATGGTGAATGCTTTCGCCAAGACGTTCTTACCATGGAACACTGTTACCAAGACCATTGGAACCCTTCGATGATGGGTGACTACTGCTTGGGTCTAGTTAGGGAGAGTGATGAAACGGCAAACAAAAGAAGAGCTCCGTCGTCGCATTTTTCATAACCCAAAGACAATTAAAGGTGAAAATATCTTCTGAACTAATTTGAACATTTTATTAGCATCATGCCCATATATACATACAAAACAGTATTGATTTCAAATGTTCCGAATGTATATTTTTGTTTGACTTAATTGTGTCAATTTTTGCTATTACCATTTTTTATTCTGCTGTGTATCTAGGAAATATGACATCACAGAGAAAAACTGATTTTACCAGTGTATTCAGCACCCCAAAATTAGGTAAATCCACCCATTTACAAACCAGACGCACGAAAAAAGTTTAAATTTGTTAACTAGTGTAATGGCTAAGTAACATGTAGACTACTGTGTAAAATCTGTGTTTCACACATCGAAGCTCATTAACAGTTTAATATCTATAAACAAACTGAATTACACAAAATTTCATGCAAATCAATTAATGGTTAACACAAGATTTAATGGAAGACAACTGAAGGTACAACCGAGGCAAAGCCACCGTCGTCACACATTTTTCAGTCGTGTTCTGCAAGCATCTTATGATGATAAAGCCTGAGTGTAATGGAGCCATAGGCAATAAAAAATTACTTAATCTGTCCACCCTGCCAGCTGCATGAATCCAAAGTATATCACTTAGGGCTATTAATACACAAGAATAACGTAATGAAATGTCAGAATTATTTTCCTTCTTTCTTATAATCCTATCTCTTTTGATCCTTCCCTTCTATTATGAAGACTATCATCAGATTTTTGTGAATAATCCTGTTGAATGTATTAGTACCTGCATCATGTTGCTTAAGATACACATTAGTGATAGCTACACATTCACATTACAACTTTCAGTTGTTAGACCGATTTTAAAACCTCTGCGTAATGTCTGTGACTATGAACTGCGCAGATGATGTCGAGGAAGCATTAGAATATTTAGTACAGTAAAATCAATTAGAGAGAGACATTTTACTTAATATGAAGGACATATCTAGTTCTTAGTGTCAATTTTTCTCTTTATTTACTGTGCCTAATTTTTTAATCTTCTTCGCTGTAACTGATTACTAAATTAAATCAAATGATGGAAAATCCAGGATGGAATGTAACAATATTAGAGAAGGAAAGTTGCTACTCAACACACACACACACACACACACACACACACACACACACACACACACAAAACTGGCACACATGTCTGCAGTCTCAGGCAACTGAAACCACACTGTGAGCAGCAGCACCAGTGCATGATGGTAGTGCCAACTAGGTGAGGGTAAGGACGAAGCTGGGGCGGGGAGGGGGAGGGATAGTATGGTGGGGGTGGCAGACAGTGAAGTGCTGCAGTTTAGGAGGAGGGCAGGAGAGAAGGGGTGGGGGGGGGGGGGGGGGGGAGTAGCAGAAAGGAGAGAAATAAAAAGAAATTAAAAGACTAGGTGTGGCGGTGAAATGACGGCTGTGTAGTGCTGGAATGGGAACAGGGAGGGGGTTGGATGGGTGAGGACAGTGACTAACGAAGGCTGAGGCCATACCTGCGGACAAAGGCTCCACCACCATTGTTTTGAACCACAAGGATTACCTGGCAGAAGGACCCCATCAGCTGTCAGATATTTCCACCTACAAACCCTGCCACAGTGGCACCACTCCAGTAACCCAGCAGGATCTCCAGTCACTACTCAAATCCTTAGATCCATCCCAGAACCTCTCCTCAGAGTCCATCTCTCTACTTACTCCTACGATTCCCCTCACCCCTAACTTCTACATGCACCCAACCACCCAGGACACCCCACTGTGGCCGGTTACTGTGCCCCCACTGAGAGAATCTCTGCTCTCGTAGACCAACACCACCAACCTATTACCTGGAATCACCCTCCTCTACAAAAGATACCAACCATTTCAGAAATTAAGAAATTCAGCCTTCAGTTGCAAGGTAAAATTTTATTAGTTTACCTAGCTTTCGATGCCAATAATGGAATCTTCTTCAGAACCTATAAATTAACCTATACAAACATACTGTGCGATTGTACATTGTGTGTCTATGTATTTTGTATTATACTGATAATGATACCTAGTTGCTAAGGTGTTTCTTAATTTGACTGTTTTATGTTCAAGATATTTTATGCTTTGCATGCTTGTGTTTCTCATACTAATTTATTAGTTACTGTAGAGGGGCTTCGCCCTCTTATTATAATATTTGAATGTAAATTTTCATGCCCTGAGTTTGTAGCTAGTTCTCAGGTTAATTGTATAATGTACTGTACCAGTAGGTTTGTCCATTTGTAGGACTGCTTCCAATCACAATTTGTTTACAATTTACATTTGCTGTAAGTAATTTTGGGACAGCTTGTCTCTAGCGCTCCCGCTCACACATGTGCTTGGCCGCTGGCCGAGCCTTGCTGCGGAACTGCTCGCGACGCCTAGTTTCCTTGTGGCTCGCATGCGACTCTTATACCTGGCCTGCGAGCTCCCATTATCTTTGTCTTAACGTTTTTAGTTTTGACAGACATAATCTTATGACTATGCGTCTTTATTCTGTTTTAATTTTATTCTATGACATGGCCAACCTTTTGCCCTCAAAATAATTTAATTTTTGTAAGTACCACAATTTTCTTTATTATGAAATCATTAGATTGATGATGTATTTTGACGTGTAACATATGTCCGTATGGGTTAATTTATAGGTTCTGAAGAAGATACCATTATTGGCATCGAAACCTAGGTAAACTAATAAAACTTTACCTTGCAACTGAAGGCTGAATTTCTTAATTTCTGAACAATTCACAGTTGCTGAAACGCTGCACTATGTTAAAGGCCAAACACTTCCTCCACCAACTCTCCACAGTTCCTGTCCCTTTACCACACTGTGCCCTGCTCATCACTATTGATGCCACCTCCCTGTACACTAACATTCCTAATGCCCATGGCCTTACTGCTATTGAACACTACCTTTCCAAACACCCTATGGATTCCAAAGCAACAACCTCCTTCCTAGTCGCCATGACCAACTATAGCCTCACCCAAAATTAATTCTCCTTTGAAAGCATTACCTACAAACAAATCTGAGGTACGGCAATGGGCACCCGCATGGCACCATCCTATGCCAGCCTATTCATGGGCCATCTAGAGGAATCCTTCCTAAAAACTCAGAACCCTAAACCCTCACCTGGTTCAGATTCATTGAAAACATCTTTGATATCTGAATCGAAGGTGAGGACACCCTATCCACATTCCTCCAGAACCTCAACAACTTCTCCCCCATTTGCTTCACCTGGTCCTACTCAACCCAACAAGCCACCTTCCTAGATGCTGACCTCACCTCAGAGATTACTACATCAGTACCTACATGCATATCAAACCTACTAACTACCAGCAATACCTCCACTTCCGACAGCTGCCACCCATTCCATACCAAGAAGTCACTTCCATACAGCCTAGCCACCCGTGGCCGTCGCATCCACAGTGATGAACAGCCCCTCTCAGAATATACCAAGCATCTCACTGAAGCCTTCACTGACCGTAATTACCCTCCCAACCTTGTACAAAAACAAATCTGCCGTGCCTTATCTTTCCGGTCTCCCACCACCTCCCAAAGTCCCACAGTCAGGGCCACAGAGGAGCAGTTCCCTTGCAGCTCAGTACCATCCAGGGCTGGAGCAACTGAAATGAGAAATGTCCTGCCCACTATCCTTCCCACCCCTTCTACAGTGCTTTTCCGCCCTCCACCAAACCTACACAATATACTCGTTCATCCTTACACAACCCCTGCTCCCAATCCCTTACATCATGGCTCATACACCTAGATGCAAGACCTGTCCCATACATCCTCCTGTCACCACCTACTCCAGTCCAGTCACTAATACCACCTATCTCATCAAAGGCATGGCTACTGGTGAAACCAGTCATGTGATTTACAAGCTAAGCTGCAACCACTGTGCTGCATTCTATGTAGGCGTGACAACCAACAAGCTGGCTGTCTGCATGAATGGCCACCGACAAACTGTGGCCAAGAAACAAGTGGACCACCCTATTCCTGAACACACTGCCAAACATGATATCCTTCATTTCAATGGCTGCTTCACAGCCTGTGCCTTATGGATCCTTCTCACCAACACCAGCTTTTCTGAATTGTGCAGGTGGGAACTTTTCCTGCAATACATCCTACGTTCACATAACCCTCCTGGCCTCAACCTTCGTTAGTCACTGTCCTCGCCCATCCAACACCTCCCTGTTTCCATTCCAGCACTACACAGCCGTCATTTCACCACCACATCCAGTCTTTTAATTTCTTTTTATTTCTCTCCTTGCCACTAATTCTCTCCTCTCCACCTTCTCTCCTGTACTTCATCTAAATTGCAGCACTTCACTGTCTAAAACCCCCACCATACTACCCCCACCTCCTCCTTACCCCCACCCAGTTGGCACTCCCATCATGCACTGGTGCTGCTGCTTGCAGGGTGGTTTCAGTTGCCTGAGACTGTAGACGTGTGTGCAAGTTGTGTGTGTGTGTGTGTGTGTGTGTGTGTGTGTGTGTGTGTATTGTTGACAAAGGCCTTAATGGCAGAAAGCTATAATTGTGTGAATCTTTTTGTTGTGCCTATCATGACTCAGCATCTCTGCTATATGATACACTAATTTATTTATGTACTGCCCTGTGTAATGAGTGAATGTGTGCCTACATACATCTCTCCTGTTTTCCATTTTAATTATGACAAAGATATTACACACTACCACGTAACACTTCATCCTGTCAACTTAATCATCGATTACTGACCTCTGAATATAGTCACTAGACTGGACATTTAGCCCATACCGAACATAGTGGAGACCCTAGATTACCTGTGCAAATGTCAAATTTTTTCAGTTTGTGTTCTAACAAGTGGGTACCATCAACTGACAGTTCATTCAGATGATCAAGCGGTTAACTTCGCTAAGCCTACCAGAATCACCGGTTTAGTTATCCTGCGATTATTCTCCAGTTAGGCATTATTACATGCTTGTACAACGCGTTTTCTGCACTACTTCCACAATAGAACTACGCAGCTGCTAACCAGTGACTGTACAACTGGCCCTTACTTGTGTAGTGATCTGGACAAAAATTTTCTGTCAAAATTTCATTTTCTTGGATACACTGACAACATAATACGCAATCTTTCTTAGCTATTATTCCTGTTAGTCATTTATTTCCACTTTGGTAATCTGAATCTATGGGTTTCACTAGTAATCATGACAATGCTGATCATTCGCAAACCCAGTCAACACCATAATCAGATAGCAATTGGTATTCATCCGTTCGGCTTTGTTCCGCTCAGCTTGTACAGCCCCATCCCCTTTTGTCTGCAGGAAAGTTTATTTGTAGATGTGACGAGGATTCCCCTGACAGAGACATCATGTACACTATGCACGCATTTAAAAATCAACTTATGATTCATTCAGAAATCAACTCAGAATGTGTTCAAAAAGCAACACGGATGCATTTAAAAATCACATGAATAATCAATAGACCAACATGCACTGGATGCCAGGTGCTTTGTGAAACAAGGTTTTTTCCTCAAGAATATGAATTCCCCCACCCCCGAAATTGCCATCTGGGACAGATACCTCGGTTGCCCTCCCCTCCCTCCTACTCCTCCATCTGGGCTTGTTGTGCATGGGTGAATCTGGCAGCTTGGGGGCACCAATAAAATTTTTCCCAGTAGCATCTAGCTGCTTGCTGCGACTGCTTACACAACCAACAGCCACATTTCTGTAGCCAGAAGTGAGAGAAGATACTAATCATGCGTGACTCAACTGCACATGAGCCCACTCGTAACTGCTACAACAAATCTAATGTAAACAGTTGTGATATAATGCTCATCAGAGGGAATTTGTTGTTATGAAGCACTGTATAGTCTTCCTAAAGCCTTTGACACATTTTGCTGTTGGCGGATGCTTATATGAGCACTGTGTTTTGTTGTTGTATATGGGACATTTCCTTTGCAACTTAAGTTTTATTTTTATTTTTGTCTCTCATTCATGTATTATTGCAGCAGGATACAGTAATATTCTTTGTTAGAATACCGGTCCTTACCAGTCAAAATTACAAAAATTTAACTGAAAACTAAAACAATGAAAAATTCCTGGAGTTCTAAAAAATTCCCGGGTTTTTCCCAGTTCTCTCCCGGATAAAAACATTCCCGGGTTTTTCCCAGATCTCCCGGTTGTCCCGGGTTGTATACACCCTGTAAATGCAATGAAAATGAGCACTTGAGCACCGCCCCTTTCCATCTCACATCCAATTTGGAAGCTGAGCGGATGGTCAATACCTGCAAAAAGCAGATGACCAAGATAATGATGACAGCTGACCATTGGGAAACACTCACCAGCTTCCTCGCTATGTACCAGTCAACACCCATAAATGGGCATATGCTGGCTGAAATCTCGGCCGGTGATGATGGTGGTGGTGGTGGTGGTGGTGGTGGTGGTGTTGGTGGTGGTGGTGGTGATGATGATGATTTGAGGTGAGGGGTGCTCAACATCATGGTCATCAGAGCCCTGATGAAAAGTCAGCATGCCAATCTCAAGGGTGGAGATAAAGGCTGTCCCCACATGCAGAACAGTTTATAATGTATTACAGTCTGCTTCCCTTCTTCACCAATTTAGGGATGAGACCTGACAGTTCACAAAATTTCACCACTCTTGCAACACTGGAATCAGTATCTGCAATGATGGTGGGCAGATCGCCATCAAGACTATATTAGTATATAGGACACACGTTGCCAAAATATGCTGAACTGAAAGTGGCACACCATGAACTTCACAGAGTGGTGAATCCTCCTGCCAGAGGAGGAAGTCATGTGTTAAAGGGCTATGTCCAATGCGCAGTCTGGTAACCAGAACCTACTTTCAGCGGTGAGGCTGACATGAAGTCCACCATACCTGTGTGGTCAATTTGAGTGACTACAGTTTGTTTTCTGTCACCTGCAACCATTCAGTCTCCCACTGATGCATGATGCATCTGTCAGAAAATGAGATGATGGCGTGCAACGAGATGGGACATTCATGGACAGCACCATCCTAAAATGCTTTCTTGGCAGGTTTGTTGGCCATGTCATTTCCCTGATCCCAGTGTGGCCAGGTCTGTCACCTGCAACCATTCAGTCTCCCACTGATACACGCTGCATCTGTCAGAAAATGAGATGATGGCGTGCAACGAGATGGGACATTCATGGACAGCACCATCCTAACATGCTTTCTTGGCAGGTTTGTTGGTCATGTCACTTCCCTGTATCCCAGTGTGGCCAGGCACCCAGCAAAAGATCACCACCTTGTCACAGTGTTGGAGCTGCTGTAAGGAGTCATGGATGAGATGAATCAGCTGGTCTACTGGATACATTTAGTGAAGTGCTTGTAGTGCACTAAGCAAGTCGGAACAGACAAGAAACCTTTTATGCTGATGTCTGTGAATCCTCTCCAGTGGAATCAGAATGCCATATAATTCCGCATCATAATTTGTAAATTGTTCCGAAAGACGCACTTTAAAAACCCTATCAGGGAAAACAGCAAAACAACCGAGGACAGTCTCTTGCTGGTATTCATCTGTATAAACGACAATAAAACTGTGGTACGTACTTGAAATGGACAAAAACAGAGTTGTAAAAACATAATCTGGAGTACAAGTTTTCTTGTACTGTGTCAAGCTTAAAATCACTCTGGGCCTCTGAAGACACCAAAGTGGCAATGTGTTCCATACCCGGCAGTGTATTTTGATGTCTGATAGATCCTGATCCTTGAGACAATCTATAGCATGTATCCCAAATGGCTTAGTTGTATGAGGCCAATTCCTGAGCAGCCATTTAAAGGTGGGTTGGACGACTGCACTATATGCCAATGACTGTCGTGACATTGAGATTTTCAGTGCCTGTCTAGCCAAAAGGATACATCACCAAATCCAGAGTGGTGGTTCACCAGCATCTGCACACAGACTCGGAACTGGGCTGGTCTGAAAGACTCAAGTCAATATCCGAATGCTCATATGGTGGACAGCGTCTAACATATTGAGGCAGGAAGCACGGGGTGATCCACAGACCATGCTGCTAAATGTGATCTAACAAACGCCCTATAAAACTGCAGGAGGCGGGGCCTGTCATCTCCCCACGTTTTCTGCTAAGGCATTTCAAAATA
The DNA here is from genome assembly GCF_021461395.2 of Schistocerca americana. Taxonomy (NCBI): domain Eukaryota; kingdom Metazoa; phylum Arthropoda; class Insecta; order Orthoptera; family Acrididae; genus Schistocerca; species Schistocerca americana. Next base: position 652,113,350 of record NC_060130.1, on the reverse strand, counting down.
TTCAATGACTGGAAGTCCTTTGTTCGTAGGTCTTTCAGGTGTGGGAGCCAAGTTAATTTTGAGTCAAATAATAAACCCAAAAAGTTCACAGTTTCTTGAAAACATAAAATATTGTCCCCCATTGCGAGCACTGGCTGGTTAAAACTTTGATAAGCATGGTTAAAATTGGCACATGTAGTCTTCTCTGGTGAGAATTGAAAACCAGTTGTCCTGGCCAAGGTTTCCAGCCTCCTAATGGTCAGCTGCAGCTGTCTCTTTGTCGTCTTAAGATCAGAATAAGAGTAGAAGATTGCAAAGTCATCCACAAACAGAGCATTTGACAGGGCTCCTGCCTGTGGAGGAAATGCCACTGATAGCGATAGCAAACAATGAGGACACTGCCTGGGGGGACCCCATTCTCTTGAACAAAGCAGTCAGACAAGGCATCGTCAACGCGATGTTGGAAATGCTGGTCCTCAAGAAAGGATTGGATAAGAAATGGCAGGTGTCCATGTAGTTCCCATTCATGAAGTTGGCGAAGGATGTTGTACCTCAAAGTAGTGTCATATGCTTTTTCGAGGTAAAAAAATAAAATAAAAAAATAAACCAAATGGTTTCAGCCAAAGAAGGACCCCTGTATAGCTGTCTCCAGTAGAATTGAGTTGTCAAGGGTGGAACGGTAGTGCCTGAAACTGCAATGGGAGCGACTCAGGTGACCTCACGATTTAAGATGCCAGATGAGACAGCAGTTAACCATGCGTTCAAGAGTCTTACCCATACAACTGGTAAGGGCTACACTCCGGTAACTGTTAGGGGCACTACGATACTTGCGTGGTTTCCAGAATGGAGTTAATATTGCCCCCTTCTAAGTCGTCCATCAAACTAGATCTGATTGAAACAAGAAAGCTGTCCTTTCGCTCCAGGGCACAGATGACGAAGCATGACATAATGGATCTCATCAGGTCCTGGAGCAGTGTCTCTGGCTGCAGACAAAGCTGATTCCAGCTCCCACATGGAGAACAGAGGGCTGTAGACTTCATCATTATGGAATAAGAAATTGAGCTGTCTCATCTCCACAGTCCTATCGAACACTGAAAAGCAGGAGCTAATCTGGATGACTTAATGACAGTAAAAATGTGTTTAGCTAAAACCTTAACCATGTCTTCTGATGTGTCCATTAAGACCCCATTACTTGACAAGACCATAAGGGGACATGTACTGCCTTTGCCTGATATACACCTTTCTGAGTCCCAAATTTGTGCAGTGTAAGTGGACCGATTAATGGAAGTCATGAATACCTTCCAGGAAGCCCTCTTCCATTCTTTTATCACTTGCCTCACATGTGCTCTCACAGATCTGAAGACATGAAGGTTTTCTGTAGTTGTATGGTGTCTGAAGTGCCGCAGAGTTGTTTGTCCCACCCTGATTGCCAATCCACAGTCATCATTCCACCAAGGTACAGGTGTCATCTGAGGTGGTTACTAGACTGAGGGATGGGCTCTGTGGCAGCCCATTAGATCTCACAAGTGATACGGACCACTGTCTCCTAGGCACAATCCTTTTGTACAAAAATAGCCTGTCAACTATACTGCAACCAATTTGCCCTTTGAATCATCCATCTTTGTGGTCTCCTAACAGCCACCGAACTAGTCGGCAGATGGATCCACACTGGGAAGTGGTCACTAGAATGTAAATCTGCGACCACTTCCCATTGAACTGAGTCTACAATAGCTGGAAAACAAAAAATACAATGGCTGAAAAAGACCCTGTAGCTGTGGGAAAGTGTGTCATTTGACCTGTGTTCAGAAGGCAGATATTCTCACAATGGATGAGTCATTCAATCCTCTGACCCCTGGAGCAAGTGTTAGCTGAGCCTGACAGCACATTGTATGCACTGAAGTCCCCTACAGGGAGGAATGGGTGTGGGAGTGCCAAGAGTAGTTCTGTCAGTGCGTCTGCATCCAAAACATCATTAAGTGGAACATACAAAGAAGACGCTGTGATATTAAAGGGTGCCAGAACTCGCATGGCAGTTGCTTGTATGGTTGTGGTAAGAGGGACAGGAGAGGAGTGGCATCTGTCATCAATGAAAACTGCCACTCCAACTTTAGCCCTGTCTTCAGTAATATCGTCCTTCCTGTAGGGGGAGGGGGGATAACCCTGAAATGTAGGCATGTTGTTGACTAAGATGTGTTTCTTGCAAGCAGATGTAGAACAGTTTCTATTGGACCAGGAGCTGTAATTCTTACAAATGTGGGTGGTATCCATTTAAATTCCATTGCAACACAGAAAATCCTGTGGAAGCCATTGTTTAGCGAAGGTTGTTCTTTTCTTCCTCCCTTGGAGATGGTGATTTACTGGGGAAGTCAGGGGGAATGTTAGCCAGTTCCCGACTCTTCAGTTCCTCTGATTGGAATTCCATATTCTCAAGAGCATAATCCCCATCAGAGAGGGAGAGCGCTCATTGATCCGAAGGTTTAACCACCACTTTCTTTGATTTAGGACTATTTTTTGAAGGACGTTTTTCTTTACTTATGGGAAGAGGTGGTTGCTTGGGTTGAGGTGACGGCTTAATAGACTTCTGATGGTGGGCAGTGGTATGTGGCTTAGGTGGTAAGCCCACTGCTGATGGCTTCTGAATGACTCCTGTTTCAAGTGTAGCACTTCCCCCACAGGTACACCAACAAGTGCATGTGCTCATACTTGAATCTGTGGTCTGAGTTTGTGTGGAGGCATCACCCTTGGTGACTGGCATCTTAAGGGCTGACATAAAAGAAGCAGCAAAAACTGGAGGCCACATAGCTTTGAAAGCTTTTATAGCTTCACTGTAGGGTATACATCTCTTGACTTTTAACTCCTGAATTTTCCTTTCCTCAATGTAAACCTTACAATTTCTGCTCCACCCAGGGTGATCCCCTGAGCGCTTACACATTTAGGAGGAAGTGTACAAGAATTGCCTGATTCGTTAGCTGAGGTACGGAGATTGGTGGTGATATGAAATTTCAGGCAGGACCCGGGGTGGATCCATGGCATTATCACTGGCTATAAGGGGACGCAAATGTTTGAGGTTGCGGATGACCAGGAGCATCTATACGTACTGACCTCTCTCCCTCTCAGCTATTGACTAGACAAGATCCACACAACCACATCCAGAACAAGGCTGCCAGTCTGCCTGTCAACAGGGAGTCAACAATGACCAGTTATGGGAGATGGAACCACTTCTAACCCGTAAGCCATTTCCAACTTCCAAAGCTACCTGGTGAGCAACCCCACTCATCACCCAACTGGCGGAATTGAAGTGTTTCTCAACCAGTGTGCCCGTCAAGGCTGAACTGTTACCTCCACCTCCAACACGGCAGGAACCCACTCCCCTGTGGGCAAGACTAAGCTGTGCCCCAGAATTAACTGATCAGCCAGAAATCCCATTGACTACACTGGCATCTGACCTGACCAATCATGTTAATGTACTATTGCTTGAACCTTCAGTATATATAGAACATTAACTAACAATAGAAAATGTATGACGATTGTAAAACTCTAGATAAGTAACACACAAATAATTGCTATGTTTAATCTCATAACAGCTTACATTACTGAAATACACAGCTAAAACTTTTTGGGGAGGCGAGGCTTGATGAATTTGTAGCTCCCTCAGAAAAAGGCATGTCATTACCAGTAATTATTCAATAATGTCACACTACTGTCAAATGCCATCTAAGCTGTAAATTTCCCATAATAGAGCATGTTCCATGACGTAGTACTTGAAATTACACAATAGAAGTAAAACTAATATAAGAAATGTATGTTAATTTATTATGAGGTCAGCAGATTAGGGAAGGAAGTCGGCCGTGCCCTTCCAAAGGAACCATTACAGCATTCACCTGAAGCAATTTAGGGAAATCATGGAAAATCTAAATCAGGATGGTTGGATGTGGGTTTGAACTGTCGTCCTTCCAAATACGACTCCAGTGTGCTAACCACTGTGCCATCTTGCTCAGTGCCTGGTAGTGAGACACCACCTTCTATTAAAAACCTCTCCTATTATCTATTAGCTTCTTCTTAAATAAATAAATTGTTTCTGTTTTCTTTTCCTCAAATTATGATCATTTGATACCAGTATATTGTTACTCTTGTTTTATGCTAAAAGCAAATTATTTAGAAATGTGGAACAATGTACTGTAACATGTAAAACTGTAAACTGTATGACCTGTTTTTAACAGGCAGCACACTTTGAAAAATGCAATAAATGAAATGAAAATCTGTGTCCTTCCTCTCCTCAAATCAGCAAAGATTGGGACATTTCTGGTTCTACATACCAATTAAAGGAGGGAGAGGTTTAGTACCCGACAGTGGTACGGATTGCAAACCCAGCCAAGTATCAATATGGAATATTGATCAGAGTTAGTCAGGCTGCATACTCTGGCCTCAGCTTGCTCATACTGAGACACTGCTGCAGCTGCAAGCATATCATGTGGTGGCATCCACTGATGTGAGGGTGCCTGCCAATATTGTGGAGACACACTTGCCAGTCAGTCTAGTTCATTGAAGCCTTAGATATGCACCATTTATTAGTGGAGTGTTTGACCCTGCCTTTATTGTGTTTTTGATTCAGATTGCTTCCTGGTCTGTTCGTGTACACTTACGACGACATTGCTATACTCTGTACTTTGTTTTTGGCTAGCCATTCACTTTGTGAATTTGGCCATCATTGACCTCAGGAACCACCAGTTTGTTCCACCTCTCTCCGTGTTATCATCAGTGTGAGTGATCATAAATTGTCTTCTTCCTACGCAGAGCAGGAGAGAATATGCAGCATTGAAATGGTCATTATTATTAAAAGACCCAAGTTCCAGTTAACAAGGTGGGCATTAAGACCATGCCTATGGACTACTGTTACAGTTGTGTGACTAAATTTATTATTTCCTCTCAGAAGGGTGTCACAGTGTGTAGTAACTGATGGAAAGCCATCGAGTAAAACACAAGTGGTATCTGGCATTCCCCAGGGAAGTGTTACAGGCCCCCCACTGTTCCTAATCTATATAAATGATTTAGTAGACAATATGAAGAGCCCTCTTGGGTTGTTTGCAGATGATACTGTCATTTACCGTCTAGCAAAGTCATCAGAAGATTAAAAGCAACTACAAAATATTTTAACAAGATATCCTGTATGGTGTGAAAAGTGGCAATTAACTCTAAACAATAGTCTGAAATTATCCACTTGAGTACTAAAAGGAATCTGTTAAATTTCAGTTACTTGATACATCCAACAAGTTTAAAGACTGTTGACTCAACTAAATGCCTAGGGATTACAATTATGAACAACTTATATCGGAACCATCACACAAAAAATGTTTATAGGAAGGTGAACTGAAGACTGCATTTTATTGGTAGAACACTTAGAAGATACAACATATCTACTACAGAGACTGCCTACACTGCACTTATCCATAATCTTCTGGAGCTTTTTGCACAGTATGGGATTCTTCCCAGATAGGATTGGTGGAGGGCATTGAAAAAGTTCAAAGGGCAGTTCATTTTGTACTATCATGAAAAAGGGGGGAGAATGTCATAGATAAAATATGTAAGTTGCCCTCTGCCAAGAACTTCAGTATGAATTGCATAGCAGTGATATAGATGTAGCTGTGAAAGTTCAAGTTTATTCGTTGACCTGGTAAACAACAAGTGAATACTGATGGATGAGTAGGTAAGTTTGTGTCTGCATTACAATAAGTCATGAGGAGGAGTTAAAAGCAGCACACAGGGATGATCCACAATGCAAAATAAGGAAAAGTGATCCACGTTTGATTGAAAGAGATGGCTAACTGCACAAAATCACTAGGCAGAGCAACTGTGTCATTATTCCAGAATGCACGAAAGGGCTAATCATGAGAGAACAATGTGAGTCTCTATTATATGGGTACTGTGGGAATAAAAACAACAAACACTAAAATAGGTGAGACGTCCAGATGTCCAAGTCATAAAGCTGATGTTTTTGAGTATGTCTCACAATGTATTCCTGTAACAGATGGCATATTCTGGGAAAACAAAGGCACCACGCCAAGAATTGACAGATACTAACAAACCATTTGACAAAGTAGGATTAGATATTGTTGGATCATTTCCTATATGATTAAAAATGGGAATACATACATATTGACCATATTACATCATTTTTCCATGTATCTTCTCACAATAGCAATACCTGATGAGAGCAATGAGACAGTGGCTAATTTTTTTTTGTAAAAGAGTGGATTCTGGTATTTGGGTCACTATTAAGCATAATCAGTGGTGAAGGAACAAACTGTGTGAATGAACTGCTTAAACACACTTGTAAGCTGATGAATATAATTCAACAAAGACCTATGCTAGCACACCCTGAAGGCAATGGATGCTCTGCGCAAGTCCACAGAACGACCATTAAGACAGTTAGTCACTACATGAGAAGCAAGCTTGATAACTGAGACATTGGTCTGTAAGTAGCTACAACACAAAAATGCACGTGTGCACTGGTCAAAGTCCATGCAAAATCGTGTACGGAGGGAAGCTGTATTTACCTTTGGGCTTTGCCCAATAAACAGCTGGAATCAGCAATGAACACGCAAAGAACTAAGTGCGTAAACAAAGGAGGCATGAAACCCTGAAATCATCAATCCTTTCTTCATCAAGCAAAACCATACAATCACTGAGCAGTTACGCCACATCATTGGGTTGGAGATCTCATCTACCTGAGCAATAGTGTTAAAGAAGAGTCAGGTCAAAAAGTTTAAGAAGTTTTGGAAAGGACCGTACCCTCGGAGGCATTGTCGCCAGTCGTTCTTAAGCTAAAACTACCTTTTCATCTTTTCATTTAACTAGAGTTCGTGTTAAGCATGTAAATTAATTTTTGGATAGACTTTCTGTAGCACCACAAGACGACATTGTAGGCATTGTGAGGCCACGGTCCAAACTTCTGAGGCCAACACGTCACGACACACCGAACGAACCAGCCACAAACACCCATACAATCTCTGTAGATGTTAGTAGTTTAAGCGAATACAGCGTGTGTTTATTTTGCACTATATGTCTACATGAACGTGTTGTGTAAATATAGAATTAATTGCAGTTGTTACATATAACGAGAAGGTGTAACTAAATTCTAAAGGGTGTCCCACTCAAAAGAGACTTCACAAACACGTGTAGCAATGTCGCTGAAATTGCACTGTGTAATTTGTGATGTTTGACGTGGCAACACCATACTCTGCAACATTGTTTGTCACAACAATGTGTTTCTGTGTGTCACTGTGACTGGAGCATAAGTTCAGTGTTTAGTGACAATGTATCACTATTATGTCAAAGAGTGTGTGTTTCTTGTGGAACACTATTGGATTACTGGTTCCATTAAGACATGTCAGCGAACGTTTCTTGAACAGTTTGGTAACCAGCGTATGCTGTCTAAATGCTGCATACAAAAGTTAGTGAATAAGATGGAGAGCAGAGGAATGGTGTTGGATCTTCATGGCTGGGGATGGACTCCATTAGCGGAAGAATAAGTGAGTAACATGAAACAACCATTGTTGGTCTCTCCTGCAAAGTCTATTTGACGTTTACCTCAGGAATGTGGATTGTCATGGAGCACATCAAAGAGCTATGAAGAAAGCCAGTATATGTCCATACAGGTTTACTGTTGTTTAGGAGCTGAATGTCAATGACAAAAACAAATGTGTTACATTCTACAGTTGGTTTCAGCAATTTATTGCTCAGAGGCCAGGATTATTGCACTACACATGGTTCAGTGATGAGGCATAGTTCCATCTTTCTGGCTGCGTAAACTCTCAGAATACATGTTTGTTGTGTAATGCAAATTAACATGCACTGGTTGAGCGACTCCTGCACTCACAAAAGATTGATGTGATCTGTGCAATACCATAGCATCGTTTCATCGGACTAATTTGGTTCGAGTCTAGTGTGACAAGTGCAGTTTACATCAAAATGTTTTGGAATTTGTGAACCATTATTGATGAAGAAGAACTTGCCCTCAACTGGTACCAACAGAATGGCACCACATGCCCATGTCCCAAGTGACCATGGCAGAGGATAAATCATTTTCCCTGGCAGAATGATTTCAAAAGGACTGTGCCACCCCCCCCCCCCCCCCCAAACTCACCCGATTTACTGATTTAACACCACCTGACTTTTTCCTCTGTGGTGGCCTAAAAGGCACGATCTACAGGAACAAACCACATAACTCGGAAGATTTATGAGAGAATACCTTTTGTAAGTCATCTTTATTTATTTTAATTTTCTGATGAACAAGGTATGACATGTACATTTCAATTCATTTAATTTCCTGATTTTTATCCAAAGTCTTTAAGTGTAATTTAAGCAAATGTTTGTTTGTGGGGCCTCTTTCGAGCGGGACATCCTGAATTTCCAAAGGTTACCAAAACACATGCATTTGTATTACATTCACTGTTTAACTTTAATGATGAGAACTAATTAGTTCTACTCACTGTAATCCTAATTTTTGCTATTATAGTGCATTCTATTAATGCTGCAGAAATATAAGACAGGAAACAAGTGTTTCATTTGAACCCAAAGCAGGCATGGTAGTTTCAACGTGTAATACTAAACTTGTGCTTAAGCACAGTTAAGCAAAATTCAATTCTGTTATGAAGCATATCGATCTAATTTGTTCAGTTAAGGATAACAACACAGTTTTGAAAATTGGAATGTCTCGGTACACCACCTAGATTACCACCAAAATGCAGATAACCTATTATATGCTAGTTATTAATAAGAGACTAAAATTTTTTTGACCTCAGACGAAACCTCGATCAGGCACAAATGTATCTGGTTTGATTTTGGAGGGAGTATACCTTGTGCTGTATTTGGTACATTAACCAGCCGACATCTACAGGACGTTACGGACAAAATATTAGTTCTTGAACACCAATCTACTACAAATTCAATTAACTTTTCTAACATTTTGTTGCAAAATATGCAAAGAACCATTGCTAACCTCAGAGTTTTTATTGATTGGATTGTAAGGCAATTCATTATACATTTCAACAACATAATGCCTAGTGAGATGAATGCTACGCACTGCAGGTTCTCCCAAGTATTGCATGTTGTGAGTGTTCACATAAATAGCCTACTATTAAGAATTCCTGAAGTCTATCAAATGCTAGAATCAATTATCTTAATTTAATACCAGTCCCAGCAAGTGGTTAAAATAACTGACTAAGCAGCTTGCTACTGCATCCAGACCAATCCTCGCAGACCCCACTGTTAAATGAACATTTGAAACATCTACTGCGACATAACCTAATAATTATTACACTGAAGTGTCAAAGAAACTGTTATAGGTATGCGTATTCAAATATAGAAATACGTATACAAGCAGAATACAGCCCTGCGGTCAGCAACACCTATATAAGACAACAAGTGTCTGGCGCAGTTGTTAGATCAGTTGCTAATGCTACAATGGCAGATTACCAAGGGAGTTTGAACATGGCGTTATAGTTGGTGTACAAGTGATGGGACACAGAATCTCTGAGGTAGCGATGAAGTGGGGATTTTCCCATATGACCATTTTGCGAGTGTACCATGAATATCAGGAATCCAGTAAAACATCAAATCTCTGACATCGCTGCGACCGAAAAAAGATCCTGCAAGGATGGGAGCAATGACTACCGAAGAGAATTATTCAATGTGAATTAAATGCAACCCTTCTGCAAATTGCTGCAGATTTCAATGCTGGGTCATCAACAAGTGCCAGCGTGCCCCCATTCAACGAAACATCATCGATATAGGCTTTCGGAGTCGAAGGCCCACTCGTGTACCTTTGATGACTGCACGACACAAAGCTTTACACCTTGCCTGGGCTTGTCAACACCAACATTGGACTGTTGATGACTGGAAACATGTTGCCTGCTAGGACGAGTTTCATTTCAAATTGTATCGAGCAGATGGGCGTATACACATATGGAGACAACCCCACGAATCCATGGATCCTGCATGTCAGCAGGGAACTGTTGAAGCTGGTGGAGATTCTGTAATGGCGTGGGTTGTGTGCAGTTGGAGTGATATGGGACCCCTGATACGTCTAGATACGACTCTTGACAGGGTACACGTGTGAAATCTGCACCCATGCATGTCCATTATGCATTCTGACAGACTTGAGCAATACCAGCAGGAAAATGTGACACCCCCCATGTCCAGAATTGCTACAGAGTGGCTCTGGGAACACTTCCACTGCCCACCAAACTCCCCAGATATTACTGAGCATATCTGGGATGCCTTGCAACATGTTGCTCAGAAGAGATCTCCACCCCCTTGTTGTCTTACGAATTTATGGACAGCCTTGCAGGATTCATGGTGTCAATTCCCTCTAACACTAGTTCCAACATTAGTTGAGTCCATGCAACATCGTGTTGCGGCACTTCTGCGTGCTGGCAGAGGACCTACACAATATTACGCAGGTTACCAGTTTATTTGGTTCTTCACTGTATAATTTATATGCTTGCTAGAAAATGATTGCAGACGAATTAACTGTTCTTATTTCTATATCACTGGTAGATGGAAGCATAATCTTGAAATGTTCATACTCACACTGTGATGTGGCAACAGGCCAGCATTCACAATACGTATTAACTAAGGTACTTACTGATCGGTAACAGTCAAAGATATTTTGTATCTCTAAGTATGATGTGCATATGTACAAATGTGGTACCAAGTTAATTTGCCAAGAATCAGCAATTTTCTTAGATAGTAAAATATACAACTGTGAGAAAGAACTGTTTGTGAACAGTCCTCTGAGAGATGAGTGCCCTAGAATTTCAATGCATCTTTATCAGTCATATCTTCAAAGGTGTCGCTATGGTATAATTTAGTCCTTCAATTCAACCTTTGATGTGACATTTATGTGTAAAGATTCTGATACACCTGAACTATCTTTAACACTCAAATTAAATGGAAGTATTTTAACTGCCATCCACCGTGATTTATCATGTGGTATGTTTGACATGTCTACATCTACATCTACATCTACATCCATACTCCGCAAGCCACCTGTCGGTGTGTGGCGGAGGGTACCTTGAGTACCTCTATCGGTTCTCCCTTCTATTCCAGTCTCATATTGTTCGTGGAAAGAAGGATTGTCGGTATGCTTCTGTGTGGGCTCTAATCTCTCTGATTTTATCCTCATGGTCTCTTCGCGAGATATACCTAGGAGGGAGCAATATACTGCTTGACTCTTCGGTGAAGGTATGTTCTCGAAACTTCAACAAAAGCCCGTTCCGAGCTACTGAGCATCTCTCTTGCACAGTCTTCCACTGGAGTTTATCTATCATCTCCGTAACGCTTTCACGATTACTAAATGATCCTGTAACGAAGCACGCTGCTCTCCGTCCGATCTTCTTTATCTCTTCTATCAACCCTACCAGGTGCGGATCCCACACTGCTGAACAGTATTCAAGCAGTGGGCGAACAAGCGTACTGTAACCTACTTCCTTTGTTTTTGGATTGCATTTCTTTAGGATTCTTCCAATGGACCTCAGTCTGGCATCTGCTTTACCAACGATTAACTTTATATGATCATTCCATTTTAAATCACTCCTAATGCATACTCCCAGATAATTTATGGGATTAACTGCTTCCAGTTGCTGATCTGCTATTTTGTAGCTAAATGATAAGGGAACTATCTTTCAATGTATTCCCAGCACATTACACTTGTCTACATTGAGATTCAATTGCCATTCCCTGCACCATACATCCATTCGCTGCAGATCCTCCTGCATTTCAGTACAATTTTCCATTGTTACAACCTCTCGATATACCACAGCATCATCCGCAAAAAGCCTCAGTGAACTTCCGATGTCATCCACAAGGTCATTTATGTATATTGTGAATAGCAACGGTCCTACGACACTCCCCTGCGGCACACCAGAAATCACTCTTACTTCGGAAGACTTCTCCCCATTGAGAATGACATGCTGCGTTCTGTTATCTAGGAACTCTTCAATCCAATCACACAATTGGTCAGATAGTCCATATGCTCTTACTTTGTTCATTAAATGACTGTGGGGAACTGTATCAAACGCCTTGCAGAAGTCAAGAAACACGGCACCTACCTGGGAACCCGTGTCTATGGCCCTCTGAGTCTCGTGAATGAATAGGGCGAACTGGGTTCACACGTTCCAAAATTCTACAACTGATCGAGGTTAGAGATATAGGTCTATAGTTCTGCACATCTGTTGGACGTCCCTTCTTGAAAACGGGGATGACCTGTGCCCTTTTCCAATCCTTTGGAACACTACGCAATTCTAGAGACCTACGGTACACCGCTGCAAGAAGAGGGGCAAGTTCCTTCCCGTACTCTGTGTAAAATCGAACTGGTATCTCATCAGGTCCAGCGGCCCTTCCTCTTTTGAGCGATTTTAATTGTTTCTCTATCCCTCTGTCGTCTATTTCGATATCTACCATTTTGTCATCTGTACGACAATCTAGAGAAGGAACTACAGTGCAGTCTTCCTCTGTGAAACAGCTTTGAAAAAAGACATTTAGTATTTCGGCCTTTAGTCTGTCATCCTCTGTTTCAGTATCATTTTGGTCACAGAGTGTCTGGACATTTTGTTTCGATCCACCTACCGCTTTGACATAAGACCAAAATTTCTTAGGATTTTCTGCCAAGTCAGTACATAGAACTTTACTTTCGAATTCATTGAACGCCTCTCGCATAGCCCTCCTCACACTACATTTCGCTTTGCGTAATTTTTGTTTGTCTGCAAGGCTTTGGCTATGTTTGTGTTTGCTGTGAAGTTCCCTTTGCTTCCGCAGAAGTTTTCTAACTCGGTTGTTGCACCACGGTGGCTCTTTTCCATCTCTTACGATCTTGCTTGGCACATACTCATCTAACGCATATTGTACGATGGTTTTGAACTTTGTCCACTGATCCTCAACACTATCTGTACTTGAGACAAAACTTTTGTGTTGAGCCATAAGGTACTCTGTAATCCGCTTTTGTCACTTTTGCTAAACAGAAAAATCTTCGTACACTTCTTAATATCTCTATTTACGGCTGAAATCATCGATGCAGTAACCGCTTTATGATCACTGATTCCCTGTTCAGCGTTAACTGTTTCAAATAGTTCGGGTCTGTTTGTCACCAGGAGATCTAATATGTTATCGCCACGAGTCGGTTCTTTGTTTAACTGCTCAAGATAGTTTTCAGATAAAGCACTTAAAAAAATGTCACTGGATTCTTTGTCCCTGGCACCCATTATGAACGTTTGAGTCTCCCATTCTATATCCGGCAAATTAAAATCTCCACCCAGATCTATAACATGGTGGAGAAATCTACTTGAAATATTTTCCAAATTACCCTTCAGGTGCTCAGCCACAACAGCTGCCAAGCCAGGGGGCCTATAGAGACATCCAATTACCATGTCTGAGCCTGCTTTAACCACGACCTTCACCCAAATTATTTCACATTTCGAATCTCCATCAATTTCCTTCGATACTATTGCACTTCTTATCGCTATAAACACACCTGCCCCTTCACTGTCCAGCCTGTCTCTGCAGTATACATTCCAATCTGAGTTTAGGATTTCATTACTGTTTACGTCTGGTTTCAGCCAACTTTCTGTCCCTAGTACTATATGGGCATTGTGACCATTTATTAATGAGAGCAGTTCTGGGATCTTTCTATAGATGCTCCTGCAGTTTACTATTAGCACATTAATATTGTTATTCCCTGTTGCATTTTGCATACTCCTACCTTGCCGCGTCTCAGGAGGTGTCTTGTCGAGCCTAGGGAGGGAATTCTCTAACCTAAAAAAACCACATGTGCACTCCACACGTACTCCGCTACCCTTGTAGCCACTTCCGGCGTGTAGTGCACGCCTGACATATTCAGGGGGACTCTACATTTCTCCACCCGGTAGCAGAGGTCGAGAAATTTGCACCCCAGATCTCCGCAGAATCGTCTGAGCCTCTGGTTTAAGCCTTCCACTCGGCTCCAAACCAGAGGACCGCGATTGGTTCTGGGAACGATACTACAAATAGTTAGCTCAGATTCCACTCCGCGAGTGAGGCTTTCCGCCTTCACCAATTCCGCCAACCGCCTGTACGAACTGAGGATGACCTCTGAACCCAGACGGCAAGAGTCATTGGTGCCGACATGAGCAACAATTTGCAGTCGGGTGCACCTAGTGCTCTCTATCGCCACCGGCAGGGCCTCCTCCACATCTCGGATGAGACCCCCCGGCAAGCAGACAGAGTGAACACTGGCCTTCTTCCCCGACCTTTCCGCTATTTCCCTAAGGGGCTCCATCACCCGCCTAATGTTGGAGCCAACTACTTTTCACACAGCTGGAAAGTTTTCATTAATTAAAATGTTGCCAGTTTATTACAATGAATCATACGTACTAACATATGCAAGCCATTCTCTGACTAGTTTCCCCAAGGATAACAACTTAACTACGATACCTAGAAAAAGTCTAACAACTACTAGCACTGAGTCAAATTTCACCCACAAAGCAAACAAGATTATGTCTTTTGAATCTTCCACAAACATTAATCCAAACTCAATTGTCAGTATTGTAGTCTTAATACTTCTATTAATTTTTCTTGTGTCTATAAGCGTATGTGTGTTATTTTAAACCCTCAGCACCAACCCTTATTGTGTGTCTGAATGAAATAACAATTTTAATGTATTCTGATGCTACAACTAGTGCAACAGACTCACGATCCCAGGTGGGCCATTAAGATCTTGCATGGTGCTGAGTACAGCCCACCTGAAACCATTAATTTCATATTCACATGACAGTCATGGGACCCATATCTACGTTAGCAGCAATATATTGGAACGATAACACACAGTATCGACAGGCCATGATCCTGCCACTGTCAAATTCATACATGTGCTGGTAGACTTTTCTGTTTTTCACATGAGGCACAACAATACCCTTTCACAAACACCCAACATTCAAATGTGATTTTTAAATGAGAAACTCTCCGTGGAACTTTTCCATACATATGGAATGTATTTTACGCCAGTTTGTTGTTTAGGCATCAGTACAAAATATAGAAGCACACTCATGAACAACATCGACCATTAAAATCTTGCATTGTTACTGTTAATGTGAAATGGAGTCTTCATATTAATGTAAGGAAAAAAAAATTGTTGTTGTTGTTGTTGTTGTTGTTGTGGTGGTGGTGGTGGTGTTTGTTGTTGTGCTTGTTGTTGTTGCTGCTGCTGTTGCGGTCTTTAGTCCAGAGACTGGTTTGAGGCAGATGTCCATGCTACTATGTCCTGTGCAAGCTTCATCATCTCCAAGTAACTACTGCAACCTACAGCCTTCTGAATCTGCTTAGTGTATTCATCTCTTTGGTTTCCCTCTACAATTTTTACCCTCCACACTTCCCTCCAGTAATAAATTGCTGATCTCTTGATGCCTCAGAATGTGTCCTACCAACCGAACTCTTCTTCTAGTCAAGTTGTGCCACAAATTATTGTCCATGTTTCACTTCCATACCTGGCAACACTCCATACAAATACTTTCACAAAATACTTCCCGACAGTTAAATCAATATTAGATGTTAACAAATTTCTCTTCTTCAGAAATGCTTTCCTTGCCATAGCCAGTCTACATTTTATATCCTCTCTACTTCGACAATAATCAGTTATTTTGCTCCTACTACTTTAAGTGCCTCATTTCCTAATCTAATTCCCTCAGCATCACCTGATTTAATTCAACTGCATTTCATTATCCTTGTTTTGCTTTCGCTGATGTTCATCTACTATCCTCCTTTCAGGACACTGTCCATTCTGTTCAACTGCTCTTCCATATCCTTCGCTGTCCGACAGAATTACAATGTCGTCGCCAAACTTCAAAGTTTTTATTTCTTCTCCATGGATTTTAATTCCTACTCCAATTTTTTCTTTTGTTTTTTTACTGCTTGCTCAATATACAGATTGA
This sequence comes from Schistocerca americana, assembly GCF_021461395.2. Lineage (NCBI taxonomy): Eukaryota > Metazoa > Arthropoda > Insecta > Orthoptera > Acrididae > Schistocerca > Schistocerca americana. The sequence continues at coordinate 652,097,412 of NC_060130.1, read as the reverse complement.
GATAAGTCAGGGATAGGCTAAAACCCTATCTCACTCCCTTCTCAACCACTGCTTCCCTTTCATGACCCTCAAGTCTTACAACTGCTATATGGTTTCTGTACAAATTGCAAATAGCCTTTCGCTCCCTGCATTTTACCCCTGCCACCTTCAGAATTTGAAAGAGAGTATTCCAGTTAACACTGTCAAAAGCTTTCTCTAAGTCTACAAATGCTGGAATCATATGTTTGTCTTTCCTTAATCTAGCTTCTAAGATAAGTCATAGGGTTAGTATTGCCTCATGTGTTCCAACATTTCTACAGAATCCAAACTGATCTTCCCCCGAGGTCAGCTTGTACCAGTTTTTCCAAGTCGTCTGTAAAGACTTCATGTCAGTATTTTGCAGCTATGACTTATTAAACTGATAGTTTGGTAGTTTTTACACCTGTCAATACTTGCTTTCCTTGGGATTGGAATTATTATATTCTTCTTGAAGTCTGAGCATATTTCACCTGTCTCATACATCTTGCTCACCAGATGGTAGAGTTTTGTCATGGCTGGCTCTCCCAAGGCTATCAGTAGTTCTAATGGAATTTAGTCTACTCCCAGGACCTTGTTCAGAATTAGGTCTTTCAGTGCTGTCAAATTCTTTTGCAGTATCATATATTCCATCTCATCTTCATCTATGTCCTCTTTGACTTCCATAATACTGCCCTCAAGTATATTGGCCCCGTATAGACCCTCTATATGCTCCTTCCATTTTTCTGCTTTCCCTTCTTTGCTTAGGACTGGTTTTCCATCTGAGCTCATGATATTCATACAGGTGGTCCTCTTTTATCGAAAATTCTCTTTAATTTTCCTGTAGACAGTATCTATCTTATCCCTAGTGATACATGCCTCTACATCCTTACATCTGACCTCTAGCCACACTTGCGTAGCCATTTTGCACTTCCTGACGATCTCATTTTTGAGACGTTTGTACTCCTTTTCGCCAGATTCATTTACTGCATTTTTATATTTCCTCCTTTCATCAATTAAATTCAATATCTCTTCCGTCACCCAAGGATTTCTACTGCCCCTCGTCTGTTTACCTATGTGATCCTCTGCTGCCTTTGCTATTTCATCTCTCAAAGTTACCCATACATCTTCAACTTACTCCTTTCCCCTGTTCTTGTCAATCGTTCCCTAATGCTCTATTGAAACTCTCTACAACCTCTGGTTCTTTCAGTTTATCCATGTCCCATCTCCTTAAATTCCCACCTTTTTGCTGTTTCTTCAGTTTTAATATACAGTCCCTAACCAATAGATTGTGGTCAGAGACCACACCTGCCTCTGAAAATGTCTTATAATTTAAAACTTGGTTCCTAAATCTCTGTCTTACCTTTATATAATCTATCTGAAACCTTCTAGTATCTCCAGGTCTCTTCCACATGTACAACCTTCTTTCCTGATCCTTAAAACAAGTGTTAGACATCATTAAGTTATGCTCTATGCCCTGTGCTGTGTGCAAAATTCTGTAAGGCGGCTTCCTCTTTCATTCCTTTCCCTCAGTCCATATTCACCTACTACTTTTCCTTCTCTTCCTTTTACTACTATCGAATTCCTGTCCTGCATGACTATTAAATTTTTGTCTCCCTTAACCATCTGAGTAATTTCTTTTATAACATCGTACATTTCTTCAATCTTTTCATTATCTGTGAAACTAGTTGGCATATAAACTTATACTACTGTGGTAGGTGTGGGCTTCATGTCTATCTTGGTTACAATAATGCATTCACTATACTGTTCATAGTAGCTTATCCATGCTCCTATTTTTTATTCATTATTAAACCTAGACCTACATTACCCTTATTTGATTTTGTATTTATAATCCTATATTCACCTGACCAGAAGTCTTGTTCCTCCTGCCACCAAACTTCACTAATACCCATTATATCTAACTTTAACCTATCCATTTCCCCTTTCAAATTTTCTAAACTACCACCACAGCAGGGGCTGTACCTCCCACAGCTGTCCCACAGCCAATCCGTTATAGTCAAAGCAGTAGAAAGAAGAAGACACCCACTATTTATTGCAGTCTACCTCTACAATAGGAACTAGGATGGGGAAGAAAACTTCTGAAAGCAATTAAAACTGAGTAAAAGAGGGCAGCTATCAAAGGTGCGTGCAACGGTAGACACCCCAACCCCAAGCACCTTGCCCCCATTCCAAAAGTTGTGTAAAACCTTATATCTGATAATACAAACTACTTTCACACAGAAAACTGAGAACCAGTTCAAATGTCCATGAGTTGTTTGTGAATGTTAGTATGCTTAGCATGGAGATCCAGAAGGAGAGGGCATTCCACCAGGATATGAGCTACTGTTTGTAAGGCTTATTGCATGAAATAAAACTATGAGTTAACCTGGTATAATCGATGTACAGGTAACACAGGACAGTGAATTCCTTCTGGGGGGTCTCCTTGATAGTGTGGAGTTCATTAGACGGGGTATTATCCAACCAGATGTTGGCGCATTTACGAGTGAGGGGAAGTCTTTATTTGCACCCACAAATCTACAACTGAGATAGTAAAAGAGAATGTTAGGAAATTTACCACTTCTATAGCCAAACTGTTGGCCAGTTCATTCCCTGATATGCCCACATGACATGGGACGCAGAGAAAGACAACTGAATGGGCAGCATGGCTAAAGTCAGAAATAAAGTCATGAATAGCAGATAACACAGGGTGACAACAGTAGCATCAATCAAATGCCTAGGCACTGCTCACTGAATCACTACAAATTAAAACATTGTCAAAGAAGACCTGTTTAATAAAACAAAGCACTCTGTTAATGGCTATAAGCACCACTGTAAAAACACTATATGTTCCTGGCAACAAATGTTGTTCCTGACCAGCAGGATATGAAACAGCATATCCTGTACTACACATGGTTTTAGAGCTGTCAGTATAAATTATGATAGCACCATGATACTTCTGGAGAACTGAGAGGAACACAGGCCAAAAGGCCTTGGAGACAACTCAAAATTTAGATCCTTGAAATAGATCAGCCCTAATTCATGGTATGGGTACTAACCAAAGGAGGGTGCGTGGGAAAGTATGGGGAGGGAGCACATTCTAAAAGGATTAGGCTGAGGTCCTTGAAGAAATCCAACCAAAGGGCAGGTGCCATAGAGTCAATGTCCCTTGTTTGCAATAAGAATTTTATAAACGGGATGATAAGGAAATTGTCAGATGGTGACTGCATAAGTAAGCCAGGGTTGGTTCTGTCGAAACTGAAGACGGAAGTTCCTACTTTGGCAATGAGACTATCTATGGGACTAGGCTGTGCAGCACCACTGGCCAGTCTTACTCCACAATGATGGGCTGGGTCCAACAATTTCAATACTGACCGTGTTGCTAAGCCATGAACCTGGCAACCATCAGTATGAGACCCAAGGTCCAATAAATATGGAGGAGGTTAGGGTGATCTGTACACCAAGATGTGTCGACAAGGAAGCAAGGAGTGGTAAACTTTTACATACTGCTAGTCTTTAATTAACATATATGGATAGCCATGTCAGCTTTTTATCAAAGAGGAGTTCCAAAATTCAAGACTGTACAAAACTGTCAAAGCACTGAGTATTTGAGTAGAGGTCTGGGTCAGGGCAGACCACGGTACGATGACATTTTAGCAGGAGAGAATTCGAAGCCATGGGAAACCATCTAAGTGGAGACCTTTCAGAGGCCACCTTGCAGCTAATGTTCAGCCAAGGCTACATACTGGGAACTATGACAAATGCAAAAGTTGTCGACATACAGCACGGAGAAACCAGAGGTCCAATGGAGGTTACTAGCCCACTGATTGCAAGAGGAAGAGCATGACACTCAGCACAGAGCCCTGCAAGATACCATTCTCAATCAATGTGAAGCCGAGTGATGTACCACCTTAGGACCAAAACAACTGGTGGGATAAAAATGACGAATAAAAATAGATAAGGAGCGTCATAAGTCCCAGTCATGGAGTGCAAGTAAAATGTGATGGTGTCAAGTGGTGGTGCATGCCTTATGTAGGTCAAAAAAGGTTGCAATGAAGTGTTGGCATTTAGAAAACTGCCTGATGGATTGCTGTCTCCAACCTACTGACGGTTGGTTGTGAACCATACTGGAAACCACACTAATGGGGAGACAAATGGAACTGTGATTGGCAAAAGCAGCATAATCGTTAGGCTACCATTCTTTCAAGCAGTTTGCAGAGCACATTGGTGGGGCTAATTTGTTGGTAGCAGTCAATGAACATTGGGTTTCTGCCTGGTTTAAAGATTGGGACAATGATACTATCTCGCATTGTGAAGGGAAAAGATCTTCAAACACAATATTGTTGAGGAGCCTGAGAAGATACAGTTTTTTGATTAACATTTAGATGTTGAATCATCTGTTTATCAATCTAATCAGGACCTGCGACAATATCAGGTGAGGAGCCAAGAGGATGAAGTAGTTCCCAGTCAGTGAAAGGTTCATTATGTAATATTGCATGATGGAGTGTAAAGAACAGGGAGATATCTTCAACTTATCTTTTATACATTCGAAACGTTGCCACATAAAAAGAGATGAGGTGTTTGAGAAGAACCAAAACATCAGTAAATATGCTGCCATGAAGGAGGTGACCCAGGACATTTGTTGGTCTTTGGTGGCCGAGTAGTCTAAGGAGACTGACCCACACAAGGAATGAAGATGTATCCCTTTCCAAGGAGGAGACATATCACTCCCAGCATTCCTTGTTACTGCATTTCATCATATAGCAAGCCTTCGTCCACAGATGCTGCCAAGTGATGAGGATGATGCTTGAGATGTTGCAGTGCCCTCTGGCAATCCTGACTAGCTGCTGGATTGTCTTTGGTCCACTATGGCACCAGTAAGCTGAGTTTTGCACAAGTGATGCTTTCTAAATACATGCTGATTTGAAGACAGAAACTTTTTTGTCTCAAGGAAATTTATTATATTCTAATTTACAATATACTCAATAATCCTGCAGCTAACCAAAGTTAAGGATATTGGTCTGTAATTTACGGGCCTGTTCTTTTACCCTCCTTATATATAGGAGTCATCTGCACTTTTTTCCAGTTGCTTAGGGCTTTGCACTGGGTGACAAATTCATGATAAATGCAAGGTGTCAACGTCAAAGAGTACTCTATGTAAAATCAAACTGAGGCGCCACCCATGCCTTTGACTTATTTGTTTTCAATACTTTTTAAGTTGCTGCTCAACACCAGGTATGCCTATTTCTATGTCCTCATATCCTCCATGTGGAAGTCAGTCTGATGTGTTCAACTGTTGATGCTATTAAAGAAAAGCAACTTATATTCATATCCTCCTATCCTCCTGTCAGAAGACATACTGTTGCAAGTGTTTCACAAAGTCATCAGACATTATGTTGTAAAAATGTGTAGGTTTACCCAAGTGCAGAAGCATGTGGAATAAAGAAAGGCACCTCTCTTGGACAAAGATGGTCTGCGTGGTTTTGTAAGGGCTCAGGAGAAAACCTATGGGTGAGAAAGAAAAATGTTCAGTATCTATATTGAGCCAACATGAGGTCCCATACAGGCAACAGTCCTACCATCAAGTCACCACAGCAATTTAATACATGCCACACTCACCACACTGGAAAAGACCTTTCGCTACCTCATCACATATTTGGCAACAACATAGGAGAGACAGACGGGATCAAAGATTCACAGAAAACTGGGGTCTGTGAGTAGCTGAACACTGTTGAACTCATGTACAGAATAATTGCACAACTACCTTGCAAATTGCACTAGTCAAATGACAATTCTTAACTAATGCTTGTGGGGTGTTTAATGAGTGATCTAATATGTATTAGGAAAATGCATTATAAATTAAGTAACCAATTTGTTAAGTTGAAAAAGTGATTGATGATTCTATCTGGAGTAAAAAGTCTTGGTTGTCATGACAAATGTGATACATATCTTTGTTACTAGCAAAGAACGTGTTTTTACTAAAAATATGATCTGCCTGCAGTTTGATCAATACTGCTTGACATTACATTGTCCCCTCAATTAATAAAAAAAGATTACGTTCCTATCATACTCTTGGTTGCTCAGAATCAAATGTTGCTCTGCCATCTTAATTACTCATCACTGCTTGTAGCAGTATTTGCTTCAACGTAGTTGAATAGTTTTACCCCCACAATTTCAATTTTTTCATATCTGAAAAAAATTATACCAAAGTTACACTTGTAGAATATCTATAAAATAAAAACAGTGAATTCTGAAAGAAGAAAATATTAGCAGCAACAGCAAAAACCACTGCCATCTCCTTCAGTTTTAGCACTATATACGAATTACATACTGCATGCACAATGTAAATAGACATTTAATTGCACAATCACTCAGTAATTACTTACTTTCAGTCGGTTGATCATAGCTTCTTCAGCATCCATTGACTGACTCTGCTGATGTATTAATCTTTTGGCTAACATCCTTGAATAAAATTTCTGGAAGACATCTTTATCATCAATGTACTTAAATATTGTTATGGACTGTGCTAGCCGATCATCTATTTCTGTGTCTGACATCCCTTTTGCTGACTTTCTCAATAGAGAGTCACAGTATTTTGCTAGCTGAAATACAAGAAAAGCAATATAACTATTGAAAGCTCTACCATATATTTCACTGCAATTTATCTGCAGTGAAATGCCGGCACATACACGAACACACAGCAGAATATGCCTATGTCCAGAAGCAGTAAGGATAATGGAACAAGCAAAATATTGAGGACTTCCATAAAAGCAGGTAGAAAATTGGAGATTAAATGCCCAGATTTGTCCACACTGTGAAATACAGACCACCATTCACCTTCAACAAGAAGATTAAGACTTAGATAACCAGGTTATTCTGAAATCCCGTGAGAGTGATGGGACAGGCACAAGGACTTAGCATAGCACTGAAGCTCTGGTAGATAAAATAAACTTTTACTGGTGATTCAGAGAGGGAGAAAAAATGATCCAGCGAGACATTAGAAGCAAACACAGCACTGTATATGCCAGAGAAGTAACAAAAATGTTTAGAGTCAGCAAATCTAAAAATAGGATCAACACAGAATGGCTGAAAGCAAATTGGGCTCTAATGAGAACCACATATAAAACAATGGTCAGTTTTAAATTATATTAACTATAATCATTTGACAAAAGAGGGAGGGGAAAGTAGATAAGAAGAATAGGGGAAAATCATCATTTGAATACTCAACTGGCCAATAAATTTGAATTAACTACAACCTTGGAAAAATGAGTGTATACAAACAAGAGTAATGAAATTAGAGACAGCTGATATGTTGGAGACACCTGTCATCACAATGAATGGAATAGATTGGTGTGCCATGTGACAGGGATGTCATCAGACACTGCACTGGTCACCAGTGTGAAGTTGTGTACCAGATAGGCACAATGCCTAATATCAGCGCATTTTATAATGGCCAGATTGTGTATCTCAAGGCACAACACACTCCACTTCTAAGGTTGCTGCTGTGAACAACACCAGAGTTAACTTCTGTGGGCAACATGTTGACAACTGCAGTCACCTTCTACTGCAATCCATCAATTCACTCACCAATTCAATGCTTGAAAATAACAACTAGTGAAAAGCCATGACATCCAGAACTACTACCATGGATTACTGCAGCAACTATATTACACACTTATGTGAATGCTGATTCCGCATATTATCCCGACGCAGCTGAGATCAGTAGCTCCTTCCCTTCCCTTCTGTTTCCTTTCTCCACCTTCGATTTACATAATATCTCACATACATTCATCTGCTCACACTGTCATAGTGCACAGAGATTAGCATGGAAGCAGGAACACTGGCACTGGACACTATCAGCATGAAGAGAGATCACCTGAACTGAAGAGTCTCACTACATTTTGTTGCATCCCAAGGCACAATACAGATGCAACAAATGTCACCCACGGGAATACTTCTTGTTTGCCAACAGGGCAGCATTCAGGCGGTAGTCGAGGCAATTTGTGCAGATTTTGTGGGTGATATTTACATGGGGTGAAATAGCACACCTAATACTCCTTTCATTGTTACACACACCAGTAAATGTCACTGCACCCTAATGTTGGATCATGTGCATTTGTTTGTTCTACTATAGCGCTCTGCGGGTAACCCGTACCTCCAACACGATGTTACACCACATGATTAGTCCCAGATTGACCTAGAATGGGTTGAGGAACAGGCTACAGACATGAGGATACTTTTGGCTGAGAGAATGTTGAAATCAACAACCTGGCTCACATTCATGGTAACCTGAATGAGTGAGTCCATGCCATGGCCCCAAAAGCATTCCCAAAACACCACAGAACCACATCTGGTCATATTGCTGGACCATCAACGCACTTTTCAAGAGGCAAAACCATGACATGTACGACCACACTACAAGCCTCCACCCAGCTGCTATCAGCTGTCAGTGTTGTTTCACCTACAGCTTTATGTATCACTGTAAGGAACGGCCTCTTGTGAAGGACCCAGCTGGAAATGCCCACTGCATGCAGGTCCCTCTGCAACATTCACTTGTAAATTGCTGAGAAGGTCCTGCATTTATTAGCAGCAGTAATTCCTGTTAAACTTGAGACTGTCACTAACAAAATGTGACACGTCTCTGGCCCTCGGCAGGATGTTTTTATCACTGCAGTTCTTGCACCATATTACAAGGATGTGGATAGTACACGATTCCTTGTACAAACATTGGATAGTCCGCATTGATGCACCAACAAATCTGGCAACTTCATTCACAGTATGGTCACACGCATGTCCAAACACAATAGCCTCTTTCCATCATTCTGTCACATATCCGTGTCAACCAACATTACTGCACTGACTTCACACAACTGACCACCACATACACATGACTACCATGACATATATCAGCAGTAGGGTCATTCCATGTCAGTTCAACCAGGGGCTACAGCTCATAGTCTCAGATTTGACTGAAATTCAGTACACTAATTTTACCATGTGTGGAACACTCGTGTACAAAGTATTAGTTTCCCCTGCCAATTAGTTCCAGAATTATGACTTGTGAAAGAAGGTGGCGTGACCCGGAAATTGCAACCCGCATCCAGCAATCTATCTTCAGACCCAACTTCAGGTCTTAATAACTTTGGAACTATTCCACACAGTCCAGTGAAATTTTTACAACCCAGTAACATCCATTTAGAGAACACACTCCAAGAATCAAAACACCAACAACATATTTATGAGGGAAAATAAAAAATGTAATACGTTAAAAGGTACATACTGTAGGTGCCCTCTATGCCAAATATAATTCACTCAAAAAGGGTATAATTTTTTGTGGTAAGCTTAATGTGGCCTAAACACACACAGACCTCATCATGCCCCTATCAGTCATACAAACAGAGTTACATGAGCACGATATTACAAAAATTTGAAAAATTACCTGAAAAACCTGGATTTTCGAAGTGTGGTAGCACAAAAGGGACAAGTGGTATCCAAGCTAAATTTCACACACTGCATAAGTAGACCATAATGATATATATCTCAAAATTTCAGCATGTTATTGCAAGACATTTGTGTACAATGGAAGTTGACAGATGTATTTGGTGATGTGGCCATTGTTCCACAACACAATTTTGTAAAAACCTATCGTAAACTGTTCTGCCTCTTCTTATCATCTCCCACAAATGGTTAATCACTAAGCAACAACATATAGACAGATTAACACAACCTATCATTAATGTTTACTGCACCGTAACTGCTAAAAACCAGTCGATTGTGCTTCGAACAGAAGTTCTCCTACACTTTAGCTACTGTACTCTGTACATTGAGTGGCAAATCGTACTGTCTTCCTGACACTGTGGTAGGAACTGGAACTGTCATAAGAATATGTTCAAAAGGAATCCAACATCTGTGGTGCCATGAAGTTCAAAAATACATCACCTTCTGCTTCACAGCACTCTGCAACACATCCTAAGTACCATTTGTCATCACAAACAGCAATAACATAGCAACCTGGTTGTATGTTGCTGCTTTTGCTTCCGAATCCTGAGTCAGACACACTGTGAAGACACATGTTGTGCATGAACCTATAGTTATAACCAGACAGTCTGCTCATCTGCACATTGTCAGAGTCCGCTGGAGAGAAGTGATGATGGCTCCTTGTGCCTGCAACAGTTTTAAAGTGTTCTAGTCTGCTTTCTAGCAACTCTTCGACTGATTTCACCTCATCTTTCGAAACATAGAATGATTGTATGCCAGAGATATTTTTCTGTACCCAGGTAAATAATTGAAGAGGTGTTAGAACGTGACCTTCTGTAGGGTGCTACAGACTAGCTCATCACCAATACCATCACATACATTTTTACCATGACTTGTTGCGAAAAAATTGCATTCTGCGTGAATCTGAAAATCATGGTAATGCATGCATAAATTTTTGAGATTTTTACAGTTTTTGTACTGACTAGCTGCACCATCACTGAAGTATTTCGCAAAATGTATGAGAGGCAGCTTGTTTTTCACATATGCCATGACAGTGCAAATGCGGGCATGAACTGCAATGGCATCATAAATTAAACAGTCACTAAAAACGCACAGCTTCATGACAGACACATCACCTGATTCACCTCTATAGTAAATCGCAAATGGCTGGAGAGTTGCTTGACTGTTGTCCCTATGATATCCTTGGATGGCATCTTGAACTATAAATGCATAATTTTCAGAAAACTCTAATATTACTGTAATTTCATCTTATTTTAAATTATCCTTACAAAACTGGAGATAAGCCAATTGAGCTGTTGCTGTGAAACTGTGTGTGGTCAGTTTGTCTGTTTTTTGACAACACATTTCAACAAAATCTTCCACTGTACTTTGCTTTGTTTCAAGACTTGTGCGATCCATGTGTGTCCACTGTTTATAAGAAACAAGTTCATCGTCATCCATAAGGAGTTCACCATACAGTTTGTTATTCAGGTGTTCTGCAAGATTTGCCTTACCAGGACATTTTTCACACCTGTGTGTCATGCACTCGTAGGAAATGATGTCACACACTAGCAGCTTCATTGCACCTTTGTAATCCAGACCAGAATCCTTTATAGCAGCAAACATCAGCTTAGCATTTTGATGGGTCTCACATACACGAACATTGTGTGTGCCCCTTGCACTTACAGGCACAACCCATTTTCGCCGATTTTGCATCTGTACACGTACGTTTCCCATTTTCACTGTTACATAGTCTTTTTTTTCCAGGCATTATTCGGCTGTAGTCATTATTTTCATAAAACTCCGACACTAGCACCTTTATTTCTGAACTCAATTGCTCACCCTGAGCCTGCTGAAGTTGTGGAAGCACTCCTTGGGTTGCTTTTATTTTCCTAGCTTGATTTACCATGTATGTAGAAACATTGAATTCCTTTGCAGGGTAGTCAATAGACCAGCTGGAAGGTGCAAGGGTAAGAATAGCTATTTTTTTCTGGCATGTTGATATGGCACATTTTTCTTTCAAATCATGCACAATTTTGTCCAAATCAGAGCATTTCTTGCATGATTTCTGCTCCTTTGGAGCAGATAGTTCTTCCTCTTCCACCATTAGTGTGTCAACTATTTTGTGTTTTAATTCCATTTGAGCTTCTTGTAGTTTTCTTCTACCACAGCTGGGCCTGTCTCTTTTCCCAACTTTGTGTGTCTTCATGGGAAACAAACCAAGAGCAGTCACTGAAGTGTGTAACTGCTCATCGGCTGTGGTTGTAGGTGGCTGATAATTTACGTGACAGTTACGAAGAGTATCAGAATATTCTTCACTTTTTAGCAGTGTAACACACCTGGAACATAAATTTGACCTGGTTTCCTGTTAAGTCCCATGCACTGATTCACTTTCAATATTGATTTTATATCAATTTCTCTGAGGCTACACTTCACTGTCTTCTTATAAACCTGAAATGGATCAAAACAACTTCTTTGTAAGAAAGAATACTTATCCAGAAACACTTTCATATGATAATAACAAACACAAAAAGTTTCCTGGAACTGTACTTCTTGTGCCCACAGGGTGTATCCCGGATCTCCATAGCAACAAATCTTGGTCTGATTCATCCAGATCATACAGTACAAAGCGAGTGCCACATTTTGTTCCACATGTTGTTTTATGACATTCAGATGCTTGTTCTTTACCAATACTGCAACTTGTTTGAACAAAAGCACCACTAGTACACTCTTCTGCCTCCATACTGACTTTCCACAACAGTAATGACCAGTCTGAACTAGAATCTTAAAAACATGAGTAACCTGTAATTGTTTCTTGTTTCATTTGTTGTTCCTGCCTAACAATAACTCATTCTGTCCCTGAAAACTACCATTGTTTAACTTTGTTGCCTAATGGTTCCCAACAATTGCTGCAGCTTTATCTGAAACAAGCTGTCTGCATCATCACCATTACTTGCTAAATCGTGTTAAAAGAAACGTAACCAAATACATCTCTGTCAACTTTTATTGTACACAAATCCCTTGCAATAACAAGTTGAAATTTTGCCACATATTATAATATGGTCTACTTATTCGGTGTTTGAAATTTGGCTTGGATATCACTTGTCCCTTTTGTGCTACCACACTTAGAAAATTCATGTTTTTCAGGTAATTTATCAAATTTTTGTATTTTTGTGGGCTTGTAACTCTGTTTGTGTGACTGATATGGGCATGATGAGTTCTGCGTGGGTCTGAAGATAGATTGCCAGATGCGGGTTGAAATTTCCGAGTTACGCCACCTGCTTTCACAAGCCATAATTCTGGAACTAATTGGCACGGGAACTAAATTTCATCCAAATCTGAAACTATCAGCTGGAACATCATCTCAAATTGGTTGAATTGACATGGAATGACCCAGTAGAGGTTCACACAATCACCTGGCACCAGTTATACACATCTACAAACACTCCAAAGGAAGCAGTGTGTTCTTAAGGGAGGTGAGTAATACTTTGCATAGTGAGATTAGTTTTCTTTAAATATACACCGCACTTTCCTAGAACTAAGTCCTCCAATCATCATCTCTACTACTAATTTTATATGATTGTTTAATTTTATATAATATCTTATTATTAACCCTAAATAGTTTAATGATGTGACAAGCTCCAGAAGTTCATCATTATTCTTGTAATTGAATATTATCAAATTCTTTATCTTTGTTACAGGCATTATATTGCATTTATTCACATTGAAAGAGAGTTTTCAGTTGTTACACCACTTAGAAAAACTGCCAAAGGTGCTCTGCATTGCTTACATTCATGTAGCAAAAATACCTTCCTGTAGATCATAGCATCAACACTGGACAATTTCAAAGTGATGTTAACCTTATCTGCTAAATAATTAATGTATCTGAGCCTAATCCACTTCCTTGGGGCTCACTCACTGTCACTTTTGTTTTTGTTAAAGATTCTCTGTCCAGCTTAACGTAATGAATTTTACTAGCTAAAAACTGTTCAAGACAATCACATATTTATGGAAACACTCCATAGGCTCATACTTCTGTTTTCAGTCGACAATATGGTACAGTATCACACCCCTTCCGGGAATCTACTAATACAGATTTTCTACATCTACATATATACTCCACGAGCCGGTGTGCAGTGGATGGTGGAGGGTACGTTGTATCAGTACCAGTCATTTCCCTTCCTGTTCCACTTGTAAACACACTGCATCTACTATTTGCAATATATCATGTGTGAATAAAATGAGCTCTTTTTAACACACATGGTTTTTCCTGAATCCATTCTGATTCTCTACGAGAAGCTTCTGTCCTTCACTTACATGATAATGTTCAAGCTTGGAATACATTTTGGGACACAGCAATATATAGACATGATCAATATTTGTCCATAACACTGGATTATAACCTGTTCTGATTTTTGACACAGTAGTGAAGTGGTATTTTCTATTCAGATGGGTCTGTTTGTTGCACGAGACAGTCTCATTAAAAATTAACTATATATAAATATTATTTTTTTTTATTTATCTAACCTGATCTGATTAGGGTCATCAGGTCCTCTCTTATACTGGACCAGGGTCTCACACATACAGTACCTTTTTAACATCACAGTTACCTAAGAAATAATAATTTTAATATAACAAATAGTATTAAAATTATCTAAATGTCTATCGTGACGATGTGAGTATATAACACTGACTATAAAATAATAACTTAAATACTGGCAGTACTTGTACTACTGATGATGATGATGCTGTTGTTGATGCTGCTGCCACTAACAGTGATAGTAGCAGTAGTAGCAGTAGTAGTAGTAGTAGTAGTAGTAGTAGTTGCTCATTCGATCATTTGGGGGGGGGGGGGGGGGGGGGTCATCAGTCTCATTGGATTAGGGAAGGATGGGGAAGGAAGCTGCCCATGCCCTTTCGAAGGAATAACCCCAGCATTTGCCTGAAGCGGTGGTAGTAGTAGTAGTAGTAGTAGTAATGATGACAATAATGACAGTGGAAGATATAAAAAGAACTTATAGGTGTACACAAAATAAATGTTTTCCGGTAGTGCAAGTTCTGGAGAAAGGAAATTTAAGGCGAAACACCAGCTAAGAACACTGGGAAATGAGCAATATTTGGTTAGAATGGATGTACAAGGAGTGAGGACTGCATCCACAGGCATTCCACATTAATTCTGTCATCAGAATTGCCAATTACCATGTATAGTCCACACTTGACTTGGGCAACTTCACACAATCCCACCCTGCAGAGTAGGTTAACAAATCAACAACCAGCTCATTGCAGAATTAACGAAGTCATTAAGCTCCACACTCCAAGTCCCTAGTTTCTCCTCAGAATGATGCTGAAAATAGACAGCTGTACTGAGACCACACAAGCGAGAGAAGACATCTTCACTCTTACCCAAAACTCCAAAAAGAATGGAGAATGGTCTCCGACAGAGGTTGTTAGTGTCAACGTGAGAGACAATCTGCAGCTGACCGCAATCTATGCTCTCAATTGGTCTTGAGAGCTCAGCACACAATCAGTGTTCCCTGCTGAGCACAGTGACAGTGGCAGAACCTGGCAAGCTATACAAAACATGTTTTATGCTCATGTATTATGACATTTCTGGAGACTGAAAATCTCCTCTGTAAAAATCAACATGGGTTCCACGAACAATCTTTGTGTGAAACCTGACTCACTTCATTTTTCCATAAGATCCAGAAAGCAATCAATGCTAGCAACCAAGTTGATTCCATATTCTTTGACTTACAGATGATGTTTAATACAGTCCCACATTGTTGCCCAATGAACAAAATACAAGGGTACGTAACATCAGCCCACTTTTTGCCTGCATAAGACAATTCCCAGCAAATAGAACACAGCAGGTCATTCTTAGTGAAAGGAAATTATTTTTCACATATATGGCATATTAGATAACATTTGAAGTTCAGAAATGTAGGAACAGCTGCAGAGGACTGACACTTTGTGCAGAGATTGGCAGTTGACCTTCAACATAAGCAAATTTAACATATTACACATAAATTATTTTATGATTACATGATTGCGGTACAATCACTAGAAGCAGTCACATCTGAGAGTGTGTGTACGGAATGATTTAAAGTGGAACAAAAACTAATTGCAGGTAATCAGAGTGAGAATCATTGGAAGAATCCTCAGGAAGTGTTGGCCACTCACAAAGGAGGCACCTTACAAAATCCTCATTTGACCAATAATTTAATACTGTTCATCAGTCTGGGACCTATACCAGGTAGAGAAAGTGGAAGACCCAAAGAAGAGCAGCACATTTCATCACAAGTTCATTAATAAGTGTGGGATCACCACAGAGACGTACATCAAACTCCAGTGGTAGATGCTATCAGAGAGATGTTGCGCATCATGGGGTGGTTTACTGTTAAAATTCCAAGAGTGTACCTTCCTAGAATAGTCAACAAATATATCACATCCTCCAGTGTTTATTGCACAAACAGACCATTAAGGTACGATTAGAGAGATTCGAGCTCACGTGGAGGCTTGCCAATAATCAATTTTTTCACAGACCATTCGCACCTGGGACAGGACAGGGGGAAAGAGACAGCAGTACGTAACGTACCCTCTACCACACATCATATGATGCCTTGTAGGTATAGGTATATATGTAGCTGTAGCACAACAAAATAATAGCTAAACATAAAAACGTTATAAATATTGAATTAAATTCACTGAAATGAAGTAAGTTAAATGAAATAAGGCAATTGGGGCTAAAGCATTGAAGATGCAATGACACGAAACGATATTAGTTATAACCATTCAGAAATGCTGAACCTAGAATGTAATCAGTATGCCGTGATAAATGAAAATTTGTACCAGACCAGACATCCAGCTTTTAGCAAGCAGTCACCTTAATAACTACGCTACCTGAGCATGCCTACAGGCTGATATAAATTCTCACTGCAATTAATGTTTCCTCCCAATACTTCCAAACACATTGAACAAGAGGTTTTCAAATTCTCATTGCAACTAATGTTTCTTTCTGTTACTTCCAAACACAAGAACAAGAGGTTTTCCCGTGGAGTAGATGGGAACAACACCACTGGAAGAAACATATATTTTTTAAATATCAATAATATACTTTCCATTATTAAATTCTTACATGTTAAAAGCATTCAAAAAAATGTCACTCCTAATTCTGAAGAATTAGCATTATAATGATTGAACTGTTTACTCATATTCACAATGCGAGGCAGGCCCCTGTGTTAAAACCTGAGTTCAACAAGCTTCAATGTGTCAAATAGGTTCATTCAAAATTTGTGTAAAATAATTCAGGTATATAAGCTTCTGTTTTTGGAACAGTCAAGAGCAAAGATCATTGATGTGTCGTGCCTATACCCAAATAGTTTCTGGGAAATCAAAGAACTAGTGATTTGATTAAATATTTATATAACTGGAGGGTTGTGCTATCATTAATAAAGTTGTTGGCAGAATGATCAATGTATGTGGTTACCAACTTCAATTATATGGATCTGATTCTTAATGCAGACTTATTTTGTTTTCCTCATATTTATTCTTGCAAGCAAACATCAGAAACAACGTCTCCTCAAGCAGTTACTAAACACAACAAAATGGAAAATCTCATGAACTAATACCTCTTGACATTAAAATAAAGGTATTTCCTCTAGCAAAACACTATTTGAAATGGAATGACACAAAGACGACCATTAACATGGGGAAAAGATGACAAAAAGGACATATAAACTTAGATAAGAATGAGAACATTAATAAATGAATATTCAATTACTTTGTTGAAGGAAGGCTGCACTGAGAGAATGTGACCACAATCACATTGCAACAGAGGGCTCCAAGTTTATTACTGTAGTACACACTGGACAGTGATTTCAATTTCATTGCTTCCTTGTCTTCAGTGAAATATTCAAACAAACACATTGAATATGGTGATGTCACATCACACACACCTTGTTCATCAACACAAGGACAGCTGTTGACAGCAATGAAGCTCTTCCAATAGCTGATGACACCTCGTATGAATACATCTGATCAAAAAAATAGTTTGTGAATACTGAGTAAATATCCAACTTTCTCTGTGCCACAGAGGGGGAGGGGGAAAGCCTTGTTATAAAGTGAATTTTATCGATCTAGTGGAATCCCTATTGCATTAATAGTATCAATAGTCAGGCATTCTAACATGATGCAATATTCGACAACACTTTAAAAGCTATTGCTGCCAAACATTTTTCTGACACTCTTAGCCTTCAACATTAGTCAAGTTCAGTGTTGAAAATTATTCTGCTTAAGAACATGCCTTCATCCCATTTGCAAATGCTGTGTTATGCACAATAAATGCTGGAAGTAACTAGAGAGAAAAGTGATAAAGTTGAGTGTTCCTTATCTAGTATATCGAGGAAAAGCTTTTTAAGATGGGTTCCAAACCCCAGAGCAAGTTGGCATTTTCCACATAGACAGTGGCAGATGTGAATGAAGTGATAAGCAATTAAAAAATCTTAAGATCAATCAATGACTGTACCTAGTACATTGATGCTTGTCGAGTTCAGAGGGGCACAGGGTTTGCCCTCTTTTCGTGGGTGTTTCAAGCAGTATGTTGTGTAACATTTGTCAGTAACTTATATCAAGCAAAAGAGTTTACTAAATCAGTTTTACAAACCAGAACCACAATACTCACCAATTCAGGGGAACGGCACATTATTTTTGGATTAGATTTATAATTAATAACATATGAGCACGCCTTATCTAGTGCACCCATGAAACTTTGGTCTCCAGCAAAAACATCGGTAATAAGCTCTTTGTACTTTTTATGAACAGCCAACATATTTTCCACAAACTGCGTGTGTATCTGTTGGAGAGATTGATCATAAAATTGACAAAGATAATTTTATGTACCTAAAATTCAAAGATTGTATCTTATAAACTGCTCAAAAAGGGTTTTGCACCACAAATGTACCTGAAAATGTGTAGACTTGGAATGAAGGAGAGCAGGAAATAAAAGAATAAGTCTTTTGAAACAAAACAAAAAGACTATTAAATAAAAAATCACAAAAATAAAAGCACAGTCCTTCTGAAAGAACACACATTTCCCCCCCTCTAAAATTACAATCTACTGCTAGGTAACATTCAGTACCATCCTGCTCTATACTGGGCACTGTTAACATGCTTGAGTCCTCCTTTACAAACATTCCACCCATGGAGGTCAAAATGTTTCTGCTCAAGCCTGTCTCGCCCTCCAATGGTGGGCCCCCACAGGTTATCCAGCACGTTGAGGATGATTCCTCTGATGATGCAGTGCAATTTCCAACTGGTCACAAGTGTGCTCCAACAGTTTCACATCAGTAGATATTGCAGGCCACTTTATTTGTTTGATTCCTGCCTCCTGGAGGAAGATGTTCAAGAGATGTTAGTGATGTACCACTGCGTTAGAAGCATTCAACATTTGTACACGATACCAATCCTAAACATGACTGACCCACCTCCCTGCTGAACTTATGGAACAACATCTGGAGGTTTCATACTGTTGTTCACATTAGACACCTGGAGACCAAAGTGACTGTGCAGAGACTGATGCATACACTCTAAGCTGACAGAGCTCTCCCAGATGCCTCTACTGAATTGCAATGAGAATGGAGGTTTACTTTTATCTCCATTACACAGATGGCTGTACACAGTGATTTGCTGTAGTCGAGTTGCCAATCACAAAAATATAAACTATGCAAATTGTGAAGGTGATAAACATTTTTTGAGCAGTTTATGCGTATACTACACACAACACTTTTATATGAATGCAGAATGTTTTATTGAGTTAAGAACTACTACTTTTCCAAAAATTCTCCTTAGATATTATTTATTATACAAGCAGAAAAAATAAATAACACGTTAATTAATATGACAGTGAAAAGACCTGGAAGGGAAAGATCAGTAACTCTAAGATGTATTACCACTCTCCTTTAAGATAAAATGCTAGGTGGCTTATACCCAAATCAAGAGCAGAAACATCTTTTAAAGATACGAACTTGTATTCTTCTGATTATATACAGAACATAATCAAAATTTCTCAACATGGAATCTGCATCTAACTATTATAATGCCTCACTTAAGTAATGTTGTATTCAATTACCAAAATTGTCATCAACTCAAAATGAAAATTATGGGCAAAATGATTTTCTAATAGCATGCCCATTATCAATATTCAGTTACACAGACTACCATATTAAATGACAAAAAACTTATCACTCATGTTTTATTCCACTCATATCACTGGTATATCCTCTCCCAGGAGAGGCAGGGACACTTGAAAGCAATCATGTCGTATACCAGCTACACTTCAACTTTTACATTGTCTTTTATGTGGAACCCTACCTGCCCCATCAATTTTATTAGTAGTTCTATCAATCTACAAATTTTCACCATAATTATTCTCTCAGTGGTCTACATTCCTCTATATCCTATGCTGCCTTCCGGTGACCAAATATCTGCTATACTTTTGTGCAGCATTATACAACCACTGCTTGCACCACGGTCAACTGTTTACCTATCACTTTCCCTTGCTGTCCCTCTTGTCTTCTAGTCCTTTTTTCTCCTCTGCCCTCCCCATGTCTCCTTCCTGTTCACTTCATGCATTCCACTGAACACAATCCATGTTGTTCTTATCTGTTCCACAGACCACAACTTCTAACAGAGAGAGGCTTTAGTGCAACAAGTACAATCAATATGGCTGTGTGCAGAAGGGGGGGGGGGGGGGGGGGGAGGGATGTTCTAAAGTCAAAAGAATACAAGGTAAGAGTTGCCACGTACCAGCTCTTATTTCTGCACGCACCTACCTCTGAATTCCTCGATTATATGGTGAAAGCCCTTCCTTGTTCATTCCACTGGTTGTACACCACCCTCAATTTTTCAGTGTCTTACGAAAGGATAATACATATAACCACTAGAGTCTCCTTGTGTGGTGATCTCATAATGACAACCTGACAAATGATGCTTGTGCATGTACAACCATCATTACACAGCAATTGCCAATCAGTTTATTAATCATTACAGAGTAAAAGGGACCCAAATTCCTTCAATTTGATAAGTTGTGTGTGGCAACTACCAACAGCTGCCTAACTGGTGTTATAAGTGCAATTTGTGACTGTGACTAATTACTGCACAAAGGAAATAAAAGACCATGAATATAATATTCCCTTTACAAAGTGATATTATTTCATCCAAAGGATTTATAATATCAACACAGTTTATTTTTCCTAGTGAAAAGTAACTCTGCAATCACAACTCTGAAGAAATGTATAATGGTATGTAAATATAAATGGTATCAAACAAGGAGAATGAAACACATTAGGAGAGTATCCACATCTCTGGCGAATAGATTCTGTAATTACACATTACATAACCCATTAGAGGATATCAGTACAAACTTTTTTCAGCAATACCAACAACTTAGATCTAACATTAAAGATGAATATTTACTAGCATCACTCCTAGAGGATATATGCACTTACATTTTCATTCTCCTTTTTAATAAATGGGATGCAACTGGAGTTCACATATATCCACTTGAGCACTATTTTTCACGATTAATAACATGTATACAGATTACTGCAATGTAAGATACATCATACCACCACAGACTAATGTCAATACTAGAGCATCAACATGGTAAAGGTAAGATTTTATGAATTTTTTGACTCTGTTTTCAAATATGCCTGGGAGGAGTGGGGAGTTCAAATCAGTATATGCTTGGGATCATACAGGTGTAATTATAACTTTAGCCACCATTGCCTCTACTGAAATTTTACTGTAAAGCAGCAAGATGATCAAGATTTTAATCATTTAAACTGCCAAGAGGGACACATCTTTTTTTTTTTTTTTTTTTTTTTCAAACATCTGTAACAGTTAAATAATAATATCTGCAATGAGAATATGTTCACCACAGCTCTCTCTCTCTCTCTCTCTCTCTCTCTCTCTCTCTCTCTCTCTCAGGAATTTAACATTATACATGAATACACTCAAATTAAATAAGGACAATTTTCATGTCAATAGCTATGACAACCAACTCTGATTATAATAGTGTAAGCTGAAAGTAACACAGTGTTGGAAATAATTATCAAAGTAAACCAGAAAATTGTGAATCAACTGAGCGCTAAAATTTTTGAAGAATGTCATAGTCACCAGGATAGAAACAGTAGCGTATCTTGGTGATCACAATGTTCTTAACAGATTTACATGATGTGGGAGCACCATCTACATAAAAAATTTCTGGACAAAAGCTTTTATTAGACATGGAATATATCGAGTATCCGTTAAGGAAGCATGGAAAATTAAAAAATAGAAGAACAAAGTTAAGAAATGTGAGCAGTCAACTATCATTTATTGCACAGCAACTCTCTTCAGCATTTAAAAACATAGCTTTGATGACAAAACTTCTCCCACATCAAAGTTTAACTTTTAAGAAGTAACATTTGCTCATTCACTGTAAAACATAAACTTTGTCACAGCATGTTTAGTCAGTGCAAAAGAGGGTCACATTAATCACTGAAAATCTAACTAGTTTTAAGCTGAAAGTTTAATAAATTTGCAATTATGGTTGAACTCACATTGTCTCCACGCAATCCAGTAATCGCCTCAAGTCCCTGTTGCTTAATATGTTCAAGTACTTCCTTTATTAGCACAGCAACTCCACCCTGCACAGAACGCAACAGGGGATACATAAGGCTTAAGTCCCTTCTACGTTCTTGCTGCACCATTGCCTTACATTCACTGTGCAGAAAAGGCAGGTGTTCTTCCACCATATGATGTTCACACTTGGCTCTTACCTTTGGGAATGAACTGGAAACACATTAAATAGCTGTGTCACCAAAATAATTGTCTTGTTCATCACAGAATTAAATTTCATAGTGTCTTACACAATCTACAATTGTGACAATTAAATGAAGATATTTCATAGACACAATTTCTTTTTCAGATGCCTGTAAAAATGTGGACATATTTGGGCTGGCTGGAAGCTTGCCACCCATAATTTTACAGGCACACTTTCTCATTGTTTCCCTTCATTCCTTTATGTTGTCTTACTGTTACCATGTGCATGCACTTCTCAGTAGAGGCTGTAGTTCAAGTACTGATCACAGCATGGTGTGGGCATGCTGAAGTGTATATATTTCTTCCTTGTTGTGGGACTTTGCAGTGGCCTGTTTTTTGCCATTTGAGCTTACTTGTGTCAACACATCAAGGTACAACTTGATCAATAACAAAATCGCTAGTGAGCTATCTCATGATTTTGAAGATAACAACACTGATTTTTCAAAAGATGGTGTTGCAGATGACTTTGAAGATGATATAGACTCTGTTCCACAAAAAAAAAAAAGAGTGTGTTCAAATAAAGAATGTTCAGAACTAAATGCTCAGCATTATTATTCCGATTTCAGTTGAAAGTGCTTTTAGTATATAAATTCCAAAGTGGTTTTGTTTCCAGGGCCAATCACTGGTTGTTTTTCTACTGGATATTACACTTGAAGAGTACAGAAGACTAAGGGTGTTGGCAGACTCTGAGGAAAACAGAATAATCACTGATCATGTGTTAGATACTGTAGTGTTTTCATGACAATCTGAGCAGTGTAATATTAGTATAGATGACAAAAGTGCACCTCCAGGTTTTTTTTTTCAAATTTCCATCCAAATTCGATGATGAAAAACGTGAAGCGGCAAAGTAACCTGTATGCCCAACAGAGAGTAAGTAAGTTAGGAAGCATGAAATCCCTTTCACCCACCTACACACTAAGAGGAAGGGAGCTGTCCTCACATTGAAACAAGCAGCATAATCTTAGAAGAGCTAAAAGCTGACTGGAGAAACATGGCACAAAGATACAAGTGTAGTGAGTGCGAAGTCAGACTGTGTAAATGACAGTGCTTCAAAATGCATCACACAAACAGGAAACTTGTTCCACAAAAGCCCCTCAAACAGGATTACTGTACCTAAGATAAGCTGTAGACATCTTTATTAAACATTTTTGTTTAAAAGAATCATGGTGCTTAGTGAAAAATTTTGTATAAGTGTGTACTCTTTGGTATTTTGTTTCCTTTTTTTTCCGAAGCCTATGTTACCAAAAATCAGTTCATAAAAGTACATAGCAATTCAAGAGCAAAGTATTACCAGCCACTTTAAATTAGGAAGACTAAACTTTTCATTAATGAAAATGTTATTACTTAACTATAAATTTTCTGAGAGTTACTACAGCTGAAAACAGTTGTGTTTTTTCACCACAGGTTGCCCTACTCAGCTGAGGTACCAAAGTGTTAACAAAGTATATTACATTCAGTTAAATGAATTTTAAGTTGAATATAATTTCAGTCATAAATGCCTTTGTGATTTCTCTTGCACATAAGCCTCTCTATCAATGCACACAACCTTGCAAATTCAATACCTGCTCTGATACAGTCACAACACATATTCAGAAAAGGTACTGTTTGCAGTCTAACTTATGTTCTGAACCAATTCTGTTAAGTTATCTATTACCAAATTTCTAATACTTACAGACCATCATATGCAGTATAGAATAGGACTGGCACGACATGCAAAACTTCACAGGTGCATCACATGTTGCACCCATGCGATCTGAAACTTAGCCTGTCTCAGCTTTGCTTGGACCTTCTTGGAACTACTCAGTACAGGGTGACATTTCATTTAGCAGTGTGATGCAACACTGTTTCTCTGGCATTTGGTATTGCTCAGCCCAACTTTCTTCAGTTCAGCAGAATTGTGGTGTCAGCACTTTTTGTCCTTCACTATTTATTCATGGTGTAAAGGAAGTTTATACATCCAGTGATTCTTTGCACAAAATGAGGTAGTCTAGCTATATATCATCCCAATCTTTAAAAATTAATGCGAATCACAGAAGGGATCTATCATTCCAACCTTTAAAAATGAATGGTAATCACAGAAAGGATCTAACACTCTATCATCCCAACCTTTAAAAATTAATGCGAATCACAGAAGGGAAGGATGAGAATTCTTAATATCTATTAAGCAGCTACTCCCATTGACTGGTGCCACAAATGTACTGCAAATCATCATTTCAATGCTATGCAAAAAGAAATTGAAATATTTAGTTGGTAATGAAAGAGCAAAAAGTTACAATAATCAAAAGGTGACTTGTATTGGATTCACTGTTCAAGTAGTTTTGCTAAATTAGCAGGCATGGACCACGTGATAAAACTGATGGTACAAACAACAACTTTTCTGAAGTCACAAGCATTATTTCATCGGCAGTTGCAACAGTTTTTGATGGAACTGAACAAAGAGTATGGAGACATTATACGTGACTGCAAAGAAGGTTGGTTAAGGCAAGGGGTACGCCTGGAATGATTTTTCAGTTTAAGACTTGCTACTGTTGAGTTTTTGGTGGAAAAAGGACAGCAGGAATGAAAATTAGAATACCCAGAATGGATTGTAGACCTCTCAATTTAAGAGGACTTGACTGCACACTAACAGTAAGTCACTGCAAGATTAGAAACAACTTATTTCTGATTTGATGGAGATGTATTTAAAAAGTCAATCACACTGTGGAAGAGAGAACTTCTGACAAAAAAATGTATATTTCCCTGAGCTCACTGGTGTTAAACAAAGCTTCAATTTTGAAGAATACATTGTGATGTAGATTGAATTACAGGAATAGTTTTCTAAGCATTTTGGGGACACTGTCACTTTTACATCTGTTTTTGAGACTGTTTGCCATTTCAATTGAAAGCGCCCCTATATATGTGCAGATGGAACAGATTGGCCTGCAATGCAATGCCATTCCCATATAAAAGACATATTATATTATGATAAAATTGTCCAGAGTTCTACATTGTTTTCCTCAGGAAGAGTTTTTCTATCTCCATAATAAGGCTGCAATGTGATACAATGTTTCAGGCAACACATGGGTGAGAAATGTCTTTTATTATGAAACTAATAAAGTCACGATTATGTGCCAACACTAGTGAAAATAATATGTGAAGCTTCTGGGTCTGTTCATATGCAGACATTTTTTACTAGATATGACTTTTATTATAACTCCAGCGTACCAAAAATAATTAAATAATGATGGATTGTTTTTGTTTCTGGTCTATGTTGTTATGAAATATGAAAAAAAAGCAGCATGTAAGACTTTCAGCGTTCCTCATAGGATCACATTGCTATCCAAACGCAGCACATTTGCTGTTCCCCCTTTTCCTGCTCAGACAGCATGACACAATAGTGGGTATAGTGTGCACATGAATGAGGGCACTCCATGTGTGCAGAATTCTTGGCCATCCTCGTTATAGAATATTCTTTAAAATTCTATATATGAGTCAAGAGTCGCATTGAGTGCAGGCTCCTGACTTAAAGAGTGAGACAGACTATGCAAAACATTAACCTAACTATACTTCATTCGGTGAAAGAACCACCCTGACAGCTAGCAGCTTTGGTGCCAGTTTACTGCAACATGTAAAAGGATGCTGGTAGCACCAGCTACATACTCTGAAAACAATGGTCATCTACAGAGCTCAAATAACATTGAGGAGTAGCAAATTAAGTTGCACAACTAGTAATGGTAGACGTGTGAAGCAGCCGTGTGAATACCACTTTAACTATTAGAGCTCTTCTTTTGCTGCACAGGTGTTGCACATTCTTTTAAACTCTCTTAAGATATTGCCTACAGACTATCTCAATAACCTTGTCATTTGTACTCTCCAAATTCTTTGCCTTCAGCTCTCATCTATATTCTGGCCAACAAAAAACAGTCAGTAGCAAAACAAAGTGGTGCACTAACCCGTAGGTTGGTAAAATTTCAATAACACTTGCAAAAAAATTAAAAATCTGCACTTTATTATTGAATAAAACGCTTATTGCTATTATAAAGACATTAACAAATCTTTGACACAAAGTGATGTGTATATGATCATCGTAAGTACTGTGGAAAATTATGAGTAGGTCAGTAAGGAAGAGCTGTGGCAATTACATCATTTCCACATGAGAAATGATGGAGCACTATCTAACAGAAAATCATTCCTATTTTGTTCGACGTGATACTTCTAATACATTGAGAAAAAGATGGATAAGTGAAAAAATGAAAATACTAGAAATCTGTAAGGGTGTGATACAGGATGGTAGCTATTTTTTAAAATGAACAACAAAAGTTTCATTTTTATCCTGTGTTAAGTTTAAACAATGGATGTAGTAAAAACATTGATAATTATAACAGCAAAATCTGTTTCCTCCTTCAAATATAACAATTTCTTCTGATTGAAATCTGTATTTAAAATCAACCTCACAATTTTATGTTACCTCATGATGACCTAAGAAGTAGAAAACTGGTTAGAGTAAGTGAATTGCAGACACCATTTTCCACTAGACAATGCCTCAACAATAACTTAAGACTACATCACGTAGATATAAATTAGATTTCAAGTAGGTACAGGAGTCTACATATTATCACTTAGGAGCCCCACCAACGTCTCCTACAAGTCCTAGCTTAGTTTCCTTCAGTAACCTAATGATGCCAGGAAAAGGCAAGTTCAGACACCATGTGTCTGGAATACACAGAGTGATTCCCCCCCACCGTGTACAAACTCTAGGGACTGATCGCTGAGAGGATGCGGAACAAAAAGGCTTTATGAACTTGTGTTCAGAAAAGCATGTTTTCATGCTAGAGAGCATTTATTTGATCATACTTTGTTACAAAGACTGTGGTCTAATACGGTACCATGCAGCCACAATTGCAGTATGCACGCTTTCCTCCTAGAGGGTGGTACTGTTCCTCATACATCATGCCCTAGCACCCTCTCCTGCCATAATAATTGGTAATGTTGTGTCCAATTCACTTCTCTTGGGGACTCACCTTGTATTGGATGTGATACAGCATTGTACACAATGGTTCTGTATTCGAAATGAGAACTTGCCGACATGGTGTTTACTTACTGAAAGGTAAATGGCAACAGGCAGTAAGGTTGTATCAGGAGACCTACCCCCACAGACAAACACCACAGCACTCAGTGTTTGCAACAGTGTTTCATCATTTGTCTGAGACAGGGTCATTTCAGGAAGCAGGAAACCATGAGGGACATACCCAAAATGTTTGGAAACTTGACTTGGAGGAAAATGTGATAAACGCTGTAGAAGGCCACTGCTGTGTTAGTGCCAGGCAGTTGGCCCACCAGTACAGGATAAGCCAGACTACTGTATGGAACATTCTCCATGAGAATTGTTACTACCCTTATCACTTACAGTGTGCGGAGGGCTTACCAGCGACAGACTTCTCACATCAGGGGCAGTTCTGTCACTGGTTTCTTCAACAGGCAACCACGATTCCAGGATTTGTGTCATCCGACCTATTTACACATGAGGCCAGCTTTACGCAGAGTGGTATCTTCAACTTTCATGAAAGTCATCTGTTGGATAGTATGCAGAACCCCCACGGAAACTGAATGTTTCTTCACATGTTTGTGAATATTTTAAAGGTACTATTAACACACAAGACAAAATAGAAATGCAAACCATTACTGATTCTGAAATGCTAATTTTAGAATAAAAGGTTCTAAAAATTTTCTTGAAAATTAGTCTTCAGATGCAATTCCCTCAAGAAAAGGACTCTCAATGCATTACAGTTCTGAATACACCTTCTGACTTATATAAATATACTAGACTTTGCTTTAGGGTAGCAAGTGTGGTCCCCATATTTCAGAGATTTTTGAAACAGACAACTCCAATCATACTTAAATGTGTTAAATAGTTTGATGAGCTCATCGTCTCTGGCATAGGATCACTTGGTAGCTTGCACACAGTTTTCACAAAATTAAGTAAGGCAATTCCAAAATGTAATCTCGATAATCTTTTTCCATGAGCAAATAAAATACCTACAGCATATTTTAAGCTCAAACTGAATATTCACAACATAGCAGTATTTGCACATTATAGATGAATTACCATCACTTAAAAACCAGTGTTGCATGTTGTCTAGGCAACATCAAATGCTACATGACCCCTCTGCTCACAACTTATCACAAACTGTGACCTCTCTGGCACGAAATCACAAATTGAGTCACGTAACTGAGATGATATTCCACAAGCACGCAATTTCACTACAAGCCGCTCATGTGGTACAGTGTCAAAAGCCTTTTGGAACTCTAGAAATACAGAATCAATTTGAAATCCCTCATCAATAGCACTCAACACTTCGTGTGTGTAAAGAGTTTGTTGTGTTTCACAAGAATGACGTTTTCTAAATCCGTGTTGACTGTGTGTCCATAGACCATTCTCTTTGAGGTAATTCATAATGTTCGAACACAATATATGTTTCAAAATCCTGCTGCTTATCGACATTAACGATATGAGCCTCTAATTTAGTGGATTACTCCCACTGTCTTTCTTTAATGTTGGTGGAACCTGTGCAGCTTTCCAGTCTTTGGCTACGGATCTTTTGTCGAGTGAGCAATTGTACATAATTGTTAAGTATGGAACTATTGCATCAGCATACTCTGAAAGGAACCTAATTGGTATACAGTCTGGACCAGAAGACTAGCTTTTATTAAGTGATTTAAGTTGCTTCTCTACTCCAAGGACATCTACTTCTAAGTTACTTAGATTGGCAGCTGTTCTTGATTCAAATTCTGGAATATTTACTTCATCTCCTTTGCTGAAGGAATTTAGAAAGGCTGTTTTTAGTAACTCTGCTTTCACAGCATTGTTGTTGACAGCATTTCCATTGCAGCATTGCAGGACACTGTTGTGGTGGTGGTGATGTCCTGGCTTCCATGTCGGAGACTGATGCAAGCGAAGTGCTTATGAAGAAACACAGATAGGAGCTGGCAGTGACAGTGAAGGAAAAGAGGAGGGCGTTGTTTAAAGTTTCACTGCTGCTATGCAAGAACCGATAGTGTCATGAATTTCTTTTCCTCTTTTAATGCAGATGAATCAATTCTAACTTATATTGACTAGCTAGAGCGACAACTTCTTTCGCTACAATATGCTGGAAGAATAAAACAAATAAGAGCTCTTCATTTAAAAAAATAAAGGATGTGTTCCGTATCAAGGGTAATAATTGTATATTTACTGCATTTAAGTTTGCAGCACAGGATAGTGGTAATTATGTAACTCAATACCACTTATATCACTTAAACCTGCCTAAATTGTAATTCTGGATCACTCTTTCCATGCAGTCTGTACCCCCATTTAAGGAAAACCCCTATTCAAGGAAAAAACATTTGGGTTTCCAGAGATTCAGTAAAAAAGTGGTTTTAGCCTTCAAATTGAAGACTTGAATTGCCTACTGATCTGTAGTCCTTGTACATGTTAGCATGCTGACTGCAAATGCTTCCTTTTGATCCAAGGTGAGAATGTTACATAGGTGGGTGGGTGGTTGGTTGGTTGGTTGGCTGGCTGGCATACCATTCTTATATAGCCTTCTGCAGTGACTGCAGCAAGGGCAAACACAGGATGGAATTCCAGTCTTATTTGTTTGAGTTTATAATAGCAAATATTGGTCATCTTAGCCCTTGACTAAATCTTCTGGAAGACAAACACGTGACCAGAAACTGCTGCTATGACTAGATGCACCAGACAAATGAACAATGAATCTCCTGGCCAACTCAGTTTTAGCTTCGTTTGTCTTCAAAATTCCATAATGATCCTCACTTCACTTCCTCCAATAACTTGTGTCCCATGCCATTCACCCAAATTGACTACTCAAGCTATCTTCTCTCATATTCACAGCACAGCCCGTTGCCCTAATATTATTAATGTGGTAGCAACAAACTCAACATTCATGACAATTCTTGTGCTTGCTTTAGTTATGATGTGATTCTTTAGTTATTTTTTGAAATGAGTAATAAAACACATACAGCAGATTTATTTAGCCTAGTTGCCCATTATTTACACACACAAACTTTTTATATGTGGAATCAAAAGCACCAGTTCTAAGAACGTATGTTTACAACAAACACTTTAAAAGGTTTTATTCAAAAATATGAACAGCCTAACAACTGAAAATGACCATAATCCAAAAAGGAAAAGGAAGAGATTACATCTTACTTAAGGTAAGAGGCTAGAATCAGTCACAAACCTAAAATAATTTTAAAGTATGTTACCAAAGGACATAATATCATGACTTGTGGGAAATACACAACAGAATTTAGAAAAGTTCTACAATCAAATGAAAGATGGCTTTCCTGGTACATAAAAACACCAGGAAATCTGAAATTAACTGTACAGAACACACTCTTTATGGTACTCATTAACTAATAGCTAAGGACAAGCACTTGTTGAGAGATCAAAGCAAAAACCAAACTGCCAAATTGAAGTTCCTAATAAATATTAACGATAAGATCAGGAGGGAGAAAATTGCACATCAGAGAAACAAAATAGGAGGTGGAATTAAAGTTTTTATTTTTATTTTTGATTAAAACTTTTGTGGTATGGGCATGGAATGGGAATGAAAACACCAGGACAGACAGAAAGTCAATCTACAGAAAATTGAAAGACCAAGAAATAGCTGGATAGAAAGTGAGAATACAGAACAGGAAAGGAATATGGGAACAATAAATGTATGATAAAAAGAAACTGCATACAACTTTGATGCACAGGTTGTAAACTGGAGTTTCATACTGAATGTGACTGTGATGATTAACTGCAAGCAGAATTTTACCAAATCATCATATGAGTCCCACAGGCATCTTCATGTTGTCTCCCCCCCCCCCCCCCCCCAAAAAAAAAATAATAATAAATAAAAATAAAAATAATAATAATACACTGAGGTGACCAAAGTCATAGGATACCGCCATACCGCCTAATATTGTTTTGGACCTCCTTTTGTCCAGCATTGTGCAGCAACATGAAGTGGCATGGACTCAAGAGAAATACCGTATTCACTCGAATCTAAGCCACACTTTTTTTCCAGTTTTTGTAATCCAAAAAACCGCCTGCGGCTTAGAATCGAGCGCAAAGCAAGCGGAAGTTCTGAAAAATGTTGGTAGGTGCCGCCACAACTAACTTCTGCTGGCACCAAATCCTCTGCGTCAGTAAATAAATTTAAAAAAAAAAAAAAAGGTGGAAGACGAGCTTTTTTTCTCCGGCCCGCATTTCGACCACTGCATTTTCATACATTTTCCAACAAAGTAAATACAAATTCCGTATTGTTCATCTTCGAATGTAGCAGCATTTCAATGTACTACGAAAATCCGACTGGTAAGACTGTT
Organism: Schistocerca americana; assembly: GCF_021461395.2. Lineage (NCBI taxonomy): Eukaryota > Metazoa > Arthropoda > Insecta > Orthoptera > Acrididae > Schistocerca > Schistocerca americana. The sequence continues at coordinate 652,065,732 of NC_060130.1, read as the reverse complement.
TGCGATGTTTGTCAATATGGCCAACTCTACGTTCTGAATTTTTTCCTACCTGTGAGAAGAGAGGGTTGCTAATTGGAACTTCTATGAATTGTGAATCACATGCAGTATTCTCTTCACCATAAGAATAATACGAATATAAACATTTTGGCATGTATTGTTTCGTGTTTGCTGCTATCTCATTTAAATCCTGTCTGCCTAATAAACTACAAAACTAGAATGAGACAACAGCAAACGCGGAAGAATATACATATCATGTCATGTTTATATTCGTATTATTCTTATGCCCAATAGTGATACAGTCAGAAATGAAGCACAGCAATTGACTAGATTTTTAAATCTAAGATGACTAATTTCTGTGCAGAATGTAATGTACTAAAGAGGTGCCTGCAAAGATTTTCAAACGGAGAAAAATTTTCGCTAAACTCTCATTCAGAACATCTTCTATCATACACAGTGTATTATTTGGTTCTTGTTGTTCATTATCAAAGAAAGCAGCAGTGTAAGTAACAACAAATAGCAGTCTCTTGCCATTGATTCACTAATGAGACAATTCCCCTCTTCTTATTTTTATTGTAAGTGGCGGTAGTGCGCACAAAAGCAAGCCATGCCACGAGCGGCGACAGGCCATAGACACGCACTATCAGAATGCGACAAACAATGCATGACACAGTACAGTAATGCATTTTGAGCTTAGAGTGATGTTAACACCTATAACAAAGAAAACAGCACTTATCAGATCAAAGAAAAATAAGCAATCAATTCAAACCAGACGAAGCACGTGAAAAAGCAAGGGTACCCGTATAAATAGGGATGGAGCGCCTGACGCATAGCAATGGCTACCTGGTAAAGCTTAACTGCTAAGGTTACGATTCGAACCAAACTACTGTAGCTGTATCATCATTCATTCAACCTAAATTGTGTTTCATATTACAATGGACCAACTTTGTTTCGATTTGGAGATGCGGCCTAAAACTTTTCTCTCCCCTTGAATTTCGAGTCTCAAATTTCAGGTGCGGCTTAGATTCGGGAAAATTTTTTTTCCTTAATTTCGAGTCTCATTTTTCAGGTGCGGCTTAGATTCGAGTGCGGCTTAGATTCGAGTAAATACGGTATTGAGCCATGCTGCCTCTATAGCTGTCCATAACTGCAAAAATGTTGCCGGTGCAGGATTTTGTGCACAACCTGACCTCTCGATTATGTCCCACAAATGATCCATGGGATTCATGTAGGGCAATCTGGGTGGCCAAATAATTCACTCGAATTGTCCGGAAAGTTCCTCAAACCAATCGGGAACAACTGTGGCCTAGTGACATGGCATATTCTCATCCATAAAAATTCCATCATTGTTTGAGAAATGAAGTCCATGAATGACTGCAAATGGTCTCCAAGTAGCTGAACACTACTATTTCCAGTCAATGATCCGGTGTATTCCACATAAACATAGCCTACGCCATTATGGGGCCACCACCAGCTTGCACAGTGCCTTATTGACAACTGGGGTCCATGGCTTTGTGGGGTCTGTACCACACTTGAACCTTACCATCAGCCTGTACCACCTGAAATTGGGACTCATCTGACCAAACCAGGTTTTCCAGTCGTCTATGGTCCAACTGATATGGTTACGAGCTCAGGGGAGGCGCTGCATGTGATAATGTGCTGTTTTTGAAGACACTCACATCAGTCGTCTGCTACCAATGCCAAATTTCACCTTCTGTCCTAACAGGTGCATTCATTGTACATCCCATATTTATTTCTGTGTTTATTTCATACAGTGTTGCTTACCTGTTAGCACTGACAACTCTACACAAACGCAGCTGCTCTCAGACATTAAGTTAAGGCTATCGGCCACTGCATTACCCATGGTGATAGGTAATGCCTGAAAATTACTATTCTTGGCACACTCTTTACACTGTGGCTCTAGGAATACTGATTTCCCTAACGATTTCCAAAATGGAATGTCCCATGCATCTAGCTCCAACTACCATTCTGCATTCAACGTCTGTCAATTTCTGTCATGTGGCCATAATCCTATTGGAAACCTTTTCACATGAATTACCTGAGTACAAATGATAGCTCCATCAATGCGCTGCCATTTTATACCTCATGCATGTGATGCTACAACTATCTACAGCTTATACACTGAAGAGCCAAAGAAATCAGTACACCTGCTTAATACATCTACATCTACATCTACATCTACATTTATACTCCGCAAGCCACCCAACGGTGTGTGGCGGAGGGCACTTTACGTGCCACTGTCATTACCTCCCTTTCCTGTTCCAGTCGCGTATGGTTCGCGGGAAGAATGACTGTCTGAAAGCCTCCGTGCGCACTCTAATCTCTCTAATTTTACATTCGTGATCTCCTCGGGAGGTATAAGTAGGGGGAAGCAATATATTCGATACCTCATCCAGAAACGCACCCTCTCGAAACCTGGCGAGCAAGCTACACCGCGATGCACAGCGCCTCTCTTGCAGAGTCTGCCACTTGAGTTTATTAAACATCTCCGTAACGCTATCACGGTTACCAAATAACCCTGTGACGAAACGCGCCGCTCTTCTTTGGATCTTCTCTATCTCCTCCGTCAAACCGATCTGGTACAGATCCCACACTGATGAGCAATACTCAAGTATAGGTCGAACGAGTGTTTTGTAAGCCACCTCCTTTGTTGATGGACTACATTTTCTAAGTACTCTCCCAATGAATCTCAACCTGGTACCCGCCTTAACAACAATTAATTTTATATGATCATTCCACTTCAAATCGTTCCGCACGCATACTCCCAGATATTTTACAGAAGTAACTGCTACCAGTGTTTGTTCCGCTATCATATAATCATACAATAAAGGATCCTTCTTTCTATGTATTCGCAATACATTACATTTGTCTATGTTAAGGGCCAGTTGCCACTCCCTGCACCAAGTGCCTATCCGCTGCAGATCTTCCTGCATTTCGCTACAATTTTCTAATGCTGCAACTTCTCTGTATACTACAGCATCATCCGCGAAAAGCTGCATGGAACTTCCGACACTATCTACTAGGTCAAAATATATCGTGTAGGGGCCCCTGCGAGCACACAGAAGTGCCGCAACATAACATGGCATGGACTCAACTACTTTCTGAAGTAGTGCTGGAGAGGACTGAGACCATGAATCCTGCAGGACTGTCCATAAATACATATGAGTATGATTGGGTGGACATCTCTCCTGAACAGCATGTTGCAAGGCATCCCAGATACGCTCAATAATGTACATGCCTGGGGAGTTTGGTAGCCAGCAGAAGTGGTTAACTCAGAAGAGTGTTCCTGGAACCACTCTGTAGTAATTCTGGATGTGTGGGGTGTCTCATTGTCCTGCTGGAACTGCCCAAGTATGTCAGAATGCACAATGGACATGAATGGATGCAGGGATCAGACAGGATGCTTACACAAGTATCACCTGTCAGAGTTGTATATAGACATTTCAGAGGTCCCTTATCACTCCAACTGCGCACGCACCACACCATTACAGAGACTCCACCAGCTTGAACAGTCCCCTGCTGACAGGCAGGGTCAATGGATTCATGTGGTTGTCTCCATACCTGTACACCCCCATCTGATCTATACAATTTGAAACGATACTCATCCAACCAGGCACCACATTTCCAGTCATTAACAGTCCAATGTCTGTCTTGATGAGCCCAGGTGAGGCGAAAAACTGTGTGTCATGCAGTCATCAAGGGTACACGAGTGGGCCTTCGGCTCAGAAAGCCCATATTGATGATGTTTTGTTGAATGGTTCACACGCTGACACTTGTTGATGGCCCAACATTGAAATCTGCAGCAATCTGCAGAAGGGTTGCACTTCTATCATGCTGAATGATTCTCTACAATCGTCATTGGTCCCGTCCTTGCAGGATCTTTTTCTGGCCGCAGCCATATTGGAGATTTGATGTTTTACCAGAGTCCTGATATTCACGGTACACTCGTGAAATGGTCGCATGGGAAAATTCCCACTTCATCGCTACCTCGGAGATGCTGTGTCCCATTGCTTGTGCGCCAACTATAACACCGCGTTCAAAATCACTTAAACCTTCATAACCTGCCATTGTAGCAGCAGTAACCGATCTAACAATTGTGCCAGACACTTGATGCTAACTTCAGTGCCATGTTCTGGCTGTTTACATATCTCTATATCTGAATATGCATGCCTATACTAGTTTGTTTGGCACTTCAGTATATGTGTGTATTGCTATCCCATGACTTATGTCATCTCAGTGTATATATAAACAAACATACAAATAAATCAAATTCACACAAAGCTAACAATTTTTCTTAGCACACTGTGGGCAGAAACATACAAATTCCTCTACAGTGCTCAGATATTTTCTATATTAAATTATTATTCTCACTGTACATGGCAGAAATATACAAAAATGTTTTTTGAGAATACCTGCAGTGCAAGAATTTTTGGCTTCTAAGTGTTTCTTCCTTCAACTGAAGGGTGACTCTCTCCATGTACAATGAAACATCACATGTCTGCAGTAGTCTGCTAGCTTCAAGTTTATAGTACTCCCCACTAGCAGCAAGGAAAGGTGTCTCAAATATTTCTTCATATAACTGAAATAAAAAAAATTACAGACTAAAAACTTAATCATAAACTTTGTTGAAATACAAAAACAAAATGTACATAGGATCATGTTGCTCTACTCTCAATCTCAACACTGCCAGTTCTACAGTAGTCACAGATAGAGGTCATACTACAGAATTTCCTTACATCATTAGGAATCAACGACTGATCCTACTAAATGTCCACACTCTGCCTTTTTCTGTTCCGTTCTGCACATACAATTAACGTTTTCACCCAAGCAAGGAAAATATGCATTTTCTGCATGCAAGTTTTGTCAAAAATGGAAGACATTCACATAAGTGCATAGTGAGTGTTACTGACTGTAATGTTCAATGACAATAAAACAACGCAAAACACTACACAATTCTTTTGTAAGTCTAGTTGTGTTGGGGAGATGGGGAGATTAGGACAGAAGCTTCCATGAAGAAGAGGAGGAGGAGGAGGAGGAGGAGGAGGAGGAGGAGGAGGAGGAGGCAGGGTTGGCTTCAATGTAAGAACTACGGTGGGGGTGGGTGGGTTACTGAAGTGCTGTTACAATGGAGTCTGCTGGGATAATGTGGCTCTTGTGTGTGTGTGTGTGTGTGTGTGTGTGTGTGTGTGTGTGTGTGTGCGTGCGCGCGCGCAACTGATACTTTTCATAATATTTTTGTATTTTATCCTGGAGTTTCCATTGTTCAATACAGACATCTGTTTAAACAAGGGTTGATTCAATAGTGAAAAGTATTTCTGAGCATAATGCAAAGGAAAATGATGTAGAAAGTTTTATCTTGTTAGGGTACTTTGTAGCACAAAACACTTTTAGTACTCTTAGAGACAAACTTCAAATCACTAGCAATGAACTTAATCTAACTGTGGAAGGCAATACTGTTTCATACCATTCTTTGAGACAACTGGAATGTGACACCACAAAATATGAAGAAATGTTGTAATTCATACAAAGTCCTGCCTCCTTGGTCCTGTAAGTGCAGCCTCAAAAAATGGCTAACACGTGAAGTGGAGAAGAGCTCTCCACATGCTATTCTTTTAGGTGACGTTTTGTTTTGAATATAGACTTTTTCCCTGCAGTTTACAGATCATAAACACTGTTTAAATTGACCATTAGACATTGCTGTTCAATATACATACGGGTAGCATAGTCAAAGGCCTCAGTGGTACCTAATACATTTAATACTATCACTTGATAAATGGGCAACATCTCAGCATACAAATATCTTTGACTATCTATTTCAGGCCATTTTCTCATCACATTGGATGAGTCTCCATACTCCTAGCAGACAGGAATCATGTAAACAATTTATTAGAGAACAGGCACAACACTGCTGAAGCAACATGAATGCATAAAAGTATGACACACACTAGGTTCCTGTCAGTATGGTCTAGGGTATATCTGGTGTTAAAAATGGCAACCATTGTAGAAACCCCTATCAAAACTTATATTGGAAAAAAGACATTGTTATAAATTGCTAGGAAAATGAAAATGAGGGTACTGGGCAGGCGTGGGGGGACCAAACCATGTCATATCCTCACCCCTTCCTCTCCTCATCTCAATTTGGAGCAAGGCTATTTAAGACATGTCTTGCCATTTAGAACTGCCTTCCATCGGCAGTCTCAAATTTTTAAGACAAGTCAGCCATTGAAAATAGACGAGGCAGAGCTGCAAGGGTTCATGGGCTTCTTTCACTTGCTGTCCATTACTTTCCTCACAATGTTCATGACAGAACACTTGGTATATCTACATCAAAACTGACCAAATAAGTGAAGGAAGCAAGTTTCCTACAGGTGTGACATTTATAATTGCAAGAATACTTGCTTCAAAACATATGAAAATAATACTATCAGTGGAAATAGTGTCTCATCCCACATGGCACTCATTTTAACAAATGTTTACACAGAGTATAATATATAAACTGTATTTATAAACCTACATACTAAACACTTCAAAAAAAGAAATGAGTATGCTTTATAGCAGTGCTAGTGTTACTCATGCTGCACATCATATGAGTTTGATAATTAGCAACAGACATACTTCTTAATGACTAAATGTGTACTTTTTTAACTGTGGAAATTTGTAGAGTTTAGTTATTTCTTCTGTAAATGTACAGTCTCAAAGTAACAAAACCAAACAAGTGCTAGAATAATTGATAGAAAGAAATTTTCCAGACATCACAAACTGCTTTAACCTCCAAAGTCATTCCACAATGTAATTCTTATAACAAGAATGCACATCTTTATAATAAAAAAGAAAATGCATGACTTTAATGGAGAGCAGAAATATTGCTCAAAGATCACAATACACCCAACAAGCTGGAGTGCTGAGTACCTTAGTGCACAATGCAGTGAGTCACATAAAAGCAGTGAGTGGCTTGCCAGCCACAAGACTTTAAGGTTCTGGCCCTGCAAACTCCATTCAGAATTATATCAGGCAGGTCAGTGATGAACTGCATGGCTCATTCCATTGAGCTAGACTAAATCCAGCAAGCTGCATAACTAACTATAGTGTATCAAATGGGTTATTCAAATATAATTATAAAAACACTACAATACTCAATAATTATGTAACAATGTTCATTGAAACAACACATGAAATTACTGTTGGGAAATAACAGCTATTATGTAGTTCAGTTAATTTATAAAAGGTTATTAAAATGAACCCCATTTCTGAAATTAGCAATGGGGCCTTAATGCATGCAAAAATGGGAAAACCCCAACACCACTACCAAAATATGTAACTATTCATCACCATCATCATCTGTAACAAGAAATTAGCTTTCTGGTAAGTATCTGATAGTGCGTTGACATGTCAATTTGCAGACAGGGACAATGTAAGGACTGTTACGCACTGAGCTTTTGGCCAAAGCCTCCTTCAGAAAAGAAAGGGAAAACACACACACACACACACACACACACACACACACACACACACACACAAGCAGGCACACTGCCAAAGCAGTCTGGTCAGAACAGCTGGAGATAGCAGTCATGTGTGTGTGGGAGGTGTGCCTTCTTGTGTGAATGTGTGCATTTTCCTTTCTTTTCTGAAGAAGGCTTCGGCCAAAAGCTGAGTGTGTAACAGTCCTATCATTGTACCTGGTTGCAGCTCAAAGTGTCATTTTTTCAGTGAGTAGCAGTCTATTCCTTTCATAACTGTTCATATTCTAACCTGGACTTTCCATTGTTTGACAGTATGTTGGAAAGAGAGATCGGAAAATTCTAAGTCTGTGCTAACTTTGTTTACTCACACATAGGTTTCCTTTCATCTTGAATTCTTCAACACTGACAAAAGACTGTATCACGCCCCTTATGATATCTGTTGAATTTGGATTACCTTCTCCTAGACGGTCTTGATGTATGCCTTCCAAAAGAAGACTAACCAAACTATCCTTTAATGGTTGTATCATATTCTTTTTCCAAATTTCAAGACCTGAAACATTTTCAAAATTCAAGCATTGGGACAAGATAATGAAGAAAACATTTTATGTATAAAAGATAACTGATAGGTCTCTATAAAATTATTAAATGTTATACATTGCACTTTATAAAAAAAAAGAATCAGCTATGGTTTTCCTAAAGGTGCCCACCAAATCATTACCTAAGTTTTGGAAAGAACAATATCTCAGAATGAGATCAGACTGGAGATGCACAGCAATTGTTTGCAAGCTAATTTATTGTGCAACACAATCACATTGATTTGAAAGTTAAATGAGTGGTTTTAGCCATCACCAGCTATCCTCAGATAATAAAAGAGATGTCATGGTTCAGTCCCACTACTGTGGAAACAAAATTGTCAAATCACATTTGAAATTGTGGTTTCTGCAGTGGTGGAACTGAACTATAGCATCTGTTTTATGATCTGAGGCCAAAAACAGTCCATATGATGCTGTTACGAACACTCGAGAATGTGCGTGTTAATACACAACAAATGTTATTAAATTTATTATTTTCATTTTTATAATCATCATCATCATCATCATCTCATATTGATTTGATTTAATTTACTCAGGGAGACAAAACAACAGTGGACTTAGCCCCCTTGTTGCCTGCACCAAAACTAAATTTATTGCGCAGTATCCCTACTTGTCATTCCAGTAAAATCAGCAAGTACTCTTTAAGAGAAGTAGGAGTCCTTTTATTAGGTCTATTCATCATCTCTCATAATTAAGGTTCAGTCATTGCTGGTAGAATACTTTTGCACAAATTATATTCAACAAATCTGGTGGGCTGAAAACCAGTGCAGAAATAACTAAATGAGAAAAACAAGTGCTATGTGACACTCTTCGCAACAACATAAAGATAATGAACGCAGAAATAATACAATATACAACTTTCTTTCGGTAAATAGTAAGTGGAACAGCATGGTGGGGAAAAAGGTGTCTACACAGAGAGAAAGTGCTATACTTTATGACTACATACAGCACTCATTAGGATTCTTTCTACTTTTTTTTTGGAATTCTGGTTCAATTTCTGCAAGAATGGGATTACATACAAATTACAGCCTTGCCATGAAAGTACTCAATGTGCATTTGGAGCAATTCATGAGAACCTAAAAAACGCAGATACCAGAAGAAATGGTACAGATGATGAAATGAGCTGTTGTAAAAAAAATCCAGTCATACACCACCACCTTATTATTATTATTATTATTATTATTATTATTATTATTATACGACCACCAGGTGTTCCAGTTTAACAGATATGGAAAATTAATGATGCACAGGAAACTACTTGATACCTAGTTCTCCAACTTCCATCTGCTCTTGCAGTGCAGCACTAAGATTACCATATATTATTTCAGCTTCTGACAGTTTTTGTTTCCTGATGTGTTGCTGATTCAAGTACCTGGGAAAAAGAGAAAAGAAACACTGTGGTCAAATTTAACTCTACAAGAAACAAAGATAACAATACCTTATTTACACCATTTAAATTGCAACAATGAAATAAGATATCTAATGGATTTGCCATCCACAAAAAATGAATCTTTATGATAGACTAAACCAGCATGCCAGATAATCGTTAACCCAATTGACTGCATTTCATAGGTCCCCTATCTCAGTTACCTATGCAGATCCCTTACTAGAGAGTGAAGTTTGCTGCTGTAACAGAGATTAAACTTTATCTAGTGTTCTCTACGCCATCCTTTCTTTACATGGTTACTAACTTAGTGATAATTATGAAAAGAAATAGTATCTTTTTTTTCTTTCAACTGTAAGAGAGATATTAGATACAAATTTTGAGGTAAGCTTGAACTGCAGATAAATGTGGGTAGCTGATTTATTTACAAGCATTCCACACACTGGCAGCATGTAATAGCCACCCCTAAACTGAATTAGCCCAACATCAGATTAGACTCCAATAATATTAGCACACTTATTGTAAATGTACGACTACTCCATGTTCAAAATCACTAAGCTCTCCTGACTGACCCATTCTGCCGGTACTGCTGCTGTACTGACAACACAGTACTTGCTGTCTCCTATTTTACTATTGGGTCTACCTCTCATGACATCTAATGGCCAATTTTGCATTACACAGGGGTTTCTGGATACTTTCAGTCAGATGGTGTATTCTATTCCCTGTTTCATTTGTGTTGAAATTTCATTATTGATGTATTCAATACTGTCACGTAGAATCAGTCACCCAGTACTAGTTAAAAGAGCAGGGTTGCCAAAAAGAACTAACAGTTCACATTGAAAGCACGTTTATTGAGCACACACAAGAATAGATGGAGCCACACTACTTGTCTCAGTGGAGAGTGCTCCTATATCTACATCCACAGTACTCACAGTAGCAGTAAAGTCCAATATTCCACGAACAATTAATACCTGAAACCTTTCATAAATCATGAACATTAAATGATAAATGATTTCAAGAGACGAGAATCAGACTGGTCACCTACATAATGCCATTCAATGGCTGTAACTGCCACACCATGGTATACGAAGAAAGGCATGCAGCACTGCTCCCCTTCCTTGCAAGACAGCTATCTGCTGTTGTTGACTATAACTTCCAGGATTAAGATCTACTCAGCAGCACTTCGTGGGGTAGCACTGATGGATCCTCATGTTATCATTGTGTTGTCACATTTTCACGATTTCTGCGATTTTCAAATTGAATTATTGCCATCAAAGCACCATTATCGTTAGGCAGGTCTTCATGTTCCTTGTATTGGAACCCCTAGTAGTTGATTTTTGCCTCAGGACTATGATACAGTTTCATGCTGAGGACATGGAAGCCGTTTTTGTTCTGTTGTCTCCTTGGTGTAGGATCGCCATCCTCAGCGTAACAGATCATGTCTGATAAGTGACGTACTTTTCAGTGCAGGATACTGTAGTGCTTAAACATTTTTCTAGTACCTCAACCTTCTGTACAGGTGTAACAATCACACTATGTCACCTGGATTTTCACTTACAAGTCGGTGTTTTGCATTGCGCCACTCATGGTCCTTATCCTCAGTATCCAGATTCGCATTACAGCCAAGTGCCTTGTTTCTTCAGTTCTGATGATAAGCTGTTTGATGTGATCATCCTGAGCATTTTAAGACGGAAATGGAAACAAAGTATCCATTTTTGTTTCAGCCTTTAGACTGTGAATCATGAAATGCAGTGTGAAACCAGTAGTTTTTTGCTGTGAATACCATGACAAGCAGTATCCTATCGCAGTATCTCTGTCCGATGTTAACATAGATCAAAAGCGTAATTGCCAACATCATATTAAAATGATCAGTGATGCCATTAATTTTCAGTTGATGGGCAGCTGGCATCCTGTAGATATAGTTATGTGCCTTCTGACACCAGTATTGATTGTAAGTTTTCCACGATCAGAGACCTCTATAAATGGTGCTTTCTAAATTATGTCTTCAACAAGAAACCTAGCAACATCTGGAGTTTTGGTAGGTAATACAGCCTTGGTGACAGCATAGCAGATTAGATACTCAGTGCACACTACTATTCCTTTATCCCATTTGTCGACTTGGGAAACCTCCCCAAGTAGTCAAATCCAATCCAGTGAAATGGAGCAACTGCAAGCAGCTCATTTTTAATGCTGGGATTCCCGACAGAGACTTGCATAATGTCTGTCAGATCGGTACAAACCTAGTCAATGATACTTTCTTCTGATTCTATCAAGAATATTCATATATCCCAGATGAGCTGATATTGGACCACAGTGAAAATCTTTCAGTATGGGTGCCTGTAAATGAGCTGGGATGATGAGCAACCACTAATGTCCCACTGGGACATAATTACTTTTATACAATGTGCCATCTATTGGTCTGAATTCTACTTTGATACCTTCACTCTTCTCTATGGTGTCTTCAGTAAATATGGATCTTCCCGCTGTTTGGATGCAACATTTGTTAGTGCAGGAATGACTAGGATAACACCAGTGCTGAACTGTTCCCACAATGGATGGATTCCACAAAAAGCAGACAGTATCCGTGAGTTTGGGTTCATTTCTGTGTACTACTGTGATGTGGCTAAAGCTTCTGTAACTACCTTGCTAATCATCCTGGTGGATCCTTAGGTTTGCCAGCATAAAAAAGGGTGGTCAGTCATAACAATGAATGGTCTGCCCAATACATTTGTGGAGGAATTCTTCTCAGACTCTGAGACTACTCTCAATGTGTGAGTCATCACTCCTTTATTACTGCATTCCTGGATTGAACTAGAATTGCACCTATCGTATAACTACTAACATCAGTGTGTATGGCTGTCTTGGCATGCCCATTAGAAAGTACAACAATTGGTCAAGATGTCAATGACTCTTTAAGGATACAAAAACAATTCTGTTGCTTGTCACTTCAAGAAAATTTATTGTCTCCCTGCGGCTGTTCTTGTAGTGGCTATGCCTTGCAGCTGAAATCCTTTATGAAGCGTCTGAAGTGGGAGTACATTCTGAGGAAGCTTCTCACATCACAAATATACCAAGGAATTGGAAAATTTTTTAGCGCTATTACTTTTTCCTGGTCCGGACAAACTCTGTTTCTGTTTGCTATGTATCCAAAGATTTCTATTTCTTAGGTGACAAAAAAGCACTTTCTCAAATTCAGGCTAAGAACTGTGTCATGCACACATTTCCACATAGTAGTCAAACAATTCAGATACTCTTCAAACGACTTCAAGAAAACATCATTGTCATCTAGGAAGCAAACACAGTTTAGATGGTTGAAACAGATTGTCCATCATCATTCAAAGGGGGCTGGAGCACTGTACAGACCAAATGACACTTATATCTATATATATTTTCTCTGCAAGCCGCTGTATGATGCTAGGTAGCACTCCTAATATTTACGAGCACTACTGTTGTTATCTCAGCATTAAGTGCAAGCCCCGCCCCAAGGGCCAGGCTATCGAAACAAGTGACCACTCTACAAAGCTAGAACCATATGGGCCCGGACCTCCGTCATATTCCGACTGCACTCTCATACTGTTCCTCGTCTTCACCATTTCTTGGTTCTCGATATTATTATGTCTAGGCTCTAGATTTGGTTTACACCCCAGACTTGTCACTCTGTCATGTTCTTGTTCATCCATTGCTATTGTTGTCTTTTGTGTTTTTAGCGACTTTAGGTTAGCAGTGTCTTATGGATGTCAAAGTTGTGGAACAACAGCGACAGCTGCTTTTGCAGCAGCAGTTGCAGCACCAATTCCAACAGCAAACTGACTTGTTACAGCAGGAAATTCAGCTTTTATCGGAACACTTGTAGGTTAAGGGTTCACAACCCATTCAGGTTGTGGTTACTTCCCAGGTGGAGTCCTTCCCACCATTGTTTCCACTGTTCAACAACACCAGAGAATATTGGGACATGTATTTGCAGCAGCTGAAGTTGCACTTCACCACTTCTCGGGTTTCTGATGATGCTCTCCAATGATCGCTTTTCTTTTCTTGGGCTTCCCCGCAGACAATTTGCTTACTAAAGAAGTTGGCTTCCCTCTCAAATCTGGTTGCACTCACAGTTGAGGAAATGCGTTCATTGCTGTCTCGTCTCACTATTATTCACAATGTTTCCATGTGGCTGCGTCACACCTTGAGTTCCATCAATATTGTAAGCAACCGGATCAGTTATTCCACTCATGTGTGATGGATTTGCAGGGATTGAGTTACTTGTGCAAACCTCTATTGCACAACTTCTTATGCAGACTCCCTGATTCGAGACATTGTGGTTCAATTGGCCCAAGATCTGGAAGTACACATAGCTGCCCTCACGCTGGACAATTTTTCCTTCAATGATATTTTGAAAATCACACAATCCTTTGAGATTATGCAGGTGGCAAATGAACACTTTATGACTCGTCCCCAAGTGGCAGCGGTTCAACTGCCACCAAGAGGTCGAAATTCTCATACATTCTTTTCCTGGTGGCATTGTTGTGATTGTCACTTTCAGACATTCACTGGCCTCTGAGCAGCCAGTCACACTGTGTCAGCATAAGCAGCAGTGTCCCACCTTATACCAACTGTTTCACGATGCATCAATGTGTAGACTGTCCAGATCACTGGGCACATTGCACCCACTGTGGAAAGAACGGGCATCTCTGAACTGTCTGCCGTCAAGCATCGAGACAGTTGAACTCAACTCCACTTTGCACTCGCATCAAGGGACGGTGCATGAACTCCAGGCCATTGTTCCCCAGGGCAATCCTCCCACCACCCAGTTGTTTACTGCTCTCACGATTGTGCGTCAAGACATTCATTTCCAAGCAGACACAGGAGTGACGATTTTCCTGGTGAACTTCCCAACACTCATCAAGGTTACCCAGTGTCCCAGTGTTAGCCTTGCCCCCCTCCCCCCCCCCCCCCCCCAATTGGTTGCATATGGTGACAGCTCAATTCCCCTCAGAGATCAATTCACAACAGCAGCAGCCTACAATAAGGTTACGTGGCTGATAACACTGTTTGTTGTGAACAGTCACTCAGCTGTCAACACTTTTGGCCTGGATGCCTTCTCATTGTTTCGGTTATAGTTGCAGTTCAGGTCATCTCAGACACAGTTCCCTTCCAGGAACTAAACAACCTTCGTGCCTCTTCCATGCCTGTTCAATCCAAGTCTGGGGAGCAGCACAAACTTTGAGGTGCATATATCTCTCTGTCAGATGCAGTAGCCCATTTCTATCAGGTACGTCTGCTTGAGGTCTCCCTATGGAAAGCTGTTAAGCTCTAACTTTATCACCGGCACAAAGCTGGGAGTAATTGAATCTGTCAAAACTGGTGCTTAGGTCACACCCCTGGTGGTGGTTAAGAAACAAAATGGCTTCCTCTGGCTCTGTGCAGACTTTGGGTCAACAATCAATGCCCAGGCACATGCCGAAACCTACCTCATCCCCTGTCCAGAGGACATCCTCACAAAGCTTGTTGACGGTGAGTATTTTTCTAAGATTGACATTGCTGATGCTTATTTACAGATCCCATTAGATGAAGAATAGCAACATATTATGGTCATCAATACATCCTTTGGCTTGTGGGATCTCTTCCACTCCAGCAATCTTCCACATCTGGCACAGTTAACCACATCCATTCCCACTTGTACCACTTACCTAGATGACCTAATAGTTACGGGTGCTACGTGCCAAGACCACATGTGCAACCTCTGTACTCTATCTATTACATTACGTGATGCAGGGCTCAAGTGCAACCTACACAAATACCAATTTTTTCAGGAGCAAGAAGTATACCTAGGTCACTAGGTCAACAAAGACAGGATTCAACCCACTGGCTGCAATGTTTCAGCTGTTGACTCTCTTCCATGCCCCCAAAACCTACAGGAGCTGCAGGCTTTTTGGGTAAAGCTAATTATTATTGTACGATCCTTCTGCAAACAGCACACATTGTGCACCCACTCAACCAGCTGACGTAGAAGGGCATTAAGCTACTGTGGTCAGCTGCTCGTGAACAAGCTTTCACCCAACTGAAGCACATTACGCTTGGCACCCTGCCTTACGCCCTCTTCTCCATCATGTTACCTTGTTTTGGCCACTGACGTTTCCCTCTATGTGATTGGTGCAGTGCTGGTGCACCATAACGATGATGGTTCTGAGCAACCAAAGACACCCATGCCCGCTCAGAGAAACTACTCACAGATTGAGAAAGAGGCTTTATCGATCCGATCACCTGTACCGTTAAGAAATTCCATGTGTACCTCTTTGGGACTAAGTTTACCCCAACTACTGAACACAAACTGTTGGTAAAACCCTTCAGGTTATCAGGTCACACTCTTGGCTTCCAGAGTAGACAGCTCAAAGGTTACAGCATTTGGTTCTTTTCCTTAGTTCTTACAATTACAACATTAAGTACAAGCCTACCGCGCAACATGCGAACACAGATGTGCTCTCTCGTCTACCCTCTAGACAAGAGTCAACATTTGACCAACAGAAATCTCCTATTTCCACACTGACATAGAACAACAATGCACTTGGGTAGGTTTCCCATTACTGCTATTACGAGGTGCATTCAAGTTCTAAGGCCTCCGATTTTTTTTCTCCGGACTGGAAAGAGATAGAAACATGCGCATTGTTTTAAAATGAGGCCGCATTCATTGTCAATACGTCCCAGAGATGGCAGCACCGTACGGCAGATGGAATTTTACCACCAGCGGCAAGAATGAGAACTGTTTTAAATACTTGAAATGGCGACTTTTCCTTACTTGAACAGCGTGCAATCATTCGTTTTCTGAATTTGCGTGGTGTCAAACCAATTGAAATTCATCGACAGTTGAAGGAGACATGTGGTGATGGAGTTATGGATGTGTCGAAAGTGCGTTCGTGGGTGCGACAGTTTAATGAAGGCAGAACATCGTGTGACAACAAACCGAAACAACCTCGGGCTCGCACAAGCCGGTCTGACGACATGATCGAGAAAGTGGAAAGAATTGTTTTGGGGGATCGCCGAATGACTGTTGAACAGATCGCCTCCAGAGTTGGCATTTCTGTGGGTTCTGTGCACACAATCCTGCATGACGACCTGAAAATGCGAAAAGTGTCATCCAGGTGGGTGCCACGAATGCTGACGGACGACCACATGGCTGCCCGTGTGGCATGTTGCCAAGCAATGTTGACGCGCAACGACAGTATGAATGGGACTTTCTTTTCGTCGGTTGTGACAATGGATGAGACGTGGATGCCATTTTTCAATCCAGAAACAAAGCGCCAGTCAGCTCAATGGAAGCACACAGATTCACAGCCACCAAAAAAATTTCGGGTAACCGCCAGTGCTGAAAAAATGATGGTGTCCATGTTCTGGGACAGCGAGGGCGTAATCCTTACCCATTGTGTTCCAAAGGGCACTACGGTAACAGGTGCATCCTATGAAAATCTTTTGAAGAACAAATTCCTTCCTGCACTGCAACAAAAACGTCCGGGAAGGGCTGCGCGTGTGCTGTTTCACCAAGACAACGCACCCGCACATTGAGCTAACATTACGCAACAGTTTCTTCGTGATAACAACTTTGAAGTGATTCCTCATGCTCCCTACTCACCTGACCTGGCTCCTAGTGACTTTTGGCTTTTTCCAACAATGAAAGACACTCTCCGTGGCCGCACATTTACCAGCCGTGCCGCTATTGCCTCAGCGATTTTCCAGTGGTCAAAACAGACTCCTAAAGAAGCCTTCGCCGCTGCCATGGAATCATGGCGTCAGCGTTGTGAAAAATGTGTACATCTGCAGGACGATTACGTTGAGAAGTAACACCAGTTTCATCGATTTTGGGTGAGTAGTTAATTAGAAAAAAAAATCGGAGGCCTTAGAACTTGAATGCACCTCGTACATTGCCACTGACACACACCATAATCCTATCTTACAGCATGTCATGCGCTGTGTGCCACATGGGTGGCCAGCAAATTTTTCCAAATTTGTTGATCCAGAACTCTGGGCCTGTGCTCACCTTTCTCATCATTAGCCTGTTGTCTCCGATGTTCTCCTGCTGCATATGGAGGCAGATACCCACTGTGTTGTCACCCAGACTAACTTACACCCTCATATCTCAGAACTCCTCCATCATGGGCATTGGGGTGGATGAAAGCCCTTGCTATGTGACATGCCTACTGGCCAGGACTGAACAAACACATGGAGGCCATGGTGTACAACTGTTCGCATGTGCCCAACACCAGGCTGCTGCTGCTCAGTCTTTCATCCCCTGGCCCACTCCCTGTCACCTCGGGGAATGCATTCATCTGGACTCTGCTGGTCCCTTCCTGAGTTCTATGTGGCTCAATGTCATGGATTTGTATTTCAACTACCCCTACATAGTTAGCACGGTGTCCACAACTAGAACTGCCGCACTCAATGCACACAGCCTGATTCTCGCCAATGCAGGGATTCCCCGCACCCTTACGTCCGGCAATGGGCCCCAATTCACAGTGACGACCTTTGAACAGCTCTGCAATGCCAATGGTATTAAACACCTCTTTAGCCTACCTTTTCACCCATCCGGTGAAGTGAAGTGGAGTGGATGGTGCATATGTTTAAACAACAAATATTGAAGGCAGTGGCACATCAACAACCACAGTGGCGCTCACAATGTTCCTGAGCACCAACTGGACCACCCCTGTTCATGACCACATGCCTGCAGAGGTCCTCCATGGGAAACAACCACATACTCTTCTCCACCTCCCGGACCCACAGCCCTCGTAAACCTGGATCCAATATGGTTCAGCAGTCTGGATGCATTCCTACGTAGCAAAATCTTCATGTAGGCTGGCTACAGTGGTGGCCACCCATGGGCAGTGGCTTATGAAAGTTGATACTCTGAGGGGTTTGTAGCATTGGCACACCAACCAACTCCGTCTCTGTCTACTGACTGCATCACCATTGGAGGGCCACATGGAGTTGGAGTGCCTTCCCTTTCAAACCCCTCAACCACAAGGATACAATTTATGCTCCAAGGCACTGTTGGCTGTTCCTGTGGGTGTGGGCTTGGAGATTGAAATCTCACCGCAGCATCCACCCCTCATGTCGTCTCCTGTATGGCCATACCCCAGCACCCTACCCAACATCCCATGTTCCTATCCCCAGCTGGCAGGCTCCTCCACTGGGACACCAACAGTGCCACTACTTCACCTTTTGAAACAACATCCCAGGCACTTCAGGCAGTACACACCCATTTCTGGGGCCATATGGTATCGCAGCCCAATGAGTTATAAAGCCCGCTAGATGGCATGGACCTAGATAATAACTGCTAGGCAGTGCTCCAAATATTTGTGAGCATTGCTGTCCCCATCTCAGCACTAGGCATGGGCCACATCCTATGTATCAGCCTATCAGCACCTGTGGCCTCTCTATAAAGCTATCAACGTACGGGCCTGGACCTCGGTCGAGTTCCCACTGCGCTCTCGTACTGTTTCTTGTACTCAGTGTTGCTTGATTCTTGATATTGCTACATATAAGCTCTTGGTTTGGTTTACGCTCTGGACTTATTGTTCTGTCATGCTGTCTTACTGTTTGTCCATTTCTGTAGCTCCCTTTTGTGGTTTTTGGCGAATTACTGTTGAAATCCTCATCGGCCGGCGTCTCTTGGCTGTGTCCAATTTTGGTTACAATAATTCCCTTTCCAGACCCACACTCAAATATAGAAAGAGGAAAATGAGTACCTATATGGTTTTGTACAAGACCTGGTTTCTCTTATATTGTCTTTGCGATCTTTACAAGTGATTGATGTTGGTGGCAGTAGGATTGTTCTGCATTCTGTTGGAAATGCTGATTCTCTAAACTTTCTAGTTTTTTCTTTTTTTTTATGTATTTTCCGTCCAGGGAGTCTCATTTGAGTTCACGTAGTATTTCGGTAACACTCATGTTTATTGAACCTACCAGTAACAAACCTAACAGCACGCCTCTGGACTGCTGTGATGTCTCCCTTTAATCCGACCTGGTGGGGATCGCAAACACTCACACAGTACTCAAGAATGTGTTCTGTCTGTGGTCTCCTTTGCTGATGAGCTACATGTTCTTAGAGTTATCCCAGTAAACTGAAGTCAAACATTCACTTTTATGTTTTTGCCATTCCCTGTCACTTTGCAGCATAATGCATCGGCATTTAACTGATGTGACTATGTCAAGCACCATGCCACAAATACTATATTTGAATATTATGTGATTGTTTTTCCTACTCATCCGCATTATCTTACATTTTCTCACATTTATAGCAAGCTGCCATTCACCATGCCATATAGAAATTCTATACATCATCCTGTATGCTCCTACAGTCACTCAAGGTCAATATTTTCCTGCACACTACAGCAAATGGTCAAAGACTGCTGCTCAGCCTATCTGTCACATTGTTTACCTATATAGGGAACAAGAGCAGTGTTATGAGACTTCCCTGAGGCACTCCTTATGTACCTTAACTCTCCAATGAATACTCGTCATTCAGGTTGAGGTTCTATTACTTACAGTTTGTTAATGTTACTCAAATATCTGAGAACCTATTCCATATTCTCTGACCTTTGGTAGAGTCTGCAATGTGGCACTATGTCAGCTTTCTGGAAATCTAGGAAAACTGAATCTGTCTGTTGCCCTTCATCCATGGTTAACATGATACAGTGCAAGAAAAGGGCAGGCGATTTCACAAATGAGATGCTTTCTAAATCCATATTGTTTGAGGATAAAAAGATCCTCTCTCTCTCAAGGAATTTTATTATATTTGAAATTAGTGTATCCTCAAGAAATCTGCAGCAAAACTGAATTGTGTGTATTGATTTGCAATTTTGTGGGCTCATTCTTTTCCCTTGTATAATGGAAGTCAGCTGCACTTTTTTTCTAGTCACTTGGGGGCTTTCCACTGTGCAGGAGAACTGGGCAAGATATTTGGAACACATGGAAGCTAAGTACCAGACCAGTGCCAAAGACCAAACTAGGATTCCTTCTGGATCTGGTGGCATAACTTTGAACCAATAAGGGGCAATTAAGTGTTATGAAAGCAGCCTTGTCAATCTTGATCTCCCAGCAGCCATTCTGCAAAACCATAAAGAAATACTTTGCTCCCATCAGATAGTAAAAAATGTCATCAATTTGTGACTATGAGTACTCATTTCACTTGGTTATTTTGTTCAAATGCCAGTAATCAAAGCAGAAATACCATCTGTCTTCTTCACAAGGGCCACAATGAAGGGTTAAGGAATGCTGATGACTGAATGAAGGTATTATGCAGCATCATCCCCACTCCCTTCTGAATTACCCCTCATCCAGATGGAGCCACCCTATATGAGTGCTGATTGGATGAGGGATGATCATCAGTGTTGATGTGGTGTTTCATACTGGATTGTCTGGTTTGCTTCGTCTCCACTCACTACTCGAATGCACCCAGAAATTGGTGCAGAGTGATCAAGACTTTACTGTTGTTTTTTGGTCAAACAAGAGAACTATTAGAAAGTAGATTCCTCTTGTGGGTATTCAGTAATGGTGGTGTGACCTTTTGTGGTGTCACCGCCAGACACCACACTTGCTAGGTGGTAGCCTTTAAATCGGCCGCAGTCCATTAGTACATGTCGGACCCGCGTGTCACCACTGTCAGTGATAGCAGACCGAGCGCCACCACACGGCAGGTCTCGAGAGACTTACTAGCACTCGCCCCAGTTGTACAGCCGACTTTGCTAGCGAAGCTACACTGACCAATACGCTCTCATTTGCCGAGACAATAGTTAGCATAGCCTTCAGCTGAGTCATTGGCTACGACCTAGCAAGGCACCATTACCAGTGTATAGTAAAATGGAGATTATATCTGTACAAGAGCGATGTACACCGATTATGGATTAAAGTTAAGTATTACAAGATTTTCGTACTTTATTGCAATTCTCAAGACATTGTCCTGTTCCAGACCTCACGCCGGTCTGCGTGTATTTAGACGCGTGCCTTTCGGCCTCCTGTAGCGACACGGTGTTGGCTCTTGAGCCAACACTACACCTTTATCTCCACAGATGGCACCGATCTGATATTCCTGGCTGTGCCTATGCACATACTTTTAGGAATGAGTTGCTTCCGTTCATGGAAATTGGTGAGCCACAGGTCTTCTTGTCCACCTGTGATGTTACACACATTGTTGTCATACAGATTACTTTTGAGGGGCTCAATACCTTTTTGCACATGACTAGAGCTTCAAAGTTAAACTGAGCATTCAAACCGTTGACTACAGCTCATCATCTTGATCATGCTGTGATAAGTGTGTTTTCAATGGTACACAATTGTCCAGAACAGTTACTGTTGCATGAACTTGTTGGAGTAGCTTCACCAACTTGGAGCTCCAATCTTTCGCAGTTTGCTTCTTGTGCCTCTCAGTCTGTGATGCCTCCAGGAGCTCCCACACAACAATAAAATGATGGCTATATTCTGGTGAAGCTACACAATCAATGGGCTGGGTTCTGTATTTGAGAGTTAGTCTCACAATGCAAGTTCCCAATGGTTAGACGTATTTTCCATTTGCAACCTTCAGAAAAAAGGTCTCTCTGAATCTCTAAACATTATCTACTTCACTTGATCATTATAAGCATCCAATATCACAAAAAATGATGACACAGAATCTTGTTAGTTGTTTCTGGAGGAGTTTCAGCTGTGGCTACATCACCTACACACATTATCAGCTCATTTAGTTTTCCCAATTTCTGCAGCTGAGTGTGAGACTGAAACTTCTGTACAGTGATTGCATTGTCTTGGAT
Organism: Schistocerca americana; assembly: GCF_021461395.2. Lineage (NCBI taxonomy): Eukaryota > Metazoa > Arthropoda > Insecta > Orthoptera > Acrididae > Schistocerca > Schistocerca americana. Next base: position 652,043,495 of record NC_060130.1, on the reverse strand, counting down.
GAGTATGGAATAAAATAGAGATAGTGAAACCAGAGTTGACACATTCTTCTCCTCTCAAATAGTGCCGATGAAGCCATCAAGTTTAATATTCCCATCAGACAGGTAAATCAGTATTAAAGTCACATCATCACTTCATGAAACAATGCGAAGAAGTCCAAAATTTAACTCAAGACATTAGCACACAGTCTAGTGATCAACAACTGTGTGTGGATACACATCCTCCTTAAGCTGCATAATAACTTAATTATGAAAATTTCTTCTCCCACAAAGATTCTAATTGGTTAATTCCAGCTTGAGCATGTTAACATCGGCCATAGATGTGATTGAATTTGTAACATTTACACAAAATTTTGAATATAGAACTATCTCAATAGAATTTGAAAGCACAGGCTGGCTACACAAGGGATATTTCCATAACTGGCTTTGCCCAATGACCAATATTATAACAATATGTGAATGACACTGTGTTTCTCTCTCAGACTGAGGCATGTTTTTGGTTGAATGGACAACCTTAGAAGCAAGCAACATAATAATAACAACTCCAGAGGCAGATACAAAATAAACTTCATAAGCAAAAACTGCTAAGCAGTGTTGGAAATCACATGGCCAAGGCAAAAAACAATATTTTGCAAACAGTATTCTCGCTCCAAAATATTTAACTACCCTTGTACAGGTTTCAACAAGCACACGTATCATTCGTAGCCCACTGCCCCACCAGTGATGAAAGCTATCAATAAACAGTCCTAACTATGTTTGCAAGGTCACAAAAATGAAGAGCTGTAACTAAATATGCTACCCTAGCAGAATTTCTTAAAGACACATTTTTGACTCCTGTTACTATTTCTCTACAGGTAAGGTCAGCAAACAATTGGATACAGATTTCAGTGCACAGAACAATTTTAGATAAAACAAAAACACCATGAGCTTCTCTGTCAGTTCAGTGGCTATAACATGACCTTGAAAGGTCACTTAAAACTTGACATCTAATTTCTTCCTATAGCAATTTTACTTAACTTCTGACTGATAATCAATAACCCATTTTTTACTAGCAGTGCTACATTAGCTATCATTTTACTTAGTATATATTTAGTTGTTGCATATCGAACATGACAAGAAAACAAATGTCAATATTCCTCATTAGCTCACAAAAAGGGAGGCACCTGACTGTGCTTGTGTATCACAATCAGCTCCAGTCAACTGGTATATTTCACATTGTATCTTAACAATATTATCTCTGATGAGCATTGTTACTACTATAGTCTCATTATCACACCACCTGGTCGCTATTCTAATGGGAATATTTACTGGTAATGTACGCTGTTGTCACATGTTAAGTATTCTCCAGTTCTGCAAAATTAATAAAGCAATTCTATAGCACAAGTCAAATACCTGCCATATTAGAAAATTAAATGATGTAAATGAAATACTGTTGATGCTCTCATTAATACTGAACTATTTCAAAAATAGTTAAACATGCATGCTACCCAAGCTGATACATGTAATACATTTAACTTACAAATACAATTTATGCAGATAAAGACAGCCAAGACTATACTGGCTCCAAGCTTGATAGTATGCTCTGAGAAGATTGTTTTCACCATTTGCTCGCACTTGTTCCAATAGAGATCTGACATGGGCATCTAAAAAAGCTTTTGTTTCCAGGTACAAACGATCAGCAAGTGGTTCAGGATGCGCAACACAGAGCGAATACACATCACTGCAACAAACAGAAAATATATTATTCTTGTAAGCAGATGAGTACAAACAATCTCAACATAAAATATCTACATGCCTGTGAAAATATGAAAATATTTAAAGAAAACATGGCTCCAGCAAACAAATCACAGTCAACACACATAACTAGTGGGCTTTAATAACTGATCAAAAATATCACGTAAAGTTTCTACAGCAGTGATTACATAATCATCTAAAATATGGAATATCTGTGAACCTACTGAAAATATCATTGACTAAATTTGGATAATTTTGAGGAATACTGAGAAATTGTTCCAATACTGCAATTGCACTGTGTGCTTCAAGTATGCATATGCTTAAAATGTGGTATGCTGCTCTGGGAAAATACAGGTTTAGACAAACCATTTCTAATATTAAACAGCCGAGTTCGTAATTCTGAGACTAGAAATACTAAAACTCAGAAGTACATGAAAAGGTTGTTTATCAGAAAATCATGCTGGTAATATTAGTTTGATACAGAGGCAGGAGGATGGAAATAAGGGCAGAGATGAACGAGACAGGGACTGGCAGAATCTGAGTCCATGGAAATTGTGGGATTGGAGGAACAATTATCATCTGGTATTGAGGGAGGGGTGTAGGAGGTGAGGGGTGAGAAGGCGGTGTGGTGATGGAAGGGAGGCATGAGCTAAATGACACAGGTTATGAAGTAACCATTGAAATTGAGAGATCGTGTTGTGCTCAGTGACATCCTGTGCCGGTAGCTGCCTTTAGCCACAGTTTAGTGGAAGTCACTCATTCGAATGGACAACTGGTTGGTGGTGATACTGCAATAAAAGCAGGAATTACAGTAGAAATGGTGTACAATATAACTGCGTTCCCAGGCGGTGTACAATATAACTGCGTTCCCAGGCGTTCTACGATATAACTGTGTTCCCAGGCGGTCTGCCTCAGAGGAGGTAGGGTACATCTGTGACAGGACTGGAATAGGATGTGCCAGGTGGATGCATAAGATATATCTTTGCATCTGGGTCTTTCACATGGCCACATCACATGTGATATGTGACAAAGAGTTGGGAGTATTCAGAGGATAAGACTGGACCAGGATATTTTGTGAATTGGATGATGGTAGAAAACCACTTTGGGAGAGATGGGAAGGATTGTATGAAAGGCTGTTTCCCATTTCCATGCACAATGATAAGAAGCTCCGAAGCCCAGAGAAAGAATTTAGTTAAGTTGTTCTCAATCTGGGGTGATATAAGTTAGTTAGAGGGGCCTTCTTTCTACCTGGTTCGTAGGGGTTTCTGGGAGTACTAGGTGTACGCGTGAATATTGCATGGGAGATCTGGTTGTAGCTTTGATAAGAGGTGGAGCACCTGTCCACAAAGACCCTGGAAAAACCTTTAGCATACTTGCAAGAAATGTTCAGATCTGCAGATGGACTGTGAGAGAGAATTTTCAGTGTGGAAAGGATGTCAGGTATCAAAGTGTAAATACTATTGGTGATTGGTTGCCACTATATAGACAAAGGTTTTTAAGGAGCCATTGGATTGAGCGAGGTTGTGCGGTAGTATGACACTGAACTCATATTCAAAATGACAACAGTTCAGATTTCCATCTGACCATCCAGATTTCAGTTTTCATTATTTCCATAAAATGTTAAGGTGAATGACAGAATGATTTGTTTAAAACAGCACGCTGTGTTCCTTTTGCCACACTTCCACAATAAAAGTCAGAGCTTCACCTTTAACAAACTCACAGTAAACAGGTTTTTCAACCTTAATTTTCCTCTCTTGTAGCCACTGGAAATGTGATGATCAATAGTCATGAAGGAGGCACTGAAAAAGGATCAGAACACAATAGACCTGGGGCCTGATCATGAAGATATCAGTATGACCTGGGACCTCACAAGGTGTTTACAATCTTTAGTGGTTAGGAAGAACACTTTCAGATGATATATGAGCAGGCTGTCATGTAGGAAACCATCTTCCCCTCAATGAAGAAGAAGCTGTATGTAACGATACAGTATATACTTTCCCATCTGTACAAGAAAAGTGATTGTGGGTACAGAGCCTGTAAAAATAGTACTATCTAACAATACTCGAGTTATTTTCAGAGAACACCCCCCCCCCCCCCCCCCCCCACACACACACACACACACACACACACACACACACACACACACACACATCCCCCACCGATCTACCCCACTAGCTCCTCACTGCACCCAGATACTACTTTGCTAACTTCTTCTATCTGCCGTGTCCCCAGAAATTTCCTCCCAAAATCCAAAAGGACCCCAAAAATTTGCAACGTGTTGTTAACTTATCCACTAACAGACTTAATCTTGCAAAAGATTCAGTGTTTTGCCAATTCCACATTCAGCCTCAAGCCAAATTCTGGTAAACCTACATCTACATCCACATTCTGGAAACCACTGTGAATGACACAGAGTATTAGTCTCATTCACTCATTACCTCTCATGGAAATACTTTTCAGCTATCAACCTTTTCGTTTCACAGATTTCTTGTTAAATCAGATTTGTATGTGATCTCAAACTTTCAAAGACTTCCTCTGCTATCACTGTAAGAGGCTATTTTCCTTACCAAGAATTTAAAAGAACACATGTTAAATTCTGCACCTTTTCTTCCACCGTTCATTCATTGTGTTGATGATCTGCCCACATGGGATCAAAGTTTCACACCTGATCATTAAGAATATGAATAGTATGCACACTTCGTATGAAGTTTTACACTGAGTTGGAGAGAGAAGGAGAATTAGCATTTTTAGATTTTTTGGTTGAAAGAAAATCAGATAGGTGACTTGGTCACACTGTTTACTATAAGCCAAGACATACTGACCTATACCTTAAGCGTGCAAAACTTCCATCACCCACACCAAAAGAGAGCAGTTTAAAATGCATTGATATATAGAGCTAAAATTATTTCTGACAAGGACCACCTGGATTCCAAGATTAGATATTCGAGAAAGATGTTTGGGAAGAAGGGTGAGAGTGAATGATAGATGAAGCCAGCAATCTCTGAAAACTGAAAACATGGAGATCATCATCACAAGATGATTAGCCTATAGCACTCCTCCCTTTCTTTGCAGCTACAACAAATAAAATGAGCAGCCCCTGAGGATACAAAGTATTCACTCCTTTTCTCACCAGCCAAGAAAATTAGAAAGATGCTGCACCCAGTTAGACTGTCTTGGTCTCAATATTCCTGAAACATAAGATTCCTTACAAATGTAGAAGTAGTTATGTTGGTCAGTAAATATGAATGATTTCAGAATGCTGTACAGAGCAACAACGCCACATTAAGTATTGCGATTTTGATAAATCTGTTGTTGCCAAACACAATGCCGGAAACAAACATACAATTATACTTGATAAAAAGGAAATCTTACCGCATGCACCTACCTACTTGAATTCTGTCATCACAGAAGCCACTGAGATTAGTACTTACAACTTCGCCTTTAGTGGGGCATGGTAACGAGCACTCAGTGCTGAAAGGCTACAAAGAAATAAGCCAAGTTAACCAACACCTAACAAAATCAGCTCTGCTACCAATGTTTTTCTGTTTAGTTACTGTGACATGTACTACTTATTTGGCAAATGGGATTACTGCTCTGTCATTTTTGTAGGCAGCTTTCATTTCTGTACATAGATGGTGGTACTGTTCCATATTCTCAAAATCAGCCTTCATTAATACTTTGATTAATGATTCCCAATCAGTTGTTAATGTCCCATCCCCTTTCTTAAAAATGTGAAAGACAGTCTGTGATTTTCTTCTGTTTCTTACAATTGTGTGGGGCATTCCCCAAATCTCTAGTTGGAACTGATCTTTATCATATGCTTTCCAGTGCCCAAGTCTCATTTATTCAGAACTCTTTATAACATTTAACCCTTCCATACTGTCCTAGGCTTCTGATGTCCTGCTGTGCTCCAATTGCCTATTGACACCACCTTCTGGCTTGCCTCATTCTCTAAGATTCTGTAGGGGTCCACTCCAGGTTATCTCAGCTTACTTTCTGTTCGTAGCTGCTATTGGGATTGATTGGCAATCACCATTTAAACTGAATGTACTACTTCTTGCACTTATTTGTATACATCAAATGCTACATCTACTGTCAGAATCTTAGACTGCAACAGTTCCCATTTTATTTTCTGCTGATTGTACCTAAAATTCATTACAATACTATGTTCTGTCCCATGATCCTCAGCACACAGTGCAGTTATTATCACTCATTCGTGTCTCACCAACTTAACATTTTACATTAGAAAGGCAATGTTATCATCAAGATTAAGATCAAAATTTTTTAAGCACCCATTCAGTTGTGATACGTGGTGGATTCAATGGTTTATTAATTATGTACAAGGCCAGTTTTTAATGCACTTTGGAGATTGAACCATGCTACGCCATAGCATTCACTGATTTGGCATTAATGACCAGAGTGAAAAACCTATTTGTCCCTTAGCTCCCAGTGTTGCTGTCCTCTTTTCAATTTCAATATATGGATGTACAATGATGGAAAAAAAAATCACAACACTAAAAAATAATGTAGAGTAATGAAATTTCAGTAATACACTACTGGCCATTAAAATTGCTACACCACGAAGATGACGTGCTACAGACGCGAAATTTATCCAACAGGAAGAAGATGCTGTGATACGCAAATGATTAGCTTTTCAGAGCATTCAAACAAGGTTGGCACTGGTGGCGACACCTACAACATGCTGACATGAGGAAAGTTTCCAACCAATTTCTCATACACAAACAGCAGTTGACCGGCATTGCCTGGTGAAACGTTGGTGTGATGCCTCATGTAAGGAGGAGAAATGCGTACCATCATGTTTCCAACTTTGATAAAGGTCAGATTGTAGCCTATCGCGATTGCAGTTTACCGTATCACAACATTGCTGCTCATGTTGGTCGAGATCCAATGACTGTTAGCATAATATGGACTCGGTGGGTTCAGGAGGGTAATACGGAACGCTGTGCTGGATCCCAACGGCCTCGTATCACTAGCAGTCGAGATGACGGGCATCTTATCCGCATGGCCGTAACGGATCATGCAGTCACGTCTCGATCCCTGAGTCAACAGATGGGGATGTTTGCAAGACAACAACCAATTGCGCGAACAGTTCGACAATGTTTGCAGCAGAATGGACTATTAGCTCAGAGACCATGGCTGTGGTTACCGTTGACGATGCATCACAGACAGGAATGCCTGCGATGGTGTACTCAACTACGAACCTGGGTGCACGAATGGCAAAACATCATTTTTTCGGATGAATCCAGGTTCTGTTTACAGCATAATGATGGTCACACCCGTGTTTGGTGACATCGCGGTGAACGCACATTGGAAGCATGTATTCATCATCGCCATACTGGTGTATCACCCGGCGTGATGGTATGGGGTGCCATTGGTTACACGTCTCGGTCACCTCTTGTTCGCATTGTCGGCACTTTGAACAGTGGACATTACATTTCAGATGTGTTACGACCCGTGGCTCTACCGTTCATTCGATCCCTGCGAAACCCTACATTTCAGCAGGATAATGCACAACTGCATGTTGCAGGTCCTGTACGGGCCTTTCTGGATACAGAAAATATTCGACTGCTGCCTTGGCCAGCACATACTCCAGATCTCTCACCAATTGAAAACGCCTGTCCAACGGTGGCCGAGCAACTGGCTCGTCACAATACGCCAGTCACTACTCTTGATGAACTGTGGTATCGTGTTGAAGCTGCATGGGCAGCTGTACATGTACCTGCCATCCAAGCTCTGTTTGACTCAATGCCAAGGCATATCAAGGCCGTTATTATGGCCACAGGTGGTTGTTCTGGGTACTGATTTCTCAGGATCTATTGCGTGAAAATGTAATCAAATGTCAGTTCTAGTATAATATATTTGTCCAATGAATACCCATTTAGCATCTGCATTTCTTCTTGGTGAAGCAATTTTAATGGTCAGTAGTGTATATTTATCTAGGCAACATGTTTGAGTGAGGAACACGGTAAGATTACAGGTTAATGTAAGCACACGATAAGCCATTGTAAATGTGAAATGCTAGTTCATTAACAAATGGTGTAATGACCAGAACGTTGATTGCAGGCATACAATTGCGCATGCATTGCATTATATAACTGACAGATATCAGTTTGTGGGACAGAGTTCCATGCCTGTTGCACTTGGTTGGTCGACACAGGAATGGTTAATGCTGTTTGTGGATGATGGTGTAGTTGTCGTTCGATGATGTCCCATAGATGCTCAATTGGAGACAGATCTGGTGATCTAGCGGGTCAAAGCAATATGTCAACACACTGTAGAGCATGTTGAGTTACAACAGTGATATGTGGGTGAGTGTTATTCTGTTGGAGAACACCCCCTGGAATGCTGCTGATGAATGGCACCAAAACAGGTCCAATCACCAGATTGATGTACAAATTTGCAGTCACCGTGTGTGGGATAACCATGAGAGTGCTGTGGGTAAAACGCACCTAGCAGGCAGGTTGGTTGGTTGCAGGCCCTCAACTGGCTTCCTCCTAACCAACATGCGGCCACCACTGCCACTGATGCAGAATCAGCTTAAATTAGAAAACATAACAGACCTCCACCCTGCCCTTCAATGAGCTCTCACTTGACACCTCTGAAGTCACAAATGGCATTGGTTTGGGGTTAATGGAATGCACACTACAGGGCATATGGCTCAGAGCTGTCTTGAACTGACCGATTTGTATGTAAGAGTTTGTTGTATCATTATGTTGCCAACTGCTGCTCAAATTGCTGCTGCAGATTCAGTACAATGAACCAGAGCCATACATCGAAAACCAAGGTCTTCCCTCTCAGTAGTGCCACATGGCCATCAATAGCAACCATACATTCTCGTGACCATTGCTGCCAGGACTCACATACAGTGGCTATATGACTGCCAGTTCTTTCTGCAGTAATGCAGAAGGAACATCCAGCTTCTTGTAGCCTACTATGTGAACTCGTTCAGACTCGGTGAGGTGTTGATAATGGCACCTTTGTCACCTTCAAGGTATTCTTGACTAAGATCAACTCACCACATCCAACCTCACAGGTAACTAACACCCATGAGCATTACAGCATGTATTTAAAACAAACCTGATTTGCATCCTCATAGTGGCACTACTAGTGCCACTCTTATGCGACTGGAGTGAAATTTGAATAGTCATCATCTTTTACATGTAGAAACATGCCTACCAACTTTCATTTATGTCACACAGCTCCTCCTCGGTGCTGCAATTCTTCTCTGTCAGTGTATATTATGACTACACTGAAGGTATACATTTGTTATGTAACATCTGCAGATTTCATCTAAAATGCAGGCATGTTCGTCACAAAGTTGATCAATCTTTATGATTGTAATTATCTTATCTATGACAAAAATAGCTACTATTGGATTACTTCTCTTTAATATTGACTAAGGTGAATCGTAATTTGTTTATTTTGCTGTATGGCTCCTGAATGCATATTATTTGGAGAGGGTTTTCTTTAGAGAGATAACTCACTTCCTCCAACGCTATAGCACTTCGAAAGGTGTGTATCTAGCTCATTTGGACACTTCGTACTTTGGACAGAGGTATTATTGAATGAATAAGCTTATCTAAGGCACAATGTGTGGACGTGGAACTGTGGCCATGAAGTCTGGGATCAAATGCTATGTTCGAATGTGTGTGAATTCCTAAGGGACCAAACTGCTAAGGTCATCGATCCCTAGACTTAAACACTACTTAAACTAACTTATGCTAAGAACTACACACACCCCCACGTCCGAGAAAGGACTCGAACCTCCGGCGGGAGGGGCCGTGTAATCTGTGACATGATGCCTCAAACCGCGCAGCCACTCCATGTGGCAAATTCTATGTGGTCGTACAACATTACCACCTATTTGTACGTGACATCAACACTGTATGTCGCCTCTGTTCCACTGAAAACTTTGTTGAGCAAGATTTGCAGTTTATCTGTGCCAGCTGACAAGTTCTTTGTCTTCAGCTGAATTCATACCACCCCTGCTGGAACTGGAAAAGTTATTTCATCAGCTTTTGAAGGTGATTTCCTCAACAGTTGTGTATTGCCACAGTCAGTTAACCAACATTTCCTATAGTCATGCAAGTTTGATAACTTCCTCACAAGATTCATAAATATGTGATGCAAAACTGATCTATAGATTGTGTGCTGTCACTCTGCACATTTCACTCACATAATTATTTCTTTGCTTCTTACTCGTATGTCATGTCGTTCAGCTTGTATTTTATTTGTTAGTTTTATCAGTAGGTATATTGCATCTAGATAGCGTGGATCCTGCTATGCTAATATGAGTGGTACATAATTTGGGGACAACATTTGTTGCTTCTTCTCGTAGTTCTTTTTTGGTATTTTTACCCTTAAGCCAACAAAAAGGATTCAAATTATTGTTCTTTGTTCATGTTCCACATGCATGTACAAATCTTTATTGCTAGTGGTTTTTATTTTTGCATGGAAAATTCTGGATCTGGTTTCATCCCTCAATTTCCTTAACAATGGCTTGTTGTTTCTGGACATTCAATAGGTTACTCAGAATTTGAGCCAGTCACCCGACTCTGGTATAATTCATGTCCATTATAATTATCCGGGCTGTTATGCTGTGGCCGGTTGATGAATTTTGTCTCAATTCCCAACGTTTCGTCTCCGACTGCGGGAGACATCTTCAAGGGGGTCCGTAGGTCGATGGAAGGTCCAACACACCCACTGGCTCGCTACTGACTGCCGCTAAATCCCGTGTCCGCGCACTCCCGCGTCGCGGTGTGACGTCACGTGTTTTGAAAATGTTAGTGCAATTGGCCACTGTCCGTCGCCGTCGTTCGCCGTTGCCATCACCCAGTAGTGGACGAGTGGTACACATCTTCTTTAACACCGACATCCATATACCGTTTAATTTCACACGCTCCTCCTTTCGGTTGAAATTTTTTGGGTGTTTAGCGATTTCGATTGCCTCCCTGTAGAGCCTTTCGTAGTATCCGCTTGTGGCCGCTAGCACTTGCGTCTCCTCGAAACGAATATTATGGTGCCCTGGCTGGAAAGCATGCTCCACAACAGCTGATCGTTCCGTTTCTCCTCTTCTACAATTTCCCTTGTGCTCTTCCAAACGTTTAGAAACAGTTCTTTTAGTTGTACCCACATAAACATCACCACAACTGCATGGGATCCTATACACTCCAGCTTTTTCCAAAGGTTTGCGAGCGTCCTTGCCAGGCTTAAGGTATTCCTGTATCTTTCTGGTGGGCTTGTAAATTACGGTAATATTCCGCTTCGTCAAGATCCTTCCTATTCTTTCCGTTACATTTTTAACAAACGGCAGGAAAACCTTAGATTTTGCAGTAGCCTGTACGTCAGTATGATTTCTGCGTGGCTGCCTCGACGCACGTTTTATTTCGGCGGACGAATATCCGTTCTTCATTAGTGCATTGTGGAGATGTTCCATCTCAGCGTCGAGCAACTCAGGTTCACAAATATTTCTAGCTCTGTCCGCTAACGTCTTGATAACACCCCGCTTCTGTTGTGGGTGGTGGTTCGAATCCCAGTGCAAATAACTGTCCGTGTGCGTGGGTTTGCGGTATACTGAGTGGCCCAAACTACCATTTTCGTTTCTAAAAACAAGCACATCGAGGAAACGTAATTTGCCGTCTACCTCCTCCTCCATTGTAAACTGAATTCTCGAGTTTATGCTGTTTAGATGTTCGTGGAACCGGCTTAGTTCCTCCCTACCATGTCTCCACAGCACAAACATGTCACCCACGTATCGGAACCATACATTTGGTTTTTTGCTGGCAGTATTAAGGCCTGTTCTTTGAATTTCTCCATAAAGAAGTTTGCAATTACGGGACTTGGGGGGCTTCCCATAGCCACGCCATCCGTTTGCTCATAAAACTGTTCCTTCCACTTGAAGTATGTTGTCGTCAAACAACACTTAAACAGTTCTAAAATATCGGCAGGAAAAATTCGATCCAGCTGTTCCAATACATCATTAAGTGGGACCATGGTAAACAGCGACAACGTTCTCAGAACTGTGTCGCGGTTAATAACAAAGTCCTCCGTTGAAGAGAGTGTACAGAAAGATCTCTGCAATTCGGTTGCGCTACCACCGAGGCTTTATGGATTGCCCGAAATTCATAAAGAAAATGTGCCGTTAAGACCGATACTAAGTGCCATTGGTTCGCCCACCTACTCGTTAGCCAAGTTTTTGACTACGCTGTTGAAACTACATGTGGGCCGTTCGGACTCTTATATAAAGAATTCGACACATTTCATCAGCAGATTGAATGGCATAGTGGTCCAGCCGGAGGACATATTGGTCAGCTTCGATGTGGTATCGCTGTTTACCATGGTTCCACTTAATGATGTATTGGAACAGCTGGATCGAATTTTTCCTGCCGATATTTTAGAACTGTTTAAGTGTTGTTTGACGACCACATACTTCAAGTGGAAGGAACAGTTTTATGAGCAAACGGATGGTGTGGCTATGGGAAGCCCCCCAAGTCCCGTAATTGCAAACTTCTTTATGGAGAAATTCGAAGAACAGGCCTTAATACTGCCAGCAAAAAACCAAATGTATGGTTCCGATACGTGGGTGACATGTTTGTGCTGTGGAGACATGGTAGGGAGGAACTAAGCCGGTTCCACGAACATCTAAACAGCATAAACTCGAGAATTCAGTTTACAATGGAGGAGGAGGTAGACGGCAAATTACGTTTCCTCGATGTGCTTGTTTTTAGAAACGAAAATGGTAGTTTGGGCCACTCAGTATACCGCAAACCCACGCACACGGACACGGACAGTTATTTGCACTGGGATTCGAACCACCACCCACAACAGAAGCGGGGTGTTATCAAGACGTTAGCGGACAGAGCTAGAAATATTTGTGAACCTGAGTTGCTCGACGCTGAGATGGAACATCTCCACAATGCACTAATGAAGAACGGATATTCGTCCGCCGAAATAAAACGTGCGTCGAGGCAGCCACGCAGAAATCATACTGACGTACAGGCTACTGCAAAATCTAAGGTTTTCCTGCCGTTTGTTAAAAATGTAACGGAAAGAATAGGAAGGATCTTGACGAAGCGGAATATTACCGTAATTTACAAGCCCACCAGAAAGATACAGGAATACCTTAAGCCTGCCAAGGACACTCACAAACCTTTGGAAAAAGCTGGAGTGTATAGGATCCCATGCAGTTGTGGTGATGTTTATGTGGGTACAACTAAAAGAACTGTTTCTAAACGTTTGGAAGAGCACAAGGGAAATTGTAGAAGAGGAGAAACGGAACGATCAGCTGTTGCGGAGCATGCTTTCCAGCCAGGGAACGACAATATTCATTTTGAGGAGACGCAAGTACTGGCAGGCCACAAGCGGATACTACGAAAGGCTCTACAGGGAGGCAATCGAAATCGCTAACCACCGAAATAATTTCAACCGAAAGGAGGAGGGTGTGAAATTAAACGGTATATGGATGTCGGTGTTAAAGAAGATGTGTACCACTCGTCCACTACTGGATGATGGCAACGGCGATCGACGGCGACGGACAGCGGCCAATTGCACTGACGTTTTCAAAACATGTGACGTCACACTGCGGCGTGGGAGTGCGCGGACACGGAATTTAGCGGCAGTCAGTAGCGAGCCAGTGGGTGTGTTGGACCTTCCATCGACCTACGGACTCCCTTGAAGATGTCTCCCGCAGTCGCAGACGAAACGTTGAGAACTGAGACAAAATTCGTCAACCGGCCACGGCATAACAGCCCGGGTAATAATAATGGACATGATATTTCCGGCCGTGAAAGCCTACATTTTAGTATCTGGTGTAATTACTATTTTCTTAGCTGCTGATCGTTCATTGTGCCTGTCTGACAGTGTTCCTGTTGTTTTATATCTATAGCCATTTTTATTTATGTGATTCGGTTCAACAGTATCTGAATACCTTCTACCAGAACTAGTTCTTAGAATCTATCACTCAAGTAAGTTTACATGTTGAATAGTCTTTGCTCTGCTGATAACACAGTTTTGTCCTTTTAGCATATGGGACTTTGATGTGCTGTTTGAGGTAATTACAATCTTTTTGTTGTCTTCCCTAGCACATTGGATGCAAACCACATTCATGTTTTGTATAATTTGCCAATACATCTGTATTCCTGGAATTTGTTGTAGTTTGCTATCATTAAGTAGCCCTTCACAGTTATCAACTAGAATCCTACATATGACCTTTAGCAACCTATTCGTTCTGTCATCACTTTTGAGTTGACCTACAGCAAATAATGTAATATTTTTCCTTCCTTTTGGTCTAGTTTTAAAACAAACATTACACTTTTTGATAACATCAATCTAAACTGATGTGTTAAACATCAAAAAACAACTGCCCAAGGATAAATTTTATACGTTAAAGGTTAATGAAATTTCAATTCCATATTTTCACAAATTGATAAACTAGTTTAACTGTATTAAAGCAATGTATAAACTTACGTAATAAGTGGTAATTTCACAAACATAAGTGTAATCCTTAAGCACAATTATAAGGATAAAATGAAAGATATCATTGCATATAAAGTAACTCACTGAAAAATGGCTGTTACTTAAGTGTCAAACATGAATAGTGAAGAATGAGTGTGAATAAAATTTTCAATAAACTGAAATAATACTAAATATTCAATTGTTACCTGAAGCGATCATTCCAAACAGACCGAGGTACAGAACTAAGTGTTAGTACTCCTTTTACCGTTTCTCTTAAAGCACTCCATGTTTCATTGAAATCAACATTCTTTGGTTTCAAAGACATGTCTCTTGTGTCTTGTACACAATCTGGAAGCAAAAAATTACATGTTTGTGAAATACAGCTTGCTCACATTTACCACAACTACAGCTAAAGAAATTCAATGGAGTCACTAACAACATAAGAGAGGGATTCAGCCATGAGGGTGGGGGGTGGGGGATGGAGGGGGTGAGGGGGAAGAATGTCATCCAAAATAAGCCACAAGCAGAGGGGTTGTTGTTTCAGAATAGCCAATGGAGGACAAAGCAGTTCTTCCTAGGCACTGAGCAGAATGAAAGATCATTTAAAAACAGCCAAGAGCAGAGGAAGAGGCCATTCGAAATGGGCCAGGAGCAGAGGTGGGCAACATCCAAAACTGGGCAACAGCAGAATGAGGCCATTTAGGATGAACCAGGCATGAAGACCAAACAGGACAGCCTGGGGGCAGTAGCCGCCCAGAATGGCCCACAGCCGGGGATGGTATCTGTCCAGTAAGGCCCAGGGACAGGGGGTGGTAGTCATCCAGAGTGGCAGCTATCCAGGACGGCCTGGGGCCAGGGGTGGTAGCCATCCAGAACAGCCCTGGGCCGGGGGCAGTAGTCGTCCAGGATGGCCGGGGCCGGGGGCAGTTCAATACTGCCAAGAGGAGAGGTAGCGAATGTCCACAATGGCAAATAGCACAGGGAAGAACCATTCAAAACGGGCCAAGAGCAGAGATGGCGGCAATCCAGAGTGAGCCAAGAGCAGAGGGGGGAGGTCATTCAGAACAGGTCAAGAGCAGAGGAGGAGGCCATGCAGAACGGGCCAAGGGAAGAGAGAGAGGTAGGTAGGTAGGTAGGTAGGTAGGTAGGTAGGTAGAGAGAGAGAGAGAGAGAGAGAGAGAGAGAGAGAGAGAGAGAGAGAAGCCTTTCAGAGTGGGCCAACAGCAGAGAGGGATGGAGGCCATTCAGAATGGGCTAATAACAGAGGTATGGAGGCTGTTCAGAATGGGAACAAATGAAGTTGTTGCACAAACCAACCACCAGACATCTGTAATTATTAAACGCGTCCACTGAGAGGCAACTGGACTACTCTCACTGTTACATCTCTACCCAGGTGCCAATGACGACAAAAATCAATAAAGAATGTTGCTCTTACAAGTTCAAACAACACTATCATTGGCCTGTGGAGCAGTGGAATAAGTTTTTATAGAGTGATGAACAATGGTACACAGATGAGCACATGCTGATATGGTAGATGTTTTACTGATTTGCTCAAAGCAGCAAAATAAACACTGTTGGATGAGTTACAACAATGTTTATGTGCCTAGCCAATCCATCCATAAGCCCAACTATTCAGCAAGTTTCAGGAAAATGGAAATAATTTCTGTCTTCCATGTACTGAAAGACCTTTCCCAAAGATTCAATCCTATAATGGTAGGAAAGAGTAGGTAAATTATAACTGCTGCCTTTGGAGCTAACAGCAATGGGTGTCTGCATACTTTTGGCTGTATAGTGAAATATTTTATGTTCTGTTTGGAACAAAGACACTAATAGAATGTTAACAGCACAAATATGACTCTTAGGATTCTCTCCAGAAAATAACAGTATTCACAATTTTCTTGTCTCTATCCGTTTCTGTCTTCTTCTCCATGTCTCATCTGATAAACTATCTTTCCACTCAATCTTAATTCTGAACTTCCTCAAGATGGAGAAAATACCTTCAAGGAAACAATGTCAATGGAAGTTGATCTTTGACTATAATTATAATACATAATTGTGTATAAATATTATCTGACAGCAAGACATAGAGTTTAACTGTGAAACAAATGAAAATGGCAAGTTTTAAACCCGAATGAATCTTTCACTCTACACTGGAGTGTGTGCTGCCTCGAAACTTGGTGGTATATTAAATCTGTGTGCCAAACTGTGGTATGAATGCAGAACTCTGCTTTTCACAACCAATGCTCATATCATCTGGACTATCTATGCAACATACAAGTAAAGCATCAGAACATCAGTAGTCTAAAGGTGCCATAAAATGAAGCAATGAGTAATTCATTTATAAAACACAAATATGGTTCCTTGGAAAATGCCTCGCTACATGTGATCAAAGATCTCTGTAATTCATGCATGTAAACCATGATTACTACAGCAAAAGGAACTCAAACCAAATAGGACTGATTACCCCATTAAGATGACAGACGAAAAATTATCAAACCTATGTCTACATTTGTATTACACAAGCAACCATATGGTGCACTGTGGACAATACCTTATGCGACTACTAGTCATTCCCTTTGCTGTCCCAACAGCATATGGAACAAGGAAAAAAAAACTGTCTACATGACTCCATTCGAGCCCTAATTTTTCTTATATTGTCTTCGTGGTCCTAACACAAAACAGATGTTGATGGCAGTAGAATCATTCTGCAGTCAGCCACAAACGCTGGTTCTCCCAGTTTTCTCAACAGTGTTTCACATAAAGAACACCGTCTTCCCTTCAGGAATTCCTATTTGAGTTCATGAAGTATCTCCGTAATTTTCACATGTTGATCAGTCCTACTGGTAACAAATCTAGCAGCGCACCTCTGATCTGATGTCTTACTTTAATCCAACCTGGTTCAGATCCCAAACTCTCAAGTAGTACTTGAGAATGAGCTGCCCTGGTGTTCTATATGTGGTCTCCTTCACAGATGAGCTATACTTTCCAAGTATTTCCCAATAAACCAAAGCTGATGATCGCCTTCCCTACTCCTGACCTCACATGTTGCATGTTCCATTTCATACTGCTTTATGCTGCACCTAGACATTTAATGGGCTTAACTGTGTCATGCAGCACACCACCAATGGCATATTCAAACATTACAGCAGTGTTTTTCCTGCTCATGTGCATTAACTTACATTTATATACACAAACAGTAGACTGCTATCCGCTATCCATCACACTGAATCCCACATGCTACAGTGTTATCAGGAAACAGTCTCAGATTGCTGCACACACTATCCATCAGATTGTTTGTGTATACAGAGAACAACAGCGGCCCTACCATAATTCCACTGAGCGAGGTGGTGCAGTGGTTAGCAAACTGGACCCACATTTGGCAGGACAACGGTTCAAACCCACATCCAGCCATCCTGATTTAGGTGTTCCGTGATTTCCCTAAACTGCTTCAGGCAAATGCCAGGATGGTTCCTTTGGAAGGTAATGGCCAGCTTTATTCCCCATCCCTCCCAAATCCGATATGACCTCGCTGCTAGGTCCCCTCCCCCAAACCAACCAACCAACGTATCACAATTCCCTGGAGCACTTGTGATGATACCCTGGTCTCTGATGAACACTTGCCATCCAGGATGATATACTGGATTCTATTATTACTTAACAAGTCTTTGAGCCACCCACATATCTGGGAACCTATTTCATATGCTCATACATTCCCAATGTGGCACTTTGCCAAACATATTACGGAAATTCAGAAAGATGGAATATTCCTGTTGCCCTTTATCCATGTTTTGCACGACATTGTGCAAGAAAAGCACAAGCTGCATTTTGCGTGAGCCGTGCTTTCTAAATCCATGTTGATTTGTGGACAGAAGTTTTTTTGTCTCAAGGGAATTTATTATAATCAAACTTAGAATAAGCTCCAAGAGTATTAAGGATACTAGTCTGCAATTTTTTGGGTCTACACTTGCACAGTTCTTATACACAGGAGACACCTGCCTTTCCCCCCCCCCCCCCCCCCCCAATTCCTTGGAACTTTGTGCTGGGTGGAAGATTTGTGATAAATGCAAACCAAGTAAGGAGCTGATGCCCAAGAAAAAGGTCAATATCACAGAGTACTCTCCATAAAACCAAAATGGGATCCCACCCAGACTTTGTAACTTATTTGTTTTTTAATCTTTCAGGTGCTTCGCAATGACAGAGATGCCCATTTCTATGTCCTCCTTAGTAGAGTCTATGCAATGATCAAACAATGGTGTTTCTGTATGAGCCTCCTGCACGCGATGATTTTTTTTTTTTAATGTGAAATTTAAAACTTCATTTTTAATTTTGCTGTCTTCTATTACCACACTAGACTGTTAAACAAGTGGCTGGATATAAGCCTTTGACCCATTAACCAATTTTACACAGGACCAGAATTTTTTCAGCACGATCTTGCACTAAGGTACGACGGTGGTCGGTGTATGTTTTGCTCATTGATCTTTTTATGGACACACGAATTTCTACGAACTTCTGGCTTCAGAAAGTTTTGTGTTCTTTTTAAAAAAAAAAAACTCAGAGTGCAACAACCTGTGTTTCCTTGGCATTTTCCGAATTTTGTTATTAAGTCACAGTGGGTCTTTTCTGTCCTTCATCCTTTTACTTGGCATGTACTCCTCAAGAGTGCGACTTACAATCAGTTTAAACTTTGCCCATAATTATTCTATGTCCATCCTACCTCAACTAGATGATGCAGTACTGTAATTGAGGTGCTGAAATGTTTAGCAAAAAGTCTTTGAATGAAGCTACAGAACACAAAGTGACAAAATGGTGCCACATAATACAGGGATTCTTGAGCCAGAATTAGTGGCTGAACCCAGTAACCATTCTCAAAAGGAGGAGAAGAACTGACAGAAATTAACAGGGGAATTGTGAGTGGAGCAACATATCCTCTGAAGTTCATTAAGGTTAGTGGAGTCCATCATAGACTGGGGATGGAGCAAATGATAGCAGGAAGCAACCAATCTGGTTGATACCAGGTAAACAAAACAGTAACAGGTCACTTGACATGGGGTTCACACCTCCCAATTACCTTTTCAGAGAAACCTCATGTTCATTGTTGGGTATTCCCAAAGTGGCCTCATTCAATAGCCACACAGTGTGCTGAAACTCACCTATAGCACCTTGTACACGAATTTTAGTGCAAAAATGCCTAGAGTAAGACAAAGTACTAGCCCTAAATAAAATATTTTCTGGTACAACTGTTTAGCAAGATTGTACAGACAACTGTCTTTCGGCTTTCAACAGATTTCATCATCATGTCCAAGACTGGTTCTGTAATGGAGTGGTTAACCTGCTCTGATTAGGGCCATCACACCCTCTCTTACATCAGACCATGTTTTCACACATACAATACCTTTTTTTACATCATATTTACCTAAGAAATGCCAATTTTAATATGACAAATAGTGTTAAAATGATTTGAGTGTCTATAGTGACACTTTGAGTAAATAATAACATTGGCAGTACTTGTACTACTGCTGCTGCTGCTGCTCTTGCCACTAATACTGATAGTAATAGTAGTAGTAGGAGTAGTAATGACAATAACAGCAATAATGACAGTGGCAGGTACAAAAAGAATTTATATGTGTACAAAGTAGATGTTTTCTAATATAGCTAGTTCTGGGGATGGGAAATTTAAAGAAACTGCACTAGCTACGGAGTCTAGGAAATGAGAAAGATCTGATTGGAAAGAAGGATGGACAAGGGTAACCTTGAAATGACACAATGCAATACATTCATTAATGTTATGACTGCCATCTGTCAGACATACTTCAAGGTATTACAGGATTCTACCCTGAAAAACAGGGTCTGTATGGCATCCTTGTACAAGGTGTGTCTGAAAAGTTCTGTGAATGGTCTCAAAAAATAAAGGAAACAAGAGTTTAAAACAAAATACCACTAGTGGCCTTCAAAGTAATTGCCATTAGCTACAACACGCCTCTGACATTGGTGGTAAAACTGTTGCAAACTCTCAGCAAACACTTCTCATGAATCGCACGAAACACCGTAGTCACACATTGATGGATATTTGCATAATTACGGGAGATGAGGCCTGGTGCTACCAATACGATTTAGGGACCATTCAAGAGTCAATGGTATGGTGTCTGTTGTTGACCCATTCTCTCACAAAATAAGTCAGCCGACAAAATCCAAGATTAAGATGATGTTGATTGGAGTTTTGACAACAGGGTCTTGATCCATCATGAATTTCTACCCAAGGGAGTCAGGGAAGACAATGAAGACCATGCCATTGACTGTTACTTGCAGTACCAAATCTCATAATGGTGATTTCCTTAAGGGTCAATAAAGAAATTTTGTTTGTAACTATTGTTTCTTTTAGTTTCCGAGACCATTCATCAAGCTTTTCAGACATACCTTGTATCATTATGTTGCAAACTCAAAATATTACCATAAAATGTCAAAGAAAGAGCAAACATGACAGACATTACAGGTCTACAGAAAGTTTCAAATCAATGCATGTTCATCTGCAGTGTGATAATTCATTCAGGGTATCAGCTCTTTTTCAAACCCTGGGTGTTTTTATTAACAAGTACCTTTAAAGGAGCTCCTTCCTGTCACACAAAGTACAAGAAGAGAGTAACTTGTTTATAGAGATGAAGGATTTCAAAGAAGGAAACACCTTGGAAAAAAGCAGTTCCGTACTTAACTAAAGGATGAGCCGTATTCTTAAAAAAAAAAAAAAAAAAAAAAAAAAAAAAAAAAAAAAAAAAAAAAAGAGTCCATGCCACCAATACAGAGCAAACTTAACGAAAGTGTGATTGCACACTTAAAAAGGTCCAGATTTGTAAATTGAAAACTAATAGTTGTGACAAAATTGCTTTAGCAAGTCTTCAATTCTATCTTTGTAACAGGTAGTTAATTTAATTGGTATCAGGAACAGTCTCACATAAACAAATGGTGCCCTGCGAAGTTATACTATGCCCTTCACCACTCCTGATTTTTTGTTGATGATTTAGGCTTCAGTACTCACATTCTACAGTTTGGAGATATCACAACCTCATTTTCCAAGTGAAACATTTGCTGTTCATGTAATACAGCTTTGAAATGTCAAGTAGCTCCACTTGAACAAAATGTAAATACATAAAAACAAACCAAGCAGGATGACACTGATAATTTATATACCATCATAGTTGCGGGTGAGCCAAAAGCCATTATACATCTTGGTTTTATCAGTGATTGCGAACTAATTTTGCAACAATACACTATAAATGTGTTTGGGAAATTCCCAGAGTCCTATATCTTCTGTGAACACTGAAAAGCATATTATGCAACAATAGCTTTGTTCCACAGTCACATCACCTATAGACTACGGCTCTGGACTCACTTAGCAGACTCCATTAATGTGCTGTTTCTTGAGAAGATCGCAAAGGAAATCACCACACAAAGCAAAAGAATGGACTATTGCAAATTTCAGTTTTCCAAATTAAGCATATTGAGTATTTTCAAGCAGAATATCATCAGCTGCATCATGTGAATTTATAACAGGAAATGTCCGGTAGAAGACATGAAACTTGTTATGACAACAACAACATGTAAAGACCAAATGTGCCACATGTTACACAAGGCACCTCTTGAACATAGGTCCTGAAACTAACATCAGTACAGTTGCTTGAAGAAAACACATGACTGAAAGCACTGCCCAATCACAGGATTACAAAGTGAAGTGACACAGCGGCCAATGCACTGACAAATCTCCACCCTACATCCAGATTTAGGTATTCTGTGGTTTCCTAAACAACTCTGGGCAAATATGAGAGTGGTCTCATTGAAAATCCAAGCTTACGCTCTGTCACCACTGATCATATCAGTCAGGCCTAAACCTCACATTTTTCTATGTTCTTCCCTCAAAACACTCCACCAATGAGGTTTTTTTCCCCAAAAACTAAACAATTGCAAGAAATGAACTACTACAATAGAGATTCCTTTACTTAAATTGAAAGTGTTATAATATCTGTGTAACTGTCACATTATTGCTGAAGATTAAAATGCACTCTGATAAAATCTAGCCCATCAGGATTGGCGAATCATACAAATGTCATGAATGCACATCATATAGCGTAGTAGGCTTTCCTTACTCTGTGTTAGTAGTGTAGTCGTGTCTGTCCATTAATAGTAATCATGTTATAGATAAAATTTTAAGAAATGGATTGTGGTCATATGCTCTGGTTTCTCTGGATTGCTAACTAGGTCACTCAGCCGACATCAAGAGCAACAGTTATTTCTCAGGACTAAACTGCAATGCATTAAATGTCTTCCATATTAAAGGTGGTATGCAAGAGGTGCGACAGATACCTGTTTGATGCCTCAACCTTGTGGCTCGCTACTTATCACCAATTAGGACAGTTACAAAGATTTGCACTTTTTTCCAACCTTCCTTGTGGAAGAAAATGATTTGACACAACAACACAAAAGTGATGAAATGGTACTATTTGTTTTTGAAGATGTTCCAGACTGAGCACACGTGTTATTTGGGAAGGGAATCAGCTGTGCCCTTTCACAAAGGAAACATCCCAGTAATTTACAAAAATTACAGAAAACCTAAATCTGGATGGCTGATTGGGGGATTTGAACCACTACTCTCCAGAATCTGAGTCCAGTACCTTACTACTGCATCTGCTGCCACAATCTCATGGAGAGTAGGAAAATAAACAAACAATTACCATATCAACACATTCCATTCCGACACCTGAAGTGATCTATGAAACACAGGAACACTGTGACGGGACTGCTGGCTAGTAATCTGAACATTTTATTCATCTCAAATTAAAGTAAAGTGGGCCTATTCTCCTCAAAATGGCATTCAGTGTCAATGGTTTTACGCTATGCAAAACAATTTCAGCGTAATACTAAATATGACAAACTACACTTACTAGTACAGGCAAACAGTTCCTACAGTTTCTCCTATACAACAATGAAAACGTGGAAGAATAAAATGCCTGAAGGTGTAAAACTCTTCAATAATAAACAAACTCGGCAGTGTGGTTAAAGGAAAGGGTTATGGAAAGTTTATGTTCTTCGCAAATGGTCAAAACGAAAAATGCTTTTGAC
This sequence comes from Schistocerca americana, assembly GCF_021461395.2. Classification (NCBI taxonomy): domain Eukaryota; kingdom Metazoa; phylum Arthropoda; class Insecta; order Orthoptera; family Acrididae; genus Schistocerca; species Schistocerca americana. The sequence continues at coordinate 652,020,182 of NC_060130.1, read as the reverse complement.
GTATTCATACTTTAAGTGACGGTCAAATTCAATTTAACTCAAAGATAGAAAGTGTTCCACGGAGTCTATGCATTTCTCATAGTACACGGTAATTAAACTGCTAATATAATCAAACCGAACACGACATGGAAACTAAAAGTACATTAACTTTTAAATCTGTGTACCGGCACCTGTCATTAGCAAACGCTTTAACCCCTAATGCAAAGACGCTGTTAAACAACTCAATACAAGACATTTGGTTTGTTACTGAACTATCATATTATATGACCACGAGCTTTCAGTTCCACTGTCAACTGGCTACACAGAATTATTTCTCGCAATGCACATTAACTTCTATACTTTCCATATACAAAATGGGGAGAAGGAATGACATCTTTTTCGTATAAGATTTCAAGAAGGAATGACAGCTTTTTCGTATATGATTTCATCCGATTCCAAAACTAACAACATTCTACAGTCATCCCGGAATATTTCGTTCATTCGGTACTAATAAACAGCGTTGAACATTGTATGCGTGAGTACAAATAAATATATGTATGTCAGTAGCACAACTATCAGACATTCGTCGTCATCTTGCAGAATGACCACTGTAATGTTCGACACTACTAAAACCATACACTGTCACACCTCTCGATTCGGTTACTGTGAACCTAAAAATGACAGTTGCATTAAATTGTACTTGCTAATAAAACACGATATTTTTCGGAAATTTATTGCAACACACCATGAACCGAACACAGTGCGCACACAGCAAATACAGGAACAATAGTACAACAAACACCCTTCAAATTTAAATAATTCAAACACCAATACATATAGCTCAGAATCTAGAAATAACTAAATTACAAAAATAAAGTCATATAACATTTCGTTTTTTTCTGAACTATAGCTTAAAACACAAACAAAATACCTACCCCAAAAATTTACGCAACACAACACTCACCAAAACATAGTACACAAACGCATCTGACTGACGACACCTGCAACAACTTTTATCTTTCCTTTCACTGCCGAAGCTTGGATATTCCAAAGATTCCCATACATACAACACATACACACACCAGACACCACAGTCTAACATAACAGTCACGACACTTCGCCTCGATTTTGTTGCCTACAGCGCCAGCAGCGCCCCAAGCGGCTGGTAGGTTGAACTGTGAGTTCGGCGCGATCGTGAAAGCGAATAGTGATTGAGTATTTTGATTTATACAATGGTTTATACCATCGGGAGCGTTTGTAGCGCAATAAATTGCAGCAACAACAGGAGGAAGACACCACAGCTGTCTCTTTTTAGGTTTCCTAAGGATCCTGAGACGTATATACCATCATGTTACTAAACTGTATCGTCAGGATTCACTTGCAAACTGTATGTGTATAAATGATGAATGTATCGTTTTAGGAGCAGAAAATGGCTTGTTAATAGCAGACGAGAAGACCTGATGAAGAAAGACCCAGTTTACCTGCATAATAATGTTAGGTTTTGTCCGCTACATTTCGAAGAAAACCAGTTCATAAACGCAGACAATAACAAACTCGTGTGGAATGCAGTACCCACACTGTTTGACATCCTAAATAAGCCACCTCAACTGACGATGAAGAGGAAACTGCCACAAAGATTCGACAGTCAATCTAAAGCTGTAAAACAGTCGTATGACACAGAAGCAGCCAGTTCAGCTCTCCATGTATCAGTGCCAGATTCGTGCGAATCGTCACCACAGACGTGCTTTGACGATAAAGTGGTTAGATTAAGTGCAGCTGGTCATGTCTTACAAAAGCGTGTGAAGTGTCAGAATGTGCAGATCGAGCGAAACTATTACGGGGCAAGGAAAGTGCCAACAGACAGATTGTTTGAAAATTACTCAACTATTTGGTTTTTCGTGAAATGTAATGTAATCAGCTCATTATAATGTTTTCAGCATATTTCTGCCACTATTTGGCATATAAAGATGAAGGTCGTACTTGTGGCAACAGGCGACAACAGTGACACACACAGTAGGCCTACAGAACGATAAACGAGCTGTCGATCGCTTTTGCATGTAGAGGTACATGTCTGTGCTTCTTACATGTGAATCTGTGTGTTTATATTCTTTTGATATCAACGTGGTAAGCAGCAATTCTGTCCAATGTCACAAGTGTTTATTCACGAATGTGTTGTAGCTTGCCACTCTATTCATGGTTTTTGTCCATACTTGCGCTTATTTTAGAATCATTAATAGAAACATATATGCGTTCCGATACTAAACAAACTCTTGAAGGCAAGAAAATAACTCGAATAATTCGGAAATTACGTAGGTAATGGATGTAAACAAACATTATGCTTACAACGCGTCTGACGTTCACCTTACCTGCCGCTTGGAGCGCTAGTGTCGCTCCATCTGTCAAACGGCAACAACTTTTACAGCAGTGAGTGTCGCGACTGTTATGTTAGACTGTGCCAGACACCCCCGCGATTTAACGGCAAACAAACAGCCAAAGATTTCAGTTACAACAACTTTCGTATATTGGCAGAAGCAATAGCATTATGCTCATTGCATGGAATAAGACGTTGCGAAAGTGTAAGCTTCACTTTCCGTGGAACTTCAGCTCGCTATGAGGAGAACTTCAAATCGGTCAGTAAGCTTGTTCAGTCGTGTTACCACATGCAATAAATGTGACGCCACTTGGTCTCCACTCCTATGGCGTCACCGAAGTTGCATGTGAAGACACCCAAATTCCTGTGCCGCCATTTTTTAGCAACAACTACTTTAACTTTGTGACGCTATTTTTCTACCCCCACCGCCGATTAATATCTTTCGGCTGCCAACCGATGGGTGAATGTCAGCTGGGTTCCCACACGCAACAGAAGTTTCGTCACACCTAACGGTATACTGCAGTTCCATGTGTGAACTCTCAGTTTAAGTGGCGCAACTTAAGTGCCGCAACTTATGTCATGTCACAACAAATTGGTTGTACTTCGTTATGCCACTTTCCTTCCTCCACTGCTCCTTGCTGGCTGTATTTCGAAACACAAGTATCCTGTCACACTTACTCACGGAGAGTAGTATATCTATTAAAGTTCCGGGACAAAGATTATATTTTTTTAAAAATCTCGATATTTTAGTTTTACTGTATCCCTGGTTAAAAAATTTTCTAAATCCACGAGCGAAATTTTCAATTAACTAAAAATTAAAAAGTCTAATTCATTAAAAAACTAATTGACTATATGCCTATTTTAAAATTTTATCTATACATACAGACGAAATTTTCATTTAACCAAAAAATATTCAGTTGAAATTAAATTTTTAACAAACTAAAAGCCACCCGTTGTGACCGAGCGGTTCTAGGCGCTTCAGACTAGAACCGCGCTGCTCCTACGGTCGCAGGCTCGAATCGTGCCTCGGGTATGGATGTCTATGATGTCCTTAGGTCAGTTAGGTTTAAGTGGTTCTAAGTCTAGGGAGCTGATGACCTCAGAGGTTGAGTCCAATGGTGCTTAGAGCCATTTGAACAATTTTTGAACAAACTAAATTTATTCATTTAATTTTTTTTAAAAAACAAAACTTTGAAAATTAACATGAATACAACGAGCTTGATTTTGTTTTTTACCACAATGTATAAAACTTAAACCAACGATTTTCTGTAATTTATCTTTGTCTTCTGAAAAGATTTTAGCATAACGATGTGGATGAGTAATTTTATATTTATCATCCTAAAGTAGTAAAATCTGTTGACTATATTTAGTTATCAAAATTACAGACTTCGAAATATTGAAAGATTTTTGTCCATTTCCGTTAATTTGGTGAGTACTTCTGCATAACCATCACTATTACTGTTAAGTTGAATTACTAAATTTTCAACCCTGCCTTTCATGTTTATTTTGGAAGTGCACTATTCTCATTATTAGTAGTCCATCTAAGAACAGAATCTTGAGAACGTGAACTTCAAGTGAAAATTACTGTTCAATCTGCAACCCAGAATATTTCATTAAAAACCTTTACAATATCCGACAGACGAATAATAACTGATGAAGGAATAAACAGATACTATAGTCTAGACAAAATATTATTTTCTTATTTAATTGTAATAACATCGAACAATTTTACTATATAATTATCAATTAGTTTAGAATTTGACTTAACATCAAATGCTGAAAAATCTGTTTCATCTGCAAGAATTACATCAAGTGACATATATAATCTCTCACGTTTTGTATGAATCCATCCATCACCAATGTTAATATTAAAGTCTTTTTCTTTGTATGGAATATTTAAATTATTCTTAGAGTTTTCATTAAAAAAGAGAAAGAGTACAACTGATAACTCTCGATTGTGGTAAAGGTATATTAAGAAAAAAATTTACAAGGCCATTTTCAAAATAACTGTAACAGTTGAACCATTGAAGTCAATCGAATTGTTATTTTCATAAGTTACAATAATTACTAAATTTTAATAGTACCAAAAAATGGAATATTTACAGGAATAATTTGTTCATCAATTCTTGGTCCTACAAGATCAACATCTGGTTTAAATAAAATAAATAATATTAGTTAAATTAAATTAATATAATAAAAATAAATAAATACACAATATATATAATGTAAATATTAATGAATATATGGTAAGTGCATATCAAAATATAAATATAATTAATATAAATATATATACACATAAAATAATATTAGTTACAGTAAATTAAATTATATTATCATCATTATGAAATTGATCAGTATGTTTAACAAACATTCTACAGGTAGTTTAAAATACATGTTCATTAAATCGAATGCTATTAATTTCAGAAATTATTATTTTATACGTAAAAAATTTAATATCACGTTCAATAGCAATTCAATTTTAAAGAAATTTCTTTACTGTATATGTTAGGTTCTTTGAATAGGTAAATTTTTCCAAATTTTTCAGGAATTTCAATTAGTTCATTATCACAGTATATGTTATTATTTTTCGATGTAATATTTAGAGATAAAAAAGTTGTACAAAAACCCAATAATGAAAGGTTTTTACAAGTTTTACAGTTAATCTTTTTTGAAGAATATATGAATTATGACTAAATTTAAATAGATGAGTCATTCATCATTAATAAAAATTATGTAAAAAATCGAAGATTAGGAACCATTATTAGATTTCCAGAAAAGAAATGAAAAATGAACATGGTATACTAAAAAAACAATACTAAAGATCAATAGTATCATTTTAGCACCTGGATTGTTGAATTGGAATTAAACTTATAATCTGTACATTTATTCTAAAAGGTTAGATCAACAGAAATATCAACAATTTATTAAAAATTGTGATAAAGGTGAAGAAAGAATTAATGAAAAATACTGTTTCCCGGGAAAATAATGATGAAATTATGAGATTAAATAAGTGTCAAAATAATTCACTTGTAGTATCGATCTTGAAAATCACAATATACTTACACAATATTTTACTAGATGTAGCCATAAGGGAATTAGATTGTTTTTATTTAACTGAAACATATTCAACAATAACAAATCAATTACCTACAGATAATTTTAATTTTTAAAATACTTCTAAACAAGATGACACAAATTTAAATCATCATGAGTTCATTGCAGGTGATTTAATATTTGATGACTTTAAAGAAATGAGTAATAAACGTTGGAATAATGATGAAATTGCATTTAGTAATGGTTTATAGAGATAAAAGATTATGAATCTTTTAAACACTGAACGTGTAACATTAGAGATTAAAGTAGAATGGAAACAGTGAACATAAACATTCTCACATATGTTGACGAGAAGATGAACATAAAACGTATTTGGTTGTTGTTTATTTATCATTGATCATTAATAAATGTTTACAAAATATGAACTTGAAGTTGTTAAAAAGCTAGAAGAAATGGTAAAGCAAAAGAATAATTAAAAGAACAGTTCAAAATATAGAAAAAACCATAAAAAACATAATGTTAAAAATTTTAAATAGAAGCAAAACCATTTCTCTATGTAACTACACCAGTCATAGAAGGAATCGAAGGATTGGGGGATATTCAGTTAAGAGTAATTGAAAACAAATCAGAGAAACTGAAAAACAAATGGTTCCTTATAATCAATATTATTTATAAGGATTTAACAATATACCAAAATTAATGATATGAAAGTTGACATTATGATTATACATTATGTGAATCAGAAATGCTAGGTTTATTGAAAAAATATGTTGAAGAAAATATGGATAGAATAAACCATCGAATATTGAAAAAATGTAAATAAGTGAAAGAATTTTAGAATTTATATATATATATATATATATATATATATATATATATATAATTTTTATATGAATAAAACGAAAATATGTATTCCACAGCTGAACTATTTCAAAACCTAGAAATATATATATATATATGAAATAAATTTTATTTAATTAAAAATTCCAATAATTTTTTTCTTTATTAATACATTAATTTATTTCATATATATATAAAATAAATTTTTATTTAATTAAAAATTTCAATAAATATTTTCTTTATTAATACGTTCTACAAATCAAATACATATATTCATATATATATATATATATATATATATATATATATATATATGATCTGTATAAATTATCTTAAAGAAATTATCTTAAAGAAAATATTTATTTTTTTAATCAAACGAAAATTTCATTCATTGATATTGATGAACATGATTTGTAGAATTTACTTACATAGAAAAATTTATAAAGTATTTTTTAATTAAATGAAAATTTCCTTTGTTGGTACAGATAATTTTTGTAAACAGGGTATACAGCACAACTAAAATGATAGTTTCCAATCGAGATATTTTAAAAAATACTCTCATTGTCCCAGAATTTTCGTAGATATGCCACTATCGAGGAATTACTGCAGCACTCTATTAAGTTTCAGTATGTTTGGATTTTACTACTGAAAAAATTAAATGCCACACGGGATTAGCAGAGTGGTCAAGGGTGCTGCAGCCATTGACTGTGCAGCTGGTCCCGGCGGAGGTTCAAGTCCTCCCTCAGGCATGGGTGTGTGTATTTGTCGTTAGGATAATTTAGGTTAAGTAATGTGTACGCTTAGGGACTGATGACCTTAGCAGGTATGTCTCATAGGATTCACACACATTTGAACATTTGAAAAAAGTAAAAACAGCAATCAGAAGGTATACTTTCGTAGCTTCAGGGACTACAAGAAGAACAACGCATGTTGCTTGTGTGTGTCTGTGTGTTGCAGGCATGAACACAATATTTTCAAACCAAGAAATCAGTTCAATGTTTGGGAACAGATGATGAGTTGAACGTCGTAACTTTAAGTAGATTTTAGTTGTCATACAATTATTTTACTTTTGATAGTAAATTTTATAGACAATCAGATGCTTAGCTAGTTTAGAAATGAGAAACTGTCTTGCAAGGCTTCTCGCTGACATATTTTTCAACTATCTGGAACATAATTATTTTTCCCAGGCCTCCACTACTTCCACTAAATCTGTTTTTATAGATGTTATGTAGACGTCATTTGCATTGTGTTCGACGGTGATGAGCACAACATTGCACATGTAGAAGAGTTTAATGGTCTCCACGGCAAAGCGATCTTTATGCATGAAGCTACGTATAATGAGAGAATCCTCATCCATCTCAATTTGACACATTCTATATTTACTGTAAGTCCTCGAAAAACTGCTCCATCATACATACCACTTCCTTTCATTCCCCATAAATATAAGATAGGCTAACATTGGAACAATGACTCATCATATTTCTGTTATTCCACTAATATCTGAATCAATTAATAGGGAGCAGGAAAATTTAAAGTCTGTGGCTTTTAATAAAGGATATAGTCGTTCCATCATGACAAGTTGTGTAAAGTAAAGACAACGCCAAGTGAGCATGGAGATGCCAACAGCCCTTTACTGTAGGATTATAGGTGGGGTAAGTTCCTGTATCTAGGCAATGTGTCTTATGGAGCTGCCAAACTCTTCTGTGATATTAATTAAAAAGTTGTATTCATCAGTTCTAAGAAGATACTACAACAATATATTCACAATGATCGACCCTGTAAAGATGTGTATTCCACTTCTGGAGTGTATAAGATTGGGTGTAATGAGTGTTATGTAGCTTACCCTGGTCAAATCGGTAGAACCTTTAAACTAGCTTCCAAGAACATTTGCTTACAGGGTACAGACAGGTAAAACATGATCCCACCTTTACTGAGCATCTCTGATCTAGTGGCTACCAGCCACTCACCCTTGGGAAGTTGCGCCATAGGGTGGTGGGGTTTCGGGTTCCGCTGGATAGGTCAGGAGTCCGTTACACGCAGCAAGCGGGTACATGGGTAGCAGGGGTTTTGTGGCGTGGACTGGTCGGTTTTTTAGGTTAGATGCCCTTGGGCAAGTACAGAAAGGGCAGCAGCCTCAAAGGGTGCAGGGCAATGTCAGGAAATGCACGGGCCAAGAAGCAATCGGTATTGTAATTGTAAGCTGTCGAAGCTGCATTGGTAAAGTACCGGAACTTCAAGCGCTGATAGAAAGCACCGAAGCTGAAATCGTTATAGGTACAGAAAGCTGGCTGAAGCCAGAGATAAATTCTGCCAAAATTTTTACAAAGGCACAGACCGTGTTTAGAAAGGATACATTGCATGCAACCGGTGGTGGCGTGTTTGTCGCTGTTAGTAGTAGTTTATCCTGCAGTGAAGTAGAAGTGGATAGTTCCTGTGAATTATTATGGGTGGAGGTTACACTCAACAACCGAGCTAGGTTAATAGTTGGCTCCTTTTACCGACCTCCCGACTCAGCAGCATTAGTGGCAGAATAACTGAGAGAAAATTTGGAATACATATCACATAAATTTTCTCAACATGTTATAGTCTTAGGTGGAGATTTCAATTTACCAGATATAGACTGGGACAATCATATATTTAGGATGGGTGGTAGGGACAGAGCATCGAGTGATATTATACTGAGTGCAATATCTGAAAATTACCTCGAGCAATTAAACATAGAACCGACTCGTGGAGATAACATCTTGGACCTACTGATAACAAACAGACCCAAACTTTTCGACTCTGTAAGTGCAGAACAGGGAATCAGTGATCATAAGGCCGTTGCATCATCCCTGAATATGGAAGTTAATGGGAATATAAAAAAAGGAAGGAAGGTTTATCTGTTTAGCAAGAGTAATAGAAGGCAGATTACAGACTACCTAACAGATCAAAACGAAAATTTCTGTTCCGACACTGACAATGTTGAGTGTTTATGGAAAAAGTTCAAGGCAATCGTAAAATGCGTTTTAGACAGGTACGTGCCAAGTAAAACTGTGAGGGACGGGAAAAACCCCCGTGGTTCAACAATAAAGTTAGGAAACTACTGCAAAAGCAAAGAGAGCTTCACTTCAAGTGTAAACGCAGCCAAAACCTCTCAGACAAACAGAAGCTAAACAATGTCAAAGTTAGCGTAAGGAGGGCTATGCGTGAAGCGTTCAGTGAATTCGAAAGTACCGACTTGACAGAAAATCCTAGGAAGTTCTGGTCTTACGTTAAATCAGTAAGTGGCTCGAAACAGCATATCCAGACACTCCGGGATGATGATGGCATTGAAACAGAGGATGACATGCGTATAGCTGAAATACTAAACACCTTTTTCCAAAGCTGTTTCACAGAGGAAGACCCCACTGCAGTTCCTTCTCTAAAGCCTCGCACAAACGAAAAAAATGGCTGACATCGAAATAAGTGTCCAAGGAATAGAAAAGCAACTGGAATCACTCAACAGAGGAAAGTCCACTGGGCCTGATGGGATACCAATTCGATTCTACACAGGGTACGCGAAAGAACTTGCCCCCCTTCTAACAGCCATGTACCGCAAGTCTCTAGAGGAATGGAAGGTTCCAAATGATTGGAAAAGAGCACAGGTAATCCCAGTCTCCAAGAAGGGTCGTCGAGCAGATGCGCAAAACTATAGACCTATATCTCTAACGTCGATCTGTTGTAGAATTTTAGAACATGTTTTTTTGCTCGCGTATCATGTCGTTTTTGGAAACCCAGAATCTACTCTGCAGGAGTCAACATGGATTCTGGAAACAGCGATCGTGTGAGACCCAATTCGCTTTATTTGTTCATGAGACCCAGAAAATATTAGATACAGCCTCCCAGGTAGATGCTATTTTCCATGACTTCCAGAAGGCGTTCGATACAGTTCTGCACTGTCGCCTGATAAACAGAGTAAGAGCCTACGGAATATCAGACCAGCTGTGTGGCTGGATTGAAGAATTTCTAGCAAACAGAACACAGCATGTTGTTATCAATGGAGAGACGTCTACAGACGTTGAAGTAACCTCTGGCGAGCCACAGGGGAGTGTTATGGGACCATTGCTTTTCACAATATATATAAATGACCTAGTAGATAGTGTCGGAGGTTCCATGTGGCTTTTTGTGTATGATGCTGTAGTATACAGAGAAGTTGCAGCATTAGAAAATTGTAGCGAAATGCAGGAAAATCTGCAGCGGATAGGCACTTGGTGCAGGGAGTGGCAACTGACCCTTAACATAGACAAATGTAATGTATTGCGAATACATAGGAAGAAGTATCCTTTATTGTACGATTATATGATAGTGGAACAAACACTGGTAGCAGTTACTTCTGTAAAATATCTGGGAGTATGCGTGCAGAACGATTTGAAGTGGAATGATCATATAAAATTAATTGTTGGTAAGACAGGTACCAGGTTGAGATTCTTGGGAGAGTCCTTAGAAAATGTAGTCCATCAACAAAGGAGGTGGCTTACAAAACACTCGTTCAACCTATACTTGAGTATTTCTCATCAGTGTGGGATCCGTACCAGATTGGGATGAGGGAGGAGATAGAGAAGATCCAAAGAAGAGCGGCGCGTTTCGTCACAGGGTTATTTGGTAACCGTGATAGCGTTACGGAGATGTTTAGCAAACTCAAGTGGCAGACTCTGCAAGAGAGGCGCTGTGCATCGCGGTGTAGCTTGCTGTCCAGGTCTCTAGAGGGTGCGTTTCTGGATGAGGTATCGAATATATTGCTTCCCCCTACTTATACCTCCCGAGGAGACCACGAATGTAAAATTAGAGAGATTCAAGCGCGCATGGAGGGTTTCAGACAGTTGTTCTTCCCGCGAACCATACGCGGCTGGAACAGAAAAGGGAGGTAATGACAGTGGCACGTAAAGTGCACTCCGCCACACACCGTTGGGTGGCTTGCGGAGTATAAATGTAGATGTAGATGTAGATGTAGATTTTACACCATGCCCCCAAAGGGCAGAGACTTAACCTTCTAGAAGGCCGAAATCGTTAAGCACTCGTATGCTAGGAAGGATATCTTACTCAGTGATCAATTTGCCAGTAAGAACCAAGTTTTTTATGTCTACTTAATCCCTATCTTTAAAGAAGTTTTGAGTTCTCCCAGTGACTTTTGATCAATAAGGCTTTTTCTAGATTTATTTCTCTTTATGTGTTTTACTATTAGAATCCAGATTTTGTAATTACATAATTCTTTATAGTGTACTTCGCATTTGTAGTTTTTATTGCTTTATCCTGACGTTTCCTGATATTTACTTCAGAGGCCGATGACAGTTCTTACATTATAAACTAATCATATAGCCTATATATTCTTCACAATCATAGTTTCTGCTTTTGCATTAGTCATTTTACTTTATTTTATTAATAATCGCTCTCCCTTATGTGCCTTCTAATCCGTCCCCCACTGCATAATACTTTGTTAAGAATGAACTGTTCTTAATTTGTGAGCCTTGTTTTACATTTGTTTTACCATTTTATCTGAAAAAAAGAGTGTTGTACTTGCATTATGTTAGTAGAGAATTTGGGGCTTGCAGTTTCCTATTGCTTTACACCGAAAGTTCCTCCTTGTGACAATAGAATTATATACCAATTTTGGGACTGTAAATTAATTGTGTTTTGGTCTACAAGCTTTTGACAGTTATTGGACTTGTTTAGTTTTAGTCATTCTGCATAATTTTTAATTGACAAATATTCCCACTAAAGTACCATCTAACTCATGCACTGCATAGTTTGAATTAGGAAGGTTTCTCTTCGAATGCTATATTGTGTAATTCTTTTCTATGTTCATGTACTTGAACCCTCTGCCTCCATTCTTGTACAGTATTCTGTGATAATATTTATTCATTTTATTTCATATTTTAATCACATTATAACGTTACTGTACCACCATTCCAGAATGGACTGGAATAAACCTTTCGATGAGTCACACTTTTGTAGTAATGTGATCCTCATCAAGTCTTTTTTAATATGCATTTCTGCATATTAACTATGCTATGTTAACACTAATAAGTAGTTAAAATAAACTGCTGAATGTTAGACCAAGCTTCCTATCATTTACATAGTTTATTATCACCCTTTGCAATAGGCAAAATGGCGAAAGTAGTTTCTGAATTCATCACAAACGAAAGGAATATTAAAATAACAGAATCAATTTTTACATAAACCATTACTCTGAGTCCAACTTTCGAAGTAGATACCATCAATGTAAACAGAATTTTTCAGATACGAAAATATTTAGTTTTCAGCGCCATGTTTGCATGGCAAACTTAGATGTCTTAATGTTTCAAGAGGTAATTTTGGCTCTTTTAATAAATATTCCAGACTGCAATGCCATCCTAAACATGGGGCACCCCAATATTATACAAAGAAGGAGCGGAATTTGTACCACAGGACATCCTACTTTCGAGGTGAAGTATAGGTATGAAATCACAAAATGTTGAATTCATTAACATTTAGGCAACTTCAGTCACAAATGAAAAAAATCACTATGCTCGAATTTCACTTTGCAGCAATTTCTGAGCTTCAGACATATCTGGAAACTCTTGTTATATGGGATGGAGACTCCCATAGCATCCTGCATAAAGAAGACCAAACCTGAATCTAAGTTTTGATAAAAAATTGCATACCTTAACTACTGAGTTACAACTAACTGGTACCTGGCAGCTCAGACACCCCAACACAAAAGCATATGCCCATGTGACCGCTACATCAGTGGGCAGACTAGACAGGATTTCCGCCCAACAATTCCTCCTCCACAACAAGGAAACATTTGAGTTGTTACCTGTGAACTTTTTGAGCCACACAGTCCACCACACTGAATTCAGGAATAAACTGCAAAAGAGGATGTGATATGTGGCAGCTTAATTCCTCCTTGCTTCGTGACTCACAACTGGAAATAGACATCATACAGGCGTGGCAAAAGGCTCTTACTATACAAATAAAGTCTGTAAAGCTAGACGAACGACGAACTAAACTTTACAAACCAAACTTCCTGGCAGATTAAAACTGTGTGCCCAACCGAGACTCAAACTCGGGACCTTTGCCTTTCGCGGGCAAGTGCTCTACCGAAGCACGACTCATGCCCGGTACTCACAGCTTTACTTCTGCCAGTACCTCGTCTCCTACCTTCCTTGCCCATGAAAGGCAAAGGTCCCGAGTTCGAGTCTCGGTCGGGCACACAGTTTTAATCTGCCAGGAAGTTTCATATCAGCGCACACTCCGCTGCAGAGTGAAAATCTCATTCTGTTTACAAACCAAAATTTATTTTATGTACCAAATGTTACACGAAAGGTAATGAATTTTGGAATCAAAAACTAAGGAATTTTTTTGACAACCTTAAGGCAGCTATTCAATGCATTTAACTGGAAAGTTTATACCTATAAAACTAATCAAGGCTAACATTACTACTCTAACTAGATACTACTCTGCAGGACACAAAAATCGATCAGCCGATTTTACTAATATAGTACAACAAACATCCTCAGTACAACAAACAGCGCAGGAGCTACACACAGTGAAGCGACATTTAATATACTCTTTCCAAGACACAGACGAGGCTGAACATAAAACCTAAATACATATAAAAGAGGCATTAATGAATCAGTTCACCTCATTATAGACAAGTAAATATATGGAAGCAATTGATAGGACTTCTCCAGTCGTGAGTAATGTTGGGATGCCTCCGTACGAGCACGTCATACACAACTTATAAATCTTCATTCTCCAGCTCAAGAACTTACTGACATGCACCATCGGATATACGTATGAGTTTTGATGTGATGCCACATTTCACTTGAGAGTCATTTCATGACTCACTGTTGCTCATTGTCGAGAAGCATGAAAGGGACGTGTAGATTTGTGTAAGCACTTGCTCACCTTAATCTATTTCTTATCCAGTGACCAATACTTTGAAGGCTGATGGTGTCGTAATGGGTAGTCCCATGTCACCCATTGTGGCTAATCTTTGTATGGAAGATTTCGAGGATAAAGCACTCCAGTCGGTGGAATTAAAAACTATGAGTTTCTGAAGATATGTGGATGACAGCTTTTGTAATCTGGCTCTATGGCACTGCATCGCTGAAAGCGCTTCTGCAGCATGTACATTCTTTTCGTTCTGACATCAAGTTTATAATGGAGATGGACAAAACAGGAAGTAACCTCCCTGGACGTATTGATGTGGAGAAAAAAGCATGGCACTTTGGGTCACACTGTGAACCATAAACCAAAACACATGGCCCTATAGTTACAGGCCACTAGTCACCAACCTTCGAGACGAATGGGCGTGCTTAAGACGTCGGCCCACAAAGTATGTGCCGTGTTACATTCAGACAGTCAATCCAATTAGCTACGCTACCTCTGTCACGTATTCCAACAAAATAGCTATTCCAAACGGGAAATTCTCCGTGTATTACACCCAGTGCATGTTAGACAATGTGAGAAGCAAAAACAAAGCGAATAATAAAGAGAAATTTATCATGCTGTCGTACATCAGTTCTGGTTCTGCAAAAAATTGAAATATTTCTGGAGGAACATAAAGTCAAAAGATCTTCTGTCCACCACCAAAACTCAGAGCTCTTCTATTCTCAACAAAGGACAGTCATTGCTTGAGAAGGCCCGAAGCGTATAAGATTTCTTGTAGTTGCAGGTAATCATACATATGACAAATTTGTCGCATCCTGGAAGGCAAATGCATCGAAAACTGACGACACACACGTCTGGACCAATCAGAGACATCTGCAGTGGCTGAGCATTGTCTCAGCATGGGGCACAATATGGACCAAAAATTATCAAAAATCTCTCGTCATCGTCTTCATACTGAGACAAAATAATTAAATATTAGTAGAAATTTGCAACATAGACAGATCTAGTGAACAGAGATACAGGTTTCCAACTCAGCACAACCTGGGAACTTGGGCTGGAAATATTAGAGTGACAGAGACCACAAAGGTAAACCATTGGTCATCCACAAGAGGAGGCTTTGGTAGTGACTTAAATACAACTGGCGAGGGTGGTCTCACTCTAGTGCAGATGTGCATTTCATCATGAGGCTTATGACACAAGGTGTTGGGGCAGCCAACAGAAGCTTCGAAGTCCTCGGGTTCTCGTTCGACAGCTGAAGTAGCATTTTCTTGCTACTGTCAGTGGGGTATCAATGGGAGAACGAGGCAGGTATTCTCTGAAATCAGCATCAGCGTTCCTTGAATTGCTGACATCGTCATCAACATTCCCAGAATTCTCTCCACTTCCACAATTTCCCAGAATTCCATCCACCTGAGCTTCTGAATATATATATATATATATATATATATATATATATATATATATATATTTGAAGTAGGTCCTGTAATAGGGCTATGAAAAGCTGGATGTTCATTCTGTGATATTGTTGAAAGACTTGACAATAATGCACCACAGTGACACATCTAACAGTTACAAATCTATTTCTTCTAGGGTAGACCCAAGCCAGGTGTCCTGTAGCATGCATTCCACTGATCTCAACTTAGTTTGCGAGTTCAATGGTGTTTATGGAAAGCACGTTGGAAGACAGGCTGGAGGCTGTTGTTTTTTTGGTGAAAGGTGGTCCTGGCCACTGATGGTCACGTGTTGATTTGGAGGAGGTCAGTAGAAGCGCTTGCAACCAACCTGTCTGCGTGCTAGACACACTTGATCTACACCTGGAGTTATGGTCTGGGGTGCGATTTAGTATGACAACAGGAGTATTCGTGGTTATTCCATGCACCCTGATAGTAAATTTTTATGTCCATCTGATGATTACAGTTGTTGCTCTGCCACTCTTAAACAGCATTCCAGGGAGTGTTTTCCAACTAGATAACACTCGCCAATATACCCATGTTGTAACCCAACATGTTCTATAGAGTGTTGACGTGTTGCCTTGGTCTGCTCGATCACCAGATCAGTCTCCAATCGAGCACATATGGGACATCGTCAGACGACAACTCCAGTGTCATCCACAATCAGCATTAACCGTCCCTTTCTTGACTGACCAAGTGCAACAGTCGTGGAACTCCATCCCACAAACTGAGGTCGACCACCTGCACAACTCAATCCATGCACCTTTCCAACGTGCGTTCAACGTCCTGGTGGTTACATTGGTTATTAATGTACCAACATTTCACTTTTGCTAAGGTTTATCTCGCACTTACATTAACATGTGATCTTGCAATGTTAATCGTTTAAATATGCCCCCTAGAGAAATAAATTACCGAAATTTCATATCTCTACATTAATTTTTTTGCTGTTGCAATTTTTTCCCATGTGTATAGCGCACCCACTTGCAGTTCATAAAGTGCCAGCAGTTGACTTTGCAGCAGCAGTCTCGTAACTGTCAGCTGTATCACATTTTAAATTGGTAGGAAATCAGTAGTATTGGTTGTTCAATTGGCAGATTAGTAGGACACCGAATTTGGAAACTTGTGAAATTGGTTGTAAAGTTGGAAATTTGGTAGAATGTCAAAGCTGAAAATTTGGTAAAATTCTTTGTACAGGAATGTACATGTCATCTCGCAATAGCATGAACACCATGGTATGATCTGAGTTTGCAAAATTACATGTATGAGAACCGGTAGACGGATAACCTCACCTGTAACACAATCATATATCCTGACAAGCTAGGTCCCGCAAAACATGCGACTGGGTGACAATATTCTGCTGTACGAAAGTAGCCAGCCGGCTACTGGCGCTCATTTGCATAATTTCTTCCTGCAGCCTATGCAATATTGCTTGGTAATGGCCGTAGGCGTAGTCAGTCATCGGTGTTCATGCTAAGGTGTAGAGTGAATTCAGGCCTGCCAGCAAAGAGTATGGTGGCTAGAAAGAGAGAACTTACTTCGCAGATGAGTTGTGTACTTTAAATTAACAAATTTTGAAACCAATTACCGTTACCGTTAAAAGCCGTTAATCAGCCTGTTTTGCAGTTAGCTGGTAACTTATTAAGTTCACAAAATCTAGTGTGTCACATTTATTTGCAATGTAACTATCATTTTTAAGCAGATCCAGATGTGAATGGAGCTTTATTAATAGATTCTTCCTCTGTCCCTTAATGGAGTCAATACTTTCGTTTCTGACATTTTTGACCAGTACTCCAATGTATGGATTCTTAACATCGCTATTTACAGTAAGTGCTAATATCTGACACTCCTAAGTTTTAGCCAGATTTCTCCATACACTTTGTTCAAAGCAATATCTCTTGGATGCAAATTTTCAATAGCTTCTTCCTATTTCAATTACAGTTTATATTTTTCCTTTATGATAGTTTATTATTTGCTGTTATTATGGTTGCCTAAAGTACCACTTTCCCAGTGGTTTCCTTTGCTAGTGTCCAGAACATGGATACAGACATTTGGGATGTACATACTGTACAAGACTGTCAATTTTTTAAGGCAGCATTTGTTAGTGACTGGAATGAATTAATGACTGGCTATTTATTGTAGAATATCCATGTAGAGTTTTAAGTTCGTTTATGTAGGAAATCGATTTGCCAGCTATGTTATTGGGTTCAGATACTTGCTATAGATTCAAGACTGAGAAAGATGACGATACTGAGAAACATGTTTATTGTTTGTGGTTACTATGACTGCAAAAAGTACCACTGTTCAAGCTTTTTTTACTAGTGTTAATAATGAGAGTAAAATGTAGTAAGAGAGATGCAAAGAACAGATGTACGTCTTTAGAGGACTGACTTTCTTGTTGGCAAATGTATAGCAGACGTAACACATTACCAGTTAAGAATGTATAAGCTAGACACACGACCATGTCGTTGCTTTTAGATGTATTAGCACAGCGCACTAACGCTACAACAGGTAACATTATATGTGCTATAGTTCCACAACCCTACGCTAATGTCAACAGGTATTTGTAAAATACCTACGACAGCCTATTGTGTTCGATTCCGTCGAAACACCTGCATAACAGGTTTCGGATTTTCGTGATATGTTATGAGCAAAATACAGGATTTTCGTCAGCCTGGGACGCTTACCAGGTTGGCTTAATAGACGTTGGCTATAATTGACATGAGAAAATTAAATGGGAGCCTACTTTACATTGTTTAAATGTATATGTATCGAAACAACTATCAAACTAAAACACTAGCTAATTGTGGATACATCGCAGATTCATTCTGTTTTTTGTGGATTGTGGTGCAGTGCCATGACAACAGCATACTATGAACTATTATTCTTCACTTCACATTGGCACGTTGAATTGACAGCATGCATGTGACATCTCTGTGTATGATGCTGTCACACCTCAAACTTTGATTTGAATGACTGACTGCTCCAAGTTTGCCATTTACATGGCTACAGTTAAAAAAAGCCCACTGCTTGTTGACTACTAACCATGGAGAGTACTGCTGCTAATGCATTCTGGTCAAGCCACCAGCTGCATACCCACGAGCAGCACCTGTGCAATATCTTCAAATGTTCTGTGAGTGCATTATGTTTCGGGAGGCGGTGTATCGAAGGGTTTACAATTCAAGTAATATAGATCTAGTTCTCATATAATGGTCTGAAACCGCTAGTTTCAGAAATTATTCAGATACTTAAGGGAGACGAAAATTTAATTGTGATTGGGGACTGGAATTCAATAGTAGGAAAAGTGGTAGGTAAATTTGGATCGGGGGAAAGGAATGAAAGTATAATATTTATCTAGGATTTAGTTCACTTTATTATAAGAAAAAATAACCCAGAACCTATTTCCTTTAACTCATTCACCTCATCCACTTCAAACCTAAGAAAAATAAATAAGTGAATGAGCTGGGAAATGGCCACTTTTAGGTATAACATATTTTATTTTATATTTTCATATTTTATCAGTAGTAAGTGGGCACAGTGAACACACATTGAAGAGAAAAAAAAACAGACCCAGTGCAGCAACAAGTTATTATAAAGCTGAAGGTATAATTTCAGTTAAACTAAAAATTCTAAATCATGGGATTCCATAATAAATATTTTCTATTTTCTTTATTTATTTGTATCCCCATTTAACCTCTCCATCTTCAAAAAAATTATAATCCCAGGTAGTTGGTCACCTGAAATACACATCCGATCGTTATTAAGCTCCATAAAACTTTTTTCTGTGTCTGACATTAAAAAATACTCTCATCCTGTGATGTTGTATAAAAAACATTTGCCTCTAACTTATTAATTTCATTAAACAAATTAGATTGATTGCATTATTGAGCTTCTTGAGTAGGGCTTCCATTTATATAGTAAAAATTTTTGTTAAGAAAATTAACTTTTAGTTGAACATTTGCTACTGAAAACACAGCTTTTTTTTCCAAAACTACTGTCTCATGTGGAGAAACCCTGGGCTACACTAGTGAAGATTTTTAAATATGCACCGTATTTCAGCATGATTAAAACCATAAAATGTCCCCAGGAAACGTTTCATGGATGGAAGCACACTCATCTTACCCACTGAGCTAACCACACAAGACAGTGTAAGCCACTTTAATTTTATATCACAAGCAGCATGAGTGCTCAGCACTGTCTCATGACAGCTAATTAGCGTTTGGGCTGTATCTCATATCCTTTCCAACTTGCCAAAACACATCTAGAGTATCATTCAGTTGATTTAACGGTGCCTGGTTAAAGCAAGATCTCTATTTGCATAAGCTCTGTGACAGCTGAACACGTATGAATAAAATATTATAATTGTGCATAAAGACATCTGTTTACAATTTTTCTGTTAATATTTTGTGTTGTGCATATTATGTCAAATTTTTCTTTCCATATATAATTGCATAAGGAAAGGCACCTATAGGAGTTTTATCATCAAAGGTAAACAAAATTTCGCCTTTTCTTGCATGGCAACTACATTATTTCTACAGGTTATATTCATGACATAAACTGTATAATTCGTTAGGAATTAAATGGATTTAAATCAACATCGCCTTTCAGTTCTGTAACTTGTTTAAAATCTAGAAAAGAATCATAAGCTTTCGCATAATTACTTGCTGGATCTAAGTTCCACATTTCTTGTGGAAAAACTTCTTTTCCTCCATGCATCATACGACATGTCCACACCTTTACATAATCAGATAACGATGAATCAGACAACCAATTATTTTTTCCATTTGCCTGTAAAGAAATGAATACAAAGTAAGGGATAGCAAATTGTGCTGGGTTACAAAAATTCGTAAAATCTTATTCAAAATTCTTCTTCCCACTCAATGCAGCGACCTACACAATTTGTTGTTCATTAAAAGATATCAGAATTTTTGGATTTTTCAAAATATTTTCCCAGGTTCAAAGAACATCACCAGATTTCTATTTAAATACTGTTACACGAATTTCCATAGATTAATTTGGAAGAGTGTCTTTTATTTCAATTCCAGCATCACTGTAATCACTCCATCTAAAAGTAGTATCTACAGCATTTAAAATTATAGAAAGATCACTCTCCAAAATCATCTCTCTATAATCTCTGAAAAGGGCATTAAGTATTTCAAGTGAATAAAGTACCTCATTTTTTGTTCTTATTGTTTCCATTGTTAAGTATATGACCTTCCATGCTTGGTTTATCAGCAAGAGATGAAGACAAATGCAAAGAAATGGATGATTAATTAAAAGTATTTTCAATTCTTGTTCCCTTTAATTATGGTTATAACGTCAAATTGCTTTTTGACACACTTATTGATTAATTTTTTGTTGGATTTTCCATCACATGTTGGGTAATCTGATCCACCAGTTTTAACAGTCTTAAAGCTTTTGCACGGTTAAGTATGATTACAATGAACACAACTATCACCAATATGGATGTCAATCTCAGTATTCTTGTTAGGGACATTTTGATTATATTTACTTACCACATTCACAGAGAATGAGTGATACTGATAGCTATAAGTTCTGTTCATTTAACAAAGATAAATTATATCAAGCCATTTCCAAAGCAACAGTCACACAAGTACAATTTAAATACATCAAAATTCCATTGTTATCAGTTATTTCTGAATCCTGAATAGTATCAGAGAGTGGAGTATACACAGGATAATGTGGTTCATGAATTAGTGGTCCAGCAAATTCAGCAGTATGCTTGAATCAAGCAATAATAATAGGTTCTCAATGAAAGTGATAAGTATGCTTCACAAACATTCCATCAGGGAAACTAAAATTTATGTTGATTAATTCGAATGGAATAATTTTAGGAATGTTGTTAGCAACAATTTTTTCATTAGCAAGAATAGTTTGATCACTAAATCCTACACACTTCTAATTCTACCATTTAGATCCATACACAGTTTAACATCACTTCCAGTTGAACAGAGAAGATGTTTCATTAAGTTTTTGGGTCTATAGTAACTATTGGCAAAATACGACTTTGAAATTGTGAAAAAAGCTAAACATAACAGAAAAAAAACTGAGGAATTGAAAAAAGGATTCAAGTTTTGGAGACAACAACCAAGAATAGAATGTGAAAACTATCAAAAGGAAGTTCAGCCTGTTACTGATGCAACCTAACAAGCAAAAACAAGAAACTGAAACATTAAGTGATAATGTTCGGAAAACTTTGAACAAAATAGAGAAATTGAATAACAAATGATTCCACACCATCATACCACTCCTCATTTAGAAATATTTTGAGATGTACCACAAATTAAACTGTATGAAATTCCTCAGTTTGTTTGCACATTAAATGAATCAGAGAGGCAGGATGCATTGAGTAAATATGAAGAAAAGAAAAAAGTAAAAAAAATACAAAATGAAGAAAATGGAGAGAGAAATGTTAAGAAAATATATGTAAGTTGAAGAATGCTTAAGTATATTAACCACAGCAAGGCAAAATTCTTGGATTAAAACCATCTGGTACATTCAATTTGTTGTTTTTTGTCAGCTCAGTTCAACAGACATAAATTAACAATTGGTAAAAAATGAATGACATGGGTACAAAATTGGATTCTGTTGTTTTTTAAAATTATACAAATATATTGTACACATTGAGCAGCGTTATTCACTGATATTAATTCGAATAAAATGAAATTAGGTTGAGTTATAAAATGAGGGTTTGATAAACGAAGTTTTTGATGTCTGCTTCCCAAAGTAAAACCAATCAAACTCAGAGGCTTCACATTATTCAGATGAAAAAGCAGATAAAGGCTTAGTAAAAAAAAAAGTATACTAGAAACCAATTAAATATCTTTGGATGAATGGTGGTAGAGATTTAATCGATAGAATAGCAGTAATTCACAGTGAAAAATTAGCTAAAAATAAGAATTATCACAATGAAAAATTTGGCACAACACAGATGTTAACATATAAATTGAGTAACTTAATCTTCAACAGTCTGAAAGAAAATCCATATGTGATTAGAATTGTAAAGAACTTCCCACACATATTTTGGAACAATGAAAAATAAGTAAATGGCTTAGTAAACAAATGAATTAATTAAGTACCCTTGGAAATGCATCTACCAGTATATAAATGAACTAATGAAAGAATAGCTTAGCGAGATCAAGGAATTAATCCATTCAATGAAACATGTAAACAACATTATATTGCCGATGGACATCACAAAAAATTAGACAAAAGGCATAGAGCAGATAAATAACTGCAACTGGCTGCAAAAGGGAGAATGCATGCTTCTGTTACTTACGTAGGAGAAAAATTAGCTTCAATTGCAGTTGGAGGAGTAATGTATAGAAAACGAAAATTAGGAGTGGGCATTGGACTTGATGAAAATTTATGGGGACTGTGAAAATTTCAATAATGGTAAAGCACCACTACCTAAAAATATTCAACTTCATAAAATTTTGTTCTATATAAATTAATTTCATCATTGATTACAAACCACTAATTGGTGAAATTAAACTAAAGGCAATAAAAATTGAACTCTATAATGCCAAATTATATAGTACCAATAAAGAATCTAAGATAAAAAAAGGATGGAAATTTTCTCATAACATTATGTATACCTGTTGTGAAAGAATTATTGAATATCTAAGAATATCGAAAGGAAACTCTCGATTATCACAACACAAGGAGAATTTCTTCCATTAGTTTTGGCAGCATTATCATATTTAGCTACTGTTGCTTCATTAGCAGGCAGAGGAGTTCCTGTTGCAAATGCAGTTATAAATAAAAAGTGGTAAAGAAACAGAAGAAGAGAAAAGACATAATCAAGCAATAGAAAAAAAGACTCAGCTTTAAACAAAATTAAACTAAAAAACATAATTAGTATTTATCCTAATGGATTAAGTACTTTCTACATAGAAAAATTAGCTAAACAATTAAAAATCAAACACTTTCATGGTGTCGTCATTACTGATGAATTACCAGTCAAAGCAAGCAAAAACTTTCAAATGTGGAACAGTAAATTCAATACATGTGAAGCCACACATTGGATTTGTTATTATAAAACAAATAATACAAAAATTGTTATTAATGATTATTCGACCTTTACAGAAGTAAAAACATCTGTCGTTGAAAGATTTAATAGAACACTAAGAGAGAAAATGTGGTCGAGATTTGAAGTTCAAGGAAACTATAAGTGGGTAGACTTAGTTATAAAACTAGTTGATGAATACAATAACAAAAAATATTCAATAATGAAAATGAAATCAATAGAAGTTAATGACAAAAGTTATAAGCCAACTGCCATTGCATCTAATGATAAACCAAAGATAAGGAAACAGACATAGTTAAAATTAGTAAACCTAGAGTAATTTTTGAAAAAAGTATGCAGTCAATTTGTCAACAGAAATTTTCATGACTGATTATATTAGTCATCCTAATTCAGTCATATACAAGGTACTGGATGGAGAAAAAGTGACGAAATTTTTATGAACAAGAACTAAAAAAAATTATCCTAATGTATATCTTGTTGACAAAGTTTTAGGGAAAAAATCAGATAAGGTATAAATCAAGATGTTGGGTTTTATAATTCGCATAATATTCTGTTAACTAAAAAATTATTGGCACAGTGGTTAGACACTGGATTCGCATTCGGTAGGACGACGGTTCAATCCCGCGTCCGGCCATCCTGATTTAGGTTTCCGTGATTTCTATAAATCACTCCAGGCAAATGCCGGGATGGTTCCTCTGAAAGGGCATGGCCGACTTCCTTCCCCATCCTTCCCTAATCCGATGAGTCCGATGACCTCGCTGTCTGGTCTCCTTCCCCAAAAAACCCAACCCAACTAAAAAAATAATCTTATGAAAGATTTCTTACAAGCTGCAAAATTTGTTTCCCAGTATATCAAGTAATTAATAGAAAGTAATTTCTGTATAAATTAAAATTCTGATTCAATTCTTCTTTCATTTTATTGAACAAGTAAATTGAGTCTGGATTATATTGGAGTCTTATTATTTCTTCACACTTTGGATGTCGATCTTGAAAAACATATAATTGTGTTTGGACCTTTCTTTTTGTCATAGTAATAGTACATATAGTAATCATCAAATAGTGGAAGAACAACAAAAATACTTCTCAAATCAGTGTTTTTAGTTGGTACAACGACATGTGGTTGCATTTCTTGTATTTATTCAACAAGCACTTCCTCTTGTCATTTACAGTTTTGAATTTATTTTCTTCTTCTCTTTGGCACACATACAGCCATTTCTATATCAATTTGTTAATCTTAAATTTATTCTTGCAAGTTTTCATTCGAGTCTTGTTGTTTTGTATTGAACATGTTCGTGAATTGTTGGTAAAAATGTTTTGCACAATGTTTAAATTTTTCAGCAGGTGTCATTTTTGATGTGAATATAAGTTTATAAAGAAATGATTCATTGACGAAAATTGTATTTAGTTGCATATTACAAGCCACAAATGATCGACTCTCAACTAATTGGCTGTATAGTTTTGTGTCATTTTTATTTAAATTATCATAAATTGCATCTCTAGGTCTTTTATATTGTAGAATTCTATCTGTATCTGTTCATTTAAACCAAAGGTAATTTTTTTTCATCAGCAATCACAAACACTTCTTTATTGTTATAAACAATACAGTTGTTTTGAACAAATTCAAATATACTGATGCAGTCTGAAGATTGCTGAGGCAGTCGCTTTATCATAGGTGCTACAGGATTACATGTACTTATAACTGGCTCCATTCATAGAGAAATAACACCGAATACGAAAAAATATTTTCTGATGTATGTGAAACACCCCTTTTATACAGACCACCTGGAAGTTCGCCACATATACAATTTTTTTCATGTAAATAAATGTGTACCCAATAAATGAGAAAACTAACATTTCCATATTTCCTATCTGTATTTTATCCTCATGATAAAAATTTATCTTCACTGATAGATCAGTTAACTGATGTGAATGTGAATTATTTATTAGATCTAAATGGACAAGAAATATGTATTGCTTATGAATACTTTAAGAAACATACTATCAGTATTGAAAGTTTAGTTGTGAGTTAAGTGCTCTCGACCAATGGCCTTTGTAGTGTTGTCCCTTCAATCCCCACAAAACACCCTTAAATGCTCTTAACATAATCTTTGCGTCATTCATATAATTTTCTTTGTATGAATTTTCTACCCTTGAGATTTGAAAAGAACATCTAGTGGTTTTCTAACCACATTAAGCACACCTAGATATTCTTTCCAGATTTCAGAAAGAACTGGAGCTAGTTCCACTCTCTGCAGATCATCTAACACAATTTTATAATCTTCTACTTTGCTTTAGTGATAAGTTCTTGAGAGATGTTAACAGGCTGAATATATTCTGCAATTGTTATAATATTGCCTTGTAACTGATTTTTAATTTAATTGTTTTTAGATCATATTTGTTAAGAATCAAATTATTTTTTTCATCATCAAAGCTATCTAAGTAATATTTTATGTCATACATTTCATGTTGTATACCCCTTTGCCTTCTTCAGTCCCAAAACACTTAAAAACAGATTTAAACTTTCCTTCAATTATCATATAGTGGATATTTGCATACATGTACATATAATAAAATTTATATCTTGGTGCACTCCTGTGATTTATACGATTTATCCAGATGTGCTTAACTTGTTTGTTGTTCTACCAACTTTATAGAAATGATCTTCATGTAGTGTAGTGCTAGTGATGATGTAATTATGTTCTTCTTCTTGTGCTTCTTCTATTTTTAGTTTATTTTCAAGTTGCTGAGATTTATTTTGTTATGTACTCTTTGTATACTTTTGGAAGACTATTTGTAAATCATCAATCAGTATATATTAATCTATAATTCATCAGTAACTTTTGTTTTCAAACTCATAACAAGTTCCTAAAAAATTTTTGTTGTTAAAAGAAGCCAAGTTTGTTTTTTAAATTGCTTGATGTTATATTTTTGGTTTCATTCTAATTATATTCATAATCTAAAGCAAGTGGATTTCCATACATTATTTCAGTATAGCAAAAATCATAATTACTTAAAGACTGAACAAAATTTAAGTCAGCCCATAATGAATAAAATTAAAAATTCGTACGCAGTCAACATTTTTCTCTTCAAACTATAGAAACTAAATTTAGTTGATAGTTATTATGATAAATAAATCTAAAAATATTAATCACAGATTCTAATTTTTAACACATTTTCCTATTTGAACAACAGAAACCAAATACCTTTATATCAAGAACTTAAATATGTTTGATACTTGTTATTATGAATAAATTCAAATACATTCATCGAACGGTAATTTGCATTAGATGTACTTGGAACTGATGCTACTTATAAAGAAATAAAATTTAATAGAAGAAATTTTTTGCTGTATTCATTTTTCAATCCAAGGGGATCTTTGCGTTTTATGTCTATGTATTTTAGGTTAAATTATAGATTTAATAATATGTAGTTGAGTTTATTATTTTTTCAGGTACTTTGGTGGAGGACTCTGTATAATTTTCTGGTGCTCATATCATATTCCCTGCTATACTATAATGAGTAGCTAATGGATTACCATGTTTAATTTCAATGAATACAATGTAATTTTCTATCATAAATTCAAGATTATGGGTTTTACATCTCCTTAAAATTGTCATGTCTGAATACTTGGACATGTGAATATCACATACAAAACAAGAAATATCATTTATGAGCTTTTTTTTAGAAATATCTTATAATTTCTTTTATAGTGTTGAAAATTTATATTATCGTAAGAGATGAACTGGATTTTAATTGAGTACAATGAAAATGGAATGGTGCCACGAAATGAGATCGACTTATACAGTGACACAGGGATGAACGAATCGTTCACTCCTTAATATATGCAACCAAACACAGTATTCATCAATAAATCAATAATATAGTAAGCAAGTATTTTTGATGAAAAAATAACCCTTGGTTTTATGCAAACGAATTTGCTGATCTCTTAGGATATGGATCCCTTTGAGCTGCTATAGAACTTCATGTATAAGGAAATGGAGTAAAAAATCTGAAAATTTCAATCGCTGTGAAATGCCACTATCTAAAAATATTCATCCTGATACAAAATTTATCAAATAGCCTGGGCTTTGTTTTTTAGTTATGAGTTACATGATGCCTTCTGTAGAAAATTTTTAAGACTGGGTTTATAAAGGACTTTTACCATCTATTTGGAAACATTGAGAATGTAAGATTATAATGAAGTGAAGAAAATGTATCAGGGTCTAATAACTCACTTGTAAAATATAAACAAAATTTAAATCGAATAATTGATAATGCTTTAGGAATAACACAAGGAAGAAACTGAGAAATAGATTCTTGCCACAACTGATCAGAATGTTAGACCAGCTACTGTTCTTTAAAAAAAATTTTATGATGATGACGAATATAATTATTATGTGATCTGGGTAGAAAGATGAAGCCTACAAAAACAACTGAACGATATTATATTACATTACATTTTTGTTGGTCCTTTTGAACATTTGTTGTACAAGGTATGAAATATGATATTGGACAAGTCATTGTGATTTACAACACATGTTTTAAATCATACAAGAATATTTACATTGATTTAGGCTTAATACTATCACAACTGAAGGTTCAGCTCCCATACATTATATTTAACCTTGGCAATAAATTTTTATGTTTTGAGATACTATAATAACTATAACTATACTATAATAACATTTTCGCAATAAATGTTTATGGACAGCAGTAGTAAATTTTGAAGTGACTTTTATTGTTTTAATGTTTGTGGGTAGCTTATTGTACAGTCTGATTCCTGTTTGCAGTGGTCCATTCTATTTTAGTGTTGTGTGTGCATGTTGAACATGTATGTCCTGCTTTCTCCTTGTGCTATACAGGTGGATACTCTAGTTGGTTGACACAAGATTGTTGCTAATTTCTAAGATTTTCCTTACAAATATGATTACTTGTAAAATGTACAGACATGGTAGTGGAATGATATATTGTTTCTTGAATAAAGGCTTGCATGAGCTTCTTGATGCAGCATTTTCTATGGCTCTTACAATTCTCTTTTGGAATATAAAACAATTTTTGCGAGCAGATGCGTTTCCCCAAAAGACTATGCCATATGGCAGTAAGGATTTTGCCTTTGTGAAGTATACATCTTTTAGTGTCTCTTTCGATGTGCAATCTGAAAGAATTTTGATAGTCTAGCAAATGGTATTTAATTTATTTGTAATGTATTTTGTATGTTGGACCCATCTTAGATCTTCTTGGATCCATATCCCAAGGAATTACGTAGAGCTTACATTTTCGAGGGTTCTAGTAAACAACACTATGGCTGCTGCTAGTGGATATTTCGTTTGCACTGTGTGTATATGCACTGTAACTGTTTTTTCTGTGTTTATTACTAAGTTGTTTCCAGAAAACCAGTCAGTAATATGGGTGGTACAATTTTTAATCTCATGTAGAAATTCTTCTTTCGTCCTTCCTTTTATTATCACATTTGTGTCATCCGCAAATTTTATGTAATTATGGTATGGGCTAGTCGGTTCCAAGTCATTTACGAAGAGTAGAAACAGAACTGGTCCTCGAATGGAGCCTTGTGGTACACCAAACTTGCTACTCTGAGCAGTAAGACTTTATCTTGTTCCCTTCTTGGATAGTAAGCCCAACTAATTGCTCTCTGTTTTGGAGATACGATTTTATCCATTCATAGGCCAGGCCCCTAATACCTACAGATTCAAGTTTCTGAAGCAAGATGTTGTAGTTGATGACATATTAAAGGCATACATTCTGATTCTGAAGAACTGTTAAGGCTTATTATAATCCCTACTCAATAAAATGATACCAGAGAATGAGAGAAAATTCACTCATTCATTACTATCGTAATTGTTTTAATATTTTGAATGTCTACACACAAGAAGCATTGATTAATGACAGATTTCTACCAGACAAAGAGAGAAAATTCACGCATTTTTTAATATCGTAACTTTTTAAATATTTATATCAGGTTCAGTTAGATAAAAAATGTGTTTTACTGGTCTTAAGGGAATCACAAATTGAAAAACAGTTAATTATAAACTTCTGAGTGAATTAAAAACCGTTGGACACAGAAAAATTTAAATAGATATAAAATCGTCAACTATAAACCTATTAATTTAAATAAAAAACGTAAACTCTAATAATGACAACCAATAAGTAGAATAATTTCATTTCTCACATTTTAAAACAATCTATGCAATATTTGGTCTTAAAATTTATCTCCTCATATAGAGCATTCAAATATTCACATCCTATGTAAAAAGTAAAGTTGTATTATAAATTTTATAAAATGTAATAAAACCTCCATTTTCCACAAATCTAATAAACTTCTTATCCTATACATTAGCTACCAAATTCTAGTATTCAAATATTCACAGACTTCATAAACTCTTTCCATTATTTTTAAGAAATTAATCTATTTCATTTTATGAATTAGCTTTCCGAATTTTTAAATTTTTACAATGTATAATTTTTTTATTTTTCCTTTTTAATTTTAATCTACTAAATTGTTTTATTTTTTAAATCTATTACATTTTTCCTTAAAAATGAGTGAGTAACTGAACAATTTCATTATGGTGTAATGTCCAACTTGTCTTGCACTTTATGACTATTTAAAAAGATACTTTACCGTGGTGCTACTTAGTGAATATTGTTAAGGAAATAATTTAAGAGTTAACTATATAAAAAAGGTAATTTAATTAATCTCTTAATTTAACACATCACCTCATTGATGGAATAATAAGAAACATAAATTGGAAACAATTACCTTATACTCATATTGATGAAGATTTTAAAAATAATGAACCTAAACTATTGAAAGAAATATTTATTTAACTGAATGACTTAAGTTGATGGAGCTGAGTGATGTCATCGATAACTGGCCACATTTCGACAGAAGCCTCCTATTTTCAAGGCAAAACTAAAGTAAGTAAGCACTTTGCAAGCTAATTTAAAACATTGACTTCCAGAGAATTCCCATAAAGGTAACACACACACACTGTAAACACTAGCATCATCACAAACCAATGATGGTGTCTGTAGATCTCAATAGTGAAAGTAATCAAATAGTAAGGCAGCATAAACTCTGTCTCTCTGTTTTCTGACAAGTTTGAGAACAGAATTCTATACAGAACTTAAACATAAACCACCATCTATATTTATGGGGTTACTTGTTAATTTAATTTCAACAGCTTGCTTAATAATACTGTCCCAATAGCCAGAACTGCACATTGTTATTTTTCATAAGATGACCGTAGCCAAGATAATGTTGTGCAATGGTGTACTAGCACAGCTGTTGTATGTGTGTGTCCTGCTTATGTTCAGTACGCTGGTCCTCCACAGTCCTGATGGTCTCACCAATATATGGCATACCACAACTGCAAAGACCGATGACCACGCTGTCTGGTCTCCTTCCCCAAACCAACCAACCAACTGCAAGGAATAAAGTACCAAGATCATCCTTTATGGAACCTAAAAGGCTCCTGACCTTAGATAGTGGCCAAAACATACAGTTCACATCATATTTCTCAAAATGCAATGAGACCCATTCGAAACGCTCCCTGCAAAATGCAAAATGGCTGTAGACTTGTTTGATTTGTATTGCCACTAGTGTTGACAGTGTGTGTGTGTGTGTGTGTGTGTGTGTGTGTGTGTGTGTGTGTGAGTGTGTGTGTGTATGTATCTTTACTGACGTTCTTTCAAACTAAGATTTTAATTTGGCTTGCATGCCACTTACTCGCTGCAATTTTTCCTTGAAAATGGCAGGGTGTTTTCCTGTTGAAATATCGATGGGTGCCAACGATCTCATCTGGCTTCATTCCCATCATTTATTTCTACATTGTATAGTCTGGAGATTGGTCTCACAGTACTGCCTTTTCTACTGATGTATATTTGGTAAAACAAAAAATAAAAATCGAATAAACTTTTAAATTATTATAAACGATTTGGAAATAGATTAAAAATTACAAATTTCGACAATGCAGTAACTCAATTGGGCCTAATCATTTCTTAAATGCATCGAAACCAAAAATTTCAAACGTATTGAGAGAAAATGTAAAATTTATAATTTAAAACTCAAAATTATAGGTTACTAGAGAAAAAGATATATCTAAAAAATTTAATCAAAGAAAACAAAATATTTTAACACAGATGTCTAATTTTCAAACACATGGATTAGGATGGATGTTAAATAGAATTATAGTGATACATTTAGCAATGAATAGGTATGACCCATTAAGAGGTACATTTTGTACTGAATTACCCCAAAAATATGTTAGCAAGCTTGTATTAATGTAAAAATAAAAATCAAAAAAGGTTGTTGTGGTCTGTAACTTCAGCATTAATTCCAGTAGATAGCCAGAAATGTGAAAATCCTGATTCCCGTTGCAATCTATGGTATTTCAGGTATTGAGTCTATAATTAATATATCTATAACTGCTAATTCCTCTGATGAAAAATATCAGCAACTCATTAAAAATATCAAAATCTTAAAAATAAAATATATTAATTAATTATATTTTAAAGAAGAAAAAATGCCACTACTGTTGCATAAAAGATTTAGCTGGACTTGTTTCAAGCCAAATTATTAAAAATTACACCAAAAATTTGTGATTTCTGTTTCTTACATTTTAATAATCATATAACTAACGATTGCTGTAGTTTAAAAAAATATAAACGATCTTAACAATGAACAAATAAATTATATTGAATTTACAATAGATAATCAAGATTATACTATAAAATATCGAAAACTTGAACCAAGCAGTTTTTGTTAATGCATCAAATATGTAAATGGACGCTATAAAGACTCTGTTGCTTATAGAGGAACAAACTGTCATAAAAATTGGAGAACATATGAAAAGAAACTGTTAACCTCTGAAGAACAATCAAGATATAATAAATCGAAATTTCGTTCTTTGTGTATGAAACATTATAAAAGTAATATAAAATTTCGAGATCATTAGCTTTTAACAGGAAAACACGTAATTACATTTTGTAACAAATTGTAATCTCAAAGTAAAAATATGAGTTTTGTACAAATTTATTTACATAAATGACCTGTTTATGATTTTCATTTATGTCAAAAAGTACTTTGTTAAAATGAAAAATAAATAGATTTAATAGCAAATAATGAAAATAGATGTACATGTTTTAGTAAAAAACAGAAAATTGGAAAATGACAGTTATTAATACATTTACATATGACTTCAAGCCTTGCTATACTTTATCCAGATTTAAGAAAAGCATCAAATGGAAAATATTATGAAATTTTCCTAGAAAATCTAATAAATGTAGTAACTACAAGAGGAATTTATACTTATGAGTATATAGACTGCTGGCAAAAATCTGAAGAAAAATATGTTCCACCAAATGTAGATTTCTATAATAAATAAAATGACAGTGGTATTCCTAAAGAAGAATAGAAGTAAGCAAAATTAATTTGGGAAAAATTTAATATACAAAATTTAAGGTAGCAACTTAAAAACTGATTTTCTTATTAGCTGATGTGTTGATAAACTTAGGAAAACATTATAATAGCTTATGATATAGAACTTTCTTGATATTTTGCTGCTCCAGGTATTTGATTCAATGTTAAAAATGTTAGTACAACCATCGAATTATTATATGATTAAGATTTGATTTTAATGGTTGAAATGATTATAAGAGGTGATATACCCCAATGTTGTAAATGGTATGTGAAGCACATAATAACAATGTGAAACATGATAAACTATGACATCGAATTATTTAATATATTTAGAGGGAAATAATTTATATGGTTAAGCAGTGAGTCAATATTTAATTTCGAGTTTTCGAATATGTTGAATCATATTCCTTTGATTTCTAGAAAATAAACAAAGTGTCAGACACTCATGAAATTGCTAATTAGGCATTGTAGCGGTACCACCGTTTAGGATAGGGAAAGATAGTTTTGTGCCATATTCTGAGCACAAGTTACAATCAGGTGCGGACCAGATTGCAGTGAGTTTTGTATACCAACAGTTGCAAAGTAGAATAGTGGCCACAGGGTCTTCAAATTGTTAAAAAAGTATACGTAGTGGTTTTGCATGTCGCAAATCACATGCACAAGGGGCTCACTGGCCGACCTAGTGTGTTATGAGTATGTGACGTGAAGCGACACGTATGCTAAAACGGAGGCGCACAGCCACATATAAATAAGTGCAGGTTTCTAACGAGATTCTTTTAAGTGTGGCAGCCCTCCTGGATCGTGGGGCATGTCATACCACCAGCTACACGCAGCAGCAGATGGGGAGCCAGCATTCCACTACAAGGCGGGTCGCTGTTTCGACCCTCTGAGGCCGACATGGGGTCCATAGCCAGCCAGCGGCTGGTCACTCCATGGCTCTAACCATGGGCACGCGTCCTGGCTTCCATCACCTGCCAGAGGCATCCAGATGCGAGGGCCGCAGATCCAGATGCCGGATCGTGGGTGCTTGTTGTCGCTGCGATCTCAGCCATGCTGGCGAGATGCATGGAGCTGGCCACATGCGGCTCACAGCGAGCAGTGCTCTGTTGGCAGGGACGCTGACCACTCAGTCGACTGCCGACATCCTGACGACTCCACAACTCCATTGTCATAGAAGCCCGATGCACAGCAGTGTGTGCACAGGTTGCTGAGGCAGCCATTCCAAGCCAAGCCGTTTCACAGCCAGTGAAGTGGTGTACCCAGCATTGCAGGACACAGTGACTCAGATCAAGAGGAATGAGGGCACAGTAGTTGGAAACAATAAATCACTTGGAAAGCTTGCACAAGTCTTAATACAGCACCTTCTACCTCTTCCCACTACATTTGGTGTTGCTGTTAGATTTGGTGGCAGAAAATGCCACTACATTTGGTGTCAGAATAGCGGATGTGGTCTGTCCAGTACGACGTTCGAGCCTACCGCCCGGATTACATTCACAGAATGTGGTGAGTTTTGACCAGTTTTCTTTTGAGTTTTCTTGACTTTTTGTGTTTTTAAGTATGGCTCATGGCAGGCCATTTTAGATGTTTTGTGTAGACAAAATGGTTCAAATGGCTCTGAGCGCTATGGGAGTTAACATCTGTGGTCATCAGTCCCCTAGAACTTAGAACTACTTAAACCTAACTAACCTAAGGACATCACACACACCCATGCCCGAGGCAGGATTCGAACCTGCGACCGTAGCAGTCGCGTGGTTCCGGACTGAGCGCCTAGAACTGCGAGACCACGGCGGCCGGCTTTGTGTAGACATATAATTTCTTTTTGTCAGAATAAGTGTTAGTGTATTTGGGGCAGTAAGATGTGTAACCGAAGATTAACGAGTTTCTTTTAGCACTCCTGTGGACGACATCACAGTTTTCGTTATTTAGGGTCAACTGCTACTTTTCGCACCATTCAGATATCTTTTCTAAATCGTTTTGCAGTTTGTTTTGATCTTCTGATGACTTTATTAGTCAATAAACGACAGCGTCATCTGCAAACAACCGAAGACGGCTGCTCAGATTGTCTCCTAAATCTTTTATATAGATAAGGAACAGCAAAGGGCCTATAACACTACCTTGGAGAACACCAGAAAGCACTTCTGTTTTATTCGATGACTTTCCGTCAATCACTACGAACTGTGACCTCCCTGGCAGGAAATCACAAATCCAGTTACATAACTGAGACGATATTCCATAAGCACGCAATTTCACTACGAGCCGCTTGTGTGGTACCGTGTCAAAAGCCTTACGGAAATCCAGAAATATGGAATCGATCTGAAATCCCTTGTCAATAGCACTGAACACTTCATGTGAATAAAGAGCTAGTTGTGTTTCACAGGAACGATGTTTTCTAAACCCATGTTGACTGTGTGTCAATAGACCGTTTTCTTTAAGGTAATTCATAATGTTCGAACACAATATATATCCCAAAATCCTGCTGCATATTGACGTTAACGATATGGGCCTGTAATGTAGTGGATTACTCCTACTATCTTTCTTGGATATTGGTGTGACCTGTGCAACTTTCCAGTCTTTGGGTACGGATCTTTCGTCGAGCGAACGGTTGTGTATGATTGGAAAGTATGGAGCTAATGCATCAGCATACTCCGAAAGGAACCTAATTGGTATATAGTCTGGGCCAGAAGACTTGCTTTTATTAGGTGATTTAAGTTGCTTCACTACTCTGAGGACATTTACTTCTACGTTACTCATGTTGGGAACTGTTCTCGATTCGAATTCTGGAATATTTTCTTCGCCTTCTTTTGTGAAGGCATTTCGGAAGGTTGTGTTTAGTAACTCTTTTTTTGCAGCACTGTCTTCGATAGTGTCTTCTTTGTTGTCGCGCAGAGAAGGTATTGATTGTTTCTTGCCACTAACATACTGCACATACCATCAGAATCTCTCTGGATTTTCTTCCAGGTTTCGAGACAAAGTTTCGTTGTGGAAACTGTTATAAGCATCTCGAATTGAAGTCCGCACTAAATTTCGAACTTCTGTAAAAGAAGAATGTCTACTGTCAGTAGTGCGTAAATAGCCAAATCATACATTTCTACTTGGAGGTGACTTTAAGATACTGAATATAAACTGAGGAGTCTATGGATTCATTGCTAGGGGTACAGACAGATAGTCGTATGAAATACTTGTGAACACGTTTTCTGAAAACTGTCTTGAGCAGCCAGTTCAGCAGCCCACAAGCAATGGATATATCATCGACCTTGTAGCTACAAACAGACCGTGCATCTGTGAAAAGAGCTATGCGCGAAGCATACAACTACTACCACCGTCGTACCTTAGCAAAAGATCTGGCAGAGAACCCGAGAAAATTCTAGTCCTCTGTAGAATCGTTAAGTGGGTCGAAGGCTACCATCCAGTCACTTGTTGAACAGTCTAGTATAAAAGTTGAAGATAGCAAAACGAAAGCCAAAGTTTTAAATTTAACATTCAAGAAATTGTTTATGCAGAAGAGTCGTATAAACATTCCGTCGTTTGACGATCTGTCAGAATCCCGCATAGATGACATAGTAATAAGCATCCCTGGCGTAGTGAAACAACTGATGGAGCTCAAAAAAAAAAAAAAAAAAAATCACCAAGCCCTGATGGAATCCCAATTCGGTTCTTAAAAGAGTACTATACGGTATTGGTCCCTCACGTAGCTCGTATTTATCGCAAAGTCCCAAGCGACTGGAAAAAAGCGCAGGTGACTCCTGTGTATAAGAAGGGCATAAGAACGGTTCCCCAGAATTACAGATCAGTCTCTCTAACATCGTTTTGCTGAAGAATACTTGATCATATTCTCAGTTCGAGTACAATAAATTTTCTAGAGACCGAGAAACTTATTTCAATGAATCAGCAAGGTTTTACAAAGCATCTCTCGTGCGAAACTCATCTTGCCCTTTTCTTACATGATACACTGCGAACTATGGATGAAGAGCAATAGGCATATTCCATATTTCTGGATTTTCGAAAAGCATTTGATACGGTGCCCTATTGCAGGCTGTAAAAGAAGGTACGAACATATGGAATAGGTTCACAGAAATGTGCCTCGAAGACTTCTTAAACATCAGAACTCTGTATGTTGTCCTCGATGATCAGTATTCATCAGAGACGAGAGGGTATCGTCAGAATAAGCCCAGGGAAGTGTGATAAGACTGTTTTTATTCTCTGTGTACATAAGTGATTTGGCCGTCAGGGTGGCCAGCAATCTGCAGTTGTTTTGCTGATGATGCTGTGGTGCACGGTAAGGTGTAGAAGTTGAGTGACTGTAGGAGGATAGGAGATGGGTTAGATAAGATTTCTGGTTGATGTGATGAATGGCAGCTAGCTCTAAATGTGGATAAACGTAAGCTAATGGGGATGACTAGGAAAAACAAACCCATAATGTTCGAATACAGAATTATAGTGTTCTGCTTGACACAGTCAAGTCATCTAAATATCTAGGAGTAATGTTGCAGAGTGATATGAAATGGATCGAGCATGCGAGGATTGTGGTTGTACAGGCGAAAGGTCAACTTTGGTTTATTGGGATAATTCTAGGAAAGGGTGGTTCATCCGTAAAGAAACCGAATATAGGTGCTCGAGTATTTGGGATCTGTACAAGGTCGGATTAAAGGAAGGCGTCGAGCGGTTCAGAGGCTGGCAGCTAGATTTGTTACTGGCACACTCGAACAATACTCAAGTGCTGCAGAAATGCCTTGGGAGCTCATATGTGAATGCCTGGAGGGAATGTGACATTCTTTCCAAGTAACAATATTGAGAAAATTTAGGGAACCGGTATTTGAAGCTGATTGCAGAAAAATTCTGTTGCCTCCATCATACATTGCGCATAAGGAATACGAAGATACGAAAAATTAGGCGACATACAGGGGCATATAGGCGAAGGGCCTTCTCTCGTTCTATTTACGAGTCCAAGAGGAAAGGAAATGACGAGTAGTGGTACGGAGTACCTCCCGCCAGGCGCCGTAATGTGGATTGCGAAGTATTGACGTACTTGTGGATGTAGAAAATGTAGCCCAGCACAAAATTAAACTACATTAAATTTCCTACAAAAAAAGAGGTCCCATACGTTTTCTTCTTTAGGACTAATAATTCTTTCATTACAGTGGATGGAAGTATTGCTCCGAGCGGTCTAAGGCGCTGCAGTCCTGGACTGTGCGGTTGGTCCTGGCGGAGGTTCGAGTCCTTCCTCGGGCATGGGTGCGTGTGTTTGTCCTTAGGATAATTCAGGTTAAGTAATGTGTAAGCTTAGGGACTGATGTCCTTAGCAGTTAAGTCCCATAAGATTTCACACACATTTGAACATTTTTTAAGAATTGCAGCCGGCCGGAGTGGCCGAGCGGTTAAAGGCGCTACAGTCTGGAACCGCACGATCGCTACGGTCGCAGGTTCGAATCCTGCCACGGGCATGGATGTGTGTGATGTCCTTAGATTAGTTAGGTTTAAGTAGTTCTAAGTTCTAGGGGACTTATGACCACAGCAGTTGAGTCCCATAGTGCTCAGAGCCATTTAAGAATTGCAGATTGTTGAGAATAGTCTTTCAATGGTATGAAATCAACGTTTACTATTAAATGAAATGGATCAAGATTGGTTCAAATGGCTCTAAGCACTACGGGACTTAACATCTGAGGTCATCAGTCCCCTAGACTTAGAACTACTTAAACTTAACTAACCTAAGGACATCACACACATCCATGCCTAAGGCAGGATTCGAACCTGAGACCGCAGCAGCAGCGCGGTTCCGGACTGAAGCACTTAGAACCGCTCAGCCACAGCGGCCGGCGAAATGAATCAAGAACAAATATTAAATTGTGTACCACATATAAGCGCAGTAGAACCTATTAAGGGATAATCTATGTTCTGGGGGTATGATGGGCTTCTAGAATGGTTGAGGGGATGGGGGTGGCTGGAGGGTAAACATGTGGGGGGTGAGGCAAGGCAAGTCGCAGCATTGTGGCCATATACTTCTCTCCTTTGTGGGACTGTGAACTGATGAGCGAGCAGGCGAGTTCTCACTCTCTCTACCCCGTTGTGTCACCGAACTGTATTACAGGAAATTTCACAAAGGTAAATTCCTCCATAAATCTCTGCACACTTTTCTACAAGGCTAGAAGGGAAATAGATTCTTAGTCATCCTGTGCACCTGTTGTAGCATTCTTCTGGGAAAGGTGACTTACTCCATCAACAGCGCTGCTCACTTTTCAGTTTCCAGACGGACTATACCTCCCCTCAACAAGTCATTGGGGGCCCCTGCAAAAATATTTAATCTATGCCGCATTTATAGCAGTCCATAATTGCAAAAGTTTTGCCAGAGCAGGATTTTGTCCGAGAACTCACCTATCGACTATGTCCCATAAACGTTCAGGTCAGGCAATTTGGGTTACCAAATCATTTGCTCGAATTGTCCGGAATGTTCTTCCAACCAATCACGAACAATTGTGGCCCAGTGAAATGGCGTATTGTCATCCATAAAAATTCTATCATTGTTGGGGAACAGGAAGTCCATGAATGGCTGCAAATGGTCTCTAAGTGGCCGAACATACCGCTTCCAGAGGACCCAGTCCATTCCATGTAAACACAGCCCACACTGTTATGGAGCCACCACAAACATGCACAGTTCCTTGTTCACAACTTGGGTCCATGACTTCGTGAGGTCTGCACCACACTCGAACCCTACCATCAGCTCTTACCAATTGAAATTGGGACTCATCTGACCAGGCCTCTGCAGTCGCCTCGTGTCCAACTCATATGTTAATGAGTCCAGGAGATGTGCTGCAGGCGATGTGATGTTAGTACAAGCATTCGCGTCGATAGTCTGCTGACATAGCCGATTAACGCCAAATTTCACTGCGTTTTCCTAACCAATACTATAGTCGTACATCCCACGTAGATTTCTGTGGTTATTTCACGCAGTGCTGCTTGTCTGTTAGCACTGACAACTCAATGCAAACGCCGCTGCTCTCGGTCGTTAAGCGAAGGCCGTCGGCCACTGCGTTGTCCGTGATCGTAGGTAATGACTGAAATTTGATATTTCCTGCACACTCTTGACCCTGTGTATCTCGGAATACTGAATTCCCTAACGATAGCCGAAATAAAATGTTCCATACATCTAGCAGCTTCAACTACCACTCCGCATTCAAAGCCTGTTAATTCCCGCCGTGCAGTCATAATTAAAATGAAAACTTTTGAGATGAATCACCTAACTACACACCTCCACCAATGCACTGCCCCTTTATACGTTGTGTAGGCGATACTCCCGCCGTCTGTATATGTGCATATCACTATCCCATGATATTTGTCACCACAGTGTATGTAATAATCCAAAAATGGTTCAAATGACTCTGAGCACTATGGGACTCAACTGTTGTGGTCATCAGTCCCCTAGAACTTAGAACTACTTAAACCTAACTAACCTAAGGACATTACATACACCCATGCCCGAGGCAGGATTCGAACCTGCGACCGTAGCAACAGCGCGGCTCCGGACTGGACCGCCTAGAACCGCACGGCCACCACGGCTGGCTGTAATAATCCAGCCAGCTCACCAAGGAATGTAATCGAATCTACCAGAGAAACTTGCTGCTAACTGACCCAAAATATTTACGCACCGACGAAATGTTCGAATTTCTGTAACTCGCCATATCGTTGAACTTACCTGACAGTGATTATGTGAAACTGATGCAAGTAATTTGCAGCGAGCGAGAGTATCTCAGGCATTACCAGAAGACAAACTATATCCTCTCTGATAGAGTAACGATAGATAAACATCGAGTAAAACTATTTGACACATTCTCCGTACTCACATCTCGGATTCACAAAGAAATAACACTATATATCTATAAATCCTATGAAAGTAGGAAATAATTGTGAGAAATTATACGAATAAGTCACATGTGTTTATGACTGCTTAAGTTTGAGACAAATTCAGATCACCGCGTCTTCTGAAGGAAACAAGAATGTGAAGAAAGACACAAGCTCATTAAAACTGTGTGACAGAGTTGCCAGTTCACTGACACGAGAGGCTTGCTGCAAGCTGCGATCTTAACAGGAGTCCCAAGGCTCACTCAGACATAGGGCAACGTGCGACATATGTCCAAATGCTTGCCAGGAGAAAATATGTAACTCATTAATAGTACTGGAATTAAGCTATTCAGTGTGTCTACTTCTCTTCCGGTTGTGTTCCCACTATTTGGGTAGGGTTCTCGAAGCGAATCCACCCGAGTTACATCTGGAACAGCGTGCGGAGGAGAATTTGCCTGCATTCAGTCTGGAAGCGAATCCACCCACACCATATCTGGAATAGCATTCACCTGTGTTCGGTTCGTAAGCGAATCTGCACGTGTCACATCCGAAATAGTATTCTGAGGTGGATTCGTCAGTGGGAAAATATTGTGGATCAGTTGCAGCAAGTTCCTCTGGTAGATGATGCAAGGGAGGTGTGGATTATATCCCATAGTAAACTGGCTTTCAATGAATGCAAGATGGTTACATATGTGCTAGGTGTACACAAGTATCCATGTTAAAAGCTATACTGGCTTTATAAATCGAGGTACGGCATTACCTCTGCATGAAGTGGTTTCTTCAGACAAATACCGCGACATTGAATATAGACAGTGATCAGACCAACAGTGCGGTTACACGTCGCCGACGGTGCAACCTCGTAATAAAATTACCGAATTTAGAAAGCGATTCGGCTAAGGAACGTGGTATGAAATCGGTATTTGTAACTTCCTCACGCTG
Organism: Schistocerca americana; assembly: GCF_021461395.2. Taxonomy (NCBI): domain Eukaryota; kingdom Metazoa; phylum Arthropoda; class Insecta; order Orthoptera; family Acrididae; genus Schistocerca; species Schistocerca americana. The sequence goes on along the minus strand of NC_060130.1, from coordinate 651,978,336 downwards.
CCGCTAGATATCTCTCCAGTATTTGTAACGCATTCTGTCTCGATGCCACGTCAGAGGTTCGGTGATTATCGACTGGGCTATAGGCAATGGTTGATTGAGAAGGATCACAAACAGTAGATGGTGCGCTGATTGAGGTCGTAAGAAATGTACACTAGCTTTTCAGATCTCTAGTGTTACGCTATCCGCTAGAAATTCTGTCTGGGATTTGGAATCTAGTCTCTCCATTCAAGTACATACCTACGTTGGATCCTATGGAGAAGTCCTTTAATGATTACAGCCACTACTGAATCATATTTCTGGCACTCTCATATCTCGAAACGAGTCACCTTTTTCGAACCTGTCTGTTACAGTAAAATTCCAACGTGTCTTTTTAGGCAGTCTCTATGCCTCTTGCAGCTGCTGCCATTCCTGCAGCTTTACGCATGTGGGCATTCCAGTTCAAGTCGGAACAGACCAGAAGTTGTAGAGAACTATATCTACCACCATCTGCAACCTGTGTAGAAACAAAGTGACCTGAGTTAGTGCGACAGGAACGTGTTTTGACCATTGGGTGGGAATGGCAACACGTTGTCTTAGCTTCGCCAACAGTTTATGATGCGTAAGGTCAGTGCCAAGCGGAGCCTGCTCCTGCAACACGAGGAGTATTTTGCTACTGCATTGTGGTGCGTCCCCAAACTACATAAAGGTACTGCAGTCCGAAGCAGATCCACATCCCTCAGGGCCCATTCACATCTATCACCACAACATGCTATCGTGTACCATCCAACAGAGAAAAATTACGAACTATAAAAGCTCCCCTAACTTTATCCGACAGAGAAATCGATAAGATTTTTACCGCATCTCTCTCCTCCCATATATCGAAAACAAATACTGCATGGGGGCCAGCATCGAGCACATGTGACGATCGTATTAAATATACAAGTTTTGATGCACTGCAGAAGCCAGTTTCAAGTTTCATCACCTGTACTGTAGGAGGATGATCGCATCCCATGGACTACACTGTAAATCGCAAGAGACGCTCACTGTAACCCTGTCTCGTTGTTTGAAACACTGATTTTTCTGCTGTAACACGCTTTCTACACTGCCATACATTTTGTTTTTTCTACCATGACTTCGAGGTCCGTGTAAGGTTCTAAACTGTCATTAATACGTTCTGATCCATTACTTCTCACAAAAAACTAGACGTCGTATAGTATAAATCACGTAGTTACTGCAGCTACCATAACACACCACACACACTGGATGATTTTAAATGAAAGACAGTTACAACATAGGGAAATTGGAAGAGTCTGGCAGCGTTGTGGAGCGTTTCAAAACTGCTGTCCAAAGGTGATTGACGACCTTTACATTTAAACTCATCTTTCACAGTGACGGAATAGCTAATGGTTCTGCATTCCATTTCGACTGATTCCTCTTACTGCAGTCATGTATGTGATCTCTGTTTTGGTGCTAGCCATCCCCAGAAAGTGTTGCCCCTTCACTAGAACTCTTTCTCCATCTCAAACAAGCGATGTCAGTCAATCATTATGTGGTAACCAACAGCATACCAGTGGACAGCTGTGATGGAAAAGACATCGTCGATGTACCGTAACGATAAGCATCACAATTGATAGTGCAAACAATTTTAGCAATTTTACAGTCATTTCAACACTGACCAGTGATGCAACAACATGTCGCCCAAATTGCATATCATCTCTAAACCGTTCCTTCTCTACTTTGTGAGTATCATTGCGAATGTACATAGATGACTGTGCATTACGTCCATTCATTGTTAATTCTGAAACATATACGTCATCAAAGTATACCACACTGCGCTCTACATATTTCGAGCACCGCGAGCATAGTGCATAATTTATGATCTATCTCTGTGCAGATGAGGGTCACAGAACATTCTCGCAGTCTTAGGATAAAATTAGAGACTGAAAGAGCCCCTCGCACTGTCTTTGAGCAACCCACCCCGCAGCACTGTTACCGACTTAATCTGCAGCTGACCAGAAGTAGACTGCTGCATTCTGCGTCTCGTGAATGAATGGAGCTAGCCAAGGCCTCGCCCATCCAAATACACAAAATTTCTCCACATGCGCCCAGGTCGAGGAGGTTAGCATCCCTTATCGGTGTATAGTAACATATTTGAAAGTGTTGTAATAGCAGGCAGTTAAGAAGAACAAGAAAACGGTGGTTTTTATGCATGATGGAGCTCCAGACAGATGGAGTCCGAGGCATTTTACATAGATCAACTATGCTACCAATTTTAAAATATTGTTGTAGTGTTTGGGATCAGTACTAGGAGGGTATTAGTAAGAGAGAACATAAACACACAAGTAGTAGGACTACGTATGTGCCACCCCACTCTCCATTGTTGCCAAATTTATTCAAGATGGCGGCGATGACTTCATCCAAGATGGCGGGATGTAGACTTGGGAATATCGATTGACGTCATCCAAGATGGCGGATTTTGGCGGGAAAATAGGCCAATTGTGCTACATCCACTAACCTAAGCTCCAGAAAAGAAGGCGGCAGTTTTGAATTTTAGCGGGAAAATAGGAAAATTGTGCTACGTCCACTAACCTAAGCCTCCAGAAGAAAAAATGGCGGGAAGTTTGAATTCCAAAAGGATAATACATGCAAAAACTGTACTTATCTCTGTTATTATTGATTGTCATTCATTAACGTTTATTATCATTTATTATTATTTATTATCGTTTATTATTATTGACCTGCCACCACTAGAAAATTCCCTCCAAAATCAAATTCCAACACGATAATGGCTGCAAAACCTTACTTTTGTTTATTATTATTCATTATTATTTATTAACATTCATTATCATTCATTGTCATTTATTATCATTCATTATCATTTATTATTATTATTATTATTTATTATTACAGGCCTACCTCCACTAGAAAATTGCGCCAAATTCAAATTCCACCACGGTAATGTCTCGAAAACTGTACATCAATTTATTATTATCATTTATTATTTACTCAAGATATCCGATTTTCTCGGCAAGAAAGCCATTTTTTTTTTACATCCATAACAAAAATCTATCACAAGTTCAAATCCCACGTACGAACTTTCTCCGTCACTTATCTTTTTTCACTGGTAGCCTAACATAATCGCGTCAAATAAGAAATTGCTCTTATAGTAACGTAAGTCACGTCCTTTGATTTTGCAGGGGGGAAGGGACTGAAGACTTTATTTCAAGCAGTGCGGTCATCACTTGTTCTCCAACACAGTCAGCACACGCATCTTTGATATCGCAGTGCAGTCACCACGACATCTGCGCTCCAACTGAATTAGTTCACATCCTCGCCACCCCCTGGCCAGCGCGCAGAGACACTGCCGACACCTGTCACGTGAGGCGGCAGCCCGCGCTGGACTGCCGGTACGCTAGGGGCGAGCCCAGCGATCGCTCCCACGTCGTAAACATGTTTTCGCTGGACACGCTGGAACTTGCCGAGTTTGACGTCACAGCGGTCCCTTGTCCGCTCACCACGTGTATTCGTCGCCTCCGCACATTTCCCGCCAAAATTGTTTGCCTCAGAGTTGAATCACACAACGGTCGGCTGTTCCCTGCCACACTTTTGGCGCCAAAGTTGTTTTCCTGGGCACGTTCAAACCTGTCGATGCCGACCGCTCGCCGTCCACCACGTGTCCCTGTGTGAGTGAGAACGCAGTGCTACACTTTTGGCGGCAAAGTTTCCTCGACAATGGAATCTACCATGACTATATAACAGCACGTTTGGACCGCACTAGAATACTCGCTAATTGACTCTCTCGCGCGCGCGCATAATAACTGTACAATCGCTGTGCCGCTGCCCCGCTTACGTCACACGTCCTCCATACACGCGACGGACATAGTCTTCCGTAAATACCTAAGTACTTCATTCCATTTCTTTTTTAATCATATTAAATAATTCAATTTACAATTTCATATGTGTATGCAAATGTGTTCAACTGCCTAATTTCAACTACTTTTCGAGGACCAGACAGCCACCTCTTCCTAGGAACCAGCGCCGAGTTTGAGTTCTGGCAGTAAAGAAAAGTCACTTCTGCTTTCTCCACCAACCTAACAAAACTGTTGTAAATAAAGGGCACTTGTATTAACCTCAGGAACCCGACCGCCACGTCCTCCTAGGAACCAGCGCCAAGTTTGAAATCCGCCATTAAACGAAGCTCACTGGCGCTTCCGCCACCAACCTAAGAAAATTGTTGCAAACCAAGCTCATCACCGCTAAACTAAGCCACCAGCACTCAACCTCTTCGTACACGTTTTGGGTAAAAGGACTCACCCTGCACTAGGCTCATGGATGGAGGAACCAATTTACTTTATTTAGGAATGGAGTATATGTATCACACCAACATGTTCCACACCATACAGACCTGCAAAACACTCCTACATAACTCATTTATGGTTCAAATGGCTATGAGCACTATGGTACTCAACTGCTGAGGTCATTAGTCCCCTAGAACTTAGAACTAGCTAAACCTAACTAACCTAAGGACATCACAAACATCCGTACCCGAGGCAGGATTCGAACCTGCGACCGTAGCGGTCTTGCGGTTCCAGACTGCAGCGCCTTTAACCGCACGGCCACTTCGGCCGGCATAACTCATTTATAATGTTCTAGACACACACTTGCTAATTGTAAACAGTTAAAAACAACTCATAGCCCAGCCTACAGACATGCGAACCGCTCGTAAATAATGCAAAACATTTACGTACAAATAGCCAAACAACTGCTAATTTTCGTAAATAATTTCAGTGCAAAGGCTGATGGAAGGAGGAACGAGTGTACATTATTTATTTGCTACATATCTTTTTGAAACTTTTACTCCTCATAGGTTTCGATATGTAAGGCTGACATAATGCAGTTTCTGAACTCCAGTAGTGCACTACACTTGGCAACACAACCACACCCATCAAGATATTCATTCCAATCCAGACCTGTAACTCCTCTACAGATAAATTTGTCCAGTTATTTGTCTACTCACTCACATCCTGACCAGATTGCCGTTATTGCGCAAGAAACAGCTCAGACTGCGCTGTGCTGCTCGGGGAAGTAAGGAAGGACTGCACTCTATTTATTTCAAGCCCTTTTATTTAGTAGAGGAGTATATTTGCCACAAAACACCCGCACTGATCCGACTGTGGTCATCTGACACAGCCCACAAGCACGTAAACAGCTCCTAATTTCACCACACAATAGCAAACAGCTCTTAAATAATACAGTAAACAATATCAGCAGACGAGCTCTGTACCCTTAAACTCTCCAAATAGAGCACAGCACAGTGCACAGACATGCTCGCAAAATAGTGCAACAGACGCGCCCAATCACCCACAGCTGCGAAACCGACCAAAAGTCTCTGCTCCCCCCCCCCCCCCCAAACATGACTTCAACACAGTCGCATTCGCGCCTAACGCCGGAGAAATTGATATCGCCTATGCGCCTTAGATTACGCTCCAAGGCAGGCCCAGGCCTCGCGCGCGCGAGCGTGCGGTCGGCTGCAGGAGGGCGTTCCAGAGCCTTCACTCAAGTTCAGCTTCTGAGCGCTCGTGACAGCCGACCACAAAGGGCACCCCGCCTCACACACGTGAAAGTTGCATTGTTCTTCTCATGTATACCGGCGGCGTCTCAGGTCTGGACCTACCTTCACGTCTATTGTCAGAATAGCTCATAGCTCGTTGACACACACGATTAACGCGGCCGGGAAAACATTTATTACTCGCATGCAACCGAGATGGTGACGGAAAACCAATCACTCTGATCTGCGCTGCAGGCGCGTGTAATCATTGAGGACACTCTATTTATTTTTTCGAACAACTTATTTAACCATACAGTATATCTATCACGCTATCACAAAAAACCCTCCCAGATGTGCCCTGGGCCATGTTGCACAGCCCACAGACATGCACCCAATCATAATTTCAGTACACACTATAGCAAACTCTACTAAATAATTCCTCACACAGATGTGTAGATACGCTCAGTACTCGTAAACTATCCTAATAACGCATAGCACAGCCTGCAGATTCGCTCGCAAAATAACTCAGCAGACGTGCGCAGGTACCCTCCCACTCTGCACCCCGCCCACAGGATCGTGAAGTCACCCATCCATCTGATGTCAGACCTCGCACAGCCCCTGCTCGGCTTCCGCAAGCGTGAGTTGGCGCTGTCAACGCGCTCGTCAGCGGTCAAAGCACACACATACGTCCGCCCAGGACCGCGATGCGTCACAATTCAGAGCCACGACCACCGAACGAGGGGTGAAAGTCAACTTTATATCAACGTAGCATATTTCCAAAGTGCAGCCTCCATACGCTAGACACATCATAGCAGCGCATGTCTTTACCTCCTATGACACTGCAGCACACTGCGCATTGCTCCTCACACGACATTACCCGGTCCTTTAACTAAACATAACTACACATCCCTGCTCTCGCCTCGTCGCGTGACCAGCCATCTAAAACCTTCTCAATATTAATCTTACTTTACAACATTAAAAAAAAAAAGATCTAATTTACACCTCCCACCGCACCTAACCTCACACCTGTCCCACCATCAACATACGCAAACGTCCTCAACCCTATCTTGACACTCATATATCACCCCACAAACCATGTCCATCAATCAATTTACCATTCTCATCCCCTCTTTTCGAATTACACACATAGCCTCTATCTAAACACCAATCAACTCATCTTTCTTGCACTTTCAACAGTAAAATTAATTTTACACACACCCAGAAATACCAAACGCAATTAATGAGTCAAACTTTTATACAGAGCATCAAGCACATACCACACTCCCACCAACATTCAAAGCCTGGTCAATATTTACAACCTCCCCCTTGAATTAAATATTATTACCATTGCCGCAACATTCCTCCAGCGCTCGATTTGTACCTATTTTTCCGCTATTGACTGTTGTCACTAGCGGTCGAATATCACTATCTATAGATTGCATAAATTTCCACATAAAAAAAATCTCGCCCCGCCATTCAGAGACTCATATACCCGAACACACTATTCAACTATCACTTGTTCTTATCTAATAACTCATCCATCAGGTCGGGGGGCAAGGTCACCCCTTTCTTTCTTTCTTTCTTTCAGCAACAGACAGCTATTTTTTTTACAGTGGTGGCTAAATTGCGCCATCAACTTAACATCACTATTCGCGAAACGTATCTTCAAATACTTAAAGACACTTACTCAATTACACAGCAGTCCCGATGAGGACATGACCTTCAATATTACATTTCTTAATCCAATAACCACCGAAACAAGTACTAAATGCTCAAACTAATCCCATAGCGCCTTACAAAGCTAGTCTCTGAGCGCCGCCAGCGGCATGTCAAAGCCACATAGCTGTCCATCTAAACAGCCGTCCACTCAGCCCCCAGGACCAGAATGCTGAAGTGGGCTCTCCCTATACCTGCTCTCCAGCTATTGTCTAACGACATACAGTGCGCAAATGGATTCCTGAATAGCGCAGATCTCTATCTTCTCCTTGCATCTCCAACAGCATATGTAAACAGTGTCTCCCCCAGCCAGCGAACCAGACGTCATTCACCCTTCACTGAAACACTCGCATATATAAAATCATATTCACTCCTGTCAAAACTCACTTAATAATAAAAAAGCATTCTCCCTTTCTAAGCATAGATGAGTATGCATTTATCTTCACCCATCCGATCTCTGCAATTTAAGGAGGAGAAAGACATATCTATTACCTTCTCCAACCTTTCTATAAACAGGACGATCTCAGTTACTACAACAGGACCTTGTTTTGACCATTCGCCGGAAATGCGCGCAATGTTGTACGCCTCAAACTAGGTACAAGTACACAGATCCTCAACACCCTATCATCTTTATCCTGTACCATCAAACAGTGAAAAAGTCACGAAGGCACCAATGCGATCCACCTCCAGTGCGGTCAAACGGTATTCACAATACTCCCCCCGAATATCTCAGAGTGCGACCATTCAAGAATTCCTAACAGCTCGCCAAGTCCGACACCTCAAACTACATTTGCCTATATGAACAAGATCATATTAAATATACACACGCTGCAGAGACCCCTTTAAAGTTTGATCGCCCATACTCTAAGCGAATGAGAAGCTGCCTCTGGCCCTTGTTCAAACAGTGTTTTCTAACACGCTTTTGCACATTGCCAAGCATTTCGTCTTTCTGCCGCGACTTCGAAGTCAGTGTCTGATTCTAAACAGACATTAACACGGACTGATTCACGGCCTCTCACAGGAAACTATACCTTGCACCTTGTAAATCATATTCTTACAGTCGATAGCACAACACTGAATGATTTTAAATAAAGGACAGCCACAACACAAGGAAACTAGAAGAGACTGCTGGCGTTGTAGTGACTTCCCTCGAAAGTGATTGACCACCTCTACATTTAAACACATATGTCGCAGTGACCGAATAGTTTATAACTCTGCGTACCATTTCTAGTGGTTCAAATGGCTCTGAGCACTATGGGACTTAACATCTATGGTCATCAGTCCCCTACAACTTAGAACTACTTAAACCTAACTAACCTAAGGACAGCACACAACACCCAGCCATCACGAGGCAGAGAAAATCCCTGACCCCGCCGGAAATCGAACCCGGGAACCCGTGTGTGGGAAGCGAGAACGCTACCGCACGACCACGAGATGCCGGCCCATTTCTAGTGATTGGTCATTTTTGCACACAAGTACGGGATCACCATTTTCGGTGCAAGCAACCCCGGAAGTTGCGGTCCATCAATCAAAATTCGTCTCCCAACACAAGCAAGCATTGTCAGTCAATCATTATGTCGTACCCAATGCACAGACCCGATGGATAAGACACCTCCGATCTACTGTAATATTATCCATCATAGCTGATATCGCGAAAAATTTTACCGTAAGTCCAACACTGGCCAGTCATGTGACAGCTTGTTTTCTTAATTTCAGTATCATAGCTAAACCATACATCCTCTACTTTGCAAGTATCATTGCAAACATTCATAGATGTCCGCTCAGCACGTTCATTCACACTTAGTTCTCAAACACATTAAGACGATCAAATTATACCAGACAACGCTGTACATATTTCTAAGACCTCGCACATAGTATTCGATCAATCTCTCTGCATATGGCGATCACAGAGCTATCTGGTCCTCTTACATTAAAAGATCATCCTCACCTCGGTATTGACCAACCTACCCCGCAACATCACTACCCAATTATTGCTTAACCGAGGAGACGAATACAGCTACACTCCATGTCTCTTGACGGAATAGAGCGTTCCTAGTCCTAAACCCTCCAAGTGCACCACATTTCTCGAAATGTAACCAAGTATTGGAGCTTAGCACACCATATCGATTTATAGTAACATATCTCAAAGTGCCTTAATTTAATAGCATACAGTTAAGAAGAACAAGTTCAGAGCGATATTTATACACAACGTAGTTCGATACATTTTTAAGTAAATCATCCAATCTATCATGTGTAAAGTATTGTTCTAGAGTCCATGATCGGTGCATCGAAGGTTCCGGTAGGAGAGAGAGAGAGAGAGAGAGAGAGAGAGAACATAAACACACACACACTCCTAAGACTAGAACGTTCAGCACTTAAAAACGGGCAATAATCTTAGATCGCTTACTTTTCCGTCCTGTCAGACATAACTCCTTCTCCCCGGTCACCCTACGCTGAGCTATTTCTACCCCAATGGTAAAACTTTTCCTTTCAATGATACGAGCCCAATATAGCCCTGCGGACACGTCTAGTGCCCAATGATCACACCAGATCACAAGTCGGAAATAATACTATGACTCCATCAGGTCTATATAAAAATGATAGTTATTAGCAGCCGGTACATCCTACAAGCAAACAGATACGCATAACAGCAGCGTTCAACATGTGAAAATTACAAGTCATCCCGTCACCAACTCTGTAAACACCCGTCTGTCGGGTAAGTGTCTACACAATGATTACAGCCCCTCACAAAAACCCACAGCTAACTTAGTAATGACGCTGAAGTCTCGATTTTACACCAAGCATGCGAGAGGGTGGGGATCGCGTAACCAAAGTGTGTTTAGAGGAATGTGTCAACTTTCATCACACATGAGACGGAAGTCCTCTGATGACCGACGGGTTCACCGTTAACCATCGCAAGTAGACAGTGGTTTAAACCACATACCGAACACGTAACCGCATACGACTAGAACGCTGGCTATGTCACGTGACTAAAGCATCCAAATAGAATACTGGAAAAAATCTACCTTCACCAACTTGTCCTTCTCTAGAATAAATCAGTCAACGTTTGAATCGTACCTAGTGGCAGCTCTGTCTCAATCGATCATCCCTTACACCCTCTGGTATCATTTAACACAGATGCGAGTTTATTCGGACTGACAGTCCATCGCGGTAACCACTCAGTTACCGGGGGCGGACAGTTATTATATAAGAGCAAGTGATAGTAGAATAGTGTGTTCGGGTATATGAGTCTCTCATTGGCGGGGCGAGATTTTTTTTATGTGGAAATTTATGCAATCTATAGATAGTGATATTCGACCGCTTGTGACAACAGTCAATAGCGGAAAAATAGGTACAAATCGAGCGCTGGAGGAATGTTGCGGCAATGGTAATAATATTTAATTCAAGGGGGAGGTTGTAAATACTGACCAGGCTTTGAATGTTGGTGGGAGTGTGGTATGTGCTTGATGCTCTGTATAAAAGTTTGACTCATTAATTGCGTTTGGTATTTCTGGGTGTGTGTAAAATTAATTTTACTGTTGAAAGTGCAAGAAAGATGAGTTGATTGGTGTTTAGATAGAGGCTATGTGTGTAATTCGAAAAGAGGGAATGAGAATGGTAAATTGATTGATGGACATGGTTTGTGGGGTGATATATGAGTGTCAAGATAGGGTTGAGGACGTTTGCGTATGTTGATGGTGGGACAGGTGTGAGGTTAGGTGCGGTGGGAGGTGTAAATTAGATCTTTTTTTTTTTAATGTTGTAAAGTAAGATTAATATTGAGAAGGTTTTAGATGGCTGGTCACGCGACGAGGCGAGAGCAGGGATGTGTAGTTATGTTTAGTTAAAGGACCGGGTAATGTCGTGTGAGGAGCAATGCGCAGTGTGCTGCAGTGTCATAGGAGGTAAAGACATGCGCTGCTATGATGTGTCTAGCGTATGGAGGCTGCACTTTGGAAATATGCTACGTTGATATAAAGTTGACTTTCACCCCTCGTTCGGTGGTCGTTGCTCTGAATTGTGACGCATCGCGGTCCTGGGCGGACGTATGTGTGTGCTTTGACCGCTGACGAGCGCGTTGACAGCGCCAACTCACGCTTGCGGAAGCCGAGCAGGGGCTGTGCGAGGTCTGACATCAGATGGATGGGTGACTTCACGATCCTGTGGGCGGGGTGCAGAGTGGGAGGGTACCTGCGCACGTCTGCTGAGTTATTTTGCGAGCGAATCTGCAGGCTGTGCTATGCGTTATTAGGATAGTTTACGAGTACTGAGCGTATCTACACATCTGTGTGAGGAATTATTTAGTAGAGTTTGCTATAGTGTGTACTGAAATTATGATTGGGTGCATGTCTGTGGGCTGTGCAACATGGCCCAGGGCACATCTGGGAGGGTTTTTTTGTGATAGCGTGATAGATATACTGTATGGTTAAATAAGTTGTTCGAAAAAATAAATAGAGTGTCCTCAATGATTACACGCGCCTGCAGCGCAGATCAGAGTGATTGGTTTTCCGTCACCATCTCGGTTGCATGCGAGTAATAAATGTTTTCCCGGCCGCGTTAATCGTGTGTGTCAACGAGCTATGAGCTATTCTGACAATAGACGTGAAGGTAGGTCCAGACCTGAGACGCCGCCGGTATACATGAGAAGAACAATGCAACTTTCACGTGTGTGAGGCGGGGTGCCCTTTGTGGTCGGCTGTCACGAGCGCTCAGAAGCTGAACTTGAGTGAAGGCTCTGGAACGCCCTCCTGCAGCCGACCGCACGCTCGCGCGCGCGAGGCCTGGGCCTGCCTTGGAGCGTAATCTAAGGCGCATAGGCGATATCAATTTCTCCGGCGTTAGGCGCGAATGCGACTGTGTTGAAGTCATGTTTGGGGGGGGGGGGGGGGGGGGAGCAGAGACTTTTGGTCGGTTTCGCAGCTGTGGGTGATTGGGCGCGTCTGTTGCACTATTTTGCGAGCATGTCTGTGCACTGTGCTGTGCTCTATTTGGAGAGTTTAAGGGTACAGAGCTCGTCTGCTGATATTGTTTACTGTATTATTTAAGAGCTGTTTGCTATTGTGTGGTGAAATTAGGAGCTGTTTACGTGCTTGTGGGCTGTGTCAGATGACAACAGCCGGATCAGTGCGGGTGTTTTGTGGCAAATATACTCCTCTACTAAATAAAAGGGCTTGAAATAAATAGAGTGCAGTCCTTCCTTACTTCCCCGAGCAGCACAGCGCAGTCTGAGCTGTTTTTGCGCAATAACGGCAATCTGGTCAGAAAGTGAGTGAGTAGACAAATAACTGGACAAATTTACCTGTAGAGGAGTTACAGGTCTGGATTGGAATGAATATCTTGATGGGTGTGGTTGTGTTGCCAAGTGTAGTGTACTACTGGAGTTCAGAAACTGCCTTATGTCAGCCTTACATATCGAAACCTATGAGAAGTAAAAGTTTCAAAAAGATATGTAGCAAATAAATAAAGTACACTCGTTCCTCCTTCCATCAGCCTTTGCACTGAAATTATTTACGAAAATTAGCAGTTGTTTGGCTATTTGTTCGTAAATGTTTTGCATTATTTACGAGCGGTTCGCATGTCTGTAGGTTGGGCTATGAGTTGTTTTTAACTGTTTACAGTTAGCAAGTGTGTGTCTAGAACATTATAAATGAGTTATGTAGGAGTGTTTTGCAGGTCTGTATGGTGTGGAACATGTTGGTGTGATACATATACTCCATTCCTAAATAAAGTAAATTGGTTCCTCCATCCATGAGCCAAGTGCAGGGTGAGTCCTTTTACCCAAAACGTGTACGAAGAGGTTGAGTGCTGGTGGCTTAGTTTAGCGGTGATGAGCTTGGTTTGCAACAATTTTCTTAGGTTGGAGGCGGAAGCGCCAGTGAGCTTCGTTTAATGGCAGATTTCAAACTTGGCGCTGGTTCGTAGGAGGACGTGGTGGTCGGGTTCCTGAGGTTAGTAGAAGTGCCCTTTATTTACAACAATTTTGTTAGGTTGGTAGAGAATGCAGACGTGACTTTTCTTCACTGCCAGAACTCAAACTCGGCGCTGGTTCCTAGGAAGAGGTGGCTGTCTGGTCCTCGAAAAGTAGTTGAAATTAGGCAGTTGAACACCTTTGCATACGCATATGAAATTGTAAATTGAATTATTTAATATGATTAAAAAAGAAATGGAATTAGGTACTTAGGTATTTACAGAAGACTATGTCCGTCGCGTGTATGGAGGACGTGTGACGTAAGCGGGGCAGCGGCACAGCGATTGTACAGTTATTATGCGCGCGCGCGAGAGAGTCAATTAGCGAGTATTCTAGTGCGGTCCAAACGTGCTGTTATATAGTCATGGTAGATTCCATTGTCGAGCAAACTTTGCCGCCAAAAGTGTAGCACTGCGTTCTCGCTCGCACAGGGACACGTGGTGGACGATGAGCAGTCGGCATCGACAGGTTTGAACGTGCCCAAGGAAACAAATTTGGCGCCAAAAGTGTGGCAGGGAACAGCCGACCGTTGCGTGATTCAGCTCCGAGGCAAACAATTTTGGCGGGAAATGTGCGGAGGCGACGAATACACGTGGTGAGTGGACAAGGGACCGCTGTGACGTCAAACTCGACAAGTTCCAGCGTGTCCAGCGAAAACATGTTTACGACGTGGGAGCAATCGCTCGGGTCGCCCCTAGCGTACCGGCGCAGACGTTGAGGTGACTGCACTACGATATCAAAGATGTGTGTGCTGACTGTGTTGGAGAAGAAGTGATGACTGCACTGCTTGAAATAAAGTCTTCAGTCCCTTCCCCCCTGCAAAATCAGAGGACGTGACTTACGTTACTATAAGAGCAATTTCTTATTTGACGCGATTATGTTAGGCTACCAGTGAAAAAAGATAAGTGACGGAGAAAGTTCGTACGTGGGATTTGAACTTGTGATAGATTTTTGTTATGGATGTAAAAAAAAAATGGCTTTCTTGCCGAGAAAATCGGATATCTTGAGTAAATAATAAATGATAATAATAAATAGAAGTACAGTTTTCGAGACATTGGAATATGAATTTGGCGCAATTTTCTAGTGGAGGTAGGCCTATAATAATAAACAATAATAATAATAAATGATAATGAATGATAATAAGTGACAATGATTGATAATGAATGTTAATAAATAATAATGAATAATAATGAATAATAATAAACAAAAGTAAGGTTTTGTAGCCATTATCGTGTTGGAATTTGATTTTGGAGGGAATTTTCTAGTGGAGGCAGGTCAATAGTAATAAATGATAGTAAATAATAATAAATGATAATAAATGTTAATGAATGATAATCAATAATAATAAAGATAAGTACAGTTTTTGCATGCATTATCCTTTTGGAATTCAAACTCCCCGCCATTTTTTCTTCTGGAGGCTTAGGTTAGTGGACGTAGCACAATTGGCCTATTTTCCCGCCAAAATTCAAAACTGCCGCCATTTTTTATGGAGCTTAGGTTAGTGGACATAGCACAATTGGCCGATTTTCCCGCCAAAATCCGCCATCTTAGATGACGTCATGCGATATTCCCAAGTCTACTTGCCGCCATCTTGAATGACGTCATCGCCGCCATCTTGAATAAATTTGGCAACAATGGAGAGTGGAGTGGCACATACTTAGTCCTACTACTCACACGCACTCCTAAGGCTACACGGTTCTACACTTGAAAGAGGCTATAATGTCAGATCGCTTCAGTTTCTGACCTATCAGTCGAATGCAGCACTGTTAATATCCCAATGTAAGAAATATATTTCCAGCGCATGACATACATCCATCTTGCAGGTTTCTCTATGATAAACTATGGTAACAAACTGTAAAATGAAAAATCTACTTCCTTAAAACATTGGCTCTGTGTGATACATGCACAATATAACTTTCAAGAGATGTATAGCGTCCACTGTTCACATCCAGTCATGGTTCAGAAGTTATACTATGCCCACATCAGTCCTGTTTAAAATGATCGTTAGTAACGGAGAATACCTCTTTCAGCGAACCAGATGAACGCATAGCAGCGGCGTCCGACATGTGAAATTACAGGTCATGCCGCCACGAACTCTGTAAACAACACATCTTCAAGCAAATATATACATGGGGATTGTAGTGTCTCACAAATTCCTATCTCTATCTTAGAATCATCTTAGCTATGAAAGTGAAATTTCGATTTTATACCCAAGATGTGACAGGGAAATGGAGTACAACGCATAAATTTTCGTTCTTTTAGAGGAATGTGCCGCAACAGGATGGTCACGTTTCATCACACATAAGATGAAAGTCCTCTGATGACCAAGAGGTTTGCTGTTAACGATAGAAAGTAAACAGTGATCTAAGTCACATACGGAACATGCGGTTGTATACAAGTTAAATGCAGGCTATGTCATGCCACTGACGCATCCTGACAGAACAGCGGAAAAATGCTCAAATAACCTGCAGCAACATCTCCCGCTCTAGAATGCATCATCAGTCTGCCATTAAATTGTACCTCGTTACAGCTCCATCTCAATCAATCACTCTGTCCACTCTCTGTTGTCCTTTAACGCAGATGCATGTAAGTTGGATGGTTCTCTATTTTCATGAAAAGCGTCAAATACAGTAGTCAACTCGCGTGTACCACTGCTACCTCAATAGATAGACAGTATAATGCTGCCTCAACGGAACAAACGACAAATGTTTTCCTGGTTCACTCACTTCCATGTCGACGTTTTCTCGGATTCCTGTTGCTGGCATTACTTGTTCCCATGTACAAATTGTTCTGCGCCAACCAGAAGACACGCAAGTACATCCGCAATTTCACCACATTTCGGTGTATATTCCCTCAATATATACGAATTTTCATAATTTTTTGCAATTCTATCGATTTTATGTCACTTCTACCCATGCAACCTTGACTTACCTCTCGTTCCGTGTTCTAAAACTGCTTGTAAATCTGATACAGCTGTCAACATGCAGCGCAAATGCACTATTTTTCTGATCGGTAGGCATAGTATAGCACTGTACTCGATTGCATCCAGTCGCCTCCACCCACATATTCCACATTTTCAGTGTGTTTTCTGTGTTTCCTGTGTGTCTGTGTATGTACATGCGTCGCGGACGGCTCCCAGGACCAGTCCTTCCGCTGGTGGGCCCAACGTCGAACACAGAACACATCTTCAGACGTAACATGTGGTTATTCACTGAGAATACACCCTGTATTATTCTAGGAAGCATTTCAACAGATTTCTATAGCGTCTTCATTGGGGGACTTGGCTGTTATTTACATAGACATGTGACGCCAGTGTAACATTGAGAACCTTTTAGCTGCATCTGCGAGGGTGAATTGCAATGCAAATGTCTCTTTCAGCACTGAACCGGCAGGTACGCCTCAGCCACAGTGGTTAGGTGAACACGTTTCCATCCAGAGGGTGACTTGGCTCTTATTTACATAGACATGGACGTCAGTATAACACTCAAAGCATTGTCATTGTATACTTGGAAATAGGCAATACTTTCACCTGCTGGCTGTAGGCGGCAGTGGCCTGAGAGCAATCTCGCGCCCCTGCGTTCATCTCTCTGGTGGCGGCTCGTGTCTGGAGTCGGTGGCGTTGGCGAGTGTGCATGTTGGAACCTTTGTAGGGAAACGTTTGCTGATAAGTCACGGTTGACGATAGTTCGACAGTGATTTTACGTGCAATGGGTGTTTGTGCACTGCATTATTCTCGGCTGTATGAGCGTTGTGATTGTGTTTGCAGAGCGTTACATATGCATTATTTTGACAATTTACGAGTTGTTTGCGTGTCTGCACAACAGTGTACTGCATTATTTCGATAATTTCCGAGTATCTTGCAGGTCTGTATGCTGTGCAATACATTATTTGAACAGTTTAGAACTAGTGATTTTGCTTTCAGAGCGTTATACATGCATTATTTTGACAATTTAGGAGTTGTTTGAGTGTCTGCACATCAGTGTACTGCATTATTTCGCTGACTTATGAGTAGTTTGCAGGTCTGTAGGCTGTGTATTGTGACCCCAAGCATGTCAGAGTGAGTGTTTTGTATCAGTGTAATAAATAAACTACGTGAAATCCATCCCTAAGTAAACTGTTCTGAAATAAATTAAGGACACTCCTTCCCATCCAGCAGCACAGAACAGGCTGAATCCTTTTCCTGCCATTTTCCCCCAGACCACAATGGAACAACAGCGCCCTCTGGTGGCAGTACTGCGTACTAGGTCAGTTGCACTTTGGACCTCATGGTGAACATATTCGATGGAGGTACTGCCTATGACAACTCAAATTGTTTAACTAAATACTGCCTGCAAAAAATAAAGACTAACATTCATTCTATCCAGCAGCACAGCACAGATTGAGTCCTTTTCCCGCCAATTTCAAGGATGTGGTGGCGGCCAGATCTAGTGGAGGTAGGCCAAGTGACGTTTTCTCCTGCCATTTTCTTAGGTTAGTGGAAGTAGCCCAATTGACCTATTTCCCGCAAAAATATGAATTTTCCGCCATGACAGCACTGTGACATTGCCATATTTATCGCCTCCATCTTGAATCCACCGTCTTGAATAAATCTGGCAACAATGCAACCTGGGGTGGTGCCGCCCTTGTCCTACCACTTATGTCTTGTGGAAACGCGTTCATTGTAATGCCACTCCCCCTGCCTGTGGCGAACCAAAATAGGGCCTTTATTTTGAAACAAACAGAGCCTAGATTCCTCTGAAAACACTGTCTGATGCCATTGCTGTCCGCAGTGACGTCGTTCCATACACCACTGCCGTCTAGCATGTTTCTGCTCATTCGTGAATGATAGGCAGAGAAATGGACGACGTGCACACAACCCATTTCATGATAAACAGCGAGGGACTGTCACCCCTGATAGTGTACAATGTGTTACACTGCTGCAACAGAGCCGAGAAGGATACAGATCTGTCCTGCAATGCCATTAGGTAAGGTGTCGATCTTCTCGGGACCAAGGGGGGGGGGGGGGAGGTCTGGGTGGTGCAACCTGACCCACCTTGTCTTGTTCTATGACCTTCCATGACCATGAACCATTGTGCACACACCCCATATATATATATATATATATATATATATATATATATATATATGTGTGTGTGTGTGTGTGTGTGTGTGTGTGTGTGTGTAGTTTTTCTTCACCTGCTGCTGCTAGTCCCATGTCCAATAGATTGTAAATAAAGAAAATTATCAGAACGACATAATTAAAATGTAAATATTATAAGAGACTGAAAAATTTTAAATAACAGGTCCACAAAAAAGTTTGCACAAGTTATTTTGATAATTTGTATTGTAAAGAATGTCAATCAACCACAGGTTAATTTGCTACAACATTGTTATTATTTCCCAACCCTTTCCGTACTGTTAGAAAATTATTGAGTGTAGCAAACCGCATCCTCTCCCTGTCGTATCCAATACTAGAATGGAGTTACCCATTCAAGTGCTTTTATAATAATATCAGGACAGGAGGAGTAGAGGGAACTTGGAGAATGATCTTGAGTATACCTAGTGCAGTTACTTTGTGAGAACTCTGATACTGCCTCTCAATTTCAAGTGTAACCTGATACTTTAAGTCCTTATCAGGTGCGTTGGCGGGCCTTGAGAGGAGGAGGGCAGCGTGATCTTTAATCTGCCTTCATATTTCCAAGGTCAAGTGTAACCTGACTCCTGAAGTGCCTCAGGTGCATGGGCAGACATAGAAGGAGGGTAGGGGAAGGGTGTGTGGACAGGATGTGAAACCTTATGCTCATGGACAAGGCCAACTAACACGTCCAATTTGCATTGTGTGTAACCTAATACCCCTTCTCAACGCCATTTATATCCAGTATGCCTAAGGTCAAGTGAAACCTGACACCAGAGGTCATTATTAGTTGAGTGGGCAGGCCTGTGGTAGTGGGTCACCTAGAGGCTAGACTTGTATACCCAATTGTATAGCCTGACACCGGAAGTGACATCATCAAAATGATTATAATAAGTACTGGACCAGAACTGGCGATACCAAAACTCTGCAGATAGCACGGGGGTTAACATGGATGACCTTGAATATAACTAGCCATTTGCATAACACCAGAAGTGACCAGTGACCTTGAATTGAATCGAGAATTCGACAGCTGTCACTAATATCCTTCTATCACTTACAGTGGTACCTTATCACTAGAAGATCAGGCTGTCTACCCGTCTTGCCCCTGGTCCCAAACTGGCCTTGTATACTCATGGTCGTCAGATATTTTTATAGACCCCTGCCTGAGCAGCAGTAGTAGCAGAACATTGAAGGGAAACTTGGGGAATATTGCGCATAAATTTCCTGGTCATTTGCTAGCTTCAGGTGGAGATTTCAACTTACCAGTTATAGACTGGAGGACTCAAGTGATTAGGATAGGTAGTAAAGACAAGTAATCATTTGAAATTTTTCTAAGTGGCCTTCCAGATAATTCTGTTGAACATTTAATCGGAGAACTGTCTCATGAAGGTAACATTTTAGACCTGATGGTGAGAGATTCGAACTTTCAGACT
The DNA here is from genome assembly GCF_021461395.2 of Schistocerca americana. NCBI lineage: Eukaryota > Metazoa > Arthropoda > Insecta > Orthoptera > Acrididae > Schistocerca > Schistocerca americana. The sequence continues at coordinate 651,958,579 of NC_060130.1, read as the reverse complement.
CAGTTAGCACAGAACAGGGAATTAGTAATCACAGCGCCATTACAGCATCACTGCATACGGCGATGAAAAGGAATACAAAGAAATATAGTAGGCTCTTTCTGCTTAGCAAGTATGGAAAGAGGGATCTCAGATTAACTGGCAGGTCAGCAAGAAAACTTCATCTCCGGCACTCACTAGGTTAAGCATCAAGGGACAAAGTTACACAACATTGTACTATATGCTGTAGACAAGTATGTCCTGAGAAAAGTTGCGAGAGCTAGAAAAGACCCACTGTCGTTCGACAAATTAAAAAGCTTCAATGCAAATTTAAAAGTAGCCCAAAACAAAAATCAAGCGAACCCAAAATTAGCGTCAGGATGGCCATGCGTGAAACGTGAAACGAATTTGAAAGTAAAATTCTGTCTACCAACTTGACAGAAAATGCTAAGAATATTCGGTCTTATTTTAAATCAATAAACGGACCGAAGCCATCTGTCCAGACGCTCTGTGACCATAATGGAACTGAAACGGAGGATGGCACAGAAAAGGTGGAGTACTAAACGTCTTTTTCCAAAACAGGTTCACAGAGGAAGATGACTCTGCAGTTCCTCCCTTAAGTCGTCGCACAAATGACAGATATCGAAATAAGTGACCGAAGGATGGAAAAGCATGTGAAATCGTTCGGCAGAGGAAAGGCCACTGGAGTTACCAGATACCATTTGCATTCTACATAGAGTGTACAAAAGAACTTCCCCTTCTTCTAGCAGCAGTGTGCCATAGGTATCTAGAAAAACTAAGCATTCCAAATGATGGGAAAAGCACGGGTCATTCCCTTTTTCAAGAAGGATCGTCGAACAGACGCACAAACCTATAGCCCCATATCCCTGACATCGGTCTGTTGTAGAATTACGAAACATGTTTTATGCTTCCTTATTATACCATTCCTGGAGACCGAAAATCGCCTATGTAGGAATAAAGATGGGTTCCGAAAACTGATCGTGTGAAAACCAGCTTATTCGACTGGTTCACGAGACCCAGAAAGTAGTAAGTAACACTGTGTGATCAAAAGAATCCAGACACCCTCAAAAACATAGGTTTTTCATATTAGGTGCATTGTGCTGCCCCCTACTGCCAGGTACTCCATATCAGCGACCTCAGTAGTCATTAGATAGCGTGAGAGAGCAGAATGGGGAGCTCCGCCGAACTTACGGACTTCGAACGTGGTCAGTTGATTGGGTGTCACTTGTGTCATACGTCTGTACGCGAGATTTCCACACTCTTAAACACAGGAGGTTGGCAGCCCTGCAGCCAGGCGGACGTGTGCGTACGCGTAAGTTAAGCGATTAACATTGAAATAAGAGCTAATTTAGTTAATATTACATTTTAGACTAGTGCATTTACTTCTTATCTAATCTATCTATTGAAGGTTTTGCTTTTCTAAACGTGATTAGATCGAAAAGGAAGTATTCCGTAAAGGCCGGCAGTCGCGAGTTTGTTTACATATTTGGGCTTAAATTTCGTACGAGCGTAGATATTTGTTTTTGACTAGACTTAGCTCTTCACAGTTAAATTAATTCGTGTCTCTCTTCCAGAATTTGTGTGGTTAATTAAAAATTTCTGAAGCAAGTTTATAAGTTTCTTTACATTAGTGTTTAGTTACGTATTGGTACAGGTTACGAAACTATTGTGTTGTTGAAGTTATTTTCTGCTTTTGTGTTACTTTTTACTATGAAACCATGTGTGACAAGTGTGGTGGTTGCTGTAGAAATTTGAAAGAGGAGGTGTTCCGTATAGACTGTAGGTTGTGGTTTCATTGGGGCGAGTGCAGCAGAGAGGTAACGAGAGTAGATAATGAGGCTCTTCCATGGCAGTGTAGGTTATGTACAAAGGACAGAAAAATCGCGGAACAGGAGGCAAAGATTTGTGCCCTTAAGGCTGAATTAGAAATCGCGAATTTGGAATTATGTAAGCTAAGGGAGGAAAAGGACTCTGGTGCTGGGAAAAGATAGGAAGCAAAAGGGCGAAAAAGGGAAACAATTGATAAAACTTCTGAAATTCAGTTAGCAAATCAGTTTGGCTTGCTATCTGAAGTAGTGGAGGAAGGGCCTCATTCAGATGTAGTTGAATGTAGGTTGAAGCAGACTACTAGCTTAAAGAAGAAAGACAGGTCGGGATCAAACCAGAATAGGAAAAGAAAACTTCTGCTTATAGGTAGCAGTCATGGTGTGTGCCAACAGCTTCAGGAGAAATTAGAGACAGACTACCAGGTCGCAAGTTTTGTGAAACCAAGTGCTAACCTTAGCCAGGTGACAGAAAACTTAGGTCAGCTATGCAAGGTCTTTGACAAGGAAGATCAGGTAATTATAGTTGGGGGAGCAGGAAACAGCCTGGCTATGAATCCAATATATAGCATCAGGAGTGACCTGGATAAAATAGGAGCTGAAACTGGGCACACGAATGTGGGGATTGTGGAGGTCTTTCAGCACCATGATCAGCTCTGGGTAAACACTGCTGTAAGGCGTGTTAACACTGAGCTGAACGGGATGCTCCAGACACCAGCAAAGTCTCACATAAGAGTTGTTCCAGTTCATGCTATTGGTAGGTGGGGCTATACTACACATGACCTGCACCTTAATAGGAAGGGGAAAGATAAGTTAGCTTCTCTGTTAGCAGACACTGTAAGGGGTCCACAGTCACACAAGAGGTGATCCCTGTGGTTATTGGGACCAGGCAGACAGGTTTTTTAGATTAAAGCCAAATTCCTGACAGACAACAACCAAGGAAAATAGAAGAAAAGAAACTTCTTGCACAGCAAATAGGGATAAAGCTAAGGGCAGTATCAACTTACTTAACCAAAATATCAGGGGAATAAAAAATAAAGTAGATGAGCTGATAATATATATAGATAATCTTAAAAATAAGAATGAGATTGATATACTTTGTCTGAGCACCATGTAACTGTAGGGATGGAAAATGTCAGTATAAATGGGTATAATTCAGCATCTTACACTTGTAGATCTAGTATGGATAAAGGAGGAGCTGCCATTTTCATAAAACAAGGGTATAAATACAGAACTATTCAAGTAAGCAAATTTTGTGTTGATCAGCAGTTTGAGGTTTGTGCATGTGAACTGCAGCTAGATAATGTTGTGTTGATATTAGCAACAGTGTACAGGTCTCCACTATGAGATTGGGAGCTATTCATAAAAAGGTTTGACTCCCTATTATGCTGTCTGCCAAACAAAAAGAAGTTATTAATCTGTGGTGATTTCAATGTTAACTTTCTAAGCAATTCTGACAGGAAAAGTGAACTAGAAGTGTTGTTAACAACATGTAACTTAGAATCAGTGATCAATTTCCCTACATGTATAGCTCAGGACAGTAGTACTCTAATAGATAATGGATTTGTACAGCAAGTGGATGTAGAACAAACACATGCTTTCTGTGTGGTAAATGGATTATCTCACCACGATGCAAAACTGATTAACTTACAAAACCTAGCAGAGTGTACACTTCAGAAACCATTAAGTAAAAGTGTGAGGGTGCTCAACCTGGTATCTATAGATCACTTCAGAGAAAGTTTAGGAAATGTAAACTGGGAAGATGTATATAATGAGCCAAATGCTAATGATAAATGCAGCATAGTTCTTGATAAATTTATATCCCTTTTTAACATTGTTTTCCAAAGAAAATTACTAAATGTAACACCACAAACTTTTCAAAGAAATCTTGGATTATTACAGATATTAAAGTGTCTTCAGAAAGAAAAAGAAAACTCTATGAGACATCAAGAACTAGTAAAGATCCAGAAGTAGTTTTACATTGTAAAAATTATTGTAACATACTGAGAAAAGTTGTAAGGAAATCAAGAAATATGTATGTTAGAGAAGAAATTAACAACTCCAGCAATAAAATCAAATCAATATGGAATGTTGTTAGAAGGGAGACAGGAAAAGTAACCTCTGGGGTAGGTAGTACTACTGTTAAAGAGAATGAGACCATCTTAACCAACAGTACACAGGTAGCCAATGTATTTAACAATCACTTCTTAAGTGTAGGAGAAAAAATGGGTGAGAATAGTTTAAAAGAAAAAGCCAGGCAGTACATGGAAGAGACAGTTTTGAAAAATTTTAGTCAGATTAAGTTTCATCTAACAATCTCTTGTGAAATAAGGAAAATTATTGAAAAATAAATGTGCTGTTGAAGTAGATGACGTCTCTAACAAGCTATTAAAACAATGTGGAGCAATTACAGCTGATGTTTGGAGTCACATATGTAATGCATCACTGAATCAGGGTATTTTTCCAGACAGGTTAAATTACGCCATTGTAAGGCCTCTCTGCAAAAAGGGGGAAACCACAGATGTCAATAATTACCAGCCAGTATCCTTGCTTACAGCATTTTCAAAAATCTTTGAGAAAGTAATGTATTCAAGAGTGGTTAGCCATCTCAACAGTAATGGGATACTCAGTAAATCACAGTTCGGATTTCAGAAATGCTGTTCCACTGAGACAGCAATATACAATTTCACTCACATAATAGAGTCTTTAAATAGTAAAATATCATCAGTAGAAATATTCTGTGACTTATCCAAAGCATTTGATTGTGTGAACCATGACATTATGTTAGAGAAATTACAATTCTGTGGTATCAATGGAACAGCTTATGGGTGGTTTAACTCATATATACAGAATAGGAAGCAAAAAGTCTCTTTATATGCTTCAAGTGATTCAAAGGAGTTTGCCACTTCATCTAACTGGGGTGAAATTACATTAGGTGTTCCACCATGTTCGATCATGAGTCCCCTCCTGTTCTTGATATATGTGAATGACAACCCTTCTTATGTGAAACAAGATGCTGAACTGACAATGTTTGCTGATGATACAAGCATAATTATTAATCCAGTAAAAGAAAGTCCGATAGACAATGATACAAATAAGGTCTTTGGAAAAGTTATTGATTACTTTTCTGCGACTGGACTTGCTCTGAACTTTGAAAAAACACAGTACCTCCAATTTTCTGCTGCAAAAAGTATAATTCCTTCAATAAACATAACAGAAGGAAACGTAGTAGGTGAATATGGATTGGGGGTAAGAAATGAAAGAGGGAGCCATCTGGTGGAATTTTGCACAGAACACAACTTAATCATAGCTAACACTTGGTTCAAGAATCATAAAAGAAGGTTGTATACATGTAAGAAGCCTGGAGATACTGACAGGTTTCAGATAGATTATATAATGGTAAGACAGAGATTTAGGAACCAGGTTTTAAATTGTAAGACATTTCCAGAGGCAGATGTGGTCTCTGACCACAATCTATTGGTTATGAACTGTAGATTAAAACTGAAGGAACTGCAAAAAGGTGGGAATTTAAGGAGATGGGACCTGGAGAAACTGACTAAACCAGAGGTTGTACAGAGTTTTAGGGAGAGCATAAGGGAACAATTGACAAGAATGGGTGAAAGAAATACAGTAGAAGAAGAATGGGTAGCTTTGAGGGGGATGAAGTAGTAAAGGCAGCAGAGGATCAAATAGGTAAAAAGACGAGGGCTAGTTGAAATCCATAGGTGACAGAAGAAATACTGCATTTAACTGACGAAAGGAGAACATATAAAAATGCAGTAATTGAAGCAGGCAGAAAGGAATACAAACGTCTCAAAAATGAGATCGACAGGAAGTGCAAAATGGCTAAGCAGGCATGGCTAGAGGACAAAGGTAAGGATGTAGAGGCTTATCTCACTAGGGGTAAGATAGATATTGCATACAGGAAAATTAAAGAGACCTTTGGAGAAAAGAGAACCACTTGTATGAATATCAAGAGCTCAGATGGAAACCCAGTTCTAAGCAAAGAAGGCAAAGCAGAAAGGAGGAAGGAGTAAATAGAGGGTCTATACAAGGGCGATGTACTTGAGGGCAACGTTATAGAAATGGAAGAGGATGTAGATGAAGATGAAATGGGAATATGATACTGCGTGAAGAGTTTGATAGAGGACTGAAAGACCTAAGTCGAAACAAGGCCCTGGGAGTAGATAACATTCCATTAGAACTACTGACAGCCTTGGGACACAAAATTTACCATCTGGTGAGCAAAATGTATCAGACAGGCGGAATACCCACAGACGTAAAGAAGAATATAATAATTCCAATCCCAAAGGAAGCAGGCGTTTACAGACGTGAAAATTACCGAACTATCAGTTTAATAAGTCACGGCTGCAAAATACTAACATGAATTCTCTACAGAGGAATGGAAAAAAGTGGTAGAAGCCGACCTCAGGGAAGATCAGTTTGGATTCTTTAGAAATATGAGAACACGTGAGGCAATACTGACCCTGCGACTTATTTCAGAAGCTAGATTAAGAAAAGGCAAACCTACCTTTTTAGCATTTGTAGACTTAGAGAAAGCTTTTGACAATGTTGACTGGAATACTCTCTTTCAAATTCTGAAGGTGGCAAGGGTAAAATACAAGGCACGAAAGGCTATTTACAATTTGTGCAGAAACCAGATGGCAGTAATAAGAGTCGAGGGACTTGAAAGGGAAGCAGTGGTTGGGAAGGGAGTGAGACAGGGTTGTAGCCTCTCCCCGATGTTATTCAATCTGTATATTGGGCAAGCAGTAAAGGAAACAAAAGAAAAATTCGGAGTAGGTATTAAAATCCATGGAGAAGAAATAAAAACTTTGAGGTTCACCGATGACATTGTAATTCTGTCAGAGACAGCAAAGGACTTGGAAGAGCAGTTGAACGGAATGGACAGTGTCTTGAAAGGAGGACATAAGATGAACATCAACAAAAGCAAAACGAGGATAATGGAATGTAGTCGAATTAAGTCGGGTGATGCTGAGGGGATTAGATTAGGAAATGAGACACTTAAAGTAGTAAAGGAGTTTTGCTATTTGGGAGCAAAATAACTGATGATGGTCGAAGTAGAGAGGATATAAAATGTAGACTGGCAATGGCAAGGAAAGTGTTTCTGTAGAATAGAAATTTGTTAACATCGAGTATAGATTTAAGCGTCAGGAAGTCGTTTCTGAAAGCATTTGTATGTAGTGTAGCCATGTATGTAAGTGAAACATGGACGATAAATAGTTTGGACAAGAAGAGAATAGAAGCTTTCGAAATGTGTTGCTACAGAAGAATGCTGAAGATTAGATGGGTAGATCACATAACTAATGTGGAGGTACTGAATAGGATTGGGGAGAAGAGGAGTTTGTGGCACAACTTGACTAAAAGAAGGGATCGGTTGGTAGGACATTTTCTGTGGCATCAAGGGATCACCAATTTAGTATTGGAGGGCTGCGTGGAGGGTAAAAATCGTAGAGGGAGACCAAGAGACGAATACATTAAGCAGGTCCAGAAGGATGTAGGATGCAGTAGGTACTGGGAGATGAAGAAGCTTGCACAGGATAGAGTAGCATGGAGAGCTGCATCAAACCAGTTTCAGGACTGAAGACCACAACAACAACAACAGTGTAGACGACCAGGTAGACACAGTGTTCGTTGAGTCATGGAAAGTGTTCGATACCATTTAGCGATGCTACCTAATGAACAAAATACGAGCTCGCAGAAGATCAGACCAATTGAGTGATTTGAGCGATTAAGTAATAGTCTGTCGTCGTCGACAGCTAATGTACGTCAGAGACAAGAGTATTGTTAGAAGTGTGCCAGGGAAGTGTGATAGGACCGCTATTAATTTCTGTATAAATAAATGATTTGGCGGACAGTGTGGGCGCCAATCTGCAGTTGTTTGTTGATGATGCTGTGTTGTACAGGAAGGTGTCGAAGTTAAGTGACTGTAGGAGGATACAAGATAACCTCGGTAAAATTTCTAGTTAGTATGATGAATGGCAGCTAGCTATAAATGTAGAAAAATGCAATTCAATGTAGTTTAATAGAAAAAAATCTGTAATCTTCTAATACAACCCTAGAAGTGTGCTGCTTGACACAGTCACATCTTTTAAATATCTGGGTATAGCGTTGCAAAGCGATATGAAGTGGAACGAGCATGTGAGGATTGTGGTATGGAATGTAAATGGTCGTCTTTCGTTTATTGGGAAAATTTTGGGATGTTATGGTTCACTGTAAAGGAAACCGCATTTGTTACCAGTAGGTTCGAATAAAATGCAAGTATTACGGAGATGTATCAGGAACTCAAATGAGAAACCCTGGAGAGAAGGCGATGTTCTTTTCGATGACCGCTGCAAAGAAAATTTAGAGAACTAGCATTTGAAGCTGACCACAGAACGGTTCTAGTGTCGCCAATGAACATGTCGGGTAAGGACCACGAAGATAAGATAGAAGAAATTAGGGCTCATGTGGAAGTAGATATTCGTTTTTCCCTCGGTCTATTTGTTAGTGGAACAGGGAAGGAAATGACTAGTAATGATACGGGGTACCCTCTGCCATGCACACTATAGTGGCTTGTGGAATATGTATGTAGATGTACACGTTGTTTCTATCAAACAGAACACAGTATATTATTCTCGGTGGAGAGAACTCTTCATACGCAAAAGTAACTTCTTGTGTACTCAAGAGAGTGTTGTAGAATTATTACTTTTCACACTATATGTTAGTGGCTTAGTAGATAACGTCTAAATTTCCAAGGAGCTTTTCGCAGATGATTCTGTCGTGCATAGAGAAGTCACAAAGCTAGAAAATTACAGCGAAATGCCGGAAGATCTGCGGAGGATCAATGCTTCGTGCAGCCAGTGACAATTGACTCTCAACACAAACAAATGTAACATATTGCGAATACACAGACAGAAAGACTCTTTATTGTATGATTACTCGATTGCAGAACAATCATTGGGAGCAGTTACTTTAATAAAATTTCTGAGAGTATGTATAGGGGAAAATTGAAGTGGAACGACAGCATTCAGTTAGTCGCAAGTAACGTAGACGACAGGCGGCTGAGATTCGTCGGAAGAAACCTGAAAAAAAAAATGTAGACCAGAAGAAAAGGAAGTAGCCCACAAAGCACTCGTTTGACAAATACTTGAATGTTGCTCTTCAGTGTGCGACCTTTACCCGATGAGATTGATAGAAGAAATAGAGATGATCCTCAGTAGAGCTGCACGTTTAGTTACAGGCTCATTTAATAAGCACGAAAGAGTCACGGAGATGCTCAACCAGCTGCAGTGGAAGATGCTGCAAGAGAGGCGTTCTGCATTGCGTTGTGGTCTATCGTTAAAGATCCGAGAGCATATGTTCCTAGAAGAATCAGTGGATATAGCTTCCTCCTACTTATATTTCGCGAAAAGACCATGAACGTAAAATTACAGAAATTTGATCCCACAAACACTTCGCGACTGGAACAGGAAACGGGGAAGTGACAATGGTACACAAAGTACCCGCCATCACTCACTGTTAGGTGCCTTGCGGAGTATAGGTTGGTTTAAATATAGATGTAGAACATTTTGTGACGAAATCAGCTTCTGTATTACACGAAAAAAAAACAAATATGGAATCATTTACTCCTCCAGATATAAAAGATGCTAATGAAAATCAATCAAAATATGTGCCACATATTCACAAAGCAGTTCAAAGAGTGCAATGCGCAAACGAAGTATAATCAGGAAGACAATGCTAAGAAACAGGCTGCTCTTTTGAACGAAACCAGAACAAATATGTAAATGTGGAAGGTTTTAAGTCACCCAATAAGAAACCGAGACACGTAATGTGAACTTGTGCTTGTAACCAAGATGGCCGCCGAGTGAGATACAGGTATTTTCTTTGTCCGCTAAAAGAACTTACTTAAGGGGAAATAGTGTCAAATTGAAATTTTCTTTGTTTTGAATACTTGCTGTAGTGTCCTTTCTTGTCACACAACTGAATGTTAGCGTCCCAGCAGCGCTTGTTCTTGAAAAAACTTGTTCTTTAGCTGAAGTCCCGATAATCGCGACATAACCCGAAATTTTGCGTGACATGAACACAAAATATTCTATTCAAGTTTTCTTGATAGTGCAAAATTCGTTTAAAAAAGACAGCTACTACTTTCATTAGTGTATATTGTCGCAATAAAAGTGTAATTAAACGTTTCTAAATCGTATTTAACTAACACATTTCGTATTGTTTATTAGTTTCCGAGTTATAAACGTTTAAAAACCTGACCAAACACGCCTGATAACGTAAATTCTCCAAAAAAAATTAATTACAAATTCATTCTTCTGTCATTGTATCTCTAGATCAGAACAAAAACAACAACCACCGCACATAAGACCTTTGTGTCGTTTTTTGTTTACACACAGCCAATCTCACGTCCTTGACAAATTTAAAACATTCTTTAAACTTAATTATTCTTATGAAACTGACCATGAGTGAGAAATGTGGGAGCTTTTATAGGGTAGTGAGTAGAGGGATTTGTTGCCAATCTTGTAGGAAATATTTTTGACAGGGGGAGGGGGGGGCAATGCAGTGGGGAGAGTGTTGGGAGAACAGAAAAGGCTCTCTCCTGGAACTGCAGCGTATGCAGTAGTAACATTTTGATTGGGGAACAGGAAAGTAAAATCTGTGTCCTCCAGGCACAGTTGGAGGAAGCAAGGAAGGAACTCATAAGTATCATGGGAGATAGGGGGGGGGGGGGGGAGGAGGGTGGTTGAGAACTGGCAGCTGGTACGAGGATAGGAAGAAAGAGAACGCGATGTGACAGTATTACCATCAACACCAAAACAGGTATCTACCACTGCCAGAGTTAAATGGAGAAGAACAAGGAGCAGGAAATGTGCAGTTCACTTCAACTGAGGCCAAGAAGCCTAAGAATGTACAAAGTCTTAGGAAGAAGAAAGTGCTGCTGCTAGATAGTAGCCATGGCCGAGGTGTAGGCCCTCAGTTACAGGAAAGTTTAGGGGCAGCGTACCGGGCCACCAGTATCTTCAATCCAAACACAGGGCTAAGTCATGTGATAGAGGACCTAGGGTCTTTATGTAAGGACTTTACAAAAGAGGACCATGTAGTGATAGTGGGTCGGGCAGGAAACAGTTTGGACAGGAATGGGGCATATGACATAGGTGGTGACCTGGACAAGATAGCTTCCCTGACTCATGGCACCAACGTATACTTTGTTGAGCTGTTCCAGTGTCATGATCGACCACACCTTGGCGGAGCTGTGAGGCGAATAAATGTGGGGTTAGGGATGGCTCTGAGGACAGCCAACTTTGCTCATGTTTCTCTGGTGCCCATCGGGACTATCAACAGATGGTATTTCACTAGGCATTGAAAGTGTAGGGGGTGGATCTCGGGCCACACATGGTCTAATACCTGTTGTCATAGGTAGGAAAAGTAGGTCTTTTTTAGGATAAATCCAGACAACAGGTTCCCCTGCCTAAACAGTATCTCCAGCACTTTAAAAATTACTGAAACGATCACTCACAAGACAGATTTTAACACCTCACATATCACATATACCAGATGTCGCAAAGAAAAACTAACCATTTGAAATAGTAACATGGGGCATTTCACAGGCTTAACAATCCTCCATTAAAACATGCAATCAATAAAAAATAAAATACAACTATTAGAGGTTGAGCTCCAATCTTTGAACTGCACAGTAGTTTGTAATACTGAGCACTGGTACAGAGACACAGAAATCCAACATGTAGTATTATCACTGTATGAAAAGGCAAACTCTTACTGCATAACTACTTCAAGGGATGGAGGATCATGGAAGAAAGTGCTGCTGCTAGATAGTAGCCAGAAAAGGAACACAGTTCAAAGCAAGACATGACCTCATTACAGTAAGTGAAGACAAATACTTTGAAAAATCAACTATTGAATTAACAGGGCTTGATATCACCAAGAAATTAATCATTTTGTGTGTGTATAGATCTCCCAGTGGTAGTGTGGACACTTTTTTCAATAAGTTAACAGATGTTCTAGATATAGTCTCAAGTAGAAAGGTCAACATAATTCTGTGTGGGGACGTTAACACCAACACTAATATCATAAATGACTCCAGCAGCAGCTTCATAAACATCCTTTAAAGTTTTGTCATGTCCCTATTGGTCAATATTGCAACAAGGGTTACTACAACGACTTCATCAGTAATTGACCATGTGGCCACAAATATGAACAGGGAAAAATGTGATGTAGCTGTAAAAGATCTTGGACTATCAGGCCGTCTCTGTCAAATAACAACAGTAAAATCAGGCATCGAATCATTCCCTAAGTATATGTATGTAAGTATATGTGGATCCCTGCTGGATACTTTTAAACTGTTTCTGAGAAATTTGGATTCCTTACTATGCTATATGTCAAGCAGCAGCAAGCATTTCATAGTCTGTGTTGATTTCTATGTAGATTTTATAAAGTATTACGATACCAAAAATTATACTGAAACCTTATTTGTGTCCTGCAATGTAATATCTGTAATTAACTTTCCAACACTGGTGGATAAAGACAGTAGGACCCTAACAGATAACATATTATCTCATGAAGCACAAAGCAAGGAAATAACACTATACCCATTCATAAATGCTACCTCTGATGATGATGACACACAGTTAGTTAGCATAAATGGGATAGTGCCTTGCAGTGTATGTAGTCCTCAGAAGAAATCAGTTAGAGTAATTAATAGAGTAATCACCGACTTGAGAAAAATGTTTTTAAAACTAGTTTACAGGAAATGATGTACAATGTGATTTATAGTGAACCAAAAGCTGACATAAAATTAATCCACTCCATGATAAATTCATATAATTATTTTATAACGGATTCCCACATATGCTAATCAGGAAGGACATTAAACTGCTATGTTTCAATATTTTAATATTTTTTAATATTTTTATTTGGTATGTGTATTCCATGGATCCATACATGCAAGTGATTCGCCTGGATGTGGAACATGTCAATACAATTGTACAAATACAATTAATGCTAGAGAGTTGTAATATAATACAATGATATAGATATTAATAAGTATCACTTTTTCTCATTTACAAGCTGTCATTTAACTAGTATAGCAATTCACACTATAACATTATAGCTATAACATTAACACTATAACATTAACATAATATTGCACCATCCATCTAATAACTGAGAGACTAAATACGTCTATTATCAAGGGAGTGCATTATTTCTGGAAAAGACTTCATCTAAGGGGTACAGTGGATGGTCAAGGAGGTATTTTTTTAATGTACCATTGAACAGCTTTTCATTTTCTCTTGTACATGTGATATAGTTAGGCAATGCATTAAAAGTCTTTATAGCAGCATACTTTACTCCCTTCTGTACAAGTGATAAATATTTTAGTTCGACATGTAGATCATCTTTACCTCTAGTATTGTAGTTATGGTATGAACAATTTGTTTCATTCTGAGCATAGTCTTGATTAACAACATTCATCAGAGAATATACAGGGTGGTCCATTGATCGTGACTGGGCCAAATATCTCACGAAATAAGCGTCAAACGAAAAAACTACAAAGAACGAAACTTGCCTAGCTTCAAAGGGGAAACCAGATGGCGTTATGGTTGACCTGCTAGATGGCGCTGCCATAGGTCAAATAGATATCAACTGCGTTTTTTTAACTAGGAATCCCCATTTTTATTACATATTCGATAAGTACATAAGGAAATATTAATGTTTTAGTTGGACCACTTTTTTTGCTTTGTGATAGATGGCGCTGTAATAGTCACAAACATATGGCTCGTAATTTTAGACGAACAGTTGGTAACAGGTAGGTTTTTTAAATTAAAATACAGAACGCAGGTACGTTTGAACATTTTATTTCAGTTGTTCCAATGTGATACTTGTACCTTTGTGAACATATCGTTTCTGAGAACGCATGATCTTACAGCGTGATTACCTGTAAATACCACATTAATGCAGTAAATGCTCAAAATGATGTCTGTCAGCCTCAATGCATTTGGCAATACGTGTAACGACATTCCTCTCAACAGCGAGTAGTTCGCCTTCCGCAATGTTCACACATGCATTGACAATGCGCTGACGCATGTTGTCAGGCGTTGTCGGTGGATCACGATGGCAAATATGCTTCACAGAAAGAAATCCGGGGACGTCAGATCCGGTGAACGTGCGGGCCATGGTATGGTGCTTCGACGACCAATCCACCTGTCATGAAATATGTTATTCCATACCGCTTCAATCACGATCCGGTGAACGTGCGGGCCATGGTATGGTGCTTCGACGACCAATCCACCTGTCATGAAATATGTTATTCCATACCGCTTCAATCACACGCGAGCTATGTGCCGGACATCCATCATGTTGGAAGTACATCGCCATTCTGTCATGCAGTGAAACATCTTGTAGTAACATCGGTAGAACATTACGTAGGAAATCACCATACACTGCACCATTTAGATTGCCATCGATAAAATGGGGGCCAATTATCCTTCCTCTCATAATGTCGCACCATACATTAACCTGCCAAGGTCTCTGATATTCCACTTGTCGCAGCCATCGTGGATTTTCCGTTGCTCAGTAGTGCATATTATGCCGGTTTACGTTAGCGCTGTTGGTGAATGACGCTTCGTCGCTAAATAGAACGCGTGCAAGAAATCTTTAATCGTCCCGTAATTTCTCTTGTGCCCAGTGGCAGAACTGTACGCGACGTTCACAGTCGTCGCCATGCAATTCCTGGTGCATAGAAATATGGTACAGGTGCAATCGATGTTGACGTAGCATTCTCAACACCGAAATTTTGAAATCCCGATTCTCGAGCAGTTTGCCAGCTGCTGACGCGCGGATTATCCACGACAGCAGCTAAAACACCCACTTGAGCATCATCATTTGTTGCAGGTCGTGGTTGATGTTTCACATGTGGCTGAACACTTGCTGTTTCCTGAAATAACGTAACTATCCAGCGAACGGTCCAGACACTTGGATGATGTGATGTCGTCCAGGATACCAAGCAGCATACATAGCACACGCCTGTTGGGCATTTTGATCACAGTAGCCATACATCAACACGATATTGACCTTTTCCGCAATTGGTAAACGCTCCATTTTAACACGGGTAATGTATCACGAAGCAAATACCGTCCGCACTGGCGTAATGTTACGTAATACCACGTACTTATACATTTGTGACTATTACAGCGCCATCTATCACAAATCGAAAAATGTGGTCCAACTAAAACATTCATATTTCTTTACGTACTACACGAATATGTAATAAAAAAATAGGGGTTCCTATTTTAAAAAACGCATTGATATCCGTTTGACCTATAGCAGCTCCACCTAGTGGGCCAACCATAGCGCCATCTGGTTTCCCCCTTCAAGCTAGACGAGTTTCGTTCTTTGTAGTTTTTTCGTTTGATGCTTATTTCCTGAGACATTTGGCCAGGTCACTATCAATGGACCACCCTGTATGTACTGACATGTTGTAGTCAGTATACCTAACTGTGTGAAAAGTTTTCTACATGAGGTCGTGGAGGAACGCCACACATGATTCTGACTGCTCTCTTCTGAGCAGTTAAGAATTTTTTTGAGGCTGGTGAATTACTGCAGAAGATTATTTCGTACCTCATCAATGAGTGAAAGTATCTAAAGTAAGCTGATTTTAAAATGTTGATGTCCCAAAAATGAGTAATGATTCTTAAAGCAAAAGTTGCTGATGAAAGCCTTTTTAGAGTAAGGGACACATGCTGTTCCCAGTTGAGCCTACTGTCAATGTGAACCTCTAGGAATTTAGTGGAGTGCACCTGTTTTAGTTCCTGGTTCTCATGAGCAATTACTATAGTTCTAGAGTATTATTTTCTGTGTGGAACTGTATAAAATTAGTTTTTATAGTATTAACTGAAAGATAATTAATTGAAAACCAAGCTGTAACTTCTCTGAGTATATCATTAACATCAGTCTCCAGATCAGCAGTAGACTTACCATCTACTACAAAACCTTGTGTTATCAGCAAACGTTGTGAATTCACAATTTTTACTATTGGAAAGGGGTAAATCATTAATATATATTGAAAACAGCAAGGCTCCAAGGACAGATCCCTGGGTAACTCTATGCTGTATTTTTCCCTATTCAGAATCCACTAGATTAGTAGATCCTTTGTTGCAGCCATTTAGAACTACCTTTTGTTTCCTGTCTTCAAGATATGATTTTAGCCAGTTACCTGTACGCCCTTTGATTCTGTAATGATAGGCCTTCTCAAGAGTATCTTGTGGTTTACACAATCATAGACCTTGGAAAAATCACAGAAGACACTAACTGGTGACTTCTTACTATTAATAGACTCCAAGACATCATTTGTGAGTGAGTATATGGCACGCTCTGTGGGAACCCCTTTTTGAAATCCATGGTTAATAATATCAAGTTTATCAAGATGTGCCAAAATCCTGTTATACACTTCCTTTTCAAGAACCTTTGAAAACGTTGTTAAGAGAGAAACAGTACGATAATTTTTGACATCTGTAGCATCGCCAGACTTGAAAAGAGGTCTCACAATGGCATATTTCATTCTCTCTGGATCAACTCCCTCATAAAGATACCTGTTGCAAATGTGAGCAAGTACTACACTTATATCATTACTGCAGACTTTCAACAGTATACTAGAGATGTTATCTATATCTGAAGATCCTTTACTTTTCAATGAGTGAATTATTATTTTTATTTCATTAACAGTTATGGGTGGTACATTTGTATCATTAAAACTTTGTGGGAGGTTAAGTTTCAGAATATCTGCAACTAAAAACCCATTGATCACTAGACAGTTAAAGTGTCTTGTTAAAGGAAAGTGAATTATATCTGTTGTCAAGAACAAGTAAAGATCCAGCAGAATGCAAAAATTAAACACAATTACTGAAAAAAGTTATTAAAAATCAAAGAACATGCATGTAATGTCAGAAATCAGGAATTATAACAACAGACTTAAGGCTATGTGCAATGTACTAATATGAGAGGCAGGACAATAAGCCAAAGGACAGAATAAAATCACTATTAACTTAGATGGAAGGCCTATAAATGATCAGTCAAATGTAGCGTATATGGTTGATAATCATTCCCTTAGTATAGTAGAAAATATAGGGGCAAACAATCTAAGAGAAAGTTTATTGAAAAAGCAACTCTCATAAAGTACAACCATGTCCTTCTATCATCAAATTCTCGTACTGAAATTAAGAAAATTATGTATTCTCTCAAAAATAAGAGCTCATCACGATGATTTCTATAGGGTAGTAAAGATTTGTTCCTGTATAATAAGCTCATTATCTTCCATGTTTAAAATATTCCTAACAAAAGGTACTTTTCCAGAGAGACTGAAATATGCAGTAGTTAAATCCCTTCATAAGAGAGGTGATAGGACAGATGTCAATTGCTACCAATCTGTTTCGCTACTGACTTCATTTTCCAGAATTTTTGGGAAGGTGATGTATTCTATAATATAATAGTATCTCACATAAGCAGCCATAATGTCCTCAGTAAATCGCAGTTTGCATTTCAGAAGAGTTTCTCTACTGCAAATGTCATTTATATGTACATGCACCACATTTTGCAAGCAATAAATAACAAACTATTGCTAGTTGTATTTTCTACTACCTATCTAAGTCATTTGACTGTGTGGTTCACAGTATGCTCCAAGATAAACTGAAGGTTTATGAAATTGATGCTACAGACAACCAATGAATGGTTTCATATCAAACAAAAAGAATGCAGAAGGCCGTACATAAAAATTCAACCTATTTTGTTTGGGAATATTGTTCTGACTTCACAGATATCATGTATGAATTTCCCCAAAACTCAGTCTTAGGTCCACTATTGTCCCTCATATATGTCAACGATCTTCCACCTAGTATACAACAAGCAGCATTAATTCTTTTTGCGGATGACACTCATATTGTAATCAATCCAAGCATACATGCAACGAAACAAAGAATGGTAAACAATGTTCTTAAAAGTCTTTTTAACTTGTTTTATGCGAATGGTCTCACTCTCAGTTACAAAAGACACAACATATTCAGCTCTGCACAAGACGTACTAAACCAATGACAAGCATAACATACAGCGCAGAAATAATAAAAAGCGTGGCAACTTCAAAATTTGTAGATTTCCACATTGATGAGAACTTCAGCTGCAAAAAGCATATTTAAGAAGTCCTAAAATAACTTAGTTCAGCCACATTTGTGCTTAGAATCATTGCAAATCTTAGGGAGAGAGAAATTATTGTGTTGACATATTTTTTGTATTTTCATTCATTAATACCATATGGAATAATAATATGGGGTAGCTCATCTCTAAGAAAGAAAGTTTCCATAGCTCAAAATCGAGCTGCAAAAATAATATATGGTGCTCATCCACCATATTGTTGTAGATATCTGTTTAAGGAGTTGGGCTTCTGACTACTGCTACACATGACATTTTATTCCTTGTAAAGTTTATTGCAAATAATACACTGTAGTTGAAAAGTAAGAATGATGTATGTAATTACAATACCAGAAGGGAAAATGACATTAATTATACCATATTAAGGTAGTCTTCAGCACAAAACGACTGTACAATGTTGCAACTAAAATATTGATCTCTTAGCCAGTTACATAAAATTTCTGACAAACAGCAACGTAAAATATGTTAACAAACTGAGAAAATTTCTTCTTTACAACTCCTACTACTCTGTAGAAAATTTTATATTTTTGTAATGTGTAAAGTATGGTGGGTAAGAGCTGCTAACTTACATCAGCATATTTAATAATTTTAAAAAAAGCATAAATTTTCATCATGTAACATATTTACAAATTAATTTGCGATGCTAATGTAAAATAAATCTCTCCAAATCGTTACGATTTATCGTGCAAATGATCCATGGAACACGAAACTAACTATGAACCAACTAACTGAGGCAAGTAAGTATAAACGACGAAACGAATTTTCCAAGTTTAAACTAAAAGTATAAGTTTATCTAAAGTATTTATCCGCAGAAAATGGCATCTAACTTTCTGCCTTTGCTTGTGAATCCATAGGCAACACAAGTAACTATTTTCTTACAAATTTACGTTATTATTTCGATGGAGAACACAGCGATGCACTGAAGCTGAGTTCACACACATAATTGAAGTGACACCACAGTTGACGGCATAGTGCAGTGACACTGCAGTTGCATGTATGAATGCCCAACTTTCAGTGGCATCGCTGTAAATAGTTCGGCACGGTTGAATTTCGTGACCCCACTTCTCTTCCGCAATTGCTCCCTGGTAGCTACATTTCGAAAATCAACCACTCTGTTGAGAAACTGTTTCTGCACTACATTCGGTTTTAGCGGTCTTTTTCATTTTATTACTGAAAAAAGTGAAAACAGTTGTTGGCAGGTACACTTTCGCAACTTCTGGAGCTCTGAATAACTGAACATCACCACTGAGATATTTTCTGATTTCTCAAAGGAATGTGACTCCATGAATCATGAAATTCTTCTAGATAAGCTTAAGTATTGTGGTATGGATGGGACAGTGTACAAATGATTTAAGTTGTATTTAACTGCAAGAATGCAGAAGATAGAAATTAGCAGTACAGATACTCTCCAAAAATCAGCAGAGGCCACTAACTGAGGATGTCTCAAGAATAGTGACCCAAAGCGTTCATTCTAGGGTCCCTTATTGTTCTCAATATGTTAATGACTTGCCACGTTATATTCACGAAGATACAAAGCTAGTTCTTTTTGCTGATGATACAACTATAGTAATCACACCCTACCAACAAGAATTTGACGAGGAAATTGTAAATAATGTGTTTCTGAAAATTATCAAGTGGTTCTCTGCAAATTGAATCTCACTAAATTTTGAGAAAACACAATATGTAAATTTCTGTACAGTAAATGGCATAAAACCATTAATAAATATAGACTCTGAACTGAAGTCTGTTGCTGTGGCAAATATTTAAAATTTGTGGGTGTGTGAACTGATAAGAAATTGAATTGGGAGAAACACTCTGATGATCTGCTGAAAAAGTTACGTTCAGCTGCTTATGTTATTAGGGTTATTTCAAATTTCGGTGATAAACATATCAATAAAATAAGCCTACTGTGCCTGTTTTCATTCACTGCTGTCACATGGTATCATGTTTTGGAGGAATTCGTCGTTAAGAGAAGTATCCATTGAGCAAAAGCGTGTAATCAGAATAACAGCAGGAGCCC
This sequence comes from Schistocerca americana, assembly GCF_021461395.2. Lineage (NCBI taxonomy): Eukaryota > Metazoa > Arthropoda > Insecta > Orthoptera > Acrididae > Schistocerca > Schistocerca americana. The sequence continues at coordinate 651,938,518 of NC_060130.1, read as the reverse complement.
ACTCAATATCACCTTGCAGACATTTATTTAAGGAACTTGGGATACTCGTACTACCTTTGCAATACGTACACTATGTGATCAAAAGTATCCGCACACCTGGCTGAAAATGACTTAAAAGTTCGTGACGCCCTCCATCGGTAATGCTGGAATTCAATATGGTAATGGCCCACCATTAACCTTGATGACAGCTTCCACTCTCGCAGGCATACGTTCAATCAAGTGCTGGAAGTTTTCTTGGGGAATGGCAGTCCATTCTGCAGCAAGTGCTGCACTGAGAAGAGATATCGATGTCGGTTGGTAAGGCCTGACACGAAGTCGGCGTTCCAAAACATCCCAAATATGTTCTATAGGATTCAGGTCGCGACTCTGTGCAGGCCAGTCCATTACAGGGATGTTATTTTCGTATAACTACTCCGCCACAGGTCGTGCATTATAAACAGGTGCTCGAACGTGCTGAAAGATGCAATCGCCATCCCCGAATTGCTCTTCAACAGTGGGAAACAAGAAGGTGCTTAAAACGTCTATGTAGGCTTGTGTTGTGATAGTCCCACGCAAAACGTGGGGTCCTAGCCCCCTCCATGAAAAACACGACCACATCACAACACCACCACCTCCGAATTTTACTGTTGGCACTACACACGCTAGGAGATGACGTTCACCAGGGATTCGCCTACTCACACCCTGTCATCGGATCGCCACATTGTGTACCGTGATTCGTCACTCCACATAACGTTTTTCCACTGTTCAGCCGTTCAATGTTTACGCTCCTTACACCAAGCGAGACGTCGTTTGGCATTTACCAGCGTGATGTGTGGCTTATGCGCAGCCACTCGACCATGAAATCCAAGTTTTCTCAGCTCCCGCCTAACTGTCATAGTACCTGCAGTGGATCCTGATGCAGTTTGGAATTCCTGTGTGATAGTCTGGATAGATATCTGCCTATTACACATTACGACCCTCTTCAACTGTGTCAACAGACAAGGTCGGCCTGTACGCTTTTGTGCTGTACGCGTCCCTTCACGTTTCCGCTTCACTATCACATCGGGAACAGTGGACCTAGGCATGTTTAGGAGTGTGGAAATCTCGCGTACAGACGTATGACACAAGTGACTCCCAATCACCTGACCACGTTCGAAGTCTTTGAGTTCTGCAGATTGCCCCATTCTGCTCTCTCACGATGTCTAATGACTACTGAGGTCGCTCATATGGAGTACCTTGCAGTAGGTGGCAGCACACTATACCTAATATAAAAAACATGTGTTTTTTGGGGTGTCTGGATACTTTTGATCACATAGTGTATATTCACTTTTGAAATTTATTGTTAATAACCCATCCCAGTTCAAAAATAATAGTAAAGCACATAACTTACACACTAAAGGAAAAGATGATCTTCAATATTGTTGGTCAAATATAACTTTGCCAGAGAAAGGGGTAAGTTATGCTGCCACAAAAATCTTTGGTCATTTGCCAAATAGTATTAAAAGTATGATTCATAGCCAACCAACACTTTAAAAAATTAAAAGAATTACTGAATGACAACTCCTTCTAATTAATAGCTGAATTTTTATATATGAAGTAGTAACAATAAAAAAATTTGTGTAAAGAAACTTATGTTATACTGACATGTTCCACATCATTACCGAATGTGGAACTCATGACCTATGGAACAAGTATTAATGTAATGTAATGAAACATGCACACACAATATTTGCAAACGAACTATGTATTCCACAATCATGAAAGATTTCTGGATGAATAAATAAATAATCTTATCATGTAATTAAAATAGCGAGTCTTCTAAACATCGTAGTTTGTGAGACTAACAAAAACACTGTACAAATTGTAAATTATATATGGGAAATAGCCCTTGAATTTGATTTAGCAGCTATAAAAACTAAAAATTTGTTATTTGGAATGCCTACATCAATGAATGCAATACCTTCGAAGTGTCTGCAAATGTAATTTACATGCCAGCTGTCGGTTAGTTTGCCACAGCAGACAGCATTTTCATGTTTGAGTGTTGTTCTCTCTATAATAGTGTTTGTGGGCACTGATTTATCCCTGCACGAAACCTATTTTCGTATCCAACATTTGGATTGGGTCTTCCATTTGTTTAGCTTTGTCTCAGCTCTAATACAGAATCTGCACTATAATGTTAATACCCACCCATACGATTTCAGTATTGAAAGCTGTACAGCTACGTAGAATTTGTGGTGTCTTGTGTCAATGGTAGTTCACGGTTCCACTACAGAACGTCACAAGCTGTAGCGTCGCATTATGTTACGTGTGTGAAATCAGATTTATGCTTCTCAGTCATTCGTTTTCCACAAAGGGGCGATGTGCCAATGTAGTTAGTTTCATGTTCCATGGATCATTTTGCATGATAGGTTGTAGTGACGTGGACAAAGTCATTTTAATTTGTAAATATAATTACATTCTGAACATTTGTAAGCTTTTCTTTCTCAAAAAGAAAAGAAGACATACAGATGTGAGTTAGAAATTCCTAACCACCGACTTTTACACATTACAGTTATAGAAATTCTTCTACGGATTAGAAGGAATTGTCAAGGAGAAACTTTCTCAGTTTGTTATCAAATTTTACTTTGCTGTCTGTCAGACGTTCTACATCAATGGGTAAGTGATCAAAAATCCTTGTTGCATTATTGTGCATCCCCTTTTGTGCTAAAAACAACTTTAGTGTGAAGTAATAGCCTCTTTTGTCCTTTTGGTATTGTAATCATGTACAATATTGTTCCTTTTGAACTGTAGATGACTATTTACAACAAACTTCATGAAGGACTAAATATACTGTGAAACAGTGGTCAGAATGCAAAACACCTTAAACAGATGATTGTGGGTGAGCACCACATAGTTCTCTCACAGCATGTATTTAGGCAATGAAGACTACCTTTCTTATAGATGAGCTACCCCAGAACTGTTCTATATGACATTGTTGAATGAAAACATGGAAAATATGTCAACTTAATGATTTATATCTCCCCAAGATTTGTAATAATGTGGCTGAACTTAGTTGTTTTACTAATTCAAAAGTGTGTTTTTTCCTGTTTAAATTCTCATTAATATGTGACCCAAAACATTTAAAGTTCCCAACTTATTTATTATTTCCTCATCATGTGTTACACTTATCGTTGGTGTAGTACTTCCAGATGACAAAACTGAATATGTTGTGTCGTTTTAAAAATTGAGAGAGAGACCATTCAGAGAAAACAAGTCAATGATATCTTAAAGAAATTTGTTTACAATTTCTTCTGTTTCTGTATGTATGCTTTGATTGATTACAACACTAGTGTCATGTGCAAAAAGGATTAACTGTGTTTGTTGTATTCCATTTGTGTCCATAGACATATTATGACACTGCACTGAGCAAATATTCGAATGTTGGTCAGGGGAAGTTGAATTTAGTGAAACTAAACTTCTAATTGTTGTTGTTTATAGGTCTGCTGACTCTGACTTCAGAGCATTTCTGCTCAAGCTGGAGAGGGCAGTTGATTCACTTTGTAGGAAGTATCAGAAATTAGTTATATGTCATGACTTCATTATAAATTTTGTGTATGATGGTGCAAGGAAAAGGATATTGGTAGATCTCCTAAATTCATGTGATCTGATGCAGACTGCTTTTGTTTCAACTTATGTGCAGAGGAACAGTAGCAGAGCCATGGACAATATTTTTATTTGTTCTTCATTACTAGATGGGCATTCTGTTAATAAAATGGCCTTTCAGACAATGATGCACAAATTTTAACACTAAAAGGCTTTCGTGTTCAAACAAATGTCACATATAATTACAAACTATGTAGGAATGTTAATCCAACAGTAAAAGAGAGTTTTTTAAACCTCATTAGGGAACAAGAGGGGCAGGATGTTTATAGTGCCAATAACGTATATGACTACATACAAATACTTTCAGAAACGACTTCCTGACACTTAAATCTATACTCGATGTTAACAAATTTCTCTTCTTCAGAAACGATTTCCTTGCCATTGCCAGTCTACATTTTATATCCTCTCTACTTCGACCATCATCAGTTATTTTACTCCCTAAATAGCAAAACTCCTTTACTACTTTAAGTGTCTCATTTCCTAATCTAATCCCCTCAGCATCACCCGATTTAATTCGACTACATTCCATTATCCTCGTTTTGCTTTTGTTGATGTTCATATTATATCCTCCTTTCAAGACACTGTCCATTCTGTTCAACTGCTCTTCCAAGTCCTTTGCTGTCTCTGACAGAATTACAATGTCATCGGCAAACCTCAAAGTTTTTACTTCTTCTCCATGGATTTTAATACCTACTCCGAATTTTTCTTTTGTTTCCTTTACTGCTTGCTCAATATACAGATTGAATAACATCGGGGAGAGGCTACAACCCTGTCTCACTCCTTTCCCAACCACTGCTTCCCTTTCATGCCCCTCGACTCTTATAACTGCCATCTGGAAGTGAAACATGGACGATAACCAGTTTGGACAAGAAGAGAATAGAAGCTTTCGAAATGTGGTGCTACAGAAGAATGCTGAAGATAACGTGGGTAGATCACGTAACTAATGAGGAGGTATTGAATAGGATTGGGGAGAAGAGAAGTTTGTGGCACAACTTGACTAGAAGAAGGGATCGGTTGGTAGGACATGTTTTGAGGCATCAAGGGATCACAAATTTAGCATTGGAGGACAGCGTGGAGGGTAAAAATCGTAGAGGGAGACCAAGAGATCAATACACTAAGCAGATTCAGAAGGATGTAGGTTGCAGTAGGTACTGGGAGATGAAGAAGCTTGCACAGGATAGAGTAGCATGGAGAGCTGCATCAAACCAGTCTCAGGACTGAAGACCACAACAACAACAACAACAACGTATATGACAAATATAATGCTTTCCGTGTCGGCGCTCGCCTTATATTCAATTCAACTTAGAAAAAATTCATGACCGAGTGCAACCCTTATCGCAGCAGTGTACGGATAGGATCTCTAGCCACTCGGCGCCGATGGCGTAAGATCATAGTGTCAAGTCAAGGTAGTGCACGAAAAATAGATACATGACTCGTGCCTCTTTCCTCAGTGGAGCATATGCTCAATTAGGGCACCCCGGGGTGTTTCAGAGAGCATCTCAGTGTACCCCAGGGACCTACAACACCAAGAAAATCGCTTGTCAGCTTTTGACAAGATCAATGTGTAGTCTTTTTCAAACACAAAACAACTTTACGATAATATACGGTACAATCACCATTCATTTTTACGCATTCACATACACCTTGATCTTTAACACAGACGTGAACACTTTCGTGAGGATTCATCTTACGTTTATGACGAGACGAGTGTATAAATTAAACGGATATGGAGACAAATAATAGGACTTCCCAGAATCCTTATTAGCCAGTTCCACAACATAGAAAAAAAACGAAAAGCTATAACAATACGTTCAGCAAAACTTTAAAGACCATGTTCATTAATTACAACACTTTACTCTTACAATAGCTACTGTAACCCAGCCATCACGATGAGGAAAAGTATTATAAATATCTAGACTAAAATTCAATTTACAACCAACAAAAAGCGATGGACCATCGAGTATTGCATGAACAGCTACAGATTTAACAGGTATTTTATTCTTCTTATCACCAGATGTAGTAGTCAGCTCAGTATTGTCTATAGACTTACACACTGTATATCTTGAATAATGACGAAGATTTTGTCGTCGTTCAAAACATACAGTGTGTAAGTTTATAGAAAATATTGAGCTGACTGCTCAATAAAATACCTGTTAAATATGTCACTGCTCATGCAATACTTGATGGTCTGGTGCTTTCTGAAATTTGCAAACGAAAAGTTGTCATCGCTTTGTTTTTCTTGTACCTCTGTTATTTGGATACTTCTTTATCTACAACAAGGACATAGCCAGGATTTTGTCAGAAAAAAGGGTGGGTGTGATTTGTTAAAGAGAACCTTAAAAAGACTTACGTTTTTTTATTTATTCTGAACGTTTCCATCACGATATGCTTTTCTTTCGACAAGGATATCGGACTTTTCACCAAGTGGGGATATAATCTTGTTATTTAAGGGTCCTGTACTGTGGCAAACCACTAAGAAGCAGTCATCCTCCATTCTCCATTCACCCTCCAAGATCCGTTTATGCTCTTCTTCTTTCAGTGTGGATTTAAGCAGAGAAAGTGATCAGGAATGGACGAGCGATTATGTTTTGGGACACCATGATTATTACTGACAGGGCTTTCGGAATAAAGAGGTCTCTGTTCAACAGAAAAGCTAGAACAATTTTTTGTGGCGAAAATGCAAGGAATCTGGAATTATTCAAATTTAGACTTTCCAGATTTCCTCATTTAAGTATGTATCTGAAACTTCTTGCAGTTTAAGAAAGATCATTTTCTGTGTTAAAGAATGTCCCAGCTGACAAATGGTTCAAATGGCTCTGAGCACTATGGGACTCAACTGCTGAGGTCATTAGTCCCCTAGAACTTAGAACTAGTTAAACCTAACCAACCTAAGGACATCACAAACATCCATGCCCGAGGCAGGATACGAACCTGCGACCGTAGCGGTCTTGCGGTTCCAGGCTGCAGCGCCTTTAACCGCATGGCCACTTTGGCCGGCCCCAGCTGACAGATGCATGAGCCTAAATGAGGAGAATTAGGATTATTACTAACATATCATATAGCTTTTAGCACCGGGAATCTCCAAAGAGATGGTTGGCTCACCTTCGATGCAACGCTTTTTGCACTGAAGAACCAAAGAAACTGTTACATCAGCACCCAGAAGCACGCAGAAGTGCTGCAACACAACGTGACATGGTCTCAACCAATGTCTGAAGTTGTGCTGGAGGGAGCTGACACCATGAATCCTTCAGGGGTGTCCATAAATCCGTAAGAGTGCGAAGGGTTGGAGATCTCTTCTCAATAGCACGTTGCACAACATACTAGATATGCTCAATAATGTTCATGTTTGGGGACTTTAGTGGCCAGCGGAAATGTTTAAACTCAGAAAAGTGTTCCTGGGGCCACTCTGTATCAATTCTGGACGTGCAAGGTGTCGTATTGTCCTGCTAGAATTGCCCAAATCCGTCGAAATGCACGAGGGACATGAATGGATGCAGGTGATCAGACAGGACGCTTAGGTATGTAATACCTGGCAGAGTCGTATTTAGACGTATTAGCGGTCCAATATCACTCCAACGGCACATGCTCCACACTATTAGACAGCCTCCATGAGTTTGAACAGTCCCCTGCTGATATGCAGGGTCCATGGATTGATGAGGTTATCTCCACACCTTTACACGTCCATCCACTAGACACAATTTTAAACGAGACTCGTCCATCGAGGCAACATGTTTCCAATCATCAACAATGCAATGCAGGTGTTGATGAGCCCAGGGAAGGTGTAAAGCTTTGTGTTGTGCAGTCATCAAGGGTACATGAGTGGGTCTTCAGCTCTAAAAGCCTATATCTGTGATGTTTCGTTGATTGGTTTGCACACTGATATTTCTTGATGGCCCAGAATTGAAATATACAGCAATTTGCGGAAGGGTTGCACTTCTGTCACGTTCAACAATTCTCTTCAGTCATCGTTGGTACCGTTCTTGCAGGATTTTTTTCCGGTCTCAGAGATGTTGGAGATTTCATGTTTTACCGTTTTACTGGATTCCTGATATTCACGGCACACTCGTGAAATGGTCGTACGGGAAAATTCCCATTTCATCGCTGCTGTGTCCCATCGCTTGTGCACCGACTATAACACCACGTTCAAACTCACTCACATCTTGATAACCTGCCATTGTAGCAGCAGTAACCGATCTAACGACTGCACTAGAAACTTGTCTTATATAGGCATTGGTGACTGCAGCACCATATTCAACCTGTTTACAAATCTCTGTATTTGAATACGCATGCCTATGCCAGTTTATTTAGCATTTCAGTGTATTTAAGCAGAGAGGCACATCTTTTAAGGGAATTGTAATCTGTGAGGAAGGAAAAGTATTCAGAAGGAATTGGCTGTGGTCTATGGTAAGAGACCAACCCTGACTTTTCCTAAACCGAAAACAAGAAACCACAGAAAACTATTTTCAAGTTTTCTGGCAAATAGATTCAAACCACCTCATCTCGTGAATCCAAGTATTGCTAGTTCGGCGGCTCATCGTGGAGAGCTACCCCAAGGCGGTGGAGAGTTTGGAAAAACTGGTTGTGTTGTACATTGTTATAAAACAAAATAAAATGAATCACAACAAAAGATTGACTTCGAACATTGCATGTCTTTCCTTCAATTATGCACATTTTGTCATTTGATAGCGCACAAATGCATTCACATTTTAAGATTTAACAGTGTGGGGAATTGCTGGCTTCAGTTATTATAAAATTATGAGAGCGTAAATAGATTTTGGGTGTAAGGGGGAGGGAGGGTTGTAGGGTGCAGTCGGTTCGGACGAATTCAAGCAGCCCGGTGAAAAAAATCTTTTAGAAATAAACGAACTATAGAATGTGCTGCCACCACATACCCGTTCCACTCTCCACAGACCTATCCCCATTGTTTCATATCGGAACTGGTTTTCAAAGCTGAGTACCACCCGGGTGACCAGATTGGACGATATTTTTCCATTTGGGTCACTAATGATGGAATACTGTGCAAATTGTTTAAAGAAATGTAACCATCACCGTTTGCGCGATTTTTTTATTAGCGCTGTTTTTGGGCGACAGACAAATCGAAGAGTATTGTTATGCACTGATTTTAATTTAAGATTATCTGTAATATTTACTGCTCCACTGCCTTGAGAAATACTGAGATCTTGTAACCCCAAAGTTCAACCAGCCTCCAAATAATGACTCCAGTGCAAACTTTAAACTACGTTAGATATGCAATTAGGCTGTTGTAATAATGCGTACGTATTTTTAACTTACCATAACGCTAGCGAGCGAATTAAAATCCGCTTTCCCTTCTTTGTTGTGACAAACTTATCCATAATTACGAACTAACACAACAGCACACAACACAAAAGCAGTAATCAGCAGCACTTACGTTACATTCAACTGCAAGTAAGAACTGAACAGATTAAGAAAACAACAAATGAGCATTAGGAAGGCCAGCAGTTGGTCTTGGTTAAAATAATGATTGGCAATAGCCGACAGTATTATGGATGAGTAGATAATTTTATCTATCGTCGGCCTCGCCGATTATAGACAGTGCATATCACCTTTTTGTCTATGACTGAAAATCAAAATATCTTTTAATTTCACTACGTGGTAACTAGGTCTTGTGTAATTTCATTTGGGTGGGTCCAGACATCCCTGACCCCCCCCCCCCCCCCTCACCATTTGGTTACGTCCTTCCCTACAGACTCTTTTTCGTTTTCTGAAGACTTTTCATCACAATAAACGCAATAAATCGCGCAATGAGGTAACGTGTGGACACGAGAACGCCCAAGCATATATGCGTTCCTTCCACAAATTTTTGTGTATGCCTGTCTATTTCAGTGCGTCTGCACGATGCTAGTCATGGAGGTAAGAATTCCATGATGCTAGTTTCCTCGTGCGTAACCGCAGACCCGTGGGAATAATTAGGGCATCTCCATAGATTCTAACATCCTTGGTGTATGGTGCAAAATTTCAAATGTTATCTATGATAAAGTGCGAAGCGGACAGAAATGAAGCTGTCAAAAGAAATAGTGGAGTATTTGAAAATAGCGGGTGACAGTAGTAAAATATCGGAAGAATGTTTTCATCATATACTATGTAAAGCTGTTTCTAGCATATTAGGGATGTCATTTACCTCCCGTAAGTGTTTCAGAATATAATGTTACTTTCAGCTTTTAAATTTTATAGATCTCTAAAGGTGAAATAAACAATGTAGGACGAAATAAATTTGGGATGAGAAACGTAGTAACTGGGAAATACGAAAGACACTAATAATTGTGTCTGTGACGCCACTCTCAGTGATTTGAATGACAGCTTGTTTATATTTGCTTCCCGAAGAGCATTTTATGCAATGGAACTGAGTATGCCCACTGCAACACAGAAACATACTACTCTTGAAACGAAAATATTGTTACAGATTTATTAAAAACCGCATTGCCTTGAAGCAGACTGTCAACTACGTTTATATTTGAATAAAACCTTTCTTCAAATACACAGGTGCTGGGAGATGTAATTGTAGATAGCTATTTAGTAGACACAAATACCACACACGACTATATAAAGCGACAGCATATGTCATAATTATAAATATTGTAAGAATTGACCTGTGAAAATTGTAAGAAAATTGGAAACATTGTAAGAACCCATGTATGTTTCAGTTCATAAGACACAATTGAATACATCAATACAATTTGTATTGTTATATGGATGTATAAACATACCCATAAATCTGTCATATGTATGTATACCAGCACTTCATATTTCTTAACTCTTCATGTGCCATAGACATTGGAGGAAGCTTCCCTGTATGTTGATGTAGCTGAAGCAGGCAGTTGTGGAAGTAGGGGAAATATCCTCATCTAAAAACAAATATTAACTGCAGAACAACTAGTACCTGCAAATCTAGTAATTTCACATGTAAATAGATTTTTCACAGTGAAATTACAGAATCTACTTACGTTAGGACAAGCCAGAATAGTTCCTATTTATTTTCGAAAGCTAACAAGCTTCTTACAGTCAAAGCAGCTGATAGTAGATACAAGTGTCATTTTCTGTCTTGGTTTCCATTAATTTTAAGTAATTTCAGTCCATGTGGTGAATGAGAGATTATCTAGAAGGGCATTGAGGTCTCTCCTTCAAGAGCATAGTCAAGAAATTTATTTCAGTAGATTAGTTGAGGAATCTGAGCCAAATCTTGCACTTAGAAGGGACAGAGCTACCATAGGTGGTGGGGTATTTTAGAGCACGAGACGTACAGTTATCAGCAGACTTTCTAAGATAGTGTTAGTGAAGTTCTACAGCTATTATGCAGCACTTGAAGACACCAAGTTAGATGTAATAAGTACATATAGGGTGGTAAATTAATAGGATGATGGTATAACTGAAAAAATTGTTAGATTTTGGGAATCATCAAAGGAAAAGTGGCCTCGTGGGCGTGAACAGTCTGATCTGCGGAGGGGGTTATGAACAATTAGTTACGAAAAATACAAGGGGGTGGTAATTTGTGTGATGTTTTTATGATATAAGGCCAGGTGATGTTTGGCAGAAAATGGACGTAATTGTGAGGATAAATGGCTGTAAGGCTATATTAGTTCAAGTATGCTTAGAACCCCCAAGGCTGACATGAAATAAGAAAGAACTGTTGCTGGAAATTGTAAATCAAATATGGGGGAAATAGAAAAATACTTAGCTGAGATATTCAGTTAATGATCATGTACAGAAAATGTCACCTAACTCTGGTCGTAACTGAATCAGATTATATGAGAAAGTAAAACAAAATATGTTCCTTGAGTATTAGTGGCACAGTTCCAGACACAGTTTAATACACTAGAGCAGTGAGAAGAATAAAAAGTTAGTTTCATGTTCCACAGATCATTTGCATGACAAATTGTAATGATTTGAAATGAGTCCTCATATTTGCACCTGAAATTACTTTGTAAATAAGGCTACAATGTTTTTAAAAAGAAAGATCTGCAGATTTGCGTTAGTAAAACCTACCTACCAACTTTTCCACATCACAATAACAAAAATCTTCTGTGGAATAGGAGGAGCTGTCGAGTAGAAACTACTTCAGTTTTCAAATTTTATTTTGCTGTCTGACACACATTTTATTTCAATGGGTAAGTGATCAAAAATTGTGGTTGCAGTATTGTGCACCCTTTTTTGTGCTAAAGGCAACCTTAAATTTTCATAATGAATGCCATTTTTCATGGTATTGTAATTATCTACAGCATTGTTATTTTTGATCTGCAGTAGGTCATTTACAACAAACTTCATGAAGAAATAAATATACTGTGTAGCAGCAGGCAAATTTCTAATCTCCGTAAAGCAATGTGTACAAAATGACCATGGATGAGCACCATATATCTTATAACATATTTTTCAGTGGTGAAGTTTTTCTTCTTACTGATGAGTGTTATTGTGTGTGACATTATTGAATGAAAATATGTCAGCTTACTGATTTCTCACTCCCAAAGATTTGTAGTGATTCTAAGTGCAAATATGGCTGAACTAAGTTGTTTTAGGAGTTCCAGAGTGTGCTTTTTCCAGGATAAATTCTCAACAACATGTACATCTAAAAGTTTTAAAGTTTACAACCTATTGATTGGTTCCTCTCAATATGTTACACTTACCAGTGGTACAATACCCCTCGATTTGCAGAACTGATTGTATTATGTCTTTTGAAAACTGAGAGTGACACCATTCACAGTAAACCAGTCAACGATTCTTTTAAGAACATTGTTTGGCATATCTTCTATTGCTTTACGTGTACTTGGACTGAATTCAGCACTAGTGTCATCTGCAAAAGAACTAATTCTACTTGTTGTATATTATATGCAATATTGGTTGAATTACTAAGTACAGCTTTATGAAGTATTTTGGTTGCATAAAATACGATCCATTGGTTGACTATATCATCAGTCCCATAGAACCTCAGTTTAGTTAGGAGAATATTGCGATTCAGTCAGTCAGATGCCTTAGGTCACAGGAACTACCAAATGGGGCTATTTATTGTTTATTGCTTGTAAAAGTTGGTGGGCGAATCATGAGAATGCAGGGTAATAAGGTCAGGAAGGAAAAGGATAGCACAGTTCATCTGAAAGTCATAATGAAAGATTTGACTATGATTAAGAGAGAAGTAAAAAAAGTGCTGGGGGGGGGGGGGGAGAGGGTTACTGAGTGAGTTGCAGAAGTATGTTAAGGTATAACAGAAGTCATGAAGGAAAACAAAGGACAACTCCAAACACTTAAGCTGCAAATTAAGTATATGGGGCAGGCAAATGAAAATGAGATATGGAAAAAATTTAAGTAAAATGGCTATTTTTTCAAAAGCAATCACCATAAATGTTAATACATTTATTGCACTGTGGAACAAGAGAGTCAGTGACTTCATGAAAAAAATTTTGTGGTTCCTTATGGAACCGTGATTGTATCTAGGCAAGCACCTCTTTGTCCACAGCAAATAGACAGCCGCAAGTGTCTTTCTTCAGTGAGCCCACATGTTGCCAAGGTTGTTTCGACTATGCCGCAGAAGTTTTGTTGGGAAGCACTTACAACATCCCCCTACAGTTCTGATCTCTCCCCATGTGATTTCCATAATTTTATAGCTGGGAAGAAAGACTTTCTGGCTGTCAATTTGCTTTGGGCAACGAGGTGCACGCCTGGGTACCATCATGGATCCACAGGAAACCTCAAACATATTTCCATGAAGGTATTGCCTATATTGTCTCATAGTGGGATAAATGTATTAACAGTTAATGGCAATTACTTTCAAAATATTGAACAGTTTACTTAAGTTCTATCTGTTTCACTTGACTGCCCCCCGAAGGGATGCAGAAAAGGCAGAACTATTTAACCTGGAATACTGTAAAATAGATGTTAAGGCTGGTGAAGGACAGGTGGAAGAAGAAAAGGGGCAAGTGAGTATTGTCATCAGAGGGTTTACATTTGAAAATATGGGAATATATATGTATATATTGCCAGAGAAGTAATAGTTGCAAGGAAGGCAGTAAGGGGCAGAATAAGTAGAGAAATTCTGAAAATTGAGAGTTGGCATATTAGGCCTTGTGGTTTAGATTTCACTTGTGTATAAATAAGTGGCTAAGAGGAAAGAAGCTGTAATAATATCTGTATATAAGGAAAAGCAGCAAAGGAATAGTGTTACCTATATTGTAAGTAAAATATTTGATGGGATCTGTGATAAATATATACTGAAGAGTCAAAGAAACTGGTACACCTGCCTAATATCTATAGGGCCCCCGCGAGCACACAGAAGTGCTGCAGCACGACATGGCGTGGACTCGACTAACGTTTGAAGTAGTGCTGGAGGGAACTGACACCATGAATCCTGCAAGGCTGTCAGTAAATCTGTAAGAATATGAGATGGTAGAGATCTCTTCTGAACAGCATGTTGCAAGACATCCTAGATATGCTCATTAATGTTCATGTCTGGGGAGTATGGTGGCCAGCAGAAGTGTTTAAATCCAGAAGAGTGTTCCTGGAGTCACTCTATAGCAATTCTGAATGTGTGGGATGTCACATTGTTCTGCTGGAATTCCCCAAGTTTCTCAGAATGCACAATGGACATGAATGGATGCAGGTGATCAGACAGGATGCTTATGTATGTATCACCTGTCAGAGTCGTAAAGACATATCAAGAGGTCCCATCTCTCTCCAACTGCACACACCCCGCACCATTAAAGATTCTCAGACAGTTTGAACAGTCCCATGCTGACATGCAGGGTCCATGGATTCGTGAGGTTGTCTCCACACCCGTTCATGTCCATCCGCTCTGTACAGGTTGAAACAAGACTCATTCAACCAGCCAACATGTTTCCAGTCATCATCAGTCCAATGTCACTGTTGACGGGTGCAGGTGAGGTGTAAAGCTTTGTGTCTTGCAGTCATGCAGGATACACGAGTGGGCCTTTGGCTCCAAAAGCTCATATCAATGATGTTTCATTGAATGGTTCACACACTGACACTTGTTGATGGCTCTGCTTTGAAATCTGCAGCAATTTGCGGAAGGGTTGCACTTCTGTCACGTTGAACGGTTCTCTTCAGTTGCCATTGGTTCCGTTCTTGCAGGTTCTTTTCCCGGCCACAGCGACGTCGGAGATTCAATGTTTTGCCGGATTGCTGATATTCATGGTACATTCGTGAAATGGGAAAATCCCCACTTCATCGTAACCTCAGGGATACTGAGTCTCATCGCTTGTGCTCCGACTATAACACCACGTTCAAAATCACTTAAATCTTGATAACCTGCCATTGTAGCGACAGTAACTGATCTAACAACTGCGCCAGACACTTGATGCCAACTGCAGCACCATATTCTGCCTGTTTACATATCTCTATATGCATGCCTATACCAGTTTCTGTGGCGCTTCAGTGTGTAAGAGAATTTTAGCAGAAATGTGGGCAGAGGTGTAGGGGCCAACAAGGATGCAGAGCAAGGTTTCTTGTGAGTTACAGCAAGCACCTTTTAACCAAGATATCTAAATCATGTGAAACGGAAGTGGAGACTAGGACACTTCACTTCAAGGGTACCAGTGTTTATAGAAAAGTGTACCACATGGCTGTAAATTAGGGTGCTTGCTGTTTCTCAGTTATGTGTGTGATATTGGGGTAAGTGTAAATTCAGAATTAAGACTGTTTGCTCATGACAATTTACAAGGAAATAAAAAAAAAGAAAAACCTTAGAAGATGTTAAGGTCTTGCAAAAGGATCTAGAAGTCACTAGAAACTGGATCCCTAGAAATGGGGTGTTAGAAAATTCAGGTAAGATCCAAAGGGCTACCTTCTCAAACAGGAGTGCAAGATGATTTGATGAGGACATCTAAATCTGCATCTGTAATCTGCAAACCACCGTGAAGTGTATGACAGAGGGTACGTCCCAGTGTACCAATTATTAGGGTTTCTTCCCATTTGATTCACAATGTAGTGCAGGAAGAATGATATTTAAATGCCTCTGTACATGCTGTCATTAATCTAATCTTATCCTCACAACCCCTATATGAGGATATGTAGTGGGTTGTAGTGTCTTCCAGGAGTAATCATTTAAAGCTGGTTCTTGAACGCTTGTAAGCAGCCTTTTTTGGGCTAGTTCACTTTCAACGTTTCTGTGCATCTCTTCCGTGGGTAGAAAAAAAGAAAAAAACAAACACACACACACACACACACACACACACACACACACACACACACACACACACACACCTGTAACCATTCAGACTGCCGTTCTCTGTATACATTCAATATTCCTTGCTAGTCCTATTTGATGTGGATCCCACACATTTGAACAGTATTACAGAATGGATCACACAAGTGGTTTGCAAGCAGTCTTCTTTTTATACTGACTGCATTTCCACAGTATTCTACAAAAAATAGAAGTCTACCACCTGCCTTACCCACAGCTGAGCCTATGCGATCATTTCATTTCATATCCCTACAAAATGTTACACCCAGGTAATTGTATGAGTTGGCAAATTCCAACTGTCACTCATTGATATTATAGCCATAAGATATTACATTTTTTTGTTTTGTTTTGTGGTGTGCACAGCTCTACATTCCTGAACAGCTGGGATCTGACATCACAGGACAACAGTGCTCATTCGTAGTTGTAACACAAAGTGCTGGCAAACTGCAGTGGGGGTTACACATAGGTGAGTCAGTAAACAAGCTGTCTGCACATACTGATGAGGGCTCTGGAGGGTGCAGGTGACAACATAAAGGAGAAAGCTTACGTGCTTAGTATGAGACATGGAGTATGCTGCAGGGATATAAAATTCCCAGCAAAGATACCTGTCAAAACAGATCAAAGGAGTGCAGTGGAGGGCAGCCAGCTGTGTAATGGTAGTCTACAGTAGGATGTGTCATGAAAATTAGTTAGAAATTGAAATCCGACAGTACTGCGCAAAGAAGGATGAGAGCTAAACTTGAGGGAATTTACCAATCGTGTGTGTCTGAGGACACATAGGAAGACATAGATTGGTCACTGATAGTGTTTATAATGGAAGGAAAGATGACAGTTCACATGTATTGGACCCTTCAGTGGGCATGGAGGGCATACCTCTTGCTCCAGTAATTAGCCCTGGGCGGCCTCTCACTGGACCTGCCTGTGCACTGACTTCTCCTTCCCAAACACTGTCCCTAGTTTACTTCAATTACTTTTTAGTCTCAGTAAACACTTTTTTATATTTGGAGTCCCTGCCCTTCCATTTGTCACCTTGTTCAAGTGACTGACTGCAGTAACTGAGCATTGTAATTAGACCTCACACACCAGGAAAGGTCTCTGCTTCTCCTTTACAGCACCATTAACAGCTGACTTTTACAAGGCTGGAGGGACTAACAATCGTATCGAGCATGTATAACACCCAAATTGTCAGTGGATAGAATGTGTTGATACTCTGACCATTAGTTAGTTAATTTCATGTTCCACGGATCATTTGCACAAATCATAATTATGTGGAATTTTACATTCATATGTTAATATTGCTACATCTGACCTTTAAGTTTGATAAAAAAAATACAAATGTGAATTATTAATTCCTACCCATCACCTTTTACACATTACAAACATAGAAATTATTCCATGGAATAGAAGGAATTTTCAAGGAGAAACTTCTTCAGTTTGTTTTCAAATTTAACTTTGCTGCCTGTCACACATTATATGTCATTGGGTAGGTGATCAAAAATATTGTTGACAGCATTGTGTACCCCTTTTTATTCTAAAGACAACCGTAATGTGGAGTAATGCCATATTTCTTCTGATTTTGTAATTATGTACATCATTGTTGATTTTGAACTGCAGTGGATCATATACAACAAACTTCATGAGGAAATAACTATAATGTGTAGCCATAGATTACTAATTTCCTTAAACAGATGGCACACTGGACCCGCATTCGGGAAGGACAACTGTTCAATCCCGCGTCCGGTCATCCTGATTTAGGTTTTCTGTGATTTCCCGAAATCGCTCCAGGCAAATGCCGGTATAGTACCTTTCAAAGGGCACGGCTGACTTCCTTCCCCATCCTTCCCTAATCCGATGAGTCCGATGACCTCGCTGTCTGGTCTCCTTCCCCCAACAACCCAACCCAACTCCTTAAACAGATGTCCACAAGATGATCATGGGTGAGCACCACATGTTTTTGAGAAATGAAGAGTTTCTTAAAAGTGAGTTACCTCAGAAGACTATTGCATATGACATTGTTGATTGAAAATATATCAACATACTAATTTTTTCTCCCTAAGATTTGCAATGATTTGAAGTGCGAATGCGGATGAACTGAGTTGTTTTAGGGCTTCCAAAGCAAGTCTTTCTCGAGTTTAAATTCTCACCTATTCGGACACCTAAAATTTTTCCACACTAGTTATGATTTCCTCACAGTGTATTTCACTTATCATTGGTGTAGTACCTTTAGAACTGAATGTTGTCTTTTTGAAAGTGAGAATGAGGCAATTTGTAGAAAATCACTCAGTAATCCTTTTATGAACATTATTTGGTAATAATTAAACGCCCAGCCTGCACTTGAGTATCTGGTAAACTGTGGTGGCCTGAGAAAGAAATACACTAGTTTTTAAGTTCAGTTGAATGAGTAAGATTAAAAAATGTGTTCATTAATGTTAACACTAATCATGCTTCCACGTCCTGTAAACTGACTCGTTCCACATCATTTTGATAAAAGAATCATTCAGCTGATCCATGTAACAAGTAACTATCATATTGAGGACATGTATGTCTGACAAGTCATGTGTCGTGCCATGGTGACTTGTTTACAAGTATTGCTGTTCTTTACAGTAACTTAATACTTACAGTAGGCACATACAGAGATGATGGACTACATTTTATAAGGGTTACTGTCGAGAACATGTGAGCAGTATCCTATAAAAGTGGGCTTTTGCAGCTGAGATCATGCAAAAGACAGAATGTTATACATATATATGTGAATGTTGTAGACTTTTTTGAGGTAAATAACAACTAATGTGAAAGAAATGCAGATATACAGTACATTGTTAATGATATTCTGTGCAAGAAGGTTAAGTATTTGAAATCCTTAAAGTTCCAGTACTTATTGAAGATCCTTTGTATCTCTCCAACTGATGTATATGAGAAATTATACACTAATCTACATTCCTTTTTGTGTCTCTTGCATTGTAATTGGGTTTAAAATATGTTGCAGTGAAACATTTTACATATTGCCATTCCATTTTCAGCTGTGTTGGATGAGCTGTTGAATACTCAGTCTTCTATAAAGGGTGCTTATGGTGCTCTTTTAGTTTTGCTTGTGGAAGCTTCAAGGTTAAATTTAACACCAGATTCACTTGGAACTGCACTGCAGCAAGAATACAGCTTCAATGCTAAACGATGTAGTAGTGTAATGCAATCCTATAGTAACAATAAAAACAAAATAAGAGCTGCACTTAGTCACATTGGACAGCATCCTCCACATGTTACTGATGTGAGATGGGAAATGGATTACTGTGTTAAGGTAGAGTATTGCTCTAAATCATATTTATGTAATTAATTGTAGTTAGTCCCAGAGGCAGATGTATTTATCATGGTTCAACAGTTCATATTTTAAACATTACAGAACAGTTTGTTAGACACTTCTTATTATACATAAAACAGACTTGTACTGAAATATCCATCATTTTGAGACAAACAAGTCAAGTCCCATTTTAGGAACTGGTTACTCATGAAATTTGAAACTAAATATGTTGTTAATGTTTTGTTAGAACATTATGGTTCCTAACTGTAAATAAGTGTAATTGCTTTTTAGTTAATTGGATATAACATATTCATCTAGGACGGAAAGTATGTGACAACTTAGTTAAGAAATGATTGCTACCTTGGTATGTACATTACTTCATATTGACTTAATTTTTAGAAAGTATTTGATTTAATTGCACATTTTGGTAATTTTAAAACTTCCTTATATCCAGATAGAAAAAGCGAATGAAAGGGCTCTTTTTTAGGAACTTGTACGAAGATTACTGAAGGAATAGTTATGAGGCATGTAATTAAAATGAAAGTAATAGACTGAACCATTTACTATGGTCAGTAGAAAATATATCATCAGTGTGCTGAAAAGTTTGTTTTCAGTACGTTTGTAAGTATTTTCTTCAGAAAACTATCAGTGATTACATGAATCAGATGTCTGATGCAAATAGTAGATTAAAAATATTTGAGGGTATTAGTACATAAAATATTAAAAATTATTGGTTTACCAAAGTAGATGCTTTTATAGATTCCCATAATGCTTCAAATTTTAATGTTAGACTTAAATACTACTTCCACTCCTCCTGCATTCCCTTGAGATCTCTACAAATGAGAATATATGTAGAAGTATTTTACGGGCAACTGAGCTTAGCCTCATTTTAGAGTGGCTTGCATATTATTATTATGGAAGTGTTGGTGAATACCAAAGGGCAGCAACAACACAGCAAGTCAGACTATCACATGTACTTCAGTATGCAAGCTAACTGATTCTTGTGCACATTCATTGATATATTTTTAACTAATCTACTCTGGCGATATAAAAACATCAAATATAACATAACAAGCAAGAAGGATAGACTTAAATCAAATATATATATATATATATATATATATATATATAACACACGTACGTGTTTACTGTGTGTTATTTTGGTAGTATGAGTAATAATTATTTGCCCTGCATATTTATTCTTCGTTATGATTTATGCTTATTGGAATTTTGTTATCATTTACATTTTTCTCGATATTTGTAGGTGAGCAGTCTGGATCTTGTCCGTGAAGCCACTTATAACATACAACTTGAAGTTGAAAGATGTCAGGGCAAAACAGACACACAGGAAAATACAATAACTTTCTCCTGTTCTGTGGGTGAGCTACAGAACTTGGTGTGGAAACTAAAAGAAGCGGTCAAACACTTGGAAAGAATCTCTCTTAAATAACTGTGTCTCTGAATGACCAGTAACAAAATAGACAGAATCATTTTTTCACACAGCTGCGTGTGCCACAACAGATTATTTCATTTCTTGTGTATAAGTTTTTTGTGGTGTAGTTCACATAAATCATTATCCTCTAAGTGTGTATGTATTTTCTGGATGATTGTCGTTTCACCCGTTGTATCAAGATGGTACCTGTTTTCAGTGTTGAGAATGATAATACACATGTTCCACTTCCGGAACTCTGTATTTGTAAGTAACTTTTCTAAATGGTGTGCAAGCAGTGAAGAATTTGCATTACGTGCATCTATTGTTAATTTAGTATGAAGGGAACTTTTTAAATTGTACTGATAGTTTCAAAGTATGTAATAGGATTTTTAGCATTCAGTTTCTGATAAGTATTATTTTGATCGAAGTTTTTCCAACTGATGGAATCCTTCATGACCATAAAGTTATAAAGCTATTATTATTATTATATTTTGCATATTTCATTACCAAGTATTCTATTATTTTGTATTCGTGCTCAATGTACCATTTAGTTTTTGTTAGATGTAATTAACCCACTTGCTGTATTGAGCTGGCTGCAAAATATAAATGACAAGAAACAGTAAGAAGACTGAATAAACTGTGTGATAATACACAGTAAAGTGTTATCTGGAGAATTTCTGTTGTTGCTTTAGTAATTTGTGTTGAGTGCAAGAAAGTATTACAGATACATGAAAAGTGAGTACATATTGTTGATGAATACCTACTTAATGTTCACAGATTTTGGCCAAGATTTATGATGCTACTATGAAAACATCTTTTGGAATAAATGTCTGGTTCCTAGTAGTCGATTGAAATTTTTTGATGCACATTCTGTTGTTTCTGATGTGGAAATTGGTCTCATAATGAATTCTGAACCTCATGTTAACTAACTAGTCAGTTTGCCAGATACTGTGATAATTTAATGTAAAACAGCCTTGTGATCAGTGCAAAAGTGTTTTGTACTATTGGTGTGATAGTAAACTTGATACTAGTTGTTTACATCATTCTGAATTGGGTTTGCATTACTGCTGACCATTTTTCACTTTTTATGCAGATGTTGCCACATTTCATCTCAGCAGCAGTTTGCCCCTATGGCACTCAAAACTGCATGCTATAATTGACTGTGTTTCATCCACCCAAAATGAAACATCTGATTTGGGCTGGTGACAGATCATTCCTGCTGAGAAAACCAGAAGTAACTTTGAATTTCTTAACAGAGACTAATGTGAAGAGATTTTTCTTCTGACCACCATGAGCTTATAATATTATTCAGTTGTGTTTCCTTTAGTCAACTATTAGAAGACACTTGTGTGAGAACACAATGTATTAACTCCAGTGTTACAGACTTAAACCTGCGATCATATCACTACAATGTCAAGACATTTTGGATAAATTTGTGTAAAATTGTATATTTGGTAGATTTTGTTCATTCCATGAATGTATTATACACCTAAGAGGTGTGGCTGTAAAATAATGGGACTATTGCTGTAAAAAATTTTATTTAAAAAAACATACTATTCAGTTATTGTCATCCTCAATATATTCCCCTCCTCTATCCCTACAAAACACCACACAAATTTTTTATTTATGGAGACAGTGCTGGAAGTCTTCCTCAGTGAGCTCCTTGATAACGCATGCCGCTTTTTCTTTCATTGCTTCAGCAGTCTGAAATCTTGATCCTTTTAATGTAGATTTGACCTATGGAAATAGATAAGTCACATGGTACTTGGTCAGATGAATAAGGTCAGTGGCCTAACACTGGGCTGAGCTGATGTGTTGTGTTGCTGGAGAAGCTGTGATTTGTTCTTCCACAATTTGGGATCTTTCCCCCACTCC
Organism: Schistocerca americana; assembly: GCF_021461395.2. Lineage (NCBI taxonomy): Eukaryota > Metazoa > Arthropoda > Insecta > Orthoptera > Acrididae > Schistocerca > Schistocerca americana. The sequence continues at coordinate 651,916,072 of NC_060130.1, read as the reverse complement.
CCCCATGGAAGTGAGCAAGTGCGAGGTCACGCAGTGGTTAGCACACTGGACTGACATTTGGGAGGACGATGCTTCTAACCCGCATCTGGCCGTGCTGTTTAGGTTTTCCATGATTTCCCTAGATTGCTGTAGGCAAATGGCAGAATGGTTCCTCTGAAAGGGCCTGGCCGATTTCCTTCCCCATTGTTCCCTAATCCAAGCTTCTGCTCTGTCTCTAATGACCTCATTGTCGATGTGACATTAAACAGTAATCTCCTCTGGAAGAGAGCAAGAACCTCAGGAATGCATGAGTGTCAGTAAAAACAGTTGTCATTGTTTTGAATCTGGATTTGGCCCTTTCAGTGCATGTACTGGCTCTTAGTTTCTGGATCATAAGTAAAACACCAAGATTCATCACATGTTATCACTCTTTCCAAGAAATTAAATTCAATTTCAATAGTATTCAAAGTGTCAGTACAAACATTTTCATGAGCTGCTTTTTGTTCAATCATGAGAATTTCCAACACGTTTCGCGCACAGTTTTCTCATGTTAAATTGGTCATGTAAAATTCGTCTTGTGCATTCTTTGTCAGTTCCTACAGTTCCAGCAATCGATCAAAAACCCAGCCGATGGTCAGATCGAATGAAATTACCTATTTTTTCGATATTTTCATCCATTTTGATGTTGAAGAGCGTCCCAGGTGTGTCATCCTCAACATCTTCTTGGCCATCTTGGTAATGCGTGAACTGCTAAAAAACTCAAAAATAGTAAGCAGTCTCCACTATGCACTTCTTTTTGTAAAAGATATGTTTTGCTAGCAGTTTGCCAAGTTATGCAAAAATTCATGACAATTTGTTGCTCTCTTATTACAGTTATCATTTTTCTGGTAAAACAAAATAACAGCTCTCACACAAAAGAAGACCATGGGCACACTGATTTGTCTACAGATGCCAGAAATGTTGCATTCAACTGAGAAGGCTTCACATTTCCACAATTTGTACAGCCATCAAATAGTCGTACAAAAATTTTGCCAAAGTGTTCTTGAATATTGTAATGGTGTTAAGACTGCCACATTTATGACGTACAGTTAGCGACATGTGTCCTGGGTTGTGCCGCATGGCAGGCACCATAGAGATTGCAACATATCTTGGCCAAGTATGCTGGTGGTGAATCTAGGGGACCCAAGCTGGAGGCTGGTCTGGGTCACCACTCTGACTGTAACCTCTGGACATACTCAAGTAATCACTGTGTGGTGTGAAGTCTGAAACTGTCTGTCATGGTGCATGAGGATCCATGTTTAATGACACAGATTTAGATCATTTAATAGAAATGGCCCTGATCTCAGTGTTAAATGTCGTGATGTGAGTGGCTATTGAAATGAAACAAAGTTACTGGCAATATCAGGTGCACCTCAGTTGAGTTAGGCTAGCACAGATAATATGATGTTGCTTAGTTTCAGATCCTTCTAATGAAAACGACTTCAACATGATAGATGAATCACCTGGCAGAAGCAACACCCATTCAGTGAAAAGGGTTTTAGAAGACTCAGCAGCTTTCAGTTAAAAAAATGAATTTAATCATAAAAGTATTTCTAAAAAGGTATTCTTGGTTGTTAGAAGGATCATTTTAAAATATTTCCCTTTTATATACAGAAAGGTGTCTAGTTTGTAGTGGATACGATGAAGTCTTTAAAGAAGTTGTCAGTAGACAACCTACTTTTTGTCAGGATACAAATACACAGAGTACAAAAGCACTGTTTGCATATCTGATAATATGGAAAGTCGCCAGATGCTCAACTTCTGCTTGGGTTTTTGCTCATGCAGGTGGACACACAGTTATTGTGTGAAAACGACAGATACTAATTGCATTAACTCTCTGGGTGATCATACAAACTGGAGTTGAGAATTTAATGGATTCACTGGTAAAAAGAAAATAAGGAAGATGCTGTTCAAAGGTAGAGATTAACATTATTCAGAAATGTTAACTGAACTGTACATTTCTCATAGTGTAAACAATGTCTCGGTAACAACCCTGAGATTGTTTCCTAGTCATAATCTCTGTTGTTAAATTCTCCTAGTGATGCTAGTGTAGCAGCAGTGCAGGTGACCCTTCAGTGTAGCTTTGAACCTAAGAAGGAAAACAAGTAACAGTTTAAAACTGTGAATTTATCTGTGAAGCATTCTCATATAATGTCTTTGATAGCCCATTGGCTGCAAAGAGGTGGGGCTCCAGGTTGAGGACACAAAAAAGCACACAATTTTAACTTGTAACAAAAATGAAAGTCTAATATATTGCAAAATGACTTTGTCTTGCTCCAACAATCCTTGTCACTATAGCATGAAGAACAGTTATGGATTTACAGATTACCACAAAGTGACTGGAAGAATGCAAATGATTTGTTTCTCATAACCACTAAGCTTGACATAGAGGTAAACGTGATGAACACAGACAGAAGCAGTCAAGTATAATGCAGGCTACAAGATACCATGAAACCTGGCTAGATGTACGTTCAGTCAGGAAAGAGCAGAAGTGTTTATGCAGAAAGAACTTACCAAGACAGGAATAACTATTGTGAAAGATCTGACTAAGGTAATTTAAAGTTCTGGTGGAATATAAATAATATGAGTAAAGGTAACTCATTGAATAGTGCATATGTCAGGATTGGTTAAGAGCATAAGTGGGCATCCAGGACCAATCCTGTTCACTCTAGCATATGAAATGAAAAAGGAAGTTGCCAAAAAATGGAGATTCATTCTACTTCTCCTGTTCTACATGGTGCATTTGGTCTATCATCTGCTACGACTGCGTAGGGAACTGAGCCTAGTGATGGAGAGCATTTTGCACTCAGGAGGAGCAGGCAGATATGTCCATGGTGCAGGAGGGCTAGTAGACAAGAGAGAGATCTGCAGCTGCAACCACTGTCTCACCAGCGTGCCATACATGACCGATTTCTACTCTCCCATTGGTTGGCTTTGAATATTTTGATGGCGTTACTTACTCAGCAACCTTGTGGATAGCATCCCTAGCTCAGTGGAACCAAGTGTGGGATCTACCTTGATTGCTGCAGAGCTGCTTATGTAATCTACATCACGCCACTGAGGCGCAGTGGTAATTGCAAGAAAGTATTGCAAAATTTGGAAAAATAAACATTGCTCTTTTTTACCTTTAGCTCCACTTTGGAGTGCACAATAGTGGTATGCTGTTGACCACCCAGTCTATGTAATATCGTAGTTTATCCCTGTGCCACAACCGGTTCCAACCTCATGCAACATGGGCCATAACCGTGTGCAAGACCTGTCTGATAGGCCTATCCAGCAAACCCTACTCCAGTCCTGTCACAGGCTTAGCCAAACTCAGTCATGTCATATACCAACTCTGCTCAATTTCTGCACAACATTTTGACCACCAACAAGCTCTCTATTGAAATGAATGGCCACTGCCAAACTGGGGTCAAGTATAGAGTTGACCACCCAGTGGTACAATACACTACTGAATACAACAGGCTTGAGTTTAATGACTACTTCACAACACGTATCATCGGGATCCTTTCCCCCAATACCAGCTTCTGTGAACTACGTAGATGGGCGTTTTCTTTGCAACACATCGTTTGTTCCCGTAATCCTCTTGGCTTCAGTCACTGCTAGTACTCTTCCCCACACCCACCTCCATCTTGCCCCAGGATCCTAACTTCACTCATCCTCTCCCTTTCCTTTGTTCTGTGTCCCCCTCCCAATCAACTCCTGCACATCATCGAGTGCTGCACAAACTCACCATTGCAGGTGCCCATATCACATTCCCTCCTATCTGGTGTACCTGCTACCTCTCACACCCACATTCTTATCCCTTACACTGGCTATCTCCCTCTCAACCACCAGCCATTCTTCCCCAACCCTCCCATCTGCCCCCTGCCTCTCCTCACCCCTTCACCCAACACTCAGTCTCTCCACTCAGCCGAGCTGCAGTTCTGGCACAGTGTATTCACCCAGCACATTGTAGCTGTACAGGTGTGTAAAAAGGATTCATACTCAAACTATAATGGGTCTCAGCCTTCTATAAATAATATGACTTGACACCTCTGTTATTGAGTTGTTACCTTTACTCTACATCATAATCTCTGTTTTGCAGTTTATGAACTCAGGATACTCTTTTTGAAGTTAATACAGTGTAGGCCAGGAAATCAGTAATGAACATTACAGACGTGGAATGAAATTCTGGAAACATGAAAGATACACATTAAAATGTTTGTGCATGTGTATGTCCTGTTACATTGTATTATTAGTTAGTTTATTTTGTATACATATGACAGCCTAATTAGTCTGAGACCTGTTACTTTAAACTTTGTTGTCTCAGTCTGACCTTGTAACTAGATAACTTTCTTTTTAATCACTAGTTTTGTGTTATCTACAATTTGACAGCAAGCTAAATCTAAATTGATGGCTATATTTCTATTTATTTCTAGTGAATCTCGACTGGCAACACATTGAACTTTTGATGTCTTCCTTTGATTACATAAATCAGTTTCATTTAATCCCTTCCCCATAACTACTTCTGGTCATTAGCAAATCGCCTCCTTATCCACATTTTATTTTATCCAGTCCATAATTCACCAAGGCCTGCAGATGACATTTAGTCCGGAATGATAACAAATTTAATCGCACTTGAACTTCTACTTCTTCAGCCTATTTCAATCCACTGCTGAAGGTAGACCTACTCCATATGTTTCCAGTGGACCCTGATCAAATCCTATATCTGAGGCTGACTTCTAGTGTATGTCGTTTTATGCATCACTGTGTGCAATTTAGTTTACAAGCGCTTGCCTTAGTCAGAGTCACAGTTTCCAGACTGTAGGTTATAACTGGTAGTACTCACATATAATAGATGTTAGCCTTCAGTTTATTTGGGGCATCCTTGCTGGTCAGGATAAATATTACAAGGGGAAGCCACGATGTTGGGATCGCGGATTTACTTCAAACTTTGTACACCTTTAATAAGCCATTAAAACAACATAATGTGCAGGTGTTAAGGTGCACTACACTGGCAATTCCAAGAACGTCGCAAGAGAAGTTTTATGTCTGTTATGTAACTGATGTATCTAGGCATAGGCACCATACGTTGGAGTTCATTGTGGTCCAGTGATTAGTGCTCGAGCTTCATAAGACAAATGTGTATGAGGCAATGGTTCAACTCCCATTCAAAACTTCATTTTTGTAGTACAAGTATAAAATTTGTGGTATTCAAAACATTAGCACCTCCACTATTCATTCTTGCTATGTTAGCAACGTCTCACCACTACGCGGATAACTGCCAAATGGGGGCTGCCTCTTGTCTGCTGCTTGAAGCATCAAGGTGCAAAGTAGTTCTGGGTACATTATCAGTTTGCATGTATAAGGAATATCACAAATCTCAATAGGCGTACATTTTCAGGAAAACTCTGTGTGTTTGTTCATTTACTTGTCAATAGTTATAAATTTGCTTCTTCTAATAATTAAATTTAATTAAAAATGTAAGTAGCCAAATAACATGAAATTCACTAAAACTTCATGCAAACAAATGTGTTTTCTTTAATTATATTACCTCTCACATGTCATATAAATTAAATAATATGACCAGTCATGAAAAATATAGATTAAAAATTAAGTCTGAGCGAGAGTCAAACCGTGGCCTCATACATGTTCTTTTCATGAAGCTTGAAACTAAACACTTCACTACAATGAATTCTAGCATCTAGTACCTATGCAGATGTACATCCTCACAGCTTTAAGCAGGTTGCTTCCACCTAGTTTCAGCATTTCATTTGTTATCTACATATATCATATGACATGCATTGGAGGGTTGTCTTCTTCCCTCTTCCACTCTCAGATACAGGTAGAGAAAGGGAAAAATGTCTGTCTAAATTTCTCGTATCTTACCTTCATGGTTTTTACGCAAAATGTATGTTGGTGGCAGTAGGATCGTTGTGCAGTCATCTTCAAATGCTGGTTCTCTAAATTTTCTGAATAGTGCTCCTCAAAAAGAACATCACATTCCCTCCACAAATTCCCATTTAACTTCCTGACATTTCCTTAACACTTGTGTGTTGTTCAAACCTACTGAGAACAAATCTAGCAGACTGCCTTTGAATTACTTCAATGTCTTCCTTTAATCTGACCTGGTGTGGATCCCAAACACTTGAGCAGTACTCAAGAATAGGTTGCACTAGCATCCTACATTCAGTGTCCTTTACAGAAGCACCACACTTTGCTGAAATTCTCCCAATAAACTGAAGTTGACCATTCACCTTCCCTACCACATGCTTGTTCCATTTCATATCGCACTGCAACTTTACACCCAGATATTTAAATGACATGATTGTGTAAAGCAGGACATTCCTAATGCTGTATCTGAACATTAATGGTTTGTTTTCCTTACTCAGCTTCATTAACTTATATTTTTCTACATTTAAAGCCAGCTGCCCTTCATCGCACCAAGTAGAAATTTTGTCTAACTCATCTTGTATCATGCTACATTCACTCATCTTCAACACCTTTCCATACTTCACAGCGTCATCATCAAAATACTGCAGATTGCTGCCCACCCTTTCCACCAGATTGTTTATGTACATGGAAAATAATAGTGGTCATATCACACTTCCATGGGCCATCACCTTGCCTGTGATGAACACCTGCCATCAAGACAACATACTGGGCTCTGATACTTGAGAGGTCTTCAAGCCATTCATATATCTAAAACCTATTCTGTGTGTTCGGACCTTCACTATCCTATCCTCTTCAGGAGACCTTTTTTTTTTGTCTTGTTATTTAGCTGCTTAAGTGCATTTTCAACTTCAGCACTGATTACTTCCAGCACTTATTCCTGTGTATCATTCAGAGCCACTTGTTCTTCCTAGGTCATTCTGTAATGGCCACAATATACAACTCTTGGCAGACATCTGTAACAATTTCATTACTATTATGTCTGTGACCATATCTCCTTTCTTGTTCTTGAGTTTCATAATTTTAGATCTTCCCTTAGACATACTGGTCTTTAAAAATTTCATGTTTTGGTGGTTCCAAAAGCTTGCATGATCAAATTATTGTTAAATTTCCTCAGATCTTTTCTTATTTCTTTCCAGATAATCTTATTAGGAGTTGTGTATTCTGCTGCATCTGTGTCCATTGTTTTCCTTTCTTCTGAATGATAGTAACTGAAAGTCGGCTGTTCTTGTTAGATTTCTGGAGTGAGACTTCTTTTGCCACAATTTGGATGTTTGGTGTAATGTTTTCAGTAAGTTCATTTACTTCTAGGGACTTCAGATCTTCTATTGGATCAAGTTTTTCAGACTAAGTTTGCTGAAATGGTGCTTTCTGTTTTCTTGAACAAATACCTGTCATTTTCGCCCTTCCTGGCAGCAGGTAGTGGTGATTCAGGCAAGCCTGTTGGTAACATGCTGGGGACATATCACAGAGCTGCTTGTATCAGCTGATCTTCCTAATAGTTCCTTTGCTGAGGTGTGGCTCAAACCAAGTATTTCCTCAAACTCACTTTATTTCTGAGGTCATAAGCTGATTGCAAGTAGTACACAGTTGCATATGGTCACTGTTATTTAAAATTCAAAATATTATCTGTGTTGGACATTAATGGTGAAAGAGAAGCAGAGTAATTATGTTCCAAAATGGATTTCACGTTAAAAAAATTGGAGCCATCTATGTACAACCCAAAATTAGTGTGGTATAGCTTTTCCAATAAAGCTTGTCCTTACTTATATCTAAGAATGATTACATTGTTATTAGAGGCTCCAATAAAGACCAGCAGCTAAAATATTATTCTAGAGGGAATTTAAGGAGGCACTTTCACACAAATGACATGACAATTATATTTTTAGACCAATGCAAGAGAGTTCTAAAGTAAAATCCCTGTGCAATTTCAGGTCAGTCAGCATATTACCTGCAGTATCTAAAGCTGTGGAGTACATAGTTCATGAACAGCCAATGGAATACCCTGAATCACATTAGATCCATGATAAATATCAATAATGCTTTTGTAACACCATAGCACAGCAACTACATTAATCAAATCGATGGGCTTTGTCAAATAAGTCATATTCAGATTTGAAATTATGATTTTAACACTGCTGCAGTTTGGGGAGATGTTTCATTATATTCTTTTTTTAAAATGAAACAGTTCAAGTGCACAGAGGAGAAGTCACAAAGGAAAACTGTGCTTTCTGGAGTCCCCTGGACTTAAGTCTCAGCCCCTCTCATTTTTCCATGTGTATCAGTGATATTTAATCTATCTTACAGTGTTGTAAATACTACTGAAATTACTGTGCACCACTATCTGTAATTTCTGTTTCAATTTGTTCTGATATGCAAAAGCAGTAGCTCTGTTTTTCAGTTAGTCTAAATTCCATTTCAGCATTCTCATAATTTTTCCTTTATATGCAATACCAATTTTTTGCCTCATTTTTGCAGCTACGAGGTTGTGGCCCAAGTCTTGAGTTTGATCCACAAAACCTAAGTACATTTTCAGTGTCACTCACCTATCTTTTGTACACCAATTACATGGTCCCTCTGATTTGTGTCATTCGTTCCTGGAATTTTACAGGTCCCTTTGTTAATATTTTATCTTGGAAAATATGTGCTTACTGCTTTAATATAATTGGCAGCTATAAACTGGGCAGCTCTCAACTCATTAGTACTTGTTCTCTCATGCAAGCTTTCTTTACCAAAAAGGGCAATGAAAGATACTTATTTTCCAAGCTTTGTGTTATTATCTCCCAGGACTATTCTTGAATCATGTGCAGGTATCTTTTCACACACTTGGTGCAGCTAAATCATGTGCAGGTATCTTTTCACAGACTTGGTGCAACTGATCGTAAAAGCTGCCCACCAGATTCTCATTTGATACTTCTGTTGGAGCGTATATGTTTACAAAAGTTGTATTCTGGAATCTACCTTTTGTTCTGAGGATGAATATTCTATCATTAAATGGTGTAAATGTGGGAATGGATTTGTGTGTATCTTTTGCTGCAATGCCCCGATCGTGTGTATCATTTCTCCCAGAGCAATCTAATGTAAAATTTTGCTTTTGTATCTCTCCTTTACACATCCATCTGATCTCTTGGAGGGCAACTAAGTCCAGCCTTTTTTTCAACACTTCTTAGGCTGCAGTATTCATTGCTTCTGGTTGTAGCAGGGTAAGTATATTTCATGTTCCAAATTTAAGAGTTCTGTTTGTGTATCCTTGTTCCTTAACTTATTTTGTCTTTGTGAGATCAGTCCAACTTTCTCTGTTAAGTTATTTGCAACAGTAATTTTTTTCCAAGGCAGGGGTGTTGGCCCTGCACTCAACCTTCTATCTTTGGAGGGCTATTTCTCCCATGCTCATCTGCCTTGACAATGTTCCCCACTGTGGTTGGGCACCCAGGCTTCCACAGGGTCGTTCAGCTTCTCGGTATTTGCCACCTTGGAGGTGAGGAACAGGATTGAGTAGAAGAGGCTATGTGATTTTTATCTTGTCTAAAGTCATGTTTTATGCGTCATTACCCCATTTTAATCCCAGAAATTACAGGCAATGGAGCACAGTAATGACATAGATAAGGAATGGGAATGTATTAGAATAACACCATAACTGTGGTAAAGGACATAATGGGGAATCTAGAAGACCCAGAAATAGTGAGTGGCATGATGAAGAATGTAGACAGTTGGTGCAGTGGAAGAAAGGAGTGAGTTTAAAATGTCTCCAACAAAATACAAGAATGAACTGGGCTATGTATAAAGAAAATAGGATAGAAGTGGCATGGATATTCAGAAGAAAGAAAAGAGAAGCCTTAAAAAGGAAAATAAGATATTAACGGGCATTATAATAGGAATTAAAGTAGAAAGTTTTAAAAGATGTTAAAAGAAGGAACACACGGGTACAGGCCTAAAATAATAGGTTGGAAGGATAAAGATGGAAACCTGCTGACAGAATAGTGGAGAGTGAAGGACAGATTTAGAGAATATTTCAAAGAAATGTTGGATAGTTATTTCACTGGTGGAGGGCGACAGTTGTAGCTTACAGTAGGACAAAAAATAGAAGAACCTACTCTTGCAAAAGTGCGGAAGGTGTTGAACTATCAAAAAAATTAAAAAAAATGCAAACCTCCAGTAAATGATGGAATAATTGCCAAACTGTTAATCTGTTTAATATGGAATTAAAAACAAGAAATAATTCCAGAAGAATGGGCTATAGATGTGATTCAGTTGATATATGAGAAATGTGAGAAGTCGTGTTGCTCTAACGGAGAAGAATCACTCTGTTGAATGTGGCATTTAAGGTTTTATCCAGAATCCTGTACAGTTGACTAATCCCATGTGTGGAATATATTCTGGGTTATTATCAGTGCAGCTTTAGGTCTAATAGATCAACTGTGGACCAATTATTCATTCTGAGACAGGGACTGGAGAAAATATATGATTATAATATAGAAGTCAAAAACAGCTATGTGAACTTCAACCGAACCTTCAATAGTTGAAATAGGGAAGAGATGTATATGGACTTTACTTTTTTATTTTATATTTATTTATTTTTTGTGTCAGTCTTCTGATAGGTTTGGGCAGTCCACCACGAATTTATCTCCTCAACTAACACCAAACTAGAACTAGCACCCTATGACCTAAATTATTTGTCAGATTTATTCTCTCTCTCTTCTCCCACAGTTTTTACCCTCCACAGCTCCCTCTAGTACCATGGAAGTTATTCCCTAATGTCTTAACACATGTTCTCTCATCCTGTCCCTTCTTCTTCTTCTTCTTCTTCTTCTTTTTCTTCTCAGTGTTTTCCATTTTTCTATATGTTCATTTCTTTGCCAGTTCTACAGAGAACCACCCCATTCCTCATTTTATCAGTCTACCTAGTTTTCAACATTCTTGCCCCCAGGGGCTCAGCGTTCATTTGCTGAGTACGGGCTTGGCGACCCCGGGGTCCTGAGCTGGGGACTGGTCAGCGCCGCCAGTCTCCTGTCACCGTAACCCCCGGACATGCTTCAGCAACCACCGTATGGTGCGGCGGTGGAATGTTGTGTGCTGCGGGGAATGGTAATCTTGGCTTGACCGCCTGGATTGCGAGGAAGGTAAACCTCTATAAAAACCCCTCAATCTTACGGTGTGCTGCGCGCCTATAAGATGCATGGCTGTTGGGGTGGAACAGTCGCAAGCGGGCAACCTCTGGGGCACCTGCCGCACCCCAGTTGTATACGGCTTACTCAGGCACGCGGGGCTCTGTCTGAGCGGACCTTTAGTTCCCTAGCTGCTCGTGGGACCGCAATGGACCCTTCGACCTCTACATTTCCCCCTACCAGTGGATTGGGTGGGCCACTGGTAGGAAAACACACCCCATCGAAAAAGCGACTTCGTGCTGCGAGTCCTCCAGCTCCTGGTGTTGCTAGAGATTTATCAGACTGTCGTAACAGAGCACATGCTGAAAATCAGAATGTGTTTTTGGTTATTAAACGGAAGGAGGGTAGCTTTGAGAGGGTTTCCCCCTTTTACATCCACAAGGGTCTTGAGGGAATTCCTGGTACACTGAAATCTGTTAAGCGACTGCGCAATGGTACTCTCTTAGTTGAGACTTCTAGTTCCCGCCAAGTCGCTTCTCTTCGGAAAGCACCCAGTCTCGGAGAGTACGCTATCGAGACCGAGCTCCACTCCACACTCAACTATAGTAAGGATGTTGTGACATGTAGGGACTTCGTGGATATCTCCACAGACGAGTTGAAATCTGAGTGGGCTGACGAAGGTATTGTTGACGTGCACCATATTATGAAACGAGTCGATGGGGACCTTGTCAAATCCGACTCGTTTATTCTCACGTTCAGTTGCCCAAGACTGCCAGAGCATGTTAAAGCAGGGTTCTTACGTTTGCCAGTACGGCCATATTTCCCCAACCCAATGCGCTGTTTTAAATGTCAGCGCTTTGGGCATACTACATTGGGGTGCAATGGGATAGCCACTTGTGGTAAATGTGGTCAGCCTGCCCATGAAGGAGCTGATTGTTCATCGCCTGTGAAGTGCGTGAATTGCTTTGGGAGTCACCCTGTCTGGAGCCGGGTCTGCCTCATCTATCTCGAGGAACGGAAGATACAGGAGATAAAAACATCTAACCGCATCCCCTATGGTGAGGCCAAGAGGCTCTTTAAGGCCATGCAACCTCCTGTGTTTACGACATCTTTCGCTTCCGCCCTGAAAAAACCAGTACAAATGGCCACTGTTGCTACGCAAACGGAGGTTGCTAGTGTTAGCACTAATACCTGCGTTTGCCAGTGCACTTGTGCTGCTGCGGTTGTTTTGCAACCTGCGGCTCTCCCCGCAACGTCAGACAAGGCCGTGGTTGCTGACATTGGGGTACTTCCTGCCTCTTCCCCTATGGCGCCTTCTGCCCAGTCGAGTAAAGCTCCAACTGCTGACAAGGCTCTGCATTCTAAGCCCCCTAAGACAAAGACGCCGAAGGTAAAGATTTTGCCACCTGAGGAGACTGGTCAGGGTCGGTCCGATGATGAGGCCATCGTACTGTCTGACATCTCCCGTGGGTTGTCATCGGAGCTGATGGACATTGATGTCGACCGGGGGCGATCTTCTCGCCCCAGGAATAAATCTCCGGCCAGTACGGGCTCTCCTCCAAAACACAGAGGCAGGGTGAAAGTTCAGCCACCCTGATCACTGGCTCCCATATTACAGTGGAACCTGAATGGGTTAAGGACGCATGTGGCCGAATTACAACTCCTTGTACGTGAGTTCCCTTTGTGCTTATGTCTCCAAGAGACACATTTTCGGGCCACTGATGCTCCTTCTTTACGGGGCTATACCGTCTATCGGAAAGATGATCTGACGGGGGAAAGGGCAAAGGGTGGTGTTGCGGTTTTTGTCCATGACATGCACTCCTCATCTGAGCTCCCTCTCGTTACAGACTTGCAAGCAGTTGCAGTTGACCTTCTTGTGGGTCGGAGGCTCACAGTCTGTTCACTTTACTTACCCCCTCAGGATGCGATAGACTCTGAGGCTCTCACAGACCTTATTAGCCAACTTCCCCGCCCATTTCTTCTTCTGGGGGACTTCAATGCTCATAATGTCTTATGGGGCTCTTCGACTGCTTGCCCCAGGGGTCGCATTCTGGAAAGCCTCATGATGTCTGAAGAACTGTGCATCCTCAACTCTGGTGCTCCCACTCATTTCTGTACTGCTTCTGGGTCGTCATCAGCTATTGACCTTTCCTTTTGCTCTCCAGCACTCGCGGATTCTGCTCTGTGGGAGGTTGCTGCTGACCTCCATTCTAGTGACCACTTCCCACTTTGGATTCGCCTCCTGGATGAGGCTATGGCATTTCTGGTACCACCCCGGTGGCACCTCTGCAGGGCTGACTGGACACTTTTCAGCCAACTGGCTGTTTTGGAACACCGTGCCAGCGTCCACGAATGGGTAGACCATGTTACAGCCGTGATCTCCCATGCTGCTGAATTGTCAATCCCACGGTCATCCGGTCATCCCAAGAGCCGTCCTGTCCCTTGGTGGACCACTGAGTGCCGCTCAGCTATCCGAGCCCGCCGTGCAGCTCTGCGCCGCTTCAAGTGCTGTCCCTCAGCTGACAATCTTGCGGCCTTTCGGGTGGCAAGGGCCAAGGCGCAGCGAGTGATTAAAGAGAGCAAACGACGGTCATGGCAATCGTTCTTGAACTCAGTCTCCCGCTCCACTAGTTCTACAAAAGTATGGGAAGCCATCAGGAGGATTTCCGGGAAACTCGGCCAGCTACTTGTCACGGCATTGCTGCATCAGGGAAGTCTCCTCACGGCGCCGAGAGACATTGCCCAGACACTGGCCATGCATTTTGCGGAATCTACCGCCACTATTAACTGTGATCCAGATTTCTGCCGCTACCGCACTGCCATCGAGAGGGGTCACTTGGACTTCCGGTCTCCTAATTCTGAACCCTACAACTGCCCCTTCACAATGTGGGAACTGGATTCGGCGCTGTCTGTGGCTCATGATACTGCGCCTGGTTATGATCAAATCCGGTATAGCATGCTGCAGCACTTGTTACTGCCTTCCAAGGAAGTTCTCCTGAATTGTTTTAATATGATATGGTTATCAGGCACGTACCTTGACTCGTGGAGGGAGGCTATTTTGATACCCCTCCTCAAACCAGGGAAGGACCGAACGCATCCCAGTAGTTATCGAAGTATCGCCTTGACGAGCTGTGTCGGGAAGACGTTGGAACGCATGGTCAATCGTCGCCTGGTTTGGCTGCTCGAGACCAGGCAGCTCTTTAGCCCCTCTCAGTGTGGCTTTCGGAGATGTCGTTCCACTATAGACAACTTGACCCTGCTTGAGGCGGCCATCCAGCAGGCCTTCCTGCGTAACCAGCATTGTCTAGGTGTCGTCTTTGACATTCATAAGGCGTATGACACTACTTGGCGCCGCCATATCCTCAATCAACTCCATGAGTGGGGCTTTCGTGGCCGTCTCCCCATCTTCATTCGGTCCTTTCTTTCCCACCGCCTCTTTCGCTATAGGGTTGGTAATGTGCCATCTGATTTGTATGTGCAGGAGAATGGTGTTCCTCAGGGAAGCGTTTTAAGTGTCACCCTCTTTGCCGTCGCCATTAACAGTATCACGTCCACTATCCGGAGTCCTGCCCAATGCTCCTTGTTTGTGGACAATTTTGCCGTTTTCTGTTCTTCCTCCAGTCTTGTCACTGCTAGTCGGCAGTTGCAGCTTACGATAAAGCGATTAGAGGCATGGACTGCGAAGACGGGTTTTACCTTTTCTGCAGACAAATGTGTGTGTGTTCATTTTAATCGTTCTCGACGTCTTTTTACCTCCCCTGAATTGCGTCTGAGGGACACCATTCTTCCTTTTAGCGACACTGTGCGGTTCCTGGGCCTCACTTTTGATTCAAAGTTGTCGTGGTTGCCTCACCTTAAAGGCCTCAAGGTGCGGGCCCTGAAGGCACTGAATATTTTGAAGTGTCTGAGCCATCGGTCCTGGGGAGCAGATCGGGCGCGTCTGCTGCAGTTTTATAGGGCTTTCGTCCGATTGCGTCTTGACTATGGTTGCACCGTGTATGGGTCAGCAAGGCCTTCGTATCTGAAGATTCTTGACGCAGTACACCATGAGGGTATCAGGCTGGCCACTGGTGCCTTCCGTACTAGTCCCATCCCCAGCCTGTGTGCTGAGGCAGGGGAACCGCCGCTCGCCATCCGGCGGAAACTCCTCATGATGCGACGGGTGTGTCAATTCCTTGGCTGTCCTACCTCCCCTGCGTACCCTACCGCCTATGGAACGTCTCTTTTCCAGTCGTCCCAGGGCAATGAGACCATTTGGGATTCGTGCCAAGCATTTGCTTGAGTCCCTTGGTGTGGAGCGTGTGGCCCCCCAATGACAAGGTTTTACTCGCCTGCCTCCCTGGTTCCTCCAGAGGCCCAGCGTCCTTTTAGACTTGTCGGAGTACCGGAGGAGCTGCACTCCTGCGTTTGTTTTTACCTCCTTATTTTACGATATTTTAAACCAGCATCCCGACCATGTACCAGTATTTACGGATGGCTCTAAACAGGGGGACTCTGTTGGTTGTGCTGTTGTTTTCCCTGATCGAGTTGTCAAGTTACAGCTTCCTGCGGCGTTTACCATCTTTGATGCCGAATTGTTTGCGATCTTGCGGGCATTGGAGCAGATGAGATGTGTCCCCAGTCGTAAGTTCCTCATCTGTTCTGGCTCCCTGAGTGCCCTTCAGACCGTGCAACACTTGTACCCAGCGGATACGGTCGTCCAGAACATCCATGATGCCCTACTCCACCTGCAGCGGCAGGGGAAGGAGGTTTCCTTCTGCTGGGTGCCGGGGCACGTGGGTATTAGGGGAAACGAGCTGGCGGATGTGGCTGCCAAAGATGCATGTTCCCTCCCTCACGTTGTTGAATGTGCCGTCCCCCTCCATGCTGTTACCTCCCTCCTGCGTTTTCGCGTTATGCATCAGTGGGAAGAGGAGTGGCTGGCAGTCGGTGAAAATAAGCTGCGTCTGGTCAAGGCCACCACGCGGCCATGGCATATGTCCTACCAGTCATGCAGGCGGGATGAGGTTCTCCTCACTCGCCTCCGCATCGGGCACAGTCCCTTCACACATGGTTTTTTAATCCGGCGGGAGGATCCCCCAATCTGCAGTGCTTGTGGCGTCCAGATTACTGTCCGCCACATTTTACTTGACTGTCTTTTATTCTCTGACCAGAGGGCGATGGTTTCTTTGCCACCGGATTTGCCCTCTATTTTGAAAGACGACGCATCGTCTGTGGTGAAGGTTTTACGGTTTTGTGTCCTGTCCAGTTTGTTGCCACGGATTTTAGGGAGAGGGTTTTAATGTGCTGCTGGATGACTGGCTCACCCAGATTTTAGGTAAGAGGTCCGCCAGTCACGAATACCTCCTTGTTTCCCTTCGGTTTCTGTCCTCCCTTCCTTGTGTTTCCTTTCCTTTTTTAGTGCACTCCTTCTCCTCTTGTTTTGCCTCTGTATGTGAGGATTTGGAACTGCGTCAGGTCTGTGTCTTTTAGCTGTTCCCCTTGTTCGCTGTTCGTCTTAGTCCCTTCACTGCATGTGTTCCTGTTTTTATGCGTTTGGGCGCTGATGACCCCGCTGTTTAGCGCCCGTAAATCTCAAACACACACACACACACACTTCAACATTCTTCTGTAGCACCAGATCTCCAGTGCTGTGATTCTCTTCTGTGCCAGTGTTTCCAATGTCCATGATTCACTTTCACACAATATTGTGCTCGAAACATTTAGTCACAGAAATTTCTTCCTCAAGTTGAGGCCTATGTTTGATACTAGTAGACATCTCTTGGGCAGGAATAACCATTTTGTTTGCGCTAGTCTGATTTTCGTGTCCTCCTCGCTTTGTCCATCACGGGTTATTTTGCTTCCAAGATGGCAGAATTCCTTATCTCATCTACTTCATGATTACCAGTTTTCATGTTAAGTCAATTACTATTCTCATTTATGTTACTTTTCATTACTTTTTACTTTTTCTGGTTTACTGTCAATCCATAGGGATGTTAGAAAATATAGAACTGCTTGGTATACCGTCCAAATAGATTTAGGTTATTAAAGCAACCTTGGCAGGCTCCAAGGCAATGGTGACAGTGGATAGTGAATTAACTATCTGTTCCAGCAGCAATAAAGGAGTTAGAGATGTTGATGTTATTTTGACAACACTTTTCAATTTGACCTTAAAACAGTTATACAAAAACAATATCGGGACACACAGCTGTGAGGAGCACAAAGTTGGCTGCTTATGCTGATAATGTTGCAGTTCTCAGTGCCTTGTGGGGTGAGGGAGTGGCTATGTAAGTAAAAAACAGTATTCCATTTGGGTCCATAGACATATCACGTCAGTGCACTGGACAGATATTTGAATGTTGTGCAGGGGCAGTTGAATTTAGTGAAACTAAACTTCTAATTGTTGTTGTTTATAGGTCCGCTAACTCTGACTTCAGAGCATTTCTGCTCAAGCTAGAGAGGGCTGTTGATTCACTGCAGAAATTAGTTGTGTGTGGTGATTTGATTATAAATTTTCTGTATGATGGTGCAAGAAAAAGGATGTTGGTAGATCTCCTAAATTCATATGATCTGATTCAGACTGTGTTTTTTTCCAACTAGGGTGGACAGCCATAGACAATATTTTTATTCGTTCTTCATTACTAGATGGGCATTTTATAACAAACTTCCAAAAAAATTAAAAACCTTAAGTGGAAGCTGCCTTGAAATTGCGTTGAAGGTGTTCCTCAGCAATAAGTGTTTTTATAGCATTAAGGAATTCCTCTCAGAGGAGTAGAATACTGTCATTTGTATAAGTAGTATTTACATGTACAAAGAAAAAAAAACCAACCTAATTTTGTATCTGTTAGACGTATTTTATATAATTGTTTCCCACAATGTTATAAGGGGAAATGATCAATATGTAAACTATCCAAAACAAATCCTTGTATTTGTCCATGGAAGATAAATAAATAAATAAACTGTGTTAGTAAAAGGGCAAATGGCCTTTCAGACCATGATGCACAAATTTTAAAACTAAACAGCTTTTGTACTCAAACGTCACATGTAATTACAAACTATGTAGGAACGTTAATCCAACAGCAGTAGAGAATTTTTTAAACCTTGTCAAGGTTGTTTATAGTGCCGATAACATAGATGATAAATATAATGCTTTCCTTAACACATTTCTTGTGCTCTTTGAGAGTTGCTTTCCATTCGAACATTCTAAATAGGGTACTAGCAGTAATAGCCAGCCTGCAGTGGCTGACTGGTGGGATAAGGATAGTATGTAGAACAAAGAGGGAATTATATCAAAATGTTAGAAGTAGTCACCATCAAGCTGCAGTAGCCCATTATAGACAAAATTGTAAGGCACTTAAAAATGTTATTAGGAAGGCAAAGAGTATGTGGTATGCATATAGAATAGCTAATTCACAGGATAAAAATAAAACTATATGGTAAGTTGTGAAGGAAGTGTCTCACCAGCAGCACAAGGTCAACAATATAAAGTCAGTTCGCAGTAAAAATATTTCTGTTACTGATAAATCAGATATATGTACAGTATTTAACAATCATTTTCTGAGCATTGCTGGTGAATTAAATAAAAATTTAGTTTCTGCAGGGAAACATATAACTTCCTTGGCAAATGCCTTTCCAAGATTGATGACTGAAATTCTCCTCTGTGATACAGACAAGGGGGAGATTGAGTCAATAATTAAATCATAGAAGACTAAGGACTCTCATGGTTATAATGGAGTGCCTAGCAGAATATTAAAGTACTGTGCTGCACATTTTAGCCCTGTATTTAGCCATATTTGTAATTTTTCCTTTAGGAATGGTCAGTTTCCTGAATGATTAAAGAACTCATTAGTAAATCCACTTTATAAAAAGGCAGAAAAGGATAATGTAGACAATTTTAGACCTATTTCTATGCCATCAGTGTTTGCTAAAGTTATCGAAAAGGCTGTGTATGTAAGGATAATTGATCATTTTACATCACACAATTTACTATGAAATGTACAGTTCGGCTTTAGAAGTCGTTTAACAACTGAAAATGCTATATTCTTTTTTCTCTGTGGGGTACTGGATGGGTTAAACAAAAGGTTTCAAATGCTAGGCAAATTTTTTATTTAACTAAGGTGTTTGTGTTGATCTCAAAATATTGCTCCAGAAGTTGGACCATTACGGAATACGGGGAATAGCTCACAATTGGTTCACCTCTTACTTTAGCAACAGACAGCAAATGGTCATTGTCACAATGTCAAGAATGGCTGTGATATGGGGTCTGAGTTGGGGTATGGTCAAGAGGGGAGTGCCCCAGGGATCAGTGTTCTTCCTTATTTATATAAATGTTATGCCCTCTAGTATTATGGGTAACTCTAAAATATTTCTGTTTGCTGATGACACTAGCTTGGTAGTAAAGGATGTTGTGTGCAACACTGGCTCAGTTTCAAATAATGCAGTTCGTGACCTAAGTTCATGGGTTGTAGAAAATAAACTAACACTAAATCACACTGAGACTCAGTTTTTACAGTTTCTAACACACAGTTCAACAAAACCCGACATTTTAATTTCACAGAATGGGCATATGATTAGTAAAACTGAACAGTTCAAATTTCTAGGTGTTCAGATAGATAGTAAACTGTCATGGAAAGCCCCCGTTCAGGATATTGTTGAAAGACTTAATGCTGCTGTTTTTACTATGCCAACTGTATCTGAAGTGAGCGATCATTCGACATGAAAATTAGTCTACGTTGCTTATTTTCATTTGCTTATGCCGTATGGTATTATATTCTGGGGTAACTCTTCCCATTATAAAACAATATTTTTGGCTCATAAGTGGGCAGTTCGGGCAATAAGTGGTGTAAGTTCATGAACCTCTTATCGACCCCTGTTCATGAGTCTGGGTATTTTGACATTGGCCTCTCAATATATATATTTCTTACTGCCATTTCTGGTTAACAATATTAGTTTATTCCTAAGAGTAAGCAACTTTCACTCAGTTAATACTGGGCAGAAATCAAACCTGCATTTGGATCGGACTTCCTTAACTCTTCTGCAGAAAGGTGTGCAGTATACTGCTGCATCCATTTTCAATAAGCTACCATTCAAATTCAAAAATCTTAGCAGTAATCTATGAGCTTTCAAATCGAAACTGAAGAGTTTCCTCATGGGTCACTCCTATTCTGTCAAGGAGTTCTTTGAAAAAGTAAGCTGATTCTTGTTCTATTGTTGATTGTGTTTACTTAAACTTACGGATTGACTTTTTTTGGGTTTATAAACATTTTATTTTTATCTGTTATTTGTTTTATGTTGTAGTTTCATGTACTGAGACATTGCATGACCTTGGAGATTTGCTCCTCAATTTGGTCCTACGGAACTTGATGTGTAAATAAATAAATAAATAAGTAAATAGATGAATGACATCATTAGAGAGAGCAGTGGTGAAAGTGAAAGGAGCTACACAGTATATAGGACTAGAAATTAATGAATCAAAAACTAAATTATGAAACTCTGTAGGACAGGGGACAGCAAGTTTAATAACAGGTCAGCAGCAGGTTTTAATTTTGAGCAAATGGAAGGTTTTGAATACGTTGGAACCAATATTCAGTTCCGTGTCCACTGAAATAAAAGCCTTAATTTTAAGTGATCATAGGTGTTAATACACATTTAAAAAGCTAGGATGGTAAATCAAAAATTCAGGATGACTATATATAAGGCTACGATTAGGCCAGTGGTTACATGTGGATGTGAAGCATGAACACTAATGACCAACAACCCAGAATTTTTGAATGAATAACACTGTGGCAAATTTATGGGGGAATTGCAAATAATAATGATGCTTGGAGAGCAAAGATCAATTAGGAGTTGGATTGTCTCATACAAGGAGCTAACATTGTAAGGCTAATTAAAAGTAAAAGAATAGCCTGGCTGGAGCACATCCTATGGACGGAAGACGCAACTATTATAGAGAAGATCTTCCAATGGAAACCGACGGAAGAAGATGAAAAGAAAGACAATGCAAACAATAGCTGGATGTTGTGGAAGAAAACATCAGAGCCCTACGAATTAAAGTATGGAGACAGAAAGTAAACAAGGGGGCAGAATGAAAGGAAATCATTAAGAAGGCAAAGACCCATACAGAGTTGTAAAGCCACAAGAAGAAGAATAAATATAACTGACATTCTGATGATTCCAGAAGGATCTAAGTACAATTGTAGGAATATCGGTTCTGCCACATGTAATAAATGATGACCTTAGTTCAGTATTATAGTGAGTAGGAAGCGTGAGTCTTAAAATATACCATAATAAGTTACTAAAGATCTTTGTTGCAACAAAACTTAGTCATCTTTCATGATAACAAGTTACCCTAACAAAAATAACATTAAAAACTCTCAACATAATTTTGGATGAACACACAAACTATGAAGAATGAATTGTTACAGCATATACAAAATCTCTCTGTCGTATACGCAGTTCAAAACTTTAGAAACAATATTTGCAAGTAAATTTCAGAAAAAAACTATTGGAGTCACTAGTCTTATCAGATTTCTACTACTGTGATTATGAACTTGTGTGAATAATGTTTTCTTTCAGCACCAATGTAACTGAAACTTTTAAAAGAGCTGCCTATCACTCAGGAAACAGTTGCACCAGCAAAGAGACTATCTGAGTGGGAATAACCATTCTGTTTGATATCCCCTCACTTCTGCTGTGGCCATGTACTCAGTTCCTTTGAATGCATGTAGCATCTTAAGTGCCATTGGTAAGCTCTTCTACTGAACCTTCGCTGCTGAACCCCTGGTGAGACCACTGTTACCTTTCACCATGCCCAATTTGAGCTTGTGCTTGAACTCTAATGATCTTCATGTTGATGGGACATTAAATCCTAATGATCCTTCCTTTCCCAATCTTAGGGAGATTGCCTGTTTTAATACATTCCACATAGAGTCTTTATAGTTATCTTCTTATGCCTAGGTTTTATCAGAAACTCAACCAGTGCTCACCTAGGCCTGCAGATTTTCCTGACTTCTTCAGTTTCAAGTTTAAGATTACTTCTTCTATTCCCAGTGGTTTAGTAAAATCCTTATTGGTGGGGTTTTGGTGGAATGGCCTATTCACATAAATGGAAATCTGTCTCTTCTCTTGCATCCTCTCTAGGACTTCCAAGGTTCCTTTCAGGTTTATTGCCACTTCGTTATATGTTGTATCCGTCACAGTTGTCTAAGGGACAATAGGTCCTTTGAGTTTCAGTAACAAGTGGCTCCTTCCTGTAGTATGTCAAGCCAAATTTTATATTGTTTCATGCCATTGTTGTTTCCACAAGTCATTCATGGCTGTCATTAGTCAAACTGTAACAATAGGATCTTCTTTCTTCCTTTATTTGTCCATGAGTGTGTAACACTCCACTACTCAGCTTGGAGTGCATTCTGTCTGTGCACCTTGTGGAACTGTCTTCAGCATAGCTTTGAGTAACAGCTTGTTGAATCTCTCAGTTTTCTGATACTGCGGGAAACTAGTTAACTGCCCCCTTGTGTAACCTTGGAAAGCAGTCTAGTTGGCACTCTTTATATTCCATTGTGATGTGGAGTGTGGAAGTCTACTTCAGTCACAGCAGGGTGGTGCTGACTCCTAGAAAACTTGTCCAACATTTTTCATGTGGCTGGTAGTGTTGCAAATGTTGGCCCTGTAGCTGAAAAAGTCAAATCATGGAGATCTCTGAGTCCCAAATTTTCAATTTAAAATTCATTTTATGTCTGGGATCATGTAGCAGGTGAAGCCCATGGTTATCAGCTCATTCATTCAGTCTAAGGTCCCCAGTGGGACAGCTTTGATAGCCCCATCTACTGTGGTGTGAATGATAGGCACCAACATACAATACTGAATGATGGTATAAGTATTTAGGGAGTATCTTTGGTGGCAGATCTGGGATATGAGGGCTTATGGACATTAACTAAGGTCATTCCATCCATTTTAATTCCTACAGCATACTCAGATTGCTCATCTAAGGGTGTCACATGCACCAGAAGTCCATTTCTTACTAACATTACCATTCTATGCTTCTCATACTCTTTCAGTGCTACTGCATCATAACCAGGAATCTTCAGTCTATGCATTGAATCTTTGGAGGTGTGAATCTCCTGAAGGAGAGCCACACTTACGCCCACTGTGATAAAAATTCTTTTAGTACCTCTCCCTTCACTTTTCCATGTTAATGTGGCATATGTCCAATACCTTAATCATATGCCCATCCTTCATGGACCTCTGTTTATGCCTTTGTTTCTACTGGGAGGCAGTAACATGTTTATTTGCTTCATGTGTGTAGTCTTTCCACCCCTATGATTGTTCTCAGTGTTGCACAGGAGACACCATCATGGAGGTTATCTGCATGTCGTCCCCATAGAATAACTTTCCTCTTATTAGATGACAACTGTCCTCCTCCTAATCAGTGACAAACCAGTATCACTGCCATTCTCAACATTATCCCAGTTTTCATCTCTCTCCATCTCTCTTCTATCTATCCTTATAGCATTACATCATTATTTCATGCTCTTCCCATATAACTTTCCATTTCTTTCAGGCACAGTCATATTCTATCACACCATCATAGCAGGTCCCAGCCTTCAGTATCCTCTTCAGATGATACAGTAGGAGAAAAGAGAAAATTATAAATGAATATCTTAAAACATGTACAATGTTTTTTGCCTGTTCTACATGTAAGTTAAATAAAGAACAATTAAAATATATGGCATTTATATCTATTGAGTGCCATTTTGTTCATTACATGCATCTTTGAACTAAACTTCATAGCAAAAATTAGGTAATTATAGAAGTATAACCAAGTGTGCCTTGCTGGCCCTAATGTTTCCACCAGATACATGCATCCTGTATACAACAAATCTTTAAATGTAAGAACCATAAAAAACTATGAAAGTTATTAGTTATATAAATATAGAGTGCAAATTACTAAGGTCTTAAAACTGTATTTAAAACAAAGTGAATTATTGGTAATAAAAGGAAAAATGGGAGTGATCCAGCTATGATACATATTTTTGATGGCTGATGGCATTGCACTTTGGATTGCAAGATCTTTACATCACTGGCCATAAACTCAGAAGACATAATGCAGCCTCAATGACACAGGTTGGCATTCCATTGTAGACTGCTTGCATTCCCATTCTGGATATGAGGTGTTAATGTTAACTGCGCAGATGCTCAAAAGTGGAGATGCATCCCAACTAGTACAGTACAGCAATCTATACAAAGAGATCCCATCAGCTTAAGCACACATGCAGGGTGTAACAACCACCTTGTCTGAACAGACTGTCCGGAATATATACAGGGTGTTTCAAAAATGACCGGTATGTTTGAAATGGCAATAAAAACTAAACGAGCAGCGATAGAAATACACCGTTTGTTGCAATATGCTTGGGACAACAGTACATTTTCAGGCAGGCAAACTTTCGAAATTACAGTAGTTACAATTTTCAACAACAGATGGCGCTGCGGTCTGGGAAACTCTATAGTACGATATTTTCCACATATCCACCATGCGTAGCAATAATATGGCGTAGTCTCTGAATGAAATTACCCGAAACCTTTGACAACGTGTCTGGCGGAAAGGCTTCACATGCAGATGAGATGTACTGCTTCAGCTGTTCAATTGTTTCTAGATTCTGGCGGTACACCTGGTCTTTCAAGTGTCCCCACAGAAAGAAGTCACAGGGGTTCATGTCTGGCGAATAGGGAGGCCAATCCACGCCGCCTCCTGTATGTTTCGGATAGCCCAAAGCAATCACACGATCATCGAAATATTCATTCAGGAAATTAAAGACGTTGGCCGTGCAATGTGGCCGGGCACCATCTTGCATAAACCACGAGGTGTTCGCAGTGTTGTCTAAGGCAGTTTGTACCGCCACAAATTCACGAAGAATGTCCAGATAGCATGATGCAGTAATTGTTTCGGATCTGAAAAATGGGCCAATGATTCCTTTGGAAGAAATGACGGCCCAGACCAGTACTTTTTGAGGATGCAGGGACGATGGGACTGCAACATGGGGCTTTTCGGTTCCCCATATGCGCCAGTTCTGTTTATTGACGAAGCCGTCCAGGTAAAAATAAGCTTCGTCAGTAAACCAAATGCTGCCCACATGCATATCGCCATCATCAATCCTGTGCACTATATCGTTAGCGAATGTCTCTCGTGCAGCAATGGTAGTGGCGCTGAGGTGTTGCCGCGTTTGAATTTTGTATGGATAGAGGTGTAAACTCTGGCGCATGAGACGATACGTGGACGTTGGCGTCATTTGGACCGCAGCTGCAACACGGCGAACGGAAACCCGAGGCCGCTGTTGGATCACCTGCTGCACTAGCTGCGCGTTGCCCTCTGTGGTTGCCATACGCGGTCGCCCTACCTTTCCAGCACGTTCATCCGTCACGTTCCCAGTCCGATGAAATTTTTCAAACAGATCCTTTATTGTATCGATTTTCGGTCCTTTGGTTACATTAAACCTCCGTTGAAAACTTCGTCTTGTTGCAACAACACTGTGTTCTAGGCGGTGGAATTCCAAAACCAGAAAAATCCTCTGTTCTGAGGAATAAACCATGTTGTCTACAGCACACTTGCACGTTGTGAACAGCACACGCTTACAGCAGAAAGACGACGTACAGAATGGCGCACCCACAGACTGCGTTGTCTTCTATATCTTTCACATCACTTGCAGCGCCATCTGTTGTTGAAAATTGTAACTACTGTAATTTCGAAAGTTTGTCTGCCTGAAAATGTACTGTTGTCCCAAGCATATTGCAACAAACGGTGTATTTCTATCGCTGCTCGTTTAGTTTTTATTGCCGTTTCAAATATACCGGTCATTTTTGAAACACCCTGTATATGCATCAGTTGTAAATTAGTTCTGTTGATTGAGGAGTTTGCCCAGTTCTTTCTGTTTCATAAAATATGTCTTGATTCTCTTAAAATTCTAACTGTGTACTTTTCAACTTTGCATAAAATTTTGGCTGTTTCTCAGTGTTACCAATATTATGTCCCTTCTTTTCAATATGTAAGCCGAATTGTAGATGTGCTTCTTGAATCTTCAGTTTAAGGTCCTGTCTGCCCATCTGACTTGAGCTGTGGATTTAATACCACTCAATTAAATTGCCAACCAAGCTCAGTTCAGATGTGGAATGATTATGGATAGAAACCCAGAGGTAACACAAATAATTTGCAATATTTAACAATAAATTACAAATAAATCTGTAAGTTACAGCAAACAAATATACCACACCATAGCATGACACAGTTTACAACATATTCAAATGATATGGGCATTGCATGTGCAGTGAACAGTGTAGCCTTCACAGTGGCGCCTTCAGCCTTTCTGGCGGCTAACTTCACAAATACATTGACAAACAAAAGGCTAAGGAGAAATCGAAAACACATATATAAAATCACTGCAGAACATTGCACTAACAGATGAAGCACTGAATAACACCATAATTCAGAAACCAGAAAACTGCTCTAAGAGGATCAAAACCTACTTGGCCAATCTTAATGCAATACAAAAAATTCAGTTTATAAAACTTAGCAATCAATAAATGAACCATATAATCTTTACTAAAAGAACTGCAGGCACTTACCATTTCCTGCACTGAAGTGCTGCTTGTTCCCTACCATAAAAATCCATCAGTCGTGTATCTGGAAGCATCCACAATCCACAACTAGTAGAGGCAGTACCTGGCAGGTCCATCTAATTTGCCCAATCACATACAAATAACACCTCTATTAACACACTGTATTTGCCAATTGTAGACTATGGCTACCACAGCCAGTCTCTTCCAAGGTGCACTAGTAGACCCTCAGACACCAACTATGTGCCAATTAGCTAGAGTG
Organism: Schistocerca americana; assembly: GCF_021461395.2. Lineage (NCBI taxonomy): Eukaryota > Metazoa > Arthropoda > Insecta > Orthoptera > Acrididae > Schistocerca > Schistocerca americana. The sequence goes on along the minus strand of NC_060130.1, from coordinate 651,889,168 downwards.
ACACTGCAAACTCAGACTGGGTCTTCCCTCGAACAGAGACAACAACTACTGACTAGCCAGAGAAGACACTACTAACCAAGCCACCTGTAGACAAGACACTGGTGGACGGGACACTCAGAGACTCCTCACTGAGGCAGGCCATGTGCAATCCTGTAACCTGGCGCACACAACTTGACTACCTCCTAGAGAAGTGCTGGGGTAGTGCAGCATTGAGGACAGTTGCAGATCTTTGCCTGTCAATAGCAGACTGGCTCAACCTTCCCTGCTTAAACCAAAGCTGGAGTTGGAGGCAGGGGAGGAGGAGAAGGATTTGGCCTACTGTTACCTGGTTTCTTCATCCCCATCATCCTTAGTATCCCACTTACATTGTCTCCAATGAACCTGAATTCATTTCCTTGTTTTAGGATTCTGGACTCAATAACTGATTGAGGTACTCTTTCAGATGACCTCATACAGTCCTAGAAATCACAGCAGCATCTTCATCATAATGCCCTGTTCACATACACCAAATCCTTGACATGAAGGAAAAGTCCGTTACATCCTTGGTTGTACAGCTTTGCCCGCCTTTAATACAAGTGAGAGATACTGTGATGAGCTGCACCCCTTTTCTTCTTTATACTAATCAGGTAAGCGTCACTGATCATACACAGATTACTGAGTGGGGAATTGTTGGGTAGGCCAGCATGAGCTTGGCTCCTGTGATCTTATGCGTCTCATGATCTGTAGTATTGAAAGTGAAGGGCAGCCACCTGACTGAGCTATCCCACCTCGACTTATTATGAGAGTGGTTAAGAATTAATGCCAACTTCAGATTCCAGTTGATGCATTCAACAAAGGATGGCTGAGGGAAATAAGATTTTGTAGTAACATGATAGATGGTGTGATTGGAACAAAATCTCTTAAATGGTCTGGAAAGAAGTGTTGCTGCATTATGTTAGGTAGGCCAAAACTGGTGAAAATACTTATAAGATATTGAATGGTCACAGTGGTGTGACAAATGTATACAGATGCCCATCCTTCATGTGCGACAAGGGTCCTATGTAGTTCATTAAAATTTTGTTTGTGGGACTACTTTCTCAGGAGGACAATAAGAAATGTGGTGGGTATTGGAATTTGGTTTTGCTGTCTTGTACAGTTCACATTGCCCAGTCAATCTCTTAACATTCTTTGAAAGATCACTCCACATGAGGTGTTCTTTAATCTTCTAGAAGGTCTTTGTAAAGCCCAGATGCCAGCCACACAAAGAAACATTGAAATAATTGAACACTGCTAGTAGCAGGTGCTTTGGCAAGCAGATCTTCATCTGGTCATCAAATCGAATAAGAAAAACCAATAGTCCCTTTGAAATGGAATACCAATCAACTATCTCTTCTTGACCCAGTCCCTCCAAAATCTTGCTGATCTTGAGTTACTGCCTCTGCTCTGCTTCAAATTACAAACAGCAATGTAATCTTAGTCAAGACAGCAGTACCCCTTTCGAAGGCTCTCCCAAGGTATTGGAATTCAACCTGGGTGACTCCTCCTGAAACATCAGACTGAAGGTGTCTGTGATCTGACTTTCAGCCCTATGTGTATGTTTCATCCAAAATTTTAAAGCAGAAATGTGTACCAGCCAACAAGCAAACTGCCAGTCTTTCTAAGCCCCATCAGCACCCAGCTCAATGCCTGATTATCAGTTTCTAGCTCTAATTACTTGTGCTCAAGATAAAACCTGAACTTCTCCAAGGCGAAGAAGACTACAAAGGCCTCTAACTCATATACCACTATTCATTGCATCAGTTTGCACCACAAAGTATTTATTAAAGTTAGGTATCGCCAAGACTGGAGCACTGGCTAAAGCCCTCTTCAGGGAATCAAATTCTGATAGTTGTACATGAGTTCTTCGAAAATCCTCATCTTTTATTCACAGCTGATTAAATGATGTGGCAAGCTGGCCAAAATTAGCAATAAACTTCTGGAAGTAATTCACCATTCCAATGAACACTGCCATGTCCTTTTTGTCTCTAGATGGCTTCAAATCATAAATGGCTTTAGTTTGACTCTGATCTGTCCCTGCCGCAGTGTTGATGCGATGTGCCTAAGAAACTGACTGTGAACCAAGTTGATCTTAGATGGCTTAACAGTAGAGCTAGACAATATAAAACCTGACCCATGAGTCCCAGATGTTCATCAAAGGCCTCGCTGTATATCACAATATCATTGAGATAGTTGTAGATGCAGCAGGATTTTAGTTCTTCATAGACAGTGTCCAATAACCCAGAAAGAACCACAGGTCGCATAGTCAACCCAAGGGAACATGATTGAACTGAAAGAGACTGTAATGTGTACAGAAAACCATAGCTGCTTTTGACTTTTCTGCCAACAGGGTTTGAAAGTAAGCTTGGCTCAAATCTATAACACTGAAAAAGTGAGCTCCAGAAAATCAAGAGAAACAGTTATAAGAGATCAGGCGTTGGAACTGATTCCAGCAACACTTTCTGGTTGAAGGCCCAATATTTTACTACCAGATGGTACCCTGCCCCACCTGCCTTAGGAACTGGAAAAATAGGTGATGAATATGAGGAGACTGGAGGTCTAATAACTGCGTCCTTCAGCAGCAGCTGATCTACAATTTTTGTATCTCCTCCATTTTTGGAGGTGATAAAAAATACAGAGTTTGTCTCGCAGAGGTGTAATCAGTCAGTCAGAAATGTTGTTTGATCTTGTTAATGACTCCCAAATTTTTGGTGAGAAGCTCAGAAAAACACCCAAGATCACGAAGCAACTGTTCTACTTGATCTTTGCTCAAATGATTCAGACTAAACCCTCTGGCCTCACAACTGATGACACAAAGCCTCTGCTGAACATTATGCTGACAAAAGGAAATGTTCACCTCGTCCTTAAACAAAACAAAAAAAAAGTTTGTCAGCATATATCAATGTACATCCAGTCTTAATTAAAAAATGACATCCTTTGACCACCAAAACTGGATAGGCCACAAAAACTTAACAGTCTTAACCTTCAAGTGACACTGGCCAACTATCGATAGCAAACTACCATTGGTTGCAAAACATTTCTTCTGTACATGGCTTATCAGCCCAAACCCTCCCATGCTGCGATACTAGAAGTTGTCCTTGCTGTCTGATAAAGAGACAAAACTGCCAGAATCAACCAATGTGCAGACCATTTCAGACTTTAAAAGGGAACACACAAAGGGTAAAGGATGCATGTGCAACTCGTGACTTTCCTTAACACTAAGTGATAGTTGGCACTGTGCCACCTCCGGACAGTGTCATTCGTTTATAAAAGCCTCTTGTGGTTGTTGACAATTGCAGACCACATGACCGGGGTGATGGCAATGAAAACAGACAACCTTCTGAAACCATTTTCATGTAGTAATTGGAGGTTGCTCACTTTGAGCTGTTTCCAAACAGTCCACCTCCAACGTTAATTTATGCTTTTGGTTTGCAAACCTAATGCTCTCAGCCACTGAACTCACTTCATGCGGATCAGCGAACACAATCTGTCTGTCACACAACACCATACAGGACCAATCTTGCATATGCATTCCTTTAAGGATTAGGCACACCATCTTACTTTCTGATAATTTAATCGATAAAGCAAAACTGGCCACATGAATACTTTTCACAAAAGTGTGTGAGGGTCTTGCAGTCATTGCAGTCAAAAAACATACTCATTAATCAAGTCTTCCCTCTGTAAAACTGAGAATTAATTTGTTAATTTTAATTTACAAAATAAATTAAAGATAGCTGTAGGACTATACCTAGAAAACGTTTTAATGAATACCATAAAAAACTGTTGAATAGTAATTGAATTCTGTGTGTATGAGGGAAATGTATTTATAAACGATGTTTAGTAATCATTTGAAGGAATTTTTGATAATGAACTTTTTGAAATATCATTGATAGCGAAAAATGACGGTGAAGAACAACAAACTCAGTGTGATATGAAAACAAAAATGTATTAACTGTCAAGAAATTAAAGATTGTTATTGTGTTTACTGAGATTCGTATTCAGCAATATAAAAAATTAGAATGATCAACTAATCAGCATTTAAAAAAAATGTTTAACATGCCACTAAATTAAAAACTGTTTGCTTTTATGTAACTCCATCATCTAAAGACAAATATTCAAGCAAATGTAAGAATTGTTTTCTATAATATATGAAAAAAAGAATCCTTGTGATAAAAATCAGTTTGAAACAAATTAAAAACAATTTAAAATTGTCTTAATTTATTTTTATCTTATGTTCAATTACTTTTAATAATTATTAATTCTTATTTATCATTTTTTAAATTTCTAATAAATATTTTCCCTTATAATAATAAAGGAGTGAGGTGATAAAAAATCGTCATGAACTCAATTAAATTAATGTAAAAATCTTAACGCTGGTTCATCTTAATCTCAAACTCAAATTTATATTTGTCCTATATGAATTAATTTTTAATAAACCTTAATTCTGTCATTTGAATATTTTTGAATCCATCAAAACCAAAAAATTGTGGATGATGTGGAAGAAAATTTAAAATTACATAATGGACTGAAAGTAAATTTTATACTTTTTTGTGATTACAAGATGAAATCATCTGATTCTGAAAACCAACTGAATTTAAATTCCAAACATATAATTACAAAATCATGAATGAAAGAGATATGATTAAAACTTACATCAATCGAAAAGAAATTACAGCATGAATGTCAAAATTTCATGTTCAGTGTTCTGGCTGGTGTCTAGACTGAAAAATTGGGTTACAGTTATCAGTTAATAAATATATTCCTTTACGAGTTTCAACTTACATGGATTTACAGAAAAAATAAAGTAGAATGAAGCTTGTACTATTGTTAAAAACATCGATCATAAATGTTTTTGTGGTCAATAAAATAACCATTATGTCCTGTACATAAAGATCAATAAAGAATTGTTACAAATAAAAATGATGGACTCAATAGCAATAAAAAAATTGAAATTTATGAATTTCCATTTGTGATTGATATATTCCAAGAACTGAGAATAAAATTAATGTCTCTACTAATTATTATTCATTTAATAAAAAATATGATGTATAGCCACTGGAAATAACTAAATGTAAACAAGATAAGCATATTACCCTATTATGTTTCAAAGACGAAAATAACTTATATTATTATTGGATAAGGATCTACCTTCACTTATTTCAACTCATGTTACAAAACATAAAGACCCTAAATTTATTTGTGATATGTGTTTATTACATTTTAATGTTAAAGAAAAATTAGATAATCATATTTCAAAGCATTTAGTTAACAAATCATTAAAAGTTTAACTATCAGTCAAAATTTATATAAAAGTTGTAAAAATAATGAGTATACAATGAATGTTCCCTTTGTTATTTTTCCTGATTTTAAATCTTTACTTTTAAAACTGGATAACTGCCAACCAGAATCAGAAAACTCATTTACAACGAAATATCAAAAACATGAACTAAGTATCTTTTCTTATTTCAGTAAATATATCAATGGACATATAAAAATCCAGTTGTATATAGAGGGCCAACCTGTCATAAAAAGTTATCGAATGTATAAAAAAGAAGCTAAAGAAATTGGTGAAATATATTTTTAATTTGAAAAAATGGAACCATCAATATCTGAATAACAATCAAGGAAACTATAGTAAAAACATGTTCATTATGTGGACATCATTATTCCCAAAAAAAAAAAAAAACAAGGAAGTTCATCATCATGAACATTCAGTAGGAAAATATACAAATCCATTATGTAATAATTGTGATGTACAACTAAATATCTGAGCTTTGTACCAATTTATCTGGTTCTGATTCTGATTTGCTCATAAAAGAACTGTTATTAGGAAATAGAAATATAGTTAATGCCAAATACCGAACATAGATATATGAGTTTTGAGTTCTGACAAAAGAAAGAAAATCTGAAAATGCAGTTCATTGACACATTTAAAATTGTTGGTTCAAGTCTTGATAAAATATCTTGAGATTTGGGAAAGAATAAAATGGAATATAATATTACAATTTTTTCAGAAAATCTAGTAAATTTGGTAATTAAAAAGATTTATATCCATATGATTATATGGATAGTTGGAACAAAAGTTGAAGGAAAAAATCTTCTATCAGAACAAGATTTTTGTAATAAATTAAATGAATGTGATATTAATGATCTAAATTATAAGCACACAAAACTAGTTTGGGAAGATTTTAATACAAAATGTGTTGAAAAAATCATGACATCGTAAAACTGATATTTTATTATTATGTGATGTTTCTGAAAATTTTAGAAAACTTTTATAGAAGCTTAGGATTTAGATGCGTCTTAGCAATATACTGTGCATGGTTTAATTTTTTATTTAATGTTAAAATGATAAAATTTGAATTACAATTGTTAGATGATTATGGCATGGTTATAATGATTGAAAAAGGAATTAGAGGTGGAATATCTCAGTGTTGTAACAGAGATTTTAATGTGAATAACAAAAATTTGAAAATTGTGATCGAAATAAGAAATCAAATTGTTAAACATATTTAGACGCAAATAATTTGTAAGTGAAATATCAGATAATTGAATGTATGGATATATATTTGAATTAGATTTAGATTATCTTTGATATTAATAATCTCTTCAGTTGTACTAAGTCCCTTATTATTGGATCACTACTAGTTACATGACACATACTGATGACAGAGCACGTGGCCACATCCCCTGTGTGTGGTTCGAAATAGATTGGAGAATCAGAACCATCCACTACATTGGAATCTGGCTGTTTTATTGTATGACATACCACCTTTTAGCGGTTTTTTTCTGATGGCTAACAAATGTTGGGTAAAAAGATTCCTAGCTTTCCTGCTCTAATGTTTCAGGCACATAGTCACCTGAAGATAAGGTTTTTAATGCCACAAACCCAATAGTGACCAAATAATAAAGGACTAAATACAGCTGAAGTGGTTACTAATACCCAAAGTGACTACTCATAGCTAAGGTTGCCACACATACAAGGTTGTCTGCAGATTTAAAATATGGAAAAAACTTACATGATGAACATCAAAAGTTATCATTAGCTCCAGAAAATAAAATTGTACCTGATACTAAAGAAACTTTGAATGAAAAACATAATTATGTAGTTCACTACATAAGTCTTAAACAATATTTATCTCTTGGAATGAACATAACAAAAATACATAAAGTTTTAAAACTTAAACAATTTGATTGGTTGAAAAAATATATAGATTTGAATACGGAAATGAGGACTATGGTGAAAAAATTGGTAAAAGTTTTGTACAAGTTCATAAATAAGTTAGTATTTGGAAAACAGTGGAAAATATAAGAAACAGAGTGGATATAAAATTAGTTTCAAACACAGAAAAGTGTGAAAAACATGTAACAAAACCAAATTTCAAAACAAGCACAATATTTAATCAAAAACTTGCTGTAATTCACATGAATAAAACTAAACCACCATTTAATAAATCCATTTATACTGGACTGAACATACTCTAATCATCTAAAGAAATTATGTATAGTTTTCACTGTTATGTAATGAAACCAAAATATGGAGAAAAAGTTAAACTTTGTTATCGAGATTTATAATATACAGGGTGTTACAAAAAGGTACGGCCAAACTTTCAGGAAACATGCCTCATACACAAATAAAGAAAAGATGTTATGTGGACATGTGTCTGGAAACGCTTAATTTCTATGTTAGAGCTCATTTTAGTTTCGTCAGTATGTACTGTACTTCCTCGATTCACCACCAGTTGGCCCAATTGAAGGAAGAAAATGTTGACTTCGGTGCTTGTGTTGACATGCAACTCATTGCTCCACAGTACTAGCATCAAGCACATCAGTACGTACCATCAACAGGTTAGTGTTCATCACGAACGTGGTGCAATGTTTCCAAATGCGGAGTTGGCAGATGCCCATTTGATGTATGGATTAGCACGGGGCAATAGCCATGGTGCGGTACGTTTGTATCGAGACAGAATTCCAGAACGAAGGTGTCCCGACAGGAAGACGTTCGAAGCAATTGATCGGCGTCTTAGGGAGCATGGAACATTCCAGCCTATGACTAGCGACTGGGGAAGACCTAGAACGATGAGGACACCTGCAATGGACGAGGCAATTCTTCGTGCAGTTGACGATAACCCTGTCAGCGTCAGAGAAGTTGCTTCTGTACAAGGTAACGTTGACCACGTCACTGTATGGAGAGTGCTACGGGAGAACCAGTTGTTTCCGTACCATGTACAGCGTGTGCAGGCACTGTCAGCAGCTGATTGGCCTCCACGGGTACACTTATGCGAATGGTTCATCCAACTATGTGTCAATCCTCATTTCAGTGCAAATGTTCTCTTTATGGATGAGGGTTCATTCCAACGTGATCAAATTGTAAATTTTCACAACCAACATGTGTGGGCTGACGAGAATCCGCATGCAATTGTGCAATCACGTTACCAACACAGATTTTCTGTGAACGTTTGGGCAGGCATTGTTGGTAATGTCTTGATTCGGCCCCATGTTCTTCCACCTACACTCAATGGAGCACATTATCATGATTTCATACGGGATACTCTACCTGTGCTGCCAGAACATGTGCCTTTACAAGTACGACACAACATGTGGTCCATGCACGATGGAGCTCCTGCACATTTCAGTCGAAGTGTTCGTACGCTTCTCAACAACAGATTCGGTGACCGATGGATTGGTAGAGGCAGACCAATTCCATGGCCTCCACGCTCTCCTGACCTCAACTCTCTTGACTTTCATTTATGGGGGCATTTGAAAGCTCTTGTCTACGCAACCCTGGTACCAAATGTAGAGATTCTTCGTGCTCGTATTGTGGATGGCTGTGATACAATACGCCATTCTCCAGGGCTGCATCAGTGCATCAGGGATTCCATGCGACGGAGGGTGGATGCATGTATCCTCGCTAATGGAGGACATTTTGAACATTTCCTGTAACAAAGTGTTTGAAGTCATGATTAATGTGATTTGAAGAGACGTAATAAAATGAGCTCTAACATAGAAACTGAAGCGTTTGCGGAGACATGTCTACGTAACGTATTTTCTTTCTTTGTGTGTGAGGAATGTTTCCTGAAAGTTTGGCGGTACCTTTTTGTAACACCCTGTATAAACAGAAGGATTTATAATATACAGGGTGATTCAAAAAGAATACCACAACTTTAGGAATTTAAAACTCTGCAACGACAAAAGGCAGAGCTAAGCACTATCTGTCGGCGAATTAAGGGAGCTATTAAGTTTCATTTAGTTGTACATTTGTTCGCTTGAGGCGCTGTTGACTAGGCGTCAGCGTCAGTTGATGCTAAGATGGCGACCGCTCAACAGAAAGCTTTTTGTATTATTGAGTACGGCAGAAGTGAATCGACGACAGTTGTTCAGCGTGCATTTCGAACGAAGTATGGTGTTAAACCTCCTGATAGGTGGTGTATTAAACGTTGGTATAAACAGTTTACAGAGAATGGGTGTTTGTGCAAAGGGAAAAGTTCTGGATGGCCGAGAACGAGTGATGAAAATGTAGCACGCATCCAGCAAGCATTTGTTCGCAGCCCAGGAAAATCGACTCACAGAGCTAGCAGAGAGCTGCAAATTCCACAATCAACTGTATGGAGAGTCCTACGAAAAAGGTTAGTTATGAAACCTTATCGTCAACTACCCGAGGCGATGGATCGGCCGCCAGGCAGCCCGTGACAGAGCACTTCATCACTGGCCTCCAAGAAGCCCTGATCTTACCCCCTGCGATTTTTTCTTATGGGGGTATGTTAAGGATATGGTGTTTCGGCCACCTCTCCCAGCCATCATTGATGATTTGAAACGAGAAATAACAGCAGCTATCCAAACTGTTACGCCTGATATGCTACAGAGAGTGTGGAACGAGTTGGAGTATCGGGTTGATATTGCTCGAGTGTCTGGAGGGGGCCATATTGAACATCTCTGAACTTGTTTTTGAGTGAAAAAAAACCTTTTTAAATACTTTTTGTAATGATGTATAACAGAAGGTTATATTATGTTTCTTTCATTAAATACACATTTTTAAAGTTGTGGTATTCTTTTTGAATCACCCTGTATAATATATAAACAGAAGGTTTTTATGAAGATGTGAAAGAAATTCTTGGTAAATTCGATACAAGAGATTATCCTAACTGTAATGTACACAATATTCCACAAGTAAAGAAATAAAAAGTATTGGGGAAAATGGAAAAATGATGCAAGAATTTTGTTGTTTGAGATGAAAATGGTATGCTTATAGTGATTTAAAGGAGGAAAGATCAAAAGGAATTGAGAAATATGTTGTAAAAATCAAATAAGTTTACAAGACTATTAAAGAGTGTTTGTTTAAAAATATGGAACAATTAATTTGATATCAAGAAATAAACAAGTACTTTTTGCTATTAAAATTAACAAGAGAACATTAAGTCCACTTCATGATAAAATATATGTTTAGGAAAATAAAATGCATACACCACCATATGGACATAATAAATAATACTTTGTTAAAGCTTACACTTAGTGTATTTCTGATACTTATAAATTTCACATTTAATGTATTTATGTCCTCCAGCAAAAAATAAATCAATTATATGTTCTTTGATTCCTAAGCTGCATTCCTAGCTATTATCACCATCTGTTAAACTCATAATGTCACTCTAATTTTAAAAAATTACCTCATCATAATTGTCAGTATAGATCACCTATATGATAATTAAACTTTTCAGAGATTTATCAGATATTATCTTCGATTTTTCTTTTAAAATATATTTATTGTTAAAATTATTCTAAAGCTTCCAAAGCACTGAAGATTTACATTTATATTGAAAAATATTATAATAAATTTTGAAGAACTAAATGAGTGAGGGAAGCGAAAAATTATTACAAGTTTTACCAAGATTTTTCATTTTTTTATCACATTTTCGAGAAAAAGAGATGAAAATGAAGAAATAATTTGTAGCTTTTGTACCTTGGATTTATTCTTGAAATATTTTTTTGATGTTTTTACAGCAACAGTGGGCTAATCATTTTTAAATTTAGGATGACTGTTCTGCAGTTTGACAACCAGCAGACTTCCCATCACCTTAAACTTAACGTAAGTGAATTTTCTCGCAATTTGAAGTTATGGTAGCTGGTGTGGAGGAGTAAATTGTTTAAACTATATTGTCAGCAGAGGATGTGGAGGGTTGTTGGAACATAGCCCAAGTCAACTTGGGGTGCTGGAAATGAGCCAGCACGAGGTAGAGGGGCCTTTCCTTTCCCACTGTCAAAGATTTAAAGTGGAGAGATACAAACTTAGAGATAGGAGAAGCAATAATAGTGACCATACATCTTTGAGAGACCGTGTGCCAGAATTCTGCAATGTTATAAATAGCCCGACAGATCTGACCTAGTTACACCATAGACACAGTGACAGTATTCCAAGTCTTGGATTCCATCGTCACAGAACCAGTATTCCAGATCAGCCACCTTGCATCGCCTTCTTCGATTCTGACGTCATTGATCCAGTGATGCATATTTTCACTGTCCTTGGATGGTTCTTACCTTCGACCATGGATTCTATGGTCGAAGGTTCTTACACAGTGTAATCCATTAACAGTATCACCACTTGCGAGCTGAACATTGCAGTTATTCGTGCTGTATTCTGATCCTGCCCTGTTCTATCCTACAACACACACACACACACACACACACACACACACACACACACCCGTCAGTAATGACATGTTATGTAAAGGCAGCCGCTAGTACTATCAGTTTGAGAGTGCATGACAAATAGATATCGAACGACATAGACAGCCTGTAAGGCTCACAATGTATAGCCTAGACGAAAGTGTAGCGGTATGACGCAAAATTAAATTCTGTCACTAAGATTTTCATCGATTTAAGTACAAAATTGCGGGATTTGGCTTTGTTTTGTGTTGGATGCATGAAGGAGGTTTGTGTCGCGCTGTGTTATTCCCTCCTGCGTCGATGTTGTTGGTCAATTTGTGTACAGCTGTCGACTGTATCAATTTAATATATAATAGTTCTCAATAACGCCTCCGAAAAGAACGCCTGCACATACACCCGAAAAACTGTTTCAGTCTCTTCCTAGCTCATGTGAAGTAGGGCTCTGTTGTGTATTATAAAGGGAATAGGATGGAAGACGCTAGCATGATCAATTCTAGACTCTTATTTCCAAAATTTCACGCCGAGTGCTATAAATTACACTGTGATCACAAAAGTTATGTGATACCTCCTAATATTGTGTTGGCTCTAAACTTGCGCAGTATACTGCAGCACTCGACATGACATGGGCTCAACAAGTCGTTTGAAGTCCCTTGCAGGAATACTGGTACTGAGCCATGCTGCCCCTACAGGCATCGATAATTGCGAAACTGTTCCTGCTACAGGACTTTGAGCATGAGCTGATCTTTCAGTCAGGTCTCATAAATGTTTAATGAGATTCAGGTCGGGCGATGCTGGTGCCAAATCAGTTGTGGCTCCGTGACATGGCGCATTGTAATCCATAAAAATTCCACCGTTGTTTGGTAACATGATGTACCTGAATTGCTGCAAGTGGTCTCCAGGTCGCCGAACATAACCTATTACAGTCAATTCAGTTGGACCAGAGACCCACTCCATTCCATGTAAACACAGTCAACACTATTATGGAGCCAACACCAGCTTGCATAGTCCCTTTTTGACAACTTGGGTCCACGGCTTCGGGTGAGGTGGGGGGGGGGGGGGGGCGATCTGTGCCACACTAGAACCCTACCATCAGCTTTTACCAACTTAAATCGTGACTCATCTGACCAGGCCACGGCTTTCCAGTCGTCTAGGATCCAGGAGAGGTGCTGCAGACGGTGTTGCGCTGTTAGCAAAGGCGCTTGCGTCGGTCGTCTGCTGCCATAGCCCATTAACGCAAAATTTCGCCTCATTGTCCTAAAGGACACTTTCGTCGTACGTCCCACATTGATTTCTGCGGCTGTTTCATGCAGTGTTGCTTGTCTGTTAGCACTGAAAACTCTATGCAAACGCTGCTGCTACCGGTCGTTAAGTGAAGGCCGTCGGCCATTGCGTTGTGCGTGGTCAGAGGTAATGCCTGAAATTTGGTATCCTCTGCACACTCTTGACACTATACATTTGGGATCATTGAATTCCCTAACGATTTCCGAAACAGAATATCCCGTGCATCTAGTTTCAACTATCAATCTGCGCTTAGTCTGTTATTTCCCGTCGTGCGGCCATAATTACGTCATAAACCTTTTCACACCAATCACCTGAGTACAACTGACGGCTCTGCCAATGCACTGGCCTTTTATACCTAGTGTACTCTACACGACTGCCATCTGTATACATGCATATCGCTATCACATGACTTTTGTCTCCTCAGTGTATATCGAACTTGCTTCCTTTTTCTCAATAGGTTCTGTAAAGTTTAGCATAAATGTTTCGCAAAATAAACGTCCACACACTTCTGAACTGAGTCACCATAAACATAGTCCTGGGGAATTTATTTTCCAGTTCATGCATCATGATTCCAAACAGAGCACTGGACACATCTGTACCACAATTATTTGGCCTCTGCATAGGTACTTAACGTGATAATTCAGTAGTCGAAATTTCTGTCACACCAAGGCATACCTATGGTAAAGATCGTGGGGTCACGCCTGCGCTGACGCCCGTACCTCGAGCGCTAGGAATCATAGAACATAAGTAAGAGCTAACAATATCCCTATTGTAAATTTCACCAACATCAAAAGTACAGTAAGTAATGACGACGTGATTATTAAAACTTACGAGGCCACGAATAGTTTCAATACCTTCAAGGCAAAAATAGCCACCGCAAGCCATCCAGAACCTTTACTGAAATCAGCATACTTTGTGATGGCAAAATTCAAAATACCACCAACAGATACCCAAAGACAGTCAACAACGGCCTTTGAACCAGTGCTTTTCAGCTTCACTCCATTCTTTGAAGTGTAAGCTGCCCCAGTGATGAAAGTACTATTGTAAGTCGCTTTATAAACAGTAAACAGTCGCGCGAGAGCACTGGTTCTCCTACAAAGACGCATCTCTGTGAACCGTTCAGCCGACCGCTGTGACCGAGCGGTTCTAGGTGCTGCTGCTACGGTCGCAAGTTCGAATCCTGCCTTGGGCATGGATGTGTATGATGTCCTTAGGCTAGTTAGGTTTAAGTAGTTCTAAGTCTAGGGACTGATGACCTCAGATGTTAAGTCCCATAGTGCTTAGAGCCATGAACCGTTCACAGCAGTTGCTTCTCCAGCAGCCTGAGCCAGACTCGCAGTGTGACCTCTTTTCTCTTTGGTCAGATGTTGCGATACAGCGTCATCCGTTTAGCAGCGGTCGAACTGTCCTCGTGTAGTAGTAAAACTTTCGTATATTACAATGACATCACTGTATTGCACATTGAAGTTGTGACCGTGGTACTTGAAGTCCCGTACCACACCCTAATGGTGGGAGTTCAATTCTGTCGGTAAGATGTTACACAACTACATTGATAGTATAGTGCTGGCTGTACCAAACGTTTCACATTATGAGTGGCCGTACCAAAACTGACATTTGTTATGAGTGGCTCTACCAGGTTTATCGTTACCCATGGTCCGAATCCGAGTCCTCGAGGATTGTAAGTGGAACAGAGTGGCAGTGCCAGTGCCAGGGAATCATGATGCCAATTTGTTGCAAGCCATTGACTGTGTTGTGGAGGACACCCACTTTGTGATATAGTCACCTCGCCTTGTCTCGAATGATCGTCTTTAAAGGGACCATGTTTGTCTCCTTGTACAAGGTAACAATCCTTATGAGTGGAGGGGCATGCTGGCTCACTGAAGTAGCTTATTCTGCAGGCGCTGAAGGGTCTGCATCCTGGAGGAACTAATCGTGGCCCACGCCATGGAGCCATAGGTGAGAGAAGGATGGACAAGCATACAGTACAGTTGGAACTTAGATACCAAGTTCAGGTCCCTCCTGATGAGGAACGAGTGCAATGTCTTTGTCAGTTTCAGTACCTTTTGGATGATGCACTTCACATGTCGGTGGAAGAGCAGTTTGTTATCCATCTAGACTCCTAGACATTTGTTATCTGGGGACCATGGAAATGAGACGCCTGCAGTAGTGATGTTGTGGCGGAGGACTGGGAGCCGTTTGGGAAAGTAGACTGAAGTAGTTTTGGTGGAATTGAGGTCAATATTGTTCCACCTGCCTTTGGAAATGAGCAATGAGCTGGTCAGTGTTGCAGCTGACCGTATAGAACGCCGTATCTCTAGTGTGTTGTGTCAGGTGGCAGTGTGGGATGACTGGTGTATTATTACCATAAATGTTAAAGAGGATGGGAGACAACACAAAGCCCTGAGAAGTACCCATCGGCATGTGTCGTATGCTCCAGCGTTTTCCTCACTGACAAGGGAACCTCCCCATCGCACCCCCCTCAGATTTAGTTAGAAGTTGGCACAGTGTATAGGCCTTGAAAAACTGAACACAAATCAATCGAGAAAACAGGAAGACGTTGTATGGAACTATGAAAAAATAAGCAAAATATACAAACTAAGTTGTCTATGCGCAAGATACGTAACATCTAGGATAATCTGCGTCCACCAGTGCCGTGGGCCCGTGGTTAGCGTGAGCAGCTGTGGAACGAAAGGTCAACGGTTCAAGTCCACCCTCGAGTTAAAATTTTAATTTCTTATTTTCGCAAAGTTATGATCTGTCCGTTCGATCATTGAAATCTCTGTTCACTGTAATAAGTTTAGTGTCTGTGTTTTGCGACCGCACCGCAAAACCGTGCAATTAGTAGACGAAAGGACGTGAGTCTCCAATGGGAACCGAAAACATTTGATCGCAAGGTCATAGGTCAACCGATTCCTCCACAGGACAACACGTCTGATATATTCTATACGACACTGGTGAAGGCATGTGCGTCACATGACAGGAATATGTTGTCGACCCACCTACCTTGTACACTTGGCAAATGGGTAAAAAGATTCTTCTACCTTGCCCGATTTAGGTTTTCTTGTGGATGTGATAATCACTCCCAAAAAAGTGATGAAAACATGAGTTTGTCACATAAACTGAAAACGAAATATTAAACTTTTCACTGGAGGCAGGACTTGAACCAAGGACCTTTCGTTCCGCAGCTGCTCACGCTAACCACGGGACCACTGCGCTCCTGAGACCGCGCTATCCTTGATGTTGCCTATCTTACGTATGGACTACTCAAATTGTATATTTTACTTATTTTTTCATAGTTCCACACACCTTCTTCCTGTTTTCTCGATTGATCTGTGTTCAGTTTTTCAAGGCCTATCCACTGTGCCAACTTATAACTAAATCTGTGGGGGGTGCGATGGGGAGGTTCCCTTGTGAGTAAGCAGGAAGATCCTGTAGTGGAGGAAATCTTCCACGATCTCAATATAGATGTTTGGGATTGTAATCTGTATCAGTATTTTGTATACAAAACCAAATCCTGTTTTAAGTATTCTGCAGATCGTGTTCTATAATCCTGAGAACTTGCAGTTTGGCTGACAGGTATACAGTGAACTCGAACTGTTCTGGACAGATTGTCCCAGCCACAGCCAGAGGCTGGGAAATCCAGTGGAGGATCAAAGATTCCAGGACCTTCGCCAAGGTATTCAAGTGGTTGAAGAGCCTGTTGTCCATAGGGGCCATAGGATCCTTTAATGACTTGGCGATTGCTTTAAGTCTTGCCATCTTTCACTGTGGAGGGAAAAATCCAGTCATGAGACAGCAGCTCAGAATTCTGGTAAACGAGACCAGAGGCTCGCTCAAAAGCCAGCGGAGGTGTTTCTTTAAGATGCCATCCAATCGAGGAGCTGATTGTCCACACTTCCATTGGAGGATCTATTGGACTTCTACTGGGGGCGTAAGGTGAGGGGGAGTAAGATGTGGTCTGTTTCTGAAAGTGACAGTGGCTGTCTGAATATTGTGTCCACCCAGGAGTTCATGAGGAGTGAGGTCCTGGATGAGCAGTTGATTCTGGGGATCAAATGCATCTACCAGAGTTTCCACCACATGGAGGTCATCATAAATTAAGCCATCCAACCGTGTGGATGGGATGTTTGGTTCTTAGCATGGTTTGCCTAATGGCTCAGACAACAATCCATCCCGACTTGTGTTGGAGGAGAAAGGTGGACATCTTGGCATCATATTGTTCCATTTTCAAATCAGCAGGGCAGTGACAAAATTCACGTTGGAGATGCTTCATGCACTGCTTGCCCTGAGGGTCACAAAACTGCTTATACTGCTGGTGGTAGCAGTTGTTATGGATTTTCATCTCGCACAATAGAGGACGCAAGTCATCCAGTGGCGTTAAAGTATGAGGTACAACGAAAATGGAGGTCTTCATTGATTTCTGGATTTTTGTGGTTAAGTGATCAACAGCATTAACAAGATTGGCAGGGGTCATCAGTTCGAGGCTTTTCTGGGTGGTGCTGTCAAGAAAACTGCCAAATCTGTCTCAGTCCATGATAACCATGGTACAATGAACGTTGAAGGAGAGTGTGACATTGGTAAGGTGCAGGATCATTGGGTTCATGGGCTGATGCCAGTTCATGGAGCGTTCCCAAAGAAAACTGCACCATGATGTTCTTGAAAATGGCCACATCCAGAACATGTGGCTCATAGCTAGAACAGACTGGTATATGTGTAGGATTGTGGGGGCCATAGTGGACAGTGCCAGAGTACCTTCCAATTCGAGAAGGAGTCTGGCTGTGGAATTAGTGAGGCGAGAATACCAAGCTAGGTCTGCTCCAAACCAGAGTATGTCAAAAGATGTCAATCAGCAGAGGTCCATTTCAAGAAGCGGCTGGTTAGGGCTCAAATATGCTGCACCTAAAGTGATAGATCCAAAGTTGGTAGAGGCAGTGACTGCTGTAGCCTCTATATGTTCCAGTGGTTGGATAGCCTCTTGACTGTGGAAGAGTGAATTATATAGGAACTCTTCTGTACCTCCACCTTTGCAATGGAGCCAGTCTGTGTGACAGAAAACGAATTTCTGTAGATGAAAACCACCCATCAGTTAGATGTGTGTTTCCATAACAAGTAAAATATCCACATGATGGTCACAGAGGAATGTATTCAGTTCAGTCTTCATCTGTTTAATGGCATTGGCATTAATAATACAGACGACTAGATCCTGAGGGGGCTGGTGGTTGTTTGATGGACCATTCGCCACAATAACAATATCTGGCTGAGCCCTTCAGCCAGGACGATAACCTTTGTGAGCTTGTCGTCTGACTGAAGGATTTTCTGAACTGTTTCAGAATGATTGCCCTGATGCTGGGCTACGTGAACAGGGAGACAACCTTGAGGATATCTCTTATCACCCTATAACAAAGCATCTGGCTCCACCATTGGAGGATATCTTCGACCCTACAGCTAAGATGGGTGGACGATGTGGCAGGTGGAGAAGCTGTTGCAATGGAGGCTTGGGGCACTTCAATAAGTGGGTGAGAAGGCAGCAGATGATCTTTCTGTCTGGTGGGGGATGGCCGCTGTGACGGAGCAGTTCTAGGCACTTCAGTCCAAAACCGCGCTGCTTCTATGGTGGCAGGTTTGAATCCTGCCTCGGGCATGGATGTGTGTGATGTCCTTAGGTTATTTAGGTATAAGTCGTTCTAAGTCTAGCGGACTGATTACCTCAGATGTTAAGTCCCATAGTACTTAGAGCCATTTGAACCATTTGTCTGGTGGGCGTTGCTATTCGTCACAAGAGACAGATCAGCAGAAGGAGACCAAGCTGCAGCAGCAAAGGTTGTCATAGGGGACTTAGCTGAGGGGGAGGGGGGAGGTGGAGATCCTCATGCTACACATATGTTGAGTGCCGTAGCATCTGCAGCAGTTTGATGATTGTGAGATTGACCCCATAAGATAGGGAAAATGGGCGTGGTCCCATGGTGTTGAGGATGGCCAACTCATTCTCGATTTCCTTTCTGGAGAGTGGGAAAACTTTATTGCCTTCTGGTATATTGGACAACCCTTCCAGAAAACCGGCTGCTGGGGTCGCATATGGATTTTCCCAAGGCCAGGAGTTGGCAGTCCTCCGATGCATGCAGACTGGTACACTTAGCACACTGCAATGGCAGTGAGCAGTAATTACCAGTGCTTTGCAAACGTTGACGCTTATGGCAAATGGATGGTCCTTCATGGCCTTGATAAGATTCAATACACACCTTGGTGCATAGAATATACCTGATTTAGTATATATGTTCGACATCTTCTCTCCTAATAAGAAAGACAATTTGGGTTGGTAAAGGGATTAAGTTCCAGGTCTCAGGGTCCCTCTTGTACTGATGGACCAAAGGACTCTTGAAGTTGAGACAGAGCAGGTCATCGCTGAAGTCCATTTCTGGAACTTCACTTCGAAGGCCTTTTATTATAATTTTTGTTTTTCTGTCGTCAGAAGCCTGATGAGTTTGGTAATTCATGGCTCTCGATTTCAAAACGTAGAGGGCTGTGAGGTAGCCTTCCTGGATGTCAAGCATGTCCTTCTGGCGTTGCAGTTCAGTGTTAAGTTTAATGTAATTCATAGGATTGTAAACCACGATACAAGGCATCATCTCCTTCTTTGGTGGGGTTGACAGTGTATTCTGAGAAGTGGGATCGTGAGGGGGATCCATTCCCTGGCCCCAGGCACCAACAGGCACTTCTTCCCCTGGTTGTGAGTCATCCGAATCCATACCACTGCCACTGCAATGGAAGCAAGCAGATGACCATTTGAGAATTTGGCCTTGGGGGAGATCAACAAGGATGGAATTCTCAAAAGGCCTGCTGGGCCAGTGAGATGGTGTAGACAAAACAGCACTCAATGCTGTGTCCTGGTGGTGGTTGTTTGCATCAGTGTTCGGTTCTGATATGGCATGGCAGTCGGCAGGTGAGAGGTCTATGATAAGGTGGCCATGGGAGTCGTCAGACAGTGAGGTAGAAGTGGAAGATCAATCCCATATGCAGGGCTGTGGACAAGACTCTCATGAATCAGTATCATGTCAGAGGCTACTGGTGACTTGTGGTGGGAGGCCCGTTGGATGGTGATGCAGCCAGGCCCCAATAATTACCTTATTTCCTGTCGTCTATAAACCCCAGTTAGCCCGGGAGACTTGAAAACAACGGCATCCTGGAAGGCAAATGGCTAATCAAGGTCGACTCAGATATTACGGCTTGCAATGCTGAGCAGAACTCGAGACTGGTATGAACGACGCACACGTACTCGCAAATAAACACTGTCAGGGCTCCAACCTGACTGAACTGACACCGCAACCAGATATGGTCGTGCTGATATACGTTCGGCGTTATCAAAACCGCAACCCACTTCTGCCTTGAATAAATCTGCCCGCAGCGTATAGTAAAACTACAGACGCTGCATGGGCAGCGGCCGCTCACATACATGAAGTACACTACTATGCCGTGGAAGACTACATAGTTCTGCACTCGAATCGCAGAGAACGCAGGAGTGCCTCATATAGAGAGCACCCCAATGTGCACCTGAGAGCAACGATATCAAGAAGAATTGCTTTTGGCAAGATCAATGAGTTTTTTTTTTTTTTTTTGGAGAGGGAGGTGAAAAGATCTTTATTTATTATAACGACACTGAATTTTGAGCTGAAAACAGTGAATATAGCACCAAAATTACCGCTAAGGACAAAATGCTATTTGCTAGGAATCCTCATTTCCACCATAAATCCGACACGATACTTCGTATTTTATGATGTGGTGACATCTTGGAACTGTATAGGACACCAACCACAAGTTAGCAACACAAACTTCATGTTCCAATAAATACTTGACATCATCATCGAAGAGCAGTTTAAGAAATGTCTGCCATGGATTGAGCAACCGATATTACAATGCAGATGCTGTGCAGGTTCATGGCTCTTAGCTTCTTGAAAGTTACTTGACAGAGAAGACCTAATGCATCAAGGCACATAACTGTTCTCCCTTTGTGCCATCTGCGAATGAACTAGGAAAGGAAACGACTAGCAGTGATATTAGATGTACTTCACAGTCTGTTATATCAAAGCTTCGAGAATACATGTAATCGCTTTTGTGAGGTTTGTAATTTAGCAGAAGCGTCATGAAAGTCTTTATCTAGGAATAATACATTAATTTGACATTTATAACTGTGCGTTAAACTCCAGTCATCCCTGCTATAAGCAGAAAGCAACCTAGGTGATTCTAAGCTATTCTACACATGAATTACAAGCATTTTGCGTTGTAAAGAGGACATTCAACATCACCAGTGGATCTCTTATGGTACTGTCTTGTGGGATTTACATCATGCGGTCCTATGAGTTCTTGAGCTCAACGTCATAATCAGAAACCTGATCATAGATACTTCATGGATAGACATCGCGAGAGTAGATCTTTGGTATTGTCTTGGTTATGGCAGTGGAAGCACTGAGATAGAGAAGTACTGTTTGCGAATTCGGTCACTCGATATTTCTAAGATAAAATTATGATTGAAGTGTCGCACATTTGCAATCGAAGATAGATGGTAGCACAGTACATCCATTCGGAAGTATTGCAGAAGATGTGCAGTGAGCTAATTAGCAGCCATATACATAATATATTTCCACATGATTTCTAAATCTTTTCTATTGAAGACATGTGTAATCCCTTCAATAACACGCTTCCTTTGGAATTCTTTTGCTGGTCGAGTTTGCAAAGTACACCAGATGTGACAGAGAAGATTCCTTTAGAAGTTTTGTACAGCGTTTCACAGTAGGGCACTTCTTCTAGTATAAGTGCTTCACTGTATAGCCAATAGCACACAGTTAACATAGCAGAAGTACCATGACTGTATGTATTAGACTACCACCACCATGAACCCCACACAGTCTCAAGACAAAACAGCACAATTTACATCATACACTCATCCTGCTGGGAGAATGGACTGCCAATGTCCCACATCCCAATATACACCAATGAAAGACATTAGTAGGTGAGTAGGTAGATAGGTAGGCTATGTATAAAATGGCAGGTAACTCAAATTTTCGTGGGAAATTCAAAAATTGGCAGCAAATTAAAAAATAGGGCAGTTGTGCTGCAGGGTTTTTCCCCACTCTTATGATGTCACTGTGGAAGCACTGTTGTCGTAGGTATAAATGGGTGGGAAATTCAAAAATTCAAGATGGTACTTGGTCATGCTGGAATTCAAGATTAGAGACCAAGGATACTGGCCCAGCCTGCATGGTTGCCAAATTTCCTGGGTTTTCTCCTAAGACAAATGATGTTTGTTTTCCATGCAGGCCCATGCCTGCATGTTAGATAAATGATGACAGTCTGAGCCTGGGGTTCTGGGACAAAGACCATTGTCTCCCTAGGTCACCCTTCTCCCCCCCTCCCCCCCCCCTGCATCTGTTTCAGGACAAAAGCTGTGTTTCTTCTGAAATTCCAAACCTGTCTGTTAGGCAAAAATGCCATTCTGACCCTGCAGGTACGTAAACGTGCTTTCCCAAGCTATTATTCACTCAGACATGCATGAACCTGCAGTCATGGTATTTAGGTTGAGGGGATCGTTAGGGTTGGTTACACCAAACAACACCCATTTAGCAGTAGTTCATTTATCCACCTAAACACGTGCAAGGCTCACAAAGAACTGAACATGGCGGAACAGCCCAAAGACAATGCTCAGAGTCCAAATACGATGTTCAGAGTCCAAAGACGAACGCATATCGGTTCTGGTGTCGACCTTATAGGCGCCACAAGGTCACTTGTTCTAATCACAGAATTCAAGATGGCCACTGGGCTTTCCCCTGACGATACATACCACCTGCTGAAGTTCAGCTGTTCTAAGAAACAGTTTACCCACCCCTATTACATCACAGCTTAAACAACTATCAGTGTAAGGTTGAGTACACTTGTCCTAAGATTAAGTCCACCTGTGCTGTGCTTAAACATCAGCTGGGAATAGGATAGTAACAACTGCGTCTTTATATAGAAATACCACGCCAGGGAGAGCCCCCTTCCTGGAGTGGCCAGGTTCATAATTGCCTTACCAGATGAGAAATCTGCAGCACCCATCCCTCCACAGTAGCACACTAATTGTAATGGCAGGATTGGGCTGCACCAACATAAGCAGTCAGAGAGGGCCATTGGGCCATTAGCTGCCAAGGTCTGTCACTGCACAGTGGTAGCATGTCGACAGACGTCAGCCATGTAGCCACAGAACCTAGTCCACCGCTCAGCTGATACCAGCACTGGACCACATTGCTGAGCCCATCGCCTCTACTGCCCCCAAAACCTTGCCTACATCAAGTGTAATGTGGCAGGAAATTCAAAATGCCATGTGGTCTTTCCAGTACTAACCACTAGTATCTTATTTTCGACGACTCTGCAGTCGCAGCCCATGTTAAAATGGTGGGGCGATATAAAGTGACCCATAACCCATACATGCATATATTCTGCAAGGAAATACAAAACACTGTGTGATGCATGTTTGTCCTCTCGGAAAACTCATACAAATATCCTCGAAGGGGGAAAAAATAGGTTCCGGTTCTATACTTGTAAAATTGTCCAAAAACATTATGTTGGGGGGGGGGGGGTGGAAGGGTGACTGCTATGATGCAAGTTATTCTAATAGTCCACCACCCCAGGTGATCTATTTGTTTTATTCTTTTCATTTACCATGTCAAGGAGTGGAGTAGGTTGTTTGAGATTGGCCCACTAAAAGAGTCATGGTTCTATTCAGGAAGTATCAGACAAGCAGATAGCGGGGGAGTTGGGGTACCCAAGTTGGGAATAAATGGATGAGGCTTTCCGTTTCCAGCACAGGTCTTACAACGAAGGAAAACCTCCCAAAAATCTTGATCAGATCCTTGGGATTAGAAAGTTATTAATTTATTTCTGGAGCATTATCCTTCGTTGAGGACGTTGTCCCAGCCAAAAATCAAGCTTGTTTGACAATCAGAAAAAATTATACTTATTTACAAGTCGAATTGTAGCCGTCAAAACCGGCGTAAATATAGATGATCCGTCTATAACATGTACCACTGGCCTCTGGCACAACAATAGGCAGCTGAAGAGAGATCCATCAGCGTTCAAGTGAATCACGAGATGGAGTTCCATAATGATACGTCGGCTAGGCGAAACACATCACCACCAAAGTGCACATCGCAAGGCAGCAGCAGCACGCGCGGTCTCTTTAGACATGAGCTGTGCTATCTCGCATTACTCGTCGATTCTGTATGACTCCGCTCTTTGATAGGTTCTCTGGGGGTATCTCGCACCATATGTTTACGAAATTTCCAATAGATTCCGGTTCAGTGATTGTGGTTTTTTCAGTCATTCAGACAGAATTCATAATAGCTTCGGAAAGGCTGAGAATGGACGTTAGTGGAAAAATTTCATGGGGAGCTACACAGATAGCAGAACAGGTGGAATTTAGTAGGTATAGCTCTAACATGGTGCGGTACTATCCATTGAATTATCACATTAAGACGGTCCCAATTCTGCTACAGATACAAAACCACAACGATTAGGAAACAGAGTTCAACACATATTTTTGTTAGACACAGGTGTTCATCTAGACGTCATGTTAATGTGGTGACATCTCGGAACTGTGCTGGACGCTCAACAGAAGTCAAGGACACAGGATCTACCATCTTCTGGGTCTCGTGGACGAGCAGAGCGAGCTGAGTTCCACACAGTCAATGTTTACGGAATTCATGTTGATATTCTGTCTCCAGAAATGTCATAAGATGTATTCGAAAATTGCACAGGCGTCAGCGCTAATGGTAGTGTGCATCAACTCGATGATGGTTCACACAGTATCGTAGAAAAGTCAGAGAATGGGTCGGCAGAGAAATGTGTTTCTTCGTTTTTCATAGCTGCACTGAACGCGAGTCAGAACCCACAATTCTAACTTGGTAATGATATAACACCATCCAGCACTACTTAGGTCTACATTTTAAAGTCAAAATTGACAGAGACAAAATCGCTCGGTCTGTCGATGTAAGCAATATAGACCCATAGTAATATGCATCAACTCTATAATAGTTTTTGAAAAATGGAAATGCCTACTTACTAGCGTGTTGGTTCATCTATCTTCGCACCCAATAAAATGTCACGAGTCTGTATTTCATAGATTTCACAAACCACTGACAGGTTGAAAGTGACTGAAAAGAGCAATTTGTGAACCGGTATAACATATTTCTTCTTTCTTGACTGAAATATAACGCTTCCTAATGAATCCGACGCATGCACACAAGGTGAAGTGCGAAACAAACAAAGGGAACCTGCTGAAGATTTAGCGCCATCCAAAAGTCCTGAAACCCACAGGTTAAAGCAAAATCAATAGAGCAGTACTATATCGGTCTGTAGGAACAGAAAACTTACCATATCTTTCCTATAAACAGGCTACGATCTCGCATTCAGGCGATTTCAAGCAGTGATTCATTATTGCATTGTCTTCTGGGGTTTAGTATCATGTGGACCCATGATCCACTGAGGTCAATGTCACCATAAGCAAGACGAATATCGGTGCTTTATGGATAGAACTGATGTAAGTAGATCTATGGTATTGTCTTGCTTATGATAGTGAAAGCACTGAGATGGAGATGTGCTGTTAAGATTTTAGTCACTCAGTATTTCTAAGATAAAAGTTCGACTGAAAGTGTCGCACGTTTGCGATCGAAGATAGATGGTAGCACAGCACATCCTTCGGAAATATCGCAGATGTGCAGTGAGCTAATTGTCGGACATATTTATCACATACTTCCACAGGATCATCAAGTATTTTCTGATGAATGCAGAACCAAAACCTTCAACAACATGCTTGGTTTTCTTTTGCTGGTCAAGTTTGCGAAGTATACCAAATGTGATGGAGAAGATTCATTCAAAAGTTTTATACAGCCTTTCATAGTAGGGCAGTTCTTCTATACATAACTGCACCTATAGCCAATAGCCCACAGTAAACGTCGCAAAGGTACCATTACTGTATGTACTATACTATCATTTGTGTTGGAGACCGGTGTTAGTTGCATTGGTCTATAGTAGCATGATTGAGTCTTACACCACAGACAATTATATATGTATTTGTGCAGGAAAATTCTCCATCGATTTCTTATGGTACTGTCTTCTGAAGTTTGATGAGAGGTGGACCTGCGAACCATTGAGCTCAGTGTCATCTTAGTATAGCATTACACAGAGAACTCTTAATATGGTTGGACCTCTCCTGCTCATCATTCTCTGCTGTTTGGAAAGATGCAAATCTTGTAAAATACATCGAAAAGAAGTAATAAAATCGATCGCTTTTTTATTCCGATCACACAAGGAGTACTGCCAACACAAATCACCGCACACTGTTAAAAAGCTTTCCCACCGACTGCAGGGCATTGCAACTGCTTCACTGGGCTAGCCACTTTGTGAATTCCCACATGTGCAGGCTCCGCTACGCCCGCTCAAGGCCCGCTACTGCTGTCAACTGCTCCACACGGCTGCTGCCTCTTGCGGTGCGCAGACTGGATGTGGTGGCAACACTTTAATATTGATACCTCAGAAATTTCTGTCAAAATACACGCCCTCCCCCGCCCTCTCTCTTTCGCCCTCTCTCTCTTTCTCTCTCTCTCTCTCTCTCTCTCTCAAATGGATGCTTCCTGCTTGTGTGAACCAATGTATGCAAACACATACAGACTGAGGTGTCCCCCCCCCAACCCTCCTCCCTTCCAGCCTCTAACCCTGTCCATATCACTGCTCATGCAGACCTGGCGTTGGTGGTCCATACATCCCTCTTTGTTCTCACACTTCCACTGCTATGGAAACCTGTAGCAGATGGAACAAAGACATTCAGGAAGATGTACGTAGCATCTGACATGACATGTGCCTCACTAAACCAGCCTTTGTCCTGAACAAATTAGTGGGTACCTGGTAAACCCCCCCCCCCCCCCCCCCCGCAGTCAGCTGTGGATGTCTTGCAAATATTCCCTCACTCTATCAGATTGATTGAATATTTAATTACACCGATACCCTTTGTCTGCAGCCAGTTTTTTCCTTGCGTCCTAATGGTGGGTACTGGGACTGGTATATTTGTCAGGATTCGATCCCGCAATTGCCCAGTTTCCAAACCCTACTCTTCCCCCTTTCGGATTTATTTTCCCTTGCTTCTTACTGGTGGATACTGACACAGTTAGGTTACTTGGTAGGAAGTCCATTACGTTGGAGGCAGCTGAAAATTTCAGATTTCAGCTCAATTGCATGCTATGTTCTTAAACAATTTGCGGGAGTGGCTGGACAGATGCGTGCTCATACTACCCCTATGAGAAACAAAAAATTGATCAATCGAGAATTTGACGTTTCAGTTGGGGTTTTAAAGCGCCATAGAATTCCTAAACTGGTTCTCTCTGCTACATTTGGATGGAGGAGGAAGAGCCTACTGCATCATAGGATAGAGACAACAACAACAAATACCACTGAAAGACAGAGTCCACTGTGTTCTGTTGAGAAGGACGAAACACGACACACTTAAACCATGATCCAATCCGTAGTAGTAGTAGTAGTTGTCATGGCTAGATGTCAGAGCACTGAAACACTTGCACATGCTACACGCTCATGTCGCAATGTCCACATGCAGCATGCCAATTCCCTCATACACCGCCATTGCCAGCATCATTCCTCAGAGGTCAGAGAAAACTGCTGTTGCGACTGCAGCTGCAGTCATGGACATGTGTGTATGTCAGAGTGCACCACTCCCAGCCACGGAGGGCATCCGGGGATGATAGGAGTGGTAGGAATTCAGATGTTATCACTATGTCCAGCGCAAGCACTTTGCATTGATCGATACTGAATGGCTCAATTTTTGACGGAGAATACATGCAACACATGTGAACACACAGACAGCCCAACGCATCCTGAGTATTAGTTCACTATTTAGCTATCCAGAGGGTGCCGCTGCCGGGACTTGCCTCTACAGCTGAGGGCAAGAACCGACTAGCCAGCCAAGTGGAAGTTTTCCTTGTACCTGCCACTCGTGAGAGCCTTAAGCCGGCAATGCCCATTCGTTCAGGCTACAGGCTACCTCGGCCACGCGCCCCGTACGCCAGACGGTGTCGTCCTAGGAAGCCAGCCACAGATTTATCACTGTAATTACAATTAAATATTACGATTGTAGCTCCAATTTGATGACATTTGACAATGGGCGATGTATTGGAAATACCTTCTCCTGATGGGTGTGGCTCTGGAAATGTCAATATCTACAGGATGAGTTTTTCCACCATGTACAAACTCTAGGGACTGATTGGCGAGAGGATACGGTACAAAAAATGTCCAATGAACGTTTGTGTGGAAATGCATAGTTTTCATGCTAGAGACCATTTATTCAATCATATATTGTTACAGAGACTGTGGTCTAATACGAACTGTACCATGCAGCCACAGTTACAGTATGTATTGAAAATGGTTTCCATGTGCCTCAACGCATGCGTGTATGCACCGCAGCATGTTCTGTCTCACTTTCAGATCGGGTAGGCTGCATCTGAACAGTGTCAAAGACAGCATGAATGCACTGCGTCCGTGTCCCCACATTTGGAATGGTCTCTACATACACGACACTTTTGAGTTGGCCCCATAACCAGTGAAGGAGTAGGCATGCCACTGGACGCCCTCGTCCGATCCATCGACCAGGGAAGACACGTTTGAAATATGTCCGGATGTTAACAGCGAAGTGGGCTGGAGCACTATCATGTAGCAGCCACATAACCCTTTGAATCATCAATGGCACTTCGTCCAGCAGGGAAGGCAAAGTCACGAACAAAAAACCCTGCTGGTTCCAGCTTGTTACGCGATGTGGAAGGAAGACTCGTCCCAAAATACGGTCGCCAATCATCCCTGCCCACACATTCCAGCCGCTGATGATTCGCTATCACCATACCAGGGGGTTGCGCATGCTATCCCACAGATTACCGTCACGAAAACTGAAGATACTGTTCCGTGTAAAGGTGGCCTCATCTGTGAATAGGATGGATGACACAAATCCTGGGATCGTTTTTACCTTATGTGGGAGGTCTGTCGCTAGTAAGCCCTGCACTCGCTATAAGTGATAAGGGTAGTAATAATTGTCATGGAGAATGTTCCACACCGTTGGGTAACCGTGTGGACTGGCGGGCCAACTGCCTGGTACTGACACAGCATCGCCTACCACAGTGTTAATCACATTTTCCTCCAAGTCTATTGTCCGAACATTTCGGGTACGTCTTTAATGTTTTCCTACTTTCTGAAACAACACTGTCTCTGACAAACGGCCGGCAGGGGTGGCCGAGCGGTTCTAGGCGCTACGGTCTGGAATCCTGCCTCGGGCATGGATGTTTGTGATGTCCTTAGGCTCGTTAGGTTTAAGTAGTTCTAAGTTCTAGGGGACTGATGACCTCAGAAGCTAAGTCCCACATTGCTCAGATCCATTTGAACCATTTCAGACAAGAAACACTGTTGCAAACACTTAATGTTGTGGTTGTTGTCGGCGGGAATAGGTCTCCTGATACAACCTTGCTGCCTGCCGCTCGTTGCCATTTGCCTTTCCATAAGTAAGCACCGTGTCGGTAAGCTCTCGATACGAATATGGAACCACTGTGTACAACGTTGTATTACATCCACTATAAGGTGAGTCTGCAAGAGAAGTGAATTGGACACAACGTTTCTGATTATAAAACTAAGTCTTTAATTATTTTTAGCATTTAAACACTGACCTACAGAATTTTCCCTGACAGAGATAACTCAAGCTTAACATATTCATTTATTACCCACAGTATACAAACCCAGCGCAATGTGACTGCAATACAGTGACAACATGGATTCCAATAATTAACACAAAAGAATGGCCCTGAATTGCAAGAAATGCTAACAATAATAAAAATCCAAAAAATATGAAATTAAAGAAATATGAAACTACCTCCAAATCTGTTAATTGCCTAAACTCATTTCAACGGAGAGTCCCGATAGTGGAAACCCCTTTTTTTTTTTTAATTTTATAATTCACTTACCTCATAGAAAATCTTCATAACACGAACTACAGCAATTACAACAAGCAGCAACTACAGCCAGCTAAATAAAAATATTCTAACTACTATAGACTCTAACTACTAGGAGGCATATGGTTAGCAAAAGAAAGATTTTGTTGAAGAGAAAACAATGTATTTAGAAAATTTTACCTTATTCATGTGACATTCAGTTCCAAAAATTATATAGTTGTCGATAATTCCACTGCCCAAACATTACCAATCAAACGTACGTCATCATACATTTCCTTGTGTCTCACTTTACAATGCATGTACTACTAACACGGAGTCGCCAGTAAGAAAATCATGGCCATACACTTCTCTATCCACTCGCTGACTGCTAGCCCATCCAAATCTTGCGGAAGGCGCAGAGCTCTGTCAGCGATATTAACACAGTCTATAGCGCTGCCAACATATAAACAGGCTACTTACAATTACTATGGCAGGAAAAGGCGCAAGGGCATGATGTATGAGGAACAGTACTAACGTCTAGGAGGAAACCATACATAATGTAACTGTAGCTACATGGTACAGCGCGTATTAGACCGCTGTGTCTGTAACAGAGTATGACTGAATAAATGGTCTCTAGCATGAAAACCATGCGTTTCCGGACGTAAGTTCATTAGACCTTTTTTATTCCGTACCATCTCATCGATCAATCCCTAGGGTTCGTAAACGGTGGAAAAAAATTACCCTGTATATCCCTCTTGTGACTGGACATAATTTGCCACGTAAAATCCATCATGCACCTTATGGCTATCGGTGCGCTGAAATCGCTATCTTTCATGTCAAATCTATATCTCCCTTACGACCGGACATAGTAACTTGTTTGCACATGTTGGAACAATGACCACAGTAACTTTACATCCCAACACGAACTTTATAAGCCTGCCAATCACAGGATATCTATCACACATCTCCTACTAAGTATAATACTTCGCCAATAACTGAATTCTGGTGGCACCAAACAATATTGAGCGAAAATCAGCGATGGATGGACATGCCTCATTTGTTTTTCTTGCGAGTGGTACCAGTGTATCTTTGGAAGAGAGACATAACCGTCTTATAAGCGACTAGAAGGTAAAAACACGATCGCAACGACTATGTTACTGTCACACTGTATAAACAGTGGTCTCAGTTCTACACGCACAAACAAGTATCGCTAATGATATCCATGTTAAAAACTATATATGCTTTATAAATCGAGGTATCGTATTGCTCCTGAATGAAGTGGTCTTCGCCAACGGTGTAAGCTCCTAATAAAATCACCCTTATCACGAATTTAGAAAGTGATTCGGCTGAGGAACATGGTATTATGCTGATATTTGCAACTCCCTCTTGCTACTGCCATATTTTCCATGCTAACAGACAGTATTTGCAACGCATTCTGCCTCGATTCCATGTAGACATTGTAACAGAGGTTCTGCGATATATCCACTGGGCTATAGGCGAGGGAGGATGATGGTCGATTGAGAATGATCACATGCAGTGGATGGCGTGCTACGTGAGAAATCACTTTAAAAAAGTGGTTCAAATGGCTCTGAGCATAATGAGACTTAACATCTGTGGTCATCAGTCCCCTAGAACTTAGAACTACTTAAACCTAACTAACCTAAGGACATCACACACATCCATGCTCGAGGCACCGTAGCGGTCACGCGGTTCCAGACTGAAGCGCCTAGAACCGCGAGGCCACATCGGCCGGCGAAATCACTTAAAAAATACAAAGCTAGAATGAGGTCTTAAGAAATGCACAAAATCCTATGACCAATATACTGGCTTTTCATATCTTTAGTGTTACACTTCCTGGTAGAAATGGTGTCTGCAATTTGCAATCAACCACATAATTGCGTTGGATCCTATGGAGATGTCTTTCATACAGGTACGAAACGG
The DNA here is from genome assembly GCF_021461395.2 of Schistocerca americana. Classification (NCBI taxonomy): domain Eukaryota; kingdom Metazoa; phylum Arthropoda; class Insecta; order Orthoptera; family Acrididae; genus Schistocerca; species Schistocerca americana. The sequence goes on along the minus strand of NC_060130.1, from coordinate 651,857,270 downwards.
GGTCGCTATGCTTTCTACTACCTGTTTCAACTACCTTTCAAGGTCATCCAACCACACACTTCCCCCATCCGAAATACATGCACATAGATCATTGTATATAGGAAATTTCTTCGGATTTTTGGTAGGTTAGCGAATAAGGCAGGAAAATATTCTTGTACAATATCTTCATTAACTTTTACATATACAGTTCCTTATTTTTGTTAGGTGGAGTTTTAATAATGTTCACTTTAATTTTTAAGTTATAGCTTAAATCCGCATCTGAATCATCTATTTCTTTCTCCATCCAGTAATATGACAAATACAGAGAAGGTATATTCTCGAATTCTGGTACGTATATAATTTTCTTCATGTAAAATACTTCTTTTATGCCTTTATATATAAACTTTGTTCCTTCCTGTAGTCTGTAGGCGAGAGAAGTTGGGGATTTTAATTTTTACTCTTATCTCCTCCATGACGCTATTGTTAAAGCGCCGGCCGGTGTGGCCGTGCGGTTCTAAGCGCGTCAGTTTGGAACCGCGTGACCGCTACGGTCGTAGGTTCGAATCCTGCCTCGGGCATGGCTGTGTGTGATGTCCTTAGGTTAGTTAGGTTTAAGTAGTTCTAAGTTCTAGGGGACTTATGACCACAGCAGTTGAGTCCCATAGTGCTCAGAGCCATTTGAACTATATTGTTAAAGCGTTCCACATCTTCCTGTGTTCTCCTACATATACTCCAGTTTCCCTTTCTTTAGTTCGATGTCCTCCATTTCCAGCTTCCTTTTCCGTGTGCATAACACGTTAATTGTACTTAAAAGTATAATTTCCTTAATTGGGAATGGCTTAAATCTGCGTGATACATTTACTCTTTTTCCTAGGACTCGTGGAATGACGTTGCTCGTGTCGTCCATTCCCCATTCTATATCGGACGGTACTGTGGAGAACAGTGTTCTAGACAGAGACAAATAAGTTTCTCCTGCTTTAACATAACACCTCTGTATAATACTTATATCGTCTTTATAGGTATCAGAGTTAAGACCCCCACGTAGTTTATAGGTAGATAATTAAAACTGTATGCAGACAGAACATAGCTGATGAGCTTTTCTCAGTCTCGAGTATCTGAAAGACTTACTTGTACACCTGTCAATTTTGGATATTGTTATTACCCCAGTACACAAACTGCAGAATGTTGTTAAACACAACAGTTTTTCTGTAAGTTATGTGTTAACTGACGCCACATGGACGCAGTTGGTACAGAGTCGCGTGGAGCACATTGTAAACACTATTTGTTGGTGTCTGATACACGTCTGATACACGTAAACACTCTTGCACATTCTGTAGTTGTATACTGTATATTAGCCAGCAGTCTGGTAATGCCAATGTATTGTATTGTATTGTATGGAACTGGGGACCTAGAAACGACGGAGAGGCTTCGTCCCCGCTCGAGCTCTCAGTGGTACACAATCCCACAACAGGCTACAGCAGTCCACTCACCCCACCGCTGCCCCACACCAAACCCACGGTTATTGTGCGGTTCGGCCCCCAGTGGTGGTGCACGTGTCTGTGCGAATTATTCGACGTTCCATTGCTGACACATGGTACTCTCTCTGGCTTATTGGTTGATGGTCTCTAGTGCTAATCCGGTGCTTCACAGTCGATTTGTCTAATTTGCTCTTCACCTGTGGATTGAAGCATTCAGAGAACTCTTGCAGAATGGCAAATAGCTTCTTCTGTTATTCCTTAGTGAGATCTGGTGATAGTCGAGCTAGAAGATCTTGTCTCGTAGTGGTAGTGCCAATTTCGCCCACAGACTCGGCATAGGAGGTTTCTACGACGCTCAGCTGTTCGGCAATTAACGGCTGAGCGCTTGCTACGCACATGCGTCGGGGAAGGATCTGCGGGTCTCGGCGACAGTTAACTATCCACAATTCACCGAATCCGTTCTTAAATGAGACGACAGAGGCTGTGATGACCAAGTTATTCTTCAGTGGTATGCTTCTCTTACATTCCACTACAAGATCCATGGGTTGATGCATGGCGTGACACATGACAGTTACCTTTCTAGCACTGACAGCATTAATGATCACTTCATCCAGCACACACAGTCTCCACACACTCGGATGCTCATCTTCCTGTCCACAGTATCTCATCTCGTATAGCATAATCTTCGAGCGACCACAATCTGTAATTGCCTGAGAAGCTTTCAGAAAGTCCCATCCGAGAATGACGTCATGACTACACTCTTGTAAGACGATGAATTTTAAGGGTTGTGTATGGCCACTTATACCCACATGAATGACACATCTTCCTGTAGGTTTTACATATTTCCCATTAGCCACCTTCAGAAGAGATGTTCTGCTGTTGACGAATACGGTTTTCTGCAACTGGCGACAGTACTTCTCCGAAATGACTGAATATGATGCTCCACAGTCCACAAGAGCTTGAGCTGGTCGGCCATCCATGAGAATATCGACGTAGTTTCCTATCATTTTTGTAGTGATCGACGGTGGAGGATTTTTCTGTTCGGCGGCCTCACCTCCAAGGAAGGTCGCAACCTTTAGTTTTCCAGTTTGCGGCGGCTACGTGATCGGCTGGAGCTTCTAAACGGCGACGGAGACCTTGATCGGCGTGTTCGGGAGCGTCCTCTCCAGCGGCTAGCTTGCGGCGATGGTGACCTGCGTCGTCCTGCACCCACATCTTCTTGTTCATCTTCGTCGTCCCGGAGTTGGCGTCGGCTGAGATCGGTCTGCTGTCTTCTGGCTCGGGCGTCACCAAATAACCGCCGCCTTTCTCGACAATAGTGCACCACATGTCCCGGTCGTCCGCAGTGGAAACATACTGGTTGGTTATCCTGGGTCCTCCAGACGCCAGTCTTCCTTGGTGCCCAAACAGATTCCTCATGTGGCATTGTAGGAACGTAATTTATCCTGGGTCTCGACTTTTTCACCGTTTTAAAAGGAAACGAAGGACGAGAGATTGGGTTCAATGTCTGTTCCACTTCCTCCCTTATGACCTCTTGAAACTTCTCGCTTTTTTGCTCGCCGTGCAATCCATGTGCCTTCTGAACTTCCTCTCTCACTATCTGACGAACACTTGTGAAATCAGTTCCTTCCTCCATCACAGACATCTATACGACGTTTGGAAGCCGTACAAACTTCTTGCATGTAATTCTTTTTTGATGCATTGTCTCTATATACTGGCACCATTTTATGAAGTCGTCTGCTGTCGAAACCTCCTTCAGGAATAGGGTTTGATACATGTCCTTAGCAACACCCTTCATGAGATGTGCAATCTTATCTTCCTCCTTCATTCTAGGATCCACTATTTTACACAGCTCCAAGGCGTCTTGAATGTAGGATGCTGTAGTTTCTCCTGGACGCTGTGTCCTGCACTTTAATTTATCTTCAGCCTTGCACTTCTGTCGTTGTGTGTCGCCGAAATACTTGCGCAGTTCCGCCTGGAATACTTCCCAGCTTGTGAACTTCTCCTCGTTGTTCTCATACCATTGCTTGGCAGTGCCCTCCAAGTAGAAAAATACGTTAGCCAAACGCACAGTGTCATCCCATTAGTTAAATTTGGCTATACGCTCATATACCTTCATCCACTTGTTTGGATCTTGGCCATCGTCACCAGAGAACCCGGAAGGATGTCTTATGCATACAGTTGCTGTCATCGTAACGTCCTCTTCTTCTTCTGTCTCCGGTAGATTGCGATCTGTTGAATATGGCTCGAACTCGGGTTTCTCGCCACGTAAACGGCGGCTCTGTCGTGGCCTGATGGGAGCCACTGTGTCGTCGATAAAGTGCGCTGTCACAAGTTTCAATACTCAGCGTCTCCACCAGAATAATGTCATGTAGAAGAAGGTGTAATTAGATGTATGACGAACACTAACTTCACTTAACGAAGGTTTATTCAGCACTTGCACATGCAAGAGCGCGGAGCGAACCGCCTCCGGCCAAAACACATACGGTATACATACAGTTACAGAACATTCCAGTACAATGATTCCTGACATTTGTGGATACTTCTAGAATGTACTCGAAACGATTATAGAAATTAAAATTTTGCATCCATGCAACAATCCAGTATCATAACCACTATGCTGCAGCCAGGCGACTAGCGCGAGTTTTGGTGTTCCCGTAAAGATAAGTTATTTTAGATTATAAAACATATAGTTTAGAACTGATTATGTGGTAAATAGGTGTATTAGTGTGCCTTTTAAGTGTACCATTAGAGGTTTCATTTTTCTTTACTTAACCCTTTCAGACCCGAATTTTTTCTGGAGGAATGAAAATTTTTTCAAATACTGTAATGGACTTGGATGATATTTAATGATTTTAGAAGCAACATTTGTAAAAAGACATGTTACCATTTTCGAAAAAAATTTTGTACACGTTTGTGTACACTCAATCAACACTGAAATCATAGCAGTCAAAACTAATTTATTTAAACATTACACATAAATTTGAAATCATTTACACACAAAATACATCCAAAATTCACCATAGTTTTAATTAAAAATGAAATGAGTCAGGAATTATGTTCATTATGTGGTTCTAATTGACATGAAATGAACGGAAACAGTTTTTTTCCTTTGACAAACAAAGATGTACATTACATTTTTCACATTTTATTCACGAATGTCCCTTGCATCCCGGAAATTTGCACCTGGTAGACAGTGCACCACTTTCATGAAGAGGCAAGTGTTGTGTTCCATCAAACAGACTCTCTTCAGGAGCCCTAGTTTCTCCTCGTCATCTTTGAACAGGTGTATCTGGAGGTGTGGCAGATGGTTGGCCTCATTTTCTATTCGAGGTATCCTGTTACGGATGGCAGTATATATGGGCCCAACTTTATAAAACTTGTCTTTATTGTCTGCTGGTTTAGCCACGTTGTTAACAAGATGGAAATTTGTTCTGAGTTGGAAGAATCTATTTCTCGGCATACTGTCCAAGAATAATTGCATTTTCAATGTTGTGTCCCAATACATTCGGACTCTAGGAAATTTTAGAGTTACCATAATTATATGAAGCCCAAACAAGATTTGGAGTTCTGCTGGTGTAGTTTGTTTGAAATTGCTAATTGTTCCACTCTGCAAGGCATATAGGTTTGTCACATCAGCCATAGTACTGAACCGATCATTGGTAATGTACTTGCTGAAATAAGTTGAAGGAGAAAGTATTTCCTGTTCTTCAATACATTGTTCCCATTTGTAATATGAATCCAGTATAGAGAGAGGACGATGACGCCACCTGATGTCTTTTTTTTCTGACAAAATGTATTTTACATCACTGAGCTTATTGTTGGTAAGTGGATCACTGTCTTGAATATCACTATTGTTGTTATCATTGTCACTGCACACACCACTTTCATTGTTTGCAGTTGACTCATCATTGGTTTCTCCCCCGTTTATTTTGTCAGCCCCCACTCTGATTTCCTTCTCTCTTGAAGTACAGTAGGATTCTACATCAGGAAATGATTCTTCATCTGATGATAAATCGATATCTGACACCTCTCCATTCAGCAGGATCCCTAAAATGGCATCTGCATCTCGCTCAGTGTTGAAATTCTGTTTCTTTGACATGATCAACAGAACTGAAATATTCACAAATAATAATATCAGTAGTGGTATTTCCCTAAAATAATAGTTTACAGTAGACCTAACGACATTGTCATCAACTGGAGCTTCAATGCTATGTCTATTTTCCTAAATGTTGCTCATAACAATACCTAGTAATACAACATACTTCATATGTTTTGAAAAATTCCGAGTCAAAACTCATACAATCGTCAGAATAAAACGAAACTGTTTCAACAAGCACTTCATATGAAGAAAACACAAAATACTCAACGTTATGTAAAACACTGTTCTTGAGACATCATGGCTACAATTGTGCACACAGAAAAACATCGCTTCTTTTTGTTGACTACAACAAATGATTTTGAAATATTGATTGTTGTAATAAATAAATCGAACATTCTACAATGTTCATGCAAAACAACAATACTAGTACTCAACTATACTGTGGGTTATAGCTTACCAAAGACTACCAGGTACTTTCAAGGTCACAAACTGCTCTGCACTGCTACCTTAATCTGTTGATATGTTTATAGTGCTGCACAACAGATGGTAGCACTTGTGCATGGTGAAAAGAATGAACATTCACAAATGTGTACATCAGCTCCAAATTGAGGAAAAATATTTCTATTGCAGTTAAGACGTCGTGAAAATTAATGTACACAATTGTAACCACAGAGTCTGAAAGGGTTAATATAGCAGAAGCCGCGAAAAGATCGTACAGTCGTATTTTCTGTTTACGTTTTGCTGCAGCAAATCTATAGAATTTCGTTTAGTTGTTCCTTGCTCTCTCCAGCAATTTAACTTAGCGTACCTCTTCATTATTTCACTAACATTTCCGGAAAGTAGCGTAAAGTTTAAGTTGTTGTTTCAGAAACTTTGCACTGTTGTTTTTGTTTACACACTGTTGCGTATAGGCAAATTTGTGGAACCATATTTTCGTGTTTATCTGTAATTTAACTGACTTATTCTTAACTAACTATTACGTTTATCATGAGTGAAAAGTGCTTGACTTGCTGTAGAATTGTTAGGTCGAGGCTTTGGTGTGATGGGTGCTGTAGTTTTTTCCATGTGGGTGACTGTAGTGGCGTGGCAATAGGGGAAGTAAATGAGACTCATCAGTGGTTTTGTAGGATTTTTAGTAGAGACAGGAAGATACTAGAACAGGAGGGGATAATTGCCGCCCATCAGGCTGTGTTAGACAAGGCCAGGGGAGTTCTTGAAAGATTAAGGAGGGAGAAGGGTAAAGAGAAGTGGGAAGTGCCAACAGGCAACAGGAGGAATAGGCCTAGATCTTTGAACTCTGACAGCTTTGTGGTGAATGTGGAAAATAGATTTGACCTGTTGCTTCAGTTAGAAGCTGGTGAGCCTCAAGCAGTTGCAGGTGTAGACAGGGCATAACAAACTTTCAGCAGCAAATTGAAAAGTAAGAATGTAGGGAAATTAGTAAAGAGAAAGAAAGTGTTGTTGTTAGGTAGTTCCTATGGAAGAGGTGTTGGCCAACTTTTGCAGGATGAACTAGGATCAAAATACCAGGTCACCAATTTTTTTAAACCTAGTGCTGGTCTGGAGCAGGTGACAGAGGACTTAGGATCACTTTGCAAAGATTTCACTAAGGAAGACAGCGTGGTTATTGTGGGTGGGGCAGTTAACAGTATTGACAGAGGTCCTGGCTACAGTATTGAGTGTGACCTGGCAAAGATTGTATCAGCATCGAAGCATACTAGTGTTGAGTTTGTATCTGTTCTTGGGCGCCATGACCGACCTCATTTGAACTCTTCTGTCAAGAGAGTTAATTTGGAGCTGGAACAGTTGCTTATGTCGGGTGCAGGGTCACATATTGGTGTGGTTCCTGTTGATTCTCTCAATAGGTGGGATTATACGAGGCATGGCCTTTACCTAAACAGGAAGGGGAAGGGTAAATTGGCTGGGGAAATAGCAGGAAAGTTAAAGGGGGGAGGCACTGTCATGAGTGGTAAAATACCAGTGGTTATAGGGTTCAGAAAAGACCCTTTTTTAGTGTAGGGAGGACAGAAAGAAAGCAAATTTTAAGAGAGGTTAGAACTGAGACAAACCTTCAGTTTGAGAAAGAAACGAAAAAACATAATTCTAGTTTATTACATCAGCATAAACAACTATTAGTTAAGAATTTTCAACAGTCAGCAGATGTTTTAACTCTACCGAATTTTAACTCAGTCACTGTGAAATGTCAGCTATCTTTATTGCATCAAAATATTCGATGACTGAGAAATAAAATTAATGAATTAACTATCTGCATAGAAGAATTAGAGTCTACAAACCCAGCTGACATAATCTGCCTCTCTGAACATCATGTGACCACTGGTATAGAACTTTTAAGTGTTACAGGGTTTAGGATAGCATCTCACTTTAGTAGATCAGTAATGGAGGAAGGAGGAGTTGCCACATTCATCAGGAACTGTCATAAATTTAAGAACATATACATCCACAAATTTTGCCTAGAACAGCATATGGAAGCATGTGCAACAGAAGTAGAATTTCACAAAAAATCCTTCATAATATTAAGTGTATATCGAGCACCTGCAGGTAACTTTAATTTGTTTGTAAACCACCTTGAAGCTGTACCGGCCCATTTAACAACCAAAAACAAATAAATAGTGGCTGCTGGTGATTTCAATATAGATTTCCTTAAAGACTCTCCCAATAAGAACTTATTTGAGTTAGTAACACTATCATTCAACTTAATTCCCACTGTAAAGTTCCCCACTAGCCAATTGCTCACAAACAGCCATTGGTAATATCTTTATAGAAAAGTCCAATGAACAAAATTATATTACAAAACCAATAGTCAATGGCCTCTCAGCCAATGACATGCAGTTCCTTCTGTTAAATGTTAATACTGAACAGGATATAAAATCTGTTAAATCTGAGCTCAAGAGGGTAATCAATAAGCCAAAAATTGATTATTTTAGGACACTCCTCAGAGACATTCACTGGACTGATGTTTACAGTGCTCATGGCATGAATGAGAAATGTAATACTTTTGCTAATAAAGTGCTTACCTTATTCGAACACTGTTTGCCCCCAAAACTTACCAAGGTTAGAGAAAAGTCTACAAAGAAGCCATGGAATACTCAAGGAATAGGAGTATCTTGTAAAACAAAAAGAAAACTGTATCTGTCAATCCGAAACAGTTCCGATGTTGATGCTATAGCACATTACAAGAAATACTGCAAAATATTAAAGACTGTAATACAGACGTCAAAGCAAATATATTACAAGGAAAAGATAGTCATATCAGATAACAAAATAAAGACAATATGGGATATAGTTAAGGAGGAGACCGGTTGAACCAGACATGAAGAGAAACAAATAGCATTAAGAGTAAATGATACATTGGTGACAGATGTGTATAGTGTCGCAGAACTTTTTAACAAACATTTTATAACTGTTACTGAAAAGATGGGGTCTCACGTTCGGTAGATGGTGCTATGGAATACCTCAGACCAGACATTGCAAGTAACTTCCATAATATGAATTTGACCCTCACTACCCCAGCAGAAATAATGTCCATCATAAAATCTTTAAAATCAAAAACATCTAGTGGGTATGATGAAATATCAACAAGAATGTGATTCTGAACTAAGCAACATATTAAGCTATCCATGTAACCAGTCGTTTATCTGTGGAATATTTCCTGAATGGTTGAAATATGCTGAAGTTAAGCCACTGTTTAAGAAGGGAGATAAAGAAATAGCATCAAATTTCCATCCAATTTCACTGTTGCCAGCATTCTCAAAAAATTTAGAAAAAGTAATGTACAGTTGGCTTTATAACCATCTTATCTCAAATAACATACTGTCAAAGTCACAGTTTGGATTTCTAAAGGGTTCTGATATTGAGAAGGCTATCTACACTTACAGTGAAAATGTGCTTGATGCATTAGACAAAAAATTGCAGGCAACTCGTATATTTTGTGATCTGTCAAAGGCATTTGACTGTGTAAATCACAATATCCTTTTAAGTAAACTAGAATATTATAGTGCAACAGGAAATGCTGCAAAATGGTTCAAATCTTATATCTCTGGCAGGAAACAAGGGTGTTATTAGGAAAGAGACATGTATCAAGCTATCAGGTATCATCCAACTGGGAACTAATTACATGTGGGGTCCCACAAGGTTCCATTTTGGGGCCCTTACTTTTTCTTGTGTATATCAATGACCTTTCATCAGTAACATTACCAGATGCCAAGTTCGTTTTGTTTGCTGATGATACAAACATTGCAATAAATAGCGAATCAAGTGTGGTCTTAGAAAGATCAGCAAATAAAATATTTGTGGACATTAATCACTGGTTCCTAGCCAATTCTTTGTCACTAAACTTTGAAAAAACACACTACATGCAGTTCAGAACTTGTAAGGGGTGTCCCACGAGTATATGTCTAACATACGATGACAAGAAGATAGAAGAAGTGGACAGCGTTAAATTCTTGGGATTACAGCTTGATAATAAATTCAACTGGGAGGAGCACAATACAGAACTGCTGAAGCGTTTTGACAAATCTCTGTTTGCAATGCGAATTGTGTCAGACATAGGGGATATAAAAATGAAAAAGCTGGCATACTATGCTTACTTTCATTCCATAATGTCATATGGGATTATTTTTTGGGGTAATTCATCAAGCCAAGCTAAAGTTTCCTGGGCACAAAAACGTGCAGTAAGAGTTATACGTGGTGTGAACTCAAGAACATCCTGCAGAAGCCTGTTTAAGAAACTAGGGATACTAACTACTGCTTCCCAATATATTTATTCCTTAATGAAATTTGTCATTAAAAATATATCACTTTTTCAAACCAACAGCTCAATTCATGGTATCAATACTAGAATTAAGAATAATCTTCACAAGGATTTAAAGTCACTTACTCTTGTACAAAAAGGTGTGCATTATTCAGGAACACACATTTTCAGTAACTTGCCAGCAGCCATAAAAAACTTAACAACCAATGAAATTCAGTTTAAGAGAACCCTAGAGGATTTATTGGTGGCCAACTCCTTCTACTCCATTGATGAATTTCTCAGTAAAACCAATTGATATATATATATATATATATATATATATATATATATATATATATATATATATATATAGCTTATTTATTTTAGTTGCAAATATTTGTCATGTATTGTTGTTTTTCTGACATGTTCCACATCATGGAGGACCTCCTCACTATGGATCAATTGGAATGAAAGTAAATCTAATCTAATCTAATCTAACCACTGTGCTACTCAGCTTCTTCTATATATATATATATATAACTTCTGCACAATTTCAGTGCAGTAATGTATTCATTGTAAATATGTGTGTGTGTGTGTGTGTGTGTGTGTGTGTGTGTGTGTGTGTGTGTGTGTGTTTGTGTGTGTGTGTGGGTGTGTGTAAGTACAATCTAACTTCTGCACCATTTCAGTGCAGAAATGCGTTCATTGTAGATAAGTATTATAGTAGTTGTATTACATGTTTATTACCTTATAAATAAATAAATAATTTTTTTTAATTCAGTGCATTAGTATTTGTAAAATGACTCTTTCATATAGTGTTCATTAAAAAATGACGCTCATTCCACTTGGGACCTATGGAATAGTACATTAGCTTATTTGTTTTAGTTGCAAATATTTGTCATGTATTGTTGTTTTTCTGACATGTTCCACATCCTGGAGGACCTCCTCACTACGGATCAATTGGAATGAAAGTAAATCTAATCTAATCTAATCTAACCACTGTGCTACTCAGCTTCTTCTGCGACAATATGTCGGAACTCCTACCCTTAGAGATGATAGTTCTTAAATTAGTAAGACCCTTGTTCTTTTATCATTGTATTTCGTTCTATTGTCTAGCGGCTTCCATGTTTGCTGTATGATATGCATGCTAATTCGAGTGTATTTAAATTGTAGTAAAGTGATCAATAAAACCATTGTATCAATGAACGGAGTACCACAACATTATTCAGTGTCTTCCTAAGTGGAGTCACAGTGGTGACCAAGGAAAGTGCTACAGATTTAGACTCCACAGTGAAAAGACAAACATTTTCGGACACCTTCAGCAACACACGATAGAAGTAAAACATGAAAACGTTGTACTGAAGCATCATTTCGTCGACAATGCAAATGGCTCACAAAGACATGACCCACATTCGCGTCAAATAGACCTCGGCGAGATCACACCCCAAGAACTTTGTGCCTCTTGTCAGCATCATTCAGTTCAGGTGACACGTGCAGGACAATGCAACGAACACGCACGGACGCTTGCCGGTTCTTCTGCATCGGTCCCGCCCCTGTCAAATCCTTTCATTACACAATATGCGTCCAGCCGGCCGGGCCTCGCGAGAAGTGGCCCTTCCGCATCGCGTATGCTCCACGAGCATCCAGACTTCAGTGCTGTTCCGCCATTACCTGTCATTCCTAAATTACCGGCTTTCCAGCCTGGGCTTGCTGCATCGTTATTTCAAATTGCTGAACTAATTTTACAAAGCCACGGCATTATGGAAGACACGCCCAGGTTTGTTGCCTTATTAAGTAATATTGCAAATTATGCTCATGTCATCAGCGATATCATCCATGTCTCGCCGGCTGTAAGAAAACTCAGCAAAATCGGCGCTACTTCAACGACTTGACAAGAGTTCTGAACAACGGCTGCGTCTGGCTATTTGCGAGGGAAGAACTGGTAGCAAAACACCCTCTAACCTATGTCAGCAACTGCGAGAGGCTGTATCTTCGAGCGACATGTCGGACAGAACTCTTTGGTCATTCTGGTTACTCAAAGTACCTCCACTACTTCAATGCGCATTTTTCTCGAAGGAACATGATTCGAAGGATATTAATTAATTTGTGGTAAGGTGATAGACTTTATGCTGTTCCACGACAGCAACAAGGAGGAGACGAAGGAACTATAACGTCCCCCTGGTAAATTTACCAGCCATTCGTGGTTCTCAACGGACGCGCAGGGACTACGAACCCCGAGCGCTTCACGAACACTGCCGACAGCGCCCGACTGCGGTACACTGACCTGCAGTCAGCTGGGGAGAGCACACCCTCAGCGGATGGCAACAATTCTCGCGTTGATGAGACGGCGCAACAGTGACGCCCACTTCAGCGAGAGAACACGCCACAGCCCACAGCCGTGCGACGTCCCGGAAATTCAGAAGTGGCGAACAATAGGCGCTCTGGATCACAACCGACAGTAAAATCACTTACGGATTGGGAGCAGCAGCCAAATCACTTTCACCGAGCCAGCAGGACGGATACGAGACTTAACGTGCGAACTCTAACAGACTCCTAACCGACACCGACTCCACGGTAGCACTATACCTGTTCGTTTATTTAAATCAACACATGAAAAGTTAGACACACAACTACGCGCCGCCAACGACATCCCCGCCAAACATTTCAGAACTATGGAACAGACAGTGATACAGGGTGTAATGAGACATTTACTTGGCAGCTCTTTATAGCCGATGTGTGCTACCCTACACTGAGGACGTACTTCCCACGAAATTTCCACCTTTCTCCCGACGTGACAGAGGCTTTCCTTCACCAGACAACTAGCGGATAATCTGTGCGAGGACACATCGGCTTCACACTGACGGGAGAAACGATTCCTATCCTTTGCGACACAAATGGTTCAAATGGCTCTGAGCACTATGGGACTTAACTGCTGAGGTCATCAGTCCCCTAGAACTTAGAACAACTTAAACCTATCTAACCTAAGGACATCAGACACATCCATGCCCAAGATAGGATTCGAACCTGCGACCGTAGCGGTCGCGCGGTTCCAGACTGAAGCGTCTAGAATCGCTCGGCCACGACGGACGGCTTTGCAACACACAATACGTACTGGAATACGACCTCCAGAATATGATCATGAAATACGAGGAAACCAAAAGAGAGAGAGTTTCTATGCTCACTGAAAACTCTGTCTTGAGAGAAAAGTTGCGTCCTTCGGCGACAGACACGACAACAAACGAGCTCACATCAGCAGGGCTTGTCAGGCCGTTAGAGAGTGAGCTTCACCCACCCACTTAGAGGTAAAGAAAGGCGGTTCTTGCAGACTTTGCGGTGACTGTCGGTCGCTGAACACACGTACGATACCCGATCGGTATCCAGTTCCGAACACACAGGACTTTTCACACTCCTTGACTGGCGTCTTAGACTGCAAAAAGGCGTGAAGATGCTCCCAAAACTACCATAATAACATCCTTCGGGTAATATGAATTTCTCTTCACGCCGTTCGATCGGAATTTACCCTGCAGCAGAAAGGATCGAACTATTAGGCTCACTCCCACGTCCAAGCAACTATCAGGAATTGAGAAGATTACTTGGAGCTATTAACTTTAACAGAAGATATTTGCCGCAAAGCTGCGATGATACAAGTTCCGCTTATTGGGAAAAACAAGCGCTGCAAGAAAACTCTTACATGGACAAAATTGATGCAAAGAGCATTTCACAATATGATACTGTGTCTGAAACAAGCTGTCACCTTGGCTCACCCTATCGAGAACGCTCCTCTGTCTACCATAGCTGACGCCAGCGAAACAGCAATTGGGTCGGTCCTGCAACCACTGGTTAATGGACAACAGCCGTTACTGCTTTTTTCACAAAAACTTACCCCCGCACAACGCAAACGGTCAGCATTTGACTGGGCGCTCTTGGCCATTTACGAAGCTGTGCGGCTCTTCACTCTTCAAAGAGAAGGCGGCGGACAGCCTGCTCGCAATTTATACGGAGCACCGCCCACTCGCGGAAGCTATGAGAAATACCTCCTGGACGGTATCGCCACGTCGACTTTGTCAATCAGTTCTTCATCGGCGTTCAGCACATCTAGGGTGCTGAAAACTTGTGGCGGATTACCTGCCTCGCATTAACACTTTGTCTACAAACATAAACTATGATGACCTCGCTTCGGCTCAAGAACATGACACGAAAATCCTGCTCTACTGCAGGATCAATCGACTGGTTTGATTTTTGAACGTGGACCTCTTCTCAGATGTGAGAAACAGCTCTGGTGTGACGCATCACAAGGGAGCGCTCGTGCGCTGGTTCCACTTTCAGTGTGACACCACAGCTTTCACGGTCACCAGCATCTGTCATATCCTGGTATTCTATCTTTCACCAAACTAGTCACAGAACGTTTCACATTCCCACATGTGAAACGTGACTGCAAACTGTTGGTTGGTCGGTTGGATGATTAAAGGGACCAAACTACTTTGTCATGAGTCCCTTCTTCCTCCAACAGATAGTATACATGACTGTGCACCAGAGATGGCCTACTGCGCAGAACCTAGGGGAAGAAAACCCCAAGACCCATCAAAGGTCAGAAGAAAGGCAGAAGAGAGGCCCATCTAAGGAGAAGCTGGAAGCCCCCAAAAGCAGAGTGCAATAAGGGGACATACATCCTTCACCTGTCGCCACTTACCAGACATACCCCACTCAGGAATTGTCTATGAAAGACTATCAACATGGACAGGACAAGAGAAGCACAGATAGACAAAAGAAAATTCGAAGGAACCACACGAGAGCGGGGAGGAAGAGTAAAAGAGCAGGTAGGATGAGGCCCAGGGTGGACCACTAAGCCCAGACAGCCACAGCCCAGTCTGGGCAGAGGAGGCGACGGAGTGTCTGCCACGCTCTCAATGAGCCAATAAAGTTAAGTGGCCCTTAAAGAGAATGGTAAAGGCCCCCTTGCAACGTACGAGGGGTTTATTGTAAAATCATTGATATATTGAAAAATATCTATTGGTAGTCTTAGAAGATCTTAAGTTGCTATCTGACTTAAGTTGGCTCTGTTTAAAAGCGCGGTTATGCCCCCAGTATCATTTGCATCGAAATTATCATTACAATCTAATTATTAAACAAAAATATGGTGATTGCTAGCTACGAAATCAATAATGCGGTGATTAGCATATGATACCAAATTAAGATTTATTCAGAACAGGATGAGCAATATTTCTAGCCAAACATGACAATCCAATACACTCGCTAACCTAACTAGCCTATCATTGGCACAATGCATCCTCTTTTCCTAACTACTTAAGTCAACACTGAACCCGCAAGTGACTCTATTGAAGTTCTGCCTGAACGGACACAGACTCAGAGAGCGCCAGTCAAAGAGCTACCGGAATACAAACTCATTTAGAATTACAGTGCCCTACTTTGGCTGATGATTGCTAATATCACCGTAATTCTCCGTGATGATTACGACGGTCGGCCCAGCCAACGTCGTGATGCCGTCTTTCCCGTGAGCGAACTTGGCTTTAATCTCCAACGTGGACGTGGTTTGCGTCCGTAAACTCCTGTACGCAAGTGTTCAATTGCGTAGTCCGTCAATAGTCAATACTCAAGCTACTTGCACATATGCCAAGAGTAGTTGGTCGATTCAAGTGCGCGCCAGCAAAGGTACACTTCAGATTCCATATGAACACCACAAGTTAGTACAAATCTGTTTCTCTCCTCAGAGGAACAGATAATGCTACGTATGTGGAGTCGTATGCTCTAAACTATTCAGACTTGGAGAGTAACCACTGGACTCATTGCCGGTAACTTCTCTCCACGCTCTCCAAGCAGGGCAGCCAGACACCGCGACTGCTCTCCTCCACAGGCGACGACACAGAATTCTCCTGCGGTTGCTGTTGCCGCCAAACTTTTAACACGTATCTCTACGCGCTCTGCGCCAATCCCGTCACAGTCTTCCTCAAATTTTCCACTGTGGCGCGAAATCGTCTTTCTCTCTTTCGCATATAGCTCCTTCTCGCTTCTTGTTGTGATGGCCCAGCCTCTCCGAACGTCTTTGGTGGTCTGAAGTGCTAGCCGACAAAGGGGTCCGGCCGCGGCCATCCCGTTAGTTTGACATGACATGAACACCTTCCTTAGGGGTTCCGGCCGTGTTCCAGCCTCTGAGCCCATCTCGTTAGTCTGACATGACACACACATCTTTCTTTTCTGTGCCCATTCTCTCCTACCGGTGGGCCAATTATCAATTATTATTCAGTGTATTAGTACTGATTTAGCGTCATGTAAGGTGCAAAATCTGCTACCTTACACCCTTCACTAATAAAAACGTAAAACTAAGTCAGTCACTGAGGCATCGTCTCCTGACACTGGGGTTAGCGAGTCAGGGAGATAAAGAGTTCACTGTAGGGCGGCTAGGTTGGGACAGTCCAGCAAAATGTGGACCACCATCAAACGGGAACTACATCGACAGTGGGAGGGGTACTCGCGACACAGGAGATGAGTGAACCAAATATGGCCAATTCGGAGCCGACTGCAGATTGTGGACACAAGCTTGCGAAGACTGCCAACGATGCAAAAGAGGGCACCACACAAATCTGGCACTTGGAGAACGAGATGTTTCAACAGGAAGATTGCAGCATGTGCGCCTGAACCTAGTCGGCCCGCTCCTGGAGTCCAAAGGATATAAATAAATTCTCTGCAGTTGGGTAGAGGCAGTGCCCGTACCAGACAGTATGACAGACACCACAGCTAGAGCCTTCACATCACTTCAGATCTCACCAGTCGGATTTCAAGCCCCAATAATCATGAACCAGGGCCACCACCTTGAGACGACCCTGTTCTCAGAAGTATACAAAATGTGCAGAGTGGAAAGCTATTGCACCACTGCCTACCATCCGTAGTGCAGTGAGTTGATAGAGCAGTGGTACTGCACTTAAGCCCTTTGACTACCAATTTTATTTCAAAAACATTAATGTATGGTTATTTTAAGTAATGTCCAGGAAGTAACATTATGAAAAGAATATTTCTCAGTTTCATTTTCCAAAAGGGTTGGGGGAGTAGGGGGTAGGACATACAGGATTATTCAAAATTATCTCCAGGGTTTCAGAAGATGACTGCACACATACTACAAGACATACTGAAAACAGACACACACCAGTGGACAGAGCAACTCTCCAAGTTTATAACTCACATTACAGCTGCTCAATATGGGCTTCGTTTGTGATGTGGCAAGTGTCAGTTCATGGGTGGAAGTCATTGACACGATGTGTCCAGAAAGGTGTGAAGGCAGCCTGCTATGCGAATCTGGTAATTGTGTTGCCTATCTGCAGGTGCTAACTAGTTCAATGTGGCAATACAGAGATGAGGGCTAACAAGGGAACCTCCGCATCGCACCTCCCTCAGATTTAGTTATAAGTTGGTACAGGGATAGGCCTTGAAAAACTGAACACAGATCAATCGAGAAAACAGGAGGAAGTTGTGTGGAACTATGAAAAAATAAGCAAAATATACAAACTGAGTAGTCCATGCGCAAGGTATGCAACATCAAGGAGAGTGTGAGCTTCGGAGCGCCGTGGTCCCGTGGTTAGCATGAGCAGCTGCGGAACGACAGGTCCTTGGTTCAAGTCTTCTCTCGAGTGAAAAGTTAATTTTTTTATTTTCAGACAATTATCAAAGTTCAGGCACTCACTCATAATCAACTGCGCTCTCCAAAATTCCAGGACATGTTCAGATTTGCTTGGACATATGCAGGATTTGACGGTCTACACACGGAAACATTTGAAAACGTAAAAAACATATGTTTTGACAGAGCACAGGGAAAACTGTGCGACTGTGAAACTGTTGCATTCATTTGTTGCAGTTTATGTGATAAACTCTTATGTTTTCATCACTTTTTTGGGAGTGATTATCACATCCACAAGAAAACCTAAATCGGGCAAGGTAGAAGAATCTTTTTACCCATTCGCCAACTGTGCAAGTTAGGTGGGTCGACAACATATTCCTGTCATGTGATGCACATGCCGTCACCAGTGTCGTATAGAATATATCAGACGTGTTTTCCTGTGGAGGAATCGGTTGACCTATGACCTTGCGATCAAATGTTTTCGGTTCCTATTGGAGAGGCACGTCCTTTCGTCTACTAATCGCACGGTTTTGCGGTGCGGCCGCAAAACACAGACACTAAACTTATTACAGTGAACAGAGACGTCAATGAATGAACGGACAGATCGTAACTTTGCGAAAATGTATATTTTGCTTATTTTTTCATAGTTCCACACAACTTCTTCCTGTTTTCTCGATTGATCTGTGTTCAGTTTTTCAAGGCCTATCCACTGTGTCAATTTATAACTAAATCTGAGGGGGGTGCGATGGGGAGGTTCCCTTGTAAGAATGAAACTTGAGGACAGTACAACCTACAGGTACAGTCTGTAATTATAAGAATGATGCTAACCATTGGCAGGCTTCCCATTACCAGTGAGACACTGACACGTAACAATAACATGCAGCGAATTCCAATTGGTTCTCTGATAACCTGCTGTGGGACATATACATCCTGATGGTAGTAAACGGGTTAAAGTGGCTTTAATGTGCGACTGGGGCTAGTGTATCGAAGCACTACCTCGGCTACATGCTGGGTGCTCTTCCAGCTTTTAAGGAAGGCTTGCAGGCGTCGCTGGCAGAGATTTTACATGGAGAGCCTTTGAGCGTACCAGCCGAGTTCCTCAAGCCTACAGAACTTCCGAACGCCCTTCAGGCCAATCCTAGTCACCTGTGTGAAACAGCACATCTCACACATTAGAACATCACCTCCTCAACACTATGGAGCTCCCAAGACATTCGTTCATAAGGTCCTCGCAACCTGCAGATTTGTAATGCTACATGTGGACATGTTATGTGTGGCTCTCCAAGGACCATACTCCAGCCCCCACAAAGTGATAAGGAGAAGTGTCAACACCTTAGATGTACTTCTTCATGACATATCTATAACCGTCAGTACATCGACATAACCTGCCTGGATCCCAAATGACACCACTGACGCCCAGGATCCAAACAGCACTCTCGCATCCGCCGATAAACAGCAACACTCAAACATACCTCATTGTTCAGCGACAGCTGGCCGGAGTGGCCGTGCGGTTCTAGGCGCTACAGTCTGGAACCGCGTGACCGCTACGGTCGCAGGTTCGAATCCTGCCTTCGGGCATGAATGTGTGTGATGTACTTAGGTTAGTTAGGTTTAAGTAGTTCTAAGTTCTGGGGGACTGATGACCATAGCAGTTAAGTCCCATAGTGCTCAGTGCCATTTGAACCATTTGTTCAGCGACGCCGCTAGGGCCATCGCCACCTGCTTCCCCTCCTTCCCCATCGGTTGCGCCATCCCTCAACAGGACAACCCCCTCTCTCCCACAATCCAATCACTGGTGTACCCGCTGTCTACCAGCTCGCCTTGACGATCACGTCCTTGACTAGGGCAGATGCCTTCACCTCCGCCCCAAGACTCGCGCACTGTGTGTGTGTGTGTGTGTGTGTGTGTGTGTGTGTGTGAGGGGGGGGGGGGCAGTGAAAGGTGCCTGTGGGGAAATTCTTCCCATAAGAGATTATAGTCCTTAAATCACTAACACCCTTGTTCTTTGGTGAAGTTCTTAGCTTTTATCTTTGTCTTTGATTCTGTCGGTTAGCTACTTCCATATTTGCTATATGCATGTTAATTCGAGTGTAATTAAAGTGTATTGAAGTGATCAAGAAAACAAGTGCATCAAAGAACAGAGAACCACAACATTACTCAGAGTACTTCCTGAGTGAAATCCCTACAAGTAGTACTCCCATGTGTACCTTGTAATGGTACAGAACAAATTAAGTATTTTGATAAATAATATCCAAAACAGTATATGCATTGTCATGAGACGACAGATCTAGGAGTCAGATTTTCTGATACAGCATCTCACAATTTCTTCCATCATATGACCATTACCAGGTAACTTCCTATCACATTCCTGGGGTAGTGTGAATAGTCTGTGACACATTCAACTGTCAAGAAGGCAGATTTGTGACGAGGTAGCGAATGGATGTTTGACATTTTAAGGAAAATAAGCATTGGCTATATGGAAAGAATTGTATTGAACAACATGTGGAAGAATCTATTCGAGTGTAAATATGCTTCTTCACTCCTTTTCCGGTGTGATTCAGCAACAGTAATCCTATTTTCAAATAAAAAGACATTCTATGTTGCAGGTATTTATTTTAAAATTTACACGTTTTCTGCTAGTGGCGCATCTTCAGAATTTCTGTATACAAACAGTTACATACGCATTACGTAAATCGTGAAGATGAGTCTATCCAAACCATGATAAGTAACTGTTAGTAATGGGTATAGGCAGGTTCTCTGACTATACGCCTATTTTTATCCTTAAATAAACAAACCACAGAGTTACGCTAGCTCCACGTATGTAACCAAACCATCACCTGGATGCACGTTTTATTTATTTATGACATAATTAATGGGCAGTAACTGTCATGATAATTACCGTAATTCATGGGTAAAATGGTGGCCCTGGTTATTAGCCAGGTGTTCAAACGCTTTTAGTGTAAAGTGGTAAATGTCATTGTAATGATGGTAATTTATAACCCAAAAACCTGTTGTCTTCTCGCCCCCACAGCCCCAACCACCGCCCCCACTCTGCTGCTACTGGCCACGCCCCTACCACAGCCCTCACCCCTCATTATTGTTGTCCCATCATCCTGAGACTGTCATTCTTAATGTGGACCTCACTGGAGCAGCAGTAACATCAGTATATTCAGATGATGCTGCAAATTTCCGGCATACTACTGCTCACAGCGGTGTTACCCTAGTTACGCTGTTTACTGTTTCGTGGCTAATTTTTGCCGTTTTTTAAAGAAAATACACATTTGATTGCAATTTTACTAATTTCTCCCACTTTTTAAGAAGTTACACGTAAATATTTGGTTCAAATGGCTCTGAGTACTATGGGACTTAACTGCTGTGGTCATCAGTACCCCAGAACTTAGAACTACTTAAACCTAACTAACCTAAGAACATCACAGACACCCACGCCCGAGGCAGGATTCGAACCTGCGACCGCAGCGGTCGCGCTGTTCCAGAGTGTAGCGCCTAGAACCGCTCGGCTACTCCGGCCGGCCGTAAATATTTGTTTCGTTGCTATTTTGCTCGTGGTCGTGCGGTAGCGTTCTCGCTTCCCGCGCCCGGGTTCCCGGGTTCGATTCCCGGCGGGGTCAGGGATTTTCTCTGCCTCGTGATGACTGGGTGTTGTGTGATGTCCTTAGGTTAGTTAGGTTTAAGTAGTTCTAAGTTCTAGGGGACTGATGACCATAGCTGTTAAGTCCCATAGTGCTCAGAGCCATTTGAACCACTTTTTTTCGTTGCTATTTTCCCGAAATTTCTAAGAATATGTATGTAAATAAGGGTTTCATGACTAATTTTTCCGATTTTTTAAGACGAGACAAATATAGGTTCGTTGCTATTTTATCGGTTTTTAGAAAATACATGGCTTTAATGCTTAATGTGACAGTATTTTGCATCTTACAGTGATTCAATTTTCACCCCTTGCCACGTGATTAATCTGAAATTAGGAAATACACTCCTGGAAATGGAAAAAAGAACACATTGACACCGGTGTGTCAGACCCACCATACTTGCTCCGGACTCAGCGAGAGGGCTGTACAAGCAATGATCACACGCACGGCACAGCGGACACACCAGGAACCGCGGTGTTGGCCGTCGAATGGCGCTAGCTGCGCAGCATTTGTGCACCGCCGCCGTCAGTTTCAGCCAGTTTGCCGTGGCATGCGGAGCTCCATCGCAGTCTTTAACACTGGTAGCATGCCGCGACAGCGTGGACGTGAACCGTATGTGCAGTTGACGGACTTTGAGCGAGGGCGTATAGTGGGCATGCGGGGGGCCGGGTGGACGTACCGCCGAATTGCTCAACACGTGGGGCGTGAGGTCTCCACAGTACATCGATGTTGTCGCCAGTGGTCGGCGGAAGGTGCACGTTCCCGTCGACCTGGGACCGGACCGCAACGACGCACGGATGCACGCCAAGACCGTAGGATCCTACGCAGTGCCGTAGGGGACCGCACCGCCACTTCCCAGCAAATTAGGGACACTGTTGCTCCTGGGGTATCGGCGAGGACCATTCGCAACCGACTCCATGAAGCTGGGCTACGGTCCCGCACACCGTTAGGCCGTCTTCCGCTCACGCCCCAACATCGTGCAGCCCGCCTCCAGCGGTGTCGCGACAGGCGTGAATGGAGGGACGAATGGAGACGTGTCGTCTTCAGCGATGAGAGTCGCTTCTGCCTTGGTACCAATGATGGTCGTATGCGTGTTTGGCGCCGTGCAGGTGAGCGCCACAATCAGGACTGCATACCACCGAGGCACACAGGGCCAACACCCGGCATCATGGTGTGGGGAGCGATCTCCTACACTGGCCGTACACCACTGGTGATCGTCGAGGGGACACTGAATAGTGCACGGTACATCCAAACCGTCATCGAACCCATCTTCCTACCATTCCTAGACCGGCAAGGGAACTTGCTGTTCCAACAGGACAATGCACGTCCGCATGTATCCCGTGCCACCCAACGTGCTCTAGAAGGTGTAAGTCAACTACCCTGGCCAGCAAGATCTCCGGATCTGTCCCCCATTGAGCATGTTTGGGACTGGATGAAGCGTCGTCTCACGCGGTCTGCACGTCCTGCACGAACGCTGGTCCAACTGAGGCGCCAGGTGGAAATGGCATGGCAAGCCGTTCCACAGGACTACATCCAGCATCTCTACGATCGTCTCCATGGGAGAATAGCAGCCTGCATTGCTGCGAAAGGTGGATATACACTGTACTAGTGCCGACGTTGTGCATGCTCTGTTGCCTGTGTCCATGTGCCTGTGGGTCTGTCAGCGTGATCATGTGATGTATCTGACCCCAGGAATGTGTCAATAAAGTTTCCTCTTCCTGGGACAATGAATTCACGGTGTTCTTATTTCAATTTCCAGGAGTGTATTTGATAGGTTTATGAGGACATTTGAATGTGACTGACATTGTCAAGTACATTTTTCTACAAATTCTTAATTTTCATTGTATGACGAGTGATATGTTTTATTATCAAAGACTGTGAACTCAGTGGAGTAAGAGGCAGAAACGAGACGTTGGTCTCACAGTGTGTGCGCGGGCAGCCCTTGCCAGCCCGGAAGCAGTAAGTATTGTGGGGACGTGGCGGCACTGCTTTCAAAGGTCTTTCCCAGTCCAGCTTACCACAGGAGGTCCCACAGTGGCACACAAGGTGGCTCAGGATCTTCTCATTTCAGAGCAGTGGGTACCTTACAGATCAGATCGTGAGAGCGCAGACACAACGTAGACCCGAGCTCGGTTGGCGCCATACAGCTGAGTCTGGAAAGTTATGTTAGTGATCGCTGAAATTTGAATGTATAAGGAGCTTAAATCGAGTGTATTTTAGGAGGTAATTGTTTCCTGGGCTCAAGTTTCACATGCTAACGAGACTTGAAGCTCGCTTGGCCGCACAGAAAAACATAGGCAATAACAATATTGAGATGGCTGACACACATGGCTGTAGAGAGAGCTTGTGGGATGTTCCAGAGTTGCAATTGTTGGAAGCACATTAAGCAAGTGAGGAGAATGCTGATCCGCAGGAATTTTGTGAGGACGATCGGTTCACTCAAACCTTTGGTGAACATTCAGACGCGGGAGACAAGTTGCAAAGGCACATAAAGGCGGTCGTCAAGATCCGTAATTATGATGTAGGCAGTCCACCCGGGTGTTTACCCATCCGTTACTGCAGTAGACCAGTGTCATGTGCATCTGCACAGAGCAGCCCAACCGATGTGCGCAGTCGCGTCTTTCATGAGGACACAGAAGAAGAGATGGAAGAAGGAAGGAGATCCACTGCAAGTACAGGAAGGGTCTTGCAAAATCATGGACAAGTTTTAGATAAGACAGGTGTGTCGTACATCCTGGAATATCTCAAACGTCCTACCAATAAGGTCAGTACCGAAGTGAGTAATCAGATTGAACGGGGGAACGCTGAAACACGTAAAGATATAATTGATAAAGTCGGCTCCAACATGGGAAACCAAAACTAGAAAGCAGTAGCGAAATTCAAACGATTAAAAATGAGACCCCGGAAGTGAAAGATAAGGTTGCAGCACTCAGAACAAAACACGGGCGAGAAATTGCGGTGGCCAAAAGAACCGCGAAGGAGGACAAATTAATTGTGAGGGACGCGAAGCGAATTGCTAGCGAAATAAGAGAAGAGGTGCAGAACACTGCGAAGATGGGTAAAAGTGTACTGTCTACGTTGCAGACACGGATAAAACGTGTAGAAGAAACGCAAATGTGAAAGACAGAAATTTCATCTAGCGAGGGATTGATTGCTGAGCCATCGACGTTCAAACAAGGGTTAGAAAACTAAGTCTACAATTATCAGAGGAAGTCAAATCGCCGGCCGGGGTGGCGGAGCAGTTCTAGGCTCTACAGTCTCGAACTGTGCGACCGCTACGGTCGCAGGTTAGAATCCTGCCTCGTTCATGGATGTGTGTGATGTCCTTAGGTTAGTTAGGTTTAAGTAGTTCTAAGTTCTAGGGGACTGATGACCTCAGAAGTTAAGTCCCATTGTGCTCAGAGCTATTTGAACCATTTGAAGTCAAATCACAGACAACCATTCCTACGGTAACAGTAGCGGACGCCAGTCACCAAGGTGGCGAGTGCCAGTTTGTCACCACCAAATGCGGTTCCGGTTAACAGAAGCGTGGACTTTGATATGAGAGTATCAAACCGGCTTCAGACAGAAAGCGTGCTTGACAAACAACAGACGGTTACCAGCAGCATGGCGCCACAAATAGTGAATGCGCGAAGAGTCAACGGCACGTATTATGTTCACAACTACTGTCTGATAATGCGCATCACGGCACACTTTACCAGTGCTGATAATGTGATGTAGAGTAGGAGGTCAAGATAGCGTGCGCCAAGAGGTGCGAGAACGAAGTGAAAATGTAGCTCGACAGGTCAGATATCCTGTGGAAACGTTCGATTTTAAACACTTCATTTCAGTGTGAAAGTTTCACACTACAAAGATGAAGGAAACATATTACATCCCAAGACCTTCATAGAGCAATTTGATCTACCTCTGCCTCCATATTGGAGGCAGAGGTACCCAGCCAGGAAGGGATTGGAGCTTGCCCTGAGAAATAATGTAAGGAGTTTCTTACATAAGACTAGATCCTTTAATTGATATCTAAACAAGTTAGGAATTAAGAAACCTTTCCATGTATCACCCTACACCATTCGCTGGTCTTACTGCGATAGGGTTTTCGTTGAGCTGCAGAGCATGATTGATGAAGGTGTATCAAGACCGCAAAGTCGGAGTATAATAGCCCATTAAGGATCAAAGAGGACGGTGGCATCCGATTGGTACTGGATTCGCGGCAAAAAAATACAATTATCGTGCTGGGGACGAATCGCCCAGAACGACTTAAGAAACTCCTACCGAAATTCCGTGGTTTCGATGTTTTTCTCGCCGGATTTGCGATCTAGCTTTTAGAAGATCGAGCTAGAACCGGACTGCCAGAAGTACACCCTTAATCGCATTCGGGAGATGTTTTCAGGTCAAAAAACTACCTTTTGGACTGAACATATCTTCCACAGCTCTTATCAGACCGAGGTCTCTGGAAAATACTGAGCAACGAACTGAAAGAAAAGGTTCCGTGCTATATGGACGACATATTAATAGCAGAAAGTATCTAGGAGAAGCATAATTTACTGCTGGAGGAAGTGTTGAGCAGATTAAAGAAATATAGGGTGACCGTCAACATCACTAAATCATGCTTTGGAAGCAGTCGTGTAAACTTCCTGGGACGCGTTATATGAGAAGAAGGGATTAGTTCCGATCTGGAAAGATTTGCCGCAATTGATGAATTCGCAACTCCAATGAATAGAAAGCAATTGAGAGGGTTCCCCAGAGTAGCCAATTTCTATAAGAATGTTTTGTATATGTAACGATATTGGCCATTCCCCGACTCTGTCAATTGACTGCGAAGAAGACAGTATGAGTGTGGGATGATTCTGCAGACCGAGAGTTCAACGCTCTGAAGTCGGCACTTGTCCCAGTACGTACGCAGTAGAATCTCGCTAATCCGTCCCTTAAGGTACAGGAGCATGGTAGGGACGCAAAAAAAGGTCGGATTATTAGAGGAACACTTTTATTGGGCCATAACATCACAGTACAGTACAGCAGAACTTTAATGTTCTACTGGAAATACTGTCGGAAATATTGTTCCACGTTAAAACAGTAACAGAACTAAAGGGAAACGTCCACACACTAAGAAATCTTATACGAAAATGTGGTGTACAGTAGCTCATGTACCATACAACACATCTGTATCGTATAGTAATATATTGATACTGTGAGTGAAAGTTTAACTTCTGTTCATACCTTATTACAGAACTGCATTTACAAGCAACTGATTTGCACTTAACTATTTGAAACACGAGAAATCACATGGTAAAAGATAAAAAATTTTTGGTCTTAAGCAGGACGAAAAAAGTCTGTAATGTCCTTTTACTTATCAGACAACAACTTTGTCTTTTTCGCTACGTTTCGCCATTTACTAATCCAAAAAGTGGATATTCAGGTAGACCTAGAGCTTTGTTGGATGTATTGTAGGGCTATATCAAATGCATTTTTAGCATTGTATGTGTTACTCGACTCGTAGGTTCATTGTCTTCGTTGTGGTCATCTTTCTCGTTCTCATCGGTTGTTCGACATACGGCGTCAGTGATTCAGTAGTCAGTTAATTCTGCTTACATTGTGCACCCAGCAACAGCTGTACTGATCCACTCACTTACATCACTGTGCCCAACGTCCGGTTGTAAAGACAGCATCACATATTTCCGTTTAGTTCAAATGGTTCAAATGGCGCTAAGCACTATGGGACTTAACTTCTGAGGTCATCAGTCCCCTAGACTTAGAACTACTTAAACCTAACTGACCTAAGGACATCACACACATCCATGCCCGAGGCAGGATTCGAACCTGCGACCATAGCAGCAGCGTGGTTCCGGACTGAAGCGCCTGGAACCACTCGGTCACGGGAGCCGGCTCCGTTTAGTTGGTGCCATAATTTAGTTTTACATTCTTTAATACGTAAGAAGAACATCTGTGTGCACAATAACACTTCTTGATCGAATTAGAAATAAACTATTTCATACTGACAGTGATCGAACTGTCGCACCTAGCAATAGTCAACTGTCTACTGATTCAATTAGCCATCGACAAGTCTTGTCCTGACTGTAGCAGCGGCCCGTGTATTTGTTTGTTTGTTGTTGCTTTAAGGGCGCAAAACAACTGAGGTTATAAGCGCCCGTGTCACAACTTAAAATTGTCAATTACCGAATGAATTTGAAGTCGATAATACTTAGAGCCTAATCGACTGGAGGAGAGGGATAGATAAAAACGATCGCTTCCCCTTTGAGGAGGTTGCTCAAACGGTTGAAAATAATAAAATTTCCTTTGCCATATTACTACGATGGATTAAAAGTAAAACGCGATTTACAGCACGTGTTGTATCTGCTAAAATATCTAACGATTCAGATGGGGAACATACATTAAAACGTAAACGGCTATAAAATCGGCATTGGGTCAGAAAATGGCACACAGTCAAAGGGTGGTTGCACTAAGCACAGATTGGTGCGGTATCCCCACGTAACAAATAGCGGTGACTGAAACCGCAGTGCCCGATACGTAACCTGGCTAAAAGTACCTCCTTGCGACGAGAGGTGCGAGAGGAAGTCGTCCAAACCCATGGGATGGTTTATTTTCCCGTAGTTTGTTCCCATGTAGAGAAGACTAGTTAGTGTTCATGCTAGAGTGACACAATGTTCCTACGTGCCGCAACACAGAGATTATCTGAAGGGACATAGTAACTAAACGGCCCGGGTAGTCTGAATGCGGCCTTGGGAACAGCATCGGCAGCTTCTTTCCCCGACACTCCGATGTGAGAAGGGACTCACATAAACATCACGTTGGCTGCATCATCAGCGTGCGAGTGAAGACATTCTTGGATTCGTTGTACTAAGGTGTGATACCTGTATAGCACCCAGAGGCTCTGGAGGGCACTAAGTGAATCGTAACACAACACAAAATTGAGAACCATGTGTCGTCGGATGAGATTGTAGATTGACGAATATCCCACCTGACTATACCTGATTAATACTATGTACAAACCCTGTATGAACACTTGTCTGTCTCGGAAAATACACATACATTTGAGATCGTTGGACGAGCAGTACATCCGCTCACCCTGATATATATACTGAGGTTCCTGTCACATCCTCACCACTGTGCGAACCTTCCAATCTGTCTGGATCAACAGGCTTAGAGTCCGTAGGATGAGCTTCAACACTACTATGACTTATCTCTATCGCATTCTTGCGTCAGCCTTCGCTACCCGCATCCTCACATAAACCTTCCAGTCCGTTCCCGCTCACAAACTGTATTTAGGGTGTGAAGCGTCAGTGTAGTGTACTATATTCATATTGAGTGAAAAGTGCGTAGCGTCACGTAATCAGCGAATGTATCCATACCCACACGACCAAACATGTTTTGTTCTGAAACTTTCTGGCACATTAAAACTGTGTGCCGGACCGAGACTCGAACTCGGGACCATTGCCTTTCGCGGGCAAGTGCTCTACCAACTGAGCTACCCAAGCACAACTCACGCCCCGTCCTCACAGATTTACTTCGACCAGTATCTCGTCTCCTACCTTCCAAACTTTACAGAAGCTCTCCTGCGAACCTTGCAGAACTAGCACTCCTGAAAGAAATGATATAGCGGAGACATGGCGCACAGTTTTAACCTGCCAGAAAGTTTCATATCAGCGCACACTCCGCTGCAGGGCGAAAATCTCATTCTGGAAACACCCCCCAGGCTGTGGCTAAGCCATGTCTCCGCTATATCCTTTCTTTCAGGAGTGCTAGATCTGCAAGGTTCGCAGGAGAGCTTCTGTAAAGTTTGGAAGGTAGGAGACGAGATACTGGCAGAAGTAAAGCTGTGAGGACAGGGCGTCAGTCGTGCTTGGGTAACTCAGTTGGTAGAGCACTTGCCCGCGAAAGGCAAAGGCCCCGAGTTCGAGTCTCGGTCCGGCACACAGTTTTAATCTGCCAGGAAGTTTCATATCAGCGCACACTCCGCTGCAGAGTGAAAATCTCATTCTGATGTTTTGTTCTGATACACATAGTCATTTTGTAAATATTCCTTGTATTTGATTTCCGTCTTATGCTGATTTTTTTAGAACGGCAGTTTTGAGAGAGATCTTCGAACTGGACACCCGTGAGGAACGGATGTCTTTCGTGCCAGCTCTTGTTGACGACGGATGAACATGCTGTCTTTCGCTCTCAGGTGAACTTTTATTTCATCTAGCAGTTAGGCCACCGTATTTCTTATAAATTTAGGCAATTGATATTGATGTATCTCGCAATGAGACGTTTCGGAATTTTGCCGGGCTGGGAGTTCACGTCTCTCGTCTGTTGTGTGTATAGAGCTACAGACAGTGTGCAGATTTAATAGTTTGTGGACGGCAGTCTGCTCTCCAAGATCTTTTATGTTAGCAAAAATGGTTCAAATGACTCTGAGCACCATGGGACTTAACATCTGAGGTCATCAATCCCCTAGACTTAGAACTATCTAAACCTAACTAACCTAAGGACATCACACACATCCATGCCAGGGGCAGGATTCGAACGTGCGACCGTAGCAGCAGCGCGGTTCCGGACTGAAGCGCCTAGAACCGCTCGGCCACAGCGGCCGGCTATGTTAGCACTCAGAATATTCTGAAGGGTTGCATCTTTGCCGGCGGCGCAATATTTCTTCAAGAATCGTCACTCCGTTTCGCCGCCACGCTGCATTCACGGTGATATTGCGACTCGCTCCGGCACTGTAGGACTGTAAAAGTAAATTTCTATGATCGTTATTAACGTACTTTTTATCTCCACTGAGGTTTCACACCAGTTGTTTGGGAGCAGTTTCTTCTAGAGCTTCGAACTGAGGTGATGTCAGTCATTTCGTGTTTTATTTCACAGATCACGTAGCCAAAAACAGGGCAGAAATAGGCAGTTAATTGCTAGTATCGGTTTAGAGTGACTTATTTTGTTTCATATGTCAGTTGGACGATTATGTCACAGTTTCATCTTGATTTAAATTGGTTCTGACTTTAATTCATGTAGTGAAGTAAATCATTTATTATTTCAGTTGAGATTAATTTCCCTTGATCAATGACTTTTATTGTATTGTGTTTCTTTATTAATAATGTTCAGATGCAATAGTTGATTTGGGTGAGCTTGGGGACGAGAATATAGTCTGAATATCCTAGAAGATTACCGATTAATCCATGGGATATACTCTAGTTGTAGAACATTCATTGTGATATAACTATCTGTTGTCAGATATTCATTGTATTGTAACTATTTGTTGTTGTTGGTTAAGTATTGTTTCTAATCACTACCTCCTGGGGGTACTAATGGTAGTGCCACTCTTCATCTGTCGTTAGTGAAATCCATTGCGCAACCTTACACACTTGTAGGTGTCCTTGGTTTATCTGCTTCCATATTCCGAAGGTAAGAGGTGTATAATACGCACACACACACACACACACACACACACACACACACACACACACACACACTCACTCACTGACACTCACACTCAGTCCACAAACCAGGAGGGGTGTTAAAAACTATCACCGCTAACGTGTGATGCTATTTACAGTTTTTTGGCAAATCATTAAAATTTTATCGATTGTTTCTAAGTATTTCGCAACTACCTACTTTTTCAAGAAGACGCACTTAAATATGTATCTTTAAATGTGTAATAACTATCACCACAGCTCATACCCTGCGAGCACACCAACATGTGACACTATTTTCAGTTCTTAAAAAATTTGTCGATTTTCTCCACAAATTTTTTTAGGAAGACACGCCACAACAATAAATATACAGCAATCCTACTTTTCATTTAAAACAAACGTAGTGCGTGGCGTAACTGCCGGCGCCCCTAACACTACATGATTACGCTGGTCTTGTAAAAAAAGTAACGGCTAGCATGTCTCTATAGAGAAAGCTATATACTTCCCTAACATGCCCCACTTCTGCGCCACTACAATCGGGATAATAATAGGAGTGAGACAGCTATGCCCGCTATTGGAGAACAAACAAACGAAGGAAAAAACTTTCGTTCTAACTGTGTTTTCCTATTGCACCGCACCGCACACCCCAGAATGCTTGTTTCGATATCACGTAGCCTGTGGAAGGAGGGCGAGAAATACTTCTTTATTTAAATCTGAAAAAAAAAATGGGATAGGACCTCTCGCAAGCTATTCGAAGCGCATCCATCCACCCTGTTCTAGCTACAGCTGCCGACCAGAGTCCCTCTCCACTGCAGTTCTGTGGCTGGTCGGCTCCAAAGCGCGCTTGACAGCGTTAAGTGTCTATAAACAGAAGAATACTATAGCAT
Source organism: Schistocerca americana (assembly GCF_021461395.2). NCBI lineage: Eukaryota > Metazoa > Arthropoda > Insecta > Orthoptera > Acrididae > Schistocerca > Schistocerca americana. Next base: position 651,825,402 of record NC_060130.1, on the reverse strand, counting down.
ACACAGTAGGGGTCACGCGCAGGGGGGTTGTGAATTGTGACGTCACCGTGAACCCCGTCGCCACATCTCACTGCATTGAAACTTGTAAGCAAACGGCGTACACATGTTTAACTCATACGCAGGTACGTATGAATGAATCTAGACCTTCAAGGTTTTTGTATATTATTGTTACTGTTATTATTATTAAACTCTATATTAGTTAGGTTATTTTTTCTATGATCGGCGAAACGCTAGTGTAAACTATTTCTTTTTCAAATTTTGTTTGTAATTCTGATTGAGATTTTAAAAACACTAAGGCTTAAATCAATTAAATCTGGTGAAATGCTAAATTACCTGAGTATTATTTTTAATAGTGACTTCACTAGGATATTTCAATGTGTCTCTGACAAAAGATAACGTTTTACAAGTCACAGCCTTTACAATACCATTTAGAACACCATCCTATCATAACCACTTGACAGTCAGAAAAAGGGCTCCGAATCATTTTTTCACCATGTTTTAATTTCAGTAACTCAGCGCTTCATCGAGAGAGGCGATCCTGTAAATCTGCGTTCTTTTGTCAAAGGTCTTTTATTTCCCTTTCCATAATTTCTAATTGTTGGTGTAAGCACGCGTTGTTGCATTCACAGCAGTGTTACTTTATACGGTTAACTTTTTATCTAGTTGTAATTTCTTCGCCGGCCGCGGTGGTCTAGCGGTTCTAGGCGCTCAGTCCGGAACCGCGCGACTGCTACGGTCGCAGGTTCGAATCCTGCCTCGGGCATGGATGTGTGTGATGTCGTTAGGTTAGTTAGGTTTAAGTAGTTCTAAGTTCTAGGGGACTGATGACCGCAGATGTTTAGTCCCATAGTGCTCAGAGCCATTTGAACCATTTTTCTAATTTCTTCATTAGTTGGTAACACACTGAAGCGCCAAAGAAACGGATGTAGCCATGCGTATTTAAATACAGAGATATGTAAACAGGCAGAATACGAGTCTGCGGTCGGTAGCGACTATATAAGACAACAAGTGTCTGGCCAGTTGTTAGATCGGTTACTGCTGCTGCAATGGCGGGTTATCAAGGTTTAAGTGAATCTGAATGTGGTGTTATAGTCGGCGCACGAGCGATGGGAGACAGTATCTCCGAGGTAGTGATGAATTGGGGATTTTGCCGTACGATCATTTCACTAGTGTACCGTGAATATCAGGAATCCGGTAAAACATCAACTCTCCGACATCGCTGCGGCCGGAAAAAAGATCCTGAAAGAACGGGACCAACGACGACTGAAGAGAATCGTTCAGCGTAACATAAGGGCAACCCTTCCGCAAACTGCTGCAGATTTCAGAGCTGGGCCAACAACAAGTGTCAGCGTGCGAACCATTCAACGAAACATCATCGACGTGGGCTTCGGGGCCGAAGGCCCAATCGTGTGCCTTGATGACTGCACGACACAAAGCTTTACGCCTCGCCTTGGCCCATCAACACCGACATTGGACTGTTGATGACTGGAATCGTGTTGCCTGGTCAGGCGAGTCTCGTTTCAAGTTGTATCGAGCAGATGGTCGTTGTATGTGTATGGAGACAACTTCATCAAACCATGGACCCAGCATGCCAACAGGGGACTGTTCAAGCTGGTGGAGGCTCGGTAATGGCTTGGGGCGTGTGTAGTTGGAGTGATATGGGACCCCTGATACGTCTAGATACGACTCTGGCAGGTGGCACATACTAAGCATCCTGTCTGATCACCTGCATCCATTCATGTCCAATGCACATTCCGACGGACTTGGGCAATTCCAGCAGGACAATTCGACACCCCACACGTCCAGAATTGCTACAGAGTGGCTTCAGGAACACTCTCCTGAGTTTAAAACACTTACGCTGGCTACCAAACTCCCAAGACATGAACATTATTGAGAATATCTGGGATGCCTTGGAACGTGCTGTTCAGAACAGACCTTCACCCTGTCTTATGGATTTATGGACAGCCCTGCAGGATTCATTTTGTCAATTCCCTCCAGCACTACTTCAGACATTAGTCGAGTCCATGCTACGTCGTGTTGCACTTCTGCATGTTTGCGGGAGCCGTACACGATGTTAGGCAGGTTTCTTTGGCTATTCAGTGTAGAATACACGATAGGGGTCGCGAGGTAACGCAGTAGCAAGCTGCGCTACTGACTTCAGAGTGAATCCAAGCAGCAGTCAGTATCCCGCTAACACCATAACGTATTGTGTTGTAGTTGCGTTTATGAGCGAGAACAAGGCTGTTACGATGATGTCGGAGATTTGATGTTTTACCGGATTCTGATATTCACGGTAGACTCGTGAAATGTTCGTAAGGGCCGGCCGAAGTGGCCGTGCGGTTAAAGGCGCTGCAGTCTGGAACCGCAAGACCGCTACGGTCGCAGGTTCGAATCCTGCCTCGGGCATGGATGTTTGTGATGTCCTTAGATTAGTTAGGTTTAACTAGTTCTAAGTTCTAGGGGACTAATGACCTCAGCAGTTGAGTCCCATAGTGCTCAGAGCCATTTTTTTTTGTTCGTAAGGGAAAATCCCCACGTTATCGCTACCTCGGAGATGCTGTGTCCCATCGCTCGTGCGCCGACTATAACACAACATTCAAACTCACTCAAACCTTGATAACTTGCCATTGTATCAGCAGTAACCGATCTAACAACTGCGCCAGACACTTGTTTTACATAGGCGCTGCCGACCGCAGCGCCTATTCTGCCTGTATAATATCTCTGTATTTTAATATGCATGCCTACACCAGTTTTTTTGACGTTTCATTCTAGTATCCGGACAGAAGAGCATAAGCCCGTTCTGTCCCAGCTGGCGCCAGGGCTTTCCGCCTCCCCTCATCCTCCTCACCTACCCAGCACCCAGTGGCACGGGAGCGATGTTTCTGGCGCTACAGCCGTCCTCTACAACCGATGAGCATATCTCGATTAAAAAGCCAGTAATGCACCACCCTTCCACTAACTCTACGAATTCGAGCAGACAGCTTACGTGAATTTGCATGTAGTCGCTTATAGTGTGATAAAAAATATGGACACTTTTCTGTGCAACTGAATGTCCAGCGCGTGCTTGTGTCACACCTATGCTTTCATGGGTCGCTACTGCATGGCACAGTTCGCCAAATAAACATCTGTTCTACGTGAGAAAGCTTATATACGTTTCCAGAGATATATGAGTCCATATGTTTCACGAAAACTCACGTTTATTTACGGTTTGACAATTCTAGTAGTTATTTTCCGTCATTTCAACGGAATGTATTCTAATTTCGCTCCAATTCCAGCCAGTAGCTCTCTCTCCCTTCATTTTGTTCCACTGTCAGAGCGATCAGATATACACTGTGTGGCTCCTTGGAGTCGTCAAGTTTTTTTTTTTTTTTTCCCTGCATCAGTCACACTTAAGTCTGCTCTTCATATGATAGCTATGAGTACTCTGTAATCTTAACACCTCCTGAACTGCATTGAAGTACCATGATTATTTTTGTCGAAACATAGGACTGACAGACAATACCAACATTCTGTCTATGTATGCAGTTTTCCATGGGGTTACAGACATATCATTTCGTCCCCCAGCATATTACTATTCTTAAGACTTGTGCTACACTGTAGTAACAGGGCAATAGGTGCAGCAGCACAATTTCTTAGTGTCGCATGCCTACATTCAGGGACAAACCTATTGTTCTCTTTTGATTGACAGGTCGTTAACCTATTGTTCTGCTAAGAGGATTATGACCTCCTGGGGATAATCCATCCTTTTGATTGACATGTCCTTAACGTATTGTTCGGTTAAGTTTTTTTCAAATGTCATTCCTACGTCTCTGAGCCTCTCGGAAATACAGCACCGCTTCTCATATCAAATTAATTGACTAGTTAATTAAACTGATTGGAAAAAATTGATGGGGAATAGCTCAGTTATGCCACTTTCGGTATTTACGAGATTCCTCAGGTAATTCGAATAGGCCCTTCCCACTCTACCAATTTCATTGACTACTTAATTAAAATGATCAATTAATTAACCGCCGCGCAATGTAGCCGTGCGGTCTCAGGCGCCTTGCCACGGTTCGCGTGGCTACCCCCGTCGTGGGTTCGAGTCCTCCCTTGGGCATGGGTGTGTATGCGCTGTCCTTAGCGTATGTTAGTTTAAGTTAGATTAAGTAGAGTGTAAGCCTTGGGACCCTTGACCTCAGTAGTTTGATCCCATAGCACTTACCACAAATTTCGAAATTAATTAATCCCTCCCCCTCCGGTAAATCCCCCGACCCTCTCCTCCCACTGCCCCCTGCCTGCCGCATGGGATTAGCCAAGCGGTCTTAGGCGCTGCAGTCATGGACTGTGCGGCTGATCCCGGTGGAGGTTCGAGTCCTCCCTCGGGCATGGGTGTGTGTGTTCGTCTTTAGGATAATTTAGGTTACGTAGTGTGTAAGCTTAGGAACTGATGACGTTAGCAGTTAAGTCCCATAAGATTTCACACACTTTTTTTCCGATCGCACAAGGAATACCAGGGTGAACCACCCATCAGACGTAATTGCAGTGTTAAAAAATCTGTCGATCGCGAAGCACACGTCGTCCACCATCAACCGTCCACTAGCCCACAGAGAACGCCAGCTCGCGCCACAGTACGCGCAACTCCCACGGGGACCCGCAAACCAACGCGACCCTCAGCGGTGACGCCACGCACCGGTGTCCAAGAATGTCCGCTCGGGCACCACGACTGACAGACCGGATGTTACGCTGTTCCTCGAACGAAAGCATCAGGTAGCGGCAACTCTTTGATACTTGATACCAGAGTAATTCCTGTCGAAACAAGGGCTCTCTCTCTTCCTGTATCGTGCCACTGCTGGGACTGCACGCGCCGCCACGCGCCATCGGTCGTGGTCGAATCGAACTACAAACAAAGCAGCGATTACCCGGTAAACCCCTGCGGAATACCGACAAATGCGAGATGCCTTCATTCCAAAGCAAATACCTGACAGGGAATCGATCCATAAATACTGCTGAAGTTAATAAATAATTAATTTCTGGTCACGTAATCGTGATGTCGGGGATATAAGGCGGATGTAATAGCTATCTTACTCACACAAATTAAGGATGTCACGAAACTAGTAGCAGGCTGACTCGAAATACACTTTAAAAAAAGATCGTTGCATACAAAGAGAGAGAGAGCTCTAGTTTGCTTTGCAGATGACATAGGAACTTGCATGAGATATTTCATTCCGCCATGGACTCTATAAACAGCCCCAGCCTTCCCGGTGCACTTTTCTTGCGGTACACTTAATGAAGCGCTTCAAGAGTTATTAAATCTGGTGTGGAGTATCACATCTTGAAGATGTTACAAATGGTGCTTCAGAGGATGTGCCACAGGGAATATAAAGTAAATCGTTATTATAGGCCTTTAAACAATTTGCTTCACACAGTTTAGAACTACTCAAAATAAAAAAGGAATGACACTGCACAGTAGTTTGCGTGTGTAACAGAAGTGTTGTGTTTTTGATGAGAGATTTCATTAAATAATTCAAACCTATTATTATCTGACATCGTGATTGGAACTGGTGATGTATGAAATGATAGTCAGACTTTCTCTTTTTTATTTTATCAATTTCACCACTTCCACGAAACCTTTGCGTATTTTTGATACTTGTTAATTCAGCCTACACACAGTGGCATCTTATGTATACAAGTATAATCTGACCGCCAAGTCGTGGTTTGTGTCAGTGCATTCGAAGCATAGCTATCGTCCTTTCGGGGTTAATTTTCAGGGCCAAGCAGATGGGTGGAGAAACTGCAGAACTGCTGAAGTTTAAGTACATTTTTAAGTTCCAGATTTTATTTGCCATCTGACGTGCTGAATGGGGGATGTAATGGAATTTGGTCCAAAAACATTATTTTCTTGATCTACACAGTTTAATCTGTGTTTTGCGTGAATTTTATCGTAATAGCAGCTTTAGAAATGCCTCTAAATTGTTAAACTGATTAACTCTGCACTGGCGGCCACTCCCACCTTTTCCGACATTTGGGAAACTGCTTGCTTCAGCGGAATTTTTGTCAGTGTGAAGGCTGTTTTCTTTTGATATCTTTGGCTGACATCTATATCTCTGGCTGACATATATGTCTTTGCCTGAAAACTTTCCTGCATGTGGTTTATTTACGTCTTGACAAAACTGACACATATTAGTAGGTGGAAGGTTGAATTCGCAAAGCTTTCCGCGGAAATCAAGATTTATGCATCATAGGTGATGGAAAAATTGTGTTTAGGAAACGGAGGTTTCATGGAAATCGGTTTACCAACAAAAAAGAGGAAGCAGCTCGAAATGAAGAACATAAGCTCTCAGCTTCAGCACTGAAACTTGGGACAGGAGAATTGTACAGGTGCGTGAATGATGTTGATATGGATTCCAGTGGATTCAGACTTATTGATTTAGATTTCCTTTGCCAGACTATAAAGTTTTCGTGTTCATGTGTTAGCTGTAAAAATACGGAATGCGTGATTGTTGTTGAAGAAAGAAGAGTGGGAATAGGCTGTGATTTAAAATTAATTTTTAATTCGTGTGGCTATGAATTTTCGCTTTCCTCCTCCAAAAAATCTGACGCTGGTACCTACGAAAGTAATTTTAGGTTAGCATATGCTCTGAGATACCTTGGACAGGGCAGCGAAGGAGGTAATTTATTGTGTGGTTTTCTGAACATGCCTCCACCTTGTGGTAGGTTTGAAAAGATAAATAAAAAAAATGTCTGATGCTGTATGCGATAGTGCCAAAGTTTCTATGAAGAAAGCAGTGGAGAAATTAGTGGAAATAAACAAAAAAGAAATAGATTCTGGGGTAGATATTCATGACAGTGAATCTCCTACAAATATTACTGGCCTGTGTGTGTCTGTAGATGGGACCTGGATGAAAAGGGGTCACACATCTCTGTATTGAGTTGCATCTGTTATTGGTATTGACTCAGGCAATGTTGTAGAAACTATGTCTAAATACTGCCACCAGTGTGCAACAAGGAAAATGTCCAACAATGAAGACAGTGAGAAACTGTGGCAAGAAAAGTATGCAATAGCATGCTCTAAAATTTTATAGTGGCTCAGGTGGGGGCATGGAGGCTAGTGCAGTTGTGAGGATGTTCTTCCGATCTGAGAACCAGTATGGTGTTAGATATACTAAAAACCTTGGTGATGGGGACTCCTCTTCGTTCAAAACTGTAACACATAAAAATCCGTACAACACAACAATAGAAAAGTTGGAATGAGTTTGCCACATCCAAAAGAGACTTGGTGGTAGGCTTCGTCGCTTGCTGAAAGATAAGAAAGATGAAGTACTTGAGGATGGAAAACCACTAGAAGGAAAAGGCAGGCTTACCTGAAAGAAATTGATTCTCTTCGCTTATTTTATGGGAGAGCTATCAGGAAAAACACACATAACTTAGAGGCAATGAGTCGTGCTGTGTAGGCAATTTTCTTTCATAAACTATCCACTGATCGAACACCAATGTACAATCAGAGTCCGAAAGACGATAGGCGTATGTCCAGCAACAGAAATGAGATGTATTCACATAAACACTCATTACCAGAACCTGTTATGAACGCAATTAAGCCCACATTCAGGTTTCTTGCAAACCCTGACTTACTGAGGAAGTGCCTTCATGGAAAGACACAGAATGCAAATGAAAGCCTCAATAATTTAATTTGGATTAGATGCTCAACAATGACATTCTGTGAACTTGAAGTACTCAAAATAGGTGTCTATGGTGCAGTTTTATGTTACAATAACGGAAATAATCGCAGAATTGAAGTGCTGAAGAGAGTTGGTATAGATCCTGGTGAGTCTACAACAAAAGCATTTTACACCATCGACGAGAGCAGGGTCAAGAAACTAACAGATCAGTGTCCTACCTGCAAATACAGGCCACTCAGATTCGAAGAGGAGAGAAGAGAAACCTGGAGGATGAGGAGCATCAGTATGAAGGATTTTAAAATTGAGGTAAGCTTATTACAGTAAGAGAAGAAAATCTTTGAATCTCATTTTCTCTGTTTTACATTTTTTGTGTTATTAGAAGCCTTTTCTCAAAAAGTATATCTGCTAAGGCTATGAAATTTTCAGGAACTGTTCGCAACGTGTTGCTGTCTTCCTGGAACTAAAAAATACGAAATCCTGCAATTAAATTCTGATTCTTAGATGATTGTATGTACCAAAAAAATTAATTTTGGATGTGCATAATTGAAAACTCTGTTAATGATACAATTTGTACCATAAATTAATAACTGTAGTTCAGTGGTCTTATAACCTTCTCAGGATACTACAATGAAATTTTCAGATTAATTGAATGATTAGAATTTGAGTTATGGCTCTTTATAGAAAAGTCAATAAAAAATTAAAAATTCAAGTTTCTGGTAACACATTAATCCTGCATAATTTGTTATATTTTTCCATTAAAACACAGCTCTTTTTCTTTACATAAAATTTTAGATTTGTGCATTAATAAATATGGCTGTAATGATTTTTTAAATAAAAGTTTACATTTCCCGTTACATCCCCCCTTAAAAGAGATGAGTCCTGTGTGGTGTGAGATTCATGGACCACAAGCAATTGAGATGAATTCTATTGGGTGTATAGCTGAAAAGATTAACAATAACAATGTCTTTTCTGTAGCAAATTAAGGTGCTGCTGCTTTTTAATGACTTATTTCTTTACTTTATGATGAGTGTAGACATTTCATATTCAAAGATATGGCATAACGGTTGGTTGGTTTTTTGGGGGAAGAGATCAAACAGCGAGGTCATCGGTCTCATCGGATTAGGGAAGGACAGGGAAGGAAGTCGGCCGTGCCCTTTCAGAGGAACCATCCCAGCATTTGCCTGGAGCGATTTAGGGAAATCACGGAAAACCTAAATCAGGATGGCCGGACGCGGGATTGAACCGTCGTCCTCCCGAATGCGAGTCCAGTGTGCTAACGACTGCGCCACCTCGCTCGGTTATGGCATAACGGAACATACTGGCACAACTGAGACATTCCCAGCAAACACTGCATCACAAGCATTGCATCACTGAGGTCTTTGAAGAATGTGAAGTGTGCTAAAACACGGAAGAGTGTGAAGTGGCAACACGTTTCTACCATGGAATTCACTGGGATGATCCTGGCATACCCTATAAAGGTATGGTGACGACTCTTCGATTATTCGACCACACTGATATTATCATCTTTGTGAATGGGAAAGACAAGATCTCATGGATGCGTCGAATCTTCAAGTTTGTTGCTATTCAAGACCTGGAATTCTACGGGTGTCCTGCTCTCCATCGACTCAAGAAGAAGAAGATATGTGAAAATACAGTTGCAGTTATACCTGCTTATAAAAAAGTAAAATTACTTTGAGAAATAAATGTATTTTCACCTCATAATATGTGTATGATTATTCTTCACCCTGTTCCCACTTTGATAGTATACAGTTTCGTCCAGATACTATGTCTGTGGTTCTCGTACATATAATTTTCGACATGAATGCTATATGTCTTTGGAAGCAGACGTGCTCACGTGCCTCCTGCTTGCATAACCCAATTTGTGCTGTACGATAGGCATAATTCCATACAACCTTTCTATATATTTTGTTATTTCTGTCTTAAACTTCAGCTCCTTAATAGCACTCATCTTCAGAAAAACTTACTTGTATCACGCACAGCCTTTATATGTACATATATAATGCAATAGGGGATAGGTTCTTTATAAACAACAACAACTAAGATATATTGTAACGAATTCTTTTTTTATTCAGTTCACACAAATACAGTCAGTTCTTGAGATTGAAATTCACTTCTTGAGATTACAATATTGTTGTTGAGGTACAATTTAATTCTGCTATTCCAATTCAGAGATAGTTTTAACTTACACGCTACAACAGTAACACTGGCGGTGAATATTTTTCTTACATTTTTTCTCAGTAGCACTGGATGAGAATGTTAACAATTTTTCCAGATATACAAATCTACGCTAAAAACTAATGTGGAGATACTTTTATTACAACTAAATTCCACAGTCCCAGTAGCATAGCTTTTACCATAATTCTGATGGATTGTGTACACCTGGAAACTAATTTCAACAGCCCCAACTGCAAAGGTTTTTACAATAATAATAATTCTGATGGACTGTGAGCTATGTAGATACATATAAATTTATAAACTATTCTGACTTGGATGGCTACTGGCAGGTGAAAAACTTAAAAACTATTCTATTTACAAGACACATATCGTGTCGATATATATTAACAAAATACATATTTGTAGTGTACAAATAAATAAATATACAAGATCTTTTCTGTTTAAGGTTTTTTTAAATAAATAAAAGTATTTTTGTTTATGCTGTTTTCAATTTTTTTCACACACATGGTGTGCATATATCTGTATACTTTTTTTTCCTTTTTATCTTTTTTTCCACACTTGGTCTACATGTGTATATACACATGTACATAGTACACATAAATATTTACACACACACACACACACACACACACACACACACACACAAATACTTACATCATGATGAAAGGGTCATATATTACTACTCTGCAGACTCTCTCTCTCTCACTCATTCTCTCACTCATTCTCACTTAGTCACATTCCCTCGCCCCTTCTCTCGCTGCAAGTGAGTTGCGTGAGTACGGGAGAGTTTCAATCCTATCATCACAAATGATCCTTTTATCGTCGCGAGTCCACAGGCTGATTTTAGACTGCAGCACAGTGTTTACTTCGTGTTGTCTCAATCAAATACTAGTTTGCCGTACCATATGTAGCGGCTGCAGTGCAGCACTGCAAACACTGCTGTAAAGGCGCCACAAATAGTCTTTGATAGAGAGTTATCTCGATGCCATATGACGCACACCCGTATCCTGCTCTGGGTGGTACCTTCCAAAATGCGATATGCATACATTTTTGACCACAGACCTACAAACTCAACAATAGGCAATCCACTCGCATCGTCTTTCACAAGGCCGATAACCTTCTTGTTCTGTGGAACAATGCCATAAGAGTTATCAGTCACGTATGAGGACGTGTCGAATTCATTGTTGTGATACCTCATTGCTTCATATAGATTACAACAGATGAAGCTATCTGTATCTATATAAAGCAATTTAGGACTGCAAAATGAGTATTCATAAACTCATAATGAAAGCGGTGCATGTGGAGTTTGGATAGGTCTAGTGTGCACACCCTCACATAAATAGGTTTCATAAACTCTACTGCCGTCTTCGTCATCTCCACACCAACAGAGCTCTCACTGAATATGGTGACCCGCTTATAATTTGGTCTGGCAATGCATTTTATTACGCTGAAACGTCTATCTATTCAGTTCTGTTCAAACATTCACGTCGTTCCCTCAAATTCGCCATTGCTTCACCGAAAATTGAATTATTCATTAAAATATTTCTCAAAGTCACATGTCGCACAAACTCTATCTCTTATTCAAATCAATATACTCCTTCAACCATGGGGAGTGCTTGAACGAGATAGGCCGGATGATTCTGATCAGCTCCTCCCCAAGTTGAGACACTGATGGAGATTACGGTAATGAATAATGTATCTCTGCTTATTCCCCAGCATTGTCATCACAGTTCTGGGGGGGGGGGGGAGGGGGAGTGGGGGAGCCTTCTTGCAGAATTAGTTGCTCTGGACAGTGCCAAATCGAAGAGTGCATCATGCAAACTAGTGGGGTATGGGCGTTCTGCCTCCACCACACACCCTACATCAGAATCAGCCACGATACCCCCCCCCCCATGATTCTTATAACAAATCCCTTATCCCTTGCATTCGTCTTTGGGCACCCATTGAAACTTAACGATCGGTAGTGATTGTTGCATGCCATGCCCATATGAGTTTTTATATTCAAGTACATTATGTAACTTGCATCAAGGGATGCTTTGAACCTGCCACCCATCCATGGGTTATTTGCCTTCGCACACCTATGGATACATTGGCGACGTCCCCCATGGATCCCTTGCTCAAAGAAAAGAAGATGTCAGCATCAGTCAATAATTCGATGCTGCACTTTGTTTTCTTGACCATTGCATCCCAAGACAACCCAGGTGCCGTGTAATAAAAGGCGGTATCCAGAGAATATGTGGTCATGCATAGACTCCAGAATTTCTCGAAAACGTATGCAAGCAAGCACACATCTGTTTCCATGTAAATCCATGTGTACTGTACTAAAGTGGAGATGCTGAATTCCCGCGAGACATCCACGGCATGGTCATACTCTGCATCCTTTATGGCATCGCCTGTAAGGTTGCTGGAGAATGCAGTTATGTCGCATAGCCTGAGTTTCGCCATACTATTCACATACTGGTATGGGAAAACTCCCTTCCTAGTCACAAGTTCAAACTTTTCCTAGCCAGGAAATGCAGCTCGAGTGATATGCATATCCTCCCAGGGTAGAGTTTCAACGAGTTTGTGGGGTGATGCCTGTATAAAACGCACTTATCAAGGAAGCAGAGCGTATGGCGTCATTCGTTTGGAGAATGAAACCTATTTCCTGACGCTATCAGCTAGGATACCGACCTGATTTTTCTCCCAGCCGAAATCAGCCAAGTGCTCACCTAGAAGGTGAGCGTCGATTCCACTTAAACTATGGAAGAAAACGTGCATGTGCCTTGGTAGCTGGAACTTTCCCTTAAGATGACAGTGGTCCTTACGAGGAGTTTCTGTTTTTTTATCTAACAGCAACCTACAAATATGACAGTCAACCGCGTTATAGCACAAGTCTTCATTCTTCTTCGATTGGTGATGAGAACGTTGTCGCTGTAGAGCTTATCAACCTCCCACGAAATTTTTTCGAGCTCAGTGAGCAGCCAAACCGCAGGATTAACCCCAACATAAGATTTGTAGTGGTTATTACTCGAATTATAGGGCGATACAATTTGGTATGCTACGTGCTTTTTTGTAAAGGTGTATGTGAGGCTGCAGGGTCACCTTCGGAGTGGGTCACATGAGCGAGGAGGCATTCAAAGTCGGCCTACACTACAAACGGGCATCACTCATGGTGGTGGGTATTTTTATACTTTATGAATCTGTTTTCCTCAATAGGCATAATAACACATACCAGGTCCCTGGAAGCGCAGTCTACTAGATGCTGTGCTGATAAAGTGTCTGAGGAAGAAACTTAAGCAAATATGGTTTTTACACTTCTAGTTTAATTGGCAGAACAGAAGTTGGGACATGTCTTTGTTATAACACTTATGTATGTCAAGATGTCTATGATACTGAGTTGTGCACTGCGGATTTTTCTCGTAATTTCTCTCACAAGCCAGGACTGAACATGCAAAACGAGCTTGGTCGGTTTTATTTTCGACATTAATAGATGCCCTCTTATTAGGTATATCGTTAGGTAGCTCTATAGAGCTGGACCCTGACTTCCATCTTGGGAAACCGGTAAATTATAGCACTCAAGGTGGATTCGTGATACCATTCGGCGATTGATGTGCTCCGTGTTATCATGCCATTTTCCCCTCCAAAGATAATGAAGACTTGAGCCAGGGGCAGCTTTACAGGGGTGCGACAGTACGCAGAGGACTGTACTGCATTTAATGGCAGGATATCAGGGATCACTGACTACCTTGAGCAGCTCCATTTCCACAACAGGAAGGCACGCCCTTAGAGACCCGACAGTGTCGCAGTGCCCTCCTTCCGGATTCTCGATCCTTGTGAACAAGATTCGCTCCTCAAAGGCGTCTGCAATCACCCAGTGTTCTAACTGCGGCATGGGGTCACTACCATGACGTTCTTCACTAAAAGGAGAGGGAATGGCAGCTAGCCACAGGATCACATCTATTACTAGTACTATAACAACAACTAAGTGACGAAGCTGCTTGTAGTGATGTGTTGAGGGGTACGTGCTGTACCTCGTGAAATCGGGGAGGACGTGATGGCGGAGGAGGACGGAGGAGACACTGCGGAGTCGCGCCAGTGCGAGCAGCCTGGTTGCTGCAGCCCTGACCCACTTGCCGGCGGGAGGGCGGTTCGTGGACGCCATAGTGGTGCTGGGGCGGTGGCGAGGGTGGCGGCGGAGGCAGTGGTGGTGCCGGCTGCAGTTTCTTATGCAGCCACTAGCGGCGCCCTTGCTGGCGAAGCATGCTGCGCAAGACTTCGCCTCGATGTTACGGGCTTTGCCGCCCCTCGGTACCCGAGCCGTATTGCATGAATTGTCCCGCAGACGCGACCGCTGTAGAATAACGACAAAGAAAAATAAGTACAACGTTCTAGACATTGCTTGCTTCGAGGAAAGAAAGAACACTGATTATTTGTAAGCAGCGTGAGTATGTATTACCTATTTCGCTCGGGCTTCTTGGCATCTCCCTCATCTCCTCATGACGACGAAGGTCTTACTCCACCTCCTCCACGCAGTGTGGCATTTGCCCTCTTCTGAATCGGGGATGGCCCATCGATTAATCACACTGATAATCGCCTGCAACAATAATGATCTAATAACAAAGACAGATAAACATTCCCTGTCCCGCTTCTTTGTCTGCCACGAAATCATCCACAACAATAAAGAATATACACCATGTTACATCTATGATGAAATTTAATTACGTATACACAGTACTATGGAGATGAAAAAAAGTTAATATATGTATATATACTGAAACAATATGAAATTCTTAGTGAAAAGAAAAGAAATATCGTTTTATTGTTTTTGATCCTCGATATAATCTTCAACAACAACAAAATATTACGTAAACGATGAAATTTTTTAGAAAGAAACTACATATACTGCAACGAAATTCTTAGTGAAAAAGTAACATTTATGAGTTTTGGTCCCTCGAAATCATTAACAACAACCTCAGACTCGTTCGCCGTAGTACATTATGTGTACAGTGAAAGATATATGTACTACTTACGATGATACTGCTGCTGCTGCCATTGCTGTTGGTATTGCTGCTGGTGCAGCTGCAGCCACCGTTGTTGCTGTTGCTGCTGATGCAGCTGCTGCCACTGTTGCTGCCATTGCTGCTGCTGTTGCTGCAGCTGTTGCCTCTCGGGCTCTTCAGTTACCCTCTAGATATACGCTAAAACAATAAGACCTGTATTCAATACGAAATACTTCATGAAAAAAAAGTTACAGTTATCGATTTTAAACCCTCCAAATCATCTACAGACTCGCTGGTCACACCAGTCTGCAAAGATGGAATATATACTTGCAATGCTGCCGATGCAGCAGCTGCTGACACTGTCTCTGCTGTTGCACTACAGCATTCATTTCATCCACGCTTTCGTGTTGGTGGATATGTGCTGAAACAGCAAGAAGAAATGAATTCAATACGACGAAATACTTAGTTTAAGAGAAAACTTACAGTTACCGATTTGAATCTATACTTACCAGATAATTCCCAATCATGGTCTAAAGGTCTCTGCCGTTTGCCGCCACTAACACTACTGACGGTGCTTGATGCTGCTGATCGTTTCATTTTTCACCCAAACTACATCTACATCTACATACTGGTAACGTACATTTATGTACTGGTAACACCAGGCAAAAAAGGAGCAAACTGGAAATTAACGCATGCGAGCGAGAGCAGGACACTCGCCCTCACACTACTGTGGTTGATGATAGAATGAGGGCGACTGCTAAAGGATGGGGCCCATCCACACCCACACCAACGTGGTGACCAAACCAAAAGTTCTACTGTCACCTCCGTATAACATGTTAGTTTTTGAATCAGGAGCCACAGGATGCGGGCTGTGATGTCATCCATGCGTCTGGGTAAGATTACTCATTAACATGATCCATCAGGAGATAGAAAGTGGACGAAAGCGATCGAAGGGTAGGGCAGAGGGAAAAAGAGTGCCAAGGCAAGCGCCAAGGGAAAAATCTTCTGCGACAGTAGGACGGGTAGTAAGGGCAGTAGCGGCTTGCTATCTGCGACAGTGGATGCAGGGTGTGGTTATGTTAGTGCGAGGTATCGTGCATCGTTACCCTTGTTGCGGAAGCTCGTCGCGGGGCTTGCTGCAGTTGCTGCGTCCCTGCAACAGTTCAAGGTCGTTATACATTAGTGGGCGATCGGTCATAGATCGGCTCGCAGACAGTGTAGGGGGTGTGTGTGGCTGGTTTGCGTGCTGTGTACAGTACGGTTTCCCTGCGGTTGCCTGTTTTTCGGCGGGTCGAGCATCTGGGGTTACCAGTAGTAGCTGTGTTGCAGGGGCTCGCCAGTACTGTCGTGTTAGCGTGCTATGGACCATAGATGTTTAGTTCCTAGCCAATAGTGTCTTTGGTCTGTTATGCTTCCATCTATGGTTGTGGTCGTAGTCACCCAGAGAAAGGATAATCAGGTCGCGCGAGTGTCTCGTGTTATTGTACAGTCGTGTGGAGAGTTTCTGGAATACCTGCAAGATGATATCTAGCCGATATTCCCGGTGAAGGTCCGCGATGCGTGTGTAGCGCGGAGCGTTGCTTATGATTTTGAGTACTTTGTTCTGTATGAGCTGAAGACGGCGCAGTCGAGTGGGCGCAGCGTTTCCCCGGACAGGGGCTGTGTACGTCATCAGGGGTCGAATAAGTGTCATATACATGGACCTAGACACCCTCCTATTCAGTGTGCTACGCCTGTTAAGCATAGGGTAGAGGTGTTTGAGACTCGCGTTTGCTTTGTTGGTCACTTGTTGAATGTGGTCCCCCCCAGAGTAGTTTCCGGTCCAGCCAGACACCGAGATATTTGACCTTCTCGCGGAAACGTATTGGGTGTGCATGTAGTGTTATTGGGTTGCAGTGCTGATGTTTGCGCAGTAGCTTCGGTCTTCTAGTGAACAGAACGGCTTTGCACTTGTCGACGTTTACTCTAACACGCCATTTCACCAGCCAAGGCTCTGCCTTTCTGAGTGCAGTCTGTAGTCGTGAGTTAATGTTAGACGGCTTCCAGTCTTGCGCAAGGATGGCGCTATCATCCGCTTAGATTGCCACCGTTGTGTTGTGTGTAGCTGGGAGGTCGCTAATGTAGAGGTTAAACAGTAAGGGCCCTAGGATGCTTCCTTGGGGTACTCCTGCCTGGATACCATGTCGTGTCGATTGTTTGCCCTGCACGTCGGTGTTGAAACTCCTGTCCGTGAGATATGAGTGTATGAGACGTACGAGCCCATCGGGGAACACTGCGTCACTGAGTTTGCGTATTAGGCCGTTGTGCCATAGACAATCGAAAGCCTTTTCGATGTCCAGGAACACCGCCCCAGTTGCTTTGTTTGTGTTGTATCCGTGTGTTATGTATTCAACGACGCGGAGGAGTTGTTGTGTTGTTGAGTGGTGATTCCTGAAACCGAATTGCTCCGGTCTCAGAGTGTCGTTTGTGATACAGTGCCTGGTGAGCCGTTTTAGTATTACCTTCTGAACGATCTTGCTGAGCGCGCTCAGCAGACTGATGGGTCGGTAATTTTGTGGGAGGGAGTGGTCTTTTCCCGGCTTCCTGAACATCAGGACCTTGACCGTCTTCCAAAAGACGGGGAAGTGTTGGTGTTTGAGTATGGCATTCGTGATGTGTGTTAGGTACTCTACTGCTTTGTCCGTGAACTCCTGGAGGGCACGGTTTTGAATGCCATCGTGACCAGGGGCCTACCTAGCGGTGGTATGCATGATGGCCCATTTGACTTCAGCTGTACTAGCTTGTCGGATGATGTTGAGCGCTGGTTTGGCCAGGATGCGTGTGACCTCCTGATCGGTAGCAAGTGTGAACGCTGGGTCTGAGGGATCCAGGTTCGGTGTGAATGACGCTGCGAGTCTGATGGCCATCAGTTCCGCTTTTTCTTCCGCAGAATATGCTGGTCCGTCTGGCCCTTGTAACGTGGGGGTGTACAGTTTCTCCCTGGTGAAGTGTCGGGCTAGCTGCCACACGCCAGGCCGCGTGGTGTCTAGCCCTTCGAGTTTTTGGTCCCACTGTTGTGTCTTGAATGTTTGTATTTTTTCCCGGATTATACCCTGGAGCCTGTTAATGTGCCGTTTGAAGTGCTGGCGCCTGGTACGCTGCCAGTGTCTCCTGAGGCGGTTCCTCATTGAGATTAGGCCCAGGATTTCCTGGGGCAGGGCAGCACTGTGTTGTTTTGGCGTGTGGATTGGTATGGTGTCGGCTATTGCGTCCTGGACGGCGCCGGTGAGGGTTTCGACTGCCTCGTCAATTTTGGCTGTCTCGTTAATCGCGTGGGTTGGTGGGATGCGACTG
The DNA here is from genome assembly GCF_021461395.2 of Schistocerca americana. Classification (NCBI taxonomy): domain Eukaryota; kingdom Metazoa; phylum Arthropoda; class Insecta; order Orthoptera; family Acrididae; genus Schistocerca; species Schistocerca americana. The sequence goes on along the minus strand of NC_060130.1, from coordinate 651,807,236 downwards.
TCAAGCGTTTCCTTGAACTGGGTCCAATTCGCGCGCCTGTAGTCTAACATCCTGCGTTGTTCCATGTTCTGCAGTGTTTCTTCAATGTACAGTATAACGGGTTGGTGATTTGAGGGCAGATCGTTTTCAACGGCAACGTTGAGTGTCGTTGTTATGCCCTTGATGAGGGCCATGTCTAACACGTCTGGCCTGTGTCCCCTCCGGTAGGGAATGTGCGTCGGTTCGGTCGGCGCTAGTGTGATGTAGTTTCGTCCTAGTGCGTGTTCGTATAGTTTCTTGCCATTGGAGTTTCATATTCGTGAGTTCCAAAAAAAAATGGTTCAAATGGCTCTGAGCACTATGGGACTTAACTTCTGAGGTCATCAGTCCCCTAGAACTTAGAACTACTTAAACCTAACTAGCCGATGGACATCACACACATCCATGCCCGAGGCAGGATTCGAACCTGCGACTGCAGCGGTCACGAGGTTCCAGACTGTAGCGCCTAGAACCCCCCGGCCACCCTGGCTGGCTCGTGAGTTCCAGTCCGGGTGTTTTGCGTTAAGATCTCCAGCGGCGATTACGCTTTGAGACATGTTGAGTATTGCGCTGATGTCGCGTGTTTTGATGTTTTTAGGGCTGTTGTATACTGACACCAGTGTAATGTAAGCTCCTTTGAACTTGACCCTGATGGCGGTTGCCTCTAGTTTTTCAAGTTCATGGAGCACAATGTTTGTGTGCTCTATGTCTTTCCGTATGATGATGGCTGTTCCGCCGTGACCGGAGCCGTCCGGTCGGTCGGTACGATAGGCGCAGAAGCCGGTGAAGTTTAGTTGGTTGCATGGTTTGAGCTTAGTTTCGCTCAGTAGTGCGATAAGGATATCCTTACGCTCCATGAGCGCGGCAAATTCCGTCCTTTTGTTGTTGATCCCGTCTGCATTCCAGAACAGGATCTGTGTCAGTGTCTGGTTGTTTGCGATGGGGGCCGGCTGTGGCGTGTTATCCATGTAGGGGTGTGAACAGTGTGGTGAGCGCTGTTTGTATGGCTGCCCAGTACTGCCCAGGCTGAGCAGCTATGAGCCGTGTGATGAGTGTGGTGACGGCCGCCGTGATCTTGTTTAAGATCTGAGTGGACGTGTGCTGGGGAAATATTGTTGCCAATAAACCCTCAAGTGTTATGTTGGTGTTGTGTGTGTTGGCCTGTGGCTCGGTAGTAGTGTTGGCGGCCGCTGGTGCGGGTGTTTTCGTTATGTGTGGGCTGGCGCTTGTGTTGCTGTTGTGTGGTGCATTTTGAAGTGCCTGTGTTTCAGTTGTGGTGAGGGGTGGAGTAGTGTGTGTGCTGGTATCACTGGCTTGCTGACTGTGTGCCTGCATTTCAGTGTTCTGTTGTTGTTGGGTACTTTGTTGTGGCTTACATGTGTTCCCACTCCTGTTACCTCGTGGTCGCCTACGCTTTATCTGGGTTCTTGGTTCTGGGGCTCCGTGTATAGGTGCGCTTCCTGTATGTTGTGTGTGGATTCGCAGGCTGTGGCTTCAGGAGGTGGGGTCGTGTTGTTTTTGGGGACTGCTGTTGGTACGGGTGTGGTTGTGGTGTTGCATGTTGGCTGAGACGGTTGTGTTGTTGTCGCAGCGGTTGTGTTAGTGCGTGCGCTGGGCGCGGAGGTTCCGCGGCCCGCTCCGCTCCTCCAGGGCGTGTAGCGATGGCGAACGATACTCTGTCCCTAACAGGGTTTGGTGCATGCCTTGGACGTGATATGGCGTTGGGTGGCTTCGATTTTTGAGTTTTGCGCCTCTGCGTCTTTGTTTACACATCGCAGCCCCTGTAGTTGGCGGCATGGCCTTGACCACAGCTGGCGCAACGGCGCATGTTTTGGTGGATTACAGTGCAGGGGTTGGATGCGTGTTTGCCAGCGCACCCGCGGCAACGGGGTGACAGGCCACAGTGAAGTGCCAAATGACCGAATCGCTGACAGTTGTTACATTGTTGGGGGACTTGTGGTGGTTCGTATAGCTCTACCCTTACGTCCATCCACAGAAGGCTCTTTATCTGCAGAAGGTCGAGGGAAGCGGCCGTGTCGGCCATCTCGACCAGATAGTGTGGCAGACGACTGTGAGAGCGGAAGCCCATCAACCTGGAAGCACTTTTACAGTCGAATCCCAGGAATTTGAGTGCCGCTTGTACTGTAGTGTTTGGGGTACTGGGGTCCACTCCCTTTACCACGTACTGCTGTGTTCGTCCTTCAGCTGTTCTGTACGTGTAGTGTTCGATCCCCTTTTCTTTGGCGAAGATAAAGAGATCTTTGTATTCGTTGTTAGTTAACATGTACAGTGACGTCCTATCCCCAGAGTACTTCGTGTGGAGCGTACAAGGTGTGTGCCTTTTCGCGAATGTTATGTTGAGGACACTAAGGTCCCCGTAGGTATTACGACTGGGGGAACAACCAGTCTTTTGTTGTGCGGGTGTAGCTGCGGTTTGTGTTTCTGTGGTGTTGCTAACTGCAGGCCGGGTCATGTTGGTTGTTGTGGTTGTGCCCCTTACCGGAAGTGTGGGTATTGGTGTAGGCAGCAGCGCCTTTCGGCTGCCTAGCGAGTGTGGTTGCTAGCTTGTTTGCGTACTGTTTCTGGGTTTGCGTCGTGGGCCCTCCACCTGCCAGGATCCAGTGTAGTGGTATTCTGGGTCCGCATCTGCAGCCGCTGGTTCCGCCGTTGGAGTCAGTTGCCACAGTGGAACGGTTGTACATGAGTCACCAGTTGCAGGTGAATATAGTGTGATGTGGAGGGTACTTGTTCGCGTGGGGGAATTGAAATGCCCCCTTAGAAAAATTATACATGACTGTGCATAAACTGACACACAATATTTTTAGCGCAACGCAATCTGACTTTCAAAAATCCCTACAGAAAAATGGCCTTGACTAACATTAACCTATACGTTTCACAAATAGCTTACCTCACAAAAATCTTGGTTACTCGAACTACTGCAATACAGCGAGCGCCACTACTGCCAGCTAAATAAAAGATTCAAACTACGGAAGGCACTAACTACTGATAGGGATAGTTAGCAAATGAAAGATTTTAATAGAGAACAAACAATGTATTTACCTTAATATCATCAAAAGTCATAATATATATAGCAGTTCATGACATCCAGTCTTACAAATTTCAAAAGTCCGCCATTTCTTTCCCCACATCCACCACTGCTGGCGGCTCACCTCCAACTGCGCAACACTATGTGCTGTTAACATCCAGCTGCCCAACACTAAAATAGCCGACAAAAATGCAAACCAGCCACAGACTGCACACAGCACAGCCAGTGATTTTCATACAGAGCGCTACGTGGCGTTACCAATATAAAAACCTGAACAGCCTACTTACATAGCCCCCATGCTCCCTACAAAAAATTTTACAAATTGTTTTGGGCACTGGCCAATACAGATTTGAAAAATTTTTTCATAATTACAGTAAGAAAGATATCAAATGCACACACTTATTGATACAATGTTGGTCAAAAGCTAAAATTTTCTTACAGTTCATAAAGACAGCGCTGATCATTCATCACAGTAAAACTACCGTTTCTTTTCTCAAAGTCTGAGCAGTAAAAGACAATGCACAAGGAAGTAGTGGATTTCCATGCAGTCTTGAAGAAGTAGTGTTGTCCTTCCAACCGAAAGCCAATGCTGACTCTTGACATGCAGACAGGTAATGGGTCACAACAGAGCAAACCCACATCAGAGTCATTCGAAGTTTTGAAGAATATTGGTAGGTAGGTCATCACAGAGTAGACCCACTGTAGTCCTGGTAGAGATTGTGGTATTGGTGGGCCACCAAAGGTGCAGACCCACTGCAGTCCTTATAGAAATAATGGTATTGATGGATCATCAAAGGTGTAGACCCACTGTAGTCCTTGTAGAGATGGCCAGCAGCCATCTGCTGCGACTGTGCAGGTGCACAATCACCACCGAAGAGTCTTGCAGACAATATAGCAGGTCCATAACCACCACTTGTGCACTCGCAAAGTTTTTGGAATTGTCCTTAGAATCAGCAATGCTGTTATCCAGTCCCTTGCTGAATTATTAACACATGTGCAAACACTAACTGTCCCTACATCTCACATATTGTCCATATACTATGACCAACAGAAACGTGTGCAGTGAAATGTAACTTACAAGTTACTTAATTTGATGAACTGGTGTCAATTACAATTTTATAACATAAGAATACAATTAGAAAGGTACAAAATAAATCATTAAAGAACATGACAATACAGATAACATTTGTAGTAGTACAGACTTTACAAAAGAATAGAAATAAACAGATACATCAGTGTTACAGGAATTATGACGTGAGTACATACATAAAAGATCAGAATAACTTTCGAATCATCAACTTCACACATGATAAATAAAACAGAACAGAATAAATAATGTCTAAACATCTTTACAAAGAAAATAACATAGTATTAGAAAATTTCTACAACATAACTCTCATCAGCCAAACACATAAAGACAGGAAAAAGACAAATACGCAAGGGTACATAAACACATAGTGGAATAATACAAAAGGAAAGACAGGGTTTGTTTTACTGCAGTATCTTGCAAACAAAACTTTCTTTACTTCTTGGAGATCTCCTTTCGTTCTTCATTATTTCAAAAAGTGCTATCTGTACCTGCTTTCTGTACTTTTTTCGTAAAACTTCTCAATGCATTTCTTCCAATCCATCATAGTTAGTTTCTTATATAGTCTACCCCCTCTAACTAAATTATAATTTTTTTAAGCTAACTTAAATCTACTGAGCTCAGACATATATACCAACGGACGAGGCAATGCAGCAGCACATAACAAATTAACACAAACCACAAGGACAAAAAATTGCAAATTGGCAAACCAAGCAGCAGTATTACAACTAACATAAGGCAATGAGCAGCAAACAAGAAAAATAAATCAGTAGTAAAACTGGCTTAACAGAGTAATGTAAAGTGAAATTTAGTAGCACTATGCCTGGCAAACAGCAGCAGCAAATGCAATAACTTATATCTAAACATGACAAAGCTCAAGCAGAAAAAATATTACAGTAAAAATGGCCATGTTTAATACCTATGCCGCATCTTAGTGTCTGTGTAATTAAAGTGGTGCACCACAACAACTTATTGTAAAAAAAAATATTACCATGTACTTGAAAAGAAAATTATGTATGCAGTTACTGTTACTAGTCCCTTCTTATTGTTCTTTCCATTCCAAGAGCTCCTTTTTCGAAGAATGTGGATCATAAAATAATTATTTAATAGATCTGTTGACAGAAAGTGTTCACATTAGCAAATGCATTTAAGTTTATTTTATAAAACCAATGCTGCAACACAGCTGGAAACCAAATATTAAACAAAATGAGCAATCTCTCAACTAGAAAGACAATAGATGTAAAATGTTTCTCATCATTTCATTAGGCATTTTAGTAAATATCATAAATTAAGAGCTCCACAGTGTAATCATATGTTTTCAAGTTTGAGCGTCTCGTATTTGCTATGCTTTCGACAAAGAAATTTCAATAGTGAGGATAATGGCCTCTTTTTTTTTTCTCCACCGAATGGCTTTCTTTTGTCAGACAACTACCTCTCAGCTGGGCGCCCAAAACGCATTACGTCAAGGTCACTTACCTTTCTTAACGAAATACACTCCTGGAAATGGAAAAAAGAACACATTGACACCGGTGTGTCAGACCCACCATACTTGCTCCGGACACTGCGAGAGGGCTGTACAAGCAATGATCACACGCACGGCACAGCGGACACACCAGGAACCGCGGTGTTGGCCGTCGAATGGCGCTAGCTGCGCAGCATTTGTGCACCGCCGCCGTCAGTGTCAGCCAGTTTGCCGTGGCATACGGAGCTCCATCGCAGTCTTTAACACTGGTAGCATGCTGCGACAGCGTGGACGTGAACCGTATGTGCAGTTGACGGACTTTGAGCGAGGGTGTATAGTGGGCATGCGGGAGGCCGGGTGGACGTACCGCCGAATTGCTCAACACGTGGGGCGTGAGGTCTCCACAGTACATCGATGTTGTCGCCAGTGGTCGGCGGAAGGTGCATGTGCTCGTCGACCTGGAACCGGACCGCAGCGACGCACGGATGCACGCCAAGACCGTAGGATCCTACGCAGTGCCGTAGGGGACCGCACCGCCACTTCCCAGCAAATTAGGGACACTGTTGCTCCTGGGGTATCGGCGAGGACCATTCGCAACCGTCTCCATGAAGCTGGGCTACGGTCCCGCACACCGTTAGGCCGTCTTCCGCTCACGCCCCAACATCATGCAGCCCGCCTCCAGTGGTGTCGCGACAGGCGTGAATGGAGGGACGAATGGAGACGTGTCGTCTTCAGCGATGAGAGTCGCTTCTGCCTTGGTGCCAATGATGGTCGTATGCGTGTTTGGCGCCGTGCAGGTGAGCGCCACAATCAGGACTGCATACGACCGAGGCACACAGGGCCAACACCCGCCATCATGGTGTGGGGAGCGATCTCCTACACTGGCCGTATACCACTGGTGATCATCGAGGGGACACTGAATAGTGCACGGTACATCCAAACCGTCATCGAACCCATCGTTCTACCATTCCTAGACCGGCAAGGGAACTTGCTGTTCCAACAGGACAATGCACGTCCGCATGTATCCCGTGCCACCCAACGTGCTCTAGAAGGTGTAAGTCAACTACCCTGGCCAGCAAGATCTCCGGATCTGTCCCCCATTGAGCATGTTTGGGACTGGATGAAGCATCGTCTCACGCGGTCTGCACGTCCAGCACGAACGCTGGTCCAACTGAGGCGCCAGGTGGAAATGGCATGGCAAGCCGTTCCACAGGACTACATCCAGCATCTCTACGATCGTCTCCATGGGAGAATAGCAGCCTGCATTGCTGCGAAAGGGTGATATACACTGTACTAGTGCCGACATTGTGCATGCTCTGTTGCCTGTGTCTATGTGCCTGTGGTTCTGTCAGTGTGATCATGTGATGTATCTGACCCCAGGAATGTGTCAATAAAGTTTCCCCTTCCTGGGACAATGATTTCAAGGTGTTCTTATTTCAATTTCCAGGAGTGTATTTACGACAGCAGTTTCCGCTACAGTGACAGTCTCATATAAAAATTTCACAGGTCGAGAATTTGCGTTACAAATATGTAGAAACGAAATCCTGTAAATATAACAGTGTGCAAAAAATTTTCGTCGGCATTGTGAGACATTCACGCCTATACACACATTTCATAGCTCTTAAAGAACGATTCTCGGTTTCCAACATCCTTTTTCACAACTAGAGTCCCTAACCACTACTCATTATTCCTTAACTTGTTACACATATAAATATTCATCGACACTTCTTCAGTATTTCATCATAAGAAATACGTAGCATAATCAAATTTCTCATATACGGTAGCATCATCTTATTGATCATAAACATATCTCAACAGCATAATACACATCGTCATCATAACATCATAAAACCTCAGCCAAATCTCAAAATCGTCGTAGCTTCCTTCAATAATTTCAAAACCTAAAAAAATTCTCTGCTCATGTCAAAAGTGTCATCTACCTCAAACATACTTTAAAAAACATGATCCCACACCAAATACATCATTAAAAGCTCTCGTAGTACCACAATGGTTCCAAAAAAAAAAAATATGAACAGTTCACAAAGTACAGACAAAATACAGTTTCATAAGTGTGAAGTTATTCAACTGTGTAATTACGTAAACATCTGTCACTGATGTAGTAAAATAAATGTTTGTCTCTTCCAGTTAAATGATCAGATAGCTGTGTAATTTATGTGTTAGAGAAATATGGTACCGATGTGTAAAGTTGTATAAGCAAATACCATATTAGCTAGGACTACTTGTGCTTGCCACACACATGGTACACAAAGTAAGCGTGTACCCCCCTGAGGATTAATGAATAATACCCTCAGGTGTTACAGATTACAGCAATGGAATGAAATGTATCACGGAAAACCTTTGTATCATTATACTTCAAATATCTTCAAAAATAAATGTTTTGAGTATAAAATGAATCACTCAAATACGTGTACTGTAGCGCTAAACTGTGCGTCTTGTTGTAAGATAATCTCTGTGGAAGTGTCGTAGTTATCGTCCTCCGAAAGCTAAGTTCTGCAGAAGTCAGTGTACTTACCTCATGCTAAACAAAAGTGAAATGCTTTGCGTATAGATATCTTAGTTATTACGCTTATTGCCGTGATGAAGAAAGGACTGTGCTCTAACGTATTGTTGTGCTATGGAAAAGGCTGTCTCATTGTAGCTATACCACAAAGGTTACTACTAAAACATGTTTTACTTTCCAGAATAATACAGAAAAACTGTGCAGATATAAAACAGAAACACTGCAAAAGCAACATTGTAAATCGTCACTCATCAGTAGCGTCGTGATAAAATCGTGTAGCTGTCACATAAACTAACCACTGTGTCATCTGGTATCTCACTGAAGGTACTTTAAATCCAGAATGTATTCTCAAGTAAACCAAAATGTTGCATTAAAATCTCATTAGCAGTACCAGCATATGTTCTAAGTATGTAAGCCTTATAGTCGTTACTTAATCGTGCAACTAACAAGCAAGAATGTACACACACAATAACACTGTGACGTCTGTTCACTATAACAATGCATTCGTAATTTCTGTTTAAATAAGTTATCTTGGTTCTTGATTGGATATTTAACTTCAAACATTGTTGCATGGTAACAGTTTTTAAGTCTGACAATGCATACTAGAAATGTGAAGTGAAAAGTTATATGGCAAAGACAAAGTTAAAAAGCAGATTATCTTTCAATAAACGGTTTTACGTGTGAAATGTGGTGTAAACCTTTACTCTTCCTAGTACGCAGAGTTTCAGCTTCCGTGGAATTATCATGTGGTATATGGTACATCGGTAAAGAATGCTAAAATTGTTCTCAAGGTTAGCGTCTATGTAATTTTTCCCTGAGCCAGCCGGCGCACGTGGCTGCCTGCGGTGCGAGTCATTGTCTGTCTCTTCGTTGGCGTGCGTCGTTATTGGGATTAGGAGACCTAACTTCTACAAATTCACCTTGTCGAGAGTGCCCTGCTCTGTTTGAATCCCGCCAGTTCTGATGGAATTCAGGTCTGTCGTTTTGTCGATAGTTTACATAGTTTCTTGTTTGTCGGTCATGTGGTGGAGAATTTCTCCCGGAATCGTAACTGCGCGCTGAACTGTTGCGTCTGACGTTATTCTGTCTCCCTTGATAATAATTATTTTCGTTCCCATATTGTCTGTTTCTATGGTTATCTCTGTCATATTCATTACTGCGAAAATGCGATCTTTCTCTGTAACTATTACTCTGCCAGTGGTTGTCATATGGGTGGTGTCTGTTTTGTTCACGATATGCGTTGTAAGAATAGCCTTGTCGTGTCCAGTTATTATTTCTTTCATCGCGGAATTGCGATGGATGTGACCTGTAATTGTTGTGTTCCTGTTTTCGCGTTCCGCGATTGTCAGTGTCAATTTCTAATTCTTGTAAGAGTCCCTGAAAAGTTTCAGAATGTCGTCTTTGCAACGTCCTGCCAAAATAATATGTCGTAAATGTTCAGGTAATTTGATTAAGCAAATGCGGATGAGTTCTGAGGGGCTGCATGGGTTTGAAAGGTACTGATTCTTGTGCAACATGTCTTCAAAATATTTCACAAGACTGGAAAATTCAGATTGTTCGAAATGTTTCATCATTATGATGCTATGTTTTACTCGGTCTTGTGTAGCTGAGAGGAAGGCATGATAAAATTCTCCTTCACTGTGGCAATCGTATGTGACCGATCGCATACTTACAGCTGGTTCATTCTCTAAATAGCCACACATAAATTCTAATCTGTGCTCTAATGACCAGTTGGGAGGAAAACAATGAGAGAATTGATGGAGCCACGCTTGTGGATGAATGTCGTTGCCAGAATTCTTAAATGTTTTAAATTTACGTGTAGTAATGAACAGCTTGTAGTCAAAATCATCATGTCGGCGAGTCGCATATCGGTCATTGTTACGTCGTTTCGGCGGTTCCATTTCAAAATTCGTTGCACCTTGCCAATTTCTTTCATAATTTCCGAAATGCGCTGTGTTATTATTTAGTGGCTGTTCCGTCTTTCTATGTCCCACTTCCCGTATTGGAGCGCGAGTGTCCTCTGAAATACGTAATTCTTGTATTACCTGTGTCAGCTGATCTTGTACTTCCCGGATTTCTCTTTGGTGTTGCGTATTAATTTGATTCTGATTTTGTTTGAATTTCCTAATTTGTTCGCACTCTTCCGTGTCATTAAAGACTACCGGTTTTGTGTCATTCAGATTATCATCTACCTTCGTAGATAAATTATTTAGCTGATCCGAAAGTTCAACTACTTTCTCTGATAGTGAAGTAATTTCCTCCATGTGTCTTTCTGAACCAATTTTCAGAGTATCTACTGTGTCCTTTAAGTTTTCCTGAGTTTTTGCAAGTTGCGTAACCAAATCGGTAGATGCAACTGAGTCAATTTTAGCTTGCAAGGTCTCATGATTTTCATGAACAATAGTTTGCAGTTCTTTTATGGCTGCTTCGTGATTCTGTAATGCATTTTCATGCCGCGAAAAAATAGGTTGAAAATGCTCACAAATTTGTGGTTTTACGTCATTACAGACCTTTTGACATTTCGATTCAATATTATGTAACTCAGTAGTTAAATCTTCACGTGTTTGTTGAAGCGTGGTGTCTAACTTCCGAAGATTTTTTTCCATTGTGTCTAACGTTTGAAGCTTTTGCTGTTTTTGTCTCTGATTTTGTTCCAGTGTATCTAACTGTTGCTGTGTTTGTCTCTGATTTTGTTTCATTTGTTGCATTAATTTCAATAATAATGCATTAGTGTCAGGAATCTGTTCCTCTATGCTTTTCGGCAGTGCATTTGCACCGGCAACATTCACATTTTGACAAGCAGAAAATGTGTCTTGACTTATTTGAGGAAACGGTGAGGACCCAAAACCTGTATCTGCAGTATTTGCAAGATTGTGTCCTGTCATTTCGGATTCCTGAGGCGAGCTGTTGGCGACCGATCGATCGATAATGCTTCCCTGTTCACTAATTGTTTCACTGCCTACACCATTATTTGCAGCCCGCTCCATTTCCCTACGCACAATTACCAAATTACTACTTTGTACATTAGTTAATTCATTACTCGGCGCCACTAACACACTGCTTTCGTCTTCACTGTCATTTCTCAGTTTACTTTGGAGATTAGTATTACGTTTTTCACACGCCATTATTGTCACAATATTTCACACGACAACACAGAAAAGCACAATTTGAAGGGCAAAATAAGAAAACACATTAACATAGCACTGAAAATAATATCTCGTTAATTGCAAGCACAGCTGCAAAATACTTGGTGCAAATCTACATGCATGCCACAACTGTTTTACTGTATAACAATGAAAGACTGCAACTACAAAGGAGATTCTCTCTACAGTTACGCGCTAGCAATAAACAAAAGCTACACTAATTACACAAACTACAAGAAAAAATTAGAAGATTCCAGTGAGGTATCTTCGGCTAAGGGTCGACATATGAAACGTCCCCTTAGAAAAATTATACGACTGTGCTTAAACTGACACACATAATTTTAGCGCAACGCAATCTGACTATCAAAAATCCCTACAAAAAAATGGCCCTGACTAACATTAACCTATACGTTTCACAAATCGCTTACCTCACAAAAATCTTGGTTACTCGAACTACTGCAATACAGCGAGCGCCACTACTGCCAGCTAAATAAAAGATTCAAACTACGAAAGGCACCAACTACTGATAGGGATAGTTAGCAAATGAAAGATTTTAATAGAGAACAAACAATGTATTTACCATAATATCATCAAAAGTCATAATATATATAGCAGTTCATGACATCCAGTCTTACGAATTTCAAAAGTCCGCCATTTCTTTCCCCACATCCACCACTGCTGGCGGCTCACCTCCAACTGCGCAACACTATGCGCTGTTAACATCCAGCTGCCCAACACTACAATAGCCAACAACAATGCAAACCAGCCACAGACTGCGCACAGCACAGCCAGTGATTTTCATACAGAGCGCTACGTGGCGTTACCAATATAAAAACCTGAACAGCCTACTTACGGAATCACTTGGGCCATAGAGGTCGGTTATTAATCGACGCTGGTTGAGCAGTTCCTGCGCTTGCGCAGCGTTTTGCCGATCCTTGTCGGCTGGGGAAACACCGGTGGGAAGTGCCATCTTGGTGTTGTCAGGAACTTTATTAGGTGTGGGTGGGCATGACAATTTTGCTTTTTCTGAAAAGAAAGAGCTACCAAATAGGTCCTACGGAAGAGGGGGAATGCCCTACGGCATAGGCACTGGTCAACCCTAACACAGAACGAGATAGTCTCGCTAGGGGAGTTTGTAACTGAAGTTACTGGTTGCTGCGAGTCAGTGACTCTTGCGACAATTTTTCTCCGCGAGCTACGCGGGAGCAAAGCTCAACCTTCCGCTGACCCACCGAGCGCTGCTGACACTTCGAAAGAAGACTCTGTAGAGCAGAGCAGTCAGCGAGGCCTAAACCCCAATAGCTACCGATGCACCGGCCATCACCGGCTGAGAGCTCCTTCCGCTGCGACTGCTGGAGTGCGTCGACGGTGATAGCGACTGCAAGGATGGGGCCCCTCCACGCCCACACCAACGTGGTGACCAAACCAAAAGTTCTACTGTCACCTCCGTAAACATGTTAGTATTTGAATCAGGCGTCACAGGATGCGGGCTGTGATGTTGTCCATGCGTCTGGGTAAGATTACTCATTAACATGGTCCATCAGGAGATAGAAGTGGTCGAAAACGATTGAAGGGTAGCGGTTGTAAGGGCAGAGGAAAAAAAGTGCCAAGGCAAGAGCCAAGGAAAAAAAACCTCTGCGACAGTAGGGCGGGTAGTAAGGGCAGTAGCGGCTTGCTATCTGCGACAGTGCATGCAAGGTGTGGTTGTGTTAGTTCGAGGTATCGTGCATCGTTACCTTTGTCGTTGTTGGAGCTTGTTGCGGCGTTTGCTGCAGTTGCTGCGTCCCTGCAACAGTTCAAGGTCGTTGTGGATTATTGGGCGATCGGTCATAGATCGGCTCACAGACTGTGTAGGGGGTGCGTGTGGCTGGTTTGCGTGCTGTGTACAGTACGGTTTCCCTGCGGTTGCCTGTTTTTCGGCTAGTCGCACATCTGGGTTTCCAGTAATAACTGTGTTACAGGGGCTCGCCAGTACTGTCGTGTTAGAGTTCTATAGGCCATAGATGTTCAGTTCCTAGCCAGTAATGTCTTTGGTCTGTTATGCTTCCATCTATGGTTGTGGTCGTAGTTACCCAGAGAAAGGATAAACGGGTTGCGCGAGTGTCTCGTGTTATTGTACAGTCGTGTGGAGAGTTTTTGGAATACCTGCAAGATAGTATCTAGCCGGTATTCCCGGTGAAGGTCCGCGATGCGTGTGTAGCGCGGAGCGTTGCTTATGATTTTGAGTACTTTGTTCTGTATGAGCTGCAGACGGCGCAGGGGAGTTGGCGCAGCGTATCCCCAGACAGGGGCTGCGTACGTCATCAGGGGTCTAATAAGTGTCATGTACATGGACCTAGACACCCTCCTGTTCAGTGTGCTACGCCTGTTAAGCATAGGGTAGAGTTGTTTGAGACTCGCGTTTGCTTTGTTGGTCACGTGTTGAATGTGGTCCCCCCAGAGTAGTTTCCTGTCCAGCCAGACACCGAGGTATTTGACCTTCTCGCGGAAACGTATTGGGCGTGTGTGTAGTGTTGTTGGGTTGCAGTGCTGATGTTTGCACAGTTGCTTCGGTCTTCTAGTGAACAGAACGGCCTCGCACTTGTCGACGTTTACTCTAACACGCCATTTCACCAGCCAAGGCTCCGCCGTTCTGAGTGCGGTCTGTAGTCGTGAGTTAATGTTAGACGGCTTCCAATCTTGCGCAAGGATGGCAGTGTCATCCGCGTAGATTGCTACCGTCGTGTTATGTGTAGCTGGGAGGTCGTTAATGTACAGGTTAAACAGTAAGGGCCCTAGGATACTTCCTTGGGGTACTCCTGCCTGTATACCATGTCGTGTCGATTGTTTGCCCTGCACGTCAGTGTTGAAACTCCTGTCCGTGAGATATGAGTGTATGAGACGTACGAGCCCGTCGGAGAACCCTGCGTCACTAAGTTTGCGTATTAGGCCGTTGTGCCATAGACGATCGAAAGCCTTTATGTTATGTATTCAACGACGCGGAGGAGATGTTGTGTTGTTGAGTGGTGATTCCTGAAACCGAATTGCTCCGGTCTCAGAGTGTCGTTTGTGATACAGTGCCTGGTGAGCCGTTTTAGTATTACCTTCTGAACGATCTTGCTGAGCGCGCTCAGCAGACTGATGGGTCGGTAATTTTGTGGGAGGGAGTGGTCTTTCCCCGGCTTCCTGAACATCAGGACCTTGGCCGTCTTCCAAAAGGCGGGGAAGTGTTGGTGCTTGAGTATGGCATTCGTAATGTGTGCTAGGTAGTCTACAGCTTTGTCCGTGAACTCCTGGAGGACACGGTTTTGAATCCCATCGTGACCAGGGGCCTTCCTAGCGGTGGTATGCATGATGGCCCATTTGATTTCTGCTGTACTAGCTTGTCGGATGTGGTTGCGCGCTGGTTGGGCCAAAATGCGTGTGACCTCCTGGTCCGTAGCAAGTGTGAATGCTGGGTCTGAGGGATCCAGGTTCGGTGTGAATGACGCTGCGAGTGTGAGGGCCATCAGTTCCGCTTTTTCTTCCGCAGAATATGCTGGTCCGTCTGGCCCTTGTAACGTGGGGGTGTACAGTTTCTCCCTGGTGAAGTGTCGGGCTAGCTGCCACACGCCAGGCCGCGTGGTGTCTAGCCCTTCGAGTTTCTGGTCCCACTGTTGTGTCTTGAATGTTTGTATTTTTTCCCGGATTATACCCTGGAGCCTGTTAATGTGCCGTTTGAAGTGCTGGCGCCTGGTACGCTGCCAGTGTCTCCTGAGGCGGTTCCTCATTGAGATTAGGCCCAGGATTTCCTGGGGCAGGGCAGCACTGTGTTGTTTTGGCGTGTGGATTGGTATGGTGTCGGCTATTGCGTCCTGGACGGCGCCGGTGAGGGTTTCGACTGCCTCGTCAATTTTGGCTGTCTCGTTAATCGCGTGGGTTGGTGGGATGCGACTGTCAAGCGTTTCCTTGAACTGGGTCCAATTCGCGCGCCTGTAGTCTAACATCCTGCGTTGTTCCATGTTCTGCAGTGTTTCTTCAATGTACAGTATAACGGGTTGGTGATTTGAGGGCAGATCGTTTTCAACGGCAACGTTGAGTGTCGTTGTTATGCCCTTGATGAGGGCCATGTCTAACACGTCTGGCCTGTGTCCCCTCCGGTAGGGAATGTGCGTCGGTTCGGTCGGCGCTAGTGTGATGTAGTTTCGTCCTAGTGCGTGTTCGTATAGTTTCTTGCCGTTGGAGTTTCGTATTCGTGAGTTCCAGTCCGGGTGTTTTGCGTTAAGATCTCCAGCGGCTATTACGCGCGGTGATATGTTGAGTATTGTGCTGATGTCGCGTGTTTTGATGTTTTTAGGGCTGTTGTATACTGACACCAGTGTAGTGTAGGCTCCATTGAACATGACCCTGACGGCGGTTGCCTCTAGTTTTTCAAGTTCAGGGAGCACTATGTTTGTGTGTTCTATGTCTTTGTGTATGATGATGGCTGTTCCGCCGTGACCGGAGCCGTCCGGTCGGTCGGTACGATAGACGCAGTAGCCGGTGAAGTTTAGTTGGTTGCGTGGTTTGAGCTTAGTTTCGCTCAGCAGTGCGATAAGGATACCCTTACGCTCCATTAGCGCGGCGAATTCCGCCCTTTTGTTATTGATCCCGTCTGCATTCCAGAACAGGATCTGTGTCAGTGTCTGGTTGTTTGCGATGGGGGCGGGGTGTGGTGTGTTATCCATGTATGGGTGTAAACAGTGTGGTGAACGCTGTTTGTATGGCAGCCCAGTGCTGCCCAGGTTGAGCGGCATAGAGCTGCGTGAGGAGTGTGGCGACGACCGCAGTGATCTTGCTAAAGATCTCAGCGGTCGTGTGATGGGGGAATATTGCTTCCAATAATCTCCCAAATGTTGTGTTGGCGTTGTGTGTGTCGGCCTGTGGCTCGATTGTGGTGTTGGCGGCCGCTGGTGCGGGTGTTGGCGTTATGGATGGGCTGGCGCTTGTGTTGTTGTTATGTGGAACATTTTGAGGTGCCTGTGTATCAGATGTGGTGGGGGGTGGGGTAGTGTGTGTGCTGGTGTCGCTGGCTTGCTGACTGTGTGCCTGTGTGGCATTGTTTTGTTGTCGCTGGGTATTTTGTCGTGGTGCACGTGTGTTCCCGCTCCTGCTTCCACGTGTTCGCCTACGCCTTCTCTGGGTTCTTGGTTCTGGGGTTCCTTGTGTTAGTGTGTTTTCTTGTGTGTTATGTGTAGGTTCGCAGGCAGTGGCTACAGGGGGTGGGGTCGTGTTGTTTCTGGGGGCTGGTGTTGATACCGGTGTGGGTGCAGTGTCGTGTGTTGGCTGAGACGATTGTGTTGCTGTCGCAGCGGTTGTAATAGGTGCGTGTGCTGGGCGCAGAGGTTCCGCGACCTGCACCGCTCCTCCAGGGCGCGTAGCCATGGCCAACGACACTCCGTTGCTGACAGGGTTTGGTGCGGGCCTTGGTCGTGTTATGACGTTGGGTGGCTTCGACTGTTGGTTTTTGCGCCTCTGCGCCTCTCTGTATACGTTGCAGCCCCTGTAGTTGGCCGCATGGGCTTGGCCACAGTTGGCGCAACGGCGTATGTTTTCGTGTATTAGTGTACATGCGTTGGATGCGTGTTTGCCAGCGCATCCGCGGCAACGGGGTGCCAGGCCGCAGCGGAGGGCCGAATGACCGAACCGCTGGCAGTTGTTACATTGTTGAGGGACCTGTGGCGGTTCGTAGATTTCTACCCTTACGTCCATCCGCAGAAGGCTTTTTATCTGCAGAAGGCCGCGGGAGGCGGCCGTGTCGGCCACCTCGACCAGGTAGTGTGGTAGACGGTGGTGGGAGCGGAAGCCTGTCATCCTGGAAGCACTTTTGCAGTCGAATCCAAGGAAGTTAAGCGCCGCTTGTACTGTGTTGTTTGGGGTGTTGGGGTCCACTCCCTTTACCACGTACTGCTGTGTCCGTTCTTCGGCGGTCCTGCACGTATAGTGTTCGATTTCCTTTTCTTTGAGGAAGATAAGGAGATCTTTATATTCACTGTTAGTTGATACGTACAGTGAGGCCCTATCCCCAGAGTACTTCGTGTGTAGCGTGCAAGGTGAGTGCCTTTCCGCAAATGTTGTGTTGAGGACACTGAGGTCCCCGTAGTTCTGGATTACGACTGGGGGAAAACCAGTCTTCTGTTGTGCGGGCGTAGCTGCGGTTGGTACTTGTGTGGTGTTGCTGACCGCAGGTCGGGTCGTGCTTGTTGTTGTATTGGTGTTCCTAAACGGAAGTGCGGGTTTTGGTGTAGGTAGCAGCGCCTTTCGGCTTCCTAGCGAGTGCGGTTGCTCGCTTGTTTGCGTGGTGTTTCTCTGTTTGTGTCGTGGGCCCTCCACCTGCCAGGGCCCAGTGTAGTGTTGTTCTGTGTCCGCATCTGCGGCTGCTGGTTCCGCCGTTGGAGTCAGCCGCCGCAGTGGGACAGTGGTGCATGAGTCACCAGATGCAGGTGAATGTAGTGTTATGTGCAGTGTACTTGTCCGCGTGGGGGACTCACTTGGGCCGCAGAGGTCGGTTATCAATCGACGCTGGCTCAGCAGTTCCTGCGCTTGCGCAGCGATCTGCCGGTCCTTGTCGGCCAACACCTCCTCAACGGCGGCAAGCGGGACGCTGACGTCGACGGGAACAGCCGACTCTCGCGCCTCTTTAGCTGCAGCCTTACTGCGGGTTAGGGCGGGGGAAACACCGGCGGAATCTGCCATCGTGGTGTTTGCAGGAGCTTTATTTGGTATGGGTGGGCACGACAATTATGCTTTTTCTGAAAAGAAAAGGCTAATAGTAGGTCCTACAGAAGAGGGGGAATGCCCTACGGCCTAGCGTGCGCCGTTGGTGCAGTGGCGCGGCACCTAAAGGAGGTGCGGAGGAAGAGAAGTGGCCTACAGTACGCGGGGTGGTCCGACGTGAACGGGCCCCTGGCACTGATCAACCCTAACACAGAACGAGAGAGCCTCGCTAGGTTTGTAACCGAAGTTACGGGTTACTGTGAGTCAGTGACTCTTGACGACAATAGAGCTTCTCCGCGAGCTACGCGGCTTTTCGACGAAAGGGAGCAAGCTCAACCTTCCGCCGATCCACCGACCGCTACTGGCGCCTCGAAAGGAACTCTCTGTAGAGCAGAGCGGTCAACGAGGCCTAAACCCCAATAGCTACCGTTGCACCGGCCATCACCGGCTGAGAGCTCCTTCCGCTACGACGGCAGGAGCGCGTCTTTTGTGCGGTGATAGCGACTGCACCATGACGAGGGTTTATATACTCTCTGCCCACTCCACCCACCACTTCCCCTCCAGGGAGCCAATAGGAACGCAGCATCTTACACCACCTGCAGATGAGTGCCGGTTTGAGCACGCTGGACAAGTCTGTGCCGGTCTGCGAGCACTGCATATGTCCTGCTGGTTGTGGGATGTTTGCTGTTCAACGTAATACGCAACTGGCCATTAAAATTGCTACACCACGAAGATGACGTGCTACAGACGCGAAATTTAACCGACAGGAAGAAGATGCTGTGATATGCAAATGATTAGCTTTTCAGAACATTCACACAAGGTTGGCACCGGTGGCGACAGCTACAACATGCTGACATGAGGAAAGTTTCCAACCGATTTCTCATACACAAACAGCAGTTGACCGGCGTTGCCTGGTGAAACGTTGTTGTGATGCCTCGTGTAAAGAGGAGAAATGCGTATCATCACGTTCCCGACTTTGATAAAGGTCGGATTGCAGCCTATCGCGATTGCGGTTTATCGTATCGCGACATTGCTGCTCGCGTTGGTCGAGATTCAATGACTGTTAGCAGAATATGGAATCGGTGGGTTCAGGAGGATAATACGGAACGCTGTGCTGGATCCCAACGGCCTCGTATCACTAGCAGTCGAGATGACAGGCAACTTATCCGCATGGCTGTAACGAACGGATCGTGCAGCCACGTCTCGATCCCTGAGTCAACAGATGGGGATGTTTGCAAGACAACAACCATCTGCACGAACAGTTCGACGACATTTGCAGCAGCATGGACTATCAGCTGGGAGACCATGGCTGCGGTTACCCTTTACACTGCATCACAGACAGGAGCGCCTGCGATGGCGTACTCAACGACGAACCAGGATGCACGAATGGCAATACGTCAATTTTTCGGATGAATCCAGGTTCTGCTTACAGCATCATGATGGTCACATCCGTGTTTGGCGACATCGCGGTGAACGCACATTGGAAGCGTGTATCCGTCAACGTCATACTGGCGTATCACCCGGCGTGATGGTATGGGATGCCATTGGTTACACGTCTTGGCCACCTCTTGTTCGCATTGACGACACTTTGAACAGTGGACGCTACATTTCAGATGTGTTACGAGCCGTGGCTCTACCCTTCATTCGATCTGTGCTAAACCCTACATTTCAGCAGGATAATGCACTACCGCATGTTGCAGGTCCTGTACGGGCCTTTCTGTATACAGAAAATGTTCAGCTGCTGCCCTGGCCAGCACATTCTCCAGATCTCTCTCCAATTGAAAACGTCTGGTCAATGCCCAAGCGTATCAAGGCCGTTATTACGGCCAGAGGTGGTTGTTCTGGGTACTGATTTCTCAGGATCTATGCACCCAAACTGTGTGAAAATGTAATCACATGTCAGTTCTAGTATAATATATTTGTCCAATGAATACCCGTTTATCGTCTGCATTTCTTCTTGGTGTTGCAATTTTAATGGCCAGTAGTGTATTAAATGTGGGTAACGCTCGCCTCCATTTTCCTATATTTGCATTCAGATTTCTATGTATCTAGGGATGACATAATTTCTGTCTGACGAACCGGAGCATTTCTCTCACAAGTCAGGATTGAACATGCAAAACAAGTTTGGTCGGTTTTATTTTCGACATTAATATATGCCCTCTTATTAGCTATATCCTTAGGTAGCTCTATAGAGCTGGACCCTCCATTTACCGGATCATAGACATGTGTATGGATGCGCTGGAAGGAGAAATCGGGACAAAGCGGGCGACTTCCCTTAAGCTTAAAGAAGTGAAACTTTACAGCATATTCCGCTTGTAGTTGCAAACAGCTGCAGCTATACCAAAAATAACGGAACTTTGAAAGATCACTGTGTATTTGTTCGACAGTGTCGGTAACTAACAATTATTTCACAATTGCTGTTGACTTTGTTACGCCCAACTTCACATTCTTTGTTTCTTCGGAAACATTAAAAGTTTGGAGCTTAGTATGAAAGTATAGTGCACTTATTTCAAAGACATGATGATGTTTAACGGTATGACAGCACACTGCTCATTTCGCTGCTGTTACTAATTGGCCCTGTTAGAATGAATTTGAAACAAAATGACTGTCCATTTCTTTAAGTGCATCCACAGTGCACGTTCGATTTGTGGTTTGTGTCAGCTAAATGATCCTTAATATCTGCTCTTCCCCCATCCGCAAAAAATATCATAACACTTACAAATTACACATTCTGCTTCATAGTCACGCCTCCCTCGTTTTATGGAGAACCATTCATCTGAATATTTTTCTTGGAATGAACAATTCCTCTTCGGCATTTTGAGTTCACTTGAAGCCCTCAAACACCTAAATAACAAATTAACCGCCATACGACTTGGAGAAACAGAGACTCACGTTGCTGCGAAGCTTAAACTAAAGTGAGATAACGGACGCTGATAGCGGTCCATCTATATGGCATCGCGCTTTCGAGTCACAATGTTTAAAGCAGGACTCGTCCCTTTTAAGCACGTCAGGTGGCAAATAAACTCTGTTCCATATATATTACACGGTAATGGTACAACTTGTGTAGGGAACATGTAGTAATCAAAAGCGTTCACGTGGCGACGACTCGTAATCAGCTTCATATAAATATCCGAGAGCACATTGTACACATTTCTTGATTTCACCCGCTCAAAGACGTTGTAAGCAGTAACATTCTCTTTTCCCAGCGAATCCGCAGTCCTCAAGGCTAACTGTCGTAACATATTGAGGAAGTAAGGGCTCTAGAATATTTTTCTAATGTGTGGCTACAGCTGTTCTTCTTCAATAAGCAAAGTTGTGCAGTCACTATCCCCTTTAATAGCGATAACTAACGCATGACCGTACTACGCACAATACACTCACTACCATTCCTCAAATTCACTATTCACAGACATCCTGCACACACTTGAAGTTGAATAACTGAATGACGATGGATTGATAGTAATTATTCAGTTACATACAGCTGGTGCGCTGAAAGGGATAAACAAAAGTCTGTTGTACACTTGGAATGAAACATTCTTTGCGTTCAAGCCTATAGGAGATTTCTACATTTCATGGTATTCCTTTTTGAAAATTCAGCTTCCGCACACATTATAGGATCTAAACAGGTCTGTATTATTAAGTCATCGTTACTCGCACATTAAACAAGCAGAATCTTTGTATGACGCTCTGACAGGCTCTTTTCCTTTTTCGTAACGAACTCAATTTTTCCAGCTGCAACAACGGATCCTCCTCCTGCTGCAAAGTGTTAAACAAGTGCGGTGCTTAGCAACAGAACTTAAAAATGTGCTTAGACTACAACAGTTTTGCAGTTTCACCACCCGTCTGCTTGGCCCCTGAATATTAACACGAACGGAAGTACTCTACTATATACTGCACTTGCAATGGTGACATCCAGTTTAACGTATAAAAACTTTTGAACACTATTAAGGTAAATACATTGTTTGTCCTCTCTCAAAATCTTTCATTTGCTAACTATATGCCTATCAGTAGTTAGTTCCTTCAGTAGTTAGAATCTTTTATTTAGCTGGCAGTATTGGCGCTCGCTGTATTACAGTAGTTCGAGTAACGAAGAGTGTTAGTCAGGGCTATTTTTTTGTGGGGACTATTGAAAGTCAGATTGCGTTGCGCTAAAATATTGTGTGTCAGTTTAGAAATGATCAGAATAAGTAAAGAGAAAAAAGTCTCAGTACGTTCAGTTTCACTCTGGAGTTTGAAAATCAAGTAACGCAGAAGTTTTACCAGCACAGTCATTCTTTACATTAAAAAGGGGAAGTTTCATATGTCAACCCCTAGACGAGGATATCTCACTGGAATCGTGTGATTCTTCTTGTAGTTTAAGTAATTAGTGTAATTATTGTTTATTGCTAGCGTGTAATTGTAGAGAGGATTTCCTTTGTAGTTGTAGTTTTTCATTGTTGTACAGTAAAACAGTTGTGGCATGCAGGTACATTTGCACCAAGTATTTCGCAGCCGTGCTTGCAGTTAATTAGATATTATTTTCAGTGCTATTTTAATGTGTTTTCTGATTTTTGCTCTTCAAATTTTGCTTTTCTGTGTTATCGCGTGAAATATTGTGACAATTATGGCGTGTGAAAAACGTAACACTAGGCTCTAAAGTAAATTGAGAAATGACAGTGACGACGAGCGTAGCTTATCAGCACCACCTTATAATGAATTAACAAATAATCAAAATAGTAATTTGGTAATTGTGCAAAGGGAAATGGAACAGGCAGTAAATAACGGTATAGACAATGAAACAATTAGTGGACAGGGAAGTACTGTCGATCGATCGATCGGCAACACTTCACCTCAGGAATGCGAAATGACAGAACAAAGTCTTTCAAATACCGTACATTCAGGTTTTGCATCATTACCCTTTCCTCAATCAAGTCAAGATACATTTTCTGCTTTTCAAAATGCGAATGCTGCCGGTGCAAATGCACTGCCGAAAAGCACAGAGAAATAGGTTCCAGACACGAATATATTGTTATTGCAATTAGTGCAACAAATGAAACAAAATAAAAAACAAACGGAACAAAATCAGAAACAAATGGGACAAAGGCTTCAAAAGTTAGACACAATACTTGAACAAAGTCAAAAACAATCACAGCAACAAATGGAACAAAATCAGAAACACATTAAAGAAACACTTGAACAAACACGTGAAGGTTTAACATCTGAGTTTCTTAAAATCGAATCTAAATTTCAAAACATTTCTGAAGATGTAAAAACACAAGTTTCTGAGCATTTTCAGCCTATTTTTTCGCGTCATGAAAATGCATTACAGAATCACGCATCAGCCATAAAAGGACTGCAAACTATTGTTCATGAAAATCACGATACCTTGCAGGCTAAAATTGATTCAGTTGCGTCTAACAATACGGTCATGCAACTTGCACAAAATAAGGAGAACCTAAAGGGCACAGTAGATACGATTTCCATACAAATGGACACTCTGAAACTTGGTTCAGAAAAACACACGTAGGAAATCAGTACATTATCGAAAAAAGTAGTAGAACTTTCTGACCAGGTAACTAATTTATCTACGAAGGTAGATGATGATCTGAATGATACAAGACCGGTAGCCTTTACTGACACAGTAGAATACGAACAAATTAAGAAATTCAAACAAAATCAGACTAAAATTAATACACAGTACAAAAGAGAAATGCGAAAGGTACAAGATCAGTTGACACACGTAATGCAAGAATCAGATATTTCAGAGAAGACTCTCGCTCCGACACGAGAAGAAGGATTTATAAATACGGAAAAGGCAAAGAATAATAACACAGGCCATTTTGGAAATTTTGAAAGAAATTGGCAAGGTGCAATGAATTATGAGATGGAACCGCAGACACGACGTAACAATGACCGATATGCGACTCGCCGTCATGATGATTTTGATCATAAGCTGTTCATTACTACACGTAAATTCAAAACATTTAAGAATTCTCGCAACGACATTCATCCACAAGCGTGACTTCATCAAATCTCTCATTGTTTTTCCTCCCAATTGGTCACTAGAGCACAGATTAGAATTTGTGTGTGGCTACTTAGAGAATGAACCAGCTGTAAGAATGCGATCGGTCATTCGCGATTGTCACACTGAAGGAGAATTTAATCATGCCTTCCTCTCAGCATATTGGTCTCAAGCTACTCAAGGTCGAGTAAAACATAGCATCATAATGATGAAGCATTTTGAACAGTCTGAACTTTCCAGTCCAGTAAAATATTTTGAAGAGATGTTGCACAAAAATCAGTATTTGAGAAATCCGTACAGTCCCTCAGAACTCATCCAGATTTGCATAATTAAATTGCCTGAACATTTACGACATAGTATTTTGGCTGGACGTTGCAAATACGACACTGAAGCTTTTCAGGGACTGTTGCAAGAATTGGAAATAGACACTGGCAGTCGCGGAATGCGAAAACAGGAACACAACAATTACAGGTCATATCTGTCACAATGTCATGACGACAGAAATAGTAACTGTACACGACAAGACTACTTTCATAACGCAAATCGTGATCAAAACAGACACCAATTGTATAACAACCGTTGGCAAAATAATAATAATTACAGGGAAAGATCACCTGTCTGTGGTAATGACTATGATAGAGACAATCATAGAAACAGACAATATGGGAACCAAAATAATTATTACCAAGGGAGACAGAACAACTTCAGATGCAATGGTCTACTGCGCAGTTACGATTCCGGAAGAAATTCTCCACGTGACCGACAAGAAAGAAACTATGGAAACTACCGACAAGACGACAGATGATGTAATCTTAACAACAGACCAGAATTTAACCACAATTGGCGTGATTCAAACAGGATAGGACCCTCTCGACAAGTTGAAATTGTAGAGGTACGATCTCCAAATCCCAATAACGACGGGCGACAACAAAGAGACAGTAGACAATGACTCACACCATTGGCAGCCACAAAACTTACTTATGAAGCTGACGCAGCTGCCATGGCTATTAATTGCGTAAAAATGGAAGACATTAGGGACATCTTATGCCAGCAACACGGCATAAAACAGAACAATATTGCATATCCTGTAATTCACTTTACAGTAGATGATGTGAAATTTACGGCAGTAGTTGACTCTGGCAGTCCAATTTCAGTAATTACTGAAACAGCTTTTAGCAAATGCAACAAGTTGAACGATTGCCCCACACCTCCTTTACGTAAGATTAAATTACAAGGTGCAATATTTGGAAAAAGTGTAGATGTATTCCAACAAACTAACTTAGAATTCTTTTGTCAAAGCCGCAGATTCACTATGAACTTTCTTATTGTTCCATTATTGTCGACGGAAATTATATTGGGAGTAGACTTTTTGAATGAATACAAACCAATTTTAAACTTTCACGATGCTGAAATAAGTTTAGAGAAAGAATTTAAGTCAATAGGTTTGAAATTTGAAGATTGGTTTTCAAACCATGGCGAGGAAATCAATCGGCTTTTCCTCTTGTTAGACCACAGCTCGGAACTTTCGACGGAACTTAACACTAATAATCACTGTGGTAGTACTGACAGGGATGATGACTTATTAGACACCAACGATTTAATTCAGAATAAAATTCAAACAATTGAGAGCTGTAATGACACTGATAGGCAGGACCTTTTTGACATTTTACAAGCAGATTCCACAGTTTTTATTCACAAAACAGGAACAATCAAAGGATTTCAATACCAGTTTCGTGTTCGTGAGCATACTAAATTTGGCGTCAGACCATATGTAATTCCGGCATTGTGTTAGAACGGAAATACAGTCTATGCTTGGCGAGGGCTTATTGAACCTGCAGTAAGCTTATACAATAATCCATTACATGTTGTTGAGAAGAAAAATGGATCGATCAGGCTTGTGTTATATTCGAGAGAAATAAATACTATCGTCATTCCTGAAACAGACAGACAGCAAACGTTGGAAGAACTTCGTCAAAATTTTAATGGTGTAAAAGTGTTGTCCTCTATTGATCTTAGATCCAGCTTCTATCAAATCGAACTTCATCCAGAATGTAGAAAATACACAGCTTTTCTCTGCTTCGGCGTTTGTTATCAGTTTCGGAAACTTCCTTTTGCTTTGAACATTTCTCATTCGTGGGCTAAATTCCATATTTCCTGAGTTCTTAAAACGTCATATCACCTTATATGTGGACGATATTCTAATTGCAGAAACCTCATGGTAACAATATAATCGCATTCTCAATAGTGTATTACGTACTTTTGCAGAATCTGGAATTACAGTTAACTTGGAAAAGTCTGCATTCGGTAGGACAAAGGTGAAGTTTTTGGGACACAATGTTTCTTCTGAAGGCATTCAGCCGGATCCTGAAAAGTTATAAGTAGTCAGAGCCATTCCAGTTCCATCCACAAAAAAACAAGTCTGCAGTTTTCCAGGTCTCGTGAACTTTTACCGTAGTTTTTTGTATATGCAAATTCTAATAACATCAAAACTTTGTTCTCTTACTGGAAAAAATACTATTTGGAACTGGGATGAACTGGCACAGTTGGAATTCAACTCTTTGAAAGAAGCACTACTTAACGCACCAATCTTAGCTCACCCAATCTGTCACAAGATTTCTGCCTCAGCACGGATTCTTCTAAAGTTGGTCTTGGTGCCCACTTATTTCAAGAAGCCATAGAAAATGACACTTCTGTTCAGAAAACCATCGCTTTTGCTAACCACGTGCTAAAAACTCTGAAAAAATTATTCCGTTACTGAATTAGAAGCTTTAGCTATCGTTTGGGCATTTACCAAATTCCGTTTCTTTCTTTCTGGTAAACACGTAAAAGTATACAGTGATCATCGTGCATTACAATTTCCTATGTCTTCAAAATTAAATCATGACAGTCTAAAACGCTGAGCATTATTTCTGCGAGAATTCCACTTCACAATAGTCTACATTCCCGGCAAGGAGAACATTGTTGCGGACGCGCTGTCACGTCCACCGGCTGGGCTTGAGAAAAGTAACACAGAAGCCAACCTCGAGAAAAATTTCAGTATTATTTACATTCAGAAAGTCGCCTTTGAAAACTTAATCACCACATCTTTAAAGGACATTGCTCATGAATAAGATAAAGATCCGATTTGGAGAGACATCAAAAGTAAATGGCATGAAAAGACAAACTCGCAAATTCGGCATTATTATCTGATTAGAAACAACATACTCTTCAAACGTTGCACAGTTGATGACAAGCTATAGTACTTTGCATTGCTGACGATTTTGTTAATAAGCTCATTTGGTACATTCTTTTCAGCTACGCACATTTTCGTCCACGAAAATGTTATCATATTCTTAGAATGACTTGTTATTTTAACAACATCGAAAAGAGAATTCGAAGAGTCTTGTCTATTTGTAAACTTTGTCAAGAAGCTAAACCATCTACCATCTCACATAGTGCTCCGTTTCTTATAATCCCTACTAAATGGAAACATTCGCTGCCGTTGACCTCTTGGGACCCCTTGTCAGAACATCGAATGGATTTTCGTACGTTATAGTCGCTGTCTAACTTACTTCAAAATTTGTTTCTTTCACACCATTGCGTAAAGGCATTGGACGGTCTGTATCCAACGCCTTTGTTAAAAATTTCTTACGTGTTGTTGGACACGTTGCTATAGTCTTTTTAGATAACGGACCACAATTCAGATCTGCCGTTTGGTCACGCATGCTTCGGAATCGTAAAATCAAACCTGTTTTTGTTTCATTGTACTCACCACATTGTAACCCATCTAAACTGATTACGAAAGAAATCAATAAGCTTTGCAGACTTTATTGTCACAGAAAGCGTCAGTATTGGGAGAGATATTTAGACTTATGTCAAAACGTGCTGAATGAAATGCCTCATGACTCCACTGCTTTACCACCTATTCTTGTACTGAAGAATGAAGAACTACCGAACACAATCAGAGAGCTTGTACATTTAACAAATACACGTAAACTTCGACACAAAGACATAATTGAAGGAAATGCAAAGAAACTGTATATTGGTCAGAAAGTTTTCATTAAAGCCCATTCATTCTCGCTTAAGAAGAAACACTTGAGTCACGAATTCTTTCTGATTTACAATGGACCTTACCGGATCTGTCGTATACCACATGATAATTGCGTTGAAGTTGAAATTCTGCATACTAGGAAAAGTAAAGGATTACACCACATTTCACATGTAAAACCATTTATTGAGAGATAATTTGCTTTCTGACTTAGTCGTTGCTACAAGTTTGCTACTTCACGTTACTAGTACGCTTTGTCACATTTAGAAACTGTTAACACGCAACAACGTTCTGAAGTTAACTATCCAGTCAAGAACCTAGGGAACGTATTAAGACCGTAATCTTATAAGCGCATTTTCATAGGGAACTGAGGACACAGTATTAGTGTGTGTACATTTTGTTTGTTGGTTGCAGGATCACGAAACGACTATAGTGCTTACGTATTTGGAACATATACTGCTAATGAGATTTTAATGCAACATTTTGATTTACTTGAAAAGACTTTCTGGATTTAAAGTACTTTCTGAGAGATTACGGATGACACAGTATTTGATTTGTTTGACAGCTACATGATTATATCACAACGCTATTAATGAGTAATACAATTTACATTATTGCTTTTGCGCTGTATTAGTTTTATGCCTGCAAAGTTTTCAGCGTTCTTCTGGAAAGTGGAACTTATTTTGGTAATAACGTTTGTGGCATGGCTACAGTGAGACAGGTATTTTTCTTAACACAACAATACGTTACAGTACAGTACTTTCTTGGTCACGGTAATGTACATAATAACTACGACGCTTGACATATTTTTACCGTTAAGCAATGACAGAAATTATCTTACAGCAAGACACACAGTGTAGTGCTACATGACACACATTTGAGTGATTAAGTTTTGTACTTGGAACATTTTTAGAAAGATTCTTGAGTTACAATGATACAGTGAAGGTTTTTAGTGGTATATTTCAACATCTGAGGAAATAATTACATTAACCCTCAGGGGAATATGCGTACTTTGTGTACTACACATGTGGAAAACGCAAGGAGCCCTAGCTAATATGGTATTTGCTTATTCAGTTTTACACATCGGTACTGTATCTCTCTAACACAGAATTACATAGCTATCTGATTATTTAACAGTGAGACTAACATTTTTTACTACATCAGTGACACATGTTTACGTAATTATACTTCACACTTATGAAATTGTACGTTGTCTGCATTTTGGGAACTTTTCACATTAACTTTTGGAACCATTTTGATACTATGAGAGATGTGAAAGATGAATTTGGTAAGGGATCATGATTTTTGAAGTACGTTCAAGGTAGATGACGCTATTGAGAGCATTTCTTTTTTTTAAGGTTTTGAGATTATTGGAGGAAGCTATGACGATTTTGAGATTTGATT
This sequence comes from Schistocerca americana, assembly GCF_021461395.2. Classification (NCBI taxonomy): domain Eukaryota; kingdom Metazoa; phylum Arthropoda; class Insecta; order Orthoptera; family Acrididae; genus Schistocerca; species Schistocerca americana. Next base: position 651,777,813 of record NC_060130.1, on the reverse strand, counting down.
GGTGTGCTATGATGATATTATTACGACAATGATGTGTATTATAATGTTGTGATATGTTTATGATCAATAAGATGATGTTATATGAGGAATGTGATTATGTGTTTATATGTATATGAATAATGAGTAGGGGTTAGGGACTCTAGCTTGTGAAAAAGGATGTTGGAAACCAAGAATCGTACTTTAAGAGTTATGAAATGTGTGTGCAGACATGAATGTAAGCACCACAATGACAACAGAAAGTTTCTGGACACTCTTATATATGAGTTTTTGTTTCTACACATTTCTAATGTAAATTCTAGTAGAGCATTTTTTTTAGAGATTTTGAAATTATTGAAAGAAGCTACGATGTTTTTGAGATTTGATTAAGGTGTTATCATGTTATTATTGTGACGACGATGTGTATTGTGACGTCAAGGTGTAGTTGTGATCATTATGAAGGGTGAGTGTGTGCATGAATGTGAGTACCAAAATGCTGACAGAAAATTTTTTGGACACTGTTGTTTATGAGATTTTGTTTCTATACATTTCTAACGTCAATTTTCAACCTGTGAAATTTTGTTATTTATATGAGACTGTCACTATAGCAGAAACTGTTGCCATAAATGTTTTGGTAAGGAAGGTAGGTGACCTTTACGTAATGTGCTGTGGGTGCCCAGCTGCGCAACAGTCGCCTGGAAAAAAAAAATAGTGTGTGCCTTTCAGAGGCACAGGCGTAGAAAAAAGAGGCCATTAACCTCACTATTGACATTTCTTTGTAGAAAGCATCGCAAATATGACACATTAATGCTTGAAAACATATGATTACACTATGGAGATTGTACTTTCTGATATTTACTAAAATCGCTATGAAATGATGATAAATATTTTACATCTACACAACTGATTATGACTACTGTCTTTCTAGTTGAGAGATTTTCTACTGCCTTATGAAATGCCATTGGCTAATGAATGGCATCTTCATGCTTTGCCTTCTATATATTTTCTTATTTTGTTTGATATCTAGTTTCTAGCTGCACTGCAGCATTGGTTAAAATAAAACTTAATAGATGAACTATTGTAAATATTTTCTGTCTACAGATCCATTAAATAATAATTTTATGATCTACTTTCTTGAAAAAGGGAGCACTAGGAAACGAAAGAAGTACAGGAAGGAGAACTGATATAGATGTTAGAATGTAAATAAACATTTCCCTTTATGGGAATTACATACATTATTTTTTTCAATGACTTGTTAACTTGTTTGGTAGAGTAAGTTATTGTGATGTATCACTCTAGTGTTAAGATGTGACATAGGTATTGAGGTATAAATAGACAATCCCTTTATCGGTATTGCTATCTTTACTGTAATATTTTTTCTGCTTGAGCTTTGTCATGTTTAGGTATAAGTTATTGCATTTCCTGCTGCTTTTTCTCAGGCATTGTCCTACTGAATTTCACTTTGTATTACTTTGCTAAGCCAGTTTTACTACTGATTTATTTTTCTTGTTGCTGCACATAGGCTCATATTAGTTGTAATGTAGCATTTTCTTTGCTAATTTATATTTATTGCTGCTTGCTTTGCCACTTTGCATTTTTTCTCATTCCTGTTTGTGTTAATGTTTGTGCTGCTGCATTGCCTCATCCCTTAGTTTATGTATCTGAGCTCAGTAGATTTAAGTTGGCTTAAGAGGGGGTATACTACATAAGAAACTAACTATGAAGAATAGGGAAAGAATGCATTAAGAAGTTGTATGAAAAGGATTTGGGCCAAAAAGAGTATTGTACAATGAGAAATAGTTACTTTGAAAGAGGACATGAATAGACAAGTAGGGTTTAGGGACAATAGGATTAGGTAGGACTTTATTGAAAACAAATAAGGAGGTAAAGAATATGTGAAAATACTAATACAGAAAGCATGCATAGATAGGACCTTTTGGGAATAATGATGAATCAAGGGAGACCTCTGAGAAGGAAAGAAAGTTTTGTTTAAGAATGAAATACGATAAATAGTGCAGTATCAAATGTTATACTGAAAACAAACCCTGTCCTTTCTTTTTGTGTGATTCCACTGTGTGTTTATATGTACCCTTGTGTGTCTATGTTCTTCTTGTCTTTATGTGTTTATCTGCTGAGAGTTATGTTGTAGAATTTTGTTAATACTAATTTACTATGATGAGGAGTACTGTTATCCTCAAATATAACCTGTTCTTTACTTTGAAAAAATGTTTAGATATTATTTACTCTGTTATGTCAGGTTAATGTTTGAATATTCTAATTTCTCTTTTATTTACTTATGTCACAATTCCTATAATACTCATGTATATGATTATTTCTATTCTTCTGTGAAGCCTGAATTACGAATAATGTTATCATTATGTTTATAATGATTTTTTTGTACTTTTGTAATTGTATTCTCATGTCATAAACTTGTAATTGACACCAGTTCTTCAAATTAAAGAAATAGTATGGTTTCATTTCACTGCACACATTTCTGTTGGTCATAGTAATTACACAATATGTGAGAAGTTAAAAAAAAAGGACTGTTAGTGCTCGAACGTGTGGTGATAATTCAGCAAGGGACTGGTTAACAGCATTGCTGGTTCTAAGGACATTTCAAAGTTTTTTTGTGAATGCACAAATTGTGTTTCATGGACTTGCTATATTATCTGCAAGACTCTTCGATGGTGGTTGTGCACCCACACAGTTGCAACAGATGGCTACTGGTCATCTCTATAAGAACTACAGTGGGTCTGCACCTTTGGTGGCCCACCAGTACCATAATCTCTACAAGGACTACAGTGGGTCTGCACCTGTGGTGACCCACTAATACCATTATCTCTATAAGAAATACTGTGGGTCAGCTCTGTGATGACCTACCTACCAACATTCTTCAAAACTTCGACTGACTCTGCTGTGGGTTTTCTCTGTTGTGGCCCATTACCTGTCTGCATGTCAAGAATCAGTACTGTCTGTCCATTGGAAGGTCAACACTACTTCATCAAGAGTGCATGGAAATCCACTACTTCCATGTGCGTTTTCTTTTACTGCTCAGACTTTGTGCATAAAACTGTAATTACTACTGTGATGAATGATGAGGACTGTCTTTATGGACTGTGAGGACAATTTTTGTTTTTGACCAACAGTGTATCAATAAGTGCGTGCATTTGATCTATTTATCATCGTTAATATGGAAAATTTTAACAAATCAGTATTGGCCACTGACCAAAAGAATTTTCAATTTTTTTTTTTGGGGAGCTGGGGGGCTATGTAAGTAGGCTGTTTAGGTTTTTATGTTGGTGACGCCATGTAGTACTCTGTATTAAATCGCTGTCTGCGCTGTGTGCAGTCTGTGGCTGGTTGCACTCGTTGTTGGAAGTTATTCACCAGTGTAGTGTTAGGCAGTTGGATGTGAACAGCCCATAGTGTCGGGCAGTTGGAGGTGAGTCGCCAGTAGCTATATGCCTATCAGTAATTAATGCATTCAGTAGTTAGAAGCTTTTACTTTGCTGGCAGTATTGGCGCTCACTGTATTGCAGTAGTTCGAGTAACGAAGATTTTTGTGAGGTAATTGATTCATGAGGGGTATAGGTTATTGATACTCAGGGATATTCTTTTGTAGGGATTATTGAAAGTCAGATTGCGTTGCACTAAAATATTGTGTGTCAGTTGAGTAATGATCAGAATAAGAGAAAACAATCTTACTACGTTCAGTTTCACTCTGGAGTTTGAAAATCAAGTAACGTAGAAGTTTTACCAGCATAGCCATTCTTTACATTAAAAAGGGGAAGTTTCAATATATACAGGGTGGAGAAAAACTGTGTCACGAAATTTTAACCCTGGATAGCTGATGTCAGTAGTAACCAAAATCGGTCGATAATGCACAGTTTTTAAACTACGGAAACTTAACGCCATGGGCCATCTGATTGGCCGCATGCTCTGGACACCCCCTGACCGTGAATGCTTTGCCTGCCAGAGATCGCGATGTATCCAAGACGGGCTCGGTTGCGCACACCTGCCTTCAACTCTGAGGGCGAATTCGCTGGGGTCCTGACACATACATTGTAGTTTCATGATAAGACATACTGGGAACAAACCCGTCAACAGCTGTTAGTTAGCACACTGAAAGTCTTTTACAAATTGTGTTGGCCCTGAAAAGGTCCTTTTTTGTAGCTAGGACATTGTTTACTTAAAGCAGGTGCTCGAATTCGCGACCCTCTGATGCGACACAAGCTTGGTAACGTCGAACCGCGTTTTGCCGAACTCTTTCAAAGATTTCATCATTGGTGGCATGTTGAATGCGATCCATTAATTCTCTTCGTTTCTAGGTGGTTCGCATCTGAGTTGGTGAACTAGAACCTTGAAGAACCCCCCCACAGGAAAAAGTCCAGTGGTGTGAGGTCTGGTGATTGCGGGGGCCATGTCCTACGAGCACCTCTGCCAATTACCCGGCCGTCGAAGAGTTCATTTAAATATCTGTGCACAGCACGACTCTTATGTACGGGCGCCCCATCATGCTGCAACCACATGCATAGCCGTATGTCCAGGGGAACATCTTCCAGCAGACCGGGTAGAGTTTGTTGCAAAAAGTGAAGGTAATTTGCCCCAGTAAGTAAGTCGAGGAGGTAGACGGACTGACTCAGTCAGATGGTCACCCACAATGCCTGCCCAAATATTAAGCGAAATTGTTCCTGGTGTCCATGGACATACGTGATGTGAGGATTTCCCCTTGCCCAGTAATGAACGTTTCGAGTGTTGCAAAGGCCATCCCGATGGAAGGTGCACTTATCGGTAAACAACACAATCGTGGGGATGTCGGGATCTCGTGCAACACATCGCAGAAACCACTGGCAAAACCCTAGCCTGTGTTCATAGCCCGCCACAGGATTTAGGTCTTGGACAGGGTGGACACTAAATGGATGCTGGCCATCATCCCTCAAAACCTCCTAGACTAACCGATAAGTGGCCCCCATGTCATGTCCAACCGGTCAAATATGTGTCGTAGGTGCTAACTCGAAGCGCTCGAGAAGAGTCTTCAAATGCAGTACCCTGTCGTGTTAGAGGTCTTCCAGCATCACCATGATATGCTGCTAACGAGCCTGTTTCACCAAGTCGCCTGTTAATTGCTGTAAATGTTTGTGGTTGTGGGCGGCATCTTGCTGGGTACCATTCCTCATACAACCGTCAGGCTTCATGCGCATTGCTGTCGGCTACTCCATAAACAAAAACCATATCTCGTTATTCATCAAACAATTACTGTGCTGCCATGCTTATGTATGACTAAATCGCAGGTGACATGTGTGTGCTCCAAAGCGAAGCTTGCGTGTGAATGCCTCTGAGGTAGAGACAAACAGCAAGACCTATTCGACACGTGTGTGTGTCACGCAAAGAACCTGGTATGTTATCCAAATATCAACTACATCTATCTGATGGATGAAATTGTGCGAAGCAGTACCAGAAAATCTATCTCTTACACCTTTCGTTTTATGACCGTGCACAATCATATTGATAATGCAGGAAAGCGCCAAAGAAGCTAGTATGGGAGTGCATATTCAAATACAGAGATATGTAACCTGGCGGAATACGGCGCTAGGTCGGCAGCGACTATAAGACAACAAGTGTCTGCCGCAATTGTTAGATCGGTTACTGTTGCTACAATGGCAGGTTATCAAGATTTAAGTGAGTTTGAACGTAGCACGGCGTGGGACACAGAATCTCCGAGGTAGCGATGAAGTGGGGATTTTCCCATACGACCATTTCACCATTCAACGAAACATCATGGATATGGGCTTTCAGAGCCAAAGACCCACTCGTGTACCCTTGATGACTGTATGACACAAAGCTTTACGCCTCGCCTGGGCCTGTCGACACCGACATTGGACTGTTGATGACTGGGAACATGATGCGTAGTTGGACAACTCTCGTTTAAAACTGTGTCAAGTAGATGGATGTGCATGGGTATGGATACAACCTCATCAACTATCACTGCTTGTTCTAGTGTTTCCAACACACGTATGCAAGCCAATGGATATGTGCGTGTTATTTGCGTGAGTTCTTCGATCGCAAACATACAACGCTTCTCCCTGCTCATCTACTGTGGAGCAAGGCATGAAATGCACCAATAAAAAAGATTGCTCTGTCACATCTACAACTAATTGCAGCACATATGTATGATACTTCCACGCTTATTCTGCTTATAACTGTGACCTTAGGCTATGTTCCACGTGAGCGATAGAAGCTAGTGACAGCGCGCGACAGCTTCAGGCGACAAAACACAACTGCAGGTGTAGTTACGGAGGGACATCTGTGTCGCTGCCTGTCTCCCCCTGCAACTGGCGACGTTTAAATCAAACGTGTTTGTATCTTGTCACTGCAGCACGCGCGACACAGAGCGACAGCCACGTGTCTTCTCGGCAAAGCAATGGAGCAGATGCGACGGCAGCTGTGAATTACTTCATTCGATTTTAAGAAAACTATTCTGTGAAAAACTTTGATTCTTCCACAACCTATAGTCTGATATCTTTAAACAATAAAGGTCGGCATTTATTTTCGTTATTCGTCATAGTTACAGTGCTGCACGAAATTGAGTACATGGCTGCACGATTTTTTTAAAAATTTGCAGAGGTAAAATCACATTGTGTAGACTTTCCGTATAGTTCATTTAAGGCCATACATTATTGCATATGAAATGTAACCAATATATCTAAATTGTATTTAAAGTTGAGACCGGAATAATATCTCTTTCCATTCTTGAGCTATTGTTTGTTATATACGCGGACGGGTCGCTCGCGGTGCGTCCGAACCCTTCCTGCGCTTCGGGAATCAAGTGGTCGTAAAGATCGTCGTATCTCATAAAAGGTTCAAGATATCAAAACGACGAATTTTGGAAATGACAGTAGGCAGAAAGGACTATTTTATCGTATGATTAACACTCGATACGTTTTTGTGAACGCGTGAGCAGAGCCGAAAACAAGACTCCCTATAACTTACACCACGAGGTTTTGTCCAAATTTTCATAGCCAAACAAAGGGAGAGAAACAGGTAAACGGGGTATCAAAGTTACCAGCATGAGGTCTAGTTTGGCATGAAAATATTTAACTGCTTCAAAGTAATCAGGGTAATGAACGAAAACCTAATTAATAAGCTGATGAAAAATTGAAATATTTCACGAAAAGCTGCTGCCAAGCAATGTAAATGAAGTGTCAAAAATTTCATGTGTTCAAGATCTAGCTATTTTGCACATGAAAAGATACATTGGTGCGGTATTTAAATGCCAAAAAGGCTTCCTTCGAATCAAGTACGGTAGAAAGGCAAACGAGGAGTCAGTAAGATCATGCTCTTTTGAATAAAACTTGAAATTAAAAGAATGAAAGAAACCAGTCAAATATTTTATGAAATGGTTTGTCTGAAAGAAATAAGTAGATCAGAGAAACGTTCTGCGTGCCTTTGAATGATGCTCGAAATCATGAAAAGAAAATGAGGTGCACCAAACTTTTCCCTGATATTTTTCTAATTCATACTTTTAGACAAATCATTACACTAAACGTTTGACTTTCTTTTCAAAAATTTTGTAAGCTTTACTTTTACAGACTATTTAGAGTAATTGAAACGAGGTGCACCAAACGTTTCCCTAATATTTTTTATTTCATACTTTTAGGCAAATTATTACACAAAACGTTTGAATTTCTTTTCAAAACTTTTGTAAGCTTTACTTTTACAGACTATTGAAACGAGGTGCACCAAACGTTTCCCTAATTTTTTTATTTGATACTTTTAGGCAAATTATTACACAAAACGTTTGAATTTCTTTTCAAAAATTTTGTAAGCTTTACTTTTACAGACTATTTAGAGTAATTGAAACGTTTGGCCTTAACACTGACTGCTGATGAATTAGGTTCGCAACATCAAATATTTGTAAAATTTCATCGTTCATTGTAATTTATTAGGAATTAAATGTGTGTGATATAGTGGGATAGGTGTGAAAATCAAGTTCTTTGGCAAGACCTTAAAAATACACTTAGCGATGCAATGCAAACAGTATACGTCAAACTTAGTGTACAGATTGTAAGTGAGTCAGTAAAAATGTAAAATCAGAGTGGAGTCGAACCCTCGACCTCCTCCCAACCCATAATCACGGCCTGTTTACACTACCCCTACACCACAGCTAGCATTTATGTGGAAGTACCAATTCGTATGCTTATGTTAGTATTTAGCATAGTTTGTCATGTAATCATTCCTCCGCATTTATTGACTGTTAAAAGTTCTTGATTATGTAAAAAAAACATTCATATTTAATTTATTGATGAGATAGTCGAATACTCCTCTGCTAATTCTCGTGTATTCGAAGACTTTGTCTGGTTATCTTCGTAGTTGATGATATTTAGGGGACTGATGACCTCAGATGTTTAGTCCCACAGTGCTCAGAGCCATTTGATGATATTTATAAAATTCTCCATGGAGATTCCTCCCTTTGTAAATTTCATGCAAAACATTCCTTTTCGCTTTATTTTCTTAAGTAAACCTAATTCTGTAGCCTTACTCTCGAGCTACAGTATTCTACAGGTTAGGGACGCCGTTTTATAGAAACAGCTGGTTGGCTCTAAGCAGCCATCTTATAGCGCGACATGGTCGCTCGTACGCAGGACACCCAAGCTTATCTCCCGATGTTGCTGATTGTCGCTGGAGTGTCGCGTATCCAGAAGTCGCTCGCTGTCGTTCGCTTCTGTCGCTCAAGTAGGATATGGCCTTTTAGGCCTCGTCTGGCGCCTTGGTATCTAAGTGACTCGCCAGCCAGTCTTGCTAATAGAAGTTCCACTACCTACCAGTCGACTACGAAAATGTTTCACACATTACTCAGATCTTATAATTTATCAATACCCACCATTTAGTAATTCGGTGGAAATGTTATATGTCTTATGTATAGGATAACAACACTTCCAAATTATCTAAGGAATTACCTAAAATCACTTTGAAATGCAATACTAGCGCTTACCATGTTATCGGAAATTACGCTCCAGATCCCAACTACATGCATCAGCTGGATGAAATTGTAGGAAGGTGTACCAGGAAATCTACCTTGTACACTTTTCGTTACATGACCATGCATATACTTACTGATAATGCACTGAAGCGCCAAAGAAACTGGCATAGGCATGCATATTCAAATATGAGGGTCATTCAATAATTAAAGAGACAAATTGGTCAGAGGAAAAACCGTTAGTAGGGCAAGTTTGGTACTTATATGGCTTTAAGTTGTCATCACTGAGATGAGTCCTGATCAGTTGATGTATCAACATAGTTTTGTTTATAACCTCAAAAATACATTTCAAGATGACGGGTCCGCTTGAAACGTCCACACTGGTTGAACAACGTTCTATTATTCGCTATTTACTTGCTGAAGACGAGAAACCAGTGAATATATACTGTAGAATGTCTAAAGTTTATGGTGAAGGTTGCATGAATCGTGCAAATTTTTACAAGTGAGTAGAGCAGTTCAAAAATGGTCGCGACTCAGTGACTGACGAACACCATTCTGGCCGACCAGTTGCAGTTTCAACTCCCTCACTTGAAAGTCTAATTGATGACATTGTTCGTGCCGACCACCGTGTGACTATGGAAATGATAGTTGATAAGGTTCAAGTTAGTACTGGTACTGTTTATAAGATCATCTTTAACAAGTTGAAGTACCGCAAAACACGTGCAAGATGGGTCCCAAAGGAGTTGACGCAGCTGTACCAGGAAACAAGGCTGAGAGTGTGCACAGAGCTAAAGGAACCTTATGAAAGAGAAAGTGAGCACTTCCTCAACAAAATTTTAACTTGTGATGAAACTTGGGTTCTCTATTACGAGCCAGAATCAAAAGGATAAAGCATGGAGTGGAAGCACACCAACTCACCTGTCAAGAAAAAATTCAAAACCCAATAATCGTCAGGAAAAGTCGTGCTGACGGTGTTTTGGGATGCTGAATGTTCAATTTTTGTGATTATCTCGAAGAGCAGCTTACAATGAACAGCCAATACTATTCGGATTTGCTTTTCAACAAGGTGAAGCCAGCCATTAGTGAGAGATGTCGTGGATCTCAGAGGAGAGGTGTGATTCTCCAGCAAGACAACGCACGTCCTCATATTGCTCAACTAACCCGTAAAACCATCGATAAAATGGGCTGGGAAGCACTGCCTTATCCCCCTTACAGTCCTGATTTAGTTCCTAGTGATTTCCATTTAGTTGGTGCACTGAAGGAGGCATTATGTGGGAAGAGGTTCCAGGACAACAAGGACTTGAAAAAGTTTGTGGGAAATTGGTTCAAACACCAAGAAAAAGAGTTCTTTGCAGCTGGAATAAAAAAGCTTGTAGCCCATTGGAACAAGCGCATAAATGTTCAAGGGGGTTATGTTGAAAAGTACGTATAAAAATAAATGCTTTTTTCTCCAGACCAATCTGTCTCTTTAATTACTGAATGACCATCGTACAGAGATATGTAAACAGGCAGAATATGGCGCTGCGGTAGGCAACGCCTATATAAGACAACAAGTGTCTGATTCAGTTGTTAGATTGGTTACTGCTGCAACAATGGCAGGTTATCAAGATTTAAATGACTTTGAACATGATGTTATAGTCTGCACGCAAGCAATCTGACACAGAATCTCTGAGGTAGGGATGCAGTGGGAATTTTCCCATATGATCATTTCACAAGTGTATTGTGAATACCAGGAATCCAGTAAAACATCAAATCTCTGACATCGCTGTGGCTGGGAAAAGATCCTGCAAGATCACGACCGACGACGACTGAAGAGAATCGTTCAATGTGACAGAAGTGCAGCCCTTCCGCAAATTGCAGCAGATTTCACTGCTGGGCATTCAACAAGTGTCAGCATACGAACCATTCAACGAAACATCATCAATAGGGGATTTTGGAGTGGAAGGTCCACTCGTGTACCCTTGTTGACTGCACAACACAAATCTTTAAACCTTGCCTGGGTCTGTCAACACTGTCATTGGACTGTTGGAGATTGGAAACATGTTGGCTGGTCAGACGAGTCTCGTTTCAAATTGTATTGAGTGGATAGGCGTGTACACAGAGACAAAATCATGAATTCATGGACCCTGCACTAGGGGGCCAAGGCAGCATCACGCCACATTGCGGGTTGCCTATATCAGGGGCAGGTATGCTCTCAGGTGCAAACTTATTGCCCTTCTTTGATTTACTGGTCATTAACTTATTGTTCTCCTGTGATTAACAGGTAATGTCCCCCTGGGGATAATAGGCCCCTTCTGATTGACAGGTGAATTGGGCTACCTCCACTAACCTAACCTCCACCTCCCCTCCCCCCCTCCACTCCCCTCCCCTCCCCAAGAAAATGGTGGGAATATTTTGGTGGGAAAAAATGTCGGGAAGAAAGGCCACCTAGACTACCTCCACAAAATCATCCAACCACCACCTGCTCCTTTGAATTGGCTGGAAAAGGACTCTGTGCTGGGCCGCTGGATACGATGGACGGACTCTTTATTTTGCATGCGTTGTGTGTTTGCACAATTTGAGTTGTTATAGGCGGTAGTACCATTCATTATGATCACCATGTGGTCCGGAGTCCAACTATCCTAGTACACAGTACTGCCACCAGAGGGCGCTGTCATCCCTCCCCCTTCCCATGATATCCAAGATGGCGATGTGGGGAAAAATGGCAGGAAAAGGACTCAATCTTTGTCCAGCTGCTGGAGAGGAAGAAGTGTACTTATTTATCTTCAGTGGGAAGTCGGAACAATTTATTTAGGGATGGATTTCATGTAGTTTATTTACTACACTGATATAAAACACTCACCCTCACGTCCTTGGGGTCATACATAATAAATAGCCTACAGACCTGCAAACTACTCGTAAATTACTGAAATAATGCAGTACAGTGATGTACAGACATGCAAACAACTCGTAAATTGTCAAAACAATGCATATAAATCGCTCTGCAAACATGCTCACTGATTGTAAACTGTCGAAATAATGCACTGCACAGCCTAAAGACATGTTCACAAAATAATGCAGTACACTGATGTAGGGACATGTTCACTACACGTAAAACTGTCAAAATAATGCGTGTACAATGCTCTGCAAACACGCTCACAATTCTTTAACAGCCGAAATAATTCAGTGCACAAACACTCATTGCATGTAAAAACAGTTTCGAACTATCGTTAAGAAATTGGACTGCAAGATATCAGCTATCTGTTCCATACAGAGGTCAAAGATGGAATGATAACCAGATGAGACAAGCACACACACCAGTCCAGCCTGTTCCACATGCGAGACACGTCTGGTTGCACACATGTTTACCTTGCTGGTGCACTACTGACACATTGCCTTAATACCTGCGGGTCCAGCGCCGGTCTAACTGCTGAGCAAGATATTTGCCTAGCGGCCCACCCTCGCAGGCGCAGCTAAGATGTTGTCAGTGTTATACTGACATCTCGTGTCTATGTAAATAACAGCTCAGTCTCCCTCTGGACGCACTTTAGAAACCTTTTGCAGTGCTTTCAGAAACTGTTTACAAAAATATCCCAGAATAACACAGGATGCATTCTACCTAGCGATCCTAATGGGATAGTCATCCATTACATATCATCCTTCCCGCAAATCGTAAAATGCCGTAGACATAGTTAATGGTCACTTTTGTTGTAGGAGCTTTTGTGATGTCTCGGCTTGTCTGCATGGAAATTCTTGTCCTAACAGAACTGTTTACGAAAATATCACAGAATAACACCAAATACACCCTTCCTAATGGTCCTAATGAGGCACCCCATCCATCACGTGTTACCCTTCCCAGAAATTGTAACATCCTGCTTTCAACATACATACCAGAAACAGTAAAAATTCGCTCATGTTCTCACTACTAAAAGCCTTATCATGTCTGTGCATGCTTGCGAAAACACTTTCAATCATAAAAGCTTCTCGTTGTTTGGAAAGAGAGCTTTGTCCACGCACAGACAGGAAAATCAGAACAATTATGCAAACAGAATTCGAGGCACAGAGGAGAAAAATGGCTGGAATTTCTGGTGTCCTACAGCTTCTGGTCTGGAGTTGTCCTAATGACACAATGGTGGATGAGGGACAGCGTCCCACCAGAAATGGATGGTCTGCTTCAACTCGCCTTTGGAGAATTGAACAAAGAAGACATCATGTTACTCTCAGAATGTTCTGTAGATACCTTGCCCGCACCTTGTTCGAACCAGTCAGCAGAGGCTCTTATGCCCCAGCACAAAGGATGCCTTGTGGATGAATGGAGCATTCTGATTGGCTCTTACTGAATTTGCTCATGAAACTGCTGCTGCTGCCTGTGTGGGAGCAGTGTCTGCCATTGTTTTTTCTGCAAATGAGATTTTTAAAGGCAAAACTATATTGTACAGATCGCCATATTGCACTGACACTTAAACCCTGCAAAACTGGTCTACAGGTCGTCAAATATGGAAAGACACTTCCTCAATTACACTGCTCTGCTATTGCTGAGCAAAGCTTGACTTTCTCAGTTTGAAACCCTCCAAACTACTGATGCTACTGATGTGGGAGCACTGTGTGCCATTTTCTGCAGACGAGACTTTCAGCAGCGAAACTACTTTGCATAGATAGTCATATCGCACTAATGGTTAAACTTTGGTTTAAAGATCGTGAAATATGGAAAGACACTTCCTCAATTACACTGCTCTGCGACTTTGGAGGAAAGCTTGAATATTTCAGCATGATGCCAATCTCCAACCCAGCTATATCACCACATACCATATCGATGTAGTAAACACACAATTCATACCCTGCGCTATACATAATCAACACTTCTGCATCCTGCATACAGCTATCGACTACCAGACCCTCGTACATATACCACAAAGACAGATAGCATAAGCACATGTACCGTATACACTCCTTCCAGCACCATATATTTCCCGCGAGGTCGGGCGGTCATCCACTGCAGCTGACGGTCACAAGTCATCTGCCCTCACACACACAATGTCCCAATGATTGACCAGAGCACCCTCAGCGGACTGAGGTCATGCTCTGAATTGTTGTACAAAGGCCGGTTCCCCCCGGCACAAAGGCATTACTGTTTCTGACACCCAGCTGCTTGCTTGCTTGCTTTCTACACCCATCTGCAGGCTCTAGGATTACAAGAACATATGCATTTTCACATGGTTTACCAGAATATCATACCATTTACGCGATGCCTCTCTATATCAAGCACATAGCAATATCGCTTGCATAGCAATATCGTTTGCACTCTATAATTGCGAAGATATAGACTGGAAATTGTTTCTCTAAAAACCGAAAACTTTAGCGAGGTGTAGTGAGATGGAACGTGCTGTAAACCATGGAGAACGCGAAACGTATCTCGTCTGCGAAGACATTAACGTGAAAACTCGAAAAAAAATAGAGGAAACATAATTCCACTTGCGAATCCAATGTCGGTGATATAACGGATTCCAAATCATCCTTACAATTTACAAAGTCAGCTGAGGTGTTTCTCATGTCTAGAGAACCAGCAAACGTGTCTTCAACTAGTCTTTCACCTGCTAAATGCACACAACACATATCACAGTCGTGTTCTCTCAATCAAATAAAAACAGCAAATGTGCAGAAGCAGTCAATGGAACTATTTATATGGTAGGGAATAATGTTCCAGCGCAAACACATGTACATATTGAATCTTCTCAAATTTCCACGGAGAACACACACGATTACGAAGGCTGTCCAACACACACTGAGTATTAGTTCCCTACTCAGCCATCTAGAGGTCGACACGGTTAGGTGAGCTCTGTTCCTGAATCCCAACCGGTCTTTTCATTCAGATGGCTCCTGCCGTAAGCCAGAAACGTGAATCGTTACCGCCACAGGAAGACTCAACATCATACAGGTACTCCAATCCGAAGCAGATCCACTTCCTTCAGGGTCCATTCACGTCCATCACGCCCAACATTCTATCATTGTTATTCTGTATCATCAAACGGAGAAAAATTACGAACTATAGAAGCTCTTCTAACTTCATTCGATAGAGAACTCTATAAGATTTTTACTGCAACTCTCTCTTCCGATATATCAAACACAAATATGGTACGCGTGCTTTCATCGAGCATATGTGACAATCCCAATAAATATCCAGGTATTGAGCCATTGCACAGACCAGTGTAAAGTGTCAACGCCCGTACTATAGGAGGAGGAGGACCATATCACGCAGACTATCAGTCGCATGAGAGGCTCCCTGTGACACAGTGTCGTTGCTTGAAACATTGTGTTTTTTCTGCTGCATCACATTTTGTACACTGCCATTCATTTTGTTTTTTTCCGTTCGCAGCTCGTGGTCGTGCGGTAGCGTTCTCGCTTCCTGCGCCCGGGTTCCCGGGTTCGTTTCCCGGTGGGGTCAGGGATTTCCTCTGCCTCGTGACGACTGGGTGTTGTGTGACGTCCTTAGGTTAGTTAGGTTTAAGTAGTTCTAAGTTCTAGGGGACTGATGACCATAGATATTAAGTCCCATAGTGCTCAGAGCCATTTGAACCTTTGTTTTGTTTTTTTGTTTTTTCCGTCACGACTTTGAGGTCTGTGTCAGGTTCTAAACTGACATTAACATGTTTTGATCCATTGCCTCACACAGAAAACCAGACGTCATGTAGTGTAAATCATGTTTTGCTGCTGCTACCACACACAAACACACACACACACACACACACACACACACACACACACATGATTGAAATAAAAGAAAGTCAGAACATAAAGGGAACTGAAAGACTTTTGTGGCGTTGTGGAGCGTTTCCAGTCTGCTGTCCAAAGGTGATTGACGGTCTCTACATTTTAACTCATTTGTCACAGTGATTGGATAACTGATGGCTCTGTGTTCCATTTCGATTGATTCTTCATATTGCAGTCATACACTGATCACTGTTTCAGTGCTAGCCATCCCTGAAAAGTGTTGCCCCTCCGCCAAGACTCTTTCTCCATCTCAAACAAGCTATGTTAGTAAATCATTATGTGAACCGCGCGACTGCTACGGTCACAGGTTCGAATCCTGCCTCGGGCACGGATGTGTGTGATGTCCTTAGGTTAGTTAGGTTTAAGTAGTTCTAAGTTCTAGGGGACTGATGACCACAGATGTTAAGTCCCATAGTGCTCAGAGCCATTTGAAATCATTATGTGGTAATCAATGGCGTACCAGTGGACGGATGGGATGGAAAAGACACCGCATATGTGCTGTAATAATAAGCATTACAGTTGATAGTGCGAACAATTTTAGCAATTTTATTATAATTTCAACACCGACCAATGATGCAGCAGCATGCTTCCCTATTTCAGTATCATCAGTAAACTGCCTCTCCTCTGCTTTGCGAGTACCAATGCGAATGTACATAGATGACTGTTCAGGACGTCCATTCATTGTTATTTCTCGAGCATATACATCAACGTATACCAGACAGTGATCTACATATTTCTAGCACTTCCAGCATAGTGCGTAATTAACGATCTTTGTCTATGCGGATGGGAGTCATTGGGAATTCTCGCATTCTTAGGATAAAGTTAGAGACTGAAAGATGTTCTCACACTGTCTTTGACCAACCCGCCCTGCAGCACTGTCAGCGATTTAATGTGCAACTGACCAGAAGTAGACTGCTACATTCCACATCTCGTGAAGAAATGGAGTGTGCCTAGTCCGTAACTTCTGCTCCGCACTCATCCAAGTGCATAATATTTCTCCAGATGCACGCATGTCGAGGAGGTTAGCACCCCTTATCGGTGAACAGTAGTAGATATGAAAGTGTTGCCATATAATAGCAGACAATTAAGAAGAACAAGAAACGAGTGGTTTTTATGCATAATGGAGCTTCAGACGGACGGAGTTCGAAGCATTTTACATAAATCAACTACGGTATCAATTCTAAAGTGTTGTTCCAGTGTCTGGGCTCAGTACCAAGAAGGTAGTGGTAAGGGAGAACATAAACACACGCACTCCTAAGGCTACACAGTTCTGCACTTAAAACAGGCTACAATGTTAGATGGTTGCAGTTTCCGACCTATTAGTTGTGTGGAATGCAACGATGTTAATATTCCAATGTAAGAAATATATTTCAGCACATGACATAAATCCTTCTTGCAGTTTTCTCTACGATAAACTATCGTGACAAACTGTAAAATAAAAAAAAAAAACTTTCTTAAAACATCGATTCTGTGTGATATATGCACAATATAGCTTTCCACAGGTGTACGGCGTCTACTGTTCATATCCGATCACCGTTCAGAAATTATACCATGCTTGCATCACTCCTATAGAAAATGATCGTTGGTAATGGAAATACCACTTACAAGGAAACGCATAGCAGTGGCCTTTGACATATGAAATTACACGTCATACCGCCACTAACTCTGTAAACAGGACATCTGTCAAGCAGATGAATACATGGGGATTGCAGTGCCTCACAAATACCTGTCGCTAACTTAGAATCACCTTAGTTATGAAACTGAAGTCTCAATTTTATATCCAAGATGCGACAGGGGAATGGAGTACATCGCATAAATCTTCGTTCGTTTAGAAGAATGTGACAAAACAGGATAGTCACGTTTCATCACACACAAGATGGAAGTTCTCTGATGACTGATAGATTTGTTGTTAATGGTCACAAGTAGACAGTGCTGTAAGTCACACACAGAACACGCGGTTGTATACAACTCGAAGGCTATGTCAGACAACTGATGCATCCTGACAGAACACCGGAAAAAAATGATGAAATGACCTGCAGCAACATCTCCCTCTCTCTCTAGAATGCATCATCAGTCTACCATTAAATCATACTTCGTTACAACTTATCTCAACCAATCACTCCATCCACTCTCTGTCATCTCTTCACGCAAATGCAAGTAAGTTTAGAGGCAGATGGTTTTCTGTTTACCTACAAAGCGTCAAATACAGTAGTCAACGCGCTTGTATCATTATTACATCAATAGACATACAGTAGAGTGCTGCCTCAACGAAAAAAAAATGACTTTCCCTGGTTCCCTGTGCATCCATGTCAACATTTTCTCGTTTTCCTCTTGCTGTTGCATACTCATTCCCATTCTGAGGTCATCAGTCCCCTAGAACCTAGAACTACTTAAACCTAACTAACCTAAGGACATCGCACACATCCATGCCTGAGGCAGGATTCGAACCTGCGACCGTAATGGTCGCGCGGTTCCAGACTGAAGCGCCTAGAACCACTCGGTCACACCGAATTTATATGTATTTTCTGTCGTTTTTCGTAATTGTGTCGATTTTAAGTTACTTCTACCCTTGCGATCATGCCATCACTTCTCGTTTTGTGTTCTAAAATTGCTTGTAAATGTAGGACAGCTGTCAACACCATGCGCAAATGCACTATTTTTCTGTTTAGGCGGCATAGTATTGGACTGTATTCGAATGCTCCCAGTCACCCCCACCCACATATTCTACAATTGCAGTGCGTTTGCTCTTTTTTCTGTATGTTTGTGCCTGTGCGTATATCCATGAATGTGTTGCATTGTCAGTGCGATATGTAGATCTATGCAAAATAGTTTTGCCGCTGGAGGTCTCCTCCACAAAAAATGGCGGACAGTGCTCCCACACCAGCAGCGTAAGTAGTTTGGCGGGTTTCAGGCCAAAAAATTCAAGCTTTGCTCAGCAATAGCAGAGTACTGTAATTTAGCAAGTCTCTTTCCATATTTGACGATCTGTAGACCAATTTTGCAGGGTTTAACTGTCAGTGCAATATGGCGATCTGTACAAAATAGTTTTGCCTGTGAAAGTCTCATTTGCAGAAAAAACAATGTCAGGCACGACTCCCACACCACCAGCAGCAGCAGCTTGATGGGTAAATTCAGTAAGAGCCAATCAGAATGCTACATTCATCCACACGACATCCTTTGCCCTGGGGCATAAGAGCCTCTACAGACTGGTTCGAACAAGGTGCGGGCAAGGTATCTACAGAACATTCTGAGAGTAACATGATGTCTTCTTTGTTCAATTCTCCAAAGGCGAGTTGAAGCAGACCCTCCATCTCTGGCAGGATTCTGTCCCTCATCTACCATTGTGGCATTAGGACAACTCCAGACCAGCAGCTGTGGGACACCGGAAATTCCTGCATTTTTCTCCTCTGTGCTTCGAATTCTGTTTGCATAATTGTTCTGATTTTCCTGTCTGTGCTTAGACAAAGCTCTCTTTCTAAACAACAGGAATGCTTTTATGATTGACAGTGTTTTCGCAAGCATGAACAGACATGATGAAGGCTTTTAGCAGTGAGAACATGAGCGAACGTTTACTGTTTCCGATACATATGTTGAAAGCAGGATGTTACGATTCTAGGAAAGATTGATACATAATGGATGGGCTATCCCATAGGTTCGCTAGTAAGAATGCATCCTGTGTTATTCTGGGGTATTTTCGTAAACATTTTCTGAAAACAATGCAAAAGATTTCTATAGCGCATCCAGCGAGAGACTGGGCTGTTATTTACACAAACATGAGACGTAAGTATAACACTGACAACATTTTAGCTGCGCCTGTGGGTGTGGGTCAATAAGCAAACATCTCACTCGGTCAACTGGACCCGCAGATACGAAGGCAATGCATCAGCGCACCAGCAATGGCAAACATGTGCACGGCCAGATGCGTCTCACATGTGGAACGTGCTGGACTGGTGTGTGTGCCCAACACATCCTGTTATCATTCTGCCTTGGACCTCTGTGTGGAACAGATCGCTGATACGTCTCAGTCAAATTTCTTAACGATAGTTCAAAATCGTTTTTACATGCAATAGGTGTTTGTGCACTGCGTATTTTTGAATGTTTAAGCACTGTGAGAGTGTTTGTGGAGCGTTACACATGCATAATTTTGACAATTTTGCGAGTAGTGAACGTGTCTGTACATCAGTGTACTGCATTATTTTGTGAACATGTCCATAGGCTGTACAGTGCATTATTTCAACAGTTTACAATTAGTGAGCTTGTTTTTGCAGAGCGTTTTATATGCATTGTTTTGACAATTTACGAGTTGGGTTGCGTTGATGTGTTGGAGGAGACCAAACAGCAAGGCCATCGGCCTCATCAGATTAGGGAAGGGTGAGGAAGGAAGTCAGCTGTGCCCTTTCAAAGGAACCATCCTGGGATTTGCCTGAGGTGATTTAGGGAAACTACGGAAAACCTGAATCAGGACGGCAGGATGCGGGATTGAACCATCGTCCTCCCGAATACGAGTCCAGTGTGGTAACCACTGTACCACCTCGCTCAGTAATTTACGAGTTGTTTACATGTCTGTACATCAGTGAACTGCATTATTTCAGTAATTTAAGAGTAGTTTGCAGATCTGTAGGCTATTTATTGCGACCCCAAGCACGTCAGGGTGAGTGTTTAGTATCAGAATAATAAATAAACCACGTGAAATCCATTCCTACATAAATTTTTCTGACTTCCCACTGAAGATAAATAAACTACACACTTTCCTCTCCAGCAGCTGAGCACAGACTGAGTCCTTTTCTGGACGATTTCAAGGAAGAGGTGGTGGTTGGATGACTTAGGTTAGTGGAGGTAGCCCAAGAGACCTTTTTTACTGCCATTTTTTCCCACCAATATTTTCCCGCCATTTTCTTAGGGGAGGGAAGGTGAGGTGAATGGGGAGGGGTGGGGAGTTAGGTTAGTGGTGGTAGCCCAATTGACCTATTGTCCCATCAAAATTTTTCCACCATTTTCCTGTGGAGGGGAGGGGGGAGGTGGAAGGGGAGGTATGGGGAACTATTGGTTAAGGACCTGTCAATCAAAAGGGTAAATTAGCCCCAGTGGGTCATTACCTGTCAATCAAAGGAGAACAATAGGTTAATGACATGTCAATCAAAGGTGAACAATATGTTTGCCCCTGAGTGCATATCTGCCCCTGATGTAGGCAACCCAAAATGTTACATGATGCCGGCCTTGTGTCCCTGCTCCCTGCAAGTCAGCAGGGGACTGTTCAGGCTGGTGGAGGCTTTGTAATGGTATGGGGTGTGTGCAGATGGAGTGATATGGGACCTCTGATACATCCAGATTGCATTCTGACAGACTTGGGCAATTCCAGCAGGACAATGCGGCACCCTACATGTCCTGAGGTGCTACAGAGTGGCTCCAGGAACACTCTTCTGAACTTAAACACTTCCGCTGGCCACCAAACTCCCCTTACATGAACATTAAATCTGGGATGCCTTGCAACATGCTGTTCAGAAGAGATCTCCACCCCCTCGTACTCTTACGGATTTATGGACAGCTCTGCCGGATTCATGGTGTCAGTTCCCTCCAGCGCAACTTCAGACATTGGTCGAGTCCATGCCACATCGCGCTGTGACAGTTCCGCGTGCTTGCGGGGCCGTACACGATATTGGTCAGGTGTACCAGTTTCTTTGGCTCTTCAGTGTAGTTTTGAGAGTTCTCTACGCAAGGCTATATTACAATGTCATTGAGATCAATGGCTCACAGGTCCACCTGATGTTAAACCCCAAAAGACAGCACTATAAAGAATCCGCTGAGAATTTGCATCCACAAACATCTTTATAACTGACTGTAGTATAAGACTCAATCATACTACTCCAGACCAATGCAACTTAGATTGGCGTTCGTCACAAATGATTTAGAAATCCCTTGGAACATTTGACTGTCGTTTATATATATTGAGATGTGGGACATCCGCAGTTCAGTATAACGAACTGTGTTCTGTCTTCCAGTAGGATGAGTGTATGTGGTTGGAGGGTTGAAACTGTGCTACTGTGTTTTGAGGGTGTATATACAGTAGTTCACTGTGACGTTACTCTAATACACACAGTCATGGTTCTTCTGTTACTTCAACTGTGTGCTATTGGCTGTAGGATTATGCAGTTATATACA
Organism: Schistocerca americana; assembly: GCF_021461395.2. NCBI lineage: Eukaryota > Metazoa > Arthropoda > Insecta > Orthoptera > Acrididae > Schistocerca > Schistocerca americana. The sequence continues at coordinate 651,755,954 of NC_060130.1, read as the reverse complement.
GAAGAATAGCAGGGAATGCCCTACTGTTAAACGCTGTACAAAACTTCTGAGGGAATCTTTTCTGTCGCATCTGGTATATTTCGCAAACTTTACTAGGAAAAGAATTCCGATGCAATCGTGTTCTGGAAGGGTTTATACCTGCAGTCACAAAAAGAGATTTAGAAATCCTGTGGAAATATGCACTCTGTATGTCCGACTTTAACGCATTGCAAATCATCTGGGACACTTCCGAATGGATGTACTGCACTACTCTTTACCTTCGACTGCAAAATTGTAACACGTGTCATCAAACACTGATCTTAGAATTACTGAGTGACCGAAATCACAAACAGCACATCTCCATCTCAGTGCTTCAACTGTCATAAACAAGACACTACCACAGATCGACTCTCGTGATGCCTTTCTGTAAAGTACTTATGTTCATCTTCCTAACGATGGCATTGAGTTTAGTGGCTCACAGTCCACACTATGTTAAATCAAGAAGACAGTACCATAAGAAATCCGCTGGAGATGTTGGATGTTCTCTTTACAAGGCAGAACACTTGTAATTAGTGTGTGGAATAGCTTAAAATCATCTGAATACTTAGATCGCTTTCTGACTATAGGTAGGGTGACTGGAGTTTGTGGCCGGGCGGTTAAAGGCGCTGCAGTCTGGAACCGCAAGACCTCTACGGTCGCAGGTTCGAATCCTGCCTCGGGAATGGATGTTTGTGATGTCCTTAGGTTAGTTAGGTTTAACTAGTTCTAAGTTCTAGGGGACTAATAACCTCAGCAGTTGAGTCCCATAGTGCTCAGAGCCATTTGACCCATTTTTGACTGGAGTTTCACGTACAGTTGTTGTTGTTGTTGTGGTCTTCAGTCCTGAGACTGGTTTGATGCAGCTCTCCATGCTACTCTATCCTGTGCAAGCTTCTTCATCTCCCAGTACCTACTGCAACCTACATCCTTCTGAATCTGCTTAGTGTATTCATCTTTTGGTCTCCCTCTACGATTTTTACCCTCCACGCTGCCCTCCAATACTAAGTTGGTGATCCCTCGATGTCTCAGAACATGTCCTACCAACCGATCCCTTCTTCTAGTCAAGTTGTGCCACAAGCTCCTCTTTTCCCCAATTCTATTCAATACCTCCTCATTAGTTATGTGATCTACCCATCTAATCTTCAGCATTCTTCTGTAGCACCACATTTCGAAAGCTTCTATTCTCTTCTTGTCTAAACTATTTATCGTCCACGTTTCACTTCCATACATAGCTACACTCCATACAAATACTTTCAGAAACGACTTCCTGACATTAAAATCTGTACTCGATGTTAACAAATTTTTCTTCTTCAGAAACGCTTTCCTTCCCATTGCCAGTCTACATTTTATATCCTCTCTACTTCGACCATCATCAGTTATTTTGCTACCCAAATAGCAAAACTCCTTTACTACCTTAAGTGTCTCATTTCCTAATCTAATTCCCTCAGCATCACCCGACTTAATTCGACTACATTCCATTATCCTTGTCTTGCTTTTGTTGATGTTCATCTTATACCATCTTTTCAAGACACTGTCCATTCCGTTCAACTGCTCTTCCAAGTCCTTTGCTGTCTCTGACAGAATTACAATGTCATCGGCGAACCTCAAAGTTTTTATTTCTTCTCCATGGATTTTAATACCTACTCCGAACTTTTCTTTTGTTTCCTTTATTGCTCGCTCAATATACAGACTGAATAACATCGGGGATAGGCTACAACCCTGTCCCACTCCCTTCCCAGCCACTGCTTCCCTTTCATGCCCCTCGACTCTTATAACTGCCATCTGCTTTCTGTACAAATTGTAAATAGCCTTTCGCTCCCTGTATTTTACCCCTGCCACCGTCAGAATTTGAAAGAGAGTATTCCAATCAACATTGTCAAAAGCTTTCTCTAAGTCTACAAATGCTAGAAACGTAGGTTTCTCTTTCCTTAATCTTTCTTCTAAGATAAGTCGTAGGGTCAGTATTGCCTCACGTGTTCAAACATTTCTAAGGAATCCAAATTGATCTTCCCCGAGGTTGGCTTCTATCAGTTTTTCCATTCGTCTGTAAAGAATTTGCGTTAGTATTTTGCAGCTGTGACTTATTAAACTGATAGTTCGGTAATTTTCACATCTGTCAACACCTGCTTTCTTTGGGATCGGAATTATTATATTCTTCTTGAAGTCTGAGGGTATTTCGCCTGTCTCATACCTCTTGCTCACCAGATGTAGAGTTTTGTCAGGACTGGCTCTCCCAAGGCTGTCAGTAGTTATAATGGAATGTTGTCTACTCCGGGGGCCTTGTTTCGACTCAGGTCTTTCAGTGCTCTGTCAAACTCTTCACGCAGTATTATATCTCCTATTTCATCTTCATCTACATCCTCTTCCATTTCCATAATATTGTCCTCAAGTACATCGCCCTTGTATAGACCCTCTATATACTCCTTCCATCTTTCTGCTTTCCCTTCTTTGCTGGATATCTCTGTCAAGGCGAACTCTGTCAAGTAACTTTCAAGTATCCAAGTGCTGTGAAGCTGAGCAGTTGTACGTTGCAGTATGGATGGCTATGGAGAGACTCAATCCATGGCGGACATATCTTAAACTACTTTTCGATGACGTTGTCAAGTATTTGTGGGACCATAAAATTCGTGTTCCTGAATTTTGGTTGGTGTTCATTACAAATCCGAGATGTCACCACATGAGTAAAATACAGAGTATTATGTCAGATTAATGATGGACTGAAGAGTTCCCACCAAACAGAACGTTGTCCTTAAATTTGTGAATTAATTTCATTGAGTTTAGTACTATATTCGCTGATTTCAACGCAAAATTCTGTTTTACAGTGCAACATTCATTTTAAAAGCGTAAGACGACACTTGGAGAGGGAATTTACTCTTATTTTTCATTTATTTAGGTACTATATTCGCTGTTTTCAACGCGAAATTCAACCTTTGTGGTACAATATTCATTGATTTCAAAATAAAATTGGTGTGAAAATTGAGTTATTTGTTGTTTCATCTGACTGTTCAATAAGAAAAAAGTATATTGAGTTACATGAAGAAACTGTTGTCTGGACCATCGCATTTGTTTGTCATTTTCTGAGAACTTTCATTGCAATAAACACTAACGGGCTATTACATCACTGCACTTCTTTCAAATTTTACCAGCGCCCTAAATACTACACACCCTCAGGTAACTATAAAGAATTGTAGGACGTCTGGGCGTCTTGTGGTGTGGATGCAGACGATCATTTATACGACCGGGCGCGTCTCCTTTCCGTCTTGTGGCATCTACAGTTGCCAAGTTCATGTCGATCAGATGTCTACTGCAACAGTGATGCACGACATAGCCTGATGATTTCCCGTTAGCCGTCTACGTGCACTCTCGAGGTATAGCATTCATATTACTTCCACTAGATGTAAGTATAATGCGTTTAAAATTAGTTGCGACTTTTGATGTTTGGCTGACCGGAGGGGATCATGATGCCATTGCCCAGGTAACACCAATGCCAAGCCGGCTTTCCCTACCACGCCGCTAGCGTTTCGGCTGGTAAAGCGCCCTGTTGCCATGTGGTGTCACGCATTACATGCATCAATGTTCGTCATCTCTCGTAAAGTCGTATTTTCTGGCGTTGAAGCGTTCTGTAGTCATTAGGTATTGTGAACAAGCGTTTTATGATGGCATTGCATTAATAACAACAGTGCAATACATCTGAATACGATATTTGCAATAAAAGTACTGTCCAAGAACACATTCACTTGATGGTGAGATAACATTCTGCTGCATAACATTTCTCGGAATTTGACAATAGTAATCGACAAAACGCCTTGCCACTCTGTTGTGATGCATAAAGCCCCAACAATGCAGTGGAGGAAAGCAGATATTTTGCTCTGGGTACAAAGAAATGTTCCGTGAGATAAAGTTGAATCTAGCATATACAATGCGGTGTTAATGGAATTTGTAGTGCTGTACAAACCAAAACTACACGCTCCCAGATCGACGAACTGGCTAATGGTAAAGGGCAGACTTCAGTCGTGCTTCCTCCGTATCATGCTCATTTAAATGGGACTGAGAACACATGGGTCTAGGTGAAAAGTAATGTGGCAACAAACAGCAACACGTTAAAGCTGAGTGATTTTCAAATACTAAGAAAAGAAGCCATTGCATATGTATGACCTTCAGTTGTCAGCCATACTGAGAATGTAGTTAAGGAGATATTTGTTCATGAAGGACTGTGACAGGTTTTGAGGGATACGTAACTTCTCTTGTTGCCATGTTAGCAGAGTTTAGAAATATTGATCTCACTAAAATTCTAATGGAGGTGAAATTGCGAAAGAATCCTGAAATAGTGTATTATTAAACTAGTAACTCAGTGCAAGTCAGGAGAATACTTTATAAAATAACCCATTCTCAGTAAAAAAATAAATAACTTCTTCACTTATATTGTTACAAAACCCACAGCAGTTTTCGTTTCACCAGCTATCAATGACCATAAATAATTACATTACTTTATTGAAATGAATCTGTAGTCGCTTGAATATCGCACTAGATATGGAAGTTTCGCATATTAATCATATGGCAATCCACTCTCGTTTTTGCGCGCTATGTTTTACCAAAATCTTGTTTCGATATCTCGAATCATTTATGAAATACGACGAATTTATGAATATTTCTCTCTAGTTTTTTCACTGACGGACGAGTTGGTGACGGAAGGCTTTTCACACGTTCCATTACCTCGAGACTGGGAACTACAGCGATATCCTTCAAAGTTCAAGGAATAATTGAATATATTATCTATATTTAATACGTGGCAGCATGTAACCTAACACGCACCAAACACAAATTCACAGCGACCCGTATTTTTCACTGCAAACTAAGAATTTCTTGCAGTAGTTTACCTACTATCGAAATATCACAATAACAACGACCATTAACGAAATGATAGGCGGTTCTTCATATAGCTGACGAATTAAACTATAAGATCGTCCGGTTTGCTGATCAAGCGAGCCTGCCAGGTTCCACGCTGCGTAGGCCTGGCATATCGTCACTTGCTGACGCGCTCAGCACACTGGCAACTATATTCCCCTCCACTCGCTCTGTACTGAACTATCAAAAGTCGCAACTTATTTTAAACTCACTATAGTGCCCTGTAGTAACCCCACCAGCAGTCGGCGGGAGGTACTGTACAACAGATCCTCCATGTACCTGGCGTCTCTGAGATGTTTACCAAGCGACCACAGCTATTGTTTCTCAATGGGCCATGCGGGTCTACGTGACACTTCTCTTCCTACAGAAGGTGTCTGGGTTTTGCACCTAGAACTGTTGTCTGTTCTTCATGTTTAAATGCTGTATTCTCGTAAAAAATGTCATTATTTCAGAGATAAGGGCAGGAGGAGGGGCACTGGTAGGGGGAAGGGGATTGGTTCAAATGGCTCTGAGCACTATAGGACTTAGCATCTGAGGTCATTAGTCCCCTATAACTTAGAACTACTTAAACCTAACTAACCTAAGGACATCACACACATCCAAGCCCGAGGCAGGTTTCGAACCTGCGACCGTAGCGGTCGCGCGGTTCCAGACTGAAGCGCCTAGAGCCGCTCAGCCACACTGACCGGCCGGGGATTGGTACTGGGGAAGAAGGAGGATGAGAGCGCGGGGAGGGTAAGGTGCAGGGGGAGGTACAAATACGCCCACAATGCACTTTAAGTCAGAGCACACTTAGTCTACCTACCAACAAACAGTGGAAATATAACATACTGAATGCAACAAAATTAAAACCATTACTCAGATTACCAAGAGATGGAATACTATGTTCCCAAGGGCCAGCACTGGGACCAATGCTATTCGTCCTATCTGTAAATGACATAGAAGGAAACGTAAATTATCATAACCCTCATCATTAAACTGGTGACACTGGCTTTTTTATCAGTGCAGAAATCTCCAAACCTAGTACACGAAAACATAACAAAAGCGTCCGCCCCCGCTAACTGAGTGGTCAGCGCGACAGAATGTCAATCCAAAGGGCCTGGGTTCGATTCCGGGCTAAGTCGGAGAATTTCTCCGCTCAGGGACTGGGTGTTGTGTTGTTCTAATCATCATCATTTCATCCCCATCGACGCGCAAGTCGCCGAAGTGGCGTCAAATCGAAAGACTTGCACCCAGCGAACGGTCTACCTGACGGGACGCCCTAGTCACACGACATTTACATTTATAACAAAAGCAATTGATAGCATAGTAGAATGATTCACATGCAATAAGCTGATCACAAATGACAGAAAAATTGTAGTATTCAACTTCTATAATGCCGAGAAAAAATCCTACAAACTATAAATATCCAGTTGTCAAACAATGCCATAAATAGAGTTTAACTGAGAAAGTTTCTCAGGCTCTGCATCCAGGATAATGTCAGGTGGGGAACTCTTACTGACAACGTCATCAAGAAATTGAGCACATCCCGCCATGTGATAAGGATCCTTGTAAGCTTCCACAGCAAGGACTGCCTAAAAAGTGTGTAATATGCAAACGTTCAGTCACTTTACAAGTATGGAGAACATTTTCTGGGGAGCTTCTCCAAACAGCATTAAGCTATTTAGAGTGCAAAAAAAGAATCATATAAGGTGCCGCACACAGAAACCCTTGCAAGCAACTCTTCAAAAAATTACAAATCCTTCCATTACCATGCCTGCATATACAAGTATACTAAACAGCAGTATTCATAAAACAGTGTGCGATTGAAAATCTTGTACCCTTCCTCAAAAATGAAGACATAAACACCCACAATAGAAGACAAAAACTGGGTCTCCATATACACTGAACAGAAACTAAGCTCTGCCAAAATGAAGTTCCTCATAAAAAAGTAGCATTGTAACCACAGAACCAATACTAATAATAATGTACCAGTAAGCTGTATTGTAACCATAAGTAATTAATGATGTTTTATAATGATTGAAAAAGTATTGTGATAAATTATGTTCAACAACTTACTGTACATTCAATGTATCCACAAGATCTCATGGACAAATAAATATGTATGTTGGTCTACATACCACTACAATTAGTAGTAAAACTTTTATAGCAAAATTCCCTTCTAATTGAGCCAGTTTTCTACTACTGTTTCCTAGATTACTACTGCATGCATTGCTTGTTTCAACTTTTTCTGTCTATACAACTTTGCTGTTAATTAAAGAAATCTAGTTTCCGTTTTGGATTCCAAGTTCATAAATTTTTTTCAAGATTTTGATTATACTGATCAGTATCAGATTTTAAAACGTGATGCTCTTGCTTTATTAAAGGACATAGAGTACGATTTAAAAGTTTTTTCACGATTTTCCCAGCTGTATCTGATTTCATTCGAACTTAGGAAATTTAGTTACCACTGAATTAACCTGAGCGTCGATTTATTAGTGCTCTAACTCAACAACTGATTTAAATTTGCAAGGATCTTATTTCATCTCCGCAAGCTGAATGCTGTTGTTTAAAATCTCACTTCTTAACTCTTGCGATTCATTGTTTGTAGCATCAGTTCTACCGTGCAAGTCTTGACTTACTAGTAATTCTCTGTTCAGTTCACCTTTTGATTGTTCTAAGCCGATATTTAGCTCATAAGTCTTTACTCTGTGTGTTAAGTTTTTCCTCCAAAAATCCCGTGACATATTCAATCAAATTATTGTTGAAACCTGAAAGTTCCCTGTGGTCGAGCCTCAGAACAGACTACAAACACTGAACACATTTCTGCCTTCCGTTGACTCATCAAAACTTTGGTTAAGTCACATATTGTTGTCCAAAATTATAGCTGCCTCCCTAAAACTTTGGTCAACTTCCGTGTTATTGTCTGAAACGTGTTCTTGATTAACTGCCTCGTTTTGGTGTTCCATATTGAACAACATTACAAACTACAGGAATTTCACACCACCTGCACACTGTTTCCAAAATCAAGAAAGGAAAATAATGCATCAATAGATTACTTAACGTTTGCTGTCCGTGGTCACGAAACCCCACAAAATTATCTCCAGTCATTCACTTTGGCTCGTTTCTTGTCCATGCATGTGTCCACATTCTAGGTCGATGATGCCAGTTTCTTCCGTGATTTTTAACGATTTTCTTCCAAATTTTTGTTTTTTCAGGCTGATCTGTAACTGAAATAATTAATATGCCAGTTTTGATATTTTCAGCAGGGCAAATCTCCTCCACCAAACTGAAACGGGTCACGAATTTGAATGCTTAACTGACAACTTGCAGCTCTCCACGTTGATAGCTTTTCCATTAAAATGAATCTGCAGCACAAACTGTATTATTAGGGCGTTTTTGTGACATACTAACTACAGATGACATAGAAGAGACACCATAGCTAGATCTTTACACTTTATTACAACACTGTGGCAAAAACTAGTACAGAATTGACTAAATAAACATTGCTCTAACACTCCCTTGCCATGACTTCAGCCATAAACTAACAATAATGAAAATTAAGTACATACGTTAAAGTTATGCTACCTATTCGCCCAAATGACAGGCACCGACAGGGGCTACTGGTGGAGAGCAGTTTGGGATGCAGGCAGCGTTTCTGAAACATGAAAACCTATGGCAAGATAACAATAATCACGAAAACGTAGTTGATTTTGATGTTATCAGTGTGTGCCTGATTTACAGTGAATGGTAAAGTGAGCTTGGCCAGTCGTCTGAATGATGATGCAAGATTCCCAGTTGTGAGGCATGTTCAAGACAGGGGAGAAAAAAATTGTCTCCTGTGTGGAACTTTGTTGTGAATTTGGCTTGTGAATCATGTGGTCGATAGTGATATAGGTGCAGAATAGTGCGTTGACAACTACCATCCAATAATTCCACTGGTGAAGAGACGTGAAAAGACAAAATGCGATAGGTGCTGAGAAACAGCGATACCTCAATTTTCCTCGAGTGCAAGGCACAAAGATTGGACATCTGAGCCTTGAAAGTACGTAAAAAATGTTACGCTTCACCATGTGACTGAATAGAAAGGTCCGATTTGGATATGATGAATCTAATTTTGTTGGCAAAATTATTGAAACTCCACATCTGAAAGTGTGAACCATTGTCCAAAACGATAATTTATGGCAAGCTTTCTAAACAAAAGAGAAAAACGAATGCTTTTATAGTGCTAGAGCTGATTGTCAAATTCATTAGAATGACAAATAGATATCTACTTATGTACTGACGATGATGAGCCACCGTGGGTTCCAGAAAGGACCAGCAAACTGAATGTGGATGCGTTACCAAGCACTGTCAGGTCAAGTCCAACTGAAAAATTCCTGGTGTAGCGCTGTCTTGTTATCTGCACATGTATGACACTAAGCAGCCATCAGTTCAATCTACTTTTCAAGCCCATGTCACGCACAATGGTGTCAGTCCTCCATGTAATAATTTCAAAACATGTTGCTACAAAGACGTGGAAATAATTAGTCGCATTTGTTCTTTAGGAGTATTCAATAAAATTATACCATCCTGAAGAAAAAAGGCTATTGTGTTGCCCATACATTGCCAAAAAAATATTAGTGTACCAAGAAAGCGACATCTACTTTCATCCATTGACGGCATATGCCATCTGGGGGAAGTAAATGTACTGATAATGGTTTCAACATCGTCGCCAACAGACAGCGTAATGGCATAGCTACCGGAGCGCCATCCGTGTCTACTCTTTAATAGTGAATACTCACAGACAGAAGGCCCAGTGTGGTGCGAACGTGTGAAACAAACAGACAACCATTCCACAGAGAAGCACTCATGCTTCCTACAGCCAAATGAGGGCGTTTGGAAGGGGTAAAATTGTGGCATTCCTTTTGCAATACGACCACACAAGTTTGACGTGCTGCTTCAGATGTCCAACGATATTGGTATCAATGATCATGTGAACATTCTCACATGCTTAGACGAGGTTCTGGACATCCAAGCAGCACAGACGCGGCCAGGATCGTCGTATTGTAAGGACAGCAGTGACAGAATCTACAGCTACTAAAGCACAGATAAGAGGGCTTGTGAGCCAAGTCTTGTCAACACAAACTGTTACAAACTGATTATTAATAGTGAGACTACAGGCACGCACGCCTCTAGCCCATCTTCCACTAACGCCACAGCATCGAGATGCACAGCTCGACTGGTGCCGTCTGGTATTCAGCGATGGAAGCAGATTCTGCCTGCACACAAGTGATGGTCATCTGCACGTATGACATAGATCTGGGTTGTTTGGGGGAGAAGACTAGACAGTGAAGTCATCGATCTCATTGGATTAGGGAAGGACGAGGAAGGAAGTCGCCCATGCCCTTTCAAAGAAACCATCCCGTCATTTGCCTGGAGCGATGTAGGGAAATCACGGTATCATAATTAATAGCAAAAACTGAGACAGGTGAAAATATATTGTTGCGCCACGTCCTAGTCTGGAACATTGAACTGCCTGGCGCCAATACAGCAAAACTATGACAGAGTGCTATAATTGCGATGATCACAGATGATGAAGAGTACCGCTTCTGAAAAATGAATTGAGACAACTTTCAGCTACCACAGAGCGGCCAGAAGAGCTGACAGGACGAGAAAAGCAGGTCAATTGAAGTCCGAATAGCTTCGTGATGGTGAGTGGGTGTGCTAACTTGTTTTGGGATCTGGGTTAAAATGATAGCGAGAGAAAAAGGCTAGCTGGCCTGGTTGACATAATCAGTACTTGAATCAGGCTCTCTCTCGACATGTGCGCAGTGTTCTCAGACAGTGTCCACATGCATGTGTGATGCTGAGCTACAGCTTCAGATCAAATGTCTAACTTTGAGACGAAGAGCATTAACAGTACACAATGATGCAGTCAGTCAACTACTTTGGACTTAGATTCCAGAAACTGCAGGAATCCTCCAGAGCCAAAAATTGTATGCACGCTACCTGGTATCCTCACGCTGCTGAGTGTGTGATAACCTCCCTGGTTGGAGGCGTGTTCGAATCCGGACTGGTAGATGGCTGGCTACCCTGTTGCTGCACTCCAGTGCTTGTGGACAACCCTGTCGCTGATCCTCAGCCAGTGGGGCACATGCCTTCGTCGCTGATCATCTGATCATGCTGGGAGATGTGGTTTGAGTACTGACCTTCCCTGTACTGTATTCCATGGCCTGAGGAGGGCCAGCATCCCAGATGTAGCTGCGGTTCTACAGCTACAGTCCGCGTTCTCTGCCAGCAACTGCCTTTCTGTTGACATCAGTGGGTGATGCTGCCTGTACTCGCCGATACCCCTCGTGGCGCCATTAATACGATGAGGAAGGAAAAATGTTGCACTAAACATGGATCTGCAAATGAACCATTTGCGAGATAACTGTGAATGTTTGATTACGAGTCACCACTGATTTGAGTGTCAAACATTGTCCTAGTTAGTAAAAATGATTTGAAGTGTAAACTTTTCGATTTAGTCCTCATCCAAATGAGCTCAAACTGCATGCAAGGCTTACCATTACAAAACAAACGATAATTGTTGCAGTTTACTGTACACCACTCGCATCTGTAAAAGGAGGTGTTCCACGTGTCGCCTTCATATCTGAAGGCAATACTGCACTTGTATCTACAGTGAGTACGAATTCTTTTAACTACCTGCAAATCATCTTGTTAATATTTACAAGACTGCATAATTCGCTGCTCCAATTCCTCAACCATATCAAATGGTTCAAATGGCTCTGAGCACTATGGGACTCAACTGCTGAGGTCATTAGTCCCCTAGAACTTAGAACTAGTTAAACCTAACTAACCTAAGGACATCACAAACATCCATGCCCGAGGCAGGACTCGAACCTGCAACCGTAGCGGTCTTGCGGTTCCAGACTGCAGCGCCTTTAACCGCACGGCCACTTCGGCCGGCCCTCAACCATATCAATGAGAGTGCTCTACACTTCATTTCTGAGGTTATCACAGACAGAAAATTCCAGAGAAAACCTAACTCTGGATGACCAGACGTGGGATTGAACCGTCGCCCTCCGGAATGCGAGTCCAGTGTGCTAACCACTGCGCCACCTCGCTCGGTACATACATTTGGTGAGCACTGTGTCGTAGAGTACATTCGCCCAAGACAGACTGGTCCAATCCCAGGCCTTATGGTCTGGGTTGCGATAAGCTATGATCCTCGTTCACTTTTGGTGATTCTGGAGGGGACACTGCCCAGCACTTGGTACATGCAGAACGCTGTTAGACCCATTCTTTTGCGGTTCTTGCAACAGCAAAGTGATGTGTTGTTCCAACAGGATAATGCTCGCCCACAAGCTTCCCGTGACGCCCAAGTTACTCTGCAAGATGTGCAGCAACTTCCCTGGCCAGCACGAACTCCGGACTTGTCTCCAATCGGGCAGGTGTGGGATACGATGGGACAAGAAGTGACTTGTGCGACTCATCAACCAACAACCCTTACAGAACCACGTCAACAGTTCGAGCAGGTGTGGTGTAACGTATTTCTGGCCAGTATTCGACATGCCTACGAACGACTTGACGCCAGAGACATCGCCTACATTGCCGCCGATGGAGGTACATCACATACTAATATGAGCCTTCTAACATCAGTCGGTACCTGGTACCTCAGATCCGCTTGTGCTATTAATCTGTAAATGTTCATGTACTCATTATGCACTGTTGCAATAACAAATCTTGAGTGAATTGGAAACTTCTGAAAGGGTGTACTAATGTTTTTTTTCTTCTGTCAGTGTAATATTTGTGCACCACTGAAGCTGAAACTGATTTCGGATTACGAGGCCAGCACATCTGAATGTAATACTTGAGCAATAATAGTGACTGATGTTGTTCAGCAGCATGTTGCGATTCGCCGACAATCAATGGGAAAAGCTTGCAGTGCCTGTGAATCATATTGATCAGTGTGAAGAGAAGAATCTACTGGGGCATCGAATTTCGGATCATTTCCTGTAGGGAAACGAGACAGAATGTCTGCGTTTGCGTGCTGTGTCGTCAGGAAACAGAAAATATCATACTGGTATTGGAAAAAAGTAATGACCAACGTTGCAGCTTCTGTGCTGTGCGATCAGGCACATCTTTTGTTGGCTGAAAAAGAGCAGCCAACGGCTTAAAATCCGTCACGAGAAAAAATTCTCTACCTTGCAGGTATTGATGAAATTTCGTGACACCATAGACGATGGCTTAGGCTTCCTTGTCCAGCTGATTTTAGTTGACTTGGGCTTTGCTCATTATCTTAAACGTGAATGCCGTGGCGTCGTTCAGCATTGCCAGCCTTGTGAGATAAAACTGCCCCTATTCCATTTGTGTGATGACTCAGCAACTGCCAACACTACTGGTTTTTGCAGATCGGAATGAACAAGCCATGGGCGACTAAGCGATGCTTTTTTCAACTTTTAAATCGTATTCTCCAGTCCATTGGAAAGGAAGACTTTGACACCGAAAAGGAGCAACAATTTGCATTGCATTTGGAGTAAATTTGGTCTAGCAAATTAGTTTGCCCGAAATTGCCTGCAGTTCACGTATATTTTGAAGAGAAGGTAACCTCGGGACGACCTCTGACTGCTTAGACGAGGGACAAGCGCCATGGACGTCGATGAGATGTCCGAGATAATCTGTTTCAGTATTTAAAAATGAATACTTCTGTAAATTACACTTAAATCCTGTGTCAGTTAAAATCTGGAAAAGAGATACCAAATATTTGGGATGCTGTTCTGATGTTTATCCAGATACAATAATACCACACAAGTAATACGAACATGACAAAATTTTCGAAATTGCTTGTTCAAGAAAACGTTAAATTAATCCTGGAACAAGTGTGCTTTCGAAGGGAAGGCACTGGTATTGACCCAAGCCAACATATATATTGACCACCATGAAGATTTTTTCGTTTTGTCATTCACGGGAAGTTGACAGTAAGCATCGGCTAAATGGATTATAAAAAAGAATCGCCCATGCACGAGACAATGCATGGATGTGGCAAAAAATCAATAGCCATTTGGGCGTTAACTGTTGCCTTAAATTAGGTACAACGTCTAATGTTCTCAATAGATTTTCTTGTGATAACCAGAGGAGATTCACATTGACTAGTAGAAGACCCCAGTTTTTTGTAATCTATTGAGTTCAGAAGCAACTTCATTGCAAATGGCGTGAGGCACTGGACGTGTGCTGTAAAACTTTACTTGAGAATTGTCTTTGAGTATTAAGTCCAGTTGAAAATTCTTTGCTGTCGTAATGTGCCATCCAATAACTGTCTGTATTTTTCACACAACCAGTAAATGCTGGCATAGGAAACTGCACAAGTATCTAACTGAAACTGTGAAGACTGATTGCAAATGTAAAGGATGAGCCAGACAATAGGGGATTTTACTTTATTATATGAGCCTCAAACTGGTAACTTCATTTTTCCATTACGGCCAAGCCACGGCCGGCGGTGTTAGCTGCCTGTAAATTCTTTCGTCCCACGGTCTAGTAACAGGAAGTCAGCACCGACGAAGGGCACCTTGATCACGCGCCTCTCTCGTGTGCTTACGAGGTAACGCCGCCCCAGGCGTCGCTTAGCAGGCAACGCTCTGGAAAGTTCCATGCCGCCCGCACGGTTTGCTCGGTCCTGACCAATCAGGGCGGAGGAAGCCGCGTGGTGCGTCGAATATAGCCGACCGCCCGTCGCCGGGCCCGCTCTCTTGTATTCTTGCTCACCCGCGAGTCGGGTGCGCGCCCCGTAGCATTGAACATCTCCCGCTTCTCCCAGTGCTGCGGCACTGTGGACTTAGTTTTGGCAGACAACAACTTTCGGTAGCTTCGCGAACAGTGTTCACCAAATTGTAAGCTCTGGCTCACCCTTACCTCCCTAGGCCTATGTAGCCCCGTTCAACATGCTTTAGCAAATAAATGGCCATTCTCTAAAAATTACCATATTAATCCATGACGCCCACCGCCTGCCCATACGCCCATGCTGTACACAAATTTATAAAGATACGAATACTTTGTAGTTTGTTCTCTGAATATGAATGTCAGTTGTAACTTTAATCTTTTTCTTTTGTTGTTGTTCATGTAAGGTTAGCTGTTTGCTCCTCGTCTGCTATTTACAAGTTTCTGAATAATAGTATAGTGAAACAATTCGCCTTGGAAAAAAAAACTCCACAAGTGCAGTTAAATTTATAGTTCCTAGTCATGCCCTTGATTTCAGTGATCCAATCCTTGTAAATTGATTACTATGATGATACACACGAAAAAAATCTGAACAAGCAACAGCTACATGAATCTACACTTCAACAAATTCATCGTGCTTCTGATGACTTGATCATGGGGTAGGGTTTTCAGGCATTGCTTGAGGGAAGAACTCACAGCACAGTATACAGAACTGACACTCCTACCCAATAACAACAAAAAAAGAACATCAGGAGTCACCTGTGATTTTATAGGCAGCAAAAAGTTGTTGAAGCTGGATGTGGTAATCTGTCCATTTATCATGTTTCTCATCAAAGAACAGACGGCACTTGGCTATCACAATTCTGGGTTCACTCATAGTATTTTGTGATGGCTGTGTGTTTAGCAGTCTGTTAATGCTTCACAATATGGCTCAATTTCCACAAAAAATAATCGTAATTATGACGAAAAACACATTTTTTCATATTTTTCGAAAATACCAGACCATCACAATCCATAAATGGCCGACGGAGCTCATCGTATAAAAAAGACGCTTATTCACTAATTTACATCATATTTTCTTCATTTTCCCAGTATTTTCACGTTTTTTGAATATTTTCACTAATTTTCAAGTTTTTCACCACTTTTTCGAAACCGTTATTTATCTATCATATTGTAAAATTTCCTACCACTTCCCATGATATTTACTTGAATTTTATAATTTTTTCATTTTCTTAGAAATTGAGCCAGAACATATAAACTACATCTACTCCAAATTTCAAATTCAAAAACTGTACTGGATAAATTGATAAGAAAATTAAATATAAAAGTTCATCAAAAATATTTCAAGCAAAATATTTTTCAAATTACAAACTCAGTATCATGAAATTCTTCCTCTCTTTGTATCTTACATTAACATTTTCTTCTTCAAAAAATTGAAAATCACATCCAATAATTATTCTAAACATTTGATTGGAAAAATAATTTTAAAATCATTATGGACCTTCATACAAATTTTATCTCAATATTTTGCATGTAGTGATGTTATATAAATCATCTCATTCTAGCTCATTAATCTTCTTAACCAATGTTGCATTGTTTACACTGTTGAGTTTTTTAAATAAGGACTCCATCTATGGAGAAAAATTATTAATTAGAAAAATTTTAATTTATTCATCATAGAAATAAAAGTATTTTTTTAATTAAAATGTTATATGTTGTGAATGAACTCAAAAAAAAGAAATTGTAGCAAAAAATTCACAATCACAAAAATTAGAAATTTATAAAATTGAAGAGATAGCACATATGATATTCAATAATCTTTAGTTCTCTGAAGATGATAAATGGATAAAAGTTTCCTTTTTCGATGACAAAGTTGGAGAATATAATAAAAAATTAAGAAAAGATGATAATGTTAAAATATGTAAAAAAATTAGGAAAAAGTTGAAAATTATCGCTAGGATCACAATACGTTAAATTCTCTATTCCACTCATTATTATGTACGGAAGTGTATCAGGCTGTACATCAGAATTAAAACTAGGACATAATGTTATCAACGTTTTATTATTTTCTCTATGTGTCACGTTTATGACATACATTGGATAATATGTTATGCAATTATATGGACATACATCAGCATCTCTTTTCAGTTATAAAACTCATTTGAAATCACAAAGTTATATATATTTTGACATAATTATATGGTGCCTCTAAATTCCATATATCTTGTGGAAATAATTCGTTTCTTCCATTTTTCAAATATAATAATTGCAGTTTAACATGATCACATAATGATGAATCAATCAACTGATAATTTTTACAATTAGTTTGAAACATCAACAATATGTAAAATAAGTTATATCGAACTCCACTAAGTTACAATAATTTGTGATATCTATCTCTAAACATGGCACTCAAATTTATATATTCTCAACTTCAATTTTACCTTCTCCTGGTAATGTATCTTTATTTCAACGAAAATTTCACTATAATTGGCACGTTCAAACATAGCATAATTTGAAATTTAATTAGTCAAAATTACAGGAATACCTCATACCAACATTACTTCTTCACAGTCTTTAATAAACCTCCTAAAATCTCCACTAGATGTAGAACTTTGTTTACCTTACTCCTTATTTTAGCATTGTATGTCTTTTTATACATACTTCAGCAAGAGACAAAGTTAAATGTATTAAACCTGATGGAGAAATAAATCAATGTTCGAGGCTGGACTGAATGTTATTTTCTTTCCTTATGATTACAAAACCGATCAGCTTTCCTACACAGTTATCAATTAATTTTCTATTAGATTTTTCATCATATATCAGATAATCTGATTCAGAATGTGTAATAATTATAACATTCATGTAGAATTGACCATGATTTGGATATAGACAGCCATCAACAATATGAATGTTAATTTATACATTTTTATTAGGAATAGCAAATTACTTTTTCTTTTATAATTCACAGGAAAAGAATAAAACTGATAGTGCTCAATCTTGTTCATTTATAAAGATTAAAATTAATTGATTCATTTACAAAACAACTGTTATTGTAGCAGCTCTGAAATCAACAAAATGATCATTTTCTTCAGTAATATTTATTTCTAAATCCTGGATATAATAATGAATTCGAGTAAATAATGGATAACACAGTTCATAATTTATCGGTGCACCAAATTTAGTATTACTCTCAAATGAAGCAAAAATGTTAGTTTCACAATAAAAACAATCACCATTTTTATAAACATTCCATCAGCAAAATTAAAAATAACATCAGTTAATTCAGATTGTATCATTTTCTGAACATTATTAGTAATAATTTTTTTCATAGGCTGGATTAATTTTGTTATTAAAGTATAGCACAAAACCATCTTTCATGTCCATATTCAGATTAACATTGCTCTCAATAATAACTCTTAAATTCCATCCCCTTTAACTTGTATATTAGTCATCTGTATGAGTAAATATTTCTAATTTTTTGAACTATGTTGATCATCACAAATTCCTACTGTTTCTTCATCGTAATACAGTTATTTTTATTTTTTGATGTGACACTTGGACTTATAAATATTGTGTAACACCAATTAGTGCATGGTCTTATACATACAAGAAAGTTTTTCTTATGAACTGATGAACTAACCCTTGTTTGAAGTTAGCGACTGCCAGTGCAGTACTCAGACTGTGTCAAGCTTTCCTTTTATTACATATAAATTATTACTAATTAAATGAAAACAAATTGTGAGCCTAAAACAAGAATTGGAGAGAAGAAAACAGAAAATAAACACAATAAACTATTAGCTAATTCGATTTGATGATGATAATTGCACCAGCTGGTTGTTGAAAAACAACATTAATGATCGATAATTATGCTTTACTGAGAGGATGGGTAAAGTGTGATAAAATCATTTGTATATTTGTTCTAAAGGCTAACTCCAACCAAAATATCAAGAGCTTATGAAAGAATATAAAATGGTTAATGAGAATATTGCTATTTTTATTGAAATAACTATGAAATTATACTGTTGGATAAATGTGAAGGTAACTTAGTTGCTTTAGTAAATGATTTCATTCATAAAAATCAGTATGTATTTAGAGAATATTTTACTGTGGGTGGATATAAAGGAATAGATTGTTTTTATTTAGTTGAAACAAAAGACAACTAAATAAAAACAATCTCATTCTGGAAACGTCCCCCAGGCTGTGGCTAAGCCATGTCTCCGCAATATCCTTTCTTTCAGGAGTGCTAGTTCTGCAAGTTTCGCAGGAGAGCTTCTGTAAAGTTTGGAAGGTAGGAGACGAGGTACTGGCAGAAGTAAAGCTGTGAGTACCGGGCGTGAGTCGTGCTTCGGTAGCTCAGATGGTAGAGCACTTGCCCGCGAAAGGCAAAGGTCCCGAGTTCGAGTCTCGGTCGGGCACACAGTTTTAATCTGCCAGGAAGTTTCATATCAGCGCACACTCCGCTGCAGAGTGAAAATCTCATTCTGGAAAAGACAACTAAATAGTTAGTGAGAGATATACTAATTTTTAAATATGTTTAGACAAAGTGAAACAATTAAAATCATATTTACCAACAATCAGTAACTGAATATTTAATTTTTGATGATTTTAAAGAAAAAATAGTAGATACTGGAATGAGGAATAGATAGGACTATTTTACAATAGACATGTCAATGAAAATGTATGATGGAAAATACTGAACTAAGATTAAAGATTTCTCTTAATTAAATGGACTCGAATAAGGTATTAAAATCCATTAAAAACTATGCGGATCGAATTTTATGTGAACATAAAAAAATTTGCAGAAGCTCTTGATTATTCAGAGCAATATGAGTCATTATAAAAAACTAATCAATGTTGTACAGTTTGTCCATGATCTAATAATGGACCATAATATGGGCAAGTACTTGTTTTTATTTTTGTCTTACAAATGTAAAAGTAAAACACATTATTTTATTAATTTTTCTAAATGCAGGTATATAATTTCAGGTTTTTAAGACCATTTGTTGAAAATAGCAACTTTAAATAATTATAGGTATAAATTATTTAGTCATTACACATAAACATTAAAAATGAATACAAATTGCAAACATAAACATACAATGTAAACATAATATAAACCTAAACAACATTAACATAGTGTTATACATTACTAATAATTGCTTCATCTTAATTAAAAGCAAGCAAAAATATGATACAGAAATTGTTAAACAGGTTAAACGAAATAGAAAAATAGTTGAAGAGTTAAAAGAAGTTTTTTGAACATACAAGAAACAACTAGAACAGAATATGAGATATATGTGGAAGATGATGAAACCCATTATTGGTGCAATCGAACAATGCAAACAAGGAATTGAAGGTTTAGATGATAATGTTCTTAAAATTTTTGTAGTAAATCGAGAAGTTGAAAACAAATAGATCCATTACGATCATTAGAGAAATGTGAAACTTCACAACCAGTTAAACAATCTGATATACATTAAGTGTTTCAGAAATACAAGATGTACTGAAAAGAGAATAAAAATAGAGTTAAAAAACTAAATATAAGTAAACAATGTTGAAATATGTTAACAGTAGTTAGATAAAGTTGTCAGATCAAAACCTTTTGTTATGTTTAAATATATCTGTAATTAACCAGTAGAATTTGCTGGCGATATTTTAAAAGTTAGCGAAACAATGTACAGATTGATTGACGAATCTTTTAACTGATAACATGTACTATAGACGATTTTATTAAAAAACTTGATTATATTGATTTATCTACTTATGCAAATATATTATTTGATTCAGGAGCTCTATATCCTATTAAAAATCCTAACAACATAAAATCAAGTAGAGGTATTAAATACAATAATTTTAAAAAAAGGTTGTTGAAGTTTATATTCCAAAATTAACACCAGATAAGTCGCAATAAAGTACAGATGATTAAAATAACAAGAAAGTATGTGAAGGATTAAAAAACATACAGAAAAACCAGTTGAATACTTTTAGATGAATGATGAGGTTGAATTAATTGATAGATCAGTAGATCAGCAGTAATTCTTGGTGTAGAAATAGCTGGAAATAAGAATTATCATAAAGAAAAATTGGTGTACAAAAAGTTAACTAGTAACTCAATGATTTTATTATCAACAATATAAAAGGAAAGCTTCATGTAATTAGATTTATTATTAATTTACTGTATTCGTCTGCAGCTCGTGGTCGTGCGGTAGCATTCTCGCTTCCCACGCCCGGGTTCCCGGGTTCGATTCCCGGTGGGGTCAGGGATTTTCCCTGCCTCGTGATGACTGGGTGTTGTGTGATGTCCTTAGGTTAGTTAGATTTAAGTAGTGCTAAGTTCTAGGGGACGGATGACCATAGATGTTAAGTCCCATAGTGCTGAGAGCCATTTGAACCATTTTTTGAACTGTATTCATTTTGGAAACATAAAAACTGTAATAAACATTTAGGAAGTAGATTCATTAATAGGTTAAAATCTGAAATGCATTTACCTGATTATAATTATAGTCGTGCAGCAAGTAAATTAGCTGTGAGATTAGCAACATTAGATCAAGATAAATCTGATAGATGAAGTGTGTAAAAATGTAATACATCATACAGAGATCATAAGATTTCGAATCTATATATGAAGCAGATAAAGAACTTCACCAAATCGCAAAAGAAAGAATGTATGCTGAAGACACATCATTTGCAGAAAAGCGAACCGCAACGGCATTTAGAAGAACAATGTACGAAAAAACAAAATTAGGCATTGGAACTGAAACTGATAACAATGGATGAGGACTACAATTTTTTTTATTATTTTTAAACGATATAAATGAATAACTTCAACACATATGTTCTACTATCAAAACTAAAAAAGTTTTGGCAAAAGGTAAAGCTACAGCAATTAAACTGAAACTCAATAATGAACAGTGGACTAGCACTGATGATTATTTAACTGATGCTGTGAAAATAAAGAGAAGTAAGAAAACTGGTGAAAGTTTTCTTATAACATTACATAGACCTTTTATGAAAAAATGATTGAATATTTAAGGAAAAAGAAAGTAGGAGTAAGCTTAACAAAACATTAGGGAGGTGTCTTACAAATTTTACTAGCAGTATTTGGAGCTATTTGTTCATTAGATGGTGGAGTAGCAGCTATAACTAAATCAGTTCATCATTAACAAACAAAGATGAAGATTTAGCACAATAAAAAACATAATACAGCAGTAGCAAAGAAAGATGAATGAATAAAAAATTTGGAGAAATGGTTATGAAGTATGTAGTCCGTTATCAAATTTTCACCTAAAAAATTGAGTTAAACGATTGAAAATGAAACGCTTCTGTCGTGTTTTTCTGACTGAGGAATCACCTAACAGCCCAAAAATTTTTGAACGTGTAATAGTTAATATAGACACTTCAGAACATTGGTACACATTGGGTTTGTTCTATAAAACAACTAACAAAAAATGTTTTCGATTCATTTGCTGGTAACATACCAAAAGAATTAGTTAATCACTTGGGAAAAATGAGGTATACTACGATTTCGAGAGAACATAAGACTGTGAGGAATTAGTAAGTGGTCATTTGTGTTAAACCTATTATCAGATGGCTACACACTGAGGTAACAAAGTCGTAGGATAGCGATATGTGTATGTACACATGGCGGTAGCATCGCATACATAACGAGTGAAAGGGCAGTGCATTAGTTGAGTTGTCATTTGTACTTAGGTGAGTCATGTGACGAGGTTTCAGACTATTATGGTCGCATGATATGAGTTGACAGACTTTGAACGCGGAATGGTACCTGTCGCTAGACCCATGGGACATTGCATGTCGGAAATCGTTAGGGAATCCAATATTCTGTGAGCCACAGTGTCAAATGTGTGCCAAGAATACCAAATTTTAGGTATTACCTCACACCATGGACAATGGTATGGTCAACGACCCTCGTTTAATGAGAAAGAGCATCATCGTTTCCATAGAGTTTTCAGTACTAACAGATAAACAACATTGCATGAAATAACCACAGAGTTCAATGTAGGACATACGATGAATGTATTCATTAGGAAAGTGCAGCGAAATTTGATGTTAGTGAGGTACGACACCAGACGACTTAGGTGAGTGCCTTTGCTAACAGCATGACATCACCTGCAGCAGCTCTCCTGGGCTCATGACAATATTAGTTGGACCCTAGATGACTGGAAAACTGTGGCCATGTCAGATAAGTCCCGATTTGGTAAAATCTGATGGTAGGACTTGAGTGTGGCGCCATGAAGCCATGGACCCAAATTATCAACAAGGCACTGTGCAAGGTAGTGGTGTCTTTATAATGGCGTGGGCTGTATTTACATGGAATTGACTGGGTCCTCTGCTGGCCAGACCGCTACGCTCACAGGTTCGAATCCTGCCTCAGACATCGATGTGTGTGATGTCCGTAGGTTAGTTAGGTTTAAATAGTTCGAAGTTCTAGGGGACTGATGACCTCAGAAGTTAAGTCCCATAGTACTCAGAGCCATTTGAACCATTTTGACTGGGTCGTCTGGTCCAACTGAATCTATCATTGACTAGAAATGGTTCTGTTTGGCTACTTGAAGACCATTTGCATTCACGGACTTCATGTTCTCAAACAGTGATGTCACTGGACCACGACTGTTCGTGATTGGTTTGGAGAACACCTGTATAATTCGTGCAAATGATATGGCCACACAGATCGCCTGACATGAATCTCATTGAACGTTAATGGGACATAATCATGAAGTCAATCCATGCACAAAATCCTACACCAGCAACATTTTCGCAATTATCGACAAGTAAAATGCAGCATGGCTCAGTATTTCTGAATGGGACTTCCAACGACTTTTTGAGTCCATGCTATGTGAAGCTGCTGCACTATGTCAGGCAAAAGGACGTTTGACACGATATTAGGAGGAATGTCATGACTTTTGTCGCTTCAGTGCAAATTGTATAATATTTTAAATTTATAAATGGACATATTTTGAAATAAAATAACACTGGAAAATTAAAACTAGAAGAATGAAGAAATAAAAATTGAAAGATGTAGTTAACAAAATTACAGCATTAACAATTTCTCAACTTTTACTGAATTAAAGGCATCAGTTGTTGAAAGCTAGAACAGAGTATTGTTGGATAAATGCGGAAAAATTGATGTTCAAGGTAATTACGAATGTTTTGTGAATGAAACCATGGTAAATGTAGACTGTTTTTTTATTGTTTGTACGATTGGTCAGTTTCGACCTTTGGTTATTTTCAAGCATTCATCTAAAGGTCGAAGTTGGCCAGTCGCATTGTTAAAAAAAGTAACCAAACCTATGTGGACCATATTATCATTCATAAAACATGCTGAGGCTGTGGACCACCACAAAAACAAAAAAAATTGAAGTAAGTATGAATATTCTGATTTAGTCATAAAACTGGTTGATGAATATAGTAATACAAAACATTTGACAATAATGATTAGACTTAAAGATGTAGATAATTTAATTTAACTCTGACTAAACTTGTATCTAATGGTATAAACTAGAATTTAAAATAGGAGATAAAGTGAGAATAAGCAAACTGAAAGGAATTTTTTAACAGGATTATACTGCAAACTGGTCAACAGAAATTTTTGAAACTGAAGATACGATATTTTCTGGTATAGTTACATATAAATTTAAAGATATGAAAGGAAATTTTTATGAGCAAGAGGTACAAAAAACAAAATATCTCGTAGCCTAAGTTATAAACGAAAGATTGTAAAATCTATGTTCAATAGTTAGGATTTGATCCCCTATATAATAATTGGACAAATAAAGGTTAAATTATGATATAAAGTTTTTATGCACTATCAGTTTCTTCTATCAGTTCTTTATCCTGATGATAATGTATCTATCTTTATTAATCAGTTGACTGATAAATATATGAACTATTTACTTGATGTACATTGTTTGGTTATGAAATAGGTATTGATTATAAATATTACAAACAACAGCTAAAACAATATTGACTGCAATCAAACAGGCTAATACACGCACTTACATTTTTTGATAAGTACTTCCTTAATTAAATTAGTTATAGATCTCTTTACGTTTATTTTATAAGCATTGTTGTGTAAGTGTTGTTCAGAATCTCTTCTTACCATTTTATCTTTGATAGGATGTATTGAATAACATTCCTTTACTGTTAGCTTTATTTATTCTTCACTGAGACTATCTAAAACAATTATAATAATTATCACATTATTAACTATAGCTGTTACTATATGAATGGTGATAATTGATTGAATATATTCTGCTGATGTTAGAAGATTGTCATATAACTTGTTTTTAGTTTCATAACTACTTTGTTCATATTCATTTAGCATCACATTATTTTCAACATCAACAAAGCAATATAAATTATATTTAATGTCATCATATCTCATCTTGTAGAACTGTTTATCTTCTTCTATTCTAA
The DNA here is from genome assembly GCF_021461395.2 of Schistocerca americana. Lineage (NCBI taxonomy): Eukaryota > Metazoa > Arthropoda > Insecta > Orthoptera > Acrididae > Schistocerca > Schistocerca americana. The sequence goes on along the minus strand of NC_060130.1, from coordinate 651,730,913 downwards.
ACGTTTGAGAGCAGGTGTAATTTTTCCAGTTAATTTATAACTGATATGTACTTTGATATGTACTTAATGAAATTTACTATCTGGTTGTTCATCAATATTGTATATAGATGACCTTGTTTTACTTAATTTTTAGTTGTACTGTTAACTTTAAAGAACTGATCTTTTTGAAGTAGATCTGTTGTAACTATATATATTACATCTTTCAACTTTCTTTTAGATATTTCTATAGTTTTCCATTCTTAATTTCTTAATTTTGAATTCTAATCTTCTAGTTCTATGGCAAGTTTTTGTTCTTGCTTTTCTTCTATTTTCAGTTCATTTTCATATTCGATTGTAGGTTTTCTCTTTCTTTTTCTAATTTATATTCACCATGTATTCTAATCGAAGGTAAATCGTCTTTGTAAACTATTTTTTAAATTTTTGATTCTTCTTTTTTTGATGATAGAATAAGATTATATATGCCTGACTCTTTACCAAACGTAGATGACTTTTTGTTTCTTATCAGTTCCTCGCTCATCAATGTTTTTATATGCTTAAACAGTTTTTTCTGTTTAAGTATTTTGCCAACATCTTAAACTTTAAACCTAGGATTATTATTTCATTAATTATGACTAATACTTGTTTATCATTATTTATAAGATTATTGTTGATGCTGTCTAAGAATGACTCAATTTAAAAGAAAATTTTTTTACTAGAAGTGGTTTTTTCCATCAATATTGTTTATTTTTTGTTACATATTATTTTTCAGCTGCAACTTATAATATCCATATATAGTACATTGCACAAACTTGAACATTTCACTACCAATAAATGTTTTATCTTACAATTTTTTAATTTAATGTAAGCAATTAAAACTAAAAAGTTTAAAATGTTCACAATTGACAAATCAATTAATAATTTTAGTATACAGAACAATACAAAAGATGATGACAGGACAATATGCCAAAAATGTCAATGAGCATAATGAAAACCAATATAATAAGTCAATAATTTATGTATTTGGAAAATATATTTCTGCATATTATCATATTAATAATCTAAAACAAAATGATGAACATTCCAAAATATTGTCAGCGATGAAAAATTATGATGTTGAAGAACACACTGGACATGAACATGTATTAAATATAAAGAAATTAAAGATTTAATTTGTTTTCAAAGTCCATCATGTAGGGCCAAACATTTAGGTAAATTTTAAAAATGTAATCAAGTATATGCCAAAAATAAGAAACCTTGCCCTAAAAAACTGCCCCCAGTTAAATATAATTTAAAACCATATTTAAAAACCTTAGCTCAAAATAGCACATTCACAGAATCATTGATGATTTTTGTGAATTGTGCCAAATTATGGGGAACATTCTTTATTAATTATTCGATCAGCGAAACAGTGAAAAAAGTTCGACAGAAATGAAGAATATTTTGTGATGTAATCAATTGGCACTTTGGCATTACCAATTTCCAATAGCTGTTTTTAAAATTCAGCTGGCATATCACATCATAGATGTGTGTGGATTAAGGTCTTTAATATGTATTTATGCGTTCATTGCCAAAACCATGATGTTTTGAGGCAAGCCTTGAGTTCATCAGCCAGTGTTCATTTAGGTATAACTGGTAGATTCTGTTGGAATTTGCTTACTAACAAAATGAGGGCTCATCCGAACAGTTGTGCATTGGAATGCTGGACATTTGCCGCACCAGACATTTGCCACGCCGGACATTTGCCACACTTGCTCCTTCGCCAGGTAGCTTGAGCAGCGATCCCTCAGGTAAGGGACGCCCTTCCCCATACTACCTCTGTCCGCTTTCAAACCGCCGCCTCCACATCTTACTCGATGCAACCAGTACATAAGGGACCTTCTTCTTCGACATCTTGGCCAAATACAGAGCTTCTTTTCCGAAATAGAAATATTTTTAACTTTTGGGAAACTAAAGCAATACTGACGATTACGTCAGTATGTAATTAGTTCTGCCAAGTATAAATATAGATTCCTCTGCTGTATAGCAGCTTCCTTTCACACTTACTGATTGCGATTGAAACAGTCCATCTGCATGGGAGCAACAAGAAAGGAATGATGTAACGAGAATGCGAATGTATGCTAATCATTTCTTTTCGACCACTGCATTTGTGCCTACTTTAATTACTACAACTGCATACCCAAAAGACAATAGGGAAAGAATAAATGGGTATGTGAATGTTTGAAAAGAAGAACGACATACTCCATATTAATTTACTCTCTAGAAACATTAGTTAATAAAGTGTAGCAGGACAATGTTCAAAACATAATTGAAAACAAACTCATTAAATAGAGATAAGAAGATCTATGATTGACATATCATCTAAAGTCGACTTACAATTTTAAAATTTTAGAAAAAAGGAAATGAAGTAATACAGAATGCTACGCTTTTAACATACGTTGTTATTCTACATTGTTTACCTCTGGTATTTACAGGGTCACAGAGAAAGCATCTGAGGTTCCGGAGGGAAAAGGCGTAACTGTAATTATCTGCACTACAACAGAAACAAGGAGGACAACTTAAGGAAAAATAATGTAAGCTCACAATTGACTTTGAAGCAGATAGTACCTGTGACTTAGTATAGGCAGAGGTTATATTCGACAACTGGAATAAATTAATAACTGTCTCCTTTTACCGACCCCCTGTCTCAGATGAAATAGTTGCAGAACAGTTCAAAGAAAACTTGAGTCCTATCACAAATAGGTACCCTACTCATACAATTATAGTTGGCAGTTACTTCAATCTGCCTTCTGCATGTTGACAAAAATACATTTTCATATACCCTATCGTAGATAGAAAACAGCTGTCGTAATTGTTCTAAATGCTTTTTTTTTAAATTATTTTCAACAATTAGTTGACGAGTCCATTCAAATTGTAAATGGTTACGAAAACACACTTGATCTCTTAGCCACAAATAATCCTGAGTATCATGACGGACACAGGGATTAGTGAACACGCAGTTGTAGTGAGGCTCACTACCGTAACAATGAAATTCACCAAAACTAAATGCAAAATATATCTATTTATAAAAGCAGCTAAAATTCGGGTGACATCTTCCTAAGAGATAGTCTCCAATACTTTCGAACTATGTAAATGATGGCCATATGTGGCTTAAGCTTAAAGAAATAGTATCAACAGCACTCGAGGTATTCGGTACACAAAACACGACAGAAAGCTGTTGCAGGAGCACTGCAAAAGGCACGTTTAATTTAGACGAATGCAAAATCTCCAAGATTGGTGAAGTTTTACTGAGGCTCGAAATTTGGTGCGGATTTCAGTGCGAGATGCATTTAATAGTTTCCACAACGAAACTCGTTCTAGAAATGTGGCGGAAAATCCAAAGAGATACTGGTCCCATGATAAGTAAACCAGCAGAAAGGCTCAGTAAGTACCTTTACTGCGCAACAGCGACGGTAATGTTACTGATGACTGTGCCAATAAAGTGGAGTTTAGTAAATGCATTTTCCGAAATTCCTTCACCACAGAAGACGAAATAAATATTCCAGAATTCGAAATGAGAACAGCTGCAAACATAATTTAGAAGTAGATATCCCTGGTGTTGCAAAGCAACTGAAACACTGTCAGTGACAGAGGAAATGATCAAATATCTTTTCAAAAAGTCTCTAATGTATAAGAAAAGTAGGTCTAATACATTTGATTCTCATGTTCTTTAGTAACAATTAATTTTCAGTAGTAATCTCCTTGCTTTTACTGACCTATTTAAAAATAATCAACAATTTAATAAGAAATTTTAATTTTTAAAGGACTATATCTAAATGTACTTAAGTAGATTTACATCTATTATAAATATTTGTAGATAAACCTAAATAAAAAATATTTGAGGTGCCAAAATTGTCAACCTTTAGATCAGATCAGTTTTGGGGTGTCAATTTTAGGTGCAATTCAAAGATTCAGTTCCCATTTTCTTTTACAAAAGCGTATACTATCAGTTTAACAAACCATGATATTTTAGGTGATAGTTGCGATTCTGAAGCTTCAGAAAATTATTATAGAACTCACAATTATTTAATAGTATGGTCATAATACTGGAAGGTAGGAAAAAGTTATCTTAACGTGACAACAATAAGGATACTTTTGTTAGGCTTGAAACACTTTTTAATTTTTGCATTAAGGGCTGATTCGCACCACACTTTGCAGAGGCTTTGGACCATCAAAATGATAAATGACCATTTACCATTCTTGGTGTGTAAAATCAGCCTAAGCACGCTGAAGTAATGTACACTCTATTTACAATTACAACTTAATATTAGCTCCAATAATGCTGCTTCAATGTTTTGATAATTTTATCTCAGTAATCTGCGAGGACTCAGTGGTCTTCATAATTTAAATACATTATTTTTAACGTATTTTAGCTCAGTTTCTAAATATGGGCAATGTCTTTCAAGCAAGGCCTAATGTTGACTGTCTCTTCATAATTCTTTACGATTCTCTCTATGCTGTCGTCCAGCTTCAAGTACTACTGCTTCTTCTTCTTACCTTCAAGATTCATTTCCAATTTCATGTGCATGCAGTTTGTGAGCTCTGCTTCCTTTTCCAAGCACTCCACCAAACAGTTGATTCTAGGGTGAGGGTTTCCAATAATACTAATTATTTTGTTGTGCCACCCTTCAACAGCATTCGTCGTTCGGTGCCTTTTTCCGTAACAGTCCCACATTTCTATTGTGATATCCTCATTCTCTAGCCAGTTATCCACAAAGTAGTCAAAAAATTGAGAGAACCTTCCGTTATCAGGAGCTTCTGCATGAATCTCAATCCATCCATTGCTTACGTCCACCGGTTTTACAACTGCCAGCGCTGCACATGTGCTGACGTGAAGTCTTAAATCCTCGTTCTAGCGGTCCTCCTCAGTTAGACCGAGAACTCGAAATCTTCTCCATAAACTTTTCTTCATATGGAAATAGAATCCATTTATTTCAGTTGTGGGGAAAACTTGACGAGTGGCCGGTATCGTAGCTGCCTCTAAGTCCACCTTTAGTTGTTTAGGACACCACTCAGAGACTGCCTTTTTTATGAAACGAAACAGACGAACATCTGTGTCTTTCTTCTTATTAGGGAGCAGTGCAAATACAGTAGGAAGAATGTTTGTTTCTTTAATCGGGCCTCCTAAGTCTACGTGTATGATGTAGATCTGTGCAAACTGCTTGCTGCATCTCTTAAATGTTCCATCCATAAAAAAATGGGAACATGTTTTTAAACTTTCTTTTCCTTTGCTTCCACTAAAAATCATTATTCTCACCTCTAATCTATCGTCTTCCAGAAGAAAACCACTGCCATCTCCCATTTTTAATAGATCTTCATGAAGATAAATTTCATAAGAATTCTTAGGCTCTTGTTGGTTCCCTCGCTCTTGACTCTATCGACGACGCATGGTTCTCTTCATGGTTTCTGAATTAAGCATCACTGTAACAAAGTCATAAACTTTATTATGTAGATATCCCATTTCATCTGGGTATATCTCCAATAACTGTGTAGTTTCTTCTCGGACATTCTCTTCGCCTCTTTCCACTTGCTTTCTCACTTTCAGAGCCGCATCGTCAGGTGGTCCACAGAGAAGTTCTATTATGTTCAACACTTCTCTGTTCCTCGAAAGCCGCTTTCCCTTGCAATGATCCGCTTTTCGACGGAAGCACATCCATGTAACAACACCTTCTTTAGATTCCCTCTGTTTAAGATACGTGTAACATTTGTAATGAGCAGGAGGCCTGCCCTTGTTCGTTGCAATAACTTCCATACTGATGGTCATGTTAGGAACTTCGAAAGCAAACTGGGCGGCTGGGTGAGGAAAAGGCGGGGGGGGGGGGGGGGGGAAGAAAAGGGACCCGACCCTTCGGAGCAGGTAAAATCGTGGCAAATGTCCAGATTGGCAAATGTCCGGACACTGTGCATTTCCTCGTAAATCTTGAAGATCCCATCAACCTCTTCAAGCGATTTCTTGTGTTCCATTGTGCAACCTTCCCAGAGAATCAGTTAGCAAATTTGCAATACTTTTGCTATTTCAGAACCTTTTGTGATACTACATGTTTGAGTCTCTGCAAAATATATATTCAAAGGCAAATTGAGCACCAAATGCACTGCCCAGCCATCGTCGAATAATATAGTTCTAGTACTTGATGACACAAGGGACCAAAGCAATTCCATTTTGAGAGCGAATTTTAGCTAACAGCAAAATGATAAGGAGCTTTTTTCTGTTCTGCTGAGAGTATCAAGGAAAATTAGACAGCCACTACCATTGGCCACCACACTTGTAAATGTTTCGTAGGTCAACTTTTGATCTGCAAGCAAGAGTTGTTCATTTGATATGACAAATGCATGAAAGTCATCAGTATTGAATTGTTATTCTGTCAATAAATCTCGATCATATTTGTCATACACAAAACGTTTTGGTGCAACAACATCACGTTGAATAAGTGCTTAATTGTTGATGGTTTTCTATAAAAGTTCGAAATAAGTTGTTGCCTGTTATTCTATAAAAGTTTCATTGAAAATCCAGTCTGGAAATAGAATGGTGTCAATGTTCCTCATCATATGACTACATTGGAAAATATCTTCACTCAAGTCCTTTCCGAATTTTTCAAACAGATCGTTTGGCTTGGATGGAGACCAAGTGGTAAAATGGTAGCGAATAATTTTCGTATTTGTCACAGATGACAGCTGACAGAGGCATCCACCGACGTGGTTTCCCAATATAGGAGATGAAATGTCAAAAATTGTAGCATTTTCTTTCTTACATTCGGTTCTATTGTAAAACTGATATACTGTTTCTACAAATTCTATATAGATACAAATCTTCTCCAGAAAATGCTGCGTATTCTACAAAATGCCGCTTGTAAATCAGGCTATTAATTTTTGAGATTATATGTTCTGAACAGACAGACAAACATTAATTTTTATATAGATAAGGACTGCAGGATGCCAACCTATGCTCATTGACTCCCCAACTTTACAACTCCAACCACAACATCACAGTGAAGACATACAGCTCTCAACAGTATTATCATTCATCTTAGGATCTCCGTAACGCTTTTACCGCCAATGTGTCATTAACTTACATTTCATTGTAGTTAATTGTACTAAGAGTGGAATTTTTGTGATGAATCTACAATGTGCTGGCATACTATCATAATACACAACTTGTAGTATGAACACAATGAAGTATGACAAAATCCAACTTGGAATCTGATTACTGTCGAGTTTCGTGGAATCATCAAGCTGCACTACGACTTCATGAACGTTAGCCAATAAACCCAGTTCCTTATTATCCTCGAGATGGAGTAGGCTGCTAGATTCCTACTTTCCACAACGATTTTAAAGCCAATTACTTGGCATTCTCGAGATGTAGTAGACCGCTAGACCTCTACTTCCCACAACAATTTTAAAATTCAAGCAATAATCATTGTTTTTCAAAGTTCGTCTACAATAAATATTATTGCATTATCACGTGAATAACAACCTATCGCTTTTGACGCTAGCAAGAAAACTAATCGCTCTCAATTCGTTTGGATCATTCCAGTGAACACAGTCGATATCTGCTGGCGATTAATTCGACATCATCTTCCATTGTGAACATCATCTTCTTCGTTGTAATCACCCACTTCATCACAATCATCATTATCGTCGTCATCATCATCTTCATCTTTGTGATCATCCACTTCTTTGTTATCATTAACATCATCATCATCATCATCTTTCTTATCATAATCAGACTCCTCGTTTCCTCCAATATCATCACCTTCTGCTTTCATGAAAACATTGTTTCTTTAATGACTCATCTTGTTTATTTTGCCATACCTTCTTCATCTTCTTCTTCTTCTCCTTCTTCTTTGTCACAACATATGGTACATGCTCGTTCCTTGTTTTTTTTTATTAGTACCACTGCATCTTGGTGGAGTCATTTTCTATGACATTCTTTGCACAATGTCTGAGTGTCTTTGCAAGAACAATTCTAGCTACTTCTTACCAGATTTTCCATCTCTGAATCGAGGTTCCGGCTTCAGCTGTGCCACTAGTTGTGGACAAATTGTATGAGTGGACTTCTGATAAGAGGGAATCTATTGTTTTGACTCTCTAAGATCTGCTTAACTGACTGAGCTTCACAGTCTTCACCCAGTATACAAGAGGTACCCACCTGTCTTTGAACTGGATATCATCCACGATTTTCATATGTCACAGTTGTTTTGGGAACTTATACAATTTACTGGCATTTAGCATGGGCATCCCATTTTTACAGCTTCCAAAGCTTGAAGCATTTGGTTTTCTTTATACCTGAGAATCTTCTTTCCCTTTTCTGTCCTGTCCCCATGTCAAGTTACAGTTGGAAACCTAACACAAAACATTATGCTGAGTAGACGAGCACCAATGAGAGGGAGGGTGTGAGGGGTGGTAAGCTGGGGACAACATCCTGGGGCCCAAGCCTCATGTGAGGCACAAATCACTCAAGGGTTCAGATCACCTGGTGTGCTAGTTGGCAAATATGAGACTGCTATTGTAAAATAAATTTTGTATCATATAATAACCAAAAGAACATTACCCCAGTATCAGCTTAGCCAATCTAGCTCTTGCTAGATTTCTTCGCTTTCACGATTCTTTCAGCGTAATTGCATACAGTTTTGTTTTGTGTTTAATCTTGAATGCATAATATTTTGTTCAGGCATTGTGCACTAAAACCACATTGTAATGGGGTCGAAAATGTGCTTTCTTTAAGGGGAGGTTTACTATCTTTGTCTCGAATAAAGCATGCTCTTTGAGAATTTTTTTTCTGGATGTGTTATAGATATCAAAGTCAAATTTGCTCAAAAGTTTTATTGATATTTCCTCTACAAACTGGAATTTTTTCGACCGGAAATGTCGAAGAGCAAGGGCGGAATTGCCGTCTGAACGAAACAAAATTTCCATGTAGACCTCCACGCGCGGTATGTCACAAGTCAGCCGGCTCGTTTAAATCAAAATTGAGTTGACTTTAGCGAAGTATATAAGACTCTTTAGGAGCTGTACCTCGATTAAGTTATTTTGACCATTTGAAAAAATAGGTTTTTTTCATCGATTTTTCGACTTTGTAGACCAGGTAAAAATATTTATAGTTTATGGATAGGAATAAAAGTGGTGCAACTCCTAGACAATTTAGTTTGCTTCGTCGGAAACAAATAATAATGCCAATCGGTTCAGTAGATTTGACGTTACCATACCACGCGATCAAAAAAACGTCATTTCGAGAGAAACGCGTTTGAAGTTTTAACTACATATAAATGCAATATTATGCAACGTACGTTCAATCTGCTATTCCCGGTGCACAAAATAGTCCTTCCTCTTCTGCATAGAGGGCGTTCTGCTCGGTCTGGGCCATCCCGTGCTGCTCCAGAGCCCCTCGTATGGCCGGTGACAAGCGGTTTTCGGCCGCTTGAATCCGTTGGTCGTCCGAATGCTTGGCGAACTGCGTCGAATAGAGTCCCAGGGCGACGTCCATCGTTGTCATGGTCTTCAAAATTGCTGAATACCCTTCGTTGAAGCCGCTCACTGACAGGAAAGTCGCAATCCCCATAGTCTTCGCATCAGAATGCAAATGCCTGGGGGCTAACTTCCAAACACATGCGTTCAAACTTTCATTTGAATTTTACGTGTTTACTTCCAAGCACCGGTACAATAACTCATCCTCCAAAAGAAAACAACTGGTGCTTGAAAAAGGCGAATTTCAGGCAGGTGCAATTTTTTTGTTCAACTGTGAATAACAAACATTTCCATTCCGTATTCGGAAAAACCGTTTCAGGGTGGATTCTAAACATTTTTATGGATCCAAAACTGCAATTTAAAAAAAAATCGGTGTTTTGAACCAAAAGATAGTAAACCTCCCCTTAAATGGTGTTGGAAATCCTACCAAAACATTTACCCAATAAATGTACACAGCAACAGGTGTTAAATGTCGTTGTAATTAGGTAGGCTTGCCAACAACATTCAGAGAGAAGGCACTTTTGATTCCATCATAAGAAGGTTTTACACGAAATATATAGAAAATATTTTGCATTCAAGAGATCTGTATACAGTTGTCCTAGAAGAATCGTTAAAGTGAAGAAATAAAATTACACGAAAGAGGTACACTGGCCATGTTGATGCTCATATGTGTAACTTGAACTATTGTTCTTTTGTTTGTTCGTACACAGAATAGCCATCTTATATGGGACCTCTCATGTTACTTGATGTGACATAATTTTTTGATCAAAGAAGCTTGGCCTTTAGAGGTTCATCTCACAAAACTGGTGATGCAAATAATAGAAATTTCCTCAGCATATTAGAGCTCTTGATTCACTGTGATCCAGCTGTTGCAAATACATTTGCAAGGTCAGGGACAGATAAGAAGCTGGAAATCGTTTAAAAATTATCTGTCAAGTAATGGAATGACTACAAGTTGTGCCTATCACGTCAGGAGTGCCATCTTCTAACAGAGAGAAAATCAGATGTACTATCCTATTATCGCTGACACGACTCCTGATTCAAAACACATTATTATTTCTCATTATAATACGCTGCGGTTTAAACTAAGAAATAATTTGTAGTAGGAAAGCGATAAATATGAGAGAGTTGGGGTCTATAAAATACCGTGTAACACGTGCAAGGCAAGCTATGTAGGCCAAACTGGTAGGTCCTTTAAAGTACGTTACAAAGAACATAGCTATGCTTTATGGCTTAATAATTTCGAAAAGTCAGCTGTAGCCACGCATATTTGGGAAACAGGACACCCTATGTTGGGAATAGATCAGGATCTCGTTATTTTACATACACAGGACAAAGGCAAAAAGCTGGATCTACTAGAACAGCTGGAAATTACGATACACAGCGTGGATAATCAGAACACACTGAATGAACAGCTAACTGGCGATACAAATAACTTTTTCAAACATTTCACTGGTTTCTTTTAGTAACTACATTTTTAGCAATTGGCAGGATACCATCATTTCATGAGGTCCTTGGAACATGTATACGTTATCTGTTTGTATAGACATCTCTGTGACTTCCTTGTTTACTTAGGCGTGAGCTCATTCGCGTTTCAGTGTCGTGTTTGGCTACATGGTGTGTGGTATCAACGAAGACGCACGGGCGGTTTACGACGATAGAGGAGAGAGCCATGTGGTTAGATGTTGAAAACCATAGGCGACACCATTTTAGAGTTTTTTCTATTTTGACGACTATGTGGAGTTGCACTTTGGAAGACACGGCTGCAACAAGGGAAGTAGCCATGATGTTTTAATTTTATTATCAATTTTATTGTGCCTGGTGCATGTTCCATTTTAGCGAGTTTTAACAGGTTCTTTTACTTTTTATTATTCTGATGATGGAAGCTTGACTTCCAAAACGCGTCAATCTTAGTGTTTTACACTGTAAACAAGTGGATGAGCCGATATATTTTTTACATTGACATTCACAACGACGACCTCTCATCCAGTATGGATAAAATCAAAGTTCACTTGGATGAGATTCTCGTTGCTGTTGAAACCCTCAGTAAGTTAAATTTGTCAGCTGAAACACGTTCTCTTATACAGGATGTTTCGGATTATGTCAGATCTTTCAAGATTTAATCATGGCATCAAATTGACTAAGTTGTTGGTACCAACTGATTACAGGAGCAAATTAATACATGCTTGAACTACCAGCATAGATTTCGATGCAAGAGACATTGAGAGCATATTAAATTACTTAAAACATCTTCACAAAAATAGAGACGCCATCCTCCCTGAATCTAAAGTTGTTGTCAGTGCAATACTACCGATCCTGAATTTCTGGAGGAGTGCATTAAGAAGAGGAAGTCATTTCATGATGAAACTGGGAATGAAGTGGTGAGATCTGAATTCAGAAGATTTCTTCAAGATAATTGCTTTTTCATGTAATTATTGACAATCTAGTGTCTAACTTGGAAAACAAATACGAAACAGTGAAGGGTTCAGATGAAACATTTGTTACTCAAAGAAGGTGGCTGTGACTGACGATAAGGTCATTGAGGCATGCAGCTTATTTATCAAAGAATACCACAAGGATCTCACTCCAGATATAGAAGAAGAAAATAAATACAGGATGTCCCACTCAAACCTCCCTGATTTCAAAGACCCAGAAAAAAAAACACAGCGGATATGACAATGAAAAATGCACCACATTGTAGAGCATCTGAAAGAATTTATTTATTTATCATCAATACACCTCTATAAGTGAACCATTTGTAGCACGAAGAATATCTAGTCTATGTTCAGTTTATTGCCAAGTTCTTTGTAACATTTCCTCTGCTATTGTTGGAATAGCATTAGTGATACAATGTCACAACGTGGGAATATCGTCCACTTCGGTCGCATACACTTTGTCCTTCATGAATCGCCACATGAAGAAATCAAGTGGCGTAATGTCGGATGAACAGGGTGGCCAGGCAATGGGTCCTCCATGTCCGATCCAATGATTGGGAAATTTTTCTATCCAGGCACTTGCGAACAGCCATTGACCAATGCAGCGGAGCTCCATCTTGTTGAAAAATGGTGTTGGGTTGCAAGTCTTGTATCTGAGGCTACACAAACTGCTCCAAGATGTCCAGATACACTGACCCATTCACTGTTTGTTCTGTGAAGAAGAACGGTCCAACAATCCTGTCATGCATTAACCCACACCAGACATTTAGTTTAGGGCTATCACGAACATCTTCAATAACGACGTGCGGATTTCGCGGACCACAAAGTTGAACATTATGCCTATTAACCCTTCGTGATAGATGAAAGGTTGCCTCATCTGAGAATAAACATCTTTCCAGGAAGCTGGTATCCATATCAATACGTTGCAGCATATCCGCAGCAAACTGTTGTCAGCGTGGTTTGTCGTTTGGCATCAGATGTTGCAGAATTTGCACTTTGTAGGCACACATACGAAGACGCTGGTGGATTACACGATGCAATGTTGATCGAGGTACATCAAGTTGCCTAGATGCTTGACGAATTGACTTACGTGGGCTTCTGAGAAACGTTTCTCTGATGTCTTCCACTGTCTCTTCTGAAACTCCATAACGTGCACTGCCAGAATGTTTCAGAACACTTCTTGTTGCCAGAAACTTCCTTTACCATTGCTTGATTGTTTTCATATCAGGTGGATAACACTCATACATACGATGATAATATCTTTGCACAGTAATCGGCGATTTTGTTTCGCCAAACCACACTACTGCTTGCACGCGTTGCTGTGGAGTCTTACTTCATGCGACCATGCTGCACTCTGGCTACGATACTTTGGCACTTCTGATGTAGAAATGAATGGGACACCCTGTATTTGAAGACACTTCATACTTTAAACTTTGAATACATTGTTTTGGAACCATTAGACCTCTTGAATAAGGTGCATGAGCTTAAAATTCCAAGCTTATTTCCAAATGTATATGTAGCTCTGGGCATCTCTTACACTCTTCCAGTGACTGTAACTGAGGCAGAAAGTTCATTCAGCACTCTTACATATGTTAAAAATTATCTCAGATCAACTATGTATCAACAAAGTTTCACATATTTTTGGGACCTTGGCAACTGAATGTAATATGGCAACAATGATTTTATCTTGGAACTCTTCCAATTGGTCCGTGTTTGCATAGAGAAACAATAATATCAGAAAATTGAGTCTGCCTTGATGCAAAATGCCTTGTTATTCGTTTATTTCTTTAGTCTCCCACACTAGTTTTGGCGACAAATATCACCACCATCAGTGGTTTTTTTAAATCTAAAACATGCAGAAAATATCAGGGTTATACAAGCACAGTAGCACATTATTACATTTTTACTATTTGTTTCTTAAAATATTGTTTTCTATGGATACTTTTATACTACCTTATTTATTGCATATTACAGCATGTTTTAAGCAACAGAAAAAAATGCACAGAAAATATGTCGCAGACAGTGACAATAATTGCTTAAAACATGCTGTAACATACAATAAATAAGGTAGTATAAAAGTATCCATAGAAAACTATATTTCAAAAAACGAATAGTAAAAATGTAATAATGTGCTACTGTGTTTGTATAACCATGCTATTTTCTGCATGTTTTAGATTTTAAAAAACCCACTGATGATGGTGATATTTGTTGAAGAAACTAGTTTGGAAGAATAAAGAAATAAACGAATAACAAGGTGTTTTGTATCAAGGTGGACTCAATTTTCTGATATTACTGTTATAATATGGCAAGGCAACTAGGCTCTGATGATGTGATTCAAACATTTGCTGAAGAAAACATTCGCAAATCGCCATTGACAATGTTACAGGCAAGTAGGTTATAATATACTACCTGTTGCACAACTCATTATGGTTTAGATGCAAGCACACTGATCTGTATTTACTGAAATGTGTGGGCACATCAGGGAACGAGTGGGGAAAGAACACCTCATATTACAACATTACTGGAACCACACATTTCGTCAATTTACAACTCAGTATAATACTTAGCCTTTTGTTTTAAAGTGAAGTGAAAGTAAATTAAAGTAATCAAAAAGTAAATGGAGTGTACTTAAATTCTACACTAAATCGTTATTGTGTAACATCTGATGCTGAACTTGTAAGTTCGTTAGTTATACCAGTTCTCTCTCTTCCCATGTAGGTGTGGGTAAAGCCATCATCCAGTCTGCTACCTATGGTGATCTTGAGTTCCTGATAGCTGTCTTCATGACTACTTTTCAATCCAAAATTTTTTACTATTCTTTCAGTCTCTTACATCATGAAAGAGTCATGGTGCTGATATTCATTTTTGATATATCTAACCTTTGCACATTGATTCATGATTCATCCAATGGGTGTGTTAGCCCTTTCAAAGCTGCAGTGGGTAATTGGAGACATGGTTTACGATTTTGTTTTGTTTTACTACATTACAAATGATTTTGATTGTACTAGAACATTATACAAGCTATATTATAATAAATACAGGTATTTATAGTTTTCTGAAATAACAGATGACATGAAATCAAAAAAATCTCTTAGATAAGCGGTGTCTAGTAATGCATCGTTTTCATCTTATACTGGGATGAGGGAAACTGCCCCTAGCAATAAAAGTGCTGGAAGGACTTCGTTGAAAAAGGAGTGCGAAATTTAGAGGAAAATCTTAGCAGTAGCACATCATGCAAGTGTTTTACAAACTGTTTTCTTTCTACAAGATCATTATAACTAAATATAATGAAAAACTAAAACATATTTATAAAATGTTATTTAAATTTGTAGCTATCGCCGAAAATTCTATTTCTAATTTTGCGTGGAAATCAGAAACATGAATGTAGAAAATATGATAGGAAAAAATTTACATACTGGAGGCAGCAAATTTAACTTCCAGTGTCAGTTCTGCAATTAGGAAGCCTGTCCTTCTGAACTTTCCTAGAAAAACAATATTTTAATACATGAAACTAAATGAACAAATTTCATAAATATCTTCCATCACTTACAACAACAAACTAACAGCAATAGTTCGTTGTATCCATGGTGAGAATAAAATCTGAAACAAAAGGATACAAAATCTCAGTGATGAACACTGGCTGTTGTATAGAAAACGAGATATTTGCAGACACTGTATTATTGAAAACTGATGTTTATATTCATGTCCTTTACAGTATCAGATATTTGGGAACAGTTACTTTGATACTCTTGTTATAAACTTCCTGCTCTGTTGGAACACTTCATATGATTTATTAGGTACATCTGCTGCTAAATACAATGGAATAACCCATGACAGTCTGTATAATTTCCTGAAATGTTTACAAGCTCTATAATACACTGTAACACTGCGTCCAGCATGCAACCAAACTTAGTGCTGTTAATAGTGGCATGATGATACACAAATGTATACTACAACATGCTCTGATTCAATCCATTAAGTCATGAACAACTGTTAGTTCACTCGAATCCTTCTGTAATATCTCTTACCACAGTTTAAATTGCATTTTTGAACATATGTTTAGCATTTAATAAGAAAAACATATTTATTCTACGTTTCATTCCAGTCAATCTTTTTTGCGAGTAGGTGACAGGTTTCACATGACCTAACTGGAGCCATGGAGATGTAGATGTTTTGAAGTACCTAGTGTTTCCATCAAACAGTGTCACATATACCATGTCATTACTAGAATAGAGTCCAAATCCGAAAGCATGGTCGTCACTGAAGTGCAACTTTTGACATTGAAACATGTTTATTACGATCACCAATGGCAACCCGAACAGAACAGAACTGAACTCTTTGGACAGAGAGTGCTGTTATTTTAACAAACACTGAATATTCAACAATATACAAACATTACAGACATAAGAACTTTCGAGAATAATTCAGAAATGTTAAAGCTAAATAAAAAGTTATTGATGGTGGTTGTGTTTGAATGAGGACACACTGAGCGCAGCACACAAGCTAGTGACACTAAGTGTTATGCTGCACAATGTGCAACACTGCTCGTGGGAATACTGTACTAATAAAATAATACTTTCTTGCTTTTTGTGAAGCATAAAGTTATACATTCCTGAATATTTGAAGTAGGCTCACAATCTCTGCATCAGTTTTAAATTATGTCAAGCCTGACTTACAATTTATGCAGTTTTCTTCATAGAGTATTTCATTTTAGGTAACTGTGTCATGTGCTTGCACTCTGAGATTACTAATTAATATTGTCTGTCAGTTATTGAACAACATGAATGATAAAGGTCCCAACACAGTTGCACCTGAAGTTACTTCTGCATTGGCCAATGACTCCCCCTACCAAGAGGTTAAATTTCATTTGATGCTCTCTTTTCTACTTTGTACAAAATGTTTAATTTAGTTTCTAGTTTTCGTGATTTTTTTCACATTTAATGTGATAGACCTTAGATTTGCACTGTTAGTAAATGTGTCTGAATTTTTAACGGTTGAAATTTTGAAGGGTACGTGAAACATATGACTGTACCTGACATCTCATTCTGTAGGTTTCCTCATATTCTGACATAATCTAATGTGGGTCAGTACCAAAAGAGAATAGGAAGAAAAGAGTCTTTCTACTAGGTAGTAGTCGTGGGAGGTGTGTAGGTCAGATGGCACAGGACAGATTAGGGACAGAGTACAAGGTCATAAGTATAGTGAAGCCAAGTGCTAGCTGTAGCCAGGTGACAGAGAAAATAGGGAATGTGTGCAAAGGTTTTGGCAGAGAGGATCAGATAATTGTAGTTGGTGGTGTAGGGAACAGCCTGGCTAGGAACAGTAATTACAGCATTAGAGGTGACCTGGATGAAATTGTACTAGCAACTACACACACAAATGTGAGTTTTGTGGAGGCCCTGCAGTGCTATGACCAGACCTGGGCAAACACTGCTGTGAACCATGTGAAAACTGAGTTGAGAAGGCTGCTGATGACTGAAACGAAATTTCTCATACATGCAGTGCCAGTTGCTGCGGTTGGGAGTTTGGAATATACTAGACATGGCCCATATCTAAGTAGGAGAGGGAAAGATATACTGGCTGAGCCTCCTGCAGATAATATATAGGGGGCCACCATCACAAACACCAAGATCCCCATGGTTACTGGTGTCAGAGAGGCACCATTTTTAGGTTATAATCAGGATTCAGGCACCTTATTTTGAAAGAACTGAAAATAACTGAAGAGCCCACAAAATGCTTGATAATGCACAGAAAAGTAAGGTTAGCTTATATGTCAAAATATCAGAGGACTGACTAATAAGGTAGAAGAGCTTCTTGTCTGTTCGGAAAATTTAGAAAGCTACGAAAATTTAGACATCTTGAGCCTGTCTGAGCATCACTTAACCACGGGGTTAGATGAGTTACATATGAAAGCTTATACTATTGCAGCTTACTCATCCAAAAATAACATGGGAAATGGAGGAGTTGTTACATACATTAAAACAGAACACAAGTTCAGAAACATTGAGACAAGTAGATTTTGTAGAGATCAGCACATAGAAGTGTATGCATATGAACTAATACTAAAAAATAGTTTACTTCGAATTGTAGCTATATATAGATCCTCACTGGGAAATTTTTAACTGTTTATGAAGGATCTGGATTTTGTGCTGTGCTCTCTGTTAGGCAACAGCAAACAGTTAATAGTGTGTAGTGACTTTAATGTAGATTTTCTAAAAGATTCTGATAGGAAAGATGATCTGGAAACCTTATTTGGATCCTACAATTTGATCTCAGTAATCAACTTTCCAACATGGATGGATAAAGACGATAGTGTTTTCTTTGATGAAACTCAAAAGAAGAAAATAATTATTTGGCCAATAACAAATGCTCTCTTTGATCATGATGAGCAATTAGGATAAATAACATACTGTCTTACAGTATGAATCTTCCTCAGTGGAAATCAGAATAATTAATAAGTCCAGGTCAAGTGATTTTAAGAATAATTTACAGGAGATGGCATGTGATGTAATTTATATAGTACCAAATGCTGACATAAAATTTAATCTATTCCATGATAAATTCATATCATTATTTGAAAGTAACTTTCCACATAAGGACACTAAACAGCCATTTGAACAACCATGGCTCACTAGAAGGACTAGAGAATCTTGTGAAAGGAAAAGTGAAATGTATCTTTTAACAAGAACAAGCAGGGATCCTGCAGCAGTTGCACACAACAAAAACTACTTAAAATTACTAAGAATGTCAAATATCAGTACTTTTGACAACAGACTTAAGGTTATGTGGAATGTAGTGAAACGAGACACAGGACAACCAGCCACAGAACAAGACAACATCACTGCTGAACTGAATGGAAGTGCTAAAAATGGTGAGTAACAGGTAGCAAATCCATTTAGTAACCATTTCCTAAATATAGTAGAAAGCATAGGGATAAAAAGATGTATCACCAACTTCTCCTTCTAAAATTAAGAAAATTTATAATCTTTCAAAAATAAAAGCTCCAATCGAGTACTAAAAATTTGTACCCATGTAATAAGCACCATATTTTCTGAAATATGTGATGCATCACTAACTCAAAGTTTTTTCCCAGAGAGATGGAAATGTGCTTTTGTTAAACCCCTCTTTAAGAAAGTTGATAAGAGAGGTGTCAGTGACTACTGATTTGTTTCACTGTGACATCATTCTCCAAAATTTTTGGAAGATGTATTCTGGAATAGTATCTCACTTTAGCAACAATAGTATCTTTAGAAAATCACAGTTTGGGTTTCAGAAGGGGTGAGAATGCCATTTATACGTTCACTCACCAGATTTTATAAGAATTAAATAATAAAAAAATAGCGTGGGTTGGTATTATCTTAGACCTCTCGCAGGCATCTGACTGACTGAATCATAGCATTCTCTTAGATAATCAGACATTTTATAGAATTGATGGTATAACCAAGCAATGGATAATGTCATATCTAACAAAAATAATTCAAAAAGTTGTAATTAGTAAGTCAAGCAATATAGTCCAGAGACAAAATTCTGATTCGGGAGAAATAATGTAAGGCGTTCCCAGAGGTTGAATCTTAGGTCCATTACTGTTCCTCATATATCTAAACGATCTTCCATGTTTGTCGCCAGGGGTCCTTTCCTGCATCTTTCTGCCATTTTTGCGATCGGTTCGGTACACGAGTGCACCAAATGGTCTTGTTTCCGAAGGAGAGCCCCATCATTATTCTGTAAGCATTTCGGAAGCAATGCCCAACAGTTCTAGCGAACCAAAATCCTGTTGTCAGTTCTCCTCGCGCCAACCACTCACAAGCAATCTGCCTCAGATCCGCGCATGCGTACTTCAGCACCACAACGGCACGAACCCGAACCGGCTAGCAGCCGGCACAGGTACGATATTCTTCACAGTACCGAAAAGTGTGGTTGGAGTACATAATACTGTTCGAATTTCGCTGACGGTGTGCTTCCATGAATGCATGATAAAGATAGGCTATTGACTGTGTTCTGCAAACTGTCATAAATGTCACATTATGTCATTTTATTCTTATTCAAGTCGACGTCTTGTTTTCGATTTTACGTTTCGGAATATGAGTTGGGAATGGAGTGTAGTACCACATTGTACAATTAAACCTAAAGAAACAAACGAAAAATTCGTCATTTCTTTTGTTTTCCGTCGTTTCTTAGTTGCTTCAAAATTCATGGAGGTGTGTTTCATCCATGCAATTAGTTGCATAAGGGGAACATACCTCTACAAACCCAAAAAATTGTTTAAGAGAGTGTCAGAGGATAAGAAAATGCATAGAATGTAGTTTTAACTCACTCTTAGAGATCCAAATGATGAAATCTTACATCAACGATTTTGTTTTTAGAAACAAAATTTAAAAAAAACTCCTTTTCGAGAGCGTGTGGCAAGTGCAGCTATGAAGTTCGTTGTGCTTTATAACATGCATCTGACGACTCAAATGTGTGTGAATTCCTAAAGGACCAAACTGTTGTGGTCATCGGTCCCTAGACTAACACAGCACTTAAACTAACTTATGCTACGAACAACACACATACCCATGCCTGAGGGTGGACTCCAACCTCCGGTGGGAGGGGCCGCGCAATCCGTGACATCGTGCCTCAAACGACGCGGCTGATGAATCAAAATGTTTCATATATGGTGGTATAGTCTACAAACATTATGGACAGGATCTTTCATCTCTGTCTACTATTCTTAACGATTCGATCGCAGATAAATACGTGTGACAAGCAAGAATATAAAGACGATTCCTACAAGTTTCATTCGCACTAATTTAAGTTGTGCTCTTAGAGTCCTGTTTGACCACACACTCCGACGTCGCTGCATATTCAGAAAAAAAAAATTGTGAATTATTTGCGAAAAGAAAATATATAAATGTCACTGTCACTTGTTTCACGCACAGCAGTCTCGTCTTTTATTTCTTAAAAATTTGGGAGTCACGAAATCTGAAGATACTCATTCCTGAGAAGGCGCGCTCCAACGTGTAAATAACAACGAATATTTCAGTAAAATACTTAATTTTGACGATTAACGAAGTCTCAAATGTGTTACAAACACAAAATGGAAAAAAAGTTCGTACCCAGCGCTATGCGAACGCATGACCTTTCACGCTGCACTTCGTTGCGTTATCCGAGAGGCTATAACGACTCGCGTACCCTAGCTGCTTCATTCCGTATAATTCCAGTCGAGACAGACGCAGGCTGACTTCATCTCCGAATGATGCGGTGCTCCCGTAAATACACTCCTGGAAATTGAAATAAGAACACCGTGAATTCATTGTCCCAGGAAGGGGAAACTTTATTGACACATTCCTGGGGTCAGATACACTACATGATCACACTGACAGAACCACAGGCACATAGACACAGGCAACAGAGCATGCACAATGTCGGCACTAGTACAGTGTATATCCACCTTTCGCAGCAATGCAGGCTGCTATTCTCCCATGGAGACGATCGTAGAGATGCTGGATGCAGTCCTGTGGAACGGCTTGCCATGCCATTTCCACCTGGCGCCTCAGTTGGACCAGCGTTCGTGCTGGACGTGCAGACCGCGTGAGACGACGCTTCATCCAGTCCCAAACATGCTCAATGGGGGACAGATCCGGTGATCTTGCTGGCCAGGGTAGTTGACTTACACCTTCTAGAGCACGTTGGGTGGCACGGGATACATGCGGACGTCCATTGTCCTGTTGGCACAGCAAGTTCCCTTGCCGGTCTAGGAATGGTAGAACGATGGGTTCGATGACGGTTTGGATGTACCGTGCACTATTCAGTGTCCCCTCGACGATCACCAGTGGTGTACGGCCAGTGTAGGAGATCGGTCCCCACACCATGATGCCGGGTGTTGGCCCTGTGTGCCTCGGTCGTATGCAGTCCTGATGGTGGCGCTCACCTGCACGGCGCCAAACACGCATACGACCATCATTGGCACCAAGGCAGAAGCGACTCTCATCGCTGAAGACGACACGTCTCCATTCGTCCCTCCATTCACGCCTGTCGCGACACCACTGGAGGCGGGCTGCATGATGTTGGGGCGTGAGCGGAAGACGGCCTAACGGTGTGCGGGACCGTAGCCCAGCTTCATGGAGACGGTTGCGAATGGTCCTCGCCGATACCCCACGAGCAACAGTGTCCCTAATTTGCTGGGAAGTGGCTGTGCGGTCCCCTACGGCACTGCGTAGGATCCTACGGTCTTGGCGTGCATCCGTGCGTCGCTGCGGTCCGGTCCCAGGTCGACGGGCACGTGCACCTTCCGCCGACCACTGGCGACAACATCGATGTACTGTGGAGACCTCACGCCCCACGTGTCGAGCAATTCGGCGGTACGTCCACCCGGCCTCCAGCATGCCCACTATACGCCCTCGCTCAAAGTCCGTCAACTGCACATACAGTTCACGTCCACGCTGTCGCGGCATGCTACCAGTGTTAAAGACTGCGATGGAGCTCCGTATGCCACGGCAAACTGGCTGACACTGACGGCGGCGGTGCACAAATGCTGCGCAGCTAGCGCCATTCGACGGCCAACACCGCGGTTCCTGGTGTGTCCGCTGTGCCGTGCGTGTGATCATTCCTTGTACAGCCCTCTCGCAGTGTCCGGAGCAAGTATGGTGGGTCTGACACACCGGTGTCAATGTGTTCTTTTTTCCATTTCCAGGAGTGTACATGAAATTTTGAAAGGTTTCCTCTATCAGGCTTCATAAAATTCCTTTTCATTGTCACTTAAAAGTTTTAAATGTGTTTCGATAATTACTAAGTAAACCATGTGCGGAGAAAAGTACCCGAAGTCACCAGTAATTTCAGCTAACATTCATGTGATATATGTAAGCAGAGCCGACATTATGAAATTTAATGATTTTTTAAACTCTTAATTACATAAAAATAACATATTTTGTGAGAATGCTGACGAAAACCGTTTTTTTATATCATAACCACTCACACCCCGCCTATGAACCATGGACCTTGCCGTTGGTGGGGAGGCTTGCGTGCCTCAGCGATACAGATAGCCGTAGCGTAGGTGCAACCACAACGGAGGGGTATCTGTTGAGAGGCCAGACAAACGTGTGGTTCCTGAAGAGGGGCAGCAGCCTTTTCAATAGTTGCAGGGGCAACAGTCTGGATGATTGACTGATCTGGCCTTGTAACACTAACCAAAATGTCCTTGCTGTTCTGGTACTGCGAACGGCTGAAAGCAAGGGGAAACTACAGCCGTAATTTTTCCTGAGGGCATGCAGCTTTACTGTATGATTAAATGATGATGGCGTCCTCTTGGGTAAAATATTCTGGAGGTGAAATAGTCCCCCAATCGGATCTCCGGGCGGGGACTACTCAAGAGGACGTCGTTATCAGGGGAAAGAAAACTGGTGTTCTACAGATCGGAGCGTGGAATGTCAGGTCCCTTAATCGGGCAGGTAGGTTAGAAAATTTAAAAAGGGAAATGGATAGGTTAAAGTTAGATATAGTGGGAATTAGTGAAGTTCGGTGGCAGGAGTAACAAGACTTTTGGTCAGGTGAATACAGGATTATAAATACAAAATCAAATAGGGGTAATGCAGGAGTAGGTTTAATAATGAATAAAAAATAGGAATGTGGGTAAGCTACAACAAACAGCATAGTGAACGCATTATTGTGGCCAAGATAGACACAAAGCCCACGCCTACTACAGTAGTACAAGTCTACATGCCAACTAGCTCTGCAGATGACGAAGAAATTGAAGAAATGTATGAAGAAATAAAAGAAATTATTCAGATAGTGAAGGGAGACGAAAATTTAATAGACATGGGTGACTGGAATTCGGTAGTAGGAAAAAGGGAGAGAAGGAAACGTAGTAGGTGAATATGGATTGGGGCTAAGAAATGAAAGAGGAAGCCACCTGGTAGAATTTTGCACAGAGCACAACTTAATCATAGCTAACACTTGGTTCAAGAATCATAAAAGAAGGTTGTATACATGGAAGAAACCTGGAGATACTGACAGATTTCAGATAGATTATTTAATGGTAAGACAGAGATTTAGGAACCAGGTTTTAAATTGTAAGACATTTCCAGGGGCAGATGTGGACTCTGACCACAATCTATTGGTTATGACCTGTAGATTAAAACTGAAGAAACTGCAAAAAGGTGGGAATTTAAGGAGATGGGACCTGGATAAACTGAAAGAACCAGAGGTTGTACAGAGTTTCAGGGAGAGCATAAGGGAACAATTGACAGGAATGGGGGAAAGAAATACAGTAGAAGAAGAATGGGTAGCTTTGAGGGATGAAGTAGTGAAGGCAGCAGAGGATCAAGTAGGTAAAAAGACGAGGACTAGTAGAAATCCTTGGGTAACAGAAGAAATATTGAATTTAATTGATGAAAGGAGAAAATATAAAAATGCAGTAAATGAAGCAGACAAAAAGGAATACAAACGTCTCAAAAATGAGATCGACAGGAAGTGCAAAATGGCTAAGCAGGGATGGCTAGAGAATAAATGTAAGGATGTAGAGGCTTATCTCACTAGGGGTAAGATAGATACTGCCTGCAGGGAAATTAAAGAGACCTTTGGAGAAAAGAGAACCACTTATATGAATATCAAGAGCTCTGATGGAAACCCAGTTCTAAGCAAAGAAGGGAAAGCAGAAAGGTGGAAGGAGTATATAGGCAATACTGACCCTACGGCTTATCTTAGAAGCTAGATTAAGGAAGGCAAACCTACGTTTCTAGCATTTGTAGACTTAGAGAAAGCTTTTGACAATGTTGACTGGAATACTCTCTTTCAAATTCTGAAGGTGGCAGGGGTAAAATACAGGGAGCGAAAGGCTATTTACAATTTGTATAGAAACGAAATGGCAGTTATAAGAGTTGAGGGGCATGAAAGGGAAGCAGTGGTTGGGAAGGGAGTGAGACAGGGTTGTAGCCTCGCCCCGATGTTATTCAATCTGTATATTGAGCAAACAGTGAAGGAAACAAAAGAAAAATTCAGAGTAGGTACTAAAATCCATGGAGAAGAAATAAAAACTTTGATGTTCGCCGATGACATTGTAATTCTGTCAGAGACAGCAAAGGACTTGGAAGAGCAGTTGAACGTAATGGATAGTGTCTTGGAGGGAGGATATAAGATGAACATCAACAAAAGCAAAACAAGGATAATGGAATGTAGTCGAATTAAGTCGAGTGATGCTGAGGGTATTAGATTAGGAAATGAGACACTTAAAGTAGTAAAGGAGTTTTGCTATTTGGGGAGCAAAATAATTGATGATGGTCGAAGTAGAGAGGATATAAAATGTAGACTGGCAATGGGAAGGAAAGCGTTTCTGAAGAGGAGAAATTTGTTAACGTCGAGTATTGATTTAAGTGTTAGGAAGTCGTTTCTGAAAGTATTTGTATGGAGTGTAGCCATGTATGGAAGTGAAACATGGACGATAAATAGTTTAGACAAGAAGAGAATAGAAACTTTCGAAATGTGGTGCTACAGAAGAATGCTGAAGATTAGATGGGTAGATCACACATGAGGAGGTGTTGAATAGGAGTGGGGAGAGGAGAAGTTTGTGGCACAACTTGACTAGAAGAAGGGATCGGTTGGTAGGACATGTTCTGAGGCATCAAGGGATCACCAATTTAGTATTAGAGGGCAGCGTGGACGGTAAAAATCGTAGAGGGAGACCAAGAGATGAATACACCAAGCAGATCGAGAAGAATGTAGGTTGCAGTAGGTACTGGGAGATGAAGACGCTAGCACAGGATAGAGTAGCGTGGAAAGCTGCATCAAACCAGTCTCAGGACTGAAGACCACAACAACAACAACCACTCACAGTAACAACAACACAAACCATCTTTCTAACAAAGGAAAACAGTCTGTTATGAACTCACTTTCCACCCAGATGCATCCTGGTGATTCTTCAGTGACGCAATCACTAAATCCGAAGTTAAAACCACTCAATATGTCTAAAATAACAAATACTAGGTGTAAATAAATCACACCGAACCGACCGAGTGGGCCATACCGAAACCTAAAACCTCTTGGTACAGTTGACCAAAAATCGGCGGGCGGACTGATCGGTAACAGGTCTCAGAAGCTTACAGAATAGCAACTTCGGATAAAGAACCGAAAAAGACGTCACTACGGGTAACCTACCGCACCGATCGGTATGAACGATACAGATAGGGCCCGATAGGCGCCGTGAGGCAGTCTTGTATTGCTATCTCGTTCAAACAGTGTGGCAATGTTTCCGGGCTCCCTTGGCTGCCCACAGTGGAACAATTCCTTTCTGTTTCATTTAAGTATATGGCCCGCGGAAATACGGTTTGCAACATTATTTTTGGCATTGCCCAATGTTCCGAAAATTTCGCGATTTACATCCAGCATATAAATAGAGTGAGTCTGTTGGTTCATTGAGATATCTATTAATTTTTTCACGTACATAAGCAGGTTGTTTTGTTTGTGGGCTTCATGCCTCAGCTCTTCATTTTATACAACAATATATAACAGTGACTCTAATTGGGCACCACGCCATAATCTTCCTTCTAAAAAGAAAACTATATATGTTTCTGAATTACTAAAGTAATATAGAGTGTGCTAAAGTACTGTTGACTTTTTTGGAAGAAAAAGTGTCCTGTGGCTTATCGTGGCCTTCTATTATTAATCATCTATGGATTCAGTTTACTGTGGAGTCCCTTGCCAATAGCTGTAACTCTGGTATCGATCGCACTTTGTGAGGTCGTTTGGTGTGTCGGTTGCGTTGCTTGTAGTTGACTGTGTTGTTTTTGTTTGTGTTGCGATATGGTGTCAAGTGTTAGTGCTGTGTATAAACTTTCTCCGCTGTCAGTCAGCCACTCATACTAGGTGCGTAAACACAGAGTAAATATTTTGAAATGAGACTCCTTGCTTACTATATTTTACTGAATCAATTTTAAGTGAAATCAATGTAGCTGGCGAGTTAGTGAACGTACCGTCTAATTTTACTAAACTCAGTGACTGTGTTTTTGTTACAAGTAAGACACTGTTAATTTTGGTACTATCACATACGTGTATGCTAGGCAAATTTTTACCATTTTAGGTAACGAAACAAGGTGAGAAAACAGCACTGTGCTTCGTGGCATTTCAGCAGATATGTAATTGGACGTGAAAATGTTGAACAAATATTTGGGAATCGTACATTACATTATACTAGATCATAATATAGGTCCTCCAAAAATCTTATTTCGAATGAATTTTAGTAAACATTTCTATAAACACCGCCGTAAAGTTAGATGCATTCTTTACAGCCCCAGAGTGCATGAAATAGCTTCCTCGAAGTAGTATCTAGTCCAGAACATCACACTATAAAAACGTAATAGTTTTTTTTCGCAGCCTCAGTGATGGAACCTATAGGCAGTTTACCGGTGTCTTACTTGGAGCAAAGCTCGTGTCTATGCTTTCAATTTGATCAAATATAGATTGAGTAGACGTGTTGCGTAAGTCACCAGAGCTACTCATCGGATATCACAATATACTTATTGGGATAAGATCTGTTACGGTGAGATCCTTGTTTTACCAAACTTCCGTGGGACTGTAGGATTTTCAGAATATTGATTACATCACAGTAATCTGTGATCTGCCATAGGAACACAGTTATATGTGGGATACGAAATAGTATGTACGCCGCTTTTATCTGTAATAGTGTTACTTCAGCTGTGTTATTAATATGTTTATAACACACGCTGTGAGCGGATGACAGTGTTTACCTTGTGATTGAAAGAAATTCTCAACATTTCGAAAGTGTTGCATCATATAATTATATGATAATCTTTTCTTCCCATGGTTTCTATCACAAGCGTGTTTTTTAAAATCTCTGCCGACCAACTAGGATCACAGAACAGACTCAGTTCCTCCTCTTTCCTTGTTGTTTTCTACTTTTCCACTTCTCTTTCATCTTCTTCCCATTTTGTCATTTGCTTTCTTCCATCCACTGATTCTTTGATATTATTTCCTTCTAGATCTTTTCTTATTTCTGTAATCCATGCTATTGTATATTTCTTCTTCCAGAAATACAGGAATATTTGTTTTGTGAGCTTGTTTTCATTCATCTGGTATAGGTGTACAGAAAGGATTAATCTTCATTTAGTCATTACTTCTGATATTTTCTCAATATTTTTGTAAATCTCCTCATTGTTTCTCATTTTCCAGCCATATATAGTTTGTATTTCACCTATTATTTTTCTCACTAGGCCTATACATCTTTAAAGTTCCTCTTATGCTGTCCCGCTTATAGTTCATTGTTAAGCGTTCATATCCATATAAACATTGTAGCCATACCACTGTGGTATAGAGTTACTGTTTTTTTTTTTTTTAGCTATGCATTTTGTGTTGTCAATATTCTTTGTCAAGTGATATGCTCACTCTTTTTGGTTATCTCTTACATCCACTGCAAACCATTCTAGTCCATTCTGTTGCATAGTTTCTCCAAGGTATTTGAGTTTACTTACTTGCTCTCTTTTTACCTATTTCTGTTTTCCATGAATTTTTGTGCATTTTTTATGTTTGTTTTGAATTTTGTTTTTTCAGTTAAAATTTTGAGACTAGTTCTGTTTAGTATTTCTTCAAGCTAATTTATTTGAATAACTGTGTCTGTCAGATTTTCTGAAAGCATTGCAAAATTGTCTGCAAAAGCCATGCAGTTTACCTTAATTCCATTTGCTTTCCTTCCTAGAATTATTTGTTCAGTTTTGTGATTCTTGAGCTCCAAACTCCAGATCCTTACAATTTTCTCTAGAACACAGCTAAACAGTAAAGGCAATAAACCATCCCCTTATCTAAAACCAGTTTTTATTTCAAATGGCTGAGATATTTCTCCTATTAATTTAACTTAGTTTCACAAATTATGTTTGCCAACTTTGCTTCAGCACCAGATTCTCAAATGATTTTATCTATTGTTTCTCTGTCTACTGAATCAAATATTTTTTTGAAATCAAGAAATGATACTATTATAGGTTTGCTGGTTATCATTCTGTGGTGAATTATTGATTTTAAGTTAGAAATTGTTCTGTGCCGGATCTTTCCTTTCAAAAATATCCCAGATACTCTCCTAATTGTTTGTGTAAAGTTTCTACAACTCTGTCCAGGAGAATTTTTGATAATATTTTCTATGCCACTTGTGGAAGTGACACTCCTATGAAATTTTTGACATTTTGTTTGTCTCCCTTTTTATGTAGTGGGTGGATTAATGCTATTTTCAGTTTTCCAGATGTTGCAGATCATTTATAATCTTTGGTTCCGACCATTTCAATAATTCTGCTGTAATGGAGTCTTTACTACTTGCTTTGTTGTTTTTGCATGATTTGAGTGCTTCATGAATTTCTTGCTCTGTTGGTGGGAAATCTTCCCCTAGATTTTGTGGTATTGCTGGAAATTCCAATTTAACTGTTGAAACTGGACAGTTTAAGAGCCTATCAAAATTTTTTGATAGTGTTTCACAATTGTCCTTGTTGTTTGGTCCTATTTTCTCATTTCCATCTTTGAAGTTATTTGTATGTGGATTGATTTTCCAGTTTCTGGTGGTTGTCAAGGATATAGTCCATGGGCCCATTTCCTTTGAATAAAGAATCAGTAACATGTATATTGATGAGTCAACAAATTGAGATTGGTGAGCTGGAACTCTTTGTTTGGATCCTGAGTTGTGGGGAACTTTTTTTTCCTCTAAGCGTTAAGGAAAAGAGTGATCATTGACAATTTGCACAACTGCATTAGAGAGCGAGTGAAAGATAGAAAGAGTGTGTGTGTGTGTGTGTGTGTGTGTGGTGCAATTTTTTGCACTTACACATCTTTTTTTTTAATAATTAACAGATGACTACCATTCTAAATATTTGGCCAAATTCTCAGCAGTTTATTAGTTAATCAACCTCCTTACATAATTTATGTTTATTAATGGATAGTTCTTCAACCATTTTTAAAGGCTGTATTTGTTGAGTGAAGTAAAACCGTGAATTGATTCTCTGCAACTTATAAGGCAGCGAGTTTTGAGAATTACGTAGATCTCTGTACTACAATTGTTTTTTCTGTATTAGAGATTCTTGCCTTTAGAGTATGTCCTGTCTTTTAATTTTAACTTGCTGAGGTGGCACAATGTCTGAGTTTTGGGTTCAAATTGTGCTTTCCATGAATCACTTGAACTGAATGCTGGGTACCAGAACACAAGTTTTGTAAAACCAAGTGCCAGCCTCAGCCAGGTGCCAGAAAACTTAGGCCAGCTATGCAGGGACTTTGAGAAGGAAGATCAGGTAATTATAGTTGGATGAGCAGGAAACAACCTGGCTATGGATCCAAGATACAGTATTAGGAGTGACCTGGATAAAACAGGAGCAGAAACTGAGCACACAAATGTGGGGTTTGTGGAGGTCTTTCAGCACCATGATCAACCCAGGGTAAACACTGCTGCAAGGCATGTTAACCCTGAGCTGAACAGGATGCTTGAGACACTGGCAAAATCTCACATAAGTGTTGTTCCAGTAAATGCTGTTGGTAGGTGGGGATACACTACACATGGCCTGCACTTGAACAGGATGGAGAACAATAATTTAGTTTCTCTATTAGCAGAAACTGTAAGGGGGTCCACAGTCATACAAAGGTTGATCCCTGTGGTTAATGGGTCCAGGCAGACAGGTTTTTTTAGGTTAAAGTCAAAGTCCAGAAAGATGACAATCAAGATAAATAGAATAAAAGAAACTTCATGTACAGTAAATAGGGGTAAAGCTAAGGGCAGTATCAACTTACTTCATCAAAATATCAGGGGAATAAAAAATAAAGTAGATGAGCTATTAGTGTGTTTAGATGATCTCAAAAATAAGAATGAGATTGATATAGGGGCCTACTCTGTCTGTCTGAACACCATGTAACTATGGGCATGGATAGTGTCAGTATAAGTGGGTATAATTTAGCAGCTTACACTTGTAGATCTAGGATGGCTAAAGGAGGAGTTGCAATTTTCATAAAACAAGGGTATAAAAGCAAAACTGTAGAAGTAAGCAAATTTTGTGTTGATGAGCACTTTGATGTTTGTGCATGTGAGCTTCAGCTACATAATGTAATATTTACATTAGCAACTGTGTACAGGTCCCCATTAGGAGATTGGGAGCTGTTATGTTGTCTGTCAGACAGAAAGAAAGTTATTAATCTGTGGTGATTTCAGTGTAAACTTTCTAAGTAATTCCGATAGGAAAAACAAACTAGAAGTGTTATTAACAACATATAACTTAGAATCAGTGATCAATTTCCCTACACATATAGCTCAAGACAGTAGCACACTAATAGATAATGTATTTGTACAGAAAGAGGATGTAGAACAAACACATGCTTTCCCTGTGGTAAATGGATTGTCAGACCATGAAGCACAACTGATTAACTTTCAAAACCTAACAGGGTGTACAGTTCGGAAACCATTATGTAAAAGTGTGAGGTTGCTCAACCCGGTATCTATAGAGAACTTCAGAGAAAGCTTAAGAAGTGTTAATTGGGGAGATGTATATAATGAGCCAAATGCTAATGATAAATGCAACATATTTCTTGATAAATTTATATCCCTTTTTCAACATTGTTTCCTAAAGAAAATTACTAAATGTAACACCACACACTTTTCAAAGAAACCGTGGATTACAGCTGGTATTAAAGTGTCTTCAGATAAAAAAAGAAAACTGTATGAGACTGCAAGAACTAGTAAAGATCCAGAAGTACTTTTATACTATAAAAATTATTGTAACATACTGAGAAAAGTTGTAAGGAAATCTAGAAATATGTATGTTAGAGAAGAAATTAACAACTCCAACAATAAAATCAAATCAATATGTAATGTTGTTAGAAGGGAGACAGGAAAAGTAACCACTGGGGTAGGTAGTATTACTATTAAAGAGAACGAGACCATCCTAACCAACAGTACACAAGTAGCTACTGTATTTAACAACCATTTCTTAAGTGTATGACAAAAAATTGGTGAAGTTCAAAAGAAAAAGCCAGGCAGTACATGGAAGAGTCTGTTTTGAAAATATTTAGTCAGATTAAGTTTCACCTAACAACCTCTTCTGAAATAAGTAAAATTATTAAATCTTTGAAAAATAAATGTTCTATTGGAGTAGATGACATCTCTATTAAGATATTAAAACAATGTGGAGCAATTACGGCTGATGTTCTGAGTCACATATATAATGCATCACTAACTCAAGGTATTTTCCCAGATAGGTTAAAATATGCCATTGTCAGGCCTCTCTACGAAAAGGGGGACACCACAGATGTCAATAATTATTGGCCAGTATCCTTGCTTACAGCATTTTCAAAAACCTTCGAGAAAGTAATGTACTCAAGAGTGGTTAGTCATCTCAACAGTAATGGGATACTTAGCAAATCACAGTTCGGATTTCAAAAATGCTGTTCAACTGAGACAGCAATATACAATTTCTCTGTCCACATAATAGAGTCTTTAAATAATAAAATGTCACCAATAGGAATTTTTCTGTGACTTGTTCAAAGCATTTGATTATGTGAACCATGACATTATGTTACAGAAATTACAATTCTATGGTATAAATGGAATAGCATATGAGTGGTTTAAGTCATACCTACAGAACAGGAAGCAAAAAGTTTCCTTATATGAGTCAAGTGATTTAAATAAGTTTTCCACTTCATCTAACTGGGGTGAAATTACATTAGGTGTTCCACAGGGTCAATCATGAGTCCCCTTCTGTTCTTGATATATGTGAACGACCTCCCTTCCTATCTGAAACACTGTTTGCTGATGATACAAGCTTCATTATTAATGCAGAAAAAGAGACTCCAATTGAAAATGATACAAATAAGGTCTTTGGAAAAGTCATTAATTGGTTTTCTGCAAATGGGCTTGCTGTAAACTTTGGGAAAAAAAAAACAAAAAAAAAATAACAAAACAGTACATCCAATTTTCTGCTGCAAAATGTACAGTTTCTTCAATAAATATAACACAACAGAAATCAGTAGACATGGTAGAGCATACTAAATTTTTGGGTGTACATATAGATGAGAATCTTAATTGGAAAATTCATATTTTGGATCTTCTAAAGCGACTAGGTTCAGCAACTTTTGCAATCAGAATAATTGCCAATTTTGAGGATAAAGAAATTAGTAAGCTAACGTACTTTGCATACTTTCACTCTCTGATGTCATACAGAATAATATTTTGGGGTAACACAACATTTAGACAAAAAGTATTCACTGCTCAGAAGAAAGTGGTTAGAATAATGTGTGGGGTTCATAGTCGCACATCTTGTAGGCATCTTTTCAAAATATTGGGAATTCTTACAACAGCCTCACAGTACATTTACTCACTAATGAAATTTGTTCTCAACAACATGGACCAGTTTAAAAACAACAGTGACATTAATGATTATAATACCAGAAAAAAGAAAGACTTACACTATCCTTTACTCAACCTATCTTTGGCACAGAAAGGGGTAAAATATGGTGCTATAAAAATTTTTGATAAATTTCCAGATGAAATAAAATGTCTGACAGAAAGCAGTAATAGCTTCAAAAATAAATTGAAATCGTATATCCTTGACAACTCCTACACCATAGATGAATTCTTGAATAGGAATAAATAAATCTATAAATATAGTATATGCATTTTGTGCCATTTAAGGGAGTGGGGTAAATATATATCTAAAAACAAATATGATGTGACTTACCAAACGAAAGCGCTGGCACGTCGATAGACACACAAACATACACACAAAATTCTAGCTTTTGCAACCAACGGTTGCTTCGTCAGGAAAGAGGGAAGGAGAGGGAAAGACAAAAGGATGTGGGTTTTAAGGGAGAGGGTAAGGAGTCATTCCAATCCCGGGAGCGGAAAGACTTACCTTAGGGGGAAAAAAAGGACGGGTATACACTCGCGCGCGCACACACACACACACACACACATACACATACACACACACACACACACATCCATCCATCCATCCACACACACACATATATATAAAAATGTTGTTTCATATGTAAATTTCTTGTGCACTTGATACATTCCACATCATAACGGCTACCATACCGTGCGATTGATCAATGGAACAAGCAACCAACTAACAAACTAATGAGCTGAGGTTGTTATTGTGAGGGAGGACATGTCTGATTTCCTTTCCCATGCCTCTCCAATTTGAGTTTGATTTCGTTGTGAACAGAACATTTCCCCATGGTCCCCCTTCCTTGTTTTTAGATGATTTGGAGATGTGATTTATCTATTACTGTTTTGTATAACTGTTTTCTCTCAGTGGAAGGAATAAATTGGTGCTCACTGCAAAGAGGAAGCATTGAGTCTCACACAGGCACAATGTAAATAATACTAGATATATTTCGGATTGTGGACAAAGTTTTTGTTTGGAAGTGGAAAAACTCTCACACAAGAACAATTATCACTAGCATGGCCTCTGTCTTCAGGCACTGAGTTCAGTCAGGCCTTAGTGCCCAGAGACAGTAATCGTATATGTGTGTGTGTGTGAATGTTTGAGAGCTCTAATTCTGAGGAAGGATCTTGTCCAAAAGCTTAAATATTTCTAGTATTGTTTTTTGTTGTGTCTGTCAGCAAACTCAAAGCCTCGTCTGTGTTATGAGTAGCAATCTACCCTTTCAATGTTGTTATTCCATTATGACCTTTTCATTGTTTTGAAGATCTACATCTACATTGATACTCCGCAAGCCACCCAACGGTGTGTGGCGGAGGGCACTTTACGTGCCACTGTCATTACCTCCCTTTCCTGTTCCAGTCGCGTATGGTTCGCGGGAAGAACGACTGTCTGAAAGCCTCCGTGCGCGCTCTAATCTCTCTAATTTTACATTCGTGATCTCCTCGGGAGGTATAAGTAGGGGGAAGCAATATATTCGATACCTCATCCAGAAACGCACCCTCTCGAAACCTGGCGAGCAAGCTACACCGCGATGCAGAGTGCCTCACTTGCAGAGTCTGCCACTTGAGTTTATTAAACATCTCCGTAACGCTATCACGGTTACCAAATAACCCTGTGACGAAACGCGCCGCTCTTCTTTGGATCTTCTCTATCTCCTCCGTCAGACCGATCTGGTACGGATCCCACACTGATGAGCAATACTCAAGTATAGGTCGAACGAGTGTTTTGTAAGCCACCTCCTTTGTTGATGGACTACATTTTCTAAGCACTCTCCCAATGAATCTCAACCTGGTACCCGCCTTACCAACAATTAATTTTATATGATCATTCCACTTCAAATCGTTCCGCACGCATACTCCCAGATATTTTACAGAAGTAACTGCTACCAGTGTTTATTCCGCTATCATATAATCATACAATAAAGGATCCTTCTTTCTATGTATTCGCAATACATTACATTTGTCTATGTTAAGGGTCAGTTGCCACTCCCTGCACCAAGTGCCTATCCGCTGCAGATCTTCCTGCATTTCGGTACAATTTTCTAATGCTGCAACTTCTCTGTATACTACAGCATCATCCGCGAAAAGCCGCATGGAACTTCCGACACTATCTACTAAGTTATTTATATATATTGTGAAAAGCAATGGTCCCATAACACTCCCCTGTGGCACGCCAGAGGTTACTTTAACGTCTGTAGACGTCTCTCCATTGATAACAACATGCTGTGTTCTGTTTGCTAAAAACTCTTCAATCCAGCCACACAGCTGGTCTGATATTCCGTAGGCTCTTACTTTGTTTATCAGGCGACAGTGCGGAACTGTATCGAACGCCTTCCGGAAGTCAAGAAAAATAGCATCTACCTGGGAGCCTGTATCTAATATTTTCTGGGTCTCATGAACAAATAAAGCGAGTTGGGTCTCACACGATCGCTGTTTCCGGAATCCATGTTGATTCCTACATAGTAGATTCTGGGTTTCCAGAAATGACATGATACTCGAGCAAAAAACATGTTCTAAAATTCTACAAGAGATCGACGTAAGAGATATAGGTCTATAGTTTTGCGCATCTGCTCGACGACCCTTCTTGAAGACTGGGGCTATCTGTGCTCTTTTCCAATCATTTGGAACCCTCCGTTCCTCTAGAGACTTGCGGTACACGGCTGTTAGATGAGGGGCATTATATGCTTATAAAAATTTCAGATAAATACTGCACCCATATGGATTTAAAAAAATAATAAAAAAACTGTTCAAAATTACTGAAAATGGGTTGGTGACAGGTTGGGAAGCACACAAATGACATTGAAATTGTCACTAATTTTTTGGAAAATGTCCTTCCTTGGAGCACAAAACATGCATCATGCTTGACATTGTTCAGCAGTCCAAACTAACTCTCAGCTCAGTCACCTATGTCTGATGATATGAGAGGAAACATGGTGGGCAAGGGAAGATTGGGTGATAGCTTGAGAGGAGAGGTGCAACAAGAGATTGAAATAGGAATGTTTCACCAGTGAGTGCATCTTGGTTCATGCAGGACAGATTGTGTGGTGGCATACTCTGTGTGTGTGTGTGTGTGTGTGTGTGTGTGTGTGTGTGTCCTTTGATACAATACCTACCTACTAATTAGTCTTCTTCTTTCTTTACCTTGAACTATAACTCTTCTACATAATTGGTAACTGGGCAATTCCTTGCCAAGTGGTTTGATATCGAGAAATGTTCCCACATGACCATCATGGATTTTGATGAAATTTTATATGAACATTGACACATGTTCTCAATGAACACTGGTAAAGTTTCAGTTTTGGAAATTCAATGCTTTTGGAGATACAGTCACTTGTTTAAGACCATAGCACAGCTTTCTATAGTGCGTCCTTGAATTTTCAGCAACTTTGAGATGAGATATCTCTGTAAGTATTTGCGTGAAAGAAACAAAACTTGGCCATCTCATACAACTTTTAGAGCTCTTTAAAGTAAAATCTTAAGAAAAGGATTTCTGAGCAATTTTCATATAGATAATTTGAAGCAAAGTTGGCCGAAAAAATAGCTGTTTGAAAAAAAATGCGAACTTTTAGTTTTTTAAATCTCCATAAGTAATTGTGGGATGTACATGAAACTTTGCACACCATAACTCACCAACACAAGGTCTTAGAATATAAAATTTCGTTCTCCTATTGCTTTCCATATTTCACAAATCTAGGGTGAAGTTGACGATTTTTCAAAAAGTGCCAAAAATGGGTATTTTTAGTCAAATTTTTCAAAAAAGTGTTTTCTCCAAACTCTTCTAAACTACGGTCATTAGAAAGAGCATATTCTAAACTATCTAGAAAAGTGGATTTGGTTTTGCAATGCAAGCATATAAGGCCCTAAAAAGTAGCATCATCAAAGAGGCGCACTGGAAGTTTGAAAACATTTTTCTGGCATTCAAATTATACCCGAAACCTTTTATTATGCCTAATAAATGTTTATTAGTGCCTTGAATAATTGAAGTAAAAAGATCTGGTAAATAGACAATGAGACTGTCAGAAAAACTTGAAAACTATGAGAAGTAGCCCTTCTGCTTTTATCGTAAGTGTTCAGCTGCATAAAACTCTTCTCACTAGTAAAAAAAAAAAAAAAAAAAAAAAAAAAAAAAAAAAAAAAAAAAAAAAAAAAAAAAAAGAAAGAGAGAGAGAGAGAGAGAGAGATCATAAAGAATTCAATGAATAGTAGCTTCATATTTTTTGTACTTCTCAGAATTGTAAATATTTACAAGTGGAAAATGAAGACCTAATTTTTGGATTCAATTGTATAAAACATTTTTCCAAAAAAGAATTGGTTTGCTTGAATCATGCATCAAGTGATGTAAATTTTCCAATCAATATTGCAGAGATTTTAATACCTAGGTGTTGTAACCTGTGATTTTTTGTTTTTAAGTTATTATGGAAACATGTGAAATTGGTTGGTTAAACATCTAAGAGTTTTAATTTTGTATTTAATCACACTTAAATGTAGCCTACTACCTTGGTAAATACGTAAGCACTAGTTTCACAGAGAAAATGCACAAGATTCGCTGTTTATAGAAAATATAATGGCAACAATTACTTTAACAATCAGATTGTTTCATTATTGTGAGCCTTGTTTGAACAATCAGTATTTCAGTGGTGTTTTTGCAGCATAGTGAGTGGGTTCTCTTGACTGAGTGTGGCTTGTTAAGTGATTTGTAAGACCATCAAAGTTTGTAATCTAATTTACAAAAAAATGTTTTGATTGTGTCTTTTATAGCATATATCTCTTATTAGATTTTTTCATTGGTATTATACATTGTGTATAATTTCATTCAGTAGCAATTTGTCTGAAATTTAAGCAGATTATAATTTGCACTTAGAGGCCAAATACATTATTTAGTTACTGATTAGAGATGGATGCAGAAGGGAACAGCATACCTTCCTGCTCAGTTGGGCAAGGAGGTTGTGGAACAAAGTGTCATGCCACTTTCTTTGCCAAAAAAGTTGCTTTAAAATGGTTTGCGGATTTTAGTGATGAGAAAAAAGAGTTGTTGGTCCGATGTTCTGAAGCAAAGCTGGATAATATCTCTCATATTTGCCTACAACATGAAGCCCTGTTGTCGACACAATATGAGAGGTTACAAAAAAAAAGAAAAAATGCTTCAATCCCTTTGGGAAGGTGAATCGTAATGTTAATGCAGGAATTCGCACTCTTGATACTGAAACAGCTAATAAGGCTTCTGATATGTTGAAGAAGCAGCTTGTTAATAACATAAAGCCAAGTCAGAAAATTTGTCCGGCTTGCAGGACTACCTTAAACAAACACTTGGACAAAGCTTTATCAGCCTCATCACCACATTCTGATGAGGACTTTACACCAAAAGAAGAATTAAATAATAGCTTATTGTCTATCGGTATGTCACCCTTGAAGAGAACAGTTAGCTACAGTGATAAGCCCCAATATGTGAAGAAGAAAATTCAAAAGGCTCAAAATGTGATTAAAAGCAGAATTGTAAATGCAATGGGAGTAAACCGACAAATTGAAGATGCTAGTGAAATTAAGGAATGTGGAAACTGTGCCGACTATGCACATTTGCTGACTGAAGTGAAAGCCAAGATGCAGAATGCAATTCATAAAGAACAGATGCAAATTTTAACTTTGGCACCTGTAAGTTGGACAGTCAGACAAACAGCAGCTCAGTTCGGCGTGTCTGAAAGAATGGTGAAGAATGCTCGGAAGCTTAAGACAGAGAAGGGCATTCTGGCACTTCTCGAAAATAGGCAAAGCAGGAAATTACCAGCAGAAGTTGCTAGTAGAGTGCAAAATTTTTTTGAAGATGATGAGTATAGTAGGGTGTGCCCTGGAAAAAGAGGTAGTATTTCAGTTAGACTTTTAGATAGAAAGGCATACATGCAGAAAAGATTGTTACTTTGCAATGTACGAGAAATGTGTGTTATCTGTAAGAATATAAATGGTCCAGAAATAGGGTTCTCAAAGTTTTGTGAACTTAGACCCAAATGGTGTGTAACAGTAGGATCAGCTGGAATGCCTGCAGTTTGCGTCTGTGCAATTCACCAAAATGTTAAGCTTATGCTTAGCGGAGTTGGTATACGTGAAAATTATAAGGAGATTCTCAGCAAGGCAGTTTGTAGTTTGAACTCTAAACAGTGCATGCTACATCGCTGTGAAAGGTGTCCTGGGCCCGAAGCTATAGCATCTGAAATTGCCAGCTATTTCCTAGATCATGAGCCACATGAAGTTGTTGTGTTTAAGCAATGGATACATACCGATCGGGCCACGCTGGACACGAAGCAAATGGTAGTGGATGAATTTATTGACAATGTAAAAAATAAAATATGGGGTCTGTCATGCCATCATTACATTGCCAAGCATCAAAGCTTGCATCTTAAAGGCGTTAAATGTCATCTGAAAGACGAAGAGCTTGTTGTCCTAATGGATTTTGCAGAAGATTATTCTTTTATCATTCAGGATGCTGTGCAAGGCTTAGACAATAGTCAAGCAACAATTCATCCATTTATTATCTACTTTCGTCAAAATGAGAAAGTAGAATCTTTAAGTTTTTCCATTATCAGTGAGTGTTTGCGGCATGACACTATTACAGTTCACGTTTTTATCAAGGAGCTCATCAAATATATACAAGCACGGTTTGCACAGATATCCCACATTCATTATTTCAGTGATGGCTCCAGTGCTCAGTATAAAAATGTCAAGAATTTCCTAAATTTGTGCTATCATAAGAGTGATTTTGGAATGACAGCCGAATGGAATTTTTTTGCTACTAGTCACGGGAAATCACCCTGTGATGGGATTGGAGGTACAATAAAGTGGTTAGCAGCAAGAGCAAGCTTGCAATGGCCACTTAATGGACAAATTCTTACTCCCCTAGATCTGTTTCACTTCTGCTCTGAAAACATTAATGGAATTAAATTTGTTTTCGTCAGTAAAGATGAAATTGAAAAAAAATATTGTGTCACAAGAAGAGAGGTTTAAACTTGGACAAACTGTAGCAGGCACTAGAGAAAATCATCACTTTTTACCTATTGATGAAACAACAATTCAGGTCAGCAGAGTTTCAAATGATTGTTCATCTTTTCTAGCTAAAATGGGTCACAGTAATGAAGGAGGCATATTAATGTCTGCTCTCCAACCAGGACAATATGTTGCATGCATCCATGAAAACGTGTGGTGGATTGGGAACATCTGAGAGACCTCCACAGAGCAAAGGGATGCATTAATAAACTTTATGCACCCACATGGTCCTGCAAATTCATTTTATTGGCCACCAAGAAGTGACAAGTGCTGGGTTCCGGAACACCACATTATTGCAGTTATTCCAGTTCCATCAGTAAATTCATCTGGCCGGCAATACACCATTCCTCTTGATATTCACCAGAAAATTAATGTAGCATATCAAAAATTGAAATAGGTTAGAGGAAACAAATTAAGGAACCCAAGAGTGCCTTATAATTTTACTATCAGGCTTGGGAACCTGTGTAAAAAAAAACCTTATCAGGCTTGGGATCCTGTGGTAAAGAAACCCACCCGTGGCTGTTGTTGCTAAGCTATCGGGCGTGGCCCCTACGGCAATGGGAATGCTGGTTTTCTCAGGTGAAATGAAACTAGCAGTGATTAAGCCACCATGGACCATAGCAACTTATTTATACACTTCTTTTCCATCAGTAAGCTGGTGTTGTT
Source organism: Schistocerca americana (assembly GCF_021461395.2). Classification (NCBI taxonomy): domain Eukaryota; kingdom Metazoa; phylum Arthropoda; class Insecta; order Orthoptera; family Acrididae; genus Schistocerca; species Schistocerca americana. Next base: position 651,689,912 of record NC_060130.1, on the reverse strand, counting down.
CATTAAACAGGCCACTAATAATTAGATGATTATGCAAATCAATTTTACGATTTACATTCATTCTTAATAATAATTGTGTGTGTGTGTGTGTGTGTGTGTGTGTGTGTGTGTGTGAGAGAGAGAGAGAGAGAGAGAGAGAGAGAGAGAGAGAGAGAGAGTTGTGGCGGGGGGGGGGGGGGGGGGGGGGAGGTGACAATTAAGAAAAAACATTGTTTCTATTTTTATTCTTTTGCTATTCGGACTTAAGCTAGGTCCTATTCATCAGGACTTCTTATTTCACTTATCCCAGACATTAATAATCATGTATAAGGCAAAATAAAAGATTTCAGGTATAATTTGAGTGCCAGAAAAATGTGTTCAATCTTCCAGTGCGCCTCTTTGATGATGTTACTTTTTAGGGCCTTATATGCTTGCATTGCAAAACCAAATCCACTTTTCTAGATAGTTTAGGATATGCTCTTTCTAATGACCATAGTTTAGAAGAGTTTGGAGAAAACACTTTTTTGAAAAATTTGACTAAAAGTACCCATTTTTAGCGCTTTTTTAAAAATCGTTAACTTTACCCTAGATTTGTGAAATAATGGAAAGCAATAGGAGAATGAAATTTTATATTATAAGACCTTGTGTTGGTGAGTTATGGTGTGCAAAGTTTCATGTACATCCCACAATTACTTTTGGAGATATAAAAAACGAAAGTTCGCGTTTTTTTTCAAACAGCTATTTTTTCGCCCAACTTTGCTTCAAATTATCTATATGAAAATTGCTCAGAAATCCTTTTCTTAAGATTTTACTTTAAAGAGCTCTAAAAGTTGTATAAGACGGGCAAGTTTTGTTTCTTTCATGCAAATACTTACAGAGATATCTCATCTCAAAGTTGCTGAAAATTCAAGGACAGCACTATAGAGAGCTGTGCTATGGTGTTAAACAAGTGACTGTATCTCCGAAAGTATTGAATTTCTGAAACTGAAACTTTACCAGTGTTAATTGAGAACATGTTGAATGTTCATACAAAATTTCATCAAAACCCATGAGGGTCATGTGGGAGCCTCTAGACCACTTGGCATGGAATGACCCAACTGTAGCTCTTGATAAAAGCGATCCTCAGCTTTCGAATTTGTATCGGTAGCTCTTACAGATAAAAATGAGTTATACTTCTACTGTGTTCCCCACTTGAAAGTAGGGGCTCATATATATGTCCCTGTACGGAGCATGAGGATTTGATTCTGATGTTGCTGTGAAAATAAATAAATTAGCAATAATTGTGTCAGTGGAGGATTATCTGCTGAATCGTTCTAGTTAGTGGCAATTGAGATTGAAGCTGAGCGGGCCAATGCAACATAGACATTTAAAAAATTTAGCCTTTGGACTTTAAGTTCTTTTTTGTGACAGAGAGAAAGCTGGGTAAACAGGAAGAGTAAGAGGTGCACTGCTGGAGTAGAAAAGTCTTGGCCCAAGCACAATAGAGACAATGTTCCAGAAGCAGTTCGGAAGTGACAGTGTGCTGACTTGTGTTATTCAAGTTTGAGAACAGTATTGAGACATTGTTAATCAATAGATTAGAGATGAGAGCTAAATGAAGGGGAAATTATGGGTTAAAATTGAAACAAAGCATAAATGATAAACAGATGAGAAAAATTACTTTGCATTTGGCCTAATACGCATTTCAAATTATGTCTGTTGTACTTGTTGGTTCCATTTTTTATGCCTGCAGCCAAGTTGAGTGTTCAGTTTTTGCAGATAATGTTTGGACAACTGATCACTGAGGGTGATAGTCTTGTGTGTAATCATTGACTGGATTGAATTGTAGGTGTTACACTACTGATTTCACAGGTACTGTTCTAAAAATTCAATGTTTCAGTCTTGGATCATTTATTTCTGTGGCCTTCCTCCCCCTGCTCTGTCCACCTCCCCCATCCCCACCCCAAAGAAAAAGTAAAACTTCCAGGTAATGGAGGTGGTTAAGGTAGATACCGGACTTGCCTTAGGGAGGTGCAAATATAAAACCGCCCTTTGCCACACAGATTTATGTTACATTTGTGTAAGACATGGCAAATTTGTTTGTCCAGTCCAAGGTAGTGCTGTGACCTTAATGACATTGTCACTGATTAGATGTTAAACCAAAATATCACATCTTTCATCAATATGGCTTTCTTCTACACCTACATTTATACTTTTCACGCCACCTAATATTGTTTCATAGATCTACTGTGAGCCAATGCCAACATTATCACCCCCAACTGTTCTGTTAATGAAATTCATGAATGACATTTTGTTTGAAGGAACACATATCAGCTATGTTAAAATCCTATTGTGAAGACTGGTTTTGGGCTTATCCCATCATCGTGGGAACTGATGACAGAGAACAATTTATCAGTTGCAAAACTTTGCCAGTGAAACTTATCAAGAAACCATTACAAACGACTAACGGTATGTATTTTTGTTGCATAACTAATACAGCTGGATTCATGCATGTCATGAACTGCAAACATGAAGTTGAGAAGAGTTTTTGAAATTAAACATCATTTCTTAACCTCACACAAGCTGTTAAACATCATTATTTCCAATATTTTTTTCTATTTATGAATGATGCTCAGACATCTGTACAAGCTATAATTTCTCTTCTTAACCATACTGGTCATTTTTTGTTAAAATGTGGGTTTGAGCAATATGTTGTTTTTGTATGTCCATCCTTTTAGCAGGAGGTCTCTGGGACAACGGCCGTCTACTGTCGTGACAAAAAATAAAAACACCTACAGCTGTCCTTATGATTTTAATTTATTTTGTCACTACCAGTTTCAGCACTTCATTGCGTCATCTTCAGGCTCTCTTTGAAGTGGTACAGGTTGATATGATCCCCATGCATAACCCATCAGTTGCAGCATTACTGGATATGCACATAATGTGTCAGCACTCCATGATTGGATTGGCAGTTGGTGGTTGGGGTGCTGACACATTATCTGCGTATCCAGTAATGCTGCAACTGATGGGTTATACATGGGGATCATATCAACCTGTACCGCATCAAAGAGAGCCTGAAGATGACGCAATGAAGCATTGAAACTGGTAGACCGAGCAAGGTGGCGCAGTGGTTAGCACACTAGACTCACATTTGGGAGGAAGACGGTTCAATCCCGCATCCGGCCATCCTGATTTAGGTTTTCCGTGATTTCCCTAGATCACTTCAGGCAAATGTCGGGATGGTTCCTTCGAAAGGACACGGCCGATTTCCTTCCCCATCCTTCCCTAATCCGAGCTTGTGCTCCGTCTCTAATGACCTCATTGTCGACGGGACATTAAACACTAATATCCTCCTCCTCCTCCTCCTCCTCCTCCTCCTGAAACTGGTAGCAACAAAATAAATTAAAATCATAAGGACAGCTGTAGGTGTTTTTATTTTTTGTCACAATATGTTGTTTGGCTTGTTAGGCCATTAGTCCATGAATTCTTACAATTTTGACTTCAAGTTCATGATGATATACAATGCATCTCATCTGCCATTGGAACATAAATCAGTGTCCTGTGGCTCCTTTCTAGGACTGTCTGGTATTTGTGTTTCCCACTATTTTACGAAATAATTCCAAGTACATGTCCATAAAATACAACATTGTTCTGGTGTGATGGTTCCAAGTATTGAACTGCGCTGGTGTAATGAAACAAAACTGGGTATTTAATTTAACCTTCCACGCACAGTGTATAGTTTTGGGGGAGGGGGGGAATAAAAAAAATAGTGCCATCAGTTTTCAAGGTTGCTGCTGAGTTAACCATATTTAGGTCCAAACATAAGTTAATGATAAACTGGCTTATGGCCTGAAAGAGAGCACTGAATCTGTTCATAGAGAAAACTTCATAAATCAAAAAATTAGCAAATTATTTCAATATCCTTTCAGCAGAGAAACGTAATTTTATGCAACTCTGTACCTTCATATGACTTAGCTTCATCATTTTTGTTAACCCAGAATTGGATAGTGTTACCATACCACCGGATTTTTAAACAGTTACGAATGTTGGAATTGTACTAGCTTAGTAGTCTATGTGAACCATGGCCAATTGAAATAAACTGTGCAGTTACACTTTCCAAGATACTGATCTGATGCGGTGAAAATTTAATCCTACCGATATTGCCACAAATCTGACATTATTAGTCAACAATCAATAAATGATGTGTAATTCAGACTTCAAGAAGAATGAATTAATTCCAGTTGCAAAGGAATCAGTTGCTGACGGGTGTGAAAATTACCAAACTATCAGTTTCATAAGTCATGGGTGCAAAATACTAACACAAGTTCTTTACTGAAGAATGTAAAAACTGGTAGAAGCCGACATCAGGGAAGAGCAGTTTGAATTCCAGAGAAATGTAGGAACACCTGAGGCAATACTGGCCCTATCACTTATCTTACTACTGGGGATGTAATGAATAGAATTGGCACTACTTGACCAAAAGAAGAGATCGGTTGATAGAACAGAGACATCAAGGGATCGCCAGTTTAGTATTGGGGGGGGGGGGGGGGGGGTAAAAATGTAGAGGGAGATCAAGAGATGAATACAGTAAGCACATTCAGAAAGATGTAGCTTGCAGAAGTTATTCGGAGATGAAGAGGCTTGCACAGGATAGAGTAGCATCAGACCAGTCTTTGGACGGAAGACAACAACAACAACAACAACAACAGTTTCATTTATATGGGTCACAGTGAAGTATAATGTTTACTCCCATAAGGCCTTTAAAGAAATCTGAAGGTAGGAAATTTTTATGTATTCTGTGGGCCAACAAATGTCATTGTGTAAGTGCCAAAATATTTCATTAAGAGATGACCCTAGTATTTTTTGTTGGGTACTTTTAGATAAAAGCTACTACCAAAGACTTTATTGGGATTGCCTTCTTATATTATGTGCAAATTTTTGTGCGTCTGTCTAGATGCCTGGCAGCTGAAGCAGGATACCATGTTTTGCATCCACAGACTCCCACAAAATCTTGCATTTCCACATATGTACTCCACTGCAGCTATCTTGTTTTAAATACTGGGATCAGGATCTGTATCAGATATGAGACATACACTCCTCTTTGGTGTATTAGCTATGCCATTGTTTTAAACTTCTGTACCAGTCACTTGGCATTCATAAAGTGCAGAGCTACAGCCTGCATTAGGTTGGGAAATGCAGTTCATCCCTGACTATACTGTGCGTAAATGAAAAATTGCTATTTGCATTGTGATTTGAATTAAACATGAAACAGTAAGTTCTGCTATAACTGTTTGGGTGAAAGTATTCTCAGTTTTGAGAAAATCATTAAGTGTCTACATTCAGTAAGATGATGACCAACAAAGAATATACCAGTACGGCATCCAGCCAACTTCTAACCTTCAGTTGGACCATCGCCAGTTATGAATATACTGGCACGGTGTCCAACCAACTTCTGGGTAGCATAGTTGGAAAAGCTTAGTGACAATATCGCGATTTATGCCATGTTCCCAGAATTGAGTAGTGTAGTTGTCACAGGCTGTATATATTCATATACCTAAATTAATGTGCTTGTGAGATGTTTTTCTGTTCATAAAATTTGATGCATTATTCTTATAAGTGTCATGGATATACCTAAATTAATGTGCTTGTGAGATGTTTTTCTGTTCATAAAATTTGATGCATTATTCTTATAAGTGTCATGTCAGAAAAATTTAATTTTAGAGTTTGTAAAGTAAAATGTTTAAAGAGACTAGACAATCATACAAAGTGGCAAACAATCTATGTAGCAAAAGATGGAAGTTTTCATTTGTTGGTGAGTAACAGACTGCCGTACTGAATCCTGATCCTGACTCCCCCTGCGGGTCCTGGGGTAAGAATAGGCCCAAGGTATTTTTGCCTGTCGTAAGAGGCGACTAAAAGGAGTCTCACACATTTCGGCCTTTATGTGATGGCTCCCTGTAGGGTTTGACCTCCATTCTTCAAAATTTTTTCGAAGAGCGAGCCAATTGGGGGAGGGCACCTCACCTGGTGCATTTTGTCCATCATACCTTGAGATCTGTAGCCGCTTTCACGTCGTTGCATTGCAGTCCCGCTCATTCTCCATCTCTTGGGCGAGGACACCTCCCTTGGTGCATTTTCCACCGTGCACTATGCAGTGTCACTTTCTACACCGACAATGACCATGGACTTGTTTGCATCTGATATCCAGTACGGTAACGAGTCCTTTGTGGTGGGGCCGCCATTTACCCTGTTGGTTGTAGCCCCCTGACAACACAGGGATCACTCTGCTGATGCCTGCACTGTTGACTCCCCACATATGCCAAGGAGTAGATGCCTGTCACCCTGGGGCACCGGGACTCCCAGCAATGGTCATCCTGCCAGGTGGCCTTTGCTGCAGCTGTGTGGTGTCCGTGGGGAGGGCCACTAGTCGAAGTGGGTGGCATCAGGGCGGATGACGTGCAATGAAGCGTACCACATCATCACTTGCTGGTGATCAAACACGAGCAGTCTCTAAGCATTCTAAGTCTCAGTACAGTGCAAGGAAGTACGACCCTATATCATTCCCCTCCCTGGCCACACCAAGAGAGGAATGCCAGGCTAAGGATGGCAGCACACCTTATTCATCCCGGTACCTCGTATGTACGAGAACTGATGGGGACTCCTGTGTTCTGATGAAGCCACATTTTTTGTAAACCATTTAGAGGACAAGTTTGGGGAGGTGGAGGGCTTGTCCAAAATGCGGTCAGGGTCAGTCTTGATAAAAACAGCATCCTCTGCCCAGTCACAGGCATTACTCGCTTGTGACAAGCTGGGAGATGTTTCCATTACCATCACACTCCACAAGAGCTTAGATATGGTCTAGGGTATTATATGCCACAGGGACCTTCTTTTACAGTCTGACGATGAGCTGCACACCAACTTAGAGCGACGAGGCATTCATTTTGTCCAGCACATACATCGGGGTCCGAGGGATAATCAGGTTGCCACTGGTGCCTTCATCTTGGCCTTCGAGGGTGACACATTATCTGAGAAGGTCAAGGTGATGGGTCTACCACTGTGATGTAAAGCCATATATCCCTCCTCCATGCGGTGCTTTAAGTGCTGGAAGTTTGGCCATATGTCTTCCTGCTGTACTTCCAGTGTCACATGCTGAGATTGTGGACATCCATCACATCCCAATACTCCATGTGACCCGCCTCCCATCTGTGTCACGTGCGGAGAGCATCATTCCCTTTGCTCACCAGACTGCAGGATTTCACAGCGTGAAAGGAAAATCATGGAATACAAGATGCTGGACCGACTGACCTACACTGAGGCTAAGAGGAAATTTGAGGGTCTACATCCTGTGGCTATGACCTCCTCTTATGCCGCTGCTATGAGAACAGTTGTAGCCCCATCCGTTCCACTAATTCCGGTTGGCTCTCCGAGCTGGGAAACTACACCTGCCCCCTTGATGGTGTGGGGGGGGGGGGGCACTTCCCTCCCTGTTGCTCCCACACCACCTACCTAGGGAGCACGGCCCCCCAACCATCAGGAACACCAGTCCCCACTTCTCAGCTGGAGAAGTGTAAGTCTTCTTCGGCACCTCTTGCTAGGAAGGGGTCCCTTGGGTCACTCCCTTCCCAGTTTTCTGCTACTCCCACCAGTGCCTGAAGTGCCCAAAAGTAGCTGGTTGTAGGGCTTCACGATCATCCTCGGTCCCAGAGACTGAATCAGTCAAGCCCTCTTAGCCAGAGAAATCCAAGGAGCAGCGAGAGAAATCCAAAAAGAAGACCTCCAAGACCAAGGGATTTTTGGTGGCACCCACACCACCACTACCTACAAGCTTTGCTTCTGAGGATGAGGTGGAGATTCTGGTGTCCGCTGAGGACCTAGATCTTGCTGGACCCTCAAACATAATGGATACAGACAGCTCAGGAAATAAATCTGTGGCAGCAGGTGACCCTGAGGCGTAAACTGCCTCATTGAATGTTCCATGCCTTCCCAGCCTCAAAATCACATCATCCTTCAGTGGAATTGCGGCGGTTTCTTCCACTGCCTGGCTGAGCTACGGCAACTGTTAAGCTTTACACCTGCTTTCTTCGTTGCCCTCCAGGAAACCTAGTTCCCAGCAATGCGGAACCCTGCCCTCCGCAGCTGTAAGGGATATTACAGAAACCGTAGTGACTATAATCGAGTGTTAGGTGAAGTTTGTGTCTACGTCCTGAACTCATTATGCAGTGAACCTGTGCCCCTTCAAACCCCTCTTGAAGCTGTGGCTGTCAGGATAGGGATGATGCCGGAAATAACTGTCCACAATGTATGTCTTCCTCCAGATGGTGCAGTACCCCTGAATGCATTGGCTGCACTGATTGATCAACTCCCTAAACCTTTTCTACTTTTGGGAGATTTTAACACTCATAACCCCTTGTGGGGTGGCACCGTGCTTACTGGCCGAGTCAAAGATGTCAAAAATTTAGTGTCACAACTTGACCTCTGCCTCTTAAATACAGGTTCCCCCACACATTTCAGTGTGGCACACAGCACATATTTGGCCATTGATCTCTTGGTTTGCAGTCCTGGCCTACTCCCATCTATCCAGTGGAGAGTTCGTGACGACCTTTGTGGTCGTGACCACTTCCCCATTTTCCTGTCACTGCCCCGGTGTCAGGCCCATGGACACCTGCCAAGATGGGCTTTAAACAAGGCGAACTGGGAAACTTTCACTTCTGCTGTCACCGTTGAATCTGCCCCACATGGTAACATTGATGTGACGGTTGAGCAACTATCGTTCCTGCGGCAGAAAATGCGATCCCTCGCTCTTTAGGGTGCCCACAGTGAAAGGCAGTCCGTTGGTGGTCGCCGGAAGTCACTGAAGCAATTAAGGAGTGTCGGCAAGCTCTACAGCAGCATAAGCGGCACTCGTCCCTGCAGCATTGCATAGCCTTTAAACGGCTTCATGCTCGTGTTCGTCATCTTATCAAACGACGGAAGCAGGAGTGTTGAGAGAGATACGTCACGACCATTGGGTGCCATACATCACCTTCCCAAGTCTAGGCAAAGATCAAACGTGTTTTTGGGTACCAGACCCCAACAGGTGTTCCTGGTGTTAACATAAATGGCGTGTTATCTACCAACGAAAACCCGATTGCCGAGCACTTTGCTGAGCACTATGCTCAAGCCTCTTTGTCGGAGAATTACCCCCAGCCTTTTGCACTCTCAAATGGCGGCTGGAAGGGAAAGTAATTTCGTTCACTACAGCCACAGTGAATCACGTAATGCCCCATTTACAGAGTGGGAGCTCCTCAGTGCCCTGGCACATTGCCCCGACACAGCTCCTGGGCCAGATGGGATCCACAGTCAGATGATTAAACATCTCTCACCTGACTACAAGTGACATCTCCTCGTCATCTTCAACTGGATCTGGTGCGATGGCTTCTTTTCATCGTAATGGCAGAAAAGCACCATCATTTCGGCGCTCAGCTCCGGTAAAAACCAGCTTGATGTGTATAGGTATTGGCCCATCAGCCTCACCAACGTTCTTTGTAAGCTGCTGGAACGTATGGTGTGTTGGCGGTTAGGTTGGGTCCTGGAGTCACGTGGCCTATTGGCTCTGTGTCAGGACGGCTTCCGCCAGGATCGCTCTACCACTGATAATCTTGTGTCCCTTGAGTCTGCCATCCTCACAGCCTTTTCCAGATGCCAACACCTGGTTGCCATATTTTTTTGATTTACGAAAAGCGTATGACACAACCTGGTGACATCATATCCTTGCCACATTATAAGAGTGGGGTCTCCGAGGCCCGCTCCCGATTTTTATCAAAAATTTGCTGTCGCTTCGTACTTTCCGCGTCCGAGTTGGTGCCTCCCATAGTTTCATCCATATCCAGGAGAATGGAGTCCCGCAGGGCTCCATATTGAGTGTGTCTCTATTTTTAGTGGCCATTAACAGTCTAGCGGCAGCTGTAGGGCCATCTCGCCTTCTCTGTATGCGGATGACTTTTGCATTTCTTACTGCTCCTCCAGTACTGGTGCTGCTGAGTGGCACCTACAGGGAGCCATTCACAAGGTGGAGTCATAGGCTCTAGTCCACGGCTTCCAGTTTTCAGCCTCAAAGTTGTCTGTCATGCACTTCTGTCGGCGTTGTACCGTTCATCCAGACCCAGAACTTTATCTAAGTGATGAACCACTCACTGTAGTGGAGGCATATCGATTCTTAGGGCTGGTTTTCAATGCCCGATTGACTTTGCTACCTCACCTACATCAGCGTAAGTGGAAATACTGGCAGCACCTCAATGCCCTCCACTGCCTGAGCAACACCAATTGGGGTGCAGATCGTTCTACGCTACTGCAGCTCTACAGAGCCCTTGTTAAATCCTGTCTTGATTATGAGAGTGTGGTTTATGGTCCAGTGGTGCCCTCGGTTTTGCATTTACTCAACCCAGTGCACCACTGTGGCGTTCACCTAGCAACAGGTTCTTTTAGAACAAGTCCGTTGACCAGTGTCCTGGTGGAGGCTAGAGTCCCTCCATTGAAGGTTAGGCATGCACAACTACTCGCCAGTTATATTGCACCGTTTGTAGTTTCCCTGCGCATCCGAATTACCATCTCCATTTCCCACCTGCGGCAGCCCGTCTCCGCATCGGCAGCCCAGGTCAGGGCTAACGATTGCGGTTTGCATGCGATCTGTCTGAACTAGAGTCCTTCCCTTTACCACCTATACTTGAGGTCCAAACATGTACACCTCCGTGGTGTACACCTAGGCCGCAGTTTCGCCTTGACCTTTCACATGGCCCTAAGGACTCAGTTAACACTGTGACTCTCTGCTGTCACCTCCTCTCGATTCTCGATATGTAACAGGGCCATGAAGTGGTTTACACTCATAGCTCGATGGCCGATGGTCACGTTGGCTTTGCCTACGTTCATGGTGGACATATAGAAAGGCACTCCTTGTCCGATGGCTGCAGTGATTTCACTGCAGAGCTGACAGCCATATTTCGTGCTCTTGAGCACATCCGTTCTACATCTACATCTACATTTATACTCCGCAAGCCACCCAACGGTGTGTGGCGGAGGGCACTTTACGTGCCACTGTCATTACCTCCCTTTCCTGTTCCAGTCGCGTATGGTTCGCGGGAAGGACGACTGTCTGAAAGCCTCCGTGCGCGCTCTAATCTCTCTAATTTCACATTCGTGATCTCCTCGGGAGGTATAAGTAGGGGGAAGCAATATATTCGATACCTCATCCAGAAACGCACCCTCTCGAAACCTGGCGAGCAAGCTACACCGCGATGCAGAGCGCCTCTCTTGCAGAGTCTGCCACTTGAGTTTGTTAAACATCTCCGTAACACTATCACGGTTACCAAATAACCCTGTGACGAAACGCGCCACTCTTCTTTGGATCTTCTCTATCTCCTCCATCAACCCGATCTGGTACGGATCCCACACTGATGAGCAATACTCAAGTATAGGTCGAACGAGTGTTTTGTAAGCCACCTCCTTTGTTGATGGACTACATTTTCTAAGGACTCTCCCAATGAATCTCAACCTGGTACCCGCCTTACCAACAATTAATTTTATATGATCATTCCACTTCAAATCGTTCCGCACGCATACTCCCAGATATTTTACAGAAGTAACTGCTACCAGTGTTTGTTCCGCTATCATATAATCATACAATAAAGGATCCTTCTTTCTATGTATTCGCAATACATTACATTTGTTTATGTTAAGGGTCAGTTGCCACTCCCTGCACCAAGTACCTATCCGCTGCAGATCTTCCTGCATTTAGCTACAATTTTCTAATGCTGCAACTTCACTGTATACTACAGCATCATCCGCGAAAAGCCGCATGGGACTTAAGACACTATCTACTAAGTCATTTATATATATTGTGAAAAGCAATGGTCCCATAACACTCCCCTGTGGCACACCAGAGGTTACTTTAACGTCTGTAGACGTCTCTCCATTGATAACAACATGCTGTGTTCTGTTTGCTAAAAACTCTTCAGTCCAGCCACACAGCTGGTCTGATATTCCGTAGGCTCTTACTTTGTTTATCAGGCGACAGTGCGGAACTGTATCGAACGCCTTCCGGAAGTCAAGAAAAATAGCATCTACCTGGGAGCCTGTATCTAATATTTTCTGGGTCTCATGAACAAATAAAGCGAGTTGGGTCTCACACGATCGCTGTTTCCGGAATCCATGTTGATTCCTACATAGTAGATTCTGGGTTTCCAAAAAGACATGATACTCGAGCAAAAAACATGTTCTAAAATTCTACAACAGATTGACGTCAGAGATATAGGTCTATAGTTTTGCGCATCTACTCGACGATCCTTCTTGAAGCCTGGGACTACCTGTGCTCTTTTGCAATCATTTGGAACCTTCCGTTCCTCTAGAGACTTGCGGTACACGGCTGTTAGAAGGGGGGCAAGTTCTTTCGCGTACTCTGTGTAGAATCGAATTGGTATCCCGTCAGGTCCAGTGGACTTTCCTCTGTTGAGTGATTCCAGTTGCTTTTCTATTCCTTGGACACTTATTTCGATGTCAGCCATTTTTTCGTTTGTGCGAAGATATAGAGAAGGAACTGCAGTGCGGTCTTCCTCTTTGAAACAGCTTTGGAAAAAGGTGTTTAGTATTTCAGCTTTACACGTGTCATCCTCTGTTTCAATGCCATCATCATCCCGGAGTGTCTGGATATGCTGTTTCGAGCCACTTACTGATTTAACGTAAGACCAGAACTTCCTAGGAGTTTCTGTCAAGTCGGTACATAGAATTTTACTTTCGAATTCACTGAACGCTTCACGCATAGCCCTCCTTACGCTAACTTTGACATCGTTTGGCTTCTGTTTGTCTGAGAGGTTTTGGCTGTGTCTAAACTTAGAGTGAAGCTCTCTTTGCTTTCGCAGTAGTTTCCTAACTTTGTTGTTGTACCACGGTGGGTTTTTCCCATCCCTCACGGTTTTACTCGGCACGTACCTGTCTAAAACGCATTTTACGATTGCCTTGAACTTTTTCCATAAACACTCAACATTGTCAGTGTCGGAACAGAAATTTTCGTTTTGATCTGTTAGGTAGTCTGAAATCTGCCTTCTATTACTCTTGCTAAACAGATAAACCTTCCTCCCTTTTTTTATATTCCTACTAACTTCCATATTCAGGGATGCTGCAATGGCCTTATGATCACTGATTCCCCGGTTCTGTACATATGAAATCGAAAAGTTCGGGTCTGTTTGTTATCAGTAGGTCCAAGATGTTATCTCCACGAGTCGGTTCTCTGTTTAATTGCTCGAGGTAATTTTCGGATAGTGCACTCAGTATAATGTCACTCGATGCTCTGTCCCTACCACCCGTCCTAAACATCTGAGTGTCCCAGTCTATATCTGGTAAATTGAAATCTCCACCTAAGACTGTAACATGCTGAGAAAATTTATGTGAAATGTATTCCAAATTTTCTCTCAGTTGTTCTGCCACTAATGCTGCTGAGTCGGGAGGTCGGTAAAAGGAGCCAATTATTAACCTAGCTCAGTTGTTGAGTGTAACCTCCACCCATAATAATTCACAGGAACTATCCACTTCTACTTCACTACAGGATAAACTACTACTAACAGCGACAAACACTCCACCACCGGTTGCATGCAATCTATCCTTTCTAAACACCGTCTGTACCTTTGTAAAAATTTCGGCAGAATTTATCTCTGGCTTCAACCAGCTTTCTGTACCTATAACGATGTCAGCTTCGGTGCTTTCTATCAGTGCTTGAAGTTCCGGTACTTTACCAACGCAGCTTCGACAGTTTACAATTACAATAGCGATTGCTGCTTGGTCCCCGCATGTCCTGACTTTGCCCTGCACCCGTTGAGGCTATTGCCCTTTCTGTACTTGCCCAAGGCCATCTAACCTAAAAAACCGCCCAGCCCACGCCACACAACCCCTGCTACCCGTGTAGCCGCTTGTTGCGTGTAGTGGACTCCTGACCTATCCAGCGGAACCCGAAACCCCACCACCCTATGGCGCATGTCGAGGAATCTGCAGCCCACACGGTCGCAGAACCGTCTCAGCCTCTGATTCAGACCCTCCACTCGGCTCTGTACCAACGGTCCGCAGTCAGTCCTGTCGACGATGCTGCAGATGGTGAGCTCTGCTTTCATCCCGCTAGCGAGACTGGCAGTCTTCACCAAATCAGATAGCCGCCAGAAGCCAGAGAGGATTTCCTTGGATCCATAGCGACACACATCGTTGGTGCCGACATGAGCGACCACCTGCAGATGGGTGCACCCTGTACCCTTCGTGGCGTCTGGAAGGACCCTTTCCACATCTGGAATGACTCCCCCCGGTATGCACACGGAGTGCACATTGGTTTTCTTCCCCTCTCTTGCTGCCATATCCCTAAGGGGCCCCATTACGCGCCTGCCCAGGCAAGTAATTTCTCCTGTGTACTGACTCCTTGAGCAGCCTACAAGCTATCAACCAGTGCTACCCTCGTCATCCTTCTGTAGCAACCATCCAGCAGTCCATCTGTGCCCTGGAACGGTCCATTCGTTCAGTGGTGTTTGTCTGGACCCCAGGTCACGTCGGAATCCCAGGCAATGAACTTGCTGACAGGCTGGCCAAACAGGCTACATGGAAACCGCTTCTGGAGATGGGTGTCTCCGAACCTGACCTGCGTTCTGACTTATGTTGCAGGGTTTTTCGGCTTTGGGAGACGGAATAGCATAACAGTATGCACAATGCACAACAAACTGCATGTCACCAACAAGACTATGAATGTGTGGAAGTCTTCCATGTGGGCTTCTCTTACGGAATCAGTTGTCCTGTGCCGGCTCCCCATTGACCATGCTTGGGCAACCCACGGTTACCTCCTGTGCCGTGAAGACCCTCCTCAGTGTCGGTGCGGAGCCTGGTTGACAGTGGCCCATCTTCTGGTGCAATTTCCCACTTTGACTGCCCAGCAACAGAATCTTGGGTTACAGAACTCGTTGCCGCTAATTTTATCTGACAACACCTCACGTTTTATTCATAAGGATGGGTTTTATCATTTGATGTACGTTTTAGCGCATGTGCTTCTGTGTCCTCCACCCTAGTGCTTTTAGAGTGGAGGTTTTAATGTGTTGCAGAATGGCTGGTTTATCCTTTTTATTCTCATGGTCAGCGAGCCATGGTCATCTGCTTTGTTATTTTACTCTCTTTATCCTGGTTCTTGCGTTTCTGTGGCTTTGTTGTCCCCCTTTTGTCCACTTACACGTTTGCTGCCCTTCATCGTTCTTATGATTTTTTTCTTTCATTCTGTTTTGTGTTGTCAGTCTCATTTGTTTTATTCTCACACTTGTGGCATTGTTTTATTTGGAACAAGGGACTGATGACCTTATAGTTTGGTCCCTTCCCCCTGTCTTTTAATCCAACCAACCAACCTGATCCTGACTGATAAAATTAACAGTATCTTTGGTTGACGAGTTGTGCACATTCACAGTTCTCATAAAGATAAGTGTTTAATTGAGTAATAACAATTAATTAAGGCAGTATTACATAATAATTAAGTAAATTAATACCTATTATAAGCTATCAATTAAAGACTTCACAGTTTTTGTGTATTTTCTGAAGGAAGAAAACATTTCATAGGTGCGAATTTTGGACTAGGATTTGTTTACGTTGTGATATACTGTAAGTTACATGATTATTTCAATGGAGTAAAGTTTGTGTTGTTCGTGTATTCTCATATGCTATCCATTTGATTCTCTAGTAAGTAGCCAAAGTAAGAATATCCGAAATAAGTGAAAAGTTTATATATGTAGGCTCAGTTCTTTGTTTACTTTTTGTTTCGTCATGTAAACAATAAAGGTTACGTCATTTTTGTTTCACCAGAAGTTTTGAATTAGTATCCGAACTTTAGGCCTAACTTTCTAAGAAATTTAATATATTAAATGAGTAGCCTACGAAGTTGTTATTGTTTTAACTTAGACTAAAGCTAAAATTTGTTTTCCATGAGTGAGAAGTGTATGACTTGCCATAGGGTTGTTAGTTCTGAGGTATGGTGTGAGGGTTGTTGCAGTTTCTTTCATATGGGTGACTGTAGTGGCATGGGAATTGGGGAAATAAACAAGGCTCATTGATTGTGTAGGATTTGCTGTAGAGATAGGAAAATAGTGGAACAGGAGGAGAAGATTGCTGGCCTTAAGGCGAATCTAGCTAAAGTAAAACAAGATCTGGAAAGGTTAAGGGGGAAGAAGGGAAAAGAGAGGTGGGAAGTGAAAGAAGAAGAAGAAGAAGAAGAAGAAGAAGAAAAAAAAAAGTAGTAGTTCAAATGTGTGTGAAATCTTATGGGACTTAACTGCTAAGGTCATCAGTCCCTAAGCGTACACACTACTTAACCTAAATTATCCTAAGGATGAACACACACCCATGCTCGAGGGAGGACTCGAACCTCCGCCGGGACTAGCCGCACAGTCCATGACTGCAGCACCTTAGACCGCACGCCTAATCCCGCGTGGCGGTGGGAAGTGACAACAGGTTGTAGAAGAAATAGGAAGATGGATGTTCTCAGACAGTGTGGTTGTGAATGTGGAAAACAGGTTTGATCTGTTCTCACAGTTGGAAACTGAGGAGCTACAAACAGGTGTAGGAGTAGACAGGACACAACAAACTTTCAAAAAGTTTTTGCAAAGTAAGAAGTCAGAAAAAGCTGAAGAGAAGAAGAAAGTTTTGTTGTTAGGTAGTCCACATGGTAGAGGTGTAATCCAACTGTTGCAAGATGAACTAGGGTCAGGTTACCAGTTCACAAGCTTTTTTAAACCTAGTGCAAGTCTGGGTTAGGTTATAGAGGATGTAGGTTCACTTTGCACAGACTTTACAAGGGAAGACACCATAGTAATTGTGGATGGGGCGGGCAACAGCATGGATAGGAACCCTAATTATTCAATTGAGAGTGACCTGGTAAAGATAACTTCAGCAACAAGGCATACTGGTGATACGCTTGTGTCTGTTCTGAGGCGCCATGACGAGCCTCATTTAAACCCTTCTTTTAGGAGAGTTAATTTAGAGGTGGAACGGCTGCTTGGGTCAGATATGGGGTCTCACATCGGTGTGGTTCCTATTGACTCTATCAGCAGGTGAGACTATACTAGGATTGGCCTTCACATCTACAGGAAAGGGAGGGGAAAACTGTCTGTGCTAACAGCAAATAACTTGGGGGGGGGGGGGCTGTCACAAGTGCTAAAGTAGCAATGGTACAAGTGACAGATCACCAGTTTTTTTAGGGTACAGAGGACAGAAACAAAAGGTGTTCAGAGACAGGCTGAAAATCACATTCACATTGATAAAACAGGCAGCCAGAAAGCAAATTTTAATGTACACAATTCATGCAGACAGCCTCTGATTGAAACTAGAGATAATCAAAAATTGACAAGAAAATTAGGTTCATCCAGTTGTAATTCAGCCCGTGCATAAAATCTGTTATTGTTATTGTATCAGATTATCTGAGGACTAAAGGGTAAGCTTAATTAGTTGCTTATTTGTGTTGAAGAAGTAGAGTTGAGCAAACCAGTTGATATAATCTGCCTCTCTGAGCATCATGTGGCCACTGGTATAGATATGCTAAATGTTACAGGATTCGAGTTAGCTTCTTACTTCTGTAGAGAAAATATGGAGAAAGGAGGAGTTGCCACATTTGTCAGAAACTGTTTTGATTTCCAGAATATTTATATTAATAAATTTTGTTCGGAACAGTGCTTAGAAGCTTGTGCAACAGAAGTAGTATTTCATAATAAGTCATTTATGATAGTATGTATATGCAGATCACCTTCAGGAAATTTTAACCCCTTCATAAAAAATCTGGAAGCTCTGCTGTCCCATCTCATGGTAAAAAACAAGGAAATAGTGGTTGCTGGTGACTGTAATGTGGATTTATTGAAAAGCTCGGTCAGTGAACAATTATTGCAGTAAGTAACACTATCATTCAATTTAGTTCCTACTATGAACTTTGCTACTAGGATATGTAAATGCTCTGAGACTGCTACTGATAATAATGTTTGTAGACAAATCTAGGGAAGAAAGTCATATCACAAAACCAATAGTAAATGGGCTATCTGATCATGACATGCAACATCTTGTGTTAAATGTTGAAACTTGTCAGGATAAAAAATCTATTAAATCTGAGTACAGGAGGGTAGTAAACAAGTCAAAAATTGAGAAATTCAGGAAATTGCTCAAAGACATGAACTGGATAGATGTTTACAATACTTCTGGAAAAATTTGGAAATTTGTGGTAAGGTTTTATGGGACCAAACTACTGAGGTCATCGGTCCCTAAGCTGATGCCCTACTTAGTCTAACTTATGCTAAAGGCAACACACACACACACACCCATGCACAAGGGAGGACTTGAACCTCCGACAGGGGGGAGCTGCTCGGACCGTGACTCGGCACCTCAGATCACGCGACTACAATACTTCTGACTCAAATGGAAAACACAAAGCATTCATTAATAAAGTTCCCTCCGCTTTTGAAAATTTTTTCCCCTAAAGGTAACTCAAATCACACAGAAGTCAAAAAATAAACCGTGGGTTACACAAGGAATAAAGATATCATGTGGGACAAAAAGGAGACTGTATCTCCTATCTAGGAACAGCTTTGGTGTTAGAATTGTAATGCATTACAAAGAATACAGCAAAATGTTGAAGCAAGTAATCCAGAAATTGAAGCAGCTTTATTATGAGAAAAAGATAATTGCATCAGACAACAAAATAAAAACTGTATGGGCTATAGTGAAGATAGAGACAGGTGGGGCTAAAGAAGGATGAGGAACAGATAGCTCTAAAATTAAATGAGACTTTGGTAACAAGTGCATGTAGTGTTGCAAACCTCTTAAACAAGTACTTCATTCCTGTTACTGACAGCTTGGGGTTATCAAGTTCAGTGAACTGTGCAATGGTGTATTTGAGACCGGTCTTGAAAAATAACTTCAGTAAAATGGAAATGACACACACATCTCCCAAAGAAGTAACATCCGTCATAAAATCCTTAAAATCTAAGTATTGCAGTGGGTATGATAACATATCAACGAAGTTAATCAAGGAGTGCCTGTGCAAGTTGAGTTCTATCCTAAGTTATTTGTGTAATCAATCTCTTATCAGCGGAACATTTCCAGATGGGATAAAATATGCTGAAGTTAAGCCTCTTTACAAGAAGGGGGATAAAGAGATACCATCAAATTATCAACCAATTTCACTTTTTCTGGCTTTCTCAAAAATATTTGAAAAGGTTGTGTTCAAGGGTCTCCTTAAGCATTTGACAGCAAATAATGTATTGTCCAAGTCACAGTTGGATTTCTTAAGGGTTCTGATATAGAGAAAGCTATTTACACTCACAGTGAGAATGTAGTTAATTCATTAGATAATAAATTAGAGGGTACTGGCATTTTCTATGACCTGTCAGAAGCCTTTGACTGTGTGAACCACAGCATTCTCTTAAGTAAATTAGAATATTATGGTCTCACTGGCAATGCTGCAAAATGGTTTAAGTCTTGTCTATCTAACAGGAAACAAAGGGTGTCATTGCGAAAGACCTGTGCAGTAAGCAGTCTGTCTTCATTTGACTGGGGATTAATTACATATGGTGTTCCTCAAGGTTCCATCTTGGGTCCATTGCTTTTCTTGTGTACATTAATGACCTCTCATCTGTTACATTGCCAGATGCTAAGTTTGTTTTGTTTGCAGATGATTGCAAACATTACAATAAGTAGCAAGTCAAGTACAGATTTAGAAATAGCTGATAATCAAATTTTCAAATACATTAATAAGTGGTTTAAAGCTAACTAACTGTCATTAAACTTTGAGAAGACCCACTGTGTGCAGTTTAGAACCTGTAACAGATTTCCTTTCAGCATTTGTATAACATATGAAGACATGCAGATCGTAAAGGTTGACGGTGTTAAACTCCCGGGATTACAACTTGATAATAAATTCAGTTGGGAAGGGCGTACCACAGAATTGCTTAAGCGCCTAAACAAGTCTGTATTTGTGGTGAGAATGATGTCAGATGTCGGAGATATAAATATAAAAAAACTGCATACTTTGCTTACTTTCATTCTGTTATGTCATATGGGATCATGTTCTGGGGCAACTCATCAAACGGAGCAGAAGTTTTGAGCATGCAAAAGTGTGTGATAAGAATTATTTGTGGTGTAAATTCAAGAACATTTTGTAGAAACCTGTTCAAGGAACTTTGTTTTCTAACCACTGCTTCTCAGTATGTGTATTCCTTAATGAAATTTGTTGCAAATAAGAAATCTCTATTTCCAACCAATAGCTCAATACATAGTATCAATACTAGGAATAAGAACAATCTACATGAAGACCTAAAATCACTTACGTTGGTCCAAAAAGGGGTCTAATATGCAGGAACACACATTTTGAATAAATTGCCAGCAACCATGAAAAACATGGTTTCAGATAAATCACAGTTTAAACAGAGGTTGAAAGACTTTTTGTTAGGCAACTCCTTCTACTCTATAGATGAATATCTTAACAGAGACTGTTAAGCCAGCTTAAGTAAAAATGTCTGTTAGATTTCAGTTTTGACAGCACTTGGTCACAACAGTCAAGATTAGGTATTTGGTGTATGATACATTTATTAATAGCGCATAAAAATGTTTCATTTTGAGAGAGTGTTAATTCCGTTAATATTAGCTGTTCCAGTTTACCGCATTGTATTCACCTATTTTAACAATCTCCTGAAAAATGAGCAGAGTAGTAAATATTATATTCAAATGTTTTATGTTCTTATGTTATACTTTCTGACATGTTCCACACCCACGAGAATCGTCTCATTTTTTGGGTCTATGGAACAAAAACTGAATCTAATCTAATCTTCAGAATTCCAGTTGCTATTCATGCCAAAGCGGTTTCATAAACAAGACCACTGTTGAGCACTTTCTCCCACCCTTCCAAAAATGGCATATGTGGTTGCAGCCTTCCTTGGACTTATGAATTAATTGCAAGCTACAGTAAAAAGTAAGCATTCCCAAGATATCATAAAGCATTCTCTAGGGAAGGCAAATGAGAGAAAATCCACTGCAAACAATAAAAAAGCTAAACTGAAAAACACTCCAATACTTGCTTTATGCCAGTACTTTAAATCTTTTTATAATGAAAGTGGCTCAGAAATAAGCTGTTCAGTACCTGCACCACAAAAAGAAAAATGGGCCCAAATTATAATGCACAAACTGAAAACTAAGAAGTCACAGATGATCCTCATGTCGCATCAAAGTTGATCAGTGAATATTTTCATGAAGCTCATCCCCCAATACTCATTGATGGTATCTTCTTAGCCTATAAAAAAGGAAAGCTTTAGGTATAATCCAAGACTAGGTGGAACAGTTGTCACAGCATGAATGAAATTTTTCTTGTGCCTGAATGTAATTGAAAATTCTAGACTGCTGCTGTTACAAAAGTGCCCTCCATTCTATTAGCTTTATATTGGGGATGGTTGATAGTACTTAAACACCACACTTTTGCCATTAGGAGTGCATAACAGTGTTTCGTTTTGACAGTGTGTCAATTCCGTAAATATGAGCTGTTCCAGTTAACTCAACTAACAGTAGAGGTGCTGAGTTGTCAGAATCCAGTGGCTTCCTCCATCAGAGAAATGTGTATTTTCAGTATATAATTTTACAAGGCCCAACAAGAAGATGTGACAGTTTCTAAAGTCTGCTAACCCAATTATACACTCCTGGAAATGGAAAAAAGAACACATTGACACCGGTGTGTCAGACCCACCATACTTGCTCCGGACACTGCGAGAGGGCTGTACAAGCAATGATCACACGCACGGCACAGCGGACACACCAGGAACCGCGGTGTTGGCCGTCGAATGGCGCTAGCTGCGCAGCATTTGTGCACCGCCGCCGTCAGTGTCAGCCAGTTTGCCGTGGCATACGGAGCTCCATCGCCAGTCTTTAACACTGGTAGCATGCCGCGACAGCGTGGACGTGAACCGTATGTGCAGTTGACGGACTTTGAGCGAGGGCGTATAGTGGGCATACGGGAGGCCGGGTGGACGTACCGCCGAATTGCTCGACACGTGGGGCGTGAGGTCTCCACAGTACATCGATGTTGTCGCCAGTGGTCGGCGGAAGGTGCACGTGCCCATCGACCTGGGACCGGACCGCAGCGACGCACGGATGCACGCCAAGACCGTAGGATCCTACGCAGTGCCGTAGGGGACCGCACCGCCACTTCCCAGCAAATTAGGGACACTGTTGCTCCTGGGGTATCGGCGAGGACCATTCGCAACCGTCTCCATGAAGCTGGGCTACGGTCCCGCACACCATTAGGCCGTCTTCCGCTCACGCCCCAACATCGTGCAGCCCGCCTCCAGTGGTGTCGCGACAGGCATGAATGGAGGGACGAATGGAGACGTGTCGTCTTCAGCGATGAGAGTCGCTTCTGCCTTGGTGCCAATGATGGTCGTATGCGTGTTTGGCGCCGTGCAGGTGAGCGCCACAATCAGGACTGCATACGACCGAGGCACACAGGGCCAACACCCGGCATCATGGTGTGGGGACCGATCTCCTACACTGGCCGTACACCACTGGTGATCGTCGAGGGGACACTGAATAGTGCACGGTACATCCAAACCGTCATCGAACCCATCGTTCTACCATTCCTAGACCGGCAAGGGAACTTGCTGTTCCAACAGGACAATGCACGTCCGCATGTATCCCGTGCCACCCAACGTGCTGTAGAAGGTGTAAGTCAACTACCCTGGCCAGCAAGATCACCGGATCTGTCCCCCATTGAGCATGTTTGGGACTGGATGAAGCGTCGTCTCACGCGGTCTGCACGTCCAGCACGAACGCTGGTCCAACTGAGGCGCCAGGTGGAAATGGCATGGCAAGCCGTTCCACAGGACTACATCCAGCATCTCTACGATTGTCTCCATGGGAGAATAGCAGCCTGCATTGCTGCGAAAGGTGGATATACACTGTACTAGTGCCGACATTGTGCATGCTCTGTTGCCTGTGTCTATGTGCCTGTGGTTCTGTCAGTGTGATCATGTGATGTATCTGACCCCAGGAATGTGTCAATAAAGTTTCCCCTTCCTGGGACAATGAATTCACGGTGTTCTTATTTCAATTTCCAGGAGTGTATTTTAAGATAAATTACGTCTAACATTCTTATGTGAAATTTTATAGCAAAGTTCTGATAGTCCTGAAGTACAGTGAGATTTGTACAATTTATGGTTGGAAAATTCAGTAACGTGCATCTGAATAATAGGAGGTAACTGACATATTGCTGAGTAAAATCTGTTTTTGTCCCAGTAACTACTGTGACTTGTCTTAGCAGTGACTTCTCATTCTCACTGCACATGACATGTTAAATAGTTGTGGATTATCTTGTCCCACCAACAGCTGCTTTCTATTTATGTGTATGCTGGAACATGATTTGAGCAGTGTTCAGTTGTTTTGGCAGCATCCAAATCATGCTGTGGTCCTGTGTTCCCAGTGGCCAGGCAAGATATCTCATGTTTGTGGTTTATCCATTGAATCTTTCCAAGTCAGTTTGGAATGTAATATGTGACGTGCTGTCTTGCTGAATTTACGGGTCTACAGTGATGTGCTCTAAGTGTACAAAGTGGGGTGGGTGTGATCGAGATTGTTCAACCTACATACTTGGCTTGGATGCTCTAGCCACGATCAAATGCCGCGAGATACCTTGTCTGATCCATCCTGACACCACAGTACTGTAATGTCTTGCTAGAGGGGCCAAAACAAAACGGCAGAGCCCATTGATAAAGTGGAATACTGTGCCTGTGCAGCAGCAGAAATATTGTACCTGTGTCAGGCGAATCCAGCAGCTAAAGAAGTTATCTGGAATAGTGTGACACAGCTGCAACATTACTACTGTTGTTGAATTAGTGAACAATACTCCACTTTCATCATTTTTCGGGAGTATACCTGGGATATTGTTAACTCCTGTACTAGTATTTTGGCTGACAACTTTTCAGCCATTCTCATTGTGAGTTGCTTACAAGATTTTTCAAGCACTTTACACTGTGAAGTAAACGTGTATGCATCAAAGGTAACACTGTTGGTAACTTCAAGGAACACAATACTCCACTTTATTAGTGGGCTGCACCGTTTTGTTTTTGCTTTTGCAGTGGCATACTTTGGTACTGGGACTTCATGATATCGTGAAAGCGATGGATCAAATCAGTCAGATAGATGCATTGTTTTTTTACTTTCAAAATGCATTTGATCCAGTACCACACATAACCTTTCCAAAAGGCACTTGATTCAGTACCACACTTGTGCTTTCCAAAAAGCAGTAAATTTTCAGAGTGTTCGGAATAAAGTTCCTGAATTTACTACCCTCCAGGAAGCGTGTGGTGCACAAATTATTCTCGGGACCGAGGCCTGGCTGAACCCTGAGATAGGAAGTTCTGAAATATTTAGTGAGGGTTGGAATGAGTATTGGGAAGACAGATTAGACATCGTAGGAGGTGGTGTCTTCATTGCAGTTGACAAAAATATTGTGTTTACTGAGGTCGAAGTAGAGTGTGATTTTGAAGTTATCTGGACACGTTTAACAGGGCTAGGAGAAATAAAGTTAATTGTTGGGCCACCAGGTTCCACCATAACAGTTCTAGAATCATTCAAAGGGAGTCTACACTCTGTATCGCAGAAGAACCCGGCTCATGCTACATTAGTCGTTCAACCTACCTAGTATAGACTTGGATGTCTATGGATTCATTACAGGTGGTACAGACAAGCCGTCGTGTGAATTTTTTAACACATTATCCGAAAACTGTCTTGAGCAGCTAAATCGACAGCCAACGCGTAATTAAAATATTTTAGATCTGGTAGCCACAAACAGACCAGACCTCATCGAGGTTGTCAGTGTTGAGACAGGGATTAGTGATCATGATGTTGTCATTACAACTCTGGTTACGAAATTTAAAAAGTTGGTCAAGAAGGCTATGAGAGTATTCTTACTAGAAATAGCAGATAAGCAGTTGTTAGCATCCCACTTAGTAAATGAATTGACTTCATTTATTTCCGGTACGATGAACGTGGAAGAATTATGGGCAAATTTTAAATCACGCATTGGACAAGTACGTGCCAAAAAAGTGGATTACGGATGGAAAAGACTCACTGTGGTTTAACAGCGCAATTTGGAGAATGCTCAGGAAACAAAGACAGTTGCACTCACTGTACAAGAAAGATCGGGAGAATGAGGACAGGAAAAAGTTAGTAGATATTCATGGTGCTGTAAAAAGAGCGATGCGTGAAGCATACAACCACTACCACCGTCATACCTTAGCAAAAGATCTTGCTGAAAACCCAAGGAAATTCTGATCTTACATAAAATCGGTAAGCGGGTCGAAGGCTTCCATCCAGTCACTCACTGATCAGTCTGGCCAGGCAACGGAAGGGAGCAAAACGAAAGCTGAAATTTTAAATTTAGCATTTGAGAAATCTTTCACACAGGAGGATCGTACAAACATACCGCAGGAGTCTCGTACAGATTCTCGTATGGAGGACATAGTGATAGACATCCCTGGGGTTATGAAGCAGCTGAATGGGTTGAAAATAAATAAATCGCCAGGTCCTGATGGGATTCCAATTTGGTTTTACAGAGAGTACTCTACTGCATTGGCTCCTTACTTAGCTTGCATTTATCACGAATCTCTTTCCCAACGTAAAGTCCCGAGCGACTGGAAAAAAGCGCAGGTGCCGCCTGTATATAAGAAGGGTAGAAGGACGGATCCTCAAAATTACAGACCAATATCCTTAACATCGGTTTGTTGCAGGATTCTCGAACATATTCTCAGTTCGAATATAATGAATTTCCTTGAGACAGAGAAGTTGCTGTCCATGCATCGGCATGGCTTTAGAAACCATCACTCCTGCGAAACGCAACTCGCCCATTTTTCATGATATCTTGCGAACCATGGATGAAGGGTATCAGACGGATGCCATATTCCTTGACTTCCGGAAAGCGTTTGACTCGGTGCCCCACTGCAGACTCCTAACTAAGGTACGAGCATATGGGATTGGTTCCCAAATATGTGAGTGGCTCAAAGACTTCTTAAGTAATAGAACCCAGTACATTGTCCTCGATGGGGAGTGTTCATCGGAGGTGAGGGTATCATTTGGAGTGCCCCAGGGAAGTGTTGTTTTCTGTCTACATAAATGATCTTTTGTATAGGGTGGATAGCAATATGCGGCTGTTTGCTGATGATGCTGTGGTGTACGAGAAGGTGTTGTCATTGAGTGACTGTAGGAGGATACAAGATGACTTGGACAAGATTTGTGATTGGTGTAAAGAATGACAGCTAACTCTAAATTTAGGTAAATGTAAATTAATGCAGATGAATAGGAAAAAGAATCCCGTAATTATTTGAATACTCCATTAGTAGTGTAGCGCTTGATACAGTCACGTCGATTAAATATTTGGGTGTAACATTGCAGAGCGATATGAAGTGGGACAAGCATGTAATGGCAGTTGTGGGGAAGGCAGATAGTCATCTTCAGTTCATTGGTAGAATTTTGGGGAGATGTTGTTCATCTGTAAAGGAGACCGCTTATAAAACACTAATACGACCTATTCTTGAGTACTGCTCGAGCATTTGGGACCCGTATCAGGTCGGATTGAGGGAGGACATAGAAGCAATTTAGAGGCGGGTTGCTAGATTTGTTACTGGTAGGTTTGAGCATCACGCGAGTGTTACGGAAATGCTTCAGGAACTCTGGTGGGAATCTCTGGAGGAAAGGAGGCGTTCTTTTCGTGAATCGCTACTGAGGAAATTTAGAGAACCAGCATTTGAGGCTGACTGCAGTACAATCTTACTGCCGTCAACTTATATTTCGCGGAAAGACCACACAGATAAGATAAGAGAGATTAGGGTTCGTACCGAGGCATATATGCAGTCATTTTTCCCTCGTTCTGTTTCAGAGTGGAACAGGGAGAGAAGTTGCTAGTTGTGGTACGAGGTACCCTCCGCCATGCACCGTATGGTGGAGTGCGGAGTATGTATGTAGATGTAGATTCAGTACCACACATATGCTTATTATCAAAAATATACTCATGTGGGGCATGGAGTGAGACTTGTGACAGGAGGATACAGCGTGTTACCTTGGATGTAGAGCAATCAACAGATGTAGAAGTGAGTTCACATGTTTCCCAGGGACGTGTGTTGGGACCCTTGCTGTTCATGTTGTATATTAAGGACCTTGCAGAAAATATTAATAGAAATCTTAGCATTTTTGCAGATGGTGCAGTGATCTATAATGACAGACTGTCTAGGAAAAGCTGCACAGAAATTCAGTCAGAAATTGACAAGATTTCAAAGTGGTGGAAAGATTGGTGAGTCACGGTTGCAATTTGGTGACATACAAATATTTTGTTGTAACAATTTGTAGGGACATGAAGTGGAATGATCATACACTCTGTCATAGGTAAAGCAGGTGGCAGACTGCAGTTTGTTGGTAGATTACTTGGGAGATGCATTCAGTCTACAAAGGAGGCTGCATACACAACACTTGTGTGACCCATCCTAGAATAGTGTTTGAATATGTGGAGTCTGTACCAGAGAGAACTAATGGGGGATATTTAAAGAATACAAAGAAGGGCAGCACAAGTCATCACAGGTTTATTTGATGCATGGGAGAGTGTCACGAAGATGAAGTGAACTGGCAAATGCTTTGAAGATATACACATACTATCCTGTGAAAGCCTACTTAGAAAGTTTCTATAACCAGCTTTTAAGTGATGAATCAAGGAATATACACTCCTGGAAATTGAAATAAGAACACCGTGAATTCATTGTCCCAGGAAAGGGAAACTTTATTGACACATTCCTGGGGTCAGATACATCACATGATCACACTGACAGAACCACAGGCACATAGACACAGGCAACAGAGCATGCACAATGTCGGCACTAGTACAGTGTATATCCACCTTTCGCAGCAATGCAGGCTGCTATTCTCCCATGGAGACAATCGTAGAGATGCTGGATGTAGTCCTGTGGAACGGCTTGCCATGCCATTTCCACCTGGCGCCTCAGTTGGACCAGCGTTCGTGCTGGACGTGCAGACCGCGTGAGACGACGCTTCATCCAGTCCCAAACATGCTCAATGGGGGACAGATCCGGAGATCTTGCTGGCCAGG
This sequence comes from Schistocerca americana, assembly GCF_021461395.2. NCBI lineage: Eukaryota > Metazoa > Arthropoda > Insecta > Orthoptera > Acrididae > Schistocerca > Schistocerca americana. The sequence continues at coordinate 651,661,804 of NC_060130.1, read as the reverse complement.
GTAGTTGACTTACACCTTCTAGAGCACGTTGGGTGGCACGGGATACATGCGGACGTGCATTGTCCTGTTGGAACAGCAAGTTCCCTTGCCGGTCTAGGAATGGTAGAACGATGGGTTCGATGACGGTTTGGATGTACCGTGCACTATTCAGTGTCCCCTCGACGATCACCAGTGGTGTACGGCCAGTGTAGGAGATCGGTCCCCACACCATGATGCCGGGTGTTGGCCCTGTGTGCCTCGGTCGTATGCAGTCCTGATTGTGGCGCTCACCTGCACGGCGCCAAACACGCATACGACCATCATTGGCACCAAGGCAGAAGCGACTCTCATCGCTGAAGACGACACGTCTCCATTCGTCCCTCCATTCACGCCTGTCGCGACACCACTGGAGGCGGGCTGCACGATGTTGGGGCGTGAGCGGAAGACGGCCTAATGGTGTGCGGGACCGTAGCCCAGCTTCATGGAGACAGTTGCGAATGGTCCTCGCCGATACCCCAGGAGCAACAGTGTCCCTAATTTGCTGGGAAGTGGCGGTGCGGTCCCCTACGGCACTGCGTAGGATCCTATGGTCTTGGCGCGCATCCGTGCGTCGCTGCGGTCCGGTCCCAGGTCGACGGGCACGTGCACCTTCCGCCGACCACTGGCGACAACATCGATGTACTGTGGAGACCTCACGCCCCACGTGTCGAGCAATTCGGCGGTACGTCCACCCGGCCTCCCGCATGCCCACTATACGCCCTCGCTCAAAGTCCGTCCACTGCACATACGGTTCACGTCCACGCTGTCGCGGCATGCTACCAGTGTTAAAGACTGCGATGGAGCTCCGTATGCCATGGCAAACTGGCTGACACTGACGGCGGCGGTGCACAAATGCTGTGCAGCTAGCGCCATTCGACAGCCAACACCGCGGTTCCTGGTGTGTCCACTGTGCCGTGCGTGTGATCATTGCTTGTACAGCCCTCTCGCAGTGTCCGGAGCAAGTATGGTGGGTCTGACACACCGGTGTCAATGTGTTCTTTTTTCCATTTCCAGGAGTGTATTACAACCTCCTACAACTCCCTCCCATAGGGACGACTCCGGAGACAAGCTTATACTAATTACAGCATGCACAGAGGCATTTGAACGATGGTATAAACTCTAATAACTGGTACAATCAGATGTATCCTCTTCAATGCACATCACAGTGGTTTGACATTTATAGATGTAGGTGTGTACCAAGACAGCAGGCATGTAACTGCAAACAAACAAAAATTTAACTTTACTTTTTTGTGTATTTGTTCTCTGCCAATGCTGATATTGGTTTTTGTTCAAAGTTCATTTCTGGTGTTCAGTCTTTTTGACAACTGCAGAAGCTTATTTTTGAGGATTACTGTAATGATATGGTGTGCAACCATATGGGATGCTCAGAAATGACAACTTGGGTTGTGTGGAAGTTCATACAAGAGCAATATGGCTACACACGATCATCAGCGCAATGCCTCAGGGAAAACGTTTAGATTAGCAAATATTTTGACACAGTTTGTACATTACATCCACTATTACAGTGAATGGTGGGCACAATTACATATGCCTGGTGTTGGAGAAGTTAATTCAATTTTGAACAGCTTACAACTTTTTGCGTGGGTAGGTGACAACAGCAAATCAAGAAATTGACATTAATTCATCATTTTACACTCAAAGCAGGTACTGTGTTCTCTGTAAAAACATATTGTATTGGAAAGATAAGTGAGAAAACAGATCTCCTTTGAAAGAATCTAGTATTGATTGATTAAGATGTAGCCTGATGGATCATTTCTCAAGTAAAAATCAAGTCAAAGTCCCTGAATTAAATTATGCTGAATTTTGGCCTGTGTTGTGTTGTTGTAATTAGCGATGGATGTTGATTGATGTGATTACACAACCATTGGGCTCTTTCATGGTACAAAGCTGACAATTTGAGTAAAGACACTAAATTTCACTAACATATTGAAGTAGGAATAGTTTTTGAACTGTGAAATAATTTTTTAAAATTGCATTTTTAATTTTTTGATGAACGTATTTTCGCATATGCTGAGTGAGTCCATGCAGTGTGTTAAATAATGTCACTCCATGACAGAAACTTTGAGAATACTACATTTGAAGTGAAAAGTGAGTAGAAATATGTATAAGTCTTTTTCTTTGCAGGCTGTGCACTTGGATTTCCTGTCTTCAACGACAGTGAACACCTTAAAGAACACAACTGGTCGACCAGGCATTGACAATGATTTGGTAAATGTGGCCAAGGTACAGCAATTTCTCTTATTGACATTATTTGTATCATCTTACCTTTGCACAACATCACAGATGCACATAAATATCCTCATCAATAATTTTCTCCCATTATAACTCAGCAACATCTTTCATGTGAGTTTCGTTTTGATAGTTCATCGACTTTGATATTGTGGTTGTATTTTCCTCTCCTGACCTTCAACCTCTGTCCTTCATCTCAGTATTCAATTGTTAACCACTAAACATTTGAGTTATCTCGGTAATATATGTCTCTCGGACACAATTTAATTTTTTGTAAGTATGTGTAATCTCAGTGTGTTAACTGTATCTGAAACAAATTGCAGATACTTATTGAGGAAATACTAAGAAATTCTATGATATTTACGAGATGACAACTTACAACAGGTTCATCCAACATCTCATTATGAATGGTTCAGGAAAATCGTAAGTTGACTAGAAAGCATTGATGCATAAAATGAAGCAAATGCTGTGTAAATGAAGCACTGTTGTGGTCAGCATGTTCAGCCTGTGCAGGAATATCTAGAAAATGCTGAATAGTTTAAAATGGCAGATTTTGCAAAACCGCTGCCAATATTTAAAAAAAAGAGAAGTGCCTTTATTTTGGATAACCATACCTGTTACAAATGTTTCATAAATATTAAGTAAGCAAAAAATTGCCATATGCAATTGCTGACATTACTTTTTCTGTGCTTTATCAATAAAAGGAATGGAAAAAAGTGGGTTATACTGTGGCAGTGGAAAGTGGGATTCAGATATAGATATAAGTATCAGTTATATTATTTGTCTATAAGAAAATAACTTTCAGATTTTAAGTTGATTTGTTAGGACTGGGAGTTGGTTGACTATGCAAGGTGCTGGTAAAATACTGTAATTGTGATGAGCAGGTGAAGGACTGAGATCATAGGATGGTAATCATTATTTCAATTTTAGGTGAATTTCCTGAATCTGTATAAGTAATTTCTGATCTGGTATCGCTTAGAAGAACATAAATAATTCTTTCCACCACCTGTGTGCTACGCCTCTAATCGTGTCACCATGGATGGAACATTATCTTAGAGAAAAAAATGTCAACCTGACAACTGTTCCGTGAGAAAGAATGTAACAGTGTTATCAGCAGGTGTATGAACCTATCTGTCAGATCCCTTTGACCACTTATATGTGCTATTGTGTATCATATTAGCCTTCTGCTCAACAGAAGAATAATTTTGTTTCCATAGTTATTTTCAAGCTTTCCTCCAAATTGCAAGTTTTGAGGAGTTGTTTGTAGGTGTTGCTTTGGTCATTTTGTGTGGTAAATTGTAGTATGATTTACTGGAGATTATTATGGACTTAACTAAGAAATATTTACTTATAACAACTTCTAAATGCAGAGTGTTAATGCCTTCTGACAGCCTAGTCAGGTTAATTGTATTGCTTGAGTTGTTGAATGCACTCACAGTGTGCTGTATATTGAAAGATATACTCTTCTGTGGAGCAGATCCGTCTCCCACGAAATCCGAAGACTGTACAGACAAGTTATTTTTTAGTGTGGAAAGGGTTGACAACTGTAAATTGAATATGTAGCTGTTCATTTGTAAGAAAAATGCCCAAAACTGTGATAGTGCCTATCAGAGAGGTGCATATCAACATTGATAAAAGTGGCATAAGATGTGGAAAAATAGTATTTGAATTTTTTGGCAGAAAATTAGGTGAAATGTTTTAAGAAATTACGAGTAATTTATTCTTGAATGCCAAAGCAATGTCATCTGGGTAGTGGTGAGACCCTGGACTCTCATTTGCAAGGACAGCAGTTCAAATTCGCGTCTAGGCATCCAGATTTAGATTTTTTTTTTTTACGTTTTCCAGAATCTCGTGAGGCAGGTGCTGGGCTGGTTTCATTGAAAAGGATGTGGGCAATTTCCTTTGCAGTCTGGACCTTAGCCCTAATGACCTCATTGTTGGGATGTTAAAGCCTTATCTTTCTTCATTTTCTTGAATGTCATATATTGTTAATGTACCTGTGCTCCAAGTGAGGGACACTGGTCTCACTTTTAAATATACATTAAAGTTTTTTGGGCTCACTATGTATGACAAGGTTTCATAGTATCTTCACCTAGGTCTTCATGTCTACAGATGTAAAACCACATAATGTTCTACCAGGATTTTGTCTGGTTCCTGTTTGATTGTTAACCTATGTTAAATTTGTAGATAGTACACAACGTGAGAGTGTTTGCTTGCCTATAAGTGCTTTGTAAATCCAACACCCTGCTCCATCTCTCTACTGTGATGCTCCTTCTTAGTATTCAGATGTGATTGCTCGTAGCATATGAAGTATATCTCATGTTGCCTGTTCAAAAATCATAAGTATTCTTATCTCATGTTGCCTTTTAAAAACTGATAAGTATTCTATATGTTGCTTAAGGTGAAGATGGCTACATGATGTTAGCCGGTGCCTATAAACTTCCATACAATCTACATTTTTTAATATCATTTTAAGGAACAGGATGTAAATGTATTTAAAATTGAATAGTTGACTTCAATACAACTCATCTTAGATGCAAACCAACAGGACTTTACCAATGGTAACTAGCAGGATAGGAATCTGCTGACATTATATACACAGATATACATTGAGCAATACAATTTTGCGTAAAAATCTTATCATATTGATGCATTAAAATGGATAGCTGGCCTTAGCCGCTGACTCAACATATTTTTTATTTTTAATATGTGTCTACACAACAAATGAAATTATAAGGAACATCGCCAACACATGCAACACTATAGCTCACAATTGACGTGGAACTAATGAGAGTGAGTCTTTGCGCCATGTGATGATAATAGTTAAAAATTATAGATTATGCAACTATCAAGTTGGAAAGGATGTAAAATGTGTGGCAGTGTACATGATAAAAGAATGGCATTTTGTAACATACTGTGCTACACATGTTCATAACAGACTGTGGTGTAAGAGCAACACACATATTCAACATTATGAATCATAATGGAGGTCTAAACAATCTCGGGCAATTTTTATGTCTTAGTGATGGTACAAGGTAACATCAGATTATTCAATTCATTGAAATGATGATAAAAACTGCATTTGGCTCTGTGGCTGATGCTTGCCAATTGCATACATAAAAGTACAATACTTAGGTTTGTGGATTATGTTGTAATCTTATATATCCAGTGCACCATTGCTCAAAGCCACTTACAGAAATGTATTTGTTTGTAGCAGACTTTGGGCTATACTCTGTACATGGATGGTATTCCCACTCTTATGACGAAAACCTTAGATAATCAGACTTCATACAGTTTCTAGAGTGCATCAGGTGATTTACTCATAGTACTTGTCCACATGTAGGTTGTAGCATTGCCTGTTGAATTCAATAGAAGGTGGAAGCCATTGTACTTTAATTGCCTTCCTTAGACAAGGCATAATAATAATAATAATAATATGTATGTTTGTGTTGTACGAGAAGTGCATATATTGGGTTAAATATTTTCAGGGACTAGGTGTGATTGTGCCAATACCTTTGCTATTGGCAACTATCAATAAGGTGGTTGGCTCTTCAATTTTTGAGAAAACATCTATTTTATGTCTTAGATCTGAAGATGGCTAGATTGTTAGCCGGAACTAGTAATAAATCCAAATAAAAATTTCGTTTGTGATCTTGGCTTCATGGGTTTTCAATCCTTAATAAATAAAAAATTTACAAGAGATTGTATTTCTCATGGTTGACAATGTCACCAAACCTAACAATACATGAAATAGTTCAGTGTATGTCTTGTAATGCAAATATGGCATGGTCATGGTAACATGTTTGAATGTACTTTGTTTACTGGTACAGTAAATGGACCTGTATGTGGGTTGCACTTTTTTCATTTGAGGTATAGAACCTCATATTTGTGACTGTATGCATTATGCCATTTGATGGTAACATTTGATGGCATTACATGTTGCATTATCCACATTGCTTTTCATATCATGCCATGCTGAGAAATGGAAGCACATAATGTAATTTTGTGTGATGTTGCTTGATAATGCGCAAAGGGGCAAAAACAGTAAACTGCCATTAAGAGAAAGTGAATGTTTCTTATAAAAAAGCAGCTTAACACAAGAAAATACTTTGACGATTTAAAGTTACATTAATCCATTTCATCATTTCTCAAGGAATGGGACACTGAGAAATGATACAGAATTGTTAAAGATGTAATTATTATGACTTTGCAGGGTGGTTGTTGGCTAATTCTCCTTTTTTATTTGTAATACCTCAAGACACCTTTTTCTGATATTTGATTTTATTTTGAACTTGTTACTATGTTTGTATTTTAATAATCCACCATAACAAGTATAATTATTAATAGTAGTGTGGTTAGGAGTTAACAAGTTGGTGAATGTGATTTTTACCTAAAACCGTACAGATAAAGTAAATCAGAAAGGATTTAAGAGAGCCACAAAGCAGTAGCAAAAATACAGAGTTGTATTTTATCATTGTTTAAATCTGGGACATCTGTCCAAAAAATTGAGTAAGGGTATGTATGGTGTGCAAAAATGCTGTTTGTAATCATCATTATCATCTTACAAGATAACATCAGAAAGACATAGAAAGGCAAACAAGCACTAAGCTTTAAGACAAGTTGCAACTTCCAGTGGTTCCACTAGAAACACTAAAACACGTAAAATAGAAAAGAAATAGGGATTAGGGTGCACATTGCTTGTTCTCTGTTTCAGCTGAATGAAATGTTAAGGTGTTCAGCTGTGTACACTTGGGGTACTGGTGTAGGGTGATGTGACATCAGTAGTGACGATGACAGACTTTCATGGACGTTTAACAGAGAGATGTGGGATGCATACACCTTTCTGGCACTCCTGGTCTAAGTTTTCAGTATTTGGCTGAAATCAATTTAGGTGAATGCCTGAGTACTTTGACTTATTCAATGTAGTTTGTCTGAAAAGGGCACAGTCAATGTTCATGTCTCATCTTTTCCTACTATTCATCCATGTGATAAATCTCTAATGACCTCTTCATCATTCTTGTCAAAGGTAAACATATTGGGAATTATGACTTTAGTACAATTGTAATGTTTATAATTTAAACAGCAACCATACTTGAGTTATCTGGTGTTTAAATTGTAAACCTTATTGTTGTAAACTGGATCTTTCTTTTTACTTTCAAGTAGGGTTCGTGTACACAAAAGTGTGATCTTATTGTTCAAATCTTAATCAGTACTCGCTGGACGTTGTGGCCGAGCGGTTCTAGGCGCTTCAGTCCGGAACCGCGCTGCTGCTACGGTCGCAGGTTCGAATCCTGCCTCGGGCATGGATGTGTGTGATGTCCTTATGGTAGTTAGGTTTAAGTAGTTCTAAGTCTAGGGGCCTGATAACCTCAAATGTTAAGTCCCATAGTGCCCAGAGCCATTTGAGCCTTAATCAGTACTATAATTATTAGAATTGAGGGTACATCAGTATTGTACACGGAGACAAAGCCACACATGGGAAACAGGGATCAGCTGTTCGCAAGATCACCAGACATAGACGTATATATATTTCCCACAGATCTGCATCAAATGCTAAGACAACTTTGTAGGCAGAAGTAAAGAATGTCCTATTTTTACCAAGTAGAAGACATCAACTAGGCATAAAAAATGTATCATATGGTGAACTAAAGAAGGCATACTATGCAAAGCAATCACCAGATTTCCTGCATTTTTTTTCCTGGCCTTTCTAAAGCTTGTGGTGATTGTGGATATCTTTAGTAAAGACAAAGGCCAAGCCGGTAGTGTAGGAACAGCCCTCTGAAGTTAAAAGTAACTGCAAAATGCCTCCACAGTACTTGTACCAAATTCTGAAACTGTTGTTGGCAAAAATATCCAGCCAGGCAAATTGGAAGCAGTATATTTGCATATATACCTCAAAACCACCCTCTCGCAAAAGGAAGATGTATAGGTAAAGGCAACTAAGAAATGAGGAAAATATCATGCATGAAATAAGAAACAGACATTGACATTTGTGTGGCTTAAGAAGCGAATCCTTATAGACTGTAGGTAAGAACCTAAGATTGACATCACCAATATAATGCCTTTCATGTGGAAGAACTGAAGCTTCCTCCATGTGTAAGACCCTTGTCTTTATATCTGCAAAAAATACGTTTCCTGGATGCTGACAAAACTATGCCAAAGGGCTGTGATCTATACAAAAACAATGGTGTTGGAGGTGACTGACTGGGTGATAATGGGATTGGCAATGCCTGCTAATGACCATAACCTCCGTCCCCTCATCCCGCTTGCTATTGATGAAAGGCTTTCATACTATCTGCACCTAAAAGTTATAAATCGAGAGCCATAAATGCACTAAATGTTGTACCAGGATTTTGTCTGGTTCCAGTTTGATTATTAACTTGTGTTAAATTTATAGATGCTGTGCAGAGTGAGAGTATTTGCCTGCCTATATGTGCTTTTTAAATCCAACACCATGCACCATCTCACTGCTGTTACACCTCTTGCTGTGATTCAGCTGTGACTGCTCAAAGTGTGTCAAGCAAGTCCCACATTGTTGGTTCAAATGTCACAACCGTTCTATACATTGCTTGGGGCAAAGACCTCGAAATGGCATTAGCATCTGGCTATATAACTTACATAAAATCTACATTTTCTAATGACATTTTAAGGAACAGTATGTAAATGTATTTAAAATTAAATATACGTCATCAATACAACTCTTTTAGAGTTAAACCAATGGGACTTTACCAGTGGTAACTAGCGGGATAGGAATCTGCTGACGTTATGTAGACGTAGCTATGCAATTTTGTGTAAAAAGATTTATCATATTGATATGTTAAAGTGGATAGCTGGCCTTAGCTGCTGACTCAACATATTTTTAATATGCGTCTACACAACAAATGAAATTATAGGGAACAGCGCCAACATATACAACACTGTAGGCCACAATTGACGTTGAACTAATGAGAGAGCGTTTTGCGCAATTTGATGATAATAGTTAAAAACTATAGATTATACAACCATCAAGTTGGAAAGGATGTAAAACGTGAGACAGTGTACATGATAAAAGAATGGCATTTTGTAACATACTATGCTGCCCATCTTCATAACAGACCGTGGTTTAAAAGCAACACTCATAGACAACATTAAAATCATAACGGAGATTGAAACAGAGTCTGGCAATTTTTATGTCTTAATGACAGTATAAGGTAACAACAACAGATTATTCAATTAATTGAAATGATGATAAAAACTGCATTTAGCTCTGTGGCTGATGCTTGCCAATTGTATACATAAAAGTACAATACTTAGGTTTGTGGATTATATTGTAATCTTTTACATTCAGTGTACCGTTGCTCAAATCCACTTACAGAAATGTGTCTGTTTGTAACAAACTTTGCATCATACTCTACACATGGATGGTATTCCCACACTTATAATGAAAATCTTGGCTAATCAGACTTCATACAATTTCTAGAGTGCATCAGGAGATTTTTCTCATAGTAGTTGTCCACATGTAGGTGGTAGCATTGCCTGTTGAATTCGACAGAAGGTGTAAGCAATTGTACCTCAATTTTCTTCTTTAGACAAGGCATAATAATAACATTTATGTATCTCTGTAATTGTATGTGTAGTACATATATTGGATTGAATATTTTCAAGGACTAGGTGTGATTAGATTGTTTGCTGAAACTAGTAATCCACTCAAAAATTTCACGTGTGATCTTGACTCAATGGGTTTTCAATCCCTAACATAAATAAATATTTACAACCAGTCGCGTATCTTCTGATTGACAATGTCACCAAACTTGACATTACATGAAAATACAAATATGGTATGGTAATGTTAATCTGTTTGAATGTACTGTGGTTGCTGGTATGATAACTTTACCTGCATATGGTTGCACTTTTTTCATTTCAGACATTGAACCTCCTATTTCTTTTTGTACATATTATACCCTTTGGTGGTAAATCTGGATGTCGTTATATGTTGATCTGTCCACATTAGTTTTCATGTCATTGTGTGCTGAGGAATGGAAGCATATGATGTAATTTTGTGTGATGATGCTTGCTAATGCCCAAAAAGGCAACAAAGGTAAACTGCCATTAAAAGAAAGTGATTGTTTCAAATAAAAAATGCCTTAACATCAGAAAATTACTTTGAAGAAATTAAAGATACATTATTCCACTTCTTCGTTTCTCAAGAAATTGGACACTGAGAATTGGTTACTAATGTAATTTTTATGCCTCTTTAGGTTGGTTGGCTATTCTGTTTTTTGTTTGTGATATATTACACTCCATTTCCTGATCTTTAATTTTAATTTTGAACTTGGTACTATACTTTTATTTTAATAATCCACCATAGGAAGGATAATTTTTAAAAGTAGTGTGTTTAGGTGTTAACGCGTTGGTGAATGTGAATGAGGCTGGTAAGAGGAATTTTGAAATTCCCCCAGTCAGTCCACTTTACTTGTTCTCTATTTCAACTACTTGTATCAGCAGCATTGGGAGCTGTGCTTCCCAAAAGTAAATTTGGGGCAGGCAGTTTATATATATATCTACCTGATAGTTATCAGTTTTTTTTAACTAAATTTTCGTTTACACACACACACAGAGACTTACTTGATCGCTGTATTTTTTTAAAAATTTTTCCTTGTGAAGTGTTACAATTATGAATTAAATTGCAGGTGACAGGAGTGATAGAGAGTCTTGTCTTACTCTTGAACATATGGGGAGTCATTGGTCAATGAAATGTTCAGATGTAAGCCAGCTGTCTACACTCGAATTATTGGTGTAGTGGGATGTGGCATCAGTAGTGACTAGAACATAATGTCATGGAATTGGAACAGAGAGAAATGGGGTACGCACATCTTCCTGGAATTCGAGGGGTTTTCAGTGGTTGGCCTAAATCAGTTTCAGTAAAGGCGTGAGTAGTTTGACATATTCAATACAGTCCCTCTGAAAAGGGTATAGCCAGTTTTTGTCTCCCATCTTTGCCTCATATTCGACCATGTGACAAGTGGGTCAATCCATACCAAGTGGTCCAGGAAAAAAATAATTGGTTGCCTGACCATCTTAGAAAAATTTTATATTTGCTGAGTGAATTCACCAATGTTTAGTAGTTACAGAAATATTAAAAACAATTATTGTTTATTATTTTTAAATGGCAGCCGTATTTGTTCCAGGCCGCATGCTTTTTTTCGTATTTGCAAGCATCTACATTTTTTACAATTATTCAGTAGTGGATTGTCCTAAGCCTTTCAGATAAAATGCATTTAGTTCAACACACTCTGGGCTACAAATTAACATCATTACCACTTAGCTGAATGTATTATTTAATATATTTTTAATAGTTCGAAGTTATCAGCCACAAATTAAAAGAAACACCATTTTTGAACAGTAGTTTTCAAAAGAAAGATTAATTTCTCAGCTTTAATATTTTTTCTGCTATTACACTGTATAGTGTAGTTATTTTTTATAGAGTATCAATAGTGAGCAGCTTACACTTAAAAATACACTATTTAAAAAAATGGATTTTTTTTTTTTTAATTTTTCCATTTTGTGGCCTGCAATATCTTTATTGGGGGACCAGATAAAAATCTGAAAATTTCACAGTTAATAGACTTATATGATATCAAACTTCAGTATAAATTTAAACTTTGAGATTCAATTGGAAGTTATGGGGAAAAAAAAACCACGAGTCAAAAATACGTTTTTTAACATCTGTGATATCTAGACTTATGGAATAAAATATATCAGTTACAGTATATAATTTAATCGTGTATATGATTACCTACTTTTTTTTATTGAAAATAAGCCTACTAATTACATTATATTGTTGTCTTTTTGTTTGTTTTTAGTACATCACTCATTGAACATTTGAGAAATTTGTTCACTCAGTTTGGGTGTTAGATTATAAGTTCATCCAGTCACAGTTGCAAATTCCATGGGAAACAGCTTCCTTAGTGCATTTTTAAGTGGCATCCAAACTTGATCCTTCTCAATTTTTTTAAAAGGTGTCCTTGGTCCTGGAGGGTGATAAAATACAACATTGTACATCTTGGTTTTGACAGTCAATATTATCATCTTCACCAATCCACCACTGTTCATCGTAAACACAAGCCACTATGTCTTTATTTTGAAGAACCAGTTGTACAAGTTTTCCACACTGATGAAGTTCACTAGCAGGCGAAGTTGATGTGATCTTACACTTCAGTAAGTTGTGTGAATGGGTTACAAAACAATGAAAAGATCAAGTGCTTTTTTTCTTCTGACAAGTGTTGTACCTATCCTTCAAGACACCGTCATAAACTTCTTGCATTTCCTCACATTGTACAAAAACCATGGGTAATTCCTTTGATATGTTTTTTACAGATTTCAAACATTTCCTGAGGTGTAATGATATGATTGTCATCGATCCGCTGCAGACTTGCTTTTGTGACAGCTTGCTTTGTTGTACCCCCAACACCATCACAAGCATTCTTCTCATGGCATGAAGTGAAAAAGTGCCATTCTACATCGAACCCAAAATCTTTTTTATGAAAGGAGATCTAAATAATTTTTTGTTTGTTTTTATATTGACTTGCTGCCCCATCCAAAAAGTAAATCAGTTTTATTATGGAAGGGTGGTGCTGTTTAATGTAGTTTGTTAATATTAGTTGAAAAATGTGCGTGCATTGCTGTAGTCTTGTGTTCAAGGTAGTCACTTATGACACAAAAGCTGTGGCTCATTAGTTTATCTTCATCTTTATAATAGAATACAAATGGATGGACTATGGCCTGTTTGTTACCCAGTGGTGCCCTTGTACTTCATCTTGAACAACAAAGGTATAATTTTCTGAAAAGTCAGCAAGAACTAAGCATTCATCAGCTGCCAAGGTTTGCTATTTGTCTTTCAAAAATTTACTTTGAGTTTTTGCAGCAAAATGATGCATTTTCAGATTTTCAAGATTAGCCACCAAGACTTCAAAAAACTCTTCTTGTGATTTTATGACTGTCACTATTTCAGTTCTGTCTTGTGTCACCCATTGTTTGTATTTTATATTGGCAAGCATCAAATCGTCTTCTTCGGATTATTCAAACATGTCAAGTAAGGCTTGTTTGCCTGGACAATCTTCACATTTTTCCTTGATCAATCAATTGTAACTGTCAATATTGTATACCATAACTTCCAAAAGGTCGTTATAGTCAACTCTAAGATAGGCCCCATCTATAATTAACTTTACATTCTGATGATACAAACAAACACAAACATTAAGGGTGCCAGATGCCCCTGCAACAATACACCATCTTGGTCTCAACTCGCAAAACTTTGATCTTCCAATTTTAATGTCAAGATTTTCTTTTTTAAATTCAGTGAATAGCTCATTTAAATTACACAATATTAACCTTTTTTGTCTTTGAATCTTAGAACCATTTTCTTTGACAGAAACACACACTTTTTTGCCAGACATCAAACGGCTGTTATTGCCATCGTCATAATACTTAATAACTTAATTGATTGTGTTTGCGTGTACCAAATTAGATGCACTTTTCTTTTGTAATGCTGGTAAAATTCCCTGTTCTTTTACTAATTGCCTTGTTAACTTAACAAGACGTTCTGACACATGAAATTCATCACTAACTTTTGCTCGACTCCAAGAATTCGGCGGTAAACTGATAATCTTAATTTTATCCTCTTTGTTTGAAATACTGCATTTAGTTTTTAGTTTTTCTATCAAATCATCATATTCGGTTGGTGAAGTTTTAGAACTTCCATCTGTTTTAGTACAAATTGTATTTTGAAATGAAACTTCCAAATTCTTTTTGACTTTAGCTGCCAATTTCTCAATTTTTTTATTCAAGGCACTTGGTCTTTTATCTTGTCTTAGTTTTCTAATTTTACTTGCAGGCAATGTACCCAGGATTTCACAATCTGTATCTACTTTTTTAATGGTTGCTGATAAGTCACAAAATTCTGTATCTGAGGTTTCACTATACTGTCTCTTGTGAATTACAAATATCTTAGAATAACATGTTGGACACAATGATTTTCCTGGTATGAGATTGACAAAAGGGCTTTTATTTTTAGAATAATGATCAAATGTTATTTCTCGCAGACCTTTTGGTATAGGTTTCTTATGTTTCTCAAAAGGTTAATTTTAATTTTAAACCATCAGCCCACCTAGATTTACCTAGGTTTCAGTCGGGATAACCCAACTTTCTTCAGAATAAAAACTTTAAATATAATTCCGCAGTCATTCCATAAGTTCAGTGGCAGTAGTCAGCAGGCCCAAATTATGATGGCAGTGTTCCACACACAGTTTAACAGTATGTGTGTGGATCACCTCCATGAAGACAAATTTAATACCCCATTGCCACCACATTATCCCCTACTTAAGTGTTTTCTGTAACTCATAACCATAACTTTGTCACGAAGCTCAATCAGGCACATGCATTAGTTTATTTTGATTTGATTCTAGACCATTACAGGTCAAATATACTAATCTTGAATAATGACCATCTATATTATATGGCTCGTATTGCTGGATCTTACAGATTATTTATTTATTTATTTATTTATTTTATTTATTTCTTTATTTTTATTTATTTATTTTCTGTCCATATAACAAAAAGTTTTTGGACATTGTCAGGAAAATTTAAATTAGATTACACATATATACTAAAATATTTACATTCTTTCATAACAACATATGGATCAGACAAATGTTTGTACACATTATTTTTCTAAAGGGCAGTACAAGTAGATTCCTCTATAGTGTAACACAATTTAGCTTATATTTATAATAGTACAGTACACATAATGCAGTGTATAATTACATTCTTTCATACCACTGATAAATCGGAGACATTGTCTGTATACATTGTTTTCCAAGATGGCACTACAACTTAAAGTCCTCTATAGAGTAACAACACTTCTCTATTAATAATTGCTTCAGTCTACTCTTTAGCATATGTAGATTTACTTTCTTGAGTTCACAGGGTAGTGCATTGTAGAAAATTGCTCCCATTCTGTGTGGGCTGTGGTCCGTTGCCTTTTTATTGGTCACTATTCTATGAAAATTTTCCCTTCCTCGTGTATCATAGTTGTGTACATTACTGTTTCTCATATTAAATTCAGGATTTTGTTTCATGAACATGACTGTCTGCAGTATAAACATGGAGTACACCGTAAGAATTTTATATTTTCTAAAGGTGTCTCTACAAGGCTCTCTCTTCTTTACCTTGGCTACCATTCTTACTGCCTTTTTTTGTAATCTAGAAAGTCTATCTATATGAACTGCTGATGCCCCACCCCATATCTCAATACCATACTGAAGGTGCGGAAGTATTAACCCAAAATATATTTGCCTTAAAGTATCATGGTCCAAGAAGGCTGAGACCTGTTTCAGTAGATACACATTTCTACTGATTTTCTTGCAAATATTATCTACATGTTCTTTCTATGATAAGTGTTCATCAACAACAATGCCCAAAAATTTATGTGAATTTGCATATGTAAGGCCCAATGGGGATGTAAGTACAGTATCAGTTATGGCAGCATTATAACTGTGGATGAACTTCATTATTACCGTTTTGTCTTTATTTACAAGAAGCTTGTTTGCTGTAAGGTATGTGGACAGAGTATTGAAACTGATCTCGGTAATGTTAGGTGCAGACTGCATATCACTGCCACAGCTGTAGACTTGTTCATAAGTTCATTCATGACCATTTGTGGGCTAAGCCAATAGGATGTTCCTGCGTTGTAACCATAGCTAAGCAAATGCTTAACATTTACGTATCAAAAATTTTTTTAGACCTAGTCATAATAATGACGATGTTGGCTTTATATTATCCTCCCCACTCCTAAGTTCTTTAAGGTGATTAAACTTCGTGCTTAAGCACAAAATTTTCCTAGAGAGGCCACACATTGTAGGCACGTGATGTCTTCCTCATATCATGACCAACAAACACTTCATAAACGTTAAGACAGTCGATCTAAGTACGTTCTGCACAGGATAACATATAGGCCCTTTTCCTCAGCTGTACTTTTCTTTTATTTCACTTTACTAGTAAATTCAAGTTCAGGAGTTAGGTTTGCGTCCTGTCCCAACAAGTACCCATCACACAGTTTATGTGCAGGCACAAGGTAGTGTGTCTGCCTAGGTGGGCCTAATGACGCTACGGTCAGTTCCAGTACAGCAATCGTGGCTGCTGCATCGCGGTCGCGAAGTGGGGGCGAGGCAGTTTCAGATAAGTTTTTACAATCTGACAGTAATTTATGGATTTGTAGTTTTAGCTTGATGATGTCCACTATGGACAAACGGTAGTTACTTTTATTCTGAAGAAGGTTGGGTTATCCCTACTGAAACATAGGTAAATCTAGGTAATCCTTGCAACTGAGGCTGTTGGTTTAAAATTAAATTATGGGCCCATATCATTAACATTGCTATGCAGAAGGATTTTTTGACATGTATTGGGTTTGAACATTATAAATTGCCTCGAAAAGAATGGTCGATTGACATGCAGGGGATGGATTTAGGAATCATTGTTCTTATGTAACACAGTTAGCTCTTTACTCACAAGGAGGGTAGAGTGCTATTGACAAGGGATTTCAAATTGATTCTGTATTTCTAGATTTCAAGGCTTATGAAAGCATACCTCAGAAATGGCTTGTAATCAAATTGCAAGTTTTGCATCACCTCAGTTCTGAGAGTTCTGGAACCTGTACAGAAAATTGGAATAGAGATGAACATAAACTTCATTTCCACCCTTTTTATTGCTCATTAAAACTGCGCTTTGCATGTTGCATTACCATACAGTGGGACCTTGAGAGGTGGTGGTCCAGATTGCTGTAGACACATCCTCTTGCATTGATGCATGCCTGTATTTGTAGTGGCATACTATCCACAATTTCATCAAGGCACTCTTGGTCCATATTGTCCCACTCCTCAATGGCGATTCGGCGTAGATCACTCAGAGTGGTTGGTGGATCTCATTGTCTGTAAACAGCCCTTTTCAATCTATCCCAGGCATGTGTGATAGGGTTCATGTCTGGAGAACATGCTGGCCACTCTAGTCAAGCGATGTCGTTATCCTGAAGGAAGTCATTCACAAGATGTGCATGATGGGGACGCGAATTGTCGTCCATGAAGACGAATGCCTCGCCAATATGCTGCCGATATGGTTGCACTATCGGTTGGAGGATGGCATTCATGTATCGTACAGCCGTTACGGCACCTTCCATGACCACCAGTGGCATATGTCGATCCCACATAAAGCCACCCCAAAACAGCAGGAAACCTCAACCTTGCTGCACTCGCTGGACAGTGTGTCTAAGGCGTTCAGCCTGACAGGGTTGCCTCCAAACACCGTCTCCGACGATTGTCTGGTTGAAGGCATATATGGCACTCATCAGTGAAGAGAACATGATGCCAATCCTGAGTGGTCCATCTGCCATGTTGTTGGGCCCATCTGTACCACGTTGCATGGTGTCGTGGGTGCAAAGATGGACCTCGCCATGGACATTGGGAGTGAAGTTGCACAATATGCAGCCTATCGGTCATAACACGATGTCCTGTGGCTGCACGAAAAGCATTATTCGACATGATGGTGTGGCTGTCAGGGTTCCTCTGAGCCATAATTTCTAGGTAGCGGTTATCCACTGCAGTTGTAGCCCTTGGGTGGCCCGTGCGAGGCATCTCATCGACAGTTCCTGTCTCTCTGTATCTCCTCCATGTGTGAATAACATTGCTTTGGTTTACTCCGAGACACTTGGACACTTCCCTTGTTGAGAGCCCTTCCTGGCATAAAGTAACAATGTGGACATGATCGAACCGCGGTATTAACCATCTAGATATGGTTGAACTACAGACACCACGAGCCATGTACTTCTTTCCTGGTGGAATGACTGGAACTGATCGGCTGTCGGACCCCGTCCGTCTAATAGGTGCTGCTAATGCATGGTTGTTTGCATCTTTCGGTGGGTTTAGTGACATCTCTGAACAGTCAAAGGGACTGTGTCTGTGATACAATATCCACAGTCAATTTCTATCTTTAGGAGTTCTGGGAACCGGGGTGATGCAAAACTTTTTTTGATGTGTGTATATAAACGATTTAGGAGACAATCTGAGCAGCCATCGTAGGTTGTTTGCAGATAATGCTGTTGTTTATTGCCTAGTAAAGTCATCAGAAGATCAAAACAAATTGCAAAAAGATTTAGAAAAGACATCTATATGGTGCGAAAATTGGCAATTGTCCCTAGATAATGGAAAGTGTGAGGCCATCCATGTGAGCGCTAAAAGGAATCCATTATACTTCGCTTACACGATAAATCAATCAAAACTAAAGGCCATAAATTCAACTAAATACCTACTAAATACCTAGGAATTACGATTACAAACAACTTAATTTGGAAAGAATGCTAAGAGAATGTTGTGAGAAAGGTGAACCAAAGACTGTGTTGCATTGGCAGAACACTTAGAAGATGCAACAGATTTACTAAAGAGACTGAATACACTATGCTCGTCCATCCTCTTTTGGAGTACTGCTGTGAGGTGTGGGATCCTTACCAGATAGGATTAATGGAGTACATCAAGAAAGTTCGAAGAAGGGCAGTACGTTTTGTATCGTCAAGAAGTAGGGGAGAGAATGTCATAGACATGATACAGGATTTGGGAGGGATATCATTTAAAACAAAGGCATTTCTCCATGTGGTGAGATCATCTCACGAAATTTCAATGACTAGCTTTCTTTTCCAAATGTGAAAATATTTTATTGACGCCAACACTTATAGGGAGAAACGATCCTCATAATAAAGTAAGGGAAATCAGAGCTCGCATGGAAAGATATAGGTGTTCATTTTTTCCACTCGCTGTTCGAGAGTAGAATACTAGAAAATTACTGTGAAGGTGGTTTGACGAAACCTCTGCCAGGCACTTAAGTGTGATTTGCAGAGTCTCCATGTAGATTTACTTGTAGATGTAGATGCTGTAGTTGAAGTTGCAGTAGCATATTCCATTGATGCTTTCAAGTCAATCAATAAGTTGCCATAGCTGACAAGTTATCATTTCCCAACTATAACAGTGAAGAAATGTCTTGGCGTACAGTTGGGTACCTAACTGTGGAAAAATTAGGTAGCTGATAAACCAACAAAAGAGGTTGCTGAGGAGCAGATTCATCTACACGCACATAGTCACCATTCTGTTGCATAAATAACTGTGTGTCAGTAGTCCGATGTCCTTAGACTGGTATCTCCATGCAGCCACAATGAAGGGAAGAAGCTCTTTTGGTGGAATTCTCTCTCTCTCTCTTCCTCTCTTTTTTAAGAAACTCTTTTCGCAGATGACTTCATGCTCTAGTGGGTGGACTTTCCTGTGTGTGTTTCTTGTAAGATACACTTTTTGGGAAAGCCTAAGTTAAATAAATTGTATGTATTCAATATTTCTGGTGAGGGAATGGCCCTTGGCTTACATGAGGACTTCTTACTACTCTTATATGTTGATTAATAGGGATGAATTAGTAAAAAATAATTAGTAGGAAGGAATAATAGGACAAATATAGTGTGAATTTTTAAAAGTTTGTGTATTATCAGAACTCGCTAAATTAACCACCTGTATATTTAAGCATGTTCGTAGTGGCTGGTTCACCATATATGTTGTGTAATCAGCTAGCTGCATACATTTGTGTATCAAGTTTTAGACCCAGCAGCTGGAGAGGTCTGTTCTTTACCCGTTTTCCCTTATAACAATAATCCCAACTGATTTTCCCATTCAAAATATAGAGATTTTCAATCACATTCTTATGTAAAAATGTACGGGGAAAAAAGGGAGGACTAAGTAACAATCAGTGGCAAGGTAAAGCAAAGCCAAAAAGTGGGAGGAGTAGAATCATAACAGAAAAGTTAGTTAATAGAGAGAGGGAGTAGTGGAGAAACAGAGGAAGGTAGGAGTGGTATAAGGGTGGACCGGAAATTATACATGTGGAATAGGTGACTGAATACCACTGTGCAGAAGCAATAAAATTATTTCTTATTTTAAGGTAGTAGATAGTCTGCTTATGGCCCTGTAGGTGGTGAGAACATGACGTGTGATGTTTTGTTAGAGGTCATAAAAACACAGCAAGAGGGTGCTTCTTTTCAATTGGTTAACCGTAGTTCAGAAAAGGTCAGGAGAATGCGTGAATATGATGCGGGACATTTGGTTTTAGACCAAGTAAGAAGGGTTCTTTCTGTCAGTAGAGGTCTTAAAGTCTTGGGAGGACCTTCAGAGTCTGTTTATTATTGCACATATGACTTCTAGAATTACTACTTGGATCCTACAGAAAGATTTTGGTGTGGAGTGGGTTGCAGAAGTAAAGGTTTTATTATTCAGACTTGAAGGTGTGTAGAGAAACCTGCATTTCATAATTTGAGGATCAATTGGTTCATCTTTTAACGAGACATGTATTCCAGTGTGGTAAAATGTACGGTCCTGCTTCTGAAGCCATTGCTGCACAGACATTTTCATGTCCACCCTATCGTCAAAGTGAATCCCATAATGAGCGTCTTTTAGCGGCTTGAACAGCTAGAAGTCTGATGGTGTCAGATCAGGGCTGTATGAGAGATGAGTCAAGATTTCCCATCCAATTTTCGCAGTCTCTTCAGTGGTCTTGCATTGTCTTGCATTGTCATGCAGAACAACAACATCTTCCACAGCTTTTGTTGGGTGAACTTGCTGAAGATGCACTTAAAGCTGTATGAGGGTTCTGATGTATTGGACAGAATTTATTGTGCATCCCTGCTCCAAAAAAATCAACCATAATTACACCCTCTGCACTGGCCTGTTGCTCTGCATCTCATCAGCCAATGGTTTTCGCCCTTCAGCTTTGTTACTGCGACAAACCCATCATCTAACACTGCTGGTATCCAATGTTACATCACCAGATACACTTTTCAGTCTTTCAAGAGTGTAAATTGGCATTTCACCTTCTGCATTCAAGAATTCTATCACAGAGCATGGTTGAAGATGAACATCGATGTCACCCATTTTGCAAGTGATTGCAGTACTGGCATCTGCTGACATAGAAAGTTACTAATGCAGCACGAGGTGGAGAAGAAGCTGTGCAGAATAGCACCAGATTCAAAATTTCCCTTAAGAAACTATATTTAAGGAGGAAAAAATGGAAGCCATTACTTTCTGCTGACTCTCATACATTTATCAATCTTGTCATTACAATGTTTTAATTTGCCGCTACCTGTCCATATCTGTTGAAATTATTTGGGTTAAATAGATTGGCAAACTTTGCTTGTGCAACATCTTCCTTTACATCCATTTCAGATATATGTATTGATCAAATTTTTAATGTCCAATTTAAAATTTTGTGAAATGATAAGGGTATTGGACCATATGAGGACTCTTGAGGGGGGGGAGGGTGACACACACACACACACACACACACACACACACACACACACAAAATGGTTCAAATGGCTCTGAGCACTATGGGACTTAACGTCTGAGGTTATCAGTCCCCTAGAACTCAGAACTATATAAACCTAACTAACCTAAGGACATTACACACATCCATGCCCGAGGCAGGATTCAAACCTGCGACCGTAGCGGTCGCGCGGCTCCAGACTGTAGCGCCTAGAACCGCTCGGCCACTCCGGCCGGCCACACACACACACACACACACACACACACACACACACACACACACAGTTGAGGAAGGATCTGGTATATCCAATTTACTCTTACATTCTTGCTAAGAAACACATGGGCAGACTATCCAACCACGCGAGAATGTAGAAAAGTGAGCAAGTTGACACAGCAGCCAAGGAGGAACACCAGTGAGCCACAATAGTTCAGTGCACTGGCTCCTGCAGGCCCTTTCTTCCCTGTAGAGGACTCATTTACATGCTGGAGAAGAAGTTCACTGAAAATAATGAAAAACCAATTAAGTCAATACAGGAAATGGAATGCTACACGTGTATCCGTGATCATGTTTGTATTATTTATTCCAATTTTCACCCGTATCACACCTTTAACTTATTAAGTCCAGTGACATTACATGTTTTGGCACACAATAGTCATGAGATGTGAATTTAAGATAGTGATTAATACATAGTCTCAAATCAAAACTATGCCACAAATAAACAGTAACTCAAACCAGTGAAAGTATGATATGCAAACAGTCAGGTAGTGGTTAACCTTCTTCCATTTGTATGATGAAAAAAAAAAACCCTTACACAGTGAAAAATATTTTAATGTACATACATATTCTGAAAGCCTCTACACAGTGTGTGGTAGAGGTCCCTTTGTAACATTCACAGTCATTTACTATCCTGACCAGGTTGCAAATGGGACAAGGGAAAATTGATAGCCTGTGTGCTTCTGTACAGCCCTAATCTCCTCAATTTTTTGATTATGAGATTCATGTTGAAAGACAGTAGAATCATTTTGCAGTATGTCTAAAATGGCAGTCCCCTAAATTTCATCAATAACATTTTACAAAAAGATTGTCTTCTTGCTTTCAAGGATTCCCATATAAGCTCATGGAGCATTTCTGTTACTGATCAAACTGCCTGGTAACAAATTTAGTGGTGTGCATCCGCATTTCTTTAATGATGATACAAACTGGTGGGGATGTCAAAACACTTGATCAGTTCTCAAGAATGCAGCACAAAAGGATTTCGTTTGCAGTGTCCTTTATAGGTGTGCTACACTTTGGCAGGACTCTGTCATTTGCCTTCCCTGCAGCTGACCGTATGTGTTCACTCCATTTCATGTTGTCTTCTCAGTGTTATGCTTTGATATGTAATCAACATGACCAAGTCAAGTGATGTACCATTAATACAGGAGTTTTTCTCTTATACATATGCATTAACTTACATTTACCCCAATTTAAAATGTGCTGCTGCTCGTCATACCAAATGGAAATTCTCTCTGAGTCATCCTGAATCTGCCTTTAGTCACCCAATTATAATACCTTCCCGTGCACAACAGTGTCATCAGCAAACTATCAGATTGCTGCCCACACTATATGACAGAGTGTTTGTCTACATGGAGAATAGGAGTGATCCTATCATGCTTCCCCGAGTCTGTCCTGTTGCTACTATTGTCTGTGATGAAAATTCACTGTCCAATATGAAGTACTGATTCTTTAACTAAAAATGATTCTGTAACTCAGAAAGTCTCTGGGCCAGTCACATACACTGATAGAAATGAAAATTTTACACCATGAAACACCAGTCTGATATTTATCAAACTTTGTGGAGATGTTCATCACATAACAGTTAAGTGATTAAACTTCCATTCCATTCAGATCTGATACCCATCATCATCATCATCATCATCATCATCATCACTATGAGGTGTGACCCTACAGACCTGAATATTTACATTTACTCACACCTGATTACTCTTCAATCCACAATTAAGTGCCTGGCAGAGGGTTCATTGACACACCATCAAGCTAATTCTCTACAGTTCCACTCCTAAACAACATGCAGGAAAAATGAGCACTTAAATCTTTGTGTGTGGGTTCTGATTTCTCTTATTTTATCACAATGATCATTTCTCCTTAGGTAGGTGGGCACCAACATAATAATTTCACAGTCGATGGAGAAAGTTGGTGATAGAAATTTCACAAGAAGGTCCTGCCACGATGAAAAATGCCTTTTTTTTTTTTAAATGATTGCCACCCCAATTCACGTATCATGTCCATGGCACTCTCTCCCCTATTTTACGATAATACAAAATGAGTTGCCCTTCTGTGAACCTTTTGATGTCCTCCTCCAGTCCCATCTGATGTGGCTCGTACACCACACAGCAATACTCCAAAAGGGGATGTACAAGCTGGGTGTAAGCAGTCTCTTTAGTAGACCTGCTCTATTATCTCTGTGATTGTACCAGTTTAAGTTATTTGTAATTGTAGTCCCTAAATATTTAGTTGAATTTACAGCCTTTAGATTTGTGTGATTTATCATGTAACCAAAATTAAGCAGATTCCATTTAGTACTCATGTGGATGACTTCACACATTTCATTATTTGGAGTCAATTGCCACTTTTTGCACTATAGAGATATCTTGTGTAAATCATTTTGCAATTGGTTATGGTCCTCTGATGACTTTACTATATGGGTAATGACAGCTTCATCTGCTAACAAATGCAGCTGCTCAGATTGTCAGGTATGTCATTTATGTAGATCAGAAACAGCAGAGGGCCTATAGCACTTCCTTGGGTAATGCTAGATATTACTTTTGTTTTACTCTATGACTTCCTGTCAGTTACTATGAGTTGTGACATATCTGACATGAACTCATGAATCCAGCCGCACAACTGAGGCGACTATCCATAGATACGCAATTTGATTAGAAGTCTCTTGTGAGGAACGATGTCAAAAGCCTTCTGGGAATCTAAAAATATGGAATCAATTCGATATCCCCTGTCGATAGTACTCATCACTTTGATAATAAAGAGCTATTTGTGTTTCACAAAAATGATATTTTCTGAATCCGTGCTGACTGTTGGTCAATAAATTGTTTTCTTTGAAGTAATTTATAATGTTTAAACACAGATATGATTCAAAATCCTATTACAAATCGACATCAGTGATATGGGTTTGTAATTCAGGGGATTACTCCTATTTCCTTTCTTTGGTAGTGGCACGATTTGCTCAACTTTGTAGTCTATAGATATGGATGTTTTGAAGAGCAAGTGGCTGTATATGATTGTTAAGTTTGGAGCTATTGTATCAGCCCACTCTGAAAGAAATCAGATTATTATACAGTCTGGACCGGAGGCCTTGCCTTTATTTAGTAATTTAAGCTGCTTCGTTACTTCTAAGTTACTCATGTTGGCAGTTGTTCTTGATCTGAATTCAGGAATATTTACTTGGTGATCTTGTGTGAAGGAATTTTAAAAACCGTGTTTAGTAACTCTGCTGTAGTGGTACTGTCATCAGTGACATCACCATTTTTATAACATAGTGAAGTTATTGATTGAGTCTTGTGACTGGTGTACTGTACATATGACCAGAATCTCTCTGGGCTTTCTGCGAGAACATGAGACAGGGCTTCATTGTGGAAAGTATTAAAAGCCTCTCACATTGAAGTTCATGCTAAATTCCAAGCTTCTGTAAAACTTCGTCATTATAGACTTATATTCATTGTGGCATGGAAAGAAACGGGCTCTGAATGTAATTTCAAGGAGGTCCTTTCTGTACACCTGAAACACATATTGTGTCAGTTCATGAAGATCACTGGCTGGAGGCTGGTATAAAGGTATACAGCTCCTCATAACATCCCAGTATTGCTCAATGGGTGACAAATCGGGCAGCCAGACAGACCAGTCAGGAATCCATACATTCGTCAAGGTGACTGTGGTATTAACTGCAGTGTGGAGCCATGCAGTATCCTGCTGGATCATGCCATTTGGTACCCTGGTGGTGAAGAGTATGACAGTAGGATTTATCTTTCTTGACATACACTGATGAGCATTCAGCTTCACTTCAGCAATAACAAATCAATCCTGTTCTCATATATAATATCTCCTCACACTGGAATTCCAGGAGTTGGATAGGTATTGGCCACAAGAATTTCTGCTTCCTGTGACCTTCCATTAAGTCATTTACAGACATGCTGACATCAGTCTGCCATAAACAGAAGACTCATTGCTAGACACCACAGAATTCCATTCAATGTTGCAATTGACAATGACTCTACAACAGGGTGCAAAGTTTCAATTCTGAAGCCACTAGCCTTTCTAACAACTTTGGTTGCCACAATTTCTTTATCAGGATACCTTTATGAAATGTGACATACTGTTTGAACAGTATCTTTTTTCATAATTCCATATCAGATTTGTTTATTAGAATATTAAAGTTCATCATAAGCATTGCAAATATAAATATACTGATGAAAAAAATATGACAACACCAATAAGGAGTTGTGTGACATAAATGAAATTTGGTATGCATGTTTCTTCATCTGAAAGATGACGTGTGTTTCAATTTCACGCCAGTCATGTAAAAGGGACACTAGTAGCAGCACTATGAGGATGCAAATTAGATTTGCTTTAAATACACGCTGTAATCATTATGAGCATTAGTTACCTTTGGGATTGGACGTAGTGAGTTGATGTTAGTCAAGAATGCCTTTAAGTTGACAAAGGCTCCATTGTCAGCACATCACTGAGTGTGTGTGAGGTTGTGTAATAGGTCTACGAGAAACTAGATGTTCTTCTTGTGATATTGCAGAAAGACTTGACAGGAATGTAGCTGCAGTAAGCAATGGCTGGCATTGGTTGTCATGAGAATGTACAGTCCCAAGAAGACCAGGCTCCAGATGGCCATTGGCACTGCCGAGAGGGAAGACCGTTGTGTTCAGCATATGGCTCTGGCACATCATACTGTATCTGCAGCAGCAATTTGAGCAGCAGTTGGCACCACAGTGACACAACAAATGGTTAGAAATTGGTTACTTCAAGGATAGCTCCAAGCTGACACAATGTAGTGTGCATTCCACTGACCGCAAACCACCACCACTTGTGGCTTCAGTGGTGTCAAGCGAGAGCTCATTGGAGGGTAGGATTGGAGGTACGTTGTGCTTTCTGGTGAAAGCTAGTTCTACCTCAATCCCACTGATGGCCACGTGTTGGTTAGGACGCGGCCAATTGAGGGCCTGCAACCAATGTCTCTCGTGCTAGAAGCACTGGACCTACATCTGGGGAACTATGGTCTGGCATGCAATTTCGTATGACACTGTTATGCTGCCATTCATGAACAGCATTCCAGGGGGTGTTTTCCAACAGGATAGTCCTTGTCTACATACCGCTGTCAAAACCCAACATGCTCTACAGGGTGTTGACATCTTGCCTTGACTTGCTTGATCACCACCTCTGTCTCCAATCAAGCACTCATGTGACCTCGCTGGATGACCACTCCAGCGTCATCCACAAACAGCATTAACCGGCCCTATCTTGACTGACTAAACAGAACAGGCATGGAACTCCATCCCACAAACTGACATCTGGTACGTGTACAACACAATGCTTTCACGTTTGCATGCAACATTCTGGTGATTACACCGATTATTAACGTACCAACATTTCACATTTGCAGTGGCTTGTCTCGCACTTACATTAACCTGTGATCTTGCAATGTTAAGCACTTAAGTATGTTGCCTAGACAAATGTATTCTCAGAATTTCATTACTCTACATTAATTATTTTTTGCTGCTGTGATTTTTTTCCATCAGTGTACATACCTTTACCATAGTCTAGCGGTCTAGCACTTTATATTTGTGTAGAGTTGTCTTTTTGCAGTGAAATACGACTGATAAGCTCTTGGATCAAACTCAGACAGAGGAGATGTCTGATAAGCTCTTGGATCAAACTCAGACAGAGGAGATGTCCATTTGCAGATATCATCAGCAAATCCTCCAGTGTGTGTCTGTCTTCATCCAAGTCCTGTATGCAGATTTTAGTCTGTTGTGACAGCTGAAACCTCTCACATGAGCTGTGCTCACAGGTAGAACAGCACAAAATGTGAGAACCTGAAGCAGATTGGAGCTCTTGTACAAAAATTTTCATTGCAGAGCTTTTGAAGCATCCGATTCACTGTCGTGAGGGAAACAAAAGTTTTTATTCTGCCCACTCTGCTGACAGGACATCCACTTACTCATCAAAGGGTGTTGGATTCAAATACATAAAGAGCTTTTTT
The DNA here is from genome assembly GCF_021461395.2 of Schistocerca americana. Lineage (NCBI taxonomy): Eukaryota > Metazoa > Arthropoda > Insecta > Orthoptera > Acrididae > Schistocerca > Schistocerca americana. The sequence continues at coordinate 651,633,873 of NC_060130.1, read as the reverse complement.
ATTTTTTCATTTCCTAGTTGGAGAATTTTGTCTTTGTGAGGCCAGTCCAACGTGTCAAAAACAAGCAGAGAGTTAGCAGAATGTAATGAGACAGATTGCAACCTTTCTGTGAAGTACACCTTTGCATTTTCTATTAAGTTACTCTTACAACCTGATACTCTTTATCCCCTATTTGCAGGTTTGTCAACTGAATATCATTAATTTTCCCTGAATTGAACACCTGATCCAAAAACCTGTGTTCATTCGGCCCAAGAGTAGAGTGCATGTCCTCCCAAACTGAGTTCAAGTGTTCAGTTTTCATTTTCAGAGATGAAATAAAGAGTTCCTTATCTTCCAGTGTCACACATAATGAATTCAGTTTCTGTTAGAAGTCCAGCAGGAGGTAGAGAAGCCCAACAAATTTAAATTGATTTAGGCTTTTCAGGAAATCTTTAACATTAGCAGCATCATCGTCATTTCCATGGGCTACCTGTTCACAGCAGATCACAACAGCTTTCCATGTTTGCAGGAGAGCTTAAACAGCACTCTCATTGCTGGAGAACCACCTGCCTGTGAATATCCCTCAATTTACAAATTTATTCTCCTACAATTTGTGCTGTGTCGCTTAACATCTGAAGTCTTTTTGTTGATCCGTAGTAGAATTTGAAAATATTTCTAACCACCGAGTCAAATGTTTCGAGATGCTCACATTTCCTCCAGATATCTAACACAGCTAATTGCAAGGGTTGTGCAAGACAGTGAATGACTATCAGTTTTAGGCAAAGAGGTTTCATTTACACAGCTAATCCTGATTTGTGCCCAACCACATTTGCAACACCATTGGTACCATAACATTTGTCTCTGTATTTACTTGGGCCTATGAGCTTATCTACATTACATATTAAAGCTATTTAATAACCAGAGGAAGTGGAGTCTGGTAGCTCTGTTACACCAAAAATGTCCTCCTTGATGTGGCCGTCATTTGCGTCCATGTTTCTATCATACATATTTGCATGATTGACTGCAGATTGCTCACTGGAACGATAAGTTAAAAGGCACATGTATGCACAGTTTTTAAATTGTGTATGAGACCCTGCTTCAGTATATCTGCTATAAAATGAATGAATTGTGTGCACTGTTTTTCATTGTCATACTGTGCTAACAGAGTCACAGTTAATGTACCTGCCAAACACAGTGCACCAAAGTCTTTAAATGCTTTCTCATGCTTAGCCATATACACTATGTGGTCAAAAATATCCAGACACCTGGCCGAAAATGACTTAAAAGTTCGTGGGGCCCTCCATCAGTAATGCTGGAATTCAGTGTGGTGTTGACCCACTCTTAGCCTTTATAACAGCTTCCACTGTTGCAGGCATACATTCAATCAGGTGCTGGAAGGTTTGTTGGGGCATGGCAGCCCATTTTTCATGGAGTGCTGCACTGAGGACAGGTACTGATGCCGGTCGGTGAGGCCTGGCCCGAAGTTGGCATTCTAAAACATCCCAAACGTGTTCTATAGGATTCAGGCCAATTGTGTCGTGTAGCCACTCTGCCACAGGCTGTGCATTATGAACAGGTGCTCGATCGTCTTGAAAGATTCAGTCGCCATCCCTGAATTGCTCTTCAACAGTGGGAAGCAATAAGGTGCTTAAAACATCAATGTAGGACTGTGCTGTGATAGGACCCCGCAAAACAACAAAGGATGCAAGCCCCCTCCATGAAAAACACAACCATACCATAACACCACCGCCTCCAAAGTTTACTGTTGGCACTACACATGCTGGCAGATGACGTTCACTGGGAATTCACCATACACTCACCTTGCCATTGGATCGCCACATTGAGTACTGTGATTCATCACTTCACACAACATTTTTCAACTGTTCAATCATCCAGCGTTTACACTCCTTACACCTGCGAGGCATTGTTTGGCATTTACCGGCATGATCTGTGGCTTATGTGCAGCTGCTTGACCATGAAATCTGTTTTCTCACCTCCTGCCTAACTGTCATAGTACTTGCAGTGGATCCTGATGCAGTTTGGAATTCCTGTATGATGGTGTGGATAGATGTCTGCCTATTACACATTACAACCCTCTTCAACTGTCAGCGGTCTCTGTCAGTCAACAGATGAGGTTGGCCTGTATGCTTTTGTGCTGCATGTCTCCCTTCACATTTCCACTTCACTATCATATTGGAAACAGTGGACACTGGGATGTTTAGGAGTGTGGAAATCTCACGTACAGACATATGACACAAGTGACACCCAATCACCTGACCACATTTGAAGTCCAGGACTTTCGCAGAGCGCTCCAGTCTTCTCTCTCACAATTTCTAATGACTACTGAGGTTGCTGATATAGAGTACCTGGCAGTAGGTGGCAGCACAGTGCGCCTAATATGAGAAACTTGTGTTTTTTTGGGGGTGTCTGGGTACATTTGATCACATAGTGTAGTACGCTACATTTGTAGGGTGGGAAAACATTTGACTGTCCCTGTTTTTGATGTATCTCACCATTGATCTTTCTGTGGGTCTTTCCTTTGCTTTTACAGAAGCAACATTTTCACAGTGCACTTTATTCTGAGTATGCAGAACATAGGATTCCTTTTTAAAAGGTGTAGAAAACCCACCGACTTTTGGTCAACATCACTGGCTTGCACCTGTTAACAAAATTTGCAGATGCAAGCTTTGGTATATCATCATACAGTAGCCACTGAAAGGCTTAACCAGTCTTGATTAAATTTCCTTTTAATTTGGAATGGTGGTATGACATTACCACCTTCCCTTTTAGCAGAGCAGGTAGATGATATAAGATGAACACTGTTAACTACTGACTGATTCTGTATCTTGTTTTTCCTGCACACAGGGAACATTCACGTCGCCCTTCACATTTTTGTCACCAACTGCACACGTTTCATTGGATGTGTTATGCTTAAAAAACAACTGCGTGTTTGTTTGCCTCTTTTCCATGGTAATAACTAATTTGTCACAATATTAGAAATAACATATGTTTAGTTATGACACAGTATAGGTAGCCATAAAACTTGAATACTGGAGGACGCCACCATAACAACAAAGCATTATTATACAACATGTTATCACCTTTTTTTGACTGGTTGTGCTGCCCTCTTGTTTCACGAAACAGGTCTTTCTTGTAGCTACCAACACTTGGCACGGCAAATGTATATTTCTATGGTATGTGAGCTGAGCATGCATTTATGTTGTCTGAACAATTCTGAACCTGGCCCTAGTAAGTTTAGAAAATAAAATAAGATTTACATGTAAGCCTGGGTTGCCAGCTGCCAATTTTCAGTCACCAATGATGAACTGGTGATTGTAAATTTCACACCCTGCTCTACAGCATACAAATATCTGTTGTCTGTTGTATGATGTCAGTGATAAATGACATGTGGCAACATGAAATTTTGATGCATCTTCCAGTATGTTTCCCCCTTATGGTTTGTGGTGAAACTGCACCTTCAACGCCAAAGGCAGTTAAGGAGTCCCATGATATCCTCACAGTGTAGTCCTTTTGGAAGGACCTGTGCCTACCTGTGCTGCATCGTTGTCCTTAGTCTGTCATATCACAACTTGTTCTGCAATCATTGCACTACAGCTAACTGTCGTTGTGATCTATGAGTATGATGCTCCCACATGCCTCATGCCAATGATTCAACCTTTTTCATGGTTAAAGTGTTCCCATTGTTCAAAAGGTGGTGTTAAGCAGCTTGTGCACGTGCTCCGCTAATGCTGTTTACAATCTCAGGCTGAAATGTTCTAGTAACGTTAGACTCACCAAGTAGCCATTATGTCCTCGCACCATTCTTCATCTGTAGGAATCGCTTTAGTCTGTACTGAAAATAAGCTCACATAAGGATGAAAATTTTGAAGTATCAATTTAGTGGTGTTCAATCAAGGTTTTAAAGATGTAACACTTTCCATTTCTGTCAGTGTATTTGACAACGTATTTTGTATTCTCGGACCTTTATTAACAGTCTATAGAGTAATATCATGATGTAGCTTTCTCCTCCAGTGAAAGTACATATTTGTAATTGGTGCTTATGTTTGTACCAAGAAAGCCCTTCAGTTATTTAATAAACGTAAACGTGGTCTGTAGTAGGCTCTAATGTGACTTTTATTTAATCATGTGATTAGCTAATTTCATCTACTTGTCATTGTCAAGCACCTGTAAAACAAATTTGGAAAAGCACTACATTGTCTGCATGCATCACCATGTGTAAATAACACTTTCACAACTCACATTAAGATAAAACATTACTGCGCAAATTTCATACAACTGCATAGTAACTAACAGCAACTGGCAATTTGGTGTCACCAAGTCATATTCATCCAAAGACTTTCGATAGCACATATCATAGGCACATTACATATATTGCTGGCATGCCAGACTTAGTTGATGTCATGCATAAAAACAGTAAGTGACCAAACAGTGCGTTAAAGGCATAAAAATGGACATAAAATATTATGAGGATATCCCAGAAAGTAATACACCACATTTTTTTCTCAGCCAAAAACAATGCTACGAATCCAGAATGTTATGTATGTATTATTTGAAGTCTCCTGAGTGAGCGCGCCAAGTTTCCATCACTTCCGATAGATAGCGTAGCTGCAGGACAGTTTCAAAATGACGTCTGTATGTGATGCACATTACAAGCAATGTGCTGTCATTGAATTTCTCACTGCAGAGAAAGAAACTGGGGGTGATGTTCACAAACGCGTGTGCAAAGTCTATGGAGCACCTGCTGTCAACAGAAGTACAGTTAGTCGCTGGGTACGGAGGGTGAGGTCATCAGAGGGCGGTTCGGCGGAGCTCCACAATTTGCACCATTTGAGGTCACCATGGCTGTCACACCTGACAGCCCTGAACTAGCTTCCTCGAACTTCCCCTTGTGTGGGCCATTAAAGGATGCCATTCATGGAAGACATTTTGAGGATGATCAGGAGATGATTCACACAGTGAAGCACTGGCTTCACCACCAGCACAAGGCCTGGTACTGACAGGGCATACGTGGCCTTGTTTCATGCTGGAGGAAGGCCATAGATCAGGATGGAGATTACGTGGAAAAATAGGATGTGTGTAGGTAAAACACCATTCTTTCGTGTGTAATTCTCGTTATGTTCAATAAAGAATTGTTGAAAAAAAAAAAAAAAAAGCAGTGCATTCCTTTCTGGGCAACCCTCATGTATACAGTACATGGCATATCACCGGGCAAACTACATTATTTTGAACATAACATTAACAAAAATATACATGAGGTAGTACAAAATCCCATGAATGAGAGAAATAGAATACTCCATCAACTGCTGGCATGCCAGGTATAACAACTGCCTCTTATCATAAGACATCAGCTTCTGAAAGCTATTTCTAGACACACGGAAACCAGACCTGACTGTTTGTACAGAAAGATAACCCACAGAATTTTTTTTAAGTAACCACTAATATACAATGAGTGAAAGGGTTGTAGCCATATGTCACCTGCGTTATAAAATGTATCGACCAGTGTTGGGAACATCAAGTACTTCATGACTTATAGTGTATGATAGTATCATAATATAAAATACATTAAAAACCATGGGATCTGTTCAATATAAAGAGAAATAATGTGGGAAATAACTGTAAATGAGGACAAATCAACCCTCAAAACAGGAAGGGTTATGTGGCCACATGAAGTAAGCATAACACCAAAATATAAAATGTGTGAAAATCAGTATAATACTACTAAAGGAAGACAATATAAAATGTATACTGTTGTCATAATGATATAAATTCCGTTATAAAATTGTAAAATACCTACAAAAACATTTTAGTCAGTTCAGTAAAAGTAAATTATATTGCAAAATGATATTGGAAAATAATGGCAAGAAACAGAAATTGTTAAAACTTGGAAGGTTATGAGGCTGCATAAAAATTAGCACAACACCTGAGATATGAACCATAGTCCTCAAGCAGAGCAGTTTGTGATGATACATATTCAATATTACTACATCATACATTATTGGGTATGTAAAGATGCCAATACATTGTTCTCACTTCATATACATGACTCTAATATTGAGCAAATACATGGAAACACATCACATACTTTGAAGAGAGATACATTGAAGATCCAAAGAAACTGGTACACCACCTAATATCGTGGAGGCCCCCCACGAATATGCGGAAGTGCCCCAACACAATGTGGCATGGCTCTGACTAATGTCTGAAGTAGTGCTGGAGGGAGCTGACACCATGAATCCTGCAGGGCTGTCCATAAATCTGTAAGAGTTTGAGGCGGGGGAGAGCTCTTCTGAACAGAACGTCGCAAGGCATTCCAGACATGCTCAGTAATGTTCATGTCTGGGAAATTTGATGGCCAGTGGAAGTGTTTAAACTCAGAAGAGTGTTCCTGGAGCCACTCTGTAGCAATTCTGGATGAGTGGCGTGTCACATTGTCCTGCTGGAATTGCCCAACTCCGTCAGAATGTGCAATGGAAATGAATGGATGCAGGTGATCAGACAGGATGCTTGCATATATGTCCACCAGCTTGAACAGTCCCCTGCTGATATGCAGGGTCCATGGATTCATGAGGTTGTCTCCATACCTGTAGACGTCCATCCACTCGATGCAATTTGAAATGAGATTCATCCGACCACGCAATGCGTTTCCAGTCATCAATAGTCCAGTGTCGGTGTTGATGGGGCCAGGCGAGGCGTAAAGCTTTGAGTCGTACAGACATCAAGGGTACACGAGTGGGGCTTCAGCTCCGAAAGCCCTTATCAATGGTGTTTCATTGAATAGTTTGCACACTGACACTTGTTGAATTCCCAGCATTGATATCTGCAGAAATTAGTGGAAGGGTTGCACTTCTGTCATGTTGAATGATTCTCTTCAGTCGTCATTGGTCCAGTTCTTGCAGGATCTTTTACTGGCCGCAGCAATGTCGGAGATTTGATGTTTTGCCCGATTCCTGATATTCACGGTACACTCGTGAAATGGTTATGTGGGAAAATCCCCAATTCATCACTACCTTGTAGACGCTGTGTCCCATTGCTTATGCGCCGACTATAACATTACATTCAAACTCACTCACATCTTGATAACTTGCCATTGTAGGAGCAGTAACTGATATAACAACTGTAGCAGATAGTTGTTGTCTTATATAGGCATTGCCGACAGCAGCGCTATATTCTACCTGTTTACGTATCTCTGTATTTGAATACACATGCCTATACCAGTTTCATTGGCTCTTCAGTGCATATGGTTAGCAATGACAGAACTAAGGACAGAACAGGTATAAATTATTGTATGTACATCAAGTGATGGATCAGTTAAGACAAACTATTTATTGAGAATAAATACAGTGTCAATAGATACAAATGCAGGGAGGGGTAGCAAACAAACAGTTGCAAAGTGAATGAACAGTTGCTGTGTACACAATGTAATAGAGACATTACAAGTATGCTGTTGTCTTGATATAACATACATTATAAGCTAATACAAAAAGGAAAAAAAAGAAAAAAAACCCTAGGGATCTGTTCAGTGTGAATCCAAATTGTCAAAGACAAGAGCTGTTAAAAATGAACCTGATTACACAGCAAAGGGTCAGAGGCTGCATTAAAATGGATTAATTCAGTTATATCAGATGATGAGGCAAGCATAACATTTACCTCACTGTTACACATGATACCTAGTTTTTATCATAAATCTTTGTATATGTTTTGAAAATATAATGTAATTGGATGGATAAAAAAAAAAATCTACTCACCAGGTGGCAGCAGGAGAACACACATATAAATGTAGAGAAATTTGGAAGCTTTCGGTGCCAGTAGCTCCTTCTTGTGGCAGAAGGATTGAAGTGGAAGGAAGAAAGGTGAAGGAAAAAGGCTGATGATAAGGTTTAGGAAATGGGAGAGTTTATATTTTAATTCTTCTCGAAATTTTTTTGTCACTTATCTCCCCCCCCCCCCCCCCCCCCCCCCCTCCACACACACACACACGTGTGCGCAGTTGTGTGTGCTTACATACAGAGTGTCACAAGCACAATGTTAGGTGTCTGCAAGTAACAACAGAAACAACCACAAATATAACTACTTTGTGGCTATGGTAAATTCCTTGTAGGTCAGTTTTGCCAGATTGACTCAAACATGGAAGGCTCTTCCTGTTTAGGGAGATTTGATAGAGTAAATTTCCTTATACACTTATTACAGAACTTTTTCAAATTTTTCTCTTTACCAGGCTGTTAAATATGCATGGACGCACAACAGAGCACTCTTTTGTGGGTCTCTGATTTGTGACTGTGAATTGTCCAGCAGCTGTAATTATTTCATAGTTGTCAGCTGGTTGCATTATTGGCTGACTTAGGTCTTTACTTAACATGAAACTGTACTGGGTCTGTAAGTGCTGAGCACTGTCAGTTGGTCAGCAACTGTAATTCCTTCATAAGGTGTCAGCTAATTACATTATTTTCTCATATCGGTCTTTGCTTATCATGTAAATGTCGTAGCTCTTTATGTCCTAAACCCAACAGGATCTTGTTCTGTGAAGTATTCATCTGAAAGTATAGAATATTATATGACACTATCATTACAAGTGCCATGAAAACTTTTAATGAGTTGGTAAAGTGAAGTGAATCCTGTATGCAGCACATGGACATGTTACTGTGGACAAAGGTGTGTGCAATTGGAAGAATGAGGAACTGAATAGGAAATGTAAAATTAAGAAGTGTGTCTGTTCTGAAATCTTCTATTAAGTCATGGCAAAGTACTTCATTACACTTGGACAGAAAGAAGTTTCAACTTATCCAGTTAATCATTAGACATAGCTTTATTGACATGTGCAACTTTTCCTGATAGAGAATACTGCATCTATGCAGCACTGCAGTTTGTAGACTTCCATTACTTGAAATTTAAGCTGAATGGTTCCTACTTCTGGAGAAATGGTTGCTTGTTTCTGCTTGACATTGAGATGTTTTCAGACAGTGGTTTTAAAGTTATGCTCACTGTCTGCACTTCTCATTATTCTCTTGAGAGGATGTTTTGTGTGCTAATGAAGTGAGTGTTTCATGTATGTGTTTTAGGTTTGTCAAACACAAATTTCATGGAAAGAAATGACTGTGAGTAATGTCTGCATGCAGCATGTGTGTTATGTATTCTCTTGATTTTTAGCATCAGTCTCGTTTGTTTTAAATAACTCTACCTTCACCTGTTACAGATAATTAGTGGAAAGTCATCATTAACAGAGGTGTTTTGTACCCCAAAGTGACAATAAAAATAACGCCATGTCAGTGGAATAAATACAAACACGACAAAACTCTCACGCCTGAGGACTAAATGGAGGAAATGTGGGAAAACTTTGTCCATCTCAAGAGTACATGTTAATTTGTCAGTTAAATATGAGTCTTACAGCAGAGAAGCTGAATATCCATTGAAAAGAGAAAATATGATAAAAATGACCTGGTTAAAACCCTTTGTTAAAGTGTGGTCAGTTTTCAGTTTCCCACAGCCTCTGACCTCCAGTATGTTTGTTCATATTTGTCTTGTTATTGGCTGAGAGCCTCATTTTAATTCAGCCAATGCTTACAAAATTATATAGTGCCTATCCTCTAGCATTAGCCTCAATGAAATGTTTTGACACAGTTACCAGCCAAGCAATATTTATGGGCTATTGAGAATGAGTATATAGTCAAAACTGTTATAGCTATTCAATATTTTTTAGAGCAGTGACTACAATAATTTTTATAGTATCCATTACTGTTTGTCCTCGCACCAAGGAAACCGTCACCCACTGGTTAAGGTCTATGTGGTTAAGAGAAATTCTAACTGCATCTGCATCACATCCGCTCCAGGGCCATACGATGTTCACATTCAGATATAGCAGCACCTTTCTCTTGCGGGCAAGAACTTTCTGTTTCATATGTACAACCACATCTGGGCAGAGGACACGTTTCGCAGATCCTGACGTGAAACCACTGTCACACCCATATCTAAGCCCGGTAAGGACAAACACCTTCCTTCTAGCTACCGCCACATTTCTCCCATCAGCTGTGTTTGCAAGGTGATGGAATGTATGATTCGTGCTCAGCTGGTATGGTGGCTCGAATCTCACAATTTGCTAACCACTGCACAGTGTGGATTTCAAGCTTGCCTTTCTGCAGTTGACCATCTATCACTTTATCCACTCATGTCATGAATGGTTTTCTGTGGAAATCTCAGGCTGTGGCCATGTTTTTTGATTTGGAGGCGGCCTACGACACCTGCTGGAGGAGTGGTATCCTCCATACACACTACACATGGGGCTTCCGTGGCTGCATACCCCGTTTCCTTCAAGAGTTTTTAAAAGACTGAGTTTTCAAGGTTCGTGTGGGTCCTGCATTGCCAGACGCCTTTATCCAGGAAAACAGTGTGCCTCAGGGTTCCGTCCTGAGGGCCGTCCTCTTTGCCATTGCCATTAACCCTATAATGGCCTGTCTCCTGCCAGGCATCCTTGGCTCCCTTTTCGTTGACAATTTTGCCATCTATTGAAGTTCTCTACGGACTTGTCTCATTGAGCAGTGTCTCCAGTGATGTCTTGATCTTCTTCACTCATGGAACATTGACAATAGCTGTCACTTTTCCACTGACAAAACCATTTATATGAATTTCTGGCAGCACAGTTGGTTTCTTCCATCATCTTTATATCTTGGGCCTGTTGCTCTTTCATTCATTGAAACTACTGAATTCCTGGGGCTCATGCTTGATAGGAAAATTTCTTGGTCCTCCCACATGTCTTACCTGGGAGCACACTAAATGCGATCCGTCAATGTCCTATGTGCGCTCAGCTCTACTTCCTGGGGAGTTAATCGAATCACCCCCCTCTATTTCTACATTCCCCGTGTTCATTCTAAACTAGACTAAGGGTGTTTTGTTTATGCATCTTCACATCCATCCCTCTTACGCCATCTCAATACTATCCACCATTGTGGCATCCATTTGGCCACTATTTACGCTAGCCAGGTTCAGAGTCTGTATACAGAAGCTGATGGAACTACCGCTGTCCTACCACCATGGCTTTCTTCTCACCAGATATGCATGCTGTTTGTCTGCCATGCATGGCCACCCATCCTGTGCTTCCGTTCTTGATGACTCCTTTGATCACCAGTATGGGGCACATCAGTCTTCTCTGTTACCTCCTTGAGTTTGCTTTCGGCTCTTGCTCCAGCAGCTTAACTTCACGCTAATTGCAGCTTTCCTGGTGGGTGTGAACCCTTTACCATCTTGGCTTTGTGCGGTGGCCCTTGTTGACATTGGCCTTCATTCGCTTCCTAAGGACACTACTCCACCCTCGCTCTATCGCCTTCAATTTCACGACCTTCACATAGAACTTCGTGGTAGTACCTTTGTCTACATTGATGGCTCTCGGACTGACCGTGGTGTTGGGTGTGCCTTCGTCATTGGCATTGACATTTTTTGGTATCGGCTTCTAGAACACTGCTCAGTATTTACAGCAGAGCTCTTTGCCCTGTATTAGGCCATGCAATACATCTGGTGATACAGGCTTTTCAATTGCATCATCTGCTCCAACTCTCTCAGTGCCCTTCAAAGTGTCTATGTGCTGTACACCATTCATCCCTTGGTGCAGCGGGTCCAGGAAAGCTGTCACTTGGTCACTCTTGATGGAGCCACTATGATGTTTATGTGGGTTCTTAGGTATGTGGGTCTGACAGCAAACGAGGCTACTGACATTGCGGGCAAAGCTGCAGTCCTCGTACCTCAGCCAGCTAGTTCTTCCGTTCCCTCTGATGATCTCTTTGTAGCCGTCTGTCAGCAGGTGGTGTCACTGTGGCATCACCACTGGTCCTCCCTCCATGGCAACAAGCTCTCCCAGTGACTTGGATGATCTCCTCTCGGTCCTCTTGCCGTAAGGAGATCATTTTAGCTAGGTTGCATATCAGGCACTGTCTTTTTAGCCATCACCATTTGTTAAGTGGTGCTCTCCCACCACTGTGTGCTCAGTGCACTCAACCTTTCACGGATGGTCCACCATTTCCTGACGGAATACCCTTTCTTTAATCACTTACATTCTCATTTGTGTTTGCTACCTGAGTTATCGGCCATTTCAGCAAATGACGCGTGGGCTGTTGACCGCGTTTTACTTTTTATCTGGCATAGCGATATTGTGAAGACCATTTATTTTTAGTTCATGACTTCCATTTGTCTATGGCGTATTTTACAGACCTTTCTCCACATCCCTGTTTTTAGCTGTCTTCTCTTCCGTCGCTGGGGATTAACGTGTTGTTGTTTTTAACTCCTCTCTTTTTCTTCTTGTTCTACAGTTCCAACACAGGCGCATATGACCATAGTTGTTTTTGCATCCTAAAATGCAACAAACAAACCATTAACACTTCATTGTTGACCAAAATTGTTGGAGTTGCCACAAACACTTGTACGAACAAGTACTGGTATGTCGCACATTTACAATGAGTCTAATGTCAGCTCTAGATTTGTAAGCTTATCTTGTAGGGAAGGTTTTCTAAGGATAAGGTGAAAATGGAGTGGTGACAATGTATTACGCATTGCGTATTCATCGTATATTGTAGAGTATGGGAAGTTTGTCGATTTATGAGAGTCAAGAGTTTAATAATGAGACTGAACCATCAGCTTTTGATGGCAATTACTTGTTCACGGGGATAGAAGTGTGTGCAGATGAACCAGTAGGACCTAGTTAACCACTTCAGTTCTTAAGCTGTCAACTTCGTGGAGAGACAAAAAGGAGGAAAATTCGTTGTCACTAGATGCCTCTAATGCTATAGCAAAACTTTAACTGTTATGGGACATGTGTGAACAAACAAAAGAGAAATGTAAGATCAGTCCATAGATCTGTAGAGGTACATAATTTATTTCAGTATTTTACGTTTTATTGCTGAAATGAGTGATTGTTAGAAATTGAGAGCCTTCTCTATTTTCATGAGATTGAAAAGAATGTAGGTAATGTCAATAACAAGCATTTCACTTTTGTTTATTGTTGATTGGCTTTGGATACAGTTCTATATTATCATCTTAATAATGAGGTACACACTAGTGAAATATACCGTGAGATTTGGGACTGATCTAGGATTTTTTGTTGTGGCTTCCCTGGTCAGTTCTCAGTGTACTGCCACATCATCGTATAAAATACTAGAATACTAAAATAACTGTATATTTCAGCTGTGTTGCAGCTACTTTCCACAAGGTGTAGAATGATGTAGGTGGGAGTGAGAGGGTGCTGCAGTATGGCTGAAATGGCAGTCATTTTATTATTTTACTTTAAGTGTTTTACAAAATGATGCACTACACCTGCAAGGATTTTAACAAAGCACAAATCCAAAGATTTGTGGTTTAATCCTTGGTCAGTCCAAGAATTTTTTTCAATCACTTAACCTTACTTTCATTTCTATCAGTGATTTTTTTTTTCTCTGAAAGAACATCAAATTGCATTGTGGTTTGGAGTCTGTGTTAAACTGCAGGACCATTTATAACTGTCTGGCTAAGTCAGTTCAGTGGTTGTAGGAGGCCAAGTGCATATCACAACAGGAATATGCGTATTAAAGCTCTGTGGTGTTCAAACCTACCTCTGGCTGGGGCAGCTTAATTTTTTTTTTATGCCTGTTATGCCATTCTGGATTGATATCGCAACAAGGAATGAAATTATATCAGGACTCTTGCCGGGGAAGTACTATAGACCGCCATCATTCGTACTGAGCCAGATAGAAGTTTGTTGAGTAGCCCGTTGCAAGTTGGAGTCTTTACAGTTAGTTGAGCTATGCCCAGGTTGTGCAGTTGTTATCACACTGCTTTTGGAGGACTGATATTGGGCTCTCCAATGCCATAAGTATCGTCATCAAAATGGCTTTGTGACTGGGTCCACCACCTAATAAAATGACAGAAACGTTAATGTTGGGAATGTTATGTTATTACCATTGGACCACATACCCCTCCTTCGCAGGTTTGGCCAAAGATTCAATGCTCTGTAGACACCCCCCCCCCCCCCTCACCCCCCACCACAGGTGTACCTGTTGTCTCCCAGATGCTATTGCCAAACATTTTCCTATGCATTATGCTTGAGGTTTTGTGCCTGATAATTATCAGCCTACATTTCCTGTCATCCAACAGCTGGTGGAGCAAATTCACTTATCTTTTACTGTATGTCACCTGGAACCAGAAAATGCTCCATTTGGTGTGAGAGGTTTCCCACAGTGCCCTTGCCCTTTGATGTGACACAGCTACAGGGTCAGACCGCATCCACAGCCAAATGCTCAAACACCTATCAGTGGATTGCCAATGCAATGTCCTTGCCATTTTCAACCATATTTAGATTGAGGGTGAGTTCCCATCTCAGTGGTAAGGAAGTGTGATCATTTCAGTACTGTAAATGAGTAAACCACCTCCTTGAGATGGTCAGCTCACACTCAATTAATCTCACTAATGTTCTCTGCATGTTGCTCAAACATATGGTGATCTGGGGGCTGTGTTGGCACTTTGAGTCTCAGGGTCTTTTGACTCCATTCCAGAGTAGTTTTAGCCAAAGCCATTCTACTACTGTCAGTCTGGTCTGCCAGGGGTCTGCTATTTGGTCAGCTTTTGCTCATCATCGAAACATTATCACTGTCTTCTTTTACTTGCAGAAGGCCTATGACACCACATGACATCATCACACCCTTGTTACCCTACATGAGTGGGATCTGTGGGACCTGCTTCTGATGTTTGTTCAGAACTTCTAGTCACACTGTACTTTCCAGGTTCAAATTGGTGCTTTCCGCAGTACCCTCCCCGTCCCTCATATGAGAAAATAGGGTCCCACAGGTCTCTCTGCATGGAGTGTGTGCCTTCTTCTGATGGCTATCAATGGACTTAGTTGCTGCTGTGGGATCTACAGTGTCACTCTCCCTGTATGCTAACGATTTTTGCATTTACCATTGCTCCTCCACTGTTGATGTTGAACACTGACTGCAGTGTGTGCTACAAAAAGTATAGTTCTTGGCTCTCACCCATGGCTTCCGGTTTTCAGCCACCAAGACATGCGTCAAGCACTTCTGTTGCCATCGTACTGTCCATCCACAACCAGAAACCTATCTCGATGACCAATTGCTCAAATTAGTGGAGGCTCATCACTTCCTTGGACTTGTCTTTGATACCTGCTTCGGGTGACTTCCCCATCTTCACCAACATAAGTGAATGCGCTGTTCATACCTTAATACATTTCACTGTCTCAGTAACAACAGCTGGGCTGCAGACTGCTCTATACTCTTGCACCCTTACAGAGCTTTGATCCTGCCCTGTCTTGATTATGAAGATCTGGAATATGGCTTGACATCACTTTCAGCGTTGTAGATGCTGGACCTGATACACCATCGTGGATCCAACTTGTGAAAGAAGCCTTTCTGACCAGCTGTGTAAACAGCCTACTCTCAGAGGCTGAAGTCCTTTCACTACCGATCAGGCATCAAAAGTGGCTGCTTAACAATGTGATACATACTTATTGCTCTGCTGAGCATCCAAATTACTGTGTCCTTGTCATAGCAGGGAGATCCATTTCTCACAACAGCGGCCCAGGACTGGATTAATGATCACAGTGTCTCTGCTCTGGACTCCAACTTCCCCCACTATTGCCTCTTGTTGAGGACCAGTTGCGCATGCCCCCACAGTGTGAACCCTGTCCTCAGATCTGTCTCGACCTAACTTTTAAATGAAAAGACCCTGTTTGTTCCATAGTTTTTTGCTCCCTGCAACTGGATACAGTTGAGAGGCAGGCTGCTAGATTTGTTGCCGGTAGGTTCGAACAACACGTATGTGTTATGGAGATGCTTCTGGAACTTAGATGGGAATCCCTGGAGGGAAAGCAAATTTCTTTTCAAGAAACACTATTGAGAAAATTTAGAGAACCGGGTGGGAAGCTGACTGCTGAATGATCTACTGCCACCAATATACACCGTCCGTGAGGACCACACACTATTTGCGAGTGGAACAGGAGGGGAATGACAACTAATTACCACTGTGCAGTGGCTTGCGGAGTATCTATGTAGATGTAGATTCACCACAAAATTGTTGGTCATCCCACAAGCACTCAGTCGCATTCATTCTCGCACCAGAAAGACATTGTTAATTGGCAGTAACTTCCTGAGTTATCTTAAGGCTATCGATCCATGCTACCCTCGACATCCATTCGTTGTGACTGTCCAGGATCTACTTTCCGATCTGCATTAAGCCAGACAGTTGTTCATCTTGTCTGGACTCTAGGTCATGTTGGAATCCCAGGGAACGAACATGCTGAACTTGGAGATTGTGGTACCAGAACCCAACCATCGGTCGACTCTATGCTGTCAGTTTGTAGAGGCTTGGAACACAGGTTGGTGTGCTCTGGTTTCTCTGAACGAATTGTGAGCTATAGAGGGGGTCATAACCATGTGGCTCTCTTTCCTTCGGCCTTCTCGCAGGGTATCTACCATACTCTGTTGGCTTCACGTTAGCCACACTTGGCTGATCAAAAGCCACAACCTACGATGTGAGGATCCACTCCACCATTGATGTGGTGTCCTGGTGGTGGACCACATCCTACTGGGCTGCACCAATTTGGTCATCTTACAGTGAACCCTTAAACTCGCTGACACACTGCCTCTGGTGCTAACGGACGACATCAAAGCAGCTGATCTCATTTTATATTTTACCTGCGAAGGTGGTTTCTATTCCTCTCTGTGAGGTATGGCATTGTCTGTTGCTTTAGGGTTTGGAGAGGTGCTCTGTCATCCGCTCTGACCCATGGGACCATGGCTGCTGCCCATTCCAACTTTTTAATTATAATTCCTTTACGTCTTGTTGAGTTTTGTCCCATCATCATCATCATCATCATCATCGTCATCATCCTCATCCTCATCCTCTTCCCTGAGCTTTTATCAATTTGTTCATGTTGTTAGTTCTTGTGGTAAAGGAGGTTGAGGAAACACTAGTTGGATGCAGAGAGTGTGTGTCTCAAATGTAACATGTCCTGGGGCCTCCAACTGATTTCTGGGCTGGGCAACTCATCCACCTTAACCCTCTTAGCCCTCTCTCACTTCCATCTCCCAGTTTTATTGATTCTTGGTTATGATCAGTTTCATTAGCTTTGTATTCTTTGTCCTGTCCGAGGACTCTCCCCGTCTTGACACGTGTAGGATGGAGGGAGTGATGACCTTGCAGTTTGCTCCATTTAACCCCATCAACCCAATCCAGTTAAGCTTTCAAGGTTTACGTTTCAAGCGATGGTCTAGTGATTAATGCAAATTCCTTGTTATATAGAATGGCTTGACCAAGTGCAGAATTTATACAATTGTCCTGGATTCAAATGTCATCAATACAACTGCAATGGAAGAAAGGCCCTTGTCTATCAAATACAAAAAATGTATCACTCTGCTGTATGTATACTGTGGCTTGTGAGTACCAAGCAAGTTAACACATGGGAAAATGTTTCCTAAAAGGGTTGTTGGAGATGAAGAATGAAAACATTCTCTATAGATGTTAACATGAAATCGTGCTGATCTGAAATTTGTGAAACTCAAGCTCATTGTGTTTGTCCATGAAATCCAGAAGGCGATAGATAGCAGCATCCAGGTTAATGTTGTATTTCTTTAATTCTGGGATGTATAGAAGAAGGGGACCATATCCTTAACATTGGTTTGTTGTAGAATTCTTGAACATTTTATCAGTTCAAATACAGTAAACTTCCTTGAGACAGTCCTTTCCTAGAGAATCTTGTTGCCTTTTACGGCTGCGGGCCCGGGCTCGGCGGTTAATCCAGTGGAGCAAACAGGACTGCTGGGAACGATATGTTGCCACCATAGGTTCTCGCACCTCCCCATCTCAGGTGTGGTCGCGGGTTTGGCGCATTTTTGGCTTTCGCCCTCATGCGTCTGTCCCTTGCCTTTCTCTTCGGGGTACACTTTGTACTGACCCAATCGCCATCGCCGAACATCTGGCAGAGTACTTCGCTTGTATTTCCGCGACAGCAGGCTACAGCGCAGAATTCCGCACCATTAAAGAGCAGGTTGAGCATACACAGTTGTCGTTTCGCACGCACCGTTGGGAACGATACAACGCCCCGTTTAGTAAATGGGAGTTCCAAAGTACCCTTACAGCTTGCCCCGATACCTCTCCAACTCCAGACCGAATTCACAACCAGTTTCTTCGCCGTCTGTTGGCTCACTGTCAGGGTGAATTACTCGTCCTGTTTAACCGCATCTGGATGGAGGGCATTTTCCCAACTCGTTGGTAGGATAGCGTTACCATCCTGGTGCTGAAACCTGGTGCAGATCCGCTGGTGGTTGATAGCTATCGCCCTATCAGCCTTACCAACATTATGTGCAAACTCCTGGAACGGTTGGTGAGTCGGCGGCTCATGTGGATCCTCGAAGCTCGGGGCGTCCTAGCCCAGCAACAGGGGGGCTTCCGTCAGGGCCGCTCAGTGATCGACAATTTAGTCTCGCTAGAGTCAGCTATTCGTACAGCTTTTACTCGGCGAGAACGTCTAGTTGCTGTTTTCTTTGATCTTCGGAAGGCGTAAGATACCACCTGGCACCATCATATCCTTGCTATGCTGCACGAATGGGGCTTACGGGGTCCACTTCCAATCTTTTTATGGAATTTTGTCTCCAATCGCTCCTTTTGGGTAAGAGTTGGCACATATTTTAGCTCTGCTCATATTCAGGAGAATGGTGTCCCGCAGGGCTCAGTTCTCAGTGTTCCCCACGTTTTGGTGGCGATTAATGGCCTTGCGGCTGCGGTGGGCTCATCAGTCTGTTCCTCTCTATACGCCGATGACTTTTGTCTTTATTACAGTTCCCCAAGCATCAGTGTCGCTGAATGGTGGCTGCAGGGAGCTATCCGTTAGGTACATTTTTGGGCATCCAACCATGGTTTTCAGTTCTCAACCTCTAAGACCCGAGTGATGCATTTCTGTCGTCGTCGAACGGTCCAGCTCCATCCAGAGCTCTACCTTGCCAATGAACTCCTTTGTATTGAGGAGATGCATTGCTTCCTTGACATGCTGTTTGATGCTCAGCTCACTTGGACACCTCATCTTCGAGAGCTTAAACAACGGTGCTGGTGGCACCTCAACATCCTTCGCTGCCTCAGCCACACCGTTTGGGGGGCTGCACGAACAACCCTCCTACAGCTCTATAAGGCCTTAGTCCAGTCCTGTCTCCACTACGGGAGCGTGGCATACGACTCAGCTGCACCTTCAATGTTGCAGATCCTCGACCCGATTCTCCATTGTGGTGTCAGACTGGCGACAGGTGCCTTCCACACTAGTCCGGTGACGCCTTCTTGTAGAAGCTGGAATCCCTCCCCTACGATTCCGCTGACAACAGTTTCTTGCGTCATACATCGCCCGCGTCCATGCCTTGCCCGACCACCCAAACTGCAGGCTCCTTTTTCCATCTTCTGCACTCCCCTCCCCACGACTGCAGCCTAGGTCGGGTCTCCCGATCGCGGTTCGCGTTCGTTCCCTTCTCTCGTCACTAGAGTCCTTTCCCCTTTCTCCATCCTTCCGGCCCTCTTCTTCTACCCCTCCTTGGTCCCTCCCTCGCTTGCAGCTTTGCTTGGATTTGTCCTGCAACTCCAAGTCCTCCGTTCCACCTGCCAGTCTTCGTCAACAATTCCTGGCTCTTCTTGCCTCATTTCGCGATGCAAATGTAGTCTACACCGATGGTTCTGTGGTCAATGAATGCACTGGGTTTGCTTTCATCCACGGTGACTACGTTGAGCAGCATTCCCTGCCTTGTGGGAGCAGTGTTTTCACTGCAGAGCTGGTTGCTCTTTATCATGCACTCGCTCACCTTTCCTCCTGCCTGGGGGAGTCATTTGTAATATGCAGTGACTACCTGAGCGGATTGCAAGCACTCGACCAGTGTTTCTCTCGGGACCCTTTGGTGTGCGGTATTCAAGATGCTGTTTCTGCTCTCGCCGAGTGTGGTCGTTCAGCGACGTTTGTGTGGACCCCGGGCCACATCAGCATTCCAGGAAACGAACGTGTCGGATTGGTTGGCCAAGCAGGCCACCACTTTGCCACCACTGGAGCTTGGTCTCATGGAAATTCCTACATCGCAAGGTCCGTGATGTCTGGAGCTCTGAATGGTCTGTCTTGAACACGCCAAATAAGCTCCGCATGGTCAAGTTGTCCACGGCCATATGGAACTCATCCTTGAGAGGCACGCGTAGGGACTCAGTTTGTTCTCTGCCGTCTCTGAATTGGACATACGTGGTTGACCCACAGCTATCTCCTTCGTCGTGAGAACCAGCCCAAGCGTCGCTGTGATGCAGGGCTGACAGTGGTCCATCTTCTGATGGACTGCCCCCTTTTAGCGCCCTTGCAGCAGTCCTTTACTTTACCAGCTACACTTCCTTTAATTCTCGGTGACGATGCCTCTATAGCTGACTCAGTTTTATGTTTTATCTGTGCAGCTGGGTTTTATCACTCACTCTAGTGTGGGCGCTCTCGCATGATTTTTCAGGCTACACCCACTCCAGTGACTTTTAATTGTGACGTAGATACCAAAATAGTGTCTTTTATGGTAACAAGTTGTGTTGGTATTCTATCAACGCTTTCCAGCTGGAGGTTCTTCGTTTGTAGTTGAGTGGTTGACCTTTTACCTGATCCATCAACCACTGTAGTCTGTTTTACTCTAGTCAACTATTTGCTCTGGTCCTTTTAAGTGTCCTCTATTTTGCATTACTGCAGTGTTCATTTTAGCTCTGTACCCCTTGGTGTTCCATCCCTCTGGGTGCAGAGTTTACGCTTTTACTGTATAGGCCTTTTACAAGTATGTCTGTTTTTAACTGGGGACTGATGACCTCAATGTTTAGCCCCCATCAAACCCCTAAACCAACCAACCAACCTTGAGACAGAAAAGCTTCTGACCACAAATCAGCAGGATTTTAGAAAACATCACTTGTGCAAAACTCAGCTTGCCCTCTTCTCAAATGATACCGTACAAACTATGGATGAAGGGGAACAGGCAGATTCCATATGCCTGGATTTCCTAAACGCTTTGACACAGTGCCCCACTGCAGTCTGTTAACAAAGGTATGAGCATACAGAGCAGGTTCCCAGATATGCGAGTGGCCCGAAGACAGTAATGGGAACCATTATGTCGTCCTTAGTGGTGATTCTTCATCAGAGTCAAAGGTATTGTCAGGAGGGCCTCAGGGTAGTGTGATAGGACTGCTTGTATTCTCTGTATACATGAATGATCCTGATAGACAGGGTGAGCAGTAGTCTGTGGCTGTTTGCAAACGACACAATTTCTAGTTGATGCGATGAACGGCAGCTAGCTCTGCATGTAAAAAAATGTAAGTTAATACAAGTAAGAAAAGCAATTCCATAATGTTTGAATAAAGCATTGGTAGTGTGCTGCTTGACACAGCTACATCCATTAAAGATTGAGGCATAATGTTGCAGAGCAATATGAAATGGAACCAGCACATAAGGTTAGTGGTAGGGAAGGTGAATTGTCAACTTCAGTTTATTGGGAAAATTTTAGGAACATGGGGTTCATCTGTAAAGGAGACCGCATGTAGGACATTAATGCAACTCGTTTTTGAGCACTACTCAAGTGTGGGATTCCCACAAGGTTGGACTGAAGGAAGACATCGAAGCAATTAAGAGTCAGGCTGCTGGATTTGTTACTTCGAATAACAGGCAGGTATTGTGGAGATGCCTCGAGAACTCAAATGGGAATCGTGGAAGGGAAGGTGATATTCTTTTTGAGGGACACTATTCAGAAAATTTAGAGAACCAGCATTTGAAGCTGACTTCAGAATGATACTACTGCTGCCAATGTGCATTTTGTGTAATGACCTTTAAGATAAGAGAAATTAGGGCATATACCAAGGCATATAGATGTTCATTTTACCCTCGCTGTATTTGCGAGTGGAATGGGAGAGGAAATGACTATTAGTGGTACAGTGTACCCTCCATCATGCACCATACAGTGGCTTGCAGAGTGTATATGTAGATGCCACCTCTCTTGATTTCAGGAAGGCATTTGACACTGTCCTGCAGTGCCGTTTATTGAAAAAAAAAAAAAAAAAAAAAAGAGCGCTTACTGAGTATCAGAGCAGATTTGCTACTGCATTCAAAACTTCCTCGCATCTAGAACTCAACACATCATTTTAAGTGGAACAAAATTGACAGATGTAAATGTAGTTTCAGGCATGCCCATAGGAAGTGTGATAGGACTGTTACTGTTTGCAATGTACTGTATATAAATGATCTAGTAGAATGCATCAGAAGCTCTTCAAGGCTGTTTGCAAATGATACAGTTGTCTATGAGAAGGAAGCTATGTCAGAAGACAGTAATAATTTGCAGAAGGGCCTGCAGAGGAATTATGAATGGTACAGAGACTGGCAGTTGACCATGAATGTAAATAAATTTAATATATTGCACTTACATAAGAAAAGAAGTCTACTACTGTACAACTACACTATTGATGACAAATTGCTGGAAACAGTAGCCACTGTAAAATATCAAGGGTTATCTATCTGGAGTGACCTTTAAGTTGAATGACCACATAAAACAGATAGTAGGAAAAATAGATGCAAGACGTAGATTCATAGGGAGAATCTTAAGGAAGTGTATTTCATCCACCAAAATCATTTAGTTGGCATGAGAGCATTGCAGAGATGCTCAGCAAACTCCAGTGGCAGATGCTACAAGAGAGCCATTGTGAATGATGGAGAGGTTCACTATTGAAATTTCGAGAGAGTGCTGTCCAGGAAGAGTCAGATAACATATTATTTCCTCCCACATACATCTCCCGAAATGATCACAGGGCTGTAATTCAATAAATAGGAGCTAATATAGAGGCTTATTGACAATAATTCTACCCATGCACCATTTGCGAATGGAACAGGGAAGGGAGGATCAGTTAGTAGTACCAGGAGTATCCTCCACCACACACCATCAGGTGGATTGCAGAATACTGATGTAGATGTAGGTATGATACAACTACAAACTTATGGAATATCAAACCAGCTTTGTGATTAAATTGAGGACTTTCTAGCTGATAGAACTTAGTACATTGATCTTAATAGGTTATAATCATCAGATCTGAATGGAACTTTTGGTGTACCCCAAGGTTGTATTGTATGAAGCAACATAGTGCACAAATAGGCAGAAAGATCCATTACCATTTAATCATGCAATTGGTGATCAGTCACTGGAAACAATTACAATTGTAAATATCTGAGAGTGTGCATCATGAGTGACGTGAAGGGAAATAACTACAGAAAAGTATTTGCAGGATAGGCAAATTGATATTCGTAGAATACAAAGGAAATGTAATTCACGTACAAAGGAAGTACAAGTGAGTCTTCAATATTGTTCATCAGTCTCAAGCCACTAGCAATTTGTATTATTAGAGAAGATAGGGATTATCCAAATAAAAACAGTGTTAATAGTGGTGATCCAAAGAAGAATAGCAAATTTCATCATGGTTTTAGTTAGTCAGTTTAGTAGTGGGTAGTTTTTAGTGAGCATAGAAATGCTCATCCAACTTTGGTGACAGAAGGTACAAGAGAGGTGTTGTGCATCATAGAGGGGTTTAAAGTTAAAATTCTAAAAATGCTCTTTCCAAAAAGAATCAAGTAATATATTATGTATATATAGGGAACATAACCAAAACAGTAAACTCATAGAAATTCTAGCTTATACAGAGGCTTGCCAACAATTGTTTCTCCTGCACATAATTCATGAGTTGATCTGGAAATCAGGGAAATAATAGTTTTACCTGAACTATGAACATCTTAAGGTGCCTTGTGGAATGTGGTTATAATAGTTTTCATGTGACACAATAAACTGGCCATAGTGTACTGCCTGCTGATGGGGAAAAATGTGCTGTATTTTGCCTCTTGTGACAAATCTCTGTGATGTTTTAAATGGTTCTTGTGCTTTTGATATTGTAGTTTGCTGTGTTGTAACTGATCAGTTGGTTGGATCTGCATGTGTGCATGCTATATGCCAGGCTACAGTGCTGATCCCATGCTGAGTGGCTGACTGCATTTCCAGTTCTTTGCTCCTGTGATGGGAAATGATAGTTCCCTGGTGACATGGGATCATTCCTAAATCATTTCTCAGCAGTTCCCTTTTCCACATTCATTGAATCTTTGAGGTCCACATCTGACAACTGAATAGTGAAATGTTCTGAAAACACCAGGAAAGTGAGTAAGAAAATAAAGCAAACAAACACCAAGCTCTCTCTCTCTCTCTCTCTATCTCTCTCTCTCTTTCTCTCTTTCTCCCTCCCTCCCTCACACCCACACACACACACACAGACCATAGTATCTATCACAGAATCTCCCAATTTTCAGTTTCCTCACATCACATGTAGGAGTAACCTCAGGTGTACACTGGGAAAGCATATTGAGTCCCTTGGTGTTCATGTTGTGTGTTACTGACCTGGCAGACAATATTAATAATAACCTAATATTTTTCACAGATGATTCATTTATCTGATAGCTTCCACACAAATATTCTGTCAGATCTTGATAATATTTCAAAGCAGTGCAAAAATTGACTACTCACTTTAAATAGCAAGAAATGTAAATTATGTGCTTCGCAAAATAAAATAAAAGTGATATCCTGTGACAACAATAACAATTACTCACAATTTGAATCAATAAACTCATGAAAATACCTGGATGTAACAATTTGTAGGGATGGCAAGTGACATACTTTGCTTCATCAGTGCTCCATATATAATTTCAATGGGAATATGCCCTAAGAAGTGTTCCTATTGCAAGTAGCCTTTGCCACACACCTCAGAGTGGTTTACAGACTATAGATGTAGACTTATATGTGGGTTTTAGTAACCAATTGCCCAAAAAAAAATCAGTAATACTAATTTGTACTTCCTTGTGCATTAGAGGCACAAAGGGATAGTAAATGTAAAGAAAGGAACATCATGTTACTGTAGAAACTGTGATGTTCCTTTATATTTATGATCTTAACTTGGGAAACATCGTATGGTAAATGCATTTTAAATAATAGTTACACCAAAGTAGAACTATTAAAAGAATGGAAAATTAGATACTGTATTGTGTCTACACTTATTCTGTATTCTGTAATAATTTAAAAAAAATATTCAATGGAGTTATCAGAAATTTCCACTTCAACAGAAATAACTTTCTGAAAGATGAATACAGGACAGAGATTCACAACTGTTCAGTGGTTGAAATTCAACAGCTTACTACGTGATTCCAATTTTGCCTCTTTTGACACCATTGCTTTTGGTTTGACAGGACCATTTATTTTTATTTTTGGGCTTCAGTATAAGAAAAAATAGATTTAATGTTATGCTGAATGGTCTGAATGTCTTCTTGGATACAGCTGTTGCAGGTATATCTTGGAACATTTCCAATAACTTTAATGTGCTTCTATCTATGTCTATGAGGTTTCTGATGAAGTTGGGGTTCATCTTGACATTGCAGCCTCAATTGTTTGAGATTGTTTTCTGCTGGTTTGGTTTTGTCTCTGGTGATGTTTGAGAGTGGCTTAATTATAAGATGAATTTATTTATATCTGATGCATTACATTAATGAATCAAAACAGTTAGAAAACTATGAATACATCTTTGTCATACATTCAGTGCACTGCAGGCTATGATCGCAGTTTTGCATATTTTATTGCTGACAGTGTACTTTTCCTTTTTGTTGAGTGATGGCTCTAAACAGACTAATCACCTGCAAGTAATAGTTTCCTCAGACTTGAATAGTCAAAGAATGTGACTCTTAAAGAAAAGTCAGTTTGCTTGCCATGTGACATTTCAAAGTGTGGACAATCTATCACTGAAGCTCTGCTTTTGTTGTGGCCTTCAGTTGAAAGACATTTGACCATGCTTACAGTAAAACTTCCTGGCAGATTAAAACTGTGTGCTGGACCGAGACTCGAACTCGGGACCTTTGCCTTTCACGGGCAAGTGCTCTACCAACTGAGCTACCCAAGCACGACTCACGCCCCATCCTCACAGCTTTACTTCAAGCCTCGGTCCGGCACACAGTTTTAATCTGCCAGGAAGTTTCATATCAGCGCACACTCCGCTGCAGAGTGAAAATCTAACTCTGGAAACATCCCCCAGGCTGTGGCTAAGCCATGTCTCCACAATATCCTTTCTTTCAGGAGTGCTAGTTCTGCAAGTTTCGCAGGAGCGCTTCTGTAAAGTTTGGAAAGTAGGAGACGAGGTACTGGCAGAAGTAAAGCTGTGAGGACGGGGCGTGAGTCGTGCTTGGGTAGCTCAGTTGGTAGAGCACTTGCTCGCGAAAGGCAAAGGTCCCGAGTTCGAGTCTTGGTCTGGCACACATTTTTAATCTGCCAGGAAGTTTCGTATCAGCGCACACTCCGCTGCAGAGTGAAAATCTCATTATGCTTACAGTAGCAAAGCATTGATATCCGTATACAAACCCCTCATACTTCACTCCAGTAGCAATCTGTTTCCTATCAATCCATCCCTTCTTTTAGTCAAGCTATACCATAAATTTCATTCTTTCCTACTTCGATTCAGTACCTTCTCATCAGATATCTGATATACCCATCTAACCTTCAGCATTCTCGTGTAGCACCATATTTCAGAAATTGATGTTCTCTTTGTGCCTTAACTGTTTATCGTCCATGTTTCTCTTCCATACGAGGTTGTGTTACCTTCACAGAAGATTCCCAGACACTTAAATTTGTATTCGAAACTAACAAATTTCTCTCCTTAAGAAAAACTGTTCTTTCTGTTACAGCTACTCTCTGACTAGTACTCTTTGCCATCTCTCACAGAATTGCAGTAACAGCAGCAAACCAGAAATTTTTTATTTCTTATTCTTCCTTAACTTTAATTCCCTTTATGAATTTCTCCCAGTTTCCTTTACGTGTTGAATAGCATTGGGGATAGGCTACAACCTTGTATCACTCCCTTCTCAACCACTGCTTCTCGTTTATACTTATATTGATATGGTGTCTGTTCTTAGACACCATTGATGACCTGCAGCTGTCTAGAACGAAATTAGAATTCTATTAATATCTTCAGCTGTTGACGGACGTTGGTATATATCAACGGGGACAGGTGAAAATGTGTGCCCCGACCAGGACTCTAACCTGGGATCTCCTGCTTACATGACAGACACTCTGTCCATCTGAGCCTGTGAGGGCACAGAAGATAGTGCGACTGCAGGGACTATTTCGCGCATGCCTCTCGCGAGGCCCACATTCTCACCTTGTATGTCCACACACTACATTTGTAGTGTCCCACCCCAACACACTCATTATTCGTGGAAGACATTCTTCCAAGACCCGTACGAGTTCGGAGAATTTGTGTGCATCCGCACAGGAGGAGGAGGTCATGGCCAGTATTGCCAGAACTATATACTTATATGGATATGGTGTCTGTTCCCCGTTGATTTATATCAATGCCCATCAACAGCTGAAGGTATTAATATAATTCTAATTTCGTTCTAGACAGCTGCAGGTCATCTATGGTGTCTGTTCTTTCGGACATGTCCGAAAGAACAGACACCATATCCATATAAGTATATAATTCTGGCAATACCGGCCATGACCTTCTTCTTCTGTGCGGATGCACACACATTCCTCGAACTCTTACGGTACTTCGAAGAATGTCTTCCACGAGTAATGAATGTGTTGGGGTGGGACACTACGAATGTAGTGTGTGGACATACAAGGTGAGAATGTGGGTTCCCGAGAGGCATCCACGAAATAGTCCCTGCAGTCGCACTATCCTCTGTGCCCTCAGTGGCTCAGATGGATAGAGCGTCTGCCATGTAAGCAGGAGATCCCGGGTTCGAGTCCCGGTCAGGGCACACATTTTCACCTCTCCCTGTTGACATATATCAACACCCATCAACAGCTGAAGTTATTAATATGATTCTAATTTTGCTTCTCATATATGTCCTTTTTCTGTTATAACTGCTGCGTGGTTTCTGTACAAGTCATAGATAATGTCTCCTTTATGTATTATAACCCACCTACCTTTTGAATTTAAAGAGCGTATTCCAATCAGAGTAGTCAAAAATTTTCTCTAAATCTACAAAAGCTACCTTTCTTTAATCCTTCTTCTAAGATATGTCGTAAGGTCAGTATAGCCTCACATGTCCCTACATTTCCGCATAACCCAAACTGATCTTCCAGACTGTGGTCCCTTAGAAATACTAAGAAGATTGATGTCCCTCTTCAGAGACCGTATCTCAAGTCTGGCCTTCTGGCCCCTCCACATATGCCCTTCTGATGTGGTTGATATAGGATGGCTGTCTGTATTGTTGAAGGAAGCAAGTCACCTCACCCCACTGTGGCAAGGTGCTTGTTTCATGGGGGGCCATAGGACCTATCTCTTATGAGTATCACAGTCATGTGGATTGCTTTGTCTGATCTATTTGGTTGTTTTTGTCTTCCCTATATTTGTGTTTAAAGCCACTATGAGTATGTTCCAGGTGCATATTAGAATTTAGTGTGGCATACAGGAATGGCAGTATTCTCTAGAAGAAGCAGATGATTGGTACACATTTTCAAATTAGTGACCAAATGGCCTGGCGTCAATTTGGTTTTAGGGTAGCTAAAGCAAGTTTGAACATTCTGGAAAACAGTTTCCTCTTTCTCCTCAAATAATGTTTTCAGTAATTTGTAGATATACTGTTTTTCATAGCTGTTCACTTTCAACATTTTCTTTTTACATGCTTTGTCAAAATGCCATGATCAGAATGGGCAAATTTTTGGATTCAGCATAACTGTAGTCTGTTTTTATAATATCTTTCATTTATGTAATGTGTTTGGTTGGAAAGGACCAGATGATTATTTTCTTAAAACTTTTAAAAATACCTCCACAGCACACATTATGTCTGCGAGAAAACATGAATGACTTGAGTGACAAACACCTTAACCAATATCAATCAGCGCCAACAAAATTGTGGTCTGGTATTTATAATCATTGCAACCATGCATTCTATCCAAACATACACAGACTTTTCCATACAGCCTAAGCATCTCTCACTGCACTTCGTTTGTAATGATATGCACAAAATAGTAACTTTGCAAAATAGGGCGGATTTCTTAAAGGCAGACAGCCAATTGTGAGTGACATATTTGTTTAAAATTTAATACATACACACAGATGAGCCCAGACTTTGTGACCACCTGCATAATAGCATGTTGGTCCACACATAAAGCACATTACAGCAGCACTTTTGCCTAACTCAGATTCAATAAGTCCTTAGGTTTCAGGAGCTGTTTGACACCAGGTATATATATTCACAGATTGCACAATATCCATAAATTATGGGCCAGTGGTTTTTGGTCATGAAGCTAATGTCTGATAGCATCCCATGTGTGTTCTGTCGAGTTCATACCAGGTGAATTTGATAGCCGAGACATCAGTATGGGTTTACTGTCATGATCCTTCAACCACTGTAGCACTATTCTGGCCATGTAGCATGGACTATTATCCTGCTGGAAAATCCAATCACCATTTGGGAAGATGTTGAGCATGAAAGAATGCAGGTAGTCTGTAGTGATGTTCACATAATCCACATCTGTCATGGTGCCTTTGTTCACTACCACAGGTTGATTGTCCCCCATAGCACAATATTGCCCCCACAAGTCTGTGTTCATGGCAAAGTGCATTTTTTGAGCAGCCATTTGCCTTGATGATGGTGCTATCCATGCACAATCATTGGCATGGTGTAATGTGATTCATCCAACTAGCCTACAGTTTTCTATTGGTCCACCATCCATTCTGGACTGTCTTGTGCCCATTGCACTTGTAATTGATGATCTTATTGGGTCAACACAGTGACACACAGGGGGTCATGTTCTGTGGAGCCATGTGTTCAATAATGGCCACTGAACAGTGTGCTCAGAAACACTTGGCCTGCACCAGCAGCATTGTACTTCATTATCAGATCTGTCACAGATTGCTACCTAAACTGCTTGACATAGTGATCAAGCCTGTGAGCTCCACGTTTTGTGATGAAGCTTGAGCATTCAACACCTTATCGTCTATTCATTGTTTCAGCACCCCTCCCCCCGCCCCCCCCCCCCCTGCTCTCTCTCTCTCTCTCTCTCTCTCTCTCTCTCTCTCTCTGTCACACACACACACACACACACACACACACACACACACACTGAAATAAGCGTGTAGAGACTGAGGTGCTATGTTTTGGAAAGTGAACCTGTGGTATAGTTGGTGTCTCAGTGGAGGAACCTGACAGCTGCGAGAAGGAACCAAGAATTTCCTGAATGGCGACATGGGAGATAACGGTTGAATGGATGGATGCTGCAGTGAGGGCTCAGCCTCTGGACCCATATCCACGGAAACTGTCAACAGTGACCTGGAGTGGAAATTGAACCCTGTGGTTTAGGAATTTACAACGGTGGGCACTCCAACTCTGAGTGACCCACTGATGGTGTAGCAGGCAATAAGTGGAGGTGGAGTTGGTTGGTGTGCTGACTCTCCAAACCCCTTGGAATTTCCAGCCGTCATTAGGTGTTGCCCATGAGTGGCCATGACTGTAGCCAGCATCCATTAATATCTTGCTCCATATGAACGTGCCCATCATCCATCATATTTTATGTGGGGTTCCTCTGCTTCACCATTGGAGGATGTGTGAAAAGGCAGGCTAAACAGGTGATTAATGCCATTGGCATTGCAGAACTGTTCAAATGCCTTCACCAAGAATTTGGGGCCCATTGTCGGACACAAGGATGAGGGGAAGCACTCGAGTGTTGAGAATCTGGGTAAGTGCATTGAATCTGGCAGCTGTAGTGGTGGATGCCGTGCTAACCATATGTGGCATATGGGTAGCTGGAATAAGCACCCACAACAGTGAGCCACATAAAGCCTGGCAAAGTCCAGATGAATGCAGTCCCAGCGGTGATGGGAAGTGGGCCAGGGGGCTTAAGACTGAGACAGAGCAACCTGATGTGGGGCATGTGCAGAACAGCTGCAGTCATAGTCCAGTAGACTTGTTGCCTGCCTAGGGATTTCATCCACGACATAACCCAGTGTCCATGATAGAGGAGTACCAAGACACAAACATTGGGATGACAAAAAGGTGGGTATCTATCTGCATCCACATCGGACATAACATCAGAGACAACAGACAAACAATGAGAAAGGCAAGCCCAGACCCGATCTTCTAGATCAGTAGATTTGGAAAAATCAATGGGCCACCCATGTAGCACATAGTGCATGACACCGGAAGATAGGGTCACAGTGTGTGTCTGTGGCAATGTGAGTAGCAGTATTGGGAAACTCATCAAAAGTGGATTTTCAATCTATGTCAGTGTGGAAACAGGATATCTCCTGTTTTTCTAATGCCGGGTCTGGTCCTGAGGGTAGACGAGAGAGCGCATCCATGTTCATGTGTTGTTCAGTCATCTTGTACTTAATGGTGTAATTGTAAGAACTAAGGAGAAGAGCAGAATGCTGGAGCCTTTGAGCCGTCTACTCAAGAAGCTGAGAATGCGGCTCAAAGAGCACAACCAACGGTTTGTGGTCATTAATGAGGGTAAATTGAGTCCCAAGGAATTTCTTTACGTCAAAGATGATTGCCAAAGCCTCATTCTCAATCTATGAGTAATTTCTTTGAGCAGTTGTCAGTGTCTTCATCACATAAGTGATGGGTTGCTCAATACCATTGGGGAGGGGGGGGGGGGGGGAGCATTAGCAGCCAAAACAAGGATATGTGATGGAGAAATGGGTGTAAGGCAGGGTACCGAGTGTAACGTGCTTCAACTGGGTGAAGGCACGCTTGCAGGCAGCCGATCACTCTAAGTGAACACGCTTTTTCCACAACTGGTTGAGTGGGTGCATAATGTGAGCTGCTTACAGGAGGAACTTAGAATAATAATAATAAACTTTATCCAAAAAAGCATGCAGCTCCTACAGGTTTTGGGGATGTGGTAGAGTGTCAACAGCCACAACGTTCCAATCAGCGGGCTGAATCTTGTCTTCGTTGGGCAAGTGTCCAAAGTATTTGACTTGCTTCTGAAAAAAAAAAAAAAACTGGCATTTGTGAAGGCAGTACTTGAGCCATGCATCATGCAGCATAGTAAAGAGGGTGCAGAGGTTGCGTAGATGGTTTTAGCTTGTAGTGCTCAATACTATTAATTCATCTAGGTAATTGCTACAAGTTGGAATGGACATAGTTAACTGTTGCAGGTGTTTCCGGAAGATTGCTGGAGTGGAAGAGGTCCCAAAGGGCAAATGTTTGTATCTGTACAGGCCAAAGGGTGTATCAATGACCATAACGTGTTATGGTTCCTCATCCAGTGGGCTCTGTAAACAATCATTACCAAGGTCTATCGTTGAGGAAACCATTTGGTTTCTTAACCACTACCAGGGGTGTGGCCCAAACACTAGTTTTGACTGGTTTAATTACCCCAGCTACAGTGAAGGCGATTGAGTTTGAGCTCAACCGCCATCTGTAGGGAGACCAGTAGCAAATGTGCCGATCAGAAACAGGGCACTCTATCGGAACGTAGAGAAGTATGCACTTCAGAATTGGTGACACACCCCTGGCCAGGTTCAAACAGAGAGACAAGAAACTTACAAAGGTCAACAAGTTTGTAGAAGATAACCGTGTGCGACAACCTGAACTTTATCCATTATGGAGAACCCAAACAGGGAGAAGGCATCCAGGCCGAAAATAATGCCAGCTGAGTGACTATTTATAACAAACAGCATTATCAGTCATGTAACCTCCTTGTATGCTGCTAAGGTTGTGAATTGACCTCTGAGGGCAATTAAGCTGTCACCATATGCAACCAACTTGCAGGAGGACAGGGCCAACACTTGGTATCCCAGGCGAGCATATGTTGGGAGGTTCATCAGGGAAGAACATCCTAATGTGCAGTCATGAGATCAATAAACAACTTGGAGGTGGGAGGACGACCGTAGGGAACAATGGTCTGGAGTTCATGCACTATCCCTTGACACAAGTGTGGAGTGGGGTTAGATTGTCCCAATGTTTGACAGCAGACAGTTCAGAGATGCCCATCCTTTTCACAACGGATGCAGTGCAACTTGACTAATATCGGAGATAGTGCTGAAGTGAACTGAAACCATGAATCCTGCAGGGTTGTCCATAAATCCATAAGAGTACAAGGGGGTGGAGATCTCTTCTGAGCAACATGTTGCAAGGCATCCCAGATTTGCTCCTTAATGCTCATGTCTGCGGAGTTTGATGGCCAGCGAAAGTATTTAAACTCAGAAGAGTGTTCCTGGAGTCACTCTGTAGCAATTCTGGACATATGAGGTCTGGACATGCAGGGTCCATGTATTCTTGAGGTTGTCTCCATAGCCATACACGTCCATCTGCTCAGTGCAATTTGATATGAGACTCATCTGACCAGGCAGTGTGTTTCCAGTCATCAATAGTTGAGTGTCGGTCTTGACGGGCCCAGGCGAGGCGTAGAGCTATGAGTCGTACAGACATCAAGGGTACACGAGTGGGGCTTCAGCTCTGAAAGCCCTTATCAATGGTGTTTCATTGAATAGTTTGCACACTGACACTTGTTGAATGCCCAGCATTGAAACCTGCAGAAATTTGCGGAAGGGCTGAACTTCTGTCATGTTGAATGATTCTCTTCAGTGTTCATTGGTCCCGTTCTTGCAAGATCCTTTTCTGGCTGCAGCAATGTCGGAGATTTGATGTTTTGCCCGATTCCTGATGTTCACGGTACACTTGTGAAATGCTCATACTGGAAGATCGCCACTTCATCAATACCTCGGAGATGCTGTGTCCCATTGCTCGTGCGCCGATTATAACACCAAGTTCAAACTCACTCAAATCTTGATAACCTGCCATTGTAGCAGCAGTAACCAATCTAGCAACTGTGCAACACGTGTTGTCTTACATAAGCATTGCCAACTGCAGAGCTATATTCTGCCTGTTTACATATACTGTATTTGAATGCACATGCCTCTACCAGTTTCTTTGGTGCTTCAGTGTAGTTTGACAGCAACAAACACATCTCCTCGAATGTGAGTGCAACCATAGTAAGAAAAATGTCTCCGGGGAAGCCCAGGAAAGAAAGTGTGACAAGTGGAGAGCATTATCAAATGCCCACCTGTAAAGTGAGAAAGTGCTGCAAATGTGTGTCCCAATATTCTTAGGTGTCATAAAATGGTGGAAACATGGATGGGCAGGACTCCGCCTGGTAAGCAACAACAGCTCGAATGGGTTGTGAACTGTGCACCTGCAAGTGTTCTGAATTTCGTTATGTAACAAGTTGGTTTGCTGCTGCACCTGCTCTTGCTGTTGCAGTTGCGTCTGCAGGAGTTGCTGTTGCTGTTGCTGTTGCTGTTGCTGTTCCACGAGTTGCACGAGTACCACATCCATGAGGCACTATTAACCTTTTTTCTCATTGCCAAATACTGTAAACAAAATACGGCACGACCTGTGGCTAACTGGCACAGGGCATCGGTGGTGAGTTGCCAAAATCCACGAAAGACAACACAAGCAATGGACGAACAACCAGACAACATGCCAGACTGACAAATCTGTAATGTAAACCAAATCAAGAATCTAGATGTATCAGTATCTGGAACCAAGCAGTGCCGTGTACAAGGAATGGTACGAGAGGGCACTCAGAACATGACTGACGTCTGGGGCCCCTTGCTGCTAGCTTTATAGGATGGCGGTGAGTGCCAATAGGTGAGCGCATGGGCCATGGCCTGTGCCTAGAGCTGAAGCAGCTACAGCAGCGCTTGCAAATATTAGGAGTGCCGCCTAGTGGATGTTGTCTAGATCCGTGTGTTCTGGTGGAGACACACATATATAATGGAAGATAATGCCTTGCAGGCATACGGATTTTTCAGAGTGAAACCGGAAAGGACAGTTTGTTTGAATTCAAAAGGATTGTTCTGTCCTTTACATCTGCATCTAGATTTATATACTTCACAAGCCTCCATATGACGTGTGGTGTAGGGTACCTTGTACCACTACCAGTCATTTCCTTTCCTGTTCCAACTGCAGAAAGAGCAAGGGAAAAATGACTGTCTGTATGCCTCTTTACGAGGCCTGATATCTCTTTATCATATCCTTATGATCCTTACATGAAATGTACATTGGTGGCAGTAGAATTGTTTTGCAGTCAGCTTCTAATGCTGATTCTCTAAATTTTCTCAGCAGTGTTCCGCCTAGAGAACTTGTCTTCCCACCTTCAGTCGACCTGAGTATGAACCATGCATACTTGATCATTCCTCGAAAATCAGGTGCACTAAACTGGTGCTGAATTAAAGTACGCATTTTAATGGAATCTTCCTTCAAAGCAATTTCTCTACTAGTCTGTAGCATTTTGAATTTTTTCCATGAAAATTTTAACCTGCCTGTAAAAGTAAGCATCACAGGGATGGAAAATCTATACTGCCAGTGTGGTAGTCATGAACCTTAGCTACTGCACTACACTAGCTTGGTCAAAACTTGACTGATGTTGCCAGTATAGGACTACATATAAAACTTGAACACCAAGTTTCTTGGAAACTAGGACCCATTGCGTGAAAATCTGCTAGTCAGCTACTCAGGATAGGTCCCTTTACAACATATCTAACACTCATCAAAAGCGGTAATTAACAGGTCTGGTAGTCTCCATGGTAGACAAAGTATACAAAGAGTTCGCAAGGACTCACAGAAGAATACACTTTGACTACTCCCAGTCCATTCGAAAGTGCTACATTGCACCTGGAACCCATAGTTCTACAGCACTGTATTGGTACTGTGTGGATTTGATGGGCCTTCAAGAGCCCTAACTTTGAAATAGTGTATTTGAATGTTTTCCACTAAATTTAGCATCATTATTCACCACTCAAGCACCATGGCAGCTTTAGCTATGTGTAACAAAAAGTGGAAAATAATGAAGATATGTCAGCTGTGCTCCATCCATTAATTAGGACATCTGGCAAGCAGAAAAGTGGGTGATTGCGTCACTGTATGCACAATATTCACGCGTGGTACAACTGTATGCAAACCTGCTTTGTAATATTGTCCAATATTCTCAGATTAAATGCTTACCAGTAGTTGTGGACATTACTGCAGGAATGATTCTATGGAACTTTCAGAGGACAGAAGACAGGCCATGTTACACAAGAAATACGACAAGAACAGGACTTGGGTGTCCTAAATAAGGGAGGAAGACTTCACATGTTTCACAGCAGATCAGAAGCAACCAGTGATGTATATATCTGGTAGCAAGCAATAGGGCCATAGCAAATGGCTCATGTTTGTTGGCCTTACTTTAAGTGATTTTTGTTGCATTTACATAGAACTTAGATTATTGACTAAAAATAACATTGGCATTGAGAATGATTACAGATTAGATTTCAGTAGAACAGATTGAGAAAAGCTAAACAAATTCTGTAAGATTTTCCAATTTTCATCATATAGGCAACCATTGGAGAAAAAAATGTTCTTAATTATTGACTTAATCCATAAAGCACAATGGAGACGATATTCATCAAAAAATGACACTATTATTCCATGGACCCCAGAGTGTAAGAACATGCACAGCCAGCATGTTCTATCAATTCTCACTAACCAATAGAGATCAATAAATGTTTTCAGCAGTGCAAAGACTGTAAAAATAAGTATAAATCTACTGTATTTAATACAAAAAAGATTTGGTGGGAGTACTATCTAACCTATGGAGAGTATCATACAAACTCCTGACTGAGCATGTGAAGACCCTCATGGTGCTTTTGTTCTTCTCCATATTGCAGTCAGATACTGCAGAATGGCTCAGTATTGGAGACAGGTACAAAAACATCTGACAAACTCCTCCCTCACAACGATTGGTAAACGTGCCAGATGCACAGAACCCAGGACAAAATTAGAGCAAAATTACGTAGCATATTTCATTATTTTCTGTATATGCAAAGAAAATTGCACTGGCTGTGACCAAGTGCAACAAGGGAAAGGTCTGTGGTCTAGATGGTATCCACTTGGAAGAACTGTAATATCAAACACTACAAATTGTACTATATTTAACAAAAGTTTTAAGTGACTCAAAAAGGTCTGGGCAAGTTTCAGGAATTATGAATAATACCAGAATAGTAATTATGAAAAAAATTCCAAGGGCCATACAGGTCTTAAAACATGCAGAACAATTTGTCTACTCAGTGCAGGAACATCTCTTCTGTAGCTATCTTCCAGTGCACAGGAAGTTTCATGACATTAACCCAAGCCAGTTTTGCTTTGCATAAGGTAAGTCCATTGATAATGCTGCTAACCAAGCAGTGCACAAACTTGATAACGCCCCCAAGAAATATGTGCTTCCAGTTAATGATAAACATTAAAATAGATGTCATCTACTTTAGGTGGCCTGTGATATTGGTGCAATACCATAGACACTCTACAACAGTTTTTGTGACTGTTGAAGAGGCAGAATGGTATATGGGAAATCATAAAGAATCAGAGAATGTATTGGTTATTTCACAATATCAGAAAGCTATTAAGTGGTCTTTCTCAAACACTTCCAGGGAATTGGAAGCCACATTATGGGAAACCACCCATATCCAACATGTTTAGAGGATATGAAACTGAGTTGGAGAAGAATATACCACTGTGGACAGAAAGGGATATCCAAAATTAGAGCCCAAAAATGTGACATACATGACTGGAGTGATAAAATGTATTTATATGTAATGATATGACTACTCCTCTACTAGATTCTTCAAACTGGACGGAAACTGATAACAGTCTGAACAGTGTCTCTGGCATGTTACATACAGAATATGAGGAGACTTGTCTTAGAAAATGTGTGAATGAGGATGAAAGTGAAACAAGTGAAGTGCTAAATGAAAACAATGAACATGGTAATCCATCAAGTGCTATAGATCCTCAAAAACCTACAAAAATAATCGAGAATAATACAAAAACTGCATCTGTAAATAGACTAACATAGTTTGTAATTATTGTTGTTCTTTAAAATTCAGTCCCCCCAGGGGGCTCACCGCTCTTTGGTGAGTACATTCTTGACAACCACGGGGCCCTAGCCCTCGCAGCACTGCTTCTCTTTCTGTGCTGCTTGTCTCCTCTTCTCCTGTTCTTTTCCCCTCTTTTGGGGAGATATCTCATGTCTCCATGGGCTCTTGAAGCTCATTTGCGTTGGTTTGCTTGTAGGAATATTCTCTCTTGTACTGCTCCTTCCCTGCACTGTTCCTTCCCTACGCTGTTCCTTCCCTGCACTGTTCCTTCCCTGCACTGTTCCTCCCCTGCGCTGTTCCTCCCCTGCGCTGTTCCTCCCCTGCGCTGCTCCTCCCCTGCGCTGCTCCTCTCCTCCCCTGCGCTGCTCCTCTCCTCCCCTGCGCTGCTCCTCTCCTCCCCTGCGCTGCTCCTCTCCTCCCCTGCGCTGCTCCTCTCCTCCCCTGCGCTGCTCCTCTCCTCCCCTGCGCTGCTCCTCTCCTCCCCTGCGCTGCTCCTTCCTTGCGCTGCTCCTTCCCTGTGCTGCTCCTTCCCTGCGCTGCTCCTTCCCTGTACCACTTTTTCCTCATCTTGCTCTTTCCCTGTTTATCTCTTTCCCTGTTTATCTCTTACCCTGTTTAGCTCTTTCTGTGTTTAGCTCTTTCTCTGTTTAGCTCTTTCCCCATTTAGTTCTTTCCCTGTTCCACTCTTTCCTTGTTTTACTCTTTCCTTGTTTTACTCTTTCCTTGTTTTACTCTTTCCTTGTTGTGCTCTTTCCTTGTTGTGCTCTTTCCTTGTTGTGCTCTTTCCTTGTTTTGCGCTTTCCTTGTTGTGCTCTTTCCTTGTTGTGCTCTTTCCTTGTTGTGCTCTTTCCTTGTTGTGCTCTTTCCTTGTTGTGCTCTTTCCTTGTTGTGCTCTTTCCTTGTTGTGCTCTTTCCCTATTTTGCCCTTTCCCTGTTTTGATCTCTTTTTCCTCTGCTGCGGCATTTGAGGCCATTCTTTCTTTCCCCCTTTCCTTCTTATCTTTTCTTCTTCTCCCTGTGTGTGCCTGACGGCCACCCACATGTTTGACGCATAGCAGGAGACTGGGTTACAGATAATTCCCAGCTCCGGGTTGGCATTTAGGGCCTGCACATACCCCTGATACAGGCCAGGCCCAGGGAGCGGTGATTGCCTGAGCTGTTACGTTCCTCCTCTGCCAAATGCTCCCTCTGTCTGTCATTCGGGAGTTGTGACGCAAGGTGAGGAGAATCATGTAAGGCGGGGGGGGCTCCCCTTTGCAGGCCCCCTGGCATGAAGGAGTGCGTCATCAGAGATGCTGGCAATTGTGCGGGGACTACTTCCCAGTGACGGACTTTTCTTCTTTTTCTCCGAATGTTCCCATAAAAGAAAGTGGAATGAGGCTCCTGCCTCAATGTCTCTGCCTGTTGTGCCTCAATATCTAGTAGTCTCACGTATAGACGAAAACCACTCTTTTGCTACTATTAACCCCTTTGTTATACAGAAAGGCATGGATGGCATCGCTGGCCCTGTGAAGTCATGCTCTCACCTCCGCAGTGGTACCTTGCTTTTGGAAATTGATAGTGCTCTCCCGGCCTAGAAACTACTCAAGGCCCAAATCCTCCACGAATATCCTATAAAAGTGGAGGCTCACAGGACACTTAACTCGTCCAGTGGTGTTATCTACACCCGGCTGTTGGATGGTTTGACAGAGTACGAAATAACTAATTATCTATTGGATCATGGCGTTACTGCTGTTCATTGAGTTATGAAGAAGGAAACTGCCAATTTGGTGCCCACTCGCACATTGTCCCTGACTTTCGTTCGGTTAACGCTTCCTACCAAGATAAAGGCAGGCTATGAAGTCATCTCTGTGTGCCCTTATATTCCCAATCAATTGCAGTGTTATAAGTGCCACCAGTTCAATCATACCAGCACGTCATGTAAAAATGCAGCCAAATGTGTCACTTGTAGCAGGGATGCACACGAGGGCGCCTGTCCACCTCCTTCCCCACACTGCGTTGTCATGGAGAGTATGCTGCTGCTTCTCGTTCTTGTCCCGTCTATCAAGACAAGCGGGCTGTTCAGGAGATAAGAGTGAAGGAGAAGGTACCTTTTCCTGTTGCCCGGAAACTGTTGGCGAGCCGTAAACCGACTGTCCCTTCATCTGGAAGCTACAGCACCGTCTTAGCCTCTACCCGTCCCACGCAAGACATAGCTACGCAAACTTGTGACTTACAGTTCAGTTCAATGGTGGCAAAGTTGCCTCGCCTTCATGCTGACACTCCGTCTCCCACTTCCCGGGCTGTAGATTCTGCTACCCGTTATTCGCCCTCACCGGCGAAGACTGTCGCAACGCAGCCAGAGAACCGTTAATTCAAAAAGGATTATTCCCGGGAAGATTTCTTGCATACCTCGAGTTCGCAGCTGTCTGGCTCTCCTGCCAAAAGCCAAAACAATCATCCAAAGGCAAACAGTCTTCCCCCTCTCCGACTTGACGGCCCTCTTCGACTCGTCGGTCCTTTTCAACTGACTGACACCGGGGAAGCTCCGTTGATCCTGCTGAGTTGATGGACGCAGATTCTCCACCTATGGATTCCAGTCGCCATCCCCCCTCGATGGGTTGCCCTAAGCAGCCGTCGAGGTGAGTGTTTCTTCTTCATTCTCTGGTGTTCCTAAATTTTATGGCCCTTGTACAATGGAATATCCATGGCCTTCGATCTAACAGGGTAGACCTCCAGCTGCTCCTTTGATCGCAATGTCCGCTTGTAGTCTGTCTCCAACAAAACCAAGCTACATCCTCAAGACCATTTTGCTCTTTCCAATTTTACTTCGCTACGGATGGTCCTTCCCCTTACGGCAGGGATTCATGCTCATGGTGGGGTCATACTGCTTCTACGAGATGATGTTTGTCATTGTCCTATCCTCTTGCACACCCACAAGCAAGCAGTTGCTGCCCGTGTTTTCCTTCCTGAATTTTCCTTTTCCCTCTGCACCATTTATATCCCTTCATCTTCTGCTGTCACTAGAGCGGACCTGATGCAGTTTGTTGCTCAGCTTCCTCCACCCTTTCTGCTTCTCGGTGACACCAGTGCCCATCATCCTCTTTGGGACTCGCCTGTTGCCTGCCCGAGAGGTTTTCTTTTGGCGGATCTCCTTAATCTTGTGTACCTGAACACCGGCGAAGCCATGTTTCTCTCCGATTCCATGCACACTTATTCCCACTCAGACCTCTCGGTCTGTTCTACCCAGCTCACTTGATATCTCGAGTGGTGTGCTCTTTCCGACGGTGGACTGTGGAGTGCGGCAATGCGATTCGTGTCTGTCGACGTGCGCTTTCTGTCTTTCACCATCATCCTACATTAACGAACTGCATCCGCTACAAGCAGCTATGTGCGCAGTGCCGTCGCAGTATTATGGAAAGTAAGAAAGCATGCTGGGTTTCCTTCACCAGCTCACTCAACAGATTTACTCCGTCCTCTCTCGTTTGGGGTGGCCTGCGCTGGCTTTCCAGGACTACCGCCCACTCCCCGATTCCTGGTCTGACTGTGGCAGGAAACATCATAGTCGACCTTGTCGATCTTTCCAATGCTTTGGGTCGGTACTTTGCGGAGGTTTCAAGCTCCACCCACTACCATCCGACCTTCCTTCCTCGGTAACAGGTGGAGGAGGCTTGTGCAATCTCTTTTCTCTCTTTCAATTGAGAAGTTTCCCTTATCAGCAGCTTTTGTAAGGTAATGGGACACATGATCGATGGTCGATTAGTGTGGTGGCTGGAGTCACACCATCTTCTCACTAATGTTCAGTGTGGGTTCCGAAAGCACCGCTCAGCGGTTGATCATCTCGTCACCCTGTCGAAGTTCATCATGAATAATTTTCTTCAGAAGTGACAAACAGTGGCCATTTTCTTTGATTTGGAGAAAGCTTTTTTTACCTGTTGGCAGACAGGCATTCTATGTACTACGTACACATAGGGCCTTCGTGGTCGCCTTCCCACTTTCATCCGAGAATTTTTAACAGACTGAGTTTTCCAAGTACTTGTGGGTTCCTCCTGATCCCACACCTTTTCACAGGAGAATGGGGTTCCTCAGGGCTCCGTGCTGAGTGTCATCCTCTTCGCCATAGCCATCAACCCAATTATGGACTGCCTTCCAGCTGGCATTTCCGGCTCTGTTTTTGTTGACGACTTTACTATTTATTACAGCTCCCAGCAGATGTCTCTCCTGCAATGGTGTCTTCAGCATTGTCTGGACTGTCTCTATTCATGGAGTGTCACAAATGGTTTCCGCTTTTCTGCTACCAAATCCGTTTGCGTCAACTTATGATGGTACAAAGCATTTCTTCCACCGTCCTTGCGACTGGGCCAAAATGCTCTCCCGTTCGTGGGTTCTTAGGGCTTACGTTCAATAGGAAACTCAGTTGGTCTCCCCACATGTCTTACCTGGCTGCACGCTGCACCCGGTACCTAAATGTCCTTCGTGTATTGAGTGGTACCTCTTAGGGATCTGACCGGACTGTCCTCCTCCGCCTCTATCGATCTCTTGTGTGCTCCAAGTTGGATTATGGATGCATTGTCTACTCCTCTGCACAGCCATCTTACTTACACCGCCTAAATACAATACACCATTTGGGGATCCGTCTTGCCACTGGTGCCTTCCGTACTAGCCCTTTTGAGAGTCTCTATGCAGAAGCCGGTGTATTACCACTGTCATACTGGCACGACACCCTACTCAGTAGGTATGCGTGTTGGCTTTCTTCCATGCCAGGCCACCCAACCTTTGACCCTTTTTTTGATGATATCCTTCACCCCCAGTATGAGATGTACGTTTCTTCTCTGTGGTCTCCCGGCGTCCGCTTTCGTCACCTGCTTCAGCAGCTGCTGTTCACACTTCCTGACACTTTCCGAATGGGGGAGAGCCCTTCACCACCTAGGCTTCAGACACAGGTTTGTGTTCGTTTTGACCTCAGCTGGTTCCCGAAGGATTCGACTCCCAAGCTGACCTATTGCTGCAAATTTCTCGAACTTCGCTCACAACTTGCCGATAGCATATTTTTGTACACTGATGGTTCCAAGTCCACCCACAGTGTTGGCTGTGCTTTTGTCGTCGGGGCTGATAAGTTTCAATTCTGGCTTCCCAACCAGTGCACAATTTTTACAGCAGAGCTTTTTGCCCTGTATCAGGCTGTTCACTACGTCCGGAGGCACCAGCTCACTCGCTGTGTGATCTGCTCTGACTCCCTCAGTGCCCTTCAGAGTCCAGATGTTCCCTCGCAAGATATTTGTACTTTTCTCTCTCGGCGTATCACATCACTTTGGCATGACCATTGGTGCTCCCCTCATGGGA
This sequence comes from Schistocerca americana, assembly GCF_021461395.2. Classification (NCBI taxonomy): domain Eukaryota; kingdom Metazoa; phylum Arthropoda; class Insecta; order Orthoptera; family Acrididae; genus Schistocerca; species Schistocerca americana. The sequence continues at coordinate 651,590,613 of NC_060130.1, read as the reverse complement.
ATAAACTCAGAGAACTCTCCCAACAGCCTGGTCGACTTCCTCCCGGCTGTCTCACCCTGAGGAAGTAATGTTAGCTCGGTTGTGAATAGGACACTGCTGCTTTAGTCACCGCCACTCGTTGAGTGGCGACCCTATATCCCGTTGTCCTTTCTGTAGCCGGCCATTGACAGTCAGACATTTCCTGATCCTCTGCCACTATTTTAGCTACTTACGTCTCAGGGTCAGGCTGCCACCTGCTTTGCCAGACATTTTAGCGGGTGACGTGTGAGCTGTGGCTCGCGTTTTAAGTTTTTTAAAAAGCAGTAATATGACAAAAGAGATTTGATTTCTATCTGGTGACTCCAGTGTCTTGTCAGCGTCTTGTAGATACTCTTCCATAACGTCTTGATGTTTTAGATTTGTTTTTTTTCCTTCCTTTTTGTATTGGACCTCGCAATGGTTTTTTACCCTCGCAGACCCAGCATACTATGGTTCTATTCTGGGTGCGACCATAGATGTTTTGCGCCCTAAAACCCCATACCAAAAAAAATAAATAAAAAATAAATAAATAAATAAATTAAAATAAAATAAAATTCAGTGTAGTAATGTGTGTCTGTTACAGTGTTCATAATACAGACATGCTCAGAAAAACCAGTACTGAGCTACATATCGCACTGCTGGAAAAAAATCGCAACACCAAAAAATATTTAATATAGAATAATGAAATTTCGAGTACACATTTGTCTAGATAACATATTTAAGTGATTAACATTGCAGATGACAGGTTAATGTAAGCATGGAACATACCATTGCAAATGTGAAATGCTGGTACAGTAATACCTGGTGTAGCAGCTAGAATGTCGCATGCAATGTGTGTGCATTTTGTTGCACAGGTGCTAGATGTCAGTATGTGGGATGGGGTTCCATTCCTGTTGCACATGATCGGTCAATACAGGGATAGTTAATGATATTAGTGGGTGATGCTAGAGTTGTCATCAAATGATGTCTCATATGTGCTCAATTGAGACAGGGCTGGTGATCGAGCAGGCCAAGGCAACATGTTGGATTACAACAGTGGTATGTGGTCGAGTGTTACTCTGTTGGAAACCACCCCCTGTAATGCTGTTCATGAATGGCAGCACACCAAGTCGAATCGGCAGATTGCTGAACAAATTTGCAGTCATGTTGTGTGGGATAACCCTGAAAGTGCTCCTGCTGTCATTCGAAATCACATCCCAGACCATAACTCCAGGTGTAGGTCCAGTGAGTCTAGAACTTAGGTAGGTTGGTTGCAGGCCCACAACTGGCCTCATCTTAACCAACACACAGCCATCACTGGCACTGTGGGCGAACCAGCTTTCATCAGAAAACACAAAGCCCTGTTCCTACCTTCCAATGAGCTCTTGCTTGATGCTACTGAAGTCGCAAATGGTGGTGGTCTGGGGTCAGTGGAATGCACACTACAGGGCATCTGGCTTGGAGCTGTCCTTGAAGAAACCAATTTGTAAGAATTCATTGTGCTGTTGTGGTGTCAACTGCTGCTCAGATTGCTGCTGCAGATGCAGTGCGATCCATCAGAGCGTACGCCAAATACAATGGTCTTCCCTCTCAGTAATGCCACATAGCTGTCTAGAACACAGTCGTCTTGCGACTTTACATTCTTGTGACCACTGCTGCCAGCAGTCGTGTACAGTGGCTGCATTCCTGCCGTCTTTCTGCAGCATCACAGCAAGAACATCTAGTTCCTAGTAGTCCTATTACACGACCTTGTTCAAATTCCATGAAGAGTTGATAAAGGCGTTTTTGTCACCTTAAAGGCAACAGTTGTGACTATTACAGCTTGTGTTTGAAGCAAATCTGATTTGCATCCTTATAGTGGTGCTACTAGCACCACTCTTACGTGGCTGATGCAAAATTTGAATAGGCATCATCTTTCAGGTGTAAAAAGACACCTACTAACTTATGTTGCACAACTCCTTCTTGGTGTTGCAGAGTTTTTTTTTTTTAAGAATGTGATATAAAAAACTGATCCTGGTCCGAGTCCAAATGAGTACTATTAAGTTATAGGAAATTGCCTGGGCATGGAAGACTCAATGTCTTTTCTGAGACTGATACCTACTGAAGGATAGAGGGCGAGGAAGATAACTTATATTTCCTCTACTCCTGTTAGTACTATCATAATTTCTTCTCAGAATCATTACAACAGGATTATTGTTGTTGTTGTTATTTCTTTCTTTTCTCAGACGTTATGTCTGGTCAAAAATGGAAAGTGACGCGGACCTTGATCAAGCGTGACTTCCTTTTAACTTTACGGTATATGTTACATTGCATTTAGGAACTTTCGGGTAATTGAACAAGTGTCAATAATTACAGATTTATGTAGTTGTATATATAAGTTTGGATTTAGCTGTATTGCATTGATGTACTGGTGGATATTGTGTGGTATGACTCCTGTAGTTGATAGTATAATTGGTATAATGTCAACTTTATCCTGATGCCACATGTCCTTGACTTCCTCAGCCAGTTGGATGTATTTTTCAATTTTTTCTCCTGTTTTCTTTTGTATATTTGTTGTTTTGGGTGTGGATATTTCGATTAGTTGTGTTAATTTCTTCTTTTTATTGGCGAGTATGATGTCAGGTTTGTTATGTGGTGTTGTTTTATCTGTTATAATGGTTCTGTTCCAGTATAATTTGTATTCATCGTTCTCCAGTACATTTTGTGGTGCATACTTGTATGTGGGAACATGTTGTTTTATAAGTTTATGTTGTAAGGCAAGCTGTTGATGTATTATTTTTGCTACATTGTCATGTCTTCTGGAGTATTCTGTATTTGCTAGTATTGTACATCCGCTTGTGATGTGATCTACTGTTTCTATTTGTTGTTTGCAAAGTCTGCATTTATCTGTTGTGGTATTGGGATCTTTAATAATATGCTTGCTGTAATATCTGGTGTTTATTGTTTGATCCTGTATTGCAATCATGAATCCTTCCGTCTCACTGTATATGTTGCCTTTTCTTAGCCATGTGTGGGATGCGTCTTGATCGATGTGTGGCTGTGTTAGATGATACGGGTGCTTGCCATGTAGTGTTTTCTTTTTCCAATTTACTTTCTTCGTATCTGTTGATGTTATGTGATCTAAAGGGTTGTAGAAGTGGTTATGAAATTGCAGTGGTGTAGCCGATGTATTTATATGAGTGATTGCTTTGTGTATTTTGCTAGTTTTTGCTCGTTCTATAAAGAATTTTCTTAAATTGTCTACCTGTCCATAATGTAGGTTTCTTATGTCGATAAATCCCCTTCCTCCTTCCTTTCTGCTTAATGTGAATCTTTCAGTTGCTGAATGTATGTGATGTGTTCTATATTTGTGGCATTGTGATTGTGTAAGTGTATTGAGTGCTTCTAGGTCTGTGTTACTCCATTTCACTACTCCAAATGAGTAGGTCAATATTGGTATAGCATAAGTATTTATAGCTTTTGTCTTGTTTCTTGCTGTCAATTCTGTTTTCAGTATTTTTGTTAGTCTTTGTCTACATTTTTCTTTTAGTTCTTCTTTAATATTTGTATTATCTATTCCTATTTTTTGTCTGTATCCTAGATATTTATAGGCATCTGTTTTTTCCATCGCTTCTATGCAGTCGCTGTGGTTATCCAATATGTAATCTTCTTGTTTAGTGTGTTTTCCCTTGACTATGCTATTTTTCTTACATTTGTCTTTTCCAAAAGCCATATTTATATCATTGCTGAATACTTCTGTTATCTTTAGTAATTGGTTGAGTTGTGATTTGTTGCTGCCAGTAGTTTTAGATCATCCATGTACAGCAGATGTGTGATTTTGTGTGGGTATGTTCCAGTAATATTGTATCGATAATTTACATTATTTAGCATTTTGGATAGTGGGTTCAGAGCAAGGCAGAACCATAAAGGACTTAATGAGTCTCCTTGGTATATTCCACGCTTAATCTGTATTGGCTGCGATGTGATATTATTTGAATTTGTTTGGATATTAAGTGTGGTTTTCCAATTTTTCATTACTATGTTTAGGAACTGTATCAATTTAGGATCTACTTTGTATATTTCCAATATTTGTAGTAACCATGAGTGGGGTACACTATCAAAAGCTTTTTGGTAATCAATGTATGCATAGTGTAGCGACCTTTGTTTAGTTTTAGCTTGATATGTCACCTCTGCATCTATTATCAGTTGCTCTTTACATCCTCGTGCTCCTTTGCAACAGCCTTTTTGTTCTTCATTTATAATTCTGTTCTGTGTTGTATGTGTCATTAATTTCTGTGTAATGACTGAAGTTAATATTTTGTATATTGTTGGTAGGCATGTTATGGGGCGATATTTAGCTGGGTTTGCTGTGTCTGCTTGATCTTTAGGTTTCAGATAAGTTATTCCATGTGTAAGTGTGTCAGGGAATGTGTATGGGTCTGCAATGTAACTGTTAAATAATTTAGTTAGATGTGAATGTGTTGAGGTGAACTTCTTTAGCCAGAAATTTGCTATTTTATCTTTTCCAGGGGCTTTTCAATTGTGAGTAGAATTAATTGCTTGGGTGACTATTATTATTATTATTATTATTATTGGATATAATCTCCATCTGTTACACAAAACACTGTTTTTGCATACAACTCAAGTATGTTTCAGCACCTCTGTGCCATCATTGGTCCATCATATGAAAAATCTGTTTTGCATAACAGGCAGCCCTTACATCCAATAATTTTAACTGTAAACATGGCAATTGCAAGAGCACCCAATTCAAATGATGTGCCTCATTATCATCATCGTCATCGTCACCGTCGTTGTTGTTGTCATATTTAGTTGCTTAGGTGGACCACATCTCCAAAATGATGTGGTGGTTGTGGTGATACAAAACATAAAAATGATGAACAGTCACATTCTTCCTCCTACTCCAGGATAGTGTAGAAGTTACAAAGTTCTCAATGTCATTATCTATATATATTAAATTCAGTTTCATTTTAAAATTTCAAAGTTTTTGTTGTAAATGCATTACAAACTATTTAGAGGATTTGATATGAGAACTATACTGTATGGTGTGATTACGTAGGCTTTCCCGGCATAATAAGTCTTGAAAGTCTCTTCGGGTTTGCTGCCGGATCCTAAAATCAACTTGACTCGATATTTCGGCGATCCAACTGTCCGTGTTTCGGAAGGCAGAAACCGTGATGGGCAGCGCATGCGCCGTGTACTGAACGGTGGCCTATATAGGACGTCGATTTGCAACCTGGCGTCAGTTCTCAGCGGGACTCATCAGCAGAAGCAGCGTTTTCCTGAAGGTGGCGGACAGTTGGATCACCAAAATATCGAGTCAAGTTGATTTTAGGATCCGGCAGCAAACCCGAAGAGACTTTCAAGTCTATACTGTATGGTGTTAAATAGCGATATATTAGATTGTCCTTTGCAACACTACCGCCACCCCCGAAACCTACCCATGCCATCATCCCCCTTGTAAGCTGTGTGAGTTAAAAGTTTGCTCTTTGCTTTCTGAGTTAAAGAAAATTTTGATTCACTAAAAATTCTGCAAAAATCACACATGAGCTTTGTGTTAAAACCGCTGTGCTTTTATTTTTTATGCTTATCAAACATTCTCTTGTTAATTAAAGATTTTGGCATGACTACTACAGGTAGCATGATGCATCATATCTGCCACGAATAAGTGAATTGAACTGAAGTAGTATACTTATATAAAGACTACACATGGTAAAAATTAAAACCCTTTAAAAATAAGAACTGCACATAACCATATGTGATACAGCTGAGTTCAGACCAAGGTAAATATGCTAATTTCAAAATGTATGGTTTTGGAACTGTGTCACCAAAATACCATTGTCAAACATAGACAAGCAGTTGCATTTCCATGTTGCCACACTACAGATGATGGTAGGTGGAAAAAGCAATACACTTCTCAGTGGCTAGATGCTTGTGTGTGTGTGTGTGTGTGTGTGTGTGTGTGTGTGTGTGTGTGTGTGAGTTCTCTTCCCTGTTTGATAGTCCATTACAATTGTGTAATTGATGTTAATTCTTTATTTTATAGCAACGTGTATTGGAAGCTGGATGTAGACAGTGGAGGCATGGCAAGTCCTTCTCCTCAGCCATCTCCAATGCCCCCACCTCAGACACCTTCACCTATGGGTCCTCCCCAGCAATCTCCTTCCCCTATGCCATCTCCATCAGGTATGGCTCCTCCTCAAGCCCCTTCGCCAATGGGCCCTCCACAGCACCACTCCCATAGTCCAACAGGCTACAGTCAAGGACCTCCACCTGGAATTATGCATATGAATGGCCCTTCTGCAATGCAGCAGGGTACTCAGACATTCCAACAGCATACCATGGTTCCACAGGTACGTTTTTTGCTGAACTTACTGTGTTCATTCTGGAAACAATTGTTGTGTGTTTGTATGTTGTGCTCTGCAGCTAAGTCAAAAAACTAAAAAATAAACACTGTTATTGGCTGCAATGGTAATTGAAATAATGTGAGAGTATTATTCTCAAGACTCACCAAAAAGGCACTGTGCTATGAAGAAGTCGGGCATTAAAATTTGAAACCCAGACATATTATATCATGATGAGATGCAAACTTTGTAAACCTATTAGATCTTTTGCATGTCTTCTTCATCTATAGATTTTCCATTTTTTTCATATGAGGGTAAGTGTATATCAATTTACCTTGTTGTGTTGAAGATAAGGAAAGAGGTCACCTGTATCATCTGTCTGTTTTGCTTGTTGTGTACGTTGTGATCTAATTTTTTGATATCAGAGCCATAAATGGAGACGTAGCCTCGTCAATGTTGGTAGCTAAACTGATGCCCAGTATGCTTAGTGTGTCATGCAGTCAATAATGAAATTTTGTATTAGACTTATGTGACTCACAATGAAATCTATAATTTGCTCTTTTACCTAAGCACTTAGCAATATTTATCCACTGTGGTAGTTATAACAAAAGGGCGTTGGCTTCAAAAAGAAAAAGAAAGCAAATTTAATACAGAATCAAGACAGGCTGTGAAAATACAGTAATGTGATAAAAACTGAAATAAGCATATTGGGAACAAATTTTTGCATACCTTAGAAAACGAAAGGGACACAGTAGAAGTTAATCAACAATTGCTGTACATAGAAGTGATGGAAATATGCTATAATAGTACTGTTTGAATCCCAGAAAACACTGCCCATAACTTTTTCAATAAATTAATCAACTTGATGTCTTTTGGTACATGGTATGTGGCCACCAACTTCCACCTACTACTTTGACTGCCATGTCATTTCTAGCATGAAGCTCTAGATCCATCTGACATTCATGTTATCAATTTAGCACGCAAAATCTGTTGATCCAGACATTGCTGAGGAATTCGTTTTTGTGTTTGCTTCTGTCTACATCTACATACATACTCCACAAGCCACCGTACGGTGTGTGGCGGAGCGGAGGGTATCCTGTACCACTACTAGTCATTTTCTTTCCTTCTCCACCCACAGATAGAGCCAGGGAAAAATGACTGTCTATAAGAACCCTAATTTCTCGTATCATATCTTCATGGTCCTATGCAAAATGTACGTTAGCAGCAGTAGGATCGTTGTGCAATCAACTTCTTTCCAACAGTGTTCAACTAATGTGGCAGCCACCTGTTGCAAAGCTTTCACAAAGTTAATGCATCCCTTACTGTCTGCCACACTCTTCCACCTGATATATTTATGGTTCAGCTGATTAGTACACTGTCAGTTGCTAAGTACCATAGTGTGCCCTTCACTAACTTTGGATGAATGATGGTTAATGGTAGAAGTTTCAAAACAAAGAATTTTATTTGAAGAAAGTTGTATTTACTGACCACAAAGAACTACTGATTAAATAAACTTTTATTTGCTACCAGTTATGATTGAAACTATAATCGGGCAATTTGTACTGTAACAGAGAAGACACATGAGATGCAGTTGATCATCGAAGAATCTGTGCAACAATGAGTAGAGAACGTAGTAGTACTATTTTGTTAGTATGAAAACTTTCTATTATGTTACTTTGTACTCTGTGTTTCTTTTCTGTGGCACCGAATGGAGTTCTATAATTTTATTTCTATTGAAACCACAATAAGAGTGATATCATGATAGGCTGCTGTAAATAATTTTTTGTGACTATGATGAAATTGAGTTCTGACATTTTCATGAGCATGTTCACCACATATCCATGCATTGATGATCATTTCAATGAAGACTGTTAGTGAATAAAGGTTTATTTTATCAGCAGTTCTTGCTGGTTCATAAATAAGGCTTTCTTTAAATATTTACAAGCTGTGGGCCACCACTAGACAAAAAATAAAGAATTTTGTGATGGCATGGTATTTCAGTTTAGAAAATTTGAATAACGCACACAGCACTACTAATTTAAGGAGCTGTATACACAAGACTACATAACTAAACAAGTATGAAATTATTCAAAAATTTACCAAAATAACAAAAACAAAACTTCACTGATATCAGTGCAACCTTTGTGTCACTTGCTCATATTTATGTTGTCTAATAGAAAAATTTTCCAACAGCAGGTAGTTCAAGACACAAAGGAATTAAAGACATTAGCTGTCAGTGTGCATTGATTTATATCAATGCATCAGCATGCTCAAATAATGTAAAGAAAGTAGAACTGATAAATGCACCAATTCCAATAGAAGGTAATTGTGGGGGATTTTAATGCAAAAGTAGGGGAAAAAACTAGAGGACATTTCATAAGTGGGGAAACTTTGTGTGTGTTACTAGAGATAACAGAGGATACACATTAGTAGATTGTACCAAAAAGAACACGTTTTCCATAACACACATTTCCAAAAGAAAAAAATGGGCTTGGAAAAGGCCTAATGGGGCTCTATTTGAGAATGAGGAGGTAACAATATTAAATTAACAAACAAGTCCAGCATATTAGAAAATAAAAAAAAACACATTGATGAAAGAGGCAGCTATTTAATAAATTTAATAATGTAAAATGCAGAATACATTGCAGATATGAAGTGAGCAAAAGGAAAGAGAATGGAACAAAGCAAGTATTAAAGAAAAGGCAAGAGTTTGAAGTAAATGATAACAGAAATGTGGTAGAAAATGTTGAATTAAGCAAATCTGTTTGGAAGTTTGTTCAGTAGGATATGAGAAAGTATAGCGAAAATTAAATAAGAAATGCAACTGAAAACAGAGTACAATGAAAATGAAACAAAAACTTACTCTGGACATTTCATCAGTCAGGATGCTTGGCAAAGGTGCCTGGAAGTGATTAAGGATGGAGAAAATGTAATACAGAAGAAACTACAAAATTATTTACAGAATGTTTGTGAAAGAAGACAGTTCCACAAAACTGGAACATGGCTGTAATTGTTCTGCTGTACAAAAAAGGAGAGTGATGAACCTCAAACTATAAACTTATCAGCCTGCTTTCTATAATGTGCAAGATGGTTATTAAATAACACCCAGTCCATAGGAAAAATTGATTTAGTCAAGAAAAGTAACAGGCTGGCTTAAAAAATTGGTAGAAAACAATAGTTCATTAGCAAGTTGTGAATGAAGTTATGGAACAGAGCAATGAGTATGTATTACTATTTTGGATGTGATTCATAGATTTTGAAAAAGCTTTTGACTTTATTTCTACAAAATTTGTACTGTCAGCCCTTCAAAACAAAAACATTGGTTCAGCTGGTGGTGGTGTATTAGAGAATAATACAGGGATGTGCTGAAAAGTAGTACCTCTTAATTATTTATGTGAAAACTCTTAAAGCTTTTTAAATAAAACAAATATTATTAACATTTTACATCTTTATCCTTCATGCATACATATTTGCAGCCTTTTGCCACTAAAGGGCTCCGAATTGTGGCATGTAACATGTCGGTGCATGACAAACAGCATAGTTTAATCAAGTTTTGAATTCAAAGATTTCCTCCACACATGGAGCACCCTTTCCTTCAGCATGCAGGAACACATCTGTGTCACCAGGCTAGAACTGGACAAAATTGCACAAACTCTCCTCATGTGCCACCTGCATCTTTCATTCAGTCTCGTGTCATGCACAAAGGAGTAGGTGATTGGAAACACCTTCACAACCAGTGAACTCTGCAGCAGAAACCTATTGTGAAACAATGCAACAAGTTCCACCACCTTCTTGGGGCTTGCCTACAGAATGTCAACACTAGTGATTCGAAGACTATCATGAATTTGACCAGAAAGGAACTGGACTATGTGACAGCTTCTGTGCTACCTAAACATGAGATGGTCAGCAGCATTGAGCAAGCCAGCTGTGTGCTCCCCTCTGATACCACTAAAGTGCTGCGATATCTGCAAAAATCTGATGCCTCGGGTTCACTGTCATTTATCATCCTCCAAACAGTCCCGACTTGGCCCAACCTGATTTTCATCTGTTTCTAAAACTTAAAGAACATCTTCCAGGAGATCACTCTGATATTGATGAAGCGGTGCAAGCAGAGGTGAGGCTGTGGCTCCATCAATAAAGACAGACAGTCTACAGTGACAGTATCTACAAATTGGACCCTCTTTGGGAGAAATGGATTCATCATCAGGGTGATTATGTTGAGAAATAATTATGTAGACATGAAGAATAAAGATTTAGAATGTTGCTAATGGTGGTTTTATTTAAAAAGCGGTAAGAATTTTCACGTAAATATTTCAGAGGCATTACTTTTTAGCATGTCCTTCTGCATTTATGTCAGGAACACACTGATGCCAAAGCAGCAGCTGAGGTAGTGGGCGGAACAGACAGGCAGCTCAGACTGCCCACCAATCTGGACACCCTCCTCCTCCCCTCCCCTCTCCCTCCTTCCAGGCTGCACAATCTTTTCTGAAGGCATGTGATTGGTGCACTCATTGGGTCCCAGGTGGAGGAGTATGTGGTCCAAATGCTATAAAGGAAAGAACTGGACATGAGCCTGACACTTTGCCTGAAGGTGATGAGTAGGATACTCATTGATACTTTGTGCCCATCAAATGCCCTGACTTGGCTGATAACTCGAGAAGAGTTCATTAATGAAATTTGCCAACAAAATTTGCATTCCCATATAGCACACCTCCATGGTGAGGAAATCCAGTTCAGATTAAAGATTCTGCAAAAGCTACAATGCAAGAAGGTTAGTCTGTTCAGCTAACTGGCTCTCTTACAGGGTATGGGAATAAGGTGGTGATGCTGCACTTCACTTTCATATGACATCACATCAACATGACAAGGCCAGAATACATTCCACAGCATGCTATTTCAGCCCTAATGCAGGAACACATCTGTGTCACCAGGCTAGAACTGGACAAAATTGCACAAACTCTCCTCATGTGCCACCTGCATCTTTCATTCAGTCTCGTGTCATGCACAAGGGAGTAGGTGATTGGAAACACCTTCACAACCAGTGAACTCTGCAGCAGAAACCTATTGTGAAACAATGCAACAAGTTCCACCACCTTCTTGGGGCTTGCCTACAGAATGTCAACACTAGTGATTCGAAGACTATCATGAATTTGACCAGAAAGGAACTGGACTATGTGACAGCTTCTGTGCTACCTAAACATGAGATGGTCAGCAGCATTGAGCAAGCCAGCTGTGTGCTCCCCTCTGATACCACTAAAGAATTGAGAATGGAGACTTGTGTGGTCCTTGACATAGCCAAAATTCTGAAGAATAACATCTCACCGGCAGAATGCACTGCTATATGTGTCTTCCGTGAGGACAATAACACAGTCATCATAGCAGCTGACAAAGGCAATGTGACAGTGCTGTTACAGTCAGATGATTATTGGAAGATGATTCAGATACTACTACAGGATCCAGCATGTGGGAAAGTGAAGAAGGATCCTACACCAGCTGTGACACAGAACATCATCACACTCCACAACAATGTGGGTCCGAACAAGGAAATGGTCAGAATGCTGTACCTGTAAGCACCAGTACCATCATAGCTTTTTGGTCTCCTTGATACAGAATTCTACTATGCCTGATAGTGAGCACAGTAAATTTGCCAATGTATGGCATAGTCAGTACCTGGCACAGCTACTAAAGCCTCTTGTGGCCCTTTGTCCACACAGTGCCACAAACTTGACAAAGTTTGTGAAATTTCTTCAAGAAAGTTATCTGGATGAGGGTGAACTTGAATGTCCTGTCTCTCTTCACAAGGGTACCACTAAAGATTCTGCTGTATTATTGGAGAATCACTTTGACAGTCACATGGCGAAACTGTTTTGAGATGCACTCACCAACACCTACTTTCATCATGGCAGAAAGTGCTGCAAACAGATAAATGGAGTCATCATGGGATCCCCATCTAGTGCCAGGCATCACTAACGTGTATACGGAATACTTCCGCATGGCTCAACCAAAGGCAGTCTACAGGTTTTTGCGTGACACATTTGTAACTTGTACACATGGTGAAGAAAACCTACAAGAATTCCTCTGCCACATTAACAGCATACACATTATCAGGGTCATTGTGAAGGTAGAAGAAAACCGATGCCAACTGTTCCTCGACATTCTGATAAAAAAGAACCCTGATCATACACAGAGATATTCAGTCTGCAGGAACAAGATGTACAGAGACCTGTAGCTAAACTCCAATAGTTGCTACTATCCAGTGCAACATAAACCTGTGCTCACCATCCTGGTACACAGAGCCCGAGCCATATTGACAGGGAAAATCTGCCTAGTGAGTTGCACTATCTGCATGAAATATTTCACAAGAATGGCTACTCAGAGATATGTACAAAGTGAGCTTTCCGGCTGAGGAAGGAGAAGAAGAAAGAAAACAATTCAGAAGAAAACACCAACCTCCTCTCGTTCCTTCTATATGCAGGACCTTCCACAACCACGATGCCATGGTAATGGAGTAGCACATAATAAAAACAGTTTTCTGGTCAGTGGTTAAAATCAAGAATATACTTGGGTTAGTCAAACACCAACTAGGGCTATGGGCACCTGGCATCAGTTACAAGTGTGGCAAGCAGTACATAGGCAAGGCACAGTGATGCATTGTGCAGTGTCTATTTGAGGAGTGTTTACATCAGCTAGATAGACAAGTCTGCAGTAGCAGAACACAACATCAGTGAAAGAAACATGTTTGTTTTGGAACAGTCAAAGGTGCTTTGTCATACCAATGGCTTCTAGCATTCTGTCATCAAAGGTGCTGTGGAAATAAGAGCACATGATGAACTTCTCAACTGGGACAGCAGCTTCCAGCTTAGCTCTGCGTGGGATGTGGTATCAGCAAAAATACGTCAGGAACACTCTGACATGAAAGAGGCGAAGACAGTGAGTGAAATAGACATGCAGAACCAGCACTTGAAGACACCCATACCCAACCCCTCTCCATCCTGCTGGGGGGGGGGGGGGGGGGGGGGAGGATGATACCACCAGTAGTGACATTCTCTTCTTGAGGCATGTGTTTGCCCCATCTATTTGGCACTTGACAGAGGAATGTGCAGTCCAGTGGCTATAAAGGAACAAGCTGGACATGAAATCGACACTTTCCTCAAAGATGACCAGTAGGAAACATTGCGAAACGACTCAGCTGATAACCCAAAATGATATCATCGTTGAAATTTTTCAAAAAAGCCTACATTCCAAGATATACATCCGTTCTACAGCTTTCGTTAGCCTTTGTTATTATAGTGGGAAATTCAGAAATGAAAGAGAAGTCAGGTAAGGAGATTACATATCACGAAAATTAATCTCAGCAGCCGTAGAAGAAATGTTCAGATCCTTAAACATGCAAAAAGAAGAGCAATCTACGTTAATGGAACAAACCTAAATCACTTTTGTTTTGCTGATAGCATTCCCTTAGCACAGAAGGCTTCAACAGTGAATGAAATATCTTAATAGTGAATGTTCTACTATTTATTTTAAAAATAAAGTTTGCAATCAGTGTGTGTTATCAGTGCTTGCTTATTGCAGTGAAACACAGACTTTTACTGTGAAAAACATTCAGAAACCCTAGGTTGCTCAGTGAGTAATTGAGATGCATGTTCAGAATTATAATGAGAGGCAGGGCAACAAACAAATGGACCAGGGAATAGGCTGGAGTGGAACATATAATTATGACTACTGAAAACGAAGTGGAGACTGGCTGGAAATGCAGCCAGGCGAATGGATTGTAGATGAACCCGAGAAGCTCTGCAAGAAAGGCTCAAGGAGCAACCCAATAAAAACCATTTGCAGATAAGAAATTTCTAAGATCTGTTTGAAGACTCCTTCACAGAAACTGCTTAAATTTACAAAGCTGCTTTTATAATCATAACTTTTTACGACTTTTACTGTAAATTATCATCTCAGTGGTTTTCAGTTGAAGGATTTTAGTGTAGGATGTATGAGTGTAACAGTGAGGAGATTTATGGGATTTAGTGTGGAATCTGCCAGACTGAATGTAACAATGAAGAGGTTTATAGGGTTCTTCAGAACAACTGAATTTGTTGGTGACATTGTCTTTCTTTGTCTCGGCATGTTGTAGATTGAATGAGTAGAAATGATGATCTGTAAATGCCGTTCCACGTTAGTCGAATTATAAATTTTTATTCTATTTCAGTTTTATTACTTGACAGTAGTTGATATAATATGTCACAAAAGTTTAAAATCTTACTAATAAAAGCATGATCTATGAAATTCCAGACCGAAAATGACATTGAAAACTGTAATTATAATACGTATTTATATTTATTCAAATAACCTTTTTGGAGGGTACGATGGATAAACTTCTGCTCTGCTTCTTTGTGTTTAATTTTCTTTGTTCCCAGACTTTCTTCGTCCTTTGAGAGTCTCATTGCTTTTCTTCTGGAGTCCACATCCTTCCATTTGATGACTTCTTTCTTTTCTGAAATCCTGCCTTTTCTGTTGCTTCTTTAAAATGTGTTCTTGAACAGTGTGGATTTGTAGCTGTTAAGTAAGTTGAAAATCCGCTTGGTTATCTGTTATTATCCCTTCGGTATGTGTGTCCATAAAACTGTACTCTTCTTTTCCTCGTTACACAAGTTACATTTTCAAATTTTGACCTTAATCAGTTTCTGTTCTGTGTAACTATTACTTTGAGGTTCCAGTATTTTTCTTATAATTCTTTATTTAACTTTTTCTAGTTTTTTGAGTTCCGCAGCTCTAGTTAGTTTAGGAGAGTTTCAGGCCTTCATGCTTTTTGACAGTATTTTAGTCTTTTGTTCAAAGACAAAGGTTTTTGTTATATGTGTTTTATGTCATAAGGAATGCACTCTCCACCCTGTGTCCTCTTTTTTCTATTGCTATCTTTTTTTTGTATTGCTTATTATCTGTTCTCCTGGATACTAAAAACAGTTTATTGTAGATATTGTGTTGTTATTAATTTTAAGATTTTAGGAGGCACCACTGATATTTATCATGAACTGTGGTTTTCAAATGATATTTCTAGTCCTATTTTGACTGTTTGTTTCTGTAGTACTGCCATTTTGTTTTTTGGTACTATCCAGTGAGTCAGTAATTACACAAAGTCGTCTGCAGAAGCTAGATAATTTATGGTGATTTTACTTGGATTTCTTCCAAATTGAATGTCCTAACTATTGATGGATTTCTTCTAGTCTCTTGTTACTTTCTTCAGTGTACAATTGAAAAATTGAGGTGACCGACCATCTCCTTGTTTTAAACATTTCTGTGTTTCAAAAGATTTTAACAGGTACCCTGTAAATTTTGCTTTTGATGTTGTGTTTGTTAAGGTTCTTTTAATTATTTCTGTTGTTTTATTATTGAGTCCAAATTCCTTTATAGTGTTCATGAGTGCATTTCTATTGATTGTGTTGTAGATTTTTTTAAAATTTAAAAAAGTTATCAAACATTTGAAATTCAGATTTCTCTCATTTGTGTTATTTTCTTCAGATTTAGTATTTGCTTTGCACAAAATCTCCCTTCCTAAATCCTGCGTCACGCTCTCCTAGTTGTGGATCAAGTATTTCTTAAGCTCTCTTCGAAAGTTCCATGGACAAGATCTTATACATTACTGGCAAGAGGGAGATTCCTCTATAATTGTTAGGATCTGTTTTCTTTCCTTTCTTACGTAGTGAATTTATTAACAACAATGTTTAATTTGATGGTAAGGAGCTGTTTGCTGTCTAGGTTTCACTAATGTTAAAGAAAAAATAATGTTGTCACTAGAATGTCTCCATAATTCAACAATTATATTGTGTTGTCCTGATGCTTTTGTTATTTTTAAGCTTTTTTAAGATTTTTTTCTGATTTCTTCTATTGTTGGTGACTTTGAATCTGCTTGAATTTGGATTTTATTATCAAAATTAAATTCGTATTTTTGTGATTGTGGCTATGTAGCTATGTGAATTAACTTGCAAGTATTCTGCAGTTCTCACTGTTATTATATGCAGTCTTTCATGTTTTTTAATATATAAACTGCAAACTTCATGGTGTGTATTTCTTTAAAATATTCCTGACATCGGTCGATCTTTTATATGTTGTAATCTGATCTTTTTTCCTGGCTTCTATAAAATTTTGCACATTTTTGCCATTTCTATTTACATTCCAGATGTTCCAAGCTCATTGTCTTTTTTATGATTAATTGATCACAATCGTCATCCCACTAGGCATATTTACTTTCTTTTTAAGGGGAATAGTTTCTTCTGCAGTCTTGAGGGGAATAGTTTCTTCCACAGTCTGAGTAATGTATTTTTAAAGTTGTTCTCTACATTTAGGTAACCTTTTTCTGAAAAGCGTTTTTAAATCAATTTATGTAGGTAATTCCCGTGTGTCAAACATTTTATGTTGATATTTGTTCTTTTTTCTATACATCTGTCTAATAATAATAATAGCAGTAGTAACAAAAATGTTCCCTAAAATTTTGGGAGAACTGCGAGATGTCTGCAACTTGCTGCTACAATGTATCAACGCAGAGTCTTCTGGCCACCTGCAAGTGAATACTGATGCAAATTATCTGACATCAGGTGTTTAAGACCCTGCAGGTACATGCTTTTGACATTGCACATGTGGTACTTGGGTGCATGTGCTTCTGCTGAAAGTCTGTGTGCTTTGCCGCACGCCCTCTGTAATAGGAACTCGCTGCATCAATTTCAGTTCAATTGTCTTGGCTCGATAAAATGGCAGAATGATGCTGGATATGCAGAGCATGAACTTTTTCTGTGATAGGATTCCACACAGAATTTAAGTGGACAGCACCGTCTCATTTGATTCACTTGCTAAGGAACTCATACAGTTGTATTTCCACTGGTTCATTGCCTATGGAGCGGTGGAAGTTTGATGTATGGGCCACAATTTTTGTTTCGTTGTATATCATCAAATGATCAGTGGAAATAGAATTTCAGCAGTAGTGGACTTATTGGCTCGAAGGAGGTGAGTATGCTGTTGATGTTGGACAGTGTGATCCTGCACAATGTGTGTCATTTGCCCTGTATAAGATTTCCTGTAAACACCTGCCTTTCACAACTCTAAGTCGTCTTTTACAGAGCCAAAATGAACCAAGATTTTGGAATGAATAGAAAAGATTACATTAACTTTATATCTTTTTAATAGTCTACCTATTTTTACTGAAACATTCCCAATATATAGTAGATAAGCAACACCAACAAAATACACCACATATGTGCTGGTGGGTTCTAAAATACGTGAACTCAGAGCATTTGTTCAGTATTCACCTGAAGATGGCCAGAAGACTCTGTGCCAAGATATTGTGACAGGAAGTTGCAGACATCTGGTAGTGCACCAAAAATTTTATGGAACAGTCTGTACACTGGGAAAGTTTTAAATTTCACACCAGTAATAATAATAATTACAGTTATTATAATAATTAATATTATTTGCATAAACATAACTATTTACTTCATTTATCAAATTTACTGTGAGTGAATGCCAATAGATTTTTTATCTGATTATGTCCAGTCATTTATAGGCTGTTAACAATTGCACATACTGTCTTTTGTTCAGTCATTTGGTGGCCAGCCTGATGCACAGAAGCCAGCTCCGCAACATTCATTTTCTCCTGGCCAATTGCAACAACTCCGTGTGCAGATTATGGCATATAGATTGTTGGTACGGAATCAGCCACTCTCACAGCAGTTGGCACTTGCAGTGCAGGGCAAGCGACTTGATACTCCAGTACCACACCCCACGCAGTGTCCCACACCTCCATCACCATTTCAGCAACAGCAACAGTCACGTTCTCTTCAGATGCAGCCACCACCGCCTGATAGTGGTAAGAGAAGATTTAGCGAATAAAGCTTTGCTTTACTTTGAGTTTTCTAAATAACACAGTGTAATGACAGCACATACTTTCATTTTTGAAAAAAATAAATAGTATAAAATTTAATTGTAAATATGAACACTTCACGTTTTTTCCAACATACTACTGTAGTAAGCACAATATATTTGTGAGCTGCTATTGTGAGTACAGTGTATTTTTAGGGGTTTCAGTATCTGGTAGGATAAGTAGAGAACTTTTGCATTGATAGAAGAAAATGTAGACCTACTTTTTCCCTTTCATTCTGACATTAAATTAACTATACGGGTTATTTTTAATTTTTTCTCTACTTATTCTTCTGTTTAATCACATTACATTAGATTACAGCAGTTTGATTGTTTTTAGTGTAAAATGGGAGACTGTATAATTACATTAATTTCTTAAGTAGTGAACTACTGTATTCTTTAGGTTTCTGTAGTATTGGAAAGATGCTTACCAACTTGCAGTTCAAGGAACAGTTGCAAGCTCTTTCTTTCTCAGGTCTTATTACATAGCTCTTAGCTACTGTTTCATATTTACCTCAGAATTAAGGTTTATTTTATTAACTTCATGCCTCTTGTTTGGTAGCTGATGTTTATCGAGAATTGTGTGTGCAACAAATAGTCTCATGTGACTTGAAAAGGTTGTGAGTCATTGCTGCAGAAAGGGTAATAGATGCATAAAATTATAGATCAATATCACTGACTTCCATATGTTGCAGTACCCTTGACCATATTCTGAGCTCCAAAATTATGACATTACAGGAGGAAAACAAAACTTCTCTCAAAGATTTGGTGCGGATTCAGAAAAAGATTAGTCATGTGAAAAACAGCCCATTTAATTCAAGCATGATGTCTCTCAAAGAATAGATGCATGTGAATAGGTAGGTACTGTCATCCTGGCGTACCAGAATGTGTTCAACACCATACTACATTGTTAACAACTACTGAGATATGATCGTACAAAGTATTGTACAAGATACATGATTGGTGCAAGGGATATTTGATTAATAGTACCCAGTATGTTGTACCGGGCAGCACTTGTTCCACAGAAATGAAAGAATACTGGGTGTGCCTCAAGAAAAGATAATAGGATACCTAATGTTTTTGGTATACATTGTAGTGACGTGCAAATTCTTCTCTCTGCTGTTCGACATGAAATGACGAGTAGATGACTTATGAGATTTCCCCACATTAGGAGCCAACAATTTCTTATGTCAATAATGAAATTTATGTCAATAATGAAATGAAATCAAACACAAATGGTTCGTGATTAAGGGGTTCATGTATGAATTTAAAAGATTGCTTATATAATCAAAACATGAAAGAAATGTATTTATTTTCATGCTGTTTACACAAACCAAAACAAAATTATAAATCCCAGGGCTGCTTTGACTGGGTGTGGACATCACTCAGTTATTAAGGGGAAGGAGGAGGGGACAAATCGACAAATCGTCTCACCATTACTCATTATCGTTCGTCATGTACTGCTGTCGGCGGCAGGCGCTGTGTCAGTTTGGCGTGTCGCCTTGGGCTGTGCGGCACTAGTCTTCTGCCCTCTTCAGAAATCGCGGCTTTGTGGCAAAGCCCAGGTATAATCTCTGTGTTGTCTGACTGTTGTTGTTGGTCATATGGCTGAAGCTATGCTATCATGGTGTCAGAAGGTGGGTGTTGGCGATGGGTGGAAGAGTGCCCATGTCCTCTTGCTTCTATAGTGTCTCCACGACTCCCCTTATCACTTCTCCTCCATCTCTCAGCTCAACCCCTCTTCGAAACATTCTTCCTTTCCGTGTTGCCATTGGCGGACAGAATTTTCAATGCAACCCAATGACAGATCGCCATTTCATAGCCGCACCTGTCCGTGTGGGGTGGAAATTTCCCATCTGGTGTGAGCTGGCGTGTCCCTCGTGAATTGGCATCTTTCTCATGATTTCACATTCTTACAATGTTTTCCTGCTTTCTGAGGCTGTTGTGAGAGCAGCTGCAGAACATTTCTTTGTGACCGATCTCTCTGTATGAGGTCTGGACAGACTCATGTTCGGGCTTCGTCTCAGAGTCTGCCGGCGTCCTTACTGTCGAGGAAAATGTCTTCTTAAGGATGCTGACTTCTTTCACACACCTCCCTCCACCAATTTCCCATGCGTTGTGTATGCTCCTGCTCCCTGTGCCCCTGGGGTGCTGGAATTGTCGGCACATTTCTGCTTTTTAAGTCATGTAAAATGACTGCCGCCGGGCCAGAAGAACTCTCATGCTTTCATGTGTACATTGTTGTCATTTCATCCTAATGGCTGCGGGTGTCAATCAGTTCTCGGCAGGCTTCTCATTGTCAGACAGGCCCTTCGCAATGTGTCCCTCCTTGAGCGAGGTGGGGGTTTCCACGCAGCTTCCCACTGTGTGCTTGAAGAATGACCGCAGTGTCCTCTCCTTGGGGACTCACACCAGGGTGTCTGGGTCTCTCTTCCTCCTCAGTCACTTGTGGCGAATTGGCGAAAGTGGCCGAGGTTGGACGTATTACACAGCTCCTTGTCATGACTATTAAGCTTCTGATACGGAAGTTTGAAAGTCATGGCAAAGTGGCCCCTCTATATTCACTTGGCCCATCACACACACACACACACACACACACACACACACACACACACACACTTCAAAAGAAAACAAAAAATTTCACTCCATAACAGCTACACTAACACTTATTCACTGATGTGGGATATTGTGGGGATATTACGTTTTCAGTTGTGCCCTAGCCTGTCAAGTCCAATCAACCATTTACATATATGGTCGCTCTTAGTAAAGAGGTGCAAGACACATACAGATAAATAAATTTCCTTACAAACAAACTTTTCATCAAGAACACTGTTACATTGAACGTGATGATAACGTCGCATGTGTACGTAAGGGAAGACATGCACAAATAAATGAAGATCAAGACAACTAAACAATACACGAGGAACGCAAGTAACATTGAACACAATGAAAGTGATGATAACAGTACAGACGTGCAAAGGATGTATGCAAAATAAACATGTATTCAAGATGAGTCTAAATAAAAAATAAACTGCTCACAATAATAATGTTCCATCACGTCACAGATGAGAATAGTATACATTTAGTCGACACATAGAGTTAAGACATGTGAAACAAAAGTTCACTTTACACAGAAGTAATGTTTATAAAAGATTTATTTGTCAGAAATGCAAATATGGAAAATACTCAAGACAGCATTAAGGCAAGTGACACAAGAGTTGGCCTTAAGTTGTGTTGTTCATCAAAGAGTGCTATAAAATCGATACAGAATGGATGTCAGTTCAAACATCTGGTCACACAAGCAATAAATTTTTCAATGACACTTTATTGGACTGATAAGGATATCCTAGATGGGAGGGGATGGGTAGCACCTTCACGTTTTCGTCAACAGTGCACGTATTTTCTTTCCTTTTAAGATGTAAAAAAATAAGATTTTCACCTTCCCTTCTTCCATAGAACTCACAATCAGTATGTATAAAATACTCATCACTGATCTTTGGGAGGCCTCCTTCTCATTTACTAGGTTACATAGTGTCAGCTGTGCAAGCCACGTGAACGGAATTGAATGCCATCAAACAAAATTGTTTGTGTACCTGACTTTATATAGCCATAACTTAAGCATGCAAAATTTTTACTAAATTCAATAGTGCCAGCTGTGCAAGCCGTGCTGATGCCTAGAATGTCAATAATCTAAAAACAAATCTTTTGTGTACCTTACTTTGTACACTCGCGATGTTTTACCCAACCCTTAAATTTTAACATGCAAAATAATCCTAACATGCTTCAGTCAACGTTTCATGCAGTACTTTGCAAAGGTAAAATGTCTTCTCCGCCAACTGCAAGGTAACCTTTGGTATGCCTCTGTATGCTGCAACAGAAATCTCATCAAATACTGTTGCGTGTCTGGTTTTCACCTTTCACGCTAGAGTCATTACACAGAACATCTCGCATCGTAATACGGTAAAACATGGATCTATAACACTGCATTGCAATTAAATATATACAACAAAAAAACAAAATTTGAAAGACATGGACATGGCAATGTGCTTGCATGAGCTGCCTGATACTCCCTCGCTACTGGAAGTATGCTGTCGAATGCGGGCAGGTCCTCTCCTCCTTGCACTGCGCTTTGCAATGGTGCACGGAACGCAGGCACACACTCATGCAACTATCATATCATCTCTCCACATTCACACCAAGTATTCTATTCTTCAGGTACTCATAAAATGACTGTCTATGGTAAGCACAATAAGTACTAATTACAACAACAGAAAATCTGTTCACAAGATACAGCATGCTGTTAACAGACATCTACAATTTTCTATGCCACTACTTCCAAACAATACTCTATTGAATTATGTATGCTCTCAGGCTGCAGGTGTTAAAAATCCCAACCTTGCGTTTGCCATCATAAATTGCGTAGGCATTGGGAGCTACTACCTGTCGAACTGAGTATGGGCCCTCGTACAGGTGGAATAACTTTGTTATTCTTTTCTTTTTGGCATCCGATGGCCTATGTTTTCTTACGAGGACTTAGTCCCCGATCTTGTAAGTCTTTGTCCATTTTCCCTGCTCCCTTTTGATTTTTTTTCATCACTTTCTCCATCATGAACTCTTGTGCTTGATTCATGTGTTGCTGGTGTGTCTCTACTTCTCCTCCCGCCAGCGGTTTGACAATCCTGTCAGCCATGGACTTCTCCGGTTTCTGAAACTGTAGGTCTATTGGTCTGTATGCTGTACTACAATGCGTGGCTTCTTTGAAGTATCTCTCTATCTTCGGTCGGTGCTGTACCCAGGCATTGTGTCTGTGAGGAACCAATATTCTAAAGAACATTTCCAGCTGTCACATGTATCATTCTGCAGGGTTGGACTGAGGATTTCTAATTGAGAAGAGTGTCACTTTGATCCTTTCCTTTTCTAATCCTGCCTTCCTGCTTGGAGATGTGAAAATTGTAGCATGGGCTGAGAGGGCTTTCTTGGGCCTTCCACTTGTGTGCACATAATCTTCTGTCAAAATTTTCACACTGCTTTTTGTTGTGGTGTGGTTTGTGGCATAAAGCCTGACGTGCTTAGTAAATGCGTCCACAACACTGAAAATAAAGTGCCACCCAAACTATCCCTTCAGCAGAGGGACATAATGATGAACACACACCAGGTCATTCGGTGCTTAAGGTGTGATGGCATGCTTTCACCTTGCACAATCGTGTTTGGATGTTTTACACACTGACACGTGTCGCATTTTGTAAGTATCTCCATAACTTTCTGTCTGAGAATGGCTGTTCCCGCTCCTTGGTGATTGTCACGTACAACTTCATCGCCCAGCAATGGCCAAGATGCTTGTGATAGTGTTCGATTAAATCTTCTAAAAGTGTGTCAGGGAGCCAAATTTTACACCTTCGTTCTTTCACATTCTACCAGAAACATACCCTCCACTCAGTTGTGCACAATAGAGCAATATTTCAAATTTTCACATCCTCTCCACCAACACCGTACGTCAGGAAATCCTTTACTCTCTGGATTTCTAGCTGTTGGTCTTTTACTGTGGCTAACTGTCTCCTGATTTCCAGATCGAATTCCTGAATCACCAAGGCCCAATGCATCACTCTGTTGCTCATGTATCTGACGGTTCTTAGGAATGTTACAGCATGGTGGTCTGTATATACACAAGTTTTTCAGCCAAGCAGGTAGCTCCTAAACTGTTTTGTCGCATAGACTATGGCCAGAATTTCCAATTCTGTAGTGAAGTACCATGTCTCTGCATCCAGTAGCATCTGGCTACATGTGGCCACAATGTGTGCGTTCCCATCCTTGGCTTCCTGTTGTAGGCATCCCCCAATGCCTTGTGCATTTGTGTCTGTGAAGAGTTGAAAAGGTGCCGAGAAGACAGGATGTGCCAAACAAATACTGTCATGAAACGCAATCTTAACCTTCTCGAATGCATTTTCCTCCTCGTTTCCCCAGTTCCAATTCTTGCCCTTCTTCAACAGCACGTATAGAGGACTCAATATCTGGGAGAAGTTGACAATGTGGCCCCTGCAAAATGAAACCAGCCCCAAGAACTGTCTTAATTCTCGTACACGGGATGGCCATCTCCTTTTTGTGATTTCCACCAATTTGCATTTTTCGAGACGGATATCTTCCAGTGAGATCTCAAACCTGAGATTTACCTGTTTGTACACAGGTTCACTTTGTCAGGCCTGAGGGTTGCGCTGTATCCCTGTAGTACCGCCACCAGCTGCCACATGTGTTCTTCTAAAGCTGCAGACACAACAATTATGTTGTCGATGTAGGCAGCACAAAATTCTGTCATCTCTGGAGTGGTTATACCATTCATGGCCCTCAAAAATGCTGAACTTGAGTCCTTAAGTCTGAATGGTACTCAGTTGTACACGTACTGTTCCCTTTCGAATAAGAAGGCATGGTATTTTTGGCAGGATGGATTGAGCTCAACTGGACTGAAACCGGCTGTAATGTCAAAGGTTGACAGCCAAATTTTTCCCAAAAACTGGTGCCGTATGTCCTAGACAGGCTCTGGCCTTGTTCCATCTGCCTCAGTATGATCATTTAACACCTTCATGTTGAGGCAACAATGGACCAACCCATATTTCTTACGCATAATCGCAAGCGGATTCACATATTTCAACGCTGCTCGCAATATAACTCCGGTTGCCTTCATCGCCTGTGTTGCTTTTCTGGTAACTTTATGGTGCTTCCAGGCCACTGACTATGTTTTCCCTGTCGGCGGCCGGTCACACATTACTCTAAACTTGTGGACCACTCCCCAAAATTTTCCCAGTAGGAACGAGAATGTAACCCTGAACTGCATGATTGTTTTCTTCACCTCCTGTCTCTGCAACAGGTTCGACCACCATGACTTAGCTTGAATACTCTTTCTAAGTAATCCCACCAGATCAACCTCCGCATTATCCGCACAAACTACTGGCTGATTGTGTATACACAGGGTGCCATCTACTGTGTCCCTTGTTCCTGAGTGAGACGTGATCAGTTTATCTCGCCATTTCAACACATGGAAACACTTGCAGTCCTCTGGACACCATCTTACTTTTGAAGATTTTGCGACCGTAGAGGGAACAACATAGTCTTCTACTGCTAGTGAGTGGGCATTAGTACTTCTGCGGGCGCACTTCACAGTGCTCCTGTGCCATCCTGCACTCACTCTCGCATTTTGCACTCCACATGAGTTTCTCTGTTGCTGTGGGGGCTTCACCATCAACCTTTTTCCTTTTCTCGGCGCTCTCATCATCACGGCAGTTGACCATGGTCTCGTTCTGCATATTATCATGTTCCTTTTTTAGCATGTTATCAGTAATTGCATGGGTAGCTTGGAGTATTGTGGGAGCATACTCATTTACGGCCTGTGGCCCTTTAAACCCTAATAAGACATATGTGAGGTTCTCTAACTCACAACCAGTCACATCCTGTCCATCAGATTCACTTTCGTCAGCTGTGTGCGTAGAATTCTCATCACAACTTGCGGACGGCAAACTGACTTCGTCTGGAACCCCTGTTCCCTCTAATAAATCACCTTTTAGCTTCTGTGGCCCATACATTTTACTAAATTAACTGTGACCTTCGTGCCCTCTGCACCCTATGTGATTAAATCTTAGAATAAACTGATCACAGTTTTAGTGGTCCAATCCATGATCACCACTCTACTCAAGAGTATGTCATTCCTATTATAAAACCGAGCGACAACCCACAGATGACAATTGCATTCACCTGGATGGTACTTCTACCGTCGCTTAACAACACCAAGACCTGTTTCTCTACCTTCTTTCTTTTCGCCCCAAGAGCGGGAATTAGTGAGATTCCTTTTACGGGTAACTCATCTAATTTACTACCATTTTCTACCAGCTTTGAGTAAAAAGACATTGAAAATGCTGTCACTTCCGACCCAGAATCCAGACAAGCTCTCGTCATAATTCCTTCCATGGTTATTTCAATGAGAGGACACCAATTGTCTGCTTTTTCCAGCAACTCTGGGTTATCAAAGTACTGGTCAATGTTGTCTTGTGCTTGTGATTGTCAGTACTGCACATTGCATATGTAATGACCCTTCTCTACTGTGCCATTGTAATGGATCTGGGAGATGTGTTATTTTCTACCGGATTTGTCGATACCAAATTGTAAATGTTTTTTTATATTTTTTGTCAGAATTTTTTTACTGTAATTTGCCTTATTATATGCTAATTTACTTATATTTTTGAGAGTGACAGCATATTGATTACTATTAGTAAATGTGACGAAGAATATCAAAGAGACTGATTACAAGTGGAAGCTTGTGTGTTGTGTAAAATGTCTTTGACGTTGGAGTCGTCTTTGACTGTAGTCAGTCGGCAGTGAACTCGTGGTGTGTATTGACGGTAGAACAGTGTGCAGGTCGCCGTCATAATAATTTGGAAGTGAACAGAAAAAAATGAATTATGTTACTACTTTTTTTATATAAACTGTAAGAAGAAACCACATTCGAAGAAATGGTATTTGAAGCACCAAAAATGAGGCAAACGCATTGAACCAGGTCATTTCTGCAGCCGACGAAACTGCATTGTGGAATCATACTTCCACTAGACAACTGAAGCCAAGACAAATATCGCCTTGCAAACATTTCACCGAAAAGGTACTGTCACGAAATATGCCAAATTTAAGTAAATAAAAAATAGTGAGCGTATTTCACCATCCCCTGCGATATCTCATTTTCTCTTATCATTCATTTGTACGATCTCACACTCCTATGCCTGAGATGGGGTCAGAGATGGTAAATCTCCATTATTCTCATGGTCTCTCCCATTATGTGATGCTTTCATGCAGTTCACATGGCATCTGTGGCTCGGCACTTCTTTCCTGCCTTATGCTCCTTGGTGTGGACCATGACATTTATCTCTCACTTGCCTGTTCCCCTCTTCTCTCCTTCGTCCGTTTTTGCGCCAATTCTGCTTGTCATTGCGGTGCACAAACCATTGCTGCACCCCATTTTCTGTCCTAATTGCGTTTCCATTTGCCACCTTTTGCTTCTCCTGCTCTCTGATGGTGTCCAAGGACCTTAAAATATCGAGCAACTTTTCTCTTGACAGTGGCTCGACAAGTGTATATTGTATATGAGGAAGAAAATATGAGCACACTGCACTGCTCGATTCCTCGTCTGCCATTTCATCGTCCAAGTATCGTGCCAGAACCACAAAGAGAGCAGCGTATGTTTCCACAGATTGTCTTGTCTGTGGCTCATACTGTCCCTGATATATACTCATCTTTGCACTCGCCTGTGCGGGCAGGTTCCAGTATGTTGCCAGAAACTTAGTGCAGAGATCCTTGTAATTACTGTTCTCGCAAATTGTAACGTCAAACCAGGCAGCCTCCTCCTGATTGAGTGTCTGGGCGCATGCAGGTGCACGTCTAAGTTCTTTAGGTATGCCTTCAGGTGAGTACTGCATGTTCGTCCGAACTTGGGCAGTGCTATGTCCGCCCTTGCATTGTGAGTGTGTCCTGCAATTTTGTTGGCATGACCTGCATTACAAGGTCATTACCTTGTCGCATTGCAGGCACTTCTTGCTCAAGGACTGACACTCGTGTTTATGTCTCCTTGGATGATTTACTTTCCTCACCTATGCACACAGAGATATCAGTCATCTTTTCTCTGACTTTGTGTGTCCCCCATAAACATGCCTTGTGTTCCCTCTCTCGCCCCCTGAACTTTCGCAACTGGCTTGACTGTTTCCATATTTATCAGTCCCCCAGAACGTAGTTGCATAGAAAAACTAAACTAAAAACTACAAGCACCCCACAGAATGAACAGAGACTGCACAATGCTGATGGCAACACTGGTAACAGCAAACAGAACAATGGAAATCATGGAACAGGATATTCACAACAATATATTCTAAAACTACATCAAAAAATATGAGGAAGCTCTGGAACCAAAACTGACTACACTACCTACTGTTATATGTACTTTATATGCTCATTTGCAAAGCACTTCGCACACACAAACATACTATCCATGTGCCTGACATCTCACACAATGAGGTTAACATATGCTAATAAGGGAATGGGATTTCTTCCTGAGTCGTGTCTCGAAACTTAGAAGTTCTCACACTAACAACAGCCTGAGAATGACTTCAAATTGAAGACCCACATTGGGCACCAAAAATGTAGTGCACTGTGAATTCTTCTCTCTGCTGTCGGACATGAAATGATGAGTGGATGACTAATGAGATTGCTCCACATTAGGAGCCAACAATTGCTTGATGTCAGTAATGAAATGAAATCAAACACAAATAGTTCATGATTAAGGGGTTAATGTATGAATTTAAAATATTGCTTATATAATCAAAACATGAAAGAAATGTATTTATTTTCATGCTGTTTACACAAACCAAAACAAGATTATAAATCCCAGGGCTGCTTTGACTGAGTGTGGACATCACTCAGTTATTAAGGGGGAGGAGGAGGGGACAAATCGACAAATCGCCTCACCATTACTCGTTATCGTTCGTCGTGTACTGCTGTCAGCGGCAGGCGCTGTGTCAGTTTGGCGTGTCTGCTTGGGCTGTACGGCACTAGTCTTCTGCCCTCTTTAGAAATCGCGGCTTTGTGGTGAAGCCCAGGTACAATCTCTGTGTTGTCTGACTGTTGTCATTGGTCATATGGCTGAAGCTGTGCTATCATGGTGTCGGAAGAGGGATGTTGGTGATGGGTGGAAGAGTGTCCTTGTCCTCTTGCTTCTACAATGTCTCCACGACACCCCTTATCACTTCTCCTCCATCTCTCAGCTCAATCCCTCTTCGAAATATTCTTCCTTTCCGTGGTGTCATTGGCGGACAGAATTTTCAATGCAGCCCAATGACAGATCACCGTTTCATAGCCACATCTCTCCGTACATGGTGGAAATTTCCTATCTGGTGTGGGCTGGTGTGTACCTCGTAAATTGGCATCTTTCTCACGATTTCACATTCTTATGATGTTTTCCTGCATTCCGAGGCTGTTGTGAGAACAGCTACACAATACTTCTTTGTAACCGCTCTCTCTGCGTGAGGCCTGGACAGACTCATGTTTGGGCTTCGTCTCAAGAGTCTTCCGTTGTCCTTGATTTATTAGGAATGTCCATACTGTCGAGAAAAGCATCATCTTAAGAATGCTGACTTCTTTCACATGCCTCCCTGTGCCAATTCCCCGTGCTTTGTGTGTGATCATCCATGTGCCTATGGGGTGCTGGAATTGTTGGCACATTCCTGCTTTGTAAGGCAGGTAAAATGACTGCCGCCAGGCCAGAACAACTCACACACTTTCGTGCGCACATTCTTGGCGTTCTGTCCTAATGGCTGCAAGTGGCCGTCAGTTTTCAGTACGCTTCTCATTGTCAGACAGGCCCTTCACAATGTGTCCTTCCTTGAGTGTTGTGAGGGCGTCTGCCTGGCTTCCCGCTGTGTGCTTGCAGAATGACTGCAGTATTCTCTCCTCAAGGGCTCGCCCCAGGATGTCCAGCTCCCTCCTCCTCTTCAGCCGCTTGTGGTGAGTTGGTGAAGGTGGTCACGCTCGGACATATTACAACATAAACAATTTATCACGTAGATTCTTCAGCACTATGATATTGTTTGCTGGCAGTGTGGTTAGACGATTGTAAGGAACTGCAGAAATACTTCTACAAAATTTCCACTTTGTTTAATGTGTGGCAACTCTGTTTAGATGTGGATAAATGTGACACAAAGCTTATAACAATGAGGGAGAATCATATAGTATCTGATTACAAAATTAGTGGTGAACATCTAGAGGACATAACATCGAATTAGTATTTAGGCTAATACTGTGGAGGGAAATGAAAAGGGGTGATCACAAAGTGTCAGTGTTAGGGAAGACTAGTGAAAGATTCATTTCAAGGGTTCTGGAAAAATTCAGTGCACCTGTAAAGGGAGTCACATGCAAGATGCTATTGTGACCAATATTGGAATATTGTTCTAGTATTGGGAGTCATTATCAAGTAGGCATGATGACAGATATCGGTAGAACTGAAAGATGCCCTGCTAAGATTGTAAGAGGTTGGTATTGCCATGTGAAAGTGTAACAGAAATGCTCAGGGGCCTTACACGGAATCCTTTTAAGGAAGATGGCAGTTCTTGCAAATTCCTGTTGCATAAATTTAGAGAACCTGTATTCAAAGAAATTTAGAGAGTCTGTATTCAAAGAAAAATGTGTGACCACTGTATACGTATTGCCTGGGAATCATGAGAACAAGATTAGAGAGATAGCTATAGCTAGGTGTAGATGAACACCAGTGTTAGTGAAAACTGCAACCCTGCAAATTATGTACACAAATAGCATAAAAAACAACATATTTATAAATGTTCGTGATTACAAATAATACTTGATTAAGTTCAGCAGATTCATCTGAATAGCTATGTTAGGCTTATCAAGAGAGGCAGGACAAAATAATATGTTTATCCTGGTCGTAACACTTCATTTCCAGAGCTTGTTTTCTGTCATACCAGTAATGCACATATATTGTCACTGTAAATATTCTAAGCCACCAACACATCTGTCATCACTGTTGTTTATGTACCACTGAGTTGTACTTTATGTGTTTCCAGTAAGGGCGGTTTGTCCATGGTGACGAAATAGAATGACTCGTACATTTGATTCAATCAAATCATTCCGAAGAGTACGTACATTTTCGTGATGTAGTGGTTAATGATGGCAGTGTGAATCTCAGTGAATTTGGAGAAGTGGACATACTCCCAGCTACCTTCATAATGAGTCTATGAATATGCACAAGATACTACATACATCCGCACATATTGCTGCCCAGATTTTCATGTTACGTTGACACACAATCCTGTGCGGGATGAAATAAAAGAACTTTCATTAACTGGACAATCATCATCAGATCGTCATGATTGTTCCACATGTGTGTTCAAACAAAAATTGAAATCCTTAATGGCTCTCATTCTCAATCACCATGTTTTGTATTGCATGGGAATGGCTAAAAAGGGGAGTGCCACAAACTCACATATTGATTTGATTGACTGAAAAAGTGATACCACATCAAATTGATCAAGCCATCTCAGCAGAAATACCACTTGCAAACATTGATCTAGTTTTGGTTGGTCACTAAAAACAACATTCATGGTCCATGTGGGATATTCAAGAGCAATGCACCATGCATGTCTGATGGAAATGCATGAAATGAAGCCCAAGAGAGTTACTCACCAAGATTACCACTGCCAGTGATGAATATCCATTATATTGTCGGCGATTGATTGAAGATAGTGACTAACCCATCACTTTAAAAGTATGGAATAGTGATGATGAAGCCAATAATCATTGGGTTGTACCACATTCAGCGTTACTCTCAAAAACTCACAAAGTACACATTGATGTCAGGTCTTGCAATTTGGTGAAATTGATTGAATACATTTGCAAATATGTGAAATAAGGATGCAAAATGGCAGTTTTTGAAGTGGGGAATGCAAAAGCATCTATCAGTGGAATTGAACAGTATCAACTGGGATGCTACAGTAGCAGCAATGAAGCAACATGGAGTATTTTATCATTTCCAATCCATGAACGACATCCAACAGTTGTTCATAGCCAGTTCCTCATAAAAATGTGCAGCACATGTAGTTCATAACAGAAAGTGCAACCACCACCACCACCACCAACAACAACAACAACAACAACAACGGCATTAACATCATTTTTCTCGTTTTGTGGGGATTATTTGTTTGCTTTGAAGTGCCAACATGCAATACATGGAATGCATCAGCAAATAAGTTAAATAAGTTTCAACATTGCAGACAAGCAGAGGATTGTAGGACATTCAAATTTATATTTGACCATCACATTATGCCCTCATTACACTATTCACCCAAACCATACAGAATGCTTTTAATTGTGATTGCTGTTATTGAAGTATGTGGATCAACATCCTTCTAAGAACTCAAGTATGTGCCACTTATTGTGAAGAATAAAATCATCGCCGCCCATGGTGGCCGAGCGGTTCTAGGCGCTTCTGTCAGGAACCGCGCGAATGCTACGTCGTAGGTTCGAATCGTGCCTCGGGCATGGATGTGTGTCATGTCCTTAGTTTAGTTAGGTTTAAGTAGTTCTAAGTTCTAGGGGACTGATGACCTATGATGTTAAGTCCCATAGTGCTCAGAGCCATTTGAACTATTTTGAATAAAATAATCATGAAAACAATGGACACTGGGACACTTCACTTGCTGATGTGTTGAATACTGCTCAACCACAGTAAATATGCATATTATCTGCAATAATCTTGACAGCGTTCTCCCTATTCAGTTTAGAAAATATATGGAAAAAATACAAAAACTTCATGAGTGAAGGCATCACACTTTGTTTGTGGGCTATGAATAAAAATCTGTAAATTCAGTTCACATTAAATGGATGCACAGATTTTGATTAAGGACATACATTTTTGTCAATAACTTGCAGACCATGGCATGTAACTATATTTGCAAATTAATTTGTGATGTGATGTAAAATGATTCATTCTACATCATTACATTTTATCGTGCAAGTGATCCATGGAACATGAAACTAACTAACTCGCTAGCTAGCACTGGTGCAACTGGAAATGACTCAGCTGAGTCTATCTGCAAAAACCAACTTTTTGGTCATGATTTGCCACGAGAAACACATGTTGGTGGGTACATATGATTAAACGAATCTCCCGAAACTGGTCCCAGAACAGTGCATAGCATATGCAGAAATAGGCATGAAGCTACAAGCCAAAGTCATGGATCATATTTCCAAGATGTGCCCTGAGGCACAGTGTGACATCCCCTCTCCTCCGCGTGCTGCTGTTGTCGACACTGTGGAGCTGTTACTGCTACAGGTCGGTTGGTGGAGTCGAGACGCGATGCGTGATGATGGATGTCTCCATTGGTTAACGAGAGACAAGATCTGAAAAAGCTCTTAAGAAATCGTTCCTTGCCTGATTAAAGTTTGATTGTGAGTCCGCACAGTTTCCTTCTTAATGCGAACTACGCACTCTGATTGTCCCTTATGGTTTGAATTTGAATTATTATGTGCCCAGTTAACACTTTAGTGCGGTAATTGATGAATCTTCCCTCATGCGCATCATCCACATCACCAAAAATGAGGAAAAAGTTCAATTGCAGATCATATTGGTCATTGTTTGTTCGCTGCTAAGTAAAATCGTTCACTCTATATGATGCGAGATCCACAGATACTCTTTAACAATGTCGTAATTATCTTGTTTCGTAATATTATGTATGTCCAAACCTTCCTTGTCACAACTAACAGTCCACGAAGTTACTTCCAAGTTAAATAGTCGCTGTTCATTAACTTTTGATGAGCAATTACCAAATATTCATAGAATGATGGAGGCAACACGTTTAATTTCCAGTTTTGATGAACAATTTTATTGTTCCTTTTTGCTGAATACTTTATAAATATCACGCCATTAATTAGCACTGGCAGTTCTGTTAGTGTCAAGTATCATGACAATTACAACAGCTTTAACCCTCGGCGTAATTGTATCTTCTTCATGTATTCGTGTCAATGTCTCCTACATGAGACTAAATGTGTATTATAGTCTTTTGAAACTTTGTCCATTCCTTTCTCTACGTTCACTTAAATGAATGTTGAGTCCAATATTGCCTACTTCTGTTAATAAAGTCCAACAACTCGGTATACACAGTCAGCATACTATCTCGGTTCAAGTCCCAAGTGCATCTATGTCACGCTACGACTACTCTTGAAAGTAAAACAACCTCGTCACGCTCCTTTCGCTCAACTATGGCAAGAGCTGCTCTCGTATGACTTCATAGCGCGATAGCTAGCAAGAGACTCACTTTTTCCGTGAATGAGTATTGTAGACGCATTGAATTTCTTCATTGTGTTTACAACTCTCTTCCACATAAAAGTTATCTCTGACTGACATTTCTTTGGACTTAACTTTCATTGTATTAATTTGCAATGATTACTTAGATGTTTGGCAAATAACTAAGGATGACCTTTCTTTCTTCTTCCTTTCTACCACAGTACACTCTGTAATGCTTAATGTTGGTGTTTAACAAGACTTTCTGGTGTTATATCATGGGCAAATTTGTCGTACCTGTCAGTATAACTTTTCCCTACTTTACATAAAGATGGTCTCTCCTAATTGGGTTTTGGGGTTCATTAGGGTGTTAAGTTTGCCCCCCGGACGATGAAGTGGGTATTTTATTCCCGCTTCGAAGTCCGTTCTTAGGTCAGGTCCTTGTTTTGGTTTTTTCACACTCTTACACATACATGTACAAATTTGAAATGTAACACCATTCACACACATACATAAACATGAAATAATACATCGATCTTTACAAACATATGAACATAAGGTTCATCACTTAAATAATTCATTTCATTGCACTGTTGTTGTCGCATCATCGCACTGACGCTGCGACAGCACTGGACCATGTGGGCTGCGAGACATGGCCCAGTTCGAAGCCTGCTTCTTCTGTTCCCAGCCTCTGGCGTATCTGCTACTGCATCAGATTGTACAAAGCAGCAATTACGATCCGATTGTCGCTGATTGAGGGTTGATCTCCGTTGCGAGGTGGTGATGTCAGTGGTAGCGTGCATTACAGCTCAGTACAGCCTGCAGCTTGGCAGTCAGCAACACCACAGTCAGAAATCTGGAACACTTATTTCACTCCTTTCCCTTGTGCACACACACAACACTAATGATTTGCTATTTTCTAATGACACTATGTTTTGCCTCTGTCTAACAATGTCATTCAGTAGTTTGAATAGTATCCTGGCATTCTATACAAGTTTCTTTAGTTTATTAATCATAGCCTGTTCACACTATCGTTACTTTACCATTTTGATTCTGTCTCTTAAAATAGTTCTCACTCTCTGGTACCCTCATTTGTTACTTGGTCACTTTCTATACAGGCTTTGCTTGCTTTCCCCAAAATAAGTGATCTCGCTTTTAAAATGACTCTCCTATCCGAATTAATCCTGATTATAGTTTTCATTGTGCTTGTGTGTTCCTATCCGAATTAATCCTGATTATAGTTTTCATTGTGCTTGTGTGTACATGCGTGTGGTGCTTCTTTCATCACATAACACGTGAACAAATATTCTAAACAAACATTCATCATTAATCTAGAATAAACACATAATTAATTAACTAAAATTCCAACACATAATCCTCTTTAAGATGGTTCTAGCAATAACTCAATGGAACTTATATTAATTAATTGATTCTTCTTGTAATACCTATCATCTACTTGGAAGACTCAGTTAAATTCAATTAAAAAAATAATTATAACTATTGACTATTAATCTACTAATCTAATTAGAAAATATAAACATTCTTAGTCTT
The DNA here is from genome assembly GCF_021461395.2 of Schistocerca americana. NCBI lineage: Eukaryota > Metazoa > Arthropoda > Insecta > Orthoptera > Acrididae > Schistocerca > Schistocerca americana. Next base: position 651,555,012 of record NC_060130.1, on the reverse strand, counting down.
CTCTTGCTTCATAAAATATCTTGATGAATAAAATAATTATTCTGGACTAGCTAAAATACCTTTTTAATTCAAGATGAAGATAAACTCCATTTATTTTTCTATGTTCCTCATCTTTTTAGAAGATAACTCCCAGCATGAGGTATCTGAATAATTCGGTACGGTCCATTATATAGATTATACCATTTCTTATTTAGTCTCTTTTCTTCTTGACAATTTAGGATGGTTTCTTAATAATACAGAATCACCTCCTTTATAGCAAATTACAACACCTATTCTCTTATCAAACTGGTTCTTGCGTATTTTAGCCTTATGTTTTAACCTCAAGTACGCTTTACGTATCATTTCCTGGTGATTTCTTTCCTTCTGATGTAGAGATGGTAAAGGACCAAGCCAGTTGTCATTACTCTGCTTATTGAGTAAGATTTCATTTGACGAATAACCAGTCGATAGGTGTGGTAGTTCATTGTACATGGTTTCAAAGCTATCTATCAGCTCTACCCATTGATGGTGTTGTTTGCCCACATATGTCCTTATAAATCTATTTAGTTCTCGAAATATCCTTTCAATTGGGTTCCCCAATGGGTTGAAGCGGGCTATGAACTCATGAGGCATGCCCCATGTCTTCATTGCTTCATGCCACATCTTACTTCTAAAGAACGAGGCATTATCTGAAATTAACCTCGTCAGTTTACCTACGTTAATTAAATAGTCGTCCTTGATTTTTCTCAACATCGGTTTGACATTAGTGGATCTTAACGGATACAATTTTACATGTTTCGAAAATAAATCATTCATAGCAAACACATATTTGAAATTCCCCTTGGCTGTTGGAAAGGGTCCACATGTATCGCATGATACAATGCTCAATGGTTGCTTAGGAACTATGGGATGTAAGACACCTCGAATACCATAATTACCTGGTTTTGCCTTTTGACATATCTTACACTTTTTTAGTACTTCTTGAGCTCTCTTTAATAGGTTCAGATAAAAATACAGTTGCTGTAGTTTCATAACACATTTCTGAGCTCCAAAATGACCCCAACGGACATGAGTTAACCATAAAATAGGATCAACATACTTATAAGGAATACAGATCTTCCACTTATCCCTTTCATTTTTCCGCTAGAATAATACACCTTCTTCTATTTTATGATGATTCTTAATTTTATTACTGTTGCCAGTATGTAAATCACTTATAACTTCCTTCCACTTACAATCTATCTTTTGCATCTGCTCTATATGCAAACACATCTCACTTACCTCTTTCGTATATGGAACTGTTTCAAACATCATGATCTTAAAATCACTATACGCTCTTCTTCTATTTCGTCAGACTTAGGTGTTGGAAATCTCGACAATGAGTCTGCTACGACATTGTCACGACCCTTGACGTGCTTAACTGTCATGTTGTACTCTTGTAACACTAAGGCCCAATGTGTAAGTCAGCCATGCAGCATTTGACTTGACATAAGAAATGTGACAGCTTTGTGATCACAGTATATAACTATTTTCTTACCATATACAAAATACCTGAATTTTTTCAACGCCCGTATTATCGCTAACACCTCTAAATTCAGTCGTACAATATGAACGTTCACAATTAGATAGTGTTCAACTGGCAAAAGCAATTATCTTTATGGTATCTACATTTATTTCGTCATCCATTTGAAATAACGTAGCCCCCAATCCCATCTCTGCTGCATCAGTCGCGATGAAAAAATCCTTTCCCATTCGCGAATGGTGCGGCAGTGGAGCATTAATTAGAGCACTATGTGTTTCATCGAAAGCTTTACTACAAGCATTAGTCCAGTGCCATGGTACATTTTTTCATAGACCGAGCGAGGTGGCGCAGTGGTTAGCACAGTGGACTCGCATTCGGGAGAACGACGGTTTAATCCCGTCTCCGGCCATCCTGATTTAGGTTTTCCGTGATTTCCCTAAATCGTTTCGGGCAAATGCCGGGATAATTCCTTTGAAAGGGCACGGCCGATTTCCTTCCCAATCCTTCCCTAACCCGAGCTCGCGCTTCATCTCTAATGACCTTGTTGTCAACGGGACGTTAAACACTAACCACCACCACCACCATATTTTCATAACAATTGTAGTAGACATTCCTTATTCAATAACTGATGGGATATAAATTTCCTGAAAAAAGACGCTAACCCCAAAAATGATTTTAACTGTTTTCTGTTTATAGGATATGGGTAGTTTCTAATGACATCTAACTACTTAGGATTTGGCTCTATTCCCTCAGGTGTGACTATGTGATCCAGAAATCTAATTTGATTCCTCCCGAATTTTGATTTTGCCAAATTAATTGTTGCTCCATATTCCAAAAATTTTTCAAACACACAATTTAGTAATTACAGATGTTCTGCCCACGTTTCCGTGGCAATTAACAAATCGTCTACGTAAACTGTAACTCGTTCTAAGAGATCTGGACCAAGCACTGTGTTCAGTGCGGTTATGAATACACCACCACTAATATTTAGCCCAAATGGCATTACTTTAAATTGATAACTTCTTCCCAAATATATAAAAGCGGTGTATTTTCGTGATTCCTTGGAGATTTTTGTTTGCCAATAAGAGGTCCTAAGGTCTAGGGAGGTCAGAAACTTCAGTCCATGGAATTTTTGCGCAAGTTCTTCAAGATTTTCCGCTCGAGTCCTCACTGGTTTGATAATTTTGTTGATATCCCTCGCATCTAAGACTAAACGTATATCTCCATTAGGCTTAGTTACGGCTAAGAGGGAAAGGCTATTTACAATTTGTACAGAAACCAGATGGCAGTTATAAGAGTCGAGGGACATGAAAGGGAAGCAGTGATTGGGAAGGGAGTAAGACAGGGTTGTAGCCTCTCCCCGATGTTGTTCAATCTGTATATTGAGCAAGCAGTAAAGGAAACAAAAGAAAAATTCGGGGTAGGTATTAAAATTCATGGAGAAGAAATAAAAACTTTGAGGTTCGCCGATGACATTGTAATTCTGTCAGAGACAGCAAAGGACTTGGAAGAGCAGTTGAATGGAATGGACAGTGTCTTGAAAGGAGGATATAAGATGAACATCAACAAAAGCAAAACAAGAATAATGGAATGTAGTCTAATTAAGTCGGGTGATGCTGAGGGAATTAGATTAGGAAATGAGGCACTTAAAGTAGTAAAGGAGTTTTGCTATTTGGGGAGCAAAATAACTGATGATGGTCGAAGTAGAGAGGATATAAAATGTAGGCTGGCAATGGCAAGGAAAGCGTTTCTGAAGAAGAGAAATTTGTTAACATCCAGTATTGATTTAAGTGTCAGGAAGTCATTTCTGAAAGTATTTGTATGGAGTGTAGCCATGTATGGAAGTGAAACATGGACGATAAATAGTTTGGACAAGAAGAGAATAGAAGCTTTCAAAATGTGGTGCTACAGAAGAATGCTGAAGATTAGATGGGTAGATCACATAACTAATGAGGAAGTATTGAATAGGATTGGGGAGAAGAGAAGTTTGTGGCACAACTTGACCAGAAGAAGGGATCGGTTGGTAGGACATGTTCTGAGGCATCAAGGGATCACCAATTTAGTATTGGAGGGCAGCGTGGAGGGTAAAAATCGTAGAGGGAGACCAAGAGATGAATACACTAAGCAGATTCAGAAGGATGTAGGTTGCAATAGGTACTGGGAGATGAAAAAGCTTGCACAGGATAGAGTAGCATGGAGAGCTGCATCAAACCAGTCTCAGGACTGAAGACCACAACAACAACAACGGCTAAGAGAGGGCTGGAGTACTCTGACATTGAAGTTTCGATGATATCCCACTCTAACATCCTTTTTATTTCCTTCATTACCGCTTCCCTCTTTGACCATGGGACTGACTATGTCGTCTTGTGGGTAAGTTTTGATGTTATGCTTGAAGTTTTTTTATTATCACTGTTTTTTTATTTATTAAATACTGGTAGATATAACCTTAACACTTCTCTTAATTCTATCTGCTGCTGTATTGATAAATATTCTGATTCTTTAACTTTATCATCAATGCTCAACATATCAGGTTCAACATCGGTTGACTTAACACGGTCATCATATATGTAATGCACAGCATTCACCGGAATACAATTGACAATTAAATGTTGACAGTATTTCCCTAAAATAAGTCTTTCTTTCGTAGCATTATCTTTAATGGCTTATCATTAACAGTTAACATACAAACACCTTCCTTAATGCCAAGGATTGCACTATATTCATATAAAAAATCCATCCCCCATATGCACGGTGTAGTCATTTTAGATACTATCAAGAAAGTACATTCTAATTTAACTTCTTGTAGCTCAACTTCTCCCCGTACTTCTTTAATTATCCTTTGTGGTTTCACGCTAAAGGCCCCCGATACCGTGCATCCTGACCCTGGCAAAGTAAGTAGCTTCTGTTGTCTACTAACAAAATTTAAACATTTAATCGTCATTACACTGACCGTTGCACCTGTGTCATGCAGAATATTTACTGGAATGTTATTGATCTTTGCTACCACAATAGCCTGTAAGGTATATACTTCCTTATTAACTTCAGCCCTTGGTTCATTCACTAAATCATCTCTGATGTCGGAGTCAGTGTGATACTTAAGGACATAAATGGACTCGTGAAGTTTGCCTCCCTCCTCATAACCAGCCATCCGAGGAAGGCCTAAGATGACTGGCTCTCATTTGACTGTCCGTCAGTTAGGTTTCTCGGTGGTTCGTGTATTTCAACTAGATGTACCTCGTTCACTTTTTGTGGATACGCGTTGTCTACTATTACGTTTCTCCCATCTGGTAATGGTATAGGTCGATTAGGGTTAAAGGACATGCCAGTAGCATTGGTATTAGTCCAACCTACATTGTTCATTTGGCATGTTTCCCAACTGGACTTGTTAGGCAGCTCCATAGGAGCACAGTTGTTCTGTCGGCCGTCGCCACAACATTGGTGGTTTGGCGATTGCCGCCCCACATATTCCTCTTCCTATTCATTGATACTACATTTACTCTTTGGAAATTGCTTTGTCCTGGCATTTGATTATTGTTCAGTACCAAGGCACCTTTAGGACGATTATAATTTGGGTTCCAATTTTGATTATCCTATAGCCTGCAATCTATTTGTGCGCTACCATTTTTGAAATTCTTATTATTCTGGTTAAAGTTGGTAGAATTCTTATTGTTATTCTGCCTATTTTGATTCCACTGACTATTATTTATATAATAATTGCTGTCATTGTTGTGCCATTGTCTGGTGTCCTCCATTAACATATTAATTGAGTCAGTTACAGACAAAAATTGTTCTACATCACTGTCCGTTACGTGAATGAGCTTTTCCCTTATATTGAATGGCAACCTGCCCTTCAGTATCCTGATTACTTCACAACTGGAAATGGGTTCAGTCCAGTATCTAGTCTTATAAAAATAATGCTCAAAGCGTTGCCTTAAAGTCTCTTTCTTAGGGTTGTAAAACTCAGGTTGGTAAACCTCCTTCCGCAAACGTTCTTGATGACTTAAGGGCCAATATTTCGCTAAGAAAAGCCTATCGAACTCTGAGCATGTATTACAAGTCTCACAAATTTCCGCGGCCCACAATGCAGCTTTTCTTTTCAATTTCAGTCAGACAATCTGTAATATTGCTATTATTATCCGTTAAGGAATTAATTCTTACTGATACCATTTCGCATTGTTCTGATAAATTACCGACATTTTCTTGTAATTTATCTATATGATCAATAAATTTCACTTCCTGTTTTTCCTGTTTACTTAACCTAGGCTCAACATCCACTAATTTATTATATACTTTAACCTTCTGATTGACAAGTCTAGCTTCAACATCCTCTATTTGGTTAGCTACTTTAACGTGCTTTTCAACAAGTCTATTTTCAAAAATCTGTAATTGTTCACTGAATTTGGCTTCCATAACAGCTTGCTGTTGCACTATCTTAGCATCTATATTAGCTAATTTACTATTTAACATTGCTTGTTGCTCCAAAAATTTATTATTTAATATGGCCTGCTGTTCGGCTACTTCAGAAAATTTACTATTCAATGCTGTTTGATGTTCCAAAAATCTATTGTCTAAGGATGTTTGTTGTTCTGAAAATTTCTTGTCTAAGGTAGCTTGCTGTTCCTTGATTGCATCATTCATATCACCCAATATATTTAATTTTGACACTATGACACTGAGTATGTCCACACTTCCAGAACTGGTCTGTGCGACACTCATTCCACATTCGCGATCTATTACCTCTTTAGCATCAGAATAATTATTATATGCTAATTCTACAACTTTACTTTCTGTTCTAACACCCGATACACTAGGTGTCACTACTTTATCTGGTTCGGTAAACGTTTCACCACCTACCTTGACAATGGTTCTAGTACCTTCTTCGTGTTCTGATAAATCACTAAACTCCTCCCCCGATTCGGGAATTCTCTTGTCCATATCACTACGCAATCTAATGTTCCTCTTGGACAAGGTGATAACCCGTTTAGTATAGCTCACAGTTATCACAGTATTTCACCCACTAATATTATTACTACTACGAAACACAACCACAGTGAAAGTATAATATTCCCACTATGCTAAATAATCTACTCTACTATACTCAAATGATCACTTATTTTGTGGATTGCTTACGTTTTCTCTGGTGTTGAAGATTGTCGTGGCGTTGGGTGTTGTCCCTGGTGACTGCTCTCTGACGCGCTGCGTCGTTCTGCGTGTAGCTCACTCAAAGTCGTGAAGCGTTGGCTGTTTTGTGGAGGCATCAGCCCCCCCACGTTGTTTCTGCACTCATAGTTGAGGATAAGCGTCGGACGGTGTGGCGTCTCATGTCATTGATTTCTGTACTGTGGACAAACAATGTATAGCTGTTGTCTACGAAGATCACGTCGTCTTCTGGATGATTCGGCTAGCGTCGTCATTAGGCGCTGCGTTGTCTCCCAGATGAGGCAGCAGCTGGCATCATCGATCCCCACGTTGTAGGCACCAGAATGATCTGACGTCCCCTCTCCGCCGCGTGCTGGTGTTGTCGACTCCGTGGAGCTGTTACTGCTACTGTTTGGTTGGTGGAGTCGAGACGTGATGCGCGATGATGGATGTCTCCGTCGGTTAAAAAGAGACAAGAGCTGAAAAAGCTCTTAAGAAATCATTCCTCGTGTAGTGATTAAAGTTTGATTGCAAGTCCGCACAGTTTCCTCAATAATACGAACTGCACACTCTGATTGTCTCTTATGGTTTGAAGTTGAATTATTATGTGACCGCTTAACACTTTAGTGCAGTAATTGATGAATCTTCCCTCATGCACATCGTCCACATCACCAAAAATGAGGAAAAAGTTCAATTGCAGATCATATTGGTCATTGTTTGTTTGTTGCTAAGTAAAATCGTTCACTCTATATGATGCGAGATCCACAGATACTCTTTAACAATGTCATAATTATCTTGCGTCGTAATAGTATGTATGTCCAAACCTTCCTTGTCACAACTAACAGTCCACGAAGTTACTTCCAAGTTAAATAGTCGCTGTTCATTAACTTTTGATGAGCAATTACCAAATATTCATAGAATGATGAAGACGACACGTTTAATTTCCAGTTTTGATGAACAATTTTATTGTTCCTTTTTGCTAAATACTTTATAAACATCACGCCACACACACACACACACACACACACACACACACACACACACACACGGTTAATTAGAACTGGCAGTTCTGTTAGTTTCAAGTATCGTGACAATTACGACAGCTTTAACCCTCAGCGTAATTGTATCTTCTTCATGTATTCGTGTCAATGTCTCCTACTCGAGACTAAACATGTAATTAGTCTTTTGAAACTTTGTCCATTCCTTTCTATACGTTCACTTAAATGGATGTTGAGTCCAATATTGCCTACTTCCGTTAATAAAGTCCAACAACTCGGTATACACAGTCAGCATACTATCTCAGTTCAAGTCTCTAGTCTGAACATCAGTTCACAAAATCCGTGCGTCTACGTCACGCAACAATGACTCTTGAAAGTAAAACAATCTCGTCATGCTCCGTTCGCTCAGCTGTGGCAAGAGCTGCTCTCGTATGACTTGATAGAACGATAGCTAGCAAGCGACTTACTTTTTCCATGAATGAGTATTGTAGATGCATTGAATTTCTTCGTTGCACTTACAACTCTCTTCCACATAAAAGTTATATCTGACCAAAATTTCTTTAGACATAACTTTCATGGTATTAATTTGCATTTATTACTTAGATGTTTGGCAAATAACTAAAGATGACCTTTCTTTCTTCTTCTTTTCTACCGAAACACACACTGTAATGCTTAATGTTGTGTGTGTGAAATCTTATGGGACTTAGCTGCTAAGGTCATTAGTCCCTAAGCTTACACACTACTTAACCTAAATTATCCTAAGGACAAACACACACACACACACTCCGGAGGGAGGACTAGAACTTCCGCCGGGGCCAGCCGGCTTAATGTTGGTGTTTATCAAGACTTTCTGGTGTTATATCATAGGCAAAGTTGCCGTACCTATCAGGATAACTTTCCTTTCTTTACATCATGATGGTCTTTCCTAATTGGGTTTTGGGGTTCATTAGGGTGTTACAATAGGCAAAACTTTTTGCATTTCACATATTTTTGGAAGGGGGGAAAAAAAAAAAAAATTATTTGCACTGGCACTCATATCATATTGAATTGTAGCAACTCTTTAGGATAGTGGTCAAACTGTACCATTAACACCGGAATTGCCATTGAATATACAAATCACTGAGACACGAACATGCAATAACAACAAAAATTCTGGAACAGGTAAATTACTCCAATCATGTGAACTCATTTTATGGGACGAATGTTTATTTCATTGTACACTCAAAGAATTGAGAGGAAACGAACTGTTCTTTAATGGTGCACTCATTTTATTGTCCAGCAATTTTCAACAGACTCTGTCAGTTATATTTCATTCAACAGCCACTGATGAGCATAATGCATGTCTCAAACTTCACTTTTATGGCAATACATACAGAAATAGTCTTTGAAGATCAGTGTGAGTGTACAGTTACAACATGATTCATCATTTGAATGTTTCAGAAAACATTTTTTGGATATTGGGAATGGGGAAGTGGCAGTAGATGAATCCATACAATGTATCATATTGCCAGCAAACTTCTGTAAAATCGCAGCAACCACAGACAAATTGGTTCACAAAGTTTTCTGAACTATCACTCAGCATTACAAAAATCATCAGTATCTTAGTGCACCTACTATAATAGCAGCAGAAAACAACAAAGTCAGTGTATCAGTTCCAGCATTCAGAATGAAATACAGATGAAGTGATAATGTATCAGTCCATTGATACTGTAATGACTGAAGTTTAAGTTATTAGTTATCAGACTGAATACTTGAATTCACTTTATTTGCCAGGCCTGCTGCTGCATGTTTTAACATTGAAATCGGTATGCCTATTATTCTTCTCCAAAACATAAATCCATTATGACATTGCAGCAGTACCAGAATTTCATTGAAAAAGGTGATGAACATTGTCATTGAAGCTACAGTAATAAATGGAAAATTTACAGGAGAAGATGTAATGTTGCTAGCATGCCAGTGATCTCCACAGATATGCCATTCAAATTCAAAGTTTACAGTGCGATTCACATTTGTAATGCCCATCAACAAATCACAGGGACAATCACTTCTAGTTTGTGGACTAAATTTGGCAACTCCATGCTTTTTGCAGACACAGCTGTATAGTCACCTTCTGATTTACTTGTGTTCACTCCAGGTGGAGAAACAAAAAAAAATATTGTGTACCCTGAAACCTCCCTCCCTCCCTTCCCTGTCCTCTTTTGTCCTACCATGAAAATAAGGAATGGGGATATCCTCCCTCTCCCCACCCTCTTTTGTCCTACCATGAAAACAAGGAATGGGGATATCCTTTGGAGCAGCGGCAACTAGGACACAAGGGTCCTGGAGTGAAAGTTACTATGCTGTGACAATGAAATTTACTTCATTGAGAAAATCCTACTTTCACACTTGAACGATGCTCACAGTTATTAAGAAAACAACATAAATAGGCATTAGCCACATTACATAATAACACATTCCAGTTTTCAGTTTAATTCAACAAGACGTGACCAATCAGGGTTCATAAGTTACAAGCAGCACAAGCTGCCTTTAAAACAAATGACACAGGCTGACAATAATCCAGATTCTACTGGCCTTTCATTATTAAATAAGTACAATAGAATAAGACTTTTAATATTCCCCATAGTTCTCAGCAGTCTCATCTAAAAGGATAATTTATGATTCTCAGTTCCTATTGGCACTGCTGCTCTATGGGAATAATCACATAAGCCATAGCATAATTCAAATCACTGATGGCTCTAACAGTCTACGTATGTTTCACAACACCAAAATGCTAAAAATTTAATTGGCATGTAGCCATCTTAAAACACTTAACTTGACTTCTGTGCTTGAACTGGCAGTAGCCACTTAACTTGCAAGCTACATACAGTAAAAAAGAAGCTAAATTTACCAATGATCTAAAGACTGTGAAAACAGATAAAACATGGAGTTTAACTGGCCGCTTATTCGCCTTTGAATTCACAGTTTGAATCAGCACTACCCATACATAACACCAATGATTTTTTTTAAAACAACTTCACAGCTCTAGCTGCCACCAAACTAAGCAGGTTAACAATTTTCATGAGCAATGACAGGTGCTTGGGAGTTTCAGTTCAAAGCACTAATGAAGCTAATCATCTAAGACGACATTCTAAAACATAGGCCTCGATCAGCACAGCACATGAAAACAGTACTTATATTAACCAGTGCCTTTAGCACTGATGACACGCTGTTGCATGTAAGTCCAGCCAGTCACAAGAAATGATATGGACACTAGCTGCTTGATACTTTATCAGAGATAAGGTTATGGCCTGTCAGTGAATAATCCCCCAAATCCTGCAACATAACAAGGGGAACATTTAAAAAGTATTCAATGATAACAGTTTAAACATAGAGGTGAGATTGAGGGCTAGACATAAACCATTTTACTGCCACAAATCACTCTAAAACAACGCATATGGCAGTGCTGCCAGAACATGTTAAAGATGGCCATAAGAATAATAACAGCCACTCACATATCAACCAATAGCTCATATGCAAAATTTCCTGTGCTAAAATAGTTCACCAGCCTATGTCAGTCCCAGACGTTTAACTTGAAAAATATCAGAAATAACAACCACTGGACTACTGCTACAACAACACAACAGTCAGTTTCATGGACCTTTAGCCACTGTGCATTTTAGATGTTTTTAAGCACATAATAAGTTTAAGTACATAGGAAATGGCTACTGCATTCAAAATAGTCTTAGCCCAGATGTACAATGCCCATCAATTTTAGTCACAATACTTTACCCCCCCCCCCCCCCCCCCCCAGTCGTTCATGTTTCTTTCGTGATTTCATATGTGGCACCCATGGGGCCCCAAGCTATTGCAGCCCATTCTTCCTTCCCGGGCTGCATTTCCTTCCCCACACCTCTCCTTCCCCCCCCCCCCCCCCCCCCCCCCCCAATCCTCGCTCCTTCCCCACTGCCCCCTCGTTACCCTCTCTCTGTGTTCTTACTTATGTCAGCCTTGCTATCCACCTGATTTTCTGTATTCTGTGTGGTTTTGGTCTCCTTGCCTTTTCTCTTCCATCCTTCCTTTTTGGTATTTTTGGTCCCCTTTTGGGGTTTGACCTCCATTTTTAAATTTTCTGTTCATAGTGTTAGCCATTTGAGGAAGAACTCACCCCCTAGCGTCTATTGTGTGGCTTCCTCCCCCCCCCCCCCCAATCCTTCCCCACCATAGGCCCCCTCCACCCTGCTAGGTCACCAGCATGAGTAGCCAGTCCATTTGGTGGGGCTGTTATGTATCCGTCTGGCTGAGCCCCCTGACAACACAGGGATCACACTTCTGATACCTGAGCCTATGTATGCCTGGCAGTGGTTGCTTGTCACTCTGGAGCACTGGAACTCCTGGCAGTGGTCACTATTCCAGACGGCTCTTGCTATGGCTGGGTGTACCCATGGGAAGAGCCTCTGATAGGAGTGGGCAGTATTAGGGCTGATGCTTTGCTATGAAAAGTATCAAGCTTCACAAATCTGGCTGTTGTTTTACAACTGTCTTTTCAAGTGGCAACAGTTCATTGAATGCTGCTTTTTATGACCTTTTCGTCCCTGGCTACACCCTTGGAGGAGGGCCAGGTTTGCTGGCTTGGGGTGAAACACCTTCCTCGCACCTGGTTTGTACAAGGACAGACTGGGACACATTCACCACCACAAAGCCGTTATTTTTTGTGGAAAATATCGAAGATGGATTTGGCAAAGTGGAGTCTCTCAGTAAGATGCGGTTGAGTTCCCTGTTGATCAAAACTACTTCTGCCACCCAGTCTGCAGTTCTTCATGCTTGTGACCATCTTGATGATATCCTATTGCCCATTACATCTCACCAGTCTTTGAATACGGCATGTGAGGGAGATACCCTCCCAGAGATGGTCAAGGTTGTGTGTTATCAGTGTGACATGAAGCCTTATGTCCCCACCACTCATGAGTTGCTTTTGGTGCTTGTGTTTTGGGCATGTGTCTTCCCACTGTATGGTGGATCCTCTATGTGGTGACTCTAGACACTCACTACATGATGGTAGACCCTGTGTTCCGCCACCCGTATGTGTTAATTGTCATAATCATCACTCTCCACGCTCACCATATTGCCCAGCTTATAAGAGAAAAAGATGGTACATGAGTATAAGTCCTCATCAGAAATTTTACCAACTTCAACCTGTGTCAATCATGTCTACTTTTGCCTCTGTTTTGTCCCTTCCCCCTCCTCCCTCTCCCTTACCCCAGTCCCATCACCCTCCCCTCTCTCCGTCCCCTGTTGTTCCGAGCAGCTGGGTGCTGCTCCCTCTCCTCCGGTGCTGCTCCCTTTCCTCCGCTGAAGGAGTGCCCCCCTTCTTCGGCACCTGTCGGTGACGGGTCTCCCTCCCAAGGCCCCTCCCCCTCTGGTGTCTCTCAAGCCGGAGGTCTACTGCCACATCTTGCCCATGGGACACACAGTCTGTGCCTCCCAAGGTTGCCCGCTTTCTTTCGGTTCGGGATCTTGAAGAAGCCTGCTCTCCCTCTGTGTCCTGCCCTCCTCAGCCTGTGAAAGAGAAGACAAAGAAACACAAGTCGCAGGACAACGCCTGTGTGGTGCCTCCAGAGGTGCCATCTCCCCCCTCGCAACCAGAGTCTAACCTCTTATTCATGGATATCATCCCATCCTTGTTGGTGACAGATGGTGGCCCTGTGGCATGATTGCCTCCAGCCCGTTCACCTCCTGTTTTTATACCCAGTCCATGCTCATTCAATGGAACTGTAATGGATACCGCTGTAACCTCCAAGAGTTGCAATCCCTTATTGCCTTTTACTCTTCAGCTTGTGTCATTCTCCATGAATCTCATTTTACTGATGCTCACTCACCAACCCTTCATGGGTTCAGTGCTTTCTGTTGGAACTGGGTCGGCCCTTTGAGGTCTTCCAGTAGCATCTGTACATTGGTCCGTATGTATATTGTTAGTACATGGATCCCACTTTGTATCCCATTGGAAGCAGTTGCTGTCCGGGTCCACTTGGACTCTGCAGTCATGGTTTGAAATCTCTATCTCCCTCGTAAAAGGCCACCTACATCTGTTACCCTAGCTGCCCTCCTTCAGAAACTGCCCCCTCCATTTTTCCTTGTTGGTGGTTTTAATGCTCATCACTATTTGTGGTACTGTGCTTTTTCATCTATTCAGAGGCACCTCATTGACCAGTTTGTTGTGGACTGCAACCTGTGACTTCTTAATGATGGTTTCCCTACTCATTTTAGTGCTGTATATGGCACTTTCTCTGCCATTGATTTGTCACTCTCTTCCTCACCCCCTTCTTCCTTTCTTACACTTGTCACCACACAATGACCTCTGTGATAGCGACTGCTTCCCTTTGATTTTCTCATTCCCTTCGCACCTTTTGATGACTACGTTACCTCTCTTGGCTTTCCACAGTGCTGATTTGCCTCTGTATATCGCCCAGGTCATTTTTCGACCATCTCTGCAGGTTGCATTGATGAAGTCGTCCGTGATCCATCCGATAAGGTAAATCTACACTGTCGGCATTGCTGTTCCTCACTTCACATGCCCCATTCCCCATTCGCCATTGGCTAATTCTGTGGTGGAGCACAGCCTTTGCCGCGATTATCCATAATCGTCGTCATGCCTCGCAACATCTTAAATGGGACCTGTCCTCCTCTGGTCTTAGTACCTTTAAATGTCTTCGCACCAAATCCTGTTACTTAATCAAATAGAGCAAGAAGGTGTGGTGGAAATGGTTTGTCTCCTCTCAGGGTCTTGTGTCCCTTTGTCACAGGTGTGGCTGCACTCCAAGGTTGTCAGTGGCAGTCCTCCGTTCTGAGCCTTGCTCATCCAGGACGCCTTTGTACAGATCCATCAGTTCTTATGGAACACCTCGCAGCCCATTTTGCGACAACTTCCGTGTCAGCCTTGTATCCAGCTGCCTTTCTCCTCTGGAAACAGCAGGTTGAAGCTTCCCACATATATTTTCCCTCTTGTCAGACAGAATCCTACAATGATCCTTTTACTGAATGGGAACTTCTTCTGGCCCTCTCTTCTTCCCATGTTTCAACACCTCAATCCTCCACAACAATATCTCCTCTAGGTGTTTAACCATATTTGCCTCCAAAACATTTTCCCCTCTCAGTGGAGAGGCAGTATTGTGTTTCCTGTCCCTAAGCCTGGCAAGGATCTGTCATCCCTTGATAGTTACATGCCAGTCAGCCTGACCAGTGTCTGTTGTAAGTTACTAGAACAAATGGTGGCTCAGATCAATTGGATCCTTGATTCTTAAGACCTTTTATTACCTTACCAGTGTGGCTTTTGGGAGGGACGGTCTCTGATCAATTATATGTGACAAACCACAGTTCGGCAGACCTTTTCTCAGTGCTGCCATCCTGTCACAGTTCTCTTCAATCTTCGTAAGGCCTAGGACACAGCTTGGCACCATCACATCCCCCTCACGGTGCAGGAGTGGGTTCTTCGGTACCCCCTTTTGATTTTTATTCACCAGTTCCTGTCCCACCAGTTGTTCAGAGTCAAAAGCTGGCACTGTTTTCAGCTCTCCACATACCCAGGAGAATGCCATTCCACAGGGCTCCTTATTAAGTATCTTTCTTTTTGTCATGGCCTCTGCCAGACCATTGGTCATCCGTGCTCTAAATGTGGATGATTTCTGTATTTGAACTAGGTCCCACCCAGTGGCCTCAGTGGAATGACAGGGTGCCATCCAACACACTTCCATGTGGACATCCTCACACATTTTTCAATTCTCTCCCCTTAAGCTGACAAGGGTGCATTTCTGTCGCCGTACTACAGTCCATCCTGATCTGGAGCTCTACCTCGACACTCAACACCTGACCATGGTCCCCCAGTTCCATTTCGTGGGTCTTCTTTTTGACTAAAAGCTTACTTGGTTGTCCCTTGTCTGACGTCTGAATGTTGGCTGTTTTCGTAAACTCATTGTTTCGTTATCTGAAGGTTGGCTACTTTCGTAAACTCAATGCTCTTCACTTCCTTGCCCACACCTCTTGGGGCCCAGATTGTGCATCCCTTCTCCGCCTATCCCGGGCATTATTTCTGTGTTGTCTGGACTGCGTTTATTAAGTTTATGGATCAGCTGCCCCTTCCACGGTGCTCCTCTTGCACCCAGCTCACCATCATGGTATCCGCTGAGTCACCGGTGTCTTTTGCACAAGCCCTCTTGATAGTCCTGTGGTTGATGCTGGGATTCCTCCTCTTTTCATTCGGTGGTCCCAGCTCCTGGATTCGTGTGCCATCACTATCCACTCTTCCCCTGCTGACCCCTCCTATTCTATTCTTTTTGTGAGTTCAGCCATCGCCCACCTGCTGCCCACCCTCGGGTAGGTTTACTGGTTGGGCTCTGCCGTACTTCTCTCTACCATGACTTCCATCTTCCCTCTGTGTCCCCTCCCCACATTCTCACCTGACCACTCTCCCTCGGTTAGTTACTCAGCCCCAGATTCGGATGGATTTCTTCTGGGGACCTGAAAGCCTCCGTAGCTCCAATGGTGTTCCGTTGTTTGTTCCGAACGTTCTTACGGAGTTTCAGGATGCCATTGTTTTTTACACCAGTGGCTCTAAATCTACTGATCACGTGGGATATGCCTTCATGTTGTATCATGATGATGGTATGGTATGGTATAGTGTGAGTACCAGTTCGGGTCAGAGGTGGTCCTGCTGGTCTACCATGTGTGGCCTCTCTGGGGCACCCTCGCTGTACCTGTTTCCACTCATCCCTCTCCTGTTCTTTCCTTTGTCTGCTGCTCTGACATCCCTTTCCCTCTCTGTTTGTGCAATAATCCCTTCCCCTTGACTGGACTGTGCTGCTTGTGTTGTTCCTCCATTGATTTCTGCCATCTTTGATCATGGGACCATTGACCTCGCTGTTTGGTCACCCCCCCCCCCCCCCCCCCTTGCCCCCCCACCGAGCAACTAACCAACAATGCTTTACATCTGCACACTAAGAAACAACTCTGGAGCACTGGAGCAACCCAAGACAGCCACATTTCTAGCCAAACCCGCACAAGATTCTGCACAACCTGAGTCTTTCAGCGCATGACAGCATGAGTTTTGTGTAAAATAGCTGATAAATCCTCCAGGAACGATACTTGATGTTGATGTTACCGTGTGTGTAGCAGTAGTATTTTCGGCTCCGCACTCCAAAACCTTTGGGACACCAGCCACAGTGGCTTGTTTCGTCCTGGCTAAACAGCACTGTGCCAGGCCCCGGTGCTCTCGATGTTGGTTAATTCACTCGTGCCCTCCATCAGTCCACAGCCCGGTTTCGCTGTGGCATGTCACATGTTGTGTACTGACTCGTCTGCTGGTCGCTGTGCTTCTTCCTCTCACTTCTCCTTAAAACTCTGTCCTCGTGACCTCACACTCTGTCTAGTCACGCTGCAACTATCACTGATGCGAGTCGATAGCCAAAGAACTCAATGGCATGCATCATACCCAAAAGCACTTCGATAAACACAGCTTAAACACAACACTTTCTTTGAGGGGCATTGCAGCACATGCTGGGTACTTGATAGTTACAAATAAGTTCTAATATTTAGAGGCATTACTTGTAGTTTCTTGACAGCATTCAGAGTCCATGAATAAGCTTTGTTTGCAAAATATGATAGTTGTTAAGAAACATTGAACTTATTGCTAGAGCCTCAAGAGAATTAAATAGGATTGTTATCTTAAATACGTTATGCCCCTGCCATGAAAGTGACTGCTAAGCTTAATTTGCATCTCAAGAAAAAAATTTCTGATGAAAATAGGAAATGGAAATTGTATAAACAAAACATTAAAGGTAAACCTGTGATTGACAGACACTTTCCATCACAGCTGAATGCAAGGAAAAGGCTTCAATTATTCAGCTAGCACAAAACCTGGACAACTGACAAATGAAATGTGTGACATGTTCTGATGAATGTACTTTCACACTATTTGGTATATATACATGTACATCTGTACTCCACAAGCCACCTTATAGTGTGTGGCTGAATGTATTTTGTGTTCCACATTTTACTGTTCCAGTTGTGAATGGAACTCAAATGGATTTGATATTCAAAAATGGAAACCTCAAGTTAGAGAGAAATTCTTTTTGTATTCACAGTTGCATAATCTCACTCCACTTTCCTTTTTAAAGACAAGCTTTTTGTTTGTATACCTGTGAGCAAGATGTCTTTAGTGACTAATGTTGCAGTGTACATTTTTGACAATAGAAAGAAAACATCAGTGGACATATTTACATTCTGAGAGGAAGTGTACAAATTGGTCCTTTTTCCAAATGTGGGGCTTGATGTACAATTTATAGCAGTCGTGGTATACGTATCACAACTTTTTATTAACTAGTTTGGTCACAGAGTTCAATAGTTAATTAATATGTGACATTTTTAACTCTTTCTTTTATCCATATTGGATCTTCAGTTTTGCCAGGTTATACAAGCCTATTAATCACTCACTTCAGTCAGTACCCTTGTTTGTTGTAATTTGCTTTTCTGGTGTGGAAGTACAGGATACTGAATGTTAATTTCCCATTACATTTTGGAATTAATTCAGTCTGTCATTGGTTAGCATGTACTTTGTGCTATATTTGTGCCTAGAGTTATTATAGAGGGATCTTTGCATGGTTAAAAATTATTTACTCTGTTGTATAACAAAAACGTTGCCTTGATAGTAACAGTGCTTCATGTAATGATTTCCAGTTGTAGAATTTTTAAAAATGTTTCAGTAAAGTCTTTTTGAAGGATTTCAAGTGGATTTGATTTTCATGTGAATAAATAAAAAAGAATCTTACCTTTCATATTCAAGCACTGAAAAATACTATTTTTATTCACAGTTACCCAAGGACAAACTTTGTTTGTAGTGTATAGGGGTTAACAAGAAATTTCTAATGAGTCATATTAATTAAATATTTTGCCTTTTTTGTGATCCCCTTGTGTGTTACTACAGAATTTGTCATAAACAGGAACAAAACTATGATACAGTTTTAATTAATGATTCGAAAGAAGAGAAACCTTATTTATAAAACAGTTTTTCAGATAAAACATAGTGCAAACAATTGTATGCAAAATAAGGTTTTTGAAACGAAAAAGAATGGTACCAGAACTTTTAAAAGAAAAGGTGCACATGTAGTTGAGTGTGAGTAAGGCAGTGTAAGAGATAAAAGTTCTGGGTGCATTGATTAAATGTGAGGTAATTCTGGTTTCTTTTCGTTTTTCCTGCCTTCCTTTTGCTCTGATGTTAATAAATTCTACCAACTGTGTACTGTTTAAACAAAAAAGTTTTTTATGTTTCTAGGAGTATCCGTATGTCCTCCTCCATCCCCATCACCAATGCCGGCACAAATGGCACCCCCAACATGTCCATCAGCGTCTCAACAGAAGCCATTAATGCCCCCACGCTTGGGCACACCTGCCCCTCAGGCCCCACCACCCCAAACTCAGCGACCTCAGATGGCACCACAGCAGCCTCCACATAATCATCAGCAAGCAGCAGTAACAGCAGTGCCACCACCACCACCTCCGCTGCAGCAACAGCAAATGCAGCAACAACAGCAACAACCACCACCACAACAGCAACAACAGCAACCGCCGCAGCAGCAGCAACAACAACAGCCACAGCAGCAACAACAACAGCAGCAGCAACAACCACAGCAGCAGCAGCAGCAACATTGTGGCCCTGGAGGTCAGCAGAAGCAAAACAGGGTCACATCGGTACCACGACCGGTGGGCATTGATCCACTGCTTGTCCTTTCTGAGCGTGAGAACAGGTAAGGAACAATATTTTTGTAAGCTGCTGCACTGAAAGTGTAAAAATGGAGTTACTTTAGCCAGTAATTAGTCTTGTATGTTGTGGACAGCAAAGGTGTATTTCAAGAAATTACAAAATTGTTCATTATATTTTTGTGTGAGCTTGGTAGTGAAGTATTGAATTGCTGCACATGAGGTTCCTGATTTTGATGGTGGAATGAGTGATGTATATCCCTAAACCATCAGATGGTATCAAAATTTTGAAAATTAAACTGAGATCCATTCTTAAGATCTGTGTTGAATCTAAATTTCAGATATATTTTGTCTTCACATTTGAGTATGTGCAGGGATTCCAAGGGCACAGGATACATTTGTTATTTTGTAAAACTGGTGAACAGAAGATGGAAGAGAGATGAGCTCTGGAATTAGTAACTAACTTTGTTTTTTCCTCTCTGAAAATGCAAGACAGGTGCAAGTAATTAGGAAGTTGCATTTTTGCATCATAGTCCACTGCAGCGTCCAAAGCTTAGGAATGGAACTCAGAGTTATCCAATTGGTAGTGGAGTCATTATTCTCATCCATAACATCAGACAGCTTTCTCTTGTTTATGTTATAACTGTCTCTAATTGACAAGGTACTATGTACACTATGTGATCAAAAGTATCCGGACACCTGACTGAAAATGACTTACAGGTTCGTGGCACCCTCCATCGGTAATGCTGGAGTTCAGTATGGTGTTGGCCCACCCTTAGCCTTGATGACAGCTTCCACTCTTGCAGGCATATGTTCAATCAGGTGCTGAAACGTTTCCTGGGGAATGCCAGCCAATTCTTCATGGAGTGCTGCACTGAGGAGAGGTATCAATGTTGATCAGCGAGGCTTGGCACGAATTCGGCGTTCTAAAACATCCCAAAGGTGTTCTACAGCAGGCTGTTCCAGCTTGTCGGCTCCGTTGTGAGCCGCGAAGCGCTCCCTGCTCCAGGGAGCCGTGTTGGTCGCTGTGACCATTCAAGTGGGCCGGCACATGGCACGGCTGGCTGAGGCAGGTGGCAAGGCAAGCGTTTTGATGTGCCAGCTGTGTCTTACAAGATCGACAACCTCATACTCTTAGCTGCTAAGACGTGGTGACATGCTACATCAGGAAATACGATGTTCAGGAAATAAATAAGAAACAACTGTTTTACAAGAAATTGCATACTAAATTTATTGGGCCTCTTTAGCTTGATATTTTATTTTCATTACAAGATCGGAAATATCAGGCATCAAAGTGTTCACAGCGTTAATGCGGAGGTTGTCCTTCATTGTTGCATACTGAAGAAACGATTGTTCGTTACTTTTTACTCTTTTCATTGCTGAGAAAAGCTGCTCACAACAATACATAAATCCAAACATGCACATGATCTGAGCGGCATTGTTCTGAAGCTTGGAAAGTGTTTTTTGCTGTGCTGAACAATACCATTGTGACAAATCCAACGTGTTGTAGTACCTCCCTTTCAACAAAGTTGAATTTTGCAAATCAGTAATCTCCAATTGAAGTGACGATGACAAGTCATCGGGGGAAACTGGAAAAGGAGCGCTGAATGTGGTGTCACCGCCAGACACCACACTTGCTAGGTGGTAGCCTTTAAATCGGCCACGGTCCGTCAGTATACATCGGACGCGCGTGTCGCCACTGTCAGTGATTGCAGACCGAGCGCCACCACACGGCAGGTCTAGAGGGACGTCCTGGCACTCGCCCCAGTTGTACAGCCGACTTAGCCAGAGATGGATCACTGACAACTACGCTCTCATTTGCCGAGATGATAGTTAGCATAGCCTTCAGCTACGTCATTTGCTACGACCTAGCAAGGCGCCATAGCATTTGATATTGAGATTATAACATGTACCGTCAAGAGTGATGTACACCAATTGTGGATTAAAGTTAAGTATTATATCAACTACGTACTTTATTTGCTACTATTAATTCCCTTAACTGTTCCAGACCTCATGCCAGTCAGCGTGTAATTAAACGCGTGCATTTCGGCCTCCTCTAGCAACACAGTGTTGGCTCTTCTGCCAACACTTCACTGAACACCTTAAGTTCCATTTCCAAACTAGTGAGGTCTCGGAATCGTGTTCCAAACAACGTGATAAGCTGCTTTAACTTTGCTTGTTAATCGCCGAAAGTAGTACCTTCAGGTAGTTTTAAAGAAGCAAGATGATTGAAGAACGTTAAATGTCCATTACTCATCTGCCTCTCAAATAAACGTAACTTTTCCATGAATGCTTTGATCTGGCCGTGCATGTCAACGATTAGCTGCCCTTTGCCCTGCAATGACAGATTTAAATTATTCAGATGCATAGTTATTTTATATCTTTCAGACAACGCATTTCTTCCCCTTTAATTTCGATAAAAAGGGATATTTCCTCATTAATGGCAAAGAAAACATCAAGAACTTTTCCCTGACTCAGCCAACGAACTGTAATGTGGTAAGGTATATCCCCATACTCCGCTTCCATATCTTTCAGGAATCCTTTGAATTGGCGATGATTCATACCCTGACGCCATACAAAATTCACACACTTTATGACATCTTTCATTACGCCACCTAGCTCTACTGTTTCAGCACACAGTGCCTCTTGGTGAATAAAACAATGAAGAGTCAAAATGTCTTTCCCGAATTCGGCCATGAGTTCATTTTTCAAATGAGAAGCAAAACCTTGGGTGACGCCCGATCATTTGTGGTGCACCATCTGTCGCTACAGAATGGACTTTATCCCACGGCAAATTCATATTGTCCACTGATTCACAAATAGCTTCAAAAAGTGTCACGTCCTGTTGCGGTGTAATCAAGTGGTACCACATCCAAGAGTTATTCAGTTACTTGCAGCTTCATGTTGACACCATGCACAAAGACTGCCAGCTGAGCACAGTCCGATATGTTGGTGCTTTCGTCAAGCGCTAGCAAAAATGCAAAAAAGCTCTCCGCCTTTTTCCTGAGCTGTGTCTCTAAATCCGCTGCCATGTCCAGGATTCGACGAGACATTGTTTGCTTTGACAGGAAAACCCCTTCAATTACCTGCACCTCCCTTGGAAACAAACATTCTGCAACTGCTACCACACACAATTTTACGAGTGGTCCCACTGAAAACGGCTTGCCACTCGTCGCAGTGATGTGAGCGACCCTGCAGCTTGCTCAAATTGAAGATTCAGTAGTGTTTTCTCCGCTCTCATTCACCTGAAAATTATAAATGCATTACAGAACATGAACTATGTTGCATGTTTTGATACCCTCCATATTACGAAACCGTTTTTAAACTTATGTCTCCTGGTATGTCGTTCTTAAGCCTGGCTACCAGTTCTCTGCGTGCAACGCCTTCTACCTGATGCCGTTGGATATTGTACCTCTTCGCAGAATTAAATACTTTATGACATACAAGACACTGCGGACGTCCACCCCTCTCAATGAATAGAAAGGTATCCTCCAATAGAGGTACAGGGCTCCCGTGGCTAGTCATAGCTGTCATTGAACATGGATTATTGCATCAGTTGCGGCTGCATGCGGCCAGGGGCAGTGAGTTCGCTTTCCCCCTCCACACAGGTTCTGAGCTGCCACAGTGAGCGCTCCGGAATGCTCCAGCTCCCTGGAGCTCGGTTGGAACAGCCTGTTCTATAGGATTCAGGTCAGGACTCTGTGCAGGCCAGTCCGTTACAGGGCTGTTATTGTTGTGTAACCACTCTGCCACAGGCCATGCATTATGAACAGGTGCTCGATCGTGTTGAAAGATGGTATCACCCTCCCCGAATCGCCCTTCAACAGTGGGAAGCAGGAAGGTTCTTAAAACATCAATGTAAGCCTGTGCTGTGATAACTGCTATGCAAAACAACAAGGGGTGCAAGCCCCCTTCATGAAAAACACGACTACACCATAACACCACCGCCTCTGAATTTTACTGTTGGAACTACACATGCTGGCAGATGACGTTCCCAGGCATTCGCCATACTCACACCCTGACATCGGATCACCACATTGTGTACCATGATTTGTCACTGCACACAATGTTTTTCCACTGTTCAGTTGTCCAGTGTTTTTGCTCCTTACAACAAGCGATGCGTCATTTGGTATTTACTGGCGTGATGTGTGGCATATGAGCAGCTGCTCAACTGTGAAATCCAAGTTTTCTCACCTCTCGCCTAACTGTCATAGTACTTGCAGTGGATCCTGATGCAGTTTGGAATTCCTGAGTGATGGTCTGGATAGATGTGTGCCTATTACACATTACGACCCTCTTCAACTGTCAGCGGTCTCTGTCAGTCAACAGATGAGGTCGGCCTACACGCTTTTGTGCTGTGCATGTCCCTTCATGTTTCCACTTCATTATCACATCGAAACAGTGGACCTAGGGATGTTTAGGAGTGCGGAAATCTCATGTACAGATGTATGACACAAGTGACACCCAATCACCTGACCACATTCGAAGTCCGTGAGTTCCGCGGAGTGCACCATTCTGCTCTCTCATGATGTTTAATGACTACTGAGGTTGTTGATTGGAGTAACTGGCAGTAGGTGTCCGGATACTTTTGATCACGTAGTGTATTATTTTGGTCAGGATTGAGATTAGAGGGAGCTAAGGGGAAGTGCTGTGTGACTCAGTGTGGAAATTGGTGTCTCCAGTATGGAATTAGAAGCAGGTGTAATTCAAAATTGTGAAGAGAACTAAAATCTGTTGAGATTCTACCAGGATGGAGAAAAGCTATGTGAAGTTAAAGCATGGAAGTATAACAGAGAACGTGTAGAATGGGAGCAGTGGGTCTGACAAGTAAATGTTAAGGAGTTTGCCCAGAATGAGTATTTTATTATATGAATGATTGATTTTCAGTATGTTTGGCTAACTGATGGTGCAGCATTTCAAGTGGTGGTTGTGAGAGAGGCGAGTTTAGACAGTGTAAATTATTGTGTCATGTAAGAACTGAAGTGGAGGCTCATTATTTACATCTCCATTAGCTTTTGCTGTTATTACAGTTGGGACTTGAGACAGTAAACCTGAAACACAAAAATTTGTTTATGCTCTCAGATATAACTGGAACAGTTTTTTCAATTATGTGATACTCTCAGATGTAATGTGCTACAGCTAGTGTTGATGAGGTGTTTCAGCATATGGAAATAAAAAGTCGTAACTTGCAAGCATTGAAAATCTCAGTCCAGTGTATGAACATTGAAAGTTTTCCATCCAGTTCGAGAAACTTTTCAGGGCACATATCAACAGTTTTTGGAGAATTGTATGGCCCTTGTCGTGTGAGTGGTAGCACATATGGTTACCCGGAATAATTCTTTTGGCAATTACAATGTAGTGGAACTGGTGGCTCTTGTGGTGAAATGTGTTAAAAAAAGTTACAAGTTGAACAAAATATCTAGTGCACCATGACAATGTGAAATCTCATATGGTAAGAATACCAGAGCAAGTCCACTCAGTATACACTAGTAGATTACATTAAAGCAACTATCCTCGCTATGTTTCCTTCCAGTTAACAACCACATTTTACACATTTAGACAGAAGTCACAAATAAATGACAATAATTGTTAGTCGACCGTGATATTGTTGCACCTGGGAGTGAGGGCACTTTGATCAGCTTATCGTGGGTTTTTATCATGATATTTCGTGAGGATATGCTGAACCACTTGATAGTATAAGCACAGCTGACTTAAAACCATTCACAATGAAATGAGTTTTCCTTAGTCACTACCGTACTTGTTTACTGTAAGGTCACAGCATGTTTCCAATAGTGGCAATGCAAGGTCAAGTGCAATAATAACAATAATAATAAAAACTTTAATTTGTTCACTTGCACTTATTGCTATGTATCTATCAGATTGTTTCAAAATGAATGTTTATATTTTGTGTACTTGTTGGTATCTTTACATGTGTCCATTCCTGCAGCTTGCTGTCTCATTGGCAATAAAGAGGCCAGTTGAAGAACACTGTTAATAAATATAACTGCTCTAAAACAGTCTGTAAATTTGGCAAACTCCTTACTGCAGAAGACAGAAGAAGGACACAACTAAATCTTGTTGTCAGTATTAATATCTTAATTTTTTCAAAGAAAAATTGATGATGCAGAGGATGTTTGATGAAAGAACAGGTCCAATAAATGAGATGAAATGTTCTACCAAAGAAAGTAATAAACTCCTCCTCTTTTTTTGAATTTTTGTGGGTATTAGTTATGTGCTATGAGCTTGTTTGACATGACCGCCGGCTCTGCAATAATACTATGTGGTTGAATAATATATGATCTAAACAAGAATTATATTGTAGTTTTGAGACACTGTTTCATTCAGTAGCTTGTGTGTAAGCTGCTATTAATTTTTTCCTTCTCTATTTCTCAGGGTAGCAAATCAAATATACATGCGTATACAACAGCTCATCAACTTGCCACAAGATTTGCCAGAGGAAATTAAAATAAAGGCAGAAATTGAGTTGCGTGCATTACGAGTTTTAAATTTTCAGAGACAATTGAGAAGTGAGGTATGGAATTTATTTCATAGTATGCCAAGACAAATTTATTTTAATTTGAGATTATGGCAAATACAATTTTCTTGTACAGATACTTGCTGCCACTAGAAGGGACACTACTCTTGAGACTGCACAGATAATGAAGATGTACAAACGTACCAAAAGACAAGGTTTGCGGGAGGCACGAGCAACAGAGAAACTGGAAAAACAACAAAAATTGGAAGCAGAGCGGAAGCGAAGGCAGAAACATCAGGTATGTTTTGTGAAATTTGTTGGGTAACACTGATGGTATTATTTAATTGGGATGTTAAGCTCTGTGTTAGCCATGAAGATTTATTTTACAATGAGAATTTTTTAGTATTTCTTTTGGAATACTGTCTGCAGATGGACATTGATACAAAGTTAGTTATGTAGACCTGTGTAAACTTTTTGTTATAGAAAAATGCTAACACAATATGAAAGGAAACTGCAGCTTTTGTGTATTCATTGCCCTAACAATCCTTGTGATATCTACCAGTTGTCTTTCTCCTACCCTCCAGTGAAACAGTTTCTCTGTTCTATTTTCAGCTGTCTCCCTTATTTCTTCATTTCTATCTTTTTCTTTTTTCTTCCATTGCCATTTCCATTGCTTGTTATTGTCTTAAGGCAAGACATAAATAACAGTGCGGCTAAAATTAATCAAAGTTTATTCATCCAAATATAAAGGAACAACAAACATAGAAGCTGATAGAAGTAAACACTAAAAACATATCTGAGAGAGA
This sequence comes from Schistocerca americana, assembly GCF_021461395.2. NCBI lineage: Eukaryota > Metazoa > Arthropoda > Insecta > Orthoptera > Acrididae > Schistocerca > Schistocerca americana. The sequence continues at coordinate 651,528,369 of NC_060130.1, read as the reverse complement.
GTGCATGCTGTACTGTCCTTATATAGAGCAGGGCTTTGGTAGATGGTACGGTGGCTGCCATGCCATGTGCAGAAGTCCTATTGACCCACTGCAGGCATCCTCTGGTGGCCGGTCTGTGCAGATGCAGTTGGCATATGATTTGCAATGTAGTGTGCCAGTGGCCTGGTGCTGTGGCATGTATCCACGTATTCCGTGCTGGGTTACAGCATCCCTCCCCCATGGGGAAAGGGCACTCCTCCAATGCAGACATCTGGATGACTGACGAAACCCCCACAGCCTCTGTGGTGGGTGACACAGACGTTGATAGCGGCATTGGAAATAGATTCCGGGCTGAAATGGGTGAATAGGGGCACAGGTGGCATGCCCGTGAACACATGCAGCGTCCGCACCCATGAACTATAGCAGAGACGAATGGTCACGAGAGCACTGGTAGCATTTTGATGTCCGGGATCCTGTTGTGGTGGAACAGCACTGACGGCGAAAGCACCAGCCACTGGGCCACAGGCAGCCCAGATGCTGGTGGTGAAAGACCCGACGGTGCCTACCCAGCCTGTGGCAGAATTGCTGATGGCAGCAATGTGGCGCGGGAAAGGTCGGCAGCATGTCCTGGTAGGATGAGGGACAGACTCTGGAGGAGAGGCAGGAGGAGGTGGCACCCACAAGGAGGGCGAGTCCACCACTGCAACAGGGATGCCCCACAAGACCTGGACAGGTGCTGAGGGAGGAGGCAAAGGCGGTGGTGGTCAACCTGTGGGCCTCACCACAGTGCGAGAATGCAGTTGATTGTCATGGTGTGCCACAAGCCCTTACCACTGCGCACCATACAAAAGTGGTGGCCTAAGCAGCTGTGGGTTGTTGCTAGAATCCTTACTGGTTGCCAGAATCCACAGAGCCAGGAGCAGACCATGACGAGTCTTATGCTAATGGTTGTTGGTAGGGAAGCATGAACAGATGCAGAAGGGAGTGTGTGTGTCAATAATGGAGCATCTCTGCATGATTTCGATTCCCCACAGTGTTACCCTGTAGGAAATTGAGAAGTGTGTCAAAGTGTCGTCCATGGAAGAGCCTGCGACAAGCTTCTTCATTTGAATCTGGAATGTGCAGACGAAATGGTCTGCCTCATCATTAGGCTGGGATTGGAAAGGTGAAGCAGTCATGTGATGAATGCCTACCAGGGCACAGAAATCAGGGAAGGTCTGAGACACAAACTGCGGTCCGTTATCTGTCACAAGTGTATAAAGCCATCCTCCAATAGAAAGAAATATGGAGATGGTTGCGGCTGACATGAAAGGACAGTGGATGACATGGAAATTTAGAGAAAGCATTAACAACAAACATCCAGTAAGAACTGGGGAAGAACGCATCAACATGGACATGTTCCCATGGACACTGTGGTTCAGGCCATGGAGAGAGCATCACCAGCAGCTCCGCATGTTGAATAGCACACAAAGATCAGGCTGCCACAAAATATACAATGTTGCCGTCAATGCCAGACCAAAACACGTGCCAACAGGTCAACAACTTGGTATGGGAGACCTCCCAATGATCCTGATGTGCAGTAGCCAGGATCACCACCTTGAGCAATAGCCCATCCGTAGCTAAGATAACACCATCAAATACCGAAAGGTGATGATAAAGGGCAAAATAGTTGCGCAGAGGGTCATAAGCCCTGCACAGATGCCTGTCCAGTCAATCATATTGAATGAGATGAACAACTGGATGCAAAACCAGATCGATAGTGACAGCAGCTGCAGTCTGGGAGACTGTACGTTGCAGGTCAACATCTAAGTGATAATAAATGAGTTCATCTTGGTTAAAAGCAGGATCTTGCTCCATTGTAAGCTAGAACATCACATAGGCATTATTGTGTTATGCAGTAGGCTGAAAACGTATTTCACAGTTGTAGTGCTGGATGTGATGGGCCTCTTTGTCGGGCAACATAGCAGAACAATCAAACAACAAAATCAAGATATGTGGTCAATAATGATGTAGGACTTGCTCTCATACAAGGAATTCAGCGTTTTTGACATGTATGCTATTGGACATTTGGAACCATCCTCATATAGGTGTGGGAGAAGGGCCCTGAGTCTATAGTGAGAGGTGTCTGTAGCCAAAACCAGGTGATGGCTAGGATGGAAATTAGCCCAACAAGGATCAGAATGTGATTTAGATTTTACAAGCTTGGATGCATGTTCACAAGCCGGCATCCGCTAAGAGGGAACATTTCCAGAATAAGATTTTCACTCTGCAGCGAAGTGAGCGCTGATATGAAACTTCCTGGAAGATTAAAACTGTGTGCCAGACCGAGACTCGAACTTGGGACCTTTGCCTATTGCGGGCAAGTGCAAGGTCCCGAGTTTGAGTCTCGGTCTGGCACACAGTTTTAATCTGCCAGGAAGTTTCAAGAGGGAACATTGTTGCAGAGCAACTTGTGAAGGGGATGGACCATCATGGATGCACCTGGAAAGAATTTGTGATAGTATTTAGTGTTACCTAAAAATGCTTGGTCTTTTGACATTTGTAGGACAAGGCAGAGCTGTGATGCCAGCAACATCATGGCATAAAGGCTTAACACCATCCCGAGAAACCTGAAACCCCAAATACTCAATGGACGGCTGGAAAAAGTGTAACTTAGCCAAGTTTCATTTCAACACTGTGGTTTGTAAGAACGTGAAAAAAGTGCATAAATTACGTAAATGCTCTTCCATGGATGCATCCGTAATGCCAATGTCATCAGCATTGTTGATGCACTCCAGAATGGACATCGTCAGTTGTTCCAAAAAACACTGAGGAATCACCGATCAGGCGACGCTGATATTGGCACAACCTAAAGGGTGTGTTAATCATAAAGAGACATTTAGAATCCTTATCCAATGTAACCTGTAAATAGGCTTCAGATAAATCAAATTTTGGAGAAAAACTGGCCCTCAGTGAGCTTAACCCATAATCTGTTCTAACGGGGCAAAGGGTAGATGTCAATGATAGATTGGACATTAATAGAAACTTTAAAGTGCAGAGGTGAAGCTGAGACCAGGTGGCTTTTTTAAGAATCGCTAGGGGCATAGACTACTCACTTGGTGTAATTGACTGTATGATCCCCAGTGGCATCAACCTGTCCAATTCTGATTTCATTTGGTCCTGCAAAGCCACAGTAACAGAGCACACACAGAAAAAGACTGGGAACACAATAGGTTTCAGAATAATGTGAGCTGCAAAATTAGTGGCACAACCTAACCCATCCAAAAAAGAGTCAAGAACTCAGAACACAGAGAATCTAACTGTGGATGAGGGTCCTGGTTTGAAACAAGGTGCACCATATCTGAATTGGAAAAAATCAAAACCATTGAAATCATCCAGACTGAACAAATTGTCGGCGCCAGTATCGTCCACTACTGAGGAAGTCAAGGAATGAACCACAGATTTATACACAGTGGGAGTTGTAAATTGTCCCAAAATTGGAATATGCTGCTTATTGTAACCCACTAAACACTGAGTAACTGGAGACAAAGCCACAATCCCAAATCCACATAAGTTTGTAAATTCTATAAAGTCACAGCTCCACCTATGTCCACTTGTAGTCTGAGCACTTGCACTTCAATAAACAGTTTTGTGTGAGTCGTAAGCACTGGAGATGTACAATTACGTCCACAGGAGGGGGGCCAGGAATGATACATAGACACTATATGTCCTCCTTCCTACAGTTGTTGGAAATTTCCCAGTGCTTTGGGCACTCGACTATGACATGTTGCACAAAACAGTATGGGCAAGATGGGAAGACAGAGTGCTCCATTGCTTGGTGGTTGCTGTTGTTGTTGGCATGGCACTGTCCAATGCAGCGTAGAGATTATGTGTGACCGGCTGGCACATTGTTCTCCCCCTGAGTACTGGCTGATGCCCGATGACCAGGAACAGAAGCCACCAGGGCAATGTCACACCAGGCCTCAATCTGATCACCTGCAGCACAAGATACCTTGAGAGATTGAGGAATATTTAACACTTTAGCCAAAGATGGATTCTCCTACTGCAATACATGTTGTTGCACCTCATTGTTGGTATCCAACGAATGGCAGCATCACAGACCCTAGAACCAGCATAGGAATCATGCTAAGCATCGGTAAAAAACTGACATTTGCTACTGAGGCTGTGGAGTTTGGCTTCCCAAGCCCAGTAGGACTTGTGGGGCTGTTTCTGATAATGACAGAATTCTACACGCACTGCTGAAACATGCATATGTTTACTGTCATAATTTGACAACAACTTACACATTTTGTCGAACAAAAGTGACACAGGTTCCTGGAGTGGAGCTAACTGGCACAACAAATGGTAGATTTGCGGAGAACTCCAAGAAAGGAACAAGACCTTGCACGTGTTTGCATCAGTGACACCAAAAGCGACAAAGTGTTACCAAAGCCGTTTCTTGCGAGCCTCCCAGTCTTCGGCTGCGTCATTGTAAGGCAAATAAGGTGGTGGGTACAATGATGGTGTGGAAGCCTGTGTAGTCAGTGTGGCCGACAAGTTCGTGATAGAAACCATAAGAGCTTGCTGCTGCTCAAGGAGAGACTTGAGCACTCCCTTCATGGACATGAGAACCAGCTAAATAGAGATCACACAGAAGTGAACCCCACACTCATCACCAATTGTGTCATAACACAAGACACAAATAACAGTGTGGCCACAACTAACCAAAGTTTATTCATCCACAAACAAATGAACAACAAACATAGAAGCTGATACAAGTAAATGGTAAGATTACGTCTGGGACTGAATGTTTGCTGCGCTTTCTTATAATAGAGGAGGACTCTGGTAAATGGTACCGCTGCCACCGTGCTATGTGCACAAGCCCGGGGATCCACCACAGTCATCCTCTTATGGCCGGCCTGCATAGACGCCTTTGGTGGACAATTTGAAGTGTAGTGTTCCAGTGGCCTGGTACCACGGCACATATCCGGGTGTTGCATACCAGATTATCGCATTTATTTCATTGCCTCTTTTCTACCCTTTCCATATTATTTTTCTCTTCCTCAGATCATTTTACACCTTACCCAGATTTGATTCCTTAGGCACTTCTGTTGTGAGTATATGATTATTCCCATTTGGGACGAATGTTATAATATGAAAGTTGCTCTTATAATAATGTTATAAGTTCTGACATCATTGTAATAATTACACTTATACTATAGCTACTTATATGATTATTATCATATCTCATTTTCTTTTGTTCACTAACTTATTGAAATAACAACCTAATCTAACTCTACTGGAAAATATAAAATGCACAAATAAATAAGGAAATTGATAGTTTTTGCATTTTATGACATTGTAGATAGTAGTGGCAACAAAAGTGCTCATCTGAAATGTCTTAAGTTACAATAATAATTGATGTTACAGTTCTGAAGGAATTTGGGTTGCGTTGATTTATTTTCTACTGTGAAGTCTATTGTTTAATTGACATAGGGTCTGCAGAATAAAGAAACTTAGTTGATGCATTTGTTGGGGGGGGGGGGGGGGGGGGGTCTTGCCCACTCAATAAATGAGGTCATACTGGTTAATGTTTTGTTGACTGTATCATTATGTCGGACATAGCATTCTAGCAGTAAAGTGTGTGAGCATAAACTGAGAAGTCGCATAATCAAATCTCAGTTGAACAATGGATTTTTCAGTCTTCGTTTTCATCTAGTCTTCACCTCTCAACAATGTGAGAAATTGCCAGAAACAACACAGGGTTCAGATTCCACACTAAACTGTCAGTCCCCTTTCCCTGGTTGAAGAACTGGGGTAGGTAAGGGACATGCAAGTCGCTAGAGTGGCATCCAATGAAAATACTTGCACCGAGCCACTTAGCCACACTAAATTATTATTATTATTATTATTATTATTATTAGTCACAAAGCTCCCAGAGTGGAAAACTCTAAGTAAAGAAGGTTCATTTTCTGTTCTTCTTGTTCTTTTGGTTCTTTTTATGTGCCCACAAGTTTTTCATTGTTTCCGAGAATTTAGCTCTTCTTTCTACGTTCCATGAAAAACTTTCCTTAATTTTCTGCATTACTGTACGATTTGTTTAGGGCATCTGCAGTGGAAACATACTGGTGTGTAGTCCTCTGTGAGTTCTTCTGCAGGAAATTGCACTTAGCACAGGAGTTGGTTGTACCTGTGTTGGTTGGTTGCTTGGTTGTCATTTGATGGCTGCAGCATAAGTCCGAATTGGCAGAATCTGTTCATTTGGCAATTTCGGCTGGTAGTGGAGATTGGTGCTGAAGACCAGTACCCCCCTTCTTCAGCTTTTTCTGTTACCTCCTGATGATTTGGGTCAAGATTCATGCCTACTACCTTTTGTGTCCGATATTTCTGGCTACCATATACTGTTGTAACTCTTCTCTTACTATCTGGCATATGAGAGAGGTGAGCTCATGGTGGTCTTCCACAACTGCTATAGTCACAACATCCAGCAGTTGGTCCCACCTCTTTTGTCCGACTCTCTTTCTGCTGCCTTTCCTCGATTTGCCGGCACAACTTGAGGAATACTTCTGTTGTCCTGACATCCTTTGCGACAAGAGCTTGGAACTTGTCTTCTGAGACTCTTTTCACAAAGTGCGAGATTTTGTCAGTTTATATCGTGTTACAATTCATATTGTGGCACAGGGCCAAAACGTTCTGTATGTCTGACTATGTCATTTCTCTATGGCATTGTGTCGTGTTCTTTGATTATTGACTTTCTGTTGATTGTAACCAAACATTTTCTTCAGTTCAGTCTAGAATTTATGCCATCTGTTGAGCTGTTCTTCATTGTTCTTGAGCCATTGCTGGGCTGTGCCATCCAAGTAAAAGTACGCATTTGCCACACACATCATGTCATTCCAACCATTGTATTTGGTAACTTACTTGAATCCTTTTAGCCACTTCATCAGGTCCTGACCAGCAGCTACAGAAAACACTGACGCATGCCTGATGTGCACCTGGCTTGCTGCTGCTTTGGAATCCATCAGTCTCCTGAATATACAGCTCTTAAGAATAATTTACTGCTTTTATTCTGGTTCCTGTCCATGTAGGCAATGGCTTTTACATTGCCTAATTGGAACCATGGTAATGCAGGTGTTTTGAAATACTAGGCGTGTCTCCACCAAACCATGTCATGTCTAAATGACAATCAAGTTCAAATCTGAAGGCAGGGTCATCAGGGAAGTTAAACACTGAAAGCAAATTTATTTCTGACAAGAACATAAAGCGAGAACAGACTTGATAAATAATTGCTGGTGATTAACCTTGAACTGGCAAACTTCAGCGTGCCTTCCACTGATGCCAATCACTACGCCACACTGCACACACCACAGCTTGCAGTAATATCGACAAGAATTTTTTGACAGACGCATCTTTCAATCATTTAATGTAAACATTTGTTGCCAAGTAGCTTTATTCAACTATCATTTCATTGGTGCTTTTGTTATATCTAAACCATGAGTTATTGAATATGCTTTTCACAGTGAGAGCCTATAAAAATATATTACTGTTCATATCATTGGTAGTTGTCATAATGTAGTGTATAATTTCTGTACTAAGCACCACTTAGTAATCTGTGTAACAAATTTCACTAATTCAGTTTTGTTTAGATCACATGAAAGGACGTAATCATAAGAAACCAAAGTAATAAATAGCAATTTCATATTTATGTATAATAATATTTCTTTCTTTGTCCAGGAGTTCCTCATATCTGTCTTGCAACATGGAAAGGATTTCAAAGAGTACCATCGAAATAATGTAGCAAAAATAGCAAGACTTAACAAAGCTGTCCTAAATTACCATGCTAATGCTGAACGGGAACAGAAGAAAGAGCAAGAACGCATTGAGAAGGAACGTATGCGTCGCTTAATGGCTGAAGATGAGGAAGGATATCGGTAATTTCTATGATCTAATTAGTCTAAAGTGCTGTGAGCTTTATTGTAGAGATTTTTGAATAATTATAATACATTATTTAAGTAAAACAATCTGCTTTTCTCCATTGTAAAGCATGTTCAGTCTAATCACTTATAATGTTTGCAGGAAACTAATTGACCAAAAAAAGGATAAACGATTAGCATTCTTGCTGTCACAGACAGATGAATACATTGGAAATTTAACCGAAATGGTTAAGCAACATAAAATAGAGCAGAAACGAAAACAGCAAGAAATGAAACAGAAGAAGGTAAGTCATAATATGCTTAGAATTATTGGGCGTGGTAAAGGCATCTGTAGAAATTGTCCTTCCACTCACTAATATTATTGTTGTGATTATCATCATCATCATCATTATTATTATTTTATAAAGAACAGTAAAAAATTATCAACACTTTCATCATAAAACGCCTCTCAGATTCTCACATTGCCTTCTACACTTGTAGTTAGTACCACTGTAGTCATGTATGCACCATTCAACACAGACACTTCAATTGCATTCTGTCAGTGACGGTGTAAACATGTCCACTCTGCTAGTAGTTTGCACCATTGAGGAATCACAAGCAGTGACTAAGTTTCTTTTGTTGAAAGTGGTGAAAGGGACTAAAATTAGTAGATTTTGAACTCAATATATGGAAAGTGCAGTGTCACGTAAAAGTGTTCATTTGTGGATCAAAATGTTTGAAACTGATTGGACAAATGTGTCACATGCAATGGGTATGGGACATCTCTTGATGTCCACCACAATCCGAAAGATTCAGCAAACTCAAGAGCTACTGTTGATATGGTAGTGTCTACTTTGAACATAATTCATAGTTCTACCTATCAAAACATCCATGACAAACTTGGCTTCCATAAATTTTCTGTGTGTTGACTACCAAGACAGCCATTCGTGTTGACACCTGCCAGCACTTACGTGACCATTTCATCAGGGAAGGATAGCCACTGGAGATGAAATGTGGGCTCTCCTCTATGAGCCACAATCAAAATGGAAGATTATGGAGTGGAAATGCCCAGTATACCAAAGGAAAGGAAAAGAAAGTTCAAGAATCTGTAAACTGTGTGAAATTTTTTGGAATGTAGCTGGGCCTGTACTAAGAGTATGTGGCAAGTGGAACAACCATCAACAAAGGGTCTTTCAGTGCATTGTTGGAAAGCAAGTTAAAGCTAGTAATTATCAGCAGATGATGAGATTTGTTGTCAAAGAACATGTTGCCATTGCCTGCACAAATATATTTTAGAATGAAAGTTATAGATAATTGTTGACTCTGACTTGCATTTTAATTGTTTTAATGATTTATTTAATTCCTGTCACATGTAAAAGACAGGCACACAAGCAGCCATTGCTGTTACTGTGTTACAGTCGTTGAAACAAGTCTTGGATACTGACAGATCAGCAGTGTCATTTTATGATCTAGTGACAGTATGGAGCCTGCTAGTGGGAGATGGCACAGGAATAGATAGCAGGAGTTATGTTGCTGTACTACAAAACAAAATGCATAGAAGTTGTGTAGCAGTGAGTCTTGTGTATCAAACACCTGCTGTTGTTTTCCTTGGCTGCATCTAGAAGTTATTTTGTGGTTTATTTGATGTGTAGTGGTCTCAGTGTTTATTCAAGTAGGTCTAGGGCAATGAGTAGTGCAAGGCTAACATGTGACGTGGAGGAAGAAAAGTATGCATCACTATAAGGCCACGAATTTGTATTCTCATTGAGAGAGTACTTTGAAGAAAAGAAGCAGAATGTTGAACCCTTATTTTCTGTTGCTCATTTATTGAAACTACTTTGAAAATAATCAAAAACACTGTATAAGGAGTAGGGAAAAAAGCATACAAAATATATTGTGATGAGACTGGCACAACAAATAAATGGACACCAGGAACAATTTGCAGCCAAGGAGGAAGAAAATAACAGCTTTAGATGAATTCCAGAAAGCTTTCAATTATCGTCATATATATTGTCCGAGAAAGGGGCATCCAATAATTCTGAAATTTTGTGTTTTGCCTTATCATCTGGTTAACGGTAGTAAATTTCTATACGGTACAACACTGAAAGACCTAGTGTTCAGTTACTTAGTTGTTAATGGACAACAAATATTTGTCATAATGATACTTATTGTTACATCCTGATGCAGATTTCTACAGTGGTAGTTGATGGTGTGAATTCAGCAATATTGTGTGACAATGAGACTTCAGTCAGTGCCAGTCATTCATTCTGTAAAGTATGAAGTGACAGAACCTCTGATAGGACAATGTATGTCGAAAAATGAGGCTGAATAATTGTGTTGCATAAGGCTTTTTTTAATAAGAAAGTAATTATCGTCAGGTGAATAGTGTAATTTTCTGGAAGGGATTCAAAATTTCCCTTGTGATGAATTGTGTAAGGTCTTCAGTCATTATTGGGATATTTCCCCATATCATTTTGTTGTTAAGCAATGAAAGATGAAAACTTTTATTCAAGGAAATGAGATGTCAATCTCAAAGGAAATACTGCTCAAAACTGTAGCATAAAATAAATCATTACACCAAGCCATCAATGAAACTGAGAAAAGATACAGGCATAATATTGACTGGTTACCTCCCTGTCATTGTCTTTTTGGTATGATTGAAGATGTTTGGATGAAAATGAACTGGAGAAACTGCTTGCGAAACCTGTGCCTTGTGTCACTACTGAGATATTGACGGAAACTGTGAACAGCAGAGCGGGTGTTGACAGGGAGGCAACCAAGAACAGAAGCGTTGTGGAGGCAAGTGTCTGTTGAAATATTAATTATGCATTCGGTATACATGAGTGATAGTTTGAGCAGTGGAGAAGAGAGTTGGTCATTTTTTAAATGCAACTGGAATGAAGTTTTCCTACTACTGTAAATGCAAGACAGCTGTGACTATAAAGGAGAAAGTGCGTGATAGACAGAGCAGACATCTGAGAGTATTTCATGAGATTATAACCATTAACATACTGACTGATATTAAATATAATATAACAAATCAGGGAACAGTCTCTCTCTCTCTCTCTCTCTCTCTCTCTCTCTCTCTCTCTGTGTGTGTGTGTGTGTGTGTGTGTGTGTGTGTGTGTTTTCTAGCTCTGACAAAGATACTACTTCCTCTTTTATGTGCGTGTCTGGTGCCGCCTCAATTTAGTGAGTAGTGTGACCTATTCAGTTATATATTGTATAAAACATCCTGCTGTTCCCATTACTGCATATAACTAATAACTATTAGATATGAAACTTTTGGCAGATTAAAAATCTGTGCCAGACTATTACTCGAACTTCAGACCTTTACCTTTCATGGGCAGGTGCTCTACTGACTGAGCTATCAAAGCACAACTCACAATCTGCCCTTGCAGCTTCACTTTTGTTAGTACCTCATCCCCCTACCTTCTGAACTTGGAAACTGGTAGGTACTTCAGCACAGTAGATAGTGAACTCCTTGTAGCAGTTTTACAAGTTTATCTGTTAGTAATCACTACTGTAAATTTTCTTTACACATGCACTGTCTGAGTGTTCTTGTTTCTGCTCCTCAGGTAGTTGAGGAAGTGCAGTCTGAATGCCATACACCATATCCAGAAACGTTGCTGTGTGGCTGCATGATTGTTTCAATACCAGTTGTTTGTCTCTCGGACAGTAGCTCAATTCAACAATCAGAAAATCAGCAGACAATGTCAGCATTGAATAAGTTTTAAAAAATCTGGAAACCACAGTCTACTAAGAAGTAGAGAGTCTGGATTTTCCATTGTTATATTAATTGATTCATATGAGTAAGAATACAATAACAATAATAAAATTAACACTCAGATTTAAGGCCCTAGAAAGTGAAAAAACTGCGTACATAAATCAGGGAAATGAAAATATAACTATCATTCTGTTGGTATTACTAAAGGCATAAAATGAAACAAAATGCCAGAGCCAGCTAGACTAACGATGGCAAATGGAACAGAATTAAGAATGGTTAATGACAGAAGTGTATCAGAATTTACTGGGAATTGGGAGGGGGGGATAGGGTGGGAACTCCTTAGGAATATTTACTGCATGTCAGAAAGTGTAATGAAACAACACTAAGACAGAGAACTAAAAGAAATTGAAACATGAAGAGAATGAAAAAAAGCACATGTTTAGCACATTGTTCAGGGAGTCAGATATCACCATTACAATCAATCAGGAGACAGTAGTGGGACTGTCTGAAGAACTATTCCGAAACATTTCTCTTTTCATCTAATGAAATATAAGTATAGGAAGAAGCAGAGAAAATCATTCAACATGTACACACCAGCATATGATGGAATAATGATGAGAGCTTATAAAAAGAAACAGAGATATGAAATTGAAAGTACTCCAATGACCTCATTGTCGATGGGACGTTAAAAACCCAAAGTGAAAATAGTGGAATTATTCACAGAACATCATCGTGGGATAGTGATACTTGATATTTGGAATTGGTATGTGATAATCAACCTTTGGTTTTTAATGCTCTAAAGTAGCAATGTTTCCAAAAATACTTTTAGTTGAAACTTCCTGGCAGATTAAAACTGTGTGCCCGACCGAGACTCGAACTCGGGACCTTTGCCTTTCGTGGGCAAGTGCTCTACCCTCTGAGCTACCGAAGCACGACTCACGCCCGGTACTCACAGCTTTACTTCTGCCAGTACCTCGTCTCCTACCTTCCAAACTTTACAGAAGCTCCCCTGCGAACCTTGCAGAAGTAGCACTCCTGAAAGAAAGGATATTGCGGAGACATGGCTTAGCCACAGCCTGGAGGATGTTTCCAGAACGAGATTTTCACTCTGCAGCGGAGTGTGCACTGATATGAAACTTCCTGGCAGATTAAAACTGTGTGCCCGACCGAGACTCGAACTCGGGACCTTTGCCTTTCGCGGGCAAGTGCTCTACCCTCTGAGCTACCGAAGGACGACTCACGCCCGGTACTCACAGCTTTACTTCTGCCAGTACCTCGTCTCCTACCTTCCAAACTTTACAGAAGCTCCCCTGCGAACCTTGCAGAACTAGCACTCCTGAAAGAAAGGATATTGCGGAGACATGGCTTAGCCACAGCCTGGGGGATGTTTCCAGAATGAGATTTTCACTCTGCAGCGGAGAGTGCGCTGATATGAAACTTCCTGGCAGATTAAAACTGTGTGCCCGACCGAGACTCGAACTCGGGACCTTTGGCTTTCGCGGGCAAGTGCTCTACCCTCTGAGCTACCGAAGCACGACTCATGCCCGGTACTCACAGCTTTACTTCTGCCAGTACCTCGTCTCCTACCTTCCAAACTTTACAGAAGCTCCCCTGCGAACCTTGCAGAACTAGCACTCCTGAAAGAAAGGATATTGCGGAGACATGGCTTACCCACAGCCTGGGGGATGTTTCCAGAATGAGATTTTCACTCTGCAGCGGAGTGTGCGCTGATATGAAACTTCCTGGCAGATTAAAACTGTGTGCCCGACCGAGACTCGAACTCGGGACCTTTGCCTTTCGCGGGCAAGTGGTCTACCCTCTGAGCTACCGAAGCACGACTCACGCCCGGTACTCACAGCTTTACTTCTGCCAGTACCTCGTTCGAGTCTCGGTCGGGCACACAGTTTTAATCTGCCAGGAAGTTTCATATCAGCGCACTCTCCGCTGCAGAGTGAAAATCTCATTCTGGAAACATCCCCCAGGCTGTGGCTAAGCCATGTCTCCGCAATATCCTTTCTTTCAGGAGTGCTAGTTCTGCAAGGTTCGCAGGGGAGCTTCTGTAAAGTTTGGAAGGTAGGAGACGAGGTACTGGCAGAAGTAAAGCTGTGAGTACCGGGCGTGAGTCGTGCTTCGGTAGCTCAGAGGGTAGAGCACTTGCCCGCGAAAGCCAAAGGTCCCGAGTTCGAGTCTCGGTCGGGCACACAGTTTTAATCTGCCAGGAAGTTTCATATCAGCGCACACTCTGCTGCAGAGTGAAAATCTCATTCTGGAAACATCCCCCAGGCTGTGGCTAAGCCATGTCTCCGCAATATCCTTTCTTTCAGGAGTGCTAGTTCTGCAAGGTTCGCAGGGGAGCTTCTGTAAAGTTTGGAAGGTAGGAGACAAGGTACTGGCAGAAGTAAAGCTGTGAGTACCGGGCGTGAGTCGTGCTTCGGTAGCTCAGAGGGTAGAGCACTTGCCCGCGAAAGGCAAAGGTCCAGCGTTCGAGTCTCGGTCGGGCACACAGTTTTAATCTGCCAGGAAGTTTCATATCAGCGCACACTCCGCTGCAGAGTGAAAATCTCATTCTGGATACTTTTAGTTCCTTTTTACTCCACCTGATTTCAAAAAATACAAATCCTTTCACTTCCTTGCTGAAACATATTTCTGTCCAATATGCAGCCATCCATGACATACCATCAGAAATTTTTGTCCTTAACATTTTCTGATCTTCAAAAACTGACGATGTTTAGAATGTGGAGAATATACATTTCCAAGCCCTTGGGTTCAATTTTGTGATGATGTAGATCTGCTCTGATTTTAATGGTTGTAGGAAAGTCTGCACTACTTCTGTATTCTGATACCCTCATACAGCCATACTACTGACCACTTCATGTATAAATTTGTCCATACCTGTACAACTACTTTCCTATTTATATCTCTTTGATGATATTGGAAAACAGTCGCATTCTGGAGGACGATGGTTTAATCCCACGTCTGGCCATCCTGATTTAGGTTTTCTGTGATTTCCCTAAATCGCTACAGGCTAATGCCGGGATTTTGTTGACATCCATCTACAGTGGAAGAAATGATCATTGTAATAAAATAAATCAGAGCTCGCTCAGAGGGATTAAAGTGTTCATTTTTCCTGCTTCCCTTTACAGAGTGGAACGGTAGAGAAATGGAGTGAAAGTGGTTCAAAGAACCCTCTGCCAGGCACGTAAGTGTGAATTGCAGAGTAGTCATGTAGATAGAAGTAGCGTACTAACAATAAGTGATTGGATTGCAGAGGGATGGCATACTGGTAGGCTAGATCTTCACTCTCTTATATGACCAGAGAAGTCAACATTATGCCAGAGGTAGTTAATGAAGACTGTTGGATGTAATGGAAATGTTGAAGTGTGTGTCAGTATACCTTGTTGATGTGATGTGAGCATGTAAGGGAATTCAAATGGGGCAGGGTTTTTGTCATAGGTTCTGACTACAACATGAAGGAGCTGTACACTATGTTGAATTTTCAAGTTAAGTAATGTACTTCATGCTTTTCTTCATATTCCTTGTAGGTGGTAGAAAGATGCATCTCAGTCACCTGTATTCTTCTTAGTTTTACAATTTTCGAAGATATTAATGTGCATATTAATAGCTGATATCAACAACTTTTTTCAGAAAAAGAAAAGGAAGAAGAAGAAGAAGAAAAATGCAGAAGGAGAAGGTGACACACTAGAAGGTCAGACTGATGAAAACTCTCAATCATCTGATACTCGTGTCACTGTCATTGAAACTTCTAGTGGTAAGTGTTGCAGAAACCACTGCTGATGTGTGACGCAGATAGATATACTGGAATGAAATGATCTATATTTACTAGGTGTATAGATTATCTTTCAGTTCTGTAAGATTTTTTTTTTTATGTTGATGTATTAAATTGGAAACATAAATATAGCAGTACAGCAAGCCATGAAATGAAGCTACAAAAGCAAATAAATGTCTATGTGCTGCCGTATAACTTATTCTTTCTTTTTCTCCTCCTCCTCCTTCTTCAGCCTCTGTGGACTGTATGTTAACAAACAGTCTCAATTTGAGCCTCTAGTCCTTGTTTGCAGCTGACTTTGAAATCCTTCCAGCATCTTTCGAATGATTCCACCATAAAACTCTGATAGCTTTCCTCCAGCCTTCTGAAATCATCCCTGTCATTTATTTTATCTTCAGCGGTGCCTCATCTCTTATGGAGCTCTCTCTCTCTCTCTCTCTCTCTCTCTCTCTCTCTCTCTCTCTCTATTGGAACCATCATAACAAAAGTTCATCTTATTTACTGTTGGGATAACATGCAATGGTGTATCACAAATGGCATAGTGGTGGATCACACACACTTGCATTTATCCCTTGTTTTACCAGTAGATCTGTGTAGTCTGTAAATTATATGTATTTGGTTCATGGAATCTACTCTACAAATAATAGCCCACAACTTGTAACCGCAGGTGGTACAGCATGAATAGCTTGACTGAATGATCTAAATTATTCATTAATTTTCCATTTGCCAGTACCACTGGTGAAACAAATGGGGTGTTCAGAGCACAAGGGAATCAAGTCACAATAAGAAAATTGTGAGAAAAACAGACACAAAGTTATCACTGAATAATTAGTTACAGGAAACATTTTACAGCATTTTAAAATGTTTGAATGATAGCAAAGATTTTGTATAATGTATTCTCACACTGAAGAAGGGTAAATTTAGGTGTTATTACATGCCAGCAACAATAGGAAAGTAAAATTTTGGACTTGTATTCTTTTCTTTGATGAATGTATTGTATTTGTATCTTCCTCTTTATTCTAACCTTCAGGATTCATTAAGGAAACAGCAAAGAAAATACATTTCTTGAATGTGTAATTATAATTTCATATTTCCAACCAGGAAGTTATACAATTCAGATTCAGAGAAAAAGTATTAATTTTCGTCTGCTTGCTCTTGCAAAGCCGAGGAAGCTCTTGTGGCAGAGTCATGTGGTAGGTTCTTGAAAAAATGGTAATGCACAGGTGGAATGCATAGCAGCAAAGTTTCCGTGTCCTTTTTCATCGCTTTTGTTAATGGTAGATGTTTGGCGCAAAATGGCACTGTTGGATGTCACAGAAGTATGTCAAGGGGTGGCTAGATTTCTTTCTTAAGTCAACTTCATCAAAATGCACATCAGGGTTTAGAGTCTGCTTAAAAAACAGATTAAAAGGACATTCTGTTTTATGATGTAACTGGTGTTGTCCAAAGAACAAGATCCCACGGCAAAGTTGGTACCTCATGATGGAACCACAAGTGCAGACAGTCATTGCCTGATGCAGCAACAAATGAGAGATGTTGGCATAGGCAAAGCCTCAAAAGTTTCCATATGCTGCGACTGCTGGAAGAGTATTTATGTCAGAGCACAGTGTCACTCATCTCAGTCTGCAGTCATTGCTTACGATGACAGCATCACCTTACAAGGGGAACTCACAATGTTTGGATCACAGATTTACTTCAAACTACATACACTGATAGTAGTTCATTAGGACAACATAATGTGAAAGTAGAAGGCATACTATTTAGGGATTTTGAGAAATTCACAAGAGAAGTTTTTTTACATGTTCTCTCTCTCTCTCTCTCTCTCTCTCTCTCTCTCTCTCTCTCTCTCTCTCTCTCTCTCTCTCTCTCTCTCCCTCCCCCCCCCCCTCTCCCTCTCCCTCTCTCTCCCCCCTCCCCTCTCCCCCTTCTCCCTACCTCCCCCCTACCCTCCCCCCACCCCAGTCGTATTATTTTGTACATATATACATTTGAAAGCTAATTGAATTTCCAATTTTATTTGATTGTTTGCTCATTTATATTATCACAACAAATATTACAAGTAAACAGCCAGACGCATAAAGTTTTCTTGCAAATGTATGCCTGTTGTGATTTTCAAAAACCCTTATACCTGCAATTGGTGACGGTACCGATAGCTGCTTTGCACCTGAATGCTTCAATCTGCAGACACGGATTTGAATGTTGGGGGACAGGCTTGGAATGCCCATGTCAAACATCAATAAATAAATGTGTAAATAACTTTATTTAATTATACAATGAGTTACAGTATGTCAGAATATGAGTGTGGATGTGCTTTTGACATTACATGTTGCAGGATAATATTTTTCATACAGACATAAAAAATACAAATTAAAATGGCGCCTACTGCATCAAATGAATGCAATTTCCCCACATACACAAGAAATCTTCCGAGGTTCTAAGGAATAACAAAGCTCGTTGACAGTATGAAAAACTTCTGTTTCTTCCTACAGTTTGGATGCAAACTGTGCGTAACATAGTATTTTCGTAAATATCAGTGCCGAAAATTTCTGATGTACGATTGAATGTATTTTAGTAGCATCTTCACGAGAAGCAATTTCTCGTTCATTGTCTATCAAATATAAACAAGTTTAAAGGCGCGTGATAAAGTTTTTAACTGGTATATACAAAGAAAGGTCACATAATATTTGTTGTAACAATAAAATTTAGTAAACGGCTAAGTAACATTGGAAATTCAATAAAAGTTCATGAAAATACATGTCTTTTCATAACATTACCTTTCAAATGTAATATGTACAAAATAATATTACTGTTTTTTTTTTTTTAAGAGAGAGAGGGAGAGAGAGAGAGAGAGAGAGAGAGAGAGAGAGAGAGAGAGAGAGAGAGTGTCGATCCAGCCATTACAGAACTTGAACACTAACCACATGACCGTACCATCTTGTGCTCAGTGTCACAATGCACTGGTACATCATTGACACGTAAAACTTTTCATGTGATTTTCTCGAAATCACCTAAGTAGTACATCTTACTACTTGCATGTTATGTTGTACTAATGGACTATGAAAAGTTTACAAAGTCTGGGGTAAATCCATAATCCAAACGTCGTGGCCTCCCCTTGTTAGTCAGATCTAGCAGTGCAACTTGTATTAGACATCTGTACCAAAGTTTACAGTCAATTGTACATTGAAAGATGACTCATTCTGTATTGTATCGAGTAACAAGTCATAGAGTACAGTGACAGAAAATCAGACACTATATGAACATGGGTTGTTTTTAAGTATTTTATATTGTTCAAACAATATTTTGTATGTGGTGTTGTATCCACTCAACCTCCTCCAGAAGTAAATCTAGGATTGCTAGGACCCACTGCAGTGCTGAAGTGAATGTCTCAAGTGTTTTTTTGTCCAGTACCTTGTATGGAGTGTTCTTCTATATGGCGCTGAAACATGGACTATGAGGAAAAAAGACAGAGAAAGGCTGGAGGCTTTTGAGATCTGGACATGGCGGAAGATGGAAGGAATAAGTTGGATGGACAGAGTAAAAAATGAAGAGGTACTGAGAAGAGTGGGAGAGAAAAGGCAGTTACTAGATGTAATAAAGAGAAGAAAAAGAAATTGGATTGGGCATATATTAAGAAAGAATGACGGACTGATAAAAACAGTTTTAGAAGGTTATGTAGAAGGGAAAAGGAAGCGAGGAAGGAAGAGATTCCAGATACTGGATGACATGATGGACGGTACAACATACAGCAGCCTTAAGAAGGAAGCAATGGATCGCAGAAAATGGAGAGGCAAAGGACCTGCTAATATAGCAGATAACTGATGATGAACTGATGATGATGACTGCATTAACCACTTTTTAGTCAACCTGTTGATGCCATAACTGTCAACCTTTTTTCTGTTTGTTATTGAATTCTCTAAAAGTTTCCTGTGGATAAAAAATCCAAGATACTCATTTCACTGTCCTCAGATCTTGGGTGCATTTTCTTTGTCTATCTAACAATATCCATCCAATCATTTGGTGCATAAATATGTGAAATTTTCTCCACTAAACCAAACTCACTATTACTAGGTATGTAAGAATGCCGTGATATGATGAATTTGCAATCAGCGACTGAGGCATTCGTGTTTGGATCTTGACATTACTTCATGACAGCCAAAAACCTTTTAATGCTGCTGTTTTGGCCAGAACAAGTGTCTGAGTATAATATTAATTTATTATGAGCAGAGGTATGTGCTTTGAGATGATGCACCAAACTTGAAATTAGCTTTAGAGAACCCCTTTATCTCTCAGTTTCAGACCACGTGTACCTGAATGATTTCCCGAATTAACAGAAAATATTCCAAAATTGCAAAAACATTTCTTTTATAATAAGCTATTGAGGTAGGTATATTTGGGAACATGAGGGCTTTTTGCAAGTCAAATACAATGACATAAGGTTCATCTACTTCAAAACATTGGTTTGATTGATCTGCGTTTGCTAGATGGATATTTTTGGCAGTCTGTAAAGTAGCTCTCTTTTCAGTGTTCTGTTCACATTTAAGTTGCCATTCCATTTTATAACATGTGGTAGGTGTCCGTGGGATGGCTTAAAGTGCTAATTAAATTTAATGCTAAACACATTATAATAGTATTTCTTTTCCAATGGTATTTCAGGTTCATCCTCACATTTCTGTACATATAATGCATACATTTTCTGAATCATTCCATTTTATAACATGTGGTAGGTGTCCGTAGGATGGCTTAAAGTGCTAATTAAATTTAATGCTAAACACATTATAATAGTATTTCTTTTCCAATGGTATTTCAGGTTCATCCTCACATTTCTGTACATATAATGCATACATTTTCTGAATCATTAAATCACGCTGTAGATATTTCCTTTCTGGATTCTTCTCTAGAGTGTAATGTCTTTGGAAGGTTGCTGTATGTTAACACCTCTAGTACCATCAATTTTATTGGTTGCCTTCTTCCTGCCCCAGCCACCTGGTACACAAAAACTTCATCTTTACTCATACATATACACAGCTTTTTCCTACTAATTTTAAAGATATTCAAAAAATACTTATTAAATGCCTATACAGCTTTCACTCCAAACCTTAACAAAAATTTGAATCTAACACAGTTAGGATTTCCGGAACCATCTCTTTTCCAAGACCTCAAAATCTGGCCTGACAGAACAGATCCCCGAAGGTTCACATTTTGCCGACTGCAATCACTAAGTTTCCAGAAGGAATCAAATATATATTATGTCTCTTCATCTTTAAGTTGATTGTGGCATTGCAATTTGCAGCAGGGGATGTTAGCAGGAAGGCTTTTAGCTGGAACTCCTATGCCCTGCCGTGTAGCATACATCTGCTCACAATTCCATTGCCATTGCCTAATACTCTTCTCCTACTTCCCAGCATGATGAAAAAATCTTATTCTTCTTCTCTGTGCTCCATCTTGATTGCAGATATTGTTGTCTGCTGCTGCAGAAGCGTTACCTTCATCAGCAGATTTTTTTCTCTCGTGGATCAAAAGAAAACTGTGATGATGTAGCATACAATGACTGCAAAAGTACCATGTAATATTTTATGTCTTACATTTTAAGTACAAAACATTAAAAAAATAAAAGCAAACATAAAAATACTGCTATCATGCAATTAACCTCAACAGTCCTGTCTGGTTATTAACTCATTTGTTTAATATCACTTGCCAAAGTTTCATAGTAATTATTAAACTACCTGAACTAGAACGCTGATATTCCGATGTGTTATCTCCCATGTTTTCAGACAAATTAATCATAATCATAAATCTACCTTAATTAGAGCTCGCACACCAACAAAACAAACCAAGCATACTGTGAAAATGGACATGTTCCCATTTTGCTCTGAACAGAAGACTGCTTCCCTCCATGCACAGCAATGCTGCCAGTTCTATAACAGTTATTTACAATATCTGGACACGAATCTTTTATTTTCTGCATGTAGCTTCATAAATAGTACTTAAAAGTGGAATAAGTCCAAAATGACAAAAATTTGAACTTGTTTCCTTTGTGCTCTGAATGCCCCAAATGTTAATAACTGCACGTGTTTGCAAGTCTTCAGGTAAGTAGCTTGGTTGGCTCATGCCAAGTTCCAATTATACATACTGATTCTAAAATGCTTAGTGAGCTCAGTAACACTGTATAAAGTGTCTGGTATAGTTCCACACCAGAGCTCAATGTATAGCATCTTACAGTTACACCCACAGTGAAGTTCATACACTGCTTGACAGTTTTTAAGGAGCAGAGACATTGTTGGACAGGAATAATCACAGACAATGACGTGTGACATGAAACACAGTACATATGTAGTAGAGGTGGAGTGGTATATTTATTATGAAAAATGGTACAGATTTCACCAAACTGGAAAGCAGGATGATAGATATAAATAACATTTGTATTTGACACAGGCCAGGCTCACAACATAAGGTCAAGGTCTGACTCTCAGTAAACAATATGCCTTTCTTGGGCATTGATGCTCATTTGCCACCTTTTATTCATGCTGGTTATCAAACTTCAGCAGGCTTTGGGGGATATTGTTCCACTCCTCTCTCAAGGCAGTTTTCAGTTGTAGCATGTTTCGAAAAGGTAATGTTTGTTGAGAAACAAATCTGCCAAGAACATCCCTAAGAGGCGCTGTAGGGGTTTAAGTCTGGGGAGTACACAGGCAATTCTATATGTTCAGTACCTTGACTTTCCAGTGTGTCCCACACCTCTACGGCCCTGTGTGGGTGGGCATTGTTGTCCATAAACAGAAAGTCAGGACCTACCGCACACTTAAACAAATCCGTGAACATGACCCAGAATAATCTCCCTGCAATACTGCTGTTCTGTAACATTACCTCGCACAAAAATATATGCCATTGTTTGGCTGTTGTTCATAATGTCTGCCCACATCATACTGCCCAGGCCATACCATTGATGTTCATTAACATTCTGTGGTGTGTAATATGTTCCGCCTCCCTTTCTCCACACTGATGTCGAGAATAACTTTCCATGATGAAATGGGATTCGTCAGAGGATATCATTCTAGATCACTGTTGCTGACCCCAATCAGCATGCTGCCTACACCAATAAACTCTTTCTCAGCAATAGCATAGTTGAAGTGGTATGCATTTGAGAGGCTTCCGAGTATAACAACGAGCATGATTTAATCACAGTGACATGATTCTAGCAGAGACACGTATACCAGTAGTGGTTGAAAGAGCTGCAGTGATCCGTCTAGGAGTGAGATGTCTGTTTCTTTTCGTCACTAGGGCTACATATCAATCCTCTTGAAGCTTGGTGGTCCATCTACGATCACCAGTACGTTTTCACATAGCATTTCCACCTTCAGCCTTTTCCATGATCTTAAGCACTCAAATGATGTCATGTAGACATATAGCTGTACCACACATGATGTTGCACTAATCGATTCCACAACATCCTTTGTCAGACACTGTAGTGCATGAACTGTCAGATGCCTACAGAGCATTTGTGCGTGGGCTTCTCTATAGTGACCACATCCCACCTTCCAAATGTCCTTTTATTATCATTGGTCAGTTGTTCCATAGCAGTTGTCATTTGTACCGTAGCACTTGGCAGTTGTTCCTTAGCAAACGTCAGTTGTTACTTAGGCATTGTCAAGCAGTGTATAATTCAGTATACTAGTACCTAAGAAGCCATGGGAATGTCAACCGTAAATATACTGAAGTGCCACAGAAACTGGTATAGGCATGTGTGTTCAAATAAAGAATATGGTGCTGTAATTGGCAATGCCTATATAAGACATTGGTTATGAACTGTAGATTAAAACAGAAGAAACTGCAAAAAGGTGGGAATTTAAGGAGATGGGACCTGGATAAACTGACTAATCCAGAGATTGTACAGAGTTTCAGGGAGAGCATACGGGAACAATTGACAGGAATGGGAGAAAGAAATACAGTAGAAGAAGAATGGGTAGCTCTGAGGGATGAAGTAGTGAAGGCAGCAGAGGATCAAGTAGGTAAAAAGACGAGGGCTAGTAGAAATCCTTGGGTAGCAGAAGAAATATTGAATTTAATTGATGAAAGGAGAAAGTATAAAAATGCAATAAATGAAGCAGGCAAAAAGGAATACAAACATCTCAAAAATGAGATCGACAGGAAGTGCAAAATGGCTAAGCAGGGATGGCTAGAGGACAAATGTAAGGATGTAGAGGCTTACCTCACTAGGGGCAAGATAGATACTGCCTACAGGAAAATTAAAGATGCCTTTGGAGAAAAGAGAGCCTATCGTATGAATATCAAGAGCTCAGATGGAAACCCAGTACTAAGCAAAGGAGGGAAACCAGAAAGGTGGAAGGAGTATACAAAGGCTCTATTCAAGGGCGATGTACTTGAGGACAATATTATGGAAATGGAAGGGGATGTAGATGAAGATGAAATGGGAGATATGATACTGCGTGAAGAGTTTGACAGTGCACTGAAAGACCTGAGTCAAAACAAGGCCCCCGGAGTAGACAACATTCCATTGGAACTACTGACGGCCTTGGGAGAGCCAGTCCTGACAAAACTCTACCATCTGGCGAGCAAGATGTATGAGACAGGTGAAATACCCTCACACTTCAAGAAGAATATAATAATTCTAATCCCAAAAAAGCAGGTGTTGACAGATGTGAAAATTACCGAACTATCAGTTTAATAAGTCACAGCTGCAAAATACTAATGCGAATTCTTTACAGACGAATGGAAAAACTAGTAGAAGCTGACCTTGGGGAAGATTAGTTTGGATTCCGTAGAAATGTTGGAACAGGTGAGGCAATACTGACCTTACGACTTATCTTAGAAGAAAGATTAAGGAACAGCACTCCTACGTTTCTAGCATTTGTAGATTTAGAGAAAGCTTTTGACAATGTTGACTGGAATACTCTCTTTCAAATTCTAAAGGTGGCAGAGGTAAAATACAGGGAGTGAAAGGCTATTTACAATTTGTACAGAAACCAGATGGCAGTTATAAGAGTCGAGCGACATGAAAGGGAAGCAGTGGTTGGGAAGGGAGTGAGACAGGTTTGTAGCCTCTCCCCGATGTTATTCGATCTGTATATTGAACAAGCAATAAAGGAAACAAAAGAAAAATTTGGAGTAGGTATCATAATCCAAGGAGAAGAAATAAAAACTTTGAGGTTCGCCGATGACATTGTAATTCTGTCAGAGACAGCAAAGGACTTGGAAGAGCAGTTGAATGGAATGGACAGTGTCTTGAAAGGAGGATATAAGATGAACATCAACAA
The DNA here is from genome assembly GCF_021461395.2 of Schistocerca americana. NCBI lineage: Eukaryota > Metazoa > Arthropoda > Insecta > Orthoptera > Acrididae > Schistocerca > Schistocerca americana. The sequence continues at coordinate 651,503,712 of NC_060130.1, read as the reverse complement.
AAGCAAAACAAGGATAATGGAATGTAGTCGAATTAAGTCGGGTGATGCTGAGGGAATTAGATTAGGAAATGAGACACTTAAAGTAGTAAAGGAGTTTTGCTATTTGGGGAGCAAAATAACTGATGATGGTCAAAGTAGAGAGGACATAAAACATAGACTGGCAATGGCAAGGAAAGTGTTTCTGAAGAAGAGAAATTTGTTAACATCAAGTATAGATTTAAATGCCAGGAAGTCGTTTCTGAAAGTTTTTGTATGGAGTGTAGCCATGTATGGAAGTGAAACATGGATGATAAATAGTTTGGACAAGAAGAGATTAGAAGCTTTCGAAATGTGGTGCTACAGAAGAATGCTGAAGATTAGATGGGTAGATCACATAACTAATGAGGAGGTATTGAATAGAATTGGGGAGAAGAGGAGTTTGTGGCACAACTTGACAAGAAGAAGGGACCGGTTGGTAGGACATGTTCTGAGGCATTGGGGGATCACAAATTTAGCATTGGAGGGCAGTGTGGAGGGTAAAAATCGTAGAGGGATACCAAGAGATGAATACACCAAGCAGATTCAGAAGGATGTAGGTTGCAGTAAGTACTGGGAGATGAAGTAGCTTGCACAGGAGAGAGAAGCATGGAGAGCTGCATCAAGCCAGTCTAAGGACTGAAGACCACAACAACAACAATATAAGGCAACAAGTGTCTGAAGCAGTTGTTAAATTGGTTACTGCTGCTATAATGGCAGGTTATCAAGTTTTAAGTGAGTTTGTACGTGGTGTTATAGACGGCGCACAAGCAATGGGGCACAGTATCTCTGGGGTAGCAATGAAGTGGGGATTTTCCCGTATGAACATTTCATGAGCGTACCGTGAATATCAGGAATCTGGTCAAACATCAAATCTCTGACATTTTTGCAGCCGGAAAAAGATCCTGCAAGAACAGGACCAATGACGACTGAAGAGAATCGTTCAACATGACAGAAGTGCAATCCTTCCGCAAAGTGCTGCAAATTTCAATGCTGAGCCATCAAAAAGTGTCAGCGTGCAAACCATTCAATGAAACATCATCAATATGGGCTTTCAGAACCGAAGGCCCACGCATATATCCTTGATGACTGCACGACACAAAGCTTTACGCCTCGCCTGAGCCTGTCAACACTGACATTGGACCGTTGATGACTGGTAACCTGTTGCCTAGTTGGACAAGTCTCTCTTAAAATTGCATAGAAGGAATGGACATATACAGGTATGGAGACAACCTCATGAATCCATGAACCCTGTATGACAGCAGGGGACTGTTTAAGCTGGTGGACACTCTGCAATGGCGTGGGGCGTGTGCAGTTGGAGTGTTATGGGACCCTTGATACATCTAGATATGACTCTGACAGGTGACATGTACAGACCCCACATACCCAGAATTGCTACAGAGTGGCTCCAGGAAAACCCTTCTGAGTGTAAACACTTCCGCTGCTCGCCAAACTCCCCAGACATGAACTTTATTGAGCAAATCTGGGATGCCTTGCAACATGCTGTTCAGAAGAGATCTCCACCCCCTCGTACTCTTACAGATTTATGGACAGCCCTGTGTGATTCATGGAGTCAGTTCCTGCCAGCACTACTTCAGACATTAGTCGAGTCCATGCCACGTTGTGTTGCGGCACTTCTGGCCGTTCGCAGGGGCCTACACGATATTGAGCAAGTGTACCAGTTTTTTTTTTTTTTTTTGGCTCTTCAGTGTACATCCAGACTCACCAGATGGTGAAGTAGTGCAAAAGATGTAAGTTTGATGTATGTTTCCTGGCTGCGAAGGTGACTAAGTCCAAATCACCCCTACAGAATACAAAATACTGCATAACGTGAAGAGTCTATTGCTTACATGAAGTCCATGTTTGGCAAAAATTCCAGAGTCCAGCAAGCATGCATGATACTCTAAGTCTAAATATGAGACTACATGGCAATCATATTATATATATAGCATGATCTTTTTTCAATGGGTCAGAAGTCTCTGTGTTAGAATACTCACCTAACATGTAGGAGGAGGATTGGGCTCAATTCCTGGCAGTGGTAAGTTCTTAAACAAAGGCGCATGGTCCATGAGCATTTCCATGAGGCGTAAAAGCGTAAGATGATGTGAAGTAAATTTGTACTTCCTTTTTTTTTAAAATTAAACAATATTTATTAACTCTCTCTTACAAAAGATCAGTAATTAAGAATTTATATTTGCACTGAAAACTGGATTTTTGTGTGCAATATGTAATCAGAAATAAGATGATCAGCATTTTTCCTAAAAATGTAATTAGAAATGTGTTAATTATCATAAACTTGATGAATTTTATATTTAAATGACATATGTATTCATACTGAATGGAATAAAAATGAAATATATATATATATATATATATATATATATATATATATATATATATATATATATATATATATATATATAAAAAAATAACCGAAATGAGACTCAAACCAGCGAACCAGAGATTACCAGTATCAACTGCTACAGATTTTTTTCCACCTTTATGTATTTTACGCTTCACAGAAATGCTCGTAGAACATACACCTTTGTTCAAAAGTATGTATCAGCTGGGAATGAAACCCAGGCTCCCCATGTGACAGGCAAGCATTCTACCACAGAGCCACATGGACCATTGAAACGGTTACTTTAGGGTATTGAATACACCCTTTCAAAGTCAATTTACTCGAGAATTTTTGAGGGTTGCTTCTTACTGTGTTGGTTTGATTGATGTTTAAATTCTGAAACTTTTTGTACCATACATGTAAAAAAAAAAAAAAAAAAAAAATACAAAAATCCGATTGCAATGTGGTCTCCTTCTAAGACCAGTGTTGACGCAAAAATGTCTAAGTCCAACTATGCTGTGATCTGTTCAAAAATGGAGTTCTGCTGCCTGTCTCACACTGCAATTTTACATAGTCCTGAGGTCGAATCTGTACTTTTACCCACGCATTGTGTCCTCCTTTAACTGCGAAAATGATTAGACCCTCAGGTGCTTCACATACTACCTTAAATATAATGTTGCTTCCTCCCCACTACTGACTTGCATCAACTGACCAGTGTAAAATTTAGAGATAGGCCGTTTCTTACACTTAGGTAATCATTATTGCAACAGTTTTTTCATCTTTTTGTGCTGATTATTTTGTGATTTCACAGTTGGTTCTATATCTGCTACTCTCTCAGTCAAAAATGTTGAATGTAGCAGTTTATCAAAAATGCATCAAAGAAAACATATCTAAATATTACTCTATTCATTACTATGACAAGCCACTTTGAAGTGGCTTTTTATACATTTTTCATTGGTACTGTCAGACCCTGCCTATTTCATACCATTAGTGAATTCAAGTCAATATTTTTAATCACCATTTCAATTAAATGATAATCTTATAACTACAATTCATCTTCATAGGAAGATAGGTAATGGGTATGTTTACATCATGCTGTCATCTTACTATGTGTATATGTCTGAGTTACGACATTATGGCTGAAGTTGCATTTTTATTACTTTTAATTCATGTTGCAGCATCTAGCATCTGAATCGTGCAATCGCTGAGATATTTTGGTTGTATGTAGCTGCTGAAAGTAGTTATTGCTTGACATAGTCTGTGTCTTTGTATCTATAGGGATGTAACCACAATTAAAGTTTTATTGATTAGTATAATGTTGCAGGTGAGTAATATGCCATAACTTTATCAGTTTTTCATTGTAAAGACTGTTGCAAAGTGTCAGTGAGCTTAAGTTCATTGATACAAATAAAAATACATGCTTAGATTTTTCATAGCATTAATGGAACATACATAAGTTGATTCTTCAAACAATGGAAAATCTGGGGTGGAGTAACAGAAATATGGAAAGGATATAGTGCTACTCACCAATTAGAGGAGGCAGTGAGACTCAGAACTGCACAGTGAAAAACACACACACACACACACACACACACACACACACACACACACACGCATGGCCACTATCATCTCAGGGTGCAGACGTTCGACAGTAGGGACTAGTGAAAGTTGATGCCAGAGGGGGTTATGAGAATGAAAGGTATGTTTCAGGAAGTGTTCCCACCTGTGCAATTCAGAAAAGCTGGTGCTGGTGGAAGAAATTCAGTTTGCACAGGCTTTGAAGCAGTTGTTAAAGTGATAGACTTATTGGGTGACATGCTCAGCAACTGGGTGGTCCATCTGTCTCTTGGCCACATCATTGTGGTGGTCATTCATGCAGACAGACAACCTGTTAATTGTCATGCCCACATAGAATGTGCACAGTGGTTGCAGCTAAGTTGGTTTATTACATGGCTGCTTTCACAGATATCCTGTGATGGGGTAGGAGATGCCTATGGCAAGTTTGGAGTAGGTAGTGATTGGAAAATGTGTGGGACAGGTCTTGCATCAAGGTATACAAGGTGTATGAGAAATTTAATGAGACTGATTTTTATCTATCAAAGTTTTTATTTTTTTCAGATAACAATATTGTCCCCTTCATAATAGTTCACTTCGGCAGCTATACATCAGTGAAGTTGTCGTTCCCAGTTTTGGTAGGAGCACTGAAAGGCTTTCATCTGGTAGGGCTTTTAACATGTCATTCACATTCTCTTTAATGTTCTCCAGAGTCCCAAAATGGCGCCCTTTTGAAACATTTGTCAATTTCGGGAAAAAGAAAAAAAATCACATGGACTCTGATCAGGTGAGTAGGACGACTTGACCCTTTCAAGGACATCTTTGTAAAACACTTGGTTGACAATTTGCCCTGGAGGAAAGATTTCTTTATGCACGACACACATTCAACATTTTTGTCAGTTTCTGGAATGAACGGTCTCCTTGAATGAGGTTTATCTTCAGTGTGTTATTGGCATTCCAAACATGAATTGTGCCAGGAAACAACTTGTGCTCATGATAAGGAATGTTCCCCATAATCCTGTCTCAACTTTTCAGAGGTCACACTCATGGGTTCCCCAAGTTGAACGCAAAACTTGATGGCGTAATGCTGCTGTACAATTTTTGTAACACACAACAAAATCACAACTTCACTAATGGCACCCTCAAAAATCATGTGATGGCCATACAAAGCTGAAATTCAGACTGAGTATCTAAAAGGGATGAAGACACTGGTGTTCACAAGTAAAACAGCAGAGCTTTGCCAGTTTGCTCACAGTGTTGTTAGTCTCATTACTTTCTTACACACCTCATATAGCAGTATATGAGGAAAGGTGTTGCGAGTAGACACAGACAAGGATATGGCATAGTTGGTTGTATGCGAGAATACTACTGTGGGCGAGGTAAAGAGGATTTCTCATTTCAGTGCATGACGAGAAGCAGTCGAAAACCTGGTAGAGAATGTGTATCACGTATTCCAGTCCAGGGTGGTACTGAGTCTTGAGGTGGGTGCTGCTTTGGCACTGGACAGTGGGTATTTGGGGGGATAGTGACTGGTGGGGGGGGGGGGGGGGGGGGTCAACAGGGCCATGCAGATCAGTTTCCAGACAGGGTTGGGTGATAATTTCAGTCTTTGAAGTCCTCAGTGAGACCCTTCGTATTTTGGAAAAGGACTGCTCATCACTACATATGTGACAACCACTGGTGGCTAAACTGTATGAGAGGGGCTTCCTAATGTGGAATGGGTGACAGCTGTTGCAGTGTGGTGGTACCGTTGGTGGATGTAGGTGCTGATGTAGCTGTCCTTGAGGTGGAGGTCTACATCGAGGAAAGTGGCTTGTTGACGTATTGCCTAAGCCTAATTTACCTTTATATAATGGTCAGTGTGCAATGATTTGTCAACAGAATGTTAAACTGTAACCTTTTTTCATTCCTTATTCATCTATCATGATCTGCAACTAAATACTACTGTTATATACTGTTTTATAATTTGTAGTGAGATAGATTTCTACAACAATTACTTTACTTCTTGAAAGTGTCTATTAAAGATCTGTGTATTGTTTGATTATAATACAGTTGCATAAAAGATGATGGAAGGAGGTGTGGGACACATTTAAACTTACTTATGGTAATGCATATCATTGCAGTAATATATGCAAGGTGAAACATGTAAATTACACAGCTCAAACATTTTGTAAATGATTTTGAATATGAAAACAAAGTTTTCGGGAAATGATACTATGTGAAGTGGCAAATAATGTACTGTATTGGTAACACTTAAATATTTTTTGTTTACTGGTATAGTAAATAAACAATAGTTATATAAAAACTGTACCCTATGTATTTTTTAAACATAATTCGACTCCTCTTTAAAGGAAGAATTTTATAAAAAAGATTTGGAGTGAAATCATAACAAGCTGGGTAATTATCGAAATACTAATGCAAGGCTGATAGCAGGATGCTGTCTCTCCTTTCTGAATGTATAAAAGTCATTAGGAATTCATCATTTCCTGCTTCGGAAGGAGCCGCTTTCAGCATTGTTGTTCACGTTTACTGGAGGAGTGACAGCATCTTGCCACCTGCCTTGGCCCTTTTATGTAAACAATTGCTATTAAAAAAGATTGCTTCAGTATCACAGTAGGGAAAAAGGAGCAAGTGTTAACAATACAGCAAGTTACTTTCCCCTCTGAGTGCTATCATTTTCTGGAATCTATGTTCAGTTCATGAAATATTCAGAGCATGTAAGTTATATGGTGCACCGTGTATATGTGTTCCAGTACACCATATCCTATGCTTGAAATCTAGCACTTAGTCTTAACCCACGATATACACTTCTTGCTTGATTTTTGTTCATGTATTGTATCTCCTGGAGGAGAAATGAAAAATGAAAGTATATTACCAAGTAGAATTTATAGTATGTGATTTTATCTTTAATTCTGTCATGTTTCAAAGTCTGAAATTAGATACAGAAAATTTCATGAATCTGTTAGCACTGATGGTTCCTGGTTTGACAGGAAAACAGCTCAGTGGAGAAGAAGCTCCTTTAGAAAGCCAACTTCAGGCATGGTTGGAGGCACATCCAGGCTGGGAAGCTGTGCCACAAGAAGATGATGAGGAGGATGAAGAAGATGGAGATGAAGAAGATGATGATGATGAAGACAACTCTGATGATTCAGATGATGAAGACCAAGAATTTTCTGGTGAGTTTCATGAAAGACAAATATTTTGTATACATTCCACTTAACAGTAAGGTGTCCATACCATGATTTTGCAACTAAAACTGTAAAAAAATCTCCTTTTAGCCAACAGTAAAGATGACAGTTCTGATCCTACTAAATCAGATGCAGATAAAGCAAGGGAAGTAATAAAGAAAGCTAAAGTTGAGGATGATGAATACAAATCATCAACAGAGGAACAGACTTACTACAGGTGAGACATTTAGCACTTCAAAATTTTTGTATTTCTAATCATTTTTTGTGATCATTTTCATTTAAAAGTCTTACCAGTAGTAATGACAAGATTCTAGTACACCATGCAGAAAGAATATCTATCTGTCTCTTGTATGTCAAATATAATATTAATCTTAAACTGACCACATTTTAGGACATTTATGAACTGTGTTTCAGCATTGCCCACACCATCAATGAAATTGTGACTGAACAGGCAACTATTTTAGTTAATGGAAAACTGAAGGAATACCAGATAAAAGTGAGTCTGTTGCAAAAGATACAAATTTATAATTTTCTTGTTATCTTTGTTTCTTTCTAGAAGTTATTTCTAGAAGTTCCTAACACAATAGTATCTTTGTTTTGGCATAAAATGTCAATCTCACAACATTTTTGCAGAAAATAGCCGAATTTTTCCTGTAATATATTGACTAGAGTATAATATGTATAGCAAAAAGTAGGAATAATTATAGATAGTATTCACTGTAAGACATACACAATTTAATAATTACATTGCTAGTTTTTAAGATATGTTAGCTGGTTTAAGCATTTTCCCTAAACCCCAGATGGATTTTTAATCATTTATAAATGAAAGATCTTTAATATCAATGTACTTACACAAATTTTTGCTTTAACTTAATGCAACATCGTAGAATGACATGTAAAATGCTGGAATTATGATCTCAGTAACAAACTGTAGTCTTTTCAATTCATGGTTATAGCATTATCACATCAAATAAAAGTCTGTGTAAAAATTGATCCAACCTGCAAATAATGTCAGAAATTTTAACCTTTCTTTGTATTTTTAAGGACTTTGTATGTTTATAGTTGAAAGGGTAAAAATATAGTCATCATTTGCTAATTATTTTGAGTTGACATCAAGCACTTCATCAGATGATTCAAAATCAAGATGTCGTAAAATAGCTTGTCAGTACTTTGTCTTTCTGATGACAGTGTTACACAGTCCTTTAATGTTTTTTCATACTCACCAGGGACTGGAGTGGCTGGTGTCTCTGTACAACAACAATCTGAATGGAATTCTTGCAGATGAGATGGGTCTTGGAAAAACTATTCAGACAATTGCACTTATCACCTACCTAATGGAACGCAAGAAAGTCAATGGGCCATTTTTGATTATTGTCCCATTGTCGTAAGTTGTTTTAAACTTGTTCCTCCTTAATAATGAGCTCTCAAAGTGTCATTTATTAAACAATAATTTAGCATTGATTTGCTGCTGAAAAAGTGTAAACTTCTATTACAATTCTTTATAAACATTTTAGTGTAAGGTTTTTCGGTGTTAGAAGAGGGGTTGATAAAACTTAAAATTCCATTACTCTTGATAGAAGATGCTCTACGTTGATTGTGTATAACAAGCTAAAACTTTATGCCATTCAAGGTTTAACTTTGGATACTTCCTTTTCCCTGGCAGTACCATATCAGTTGAGCCATCCAAACACTGATTAACGCAGAAATCCAACTTATCACTGACTGTTTCCCATTTCTCTAATGTTTATCAACAACTTGGACTCCTGGTTGGCACACAGTTTTAATTTGTCGAAATAAGCAATCACATGGACAAATTCATGGAACAAACAAATCTTCATTGAGAAAGGAAGTAAACTCAATTAATTATTAGTGTGACATTATTTCAGGAATCCCTAAATTAGTTTAATGGGATTGAAGTTTTTTGTGATGATGTCCATTTTAAAACATTTTTGCTATTGTTGCCATGTCAGATTAGAATAAAATGACTGACAGAATGCCCATGGGCTCTTCACTATCTCGAGATGTATCTAACTTCTTTATGAATAATGTTGAAGAACACACCTTGAATTTTGGTTGTATTCGTCCATCTTCATATGACCCTGAAGTAATGCTCTCTGGCACCCAGTTCACTATCAGACTGGAGGCAAAAGGAAAACCAGTTGGACAGCTTTGTCACTTTGTATATCACAAGGTGACACACATTCACTTAAATCTTGATGTGCAGAGCTTGTATCACCCAATCCAGAAGAGAGGGGTTTTAAATACATGAAATAGATTGATGCACAGAGCTACAACTATTCATGACAAGGACTGCCACAATAAACTGCTGCTAGAAGGGGAGCAAGTTCTCTCTCTCTCAGGATCTGATGCAGTCAAGGTCCCGTTCACTATTGAATGAGTTTAGTTGATTTTCTATTCTACAATCACACATCTCAATATCTGCAATTTTGGCATTCATATGAGGGTCAAAAAGAGGAATCATATTACAGTACCAACTGAAAAACTCAGCAGTGCCCAGGTATTGACCATGTTTACCCAAGATGAGGTTTTACCCAAAGTTCATCATTTGAAAAATACGGGGTTGTCTTATATTCACAAATTAAACTATTGCTGCTGAGGGAAGAGTCCTATGTTGCTTAGTAGGTTGATACAGTGGCCATCTGAAACTCTGTGTAGGTTCCAAAGATTTTGGTCTGTTTTCAACAATGTGACCTTACTAGAAGCAGCTATTCAACAGGCTTTTCTACATAAATGCCATTGTCTTGGTATATCCAAAGACACTTGGATAAAGGTTTCAGCCACAGCCTTAATCAGCAAAAGAGAAACACACAGCTGTCATACACAGAAGCATGCATACCTCATGCACACATGACAGCCAACTCCAGCATCTCGGGCTGGGCCGAGATGCTGGAGTTGGCGCTCACGTGTGCATGAGGTGTGCATGCTTGTATATATGAATGGTGTATGTTTCTCTTTTGCTGATGAAGGCTGTGGCCAAAAGCATTATGGAAGTGTCTTTTAATCGTGCATGTCTGCAACTTAACATGTTTTCTTTATGGTAAGTAGCAATGTGTCTTTTCCTACATTGTTGATGTTCATACCTGGAGTTTTCATCGTTTTGTCTTGGTATATCCTTTGACACTACTTGGAGACATAGTATTCTCGTGCAACTTCACAATTGCGGCTTTCGTGGCGTGGCCACTTCCCTATCTTCATACAATCTTTCCTATCTCGGCAATTTTTTAGGTCACACGTTAGTTCCATGCTCTCAACTTGTTTCGAACAAGAGAATGGTGTCCCTCAGGGCAGTGTTTTAGGTGTTAGCCACTTTGCCATAGCCATAAACAGTATCCCTTACAGTTCTGCTTATTTGTGGATGGCTTTGCTGTTTTTTCTTTCTCCTCCAATCTTCTAACAACAGCTCATCATTAGAGAAGTGTGCTACAAAGATGGGCTTTCAGTTTTCCGCAGATAAAGTGTTAAGTGTGTGTGTGTGTGTGTGTGTGTGTGTGCGCGTGGGTGTGCGGGTGTGGGGTGTGGGTGCGCGGGTGTGGGTGTGGGTGTGCGGGTGCGGGTGCGGGTGCGTATGTGCGCGCATGCCCACACTCCTCTAACCCTGCACAGTAAGTTGCAAATGACAAGCTGTTGTTAGAAGATTGGAGGAGAAAGAAAAAACAGCAAAGCCATCCACAAATAAGCAGAATTGTAAGGGACTCTGTACTGTAGACATGATACTGTTTATGGCTATGGCAAAGTGGCTAAAACCTAAAACACTGCCCTGAGGGACACCATTCTCTTGTTCAAAACAAGTGTGAGCATGTGTGTTCATTTTAATCATTTTTGTCATATTTTTAATTTACTGGACTTGCAGGTGAGGGATACCATTCTACATTGTAAAGACTCGGTGATGTTTCTGGGTCTCATTTTTGACTCCAAACTCTGTGCTAAGTCTGGGGAACCCCTGCTTACCATCTGATGGGAGCTCCTCATGCTGCATCAGACATGTAAGTTCCTCACAGCTCTGAATTCATGTGCATACCATACTGGTGCTCGTCCACCTCTGAAACTGGGGACTCCGTTGTTTGCACTGTTGTTTTCCCTGATTGTGACCTTAAGTTCCAAGCACCTCAAGACTTGACATTCTTCGATGAAGAATTATATGCAATCTTGCAGGCACTGGAGCATATGAGATGTGCTTCGACTGCAAAATTCCTTGTTTGTTCTGATTCTCTGAGTGCCATTCACTCTCTCTCTCTCCATAACACTTGTACCCAGCAGATAAAGTAGTCCAAAATATCCAGGATGTGCTTCTCTAACTACAACGGCTGGGGAAGGAATCGTTTTTTTGCTTGGTACCAGGGCACATGTGTATTGCAGGGAATGAAAGGAGGGATGTAGCAGATAAGGAGGTATGTCATGATCCTCAGTTATTTCAGTGTGCAATCACCCTGCGTGCTATCACCTTGCTGTTTAGGTATAGAGTCATGCATCGATGGGAAGACAAGTGGCTGGAATTGACAGATAATAATCTGTGTCTAGTAAAGCACACTGTGTGGCCATGATGTACCTCCTTTCAGTCACAAACACAGGATGAGGTCCTCCTTACTTGCCTTTGCACAGGCCGCAGTTCTCTGACACATGGCTTCTTGCTCCAGTGAAAGGACCCTTCAGCATGTGGTGCTTGTGGCAGAAGGTCGCTGTGGCCACTTTCAATACGCTGTGTTTTATTTTCAGACTAGAGGGCAGTGGCAGATTTGCCGGCAGATCTGGTAGATTTGCCAGCAGATCTGCTCTCTATTTTAAGTAGCATTGAAATGAGTGTGGTTAGAGTTTGAAGGTTTTGAAGTTTTATAATCTTGGGTCCAAAAGTTTTGGGAAATGTTCTTAATGTGTTAACAGGGTGACTTACTCACCCATAGTTTTTTTGTAAATGATCAGTCAGTCACACATCCCGGTGCTCTTGTTTTAGCTCCTCTGTCATTTTACTTCTGTTTTCATCCCAGGTGTAGCACCTTTTCACTATATCTCCTTTATTTTATGGTGTGTGATATAGAGTGATTGTGTGGGTCAATGCAAGTGAGGTAAGAGTCAGTGAGTGAGTGAGTGTGCCAATGTTTTTAGCACTTTTACTCACATTTGTATCTTTTAATAATTGTAAGGTTGATGATAACCTCGCCATTCAGTGCCCGTACATCCCCATAGCAAAACAACAACAACAATCTCCTTACACTCATTTTAGCTTCATTCTGCCTTTGTTTATCAACTATGCCTTGACCTCACTTAAATCTGTAATGAAGCTTTTTATCCTCAGAGCTGACTATTTTATGTTTACTACTCAGTACTCCGCAGTGTGTTTGCTGTTACTATAACAACATCTTTTATACTAACTGATTTGAAAGTATTGGCCCTGTTAGTGGCTTGATCTTCAACATTGCCCACACGAGTAAGTTCCTAACTGTCTGCTCAAAGTAATTTTCAGACAAGACATTCAGAACAGTACCACATGTACCTCCACCTCTTGTGACATGGTGCTCCCATTACACAACTGGCAAATTGAAGCTTCCTCCTATTACAATAATGTGATCAGAAAGTTTACTAGTGATATTCTCCAAGTTTTCCCTGAAGTGCTCTCCTGCTATGCCTATTGAGGCAAGCAGTCTACAAAAACATCAAATTACCATGTTTGATCCATATGTAATTCGTACCTTTACCCACATTATTTCAGTTTTAATTATGTTATAATCTTAGTAGATATCAGTGAGTTCTTTTTGGTAATAAGTACCCCTCCAATCCTTCTGATATACAGATCAATTCAAAATTCATGTCCAATAGGACAAGTAGGATGAACCATAACTCCAAAGACTAACTTTAGTAGGTGGTAGGATGGGCCAAAACAAGAAAAAAAAGTCCAGTAAACATGGGCTCTAAAATGTGTAACTTACAAGCTATGAGCACTGCTTCATATTTGCCACTGTGAAACATATCCTATCTACTGAACAAGTGCTCATAGCTCTTAAGGTATGCACTTTAGAGCCCATGTTTACTAGACTTTTGTTCTTGTTTTGGTCCAAACTGAAAGTTTGTTGATGGCGTTCTGGTTCACCCTATTTGTCCTATGGTACATGACTTTTGAGTCACCCTTTATATTCCACTCTGAATTTAGTATATTATTTATATTTCAGCCAACTTTCTCTTCTTATTACTTTGTGGGAATCATTCCCTTTTATAAGCAATACTAATTCTGGAGCTTTACTATGGATGCTCCTGCAGTTTAATGAGGCCACATTAATCATTACTTTTTCTGTTCTGCAAGAATGTAAGTTCTCCTTCAGTAGTAATGTGGACAATCTTTTTCCAATTACAGTATATAATTCAACATTGACCATATTGAGGGTTTCTAGCCATAGCAAAATAGGGTCCTGGGAAGAAAAGGCAGAGGACCTATTTTGTGACTGCTTAAGAAGATAAAAGAGATGTTGTACCAGGTGTACACTAAAACTGCAATACTTTCAACAGTATATACCTATAACTGCAGCAGCAGTCAAATTGTCCACAGTGGCAGAGCTACCCTTTTTTTCTATTTTAACACATTGACAAGTACAAAAGCAAACTTATTTAATGAGAACATTCAAACCGATGTTGTAAATTATTTTCATTCTTAGTAATCATCTTTATTTGTGATTGAACTGATTTTGGGGTAAGTGTATAATAGAAATTAAAGTAAGTTTTCTTGTTCTCACATTTCAACACTGCATTGTTGTCTTGCTGTTATGTCATAATTATTTGACCCATTGCTGGTTGCAGGAAATACTCTTTGGCTCCTATTTTTCGTATGGGTTGTCTTAGTTTTTGATGAGATGCTGCAGACACTGCCCATGACTGATGACTTTCCCTGTAACTGATCTGTAAAGAAATCATGCATTTATTCTGACAAAATCATGTATATTGTATAACACTTACACTTACCATCTCTGCAGAGGTACTTTCACTGAATATTTTGTGGCCACATCATCTAGTACATCCACTCAATATTTCATATTGTTGTGGCATTCTACAGTTTATGGAAGAAATTTCAAATTGCTACGTATGTGTACACTTGAATGAAGTGTATTGAGAATGAGAACATTTCTCTTTTTCTTGTCTTGATACACTGACAAGGTTTTGTCCTCGTGACACATCACAGTTGTTTTATAGTGCTGCTTTTGGGACTCTTATTGATTTTGGTATCACTCTTCTCAAATGGTTCTCTGTACCCACTAGGCTTGTACCGTTACTCTTCAGTATTTCACTGAATAAGGTGGCACAGTGATTAGGATGGTGGACTAGCATTTGGAAGGGCAATAGTTCAAATCCCCATCCAGCCATACAGATTTAGGTTTTCCATGATTTCCCTAACTTGTTCAAGGCAAATGTTGGATGGTTCCTTTGAAAGGACACGGCCAATTTGCTTTCCCATTCTTCCCTAATCCGATCTTGTGCTCCATCTCCATTGACCTCATAGTCGATGGGATGTTAAATACTCATTTTTCTACTTTCCTTCTTCAGTATTTGAGTCAGGTGCATAGATATGAAAAAATTGTCTCTTGTCAAATTCCTGGTGTTTAAGGAATGGTGCCACAATTTTCATTACAATGTACGTGGAAAGGGTTTGATTCTCTGGTTGATGTTAATCCTTTCCTATGTATGAAGATCCATTGAACAGATTTTAGGAATCTACCTCAGATGCTAACCAAAATTTAATTTAAAATTTATCTACCTCACTGGCCATGCATTGTGTAACTCTGCATCTGCCCTTAGTGGGAAAGAGTTGTTCATCAGTTGTGATGTGTTGTCCTGAACTGTAAACCAAGGAGCAATGAAATAATTCAAAATATGTGACACCAAAGCAAACTTGTCTGTTTTGAGTCTTATTGGCATTTGTTCCCTGATATCAAAGAATAAAAAATTGATATTGTCTCTAAAACTCTCGCGTGATATTGTGTTGTGAAAGAACTATGGTCATCAGTTTTCTAATCAAAAGCTATCAATTTTGATTCCTGTGGTACAAAAAAAGCCCTTAGCATACTAAACATCCATTAATAAATCTTCTCAAAAAGAGAAACACACCATTTGGTGTTTAGTGGGCTTCTGTCTGTGTGTGCAGTTTAGTGTGTTTTAACATCATATCATCTATTAGCAGCCACCAAGAACTGACAGCACCTTGAACTGATGTTTTCCTTCACAAGTGGAAGTGGTCCTTCTGTATGATGTGAAATGTTTTACTTTTATGGTTTTGCAGATACGTTCAAGATGATGTCCAAAATTTCCCATTCTGCCTTGTCTTCTCTGAATTCTGACTACCTTCTCCTCCTTTGCCTTTTTGTATTGTATCAAATGTCATGCCTTTGATGGAGGAGTTTATCTTGCCACTGTAACAATTATTGATGTAACTTGTCCAGACACTTCACAACTGCTTTTACTGCATTCGACATTGTCTGGAATATAATCATCACTGCTATTTCTGTGTGTCTTTCAATTTCACCATCTTACTACTCATACTCTGAAACTTGCTGCAAATGTTCTAAATATTTAATTACTTCCTTGTCTAACTACTTATGAGCCAGTGTCAGTATCTCTTGTCATGGCTTACACACAACAGGCATTTTAGGCATGGTGCAACACAATGATAAACTCAGAAGCTACAGCATACATTGTAGCATCAAGTTGCAGCTATGTGCAATGCAACTGAGCATTTGCAGTACTCTCAGGGAATATCGGCATGTAAAGAAATATTAAGCCATCAAAATGATTGTTCCTACAGTGTTAGGAGTACAGTGTATAACACTGTTTGCACAGTCTAACTCTCAAAATTTAAAATAGTTCAAGAAAGTAGAAATATTGTTGTTATGGGTAGACTTTTTCAAAATTGTCATTTTGATGTTTCCATAGTTCTAGTGTAAAGAATGTCTTGCCCTTAGGGTCGATGGAATTTACATGATGTCTCATTAGTGCAGAAGCAACTATATTCATCAATCAATCCCTACAGTTTCTGAACATTATACAGAACACTAGTGGCACATTAAAAATTGTTATTTTCAAAAAATCAGCGGTTACTAAGCATTGTGGTTCTAGTTTAAAGAAAGTCTTGGCCTTAGAATCCTTGCAAGGTACACTGTCTCTTGTCAATGCAAAAGCAACCATATTGATCAGTGAGTCTCTACAGTTTCTCAACACTGTGAAGGAGACCAGTGACACATTAAAAATTGTAATTTCAAAAAATATGTGCTGTTCTGAACAGAACTTCACAAATAAACATAAAATTATGTCTCGTGAAACAAAACATCTCGTTCCAAGCTTAAACCTACCGAGTCTCAGCCATTAACGAGGTCATAGAGATCAGAATATGTGGCAGTAACATAAGCCAGGACAGTGGCTACGTCTTGGTGTTGCGTGGAAGCAGGATCCAATGATGATAGTCTCCAGAGGAATTTGCCAAGTTGTTTACTTTACAGAAGACACCACTAGCATCTGAGACATTGACACAATCTATGGGAGCATGACAACAGTTCCTGATTAAGACTATGGGGATTATCATCGAGAGCTCGAATTTTTATTATGTTTTTTCATGATGTCCTGAATTGTCATTTTTCATGATGTCCCACGTTGTCATTTAATGAACAAAATATGAGCTTACAAAGTATTGAACCAGATTTATAATTGAGCTCAACAGTTCCCAACTGATAAAACTTGTTATAATATTCTTAATGGGGTGAAACCTACAGATGTCAAAGTAATTTTGGGAGGACCACAAGGAAATGCTGTAAGTTTGTTACTACACACACAAAATTGTCTAAGGAACAAACTACTTTTCTATTAACGAAAAATCGTAGGAAATCTACCCGGTACAAGGTCTGTTCAAAAAATTCCAGAAATTTTTCCACAAAATTTTTCTACACTTATCTTTTACTTATTGTGCTTGGTCTCCTTCTAAATACTCTCCTCTACAATTGATACACCGCTCCCAACACCATTTCCACTTCTGGAAGCAGTCTTGGTACACGTCTCGCTGGAATCCTTGAAATGCTGTCTGCAAATTTTCTTTTATCTCATCTATTGTTGAAAATCTTTGTTCTTCCAACATAGATTGAACTTTGGAAATAAAAAAAAAAAAAATATCTGCAGGGCCAGGTCTGGAGGATATGGAGGATAAAACAGCACAGTTATTTCGTTTTTTGTGCAATAGTCATGCACCAACAGAGATGAATGTGCGGGTGCGTTATTGTGATGCAAGAGCCATGAATTGTCTAGTCACATTTCGGGCCATTTCCTTCTCACATTTGCCGGCCGGTGTGGCCGTGCGGTTAAAGGCGCTTCAGTCTGAAACCGCGTGACCGCTACGGTCGTAGGTTCGAATCCTGCCTCGGGCATGGATGTGTGTGATGTCCTTAGGTTAGTTAGGTTTAATTAGTTCTAAGTTCTAGGCGACTGATGACCTCAGAAGTTAAGTCGCATAGTGCTCAGAGCCATTTGAGCCTTCTCACATTTTCTTGCAGGCATCGCAGCGTGTCCCAATAGTACCATTGAGTAACAGTTTGCTCGTGTTGCCAAATTCATTATGAACTAATGCTTTAAAGTCAAAGAAAACTATCAGCATGGCTTTGACATTTGACCTGAACTGACACAAGCGCCCCCCCCCCCCCCCCTTAGTGTGTGTGTGTGTGTGTGTGTGTGTGTGTGTGTGTGTGTGTGTGTGTGTGTGTGTCTTGGAGAACATTTCCTAACCAATTGTTAAGATTGGACCTTGGTCTCAACATCATAACCATAGACCCATGTCTCATCACTAGTTATGATTCTTTTGAAGAACATCTCATTCTCATTTGTGCGATTCAAGAGCTCTTCACAGATTGCGAGGCGATGGTCTTTCTGAGCCGCGGATTAAACTTGCCGGCAACATGGTGCATTCCAAGATTCTGTGTCAGGATATGACATGATCCAACTGAAATTCTGCATTCTTCAGCAATCTCTGGGACAGTCAGTCTTTGAGTGGCTCACACAGTTTCATTGATGTGCCTGGCGTGATTGTCATCGGTAGATGCTGCAGGGGGTCCTGATCAAGGGTCATCTTTAATTTTTTAAACCATGTGAACCATTCATAACACTAAGTATGGCTTAAGCTCTCATCACTGTAGACTTCCTGAGTTTTACGCTAAATTTGAAGCAGATGCATTGCTCCTCTAACTCGGACATATCGAAATTTGCAAACTGTGCAACACAATGTTATACTCAGTACAGTACTGAACAATAACTAACAGACACACAGCAGTGGAACTTCTGGCAGCTACACATTATACACACTCATGTGCAGGGATGCCAACTGTATTCTGCTCTAACACACCATTGGCGCAAAATTATGAATGTTCTGGAATTTGTTGAAGAGACCTCCTGTATACATACAACATTAATGGAAATTCGTGGATAGAAAAATGAGTAAAATAAATGAAAGGCAGCTAATTACCTGTTGAGAACTAATGTGTGGCACACAGAATCTCTTAATACAACACTGGTAACACTAGCTTTCAAGTTCTTGTTGTTTTTCTAGTAAGAGTACACACATTCACACACACAACCTGACAGCCAAATGCACGCTTACTAGAAAAAGAGCAAGAGCTTGAAAGCTAGTGTTAACTGTCTTCTGTTGCATATTTCTGTGTACCATGCACCAGTCCTCTATACGAAGTAGTACACACGTATGATACACTTGTAACTATTCATATATACATATCATTACGTAACTTAGTAACGATACTCAATCATCTCATTATGTAACTTTGTGACAATATTCAACCATTTCATTACATAACTTTGTAAGTGATCTTAACATTTTTTCAGAAGAAACAGTGCTGCACCAGAATTGTAAAGAATCTGTCATAAAATTGTGAAGTTCTTAAAACCTTATCACTGTCAATTGTCAGTACTTTTTGGGCATCAGTAATTGCTAGCACTTTCTCTTGGGTTACGTGCAACTCAGCACCTCCTAGTCACTGATAAAAAGAGAAGAGTAATCCCATCTTAAGCACTGATCTGTCAGTGACATCTAAGCTGAGCGCAACTGATCCAGGCACTGGACATTATCTACATTATCTCAAACTTTTGTGTGAAAGTTATCCCAAAGGTGCTTTATTGGCTTGAGTTCAGGAGACTGAGCAGGTCACTGTTGTACTTAAACACTGTGTCTTTCAAGCCACTGAAAACGGCTCCAGCAACTTGTGATCTGGCAGTATGATATGACGAATTCAGGCCCATACTCTACAGCAGTCGGAAACACCAAAGTTTGCAAAATGTTTTGAATTTAAAGATTTGCCTGTTACTTTCCTCTTACAAAAACAAAATCCATTTTTCAAGTGACCGTTATTTCTCCCCACACTGTGATAGAAATTCCTTGAAATTTTTGGATCTCATGTATGTTCATAAGACTTTGTGCATCACCTAGTTGCTTCTGTATGAACACTCATCTTGACTCTGGGTGCAAACCAAAGCATTGTTTATCTGTAAAGATGACTTTCCCTCATTGATCCACTGTCCAATTTCGATGTTGTAGGCACCACAAAACATTATTTCCTTGACAAATAGCTGGAAGCCTTAAAGGTCGATAGGCATGAAGGCCTTTTTCATGCAGTTTGTTTCTGACAGTTTGGGTTGAAACAATTACGTTACCTACATTTTGCAAGGCACTTCTTAACATTCTGGCAGTTGACGTTCTTACTCTAAGGGTTCTAAGGCATAGAAATCTGCCTTGTCCTGCACTAATTCCTTGGTTTTCTTCAGTGCTTTTCTTCTGAACAGCCAAATTGTTTATGACGACTCCACATTCTTGAAATCACACCTCTTCCTTTGTTTGGAGCACTAACAGCATCAGTTTGTTTTCCGCCATTTTCAGTTATGGCAGTTGCTGTAAACATTCCATCGCGGTTTAAATGATGACTTTCTGCCGTCATTAAATCTATTCTTAACTGTTAATTATGATTTTATGCAGTTATTAGTTATTTGTGTCCCCCTGTTTAAAACATACTTAATTCTTTTCAATACAACAATATAAAATAACAACTTTTCTTAATACAGCAATGACAAATGACTAGTACTTTAATATTTATTTCCATTCATTTTTCTACTTCAGTCAGTTTTTTAATGTTTCTATTTTTTTAGTTATTCCTTAGGCAATTTTGGTGTGTGTATATAAATGATCTAAGTGATAATATTGAAAGCTCGTTTGTGGACAGTGATGTTACTTGTAGGGAGGTAGCAATGCTAGAAGACTGAAAAAAATTCAGGAAGATCTCTTGAGGATTGATGATTGGTGCAGGGTATGGCAGTTGACCCAGAACGGTAATACATGCAATTTATTTTGCATGTAGTAAGAACTATAAAAAGGTTGAGGAGTAACATGAAGTAGAACGCCCACATAAAACTAGTTGTAGGAATAGCAGGTGCCCGTCTTACTGTCATTGGAAGAATCTTAAGGAAATGTTACACATCTGTAAAAGAAGTGCCTTACAAAATACTTATTCAATCAGATTTTGAGTATTTATTTTCAGTCTGTGACCCTTACCAGGTCGAATTGATGGGGGAGGGGAGATAATTAATATCAAAGAAACAGTGACATATTATGTCACAGGTTCAGTTCGAAAGTGCAAGGGTGTTATGGAAATGCTTTCTGATTCTAGTAACAGACACTACAAGAGGAACCTGTGCATTTTGTAGAGATTTACTCTCAACATTCCGATAATATACATTCTGAGTATAGTCAAGCAACATTTTACTTCCCACCACATACATCTCACAAAAATCAGAGAAATAAGACCTTGTACAGAGTAGTAATGGCAGTTGTTCTTCCACATACCATTTGCAAATGAAATAGGAAACATGGAAATTGAATTATCCTCCACCACAGGCCATAAGTTGGAGTACAGAGTCTAGATGTAGATGTATAAGAATACCAAGAACATCCTACACAAGTTGCTACATAATTTGTCTTTGTCAACTATACACAAACTGTATGATAATCGAAAGTATGAAAACTTGGGATACTTGAGGAGGTGCATGGCTACACTTCCTTATAGTTGACACATGGCTACAACTGTGACTGGAGTTACATATTGTAGTTGGAATTTTGTGTGTGTGTGTGTGTGTGTGTGTGTGTGTGTGTGTGTGCGTGCGTGCGTGCGTGCGTGCGTGCGCGTGGGTGCCTGCGCATGTGCATGCTTGCAAATGTGGGTTACATGCAAACTAATATTTGTTGTGGATTTAAGATGTATATGGTTATGGTTGTATTTTATCATACTTTTTTCTTTTTCTTTAAAGGACGTTATCAAACTGGGTGCTGGAGTTCGAGAAGTGGGCACCGTCTGTTATTGTTGTTGCCTATAAAGGTTCTCCTGCTATGCGTCGTCAGATCCAGAGCCAGATGCGGTCAACAAAGTTTAACGTGCTACTCACGACTTATGAATATGTCATCAAAGATAAGGGGATGCTTGCAAAAGTTAGTTAATAATATTTCTGTCCAAACTGTTATTTTTTTTCAGACATTTGGTTCTAGAGTTTTTACATTTTTACTAACTGAAATTATTTTGAAACATAGTGAAATTCTTGTAGTTAATTTGTAGAATCTCAGGCTGTTTGAAAAACCAGAAAAGTTGTTACATCTCGTATTTATGGGATGTGCCAAGTAACAGAGAATATTTCTAGTAAAGTTTCTGTTTAAGTGTGCCTTGTTACATGCTTAATTTTTAAATTTCTGTACTAGTGGACCAATGTATGTGTATCAGGTGCCTTTAATATGAAAGAGAATGTTGGTTAAGCTTTTTAGAGAAAAAAGAGGGTAACAACATATAAAATAATAATAAAATGGGCTAATAAACATGTAGCACAACTGTTGCTTACTATAGATAGTTACCAGTACAATTGAAACTTTAAATTTGACTCTCTGGTTCTTTAGTGAAATAGGCTTACAAAATAAATTAGTTCCAACCAGAAGCTTTATTTTTAACTTTGTCATAAAAGACTGTTACTGTTTCCCATTTGAAAAACTTTCTAAGAGACATTATTTCAGAGTGCATTGTCTTCTTAGCTTTTCCTCCATAATGTTGTTGCTAAATAAGAAGTACAACTTTTGTTTGAGATTTTAGTGGGATTTCTCCAATGTCATTCTTTCAAATGACCAAGTAAGTGATTTTCATACATCGTTGATTGTTCCTTGACCAGTAATGTTGTATTGGTTGGTTTTTGACTGATAACGTGCTCAAATTTCTGTGTCATATTTGAGTAAATGAGAGTGCAGCAGATTTACGTATGTATTTGGCTGGCATTCCAGCCCAAGGTGCTGGAGTTAGCTGTCATGTGTGTTTTGCTGATGAAGGCTGTGGCTTTGAAGCTACATATGTAAGTGTCTTTTAATTGTGCCTGTCTGCAACTTACCATGTCTTCTTTACAGTAAGTAGCAATCTGTCTTTTCCTACATTGCTGATATTTGTGCCTAGAGTTTAGATTGTTTGATATTTGGCTGTAAGGATTTAAATACCTCTTTCAACCAATATATTGATAGATTTGCTGTTAAACAGTCAGAGTAGTTAACAGTGTACTACCTTGAAAATATTTCTGGCTGGAACTGTATAGCATCTGCCAACTCTCATTTGGGGAAAGGGGGGGGGGGGATATTAATAGTATAGTTGCAGTCTTATATGACAGAGTACAATATGAGGAAGATAACCACTGCCTGTTTAGAGTAGGTATGGGTAACAAATGCTGACCCGTGGTGTGTGTGTGTGTGTGTAATTTTTTTTATTATTATTTTTGTCCTTGACGTTAATGGTTAGGAGTAACAAACAGATATAAGTGGCACCCCTTTTCCGATATGCCACGCCAATGAAATATGCATTTTTGAGAGTACATTCATTTTATGTTTACCGCTTCGTCAAATGTTAATTTTAGTTATGTGTTGTGAACATTGTATCTTTGCGTATGACGTTTTACAGTAGCTGTCTGACGTTTTACAGTAGCTGTCTTAAAGCTTCCATTGCAGAATTCTGCAAGGCTGTTACCGTATTTTACGGATTGTAAGATGCAACTTAATTTTCAAGCAATTTTTTAAAAAAATAACATTTTTACCATTTTTATTATTAGATTGCAAAGCCAGACTAAAAAAAAAATTCGTGTATAAAACCAAACTGACCTTTCAAATCCCTGAAAACTGTCATCTGAACTTTCTTCTTCTTCTTCCTCCTCCTCCTCCTCCTCCTCCTCCTCTTTATTGTCATTGTTGTCCTCTTCGTATATATAAGTTGTTCTTCACTGCCATATAGAGTGTTACTTATGCTGCACTTCTTGAAAGATTTAACAATAATGTCTTCTCTTACTCTAGATAACTGTTTTATCCACTGACACACTCATCTGATTGTAGGTAATTTTAAAGCTCCCTTCAGTGTGAATTCGTTTTGGATTTCATCCAGTTGTTTCATTCCTCTCTCATACACATTTAAATGGTTAATTATCATGACATCAAGAGGTTGTATTTGTGAAGTAAGTATTCCTGTAATAACAGAAATATCTGGTTTTCCCTGTCTCAGCGTCTCTTTCACAGAATTTTTCAAATGACTACTAAACTGATCTAGCACAAGAAGAGAACTCTTCTTCAGTAAAGCACCTTTCCTTTCCTCTCATACTTGGACTTGGTTAACCCATAATTTCATACCAGCCTCATCCATTCAACTCTTGTCATGTATGTGAACAACAGCACCTGGTGGTATTTCAGGAGGTTTTGGCATTTGAAAATGATCATTAGCACAACACGAAAGGACAACAGTGTAGTGTATTGCATTTTTTCATGTCCACTTGTTTTTAGAGTTACAGTTTCAGCACCTTTCATGACAACAGATCTGTTATGTGGCACATTGAGTGCCAGAGAAGTTTTATCCATATTTGCTAATTGGCTTAGTTCCATTCTAGTTTTCTTTCAGTTTTGAATAATAAAGCGATGGAAAGATAACATTTTCTCTTCATACTCTTGTGGCATTCTCAGATATTTTTGTTTTGGTTCTCATTCTAAGTCCATGATGCTTCATGAACCTATAGCATGAACCAACTCCACCGTTAAAGTCTGTTAAGTTCCACTGTAGCGCTAGCTTACAAATGTGTATTTAAATGATTTTGGACTAATTCCAATGCCATTTTGATGGTGTCCTTCAATCTATTTCAGTACGTCATTTTCTAGTATTGACCATTTTGCATTCAGTCCTCTATTTGCACATTTAGTCTTCATCATTTTTTTCAGTTCTTCTTTACTACCCAGCAATTGTGAATGCATTTTTTCTGTTGGTGGAGGGCTGAAATGCCACTCAGCTGCTATGTTTATGTGTTCTTCTTCCTATGCTATTACTTTGAATCTATAGCCTGCTTCATATGAATATCTTTTATCTTTTCCCCATTACGAAACTAGCTACTAAAAGAACTATTGTACTGTTACTGATAACACAAATGACTTTCAGTTCAAGTTCACTGGCACCATAGACTGCAATGACACATCATAGGCTAGACAGTGTCCTGGGTTTGTGATGGCAGGGCAGGAGCGAGACAGTGTTAGCAAGCTTATGAATCCCAGCAACTCATGTTGTCGCATAGGTGCACTGCTGCTGCCACTTGAATCCCATGTTGCCAGATAGAGATAGGTTTCCCCCAATATCAAATAGATGGCCTTTTTAAGACTGGTGGGAATTAAAATCAAAGATTCAACATTTTTGTATTAATGTCGAGTATAGGAAGTCCCTGAATTTTGGAGGCAAATTTTTTTAAGAAAGAAGTGTGCCTTATAGCCCATAAAATATGGTATTAAAGAAAATATGTTTGTGATGTATGAATAAAAGTAAACAACTGAAGATGGGTTCCCAGGCACCTTTAAATGTCGTCATTGAAAAATAAATGCCTGTGAAAGCAGCCGATTCCAGATAATTCATTATAAATTCAGTTCCCATAGACTGTGCCATCTAATGACTTTTATTCGTGTATTTGCGCATTACCAACAAAACAAAGGTAGTAGTCAATAGTTGTAATGTTCTAATGAGTCCATAGTGCATAAGAATTGTTTACCAATATTAATACAAGGAAGAATAGAAAAACAAAATATGGCAATGAGATAGACAATCACAGTCGACAGACAATTAGGAGTAATTTTGCAAATTTCTTTTGTGGCGTGATTGAAACCCATTGTGGCCATCGGTTGTCCACCCACGGTGTAGAGGATAGGTGGAATAATAGAAAGGCACATAAAGAAGCAGGTGAACATTGTAACTCAGTTTTGTGTTCGGTCAAACATGGCCACAGTTTACTGGCAGCCTTCTTACAGATGGACATCCTTTGATTGGGTAGAATGTTCCAATGACTGGAATGGGATGTGATGGGTAATTATATAAGTATTCCAGCCACATTTTCTGTAATATCTACAGATTTGATGGCACAGTTTGTAAACTGTGCAAATGAACTTTTGTATTGTAATGTTCTCAATGTTCTAATTTTTTGTTTTCAAAGCTCATAATTTTCCCTCTGTCAAACTTGCAGCAGTGCACACATAGCCAGACATTTAATGTGTGCTGGGATGTGAGACTCTCTGGTTCCTTTATAGTTTCTGGAAAAGAAAGAAAAAACTGATAGCTACATATGCCTATGCACCCTGAAATCCATTTCAGTGATATTGTCTGTCTTCTTCATATCTAGAAAGTAGACTACTCCATTAAGGTCAATCCTACTTACTGTTATCAGGTCGTGGTCTCCGCCTACAGTTTTTACCCCCCACACTTCCCTCCATTACATCCCTTGATTGGCATTCTTAACCCATTTACAGTGAAAATGTGTGTTTTTTAAGGTCTGGCTGCTTGCATGATTTTCCATGTCATTTGCTGCTACTACTACTACTACCACTACTACTAATTATTATTATTATTATTATTATTATTATTATTATATTACTATTTCTGTTGTTCTTGTTGTTCATTATGGATTACTTTTACAGTTACATTGGAAATACATGGTCATTGATGAAGGCCATCGCATGAAAAATCATCACTGCAAGTTAACACAGGTTTTGAACACTCATTATGTTGCCACTCACCGTCTGCTCCTTACTGGCACACCTCTTCAGAACAAGTTGCCTGAACTTTGGGCATTGCTGAACTTTTTACTTCCCTCTATATTCAAATCCTGCAGTACATTTGAACAGTGGTTCAATGCACCATTTGCTACAACTGGAGAAAAGGTAAATTGCACCACATATTTTTTGGTTGTCCATTCCTCTTTCCTTTACAATTTTTAGTCGTAGTGTAATGTACCATCTTTATTTTATTAAAATTCATTCATTTGTGCTTATTAATAAATTTGTTACTGAGTACATTAATTTGCAAATATTGTTATTATAGTGCCTCTGAATTGTCTGGTGTTTACATCAAGTATTTCTGCATTAACACACTAGAAGAAAATTGTTAACAGCATTGACAATGTGAAAAGAGTGATATTCGTTTTACAGGCTTGTCATATGTTGCCGTACACTAGTGAAATATAAAAAAATTCTTAAGACATAATGTGGAAACTCTGTATTTGCATAGGGAACTGAAAGAGCACATATAGGCAGAGTATCATCCTGTGTACAAAATATAGAAAACACAAACTGTACATTAAAACAATTGAACCCATAACACTGATCTTTTTGAAAATTTGGTTTATTGTTTTGGGCATCACACTTGACAGGTAAACACTGTAGACATACTAGGTCAGAGTTGTCAAACACAATTTTCGTAAATAACTCAATTCATCACTATATTGGGTCGACAACTTCCCTTCTGCTGTACTACAATAGATGGCAGTAGCGGCAAGTGATGGTGCAGGTGGTGGGTCATGAGTGGGTCACGCAACCAGCTTAGGCATTTGTAAACATAGCCCCATCAAAATATTGGTCAATTTGTGATTCAATCATAAAGTTATTCTTGATTGAATATGTCAACTTATGTGCCCAGTTGTCATCATTTGGGGGAAGTTTTAATTTTCTGTTTTAACATGAAGAAATCTGTGGTCGAGGCTCATAAAATGCTGGGTACGACCTGTGACGAAGCACTTATTAGTGAAAGAATTTGCAGAGAATGATATCAACACTTCAAGGACAGGTTTTTTTTTACACTTAATGCTGCCTTGGTGGTGGAAGAGAGAAAGTTATTGAAGCTACTGAAACTGATGGAAACAATCACACTAGATCATTATCGAAAGCAGTTGATGTGAGCTGAGCACTGTAAGACAAATGACCACAATACAGTGATAGACATTAAAAGGTGATTTTGGCATGACAATGCTCAATCCCATGTTGCAAAACCTGTCATAACATATTTGGAAAGACTGAAAATTAGAAGCCTTACTCTACCCACTGTATTCTCCAGACATTGCCAGATTCACAATTAGACTGCTACATCTCATAAGAAATCATTAATGTTCATAGCACAAATTAGGAATGATGTTGCATTCACATTGTAATCTAGAGCTGTCACCAACCATTTGCTGGAAGCTGAGCTACCATCAAGGTTGCAGATTGCCAGGCTTGCTCTCAAACTTATAAATGTGTCATGTGCCTCTGATGCTGTAGGAAAAGATGCAACTGGTGGGATGAATGATCCAAAGTTGTTGTTGATGGTGATGGTGAAGATGAAGATAACACACTGTGCTTTTGTGTCAGTGATCGTCATTTACAATTGTGATATAAACCAGGAGTGTGACAATTATATGAATGAATCAGGCAGTGTTATATAGTCATCTCTGGGCATTGTTGTGTTGGGAGCTACAATATACTTTGGCCATACAATTCTGCTTTGTTGAGTGAATGCTAAACAGTCCAGGATATAATTCAGCCCATTCTGTTGCCATTCCACAAACATAAAGGAGAAGTGCTCTTCCAGCAGAATGATGCAATTGCATATACACTTTCTGAATTACTCAGTGTGTTCTCTGAGGTGAATATGAATGTGAGACTGAACATGTCTGGGACAAGATGGGGTTGTATCTTGCCCATTCTACATTACTTTTAACATCCCTTAACCAGTTATGACAACGGATGGAAATATCAGTGGTCACCATCTCCCAAAATGAGATTTCTTGCTTTTAGGATTGTCTCCATGTGCAGTTGAAGAACTGCTAGTGAAGGCTATGCAAGGTAGTGAAATTGCTGTTAAAGTTAAATTTGTCCATATGAACATGACCAAGTAGCTGTAGTTATATTGCATGTACGCTCTGTGTACTTAGTTAGTTATTTTCATGTTCCATGGATCATTTATGTGATAAGTCGTAACGATGTGGAATGAGTAATTTTATATTCATGTCACAAACTATTTTGTAAATATGCCTCCATGCTGGTATCATTTACAAGGTCTTTTTTTTTATTTATTTAATTTTTTAAGAAAACATACAGATGCGCGTTTGAAATTCCTATCCACAACCTTTTACACATTACAGTAACAGAAATTATTCTAGAGAACAGGAACTGTAAAAGAGAAACTTTTTCAGTTTATTTTCAAATTTTACTTTGCTCTCTGTCAGACATTGTATGCCTGTCACTGGGTAAGCGATAAAACTTTTGGTTGCAGCATTGTGTACCCCTTTTTGTGCCAAAGACAACCTTAATGTGGTGTAATGAATGTAATTTTTTCCTTCTGGTTTTGTACTTATGTACATCACTGTTCCTTTTGAACTACAGTGAATTATTTACAACAAACTTCATAAGGAAGTAAATATACCGTGAAGCAGTAGTCAGAATCCCAACTCCTTAAACAGATGTCTACAAGATGATCGTTAGTCAGCACCATATATTATTTTTACAGCACATTTCGAGCAGTGAAGAATTTCTTTCCGCAGAACGTTATTTGTATGGCATTATTGAATGAAAATTTACAGAATATGTCAACTTCCAAAACATGCTTTTTCCATTTTAAATTCTCATCAGTATAGACACCCAAGAATTTTTAATTTTACACCCAGTTTCTTCACCATGTGTCACACTTAACATTTGTGTAGTACCCATCAATGTGCAGAACTGAATATACAGGGTTATTACAAATGATTGAAGCGATTTCACAGCTCTACGATAACTTTATTATTTGAGATATTTTCACAATGCCTTGCACACACATACAAAAACTCAAAAAGTTTTTTTAGGCATTCACAAACGTTCGATGTGTGCCCCTTTAGTGATTCGGCAGACATCAACCCGATAATCAAGTTCCTCCCACACTCGGCGCAGCATGTCCCCATCAATGAGTTCGAAAGCATCGTTGATGCGAGCTCTCAGTTCAGGCACTTTTCTTGTTAGAGGAGGTTTAAACACGGAATCTTTCACATAACCGCACAGAAAGAAATCGCATGGGGTTAAGTCAGGAGAGTGTGGAGGCCATGACATGAATTGCTGATCATGATCTCCACCACGACCGATCCATCGGTTTTCCAATCTCCTGTTTAAGAAATTCCGAACATCACGATGGAAGTGCGGTGGAGCACCATCCTGTTGAAAGATGAAAATAGCTCCCTGCTTGCTTTATTCGTCGACTTCCGCGGGCTACGCGTGAAACTTGCCTGCACGCGTTCAACCGTTTCTTCGCTCACTGCAGGCCGACCTGTTGATTTCCCCTTACAGAGGCATTCAGAAGCTTTAAACTGCGCATACCATCGCCGAATGGAGTTAGCAGTTGGTGGATCTTTGTTGAACTTCGTCCTGAAGTGTCGTTGCACTGTTATGACTGACTGATGTAAGTGCATTTCAAGCACGACATACGCTTTCTTTGCTCCTGTCGCCATTTTGTCTGACTGCGCTCTTGAGCGCTCTGGAGGCAGAAACCTGAAGTGCGGCTTCAGCCGAACAAAACTTTATGAATTTTGCTACGTATCTGTAGTTTGTCATGACCATATGTCAATGAATGGAGCTACAGTGAATTTATGAAATCGCTTCAATCATTAGTAATAGCCCCGTATTTGTGTCTTCTTAAAGTTGAGGGTGAGACCATTCACAGAATACCAGTTAGTGATGCTTTTAAGAACATTGTTTACCATACCTTCTGTTGCATATGTATCCTTAGATTGATTACAATACTAGTGTCGTGTGAAAAGAATTTATTCTGCTTGTTGTGTATTATACAGCAGATAATTTACATATTTGATGAATAATAGTGGACCTAAGACCCATGGGGAACCTCATATGTGATTTCTCCCCAGTCATAATAATATCCCTGGACTACATTGGTTGAATTTCTAGGTACAAATTTCTGCATGGTTTGGGTTAGATATAACAGTATCCATTGGTTGGCTATACCATTAGTCCCATAAAAGCTCAGTTTATCTAGTAGAATATTGTGATTCACACAGACAAATGCCTTAGATAAGTCACAGAAACTACCTACCAGTGTTATTTTGTTATTTAATTCTTGTAAAATTTGGTGAGTGAACATGTAAATGGCACTTTCAGCAGAGCAATTCTTCTGAAATTCAAACTGTGATTTACTGAGGATACTATTCTAGTCTACATCACCTTCTCAAAAATTTTGTAAAATAAAGTTAGTAGTGAAACAGATCGGTAGCTACTGACATATCTCCCATTAATTAGATTAGATTTACTTTCATTCCAATTGATCCATAATGAGGGGGTCCCCCAGGATGTGGAACATGTCAGAAAAACAATAATACATGACAAATATTTTCAACTAAAACAGATAAGATCTTTTTTTTTAATGAACACTATATGAAAGGATCATTTAAGAACACTCATTTACTAAGATCGCATTAATGCACTGGGGGGGGGGGGGGGGAGAACATATATTAGAACTACTACAATACTTCTTTACAATGAACACACACACACACACACACACACACACACACACATTTTCAGATAAGACAGGACTTATTATTTAGGAACAAATCTCTCACTGATCATGACGGACAGTTTGTTATGATAAATAAGACAGTGGCTTACAGTACTGATACTCCTCGGTAAACATTCGTCAGAATAATCAAAGACTCCAGAACAAATATTTTTAAGAACTGTTTACAAGAGACAACCTAGGAGAGACCCCGTCCGCAAAAAATGTATATTACCTTTATTGTTGAGAGAATATATAATTTTATTAATTTTAAAAGTGTTGCTTTTCTAACACACTGCTGTGATATTTCTCTTGAACTGTTTGTCCACTCGTCATCCTTTGGTAGTGACCATCCAGGAGTCCATCTATGCTCTGGAATGGTCCAGTTGTTCAGTGATGTTTGTCTGGACCCCAGGTCATGTTGGAATTCCCAGCAACGAACTTGCCGACAGGCTGGCCAAACAGGCTACACTGAAACCACTTCTGGAGATCGGTATCTCTGAAACTGACCTGCATTCAATATTACGGCTCAAGGTTTTTGAGCTTTGGTAGATGGAATGGCATAACAGTACACACAACATACTGGTTATCATTAAGGAGACTACGAATGTGTGAAATTCTTCCATGCGGGCCTCTTGCAGGGACTCTGTGGTTCTCTGTTGGCTCCGCATTGGTCATGCTTGGCTGACCCACAACTATCTCCTGCGCCGTGAAGACTCGCCTCAGTGTCGGTGCAGCGCCCTGTTGACAGTGGCCCATATATTGTTGAGCTGTCCTCCTCTGGCTGCCCTGCGACAAAATATTCAATTACCGGACTCATTACTGTTAATTTTATCTGACAACCTGTCATTGGCTACTTTAGTTTTTCGTTTTATACGTGAGGGTGGGTTTTATCATTCTATATAAGTTTTAGTGCATGTCCCTTGTCCCTCTATGTTCTCCACCCTAGTGCTTTTAGGCTGGAGGTTTTAATGTGTCACAGAATGCCTGGCTTATCCGTTTTCTTCTCGTGATCAGCCAGCCATGGTCATCTCCTCTCTTGTTTTAATTTCTTCTACTTGTTTCTTGCGTCTCTCTGTGGTTTTATTGTTAATTTTGTCCATTTTAGTGTTTGTTGCCCTTCTGTGGTCTTGTGGTCTTTCCTTTCTTCCATCTTTGTGTTGTATGTCTTGTTTGTTTCCCTTTCTCCCTTGTGGAATTATTTTAATCAGAACAAGGGACCGATGATCTAGCAGTTTGGTCCCTTTCCCCCGCTCCTTTAAACCAACCAACCAATCAACCATGTAACATATTTAACCCTGTGGTTATGTGGTGTTCAGACAGGCACAAGATGTCTGTCTTTTCAGAGCTCTCTGAATTTTCCAAGAGACAAGAAGCTGTTTTACCTTATTATTCAGTCCTCTAATATTCTTGTGAAGTAAGTTAACCTTACTTTTCTGGCCATTCTTAGGCATTTTGTAGGGCCCTTCTGTTATTAATGTGAATAATGTTTAATTCCTGTGGGACCATTCTTTCATGGTGTTCATATTTAGTCATATTTAATCTCATGCTAGTGTATGTCTCCCAACAGTTCTTGATATTTCATGAGCAATAACCCAATAGTTGGTGCCATTTGCTCCAAATTTAATTTTTTGTAAACTAAAAGATTAATATGAAGCCATCAGAATATTCATATTGGAAATATCAAGGTATAATTATTTTAAGACTATGTAATATTTAGTAATGCTCTATTTGTATCTGAAAATGAATTGGTGCTGACTGTGAAAGGAGAATCATTTGTCATCAGAACAGTTAAAAAGAACCTAAAACACTTGAAGTAATTTTTTAAATAGGTTAAAAAATAGAACCCTTGTGGTGAATATATTTGTGGTATATTTAAGGCAGTGTAGGTGTCCTCCATTTCACTTTACATCATTGAAGTAATGAATCAGCATACCTGAATTCAACGTGTTCTGTTATACACAATTAATTAACACAAAAGCCGGCCTGGGTGGCCGGGCGGTTCTAGGCGCTACAGTCTGGAACAGCGTGACCGCTACGATCGCAGGTTCAAATCCTGCCTCGGGCATGGATGTGTGTGATGTCCTTAGGTTAGTTAAGTTTAAGTAGTTCTAAGTTCTAGGGGACTGATGACCTCAGTAGTTAAGTACCATAGTGCTCAGAGCCATTGGAACCATTTTTGAATTAACACAACAATCAAGTCATGAATAAACACTCATCTGTCAAAACTATAATGTCAAAGAGTTAACATAATACTCTAATGTGTATCTGCTGTACAAAGCACAATCAGATACACTTTGCATGTTATTCTGAAGTCAGTCAATGCTTTCCACACAGCCCCCTCCCCTTCCCCTCCCCCCTCCCACACCCTTGCCCCACATGGTAGGGTGGAGTTCTTGGAATGTGTAGGTACTTGCACCGCACACATCAGCATGCCCTGATTTAGACTGCTGGTGTCTCCGGCGTTTCTTCTATATATTCTTGTTGAGCCAAGGGTAACGCTGTGGTTGTTTGCCCAATGTCTCCACTGGTCTGCTTCAGAGTCATGGGCATGGCTTTCTGATTTTTCTCATGAATTATAGCAGTGTCCGATGTAAGCAGATATGCTGACTTGTTTTAGTGACACTATTTGTGGCTTGTCAATATATTGTATGTTTGCTGTGTTTTAAAACCATAAATGCACCAGAGTGTGGTTGTTGTAACAGCAGATGCACTGCATCTGTTCTTAACATTACATGCGAGCATGTTTTCAGATCACTGTATATCAAAATCTTCTGATCTCTTTGGCGTGATGCGGGTGAATGGCAGAGCTTGGATATGTGGGCCTTCATTTGCTGTAGCAGGTACAACAATTCTGTCTCCCTCAGTATTTGTTGAATTGAAAAAACTGCGATGGTAGGGGTTACGTCTCATTATAGATCATCACCTTTGTCAATGCCCCTATGTCTGGCTTACGTTCAGTGTGGAGCCCACCAGTGGCAGAGCAGACCCATAAGTGCAGCTTTCAGTGTCTTGCCAGCCCTCTACCATCCCAGTGCTTGCTGGGTGGCAGCTGGTTGTATGGTGGTGTTGGAACCAAATGACTTGGACAGCTTCAGGAATGTGGTCAATTCGGACTGTCATCCCTGACCCATAGTAATGTGTGACAGACAGCCGAACTATGATATCCGTACCATTAAAAAAAATTCTTGCTATTGTATTTACTGAAGTGTCACTGATTGGGACTGCCTCAGTCCACCGAGTGTATATGTCGATGGTGGTAAATATGTAGCGATATCCGTCTGATGATCTGTATGTACGTTGGAGAACCGACCTGTTCCCTCTGGAAACACCCTCACCAGTTGGCGTACATGTCTGCCCACTTTACATTGCTGACACACTATGCATGTTCTCGCCCACTGGTGAAAATATTTTCTTTATTCTTGAAAAGGATAGACTGCTACTCGCCATAAAGGTGACACATTGAGTTGCAGACAGGCACAACAAAACATCTGTAACAATTAAGCTTCCAGCGAAAGCCTTCTTCAGCAAAGAAAACACATTCATTCACGCAAGCAAGCACACTGCACGCACAAATGACCGCCGTCGCTGGCAGCTCGGACCAGAATATGGCATTTCATGTCTAGCTGCTGGAGATGGCGGTCATGTATACATGATGTGTGCTTGCTTGTGAGTGAATATATATATATATATATATATATGTGTGTGTGTGTGTGTGTGTGTGTGTGTGTGTGTGTGTGTGTGTGTGTGTTTCTTCCTTTTTTTGGGTGATGGCATTGGCCGAAAGCTTAATTGTAACAGTTTTTTGTTGTGCCTGTCTGCAACTCAATATGTCACCATTATAGTGAGAAGCGATCTATCCTTTTTCTTGTGTTGATGATACTCCAACCTGGAGTTTCCATTCTTTGATCTTCTTCATGCTGGGCCACACGAAACGTTCTGTCAACAGTTCGATGCTGGTTTCTGTGGTCGGTTGGCTAGGTTATGAATACTGTCAGAAAATACTTTGCATAACTTTTCCAGCACAAATGATCTGGGGCTGGTTTTGGAAATATCACACCAAATAATATACTTAGCCCCTAACAGCTGCACCTGTTTAAGCTGTAGCTCTGCTGAACTGCTGTGTAAATATTCCAACAGCTGTCTATTGGCAGTCTGTGCTATGCAGAGTTGCTTGTAATCAACTGTGTGTGAGATATCTTTAATTTGTGTTTGTGTGTGTGTGTGTGTGTGGGGGGGGGGGGGGGGGGGGCTATTACGTTCTCTGCTTCTTTTGTGTGCCTTATGTCTGTGGTGAAATGGCTGACAAACTCAAGCTGGTGGAATTGTCATGGTGAACAGCTACCCTTGCATTTGCTCTAGGCAAACATGATAGGTTTATGGTCCATAAAGATTACAAAAGACCTAGCCTTCACATAGGGGCAAAAGTGTCACATGGCTTTATAAATGGTTAATAGCTCCCAGTTGTATAAATTACACTTGGTTTGAGCCTTCATAGATTTACAAGATAAAAAAACCCAGCTAACATCCACCATTATCACTAAGGGCTTATCTTGAACTGGATGGCTCAAAAGAAATGCTTTTTCCAACCTTCTCGAGAGCCCGTTGCATTTCCAGTGTCCGTGGGGGAGGACGTTGGCCCATTGCGTCATTACCCAACAATGTTACCATCAGCGTTGCTTGAATCTCTGCTGCTCCCGGTAGGTGTCATCAACTAAAATTCATGATTCCCGGGAATCTTCTTAATCGTTGAAGATCTGTTGTGCATGGTGTGGCCTGATGGTGTCATTTTGTCTTCAAACAGATGAGCTCTGGCCACCAAACCTGCATGACTGAGGGTTGTCGCATGCTTCTGTTGCAAAACACATTTTGTTTCATTGACTATTATACCATATTTGCATATTCTGTTCCTTGTGCCATGCTGTCATCTTAGAAAATACCAGAACATTGTCGAGATAAACAAAACACAAATTGAATCTTGTTAAGACTAACTCTATGAAACACAGCCATGTCAGTGTGACTGTCTTCAAACCAAATGGTGTACACAAATATTCTAAAAGATTAAATGGACTTATCACTGCAGTCTTGAGTATGTCTGCTTCTGCTATCGGTATCTTGATTGTAAGCTTCCTTACAATCAATCAATCATGCTGAAAATCAAGGCTTGCACCAGTATATTTCTAAAATCCTTTATATTCTGTATTGGGCAGTGGTCTGGAATGGAGTGTGAATTTAATGTGTGGTAATCTCCCCAGGACCTCGGGGTGCCATCTCTCTTCTTGACCAAATGCAGTGGTGATACCCACAGGCTGTCTGACCTGTGTATGATGTCCACTTGCAACATGTCTTCAAACACCACATTTGTTGTGACAGAGCGGTTGGGTGCTGATCTTCTTGGCCCCTGGGAGAGTGGCTGGCCAGTTGATGTCTTAATATGGTGAACTGTTTTATGTAATACTTTCCTTATCTGGTCCCCCATCTTGTTGTCTGTTCTCCTGTATAACTGAACTGCAGAGCGGGTAGATGGTGTACGTAGCACCTTGGCGTAAGGAACCTGTTATTACTTGCCCAGCCATTTTAATTTGCTGAGATTTATCTCTAGCCTTTGTTGACTAATAACCTCTGCTCCTAACATGGGCTCCACAACATCTGTGAGAACAAATCTCCACTTGCACTTCTTGCTGAAGCCCAGGTACACTTCCACCTCACAAAATCTCATACGTCATTATTAGGAAATTGTTGGCTGCCGTAACATGAGCAGGAGTGGCTGTTGTTGCTTTCTTGTCTTTTCTGAGTGGTAATGTGCGTGGGTGTGGTCCCAAATTGACTAGAGAGCAATGGTTCACTTTTCTGTCTCTTAAATACACTGTCGTGGTAGTGTAAGCAAGCTTGATTGGCTCTGTGTGCATATGGGCGAGTTGTCATCAATTAGTGGACCAATTTCAAATTATGTGTCTTGTTGAACTATGCTCGCATGACCATTGACTCTTTCAGGACTTGTGTTGATTTCTTCTTCTGCAGAGTTTCATGGCCCACATTGCCTGTTGCCGGCTGTTGAGACCGTTTGAGTATGTGAATGGACATGTACACCTTGTGGCCCACTCACCAAAACGTCTGTGGTACCAACATAATGTATTTTGTTGTATGTCTTGTACCATTTGCCCACCTGTTTGATTTTTTTGAAACAGTTTCTTCCCATATTCTTCATTATGCCTGGGTGGGACTGCTCATTAACGTGGGGCTGCTTATTAACGTGGGGCCGCTTATTAACGTCTATTTGCTTTTCCTTCTGAGTAGCAGCCACTTCTGCTGAGTCTACTTTTTTGGCTAACTTCGTCACTATCACCGTGCTTGCTTGGTCTGTCATTGCATACACCTTGTCTGCTACTGTGATTACAGAGGTGACGTCAGTTCGCCTACATCTCACTGAAGCTACCGGTAGTTGCGTCAACCGCACATGCCATAACATTGGATCAGACATTTCCTGCTCTCCAACACTGCCTCTTAAAAGTCGCCAGAAATCCGAAGCCATTTTATCATCAGTACATTCCCTACACATTGTCCTAATGATTTGCACATTCAGCTGACTAGCGTCTCTATCGAGTGTAGATATTATCATTCTTGAGGTGGCTTCAGTGTAATACCTGAGGCTGTTATGGCTGCCCTAGCATCTAAACTGTTTACTATTACCACAAACTTTGTGCGATCTTTGGTAACGTTGTTCTGCACAAATGCTAAGCCGAACATCACGAACTATAAGGGCAAATTGTTTGCTGAATTTAATTCGTGCATATAATTCCATATTCTTCTGTGTTTCAGTTTTACCTTGTAGTTCATTAATTTGTTTTTGCAGGTCTTTTCGTAGCTGGAGCAGTTGTAGTTTCACCTGAGTTCATCTGATGTCTTGACGCAAAGTCACTATATGTTTTTACACGGTCTCCAGAGTTCTCACATTCTTCAGTATTATTGCAATCACCAATTTGTAGGTATTCTCCATTTTGCCTTATGCTGTTGAGTCAGTGGACCAGCACTTCTGAATTCAACATATTTTATTTCGCATGATTAATTAACACAATGATCAAGTCATAAATAAACACAGAACTGTCAAAACTACAGTGTCAAAGAGTAAACATAATATGCTAATGTGCGTCTGGCATCCTAAGCACAATCAAATACATCTTGCATGTTATTCTGATGTCAGTGCTTCCCACAGCAGGAAAAACTAAAATAATAAATATAATCTATTGGAGAGAAGGGCAATTGGGTAATTACAGTCTTTTGTGGCTTCTAAAGTATGATTTCGTGAACTGAAGATCTTTTATATTTTCTGATACTTAAGTATATAAATATTTTATTGTTACTGAAATTTACAACACCATTTAAGAACCATCTTGCTCTGGGAAATACATGGATGTCATTGTATGCCTGAAGCAGTGCAACAGAGCACCATCAAATTTCTTCACAATAAGTTCTAGTGAGTCTTTCAGTGGGACCCTAGAAGTGGTGGCTTAGAAGAACTGGGTACTTAACGCACTGGTCTACAGAGCATGTTCCCTGTCAGACCAGGAGAGTCTATCAACAGAAATGGAGCATCTTAAAACTGTGTTCTGCAAAAGTAGATAAACGACCGAACAAATTGAGAGGACACTCCAACCAGCCACTACGCCACAGGTTCCAGAAGCAGAGCAAGATGAAGCAAAGAAGGTGGTGTATCTGCCCTATGCTGGTTCTCTTTCTGCCAGAATCAGTAGGATTCTCTGTAAACACAATATCAAGTGTGTTTTCTGTCTACCCGTTAAGATCGGGGAACTGGTGGGAGTGTTAAAGATGACCTGGGGTTACAGAAATCAGGGATTTATAATACACCTTGTCAATGTGGCATGCCCTACATTGACCAGATGACAAGAACAGTGGATACCTGGTGCAAAGAACATCAGAGGCACACCCGATTAAGACAGGTGACAAAGTCAGCCATTGCTAAACACTGTCTAGATAGAACATGCCATGAATTATAATGAAACCAAGATTCTAGCACAGACGCCCAGATTTTGGGACAGTGTTATAAGGGAATCGATTGAAATAAAACTGACTGACAATCACATGAACTGCGATGTGGGGTACCAACTAAGTAGAGCCTAGGATCCTGCTCCAGAATTGTTAAAGGCGCAATGGGGACAGCTGCAGCATTCCACAAATCTAAAAACGGAAGGCACGGATATGAAAAATGATCACCAGACAGAGTGCCATGCGCAGCAGACTGAGGTGCAACATCTAGGAGTGGGTCCAAGGGGTTTGGACCACAGAGGAAACATCCAGAACTGCAGTGGACCGAAAACAGAACAGCAACACTCCAGCAGGTTGCAGTGAGTGGGAGTAGACTGTAGGGGGAACGTCTGGTACCTCAGACAGAATTTCAAATGCACCAGAGTGAGGATGGAGCACCCAGGAGCAGGTGTGGTGGGCACAGCCCACAGAGGGGACACTGAGAACCATAGCTGATGGAAAACAGAACAGCAATGTTCCAGAAGACCGCAGTGAGCGAGGGAATGTCTGCAACCGCCGGCAGAGGGGGAAGGCCACAGACATAAATACTGGACCAGGTCCATTTGAGGAGCAGTCTCAGGTTGCACCTGATGAAGGTTATGAGCTGTGTTACTGAAATACCGTGCAAGTATGGCGCTGATATCCAACAGACACCCAACAACCCAATATGTACTATGATGTCCATTCACTCGTACACATTTTTCCAGCCAAACTCTGAAGTAATTCCTCACATTTTCAGTATTACCATTTGCGATTGAACCACTTACTGTCAAATATATTGTTCAGGGCTTCAGCTGTTTGTGATGGCATTTTCCTGATAGTTTTTACTCTTCAAGTAACCCCTATAAGAAAAGGACTGCATGTTGTGAGGTCTCGTGAATGGGGGATCGTGTAATATTCTTACTAGAAGAACTCACTTGATTTAGAAGCAAATCATTAACAATAATCATGCTTACTCCCTATGTGTAGGAGGCTACACCAAACTACTAGAAAAAAAATTGTCGTCATTTACTTTGCATTGTGCAGATGGTGATGGAAAACAGCTCTCTGCATGTGTTTGCAATCACTGTCACAGCATTGTCAAGAGAATCTTCAAAAAATTAGGCCTTAGGATTCCAGATGGAGAGTGAGTACACCACACAGTAACTTCAGTGGAGTGGAGAGGATGCTGATGCTGGTTAGGATTCGTGTCGCTACAAAACCTTTGCTTATTGATGAATTTAGACAAATGGGA
This sequence comes from Schistocerca americana, assembly GCF_021461395.2. Classification (NCBI taxonomy): domain Eukaryota; kingdom Metazoa; phylum Arthropoda; class Insecta; order Orthoptera; family Acrididae; genus Schistocerca; species Schistocerca americana. Next base: position 651,463,434 of record NC_060130.1, on the reverse strand, counting down.
ATGGGTTGAGACAGTCATCCATAAATTGTTTACAATGTACTCACTTAACTGAATCCAACAAATTTTACAAAGTTTCTGTTTCTTTAAGAGCATGAACCATGAATTTTGAATGTATGAATGAAGATGTAGATTTTTGTGTAATAACTGCCAACCTGTTCTGTTGAAAATACCAAGTGTAATACTGTTTCAGTAAACTGAAGAACATGTTTCTTCCATTTTCAAGTCTTCCATTCATTATACTATCATATGTGTACTCTGTCTTGATCTCCTAAGCTTCTTTCTTGTAATTTCCAAATCTTCTGCCTGCTTGATAGTGAAGAATACAAAAATTGTAGAGGTTAGTATGATCTAGTTGATGGTGCTGTGGGATTGCAGCCAATCATCATTTACCATCACACATGATATTTCATCGGGGGCCTTAGAGACATTTTCAAGTGAGCCATCGAAGACTGACATTGGCTAACGACGTTGATGTGAGTAGCTAATGTCAGTCTTTGACTGCTCACCTGAAAATGCCTGGCAGGTGTCCAGATGAATTATCATATGTGACAATAAACTACGAGTGTCTGAAATCTCAAAATTTACTTGAGTATTCAATGCGCTGAGAAAATTTCAAGCATAATGCATCTGCTTGTAAGAATCAGCATTTCCATAAAAAAAATAAAAAAAATTGACAGCGTGCATTTACTTTTAGCTGACAAAAGTCATGGGATAGTGATACGTACATGTACAGATGGCAGTAGTATCGCACACTTGAGGTATAAAAGTATAGTGCATTGTGGAGCTATCATTTGTACTCAGATGATTCATTGAAAAAGTTCCCGACATGATTATGGCAGCTATGTGAATAAACAGACTTTGAACACAGAATGGTAGTTGGACCTAGATGCATGGGACATTCCATTTCAGAAATTGTCAGGGAATTCGTTATTCCAAGATACACAGTGTCAAGTGTGCCGAGAATACCACATTTAAGACATTTCTTCTCTCCACTTACAATGAAATAGCCGATGGCATTCACTTAACAACCAAGAGCAGTGGCATTTGCTTATAGTTGTCAGTGCTAAGAGACAAGCAACACTGCATAAAACAACTGCAGAAATCAGTGTGGGATGTATGACAAATGTATCCATTAGGACAGTGCGGCGAAATTTAGCGTTAATGGGCTGTGGCAGTAGACGACCGACGTGAATGCCATTGCTAACAGTATGACGTTGTCTACAGTGCCTCCCTGCACTCGTGACCATATAGGTTGTACCCTAAAAGAATGGAAAACCATGGCTGCCATGTAGGTTGTACCCTAGAAAAATGGAAAACCATGGCCTGGTCACACAAGTCCCAATTTCATTTGGTAAGAGCTGATGGTAGGGTTCAGGTTTGGCACAGACCCCATAAGCCATGGATCCAAATTGTCAACAACGTGCTGTGCAAGGTGGTGGTGGCTCTGTAATGATGTGGACTGTGTTTACATGGAATGGACTGGGTCCTCTGGTCCAACTGAAGTGGTCATTAACTGGAAATGGTTATGTTCGTCCTACTTAGAGACCATTTGTAGCCATTCATGGACTTCGTTTCCAAACAGCAATGAGATTTTTATGGATGACAATGTGTTATGTCACCAGACCACAGTTCTATGCGATTGATTTGAAAATTATTCTGGACAGTTTGAGCAAATAATTTTTCCACCCAGATCATGTGATATGAATCCCATTGAAAGTTTATGGGACATAATCGAGAGGTCAGTTCACACAAAAAATTCTACAGCGGCAACACTTTCGCATTTATGGATGGCTATAGAGGCATTGTGGCTCAATTTTTCTGCAGGGACTATCAGTGACTTGTTGAGTCAGTGCCATGTCGAGTTGCTGCACTATGCTGGACAAAAGGAGGTCTGACACAATATTAGGAGGTATCCCATGAATTGTGTCACTTTAGTGTATACTGAAGGTTCACTTTCTCCATTAGTGCTAAATTCTAGTGGTCATGGAACATTACAGACCATATCCAAACTGACTCTCGATGATGTAGTATGTCTCCCTGAGCTTTTAGGTTACTTTTTATTTTACCCCACAAAGCCTGTATATCCAGTGCAGCCATTCATAGAGCACTGCTCTCTCTGTGTGTGTGTGTGTGTGTGTGTGTGTGTGTGTGTGTGTGTGTGAGAGAGAGAGAGAGAGAGAGAGAGAGAGAGAGAGAGAGAGATTTTAAACATAGTTAAAATTATTCAGGTAGGCATGTGTAGCAGCAAATAAAATACCAAGCTACATATTGTACCGGAACAAAATTTGCACAAAAACTCAAGTTTGTTGCCAGCAGACATATTTATTATCCATAGTGATAAATACATGAACACATTTTCTGGCTCATCTATATATAACTGAAGGTCATCATCGTATATGCGATTTTTGCAATCAGAGAGGGTAGTCAACAGTTCATAAATATATATTGAGAAAAATAATGGACAGAGTACTGATTCTTAATGGGACCTTGATACTACATCTCTCCATCATGGCCTTTTATTCTACTCATTACACATTATTGGCAGGGTGTTACGGATGATGGAAATCATTACACAACACATGAAGAAACATTTATCAAGTAGAATGTTAAAGTGAACAGTGTTGAAAATTTTGCTGAAGTCCAAAAGACACATATTATTGTCCTCTTGTTTGTACATAAATTGTTCTAGTTTGTCAGTCATTTTTATAAAAGTAGTCCTCATGTTGCAGTTTTTGTGTAAACGTGACTGATATTCATCAAAAGGTTATTTGAGGTAAAGTAATTAGTAAACTGATTGTTAACTATATATTCTAAAGCCCTCAATAATACTGGCAAAATTTAAATGGCCTTTAGTTGGAGCGTTCTTTGGCAGATTCATTCGTGGGAAATGGTTTTGTCTGTTCCAACCTGTTGGGAAGATGCTGTAGGTCAAAGAATTGTTAAAAATGTTCCTTAGTTTGGATAGTAGTGGATCGATAAGGAAATTTATCATTTTCACTGTAGTATCATCAGATCCTGCAGCTGCCAAACAAATTTCTGCAATTTACTTCCTTAAAAAGATTTTACTTTCATATTAACCACTGACTCTTTGAAGGAATTGATGATTTGCACGATTGTGTACTGGTCAAGTAAAGATGTTAGTAGGACAAAATACTGAATTAGACCCTCAATAGAAATTAGAGGTCCAGCTGTAGATTAGGGGTTTACTTATTCCTGGACCTCATACATTTTTCCATAAGACAACAGGTCTGTGAAAGTACTCAGTTAACAAATGAGTACACCTGAGGTTTGCATTTTTTGCATTTCTCACAGACTAACTGGGTTTCGTAGTTGCTTGTAGGTGAGATGATTGTTAGAGGCTAGGTATCATTTATATGTTCTTTATGCTGTGTCTTTGATACTCGTAAGACGTTTGAGGCGATCTGTAAGCTATGGTGTAGGTTTGCTCTTTACTATTACAGTTTTTGAGAAGCATGTTTATCGTTTAAATTATTTAGTCTCTCAGTAAAATTAGATAATTCATAATTTATATTGAAGTTATTTCATGCCATTGCCTACCAAGAAATATCATAGGCATCAGCTGTAAGTTCAGACATAGTTATGTGTTTAAAATCTCTAAAAGTCACCACTTGTGGTTTGTTCTTTGGATACTGTAATGAGCAAGTCATGGATGTTACGCCATGAGCAGATGTGCCTGGTGCAGAGATCTGATCAGTGGGAATTACACTATTTCAAGACTTGGTTGCAAAGATATTGATAAATGTATAAGTGTTGCAGTTGGCCCAAGTTAAAGCAGTGTAAAATTTGCTGCTGAATTTTGTAATGGGGGGAGTGTTGTTCAGAAAATTTATGTTTGTTTCTCCGGCTACAACTGTTAGTCCAGTCAATAAAGAAAAATCCGAGAAAAATTGTTGTGTAGCCACAAATTTTTGTACAGTGCTATGAAGGAGTATCATGAACAACGTACTAAACAATCCTGACCGACGGGGTGTGAGCATGTTTAAAGGTCACTTTTTAAAGTTTTTCTCAAATAGCTAGTAAACCACAGCGTCTCACAAAAATATTTCTTGGTACAAAATTAAACTACATTAAAATTCCTACAAGAAAAGTCTTTTCAGCACTAATAGCCAGATTTCGACAAAATAACATTTAATAGTTCCAGCATTGCAGGGGATGGAAGAATCTCAGATTATTAAAATTATTTTTTAACAGTGTAATGTTAATGTTTATTTGAAATGAAATGAGTGAAAAACAAATATTGAATATGTGTACTGTGTTTAAGTGCCGTACACTATGTTAAGGATACATTGTGTTCTTGCACTGTAAAAGGGTGGAAAGTTGAGGGGGTAGGTGGGTTAGAAGCACAAGGGAAGGTAGGTCGCCATATTGTGGTCATGTACTTTCCTCATTCATAGGTCTGCAAACTGAAGGTCAGGCATGTTATTCTCCACTCTGTCTACCCCACTACATGACGCAAAAGCAACTACCTGGTGTCCACAAAGCTATACACATTCTCCAAAGCACACATTATGAATCACTGGTGACACAGTGTGCAGACGTGCCCAGTGAGTATTTATTTTGCACAAAATGCATTAACACCACATGGAATGCAGATATGAGTTACTAATAACACTAACATAACAAATGAATACGCACAGAATCTGCAAAAATTTGTGCACACTGTTCACTACTAAAACGTAAACTAATTTTTAGTCATCCTGTATGGCAGCTGTAGTTAGTGTACTTTCAGGAAAGGCAGCATCCGCCATCACGAGCACTGCTCTCCTTTCAGTTTGCAGGCAGACTATACTTTCTCAGCATTTCCTGTCCAGTTTTCTTATGTGAGTAAACAAAATATCATCAGTGAGCTTGTTTTTATATAGGAGAGTTATTTTTAGTTTATTAAATGAATGCTTATTTGCAGTTTTTAAGTGAGCTATTAAGTAAAAATAGGGAACATCTGGAGATGTGAACTGTCTACCACACTGAAGAGCCTTTCACAGGTGTAACACATTGTCAGTAAGTATTTAACAGTGTTGATTTTATTGTTTCCATTATCACTGGCTGGAATACTTCTCACAATATGACAGTTATCAAATGTATCACACCAGCCTTGGTTCTCCCATCATGTGAAAAGTCTCAGAGGCTTAAATTGGCTTCCTCTGCAACAGAATTAGGTTACTTAGGTGTTACAGAAATTCAGATATCTCACCTTAAATGCAGATTAGTGTTCTAGACTTGAACATGATCACTACTATATTGTAGTGTCTGCATTGTTCAGAAGTACGATGCAGTGTTCCTTGAGACATGTATGCAAGTCTGAAGGAACAGGCACTGTGGCGACTATATCCATCATGAAATACATGAAATGTATTCTCAGGTGCAAATATGGAAACCATCAGCTGTAATGGAGGGGGTTGTACAGTGGAATGACGACCATCAAATTTGTGCCAGACTGAGACTCAAACCCAGATTTCCCATTTACAATTAAGCTATCTGAGTATGTTTCACAGCCAGACCCAAACTTCCATATGTCATCAACGATGTGTCTACAACCTGCACTCATACATCCATTATGTATATTCCTATCAAGCATGTCCAAAGGAACATTGCATCATGCTTTGGAACAGCACAGGCACTACAATATTGTCTATATCCGCTGTCACTGGGCAAGCAACATCCAATTAAAATGTGCCCTTGTATTGGAATATACATAGTAGATATATGAGTGCAGATTGTAGGCTCATGTTTGACGACGTATGGAAGTTTGGGTCTGGTCATGAAGCATGTTGGGATAGTCTAATGGTAAGGTGACCACTCTCAATTTGCAGGAACGCCGGGTTTGAGTCCCGGTTCGGCACAAATTTTCGTTGCTGTCATTCCATTATACAGCTGATGGTTGTCCATGTTCGCAGCTGTGAATTCATTTCAGATATTTCATAATGGCTACAGCCGTCGCATTGCATCGTACTTCTGAACAATGCAGGCACTACAATATCGTATTTATGAGAAAAAGTGCCACCACCGCTGTATCTTGAGAATATCTTTATTCTATCAAACGACTAGTTTAGACAGGACATTACCACCATCCTCAGGCCCCACCACTGCCAAAAGAGCATTTGATTTCCTTGGTGTGTTTACTGTGGGCTCCTTGTTACTAGCACACGAGAGCTAGTAACAAGGATCGCACAACAAATGTGTCAAGGAACTCAAATATTCTTTTGGCAGTGGTGGGGCCTGAGGATGGTGGTAATGTGCCACCAAAACTTGTCGTGTAGTAGAATAAGGACATTCTCAAGATACAGCTGTGATGGCACTTTGTCTCATATATATCATCAGATGAAGTCCCTTGTCAATGCAGTAAGATGGACATCGTAAATATCGTATTTATCTGCTGGCACTGGGCAAGCGATTTTCAATTTAAATGTCTCCCCTGTATGGGAACATATATAATGAATGTACGAGTGCACGCTGAAGACATATGAAAGTTTGAGTCTGATTGTAAAGCATTTTCGGATAGCCTAATGGTAATGCAACCACTCATGATAAGCAGTAAATCCAGGTTTGAGTCCTGCTGCAGTACAAATTTTCATTGTCGTCCAACCATTATACTGCTGATGGTTGTCCGTATTCGCAACTGCAAATCTCAGTCCCATCCCACCAGACATATTCACGCACAGCTTGGAAGATACACCATGGATGTGTGATAAGTAGCTGCACTCATTGCAGCCCATTCTACATATTCCAGCAATTCATGAATGGAAAAGATTTATACAATCTATCAGTAACACAATAAGTGCATTAACTTTTTATCATTCATTAATTCACCACCACATGGCTAAAACACATTCACATGGGTTTACAATTCACTGTTAATGATAGACAGCAACAAGGTGCTACATTTAACAAACTAGTCCCTTTGCCACCAACATGACATAGATGACTGAAAACATCACACGTACAAATTAAACACACAGGAACATAATTTACATAAAAGATGACTAGCAACTGCAAATGAGTAGTCATTCAGTAAACTGGAATAACTGCACTACATAAACACATCCTCAGTGAGGTTATTTTGTCTATTGCCATAATAGAACTGGACAGGAAACCTGGGGACGTGTAGTTTGTCTGCAAACTGAAAATCAAGCAGTGCTCATAACAGAGGAAGTCACCTTTCCCAGAAGAACAATACAGATGCCATACAGGATGATAAAGAATCAGTTTCCCTTTCTAGACATGTAGAACAGTGTGCAGAGATTGATGTAGATTCTGTCCATCTGCGTTACTTCCTTTGTACTATTAGTAACTCATATGTGCCTTACATCTAGCATTAATGCACTTTGTGGAATTAAACATTCCTCCTCCCCCAGGCATGTCTGCACACTGCGTTGCCATTGATTCATAAGGCATGTTTTGGAGGGTCCACCCAACTTATGAAACACCCTGTAATTGCTTCTTGTGATGCCGTGGGGTACATAGAATGGGGAATCACCTGCTGTACCTTCAGTTTGCAGACCTATTAAGGACCTATGACCTACATTCCCTCATGCTTCTACACCACATATCTTCCTCCTCCACTCTGTTACACCCCTAGTACACAATTTCTCTCTCAGTATGGCCCTCTTGCACTTAGATGTGGTACACACATTTAATATTTATTTTTAATTCACTTCATTTAAGAATAAACATTATAGTTTTAATAACCTGTGATTCTTCCATTCCCTGCAATGTGTAAACTATTAGTCCTAGAGAAAAAAATGAACAGAACTTTTTGGTGGCAAATTTTATGTAGTTTAATTTTGTACTGAGAATCATTGTCGCTAAAAGCTGCTGTGTTGGAGTTATTTGAGCAAAACCTAAAAATGTGACCTGTAAACACCCCATCCCCCAACACTCACACCCTCCAGTCAGGATTTTACGTATGTTGTTCATGACACTCCTTCATAGCATTGTGCAAAAATTTGTGACTACACATTTATTTATTTTTTTTTTTTTTCCCCCATAAATGACCTTTTTGGTCTTCATTGACTGATGTGTTCATACAAAGATTCGCGACATGAGAGTGCAGGTTGAAAGCTAGAAACCCGCCCAACTCTGTGTGACTTGTATATTACACAGATAAGACATTTTTTGTTGAGGGTTTTAATTTCAATGAACTTGTATTTGGGCTGTTTGTCCTCATGTTTGGATGCCCGTATGCATGACCTTGAGGAACAAGTTTGAGTGTGTGTATGCTGCCACACCGAGCCCCTCGCTGTTATATGTCATGGCTCAGAAAATATAGCCATCAAAACATACACAGTTAGTACGGATATTTGGCTTCAGCTATTTCTCTGACAAGGATATGACATCAAAAGCTGAAGTAATGAAGGATGGAATGGAAATCTGCCAAGCACAATTTTCAGCATAACGTTATCATGAGTCCCATCTGCAATAAGTCAGCAGGTAGGAAGGACAGGTGTCCTGGAAACAGGTATGTCTTGGCAACTTTTTGAATGAGAGGAGGATTGGAAGAGATGGGTTCACAAAGCTGAAACAGTCAAATGGAAGGCCGGAGAAATGGGAGACCTACCAGGGAAGTATCAGATCAGATGTGCTTGCTGTAGCAGACAGCATGATAGTTGAAGGTGTGTTAGTTGCATGAAGAGAAAGATCTGTTGGTACAATGGCTAAAGCATGGTGATAAAGTGAACAGTGTGTAAAGTATAAGAAAGAACTTAAATCAGTAGCAATTATGAACCTTCCTGGCAGATTAAAACTGTATGCCAGACTGGGGCTCGAACTTGGGATCTTTACCTTTTGCAGGTAAGTGCTCTGCAAGTTGAGCTATTCAAGCACTACTCATGACCTCTTCACTTCTGCCAGTATCATATCTTTCATCTTGTGGACTTCACAGAAGTTCTCCTGCAAAATACCTTGCAGGACTAGAACTTCTTTCTTTGAGGCTGTAAATGACAGTGTTTCATATGATTTGTTTTGGTGTGATCTGGGCGATGTGCCCCTTGCTGGTTATCAGACACCCATTTCTGATTACAGCCTAATTTGGTACCTCACATCTCTCCCTGAAATCATTCTGGAGGGTTCACAAACAGAGGAGAATGCTTGTGAGGGGGTGAGATAGGGAGTGAGGAAATATTGTCTTGCTAGTAGACTGCATGGTCAGCCTAGTTGTGTTTCATTGTGTACTATTTATGGTCTCCAAGCTTCTTTTATTTTTTATTTACATCATCATCTTTCTGAAGCTACCCACTTATTACTTATTAGAGAGTTAGCTGGCAGTTGAGGTACACCAGTAATGCCATTTATAACTGTCCTTTTTCCATGTGGGAATTCGATTTGCCTTGTATACAGTATGTGATGTGGCACCAAATCACAAAGATTCCATTACGTGTTATGGCACCTCTCCTGAGATGCGAAGGAAGTTCACCTTGTACTTTTTGACTTAATATGTGAAACAGGACAATTCTATAACTGATAAGAGGAAGCTATTCTAACTGATAAGAGGAAGCTATTTCGATTATCCTGAAATGTGGGATGAATTCCTCATGCTCAAGTTACAATTGTTATGTAACTCTCATTAGCTGTCTGTGAAAAATACTGGAGTGGATGGTAGATATAGTCAGTTACACATTACTGGGTCATTATACACGGAAGTACAGTGTCACTCAAGGTATTGTTCCAAGTGTGACAATATTTACAGTAGCTGTATACTGTATTAGATACACTGAATAGGCTCCTAATTTGTGCTCTACATTTTTGAAAATTTTTTCGGTTTTAGCAGCCTGTAGAGGAAACCTAAGATGGCACATTTTAACATAATGCATTTTATATTCTGATTACAGAGTTGGAGTAAATTTAATTATGAGTGGCCGTCATCTAGGTCCTCCCCACTCCCCACCCGCTCTCCCCATGGCAAGGAGAGTTTGGCATGAATTTTATGATTTTGTGTGTTGTCTGGATTCCAGCCCAAGCTTTTAGGTTGGGGTGATTAATGTGTTCGTAGAGTGGTTGGATCACCTATGATCGATTAGTGATCAGCCAGCCAAGTGTTTCTGCAGTAATACTTCAGTTTTTCTTTATTGACAGCTGACATTAGTTTTATCATAAGTTTTCAGAACTGATACAGTTATCATCACTGTCATGAGCACTGTTGTCATAATTTTGGCTTCATCATCATTGTCATCATTTTTATTTTTATAATGTTTCAACTGTTTTTGCTGATGTTCTTAATGTGCACATAAATCACCCCAAAATTTTTTTTCAGGTGGAGTTAAATGAGGAGGAGACAATACTGATCATAAGACGTCTTCACAAGGTTTTACGGCCCTTTCTTCTGCGACGTTTGAAGAAAGAAGTAGAGTCTCAGTTACCAGATAAAGTGGAGTACATTGTTAAATGTGATATGTCCGGCTTGCAGCGTGTGTTGTACAGGTATAATATCTTTTAACATGTTATGTTCATTAATGAGAAAAAGATTTATGATGTTGGAGTGATTAAGGTTTTTTTGTGGTATAGGCACATGCAGAGCAAAGGTGTCTTATTGACTGATGGTTCAGAAAAAGGAAAGCAAGGAAAGGGAGGAGCTAAGGCCCTGATGAACACTATTGTCCAGCTGCGAAAACTTTGCAACCATCCTTTCATGTTCCAGCATATTGAAGAAAAATACTGTGACCATGTAGGAAGTCAGACAGGTGTTGTGACAGGGTATGTAATTCAGTGAACTCACTATGATTGTATGTTTGTGGACAAGGAGAACAATTCTCAGTCTGGCAATGAAAACCAATGATTTCCCCTCCTCTCGCCATGACCTGTTCATTGGATTCCAGATTTTTGCAGCAACAAATTTGATATGATTTAGAAGAACCTTTGTGAATTTTTGGCGCTGTTTCCGGATGAAGGAACTTTTCTCCAAGCATCCTCTCTCTCTCTCTCTCTCTCCCCCCTCCCCCCCTCCCCCCTCCCCTCCCCTCCCCTCCCCCTCCCCTCCCCTCCCCCTCCCCCCTCCCCCTCCCCCCTTTCCGTGCGTGCGTGCGTGCGTGCGTGCGTGTGTGTGTGTGTGTGTGTGTGTGTGTGTGTGTGTGTGTGTGTGTTTCTCAAGAGGTGCATAGTATTTGTGTTTGATTCAGAAGAGTTGCATAGTATTCACCAGTTATTGTGTAACCTTTTGCAGGGTTTGCATCCAAGTAATTATTAGCCAAAATATTTCCAACAGAACAATCAAGATTGCAAAGCAAGTAGTACCGGGACTTCAATTAAAGGAGAGTGAGGTTCAAACCTTCATTCAGCTATCCTGATTTACGTCGTCTATGTTTGCCCTAAATCAGTTCCTTTGGAAAAGACACTGCTGCTTTTGTTTTCCATCCTTCCACAGTTTGCTCTTAGATCCCATCTGCAATGATCTCATATTCAATAGAACATTAAATTGTAATCTCTCACAATATCCTTCAAACCCTAGATGGAGGACAATAGGCAGGTTCCATATTCCTAGATTTCCAGAAAATTTGGACACGGTGCATCACTACATACTGTTGACAAAGATCTGATCATACATATTGATATGTATGATCAGATATGATAATATGTATGATCGGATCTTAGTTAAGTTCCCAGGTATGTGAGTGGCTCAAAGAAAGTGTTTAGGCATAACATTCCAAAGCAATATGAAACTGAATGGGCACATCAGTAGTAGTGAAGGCAGATGCTGGACTTCATTTTATTGAGAGAATTTTGGGAAAGTGTAGCTGATCTGTAGAGGAGACAGCTCTTAGAACACTGGGGCGACCCTTCTTGAGTGCTGCTTGAGTGTTTGGAATCCCCACCAGGCCAGATTAAAAGAACATGTCGAAGCAGTTCAGAGGCATGCTGGTAGATTTATTAACAGTAAGTTCAGTCAGCACACAAGTGTTACGGAAATGCTTCATGAATTTCTATATCAATAGGTATCCCTGGCGGAAAGACGGTGCTCTTTTCATGAGGCACTATTGCAGAAATTTAGAGAACCGACTTTTGAGGCTGACTGTGGAACGATTCTACTGCTGCAATGTACATTTCACATAAGGACTATGAAGACAAGATGAGAGAAATTAGAGCTCATATGAAGGGTTATAGATAGTCGTTTTCTCCTTGCTCTGTTTGCAAGTGGAACAGGAAAGGAAATGACGAGTAGTGGTATGTGGTACCCTTTGCTATGCCCCACATGAGCTTGTGGAGTATGTATGCAAATGTAGATGAAATAATCTTCGTGGTTTCATACAGAGTCACCACCGTCCAGCCGCTTCTTTGCTTACTGTCTCATTTCTGGTGTGAAGTTGTGGGTCCATATCTCATCCCACAAGCAAATATTCACACTGAATGAATTGGATTATTTATAAAATAGTCCAAACACTGCTGTGAATTTTTTTGTTCATTTGATTTACCTCATCATTCAACAAACCTGCTCCTCTCATAGATACTTTTTCATGTAAAATTTTTTGTACTATGTCTTATGGTGTGCTTATGGGATCAGTTTTTTCATATACTTTTAATCACCGTTCGTCTAACACCATACTGTGCACATTCGTGAATGTTTTCATCTGTGGTTTCAGTTTTGGGACATTCTTCACCTGTTGTTGTTGTGGTCTTCAGTCCTGAGACTGGTTTGATGCAGCTCTCCATGCTACTCTATCCTGTGCAAGCTTTTTCATCTCCCAGTACCTACTGCAACCTACATCCTTCTGAATCTGCTTAGTGTATTCATCTCTTGGTCTCCCTCTACGATTTTTACCCTCCACGCTGCCCTCCAATACTAAATTGGTGATCCCTTGATGCCTCAGAACATGTCCTACCAACCGATCCCTTCTTTTGGTCAAGTTGCGCCACAAACTTCTCTTCTCCCCAATCCTATTCAATACTTCCTCATTAGTTATGTGATCTACCCATCTAATCTTCAGCATTCTTCTGTAGCACCACATTTCGAAAGCTTCTATTCTCTTCTTGTCCAAACTATTTATCGTCCATGTTTCACTTCCATACATGGCTACACTCCATACAAATACTGTCAGAAATGACTTCCTGACACTTAAATCTATACTCGATGTTAACAAATTTCTCTTCTTCAGAAACGCTTTCCTTGCCATTGCCAGTCTACATTTTATATCCTCTCTACTTCGACCATCATCAGTTATTTTGCTCCCCAAATAGCAAAACTCCTTTACTACTTTAAGTGCCTCATTTCCTAATCTAATTCCCTCAACATCACCCGACTTAATTAGACTACATTCTATTATCCTTGTTTTGCTTTTGTTGATGTTCATCTTATATCCTCCTTTCAAGACACTGTCCATTCCGTTCAACTGCTCTTCCAAGTCCTTTGCTGTCTCTGACAGAATTACAATGTCATCGGCGAACCTCAAAGTTTTTATTTCTTCTCCATGAATTTTAATACCTACTCCGAATTTTTCTTTTGTTTCCTTTACTGCTTGCTCAATATACAGATTGAACAAAATCGGGGAGAGGCTACAACCCTGTCTTACTCCCTTCCCAACCACTGCTTCCCTTTCATGTCCCTCGACTCTTATAACTGCCATCTGGTTTCTGTACAAATTGTAAATAGCCTTTCGCTCCCTGTATTTTACCTCTGCCACCTTTAGAATTTGAAAGAGAGTATTCCAGTCAACATTCTCAAAAGCTTTCTCTAAGTCTACAAATGCTAGAAATGTAGGTTTGCCTTTCCTTAATCTTTCTTCTAAGATAAGTCGTAAGGTCAGTATTGCCTCACGTGTTCCAGTGTTTCTACGGAATCCAAACTGATCTTCCCCGAGGTTGGCTTCTACTAGTTTTTCCATTCGTCTGTAAAGAATTCGTGTTAGTATTTTGGAGCTGTGACTTATTAAACTGATAGTTCAGTAATTTTCACATCTGGCAACACCTGCTTTCTTTGGGATTGGAATTATTATATTCTTCTTGAAGTCTGAGGGTATTTCGCCTGTTTCATACATCTTGCTCACCAGATGGTAGAGTTTTGTCAGGACTGGCTCTCCCAAGGCCGTCAGTAGTTCCAATGGAATGTTGTCTACTCCGGGGGCCTTGTTTTGACTCAGGTCTTTCAGTGCACTGTCAAACTCTTCACGCAGTATCATATCTCCCATTTCATCTTCATCTACATCCTCTTCCATTTCCATAATATTGTCCTCAAGTACATCGCCCTTGTATAGACCCTCTATATACTCCTTCCACCTTTCTGCTTTCCCTTCTTTGCTTAGAACTGGGTTTCCATCTGAGCTCTTGATATTCATACAAGTCGTTCTCTTATCTCCAAAGGTCTCTTTAATTTTCCTGTAGGCAGTATCTGTCTTACCCCTAGTGAGATAGGCCTCTACATCCTTACATTTGTCCTCTAGCCATCTCTGCTTAGCCATTTTGCACTTCCTGTCGATCTCATTTTTGAGGCGTTTGTATTCCTTTTTGCCTTCTTCATTTATTGCATTTTTATATTTTCTCCTTTCATCAATTAAATTCAATATTTCTTCTGTTACCCAAGGATTTCTACTAGCCCTCGCCTTTTTACCTACTTGATCCTCTGCTGCCTTCGCTACTTCATCCCTCAAAGCTACCCATTCTTCTTCTACTGTATTTTTTTCCCCCATTCCTGTCAATTGTTCCCTTATGCTCTCCCTGAAACTCTGTACAATCTCTGGTACTTTCAGTTTATCCAGGTCCCATCTCCTTAAATTCCCACCTTCTTGCAGTTTCTTCAGTTTTAATCTACAGGTCATAACCAGTAGATTGTGGTCAGAGTCCACATCTGCCCCTGGAAATGTCTTACAATTTAAAACCTGGTTCCTAAATCTCTGTCTTACCATTATATAATCTATCTGATACCTTTTAGTATCTCCAGGGTTCTTCCATGTATACAACCTTCTTTCATGATTCTTAAACCAAGTGTTAGCTATGATTATGTTGTGCTCTGTGCAAAATTCTACCAAGCGGCTTCCTCTTTCATTTCTTAGCCCCAATCCATATTCACCTACCATGTTTCCTTCTCTCCCTTTTCCTACACTCGAATTCCAGTCACCCATGACTATTAAATTTTCGTCTCCCTTCACAATCTGAATAATTTCTTTTATTTCATCATACATTTCTTCAATTTCTTCGTCATCTGCATAGCTAGTTGGCATATAAACTTTTACTACTGTAGTAGGTGTGGGCTTCGTATCTATCTTGGCCACAATAATGCGTTCACTGTGCTGTTTGTAGTAGCTTACCCGCATTCCTATTTTCCTATTCATTATTAAACCTACTCCTGCATTACACCTATTTGATTTTGTGTTTATAACCCTGTAGTCACCTGACCAGAAGTCTTGTTCCTCCTGCCACCGAACTTCACTAATTCCCACTATATCTAACTTTAACTTATCCATTTCCCTTTTTAAATTTTCTAACCTACCTGCCCGATTAAGGGATCTGACATTCCACGCTCCGATCCGTAGAACGCCAGTTTTCTTTCTCCTGATAACGACATCCTCTTGAGTAGTCCCCGCCCGGAGATCCGAATGGGAGACTACTTTACCTCCGGAATATTTTACCCAAGAGGACGCTATCATCATTTAATCATACAGTAAAGCTGCATGCCCTCGGGAAAAATTCACCTACAAAGTGTAATAAAACTACATATACACAATTTTAGAGTGTTTATAGGAGATAAACAGAAACATTTTTTTATGTGACAAAAATTACCCTAGGTGTGTTGTTTCCCCAGTAGGGATGCCTGAAGGTTTTGATACTAGTTATGTTCAGAGAATATTGTTTTAGGGATGTTGCTGAAATTTCCGTCCATTTACATCAATGCACAACAAGCATCTGTGTGCTATTGATTGTGTAACATGCCCAAAACAACTGCATGTATCATGAATAACGGCTGCAGCTACAACCAAATGGGCTGAACAATCACACACTGTGAGGTTTATTAATTACCAGTCAAGGTGGTCTAAGGAATCATGTTTCATGAAGATGGCACTCAAATCTTTGAAATGTGAAGCAATTTGATAACCACCTCTTCAGAACTCGTTGCTGTTAGGTTGTTGCATTGTGCCTCCCCATAAATAAGATGCATCAGCTAACTTGGTTAGAGTGTAATAAGAAATCAAGAACCTGTAAAAATCAGTAGAAAATTTGATGTAAACACAACATAATAATAATGTAATTGTTTGATCGGAGACATGGACACTGCAAACAGTAATGAGAACTTGCCCTTCGTAGTAGTAAGATGTAATTATGTTGCATATGAAGCTGTTCAAACGGCTCTGTGCCTTGGCCTAGGGGAAGTCAAATCAAACTCTTCAAGTACCCCTAGCTGGGAAACTGCACCTGTGACAGTTTTATCACATAACAAAAATGTTTCTTTTTATCTCCTCTAATAACTCCATGTATATAACGTCGAAAAAAAAAAAAAAAAAAAAAAAAAAGAAAAAAAAAAAAGCATTTGAATGTGTTTGCCATTTCCTAAGCCTTGAAAATGAATGAGCACTGACTCCTTATAAATCTTAATCAACTTTGTATGAATTTCAGCTGGTGATAAACTGTCTGAAACTAAAAATTTTTTGATAGCATGGTGTTCCATTTTATCTGCTTTAACAAAATATAAACAGCATGAGTACTTTAAAAAGCAGTATAAACAAAACTGACCTGCAGATCAAGTTGTCTCTGGACTTAACATTGTTGTGTGACATGTACCGCCTTAACAGAACTAAATTTCATTAATGACAAAGCCATTTTGTGCCAGACTAAGAAGTTTTCTCCTTGCCCTATATGGACTTAATGAACTGTGATGTAAAATCATCCATCTGTTCAAACATGTTCATACATAATGTGTGCATATTAAAGATTGGTGCTTGGAACTCTGTATTATCATTTATTGTTTACTTTAAAAGGCCGGATTTATATCGAGCTTCTGGGAAGTTTGAGTTGCTGGATCGTATCCTACCAAAATTGAAGGCTACAAATCACCGTGTATTGCTGTTCTGCCAAATGACTCAACTAATGACTATTATGGAGGATTATCTGAGCTGGCGTGGTTTCACATATCTGCGTTTAGATGGAACAACAAAAGCTGAAGATCGTGGTGAATTGCTCAGAAAGTTCAATAGTCCAGATTCAGAATTTTTCCTGTTTTTGTTGAGCACCAGAGCTGGTGGTTTGGGTTTGAACCTTCAGGCTGCAGATACTGTAATTATATTTGACTCTGACTGGAATCCTCACCAGGTATGGACAAAAATTTTAATATTTTTATTCAGAAAGTTGATTTTTTGCAAACTATTATGTTTCCGTCAGTTGAAGATTGTCTGTTGCACTGAGATTGCCTAAATTTTGTGGATGTAAATCCCAGTCCGATACAGATTTGACATTGGTCTTAATGTATAAATATTTATTTATGAATAGCTTTTTTTCTCATTTTTTGTTGGGAAGTTTTTATTTGCATCAATTTGGCCCTCTCCTGCTCAGGCCTAGTGGTACAGTGGTAAAACATATGCCTGGAAACTGAGAGGTCATGGGACTGAACCTCTCCTCTCTCTCTCTCTCTCTCTCTCTCTCTCTCTCTCTCTCTCTCTCTCTCTCTCACACACACACACACACACACACACACACACACACACACACACATACACACACACTTAAAACTCACTGCTAGCTCTCTCTTGTTAACCTCATGTGACCCGTGAGTTGACTTTGGCGTTTCCATAGTGGAGTCACATTTGTTATGGCACTTAGCGATGCCAAATGATATGAGTGAGAATGGTAGACCTGCATACAAAATATGGTTCTGTTCGAGAAGATGCACAGGAACTAAAGCACAAATCAAACGTGGAAGGAATAGCAAACATCACTGTAAAATACATATGTTGTGAATTCTCAACTTTTACATTGAAGATCTTCATGTAGTGCAGTACAGGGTCCTTTGTCTACTGATAACATTGACATGCACAGTTGTAAGTCTCTGTACAGTAGTTCTGTTGCCTGAATGAAGTCAAAGTTCCTGATCTGGGTTGACATCTCTGAGATGAGATAAACACTGAATAACGAGTATGTCACTGTACTCCTAAGTGGCTCCACTGGCGTCGTCATAGACTAGACTGTCTGGGCTCCGAAGAGTAACAGGGGAGTAACTGCAACTGCTGCTGCAGGCAGTGCCTCTATATGTGGTCAAGTCTTGCGTGCTGGTGGTGCTGCCACATAGGGGGCGTAGGCCTGGCACAGCTCGGGGTTAGACGGTTCCCATTGCAGAGCAACCGGTATGGGACAGTCACTACACTTGTGCTGCCAGCTTAAGAGTCTTCAACAGTGATTGGCCACTGTGTGGTATCATTGTGCGGTGATACTATATTACCTGTGTCACCTCTATTCTTCCTTACACCAAGTGATCATAACACTACAGGAGAGACTGCGGAATTTTGATTCATAGGGAGAGAGGTAGTAGTGGATATGAAGTTACAAATCTAGTCTGTCACACTTAGATGGATAACACCACATAAAAATTGTATCCATAGAAGCTAGAGTCACTGAGTCGACTCCTGTTGCAGTACACAGTTCTGTTCTGCCATGTCATCATTGTTGTGGTCTTCAGTCTGAAGACTGGTTTCTCGCAGCTCTCTCCATTACTCTATCATCTTCAGTCATCTTCATTTCCAAGTAACTACTATAGCCTACATCCAGTTGACATTGCTTGCTGCATTCATTTCGTGGTCTCGTTCTACAATATTATTTGACTGTTTTCTGGAAATCGTCTTAAATTATTAATTATGTAATTTTATGCTCCTAACATGCTTTTTCTCCTCTTGAATTTCAGTATTCTTTTATAAAAATGGAAATGAAATTCAAATAATTTGTATGCCCGCTGAAAAGCTCCATTCAAGTCATGATGCCTGTGACATCACTGGCTAGCTCGCTGCTCCTACTGTCATAATGCCAATTCATAGTGATGCCTTGTTTAGAAATTTTTGTTTTGGAAAATGGGCTACAAATGGTGTGTAGTACCATACTGTACATATACGTCTACAAAAACTCCTGAGAAGTTGCTTTTCAGTGTTCCAGGGAATGAGAAGATGCATAAAATGTGGTTGCGCTGTACCGGCAAATTGTCACCACATTGATGCACAAGTGCACTGACTTAATTAAACATGTGTTACACTGTGAAGTTAACATTAACTTATCTTCAAAATATGATCTCCCATAGTTACAGTGAAGGATAGTGTCATTCAATGACATTAAACTCCTGGTGAAAATTTTAGTTTTACCTAACTCCACCTCAGTTATTCAGTAGCTCAGTTGTTACAGGGGTAAACTTGAATTTTATAAGACAATGTCCATAGATCGCTGGTTTGAATCTAACCTGAAAGAACATTTTAACTTATTTGTAAAATGTCTCGGCAGTCCTCTCATATGAAAACCAAATCAGTTACAGAACTTCACTAGCCGATCAGAAACAGAATATTATTGTGTTTTCCTTGCTGTTTACATGTGCTTACATTTGCCATTGCTTCACATGTCACCTTCAAAAAGATATTTTCTAGTTAATGTAACCACACACTTTTTGCTGTATTAGAAACAATACCTTTCTCTACGTACTTTCTAGCCAGGATCTTTAAACGCTTGCAGTTTCGTCATCTTACGTAAAGAGGAAGTAACTCTGCTTCAGGCGCTAACCTTAATGAACACTCACAAACATTGCAGCCTGTGACATCACTGGCTAGCTCGCTGCTCCTACTGTCATAATGCCAATTCATAGTGATGCCTTGTTTAGAAATTTTTGTTTTGGAAAATGGGCTACAAATGGTGTGTAGTACCATACTGTACATATACGTCTACAAAAACTCCTGAGAAGTTGCTTTTCAGTGTTCCAGGGAATGAGAAGATGCATAAAATGTGGTTGCGCTGTACCGGCAAATTGTCACCACATTGATGCACAAGTGCACTGACTTAATTAAACATGTGTTACACTGTGAAGTTAACATTAACTTATCTTCAAAATATGATCTCCCATAGTTACAGTGAAGGATAGTGTCATTCAATGACATTAAACTCCTGGTGAAAATTTTAGTTTTACCTAACTCCACCTCAGTTATTCAGTAGCTCAGTTGTTACAGGGGTAAACTTGAATTTTATAAGACAATGTCCATAGATCGCTGGTTTGAATCTAACCTGAAAGAACATTTTAACTTATTTGTAAAATGTCTCGGCAGTCCTCTCATATGAAAACCAAATCAGTTACAGAACTTCACTAGCCGATCAGAAACAGAATATTATTGTGTTTTCCTTGCTGTTTACATGTGCTTACATTTGCCATTGCTTCACATGTCACCTTCAAAAAGATATTTTCTAGTTAATGTAACCACACACTTTTTGCTGTATTAGAAACAATACCTTTCTCTACGTACTTTCTAGCCAGGATCTTTAAACGCTTGCAGTTTCGTCATCTTACGTAAAGAGGAAGTAACTCTGCTTCAGGCGCTAACCTTAATGAACACTCACAAACATTGCAGCCCTGCACATTGTACACACTTTATATCTCTCCCTATAACCTCATCATCCTACACCTCATTGTACTGTGGATGTGTTGTAATATCTTCACCACTAGCAATGCTTTAAAAAAAAGTGAATTGTTTGTTCGCAGAGTAAATGTATTTATCCTCTGTTGTCTTTTTCTCAGACTAAGACTAGTGTGAAGCTATATATAATGTGTCCTATAATCGAAACAACCGCTACAATCAGTTCTTGCTAACACTATTTTCATATTTCATGTGAAACTTTTAAAAATATATCATTATTGCAGGATTCAAACACATTATCCCTTTCACTGCAGTTGAATGTGCTATCCGATGCGCCACAGAATGCCTGACAGAAGCCGTATCTCTGCTGACTGTGATCTACAGAGAAAATCTGCACTAAGTTTTGCCAAGAATAATTTTGTTGTGCTTAGGTCCGTAGCTCATGACTGATAGTTGAAAATCCAGTTATAATATACGGACCAGTTTGTGAAAGTTCTATAATAATTTAGTTTTGAGTGAGTTTAATGATGTTGCAGGGAGCAGGGAAAAGAATGTCCATTGTTGCACATACCGAAGCTTTCAGTGGATAGAGCATAACACATCAACCTTCGCAAGGCTTCCAGTATCAGGGTCCAGAAAATTCCTTTCTATTGTCACTAAAAAATGGTAATAGTGTTTTCCATCACTAAATAGCTAAACTGTTTGCAATAAAAGTATGTAAAAACCTCGTAACTTCGGCTAACGTACCTATAACACAAGTGTAGCTTTGTCTTGCTCCTAGAACACAGCATTTTTGATCATGTGGCCAGATCATGATATTTAATTATTTTTATGCTTTAATTACATAAAAAATACATATTTGTGAGGATATTGAAGTCAATGCTACTTAAATGTTTTAATCAATCAGAATAACAACAATCTGAACCATATTTTTAACATAGGAAAATAGCCTATTCTCACCCCCCACCCCACTTCCTCCCTGACACACTTCCCTTCATTACCAAATTGACAATTCCTTCCTGCCTCAGGATGTGTCCTAGCAACTGGTCGCTTTTAGTCAAGTTGTACCATAAATTTCCTTCGTCTTTTCTTTTTTTCTAATTCAGTTTAGCACTTCTTCATTAGTTTCTTTATTATGGGACCTGCAGAATATATTATGTCACAGTAGAACATTATACAAAGAATCAGTAGACAGAATACCACTTGATTATGACCTTATTTCAGCTTTATTGTCTTCGTGTCCATCTACAATGTCAGAACATAACATGTACTGTTCAAGGCAAAAAGCCAAAATGAACTTATAATCAAGCAGCATACTGTCTACTAATTCTCAGATCCTCCATTGGTTATTTGATCTACTCATCCAATCCTCAGAATTATTTAGGAATAAAGGAGATAACACACCAAAAGGCAGAAGTGCTGCGGCGTTGACAGGTGCACAAAGAGAAGGTACAGAGCTTTGCTTTGCTAGCTTTCAGAATTAAATTCCTTCCTCAAGCTTGTAGGAGAAACGACCCCCCCCCCCCCCCCCACACACACACTCACATGCATGCACTGGTTTCCCTACATTGTGCTCATCTCTATCCTAGCCCATGGTGTATGTGCTGGGGTGAGGTGGGGGTGTAGGGTGGGAAGGGTGGGATGGGGTGAAAGATGTAGAGAAGGGGGAGCATCAATAGGCTTGTGGGAGAGTGGGGAACTGTCTGTGGGCTAGCTAGGGGTGCAGGTAGAGGGGGAGGTGCAGACAAGTAGGCATGCAATTTCACAGATTGGGGCATCAGATGGCAGCACACAGCTAGCTGACGTGTATTGGGTGGTGGTACTGGGACAGGGGATGGTGTGTGTGTGTGTGTGTGTGTGTGTGTGTGTGTGTGTGTGTGTGTGCACACCATTGGATGGGGGGACAGCAAGTTATCTTAAGTTTAGCTCAGGGAGGTTATAGGAGTGAAGGATGTGCTGTAAGGATAGCTCCCATCTGCGCAGCTCAGAAAAGCTGGTGGTGGTGGGGTGAATCCAGGTGGCATGGGTTGTGAAGCAGCCATTGAAAACCAACATGTTGTGCCACTGGGTTGTCCACCTTGTTTTTGGCGTTAGTTTGGTAGTGTCCCTGCATTCTGGTTGTTAGCTGGTTGGTTGTCATAGCAATGTAAAATGCTGTGCAGTGGTTACAGCAGAGCTGGTATATAACATGGCTTCTTTCACAGGTAGCCTGGTCTCTGGCCTGTCCCAGAACTCCCACCCTATACATATCAGCTAGTTGTGTGCTGTCATCTCACACCCTAGTCTGTGAAATCGCATGCCCAGCCGTCTTTCACCTGCCCCCTCTACCTGCACCGCTAGCTAGCCCACAGAGAGCCCCCCCCCCCCCCCACCTCCACCCCCACCCATGCACCCCCACGAGCCGACAGATGCTTCCCCCAAACCTCTCTGCTTCCTGCCTGTCTCCATTCATGATGCCCACCCTGCACCTCCATCTCACCTCAGTACACTCATTATGGGCCAGGAAAGAGCTGGCAGTTGACTGACCACAATGTAGGGAAACAGGAATATATGTGTGTGTGTGTGTGTGTGTGTGTGTGTGTGTGTGTGTGTGTGTGTAAGCTTGAGAAATGAATTCCATTGCAAAAGCTAGCAAAGCAAAGCTCTGTACCTTTTGTTTGTGAACCTGTTGACGGCACAGCACTTCTCCCTTTTGGTGAGTCATCTCCTTTATTCCTAGGTAATTCGTTATTGTCAGTTAGAATTTTCCATGTATTATAATCCTCAGAATTCTTCTGTAGCATCACAGTTCAAAATCATCTATTCTCTTCTCATCTGAAATTTTGATAGTCCAAGTTTCACTTCTGTAGAAAGCTATGCTCCAGACAAATGCATTCAGGAAAGACTTTCTAACGCTTGAATTTATATTTCATATTAACAAATCCCCCCCCCCCCAGCCTTGCTGTGCTGGTACTGCGAACGGCTGAAAGCAAGGGGAAACTACAGCCGTAATTTTTCCCAAGGGCATGCAGCTTTACTGTATGGTTAAATGATGATGGCGTCCTCTTGTGTAAAATATTCCGGAGGTAAAATAGTCCCCCATTCGGATCTCCGGGTGGGGACTACTCAAGAGGACGTCGTTATCAGGAGAAAGAAAACTTGCGTTCTGCGGATCGGAGTGTGGAATGTCAGATCCCTTAATCGGGCAGGTAGGTTAGAAAACTTAAAAAGAGAAATGTATAGGTTAAAGTTAGATATAGTGGGAATTAGTGAAGTTCGGTGGCAGGAGTAACAAGACTTTTGGTCAGGTGAATACAGGATTATAAATACAAAATCAAATAGGGGTAATGCAGGAGTAGCTTTAATAATGAATAAAAAAATAGGAGTGCAGGTAAGCTACTACAAACATCATAGTGAACGCATTATTGTGGCCAAGATAGACACGAAGCCCACACCTACTACAATAGTACAAGTTTATATGCCAACTAGCTCTGCAGATGATGAAGAAATTGATGAAATGTGTGATGAGATAAAAGAAATTATTCAGGTAGCGAAGGGAGATGAAAATTTAATAGTCATGGGTGACTGTAATTCGAGAGTAGGAAAAGGGAGAGAAGGAAACATAGTAGGTGAATATGGATTGGGGGAAAGAAATGAAAGAAGAAGCCGTCTGGTAGAATTTTGCACAGAGCATAACTTAATCATCGCTAACACTTGGTTCAAGAATCATAAAAGAAGGTTGTACACATGGAAGAATCCTGGAAATACTAGAAGGTATCAGATAGATTATATAATGGTAAGACAGAGATTTAGGAACCAGATTTTAAATTGTAAGACATTGCTAGGGGCAGATGTGGACTCTGACCACAATCTATTGGTTATGAGCTGTAGATTAAAACTGAAGAAACTGCAAAAAGGTGGGAATTTAAGGAGATGGGATCTGGACAAGCTGATTAAACCAGAGATTGTAGAGAGTTTCAGGGAGAGCATAAGGGAACAATTGTCACAAGTGGGGCAAAGAAATACAGTAGAAGAAGAATGGGTAGCTCTGACGGATGAAGTAGTGAAGGCAGCCGAGGATCAAGCAGGTAAAAAGACGAGGGCTAGTAGAAATCCTTGGGTAACAGAAGAAATATTGAATTTGATTGATGAAAGGAGAAAATATAAAAATGCAGTAAATGAGGCAGGCAAAAAGGAATACAAGCGTCTCAAAACTGAGATCAACAGGAAGTGCAAAATGGCTAAGCAGGGATGGCTAGAGGACAAATGTAAGGATGTAGAGGCTTATCTCACTGGGGGTAAGATAGATACTGCCTACAGGAAAATTTAAGAGAGCTTTGGAGAAAAGAGAACCACTTGTATGAATATCAAGAGCTCAGATGGAAACCCAGTTCTAAGCAAAGAAGGAAAAGCAGAAAGGTGGAAGGAGTATATAGAGGGTCTATACAAGGGTGATGTACTTGAGGACAGTATTATGGAAAAGGAAGGGAATGTAGATGAAGACGAAATGGGAGATACAATACTGTGTGAAGAGTTTGACAGAGCGCTCAAAGACCTGAGTCGAAACAAGGCCCCGGGAGTAGACAACATTCCATTAGAACTACTGGCGGCATTGGGAGAGCCAGTCCTGACAAAACTCTACCATCTGGTGACCAGACCAAGATGTATGAGACAGGCGAAATACCCTCAGACTTCAAGAAGAATGTAATAATTCTAATCCCAAAGAAAGCAGGTGTTGACAGATGTGAAAATTACCGAACTATCAGTTTAATAAGTCACGGCTCCAAAATAGTAACGTTAATTCTTTACAGACGAATGGAAAAACTAGTAGAAGACGACCTTGGGGAAGATCAGTTTGGATTCCGTAGAAATATTGGAACACGTGAGGCAATACTGACCCAACGGCTTATCTTAGAAGCTAGATTAAGGAAAGGCAAACCTACGTTTCTAGCATTTGTAGACTTAGAGAAAGCTTTTGACAACGCTGACGGGAATACCCTCTTTCAAATTCTAAAGGTGGCAGGGGTAAAATACAGGGAGCGAAAGGCTATTTACAATTTGTACAGAAACCAGATGGCAGTTATAAGAGTCGAGGGGCATGAAAGGGGAGCAGTGGTTTGGATGAAAGTGAGACAGGGTTGTAGCCTCTCCCCGATGTTATTCAATCTGTATATTGAGCAAGCAGTAAACGAAACAAAAGAAAAATTTGGAGTAGGTATTAAAATCCATGGAGAAGAAATAAAAACTTTGAGGTTCGTCTATGGCATTGTAATTCTGTCAGAGACAGCAAAGGACTTGGAAGAGCAGTTGAACGGAATGGACAGTGTCTTGAAAGGAGTATATAACATGAACATCAACAAAAGCAAAACGAGGATAATGGAATGTAGTCGAATTAAGTCGGGTGATGCTGAGGGAATTAGATTAGGAAATGAGACACTTAAGCTAGTAAAGGAGTTTTGCTATTTGGGGAGCAAAATAACTGATGATGGTCGAAATAGAGAGGACATAAAATGTAGACTGGCAATGGCAAGAAAAGCGTTTCTGAAGAAGAGAAATTTGTTAACATCGAGTATAGATTTAAGTGTCAGGGAGTCATTTCTAAAAGTACAGGGCTATTACAAGTGATTGAAGCGATTTCATAAATTTACTGTAGCTCCATTCATTGATGTATGGTCACGACACACTACAGATACGTAGAAAAACTCATAAAGTTTTGTTCGGCTGAAGCCGCACTTCAGGTTTCTGCTGCCAGAGCGCTCGAGAGCGCAGTGAGACAAAATGGCAACAGGAGCCGAGAAAGCGTCTGTCGTGCTTGAAATGCACTCACATCAGTCAGTCATAACAGTGCAACGACACTTCAGGATGAAGTTCAACAAAGATCCACCAACTGCTAACTCCATTCGGCGATGGTATGTGCAGTTTAAAGCTTCTGGATGCCTCTGTAAAGGGAAATCAACGGGTCGGCCTGCAGTGAGCGAAGAACCGTATGAACGCGTGCAGGCAAGTTTCACGCGTAGCCCGCGGAAGTCGCCGAATAAGGCAAGCAGGGAGCTAAACGTACCATAGCTGACAGTTTGGAAAATCTTACAGAAAAGGCTAAAGCAGAAGCCTTACCGTTTACAATTGCTGCAAGCCCTGACACCCGATGACAAAGTCAAACGCTTTGAATTTTCGGTGCGGTTGCAACAGCTCATGGAAGAAGATGCGTTCAGTGCAAAACTTGTTTTCAGTGATGAAGCAACATTTTTTTCTTAATGGTGAAGTGAACAGACACAATGTGCGAATCTGGGCGGTAGAGAATCCTCACGCATTCGTGCAGCAAATTCGCAATTCACCAAAAGTTAACGTGTTTTATGCAATCTCACGGTTTAAAGTTTACGGCTCCTTTTTCTTCTGCGAAAAAAACGTTACAGGGCACGTGTATCTGGACATGCTGGAAAATTGGCTCATGCCACAACTGGAGACCGACAGCGCCGACTTCTTCTTTCAACAGGATGGTGCTCCACCGCACTTCCATCACGATGTTCGGCATTCCTTAAACAGGAGATTGGAAAACCGATGGATCGGTCGTGGTGGAGATCATGATCAGCAATTCATGTCATGGCCTCCACGTTCTCCCGACTTAACCCCATGCGATTTCTTTCTGTGGGGTTATGTGAAAGATTCAGTGTTTAAACCTCCTCTACCAAGAAACGTGCCAGAACTGCAAGCTCGCATCAACGATGCTTTCGAACTCATTGATGGGGACATGCTGCGCCAAGTGTGGGAGGAACTTGATTATCAGCTTGATGTCTGCCGAATCACTAAAGGGGCACATATCGAACACTTGTGAATGCCTACAAAAACTTTTTGAGTTTTTGTATGTGCGTGCAAAGCATTGTGAAAATATCTCAAATAATAAAGTTATTGTAGAGCTGTAAAATCGCTTCAATCATTTGTAATAACCCTGTATTTGTATGGAGTGTAGCCATGTATGGAAGTGAAACATGGGCGATAAATAGTTTCGACAAGAAGAGAATAGAAGCTTTCAAAATGTGGTGCTTCAGAAGAATGCTGAAGATTAGATGGGTAGACCACATAACTAATGAGGAAGTATTGAATAGGATTGGGGAGAAGAGAAGTTTGTGGCGCAACTTGACCAAAAGAAGGGATCGGTTGGTAGGACATGTTCTAAGGCATCAAGGGATCACCAATTTAGTATTGGAGGGCAGCGTGGAGGGTAAAAATCGTAGAGGGAGACCAAGAGATGAATACACTAAGCAGATTCAGAAGGATGTAGGTTGCAGTAGGTACTGGGAGATGAAAAAGCTTGCACAGGATAGAGTAGCATGGAGAGCTGCATCAAACCAGTCTCAGGACTGAAGACCACAACAACAACAAACTTTAACGATAACAATCGGTCCTTCAGGTATCAATTTTACAAACTATGTTAAATGTCTTTGACCTAGCTTTTAAAAGGAAATGAAGTGATAAGTATTTTTAAAGGAAACTCATATCATAAGAATGAATTTCTGTAATAGTTATATGGAAATGTATTAAACTTCTGAAACAGCTAATAAGAAAGGCAGAGATCCACGCCGGATTTTCAACTCGTGTTATGTGGATGAGGCTGGCGCAGAATGGTGCAGAAAGAGCGGAAGGATAACAGTCGCAGGCAGGGTAGCCTCGCGTGCAGGCACAACTGAACCACCCCTCTCCCCCCTCACTTCTCCTCTCCCTCCCTCCTGGGATTGCTGTTCAGCAGATGGACTGGGGTAAGAAGTCATGTCAAGTACGGTGGATAGAGGGAGAAAGAGGCAGAAAGCAGGAGGGTGGGTTGGGAACAGGTTGCTCGTGGCTCAGAGGGGGTAACAGTCTACATCTACATCTACATTTATACTCTGCAAGCCACCCAACGGTGTGTGGCGGATGGCACTTTACGTGCCACTGTCATTACCTCCCTTTCCTGTTCCAGTCGCGTATGGTTCGCGGGAAGAACGACTGTCTGAAAGTCTCCGTGCGCACTCTAATCTCTCTAATTTTACATTCGTGATCTCCTCGGGAGGTATAAGTAGGGGGAAGCAATATATTCGATACCTCATCCAGAAACGCACCCTCTCGAAACCTGGCGAGCAAGCTACACCGCGATGCAGAGCACCTCTCTTGCAGAGTCTGCCACTTGAGTTTATTAAACATCTCTGTAACGCTATCACGGTTACCAAATAACCCTGTGACGAAACGCGCCGCTCTTCTTTGGATCTTCTCTATCTCCTCCGTCAAACGGATCTGGTACGGATCCCACACTGATGAGCAATACTCAAGTATAGGTCGAACGAGTGTTTTGTAAGCCACCTCCTTTGTTGATGGACTACATTTTCTAAGCACTCTCCCAATGAATCTCAACCTGGTACCCGCCTTACCAACAATTAATTTTATATGATCATTCCACTTCAAATCGTTCCGCACGCATACTCCCAGATATTTTACAGAAGTAACTGCTACCAGTGTTTGTTCCGCTATCATATAATCATACAATAAAGGATCCTTCTTTCTATGTATTCGCAATACATTACATTTGTCTATGTTAAGGGACAGTTGCCACTCCCTGCACCAAGTGCCTATCCGCTGCAGATCTTCCTGCATTTCACTACAATTTTCTATTGCTGCAACTTCTCTGTATACTACAGCATCATCCGCAAAAAGCCGCATGGAACTTCTGACACTATCTACTAAGTCATTTATATATATTGTGAAAAGTAATGGTCCCATAACACTCCCCTGTGGCACGCCAGAGGTTACTTTAACGTCTGTAGACGTCTCTCCATTGATAACAACATGCTGTGTTCTGTTTGCTAAAAACTCTTCAATCCAGCCACACAGCTGGTCTGATATTCCGTAGGCTCTTACTTTGTTTATCAGGCGACAGTGCGGAACTGTATCGAACGCCTTCCGGAAGTCAAGAAAAATAGCATCTACCTGGGAGTCTGTATCTAATATTTTCTGGGTCTCCTGAACAAAGCGAGTTGGGTCTCACACGATCGCTGTTTCCGGAATCCATGTTGATTCCTACATAGTAGATTCTGGGTTTCCAAAAACGAGATGATACTCGAGCAAAAAACATGTTCTAAAATTCTACAACAGATTGACGTCAGAGATATAGGTCTATAGTTCTGCGCATCTGCTCGACGACCCTTCTTGAAGACTGGGACTACCTGTGCTCTTTTCCAATCATTTGGAACCCTCCGTTCCTCTAGAGACTTGCGGTACACGGCTGTTAGAAGGGGGGCAAGTTCTTTCGCATACTCTGTGTAGAATCGAATTGGTATCCCGCCAGGTCCAGTGGACTTTCCTCTATTGAGTGATTCCAGTTGCTTTTCTATTCCTTGGACACTTATTTCTATGTCAGCCATTTTTTCGTTTGTACGAGGATTTAGAGAAGGAACTGCAGTGCGGTCTTCCTCTGTGAAACAGCTTTGGAAAAAGGTGTTTAGTATTTCACCTTTACGCGTGTCATCCTCTGTTTCAATGCCATCATCATCTCGGAGTGTCTTGATATGCTGTTTCGAGCCACTTACTGATTTAACGTAAGACCAGAACTTCCTAGGATTTTCTGTCAAGTCGGTACATAGAATTTTACTTTCGAATTCACTGAACGCTTCACGCATAGCCCTCCTTACGCTAACTTTGACATCGTTTAGCTTCTGTTTGTCTGAGAGGTTTTGGCTGTGTCTAAACTTAGAGTGAAGCTCTCTTTGCTTTCGCAGTAGTTTCCTAACTTTGTTGTTGTACCACGGTGGGTTTTTTCCGTCCCTCACAGTTTTACTCGGCACGTACCTGTCTAAAACGCATTTTACGATTGCCTTGAACTTTTTCCATAAACACTCAACATTGTCAGTGTCGGAACAGAAATTTTCGTTTTGATCTGTTAGGTAGTCTGATATCTTCCTTCTATTACTCTTGCTAAACTGATAAACCTTCCTCCCTTTTTTTATATTCCTATTAACTTCCATATTCAGGGATGCTGCAACGGCCTTATGATCACTGATTCCCTGTTCTGCACCTAAAGAATCGAAAAGTTCGGGTCTGTTTGTTATCAGTAGGTCCAAGATGTTATCTCCACGAGTCGGTTCTCTGTTTAATTGCTCGAGGTAATTTTCGGATAGTGCACTCAGTATAATGTCACTCGATGCTCTGTCCCTACCACCCGTCCTAAACATCTGAGTGTCCCAGTCTATATCTGGTAAATTGAAATCTCTACCTAAGACTGTAACATGCTGAGAAAATTTATGTGAAATGTATTCCAAATTTTCTCTCAGTTGCTCTGCCACTAACGCTGCTGAGTCGGGAGGTCGGTAAAAGGAGCCAATTATTAACCTAGCTTAGTTGTTGAGTGTAATTCACAGGAATTATCCACTTCTACTTCACTACAGGATAAACTACTACTAGCAGCGACGAACCCTCCACCACCGGTTGCATGCAATCTATCCTTTCTATACACCGTTTGTACCTTTGTAAAAATTTCGGCAGAATTTATCTATGGCTTAAGCCAGCTTTCTGTACCTATAACGATTTCAGCTTCGGTGCTTTCTATCAGTGCTTGAAGTTCTGGCACTTTACCAACGCAGCTTCCACAGTTGACAATTACAATACCGATTGCTGCTTGGTCACCGCATGTCCTAACTTTGCCCCGCACCCGTTGAGGCTGTTGCCCTTTCTGTACTTGCCCAAGGCCATCTAACCTAAAAAACCGCCCAGCCCACGCCACACAACCCCTGCTACCCGTGTAGCCGCTTGTTGCGTGTAGTGGACTCCTGACCTATCCAGCGGAACCCGAAACCCCACCACCCTATGGCGCAAGTCGAGGAATCTGCAGCCCACACGGTCGCAGAACCATCTCAGCCTCTGATTCAGATCCTCCACTCGGCTCTGTACCAAAGGTCCACAGTCAGTCCTGTCGACGATGCTGCAGATGGTGAGCTCTGCTTTCATCCCACTAGCGAGACTGGCAGTCTTCACCAAATCAGATAGCCGCCGGAAGCCAGAGAGGATTTCCTCCGATCCATAGCGACACACATCATTGGTGCCGACATGAGCGACCACCTGCAGATGGGTGCACCCTGTACCCTTCATGGCATCCGGAAGAACCCTTTCCACATTTGGAATGACTCCCCCCGGTATGCACACGGAGCGCACATTGGTTTTCTTCCCCTCTCTTGCTGCCATTTCCCTAAGGGGCCCCATTACGCGCCTGACGTTGGAGCTCCCAACTACCAGTAAGCCCACCCTCTGCGACCGCCCGGATCTTGCAGACTGAGGGGCAACCTCTGGAACAGGACAAGCAGCCATGTCAGGCCAAAGATCAGTATCAGCCTGAGACAGAGCCTGAAACCGGTTCGTCAGACAAACTGGTGAGGCCTTCCGTTCAGCCCTCCGGAATGTCTTTCTCCCCCTGCCACACCTTGAGGCGACCTCCCACTCTACCACAGGTGAGGGATCAGCCTCAATGCGGGCAGTATCCCGGGCAACCACAGTCGTAGTCCGATCGGGGGATGCGTGGGACGAGCTGGCCGTCCCCGACAAACCCCCATCCGGACCCCCACAGTGATGCCCATTGGCAACAGCCTCAAGCTGTGTGGCCGAAGCCAACACTGCCTGAAGCTGGGAGCGAAGGGATGCCAACTCAGCCTGCATCCGAACATAGCAGTTGCAGTCCCTATCCATGCCAAAAACTGTTTTGCAAAGAATGTCTGAACTAATCTACAGGGAGCGCAAACAAATCGACAAAATTTAAACGGTTATTAAAATACAAGATTGCCTAGTAAATGCAGTAATGCTGCTACTTGCGCACTGCTGACACTGCTCGGCGGCGGAAGGAGACTACGCGAATTTACACTATTCAAGTACATGATACAGTAGGTTCGCAGGAGGGAGGGGCAACAGCTGCACAGGCTAGACGTGCAACACATGGGCCTTGTAGCTGAGGTGACATGGTTACATGGATTGGGAGGGGGTGACAGGACAAAAGAAGGGAACTATTGGGTAGAGGGTGTGGGAACAGTGGTTTAGCGGAGATTGAGGCCAAGAGGATCACAGGAGTGATGGAAGTGTTGCTAGGATAACTATCATCTATGTAGTTCAGTAAAGCTGGTACTGAAGTGAAGGATCCAAATGGTATGGATGGAGAAGCAGCCATTGAACTTCAGCATGTGGTGCTTAACAGTTTGTTGTGCCACTGGATGGTCAACTCTCCTGGTCATGCCCACATAAAATGCTGTGCAGAAGTTGCAGCAGTGTTCATTTACGACTTGGCCACTTTTATAAGTGACCTTGCCTGAGACGGGATAAGCCTGTGACAGGAATGGAATAAGATGTGCTGGATGGGCAAATCGGACAGCTGTTGTGCCTAGGTCAGGGATATGATCCCTGTGTCACGCCTTAGTGAGTGGGTTTGGCATAGGGATGAACCAGGAGGTTTTGCAGATTGGGTGGATGATGGGACAGCACTATAAGAGGGGTGGGAAGGTTCGTGGGTGGGATGTCCCTCCATTTTTGGCCATGTTAATAGATAATCAACGCCCTATGAAGGAAATGGTTCAGTTGCTCCAGTGCAGGGTGGTATTGTGCGATAAGAGGGGCGTGCACCCTTGTACTTGATTCTTGAAGTGGTGGAGAATAAGGTGTGTGTGAGGATATGGCGTGGAAAATTGGAAAATCTGTTTGTGGGCTAAGTTTGGGTGGTAGAACCTTACTGTGAAGGCTTTTGAGAGACCTTCAGTATACTTAGCAAAAGAATTCTCAAGCCTCCAAATACACAATCCACAAGTGACTGGGCTATGTGGTAGCAATTTTTTGTTGTGAAAGAGGGTACAGCTGTCAAAATGCAAGTGCTGCTAATGGTTAGTGGGTTTAATATGGACGGAGGTATGGAAGGAGCTGTGAGAAAGGTGGAGGTCAATGTCCAGGAAGGTGGCACATTGGGTTTAGGAGGACCAGGTGCAGAGAAGGTGATTAGGCTGTGGAGAAACGAGTTTCAGAGTATGAAGGTATCATCAGTGAACCTGGACCAGACAAGGGTTTGGGAGGCTCGGAAGATTCCCTCTACGTGGCGTATTAACAGGTTGGCATAGTAGGATGCCATGTGAGAGTGGCAATGGCTGTGCCGTGGTTTTTTTTTATGTACCTTGCGCTCAAAGTAGAAGTAGTTATGTGTGAAGATATAATTGAGAAAAGTGTATAAGGAATGAGGGAGTGGGTTTGGAGTTGCAAGGATGTTGGAGGAGATAGTGTTCAATAGCAGCAAGACCGTGGGCATGAGGGATGTTGGTGTATAGCAAGGTGCCATCGACAGTGATGAGAAGGGACCCAGATGGTAATCGGGCGGGCATGGTCGTGGCCGGGGATGGGAGTTGTTTCCATGTTTCATATGAGAGACTAGGATACGGACAATTGGTTGGAAATGTCTAATTTGTGAAAGAATTTCTTCCAAAAGCTTCCAGAGTTTCCATTCTTTTTGTGCTCCTGTCGATGGCTCAGTGCCTTATATATTCATTAAATGCAAATATATTTTAACCTTGTGTTGTAGAGTTTAGGATATGACATTCTGTTAATTTCTGTGTTGTTTAAGATTTGTTTGTGATATAGTTAATTGTTTGTAGGATCTCCAAGCCCAAGACCGAGCACATCGAATTGGGCAGCAGAATGAAGTACGTGTGCTGCGTCTAATGACAGTGAACTCTGTTGAAGAACGTATTTTGGCAGCGGCTCGTTACAAACTGAATATGGATGAGAAAGTGATACAGGCTGGCATGTTTGATCAAAAATCAACTGGTTCTGAGAGACAGCAGTTTCTACAGAGTATTCTTCACCAGGATGAAGCTGAGGAAGAGGTATGGTGAGAAGTTCAATAGTTTTTACATTGCATGTATTAGAGAACACCTTGCAATAAAATAGACTGAAAGACTATAAAGGTTTATTAGTGAAGACATTTATGGAACTCGACAGTTGAATGTCAGCAGTAAGTTTTCATCAAACGATTAGGTGCTTTGTATTGTGTAACTGCAGAGTATGGTCCATTGTATGGAATTAGAATCATGGCTTGACTACCTCGGTTTGCCCCTATGGCATTTGCCACACCAAGTATATTAGGTGTGCTTAGACACACAATTCTCTGCGTGGGTTGACTTGCACTTCCCCAGTGCCCCATTAAGGTGGCCACAATCGTAGCTCATCCTTGACAAGCACTCATGCACAAGCGTACTCGCCAAAGCATGCTTGTGCGTGTGTAGTACAAATTTACACAAGCATCAAGACTTTACAAGTAGCTTGAAGCTTGATCGAATTTCAATTATGCATGCTTGTGCAAGCTTTCAAGTGTGAGCATGATTGAGCGTGTTTACTCTTACATTACATTCTGTGCGAAGGTTGTATTGTAATATGGGAATAATATTTTTGTTCATTTAAGGGTAGGTACTAGTGAAATTTCAACCAACTCATTAAAAAAAAAGAAAAGAAAGAAAGAAAAGCCGGGGGCTGAAAAATGTTTCATAACATATCTTGGCATGCTGAATTCGGTAGGGGTAAACTCAATTTCAGAACAAATTTTTTCCATCACTTTTGAATTTTAGATTGTTGCAAAAATCAATATTTTTTTCAAACCCATAAGTGGGGTTTTTGTTTATCGTGGAATGTATTCGCAAAAATGTATGGAGCCCAAAATTTTTTACATTGACAAGTACACTTTAATTTCAGCCATTATGATTTTTTTTCCCAACTCTATATACATGTGAAAAGTGTAGATAAATTATAAAAATATTGTTTTTATAATATGCAACAAGAACTGAGAATATAATAGATGTATTATATCACATGTGCACCGTACCTATGAATAATACACAGTTACATCAAAACAGCGTGGCCACATAGCTTACACCATCATGTTGAAGTATAGCTTCTACTCTTTGATGTTTGAGAAAATCAATTTTTTGGCGAATTTATTTGTATTTTTCTGAATTTTTCAGTTCATCTTGCTGCAGTCCTTTTTTACTGATGCTTGTGCTGTTTGATAAGCATATTTGAGTCCTAATTTTGTCATTATTTCTGAAATAACTCTGTGAGAACCAACATTGTATTTAGAAACAGTGATAGAAGCCACTACTTTTGCTCTCTTTGCTGAAACATGTGTGTCTTTGGGCCGAGTATTCCATATAATGCTGTGTAAACTCTCATTAGCATTTTGTGTTAGACATTAAACACACCATGTTAGTAGTGATTCATCAGTCAAACGAGTATAAAGAGGCAGTATTTTATCCAAACAAAAGTTCATTTATTGGTGGTTTAATATTAGAAGCTTTGAGATCCAGGCTCAGTATCTTTTGCCAATGCTGACTGATAAAAAACAACGACCCTGAAAAAAGTATAAGTTGTAAATGTGTCCTATATAAATTTTGCTGTATAAATATTGAAAATAAAACTGAGGTATATGTGAAGTAGATATGTATACACATCTGTGTATGTACAAGAGATTTTGTGTAGACATACAAGAACTTTTTGGAACATGAGTCAAACATTCTTCCTTTTGTATCTTGTGATTATCTCCATAAATATTCAATGAGGTGGTTTGATTGAAAGCTTTAAGATCTCCACATGAAAGCTGTTTGGTATACAGAAGAGCCCCAGTAATTCGAGCTAATTGGGGCTGAATGTACCTTGGTGAATTACAAAAAAACTTGGACAGTACAGAAATATCAGTAAATCAATGGGTGAATCATGAATAAATGTTTTATGAGCACAATAATAATTAAAAATTAAATAAAAACAATATAGTAGATACCTGTGTTGTAGGTGCATATATGACCACACATTTCCAAGTTGTAGAAATATAAGTTACATTTTAAAGAAATTGTCCCTAGACCCCTAGACCTTTGTTTTAAAATAGAAAACCCCCTCCCCCCCTCTCTCTCTCTCTTTTTTTTTTTTTTTTTTTTTTTTTTTTTTTTTTTTTTTTTTTTTTTTTTTTTTTTTTGCGGAAGTGACATGCCATCTTCTATGGAACATAGTGTCTGTTGGAATAGCTACTGCTTGCTGCCTGCTCAGTATAAAGCAATGCAATGTCTAGTGCTGTAGTGCTGCCAAACCCTTGGTGTGGGTGGTCACTGGTACAATTTCTTCAGGCAGTTCCTTTTGTCGTCACTGTCTTCAGTGGGTGCACTAACCATTCAACAATTCCAATATTGGTCACTTCAAACTGTTCATTACCATTCATCCATTCTGAAACCTCACTCTCATTCACATTTTCACATCCAGCAAGCTTTTTCGTCAGTTCTGCCAATGTTAAATCATCTTTGTCTGTTCTGTAGTATCTGTTTCATTCTATAAAATCCGGTTCCAAGACATTTTTAGTGTCTCCGCATTTATTATTTCAGATCATGAATCAGCTATCCAGTAAACTACGTCTTTTGTTGTAGCTTTTTTTTTTTTGTAAATTGTTTGATGGCTCTTTCACCCCTTCTGTTGTTTGAAGAAGCATCTGAAGCAAACAACAATGGATCCCCCCCCCCCCCCCAAGCATAGTAAAACAGGCCCATAACGTGTATTAAACTCATCATGTTTAGAGGTAAGAACAATGGGCTAATATCGTCACACTACAGTTCTTCCTTATCAGGGTGTGAACCAGCACTGTCAAGCATTAAGATTGCTTTGGAAGGTAAGCACTTTTTCTTATCTTTTGGTCTTTGGATTCAGTCTCAGAAACTGACATACAGCCAGGAGAGCAGTGTGCTGACCAAATGCCCCTCCATATATGCATCCAGTGATGCCTATGAGCTTAGGATGGCACGGCGGCCAGTCAGTACTGTTGGGTCCTCATGTCCTGTTTGGTAGGAGTTTCATTTTCGTTGGTCTCTGGAACAAAATCTTGGAAAAATCACTTCTTAAAATTATTTTTGTCCATACAAGCAGATTTTTGGTATACATATGTAGCAGACAGTGCAGACACAGTGATATTTTTTAAAGCTCTTGGCTTAGCAGACTTCTCTGTTACCAGCAGCTTCAGTTTATGGCCTCCACTTGCATTCGATGCAGCAAGAACTGTTAGCCTCTCTACATTTTTCGAAGCCTGGGACAGCCTTTTCTTTATTTGAGGCTAGAGTTCTAGATGGAAGCATTTTATAATTTAGTCCTGTTTCATCACAGTTATACAGTTGATCAAGAGTAAGATTTTCTTCTTGTATAATTTTTCTTAATTTCTCACAAAATTATGTAACAGTTCGAGAATCCACAGAAAGTTATTCACCACCTATATCAAGCTGCCTTATGCCGTATCGCTTCTTCCACCTATCCAACCATCCTGAACTTGCAGTAAAATGATCCTCACTTTCATTTAACTCGTTTCTAAAAAATATATAGCTTTATGTTGCAGAATATGGCATGAAATTGAATTTTTTTTTTTTTTGTATTTGTGGAGTAAACAAAACAAACAAAGCTTTAATCATTTTTTCATGCTCGGATTTCTTCATTGATTTCCATTCAAATGGCAAAATAGAACACGTGTTTGTTGAAAACTTATTAATTTTGTCTCTGTTTCTATGCTAATTTCCAACTGTCACTCCACCGATTCCGTAATCAGCAGCAAGTTTTTTTTTAATGTTTCTCCTTTCTCTAGTCTTTTCAAAGCCTCCGATTTCAGATTCATTGACACAAATTTTCTCTTACTCCTACCATTCATTGTAATGTATGAATTAAAACATTTAGAAACACACAGTTGCATATGTACAGTACACTCCACATACATACAACACTTTAAAATTAACATTACACAGTTGGGCTTACTACAATACAGATGTTACTACACAATCAAGTACAGTACATACAACAATGTGTACTGTATTATTACTTAGGTTTACTGTATTTTAATGACAACAATAGGTGTAACAATAAAGATGACGTGCACTGTACAACTGATGGTCAGGTGGTCCCAGTTAGGGAAGGGTTGACAAAGAAAAAGCAAATGCACTCCTTGAAGATGACTGGGTGTTGTGTGCTGTCCTTAGGTTAGTGAGAGGTTTAAGTAGTTCTGAGTTCTAGGGGACTGATGACCATAGATGTTAAGTCCCATACAGAGCCCCCCCCCCCCCCCCCCCCCCTCACTCCTTGAAACTTGATACCTGTCCATCTGTAATAGAAATGCACTAGCAGTCTGAGGCCAAGGTTATTTCTGTGCATTATGAATGAAAACCCTAAGTGGGACAGTTTTACTGGTACTGTACATGGAAAATTGAAAGAAAGTTTAAAATGTGCCACATTTGAAAGTGCATAAAACATACATGTAGACAACATATGAAAACAGGTTTTTACTCTAGTTTTATGTAAAATTTTAATTTTCTTAAGAGCAGCTGGAATTACACGGAACCTCTAAATACCAGGGCTCGAATTATCAGGGCTCTACTGTATCGAAATCCATTGCTTTTGGATCGTTACCATATTTTTTCAGCGTTCGTAGATTCGGTAGGATCCCGAACTATTCATGGAACTTTGAGTAGTGTGCCCTTCCTACCAAAAACGAAATTCTGATGAATATCACCTAATTGAGTCACATAGCCATGCCAATTTGACAAACTTTGTTACACTGTCAAAATCAACAATGTATCCTGTGATAAAATCAATAATGCTACCAAACCAACTCTGATTGGCCATGAACCATCGAACTCATGCCTAAATCTATATTGTCATCTGAACTTTGCAGTAATGTATCATTGTTGCCAATATTATCATTACTATACTCACAGTCATAACGTACTTGCAAATGTCCTCACAATCATTATCAGTAGGCTCATTATCAGATTCCAATTTCATTTTCCTCAGTATCATTATGAACAAGCTCATTCTTAAAATCCAGTTCTGAATCTTCATCAGACTCACTTTCAATAATGTTGCAATCACCATCCAATTCTGACCTTTTGTATATATTTTTTACTATTACCCGACATTCATCAAAAATGTCATTTGAAGACTCAAACAGCAGTTTCTATCCATCACACATGTTCTTGAAAAGTATCACAGGAGAAAGATTGCATATTCATAATCATCAAAGACTGTTGAATGCTCGAATATCCTCTTCCTGCATATGTAAATGCCAAACACAGATGTGTATTTACATCAAAAGGGGCTCTACTTGCATTTTGTTTGAAACATTGTCTTGATTTATAATTTAGCGTGACTCTACATGAAAACTTCCAACACGTTGGATCAAAGTCAAAATTCAAGGAACTTTGGTCGTACTCAGTGCACTTCATTTCTAACAGTAATGATGATAACAGGGGAAAATAAGTAGAATACACTCTGATTCATCTGTCTTTACTTCAGTGTTTTTTCATTGCTAGTACTAGCAACATAATTTTTTCCATCCTATTCCTTGCAATACTGTCAAATTTCATTTATGTATGTATGTTTTTCTCATGCAATTTATTTTCATTGACATTTTCACTGCTGTCACTGACACTTTCATTTTCTTCGCTTTTCATGTTTTTTATCTCTTTGTCACTGTCTCACTACAATTTAATAACTGTCTCTTATGCTGAGGCATGTTTGATATTGTCATGTTGAAGAAGGTGTAATCAGATGAATGACTAACTCATACTTCAGTTAACGAATGTGAAGATCCAGACGAGGTCACCAGGCTGGGAGATAACAGGGTGGTGGCTCACGTCATGCCTTCGGTGATCGTTTTCTTGAGCCTGCAGCGTGCGGAGTTGAGCTAACTGCTAAGCTTCCTCAGCTCTTGTTAACACCTGGCTGATGTAGTCGTCGTCCATGTCATCAAGATGTAACGTAAACACAGTGTCCATCGTCATAGTCGCCTCACACCCCTGCACCAGGAAAAATGGAGTAAATCCTGTGGTGTCTTGTTTGCCAGTGTTGTAGGCAAACGTCACA
Source organism: Schistocerca americana (assembly GCF_021461395.2). Lineage (NCBI taxonomy): Eukaryota > Metazoa > Arthropoda > Insecta > Orthoptera > Acrididae > Schistocerca > Schistocerca americana. The sequence goes on along the minus strand of NC_060130.1, from coordinate 651,423,025 downwards.
AAAGGCAGCACCTCATCCAAGTTGCTCTGCTCAACATTGACTAACTTTAATGGCATGTCGGCCAGTCGCCATGTGACGAGTAATTTTGCGCCGACTGTTTATCTCTGTCACAAGATTCAATTGAAAAACTTTCCCTCGATCTGTAATTAACGACCTTGGGGCACCGTGTTTTAATACAATGTCTTCCACGATGAATTTGGCTACCACAGATGCTACGGTTGCTTTCACAGCTTTTGTGATGGTATAGCGTGTCAGATAATCAGTGCAAACAATAATCCATCTATTGCCACTAGCAGATGTTGGAAATCGCCCGAGGAGGTCAAACCCAACACGGTGGAAAGGCGTTTTGGTTGGTGGAATTGGTATAAGTTGGCCAGGTGGTTTCTGAGGAACTGCCTTTCTCTTCTGGTACTCTCAGCAGTGCAACACATAGTGATAGACACTCCTAAATAAACCTGCCCAGAAAAATCTCTTGTGGACTCTATCGTATGTCTTAATAAATCCTAAATGTCTGGCCTCAGGTGTGTCATGGAATTTCTGTAGAAAATCTAAACGGATGTGTTTAGGAATCACTGGTAACCACCTCTTTCCAAAGAGATCAAAGTTTTTCTTGCAAAGTAATCCATTAACTACCTTAAATTGTCCTTTCACATCCTCTGACCAATTTAAGGCAATCATAATTTGAGATATCTTGGCGTCCTTCTTCAGCAGAGAGATCCTTCCGCCACACACCGTCAGGTGGCTTGTGGAGTATGGATGTAGATGTAGATGTAGATGTAGAGATCCTGGAGTGCAGCGAGACAGTCACTATCTTCATCAGTCTTGATGGTCTTGCACGGGGTTTCTTGAGAGACAGTCTGCATCTTGGTGTTTTCTTCCACTTTTGTACACTATGGTAATGTCGTACTCTTGAAAACATGGTGCTCACTTGGTGAGTTGTCCTGTTGGATCCTTAAGGCCTGTCAACCAACAAAGTGAATGATGGTCTGTAACAACTGTGAATGGCCTTCCATAGAGAAACTTGCACATGGCCCAGATCACAGCAAGACATTCTGTTTCTGTAGTTGAGTACTTTCTCTCAGCTTTTGTAAGTGTCCTAGAAGCAGAGGCTATAACCTTCTCTTTTCCATCCAAAATTTGCACCAGAACAGCACCGATCCCATACCAACTGGCATCTGTGTGTAGTTGTGTAGGTGCTCTCTCATCATACAGACCAAGTACAGGGTAAGTTGTCAGAGCTTTTCGCAGCACATGGAAAGAATCTTCTTGAGCACCACTCCAGATAAATTTAGCATTGGCTTTTAACAACTCTTGAAGTGGTTTGGCTTTGATAGAAAAGTGTTTGTTAAAAGGACAGTAATAAGAACATAATCCGAGGAAGCTTCTCGCATCTCTCATACTTTTAGGAATAGGAAATCCCGTTATAGATCTCACCTTTTCTGGGTCTGGCCGCACACCTCTGTTTGACACAAGGTGTCCAAGTATTTTTATTTCTTTTGCTCCATAGAGACTCTTTCTTGGATTAAGTTTCAGTCCGCCTTGTTGGAGACTCTTAAAAATGGCCCTCAGTCTTTTTATATGTTCATCAAATGTCTCAGAGAACACTATAATGTCATCTAAATAACAAAGATACATCATCCACTTCAGGTACCTTGGAAGATTATCCATCATCTGTTCAAAAGTTGCTTGTGCGTTACACAAACCAAATGGCATTACCTTAAAACTCTTACAGGCCCTCAGGGGTGATGAATGCAGTTTTCTCACGATCAGCCTCATCTACTTCGATTTGCCAGTATCCCAAGTACACATCCATGGTTGAGAAAAACATAGCCCCCTTCAGACAATCTAGTGTATCGTCAATTTGTGGAAGGGGGTAAACCTCCTTTTTAGTTATCTTATTAAGCTTTCTGCAATCAACACAAAAGTACCAGCTGCCATCCTTCTTCCTGACGAGGACCACTGGTGACAACCATGGACTCTGTAAAGGCTGAATGATGTCATTCTTCATCATTTTCTCTACCTCGTCGCGAAATATTTGATGTTCCGTTGCTGACACATGGTATGTTCTCTGGCTTATTGGTTAAATGTCTCCAGTGCTAATCCGGTGCTTTACCGTTGATTTGTCTAATTTACTCTTCACTTGTGGATTGAAGCATTCAGAGAACTCTTGAAGAATGGCAAGTAGCTTCTTCTGTTGTTCCTTAGTGAGATTTGGTGATAGTTGAGCTAGAAGATCTTGTCTTGTAGTGGTAGCGCTAATTTCGCCCACAGACTCAGCATGGGTGGTTTCTATGACGCTCAGCTGTTTGCTACGCACATGCATCTGTCCACAATTTCACCAAATACATTCTTAAATGAGACAACAGAGGCTGGGATAGCCAAGTTATTCTTCAGTGGTATGCTTCTCTTACATTCCACTTCAAGATCCATGGGTTGATGCATGGCGTGACACATGACAGTTACCTTTCTAGCGCTGACTGCATTAATGATCACTTCATCCAGCACACACAGCCTCCACACACTCGGATGCGCATCTTCTTGTCCACAGTATCTCATCTCGCCTAGCATAATCTTCGAGCGACCACAATCTATAAATGCCTGAGAAACTTTCAGAAAGTCCCATCTGAGAATGACGTCATGACTACACTCTTGTAAGACGATGAATTCGAAGGGCTGTGTATGGCCACTTATACCCACACAAATGACACATCTTCTGGTAGGTTTTGCATATTTCCCATTAGCCACCTTCAGCAGAGATGTTTTGTTGTCGAATACGATTTTCTGCAACTGGCGGCGGTACTTCTCCGAAATGACTGAATATCGTGCTCCAGAGTCCACAAGAGCTTGGGTTGGTCAGCCATCCATGAGGAATCAACATAATTTCCTATCATTTTTGAAGTGATCGACGGCGTAGTATTTTTCTCTTCGGCGGCGCACCTCTAAGGGAGGTTGCACCCTTTAGTTTTCCAGGTTGCGGTGGCTAGGTGATTGGCTGGAGCTTCTAAATGGCGATGGAGACGTTGATCGGTGTGTTGGGGAGTGTCCTCTCCAGCGGCTAGCTTGCGGCTATGGTCACCTACATCGTCCTGCACCCACATCTTCGTCGTCCCAGAGTTGGTGTCAGCTAAGATCGGTCTGCTGTCTTCTGGCATCGACATCATCAAATATCTGCCGCCTTTTGCGACACTAGCGCGCCACATGTCCCAGTCGTCCACAGTGGAAACATACTGGTTGGTTATCCTGGGTCCTCCAGACATCAGTCTTTCTTGGTGCCCAAACAGGTTCCTCATGCGGCATTGTAGGAATGTAATTCCACCTGGGTCTTCAGTTTTTCACCATTTTAAAGGGAAATGAAGGTTGAGAGATTGGGTTCAGTGTCTGTTCCAATTCCTCCCTTGTGACCTTTTGAAGCATCTCGGTTTTTTCCTCGCTATGCAATCCAAGTGCCTTCTGAACTTCCGCTCTCACCATCTGATGAAGAACACTTGTGAAATCAGTTGCTTCCTCCATCACAGACATCGATATGACATTTGGAAGCCGTTCAAACTTCTTGCGTGTAATTCTTTTTTGATGCATTGTCTCGATATACTGGCACCATTTTATGAAGTTGTCTGCTGTCGAAACCTCCTTCAGGAGTAGGGCTTGATATATGTCCTCAGCAATACCCTTCATGAGCTGTGCAACCTTTTCTTCCTCCTTCATTCTAGGATCCACTATTTTACACAGTTCCAAGACGTCTTCAATGTAGTATGCTGTAGTTTCTCCTGGACGCTGTGCCCTGCACTTTAATTTATCTTCAGCCTTGCACTTCTGTCATCGTGTGTCACCGAAATACTTGCACCTGGAATACTTCCCAGCTTGTGAACTACTCGTCGTCGTCCTCATACCATTGCTTGGCAGTGCCCTCCAAGTAGAAAAATACGTTAGCCAAACACTAGTCTTGTGCATAATAGTTCGCGACTGGGAACGTTCAGTTTAGTTCGTGGTTCCGTCGCGAACTAGGTCACTCTTTTAGTTCGTTAGCTCCCATCTCGATTTCCAGAAAGACAGCTCGCTCGCTTTGCTACCGCTACTGCACACGCTCTTTTATTCGTTATGCTAGTCTTTGAAACAATGACCAGTGTTGCCAATGCCTATATTATTACAGTTTTATATCGAGTAATTAGACTTTGAAATGGCAAATAAACCAGCTATTTACACAAATGGGTAAAATGAAGTAGTCAACTACTTTACTTTACATACAGTGCACTAGTAGTATTTTAATTTGAAAATATATATATATATATATATATTTGTTTATTTATTTATTAGTTCATTGTAGGAATATTACTTACAGAATATGTTAAATGCGTTTTTTTTTTTTTTTGTGAATAATAATACACTTTCATAAATAATCGGTGTTTTTAAAGTTTTGGAAATAACCAACAAAAAATATTTCTGCTTTAGGTACAGGTTAAGTATTATATGGCACAAACAATAATACCTTTACCATTAACAGAAGAAACACTAACACTTATAATTTGTTACCAAACAATTAGACGTAGAAAAAATAACTATGACCCCTGAGTGAGATCGTATTCTAAAGCATTCTTTATGTGCTTTGCATTATCATTCTTTAAATAATCAGTTTTCTAATTTTCAAGTGAAATATTACAAAAATTTACATATTATTATGTAAAAACATTAATTTGGAAACTTTGTTCATTGATAACAGTGTTCTTCGTTCATTAAGGATTTGTCCTGTCACCGAAAAAACACGTTCTCAGGGCACTGATGTCGCTACTATGCAAAATCTCCTTAACACATATGCATAGACATGAGGATATAACTGACGACGCTCGTGCCACCACTCAAGTGGATCTTTTTTTCGATCTAAATACTCTTCATTGAGGTATTTATCGAGTTCGCGAATACCAGCAGCAAGTTGGTTATCTGGTCTAGTGATTTTTCTTATTTCTTGGTCATACTCGTCCCATATAGAGTCTTTTTTATTTTCATTATTGCTGCTACTAGAACAAGACGTCGAAGGGTCGCTAGCAGTAGGATCAGCCACTAAAATATCTCGATTCTCCCTTTGAAGTAACTGCACTCTGCCAACTTTATTTTTGAGGCATTGTATTGCAACTTCACAAGCTTTTTGATTTCTAAATCCTCTCTGTCTAAATCAGGGATCCAGAATAGTACACTCAGCATATAGAATGTTGCACGTGATTTTTTTAAAAGCCTACTGCGGGCTCTCGCTCCGTCTCGCTATTGTCAGTCAGTCTTCGGAAAAGAGCGAACGAACCAAGTAGCGAGGTTATCCTTGAAACAGTTCACGTAGTTCGGCTGTGGGAGTGCACTTCCGAACTAGTTCGTTCGCGAACTACACAAGACTACCAAATACCCAGTGTCATCCCGTTTGTTAAATTTGGCTATATGCTCATATACCTTCAGCCACTTGTTTGGATCTTGGCCATCGTGACCAGAGAACCTGGAAGGATGTCTCATGTGGTGGCACACAGTTGCTGTCATCGTAATGTCCTCTTCTTCTTCTGTCTCTGGTAGATTGCGAACTGTTGAATATAGCTCAAACTCGGGTTTCTCGCCACGCAAACGGCGCTTCTGTCGTGGCCTGATGGGAGCCACTGTGTCGTCGATAATGTGTGCTATCACAAGTTCCAGTACCCGGCGCCTCCACCAGAATAATGTCACGTAGAAGAAGGTGTAATTAAATGAATGACGAACACGAAAGTCACTTAACAAAGGTTTATTCAGCACTTGCACATACAAGAGTGCGGATCGAACTGCCTCCGACCAGAACCCATATAGTATATATACGGCTACAGAACATTCCAGTACAATGATTCTTGACATTTGTGGATTCTTCTAGGATGTACTCAAACCGAATACAGAAATTAAAATTGTACAGCCCGGGTGAGTTTTGAACTCGTGACTCTCCATGCAACAGTTTAGCATCATAACCACTACACGGCGGTGCTACTCAGCTTCTCCTGCGACAGTATTACTAGTTACTGGCATTTCATCATATCAAAAAATGTGTAAATAGGGTGATGAGGTAGTGCACACAAACATTCAACCTCCAATCCAGAAAGCACATTCCCAGCTCTGCTGTATCCTCAATTGTGGGTCATCGTCTATGGGTATAGTTGACCATACAGAATGAAGGTGGGTCTTGGCCACGTGTCGTCCTCTCATAAATTGCTGGGCTTCCATGTGACATTGCAGTTGATAGGCTGTAAGGGCATTGACCACTAGAGAATTTCTATGTATTATTTATTTTCCAGTTCACAATTGAGTCTGCCAAAAATATAAATCTGTCTGTCTGAAGGGGAGGGGGAGGGGGGGGGGGGAGGTTGGTTTCAGATGCGCCTACAAATTAGGCACACATACATACACAATTACATTTGTACATACAGATTATGTACATATTCACATAAAATTAATGTTTCAATTAAATTTCTGCACTGGCCCTATCTATCTAGTGGTAGAAAGCTAACTATACTTCAGCTTTTTTGAAAAAACCAGAATGGCCACAATAAAAAATACTGCTACTCTGTCACAACCAACAACTCCAATTATGAATCTGAAAAAAAATGGTTTTAGTTTCAAAACTTAAGAATCTGAAAGTATGAAAAAATGCTCTAACAAATTAGACTTACCTGCTGAATTCAGCATGCCAAGATATGTTATGAAACAAATTTTCAGCCTCCTGCTATAGTTTTATGACTGGGTTGAAATTTCACTGGTACCTTCCCTTAACTATTCCTTACTCCAAAAATCATGTTTCCTCTCTTTTTTATGTAACATAAGCAGAATGGCTGCCAAGCCAGCACATCATTGTCTGGACTTGAAATTTTTTGGTAAACAAACTCATGCTTGTACAAGCACACTTGAGCTGTGTGTAGGCAAAAGGAATTTGTTCTGATTCTTAGTGGTTTGCGTGTGGAGTAGTATTTACATCCAACTGAAGACTCCAGACGGCTAGTACTACTCAGAAGAAATGTATAAATGTATTAGAAAATACAGTAACAGACAATGGACTTTGCTGGACAATTTATTTGTGGCTATTTAAAGAGGGAGGGATTCTTCAGAAAAAAGCCTCATATGTGCAAAAGCACTTGAGAAATCAAGAACAACTACAGAGTTCTACGTCATATTCAGTTATCGTAATGAAATAGTAAGCTGTAAATATGTTATGCTCTTTGGTAACGAAGAACTGCACCAGAAAGCATGAATGAATGAACAGCTCAAGTTGCATGTGGCAACAGTTATCTGCCTGAAAGATAGTCCATATGTACGAAACTCGTGCACGGAGTCAGAAGTCAGTAATTTGAACAGAGTATGTAAAAGGAAAGCTATGTGTGGGAGATGAAGTTCACATGCACACTGATCCAATGCAAGTGGTTTCCTCACCCTACATCTACCAGTTGCTCTTACCTTGATTACATAATTGAATGTGTCATATAGCAGAGAGATTCTGATCATCGGGATATCTATTGACAATGTAGTGTATGTCAGCATGCTTGTGTCCCTGGGTTCTTACGTGCCAATGTACCAAGAAAAATGATACATACTTCCCCAGCCGTTACAACAGAAGGGAGTTCTGTTTTGTTTGAATCACTTTCTGTTCTGTGTATGCCTGTTATAGTGCTTTTAGGGCACAGAGGGAATATTAGAACTTGTTACTTCAATTACGCTTTGTCTGTGACTTCAAGATTGCACATACTTCAGCACAAAATACTGTAAATTCATTGGAAGCCAAATCCTGAATATGTAACTGGAGAAAATTACTGATTAGCCTAAAGTGGCCTCTCCTTGATTTGAATCAATTTGTGTATACTTCATTTGTGGTGCTTATCGAAAATATTACAAGGGTGGCTCAAAAAGTAACAAGTCCTCTGTATGAAAAAGTTTATTTAGGAGATCAAAGAGATGCACAAAGTTATTGAGTCACATATCATCATGATTGTCCAAGCATTTGTTCTATTGGCGAACAAATCTGGTAAAACTGACATATGAGAAATAATGATCTGGATCTAGGAGCCACTTAACAATGGCCTCCTGAACGTTGACATTGGTTCGGAGGTGGCAACCAGTCAGGTCCTTCTTTTACAGTCTGAAGAGATGAAAACCACATCGTACGAGATCTGGACTGAGAGGAGGATTTTCCAATACAGCCCATCAGAAACAGTGGACCAAATCGTGCATAACTGATTAGACATTTTTGCCCAACAACACAGCACTTTTTGGAAACAATGCCAGTTGTTTCCTCTGAACTGGTTTCTGCATCTGTTCCAGTGTGGCACAGAAAACTGGCAGCATTTGTCGTCACTCTGTGGAAAAGGAAATCAACCAGCAATACCATGCAAGTTTCAAAATTCTATGACTGTTACTTATGCGGATTCCATTTTTTTTAATTTCTGAATGCATAAAGACGAGGAGTACCTTCGTGGCACTGATTATTTCTTTGTCTCAGGTGTCACGTCACACACCTGTTTTTTGTCTGCTTCGTCCTGTTATGATATGGTGATGGAACATCCTCTGTCTGATACTGAAGTAGGTATTGAAGAGACAACCCAATTTGCATGGTTTTATTTTCATCAGAGAGTTGCCACAGTACCCTGCAATAACAGGTCTCCCAGTAGTCCAATGTGTTGTGGACAATATCCACTATACCACCAGTGCTGATGTTGAATATATGTGCAATCTGCCTAACATGAATGCGATGATCTGCTTAAATAAATACTTTGACGCGGTACGCATTGTCATTTGAGGTGGATGTGCTTAGTTGCCGTATTCTTTGCTCATCTTGCACATTTATTTTACCTGTGCCAAATTCATGGCATGTAATTACACCTGTTTTCATGATGTTACATTTGCTACATAAACTTACACTATTTGCCAGTGAATTGTAGCTAAGTACATTTTTAAAACACAAAAACCTTATTACAAATTAGCACTTCAATTGCCAAACATGTATCCTTGAAAGCTTGTATCTAGAAACTGTATTTCAAAGTGTAACAGCATAGCTACTTCCATCTGCTGATGGTGGTTGAAAGCTGTGACTGACTCTATGTGTCTAGATATTGCGGCATTAACCCACTGGGGATCTATTGTGTCCTAACTTCCTGTATCGCCCTCATAAAAAATAAAGAATTCAGAATTATTTTTTGAGTGCAGTACTTTTTGAATTTAGCTGTAAATCTTTCTGGAGCTCGTAAGGAGACAGTATGATCTGATGTCAGCCATTGCTAAAAGGGAGTTCTTAACATGAGTTCCGAAAGGTTTCATTCCTTGCAGATGATTATTAAAGATCTGTTCCATTACTGGTTGAGCTATGGGCTGGTTCACGGGTGTCTGTGGAGTAGAACAAATCTTACAGACTTGTCACTAAGGGTAGGAAAAAATCATATTATTTTATGACCAATTTCAATAATGTTGTCACATTGTAATCACAGTGAAGTACAAAAGCGAAAGCAGGTTCATCAGTGAAGTACAACATTTAACACTGAAAGCACATTTATTATGAACACAAATGTATAGGTAGAACAGAACTGGACGAAAAGGCTGCTGTTTATACGAACAGCAAATATTCCAGAATATACAAACTTTACAAATGTAAGAAATTTTGAAGACATTCAGGAAATGATGAATACTAAATAACAAACAATTACTGGTTGTCGGGTTTGAACTGGTGACCTGCAGGACACTAGCCAGTCATGCAGACCACTGAGCCACTCTGCTTGCAGCACAGCTCATGGCGTTGTAACCTCTCCTGGAGAAATGGTGGCCAGCTGTTTCAGAAGTTCTCGCTGAAGTAGACTACAGCATCCTTGATCTATACAGCAATGCTGGCAGATCTTTGCATACTGGTCTTGTTGTCACATAGTCTCCACTGTGACTAGCATTGAAGGTAGATCCCATCAAAGCTTCATGGTCAATGAGTGGATCTTCAGTTTCTGAGAAGCCCCCATCATCGATCTGTGCCGCAGGGCTATAGTAGGGCTTTGTACATAGGACATGGACGATGTCTCTGTGCTTTTCTTCTTGATGACGAATCATAATCATTGAATTCATATGTGACATCCAGAAAGTAAGGAAGGACATGATACAGCACAAAGTATTGCTTTACTATCTTTTCTGTTAGTACCACTTTCTGCATAGGTGTAAAAATTCATCTCCTGGGCTTGATCTCACAGTTGGTGTTCGATTTTACAGTGCCCTTGGTCATTCTCAAGGGCATCCAGAGTCCGTATGCGAGCCAGCTGTCATTCTTCTTAAGTCGTAGTGATGAAGTACTACATGTAGCAGTACTTCTGAGCATTGTGTGGTTGAAACAGGAACAATGTATCCATTGTTGTTTCAGCCCCAGTGGGTATTATTGTATCCCAGTTTCTCTGTGTGACAGCAGTGTCCATCATGAGCATATCTGCCAAAGTCTTATTCAAGCTTTCTGTGAGACCATTTGTTGGTGTGTGGTAGAAATTTGTAATCCTGTGGGTGGTGTAATGTGAAATTGTGATTGATACTAGTCTCAACTCTTCCGCAATTACAGATCATCACACGGTGTGCTCCTGTCTTCAAAGTGATATCTTCTACAAGAACCCTTGAACTTTGTGAGTTTCAGCAGTTGGCACGGCTTCGGTGACAATGTAGCAACTCCATATTTGTCGACTTCGGAAACCTCACCTAGAGGTCAATTACAATTTGGTGGAATTTTGCTGCTGCAAGCAGGATTGGTTCCAGGGTGTCCCAAGAGATAACTGCAACACTTGCTTCCATTGTTGGCATTCCGTACAGTGCCTCACATAGTATTTAATCGATCGGTAGAGACCTGGCCAGTGATACCAACATCTCATTCTGTCTAAGAGTCATCACAACTCCCAAGTGATGAGATGTTGGAACATCATGGAAATACTACAGGATATGAACTGGGATTATGAGCAACTATTTCTGCACCACTGACAGTTCCTCTTTTATAATGTTCTGTTTATTAACTGGAATTCTTTGGCTGGTTCCTCACTCTTCAAGACTTCTATGGTTTTTAGCAATGTGGGATTTTCTCTCTGTTAAGGAGCAATGTGATTTAATGCAGTGATGACAGATTTTGTCTTCACTGTGGTGTTCCAGCAAATGATTCTTGAAAGACAGTGAGCTTCTTTCTGGTTGTGTCCAGTTTTGTATATTACTGTAAGGTTGTACTCCTGAAGTCTTAGTGCCCATCTTACCAGCCCACCCAATGGATCAGCCAGCGTAGAGAGTGGTGGTCGGTCACAACAGGAAATGGTTTGCCAAATAAATACGGCCAGAACTTTTCATAAGCCCAAACAACTACAAGACACTCTTTCTCTGTTGTAGAGTAGTTCCTCTAGAACTTATAGATTACTCTGGAAACCTAACCTCTCATCTTGTCAGCACTTTCCTGAATTTGTTCTGGAACTGCACCTATCTCATAACTGCTAGCTGTCTGGTCTATCTAGGCATTTTTGCCATGCAGTGTTAACTGGAGAAGGCATTAGCACCTCCTTAAAGACACAAAACATTCTTTTCTGCACCCTGTTCCAGGAAGATTTGGCATCTTCCTGTAGCAGTTCTTACAAGGTTCACACGTTGCTAACGAAGCCCTTTTTGTATTACCTCTATTACTAGCACATTCCAAAAAATCGTATCATGTGACGAATGCGCCAAGGAGTCAGAAGATCTGTGACAGCTCTTATATTCTCTGGATTGGGATGGACTCTATCACCATTAACTGTGTGCCCCAAGATTTGTACTTCTTGAGTGGCAAAGGGACACTTATTTGGATTCAGGGAAAGACTTGGAGTCTGAACACACTTCAACACAGTTGTTAGGTAGCTTAGATATTCTTCAGATGTCTTTGAAAAAATGACAATGTCTGCCAGATAGCAAAGACACATTGTCCGTTTAAGATATCAAAGCATGTTTTTCCATTATAAGCTCAAACGTGCCTGGAGCACCGCATAGGCCAAAAGGCAGAACTTTGAACTCATGAAGGCCATCAGGATATATGTAGGCAGTCTTTTCCCAGTCAGCCTCATCAACCTAATTTTGTCAATAGCCTATCCATAGTTGAGGTATCCTTTGCTCCTTTCAAGCAATCTACGACGTCTATTCAAAAAATTCCAGAACATTCGTAATTTTGCACCAATGGTGTGTTGGAGTGAAATGCGGTTGACATACCTGTGTTTAATGTGTAAATGCCAGAAGTTTCATTTTTGTATGTCTCTTAGTTATTGTGCAGTGCTGTATTGAGTAGATCGTTGCGTTGCACAGTTTGCGAATTACAAGATGGCAGAGTTAGAGGAGCGACCGTCTGCTTTAAATTTTGTGTGAAACTCAAGAAAACCTTCACACAGACACACCAAATGATGCAGGAAGCAGTGGTTTAAATGGTTTTAAAAGGGCTGGATGGAAGTTAAAGATGACCCTAATTCAGGATGCCCTTTGATATCTACCGACGACGCTCATGTCAGGAACGTCAACGAAATGGAGTGTGCCAATTAAAGACTGACCATCCAAGAGATTGCAGGAGAATGTAACATTTCAGTTGGATCATGTCATGAAATCCTGACACAGCATCATGGAATGCATTGTGTTATCACCAAATTCATCCATGGCTCATGAATCAAGGCCAGAAAGACCTTTGCCTTGCAGTCTGTAAATTAGAATGAGATGTTCCTTCAGAGAATCATAACTGGTTATGAGACGTGAGTCTATGGTTATGATTTTGAATCTTGGTCTCAATCTTTACAATGGGCCGGGAAAGGTTGTTATAGTTTTCTTTGACTTTCAAGAATTAGTTCATCATGAATTTGTGCCACACAGACTGTTAGTCGATGGCACTATTGGGATATATTGCGATGCCTGCAGGAAAATGTGAGAAGGGAATTGCCCAAAATGTGACTAGACAATTTATGGCTTTAGCATCACGACAATGCACCCGCACGTTCATCGGAGTTCGTGCATGACTATTGCACAAAAAACAATATCACTCTGCTGCCTCATCCTCCATACTCTCCAGACCTGTCCCTGCAGATTCTTTTTTTATTTCTGAAATTGAATCCCCCTTGATGGAGTGTAGATTTGAAACAGTACATGAGATAAAAAATATTCACAGACAGCACTTCGAGCGATCCAGCAAGAGGTGTACCAAGACTGCTTCCAGAAGTGGAGACGGTGTTGGGAGCGGTGTATCAGTTGTGGAGGAGAGTATTTTGAAGGAGACTGTGCATGATAAGTAAAACGTAAGCATAGAAAAATGTTATGGACAAAGTTCCAGAAGTTTTTGAACAGACCTGGTAGACTGTCATAGTGTGTGCAATATGTAGACATCTATTTTTGTTTTTTTCATTTGTCAGTAATCGGCACAGAAGGTGCCATGTACTGCCTGCCTTCTTTACAAGGAGGATAGGAGAGTACCAAGGATCTATTAATGTTTGTTGATGTCATTTTGCAACATCATCTCCATTTTCTCCCAGTTTACTTACCATTCAGCCAGTGACACCCTGTACAAGCACTGCCTAATTGGTGTATGATCCTCAGTGTTGATACACTGGGTTTTGCCATGGTCTGTTTGGTGTGCCATTTCTCCATTCCATATTTTAAAGCATCCAAAAATTGTTGTAGAATGGCTAACACTCACCAATGTTGTTCCTGGTCCAGGCCAGATTTGGTAGCCGTGTCCTCCACTGCGTTGGTTGTAAAGGTAGTAGAGCACGATTCTTCATTGATGACACTAAGCTGGCTGGGCTGGTTCAGCTGTTTCCATGTGCATACTTTTAGGGATTAGTTGTGCCTGCTTGTGACAGTGACCTAAAATTCTCCTTCACCTCCAGCAAAGCTTATGATTGTTCCTGACATTTAGATTTATTTGGTGAAGCTGAGTAGCTTTTTGCAGTCACCAACATACATACAAAACAGAACTTCTGGTCAGAGGGTGCTACTTTTATACAAACGTAAAATATTACAGAATATGCAAACATTAGAAGCATCAGAAATTTTGAGAACCTTCCAAAAATGATAAATACTAAATAAAAAATAATCGCTGGTACTCAGGCTCAAACTGGTGACCTGTGGCATGCCACGCCACATTGCATACAGCACAGCTCGCAACAATACTTTTGGCGAGTGGTGGTGTTATTTTTTGCCAATTTTGCTGTTATTCTGTACCAGTTTTGGTGGTTTTTTTTTATATTAGTTCCTAACAACTTACATTTTAAGTATCATTTGTGTTATATTATTGTTTTACATTGTTATGTATATTTGTTTTTTCAGCCTGTCAGTTACCTTATGTTTACTGACATCAACGTCACATTTATTTACATTACTGAAAACAGTATTTTAAATCTATTACATTAAGTAAATTAAAGGAAAAATATCTGTTCAACCATACACTTGAAAGTTTTTTAAAAGTTCTGTCAGTGAATTATAGCAGACAACACGTTATGTGAAGCATATTCGTTTCTTGCTGTAAAAAACGGACACTGAAAATGTTAATTTATGTATTATTTTTGTTATTTTGTGCATTAATTTTGTTGTAATGGCTAATCTGTTGAACAGAGGCTGAGGTTGGGTTGAAGGATGATAATTTGATTGTGAGGTGACAAAAACAATGATTGTGATTCCATAAGACTCTGTCAAACCTTTTGTGTGGCATGATTAAAATTCCACCATCTGTCATAATATGTGAAGGCAGTGATGTTTGCTTGCTGTCACGTATCATGTGCTGTGATTGTCTGATAGAAACAAATCAAACATGCCATGTTATGTGTATGGCATATTTGGTGGTTTTTCATATTTACATTTGTATACTCTTGAAAACACTTCATTTCTGGTATGTTTTGTTGTGCAAAAAATTTCAGGAAATGTGATGTCTTCAACTAAAAGTACTGCCAAAATGGAGTTTGTGGAAAGTAGGGTATTTTCACATCTAGAATTATTGCTCCTTACAAATGTGAAATGAGCAGTCTTATTAAGAGTGTACAGAACCTCAGTTTGGGGGAAAAGTCAGAATCCAATTTCAACATTCAGTAACTATCAGTTAACAATATTAGTAAACTGCTACCCTTAGAGTTACGACATTTTTACGGGGGATCAAGGAAAATAAACACTGCTGATGTCGACTTACACTGCTAAAAACTGTGATTTTCTGTTGTTTTTAAAGTTATCGTTTATGCGAAATTTTCCTGTCCTTATTTATCACACCATGAAGGGTCTCTTTGAAGTTAAGTGGTAAAGCACCTTCGTCAACACAGAGGTTGGGAATAGAGTTCGTCATAATGCCATTGTGGCCAGTTTGTGTCCTGCATTGTGCACCACATCTAATGTAAGGACTTGAGAAAGTAAGTTACACACAAGACCACTGCACACCAAGAGTAGTGCATTGTCAGATGAGAGTACATGTTCCAGGTTTCCTGCAGAGAGAGTTCTGCTGCAGCATGGATAACAGGTGCATCACGATGTGGGAATGCAATGGTGCAGCAGTTGGAAATAAAAACTGCACACAGATTCACCATGAAATACTGGTGTATATAGACCAAATGTGATGCTTCATCCTCCAGTAGTGATATGATGCCCACAATTTGAACGCCACAGAAATAGGTGATGCTAATCGGAAAAGGGACCTTTGGCATTGACTGCAGACAACGATATTCATGCAGTCGAGGAACCTATTCACAGCTATTGCAGAGTGACTCTCAAGGAAATTGTTCAACAGAGAGCGCATCTGAATAGGCAGTGCTCATTCCATCATCCAAAATCGTTTACAGTTCGGAAATTGTGCTCTCACTGGTTTCTGCGATCACTCTCATGTACATTCAAAGGCACAGGACTTATAGCGTCATTGGACTTCCTTGAACGTTACTTTGCGGAACACAATGATTTCCTAAGGCATAGCATTATAAGCAGTGAGACATCAGTCCATCATCTCACATCTGCAACAAACACAATGTCTATGGTATAGTGACCAGAATCAGAGAAGACTGTGGATAGCTCAAGAATCAGCGGAGACTGGCAGAGAGCATTGACTAGGAGCCACCAGAGTGTAAAAAGTTGACAACAGAAGAGAAAAGCAGACAACGGAGATGGCGCGACAGAACAAAGAGTCCAGCAAGCAAGCCAAAATTGAAAATTAAGACACTGTGAGGTCAGGACCAAGTCAATGATATGTAGCGAGGTCAATACAGTAGTGCTGAGACATCACAACTGGCTGCAGAGCCAGTGTGCTGCCTGCTTTAATGGGAAGCCACAGGCACTGAAAGGCTGGCACAGTGTGTGTGTCTTTGTGGTGGCACTCACAGCAGCGCACTCAGATGCAGCCATGCCTCCTAATGACTATCATTGATTCCCATGCTGTCTGGCAGCCCATCAAACACATAGGGCCAGGATACCAGAGCCCTCCTACCTGGAGTTGGCACGTAGGACCAGAAGCACCCTGGATGATACTGGGGAAGGAGAACAGGTGGCACTGGTCGAGGCTCGAAAAAGAAGTTCACCAGCTAGGAGGAAAAATGCGGTGCCTGGCACCAAACTGGGGTGCGACAGCATTGACAGTGACAGTGTGGGCAGTGACGACCAAGATGGCTGAGGTCACACTGAGACCTCCACTTCCATGCCAGTCTATGAGCATGCCCATGCAACTGAGCCCAGCAACAAGCGCCCGAGATGTCGAGTGCAGGGTTCTGTAGGCTATGAGGCCTGGAGATGAAGGTGACTATGTGGCTGCCGCCCATGGAGAAGCTCCACCGGGCTATGGTCATGGGTGGGGGTGATCCTGTAGGTGCTTAGAAACAGTGTGAGCACCGCTGTGGTGGTGGAAGTACACACCGCTTTCAGCATTTATTGTTTAAATGTATGCGCCACATACTCTGCTTCACCATTGGAGGAAATTATGGACTAAACAGGTGCTTGATACCACTGGAGGTCCAGAACTGTGCAAAACCCGCTGCTGTGAATTGGGGTCCATTGTCCAACATGGTACAGGGAAGCCCTTTGATGACTAGAATGTGGACGAGAGCAGTGAGAATAGCGTCAGTGTTGGATGCCATGCTGACCACATATGGGTGGTTAAAATAAGCGTTCACAAGAGTGAGCTACATAGATCCCAGAAAGGGGTCAGCAAAGTCCAGATGAAAATGCTCCCAGGTGCAACAGGTCATGCGATGGGGCAAAAGACTGGAGTAGAGCAGTCTGTTGCTGGCCACAAGCAGAACAGCTGTGTACCATGGCCTTCACGTCTTTGTTCAGCTCTGGCTGGGAGATATGTCGTCTTGCAAGGGCTTTCTTCCACGGCATACCCCAATGCCCAAGGTGGAGTATTGCAAAATGTGGGGGACACAGGGCAGTTGGAATGATGACACAGTGTGGACAAGCCTCTGTGTCAAGCGGGAGAACATCGGAGACAACCAAAAGCGGTGGAAGAAGCGAGCCCAGGTCTGAAGCTCTGGATCGGCTGTCTTGGAAAAAGAATTGGGCCACTCATGTACCACAGTGTGTGTGACATACTGCATCATGGGGTCGCAACACGTGTCTGCAGCTATGTGAGTAGCTGTATTAGGAAACCCGTCCGAGGCCTGCCATTGTTCCTCATTGATGCGGAAGCAGGAGATTTCCTGTTGGTCAAATGCCAGGTCAGACCCCAAGGGCAGCCTGGAAGACAAGAGTGGAGCCCAAAGAAAGCTACTAGTGGGTTGTGGTCCGTAATGAGTGTAAACCTGGTCTCAAATATGTAAACATGGAATGTCTTAATGGCCAAAATTATCGTCAAAGCTTCTTGTCTGATATGCAAATACTTTTTTTGAGTTGTGTCAGCACCTTTGACACATAGGCAATCAATAGCTCAATACACTTATCATTCCTGTGTGCCAGTATTGCACCAATGCCATAGGGACAAGCATATGTGGCCAATACCAGTGCACACAAAGGAATAAGGTGCATAAGGCAAGACACCGAGTGCAATAGACACATCAGCTGTGAGAAAAAATGTTCACCAGTGGTTAAGTGGATGCACAATGTGGCCACTTGAGGGAAGAACTTCCAATAATTGTTCACCTTTCCCAGAAAAGCCTGCATGTCCTGTTAATTTTGGGGTTCAGGGAGAGAGTCAGTGGCAGAAACTTTGTGGTCTGTGTAAAACGACCCCAACTTTTTCTTCTTTACTTTGATTGAGTCCGATTTACTACTGTTGTTCTGTTAAGGCAGTTTATGAAAAGTTATTGGGTTGTCATTAAGCTATGTATTCTGCAATGATTTCCACAGTTCCAAGCAGCAGATACCTTCCCCCACCTTGTCAGTTAGCTTTTAAAATTTGAAAATGCCTTATGCATGTAACACTTAAACGTTCTGTAGCAAAACAATTACCAAAACACCTTGTCATCTGTTGAGATTAAAGCACCACACACGTGTCCATTTAATCCAAGCCCTAAGAAGACTGTTTCTGCCCTGAATTAATTTGTCTGTGTCTGTGATTGTATCTGGCAGATAGCATCTGTCTCTAACAAAGATTGACCGAGATCGCAGATACGGGACACAAGCACACTTTAATCACATATGAAATAAACACTTATAAGTGAGACACATAAACAGATAACATATCCACAAATATTACTTAGCAACGGCAGTTGTAACAATAAATAACTCTGGGTTACTGTCTGCTATTTGAGATGGATATGTGGGTAGGCAGTGGCAACGGCCTTGCTGCAGTGGATACACCGGTTCCCGTGAGATCACCGAAGTTAAGCGCTGTTGGGCATGGCCGCCACTTGGATGGGTGACCATCCAGCCGCCATGCGCTGTTGCCATTTTTCAGGGTGCACTCAGCCTTGTGATGCCAATTGAGGAGCTACTCGACCGAATAGTAGTGGCTTCAGTCAAGAATACCATCATAATGACTGGGAGAGCAGTGTGCTGACCCAATGCCCCTCCTATCCGCATCCTCCTCCTCTTTGGATGACGCAGCGGTCGGATGGTCCCGGTAGGCCACTTGTGGCCTGAAGACGGAGTGCTCTCTCTCTCTCTCTCTCTCTCTCTCTCTCTCTCTCTCTCTCTCTCTCTCTCTCTTTTTTTTTTTTAAGAAAAGCTTTGTTATATGAAAACATCTTTCACCAAGCTAATTAATTTGATGTGTATTGTCTTAATACTGTTAGCAACTTAGATCTTTTAGTATTCTGAGTGTCCTTGGTGGAAACCTGTAATTATTAAGCGGGCCAATCAACAAATGAGCAAATGATCTCAGATTGGAACAAAATTAATGTAAGCACTAACGAATATGTGGTGACCTGGCTGGAAATTACACAACTGTAAACAGTTTTGATTTCAAGTATACTTAACTGATTATAAATGTCACTATTGTTTCATGAGCAGTAGCTCTAAATAACGTGGGTTCACAGTATCAATAAAGCAAAATTGTTCAAACTTTATCACCAGTATCTTCAGAATATCATAAGTTTAATTATGGCTTTTGTACTATCACAAATTAACAAAGTGATGGTGAACTAGTATCCTTAGCATGACCGCTATGTCAAAACCCTTTGTTATGTGAAAACCACCTAACATTCTGGGTGTTACTGAAGGAGAACTGTTGAACAGTAAATTGAAAACTGACTTGAACCTACGTTATTGATGGGAGTTTGTGTTGACACCCTGCAGCAATGAACATCTGTTGACAGTGTGACTGCAGATATATGCAGTCTGCAGCTTCCTACCTGAAATAGCTGTATAGGATCTCTGTTGCCAACACTCTGTTGTCTCGTAGTTCACTGGCTTGCCAGAATACGACATAAACAAACTGTCACTGATTCAAAAGCAGAACAGGATAGGCCAATCAAGCTAATTTACTGTTAAGAACATAAGGTGATTTCCAGAAGTAACATTGGCTGGTTGACTGACTATCCACAGTGACATGCAGTCCACTCTTTTATTCTTCACATCACAAAAATTAAATTTTTCCGGAATTGGCCCTCACACAGGTTCTGACAGTTTTGAGCATACTATACCAGACCATAGACAGCTCACTGCCCCAAATGATGACAGTCTGTTTCACTCACAGTATTCCACTGTACTCATAATTGCATTGCAACATAGACCACTTTTGCTCCTCAGCTGTCTCTTCGTAACATTATTCACAGATATTAACTTTCCTAATGGACCAAAGCTCCTAAAATTATGACAGCATTACACAGTAATTGACAACATTGTTTCTACATAATACATTACCCTGCATCTGCACACGCAGAATAATTAAAATCCAAGATAAGCAATGTTAACAGAGAAAAGGAAAAAAAAAATACATGTTGACTTCATTGATGTTTTACAGAGCTCTAAATGATTAGTAGTAGTAGATTACAATACTGTAACATAAGCCAAGTAAACCAGTTACAAGTGGGGTGGATCCCATCTTTATTGAGCAAGCGGCGAAAGTATTCCACTTGCTCCTGAAAAAACTGATATATGTGGAAGCAACATTTGAGCCCTGTATCATGCAACGTAGTAAAGAGACTACAAAGGTTACGTAGGTGGTCCGATGCTTAGTGCCTATGACAGTTAAGTCATCGAGGTAATTATTACAAGCAGAAACGGACACAATTAAGTGTTCCATATACCTTTAGAAAATCACTGGATCAGAAGTGATCCCAAAGGGCAAGTGCCTATATTTGTATAAGCCAAAGGGGGTGTTGACAGACATACTGCATTGCGATTGCTCGTCCAGGGAGATCTGCGAACATGTTTCAGCAAGACCTATCTTAGAAAAATATTCACCCCCAACAAGCTTTGTGAGGAGCCCTCCTAAACACGGGATGGGGTAGGTTTCCACTTGTGCCTGTGCATTGATTGACATTTAAAATTTCCATATAGGCAGAGAGAGCCATCAAGTTTCTTGACCACTACTGAGGGTGTGGCCCAGACACTAGTTTTAACAGGTTTGATTACCCCAGCTTCATGGAGTCGATTGAGTTGTTGCTTTATGGCCACCCGAAAAGAGACAGGAAGAGCCCACACTTGGCAGAAATGGGACACAGCATCTGGATGTAAAGAGACGTGAGCATGAAAATCCATTGCGCACCCCAGGCTTGATTCGAATTGAGGTGCAAAGGTGGTACAGAGGTTTTCAAGCTCCTGGAAGGGAACTGTGTCTGAGACAACATGAACCTCGTCAATGATGGAGAATCCAAACAGTGAGAAGGCATTGAAACCAAAAATGTTGCCTGCTGAGTGACTGTTGACAACAAATAGTGTTACTAGCCTTGCAACCAGTTTATATGTCATGTGGGCCATGAACTGACCCCAAAGAGGAATCGAACTATCACCTTAGGTGACTAAAGTACGAGAGGGCAGAGCCAAGGTGGGGGAACCAAGGTGAGCATATATTTCGAGGTTAATCAAAGAAATGGTAGCTCCTGTGTCCACCTGGACGTGGATGGCCTAGTTTGCAATCATGAGGTCAATAAACAACTTAGTGGTTGAAATATCATCCTGTAAAACAACTGCCTGAAGTTCATGCACTGTCCCGTCATGCGTGTTGGAGTGGCATCCGACTGTCCTGACAGTTGACAATAGATCATGCGATGATGCCCATCTTTCCCACAATGGATGTGGTGTGCCCAACAATCTGGACAGTCCGCATGTGGCTGTGCTGTGAAGCAGTCAGGATACAATGGGAGACCATGCTGTTCATGTCGATATGGCATGACAAGCTGTTCATAGGCCATGGAAATGTCCAAAATCGAAAAACACCATGTCACTGGCAGGGAAAAAGACTGACAAGAATTCTGCCTCCTAGGCAGTGGCTGGACCACTGCTACCAGGGTTTGAGCCATGAGGAGTTCATTTGCTACCTGTGTGATCTCAAAAGAGCATGCAGTTTTCAAAATATCATCTAAGGAAATCTTGTCCAGCTTGAGAGTTGCAGTGCAAACATCCTGACTGGGAGCCAATAGCACCGTGACAACTTGTATCAGAGAATCTGCATATGAAGTTTTGCAAGCAACGTTCATACAAGTGAAGTTGCAATGTCGACTCAACCTTACAAGTGGTACAACGGACAGGCTTGCTTGTGGTATTGATGGAACTTGAGGTGGCATGCGACAAAATGGAATCGTTATGAATGATAATTGAACAGCAAGAAACACATCTCCTCGGATGTGAGTGCAACCAGGTTCCAGAGTGGAACCAATTTCTTTACCAAGAAAAACATCTCTGGGGAAGCCCAATAAAGAAATAACGACAGTTGGAGATAATCATCCAAAACCTGAAAAGTGGCGACATGCTGTTTCAGCCACTGCAAATCCTTTTCCCAATCCTCCTTTTGCATCGTTAAATGGCAGAAAGGCAAGTGGACAGTACACGGCTGGGAAATTGAGTGCAGCTTGTATGTGTTGGGAACCCTAAACCTGTAAATGATGTGACAAAAGTTGAAATTGTTGTTGGAACTGGTGTTGCTGTTGCGTAAACTGCTGTTGAAGCTGCTGTAGCAATTGCTGCTGCAGGAGCGGCTGTTGCTGTTCCTGTTCCATGAGTTGCACAATCTTAGCATCACCGAACTTTTACCTTGTTGCCAGTTATAGTGACTGGAATCAAACAAAACCAGGAATGATTCAAGAAGCAGCAGAGACTGGTCAAGAGTGTCGACAGTCAGCCCCTTGTAAGTAACAGGTGAACAACATGAGAGAGACAGACAATGGTGATGGCACGACATAATAACAAGTCCACTGAGATTGAAAACTAAGACTTAGGGAATTCAATACCAAGACAGTGATGTGTAGCAAGTTCAGTACAGTTGCACAGAGAAATCACACTGACTGTGAAGCAACTGTGCTGCCAGCTTTAAAGGGAAGCAGTTGGCACCGATAGACTGGTACAGTGGGTGTGTCTTTGCACTGGCCTTGAAATGCACTGGGCTGGGATACCAGGTATGGAATGGGGACCCACCAACTTGCCCCCACAGGAGAAATGCAGGGCAGGTTGTGGCCACAAATTTCTTAAACTGTTAAGAAGGAGTTTCTTACACGGAGCTTATGGTAAAGGGCACAACCATTAATGTCGATTTGTACTGTGCAACACTGACATTGCTGCGCCATGCCTATAAAGACAAGAGGTATGGAAAATTAAGCAAAATTTGTTTTCCTGCACAGTAATGCAACACCCCACATGAAAGCATGACACAAACTTTGCTGCAAGGTCAACGTTTTCAATGCTAGGTTTGGAAGCATCCGACATACAGTCCAGATCTTGCCTCATATGATTTCAATCTTTTCAGCAAGCTTAAAGAACATCTAGGGGAAAGAAATTTTCTAAAGATGAAGATGTTCACACAGTGGTTCCCGAGTGGTTCTGTGACGAAGGAGCTGATTTCTATCATC
The DNA here is from genome assembly GCF_021461395.2 of Schistocerca americana. Lineage (NCBI taxonomy): Eukaryota > Metazoa > Arthropoda > Insecta > Orthoptera > Acrididae > Schistocerca > Schistocerca americana. The sequence continues at coordinate 651,399,647 of NC_060130.1, read as the reverse complement.
AACGAACTGAACGATTGGTAGAACATTCTGACTATCGTTTACAGAGACCGTGTTGAAAAACAGTGTCATGTGTCTTTGTCACTTTCAAGTGTAGTGCACCATGCTGTAAAAACTGCTTGGCCTGCCATAATAATGTGTAACTAATTTTTTAATTCCCCTCATAAACTGATATTGGCACCCTATAAGCCATGCATCCAAAAGCCAGAATCTTATGAAGGCTATGTAAAAATGGAGCAAACTATCTGAGACTGCATCATACAAAGTATGAGTTAAGCATTTCAAAGTATTAAGTGTTTTCATGTCATCACCATAAGCAAAGCTTAACCTGTTACGTGGGTAGTTTGCGCGCGCGCCTCTTCCACAGTGGGTAATGCCAGCGCGCCCGTTCGCGGTGGTGCTGCACACTGTTCTCAAGTTTTCCTTTGCGTTTTCATTGTTGAATTTAAATTGCTATTGGGTGGAAATGAATAAAATATATTGCAGAAGTTAACAAAACTGTATTTTCACAATATTACATATCATTTTCAGTGTGAAATATTTTAAAACAAGGTGCTGCACACAAGGAAACTTTGCATTCTGCGCACCAGTATGAAGTCTCTTTGCGAAGGCCTTTTCTCGTACACACCACACACCTTCTTGTTGGTCTTTTCTTCATTGTGGGTGGCAGAAGGTCTGGAAAATACCTGGCTGTAAGGCGTGTTGCTTTTGGTGTTCGAGGTGGGCGTCCTACTGATGTCCCTTGATGTGGTGAAGATATGGTCAACTGTTCACCGAGACTAATCAGGAAGCTCATTCTACTTTGTTCGCCACCATGCTTCTTCTACAGAACATATGCATTGTAGCATGCAATGTCCAACAAGTGGTGGAAAAGCTTCTGATAGTATTTTTTCAGCCTGCTTCTGACCATCTGGTAGCTTTGTAACTGAGAATCGCACCTATCCACGCCCCCCATATTCTTGTTGTAGTCAACGACAACTTATGGCTTTTGAATGATTCCCTTCTTCAAGTTTACATTTACAAATGTATCGTCATGGAAGGTGCTGACCATAACAACGTCTCTTTTGTCTTTCCATTTCATTACCATCTGCTTGCCTTTGTACCCTGTTATGTACTCCCCTTTCTTCAGTTTTTCCTTTTTTACGAAGTCAGGGAATCCCTTCCTGTCTTGCCGCATTGTGCCAACAACATCGGTGCTATTGCTGGTTAGTTTGTCCACCAAATCTGTACTGGTGTACCAGTTGTAAGATAAATACAGTGGCCTTTCCCGAGTAGATCGTGTGCAAGCTCCAAAACAATTCGAGAGGTTATTTTTTTGTCTGGATAATGGCTACCATAATTAGTGTCCTTTCCAGTGTAAACAATAAAGTCCCATACATACCCGGAACTGCTTTCACAGAGTTCGTACAGTTTGATGCCAAATCTGCTACACTTTGATGGAATACATTGCTTCCATCAAAGCCGTCCTTTCCATAGCAACAACGATTCGTCAATGGTGATGTTCCTTTCTGGCATGTACACTGATCTGAATTTACGCCGCAGATGCTCCATAATGGGGTGAATTTTGAGTAGTTTTCTGCTGATAGTGCCTAGTGGATCATATGAGGTAATGTCAGCAAAGTGGAGGAATTTCAATAGAAGGTGAAACTGCTTTTCACTCAACACTTTCTTGAAGAAAGGTGTGTCAACTGATTCCCTCTTTGAAAAGTACATTTTGTGGTCTGGTTTGTGAAGAATTCCTTGAAGTACAAGCATTCCAATAAGTGTTTTTACCTCGTCGCATGTAGTATTCTGCCAACTGTGATCCCTGGAGCATGCTGCTAAATTGGGATGAGAAGCTATGAACTGGTCTGCATATAAGTTGGTCTGTTCAGCTATCATTGTGCACAAAGCATCATCCACAAAACACACAAAACAACTCATCACATCGTTTTGTTTTAGAGGCACAACTGTACTACTATTACCACTGAACAAATATTGAATACGAACTGAACTAGCACGCACAAATTCACTAGGTACCGTCTGCTGCAGTAGTGTCTCGTCATCAGATGTTTCTGAATCGAAGTCACTTTCACTAGCTCCAACATCTGTATCTTGAAAACTTTCAGAACTGTCACTGAAATTATTGTCACATTCTAAAAGCAGCTTCTCAGTCTCCGAATCTGATAAACGACTTCTTTTCGCCATTGCAAAAGATCACTCACTAACGCTGCGGTAAACACAGATGAAAAAGGCACGCTTTTGCGGTTGCTTCACAGGACGCATTTTCTCGACGCGCGCTCGTGTGGACAATGTTATAACTAGCCTAGAAGACGCTGTGTTGCATGACAAGAGCTGCCATCTAGTGGACGAACCTCAACTAATACCACAGTGTCAACGGCAGGCCGATAACTCGTCATTCCCACTAGCTACTAGCCACAGAACGCAGTGGGCGGATATATCCGCCGAACCCACTGTGCAATAGCAGAGCATGGACGGATATATCTGTCATGCCTACTTAAAAGGTTGAAATGAAAGTGAGGTTCAGTAATATCACTGTTTCATTTCATGTTAAATGTAACTCTATTATGAACACTTGTGCAATAAATTAACTGCAACACAAAAGCATATTCCTTAGTTCAATATTTAAAAACACTCTGTCCACTGATTCTTCTACCATTATAATTATTATCAGTTGAGAATGAACATAAAATGAAAAAGTAGGCACCTGCAAGCAAATAAGGAATGCTTTTATCTTGTTCAAAATCATGAGAAAAGATGTCATCAGCTTTAACATTTAAAGTAATGTAGGAAGAATAAGGATCATATAAAGATGGGAAAGTAAGGTTAGAAGCTCTATTCATGGAACTTTTCAAAGATATTCTGTCTGTTCATAGGCTTTTGTAATAAAAGTTATATAATGTCTCTATCATAGTTTCTGTCTACTAACTGTCTCCCTGAGAGCCACTTCCATTGGTGGAATGAAATCTTGAATCCACTCTAGAAGCAACTGTAGGAATGATTCCCTACCTAACTTACAAGCGTGAAACACTGAAAGTAAGTGTGGTGGACGCTACACAAAGAACAATATCCACAGGTGGTTAGGTAAACGTGTATTCAACAACCACACTACTACAAAACATGAAACAGTCTCAGAATTTACAAATGCATCAAAGAGTCACTCACCGATGTGGTGGCACTAGATAAAGGAGCAATGGAGTAGAAATACAAAACACTGAGTGAAGTCACCACCTTGTCCCATGTGTCACCAGCAGGACACTGATAATTTTCGGCATGAAATGCAGAATTAATCGTATCTGACAGACACCAAGTGTGATGAGAGCGGGGTGGCTGGCTGACAGTAGTGCAACTCTGCTGTATGACAGCAAGCGGCAGTGTGTCACTGTCACAAGGCTCGAACATTGAGTAAGTTAGTGAGATTGGTGGAGCCAGGCCAGGTCAGCCTGAGCCAGTGTTCAGTGCTGCAAGCTGTGCAGTGGGCAGGCACTGGGAACAGTTGCCAGCACAGGGCTGTGGAGGCAAGGGCACAGCCACATTGCAGGGTTGTTGTGAGGAGGGGATGACAGCCTTGTAGCTGCGTGTGACAGCTGAAAGTGGACATGTCAGCCTTTGCGAGCGTGAATCACCTGTGCCTCCGACATGAGGATGGGTAGTGGCAGTTCTGGGGTGCATCACTGAGAATGTGTGAAATAACACTGTTTTGAAGGTGGTAGAGGCTGCAGTGCAGCACTAGGGGTGTACCCAGTTGTTGAAGGAAGTGGAGGCAAAATTACTGCTTTTGGTGTGGGCTGCAGAGGAGGTAGACGGGTAGGGACACGAGCATCCGGCACATTGGGGATGCAGCATGGTGAGTCATAGTGTGGTAGGTTCGTGTCTCAGCAGTTTTGACAGTGGGGGTGCTTGGTGGAGTGGCATCAGCAGTGGTGATGCAGACGGAGGCTTTGGCAGAGGCGGCGTGCATCTGCAATGCTTTGATGAGAATCATAGTAGGGTTGCATGGTGTGGGATTGGGCAACTTATAGGCAGGCTGGTAGTGCCATGGAGATTCAGGGTAAATGTCTTAAAGTCCTGCTTCAGGACCCCATGGAGGCTGGAGTTGTATGGGTGAAGTGGGGGACAGTGAGCATCGATGCGCAGCATAACGTGTGTGCATGCATGACATGAGTTCAGTGTGAGTGAATGCTTGGTGTTCGCTGTGGCACTGGGGAGGAGTGGTGGGCCATGCAGTCCTGCAACCTGGCAATGTATTCAGGGATGCCATCATCTGTCAGCCTGCTGCAGGAAGTTGCTTGGCACAGCTAGTGGTTGGCCATAAACAAGATAAACAGCAGACATGTCGAGTTTGGTCTTGTGAGCGACATGGAGGCTAACGAGTACCAGAGGTAAGCAGCGGTCCACCTATTATCATGGCAGTTGAAGGTGGCCTTCAAAGTATGGCTGAGCTGTTCCACCATGCTGTTGGCATGTGGACAGTGGCTCAATGTCAGTTGTGGGTCTGCCTCAGAGAGATCTGTCAGCATGCGAAAAACGGCAGATGTAAATTGGCATCTGCAGTCTGTAGAGACTTGGCATGGACAGGTGAAACAGGCAATCCCCGTGGTGAGGAAGGTGGCTACTATTGCACCGATGAGGTTCTGTATTGTCATTGTACCAGGCCAATGAGTGAATCTATCCACCATGGTGAGGAACTAGTAGTATCCATCAGAGGAAGGTAGAGGGCCAATGTTGTCCACATGAATGTGGGTGAAGTGATGCCTGATGTCTGGGAAATCGGTGACGAGGGCAGGCACATGGTGATTGAATTTGGCGTGCTGATAGTCGAGGCAGGTGCAGACCCAGGTCCTGCAGTCCCTTTGAATACCTTCCCACACGATACACTGCATCATCAGAGCAGTAAATGCATGCACACAAGAATGTGCCAGGTTGTGTAAATAGTCAAAAGTGACCTTGCAGAAGGGAGTGGGCAGGTACGGGCACAATGAGCCTGTAAATATGTTGCACCAGTTACTGCTGTTTGAGCTGGGAGCTGACATATGTTGAAGCTGGAGTCCGGAAGTGGTGTCTAGGCTCATGAGCAGTGTGAAGTGCCCTATAGTCCAGGGAAGAGGCACGATGCAGGTGCAGCTGTGGCGGTCGATGTTGCCAATTCCAGAGATGTGACATATGTCAATAGCAAATTCAGAGATGAATGACATCTGCATGAATTGGGGAGCACTGGTCAAAGACTTTCGTGAGGGCAAATGTTGTAGGCTAGTGACTGTGAAGTGACAGCCGAAAGTATTTGACTGCCTCGTAGATTGTGAGGAGCTCTCTTTCGTATGCCCTCCAATGCCGTTGAGTGGCAGAGAGCTTGCTGGAGCAGTAAGCAAGCAGCTGCCGGGTGTTGCTGGCATGCTGCAACAGAACAATGGCGGTTGCCATCTGGCTGGCGTCGGCTCTGACAGCAAGTGCGGTTGTGGGGTGGAGGGGGACATCTAGGGTAGCGTCTGCCAAGTGTAGCTTGGTGGCAGAGAAGCTGTCTTCCATTTGTGGCATTAATGGCACCCACTTGTTGCCCTTTGTTTTGGTGCCATGAAGAGTGGTGGTGAGTGGCTCCTGCATAGCTGTAGCATTCGTCAGCCAATGACTGAAGAAAGTTAACATGTAGAGGAAGTAGTGGAGGAGTTTCAATGTCTCTGGTCGTGGAAATCAATAATAGCTTGCACCTTGTCGGCAGGATATGTGAGCCAGCAGCGGATATGACATGGCCTAGGAATACCACATTTCTTGCACCAAGAATGCACTTTGTTGTGTTGATGATAATGCTGGCATCCTGTAAGTGCTCACAATTACTGCAGATTTGCTTGTGGTGTTCCTTGAGCGCAGTGGTAAAAGCAAGTACATCATCCAAATAGAAGAAACAGAAGGGAAAGCCCCGCGAGGTGCCGTCCAAGAAACGTTGCCACGTTTGGCATCATTATGAAGACCGAAGATCATGAAGGTGCTCCATAGAGCCCAAATGGCTTGATGATGGCAGTCAGCTGGATGTCCTCAGGCACAACCAGAATCTGTGTCGAAGCCTCAGTTCAGTTAATTGTGCTGAAAATTGTGTCGAAACAATGCATTCCTGTAGCTGCACAGGAGCACCGCTGGGTACCAGTCAGGGACGGTATGGGTATGTAACTTCTGGTAATTGCCACATGGGTGCCAGAATCCATCCTCCTCCTTGGCAAGGTGAGGGGTGGATGCCCACGGGCTCTTCGGAGGATGCAGCATGCCAGCAGCAAGCAGCTCATCAAACTTTGCATTGGTGATCTTGAGTTTCTTTGGTGGTAGTGGCTGTGGTTGCGGCAGGCAGAAGATGGGTGATCAGGGGATGGTGTCAATGTAGTGGACAGTTGAATGGGGGACCTCCCTAGGCACACTCGACAGGAGTGTGAGAGCAGGAAATTTCACAAGGAGGTCAGCGTATGGTCTCTAATAAGGCACCTGCTGCACGTCGACGGAAATGCCTTAACAAATGGTGGATTTTGTTGATATCCTGGTATCGCTGTCTGTGAGATGCTGGCCAGCAGCATCATGAAGCAGTTGGTACTGCTCAATGAAGTCCGCTGCAGTACTGGGATCATTGGGATTGGTGACTGTGAAGATTCATGGGAGGTCTCACTGCAGGCTGAGATCAAGGATGCCGTGATGTATGTCAAGTGGAGATGCCGTCAGGAGGATGGCTGAAGTGGCATTGGGGTTCCATAAGGCCTGCTGTGGGAAGATAGATAACTCAGAGCCAGTGTCGATCGGGAATGGCATGGTGGAGAGAGTATTGTTGACGAACAGGCACTGGGAGACTGAGTAACCCTGCCTAATCCCACAGGCTGATGGCACTGCATTTCACAGCGTCCTGGCCAAAGCATTTGTGGTACCAGCAGAGGCTGGCTATGTCGCAAGAGGTGTCAGTCAGCAGGGCGGGCCGGCCGCGGTGGTCTAGCGGTTCTAGGCACTCAGTCCAGAGCCGCGCGACTGCTACGGTCGCAGGTTCGAATCCTGCCTCGGGCATGGATGTGTGTGATGTCCTTAGGTTAGTTAGGTTTAAGTAGTTCTAGGGGACTGATGACCATAGATGTTAAGTCCCATAGTGCTCAGAGCCATTTGAACCATTTGAATCAGCAGGGCGACAGTAGCTGTCGTGCTGGTGGCTGGTGCCTGGTGCCTGGAGCTGCACTGAGGGTAGCAGTCGGAATCTGGGTGGGCCACAGTTGCATGCAGTGTTGCCAAGTCAGCACTGAAACAGGTGAGCATGTCGTGCACTCCCGGCTGCTGTGCACTATGCTGCAGGCTGTCGGGGAGGGGAGCGGCCGGTGAGACCATTAGTGGCACAGCACGAGGGACCTCCTGGTGGGGTGGCTGGCAGAGTCATGGCCAGCTGACTGTGACATGGGGGTGACATTGGTATGCAGCAGCTGTAGTCAGTCGCAGTGAGGTCAATGTGTGCTGTACCCTGTTGGCGAGGGTGGCGGTGTCGGTGATGGAGAGAGAGGTGTGCGAGCCCCATCAGGCTTCAGATGTGGTGCAGGTATTGTGAGGGTCCCCACACTGCTCAAGGGAAAGGAAGATCTGGACACGGCACCTTTCATAAGATGTGAGTTGCATCATGAGGCAGTGCGGAGTGTTTAGTAAAAGTCAGTGGCTGAGAGCGAAGAGATGAGACATCACGGACTTCCATTGCATATGTTGGCTCGAGCTTTCAGATCACCATAGTGAACTGGATGGCATCCTGAGTGATGCCTCGGGTAGCAAAGATAGCTTCCACTGAGGAAAAAGGTGCAGTTCCTGCGGCTTGAAGGGCAGCAGATGAACCTTGGCACAGCTGGACGGAATGGTGGTGGCATGCTGGGGATTGGGTGTTGACACGTTGAGATTGGGAGGGATTGTGGCAGCAATGGTAGAAGCAGGGGGTGCCAGGGGCTGCGCTGCTGGTGGTCACATCGCTGCAAGTTGTGCGTGCAGATCAGTGTTTCAGAGTTCCAGTTCTACAAGGTGCATGGTCAGCTCAGTGATGTTGTGTGGTGCTGGACCAGCAGCCACATTTGACAAGGTGTCTTTTGGGCTGGTGGTGGAAGCTGTGGTTGCTAGGTTGCACTAGAAATGACGAAAAATGTGCAAGAGAAACAGCTTGTGAAACAAAGCGCACAAACAGGAGTTGTTGGTGGTGTGTTCGAAATAGTGAAACAATGTGCAGGGGGCACCACACAGAAGACAATATCCACATGTAGTTAGGAACCACATTTATTCAATGACCACAGTATTACAAAACATGAAACAGTCTCAGAATTTACAAATGCTCCAAAGAGTCACTCGCCGATACGGTGGCACTGGATAAAGGTGCAGTGCAGTAGAAATAACGGGAGTGAAGTTGTGACCTCATCACCAGATATCACCAGCATGACACTGATAATTTTCAATGCGAGATACGGAATTAAACGTATCTGATGGAAGACACAGCGTGAAACACCGATTTACCTGCACAGCTGTGTAGCAGGTGTAGAGAGAGTTCTGCATGGGTGCGTCTTGAAATTCACGATCAGCGTCTCTACATGGCGCATCCATTGAGGCACAGACACAGAGCAGATGATGATGATGATGATGATGCTGTGAGGAGCAAGTAAAGACTGAGAGTGAGACTAGGTTGACAGAAGCCTCACTATGGACCAAGATAATTGTTCTTTGCCGGTAGCCAGCAAGTACCCAGCAGGTACCCCGTTATATGGCAGATCCGACAGTTTGGGCAGAAGTGAACACATGAGGGAAGAAACTCATTGCCTTAGCAGACAGCTGGAGCAAGGGAGGGACATACTTAACTGCTAATACAGCTTTGCAGCAAAAGACTGCCACATCACTTAGAAAGCATCTGGGTTTTAAGCTACAGACTAGATAGAAGTTGATTATCAAAGGTCTTCTATGGTGGTGAGCACACAGTTCCCCCACTTTTATTTCATGATTTGCCAAAGCAACTCACTTAACCTTTAGCATGCGGCTTAATCCGCATCAGGTGAGCTTTTAGTTCCTTACCTATTTGTAAGTCACTTAACGGCACTTTACTGGGGATAAGAAATTTCCTTATTTGAAAGGGGCCTTTATATCTGGGTAACAATTTTCTAGTAATCTCTCCAGAGAGTTTACTGACACCCTGAAAGTTCTTAATGTAGACCTTGTCTTTAACTCGGAAAGAACTTGGCTGAAGCTCTTTATTATATCGCATCACTACCCTCCTATGAGCCTCTTGAATGTTTTTCATGGCCAATCTCCACTGAGCAGGCGCCTGATGTGTATCCTTGCCTTCAGGCAAAAGATCCTCTATTTACCATAAATTGCAATGGGAAGTAACTTGGCTGGTGTCAATTTACGAGTCTCATAGCGAGCTGTGTTAAAAGCCATGGTCAACCAGGGAAGTGAACAATCCCAGCCATCCTGGTCCTTGCTGTGATAAGCAATAAGGGCTGATCTTAGGTTTTGATAAATACGTTCGGCATTGGTGGGATTGGAGTAATATGGTGGTGGTGTTACATGCCACCCTCCGACCCCTAAGCAAAATTACTTGAAGCTGTTTCCAGTGAACATGTTTGCATTCTCAGTCACCATCAACCATGGTGATCCAAAGATTCCAAAAAATTCTACTCAAGTTCTTGGTTAACACATGCGTTGTTGCTCCCCTGGTAGGCAGCAACCATAAAAAGCTAGTGAACACATTGACACAAATTAAAATATATTTATTGTGTGCTTTTGGTCTTGGCAGTGAATCTGCAAACTCAACACAAATATGCTGGAATGGTTTGTCGATTGGTTTACAAGCCGAGTACCCTATCTTGTTATTCTGAGCAGGTTTGCTAATCACACAAATCTCACAATTTGCCACCCTCTTGCGAATTTCACTATCCATTTTGGGCCACAAAAATTGTCAGATCTCTTCCTATGTCTTGTAAACAGCCAAATGGCCTCGCACAGGAGACCCCTGGAAATACCGAAATAACGCTGGAGTAACTTCATTGAGCATGACTATCATAGGCGGTCCCCACCAATAAGCTTCACAACACACTAACTGATCTGTTAAAATATGCAGTTGTACTACTTCACCTTTCTGAAGCCTTTGCTTAATGTCATAAATGCTTTGGTCACAGTCTTGGAATTCCCTAAGAGTCTGAAACAAACTGTGGATCTGGGTAATGATGGAAGCGACATACTCTTTGTGATTGTATCCTCCCGTTAGTGGGTTCTCAGTTTGAATATTGTTGTTCTGCTCAAAAATGTGGCTTAACCCACCCACTAGCACATTTTGAGAGCCCCATATATTACGTACGTCAAACTCGAAAGTCAGGATCCTTCTTGCCCATCTAGCAATGTGTGGTGTCACCGCCAGACACCACACTTGCTAGGTGGTAGCTTTAAATCGGCCGCGGTCCATTAGTACATGTTGGACCCGCGTGTCGCCACTGTCAGTGATCGCAGACCGAGCGCCACCACACGGCAGGCCTCGAGAGACTTACTAGCACTCACCCCAGTTGTACGGACGACTTAGCTGGCGATGCGCACTGACGAAGCCTCGCTCATTTGCAGAGCAGATAGTTAGAATAGCCTTCAGCTAAGTCAATGGCTACGACCTAGCAAGGCGCCATTAGCATTACATTGCATGTATCTACAGAGTCTCACTTGTATCGTCAAGAGAGATGTACAACAAGGATGGATTAAAGTTAAGTATTCCAGCAGCGACATACTTTTCTTTATAGCATTCATTACATATCCTGTTTCAGACCTCACGCCATCCTGCGTGAGCTTATAGCATGCATTTCGGCATCCTCAACCAAGTAGTGTGCATAGTGTTGGCTAACTGCTAACACTACACAATGCACCCAGTTGTAAGGGGTCTGGCCAACACCCATCTCAGGGCTTGATTATCAGTTTCTGTGTTCAAGATAATATCTGAAATAGAATATTTCTTCTGCTACTCATTCAATCCTCTAGAGACATAGGCATTTGCCTTCCTATCGCCCCCTTTCTGCAGCAATAGCGCTGCTCCTGTTTCTTGGGCAGATGTGTCAGTTTTTATCATAACTCTATCATTGATAACAGGCATAGTTAGCAATGGTGCTGACTGCTATGCTTGTTTTCGTACCTGAAACACAGCTTTCTGAGAAGGACCCCAAGTGAATTTACATCCACAAAGGAATTACAGACATTGGCTTGATTTAAATCAACAAGGAAAGTTGAAAATTTGTGCCAGACTAGGATTTGAATGTTGGTCTCCTACATACTGGGCAGATGCTCTGGCTGATAAGCCATCCGGGCACAGTGGTCCTCACAGCTGTGTGGACTACCCTAGCACGCTTCCTGTCAGAGCCAAATTTTCAACTTATTCACATACTAGTAATATAGTGCCCCTTGCCTATTACCCTTGTTACCTGTGGCATTTCACCAGTTCTGAAGATTCAAAAAACTTGTGATGGATTCTGTAACTTAGTAAACTTAGTATCCAGAACCATTCGCCTCCCATCAACATTGTGGGCCATCAGATTACTTCCAGTGTGTGTGGCCATTAATCTATTATCACTGTTCTGATACCACTTCTTGTTGGTGTTACTATAAGGTATTAACTCTTCGCCTGTTGCTTATCCACACCGATCAAGTCATTCAATCTATCAAGATAATGATCAAAATGCTCCTGTAATCTACGTATTTCTCTAGGCAAACAACTACCCATGTCCAGGGTAATTTCTAGGATCTCTGTGAATGCATCAGAAATAGCAGTTGCCACCAAGATAACCTCAGTTGGTTGATCACTTTACATAACACTGGTAGACAAGTATGCTGGCGTAATTGTTCCATCAGTTCCTGTACTCTGTCGTTGGGTTCTAATCCTTGTCTGTCCAACTCATAAACTAGCCCATTGCATCTCAAACAAGTTGAATCCTTCACACCCCCAGACATTCTGAAGAATAGTAACGATATAGTAAAGTAAATATGACAAATATCGTAATCTTTCTACTGAAGTAATGTTCACACCCACTCAATCGATCGCCACACTCTGCTGATTACTTAAATTACTTAAAAGACTTGAGCCTTCACTTATAGGGATCACTTAAGAAAACAGTTCAGCAAATAACATCTCATCAAGACAGCTGTAGCCAATATGCATTTCAATTATTTAAACAGGTTTCTCAATTACAGTGAATTCAGAAAATACTTACAATATTAGAAATAAAGAAAGGCTGGCACGTAATGCACCAGTCATAATTCTTATCTGAAGAAAGAATTAATGGTTTAGTTATTAATAACCTGATAAGTAATACCTATCTGTGCTGTATAAACCACAATGTCCTTGAAAACCAAGCAATACACACATACAACAATAACTACCAAAGGGAACTCTTGGTCACATAGTTCTCTTTGGCACATAATTATACAAACATAGAGAATGAAGCTGCTTAGGGACTGTTACAGCAGTCATAAGGAAAACTCTCTTTCAACACATCCAACTGACAGTTGATAATGCTTTTATAATAGGTATATATATATTGAAGATAATGAAATGAAATGTCGTGTGGCTAGGGCCTCCCGTCGGGTAGACCGTTCACCTGGTGCAAGTCTTTTGAGTTGACGCCACTTTGGCAACTTGCGTGTTGATGGGGATGAGGTGGTGATGGTGGTGATAGTGATGGTGATGATGATGATGATGATGATGACGACAACACAACACCCAGTCCCTGAGTGGAGAAAATTTCTGACCCAGCAGGGAATCAAACCCAGGTCCTTCGGCATAACATTCCGCCGTGCTGACCCCTCAGCTACTGGGGTGGACACATTCGAGATAATAAAAGGCATAAACAACATAAGCTTCCCATGTTTGCTGGGTGCTGCACTGGCGTCACTCTGCTTCCCACATGCGGCAGACGTTTAGCACATTGATTCTTTCAAATAATAAATGTAAAGGGAATTGAATCTGCAACGAACTGTAATTAATAGTCAGTAATCACTGTTATTAACATCAAGGCAGTTCAACACTTTTTTCCTTTCGCTATAACTGTTGGCCAGCTTAAATATCAGTACACGTCCTAGTAACTGATAGTTAATCATGTGAGTGCAATTCAGTTTAAGGAAATAGCGAGCATGTGCTTTAATACGGGAACATGATCTGCCAGTGGACTCAATACAGCTCACTGCCATCCAAGATGGAACTCAGCAAATATGACAATATCTTTTAGCATGAAGGGCAAGCACAGCCGAGGCTTGCTACACACACCAAAAGTGCACTCTCTTCCATAGTACATGCCCAGCAGGATACAGATGTCCTCTGGACAATCTTTCAGAGCATAAACTTAAGGGCACACACCAGATCAGCTTCAGATATCTGTGTATGAGGAAAACTGTCCTCTTGCTCCTTCCATTCCGTGTTGTCAGTCCACTTCCTCTTTGGTGGCCCATAGATAAAAGCTTTTCCAGGTACTGATCTCATAAATCTCAGATGGCGGAAGTAGTGCTAGCTTAGGTCATACACTGGAACCGTGACACATAGTAAAATAAGTACTGTGGCTTGTATGGCCCTTTGTATATTTCAAGTGATGATTTAGAACAGCATCTCTCTGCAAGTTGAGAAATTGTTTCTTGTCCCAGAAATGCAAGAAAAATTGCATTACTTTTCCCTGTGATATGGAGTAATTGATGCATTTATGGCCAGTTTCTCAGTCATGTGGCACACACAAAACATAATCCAACTCTGTTCTCTGTTATTATGATAGGATAGTTGTGAGCCTGATGTAAGGGAAGTCCCGACAACCCCTGTCAGTTATTATGCAGTAGTGTTTCGAACACTGAATCTTGTGATGGTGGCCTTTAGTCCTGCAGGATGTCTCAATATTTCCTGGTCTATGTCACTTAAATTGCTATTGAAAGTTTCCATTTTCTATTACACAGTAACTGAGCACTTGTCGCCTCTCCCTTCAATCCTTCTGGTGCTCTTCCCAACAACAATAAACTTAAACTCTGTCTTACGTTGTACATGAACTTGTTGTGCAACTCTTGTTGCTCTCTGTAATAGACTGCAACATTTCACTCCTGGTTTTCTCTTAGAAGAAATGTGGCTTTATGTGATGTAGCAGTTAAAGGGATCCATGAAATTGTGTGCAGAGTTAGGGGAATGAGAGTTGACTCAAGCAGAGCTCCATATACCTGGGAAAGCTTTATAAAACTGAGGAACAATAGGTTCCCCAGAGATTGACTGATATTGAATGTTTTACCTAAGCAACTATCCACCACAATGGAGTGCAGCACACACATTTTATAATTATTTAGTTTTTAAGTGATTTCTGCAATTTTGGCAATCTAGAGTGTTTCCTGCTCACTATGACAAAGCCCACTTTTCCACTCAATAGTGGTCACTCAAGCATGCAGAAAGCTTACAGTAATAGAGGACTGATGATGCTGACCAGTACACGTCTTGTCAGCTGGCTATTTACAAACCTGATCATAGTCACTTGCAGTGGGGCAGGTTATAACTTCTTATCCCTATCATTCAGTCCACCTACTTCAGTAAACTTCTTGATATATGTACCATTCACTCTCCTTGGTAGGTACCCACTGAGCCAATAAAAAGCAGCTTCGAAGAAGCTTTGACTAAATACCAACCAAAAAAGGCCTCATAACTCAAACTTCGAGGCAGCACCTGTAGGTTCATAAAATTTTAGGTGTTTGGGATTCTAAAGAACTTCCTTGAAAATGTTTTAAATATCAACTAATTATGCTTTATTGATGTTGTAAGTGGCCTTCAAGTCCCTGTTTACTGTCCAACTAACACTGACGCAAGTTAATGACTGTTTTATTACAAATCCTCCACATGAAAGCAGCCAGAAGTTCACCAATCTGACCCAAATGAGTGACCCACAGCAATTTTTGAGTTACTGCATGAAATTGTTTAGTAGTCTTGTTAAAAAGTTCACACCATAATGCCTTGTGATGTTCACGAAACATGCCATGCTCAGTTTAAAGGATGACAAGAAAGGTTACACATAATTTAACTTTCAATCTAATTCA
Source organism: Schistocerca americana (assembly GCF_021461395.2). Taxonomy (NCBI): domain Eukaryota; kingdom Metazoa; phylum Arthropoda; class Insecta; order Orthoptera; family Acrididae; genus Schistocerca; species Schistocerca americana. The sequence goes on along the minus strand of NC_060130.1, from coordinate 651,384,596 downwards.
CTCAAAATGTCCAAATTTTCATCAAATAGTTCAAACCTGAAGTTATTTTGTGTTTACAAAACGAGATCAGGCAAAATGCGAGATTTCCTTCATCTTAGTACAAATTTGTATAGTGTGGTTCAACATTCATCTGTATAGTAAGACAGTTCACAGGTGATTCCCAGATGCATGGCACTGTATCACAAAACACTACACAAAGCATGGGAGATGTTTAATGCCTATTGGCTGATGATTTTGACAGCTAGTCATAACAGTTCCAACCCTCAAATACTAATGGTAGTCCTTAAGTCATCAAATGAAACCACAGAAAACAATTTGTAAAAGAAATTATTAACTTACGAATCCAAATTTAATTCAAATAAAACAAAGTATGAATTCTTCAATAAAATTCTTCAGGGTATCAGACCGCATCGTCATAATTTAAAATGCGCCAACGTTTCGGCCAGTGTTGCAGCTAGCCTTCATCAGGGCCTTACGTTAACTGCTAAATGAATACACTTGGTTCCTTAAATAGCTGCACGAGAAAACCGTGTCGTTACTTGATTGGCTGTAAAAGGAGGAGGAGGAGGGGTGAAAGGTATGCTTTATTGGTGTTTACTTTATTATCTGTCATTTTCTATTGGTCTTTATATTAATCCACCCCATTGGAGGAGACGGACGAATAGCGAACAGGTGATGGCTGTGACGTCACACTGTTTCCATGCTGTCCAGAAGCCGGCTGCGGCGTGCCATTGCTTTGTGTGCTCGCGACCACTACTGCGGCTCTCCGCGTGTCTGCATGGGCCGCCACGGCTCTGCCGCCGCTCCGTAACCCTGCTATTGCAGGCAGCCAAGACCTCGGAAGCTTGTACCCGTCCTCTCTATTCATGTTGGCGGGTCTTTTGGCTATTTCTATCGCCTCTCTAATCTTTCTTTTGAAAGTGAGAGGCTGTTTCGCCAGGACGCGGGCTTCTTGAAAAAATATTGGTTTCCCGCACTCGTCTCGGTGTTCCGCCACTGCTGACTTGGTGTGTTGTTTCAGGCGGATATATCTTTCATGTTCCGAGAGCCTTGTGCTAATCGGACGTCCCGTCTCACCTATGTAGACTAATCCACACGCACAACCAATTTCATACACGCCAGCTGTGTGTAGTTTGTCAACTGCATCCTTGGTAGAACCGAGCATGTCTGATATTTTGTTTCTGCTTCGGAAAATTGGTTTGATGTCGGCTTTTCGTAGAATTTTGCCAATACGTTCGGTGACCCCTTGTACATATGGTAACACAGCAATGCTCTGTGCCTCCTTCTCCTCTTCCCTATTAGCCGTCCACACTCTCGCCCATCTCCGCCGACCCCACTCTCGCCCATCTCCGCCGTCCCCACTCTCGCCCATCTCCGCCGTCCCCACTCTCGCCCATCTCCGCCGTCCCCACTCTCGCCCATCTCCGCCGTCCCCACTCTCGCCCATCTCCGCCGTCCCCACTCTCGCCCATCTCCGCCGTCCCCACTCTCGCCCATCTCCACCGTCCCCACTCTCTGCCCATCTCCGCCATCCCCTATCTCTGCCCATCTCCTCCTCTCCTTCTCTGTTCATCTCTTCCTCTCTCTGCCAATCTGCTCTTCCCCCCTCTGTCTGCCAATCTGCTCTTCCCCCCCTCTGTCTCGTCCTGCCCTTGTCTTTGTCCTACTCTCCCATCTCTGTGTCCATCTCCTCCTCTCTCCTCTCTGTGTTCATCTCCTCCTGCCCCTCTCTCTGTCTATTTCCTCCTCTCCCTCTCTGTGTTCATCTTCTCCTCTCCCTCTCTGCATCCTCTCCCTCTCTGCGTCCTCTCCCTCTCTGCGTCCTCTTCCTCTCTGCGTCCTCTCCCTCTCTGCGTCCTCTCCCTCTCTGCATCCTCTCCCTCTCTCTGTCCATTTCCTCGTGCTCCTTTCTCTGTCCATTTCCTCGTGCCCCTCTCTCTGTCCATCTTCTCATGCCCCTCTCTGTGTCCATCTCCTCCTCTCCCCTCTCTCTGACCATCTCCTACTCTCCCCTCTTTCTGTCCATCTCCTGGTACCCACCCATCTCTGTCAATCTGCTCCTCTGCCCTCTGTTAATCTGCTGCTCTACCCACTGCCCATCTGCTCCCATGATTAAGAAAAACATTGATGGCTGTTAATACATCATAATGTCTTAAAGTTTCATTTACACTGCCATAGTAACAAGATATCTAATACATAACTTGGACCTATTTCCAAGAGCAGAACAACACCAGTGTACAAGAGCTACGGCTGCTGACCAATCATCTCATTTGTGATTGTTTACATCAGGTTTATTCTTATGATGAATGAAGTATAGTCACTGCCTACACCGCACCAAAACATACACTACATTACATTGCACGTGCAGTCTCAGCACATTCTCCTCCCCCCCCCCCCCCCCCCCCATCCCTACACAAACTTTGTTGGCACCATTAGTTCCACTATTGTATTGAATTCTCCATGTTGTTCCCTTGGACCACCTGAAAAAGTAAGTCAGCACCTCACCTCAATGAATAAGAAACTGAGATCGAGAAAATGGAAAGAGTTTAGAACTGTCCATCACAGATCCTGGGCATAGGATTTTACAGTAAGAATCATTAACTGCAACAATTTCCAATAGAATGACAGTTGCTTATTATTAAAAAAAATGTCAATTTTTACCACCATTTATTCTGTGTTGTCTAAATAACCTTTTACTTTGTAGTATGAATTATTTAATAGGTATGTTGTGACTGACTTTTTATTCTTAGTTGTCTCTTTGATCTCATTGGGCAATTAATTGCAAAGTTTAATTTCCTTGTAGATAATTCAGTTTTGTGTTCTTACTATTGGTAAATGTAAGATTAATCTGGCTCTTGTTGCATGAACTGCTGTTTGTGAAATAATGGCCTTTGTTCTTTTTGATGTGCATAACAGATTGGTAGACGGGAAATTAGAATCCCCAGCTGTTTAAACGGATCTTTATGGGATGTGTGGTTACTATTTTTAGTTATTATTCAAATGACTGTTTTCTGTAATTTAAAGACTGTGGACAATAAATGTCGTATAAGACTGCCCATGGGTACTTATAAATTTACTTCCACATCCTGACAATAACTCCCCTTTAAATACAACATACTGAGTTCTGTCTGCTAGGAAAACCTCAATACAATCTATAAACTATTCCAGTGTTGTTTAAGCTTATTATATGCTTGGCAAGTGATGTCAGATTTTTCAATGCAGTGTGTCTCATTTTAACTGACAATATTGTGTATTCTGGGATGTCAGTGTTAGTATCAGGCTGTTAGTAGACTTGCTTTCCACTTCTGTAGATAATGAGATGAATGTGGGAGAAGTCTTCAGATTTTGCTTGATAATGGTTTATTCTTATGTAACAATATTATTGAGATTTTTGGTATGTACTCATTGTGTGTGACTAATTTAGTTGCTGAGGACAGAGACTTCAGGAAGTATTGTCACTTCCTTTTTAAATTTATCCTAGAATACTAACAAGTATCTATCACTTAGTGTGTTACTATCTTATGTATTTTAGTGTAGAAGATTCTAAAATTGTCTAGGACCCATTGTAGCTCAGCCTTTGCAGTTTATGCAACATGAAATGCGTAGAACCATTTTCACTGGTTTTTGTACAGTGCCTGTTGCCGTAGGTAAGTTTGTTATGCTGATGTAAGTAAATGCTCTAAAAATAATAAACTCAGGAATTTTCAACAGATATTTAGTGCATTGTGATTGTATGATAAAAACATTTTTTGTTGTATGTTAATGTCATGTGTTAACTAGTCTCTGTAATATTATTTTGAGATTTCAAAATTTGTAGGAGGAAAATGAAGTTCCAGATGATGATTCTGTCAACCACATGATTGCTCGAAATGCTGATGAACTAGCATTATTTCATCGCATGGACCTGGAACGCAGACGAGAAGAGGCAAAACTTGGTCCAAATCGCAAATCTCGTTTAGTGGAAGAAGCTGAATTGCCTGATTGGTTAGTGAAGGATGATGATGAGGTAGGTTCTTAGATTACTGGAAGGCAGCAGTTGAAAATAATTTGTAAAATGCTTAGTAACTTAGGTTCCAGTTTATAAAGCAGTTTCAAAAAGAAATAATAATAATAATAATAATAATAACAGGATACCCCAGTCAGAATTAGAAAACATCAAACAACAAGTACAACAAATACTGGAACAAAATAATGTGCAATCAGAAGAAGAAGAAGAAAATACAGTAATGGACTCGAACATCCCAGAGCAAACAAACAAAGACCAAAACGCATCAATTAAACAATCAGAGGAAAACGAAATCTTAAGACAGCCACCAGAAAAAGCACAAATAGAACACGAAGTGACACACGTTAGATATAGAAGAGAAATTTCAGCTGACATATATAGAATACAAAGACACAAATACAGACATTAGACCATTCTTGCATAGACCGCCAAATAACCCACAAGTCGAAACAACAATAAAAACTATCAACACAATCATACACAACAAAATAAATGAAAACACAACTATGGAAGAGTTACAACTACTGGTTTATATAGGAGCACTCACTACACTAAATATACATACTAGGCAGAGATCAGAACCAACCAACACACAGAAGAAACCCACAAAACCAGCATGGCAACACAGGCTACAGATCAGAATAGAAAAACTGAGAAAAGACATCGGACAGCTAACACAATTTATAAGAAATGAAATGTCAGAAAAAAACGAAAAAGGTTAGGTAAAATCTCACAACAAGAAGCGATAGAGCAATTAGATGAAAAGAAGCAGAAATTACAAGCATTGGCCAAACGACTTAGAAGATACAAAAAGAGTGAAAATAGAAGGAAACAAAACCAAACATTCAACACAAACCAAAAGAAATTTTACCAGACAATAGATAACACACACATTAAAATAGACAATCCACCAAGCATAACAGACATGGAACACTTCTGGAGCAACATATGGTCAAACCCGGTACAACATAACAGGCATGCACGGTGGATACAAGCAGAAACAGACACATACAAGATGATACCACAAATGCCTGAAATGATAATTTTGCAACATGACGTCACCCAAGCAATTAATTCTACTCACAGTTGGAAAGCCCCTGGAAAAGATAAAATAGCAAATTTCTGGCTAAAGAAGTTCACCTCAACACATTCACATCTAACTAAATTATTTAACAGTTACATTGCAGACCCATACACATTCCCTGATACACTTACAGATGGAATAACTTACCTGAAACCTAAAGATCAAGCAGACACAGCAAACGCAGCAAAATATCGCCCCGTAACATGCCTACCAACAATATACAAAATATTAACTTCAGTCATTACACAGAAATTAATGACACATACAACACAGAACAAAATTATAAATGAAGAACAAAAGGGCTGTTGCAAAGGAGCACGAGGATGTAAAGAGCAACTGATAATAGATGCAGAGGTGACATATCAAGCTAAAACTAAACAAAGGTCGCTACACTATGCATACATTGATTACCAAAAAGCTTTTGATAGTGTACCCCACTCATGGTTACTACAAATATTGGAAATATACAAAGTAGATCCTAAATTGATACAGTTCCTAAACATATTAATGAAAAACTGGAAAACCACACTTAATATCCAAACAAATTCTAATAATATCACATCACAGCCAATACAGATTAAGCGTGGAATATACCAAGGAGACTCATTAAGTCCTTTCTGGTTCTGCCTTGCTCTGAACCCACTATCCAACATGCTAAATAATACAAATTATGGATACAATATTACTGAAACATACCCACTCAAAATCACACATCTGCTATACATGGATCATCTAAAACTACTGGCAGCAACAAATCAACAACTCAACCAACTACTAAAGATAACAGAAGTATTCAGCGATGATATAAATATGGCTTTTGGAACAGACAAATCTAAGAAAAATAGCGTAGTCAAGGGAAAACACACTAAACAAGAAGATTACATATTGGATAACCGCAGCGACTGCATAGAAGCAATGGGAAAAACAGATGCCTATAAATATCTAGGATACAGACAAAAAATAGGAATAGATAATACAAATATGAAAGAAGAACTAAAAGAAAAATGTAGACAAAGACTAACAAAAATACTGAAAACAGAATTGACAGCAAGAAACAAGACAAAAGCTATAAATACTTATGCTATACCAATATTGACCTACTCATTTGGAGTAGTGAACTGGAGTAACACAGACCTAGAAGCACTCAATACACTTACACGATCACAATGCCACAAATATAGAATACATCACATACATTCAGCAGTTGAAAGATTCACATTAAGCAGAAAGGAAGGAGGAAGGGGATTTATCGACATAAAAAACCTACATTATGGACAGGTAGACAATTTAAGAAAATTCTTTATAGAATGAGCAGAAACTAGCAAAATACACAAAGCAATCACTCATATAAATACATCGGCTACACCACTGCAATTTCGTAACCACTTCTACAACCCTTTAGATCACATAACATCAACAGATACGAAGAAAGTAAATTGGAAAAAGAAAACACTACATGGCAAGCACCCGTATCATCTAACACAGCCACACATCGATCAAGACGCATCCAACACATGGCTAAGAAAAGGCAACATATACAGTGAGACGGAAGGATTCATGATTGCAATACAGGATCAAACAATAAACACCAGATATTACAGCAAGCATATTATTAAAGATCCCAATACCAAAACAGATAAATGCAAACTTTGCAAACAACAAATAGAAACAGTAGATCACATCACAAGCGGATGTACAATACTAGCAAATACAGAATACTCCAGAAGACATGACAATGTAGCAAAAATAATACATCAACAGCTTGCCTTACAACATAAACTTATAAAACAACATGTTCCCACATACAAGTATGCACCACAAAATGTACTGGAGAACGATGAATACAAATTATACTGGAACAGAACCATTATAACAGATAAAACAACACCACATAACAAACCTGACATCATACTCGCCAATAAAAAGAAGAAATTAACACAACTAATCGAAATATCCATACCCAATACAACAAATATACAAAAGAAAACAGGAGAAAAAATTGAAAAATACATCCAACTGGCTGAGGAAGTCAAGGACATGTGGCATCAGGTTAAAGTTGACATTATACCAATTATACTATCAACTACAGGAGTCATACCACACAATATCCACCAGTACATCAATGCAATACAACTACATCCAAACTTATATATACAACTACAGAAATCCGTAATTATTGATACATGTTCAATCACCCGAAAGTTCCTAAATGCAATATAACATATACCGTACAGTTAAAAGGAAGTCACGCTTGATCAAGGTCCGCGTCACTTCCATTTTTAACCCTGACATAACGTCTGAGAAAAGAAAGAAATAATAATTTACTTAATATAATATCAATAAGTTACTTACCTTATTGCAAATCATTTGGTCTACTACTATTTCAATTGCTTGAGTACATTTTAATATTTTCGTATCAAGAATTAGATACAGCTGTATCTAATTGCAAAGGAAATTACTAAAAACTTAATAAGGGAGGTAACTAGATTACACTTTTCTCCTTATTATAACTGGAAAGAAAAAGGCTTTGGTTGATTATAAATTTTTGTGTAAAAAGATTTCATACTTGCAGTTACAGATAATCACAGCTAATGCTGCCTGTAAGAAGTATTTTCTTATTTCTTTTTCCAAAGTTACAGTGCAGACAACCCCCTTTTTTAACAAGTTAATACTTTGTTTCCTTATCAAGTGCTTGTAAATATATTGGTAGTAGTACTTGTTATGTGCCATGTTACTTACATGGTACCATTGCAACTGGTTAGCCAGAACATGTGTGTTTCCAATGTATGCCTTGCAAGCAGTATAATACATCACCTGTGTTCAAACATGTTAAGATAGGAATTTTTATATGCGGAAAAAACTCTGCTAATATTAAGCTAGTCTGCATTTTACTGAATTGAGTTTCAGAGGCCACACAAGCCACTCTGCTCATAATAATATTATCCTTTCTAAAAAGTTGAGAACATAAGCTATTCATACAAAGGTTAAAACTGAAGCCCTTAACTTTCTTAATTTTGGTATTAATTCCTAATGAAAAAGTAGGAATTAGGCTCACTGACACAGATATCAATGTAAAAACAAGGCATTAAAAGTACCATATAATTTCTTAAGGGAATCCTGTTTTATGCTAAATCTTGTATTCAAAGTAGTGATATGCCCCAGCTTCACATGGGTAACACTTAAATATCTATGGCCAGACAGCTTGCATGGCGTAATGGTAATAAATTATGTATGCAAATCTTCCTAATGAATCAGTCTATTAGTGAAAACCGTACCAAGATCCCTACTATAGTTCCTGAGATTAGCCTTTACATGTAGACTGAAAGACATGGCGGAAGACTTTAATTTATGATATGTATAGAAGATATTTGTAGATGTATAGATTTTGACCAAGCTTTGGTGCTCTCTGAAGTTGTGGCAGTTGTTTGCTTTACTGCTCTTCCTGCCAGATACCGCCTCCTCTTTAGCTGACCAGCCTGTAGCTCCAATCACTGTCACGAGATGTCACTCCAAACATCAATCTGAAGATTGGTTTGATGCAGCTCTCCATGGTAATCAATCCCATGCTGGCCACTTCATTTCTGCATAACTGCTGCAACCTACATCCAGTTGATCTTGCTTTGTGTATTCATTCCTTGGTTTCCCTCTACAATTTTTACCACCGTCCAACCCCCCCCCCCCTCCCACACACACACACACACACACGCACACACACACACACACACACACACACACTCACTCACTCTTCCCTGTATTATCAAATTGACAATTCTTTCCTACCTCAGGATGTGTCCTACGAACTGGTCCCTTTTAGTCAGATTGTGCTACAAATTTCTCTTTTCCCCAATTTTGTTCAGCAGTTGTTCATTATTTATCTACCTACCAAATCCTCAGCACTCTTCCATAGAACCATATTAAATAAGCTTTTTTCTTCTTGTCTCAACTGTTTATCATTCACATTTCCTTCCACACAAGGCTACACGCCAGAGAAATAGAAGATTTTCTTACACTCAAATTTATGTTTGATGTTAACAAATTCCTTTTCACAAACTATTTTCTTTCTATTGTCAGTCTGCATTTTATATTCTCTCTATTTTTTTCTTATTAAATTATTTTGGAGCTCAAATAACAAAACTCATCTACCACTCTGTCTCATTTCCAAATATAATTCCCTCAGCATCACCGAACATAATTTGACTGCATTCCATTAGCCTACACCCATTTTCATTGAAGTTCATCTTAGACCGTATTTACCCAAGTATAAGATGAAGCCCTATTTTTTATAAGGCTCCTTGAGAAAAACTGATTTTTTAGCATATTCTGACTTATCAAAATTACAGACTTTTGTTGTCATGAGCAATATGCCTCAAAAGTTACCATTACACCTATTCTAAACTTTTGCCATTTATTGGTTGTCTACATTTTGATAATACAAGGAGAAAGAAAATAAACAAAAAGAAATTGTTTACATTAATTTTTATTTTCACTGCCTCTTTTCTTTGCCTGTCATTTGTGGTACCACCATTTTTAATCATCATCATCGTTATCAGGGCAGCTGTGAGACTTATATATAATATTTGGCTGTTTCTTCTGAGTAGTGGATTTTTCGTCTCTGCAGACTATGAGAATGTTACAATGTCTTTTGCTACAAAAACATATTGTCTGCCCCGACGCTCTCTCATTGGCTGTGTAGAACCAGCAGCTTAACATACCCCCTGCCATTTGCTTCATACCAAACGTTGAATGCCTACACCATTGCTACACAAAACACGTAAGTATGTCACTGGATGCAGTCTAGACTTTTAGCATCTTGTGCAGAAATGTATGCTATTGTTGAGTATTTGGCCAATTTTAAACCCAGTTTGATACTGAGTACAAATGGATTCAGGCAAACTGCAGTTTAAACATGGTAAAATGTTCATAAAAACCTAAACTACACAGTGTAGATTCCCATAGTTGGCAGCAAGACAGAATTTACTGCCCGCTCACAACCCCCAACCCCACACTCATTATAGTTCTCAGCTAAGATTGTGTCACTGTTGCCCCACCAACCCTTCCATAGTGCAGTGCTTGAGCAACAGTGAAACACAGACATCTGTATCTTCTAGGGTGCAGGTCATATGTAACAGCAGTGACTAACACGTAAATAAAAGATCCCAAACACGAATCATTCCAACTCTCAAAATTTTGCTTGTCCCACGATCTGGTGATGTCTGTTGGTATTATCTCCACAACAGGTCTTTCCACTATAATTTATTCTTGTGATAACAATTGCAGTCAGTTAATGTGATTTGTTTCATTTGTTAGATATTCAGTTCTTGATTAATTTACTTTCTCATTTCGTCTGGATGTCACCATCAATTCTAAACCTGATTAAAAGCTGGTAATGTTTTCCCAAAGTATTCGAATATGTGATCAGCTACTGAATTTTCATTTGCAATGCACTTCATAAATCATTAGTTTCTTATAACCAAATTAAATACTGGCTTGGGTTCAGAATCATTTAAGGGCAAGATTTTCGCCTTTGAGTGCTACCTTTACTTAAAAAGGAGCGTAAATGTATGTATGTGGTATCCATACATGTATGAAAACTTCTATTGCAAACTGATTCAGATACAACAAAAGTTTGTGAGTTGATAGAATTTAATGCTATTTCCCCCTATGTATCACAAAATTGTCAATTTTTTAAGTAGAGCATTGGATTGTTGTAGTGCCTAGTTCATAATCTCTCACATATCCATCTGTTGCATTAGCACCACGAGTTAAATGTTACGCAATTGATTGAAGATCAAATGTTAAGCGGTTGATCGAACAAGAGCACTTCAGCATACTGGAAAATCTTGAGCCTATTTGAATGAAAGTATTGTTTGCTAATCTCTATCGTTCAGAACTCTTAAAAATAAATTTGTATGAAACCTCAATAGCCAAATCTTCAACTCTAAATGTAATATGACCCCAGTATTAATCTTTTAAGCACTGTAAAAATATTTACCTCAGCAGCAGTAGTTTAATATGTGAATATTAATGTTTTTGAATGACGAATTTGGGGAAAAAACCTCATCTTATAATCGGGTAAATACAGTAACCTCTTTCCGAGGCACTATCCATTCAACAAAACTGCTTTTAAATCTATTGCTGGCCTTGATAGAATTACAGTGTCATGAACAAATCTCAATTCTTGTATTTTTATTTTCAATTTTTTTTTTTATTTTTCTTCACCCTGCACTTTAATACTCCTCCCAACTTTCCATCTGTTTCCTTCATTGCTTACTCACTCTGCTGATTGAATAACATCGTTGATAGGCTACAACCATGTATCTCTTTCTTCTCAAATGCTGCTTCTCTTTCATGTCCTTTCGCTATTATAACTGCAGTTTAGAGTCTGTACAAGTTGTAAATGACCATTTGCTCCCTGTTACCTTCAGAATTTCAAAGAGTGCATGCCAGTCAACATTGTCAAAAGCATTCTTTAAATCTACAAATGCTGTAAAAGTAGGTTTACCTTTCTTCAACATATCTTCTGATATATCTCTTAGGGTCAGTATTGCCCCACGTGTTCCTACATTTCCCCAGCACCCAAGCTGATCTTCTGCGATGTCCCCTTCTACCAGTTTTTCCATCCTTCTGTTAATAATTTGTGTCAGTATTTTGCAATCATGACTTATTAAACTAATAGTTTGTTAGTATTCAGACCTGTCAGCACTTGCATTCTTTGGAAATTGAGTTACTACACTCTTCTTGAAGTGTGAGGGTCTTTCCCCTCTCATATTTCTTGCATAATTGGTGGAATAATTTGTCATGGTATTTTCTCCCAAGAATTTGTATAATTTTGATTGAATGGCTTCTACTTCGAGTATCTTGTTTCAACTCAGGTGTTGCGGTGTCGCAATATCATATCTCTCGTCTATCTCTTCTTCTTCTTCCTCCTCCTCCTCCTCCTCCTCCTCCTCCTCTTTTCTTTCCTTTCTGCAGCATTGTCATCAAATTCATTTCCTCTGTAAAGTTCTTCTTTATATTTGATCCATCTTTCAGCCATACCTTTTTTGGCTGATACTGGCTTGCAGTCTCGGTTCTTAATACTGCTTCTCTTTTTCTCCAGAGATTTCTTCAAGTAACTTATATGTGGCATCTATCTTTCCCATAGCCATTTACAGCTTTGCGTTTGTTTGCTAACCATTCCTGCTTTGTCATTTTGCACTTTCAATCTCATTTTTAATGTTTATATTTTCTCCTTTTATCAGTGACACTTATAATCTCATGTGTTATCCAAGAATTTTGACTGGGGTTTGTCTTTTTGTGTATTTGATCCTTACCTGCCTTCACTATTTCATCTCCCAAAGCTACCCATTCATCTTCTGTTGTCTTTGGTTCCCACATTTCAGTCATTCATTGCCTAATACTGCCTTTAAAACTCTCCATAATCAGTGCTTCTTTCAGTTTATCCAAGTGCTGTCTCTTTGATTTCCTACTTTTTTTGCAATTTAATATGCAGTTCATAACCAATAAATTATGGTCAGAATCCACATCTGCCCCTGAAATGCTCTCAGTTTAAAATTTGGTTTGAAATCTTCTGGTGTTTCCACACCTCTTCAATATATAATACTTCCTCTCACGATTTGTAAACCAAGTGTTTGTAGTGATTAGGTAGTGCTCTGTGCAACATTCTACCAGGCAACTTTTTCTTTTATTCCTTTCCCCCAGTTCATGTTCTGCTATTTTTCCTTCTCTCCCATTTCCAGCTGTAGAATTCTAGTCCCCATCATACATGGTGGCACGCGAAATGTGTTACCAATTGTTTCTTTCACAATTTACGACACACATTAGATATCCCGCTGGGATCTCTACAGCAGTACTAGCAGAGCTTGGAAAAACAAATGAGTTACGAAATGACGTGTAATTCATGATACTGCCGCTAGGAGACTAGTAAGCAGCAATGGCTGACAATGGAAGACTGACGACACAGCAACGATTGGCAATTGTGTTACTTTTTCATGAAACGAAAAGCCTTGTTGTGACTCAGAGGCGTTTTCGACAACAGTTTAACACACAATGGGTCCCTTGCAAGAAGACCATCCACAGGTTGTACGATAAATTTGTACAGGAGGGAACAGTATTGGAAGCAAAGAGACCTCAGCCTAAGCCTGTTTGTTCGCCAGACAATATTGAAGCGGTACGAGTTGCTGTACAGAGAAGTCCCGGTAAATCGTGTAGAAAGGCAGCAGTGCAATTGGGAATATCCACATGCTCCGTTCAACGCATTCTTAAAAGTGACCTCCATATGTACCCATACAAGATGACCTGGGCAGAGGATATGGAAGAAACTCTCAACTACGTTTGGTTTTCAGACGAGGCGCATTTTCATTTAGACGATGTGGTTAAAACAAACAAAATGTACGCTTTTGGGCCACTGAAAACCCACAAGTGCTTCATGAACGACAACATTATGCTCCGAGGATTACAGCGTGGGGAGCAATTTTCAGTCACAGACTTATTGGACCCTTTCTCTTTGAAAAAACTGTGAACAGCGAGCGTTATTTGAGCATGCTTCGCAATAGATTCATTCCACAGCTTCTTGCTACTGCCTTGCCCTTCAACACGCAGTGGTTCATGCAAGATGGAGCAAGGCCACATACTGCAAACACTGTGTTGGAGTTTTTACACAAGCATTTCGACATCGGATCATTTCATTCAGGTTTCCAGGTCGCTTCAATGACGGACAAAATTGGCCTCCCAATAGTCCAGACCTCAATCCATGTGACCTTTTTTTTTTCCGGGGTACCTTGTAGGAAAAATTTTTCCAGAAACGTCCACGTAATTTAATGGAGCTCAGAAGACTTATTCTTCAAGCTTGCAGTTAAATTACGGAAGACATGTGCCGTAGGGTAATCACTAACTTCAGTGTTCGTTTGAAGGAAGTTAGGAAACTAAATGTTGGACATATTGAGCATGTGCTGAGTTAAAACAAATCTCCATGGATGGCTCTTCATTGTAGTATATGTTCCTTTTAGATTGTATTGACAATAAAGTTAATATTCAAAAACAAAATGGTAACACATTTTGTGCGCCACCCTGTAATTACATTTTAGTCTCCCTTAGCTATCTGAGTAACTTCTTTTATCTCATATACATTCTTACTCTTCCATCATCATCTGTGAATTCGTAAGGCATATAAACTTGTACTGCTGTGGTGTAGTCTCTCTCTCTTAGGCTATCATAATGCGTTCACTAAGCTGTTCATTGTAGCTCACCTGCCTTCTTATTTTCTGATTTGTTATTAGGCCTACTCATGACGTATCACTGTTTTATTTCATGTTGGTAACCCTCTACTCACGTTACTAGAAGTCCTGATCTTTCTCTCATTGCACTTTACTAAATCTCACTATATGACTTTCAGTCCATCAGTTTGTGTTTTTAAGTTGTCTAGCCCACTACTGGATTAAGGGATCTGACATTCCAAACTCTAAGCCATAGAATGCCATATTTGTGTTTCGTGGCAATATACTCCTTATTAGTTCATGCCAGGTGATCTGGGAGGATGACTATGTTACATCTGAGAAATATTTTACCCAGTAGAATGCCATCATCATCAATCCATACAGTAGAGCTGCATGTCTTTGGGAAATATAATATATGTAGTTTCCCCTTGCTTTCGGCTGTTCACGGTACCCACATAGCAAGGCCATGTTGATTAATGTTACATTGGCAGGTCAGTTAATCATTCAGACTGTTACCTCTGCAAGTATTGAAAAGGCCATTACCCCTCTTCAGGAACTATAAAAGGTGTGATCAAAAAATATGGTGAATAATTTTTTTAGAAACAAAGGAATGAGCTTATATGGAGTTTCATTTACTCTCCTTTAAATTACTGTCCTTGGCTAGCAATGCACTTAGCCCAACATTGAATCCATGAGTGGAAGCATTTATGGAATGTTTCTTTTGGCAGGGCATTCAGCAGGTCTTTCATGCCCCTCTCAGTGTCAGGAATGGTGTCAAGACTTTTCCTTTGAGTGTGGTTTTAACTTTTGGGAAGAGCCAGAAGTCGCATGGAGCTAAATCTTGAGAGTAAGGCAGATATGGACAGACAGGAACACTTTTTTCAGGCAAAAGCACACAAATCAAAAGTGAGGTGTTTCACGGCGCATTGTCATGACTGAGAAGGAAGCCATTGTCCCATTTTTCTGGTCTCTTTCTTCATATATTGTTTGGCAAATGTTGCAGGATGCCCTTGCAAAATTTGGCATTTACAGTTGTTACCCATGGAACAAGCTCAGATAGCACTGTGCCCTTAGTAATATTGAAAGAAACAATGAGTATTACTTGGATATTTGATTATGACTGATGTGCTGTCTTAGGGCAGGGAGATTCAAGGGTATTCCATTGGGAATTCTAAATTTTATTTTCAAGTTCTTAGCCATAGACCCAAGTTTCATCTCCAACTACAGTTTTGGACATAAAGTCTGGATCTGAATGAAGATGATCCTTCAACTCCGTGCAAACTGACACATGATTTATCTTCTGTTCATCACTCAAAAGTCTGGGAAGAAATTTTGCACTCACTCATCTCATTTGCAAATTATCGGTTAAAATGCCTTGCACGGACACATACGAGATGATAAGTTCCCCGATAAGCTCATGAATAGTTTTTTGCTTGTTTGAAGGAACAATTTTGGCTACTTGCTGCACATTTTCTTCTGTTTTTGAGGTTAGTGGAAGTCCCAAATGTTGCTCATCTTCTACTGACTCATTTCTGCTTTTAAATCCTTCGTACTACTTGTAGACAGTCTTCAGAGTTATGGCATTGTTGCTATACACTGATTTCAACATTTCATGAGTTTCTTTGGCACTTTTTTGCAACTTGAAGCAGAACTTAATGCTGATGTGTTGCACAAAATTTATGATGTGTGACAGATGTGGTAAACACAACCTTATTCTAACATCTGTGTGCTGACTGACAAGATAGAATTTGTTCCAGCTTGACACTGCCAGTCTCAGCAGATCATGCTATTGGACAGATGACATCAAATGGTTGTAACATCAGCAATTAGGGTAGAAACATTCATTCATCTTATTTTTTGATCATACCTTTGTTAGTCATATCTGTCTATAGATGTACCTGTAATGGGGTTGCATATGTGGTACAGCTACTTCCATCATTGAGATGCACTCAGCGCAGCGAGGTCCATGGTTCACAGGAGAAATTGGGGGGGACGGGGGGGGGGGGGGGGTGTTTACTAGGCTAAATAAAACACTGTACTGTTTTTTAGATTTACTTTGGAAGTGTAAATACGGCTGAATTCTCTCAGGCAGTTTTGTTATCCCTCTGTCAAACAGGAAAGTGCATTTATGTCACATATTTTAGATCTATGATTGAATTCTGTTTATTTTTCAGCAGCATAAGTATGGCATATGTTTAATTGAACTATAAAGTTTTACAGTAACTTCATCTATATATGGCAGAAACCACAGCACATTTGTTTAACTGTGTGATGTGTAATAGAAATAAATACATCTCTTACACTAGTCTACAATTCTGTGTACATAAAGTGTATATTTAAATTTTTATATCTAATTAAATGAATAAGAAATCTAAAATAATTTTCTTAATAATGATAACTTAAAAGTCACTTTCATTAAGTGACTGTAAAAACTTGGGCTGTGCTTAATCGGTATGGTTTTCATTTCCTTATTTGTTCAATATCTTTCTCTGGGAATTTTTTAATGATAACTCACTCATTCAATTATTATTGCTCTCTGATTCTTCACCGCAAAAGTGTTCGAACACTTCAGATGGTGGTGGGTGATAAGTTTAGTACATAGAGAATAAATGTACAGTTAATGTTGTTTACTTTTGTGTTTCTCATTGATTATTGGCTTACTGCAAACAGAATTTTCTTGTGCTTCATTTGTAATGTAGAATTTTGCATGAACATTTTGGATAACTTCTGGTTGTAGACTGTTATGGTGCTGTGCTTTAGTGTCTGATGCTTACAGTGTAGTTATTGACTGATTGTTGTTCACTGCCAATTAATAATTTGGAAGCTTTTAATTTTAATATATAACTGAATTATTATTATGTCATTTATCCACCTGTTTAAACTAGGAAAAACTGTCTGAGGTTAGTGACAGCTGAACACTCGCTTTGAGAAATTGATGTGTGTTCATATGTCACAGCCACATGTCAGATGAAGTATACAAATACATCATTGACATGGAATTTTTCCACTCATTTCAGAGATCCTCTGAGATGGTATGTCTCACACTATTACTAGATATAACAAAAGAATTGAAAAATGAGCATAGATTCTGATGTAAAAAATCAGCATTTGTGTACTGATTGTGCTGAGCTGTGGGCTAAGAATGCATAAAGTTAGGTACACTATCAAGAGCATTGTATACTACTCCAGAAGAACATCTAACAGGTTTTAGACTAGCATGTCCTCAATCTTCAGTGTAATATAATTATTGCTTGCTGTATCATCTGATAGGTGACTGTAGTCTGATTAAAATTACTTGATAGTTGACATCTGTTACTTGCCCCTACATTGTTGCCAAATAAGCTGCCGGCTATCACTCGGTTATAGGTGACACAGAAACATGACGGGTCATTTCACAAAGGCAATTAGCATGTAATGTGGAGTAGTGGTGGAAGTGGCCATGGCAAGATGTGTTGAAAATGCAAGACACTCTGTCAACAGCCGATTTTAAGTGACCAATTACTAAACTGTGGCAAACAACACATTTTGTAGCCCTGAATTTAAACTCACATTCTAAGCTGACCACAACCTAATGATGTGCAATGTATCCAAGATAAATCTGCAGCAGAACAAAAATCATGATCGCTTTGTTCACGGTGATTAAATTTAACCTCTACGAGCAAACTTAAGACAAACGATTTAATCTAAGGGCTAAAAAGCAAACTGTCATTTTTTACTATCATCGACCACCTGAAACTATCTTCACACTGGCTACATGAGCTGCCATGTTACCAACTGATGAGGAGTCCTCATTGGCATTTCATTGCAGTTTATAAGTGACACAGTCAGATTCCAGATGAAACAAGGTTGATAGGAAGAAAAATTAGGGCAAATAAAAAAGTAGTTACGATGATGAAAATGACATTGAAGAGTATTAGAAATAAAAAAGTTACATTTAAATCAGTTAATTAAATAAAAATAATAATCAGTTTATTTTGATTAGATTTAGAAATTAAAAAATTCCACTACCTTTGATGACATTTGAACCCACAACATTCTACATGTCAGGTTCATACACTAATGATTGCCCTATGCCACAATTCTGGGTTAAGTAGCCATGTATATAGCTGGGGTGATCCAGTCGCAACAATGAATTGCAGCCTTCAAAAATTTGGCTTCATGCAGTGTCATGTGAATTTTATCTAACGTATGCTTGAATTGCATCTTGTGCGGAAGCATCCATTACTGTTTGGTTAGTGCTATCTATTAGCTTTATTGTGTATGTACGGGGGGCGGGGGGGGGCGGCAGTGTGTGCGTGCATACATGTGCGTGTGTGTTTCTTTGTTTGTTGTGCTTATCATGTGTGATGAAATACGAAATAAAAGTGCCAGGCGCATGATTAGGGATCCAAACACATCAAGAAAAAAAGCCGGACAATAAACTGGAAGTGAACCAACAAACTACTGTGGCAGTTTGACAACAGTGAATGGTTCTTGCGTGACATTGAGCACTCTGATTGGAGGAAACCCGTGCCAATATGTTAAGTGTCAACTATCAAGTAATTTTAATCTGACTACAGTGATTTCAATATCATCCACTTAAAATTTGTGGAGCATTTTTTTCCTGAGTTGATTTGAAAAGGAGCTATAAATGCTCCTTGTGTTAAAACTGTTTGGATATCTTTAAATAATAAAGAAATTTAATTTATTTTAGAAAAATTGATGTATTTTGGCCATTATGTTGCTTTTGTGTGGCTTGGTGGTTGAGTGGTTAGATGTCATATGACAAATCTAAAGGTTCTGGGCTTGATTCTCAGTTGGTCCAAGGGATTTTTTTCTGTCACCTCACTTCTTTCACCTCTGTTGATTTATATAAGTGAAAAAGAAAAGTTTCACTGTCATCTGGAGTTCACTGGCTAAGTCAGATCACAGGGCACAGAAAGGCAAGGGCATACTATCTTCAACAGGACCATGTCTAGTAAAGCACTACAGTGTTCCAACAAGCCTTTGCATTGATGATAGTTTTACTGTTATGACTGTGAAAAATTGTGAGTTAAAGGCATTGTTTTAAATATAAGAATTGCTCTGAATTTAATATGATATATTTCTTTTTTTGTTTGCATTCTTGCACCTTCTGAAACCTAAAGAGTTGATTAATGTATGCTGAGCCCAATCTGGAACTTCATTAAGAGCCTTGCTGAGCGAGGTGGTGCAGTGCTTAGTACACTGGGCTCACATTCAGAAGGATGAGGCCTCAAATCCCCATGTGGACATTCAGAGTGAGGTTTTGTTATTTCATCAAATCAGTTGATCCAAATTCTGGTATGGTCTCTTTGAAATTGGTATGGCTGATTTCCTTCTCTTTCCCTCCTTAGTCTGAATTTATGCTCCATTTCCAGCAGAGTCATTGTTGATGGGACATTATATTCTTAATCTTCCTTCAGCAAGATCTTTCAAAAGACTGGAACCCATGTAACAGACTCACCAAAATCTTTCTGCCCTTTTATAGTTTGTTGTTTTGTTGTTACTTCTGCTGCTGCTTCAGCAGTGGAGGTTTGAAATATTACTTTCACATTTTTCAGCAGAATGATTATTTGCAGTGATTAAAAAATGCAGAATATGTGTCATGTCCTAACACAGGGTAGAGGGAAGACAGGGGGTTACAGATCAGACTGCAATTTCTGAATGATAGGTATCAGATGCAGAAAGACAAACTTCCAGTGAAGACAGCGCCAAGCACTGTTACAAAGCCCCTATGAGAGGCACAGATTTTAAAATTGATAGGATGCCTGCAGCTGGAGGCTCAAGGATACTCAGGGATTTGATTAACACTGTTTATTAGCAATGAAACCAACTACTACATTGACGGCTCATTCTGAACATTAAAAAAAGCCAAGGGCGCAACTGGTTGCCCAACAGAAATCAGTGTCTGAGACCATGGAGTGAGTGCTGACAGGACCAGCGAACACTAGCAGCATTTTAAGTACAATCTATGAGAGCAGCACTCCAAGTGAGGGAGACAGACTTGTTGCAGCTTACTGAAACTGGCAACAAGTGACACGGAGTTGGCACCCCAGTGAGCTGAGTGAGAGCTCTGAATGAATACAAAAACATGGGTTTTTAAAAACATGGGTTTCTTATAGTCAGCTCACCAATCCACTGGCACTTTATAAGCTTAAGCCAATCTGACAAGTGACTCTGCACCTCCAGGACGCCTCTGCCCAGCCACATTCAGATTCCTCCCCCTTCTCCTTCTCAGTAAATATGGATGTATCAGGATTTTACATTAACACACTCCAGGTTTGGTATCAACTGTGTTCAGCTGGAAGCCAGATGTCATTGCCCTTCCTCTTGTGGCCAGCAACAACAGTGTTTTGCATCACTTGGCTCTGCCCAGAGGCCCTTCATGAGTGAGGACCACTGTCATAGCACTCTAACCAGTACAAATCCACAGATGTTGCAGTTCTCAGGAGGAGGTATGAAGCTTTCTGCATCTATTAAGATGCATCTTTTTGTGAGCACCTTCTACTGTGATGCCTTACAATAGCGTCTAGACAGTGGATCGAGTTACCCGTTAACTCTCTGAAGTGAAACATCTCCCCCTTTAACAGCTGCCCAGAGCATCTGCAATTCACAGAACTCTAGCATTGCTGTTTACCTCTGATAACCTAAACGCAACCACTTTTGCTTTGTGTGTCTGATTTGCTATCTTGGAGTTCCCTTTCTTGCTTCCAACAGCCTTAAGCTTAATGATATACAAGTTGTTATTTTGTCAATATGTGACATACCTTTAAAATCATACATATGTTACCTGAAAAAGTTCAAGTGTAAAAATGCCCCCCTCCAACCTTTAACATTATACATATGTTGCATGAAACAGTTCGAGCGTAATAACACTCCCTCCAAAAATTGGTTGTGATGACAAAACTGATAAGTGGTATAGCCAAGGTCTAGGTTAGGCTGGAAGGAGACAATTTAGTACAAGATAGTGATAGGAAATAAGGATAATGTGGATATGAAACAAAGGTGGTTGTAAGAGATTAAACTACAGAATGGCCAAAGGCCTTTGTTTAATGCACTTTTGTTATATGTAATTAAACCTGCAAGATAAACTGAGAAAAACAGTGTTACAGAATAGACAAGTCTCCAACAAGTATTTTATAGCATATTTTGTATATAAACTATGACAAATGCATTGTTACTGTCTGTACCCTTGCAGCATTATAAAATGATAGTAAATAAATAGTGGCAATTAAGATTAAGAATTTTGTTGAAGGGGATGTGTTTTTAAAAAACTGCGAGTTCACTGATATTAACTGTATTTAATTCAAACTGCAGAAATACTACTGACACAGCTTAGTAACCTTCTCCAGATATTAGAAACTAAATGAAACAGTTTCAAACTGATGGAGGACGTTCAGAAATTCATTAGAAGAGTTTGTGTTCTCACGTGCTATTTACATTTAAAATCATATTGTGACATTAAAAAAAAAAGAAACAACCTCTTTCTTGATATGACAGACTCACCTATTGCAAGATAAAATTTTTTCTAACATTACTGAAGAATGGTGCCATGTGTTTGAGATTTGAATAAACTAAGTAAGAATTTCAAAAAGGCCCTATTCCACTAAGCAATTATCATTGTAATTTGTTTCCTGATGTTCAGTCTACGTTCAGCTGAAAACCAAATGAGATGGAGTGATTAAGGTATTGGACTTCTATTTGGGTGGAATGGGGGTTCCATCTGTCCCTATCCCATCCTTGTCTAATACAATATTGTGCTCCAAGTATTAATGACCTTTTTACCCGTAGGGTGTTAAGGCTTATTCTTCCTTCCTCACTTCATGCTACAATCTATTGAAGCACCTTTCTGCAGTTGTTATTTGCCTGAGCCTCCACACAACACCTATGTCTCTCACCATCTCCACTAATTCTCTCTCTCTCTCTCTCTCTCTCTCTCTCTCTCTCTCTCTCTCTCTCTCTCTCTTTTTTTTTTTTGTAGACCCCCCCCCCCCCCCCCCACCACCACCACCATACCCCTCTGACAAGAACATACTGGAACATACCACTGTTTCAAAATTGCACATAGGTTGAAGTTGTGATATTTCTTGCCCACTTTTCACCCTTGTTAAATTATGTTCAGTAAGTACTTAAATGGGTACAGCAAGTAGTCCAGTGGAAGGCATTATGGTTTGAATATTACAAGTATTTGATCATCAGTTGCCCACACCCCTCCATTCCAATGGCTTGTGTTGTGGTATCTAAATTATAACAAATGCTACGAACATTGAATATTTGCTATTGCTGGAATGTGTGAAAACTTTTTACTTGGTTATTATGACTGTGTAGATGAAACAGCAAGCAATAAATATATTTTATAGTTCAGATAGGGACTTTTCAATTTGATTTGTTCTACATGAAAATTACCTCCATAATATACGTAGCTGTGTCCCTTTCTGCTACAGGAATGTGAAACAGTTATGGTGGTATTTGGGTCACATTGTTGTGTGATAGGTGCCAAGGATGCAGAGGACTAGATGAAATGTAATCTCTACACCGATCCAGATGAAGGTTGAAATTGCTCTGTTAATGGGACAATAGATATTTCTGCCAATCTTTTCAAAACTAATATAGTGCTCTTTTCTTTTGTTCTCTCTGTAAAGTTCTGGAACAGTCACATAAAGTTAAAGAAAGGGAGAGATTTGTAATGCATTTCCAGACCAATTTAAAATGCTGTTCTAATTCGTTGATTAACTCGCCTCCTTTAAAGCTCTAATGGCTGTATGATACTATGTTAAGAAAATTTGTCATCCTTGCCTGTTCCTAAATTCTTTTATAGTTTTGATCAATTACTATTTTTCAGTTGCATGATCGACTTCATTGACAGTTAAAGTGATTTGAGAACCTGATAAAGGTCTCTGCTGGCTGCTAGATACTTTATATGTTAACTGCCCATGGGCACCTTCATAAAAAGACTGCTGGGAGCTCAACACTATTTTCTCAGTAGGTTTTTGCTCTAGCACTTTCATCTTGAATTAATTGGTCATTTGATTGTGCTTATTTGATGTACCATATCGTGTAAGTTCTCCAGCTTGTCTCTCAGTGTGGACATTGAGGTTGCAAAGTAACATGTAATTCTTTATAATGTCCTTCCTTTATGACCCTTCTTGCTACATGTGCCAGCGATACAGAATTGTTGTTTTTGGATGATTGAAATTATATGCAGCAATTATTTGATGATTGTTCTTCACTAGGATGGCCTCTGAGTATGTATTTGCTCCAGATGACCGTTTCATTTCCTAATGCGCACATTGTTAGTGGAAACAGGCATTTTCATCTTGCCTAAGAATTTGTACAAAAATATTGGCAGTAAGCCCTATAAGGCACTAGGCAACCTGTCTGTGGCAGCCAATAAAACGGTGATGTTTCATCATAGGCTGTGTAGCTAGGATATCCTGGCTGCAGCAGCCATTATAACATATCTGATTACATGGAAGACATGTGTCTCCCCACAGCCATTTACGAACAGGGTGTCTTGTGAGAATGTATGAGGCTGTCTTCAATCTCGGTGCACTTGACGAAGTAGCCAGACCTTGTTTGCAACCCAAAACAAAATGTATAATGACGTTCGAGACTGATATTTTCTGTAGTTTTTTTGTTTCACTGCTGTTGAATTTTTTTAATTACTCATGTCCTCGTCTGTTCGATCATTATTAGTTAATGCCATAAATCTTTGGTGTTACTAGTTACCATGGAGTTTTGCATGAACAAATACTTTTGATATGAAAAAAGAAATAATTAAACTGTGACAATCAACATTTTACCCCCAAAACCTTCAGTTATTTTCAAATATTATTAGCAATAAACTATCATTTTTGTCTTTGTTTATATTCACCTCAAATGATTAACAGTTTTTCTTGTGGAGTTATACAAATTTACGTAAGAGTATCAGTTCCCATAATAGAATAAATTTGTTATGTTTACTAAAAGGTTATCAAATGATTTCACTGACATTCAAGTATAGTTAAAAAAAACATACAGAGTAGCTTTGAAGATCCTTAAAATAATTTTAAAATAAACCCTTAGTGTGACCCACCATTATTAGGCATGAACTCAATTTTTTGAGACAAAATGTAAACAGTTATGACATCTTCCATGTCTATCTGGCTCAGCTGATTGGTTACAACTGATCATCAGCTGGCTGCTAAGTCTTATTTCAGCTCTCAGCCATGCTGCTTAGTGTGTTATAGCTCTAAATTGGAACACTTTTTTTTAAGCAATGAAATTAAAGGCACTTGTGAGCCACATATCCCCCTTCCCACTCTTATCCTCAGTACCATTACCACTGTTTCCATTCCAAAATTTTTGTTTACTGAGATTTCATAAGAATTGCTACATTTTGCATGAGTATCTCAGTGATGGAAGACATCATCATGGACTACCAGTCAGTATGATATAGGGTTAATGACACCCTTGCATTACCTGCTTCATGGTTCACCAATTATAGTTGGTCATTAATTTCTAGAATGTTATAGATCTATATCCATTCATTTAAAGATACATTTTGCTCATTGCTTTTCAGCTTCTAAATGCTTCCACATTACGAGTTCTGCAATTGTCTTTCGAAAAGTAATTGTGTATAAGACTTTCATTTCATTGATGTACTGATATAAGGTGTTCTGTTACTGAGAAAAATTCTGTGAAAAGTATTAATTAGGTACCAGTGTCTCTTGTATCCTATTATACAAAATTTTATTTGTCAAACATGATTTATTTGATCACACATTTAACTTTTGCAATTTTTTGAGAATTATAGAATTCCTCAGACACTTATCTGCATGAAGTATCCTGTACACGTTGTTCCTTATGGTATTTCTGAGATCCTGATGTACATTTGGTCTGAGCCTGTGGTAATAATTATTTGTCTCCCACCGTCTGGAATCCTTATGGATTGAGGTGGTGAAGTAGCTAAGGCACTGGACTCATATTCTGAAATAGTGTAAAAATCTTCATCCATCATCTCGATTGAAGTTTTGATGTGACACACACAAAGCCATTACAATATTTGTGTGTGTGTGTGTGTGTGTGTGTGTGTGTGTGTGAGAGAGAGAGAGAGAGAGAGAGAGAGAGAGAGAGAGAGAGAGAGAGAAAATACAACTGATGAAAAACCTATCTAATTGTGAAGCCTTTCATCATCGAGCACATTTTTTTATTTTCAAAGATGAAATGATCTTCATCATTGTTGAAAATGTGATCATAGCATGCAACAGCATATTCCATGTCATGTTATAAAATTTGAACCCAAGTATATGTAAGAGAAGGCGTTAGTGATAAGATTTTTCTAATGAAAATGTGACTTTTTGCATGACGCCCAATGTGTAGACATGGGATCAAGCAGTCAGCGGGCATGCAGGCAGCCTGTGCTCCCATAGTGTGGCAAAGCGCACAGGAGTGAGAGGACCTTGCATGTATAAAGTGAGTCTGCTTATATGTTCATGGGAAAATGTAATGGATTCACAAAGAAGAGCTCAGTGAGTGTAAATTCTGTTATAATGTTTGGCTCAGCAACAACAACAGATGCCAGTCTGTATGCAAGTTATTGGTTTGAAGCTACAATATTCCATTTTTCTTTCTGTCTGTGTCTAGGATGCCTTGTAAAGGCGTTCCGTCTGTTTTGAATAGGTGCATAGTGCTGTTACTTAGGGCAGCAATGGTTATTTAGTGTTATGAAACTCACTGAGTCTGAATATGGGAGCTTTACAGAATAACTTTATTATTTATTGTAAATTTTTATAGTTAATGTACTTTGCAATTTATGCTGAGAAAGAAAGAATGAGATCAATGGTAATTCTTGACTGAAACAGGTAACAGGAAAAGTTCTGAATTTTTTTTCTTTGTGATGTTCTGTTTTTTATTAGACATATATGAAATTTCACTTTATTGTATTAAGTAAATATTACTATGCATTGTCTATGTAGAAAATGAGATTTCCACTCTGCAGCGGAGTGTGCGCTGATATGAAACTTTCTGGCATATTAAAACTGTGTGCCAGACTGCGACTCGAACTCGGGACCTTTGCCTTTCGCGGGCAAGTGCTCTACCGTCTGAACTACCCAAGCACGACTCACAACCCGTCCTCACAGTTACTGGGAGAATTGAAGCTGTGAGGACAAGTCGTGAGTCTTGCTTGGGTAGCTCAGATGGTGGACCATTTGCCCACGAAAGGCAAAGGTCCTAAGTTCGAGTCTCGGTCCAGCACACAGTTTTAATCTGCCAGGAAGTTTCATTGTCTATGTACTTGTACTGCCATGTCTACCATATGTTACTATAGGCTTTGTCTACAGAGTGTAAAAATTTATCTTCTTTCTTTGCACTTCACATTTATTTTTTCTACTCCCTTTGTCAGTTTTGCTTTACAGTCCAAAGCACACAAGAAATCAGTGTTTTGAGTTTGGTCCATTCAGAACATCCTTCCAAAGACTTTAAAGGTCAGTTCAGAAACTTCAATTTGTGTTGATGATAAAAGTATTCTAATCAAGGTCCAACCCCAACTTACAAGACACAGCTCAGCCTTTAGCCGAACAGGCATACAGCTGGTTCACAGCAAACAGTTTGTCTGAATCACATAAAGTCTCTTATTATGCAGTTTCAAACTAGCAAAAATGACTTGCTGGCACCAAGATTAGACATTATCATACACTAAATGAAACCCTGTGTGTGAAATGAAATGCCTTGGTGTCCAACTGGGTAACAAGTTCAGATTGAGTAAACACATAGTAAAGTAAAAGAGGGTGGCATTTTCCCCACTTCTGTTATATTTATGCTATTTGTTCATGACTAGTTTCTACCTGTTGGGTCATTTTTGAGCCATTTTTCTGTATAAAAGAGAGCACACTATGTTAGCTCTGCAAATACAATTAAAATAACATGGAAAAATATAAATAAAATATTAAATTACAATTCAGCTCCTAGCAGTATCTCTGTGAGTTGACTTGAAGACAAGGGTGTTGGCTGATTTAGCTTATTGCCACTCTGTCTTGTCTTTTATATATATATATAATCTCCTTCTGCAAAAAAATATAAGAATTAGAGACAACTGTACAAAACTTTTTTGAACGCGCTTTGTAGAACTACCACCTTGGACACTGCAGCTGAAACAAATGACGTGTTTATTCAGCTGAAGCAAGTAGTGAGAATATTGTGTAAAGTAGCAAACGACACGTCATGCAGAGATTTCTTTGAGGATATTGAAATTGTGACATTAATTTCGCAGTACATGTACTCCTTAATTGTGTTTGTTGCTGATAATAAAAACCAATTACTGGAATTAGCTCAGTCAAAACAAGATAAAAAAAATTTATGTAGACTTTGTGTCCTTTTATAGTATTCACAGTGGAATTCGCTATCCTGGTGCAGAGGCATTCAACAAGCTCCCATTTGTGTAAAGCAAGAAATTGGTAATTCCTACCAATTTTCACAAAAAAATTAATAACATTTTTTGTTAGCCACTCTTACTACAAATTATCTGATCATTTACGTGCAAGGATTGAAAATTTCTTTTTACTACGTGACAAGTAAAAATTTTCACTGCAAAGTTGCTTGACAAGTTGTAATGTATTGGGTACAGGCCTCTGTTGTTACAGATGTAGGTCACTTTTCTTTAAAAATGCAAATGCAATCAAATGAGTATTAAGATACCAATAGAAGATAAACATTAGCTTTATAATACAGTATAACCTAGGAAGCAGCAGCTTTTTTCAGAGTAGCAGCTTTCCTTCTAGTTTTCAAGGTTATAAGTAGCTGACCTATGCACAGATTGTATTAAGTAGTATAGCAATAGTTTATTGTTAATATAACGTACAGATTAAGTTTGTTATTTACTTCTCTTTTTTTAATGTATGGTCTTGAAGACCCACTTTCTTGATGGTATTCACGAAACAAAATGATTGAATGAATGAATGAATGAATTGTGTTCCGTACTTAACAGTTCTTTACAGGGTGGAGTTTCACATACCATAGGTTAGTTAATTTAAACATTGCGTATTTGTTCATGTTTGGAACATGATTTTTCTAGTGCACTTGCAATTACCTAGTTCCAGACTCTGAGGTTCTCAGGATCTCTTATGAAATTTGTAGGCTTTTCCAGCTACATATTAAAGACAGTACTGCATGAAAGCATTAGGTTGATTTAAATCAAGTTACAGATATATTTCATTTCTGATATCAAGCTTATTGCTAGCATTGCAGTGTCTTTCATAGCTGAATTTGCAACAAACTATCGAATACAGAGTAACTGAAGCATATAGCGTGTAGAAGTGATTATTCTGTCATGTAGATATATTACCTTGTGCCCGAGATTCTCATTTATTTTCTCATGCCTATAAAAAGGACTGTTCAAAAATATCAAAGGGTTTTCTACAACTTTTAACTGAAGTTGACAAATTTATTTGATTACTTTGATTAGTTGTCTGTTACAATGTTGAAATTTCTGTTAATCACAGAATCATTAGGAAACTTTTTTGGCAGGTTACCAACTGTGGATATGAATGAATAGTGAACTTATCTTTTGTGTTTTGATATTCTCAGAAAGAAAATAATTTTAGGTTTGCTCTTGAACAGGTCTGTCTTGTGACATTTTAAGTGATCAGATCTATCTGTAGTAGTTTTTAATGTTGCTTGTAATACATGTAATTAAGTGAATGATTTCAAGATACTGTTTTAAATAATGGAAACATGACTGGTCCAGTATTGATAGTAAAGAAAATGTTAGAGATTGAAACAGGCATTATGGTTCTCTTTATGTCATCCTGACTGGCGTGATGCAAAAAAGTGGACTCTCACATTCCATTTGTCTTGAACTAGCATAAGTCTACATCAGTCATGTTGAGCCATATGGTGACTGAAATAGTTTCTTATGGGCACTATACCTGGTCACACTTACTTGACTGGTTTTGATTGAAGGATATACATCATACATTTAATGGAAAAATAAACCGTCACATATGAAATTACATCCAAAGAATCTTGTAAAGGTCAGTCAGATGCATTTTTGTTAACTGAGTGCTGTAACAAAATACATTTTAAAAAAACAATTAAAACATGTGAGAGGTTTCTTTGCAATGTTAATCTTTCATTGCTTGTCACATTTGACACACATCCTCCTTGTTTTACCTCCAACTTGTTTTATGTATACAGTTTGAAGAAATGTTATCAGAATCATTAAGTTCCAATCATATTTTTCACACATCCAACTGGTATTTTTGTACATTAATTCTGTCATCAATTTGTGCACATAACCAACTAAAATTCATGGTTTCTCTTTTTGTTTTTACTGTCCTTGTAGACTATTGTCTTTCATCTCTATTTTGATACCAAAATCTAAAGCATTCATTTTGTTTTTCTACATTAGTAGTTTCCTTTGTATGTCATATTTATCAGGCTTTTTTCCCCATAAGTGGAAGAGTGCAACTTTCAGTTAATTTTCAAAGTTCAAGTGATTTGTCTTTTTATCATAGATATTGGCACTGGTGTGTAATAACTACCAGCCCTAAGTGCTTGTTTTAAGTTTACTAATTTTTTCCATTTCTTGACAACTCTGACACACTCAGTGATGTAGTTGTTAGAGTAAAGGACAAGGACAGTGTTCTGCTCATGGGTGATTTTAATGCCAGGATTGGAAATCGAACAGAAGGGTATGAAAAGGTTATGGGTAAATTTGGAGAGGAGATGGAGGCCAACAGGAATGGGAACAACTCTTGGATTTCTGTGCCAGTATGAGCTTAGTAATCACAAACTCCTTTTTTAAACATAAGAACATTCACCGGTATACTTGGGAAGGCAGGGGAACCAGATCTGTCATTGACTATATAATAACTGATCAGGAATGCAGGAAGGCTGTGAGGGACACACGTGTATTCAGGGGATTCTTTGATGACACTGATCATTATTTAATCTGCAGTGAAATTGGGATTGTGAGGCCAAAAGTGCAGGAGGTCAGGTCCATATGTAGGAGGATAAGAGTGGAGAAACTTCAGGATAAGGAAATCAGGCACAAGTACATAACAGCGATCTCAGAAAGGTACCAGTTAGTTAAATGCAGTCAATTACAGCCATTGGAAAAGGAATGGACAAGGTACAGGGACACAGTACTAGAAGTGGCTAAAGAATGTCTTGGAACAGTAGTGTGTAAAAGTAGGATGAAGCAAACATCTTGGTGGAATGACACAGTCAAGGCAGCCTGTAAAAGGAAAAAGAAGGCGTATCAAAAATGGCTACATACTAGAACTCAGGTAGACAGAGAAAGTTATGTTGAAGAATGAAACAAATCCAAACAGATAATTGCAGCATCCAAGAAGAAATCTTGGGAAGACTTTGGAAACTGGTTGGAGACTAAGGGTCAAGCTGCAGGAAAACCATTCTGGAGTGTAATTAGCAGTCTTCGAAAGGGAGGTAAGAAGGAAATGACAAGTATTTTGGACAGGTCAGGAAAACTGCTGGTGAATCCTGTGGATGCCTTGGGCAGATGGAGGGAATATTTTGAAGAGTTGCTCAATGTAGGTGAAAATACGATCAGTAATGTTTCAGATTTCGAGGTAGAATGGGACAGGAATGATGATGGAAATAGGATCACATTTGAGGAAGTGGAGAAAATGGTCAGTAGACTGCAGTGCAATAAAGCAGCTGGGGTGGATGAAATTAAGTCGGAACTCATCAAATACAGTGGAATGTCAGGTCTTAAATGGCTACACAGGATAATTGAAATGGCCTGGGAGTCGGGACGGGTTCCATCAGACTGGACAAAAGCAGTAATCACACCAATCTTTAAACATGGAAACAGAAAAGATTGTAACAACTACAGAAGTATCTCTTTAATCAGCGTTGTGGGTAAAATCTTCTCAGGTATTGTTGAAAGGAAAGTGCGAGTATTAGTTGAGGACCAATTGAATGAAAATCAGTGTGGGTTTAGGCCTTTTAGAGGTTGTCAGGACCAGATCTTTAGCTTACGGCAAATAATGGAGAAGTGTTACGAGTGGAACAGGGAATTGTATCTATGCTTTATAGATCTAGAAAAGGCATATGACCGGGTCCTTAGGAGGAAGTTATTGTCTGTTCTACGAGATTATGGAATAGGAGGCAAACTTTTGCAAGCAATTAAAGGTCTTTACATGGGTAGTCAGGCAGCAGTTAGAGTTGACGGTAAATTGAGCTCATGGTTCAGAGTAGTTTCAGGGGTAAGACAAGGCTGCAACCTGTCTCCACTGTTGTTCATATTATTTATGGATCATATGTTGAAAACAATAGACTGTCTGGGTGAGATTAAGATATGTGAACACACAATAAGCAGTCTTACATATGCGGATGACCTAGTTGTGATGGCAGATTCAATTGAAAGTTTGCAAAGTAATATTTCAGAGCTGGATCAGAAATGTAAGGACTATGGTATGAAGATTAGCATCTCCAAAACAAAAGTAATGTCAGTGGGAAAGAAATATAAATGGATTGAGTGCCAAATAGGAGGAACAAAGTTAGAACAGGTGGACGGTTTCAAGTACTTGGGATGCATATTCTCACAGGATGGCAACATAGTGAAAGAACTGGAAGCGAGGTGTAGCAAAGCTAATGCAGTGAGCGCTCAGCTACGATCTACTCTCTTCTGCAAGAAGGAAGTCAGTACCAAGACTAAGTTATCTGTGCACCGTTCAATCTTTCGACCAACTTTGTTGTATGGGAGCGAAAGCTGGGTGGATTCAGGTTACCTTATCAACAAGGTTGAGGTTACAGATATGAAAGTAGGTACTAGTAGATGGGAACAATGGCAGGAGGGTGTCCACAATGAGGAAATCAAAGAAAAACTGGGAATGAACTCTATAGATGTAGCAGTCAGGGCGAACAGGCTTAGATGGTGGGGTCATGTTACACGCATGGGAGAAGCAAGGTTACCCGAGAGACTCATGGGTTCAGCAGTAGAGTGTAGGAGGAGTCGGGCAGACCAAGGAGAAGGTACCTGGATTCGGTTGAGAATGGTTTTGAAGTAATAGGTTTAACATCAGAAGAGGCACCAATGTTAGCACTGAATAGGGGATCATGGAGGAATTTTATAATGGGGCTATGCTCCAGACTGAATGCTGAAAGGCATAAACAGTCTTAAATGATGATGATGATCTTGACAACTGCAGGGAAATAATTTTAGTCTTAGTTTTCTCCTGTCCTTGTAAACAAGGAAATTATATGTTTGCCTCTCATCAAGACTTTAAATAAGGGCTATTGAAACAATCCTCATATCATGTTTCCAGTAAAGTGCCAGAATACCAATCGTCCAGTACACAATATGAGAAGCTTGCTCGTGCTAATTACATCTTCCGGAATTTTAGAATTGTTTGATTAAAAATTTATCCTACTTTGTGTCATTGTCATTAGAGACAGTTTTGTTATAACTGAAGTGCACCAATCGTGAGCAACATTTGACACCTTTTTCACAAATTATCTGGTCAAATAAAATTATAGCAAAAATATAAAATTAGTTATATTACATATCCAGTATTTTGAAAGCTATTGAAATATTTTCATTGTATGCATTGGCCCAGGATGGTAACTGAGAACTATTGCATGTTTTCGGGTAAACATTGAGATGCTTCAGGGTTTTTTCATTTAATAAGCAAATTTAGCAGTATATAATTTCTGAGAAATTTCTAAATTTTGAAAGTTTTATAGTGTAAATATTGTTTTTTCGTCATAATTGTGACTGTGAAATAAAAAAAAAAAAAAAACTTCAAATTGTATCTAGTAATGATCTGCTCAGTTATTGATTGGTTATTTTTAGGTATTGTTCCAGACGACTTCAAACAGTAAGTTATACATTGGCAGTCTAAGTGACTTTCATTAAATGTCGCTCTACATTTCAAAGTGACACAGATATGTGACACTATTTTTCAGCATAGTCACCAAGATGAGGGCCAGAACGTTCTACCAATCATTCAGTTGCTCAACAATAGAAATCCACTCCGTAGTCATAGAGTCATTTGAGAACTGCTGTGTGAATGTCTTCATCGTAGAAAAATCTGCGATTACTGCAAATCTATTCCTCAGCTGCCTGAACAGTTGTATGAAATAGAGGATGGGAAATGAAAGGGAAAGGGTTTCATATAAATATAGACACCAGCTGTGTCATCACAAGAGATGTCTGTGCTGTTAGACATGTCCGACATAACAGACACTAGTTAAATGTATTCCTGGACATTTTCGTATGTGGTCGATGTCAGTGGCCTTCCTTCTTGGTCAGCATTACATATGTCTGTGCAGCCTTGGTCTAACTCTTGGACCCATATCACTATGGCTGGATGTGACAATGCATTTGTTCCTTATGCTGCCAGAATTTCATGGTGAATCTGTGAGCAATTTAGAAATTTTGCCCACAAGAACCATATTGTCGTATGTACAGCAGCTTTGGAGGACATTTCCAGTTGCCACCTCATTTCGCTCCCACACTGTGATGCCTGTTGTCCACACCGCAGCAGAACTGTGCCTGCAGGAAATCTGAAACATGTATTCTCTTGTGACAATGCACTCCTCAAGTTGAACAATGGTCTTAGGGTTTGATGACTTAAGTAAATTACTTCTGATGTCCTTTCATAGTTAGATTATATCCAGTTTCATTGTCAAACAGTAAAATTTGCTGTTGACATGATTT
The DNA here is from genome assembly GCF_021461395.2 of Schistocerca americana. Taxonomy (NCBI): domain Eukaryota; kingdom Metazoa; phylum Arthropoda; class Insecta; order Orthoptera; family Acrididae; genus Schistocerca; species Schistocerca americana. Next base: position 651,350,625 of record NC_060130.1, on the reverse strand, counting down.
GTATTAGTGACTACTAGTACATGATAGTGTTGATTTGGATGTCTCATTGAATGACAGATGTGTGTCTTCTCTTTCTGAAAGTTCAAATGTCTCTGCCTAGCAATTCTTGTCAGATGAGTCCAGGCTGTAATCCCTGGTTTGAGAATAGAATAGTGTTTGGAATGAATCTCCTATGCTGCATTCACTAAACAGTAAGTAGTTGGAAATGTGAATTCCACATGCTCTTCAGTCATTTGCTTCAAATACTTTTCAATAACAATAACCTCCTCTCTCTCTCTCTCTCTCTCTCTCTCTCTCTCTCTCTCTCTCTCTCTCTCTCTCCCCCCCCCTCCCTCCCTTCATCCCTCCCCCTCTCTCCCTCCCCCTTCCTCCCTCCCTCTCTCTCTCCCTCTCCCCCTCCCCCTCCCCCTCCCCCTCCCTCCACCCCCCCTTTGTGTGTGTGTGTGTGTGTGTGTGTGTGTGTGTGTGTGAGAGAGAGAGAGAGATAGAAGAGAGAGAGAGAGAGAGAGAGAGAGAGAGAGAGAGAATGCATGTGATTGGGTGCACACTAGTGGAGTAGTAGTAATATCGTGGTTGTGGGGCTGTGCATGAAATAGTCTCTTCAGTGATGTTGCAGACACTGCTGTTAAGGGATTATGAGGTGGTTGCTATCGATTGGACAATGAGCTGAATCTCATAATAAATATATATTGCTGTGAGCCGTACTGCATGCAGCATGGCAGCGCAGTTAGCATCGCTCACTGGTGTGCTGTAGGTCAGCAGTTCAAACCCAACAGCCAGCAATTATTTATTATTTACCATTTACTCATTTCTGGAAGGTTTTCAAAATTTCTTTGTAATGGTTGTGTATTCTGGAATATTCAGTGTTTGTATAAATAGCAGCATTCTCTGTCCAAGAGCTCAGTGCTGTTCTGGCTCTGTGTTGGTGTTCATAATAAACATGATTTCATTGCTAAGAGCTGTACTTCATTGACTACTCTGCATTTAGACTTGGACTTGATGTTGTTGTGGCATGATTGTTTGTGTAAGAGGAGACGTACAGCATCTTATGGCAGCCAGAACTGTCGGACCGAGTAAACAAGAGATGGCAGCCATGTCAACCTCGTACATCAGGAAGTAATAGAGAATGTTGAAGAAGAGGTGTACTGACTTTGAGCACCAATCTCTGCCACCGGTAAAATACATCAGGAAAAATGGACTTTGCCAAATCAGACTTGTGCCACAGCCATCAAACGACAATCCAGCACTTGACCAAAGTAGGTACAACCAAGTCCTCCAACATGTATAATGCCCTGTAGAAGAACAGACATTTGGAGTTGGGAAAAACACACTTGTATGTGCCCACTATAGATGCCATTGACACACTATATGCTATTGCAGATAAATAAGAAAAGTTTTTGACAGCTAGTAGCTGCCATATGTCAAATATTGCAACAGTTCTATTAACGCCAATAAAGTACAGATGATTATAGTCTACTTGGCATACCCTGGATGAGGTAGCTCCCCAGTATCTGTAGCCATTCCCCATTGTTGTATAGAGGTATCAGCACCTCACCTGCCCTCCAAATGCAGGAATATGAAGTGAGGTGGCCATCTGTAGACGTCAGGCTGCCACAAATGAAAATCCTTCTTGAATGAAATTCAGGAAATCTGGTTGATGATGCCACCATCAGCGACCAACCTGTCCAGGGGCTAGTATACTCAAGGGCCTGCTTTTCTGTAATTTCAAATACTTTATTGTTGCCAGCTAAAGCAGACTGTGTTCTGTGATGTGAAAGTGATTGTGCTGAGATTTGCAAATGGTAAAACACTATATCATCAATGGGAATCGTCCACCATTTAGCCCTTGCTCGTCTAACGTGTCACTGGCTGAACAGTGGAACAGTGGATAATCCAGGAGGAAGTGGAGAACTTGTGGAGAGATGTCATTGAACCTTCAGAGTTCTTGGTCCTTATAAAAAAGAAGCATGGCACATGGCATTTCAGCATTGACTATCGATGACTGGAAAAAAAAAAGTCACAAGAAAAGATGCCACCCACTGCTGCGCATTGATGACACCCTAGACTGGTTGAAAGAAGCAAAGTATTTCTCAACAATGGATATGGAGACAGGCTACCTGCAGATCAAGGCTGATGAGGCTGACGGGGAAAAGACTACCTTCATAACTCCTGATGACCACTATGAGTTTGAAGAGTTGGAGTATGTAATGTTCCAGTCAGCTCCAAACATATGATGGACAACCTGCTTCGACAACTTAACACCTAGGCCACCAGAAGATTATCTTGAATGGTGGTCAGATTGCAGGCCTCCACCTGAATTTGAAAAAAAAGTCCTCTTTACTGCCCAAGAAACAAAAATTGTGGTGTATCTATTCAATGGTGATGGTGTCTGTCTTGATCCAGAGACGTGTTCTCCAAATAAGTACCTACGACTGTCAATTCATAAAGGACTTTCGTACTAAGGTATGTCCCTTGCAAGAACTACTGCAGGGAGTCACCAAATTTTCCTGGAACGAGGTTTAAGAAAGATCTTTCTTTATCCCCAAGGAGGCACTAACATCATCTCCAAGTCTGAGATGAACTACTCTACAGCTGAGAAAGAGTGCCTTGCTCTTGTTGGAAAGAGTACTTCGCACTTGTTGGAGCAATCAAGAAGTTCCAGCACTAGTGTCGTTGCAAACCTTTCACTGTTGTGACTAATGAACATTTTATATGTTGCCTGACTAACCTGGAGGAAGTACAGGCTGATCGAAACTGCACAAATATTCATTCAGACCTGATTAAGCTTTCAAAGTGGTACAAAGATTGGCAACTTGTTTTAAATGTTCAGAAATGTAAAATTTTGCACTTCACAAAGCAAAAGAACATAGTACCATGTGAATATAATATCAGTTAGTCACAGGAGGACTCAGTAAACTCATACAAATACTTGAATGTCGTTCTGAGTAGGGACTTGAAGTGGAGCGGTCACATAGGCTCAGTCTTGGGTGAAGCAGGTACTAGACTTTGGTTGGTTGGTAGAATACTAGGGAAATGCAGTCAGTCTGCAAAGGAGATTGCTGAAAAACCACTTGTGCAACGCATCCTAAAATGTTGCCGAAGCATGTGGGACCTGTACCAAATCTGACTAACAGAGGATATTGAATGTACACAGAGAAAGCAGCACAAATGGTCACAGGTTCCTGTGTGTTTGTGTATGTGTGTGTTTTTTACTCACAGGGGAGTGTTACAGAGATGGTGAAAGAACTGAACTGCAGACTTGAGGACAGGCGGAAACTTTCCTAAGAAAATCTACTAACAATGTTTCAAGAACCGGCTTTAAATCATGACTACAAATAAACTACAACGCCCTACATATCACTCCCATAGAGATTGTGAGGACAAGATTAGATTAATTGCGGCATGCACAGAGGCATTTAAACAACCATTCTTTTCACACTCCATACAGGAATGGAATGGGAAAAAGCCCTAATAACTGATACAGTGAAATGTACCCTTGGCCATGCTCTTCACAGTGGTTGGCAGAGTACAGATGTAGATGGATCTGTCAGGTCAACTGGTGAGATGGGCACTGAGGTTTCAGGGGTATACAAAAGCAGACACAAACACAAGGATGAGGTTGCTGACTGTCTTTCAAGGAACCTTTAGCGGAACACAGCAGCACAGATAAAATCTGAGTCATTGCCACATTAAATGATATTGCTGCTTAATAGAGCGAAGATCCAACACTGCTGAAAACCGTAGAAGCCTTGAAGTTGGAGGGGCTGACCAAAGGAGAAGTCAAATTAATAAACAGAATATTATGTAAGAGTAACTGTGACCTAATTGGGTGGAAATAGTTGCTTGTCATTCCAGTTCAATATGCAGCCACTTATCCTTATGTAATTCCACGATGTTCCAACATCTTGTCACCCAAGAGCTGTGAAAACTCTAGACAGAATCAGATGCAGGTATTACTGGCCAGGTCTCTACCAATCATTAGGTACTATGTGACACTATTATTTATCATCTTTATTATTTCTCAAGTCAACATACGTTTTTCACAACACATACTAATCTTACAGGGATAAATGAGCTATTGTTAAAAAGGTTTTTTAACCGGCTTCTGACATTACATACCAATTTTTCATTAAAACTTAGTATTTGTGGAAAATTTTAATGTAAAAGAGACTTTCAACTATCATAGGCAGAAGGGCACCATAGATGTCCAGCTCCATATCTACATTTTATGAAGATAACTTATTAATCATGGATGAGAGACTCCCTTTTGATATTATTTTATTACAAATACTGTTTTATTTCTTTTAAACTATTTATTAACTGGATAATTTGTATACAGCATTGTCGTAGATAATAATCATGTCCACTGCGATAGTCCATTATCTCTGCCCATCGTATAAGTTGACTTTTCTTAGCAAACAAACTTTCTGAATCGACAAACACATTTATCATTGTCACCTTGAATTGTGATTTACGTATTGCTGCTTTGGCCTAACATGCTTACTGTAAATGAAAATGTTTGCCGAGTTAAAGTTATAGGTTATGTGGCCCTACTGACAGTCCCTGATATCTGCCCATCGTACGAGGTAGGACAATCATTCTAAATGCAAAACACATTTTCTGGGCACACAGAAGTGTACATACAAGGGTGTATCGTTAATTCATGATTATTATTTTACGTTGTTTGGGTCATTTGTAAAGATGTTTTCTCTTCCTTTCCACAACTACCCTTATCCCAGTGGCTACACTTACTCCAAATACTGTCATTATTTAAAACTATAAAAATGTGGAAGTTTTGCATGGGTCCCTGGTCAGGGATAATTTCATGTTACGATGTCACGCACGGAATGACAGCTGTCTACTATCAACAGACAAATGGTCTCACAGAACACTTGAATAAGATTTTGGCAGATATCCTCTTGATGTACATTGCTGTTGAAGAGAGAGATTGGGATACAGTGCTAGCCATTGGGGTCAAAACGACAATGGATACACTGTTTCTGTTTCAACCAGACAATACTCAGTATGGCTACATGAAACACCTCATCACCAGGATCACAGAAGCATGACAGCTGGCTTGCATACATACCCTGTATGTCCTTGAGAATGACCTAGAGTGCTATAACAGCAAACCGTGACCAGTTAGATCAAGCCTGAGAGACTTGGTGTGGGTTTTTACACCTGTGCCAAAAATGGGACTACCAGAAAAGCCACTAAAATGCTAGTTTGGGCTGTATACTACCCTTCGTTGCTTGTTGGATGTCACATATGAAGTCAAGGATTATGACCCTTCAGCAAGAACACAGAAGCACAGAGACATCATCACGTTCTTTGTGGAGGGGTCTACATTTGACGCTGATCATAGTGAAGAGTATGTGATAACATGACCAGATCCCATGGTGTTGCCATATAGAGAGCCATTGACAAGATCTAGATCCATGGTGCTGTAATCAGCTCAAATGAAAACTTCTGAAACAGTGGATTGCTATTTCTCCAGCACAGGGAGCAATGCTGCAAGCTGTGCTGCATGCATGTTGGCATAGTGGCTAGCATCGCTGACTGTTGTGATGCAGGTTGCCAAAACCTGAACTCCAACAGTTGTTTATTACTTAGTATTTATCCTTTCTGGAAGGTTCTTGAAAGTTTTTATGTTTGTAATGTTTGTATATTGTGGAATATTCAGTGTTTGTATGAGTATCAGTACTCTCTGTCCTGGAGCTCAGTTCTGTTCTTTTCTTGCTATACATTGGTGTTCATTATAAACGTGCTTTCAGTGCTAAGAGCTATATTTCCTTGATGACCATACTTTCAGACTTGGACTTCATTGTGATAATGATGTGGCAGTATAATCTGCATTTTTCTATTTTAAATGTGTACCAGACTTGCGAGAGAGAGTTATGCCGTGGAACTGTGCAATAAAATTATTTTGGTGTTGGTGTTACTTTATGTAGCTGTTGTTTTGAATAAATGAAAAATATTTTTTTTTCTTGTAAACCACATCATTATTAGAACCTTAGTTTTTAAATCATTAAAATATGTAATAGTTCAAAATAACTCATGTTTCAAAAGTTTATTTGTAATGGGACATAAATTATGTGTAGGTGGAGAGGTGGACATTTGAAGAGGAGGAAGAAGATCGTTATTTAGGCCGAGGGTCTCGCCAAAGAAAAGAAGTTGACTACAGTGACAGTTTGACAGAAAAAGAATGGCTGAAGGTAAGTGCCCTGCTTCTATTGCTTTTTAGGAGGGGGCCATTTTCAAAAGTGAGAAAATTTGGATTTTCAAGCATAAATAAACCTATTTAAACGGGCTCTGAATTCTGTAGCATCTTTTTTGTGCCAGGCAATTGATGAAGGTGGAGAAGAATTTGAAGAAGAGGAAGAGGAAGAGGAGGAGAAGCTGAAAAAAAGGACACGTAAGAGACGAAGAAAAGTGGAAGAGGAAGAAGAGGAAGAGTCCATACCTATCCAGCCAAAGAAGCGTAAATCTTCATCTGTGTCATGCGCTGTTGACCCACAGCTTAAACGACGGATGCGAAAACTTATGAATATTGTCATCAAATACACTGACAGGTAATTTCAAAATACAACTTCATTATGTGGTAGTAAAATTACAAAATATGTCATAATATTCAGCTTAAAGCTGTACATATTACTTCAAAATAGGTTTTTTTTCCGCTTATTTTGAGGAGAAAACATAGCAATGCTGAGATTCTGAAATATGTTGTCACTGACTTTACTGTAGTCTGTTTAACAGTGACTGGAAGACATTGCATGTGCCCTGCAAAATTGTGTGTACTACAAGTAACTGTGGGGCTAATGTTCACCAATCTAAGTCCATTTCTTAGATGTTCTGGATCTTGTGCCTATTTTAGTTGAGGTTTAGAGTTCGATACTGTTGATTTTTCATTATTGTCGCAACACGATAATTTACAATGTGCAATGAATGCTACTGCAGAAATCATAGTTCACTCCTAGTGAGATGGCACAGTGGTTAACACACTGGACTCACGTTTGGGAGTTCGACAGTTCAAATCCTGTCCAGCCATTGACATTTAGGTATTCTGTGATTTCCCTTAATTGCTAAAGGCAGATGCCAAGATGGTGGCTTTGAAAAGGGCACAGCCGGTTTCCTTCACCATCCTTCCCCAATTCGAGCTTGTGTTCTGTCTCTAATAACCTCATTATTGACAGGATATGAAACTTTAATCTTCCCTCCTCCTTTCATATTTCACCACCAGGAGCTGATAATAAATACTTCTTTATTACAACCAGTTTCAGTCCTCAGACTATTATCAGGTCTCCTGTATACCAAAGGAGAATATAAATGAAATGCATTTTATACTTAGTTATTTATAAAATGCTATCTGGTGTATGCGCTCAAAAAACTCCCATAATAAGATGTCACATACTCATGTAAGACCTTTAGAATGGCTTACATGGCGATATAAAACTTACAGTGTCTATTAGCATAAAATTCAACACAAGTCACTGATGTAAAAATACGAGACACAAAGTAATGGGGTTGACTGTGTTCATATGTAAAACAAAATACGTAGGTATGATGCACATATACAGTGTTACCTGTTGTCAAGTAGTGAAATATATTACAATGTCAATAATAAAATGTACTGAACACTGTCATTCTTCCTTCTACGTATACAATCTGGTTCTAACATACTGTGTGTAGGCCCTCAGCATACTGATGACTATAGAGCTGATCACTATTATATATGTCAAACAAAAGATGATACAGGAGGTATATTAGTATGTTAGAACAAGACTGTATGTATAGGAGAAAGATTAGTAGTGTTTGGTACATTGTATTATTGACAATGTAGTATATTTTACTAGTTGGTGACAGGTAACACTGTATAAGTGCATTTTACTTCAGTATTTCGTTATATGTATGAACACTGTCAGCCCCATTACTTTATGTCTCAGGTTCTTAATTTCAGTTACTAAAGTTGGATTTTATGCTAATTGTTGCCATAGATTTTATATCGCCTTGTAAACTGTTTTAAATGCCTTATGTGAGCAAGTGACATCTTACTATGTGAGCTTTTGTTAGTGTGTACACCAGACACTGTTGTATTAAGAGTTAAATATGAAATGCATTTCATGTATTTTTCTCCTTTTGGTATTCAGGCGACATCATGATGGTCTGAGGACTGAAACTGGCCTTAATAAAAAAAAAAAAGTATTTATCATCATCTCTTGGAATATGACTTTCACCTCTCAGAATGTATGAGTGTGGAGGGGGGAGGGGGGGGGGGGGGAGGTTGTACTATAGTTAAGTTCTCATGTGAAATGTGTGTTGCAGCATGGTTGCATGCAAATCAACATTTGGGTTGATGTTTACTTCATAGTTTCAGTATTAATATTTGTCTTTAAAAAAAAAGAAAGATAAAAAAGCAATCTGTAGTATATATAGATACGTAATGCACATCCACAGGCATGTGAAAGGAGTGCCCTTATAAGTAGTAATAATTATTTTATGTGTAATTGCCAACACATTTTAAGTTGTGAATCAAGTTACTTAATTTTAAAGTCAAAGGATTTTACCATACATAATGAGAACTGTTATTTTTAACAAATATACACAGTTTGACTGAAATAAAATCTCTTGGAACACTTTGCAGTTCGCTGCAATGATATCAGAAGTATAATTAATAGTGTGTAAACCTCCTTTTCCTACTGTCACAACATTAAAGTCAGGAAAGCCCATACTTTAAGTAATTATACTTTCAAGGCAGAATTTTGTTTCAATTTTTCATGAAACAAAGAGTGTTTATTGGTGGAGTTTTGGGCAGATTGGTTTGGAATACTAACAGCACACTAATAGCAAAATGTGTTCTTAAAACAGCAATGCACTGGTAATAGATTTGTGGACAGATGCATTGTCATACTGATACTGTAAAGATCTGATCACAAACTATTACCGATGTGGGTGGACCATGTGGCTGTCTAAAATGCATTCTTCAATATTGTGTTCATTTTGACATTGACCAAAACTAATTATCCAAGCTCAAACCTGGAGAATCTGCCTGATCAAGCCTTGCTCAGTCCTACAGAACAGGCAACATAGGAACACCTGGAGTCCAAGAAAGAACTGCGGTTGGCTGATACTTGCCAAATACGTCAAACAGAAATTTATTCTAATCAGAGTTTATTTACATGTTTAACAGAGCAATTTTGTTAGCGCTCATCATGAGGTATCATGGAAATGCAAGGGGATACATTAGTAGTCAATTGTAAGTTGTCAGTGCGAGAGCAGCAGTAGACAATATATTTTGTAGCAGTGAGTGGAAGTAATTTTATCAAATCACGACTTCAGTATAAAGACAACATGTATAGTGTTTTTGAAAATATAAGGGCCATAATCACTAAAGTTAAGATGGTAATTTCCCTAATAATAATAATAATAATAATAATAATAAAATTATGGTCTATAATATATAACTGAAATTTCAGTGCAAAGTAATGTGAGATGTGTAATCTGTAATCAGTAACTTTCCTCTGAGTAATTATTTGAACTAATCGGTAAATGTAGCTGACTTTTGTTATAACGCCGGCCGGGGTGGCCAACCGGTTCTAGGTGCTACAGTCTGGAACCGCGCGACCACTACGGTCGCAGGTTCGAATCCTGCCTCGGGCATGGATGTGTGTGATGTCCTTAGGTTAGTTAGGTTTAAGTAGTTCTAAGTTCTAGGGGACTGATGACCTCAGAAGTTAAGACTCATAGTGCTCAGAACAATTTGAACCATTTTTTTTTGTTATAACTCAGTTGTTGGATTCAACTTTCATGCAAACTATCACCTTTCAACCTGACATAGACCTTTGGTGACCCTGTAGATTATTATGTTGTCACAACCTTCAGGTCCAATAAATAGCTTCCAGTAATAATACATTTTTTGGAATCACAAACTCTAAACTTTCACATTTCAGCCTGATCTAGGTCTCGGTCTACACTACAAACCAGTCTTCACCACGACCTTCTGAACAAGTAGTAAAAATATATGTGGCACCATATGTTGACTCGCAGGTCATGCATTTCCCATAAATTATGGGGTAGTGTTTATAAGTGTGCCTGATAGTGTCCAAGATATGTTTAATTGGATTCAGATCAGGAAAATTTGGTGACTGAGACATCTACGCGATTTCACTACCCTGCTCCTCAAACCACTATAGCATGATTATGCCCTTGTGCCTTGAACAGTTATTCCGCTGGTTAATGCCATTGCTATCAGGGAAGACATCAAGCATGAAAGCACGCAGGTGGGCCACAACTGTCATGGTGCTTTCGATTACTACCACAGATCCCATGTGATTGTCCCCTGTACCTAATACTACCCCCACCAGCGCATCTGTGGTGCGCTGCATGGTTCGAGCAGCAATGTGGATGGTGTCATGTCTGGACAGCCATTGTACAACACATCCATTTTAGATACTTGAAAATTGCCAAAGGCCTAAATTGTACAAAACACTGACCTCATGTAACAAGAAACTGTAGCGATATGGCAGTATTGTTTGATCAGCTTGAGAACATGTATGGGTTATCTGCCTCGGAGCCTCACGTTCAACAGTATGCACTGAACAGTGTGCTTCAGAACACTTCTTTTGCCCCCAGCCAACATTGTAGTGTTCTCAGATATTCCACAGGTCACCACCTATCCTGCTTTACAGAGTGGGCAAGCTTCAGGCCATGTTCTGTGATGAAGCGTGGACTTCAGTCACCTCGTTGCCTACTCACAGTTTCATTGTCCTTTCACCATTTTCCATAGTTGTTCACAACAGTAGTATGTGAAGCGCTGACCAGCTTCATCATCTCCAAAATGTTCATTCCCAGGTGCCAGGTTGTAATGGTTGCCCAGGTCAAAGTTGCGTATGTCAGTGGATTTCCTCATTTGCAACCTTTATTGTCAGCAGAATGATACCCATTCATCTTTGCCCTGTTCGTATACTTCCCTTACCATGTGTATCACCAGGCAGCATTCGATCTCATGATGGGCAGTGGCCATAATGGCTCACCAGTGTATTTACTGTAGAGAAAAATCACCCAGGCTGTCACTGCGCCTGTCACCACTGCAAATCATTTTGATGAAGACAGTTCACCTCTCACCCTCTGGTGCCATCCTCTAAGTTTTTTATCATACACCAAGTGTCTCTTCTAAGAGTCATCAGGCATATTTTCTCTGGTGTTTTGACACTGCTCCTCTTGTGTTCAGGCAATGTTCAGTCTCAACAGAAAATCTTGGTTTCTCATTCAATAGAATGGTTCCGAAATAGCATAGTGTAATACTTATTTTAGCAACACGTGTTTACAGAGACAAAGAATAACCAGTACCTCACTTGTGATTGAGTAGGATTACTGCATGGTGGTAGCAGACGGACAGCATGACACACATTGGCTCATGAGACAGTGCAAGTTGGGCAATGATTATATGGTGAAAAAGTGTACACCAATCTTTCAGTATCTCTTATTGTTACTGACAGCGTTAGAGACTGATCAAGACCAAGACACACTGTCACAACACTCAATACAGTCTGGGCTGGCCTGATGTTTCGTTACCATATCTCTTAATACAGGGATGGCCAAGAACTCTGCAAGTGTCCAGGTTCTTGCATGCGTACACATCTCTCTCTTCTGACTACACACTTTCCCCACTACCACACCACACTGTCTGTGCAGTAAGAGACAGAAGAGGGGGGAACTACAAATGCGCCACATTAGACAGCAGAGCCGTCATGCAAATTATGCTGACCAGCTTATGTGCAGCTCGACTTCTTATTATGGTGTATTATACTTTGTTCATCATAAGAATAAACCTGATATAAATATTACACCATGTATTCTTATGTATTTGCTGGAATCTCTTTGGATTTCATTTCACATGGAGAGGAAGCCTAGCTGCCTCTAGTACAGTCTATTATGATAATAAAGATATGTTTTATGCTGTGCATTAAGAATACATCAACTGAGCAATAATACGGGACAATAGCTTTACCATCACATTTAACATGGACTACACTGGCTAGACAGCTGGGCCAACTGACCTGCAGTGATGTGAGCAGTTGCACTTACGACATAAAAAGAGACCAGCAGAGAAACAGTATAGCTTCGGATGTCATTTAATTTTTAAAGAGAATGAAAAATATTCAGCAAAACTCCAACAGTACCACACACTACTTAGAGGCCCAGATGAAAAGCATGATATGCTCCCATTTGTAGCTACCACAGTATTGTAATTAAAAACAAAGAGTGATGAAAATTCCTAACTTAAACACAGGGTCATTTTTTCTGTGCAATATATTTGTGACACAAAAGCATATTGCAAGGATTTCACCGTATAGTTAAATATTGAAGCCACTGAAGGTATTATTTACAGTCAGTCATTTGGTAATCTCTCAATTTCTTCCATATCCAAATCTGAGAAATACATTTCGGTACTGGAACTATCATCTGCTGCATTGATGATGAATCGATCAACAACAGAATCCACTAAGCCAACTAAGCAATACATTTTCTCCTCTTCTTTTATGACATGGCATTCTTTACCAGCGTTCAACAGTGATATGAGACAAAGCTTTGTGCGTTAGCTCCAGTACATCTGACTGCTTAAATTTCTTGTCATTGCTCACGATAAATCCCTTAACTTGGCTCCAGATCAGTTCTGTTGGGTCCATGTTGCAATGGTATAGTGGCAACTATAAAAATGCAGCATTTGAATGGTGTGCTCAGTCCTGTGAAAATTATTGTTGTCCATGTTTCCACAACACTTGTCACTGGCTTGTGTGAAGACCGCATCTGTGGTATAAAACACTGGACATAGTCCAATAAAGATTATTTGATTCTTCATTTTTGCCCTAAAATGTTTTCTTAATTTAAACAATATTTATTAGCAATCATTTACAGAATATAGATAACTAAGAACTTATATTTGCAATGAAAACTGAAATTTTATGTGCACCATGCAATTAGAAATACAAAAATGTGCAATTTTAATTAAAATTGTGATTAAATATGTGTTAATTAGCACATATTTGATGAAGTTTACATTTAAAAGATGTAGGTATTCCAAACTGAATGAAAAAAGAACAACCAAAGTGAGATTTAAACCTTAGTTCAATGGATTAATACTGGTCACCATTTTACAACGCTACCGATTCAGCTGTGCATCCCTTATTCAAGTATACCTTGGCTTAAGTAAATACAGTTTCTCAGAAAAGTTCAAAGATGAATATATCTGTAAACTTCTGAAAAATATTAAGAACAACTGGTTTCTTGCCACTTTTTAATGGTGTTCCACACGCATGTTCCACTACAGAGAAGGAAGCAGCATCAGACATTTTCACACTACGTATTAACAGTGCAACAGTCAAAGCACAAAAGTAGAGGACTGCAACTGTACACGATATTTGAAATAATAGCTACAAGCTAAAATATGATTAAGAAAAAGTTTATGGCTGCTATACATTAGAATATCTTAAAGTTTCATTTACCATAACATAGTAATGAGATATCTAATATATGAGTAGGGCCTACTTCCAAGAGCGTAACTCCAGTGTACCTGTACTATGGTTGCTGACCAATCATCATGTTCGTGTTTGTTTGCATCAGGTTTATTCTTATGATAAACAAGGTATAGGAAATCTTATAATCTGAAGCTAATACAACATATCATGAAGAGCAATATTATACTGTTGCTAACTTTCAGTACAAGAAATACACCAAACATAAAAGAAATAAAATAAAATCTGGTTTACAATTGTGTTACACCAGCAATGTTATAGACGCCGTTATGTTTCTTGTGGAATTCTTTCAACATTTAAGCTGAGCTATAGAAATATGCAAAAACAAAGAGTCTCTATAACACGATGTTAAGGGTGGAATAAATGATTCTAAATACGTTTGAAAGAAACAAATTTTATTAACTAGAACTTCTCTACTGGCATTTTCAACAAAGTATATCACAAACAAAACAAAATATTGACCATTATTTATTATTTTTGGTTTGCTGAACCTATAATAAAATTTAAATCTGACACAAAATGTTGACCCACAGACAGTGTCTGGCAGTTTTGTATGTTTTTGTCACTGAGATTTACACATAATCATGACTTATTTAATTTCATTATTGGGAAAAAAACCATACACACACACACACACACACACACACACACACACAGATATATTGATTTGAACATTAATATCACTTTTGCAGCCTCATTCCTCTTCCCGAGGAAAACCTTTGCAGAAGTTCTGGACAGTTTTAATGCAAAGGAATTTGTCTTTTAATCAAGGATTACACTGCAGATTGATCAGTTCTATCTGCAAATGTGCATGGACACTTTCAACTGAAACAGCAAAAAATCCTCAAACACATACGTGAGGTTGACAATGTCCTGAAATTGCTTTGAAAACTGTTCCTGTATTTCTTCAAATTTCATATTTTCCTTAAGAGAAATGGGTGATGTCTGAAATTGCTTTGAAAACTGTTCCTGTATTTCTTCAAATTTAATATTTTCCTTAAGAGAAATGGGTGCTGTAGTTGTCAGAAGTTGTGCCTTCCACAATTTGATTTTCTTTGCAACTTTTTACTGAGACTGTTCAAATGTGCAGTCAAGTCTACTAAAAATGTGAAGCCTGCAGTCCAGCCTGGATCTTCTGATTTTGGTACCTGCTTTCCTTTTTCCTTCATAAACTGCACAATATCGGGTCTTAAATTGTAAAATAATTCCAGGCGTGCCCTTTCGATTTAACCACCAAACTTAACAGTAGTAAATAACATCTCCATACTTTACATTCACTTTGATCAAAAACTGCTGAAACTGGTGGTGTAATAACCAATGTGACTTCAGAAAATTTGCTATTCAGACTACTAATTTCATGAAATGTGCCGTACCTGCAAATTTAGCGCAAAATGTTTCTTGATATACAAAACAAATGAATCTGGTACAAATCATCTGCTGAGCACTGTAGTTTTTCTTCTTTTTTTTCCCACAGCAATGCCGCAAGCCTATTTTGCACTCCATCATTGCTGGTGCACTGTAGGTGGTAACTGAGACTAATATGTTCCAATTCAGGCCAGTCACTTTAATTGCCTCTATAATAGTTTTCAGCTAGTCAATCCTTCTTGTCGTCTCTCTCACTGAATTTTGATAAGACACAGTACATACAGTTCCGTACAGTGAATGGTATGACGCCATTAATAAATATAGACCTTAATCAGAAGCATATAGCTAAGGTAGAATATTCCAAATTTTTTGGTGTGTCCATTGATGAGAGATTAAATTGGAAGAAACACATTGATGATCTGCTGAAACGTTTGAGTTCAGCTACTTATGCAATAAGGGTCATTGCAAATTTTGGTGATAAACATCTTAGTAAAGTAGCTTACTACGCCTATTTTGACTCATTGCTTTCATATGGCATCATATTTTGGGGTAATTCATCACTGAGGAATAAAGTATTTATTGCCCAAAAGCGTGTAATCAGAATAATAGCTGGAGTCCACCCAAGATCATCCTGCAGACATTTATTTAAGGATCTAAGGATATTCACAGTAGCTTCTCAGTATATATACTCTCTTATGAAATTTGTTATTAACAACCAAACCCAATTCAAAAGTAATAGCAGTGTGCATAACTACAATACTAGGAGAAAGGATGATCTTCACTATTCAGGATTAAATCTAACTTTGGCACAGAAAGGGGTGAATTATACTGCCACTAAAGTCTTTGGTCACTTACCAAATAGTATCAAAAGTCTGACAAATAACCAACAAGTATTTAAGAAGAAATTAAAAGAATTTCTGAATGACAACTCCTTCTACTCCATAGAGGAATTTTTAGATATAAATTAAGAAAAAAAGAAGAAAAACAAAAAATTATGAAAAAGTAAAAAATAAAAAAATAAAAAACACAAAAAAAATAAAAAAGTTATTATATTAACTTAAGTATGTTGTTAAATTAACTGAATTATGTCATGTATTGGAAAATTTGACTCGTTCCACATCATTACGAAATATCGTATTCATGATCCATGGAACTAGTATTAATCTAATCGAATCTAAGTGGCACCAGATCTAACAGTTCCTCTGTCAAGTGTGAATTGCTATTGGCTCCACAAACATAATTCACAAGTTGTGCTGTATCTGAAATTGAGAACTCAATGAACTTGTTGGCATTGTCATTTAACTGCCTGTGGACATGTGCTGCCATGACAGCTGATGACGAGTTATTGTTTTTTGTGAAAGACTAATTCCACAAAACTTCTATACATCCCATGGTGTCAAGAGTTCCGCTGCCTGAGTAATGTATTCTTTCATCAACTTGCTATCACTGAAAGGTTTATTTGATGTGGCAATCTTGAGTGCTATTTTGTAGTTTGCTTTTAATGACATTGGTTGCCAGCTAAAAATAAGGGACTGTAAATAAATTAGATTTCTACAAGCAAATATATACAAATACAAACAGAAGAAATATAGTGATTTACATGGCTTGCTCATGTTGGGATTGGCTCACTGTGCAACACAGCACCTTTTTAGATCCAACAATGTATTTGCTCATTCATCACCAAAGTAAAAACAATGCACTCAGCATACCTCAGTTCCGATTCCAGAAGGGCTGCTCAGCTGAGAATGCTATTTATACATTCACCCATCAAATAGTACAAATGTTAAAAAAAAGAAATATCACCAGTCCAAATTTTTGCAATCTTTCCAAGACAACTGATTGTGTAGATTATGTTGCCCTCTTAGGGAAACACAAGTTTTATGGAACTGACAGTTTTACACACAGCTATTTTGAACCATACTTAACTAATAGAATGCAAAAAGTTGTGCTGAATAATTCAAATAATGTTGAAAGTGTAGAAAAATTTTATTGACGGGAAAAAAATCGTAAACTTCTATACCTTATACACGTGAATAACCTTCCACGCCACATTCAACAAGCAGAATTGGTACTTTTTGCAGATGGTGCTAATGTTTTAATAAATCCTATTAGAGAGAAAACAACAGATGAGAATGTAATTGATATTTTCCAAAGAATTATTAGGTGGTTCTCAGAAAATGGGCTCACACTCAATTTTGAAAAAGACATATATTCAGTTCTGTAAATATTCATACCAACAATTGATGTAGCACATGAGCTGGAGTCACAAAATAGGGTAGAATGATCCAAATTTTTGATGAAAACTTGAAGTGAAGAAGCGTGTTACTGAGCTTATCAAACAGTTAAGTTCAGCTACTTCTGATCTTCGTATAATTGCTAATCTTGGAAACAAATGAATTAACCTTCTGGTGTATTTTTCATATCTTCTGTTCAGCAATGTCTAATGAAATAATTTTCTTGGGTAGCTCACCACTGAGAAAGAAAGTATTGATTGTGCAGTAAGAATAATTTGTGGTGTTCACACATGGACGTCATGTAGCTACATATCAGAACACATATATACACTGATGAAATTCATCATAAATAATCTATCACAATTTAAGGAGAATAGTGAGGTCCATACCTACAACACTTATAGCTGGAGTCACAAATGGTGGTGGTTGAGCTTAGGCTTGTTCTGTACCCCAACCTCACACATTCCCTGACAGCTAATGAGCATTTAATAGTGTTCTGAGTGCTCCGCTGTGAATATCATTGCCAGTGTGAGATTAAATGTGTTCATAGTGAGTTATTTCATGAATTATTATCCCATTTGTTGCGAGCTATCATCATTGGTACTCATGGTAAGCGACAAATTCTACATAGGCAAGTGAGAGACAGAATTTGCAGGACAGACACTTTTTTTCAAGCCCAAAGCATGTGTATGCAGATACCACAGTTGTCACTTGGAGCCAGTAACAATAAAATCCCTATCCATACTGTGAGTGAACTATCGTCGTTCGTGAATCAAAGTATAGAGGGAAAAACAACCTTTGTTGCCCATTATTAAAGCTGTCACAGGCTCAGAAAGAAGTTCAACATGCAGCAATAAAAACCTTTGATCATTTGGATAATAACATAAAATATCTGATATACAGTGAAAAAATTTCTGTTTGAAAAGTGGTAGCCTGTTTTTTATTTTAAAAAATAAAAAAAGTTTTAAGTGGAGTTGCATGAGTAGCACAAAAAAATAATATATCTGTGTATGTTAACTAAACATAAATAAATATACTCTAAACTGACTCCTTCCACAACTTTTGATAAAAGAATCATGCAAGTGATGTATGATAAAAGAATCATTCAAATTATCTGTGAAACATGTAACTAACTCACTAGACAGCCTCTTTTTGAGTGTATATTTCACTGCAACAGCCACTGTACTTTCAAAGTTCCTTGAAACAACTAGAAAATAGCATGGAAAAACAGAGTTGGCAGTATGATTCTGCCAAACTGAATAAAGTCATATCAATCAAAAATTACCGTACCGTATGCCGGGAAAAACAGCATTGCATCACAGTGTCACATAATATGTTGCGCTGCACTGAGATGGACTCAAGAAAGCTGAGGCGTGCCAGATAGTGGCGAGGTAGGCTTGAGCCCCAGCCCACAGGTGTGCAGCACCTTGTGCACACATGCAGTTTTGCACACCATGGCCGACCCTGCTCTAATGGAATAATATCTACTGTATTAACTAGTGTTGGGGATGAAAAATATAGCCAGCTCTGGTGTTCTCTAAGACTTGTCATTTTGGTAAACAATTGTTTGCCATGTCTTCCTTGCTCAATTTGATTGTCTCGTCTGCCAGCCCATGCCCCACTGTGAGTTTGCTACTGCATTGCAGCTGCTGGAGTACTGCAGGCAAGACCTGAGATACTAGATTTGTGGGACAGCCGCCGGAAGTTATTTGTATTTGAACAATCTAGTTCCAAGCTGTTCATTAACAGCAGTTAATTCTTGCTCTTCTACAATATAAAGGACAGTTTGTATCTTTTTTTCCTCCTGGTACAAAATTAGTAGTTAATACATGGAGATTTATGGGGATTAAAGCTAACTAATGTGACCTGCAAATTTATGAACCACAACAGCTGATAAATGTGCCTTGGATTATGTATTGCATTTATGTATATTATGTATTGTCTCTAGTGGTTTGAGCTGAACCAGAGTAGTGCTTCTGGCAGTATTGAGCTACACTATTAAAATATTGATTGCTTGATTTTAGAACACTGCGCACCAAATAAGCTGATCTAAGGTAAGATAAAATGTAAACAAGATTGAACCACTGCAGCTATGCTGCCTATAAAGGCAGCTAAATAGGATGCATTGATGCAACACATGTTTCTATGAGAAATTAAATGAGAGTGAATTAAATAACAAAGCCAATCAGTCTGAAGTAAGATCTTCACTTCAGCTGCAGAATCAAAATAAATTTCTTTGTATAAGTGGAAGCTACAGAAGAAATTAAGTATCGCCTACTAGCAATACTGCTCAGCCAGAACATTATAAAATTCTATTTCAAGTTTTCATCTTATTTATTTCATCCATATTTATTGTAAGAAAGTTGTTTTACTTTTAATTATTGTTTATGCTTTCTAAAGTGAGTTGTTCTGTTAAAATTATGCCCCTTTTCATAGGAGATTATGTATCTTTTCTTAAAAAGTTTCAGATATTTTCCATTAATTGTTGAGAAAATAATTGTGTGTTATATTGTAATAAGGGCTAACTTCTTTCCTTACCCATGGCTATTGGAATTACGAACTACCTATAGGAAGAAGTACATTGACTGTGATACCAGTTTGGTTATTTTTGAATGGTTTTCTCAGTTGACCTAAACTGATACATCTGTTTCCACACATCAAACACAAGTTCACACAGCAGTCAGTCATGTATATGGAATATTTCTCTTGCTTTTGTTGAAGCAGTAATTGAATTACTACTAAGAGTATTCATTCATGCTTGATTGATGAATGCCGGATGCTGTAGCTGAGCGGTTCTAGGCGCTTCAGTCCAGAACCGCGCTGCTGCTACAGTCGTAGGTTCGAATCCTGCCGCGAGCATGGATGTGTATGATGTCCTTAGGTTAGTGAGGTTTAAGTAGTTCTAAGTCTATGGGACTGATCACCTCAGATGTTAAGTCCCATAGTGCTTAAAGCCATTTGAACCATTTTTGATTGATGAATACCTATGACAATTCTTAAGAGCCCCTAGAAATACAATAAAATCTTTTATTGATGCCTCATTATCATTTTGCAGTGATGGCCGTGTGCTCAGTGATCCATTCATGAAACTTCCTTCACGGCGAGAATTGCCCGATTATTATGAAATAATCAAGAAACCTTTGGATATCAAGAAAATTCTTCAGAGAATTGATGAAAATAAGGTAATGGATTTACTGATGCTACTTGCATGTCAGAAGTAGATATCTGTTTTAAAAACAAAAAGTTATTCCTTTTTTTAGAGATTGAGGGAGAACTCCAGATATTAGATTAAAAAACTAATTATTTTCACAATTTAAACTATTCACATGTATCAGTGCGTATCTCATAAATGTAGATGCCGATTAAACTGGACCATTGCCTTCACAGGCAGACCTGAGCCACTTATCACACTTCATGGACTTACTTAAATCTCCAATTTTCCAGTGCGTATCTTGTGATTTTCCAAACCATCGATTATCTAATCTGTAATAGAACAACACTTCCAAATATGGTGAAAAATGGTTGGGGCTTGGAAAGCAACAGAATCGTAGCAGAAGATTGAAGTTTGGACTCAATCTGTGACATGTGCTCAAATTGCTCACAGTAGAGCTTTGCCAGCAGAAAGCAAAGATTGAGGTTCAAGTCCTGGGTCTGCACCTTATAATAATCTGAAACGTAATTAAATTGCCCAGTGCTGTATCTGGGCATAATACAAGCTGCAAATCTGTGCCTTTCTCATTGCCAGATGGATCATTACATTTTAAGACTTGTGATACACCATTTCCACTATGCTACATCAGTACATTTTAGCACACACTCTACTGCAGGTTTAAAATTAAAATTTGGAATGAGGGGTGTATCTCATTTTCTGACACAAGTTGTTATTTGTAAATAATTTAGGAGTAAAGGAGACCATCACCAAATAGCAGAAGTGTTGAATCTGTGCTCATACATATTGTGGACTGGATGCACAATGTTGTGATTACAGTTCGACAGATGGACTGGGTGGGATGGAGCTTGAGCCAGGAGGGGTGGGTAGAGGGAGGGAGATTTTGGAGGCAGGAAGGGGGGTGGGGGGTAGCTATCAACTTGAAGGGGGCAGCTGATGTTGCTGGCTAGGAATGTGGGAGTGAGGGGTTGAGGTGTATGCACTAGGCACGTGATGTGTGAGTGCAAGAGCCAGTGGAGAGCAGCGTACGATGAAGATGATGTGGAGGTGTGAATTGGGAGGGGATGATAGGACAGAGGAAGGAAAAACTGTTGGGAGGGTGTGGGGACAGTGGGTTACGAGCGATTGAAGCCAGGAGCATTACAGAAGCAAAGAATATGTTGCAAGGATAATTCCCATCTGCATAGTTCAGAAGAGATAGTGGTGAATGGAAGGACCCAGGTGACCGGAGTTGTAAAGCATCCATTGAAATCGAGCATTTTGTGCTGAGCTACATGTTTTGCCCTAGATGGTCAACTTTGTTTTAGGCCACAGTTTGACAGTGAACATTCATTCTGGTGGACAGCTAGTTGATTGTCATTTTGACACAAAATGGTGTGTAATGATTGCAGCAAAGAGGGCAATGTGATATGGATGTTTTCATAGGTGGCCCTGTCTCTCAGTAGTTAGGAAAGCCTGTGACTGGACTGGAGTACGAAGTATCAAATGGGAAGATTGGCAGGTCATAGGAGTGGCATGGGGGTGATCCAGGCTGTTGTGTACATTGGGTGGGAGATGGAATATCACTTCCAGAGGGGTGGGAAGGATCTTGAGTAGGAGGTCCCTCATTTCAGGGCATGATGATAGATGACAACCCTGGGGAAGAACATGTTTCAGTTGTTCCAGTCCAAGGTAAAATTGTGTGATGAGGAGGCAGTCCCTTGTACCAGATTCTTGGGTGTGTTGGAGGATTAGGGGTGTGTGAGGATATGGCATGGGCAATCCCTAATCCTTGCACCACGCCCAAGTATCAGCTACAAAAGAGTGCCCCCATCATCACCCATTATCACTGTGAACTGGAACAATTGAAACCTGTCCTTCACCAGGACTGTGATTACCTGTTGATGTGCTCTGAAATGAGGGACATCCTACTTAACTTCTTAGTCCATCCGTATGCTACTCCCACTCCCAAACCCTTGCCACAGGGATCATATCCCTGCAGAAGAGCAAGGTGCAAAATTGCCCAATCCACCCACGCAGCACAGTTATAAAGTTGATCACTCAGTGAATGAAATTGTTATATTAAAGTGTAATCTGTAGTTTTTATGTACTAGCTTATGTGTATCGTTCTTAATGAAGACATTCCAGCTACGTGTAACTAGAGGATGTATGTTGTTACCTAAGAGGATTTTAAATAGTTTATGTTTATCATCTATAATTGCAGACATTAGGAGACACTTTTTGAATCTGGCACCTTCAGGCTATGGACCTACATCTACATTTATTCTCTGCAATCTCTATTTCAATGAGGGGTGGGGATAATTTTTTGTTGCAATCGTGAATGAAGTGTAGGTCTAACGACTGTTGATAAGACTCTGCATAAGCATGAATTTCTGTGATTTTCCTCTTGTGATCATTTTGCAAGGTGTATGTGCAAGGAAGTAACATGTTGCATTGTATGTATCGCCACCTGTGATTGTGTAATACATTGGTTTCACATCTAATAGCACTTAGAAAATCTTTAGTTCTGAGTCAACACGCCATATAAATACTGCAAGCTGTCCATTGTCTGTTACATCTGTGGTTTATCAAGTAATAGTTAGTAAACAATAAAAGCCTGACCTTTCTGCTTCAGTTGATTTTCCAGATCTACAACCACGTCATACATCTAAAGACTGGCAGAAGTAAAACTGTGAGGACCGGTCGTGAGTCGTGCTTCGGTAGCTCAGATGGTAGAGCACTTGACCGCGAAAGGCAAAGGTCCCGAGTTCGAGTCTCGGTCGGGCACACAGTTTTAATCTGCCAGGAAGTTTAAAGAGAAACTGTTTGCTTGGAGAGGCAAGCTAATTCAAATTGCTGTACCTCTCATATGATTAAGCACTGTGTGCTGGTGAGCAAACATGATTTGAACAAGTGCAGCATTGAGAACAGTATGCCACTTGTTGCAGTGGTATGCACAACTTTGTAGTTTGCTCTTAGTAATGCCACATTAGTTGAATGTTTCTCCTCACCAGAAATCTAAAATTAATTGCATGTATCTCACGTGGTAATCAAAATTAACAACTATGAAGGACACACAATGCTCTGCATATGAATTTTCTCGCCTGAAATTCCTGTACTTTGCCCTTCAGTGTGGCAGTGAGTTACTTTCATGCATCACTGATCAGCTCATCATAGTGCACTATGTATTATGCACCTTATGGTACATGAGACACTGAGGAAACCCATTTTTTTTCATCAATTAAGTTTTATTCTTTCCCTCAAAGGTAAAAGGTAATGAGCTATTTCAGGAAGTCATCTTCACAACTATCTTCTCTACCAAGTCTAAGGTGTCAATATCTGAAATATTTTCAAGCGTCAGCTATGCCACACAATTAGTCGTGTCCACACAACAGTGAAATGGTCTCCTTGCAGGCAGCCTACGCACTTGCGCCTGTCCAACAGGTGAGGCAGGCAGCTGTGCCCCATTGGGGCAGAGTAGGAACAGTCTGCTGTAGATCATGGTTCTGTCATTCTCCAGTTGTCAGACTCTGAGAAAGAGGTAGTGTTGGATACCAGGACTTGGGGGAGTCTGGGAAAATGATCTGGCTGACACTTTCATCAGTGGGGCCTCTACAGGTTTGCGTAACATCTCTCAGTGAACTCATAATTGAGTAATGAAGTTAAAGTAATGTATTAATCAAGTCTTGAAACCAGAAAAATGCCACTGAAACTTGATTAAAATGCCCAGCAGTGTATCTCGATGGGGTAAAAGCCACAAATTTGTGGTTTCCTCTTCACAAGAGGGATCATTACTATTTGATACTCATGACACACCATTTATAGTATGCTAAATTTAACTGAAAATGTTCTGCTTATTGATAAGTGGGGACTTCATGCATTTTTCTATCTGTGTGAGTGAGTGTGCTACACATATGAAGGTTTGGTGTCACCATTCCGTCATTCCATTTCAGAATAGCTGGTGTAACGATTTTCCTGTTGCATACATTTTAGGTAATTCCTTAAGTCATTTTTAATATTTTAACAATAGTTTTACACTGTGTGTGTGTGTGTGTGTGTGTGTGTGTGTGTGTGTGTGGAGAGAGAGAGAGAGAGAGAGAGAGAGAGAGAGAGAGAGAGAGAGAGAGAGAGAGAGAGAGAGAGAGAGAGAGAGAGGGGGGGGGGGGGGGGGGTTAATTGGGAGAAGACCAATGCTGCACTTGGAATGCACCAAAATCAATGGCATGTTGCAGTGAGATATTGTTATAGACATATTTAATTATTTGCTGATATCATATCTATTGTAACCTTTTGTTCAATATACTCATTTCAGTTTAGTGACTTTGATGAACTGGAAAAAGAGTTTATGACATTATGTAAGAACGCCCAAACATACAATGAAGAAGCATCTTTGATTCATGAGGATTCAATAGTTCTACAATCTGTATTTACAAATGCAAGGCAGAGACTAGAACATGAAGGTGAATCTGAAGAAGAGGAAAGAGCACGAGGTACTTGTAGTGGTAATAATAATAATAATAATAATAATAATAAAACTAGAGCTGTGTGAAAACTAATTTTGCCCTTTATTTATAGGATGTTTATAATCAGCCACTCTTCTGCAATCTGTGAGCATTCTCCAATTACTTTACTTTACATTGTTTCCCTGTTTGAAGAACAAGCTTGTTCCCATTTTGTTTGTTGTGTTTAATTTGAAGAGAGACTTTACAATGTTATACATATGTTAATCTATAGTTTATTCATATTGGGAAACTGAACTACACTAAGAGCAATATTTGTTTGTTTTCTAGAAGTTCCTGAGGAAGAAGTAATATCCGATGCAGATTCGTCTGTTAAAATGAAGATAAAACTGAAGAATACTACTCGCAAAACTGAAGTTCAGGCTCGAACATCAGGTAGAAGAAAACGTAGTTCACGTAAGTATGTGAGTGATGAAGAAGAAGAAGAAGAAGTGTCGTCTGTTTAAATGTGGTATCTTTAGCCTTTATGTTGTAGCTCATTTATGGATGTTCATCACAGTTCCAAGTACTGCATGTAAGAATATTTGTTTGCCATCCCAGTTATTTTTAGATAGTGTATGGCAGGAATGTCACCCAGTATTATAAAAAGTGGAAACTTATAATGCCAGATATTGCTTTGTGAACCTTTCTGTCTTTTGTAAAATTATTTACATTAAAAAGCTTATATTCTGATTGAGTTTTGTTCTTTTTGGTTAAAACTTTGATTTGTGAAAATTTATTTGCTGTTAATAAAAACTGCATTGGCTTCATAGCAGATTTTAATTTGCATCATTTTTGGTTGTATAACTTGAATACCAATCAAAAAATACATTTTTGTGCTGTATATTAGTCTTGCAACTGTTCTTTTTTATGTTTTAATTGCATTTGTTGTTATGGTTCTTCATTCTCTGCTTATTTAAAAGATTGCTTTTGTTTTGGAAGTAATTATAACAAAAGAAAATAATTTTATGCCTAATGTAGTTGTGTGAAATAATACTATGTAAATTCGTTGGCATAGTGAAGGTGTCTGTGATATTATGAAAAGAAGAATCTGTGTAGCTTGAAAAAAATTAATAATACATTTCAAGCTTCCTAAATTTTGTTTCTTCTGTGCTTTACACTGTTATGTACTCTTTGAAAATGAGAATAACAGTGTGATCTGTACCCCTCGGCTACAAATATAGTTTGAACTTCAACTCAGTCACTTTGCTATATGCTGCTATCATGTTTCATGTTTCAATGTCTTGTGGGAAAAGTGATGTGTTTCCCGGGGAACAAGATTTGGACTAATAAATAATAATTTGAACCAAATATACAAAACCACTTAGAAGTAAAAAATAAGTACTCCATATTCTAGATTTCTTTTTTTAAATTTTACGTTCTGCTCTGCGTTTTATACCATTGTAGACTCTAAGTATGGCAGTTACTGTTATACAAACTGTGCTGTCAGTATTTGTAATACCAGTAGAGTATTAATACAACTTAGTCTATAATATGGTAAACTGTGTGATGGTCATCTGTTGTAAAGCTCATTTGGGCAAAGGGATGTGTACTGTGTTTTACATCTTCGCTGGAACCATTATTGTAGATCTGTTCTTGTGAAACTTACTGCTGGGATCGAAGTGTTATAGGAACCGGCTTTTAATTATAAAGTAGTTTTACTAACATATTGCAGTTGAGTGAAGGAGTTGATGGTTTTATTTCTTTGTGTGTGCTGCTTCACAAATAAATGTTACATAGTTGATATCTACCTCTTTGCTCAGTGGCAAGAGAAAAAGAACTAAACTGGCCTAAAATACAAAAATGTTGTTTAAGTTGACCTTGTTACTTGCCAGAAGTTATTTCCAAAACCAAGTTGTTGCATAAATCTGTGCAGTGCTTGACTAATTAGTCAGTTTTTGACCAATGATGTGAATTCTTTTCTGACTCAGCAGAATAATTCTTACTAAGCCTTATAGTACATTTTCTTGCCATCTTTAGTAATTTTTTCATTACTGAGATGTTTAAAGCAAAACGGAAGCTGTATTTACTGATCTGTTGCATCTTGCAAATTTCTGCTCAAACAGTTTTGTTCCAGAATGTTTCTATACAAATTAATGTAACTTTCTGAACAAAATATATGTGGTAATTACCAAATTTGTTACCTTTATTTTGCATTGGTAGCGTGCTCGGAATATATTTCCCATGAGCTATCAACACAGTATTGGTAAATGGTTTACTAGTTGTGATGCATGAACTGATGGTGGCCCTCCTCCTTTCCTCACCCTCCACCCCCCCCCCCCCCCCCCCGACCCCAAACATTTCCTACTTGTTATAGTGGAATACACGTGTACTTGGATGTGAAAGAGCTGTTGTAATCTGTTGTCATTAAGAGGTGGTGTGCCAGGGCGCACCTGGCCATGGTCGAATTAGGATTCGTAGGCCTTATTGTAGTTCCATGTGCTCCTTGTGTTGAACACTTGTAGCTGAGAGTATGTGTAGACAGCAAGTAATGTTTTTGTGCTTGCTTACAGTGTGAGTCCTGAAATCTTAGCTTTCATCCATTGAAGGGATCACATAAGACATTTCAAACCTTGGAAGCAAAGTGAGATTAGAAAATCATCTCAAAAAATAAAGCAAATTTCTTTAATATTTATGAGATTTGTCAAATACAGATTACACTCTAATTCTTTTCTGCAAAATGATTGTAATAGGTATGTAATAAAAATGTTCCAGATGCTTTCCATGAACTGGTTTTCCTTCACATCTTCGCCCGTGGATGTGTGGTGACCTAATTATGATTAACTGCTTTTGAATTGGATGCTGTAAACTAGTACGTATTTGATGCTCCCATCCTTTGTAGACTGTAAAGAAAATGGGATGAGAAGAGAGGACAAATATTAAGTGAATAGCACACATTAAGTATAATGTGAAGTAAGAACATTTGTCTTGACTTTGCTTAGATGTTGAGAAGAGAGAGAGAATAAAAACATCCCCCTTCACATATGTTTATGTAAGGAGACAAAATTAAATTCTATGCTACCAGAAATGGAATAAAGTTAGTGCTTATTATAGTTCACTGGAATTTTTGTCTTCTGTGAAATAAAAGTTTCCGATTGTTATGATTACTTACGTAAACTTCATCTCAGAATCACTCATGTCTCTTTCTTTCCACTATTGTGTTTTTAACACTTCTTAATAAGACAATCTCATGAATTTTATCTTTATCAATCAAATTTTTTAAACATGACCATTTTATCTGATTTTCTGTAATGAAGTGCTAACTTCTACTTTTCTACTTTTGTAACAGCTGCATCTCAGATTTTTACTTCCAGGTAGGTGATAATATGCTTAGTATCTGGCATGTCTCAGCTGTCTGCATTGAAATTTCTTACATTTCTCAATTTATGAAATCTTGATCAGTGATTAAATATTCATCATTAGGATGAATAGATGTTCACACTTACCCTTCTCGCTTAATATTAGGGGCTAGTGCATTTATATAATAAATTGATTCTGTAGTAAGGAAATAGGTCACATCCTTTATGTGAACACAGTATATGGAACATTATTAATCAGCAGATTGTTTGCGAGGTCTGAAGTACGCTGATGTTGAAAACTTCCTTGTGACTATTCAAATTATACTAAATTTAGTATAGAAATTGTCAAATAGGTTCAGTGGCATAAAAAGTTTTGATGGTGTTTTTTTGAATCTGCATGCAGGCTAATGATTCTGAGACATTAATGAAAAATGAAAAAAGATCACCATGAATTCATCAACCCAACAGGGTGAAATTTTATTGACACACACTTTAGGATGTATACAACAAATGATCACACTGACAGAGCGATACGCATCTGAGTACAGTCAACAGGACGTGCAAAATGTCAGCACTAGCACCCTGTACACCCTCCTTTTGCAGCAATGCAGGCCGCAGTTCTCCCATAGTGATGAATATAGTCTTGGAGAATGGTCTGCTGTGCAGTTTCCACCTGGTGCCTCAATTGTTCGAGATTTCCTGCTCGTCTTGCAGACCACACAAGGTGAAGTTTCATTGAGTCCCAAACATGCTCAATAGAGGACAGATATGGGGCTCATGCTTGCCAGGGTAGTTGACATACACCGTGAAGTGCAAGTTGGGTGGCATGGAATACATGTGAATGTGCATTATCATGTTGGAAAAGCACATCACCTTGTTGGTACACAAAGGGTAGCATGACAGATTGAATGATGTTTTGGTTGTAGCATGCTTTGTTCAATGTTCCCTGTATGATCATGAGAGGAGAACAGTCATTGTAATATATGGCTCCCAACACCATGACACTGGGTGTTGGCCCTGTGTGCATCTGATAAAGACAAGTCTCCGTTCATCCTTCCATAAGTGCCTGTCACAATACCACTGGAGGCGGGCTGCACAATATTGAGGCACGAGTGAAAGACATCTGAACTTCATGAAGGATTATAGCGCTGTTGCACGGAGACGGTTGCGAATGATCCTCACTATACCCCCAAAGTAACAGTGTCACTAATTTGCTGAGAAGTCGTGGTGCAGCCTGATACAGCACTTTGTAAGATGTGATGGTCTTGGTGTGCATCTGGGCACTGCTGCTGTCTGGACTCAAACTGACAGGCATGGGCGCCTTCTGCTGATCGCTGGCGACAACACTTGTGCATAGTGGAGAGCTCTCGCCCCACACATAGTCTAGTTCTGTGGTATAACCACCCAGCCTTCCACAGACCCGTTATAATCCCTCACGCAAACTCCATCAATTGCACAAACAGTTAACGTTCACGCTGCTGCAGCATGCTAACAGTGTTGCAGACACACGTGGAGCTCCATATGCCATGGAAAACTGGCAGCTACTGGCTCTGGAAGTGAGCAACTGTTGTAAACATTGGAAAATTCCACAGTTGAAAACACAGTTCCTGGTTTGTCCGCAGTATGTTTGATCATTGACTTCACTGTCCTCTTGTAGTGTCCTGTGCAAGTGTGACATACCTGGGTCACTTGTGTCAAGGTGTTCTTTTCTCATTTTCTAGGAGAGTATTTTGACTGGCATAGTCGTCTTCTTCAGGTGGTCCAATACAGTGGTCTGTGTGTGCTCATTGCAAGGATTCCATAAAGATTATGAGGTGTTGCACTCTTTAAATAGTCTGCATCCATCTTTTGACAACATTTATTTTCCTGGATATTTGTCGTTATTCTATGAGACACACTCATCTTCAATGTTTTCTTGGTCTGACATATATGACTAGTGAGATCTTAATAAACTGAATGACAGATCACACGTTTTACTTAAAATGTGTTTGAATGGACTTGTGTGCACAGCACCAGTAACTTGGAACGTGTGCACCAGTACTGGTCGTGAAACTCCCAAGTATTTGTAGACACTGATTACCTCTAACACGTTTGCACCACTTCCTCAAGATGTGAGCATGTTTGTGTATACTTGTGAATGGTATCTGTGGAGTATGTTTTGTTTGTTTTTAAAATGAATCTTATTAGCCTGTCTGATATTCCTTCAAATTCTGTGATATTGTTTTTGCTTTTCACATTTACAATAAAACTCACCTGAATATTCTCTCCCTATAATATGGCATATGCTCTGCTTTTAATTTGTTTTGCAACACTTCTGATAACTCTACTGCAGCCAAATTGAAGTTATTTAACTGCTCTTCCAGCACCACTGACATCTTTATACCATAAAGTCCTGAAATTTATTGCTACTAAATAAAATTAGTAGACGCAGCAGGGATTGTAAGATCTGTTTTATTGTTTATTAAGCCCGACTTCATGTAGTAAATTGCAGATACAATAGTAACTGGGCATAACTTATGGCTTAAAACCATTGCCCGAGTTCCTTCAGTCCACTACTCCTGAAGATCAATCAACTAGGCCAGAGTATTGATTTCTCAGGAAGTTGCAAATTGCAATGGAACTTCTGGCAGACCTACCCACAGTATATTGGCCTGTCATGGCATGCTGTCCATCGAGAAAATTACCTTGTGGATAATAATGGCTGCATAACTTTTGATTTTCATTGTGTCATCTCATCAGTTAATTAAATCTTTATGAGATATGTTCAGTTTATATATCTATATATCTTCTCATTTTTATCTTGTTCCAAGAGGTTTTCAGAATCATTATGAAATATTAGGGTTTTGTAAGTTAGGCGGGACACTATCTACATTCAGAAAAATCATTTATTGAATTGGCTGCAGGCATCCACACGGAATGTATGGCATTAACCATTTCCTTTGATAGGATGTTGCTTGGTCATACGTGTCCAATCCCTCAGTTGACTGCAACATTTTTTTTCTGTCACACATCGACTCTGACAGCGATTTGTTATTGTGAAAAATGCACAGTGCACCATGGTATAGAATCTGTATTAAACTGTAGTTATCCCTATAACTGGCTGTGTAAGTCAGTTTAACCGTTTCAGACCTGAATTTTTTCTGGGATTTTTTAATGATTTCAGATGCAAGATTTATACAAAAATATGTACCCATTTTCAAAACATACTTTGTATACTTGGCTTTATTTTAGGAACTAAAATAACTAATTACAAAATATTCTCTATTGTAAAAAATAGTAAAATGGTCATTCAGTAATTACCATGCAAAATAACGATAGCAGTATTCATTATACAGTGGAATATAGCAAACCAACCACATCTGTGTAATCTGCTGGTCATGAGCTGCTGCGCACTGCTGATGCGCATTCACAAATGTGTACCTCAGGTTTCCATTGGGAAAAATACTTCTGTAGCAACTAAGACACAGTAAAAATTTATGTACATGATTGTAACCAGGGGTCTGAAAGGGTTAAAGGTCAGAGGAAGGCAAGGGCACACCATCACTGACAGGACCATGCCTACTGAAGCATTGGAGTGTTCAAACCAACCTTTCAGTTGATGATAGCTTTACTTTATGGTGAAATAAGAAAGTAATGCAAGAAAGATATGGACGTATCTTAGTTGTTATGTGTGGCATTACTATGTATATTATGTTCCTAAAGATATATTCACATGTAATTATTTGTAACTAATGAAAACAGAGAAAACCACTATGAACAAAGAACATTACAATATTGTATCTTTTGCTTAAATATGTAAAGTAAAATGTGTACAGTGGTCAAGATGAAAAGTGTGATTCTGTAGTTTTGTTGCAAGGTTAGAAACATGAAGAGTTCACTATACTTTGCAGTTGATGAGTTTCTAGAAGTTAAGGCATTTTGTTTTGCGTATTGTTTTCTTTTAGTATTTCTCATTTGGCATTCCCAATTTTGTTTATCAAGTGATGCTGACAGGGCAATAATTCATGTACCATTTGCATTAAGTCATTAAAAATTAACAGAGATGCACTATATTGAACGCGGGCACAGTTCCTTCAACAAGCATTGGTTGGTTCCTTTCTCCATACATCTTTGACTAGTCTTGGGGCCCAACTGTAATGACCACTACTATATAAGCAGGTTGTTACACTGTAAGCTTACAGCTGTTTAAAGAGGGAAGTTCAAATCATAAAACTATTAAAATCACAAAGAAGTGGAAAGAGTGGTCAGTACTTACCTTCAGGAGGTACTGTTCCCTATAGTGTCAATAGAAACATAAGAAAGGTCATGAGAATCCTGGGTACTTTTTCAGGGTTGAGAAGGGGAGCTAGTTGGGTGAAGCAGGATTGATTGATTTTTTGTGGAGGAGTGCAGTTATCAAAGCTAGGGCAAGAAGGAATCACCTCTATGCACAATGTGCTGCTCTCACTCCTCCCAAAACAATCAACCCCTCACTCACCAATTCCTGCCTATCTCACCGAAGAACCAACCTATTGTTATGTCATCTAGGAATAGTATTCCTTCTCAATTCATAAAGATTTTATTATTGTTACATAATCCTATTACAACTTGCTTTATATCCATATTCAGCCACAGCATTACTTGGTGATACGTTAGTTTTTAATTCATGCACACACAACATTTGTTCATTCATGATTCTTCTTTTAAAACTAAATTGGTACTTATAACAAACTGAAGTGAAACTTTATATGCATAAAAACTCATAGTATGAGAGTAAATGAGTTCTGCTGGATCTATACCTGCCACATCTGTTTATGTCAGCCACCCAAGTAATTCAGCTTAAGACCTAAGGAATGTTATGTAATATTTATTGTAGACAATAGCCACCAGTTGCTTGCTCATTTTCATGAAACTGTGTATAATGTTAAACTTATTGATGGAGGTTCCTTTCTACCATTGCCAACACAAGTATTATTTTAATGTCACTACCACCAACACCACCACCAACACAACTACAGTTTCAAATGTAATTATAAGTGCTAAACAATAAGTATGTAAATGGTTCAAATAATTTTCTCAAGTTTGCTGAAGGTGTGGGGTAAAGTATTACTTTGATTCATTTGTCTCTACAATATTGCTGGATGATTATTGGCTAACTGTCCTAACTACACTCTTTCAGTCGTTCAAATTCTTTTTTATGTCCTAATTAATTGCTCCCCTATTCTGGCCAACATTCCATTATTCCTGTGAGTTAACTGATGTGACTACATCAGAGATTATTCATTAGGAAGAACCTCATTTAGTTTGTCTTTGTTTCCCAGTCTTTTCATGTGTAACAAACCTCCGAGGAATATCGAAAGTTAATTATGTACTGTGAATGGTGGCATAAGTATTTACATTGTAAGTGGTCTATAAAAATATCTATGTAATAGTTGTAGCTTATAAAGGTGTAACTATTCTTGTACAGTACCAAATCAAACAGCTAATTATGGGTGCCGATCACAAAAACTTTGTGGTAGACAGTATACTCTGAGGTAGAGGGATGAACTTAAAATATGATCGTATGTACTGCACTTTTTATATATTTCTACAGAATTTTAGCAATAATGACTTGTAATTTGGTAGCAGTTGCAAATTGCAACATTATTTATCTGGAATGTTTATTTAGTTCACTGCTTATTGTACAACTAAGCATTTTTATTTAATAAGGAATGGAGAGATTGCTATAAATGTAAATGTTTTGAGTACCAGATGTCACCTCACACTGTAGTTAGTGTATTTCCAGAAGAAAGAAATTTGTTTATTTATCACTTACAAATTTCAGAGCCTTTACTCACACTGGTTTTGGTGTAGTTGTAGATATGTTTATTTTCTCTATCAGTATCAGCTAAGTAACAGACCTGTACTAATGCTTCTTGAATAATGGTTAGCTTTTCTGATCGTTATATTTCCTTCATTAGACCCTTTTATTTTATCTTAACACAGCAATCATACTGTAGTGTGTCTAGAGTTAGTGCATGAAAGAGAGCTTTGCAGCAGATTTAGAATGAAACCTAGTTATAAACTGTAGAAAAGAAATTTCTTCTTGGCAGTATAACTTCAGAAAATCTTTGCAGGTGATGTTACATTATGTGGAATCTAATTTACTTGGTAATGTGGCAGCACCTCCAGAAGTACTAATAACCTATGCAAGCAATGATACAGAAGACAATCCAGTATGTTATCCTGTTGAATTCTGGAGTGTTCCGCAGCATTTCTTCAGTTACTGAACAGAATTGTCTTCAGTTAATGGTTCTTTAACACTTCAATATTATAAATTTTATCAGTGATGGATGTTTTATAAATGACAAACTTTGAATGAAGCTAGCTAGTGACACAAATCATACAAAATGTGAAAAAAGAAGATTTGAAGGCTTGCAACCCTAGAAATATGAATCAAATCAGTATTAAGATTTGTAACTTATATTGTGTCTCAATGATAAATTAACTAACAGAAGAGGAATCTCAGTTTTTATGACTGGTTGGTGCTTTGCCACCATAAACATGTGGCCAATATTTATACACATTTAAATATGAGGAAGTTGCTGTAGTATATTGAAACAGATGGTGATGTGAACCAGAAGACCTGCATTGGTTTACATATAATAGAAAGTTTCATGCATGTGGGTGCACGCACCTCAAAATATAATAATGAAAATAAGGTTTATATGCTGGCTACTCCGTGGTTCTCATATATTGTGTACAGAAAAGAGATGGCATCACACTGTTGTTTCACTCATTGTATATGTACATATTCTGTTTGCCAAGCCATGGATGCTGATTTGCTATTGTTTTTGTTCACTGTAATGATGCCATAGAGTCATTAAAAATGTTGGAAAGCAACATTTTTGCTGACCATAAGCCACAAGGTTCAGAGGGTCCACAGTACCCAAGTCCTGAACAAATATTTACTTAAACCATTAATAGACCTACTTTCTCCAACCTGACACTGTCTTTTGCTGCATAAAAAACTTTGATATCAGAAGCATTTGTAATTATTTCTGTATTATGGTATTTTTGACTGAAGATAACGGCAGTCTATTCCTGGTGCTTTTGTTTTAAACATTGTGCTATCTATTTGAATAATCCCAAAAGCTAGACTGTCGTATGTTGTCTTTAATGGACCAAGTCTACAATGAAATTTAGCATACATCAGATTCAAAATATTTTCAAGTGTATTTGGTTGAAAATGAAGTTACTTTTCTTTATATTTGATTTTGTGATAAAATATCTCATAAAACAATCATTGATAGTCCAAATAATTCAGTTATAACAATCAGGTTAGCTTCCATTCGGAAAGTGGATGCACTCAGTGTGTTATGTGATTTATAAATTATAGAGTGCACCAAACAGTCGTCCCTTTTTAGATTTTATTACGCAAATCCAGATTTCGGCTAGTAGTATATTCTCAATGCTAAAAATACAAGTACATAGATGATATAATAAAAAGTTACAACTAATGGCATAACTTATACGGCTTGTATATTACATAGCCCTATTTTCTATTCCTAATGCATGTAAGACCCTGTTGTTTGGGCGCCAGTCACAGTTCTTTGAATACTACTGTATAAGGAACTAGGCTGTGTGGAGAACACATCGGTTGGTTGTATGGCGAAAGATGATGATGAAATGGCAACAATAAGGCACATTGCAAAAGTGAATAACTATCCACATGACTTTGTAGGTACTATATATAAAAACATAGCTAATAAATACAAAAATAGGATGACTCTTTACAATAATATGGCTTCTAAAGAAAATACTAAGTTTGTTAGTTTACCTTACTATGGTAAAATGAGTACTAGTATTGCAACTATCCTTATAAAGTACAATGTGAAAGTGTCTTTTGGAACCAAAAATAACTTAGAATGTATTTTGCGACACTCTGTAGATGCGAAGAACATATTTCATTCTTCTGGCACTTATAAAATTGATTGCCCAGACTGTAGGATCTGTTATGTTGGCCAAACCGGAAGGAGGCTGGAAATTAGGTTTGGGGAACACGTTGCGTTGGGAAGAAAAGATACCATGGAGAAATTGAGTATGGCTGCCCATTTACTTACAACAAAACATAAGGTGCTGACTTTGACATATAATTTGAGGTTGCTGCATAAATGTGAGAAGGGCAGGTTCCTCGACCTCCTAGAGGAGCTAGAGATCTTCTGCCATTACAAGAATACTGACAGCAACCTGAGTAATGATCAGGTCATTACGAAAAATACGGTGTTCTGGGAATTGTTTGAAAACTTGTCGCTAGGAAGCAGTGTAAAGTTTGACCCAGGGGGAACGAAGTAGTTCCTGCCGTCTTGCCAATATGTAGCAGCCGTTAGCATAATATTGTACGAGTATGATGGTTATAACATTGAACCTATAGAACTTTCTCCATGGTACGTTAGCTCAGATGCACGTACATTGTTAATAACAGCAATTTAGTGTGTTGGTTTTATTGTATTTATAAGAAAATTGGTTTGAAGTGACAAAGAGACTAGTACCCTCTACATATGTAATGGAATAGCAAAGTTACACCAACCATTCATCTGGCTGACATTTGGCACCATCTATGAACTATTTAGTAAATAAGAGGAACAAGATACCTGTTATGACATTCAAATAAAGAGAGAAAAATAATACAAAGATAAAAACATTTAAATCAAACCAACTCTAATAGTTGCATATGGCATGTGCCTTCTTGAGTCTTATAAATAATTTTAAAAAAATGTTTTACCCATCTGACATTACTTAGATGTTTAAAGAATAAAACAACTGACTCACAAGGAGCGAACCTGGAAATTTTCGTATATATATTTTCTATATTTACTGGCAAACATGAACAAAGTCGGACAGCTATGTAAAGAATTTTACTTGTGTTTTATTTTATGTTATTCCCATGTAAATTTGAAGTGTTTTACTTCC
Source organism: Schistocerca americana (assembly GCF_021461395.2). Lineage (NCBI taxonomy): Eukaryota > Metazoa > Arthropoda > Insecta > Orthoptera > Acrididae > Schistocerca > Schistocerca americana. Next base: position 651,313,617 of record NC_060130.1, on the reverse strand, counting down.
CTTAAATCTTATATATGTAGTTCATATAGAGGGCGCCATACAGCCAACCGACGTGTTCTCCACACAGCCTACTTCCTTATACAGTAGTATTCAAAGAACTGTGACTGACGCCCAAACAACAGGGACTTATATGCAATGAGAACAGAAAATAGTGGTACATAATATACAAGCCATATAAGTTATGCCATAACTTGTTATTATGTCATCTGACTATGTACTTCTTGTATTTTTACATTGAGAATCTAAAAAAGGGGGACTGATTGCTGCACTCTATAATTTGTAAGTTTTAACAATATATTATGAAGAATGCAATTTTGCAGGCTATGCCTAATAAATATCAGTCCATAAAATATGCTAAACAATATAAGCTATCTTTAGCATCACTTATAAATACATTGAGCATTTAGTGATTTTAAGTGATGATAATTGGTAAACTGTTCCATTCTTTATTTTTGTGTTTGTCATGGAACTGGCTTAATAATTTTATCTATAATACTACAAATTAAAAGAAATTGGATTGAATGGTAACAGTGTGTAAAGGTATGCTACACAATTAAAGGTGAAATGTAAGATAATCAGAATAATGTTAGAGCCGTGAGCTATAATTTATGTATGTTTCACATTCGATAAATCTGCTTTCTCCAGTAGACAACAAACGCTGTTTTAATAAACTGAGATACGTCATACTCATTTTCTTGTACTAAAGTGAATCTGAAAGTTTCTTTGAAAAATTTACTTTATTTTAAACAATATGTTGATTTTTTAACTGATTCCTCCAATTAACTTCACTAAACTGCATCATAATGGCATTTTTGCTATTCCAGTACAATTTCACATATAAAATGTTTTACTCAGATGAAAAAGAAGTGGAAACTTGATTACATTCTGGTATCTATTTGACTGAGAGGTTTTGGGTAGATCATTATCGAATTATTGTCTTAACTTATCCATTTATTGTGCCCGTTGTTTGGCAGACAGAATATAGACAATGTTCCATATGTTTATATAAATTTTATGGCTACGAGAAGCTGTTCTGTGTATCAGAATATGTGATTACTTTTTATCATGTAGTAAGATAAAGCAGATTCTCTTTGCAGTTGTTTGTGGAATCAGAGACAAATTATGTGTGACAGCAAGCCACAAGTGTTTCCATTTGGGTTCACATGTTCAGACATGAGGACTGAACGATGAAAGAAGAAATACTTTCTGGCTCCAGTATTATCCAATTGCATTTCATTTAACTTCTTGACAAACTATTACATAAATACTATATAGTTTACTATCTGTAATGATTAATGGTCAGCCCATTTTTAATGTAATTAGGGCTGAGAAACTATGAATACTACGACACTGTTAAGTGTTATCAGCACTATTTGTTTCTGGTCCCTCCTCTAACCTAAAATTTCTGTACAAAATTTGTGTTTCCTATTTTATATTTGCTCTCCTACTTCTTTGTTTACTTTCACTCTCCTACTTCTTTGTTTACTTGAAGTAATTGATCTGCAGATATGTTTAAACTGTAACATATTTGAGAATTTCTACACTGATATTTTCTCTAATTTTTTTATAACAAAACTGCCATTCCTTGTTCATCCTCACATTTTTTAGGAATTGGATATAAGTGTTGGTAGATGTATTTGAAGGTGTAGGAACTTTTCTGTTAGCGAGAGTTGTTATCAAAATGAGTGTTTTGCTAAGTAATGACTTTTTCTAAATTTGCTTGGCTGTTGGTTAGTACATCAAACACTTACGGACACTGGTGTTTATTGTTATCTTCATTCATTTGGTACTGTCAGTTTTGTGTGTTTCTTCATTCATTTGGTACTGTCAGTTTTGTGTGTTTCAAAGTTCCAAAGTACATGTAAATAAATACCATGTTGATGTCTTTGTACTGATAAAGTACATTCTTATTTACTAAAACGTTCAGAGCACAATGTAAAATATAGTTCCCAGTATCCTATGTGGTGCTACTAGATGATTATATTGCCCTGTGTGAATATAAAATATAATGTTCATTTTACATTTATCTGATGGACAGGAATAGAAATAAAGCTAGCACTTTGTAATTAGAAACGGATCATTCATCAGTAAATTGAAGCTCATATTATTATTCTTTGTCAACCGCTAGGTGTAAAATTAGTAATCCTTATACAGACACTTTGAAAATGATTTTTTTTTTCTGCATTTCTGTGAATTGGTCTGTTGCAAATTGTTCCATTTGACTGATATAGATTTTTCTCTGTAGGTTTTGGTCGTTAGTTCCAGTCATTACTTCTTAGCGGAACAAACACTGGTAGCAGTTACTTCTGTAAAATATCTGGGAGTATGCGTACGGAACGATTTGAAGTGGAATGATCATATAAAACTAATTGTTGGTAAGGCGGGTACCAGGTTGAGATTCATTGGGAGAGTGCTTAGAAAATGTAGTCCATCAACAAAGGAGGTGGCTTACAAAACACTCGTTCGACCTATACTTGAGTATTGCTCATCAGTGTGGGATCCGTACCAGGTCGGGTTGACGGAGGAGATAGAGAAGATCCAAAGAAGAGCGGCGCGTTTCGTCACTGGGTTATTTGGTAACCGTGATAGCGTTACGGAGATGTTTAATAAACTCAAGTGGCAGACTCTGCAAGAGAGGCGCTCTGCATCGCGGTGTAGCTTGCTCGCCAGGTTTCGAGAGGGTGCGTTTCTGGATGAGGTATCGAATATATTGCTTCCCCCTACTTATACTTCCCGAGGAGATCACGAATGTAAAATTAGAGAGATTAGAGTGCGCACGGAGGCTTTCAGACAGTCGTTCTTCCCGCGAACCATACGCGACTGGAACAGGAAAGGGAGGTAATGACAGTGGCACGTAAAGTGCCCTCCGCCACACACCGTTGGGTGGCTTGCGGAGTATCAATGTAGATGTAGATGTAGATGTACATGTGCAGGTATTGTTAGTAGAGATGAGTGGCAGCCAGATGTGAAAGTGTAATGCATTAGGTGTACAGTTTGGGGAAAAAATAAAATTCTGGAGGAAAAAAAGGCAAATCTGATGAAATATTCTCAGGTTATCAGTGAAGTAACAAAAAAATGAAAAAATATGTCTTCATCAGGTAAAGGGCCTGAATTCTATGGGGATTCGTGCTGTACAAACTCTTAGACTGCATCCCTCCCCTTCAGAGCAATCATTAAGCAGACCAATATGGCGCCATTGAAAAGAAGTGTTGAGGCTGGTGGCAATGGGTGACTTCTAATTGCACAGCAGTACTACCTGTCCTGTCCATCCCCTGCTTGCACTGTTATGAGGTGGGAACATTCTTGCTGCATTTGCAATTAACCATCATTTTCATGCAGAACTTTAGCATAAGCTACTGTATGTGGTTGAGCTCAGAGCTCACTGATGCTGTACTATGCCACCAGAGACATATTTGAAATTACAATGAAATCCAGACCATTAGCTGCTTACAGATGTTGATAAATATCAATGGGGACAGTTGAAAATGTGTGCCCCGACAGGGACTCGAACCGGGGATCGCCTGCTTACATGGCAGACATTCTATCCGACTGAGTCATCGAGGACACAGAGGATAGTGCGACTGCAGGGACTTATCTCTGGCACACTCCCTGTGAGACCCACATTTCCAACTTACTGTCCGCACATTACATTTGTAGTGCCCCTGCCCACTATACTCAATGCTTGCGGCAGTCAATCTACTGATTGTAATTGTAATTTCATTCTTCGAGAGCTGCAAGATCACCAATGGTATCTGTTCTTTTGGACATGTCCAAAAGAACAGATACCATCTTCATATAGATAAGGCTTACCGGCCAATGATCTTATTCAGTGCGGATGCACTCACATTGCTCAAACTCTTATGGGAATCGGTAGATTGACTGCGCGAGTAATGAGTATAGTGGGCAGGGGCTAGAGCATCTGCCATGTAAGCAGGAGATCCTGGATTTGAGTTCCGGTCAGGGCACACATTTTCAACTGTCCCTGTTGATATTTATCAACGCCTGTAAGCAGCTAATGGTCCGGATTTCATTGTAATTTCATTCTTTGAGAGCTACAAGATCACCAATGGTACCTGTTCTTTCGGACATTTCTGAAAGAACAATACCATCTTCACAGAGACATATTTGACTGCAGAGAACCTGTTTTATGTGCTCCACACAGTACTGTAAGATTGAGTTTTGCATTTGGCCAATCTGCTGACAATTTAGCAGCCTTAATGGCTTTTCAGCAAAGTTGTCATGTCACTAATTTTGCTTGTTGGAAGGAATGCATTTATTGTGTTGTATTTATTCAAGGTACCGGAAATTTTTGTAGTTGACAGCCTTGCATACGCTAAAAACACCACGAATTGATCTACTTTTTCTTATTATTCCTCCTCCTCCTCCTCTTCCTCTTCTTCCTATACTGATTTAGGTTTTCCATGATTTCTCTAAATCGCTTCAGGCAAATGATGGGCTGGTTCCTTTGAAAGGGCATGACCAATTTCCTTCCCTAATACGAGCTTGTGCTCCGTCTCTAATGACCTCATTGTCAACATAGTGTTAAACACTAATGTTCTCCTCTTCCTCCTGTTATCTTTCATGTGAATCTGTTGGAAATGTGGCATTATCCAGCAGTACACACACACATGCAGCCGTTATTGGAAATTTCTTGTTTTATTACACAGTAACTTGCTGTATACGGGAAGTCAATAGTGACAAGTATGTTGCTTCCCAAAATGATGATTACTAATTACTAAATCAATTACTCATCAATAATAAAAACTAAAGAGAAGTGTGTATGTGCATTGTATTTCATATTTTGAAATCAAATGTATGACTTTGGAGATGGCTTGTATTTGAACTGTGCCAGTGTCATGTTACTCGGAGGGGGGACTTCTTCAATGTTAAACTTTTCATTTGTGTATACAGTACTGAGAAAAGTGAAACAGAATATTCAGAGACTGTAAAAAAAAAATGGGGAAAATGAAGACTGGTAGAAAGGAAATAATTATATTAATGATCTTATCTAATTCAATGAGAAAGTGAAAGACAGTAATGTACTGTGTTGTTTCTGATCACATTTTAGCTGTAGGAATGTAGATAACAATTGAACGGATGGGTTACCTGTTAGAAAAAAGGTAAATAATATTTTTTGTGATTTTATTACTGGTTCGTGAAGGGGGATTGCAACAAAACGGTTATATAGAATTTTTATTGGTGCTTCTGTTTTGACACCAGTTGCGAACTGTGCCACCTGAAGGATTTTATTGTTAACATGCAACAAGCTTTAAACATTGTCTCTGACCATGATGGCCATTTAACAATAATAAATAATATGACACCTCAAAATTAGTTTTTGCCAAGGAGAACAAAGGACGTAATGATTTGAATTCTGCAAAATAGCAGTTAGATTTAACTCCACTATTTGAAAAGTGTGAAACAGAGCATCTGTGCAACATTAAAAATAATAGGGTACAATACAAAATTATTGAGACAACCACAGATAGGCAACTTGTATCACCTTTCTAGAAGAACTGTTCTAACTTCTTAAAATTATTGTTTTTAAAAAGGTTTATATACACACATCAAAAAAAGTTTTCCATCACCCCAGTTCCCAGAACTCATGAAGACAGATGTCTGAGATGCCACCAAATCCGCCCAAAGATGTAAAAAACCATGCATGAGCAGCACCTATTAGACAGAGGGGGTCCAACAGCCGATCAGTTCCAGTCATTCCACCAGGAAGGAGGTACATGGCTCGTGTTGTCTGTAGTTCAACCAGGTCTAGACGGTCAATACCATGGTTTGGTCATGTCCGCATTGTTACTTTGTGCCAGGAAGGGCTCTCAACAAGGGAAATGTCCAGGTGTCTCAGAGTGAACCAATCCGATGTTGTTCGGACATGGAGGAGATACAGAGAGACAGGAACTGCCAATGACATGCGTCACTCAGGCCGCCCAAGGGCTACTACTGCAGTGGATGACCGCTACCTACGGATTATGGCTCAGAGGAACCCTGACAACAACGCCACCATGTTGAATAATGCTTTTCGTGCAGCCACAGGATGTCGTGTTATGACTCAAACTGTGCGCAATAAGCTGCATGACGGACAACTTCACTCCCGATGTCCATAGCGAGGTCCATCTTTGCAATCACAACACCATGCAGTGGGGTACGGATGGGCCCAACAACATGGCGAATGGACCGCTCAGGATTGGCATCATGTTCTCTTCACCAACGAGTGTGGCATATGCCTTCAACCAGACAATCGTTGGAGACACATTTGGAGGCAACTCGGTCAGGCTGAATGCCTTAGACACACTGTCCAGCGAGTGCAGCAAGACGGAGGTTCCCTGCTGTTTTGGGCTGGCATTATGTGGGGTCGACGTACCCCGCTGGTGGTCATGGAAAGTGCTGTAAGGCTGTACGATACGTGAATGCCATCCTCCGACTGATAATGCAACCATATCAGCAGCATATTGGTGAGGCATTCGTCTTCATGGAAGACATTCCAGAACTCTCTGAACCGAGGTGATGTAAAACTTTTTTTGATGTGTGTGTGTTCAAGATTATAATTCTTGACATGAAATTGCAACAAAATGCCAGACGACCAAAAGGGGAAACTTGTAAAAATAATATGGTGGTTTAGTAATCAGAGCAAATGAACAGTTTTTCCCTAACAGCTCAGTTAAAACATGCTATTTTAATAGTCACTCTGTAAATATAGTAGAAAAATTGATGCAATCAGTTCAAAAGAAAAAACATGTTACTGCATGAGAGAGGAGCAGCATCACAGTCAGTCAGTTTGTAGTTAGTCCATCATCTTATTGCCAAAATAAGTAAATAATTCAACCTCCGTGAAAGCAAATATTATTGTGAAATTTGGTAATGTGCCAAGGAAAATGTTAAAACCCTGTTCTCATGGTTACTGCTATTGCTGTTGTTAGATCCCTTGGTCATGGCAATATTGTGTTAAATACTGATAATTATTGACAGGTTCCACTGCTGAGATCTTTACTCAATAATTGTTTAGCTTCTCTGAAACAACAAAATGCTGTGCCACTCACAGTTGGAACTTCAGAAGGAGATTTCTAGCGACAGAGCTGTCTACCAATTTACCAACCACATATACAACACAGCAAGACAAAGGAATTTACTGTAATCATGTGACTGTAAAAATCACAACATCCATTTAAGGAACTTCAGTATTACATACTTGAAGGTGAAATTAATAACTAAATTACTTTATAAGATTACTAATAGAGAACAGCTTTGTTAATTCAAGCTGGAAGAACCTGAGAGTAGTACCTGCTACGCAAAGAGTGAAAACTGTTTACAGAACACATCCATGATGACTATGTTTAAAAAATCAGAAGGAATATTTGAGAATTACCTCCAGAAATAACAAGGGGCCGATGAATCATGCCTATTGTACATTGTATTGTGGCTGCATTATATACCGCTCAATGTCACCAGTATACTTAAAAGTGTGGAACCCTGTGCACCAGGATAATATTGATTCACCTGCTGCTGCTTACAGGAGAAGGCACATAACCAACCTATGTTAAGAGCCTGGGGAGTCTCCACTAGCCATTCAACAATAGCGTCTCATGGTGTTAAATGCCACCAAGTCCCAAGTATACCAGCAGTTGCATGCTTTTGTTGCTACTGCTCATCTACACCAGCAGTTTGTGTCTGAGCAAATCAGCATCTGAATTAACTGAATGTCCTACCACAAGGTTGAAAAAATCTCTGTTTTGTTTATATAAAAGGGCCGAGTTGATTTTAGATTTGGTGGACTGTAGAAAGTACCACACTACATGTTTAAGATCAACTTTTAAGATTATTTAAGTAAATATCACAATTTTAAAATTGTGTGCACTAACAGGCCCAAACTGGCAGACATGCTTGATTGCTCTATCATTACCATTGACTGTGCTCTCAGGATTCGTCTGCCAAGTGAATTAACTGCATCTGATGCTGCAATTTATGTATTCCTGAGGACACTGGAGCAAATGTGATTGGGTGAAAAAGTTCTTCATCTGTATCAATTTCCCGAGTGCTTTGTGGATCATTTGGCAACAGTTAAATCAGTACAAAAAGTTCAGGACACTCTTCTCATGTTGCAAAAACAGGAAAGGTGTGGCAGCCTCATGGACACCAAAACAAGCAGGATGGAACGGAATAGAACTATCAGGCATCATAGCCAAGGAGGCATGCAGTTTAAATTCCCTAACTTTCTGCGTCATCTCCTTAGATATTATACTTTCACTGTTGAAGAGATGCATTACATGTAAATAGGTGTCTTAGTGTCTACAGGTGACTGATAACAACTTTCAGCTTATGAAGTCAGCAACACTTCCATGTATCTTTCCCCAGACCAGGACGTGAATTTATATGGAGCATTTTACATTGATGCATAGATTCTTATATAGGCATGTGGAGCTACAAATATGCACTGCTTGTGCCATGCAGGTCTTTATCTGCTCTTCTTTTAGTTTATTGTATTTTATTTGCAGAAGAGAAGATATTCCTTAGAATTAGTTTTGGACTTGGCCATTGTATCAGGTGTTGGCATAGATTTTAAAATGTTATCTGATGTTAAGACTCCTCTCTACCTTGTAAGAGCAAATTTTTTAACATGTAAGAAGTGGATGTGCCTGTAATTTCTTATGTGTGGTCAACCAGCCATACATATATGAAAAACAGTTTTAGTTACTTTCATTTTACTATTGCATGATATGAAGATATTTAATTCATAACTGTTACATTTTTAGGAAAGATTGTGTGTGTGTGTGTGTGTGTGTGTGTGTGTGTGTGTGTGTGTGTGTGTGCACGCAGACATACACCCAGAGCAGTTCACTCTGTCCTTGTCAGTGATCAGCTGTCCATGTGTATACAAAAAACAGTTTTCAATAATATCAGTTTATTACTGGAAATTTAATTAAGAAATTGATATGAGCATTAATTTCCAATACCATCAACACTGACAGATACTAAACAGTAACCCTGGGATACTGGAAAGTCCCTGGCAGAATATAAGTTAATTGAAGGAGTAAAGGTAACAACTTACTGGATAGCTGAAGGGATGAGTCAGCAGTAGGCTCATAAACAAGACTGAGAACTTATTGCTAGCTTTCAGACAAATTCTTCTTCAGAGATGTAGAGTGCATCCCCCCCCCCCCCCCCCACACACACACACACACACACACACACGTGCACACACACGGGGGGGGGGGGGGGGGGGAGAAAGAGAGAGAGAGAGAGAGAGAGAGAGAGAGAGAGTGCTCTGAAGGAAGATTATTCCACAAGGTGTCGAAGTTCTTTGTTTTGTTTGTGCAGCTATTGAAAACTATTTTATGGATGGATTCTCAGTAAGCACAAAGGGAAAGTGATTTTTTGCCCTCCGCCAAAGACAGCAGCACTCCTGGGTTCCATTAAAGATGATTTGGTGCTTCGAAAGCCTGGGGTTTACAAGATCCCCTCTGAATGTGTCTGTTCATACATCGGACAGACAACAAGTACTATCCAGGAGAGATGCACAGAGCACCGCAAGTACACCCGGCTCTTACAACCCAATAAATCTGCGGTGGCAGAGCCCTGTATTGACACTGGGCACTCTATGGTGTACGATAATGTCAAAATTTTAGCCTCAACTTCATATTTCTGGGACTCAGTAGTGAAGGAAGCAATTGAAATTTGGTTGGCAACGAACTTAATTAATAGAGATAGCAGTTTCAGCTTGGACAAATTATGGAATCTGAGGAATTTCTGTAATAAAATCACAAAGATGTAATGGTGCAGCTCGCAGTGATACACCAATATCACCGTGTGGATCGACTGCGCAGCCATAGATCTAATTCCATGCATATGTCAGTAACCTTAATTGTCTTTTCCTTTCTCCCCTTTCTTTGCTGATATTGCAAGCATCATAATCAAGGCCATGTGTTGCACCCACAAAGGGAATGCTAAATGAAATTTTGAAATTTTAACTGAAATGACTGATTTGGTCTCTGTAAATCACATAACATGTTCTGGGACTGCCTTACACTTAGAAGTAAAGCGTGTGTCATATAAAAATGGACATATAACAGTTGTGCATGGCATGCATCCTCAAATCCCAACAACTTCACAATACATTTACTTTCATATGAAGTTCACTATTAACAACCCATCACAATTTATTCATTCGTATACTTATCAGCAATGAACCCAGAGGTAGCTGCTGTGTGAGAGATAAGGGTGCTCCTACTGCCACAGCTACTTGAATAGTTCAATTTCTCGCATGACAAATATTGTCTGACATTGTACTGGCTGTCGGCATGATTAATGCAATTTGGTCAAGACATGATATGGTCTTCGCCAGGTAATAGGTACCTGAAGCATGGGGACAATCCATTTCCGCCAAGTGAGGTGGCGCAGTAGTTAGTACACTACACTCGCATTCGGGAGGATGACGGTTCAGTCCCACGTCCAGCCATCCTGACTTGGGTTTTCCATGATTTCCCTAAATCGCTTCAGGCAAATGCCGGGATGGTTCCCTTTTACAGGGCACGGCCAACTTCTTTCCCCATCCTTCCCAAATCTGATGAGACCGATAACCTTGCTGTTTGGTCTCTTCCCCCAAATCAATCCAATCCATTCCAAGGTGCAGCCACTGCTCTTCTCGTATGTCACTGTTTTAAGGATACACCATGAGTAGCTGAATTTGGTGAAAAACTACTACCATGGGCAACAATGTATTGACAACGAGGGTCACCATCGACTATCAGAGACTTTAGCAGTGGGTACATGAACCGCAGTGTAGCAAACCACTCACCAATTCAATGCAGGAACCAATGAGTAGCCATACCATTCTGAAACAGCTTTTTGTTATGGGTTATAGATACCTCCATTCCATGCATGTGCACTTCTGTTCACTTGAGTCCACAGATTAGCATGGGTGCAGGAATAGCCCTTTTGGACACTCAAAGCGTGGAACAAATTCACCCGGAATGTTGCATGACAGCATGTGTGTGTAGGTTGTGCGTACCTCACAAATCACAATGAAATCCATCCCATTAGCCATTTTGGCAAGGGGTGAAGGTATTCTGATGTGGTGTAACTTAATGAAGGATAAAATGAGACACCGATACATTTGCCATTGTCTTTCACCATTGAACACAATTGATGCTTGCAGTTCAGTCATATGCAACATCACATACTTGAAATTTTATAATCCATATGTCTCTCCTGGATGTTACTAAATGATGAGCATTTCTGAAAGCTCATTCATAATGACTTAGTTGCAGCTTATCGAACAGCTTTGGGCTGGTCAGTGTCACTCGTCCTCTGGCTCTGTAAATTATGTGGATGCTTCAGTGATCATCATTAGGTATGACAGTGGAATGCTGTGCCATGCACATTGGGGATCGTGACTTAACAACCCAAATTGTGAGGATGGTACAAACCTGTATTTGAAAATATTCAAGGCAGGCTTACATGCCAGTCAGGAGGATGGCTCTTGAAGTGAGACAGTTATCAATGACTGTATCTGCTGTTGTATGAGACATTCTAAAATATATCGTGCTGTACCTTGATAGACTTTAAAGTATTTAACAGAAGGTGGATTAGAGAGAAAGGAAAGGAAAAGAAAGGAAGTAATGATATCAGCTGCATCAGGTCTTTCTGCAGAATCAGTGACAAGAAGTGACAATGTGTGCCAGACCAGGGCTCGAAACTGGGATCTCCTGATTATGAGGCAACTGTGCCATCCGGACAGAGAGTTTATCGCAAATGTGCAGACTGTCTCTGGATATTCCCCAACCGACTCACACTCCCACCTATCCGCAGTCCCTGCCCATGTCCTCCATGCTCGCTAATTTTAGATTTTGGCTGGAGGCTGAATGAAATGTGCATCTACACTGAGGGTTGCGGATTCATTTCCCATCGAGGCAAGTCAATTATATGTATGCATGAAGACTGTTCTTTCTGGTATGTCTCAAAGAACAGACACCACATGTGATCGGCAGCTGTGATACATGTTATGTAATTGAAGGTGGTAGGGGAAGAAAGGAAAGGAAAGGGAAAGAACTAGAACTAATGATATCATCTGGATTGGGATTTTATGTGGAAACAGTGAAAATGTGTGCTGTGCTGTGGGTCAAACCCAGGATCTCCTGCTCCACCCCCACCTTCACTTACATAATACGTATGACAGCTGCAGATCCCATGTGGTGTCAGTTCTTTCCAACATATCTGAAAGAACAGACACTATGCACTCTTATAACTGATTTGTCTTGCAGGACAATGAATCCACAACTTTCAGTGCAGATTCACATTTCCTTTGACCTCCAGCAGAAATCTAAAATTAGTGAGCATGGAGGACTTGGACAGGTACTGTGGATAGATGGCACTAGGTGGAGGTATGTGTCGACCAGGGAGTGTGCAGAGATAGTCTGCACATTTGAGATGAACACTGTGTCTGGATGGTGCAGCTGTTAATACGACTGCCTAGTAAGGTGGAGATCCCTGGTTTGAGCCCCAGTCCTCCTCACATTTTCTTTCACCACCACTGATTCTGCATAGTGTCCTGATGAAGCTGATATCATTAGTTCCTCCCTTTTCCTTTCCTTTCTCCCCCCCTCCAACTTCAATTACATAATTTAAAATCTATCAAGGTAGAGCATGATATACTTCAGTACACCTCACAGATGCAGTAATTAACATCTGTCCCACCTCAAGAGCCATCCTCCCGACTAGCATGTAAGCTCGCCTTGAATATTTTCAAATATAGGTTTGTACCACATCACAGTTTGGGCAGTTAAGCCACGATCCCTAATGCCCATGATACAGCATTCCACTGTCATACTTAACAATGATCGCTGAAGCGCACACACAGTTTACAGTAATAGAGGATGAGTGACACTGACCAGCCCAAAGCTTGGAGACTCTGGGTTCGACAAGCCAAAATTAAGTCATTATGAATGAGCTTTCAGAAATGCTAATGATTTAGCACCATCCAGGAGTCACATATCACTTACAAAATGTTATGGATGTGGTGTTACTTGTGACTGAACTAAAGGTTTCAGTTTTGCTGAGTGGTGAAAGGCAATGTTAGATGTATCGGGGTCTCATTTTATACTTCACTAAGATGCACAACATCAAATTATCTCCAAACCTTGTCAAAATGGCAAATGAGATGAATTGCCTAGTGATTTTTGAGGTACACACACATGCTGTAATGCCAAATTCCAGGTGAATATGTACCACTCACTGGTTCCTGCATTGAATTGGTGAGTGATTTGCTGCACTGTGGCTCATGTACCTGCTGCAACAGTATGTGACAGTTTATGGTGACCCCTATTGTCAATTCATTGTTGGCCATAGTAGCAGTTTTCACCAAATTAAGCTTAAAGCAGTGACATATGAAAAGCCCAGTGGCTGCACCTCAAAGTGGGGTGTGGGGTACCCACTATCCAGCCATGACCATGTCACATCTTGACCAAATTGCATTAATCACGCAGACAGCCAGTACAGTGTGAAACGATATTTTTTCATGTGAGACGCTGAACTATTTAATGAACTGTGGCAATAGCAGCGTCCTCCCTCTCATATGGCAGCTACCTCTGACTCCATTGCTAATAAGTGTATAAATGAATATTCCTGTTGTTTTCAAATTTTGATAGGTTGTTAACAGTGAACTTCATATCGAAGTAAATGTATTGTGAAGTTGCTGAGAGCTGAGGATGCATGCCACTGTTGTTCGTTTACTTTTTATATGACACATACTTAACTTCTAAATGTATGACAGTCCCAGAACATGCTGTGTGATTTACAGAGACCAAATCAATCCCTTCAGTTAAAATTTCATTTAGAATTCTGATTGTGGGTGCAACACACGACCTTCATTATAATGCTTGCAATATCAGCAAAGAAAGGAGAACACGGAAAAGATACTTCAGAGCTCTCTCTCTCTCTCTCTCTCTCTCTCTCTCTCTCTCTCTCTCTCTCTCTCTCTCCCTCCCTCTCTCCCTCTCCCTCTCTCCCTCCCTCCCTCCCTCCCTCCCTCCCTCTCCCCCCCCTCCCTCTATGTGGGGAGTTGATGGGGGGGGGGGGGGGGGGGGGGCATGGGGCATGCACTCTACAGCTCTGAAGAAGAATTTGTCTGAAAGTTAGCAAAGAGTTCTCAGTCTTGTGCTTACTGCTGACTCATCCCTTCAGCTGTTCAGTATGTTGTTACCTTTAGTCCTTAAATTATGTATATTCTGCTAGGGATTTTTCAGTATCCTAAAGTTACTGTTTAGTATGTGTCAATGTTGATGATTTTGGAAATGAATGGTCATATCAAATTCTTAATTGAATTTTCAATAATTAACTGATATTATAGAAAACTGTTCTTTTTATGCATGTGGAGGGCTGATCACTGATATGGGGAGAGTGGACCACTCTGGTTCTATATCTCTACCTTCATTTACATAATAAGTATCACAGCTGTGGATCTCATGTGGTGTTTGTTCTTTCAGATGTGTCCGAAAGAATGCACACCGCGTATTCATATAGGCTTTAAATTCTGTAGTTCTTCATGGGATGAAAATGAATTAATTCTCATAATAGCTAAACACTTCCAGTTCCTTGGGTGTACTATCTGGGAGCAACAAGAGAAAGGTCTTCTGTCAGTGCATCAACAGCTTCTATCACAATAGACTTCCCAACTGTAATAGGTTTCTGAATATTCCTCAGTAGTCAATTTTATCATCAAAAATAAGGAGGGATCATTTTAAAAAATGTCACAATTTTACATGAACATAAGTCTTACAATGTTCTTGTGGAATGTTAAAATCCATCAAGTGCTTGAGGAATAGAACACTTTTGGTGGAGATTGTTACTTGCTGTCAAATGGCACAGGTTCATAATGCAAAATTTCTCAGTGAATTCACAATAGTATCAGAACTGCACAACACCTTTAACTGTATTAAAAGTTTTGTCTATTATATAGATTAACATACAAGAAGTAAAACAAATTGGGGAGGGGGGGGGGGGGGGGGAGATCTAACAGATGTCAGGAACATTATGAAAAGAGTAAATTGCAAGCTTTATTAACTTTTATCGGTATGTCGCCAACGTGACACACTACCTCAAGTTTCAGTGTTGTGAGTACACTACCAGTTCCTGTAATGGACACACAACATGCAGGAAATGTGACCTTTCAGCTCTTTAAGATACAACTGAATGTTTGTTGCTAGTACTCTGTGTGAACAATTTGTGGAATCAACTAGTACTGAGCCCAGATTATATACCTTCTTCGAAGAGAGTAAAATACCAGAGATCAAGGTGTTGACACAAATATCATGTTATGAAACAAAAAATATTTATGTGGCTCAGAAACCACTCATATTGTTTGCATCAGTGTGTACATCAGTTCATAATAAGAACAAAAATTTGTATGTGAGGACTCTTAGTAGTGGAAACCAGCTGTAAAACTTATACCGGCAACTGTACGTGTTGTGGTAGACTTACATCAAAATGAGTTACCTTCCTCTATATTCCAAAAGGTAACTTCAACTTCTTTACAAGGAAGGCTTGGCCTAAGTTCACCCCTAAAGGCAGACCAAAAACTCAGTGTTTTTTCAATAACCCAGCCCATAGGAGTAGAAACAAATCATTAAAACAGACACGATAAAGGGAAGATTTCTAAGCTCTCAGACTGTGATCCAGTGCACCTGAGTGATGAATCATATGAAGATCGAATTGTGGATGGTATGGATACTGCAGTTTGCCATCCCTTTGGGAAAAAGCCTCCCAACTGGCCGAATTTTGAGCCTGTCCATGTAGGAGCAGATTGCATCACCAGCATAGTGTGCCATGGCAACATTAGTCTATGTCAAAGAACTTCGGACAGCATAAAAGGGAACCTGTTACCTGGTGCAGTGAAGAGTGCTACTCCACACTCAGGAACAGGCACCAACTACTGCGCACTTAGCAGCCTTTCAGATGTCAAGGACAGTGTTCTATCATAAAGTGAAAAAGAGCAGAAAAGAACTTTATAAATTGTTGCGCTAAGCTATTGACAGGATGGGAGACCATCAGGATGATTTCTGGGGGTGGTTCAAAGTGTCATGTTAATGATGTGCTGAGAAACAGCTGTCTCCAGACCAGCAAAGGAGACATTATTCAGATGTTGACAAAGCATTTTGCTCTGATCACTAGTACCAGCAAGGATCCAACTTTCCATTGCAACTGAGTGATTGCAGACATCTGTTCTACAGATGATGAAGTTAACAATTCTGGTTTTTCAATATGACAATAGGAGTTGTCATTGTCTGCAGTGTGTGACAACCAGCTTGGTCACAGTAAAATATAAAGCATGTTGCAACACCTCATTGGAAATGCTAAGAAATCCTCCTTGGTCTTTTTAACACAGTATACAAAACAGAATGATGTCTCAATTCCTGGAAAGGAGTTATGTCATTCTCTTTCTCAAACCTGAGAAGGATCATGAAGGCCCAGATGGTTAGCCATTGCATCATCTGGATCTTAGAATCCAGAGAGTACCGTAGTCACTTTTAATGTGGGTTTAGGAGATATCATCCTCGATAGCCTGGTCTTACTGGAAGCAGATATACAACACACTTTCCTGTGCAGTCACCATCTAATAAATATTATATTTAACCTTGAGAGGATCTATGATACCACATGAAGGCATAATATCCTGAGGTGGTATTGTGTACTTGGAGACCTTTGTCTACCTGTTACCTACAGTTCTTCTGCTGACCAAGTAATGTGAGATTCTGAGTTGGTGATGTCCTGTCAGAGCTCAATGTACAGGCAAATAATGTGCAAGCAAATAATGTCCAGAATGAGCCTTTCAGTCTGCAGCAGTGTGTTCTCTGTTATTAAACTTCATGGCAGATTAAAACTGTGCCCTAGACCACTTCTCAAACCTAGGACTTTGCCTTTTTTGGGACATGCTCTCACTAACTGAGTGTTGCCCATTAAGGCAATGTTTCTAGTTTGAGTCCCAATTTTGCTCAGTTTTAATCTGCCAGGAAGTTTCAAGTAAATAATGTTTCTCTACAGGTACATTAATATCCTGTATGTCATCTTACATTTTATGTCAGAGGACACTAATGTTATCACTGTCATTTCCATCTTTTACATCTGATCTGTGAAAGGTGCCCAGGCAGAAGAATTCTATTACTGTCTTTTCAAATGTGTGTGTGTGTGTGTGTGTGTGTGTGTGTGAGGGGGGGGGGGGTTGATTACATGTTGCCTGACTGTTCTTGGAATGAAACATTAAACCTGTCTGTGACGCACAATTCCTCTCTTGTAGTGTCTGCAACTGGAGATTATGAGCACCTCCATGATCTTGCCATTGGCGGGCAATGCTCTTACTAACTGAAGATCTGGGCACAGCTCACAAACCATCTCACAACTTCACTTTTGCCAGCATCCATCTCCTACTTTCCAGCTTTGCCATGTATGTATCAAACCATTACTGACCCACCAATAAGACATCCTTTATGTAACCAGTTTTAAGCAACAGATCCTTTGGGATTCATGCATAGATCTAGCTTTAAGAAAATGATGTGGTGTACATTGATATCGTACATTAAGGTTGTTTTATTAGGCTGTCCACTGATACTCTGCAGGCTATTAAAACAGCACACTTGGAAAGAAAATGACAATATTTTATTTATTGTGTTTATACAGTGTAGTAGGAAGAATATATGACTAAATCTGAAGGTGATTTGAAGGAACACAAGGTGCAAAATTTTGTACACATAGCTGTCACCTCCAGCAGCAACAGCAGCTCTAACCTGGCTGGCCATCAAGTTGAACTGAGATTAGATGACAGAGAATAGTATGCCATTCCATACTGCTTCACTCTATGCCAGAGTTAATAAGTAGTAGTGGCTGGCCAATGCTGATGTGGCAGTCTCACAGCTACCCATGACCAGATGCTTTCAATGGGTTAGAAATCTGGTGAACGTGTTGGCCACAGTAACAAACACCATATGTATGGAGATATGTCAGGACAGCACAGGCAGCACGTGATCTTGCATTATCTAGTTGAAAGGAGACTGAAGATAGGGTACATCCAGTGGCCTTAAACATGTCAGAAATGTAATACCTGCTCAGCTACACAAACCAGAGGCGATCATGTTGTGCACCCAATGGCATCCCACGCCTTCATGCCAGGTGATGAGCCTATATGATGATTAAAGCAGTCTCTTAATATTAATTCTCCTCGGAGCCTTCACACTCATATGCAGCATTCATCACAATGCTGTACACAGAACTAGGTCTCATATGAAAAGATAACATGGTGCCTCTCCTATGCCTGGCGTTATTGTTGGGGACATCATTTTCAGCATGTCTCTCTGTTGCCATGTCAATGTGAGCAGCAACAACGGTTGCCATGTAGACTGTACATGGCTCTCCTGACATCATCACACAGTCTGTGTGAATACCTGTCCTGCTGCAAATGAAGTCATTTCCTGACTTGTGGTATGTGATTTGGCTGTAAAATTCTACTAGCTAAGTTAACATTGTGTTCGTTCTCTAGGGCACTAGTTGCATAGGACTGTTGAAATCCTTCATGGTTTTGAGTACAGCCCTCCTGAACCCATCTATTCCATATTTGTATGACAATTTTGGGATTTCAACCAATTCGAGCAGCAATGATGCAATAAACTAGTCTCAATACTGCATAATCTTACTGCTGTCAAATTCCGAGACAACCTAGTTTCTCATTTTTTTCCAGTCTCCTCCTCAAATAAGGCATAAGGTGATCTTCTCACAAACAAACAATGATAAAATATGGTATCTGAATGAGAGACCTACCTGCATAATATTTGCTTCTCTACAGAATGTACATATTGTTACACCTACCTACCTTGTATGCATACACTGATATGCTAATCATTTGCTATTCAAGCTTGTAATTCGATGTTTGTTGCACGCAGCATTCGTGGTGTAGCAGTTTAAATGGATAGTAATGTATTTAAGATTTGAAATCTCTGAGAAAAGAAAGCACTTCCAGGGTCATTCTTGAATCAATATTTTAATATATTTTAGACAATTACCACAGTTTTATTGTAATATACAGGGGATAATATAATTGAAATAAATGGTTGTAGCTGAATCATAAATTAGATTGAGAAGAGAAGTGTCTATTTCTTGATGGTGACTAGTTTTGGACATGTGTCCATTTCCAGACCATATGTATCAAAGTGTGTGACAGTACAGGAGTTATCCTATGTACAAAAACTGCCCCTGCAGTGATGGTCAAGAAGGTACTATGGCCAACTCAACAACAGTAAATAGACCACATATGATGGGCATTAGAGAAATCTAATGTCCATCTTAAGTGATCTGTTTACCACTGCTGATCATCATTGGAGGAGCAGTTTTTGTACATAGTATATCACCTGTACTGCCACTCTTACGGATGGTTTGAAAATGGATACAGGTGTTCAAAACTAGTTGTCATCAAGGGGAAGGGGGTGGGGGGGGGAGATACATACCAATGCAACTTATGGCAGGGTGTCAACCACTTATTTAAATTATAAAACAAGTTGCGGACCTATTTTTCACCTGCAACATGCTGCAAGTTTGTTGGGGATAAAATACTTTCAAGATTGGCCTGTCAGACACATTCACAGTTTATGTATCAGTACTGTACGTGATCCTGAGACAGTGAAATAGATGAGGCATGAGAGAACAGGTACCTTCCAGGTGTTTCAACAGTTGTACCTAGCAGAGAAAATGCTTAAGATGATTGATAATTCCCTTCTGCTGCAAATCAGGTGAAGGTAGCACAATTCTGCTAGGTACCTAACCATGTTGTAATCCACAGAAACAAGGAAGTTTACGTAGCAGCAAGAAAACTTATTGGAGATAAACGTGGAAGATAGTGCCAGACCCCTTGGAGATGTGTAATGACTGAATCATGAAGGGTTGCCAGAAGAAAGAAAAAAAAGAGAGAAACCTCTTCTAAGTATGAATATTAGCTGGAAGTCTTGTAACTTAGGTAGAGATGCACAGTGCAAGTTGCTCTCATTAGTCCATTACGAGGTACATGGATTGAGAAACCACTGATTTCACACTCACTGATTGTGAATGGAAGATAAAAAGCAACACAGTCATGTTCCATGTGTAAGCCAAAAAGGTCAAAATGTCATATATAGAAGCCCTCAAAACATCAAGCAAGACAGAGTTCCAGCAAGCAGCAGACTGCCAGACTGAGAAGAGTTCCAGATCTAGCAGCCTTGGATGACCAACAGCCTACACTAAATCCTGTGTAAGTGAGCATTATCTTCAGTTAAGCTTGTACACTAAGAAGGACGTGCAAAGCTTGCCTGTACATAACTTTGGACTGGGGTTATTAGTCTTCATTCTACATTTGTCCATATGTCCTACCTGTGCCACTTTCACTGTGACATGTACTTGAACATAAGGGTTCGATTAGAGCAATAGAATCTGGCACTTCCATGATTCATGGTCTGTAGTACCATACATTACTGTGTGTACCCAAATCAACAAAGTTATAGGCCAGGGTGGCCATTGTTCCGGTACTTCGTTGGAGAATCTCGTATGCCTCATCTGTTTTATAAACCATTGTCTGTGCTCTTCCACTTGTTCATTGCAAACATGTGAAGAAGCAATAAAAAGCAGATCAGTAAGCCAGCCCAGAGTCTAATTTCATTATCACCACCACATCTACCTCCTTGGCCTAACATCTGAGTCATTCTGTACAGTCTGCAACCACAGAGACCTGTGAAATCTCAGCTTGACCATGTCACCTTTTCACTCCTTATACACAGGTGCTCATGTACTAAGAAACAGATGACCTCAAATCATCTGAGTGTGAGCTTCTGACTAAATACGTTGCGAACCCCCTGAGGTTACGACGGTTGTCTCACTTCTGAGTCATCAGGTTGTTCACTGATTGTAGGAAGAGTGGCTGGATGTAATGGATAATAAATTGTGGTTGCTTAAATAAAGTGTCTGATCCTCCTTCCAATCACAGAAGTTGAGTAAAATGATGCTGACCCATCTCTGTATACAGCTCAGTTGAAGGGCATGGCTTTCTACTGTGATGAGAAAACTCAACAGCTTCTACATCTACATCCATACTCCGCAAGCCACCTGATGGTGTGTGGCAGAGGGTACCTTGAGTACCTCTATCGGTTCTCCCTTCTATTCCAGTCTCGTATTGTTCGTGGAAAGAAGGATTGTCGGTATGCTTCTGTGTGGGCTCTAATCTCTCTGATTTTGCACTGTATTCACATTTGGGAGCACATCGGTTCAAATCCAAATCCGGCCATCCAGATTTAGGTTTTCTGTGATATCCCTAAGTAGCTCCAAAGTAATCCTGGGATACTTCCTTTGAAATGTCATGTCTGATTTCCTTCTCCAGTCTTTCGTAATATGAGTTTATGCTCCATCTGTAACGACCTCACTGGTGATGAAACGTTATACAGTAATCTTCTTTTGGGGGGGGGGGGGGGGGGGGGGAACTGCCCTCTTGTTTTGCTGATAATTAGATGAATGTAGTGTGTATTATTTTTAATTGCCCAGTCTCCACCATACTCTTTTATGTTGGAGAAAAAGTGTGTTGCAGAGTGATTAGTTATCACCCAGATTCATGCACACTGCTAGTCATAGAAACTGCAATACCATAATGATGGCATAAATGTCAAACTGGCATGAAGTGTATTACATGCTTGTTGTAAATGTGCATGATTAGCATTTGGAGCAAATGCACAAAGTGGGCAGGGGTAAAATCATCTACATTCCATTTATAAGGAAAAATTACATAGCGAGTTTCTCACTCAGAAATCAAATTTGAATGTTTGCTAGTGAGAAGATTATGTTATGCCATTTTTAAGAGGGAGAAGAATCCACCAACACATATCGGAATTAAACAGAGGTAGAATTGTAACATATTAATTTAAGGAATTTTGGGGGCCCCACTCATTTTCCAGAATGTAATTTTGTTTACACTTTGTATATGTGTGTGTAAGTGTAAGTAAGTAAGAACACCAGATAGTATAGATTTCACAATATCTGTTTTCACTTCCTTTTATGCAAACAGACGGTACTGCTGCCCCAGCTAGGTCGTCAGTTGCCTTTGCCGTGTTAAATGTAAGCACTTGTAAATTAAAATATATATACAAAAATACACTAAAACACAGAAAACATGCACCAAAAATTTACTAATACGCACTTAAAATGAAGGAAATTGCACCTACAACCAACACCAAATAGGATTGGAAAAACAGGAATTTAAAATTTGTTAGTCATTTCTGACACTGCAATAATTCTGAACTGATTTTAATCGTGTCTGTTACAGTAAATTACTAACCTAAATATTTTTGTAAATCTTTCAGAATGGCCATCCTTACACCTGTCAAAACAGTTTCCACTTTATGGTACGAAATAAAACTTCATTGTCACAATGTCGCATGCAAATTAATCCTCGAGAAGTACGTCTGGAATCATAATGCCTGCTATACTGTTTTTCTTTAACAGCAAGCAAGTATATGACGATTGTGAGATGTACTAAAAAAAACGTATTTCGTATAAATTGAGAGAGTTCCTACAGATATTGCAGCGGCTGTAACAACTGAACGTTTCGTCGTAAGTTTTACTTTTTAAGAAGCAAAAGCGGCTAGATCAACGCTGGGTTTGAAGATTACGTCAAACGTTGATATATTTTTACACTAAAGGCAAGCGGTCGGTGAGAGCTGTCGTAAAAATAAACTATATTTATACGAATTCATAAATTTTTTCTTCGTGATTATTTATCACTGACACGTCACACCTTATTACCAGTTCACAATAGTTGCGAGCGATGCCCGGTTGACCTGGAGTAACAACTTTTACACGCACCGCTATAACCGTGCAAATTTCGGCATGTAATG
Source organism: Schistocerca americana (assembly GCF_021461395.2). Classification (NCBI taxonomy): domain Eukaryota; kingdom Metazoa; phylum Arthropoda; class Insecta; order Orthoptera; family Acrididae; genus Schistocerca; species Schistocerca americana. The sequence continues at coordinate 651,290,725 of NC_060130.1, read as the reverse complement.
TAATAGATTCTGTCTAACGATAGATAAAAGGGGGAAAAGCCTACTAAATTGTAAAATATTTATTTTAAAAATTACCCAAATCTTCATTTTTCTTGCCTTTTGAGCGGCGAAGATCTTCACTAGTTTCTCCATGTGGAGAAATCAGTCTTTCCACTGCTATTGCAAGACCTCTAGAGCCGTCCATTGCTCATTGGAGATAGTTTTTAATGATCTGCAGAAGTTACACACACTGGCATGTACAAAAATATTCCTAAGGCAATTGTTACATTTGGAAAAACGTCTTGCAAGTTCATTTCGAAGGTGTACTGAATTACTTCCAAACATTTGTTCGCAGTTTGTGGGAGCATACGGAACAGTTTATGGAAGCATAGGGGATAACAATTCCAAGTCACATTCTGCCATTTTATGTCGTCTGGAAGCATTTTAGGGTATCTCAAATCTTCTGCAAGATTTCTGCATCCTCTGTTGAGATTGTATTTCTTTGTGTCCAAGTTTTTTATGTCAAAAATAAAACTGAACACGTCACAGCAGTTACTGAGCTGCCGAGACTCTTTCCTTCGAAGACACAGTAGCGAATGAGCTGCTGAAACTCTTTCCTTCAAAGACACAACAGCGATGTCTGCCACAAAAATCAGAACTTAGAACCCCAAAATTTTCAATCCTAGCCGCCATCTTGTGTCACACAGCGACTTCAGAGTCAAGTTTACGTGGTTCTTGAGTGCTTCCCAGCGCCAGAAAATAATTTGAACAATTTTTGAACTAAATCAAATCTGTAGCCCTATTACACATGATTTAACTACATCACAAACAACGTAGTTCAGGTTACGAACACAGCAGGGGATATAATGAGCTCTTGGATTTCTTCGATGATATGAGCTCGAGTACCACCCTTCTTGTCCTTCATGTTGCTCCCATTCTCATAACATTTCCCCCTACAACCTGCTAGCGGTGTGCCAAGGTTATGTAGTATCTGAAGTAACAATTCTCGATTATTTAAGACCTTTTCAAGCAGTTAAAAAATCTTCAGTTGCAACTGTTCCTTGGGACTTGAATCTAGCGTACAGTTCAATATTACTGAACTGAGTATGGTATCCTTCATGATAAAATCTCACAAGAAATTATTTTGTATGTCCTTACTTAAATAACCAACCTTCCATATTTAGCTGCATGATTAATAGGATTATTTAATACATGATCGAACTTGGCCATTAATTCTACTTGCCCTAAGAAGTTTCTGTTACCTAGATTTCCTAATATTTCACGGTCGCCTCTTAATGGAAGATTTCTTTCGAATAAAAAAAATTCTATGGGAAATAACCTTAACAAAACTGGTCTCTACCTATTTTCTTCCCAATCATTTTTATCTTTAATTGCCTGATCAATTAATTTTGAATTTTTAATTCTTGCTCATTTCAGTAATATGACTGTGAGACAGTTACTGATTGGAGAAAACGTTTGACAAGCTTTGCCAGTCTCATAAACCGACTCATGTGATAGTGCTAGCACTCGAATTGAACAGCTTGCAGCAAAAGCAATACAAATATCTTTTGTTCGAGAATACACAAGCCATGTTCACGTAACTTTTTCGTTATTTGAAAGATGATGGAAGCAATGAGAAACAGTAAAACACCTTCTTGTCTCGCTCTCCACAGGAAATGTGACTTCTTTTCACTAATGTCTTGCGGACCTTACTTAATTGTTCTTGTCCTAAAATGATCATTTTTAATATTCAACCCGGTTGTCAGGTCACTGAGACAATTGACAACTTGAAAACTGTTACTTTCCTTAGATGCTTTCCTATCGCCTCGGAGATCTTGGATTGATCTGGTTTCTTCCACAATAACACTATTACAGCTATTTCTGCTTTCACATCATGTTGTACATTCACTGAAACACTGTCAATTTGACTGAAAGATTTAATTAAAGAATCCTCTTGTCACAACTGCTCTTTTAGGATGCCACACCTACATTTTCTTTATTTGGCACCCGACAAGTATTCACGATTCATTCTACACTCTAGCATAAAACAAATCACAGTCTCCGATAGTACCAAACACAGACTACAGACTGCCTTCGTACTTCACACCTGACTGAGTTGCTGAACCATGTCATGCACCTTGAGTCAGGAAGTGACCTTGTTTGCAGCAGGAATAAATAACCCTCATGAAACTTAGAAAACAAATTACTGTGAAATAATAACATAAGATCGTTGAGACACTGCTCAAGCCTGTCCCACTGTTGACAGCAGCCCTCAAGTCATCCAATGTGTGAGGAGGGTTCTGGCGATTATGAATAACTAGTTTCAACTAGGCATGTGCTATAATCGCGCTCAGTAAAAACTTGATATGGCGCAAATTCTCGAGAATTTCACGGGTACTCGCGAGAAGTTGTCTACAATGCTGCATTCTCTGAGGAACTGCACTAAACTTCTGTGCAACAAAACACTGAAACGTTGCAGCTGTAATTGCTGTTTGCTGTACTTGCAAGGAAGGATTTGAAATTCCAATTTCTATACTGTATTCTGTATTTCTATACTGTACTATCTTCATTAATTTTTCTTGAAGTAGTAGTATATTTCTCAGAAGACAAAATCATAGAATTTTTATTTAAAAAAAAAAACATAGATCTCACATTAAACAAAAACTTTATTCTTACATGCATTCTGCATCTAAGTATACTTAAATAAAAGAAAAAAATACTCTAACCTGTTATACCGAGAAACTAATTCTCCACGTGCTGTAGGGACAGATCTTCCAAATATCAGCTGACCTCCATATCTACACAATCACAGCTTCTTTTCATTGGATTTTCATTGGAAACCTTGTCATCGAAAGAAGCCCATAAGAAACTGCAGGCATTTTGTTTGAAATTGTACTTGCGGCTAACGTTATTAGTGGGTGAATGAGTAGATCTTGATTTCCTTATCACATGTGTGCACTCTGCAATTAGGCTTGCAATGGCATTGTTTGATTGAATGGGATTCGTAAATGGCAACGTTTTGAATCTTAGGTCGAACATGGTAGCAATTGCATAACTCTGTTTTTATTAATCCTATCCTAGCTATTAGTGAATTGTGCAGATGTTGGTGTAACTCTTCCACTGTTGTGGTAGCCCACTTTCCTTTACATGTGGTTAGGATTAGCTTTCATTATTGGAATAGCTTTCGATACTTTTCATTTGAGATTTCGTGTGTTACCAATTCAGAAGCCTCCCGTACATTAAATCATTCATTCGAAATTCGCAACTTGTCAGCTGTGAAATTCTGAACATTTGAATACAAAGATAATAAACTGACTACAGTGGCATTCCTGTTGATCTAGTAAGCGCTCTAGTATATAAAACGTACTATTCCATTGGATTTTGGTTTCCTAAACTAATTCATGTACACGTTTTTTCATTATATCCTGGATCTCGTGGAGTTTTTCATTAACGGTGCAACTTGTTTGAAAATAGCTGACCATTTTCCTGGCCATCTTCTGCATAATGCAGAGAACACATTTTGAAACCATGTTATCTAACGCCTCACTAATATTTAGTGCTGTACACTTTTCTGGGTACAGCTTTCAGGCACCAATTCCTGTTAATGAAATGACCAGCTGCAGGTGAAGTCCAAATGTCCGTCGTTAAAGAAACACAGGTAGTCTCTCGATTTCAAGTTTACACACAGTCTCTCTCTCTTTCTGGTAATTTTTTCCAGTCATGTGGCGCAATTTTTTTCAGTTTGGTAGCGAACGTTTTGGGTCCAGCAGTGCAACAAAACGTCGAAAGCAAGTGTCCTCTACGATTGAGAGTGGCTGAAAATCGCCTGTCATCATGGCCACTAGTGCTGCATGTAGTTCTTATAGCCGTTTACTTTCTTCTATGAAGCGAAACATAAGAATTTATCAGTGATCCTGCAAGCAGATAAATTTTGCTCGAAAACTAGTCTAATAAAATTAGGTACCGTACCATGCAAAAGCTTGGATAGTTTTTATTTAGCTTATGTTTTATATTATCGGAGTCCGATTTAAAAAGCCGAATTTGGCGGACTGCTTTGGGTATTGTCCAAGTTTTTGCACGGAATTCCCTTTTTGTGCTCCAATGGGTAACATACATACCTCGGTATTTTCTCTGACTTGCATTATTAGAGGAAAGAGCCTCTCTATACATGGGCATTGGTGTTTCATTACTCTCTAAATTGTGTCATTTAAGATGCTAATCATGCCCTTTGTATTTTTTTGAAACATTACCGAACATTTTCAGACAAATTTTGCAACAAACGTTATGTCCATTCTCTGTAAAGTATTACAAGCTCCAGACTTTCGTTTTCGTGTATCCATATTGATTTGGATCAAAACTTTATTTGAATGAAACCTGAGATGTACGAGTTACAAGCATTGCGAGCTGTGATCATGTTTGTCTAGTGTCAGCATTCACTTCAAACAGCCATCCTAGTGCATGTCGTCACAGTCAATTAGTGTGCGACATACGCATACCATAAGAGCGCTGAAAAATCCGCAGTTGAGATACCAGAAATCCCAACTACAGATTTTTCAGCGCCCTTTTAACTTTAGGACTCTGTATCTCAGAATAAACAAAAATGGACTTGTACCACTACTGAAATAAGCCCTTCATATAAATATGAGAACCAACTAGAATGATGTTAGAAATTGTTTTCATATGATAGATTCTCAAGCATGGTGTGATGTACAAGGGGTCCTGGCACAAGGGGCAGTAGTATGGTGTTTCTCTCAGGACACGCTTCCGATGTGCATCCTGCGTCTTGGAGCAAACTGTAAATACTCATATATTATGGCTCTTTTTCTCTGTTGGTCGATGATATCCGAGAAATGTCTTTCTCTCGACTGAGGGTGGGGCATTCATGTTGGTTGGGCTGGCTTAGGAGAAATGATGCCCCGTTGGTATTTTTCAGCTATATTTTCCAGGAGGGTCAACCTAAATTCTAGGGAGTTCCTTTCCCCTCCAGACTTGCCACACAAAATAAAAGATTTTCTAGCATTAATTCTTGTCTTGCTTTCTAGGTATTGGATACAACACCATTCTCTGGCTGGCTCGATCCACTCCTGCCATTGTGTCGTAGTCAAGCACAAGCTTTGGCTTCATTACATTCTTTGACTTTTCTCATTCTCCTCCATATCCACAGAGCGGATTCTTGTCTTTCCAATGCAGTGCTAGAACTTTTCCTCATCTTTCACCTGCAATTTGCCTGTTTCATAATTTTTTATTTTGGGGATATTGTGGCATCTCTTTCCACGTCATTTTTACTGTTCCATAACTATTAGTGGACTTCAAAGTTAGGAAATCTGCTACTGTGGGAATGTGTAAAAGCTATCTGTAGTTATACAGTAACCTTGCTTTAGGAGTGGTTTTAGAAGTGTCACAACAACTGGCACCACATTGGAAAATTCGTAAAGTCTGCATCTAGCTTTGTAGGTTTACATCTACAAATAGCCAGGAGCCACACATATAAGCTAGATGACGGACAAAGAATGTGGAGTTTTATTCCAGATCTTGCCATTTTCATCCAGATATACTGTACCCAAACCAGTTAGCCCTTGCAAAAAAGTAGACTTTCATGCACTATAATGTCGAGTTCAGGAACATAAGAAGTTTTGAATTTATTTTCAAGGTGCTGGTAAACTGGCCAAATTTTGTTCAGCTTAGGATTTGGGTAATTTACAGCATCATGCAGTTCGTTATCAGAAAAATGAAGATACTTTTTGATTTTGCAATAACTTCTTGTAAGACATTATGCCATTGAAAGACGGAGTTAATATATTTGGCCACCAAGTCCAGTACGTCTGCAATACAGGTTTCTGAACAATACTTTGTAAAATGGTTAGAGCAACGGAAATTCGAAGTTCATCAAATGATAGCGGCAAAACATTACATTTGGTGGTTGAAACACATTGACTGATATATTTAGCTGTTTCCACCTGTATCACTTTCATCAAATCCCTTTCAAAAAAAGTGTCCAAATGTTTCTGCAAAAGGAAATTTTGGAAACTTGTGGTAAGGTCTTGTGGGACCAAACTGCTGAGGTCATCGATCCCTAAGCTTACGCCCTATTTAATATAACTTAAACTAACTTATGCAAGGGACGACACACACACCCATGCCTGAGGAAGGAGTTGCACGGACCGTGACAAGAAGTCTCAGACCACGTGGCACCTGCAAAAGGAATTGTGCAGCCGCGATTAGCAGTAAACGGAAATCTTGGAGGAGCACAATCAGCATTTTGATCAAAAATATGCTACCACTCGCTGTGGACCTATCTATATCGATGTCTTCCTCAATTCTTCGTCACTTGACGAAAGTTCAAGAGAGTCATCACCAGATTCCGAAAACAGGGATGTTTCCCTCTGCTCCAAGTACACGCAGTAATGGAACAGCTGCACCAAAATGCAACGAAAGAACATGGTAATGTTGCAACTAATGCACGAGCACAAGCCACAAGCCAGTAGCCAGTATTACAAAACGCGAAACTGCACAAAACACAAACTAGTGACACCAGAAGCAACTACAACGATTATAATTTGGATGCTGGTACTAACTAGCGGCAGTGAGAGAAACTACAACGTTTATAATCGCGATGTGTGTGCAGGAATGCGAAATATTTGGAGACCAGAGGTATATCGGGACAGTATTCCTCAGCAAAACAGTTTAACCAGAGTTATCTTGGGATAATTAGTTAGAAGGTTAAGCATACTATTAAAAGTATCACTTTCATACATATTATTCCGGAAAATGTGAAAATATCGTAATGTCAGACTGTCGTACTTTCGTTTTCGTTTTGCTGCAGTTAACTTAGAGAACCCCATGTAATTGTCCTGTTTTTCTTTCCTGCAATTTAAGTAATCATTATTAAGTTCATATTTCTGGACAATAACATGAATTTTAGATTGTTTACACACATTTCGTACATTAAAGTTACATTACATTGTTAATAAGTTAATTAACAGATATTGCAGTTAAGTGAATGATGAGTTCTGGTTGAGCAGAAATAATTTACTTTTTATGTTACAACATTCACTTAAAACGCTAACCTGTAGGCCTAATTTTTTGTGGCTAATAAATAACGAAAAGTCGTGTAGTGTAAAGTATGTTAAGTGATTCAATTACATTTTTAAATGTGTAATCTGTGTTGTAGTGCATGATACGAATGGATGTTTCTGTGGGGAGAGGGACGAGTATGTATAAACTGTGCCTTAGGATTTCATCTACGTGACTGTAGTGGGCAACTGAACAGAAAACTCGACGAGGCAGGGTGCAGGGTGCAGACAAGACAGGAGAATCGCTGAACAGGGAGCAAAGATTTGTGCCATTCAAGCTGGGTTAGAATATGCTAAATATGAACTAGATGGTTTGAAGGGGAAAAGATCATAGGAATTGGGTAAAAGTAACAAGCAATGGGCGAAAGAGAACATCTCTTCAACTTCTTCATCTTCATTTGAGTTTCCAGTATCGAATAAATTTTAATTGTTACCTAGGCTTAACATATTGTTTTAGACCATATGATTTTACATTTTGGACATCCACTGCTTCGATACATAACAGAAATATTTTAATCTTAAAAAACTGTTATTCTTCTAACAAATTTTAAGGTAGCTGCATTACCTGTTAGTAGTTCCTTTAGTATGGGATCATACACAGCAGGTTTCATGTTGAGTTAATCGCATCATCAGGTGTATACATCTTTGAAAACATATAATACGAAGTAGAACGTATAATAATGGTAAAAATAGGGCAGTTAATCAGGAAGACGGGAACAAATTCTCACATAACTAATTTAACATTTTCCATTAAAAATACACAGGCTGGGCTTTGATGGAATTTGAATTACCAGAAACACCTAAATTAGATGGTTGTAAGATGAAACATCAAAAATTCCAATGGGTAGCAGGTGCAGGCAGTATACATGACCTCTGTGAGCAGTGAGTATGGACATAAAAAAGGAACTGAAATAAACTATTCGGAATAAACCCACCTTTGGATAGAAAAATATATAGTCACCAGTGATGAAAAATCAACAAGTGCCTGCAAAAACTACATGGTGCAGACATCACTATGCCTCAAGTAGGTAGGTTAGACCACCTAACAGCTCAGCCTATGTAGTGTTATTGAAAAAGGGTGTAGATTCTTAATTCATTTTAAGGCAAATTTGACCCTCAAGGATTCTAAACCTATGCTTACCACTCGCCTACATGAAACCAGACATACTATTTCTGATCTGGCCACTAATATACAAAGGCAATTTCCTGAATGTTCTGGAGGAGGTCCATATTTTTCACTCTTGGAAACAGTATCCAGACCATACCCTGAATGGCCAAATGGAACTCAGATGTTGATTGCCTGTGCCCTCCCCTCTTCCCCAGTTTCTCACTACATGTTCTTTCATTAGGTACTGTTATTCTTTTTCTTCTTGCAGTTTATGTATGACCTCTTTGTCAGCCCACCTCTGTAGTACTGAGCTACAATATCTAGTATTAAGTTATGACTATGGGGCAGTCACTTGTCTCCATTTAAACATTCCCCTAATGGGTTCTGTTACAATGTTAAACATATTATAGATCACTCTGCAATATATTACTCATGTTTTTAATGCTATAGAAAGTTTTAGTGTCCTTCCACAGTCCACCCACATATGTATTGTTTTTGTACTATGTGTGTCTAGTGTTATTTTATGACTATGAAATAGTTAGTTACTTGTCTCCATGAAATACGTTCTCCTAATGGATTTTGTTGCAATTGTTATAGGTCACTCTGTAATCTTTATATTACTGATGTTTTATCACAGGAAGTTTTTATATGGTACTACTTCATTTTATCGTAGTGGCTCTTACTGTGCGCCCTGTAATTGGCCTCTTCATATTTGATATTAATCACTGTCTTTTCCCCTTTTTTAATTTGTAATGGTTCCCAGCCTTCATCTGGTACATAATTGTAATATTTCCATACTTCTTGTTGGCTGCTTCTCTTAGGCACAATGCACACCAGCAGTTTCAATAATATTACATCAATTTGGACATTAGGTGGCCTGGTCTTCCTACTTCAGGCATAGTCGTATCTCCACCATGTGGCGTTTGTAAGGCATAGTCGTATCTCCACCATGTAGCATTTGTGGGCGCTTATTGATTTTTCATCACTAGTAAGTATTTATATTTTCCTATCGAAACACAGGTTTATTCTGTATAGTTTTCCTGCAGAATCGTATTTTAGTGCCATTTTTTAGATCCATACTCTCAGTTCGCAGTGCTCATGTACACTGCTTACACCTGTTATCCCATTTGATGTTTCATCTTATAACCATCCAGCTCAGGCGGTTCTGGCAATTCAAATGCCATCCAAGCATTGTTAAACCTTGTTAAATTAGCTATACAAATATTTGTTCCCCTGTGTTTATGGTTAATTGCCTTATTTTTACCATTATTGTAGCTTCTGCTTCATATTATATTTTTTCATAGATGTATATACCTTAGGATGTGATTAAATCATCGCAAAACCTGTCATGTATGATCATGTAATAAAGGAACTATTAACAGCTGATATGGCTACCAAAAGATTTTAATAGTTTTAAAAAATTAAAATGTTTCTATCATATTTTTTGTGTCCAATCTGGGATATGTTTTTGAAAATACTGAAACATTAAACTTTACTTATTCAGCTGTATTTTTCACTATACATTTTTTTCAGAAATGGTTTGTGTACAGTGTGGGCTGAACAACCAATTCCTAAAATATGTCTATGTAAATAACTTTGAGCATCTCTGTAGACATATTCATTCCTTTTTCTCTTCGCATCACTAAAATTACTGTTAGTGTTATCAGCATTATACTAAGCCAACTGCTGGCCAGTGTGGCCGACAGGTTCTAGGCGCTTCAGTCTGGAATCACACGACTGATATGGTCGCAGAATCGAATCCTGCATCGGTCATGGGTGTGTAATGTCCTTAGGTTAGTTAGGTTTAAGTAGTTCTAAGTTCTAGGGGACTGATGACCTCAGATGTTGAGTCCCATAGTGCTCGGAGCTGTTTGAACCAATAAGCCAACTTATCTTCAAGTTTGCATTTTTTCACATACTGCAAAAGATATGGTACAGACTCAAAATTTTATCAGTTTCACCTGACACTTCATCGAAATTTTTAACACTTTCCTTGAATTCCCTCCCACAGACTGAGATACTTACAAAAATAAGAAAAAGCTTTACTTCACTTTTGTTTGAGCTATTTGTCGTTACTGACGCATACTTAAGGTTTTTCCAAAGAATACAACACATTATCAACTAACAAAACCTGCCAGTTTTGGTTCTAGGAGTCATATAACTTGTTGACCAGTTTAGCTGTCTGGTATTTTAAAACTGAATGTGGTATTAAAATATAGCCTCTTTAGCGGCACACTCCAGTTAACAATTACCATCATTGGTTTTAAACAAATTCATATGTTTGATGAAGTTGTCACATTAACAGCACTCTTGTCTTTAGATGTTTTCATGTGGTCTTTAGCATTACCCTCTTCTTTATGTGCAACAATACATTCCCTAGTACATAATATGGAATACACACAGTCATTGTTACTGTCATTACACAATTTCAAAAATTGTATTCCTGTTGCATGTCAACACCAAACATACACCTTCTTTTGCCCATTAGACAAAAAACAAACAGAGTTAAAATGATCAAAAACGTGCAGACGAGTTACTATACACACTAAAACAACATAAACACATTGCTCTTCTTTTGTTGCCAAATGACTAACAGGTGAAAGTTGTGATGAAACTGGTATCCACACCTCCTCATTGACATTAGCACATGCTCAAAGGTCGCCTGAGGGAGGCATGACAATAAGAGAGTGGTTAAAAATGTAATGTAAAACAGATAGGTCTAAAATTTAAAAAAGAAAATCCCCCCCACTCAGTCATAAAATTCACAAATCCCAGACATTTTTGCAACCCTGAACACTATCCCAGGCAGCACTAAAACAACGAGGCTGTCTGGGCGAATTGTGGATGTATGGTAAGCATGAAGTAGGAGGGGAAGAGCCGTGTCCAGCTGTAGGTCACAGTAGAGTGGAGCAGTCTTCTGACAAAGAGACTAAATGTAGGCCAAGATCGAAAGAGAGCAGGAAGAAAAGAGTCTTACAGCTAGGCAGTAGGCATTTAGTGGTATAGGGCAGATGGTACAGGAACAGCGAATATCGGGTCACTAGTATTGTGAAGCCAACTGTAGCCTTAGCCAGGTGACAAAGGACATAGGGAATTTGTACAAAGATTTTGGCAAAGACGATCAAGTTATTTTAGCAGGTGGAGTGCGGAACAGCCTGGCTAAGGACAGTAATTACAGCACTATGGTGATCTGGATGAAATAGTAGTAGCAACTACACGCACGAATGTGAGTTTTGTGGAGGTCCTACACCGCCATGACCAGCCTTAGGTTAACAATGCTGTGAGCTGTGTGAACAATGAGTTGAGCAGGATGCTGCAATAGGGAGATGGGGATATATTAGACATGGCTTACATACGAATAGGAGGGGGAAACATAGGCTGGCTGAGCTTCTTGCAGAAAATCGATGGATGGGTGGGGGGTCACCATCACACAGAGCGAGGTTCCTGTGGTTACTGCTGTCAGAGAGGTACCTTTTGTTGAATACTGCCTAGTCGTCAATTGTGGGGTGTCTAGGAAACCTGCTTCTTCGTATCGTTAGATAACAATTCAAACAAATAGTATTAATAAGTTTTATTACGAAAAATAAATAACAATACTTAACTCTGTGTTAGATGTGTCGCAAGTAAAGGGCGACAGACAAAATAAGAAATCTCTTCAGTATAACAATTCCAAGTTTAAGATAAATAGAATGTACAAGCAAAGTAACGAGTGTTGACGCTTCTTAGTTGCTGGTGTTGATGCTGCTATAGAACTGGGCCATGGCGCTTCTCTTCTCTTCACATAGAGGCCGCTGCTGTCGCGTTGTCATCCGGAGAGAGGTCGGTCAGTGTGCAGTTGGCTGACGTCTTCTTCACAGCCCTCTCTGGTCTCTCGCTCCCGATTGGCGCGCCGGCGCTTGACTTTACACTGTATCACCTTTTTTAAGTTAGGATCACAATTCAGGTACCTTGTTTTGAAAGAACTCAAAACCACCACAAGATGCTTAAGAATGTGCACAAAAGTAAGATCATATAGCAATCTGAGGATGAATGGGGTGCTACAGTACAGAAGTGGTGGGTTGTGGAGGTAGCTAGGAATACTCCGCTGCAAGATAAAACATATTTTATTCATATGGAATTACAAAATCAGAGCACTGTGACACCACTGGATACACCCTTTGCAGGTGCACAGTCCATGGGCGATTCTGACAATGTCGGATAGTCACAGCGGTGAGATGGCCAGCTGACGTCTGCATCCAGCTTTGCTGACACTGTTTATCTCACTCAGCAGAATGTGCCTGAGTTCACACTATGAGGCCCCGAGTGACTAGTGCCAGTGACACGTATGTCTGCTGAATTCCCATCGGCAGCCATGGATACTGGGTTAAGAGCTTGCCTTGGTGTGGAGGGATGATGCTGCCTCCCTTCTTGTGAACTGCTGCCCTCAAAGACATAAGTTCGGTGCTGTTGTGGCCCCTGAGGGATGACTCCTTGTCCATGATGATGGACTTAGAATCATGAGCTGGTCTGGTGGAATGGGCTGCCCAGACCAGGATTGGCTGCTGGCTGGCCCATAGCATGTTGGAAACTAACATGGAGTGTGCTATCAGACTGAGCAACATGTGCAAGAATCAGAAGGTAATTACAGTGATAGGTAGCACACTTGTTGTGCCATTGCATTTCTTCAAGACACATACAGATTAACAGCTCTGTGTCCCAATGGTGGAGAAATATACTACAGGCTGGTCCCCTGTTGCAGAGCCTTTCTGTGATGTCACCATTATTACATAGCACATGTATCTTATAATTTTTTCTGCAAAATTAATGTTCTTGTCAAGTTGTTGTTATTTCCCCAGAAGACAATACCATATCTCAGTAGCGCCTCAAAGTAACTATGGTACACTATTTTTTTGTGCCTATACCAGTGACACTGGCTAAAACTGAAATGCCAGGCTGTTTAGTTTAGCTTTTAGATATCATGCGTGTGTTACCAGTGACAGGTTTCTGTCCAAATGAATTCCTAATCATTTCACATGTTCTGCTTCATTTGTTTCCAGACATCTGTGCATAATTTCAATATAATTTATTTTAACTGTTTTGTCTTAAATTGCATCAGCTGACTTTTTGAAATATTTAGTTTTATACACTTTAGATGGAAGCAGATATCTAGAGTTTTTATGACATTTTCAGGTATTTCATCTGCATTTTTATTTTGTATCAGTCCTTATATGTCATCATCAAATAAAATGAAATGATAATATATATCTGTAGATAAGTAATTTATGTACAAAACGAAAAGGATTGGGCCTAGAATTGAGCCTTATGGTATCACCTGTGAAATAGTTCTCCCTCTATCAAATACGACTTACATCTATGTAAGGCACTGCCTGTAATTATGTATATTTTTTTTCATTTTATGTAATAGTAAGGAGTGGTGAACACATCTGAATGTTTTGTATAAGTCACAGAAGATACATGTAGCTTTTTGTGATCTGTCTAAAGTGGAAATAATTATATTCACGAATTCATTGATTTCATAAATTGTGCCTTTTCCTTTTTGGAAGCCAAACTGATTTTCTGTAATTACGTAAATGTGTGACAAGAATTTTGATTGCAGCAATCGTTTCAAATATTTTAGAAAGCACAAGAAGAATCAAAATTGGACAGTAATTTTCTACATATTCTTTGGAGCCTTTTTTTAAATAGTGGTTTCACTTCTGTATATTTTAGGAAGTCTGGAACGTAATCTTCAAGTGATTTGATTAATTATTTTAGAAGCAGATGTGCTGTTATATTTGAAGCTACTTTAATTACTTTGGCTGGTATTTCTTCCCACTCGACAGAATTTTTATTTTTTTAGGCTGATATAGTTTTTTCTACATATTGTACTGTTACTTCCTCAAATTTAATTAGACTCTCATTCCTGCTCTGACCTGAGCCAAATGAATATACATTATCTGGATAGGAATCTACATCAACATTGTATTTTGATCCCATTATAAAGAAGTTATTAAATTTTTCTGATATCTAAGCAGAATTAACAATTATTTTGTCATGTGTCGTTATTTTTGAAATGTCCTGGTTGCTACATTTGATTTATATTTGATAACTGCCTATACTGCTTTGGGTTTATTGCTATGTCTTTAAGTATGTGTAGTGTTTGCCATTTCCTTTGCTGCTTTTACAACCTTCCTACACAGTTTTTTTTTGTGTCTCTTAACATAGTTAAAAATCTCAGGACTTTTAGAATTTCTGTTCAGCACGTAGCTCTCTCTTTTTATTACTAGATATTTTTATGCCCGGCCTTTCTTTAGCAGATTATGGGTGGAACTGTTCCACTGAAAACATGTAAAAAGCTGTTTAAAATCTTAGGAATTGTATTGAATCTGAGCTTTCATGTTGTAATGACAGATCTACCTCATTTAATCTGCAATAGAGCAAATGTATTTTTCCTTCAACAAACTGACTTTTTTTTGTAATATCTCCTCCAATCTTCTTTGTTTATTTTTATTAATCCAACAAGCAGTGATCTGAGATACTTAAGTCTATAGAGAATTGGCCAGTGTCATTAAATGTATAAGCCATTCAAATATTGTCTGTGCACATTGCTGTTTACACTGAGAAAACAGTGAAATTTTATTTAAAACCATTTTCTTCAATGAAGCTAATAAACTTTGTAGACATACTTTTTTCCCATTGCTGTATATATATATATATATATGTTAAAATCAGCAACAATTACAATCTATTTCCTCCTTTCTTTTGTGAGTTTACGTAGGAGACACTGAAATTTCTCTAACAATAATTTCGTCACGTCACTATCTGGAATCCTATAAATTTAGCTAATATTATGTTGTTCTAGCTCAACACAGCAACTTTAAAACATAGGTTCTTCGTTTAGAAAATTAAAATCGTCTCTTTCTTTATATGCTAACGAGTTGTTACCAAGTATATGGAAACCACCACGAGTTCCATATTTTCTACAAAAACTGGTAGCTACCGTAAAGATTCCTAATTTATTGAAAACCTTTTGGAATCTCTCTTGAACCAGTGTTCGTTTTGGTGAACGACTTTCTTATTTCTTCCTTGTGAAAAAATAATTTGCAGCTCGTCCATTTTTATGGCCTTACTCTGTGGACACTTTCCACTCAAGCCATTTACGTTCTAGTGCATTAACAATGAAGGCTTACAGTTTTAAATACGTCTTTCCTTTAATACTGTTTTCCTTTTTTTCTACTGTGTTCTTTTAATTTTTCACTGACTGTTAGTTTTCTCTTCCTTCGTATAGCTTTGCCAAAGTCGAACATTTTGCACTAAGTTACGGAACCTAACCTGTGTTGGTGCAGGCCGTCCAATGCTACACAATCCTCACTAATAAACTTGTTTGAGTCTTTAAATGTTGCTCCTAGTCCAGTACTCGGATCATAAATGCTGTAGCTTATTTTGCCCATGTATTTTTCACCCACCGATCTTCTACGCAATATGCCGCTGTTTATAATTCTTGAATGTGGATAAATACTAATTTTCGCCGATCGAGTTCCGTGTTTCTTTGATCATGCCCTCTTCGCTGCAAGTTCGAAGTGAGTTGGTGCCGACTTGTACAAAAACACATTTGTAGTTTTCACTGTGGGCTTACGTCCCTTGAGTTTTGCTTTGCGCGCAAAATATTCTTGAAGTATTCATTTAACTGATGCGTTCCAATTCCTGGGCGCACATCGACTTCCCAGTTTGCAATCATGACTCTTTTGTTTAGCACTGAATCACCGATTATTAAGAAGTCGTTTTTTCAAGCTCTGTTTTCCTATTTCTTGATGCCCGTCTTTCTTTTTGTGCTAGCACGACCCTTCATAGTTTGCATTATGTATCACTTTTTCACGTGCATCAGATTTATTTTAAGCTGCATCGTCTTCCGAATTTGAAACGCGCACAAACTTGGTTATTTTCACTCAGAGATGCAGTATTTCCTCACTTATTATACACGTTTTTTGTGACATGCGAAGTTCGCCTTTTCTTTTTACAAAGCAGTTATTTTCCTTCGATGTCATTATTTAGTACATTGATGATTTCAGTTTTTGAAGCTATTGTGTTTAATAGCTCTGCTTGTGCATTACGTAAACCGTTACACGACCAAGGTGAATCGCCATTTACGAACGTGAAGTTCACCTTAACACATCTTTCGTGTATAGAGAGTTTGCGTTTCTGCTGCACTAATGAGTTCAATGTAAATAAATGTTGTAAACTGATTTTTTTTCTTCGATAATGTATAGCAACAATAGCAAAGGAATTATCATGTAAAGCACAGTATATTGCATATTTACGTCTTTTTTGACAAGCCGATTCTTCTTTTTTCTTCCTTCAGTAAATCTGTTCTTAGACAGGTACCAACTGGACATCCTCCATAGCCCATCTCATCCAGGGTGTGATTTGTGCTTTTACCAGTGGGGGGGGGGGGGGGGGGGGAGGGGGATGTCTTAGGGGGTTAGTAGAATTATATATGTTACTAGCTTGGACCGTGGCGTTACGCATGGTTAAACAGCTATTTATAAATAGATGTTAATGCCGAAACTCACTATTGACGCGTATGCAGTATCAGAAAAGCCATCCCTTGTTATATCTTTAAAAGTACATTATAGGTAAAGCTTATTTACAAAATCTTTACATATGGGTACAGATATACGAGGGGAATTCAAAAAGTAGAGGCACATTTGTGAAAAGTTGCACTTATTCTGATGATAGGAAACTGAAACATATTAATAGTAAGACTTATTAAAAATTTTCAGTGTTCGGCTCCACAAATTTAAATTATTTATAAAGTTTTACTCCAGTGCGTGGGAAATAAACATCCCAGGTTGGGATGCATAAACTAAAACCAGAGGAGGGGATGGTCTGATGCAGAGGGGAGGGGAGGGGGGGGGGGGAATCGCCCCCCCCCCCCCCCATCACCCCCTGCAAATCGCACACTGATCTCATCTGCTACCCTGCTCAGCAACTCCTCATCTCTCATTCTGTTGATCCATTTCTCTTCCTTGATTCTTCTCCACAACCACCCTTCAAATATATCTTATTTTTTTTCCTTTCTGCCTGACTGTATATGTTTCAGAAACGTAAGACACCACACTCCACACAAAACATTTGGCAAACCTCAATCTAAGTGTAATGGGGATGCTTCTGGCCGGCAGCAAACCTTTCACTCCCCTGAACCCTCTCTATCCCATGGAGATTTTGTGCCTCAATTCCTCTGCACAACTTCTGCACCTGTGAGAATCGTTTCACTTAAGATCTATGGAAGGGACATTAGCATACCTCTTCTTCATCTTTATGTTTTGTGTAAGGATGTATTATATATTCAATTTAGGAGTAAAGATAACAGCTGACCAAATAATAGAAGTGTTGAATTATCCAAAGGCACACAAAAAAGAATGAAAAATTGGTTGGCTTTTGGATTAGTCTTTCTTCGAGCTAGAGTACCTGTACGCACATATACATGCATATGTATATATATGTATGTGTACTCAGGCTCAAAAAAGAACTAGTCCAAAGTATAGGGAAGTTTTAATTATTTTTTGTGTACCGGTCAATTACTCAGTGTTTCGTCTTTACTCCTAAATTATTTACATTCTGCCACAACTTTCTCTACCATATTTGTATTATGTATTCGTGTTTCATGACATGTTTTCCATTTTTTGAGGATCTCCTCACTTTGGATCTATGGAACAGAAAGTACATATAATTTAATGTAGGTAATCTAATCAAGTATAAATATTAGATCACAAACGAATGAACATGAGTAACAAAAGTTACTTGTTATTTTTCACCTTCTTTTATTTCTAGCATATGACAACCTGTTTATTTCAGCCATCTATTTCCTCAAGGCTTCCATGTCTGCTCAGCACTATAATGTTCATTGCCATTGTTCTTTTTGAGAGACCTCATTTTGGTTGGACGTCCTGATTTTCTTACAGGGTCTTATTAAATGTGCCATGCTTCTACATGTATTCATAACTGTTAACCACCAGTTGTTTTTATGTCTCTATTTAGTGAACATGGTGCATTTAATTCTGTTAACCAGAAACAAAGTAAGAATGTTGTGGGATTATCTTGCTGGATTCATTTGAGCCATATGTCCATAAAGGCAAATTTTCCCAGGTATACTATGTGAGGTATAATTTGGCTATGTATACATACCCAATAATTGTTTTTAAACAGGGTCTCTGGTCATGTGACAATGCAGTTTTATTTATTTATCTATAAGAAGCATTCAAAAAGAAACGAGCCGGAGGCATAATTACAGAAACCAGTACCTGTATGTTAGAGGTATTGACCCTGCCTGTTGAGACACTTGTCCCACTGTGACAGAAGGCGGTGAATGGCTGTCTCATAAAACTCCTGGGGGTGCGATGTTAACTAGTTCCTCATGTACAGCTGGACGTCGTTGTCCGAAGCAAATCGTTTCCCCTATGCTTACGTTCTTCTTCGACCATGATGGCCCCCCTTCTTATTCACTTCCTGCAGCATGGGACAACAGTGAATGCCCAGCGTTACTCGTAAACCTTGACCACCCTTCACCAAGCAATCAACTCAAAATGACCAGGCAATCTCACTTGTGGGGTCATCCTGCTTCCTGACAATGCAAAGACTCATGTGGCAAACACAGTTGCAGCACTCTTGCAGAAATTCAAATGGGAGATTCTCGGCCACCCTCCATACAGTCTGGATCTCTCTCCATGTGAATACGCCATTTTTGGCCCTCTTAAAAGGGCTCTCAGGGGTAAACAATTCACCTCAGACGACGACGTCCAACTCTATGTGCGGATCTGGTTAACATCGCAGCCCCGGGAATTTTATGAGACAGCCATTCAATTCACTGCCCTGTGTCACAGTGGGACAAGTGTCTCAACACGCAGGGTCAATACTTTAACATACATGTATTGGTTTCTGTAATTATGCCTCCAGCTCGTTTCTTTTTGAACACACTTTATATCAGGTTCCATAGGACCATGTGAGCCATGACAATGAAAAATGGCAGTTCATAAGTTACAGAATACTGACTAGAAAATTTATGAACAACAGATTGCAGCCGAGTGGAAGGCTTAAACCAGAGGCTCAGACGATACTGCAGAGATCTGGGGTGCAAATTTCTTGACCTCCGCTATCGGGTGGAGAAATGTAGGGTCCCCCAGAATAGGTCAGGTGTGCACTACACACAGGAAGTGGCTACAAGGGTAGCGGAGTACGTGTGGAGTGCACATGTGGGTTTTTTAGGTTAGGGAATTCCCTCCCTAGGCCCAACAAGACGCCTCCTGAGACGCGACAAGGTAGCAGTAGGCAAAACCCAACAGGGAATGATAATATTAATGTGGTAATAGTAAACTGCACAAGTGTCCATAGAATGGTCCCAAAACTGCTCTCATTAATAAATGGTCATAATGTCCACATAGTACTAGGGACGGAAAGTTGGTTGAAAGCAGATGTAAATGGTAATGAAATTCTAAACTCAGATTGGAATGTATACCGCAGAGACAGGTTGGGCAGTGAAGGGGGAGGCATGTTTATGGCGATAAAAAGTGCAATAGTATCGAAGGAAATTAACGGAGATCTGAAATGTGAAATAATTTGGGTGAAGGTCACGGTTAAAGCAGGCCCAAACATGGTAATTGGATGTGTCTACAGGCCTCCTGGCTCAGCAGCTGTTGTGGCAGAACACCTGAAGGAAAATTTGGAAAATATTTCGAGTAGATTTCCCGACCATGTTGTAGTTCTGGGCGGAGATTTTAATTTACCAGATATAGACTGGGAGACTCAAACGTTTATAAGGGGTGGCAGGGACAAAGAATCCAGTGAAATTATTTTAAGTGCATTATCTGAAAATTACCTTGAGCAGTTAAACAGAGATCCGACTCGTGGCGATAACGTATTAGACCTTCTGGTGACAAACAGAACCTAAATATTTGAAACAGTTAACGCAGAACAGGGAATCAGCAATCATAAAGTGGTTACAGAATCGGTGATTTCAGCCATAAATAGAAATATTAAAAAAGGTAGGAAGATTTTGCTGTTTAGCAAAAGTCACAAAAAGCAGATTTCAGATTACTTGACGGCTCAACACAAAAGTTTTATCTCAAGTACAGATAGTGTTGAGGATCAGTTGACAAAGTTCAAAATCATCGTACAATATGCATTAGATGAGCATGTGCCAAGCAAGATTGTAAGAGATGGAAAAGAGCCACCATGGTACAACAACTGAGTTAGAAAACTGCTACGGAAGCAAAGGGAACTTCACAGCAAACATAAACATAGCCAAAGCCTTGCAGACAAACAAAAATTACACAAAGCGAAATGTAGTGTGAGGAGGGCGATACGAGAGGCGTTCAACAAATTTGAAAGTAAAGTTCTATGTACTGACTTGGCAGAAAATTGTAAGAAATTTTGGTCTTATGTCAAAGTGGTACATGGATCAAAACAAAATGTCCAGACACTCTGTGAGCAAAATGATACTGAAACAGAGGATGACAGACTAAAGGCCGAAATACAAAATGTCTTTTTCCAAAGCTGTTTCACAGAGGAAGACTGCACTGTAGTTCCTTCTCTAGATTGTTGCACAGATGGCAAAATGGTAGACATCGAAATAGATGACAGAGGGATAGAAAAACAATTGAAATCGCTCAAAAGAGGAAAGGCCGCTGGCCCTGATGGGATACCAGTTCGATTTTACACAGGGTACGCAAAGGAACTTGCACCCCTTCTTGCAGTGGTGTACTGTAGGTCTCTAGAAGAGCGTAGCATTCCGAAAGATTGGAAAAGGGCACAGGTCATCCCCCTTTTCAAGAGGGGACGTCGAACAGATGTGCAGAACTATAGACCTATATCTCTAACTTTGATCAGTTGTAGAATTTTGGAACACGTACAATGTTCGAGTATAATGACTTTTCTGGAGACTATAAATCTACTCTGTAGGAATCAGCATGGGTTTCGAAAAAGATGATCGTGTGAAACACAGCTCGTGCTATTCGTCCATGAGACTCAGAGGGCCATAGACACAGGTTCCCCGGTAGATGCCGTGTTTCTTGACTTCCACAAGGCTTTTGATACATTTCCCCACAGTCATTTAAAGAACAAAGTAAGAGCATATGGACTATAAGACCAACTGTGTGATTAGATTGAAGAGTTCATAGATAACAGAATGCAGCATGTCATTCTCAGTGGAGAGAAGTCTTCCGAAGTAAGAGTGATTTCAGGTGTGCCACAGGGGTGTGTCGTAGGACTGTTGCTATTCACAATATATATAAATGACCTTGTGGATAACATAGGAAGTTCATTGAGGCTATTTGCAGATGATGCTGTAGTATATCGAGGGATTGTAACAATGGAAAATTGTACTGAAATGCAGGAGGATCGGCAACGAATTGACACATGGTGCGGGGAATGGCAATTGAATCTCAATGTAGACAAGTGTAATGTGCTGTGAATACACAGAAGGAAAGATCCCTTATCATTTAGCTACAATATAGCAGGTCAGCAACTGGAAGCAGTTAATTCCATAAATTATCTGGGAGTAGGCATTAGGAGTGATTATAATGGAAAGACCAAATAAAATTAATTGTTGGTAAAGCAGATGCCAGACTGAGATTCATTGGAAGAATCCTAAGGAAATGCAGTCCGAAAATAAAGGAAGTTGGTTACCATACACTTGTTCGCCCACTGCTTGAATACTGTTCACTGGTGTGCGATCCGTACCAGATAGGGTTGATAGAAGAGAAAGAGAAGATCCAACGGAGAGCAGCGCGCTTCATTACAGGATCATTTAGTAACCACGAAAGCGTTACGAAGATGATAGATAAACTCCAGTGGAAGACTGTGCAAGAGAGATGCTCAGTAGCTCGGTACGGGCTTTTGTTGAAGTTTCGAGAACATACCTTCACCGAGGAGGAAAGCAGTATATTGCTCCAACCTACGTATATCTTGCGAAGAGACCATGAGGATAAAATAAGAAAGATTAGAGTCCACATAGAGGCATACCAACAATCTTTTTTTCCATGAACAATATGAGACTGGAATAGAAGGGAAAACTGATAGAGGTACTCAAGATACCCTCTGCCACACACCGTCAGGTGGCTTGCAGAGTATGGATATGGATGTAGATGTAGAGAGTGTATAAAGTATCTGAATACTTGGTGTTTATCGGTCGGCATTTTCAGTTCTGCAGGAAGCGTATTGAAAACAAAACTTAACGGATAGTGCATACCTTTTGTGCATTGCTTAAGTAGGAGTTATCCAAGTGCACATCATTTTTCCATGTAGTCTTTACTTAATGAAAATTGTAGTTCCTTCTGAATGAGTATATGTAAAGGGATGGCAGAGTTAGAATTCTGAGACACCTTAACAATGGCCTGCATGAAGTTCATAATCTGATACTGCAGATCAGTATGGGTGCCCATTTCTGTAACCGAAATCAGAATTTTATTGTCTCATAACATCCAAGTTAAAACATTGATTAAGTGTACGGTCAACTCTCAGCTTGCAACTAAATAAAATATACATTGACTATAATATTTATTGTAATATAACTACAAAATCTGAATATATATTTTTATAATGGTACCATCACCAAAAATTTGTCAAAAGATAATAGCATTTCTTTTACACAGTTCTGTACAATTTTCTTTTTATTGACTGATTCAACCTTTCGACAGTTTGTCTCGTTTACCTTGTTACATATTTTCATTCCCATATATTGTGGGATCTGTGCAAAAAGATTGAATCTGTCTGTAGGAAGCACGACACTTACTTTGTTACTAATTTCATACCTATGCTGGAAGTTGTTTGGAAGAAACAGTTTAAGATTATATTTTTGAAAAGAATTATTTCATATATATACAAAGAGGGAACACCTAGTGTGTTTAGGACTCTTAATAGTCGCTGGTGAGCTTCTCTTGTGTTTGCACTGCACGTTTCTGGTAATTTTTTTCTGCGAAGTTAGTATTCTTGCTATGTTACTAGCATTTCCCCCAAAAGACAATCCCATATCTCACAATTGGCTTAAAGTAACTATGGTGTACTATTTTTCACCTATACCAGTTACATTGACTAAAAGTGGCATAGCAAATACCAGTCTGTTTAATTTATTTTTTTAAGTAGCCTGTGTGTGAGGACCTTGATAGAATTCTGTCCAACTGTGTTCCTAAGAATTTAACATGCTCTGCTTTCCCTGCCTTCTGTATATAATGTGAATATCATTTATTTTAGACTGTTTTGACTTAAATTGCATCAGTTGTGCTTTTGAAATATTTAGTTTTAGGCCATGTAGGCAGAATCAGACATCAAAATTTTTTAGCTTTTTTATGACATTTCTGGAATTTATTTCACATCTTTATTTTGTATCAGTACTAATCTGTCATCAGCAAATACAACTAAATGAATTTATACTTATGTGTAAAAAAGAAGAGGGATTGTGCCTAGAACTGCGCCTTGTGGTACCTCCTGCGAAATAGTTCTCCACTTTGAGGAGTATTTTCCTTTGATTGATGTTGTGACAACCCACTGCTTTCTCTCTGTCAGATATGACTTACACACCTCTGTGAGACATTGCTCACAATTCTACTTTTTTCATTTTATATTATAATAATAATAATATAATAATAATAATGAGTGGTTCACATAGTTGAATCCTTTGGATAAGTGATGGAAAATTCCTACAGCTATTTGTGATTTATTGGAGATGTGACAACAAGTCTTACAGACAGCATGCAACCATATTGTATAATTGGAACAGTACTGCAAAAATGCTGAATGGGTCACTTAGTAAAATGTCATCAGCTGATGAATGAACGACTTTAATATTATGCATTTTGGAATGACCCATCATCAGATATTTGTGAAACAGAGGATACATAGTCAGCTAATAAAAATGACAGCAGTGACATGGTGCAATACAAAATATCCATAAGCTACAAGTGAAAGAGAGATACCAGATACATTGAGTTGTGAAGATGAACTGAAACTATATGTTAGGGTGAAGAAAAAGGAAAGTCTTTCCTTCTCATTCCATAGGGTAAGTCTCCCCGACCCGCCATTCCGGGTCACTTTTCCGAAATCTACCCCTTTTCCTAGACCTCTCCAGTCCTTTACCTTCACCATTCTTCCTTCCCCTTCAACCCTTCTGCCTGAAGGAGGAGCCACTGGCTCCAAAAGCTTGCCAATCACAACAGTCTTTTATGGGTGTGTTCTGCCACCACTTGGTCAGTAGATTTTTTTATCTGTCCAATTAAATAATCATTATATTCATTGTGCTTTATTGCAACCAAAGACATGATAGTATTTGTGTAATACTGACAATAGCCGGCTGGAGTGGCCGAGCGGTTCTAGGCGCTTCAGTCTGGAATCGCGCGACCACTACGGTCGCAGGTTCGAATCTTGCCTTGGGCATGGATGTGTGTGATGTCCTTAGGTTAGTTAGGTTTAAGAAGTTCTAAGTTCTAGGGGACTGATGACCTCAGATGTTAAGTCCCATAGTTCTCAGAGCGATTTGAGCCAATACTGACTATTGTGAAGCACGAACTGGTGCATTGTGTTTTGTTCATAAATTAGCTGTCAAATGTTGATATGCCTTGAAACAGATAATTCATTTGCTTTGGCCCTATAGCTTATTGTTTTGGTCAGGGACAATCATTCTTCTACACAGACACCTTTCTCGAGCCCAGGAATCAAACCCAGCATCCCTTTAAAGCAAGCAAATTTTCTAGCGACGAGCTATAGAACCAGTTATAGCTGGAAAGTGTTTTGATATGCTGGGGTTACGTTTAGCAAGACCTCCTCTCTGTTTTCGTGGAGTGCCCTTTACTGTTCTGCTTAGACAAACCTGTCGGCAACTGTGGTATCCACAATTAACTAATGGCAATATAGGATGGCGTGTGTGGGCCACCTGGTATATATATATATAAAAATTGGCAATTGGAAAGCAACTGTTCATTCAGTAGTGTAAGTGGGTTATATGATTGATGCATATAGATCTCTCTCTCTCTCTTCCAGAATATGAAATTCACACCCTTTAGGTTCAACATGGAGGGTATTCATTCCTTTGTAAATATCTTTTTGTCTTTTTCTTCTAACGTATTTTAAATTTGACTAATTCTGCGTATTCCAAGATGTTATGTTCTTCCGGTTATACGATATTCAACTTCATTTTAGCAGTTCTTATGTATTATGTCTGTTACTCTCTGTCAGTACCTGTATTAGGGCACCAAGAGAGATGTAATCATTAAATTGTACTTTTAGTTCTTCGTGCCCCATATTTTTATGTCACACATAAATAATTATTTTGTATATGTCTGTACATTTAAAAAATAATTATTTTACTTAATGTAAAACAAAACTGTCTCCTGTTCTTAAGTCTACTACATTGGGACTCATGAACCAACAATAATTCACTTATGTTGTTAACAGGATCATTAGTTACAACTTTTGTCATTGTGGAACTAGGACCTTTAACTGTCTCAAGATGTGCTATATTGGCACTTATAAGCCACCAGTTAATTATTCATATATTTTATTCTGTCTTTGCATCTTTATGGTTATATTGCTTTATGTATTATTTAAAAAACATTGTAGCACCTAAGTATTCATTTGTCACTTGATGCTGCGTATCACCACTAAGGGTACACTATCGCTGCTTACTGGCAGAACTTCGTTTTATGGTGCTGTTATCACTGTGGAACTGCCAGTCTGCCTCTGACAGTTATGTATGTAACATATAATTTCAGCTCATGTGTACACCGTGATGTAGCTTGTATATGTCTTTTACTTGGAACTTATGTTTGTTTTTGTGATGCACCATGCCATTGCTGTTGCTGTGTTACATGACTATGTATCCTCTGTTTCACATATATCTGATGATGGGTTGCCCCAAAATGCATAATACTGAAGTCATTCATTCACCAGGTGATGACTTACAAACTTTTGAATTTTGGTGTCAGAGACAATGGAGATTATTCTAATAGTGAAGATAGCAGCATTTAGTTTCTCCACAAGATCTTGCATGTGGTACTTCCCAGAAAACTTTTTCACCTACCCTGACTCATAAGAATTTAAAAGTCAACTTCATTGACTGTTTAACCACCTCGGTACAGTAAAATTTCACTTTTACAAGAGTCATGTCAGAAACTGTATGTATTGCATCTTGTTGTAGTTGAGCATTAATGGCTTCGCTGAAGGTCATGTGCTAATGTTACCGACTACAAAATTTCTGCTTCCTACATTCCTGATATGAAGTGAACCATTGTTAAGTTTCTTCTGTAATCTCCTCATGATCCAGCTCAAGCAGAATTGTTGCGTGGCACACACAGTCAAATGCTTTTTGCTAAATGAAAGAAAATACCTAATGTCTTTAATTAATGTTTAACCTTGCTAGTTCCTCACACAAAAAAAGAATAATTC
The DNA here is from genome assembly GCF_021461395.2 of Schistocerca americana. Classification (NCBI taxonomy): domain Eukaryota; kingdom Metazoa; phylum Arthropoda; class Insecta; order Orthoptera; family Acrididae; genus Schistocerca; species Schistocerca americana. Next base: position 651,264,157 of record NC_060130.1, on the reverse strand, counting down.
TGTGATACTTCCTTCCTAAAGCTGAACAACAAATTATGTGCACTGAGATGTGCCACCACACTCTTATACATTGCTTTCTCAATTTGGCCAGTAATTGCCTGCATTATCTCTTTCACCTTTTTTTTTTAAAAAAACTAAAGTATTTCACTAACAAGTATTTCAATCTGTCAGGAAAGTGACCACACATTTAAGACATTTCACACAAATGACTGTGTACAGAACTAATGTATAGTGCAGTGGTCTTTATAATACTACTTGCTATTTCATCATCCCTATCAGTTTCTTTACTCTTTAGTGACTTAATAATTGATTCAGTTTAATCTTTGCTTGTTTCATGTAGCTGCATGGGATATAGTTGCCTTAGAATACCAGATTTTATGAGTTCTCTGTATTTACCTGATTCACCTGCACCAGTAGAGTTTGCTGACTTTTGGTACAAAGTGATTATTAAATCTTTTGCACAACTCTGCTGGAGCACTAAGTGTTTCATCCTCACAAGGGAAGTGTATATATTGAGCAACATTATGCCATGCTAAATTTTTCACAATTGACCATATAGTTTCAATTTTTTTTCTAAGAGCTTTCTATTCTCTTGATGTAATGCATTGTTTTAGCTGAGCTGACAACATTCTTCAGCAGTTTGCAGTATTGTCTGTAGTATAATTCTGTAACTGAGCTCTGCCTTTCTCCATTTTATGACTCAGGTCCCAATTCCTCCTACATGATATTCTAATGCCATTAGTTACCCAAACAGGTTGCTTATTAGTACTCCATATCTGCCAGCAGTTTTAGTGGGAAAAAGCTATTGAATAATGTGATAAAGTTTTGAAGAAATGTATTATATTTGCTATTCAAGTTGTCTAAATTATAGACTTCATGCCAGGTTTGTCCTTCAATATTAGTTTGTAAGTGTACTCATACATCTAAACTTTTTTTACTACTACTTTGGGATATCCTGCCACTACTGATTATGGGTTTAGGGAGACTAAACATGTAAGATCATTAACGTTTCCAGAAATAACTATAACCAGTCACCTTTTGTGATTCATCAGTTTTTATTTACCATGACCAGTTTTGAACTGCCTAGTGATTAATCATGAGATGGTACAGATTTAATAAATGTTTGGAGCATTGTAGGGGTTGTGTAGCTGTGGAAACATGTATCTTACCACAGTTACATGTTGCTTATCATCCACTGCTGTTAGTATTTTATTTGAAAATGCTGACTGGGGCGACACTCTCTCTGATGCCACGCTATTTAAAAAGGCTAGTAATCTACTATGGAGTATTTTATAAATAATTTTGCTGAAGCCTGACAAAACTGATACTGGCCTACAATTAGCAATTTCACTATTGCCACCTTCCTTATGCAAAGGTGTTACTTTTGCCGTTTCTAGTTTATTTCAAAATACGCCAGTCTCAAATGAAGAGTTTACAGTACCTCCTAGTGGCTATACAATAAATGTTGCACTAGCATCAATCATAGCATCTACTATTTCTTCAGTATCCACTGAATATATTAGGTAATACATTTATAATTTTAGATAATTGCTCAGGTGTAACTGGACACATGAATAATTTATTTGCATGATTGTTTTGATCTGATCTGACTTTCTTTCTTATTGTCTAGCTGCTTGTTATGATGTATATTTATCATCTGCTGTGCTACATTTGAGAAATAACAGTTAAAATCAATAGTCACTTGTCTGGGGTCCATTAGTTTGTTGTTATTCTTGGTCAGTTCTGCATTATTGTGACTGACTGATAGTGCACCTATTTCTCTTTTTAGAACTTGGCAGGTAGTTTTATTCTTGGTGCTATATATTAGTTTGCCATTTTCATTTTTTTTCTTTTGAAATAATTTGTGTTCATATTTATTTGTAGGTAATGAAATCAAGATCAATATTTTGATTTGAGTGATCACAATGTTTTCTATTCTGACATGACATCTTTATCCCTTTTGTGGACCACTTGTTTCTTTTTTTGAACAGTTAAATATAGCCGTTTTCTCATTGAAAGCTATTTCAAAAAATTTTCAAATGTGGTCATGAATTTATGATACTTGTCATTCGTACCATTACAGTTGATACATCATTCCAGTGTGTTCACTTTGGGAAAAAACAAAAGTATTCCTTATTTTCAATACCGCTATCAAAATTCCTTACAGTGCTTCTTATTATATGTAGTTTTGAGTCTCCTGCAACATACACTGTAAGAAGTTGAACCTAGTTTCCACTGATGCCAATGTTTACCAAATGTTTGCAATAGGCATATGTGTGTGTGCGTGTATCTGGTCAGTGAAAAGGATCATTAAAACAATACAATACAATGCAATGTAAAATTTGTTGTTTTCCAAATTGGTTAAGTTACAGTTGGGCTCATACTGAATGACTGTATTGTCTCTATAACATTGTCTTTGAATTTCTTGGATTTCAAGATATCAGCATGGAAGCACCACATATGATTACATTTTTCTTGAGAGAGTTAATTTCTTCCAACAGTACTCTGTGTCATTATACGCCACTTTTTTGTCTCCATCTGGTGACCTGCATATGCAAACAGTAACTGTATTTTCCCTTGGTAATTCAACTAAAGAGAGTTCTATGTCTTACCCACTGAACAGATTACTATATTTAGTTACACTGCTGAAATCTGTTTTCTATAACATAGGTACAACTATCTTGATGTCTCAATATTTTCATACATGCTTGATTGTTTGAACTAAAGGAGGTATATTAGCACTAACTGTCTTAACAGTTTTGCTGCATTATTTTGTGATATTCTGAAAAACACGTTGCTTCCTGGACTTGAGTAGGCGCGCCGGCCCCGGATTGATTACCGACGACGGCCGGTGTGCTGGCCAGCCTGGATGTGGTTTTCCACATCCTACTAGGTGAATACCGGGCTGGTCCCCACGTCCCGCCTCAGTTACACAACTCACAGACATTTGAAACACATTCACACTATTTCACGATTTACATTAGACACAGACAGCTGGGGTACACTAATTCCATCCCGGGGGGTATGGGGTGGCGGCAGGAAGGGCATCCGGCCACCCCTTCACATTAACCATGCCAAATCCATACTTAACCCTGCGCACAATGCGGGATAAAGGCAATAGCGAAAGAAAGAAAGAAAGACAAAAAAATCTGGAAGAATTATCCTTCATTACTCATGGTGGACTATGAGCAGTGAAGGATAATTCTTTTGGAATGCCAGCCACTCTTGCCAACAAAACATCACATTATGAAACCAATACTGCTACTGCCAAAAGATACCAAAAAAGACATCTACAGACACAATCTCAATAGTGTCTGAGTTTGGTATCTAATGATATGAATATTTTGTTGTATATGCCTTTGAGTAATTGTTAAGCCATTTCCATTTTTTAAATATTTAATATGGAGGCTTGTTTCACAGAGATGTTTCACCAGCATATTTGAATATTCATGTATGCCTGATATCTAATTGCTCTTTTTGTAGCTCACATCAAGGAAATAGCCAAAGGGGGGGTCCAGGGACCTGGATCCATCTATTACCTAAATGAAATTACACCTGACCTAGTTGCTATGTGGTAAAATTGAAAGATTTCTGATTTTAAATCATATGACGAAAAAGGGATATGCACTATCAATTGTCAGCACAAGGCCAACGATAGGTTTAAACTAACTATATCACCATAGCACTGTCGACTATATTGCCCATCCCTATTTTAGCCAAGACCAATTTGTTGGCCTTGCTTGAGCTCAGTTATTGTTTCGGTAATCAGTTCAGTTCTTACTTGCAGCTGAATTTAATTTAATGTAAGTGCTACTGTTTTTTGCTTTTATGCTGTGTGCTGTTGCCATAGTTTCTAATTCTGGATGGGTCTGTAATAACAAAGAAGAGGATAACCGATTTTGACTTTTATAGAAGCCTAATTACCCACCTACAGCAGTTTAATGTTAGTACTCGAGTCATTATTTGGAGGCTGGTAGAACTTTGGGTTTGCAGCATTTCAGAACGTAGCGGAGTGATAAGTATCGTTTCAAATAACATTAAATAAAATCAGCGCATAAAAATACACCTGAATTTGTCTGTCTCACCTAAGAACTGGATTGATCAACAAAAGTATCACCCAAATGCTGATGGTTGCATTTTAAAAAGTTTGCTCAATATTCTATCATTAGTACCTTTGTTGTTGTTGTTGTTGTTGTTGTGGTCTTCAGTCCTGAGACTGGTTTGATGCAGCTCTCCATGCTACTCTATCCTGTGCAAGCTTCTTCATCTCCCAGTACCTACTGCAACCTACATCCTTCTGAATCTGCTTAGTGTATTCATCTCTTGGTTTCCCTCTACGATTTTTACCCTCCATACTGCCTTCCAATACTAAATTGGTGATCCCTTGATGCCTCAGAACATTTCCTACCAACCGATCCCTTCTTCTGGTCAAGTTGTGCCACAAACTTCTCTTCTCCTCAATCCTATTCAATACTTCCTCATTAGTTATGTGATCTACCCATCTAATCTTCAGCATTCTTCTGTAGCACCACATTTCAAAAGCTTCTATTCTCTTCTTGTCCAAACTATTTATCGTCCATGTTACACTTCCATACATGGCTACACTCCATACAAATACTTTCAGAAATGACTTCCTGACACTTAAATCTATACTCGATGTTAACAAATTTCTCTTCTTCAGAAACGCTTTCCTTGCCATTGCCAGTCTACATTTTATATCCTCTCTACTTCGACCATCATTAGTTATTTTGCTCACCAAATAGCAAAACTCCTTTACTACTTTAAGTGTCTCATTTCCTAATCTAATTTCCTCAGCATCACCCAACTTAATTTGACTACATTCCATTATCCTCGTTTTGCTTTTGTTGATGTTCATCTTATATCCTCCTTTCAAGACAGTGTCCATTCCATTCAACTGCTCTTCCAAGTCCTTTGCTGTCTCTGACAGAATTACAATGTCATCGGCGAACCTTAAAGTTTTTATTTCTTCTCGATGTATTTTAATACCTACTCCGAATTTTTCTTTTGTTTCCTTTACTGCTTGCTCAAGGTCCATGGTTCATGGGGGGGGGGGGGGGGGGAGGGGGAGGGGAATCATTAGTACCCCGAATGCAAAATACCACCCAATCTGGTGACACTGGTTATTACTTAGCTATGGACACAGAATGATGGGGAGGGGTATGTCATGAGAGCACATTCTATAGTTTGTCCATTTCTATTAGATTTTTTCAGTGGATTGCTTGAATTCATCCAAACTGGATCTATGCTGCATCCCTCCCTCCCCCTTTCATCCAAAACCTCTTTATGCTCTTGTAATACTATAACTGAAGCCAGCAATTAAATATTAAACTATGCATGCATTCATGCACTATCAAATGACTAAACATGCACAATTAAAGGAAAAACATGCAATGTCACAGTTCAATCTTTTGTTGTGAGGCACTGTATTTGATTTTAAAATAATGTACAACAACCAGTTTTTCCAAAATTTCCATGTTGAGCTGCTGAGCTAGCAATCCCTGGATTCAGGAGGTAAGGTGGTTTGAATCCATCTGCTGGCAACCTTGAAAATGGCTTTCTGTGGTTTTGCGTTTTCAATTTAGGCAAATGCCAGGGTTGGTCCTTTCTATAGGCCACAGCTAATTCCTTCCAAATACCTTTCTTTCCTGACAGATCCCAGTTCTCTTAAAGATGCAGCCCCTCTGCTTAAATGAAAAAGAGCTGCGTCATGGGCGAGCCGAGCATCCCTTCAAAGACACCTGGTACTAAAAGCCACATGACAAAAAATCCAAAATCTTGTCATTTAGGCTCATGCATTTGTCTGCAGGGACATTCTTTAGTGCAGAAAATGATCTTTCTTGCATTGCACAAAGTGAAAGATGCATATTAAAATGAGAAAAATTGGAAAACTGTAAGGTTGAGTAATTCCAGATCCTTTGAATTTTTGCAACCAAAAGTTGTTCTAGCTTCTCTGTCAAACAGAGATTCTTTATTCCAAAAGTCCTGTCAGTAATAATCATGGTGTCACAAAAAATTTGCACTTGTCCATTCCTGATCACTTCTTCGGGTCAAATTCAGACTGAAAGAAGAGGAGTGTAAAACGACCTTGGAGAGTGAAGGGAGATTGGAGCCAGAATTTTCTTAGTGGTTTGCCAAAATACAGCAGTCCTAAGTAATGAGATTATATCTCTGCCTGATGAAAACTCCATGATCATTGCCAAATAAGAAGATCTGGGCTACAGCCTTGATCATGTGGCATCTATTTGATGTTTATGTTGATATCCTTCAATTGTGTGCAAAATAAGGCCAGGCTATTGTAGATCATTCAAATCTGATTCCATTTTCTTTTCAACCCTATAATACTGCAATGTTTGTACCACTCAGGGTGTATGCATAGTGCTGTCTTGAGAGAACAGTCAACGAGCAAGAACAACAGTTCATTTCTTTGTCTTACTCTTGTCTTGAAAGAGAAAGATTATGCAGTCTGTGTTGTTAAGTTCTGTGTGGTCTGTTGGGCAAGTGAGTTGATTGCTTCTGCTATAGGCCATTTTACATCAGTGAACTTGAGGTTCACATTTCTAGATCAAAATTTACACACTATATGAATGTCCTTTCCTGAATTCTCCTATAGTATTCTTCCAGTTGTGGATGTATTACTGTTGTGCTATGTTCTTGAGGTATTTTGAGAGAATTTTGTGGTGTATTAGTAACAGGGAATTTCTGCAGTAGTTGTTAACATTCATTCTGTCACCTTTCTAACATAGGTGACAAATCAGAGCAGAAGTCTAGCCAGTTGCAGTGTTTTTCTATTTACCAGACCTTGTAGATTATGTGTATTATCTTATCAATCACTCTGACCCCAGCACAGGACATGAAAAACCTTAATCTTTCCTCCTTGTGTTTATTCCATGTATGATTATAGTTTTGCTACTCTCAAGTCCTCAACTGTAGTCTTGTTGTTCGTGAGTGTCTGGATTAATCAGTTTAGGTGGATATGTATAAGTTAGAACATCTGCATTGTCTTCACATGAGGAAGGAAATTGTGGTGGCTTTGATGTAAGGATTACCTCCAGTTTATCTTGATCTGCTACTTTGTGCTACTCCCCTTTTAGAGCCATGGAATTTTAGACTTAGAGAAAGGAAGAAGGAGACTTATGTTTAGGGAGATTGTTTTTTAACATTCTAAAGCATTTCTGTATATTGTTTTTTTTTTTTTTAGTTTTGTTCAGCTTGCTCCAGCAGCATGTTGTCAAAATATGTTAAACCTCATGGAATCCCTCCAAAGCACATTTCCTCATCTAAAAAGTTTAACCAGTTAGTTTGGTTATTTTGTAAGTTACTTGCCTGCCAGGTGAGTTGCATTTGCTTTGCAACTGAATTACATCCACTGTTCTCCATTGTATGTTTCCTTAGTTTTGCTAGTGTCACTCTCATTTGCAATTGTGATCAGAATCTCTTGCAGTTGTACACAGTTCCCTATAATTCAGGATTCCGTATCTGTATGAACACTCAATTTTTCTTTTAGTTGTTCTATGTCAGTTCTCTCAGTCCTCCTCAAAATGGTGTTCTTGGCATTTCTTGGAAGCATCCTGATTTTAGTACTAATATTTAATGATCTGAATCAATGCTGACATTTTACATTCTGAATTTCTTTTTGAGCCTTCTACGCGATGGTAATGTGACCAATTTGGAATTCACCTATATGAAGATTTATATATGTTCAAGTTTTTATCTGCCTATGCAAGTTTGAGAAAGCAGCTGACTTTAAAAAGGATGTTGAAAGTGTTGCTTGACTCTTTCTTCTTTAGTTACCCAGATAATTTTCATGAAAGGGAGAAATTGTTAAATGTTAAAGCTGGTTCGACATTCTTTAACAAAAGTGTAATATGGCCATTACTGTACACAATATATATATAAAAATAATGCAATCAATAACATCACAAGTGCCATGAGGCTCTTTGCAGATAATGCTATTACATACAAGACAGTTGCAATATCAGAAAACTGCAGCAAAATGCAGAAAGACCTCTAAATAAATCATGCCTGTTGTAGTTCCTGGCAGTAGACCCTCAACTAAATAAATATAACATATTATGCATAAACAGATGGAAGCATCCATCATTGTTTGATATTATGATTTGCTGTCCAACAACAGAAATGGCCACAGCCATTAAATATGTAGGAGTATGTGTCTAGAAAAATTTAAAGTAGCACAACCATCTTGTAATTGTAGGAACAGAAAATGACAGACTAAAATAATAAGAGACTGTAACTCATCCACAAAAGACACAGTGTGCAAAGCCCATGTTTGACTGATTTCTGAGACCACTAACAGATATTATTAACAGGGGAAATAGAGCTGATCAAAAGGAGAGCTCAACATTTTGCCTTTGGTTCATTTAGTAACCGTGAAAGCATAATGGAGATGTTCACCCAACTTTGACGGTAGATGTTGCAAGAGATGCATTTTGGATCACTATATGATGAAAGACCTGAGTTGAAACAAGGCCCCGGGAGTAGACAACATTCCATCAGAACTACTGAGGGCATTGGGAGAGCCAGTCACGACAAAACTCTACCATCTGGTGAGCAAGATGTATGAGACAGGCGAAATACCCTCAGACTTCAAGAAGAATATAATAATTCAAATCCCAAAGAAAGCAGGTGTTGACCGATGTGAAAAATCCCGAACTATCAGTTTAATAAGTCACGGATGCAAAATACTAACGCAAATTCTTTACAGACGAATGGAAAAACTGGTAGAAGCTGACCTCGGGGAAGATCAGTTTGGATTCCGTAGAAATGTTGGAACACATGAGGCAATACTGACCTTACGACTTATCTTAGAAGAAAGATTAAGGAAAGGCAAACCTACGTTTCTAGCATTTGTAGATTTAGAGAAAGCTTTTGACAATGTTGACTGGAATACTCTCTTTCAAATGCTAAAGGTGGCAGGGATAAAATACAGGGAGCGAAAGGCTATTTACAATTTGTACAGAAACCAGATGGCAGTTATAAGAGTCGAGGGACATTAAAGGGAAGCAGTGGTTGGGAAGGGAGTGAGACAGGGTTGTAGCCTCTCCCCGATGCTATTCAATCTGTATATTGAGCAAGCAGTAAAGGAAACGAAAGAAAAGTTCGGAGTAGGTATTAAAATCCATGGAGAAGAAATAAAAACTATGAGGTTCGCCGATGACATTGTAATTCTGTCAGATACAGCAAAGGACTTGAAAGAGCAGTTGAACGGAATGGACAGTGTCTTGAAAGGAGGATATAAGATGAACATCAACAAAAGCAAAACGAGGATAATGGAATGTAGTCAAATTAAGTCGGGTGATGCTGAGGGAATTAGATTCGGAAATGAGACACTGAAAGTAGTAAAGAAGTTTTCTATCTGGGGAGCAAAATAACTCACGATGGTCGAAGTAGAGAGGATATAAAATGTAGAATGGCAATGGCAAGGAAAGCGTTTCTGAAGAAGAGAAATTTGTTAACATCGAGTATAGATTTAAGTGTCAGGAATTCGTTTTTGAAAGTATTTGTATGGAGTGTAGCCACGTATGGAAGTGAAACATGGACAATAAATAGTTTGGACAAGAAGAGAATAGAAGCTTTCGAAACGTGATGCTACAGAAGAATGCTGAAGATTATATGGGTAGATCACATAACTAATGAGGAGGTATTGAATAGAATTGGGGAGAAGAGGAGTTTGTGGCACAACTTGACAAGAAGAAGGGACCGGTTGGTAGGACATGTTCTGAGGCATCAAGGGATCACAAATTTAGCATTGGAGGGCAGCGTGGAGGGTAAAAATCGTAGAGGGAGACCAAGAGATGAATACACCAAGCAGATTCAGAAGGATGTAGGTTGCAGTAGGTACTGGGAGATGAAGAAGCTTGCACAGGATAGAGTAGCATGGAGAGCTGCATCAAACCAGTCTCAGGACTGAAGACTACAAAAACAAAAGAATTCTGAGAGTCGAAGAAGAATCTCAAGAAATAACAATGACAGTAAAATCAGAGAATTTCCAACTCATTACGTATGTTACCAACATTTTTTCCTGCCACACATCATTTGCAAATGGAATAGAAAATTGGGGAAATGATAGTGAAATACAAAGTACTATCTGCAACCCTCCATAAGGTGAAATGTGGAGTGTAGATGTTAGTGAATCTATTGTCTAGTCTCAACTCTGATTTTGTAATGGTTCTCTCTCATTCTCATTTTTGTACAAAGATACTAATAAAACAGATTATTATTGTTACAATTAATATTAATACTAAATTCATTCAGACAGAGGAACTGATCTTGGAATATTCTTTCTTAACAATTAACAAATAAAAAATAATTACAGAAGGATATGTTATTTCTGACTTTGTGTATTCAGTATGATTTGAAGCCTCCACTTACTGCAATACCTCTAAATGTAGCTCCATGGAATTGTGTCCCAGATGTGTTCAGTGGGCAGAACACCCCATGAATAGTACATGATCATGCCAGGGAAACAATTGAACCCATTCTTAAAAGAACACATTAGTCAAAATATGGCATGTGGGGATACGGGAAAGAGGTTCAGCACCTAAAACCTCATGGACGAGAATGTAAGTTGTCAGTATATACACTACCAGAATATATGACTCCGCAGGCAGTAGCTGTGCTGAGTTTAGAGGTGAACAGTGTTTGCAACATTCATTCCTGGGGTCAACCATAGCCCACTGAGTATTTACACCTGTTGAACATCTTCCGCCAATCAGCTGGGATTGGATTGTGGGCCTGTGGGAAGCTGGATGGACGTATCAATGGATTGCTGCACACATTGGGCACAGTATATCAGTGGTGTGTCACTGCTTTTGACAGTGGTATTTGGAACATTCCCACACTTGTAGAACAGATTCTGGATGCTCGCGTAGACCAGACGCATGTCACGATTGACACATTGTGCAAGAAATAGCTGACTGCAAATCATCCATGGATGAAATCTGGGCACATTTTGCATTGTGCAACACATTCTGAACATGATCCCAGAAATGCTTCGATCAGTTGTGGATCATGTCGTTTCTTGATTTCAACTTGTTGCAGAAAACAGCAGACAGCTTATTGAACATGTTTTGCACTAGTCACACTGAAATTAATAATCCGGTTTGATTTTGACTGATGCTTTTTATGCGGGTTTTGGCCTCAGGACAATTAAAAACCGATTTTTCCCATTCAATGTGATACGACTTTGCCATGGTGGATGGGCTTCCGCAACTAACAGAATCACATCTGTACACCCATGCATGCTGAGTAGTACAGTTTGTTCAATGTCAAATGTACACCTTATGCATTGTTGTATGATCCATTTGTCATTTGTAGTTGACCACTACTAAATGATGCTGCTTACAGCACTATCTATTGCTGCATTTTGTAGCTACTTATGTTTCTTCTGCCATACGTTTTCCCCATTCTCCGATAATATTCTGTTGCAATTTGACGTCATTCTGACCAGTGGTGTTATTTCTACAGCAGTTTGATAGTTTAACTTTAATTATAATCACTCTGTACATGAGTATGGTGTAGACCTGATGAGCTGACTATTCCCAAGTACCTTTGCCCATGACACAAAGGTCTCATCCCAGGTTTCACAAAGTGAGGAGCTGTCATTTACAGCTTGTGGTCACACTTGGTGTTTCTGCAGAGTAAAGTAACCAGTGTCCGCTACATTCCACAGGCTGTTACCCTCATGTTTCTGCCATTTCTTTTGACGGGAAAAATGACATGGTTTTTCAGCAGGACAGTGCACATCCACATATAGCTGCTATGACACAGTGTGCTCTTTGTGATGTACAACTGCCCTGGCCATCAAGATCACCAGGTCTCTCGCCAATTGAACATGTATGGGACATGATGAAGCGGGAACTTACTTGTTCTCCAAGGACTGCAAGAACCATTGCTGAATTGTAGCCAAAGGTGCAAGATGCTTGGCACAGTCAATCATAGGATGCCATTTGGCATCTCTATGATCATTTGTACACGAGAATACATGCCTGTGCTGCCGCCAGCGGAAGAGATGTGTGTGTTTCATTTGGTCTGAATTTGTTATTATATACTCCTACAATGATCAACCAACTATCACCTCACTTGTCAACAAAATGACCTTGTCCTTGAGAATGTTGTAATTTTTTTCCTGGCATTGTAGGAATCAGGATCACATTAATCAAATTCTTCCCAAAATCATCACAATTGACATTAGTTTATTACACAATGCAGGCTGCTAAATTTCAGTCTCCATGGTAACATCTTATAAGTATTCAGCAACCATTGTAGTGTGGGTTGAAACGGAACTTATTGGGGGGGGAGTGATTACACTTTACCCCTTACAGTCTTACAGTGCTAGCAGCAGCATACATGTGCCAATTGTAGTCAGAGCTATGTGTGATTTTTAGAAATCAGGAACTGATGCAGTGCTATCAGTGTAGCTTACAGCAGTATGTATTCAACTAATACTGCTGACAGGTGCAAACCTCTTGCGTTGCCCTACCCCTAAGCCTACACTGTGACTGTGGTGTATGTTTATTGCCATGTATACAACATGGTAGCCATTTCTTAATTAATTAATTCATCCATCCAGCCAGCCATACATCACTGTTTACAGTGGTATTACATGTCAGTATACATTTACAATTACAGTACAGGGTAAATTACAGTTTGAGCACATATATTATTTTACAATAGGCTTATACATATTTGTATGTTAATTAATGAAAGTATGTACTTCAACTATGTGGGACATTGTACTCATTAAGAATTCATTACTACTTATTTTGAGCAGTTCTTTTTCTATATGATTTTCCCAACTCACAAATCTGTCTGTTTTCAATCCCAGGAACTTGCTACAGCCAACTTCTGTTAGCAGTGTTTAGTTTCTCCTTATCTGTTGTTCTCTACTCTTTCCAAGTATTTCCATGTAGGTTATTTTATTTTCATTTATGAATAGATTGTTTCCATTTAAATATTCTTTTGCCCTTCCAGTGCCCATGACAGCTCTTGTTTCTAAGTCATTCGTTGAGCTACAGGTTATATCATTTGCATACATGATTACATTTTCTTTTACTGATGATGCCCACTTGAAAATCACAGTAAAAGGTTGCCACCATATAGTTTACCTTGTATCGTATTTCTACACAGCTGAAGGCTTTTCAGAATTCAAGAAACACACCACAAACTTACTTCTGTTTTTCCATAGCTCTGATTACATGTGTCATGAAACTTGCCACTGCTATTTTTGTAGACTACCTTTTTCTAAATCCATGTTGTGCTTCATCCAGGATATCTTGTTTTTCTATGAATTTTATAATTCTGTTTTTAACAGCTGTTTCTACAATTATGGTAGGGGTGGTGTAACTGTCTTAGGTCTTTAGTTTTCAGGATCTCCCTTCTCACCACCTTTACAATAGCTTCTGTTACATATATTTGAATAGGAATAGACATTCTGTTATTCCTGGCAAAACTTTACTCTTTAGTCAATGCTTAATTTTGTTTCATTAGTTTCTAACCTATATGCCAATGGCCTTGCTGCAGTGGTAACATCAGTTCTTGTCAGATCACCAAAGTTAAGTGCTGTCGGGCTTGGCTAGCACAAGCGCTGTTGGCAAGTGGGTTGCACTCAGCCCTTGTGAGGTGAACTGAGGAGCTACTTGATTGGGGAGCAGTGACTCCAGTCACAAAGACTGACAACGGCCGGCAGAGCAGTGTGCTGACCACATGCCCCTCCATATCCGCATCCAGTGATACCTGTGGGCTGAGGATGGTAAGACGGTTGGTCAGTCCCATTGGGCCTTCAAGGCCCATTTAGATGGAGAGGATTTCTGAACTATATTTACATAATACAGATTTAAAGCAGAACACGCTTCACATCGGGTCAGTCAGTTATTTCCCTTGTGCTGTAAGTACTTTGTTTCCACTTTCTGTCTTACTTGATTTGTTCCTGTTTGTGTTTATGTGTGACCAGACTGTCCAAGAAATATTGGACAAGGTCCCAATTTGACATTTATAATAACTAGCTTTTGTTGCCTTATCATCTTGCTATATTCCAACTTTTATGTTTGTACATTGCACTGTCTGCTTGACTGTTATATTTCCTATATCTTTCATGCAATAGCTGCTCTGTTTTAGTGTATTTATACTTAGGTTACCATTCACTGCTATGTTTCCACTGATTGATCCAGTCACTTGGTTTGAGTCTCTTTTATCCATTAAGTTCCACACATACTGGGTGGTTATAAGTAAACTTTCCCTAACGCGTTATAACACTGAAACCGATTACCGTACGAATACCAAACATGGTAACATTAATGTCCAGAGTATGGGGTGTATGATTTCCATGTATCACAGCACCACTGTGCAGTACCAACTATTGCCACCAGGTGCCGTGATTCATGGTCTCTCACACCTGACCAATCGCAGTGCACTTGCTGACGCGCCAACATGAGCTTGGACAAAAGGGGCAGGGCCACTTTGAGAATATCGCTGGCTGAAAGGATTACGGAAGGGTCCTCTTTCTCCATCTGCTGTGCGGAGCATGATGAAGAAATTCGAATCAACTGGAGACCTGGGTGTCACTCCAGGGAGAGGCCGACAACCGGTTGCACCACAGGTGGTTGATGCAATCGCTGTTGCTATGGCAGGCAGTGCGCGTGCTGGGTCACAACAGTAGAACATTCCGTGGTCCACTGTATGGAAGGTACTTCAAACCATTCTCAAATGGCATTCATACAAGATCCATATTGTACAGCAGCTTGCACCACAGGACGCACAACGATGTATTAACTTCACTATCCACTTTCTCACAAAGACTGAAGTTGACGAGAGCTCATTTTTCTCTGACGGGTGAGGTGAACATAGACAATTTCTGAGTGTGGGGACCTTCACCTCCAATCACTGTGCACGAAGTTCCTCTGTATGGTGAACATGTCACCGTATGGTATGGCTTATGGCTATGTTCATCATTGGCCAATTCTTTTTTGAACAGGTTGGGCATTCAAGGACCAAAGACGTGCAGTGTGACTGGCCAGCCGTACTGCAATATACTCTGCCAAGTCGTACCTGCCCCACAGGTGAGACACACATTGAACTCAACATTTTTCATGCAAGATGGGGCCCCACTGCATATTGCTAGTGAAGTTCACCTGCTTCTCCAAAACACATTTGGAAACAATTGAATTGTCAGCCGATCGTTTCCAAATGCTGAGCGGCACGATCACCTGACCTCACTCCCTGTGATTTCTGGTTGTGCCCTGAAGGACAGGATTTACCAGGGGAACATTCACTCATGTGCTGATCTGAAGTGCGGCGTATTAAGAGAGGTAGCCAGCATACCTACAGACATGCTTCGCTCTGCTTTGCAGAATGCAATCCTGTGCTTTCAGACTCTTCTGGACGCTGATGGCTGCTACTCGCCATATGGCAGAGATGGTGAGACACATAAGCACAACAAAAAGACTGTTAACCAAGTAAGCTTGTGGCCTTAGTTCTTCTCCCGAATTAAACACACACACACACACACACACACACACACACACACACACACACACACACACACAAAACCTGTGCGTCTGCACGTGCGCGCACTCACGCACGCGACCACTGTCTGTGGCTGCTGAGACCAGACTTTGTGAGTTGCATTTGTATAAGTGTGTGTGTGTGTGTGTGTGTGTGTGTGTGTGTGTTTTGTCTATTCAGAAGAATGTCTTTCAGCTGAAAGCAAGTTTAACAATCTTTTTGTTGTGCCAGTGTGGTACTCAACGTCTCTGCCACATGGTGAGTAGCAATCTACCAAAGATTTGAATATAATTTGCATGCTCTATCACAAAAAAGTGATTAAATAGTCAAAAATTTCTGGTTCTTTGGTAATTTTAATTGCTCTTATGAAAATGAATATTATTCGTTTCTTATTTATTGCAGTATGTGCCAGAGACAGCAGTTAACTGTTGTGCAACCATTTAAAATATATGCCTGTATCTATTAAACAAATCTTTGAAGCGCAACATAAGATGTACCAGTCACATTCATATTTGCACTCTGATTTCTGTTTACTGTATCGATGCTCCTGTCTTCTAGAACAAGTCATGTTATCAGTAATGATTCTCAAGGGGTAATGAGTATATTCAAAAATTAATTTAAGACTGTGTAACCTTCAGAATAAAAGTTTTTATAAGATTTGTGGATTAACAGCCAAACAACCTGATTTTCAATCACTGTGTATTTGCAGAATTTGAAATGTTTACATAAATACAGTAAATTGTTATGTAATTATGTGTATAGAATGTGTGTTTAACAGTTTTTAAATCTACAATATTGTGAAAAGAACACATACACACTCACACACACACACAGTCACTACGGCCAGCCACTTCCACAGGTGCAGCGGCCCGAGATAAGGGACATGTGTGCGTGAGGTGTGCCTAATTGTGTATGTGTTCTTTTCTGGAGAAGGATTTGGTTGAAAGTTCAATGTGTAACAGCCTACAGGAAACTCAATGTGCCATCTTTACAGTGTGGAATCTATCGTTTTCATAATGCTGTTGATATTCTAACCTGCACTTGCCAATGTTTAGTTTTCAAATCTATCTTCTGCCAATAACAATGGAAGCAAAATGCCACATTTTCTATACATGGTGATATCTTCTTCTGCATGCAGAGAAAACCTTTTCTCACCTCCGCATTCGAGTAATGTAGCATCAACTTTACACTTATTAGCAACAGGGTTAGAATGGGTCTTAATGTGTTAAACTCACAAAGGATTTTTATAATTTTGGTAAAGCTTCCCATGCTGATGACTGGAGGTTAAACAGAGCATGGCTGTTCCCTTCTATATACTTCTTAGAATTGAGAATTTACTGTAGTTCTAATACTGTCATATTTTTTGTGATGGAATAACATGATGCACTACATCAAATGCATTCGTAATTCTTTCAGACATTAATTTTATTTAGGAGAATATTGTTTGAGCACTCTCCTGATAAATGAAAAAGCTTCCTACCAAGGAATTTTGATGTTTATGCTCTTCACGGGTATGCTGCTGGATATGATCGTCTTTGCTGAAATATTGTGTAGTGAAGATGATCATGTCCAGCAACATACCCGTGAAGAGCGTAAATATATAAGACAGGAAAATCTACAGAATCGCAAGGAATTTTGATGTCCGTTCTATATCTACTTACATACTCGGCAAGCCATCATACGGTGCACAGTAGAGGTAACTTTCTACCGCTACTAGCCACTCCCTTTCCTGTTCCACTCATAAACAGGGCATGGGAAACATGACTGTGTACACACCTATGTATCTTGTCTCTGTGGTTCTTACACAAAATGTACATTGGTGGCAATAGAACTGTTCTGCAGACAGCCACAAATGCAGGCTCTCTAAATTTTCACAACAGTGTTTCATGAATAGAATATTGTCTTCCTTCTTGGGCTTCCCATTTGAATTCATGCAGCATCTCCCACGTATGGATTGAACTTACTGATAACAAATAGCACATTTTTAAATACATGCATGTGGATTTTAAAGTGATCATGTCACACAGATGTACAATGATTATTCAGAAAAAGATTGTGTCACTGTTCCTGTAGTGTATTTTTACTCATCCTCATAATGGGAACAACCTATCTCAGAGTAATTCCAATCTTACATGATTTGAGTATCTCAGGATTTTTGCAAGTCTGTAAAGGTATGATGAAACTGTGAGAGGTCCTTCAGGGCCATATCAGGATGTTACTGCTTGTGATCATAAAAAAATAATGTCAATGAAAACGTTTCTTGAGCTTCTGGCAACTAAACAAAGAGCATGGAAGCATAAGTGAATATTGCATGTAATATAATGTAACATTTACCAGCAATTGTCATGTAGATTGCAGAAAAGAGTTTTCTGTTTTAATTGTGTGTTATCATAATGGAATATTTAGACCACTGCTCTGACATCTTATGCATTTGTAATTACAGGTCAATATCAGTGACACTCAAATTACTAAAAATATTTGTAACACTAGTTCTTGTTATGTAGCAGTACTGATATTTATTTTAGAAGAAGATAGCATAAATGACTGCACAGCTCTTACATTGATGACTGTTGACTATGTTTGTACGTTCATAATTATTGTTGGTTTTAGACATCCATATCAAGTTAACTAATAAGTCTATCTAAAAAGAAAGATGATGAAACTTACCAAACAAAAGCGCTGGCAGGTCGATAGACACACAAACAAACACAAACATACACACAAAATTCTAGCTTTCGCAACCAATGGTTGCCTCGTCAGGAAAGAGGGAAGGAGAAGGAAAGACAAAAGAACAACCTGAAAACAGCTTTTGCATCCCGTAACTACCCTCCCGACCTGGTACAGAAGCAAATAACCAGAGCCACATCCTCATCTCCTCAAACCCGGAACCTTCCACAGAAGAACCCCAAAAGTGCCCCACTTGTGACGGGATACTTTCCGGGACTGGATCAGATTCTGAATGTGGCTCTCCAGCAGGGATACGACTTCCTCAAATCCTGCCCTGAAATGAGATCCATCCTTCATGAAATCCTCCCCACTCCACCAAGAGTGTCTTTCCGCCGTCCACCTAACCTTCGCAACCTCTTAGTTCATCCCTATGAAATCCCCAAACCACCTTCCCTACCCTCTGGCTCCTACCCCTGTAACCGCCCCCGGTGTAAAACCTGTCCCATGCACCCTCCCACCACCACCTATTCCAGTCCTGTAACCCGGAAGGTGTACACGATCAAAGGCAGAGCCACGTGTGAAAGCACCCACGTGATTTACCAACTGACCTGCCTACACTGTGAAGCGTTCTATGTGGGAATGACCAGCAACAAACTGTCCATTCGCATGAATGGACACAGGCAGACAGTGTTTGTTGGTAATGAGGATCACCCTGTGGCTAAACATGCCTTGGTGCACGGCCAGCACATCTTGGCACAGTGTTACACTGTCCGGGTTATCTGGATACTTCCCACTAACACCAACCTGTCAGAACTCCGGAGATGGGAACTTGCCCTTCAGCATATCCTTTCTTCTCGCTATCCGCCAGGCCTCAATCTCCGCTAATTTCTAATTTCAATTTGCCGCCGCTCATACCTCACCTGTCTTTCAACTTCATCTTTGCCTCTGTACATCTGCCCCGACTGACATCTCTGCCCAAACTCTTTGCCTTTACAAATGTCTGCTTGTGTCTGTGTATGTGTGGATGGATATGTGTGTGTGTGCGCGCGCGAGTGTATACCTGTCCTTTTTTCCCCCTAAGGTAAGTCTTTCCGCTCCCGGGATTGGAATGACTCCTTACCCTCTCCCTTAAAACCCAATCCTTTTGTCTTTCCTTCTTCCTTCTCCTTCCCTCTTTCCTGACGAGGCAACCATTGGTTGCGAAAGCTAGAATTTTGTGTGTATGTTTGTGTTTGTTTGTGTGTCTATCGACCTGCCAGCGCTTTTGTTTGGTAAGTTTCATCATCTTTCTTTTTAGATATATTTTTCCCACGTGGAATGTTTCCCTCTATTATATTCACATAACTAATAAGTCTATTTGAAATGTGCAATACACCTTTTCACACTACTTTACATAGGTGGTGTGATGGCATTTCCATGCCACTGATTTGTTTTTATATAAGCATTGTAATGGAAATTTAACTGCATCTGAGAGAGAAATTTTTTTTCACTTTCAAAATAATTTTTTAAAAATTTTTCTGTAAGAAAGTTTTTTTAATCATTAGTTGAATGATGTCAACAATTGTTAAGAGACAAATAATAAAACATGATAGCAGCATTTTAACGGACTCCACAGATATCATTTCATATCATGCCAGTGAATTTAATTCAGTTGGTATGTATTCCTATGGAATACATATGGTTGCCAGTCAAATGCAAACCCACTCTGATGTTACCCCCACATACCCAATGAGAGAACCTCTAGTTGCAGAGTTCAGAAGTAATTGAAAGAAATATTAGTGACACTGAAAATTGGGGGTTGTACTCAGATAGTTAAGGTGAATGCTTGAGATAAGCAGGAGATTCAGGGTCTAGATCCCATTCTGGCACATATTTTTGTTTGTCATGACATATGAAATGGAAGAATGGTTACATAATACAAATGTCAGTAATATAAGTGCTGGATTTAAGTTCAGGTCACGGCAACCTAGCCACGTAGGTTATATCATCATCTGAACACTAGTACAGCATTATTATTTGATGCTTCTCAAACTATTAGGTTTCTGAATACATCAAAATAAGCATTCAAGTTACACTCACTATGTTCATTCAGCAGTAAACCTGGTTGTTGTTTTCTATCTACATAATTTTCTATTTCTTCCACTAGGTTCAATAATTGCCCTTTTGGTGCCATATGCGACACTTCCATCTTATTCTCTATATTTCTGTCACGTTTTTCTTTATCCAAGCATTTACCAAATGCATGTGTGTACCGAGTGCACTCTTATTTTGGCTATATGTGTGCCCTCTAAAATGACTTTCATACTGTCTGACAAATATAAAACTTCTCAGCCTTGGCAGTCGATCTTTAGAACCAACTCATAGCAACAAAAAATGTCTTCCTGCAATTCATTTTTCTCATCTTTGAAAGTTATTGTTGTCGTCGTAATCACAATCAACTTTGTTCTCTCCATAGCATGTTTTCATTGATTATCTTTGCTAAAGTACGAGGGGGTAAAAAAAAAGAAACGGAGTAACATTGCCATGAGCGGAGCTTGTGTAGTAGGCATTTCTGTTCCTTGGCGTGTGTAGCACAACTCACTGCCAATGTTGATCTGCAGTGGTTGTTTTTGCTAGTGCTGTTTTGTTCTTTTTCCATTTTTTATGGTTGGTTGGTTGGTTGGTTGGTTGCTTGGGGGATGGGACCAAACAGTGAGGTCATCAGTCCCAGCGGATAAGGAAAGGATGGGGAAGAGTGTCGGCCATGCCCTTTCAAAGGAACCATCCCGGCATTTACCTGAAGTGATTTACGGAAATCACTGAAAACCTATATCAGGGTGGCCGGACGCAGGTTTGAAAAGTCATCCTCCCGAATGTGAGTCCAGTGTGCTAACCACTGCGCCACCTCACTCAGTCGTTTTTTAAGATGGCAAGTTTGAGTGAACAACATGCAGCTGCAAAATTGTTTTAAAGTTGAAAATGCTTACCAAGATGACGCTGTGGGAAAAACTCAAGTTCATGAGTGGTTAGCTCAGTTTAAAAATGGCGACACTGACTGATGATAAGCCTCATTCTGGACGTCCACCAACTGCCCAAATTGACAAAAATATTGAAAAAAATTCAAGAGCTTGTACTCACAGACAATTGATCAACTCTCAGAGATTAGTGGGTTATCCTGGAGCTTGGTTCAGCCCTATTTGTGGCAGACAGGAAACTGGTTCTTCCATAACAACAACACACTTGCACACACGACCATCTCTGATAGACAGTTTTTGGTTAAAAAATGGCATGGTTCTGCTGCCCCAAGCACCTTACTCCCCTGACCTGGCTCCGTGCGACTGTTTTTTATTTCCATGCATGAAAAGGGACATGAAAAAGACTGATTTGACAACGCTGAAGAAGTCAAGAAAAAAGACGAGGGAAGAGTTGTCAGCCATTTCCAAAAATGACTACAAAAATTTTTCAAACAGAAGAAGCACTGGAGGGACAAATGTATTAGTTGTAATGAAGAGTATTTTGAAGAGGATAAGGTTGTTTAGTAAACGATTTGAAAATATATTGCTTTTAAAAAAATTCTGTTTTTTTTTGTACCCCCTCGTCTGTACTTTTTATGCTTTTTTTGAGCAGTTTCTAGTGTTCCTACTGTTTTGCATATTAGAGTTAAGAAACTTTGTACATGAACACTTCCAAAATATGTAAGTCACAGAGCATCTTCTTTCCAGGGACTGGTGTATACTCCAACACTGCACTTCTCTACCGCTGCACTTTTTGTGAAGACTGCAAGAAAGAAGAGGGCATAAAAAAGAAGAAAACTTCAACACAAAGTACTTTGTATTAAATTTGGTCTGTGAAGGTATTAGTGTTCACTGTCTTAAATGTTGCATGATGTGTGTTCACTATTTTTTATGTTTTTTTAAAGAAATTTCAAGAGTTAAAAATATGTTGCATGAAAATATATTAACTGCTAAGATTTAGGCTTTGTGTTTGAGGCGAAATTTTTTTCAATGTTAAAAAAGAATTAAATATACTTTTGTTGAACATTTTAATTGTAGAGTTTATTTTAGAACCATACAAGTACTGTTACAACAGTTTGTTTACCATACTGACTTTACAACATTGAAAGGATTTCTTTACTATGTCCTATGTCATTTTGTTTTCTCGATTTCCGTGCCTCTTTTTAGCCTGTAGAGCAATAAGAAACAAATCACTTGGTTAAAAACCTTCTGTTTATTTTTTAAGAAATGCTTGGTAGAGCATAGCCTACAATAGTTATGATTTTATGTAGTAATTTAAAAACAGTAAGACTGTGTTTGGCTTCAATAAAGGACCACTTGTTTCTACAAGGCATCTTTTTAAAGTACCATTTTTGTTTTAAACAAATACACAAATTAAAGAAAAGCAGTTTTACAGGTATGCGGATAACTTAATCGAGTTTTCAACACTATTTCCACCAATATTAAGGCACTTGTCATAATAAGCAAACAAGCATTTTCATTCTCATATAAATCTGTTACATTATTTGCCAACTGTTGATGAGTGGTCATTTTTAGAGTGTAGCAACAAGTAATAATCGTTGGATGCTAGATGAAGGTGATCACAGGGATGTAATATGATGAGATATTATGTTCCATGAGCTGCATGTGGACAGACATAGTAGGGGAAAAATGTGATCTTGCTACACCTTTTGTATTGGATGTGGCCAATAAATTGTCTTTTGTGTATGTTATTACTGAAAGTATCATGTTTGCTAATATAGATATGTCTATCTATAAAATTGATATATTTTATTAACCTTTGAGTGGGCGCATTGATTTTTGTAACATGTAAAGAACTGCTGTCTTTACCTTCATAACATAAACTCTTGTGAGCATCATCAAAGAGTGTAGCTTAATTATACAAAAATAAATTAAACTTATATTATATGAGCTAAATCTCTGTTTTATTAAACCATAACAAAATAAATATTCATTGAATCACTCTGTTGCCGTGTACAAGTGTTAGCCCACAGTAATGACCCACTCAGAACATTAAACAGTCCAGCTGCATCAGATCCCAGGTAAATGCGTATTTGATTTGTAATTACCTTACAGGCAACTGCCTCATTGTGGGGCTATGATGCTACCTCAGAATCAGGGTCATTTTCTTGCAGGGATCGAAAATTTTTCCCATCTGGCTCGCTGTTTATTTTATATTAGTGCTGCTCCCTTAGACATATGACAACACAATATGCCACTGTGTTAGTTGAAGCAATAATGAAGGAATAGATATGGGCTTGTCATTGTAAAACAACAATGGAACTGTACAAGACAGTGTTATTTGTGGTTGATGCACTTTACACACAAGCACACCTGCTCAAGGGTTAATAGAAAAATAAAATTCATTGTGTCACGGTGGAGTTCTGTAATATTTTTCTCTCTTGATGTAGTTTAGAATAATGTGTTTAATTGCTTTGCCTCCACCTATTCCTTGTACATTTCATGTGTCCATTAATGTCTATATAAAATATTTTGTTTCATAAAGTTTCACAATACAGACATAAAATCTCTGCAGTTTTATTTGTTCATTTTGAGTATAAGGATGCTACTTTCAAAATAAAGTAAACCTAATGAATATCCGCCAATGGCCTCACTGCAGTGGTAACACCAGTTCCCATCAGATCGCCAAAGTTAAGCACTGTTGGGCTTGTCTAGCACTTGGGTGGATGACCGTCCAAGTCTGCCCAGTGCTGTTTCGAAGTGGGGTGCACTCATCCCTTGTGAGGCCACTGAGGAGCTACTTGACCAAAGCAGCGACTTCGATCATGAAAACTGACAAAGGCCAGTAGAGCAGTGTGCTGACCACATGCCCCTCCGGATCCATTTCCAGTGATGGCTATCAGCTGAGGATGACCATGTGATCGCTCTGTGCCATTGGGCCTTCCCAGGCCTATTGAGTCAGTCATATTAATATCAAGTTAGGTTTTGTATGTATGAATTGTCAGTGAATGGTACTGTGACAAGTACTTATAAAGTACTACATAATGGTGGCATTAGAATTAGGAAAATGAACAGGATGAAATGTTGTGTCATCTGACCTTAATCCTACTTAGCCCATCTTGGACACCATCATCACAAATGTGTGCACCTTCAACACAGTTCTGCCTTCTCCCCATACGTTGTGGTGTTGTTATAGCAGTCATGTATCAGATTGTCTCCCAAATGTTTTCAGGGTCTCACTGAAGAGGCCATGCCATGATGAATCCTAACCTTCACTGGCAAAAGGGGTAGCACACACTGATGCGCAGGTGAGTCTAATTCAACTGCTCACAATTGTATGTGTATATTGTTAATAGTAACAATCGTACGAAACTTTCTTGATTTCAAAAGGATGCAACTTTCATTTCTGATTAATTAAGAATGAAGTACTGAGAGCTGTTTGCTGATATTCTGCAACAACATAATTTATTTACTAACTGACAGTACAATACTTTATCAAAGGATTGTTGGGAAAAAAACACGTCAACATGGGCTCTTCTATATAGAATTATAAATTTTATGAAAGTACAGAGCAAGCTGTGTTTCACATGACTTGCACTTGTGGAATCCATGTGGATTCCTATATAGAAGTTGTTCAGCCACAAAAATGTCATAATACATCAGCACAAGGCTTGTTCAACAATTCTACAGAAAAATGATGCCTATGTAGTGAGATTGTGATTCTCTGCATCACTGCTGCAACAATCGTATTACTAGAATGACCTGCACATTTTCCCATTTAAATAAGTTACTCCATTATTTTCAGTGGCTTGTCATAGATGATAAAAGCACAGGATTCTGCTAAAGAAGAATAAAGTGAATTTTAAAAGTATGTTGCTTCTGTTTATTGTAATTGCTGTTGGCAACTCCTGGATTAGAAACAATTGTTCCAGCTATATGGGTCAAATCCAGGCTTCTCAAAAATCCAAAGACAAGACAGTAACATACAGGTAGTTCTGGTTGAGAATTACGAATTATTTAGGAATAAAGGAGACAACTCACTGAAAGGCAGAAGCACTGCATCGTCGATAGGTATACAGACACAAGGTACAGAGCTTGGCTAGATTGTAGAAAAACACACACACACACACACACACACACACACACACACACACACACACACACACACACACACACGTCTCCCTACATTGTGCTCAGTTGACTGCCAGCTCTTTCAGGGTGCACGGTGACTTTACTGGGGTGAGGTGGAGGTGTGGTGTGGGGTGGGATGAGGGATGGAGAGAGGTGGGAGGCAGGGATGGGGTTGAGAGAAAGCATCTAGCAGCTTGTGGGGGAGTGGGGAGCTGTCTGTGGGCTAGCTATGGGTGGAGGTAGAGGGGGCAGGTGGCAGACAGCTGGGCACGCAATTTCATAGACTAGGGCATGAGATAACAGCCAGCTTTTCTGAGCTGTGCAGATGGGAGCTATCCTTACAGCACATCCTTTGGTCCTGTAATCTTCCTGGCCTAAACATGAGATAACTTGCTGCCCCCCCCCCAACCCCCCCACCCCCCACCTCAACTCCCCCCCCAACCCCTTCTATTGTGTTGTGTTGTGTTGTCTGTGGTTGTTTTTTTTTGCTTTTATTTTACTTTTAATTTTGCTGTTTAGATCATACACCATGACATAAAAACACAAACGCCCTCATAAAAAGCCAACATTTTCAAAAGGCAGGTCATAAACATAGTGTACAGAACAGTCATTTCTATCCCAAAATACACCCCAAAACTGACAAAACACAGAGACATATACCAGAAAGCATGTATATGTCAATTAAAGTGTAGCATTTTTGATGGCAGATACGTAGGACACACAGGCAGAACCTGATGCCAGATACAAAGAGCACATGAGAACCAAGAAGTATGGGACAAACCATTCCACATTTGCAGAACATATAAGAGAACACACACACAAAGCAACCTGCAGAGACAAAGACATGAAAATAATTAGACTAAAAAAAAAAACCACCACCACCTAAATCCGCAAGAAAATTGCCACATACAGAAAACCAAAGCAGAAAAAAAAAAAAACCTGGTGAATGATCAAGTACACATTCCAAACAGTGCATTATTTACACTAATAGATACAATAATATAGTAACACTCAAACAGGGGATTATCATCACAATAACAATAACAATAATAATAATAATAATAATAATACCACCCAACTCCTTACCACTCACCTGTCCACGAACCCCTCAAAACTTTCAACTGCTCTCTGACAGCTATTACATTCATGTTCAACGTTCTACAATTCTAACTGAATAATATGCCCCCCCCCCCCACACACACACATACACACAAATAATTTACAAATTGCAAATAACAATCCATACTTATACACACTCTTTCCATCTTTCTTCAACATACACCAATATAAAGAATAGACTTAGGTTTCAGCATATACTTCGTTAGGTTGGCAACATGTGCACAAACAAATCCAGCATGATGAGAACTCACAGGAGTTAAGACTTTCAATCACAGTTTCTGATCAAATATCTACAACTAGAGACAGAAGACTAATAGCACTTCACCATAATAATGGCAAACCATGTGAAAAAAAGTTTGGAACATGAAAACATGCTTGTGTTCCATAAGTGAAGTTCTAGTGCGGCCTCCAGCATGTGACCAGACGAGGGCAAATGCAAATGCCAACCAAAACTGTAAACAAATGTAAGTAACCACTTATTTATGTAAAAAATGAGACTGTTTTACAATCTACAAATATCACATACCAGAACAAAACTGTATCATTCTAGATATCACTGGCAATGCCTTACAGGTAAAATGTGCCTGGGAAAAATAAAATACACTAGAAACAAATATTTTTGTGATTACAGCGGATGATGGCCATGCAAACAAAATTGTTAAAGAGTAAAAAAATCTAAATCAATCTTAATATACAACCATCAGTACAAGTTTATTACATTACTTTACAATGGTAGCCCTATCACAATTTAAAAATTCCATGACTAAATAACAACATTTTTGCCAAGGATAGCATGTAATTTTCTTTACAGGAAACCTAGTTCCATAATGGGTTGCCTTTCAATTTACAGTAAATTAACCACAGTCTAGGGGTAGCATTTATCACTAGCAATTAATGTCATCCTGTGTCCCAGGCTACATTCCGGTCACTACTTATGTTTTGAATAAAAAACATATCAGTTGTGATCAAAGACTTCTTGTACAGGGAGTCACCCTAGTTCTGCCCATGGTGTTGTCAAAGAAGTGGGATACTGAAGTAGTGAGGGATGACAACACATGTTTGAAGTTCTTTAAGGCTATAGATACTGTGATAATGAATACCACAATATGCAGTTCACTTGAAGAGGAATGGACACCTTTAAAATGGCCAATCACTGAAGTTGGACAGACAAATATAGTTACAAGGAAGAAGCAATGGATAACAGAAGAAATACTGCAACTGATCAACATAAGAAGGGAGTAAAAAAATGTTCAGAGAAAAATAGGCCTCCATGAGATATGGTGCTATAGAAGAATACTGAAAATTACATGGGCTGATAAGATGAAATATGATAAGGTTCTCTGTACAATGCATGAGGAGAGGAAAATACAGAAAATCTCTCTTCTGAATGAGGTTCTATGTTACTGCAGATGTTGGACCATTATAGAATAAATAAGAGGAGTAGCTCACAATTGGTTCCTCTCATACTCAAAGAACAGACAGCAAAAGACTGTTCTCCAAAGTAATGAGAATGGCTATGAGAGGAAGTCTGATTGAGGCACAGTTAAGTTGGGGTGGGGGGAGGGTGGGGGTGACTCAGGGGTCAGTGTTGGGACCAGTTGTGATTCTTATATACAAAACTGACTCATTCCATGACCATGGACATTTGCTCCTCAGTTAGGTCCTACATAACTAGATGAAAATATAAATACATACATAAAAATATTGACAAGAAGGGACAAGAGTGATGCAAATGTCTTCTAATATGACAGGCAATGCCAAAATGTTTCTCTCTGTTCAGCAGGGAAGTATGTTGAGTGCTACACAGGTAATGTATCAAATACTGCACCTCAAGACCCAAGTTCATGGGCTACAGAAAATAAATTCATGCTAAATTACATTAAGACTCAGTTTTTACAGTTTCTACCACACAATTCAACTAAAATTGAAATCCTGGTTACACAAAATAGCCATATGATTAGTGGGTCTGAACTATTGAGATTTCTAGGTGTTCAGATAGATAGTAGACTGTCATGGAAAGCCCATGTTCAGGATCTTGTTCAAAAACTAAGTGCCACTATATTTCCCATTAGAACAGGGTCTCCAGTGAACAAGGGTCCAACATAAAAATTGGTCTTCTTTGCCTATTTTCATTTGCTTATAACATATGGCATAATATTCTGGGGTAACACTTTCCAGGAACAACAGGTAATTTTAGCTCAAAAAAGGGCAAATATATCATGTGAGATTGTGAGCGTCTTGTAGACCGCTGTTCAAGCATCTGGGAATTCTGACAATGACCTGTCTTTATTTTCTTAAAAGTAATTTGTTGTTAACAATGGGAGCTTATTCCTCAGAATTGGCAGCTTTCACTTTATTAATACTAGTCAGAAATCCATTGTGCATTTGGATTGCGCCTTCTTGACTCTTGTGCAGAATGGTATGGTGTATTCCACTGCTGTATTTTCAGTAAGCTACCAAAAAAAATTAAAAATTCTTAGCTGTAATCCTTGCACATTCAATTGAAGAACTTCCTCATGGGTTATTCCTTCTATTCTATTGGGTAGTTCCTGGAGAAAACCTAAGCTAATTCTTGGTTTATATTGTTGATTGTGTAATGTATATTCTCAGCTCGTCTTCGCATAGAATTCATCTACATTTGATTTTATTTATGTCAGTTTCATGTACTGACTCATTCCATGACCATAGGCATTTGCTCCTCAATTAGGTCCTACAGAACGAGATGTGTAAAATAATATGAAAAGCAATAGATAAATAAAAACATTGACAAGAAGAAGGGAGAGAGTGATATGAAATGTGTCAAAGTATCAAGGAATAAATGACATGGTATTTGAGGAAGACAGACGTTACAATATATCCAACAAATAATTGAGGACATTAAGTGCACGTGTTGCTCTGAGATGAAGAGGTTGGCTCAGGGGAGGAATTCATGGCATGCCACATCAAACCAATCAGAAGACTGATGAAAAAAAATCAAGACACGTACTGAGGGGTCTCAGAATGGGATTTTAATCTACAAGAGGCTAACATACACGTGTCAGATACAGTTTCCAATTTATTTATTTACTTTTTCTTTGCATCATCAATCTTCTGACTGATTTGATGTGGCCCGCCACAAACTGCTCTCCTGTGCCAACATCTTCACCCTCGAGTAGCAATTTCAACCTACACCCTCGATTATTTGTTGGATGTTTTCCAATCTCCATCTACCTCTACAATTTTTACCCTCTAGTACCACAGAAGTTATTCCTTGATGTCTTAACACATAAAAATTATTTTCTGATGTCTTAACAGCCTGCTTCTTCTTCTTCTTCTTCTTCTTCTTCTTCTTACTACTGTTTTCCATATATTCCTTTGCTAGCCAATTCTGCAGAGTTCTTGCACATTTCTTATATCAGTCAACATAATTTTCAACATTCATTCATAATGCCACATCTCAAATGCCTCGATTCTCTTCCGTTTCAGTTTTCCTAGAGTCCATGTCTCACTACCATACAATGCTGTGTTCCAAACATACATTCTTAGAAATATCTTCCTCAAATTAAGGCCTATGTTTGATACTGGTAGACATCTCTTCACCAGGACTGCCCTCTTTGCTAGTGCTAGTTTGCTTTCTATGTCCTCCTTGCTCCATCCATCATGGGTTATTTTAATGCGTAGGTATCAAAATTCCTTAACTTTGTCTACTTCGTGATCACCAATTCTAATGTTAAGTTTCTTAACATTCTCATTTCTGCAACTTCTCATTACTTTCATCTTTCTTTGATTTACTCTCAATCTGTACTCTGTATTCATTAGAATGTTTATTCCATTCACTAGATATTGTAATTACTATTTACTTTCACTGAGAATAGTAATGCCATCAGCGAATCTTATTATTGACAGCCTTTCACCTTCAATTTTAATCCCACTCTTAGACCTTTTTTTAAAATTTGCATCAGTGTTTCTTTGATGTCTAGATTGAACAGCAGGGGCAAAAGTCTATATTCCTGTCTTACACACTTTTGCATCTGAGCATTTTGTTATTGGTCTTCCGGTCTTACTTTGGCCTCTTGGTTCTTGTACATATTGCATATTACCCATCTTTACCTGTAGCTTACCCCTACTTTTCTCAGAGTTTTTCCCACCAATTTACATTGTCATAAGCTTTTCCCAGGTCGATAAATCCTATGAATGTGTCTTGATCAGTCTGCAGTCTTGCTTTCATTATCAACCACAATATCAGAACTGCCTCTACGCTACATTTATCTTTCCTGAAGCCAAACTGATCGTCATCTACCAGATCTTCAATTTTTGTGTCCATTCTTCTGTATATTGTTCATGTCAGCAACTTGAATGCAACAGCTGTTAAGCTGACTGTGCGATAGTTCTCGCACTTGTTGGCTCTTGCTA
Source organism: Schistocerca americana (assembly GCF_021461395.2). NCBI lineage: Eukaryota > Metazoa > Arthropoda > Insecta > Orthoptera > Acrididae > Schistocerca > Schistocerca americana. Next base: position 651,233,354 of record NC_060130.1, on the reverse strand, counting down.
TCTTTAGAACTGTGTTAATGATGTTTTTTTCTGAAGTCTGATGGTATATCGCCAGTCTCCTACATTCTACACACCAACTTGAATAGTTGTTTTGTTACCACTTCCTCCAACGATTTTAGAAATTCTGATGGAATGTTATCTATCCATTCTGCCTTATTTGATCTCAAGCCAGCCAAAGCTCTTGTATTACAGTACATTTTCTGCAATATTTTAAATTACTGACTTTTACAAAACTGCAATTTTTTTATTTCAGGTCCTAAGGTTCTTGTTCCTACTGTTGGATAAATTAAGTAATCTGGCTCTTTTTTATTTTATTCTACAATTATAATCAATATATGTTTTAAGAATCATATGCATTTATTATAAACATAATTTTGTACATCTTAGTGTATTTACTCATGACACAGCCACACCATGTGGCTTGTTGGTTGTCATAATTGCAGTCGGTCCATTGGTTGCTCATGGCGTTCAAGTCTTTGTAGCACCCCATTTCCATTTATCTCAAATACCATAATGCATATTAAAAATAGACACTAGACACACACAAAAGATTAATTTCCTGGAAACCAAAATCACAATAAAGTTAGTTAGATTAATATTTACTAAATACACACAGTAAATTAAATTTGTATCTTTTATTTCATATAATTTCTTTTTTATCAGTGAGCGATTATTTGCTCAACTTGTTGATAAATTATGAACTCTTACGTTGCTCTGAATCCTCTCAATATCCAGATCATAATTTGTGTTTTGGCTGCCGCTAATATGTCCTTGACTGCCATGACTCCCAGGTGTTGGCAACCCGGACAATATGATTCACCAACTCTACATTCCAGAGAGGCCACTAGTCACTCCATTGCACTGTGTGAGCCTTTTGATCTGTCCTCTATGCTATGTACAAAATATTACAACATTTGTACTTATTATCACACAACATCAACAGAGTACTGACATATCTTTTAAAATACATAATGGCTAAAGTAACATAGTCAGTTCCCTTTCAGTCTTTATTAATAAAATGTATCATTTTTCAGTGTAATAATGATGCCTGTAATTTTTCATGTGCAGTAATATTTTATATCTACAACACCCTAGAGTTCATCACATTTTTTACAGATGCTGCCAGTTCCACTGCATTAGTAAGAGTTATGCGCATTATTTTGTGTGGTCCTTCGTTTATTCCATAATTTTTTTTATATCACTAATCCTGTATTCTTTTCTGGATTTTGTCAAATGCCATCTACTATAATAACATATCCAAAAACTTTATTTCTTTTTGTCCAAATGCAGATATATACCACTAACTTTGATGCCATTCTCAGGGAATGCCCCTGATACTGATATATCCAAAATTTTGTTATGCTCCTTCCAATTACTAACTGATATCAGTCATCTACATAACACTTCATTCTTGGTAATAAGTCCTCTCCTAACACACCATCCAACATACTTTAAAGGCTGACACAAATATATTCCTCTAACAGCTCTGTTCTATCCATTTGTGGAATGATTATTTTATTTATTGCCTTAGCATCCAGTGTTTTTTAATTTATTTATTCATCAAAAAACCTTTCCAGGTTGTGGGACACAAAACAAACTCGAAACAAAAAAGTAACACATCACAGCAAAAACACGGTATTACTTCAGCAGATACATAAATTTTATTTTTATCCACAAACAAGCTTGCACTAGTTGCAGTAGCTGCACTGTCTTGTTTCAAGTCTCTTGTACCTCAAATATTTTAAAAAAATTGTTACTGAATTGAAGCAACGATCTAACAGGAATGCCCGTAGGGTTTCACAAAAGAGAGTGAATGATGACATGATTTTTACTTTATGTGAAAGCCTATTGTAAATTTTTATAACCTGTTCATTGTAGAAGTTTTGTAGGCTGATGTCCTTACTGAATGGACATGAAGCTTTTCCTTATGTCTTGTATCATGCTCATGGCTATTAAAATTTTCATTTATTTCTTTAAATTCTTTCTAGCACACTGAAAGATTTCTAGTATGTACATACAGGAAAGTGGGAGGACTGATGAGCTTTGAATGCGGGTTTTGCAAGAATCTGTTTGACGTGCCTGTTGCATTGCTCTTACAATTCTTTTATGGGTTAGGAAAATGAGTGAACTAGGTGGTGTACAACCCTAAAATACAATTCCGTACCACACAATGCTATGGAACTGGACAAAGAGGCAATTTGGACAGTGCTAAAACTTGCTTTAACATAGAGTAAGTGTACTCTATAACATATTTTATTTAGTGTTCCATTTATTTTATGTGTGTGTGTATCTTGAAGACATGTGCCGAAAAACTTTGTTTCCAGAGACGATGAGAAATTTTGTAATATCCACCATTTTAATTACCACAACAATGGGGCTAGAATATTGCCTCTGGGCTCTCTAAAAAACATTCCATTTCAGCATGTGTCTCATGTCTTTATCTATGGCCTTCTGTCTTACTATTGGTATTACACGTAACTGCAGTTTGGGACGGCTACATTCTCTCACCTCCAAACTAGTGAACATAGTCCTTCCTAAGGCCACATCTATCGGAAAATACTTTAACATTTTCCTCAACAACCTCTTTAGTGATTTCTTTCCGTCATATCCTGCACCTTACAACTGATACTGATTATGTCATCATTGCTTTCCTGGGATGCTATGAAATTTAACTTCAATCTACATATTTCAAGTTCACTGTTCTCTACACTATCAAAAGAAACATCTTCCTCATCATACATGATGCAATTTGATTTGTCTCTACAAGCTACAATTGTGCTGTCTCAACTTCCATTATTCCATTGCCACTTTCATCAGGGTAATCATTAATTTTGTTCTTTGATATTTTTACATGCATTCCGTTTACTTTTTGGGATTACACAGCCTACAAACATCAGTTCCTCTCCCTCTTCACCTACCTTTATTTTAACACCACCTCTCAATAAATCTACAAAATCACAAGTTGCTATCAGTTATTTCATTCCCAAAATCAATTCCATGTATATTCCTGGAATAATCATCTCATTCACATTAAATCTACATTGAATCTCAACTTCCAACATTGCTTGGTCCCATATTAGCTTACTCTTGGCACCAATAGCTAAAATAATTCTTACCCCTTGCACTAGCAGTCCTAGACTATTATTTACTTCTTTTATCTTTAAGTAAATCTCTTCATTAAATGCACAAATGTAACTTCCTGAAACTACAACCACTAATATTTCTATACCATGTAACGGTATCTTCAATGTGGGCTGATAGCTTTTATTTATTTCCTTTTCCTCCTCAAACATCAAGTCTTTTTTAACGGCACCCCTTTCATTGTATCCTAGATAGTTAACAATGACAGGTCCTGGTTCTAATTCAGTCTGCAACTGAACCTTATCAGAACTCCTAATTATTTTTTCTGTCATGGAAAGTTTCCTTCATATCATTTACTTACTCCAGCCTCATTCTTTCCTCCTGGTTTCTGACCTCCCTTTGATTATGCCTGTGGTTGTTATGGTAACCTCAATGATTCCATCCACCTCCACCTCTAATAGGTGGTCCCCTAAAATTCTCTCTCATATCCTCCCTTTGTCCTTCCTGCCTGTTACCTTGTCTCCAGTAATTACCTCTCCACTTTCTCTCTGTTGATCTATTCTGGAAATGAATCCAGCTTGTGACAATGCAAGTTGGGATATTTTTAATTCCCCTCTTGTTTTGTCATCTGCCTCCTTAAAATTCATTTCACTTTAACTAATTACCATTAACATACGTGAATATAATCTGCATAAAAGAGAAAGGTTGTCCCTCAGATTTAAAGAATATAACACCAGATCTAATTTTGTACTTAGTTTTACATATGTAACTGATTTTCTAATTTATTTTGATTATTAATAGTTAGTATCTTTTGTTATAGGGTGAAATCAGCAATTGTTTTATAACTTAAATTCTATTGTTGATAAACAAATATAAAATCTGTAATAATTGTAAACATTTGGGACACGAAACAATAGCAATCTGAAAGTATTTATTTGGCTCTATTTGAAAACATGTTAGAAAAGCCAGCCCTTAATTAATCCCAAAGTAATTAACAGTTTTGTCCAAACGTAACTATATTTGTTAATTTCATGATTTAAACAAATAATTCCATCTAACTCTTGCAGTAGAGGAAACTGTTAAAAAGAACCAATTTTTCAATGTATTCAGTTAATCAAATGAGTTACGTTTTAAATGTAATTTCTGTAAATTTAACTTTAAACAATCTGTAGTTTCAGCACCTATTATTGTGATGACATATAAGGGCCCGATTTTTGGTCATGAGACAGTTAGTCCACGGCTGGGATTCAGACGAGTAACCTGTGCTGGTTAGAACAACAATGCTTCAAATTAACTGTGAAATAAATGTTAAACAACTAGGCCTTGGGTAAAAATCAGTGACAGTGTCTGTCTCCATATGAACCTGATTATTCTTCAAGAACTGTGAACTTTGTGGTTAGGTTTTACTGATCATAGATGTTCAACAAGAAACTATTGTAGCAGTATATGGAGTTTCACCTGCAAACTATTAATGAGGCTTATGGAAAGTTTAAACAATAGTGCACTGGCCATTTAACCATCGGCTACATCATTTAAAGTAGTCAGTGCTGGACTCCATAAACCTCCCTTTTTCAGCCAGTGTAGCAACACAGTACGTTGACAGCGAGGACAACAATCAACAAACAACGAGATAAATGAAGCAGGTGGAACCGCCACAAGCTGTTCTAGAGCATGTAAAATACTGTCAACATTGTCTCTCAGAATTCCCAGTAGTTTTTCTTGTACCTTACACGAAATCTAATTAAGGCAACTGAAAATAGATCCTTTTCTTCAGTGGATCATCTAAGTATAAGTTCCTTACCCAATAATTTTGAATGAATTCTTTGTAGCTGTGACGCCCACTGTCAAGAACATTTCTTCCATGAAAATGTTACTAAGCAAACTGTTTGGTGCAATGTTTGTTGAACACTGGCTAAGAAAAACCATCAATAAATTCATTGTATCTTTTACAGGAAAACCTGATTCTCATTCCCCATAACAATGCATCACCTTCAAATCTAATAAATAAAGCACCCAATTTTCTTTCTGTCATCCCACGATATAGGTAAAGCATTGTCAAATTGTTTAACAATCAAAATTGATGGAACTTGCACACCTGCATGAAACTTTCGTCAATTGCATCACAGCTACCTATTCCTATTTGGCTTCTTCCTGTATGTACTAAGCCTCTATATTTCTGTAATACTATTTTCAACTTGAGCACCATAGTAATTTAATTTCTGATTTAATTCTTCATGCTTTCCCTGCGATCTGTTGACATCTTGGATATTCGGGAATCCAGCCGGATGTTCGCGTCGTTCTCGCACGATATTTCAACAGCGTGGCAGGGTGGCACTGAGGCGTCTCCGGGAGGATGACAGCATTGTGGTGTTGCCCACAGACAAGGGGAACTCCTCAGTCATCCTAAAGAAAACAGAATATGACAGAAAGGTGCAACAACTTCTGGAGGATCCTGCATACAGGTCAATAGCAAGCGACCCTACAGAGAAAGTGGACAAAAAGACCAGGGCTCTGTTGAAGGAGACGGGCCTGCCTGAACAAGTCATCAAGAAGCTGTGTCCCAAAGCGCCAGCACCACCTAGACTTTATGGACTCCCCAAGGTTCAGACGGATGAGGTTCCACTGCGACCTATTGTCAGCAATATTGGTGCAGCAACTTACCCTACTGCGAAATACCTGAAGATGATGTTGACACCACATGTGGGTAAAGGTGCACATCACATCCGGAACTCAGAGGATTTCCTGCAACGACTGGGCCAGCAACACATCACAGACACAGACATCATGGTTAGTTTCGATGTGGTGGCTCTCTTCACACGGGTACCACAGAAGGAGTCACTTGAGCTTATTGGAGAGAAGTTCGATGGGGCTCTCCTTGATCTATTCAGGCATGTACTCACCTCGACGTACTTCCTATATGGGGGTCAATTTTACGAACAAACAGAAGGGGTGGCTATGGGCAGCCCTCTATCACCAGTGGTGGCCAACCTATTTATGGAAAGGTTTGAAGAGGAGGCACTCTTTTCAGCCACATATCAGCCCAAGTGCTTTTTTCGGTATGTGGATGATACCTTTGTCATCTGGCCCCATGGTAGAGAGAAGTTAGATGAGTTCCTGCTACATCTGAACTCTTGCCATCCGAACATTCAGTTCACAATGGAAATGGAGAAGGATGGACTACTTCCGTTCTTGGATGTTCTGGTGAAGAGAAAGGCAGATGGCACATCTGGACACAGTGTGTACCGCAAACCTACGCACACTGACTTATACCTACAAGCCAGCAGTTGCCACCATCCAGCACAGAAGAATGGAGTGCTCAAAACACTGGTCCACAGAGCACAAACTCTGTCAGATCCTGATAGTCTGGCCACAGAAATAGAACATTTACAATCAGTGTTCAGCAGGAATGGGTACTCCTCTAGAGATATCCAGAAGGCACTTCAACCTGCTAACCGGTCAAAGGATCAAGAAGAAGAACCAGAAGAGGCAAAGAAGGTGGCATACCTGCCATATGCCGGACCTATCTCTGCCAAGATCAGCAAGATTCTCCAGAAATATGACATCAAGAGCATATTTTGCCCACCCACCAAAATTGGGGCTATGCTGGGGAATGTAAAAGATGACCTGGGGCTACGCAAGCCAGGTATTTACAACATACCATGCCAGTGTGGGATGTCATACATTGGCCAGACCACCAGAACTGTGAACATCAGGTGTAAAGAACACCAGAGACATACCAGACTCAGGCAGGCAACTAAATCAGCCATAGCAGAGCATTGTCTGGAACTTGGTCATTCAATGCATTACAATGACACCAAGATTGTGACACAGACCTCAAGATTTTGTGACAGTGTCATTAAAGAAGCCATTGAGATTAAGGTCACAGACAATCTAATCAACCGTGACTCGGGATACCAAATCAGCACTGCCTGGAATCCAGCGCTTGAGCTTGTGAAAACTCAATGCAGGACACTCTGGAATTCTACAAGAAATAGAAGTGGAGACCGAGAGAACAGCCGTGAGACAAGGTGTCTGACATTGGAGACCAGATCTGACACACCCCAGATCATGAACTCGACTTCAGAAGACGGCCAGGCCGGGCGCGCACGGCGGAGGGAACACCAGCGACCAGAGAGGGACAATGTAGCCGCGTCTGGCGAGCGCGGACCTCAGACGGAACACACGACGCGGCGCGGACCGATTAGGGAGCACCCAGCACGAAACAGAAGTGGAAATCATAGTAACAGTCAGGAGATAGAGTACCCAACATCTCAGACCGGGTCTGACACACCTCAGATGATAACCACATCCGTTGAGGATGGCCAGAAGGGCGCCGACGGCAGTCGGAACATCTGTGACTGGAGGGGTCCGTTGAAGCCGAGTCTGGCGGGTGCGGACCACAGATGGAACACTCGACCCGACGCGGACCGACTAGGGAACGCACAGCTCCTCCCAGGCATAAATACTGGACTCGATCGACTCAAGGACCAGTCTCAGTTAGCACCTGAAGAAGACAGCGAGGCACGCTGTTGAAATATCGTGCGAGAACGACGCGAACATCCGGCTGGATTCCCGAATATCCAAGATGTCAATTTAATTTCTGCTTGTTAACATCAATATTTTCAGTCATTAATTTTTCCATTTCAGTTATTTAATTTGCTTTATTATGACACTAAGGTCTGGCATTATCTAACTCATGAGTGTTTTCACATACCTTTTTGGATTACCTTTTTAATTTTCTGACATAAAATGTGTGATTCTGTTATGGCAAAATCTAGTGCTGTTATGTGATTTAGTTACTACTTTCTCAACAGTAGATGTTAGCTCACTAATCTTACAATCATTTTCATGGATTTTATTATCAGTGCTACTAATTCTTCCTGATAATTCACCTTACTGCACAGATTGAATGTTCCGCCTGGTCTTTGTAGAGTATACCCCTTATGTTTTCTCCAATGATTTATTCAGCTGATCAATTCTAGTGTTTGTCCTATATGAACATATTTCTTATGCCTGTCATTACAAAGTTTCGTTTAGATAGTCCAACCTTAAATTTCTTTCTTAACTCTTCATAAGATTTGGTCAGCTGATCAATTCATTTCATTAAATTTATCCATCTTACTGTTATTTATCTTTAACTGATTATTAGTTTGTTCATGGGTTAGTTTCAGTTCCTTTGACAAACCTTTTTTATTTTCTTTTATTTCCCTGTGGAAATCCACCATTAGCCTATTATTTTCTTTTGACACACATTTCATTTCAAGTAATATGCATTTGTTCCAATACTAATACCATCATCACTGATCAACAATTCTGTTGACTCAACATGACCTAAACTTTCATAAGCCTCTTGTTCCCCATCTGTTTCAACAATATCCTGATCTGCTAATTATAAGATTCACCATTTGCCTCGATAGTTTCATCATATGCTATGTTACGAGAGACATTTAAAGGTAGTAAAACATCATTCTCATGATCAACTAATTCATGAACATTGTCCTCAACACTTTCCTGTGTCACAACATCATTGGCTGCATTTTCATTCACTGAACTCATGTCACCTGATTCACAATAGCAACTGTTTAAAAAACACAAAATTTTCAATTCCTAAAATTGCACATTAATTAAATGTGAAGCCAGGCACTGCTTCCAGGGTGTCGCAACCTGCCACCCTGGCCACACCCCTGTCAGTCACCAGCAGTCCTCCAATACTGCCTGCCACTTTCGACGTTGTGCCCACCATCTGCTAAGTGACACTGATTCCACCAAGCTGATGCAGCACTGTCAATTTAATTTGATCACTGTCAGTCGCCAGTACTGCCCTTTTGTCATCACCACACTCGAAGTCATGCACGTTGTCTGATGATAGCATTATCTTCACTCATCCATCTCCTCTCACAGTTTGTATGCTGTCATCCAATTAATATTGTGGCAATAAAATCCATTCACAGTTCATTATACCTGCAATGTTAAGCAACAACAGTTCACAATCAATGTCTCTTCCTACCATTATTGCCTGTTATTAACACTGTTACATGGAGTATGTAGAAATATTTTAATGTCACTGTTCATAACAATGTAACCCTCAATATCAGTTCAAAATCAAAGTTTCTCCCAATGTTCAATATTCAACATAATTAATTTTGGCTCATGTAATATTACTTAGTTAAAATAGTTCCTATGACAGCAACTAATCCTTATCCAGTGGCAGTTAACAAGGCTCACAAACTGTATTTATTATTCAAATGCATTTTGCCAAACCAATTACACACTTTTCTATGGCTAAATCCAAAATGTGCATGTAAAATCCCCTGTTCAAAATGTTCCTTGTCACATATATCATTCAGAGTCTATTGGCAGTTTCCTCAGAAAGAGATAACAAATATAACAGTCTGAAATTTAATATTCAGATTATTTTCTGCAACACCAGTCATCCACAGTCAGTTTCGTTTTTCCCTACTAGGAAAACTAATTAATGAATTAGGATGAGATATGGAGTGTTCAAAGCATGACACACCACTGCAGCAGATATACAAATGGCCCAAGTTCTTCCTCATGAATTGTTGCGTGTTGAGGGTTGTGGTGGTGGTGGTGGTGATTGGTTTGATGGGCGCTCAACTGCGCAGTCATCAGCGCTCATACAAAGTCCCAGTTGTTACACAGTCCAATTTTTCTTTTGCACAGTCCAGTGTCACGAATGATGATGATGATGATGATGATGACAACACAAACACTCAGTCCCTGGGCGGAGAAAATCCCCAAGCTGGCCGGGAATCAATCCCAGGACCCCATGATCCAGAGGCACCAACGCTAGCCACTAGACCACGAGCTGCAGACGGGTTATGCTGACCAGCTTATAAAGAGAACGTATGTCGCAGCTGCAAGTTCTCTGATTCATTATTACGGGATTTGCTTACCTCATGTCTTGTAAAGTTGTTTCGATGTCTCAAATGGTCTTCTTCTAATCCAAAAGTAATGGTTCCGCACAAGCATTCAGTCAACTGTGAATAATGGAATGGCAAGGTGGAAAACCTCAATGCTACTTTAAATGAAAAGTCTTGAAACAGTGGGATACCGCCTTGTTTTAATGAAAAAGCAAGGAGAAAAAATGTCTTTTGAACGTCTACTAGGGGTAATACTTGAATGTAAGTTTGTAAATTCTAAACTTCACTTACGAAACACCATTCCAAGTTCATAAAATTATCTCCACGTGAAGTAATAACATTTCAAAGTCCACACACTCATGAATTCATATACAGCCATTCTCTGAGGCACTTTCACCTCAAACGATCACTTTTACACAAAAAAACATATTTGATTCACTGTATATGCTTTGTGCCTCTCTGAAAGCTAGTTGGAGACTGTGTAGTGAGTTACCATCAGTGTTTTGTGTCATTCTACACAAGACACATTTTTGATTGATTGGTTATTCAGCCAATGATAAATAACATTAAACAAAATTCTAATTAAATACGAGTTTGACTTTGGAATTACCAAAAAGATTTTTAGGGAACTTGCACTGTGGATCATTTCAACAGTCTAGTTGGAGACATATAGAAACATTTAAATGTTAGTACTATTAAACTAAGTTATATGTATGCTTCCAAGATTTACAGTCTGATTCACTGTACTCTCCATACGCTTCAATACAACACGGCTCCTGCGTACATCTCCTTTCTCATGCTCTGTGACCATCTGTCTTACTATGGGATGGTGAGTGCTACTGGTTCTAACTGCTGGCTGACACACAGCAGCATCAGCCTTTCTACATTGTATGATAAAATCTAATACGATTTGGGTTGACAAGGGTCATAAATGCCTCAAAGTGAACAGGTACCACTGACTGAGGCTACTCTAGACACCTCAGATTCATAACTGTCATAATCTCCATTCCCACAGATGACTTCGTAAGCACCACCTGTTCAGTATAATGAGCACTGGCGTGTATGAATACCACATATCACACCATATTACCTCCCAGGATTACCAGCATCTATTACTTAATTGGTGGCAATGTGGTGCTGACAGTATAAATATTTAATTCTGATAATTCAATTATTTTTCATTGCTTTGTATTAAAAATAAGTTGTCAAATACAGTATTATTATATTTTATGCAATGGGTTTAAATTTATAACTACACGGATTTGTTCATAATAAACTGTTATGCTTCATGTTTTCTCCAGTATTTCTTTCACAGAATATACTAATTACAAAAATGCATCTTACTTCTTGAACTGAGATACTTTTCCTCCAGTTTGTCTTTTTTGTAATGACTGGATGAAGATTTTCTGCCAACACTTTGAACAATTTCTTTCACATGTTCTAAATTACTTTGAGATTTACTTTGTCTTTTTCAAGTTCTTGTGCTAGTATCAAAACAGAACATGTCTGATTTTTATGAATGAAAGGATAAATCCAAAAAAAATTCCACTTCCTTTGACATTTCATCAAGTACCAGTACGCAACAAGAAAATTACAAACAGTACATTATGGAGCAGACTGACAAAAACCAACACTTCTGAGTTGCTTAACAGTTACAAAAGAGTTGTGTCATTGGAAGAACAGTGAGAGTGACACTCATCCAACTGTAGTCAAAAGTCACATTACAGTTGTGTTGCACCGGTGAATGCACTGCTTTCATTTTAATCCATATAGATCAAATAAATGTTCTAAGCTGTTAGGATATCAATGACTCTTCAGAAATTTGTTCTGTGGTTTCTCTTTTAGTGAGTAATATGTGTCATCTGCAAATAAAACTGAGTGGGGTTTTATATTTAGAGGTAGGCCTAAATCATTTATAAAAAATAGAACCAAGGTTGCACATAAAATGGAACCTTGTAGGACTCTCTGTGAAGTACTTTTCCAATAAGTAATTGTCATTTTTCCATTAATTTTAAAATGCTGGTCTATCTCTTTAGCTATAATTTATTCAGTTATTTCTGTTATGGTACTGGTACATTATTCATATTTGACTTCCTTTATGACAACCACATGAGTAGTAAGTGTGCATATTTTTATTCAAGCACCATTTTACTAAATTTTATTACTCGCAATATAATTTACAGTCTGTTGATAACAACACTATATTTAATTCACATGGAAATATTTTATTTAAAGTGTCATTTTAAAGCCACGACTGTCATCTTTCTAGCAAATGTTTTACTTTTTCCAAAAACTTAATATGTCATAATTTATTCTGAAACAAAATTTTCATGTTTCAGAATGTTTCAATCTTTCCAAATTAAAATTAAAAAAAAAAAAAAAAAAAAAAAAAAAAAAAAAAAAAAAAAAAAATCAGTTAACTTTGGAAATTCGCATACACATTAAAACTTCCCTGTAATAATGTAGAACCTATTATTTCATTTGCTAATTATGCAACTTTTGGTTAAACCAAGTTACTTCACCACCTATTGTATGTTCGTACCTTTTATGTTTTCTGCATTTTACTTTAACATTTTAAAAGTAATAATAATTTATTTTGACTTTTGTAACTTCTACAAATCAAATCCGTAAGTAGGCCTAGTGTGAAAAGCAGCAGTCACCACACTGAATGTAGTAAAAAAGTGAACTCTTAATTTGTAGGCAAGCATTCGATATGTCAATAAAAAAATAATGTAGTTTTTGAGTCTGAGTCCAACAATCATTACGTAAAGTTCATAGCGAGTCTGTTACATGTACTGTTATTTCATTAAAATTTCCACGTGTGAAATGTTTTGAACTTCTTTTAGTTGGTCTAGCTTACTGACCTGTGGTAAGAGATAGACACTCAAATATTCTAAAAAGTGCTCATGATCAAACTAAACTGTGTGCCAATAAATGTGACGGGAAATAAAAAAAAAATAAAAAAAAAAAAATAATAATAATAATAAATAATAATAATAATAATAATCTGCAGTGATGTGTACATCATTTAATAACAGTTAATCACCATCAATAACCACAAAAAGAATATCAAAATCAAAGAAGAAATTCTATGAGGCAGTGGTATATGAAGCAGGTTGGTGAGTTACAACTCATACATCAAATTAAGAGAAATATTTCCTTATTATGTGAAGTTGCATTTTATTTATTTTGGCAATATGATTTGCTCTTGAGATTGAGCGTGAAGCAGAAATTAGATAACAGTAATTTGACAATATCTTTTCTGAATGGCTGACCAGACCACATAAAACATTTACTATATTTTGGCATTTATCGCTACCCTATCAAGTTTAAACCAAATGGCAGTATGTGGCATTATTGACATGAATCTGTGTCAGCTATAATTAAACTAATTTAGCTTCAACATTTCCAAGGAAGTGGTACATAGTAGTATCATGATTCTCTACCTGTTTCTCACTGAGAATCAGTTCTTCATATTTTACAAATATATTTTCATGAGATAGTGTCCATCTTTGCAGCATGTTATGTCAGTTCAGATTTTTGTTTTCCCATTTCTGTGACACTCTGTCATGACAAACAAATCTATAATCACTCACATTGCCATGATATATGTACACTTAATGCAAAGTGTTAATCCATTCTGATGAGGATACCATAATCTTATGCATAATAACAACATAGGTCATACAAATGTTATTTCATACAAAACAGAAACCTGTCACTTGTACAAATGTATTGTAAAAAAAGTTCATCACGCAATGTTACCAAAACATCACTAGAGAGAAAAAAAAGAAAAAAAAATCAATAATGACTACGGTGAGAATGGGAGTTTTGTGTGCAGTCTGTGGAAAAATAGTGCCATTATCTTGTTTTAAGCTTGGGAAACAACTTGGAAGGATTCACCGGATAGATCAGTTAACCAATCAGCTCAGTTCTGCCTGGATTGCATTTAGAATGCTCTCTCACTTTGTTAGTCGGCAGAGAGAATTCCTAGTGTTCTTTGCATATATTTACCCAATACTGTTCACTGGCATAATCTGGAACTTTTGAGGTCAAAAACTGTTTATTCTACAGAATCATGTATTAAGAATGTTGTATGAAGTGAGTAAATGAACATTTTGCAGCAGCCTCTTCAAGGATGTAAGGATTCTTAAACTTCAGTTATATGCTAATGGTATTTTTGGTTAATTATGAAAGTCAGTTTATTGTGATTTATGAAATTTGTAATGAGAATTAAAAATAATTTTGATATGGATTATGCTTCTCTGTCTTGGATTCATAATGAAGCTTTATATTCTAGTTCAAAGGACTCAAATGGGGTACTAGCAAACATTAAGCAAGAATAGTAATTTTTTTCTGTTTTCCGCCTTTCCGTTAGTTGATCTAAATTCATGGAGGTATGTACCGTCTATGCAACTAAATGAAGGCAGTTTGTTTATTGCCATACACGTTTTGCTTCTTTTATTTGGGAAGCATCATCAGTGGCCTGAAATACATGTTTCCTTTTATACATACAATAAACATATTATGTAGTAGATATAATATACTGCTATAAAGAAAAAACATGACAAAATGTAATATAGCAGCATATTATATCTACCACATAATACATTTACTGTATGTATAAAAGGAAACATGTAATTAGGGCCACTGATGATGCTTCCCAAATAAAAGAAGTGTAATGCGTATGGTAATAAACAAATTGCCTTCATTTAGTTGCATAGATGGTTCATGCCTCCAGGAATTAAGCAAGAAATTGGAAATCCCCAGATGCTCAAAAATAACTGAAAAGAATGCTTTAACTACCTCTCATCCTTTAACTCAGCAAAATGTTTGGACTCTGGGATGTGAATTCATTTGTACACATTATGAACCAGTTTTTTCAGATGTCACAGAGCTAAATTTCTTAGCTGCAGGCCCACACAGCTGTGACTGCAGTGCTGAATGACAAACAAGCCAGTATACTGTTCTGTGTCAACTTCACATATCCCCCAAAATATTGGAGAGTTCCTAATAGTAATAGAGGACTTTATTGTATACATCAAGACACAGATTTCTGTCTATAAAATTCTTAAAACCCATATGTAAACTTTGTGAAACATATCGTCTTTTTCAACTTCTTGTATGTCTCAAGTTTATGTTGTTATGCAAGCCATATACTAAATAAATAAATAAGTGATTGGCACAATGTTGTAGCCTGTATTGTTGAGCAACAAATAAAAAAAAATTATTTGACAGCCATTAGTGTTTAATAATGACTTGAAAGCCATGGACCCATTCCATACTAAAGGAGTGGAGAAAGCCAAGTAGTAATGATTTGAGACATTGTTGGATGCAGTATTAAATACTGGTTCCTATGTATTGGGGCACAACCTGAAAAGGAGTCAGATCACGGAGGTACCTTACGTTCTTCCAGTGCTGATGTTGATTTGAGTCTTCTCAGGTTTTCTGGCAGATGATCATGTCTGACTGACACAGTATTCTGTCCATCTTGCCGACATTGTTAGGCGCTCCTGATCGGAGGTGTCACATCACCTGCTCCTCCCATTATACCTGCCGCCTACCTCCACCACTCTCCCCTTGTGGTCCATCTCGTGGTGCTCTGTCATGCCATCTGTACCCTTGTCCATGCCTGTGCCTTCGTTTGCACCTGTGAATGTTTGTGAATGGATTAACAGTGTCTAATGTTTCCTCTCCCAATCAAGGACGCACTGAGAAAGTGCTACCTTCATTTGCATGGGGTCCCATGCCTTGCTGAGTTGGTAGGCAGTGTCCCTATTAATCATGTTTTCCCCGCAGTTTGATTTCAGTCACTTCCTTAATGATACTGTCCCGAACCTGGGAGTCTATGTCATGATTTTCATCTCATCATACTTTATGAAGTGCTTGTATCACAGATAGTGCTCAGCTATTGTTGTTTACTGGGTTGTTCCAGCCTAGTGTGGCACTGGTGTAGCACACATTGAATTTCTACTGTTCTGGTTGCCTGGCCAATGTATGACATGCCAAACTCGCAAGGGATGTTGTAGGTGTCTGTCTGTCATAAACCTAAGTTGTTCTCTGCACTGCCTAGTATGCTGTTTCTTTGTTTGGTGGCTGGGTATGCCACACATACAACGCCAAATTTTGTTCAAATTCTGCTGATCTTCAGAGAGACAGGCCCTACATATGGTATGTATGCTAATGTCTTTGGTTTGTCCTCTTCTCTTTCTTTGTTTGGCATGGATCAAAAGTATCCAGACACCTGGCTCAAAATGACTTACAAGTCTGTGGTACCCTCCATCGGTAATGCTGGAATTCAATATGGTGTTAATCCACACTTATCCTTGATGACAGCTTCCACTCTCACAGGCATATGTTCAATCAGGTGTTGGAAGGTTTCTTGGGGAATGGGAGCCCATTCTTCATGGAGTGCTGCATTGAGGAGAGGTATCGTATCGGTCGGTGAGACCTGACATGTAGTCGGTGTTCCAAAACACCCCAAAGGTGTTCTATAGGATCCAGGTCACAACTCTGTGCAAGCCAGTCCATTACAGAGATGTTATTGTCGTGAAACCACTCCGCCACAGGCCGTGCATTATGAACAGGTGCTCGTGCATGTTGAAAGATGCAATCGCCATCCCCGAATAGCTCTTCAACAGGGGGAAGCAAGATGGTGCTTAAAACATCAATGCAGGCCTATGTTGTGATAGTGCCACACAAAAACAACAACGGGTGCAAGCCACCGCCATGAAACAGAGGACCACACCATAACATCACTGCCTTTGAATTTTACTGTTGGCACTACACACAATCGCAGATGACGTTCACCAGGCATTCACCATACCCACACCCTGCCATCGGATCGCCACATTGTGTACCATGATTCACAACTCCACACAACATTTTTCCACTGTCCAATCATTCAATATTTATGCTCCTTACACCAAGGGAGGTGTCGTTTGTCATTTACTGGCGTGATGTGTGCCTTATGAGCAGTCGCTCGACCATGAAATCAAAGTTTTTTCACCTCCCATCTGACTGTCATAGTCCTTGCAGTGGATCCCGATGCAGTGGATCCCGATGCAGTTGGAATTCCTGTGTGATGGTCTGGATAGATGTCTGCCTATTACACATTACGACCCTCTTCAACTGTCCTTGGTCTCTGTCAGTCAACAGACGAGGTCGGCCTGTACACTTTTGTGCTGTATGTGTCCCTTCAAATTTCCACTTCACTGTCACATCGGAAACAGTGAACCTACAGCTGTTTAGGAGTGTGGAAATCTCACGTACAGACATATGATACAAGTGACACCCAATTACTTGACCATGTTCAAAGTCCGTGAGTTCTGCAGAGTGCCCCATTCTGCTGTCTCACGATGTCTAATGACTACAAAGGTCACTGATATGGAGCACCTGGCAGTAGGTGGCAGCACAATGCACCTAATATGGAAAACGTATGTTTTTGGGGGTGTCGGGATACTTTTGATCACATAGTGTAGTGCGCATCTGATTTGGCCAATGAAGTAGCCATTTTTATGGAAGACCTCTCATAGATGCTCAGGTTCAGAGCCCAAGCTGTCTTTGTCTGGTAGGGTGTGTGCCCTGTGGACTTCAAGTGCCCCTCTTCTCAGCAGGACGATGGCAGCTATTGGAAAAGGGCTACTGATCAGTGTGGTTTGGCTTGTGGTAGACACTGCACACACGACCATTTGGTCTGTCTCTCACCAGATCATCAAAGAACAGCATCTGTTCATCTTTCTCCAGTTCCGTGGTGAATCTGATATTTGGTTGGTATTAGAGAAGAAGGAACTCATTGAGCTTCACCATTCCACAGGGCCATATCACAATCCCTGTACCAAATGAAATATGTTGGTTTGTAAGTGGTCAAGTCACTGGGGACAGAAGACTTCCAATGGCTACACCTTCAGCTCATTTATAATATTGTCCCTTGTACAAGAAGTAGGTGAATGTTAACAAATGCCTGCACAGGTCTTTCAACATAAGGTTGAACTATTCACTTATCATTTCTATCAAATCCTTTAGTGGCACTCTTGTGAACAAAGAAACTACATCAAAACTGACCTTTATGTCAGTACCCAAAATGTGTAGGTCCTTCAGACACTGGATGAAGTCCATCAACTCGTGTATCTGGTGGCAGCATTTCTCTTCGTAAAGACTGAACAACATCTTGAGTAACTTGGTGAGGTTCTATGCAGAGTTGTAGACTACAGGGCATAAAGGGGTATAATATTCAATGATGTTCTCTGGTAATCCCGACACTTTGAGTAGTGCTGTTGTCTTCCTGTCGACCTGGTTAGGGGAGTCACTGTCAACACATCTATATGAAGAGTCATCCAAGAAAAGGTGAATATTCTTATCATAATCCAGCCTGTCCATAATAACAGTGGCCTTCCCTTTGGCAGCTGGGAGTACTACAATACAGTTGTCCTCCTGTAGTTCCCAGAGGGTTTTCCTCTCATCCCTGGATATACTGGGCTTAGATCATCATATGCCTTTCAATGGACTACTTCTGCTAAATAAAGTGTCAGTGCTAGTGCAGCTTAATTGTACTGGACTCCTGAAACTTGATAAAGGCAGAATTTTGGGTCTAGCCACGAAATTGAGGCTTCTTCTTAGCAGTTTTATCATTGTGTTGTCAACTTCTTCGTCTGTTAGATTGACAACAATGTGAACTCCTTCAGCTTGATGTTGTTGTTTAGTACATAAATGCTAATGCTCAAACATCAGCATTTGGTGTGTCATTGCCTTCATGTGAAGTGATTCAGCAAGGGACGATGAATCACTATCCACCCACTTCCAGATTTCATGATCTAGGGTATCTGCAAGATGAATGTGTACACTGAATAGTTCTCTGCACTGTCTCAATCACAATGCAAGCAAAAATAATAAATAGAAGAGGACAAACCAGAGGCATTAGCATACATACGATATGCAGAGCCTGTGTCTGTGAAGATCAGCAGAATTCAAAGAAATTTGGAATGAAATGTGTGACAATGTCACCATGACATTGTAAGTATAAAATGACAAACAGCCAGAGTAGTATTCAACATTTAGAACACCAGTGCCACACTAGGCTGGAATAACCCAGTATATCTGCAGATACAAGCACTACATGAAGTATGATGAGATGAAAATCCTGGTAAAGAGTCCTACGTTCTGGACAGTATCATTAAGGGGGCGACAAATCAAAAAGGACAGAAAATATGATAATAGGGACACTTAGCAAGGACTGGCACACCATGCTCAAATGATTGTAGAGTAATGGCATCTGGTCACAGTGAACTGGGTTTATGACTGGGAATACAAGGTTGGTTGGTTTGGGGGATTAAAGGGACCAGACTGTGACGGTCATCGGTCCCTTTTTCCAAAAAATTAAAACCACCCAAAGAGAATAAAAACGAACAGCAGGAAAGACGTCAGACGACACAGGACAAGAAATACTCCTACAGAGATCAGACAAAACAAATTAAAATCACACAGAGTGTGACGGTGGTTGGCCGACCATAGAGATAAAAAGGAAAAGCCAACTACCGAGAACACATTAAAAACTCAGCGTAAAATCGTAGGCCAATGGCCAGAATCAACACAAAAGAACAGAACAAACACTCAGAGTAAACGATAAAAACCCCCTGCCCGAATAAAACGTAAAACTAAGCCAGCCATAACAGGGTCATCAGATAAAAGGGCAGGGAGCGTATCAGGCAGCGCAAATGTCTGCCTCACCACAGCCAAAAGGGGGCAGGCCAACAAAATGTGGGCCACTGTCAAAGCCGCCCCGCAGCGACATAGAGGAGGGTCCTCCCGGCGCAGTAAATAACTGTGTGTCAGCCGGGAGTGGCCAATGCGGAGCCGACAAAGGATGACTGAGTCCCTGCGGTTGGCTCGCATGGATGACCGCCACACAGTCGTCGTCTCCTTAATGGCACGGAGTTTATTGGGCGTGATCCGATCGCGCCATTCAGCGTCCCAAAGCGCAAAAACTTTTCGGCAGAGGACTGCCCGCAAATCAGTCTCTGGGAGGCCAACATCCAGAGATGGTTTACTCGTGGCCTCTTTCGCCAGGTGGTCAACATGTTCATTGCCCGGGATACCGACATGACCGGGGGTCCACACAAAGACCACAGAGCGGCCGCAACGGGCAAGAGTATGCAGGGACTCTTGGATAGCCATCACCAGACGAGAACGAGGGAAACACTGGTTGAGAGCTCGTAAACTGCTCAGGGAATCGCTACGGATAACGAAGGGCTCACCTGAGTAGGAGCGGATATACTCTAGGGCACGAAAGATGGCGACCAGATCAGCAGTGTAAACGCTGCAGCCATCCTGCAAGGAACGTTGTTCGGAATGGTCCCCTAGAGTGAGCGCATACCCAACACGACCAGCAACCATCGAACTGTCAATGTAAACAATGCCAGAGCCCTGATACGTGGCCAGGATGGAATAAAAGCGGCGGCGGAAGGCCTCTGGAGGGACTGAGTCCTTCGGGCCCTGTG
Source organism: Schistocerca americana (assembly GCF_021461395.2). NCBI lineage: Eukaryota > Metazoa > Arthropoda > Insecta > Orthoptera > Acrididae > Schistocerca > Schistocerca americana. The sequence continues at coordinate 651,212,893 of NC_060130.1, read as the reverse complement.
CCAAGTCGAGCTGAAGGCAAGGGCGAGGAACACACCATGGGGGTGTATGCAAAGTGGCCTGGAAAGGAGGGGGAACAATGAAAACCCGAAGCCCGGAGAGAAGCTCTTTGACACGGACCGCGATTGTACAACCAGACCGGGGCTGACGTTCTGGCAGATGGACGACTGATCGCGGGAACAGGAGACGATAGTTTGCATGCCCGGGCAAGCTTAAAACATGGGCAGCATAAGCGGCCAGCAAACGTTGGCGTCGTAACCGCAGTGGAGGGACACCTGCCTCCACTAGTACGCTGTCCACAGGGCTGGTGCGGAAAGCACCAGTGGCAAGGCGTATCCCGCTGTGGAGAATTGGGTCCAGCACCCGCAACGCAGATGGGGATGCTGAGCCATAAGCCAGGCTCCCATAATCCAGACAGGACTGGATTAACGCCTGGTAGAGCCGCAACAGGGTAGATCGGTCGGCGCCCCAGCGGGTGTGGCTCAAGCATCTCAGAGCGTTTAGATGCCGCCAACACGTCTGTTTAAGCTGCCGGATATGAGGCAGCCAAGTCAACCGGGCATCGAAAACCACCCCCAAAAACCTGTGGGTCTCTACCACAGCAAGAAGTTCGTTGTCAAGAGAAAGCCGCGGCTCAGGATGGACCGTTCGGCGCCGGCAGAAATGCACAACGCGGGTCTTGGCAGCCGAAAACTGAAAACCATGCGCTGCAGCCCAAGACTGCGCCTTGCGGATTGCGCCCTGTAGCTGACGTTCAGCAGCTGCAATGCCAATAGAGCTGTAGGATAGGCAGAAGTCGTCAGCATACAGGGAAGCAGAGACAGAATTTCCCACGGCCACAGCGAGCCCGTTAATGGCTATTAAAAACAGGCAGACACTTAAAACAGAACCCTGTGGCACGCCGTTCTCCTGGACGTGGGAGGAACTATATGAGGCTGCGACTTGCACGCGGAAGGTACGATACGACAGGAAATTGCGGATAAAGATCGGCAGAGGGCCCCGAAGACCCCATCCATGAAGCGTAGAAAGGATGTGAAGACGCCATGTCGTATCGTACGCCTTCCGCATGTTTAAAAAGATAGCGACCAGGTGCTGACGGCGGGCAAAGGCAGTACGGATGGCCAACTCCAGGCTCACCAGATTGTCGGCGGCGGAGCGGCCTTTACGGAACCCACCCTGAGACGGAGCCAAGAGGCCCCGAGACTCCAGTACCCAATGCAAGCGCCGGCTCACCATCCGTACGAGAAGCTTGCAAAGAACGTTGGTGAGGCTAATGGGGCGGTAGCTGTCCCGGCTCACCATCCGTACGAGAAGCTTGCAAAGAACGTTGGTGAGGCTAATGGGGCGGTAGCTGTCCACCTCCAAAGGGCTCTTGCCCGGTTTCAAAACGGTGATGACAATGCTCTCTCGCCATTGCGATGGAAACTCACCATCGACCCAGAGACGGTTGTACAGGTCGAGGAGGCGTCGCTTGCAGTCCACTGAAAGGTGTTTCAGCATCTGACAGTGGATGCTATCTGGCCCGGGAGCGGTATCAGGGCAAGCGGCAAGGGCACTGTGAAATTCCCACTCGCTGAATGGAGCGTTGTAGGATTCAGAAGTGTGGGTGCAAAAAGAAAGGCTCCGACGTTCCATCCGCTCTTTAATGGAGCGGAAGGCCTGGGGGTAATTCGCAGAAGCGGAACTCATAGCAAAATGCTCTGCTAAGTGGTTTGCAATGACGTCGGAGTCAGTACAAACTGCTCCATTCAGTGAGAGCGCAGGGACGCTGATAGGTGTCCGATAGCCGTAGACGCGTCGAATCTTGGCCCAGACCTGCGATGGAGTGACATGGAGGCCAATGGTGAACACATACCGCTCCCAGCACTCCCGCTTGCTTTGGCGGATAAGGCGGCGGGCCCGCGCACGCAGCCGTTTGAAGGTGATCAGGTGTTCAATGCAGGGATGTCGCTTATGACGCTGTAGCGCCCGCCGGCAATCTGTAATCGCTGCAGCGATCGCAGGCGACCACCAAGGCACAGTCCGCCGCCGAGGGGACCCAGAGGAGCGGGGAATGGCAGATTCGGCGGCAGTAACGATGCCGGTGGTGAGCGATTGAACCACCGCATGAATGTCATCAGTAGAGAGAGGCTCAAGAGCGGCAGTGGAGGAGAACAAGTCCCAGTCAGCCTTATTCATAGCCCATCTGCTAGGGCGCCCAGAAGAGTGATGCTGTGGTAGTGACAGAAATATCGGAAAGTGGTCACTACCACACAGGTCGTCATGCACACTCCATTGGACAGACAGTAAGAGGCCAGGACTACAGATTGAAAGGTCAATGGCGGAGTATGTGCCATGCGCCACACTAAAGTGTGTGAAGGCGCCATCATTTAAAATCGAGAGATCGAGCTGCGACAATAAATGCTCAACGGTGGCGCCTCGACCTGTTGCCACTGACCCACCCCACAGAGGGTTATGGGCGTTAAAGTCGCCCAGTAACAAGAAAGGTGGCGGCAATTAGGCTATCAGTGCAGCCAGGACATGCTGCGCAACATCACCCTCCGGTGGAAGGTAAAGACTGCAGACGGTAACAGCCTGTGGCGTCCACACCCGAACAGCGACAGCCTCTAAAGGTGTTTGGAGAGGGACAGACTCACTGTGCAGAGTGTGAAGGACATAGAGGCAGACGCCACCAGACACCCTTTCATATGCTGCCCGGTTCTTATAATAACCCCGATAGCCACGGAGGGCGGGGGTTCGCATTGCTGGAAACCAAGTTTCCTGAAGAGCAATGCAGAAGAAAGGGTGAAGGCTGATAAGTTGGCGGAGCTCAGCTAGATGGTGGAAGAAACCGCTGCAGTTCCACTGGAGGATGGTATTGTCCATTGCGGAGAAAGGCGTGACGGGACTGGGAAGGCAGATTACGCCGCTGGGTCACCTGCTGCCTCCGATGGAGCACCCGTGCAAGTGCTATCCATTGTGTCTGAGGGATCGGCGAGATCGAGGTCCTCAGCGGACGCAAGGATCTCCACCTCATCCTCAGACGCAGAGCTTTTAGGTAGCGGTGGAGTAGGTGCCACCGCAGGTGTCTTGGACTTACGGGTCCTCAAAGTCGTTTTCTCTCACTGTTCCTTTGGTTGCCGTTGTTGAGAGGGCTTATTGCAGTCAGTCTCTGGGACCGACGAGGATCACGAAGCCCGTCGACCAGCGACCTGTGGCTTCTTCAGCCACTGGTTGGTGTCTGCTGTGCCGCTGGTAGGAATCTGGGAAGGAAGTGACCCAAGGGATCCCTTCCGAGCGAGAGAAGCCGAAGAAGACTTACGCTTCTCCGGCTTAGAAGTGGGGACTGGTGTCCCCGGTGGTTTAGTGGGTGCTGCTCCCGAGGTAGATGGTGTGGGAGCAACAGCGGGAGAAGGGGCCCCCATCGTCAAGGGGGCAGGTGAGGTCCTGTGACTCTGAGAGCTGACTGTATATCTTGCAGCTGAAGGAGCTGGAGCAGGAGTGACTGTGGAGGCATAAGATGACATCATGCCCACGGGATGTAGCCGTTCAAATTTCTGCTTAGCCTCGGTGTACGTCAGTCGGTCCAGGGTCTTATATTCCATGATTTTGCGTTCTTTCTGTAAGATATTGCAGTCCGGCGAGGAAGGGGAATGAGGCTCTCCACAGTTGACACAGACGGGAGGCGGAGCACATGGAGTATCGGGATGAGATGGGCGTCCACAATCTCGACATGTGAGGCTAGAAGTACAGCGAGAGGACATGTGACCGAACTTCCAGCACTTAAAGCACCGCATCGGGGGAGGGATATAGGGTTCGACGTCACACCGGTAGACCATCACCTTGACCTTCTCTGGTAAGGTATCACCTTCGAAGGCCAAGATGAAGGCACCGATAGCTACCTGATTGTCCCTCGGACCCCGATGAACACGCCGGACAAAATGTACACCTCGGCGCTCTAAATTTGCGTGCAGCTCGTCATCAGACTGCAAAAGGAGGTCCCTATGGAAAATAACACCCTGGACCATATTTAAACTCTTATGTGGGGTGATGGTAACGTGAACATCCCCCAACTTGTCACAAGCAAGTAACCTGCGTGACTGGGCAGAGAATGCTGTTTTTATCAAAACTGATCCAGAGCGCATTTTGGACAAGCCCTCCACCTCCCCAAACTTGTCCCCATCAGTTCTGGTACAGACGAGATACCTGGGCGAATACACGTCACTGTAATTCATTGCCTTTCGTTCCTCCCATGGTGTGGCCAGGGATGGGAACGATTTGGGGTCATAAACGTTAGCTTTAAAATGAGCCCTCGAACGCTTAGAGACTGCTGGGGGCTGGCCGCCAGCGAGAGATGATGTACCACGCTTCTTGCGGGTCATCCGCCCTGATGTCACCTACTCCGACCAAGGGCCCTCCCCACGGGCGCCACCCAGCCGCAGCAATAGCCACCTGGCAGGATGGCCATTGCCGGGAGTCCTGATGCCCCAGGGAGATGGGCATCTACTCCTTGGCATACGTGGGGAGTTAACGGCGCAGGCATCAGTAGAGCGATCCCTGTGTTGTCAGGGGGCTACAACCAACAGGGTACATGGCAGCCCCACCACAACGGACTGGCTACCATGCTGGATCTTAGGTGCAAAAATGTCCAAGGTCATCGTCGCAGTTAAAAGCAACACTGCAGAGTGCAGCGTGGTAATCGCACCCAGGGACGTATCCTCGCCCAAGAGATGGAAAACGAGCGGGACACCATTGCAACGACGAAAAAGCCGGTTAAAGGTCTCAATGCACGACGGATACAGTGCACCATGTAAGGCGCCCTTCCCCAATTGGCTCGCTCTTCAGAATAATTTAGAAAGATGGAGGTCAAACCCGAGAGGGGACCATCACATAAGGCCGAAACATTTGAGACTCCTTTTAGTCGCCTCTTACGACAGGCAGGAATACCGCGGGCCTATTCTAACCCCCGAACCCGCAGGGGGGATTTGGGAATACAAAGGTAGGACTTCCTCGGCACTTCCTCGATTAGTAGAGGAGACGTTACACACTACTAAGACACAGATGAAGGTGCAGATGCAGGCACGACCAACATGACAGATTACCACCAGCCAAACCATAGGGGGCGACTGGCAGGGATCGGGGTCAGGTACAGAGGGAGGAGCAGTTCCTGTGGTAGCTCAGTACATCAGGAGTGCCTGATGTACGCAAGCTACATCAACAAAATACCTTTCCACAACCTGAGATACTATCCATGTAACAGTCAAGCCCACAAGTCACGTTTAATTTGAGGAGTGCTTAGCTGTATGTTGTGAGAAAAGTGGAATCCTTCTGTGAAAAACAACTAATATCACTGCATTCCTGATCTGCAAATTTAGCTGTCTTGCTTACTGACTGATGGTCATGAACATTCACTAACGACATTTATGGACTTGTATATCAACTGCGGGGAGATACATTCCTCATAATCTTATCAAGGATGACTTTATGTCTATCCCAAGTCGTTTAGGGATCTGGGTTCTATTATATGAAAGCCTCACATTCTACTGAATTCTCAGAGATCATGTATAGTCCTGTAATCAAAGGCCCATTTTGTGTCTATTCCACAACATTTAGAGATCGAGATTCCAGTATGTGAGAACTTTACACTGTTATGAGATCTCAGAGATCATTTACAGTCCTGTAATTCTGATCACTTGTCTATTGCCATGAATTTGTTGTGTAACTTTTATTTCTATCATATGTAACGCTCTTGGTCCTGTAATTTTCACAAATATTAGTCTAGTTAACTGAACATTTAATTTATTTTCCTTCAGTTGTGTAGCTCTTATAAAACTGATTACGATATTTGGGTTGGCAGTAAAGATAATTATTTCTCCTTTACTGTTATAAATGAAGGGGGTCATTAATACAGAATAATAATAATAATAATAATAACAATAACGGTAAACCTAATATCAAGTAGTGTAACATGCCAGCAGTGAATTTTCCCCAGTCTGAACATGGCATCTTTTCTGAACTGATGAAGATGCCTAATATGGATTTCTGCTTTCTATTATCCCGAGCGCAGGGTCCCAGGTTCGATTCCCAGCGGGGTTAGGGATTTTTCCTGCCTCGAGATGATTGGGTGTTGTTGTGTCTTCATCATCATCATTCATCCCCAAAACGGTCGGAGGAAGGCAATGGCAAACCACCTCCAATAGGACCTGGCCTAGTACGGCGGTGCGGGTCTCCCGCATCGTTCCCCTACGCTCCGTCACGGAGTATGGGACTTCATCATCATCATCAGTTCAATATGACATAACATGCTTGTGTACCTTCAGTCCCATGAAATTAAAGTTTATTCAAGAAATGTTGTGATTTGTGATCTTTCAGAAATCATGCAAAAGTCCAACTGAGAATATGGAGGGAGGGGGGCTGATAGATTAAAAATTCTGAAAAACATATCTTCAGGAATTCAAATTGTGATATTTTTTCATAATATTACTTTTGCAGATACATTCAACCATTACCTCTTCCATAACTTTGGAGGAAGATGTGAAGTGATCTTCATGAACAATTGTTAATACTTGCCTTATTTTCTCTAACAGTATGGTTGGACAATAGCAGACTCTGATCACTTTTGGGAGATTCCTTCTGTATTTTCTCACATGTGTGACTGATTATAGCAGCTATGTCAGGAGAATAGGCTTTTAATATTTTACTTTAAATTTTAATCAGTTCATGAGAGTTTGTGTCTTAAAGAGGTTTAATTACATTTCCAATTTCCTGTGAAAAAATTTGACTAGCACAAAACTGATGGACTGTTTGCGTAACATGCAGTCACAAACACTGAACTGATTTTCCTTTTCAGCTACCTATACCAACTTCCTCCATCGTGTTAAGGATGTAATTATTAAAAATGTTTGCTATGTAATAGCATCCTTTCTCATGTGGCCATTTACTTTGATAGCTAAATCATCCTGATGCTTGACATATCTCACAGTTTTCCTTATATGGCTTTAACAATGTTTTCACAAATATTTACTTAGCACTTGACATGCAGACATGATTTTCTTTGATAATGATTCTTAAGATGGGTCAATATGTTTACTGTTCAGACAGTTGTACATCTGTGCTTGTTATAACCATTTTGGACAGATCCACAAGGTTTGTTCAGGAAAGAGATCACTAAATCCATAAAAAGTAACTTATTGATCAGAATAGTAAACTGCATCAAAATTCTTCAAAAAAGGACCATCCTACACTGATATATTTTTGCCAGTGAGATTTCCAAGTATTGTATGCCTCTTGGAAAGCTTGGGTTGAAACGTCCTTTAGGGCATGCATAACAGCAGTTTTCATGTTGTCGATGGTCTTGAAATGGTATCTTTTCAAGGGTGTCTTGAGGCAGAGAAACAAAAAAAAGACAAAAAAAAAAAAAACAAAAAAAAAGTCTCCTGGAGCGAGGTTGAGACTGGGGGTGGGTGGAGTGGGGTGTGAGGCTAGGGCACTGTTGCCGCATCATTTTTGAGCAGGTAATCACTCACCTAAAAAGTGGTCTGACTAGGTGCATTGCCCTGATGTAGCTTCCCAGAACTGGCGATGTGTGGGCTGATGGTTACAATTTCATGAAAGTGGTGTTGAGTATATCCAGAGTCTGAGTTACCACACACACACACACACACACACACACACACACACACACACACACACACACACAATCTCTCTCTCTCTCTCTCTCTCTCTCTCTCTCTCTCTACGGTCTGTATTAAAAAGTTCACACACACGATTCATGCTGTATAAACCTTCCGACATTTAAGAGCATTCAGAGTGAGTTTCACCATTGGCGTCACTCCGGTTGTCTTGACAGACATTCATTCCTAAATGTTACTCAAGCACTGAAAAATTTTTGGCTCGGACTTACCAAGTTTCACACAGACTTTCATTGAATATTGTTTCTCTAGTGAATTCTACATTGTGTCTAGAACTGGCTCACCAAACCGAGGTTCATGTAGGGACATATCCTGACTTTCCAAGACCTTGGAGTAAAACTGGGGTTGATCATGCTGGGACGCTAAAAACATCCACCAATTAGTACAGGGAGATAGACGTACTCCAACCCAATAGGAGCATCAGAATAGAACTAGTGACATTACTTGCTGGACAAACCTTGTATTTTCCAGCAGCTCAATATTTTAATTCCTTCAAAATTCATGGCCTTTTTATGTTCTATTACTTCTGTATTTCGCAATTCTTATTGGGATCAACTATTGGACGTGGAGACATTTATCTAGAAATGTGTCAAAGTTAAAAATTAGCATTTAATACATTAAATATAGCACTCCAACATATATTCCCTTAGCTCTTCCAACACTTGACTGTTGTGAAGTAATTAATTACCCTGACTTACTTGTCAGGAACTCCATTTAAGTAGCCATATTGTCTATTGAGCAAATATAAAGACATTATTAAGCAAGTAACTTACCAATATGCAGCTGTCTTGTACAGTTCTGAAGCAAAGGTTTTCAAATGATACTGAAATATAAGTGTTGAGCAATATTTTTATGCCAGGGGTTTGATTTCTTAGAAAGAAAGTAAGAATCTCCTGCAGAGTTGGCTGAAACACTCCACGGAGTTGTTCAGCCACCTAATAGGGAAGGTTTGACTTCCTCCACACACAATGGCCCCTTTCCATACAGAGTATTTATTGAGAGTACGGCACCATTATTATACCCAATGCTGATACATGAGACACAGCAGAGATCTGGAATTTAATCTAGTACACTGGCACAAAATCTGGTACATAGGAACTTTACAGCCCTTACCCAGGATTCAAACTGGATACCTCTCAACAGAATACCATTGTACAGGCGTACATTTACGATTTCAGCTGTGGATCGAGGTGGGTACTCCTTTTAATTAAAAACACAGGGGATATGGAAATTGAAATTGCCACAAGTTGTTATTTGCCTACATTTGTCTGTCCAATAATGCAATAGTGCTTCTGAGCTTTTTAGCTATTGAGGCAGCTAAAACAGACTACCCAGAATGAGTAAGTCAAGGTGAGGTTTTTATTAAATTATAGCAGACAATGTAGCAAATTTTTCGACATAAGGAAATAATTTTCAATGTTTGTAGCTGTTGACTCATGATATGAAAATCTGTTTTTAAGTGAACTATGTACTTTTTCTGCAGAACTGGAAAGTGCCTCTGAGAAGGACTTTAACATATGTGATACTTAATCAAACAGTAAGAAGGTAAAACTGTAGCATTGCCTGAGCACTGAGAAAAGACATCCCAAAATTAATATTTGTTTTACTGTAACACAAATAAGCAAATACTTAAACAATTCTTTGTGTACCCACTTCTCCCAGTAGTACAAACTGCCCCAGAAACCTGTTTGGTTTCCATGTGACTTGCTATACAACAATGATAGGCAGTAGTTGTTTATATTATTATTGATTACATTATTATTATTACTATTACTATTTTCTTTAGAATCTGTCCCATGGATCATGTGCAGTACAACACACTGTATTGTAATGTTAGACATCTTACTCTTCTTAATTTTGAGGCTATACAGTATTTACTCATATTTATATTTGCACATTCTACGCATAGGTTGCACAAAATTCATGTACCATATACAATGATAGTATCTTAGAGTTTCACATTTAATTTATAAACTGTCAATTGAAACATATGTTACTATTACATGTTATCAAAATATTCTCTTACTGAGTAGATGCCTGTGTCTTAACCTTTCTCTCAATTTTTTTTTCCTTTTTTACATTTGTGACTGATTTTATAGGATGTTCTAGAGTTTTATTCCCATGTGGTAGGTAGGCTTTTGGCATTTGTAAGTGTTTTGAAGCATAACATGGAAATTACCTACTTGCTGTGTGCAGTGATAGTGAATTTTCTCATATTTTATTACTAATCTCCCCCCCCCCCCCCCCCCCCCAAATGAACCATGGACCTTGCCACTGGCGGCGAGACTTGCATGCCTCAGTGATACAGATAGCCGCACCATAGCTGCGACCACAACGGAGGGGTAGCCGTTGACGGGCCAGACAAACATGCGGTTCCTGAAGAGGGGCAGCAGCCTTTTCAGTAGTTGCAGGGACAACAGCCTGGATGATTGGCTGATCTGGTCTTGTAACATTAGCCAAAATGGCCTTACTGTGCTGGTACTGTGAACAGCTGAAAGCAAGGGGAAACTTCAGCCATAATTTTTCCCTAGGGCATGGCATGCAGCTTTACCACATGGTTAAATGATAGCCTTCTCTTGGATAAAATATTCCAGAAGTAAAAGAGTCTCCCCATTCAGCTCTGCAGGTAGAGACTACTCATGAGGATGTGCATTATTAGGAGAAAAGAAACTGGCATTCTACGGATCGGAGCATGAAATGTCAGATCCCTTAATCAGGCAGGTAGGTTAGAAAATTTAAAAAGGGAAATGGATAGGTTAAAGTTAGATATGGTGGGAATTAGTGAAGTTTAGTGGCAGGAGGAACAAGACTTCTGGTCAGGTGAATGCAAGGTTATAAATGCAAAATCAAACAAGGGTAATGCAGAGTAGGTTTAATCATGAATAAAAAATAGGAATGCGGATAAGCTACTAGAACAGCGTAGTGAATGCATTATTGTAGCCAAGATACACACAAAGCCCATGCCTAAACAGTAGTACAAGTTTATATGCCATCTAGCTCTGCAAACGATGAAGACATTGAAGAAATGTATGATGTGCTAAAAGAAATTATTCAGATAGTTAAAGGAGATGAAAATTTAATAGTGATGGGGGACTGGAATTTGATAGTAGGAAAAGGAAAAGAAGGAAAAATAGTAGGTGAATATGAATGAAAGAGGAACCCGCCTGGTAGAATTCTGCACAGAGCATAACTTAATCATAAGTAATACTCAGTTTAAGAATCGTGAAAGAATGCTGTATACATGGAAGAGGCCTGGAGACACTGGAAGGTTTCAGATAGATTATATAATGGTAAGACAGAGATTTAGGAACCAGGTTTTAAATTGTAAGACATTTCCAGGGGCAGATGTGGACTGCGAAAAGGTAGGAATTTAAGGAGATGGGACCTGGATAAACTGAAAGAACCAGAGGTTGTAAAGAGTTTCAGAGAGAGCATTAGGGAACGATTGACAAGAACAGCAGAAAGAAATACAGAAGAAGAAGAATGGGTAGCTTTGAGAGATAAAATATTGAAGCCAGCAGAGGACCAAGCAGGTAAAAGATGAGAGCTAGTAGAAATCCTATGGTAACAAAGGAGATAGGCCTACTGAATTTAACTGGTGAAAGGAGAAAATATAAAAATGCAGTAAATGAAGCATGTGAAAAGGAATACAAACATCTCAAAAATGAGATTGCAAGATAGTGCAAAATGGCTAAGCAGAAATGGTTAAAGGACAAATGTAAGGATTTAGAAGCATGTACCACTAGGGGTAAGACAGATACTGCCTACAGGAAAAGTAAAGAGACCTTTGGAGAAAAGAGAGCCAGCTGTATCAACATCAAGAGCTTAGATGGAAAACCAGTCCTAAGCAAAGAAGAGAAAGCAGCAAGGTGGAATGAGTTTATATAGGGTCTACACAAGGGTGATGTACTTGAGGGCAATATTATACAAATGGAAGAGGACGCAGATGAAGATCAAATGGGAGATATGATACTGCATCAAGAATTTGACAGAGCACTGAAAGACCTAAGTCAAAACAAGGTGCCGGGAGTAGACAACATTCCATTAAAACTACTGGTAGCCTCAGGTGAGCCAGTCATGAAAAAACTCTTCCATCTGGTGAGCAAGATGTATGAGACAGGTGAAATATCCTAAGACTTCAAGAAGTATAGAATAATCCCAAACCCAAAGAAAGCAGCTGTTGACAGGTGCGAAAATTACAGAACTATCAGTTCAATAAGTCACTGTTGCAAAATACTAACATGAATTCTTTACAGGTTGGTTGGTTGTGTGGGGTTTAAGGGACCAAACAGCAAAGTCATCAGTCCCTTGTTTCAAATGTGGTCCATTCCGCTAGCGTGACATCTCAGGAAAGTTAGAACAATAAAAGGGAAAAGGCTAAAAACGCAAAAGGGCAGTCATGTTGTCAATGGTAGAAACAAAATGAGGGAAGTCAGGAAGAGAACGAACCCAACACTATGCTGAAGCAGCATAGGCAAGACCACCTGTGACTTAAAAGGTGCAACAGCTAGAATGTAGAAGTACGTATGAGAAAAGGAGACTAACCAATCCTTTAAAAAAAAAAAAAATGGGTAAAAACAGAGTAAAAGGGGAAGAAAAGAAGATCTCGGTCAGGGAGGTGAGTCGGGAATCTCCAAACACGGCTTACAGCAGGAGATACCCAAACACTCATCGCCCTGCCCCAACACCAGAGAGAGATTAAAAACCTTAAAACTGAGAATAAAAACCACTTTCCTGTAGGAAACTGAGAACCAGAGAGACCATCCGGGAATCGTCAGCCAACATCAAAGGTAAAGTGTTGGGGAGTCTGTACTTAGCACGCAGAGTCAAAAGAAGGGAGCATTCAACGAAAATGTGGGCTACTGAGTGGAAGGCTCCACAATCACAAAGTGGGGGTGGCTCATCATGCAAAAGAAAACCATGGGTCAGCCTGGTATGGCCAATGCAGAGACGACACAGTGTGGTCGAGTCCTTTCAGGAGAGGCGAAAGGAAGAACGCCACGGGCCTGGTGTCACCTTTATCGCACAAAGTTTATTAGACAGGGGAGTAGCCCCCCAAGAGTTGGCCCATGACTGTGCGAACTGGGATTTGATGTGAAGCCGTAAATCCGCTGCAGGAGGGGTTACAGAAAACGGGGGGTAAGTGACTGCTGCCCCAGCCAAACGATCAGCGAGCTCATTACCCGGGATACCCACATGGCCAGGGACCCAAAGGAAGTCAATGGAACAAGCAGCACGGTGAATATCAGCGAGATGGTCATGGATGGCAGAGACCAAGGGATGGCGCGAAAAACACCGGTCAATAGCAAGAAGGCCACTCATTGAGTCCGTACATAACAAAACGCGGTTGTGTTGGGACTGTTTAATAAAGGTAAGGGCCTGGGAAATAGCCATCAATTCCGCGGTAAACACCCCACATGTAGGTGGCAACAGATGATTTTCTGTTCCAACAGAGGACGTGAAGGCATACCCCACATGATCAGCAGATTTAGAGCCATCAGTGTAAAAACAGCATCCTGAAACTCCCATAAAATTTGGCGGAAAAAGGAATGGAACACCATCGGGGGGATGGAATCTTTCGGACCTCGGTGGAGATCCATCTGAATTCGAGGCCGAGGAACTAACCAAGAGGGGGGGGGGGGGGGGTGTCGGGGGGGGGGGGGGGTGGAGGGGAGGGAGCGAGGAAGACAAACAAAGAAGGAAGCTGAAAATCACGGCAAAGAGATGCAAGGCGAAGCCCCACCGGTAAACCCGCCCGAGGGCGGGAATCGGGTGGGTGACGTCCATGGTCTGGGAACAGGATAGAATAGAAGGATGAGTGGGAGAGGAACAGATAGTGAGTGCATAAGACACCAGAAGCTGGGACCACCGAACAGAAACGGGGGGGGGGGGGGGGGGGGGATCCCAGCTTCAACCAGGAGACTATCAACAGGGCTAGTAGGGAAGGCACCAGTGGCCAAACGGATACCACGATGGTGGACGGGATCCAGCACGTGCAGTGTGGAAGGAGCAGCTTAACCATAAACTTGACAACCATAGTCCAAGTGAGACAGAACTAGAGCACGATAAAGACGGAGAAGGAGGGAATGGTCCGCACCCCAAGAGGAGTGGGCACGGAAGCGAAAAGGACATTGAGTTTACGGAAACATCCTACCTTCAGAAGTCTGATATGGGGCAGCCAAGTGAGCTTGTTGTCGAAAAGAAGACCTAGGAAACGAAACTGTGGGACCACAGGCAATCGTTGTACATCGAGATAGAGCTCTGGATTAGGGTGGATCGTAGTACGGCGACAGAAGTGGACCACCCGCGATTTTAGAGTAGAGAATTGAAACCCGTGGGAGAGGGTCCATGCAGAGGCACGCCATATAGCTCCCTGGAGCTAACGCTCTGCAGATGCCATCGAAGAGGAACTAACCCAAATGCAGAAATCATCCACATACAGGGCAGGGGCGACCAAAGGACTGACAGAGGCCACAAGTCCATCAATAGCAATGTGGAAAAGAAGGACACTCAAGACAGAACCCTGTGGGATGCCCGTCTCCTGGATCCGTGGAGAACTAAAAACAGTACCAACTCGAACCCTGAATGACCGATGGAACAGGAACTGGTGGATAAAAATCGGGAGTGGGCCTCGAAGACCCCACTGATGAAGGGTAAGAAAGATGTGATGGCGCCGGGCCGTGTCATAGGCCTTGCAAAGGTCAAAAAACACTGCAACCAAATGGCGGCGCTGGGAAATGGCCTGACGAACTGCGGATTCCAAGCGAAGTACATGATCGATGGGAGACCGTCCCTCTCAGAAGCCACACTGGTAAGGAGACAATAGATCCCGAGATTCGAAGACCCAATTGAGCCGACGGGCTACCATCCATTCAAGTAACTTACAAACAACATTGGTCAGACTAATTGGCCGATAGCTGTCAACAGATAGGGGGTTCTTACCAGGCTTAAGGACAGGAACCACGATGCTATCCCTCCACTGAGAGGGGAAGTCACCCTGGAGCCAGATACGGTTAAACACTCGAAGAAGATGTTGCCATTGTGGAGCACTGAGATGTTGAAGCAGTTGGTTATGAATGGAATCTGGGCCAGGGGCCGTATCACGAGAAGAAGATAGAGCAGAAAGAAATTCCCATTTAGTAAAAGGTTCGTTGTAAGATTCTGACTCACAAGGGGTAAAACATAAGGTGGAAGCTTCAGTCCGCTGTTTCTGGTGAAGGAAAGCAGCTGGATAGGAGGCTGATGTTGATGCCACTGCGAAATGGGTCGCAAGATGTTCTGCAAGAACTAATGGGTCCGTACAAAGGCCGTCTGGGAGGTGAAGACCTGGGAGGGTGGACTGCCGATGGCAACCTTGGAGAGAGCGAAGTGTAGCCCATACCTGTGACAGAGGGACAGTAGAACCGAGGGAAAGAACAAATCGTTCCCAACATATCCACTTGCTCTGTTTGATTAAATAATGGGCTTTAGTGCGAAGGCGTTTAAAGGTAGTAAGGCTGGCTATGGATGGGTGCCTCTTAAAGTGTTGCAAAGCTTGACAGCGATCACGGATGGCAATGGCTGTACTCCACAACAGGACTTGCCGGCGACGAAATGGTCCAGATGAGCGCGGGACAGCAAGGCTAAGCGCGAACAATCGTGTCAGACACGTCACGTAGGACGTCATCAATACAACCCAACAAAGAGGGAGAAAACATGACCTGTGCAGTGTATAGAGGCCAATCGGCGCATTGGGAAGACCAACGAGGTAACCTGTCCATCGGTGAGCGGGAAGGGAGAGAGAGAATCAACGGGAAATGGTCACTATCACAAAGGTCGTCATGTGGCGACCAGTGTAATGAAGGGAGGAGAGAGGGAGAAGAAAGAGAAAGATCAATGGCAGAAAAGGTACCATGACCAGCACTGAAATGAGTAGGGGAGCCATCATTAAGAAGGCACAAGTCGTGGTCTGCAATAAACTGGTCTATGAGAAGACCTCGTCTAGAGATGGAAAGGCACTGCCCCACAAGGGATGATGAGCATTAAAATCCCCTAGGAGGAGGAAGGGAGGAGGAAGTTGCTGAAGAAGGGCAGTTAAGGCAGCAGGTGTAAGAGTCCTGTCAGGAGGGAGATAAAGATTGCAAACCGTGACCTCAGAGTCCAGGTGGACCCTAACAGCAACCGCTTCCAATGTAGTTTGAAAAGGAATCCACGTGCTAGCAATGTCTGTACGGACCAACGTACAAACGCCACCAGAAGCCTGCAGGGGTCCGGTCCGATTTCGACAGAAAACACAGAACCCACGGAGGGTCGGTGAGTGAGCATCAGGAAAATGAGATTCCTGTAGAACCACACAAGCTGCAGAGTAAGACGAAAGAAGGGATTTCAGTTCCGGAAGGTGACGATAGTAGCGATTACAATTCCATTGGAGAGCCACAGAACGATGATTTAAATGGGGGCTGAACACGCCAAAGCCAGTCATACCACCGGGTCCCCACCCGTCACCAACAAGGAGGGGGCGACATCCATGAATGACAGGTCAGAATCCGGTTGTGAAGTCGGGGATGGGACCTCTGGTGACACCAGAGGATCTTTGTCCCGGGACTTATGTTTCTTCTTCTTTTCAGGCTGAGATTGAGGAGGGCTATGTGGCATAAAGGAGCCAGCTGCAGCAAGATCAGGAACAGAAAGAGACCGAGCGACCTGGGGGCAGACAGACCGCGTATCTCGTGGTCGTCGCGTGGCAGCAGACCTTTGGCCTGGAAGGTGCCGGGGAGGGGCATACCGGGAGAGGCGCCCTGGACCGGCAGACGCCGAAGGAGTGGGACACTTCTCTGGCTGGGGAGGGGCAGCAGCGCACAGAGGAGAAGGTGTGGGAGCCGCAGGGGAGAGGAGAGGGGTCTGGGATGGGAGTAAGGAAGGGGGAGGAAGGGGTGAAGATGTAACCAAAGCATAACTAGATGACATGGACACAGCGTGAAGACGTGTATACTTCTTACAAGCCTCTGTGTAGGTTAAACGATTGAGGGACTTATACTTCTGTACCTTCTTTTCCTTCTTATATACTGAGCAATCTGGTGAACATGGAGAATGACTGCCATGACAATTTACACACACAGGAGGGGGAACACAGGGACTCCCCTCATGGAGTGGACATCCACAGTCACCACAGAGAGGGGCCTGTGAACAGCGGGAAGACGTGTGTCCAAAACGCAAGCACTTAAAACACCTATTAGGAGGTGGGATGTACGGCTTCACATCACATCGATAAACCATAATCTTAACTTTCTCAGGGAGGGTATCCCCTTAAAAGGCCAGGATAAAGGCACGAGTACCAACGCGATTGTCCTCAGGACCCTTCTGAACATGCCGAACAAAGTGTCCGAGATTGTCCTGAAGTTCCTCATCAGTTTGAAGGATGAGGTCCCTGTGAAAAATCACACCTTGAACCATATTTAGAGACTGGTGGGGGGCAATGGACACAAGAATTGTGCCAAGATGGGTACAGGCATGAAGGGCCGCTGATTGGGAAGCTGAAGTAGTTTTGATCAGCAACGAACCCGACCGCATCTTGCTCAGGGAGTCGACTTCGCCAAACTTGTCTTCAATGTGTTCCACAAAGAATAAAGGTTTGGTATTGGTGAAAGTATCCCCATCAGTCCTGGTGCAAACTAAATAATGGGGGAAAGGTTTCGCCCCTAGCCGACGGGCCTGACCCTCTTCCCAGGGGGTAGCCATGGAAGGGAAGGTCGAAGGGGCAAGAGAAGCAGCACTCTAAGAATCAGTTCCACGCAGAGAGACGGCCGCAGAAGAACGGCCAGAGTTCTGGACCCGTATGTGTTTAATTTGCATAGCGTCCGCTCTGATACCACCCACTCCGATCAGGGGCTCTCCTCACGGGCGCCACCCAGCCACAGCAAGGGCCGTCTGGCATGGCGGCCATTGCCGGGAGTTCCGATGCTCCAGGATGACGAGCAACCACTCCAAGGCATGCATGAGGAGGTCACAGCTCAGGTATCAGAAGTGTGATCCCTGTGTGTTCAGGGGGCTCAACCAAAAGGGTACATAGCAACCCCACCACACGGGCTGGCTACCATGCTGGCTATGCACCCTAGCATCAGACAATGACATGAAAAAAAAAAAAAAAAAGGGTGGAATGTACTAGGAGGGCGCACGTCGGAGACACTAGGTAAGATGCTCTTCCCCAAATGGCTCCACTACGGGGGAGAAATTTAGGAATGGAGGTCAAACCCCGGAGGGGGACCAGGGAATGCCAAAAGGAGGAGGTGATTACGCAACAAAGCCAAATTGTAAAACCAACAGAACCAGGAGGATAGCAGGGGCCAATATAAGCAAGGACACCAAGAGAGGGAGAGGAGAGGGAAGGAGGAAGGAGGGGGAAGGAGGGGAAGGGGAAGGAAATGCAGCCCTGGAGAGAAAGAAGGCTGCAATAGCTCGGAGCCCCGTGCTTGCCATGCACGTATCCACAAAAGAATTGTGGATCCCCTGGGGGTTCTTTACAGGTAAATGGAAAACCTGGTAGAAGCCAACCTCGAGGAAGATCAGTTTGGATTCTTTAGAAATGTTGGAACACACGAGGCAATACAACTTATCTTGGAAGATAGGTTAAGGAAAGGCAAATCTATGTTTCTAACATTTGTAGACTTAGAAAAAGCTTTTGACAATGCTAACTAGAATAATCTCTTTCAAATTTCGAAAGTGGCAGGGGTAAAATACATGGAGAAGGAGGATATTTTCAGTTTGTACAGGAACCAGATGACAGTTATAAGAGTCTAGGGGCATGAAAGGGAAGCAGTGGTTGGGAAGGGAGTGAGACAGGGTTGTAGCCTATCCCTGATGTTATTCAATCTGTATACTGAGCAAGCAATATAGGAAACAAAAGAAAAATTTAGAGCAGGAATTAACATCCACGAAGAAGAAATAAAAACTCTGAGATTTTCCGACAACATTATAATTCTGTCAGATACAGCAAAGAACCTGGAAGAGTAGCTGAACAGAATGGACAGTGTCTTGAAAGGTGGATATAAGGCAAACATCAACAAAAGCAAAACAAGGATAATGGAATGTAGTCAAATTAAGTCAGGTGATGCTGAGGGAATTAGATTAGGAAATGAGACACTTAAAGCAGCAAATGAGTTTTGCTATTTGGGGAGCAAAGTAACTTATGATGGTCGAAGTAGAGAGGATGTAAAATGTAGACTGGCTGCAGTAAGGAAAACATTTCTGAAGAAAAGAAATTTATTAACATCAAGCATAGACTTAAGTGTCAGGAAGTCGTTTCTGAAAGTATTTGTATGGAGTGTAGCCCTGTATGAAAGTGAAACATAGGTGATGATTGGTTTAGACAAGAAGAGAATAGAAGCTTTTGAAATGTGTAAATGCTGAAGATTAGAGGTGTAGCTCACATATGTAATGAGGTGGTACTGAACAGATTTGGCGAGAAGAGGAATTTGTAACGTAATTTGACTAAAAAAAGGAGTCGGCTGGTAGGACACATTCTGAGGCATCAAGGGATTACCAATTTAGTATTGGAGAGAAGCGTGGAGGGTACAATTCGTAGAGGGAGACCAAGAGATGAATACATTAAACAGATTCAGAAACATGGACGTTGCAGTAGTTTTTCAGAGAAGAATAGGCTTGCACAGTATAGAGTAGCATGGAGAGCTGCATCAAACCAGTCTCTGGACTGAAGACCACAACAACAACATTACTTATTTCATGTTTCTCGATTAATAGTGAATTTTCCCTAAGATGTACATACAGTGGAATGGTGATATCTTTAATTTTTTAAAGTGAAGACCTACATAAATCTCTAACACTCTTTCCAGTAACAATTCCAATACCTCTGTTTTGTAATTTGAAAGTACTCTGTGCTGCAAGAGAGTTACCATGGACTAAGACTGGATATCTTACATGAGAATGAGCATAAATGTGTAACATGCACTAACAGCTGCTTGCTTATTTACGCAGATTTACAACTGGTTGAATACTAAAAGTGATATATTGATATTGGTCACTTCAGTTTTGTTCATAACAAAAATTTAATGATGCTGTTTTACTGTCATTAAAAAGTACCTAGTTCATCTGGGTTCTAGTCGATTCTCATAATTTTCTACCTGCATTATAATTGCCATGTCATCAGCAAACAACACTTTTTTTTGCCTCGATATTTACGAATGAGTCATAAATACAGATAAGAACTAGAGGTTTGTGTACTGATGCTTGATAAATGCCAGAGGTGAATGGGTCTGAATTGATAAGCACACAGGAACTAGTTTAGTGATGCAGTATGTAAACCGTAAGTTAACTCTTTGGATACGATCGCTAAAACAGCTCAATTGGAAGTCCTTATACCATAGTGTCTAATTGTCCTAATGAGATTGGTGTGGTCAACCATGGCTAATGCTTTTGTTAAGTCCAGGAATATTCCTGTTACTTGACTTTTATCATCCATATGTTTTAGAACATTGTGCACACAGTCATATATAGCAGGGTGATTTTTGGATTCTAAAGCCATGCTCTACATGAGCTGGCATGTTTTTGTTCCCAAGGTTTTGTCAACCAAGTATTTATTTATTTATTCATCCATCTTTAAGCATTTGCATGCAATTGAATTGCCATGAACAATGTACAAGAGGTTTTATAAAGTACGAGTAACTTGTTAAGAAACATACTTACACACAAATAAAACAAACATAATAAAGGCACATATACGATACAAAAAAACCACACGTGGTAAGTAAAGATTCCTCCACACTGTTAAATATTAAATATGGAATTATACATTGGTAATTTAATAAGTATCACGCAATAAATTAATAAAGGATATAGACAAAAATTTGTAAATATGGTAACAGTATAAATATTAGCTGAACATTATTTAGTTACTTGAATATTCATTACTACAAGGGGCACAAAAAAGCATAGAATGAAAGTAGGTAACATTGCCTGCGCAAGTAGTGTGTTGAAAAGCTTTAGTCCTACATATTTGTAACTGTTTTGTTTTATTAAGTCGAATTGACGGTATGCTTGTTTTATAAATAAAAACTATCTTTTCTTGCTGCACTGTGTTCTATATCTCACAGACTCTTTTTTTTATTTTAGGGTATCTTCAGCAGTGTATAGAATGATACAGTTTCGTTTTGATATATGTTATTTGTAAATTTTAAGGCAATTCATATTTCGTTTTAAGTAAATACGTGGCTACTTACAGTTGTTTGCGGTTTTGGCCGGCATCTGCGTTTCCTTTCATTTGGTCACAGGCTGCATCAGAACTTAACATACGAAACATAAGCACGTTTTCATGTTTCGAACTTTTTTTCTTTACTATTTACATACTGTTTGCCCTTCTTGACACGGCGCACTATTAGTTTTCTGTCAGTAATTGTACATATTTAATCAAAAATGCAACTACTGTCAGTTCCCCATGTGTGTCATCCTGTTTGCCTGGTTTGTTTACGCAAATTACCAACCTAACGAAGTGTCTGCTGGAAACAAGCGCGCGCGTGTGTGTGTGTGTGTGTGTGTGTGTGCACGCCTTCGACCATAGATATCTATGGTCGAAAGTGTGTGCAGTAGTGATGGGCTAAACTGCGATTTTCCGATATCAGTGATTTCTGTGAATGCTACTTTTCAGTATCTGCTATTCTTAACTGTGATTTGTCGCAGTTAAGATTCGCAGTTAAGGAACATAGGTCGTGTATCCCTCCGCCACTGCTATTTCTGGGATTTCTGCTACTTCCGCGATTTCTGCTACTTCTGCTGCTTCTGCGATTTCTGTGACTTCTACTACTTCTGCGATTTCTGTGACTCCTGCGATTTCTGCGACTTACCACTGTATGAAAAAGTTACATCTGTCAACACAGAAAATTGCATCTCAACAAACCTGTCATTGGCTAGTATGTTTTACGTTTTTTCTTCCGTTGGCTTTAATTTTGTATTAAAGAAACAACTGTGAAAATATTAATAGTGTAATTAATATGTAAGTAGCCGTACAGTACCGTAATAGTTCGTGTTTAGAAAATGAATTCTAACATATTGTTATGTTCACGGGTATCTGAACTACAATTCAGTCACTCAGTAAAGTGATAACTCAAAATATCATTGTCAACAGATCTGAAGAAATTGCCACTGCGTCTTTAGACCGTTTTCGTCAGACGAGAGGTTAGTTTCTAAGCGTTTCGATGGACTTAATTACTTCAGTGAGATCGTTCTTGCAAATGTGATATTCCTTATAGCAAATATTAGCAATCTACTCTGTCAATTATATTGCTAGTAATTAGTGACAGCAAAAATTGTTTAATAATCCTTGTGTTTTTGCAGACGCAGTTCTGACTGATTACTGGTTGCTGTACGTATCTATCCACATCAAGGCAGTTGAGAGAGACTCGTGAAGATTCAAGAAAGCTCTTAGAGGATTTGCAGTTTAAAAGTGAAATAATTGTGAAATAAGTGTGTGAATGATTAAACTGTGTTTTATTGAAGTTGTTGTGCGATTTTAAAGGAATAATAAATGTTAAATACAGTGAGCGAATAATAAAAATCTCATTTTCCACATGTTAAGCCATCCAATACCCGTAATTTTCCGCCGCTTACTTATTGGTAAACACTTGTTGGAGAGTGACATGCCCCCCCCCCCTTCTCCTCAATCTTGGTGTGACACTGAACTGTAACATATCCCGAAGTCTACAATATGCATTTTGAGGCTGTTGATATGAAAGTGGGTACAGATCTTCCAGTTAAATCAGAAATAGCTTAAGTGCATTACTTGAAAGTAACACAGGAAAAGCGTACTTATGTAAGTGGTAGTAGTGTCGGCAAAAAGTTCTTGTGTGTAAAGTTGCCATGTAGAACACCAGGTGTAAAACTTTTCTCCCGAGTCTTGAACTGTGTTGGAACAAAAGTGAGGCATTCATATGACTGTTTTCATTTCACTACACTTATACAGATGCCTAAGTTCTGCTGTGTTAACATTGCAAAGTCCTATAGGCCTGTGGAGTAGTAACCAAAACTGTCCTATTGGAAGCAGAATCAAACACAGTTGTTATGTTACTTGATATTTTCAGGAGAAAAAGGCAATGTTGCTTCTTATTAATATAATACATTCAGAGTCAGCAGTATTTGACCATTCATAACTGATGCTGAATGTGCATGTCGTCATATAATATGAAGGGCTTATTTCAATAGTGGTACAAGTCCATTACCTCCACTTTTCTGTCTATGATGCTTCTGAAATTAATGATCCAAACAAACATAAATAAAGGTTCATCTCTAGCAAGAAGCCATATGCTTGAATATTTCTGGTATCTCAACTGCAGATTTTTCAGCGCTCACTTAACATTACGACTCTGTATCTCAAAATGAACAAAAATGGACTTGTACCACTATTGAAATAAGCCCTTCATATGCACACACAGCACATCGATCTCGTGAGGCACAAGGCTCTCATAACGAAGTACGTACGTCGGTCAACAGATGGCACTAGGAAAAGTATGTTAACTGCGCTTTTTAGTTGCTACTTGCGACTCTTAGTTGCGATTTGTCACATAAATCGCAGTTTGACTCGGTAGCGAATAGCGTAGTATGAACTTTGCTCAACAGATGGCAGTGCTAACTGCGCTTTTTAGTTGCTACTTGTTACTCTTAGTTGCGACTTGTCACGGAAATCGCAGTTTGACTCGATAGCGTGTCACAGAGATGAGCTTAGTACGAACTTTGGCCTACAGATGGTACTGTTAACTGCGCTTTTTAGTTGCTACTTGCGACTCTTAGTTGCGACTTGTCACAGAAATCGCAGTTGGACTCGACAGCGTGTCGTAGAGATGAGCGTAGTACGAACTTTGGCAAACAGATGGCACTGTTAACCGCGCTTTTTAGTTGCTACTTGCGACTTCCAGCCGCGACTTGTCACTGAAATCGCAGAAAGGAGTATGGAATTCGGCCCACAGATGGCTCACGACATTGAATGTGAAATGCTACTTCCGACTGCTAACTGTGACTGAAATCGCAGTTAGATTTTGTAAAGTTGTTATTGTGATATCTGTGACTTCTCAATCACTGTGATTTCTAACAGATACGCGATTTCCTGCCCACCACTAGTGTGCAGCTAGAGTTGCAGAATGTTGAATATGAATGTAATAGCTCTCAGAGAGTGGTTGAAAGTTCTGGTGTTCAGCTTATTTGAGTTTTGGTTGAAATGATTTTTGGAGAGGTTCATGGGTAAGTGACTGGTATTATCATTACTATCATTATTATTGTGATAATAATCCTCTATTGGAGCATTACTCTATTAATTTATCTACTAGTGTAAACAATGAGTTGTCTGGAACGTGAACTTGATCAATTAACAGGGTTTTCTTTTCTGCTTTGGTTTTCTGCACGTGATAATTTTGTTGCAGGGTTAGTAGGTGTTTTTTATTGTTGATTATAATTATTTTCATGTCTTCTTCTTCTCAAGTGGTTGGTTTGTAATTGTGTTCCCTTAGGTGTTCTACAAATGTGGAGTGGTTTGCCTTATACTTCAAGGCTCTCATCTGTTCTTTGTATCCGACATCATATGCTCTGCCTGTTTGTCCTGTGTATCTGCCATCACAAGAGCTACACTGTAATTGATATATACGTGATTTCTAGTATACATGTATGTTATTTGTCAGTTTTGGGTATATTTGATAGAATTGTCTGTTGTGTATGCTATGGTTATGCCCTGTCTTTTGGAAATGTTAGTGATTTTGTGTTTGTATGTCATTGTATACCATATCGTGTTTTCTCTTAAATTTTCTTGATTATTCCGTGATTTGTTATAGTACTGACTGTTTACAATAGTGTTTGGTTCTGTTGTGTTGTTGTCAGTGGTTTTGTTTTTTCTGCTTTTATTTTACGTTTAATTTTGTTGTTTAGCTGTGTGACTATGTTACAACTGTAATCGTCAAGTGGGGATACTTTGACTGCAGGTCTTACTTTGTTCAAAAATTAGGAAAAACTTTGAGCGTATCTTTCACAGATATTACTGAACTTAGCTGAACGCACTCTTTCCGTTGTAGTTCTCCACATTGTCGGTAGATGGCAGCACAAATCCCATCATCAAAGAACATGCATGTGCAGTCATAAATGGCAGATATATTGAACGTTACATTCCGCAAATTTTTTTCGTCTGTCTAAATTTACCTATATGAAGAATATCAGTGGTGATTTGAAGTCTTTGTGTATTGTAGTAAGCTGTACGATATCTATTGACAATGCTTATGTAATATCTTGCGCAAGAATTGACTCATGAAACTTAAAAATAAACATTTTGTTGAGGACTGCATGCCGGCCGCGGTGGTCTAGCGGTTCTAGGCGCACGGTCCGGAACCGCGAGACTGCTACGGTCGCAGGTTCGAATCCTGCCTCGGGCATGGATGTGTGTGATGTCCTTAGGTTAGTTAGGTTTAAGTAGTTCTAAGTTCTAGGGGACTGATGACCACAGATGTTAAGTCCCATAGTGCTCAGAGCCATTTGAACCATTTTTTGAGGACTGCATGTTTGTTAAGTTATGTGGGGTTACTTTGGCTAGTAGTCAAAGTATCCCCACTACACAAAAATAGCGATTTTAATGGCTTTTCTTCCGTTTTACAGCATTTTTTTGCCCTTATGTTGTAGGTAGGCCTAAACAAAGAGAAAACACCGAGCGAGGTGGCGCAGTGGTTAGCACACTGGACTCGCATTCGGGAGGACGACGGTTCAATCCCGTCTCCGGCATTCCTGGTTTAGGTTTTCCGTGATTTCCCTAAATCGTTTCAGACAAATGCCGGGTTGGTTCCTTTGAAAGGGCACAGCCGATTTCCTTCCCAATCCTTCCCGAACCCGAGCTTGCGCTCCGTCTCTAATGACCTCGTTGTCGACGGGACGTTAAACACTAACCACCACCACAAAGAGAAAATGACAAGAATTCATAAAAGACTTCCTTCAGCAAGAAGATATAAGAGTGCTATTCCAGAAAATATCGAGTCAGCTTTAAATGAGGTTAAAAAAGGTACTTTGTCAATCACTGCAGCTGCTAAGAAATACAATATAGTGAAAGGAACATTAAGTAATAGGTTTCACAACAGCCAGGAAAAACAGTTTGGCAAGCCCACTGTATTTTATTCTGAATAGGAGATAGCTTTGGTGTGGAATGCTGTTGTTGTTAGTGAATGGGGTTTCCCTTTTGACAGCCTTGATTTACGACACCTTGTTAAGTCTTATTTAGATATACAGGGAAGACCAGTTATATTATTTGGCAGGAATATTTTGCCAGGAATTGATTGGGTATGTTCATTTGTTAACAGACATAAAAATGGTCTTACATTTAGGAACTGCCAGAATATCAGGCTTGAAAAAGCGGGAATTACAGCAGATGTAATAAAGAACTATTTCATTAATCTGGAACAGTCGCTTCAAGACGAAAATGAAGTTACTGGTGTACCTCCAGAAAGAAGTTTTAATTTTGATGAAACGAACCTGTGTGATGATTCGGGTGTGAAGAAGTGCATTTTCAAGTGAGGGGTGAAATACGCAGAACAGGTGAAAGACAGTAGCAAAACCAGCATTTCTTTGATGTTTTGTGGCTCTGCAGCTGGAGAGGTTCTACCTCCATATGTAGTTTATAAGTCTGAACATTTGTGGCAAACTTGGGTGAAAGGGGGTCCTGGCAAAACCAGGTACAATCGAAGTCGTTCTGGTTGGTTTGATGCCAATATTTTTACTGACTGGTTTATGAAATTATTTCTTCCACATGCCAAAAAGCTTGGGGGCAAATTTGTGCTTATTGGAGACAATCTATCTTCCCACTTCACTCTTGAAGTCATACAGGCAGCTGTAAGCAATAACATTGCCTTTTTGTGCACCCCAAAACACTCCAGACACATGTGCCTACCAGTGGATGTGGCATTTTATGGATGTGGCATTTTGTGGCCCCTTAAAAAATTTTGGACAACTGGAAAAGTGGCTCAAAAAAGAGGTCACATATTTTGTCAAAAGATAGCTTCCCAGCATTATTATCAACCCTGTATGATAAGATCAAAGGTTCACCAGAAAATGAAGCTGTAAGTCAGAATCTTATTTCATGATTCAGAAAATGTGGTATCTGGCCTTTTAATCCAGAGCAAGTACTGATCCGTATAACTGGTCAGAACAACTCTGGCTTGGATGAAATTATGCCTACAGTCTCCAATGCATTGATTGATCTTTTGAAATCGATGAGACATGAAGAGAATGCCAAACCTCGCAGATGGCGTTCCAGAGTAAATGTCATAGCAGGAAAGAGTTAGTGTATGGAAGACCTTGTAGATGACCCAGATTCCTCTTCCAGTGAGAACAATGATCTAGATATTCATTTATTAAATACAGGTAAAATCATGTATGATTGTGTAATCACTTATTAACTTATTTCTGCTTTATCTTGGTTCTTATTATTGCTCTTTTGAATCACCTAGGTTATTTTACTTTATTTCTTGTTCTCAGCTGAAGATAATGAAGAAAGAATGGCTGGAGAGACTGCTGAATGTCTGGGGGATTCAGGGATGACTCAACAAAGTGTAAAAACTAATGACTTTGTGATTGTTTGTGTGCTGACAACACACAATACACGCAAATACTTTGTGGGTGAAATCAAAGAGAAAACTGGCTCAGAATTTCTTGTTAGGTTTCTAAGGAAACAGCAAAATAAGTTTGTGTGGCCAGAAGAGTTGGACGAATGCTTAATAACATTTGAGCAAATTGCTTTTGTACTCAACGAACCAGATATTTTGAAGCGTGGTGTTCGTTTCTCAGAAAAAGAACTTGAAGGCTTTTCTATAATTTGAGTGGTTTAAGGAGGTTACTGTTACCTCACATCACACTAAATTCAAATGTAATTCAATAAGCTTGTATAATATAATGGTGTACAACTGATGATAAATGTACTGCAGCTTCATTATGGTTACTTAAAATATTTTTTGAAATATATCCATTTACTTATCATGGAGTTGGTCAATTTACACGCCAGCTGGGGATATTTTGCCCAGGTAAGTGTTTTTCATTAAGTTTGTGCAAGTGTCCAAAGTAACCTCAACCATGAAGTAACTTTGACCAGTGACAAAAAAATTATTTTGCTTGATGTACATCGTTTTAAATAAAGTTAGGTAAATTAATCAGTAGCTAGGTGGCTAGCCCCCAAAATACAATATTCAGTTTCAGGAAACTGTGTGTGACCGATATCACACTTAAATTGAAAATTTTGGTCAAAGTATCCCCATTTGACGGAACCATTATTTTCAGCTATCTGCATTATTATGTGAAGTTCTTTATTGTTTTATTTGATGTGCAACACTGTGTTGAGTTTATGGAGCATGTGTCAAAGTGCTGCTTGCTTTTGTATGTGTGGCTATTCCGAGTATTGGGGAATGATAACATTAGTTTCTGTGGGTTTATGGTAAATTTCAAACATGTTTTTATTGTTTTGTTTTTTGATTGTTGTATCCAGAAAGTTAATTTGATTATTCTGTTGTCTTTCAATTGTGAATTTTATATTTTTATGAACCTTATTGATGTCAGTATGTAATTTTTCCTCTCACTTGTCCATGAACCCTTCCACAAAAATTTAAACCAAAACTCAAATCATCTGAACACTAAAATATCCAACCACTCTCTGACAGCTATTACATTCATATTCACCATTCTACAGCACACGCACACACACACACACACACACACACACACACACACACACACACACACACACAGCTACAAATATAACAGAAATGAATAGACGTTAGGCCTGTTTCACATTATGACACTGGTGACAGTCACCAGCGACAGTCACCAACTGAGATACATTCGTCTGAACTGGAGTGTTCATACCGGAACACTACACTGCCTCACCAAGCCACTGTGATCCAGCAGTGACACACCCTCGCCACATGTGATGGACAAGGTCACTCTGTTCACAGCAGTCATCGCCATGCATCCATTAGTTTGGAACACTGATCACAGATACAGCACTGCAGATTTGCCAACTGATAGGTAGTGATTTCTGAGACAGAAATGTGAAATATTCGTTGCACATTATACTGTACACATTATACTCATGAGTTTAAATTTGATTAACATGGAAGATTTTGTAAGTGAAGTAGAAAGCCATCCTGCTTTTTGGGATGTCAAAAATGATCACTATAGCAACAAACTGATGAAAATGAGTGCATGGCAAGAAATTATAATGAAGTTTGTGCCTGATTTCAGTGAGAAGAGCATGGATAAGAAAAACAAAATTGGTAAGTTGTATGTTCTTTTTCCAAATTTAATACCTTAATTTTCGAACCATAAAAGGCTAGCGAAATTTGTTACCCCTGTATGAGTCCATTTCACTAACTTATTAGTTGGCAATACCTGTAGTGTCAGACACCAGTGATCCAAGAGTGTTCACCACAGTCACTGGTGACCATGACAGGCGACCGTCACCAGTGTCCCAGTGTGAAACAGGACTTAGTTTCTAGCATACACTTCAGTCGGTTGGCAACTTGCATAAGCAAACCAAACAGGATGAGACATAGAGTGAACTGACAGTAGTTACGTCTTTAACTCACAGTTTGTGATCAAATATTAGCAATTAGTGACAGAAGACTAATTGTGCATGACACCAATGAGGACAAACAATATTAAAATTGTGAAGAAAAAAAGTTCGAAACGTGAAAACGTGCTTATGTTTCTTGAGTCAATTTCTAGTGCGACCTCCAACATGTGACCAGATGAGAGGAAACGCAGCTGCCAACAAAAAGCGTGAAGGACTGTAAGTAAGCACTTGTTTACGTAAATAATAAGATGTGAATTGTTTTATAATCTACAAATAACACATATCAAAACTGTATCATTCGAGACCCCACTGAAAATGCCTCAAAGTAAAAAAGGCGAAACGCATCTGGGATTAATAAAATACAGTACTACAGTGCAGCAAGAAAAAGCGCTTTTTATTCATGAAACAAATATTTCTACACTTACTGTGGAGGATGGCCACGCAAAAAGTAGGTATTTCTACCTTTAATGCTTGACAGGTATTATTATTGTGAACTGAATGCATAAAGTTGTAACTGTTGAGGTTTTCTTTTATGTACAAAATGCAGCCATTTGTTGAAAGGGATTCAGCTGTCAGTAACTGTGATTCTTTGAAATAATGCCTACGTGATGTTATTTTTGGTGATCCCAGCATTGCTCCTAATGGCTTCTTTCTGGCAAATAAAAATTTTCCTTGCCCCTGGCTAATTACCCCATAGTAGAATACCATAGCGTAGATGGCAATGATAGAAGGTATAAGAGGAGTTAAATAGAAGTTTCTCAGAAACAGATATGCATATTTTTTTCAGTAGATAGATAACTTGCGAATGCTTGTGATGTATATAGTGTCTGTGATTCTCCCAAGTTAATTTTGTATCTAGGTATATGCCAAGGAGTTTGATAGGAGTGGACTATCATCAGCATTGGATAAGCTGAAACAAATATTAGTGTCTTCTCATTGTTAATAGCTTGCTCATTAGTTTCAAATCGCATACTGGAAAATTCAAGGAAATCTTTACTTTGCTCTTTCAGTTTATTTATGTCCTTCCCAGAATTGATGAAAACTGAATCATCTGCATAAAGTACAGATTTGCATGACGTATTGCTGGCAGGTAATTGATAAATATTATAAACAGTAGTGGCCCAAGCATTGACCTGTGGGGAACGCCTCTAGTAACATTCAGAAACTGAGTTTTGAGCACTGTAGCTTACAATTTGTTTGCTGCTACTGAAATAAGATTTAATGATGCAGAGCTCTGTGTCCCTAATGCTGCAACACCATTGTTTCTCCTGTAATATTCTGTCATTTACAGACTTGTTGAGGTCCATTAGTGTGGCTTCAGCAGTTAATTTGGATTCAACAGAGGACTGCACAATAGAAACAAAATTTGAACAGCTTGATCACTGGGACCTAAGACCATACTGAGACTTAGTCAGTAACTGATTTCTGACATATGCATATAAACTTGATTTTGTATACAATATTCAATTGTTTTCGAGAAAAAATATACCAGAGAAATTGGATAATAATTACTAGTGCAGGATTTATTACCCTTTTGTGTGATGGAATTACTACTGTATTTTTTAGACATTCTGAAAAAAATAACGCTAATTAACACCCAGTTCATAAATTGCAGAGAGGAAGTGATATTAAGATCATTATCTTTTTGGAACCACGTAATTACGGTTCTGATTTAATTACAGCACATACTTCCACTTTCCTTCAATTAAAAGCTGGCCTTGTATCAGCAAACTGATTTATATGAGCAGATTGTGAATTAGCTTTTGGTGCACCCTTCAAACCTTTTTTATGAGAGAATGACGAGTTAGGTTGGCAGTATTGAGAAAAAAGAGCATAAATTCCTCTGGAGAGACAATAACATCGTTTTTAACTTTTGCACAATGTCTACCTGTACCTAATGCAGCCTGACGTTTCTTATTGGAGTTTTCAATGAAGTTATCGTTTTCTCTGCATTTGCCTAACCTGCTTTGTGATCTGTAGGGTCTCTAGAGGCTATATGCCGTTTTATTAGTACTACCACCTTTTATTTTATTATGGCAGATCAAAAGCAATAATCTTGGCTTCTTTAAATGTGGTGTGAACCATTTTTGTAAAGCTATTTGGCCTTTCTTGCCTGCTTTAGTTTTGTTTCATTTGCTAACCACTGCACAGGAAGTATTGAAAATTTCAAATGGAATGCGAGAAAACCTGCTACAAGCTTCCTCAACGTATCTGGAAGAGCATATTACAATGAAGAGCCAAAGAAACTGATACTCATGTCTAATATCGTATAGGGTCCCCTTCAGCATGCAGAAGTGCCATGACATGACATGGCATGGACTCAACTGATGTCTGACATAGTGCTGGAGGTAAGTGACACCATGAATCCTGCAGGGTTGTTCATAAATCTGTAAGATTACGATGGGGTGGAGATCTCTGCGCAACAGAATGTTGCAAGGAATTAATAATATGCTCAATAATGTTCATTTCTGAGGAGCTTGGTGACCAGAAGAGTATTCCTGGAGCCACTCTGTAGTAGTTCTGGAAGTTTGGGATGTCGCATTGTCCTGTTGGAATTGCCCAAATCCGTGAGAATGCACAATGGACGCAGGGTATCAGACAGGATGTTTACATATATGTTACCTGTCAGAGTCGTATCTAGACATAACAGGTGTCTCATATCGTACCAACTGCACACGCCTCACACCACTAGAGCCTCCGCCAGTTTGAAAAGTCCACTGCTGACATCCAGGTTCCATGGATTGATGAGGTTGTCTCCATACTTGTGCACGTCCATTGGCTCGATAAAATTTGCAACAAGACTTCTCCAATCAGGCAACATGTTTCCAGTCACGAAGAGTCCAATGTCAGTGTTGATGAGCCCAGGTGAGGTGTAAAGCTTTATGTCATGCAGTTATCAAAGGTACACCATTGGGCCTTTGGTTCCGAAAGCCCGTATTGATGATGTTTCATTGAATGGTTCACACTATGCTACTTGTTGATGCCCAGCATTGAAATCTTCAGCAATTTGCGGAAGGGTTGCACTACTGTCACACTAGACAATTCTCTTCAGTCATCATTGCTCCTGTTCTTGCAGAATTTTTTTATGGCTGCAGTGATAGCAGAGATCTCATGTTTGACCGGATTCCTGATATTCACAGTACACTCGGGAAATGGTACTATGGGAAAATCCCCACTTCATCGCTACCTCAGAGCTGCTGTGTCCCATTGCTCATGTGATGGCTACAATACCTCATTCAAACTCACTTAAATCTTGATAAACTGCCAGTGTAGCAGCAATAACTGATTTAGTAAGTGTGTCAGACACTTTTTGTCTTATATAGGTTTTGCCGACTTCAGCACCATATTCTTCATGTTTACTTATCTCTGTATTTGAATATGCATGCCTATACCAGTTTCTTTGGTGCTACAGTGTATTTCAGTTTGGGACCTTCACCTTCTCCCTGAAGTTATTAGTGCTTTTATTAGTTAATAGCCTGACACAATTAGTTGGTCCACAATGGCCCTTTGGTTCACTAATTGCCCCAGTTGAAAACATCTTTTCATACATTTGTAACAAAATTGTCAATGCAAGAGAGTTGTTTTGCACAGAAGAGGTTATGATATCTTAACATGTAAGAAAACTAGTATTTCTTGGTGTCTTTTTCTTATGTTAAAATTTAAATCTCCAAAAATTAAAGTCTTGTGTTTGGCATATTTTTCTATATGGAGAATAAGTTGATATAAGTACTCTACAACTTGCCCACCACCACTATCAGGAGAGTTGTATATTGGGAGAACTATGAGATTTAGTGTTGGTAGTACCATGACAGGTGCTTTAAAACTGCATTTAACATTTAAGTCCCTAACATCAGGCACAGTAAACCTTTATCCTAGATTATTGATTGTATCTACTGATCAACTCCCATAACCTTGAGTGGGTCCACAGTAAATTGCAAAGTTAGTTTCTTGGTTCTTGTTCATATTGCATATTACCCATCTTTACCTATAGCTTACCCCTACTCTTCTCAGAGTTTGTCCCACCAATTTACATTGTCATAAGCTTTTCCCAGGTCGACAAATCCTATGAAAGTGTCTTGATTTGTCTTCAGTCTTGCTTTCATTATCAACCACAATATCAGAACCGCCTCTATGCTACTTTTATCTTTCCTGAAGCCAAACTGATCGTCATTTTCGCGTCCATTCTTCTGAATATTATTCATGACAGCAACTTGAATGCAACAGCTGTTAAGCTGACTGTGCGATAGTTCTCGCACTTGTTGACTCTTGCTATCTTTAGAACTGTGTTAAATGTTTTTTTTTCTGAAGTCTGATGGATAAATTAAGTAATCTGGCTATTTTTTATTTTATTCTACAATTATAATCAATATATATTTTAAGAATCATATGCATTTATTATAAACATAATTTTGTACATCTTAGTGTATTTACTCATGACACAGCCACACCATGTGGCTTGTTGGTTGTCATAATTGCAGTCGGTCCATTGGCTGCTCATGGCGTTCAAGTCTTTGTAGCACCTCATTTCCATTTATCTCAAATACTGTAACGCTTGCAGCATATATTAAAAATAGACACTAGACACACACAAAAGATTAATTTCCTGTAAACCAAAATCACAATAAAGTTAGTTAGATTAATATTTAATAATTACACACAGTAAATTAAAATTGTATATATTTATTTCATATAATTTCTTTTTTATCAGTGAGCGATTATTTGCTGAGTCTGTTGATAAATTGTGAACTCTTACGTTGATCTGAATCATCTCAATATCCAGATCATAATTCGTGTTTTGGCTGCCGCTAATATGTCCTTGACTGGTATGACTCCCAGGTGTCGGCGACCCAGACAATATGATTCACCAACTCTACATTCCAGAGAGGCCACTATTCACTCTATTGCACTGTGTGAGCCTTTTTATCTGTCCTCTATGCTATGTACAAAATATTACAACATTTGTACTTATTATCACACAACATCAACAGAGTACTGACATACCTTTTAAAATACATAATGGCTAAAGTAACATAGTCAGTTCCCTTTCAGTCTTTATTAATAAAATGTATCATTTTTCAGTGTAATAATGATGCCTGTAATTTTTCATGTGCAGTAATATTTTATATCTACAACACCCTAGAGTTCATCACATTTTTTACGGATGCTGCCAGTTCCACTGGATTAGTAAGAGTTATGCGCATTATTTTGTGTGGTCCTTCGTTTATTCCATAATTTTTTTTATATCACTAATCCTGTATTCTTTTCTGGATTTTGTCAAATGCCATCTACTATAATAACATATCCAAAAACTTTATTTCTTTTTGTCCAAATTCAGATATATACCACTAACTTTGATGCCATTCTCAGGGAATGCCCCTGATACTGATATATCCAAAATTTTGTTATGCTCCTTCCAATTACTAACTGATATCAGTCATCTACATAACACTTCATTCTTGGTAATAAGTCCTCTCCTAACACACCATCCAACATACTTATAAAGGCTGACACAAATATATTCCTCTAACAGCTCTGTTCTGTCCATTTGTGGAATGATTATTTTATTTATTGCCTTAGCATCCAGTGTTTTTTAATTTATTTATTCATCAAAAAACCTTTCCAGGTTGTGGGACACAAAACAAACTCGAAACAAAAAAGTAACACATCACAGCAAAAACACGGTATTACTTCAGCAGATACATAAATTTTATTTTTATCCACAAACAAGCTTGCACTAGTTGCAGTAGCTGCACTGTCTTGTTTCAAGTCTCTTGTACCTCAAATATTTAAAAAAATTTGTTACTGAATTGAAGCAACGATCTAACAGGAATGCCCGTAGGGTTTCACAAAAGAGAGTGAATGATGACATGATTTTTACTTTATGTGAAAGCCTATTGTAAATTTTTATAACCTGTTCATTGTAGAAGTTTTGTAGGCTGATGTCCTTACTGAATGGACATGAAGCTTTTCCTTATGTCTTGTATCATGCTCATGGCTATTAAAATTTTCATTTATTTCTTTAAATTCTTTCTAGCACACTGAAAGATTTCTAGTATGTACATACAGGAAAGTGGGAGGACTGATGAATTTTGAATGCGGGTTTTGCAAGAATCTGTTTGACGTGCCTGTTGCATTGCTCTTACAATTCTTTTATGGGTTAGGAAAATGAGTGAACTAGGTGGTGTACAACCCTAAAATACAATTCCGTACCACACAATGCTATGGAACTGGACAAAGAGGCAATTTGGACAGCGCTAAAACTTACTTTAACATAGAGTAATTGTACTCTATAACATATTTTATTTAGTGTTCCATTTATTTTATGTGTGTGTGTATCTTGAAGGCATGTGTCGAAAAACTTTGTTTCCAGAGACGATGAGAAATTTTGTAATATCCACCATTTTAATTACCACAACAATGGGGCTAGCATATTGCCTCTGGGCTCTCTAAAAAACATTCCATTTCAGCATGTGTCTAATGTCTTTATCTATGGCCTTCTGTCTTACTATTGGTATTACACGTAACTGCAGTTTGGGACGGCTACATTCTCTCACCTCCAAACTAGTGAACATAGTCCTTCCTCAGACGACATCTATCAGAAAATACTTAAACATTTTCCTCAACAACCTCTTTAGTGATTTCTTTCCGTCATATCCTGCACCTTGCAACTGATACTGATTATGTCATCATTGCTTTCCTGGGATGCTATGAAATGTAACTTCAATCTACATATTTCAAGTGCACTGTTCTCTACACTATCAAAAGAAACATCTTCCTCATCATACATGATGCAATTTGATTTGTCTCTACAAGCTACAATTGTGCTGTCTCAACTTTCATTATTCCATTGCCACTTTCATCAGGGTAATCATTAATTTTGTTCTTTGATATTTTTACATGCATTCCGTTTACTTTTTGGGATTACACAGCCTACAAACATCACTTCCTCTCCCTTTTCACCTACCTTTATTTTAACACCACCTCTCAAGAAATCTACAAAATCATAAGTTCCTTGCAGTAGGGGAAACTGTTAAAAAGAACCAATTTTTCAATGTATTCAGGTAATCAAACGAGTTATGTTTTAAATGTAATTTTTGTAAATTTAACTTTAAACAATCTTTAGTTTCAGCACCTATTATTGTGATGGCATATAAGGGCCCAATTCTTGGACATGAGACAGTCAGTCCACGGCTGGGTTTCAGACGAGTAACTTGTGCTGGTTAGAACAACAACAATGCTTCAAATTAACTATGATATAAATGTTAAACAATTAGGCCTTGGGTAAAAGCCAGTGACAGTGTCTGTCTGCATATGAATCTGATTATTCTTCAAGAACTATGATCTTTGTGGTTAGGTTTTACTGATCATAGATGTTCAACAAGAAACTATTGTAGCAGTCTATGGAGTTTCGCATGCAAACTATTAATGAAGCTTATGGAAAGTTTAAAAATGGTGCACTGGCCATTTAACTGTGTAATATTAGGGGGTTGTGCAAAGTGAAAATTAAAATAATGTAAAACATAACTGTGCATCTATCGGCCACATCATTTAAATTAGTCAGTATTGGATTCAACAAACCCCATTTTTCATCCAGTGTGGCAACACAGTACGTCGACACCAAGGACAACAATCAACAAGCAACGAGATAAATGAAGCAGGTGGAACTGCCACAAGCTGTCATGAGACTGGTGTAATAAAGCTAAATGACTATAGCATTGAGTTTCTCCTGATACCACATCCATGATTGTCACCCAGAATTTTATCTTTCCCCCCTTTCCCATTTTGTCTGTGTTTAGTGCTGCACTTTTCGTTTCAGTGTATACATGATAAGTAGCATATTATAGGCATTCCAGTACACCCTAACCTTCAAATGTCTACTGACGCTCATGAAGGTATGATGTGAACACCCATGATGTTACAAGTTATCAATGACACTACCGAGCCATGCCCCTTTCTGCATCCACCTACCCTCCCTTCTCCAACCAATCACAGCCTTTATGAGCAACAGAATTGAGACAGTTAATCAAAATCCAAGGTGGCTGAGCTAAACTAGTTGTGCTAGCAGGAAATTTGAAACTTCCCCATTCATCAGCCAATCATAGCCTGGCACTTTAGTGTCACTAAAATGAAAGCGTCAATCAAAATCTAAGACGATGGAACTGACCCCATTGTGCTAATGGGAAAAATTAAAGATGATGGAATTAGCCCAGCTGTGGTTTTTAGCCCCTCTCCCTTCCCCTCCTCCTTCTCCTCCTCCTCATTGTCTCCAGATTATCAGGGTGTAGTATTAAAGTGAGGCAATCAGCTGCAAAACATCGTGCCAAGTTCGAAGGTACGAAATAAAAAATTGTGGACCTTGACTTGAATAGACACCAAAATCAAGATCTGCATTATTTCTATGAAACTCAAAGATCTTTGCATATGCAACATAAATCTATTTAATCACTGCAGTATTAAAATGATGCATGAAATGGCACCAAATATAAAGATGTGCAGAAAAAATATGTAACTTTCACTTGAATAGGTACTGTGGAAAAAGATACATATTATTTCCAGGGAAGTCAAAGATATTTGCTTGCAAATACATACCTCTGTATTTAATTAGTATAATACCAAAATAATGCATAGAAATGGCCCCCAGTTGTATTATTTCCATGAAATTCAAATATATTTTCGTAACATACAGCCTCTCTGAATGAGTCAGCATTTAAAACATGGAACACGTCACCAGTTATAGAAAGGGAATGGGTCACCATTTAAAGAAATTGAATGTATCATTGTTTAAAAAACTGAACAAGTCACCATTAAAAAAGGGATAGATCACCATTTAATGAAACAGAACCAGCCACAATTTAAGAAAAAATAGAACTGATCACAATTTGAAAAAATGAAATGAGTCACCATTTAAAAATTTGAAGCTGGTTACCAAAATTGTATTCCATGCTGTAGCAAAATTGTATCAAATTGCCCCAAGATTATAACAAATTGTCCCACAAGAAGTATCAAATAACCCCAAAACTGTATCAGGTTGCCTCCAAACTGTATCAGCATGCCCCAGACTGTATCAACTGGCCCCTTGAAACTGTAAATAAGTTTCCCAATGAGTTTTGCATGAGCGATGCTTTCTAAAACTGTGCTGATTTGTGGACAGAAGCTTCTCCTCCTCAAGGAAATTTATTGTATTGGAACTGAGAATATGTTCAAGGATTCTGCAGCAAACCAATGTTAAAGATATTGGTCTGTAATTTTGCAGGTCTGTTCATATATCCTTCTTATATACAGGAGTTACATGCACTTTTTTGTACTCGCTTGGGACTTTGTGCTGGACAAGAGATTGACGATAAACGTGAGCTAAGTAAGGGCCCAGTACTGTAGAGTACTATTTGTAATAGTGAATTGGGACACCAATCAGGACCTGGCGACTTATTTGCTTTCAAATCTTTTAGTTGTTTCTTTGCACCAGTGATGCGTATTACTATGTCCTTCACACAGGAGTCTGTGTGCTGGTCAAACGATGGTATGTGTGTATGATTCACCTGCATGTATAACTTCTTAAATTTGAAATTTTAAACTTCGGTTGTACTTTTGATACCTTCTACTGCCATACCAGACTGGTCGATGGGTGACTGGCGAGAAACCTCAGACCCACTCAACGATTTTATGTCAGACCAGAATACAATATCTGTTGCTATGCTATGATGGTAATTGTTCTAAGCGCCACACATCACTCTTTTTACAGACACACGAATTTCAATTAAATTTTGCCTGTCGTCATTTACGCTTTCTCTTTTGAACCGAGAGTGCAACAGACTTTGCTTTCTCAGCGTTTTTCGAATTTTGTTGTTAATTTTTATCCATAATCCACTTACTTGGCAGTGTTATTACCATCTTTGGTGCTGCGCTCTTCGCAGCAGTATGGTCAACTAACTCTATAAGCGATGCCAGGACTGAGTCTTCTTTTTGTGCAGTTGTGCTTCGTGGATGTTTTACTGTGCTTCTGCTCTAATTTTCATCAGTTTTCTAGCCACTGCAAGTTCCACTTGCTTCAACATTTCTTTACTAAGTCACATTCCATGAATACTAGCATTCCACAAGGTTTAGTTTACTGTATTATGCAAGTTTTTAGATAATAATTTCTAACTTTTAAAGACGATGTTTTCAAACTTATGTGTTCTAGCGCTAACTGACTGTAAGTATTTAGGTCTTTTTCTATTATCTTGATTGTTTCTTTGGATGGGATTGTGTAGTACATGTTTCATACATCAAGTCAGATGAACATACCTGTGTCTGGGATGTATAAGTCTTTTATGTGATTTATTAGTTATTCTGTGTTTTTCATGTCATTTTGTATTTTATACTGTTGTGTATGTTTGGTATACGCCTGTTGAGGGCATATGTGGGTGCTTTTCTGTAGTTCACAACAGGCCTCACAGGGGTATATTCTTTATCAAGTTTCGGTTGGCTCCAGAGTTTTGGGGCATTAGGTTTCATGTGTCATGAGCTT
Organism: Schistocerca americana; assembly: GCF_021461395.2. Classification (NCBI taxonomy): domain Eukaryota; kingdom Metazoa; phylum Arthropoda; class Insecta; order Orthoptera; family Acrididae; genus Schistocerca; species Schistocerca americana. The sequence continues at coordinate 651,173,156 of NC_060130.1, read as the reverse complement.
TTTGTCTGTCATCTAGTGTGTCTTCAGTTGTATATAGAGCGTTTTACATTTTTTTTGGTAGAACATGCTTGTTGCGTCTGACTTTAGTTTTGTGATTTTATTTTGTGAAATTAATTCTTGTGTCTTGTTATTTTATTCTTGTTCATCCATAAGGACGGCTGCAGTCCCTTTGCCTGCCTTTGTTATGATTATGTTGTCTCTGTGTAGCTCTTCCCTAAGAGTGTTCAGAGTTTTAGTTTCTGTGGGTATCACCCTTGTTTCATTGTGTCCATGTCTTGTATCTATGATGATTTAATTTCTTTGCCTATTAATTCTCTTGTTAGGCTTATGTTACATTGTGCTTGTGTCTTTCCTCTGTTCTTGAGACAGTATGTTCTCAGACTCTATAATAAGATTTTCTATGAACTGTGCATTTAGTTTTGTGTTTACATTGTGTTTTAAACCTTTCTGTAGTAGCTGTGTCTCTTCATGTTAAAGTTTAGTGCCTGTGAAGTTTATGAGACATGGGTAGAATTGACTGGTGGATCTCTGTCTGTTTGGGGCGTTTGACTGTATTTGTTTGTCCATAAGTGTCCTTAAGTTTCTTATTCTGTCTTTGCTTTAGCTGTTGTATGGCATTATGGGTGTGTTCCTCAACCTTCCACAGTATACAGGGTGCCCCATTTTAATTTATACTGGCCAATATCTCTGGAGTGGCACAATTCTGGGAAAAAAGTCTCTAGCAAAAGTTGTAAGGTTTGAAGGAGTCATGGAATGGTTACCTCGAAATGGCCTTGAAGAATGGTTACCTCAAAATGGCCTTGAACACTGTTTTCAAGGTCAAGCTAAGGTAAAGTTCATTTTCGCAAATGGGAACCCCTGTTTATTATTCAGTATTCGTATACTACGTGAAAAAACGCATTGTTTGTAGGGAAAATATTTTTCGAAAAACTATGGTTTGTCGCCATGGGGCACTTCATTGTAACTTTCCCAGGTTTCAGTATCTCGAGAACGAAGCGAGATCGGGAAAAATTTTCAATGAAAGTCTTGCATGGTTTCTGAACTCTGTCCACTGATGAAATTTTCGTGACCTTGAAATGGCCTTGAAATTCTTCAGTAGGGATTAACCTGAAAGCAAATACCGTTGGCGTTAGCGGAACCCAATGTGCACCACTTTGAGGGTGCCAAATCAGAAACTAGCATTGGGCTTGTGCCGGTACAATCAGGGAAGGGAAGGGTGGAGCTTTGAGGCTAACTAATAAGTGTCATTGTCGGGGAATTTAAAATCATGACTGAGGGTTCAGAGAAATTTTACCTTTTGAGACTGAAAATTTCTCGGCTGTGCTCACTTAGAATGATTCTTGACTGGTGTGACACTGATAAATTTTCCTCTTATAGACTGACAAAAGTGTGTGTTAAGGGATTTAGAAAAATTCCACCTCGTCGAACTCTTATGAATTTCGCCTCATGGGACTCAGAACAATCTCGTCTCGCGAGACTCTTATGAGTTCCTGCGAAGTTAAATTTTTCCAGATCCATACAAGCAAAATTATTCTCAACACAAATGTTTGGAGCTCATAAGAGAAAAATTTATCTGAGTCACCTCGTCTTACAATCGACTTTCTCAGGCACATCTTTTATTTCAACCTTATCTCCATATTTGAAAATGACGATTAATCATGTGGTATTTCATTATTTTATTACTTACGTCAATATCGAGATATGTAAAGGTGACCACTTGAAAGACCCACATTAGTTAGACACCTAAGTAATTTTCTGAACGAGGGCTCTTGAATACTGTATGTTTTGGCTTCATGTTGTGACGTAAACAACAGCGAGAACGTGTAAACAAACAGGTCGCGTACACTGTAATAAGTCAGTTGTCCTGCAACACTTTTGTCTGATGTATCGTTGAAGGAAAAACCTAAGAAAACCAATAATAGTAAAAGTGATCAGTAAAATTTATTTTTCGACTCTAATCTATTCGAAATGACTGCTTACATGCCGTTAGAAATAGTGAGAATGATAAAAAATTGTTGGCGAGCGTCACGATAATTATGCAGCCGCGCAACAAGGATTCTATTCAGAAAGGAATCCCGATGCCCGTCATCCCACGAAGGTTACAATTAGGTCTCTGGTAAGACGAGCTAAGAGGGACCTCGAAAAGGCAGAGACGAAAGACGGGCCTGAGAGAGGCAATTGCACTGGGAGTTCGTGCTATCGTTGCTGAAGCTCCAGACCTTTCGACTCGCCAGATTGAGCGAATGTATGGCGTGCCTCGATCAACGGCATCTTTAAATTCCACTCATATCGCTTACATATCACCCAAGCCTGGGGATCCGGAGAGATCCCTGGCATTTTGTCGATGGGCCGATACGCAAATACATCGTTGTCCCTTTTTCTTCGCACGCACTCTCTTTACAGACGAGGCAAATTTCTCCAACATGGGAGGAGTCAGTCTCCATAACGCACACTACTGGGCGGAAGCAAATCCTCGCTCTCAACGAGATCACCAAATACAGAGGCAGTGGTCGTCCGTGTCTGGGCGGGCATAATTGGAGGCTACGTGGTAGGTTCTGTTCTTCATGGCGAAACGTTGAACGGCTTGCGCTATCTTCATATTATCCAGAATCTGGTGCTTCCTTCACTAGAAAATATCCCCCTAGACATATGAGCACATATTTGCTTTCAACATGACAACGCCCCTGCACATCAGGCCTTAACTGTCAGAAGGTACCTTAATGCAACTTGCCCGAATCGATGGATTGGTATCGGCAGTGCAATTCGTGAATTCCCGCCAAGATCGCCAGACTTAACACCAGTGGACTTCTTCTTATGGGGAGCTGTGAAGCAGAAGGTGTACTCCACTAATCCGACGATGCCAGAAGATATGAGAGAAAGGATTGTGGCGGCTTTCCAGGCAATCACCCATCAGACACTGAAAAATGTCGAGACGAGTTTCAGACACAGAGTGCAAATGTGCATTAGGCAAAATGGGCAGTTGATCGAGCATCTGAAATTATAAATTTCAAGTGAGAACCATGTTACTCAGCTCTTTTCAGAGCTAACGATGTGCGAAATCCGCTGGGCAACCTACACGTGGTGCACATTGGGTTCCGCTAATGCCGACGGTATTTGCTTTCAGGTTAATCCCTACTGAAGAATTTCAAGGCCATTTCACGTTCACTAAAATTTCACCAGTGGACAGAGTTCAGAAATCATACAAGATTTTCATTGAAAATTTTTCCCGATCTCGCTTCGTTCTCGAGATACTGGTAACCCGGGAAAGTTACAATGAAGTGCCTCCTGGCGACAAACCATTGGTTTTTCGAAAAAAATGTTCTCTACAAACAATGCTTATTTTTCATGTAGAATACGAATATGGAATAAAAAATAGGGGTTGCCATTTGCAAAAATGAACTTCACCTTAGCTTGACCTTGAAAACGGGGTTCAGCGTTATTTCGATGAAATCACTCCATGACCCCCTTCAAACCTTACAACTTTTACAAGAGACATTTTTTGCAGAATTGTGCCGCTCAAGAGATATCGGCCGGTGTAGATTAAAGCAGAAAAAAGTGGTGTTATTTGTAGTGTCATGTAAGTGCGCTTCATACAATGTGCGATTCACTTCGCATCTTTTGTGTATAACGTTCTTATTTCAGTTGCAAGCCAGCATTTTCGGGCTACTGAAATAGTTCAAATGGCTCTGAGCACTATGGGACTTAACGTCTGAGGTCATCAGTCCCCTACAACTTAGAACTACTGAAACCTAACTAACCTAAGGAAATCACACACATCCATGCCCGAGGCAGGATTCTAACCTGCGACCGCAGCGGTCGCGCGGATCCAGACTGAAGCGCCTAGAACCACTGGGCCACACCAGCCGGCCTGGGCTAATGAATTTGCTCTTTGAGCTACACGTGAACTGTTTCTGATCGTTACAGTGACATATTTAGGTAGAAGCACAGTCTAACGTGACAGTCACGACACACTGTCTCGTTTTTGTTACCCCAGCTGTAGCAGCACCCCAAGCGGCCAGCAAGCAACACTTCTGAATACGGTTTCGGATGAGTACGAATACTTACGTTTCAATTGATTTTTAGTATAGTTTTGACAGTAGGAAGTGTAGGTAATGCCATAAAAATCGACAATAATTAAAAATTAGACTACATGTGTGATTAATTAGTTTCGTAAGCACCCCGGGAGACACGAAATGGTGAATTACAGGACAGTTTATTTACGATTCTCTTGTAACATACAGACGTTTACTGAATAATGTCGTTTTCCGTAATAACATAAAATTATCAGTTCCAGAAGACACGTCATTTTACCGAAAGTCATCGCAAATCCATCCAGCACAGCAGAGTTTTGTCCAGTACCCTTTCGGCCAAATCAGTGAAAGTGGAACGTAGGAAACCTATATGAAATAAATACCTACAATATTTAATGTATCCAATAAGCCACCACTACTGTAGTTTTAGGGAAAACCTCACAGACGTGGTAATAAATCATCAAAAGCAATGTAACTGTTTCCCAACACAGGAGAAACCTGTTGCTAAATCTGAGTCACAAACGACAAGAATCTTCGACGTATTCGCTTTTGAAGCAAAAGGTATTACATTTACTAAAATATTCGTGTATTAGAAATCCTAGTAATGTGTAAGAAAGGGCGAATTACTGGACTCCATAAAAATTTTTAAGTGCCAAGGATAGTGCCTATAATAAAAACAACAGACAATAAAAGGAATATATGCTTCTCATGCGTGAAATGTGTTTATATTCTCTTGCTTTCAACAGAGTAAGCCGCAAATACATACGTATTAGAATGTATTTATTCATGAATGACTTGTAGCTTATGTCAGTGAATAGGTGCGGTTCGGTTGTTTTTACATGTATTTCACGATGCTTCATGTCTCTCGGTAATTTACTATCGTATGGAACCCAAAAATATAACAACTATTCCGTTAATTAAGTGCAAAGTAATTGAAAACAAACTTTATCCATACAATGCTTGTGACTGTCTACTTCTTCGCCGGTTATCGACAAAATCAATATTTTACGCATACAGCCATATCCAAGTGGAATGAAAGAAAAGAAATCGAAGTTTTCCGGTTCTTCCACGGACGATGTGGGCTATATGTTCCTATGCTGTGACATTTTAACGAACTGTCTTACAGGAATAAGTAGAAGAGAATAAATTTTTCATACTTGTGTCTGCTTTTTCAGTGTGAGGGCGAAGTAACGCTAAACAAGTTATTCAATGCTTCACTGTCAATCCACAGAAACTTTATGTAACCATCAGGTTCTGAATGTAACATTTCCATTAACAGGTCTTCAGTTATATGTTTCCCTCTCATTTTAAACCATTCCCTGTTGCGGCGTCTTATTTTCTTCTTCATTAAACATAGTGCCAGAGTTAGTGTTATTGCTTTTGTGGTTTTCAGTCCGAAGAGTAATTTGATGCAGTTTTCCATGCTACTGCAAATGCTTTATCTGCATTTGTAGCCATTCCCATTAGTGCCAAAATACAGCATACATGAAAAGCCTCCGCTTCAAATGTAATGTTAAATTTACATGTTTTCTGGTATGTGTACGGGCTTGTTTGACACATCTGTGGCTAGGTAAAAGTGAACTCGACAGACAAGCTTGCTCCTTCAGGAGGGCATAAACAAGTTTTAAAAAATTTCAGTATCCATTCGAAGAAAGTTGATGTAATCATCGGGTTCTGAGGGTAATATTTCCTTTAGCAGATATTAATGGGCAAATCTCTCATTTTAAACCATTTCCTGGACCAAAGTCTTGCTTTCTTCTTCTTCTTCGTTAAATAAAGTGCCAAAGACAATAGCAGGACTGGTCTGTCCGCATTTTTGGCCGTTCTCACTGCTGTCAAGATACTTAGGAAGACGGACAGCGTCTGCTTCAAAGTGAGGTTAAACTGGAAAACCTTGTTTGAACGTGTACGGGCTTGCTTGGCAAATCCATGGCTAGATAGGAGCAATTTTGTCAGAGACGTTTGATCGTTTACAGGGGCCTTCAAGGTAGTCCACACTATGCCTCCTTCGTAGTGCACAATCGCAGAGGTACGGGAATAAAAGAGCATGCATAAAAATTTGTGCAAAGAACGCATATATGCAAGGGTATTCTCATGTCCACATATTGCCTCGATGTGAAAGCATACTGCTATGAGCTCCCTTCCTTGCTTGGGCGCTTCTGTTGCGTTTATTGTGATGAAAAGGCGGCAGAAAAAGAAAACACAAAAGCGACTGTAGGTAAAGAAGTATCAAAATAACAGAGGTACGAGAAATTCGAAGTGATGACAAGGTTCTGTCTGCAAATTTCAAAGGTGGTCACAGAGAGATTTTAGTTTTTCTTCGGAAACTGCAGTGATAAGGCTGGCAATGAAATATTGTTTACTAGTAAATGGCGACTTATACAATGAAGCGCCAAAGAAACTGGTACAGGCATACTTATTCAAATACGATGATATGTAAACAAGCAGAATAGGGCGCGGTCGGCAACGCCTATATGAAATCAAGCGCCTGGCGCAATTGTTACACTACTGGCCATTAAAATTGCTACACCACGAAGATGACGTGCTACAGACGCGAAATTTAATCTACAGGAAGAAGATGCTATGATATGCAAATGATCAGCTTTTCAGAGCATTCGCACAAGGTTGGCGCCGGTGGCGACACCTACAACATGCTGACATGAGGAACGTTTCCAACCGATTTCTCATACACAAACAGCAGTTGACCGGCGTTGCCTGGTGAAGCGTTGTTGTGATGCCTCGTGTAAGGAGGAGAAATGCGTACCATCACGTTTCCGACTTTGATAAAGGTCGGATTGTAGCCTATCGCGATTGCGGTTTATCGTATCGCGACATTGCTGCTCGCGTTGGTCGAAATCCAATGACTGTTAGCAGAATATGGAATCTGTGGGTTCAAGAGGGTAATTCGGAATGCCGTGCTGGATCCCAACGGCCTCGTATCACTAGCAGTCGAGATGACAGGCATCTTATCCGCATGGCTGTAGCGGATCGTGCAGTCACGTCTCTATCTCTGAGTCAACAGATGGGGATGTTTGCAAGACAACAACCATCTGCACGAACAGTTCGACGACGTTTGCAGCAGCATGGACTATCAGCTCGGAGACCATGGCTGCGGTTACCCTTGACGCTGCATCACAGACAGGAGCGCCTGCGATGGTGTACTCTACGACGAACCTGGATGCACGAATGGCAAAACGTCATTTTTTCGGATGAATACAGGTTCTGTTTACAGCATCATGATGGTCGCATCCGTGTTTGGCGACATCGCGGTGAACGCACATTGGAAGCGTGTATTCGTCATCGCCATACTGGCGTATCACCTGGCGCGATGGTATGGGGTGCCATTGGTTACACGTCTCGGTCAGCTCTTGTTCACATTGACGGCACTTTGAACAGTGGACGTTACATTTCAGATGTGTTACGACCCGTGGCTCTACCCTTCATTCGATCCCTCCGAAACCCTACATTTCAAAAGGATTAAGCACGACCGCATGTTGCAGGTCCTGTACGGGCCTTTCTGGATACAGAAAATATTCGACTGCTGCCCTGACCAGCACATTCTCTAGATCTCTCACCAATTGAAAACGTCTCGTCAATGGTGGCCGAGGAACTGGCTCATCACAATACGCCAGTCACTACTCTTGATGAACTGTGGTATCGTGTTGAAGCTGCATGGGCAGCTGTACCTGTACACGTCATCCAAGCTCTGTTTGACTCAATGCCCAGGCATATCAAGGCCAGAGGTGGTTGTTCTGGGTACTGCGTGTGGGTAATTGCCTGAAAATGTTATCACATGTCAGTTCTAGTATAATACATTTGTCCAATGAATACCCATTTATCATCTGCATTTCTTCTTGGTCTAGCAATTTTAATTGCCAATAGTGTAGATCGGTTACTGCTACTACAATGGCAGGTTATCAAGATTTAAATGAGTTTGAACGTGGTGTTGTAATCGGCGCACGAGCGGTGGGACACAGCATCTCCGAGGTAGCGATAAAGTGCGGACCTTCCCATACGATCATTTCACGAGTGTAACATGAATATCAGGAATCCGGTCAAACATCAAATCTCCGACATCGCTGCGGCGGAAAAAAGATCCTGCAAGAATGGGACCAACGACTACTGAAGAGAATCGTTGAACGTGAAAGAAGTACAAGCCTTCCGCAAATTGCTGAAGACTTCAATGTTGGGCCATCAACAAGTGTCAGCGTGCCAACCATTCAACGCAACATCATCGATCTGAGCTTTCGAAGCCGAAGGCCCACTCCTGTACCTTGATGACTGCACGACACAAAGCTTAACGCCTAGCCTGGACCTGCCAACACCGACATTGGACTGTTGATGACTGGAAACACGTTGGCTGATCGGACAGGTCTCGTTTCAAATTGTATCGAGCGGATGGGTGTGTACGGAGATGGAGACAGTCTCATGAATCCATGGACCCTGCATGTCAGCAGGGGACTGTTGAAGCTGGCAGAGGCTCTGTAATGGTGTGGGGCGTGTGCAGTTGGAGTGATATGGGACCCCTGATACGTATAAATACAACTCTGACAGGTGACGCGTACGTAAACATCCTGTCTGATCACTTGCGTCCATTCATGTCAATTGTGCATTCCGACGGACTTGGGCAATTCCAGTATGGTAATGCGACACCCCACACGTCCGGAATTGCTACAGTATGGCTCCAGGAACACTCTTCTGAGTTTGAACACTTCCACTGGCCACCAAACTCCTTAGACATGAACATTATTGAACATATCTGGGATGCCTTGCTATGTGCTGTTCAGAAGAGATCTCCAACCCCTCGTACTCCTACGGATTTATGAACAGCCCTGCCGGATTCATGGTGTGAATCCCCTCTGGCACTACTTCAGACATTAGTCGAATCCATGGCACGTCGTGTCGCGGCACTTCTGCGTGGTTTGTGTGTGTGTGTGTGTGTGTGTGGGGGGGGGGGGCTACATATTAGACAGGTGTACCAGTTTCTTTGGCTTTTCAGTGTATATCAATCTGAACTGTGATTAACGCCTCGCATTCGACAAATTTGGGAATTTCATAGACGACAGAATCAATTACAAATGAGGTTGCATTTTTCAATTTTTGTGTTTTTTGCATCATCAGTGCACTTCATTTCAATTTTTAGTAGTTATTTGAGGAGATAAACAAACCCGATCACTTCTTTTCATCAAATGTTAGAGTGCCTAGTTGTGCTTTTAAGTCGCCGCAGCATGAATGTTCGTCCATGGTTTTCATGTAGGCCTATGTTTTTCACAATTTTTTGGCTTACTCTTCTGAGTTTTTCACTTCAAAACTTACAGTAATTTATTCTTTACAAAAATATGATCGGAGACCATTTATATAACACTTGATGTTCAGGCCAACAGAGCTCGAATTTTTATTCAAATTATTTTCAGAAGGAGCACTCCGTACGACTTTCTTTTTTGTTTGTAATCTTCTATAAACGTTAGCGTGCTTCCTTTGGAGTCAACAGACATTATTGCGCATAAATCTTTTCACAGCATAAACGTCAACACACTACGCAATCGAACACACGTGGGTCACATCTACCTATTGTGTGCTAAAAAGCTCCTTCATCTCCAGGAAATTACGCATGCACAAACACGCATGTGTAGTTGCGCTGCTGGAAATTTACACGCATGCGCAATGTTGAACACAAAAACCACATCATGTGGATAGACCTTCAAGCCACCATTAGCCGAGCGACTGGCGCACTGAGCGGACGCACTGCATAGCTCGTGAGCTTTAGTTCTGCTGCCTTGGGGTCTCCCCTTCACTCTAAGCACTCTTCTCGTCGAGTTGGAGAGTAGGAAGCGAAATTGTCGTGTTTATCCTGCAGAATTGTCGTGTTTGCACCTAACGGATGCGCATGGCGTGACTGTAGCGTTACCGTTTGCCGGTTTACTGGCCAGCGCGGAGGCTGCGGCCAGGATTTGTGCGACTGGAGAGCTGTTCTCGGCGCTTCTTCTGCCGGGCGCATTTCTTTTCTTGCCGCCGCGGGGCATCCACCCTGCTCCTAGGTACTAGGGAATTTGCAGACCAGGGCCCGTTGCGCTGTTACCAGCGTCTGCTGAGGCGTAGTAACTGGCTCTGGTGCGGATACCTGCCACTTAGTTGTGGAGGTGAGAACTGAACACCATCCAGTGTCCCATGGCGGCACCACAAACTGATTGACTGCTAATATTGTAAGTAGGCTGTTTATGTTTTCTTATTGGCAACGTTACGTAGCGCTCTGTATGAAAATCACTGGCTCCGCTGTGTGCAGTCTGTGGCTCGTTTGCATTGTTGTCTGCCATTGTAGTGTTGGGCAGCTGGATGTGAACAGCGCATAGCGTTGCGCAGTTGGAGGTGAGCTGCCAGCAGTGGCGGATGTGGGGAGAGAAATGGCGGAGTTTTGAAATTTGTAAGACTGGATGTCATGAACTGCTATATATATTATGACTTTTGATGACTATTAAGGTAAATACATTGTTTGTTCTCTATTAAAATATTTCATTTGCTAACTATGCCTATCAGTAGTTAGTGCCTTCGGCAGTTTGAATCTTTTATTTAGCTGGCAGTAGTGGCGCTCGCTGTATTGCGGTAGTTCGAGTAACCAAGATTTTTGTGAGGTAAGTGATTTGTGAAACGTATAGGTTAATGTTAGTCAGGGCCATTCTTTTGTAGGGATTTTTGAAAGTCAGATTGCGTTGCGCTAAATCCGCATTTGGTTAATCAAATTACCTGAACATTTACGACATACGAGGGCGGTTCAGAAAGTAACCTCCGATTGGTCACAGTGCTGGTTGTGGGGGGAGTAGCGACGCCATCTGTGCGTTCACACACTCAACAGGTCAGTCGGCATCAAGCCGTGGTCGAGTGAACGTCGTACCTGCGCTAGTTTAGTTTTTGTGGCAGTTTGAAATGTGTGCTGCAATAGAAAACCCCGCCAAATGTGAAGTGCGTGCTGTCATAAGGTTTTTTACAGCCAAAGGATATTCTGCAGCAGCTACTCATCGTGAGCTTTGTGCCGTGTACGGACCAAGAGTTATGAGTGAAGGAGTTGTCCGTGAATGGGTACGTTTATTTAAAAGTGGACGAGAAAACGTTCATGATGAAGAGAGGAGTGGTAGACCATCATTGGTGTCTGACGAACTCGTTCAGACAGTTGATGCAAAAGTTCGTGAAAATCGACGTTTCTCAATGTCGGAGTTGTCTACTGGTTTTCCACAGATTTCTAAGACTCTCTTGTACGAGATAGTGACAGCAAGATTGGGTTATCATAAGTTCTGTGCACGATGGGTGCCCAAAATTCTTACCGACCACCACAAAACTCAAAGAATGGCCTCTGCATTAGACTTTCTGTCACGTTATGAGGACGAAGGAGAACCATTGTTAAACAGAATCGTGACCGGTGATGAAACCTGGATTAAGTACGTGAACCCTGAGACAAAAGAACAATCAAAGATGAGGGCACATTCAAATTCGCCTACCAAACCAAGAAAAGCCTCGCAAGATTTTTCTGCCAGAAAACTAATGGCAACGGTGTTTTGGGATGCCAAAGGGGTGTTGTTGGTTGAATTCATGGAACGTGGTACGACCATTAATCAAGACGTGTACTGTGAAACAATAAAAAAGTTATGACGGGCTATGCAGAACAAACGCCGTGGTATGCTGACTTCCGGTATCGTTTTTTTGCACGATAACGCCCGTCCTCACTCTGCTCGCAGAACAACGGCCCTTCTTGAGTCCTTCAAGTGGGACGTTATCAACCATCCACCTTACAGCCCAGACCTGGCGCCAAGTGATTATCACCTCTTCATGCATTTGAAGAAATGGCTCGGGTCACAGCGGTTTGATGACGACGAAGAGCTCAAAGATGCGGTCACAGGCTGGCTCCAGGCACAAGCGGGTGATTTTTATGCGGAAGGAATTTCAAAGCTTGTGAAGAGATACGATAAGTGCCTCAATCGCTATGGAGACTATGTAGAAAAATAGTGCAAAGATGTAGTTGTAAGATGTATATATTAAAATATTTTTATTTAACTTGGTGTATTTTTTTAAATCAACCGGAGGTTACTTTCTGAACGGCCCTCGTATTATTTTGGCAGGACGTTGCAAAGACGACATTGAAGCTTTTCAGGGACTCTTACAAGAATTAGAAATTGACACTGACAATCGCGGAACGCGAAAACAGGAACACAACAATTACAGGTCACATCCGTCGCAATTCCGCGATGAAAGAAATAGTAACTGGACACGACAAGGCTATTTTTACAACGCAAATCGTGAACAAAACAGACACTACCCATATGGCAACCACTGGCAGAATAATAGTTACAGAGAAAGACCGCATTTCCGTAGTAATGAATATGACAGAGATAACCATAGAAACAGACAATATGGCAACCAGAACTATTATTATCACGGGAGACAGAATAACTTTAGACGCAACAGTCCACCGTGCAGTGATAATTCAGGGAGAAATTCTCCACCACTTAACCGACAAGAAAGAAGCTACAGGAACTTCCGACATGACGACAGACGATATAATCGTAACGACAGACTTGAATTGCATCAGAACTGGCGAGATTCAAACAGAGTAGGGCACTCTCGACAAGGTGAATTTGTAGAAGTTAGGTCTCCTAATCCTAATAACGACGCGTGCCAACAAAGAGACAGACAATGACTCTCACCGCAGGCAGCCGCGTGCGCCGGCTGGCTCAGAGAAAAATAACATAGACGCTATCATTGAGAAAAATTCCAGTATTCTTTACCGACGTATACCACATGATAATTGCGTTAAAGTTGAAACTCTGCGTACTAGGAAGAGCAAAGGGTTACACCACATTTCACATGTAAAACCATTTATTCAGAGATCATCTGCTTTTTAACTTAGCCTTGCTACAAAATTTTTCACTTTCATTACTAGTATGCTTTGTCAGACTTAAAATCTGTTAACATGCAACAATGTTTGAAGTTAAATATCCAGTCAAGAACCAAGAGAACTTATTTAAACAGAAATTACGAATGCATTGTTATTGTGAACAGACGACACAGTGTTATTGTGTGTGTACATTCTTGCTTGTTAGTTGCACGATTACGCAACGTCTATAAGGCTCACATACTTAGAACATTTACCAGTACTGCTAATGAGATTTTAATGCAACATTTTGGTTTACTTGAACATACATTCTGGATTTAAAGTACTTTCTGTGAGATACCAGATGACACAGTGGTTAGTTTATGTGACAGCTACACGATTTTATCACGACGCTACTAATGAGTGACAATTTACAATGTTGCTTTTGCGGTGTTTCTGTTTCATATCTGCACAGTTTTTCTGAATTATTCTGGAAAGTAAAACATGTTTTAGTAGTAACTTTTGTGGTATAGCTACAATGAGACAGCCTTTTCCGTAGCACAACAATACGTTACAGCACAGTACTTTCTTCATCACGGCAATAAGCGTAATAACTAAGATATCTATACGCAAAGCATTTCACTTTTGTTTATCATGAGGTAAGTACATTGACTTTTGCGCAACTTAGTTTTCGGAGGACGATAACTACGACACTTCCACAGAGATTATCTTACAAGAAGACGCACAGTTTAGCGCTACAGTACTCGTATTTGAGTGATTAATTTTGTACTTAAAACATTTATTTTTAAAGATATTTGAAGTACAATGATACAAAGGTTTTCCGTGATACATTTCATTCCATTGCTGTAATCTGTAACACCTGAGGGTATTATTCATTAATCCTCAGAGGGTACACGCTTACTTTGTTCACCATGTGTCTGGCAAGCACAAGGAGCCCTAGCTAATATGATATTTGCTTATACAACTTTACACATTGGTACCATATTTCTCTAACACACAAATTACACAGCTATCTGATCATTTAACAGAGAAACAAACATTTTTTTTACTATATCAATGACACATGTTTACACAATTACACAGTTGGGTAACTTCACACTTACGAAACTGTATTTCGTCTGTACTTTGTGAACTGTTCATATTTTTTCGGAACCATTGTGATACTATGAGAGCGTTGAATGATGTATTTGGTATGGGATCATGATTTTTAAAGTATGTTTGAGGTAGATGACACTTTTGAAATGAGCAGAGAATTTTTTTTAGGTTTTAAAATATCCAGAAAGCTACGACGATTTTGAGATGTGATTGATCTGTTATGATTTATTATTATGACGACGATGTGTATTATGCTGTTGAGGTATGTTTATGATCAATGAGATGCTATATGAGGAATTTGATTATGCTCTGCATTTATTTTGAGGAAATTTTGCAGACGTGTTGATGAATATGTATATATGTAATAAGATAAGGAATAAGGATTAGTGGTTAGGGACTCTGACTTGCGAAAAACGATGATGGAAACCAAGAATTGTACTTTAAAGAGTTATGAAATGTGTGTAAATGTGTGAATGTATCACAATGCCACTGAAAAAAATTTTTGGACACTGTTGTATTTATAGGATGTAGTTTCTATACATTTGTAATGCAAATTCTCGACCTGTGAAATTTTTTATATGAGACTGTCACTGTAATGCAGACTGGTGTCGTAAATATTTCAGTGAGAAAGTTAAGTGACCACCTTCACGTAATGAGTTGTGGGCACCCAGCTGCGTGACAGTCGCCTGGAAAAAAGCCATTAGTGTGTGCCTTTCAGAGGCACAGGTGGAGAAAAAAAAGAGACCATTAACTTCGGTATTGACATTCCTTTGTAGAAAGCATCGCAAATATGACACGCTCATTACTTGAAAATATATGATTACTCATACTTTGTGCTAGTTACTGAAGTGCTTATGAATTGATGGGAAATATTTGTACATCTGCACACCTGATTATGACAAGTGTCTTTCTACGAGAATTGAGAGAATTTCTACTAACTTATGAAATGCCTCATGACTACTGAATGATTATTTTATGCTTTACTTTGTACATATTTGCTTATTTCATTTGATATCTGGTTTCCAGCTGTGTTGCAGCATTGGTTTTATAAAATAAAATTAAATGCATGTGCTAATGTGAACACTTTCTGTCAACAGATCTATTAAATAATTATTTTATGATCTACATTGTTCGAAAAAAGAGCACTTGGAAAGGAAAGAACAATAAGAAGGGATTAATAACAGTTACTGCATACATAATTTTCTTTTCAACTACTTGGTAATATTTTTGGTAGAATAACTTCTTTTGGTGCACCACTTTAATGACATAGATATTAAGATGTGAATAGACATTTCCCTTATCTGCATTGTTGTCTTTGGTCTACTATTTTTTGTGCTTGAGCTCTGTCATGTTTAGATATAAGTTATAGCATTTGCTGCTGCTGTTTGCCAGGCATAGTGCTACTAAATTTCACTTTACATTACTCTGTTAAGCCAGTTTTACTACTGATTTATTTTTCTTGTTTGCTGCTCATTGCCTTATATTAGTTGTAATATTGCTGCTTGCTTTGCCAATTTGCATTTTTTTGTCATTGCTATTTGTGTTAATTGTTTTGTGCTGCTGCATTTCCTCGTCCCTTAGTTTAGCATCTGAGCTCAGTAGATTTAAGTTAGCTTAAGATGGGGTAGGCCATATAAGAGAACAAGTTGTGATGAATTGGAAGAAATGCATTGAGATGCTATAAGAAAATGGTTTGGCCAAAAAAGTATTTTGAAAGAGGATATGAACAAAAAAAGTAGGGTTTAGGGACAACAGGTTAGGTAGGATTTTCTTGGAAATAAATGATGAGGTAAGACAATGGAAAATAAATAATGAGGTTAGAAATATGTGAACATATAAATACAGAAAGCATGCTTGGATAGGATTTTTTTGGTGGAAACAAATGTTGAAATAAGACGAAAGATCTATGGAATGAAGTTTTGGGTTGGACTGCAGTACCAAATATTACACTGAAAACAAACCCTGTCCTATATTTTTGTGTTATTACACTATGTGAACTTGTGTTTTTCCTGTCTGTATGTGTCTAGCTAATAAGATTTATGTTGTATAATTTTCTGATAATATGTTATTTACCTTGTAAATATGCTTAGACATTATTTATTCTGTTTTGTTTTAATGCTCATGTGTAAAGTTGATGTCTCAAAAGTTATTCTGATCTTTTATGTATTTATTTATGTCATAATTTCTGTAACACTGATGTATATGTTAGTTTAATTCTTTTGTAAAGTCTGTTACTACAAATGTTATCTGTACTGTTATGTTCTTTAATGATGTATTTTGTACCTTTGTTATTGTATTCTTATGTTATAAAATTGTAATTGACACCAGTTCATAAAATTAAGTATCATTTCACTGCACACATTTCTGTTGGCCATAGTATATGGACAATATGTGAGAAGTAGGGACTGATAGTGTTTGCACGTGTGTTAATAATTCAGCAAGGGACTGGATAACAGCATTGCTGGTTCTAAGGACAATTTAAAAAAAGAACTTTGTGAGTGCACAAGTGGTGGTTTATGGACTTGTTATATAGTACAAGACTCTTCGATGGTGGTTGTGCACCTGCACAGTCACAACAGATGGCCGCTGGCCGTTTCTACAAGGACTGCAGTGGGTCTGCACCTCTGGTGGCCCACCACTACAATAATCTCTACCAGGACTACAGTGGGTTTGCTCTGTGATGACCTACCTACCAGTTTTCTTCAAAACTGCGAATGACTCTGCTGTGGGTTTGCTCTGTTGTCGCCCATTACCTGTCTGCATGTCAAGAGTCAGCACTGTCTTTCCGTTGGAAGGACAACACTACTTCTTCAAGACTGCATGGAAATCCACTACTTCTGTGTGCATTTTCTTTTACTGCTCAGACTTTGAAAAAAAGAAACACTGCAATTTTACTGTGATGAATGATCAGGACTGTCTTTATGGACTGTGAGAAAATTTTAGCTTTTGACCAACATTGTATCAATAAGTGTTTGCATTTGATATCTTTGTTATTGTAATTATGAAAAATTTTATCAAATCATTATTGGCCACTGCCCAAAACAATTTGTAAAATTTTTTGTGGGGAGCATGGGGGCTATGTAAGTAGGCTGTTTATGTTTTCTTATTGGCAACGTTACGTAGCGCTCTGTATGAAAACCACTGGCTGCGCTGTGTGCAGTCTGTGGCTGGTTTGCATTGTTGTCTGCCATTGTAGTGTTGGGCAGCTGGATGTGAACAACGCATAGCGTTGCGCAGCTGGAGGTGAGCCGCCAGCAGTGGTGGATGTGGGGAGAGAAATGGCGGAGTTTTGAAATTTGTAAGACTGAATGTCATGAAATGCTATATATATTATGACTTTTGATGACTATTGAGGTAAATACATTGTTTGTTCTCTATTAAAATATTTCATTTGCTAACTATGCCTATCAGTAGTTAGTGCCTTCGGTAGTTTGAATCTTTTATTTAGCTGGCAGTAGTGGCGCTCGCTGTATTGCAGTAGTTCGAGTAACCAAGATTTTTGTGAGGTAAGTGATCTGTGAAACGTATAGGTTAATGTTAGTCAGGGCCATTCTTTTGTAGGGATTTTTGAAAGTCAGATTGCGTTGCGCTCAAAATATTGTGTGTCACTTTAAGCACAGTCATGTACAATTTTTCTAAGGGGACGTTTCAATATGGCTGCGACGCATCGTTCGAGGAAATCCTCACCATTAGACCGCTGCGGCTCTCTCCAGAAAACCCGCAGCCTGTGTAGGGCCGGACAAACAGCTAACACACACAAGGCTAGTCTGCAGACGGTGCATGAGGAGTCATGCTCTGACAGTCTGATAGTTCCGATAGTTCGGGTACAGATAGACTTTACGTTGATTTAGTTGGAAGAGATTCGGAAAACGATGGGGAAACCGAACAGCAGGAGCAGGTTATCGCTAATGTACCGACCGCGAACTCATTCTCAGTCCTGGAGAATGAAGACGCGGGAGTGCAAGGCGAAATGCAGACGGTTAGGCGCAAGAGGAAGGAGCGAGTACCGCCAATCATCGCCTGTATTGCAAAGGGAAGTTCGTTACTCCTCAGAGAGTTGCAAGCGGGGATATAGGGGAAATTGACGGCGGTATATCGCCCTAGGACAACCAAAATACAGGTGGATAATGTAGAGGACTATAGGAAGGTTAAATCGGAACTTGAAAAGAAAGAAATCGAGTTCCACACATACTCTATCGATCCCAAACAGGCTCTGAGAGTAGTATTAAAGCATCTACTCATCGATGCTGAAGAGGAGGAGGTAAAAAATGAGTTAACAGAGGAAGGGTTCATAGTACACTTGGTTCGCCAATTCTCAAAACCCACCCCGACTGAAGAAGTCAACCACAGCCGCAAGAAGGAGCGCAGCTTCTTGGCAGTGCTGGAAAACAACGAGGATGCTCAAAGGGTATTCAAACTGAGATACCTGCTAAGATTCCGAATAACAGTAGTACGATGCAATAAACCGGAAGGTCCTGGACAGTGCCACAGGTGTCAGAAACTTGCAACAACTGCAACGAGATGCGTTAAATGTGCAGGTCCCCACCTTACCAAGCTATGCAAGCATTAGAGACTGGCAACCCCAGTCTGTGCCAATTGTAACGGCCCCCATCCAGCTAACTACCACGGCTGTGAAGTGTACCAAAGATTGGTGCAAAACCAGAGGCATTGGAGAACTGCCCCAGCAACAACAGCAACAACAAACGCTTAAGTTCGCCAACAGCCAAACTTTGAATTGCGAGCAAGAGATTTCCCGGGTATGCTACCACACAGGGCAGCTATGCTCGCTCCCACTGACTACTCTGCGTCTGCGGTACCCCTGCGACTGTGAAGGAGACGACCCTTCCTCCAGTCCCATCAACACCTCCCCCACCCACACTACTTCACCCGCACCGCCAGTCCCGGAACAGGCAACTGTAACAACAAACGCAACTGCATCGCCGGCGCAGGAGCAGCCACAGGCGGGTCCAAGCGCGGACAGCGATCTTGGCATATCCTCAAAGATCCCACAGTTACAATCTTTCCTAGACCGGCACGCCATAGGTATAGCCTCCATTCAGGAGACACATCTAACGCCGACCGATCGATTGAGGGTGAGAAACTATTCCGTGCACAGGGTCAACAGGCAAGACCGCGCAGGCGGAGGAGTCGCCATTCTTGTGAAGCGGAGGATTTGTCACCAGACAATCGATATGCCAAACTTGGCCACGGTCGAGGCGGCCGGTATAGGATTAAAAGTCGGCAATCAGATAGTTAAAATAGTGTCAGCATAGTAATTTCGGCGTGGAGGACCTCAAGAGCTTGATCGGCATCAGTGAAAGAGTCATAACAGCAGGGAACATGAACTCTAAAAGTGTGGGCTGGGGGTGCAACAATACAAATGCTGGTGGTTGGAGATTGAGAAGGTTTATCGAGAGCAATCCCCAAGTGGGGATAATTGTTCCCAACGAGCCTACTCACGTCCCCTACAACCCTGAGCATGCACCAGACATCCTAGATGTCTTTTTGTGCAAGGACCTGCCTTGGAGAGCTGCGAAACAGTCCATTACGAGCTGGACTCTAGCCACAACCCGGTTATCTTGGAATGTGCGAATGTCGAAGACACAATCTGGATGGCAAACACAACGTATCAAACTAACTGGGAACAATATACCACCCAGGTAGGATAACAACTGGAGGACATCCCGCAAATGCGGAATGAAAGGGAGGTGGACACAGCAGTAGTGTATTTCACAAACGTCATCCAGATCTGTGCTCGAGAGACAAGCACCAGGATAGCCACCGAGCCTGGAGCCAGGGACCTGCCCCCTGATATCTGGGAAATGAAAGTCACTAAGCGGCGCATGAGGATGGACTATCACGATCCTGATGATGTCACTTGCTTAGGTGACTTGAAGCAGAAGGAAAGACTGATAGAGCACAGAGGCCTCTGCTGGGAAGAGAAACTCAGAGATCCAGAACAGGATATGATGCAAGTATGGAAAATCAATAGTAGTAGGACAACCTGCGTGTCACCTCACATTCCATTGTTGCCACATGTATCCAAGATGGCGTCGTGTAGACTCGGCAACAGCGCATGACATCATCCAAGATGGCGGATTTTGGCGGGAAGATAGGTCAATTGGGCTACCTTCACTAACCTAACCCTCCAGAAAAATTGGCGGGAAGTTCAAATTCCAACCGGATAATGCATCAAACCTAAGAAAAAGGCGGGAAAAAAGGACTTGACTTAATTTTTTAACCAGTTTCAAGCATGTGTGTTCACCACTGGGGCTGGACTCCAACTGGCTTATTTCATATCCGTGCCACCAGAGGGCGCTCTCCTGACGTCAGCTTATGACGCAAGTACAGTTATTCAAGATTGCTGCACCCAGTGTGTTCACTGTGAGCTCCAGAGCCCAACTGGCTTAGTTCATATAGGTGCCACCAGAGGGCGCTCTCCTAAAGTCAGATCATGACACAAGGACCGATATTCAAGATGACGGCACCCAGTGTGTTCACCGTGAGCTTCATAGCGCAACTGACTTAGTTCATATCGTGCCCACCAGAGAGCACTGCCGTGAAGTCGAGTGATGACACAAGATCGTCTGCTCCCTCTCACGCGCGCACGTTATAACCGGACAAGCGCCGCGCCACTGGCCCACGGACGTCCGACTGCTTACATCACACACCCTTGGCTGCCACCTCCATACAAGCGCCGGACATAGTCTTCTGTAAATATTCTAACGCCCACATCGCGCATCTAACCTATCAATTACTTAAGTACATAATTTCATTTCAATTTTAATCATATTCAGTTCACAATTTCAATATTCAATGATCAAATGAGAAGTTCTGCATTTTCCCACTATCAGTGCGGTGATCATTCATGACCTAGCACTCCCCCCCCCCCCACCCCCCCGCCCCTCAAATGCTGCACTCCTATTGGCCACGTGATTCGACTTCTTATAGGTATGAAAAGGTGTTCGCTATACTTTCAACTATTTTTCAAGGTCCAGACCGCCACCTCCTCCTAGGAACCGGCGCCAAGTTTGAATTCTGGCAGTAAAGAAAGGTCACTTGTGCTTTCGCTACCAATGTAAGAAAATTGTTGCAAACGAAGCTGACCACCACCACTAACCTAAGTGACCAGGCCACCACCTCTTCGTAGGGGCGGGTGGTAAAAGGACTCAGCCTGCACTTGGCTTTATTTATTTTGGGGCAATTTATTTAGCGATGGAGTATATTTGCCACAGAACACAGGCTGTGACATGTCCCACAGCATACAGACTTGCAAGCTACTCCTACATAACTCATGTATAAGGCTCTACACACACGCATGCTAACTGTAAACTGTCAAAAATAACGCATTGCACAGCCTACAGACATGCGAACCACTCGTAAATAATGCAATACATTTACGTCGAGAGAGCCAAACAACTCGTAAATTGTCTAAATAGTCTAAGATGGCGCCACATAGTGGGTTCACCACGAGACCCATACCCCAACTGGCTTACTAGATTTCTTCGCCGCCAGAGGACGCCACCGTGACACCAGCTGATGACACAAGTACAGTTATCCATGATTGCGGCAAACAGTATGTTCTCCACGAAGTCTAGTACTCAGTACCACCAGCAGTGGACTCTGTTGTCCGCTTCCTGATGTAAAGCAAGATGGTTAGGGAAATGGTGGCAAAACGACTCAGCCTGCTATGGGCTGCAGGGGAGAATAAAGATTGACTGCACTCTATCTATTTTCAAACAATTTATTTAGGCATGGAGTATATTTATCCCACTGTCACAAAACAGCCACACAGATGTGCCTGGGGTCATGTTGCACAGCCCACAGACGCGCAAACAACCCCTTATTTCAGTACACAATAGCAAACTGCCCCTGAATAATGCAGTACACATATCTGTAAACACGATCAGTACTCGTAAACTGTCCAAATAACGCATGACACAGCCTACAGGACTGCTCGCAAAATAACGCATCAGACGCGCGCAAGCACCCTCCACCACACCCTCTCCCCCGCAAAGTCACACGCCCGTCAGCTGTCAAGCCGCACACAGATCCTTGCTCGGCTTCCGGAAACATGAGGTGGTGACAGGTGCATTCATACTTCACAACCGTGAAATTCCTATCCAAATATGTGTTCTCCTTGAAACCGACGATGACGTGACCGAAGCTAATCCGCGCGCACCACAACACTCGCGAAGTGAGGCGGCCGCAGATCGGGACCCGTGCGCTCTGTCACAGTCCCCGAGCCGGCGTCGTCGAACACCGATGAAAGTTGCATTCCAAGCAGCGCTCACGCCAGTCTCATAAGCCCCATTGAAGGCATAATAGCACAGCGCGTGTTGACACACACACACATTTAACCATACTTAACTACTCAGCATGGCTCTCGCCTCGCCGCGAAACGGCTGCGTGACGACTCGCCATCTAAAGCGTTCTCAACGTTATTCTTACGTCACAACGCCCTAGTCAACCTCTCGGAAATTGTATAATGTCCCGGAAATAGTTAACGCTCGCTTTCTAGACGTCTCAGGTCGTGTGCACGGAAATTCTTCCCATAACAGAACGTGTTTACGGAAATAACATCGAATGCGCTCTTCCCAATGCTCCTAACATTGTACCCATCCACCTCTCAACATACACAAACGTTCATTTCTATATCCCACCACAATTAATCGAGCATTCTGATTGGCTCTTATCGAATTTACCCGCCGAATTAGTGATGCAGCCGGTATCGAAGCACGATTCACGTTTTCTTTCCGAGGCTTTCTGTGGTTATTTTGCACAGATCGCTAAATTGCACTGTCAGTTAAACACGCAAAGTTGCCTCCACATTATCAAATACGTACGAGATTCACAAGAATGTTGGAATAGAGGAAGATATTTACCTGTGTAACTAAAATTAAATATTACCATTGCTGCTACGTTCTGACATCGGACAATGTACAGTTCGTGTCTCCTCTTGACGACCGCGCCTCAGTATCTATAGCGCATATAATTTTCCGTAAAAAAATCGCTCACCGTTATCCAAGTACTCAGTCTGTACGTGCCTCACGATAGGACACACAGTCATCCTCTCTAGTCATCCCATAACATAAACAATAGTAACTTCACAATGCAATATATACATAGTTTATACAGTGTAAGCCACAATAACTTTAAAATACAATACATGCACATCTTACACAAACAGCGCAGTTATCTGTTATATCTGTACTGCACCCGAAAAAATTATGGTATGCCCACACTCACACTGCCTATATGTCACGATGCTCCCCCAGTCCTAGAGAAGCACTGTCATCCTGTACTTTCTTTCTACAGACGCTACACTCAACAGTAATAAACTATTTTACACTGATCACCATTTTGCACCGACAACTAAACATCGCAATGTTGTCTACAGGTCATCAAATATATACCAGACTCACAGGAATATTGGAGCATCAAACCGACCTCCAACCAGGGAATACATCACCGAGTACCGCCTCGATCTAGTAAATATTTGAATTGCATATTCATATCCCCCACCATACCAAATCATACCCTTTACATCAGTGAACCGAAGTCACTCTCAGAACTGATGTGCAAAGAGAGGCTCGTCTCCCCTCGGCACAAACGCGTTACTGTTTCTGCTGTCTTGCTCGCATTTCTACTGACATCTCCAGACTCGTCGATTACAACAACACCCATATTTTCGCTATAATATTATACCATTTTACCTGTACTTGTCGATATCAAGCACCAGGCACAATCACTCACGCAACATAATTCCGAACATATAGACTGGGAATTATTTCCTTACAAACCCGAAACATAAGCTAAGTGGAGCCTGCTCTAGACAGCTCAATTACTAGAAACAAACAGACGACGCAACCTCGTGATGAAATCGGTGAATTTTGAAGTCATTCTGGAACCGCGTGACCGCTACGGTCGCAGGTTCGAATCCTGCCTCGGGCATGGATGTGTGTGATGTCCTTAGGTTAGTTAGGTTTAATTAGTTCTAAGTTCTAGGCGACTGATGACCTCAGAAGTTAAGTCGCATAGTGCTCAGAGCCATTTTTGAAAGTCATTCGACTAAGGATCGCGGTATGTGAGCAGTATTTGCAACTCGCTCACGCTGCTAGATATTTATCCAGTATGTGTAACGTATGCTGTCTCGATACCATGTCGGAGGTTCCATTATATATCCACTAAGTTAAAGGTGATTACTGATCGACAAGGATCACAAACAGTAGTAAATCGTATGCTTATTGAGGTAGTCAGAAATGTACACTAGCTTTTGACATCTCTAGTGTTACACTATCCGCTAGAAATGATGACTATGACTTGGAATCAGGTCCTCCCATTCAGCCACATACCTGCGCTGGATCACAGCCATAAGTGAATCATATTTCTAGCGCTCTCATATTTCGAAACGAGTCCCCTTTCTCGAACCTATCTGCTACAGTAAAAATACAACATGGTCTTAGTCAGTCCCTACACATCTTCCAACTGCTTCCATTTCTACAGCTTTGCGCATGTGATCATTCCATTTCAACTCGGAACTGAGCAAAACTCGGGCAAAGCCGCATGCACCTCCTTCTGCAACCCGTCTAGAAACAGAGTAACTATCCACATTCGCAATCATACTCGCAATGTGATGTAAAAGGGGTGGTTCAGTTGTGATACTGAAATTGGGAGCCATGCTGACACATCACTGGTCGATGTTGAAATTAGTCTAAAAGTGTTGAAGTTGTTCACACTATCAACTATGATGCTTATTGTTAGAGTATATCGGTGCTGTCTTTTCCATCCCATTCGTCCGCTGACATGCTGTCGGTTACGAAATAATGATTGAGTAACAATGCTTGTTTGAGTTGGAGGGAGAGTTTTGGCGGCTGGGCCATACCATAGCACCGAAAGAATGATCGTGTACATGAATGCAGTACGATGATTGAGTCGAAACGGAACGTAGAGTTATCATCTATTCCGTCTGTGTGAGAGATGAGTCTAAATGTAGAGCTCGTGAATCACCTTCGGGCTGAAATTTGGAGACTACACAACGTGAGCAAACTCTTCTGGTTTCCTTACGTTGAAGCTATCTTTTATTTAAAATCATCCAATGTGTGGCATGTTATGGTATCAGCCCTAAGAATATGATTTACGCCATGCAACGTCTAGTTTCCTGCGAAAGCCCTTGTATCAGAACCTCTTAATGTCAGTTTAGAACCTGGCGCAGGCCTCGAAGTCGTGCAGAAAAACGAAATGTTTGGCACAGTACAAAGCGTTTTAGAAAAGAGTGTTTCAGACAACTAAACAGGGCCCCAGCGGGCGTTTCTTGCGATTTACAGTATAGTACGTGGGATACGATCATTTTCCTAGAGTAGAGGTGATGAAACTTTAAACTACCCTCTGTTGTGTATCAATCCGTGTGTATTTAATAGGTTCGTTCCACACAGGGAGCACTTGCAGCAGCAGTTTGACAGGTAAATTCATTGCGCGACGAAGTATGCCGTTAGGAATGCTTGGAGAGCTGCACGCTGTGCTATTCTGGGAAGCATTGCGAAATCTCTCTCTCTCTCTCTCTCTCTCTCTATCCGCCTCTCTCTCCGCAGCTGAACCCTCAACGCAGCTTTGAGTCATCGCGCGAGTAACGGCGTCTATGTGATTCTACATCAGATGAAGATATTTGAGCTTCTATAGTTGTTAATTTTTCTCTGTTGTGGGAGTATAGAATAACGGTGATAGCATGTTGAGCTGGTACATTTGAACGGACGTGGATCTGTAGTACTAGTTAGGGAACGCACCACAATGTGCGCATTTCCGCCGAATGGTCAAAACACGGTCCTATCTCACTAACTCAGTTCA
This sequence comes from Schistocerca americana, assembly GCF_021461395.2. Classification (NCBI taxonomy): domain Eukaryota; kingdom Metazoa; phylum Arthropoda; class Insecta; order Orthoptera; family Acrididae; genus Schistocerca; species Schistocerca americana. The sequence goes on along the minus strand of NC_060130.1, from coordinate 651,147,305 downwards.
CTCTGTTTCTAGACGGTTTGCAGAAGGAGGTGCATGTGGCTTTGCCCGAGTTCTGCTCAGTTCTGACTTAAAATGGAATGATCACATGCGCAAAGCTGTTGAAATGGAAGCAGTTGGAAGATGTGTAGGGACTGACTAAGACCATGTTGTATTTTTACTGTAGCAGATAGGTTCGAGAAAGGGGGTTCGTTTCGAGATATGAGAGCGCCAGAAATATGATTCACTTATGGCTGTGATCCAGCGCTGGTATGTGGCTGAATGGGAGGGCCTGACTCCAAATCATAGTCATCATTTCTAGCGGATAGTGTAACACTAGAGATGTGAAAAGCTAGTGTACATTTCTTACTACCTCAATAAGCATACGATTTACTACTGTTTGTGATCCTTGTCGATCAGTAATCACCTTTAACTTAGTGGATATATAATGGAACCTCCGACATGGTATCGAGACAGCATACGTTACACATACTGGATAAATACCTAGCAGCGTGAGGGAGTTGCAAATACTGGTCACATACCGCGATCCTTAGTCGAATGACTTTCAAAATTCACCGATTTTATCACGAGGTTGCATCGTCTTTTTTGTTTCTAGTTATTGAGCTGTCTAGAGCAGGCTCCACTTAGCTGAAGTTTCGGGTTTGTGAAGAAATAATTCCCAGTCTACATGTTTGGAATAATGTTGCGTGAGTGATTGTGCCTGGTGCTTGATATCGAGAAGTGCAGCTAAAATGGTCTAATATTATAGCGGAAATATGGGTGTTGTAATCGACGAGTCTGGAGATGTCAGTAGAAATGCGAGCAAGAAAGCAGAAACAATAACGCGTTTGTGCCGAGGGGAGACGAGGCTCTCCTTGCACATCAGTTCTGAGAGTGACTTCGGTTCACTGATGTAAAGGGTATGATTTGGTATGGTGGGGGATATGAATTGCATGTTTACTGGATCGAGACGGTACTCGGTGATGTATTCCCTGGTTGGAGGTCGGTTTGATGCTCCAATATTCCTGCGAGTCTGGTATGTATTTGATGACCTGTAGACAACATTGCGATGTTTAGTTGTCGGTGCAAAATGGTGATCAGTGTAAAATAGTTTATTACTGTTGAGTGTAGCGTCTGTAGAAAGAAAGTACAGGATGACAGTGCTTCTCTAGGACTGCTGGAGCATCGTGACATATAGGCAGTGTGAGTGTGGGCATACCATAATTTTTTCGGGTGCAGTACAGATATAACAGATAACTGCGCTGTTTGTGTAAGATGTGCATGTATTGTATTTTAAAGTTATTGTGGCTTACACTGTATAAACTACACTCCTGGAAATTGAAATAAGAACACCGTGAATTCATTGTCCCAGGAAGGGGAAACTTTATTGACACATTCCTGGGGTCAGATACATCACATGATCACACTGACAGAACCACAGCCACATAGACACAGGCAACAGAGCATGCACAATGTCGGCACTAGTACAGTGTATACCCACCTTTCGCAGCAATGCAGGCTGCTATTCTCCCATGGAAACGATCGTAGAGATGCTGGATGTAGTCCTGTGGAACGGCTTGCCATGCCATTTCCACCTGGCGCCTCAGTTGGACCAGCGTTCGTGCTGGACGTGCAGACCGCGTGAGACGACGCTTCATCCAGTCCCAAACATGCTCAATGGGGACAGATCCGGAGATCTTGCTGGCCAGGGTAGTTGACTTACACCTTCTAGAGCACGTTGGGTGGCACGGGATACATGCGGACGTGCATTGTCCTGTTGGAACAGCAAGTTCCCTTGCCGGTCTAGGAATGGTAGAACGATGGGTTCGATGACGGTTTGGATGTACCGTGCACTATTCAGTGTCCCCTCGACGATCACCAGTGGTGTACGGCCAGTGTAGGAGATCGCTCCCCACACCATGATGCCGGGTGTTGGCCCTGTGTGCCTCGGTCGTATGCAGTCCTGATTGTGGCGCTCACCTGCACGGCGCCAAACACGCATACGACCATCATTGGCACCAAGGCAGAAGCGACTCTCATCGCTGAAGACGACACGTCTCCATTCGTCCCTCCATTCACGCCTGTCGCGACGCCACTGGAGGCGGGCTGCACGATGTTGGGGCGTGAGCGGAAGACGGCCTAACGGTGTGTGGGACCGTAGCCCAGCTTCATGGAGACGGTTGCGAATGGTCCTCGCCGATACCCCAGGAGCAACAGTGTCCCTAATTTGCTGGGAAGTGGCGGTGCGGTCTCCTACGGCACTGCGTAGGATCCTACGGTCTTGGCGTGCATCCGTGCGTCGCTGCGGTCCGGTCCCAGGTCGACGGGCACGTGCACCTTCCGCCGACCACTGGCGACAACATCGATGTACTGTGGAGACCTCACGCCCCACGTGTTGAGCAATTCGGCGGTACGTCCACCCGGCCTTCCGCATGCCCACTACACGCCCTCGCTCAAAGTCCGTCAACTGCACATAGGGTTCACGTCCACGCTGTCGCGGCATGCTACCAGTGTTAAAGACTGCGATGGAGCTCCGTATGCCACGGCAAACTGGCTGACACTGACGGCGGCGGTGCACAAATGCTGCGCAGCTAGCGCCATTCGACGGCCCACACCGCGGTTCCCGGTGTGTCCGCTGTGCCGTGCGTGTGATCATTGCTTGTACAGCCCTCTCGCAGTGTTCGGAGCAAGTATGGTGGGTCTGACACACCGGTGTCAATGTGTTCTTTTTTCCATTTTCAGGAGTGTATGTGTATATTGCATTGTGAAGTTACTATTGTTTATGTTATGGGATGACTAGAGAGGATGACTGTGTGTCCTATCGTGAGGCACGTATAGACTGAGTACTTGGATAACGGTGAGCGATTTTTTTACGGAAAATTATATGCGCTATAGATACTGAGGCGCGGTCGTCAAGAGGAGATACGAACTGTACATTGTCCGATGTCAGAACGTAGCAGCAATGGTAATATTAAATTTTAGTTACACAGGTAAATATCATCCTCTATTCCAACATTCTTGTGAATCTCGTACGTATTTGATAATGTGGAGGCAACTTTGCGTGTTTAACTGACAGTGCAATTTAGCGATCTGTGCAAAATAACCACAGAAAGCCTCGGAAAGAAAACGTGAATGGTGCTTCGATACCGGCTGCATCACTAATTCAGCGGGTAAATTCGATAAGAGCCAATCAGAATGCTCGATTAATTGTGGTGGGATATAGGAGGGAACGTTTGTGTATGTTGAGAGGTGGAAGGGTACAATGTTAGGAGCGTTGGGAAGAGCGCATTCGATATTATTTCCGTAAACAGGTTCTGTTATGGGAAGAATTTCCGTGCACACGACCTGAGACGTCTAGAAAGCGAGCGTTAACTATTTCCGGGACATTATACAATTTCCGAGAGGTTGACTAGGGTGTTATTTTTCTACAATGCGTTGTGACGTAAGAATAACGTTGAGAACGTTTTAGATGGCGAGTCGTCACGCAGACGTTTCGCGGCGCTGGCGAGAGCCATGCTGGGTAGTAAGTATGGTTAAATGTGTGTGTGTGTGTCAACACGCGCTGTGCTATTATGCCTTCAATGGCAGAGACAAGTGGCACCTGGAGATGCCTGGCATATGAGACTGGCGTTAGCGCTGCTTGGAATGCAACTTTCGTCGGTGTTCGACGACACCGGCTCGGGGACTTCTGACAGAGCGCGCGGGACCCGAGCTGCTTCCCCTCACTTCGCGAGTGTTGTGGCGCGCGCGGACTAGCTTCGCTCACTTCATCGTCGGCCTCTAGGTGAACACGCATTTGGATAGGAATTTCACCGGTGTGAAGTGTGAATGCGGCTGTCGCCACCTCATGTTTGCAGAAACCGAGCAGGGACCTGTGCGCGGTTTGGCAGCTGACGAGCGAGTTACTTTGAGGGGGACAGGGTGTGGTGGAGGGTGCTTGCGTGCATCTGTTATGTTATTTTGCGAGCAGTCCTGTAGGCTGTGCCATGCGTTATTTGGACAGTTTACGAGTACTGATCGTGTTTGCAGATATGTGTACTGAATTATTCGGGAGCAGATTGCTATTGTGTACTGAAATTAGCAGTTGTTTGCGCGTCTGTGGGCTGTGTAACATTACCCCAGGCACATCTGGGTTGCTGTTTTGTGACAGTGGGATAAATATACTCCATGCCTTAATAAAATGTTTGAACATCAATAGAGTGCAGTCAATCTTTACTCTCCACAGCAGCCCAGAACAGGCTGAGTCGTTTTGCCACCATTTCCCTAACCATCTTGCTTTACATCAGGAAGCGGACAACAGCGTCCTCTGCTGGTGGTACTGAGTACTAGACTTCGTGGAGAACATTCTGTTTGCCGCCATCATGGATAACTGTACTTGTGTCATCAGCTGGTGTCACGGTGGCGTCCTCTGTCGGCGACGAATTGTACTAAGCCAATTGGGGTCTGGAGCTCGTGGTGAACCCCCTAGATGGCGTCATGTTAGATTACGGTACTTGCGTCATCACCTGACTCCACTACAGCGTCCTGTAATGGCATCGATATGAGCCAAGTCAATTGGGCTACGGACTCAGTGGCGAATACACTTGGTGGTGGTGCTGTCTCTAATTGTTTAGATAAAGACTGATGTATGATTTCGAAAGTTGACTATTAGCATGCATTTTTGCAGTGTCTTTTACATGGATTATTTATTATTTAGACAATGTACGAGTTGTTATGGTTCAAATGGCTCTGAGCACTATGGGACTCAACATCTATGGTCATCAGTGCCCTAGAACTTAGAACTACTTAAACCTAACTAACCTAAGGACATCCAACAACACCCAGTCATCACGAGGCAGAGAAAATCCCAGACCCCGCCGGGAATCGAACCCGGGAACCCGGGCGCGGGAAGCGAGAACGTTACCGCACGACCACGAGCTGCGGACCGAGAGTTGTTATGCTCTCTCGATGTAAATGTATTGCATTATTTACGAGTGGTTCGCATGTCTGTAGGCTGTGCAACGCGTTATTTTTGACGGTTTACAATTAGCCAGCGTGTGTATAGAGCTTTATAAATGAGTTATGTAGGAGTAGTTTGCAGGTCTGTATGCTGTGGGACATGTCAGAGCGTGTGTTCTGTGATAAATATACTCCATCGCTAAGTAAATTGCCCCAAAATAAATAAAATACAATGCTTCCTCTCTCCATCAGCCTAGTGCAGGCTGAATCCTTTTACCACCCGCCCCTAGGAACAGGTGGTGGCCTGGTCACTTAGGTTAGTGGTGGTGGTGAGCTTCGTTTGCAACAATTTTCTTACATTGGTAGCGAAAGCACAAGTGACCTTCCTTTACTGCCAGATTTCAAACTTGACGCCGGTTCCTAGGAGGAGGTGGCGGTCTGGACCTTGAAAAGTAGTTGAAAGTATAGTGAACACATTTTCATACCTATAATAAGTCGAATCACGTGGCCAATAGGAGTGCAGCATTCTAGGGATGGGGGGGTTGCTGGTGCTAGATCATGAATGAACACTGCGCTGATAGTGGAAAAATGTAGAACTTCACATTTGATCATTGAATATTGAAATTGTAAATTGAATATGATTAAAATTAAAATGGAATTAAGTACTTATATAATTGATAGGTTTGATGCGCAATGTGGGTGTTAGAATATTTACAGAAGACTATGTCCGGCACGTGTATGGAGGTGGTGGCCGAGATAACTGCGTGACGTAAGCAGTCGGACGCCCAAGAGCTGGTGGCTTGCCGTGTGTCCGGTTATAATTCACGAGCGTAAGAGAGAGCAGACGATCTTGTGTCATCATACGACTTCACGGTAGGACCCTCTGGTGGGCACGATATGAACTAAGCCAGTTGGATTCCAGACCCAGTGGCGAACAAACATGCTTGATACTGGTTAAGTAATAAAGACAAGTCCTTTTTCTCCGCTTTTTTCTTAGGTGTGACACATTATCCTGTTGGACTTTGAACTTCCTGCCAATTTTTCTGGAGGCTTAGGTTAGTGGAGGTAGCCCAGTTGACCTGTCTTCCCGCTAAAATCCATCACCTTGGATGGTGTCGCGCTGTTGCCTAGTCTACACGACGTTATCTTGGATGACGTCATCGCCACCATCTTGGATACATCTGGGAACAATGGAATGTGGGCTGACACACCGGTTGTCCTACTACTATCACGAAAGCGCAGAAGGCTACTCTCAGGGTAGGCACGACACTCCAAGGCCCAATTGGGCTAGTATATGATGACGAGAATAAGGCAGAAATGCTGGCGATATCGCTGCCCTTGTAACACTAACCAAAACGGCCTTGCTGTGCTGGTACTGCGAATGGCTGAAAGCAAGGGGAACCTACAGCTGTAATTTATCCCGATGGCATGGAGCTTTACTGTACGGTTAAATGATGATGGCGTCCTCTTGGGTAAAATGTTCCGGAGGTAAAATAGTCCCCCATTCCGATCTCCGGGTGGGGACTACTCAAGAGGACGTCGCTATCAGGAAAAAGAAAACTGAAGTTCTACGGATCGGAGCGTGGAACTTCAGATCCCTTAATCGGGCCTGTAGGTTAGAAAATCTAAAAAGGGAAATGGATAGGTTAAAGTTAGATATAGTGGGAATTAGTGAAGTTCGGTGGCAGGAGGAACAAGACTTTTGGTCAGGTGAATACAGGGTTATAAATACAAAATCAAATAGGGGTAATGCAGGAGTAGGTTTAATAATGACTAAAAAAATGAGTGCAGGTAAGCTACTACAAACAGCATAGTGAACGCATTATTGTGACCAAAATAGACACGAAGCCCACACCTACTACAGTAGTACAAGTTTATATGCCAACTAGCTCTGCAGATGAGAAAGAAATTGATGAAATGTATGATGAGATAAAAGAAATGATTCAGGTAGTGAAGGGAGACGAAAATTTATTAGTCATGGACGACTGGAATTCGAGAGTGGGAAATGGGGAGAAGGAAACAGTAGGTGAATATGGATTGGGGGTAAGAAATGAAAGAGGAAGCCGTCTGGTACAATTTTGCACAGAGCATAACTTAATCATATCTAACACTTGGTTCAAGAATCATGAAAGAAAGCTGTATACATGGAAAAATCCTGGAGATACTAGAAGGTATCAGATAGATTATATAATGGTAAGACAGAGATTTAGGAACCAGATTTTAAATTGTAAGACATTGCTAGGGGCAGATGTGGACTCTGACGACAATCTATTGGTTATGAACTGTAGATTAAAACTAAAGGAACTGCAAAAATTTGGGAATTTAAGGAGATGGGACCTGGATAAACTGACTAAACCAGAGGTTGTACAGAGTTTCAGGGAGGACATAAGGGAACAATTGACAGGAATGGGGGAAAGAAATGCAGTAGAAGAAGAATGGGTAGCTCTGAGGGATGAAGTAGTGAAGGCATCAGAGGATCAAGTAGGTAAAAAGACGAGGGCTAGTAGAAACCCTTGGGTAACAGAAGAAATACTGAATTTAATTGATGAATGGAGAAAATATAAAAATGCAGTAAATGAAGCAGGCAAAATGGAATACAAACGCCTCAAAACTGAGATCGACAGGAAGTGCAAAATGGCTAAGCAGGGATGCCTCGAGGACAAATGTAAGGATGTAGAGGCTTATCTCACTAGTAGTAAGATAGATACTGTCTACAGGAAAATTAAAGAGACCTTTGGAGAAAAGAGAGCCACTTGTATAAATATAAAAAGCTCAGATGGAAACCCAGTTCTAAGCAAAGAAGGGAAAGCAGAAAGGTGGAAGGAGTATATAGAGGGTCTATACAAGGGTGATGTACTTAAGGACAATATTATGGAAATGGAAGGGGATGTAGATGAAGATGAAATGGGAGATATGATACTGCGTGAAGAGTTTGACAGAGCACGTCGAAACAAGGCCCCAGGAGTAGACAACATTCCATTAGAACTACTTACGGCCTTGGGAGAGCCAGCCTGACAAAACTCTACCATCTGGTGAACAAGATGTATGAGACAGGCGTAATACCCTCAGACATCAAGAAGAATTTAATAATTCCAATCCCAAAGAAAGCAGGTGTTGACAGATGTGAAAATTACCGACCTATCAGTGTGATAAGTCACAGCTGCAAAATACTAACACGAATTCTTTACAGACGAATGGAAAAACTGGTAGAAGCCGACCTTGGGGAAGATCAGTTAGGATTCCGTAGAAATACTGGAACACGTGAGACAATACTGACCCTACTACTTATCTTAGAAGAAAGATTAAGGAAAATCAAACTTACGTTTCTAGCATTTGTAGACTTAGAGAAAACTTTTGACAGTTTTGACTGGAATACCCTCTTTCAAATTATAAAGGTGGCAGGGGTAAAATACAGGGAGCGAAAGGCTATTTATAATTTGTACAGAAACTAGATGGCAGTTAAAAGCGTCGAGGGGCACAAAAGGGAAGCAGTGGTTGGGAAGGGAGTGAGACAGGGTTGTAGCCTCTCCCCGATGTTATTCAATCTGTATATTGAGCAAGCAGTAAAGGAAACAAAAGAAAAATTCGGAGTAGGTATTAAAATCCATGGTGAAGAAATAAAAACTTTGAGGTTCGCCGATGACATTGTAATTCTGTCATAGACAGCAAAGGACTTGGAAGAGCAGTTGAACGGAATGGACAGTGTCTTCAAAGGTGGATATAAGCTCAACATCAACAAAAGCAAAACGAGGATAATGGAATGTAGTCGAATTAAGTGGGGTGATGCTGAGGGAATTAGATTAGGAAATGAGACACTTAAAGTAGTAAAGGAGTTTTGCTATTTGGGGAGCAAAATAACTGATGATGGTCGAAGTAGAGAAGATATAAAATGTAGACTGGCAATAGGAAGGAAAGCGTTTCTGAAGAAGAGGAATTTGTTAACATCGAATATAGATTTAAGTGTCAGGAAGTCGTTTCTGAGAGTATTTATATGGAGTGTAGCCATGTTTGGAAGTGAAACATGGACGATAAATAGTTTGGACAAGACGAGAATAGAAGCTTTTGAAATGTGGTGCTACAGAAGAATGCTGAAGATTAGATGGGTAGATCACATAGCTAATGAGGAGGTATTGAATAGAATTAGGGAGAAGAGGAGTTTGTGGCACAACTTGACAAGAAGAAGGTACCGGTTGGTAGGACATGTTCTGAGACATCAAGGGATCACCTCCACAGCGTGGAGGGTAAAAATCGTAGAGGGAGACCAAGAGATGAATACACTAAGCAGATTCAGAAGGATGTAAGTTGCAGTAAGTACTGGGAGATGAAGAAGCTTGCACAGGATAGGGTAGCATGGAGAGCTGCATCAAACCAGTCTCAGGACTGAAGACCACAACAACAACAACAACAACAACAACAACAAAGTTAAATGAGCGCTGAAAAATCTGCAGTTGAGATACCAGAAATAATCAAGCATATGGCTTCTTGCTAGAGATGAACCTTTCTTTCTGTTTGTTTGGCTCATTAATTTCAGAAACATTCTAGACAGAGAACTGGAGGTAATGGACTTGTATCACTACTGAAATAAGTCCTTCATATAATAAACGGACGAGTGGCTCAAATGAGGCACGAGAGGCCAGATACGGAATGTACCCCTGTTTCCGATCGACTTGTGTGTGCCTACATCAGACACTTAGGGAATTATAAATTCCATGGTCCTGACAAGGTCTGTGTCCCATCCCTGAAACACCTTCCTCACCACACTATACAACCAGTGCCTTTCCCTAACCTACTTCCCAAAAGCCTAAGAAACTGCTCAGGTTGTAACCCTACCTAAACTCAATAAGAACCTTATCCTTCCCCAAAGGTATTTACCCATCTCACTCCTGTGCTTTCTAGGGAAAGTACTGGAGTGCCTGATCTTTTGCGCCCTATCCAAATTCCTACGAGACAATAACACAATCTTCCCTGAGCAGTTTGGATTCCGCCCTGGACACATCACCATCCATGAATCCCTGCGTGTGGTGGAACACATATGCAGGGCAAGAGACCGGAAACACAGCACTGGAGCAGTGTTTCTCGATATCGAGAAGGCATTCGACAAAGCCTGGCATTATGGCTTAATATACAAGTTATTCCAGTTAGGCATTCCAGTACGTATCATCAACATGATTGACTCATTCCTGACAGGGAGGCAGTACCATGTCAGGTGTGGCAAACATATAAGTGTGATCAATGATGCTGTGGCAGGAGTTCTGCAGACCTCAGTTCTTGGCCACATATTATACTCACTATACACCAACTACATGCCAAAGTTGGCAGGTGGTGAGATAGCACTGTATGCCAAAGCGCTGTATGCCAATGACACGGCGGTTTACAGGAGTAGCAGCAACCTCAATTTAATAGCAAGAAAGCTACAGGAGCACTTGGACGCAATCGTAAAATGGTGCAACATTTGGAAAATAAAGATCAACCCTGATAAGTCTGTAGGAGTTATGTTAACGAGGAAGTTGCCACCCCCCCCCCTCCCAAATAGACAGATTTCTGTAGCTGGCAAAGAAATAGATTGGAGTAACTCAGCTACATATATTGGCCTTGTACTAGATGTGGTGTCACCGCCAGACACCACACTTGCTAGAAGGGAGCCTTTAAATCGGCCGCGGTCCGCTAGTATACGTCAGACCCGCGTGTCGCCACTATCAGTGATTGCAGACCGAGCGCCGCTACACGGCAGGTCTAGTCTAGAGAGACTCCCTAGCACTCACCCAGTTGTACAGCCGATTTTGCTAGCGATGGTTCACTGCCTACATACGCTCTCATTTGCAGAGACGATAGTTTAGCATAGTCTTCAGCTACGTCATTTGCTACGACCTAGCAAAGTGCCATATTCAGTAATTAGAATGAATTTTGAACAGACAATAATGTGAATCATGTACCATCAAGAGCGACATTCATTATTAGTGGATTAAAGTTAAGTATCAAACTAATTACGTCCGCTTTCTGAATTCTAATTCCTTGTCATGTTCCAGACCTCACGTCAGTATAATTCTTCCCTCCTCACGGCAGCCTGCATGAGCTAAAACTCGCGCATTTCGGCCTCCATTGGTAACATGGTGTTGGCTCTTCTGCCAACACAACATTGGCGACGAGTGTAAAAACTGTGTTCTTATCTATACTGCCCTGATTTAGTTGTATAATGGCTCGCCACAATCTCCAGATGTAGTGTCCGAATTTTATCGCTTACAGAATCAGCAGACGCAGACATTACTGGATGCCCTTGGACAGCTCGTCCAGGGTCAAAGTGCAATGCAAAACGATGCGGCAGCCGCTGCTTCACCACTAATGCAGCTACAACATGCAGTTGCACCACCCTTCAGACCTTTTGATGCTGCACTGAAAAGCTGGACAGAGTGGTCATGCCAATTTGGATTCCATCTCGCCACCTACGGAATTCAAGGTGACGAGCAGCAGTCTTTTCTTATGTCGTTCGTCGGTGTGCAAACCTACCATGTGATAGTCAAATTATTTCTCCGACGTGACGTAGCAACTCTGTCCTACAACAAAATTTTGTCTGCATTAGATGCATATTTCAAACAATCAGTCAATGTAGTTGCAAAACGGTATACCTTCTTTTGTACAAAACGTATGGCAGGTCAGACTAATTGGGAGTGGGTTGCAACCTTGCAAAGCCTTACTAGGGATTGTGCTTTTGAGTGTCAATGTGGATTCCCATATTGAGATACTATGGTACATGATGCAATTGCACAGAACGTTTCTTATGTTCGTATAAGGGAACTGATTTTGAAACTAGTCAATCCCTCCCTTCAACAAGTGATGGGCATATTGGATCGGCAGGACACAATTGAATTTCCTCAGGAATCGTTTGAAACTTCGCCAGCCATGTGTCAGGTTAACCAGCCCACCGGGCGAGCTGCACGGCGCAGTAAACAGCCCTCGCGCCCTGCCGCGCCACTGCCGCCACGCTCTCAGCCACGTGTGCCACGCCGGCAAGCAAATGCAGTGCTCAAATCATGCCCGCGGTGCGCTACTAAACATTCGCGTGAGAATTGCCCATCACGCCAAGATATTTGCTTTTACCGTAATAAAAAAGGACATGTTCAGAGTGTTTGCCAGAAAAAGCTCAGATCAGAAACTCAAAACCATTCCAGGCCCTTTGCTTCGCGCCCAGGGAAATTTATGTTGTTCATTCCACTCCGCCCAGTGCCACTCTCTCTAACAGTGACTGTGTTCGTCCCACAAATAGTGTGCGTCGACATCGCCAGAACTCCCAAGTGATTTTGTACCAGTGTCAGTTCACATTGTGCGAGACAGTCGCTCTTGTCGTCAGCAGGACAATAAACTATTTGTAGACTTGGACATTAACAGCAAAGTGATACCATTCCAGCTCGATACCAGAGCTGCAGTTTCACTGATCAATCAAGACAGCTGGGCACACCTCCGTTGCGTGCTGCAAATGTTAAGTTAACTAGCTATTCAGGTCAAGAGATACCTGTGTTAGGACAGTGCAGCCTTCTTGCAACATACAAAGGACAAACAAAACTTGAGTCATTTTACGTCCTTCATCCTTCCTCTGCAGCGAACTTGTTTGGTTTCGATTTATTTCAGTTGTTTAACTTGTCTATAGTAAATCAGGTCCTATCAGTGAACCAGACTGCACCTTCAGACAGTGTTTCTTGTCTATGTGAAGAATTTGCAGACATTTTTGCACCAGGCTTCAGTTGCGCTAAGAACTATAAAGCACATTTGGAACTGAAAGTAAACACGCAACTGAAATTTTTCAGAGCGTGCAATGTTCCCCATGCATTGTGTGATGAGGTCACAAAAATATATCACGATTTGGAATCACAAGGTGTAATTCAACGTGTGCAGGCTTCTCTCTGGGTATCACCCTTATTAATTTTGCCAAAACCTTTGGGAAAATTGAGACTTTGTGTGGACTTCAAGGCAACAGTGAATCCAAAACTAGTGATTACAACTTTTCCTTTACCCCACCTGGAAGATCTTTTTGACAAACTGTGCCCGGGCAAATATTTTTCGAAGTTGGACCTAGCTGATGCGTACTTGCAAATACCGGTGGACGAACAATCCTAGGGCGTTTTGGTGGTTAACACTCATCTTGGTTTGTATCAATTCAAACCACTGCCATTTGGGTGTGCATCCGCCCCTGCTTTGTTTCAGCAATATCTAGAAACTGTTTGTGCGTCGGTCCCTACAGCAGCAAACTATATGGACGATATTGTGATCTCCGGAAAGACAGAAGAAGAACATGTAGCCAATCTCAGAACATTGTTTCAGGTCTTGCGACAAAATGGTCTTAGCTTATGGAAGGACAAATGTGTGTTTTTTGCTCGTGACTTGCCATACCTGGGACGTATACTCAATGCGTAAGGCATACATCCCCGTCCCATGCACCTCCGTGCCATACAAGACTTGCCTTCGCTGCAGAATTTAAAGCAGCTACAGAGTGTGCTGGGAAAAATAAACTATTATCACAGATATGTGCCGCATGCCTCTTTCATTTCAGCTCCGCTTCATCGCTTACGCCATCAATGTGTTCCGTTCGTCTGGACGACGGAATGCGAATGCGCCTTTCGCCGGTTGAAATCGGCGTTGCTTTCCAATACTTGCCTTACGCCATTCGATCCCCGGAAGCCCCTTTTGTTTATGGTGGATGCATCGGATTTGGGGATCGGTGCCGTGCTTGCGCACAAAGATGGCTCGCACGATCGCCCTATTGCCTTTGCGTCGAAATTGCTCTCGTCTGCGCAAAGAAATTATTCACAGATCGAGAAAGAAGCATTGGCTCTTGTATTTGGTGTTACAAAGTTTCATGACTTCTTGTATGGTCGTCACTTTACCGTAATCACAGACCACAAACCTTTAACATCGCTTTTTCATCTGAATAAGCCTGTACCTCCACGTACAGCGCAGAAATTCATTCGATGGTCTATTTTCCTCTCGCAGTACCGCTATGATGTATCGGTCCACTGCTAAGCACGGAAACGCCGATGCGTTGTTCCGTTTGCCTGTTGCTGAGGATAGGGTATTCGATTCTTCCGAACTTGCTTGCATGTTCATTGATTCGGAAACCGATGAAGTGGTCGAATCGTTTCCGATTGATTTTCGTCGTGTAGCTACAGCCACAACTGCCGACCCTGTCCTTGTTACCGTTCTGCGTTTTGTTGCTATGCAATGGCCCTTGTCAAAGTCATGGATCGGGGACCCGTTGGTTCGCCGATTTTCTGCTCACAAGGAGAGACTTTTTGTTCGACGTGGTGTTTTGCTTTTGCGTTCTGATAATGATCAGTCTAGGGTCGTGTTCCCACGTTCGTTACAGTCCGCTGTCTTAAAGCTTCTCCACCAAGGACATGGGGGTATAGTGAGAACGAAACAACTTGCTTGTCAACACTGTACTAGGTTCGGAATCGATGCCGCGATTATGAATATGTGCTCTTCTTGCATGGTGTGTGCCGAACAACAATCAGCACCACCGCGGAAATTGCATGGCCAAAAGCTACTTTCCCTTGGCAACGCTTACACATCGATTTTGCTGGTCCATTCTGGAATGCTCGATGGTTGGTTGTGATAGACTCCTTCAGTAATTTTCCTTTTGTTGTCCGGATGTCTTCCACGACATCGTCTGCCACAATCCAAGAGTTATCTGCTATCTATTGCATTGAAGGTCTTCCACAGACAATTGTTTCCGACAATGGCCCACAATTCATGTCTGCAGAATTTCAGTCCTTCTGCAAGGCCAATGGTATTCGACATCTGAGGTCTACGCCGTTTTCGCCACAGTCAAATGGCGCCGCTGAACGATTGGTCAGGACTTTCCCAGATGTTGAAGTTGAAAGAGTCGCATTCTTGGGAGGACGCATTATTGCTCTTTTTGTCCTCGTATCACTCTCAGCCCCGAGATGGTCGCTCGCCGGCTGAGTTACTCCACGGTCGCCATCATCGCACCTTGATGTCTGTGCTACATCCGCCGCATCAGGTTCCTGTGCAGCGGCAGACACCAGCTTTTGCCCCAGGCGACGTTGTCTGCTACGGCCAATATCGAAGTTCACGGCGTTGGCTCGAAGGGCGCATTCGCTGCCTCAGCCGCGCTATGTATCCGGTTTTGGGGGCTTCTGGTGAGGTGCGCCGGCATCTCAATCAGCTGCGCCTCTGTCGTTGCACGGGATCTGCCGTTCGCCGTCTGCTTTCAGCGTCGGTGTCGACCGGTTAGTGCCCCGGGGACCCATCTACTTGCTCGCCTCGGCCCCAGGTGTTACCGACGCTGCCTTCCATTTTGCCCCATGGCGACGCGCTGCCGCCGCCGCCTGTTCTCCCGCCGGCGGCGCCCGCAGTGGACGCTTCGCTGCAGCCGCCAGGCGCCCGCCTGGGTCACGCGCCGCCGATCGCTCCCCGTGACCAGTTGTCCTCCGACATGGAACTCTTGCCCGCTCCGGACCATGTGTCGTCTTCGCCTGTCGGGTGCCCCGGCCCGATGGAGGTCGACCCTTCGGCCCCTCCTGTCTCTCCACGGGAGCATACACCGCATGTTGGCGTGCGCCCTGGAGTAGGTTTTCAGGCGTTTCATAGCTCCCTGCGGTCCGAATGGCAGGGTGCCGATGGCACGGCCTCGCCTGTTGTTAGGCTCCCCACCACGTCGCATACGTCAACATGGGGTCCTCCCCACGGCGGGCAGAGGCCTTGTACCACAACCGTACGCCGATTTGTGGGTGACGAATGTGATGTCACCGCCAGACAGCACACTTGCTAGGTGGTAGCCTTTAAACCGGCAGCGGTCCGCTAGTATACCTCAGACCCGCGTGTCGCCACTATCAGTGATCGCAGACCGAGCGCCGCCACACCTAAGGTGTAATCTAAAGAGACTCCCTAGCACTCGCCCAGTTGTACAGCCGACTTTGCTAGCGATGGTTCACTGCCTACATACGCTCTCATTTGCAGAGACGATAATTTAGCATACCCTTCAGCTACGTCATTTGCTCCGACCTAGCAAGGCGTCATATTCAGTAATTAGAATGAATTCTGAATAGACAATAATATGACTCATGTACCGTAAACAGCGACGTTCATCATTAATGGATTAAAGTTAAGTATCAAACTAATTACGTCCGCTTTCTGAATCCTAATTCCTTGTCATGTTCGAGACCTCACGTCAGTATAGTTCTTCCCTCCTCACGCCAGCCTGCGTGAGCTAAAACGCGCGCATTTCGGCCTCCATTGGTAACATGGTGTTGGCTCTTCTGCCAACACAACACTAGACAAACGCTTAACCTTCGTAAAGCAGATAGACAGATCCAGAAGTAGAGGTTGCACTGCTTTTATCCAACTATACCCACTATTAAAAGGTGGAGGGCTTAGCATAGAAACGAAACTAAGATTATACGGGTCAGTTAACCTCCCAAGTATTTTATATAGGCCAAAAGTTTGGTCTATGGCAGCAGACCGACATCTACAAAAAATTCAGAGACTCCAAAACAGAATCCTCCGCGTCATCGCTAATGAAGACCACTACACACCAAACACACACATTAAAAACCTCTTAGAAGAACCATCCATCTGCACTTACACTAAAAGAAAATCAGAAAAACTCTATGAAAAGGCACCTTCGACCCACCAACTTAATTCACCAGTTAGGAACCCATTATCCTGATGCTTCAGACAAGCGACGAATCTCAACACCAACCAGAGAATTTAGGGCATAAAAGTTACAGACAAAAAGGCCATACATGCAAACATGATTTAGATAAACTATAAAAGCTATTCTTCTAAATATCATTCAGCCATATTAGAAATCAGACGGGCAACGCCCTGTGATGCTTCAGTGGAACATAAATATAGATAGGTAAAACCTTCAAGCCCCTATTACATAGCACACCCAAGGTATACAGGTCAGTACCAGCGCATTAAGTGTAGGGTATGGAAGTACCGACGGGTCCACACTGATCTATTACACAATATGCTTACTGTGTGTATACTGTGTCAAGGTCTATATAGGGAAGGTCTGGACACCAATGTTACTTATGGAGCCGCCATATTGGAGCTAGAGCAGACGACACAGTGTTATGACGCTAGGGAAGAGAGCGGTTGCTTTCGGAAATTATTATCGTTCCGAAAACAGTTGATCTATCTTTTGTGCAGAAAATTATATATTTAAGTTTAAAAATAAAATGCTGATTATGTGTAAGACCAATATTGCTCATTTCGTTTGAGTAAAACGGTAGGCCTCCACAAATGTTTGTACCTGCTCAATGTAAACGCCTGATAAGGAAATCTGATGCAGCATTGTCACAATCAAGCTGTGACTGTCACGTCTGCTACAGAAGTCGCTGGACGAATAGTTACATATGTTGTGCATTGTTACGGGTGCTATCTTTATACAGAGAAAGTCGTGTAGGGGTGTGAATATGAAAACAGCATCATTTCAAACGATTAGTTTTGAGGATATTAAAAATATAGAGTTTAATTTAGCGTTTATGACATTTATATCTGTACTGTATTCTAAGTGAACAAACGAGTTAGACAAACTGTGTACTGTATCACGGGAAAATCACTAGTAACTCATTACCCGCAAAGCTGACCCGTTTCATGTGCCTAAAAACAAGAAGCTGATTAAAAACAATGCTAGCAGGCGAAACAAATCTGGCCAGAAAAGCTCACTGGGCATTCCATTCCACCGATAAGACCCCTCAGACATTTTATTTCATTAATAATATTGTGCTTCAGTGATATGACAGCAGGGAACATGTACGGACTATTTAAAGCATAACACACAGCTTTATGTTTCCAAGATATTTTTGGGGAAAATAGAATTTTGTTAATGAAAAGGCTTTTCCCTTCCAATGTAATACAATTTACTAATGGTATCTTTAGCCAAAAGTGATACATACCAGTAGTGCAGTAAGAATGAATATAGTCACATTCTGCAGAACCAGCAAGCCTCATAAAAAATTTGGTTTCACTGCTTCAAACTAAACCAATATTGCAACTGACCAGGCGATCAAGATTAAGAAAACGTTAACAATGATGAAAATTCCAATAATTTACAAATATTTATTTTGATAAATGACGGCAATGAGTGTGGTGTACTTGCTAAAAGTGGAAGGTTTTTTTTTTTTTTGTAAACTCAGATTTACACAGAAGATTTATTTACACACAATCCCAAATAACACTGTTGTATCAGATTAACATTTCCTGGAAATCAGTAATGTAACTGCTGCTGTGTGACACTTTTAGTTTTAACAGTTGATCATATAAAAGTGCATTAGTTATGGAAAACTAATATGTTGTCTAACAGTACACATCATTCTCAGTTCATAATAACCCATGACTTAAGAGTATTTTCAACAGTGAATAGTTCACTAAGCTCACACAATACATGAGAAATATAGTTATCTCTTGAAAATAATTTTTACGCCACTCTGAAATATACACTCCTGGAAATGGAAAAAAGAACACATTGACACCGGTGTGTCAGACCCACCATACTTGCTCCAGACACTGCGAGAGGGCTGTACAAGCAATGATCACACGCACGGCACAGCGGACACACCAGGAACTGCGGTGTTGGCCGTCGAATGGCGCTAGCTGCGCAGCGTTTGTGCACCGCCGCCGTCAGTGTCAGCCAGTTTGCCGTGGCATACGGAGCTCCATCGCAGTCTTTAACACTGGTAGCATGCCGCGACAGCGTGGACGTGAACCGTATGTGCAGTTGACGAACTTTGAGCGAGGGCGTATAGTGGGCATGCTGGAGGCCGGGTGGACGTACCGCCGTATTGCTCAACACGTGGGGCGTGAGGTCTCCACAGTACATCGATGTTGTCGCCAGTGGTCGGCGGAAGGTGCACGTGCCCGTCGACCTGGGACCGGACCGCAGCGACGCACGGATGCACGCCAAGACCGTAGGGTCCTACGCAGTGCCGTAGGGGACCGCACCGCCACTTCCCAGCAAATTAGGGACACTGTTGCTCCTGGGGTATCGGCGAGGACCATTCGCAACCGTCTCCATGAAGCTGGGCTACGGTCCCGCACACCGTTAGGCCGTCTTCCGCTCACGCCCCAACATCGTGCAGCCCGCCTCCAGTGGTGTCGCGACAGGCGTGAATGGAGGGACGAATGGAGACGTGTCGTCTTCAGCGATGAGAGTCGCTTCTGCCTTGGTGCCAATGATGGTCGTATGCGTGTTTGGCGCCGTGCAGGTGAGCGCCACAATCAGGACTGCATACGACCGAGGCACACAGGGCCAACACCCGGCATCATGGTGTGGGGAGCGATCTCCTACACTGGCCGTACACCACTGGTGATCGTCAAGGGGACACTGAATAGTGCACAGTACATCCAAACCGTCATCGAACCCATCGTTCTACCATTCCTAGACCGGCAAGGGAACTTGCTGTTCTAACAGGACAATGCACGTCCGCATGTATCCCGTGCCACCCAACGTGCTCTAGAAGGTGTAAGTCAACTACCCTGGCCAGCAAGATCTCCGGATCTGTCCCCCATTGAGCATGTTTGGGACTGGATGAAGCGTCGTCTCACGCGGTCTGCACGTCCAGCACGAACGCTGGTCCAACTGAGGCGCCAGGTGGAAATGGCATGGCAAGCCGTTCCACAGGACTACATCCAGCATCTCTACGATCGTCTCCATGGGAGAATAGCAGCCTGCATTGCTGAGAAAGGTGGATATACACTGTACTAGTGCCGACATTGTGCATGCTCTGTTGCCTGTGTCTATGTGGCTGTGGTTCTGTCAGTGTGATCATGTGATGTATCTGACCCCAGGAATGTGTCAATAAAGTTTCCCCTTCCTGGGACAATGAATTCACGGTGTTCTTATTTCAATTTCCAGGAGTGTATATAGAGATATGCTGACTTGATTGCAGTCTCCTTTAACTTTATGTAAGAACTAGCTACGTTTCGAATCTGGAAATAGCTGAGCCGCAATGTACTATACTATACTGTACTGTGACATTACTGCCATATCAATTACAGAAAATTTACGTTTATGGCCAAAAGTGTCAACCACAAGAAGAAGAAACAGATGAAACAAATCAATTTTCTGAAAGCAACTGCTACAAACAAAGTATGTGCAATTGTAAAATAAAAATGAAATTATGAGATCTGTTGATGGTTTGCTTAGCACAAAAAAAGAAATGATCAGGTAAAACATAGCGTTCTTCTTACAGTAGCAAAACATTGTTTCTGAACAGGAATTTTTCGCATAAACGAACTTTTTCTGCCATAGACTTTTGATTTACTAGTGAAATCCATGTTTAAGTCTTCGGAAAAAATGTGTAGCCTCACAGAGAAAAAAGGCTTTAAAAGCAATTCCACTACATCATGCTCAGGACAAAAAGAACCACTGACATTCAATACGACTGAGACATATTGTAAGCAAACAGTGAGGCACATTCTCATACTTCAACAGTTCGTAACTGCATGTTTGGAAGACCTCTTCACCATGGCATATAACATTAAAAGCAGCTTTTTTTGGATGCAGTCAGTGCCCCTTGATTCGCTGTAGATGTCCATTCATAGGGAAGATTAGCTGAAGATTGTGGAGAATATATTGATTTAATACATGTGTCACATGTAACTGACTGAAGTTCTGATAAGTTTATGCACCACCAACCCAGACAAGTGATACTGTCCTGCTAGCTGAACAGTGTTAATACTTACAGAGCCTGAGGCTTGAGGCTCTAACCCAGTCTCAGCCTCTGTCTGTCTTGATTTCGAAAAAAAGTCGAGATAGTACTCATCATCATCGACTTCTATGATGATGACTGTGGTACATGTGAGTACTGTGCAATGCTTATCATCCTGATTACATGTATTAGTTTTAATGGTATAGGATAAATATCACCAGTTTCACAGACTTCAGAAAAATTTTCTACAGAGTCTATTTAGAGCCTACTAGTTAGCAGACAGTCAATTAACTGCTTGGAAGATAGTTCCTCAAACAATTCCAGAGCACTTGTAGTTGACAGCGGAAGTTCAGCTTGTATTGGCTTCCACTGCTTCTGGCTGCTGAGACTCAGTTTTGTAAACCACTTCAGCATCTGTCTACCATTATTTCATACCACTTACTAACATTATTAATAAACCAGCTTGTTGTTAGAGTCTCTTTCGAAAGAAGCCCTGCTAATGCAGCAAACTGTAAAGCTGAAGCCACATTATCATCCAACAAATTTCTCGCCACTGAACTCTCATCTTTTCAAATGATCTCAGATTGATCTCTGTAACTGACAAACTTGGAACAAGTTCAGGCCCACCCTTCCCTTGAAGTTTGACTAAAGATTCTACGTGCTTCAATGAAAGTGTGTTGTGACTCAGAGTATTTTCTTTCACTGTGGCCATAGACAATATTATGTTTTGTGACAACAAACAATTTCTAATGTTCTTTTAAATGTGGGGCAAATCTGCAGCAAAATATAAGCTTTCATCAGGCAAGCATGGGTGCATAATTTTACGGTTCACATGGCTACGAATTGAATGAATTCCTAGAATTTTCCACATGCCAACATTAACCTTGCACGATAAAAACTAAGGCATGGCTGCCACGCTGCAGCTCTGATGAACTGCTTAATTCTTCACTAGCAAATCCTATATATCTTTTTAAACGTTTGTCATATTCAACAAATTGCCTTATGGACATTTCATCCAATGAAAGTACACACAGTTTTCCTTGCACATCTGCAGACTGTAGCTTCACACCTAACCACTGAGTAATATCATGCTGAATGCCAGGCGGAAATTTTCAGGCTTTAGTCCTTCTCCTCAGGGTCCTTGGTGATGGCAGTGGATAGCTGGTGCTCCTCAGAGATACATAACCCTATGCACCAACAGCAAATTTCACTTTTAGAGCAAATCTTAAAGTTTTGTGTGACCATTAGTAAGGGTTTGACTCAGAAACTCTTTCGAAGTACTCTATCTGGTCTGGATGTAAAAGCATGCTAAGCTTACTCTCCGTTCCAGCCATATTCTCTTTAATTTTCTTCATCTGTGAAGAGAGAAGAATATTTTATATGGGCCTATCATCAAAACACATGTAAATGATAATTATTATAACACATTTCTCACTAGTAGATTTTATTAATGATAAACTAACATCACTACAAAAACTCACATCTGCTTTCAGTCTCTTGTTTTGAAACTGCAAGTTTGCAACATCATAGTCATCTGTATCATATGCTTCCTGTTTCCGTTCATGTGTTTCTTCCTCAAACGCTTCAGTGGCTGGAAATACAATTACGAAACTCATATTATTTCACAGCTAAAAATGCTCAAATGAAGGCAAAAGCTGAAACAGCCTTTTCAGTAACCATCTTACCAGCGATGCGCCTTTAAACAAACAGTGGCATGCACTCAGCTATGAAACCAAGTTCCCTAATCCCAGCATTGCATTGGCAGCTATAACACTGGCATAACTCAATTAGTGTGTCAGGTGCGACAATTTCTATCTTCCGATTTACGATTTATTCTTAATATGAAAGATTTCACTGACTACACTATACAGTAACAAACTGTACAAACCCATGTTGTCGACAGAATGCATGCCAGAACAGCCTTGAGAATCAACAGAAACTGTAGTAGGCCCAAAACAGAGTTTTAAACATAAACGCTTCGTATAATTTTATGTGCGTCTACAATTTAATTCTGGACAGAATTTGCTCACCACTAATTTAGTCCCCTCAGAGACTAGCATCATTTCAGGTTACACAAGTGATGGTAACTTATCATAGATTGGAGGGTTACGTCCATAAATCTAAAATAAACAACTGCATTCTGTCAGAAACATGGTTATATATGAAAACTGAAAGACGTTGATGAATATCTCCCCTTCATTGACATATGATTTAGTTACTGTCTTGCTTTTGGATGTTTCCGTTTAGAAGGAACTAGTTTGGGTGGATTTAGATGTCAAATTTCGTTGGAATGGCGTTCCATTTTGTCAGTCTTCTTCCATCAACTCTCCTTAACTCGAACTGTGAATCTTCAAAGTGCAGCTTTTAATAAAAATCGTAAACATATAAATTATATAAAAAAAATGCATTATTTCAGCAGTAATTTTTTTAACCGCTAATTTACTTACCTCACACAACTTGGAATGTGTTGTTGGCTTCCATGTGTCTTTCCTACAGTTCTGTAACCATTAGCTCTCTGATCTTTACTTGGAGGAAATATGAATAATCTGATCACTTTAGTGATGACGTTTGGTTTGTGGGACGATTAAGTGCGCAGCCATCAGCCCCCATACAGAGTCTCAATTTTTACACAGTCTAATTTTTTACACAGCCCAATAGAGCCACTGTGGGAATGATGACGCGGACCACGCAAACACCCAGTCTCCGGTCAGAGAAAATCCACAACCCCGCTGGTACTCGAACCTGGTACCCCACGATCCAGAGGCAGCAACAATAGCCACTAGACCACGAGCTGTGGACATCCCTTTAGACAAATTGGTGCTACAATTCGGTGCAGCGTAGCAACCTAGTTCTAAATACACACTTTCTAGCAGCAAACACTATACCCAGTACAAAAACAATCTGCTACAGAGGCGTAATAGGCTAGAGCCAAAATGGCCACGATCGCAAAGGATCATGGTAGCGTGACCATATCTGTCCTGTATAGACTTTGTAGTGTGCACAGTCTAATATATACAGTCGCGGCATTCTCGCTGATTTTTGTTATACACCGCGACAACAGCGCCCCAAGCGGTGGAGAAGCCACGCTGCTGAATACGGTATTCAATAAATGTAAACAGTATCGTTTATATTCATTTTTAAGACGGTTTTTACGAAAGGCAGCGGATGTAGCGCAATCAATTGCAGTAATAATAGGAAAAAGACACCACATTTGTCATTCTTCAGGTTTCCTATGGCACCTGAGAGGTATGAAACATCACATTAGAGCGCTCTTTATTTACGATTTTTTTCTAAACTGTATTGAATTACTGAATTTGTTTTTCTTTTTTAGGAGGAAGAAATGGTTAATAAATAGTAGAAGACAGGACCTGCTGCAAAAAGATGTCCTTTATTTGCACAATAACGTGAAGTTTTGTGTGTTACATTTCGAGTCAAACCAGTTCATGAGCGCGGAAAAGAAGGCATTGGTATTGAATGCAGTTCCTACATTATTTGACGTGAAGAATAAGCCACAACTAGTGACGATGAAGAGAAAATTGCCATACAAACGTGAAAGTGTTACTGCAAAAACAATAAAACTGTCTCCTAACACAGAAGCAACAACCACCACAAGTGTTACTGCACGAGAGACACACATAAAATCACTAACAACGGAATCTGCAACACAAACATCTTTTGAAGATGAAATGTTTAGATTACGTGACATTATTCGCGTGTTGGAAAATCGTGTGAAATGTAAAAACGTGCAAATCATTAGACTTCATACAAAATTACTGCGTGACAAGGAAAGTGCCCATTGTAAGCATAAACTACAACCACAACGTCACAGGACACAAGTACAAAAGGACAAGCTCATTTTAAAAAGTATTGGTTGCAAGTACTTGAAAAAAGATGCTCTCGATTTATTGATAAGCCAAATCAGTATACCATTGAATGGTAAACGTGGTGCGAGATGGAAAGATGAAACTAAATTATTTGCAGTTAATTTGTGTTATTATAGTACTCAGGCATACACTGTTTTAGCCTTCCATCAGTACATACCTTACAAAGGTATGTGGAAGATATACAATTAAATTGTGGGATAATAATAACATATTTCATCTTTTAAAGCAGAAAGTGCAGCAGTTACCAGAAACTAATATAATTGTTAATTTGTCTCTGGATGAGATGTCACTAATGGAAAATTTGATATATGGCAGCTCTAGGGATCGTGTTATTGGATTTGAAGACATGGGTTTCATACGCACATTTGTGGTTGCCAATACTGCATTAGTTATAATGATTAATGGCATCTTCTCAAATTTTAAATAGCCATTAGTATATTATTTCTCCAAAGGACCAGTAGGAGCCACCCATCTGACGCGCATATTTTTTGAAGTTGTCAAAAACTCACAGAGATTGGTTTGGTTGTAAAAACATGTGTGACTGACCAAGGCTCGAATTTTGTGGAGTGAAGGCACAGAGTGGGTATCACACCAGTTAATCCATGCTTATTACACGAAGAGAGTAAGATCTACTTTTTTTATGATACTCCACACTGGATAAAAAGCATACGTAATTATTTATTCAGGAATAACATTATCCACACAACAGATGAAGGAGGGATTGGCACTGCTTCATGGAAGAACATTTGTCAGTTGTACTCAAGTGATTGTGAAAGGAAATACAAGTTGGCCCCCAAGCTCACTAAAAGAGCTGCCCAACTGCCAGCATTTTCAAAAATGAAGGTAAACACTGAACTTCGTGTGTTGAGTCATACAGTAGCAGCAGGTATTGAGACACTTGTTACTTGTGGCACTATATCATCATCTGCTACTGTTACTGCCGAGTTTTGCCAAAAAGTAAACGATATTTTTGACATATTTAATGCATATATTGTTAAAGGTCCTGTATCCTTAAGGAACTGCATTACAAGTGCCTCAAGACATTTGGAAATATTAAAGACACTGAAGCCATGGATACCGTCATGGAAATTTGTAGATGTTGATGGGAAATATTTTTCATCTAGGATTAAGTGTGTTAAAGGTCTTCTGGCTAACATAAGCGCCTTGAACATGTTTGTTGATGATATTTTGGATGGAACCAAGTTATATTTATTAACACGCAAAATTAAGCAAGATCCACTGGAAAACTTTATCTCAGTGATAACGCATAAGGGTGGTTTTTGTGGCAACCCATCACCACGACAGTTTTGTGCTGCATTCAATAACTGTGCTTTAAGCAAATTAATGATCACACACAGTGTAGCTACCTCCAATTGTGAGGGGATCAGCTGGGGTCAGACAACAGTGGATATGAAAGCAGCGCCCAAATTACTTGTTTCACCACTGTTGGACATCAGTGAGACGAGTTCAGTGATCAGACTACCAAATGTGGAAGTCCAAACAGACCACGGAGAGGCAAACAGCATGAGATAGGTGTTTGGTTATGTACTAAAGAAACTGCTTAAATTTCATGACTGTTATAAATCTAGGACAGTACTTGTAGATGGCAGCCAAGACTTAGACGCAAATGACAAAGTTTATTGTCATTTTAAAAGTTACGAAGGCAACTTTGGCAGCCTATTTATTTGTACAGAAGATATCAAAGAATTTTTAACTCATTGTGAGATTAAGATGACTTCTACTTTTGATGAATCTGCTCACATAAGTAATTGTGGTGCTTTCCTTGTGAACATGTTGATGGACATCCCAAATTTTCCACCTGGGTGCTGTGCTGAAACCAAGCTGCTGTTAATAAGACTGTTTGTGAAAGTGAGGCTCTTTTACATTATTAAATTGAGGAATCAAGACTTAGTCTGTAGGAGCAAGAGAAGAAACAAACAAGTGATGAAGCTGGCTCATTTGGGTTGCTAAAGTGTTAGAACTGACTCAGTCATTTAATTTTATTTTCGTTAAATGTATCAATGGAATATAATAAAGTTTTAAAACAGTCATGCTTTTTATTGAGATAACCTGATACCACAAAGAATAAGATGGAAATTGTATTTTTGGAAGCAGGCTTGCTGCAAAGCAGAACGTAATGAAAAGTGATGTGTTGCTTCATTTTTACACAAGGAAGAGCACCTATATACTTCATATGTGGGATATACCGTGTATATTCTCTTACTTTCAGTGGAATAAGTGCGATTGTATGCTACTTCTTAATTATTTCTTCAAGAATATGTTGCAGCTTACTTCACTTCATTCAATAGTTCGTGCTCTGTTTACTTATATTTCACGATCATTTATGTCTCTCGCTGTTCTCCTAACACTTGTGACGCAAAAATATACTAATTATTTTGTAATTTAGGTACAAAACGAATTAAAAACAAACATTTTTTTTACGTCGCATCTGCCGTCAGAGGAAGGCGAGCTTTCTGGTCGCTAGGGGCGCTACTGTCACTTGAACTGTCAAATGGTAACAAGTTTCACAGCAGGAAGTGTCGCGACTGTATATATTAGACTGTGGTAGTGTGCGTGTCTGCACTAACGCCCCAAGAGAACATATTCGGAACTCCGGCTTTGTTTACGTCACCAAGTGCGAAAACTGCTCGTTTCGTGGAACTGCTGCGACTTACTCACATTAAATCTTCTGAGAGAGCTAGGTTCTTATTTATTAAGCAGTTATTGTTCTCTTGTGCAATGAGAGTGAAATTACCTTCTGGTTACAAAGGTTGTGAACTACAGTGTTCTCTTTTATATCATGGTGATGCAAGAAAATTAATATCAATGTTTACTTTCTTTTGGCAGCGTTTTAGAAATTAACTCACTATTATTTATACTACATTTTTAATGACAGTAGCCCCTTTAGTAGTTAGAAGTAGAGAAGCAGAGAATGCCCCTGGGGGCAGGAATGGTGTTTGGCCTTGCTATGAAGAATTGGTGTATGCAGGGACATATACTCCTTGTTAATGAAGGAGGTGAGGTCTGAAGATCCTTTGGAATTCTGGATTTCGTCAGGATGGATGTGTCGATGTGTCACGTTTCGACAAGCTACTGCCTATAGTACATGACGAGATTTGCGCACATGACACTGTGATGAGGGAAGCTATTTAATTTAGCTGGAAGTAAGAATCAGAGCATTTAATTTGTGTTTCACGACTGGGCTATCATGTATAATTGACACCCTACGTTATTTCCTATTATGTTTCAGGATGGTTGTCACGTTTCGGTTCCTGACATCTGGGGAATCATTTAAGAGTCTACATTCAGTCATAGAATTTCACAGCTGAGCATTTAAAATATTTTTGTGCAAGTGCGTGCCAAAATACGCAACAAAATGAAAGATAAATACCTTTAGGTATCACTGAGACACTAATTTTGGATCAAGTGTTGTTGACAGACCTCAACAACAGATGCAGAATGAAACCGAATTTCGAAAGGATTTGAAAAGTTGAGGCAATTTCCATCCTGTGTTTGTAAGCCACAAAGTTGTTCTATGTAGTATTGAAAATCTGATACTAAGTGAACATTAATGTGTAAAAAATGAAATAGTATCTGTGACATATTCTGCACTAGTAGGACTTTTCAACAATTTACAGCAGCTGCCAATACAATTGTGTCCCTTCTTAAATGTATTACAGATTCTCTTTTCAGGTGCAATGGATGCCAAACATGTTGGGTTTGTTCCTACACGATTTGCCGGCTTGACATATTACAACTACAAAAAGTTTCACAGCCTTGTGCTGCTGGCTGTTGTATATGCTAGATACAGATTCACTTTAGTTGATATTGGTTGCAATGGCAGGGTAAGCGATGGGGGTGTCTGTGCTAACAGCCAGATCAGTACTGCATTTAGTGAAAACTGGCTGAAGATGGCCCAGGAAAAAACATTTGCAGGCAGTAATATGAAAGTGCTACACATAATACTTTCAGATGACGCATTTCATTTGAAACCATACGTCATGAAGCCATTCAGACACTGTGAGAGCCAGACGGGAGAAAAAAAAATCAACTAAAGGCTTTCAAGAGGAAGGTGTCTAGGTGAAAATATGTTTGGTATTTTGACCCATTGTTTCAGCATTCTCCTGAGTAACATATCCTTTCCTGTGGAAAATGTGGGATTGATCATCCACACTTTGTGCATACTTCACCATTATTTAACTTATGAAACAGATAGCACTTATCTGGCAAGTACTGATGTTGTGAACCATAGGGAATGGTTCTTGGTGAGCTGACAAATCTCTCCAAAGCTCGTAGCAACAGGGCAGAATCAGAACATCATTATATGCTAGAGAAGTGTGTGAGAAGTCCTGTAAATATTTGAACCCTGTAGGACACATTCTTTGGCGTTGGGAAGTTATTAAGACATACAATTTTTAATTTTTGGTGTTTTATTTCCAAATTAATACTCAATATCTTTTTGAATGACAGTTATGATAAAGCACTTGGTTTCTGCTTTTATTTTCTATTTTTAGTTTCCTTCAACTCAGCTGCCACATAATGACCCAACTTGTCATACTCACTGCTGTCATTCATTGCTATGTGGATGTTTTACTGCACTGACAATGTTATATTTGTCTAGATGTCTTCATTAAATTGGCATAGTGCCTCATTTTAGACGTTTCTGGTGAGCACTGAGGGGTAGATAGGGAACTGTTGTCATCTACATGCCTCACCATAAATACGTTGTGAGTACTAGAAAAAAGAAAAAATTATGAAACATTGCACTGCGAACACGTTATAACATTAAAATTGAAGTGATTGTACCAACTACAGTAGATCATATAAAATTATGCATGCAAAATACTGATTGTCTAAATAACATGTATGACATTTGATTGTTGGAATCACTATGTTACTGCAATCAATTTATATAAATAACATGGAAATGTCAGTGGCCATTGTTTTATAACTTTGTTATTTTCTATAAAGAAAAATGGGAAGGGTATGAGGAATCCTAAAGAAGTCAGCGATATTTTAAATCAACATTATGTTGAACTTGTGGGCAAAATAATAAAGCAAAACTCACCTACACAACCACACAAAGTACTTCTGATGAGACAAAAAGTTTGTACTTTTCTTAATAAATGATCCTGAAGTAGTAAAAGTAAGACACTGAGGATGAGATGGTATATCTACTGGACTAATTAAATGCTGATTGCAGTTGGTGGTAAAGCTTCTGACTTTTTTCGTGAAGTTGGCCATAGAAGAAGGAATATTCCCGACATGTCTAAGAAAGAGTAAAGTGATCCCCGTTTTCAAAAGAGGCAACTAGGAAGATCCAGGAAATTACCAACCAATGGCTATTACACCTGCGTCAATTAAAATAACAGAATATGCAATGAAAGACAGAAAAGTGAATTTTATAGAAAACTGAAATACTTTGAATGCTCCACAGCTTCAATTTAGGAAGGGTAGATCCGCCACTTCAGCAATAGCTGAATTTATAGCATATGTAACGAAGGCACTAGATGGATGAAAGAAAGTTTGTGGTTTGTTTCTTGACTTTTCAAAAGCTTTTGATTATGTATGTATTTATGTAAAAGGTAACCATGCTGCATTTTAAACATAGATATCCACAACTATAACAAATGAAATAAAAAATGATTATCATACTTAAGGAAGTCAGCTCAAATTAACTGACAAAGAGCCTCTAAAAGCAGGATACTTTCTATGAAACAATTTGCCAAATTATATAAAGACAACAGTAAAGATAAACTAAAATGCCACCTGATTAAAACTTGTCCATACAGTGTTAAAGAGAACCCTGAAGCAAAAAATTAATGTAATGTTTCACATGTAAAAAACTTCAGGAAAGGGTAAAATGATATAAATCTCTGCCAATTATGTATAAATATCAACCTTTTTTTAGATGCTTATATTTTAGAGGCTAATTTTGAAGAGCCAGCCATTTGACTGATATATGCATGTACTTATGTATTCTAATGTTTCAAACTTCATGTAAACTTATCCAATACCATTGTACAAAATGATCTATGGACATAAATAAATAAAATATACAGATTCATGTTTAATGAAATGACAGGAATTTCTATATGTGGAACACTGTTTATGTAGTTACATCAGTGCTGTCCTCTGCGGCACTCAGTTCCACAATAATTTCCTCCTTGACATTCTAAATGATGTTCTTTGATGATAATGCTGATGGTGGAATCTGAAAAACTGTATGTGATTCAGTAACTGATAGTTGTGTAATAAAATGCCTACACAAATGGCAAAATGAGGATGTGACCTTTTACTAATAACTACATTATATCAGTTGCAGTAGTGTGATTGGATGCAGTCTGGGATATAAGATATCAATGGAGGAGATGCACATTATGTACAAATCAGTTGCAGAGACGTTCCTATTAAAGTTCATTGACATTAGTTGTTCTATAACATACAGGAGCATCTCCACAAACTAGTGCACAAAGTGATGTATCTAATTTTTCAAAAAGGCTAGTAGCCCCTTCTTTACAATAGACCATAGAAAAATGCTCTTTGGTACACTGTTCTGCCTTATATGTATTTGAGCTGTTTTAAGTGAATTTCACTTCTTACTACCAGTGTGTCCACATCGAAGTTTCCACTACTGTGCATTTGAAACGTGAATGTTTTCAGATACACAAATAACATGAAGAACACATAAAAGTGAAAGGGTAGAATCTGATAGCACTAGCAAATGATTAACACATATCAACAACTTGTGCACTAAGTGTACATGTAAGAATCCAGTAACACAAATTAATCGTGAATATCAGTGTTCATTTCCATTACAGGATAAGCTATCTTACATAATGCAGAAGACGTGCAATGACAGAGATACAAAAAATTAATACGACGGAGAGTGCAGTACTTGTTAGTAATTTTCTTGGCATGATGCTCAAATCATCACACACTTAGTTTGTGGATGGTAACACCTGAGCAACTCCGCATGTTCCCCACATCTTTTTGAGCTCTGCAGAGTAATGAGAATCTAGAGACACTAACTGCGTCTTGTAGTCCTCATTTGTTGCAGTCGGCACAGCTGCTCTCACTTTTGTACCAATTCTAACAATGCTTTTCTTACTGGCATGCTGAAATAATACAGAAGAGGCTGTGGAATGAAACACATGTGCTACTTTAACCAATTAATGTGATATGTACACTTTTAGAAACTAAAACTATGTGCACATTAACTTAAAACATATAAACTCAGAATAAAACATTTGTAGACTACCTTATTATGGTATGATATATCTGTAGGGTCATACAGACACCTTTCCTTGCTATATTCTTCTATCAAAACTTCCAGGTGTTTTTCTATTCCATTTCATTCCACTCCATTCCTACAATAAGAGGCTATCTTTAGATACAGAGTTTTCTTCCAACAGCAGTACAAAAGCGTGAACTTTCCTTTGCTTCGTTAATGTATTTGTAAAATATTACTCACTGAAAATACCCACTATATTGTGTGGAATCGTCGAAACAGTCCTCATTTGCCAACGTGTTTCTTCTGATGACGAAACCAGATATCAAGCAGAAAACCCGCTGGAAATGCTGTGGTATGTGCATGCCAAAACACCCCCTATACCGCGTATGCACGGTTACAAAGCAGAATAGAACCACTCCTATTTCTGCCCGACAAATGAACTGCCTGCTAAAATCGTAGCTCCACCTGTTCCGCCGCTAGGTTGCAGGCCAGCTACACCTGACTTGTAATCTTTAGGTTTATTGTGTAATAAAGGCTTTAGTGTTTACATTTTCTGACTACGAAGACATAGAGAGAGACCTGAAGAAACACAGTTGCTACAGAAAGTTTTAAAACACAATGTAAACACAAGATAAATGCACAGTTCATAGAAAATCTGACCATAGAATGCAAGAACATACTGCCTCAAGAACAGAGGAGATACACAAGCATCATAAAA
The DNA here is from genome assembly GCF_021461395.2 of Schistocerca americana. Taxonomy (NCBI): domain Eukaryota; kingdom Metazoa; phylum Arthropoda; class Insecta; order Orthoptera; family Acrididae; genus Schistocerca; species Schistocerca americana. The sequence goes on along the minus strand of NC_060130.1, from coordinate 651,114,884 downwards.
CATAGGCCTAAAAAGATAATTAATACGCAAAGAAATTAAATCATCATAGATACAAGACAGGAACGCAATAAAACGAGGGAGATAACCACAGAAGCTAAAAGTCTGAAAACTCTTAGAGGGAGACAACAAAGATACAACATAATCATAAAGAAGGCAGACAAAGAGAATGCAGTTATCCTTATGGATAAACAAGAACACAACAAGACACAAGAATTCATTTCACAAAACTAAAGTCAGACCCAACAAACACGTTCCACACTAAAAATGAAAAATGTACTAAAGACAACTGAAGATACTCTAGGTGACAGACAAAAATCTCATACGACACATATGGAAGCTAATGCCCCAAACCCTGGAGCCAATCGAAACTTCATAAAGAAAACATCCCTGTGAATCTCGTTGAGAACTACAGGAAAGCATCGTAGAACAATTATGTAGGTTCTAGATCACGTGGCTCAGTCCTGGCTCATTTTAGGACCGACTCAAGTTATCTAGAACCTACACAATGGTGCTACTAAGTCCAATTTTTTAGGTCTAACTCATTTAATTTAATTTACCGTTTGGTTTTAGAAATGGTTTAACATTTGAAAATGCTATATTCTCTTTTCTCTGTGAGGTTTTGGACGGATTCAATAAAAGGTTGTGAATGAAGGCTTTTGACTGTGTTGACCACAAGATATTACTGCAGAAGTTGGACCATTATGGAGTAAGGGGAGTAGCTTACAATTGGTTCTTCTTTTACTTTAAGAACAGAAAGCAGAAGGTAATCCTCCACTGTATTGAGAGTGGTAGTGATGTTCAGTCACAGTGGGGCACTGTTAAGTGGGGTGGTCCCCAAGGGTTGGTGCTGGGGCCACTGCTGTTTTTTATTTATATAAATGATATACCTTCTAGTATTATAGGTGATTCAAAAATATTTCTGTTTGCTGATGACAGCTTGGTAGTGAAGGATCTTGTGTGTAATATTGAAACATTATCAAATAATGTAGTTCATGAAATAAGTTCCTGGCTTGTGGAAAATAGCCTGAATGCTAAATCACAGTAAGACTCTGTTTTTACAGTTTCTAACTCACAATTCAACAAGAACTGATATGTTGATCAGACAGAATGGGAATATTATAAGCGAGACAGAACAGTTCAAGTTCCTAGGCGTTCAGATAGATAGTAAGCTGCGGTGGAAAGCCCATGTTCAGGATCTTGTTCAGAAACTAAATGCTGCTTTATTTACCATTAGAACAGTATCTGAAATAAGTGACAGTTCAACACGAAAAGTAGTCTACTTCGCATATTTTCATACACTTATGTCATATGGTATTATTTTTTGGGGTAATTCTTCTGATTCAAAAAGGGTATTTTTGGCTCAAAAACGGGCTGTTCGAGCTATATGTGGTGTAAATTCGACAACCTCTTGTCGACCCCTATTCAATAGTCTGGGAATTCTAACATTGCCCTCACAGTATATATTTTCTTTAATGTCGTTTGTTGTTAGCAATATTAGGTTATTCCCAAGAGTTAGCAGCTTTCACTCAGTTAATACTAGGCAGAAATCAAATCTTCATGTGGAATGCACTTCCTTGACTCTTGTGCTGAAAGGAGTGCACTATTCTGCTGCATCCATTTTCAATAAGCTACCACAAGAACTCAAAAATCTTAGCAGTAGTCCAAACACTTTTAAGTCTAAACTGATGAGTTTCCTCATGGCTCACTCCTTCTATTCTGTCGAGGAGCTCCTGGAAGAGCTGAGAAATTAAGCAAATTCCAGTGTTACATTGCTGATTTTCTTTATTTAAATTTACGAATTGTTCCCTGAATACGTTTCTTGTATTTCATTTTATCTGTTTCTTCTATTGTGTTATAATTTCATGTATTGACTTGTTCCATGACCATGGAGACTTCTCCTAAATTTGATCCTATGGAACAATAAATAACATAAATAGATAAATAAATAATTTAAAGAATGCCTAGTTTAATATGAAATAAATATAAATATAAATGAATAAAAATGAATGTTTTTTCTTATCACATCGCATTATCCTCTCTTAGATTTCGATATTTTCCATCAAATGAATGAGAAATAATAGATACATTAATTCTATTCTCGACTTTTTGTATAGGATCAACTATAACAGGAAATTAAAATTTTTCAAGTTTCTGATCCAGACCAAGACCAACATTTTTGTATTTTGTGTACCTCTCTGAATTCTTATCTACTGGATATAATGCACATTTTATAGCCATCAGACAACATTTGTTATCTTTTTTTACATTAATACATGATGTTTTATTTTATCTGGTAATTCAATGTAAGATCATGCCCTCAGTGGAACATTTCAAATAATTCCTAGCTGTAATCCAGTAATTCTGTTTGATGTCCACCCTGATCCATGTGATTGAAAATCACCCATCCTTGATAAAATATTTAGTTTGCCAACATCAAATTCTTTAAGTAACTCTGTTTCATCAGGTATCCTATAGTATTTGTCTGTAAATAAAATTCCATAATATTTCTATTTGTCTGCATTTGGTACTTAAAAAAATTTAAAAGTTGCTTTCAATCCACGATCTATTCTTAGATTGAACATTTACATTGTCATGAATGTGTACATATCCTTTATTTGAAGAAAGGAGTTAATTTATATTTTATTAAGTAAAAAATTTATCTAGACTTTTTTGAGAAAAATTAGTAATCGTGAGGAAGGAAATTTTTTTTGTGATTTCTCTTTACTCCACTTCATTAGTAAAGATAACTCAGATAATCACACACCAAGCTGCTTAGTTAACAATCCATTAAAACTAGAAATGCCAAATGAAGATTCATATGTTTATTTTAAAAACTATCAACATATTCAAATAGTTTCATTTGTTATTTATGTTGATTTTGAAAGTTTACTGTTGAAGATTGACGACTGTCAGCTGAATCCAGAAAATTCGCATACAATGAAATATAAAAAACATGAAGCAGGAGGATTCTGTTATTATATTAAATATATACATTGACACTCTACGGAACCTGTTGTTTATAGAGGATAAAATTGTCATAAGAAATTTATTGAATGTATTATAAAAGAGATTGAAGATATTAGAATAATTGAATTTTGAAACTCCAGAAACGAAACCATTAACTCCTGAAGAACAATCAAGACATAAAAACGTGAAGTTTTTACACTGTGTAATTGACATTACTCACAAATAAAATAAAAAGCTTTTTACATCATGATCATTTAACTGGACAATATATAAATGCATTATGTAATAAATGTAATTTACAGTTAAAACATCCTAGTTTTGTACCAATTTATTTACATAATTTATCAGGACATAATGCAAATATGTTTGTGAAAGAACTTTTTTATCATGAAAAGGTCATCGATTTAGTACAATATAATGAAGACAGATATGTTAGTTTTGGTAAGAGTAAAGGAAGTTTAAAAATGAGTGTTCTTCATTTGATAACCTTTCATCATATTTGAAGAAAGATAAAATGAAAATATAAGTAAATTTTCCCAAATAACTTATTTCATCTAGTGATCAGAAAAGTGTATGTACATGTCAATACATAGATTCGTGGATGAAATTTGAAGAGACAGTTACCAGCAAAACAAGAATTTTATAATAATGGAATGACTGTTTAATAAATGGTGAAGATTGTAAACATGCAAAATAGTATGGAAAAAATTAATATTAATAATGTTGTTGAATATCATCATGTATATCTTACAACTGATGAATCATTATTGTGTGATGTGCTAGAAAATTTTTGAAAAATGTATGAAAGCGTGTGATTTAGATCCATCTTGGTATTTTAATGGATCAGGCTTATTTTGGGATGCAGTGTTGAAAGTGACTAAGTAACCACTTGAATTATTATGTCCTTATGAAATGATATTAATGGTTGAAAAGGGAATAAGAGGAAGAATATCACGGTGTTGTAAAAGATATGTCAAAGAAAATATTAAAAACATGAAAGATTTTGATCATAAAATGATATCCAACTATTTAGCATATTTGGATGCAAATAATTAATATGGTTATGCTATGAGACAGTATTACCATATGATGGGTTTAAATGGAGTGAACGAAATAATTTTGATTCTACAAAAATAAGTGACACAACAGGTACTGCTGAAATTGATAGATTTTTGAAGTAGATTTAGAATATCCAAAAGAAGTACACAATTCACATTAAGATTTTCCATTACCTCCTGAAAATTAAATTGTACCACAATTTAAAGTAAGCAAGTTGTTGACTACTCTGACTGGCAACATAATTATGTAGTTCACTATAGGAATCTTAACCAGTATTTGCCTCTTAGAATGAAAATAACAAAAATACATAAAGTTTTAAAATTTAACAGTTGGATTGCTTGAAGAAGTACATAGATCTAAATATTGATATTAGAACTAAAGTGAAAAATGATTTTGAAAAAGATTTCTTTAAATTAATGAATAACTCAGTGTTTGGAAAAATGATGGAAAACATAAGAAACAGAGTGTAAATAAAATTGGTGTAAAATGGAGATGAATGTGATAAATTTATAGCTAAACTAAACTATAAAAGAAGAACTTTATTTATTGAAAATCTTGTTGCTATTTGAATGAATGAAACAAAGATTGAGTTCAATAAACCCATCTACGTTGGTATGAGTATACTTGATTTATCTAAAGAGTTGATGTATGATTTTCACTATAGAGTAAATATGGGGAAAATATTGAGTTGTGTTATCAAGATGCAGACAGTTATATCTACAGTATACAAAACTGAAGATTTTTATGAAGACTTGAAAAAAATAATTGATATATTTGATACTAGTGGTTATCCTGAATATAATATTTACGGTATTACACAAATAAACAAGAAAATTTTAAGAAAAATGAATGATTATGCAATGGAAAAATAATGGAGGAATTTTGTAGTTTGAGAGCAAAAATGTATGCTTATAAAGTTGGTGATAAAATAGAGAAAAAATCTAAAGAAGTTAAGAAATGATATGTTAAAAAAAGAATAAGTTTAGAAGATTATAAGGACTATTTATTTAATGATAGAGAACAGCAAAAAAATGTGATTCAATGTGAAAAACCCGTAATATACACAGTTGAAATAAACGAGGATATGTTGAGTACTCGTGATAAAAAAGATAAATTTTGGAAAATAAAGTAGAGACATTATCATATAGACATTACAAATTATAAAACAAATCTAGTAAAAACCTTTCTGTATAAATGTAGGTTCTAATCAAGAAGCTCGACCATGCAAGTGTGTCGAAAGAGATTAAAAAACAAAGTGACTTACCAATAAATATTTTATGTAGTATTACTGGATGTGAATATTTAAATACTAGGTATGGAGAAAAAATGTAAGGAGCTTAATAATGATTTTAAGTTTAATTTACCAGATAGATATTATAACTTAATTACTGATTGGAATTTTTTATTAACTGAAATGGAATAGATTAAAACTGAAACATAAAGGAATGATGAAACTGAAATGGGATGGCATGTCAGGTGAAAACACATTGTCTGAGGATTTTTTAATAGACTTTAAAAATAAAGGTAATTGCAAAATCATACTAAGAGCTCAAATCTATCAGACGCAGTCTTAGAAAAAATAATAAAACTTTATCACATACTGACAGAACATTCTAAAAAATATGAATGTCCTATATGCTTAAGTAATGGAAATCATCATATCATAAAAACAAGCTGGAATCATAATTTTAATAAAGAGTGTATTGATAAATGGTTAAAAAACAAATTAAATGTATGTGTAGAAGTGTTATTAAAAGATATAATGGAAAGTCTATTACAACTCAATTTGATGATGGTTTTTTATTGGTTGATGATGTTTGCGGTCATAATGATGGTGATGTTTGGGATATGTTTATCTTATAATATTTTAACTGCATCAGAGAATAATGAATTAATTACAAATGATACCTTAAACTTTATTCATTATGGAATTTCAGCAATTGGAAACTTAAAGGATACAAAACTAATTTAATGCAATCATTAAATAATTATATTCTAGAATATACAGACATAAAATGTTACAATCACTGAACTAAGAATTAAAAAAAATCATAATTTACTTAAAAAAGTAAGAATCTAATAAAAATAATTTTGAATAAATGGCACTATTCCATCCAATGCAGTTGTCGCTGGTTGAGAAATACCTATGATGAATATTTTTGAATTAATTCAAAAAAATAACTATCAGTTAAATATAGGTTCTTGGTTTAACGATATTTGGGTTCTTTTATTTGAAGAAAAGAATGTTTTAATTACTAATGCTATTTAACTTTTCTGTATAGACTTCCAGAGTCCTGGAATTTTGACCCTTCAATTTTAAAGAGAAATGAAAATCTTATATTCAATTTCTTAATAATATTTGACAATGATCCTCATGTTTTCACAAAGTGGACATATAATCTTCTTACTTAGGAGCGCAGTATTTTGGAAAATCATTAAGAAACAGTCATGTTCCATCTCCCTTCACCCTCCAGGGTCATTTTACACTCTTCTTCTTTCTATCTGGATTGGAGTTGAGGAAGTGGCATATTCTCCATACTTGGCGCCATATGATTATCATCTATTTGCATCACTGGGACATGTTCATTCTGAAAAAAGCTTCAGTTTGTAGGAAAAGGTACGAAAATGGCTCACTGACTGGTTTGCTTCAAAAGAAGAACAGTTTTTTTTGGCATGGCATTCAAAGCCTGCTGAACACGTTGGGAGAAATGTGTAATTACAAGGGAAATGATTTTGAATAAAATATTGTTTATCAGTTTCAATCAACAGATGTGTAATTATTGCAATCAAATTCCGGGTTCATGCTTCTACACCTGGTACACTTACTATGTTATTAGAACTCAGAGAAAAAATTTATGGAAACAGTTATACAGAATCGAAGATAGATATCCAAATTCTGAAGAAATGTTAAGAACTAATTACAATCCTAATTCTGTGAATTTATATCAATCAATGAAAGGAACTTCAAGAGTTTTTTGTTGGCACAGTTATTTTAATATTTTACGAGATTATACTCAAGAATAATTGATTACTGATATAATAAATCTAGACGCAGCAAACTGCGTTTGTATTTTCTGTATGAGTATTCCACCTGAAAATTTGAAAAAACGATTTTTAATACTTTATTTATGAAGATTTATAAGTAGTAAAAAATTTGACCACTTAGAAAATCAAAAAAATTTCACATAAATTTCCAGGGGGGTAAAAATCTCAATCATATAATATTTTAACTGTATATAAATGAAGATAGTTCTGCTATATTTTATTGTGAAAACTGTAGTTTCAGTGGTTCCAACTGTAGGTCTGCAACCAGATGATAAGAATAGTGAAGTTAAATATCTAAATGATTCTGGTTACTCATATATCCAGGATGAAACAATACTTACTCAAATGAAGGATGATTTATTAAGAGAATCAGTAATGTTATTTCAACTAACACAGAATCTTGAGATAACTGGTAAGTTAAGTGAAGAAACTTTTATGAACAGACCCAGATGTGGCGAAAAAGATTTTTTGGTAGTTATAGAACTAGTATGTGTAAATGGAATAAGAACAAGATAAAACGGAATTATAAAGGAACAAATAAGAACATGTTAGAAGTAATAGATGCAGCATTTCGTTTATGGCAAAAATATATTAATATTCAATTCTCTCACGGTATTAATAATCCCAACATTTGAATTAGAAGTAATAGATGAGTACAGTCACATGAAATATCTGGTCATCCATGTTCAGAGGAACTAGATGGAAAAGGCAGTGTTGGGTCATACACTTTTTCCAAATAAGAATAATGGTCCTACAGAAATAGATATGGATAAAGATGAGAATTGGTATATGGAAATTGCTAAAACACACCAAAATATCAAACAATTTATTTGAAGTTTTAGCTCACGAAATTGGACAGCCATTAGGTTTATATTATTCAGATCTATATGAATCAATACTGTGTTCATTCTATAATGGTTCACATTTAGCATTATTTCAAGATGATATTTATGGTATTCAAAGTTTATATGGTAAAAAATATCAGCACATACGATTGTACCAAAATCTACACTAGCTGTACCAACAGTTAAATTAAATGAATCATTAAATCACTACAGCGGTCCGAGCGAGGACTAGGTCGACTCGTGGGCTAATTCCCATCAATGCACCATGCCATTACTGAATGTAAGTGGTGCTGCATAGCCCTAATACATACCATTGACACAGAGGACTGCAGACGTCTGCCGACACAAAAAACATAGCAAAAGCCTTCATAGACCATTACGAGCGATTGTACACCAATGGAGAACGTGACAGGACGGCCCTACAAGACGTTACTCACGCTCTCTTCGAGACGCTCGATCAAGAGGCTCAGGCCGTACTGTTGTTGTTGTTTTGATCTTCAGTCCAGAGACTGGTCTGATGCAGCTCTTAATGCTACTCTACCTTGTGCAAGCTACTTCATCTCCAAGTACCTACTGCAACCTACATCCTTCTGAATCTGCTTAGTATATTCATCTCTTCGTCTCCCTCTACGATTTTTACTCTCCACGATGCCGTCCAATACTAAATTGGTGATTCCATGATGCCTCAAAACATGTTCTACTAACCGATCCATTCTTCTAGTCAAGTTGTGCCATAAATTCCTCTTCTCCCCAATTCTGTTCAGTACCTTCTCATTAGTTACGCGATATACCCATCTAACCTTCAGCATTCTTCTGTAGAACCGCATTTCGAAAGCTTATATTCTCTCCTTGTGTAAAGTATTTATCGTCCATGTTTCATTTCCATACATGGCTACACTCCATACAAATACTTTCAGAAAAGACTTCCTGACACTTAAATCTATACTCTATGTTAAAAAACTTCTCTTCTTCATAAACGCTTTCCTTGCCATTGCCAATCTACATTTTATATCATCTCTACTCCGACCTTCATCAGTTATTTTGTTCCCCAAATAGCAAAACTCATCTACTACTTTAAGTGTCTCATTTCCTCACCTAATTCCCTCAGCATCACCTGTTTTAATTCGACTAAATTCCATTATCCTCGTTTTGTTTTTGTTGATGTTCATCTTATATCCTCTTTTCAAGACACTGTCAATTCTGTGCAGCTGCTCTTCCAGGTCCTTTGCTGTCTCTGACAGAATTGCAGTGTCATCGGCAAACCTCAAAGTTTTTATTTCTTCCCCATTGATTTTAATTTCTACTCCAAATTTTTCTTTTGTTTCCTTTACTGATTGCTCAATATACGTATCGAATAGCATCTGGGATAGGCTACAAGCCTGACTTACTCCCATCTCAACCACTGCTTCCCTTTCATGCCCCTCGACTCTTATAACTGCCATCTGGTTTCTGTACAAATTGTAAATAGCCTTCCGCTCCCTGTATTTGACCCCTGCCACCTTCAGAATTTGAAAGAGAGTATTTCAGTCAACATTGTCAAAAGTTTTCTTCAAGTCTACAAATGCTAGAAATGTTGGTTTGGCTCTCCTTAATCTATCCTCTAAGATTAGTCGTAGGGTCAGTATTGCCTCACGTGTTCCCACATTTCTATGGAATCCAAACTGATCTTCCCCAAGGTCGGCTTCTACCAGCTTTTCCATTCGTCTGTACAGAATTCGTGTCAGTATTTTGTAGCCGTGACTTGTTAAACACCTACTTTCTTTGGGATTGGAATTATTATATTCTTCTTGAAGTCTGAGGCTATGTCGCCTGTCTCATACATATGGCTCACCAGATGGTAGAGTTTTGTCATGGCTGGCTCTCCCAAGGCTATCAGTAGTTCTAATGGAATATTGTCTACCTCAGGGGCCTTGTTTCGACTTAGATCTATCTGTGCTCTGTCAAATTCTTGACGCAGTACCATACTTCCATTTCATCTTCACCTACGTCCTCTTCCATTTCAATAATATTGCCCTCAAGTACTACACTGCCCTTGTATAGACCCTCTGTATACTCCTTCCACCTTTCTGCCTTCCCTTGTGTGCTTAGAACTGGTTTTTCATCTGAGTTCTTAATATTCATAAGGCGTTTTTCTTTCCTTCAAAGGTCTCTTTAATTTTCCTGTAGGCATTATGTATCTTAGTCCTAGTGATATATGCCTCTACAGCCTTACATTTGTCCTCTATCCATCACTGATTAGCCATCTTGCACTTCCTGTTGATCTCATTTTTGAAAAGTTTGTATTTCTTTTTGCCTGCTTCATTCACTGCATTTTTATATTTTCTCCTTTCATCAGTTAAATTCAATATCTCTTCTGTTACCCAAGGATTTCTAGTAGCCCTAGTCTTTTTACCTACTTGATCCTCTGCTGCCTTCATTATTTCATCTCTCAAAGCTACCCATTCTTCTTCTACTGTATTTCTTTCCCCTGTTCTTGTCAATCGTTCCCCAACGCTCTCTCTGAAACTCTCTACAACGTCTGGTTCTTTCAGTTTATACACGTCCCATCTCCTTAAATTACCGAATTTTTGCTGTTTCTTCAGTTTTAATCTACAGTTCATAAACAATAGATTGTGGTCAGAGTCCACATCTGCCCCTGAAAATGTCTTACAATTTAAAACCTGGTTCCTAAATCTCTGTCTTACCATTATATAATATGTCTGAAACCTTCCAGTGTGGCCAGGCCTTTTCCACGTATAGAACCTTCTTTCATCATTCTTAAACCAAGTGTTAGCTAGGATTAAGCAATGCCTTGTGCAGAATTCTACCAGGCGGCTTCCTCTTTCATTCCTTACCTCCATTCCATATTCACCTACTACTTTTCCTTCTGTTCCTTTTCCTACTATCGAATTCCAGTCCCCCATGACTACTGTATTAAATTTTCGTCTCCTTTGACTATCTGAATAATTGCTTTTATCTCATCATACATTTCTTCAAACTCTTCGTCGTTTGCGGAGCTAGTTGCCATATATACTTGTACTACTGTGGTAGGCGTGGGCTTCGCGTTTATCTTGACTACAATAATGCGTTCACTGCGCTGTTCGTAGTAGGCTACCCGTGCTACAATTTTTTTAATTCGTTATTGAACTTACTCCTGCATTACCACGATTTAATTTTGTTCTTATAACCCTGTTATCACCTGACCAGAAGTCTTGTTCCTCCTGCCACCGAACTTCACTGATTCCCACTATGTCTAACTTTAATCTATCCATTTCCCTCTTTAAATTTTCTAATCTACCTGCCCGATTAAGGGATCTGACATTCCATACTCTGATCCGCAGAGCGCCAGATTTGTTTCTCCTGATAATGACGTACTCCTGAATAGTCCCCGACCGGAGGTCCGCATGGGGGACTATTTTACCTCCGGAAGACGACGCAGCCCTCAGAATTTACGGCTGTAGTTTCCCCCTGCTTTCAGACATTCTCAGTACCAGCACCGCAAGGCCGTTTTGGTTAATGTTACAATGCCAGATCAGTCAATCATCCAGAGCGTTGCTGCTGAAACTACAGAAAAGGCTGCTGTCCCTCTTCAGGAACCACAAGTTTATCTGGACTCTCAACAGATACCCCTCCACGGTTTATTGTGGGTGGTGGGGGGTGGGGAGGAGGGGCAAGACAACCTACTGGAGGAAATTAACGAGGACGAAGAGGTAGAATCTATGGGCAAGGGTGCTCTCAATAAGGCGCTGGGGGCAGACGAAATACCGTTGGAATTTTATCGTGGCTTTCAACACTTGATGGCTCCCTGTTGGACTTAAATCTGTCGCGAACGAATGTTCCCGACGTGCCACTTCCACCTGCCTTTGCAGAGGGGCTGATCATTCCAATACCTAAACCTTCTGGTCGCACACAGGTCGGAGACTACCACCCACTGACACTACTTAACTGTCATTTAAGAAATTTACCGAACTGTTGGTGGCAAGACTTACAAGAATGCTGCATCGCACGTTGTCATTTGACCAGACAGCCCTCGGCGGCGATAGCAACAACCAGACGACAATCGGCGGATACCGTGATTCGATGCCACTGGCGAAAGCGCGTCGACTGTACGGAGCTCTGGTATCCATAGACTTTGATCGAACCTTCGACAGTGTCAGCCACACCTACGTTACGGAAGTGTTGACACAAATGATGTTACCGCCACGGTGATGCAGTAACTACACGGACCACCTCTAAGGGCCCTTTGGTAAGGTCCCTTACTATTACGAGACCAATCCGACAATGATGTCCTTATCTGCTTTCATATATTCACTGGCCCTAGAAGCACTTCTCTGGAGCCTTCGTCAACGCCTGACAGGACTTACGATACAGGGATACACTTTTCAGTGCAAGGCGTATGGGGCGACCTATTACCGATGGTGCGGACTGACAACGACACAAATTCGGCATTAGTTTTGATCAATACGTAAGGTGTCGCTACGGGTAGCAGTGTGAACATGGACTAATCGGTCGCCCTGAATACTGGTACTGGAATACCAGTTAGCTGCATTGCAGCATTCCAGGTACGGGACAGTAAAAAAATGTCTGCCAACTGTGTTCACGAATGATGTACGACGCACGGCGGCGATCAGCTTCAAGAGGTTGATCCTAACCGTCCGGAATTGTGTCAGAGCGAACGGGTTGCGCGCCTTAGACATGACGTAATGGGTCGCCTACATGAATAACTACTTGGCGTTACGTATCCCCCACTACGCACAAATTATTCCGATACCAAAGACGATAGCTTGACTCATACTGGCAGCATTTGGATACTTCGTCAGCGCGGGATTACTCTTCAAGATCTGATACGATGCTCTGACCCTACCCACTGACAAACGGGGCGTCGGGCTCGTACACCTTCACGATCACACGGTGGCGCTTTATCTCATCGCAATGCTGAAACGAGAGGTAGACAACAGCCGTGTCTGTCGGGACTCTTGAGAGACGAAATGGCACTAGATTCTCGAATTGCGCAGGTGATCATGAAGAACATTTCCCAACCATTTCATCATATCTGAAATTTTTTCCTTAGGTGTATCTACGTTACGACGGCCAACAGACCGGCGACAGGGCGCGACGTCTACCGAATACTCACGAGCAGGCGCTCCGCCAACCCTGTGGAAACACGGCCCCCGCAGTCCACTGGCCAGTGATATGGCGGACGGTTCACCATACCATCCTTAACACAGAAACACAAACAACGTGGCACCTGTTGGTTAATAGTGAACAAGTCACCGGATCCCGCCTCCACGACATCAATATGCTGACCTCCCCATTATGGCAGGTGTGACAAGTTAGAGACGCTGACGCCTACCATTTTATGTGCGGTCGTTCTGCGGAAGTGTGGCATGTAGTGACATGGATGATAGCCTTCCCTCTCTGCGTAGGATAACAAGCCATTGATCCTACGATTGTTCCTTTTCCTGGCAGAACGTACTAACTACGAGCCAAGACGAACGCGTTGACATGGCTACGAGCCCAAATGGTGAACTATCTGCTTCGTGACGGCCCGAGAAATGTGTTGATCTTCTGGAACCACTTGCATGAACGACATACGGCGACTGTGAGCAATCCGACAAACCAACAATATTTTTCTAATTTCCTGGGCAGTGCGTTATGAGATCCTCTGTGCAGCTGGAGCGTTCCGGATATGAGAAAATAATATTGAACACGATGAAGGGGCACACAGTGATGTTGACGAAACGGTTATCTCCTCCAGTTCTACGAGACGACGTGCCTGGAGGCAGAAGCGCCGGAGAGGAGCATTCTAGTCACCCACCAGCGGAGATGCTATTTTTGTCTCTCTTTTCCTTAAATATTCGAAAACACGTATCATTTCCTTATTGCAGGTGGCTGAAATCATTATAAACTCATAAAAAGAGATAGTTTTTGTTTAATTTGAGTTGTTTCCTTTTCAAAACATGTTTTGGTTCCTCTCCTACTTTCGAGTTGTAAGAAAAAAGTGGGTAGAAAACTTGTCCGCAAAAGCAAAGGTCCCGAGTTCAAGGTGGCCGAGCGGTTCTAGGCGCTACAGTCTGGAACCGCGCGACCGCTACGGTCGCAGGTTCGAATCCTGCCTCGGGCATGGATGTTTGTGATGTCCTTAGGTTAATTAGGTTTAAGTAGTTCTAAGTTCTAGGGGACTGATGACCTTAGAAGTTAAGTCCCATAGCGCTCAGAGCCATTTGAACCATTTGAACCGAGTTCAAGTCTCGATCCGGCACACAGTTTGAATCTGACAGGAAGTTTCATATCAGCGCACACTCCGCCGTAGAGTGAAAATCTCATTCTACTCTAATTTTGGCCAGCGATACGCACAAGCTTGCTGTATATTCCTAGATTCCTCACTTAAAGCAGGTTCTCGACACTTTGTAAGTAGGCCATAGGATTTCAGTGGATAGTTTGCGTCTATCTTCAAGTGCCTGCCAATTCAATTTTTACAGCTGGTCCGTGAGGCTCTTCCTTGCTCAACCAAACTTGTGATCATTCGTGCTGCCTTTCTTTGTGCACATTCAGTATCCAGTGCAAGCCCTATTTCGTATGGATTCCACACATTTGAGCAGCATTCGAGGCTGGGTCGCACGAGTGTTTTGTAATCAATCTCCTTGGTAGACTAACTGCAGTTTCCTAGTATTCTACGAATGAACCGAATTCTGCCACTTTTACCTACGACTGAGTAAATGTGATTGTTCTAGGGGTGATTTCACTGTGTGGGAGAGAAAGGCGATTGAAATTACATGGGGAAAGGACATGGGGACTTTGGTATAGGCCAAGCAGCATTTCTATCTCAAATGAATCCGTCCGAGCACGCCTCGGAAGGCTCAACGGTACCGACCGACCGCCGTGTTATCTCCAGCCGATAGACGTCGCTGAATGCGGATATTGTGGGACATGGGGCCAGCACACCGCTCCCCCGGCCTTTGTCAGTTTTCGTGATCAAAGCCGCTACTTCTCAGTCAAGTACTGTAGCCTCTCAACTGTCCTTATAAGGGCTGAGTGGACTCGCTTGCCAATAGCGCACGACGGACCCGGACGGTCATCCATTCAAGTGATAAACAAGTCCGACAGCGCTTAACTTCGGTATCTACGGGAACCGCTGTTACCACTGCGGCAAGGCCGTTTGTTTTGCGTCAAATACACCTACACAAAGTTCGCTAGAATTATGGAACATTGTTACTTATATGTTTCTATTATTATTCTTTGTTATTTAATAGAAAAGACGTCTGTTGCGCTTATTTTGCAACAGCTGGTGAACAAAGTGGTCACCTTTTCGTATCTGCGACAGTAGGTGACTTTGGAGCATTGTTTGGGGAGCGACTCGGCGGCGCGGAAGTTGGCTGCCTCATCGCCGGCGCCGAAACCTCATTTGAGTGGAGCCGCCAGAAGCTGCAGCCTGCACCCAATCACGCCGCCATACAGCCAATACCGGCGCACGCTTCGGACCCTCGCTTCAAGTAGACGACGCCAAGTCCAGATACCATCCGAAGGCCTGCGGCTTCTGTCCCTTCAGATTTCCGTCTTCCAGGTTATTACTTACACTGAAAATTTGATTCGTATAAATTCATATTTGAGAGCAGAGAGTCGATTTGAAATTTAGCGAACCAGTGGCAGTCTAGTGAGGTTATCTGTTGGGACTGTGACGAACATTTTATTGATAACCATCATAGTGTCACATACAACCTTTTTCCTGCGCATATTTTGTTTCTTAATCTGGCGATGTGCCCAGTCGTTACATCTACATCTTCATTTACAGGGTGTTACAAAAAGGCACGACCAAACTTTCAGGAAACATTCCTCACACACAAATAAAGGAAAGATGTTATGTGGACTTGTGTCCGGAAACGCTTAATTTCCATGTTAGAGCTCATTTTAGTTTCGTCAGTATGTACTGTACTTCCTCGATTCACCGCCAGTTGGCCCAATTGAAGGAAGGTAACGTTGACTTCGGTGCTTGTGTTGACATGCGACTCTTGTCTACGCAACCCCGGTACCAAATTTAGAGACTCTTCGTGCTCGTATTGTGGACGGCTGTGATACAATATGCCGTTCTCCAGGGCTGCATCAGCGCATCAGGGATTCCATGCGACGGAGGGTGGATGCATGTATCGTCGCTAACGGAGGACATTTTGAACATTTCCTGTAACAAAGTGTTTGAAGTCACGCTGGTGCGTTCTGTTGCTGTGTGTTTCCATTCCATGATTAATGTGATTTGAAGAGAAGTAATAAAATGAACTCTAACATGGAAAGTAAGCGTTTCCGGACACATGTCCACATAACATATTTTCTTTCTTTGTGTGTGAGGAATGTTTCCTGAAAATTTGGCCGTACCTTTTTTGTAACACCCTGTATACTTCGCAAGCCGCCGTACGGTGAATCGCGGAGGATATGTTGTACGACTCCTAGTCATTTCCTTTCCTGTTACAGTCGCAAGTACAGCGACGGAAAAACGACAGTCCATATGCCTCCGTACGAGCCCTAATTTCTTTTCTGTTATCTTCGTGGTCCTTACGCTATATGTACGCTGGTGGCAGTAGAAATGAAATGAAATGCCGTGTGGCTACGGCCTCCCGTTGGGTAGACCGTTCGCCTGGTGCAAGTCTTTCGAGTTGACGCCACTTCGGCGACTTGCATGTCGATGGGGAAGAAATGATGATGATAAGGACAACACAACACCCAGCCCATGAGCGGAGAAAATCTCCGACCCATCCGGGAAACGAACCCGGGCCGTTAGGTATGACATTCCGCCGCTCTGACCACTCAGCTACCAGGGGCGGACGGTGGCAGTAGAATAGTTCTGCAGCTAACTTCAAATGCCGGTTCTCTAAATTTTCGCAATAGCGTCTAGCGAAAGGGTATTGTTTTCTCTCCGGGGTTTCTCGTACTTCAAGGAGACGAGCAGATAAAAGACGGATTTAGCTTAATTTATCGCACGTTTTGACGAGCACACTAAAGCAGATATGTGAATAACAAGTCTAATGGGACCGAAGTCAGATTTTAAATGTAAAACGCCTTTATTTTCAGAACTGACAGCGTTTCCTGTAGCTATTAAATAGGCATGTACTAGTAAATGTACAGACGATCCTTCTAGGCACATTGAGTCTGTAGGAAGACGACAAGCACACACACACACACACACACACACACACACACAGAGAGAGAGAGAGAGAGAGAGAGAGAGAGAGAGAGAGAGAGAGATTATTCTTTTTTGTAAGAAGAACAAGGTAAAGAAAGACTAAGGTTCAAAGAAAGACTAAAGTTAAATATACCGTCGACAACTATGTCTTGAGAGACAGCTCACCATTGCGTCTAGGAAAGGAAGGAAAAGGAAATAAGTCAAACCTCGATCAAGGGAATGATCTCGACCTTCATCTTCGGGGATATGGATCCATGTCCTCGTGAATATAATTCCTGTTGTGGATCACAGAGGCAACGCCACCTTCACTGAATACGCGTTCGAGGTAATCGATATTGTGAACATGGTGGAGTAACAATAGAAGATGTCAATCATGGTGTTTTAAAATGTAAACTGTACGGAAACCAGCAAATTAATTTCATACAATAGTTAATTAGATCTTATAAACCATTACCAAATAACATAGCAGCTCTCCTTCATCAAAATAATATACTTATCTTAAACTAATTATAAAATTCTTTCATTAAATGTAACCTTACCCCGTAAAATGTTGGAAAATTCCCGAAAAACTGAAAGATGGTTGCATGACCTCAGGAAAACAGAGGCAATGCACTCTACATGGCTCTTTTTCGGCTCTTAAGAATGCTGTTGGCTATACTTATAGGTTACTGTTATCCTGCTCACCGAAAAATATATCTCACACAAAGAATATGAAGACGAAGCATATGAATGACATCCGATAAGAACATTTCATCCGGAATTTCCATCTTTCTTATGAAAGCTTGTTGAATCTAATCTTCTATGCTGGAAAATACGCTGGTGTGCAAAAGTCAGGGATGAAAGTTGCTTTCGCATGATGTGTCACTGCCTAGTAACATAGCTCGATGAAACCTGGAACATACATAGAAAGAATTTCTACAGTATGGTACAGAAGGTAACTGAAAGAGATGCACAATAAGACGAACAGAAATGACACTTTTATTCAAAGGCAATAATTACACTAGTTTCACCACTGTTCATTATGGTCCCGTGGACACTTTAAAAGGCAGGACGTAGTTCTTAATAAAGAGTGTGATCACCGCGAACGGCAGTGCATGCTCTGCTAAGTCCCCCATGCTGGCCTCAAGGTTTGTGAGGATTTTTTGTGGTAGGGCGATCCGTTCCTCCACCAATGCAGTTCACTACTGGATTGTCGTTGGTGCATGTGGACGCGCAGCACTGGTGCTCAATGGAATTTAAATCTCTGGAACGGACAGGCCAGTCCATTCGCCGAATATGCTCTAGTTCTAAGAGCTCCTCCACCTTCGCCTTTGTATGCTGTCGCCCAATGTTATCCACAATCATGAAGTCTGGGCTGAACATACCCCTGAAAAGGCGAACGTTGAGAACGAGTACAGTGTCTCAGTAATGTTGACCGGTGAATGTACTATGTTCAAAGATGTGGAGGACAGTATGTCGATGTAACATGATGCCTCCTCACACCGTAACACCAGAACCACCAAAACAGTCACGTTCGACAATGTTCCTGGCTGCGTTACACGTTCCCACCTCTCGCTTTATGAGGCTACGGAAACCACTGTCGAACATGTTAGTTTTGGTGGTCTGGGTGTTATGCTGTATGGAGGCGTTATGTTGCATGAGCTTAATGACCTCCAAACCTGTGACGGTGGTACACTCAATGGTCAATGTTATTGTGACATTATACGCCTTCTCCATGTGGGTCTTTTAAGGGGTGCATTCGGTCCTGACTTCAGTTTTATGGATGAAAATGCGCGTTCGCATCGGACAACGCAGCTGCAGGAGGCTTTGGAACGAGATCGTATTCGGCGTGGGGACTAGCCTGCTCGCTTCCTCGAGTTAAATGCCACCGAGCACGTGTGAGATGCGTTGTGGAGATGTATTCCAGCACGTTGACGTGCACCAACGACCATCCAACAGTTGACAACCGGCCTGGTCCAGGAACAGAACACCCTATCACCAGAACTCCTTAGAAACCTTGTGGCCACCATGGGAGCACTTTGGAGAGCGCACATTGCCGTCCGTGGTGATCTCACGTCCTATCAAGAAACGTGCAATATCCAGGAGGCTATCATATATGTCGGTGACTTCAGCGTAATAATTGTCTTTGAACACAAGTATATTTACGTTCGTTTCATTGCGTACTTCTCTCATTTACGACCTGTAGTTTACTGTACTGTACTCTACGCTGTATTGTACTATAGTATAGCCGTTACTTCTGCCTATGGTCACAGTTTCATCGAGATATGTTACATTGGAACGACACATCATGCGAAAGTTACTTTCGTCCTTAAGTGTTGGGCACAAGAGTATAATTGTTGAAAGAGCCAGTCTTTTTATGCTCCATATACATTGAAGAGCCAAAGAAACTGGTACACCTACCTAACATCCATTATACATTTTGTACTTTACTATAGCAGCTCTTTTTATGTAGGGTCCAAGTTTCACCCTGTTATGTTACTTTTAAGTGATACACCATGCAAAAGTTACTTTTGTCCTTAAACTTGGCACATGAGTGTATTAATGCTATATAGAACATACTGTCAGTTCTTCAGGTACAGAATTTTGCGGTGAGTAAACTGCTATATATTTTTATTATGTCTGCAGCCTTGTCGTCAAATATGAGGTGTCTAGGAAGCCTGCTTACTAAGTTCGCTAGACAAACATACAAACAAGTCGTATTAATGAGTTTTATTACAAACAGGTAAGTGACAATGCTTAACTTTGACAATTACACGGAAGTGTTGCAAGCAAAGGGTGACAAACGAAATAATGAATCTTCTTCAGTATAAACAGTTCCAAGTCTGTGCTACATACAGTATACAAGCGAAGTAACTAGGGTTGACGCTTCTATACAAGTGACTAATCTCGAAGCTTCTATTCAACTGGGCCGTCACCAGTCCTGGAGAGAGGTCGGTCAGCGAGCGATTGACTGACATCTTCCCACAGCCCTCTCTTCTCTATCGTTTCCGACTGGCGTGCCGGCGCTTGACTTGACGCCGTAACAGTTTTTAGAATTGTTTATGTATTGTGTGCGTAGTTAAACCATACTTCTTCGGTCGTACATAATTCTGTATCTTGAAACAGAACAAAGAATTTTGCCACGAAACATGCGATACTTGCAGATTGAGTTTCTTTAATGTCTTAAAATTTTATCTGCACTAAAAATGTAAATTTGTGTTAGTGAGGTGATGGAAGTAGTGGATTAGCGATATATACATATACTGATGGCGGTAGTACATCTACATCGACAACTACATGATTACTCTGCAATTCACATTTAAGTGCTTGGCAGAGGGTTCATCGAACCACAATCATACTATCTCTCTACCATTCCACTCCCGGACAGCGCGCGGGAAAAACGAACACCTAAACCTTTCTGTTAGAGCTCTGATTTCTCTTATTTTATTTTGATGATCATTCCTACCTGTGTAGGTTGGGCTCAACAAAATATTTTCGCATTCGGAAGAGAAAGTTGGTGACTGAAATTTCGTAAATAGATCTCGCCGCGACGAAAAACGTCTTTGCTTTAATGACTTCCATCCCAACTCGCGTATCATATCTGCCACACTCTCTCCCCTATTACGTGATAATACAAAACGAGCTGCCCTTTTTTGCACCCTTTCGATGTCCTCCGTCAATCCCACCTGGTAAGGATCCCACACCGCGCAGCAATATTCTAACAGAGGACGAACGAGTTTAGTGTAAGCTGTCCCTTTAGTGGACTTGTTGCATCTTCTAAGTGTCCTGCCAATGAAACGCAACCTTTGGCTCGCCTTCCCCACAATATTATCTATGTGGTCTTTACAACTGAAGTTGTTCGTAATTTTAACACCCAGGTACTTAATTGAATTGACAGCCTTGAGAATTGTACTACTTATCGAGTAATCGAATTCCAACGGATTTCTTTTGGAACTCATGTGGATCACCTCACACTTTTCGTTATTTTGCGCAAAACTGCCACCTGCCACACCATACAGCAATCTTTTCTAAATCGCTTTGCAACTGATACTGGTCTTCGGATGAGCTCACTAGACGGTAAATTACAGCATCATCTGCGAACAACCTAAGAGAACTGCTCAGATTGTCACCCAGGTCATTTATATAGATCAGGAACAGCAGAGGTCACAGGACGCTTCCCTGGGGAACACCAGATATCACTTCAATTTTACTCGATGATTGGCCGTCTATTACTACGAACTGCGACCTTCCTGACAGGAAGGTATAAAAGGGAAATGCGTTGGCAGAACTATTATTTGCACTCAGGTGATTCAAGTTAAAAGGTTTTCGACGTGATAATGATCGCACGTTGGCAACTGGCAGACACTCAACGCGTATGGTTGTTCGAGTTAGACGCATGGGACCTTCCATTTCGGAAATCGTTATGGAATTCAATATTCCCAGATCCACAGTGTCAAGAGTGTGCCGTGAATACCACATTTCGGGCATTACCTGTTATCACGGACAACGCAATGGCCGACGGCCTTCGCCTAACGACCGAGAACAGTGGCGTTTGCGTAGAGTTGTCAGCGCTAACAGACAAACAACACTGTACGAAATAACCGTAGAACTCAATGTGGGACGTACGGTGGACGTATCTGTCAGGCAATGCGGCAAAATTTGGCATTAATGGGCTATGGGAGCACACGACCGACACGAGTGCCTTTGCTAACAACACGACATCGCCTGCAGCGCCTCTCCTGGGCTCGTGACCATATCGGTTGGGTCCTAGACAACTGGAAACCCGTGGCGTGATCAGATGATTCCCGATTTCAGTTGGTAAGAGCTGATGGTAGGTTTTGAGTGTGGTGCAGACCCCACGAAGCCACAGTACCAAGTTGTCAACAAGGCTCCGTACAAGCTCGTGGTGGCGCTATAATGGTGTGGGCTATGTTTACATGAATGGACTGGGTCCTCTGGTCCAACTGAATTGGTCATTGACTGGAAGTGATTACGTTCCGCTACCTGGAGACTATTTACACCGATTCATGTACTTCATGTTCCCAATCAATTTATGGACGGTAATGTGCTATGTCACAGAGCCACAACTGTTCGCGACAGCCGGCCGTTGTGGCCGAGCGGTTCTAGGTGCTTCAGCCCGGAACCGCGCTGCTGCTACGGTCACAGATTCGAATCCTGCCTCGGGCATGGATGTGTGAGATGTCCTAGGTTTAAATAGTTCTAAGTGTAAAGGACTGATGACCTCAGATGTTAAGTCCCATAGTGCTTAGAGACATTTGAACCATTTTTTTGATCGCGACTGGTTTGAAGAACATCCTGAACAATCGACATCGAATGATTTGGGCACCCAGATCGCCCAACATGAATCCTATCGAACAGTTATGGAAGTAACTGAGAGGTGAGTTCGCGCAAAAATTCTACACCGGCAACATTTTAGCAAGTACGGTGTGCTATAGAGGTAGGTTGGCTCATTGTTTCTGGGTTGGGTTGTTTGGGGGAGGAGACCAAACAGCGAGGTTATCGGTCTCATCGGATTAGAGCAGGACAGGGATGGAAGTCGCCCGTGCCCTTTCAAAGGAACCATCCCGGCATTTGCCTGGAGCGATTTAGGGAAATCACGGAAAACCTAAATCAGGATGGCCGAACGGGCGATTGAACTGTCGTCCTCCCGAATGCAACTCCAGTGTGCTAACCACTGCGCCACCTCGCTCGGTTCAGTGTTTCTGCAGCGGACTTCCAACGACATGTTGAATCCATGCAACGTCGAGTCTCTGCACATAGCCTGGAAAAGGAGGTCCAACCCGATGTTAGAAGGTATCCCATGACTTTTGTTACCTCAGTGTATATATTCAGTTTCAAAGCGTATGTAACTGCTAATTGGCTTTTGCTAATACTTCCTCTCATTTTGATTTCATTTACTGATTATTGGTGTGTAGTAGGGCAATAATGTAACGGAGCCCGCCCGGTTGGCTGTGCGGTCTAACGCACGGCTTTCCGGGCGGGGAGGAGCGCCCGGCGGATTTGTGTCGAGCTCCGGTGTACCGGCCAGTCTGTAGATGGATTTTAGGCGCTTTTTCATCTGCCTCGGCGAATGCGGACTGGTTCCCCTTATTCCGCCTCAGTTACACTATGTCGGCGATTGCTGCGCAAACAAGTTCTCCATGTACGCGTACACCACCATTACTCTACCACGCAAACATAGGGGTTACACTTGCTTGTCTGGTGTGAGACGTTCCCTGGGCGGGGGGTGGGGGGGTGGTGGTGTTCCACCGGGGGCCGAACCGCACAGTAACCCTTGGTTCGGCGTGGGGTGGCGGAGGGTTGAAGTGGACTGCGGTGGTCGTCGTGGGGTTGTGGACCACTGCTGCTGCGGCGGGGACGGAGCCTCTCCGTCGTTTCTAGGTCCCCGGTTAACATAATATACAATACAATACAATAATGTAACGGATAGACGATTAGATAAAATTCTGACAACACTTTCTCGAGTGGAACGTTTTTAAATTTTAATCGAATGTCGGTTGCTAGGTACATGACGATGTGGTACACTATAACGTGTTTCCACATTTGGAAAAACCTTAATTCGCCGGAGTAATTTTTGTAAATTGAGGAAAAGGTCGGAGCACATAAAAATTGAGTGCTATCATTTAAAAATCGAATAAGAAAGTATATTAAGCTTATATCCCAGGACTGGCTAGAGCCGGAAGTCAAATAAGTGTAGCAAGCTATAAAACTCTCCACACGTTTCTGAAAAAAAGCTGCTCAAATAATTTAGTCAGGTCTTGATAATATTTCATAGTGGCACAAGGATTGGGAACGTGGTTTGTTGGTGCGGAATCCCTTGGACATTCGGCTATACCTCAACTCGTTCAACATGCCCGTGACTGTATCGCCACAACTAGACCGCTGGTAATAAAAACTACAAACTCTACGTCCACTGCCGATAAACATAAGCACGAATTACGAAGAGTTCCACACAATATCGCGGTGCCATCATCACTCAAGGAGGCGCCGTAATCTTGGAATTAGTTTCCTACACCGGTGACGTGCCGCCCGGAAAAAGATCGTATATTCTTGCGCAGGGCATGTATAAACCGCATCTACATCTACATCTACATGGATATTCTGCAAATCACATTTAAGTGCCTGGCAGAGGGTTCATCGAACCACCTTCACAATTCTCTATTATTCCAATCTCGTATAGCGCGCGGAAACAACGAACACCTATATCTTTCCGTGCGAGCTCTGATTTCCCTTATTTTATCGTGGTCATCGTTTCTCCACATGTAGGTCGGCGTCAACAAAATATTTTGGCATTCGGAGGAGAAAGTTGGTTATTGGAATTTCGTGAGAAGATACCGTGGCAACGAAGAACGCCTTTCTTTTAATGATGTCCAGCTCAAATCTTGTATCATTTCAGTGACACTCTCTCCCATATTTCGAGATAATACAGAACGTGCTGCCCTTCTTTGAACTTTTTCGATGTACTCCGTCAGTCCTATCCGACACTGCGCAACTGTATTCTAAAAGAGGGCGGACAAGCGTATTGTAGGCAGTCTCCTAAGTAGATCTGTTACGTTTTCTAAGTGTTCTGCCAATAAAACGCAGTTTTTGATTAGCCTTCCCCCCAACATTTTGTATGTGTTCCTTCCAATTTAAGTTGTTCGTAATTGTAATTCACAGATATTTAGTTGAATTTACGGCCTTTAGATTTGACTGATTTGTCGTGTAACCGAAGTTTAACGAATTCCTTTTAGCACTCATGGGCCGGCCGAAGTGGCCGAGCGGTTCTAGGCGCTACAGTCTGGAACTGCGCGACCACTACGGTCGCAGGTTCGAATCCTGCCTCGGGCGTGGATGTGTGTGACGTCCTTAGGTTAGTTAGGTTTAAGTAGTTCTAAGTTCTAGGGGATTGATGACCTGATGACCTCAGAAGTTAAGTCCCATGGTGCTCAGAGCCATTTGAACCATTTTAGCACTCATGTGGATGACCTCACACTTTTCGTTATTTAGGGTCAATTGCCAATTTTCGCACCATTCAGATATCTTTTCTAAATCTTTTTGCAATTTGTTTTGATTTTCTGATGACTTTATTAGTCGACAAACGACAGCGTCATCTGCAAACAACCTAAGAAAGCTGCTCAGACTGTCTCCCAAATCGTTTATATAGATAAGGAACAGCAAAGGGCCTATAACACTACCTTTGGGGAGCCAGCAGTGTTACCGCCCATCTCTAGTCTACGACATCTACCGACTCCACGAGCGGTGAAGCTGCAGCACCGTCGACCAAAGCCCGAAGGACTGTGCCTGCAGCACGTTCCCGAGTCGCCCCGCTGTCGCGCCGAGCGGTCGCCGACTGCCAACGACCGCAGCCTCGCGGCTCCACTGTACGCTCCACGAGCCGTTGTCACCGAGCACCGCCGAACGTTCTTCGACCTGTATAATGTCAGTGTGTCACACCTGTAATTACTAAGCTCATACAAATACTTTGGGGTAACATTTTGTATAGATATGAAATGGTACGGTTATACAGACTCAGTCGCAGGACAGTGATAGAGTTCTGTAAGTTGGTAGGATACTAGGGAAGTGCACACAGTCTATAAAGGAGACTGTTTACAAATCACTTGTGGGTCTCGTCTTAAGGTATTGCTAAAGTGTGTGGTACTTGAACCAAATAGGACTAACGGGGGATACTAAATTTACACAAGGAAGGGTGGAACGAATTTTCACAGATTTGTTTGAATCATGAGAGAGCTTCACAGAAATGTTGGAAAACCTTGATTGGCTGACTCATGAATATGTTGTTGTTGTTGTGGTCTTCAGTCCTGAGACTGGTTTGATGCAGCTCTCCATGCTACTCTATCCTGTGCAAGCTTCTTCATCTCCCAGTACCTACTGCAGCCTACATCCTTCTGAATTTGCTTAGTGTATTCATCTCTTGGTCTCCCTCTACGATTTTTACCCTCCACGCTGCCCTCCAATACTAAATTGGTGATCCCTCGATGTCTCAGAACATGTCCTACCAACCGATCCCTTCTTCTAGTCAAGTTGTGCCACAAGCTCCTCTTCTCCCCAATTCTATTCAATACCTTCTCTTTAGTTATGTGATCTACCCATCTAATCTTCAGCATTCTTCTGTAGCACCACATTTCGAAATCTTCTATTCTCATCTTGTCTAAACTATTTATCGTCCACGTTTCACTTCCATACATGCCTACACTCCATACAAATACTTTCAGAAACGACTTCCTGACATTTAAATCTATACTCGATGGTAACAAATTTTTCTTCTTCAGAAACGCTTTCCTTGCCATTACCATTGTACATTTTATATCCTCTCTACTTCGACCATCATCAGTTATTTTGCTCGCCAAATAGCAAAACTCCTTTACTACTTTAAGTGTCTCATTTCCTAATCTAATTCCCTCAGCATCACCCGACTTAATTCGGCTATATTCCATTATCCTCGTTTTGCTTTTGTTGATGTTCATCTTATACCCTCCTTTGAAGACACTGTCCATTCCGTTCAGCTGCTCTTCCAAGTCCTATTATCCAGCAAAAGCCTACTTAAGGAATTTCAAGAATCAGTGTTAAAACAAGAATCTATAAATATTCATTATCCCCCTACATATCGCACTGGCAGGATCAGCGAACACATAATTAGTCCGATTACAACACGCAGAGAGGCTTTTAAGGAGTCATTCTTCCTGCGCTCCATACTCGACTGTAAGCGCAAGCAACCCTAAGAAGTGATATCGTGCTAAGTAACCTCTGGAATACACTTCACAGTGGTTTGCAGAGTACGCATACAGATATAGATATAGACATTGCCTCCGGGAGGCCTAGGTGGGCGTGGTGAGCCCTTTCGTAATTATCTTGAAGTACAATATCTGATCAAAACTGTACGAACACTAGAGATCAGAAACGGAGCGAGTACGAATCTAATGTTGCGGGTTGTCTATTTCACAAATCAAGGTGTCGCTGTGACATCAGTGCTAACGGGCTTCCTTCAATTCAAAATGTTCAAATGTGTGTGAAAACTTATGGGACTTAACTGCTAAGGGCATCAGTCCCTATTCCTTCAATTCCAATGTAGTTCCGCGAGTATGACGAGGGTGAGAACTGTGGCGCTGCGGTCACTTCATAAATGCGACTCGGTCTCTCTCACCGAAACATGCAGGAATGTAACACTAGTAGTGACTTATTATTAGTACGTGAGATGACTACACGATCTTGCTGCTCTAAAGTAGCACTGACAAAGCGAAATGACGTACTGACAGGATCAGGTGGCCTTTAACAAAACTTCGTTTTGTAAGACTGTGGAGGATGTAAGACGAAAATTAACCGATGCGAAGCATGTACATCTACATCTACAGCGACACCCTGCAAATCACATTTAAGTGGCTGGAAGAGGGTTCATCGAACCACCTTCACAATTTTCTATTATTCCAATCTCGTATAGCGCGCGGAAAGAACGAACATCTATATCTTTCCGTACGAGCTCCGATTTCCCTTATTTTATCAAAAAATGGTTCAAATGGTTCTGAGCACAGTGGGATTTAGCTTCTGAGGTCATCAGTCCCCTAGAACTTAGAACTACTTAAACCGAACTAACCTAAGGACATCACACACATCCATGCCCGAGGCAGGATTCGAACCTGCGACCGTAGCGGTCGCCTTATTTTATCATGGTGACAGTTTCTCCCTATGTAGGTTGGTGTCAATAATATATTTTCGCATTCGGAGGAGAAAGTTGGTGATTGGAATTTCGTGAGAAGATTCCGTAACAACGAAAAACGCCTTTGTTTTAATGATGTCCACCCCAAGTCCTGCATCATTTCAGTGACACTCTCACCCCTATTTCACACAACTGCAAATGTATTGTACTAGAGCAGCAGTGATATCTGGAATAAGATTCACGCTATAGTCCTCGCTTCAGACGAAAACATACAAATTTCGTCCATTGCAAATAAAATGGTTGTACACTTGTTTATTTCACCTCCACTATGAGAAAGAATATGTGCTGCGTCAAATGAAAACTGGACACGCAGCAACGTCACTGTTACGTTCCTGGAAAAAGAAAGTGCCTATTTCTGTATTCGTTTCGCCATGACAACTTGCGCTAATGATTGTTTTGTAGCTCAACATTCATTTCTGTGATTTATTTCAATAATTAATCACCATTTAGAGATTGCACTTCTTCCTCACGTCATGTTTTCCGCTGCTATCGTTACAGACTCGGTAACGTCTCACTGAGTTAGCTCCTCTTCTAACTATAATCAATCGTAGATCCCTCGAACAAAAAACCGTGTCCAATTCTTGGAAAAAGGCACAGGTAACATCTGTCTCCAAGACGGGTAGTAGACGTGATCCACAAAACTATCGTCCAGTATCCTTGACATCGATTTGTTGTAGAATCTTAGAACATATTCTGAACTCAAACATAATAGGATAATAAAGTTTAAAACGTGGCTGCGTGGTCAGCGTGGTTAATAGGGTATCAGGAATAGAATGACCTCAAAGCCAGCCAGCATGTATTTCTAAAACATCGATCATGTGAAACCCAACTCGCACTTTTCTCACACGGCACACTGAATGCCTTGGGCCAAGGCACTCAGGTAGATGCTGTATTTCTTGATTTCCAAAAAGCATTTGACTCAGTGTCACACCTACGCTTATTGACGAAAGTACGATCATATGAGGAATCAAATGAAATTTGTGACAGGACCGAGAACTTTTTGGTAGGAAGGACGCAACATGTTGTCTTGGATGGAGATTCATCGTCAGGTGTAGAAGTAACTTCGGGTATGTCCCATGGAAGTATGTTGGGATCCTTGTTGTTCATGTTGTATATTAATGATCTTGCAGAAAATATTAATATTAAAAATCAGGCTTTTTGCAGATAATGCAGTTATCTATAATGAAGTACTACCTGAAAGAATCTGCATAAATATTCATTCAGATCTTGATAAGATTTCAAGGTGGTGCAGAGATTGGCAACTTAGTTTAAATGTGCACAAATGTGAAATTTTGCACTTTGCAAAACGAAAAAAACGTAGTATCCTATGACTATAATATCAGTGAGTCACTGATGGAATCAGCCAATTCATACAAATACCTGGGTGTAACACTTTGTAGGAACATGAAATAGTATGATTACGCCGGCCGGAGTGGCCGAGCGGTTCTAAGCGCTACAGTCTGGAACCGCGCGACCGCTACGGTCGGAGGTTCGAATCCTGCCTCGGGCATGGATGTGTGTGATGTCCTTAGGCTAGTTACGTTTAAGTAGTTCTAAGTTCTAGGGGACTGATGACCTCAGAAGTTAAGTCCAGTAGTGCTCAGAGCCATTTTTAGAATGATAACATAGGTTCAGTAGTGGATAAAACAGGTGGTGACATCGTTTTATTGGTAGAATACTGGGGGAGGGCAATCAGTCTACAAAGGAGATTGCTTATAAATCACTCATGCGACCGGCTCTAGAATATTGCTCAAGCGTGTGGGAACGTATACAGAGATATTGAACGTACGCAGAGAACGGCAGCACGAATAGTCACAGGTTTGTTTAATTCGTGGGAGAGTGTCAAAGAGATACTAGAGGAACTGAACTAGAAGTCTCTTGAAGATAGGCGAAAAGTATCCCGAGAAAGCCTATTAACAAAGATTCGAGAACTAGCTTTAAATGGTTACTGTAGGAATGTGCTACAACCCCCACGTATCGCTCGCATAGGGATTGTGAAAATAAGATTAGAATAATTACTGCAGTACAGAGGCATTCCAACAGTCATTCTTTCCGCGTTCCATCCGTGAGTGGAACAGGAAGTAACCCTAATAAATGGGGCGGCCGCGGTGGCCGTGCGGTTCTAGGCGCTGCAGTCCGGAACCGCGGGACTGCTACGGTCGCAGGTTCGAATCCTGCCTTGGGCATGGATGTGTGTGATGTCTTTAGGTTAGTTAGGTTTAAGTAGTTCTAAGTTCTAGGGGACTGATGACCTAAGATGTTAAGCCCCATAGTGCTCAGAGCCATTTGAACCTAATAAGTGGTACAATGGGACTTACCCTCTGCCATGCACCTCACGATGGTTTGCAGAGTATAGATGTAGGTGTAGATAGGGTGTGTACGTCAACGTAATTGTTAGACATTCTCTCAATAGATATTAAATATTAAAATAAATTTACAATACTCTTCGAAAAAGTTTTATCCTTATAAATGCACGTGCCTAATATCGTGTAGGACCTCCATTAGCACGCAGATGTCCCGCAACACCACCTGGCATGGACCTGACTAATGTCTGAAGTAGTGCTGGAGGGGAGTGACACAATGGATCCTACAGGGCTGTCCATAAATCCGTAAGAGTACGAGGTTTGGAGATCTCTTCTGATCAGCACGTTGCAAGGCATCTCAGATACACTCAATAATGTTCATGCCTGAGAATTTTGGTGGCCAGCGAAAGTGTTTAAACACATAAGATTGTTTCTGGAGCCGTTTTGTAGCAGTTCTGGACTTTTGGGGTGTCGCATTGCCCTGCTGGAATTGTCGGAATGCTCAATGGACATGAATGGATGCAGGTGATGAGACAGGACACTTACGTACGTGTCACCTGTCTGAGTCGTATCTAGACGTATCAGGGGTCCCATATCACTCCATCTGCACATGCCCCACACCATTACAGAGCCTCCACCAGCTTGAACAGTCTCCTGTTGACATGCAGGGTTCATGTTTTGATGAGGTTGTCTCCATCCGCTCGATACAATTTGAAAGGAGACTCGTCCGACCAGGTAACATGTTTGCAATCATCAACAGTCCAATGTCGGTGTTGACGGGCCCAGGAGAGGTGTAAAGCTTTGTGTCGTGCAGTCATCAAGACTGCACTAATGGGTCTTCGGCTCCGAAAGCCCATGTCGATGATGTTTCGTTGAATGGTTCGCCCGTTGACATTTGTTGAAGGACCAGCACTGAAATCTGCAGCAGTTTGGGTAAGAGTTGAACTTCTGTCACGTTGAGCGATTCTCTTGAGTCGTCGTTGGTCCCGTTCTTGCAGGATCTTTTACCGGCCGCAGCGAAGTCGGAGATTCGATGTTTTACCGGATTCCTGATTTTCACGGTACACTCGTGAGGAGGTCCTACGGGAAAATCACCGCTTCATTGCTACCTCGGAGATGCTGTGTCTCATCGCTCGTGCGGCGGCTATAACACCACTTCCAAACTCATTTAAATCTTGATAACCTGCCATTGTAGCTGCAGTAACCGATCTAACAACTGCGCCAACACTTGTTGTCTTATATTGGAGTTGCCTACCGCAATGACGTATTCTGCCTGTTTACATATCTCTGCATTTGAGTACGCATGCCTATACCAGTTTCTTTGGCACTTCAGTGTATATGTATACACAGAACACTATTCGCTGCTAACCGATCAGTCATTATACTGGTATATAATAATCGTCATGCCCAATGGTCGCTTCTGTCATTTAGACAGGTCGGACATTTTGTAACACTTTCACTTGCACTTGAGAATGGCTATAAAGCCGAAATTATGATTGTGTAAAATCAATGAGTATAATTTACAGTTTAATGGCGGAAGTACCTTTCAAAACGGTGCAGTATACAGCGGGAATGCCGCGAATTCGCAGTTACACTTGCGAACTTTTGTACTTGCTCTCCTTTCTGAGTGAGTCAAGTCCACTTCTACCCGACAACAGACTATGGTGACGTCACAGGACTTCCTGGCGAGTTTAAAACGAGTGTACGTTGCTCATTTCGGATGTTTGTTGACACTCGTAGGCAGTGCGGAATTGACCACTAGATACTACCAGAGGCGGACCCGACACTATGAAAGGACGTGGGAAGGAATGTGTTGTGAGTAGAGAAGCGGTAATAGCATAATGGGTCGGTCAGGAGAGCTAAGTGATCTCGACCATGGACTAGTGGCGCCCGGGGTGGCCGAGCGGTTCTAGGCGTTGCAGTATGGAACCGCACGACCGCTACGGTTGCAGGTTCGAATCCTGCCTCGGGCAGGGATGTGTGTGATGTCCTTAGGTCAGTTAGGCTTAAGTAGTTCTAAGTTCTAAGGGACTGATGACCTCAGAAGTTAAGTCCCATAGTGGTTCAAATGGCTCTGAGCACTATGGGACTTAACATCTATGGTCATCAGTCCCTAGAACTTAGAACTACTTAAACCTAACTAACTTAAGGACATCACACACATCCATGCCCGAGGCAGGATTCGAACCTGCGACCGTAGCGGTCGCGCGGTTCCAGACTGTAGCGTCTAGAACCGCTCGGCCACTCCGGCCGGCAGCATAAGTTAGTCCAAGTTAATTTCAATAGTGTGTAAGTCTAGGGACCGATGATCTCAGAAGTTTGGTCCATTAGGAATTCACACACATTTGAACATTTTTTTAGAATGGGATACAATGGTCGTGGAACTCCTCTTAAGCCACCCATTTGTGTAGTCAGTGCAAAGCGACACTTGAGGAGATTTAAAGAATGATGGTACTGGACTGAGGATGACTGGAAACGAGTGATATGGAGTGACTAATCACTCTATACCAACGGCGTTTCCGCAGTGGTAACATTGGTTCCCGTCCGATCACCGAAGTTAAGCACTGCCGGGCTGGGCTAGCACTTTGATGGGTGACCGTCCTGGTCTGCTGAGCGCTGTTGGCAAGCGGGGTGCACTCAGACCTTGTGAGGCCAATTGAGGAGGTCCTTGATTGACAAGTAGCGACTCCGGTCACGAAAACTGACAACAGCCTGGAGAGCGGTGTGCTGACCACGTGGCCATCCATATGCGCATCCAGTGACGCCCATTGGCTGAGGATGACACCGTGATCGATCGGTAACGTTGGGCCTTCTGAGGCCTCTTCGGGCGCAGGTTATTCTAGTTTAGTTTTTAATCATTCTATACCCTGTGCAATCCGATGGAAGGGTTTCGGTTTGGTGAATGCCAAGAGAACGTTATCAGTCAACATGTGTAGTGTCAGCAATGTAGATGGTGTTAGTGCGGGGATCTTTTTCGAGATTATGGTGCAGCCCCCTTATTGTCCTTAAGAAAACGCTAAATGCGGAAGGGTACGAACACAATTTATAGCACTGTGTATTGCGAATAGTAGAGGACAGTTCGGAGACGATGACTGCTTGCATCAGCATAACGATGCACCCTGTCATAAAGCAGGATATGTGAAGCAGTTGTATGTGGACAATAACATTCCTGAAATGGTCTGACCTGCCTTGGCCAAAGTACCGATCTGAAACCTATGGAGCATCCTTGAGTTGATATGGAACTTCGACTTCGCTCCAGATTCTAGTGTCCTATATCACTACTTTCTCTGGTTTCGGCTCTAGAGGAAGGATAGTTAGCCATTCCTTCAGAGACATTCAAACATTTCATTGAAAGTGTTCCCAGCAGAATTCAAGACGTTATAAAGGCGAAAGATAGACACAGCCCATGTTAATGTCCATTAATAGGTGTTCAGATACTTTTGATCGGATAGTGTGTGTATATCTCTGTTTTGAGTGACGATGTGAATGTATCGGAATATTAGAAAAAGACTAACAGCAGTAACTGCATCGAATTACGCGAACAGGATGCAACACAGATTGTTGTATGAGTCAATAAAGATATACAGCAGATATAGAATATACGTATAAATGTATGTTATTAACCCCTGCCAATTAAATACATCTGCTTTTCGCTACTATGTACAAGTTGAGCTCTCCTGTGGCCCAAAACATGAGACCGTTGATCTGTAACGTGTTTTACACAGGGTATCTGGGATAAGGAAGCAGTGGTCAGATATCAATATTTCAGGCAGTCTTGAATAAGCAATGCGTGTGAGACGTTTGTTTGTAAATTGATTATGTTTCATAACAAAGAATTGTCTTCTGGGTCGGTATTGGAACTACAACCTTGAAAATAATGCAGGCATATTTTTAACGTACGATGCTGCAGGATGTAGTGTACCGAAAGCCGAACGAATCCATAGAGAAATGTTTCGCAGCAGGTAACATCCTAACTGTGTAGAAAATTACGAGAAATCGGCTTGTTCAAGTCACGGAGGGATGGAAAAAGTTCACTGCAAAGAATTGTTTGGATAGTATAATTTGAGGAGTTGATGTGGAGAGTAGTGATGTAGCAGCAGTTACACCCATATATGAAACAACGTGTGCAGGCAATGGCAGTAAGTGATTGAGATCTCGACATTCAGTTCTTTCAAAAGATTACATAGTGCAGCATAGCACTGTAGAACTTTCTACAGTTTGTTCTGTGTTACGTTGTTCACGGATGAGGCTTTTTTCAATCATGTTGGCGCATTCAGCTGCTTCATTAGTCATGTTTGGGATGACGAACATACCCAGATAACGCACGCCTCATGCATTGATCCTATAGGTTGTGAATTTGAACAGTTTGCTGTGGATTTAAACTATTGTTATACGGAGGAATTTGTTTATATCAATAAAAAACTAAATCCTGATTTCACACTATACGTTCCGTATGTCAAAGTATTAGTTTTGTATCATCTACTGTGTGTGTCATTTTGACCCTAAAGATTTTACACATTTTGTCTGTGCATGATCTTAATGAACTCATACTGATGATTTTATGGTGAAGTAAACTGAACAGCATTTGTTGGGACACTGAACCAAAATCACTGATTACTAAACGAGATTAGCAACTTAAAACAGTTTGTTTTACTACTACTTGTTTAAGTGTCTCCCAGAAGTACTTGGAAAGCGTTCATGACGGTCTGGTTATTGAACAACAACCCGTAGAAGACGTTGTTGGCTTTCACTTTCTCATTAAGTTAGGAAGACACATTTTAATGTAAACAGTGTAACCTACAACAGCATTACTGATAAATTTTATAAACTCATAAGTTTTTAACATCTCTGAAAGCAGTTGTATATGTCATTTCATTATTATTATTGTTAACCAGACACTGTGGTGGTGATATGCGCATATTGTACAAGATTTATGCAGTACGTTTTATGTTAACGATCATATGGCATTATTGGCCGGAAAACCCCTTCTGGAGTTGTTAGTATGCCTGGTGCAAGTCCTATTTGACGTCACTTCGTCGACTCGCGTGTCGACGAAGATGAGATAAATAATTAAGATAGCACAAACAACTAGTACCCGAGTGAAGAAAATCTCCGGATCGGTCGGAAATCGAAGCCGGAACCCGCGATCTACAGCCAGTGACGCGGACAATACGTTTTGTTTGCAATATGGAGGTAATGTGGTAGGTAAAACTGTAACAATTCATTTCGTAGTTAACTCCGCCTGAGCGTTCCTAAGAGTGATGCCTGTGAAGCTGTAGTCTATTTCATTTACTTAACGAACATTCGGTTGCAAGTTTGTTAAAAAGCAGCGACGTAATTATCACTTCATATTGACACAAGTAATGAAACCACAGACACATGACGAGTAACTTTGGTAATGTATGGCTCCAAATATCTTTATTTTATTATGATTGTTAATATTTGGCAAGTCTGCCACGTATTCAATGGATTTTGAAGTTCTGTAATTGATATATCGGAGTACAGTTTAAGTATTACTGTCTCTTAAGGGTTTAAAGTGATGGAATTCAGAGGTTATTATTAGCTGGACGCCAGATACACGATCATCCGTTTACACGTTGATACAGGAACGGAATAAAAGTGCAGCGGAAATTGTCTCTCAAGAAACGAATAAGTGGCTCGCGGCAGTAATCAACAGAGCTGTCATTACACGGAAACGATATTGCAGCTGGCAAGATGAAATAACCTGCCTTTACCGTACCGACGAATGTTCTCCCACCTGCCTTTCAACGCTGGTTTACAGTACACCGTTTCCAAGGTATTTGATAGAGTGCTAGAGCTATTTTACTCTGTATAGTATGCACGAAACATTTCAGGCGCAGGGTTCTGAAATTCGTCTTATAATCTTCAACAAGGAGCCGTTTCACATCTCCTCGTTTTCAGTCCTCATGTCACTTGTATGCCACACATTTTGTCCCACAAATCTGATGTACGGTATATAGGCGTTGACTATGCAAGGCTCTTAATGGGACTGGACTATAAACTAATTGGGGAGTTCGATTTTCTTTTCACAAACTACTCATTAGCACGTATAGTCTAAATCAAGCAGAGCAGTAAGTACTGTCGTGGATCTCGACAAGGAAGGAACAGGTACGAAGTTAAGGTTGTACAGAAATATATAGGGATGCAACACGACAGTACATACGCATACAGCTCCCACCCCGATATACTAAAAGAAAATCACAAGACGTGGAAGGCTATTGTGCAGAAAAAATCCTCTGAAACGATGTGAACGTGTTATGATGTTTCTAGCAACTGTGCTAATACGTAGTATTCACCTGTCCTGTGGAGACGTCCACCCGAGAGTGGTTATGAGAAACAGTCCTGTTTCCTTATAAAATTTTTATTTCTTCCTTAGAGAGTTTTCTCGAGTACTTGTTGACTGCATTATTCACTTTGATAAATTGCGTGCTGCTTATATCTCACACCTGGGAATTATTTCCAGGTGTTTTACGGCTTTACAGACGGAAAACCACAACAAAAAAAAAATTGTCGGAACCCCTGGTGCTAATGCAAAGAAGGTAAGAAAATTATTTCTGTTATATGTAGAACTATTTTCAATGCCTGACTTCATGTCCAAACTTATAACGAACTACCAAGAACCAGAAGAACCTGCAAATTTGCAAGTAATACTACGATTCCGAATCATCTAGACAATTCACCTAATAGTCGGTTAAAATTCAGACCGTGTCCTTTCCGGTGAAGAGTGTCAAACCCGGATGAAAAATAGTCTGAACCATAAAGCCACACGTAAACAAGTGCCCAGTGGATGACACAGTTAAGAAACTTTAAATACAAATGTCCAGTTTGTAACATAAATATCTGCGTGAACGTGGAGCTGAGAGAGACACAAAAATAAAAACCTTTTGAGCGACTTGGATGTGGATGTTGTGAAATACGATCTATGAACCGCTTATTAATGTGTAAGACACAATATCAACGATGTCTAGAAATAAACAGTGCGGTTAATCTAATGCAGCCACATACTGGTAGTAGGAAGTAAGTAAGATTCTGAAATTACCGAGTAATATGCTGGAGACATAGTCTGGCTGAGGGGTCTTCGGGAATTCCGAACTCGCTGGTAAGATCTATTCGAAGCACCAGATGTTTTTGTGGAACAAATGGAGCAGCTTCATCCCTCGCTGGGTTCTGAACACCATCTATAGATACTGAGAGAGTTGGATTTAAGTATAAAGGATATATTTTTCTCCACCTGTCAAACCGAGGAGAAATACAGTGTGAACATTAATAAAACCCACAAACTGCAGGGACGGATTCCTGAATGCAAATGGAGAAAAAGGTCCTATGAACGTGTGTCCGGAAATGCATGGTTGCCACGGTAGATGACGCTGATCAATGGTAGTTCCTCTGACCACGTGCCGTGTGTTACTTGTGTGTTACAGGCTGTATGATTGACACAGTGTACTGTAAGCAGCAGAATGGTCCGTTGTTCACATCGGGAACAAGCCGAGATGGTGTTTGTGTACGGCCAAGAAGATGGAAACAGTCGAGAGGCAGCGAGGCTATACCAAGATAAGTACCCTCACAGGTACCAACCACATCACACAATATTTCAAGACCTTTTTGGGCGTTTGTGTGATCGTGGGTTAC
The DNA here is from genome assembly GCF_021461395.2 of Schistocerca americana. Classification (NCBI taxonomy): domain Eukaryota; kingdom Metazoa; phylum Arthropoda; class Insecta; order Orthoptera; family Acrididae; genus Schistocerca; species Schistocerca americana. The sequence goes on along the minus strand of NC_060130.1, from coordinate 651,077,150 downwards.
ACCATGATGCCGGGCCACTTGCCTGGAGCTTGTACGTGTGTTCTTCTCAATATCATGTAGATCCCGGTCCTCTAAATGTGTTGTACGCCCAGTCCACAGCCTCCATGCATGTTCGTCTGTCTGAAAGGACCCATGGTCACCCAAACGCACAAAAAGGGCTTGAAATGTGTGATGTGGTAGGTATCTGTGAGGGTACTTTCTCTGATATAACCGTGCTGCCTCTCGATCATCTGCTTGGCCGTACACAAACACCGTCCCGACTTGGTACAAATGGCTCTGAGCTCTATGGGACTTAACTGCTGTGGTCATCAGTCTCCTAGAACTTAGAACTACTTAAACCTAACTAACCTAAGGACATCACACACATCCATGCCTGAGGTATGATGCGAACCTGCGACCGTAGCGGTCACGCGGTTCCAGACTGTAGCGCCTAGAACCGCACAGCCACATCCCGACTTGTTCCCGACACGAATACCGGATGATTCTGCTGCTTACAGTACGCTACGTCAATCACACAGACTGCAACACTCAAGGAACACACGGAACGTGGTCAGAGGAACTTTCATTCGTCAGCGCCAACTACCGTTCCAATGTTGCATTTCCGGACACTTGTTTATGGGACATTTTTTCCTCCATTTTCAGGAATCCGTCCTTGCAATTTATCGGTTTACTAACGTTAACTCTGTATAGGCACAATGCAGTCATAGACGAAGTTTCCGCAGCTTACACTACATTTAATCCCTAAGGATAAGGTTGAGAGGAAAGCTTACGAAACCATAGAAGCCGGCCAAGGTGACCGAGCGGCTCTAGGCGCTACAGTCTGGAACCGCGTGACCTCTACGGTCGCAGGTTCGAATCCTGCCTCGGGCATGGATGTGTGTGACGTCCTTAGGTTAGTTAGGTTTAAGTAGTTCTAAGTTCTAGGGGACTGATGACCTTAGAAGTTAAGTCCCATAGTGATCAGAGCCATCTGAACCATTTTTGAAACCATAGAAGAATGCTAACTATTATTAAATAAATATGAAACCTAATTGAAATGATGGCTTGACTGGAAACAGAAGTTGGAAACACACAGACATTCAATTTAGGTCGTCGCCAAAAGGGGTTTAGGGTTTATAAAGACGACCAGGTTAGCTAGGGAGCCGTAGGTACTTTTCATAGAACTAAAATTTGGATTTGTTTCACGTCACAACTCTCAACATGTAGAGAAACTGACGTGACAATAATTGCACTTACTGAATTCGATACGAGATATATTTGCCTCAAAAACAAAAGACACTGAGTTTTTGGGCGGTATGCCTTATTGAAACCAGATGAAATGACTAGCACTTTTCATTTGCCTGATGAGTTACGGTGACGTCTGAAGGACAGGCTATGGATCAATGTTCATTTTTTAGTGGTCGGAGGCTAAGAACAAAGTTACGGCAAACAATTTCAGGAAAAAAAATATTCGTTCGAGTATTAGTAAATAGGCATATCACGGAAAATTACATGTTTCTAAGCAGTTTAGCTGCCATTAGCAGATCTTTGTTTATACGTACTATTACCAGACGCCTTGTTTATATTAAAATATATAACAGAACGTGTGTAGCGAGTGTATCACATGCGTTCAAAGACAGCGGTTAAATAAATAAATTGATTCACCCAGCATTAACAGTCTGACCTCTTCACAGGCTACACTCAAGCAACCCTAAGTACTGATTATCGACGCCCTCTGTCGTTAAGAGAACCTAGCATCCTATCAGACATTGGCATCGAAGATATACCATGGTATTTCCAGAAGACCTGGCGGTTCTGCTTTCACCAAAGGCTTCAGGAAGTACAACTGAGCAGTTGTCGGCATGACATTTCTCTTAGTCTTTCTACAAAAGGCGATGCGCAGCCTTCCGTCGCCATCGCCGCCACTACCACACACAACAAGAGCGACCATCACCGCCATAACCACCAATATCGTTATCGGCCATTCGACAGACAGTGATGTATACAGGCCTCCATCAGACGGTCATCAGCTGTTGCTACTAGTTGTTTTCCACTGCAGAGAACACACCATGCATTAGCTTGTCCTCTCAGTATTTCGTCAGTTCTTGGAAACTCTCTCATTGTGGCTACTTTCGGCTTCACCCACCTTTAAATACTTAGTGTGACGAAAAGCTTACAACTTTCTTCGAGGGAGACGAGTTCCGTGGCTTTGCTGCGAGCACTTCGGCTGGAATACTGGACTCACGTTCGGGAGAAACGGGGTGAAATCAATATCCAGCCATTAGAATTCGTGTTTTCTGCTAAGTGGTAGCCTTTAAATCGGCCGCGGTCCGTTAGTATACGTCGGACCCGCGTGTCGCCACTGTCAGTGATTGCAGACCGAGCGCCGCCACACGGCAGGTCTAGAGAGACTTCCTAGCACTCGCCTCAGTTGTACAGCCGACTTTGTTAGCGATGGTTCACTGACAAATTACGCTCTCATTTGCCGAGACGATATTTAGCATAGCCTTCAGCTACGTCATTTGCTACGACCTAGCAAGGCGCCATTATCAATTGCTATTTATCTTGTGATGCATGTACCGTCAGACCGATGTTCACCAGTTATGGATTAAAGTTAAGTATTCCAGAAGCTACGTACTTTTTTTACTAGACTCAACTCCTTTAACTGTTCCAGACCTCACGCCAGCCTTTGTACCAATTCTGCCCTGCTTTACTTGTGTAATGGCTTCGCCACCATCTCCAGATGTACTGTCCGAATTTTATCGTTTACAGAATCAGCAGACGCAGGCCTTACTGGATGCCCTTGGACAGCTCGTCCAGGGTCAACGTGCAATGCAAAACGATGCGGCAGCCGCCGCTCCACCGCTACCGCAGCCACAACACACAGTTGCACCACCTTTTCGTCCTTTTGATGCTGCGCTGAAAAGCTGGACGGAGTGGTCACGCCAATTTGGATTCCATCTCGCCGCTTACAGAATTCAAGGTAACGAGCGGCAGCCTTTCTTATTATCGTGCGTCGGCGTGTCCACGTACCGTGTGATAGTCAAATTGTTTCCCCGACGTGACGTAGCAACTCTATCCTACGACGAAATTTTGTCTGCATTGGATGCATATTTCAAAGAATCAGTCAATGTCGTTGCCAAAAGGTATACCTTCTTTCGTACAAAACGTACGGCTGGTTAAACTAATCGGGAGTGGGTTGCAACTTTGCAAGGCCTTACTAGGGATTGTGCTTTTGAGTGTCAATGTGGCCTCCCTTATTCTGATACTATGATACGTGATGCAATTGCACAGAACGTTGCTGATGTTCGTATATGGGAACAGATTTTGAAACTAGGCAATCCCTCCCTTCAACAAGTGATGGACATATTGGATCGGCAGGACACACTTGACTTTGCTCAGGAATCATTTGAAACTTCGCCACCCGTGTGTCAGGTTAACCGGCCCGCCGGGCGAGCTGCACGGAACAGTAAACAGTCCTCGCGCCCGGCCGCGCCAAAGCCGCCTGGCTCTCAGCCACGTGTACTGCGCCAGCAAGCAAATGCAGTGAAATCATGCCCGCAGTGTGCTACTAGACATTCGCGTGAGAATTGCCCATCACGGCAAGCTATTTGCTTTTTCTGTAATAAAAATGGACATGTTCAAAGTGTTTGCCAGAAAAAGCTCCGATCGGATGCTCAAAACCATTCCAGGCCCTTTGCTTCGCATTGGAATCGGAATCGAACCCAGAATACTCAGGCTCGTGAACCTTCGCCCATGGAATTTCATGCAGTTCATTCCAATCCGCCCAGTGCCACTCTCTCTAACAGTGACTGTGTTCGTCCGAAAAATAGTGTGCGTCGACATCGCCGGAAATCCCGTCAAGTCGCAAGTGATTCTGTACCAGTGTCAGTTCACGTTGCACGAGACAGTCGCTCCTGTCGTCAGCAAGACACTAAACTTTTTGTAGACTTGGACATTAATGGCAACATGATACCATTCCAGCTCGATACCGGAGCTGCAGTTTCCTTGATCAATCAAGACACGTACAAACAGCTGGGCACCCCTCCGTTGCGTGCCGTAAATGTTAATTTAAGTAGTTATTCAGGACAAGCAATCCCTGTGTTAGGACAGTGCAGAGTTCTTGCAACATACAAAGGACAAACAAAACTTGTGTCATTGTACATCCTTCGTTCTTCTTCTGCAGTGAACTTGTTTGGTTTAGATTTATTTCAGTTGTTTAACTTGTCTATAGTCAATCAGGTCCTATCAGTGAACCAGACTGTGCCTTCAGACAGTGTTTCTCGTCTATGTGAAGAGTTTGCAGACATTTTTGCACCGGGCTAAGAACTATAAAGCACATTTGGAACTGAAAGTAAACGCGCAACCGAAATTTTTCAGAGCGCGCAATGTTCCCCACGCATTGCGTGATGAGGTCGCAAGAACATTACACGATTTGGAATCACAGGGTGTGATTGAACGTGTGCAGGCTTCTCTCTGGGCATCACCCTTAGTAATTTTGCAAAAGCCTTCCAGAAAATTGAGACTTTGTGTGGACTTCAAGGCAACAGTGAATCCACAACTAGTGATTGCAACTTTTCCTTTATCCCGCCCGGAAGATCTTTTTGACAAACTGTGCCCGGGTAAATATTTTTCGAAGTTGGACCTAGCAGATGCGTACTTGAAAATACCGGTGGACGAAGAATCCCAGCGCGTCTTGGTGGTTAACACGCATCTTGGTTTGTAATGATTCAAACGACTGCCATTCGGGTGTGCATCCGCCCCTGCATTGTTTCAGCAATATCTGCAAACTGTTTGTGCGTCGGTCCCTACTGCAGCAAACTATCTGGACGATATTGTGATCTCCGGAAAGACGGAAGAAGAACATTTAGCCAATCTCAGAACATTATTTCAGGTCTTGCGCCAAAATGGTCTTCGCTTGCGGAAGGATAAATGTGTGTTTTTTGCTCGGGACTTACCCTATCTGGGCCATGTACTCAATGCCCAAGGCATACATCCCTGTCCAGAGCACCTCTGTGCAATACAAGACTTGCCTTCGCCGCAGAATTTGAAGCAGCTACAGAGTGTGCTGGGAAAAAATAAATTATCATCGCTATGTGCGCCACGCCTCGTCCATTTCAGCTCCGCTTCATCGCTTACGCCGTAAAGGTGTTCCGTTCGTCTGGACGACGGAATGCGAACGCGCCTTTCGCCAGTTGAAATCGGCGTTGCTTTCCAATACTTGCCTTACGCCATTCGATCCCCAGAAACCCCTTTTGTTGATGGTGGATGCATCGGATTTCGGGATCGGTGCTGTGCTTGCGCACAAAGATGGATCCCATGATCGCCCTATTGCCTTTGCGTCCAAATTGCTCTCGTCTGCGCAACGAAATTATTCACAGATCCAGAAAGAAGCATTGGCTCTCGTATTTGGTGTTATAAAGTTTCATGATTTCTTCTATGGTCGTCACTTTACCATCATCACAGACCACAAACCTTTGACATCGCTTTTTCATCCGACCACGCCTGTACCTCCACGTACAGCGCAGAAATTCATTCGCTGGTCTATTTCCCTCTCGCAGTACCGCTACGATATCTTGTATCGGTCCACTGCTAAGCACGGCAAAGCCGATGCGTTGTCCCGTTTGCCTGTTGCTGAGGATAGAGCATTCGATTCCTCCGAAATTGCTTGCATGTTCATTGATTCGGAAACCGATGACGTGGTCGGATCGTTTCCGATTGATTTTCGTCGTGTAGCTACAGCCACAGCTGCCGACCCTGTCCTTGCTACCGTTCTGCGTTTTGTTGCTACGCAATGACCCTTGTCAAAGTCACGGATCGAGGATCCGTTGGTTCGCCGATTTTTTGCTCACAAGAAGAGACTTTTTGTTCGACGTGGTGTTTTGCTGTTGCGTTCTGATAATGATCAGTCCAGGGTCATGGTACCACGTTCGTTACAGACCTCTGCCTTATGGCTTCTCCACCAAGGACATTGGGGTATAGTGCGAACGAAACAACTTGCGCATCAGCACTGTACTTGGTTCGGAATCGATGCTGCGATTACGAATATGTGCTCTTCTTGCATGGCGTGTGCCGAACAACAATCTGCGCCACCACGGAAATTCTTTGTATGGCCGAAAGCCACTACCCCTTGGCAACGCTTACACATCGATTTTGCTGGTCCATTCTGGAATGCTCGATGGTTGGTTGTGGTAGATTCATTCAGTAATTTTCTTTTTGTTGTCCGGATGCCTTCCACGACGTCATCTGCCACCATCCAAGCGTTATCCGCTATCTTTTGCATTGAAGGTCTTCCACAGACTATTGTTTCCGACAATGGCCCACAATTCATGTCCGTAGCATTTCAGTCATTCTGCAAGGCCAATGGTATTCAACATCTGACGTCCGCGCCGCTTTCGCCGCAGTCAAACGGTGCCGCTGAACGTTTGGTCAGGACTTTCAAGTCACAGAGGTTGAAGTTGAAAGAGTCTCATTCTCGGGAGGACGCGTTATTGCTCTTTTTGTCCACGTATCGCTCTCAGCCGCGAGATGGTCGCTCGCCGGCTGAGTTGTTGCACGGTCGTCCTCATCGAACCTTGCTGTCTGTGCTACATCCGCCGCATCAGGTTCCTGTGCAGCGGCAGACACCTGCTTTTGCCCCAGGCGACGTTGTATACTATCGCAACTATCGAAGTTCACGGCGTTGCCTCGCAGGGCGCATTCTTCGCTGCCTCGGCCGCGCTATGTATCTGGTTTTGGGGGCCTCTGGTAAGGTGCGTCGGCATCTCAATCAGCTGCGCCTTTGTCGTCGCACGGGTTCTGCCGTTCGCCGTCTGCTTTCGGCGACGGTGCCGTCCGGTCAGCGCCCTGGGGACCCATCTACTGGCTCGCCTCATCCCCAGGTGTTACCGACGCTGCCTTCCATTTTGCCCCATGGCGACGCGCCGCCGCCTGTTCTCCCGCCGGCGACGCCCGCAGTGGACGCGTCGCTGCAACCGCCGGGCGCCTCCCTGGGTCACGCGCCGCCGATCGCTTCCCGTGACCAGCTGTCCTCCGACATGGAACTCTTGCCCGCTCTGGACCACATGGCGTCTTCGCCCGTCGGGTGCCCCGACCCGATGGAGGTCGACCCTTCGGCCCCTCCTGTCTCTCTACGGGCGCGTACACCGCATGTTGGCGTGCACCCTGGAGTAGGTTTTCAGGCGTTTCCTATCTCCCCTCGGACCGAATGGCTGGGTGCGGGTGGCACAGCCTCGCCTGTTGTTAGGCTCCCCACCTCGTCGCATACGTCAACATGGGGTCCTCCCCACGGCGGGCGGAAGCCTTATAACACAACCGTACGCCGATTTGCGGGGGAGGAATGTGGTGTCACCGCCAGACACCACACTTGCTAGGTGGTAGCCTTTAAATCGGCCGCGGTCCGTTAGTATACGTCGGACCCGCGTGTCGCCACTGTCAGTGATTGCAGACCGAGCGCCGCCACACGGCAGGTCTAGAGAGACTTCCTAGCACTCGCCCCAGTTGTACAGCCGACTTTGCTAGCGATGGTTCACTGACAAATTACGCTCTCATTTGCCGAGACGATAATTTAGCATAGCCTTCAGCTACGTCATTTGCTACGACCTAGCAAGGCGCCATCATCAATTGCTATTTATCTTGTGATGCATGTACCGTCAGACCGATGTTCACCAATTACAGATTAAAGTTAAGTATTCCAGAAGCTACGTACTTTTTTTACTAAACTCAACTCCTTTAACTGTTCCAGACCTCACGCCAGCCTGCGTGAGCTTAAGTGCGTGCCTTTCGGCTATCTCATAGTGGCTTGGCTGTCTTGCCAAGTCACAACATTTTCTATGGTTTCCCTAAATAGCTTCAGGTGAATAATGGGATAGTTCCTTTAACAAAGCAACATCCGAACTCCACCTTCGTCCTTATTCATCTCAGCTAGTGCTTCGCCCCTTTCTTTCATCCCCTTTTCATTAATTTCGTTCTCCGTATCTGCTTTCCGATCAGTTTTCATAATTGTGAGGGCCAGCGAATGAAAACGAGCACGACGGAAGCAAAGTAAACTTTATTATTTCAAAAGTAATCGCCGTAACTATTGATGCAGTAATCCCACTGCGAGAGAAGTCGGTCAGTGCCTTCATGGAAAAATGTTTTCGGGTACCTACTGAACAATGATAGTACCCGGACGTACTATTTTCATCCGAAGCAAATCAACGCCATGAATGTTTTTTTTCAGGCTCAAAAATACTGAAATAGCATGGGGAGAGATCAGTACTGTATGGAGCATGTGTAAGGGATTCCCAGTAAAACTTCTACAGTGTAGTCGAAACAGCCTTTGCAACCTGTGGACCCTTCTAATTTTCTTCCTTTCTCTTAATTTTGATTTGTTTATCGCAGCTTTTATACTTTTTGAACATAAAATTTACATAGGCATGGAAAACAAAGTTATAGTATCTGTATTTTAAAAAGAGAGTAAAAAAAGATAACAGAACAGAGTAGAAACAAGACATTGGTTCCACCATCTTAGATGTCCAGGGTGAAAGTCTCGATGTGTTCATCGAGCTATTAGTATGGGAGCAGTATACGTTCAGGACCAAAAGTTGCTGATGTCACCATCGGCATTCCCGGAATTTATAACATCAGCATCAAAATTCCCGAAATTCCCTCACCCCCATAACAAATTAACTTTTGGCTTATTATCATTAACAATAAATTTTTTCAATTGTGAAAAAAGATATTTCTTATATGCAGATATACATCAGACTAATACAATTTATTTTTTTATACATGACTAGCAATATCTGGCTACTTACATGCAAAAATACGTCGTTCTAAGGCAGGAGGAAAATGATTTTTAATACAATGCATTGCTTTATACACAGTCCCGTCACATTAATGTGCTCTTCACTTTGCCGGCCGCTGTGACCAAGCGGTTCTAGGCGCTTCAGTCCGGACCTGCGCTGCTGCTACAGTCGCAGTTTCGAATCCTGCCTCGGGCATGGATGTGTGTGATGTCCTTAGATTAGTTAGGTTTAAGTAGTTCTAAGTCTAGGGGACTGATGACCTCAGATGTTAAGTCCCATAGTGCTTAGAGCCATTTCTTTTTTGCTCTCTGCTTACGCTCTACGTCAACGTGCAACAACTACTCACAGACGACAGGTGGGGGGGAGCGGGAAACAGTAATGGGGAAACGGAGCGTTGTATCTGACGTCCAAAAGGGTATGATCATTGGATTTCCGATCAAAGATGGAAGCATTTCTGAAGTGGGCTAAGTTTTTAAACTGTTTGCATGACGTCGTAGTTAAAGTATACCGTACATGCCAAAACGGTGCTAACAAAATACGGCACCGAATCACCTGTGGTACACCATGGGTCATGGATGACGGGGGTGAATGACAGCTGGGGAGATGTGTATGGATGAATAGACGTGCGACTGTTAAGCAATTGAACACCGAGATGAATCAAGAGGCTTCCAACTGTGTCTTCTCAAGGACTGTGCGGCGAACATTGGTATGTATGGGCCTCTGCAGTAAGTGCCTGGTTTATGCACCCATGCTGACTGTTGTTCATTAGGACAAAGGCAGGAATTCGCAGGCCAGTACCGCAGCCGGACGACCACTGAATAACGACAGGTGGCCTTTACAGATGAATCATGTTTTACTTACACTCCATTGGATAGATTGTCGTTGGAGTGCATGGCCTAAAATGTCTGAAAGCCAATTCCCTGCAACAATCGTCGGGAGGTTTCAGGCCGGAGGAGAGATCGTTATGGTCTGGGGAATGTTTTCGTTGCATTCTGTGGGTGATCTCGTCGTTAGAGAAGGCACAATGGATCTACACAAGTGTGCATCTATCCTTGAGGCCTCCCCTTCCACTACATGCAGTTTGTTTTTCTTTGGCATGGTGGCATCTACCAGCAAGACAATGCAACGTATCACGCAGTTCGCAGTATGAATGAGTGGTTCGAAGAGGGTCACGATGATTTTACTGTACTCCGCAGGCCACTAAACTCACCTGATTTAAACCAAATAGGAAATCTGGGAGACTAACTCAATCGGGCTGTACATCCCCTGAATCCTACGACCGGGAAACCTTGCGGAGCTGGCTACGACAGTGGAGTCGGCAAGGCTCCACATACCTGTTAGTACCTTCCAGAACCTGCTTCTCTCACAGTGGTCTGTGGGGTTGTTCAGGCTTACATTAATGTGACTGGACAGAGTACATGACTAGCACCATTTGACTGTTTATTTGCAGAGAACCATCGTATTAACAATGAGAGAGGAGGAGGACGATTTTTATGTATAATTAATTTTTTATACGTGACTACCAGCATCTGACTGCTTACATGCAGAGATGTATCATACTAATACAGTTTATTGTTTTATACAGAGTTACACAAAAGTCCATTAACGTTTGAAAATGCACTAATTCACGGAATGTTGTAGGTAGAGAGGTAAAACTTGACTCATACGCCTGAAATTACATGGGGTTTTACCGAAACGAAAAACGAGTGCAAAAACTGGCCGCAGATGGCGCTGAACAGCAACACATCAGTGACAGTGCATAAGAACAACAACTGCACAACATGGGCTTCCGAAAATCCAAGAAATGTCGTGGAAACCTCGCTGCATGACGCGAAAGTCGTGGCGTTGTGTGGATTTACATCAGTTGTTATCACACCCAATTTCTTCACGGAAATGTGAGGTACTGCTTTTTAAACAGTCAACATGACAGGCGCGAGGTGCGCTTATATGTTACAGAATCGCATGATCCTCATCCTGGCTGTTGAACACCTGCCGGAGGGTATGATGTTTATGCAGGATGACACTTCACCCCATATTGCAACACATGTGAAAGATCTCTTGCACACGGCGTTTGGTGAGGATCGTGTGCTGAGCCGCCACTTCCGTCATGCTTGGCCTCACAGGTCCTCAAACCTCAATGCATATGATTATTGGTTGTGGTGTTATCTGAAGTCGCAAGTCTACCGTGATCATCCGACCTCATCAGTGATGCTAAAAGACAACAGCCGAAGGCAATTTCTCACCATATCTACTGATATGCTGTACAGTACTGTTCATAACATTGACCCTCATCTACAGGTATTGTTGATGAACGACAACCGACATGCTGAGCATTTGTTATAAAGTACATCGTCTTTGCTGAAAAATCAATTGTTATTGCTTTTGTATCACATGAAGCGCCATCTGTTGGTCTTTTTAAGCACTTTTTTGGTTTCACTAAAACCCTACGTAACTTCAAGCATGTGTGTCAGTTTTCACATCTCTACCTATATTATTCCGCGAAGTATTGAATTTTCAAATATTAGTGGACTTTTGGGTAATCCTGTACAATATTCACACAACAGTAGCTGATTGCTGTGATACATCACACTAACACTACTATTCTGGATTTTTTTAAATACACTATTTACACTGCATCGGAACTAGCTGCCACAGGTGAAGAAGAAAGAAGCACAAACACACGTATTCACACACATATACATACGAAAAAACGTGTTAGTATACATAATCTATACTAATGTGTAAACGTCTTTAGAAAAGTCTCGAAAAGTTCTTGGCCAGCTTATTTCAAATTTTTACGAAATGCGCTAACAAATTTTCTGATAGACATGATATATATGACCAAAAGTTTATTAATTTGTTAGAGCATTGTGTAAAAGTGTGAAATATATACATGAATCAAATCTTGAAAAGTTCTTGACTGATTTTCTTCAAATTTTTACTCGAAACTGTAATAAACATTCAGATGGACACAAGGTAAATGTTTCTTAAATGTATGTGGTTTATAAATATCTAGTAGGGAAAAGTTGTTGGCAAAAATCTCAAAAAAGTTATAATCCAGTTTACTTCAAATTATTACACGACACTCTAATAAATTCTCAGATGAATGCAGGCTACATTTTAAAAATATATTTGGTATATGTTTTCGAGATTTTTGCTAACACACACACACACACACACACACGAAGAGGAGACGCTGCTAGCAAAAATCTCGAAAAGTTGACTGATTAACTTTAAATTTTTACGCTATGCCCTAAAAAACGTTCAGACAGCCATAGACTAATTATTCTTAAACAGGTACAGGTATTCTGTTATAACCAGGCATTTAAATTACGTCACAGATGACACACTCTGCGCCAGCATACCACTGTATACTTACATACACCAACTTGTTTGACAGTTCTCTTCTTCCATTTGCATTCCTTCTCCTTATATATAATTTTACACAAAAACCTTTTACACAGCAATGTGCTGCCTTGTTTTCTTCCTTGCAATCGGTTGTAACAGACAGGAACGTTCTATTTATGAACTTCATAATCCTACCCATTTGCAGATTAAAACTATGCGAAATAGTGTAATTGAAGCCACCATATTCACAGATACAGCAGCTGGAGAGGTCCCTCTCATACCACTTAACCAATGATCCCTACCAATTTAGCCATTCATTTTAAACTACTTAAATTACCAATCAAGGTTTCGTTTGCAATAACAGTAAGCAAGGGTCAAGGTCAGAGAGAGGGGAATAGTAGGTGGATGGAGAGGGGTGGAGAGGAATTAGACATAGAAAGGGGAAGGGGGTGATGCATAGAGAGGATAGGGAGGTGAAGGTGAGGAGAGAGAATGGCGAGGAAGAGATGGACAGGTGGAGGGTGAAGGAGGTGATTGACAGAGATAGGAGAGATTAGGAGATTAGGACATATACGGAATTCCCATACATATTTAGCAATTGTGAAGCACTGCTGGGTTCTCTAATAATAGAAGTCTATAGAGGGTGTTCATTTTACCTGAAGACATTGAAATACACTCCTGGAAATGGAAAAAAGAACACATTGACACCGGTGTGTCAGACCCACCATACTTGCTCCGGACACTGCGAGAGGGCTGTACAAGCAATGACCACACGCACGGCACAGCGGACACACCAGGAACCGCGGTGTTGGCCGTCGAATGGCGCTAGCTGCGCAGCATTTGTGCACCGCCGCCGTCAGTGTCAGCCAGTTTGCCGTGGCATACGGAGCTCCATCGCAGTCTTTAACACTGGTAGCATGCCGCGACAGCGTGGACGTGAACCGTATGTGCAGTTGACGGACTTTGAGCGAGGGCGTATAGTGGGCATGCGGGAGGCCGGGTGGACGTACCGCCGAATTGCTCAACACGTGGGGCGTGAGGTCTCCACAGTACATCGATGTTGTCGCCAGTGGTCGGCGGAAGGTGCACGTGCCCGTCGACCTGGGACCGGACCGCAGCGACGCACGGATGCACGCCAAGACCGTAGGATCCTACGCAGTGCCGTAGGGGACCGCACCGCCACTTCCCAGCAAATTAGGGACACTGTTGCTCCTGGGGTATCGGCGAGGACCATTCGCAACCGACTCCATGAAGCTGGGCTACGGTCCCGCACACCGTTAGGCCGTCTTCCGCTCACGCCCCAACATCGTGCAGCCCGCCTCCAGTGGTGTCGCGACAGGCGTGAATGGAGGGACGAATGGAGACGTGTCGTCTTCAGCGATGAGAGTCGCTTCTGCCTTGGTGCCAATGATGGTCGTATGCGTGTTTGGCGCCGTGCAGGTGAGCGCCACAATCAGGACTGCATACGACCGAGGCACACAGGGCCAACACCCGGCATCATGGTGTGGGGAGCGATCTCCTACACTGGCCGTACACCACTGGTGATCGTCGAGGGGACACTGAATAGTGCATGGTACATCCAAACCGTCATCGAACCCATCGTTCTACCATTCCTAGACCGGCAAGGGAACTTGCTGTTCCAACAGGACAATGCACGTCCGCATGTATCCCGTGCCACCCAACGTGCTCCAGAAGGTGTAAGTCAACTACCCTGGCCAGCAAGATCTCCGGATCTGTCCCCCATTGAGCATGTTTGGGACTGGATGAAGCGTCGTCTCACGCGGTCTGCACGTCCAGCACGAACGCTGGTCCAACTGAGGCGCCAGGTGGAAATGGCATGGCAAGCCGTTCCACAGGACTACATCCAGCATCTCTACGATCGTCTCCATGGGAGAATAGCAGCCTGCATTGCTGCGAAAGGTGGATATACACTGTACTAGTGCCGACATTGTGCATGCTCTGTTGTCTGTGTCTATGTGCCTGTGGTTCTGTCAGTGTGATCATGTGATGTATCTGACCCCAGGAATGTGTCAATAAAGTTTCCCCTTCCTGGGACAATGAATTCACGGTGTTCTTATTTCAATTTCCAGAAGTGTAGCTCGAAAACTACATATCGGATCAAAAAGTTGTAATTCCATTTGTTTGTCTCTTGGAGGCGGGGGGGGGGGGGGGGGGGGACGACATCCAGCGATATCACACTCGACCCGCCATCCCATCCAATATGTGGGTGGCGGGGGGTAACCTTGAAATCTTCAGTGGGAACCTCCGTTTTTTATTGCAAATTACTGTTCTACAGCAAAATCTACATATGTTTTGTTTGAAGCAATTTCTTCGTTTGGCCACAGATGACGCTGTAATCGGAGGAATAGATTGGTTGGCTCATTTAGGGGACGGGACCAAACAACGAGGTCATCAGGCCCATCGGATTAGGGATGGATGGGGAAGGAAGTTGGCCGTGCCTTTTCAAAGGAACCGTGCCGACATTTGACTGGAGCGATTTAAGGAAATCACGGAAAACCTAAATCCGGAACGCCGGACGCGGGTTCGACCCGTCGTCCTCCCGAATTAGAGCCCATTGTGCTGACCATTGCGCCACCTCGCTCGGTCGGAGGAATATAAATGGGAATACAATCGCAATTTACGACATGATACTCAATGGTCCTTGAATATCCAATGGCGCATAGGACTCCACGTCCGCGCTGTGACTGTAAGACAGGCCAGTATTTCATGACTTCGGGACTACTCGACACGCCACAGTGGCCGTGGCTTGAGGCGAACGCTACTCTATTTTTTCAGTTAGAGTAAGTGTTCAAACGTAGTACCGCCAACTTCAATACACTCAGTGATCCGATTTTCAAGTGACTGTACACAGGACAGAAGCATATCTATGGAAATGTCAACACATGCATTTCTGATGCGATCGACCATGTCTTCATGGGCTGTTGGCATTTGCTGGTACACCTTATCTTTTGAATATCCCCACAGAAGGAAATTCGATAACGTCAAATTCGGCAACCAAGCGGGTCAGTTAATAGGGCCACCTCTGCCGATCCACCGACCAGTGTAAATAAGGTCTAATACCTCCTGTGCTTCAGTTGCGTAATACTCTGGGCAACCATCATGCCGAAACCACAGACTTGAAGTACGTTATCTGCATACAGATCATACATATGGACTGTGCAATTAGAGTTCTTCATCTCGAACTTTTGGTACGTCTGGGATCGTGGTGTGAAATGAGCACTCTCACTGCACTCCGTCTTCAGGCCACAAGAGGCCCATCGGGATCATCCGACCACCGTGTCATCCTCAGCTGAGGATGTGGATAGGAGGAGTGTGTGGTCAGCATACTGCTCTTTCGGTCGTTTCTTGGACCGGAGTCGCTACTATTCAGTCGAGTAGCTCCTAAATTGGCATCACAAGGCTGAGTGCACCCCAAAAAATGGCAACAGCACATGGCGGCCCGGATGGTCACACATCCAAGTGCCGGCCACACCCGACAGCGGTTAACTTCGGTGATCCACTGTTGTAAGGCCGTTACCCAGTGTGGAAAGAGATGCCTTCAAAACTGTAATGCTCACAGATGTTAGATGTCTCGAATGTATCTGTAAACTATTCATGTTTCAGGTAACTTGTATCGCAAGCTAGAAGCAACCATGTGAAGCAATACTCATCATTTTCATCTAGTCTCTGGGCATTAGTACATGCCTGTTTCGCGGCAAGACCTTCCAGAAGGACTCTACATTAACTGGATGAAAAATATCAAGCTGGAGTATGTGACTGAGCACCTTACCATTCCCTCTTCCCTGCATATTGGAAAAACGGCTCAGTGGGACACCGCCGATAAAAGTTCCATGCCACTCTGCAAAACACACACACACACACACACACACACACGCACACACACACACACAAATACACACAAACAAAATAGATGTATACATCTATCAATAATAATAAACTTTAAATACTTATGTTACAGTTCGCCAACAGCCTTGCTGCAGTAGTAACACACCGCTTCACATCAGATCACTGAAGTTAAGCGCTGTCGGGCTTGGCTAGCACTTGGATGGGTCATTGTTCGGGTCTATTGAGTGATGTTGGCAAGTGGGGTGCACTCAGACCTTGTGAAGCCAATTGAGGGGCTACTTGATTGCGAAGTAGCAGCACCGATCAGGAGGACTGACAATGGCTGAAAGAGTGGTGTGCTGACGACATGCACCTCCGTCTATGCATCTGGTGACACCTAATGACTGAGGATGACATGGCGGCCGGTCGGGCCCATAGGGCCTTCAGGCCTGTTGACATTGTGTTTGTTTGTTTTATCTTGCGGTTCACCATCACTTATAAGTGATTTTAGCCACTTGTCATCCCCATCGTTCTGAATCTTACACGTGAAGTGTCCACAGGGAAAAGGGATTAAGTAAAAAAAAAATAATGAAGTTTTAGGTTATTACAGTTTCAGAGAGCTTTAAACAAGCTGCTTTTATCAGTTGTTTCATGGAAGAAGGGGGATAGTCTCAAAGTTACAGCGGTTTAAAAATATAGCGTCCACGGGAAAAAGGAGGTAAGTCAGTGTGAAACTAGGAAAAAAAGGGAGTTAGTCAGTTGGCAGCACTGGTCGCACCTGTTTTTTACGTTCCATTGTCTATGATTATCAGGTGTTGAGTATATGCTGCTGGAGAGGTTAAGTTAGCACATTGTGCGTTGTGTGAATTGTTTGGTTTGTTTTACGTTTTGACTGAACTGTGGAAGTGAACATGTAAAATGAAGACGAGGGAAGTATCACCTTCAGCCAACTGTTACTTTCAACGAAGGAAAGGAAGAGAACAGGTCGACTTTCCGACGTGAGAAAAAAAAATTTATCATCCACCCATGAATTAGGGCCAAATTGTAAATGTTCCAGATTGAATTGTTTTCAGTGTACCAATGATGCAGAACGTGGGTGTATTATATCTAATTATAACAAAATAACTGTGAATAAGCAGAATGCTTACTTGGCAGACCTAATTAATGTAAATAGTATATCGCAAAGGAGACCTAGGCAACCAGAAAATGGAGCTAAATTTCGTGACAACAGTTATTCATATCGTCTAAGAGTGAAGAGGGAGAATTCTGTCACTGGAGTAAATGTTTGTTCTAAAGCCTTTACATCTTTTCATGGAATATCTAAAAAAAATTAGAAGTAACACAATGATATGTGAAAAAATGTGTGAGTCCTAAGGATGGTCGAGGCCAACACTCTAATCGGAAATATCGTGTGACATCGGAAGCGCGTGACGCACTTCGCCAACACATTAGTTCATTTAAAGGTGAACGAAGTCATTACAGCTTGAAAACCTATAAGAAAGCGTATCTCCCACCAGATCTAAACATCAGTAGGTGTATGAGTTATGTCAGGAATCATATCCAACTCAATCTGTGTCGTATGAAAAATATAGACTTCTTTTCAATACAGAATTTAACGTCGGTTTCGGGTACCCTAGAATGGACACTTGTAGTTATTGTAATAGGCATGCTGCCAAAATTCGAGATGTTGAACATGCTCGAAAAGGGCGAGTGCAGAAAAAAAACCATCAACTGTCAACGGTGAAAAACCTTCACTTATTAAAATCTGACATGTTTTATATTCGTAAAAGAAGTTCTAAAGCAAACAGCAGGGCATCAAAAAATGTCAAAGTATTACTATGGATTTCTCAAAGAACTGACCTATCCCTAACATCACAACTAACGACGTGTACAACAAGCGACAGTTAACGTTGTGCATGTTTAATATTCATATATTGTCAATCGATGAAACATATTCCTTTGTGTATGATGAAACAGTAGCCTACAAAGGGTCTAACGAGGTCTCTTCCTTTTTTTTTGTATATTGTAACGACAATTCTTGATCCCTCTGTTAGAAAATTAGATGTATTTTCAGACTCTTGTGGAGGGCAGAACAAGAATTGGACTATTTTCCGCCTGCTGCATTACATCGTTCATCAAGTCAAGAGACTTGAGCACGTAAAAATGACTTTTCCAGTCCGTGGCCACTCGTATCTCGAATGTGATCGTAACATGGCCAGTATCAAGAAAAAAAATAGGGGATGAAATGCCCAAAGACTGGCCAGAGGAAACAGAGAGTGCAAGAGCAAAACCCTTACCTTTTCATGTTGTCGAAGTAGACAGCGAGTTAGTAAGATATTGGTCTACACACCTCCATCACTTATACTTCAAGAAACATCCCTTTCCTTCTAGACCAATAAGAGAATTAGTGGCTGCGAAAGAGCATCCCCGATTCTTGGAATACAGAAGTACATTCCATGGCCATTGGGATCGCTATGTTATCAACAAGCCACTTAGGGTTCCAACAGAACAACCTCAGCCTCAAGGAGAGTTCTTTCTACCTGACTATACATAGAAGGGTGAGTGTTTTTTGTTCAATCCTTATTTTTATCATTATTTTTATTGTATTTTTTACCTAAAACAGTTCTTATTTTAAATTTTGTAAGCAACTACACCTACATTCACTTTTTAAAAAGCCTACAAGAAGGTGTTTTTGTTGTAGGTGCACAACCTATTACTTATGACAAGTATGCAGACCTACAACAGTTAAAGATTTTTCGCAGAGAAGAGGCTAGGCAGTTCTTTTCCCAGCTGCCAAAACTGGAAAAAGGACAAAAGTGTAACAAGAAACAGTGTCATCAAGATGATACTGTTTTTCCAAAACCATTAAGTGCAAGTACTAAGAAGCAGATCCAGAGCGGAAATGAATAAACAATGAATGACTATAGTTTACAAAGAAATTGTTTGGGCCTACAAAGTTTTGTTCTGTTTATAAAAAATTATTATAGTCTATAATTTTCTATCTTATGACTTTTATGGTTTTTTCGTAAGTAATAAATTTTTGCAGATTCATTTATTACATTTTTAATCTTAAATAATACTGGTAGCTAGTTCTAATTGTATTAGGTTTAACAAAGTTAACGGATTAGCGAGATTTACTGACATTCCCCCTTTTATAATGACTTACCCCCATTTTCCCTACAAAAAATTGAAGTTATTTGATATATTATTTGCTATAGGCCGTTACAATACGTTTACACAAAAACCTTGTAGTGGTATCTAACGGCTATAAGTAAGGCTACACTAAACATAAATTTCAAGAGTATTGGCTAAAATTGTATTTGGTACAGAAGGTTTGATGTTAAAATCTTCTTTCCTGAAAAATTAAGAAGCATGACTTACCCCTTTTTCCCTTGGATCTTTCATATATATTTCGATATTTTTACATTCAATAATACATTCACATCTGTGACTATGTTTCCATCAAGTGCATCTAAAAAATAAAAATAAAACAACAAATCATAAGGACTCTATGGAAGTATAAATTATTATTATTATTGTTGGTAGGATAAATAGTAATATTCATGTATCTGCTCCTCAATGACAGGTGGCATCCACCACAAGTTCTGTCTAGGAAATGGCAGTGTGGCCTGTGAAAGCTCCATGTTCTTAGCACCTATACGAAAAAATAAGGAACACGTAAGCTCTACATGCAAGTGCGAAAAAAGTTAAAACACACACAATAAATACACATACTTTGGTTCGCTATCCTGCAGATAACACATTAGGAAGGCCAAAGCGTCATTGTCAATGTTCAGTTATGTCATGTTATTGTCCTGTTCACACATATGTGTGAGAGCATTCAGATAACCTGGAAGGAAAGCCATAGACTGATCATCAAGGAGCAGTGATGGCGTCTCATCTTCAGAAAAATGAGGATACTTATCCACACCATCACTGCCAGACTGACACATCATATTCAGCTTAGATTCTAGGACGATAATTTGACTGACATACACTCCTGGAAATGGAAAAAAGAACACATTGACACCGGTGTGTCAGACCCACCATACTTGCTCCGGACACTGCGAGAGGGCTGTACAAGCAATGATCACACGCACGGCACAGCGGACACACCAGGAACCGCGGTGTTGGCCGTCGAATGGCGCTAGCTGCGCAGCATTTGTGCACCGCCGCCGTCAGTGTCAGCCAGTTTGCCGTGGCATACGGAGCTCCATCGCAGTCTTTAACACTGGTAGCATGCCGCGACAGCGTGGACGTGAACCGTATGTGCAGTTGACGGACTTTGAGCGAGGGCGTATAGTGGGCATGCGGGAGGCCGGGTGAACGTACCGCCGAATTGCTCAACACGTGGGGCGTGAGGTCTCCACAGTACATCGATGTTGTCGCCAGTGGTCTGCGGAAGGTGCACGTGCCCGTCGACCTGGGACCGGACCGCAGCGACGCACGGATGCACGCCAAGACCGTAGGATCCTACGCAGTGCCGTAGGGGACCGCACCGCCACTTCCCAGCAAATTAGGGACACTGTTGCTCCTGGGGTATCGGCGAGGACCA
Organism: Schistocerca americana; assembly: GCF_021461395.2. Taxonomy (NCBI): domain Eukaryota; kingdom Metazoa; phylum Arthropoda; class Insecta; order Orthoptera; family Acrididae; genus Schistocerca; species Schistocerca americana. The sequence goes on along the minus strand of NC_060130.1, from coordinate 651,056,633 downwards.
TTCGCAACCGTCTCCATGAAGCTGGGCTACGGTCCCGCACACCGTTAGGCCGTCTTCCGCTCACGTCCCAACATCGTGCAGCCCGCCTCCAGTGGTGTCGCGACAGGCGTGAATGGAGGGACGAATGGAGACGTGTCGTCTTCAGCGATGAGAGTCGCTTCTGCCTTGGTGCCAATGATGGTCGTATGCGTGTTTGGCGCCGTGCAGGTGAGCGCCACAATCAGGACTGCATACGACCGAGGCACACAGGGCCAACACCCGGCATCATGGTGTGGGGAGCGATCTCCTACACTGGCCGTACACCACTGGTGATCGTCGAGGGGACACTGAATAGTGCACGGTACATCCAAACCGTCATCGAACCCATCGTTCTACTATTCCTAGACCGGCAAGGGAACTTGCTGTTCCAACAGGACAATGCACGTCCGCATGCATCCCGTGCCACCCAACGTGCTCTAGAAGGTGTAAGTCAACTACCCTGGCCAGCAAGATATCCGGATCTGTCCCCCATTGAGCATGTTTGGGACTGGATGAAGCGTCGTCTCACGCGGCCTGCACGTCCAGCACGAACGCTGGTCCAACTGAGGCGCCAGGTGGAAATGGCATGGCAAGCCGTTCCACAGGACTACATCCAGCATCTCTACGATCGTCTCCATGGGAGAATAGCAGCCTGCATTGCTGCGAAAGGTGGATATACACTGTACTAGTGCCGACATTGTGCATGCTCTGTTGCCTGTGTCTATGTGCCTGTGGTTCTGTCAGTGTGATCATGTGATGTATCTGACCCCAGGAATGTGTCAATAAAGTTTCCCCTTCCTGGGACAATGAATTCACGGTGTTCTTATTTCAATTTCCAGGAGTGTATATATCCACTGCATGTTCCAACTTGTTCATTCTTATGATGCAACCGCCAGCTTGCTCATACCACTTATGTTCTATTTATCATCATCTCGACATATCCTAACGGACTAGGTCCAATGAAAGAAGAAAAAAATATGACTGTGTGATGGTATTTAATGGGCCGGAAGCAGCCAGCATGCATATGCATAATTTTGGGAATTCAAATCGTGCTACAGCATTCGCACTATTGAGAGTGCAGCGTATGCAGTATTGACAGCTGTTTTCCTATGTGTAATTGCACGAACTCAATTCACATCACAGTGTTCTTCACACTATTGAGAGTATGCAGTATTGGGAACTCTAATCATGGCATGGCATTCTACACTTATTGAGAGCGAAGTGTATGCAGTATCGACAGCTGTGGACATACGTGTAATTTTGGGAACTGAAATCACATGACAGCATTTGTAATATTTAGACATGACAAATGTATTCTCACCACATACTGTAGCATCGTGCGAAAGTGGGGTGAGCGTAGCCGGTCATCGGTGTTTGTGCTGAACACACCTCGTGCACAGTCTGCCAACGTGGAGTATGGAGAATAGGAAAAACAGTTCTCTCAGAGGCCAAAACTGGAATACAGCAGCAAGCAAATTCCAATGTTACATACAAGACGTCTGTAAAATAATTTCGCCAATTTTTTATGAGCAGTGTAGGCAACGACTGTTAAATACCCACGTGAAGTCTGTAAATAGGGACAATATCAAGTGAATAAATAAATAAATAGAAAGCTATTTTTTAAACTGTGTATTGATAATCCACTTATAAGCATATGTACATTTTCTGAAGAGCACATAAAACTGCTGCTGTTATTGTCACCGTAGATTTGATAGAGTCTTCGAATTGAACGTCTTGAGATTGTGTACTGAGGCACCCTTGAAGATATCAGACAGCACAATACTCACGTCTGTAGATATTTATTAGCTGTATACTTCACTTTAGAGTACTGATACTTTATTTTCTTAATTGTCTACGATACAAACTGATAGACAACAGTATGTACACGGTTACTAGACGTAGCACACTTCCAACAACTGCACACACTCCGATGCTCGCGCCACGGTAGGTGGAGGCCGACTGGCCGCTAGAGAGAGCGGTCTTCGGCGTTGGTCGTTCGCGACGTTGCCGACCGGTTAGTGTGGAGCGACCAGGAAGCTATGGTAGCTACACTACACCCCTACAAGGGAGAAAAAAATCCAAGGAGGAAACAGAAATGTTTTTACTGACTTGAACTGTGAATGTGCACCAGGTAGAAACGGAAAGCACTTTTTGTCTGTATCGGGTTTCTGTTGTGGCTCGATACTGGTGGGTCGGCTGTTGTTGTGGAGTAACTACTGCATCTGGGTGGCCTGTGGCAACGCTGCTCTGTGTGATGTTGCTGTGCCATCGGCTGTGATGTGACAGGTGCCCTGTGACCAGTGGTGGCCTGCATTTCGGCCTCGTCTTCTACACTTAGGTAGGCTGGCTTGCATCAGTCGATGGACACTACTGTGTCTACCTCTTTAATGTGGGGAGTGAGTGTGGGCCGGTGTATCCGAGTGGTTCTAGACGCTTCCCTCTGGAACCACGCGACCGCTATGGTCGCAGGTTCGAATCCTGCCTCGGGCATGGACGGGTGCGGTGTCCTTAGGTTAGCTGGGTTTAAGTAGTTCTGTTCTAGTGGACTGATGACCTCAGATGTTAAGTCCCACAGTGCTCAGAGCCATTTGAACCATTTGTACAGTGAGTGTTCTATCATTCTGTCCCATAACTGCAACCACCAAGCGAGGTGGCGCAGTGGTTAGACACTGGACTCGCATTGGGGAGGACGACGGTTCAATCCCGCGTCCAGCCATCCTGATTTAGGTTTTCCGTGATTTCCCTAAATCACTCCAGGCAAATGCCGGGATGGTTTCTCTGAAAAGGCACGGCCGTCTTCCTTCCCCATCCTTCCCTAATCCGATGAGACCGATGACCTCGCTGTCTGGTCTCCTTCCCCAAAAGAACCCAACTCCCCCGTAACTGCATACAGGCCTTGGTAGGGCGGCTCCAGTGGCCTGTGCAGTGGCGGTGTTGGAGGAAAAGTGCTTCATCGTTGCTAAATCTTTGACGGCGAAAATAGCATGTTTTCCATGCCATGAAGTTTGACTCAGTCGCATGGCCTCAATTTGCCTATGGAGTTCCGTGATGAGGTACTGAGCAGAGTGCAGGGGGTCAGTTTGTTAGGAGAAAACTCTCCTAGTAGATGCAGGGGTCCGCCATACACTAGTTCCGCTAGGGAGGCCTGTAGGTCTTCGTTTAGTGGACTGCACAGTCCCAATAGCACTTCTGGGAGGGTGTCAATCCACGAATCTGTCATGTGGCACGTTATGGCGGCCTTCAGGGAACGGTGCATGCGTTCCACAACGCCCTTTGAGGCCACTTGGTATGGTGAAGTCCTGTTCTTGTGCATCCCATACAACCACGCCATTGCACGGAAAATATCCGCTTCCCACTGTCGACCCCAGTCGGAAGTTACTTGTTGGAGACAGCCAAAACATCAAATCCAACCACTGGCGAAGGCACGCACCACGTTCTCATCTGTCTGCATTTCCAGCGGGAATGTATCTGGCCACCTGCTGTACCTGTTGATTGCCGTGAGGCAGTACCAGTAGTTACAGGCGACTGGAAGTGGTCATACCAAGTCCGGATGGATGTCTGAGAACCGAGCCTCTGGGATGTCAAATCTTCCTAGAGGAGCTCGTACATGCCGTGTTAGTTTGCAATTTTGGCAGGGAACGCCGATCTGAGTCCATGTATGGCAGTCCCTCTGTATACCAGGCCACACAAAACACTGCGTTACTAGTGCCCTCATAGCGCAGATTCCTGGGTGGCTGAGTCTATGTAGAGAATCAAAAACCCTGCGTCGTAAAGGAGCAGGTACATATGGCCGCTGTCAGCCTGCTGACTCGTCACAATGTAGCAGCTCCTCAGTACCTGGCAGTGGTACGCGACACAAGTGCAAAGCTGTCTTGCCTTTCAGCAAGTCCTTTAACTCTTCGTCGTCATTTTGTGGTGCAGCTAGTTCTGCGAATTCACAGGTGTGGAAATGCTTTCCATTCTAGATAAGACGTCAGCAGTGACGTTTTTCGAACCACTTACATGCCGAATGTCTGTTGTGAATTGCGAAATGAAATTTAATTTTACTGATTTGCACTGGGGGATAGTTATTTCTGACTGCAAAACGCGAAATTCAATAGCTGGTGATCTATGTATATAGTGAAAGCATGCCATTCCACCATGAATCTGAAGTACCTGACTGCCTCATAGGCTGCTAACAATTCAGTGCAAAATGGTGGGCAAGAGCGCTGTTTCTCCGTGATCTTCTTGGAGAAAAAACCCAGTAGTTGTCAGTACCCATTTACCTTCTGTTGTAGGACAGCTCCGACAGCACAGGATGAGGCGTCTGAGAAAATAGCGGATGGGGCATCGGTGATTGGGTGTGCAAGGAGAGTGGCCTGCTTGAGGCTTGCTGGCAGGCTTCAAATGCTGTCTGCAATTCATCAGTCCATGTAAGAGGTGTGGAACAACGCAGTTTGGGGCCAGTGAGGCTGGCATGCAGTGGTGCCTGCTGTTCAGCAGCTTGAGGTAAAAAACGACAGTAAAAGTTGGTCATCCCCAGGAAACGGCGCAATTCACGCACTGTTTTTGGAGCCAGGTAAGTTGTAAGAGCGGCAATGCACTCAGCTGATGGGTACGTGCCAGTTGCAGAAACCCGAAATTCGAGGAATGTTACTTCCTTAGCCCCAGCGACACATTTGGCAGGATTTATGAGGATTCTGTAGTCCTCAAATCTTTGAAAAACTATGCGTAGTTGTCTTTCATGTTCTTCTGTGGGTGATGATGGCACCAACACGTCGTCGATGTATGCGAAGGAGAAGTCCAATCCACGCAAAACTTCATCGATAAAATGTTGAAAGATCTGTGCTGCGTTTCGGATGCCGTATGACATGTATGGGAATTCAAACAGTCCAAAGGGCGTGGTTATTGCAGTTTTGTGGACGCCCTCTGTTGCCACTTGTGTTTGGTTGTAGGCTTTTACTCAGTCTAAAGTCGAGAAAACGTTGCACCATGCCAACTGGCAAGCAAAATCCCTGATGTGGCGCACTTGGTATCGGTCGAAATTGTACAGGCATTGAATCCTCTATATTCAACACATGGACGACGCCAGCGATCTGGTTTCTTTGGTACCAGGCGCAGAGCAGACACTCAGTTGCTTTCCAATGGTTGTGCCATGTCTGCTTGGATCATTGCGTCGAATTCTGCTTTTGCGATGCGCAATTTATTGGGGGTCAGCCGTCTGGGCCACGAGAAACTCGAAGGACCGGACGCAGTCCTGATGTGATGTACTGTCGAGTGATGGGGCAATGACGGCACTCTGGCAGGTCGCGTGACTGATAGGAACTCGTTCAGCAGTTGTTCAAATGATTCAAATGGCTCTGAGCACTATGGGACTTAACTTATGAGGTCATCAGCCCCTAGAACTTAGAACTACTTAAACCTAACTAACCTAAGGACATCACACACATCCATGCCCGAGGCAGGATTCGAACCTGCGACCGTAGCGGCAAGAAAGTCTACCGACGACTCACTGCACTGTGTAGGCTGGCCTGCCAACTTCAACGACGCAACATGGTCCAAAATGGAAGCTTTCCTTGCATCCAGTATGAGGTCGTACTAGGACAGGAAATCCAGCCCGATTATAGCGTGGGTCACGTATGCGACTATAAATTGCCTCTCAAATGACCTCCGCAACCCATGTTCAGATTTAAAGTCACAAGTCCATATGTACGTATGACGGAACCATTTGCAGCTGGTAAGTCGTAATTTGCGCACGGTCGCCGTTGCCACAGCGGACGCTTAGGAAATACACATACATCCGAGCCGGTATCCACTAAAAATTGCAACTTGTCCTGTCTGTTATCAATAAACGTCGCGATAGTTGCCCGGGCTGGTGCTGCTGGCAGATTTACTCGCCGGGTGTGGGGCGCTGCCGTTCGCGTTTTCCACACAGGAGCACGGCGACCTGCATCTGCGTGCTCTGTCGCCGAAATGACGGTGGTAAAAGCACTCGTTCTGGTCCGGCGAGGGTGAGGAGAGCGCGCTGCGTCGTTCGCGTGATCGCGTGCGGTCTCGCCGTTTGTATATGCCGAGAGCTGCGACCTGCCGCGTCAAGTCGTCGAGGCGGGAAGTGATGTCGTCCAGCCCGTCTTTGGCGGGTGTTATAGTGAAAACGTGCGGAGCTGCGGCCTCGGTTACTGTGCCCGTGATCACTGTCAGCTTGCTCAAGTTCTCCTCTTGTGCCATTGTGAGCAGGGTGCGAATCATTTCGGACAAGCGCGACATCCATATGGATCGTAGTAGAGGGTCCGGGACGTCCGGTCCACTTAAGGTGTGGAGATGTCGCAGAAACTAGGACGGCTACCTATCGCTGGTTTACTCCCTGTGCAACAACTGTCTTAAGTGCTGCGTGTTGGAGAGGGAGAGCCGCCGAATGAGCTCGCCTTTCAAAATGTCGTACCTCCCGGAAGCCGGCGGGTTAACATCGCTGACCTCGCTGGCGGAGCAACTGTCCAGTAGTGCCACTACATGTGCGTATTTTGTGGCGTCTTGAGTTATCCCTGCAGAGACGAAATGGCTTTCGATGTGTGTGAACCAAAGTGGCGGATACTCCGTCCAGAGGGCTGGTGCAGTGAAAGCCACGCAGTTCACTTGAGCTGCTGGGGCTGTCCCGGGGAGTGGCGGCGGGGGCTTCCACGGAGGCCGCACACGCGCTTTCCTGGTAGCGCGCCTGCACCCGCTCTTGTTGTTTATGCGGTAGGCGGTCCCCTTTCTTCCAGCTGCCTTCGAAGCTGCTCCTCGTGTCGCTGTTGTAGCGCGGCCATCTCTTCCACGTGTTTGCGCTGCTGATCGCATAGCAGCTGCTACTGTTGTAGTGTAAGTTGCTCCTGGAGGCGTAATTCTCGCTGCAAGTGCTCCATCTCTTCTTGTCGTTGTCCTAACTGTTGTTATAACTGCTCCATGATACTTTCGTCGGGGTCACAACTTTTTAGGTATTTATTAACTGTACACTTCACTTTAGAGTACTGATAGTTTATTTTCTTGATCGTCTACAATACAAACCGATAACAGTATGAACACAGTTACTAGATGTAGCACACTTTCGACAACCGCACACACTCCGATGCTCGCGCCGGGGTAGTTAGAGGCCAACTGGCCACTGGAGAGCTCGGTCTTACGGCGTTGGCCGTTCGCGACGTTGCTGACCGGTTAGTGTGGAGCGACCAGCGAACTGGAGTCGCTACACGTCCTTTGATATAAACCAGGGGTCGCCAAACTAAGGCCCTCAGGCCAGACCCAGCCCGCGAAGTCAGTTTACTCAGCCCACCGACGGCTCTTGAATATGCCTGATAAAACGTATGAAACACGACACTTTGTAATACAGTTTAGATTTAAATTTTGTGGTGTCACCGCCAGACACCACACTTGCTAGGTGGTAGCCTTTAAATCTCCCGCGGTCCGTTAGTATACGTCGGACCCGCGTGTCGCCACTATCTGTGATTGCAGACCGAGCGCCGCCACACGGCAGGTCTAGTCTAGAGAGACTCCCTAGCACTCGCCCCAAGTTGTACAGCCGACTTTGCTAGCGATGGTTCGCTGTCTACATACGCTCTCACTTGCAGAGACGACAGTTTAGCATAGCCTTCAGCTACGTCATTTGATACGACCTAGCAAGGCGCCATATTCAGTTACTATGAATGTATTCTGAACAGATAATATTGTGAATCATGTACCGTCGAGAGCGACGTTCATCATTAATGGATTAAAGTTAAGTATCAAACTAATTACGTCCGCTTTCTGAATTCTAATTCCTTGTCCTGTTCCAGACCTCACGTCAGTATAGTTCTTCCCTCTTCACGCCAGCCTGCGTGAGCTAAAACGCGTGCATTTCGGCCTCCCCTCGTAACACGGTGTTGGCTCTTCTGCCAACACAACAAATTTTATGTTTAGAAGATTGGGAAATTTTCACTCACGTGGGTGCCTTCCTGACTGCTATGTACCTTAAATTTAGGATGTTCAGTTTTAAATTATGGTGTCTAGGTACTGTACAGAGCGATGATGTGGCCTGTGCTTTGCCGGCCGGGGTGGCCGAGCGGTTCTAGGCGCTACAGTCTGGAACCGCGCGACCGTTACGGTCGCAGGTTCGAATCCTGCCTCGGGCATGGATGTGTGTGATGTCCTTAGGTTAGTTAGGTTTAAGTAGTTCTAGGGGACTGATGACCTCAGAAGTTAAGTCCCATAGCGCTCAGAGCCATTTGAACCATTTTTTTTGCCTGTGCTCGTCATTTTGTCAGTTCTCAGGCCCGCTGTTAAGAAAGTTTGGTGACCTCTGATGTGAACGCAGGTTTGAAACATTGTCACCAGTTTTCATACGACACCCCCTCACTGTACTACTGTTCTCCTTGATGATAGTAAGCCACGCAATGGTTCAGCGAGTCTTAGTACAGTTTACAGTACTAAACGGTTTGGGTGAAGCAGCAATTGTGGAATAATTCGTTAGCACTTCTCCAGCGTTGTAGAATACAGCGAATGCACCATCTTTAAACATAAATTGTTCACACTCATCCTAAAACCGCTTTATATTCACAACGATGTTTGCTCTCTGAGATGTGATTGGGAGACATGATGTATGTGGTGCAATACCTCTACATTTATAGTATATGTTGTACGATTCTTGTAACAGGTCAGTAATTTATGATATACTCACCTAGCAATTACACATGTGCTGAGGTGCCTGCAGGGAAGTTTCACAATGATTCAAATTCAATACAGACTTCTATAGTTCCACTTTTTACGATTCCCACACCTGTCAGTTTGCTGTGCTAGAATGATAAATCGAGGTGCTTCTAGCTGAACATACGTCTTTATTTTTCATGACTGTTTAGAAGTCTCTGTCAGGTTTCAATACTCATAAACTTCCCACGAACGAAAAGTTAATGGTAACTGGGTTCCTGCATGCTACACACGCAAAAGTTTCAGGTTCTCTTCGTCTGATACTGATACTTGGGACCTTTCCACACCAAATTAAGCAGCACAATTTTATTCCTTTCTTTTGTCTCTCCTTGGATGCATGAGTTATTACCTGTAGCACTCTGAACTAGAATCAGCTGTTTAGCATTCATAATGACACGTTCATTATCCTCAAAGAAGCCCATTAACATTTTGAGCGGAACGCAGACACTAAAGCGGCCATCTATCGATCCATCTATGAACCATCCTACTTTTTCTAACGTACTACGATTTGAAGTTAATGTGGATATGTATGTTTTGAGAGTCGATGTGATTCCATTTCTTATGTGGTCGAGCTCAGTACCATTAAGTTCATATCTCATTTCTTGAAACATAAAGGCGAATATATTTCCTGTAAGCTGTGATGTTTCTGTTGCCAGAGCGCCTCCATCCTTCTTCATAGACATAAATCTTCCTTCCAAATATGGGAAACTGTTTCTTGGAAGCGTCAACTCATCTTGATATTGAATACGTATTCGTATCTCGTCACCATTGTCAGAGGTTGCTGAAGCAAAAGGTTTGTGAGAGAAATATCCCCGATGAATGGTCTTATGGTAAGAAATGGAGTTGTTATATCGAGTGATGTTGTGAGGCTACAGTCCTATTGATTTAAGAAACTCTTAATTCTCACATGTTATCTCATTCTTCTGCTGCTGCAAAGCGGTCTTTTGATGGCTATGAGCATTGTATTTATAATTTACACCCGCAACTTTGCTTCAGATTAAGATGTAGTATAATTTCCTCATTGCAAAATTTGACTAGATTCTGCTTAGGATCTATGATACTCAAATCGAGATCGTCTATTATTTGAACAGTTACTAGAAGGAATATTGGATTGCTAGGCGCCCTGGCGATTTTGTAGCCTGGATCCACTGTGAGAAAAAAATTTGTACATTGTATGAATTAATCTATCATTAAGCTATGAATTCGTAGCTCTATTACACCCAACACTGATCGTGCTAACAGGTAGAATATACATTTGTTGATTCGACTTATAACTGTCGTCAATATTATCTTTCAACATTGACTCCTCGAGAAACCTAGAACTGATCCTATTGAAATTTTGTGTGGAATGTCTATTATATGCTTTGTTGTTTTTATCTCCATTGTAAGTATACGTTTGAGCCTAACTCAGAGCCATGTAGAAATCGCTTTATATATGCATTCAAATTTTCAATATTATATGAGCCAAAAGGTATAAGATCACCACTTTCTAAATGTACTATATGAATCTAGGCCAATAGATGCAATGTCACACTCCTCTTAGTTTACATCTAGTTTATATCTATTGCTCTTAATATCGACGAGAGCTGTTTTAAAGTAAGAGTGAATGACATCACACCTTCACCTCAACTGTTGCAGTGATCTGCATACTGCTTGTTTTTATGCACTTGTCAGGTCAGGAGAACCATTCGACAGAAACGACCACAGATATATGGATTAGAATCTTGGTAGCGTCGAAAATGGTTGAACACCTGGTTCTTGTCAGTAATGTATCGGCTCAAGTTTTCATTCAGGTGGTCTTAAATCACCGTACAAATCAAAGAAGTAGATGGTATTTCGTTTCTTTAATATATGCAACCCACTGAGTACCATATCATCCTGCAATATCTAAATTGACTATCCCACATTCCTTACCTTTCCATGTTGTCTCTGACAATGTATCCGGCATATATACCCCATGAAATCTTTGCATTTTGAGTTTTTTGACGAATTTAAGCTGATATGCATTGGAAAGCTGTCTATTCGGTAACATAGTTAGAAACATTTTTTTATAAACAGTCCAAATCCTTTTATTGTGTGGTTTTAAATACAGTTCTTTAACGAAAGCGATGGCCTACATCGTTCTATTATGTCTTTTAGATTCCTGTTGTTGCTTCTCTGCGTTTTGTGCGTTCTTTACAGTTTAGGCTATGGCAGTAACACCTCCGGCGAGAGAGCTGACTGCCGACAATCCGGCCAATGCCAAAATTAGAATCAGAATGATTCCCGCAGATGTCTTATGTACTTATGGAACCCCTGGCATTTTAATACGGCTTTTTTCTTCCTTTCTGCTTCAAAGTACTTTTAACCATCTCAACCCGTGACTGGATGCATTTTTTAAAATATGTTACAGATTTTATCTTCTTTAGCGTACGGTGAGCTGCAGTCACAGCTTGGTTGAAAATTATTCCAGTGCCCAGTTTAAGTTTGGCACACATTGCTTGATGAATTACGAGTGCTACGATATGTTGTTCTGTGCCTGTGTCCTTTCGTCCACGTATCTGCTTGGCTTTATCAGCTAATACACTCCTGGAAATGGAAAAAAGAACACATTGACACCGGTGTGTCAGACCCACCATACTTGCTCCGGACACTGCGAGAGGGCTGTACAAGCAATGATCACACGCACGGCACAGCGGACACACCAGGAACCGCGGTGTGGGCCGTCGAATGGCGCTAGCTGCGCAGCATTTGTGCACCGCCGCCGTCAGTGTCAGCCAGTTTGCCGTGGCATACGGAGCTCCATCGCAGTCTTTAACACTGGTAGCATGCCGCGACAGCGTGGACGTGAACCGTATGTGCAGTTGACGGACTTTGAGCGAGGGCGTATAGTGGGCATGCGGGAGGCCGGGTGGACGTACCGCCGAATTGCTCAACACGTGGGGCGTGAGGTCTCCACAGTACATCGATGTTGTCGCCAGTGGTCGGCGGAAGGTGCACGTGCCCGTCGACCTGGGACCGGACCGCAGCGACGCACGGATGCACGCCAAGACCGTAGGATCCTACGCAGTGCCGTAGGGGACCGCACCGCCACTTCCCAGCAAATTAGGGACACTGTTGCTCCTGGGGTATCGGCGAGGACCATTCGCAACCGTCTCCATGAAGCTGGGCTACGGTCCCGCACACCGTTAGGCCGTCTTCCGCTCACGCCCCAACATCGTGCAGTCCGCCTCCAGTGGTGTCGCGACAGGCGTGAATGGAGGGACGAATGGAGACGTGTCGTCTTCAGCGATGAGAGTCGCTTCTGCCTTGGTGCCAATGATGGTCGTATGCGTGTTTGGCGCCGTGCAGGTGAGCGCCACAATCAGGACTGCATACGACCGAGGCACACAGGGCCAACACCCGGCATCATGGTGTGGGGAGCGATCTCCTACACTGGCCGTACACCACTGGTGATCGTCGAGGGGACACTGAATAGTGCACGGTACATCCAAACCGTCATCGAACCCATCGTTCTACCATTCCTAGACCGGCAAGGGAACTTGCTGTTCCAACAGGACAATGCACGTCCGCATGTATCCCGTGCCACCCAACGTGCTCTAGAAGGTGTAAGTCAACTACCCTGGCCAGCAAGATCTCCGGATCTGTCCCCCATTGAGCATGTTTGGGACTGGATGAAGCGTCGTCTCACGCGGTCTGCACGTCCAGCACGAACGCTGGTCCAACTGAGGCGCCAGGTGGAAATGGCATGGCAAGCCGTTCCACAGGACTACATCCAGCATCTCTACGATCGTCTCCATGGGAGAATAGCAGCCTGCATTGCTGCGAAAGGTGGATGTACACTGTACTAGTGCCGACATTGTGCATGCTCTGTTGCCTGTGTCTATGTGCCTGTGGTTCTGTCAGTGTGATCATGTGATGTATCTGACCCCAGGAATGTGTCAATAAAGTTTCCCCTTCCTGGGACAATGAATTCACGGTGTTCTTATTTCAATTTCCAGGAGTGTATTTGATCTGAGCGCGACGATCTTTATCTGTGGCATAAGCAATATCATGCATCTTGCAAGCGTCATCTACGACATTGATTCTCTCGTCGCCAGGAGATAGATGGTTTTTGATCTTCGTTCCAGGTGCACAGTAGTTAAACCAGGGAAATGCAATTCAACTGACTTTATGCTAGTTCATGGTTCGAGGTTTATGCGTCCTGTTTAGCTACCAAATCATGAAGGTTTACCCAGCTGTTGTTCTTTGATGGGAAGACTAGCCACTTAATTAAAGCGCTGTTCCATTGTCAATTTGCACTGAGGTGACAAAAAGTCATGGGATAGTGATATGCTCATATGCAGATGGCGGTAGTATCACGTACACGAGATATAAAACGGCAGTTCATTGGCAGAACTGTCATTTGTACTCAGGTGATTCAAGTAAAAAGGTGTCCTACGTAATTATGGCCACACGACGGGAATTAACATACTTTCAATGCGGAATGCTATAGGAGCTACATGCAAGGGACATTCCATAACGTAAATTGTTAGGAATTTCAATATTTCGAGATCCACAGTGTTATGAGTGTGCCGAGAATATGGAATTTCAAGCATTACTTCTCACTACAGACAAGGGAGCGGCAAACGGCCTTCACTCATCGACCGATAGCAGTGGCGTTTGCGTAGAAGTATTAGTGACAACAGACGAGCAACATTGTGGGAAATAATCGAGACATCAATGTGAGAAGTATGGCTGACGTATCTGTTACGACAGCGAGGCGAAATTTGACGTTAATGGGCTACGGAAGCGTATAATGAGCCCAGTGTTTTTAAAACACCTTCCGAACCTAGGGTGGAAAGTATGCCTGGGTGACTGATATATAACTTTTTATTACTGTCATAAATTTTTAAATCCATGCAATAGTCACTCACACTATCAGCTCATTTTTTAACACTTTATTATTATTTTAAGTAAACAGATGATGGTGAAAATTAGATTAAAGAAAAGTAAAATAAGTTTAAACTTTCATATTTATTTTAAAATGCATCGATGTTCAGTAAACGGATAACACATTCTAAGTATGTCTTAAAGCTGGTGCCTTATTTACTATTGTAAATTAATTGAAAAAAGTGTTATTCAGAGGGGGTTCAACTGGCGTAAAATATGGTTTTAAAATAATAGGAAACCGAAAGAATAGGAAACAGGATGGGATATCGCATTCAAACAAGCACACAAATATAGTTCAAGGGTACATAAAAAAGGAACTGAACCATCACCAATCCATTCCGTTTAGGCAAAGAAATTCCGCTCCTTTCGTAGTCATGTTCCCAATGCATAACCACAGACTGGTAGTGGAAGTTTAGACAAAGATCACGTGGTTCGATATACCCACAATCTCACCAAAAATGCTCTATATAAATCTTTTTAGAAATTGTGAAATAGGAAAACAGCTCGCGGTAGCGTTTAATTACGTCTGAATACGCGAAATATTATACAAAAGAGTAGCTGAGGGCTAGTTTTGTTACTACACCACATGTTCCTCGTGCACAAGTACAGTTACATAAAATACGTAAATCCACAACGATTCTTTTTACATACTCCGCAATCCACCATACGGTGCGTGGCGGAGCGTACCTCGTACCACAACTAGCATCTTCTCTCCTTGTTCCACTCCCAAACAGAACGAGGGAAAAATGACTGCCTATATGCCTCTGTACGAACCCTAATCTTTCTTGTCTTATCTTTGCAGTCTTTCCGCGAAATGTAAGTTGGTGGCAGTAAAAATGTACTGCAGTCAGCCTCAAATGCTGGTTCTCTAAATTTCCTCAGTAGCGATTCACGAAAAGAACGCCTCCTTTCCTCTAGAGACTCCCACCCGAGTTCCTAAAGCATTTCCGTAACACTCGCGTGATGATCGAACCTACCACTAACAAATCTAGCAGCCCGCCTCTGAATTGCTTCCATGTCCTCTCTAAATCGGACCTGATAGGGATCCCAAACGCTCGAGCAGTATTCAAGAATAGGTCGTATTAGTGTTTTATAAGCGGTCTCCTTTACAGATGAACCACATCTTCCCAAAATTCTACCAATGAACCGAAGACGACTATCCGCCTTCCCCACAACTGACATTACATGCTTGTCCCACTTCATATCGCTCTGCAATGTTACGCCCAAATATTTAATCGACGTGACTGTGTCAAGCGCTACACTACTAATGGAGTATTCAAACATTACAGGATTCTTTTTCCTATTCATCTGCATTAATGTACATTTATCTATAGTTAGAGTTATCTGCCATTCTTTACACCAATCACAAATCCTGTCCAAGTCATCTTGTATCCTCTTACAGTCACTCAACGACTACACCTTCCCGTACACCACAGCATCATCAACAAACAGCCGCATATTGCTATCCACCCTATCCAAAAGATCATTTATGTAGATAGAAAACAACAGTGGACCTACCACACTTCCCTGGGGCACTCCAGATGATACCCTCACCTCCGATGAACACTCACCATCGAGGACAACGTACTGGGTTCTATTACTTAAGAAGTCTTCGAGCCACTCACATACTTGGGAACCAATCCCGTATGCTCGTACCTTAGTTAGGAGTTTGCAGTAGGGCACCGAGTCAAACGCTTTTCGGAAGTCAAGGAATATGGCATCCGTCTGATACACTTCATCCATGGTTCGCAAGATATCATGTGAAAAAACGGCGAGTTGCGTTTCGCAGGAGCGATGTTTTATAAAGCCGTGCTGATGCATGGACAGCAACTTCTCTGTCTCAAGGCAATTCATTATATTCGAACTGAGAATACGTTCGAGAGTCCTGCAACAAACCGATGTTAAGGATATTGGTCCGTAATTTTGAGGATTCGTCCTTCTATGCTTCTTATATACAGGCGTCACCTGCGCTTTTTCCACTCGCTCGGGACTTTACATTGGGCAAGAGATTCGCGTTAAATGCAAGCTAAGGAAGGAGCCAATGAAGTAGAGTATTCTCTGTAAAAGAAGAAGTCAAATCCAAACACATTACTTACAAAAGAAACTTCCGCACTGCGTTAATAACGCCATAGTATTGACTTGATGGCTCGTTAAACAATTTTTACGAGCACGTGGTACTGTTACTACAAAGCACACACCACGTTGGTTGAACAAAACGAGAAATTATTAATTTGAAAAATTTTCTGCGAGAGAAAACACTTATTCGCACATTCATGGTAAAGAGCGATGATTTTAATCAGAATTACACCTCATGATTTAACGTGCTTCTACTTTCCATTATTGGATTGGAAACAAAGCAACTACCGCAGTAAACTCCGAAATCAACACTGAAATCGCACTACAGTCACTGAACTTCGACGCCTTACCGTACACAACAGCATCATCAGCAAACAACCGCAGATTGCTGCCCACCCTGTCCGCCAAATCATTTATGTATACAGAAAACAACAGCGATCCTATCACACTTCCTGGGGCACTCCTGACGATTCCCTTGGCTTTCATGAACACTCGCCGTCAAGGATAACATACTGGGTTCTATTATTTAAGAAGTCTTCAAGCCACTCAAATATCTGTGAACTTATTCCTTATGATCGGACCTTCCTTAACAGCCTGCAACGGGCACCGTGTCAGATCTAGAAATACGGAACCTGCCTGTTGTCTTTCATCCATAGTTCTCAGTGGATCATGTGAGAAAAGGGTAAGCAGAGTTTCGCACGAGCGATGCTTTCTAAAACCATGCTGATTCGTGGACATAAGCTTCTCAGTCTCAATAAAATTTATTGTATTCGAACTGAGAATATGTTCAAGGATTCTGAAGCAAACACAAGTTAGGGATATTGGTCAGTAATTTTGAAGGTCCGTTCTGTTAATCTTCTTATACAGGGTGAATCACTAACTATTGCCACCTACAATAACTCCGAAAGTATGATAGGAGCTGAAAATTTTATGGGACATATGTTGCATAGGACAACGGGGGCCATAATATGACGCTTGTTTTTTGTTGCTACGTGGGCTCGCGTCAGAGATATGAAGGCCACCTTCGTTTTTTTTTTTTTTTTTTTTTTTTTTTTTTAAAATGGGATGCTATATTTTGGTACTAATTTTCTGATAGCGGCTATCGAGACGAATCCAATGATGTGTAACAGTAAGGTCTTTGAAGGTCAACGAAGGTCAAAAAGGTGGCATGAACGTCCACTTGCAGGAGGTGTTCGAAGTGATGACGATTGGTATCAGTGCAGTGCAGCCATCTTCTTATCATGGACTGAGTGGTATTCCTTATCTCTTCGGCACTTATCAAGGCACATGATCTGACAATTCTCTTTCGTATATCGTGCAAATAGTAAATATTCGCCGAATACGGCGTATCCATCTAACGTGCCATTGACATGTAAACACCATTCGACGGTTTCGCAATACAACACTAATAGGAACGGTAAGACTAGTATTGTCGAATCAAGCGAATGTGAATGATGTATTCCTTCGAAGAAGAAGTCGATATGCTTCTCATTTACGGAGAATGCCAACTAAATTCAGTGAGAGCTAGAGTCTTATACACTGAAAGATATCCTCAACGCACTCACCCTACACGCCGTACATTTAAATATGTGTATCATAAATTGAGAACAACTGGATCTTTAACGCATCGGAAACATATCCGGCGAAGGAAAGTTACTAACGAGGAAACGGAAATTGGTACTCTTGCCACTGTGGCTCGAGATCCTTGTGTTAGTTTGCGTCAAATCGCAAGGGAATCTGGCATGAGCCAGAGTAGTGTTGTTCGTGTTCTGCATCGCCATAAATATCATCCTTACCATATCAGTTTCAGAATTAACTGGTACGGATTGTATGCGTCGCATTGAATTATGCCGATGGGCTCAAATTCAGATGCAGAGGGATGACACTGTAACCTCCCCCTCACTTATCGACCTTAATGACAGTGAAAATTTAAACCGAGTGTACCTAATGGAAATTTGGGAAAAGCAATCGTCACCGAAGTTAATCTGTCGGTAAAGAGGGAGGAAAGGGTTACATCTAAATGAAAGGAAAAATGCAAATGAAACTGGTGGAAATTAATTTTTGAAAAGGGGTAAAGTTAATGAAGAAAGTAAATGTGCGGCCGTTACGTTAACAATTAACTAGCGGTAATTAGATATTTGAGATTTGGGGGAAATTACGGTCGCCAGTCCTAAGGACAATTACTATAGTAACTGAAAAAGAAAGATTATTATACATATAATTAGCACTAGAAGCGTGGCAACTGAAGGTTGACAAGTGTAGTGTGAAAACTGAAAGTTTGTCAGAAGTAATAAATTTCGCTACACTTAATTTAGCAAAAGAATTAATAAAACCGGAAAATCGAAAGTTAATTTAGTGACTGAAATTAATAAGAAGCTTTCTTTCTTAAGCACATCGAAATTCAGTAAAATACGGTTAGTCTTGGACTACCTCAACAATCATTTCAAAAGCTACTTGAATCCACGCAATTTAGAAATAAGAGATTTAGCTTTGAACTTGAATTAAATGATTCTGAACAATTAACAATAGTAAAATTTAGTACGTACCAAGCTGAGCTGCAGTCACAGGTAAGCTAAAATACGGTAACAAAACTCGCACTCTTAATTTGTGCTTGCGTAATCTAAATATTGTAGCCAGGTATGAATACTTAAACTGAACTTTGAAATTAAAGCAGTGAAATGGAATTATGCTGGCGTTTGAATTTCAACGACACTCGGGTTCATTTCGGAAAAGGAAGGGACCCTGCTTGGTAATGCACTTGGGACAATGAGCAACAAAGGTTCATGCTAAGTAGCTGTAATTTTGTGATGCAACAATTTTAAAAGTTTGAAAAGCTGAGGTCTGCCATACAGTTCTAAAACTTTACGTGCTTCCAGTCTTCCTTGTTGGCTGATTGAAGGTTTGAAGCCGTCGATCGAGGATGTGGCGACAGGCACTCATTGTCGGCCGTCGCTGTTGCAGAAGCTGGATGTTGGCGCGCCTTCTTCTCGACACGGTCACCAGACGAAACGGGCTCTTGATGTGCGCCAGCTAATGCTTCCCGTCCGCGACACCATGTCAGAAACTATCATCGCAAGTCGAGCGCAATTACATGCTGCCAAACCCCGAAAGCGCGGCAACTCGCGGGAGCTTCACACCACACACCTGCTCCACTCGCTACTCCAGCCAGACTCTCTCTGCCCGCGCTCCACGCGGCAGAGTTAACACTCCCAAAGATCCTACACACTTTGATTCTTCACACGACCCATCGATGTAATCGTTCGATAGCAGTTTTCCCTACGCAAGACCCAGCGTAAAAATACAAATAATATTTACGAAACAAACCAATTATACATCGACATAAGTGCATAAATATATATATATACAAACAGTAAAACAATTACAATATATAAAGAGGCAGAAATGTCATATCTTGAGGTAACAAAACAAGGGAAAAAAAATAATAGTACAATAGATGGAAATAGGAGGATATGCATTTCCGGCGTTACAACACATTTATTAATATGATTTTGGTTTACTGACGAGGCTACATTCACGAACCATAGGGATGTTATTTTGCATAACGTGTATTATTGGGCAACTGAAAATCCATGTTGGCTGCGGCAAGTTGCACACCAAAAACCGTGGTCGGTGAATGTATGGTGTAGGATCCTGGAGGACAGAATTATAGGTCCCTATTTCATCGAAGGAAATCTTAATGGTAGGAAGTACACCACATTCCTGCAAGAAACATTAGGTCTGATATTGGAAGAAATACGTTTAGGAACAAGGAACAGAATGTGGTATCAACACGATGGGTGTCCGGCACAATTTTCGTTGATGGCTAGAAATGAGTTGCAGAGACAACTCCCAAATGGTTGGATTGGACGCGGAGATGTCGTGGCCGGCTCGTTCACCAGACTTCACGACTATGGATTTTTTCATGTCGGGATTCGTAAAATGCATTGTTTATAAAGACGTTCCAACTATACCTGAAGATATGCGAGAGAGAATTGTCAGAGCATGTGCTTCGATAAGTGCCAATCCATGATAAGAAGATTGCAGCACTGCATTGATACCAGTGGTCATCACTTCGCACATCTTTTGTAAAAGGACGTTCATTCCACCTTTGTGACTTTTGTTGACCTTCAAAGAACTTACTGTTACACATCACTGTCTCGATAGCCGCTGTCAGAAAATAAGTACCAAACTATAGCATCCCATCAAAAAAAAATCTAAGTTGGCCTTCATATCTCTGAAGCGATCCCAGCTAGCAACAAAAAACCAACGTCATATTATGGCCCCCCTTGTCCCATGCAACTTTTGTCGCACAAACTTTTCAGCTCCTATGTTATTCTTGGTGGCAATAGTTAGTGACTCATCCTATTTAGTGGAGTCACCTCTACCTTTTCCCAGTCGCTTGGGACTTATGCTGGGCGAGATATTCACGATAAATGTTATCTGTGTAAGAGACCAATGCTGTACAGTACTCTTTGTAAAACCGAGCTCGGAATTCATGCGGATCTAGTGAATTATTTACTTTCGAATCTTCCAGTTGTTTCTCTACGCCAGGGATGTTTATTACTATATCGTCCACACAGGAGTCTGCCCAGTGGTCAAGTGACGGTATATTTCTACGATTCTCCTGTGTGAACGATTTCTTGAACATAAACTTCTGCTTTTGTTTTGCTATCATCAACTGTCGCACCAGGCTGGTCAACAAGGGACTGAATGGAAGCCTTAGACCAGCTTAGCGATTTTACGTAAGTCCGGAATTTCCTCGGGCTCTCCGCCATATCTTTTACTAAGGTGTGACGGTGGTAGTTGTTGAATGCTTCGCCCATAGATCTTTTCACTGACACTCGAATCTCTACTAAACTTCGCTTGTCATTTGTGCGTCCCCTTTTGAACCGGGAGTGCAGCAGCCTCTGCTTCCTAATCAGCTTCCGAATTCCGTTATTAAACCATGCTGGGTCTTTTCCGTCCTTATCCACTTGCGAGGCACATATCTCTCCAGACCACGATTTAAAATCTGCTTGCACTTTCTCCATAATTCCTCTACACCCATCTTACTGGAACTAAGTGATGCCAGTTCACTGTCTAAGTGAGACGCTAATAACTGCTTATCTACTTTATCTAGCAGAAAAACTGTCCTAGCTTTCTTGACTGATTTGTTAACTTTCGTAATCATAGTTGCTATAATAACATCATGATAGCTAATCCTCTTTTCTGTACTGACACTGTCGATGAAGTCCGGCCTATTTATACACTACTGGCCATTAAAATTGCTACACCATGGTACACCAAGAAGAAATGCAGATGATAAACGAGTATTCATTGGACAAATATATTATACTAGAATTGACTTGTGATTACATTTTCACACAATTTGGGTGCATAGATAATGAGAAATCAGTACTCGGAACAACCACCTCTGGCCGTAATAACGGCCTTGATACGCCTGGGCATTGAGTCAAACAGAGCTTGGATGGCGTGTACAGGTACAGCTGCCCATGCAGCTTCAACACGATACCACAGTTCATCATGAGAAGTGACTGGCGTATTGTGACGAGCCAGTTGCTCGGCCACGATTGACCAGACGATTTCAATTGATGAGAGATCTGGAGAATGTGCTGGCCAGGGCAGCAGTCGAACATTTTCTGTATCCAGAAAGGCCCATACAGGACCTGCAACATGTAATCGTGCATTATCCTGCTGAAATACAGGGTTTCGCAGGGATCAAATGAAGGGTAGAGTCACGGGTCGTAACACATCTGAAATGTAACGTCCACTGTTCAAAGTGCCGTCAATGCGAGCAAGAGGTGACCGAGACGTGTAACCAGTGGCACCCCATACCATCACGTCGGGTGATAGCCCAGTATGGCGATGACGAATACACGCTTCCAATGTGCGTTCACCGCGATGTCGCCAAACGCGGATGCGACCATCATGATGCTGTAAACAAAACCTGGATTCATCCGAAAAAAATGACGTTTTGTCATTCGTGCACCCGGGTTCGTCGTTGAGTACACCATCGCAGGCGCTCCTGTCTGTGATGCAGCGTCAAGGGTAACCGCAGCCATGGTCTCCGAGCTGATAGTCCATGCTGCTGCAAACGTCGTCGAATTGTTCGTGCAGATGATTGTTGTCTTGCAAACGTCCCCATGTGTTGGCTCAGGGATCGAGACGTTGCTGCACGATCCGTTACACCCAGGCGCATAAGACGCCTGTCATCTCGACTGCTAGTGATACGAGGCCGTTGGGATCCAGCACGGCGTTCCGCATTACCCTCCTGAACCCACCGATTCCATATTCTGCTAACAGTCATTGGATCTCGACCAACGCGAGCAGCGATGTCGCGATACGATAAACCGCAATCGCGATAGGCTACAATCCGACCTTTGTCAAAGTCGGAAACGTGATGGTACGCATTTCTCCTCCTTATACGAGGCATCGCAACAACGTTTCACCAGGCAACGCCGGTCAACTGCTGTTTGTGTATGAGAAATCGGTTGGAAACTTTCCTCATGTCAGCACGTTGTAGGTGTCGCCACCGGCGCCAACCTAGTGTGAATGCTCTGAAAAGCTAATCATTTGCATATCACAGCATCTTCTTCCTGTCGGTTAAATTCCACGTCTGTAACACGTCATCTTCATGGTGTAGCAATTTTAATGGCCAGTAGTGTAGCTACAAGGTCTGTGAGATTTCTATTGCATGTGGGCTACCGAGCTAGCTGCTCAAGACAGTTCTCATAAAACGCATTCAAAATTATATCTCATGACTTTGCAGAGATTCCATAGTCATCCGAGTCTATACTCGGTAGGTTAAAGCCGCTTCCAACTAGTATTGTATAATCTGGTTATTTGCGCGCTGTTGACCCTAGACTTTATTTGAATGGCTTTAGAACTATCACAGCAGAATCGTCTGGCCTGTAAAAATATCAAACAATTACTTTGTTTCACCCACACCTGTTATACGCGACCAGATAACTTCACTGTCACGCACAACTTCGACCTCACTAGACACAATATTTTTGTTAACTGCAGTGAACATTCCCCCACCTATGATCTCTAATCTGTGTTTACCATACACGTTTCACGACTCGCTAAATATCTCAGAGCTTTCCATCTCGGGTTTCAGCCAGCTCTCGATCCCAGGGTTAATTTGAGCGCGAGATCTTTCCTGGAGAGTAGTAAATTCGGGAACTTTATTACGAATACTTCAACAGTTTATTGATATAATTATGACAGTCGAAGCGTCTTTATTCCGAACGTCGTTTGACTTCCCTTGCTACATATCGACTGGCGAGTGTTCATCAGAGCACCTCAACCTACTGCCTAGCCTAAAAAACCTCCGTGTGCTCTCCACAAGTACTCCGCTACCCGAGTAGCTGCTTCTTTTTGTAGTGCACCCCTGAGCTATCAACTGAAGTCCAACAAATCCCCACACGATAACGCTGGTCTAGAAGTCTGCAGCCAAGACCGTCACAGAGTCGACGAAGCCTTTGTCTGAGATCCTCCACTCGGCTCGAAACCAAAGGAGCCCGATCAACTCTGGGAACAATGCTGCAAATTGTGGGCTCTGCTTGCACCCCGCGTGCGAGGCCAGCAGTCAATTCACCTCAGCCAGCCGCCTCGACGCATTCAGGATGGCCTCAGAACCCATGCGGCAGGCGTCGTTGGTGCCGACGTGAGCCACAACTTGCAGTCGACTGCACCCTGCACACCCGATAGCCGCAGGCAAAGCCGCCTCCTCATCTCGGATGAGACACCCTGGCAGACATACCGTGCACATTGGCTTTCTTTCCAGCTCTGAACGCTACCTGTCTAAGGGGATCCATAACGCCTCTAACATTGGAGCTACCGATAACTAGTAAACCTCTCCACCTGTGTGCCTGCTCGGGCACTGCTGAAGAAGCTGCCACCTGTCCACTCACAGGGTGAATGGGCGAGGCCAGGCGGCCAGTCTTAACATTAGCCCTCTGCCTCGAGCTACGCGAACGCGTTACCTCCCGCCACTCACCCTGATGTGAGGACGGATGTTCCGCGTCGAGTGCATTAGGAGGTGCCTCGTAAGCAGAGCCCGTGGACAAAGCAAGCGACAGCTGAGGTGTCGCATGCGACACGTCACATTCTCCACCACCGCTACACCTCGAGGCAGCGGCCTGAAGGTGACTGACCGTAGACAATAGGCATTCAGCTGTTTGCCAACTGTGGCCAGCTCCTCGCGCGTCCTCACACTGCATGCACACATCCTAGCCATCCTAGCAAGACCAACTGAAGAAGTAGACTATAAAAGCAGACAGAATTCTAGATATGCGGCTTATTTCCCTCCTCATGTGTCACCAATCGACGCTGATGCATTAATGAGCTATGTAGCTGTCTGTTCAGTGAGCAACTACTTCACTAAAGACTGAATGAATTTACATTTACAAAAATACGAGACGAAACCTTTTAAAAGGAAAAACACACACGAAATTTAACAAATATACTACGACCAAAACACAGAAAAAGATAAACACTTACCTTGCCGCGCTGTAGTTGTATATCAGCTGAGAGCTGGAGCCTGATTGGTTTGAAAAACATTCTGGACAATTCAAGTGAATGATTTGGCCACCCAGATTACCAGACATAAGTTACACCTATCATTTATGGGACATAATCAAGAGGTCAATTCATGCGCAAATTCCTTCACCAGCTACACTTTCGCAGTTATGGACGGCTATAGAGGTATCATGGCTCAATATTTCTGCAGGGGACTTCCAACGACTTTTGAGTCCATGCCACATCGAGTTACTGCACTATACTGGACAAAAAGAAGGTCTGATACGATATTAGGAGGTATCCTATGACTTTTGTCTCCTCAATTTGTTTAGAAGTGTATTATCATGTACAGTCATGCTCAAAAGTATCCGAACGACCTCAATTGCATTTCGCCTGATTCACATGCAACCAGCCTACCGCAGCTGTCTGGCAGGTCCTCTAATCGCTCCTTGGTACAGTCGTTTGACTATTGAAAATTGTTCCAACAAGTCACCATTTGAAAACTCTGCTCTGTATCGCAATAACTCAAGATGTAAAGCAATACCACGATACTAGAAATATCAGGGAACACCTTATCACAGATAAGATTGTCCTTAAGGCTTGTAAGCTCACATTTAATGCAATAAATGACATACCTGAAATGTTACCACTCTCATTATTACGTCAGATAGGTAATGCACGTAGTGAGTTCGTCGTATTCATGATTTCCTCAAAGATTAGATGGGTAGATCACGTAACTAATGAGGAAGTATTGAATAGGATTGGGGAGAAGAGGAGTTTGTGGCACAACTTGACAAGAAGAAGGGATCGGTTGGTAGGACATGTTCTGAGGCATCAAGGGATCACCAATTTAGTATTGGAGGGCAGCGTGGAGGGTAAAAATCGTAGAGGGAGGCCAAGAGATGAATACACTAAACAGATTCAGAAGGATGTAGGCTGCAGTACGTATTGGGGGATGAAGAAGCTTGCACAGGATAGAGTAGCATGGAGAGCTGCATCAAACCAGTCTCAGGACTGAAAACCACAACAACAACAACAACATGATTTCCTCTTCAAAGTAACATACCGTACTTGTTATTTAACACAAAATGACATTAAAAATTTAAGTTATTCACGAGCAGCTAGTTGAGAATATGTATGAACTTCAAATGACACGACGAACCGTCTCGTTCTGCATATGTATTCAAACCCAGGTCATGTAGACTACGATTTCTTGACTGACGGAAACTAACAGTCATTCCTGACTAGGCATACAGAGAGTGATATACCTCGATTTTAGACAGTATCAGTTATCAAATATCAACTTTAAATTACATAACGTAAACATTTATAACGGACGCGAATTCCTACCCAGCATCTATTGCCCCTGTTAACGAACTACGAGAGATGTTAAATATTGCTTCTTCACAAGTAACTTACTTGAAATGCCGTGAGGTAAGGCTTTGTGTTGGACAGGGATTCGAACCCCGAACCTAATCGGATTGTTATCGAAGCACAATCAACTTTGACATATCGGATTTTCTCGGCAGTAGCTAAATGTTTTAACTGAAATGACGAGACGAAACATTAATTTTTTCCTTCCCGGGACTCCAACCCGGCACCTATCGCTGTTATATTCTAGAGAAAACGAACTTTAAATATGGGTTTGTTACACCAGCAGCGACATGTGAGCATTTTTGAACTAGAAACAGTATGACGAAGAGTTCAGTGCTGACTGGGAATCGAACCCCACACATATCGTTGTTGACTACACAGAAAGAGACATCAGCTACTGAATTTTTCTGCACCAGCAGCTCGGAATAACATCCTTGAACTTACAGCGATCTCTCAAATAGTTCTGTGTCTCACTGGGAGTCAAAAACGTCAGATATCGTCAGTGTTGACAACGAATGAAAATGCATTAAAAATCAAAATTATTATCCACCAGCAGACAGGTGTTCTCATGCTAGAGCTTGATAATATATAATGAAAACTTTAGTGCTGGGCCAGGATTCGAACCCATTCATGCGGAATATGTGGAGATGTTGAGGAATCTGCAGTTTTGAACAAACAACAAATTGTAGTCGAGCTGTATTGTCACGAAGGGATCAAATTCCGCGTTAGGGCGGTCTGAGTTGCATTCCAAGTTCAGAACCAATTTTATCGACATACAGAAGCAAAAATAAAAGATGGAATAAGTGTCCTGTGACCCTACATAAAGTTTGTTTCGTCACTAGAAATAACTAACTAGTATCAGGAAGGTTACTGGTTGTAGAGTTCCCACATTTCGCCACTCCTGACTGTATTGTGGTTCAACCTAAGGTCTACTTGGTAGAGAAGGAATATCATGTTTAATGTGAAATTCAGACCACAATGCCATTATACCTTCTTCACTTGGCGTAGCCAGAAGAGAATGGAATCTGTCTCTCCCTATTAAAAAACATCGGTAGAAGTTGGAATTGAATCCAGACCATCATCATAGAAACCTATTATCAATCCAACAGACCACCAAAACCTCTTCTGTAAGACTCATTTTTCTACCATAACACCGTTGCGGCACACTCGATGAGAATTCTGACACACAGGCTCCCTGTAGTGGTTTGCAGCGTGTTCAGTACATTCATTTACTTGGTTGACCGAATCGCCATGAACTAGCTGCCTCGGCTACCCAGTGCATACATACGACTCTATTTTGTAATCACCAAAATAAAATCACGTAACTGCCACCTACACAGAACCGCCAACAGTGTAGGACGCAGAAATTTAAATATGAAGTGTTCCTTTCCATTTGAGCTACTCTATTGCATTATGTGTTTGTTGAAAACGTCGTGCAGTGCAGACGAAAAGCTGTAACTGTCTGTCTCTCAGAAGTCTAGATCCGGCCATATGCATTATCTCACAGCACTGTGGAATGCGGAAGTTCTGGAGGAACTGTTGTTGAGTTCTGCATGTGCTATAGCTACATGACAGCTAGTAGCGTAACGGAAAGCGTTGCACACTGTAGGTAAGACGTCACGAGTTCTATTACATTCGCTGCTACATTTTTTAAAACGCAATTCTGCTGTCTGCTGAAGTTATGAGTTTAATGGACCTTTGAACATAATTACCTTCACTTCTCAACCCAAAATAGCCGCATTTGGAAAATGGGCTAACTTCTGCGACATTTTGTTCTTTTCAGGTTTAATAGACGGCCAGGCAGCAGATGCATCTCAAAGCTTTTGTATTATGTATGGGGAGAGCGCATCGTGCGAAAATAGTCAGAAAAGTATTTTCTACATTAGCTGTCGTCTGGTAGTGGCATTTTATTCTTCTTCAAACCTTGTTTGACAGCTTTAATTCAGAACAAGTTTTCTACATGCATGTAATCTGTAAACTGCATGTGCATTGTCAGACTCTTATAGATATCATCAGAGAATTCGCATATATCGTTGATGATTAATTTCTCTCTTATGTTTAGTGTTGTTTTAACAACACTAAAAGAAGCCTTACGAAAATTGTGCACTGTATTATAAGAAATGAAATAAAACTACCCACGATAACCTTACGACGAAAGTCTGTTTTAATAAAACTGAGTATCTGTACACAAGTGTGTCTCTATCGGCACGAATTTCTAAAATACTACTCACTTAGATTTCGATTGGATTTGTGTTTAATTGGTATGCTGTGTCATACTCAACAGATATGCAAATTTGGCATTTCAGAAATAAAGTTATGTATTCCTAGAAACCCAAAATTTGCTTGTCAGCAGTGGAAAGAGGCGTTACCTGTTGTGCAGCATTGTAAGTTCTTCACCATTGGACTATGAGCTGAAAGTATTTTCTTGCGATTTCCATATCGATGTTTGATCTGACTGCTTGTAGCTCTTTCACAGAAGGGATGAAAACATTACAGTCAGCGAGAGTGGAACCGCGAACCACAACAGGCGGTTTTTCCCATGTCAGCATGTCACCACAGATCTAGTGAAGAGGCATGTGTTGTTGCCTTCCTCTTACGAGGCCAATAGTGGCTAGACTTTCCTGGGCTGAAAACTGTAAATTTATAATCTTTTTTTCACACCTCAAGCGATAATAACTCGGATTATTCAATGGGAATGACAGGAAAGATCAGGTGAACTTTGAGGCTTAATTCCGTGCACACCAGGAAGTAACTCGCCGGATCGAACATATTGCCGAACATAGAATTCTGAGGGGAGCACGACTGTATTGTCCAACTTACGTGAACGACTCGGCGGTCAGTTTTTTTCTCTAAGACTGTATCTACAACACATATTGCACGCTTAAGGACCAGAAGAATTAAAAAAACAGAACTAGTCTATGAGAGCAACGTTAACTATAGCGTTCGAAGTACTCATTGTATTGTATATGTGTGTGTAAACGCCTTCCAATGCCCACTCAAGGAAGACAAGGACGCACAGTCTAGCTTCAATATTATAAATACGCCTCAGTTTGTGGATGAACTCAGACTTAGGTTGATAATCATTTTGAATATTTAGCAGTGCTGTACCCACTGGTGTTAAACTCGTTTTCAACCAATGATTCCCACAGATACAGGAACACTACTTGTGATACCTCTTAGACAAAATGCTTACGCAGTGCTATCAGACGAAAAGATCAACCTGACACAAACTGTGGGAAGTTTGTTTTACAACCTTCGTATCTGGATAAAGAGCTTTTCCTATTTGAGATATCTGTGAACATTGCTGCGTAAGACGATTTAAGAAGAAACTAAATTCCTTCAGCTACGCCAATGTTTAAGGAAATCATCTTAACGGCACTAAATTGTGGTTTGTAATCGTTTACCGGCCGTATTCTGCCGCATTTCGCTGGTGGGAAGGCAAAAAGCTTACTGACTAATTTCACAGAAGGACTAAATGGTTCAAATGGCTCTAAGCACTATGGGACTTAACACCTGAGGTCATCAGTTCCCTAGACTTAGAACTACTTAAACCTAACTAACCTAAGGACATCACACACATCCACGCGCGAAGCAGGATTCGAACCTGCGACCGTAGCAGCAGCGCAGTTCCGGACAAAATCGCCTAGAACCGCTCGACTACCGCACCCGGCGGGGACGAGATGTCTCCCACTGGAATGTCATCTTGTTTTATTTAAATGATTACAAAATCAGGAAAAACGAACAGAGGTTGTCAGTAT
Organism: Schistocerca americana; assembly: GCF_021461395.2. NCBI lineage: Eukaryota > Metazoa > Arthropoda > Insecta > Orthoptera > Acrididae > Schistocerca > Schistocerca americana. The sequence goes on along the minus strand of NC_060130.1, from coordinate 651,027,279 downwards.
AAGCACATTACTGTTGTCAGTATGATGTTTCACCGCCCAGGGCCTGTAATGATAAAGCGCCCGTTTAGGTCAGACTTATTGTATACAGAAGTGGAAGAGAGAGCACCACTAAATTCTACAATCCATATGCATTGCATACACACAGAAATTGCTGTTACAGTGTACTTATGGAGCCCAACGAGTGAATTGCATGTTTTCCGGTGAGAAAGAACACTGGTAAACAGTCTTCAAAAATGGTTCAAATGGCTCTGAGCACTATGGGACTTAACATCTTAGGTCATCAGTCCCCTAGAACTTAGAACTACTTAAACCTAACTAACCTAAGGACATCATACACATCCATGCCCGAAGCAGGATTCGAACCTGCGACCGTAGCAGTCGCGCGATTCCGGACTGACGCGCCTAGAACCGCTCGGCCACCGCGGCCGGCTAACAGTCTTCGCTACGTTAGGTTACTTAAACTGGTGTCACTCTGAGCTAGAATTTACGGTCAGCGTCTAAGTGTAAGGACAATGAGTCGGATGCGGGTTTTACAACTGTGAAATACTTTCCTACAATATAGAAGCGAATATTAAATTTGAACTAATATTGCGAAAATGTTGAACTTGGATAGCTTAGAATGAAAATCTTTCTGTTTATTGCAAAGGAAAACAATTGATTTTCTAAAACATTCTCTGTCATACACAACTTGAAACAGGTCACGTCGACCAAATCATATGGAAGAACGGACAGCGACGTATATCGGAAGGCAGTAAGATCCCTTGGCTTTTGGTTTGGCAGTATTCGACAGCCATTTCTAGGCACAAGTAAATGAAGAAAGGCAGCGCGTTTTTGTTATCAAGTAACGTCTTCATCAATTACTTTAGTTTTAATGTAATCTGCGAGTAATTGCTGGTGTTTGATATTAACATGTATAGGATTCCGTGGACAGTGAAAGAATCTGTTCTTGGGCAACTACTTCTATAATAACCAAAAGGCCTTAAATGATCTTCAAGCACATGTGTTCCAGCAGTGGTATGAAGAAAATGATAGTAATAATGACGGTAATAATCGAATTATCCGGTAACTTCACATTTCACAGTGGATTTTCTTGAACTAAGAAATTTCCTGAATTAGTGAAAATTTGAAAATGGCTTCACATCGAGGCTATGATGCCTAGAAGTGTCTCTACATCCTGCTGACATGAGAATAATGTAATCTCCGCGTCAGAAGCTTGCTTCTACTTAATCATTTAATAGACTCGCATTTTTTCCACCGTGACTAATTTTGTAAGCTGAGCACATCATCCGTTATAGCGCGCTTATCGCACCTCAGACCGTAAGGCCTCTCGTGGGAGCAGTGTGTCTTGGACGAATGCAGTTCACGAGCCAACGCTCACCAGGTCTACGTCGTACACGCAGACGGCCATTACTTGCCTGTAGTCAAAATCTGCTTTCATTGCTGAAGAAAACGGTGACAGAGATGTGCATGCCCGTAGCCCCACTGCTAATAACCGGTTCGCAACAGTTCGTGTTGATACGTCTGGCCAAAAGCCCTCTTATCTGTACTGTGATAGCTGTACCATCTGTCACTACTGCCCTTACAATACGACGATCCTGGTGGCCGTGTGTGCTGTGGACGTCCAGAATCACTTATACAGTTATTAGAATGTTCACGCTATCACTAATACTAGCATCGTTGCACAGCTGACGCAGAACATTCAACTTTTGTGTCATTTCTCTGAAACTATCATCCCGCCACTTCAAAGGCCACAATTTGACCTCTTTCAAACGCGCTCAGTTGGTTGCAGGAAGCACGAGTGCGTCAGCGTGTCATGGTTGCCTGCTAGCCTCACACGTTTGCTTCACGCTGAGCCTTCTGGTTATGAGAATTCCCTATGAAAGGGTAGACACAGATGGTGTTCTGGTAACTATGCCACTGTGCTCTCTGTTGACGGACACATAGTATATGCTGTCATAGGGTAAAAATCGACGTCGTCTTTCGAGGGGTACTAATTTTTTTCCCGGTTATATTTTTCCTAGTTTAAATGAATTGAATGACGTAATCATAAGCTTCTCATCACGTTTAATAATATCTTGCTCGTATTTCTACAAATTACACTCCTGGAAATTGAAATAAGAACACCGTGAATTCATTGTCCCAGGAAGGGGAAACTTTATTGACACATTCCTGGGATCAGATACATCACATGATCACAGTGACAGAACCACAGGCACATAGACACAGGCAACAGAGCATGCACAATGTCGGCACTAGTACAGTGTATATCCACCTTTCGCAGCAATGCAGGCTGCTATTCTCCCATGGAGACGATCGTAGAGATGCTGGATGTAGTCCTGTGGAACGGCTTGCCATGCCATTTCCACCTGGCGCCTCAGTTGGACCAGCGTTCGTGCTGGACGTGCAGACCGCGTGAGACGACGCTTCATCCAGTCCCAAACATGCTCAATGGGGGACAGATCCGGAGATCTTGCTGGCCAGGGTAGTTGACTTACACCTTCTAGAGCACGTTGGGTGGCACGGGATACATACGGACGTGCATTGTCCCGTTGGAACAGCAAGTTCCCTTGCCGGTCTAGGAATGGTAGAACGATGGGTTCGATGACGGTTTGGATGTACCGTGCACTATTCAGTGTCCCCTCGACGATCACCAGTGGTGTACGGCCAGTGTGGGAGATCGCTCCCCACACCATCATGCCGGGTGTTGGCCCTGTGTGCCTCGGTCGTATGCAGTCCTGATTGTGGCGCTCACCTGCACGGCGCCAAACACGCATACGACCATCATTGGCACCAAGGCAGAAGCGACTCTCATCGCTGATGACGACACGTCTCCATTCGTCTCTCCATTCACGCCTGTCGCGACACCACTGGAGGCGGGCTGCACGATGTTGGGGCGTGAGCGGAAGACGGCCTAACGGTGTGCGGGACCGTAGCCCAGCTTCATGGAGACGGTTGCGAATGGTCCTCGCCGATACCCCAGGAGCAACAGTGTCCCTAATTTGCTGGGAAGTGGCGGTGCGGTCCCCTACGGCACTGCGTAGGATCCTACGGTCTTGGCGTGCATCCGTGCGTCGCTGCGGTCCGGTCCCAGGTCGACGGGCACGTGCACCTTCCGCCGACCACTGGCGACAACATCGATGTACTGTGGAGACCTTACGCCCAACGTGTTGAGCAATTCGGCGGTACGTCCACCCGGCCTCCCGCATGCCCACTATACGGCCTCGCTCAAAGTCCGTCAACTGCACATACGGTTCACGTCCACGCTGTCGCGGCATGCTATCAGTGTTAAAGACTGCGATGGAGCTCTGTATGCCACGGCAAACTGGCTGACACTGACGGCGGCGGTGCACAAATGCTGCGCAGCTAGCGCCATTCGACGGGCAACACCGCGGTTCCTGGTGTGTCCGCTGTGCCGTGCGTGTGATCATTGCTTGTACAGCCCTCTCGCAGTGTCCGGAGCAAGTATGGTGGGTCTAACACACCGGTGTCAATGTGTTCTTTTTTCCATTTCCAGGAGTGTATATCTATGTGAAACTGTACCTAAAGAGACTGCAATTATCTTCTATAAGGCATCTTGATAAATTATTCGGGAACAATAACACCTTCCATTCACACATGTACATCTACATCTACATCTACATCTACATCTACATGATTACTCTGCAATTCATGTTTAAGTGCTTGGCAGAGGGTTCATCGAACCACAATCATACTATCTCTCTACCATTCCACTCCCGAACAGCGCGCGGGAAAAACGAACACCTAAACTTTTCTGTTAGAGCTCTGATTTCTCTTATTTTATTTTGATGATCATTCCTACCTGTGTAGGTTGGGCTCAACAAAATATTTTCGCATTCGGAAGAGAAAGTTGGTGACTGAAATTTCGTAAATAGATCTCGCCGAGACGAAAAACGTCTTTGCTTTAATGACTTCCATCCCAACTCGCGTATCATATCTGCCACACTCTCTCCCCTATTACGTGATAATACAAAACGAGCTGCCCTTTTTTGCACCCTTTCGATATCCTCCGTCAATCCCACCTGGTAAGGATCCAACACCGCGCAGCAATATTCTAACAGAGGACGTACGAGTGTAGTGTAAGCTGTCTCTTTAGAGGACTTGTTGCATATTCTAAGTGTCCTGCCAATGAAACGCAACCGTTGGCTCGCCTTCCCCACAATATTATCTATGTGGTCTTTCCAACTGAAGTTAACACCCAGGTACTTAGTTGAATTGACAGCTTTGAGAATTGTACTATTTATCGAGTAATCGAATTCCAACGGATATCTTTTGGAACTCACGTGGATCACCTCACACTTTTCGTTATTTAGCGTCAACTGCCACCTGCCACACCATACAGCAATCTTTTATAAATCGCTTTGCAACTGATACTGGTCTTCGGATGACCTTACTATAAGGTAAATTACAGCATCATCTGCGAACAACGTAAGAGAACTGCTCAGATTGTCACCCAGGTCATTTGTATAGATCAGGAACAGCAGAGGTCCCAGGACGCTTCCCTGGGGAACACCTGATATCACTTCAGTTTTACTCTATGATTTGCCGTCTATTACCACGAACTGCGACCTTCCTGACAGGAATTCACGAGTCCAGTCGCACAACTGAGACGATACTCAATAGGCCCGCAGCTTGATTAGAAGTCGCTTGTGAGGAACGGAAATCTAGAAATACGGAATCAACTTGAGATCCCCTGTCGATAGCGGCCATTACTTCGTGCGAATAAGAACGATGTTTTCTGAAACCATGCTGATTACGTATCAAAAGATCGTTCCCTTCGAGGTGATTCATAATGTTTCAATCAGTATATGCTCCAAAACCCTACTGCAAATCGACGTCAATGATATAGGTCTGTAGTTCGATGGATTACTCCTACTACCCTTTTTAAACACTGGTGCGACCTGCGCAATTTTCCAATCTGTAGGTACAGGTCTATCGGTGAGCGAGCGGCTGTATATGATTGCTAAGTAGGGAGCTATTGTGTCAGCGTAATCTGAAAGGAAGCTAATCGGTATACAATCTGGACCTGAAGACTTGCCCGTATCAAGCGATTTGAGTTGCTTCGCAACCCCTAAGGTATCTACTTCTAAGAAACTCATGCTAGCAGCTGTTCGTGTTTCAAATTCTAGAATATTCCATTCGTCTTCCCTGGTGAAGGAATTTCGGAAAACTGCGTTCAATAACTCCGTTTTAGCGGCACAGTCGTCGGTAACAGTGCCATCGGCACTGCGCAGCGAAGGTATTGACTGCGTCTTGCCGCTTGTGTACTTTACATACGACCAGAATTTCTTCGGATTTTCTACCAAATTTCGAGACAATGTTTCGTTGTGGAACCTATTAAAGGCATCTCGCATTGAAGACCGTGCCAGATTTCGCGCGTCTGTAAATTTTAGCCAATCTTCGGGATTTCGCGTTCTTCTGAACTTCGCATGCTTTTTCCGTTGCCTCTGCAACAGCATTCGGACCTGTTTTGTGTACCATGGGGGATCAGTTCCATCTCTTACCAATTTATGAGGTATGAATCTCTCAATTGCCGTTGCTACTATATCTTTGAATTTGAGCCACGTCTCGTCTACATTTGCATAGTCAATTCGGAAGGAATGGAGATTGTCTTTTAGGAAGGCTTCTTGTGACATTTTATCTGCTTTTTTAAATAGCTGTGGATTGTTTGTGGCTAAGAGGTCAAGTGTGTTTTCGCAACCATTTACAATTCGCGTGGGTTCGTGGACTAACTGCTCGAAATAATTTTCGGAGAAAGCATTTAGGACAATCTCGGAAGATGTTTTCTGCCTACCACCGGTTTTGAACCAGTATTTTGCCGACCTATCGAGGGAAGGTTGAAGTTCCCACCAACTATAACCGTATGAGTGGGGTATTTATTTGTTACGAGACTCAAATTTTCTCTGAACTGTTCAGCAACTATATCATCTGAGTCTGGGGGTCGGTAGAAGGAGCCAATTATTAACTTAGTTCGGCTGTTAAGTATAACCTCCACCCATACCAATTCGCATGGAGTATCTACTTCGACTTCAGTACAAGATAAACCACTACTGACAGACACAAACACTCCACCACCAATTCTGCTTAATCTATATTTTCTGAACACCGCCTGAGACTTCGTAAAAATTTCTGCAGAACTTATTTCAGGCTTTATCCAGCTTTCTGAACCTATAACGATTTCAGCTTCTGTGCTTTCTATTAGCGCTTGAAGCTCAGGGACTTTCCCAGCACAACTACAACAATTTACAACTACAATTCCGACTGTTCCTTGATCCAAGCATGTCCTGTATTTTCCATGCAGCCTTTGAGACTGCAGCCCACCACGTACTTTCCCGAGGCCTTCTAACCTAAAAAACCGCCCAGTCCACGCCACACAGCCTTCGCTACCCGTGTAGCCGCCACTGAGTGTAGTGAACTCCTGACCTATTCAGCGGAACCCGAAACCCCACCACCCTATGGCGCAAGTCAAGGAATCTGCAGCCAACACGGTCGCAAAACCGTCTGAGCCTCTGATTCAGACCCTCCACCCAGCTCTGCACCAAAGGTCCGCAGTCGGTTCTGTCAACGATGCTGCAGATGGTGAGCTCTGCCTTCATCTCGTAAGCAAGACCGGCAGCCTTCACCAAATCAGACAGCCGCTAGAAACCAGAGAGAATTTCCTGAGATCCAAAGCGACACACGTCATTAGTGCCGACATGTGCCACCACCTGCAGCTGGCTGCACCCTGTGCTCTTCATGGCATCCGGAAAGACCCTTTCCACATCAGGAATGACTCCACCCGGAATGCACACGGAGTGCAAACTGGATTTCTTCCCCTCCTTAGCCGCCATATCCCTAAGGGGCCCCATTACGCGCCTAACATTGGAGCTCCCAACATCATCATTGAAAATAGGCCAATAGTTATAATAATGTCACTATCGTATTCCTAGGCGTCAGTTCTTACGTCGAGCCAAATGGAACATTGGCAGGGCATCTAGTAACTTTCTACAGTTACCCGTCCACCAGAGACTGTTAGATGGTTCGTTTACACACGTAGGGGATCAATTGTACACTGTTGCAATGTACCTCTAAAGGTTATCTGGGGGGGGGGGGGGGGAGGGCATCGGGAGACAGTCAATGAATGGTACGAGTTAAGGCACGAGTAAATATAAATAAATTAAAGGGAATTAAGACAATGATCCCTCACAGTATTAGCGTGGGCTAACCTCTTTTGTATGTTTACTGTCAATTTATTCACAGAAGACAAATTTACATTGAATGATGGCCCTACACAGAATAATGTTATACACAATGCTACAGCTGAAATCAGAAGAAGTTGTCCTAGCAAAGCGGGAAGAGTAGTCGCAGGCATTGACTACACTAAACCAAAGATATTGTGCAGCGCACTCATTATCACATGGATTGCATAAATTCCTAATGATTAGCAATTCAACCTAATCCCTTTGTAATAGTTAGTTCACCATACCAAAGTTCGTTCGCTGTAGGCTTTTGTAGCATTTACAGATTAAAAGTCTCTAAATCACAAATTAATATATCGAGAAATTACTAACTTCCGAATAGATATACAGCAGCATATGCCTGACCCTGAACACACTAGGTCACGTGCGGCACTGTGGGCACTCAACCGACCTTACCCCAGTAGCTCGCACCAGCAACAGACCCGAATAACCGCTCTGCGCACACTGTCCTGTTATGTCACCTGACATAACTATCTCGGTCAAAGGAATGTTCTCCGTACCTGACCATCATTCGTTCATGCAAACATTTGGCAAGCTCTAAACATTCAAGTTTTTACACATTACACAGTTTTGTACTAACACACACTTAAATATGGTTCCATTTCATTCATATATTATCATTTAATCCACTTCTTTATTACTTTTTTTGAACATCGCACGAAATGGAAGGGCAATCGCTGGTCAAGAGCACTACTTTATTCTGTATTAGCTGTTCCGCACTACGTTACTCAAAGAACGTTAAATAAACAAAGAAATTAAACATTAGTATAAACTATACATGCAGAGGCCTACCTTTTCTTTCATTTGTGAATATCTCTATTTTGGACACACAGCAGTAGTAATGTATGATTTCGTTTATAATAAATAGGTAGTTTAAATTGTTCCTGTGACAAATACACTCCTGGAAATGGAAAAAAGAACACATTGACACCGGTGTGTCAGACCCACCATACTCGCTCCGGACACTGCGAGAGGGCTGTACAAGCAATGATCACACGCACGGCACAGCGGACACACCAGGAACCGCGGTGTTGGCCGTCGAATGGCGCTAGCTGCGCAGCATTTGTGCACCGCCGCCGTCAGTGTCAGCCAGTTTGCCGTGGCATACGGAGCTCCATCGCAGTCTTTAACACTGGTAGCATGCCGCGACAGCGTGGACGTGAACCGTATGTGCAGTTGACGGACTTTGAGCGAGGGCGTATAGTGGGCATGCGGGAGGCCGGGTGGACGTACCGCCGAATTGCTCAACACGTGGGGCGTGAGGTCTCCACAGTACATCGATGTTGTCGCCAGTGGTCGGCGGAAGGTGCACGTGCCCGTCGACCTGGGACCGGACCGCAGCGACGCACGGATGCACGCCAAGACCGTAGGATCCTACGCAGTGCCGTAGGGGACCGCACCGCCACTTCCCAGCAAATTAGGGACACTGTTGCTCCTGGGGTATCGGCGAGGACCATTCGCAACCGTCTCCATGAAGCTGGGCTACGGTCCCGCACACCGTTAGGCCGTCTTCCGCTCACGCCCCAACATCGTGCAGCCCGCCTCCAGTGGTGTCGCGACAGGCATGAATGGAGGGACGAATGGAGACGTGTCGTCTTCAGCGATGAGAGTCGCTTCTGCCTTGGTGCCAATGATGGTCGTATGCGTGTTTGGCGCCGTGCAGGTGAGCGCCACAATCAGGACTGCATACGACCGAGGAACACAGGGCCAACACCCGGCATCATGGTGTGGGGAGCGATCTCTTACACTGGCCGTACACCACTGGTGATCGTCGAGGGGACACTGAATAGTGCACGGTACATCCAAACCGTCATCGAACCCATCGTTCTACCATTCCTAGACCGGCAAGGGAACTTGCTGTTCCAACAGGACAATGCACGTCCGCATGTATCCCGTGCCACCCAAGGTGCTCTAGAAGGTGTAAGTCAACTACCCTGGCCAGTAAGATCTCCGGATCTGTCCCCCATTGAGCATGTTTGGGACTGGATGAAGCGTCGTCTCACGCGGTCTGCACGTCCAGCACGAACGCTGGTCCAACTGAGGCGCCAGGTGGAAATGGCATGGCAAGCCGTTCCACAGGACTACATCCAGCATCTCTACGATCGTCTCCATGGGAGAATAGCAGCCTGCATTGCTGCGAAAGGTGGATATACACTGTACTAGTGCCGACATTGTGCATGCTCTGTTGCCTGTGTCTATGTGCCTGTGGTTCTGTCAGTGTGATCATGTGATGTATCTGACCCCAGGAATGTGTCAATAAAGTTTCCCCTTCCTGGGACAATGAATTCACGGTGTTCTTATTTCGATATCCAGGAGTGTATATTCGTTTCATAGTGGATTTGATGCACTTATAGTAGCTGTATCGTTTGCACTGACATTGTACTGTATCTATTGCTATAGTTGTTACAATGATTTAATATAGAATTGTTAATAAGTTATTCAGTAAAAACGCCAAAATTAGTTATTTTTTGTGGAAATTGCCTGTTTATTGTGATTTCAGCAGTTTCAGGATTTATCGCACCTCTTATGCAAGTAATTTTTTTGTTTTTTTTTTTTGTAAATATATGTGTTAGTTTTAAATACAGTCAGAACGTCAGCATATTTGCGTGCTGTAGCCAGGCGATTCCTTAGATCTACTAGATCTACCGCTCTCCCCTCGGAGGATATTCTAGACAACATCCCCTCAGCAGCCCGCTTGGAGCGCTCTTAGCTGTGTGGCCCGGCAATCACCTCGTAGCTTGCAATCTACACAGCGCAACGCACTTAAAGGATCACTTTCTCGAGGTCGTGTAATTGCTTCCCATTGCGACGCAGAAATTTGAAATTTGTCTCAAAGGCGCCTACAATTTTCCCCTGGAACGTTGAAAAGCCGTGACGCACTCGACGTCACCTTCGGGCTCGGCGACGCTTCAGACAGCATGGTATCGACACTCGCAGTGCGTGGGCGGGGGGGCTCAGAGCCAGAGCTCAGAAGTTCATGTGAGGTGTAACGTGGTCTAATGATGTCACATTGAACCTCAACGCCCAGCGTTTAAATCACGCAGTTTTCTTCTGGGTGTCCGATGGCCCCATTTCAGACAAACCACCACTCAGACTCGACACGAAAAGACCTCAGGGGTGGCACAAAGAGCGTCAGTGAAACCACTCCTTCCCTTCAGGCGTTGACCCTCAGACGTTTTGCGATCGAAAGCGACCGCTCGCAGTGTGATGGACTACAGGACAGCGTTGTTGACAGCCTTTGAGACTGCTGACACCCCACGGACGGCTCATCCCTTGTCTAAGGAGATTGTGGGCCAGCAGTCTCACTGAACTTCGCGCACCCCTTTGGAGTGCAGCGCGACCATAATTTTGGTTTGGAATACAGTGTGAAACCACTACAGATGGTTCAAAACCATTCGAAGAAATTTGTTAGCGATACAAAGCAGTAAAGGGTGCTTATACTTTGTCAACTCTCCTGAGTCGCAGCCTTATGTGGCGTTATCAGACGGGTGCGATATTGACACATGAGTCAATAAAACGGTAAAGGGTCCCTCTAAAGCCCACCATTTCAGCCAAACTGTCTGTACTAACAGCGCATGTTTGTTGAGCATTTTAAAAGTGTACCCGTACAAATAAAACCCATGAGAGTGATTTGACTGCCTGCTAGTAGGCATGCAGGATCAGAGAGGTGTCAAGGCGTTGCCTATTTGGAAGCGCCTAGAAATCACATCAAGGATTTTCGCTGTACAGGTACATTTTTAAAGTGCTCAACAAACGTGGCCAGGATGCGCTGAGGGCGTTGATGAACTTTAGGTTCTTAGTAGGACTCTTTGCCGTTTTATTCACGTACATCTTAATGTTGCACACCTCTGTGATCAAGCCACAGCAGGTCGCGACACAGGACATTTGAAAAAGCATGAGCGCTCTTTGCTGCTTAGGATCTCGTTCAAATGTCGTCGAATGGCTTTGGACTGTCCCTAGTTGTTCCACACTGTACTCCAGACCATGAATAGCGGTTGCACTGCAGTCGAAAGGAGTGCGATTACGTTCAGTGCAGTTGCTAGCCAACGATGTCCTTAGAGAAGGTTTGAAGCGTCCGTGGGATGTCAGCAGTGTCAAAGATTGTCAAGAACGTCGTCCTGTAGCCCATCTCACTGAGAACTGTCGTTTTCAACCGAAAAATGTGTGGGAATCAACACTTTAAGGGAAGGTGTGGTTTCATTGAAGCCCTTCATACCACCTCCTGAGGCCTTTTCGTATCGATTCTAATAGGTGGTTTGTCTTAAATGTTTTCCTCGGACATCTACAAGAAAACTGCGTGATTTCTACTTTGGGTGTCGCGGTTCTGACCTCCAACGAGGAGGAGTCAAAAGAAATGGTGAAATGTGTGTAAGAAGGGGTAGCTACGGCCTTCGCATCGTGTGATACGTCCAAAATGGCGTTTAGAAGAATTGTGGTGAAATTTGGTGCCAATGTGATATCATTAACGCACCTTACACGTCACATGAGCTTCTGAGTTCTGCCCCATTTTTTCGTATGTGTCGACACCTTGCTGTTTGAAGCGTTGCAGAACTTGAGGGTGTCTTGGCAGGGCACCAAACCATTGCAAAATTATAGAGGAAGGGCGTTGGCACCTTTGAGCCAAATTTCAAGCTTCTACGTCGCAATGGCAAACAGTTACTGGGTTTCGAAAAAATGAATCTTTAAATGTGTTGCACAGCGTATATATTGCTCGACTAACACTTCTGAATCCTCCATATCTTTATGTGTTTTTCCAATAAGCTGTAGCGTTACAAGCTCCTTCATTATGTAATTAACAACAAAGTAAAAGATGCAATAAAATTCGGCATTATAAGGAACTGTGGCAGGTATCAGGTTTTTGTAGTTAATATTTCCCAAAAAGTGGACAGTGATAAATCGAATAGAGTTTCCATAATGGAGTCGCAACCGATGCCACTGAAAAATAAACACTACAAAAAAAAAAAAAAAAAAAAACAGGGAAGATAAACGAAAAATCTAAGATGTTGCTTCATTAGCGGCTAATATGACGACTATCCTACAAAGGGTAAAAAGTTACGGGTCTGCTAGAGGGAATTAACCGACGCCCGGGTTCCCGGGTTCGATTCCCGGCTGGGTCAGGGATTTTCTCTGCCTCGTGATGACTGGGTGTTGTGTGATGTCCTTAGGTTAGTTAGGTTTAAGTAGTTCTAGGGGACTGATGACCATAGCTGTTAAGTCCCATAGTGCTCCGAGCCATTTGAACCATTTGAATTAACCGACCCATAAACATGACACCAACCATTACACACGCTTGATGATGATGAGGTCCCATACTCCGAGGAGCGTAGGGGGACGACTAGGAAAGGTCCTAGCGGAGATGGTTTGCCATTGCCTTCCTCCGACCTTAATGGGGATGAATGATGATGAAGACGACACAACATCCAGTCATCTCGAGGCAGGGAAAATCCCTGACCCCGCCGGGAATCGAATCCGGCACCCTGTGCGTGGGAAGCGAGAACGCTACCGCAAGACCCCGAGCTGCGGACTACACACGCGTACCCAGACGAAAATGTGTTTAAGGGCACTATGGAACGCAAGTCCTTGCACTGGTTCACAAATTTTCACTTTTTATTTCTCACAGAAACAAAAATAGCTGTGGCTTATAGATTTAGATGCTCTGAGCACGAATATCTAGGTTAAAACTGCCTCCTAGCTCAGGCTTACAAGTAACCTTTCACAGTCACACTTATGGGACATCGTAAGAGCTACCTGCCAAGCCATTGTGACATCGATGCCTCTGCCGTAAGTGAGTGACGTGGACACTTTCAGTACAATTTGGCAACGCTACTCTACGTTATGACTCATGCGCGACGCGATTTTAATTGTCCTCTGTCACAGCTACGTGCTCTTGTGCTGAGTTAGTTCCCTTGTTACTGGAACGAGTGACGTGGTGGTTGGCAGGGAATGTATGTGAGGTAAGCGTTGAAATTGAAGAAACGTGCTATTTTCCTCGTTTACACTTAAAAAAAAAGCCTCCAACCTGCAGTAGCAAACTTGATAAGTTTCATTACATTTGTGTAGATGTTATTCGTGGTTCAAGACGGCAACAATAGACTAAAACTGTGAAACAAGCGTGCGCCTTGTATTTCAGGTGTCGAGTTAGAGATCAAGATAAATCGTGAGCTCCACACGTGTGTTGCATCACTTGTTCATCTACACTGAATGCGTCTTAGTGAAATTTGGTGTGCCTGCTGTTTGGAGGTAGTTCATAAATCACGCATCGGATTGCAATTTTTGTACGTCAGATCTCTCGAGAAAAGGAGTCAATACCAAGAGGAAGAGGAATATTCAATACTTTGACATCCCATCGGTCGTTTCCCCTGTGGCTCATGGTGAAGGACTGCCAGTACCTGTTCTCCCACATCTGCCACCATCTAGCAGTAATCACGGTGTTGTTGAAGCAACATACAGAGCCGAAAATGTGCAATCATCCGAAAGTGGCAACGACATCGTTATCTGGAGAACCATACAAAGCCACGCAGTGTGAACTCAGTGATCTGATTAAGGAATTACATCTTCCAAAGTGTAAAGCCGAACTCTTGGCCTCACGACTGCAGCAATGGAACCTCCTCGCTGACACGGTATGTGTGTCTGAGTTTCGGGACCTCAGAAAGAACTTGAATATAATTTCAGTGCTGGAAACGACATTATATTCTGTAGTGACATTGACGGTTTGTTGTAAGACCTAAAAGTCACACAGAAACCAGACGAATTGAGACTCTTTGCAACTGGCTAAAAAGTAGCCCTACAGGCAGTACTGTTACACAATAATAATAGACGGCCATCAAACCCTGTCGCTTATGCTGCCTTAACTAAAGAAAATTATACCTTGTTGAGACCCGTTGCAAACTGTATTAATTACACTAAGCATGAATTGCTGGTATGCGGATATTTCAGTCATTGCGAAGTTGTTGGCCCTGTGAGGGGATTACATTAAGTATTGCTGCTACAGTATGTGTAGGATAGTCACGCAAGGAAAAAACACTACACACAGAAGGAATGGCCTCTACGAACAACACTGATGTCTGAGTCAAAATATATTGCCGTAGAACCTCTAGTGAATCCGAACCAAATTGTTCTCCTACTAACAGCAACCCTTAAGGCTGAGCACAGAAATGAAGTGGCGTTTCAGTATTTTTGTACGAAGTTTCCACGACTGAGCACAGAACAGATCACAAAGAGGGTACTGATTCGTCCACATTTAAGTCAGGTGGTGGCGGACATATACTTTGAGTGCACACTAACCACTGAACAACTGCATACGTGGCACTGTTTTCGTAACATGACAACATTGTTCGCGTAGAGCCGAAAATTAGAGACATTGTGGATGAACTCATTCATGCTTATAAATTCATTGGCTGCAACATGACCCTGAAGAGGCATTTTCTTTACTCCCACCTCGAAGTTTGCCAAGAGAATTGTGGTGCATTCAGGGATGAGCACGGCGAGCGGCTCCACTAGGACGTTTCATGGAATAGCAGTACGAGGACGATGACGTTGACTGGTTTCTGCTGGATCCTACGAGGGATACTCCAGACACCACCCGCAAGAGGAAGGCAAGGAAACAGCGCGAATAAACTAGATAAGTTCAGTTAATGTATATATCGTACCGACAACGGTACCAATATATGAGAAACAAAAGTCTCAACTTACTTGTAACCCTGAGCTAGGAGAAAATTTTAATCGTGGTATTCGTGTTCAGCGCATCGAAATCTATAAAGACCGTCTACTTTGGTTTCTGCAAAAAATCCACTGTGGATCAGTGTTGGTGGGTATCTGAAGGTGCTTGCGCAGTTGACTGTCTGTTCTCCTTTGTTTATGTAGGAATGGATCTGGAATTGCAGTGTCTCGGCACTTTGGACATTCAAATTACGGAAAGTTTCAGTACTAACACAAATAAGCTGTATACTTCAGCCCTATACTTTTCATGAGCTCCTCCTGTCTTCCCCCCCCCCCCCCCCCCTCCTTCCCACTGTCATTCTGCCTGTCTCAACATCACTAATGCAATATTTCGGTTAACTGAAATTGTTCAATTGCTAACCCTTAAGACGAATGATTTTCCTTTTGCATACTATCAGGTGTGTAAAATCTAGTTTAGATATTTTGAAACATCTGTGGAGTACTAAGTGTGCCCACGTTTCGTGAAACTGTATGTACTCTGCAGCTGAATAAACATAGTAATTTGTATTAACACCTGTTGAATTTGTAACTCCGCCATGTGGTGGTAGTCCATACCGCGCCACATTTACCCCCTTCATGTTACAGCGGTTACTTAAGACAAAGAGGTTATAGCAACATCAAGAAAGTCATTTGTCGTAATTTCTAAAAAGAAAGGCAATGAGATTTCTTAGTTTTCTTTTTCAGCAAGTAGTCTTAGATTTTAAACAGAACTAGTGAATTTGTTGTTACTTGGTTTTAAATTTCTAAGACCGCATGCAATATTGCATCCTGAAGATATCTGAAAAGTCGTTCCCTCCGGAGGAGTAGGAACATTCCTCCTCAAAAATTAATTCCCACAAACGACAGCTACGAGAGCCCAGACCATTCAGTTTGGCGCTCGCAAATATCTCTGCTGCGACTGCCGATTTATCGCTCACTTATCAGTTAGTAAATACTTTCCATTTGGAAGAGATATCTTAACAAGGACTATTAGACAGGCTGAAGTAAAAATTTCTGTTACATTTCAATTTTGACAGCGCTGAATGTAATCTACTCTCAAAATTCAGGCTAGTTTATAAAAAGGACTTCAAACCATTCTTATTCATCTGTTTATTTCCTTAAACTGATATAAATACAAAAATTCATCAACTGGTTCTATGACTCCTTTACTTATACGAACTAAACCGCTCTTCACGTACGACACAAGCGCTGATCTGAGGTTGCATGCTAATCAATGCCGGGAATGCAGGCAGACTCCCATCACCACATTCTCCGGCCCATTCCTCGGACGTCGCTCGATGGCACATCGGTTTTACCCGAACTATTTTGGTTAGGAACCACCCTACAAAGAAACTCTGATATGCGACAAGATGCAAAGATTTTCTAGGAGTTCTTCCCAAGGGCACTCCTAACTCGTCTAGTTCTGGTGAAGCCAATACACCACCTGCCAAAGTCTGAGCAACGGTCCAGAGCGTATGTGGTGTTCGGACTCTGCCTCCCTGGTGTTGGTTTCTGTGCTATGCTGGATGCAGTGCTTGCGTGGTGAAGCATTATGTTTTTTTTTTTCTTTTCGATATAATGACGATACATTGTTTTAGATTTACTGTATTGCTTTTCAGTCCTAATGTCAAATTGTTATTCCACTCGACTTCGAAGCTTAACTACATTAGAGGCAAACAATAAAATGTCAACAGAAAAGTGAATGTGGTTCCTATTTTCCCAGTTTAACGAAGTGAAAACTTGCTGGACTGCTACTGCCAAGAATGGCTTTGGTGATATGCATTCTCCTTGCCTCTTTACGCCTTTAATTTTGAATTTCTCACTGTCCTGGTGAAATGTAATGGAAGCTGTAATAGAGTGATGTACAGGGTAGAAGAAAAGTCGTGCATTGAGATACAAGAGCTCGATTTTGTGCGTACTAGCACTGAAAAAATGTCTGTACCAAAATGTGATTTTCTGTGTATTTTCGGTGGACAATGTACGCCAAAGAATGACAATTTGACGACGCTATCATAATATGTACTAAGAGTGTTTTCATTCAGTGTGGCGTAGCGGCTCTTACCTTCTTGCCGGTAGGTAGAGTATTCTGTTAGAATACTCGAAGAGGAGCGTTAGATTCTCAAAATAAGCATATTTATTATTGGAACCTTTCAGATCTGCTAACGAAAGTTGATTAACAGTGTCCCCCAGGTGTTCTGCGGAGTCGTTGGTCCCATTTTCTGCACAATATTTCTACGAACGACCCAGCTCTTTCCTTCCGGTGCTGCGAGTTTTGCTGTTATATGTACTCGCTGCGTGGACTCCAACCAGACTTTCAAATATTATTGGATATTGTTGGTATCACGCCGCTATTTGTAGCCTAGTTCGATTCCCGACGCCCACTACGCCTTTCGACGATTGTTTCTCAGGACTTTTTATGCACCTCCTGACAGCCACTTGTTTCCTGATCAAAGGAAAATGTTATAAATAAACCGGTGGGCTGGCGATGGATAGCCCGTCATAGCCTGCCGTGGCGAAACTCTACATGGAACGCTTTGAAGCAATGACACTAGAGTCCGCCAAGCTGAAATATCTGCATCTACATGACTACTCAGCAATTCACACTTAAGTGCGTGGAAGAGGGTTCTTCGAACCATCTTCAGACTATTTCTGTACCATGCAACTCTATAACAGTGTGTGGAAGAAATGAACTCTTGAATATTTCTGTACGAACTCAGGTTTCTCTTGATTTGTTATGATGGTCACATCTCCCTATGTATGTTGACGACATTAAACATTTTCACGTTCAGAGGAGAAAGTTGGTGATTGAAATTTGTACTCGCTCCCCTATTACGTGATAACTGGAAAAGAGCTGCCCTTCTTTGAACTTTGTCGATTTCCTTCGTCAATCGTATCTGATGTGGATCCCATAACAGCACAGCAGGACCCCAGAAGAGAACAAGCGTAGTAGCAGTCTCTTTAGCAGACCTGTTGCACCTTCCAAGTATTCTGCCAATATTACTTAATCTTTGGTTTGCCCTCCCCACAACTTTGTCTATGCGATCGTTTCAACTTAAATTGTTCGTAATTATAATTCCTAGGTATTTAGTCGAACTGACAGCCTTTAAATCTGTATGATTTATCAGGTAATCGAGATTCTTTTTGTACTCATGTGGATAACCTCACACCTTTCCTTATTGAGAGACAATGTCCACTTTTCACACCATTTACATATCATGTATAAGTCATTCCGCAAATCATCTTCTTTTTACTGGTACGTGGACGACATATTTGTAGTGTGTCCACATGGAGCGGAATTGCTTCAAGAGTTCCTGGAACTCCATCCATCGTAATATAAAATTCACGATGCAACTTGGAAATGGGGGGTGACTACTTTTCCTCGACGTGTTAGTTAAGAGAAGAACGGACGGATCCCTGGGTCACAGTACATATAGAAAACTTACTCACATTGATCTCTATCTCAAGCGTCGAGCCATCACCATCCGCCACAAAGAAATTCGATGCTAAAGACTCTGGTCCATATAGTTCGAACAATTTCATATAAGATGAACCTCGCCGAAGAGTTGGAACACCTAAGACTAATGTTCCGAAGGAATTCGTACTCAGATCATCAAAATGAACGGGTGATGGAGTCAGAATCAAGAATTGATATTAATTTTATATATGTTTGTTTAAAAAAATGATGTTGGTAGATCTCCTAAACTCATATGATCTAACGCAGACTTCCTTTTTTCCAACTAGGGTGCAGGGGAACAGCAGCACAGCCATAGACAATATTTTTATTCATTCTTCATTACTAGATGGACGTTCTGTTAGTAAAAGGGTGAATGGCCTTCCCTCCCATAATGCACAAATTTTAACACTAAAAGTCTTTTTTACTCAAACAAATGTCACGTATAATTACAAAGTATGTAGGAAAGCTAATCCAACGGCAATAGAGAGTTTTTTTAAATCTTGTTAAGAAACAGGAGTGGCAGGATGTTTATTGTGCCGATAACGTAGATGACAAATATAATGCTTTCCTTAACATATTTCTCATGCTCTTTGAGACTTGCTTTCCACTAGAGCGTTCTAAACGGGGTACTAGGAGTAAAAGGCAGCCTGGGTGGCTCATTAGTGGGATAAGGATATCATGTAGAACGAAGCGGGAATTATATCAAAATATTAGAAGTAGTCGTAATTAAGCTACAGTAGCCCATTACAACCAGTATTGTAAGGTGCTTAAAATGTTATTAGGAAGGCAAAGAGTATGTGGTACGCAAAAAGAATAACTAATTAGCAGGATAAAATTAAAACCATATGGTCAGTTGTGAAGGAAGTGTCTGGTCAGCAGCACAGGTCGACGATATAAAGTCAGTTCGTAGTAAAAATATTTCTGTTACTGATAAGTCAAATATATGTACAGTATTTAACAATATTTTTCTAAGCATTGCTGGTGAATTAAATAAAAACTTAGTTTCTGAAGGGAATCATATAACTCTCCTGGAAAATGCTTTTCCGAGACTGATGTCTGAAATACTCCTCTGTAATAGTGACAAGGGGGAGATTGAGTCAATAATCAAACCACTGAAGACTAAGCACTCCATGGATATGATGGAGTGCCTAGCAGAATATTAAAGTACTGTGCTGCACATGTTAGCCCTGTACTTAGCCATACTTGTAATTTTTCCTTTAAGAATGGTCAGTTTCCTGAACGATTAAAGTGTTCAGTAGTAAAGCCACTTTATAAAAAGGGAGAAGGGGATAATGTAGACAATTTTAGACCTATTTCTATGCCATCAGTGTTTGCTAAAGCTATTGAAAAGGCTGTGCATGTAAGGATAACTGATCATTTTATGTCACACAATTTGCTATCTAAAATACAGTTCGGCTTTAGAAATCGTTTAACAACTGAAAACGCTACATTCTCTTTTCTCTGTGAAGTAATGGATGCATTAAACAAAAGGTTTCGAACGCTAGGCGTATTTTTGGATTTAACTAGGCGTTTGGTTGTGTTGACCACACAATACCATCTAGTATTAAGGGTAATTCTAAAATATTTCTGTCTCCTGACGACAGTAGCATGGTAGTAAAGGTTGTTGTGTGCAACATTGGCTCTATTTCAAGTAGTGCAGTTCATGGCTTGTAGAAAATAAACTAACGCTAAATCACAGTAAGACACAGTTTTTACAGTTTCTACCACACAATCCAACAAAACCAGACATTTTAATTTCACAGATGGGCATATGACTAGTGAAACTGAACAGTTCAAATGTATAGGTGTTAAGATAGATAGTAAACTGTCGTGGAAAGCCCCCGTTCAGGATCTTATTGAAAATCTTAATGCTACCATTTTTACTATTCGAACGGTATCTGAAGTAAGTGATCATTCGATACGAAAATTAGTCTACTTTGCTTATTTACGTTCGCCCATCATATATTGGGCTAAGTCTTCCGATTCTAAAAGGATATTTTTGGCTCAGAAACGGGCAGTTCGGGCAATAAGTAGGGGAAGTTCGGGAACTTCTTGTCGACCCCTGTTCACTAGTCTGGGTATTTTGACATTGCTCTCTCAGTATATATATTCTTTGCTGTCGTTTCCTGTTAACAATGAAAGTCGCGAGCTCTGTCTTCTTATCTCGTGTTTTCTACTGAAAATCTCGTGCTTGTACTCTTGTTAACTTTACTATTACAGAGATCGCCTAAACTTTATTTTTTTTTATTGGTCCTGTGCGCAACATATAACTTAGTTGGTCTTTCTGCTGCCACTGCTTGATCCGCTGCATTCCATTATTTAACAAAAACGTAAAAAAAACCTATTATTCATGCAGAGTGCAATGCATGTTCTGTATGGTGGCTCCTGCTGTTGCTGCGGCTGCTGTTGCTTACTACAACTACATATAATTCAAGAGAAAGGGTTTGCTCAAATCTAAACTCGATAAATGATAACCCAAACACATAATTCCCTTTTTTTATATTATATTCTGAAAGCGATTCTTTCTCATTCAATTAACAAAACGCTAGAAGCTCTTTGAACAATCGCTTCGTATGTAAATGTGCCTCAAGTGTCATTAAAGCAATATTGCAAATTAATCAACCTCTTGAGACAGACTGAAATACTTCTCAATTAAATACATAATGAAACAATGCCCTGACAATTACAAAAGAAATCAATGACAAAAATCAATACTTAATCTATTCGCCTAACAATGGTTTCCCTTAAGAATTCAACTCCTACCATTATCAAAATTACCGTCTGCTGCTACGCACATACACAAACCCTTTTCTTTAAATTAATAAGCGCGCTGAAAATTATAAAAAATATCAACTCAATACCTAATCCTGTGTCGCTGCTGGCGGACACAGCAGTACGGCAGCTCGGCGACGACCCCTCGCCCAACACACGTGCGCACCACAGCAGACGGGCTCTACACTGGCTTCAAAGCTGCCACTAGTTAATTTGTGCGCTGCGAAGCGCGACAACAATATCTTAGATTCCAGAGCTTGTGTATGCGCACTGTAGGCAACCTTTACATATTAAGAGAGTATTGCCAACTCTCATAACCCCCAACCTCATTTTTGAAAATTTTGCGGGGTGATTCTTGCCTAACATATTGGCAAGGAACGAACAGTAAAATTTTTTACAAAACGACGAAACATTAGGCAAGGAGAACAAATGTTACAATTTATATGCAGTGACAAAGTATTTTTTGCTGAGCATCTACGTAAAATTTTTTTTTTACAAAACGACGAAAATTTTCTTGCATGGCATATAGGCAAGAGAAAAATGTTAAAATTTTATACAAAATGCCACAAATGTTACTTGCCTAATTGATTGGAAAGGAGAAAACATGGCTCCTTTTACAAAAATAATATGAAAATGTTGGTAGCCTAGTATGTATGTAATAAGAAAACATCAAAGGAAATATAACAAGTTTCTTACATAAGTAGATAAAAAAGATCATATAAGTTTTAAAAGATGTGTAACAGTAACTACTTAAGCTTTGAATAGTCTTCAATAAACTAACATAACCTAATAACCAGTAAAAATAATATTTTATTTTGTGCATTTGGGCACTTACGTTTCCATGACATTAATCAGTAGTGGTCTGACTACATGATATTTTATTCTTTTTGTGTTTTAAGTGCAGCAGACTCAGGGACTTCATATCCACTGACAACCACACCCGAAGTCAAATTTTCCTCTGGAGAGACAGTTTGACAACGTAGGCACACTCAGGGACCTTGTGTCCACTTACAACCATACGCAACGTCCATTCTCCCAGGATGACACAATTTGACAGTGTTGGCAGACTCAGGGACCTCGTGTCCACTGACAACCACACATTACTGCGTTATTGCATAAGTACCTCCTCAAACTTATGTAGTACAAGTATCGTTCGAGTATTTCTGTATACTGGAAACGTCATGTTTTATAGAAAATAGATTCTCCCTTTAAAATGCGATATCTCTAACCTAATTACAGAAATTAAGCAAGGAATAATATTATATCATATAAACAGGTATGTGAGCTCTGAGCTCATTTAAATGTTTTCTTTAACTCTATTGCCACTGCATTTACAGATTTGTGGTATATATCTCAAGTCATGAATAATGTGAGGCTCACCACATGGTGGCAAAGTCAATTTTCTTTAAATTTCTCGCCCCAGCAATCAACGATTTGTGGCACGTATTTTTCAATTCAGTCATAATATGAGGCTCACCACATGGTGGCAAGTTAATTTTCTTACGATTAGTTTGGCCAAAAACAGTGGCAAAGTTCTGATTGTGACCACGAATCATTACAAATGTGGCACCACACAAAAAATATTATTTTAATTTGTTACAATAATTGTTATGTACATTTTGGTTATAAAATATTTAAATAATCCTACAAATAGAAAAGAAATTCCGTAGTGATGCTATAATAATAAAAGTTACAAAATCATTTAGCAAAAGTGTAGCCAACGGCTGGCCAAGTCAATTCATGAATATGTACAAAATTTAGTGAATAATTACGTGACTTTGCGTCAGAATTTTTTTTACACTCTAATTACTAAGTTATACCAAATTTATAATTATCAGTCTGTAATGATTGTCAATATTTCTGATGTCAAACGTCAATGCCTGTCGTACAGCGTCTCAATCGTTTTTATATGGAGTCCTAATTGTCTCTGTTTGGAGGGCTCCCTAGTCTTTATATAAATCTGTGTGGTCAGACCTTGGATGATCACAAAGAACAAGAAAAAGAAACAACCTACAAAGCACATAATAAAAAATAGATTATTCACAAAATACAACACAAAGACCCCTCCATCTGTCCAGTAGAAAATGAAAGAATGGTTTATTCATCAAGGTGACAAGAAATAAAATTATGGCATGACAAGAGAAAAATCATCACCTTCCAATTAACCTCTTGCTGTAATCGGCACTGCATTACTAAATGACAATAATGAAATAGAAAAACACAAGATAAATTTTAAATTGACTTATTTTACACTACTATTTACACATTCATAAAATATTGCAGATACTCTCGCCTCTAGGCGTTAAGAGTCATTTCACTCTGGAAAGAGAAAAGAAATCGTTTAATGCACGTCATAATTATCTCGGTCATAGCTCAGTGTTTTTTTGTCACGGCCGACAGTTTCTGGAATGTCTTTCTTCTCGCGACCCTTAACGGTAAGCGTGCTACGCTCCGATCTGAATATATCGTCTACTACACAAAATTACGTCACGTTAAGTGCTTTCGTTTCTGCAATGGAGAAAACTTCCGTTGCGATCATGTTTCCTGTAAGAAACGCAATAAAGTCAACACTATCATTCTTACCATTCCACAATTTCACAGAGCAAAAAATATTCTTCGCGCTCATTCATCACATAATTTAACACTTTGCTGTGTATTTGTATCAGAACTCCTTTCGTGACTCATAGCTATGTCTTAACTTTACTGTGACTTAGATTTTAAGTAAGTGTGTACTCTACCTTAACATTACTGTGACTTAAATTCTACGCAAATGTGTATAAGCTAAATCTTCCTTCGTAGATTACCGTTGTGGGTTTCTTCGTTTAGAAGTGTATCCTTCTTACCTTCTCTTGTTCTATAAATGTCTGCAAAGTGCTTCCTCATTGTGTCACACTATTCGTGAGTGGTCCATAAATCCTAATACGCCTTACCTGGCAAACTAATAAACACGAAAAATCCACATAAATCATTACTCTTCAAACTACCTCATAAATCAGAACAAGTGTCAGTTCGAAGGTTTCCTAATTATACTATTGCCCATCAAATATACATTCTCAATTCACAGGCACTTATACACTATATTTTACCTGAATATAATATCAACAGTTTCTGTTATTTCATGTTATTTCTCCCTAAAAAACGTACATAGTTATTTCTTGCATTTTCCTTCAAATAAGTCACGAAAATTTCATTGTTTCAGTGAACAATCGCAAGATGTCAACAGGTGGTATAATCCTCTCGTCAGGAATGTCCCTTTGCAAAGTTCCCATTCTCGCAAACAATACAAATCATTCATAATCATTCATTCTTGGTCTTTCATACAGGATAGATTGATAGTAAAAGGTTAATAGATAAACAGGTTAGTCAAAGATTATGAAACAGTACTGAAAATGAAAATCGGAAGAATATACTGTAACGGCTGGGGCACCTATGCTCGCCAAACATATATTTACTAAAGATCAGTAAACTCCCTAGGGCCTTATTCCTTGAAAATTTTAATGTGTGATAAGTGATGAAGACCTCGCGATTTATGTGTTCGTGTTGTCTCAAGTTCCACAGCGTTTGTGTGTGCAATGCGTCGTATACGGAAGGGTGCTTCATACACCAAGAAAAGCTTCCTACTGATATATTTTCCTTTATGAGATAGTCGATGTGATCTAAGCAATACTTTTTGACCTACCTGTAAATTCTTGACGTTGACTCGTGGATCATGCAGCTTCTTTCTTCTGTCTGCAGCTTTCTTGATGCTCTGTAATGCTACACTTACCACTTCATGGTGTTTTTGCAATAGTTCATCTAGAGTCTGTGGTCTATCGGTTTCAGGTTGGATTACTGTGTTAATTTGTCTGGAATCAAGAACCAGTCTAATGGAATTATCCCTTTTCTTAACCACGTGTAATGGGCTGTTATATGAACTCACAGCAGGTTCGATGATTCCCTGCTCTAACATGGATTGTATTTCCTGTTTGACTGTCTCTGTATGTTGATGGGATAACGTATGGTGGTACAAAAAATTTATTATGTTCCTTGACCTTGAACTCATAAAGAAAGTTACATATTGTTCCTGTCTTGTGAGAAAAAACTTCACAATTTGGTTGTAATATTTCAAATAACTCATCAGTGCCTGCATTTGGATCTACTTCGTCTCGGTAAACTTTCCTTTTAATTAATTGTTCTGTACTAATGGGTTGTTCTGTTTCATAGTAAAACGTAGTGATGTTATCTGTGCAACTATTAGACAAATTCAGTGATTGTTGTGTATCAAGCGGAAAGAGAAAATTAAGATAATTCACTTCCTCATCCTCCTTTGTTAGCCATCCTTGAAATTTAAGCGTGATTAGCATTTCATTTACTCGTAACATGAATTCAGCATTACAAATGTTTAACATTGCTTTATATTCACGTAGGAATTCCACACCCAAAATCATTTCTGTTGATAAAAGAGGGACTACTAAGAAATTTGCAGAAAACTCGTGTCCTTGACACCTGAAAACTAAAGAAGTGTGATTGCGTACGTCTACACTCTTTCCTTGAATGACTCCCTTTAATTTGGTCTTTAATAATGGCAAGGTTGGACAAACAGATGCCTGTTCACACTTCTTAAACATTGTTTCGCTAATTACATTCACAGGGCTGCCAGAATCAAGTACAGCTGAAAGTAGAATATTTCCTACCGAGATTTTTATAATTGGATTACTATACATAATTTCGCTGTTGTCATTTTGTTGTAATAATGTGTCCTCCAGTCCAACAAAGTTAACATAATTTGTGTGTCGGCTTTCCGCCGCTACAAACGGTTCGTTTGTAGCACTTGTTGCTTGTAATTGTTGTGCCAGCTCGTGTTGCTGCGAATTATTGCTTGGGTTGGGTGGTCTGATTTCTACATTGTCGCCACGCTCTAAATTGGAATTTCTGTGATCCTGCCAATTTTGATTTGTCCCCTCATCATAACTGTTTTGGTTCTCATAATTATTATGAACATAATTATCACGTGAGCTCGGTGTTCTGTATTCTGCATGAGCACCGCGTTTCGAATTGTAATTTGCGTGTCCGCGCCAATTTCGGTTGTCTCTACAGCGACTATTCCTTCTAAAATAATTTTCATTTCCATAACGCCTTTGCTCTCGCGGTCCGCGTTCCCTATTGCTGTATTGAGAGTTCCTATGATCATAAACATCATTTCTCTGGCGTCTATGATCTGTGTAATACGGTTGAAGCCGCATATCGCACCTATCTTCTTCCGCCCTGTACGCGTGAGGTTCGTCCGAGTTCCATACGCGTTTACGGTATTATTTTCCCAGTACTAATTACTATTATCTCTTTGTGTGTTTTCATAGTTGTTAAATTCCAATTCTTGCAAAAGAGCTTGGAATGCCTCCAAGTCACCTTTGCACCTACCTGCCAAAATTATGTGGCGTAATTTGATCGGTAGTTTTGTCAAACAGATACGAATTAATTCCGACTGACTGTACGGATTCGTTAAATATCTGTTCATGCTCATCATGTTTTCAAAATATTGCACTGGAGTTGAAAATTTCGACTGCTCATAACTTTGCATCATAATGATGTAATGTTTTATACGATCTTGTGTAGTCTCTGACCAGTAAGCAGCTAAGAATGCGCGATAAAAATCACCATATGTGTGACATTCACGTACTATTGAGCGCATTCTTGTTGCAGGCTCTCCTTCAAGATAACTGCAAATGAATTCCAGTTTGTGGCCAATTGGCCATGTTGGTGGTAAAGAATAGTCAAATTGTTGTAACCACTCTCGAGGGTGGATTTCGTGACTATCATTCCGAAAAATTTTAAATTTCCTAACTGTGAGAAAATGCTTATAGTCAAACTCGTCATTTTTCTTAGCGGATGAGTTTTCTTTTACAGCATGTCTTACGTTTCCTTCATTACGTCCCGCAAACGTGTCATATTCACGAGAAAAGTGGTCGGCATTTCCATAATTAACGCGCTCATTGTCGTTACCAATTTGGTAATTATCAGATCTACCAGTGTCATTGCTGCGATCGATCTTTTCTTCGAAGCTGGCAAGCTGTTCCTGTATATTTTTCACGTCACGTTTGTTTCGCTCATTAATTGTCATCTGCCCTTGTTTAAAACGTTGCAGAGACTGAAATTCTTCGGTATCAGCGATCGGTACCGGCTGAGTGTCATCTGACCTCGTCTCTAACGCGCTACTCAGTTTCGTCACTTTCGTGGATAATTCATCTACCTATTTAGCTACTGTCGTTAATTGAGTTTCTATCTTTGGAACTTCATTGGTGGTCTGTAATTGCAATGACTCAACATTTTTCGCTAATTCCTCTACTTGCAGTTCTTGTTGTGACGTCTGTCGTTTCACTTCAACAATATCAACATTTTGTACGTGATCAAGTCGGGATACAAGATTATTAATATCTGATTTGAATTCTTCACGTAGCTGACTTTTCAACTGACTGGCCATTTCTTCAAATTTACTATTTAAATTGTCATTCACCTCCCCCGAAACAATATGAGATTCTCGTTAATTTCGTTCTGAAGCGATTTGAAATTCTTTGCATTATTTTTGTTAAATTCAGTGAGTTTCCTCTCCTGTCTCTCATTAAATTCAGTGAGTTTACTCTCCCGTCTGTCATTAAATTCAGTGAGTTTACTCTCCCGTCTGTCATTAAATTCAGTGAGTTTACTCTCCCGTCTGTCATTAAATTCAGTGAGTTTACTCTCCCGTCTGTCATTAAACTCAGTGAGTTTACTCTCCCGTCTGTCATTAAACTCAGTGAGTTTACTCTCCCGTCTGTCATTAAATTCAGTGAGTTTACTCTCCTGTCTGTCATTAAATTCAGTGAGTTTCCTCTCCTGTCTCTCAATAAATTCAGTGAGTTTACTCTCCCGTCTGTCATTAAATTCAGTGAGTTTACTCTCCTGTCTGTCATCAAATTCAGTGAGTTTACTCTCCTGTCTGTTATTAAATTCAGTGAGTTTACTCTCCTGCCTGTCATTAAATGCAGTGAGATTACTCAGTAATAATTGTAAAACATCATTACTGGGGGCTGGGAGTACAATGTTACTCTTCTCTGTTAAAGCAGAAGCAGTACCTGCATTTCCACTAAGAGAAGGAAAGGCAAAATTACTCCGGTCTATCGGAGTGGCAACCAGACCTGAATTTCCACCGAAAATGGGGAAAACAAAATTACTGTGCACTTTTGAGGCGGACGCAACGCTGGAATTTCTCATAATGAGTCCGGTTTGCGTCACTGTATTATCATGTCCTAAGTTGCGTGTAGCACACAGTTGTTTATCACGCATTGTTGGCAAATGATCTCCTACATTCCGATTCTCCGCAGTATTGTTCAAAATTCCCGGATCTCAATATTCTCAAAAGAATTTTCTACTCTTTGTTCCGAATTTTCGGAAACTGCGTTTGAAACCGCTCCTATATTCATGTTCGCAACCGTATCTACGTTCGCGTTTGCAGTAGCATCTGCATTATTTTCCATTTTCTTTTGTGCTTGCGTCATCATTGTCGCAATACGAACGAAAACATGTCACTAAAATACACCGCTATCCTAAAAATACCACTGTTCAATTAACTATTACACAATGCACCAACAAATTCAAAGACAAAATACTGAAATAAAATTTTGTGTTAATGCAAAGCAGTGCTCAGCGATTAAAATGCTGTGCCACCACTAATGATTACTGTTGCGTAAGCTTGCAGTTGGCAGTAGAAAGACGAAGCATATCTAACTAAGACTCATAAAAAAAACCGTATCCTGGCAGGCATGTCGACAGGTGAGAGTCGCGAGCTCTGTCTTCTTATCTCGTGTTTTCTACTGAAAATCTCGTGCTTGTACTCTTGTTAACTTCACTATTACAGAGATCGCCTAAACTTTATTATTTTTTTATTGGTCCTGTGCGCAACAAATAACTTAGTTGGTCTTTCTGCTGCCACTGCTTGATCTGCTGCATTCCATTATTTAACAAAAACGTAAAAAAAACCTATTATTCATGCAGAGTGCAATGCATGTTCTGTATGGTGGCTCCTGCTGTTGCTGCGGCTGCTGTTGCTTACTACAACTACATATAATTCAAGAGAAAGGGTTTGCTCAAATCTAAACTCGATAAATGATAACCCAAACACATAATTCCCTTTTTTTATATTATATTCTGAAAGCGATTCTTTTTCATTCAATTAACAAAACGCTAGAAGCTCTTTGAACAATCGCTTCGTATGTAAATGTGCCTCAAGTGTCATTAAAGCAATATTGCAAATTAATCAACCTCTTGAGACAGACTGAAATACTTCTCAATTAAATACATAATGAAACAATGCCCTGACAATTACAAAAGAAATCAATGACAAAAGTCAGTACTTAATCTTTTCGCCTAACAATGGTTTCCCTTAAGAATTCAACTCCTATCATTATCAAAATTACCGTCTGCTGCTACGCACATACGCAAACCCTTTTCTTTAAATTAATAAGCGCACTGCAAATTATAAAAAATATCAACTCAATACCTAATCCTGTGTCGCTGCTGGCGGACACAGCAGTACGGCAGCTCGGCGACGACCCCTCGCCCAACACACGTGCGCACCACAGCAGGCGGGCACCTGCACTGGCTTAAAAACTGCCACTAGTTAATCCGTGCGCTGCGAAGCGCGACAACAATATCTTAGATTCCAGAGCTTGTGTAGGCAACCTTTACATCCTAAGAGAGTGTTGCCAACTCTCAATAATATCAGTTTATTCCCAAGAATTAGCAGCTTTCACTCAGTTAATACACGGCAGAAATCCAATCTGCATTTCGATCGCACTTCCTTAACTGGTGTGCAGTATACTGCTGCATACATTTTCAATAATATACCACTAGAATTCAAAAATCTTAGCGGTAAACCACGCGCATTCAAATCGAAATTGACGAGTTTCCTCATGGGTCACTTCTTCTATCCTGCTGAGGAGTTCCTTGAAAAATTAAGCTGATTCTTATGTTACATTGTTGATTGCGTTTACTTAAACTTATGGCTTGAATTTTTTGGGTTCATAAACATTTTATTTTCTCTGTGTTACTTTTTATGTTGTAATTTCATGTACTGACACGGTCCATGACCTTGGAGATTTGGTCCTACGGAGCTAGACGTGTAAATAATTAAGTAAATAAATAAAAATAAAAATAAAAAACGCCGGTGAAAGAGGTTGCGACAGAGACCGAGGAAGAGAATCCAGAAGTAACTTATCTACCTTACGCTGTCCAAATATCCGGAAAGAACGGTAGACTCCTACGGAAACATGGCACTCAGAGTGTTTCGCTCCTTTCAGGTAAGATAAAAAGTATTCTTTCTAATGTTGAAGACGATCTAAGTTTCCGAAAGCTGGGTGTGTATCGCACTCCATGGGAATGTGGCATAGCTTAGGTGAAGCAGACTATTAGAGCAGTCAAATGGAGATTCAGGGAACATGGGCGGCATACCTGAATAAAACAACCAAGCAAATCAACTATCGCTGAGCACTGCCTCGAATATAATCATGAAATGAAATGCGATGAGACCAGGATCGTGTGTTAACGCCAATTTTCTGGGGCAGCATAATTGAGGAGCCTAGCGAAATGATGTCAGGAAACCTAATAAACAGGGACAGCGGTATTAATTTAAATGGCGATTGGTACCCGACGCTCCATTTATTAACATCTCATGCGCCATCACATCCCCCACAGCTGGAAAACGTTAAGTGAATTTGCGTTTCACGGAATACCAGTGAATGCTCTGAAAAACAAAAGAGCATCAAATGGGGTAGGGGGCGTCAGAAATCGAACTGGGCTATAAACAGCGGCGTGAGACCAACAATAATTCAAAGTCTGGTTGGAGTGAATAGTATGGTAGCTGATGCCTATTACTATTCACGTGTACCACGTCACAGCAACATAGATATGATTATATCTGTTACGAAACGATGAAAATACTGATTGTGTCTGTTACTAAGTTGTAACGCCATAACGCCTTTGTTTTATGACCATAGCTCAATTACACTGGCCACCAACGATGAAAAGCTGTTTTTAATTATTTCATGTAGTGATGTTGCCATTTTAAGAAAGATTTTAACGATTTGTGGAGCCGTAATGGCACAAACACTAATCAAGTACGTTTTATAAACGAAGATGGCTAGATTGTTAGCCGAATTTAGTAATCAATCCAAATAAAGAAAATTTCATGTGTGGTCTTGACTTCATGGACTTCAATCCATAACAGATATAAAATTTTATAACTGATCGCTTATCTGCTAGTTGACAATGTCAACAAACTTGATTAATAAATTCATGCGTCTCCTTTCTGGTCTACCTCTGCTTCTCTTATCTTCCGCTATGTAATTTATACTCGTCTTAAGTGTATATAAGCATTACATATCTACACCACTGAAATATATGGTCTATACTACTTGAAATCTACCTATGTTTATTTTCTGGCATATAATCGAGCCCATGTCAGTAGATACCCAAATCCACAACTCCACTGGATATACTAGTCTTAGCTGATGGCGCTTGGATCAAAGTTGCAGGTTCTTGGCTTCATTTTATGTCTGAGGTGGTATTGAGATTTGATTATCAAACAAGAATTTCGTGTGATTTTCGTTTATTATCAACATCCAACACGAATAAAAATATTCCATAATGGTCGTCGTCAGCAGTGCCACCATGGCATTACTGTGACATCTGCAGCTATCAAACTAATAACTACCTGTCACTTCCGGCACTCTACTACCAACTACCGACGACTGTTCACATTTAGCAGGCGTAACTTCTTTTAAAAACTGGCCTGTAAAATGATTTTTATTGCATTAAACAAGCCACTTCAGAATGACAAAAGACTTTTGATTCAAATATTGTTTTATAGAATATTTCAAATTACAGTGAAGGTAAATTGTACGGAAGATCTGCGCATTAGAATAAAAATCTAAGTCCCATACAGGATGCCAATTCTTTTCACGTACAAATTATGTTTATAACGTGTTGGCTGAGCTGGTTTGAAATGAGAATCGAAGGACCAAAACGCAAACTTTACCATCTTACTTGACGTAGGCAGAACGCAGTTTATGATCATCCACACTGGCGGTAACCTACAGTCGATAGCGACGGAGTTCACTAAGTGAACGAGTAGCCAGAGGCAAAATCTAGACCCTAGAGTGTAGCGCAACTAGTCTTAAGCGTGCACAGTAAGTCTAGGGAGCGATCCGAATAGAAAAATCTGAACATAGGCAAGGTCAGATACACCGCTAGAAATGGTACGCATCGATGGTTTCAGAGTTTAGAGAGAACTACTGGACGAGTGTGGGGCCACGGTATTTACGGATACTGTAGCGTCAGTGGACAGGTCCACGTGACATGCAAGTGCGTGCGGAAGAACCCTTCGCAGGAATAAGGTGCAGCCTTTTTATTTAAGCCGCGTTTGAGACGGTGCTGAAGGTATGCTCGGGCTGCTGAAGCGGTTAAGGTTAGTGCTCACATAAAGTGGGAAACCCTGGTATGAGTCCCGGTACGGAGAAACTTTCATACGTTACTGGTAAATCGTATAGCCATTGTACAATCGTATTGGAAATTTGAGAATGGATTTCAAAAATTTATCGGCACTATTTAATAGTAATTTTGCATTTTTATCTTTTCTGAATTTCTGGTACTGATGACCCCGTCATAGACGAAGATGACGATGGTGATATTACTAACCTCGTTGACTGAGGTGATAATAACGTCCAAAATAATGACCATGTCATCATCGTTGATGGTAGCAATGATAATGACAGCGATGATGATGAGATCCGACTTCTGTTGGAGAATGAGGAGTACTTGCTCATTAGAGGCGAAACCGGGTAAATCCATCAAATGCGTTAAGACATTGGGAATAAAGAGTGGTTTTCTTCATACTTAATGAAAAGAAGAGTAAGTAGTGCTCTAAAACTTATATTTTAGTTTAATGATTTGGTTCAAATGGCTCTGAGCACTATGGGACTTAACATCTGTGATCATCAGTGCCCTAGAACTTAGAACTACCTTAAACCTAACTAATCTAAGGACATCACACACATCCATGCCCGGGGCAGGATTCGAACCTGTGACCGTAGCAGCAGGGCGGTTCCAAACTGAAGCGCCTAGAACCGCACGGCCACACCGGCCGGCGTTTAATGATTGAGAGACCTCTTATACACTGAGATGCCAAAAGTCATGGGATACCTCTTAATATCGTGTTGAATTTCATTTTGCACGGGGTAGTGCAGCAACTCGATGTGGCAAGGACTCAACAAGTCGTTTGAAGTCCCTTGCAGAAATTTGAGCTTTGCTACCACTGTAGCCGTCCACAATTGCGAAAATGTTGCCGGCGCAGGATTTTGTGCACGAACTGACCTCTCCACTATGTCCCATAACTGTTCGGTAGGATTCATGTGAGGTGATCTGGGTGGCCAACTCATGTTCTCGAACTGTCCTCAATGTTCTCCAAACCAATTGCAAACAGTTGTGGCCCAGTGTCATAGTGCATTGTCATCCATAAAAATTCCATCCTTTAGTCCGGAACCGTGCTGCTGCTACGATCGCAGGTTCGAATCCTGCCTCGGGCATGAATGTGTGTGATGTCCTTAGGTTAGTTAGGTTTACGTAGTTCTAAGTCTAGGACTGATGACCTCAGATGTTAAGTCCCATAGTGCTTAGAGCCATTTTTGATATTCCATCATTGTCTGGGAACATGAAGTCCATGGATAGATGCAAAGTAGCCAAACATAACCATTTCCAGAGAATCCAGTCCATTCCATGAAGACATAGTAAAAATGTAAGCTAGTGATGAAACTACCTAAGTAAAACCTTTATTTTTATTTGTACCTAAATAAGACGTTAGAAAATTGTGTACATATTGCTGAATAGGTGCAAGGCAATTCACCAGTTCTACGGAGCCTGCGTAACCTGAACCCGGATCTCTAAATAATAAATAATAAATGATAATTTCAGTAGAGAACATCAGCAGCTTCCATACAAACATGCAGCGCTGCATTTGCTCTGCATTGCTCTGCTTGACGACGATTGTTATGGATTTCTGATTAGGAAAGCGTTGGCGGAAGTGGGAAGGAACACTTGTGGGGTAGCCGCATTGATGGCTGGCGTGCGATTGCGGCTGCGAACTGTCGGCGCCTCCTGATGCCTTGCCCATTGATCGGCGCGCCGTCCCGCGGAAGCAGACGACAGGGATTCGCAGTTCCATCAGCTTCCGGCGCTTACAAGTGTCTTCGCATTCCTTCTGGGGCGAGAAGGGATGTCCTGCCGGCTGACAGCGCCGCTTTTCTTCCCAGTACACTGGCACCCGCCGTTTAGCCAGCTTCTCTACCACTTGCGTAGCACAAAGCGAGTCTGCGTGACATGCTCTCGATATTGCGTCTTAGTTTATAATCATTAAGTTTACTAACTGTTCGTAATTGTTTAATCTTGTTTGCTGATTTGTAAGTAGGATACTTGAAGTTAAAATAACCCTGAATGGAGAGTGATCTACGTAAACGGAAGTACACTACTGGCCATTAAAACTGCAACTCCTTGAAAGCAGCGTACAACACACGTCAAACTGACATGAAGTGTACTACATACTTGGATATGAAAATGGTTAGTATTTCAGCTCAACACCCGAAAATAGGTATCGCTAACGTCATCTACGTTCTGTATCGAAGGAAAGATTACATAGCAAGGTTTTTAATTCAGAAATTGGATTTGAATTCTAGTTGTTCTTCAGAAGATCGTGTTATGGATAGTGTTGGACGGGTGAACATCTACGGCCACGTTTCCGAACTGACCAACAACAGGATTGTTCCCTACCAAGATAGCGGTTTATCATTCCATGGTATTGCTGTTCACCTTGGTCTGGCTCCAACGACTGTCATGCGAATATGGATTCGATGGTTTCAGGGGTAATATACTCAACGTCATGAAAGATCCCAACGGCCTCACGTGACTAGCGCCCTATAGGACAGACATACTGCCGGCCAGGCTGGCCGAGTGGTTCTAGGCGCTTCAGTCCGGAATCGCGCGACCGCTACGGTCGCAGGTTCAATTCCTGCCTCGGGCATGGATGTGTGTGATGTCCTTAGGTTAGTGAGATTTAAGTAGTGTTAAGTTCTAGGGGACTGATGACCACAGATGTTAAGCCCCATAGTGCTCAGAGCCATTTGAAACTTTGAGAGACTTACTGATTTCTCGTCCGTGCAGGAATGGACAGCCATGCCACATAGCTATCTACAACTTGCGCAGCACAAAGCGAGTCTCCGTGACATGCACTCGATACTGCGTCTTAGTTGATAATCGAAATAGGCTTTATTTCAGCAAGGCAAGTATCCACGCAGACAATACAACGATGTTTGGAGCACCACGGACTGTCAGCACGAGGGTCGGTATTGTGGCTTCCCATGACACGATAACCAAGAGAGAGAGGGACCAACGAATGGCAACACTGGATACGGGAATGATACCACGTCCTCTTTTCCAGGTGAGTTCCGGTTCTATATACAGTATTACAACTGATGTATTCGTATGTTCAGATTTCGAGGAGAACGAACAGTGAGACAATGTGTACAAAACACCGACACCTACGTCTCGCATAGCCGGTAATATGAATCAAACCAGAAAAGTTTCTGACGTGTCAAGGTCGCTGACTGACCCTTCATCAAAGTCTCCACGACCTTTTCTTTTACCAAGATAACGCAAGGTCGTATGTTGCGCTTGCTGTCCCGGCCTACCTCGATGAAGAGGGTGTTCGACAGTTGTCCTATTTAGTGCGTTCTCTAGATCTCACAGAAACTGAAAACATATTTTGGTAATGAATTGCTGAGAGATGGCAGAGCACTACACGCCAGAAATTATGGGTGAAGATTATCATAGAATTGAAGCAGCATTGAATGATTGACGTATTCGTATCTATCATCAAAGTTCAGTTCAACTATATGCCAAGCCGTGTTAGAGCTGTTGTTGCCACCTGAGATGACAGCTCTGTGTACTAAATTTCTCAGTCTGTATCGATGCTGTCACAAGGACATTTTGTGCTTCAAAAAGACATTCTCGAAATCTCTGTCGTAACTCGCCGTCATTTTCTTCTAAAACTATAAAAAGGTGGGTGGTCAATGCGAAAAAGCTGTTTTGGTGATCATAACTGAGGACGAGGAACGTGTGTATCTGGTGATGAAGAAGGGCTCAACGGCACACACAAAGTCGTGAGACGTATATGGCTTTCCAGTTGGAAGAACTTTGTGAGAGGATTTTCAGATCTACTTCTGTTGAATGATTATGATGTCTGTCTCCACTTGAGAAACAATATAATCAAGCTGCAGTCACTACCAAAAAAAAAAAAAAAAAAAAAACAAGCTTCTTCGCTAATGTTTTCCAATGCGCTGAAATATGTCTGATACAAATCAGGACATTTAGAGGGTCATCCGTTAGAATTTGAAATCCTGCTGAATTTAGTTGCATATTGCGCTCTCTTTTGGGTATATTATGTGAAGAACTTTCGTTCATTTTACGTGCGTGTTGTAAGAAAACGTTACGTTTTAAGCATTTGCCTACAGGTTATCATTATTGTAATGATTTTGCATTATAATAATGAGTTATTTCTTATTTTATATGAACGATATATATTGATGTGAAACGATAAACTAAAAAAATAAGAAAGAGAAACGTAAAAAATAAGAAAGAGAAACGTAAAATAATAATTTAAAACAAAAAACAAACATAAGTAAAATAAATAACTACACTGATAATGTATGTTTAGATATTTTAATTAGAAATGTTGCAAATAACTTTTTGTGTTAAACTCCTATGGGATCAGACAGCTGAGGTCATCGGTTCCTAGGCTTACACATTACATAATCTAACTTAAACTAACTTATGGTAAGGAGAACACACACACTCATACCCATGGGAGGACTCGAACCTCCGACGGGAGCAGCCGCACGAACCGTGGCAAGGCACCTCAGACCTCAAGGCTACACCGCCCGACTCTTGCAAATACTCTGACAGCACACTGTGTTATATATATATATATATATGCGCCCGCCTTTGCCACGGATAACAGCGCCGACTCGTCGTGACATAGAAGCAGTGAGCCCTTGGTAAGTCGCTGAAGGGGGTTGGGACCACATCTGCAGACACAAGTTAACTTATCCCCGTAAATTCCTGGGAGGGGGGAGATGAGCTCTGACACCACATTCAGTCACATATCAGATGTGTTCGATCGGGTTCAGACCTGGAGAACTGGGGGCCAGCACATCAACTGGAGCTTCCTACTGTGTTCCTCGAACAACTCCATCACACTCTTGGCTTTGTGACATGGCGCATTATCTTGCTGAAAAGTGCTAGTGCCGTCGGGAAACGTGATCCTCATGAAGGGGTGTACGTGGTCTGCAACCAGTGTACGTTACTGCTTGGCCGTCATGTTGCCTTCCACGAGCTCTACTGGACCCATGGATGCCCACGCGAAAGTTTCCCGGATAATAATAGAGCCGCTACCAGTTTATCTCCGTCCCGCAGGTGTCAAGGAGCTGCTCCCCTGAAAGACGACCGATTTGCGCTCTGACATCAACATGATGAAGAAGGTATCAAGATTCATCAGTCCATGCAACGTTCTGCCAGTGCGCCAACGTCCAATGCCGATGGTCACATCCCCACTTCAGTCGTAGTTGCCGATGTA
The DNA here is from genome assembly GCF_021461395.2 of Schistocerca americana. NCBI lineage: Eukaryota > Metazoa > Arthropoda > Insecta > Orthoptera > Acrididae > Schistocerca > Schistocerca americana. The sequence continues at coordinate 650,989,409 of NC_060130.1, read as the reverse complement.
GTGGTGTTAACATTGGCATATGCATGCGTCGTCGGCTGCGGAGGCCCATCCTTAGGAGTGTTCGGTGCACTATGTTTTCAGACACACTTATGCTCGGCCGGCAGTGAAGTCTGATGTTAGTTCCGCCACAGTTCGCCGCCTGTCCACTTTTACCGGTCTGTCCAGCCTATGACGTCCGACATCTGTAATGAGGGGTGGCTACCCAACCGCACGATGTCTGGACGTGGTTTCACCTTGATTTCGCCACATGTTGAAGACACTCTCCGTAGAACTCCTCGAACACCCGACAAGTCGTGTAGTTTCCGAAATGCTCGTGCTGAGCCTCCGGACGATCACAACCTGCCCCCGGTCAAACTCAGATATGTCACATGCCTTCCCAATTCTACATATGGACAACACGCTCACTGACACCATATGCACCGTTCGTGTGTCTGAGTAGCAGTCATCCCTCGCCAGGCGACGCTGTTGTCGCCTGGACAGGTTTATATCGATAGTAGATAGGTGGTCATAATGTTCTGGCTGCTTATTGTAGACGTACAATGATAAATTTAATTTGCGAAGTTGTCATTAGAGATGAACTCTCGCTCTGCTACTACGAGGATCGAAATACGTGGTGATCTCGTTTATTGAACCATCACTTCAGCAGTTGAATGATTTAGGGAAAACTTGGGTAACCTGAATGGCGCTGATTGTAAAATATATCATTAATCTTTTTACTTAGGCTGGCGTCTCATTCTGTTAATAAAATGACACCAGTACCACCAAACGACTGAAGGCTATGATGCCCAATTTATTCCACCATCGATCTTGGAATGTATGCTGTTTTAAAATAGTTCTTACCTCTACAATAATATTAAGTTATGCTACAACATGCTATAACATTTTACATAATTACAATCGACGGCTGTACACGAGATCGTCGAATAGAGTTCGTTATGCGTCCACGCTCACAGGAGGGCGACAAGGATGAGAGAGAACATACTATGATGTCGTGTTCAAAAGTAATGCTTTCGAATTTTGTATGAGAAAACTCTTACAGCTTTTTAAATAAAAGAAATAACATTCTACATCTTTATTCTTCATATCTACATATTTACTTCTCAACATAGGCACCCTGGCGACGAACACATTTCTCCCAACGAGAGACCAATTTGTTGCTACTGTCACTGTAGAATGTTTAACTTTGTTGGCGGAGCCACAACCTCACCTCTGATTACAAGGCTTCATCACACTATCAGAGTGAAGTACTTAAAGGTATTCTTTAAGTATTAATAAAACTAAATTAAACTCCGTCCGAACAGGCCTTGGAAGGCCCAACGGTACCGACCGGCCGCCGTGTCATCCTCAACCACAGGCGTTACTGGATGCGGATATGGAGGGGCATGTGTTCAGCATACCGCTCTCCTGGCCATATGTCATTTTACGAGACCGGAGCCGCTACTTCTCTATCAAGTTTGCCTCACAAGGGCTGAGAGCACCCTGCTTGCCAACAGCTCTCAGCACACCGGATGGTCACCCATCCAAGTGCTAGCCCAGCCCGACAGCGCTCAACTTCGGTGATCTGACGGGAACCGGTGTTACCACTGCGACAAGGCCGTTGGCTTTACGTTTTGATAGTAGATGAAATTCGGATGGGGCCAAGACGGAACTGTGTGGAGGATGATCGATGTTAGTGAATTCAAGGGGACAAATTGTTGCAAATGTCGAAGCGCTCCTGTGTGGTCTGGCAATGTGGGATAGGGTGCTCCATATGTGGACGAACTCTTGGAGTTAGTGTTTTCAGTTTTCTGAGGGTTTCTGAAACCCCGACATTGTTACGTTACACACCGCCATATTACACGCTACAACTCGGAGCCTGCAAGCGGTGAAGAGTTGTAACTTGCGTCAGCGGCACGGGAAAGTCGACCGAGTAATATGCACGATACGTAGATACATACATCAACCGATATTGGAAACAGAATAAAAAATTATGTTGCCTAACTCTTCTTGGATCTTACACCCCCAAAACGTGAATAATAAATCGCTCCTTAAAGCACAACGACTTTCTTGTAATGTTTATCAGTGGACTTGGTTGTTAAACGATTTGTAAGATTTACGTCTCTAGAATCAGTGTCCCTGTAGAATAGTTATGTACAATGAGGTACTAAAGTGCTAGTGGGTGACCTCATATCGGCATAAGAGATTTTGAATCTTCCGAGAATGTAAGAAATATTTACATACAAACAAAATTTCGATAAACACGTGAATCTTGCCTTTGCGTGATGTATTAAGAAAATTAGAACTGCTTACAAAAGGAGGTTACAGTTGAGGGACGACACACTAAAAAATCTATGTCATTATGGATTAATTCTAAAATCTCATATGACAGAACGAAAGGTGAGTGCTGAAACAAACAGGTGGATTTATAAGTGCTCGAATGTGAGGAATAGATTCGTTTTCTTTAGGTAAGGACGCGAAAGCCAAACTGTTCTGAAAGCAAAATATTGTCCTGAACAAGTCTGAGCTGGAGGCCGTCCAGGAAGACTCTTTCAGAGGTTTTACCGAGTAGTGGGAGAAGGCTTATGGCTCGGTAGTTCTTTGGACATGACCTGTTCTTGGTGGCTTTCGGAGTTGCCCCTGTGACGACTTGCTTCCACGGTTATTGTTATGTCCTCTTGTTAGCTATTGCCGCGCGGGGTGGCCGCGCGGGCTAGGCGTCTTGTCACGGTCCGCGCGGCTCCCTCCTTCGGAGGTTCGACTCCTCCCTCGGGCATGGGTGTGTGTGTTGCCCTTAGCGTAAGTTAGTTTAAGTTAGATAATGTAGTGCGTAAGCTTAGGGACCGATGACCTCAGTAGTTTGGTCCCTTAAGACCTTACCACGAATTTCCAAATTTGTTAGCTGTTATTTTTAATATACCAGTCATAGTATTTGTAGCTTATTGCGGCAGCTCCCCGAATTTTTGTCAGTGACGTTTTCGTCTACAGGAGCCTTCTTGTTAGGTAGGTACTTGATAAAGGAGCGGATTTCCTCTGGAATGACTTGAGGAATTTGTGGGTGCTCTGCAATGTCTGCCTCAGCGTCGAGGTACGTTGCAAGTCTCTCCTCTACTTTGTCGATGTGCTGATGACCTCTAGGATCTTCAATAGGATGAAAATTCCTTTCGAAAATATCTGACAGCGCGTTTGCTTTCTCTTCCGTCTTGTGGACTCACGGTGCAGTAGCTTCAGGCGGCGGCAGTCGAGAGAGCGGGCGGCAGAAATGTACACTGTGTCGCACCGCACGTTGCTGCATCTGGCTGTAGTGATGAGAGTTTCTCCTGCCAGCGTCGATTACGACAGTCTGTGAGTGTAGCCTTAACCTGCCTTCTCAGAAGGTTTACACGCCTCTTGATGACTGGATTGCGCGTGAGGCTGCAAACCTTATTAAGGCGGCTCCTTTCATGTATCGTGGCCAGGATCTCCAAAGGCAGTATGACAGCAGGGCGCTCAGAACGTATCATCTGTTGTGTCTACGAGGTAATGCATCAGTGGCAGTGTCGCTTAAGGCGTTGACAATTTCATTTACATTAGTATTCGAGTCAAACTGAACGTTGCTCAGCTGGTCCATCAGTTAACGGCGGAAGACCTGACAGTCAGTCTTTCTGGTGTTCCGTTTCGCGGTGACGTTGGTGGCCTCTGCTGCCAAGTACAAGGTGACTAAAAGATGATCAGATGGCAGCACATATAGCTGCCTTCTATCAAAACTGCGTTTCGGTAGTTTTGGTACAGTACATGAATGACGTAGTAAATGGTAGGATTACTGTTAGCATTGCTAAGGAATGGAACATAAATGAATGTGTTGGAGAGAAATTTGGAGCCGATGACTTCTCGTTGTTTTTTGTTCGTTTCTTTGTTTGTCTTGCAACTAATTAGAGCCGCACATCATTCAGTGCTAGTCCATTGTGTTTTTGTATCCTTACAAAATATAAACTTCATTTTGTAAGTAATAAAAATTGGTTGTTCGCATAACTTCTGTGCTTTTATGTAACCGAAGGGATTTATGTTGATGCAAATACAGTTTACGTTCATAAACACACAAAAATCTATATAATTTTTGTTGTTATTTTATATACCATAGAACCTTACTCCTTATCATCAAAGGCCAGTGTTTCCTCTCATTATTGATAAGTGCGAAAGTTATTTATGAATAACCGAAACATGTTTCATGTAAGTTCGAGGAGGCATCGAAGTGATGTTTGACATGTTTTTGTTTTGCGTTTTTTCAAATTTTATCTTTTTTAAGGAAATAGCTTTTTTTCAGCGCTATATGATAAATCGGAATTTTTTTTATTTCCTCTGTTTCAAGTTACAAACCAACAATTCTCCAATAAATCCTGAATTAGACATTGAAAATTAAATTTGGGTATAAATACTGTTTATTTTTAAGTAAGCGACAGGAGGATGACTGAGCAGAACAAAGGTGTTATGTGGTCTCTCAGTTTCTGGACCGTTCACTGCTTCTGGTTTCTAGAGGTGTTTAGTAAGACACTGATCCCATATGCAAAGGGATCAAAATTAAGTAACGCCGGATAGGTATGCAACACATCTAATGTACAGATAACTCGGTTGGTATCTTAACTGACCAAGGCAACTGGGAAAACTTACGTACTCTACGACTACTTATGATTGAATACGGTAGCCTATGGTAGTTTTTCAACTCTAGTAACGCATAAACCACTTCTGCTGTTACAGAATGTTTAATTTCTTACAAGACGGTGACATTTAGCATATCTGATTTGTCGCTGTTCTTTGGGCAAATTGTAGGCTCTTCCAGATCGCAAATTTTGGCGTGAACTTGTACAGAAGACTGTAGCAGTCGGCATCCAATGATGGTGGGGGTTCATGAATTCCAGGCTGCCTGTTTTGCATTGAAGTCACAGGCTGCGAAGGGCCTGCCTCGTTGACTGAGTAGTTGCTTAGGGTCTTCTAATACTAAATGGCCTCTAGATGATAGATACACGGCGATGAATATGAAGATATCTTGCATGGTTTCTACTGCCGCAGCTTAGGCTTCGATTTTGTGTAAGGGATATCAAATGTTATGTCTCATTCAATGAAGTTGACATGTCAAAACACTGTGGAGACCGAATATTTGAAGGTTGTGTAGGAGCGTTTTAATTTTCAAGCAAAAATCTTTTTATTATAAGCCTTTACAGATCCCCCATTCAGACTATCAGGTTTTCGTCTTCAGACTTCATTCTGTGCTACACTCGACTTATAATGAAGACATGAGTTTGGTTTTATTTGGGGATTTCAATACAGAATTTCTGACTGATTCTCCAGAGAAAGGAATGTTAATGGATTTACTGGAATCTTACGATTTGATACAGACTGTATATTTTCCATCTAGAATTCAGGGAAACAGTAGCACTGTCAAAGACAGTGTCTCAGCGTCTTCGTAGGCTGTTCACTTCTTGGTCGGCATAGCGTGACAAAAATTAGTAATGAACTGCCAGATCATGAAGCACACATAGTAGTACAGAAAGAAATAAAGGCAGAGTCATATCACAAATTAGTAAAAAAAAAATTTAGGGATATGTGTGCACTTTTAATGGAGGCATTTAAAGCCAATTTCGAAGGGTGCAGTACAGACGACATGAGCGACAAATGTAAAACATTTCTGGAAACCTTTATCACTTTCCTTAATACCTCTTTCTCACTAAAAAAGTGCAGGCACTTATGCAGTAGTAATAAGCAACCGATGTTTATAACTAATGACCTTAGAATGTCATGTAGGACGAAACGGGTACTGTACCACAATATGAAGGCCAGTCATAACGTCACTACAGACAACACTGCAAAGTGCTGAGAGATTTTATCAAACTGGCTAAAACAATGTATTATAACAAGAGAATAGAAGCTCTCAGAACATAACCAAATTTTTATGGTCAATTGCGAAAAAAATGTATCAGGGCAGAATATGGATGCTCACGTCTCTTGTCTGAGAATGGAACTGTTAGTGATCCATTAGAGTTCTACAAAATATTTAATAATTACTTATTGTCAATAACCGGCTGGTTAAATAAAAATTTTATCGGTACATATATTCAGAATTATGGAAAGCTTGTTTTCCGAGAAAACTGTATCACATGCAGCTACAGGAAACAAGCAACGACTGAATTGAATCAATTACTACATCACTAAAGTGTAAAGACTCACATGGTGATGATGAAATGTCAATTAGGATTATGAAGATCGGTGCACCATACGTTAATTTTGTACTTAGTCATCTGCACAATGAGTCTCTCAGGAGTGGTCAAATTCCTGGCAGACTAAAATACTCGATATTGAAACCAATCTATAAAAACCGGAAAAGTGCGAGTAGGACTCACACTCCAAGGGTTCCGTACAAACTTAATTATGTGTGCAGATAATTCATCTATCTCGAGGATCTCGACGATTTTTCTCTCTTGTCGATATCGATAATGGCGAGATATGTGTCCGGGAAATCCTAAGGTTTTCGAGACTGTATTAATTCTCAGTTTTAAGTTCAAACTTTTTGTGTGGTTTCGCTTTCGCTACTGTAACTTTATTTTGTCAATTTTGGAGTTATATTAGCATGCTTTGCTAACTCGTAATTGAAGATGCTTTGAATTCGTCTGCTCTCGTCCCTTTTGCGATTACTGATAAAATTTGACGGAAGTCTCCAGAGAAGGAAACTGTACAGCCGCCCATAGGACTATTGTTGTTACGAAAAATGTCGTATTGTTCTGTGGAACACTTCAGTGGCTATTTTATGGGATATTGGAGCCTCATTCCAAACAATGGACGTGCAGTCGTGTATCAGTTACGAGTTTTACTTTGCTCTGAAACACTGCAGACGATATACATGTCTTAAGCATAGATTCTGATGGAATGTTCGTAAGTAGAGTGAGCCGGCGTGACGCGGAAGTCAGGAGGCCCTACCCCTGTCGTCGCTAAATGGCAAAGGAATCGTTTTCACTGCGGCAGAGGAGTCCTGTTTATTGTAGTTCAGCCAATTAGCTCGAAATATTTATAAATTATATACATTAAGCTTCCACTTGAATCACTTTACCTCTTTACTGAAAACCAGATCAAAATCTCCACAGCAGTTCCTAGGATTTTTGATAGGTTACGAATGCAGTGTAAGTATGTAATTGCAAAAAATATTTTTTATGTGATATAACTAGAAATTAATAATTTTCGGTTTTTCCCTTGTACTGTAAAATCCTGCTTCTTATCAAATTTCATTATTCTAGATCAACGAGAAGAACCGTACGGGTCTTGATGAGTGAGTTTAGGAGTATCAAAAATTAGTCGTACCTTTTCATTACAGTGTCTAAAAGGTTAAAATTTTTACATCACCATGGGTCATTACACAATAGTATGTGACATAAGTTTCAACTTTGCGCATACGTCTAACCACTACTGACAAAAAATCGGACAGACAGACGAACGGACAAAGAAGTGCTCCTATATCGGTTGCGTTTTTACCGACTGAGGTACGGAACCCTAAAAAGAGTGAAAGAGGTAATGTTCCGGCGTATCGACAAGCGCCGGCACGAAGACGAAGATCGCAAGAGCAAAGAAGGCGGTGAGACAACGCCAGCCAATAGCCCACTGAAACGGACCGCATCACGACAAGAGCGCTCTCTAACCGAAGAGAATATAAGCGCCGCTCCTGCTAGCCTCGGCCGGACAGTATTAGGAGAGCACTACGATAGCAGTGACGTGTGATAAATAGCAATTGCTTACATGGACCCTGTATATAGCAAAGGACTCTGACTTATTTGCGTGTCGCCCATCGCCTGCGACACCATTGTAATTCAAAGTTAAGTATTGTCAAGCAGCTTTATTGAAATAAAACTATTAATGTTATTTGCTTTAGGCGCCCTATACGTGACGAGTGGGAAGGACCACGCAGGTAACGTAAACAGATACCGTCCAATTTATTTGCTACCAGTTTTTCATACGTTTTTGAGAAAGAAATGTATAGGGGAGTAGTGGCACACCTCAGTACACATAATTTGCTGATACAGTAAGTTCGGCTTTAGGAAAGAAGTATACACAGAAAATACAATGATATTAAAAAAAAGGATTTCACTGTGTGCATCTAGATTACTTTTGTATAAGTTGGAACATTATAGGATTAGGGGAAAATCTCAGCAATGGTTCATCTCATATCAGGAAAATAGGAAGCAGAAGGCTGTCATCCAACGTACATAACAATGAAAATGTGTGTAACTGAGTGGGGCTTCCAGAGAACAGATTAACTGAAACAAAATGCAATGCAAAGAGTTTCTGACACGCAACTCCAGTCAAAGCGAAATTCTATAGTCAGAAGCTGGGCAGACAATCAGTGATGTCGATCATTTTAAATTCTTATGACTGAGAGCAGGTGAAAAATTTACAGGGAAGTAACGCATTCAAGATGTTGTCCAGAAACTTCACTATAAGATTGATCTCCAACGTCTCTGACAGTGAAACACGGTTCGTCTGCTTTGCTTATTGTCGCTCTATTATGTCTTATAGTGTTATAGTCTGAGACAATTCTGTGCAATCACAGAGAATATTCTTATCCCGAAAAGGAGCTGTTAAACAGAACTGCGGTGTTGCTCAAGCGTGTGACCGATGTCATGATGTCTCGGAGCTATAACTCTGCCGTTCCTGTACATCTGTTGCATCGTGGGATGTGTTGTTGACAATAGTGACTCTTTCAGAAGCTGCAACATTCATTCAGTGAACAGGAGGCGGATAAACGATATACACTTGGGTAGCACTTCCTTAAGCAATGTACAGGTAAATTTGTCTGTTCAGCAGGTTACGTTTTCAGCAGGCTTCCCGCAGAACCGAAAAAGCTGAATGATAGACCTCCAATTGAAAAGTTTCCATGTGACACACTCCTATTCTCTACAGAAGTTCCTTGTAGTAGTTGAGAACTTTTCTCTGTAATAAAAATATGGTTCTGGAGACGATCAGTGTTTCTTTCCATGGGTGGTTGCCACTTTTCTCGGGCTGCATCCTGTTGTCCAGTTTGCGGTGCTCTAGTGGCGTGCGACATTCTGGCGTCTTGTTGTTTTTGCTGGTTCAGAGGCAGATGTCCCCAAACGCATCTTCTTGCGCTTTTGTAGGCTTCACAACCCTTGTAGCTGTCTGGATACCTTAGTCATAATTGCTACCACTGACATGCTGCAATGGCGAGTGACGTGAAACAATTTTTGGCATCTGTAGCATTGCACTGGTCCCCGACCGCCGTCGAGATCTTCAACCTCGACTTCCAACACTCACAGCGGAGTAAAATGGAATATTTCTCGATGCTACGGTATGTTCCACAATATGGCAACTCGATGGGGTGTGATCTTTAACGCTACTGTCATCTTCATGCGTGTATCAGTGGTGGCGACGTATATTAAGTCTTCAACTGCGTCTTTGACATCTTCATCTGATGAAGACGTCGGAATGTGACGAACGACGGCTTTTCAAACCTGCCGTTAGTCGGGCACGAAAGTGAGCAGCTCCAACTTTATCCAGCACTCTGACATAGTCTTCAGTAGCAGAGAGGACAAGTTTTAGCTTGTCACAAACTGCTTGCTTGGCTGTGAAGAGCTGCATCCAGTTGTTCTTCAGTCATTCGTAATGTTTCTTGTAAGTATCTGGAAGAACGATCGGCGATACCTTCTGCTTGGGTGTTGTTTTTATTGTTTGCTGTTTAGCATCACCGTCTTCCAGCGTTGCATCTGCGTCTTTAATAGCATTGTAACGATTACTGATTTCCAATTGTGGTTCTCCGGTAGCTCTCCTCTGTTTACCTTGTCTCATACATGGTGATTTGAGAGAGCCATCATTGTTGGCTGCAGGAAGGTGCTGATTGTCACCTGTAGTAACAACTGATTCACTGTGTTTTTGTGTATGGTTTTCTGCTGTTTTGGCTTGTTGACAGAACATATCTTCTTCGCAGGACAAACCTGAATATGTAGTTTTGTCGACGTACAAATCCATACTTGTTACATCGTACAAGGTGCCCCTGTTGCCATTGCAATATTCATCATAAGTGGAGCGGTCGATGTGGTTACTAGCGGAGCAGGTTATGTTAGGCCCCAATCGCCCGGGGCCGCGCGCACACATCATTCCTGCTTTGATGCTGTAGCACGACTGAACTAACATAGTACGTTGGTACAATTCTGCGTTGTTAATGGAAGTCTGCAAGTCACATATGTGATATAAGTGCTTCATACCGAACTCAATAATTACGTCTGGTGGATTTTTCACTTATAAGTTAAAAATATTGTCAGGCCGTACTCACACTAGAGTGCAGTTCCGAAAGCAGGGCCGTCACTTAAGCACATTACTTAGCACTGAAAACACGTTTATAACTGACACCAATGTACAGACAGAACTGAACTCCTGGACGGAGAGCGCTGCTATTTATACAGACGACAAACATTCAAGAATATGCGAACATTATGAACGTAAGAAATTTTTACAACTTTCGAGAAATGATAAAGACTAAATAACAGATAACTACTGGGAGGTCAGGTTTGAACTGGACTGGTGACCCGCGTGAGGCCCGCCAGCGACTCTAACCGCTACGCCGCAATGCATACAGCACAGATTTGGGCATTGCCTTCTTTGCAGGAGAAACAGAGTCAGATTCATAAGCTCTCATTGGAGCCGACTACAGAACTCTGGATCTAGATGTTTTCAATGGTCCTCCGTCTGACAACGCTGGCAGATCTTATCGTTCTGTTCGTGTTGTCACATCCCTTTCACTATGATCAGCAACGATGGTAGCCCTTCCCGTCAAAGATTAGCAACCGTCGAGAGGGTCGTAAGTTTTCTTGATCGAGTAGCCCCCATCGGCGATCTACTTCTCAGGACTGTAGTAAGTTTCTATGCGGTGGATATGGACGACGTCTTTGTGTTTCTGTCTTCTTGATAAAGGGTCGTAATCCTCGACCCTGAGTGTGACGTCGGACAATCGACGAAGGATACGATATGGCCCAAAGTAGCGTTTTAGAATTTTTTCCGATAGTCTCATTTTCCGCACAGGCATAAAAATCCATATCACGTCTGCTGGGCTGTCTCTCACTGGCCAGTGCTTGGCGTTACAGCACTCTTGGTCCATTTCTTTTACGTACAGGAGCCGTTAGTGAGCCACCTGTCTTGCTTTTTCGGTCCTGGTTATGTCCGACAGATAGAAAAGCAAATTTTAAATATAATCTTAAATCATTTCTCCAGGAAAACTCCTTATATTCGATGGACGAATTCCTATTTAAGAGCTGGTAGACTGTAAAAAGAAGCTTGTTTTTAAGTGTAGTTACATAACTAGGAATAAAATAATAAAGTGTTCATTAATGTTAAGACAAATCTTATGTACATATACTGTAAACTGACTCGTTACACCTCATTTCGATAAAAGAATCGTTCAAATGATCTACGAAATTTGCAACTAACTAACTGAGTTGTTTCATGTAGTCACCCTGATTATCGTCATGTGGAAACTGGAACAGTGTATCGTTTCGATCTCGCGACCGTGGGGCAGAAAGAACAACGTGAAACCTGTAGTATCTTGCTTCACTGTGTTAAATGCACATGTCGCAATGAGGGGTATCGTATCCCAATCTCTAGGTTCGACATCATTCTTGTGTTTTTGTCCGTTTTCGTATACCAGTGTGATGTCTTACTGCTCAAGCCCCATCTCGCCAGCTGATCTGACGGAACCTTCAGATGGAAGGAGGGGAGGACGATTGGGTTTAACGTCCTGTCGACATCGAAGTCAATATAGACGGAGCAGAAGCCTGGATTGTGACAAGGATGGGGACGGAAATCGACCGTGCCAGTTGAAAGGAACCGTCCCGATATTTTACTGGAGCGATTTAGTGAAATCACGGAAAACCTAGATCTGTATGTCCGAACGCGGGTTTCAACGGTTATCCTCCCGAACGCGAGTCCAGTGTGCTAACTACTGCGCCACCTCGCTCGGTGCGAATCATTCAGGCTAGTCAGCCAGCATAGAGGATGGTGGTCTGTCACAGTGATGAACGGTTTGCCAAATAAATACGTCCAGAACGTGTTGATGACCAAAAGAGCAACAGGACACTCTTTATCGTTTGTTCAGAAGTTCCTTTCGGAGCTGGAGAGCTCTCTAGAAGCATAAGCTACCAACTTTTCAGCACCTTCGTGAATTTGTACAAAAATTGCACCCATCCCATACCCACTAGCGTAGGTGTGAAGTTCTGGCTTGGTGTTCTCGTCATGCTAGGACTGGAGAAGGTAGTAGCGTCTCCTTAAGGACAAAGAAAGGTAATTTTTTTACCTCATACAGGAAAATCTCGCGTCCCCCTGCAGTAGTTCTTGCAAGAGAGGTGTCTTAGACGGAGCGACTCACTGGTAATACGAGCACATTCCGGGGAAACTTCTCACATCACGAATGTGCCGAGGAATTGGAAAATCTGCGACTGCTCTTATTTTTTCTGGGTTGGGACGGCCTGCATCGCTATTTAACTAGGTGCCTCAAGATTTTTATTTCTTGGGTGACAAAGAGGCGGTCTTTTCGGCTTGAGACGGAGGACTGTGTTCTGAACACATTTCAGCACTGTTGTCAGACAGCTTAGTTGTTCTTTAAACGTCTTCTAAAAAACAACAGTCATTCAGACAGCAGAGACACGTCGTCCATTTAAGGTGGAGAAGTAGGTTGTCCATAACACGCTACAAGCGATACATAGCCAAAACGGAATAACTTTTAGCTCCTAGAGGCTGTCAGGTTTTATGAAGGAAGTCTTTTCTCAGTCAGCTTCGTCAACCATGATTTGCCAATAGCTTGTCTGCATGCCCGTAGTTGAGAAATACTACACATTTTTCGACCAGTCTGAGTTGTCATCAATGTGCAGAAATGGGTAGATAGCTTTTTTCGTGATTCTATTCAGTCGTCGGTAGTCGTCACCGAAATACCATGGGGTGTACTTCTTCTTTATAAGGAGCAAAGGAGAGGACTAAGAATTCTCCGAAGGTTCAATCATGTCATCTTGCAGCATCTTCTCCACTTCCTTCTGCCTTCAACCGGCAACACCCGATATGAGCGCTTGCTATCGGCGGATGTTCCCCATTATTGACATGATGTTTTGCGTTGGGCAAATTGGTCTGTTTTTTCTCCACTCTGAATTTGAAAGCACCCGAAAATTGGTGCACAATGTTTAACACTCGCCTACGTCATCCTCGATCAGGCCAGACCCTATTGGCAATTCGATAGTAGCTTCCTCCACTGCGTCGTCTGTAATGGCAGCGGAGGACGATATTTCGTCGGTGACAATGAGCTGCGCATCCTGGACTGGTCGGCTGTTCCTACACTCATGCCTTTAGGGATGAGTTGTGGACACTTGTAACAATGAATGATTCAAAGATCCCCTTGTCCACCTGCAATACTTACATCGTCACACGTACATAGATTTCTTTTGTGAGCCTGACCACCTTTTTGGAATCGACAAGAGTTTCACAGTTTAACCCGTCTTCAATGGTAATGAACAACTCGGAGCAGTCTATGCTTGTGTTTGTTGGAATAGCTTCGTCAGTCTGGAACTCTGATCTCCCTCAGTCTATGAGTACTTGTGATGCCTGCAAGAAATCCCAACCGGGATAACACCAAGACTACATTCTATTAAAACGAAAAATTCGAAGGACTGTGTCTGGTCACTGACAGTTATTGTTGCTATACATGATCCTATCAGATGGACGTATTTCTCATTTGCGACCCTCAGCACAACAGCTTTTGTATCGCTGAACGTAGTCTTCTTTAGCTGTCGACGATAAGCATTCTATATTACAGAAAAAGAAGCTCCTGAATCGGACAGGTTGGCCGTTGATGATTGCGTCAATGAGACTTCCTGACATCTCGGTGACTGTCACCCATAAAGTATTTCCATCTGCAGCGGCCTCATCTCCACAGATAGTCGGGTCGCTTAGTTTTCCTGAAGTGCGGCTATGCGAGCGGCAGGTACCGGGAAACGGCAACGGCATGTTAGGGAATGGCCACGTCCAGAATACGGCGATGTACATCGTCCCACAGGCCGACTATAAGAATCTGCAGTTGACTGAGGTGAGTAGAACTGTTGTGATGGTTGACGTCTGGCAGCATAGTAGTCGTTGAACACTCGTCTTCTCTCTTTGCGGTACCGTACAGAATTCCAGAACTTTCGAAGTGGAAACACACTTGCATGTCGTTCTCCATTCTCTAATTGTCTGTCATTCCAAGGGACGGTGTTCTTGGCTGAGGAGTTGGTTGTATCTGCGTTGGTCGAATGGTGGGTTGTTGCTTGACGGTTGCGGCATGTGTCCGAGATGGCCGATTCAGTTCTTCATGGCGCGTTCCACTGATGGCGGAGACTGATACTAAAGATCGACAAACCTCTTCTTCAACACTCTTATTTCCTCCTGACGTATGGGGTCGACATTACGACTGCTATCTCTTGCTTACTAGGTGCGACGGTTCTGGCTGCCACAAACTACTGTAGCTCTTCTGTTACTATCTGACGTATGAGAGAGACGAGGTGCTGGTGTGGTCTTCCACAATTGTTATGGCGAACACATTCGGGATTCGATCATACTTATTTCGTCCGACTCTTCTCTGTTGCATTTCTTCGATGTGCTGGCACCACTTGTTGAATTCCTCGGTTGTTGTGACATCCATTACCAGAAGTGCTTGTTAAATGTTTGCTGCGACTCTTTTCATTAAATGTGAAGTTCTGTCGACTTCTGTCCTTTTCCGATTCACAATGTGGTGTAGGATCAATACGTTTCTGTATGTCTGACTGTCGTTTCTGCACTGATCTTCAGTTGTTCTTCCGCTAAGCAAACTTGCTGCTGATTGCCATCAAATGTCTTTTTTCGTTCTGACTGGTATTTGTCTCAGTTATGGAGCTTCTTTTCGTCCAAATAAAGGTACACATTAGCGAGACATATTAAGTCATCTGCTTTGTTGTATTTGTTGACTCAGTTGAATACTTTCACCGATTTCGTATTGTCTTGACCAGCGTTTCTGGGAAACACTGATTGATGCCTGATGTGTAGCTGGCTTTTTGCTGCTTTGAAATACGTTAGTTAGCTGAATATACCGACCTTTGTAACGATGGAATGCTTACATTCCGGTCGCTGTCCTTGTAGGCGACGGCTTTTACGTTGCCTAATTTGTGTCACATTGATGTAGATATTCTACATCTACATCATACTCCGCAATCCACCTAACGGTGTGTGGCAAAGGGTTCTTCTGGTACCACTAACTGAGTCCCCTTTCTCTGTTCCACTAACGAATGGCGCTTGGGAAGAATGATTGTCGGTAAGCCTCGGTATTAGCTATAATTTCTCGAATTTTGAAGTACCCCGGCGCCTCCGCCAAATATGACTATAAATTCTCGTGACTTCTTCACCCTTATATCAATTCGCTACTAGCAGTTTCTTTAAAATATTCAGCTCTTTCATTTTCTGGCGCAGTGACAATCCCAATAATCTACACACAGTTACGTTAAAATACGTCCACTTACACCGACGAAAATGGCACAATAGTTCGTTGATGCATCCGTACATGTAGGTTTCCTAAATATGCTGAATTCATGTCCTCCAGCCTTCTTTGTTAGTGTTAGATCTAAGAAGTTTATAGAGCCGTCATCCCCAAACTTCATTCTGAACTTCATCTTCGGTTGCTGGGACACCGTCTGCCGATCTAAATACATGGTGTTTGTGATCTTTAGCTCCGTATCAAACATATGATTCAACAATGGACACACTTTTCAATATTCTTTGTTACGTAATACAGTAAAAGCGTATTATGTGTCTGTCGAAATAACAGGATACCCAACACAAAATTTTAAAGTTTAAATGATAGTGTATTTTCAAGAAACGCATTCTCAAGAAATTGTTATGAAGTCTGGACATATAGTTTTATTTATACAGGGTGTTACAAAAAGGTATGGCCAAACTTTCAGGAAACATTCCTCACACACAAATAAAGAAAAAAATGTTATGTGGACATGTGTCCGGAAACGCTTAATTTCCATGTTAGAGCTCATTTTAGTTTCATCAGTATGTACTGTACTTCCTCGATTCACCGCCAGTTGGGCCAATTGAAGGAAGGTAATGTTGACTTCGGTGCTTGTGTTGACATGCGAGTCATTGCTCTACAGTACTAGCATCAAGCAGCCATTGTTGGTGATGTCTTGATTGGGCCCCATGTTCTTCCACCTACGCTCAATCGAGCACGTTATCATGATTTCATACTTGATACTCTACCTGTGCTGCTAGAACATGTGCCTTTACAAGTACAACACAACATGTGGTTTATGCACGCTGGAGCTCCTGCACATTTCAGTCGAAGTGTTCGTACGCTTCTCAACAATAGATTCGGTGCCCGATCGATTGGTAGGGGTGGACCAATTCCATGGCCTCCACGCTCTCCTGACCTCAACCCTCTTGACTTTAATTTATGGAGGCATTTGAAAGCTCTTGTCTACGCAACCCCGGTACCAAATGTAGAGACTCTTCGTGCTCGTATTGTGGACGGCTGTGATACAATACGCCATTCTCCAGGGCTGCATCAGCGCATCAGGGATTCCGTGCGACGGAGGGTGGATGCATGTATCCTCACTAACGGAGGACATTTTGAACATTTCCTGTAACAAAGTGTTTGAAGTCACGCTGGTACGTTCTGTTGCTGTGTGTTTCCATTCCATGATTAATGTGATTTGAAGAGAAGTAATAAAATGAGCTCTAACATGGAAAGTAAGTGTTTCCGGACACATGTACACATAACATATTTTCTTTCTTTGTGTGTGAGGAATGTTTCCTGAAAGTTTGGCCGTACCTTTTTGTAGCACCCTGTATATGAGAAATGCACTAGAAGCAATTCATGAGTTCGGAATGAAGCACTCACGCCACCTAGCGGCAGTTACCTTCCGGGATTACACCAACAACGTGATGCTACCACCCTATGTAGCCTGCACGTTGCATTTAGAATTGGACGGCTTACTCTGTACTCGACATACTCAGGTACGTTTTGGTGCGTTGGTTATAGATATGGTGCAATAACGGCGTTCCGTATCTTAGGTTGTATGAAGGTTGGTTACTTTATTGTTCTTATCTCTTCAGATGTGAAGATGGTTAAATTGGACCGAAACAGGCCATAACTTTAAAAATGTACGCAATCTGTATCAGCTTGTTAGTACTTCACCGTGCCTTGTTTTCTTCAGAAATAATAGACTACTTTGAACGTCTTTCCCTGCACCTGAATATTACTACTATCCACCGCTGTCTCAGCATCTCCTGCAGGTTCAAACACCACCCACCAGCATGTTCATATGTCATTTTGTGCCATGTTTATCTAGAGGCTCACTGATTCTGTAGATTTTCAATATTGTTTTCATTCATAGGGTCCTATGATACCATATGAACCAAAAGTACATTGTCATGGAACAAGTCAATACACAGTTCACAGAAATGCGATAAAAATTAGAAGAGTCTGAAAGGACAGACATTACAGATGCTCGACAGGTGAACCACAATAGTTCTATTTCTAATACAGTGGATGCCAAGATATTCGCAATCAGTGAAATATTTCGCTCTAAAAAAGTCTATACCTTTTTTTAAAGAAACATCAAAACGATATGTGATTCTATACACGAAAGACAATATTTTATCGGAAAAGAACCTAACTACAGCGAGGAACGCAGTAGTAAGTAAAACGAATCTACCGCAAGGTAGGATTTCAACTTAGATTTGAAAATCTAGTTTTATCACCTAAAGTTTGCACGTAACTTCGTGTAGAGTTTGTTAAGGATGTGTTGTGCAAATGGTAATCGGTTTTTCATCTGGTGTGATAGTTCCTTTTGACTGGATCGATGTTGTTAAGCATATATCGCATGAGGGGAGTACGTGTACAGGGATGGTGGTGTCAGATATCCGAAATACTTGAAGAACAGCCTTCACAGAATTCGAAAATTTATGCTGCAGGTCATTCTGACTGCTCCTTTTTGGGCTAAGAATAGTCTTTGTGCATATAAAATATGGTGTGAAATAAGCTACCGCAGGATACAATAGAGCTAAAGTGTGCCAGATACACAAGCTTTCTCATTTCAGTAGAGTATTCTTCTAGTAACCTGAATGGGACGCTTTTAAGAGAGCATTTTATCCATCACTTCCAAGTATTTATTGTGTTCTACTCCAATTACTATTGGAAATAAGGTTTCTTTTGTACAAGAGTTTCATATCAGAAACTATATGAATCGCGTTTATTTATAATTTCCAGTCTTATCCTTGTAAGCAAAGCGCACGTGTATCCCAATGTCCTATCTGCTAACTCATTTTCATTAAATCCAGTCTGTTCACAGTGACACTTGCGACATCAGAAAACTGAAACAAATGAATCCTCTTTCATGGTTACTGGCAAATCATCGATGCATACGGAGAAGTGCAATGGACTTAGAAAAGAATCATATGGCATTTCCCACTTGATGGGATCCCAGTTTGATTGGATATGTTCCTAGTTTTTGACATTGGAGGACAAACCCCTCCTTCCTGTTTGCTCAATACGAAAGGAAATATTGGAGTACATTTCCCTTAATTCCAAAATGTTTCAACTTATGCAGAAATAGAGCATGGTCCGCACGAGGAGACACATTCTGCCCTCAGCTTATTTATCACTGCATATGCCTTTACTACAAGTTTTGGTTACGGATTTTGCTTTGGCACATGGACGAACAAGCACTGTCAAAAAGCCTTCAATGGCACACTACGATCGGTCATTTTTGATCAATATAAGTAAACGTCGTTTGACGGACAAAAGACCTGGTTTATGCACAACAGCTAGTACTTGCTTTGGGGGCAACGTAAATGTAGAAATTACTAGTATGTACATACTTTGTATGAGGAGTATGCGTGCTACTTGCATTTCGTTACGCTAGCTGTTACTTTGGAAAGTAAACTTTGGCTGTTGTCTTTCTAATGTAAGTGTAACTTTTCCAAAAACCTGATACTGGCTAGTCACCAGCCGAACACGAACGTGATTTTTTAAAAACGCGCCGCTGGAATGGCTGTTTAATTTGTTTAATTACTATCTTCTTCCTTGGATGGTCGTGAATTTGTACTAACTTCTTTTAATTAATATACACTACTGGTCATTAAAATTGCTACACCAAGAAGAAATGCAGATGATAAACGGGTATTCATTGGACAAATATACAAATATATTATACTGGAACTGACATGTGATTACATTTTCACGCAATTTGGGTGCATAGATCCTGAGAAATCAGTACCCAGAACAACCACCTCTGGCCGTAACAACGGCCTTGATATGCTTGGCCATTGAGTCAAACAGAGCTTGGATGGCCTGTAGAGGTACAGCTGTCCATGCAGCTTCAACACGATACCACAGTTCAGCAAGAGTAGTGGCTGGCGTATTGTGACGAGCTAGTTGCTCGGCCACCAGTGACCAGACGTTTTCAGTTGGTGAGAGATCTGGAGAATGTGCTGGCTAGGGCACCAGTCGAACATTTTCTGTACTCAGAAAGGCCCGTACAGGACGTGCAACATGCGGTCGTGCATTATCCTGCTGAAATGTAGGGTTTCGCAGGGATCGAATGAAGGGTAGAGCCACGAGTTGTAACACATTTGAAGTGCAACGTCCACTGTTCAAAGCGCCGTCAATGCGAACAAGAGGTGACCGAGACGTGTAACCAATGGCACCCCATACCATCACGCCGGGTGATACGCCAGTATGGCGATGACGAATACACGCTTCCAATGTGCGTTCACCGCGATGTCGCCAAACACGGATGCGACCATCATGATGCTGTAAACAGAACCTGGATTCATCCGAAAAAATGACGTTTTGTCATTCGTGCACCCAGGTTCGCCGTTGAGTACACCATCGCAGGCGCTCCTGTCTGTGATGCAGCGTCAAGGGTAACCGCAGCCGTGGTCTCCGAGCTGATAGTCCACGCTGCTGTAAACGTCGTCGAACAGTTCGTGCAGATGGTTGTTGTCTTGCAAACGTCTCCATCTGTTGACTCAGGGATGGAGACGTGGTTGCACGATCCGTTACAGCCATGAGGATAAGATGCCTGTCATCTCGACTGCTAGTGATACGAGGCCGTTGGGATCCAGCACGGCGTTCCGTACTACCCTCCTGAACCCACCGAATCCATATTCCGCTAACAGTCATTGGATCTTGACCAACGGGAGCAGCAATGTCACGATATGATAAACCGCAATAGCGATATGCTACAATCCGACCTTTATCAAAGTCGGAAACGTGATGGTGCGCATTTCTCCTCCTTACACGAGGCATCACAACAACGTTTCACCAGGCAACGCCGGTCAACTGCTGTTTGTGTATGAGAAATCGGTTGGAAACTTTCCTCATGTCAGCACGTTGTAGGTGTCGCCACCGGCGCCAACCTTGTGTGAATGCACTGAAAAGCTAATCATTTGCATATCACAGCATCTTCTTCCTGTCGGTTAAATTTCGCGTCTGTAGCACGTCATCTTCATGGTGTAGCAATTTTAATGGCCAGTAGTGTACTTAGTTTATTTGTTACGTTAAATTCTTTAATATTCCCAAAAATGACAACAATATTTAATTTGAGCAGTCGTGCCTACTTATCTTTCAATAAAAAGCACCGTACATTTATTTGAGAAGCTGCATAAGGTCAAATAGTGACTGAGCCAGGAACTTGTTTACGGCGATGTACAAAACAGACTAAACTCTACATTTACATTGACAGTCTACCTCACTTTAAGGTTAAGACGGATAACTTATTCACACCTGGGTTGGTTTAGCCGGCCGAAGTGGCCGTGCAGTTAAAGGCGCTGCAGTCTGGAACCGCAAGCCCGCTACGGTCGCAGGTTCGAATCCTGCCTCGGGCATGGATGTTTGTGATGTCCTTAGGTTAGTTAGGTTTAACTAGTTCTAAGTTCTAGGGGACTAATGACCTCAGCAGTTGAGTCCCATAGTGCTCAGAGCCAACCTGGGTTGGTTTATCTGCCTGTGTATTTAGTTAAGTAACGTAGCGCAAGTGTATTTTGGTTTTGGGCGGTAAAGTAAAGTAAGTGCCAGATAAAAATCGTGTTCGTAAATAAAGTGAAAAGACGGTTAAGAGTACAGAACTGATACGTAATTGTATTATTTTTGCACCGTAACTGGAATTTGTTCTTGCCTCAATGAACGAGGTAGCTAAACTGCATTAACGCGGTGAGGTGCTTCAAATTTAAAAAGGAAATGAGATTTACATCACAGGAAATTTACCGGAAAGTGCTAAAGAGGAGGGAGCGTACAGTTTTTTATTACAGGGTTGTAACCAATATGGCAATCATTCCAGAGCTCCCCACGGTGTTTTACGGTGTCAAACCATAGCACGCTGCTGGCGGTGATCCATCTACTGTACGCGCAGATAGAATTCTTCGGGAGCAAACTGTTAGCCAATTCCAAACTACACTTTTTCAGTTCATTATTTCACAGCATAAACCGTCTTTTCAGTGTTATGCGTTTGTTGTCTATATCCTTAAAGCTAATAATTCCCATTTGGTCCACAGACATTTCCCCCTCTCACTCTGCTCGCCCGGAATTCTAACTTCAGTCAATATAATTATTACTTTGCAAAATGTTAACTTCTTCTAACGCAGTCAAACCCTTGAAAGCTTCACTGTGCTGTCTTCTGAGCATGAATCTAAAATGCCTGTTTTACACATACGGAAATGTCAAACAGAAGTTTTGTCGCATTACTGTTGGTGATACGGAGGAGCACTTACGAAACAGGCTATTTTCTACTCACGATAAAGCGACAGCTGAACTGTTGATTCAGCAAGATAAATGCCGTATCGCCAGATCGGTAATTGCGTTAAAAATGAAAGGAAGAAGGAAAATTAGATGTTAATGTCCTGTCGACGACGAGGTCATTATGGACGGAGAACAAGCTCGGATAGGACTAGCATGGGGAAAGAAGTACGTTTAATTTTGGGAATCGACGGGAAACCTGTATCTGTGTGGGAGGAAGGGAATATGAACCTCGATCCAATAGAATTCAAGTGCAGTATCGTAA
Source organism: Schistocerca americana (assembly GCF_021461395.2). NCBI lineage: Eukaryota > Metazoa > Arthropoda > Insecta > Orthoptera > Acrididae > Schistocerca > Schistocerca americana. The sequence goes on along the minus strand of NC_060130.1, from coordinate 650,967,348 downwards.
CACCTGCCCCACCTCACCAGGTGAAAAATAAAGGAGTAATGCCAGAATGAAACAACAATATGATACCCACGTTTTCCAGGTCACATCCAAAAATGAAAGAAACTCACTTTTCTTATTGGCAGTTGTAGAATCGGTTTTACACAAAATGAAAGATTATCACCCACGTAATTACCTAACTCTGCTTAAGCACTTATCCGTTATAAGCAGCATCCACATCCGCAGGCCACATTTCCATTTATGGCGGAGGGTACGCCTGTCGGCATATGATTAATCCTTGTCATTTTCCAATCCCGAGTGGTGCTGGGGACAAAAGACTTTCGGTAAACATCCGTATGTTTTCTAGTTTTTTCCTATTTCCCCGTCATGACATTTCACAAAATGTATATGGCACAACGAATATTCTGCCGACCTCTAGTTGGAATGTGCACTGTAGGAGTTTTAACAGTAAACTTCTCCGCGATGAAGAACGCTTCTTTCCTGACGTCAGCACAAGAGTTTAATGAACATCTCTGTGAACCTCTCAGGCTTACGAAACGAAACAATTGCATAAAGAACCGCTTTTCATTGGATCTTCTCTGTGTGCTCCGTTAATCCAGACTGGCGACCAATACTCAAGAATCGATCGAACGAGTTTTTTGTAAACTATTCATTTCGTACATGAATTATTTTTCTTTCGGATTCTTCCAATTAATGTTAATGAGGCTGTGAGGGCACAGCTGAGTTTCCGTCATACCCCTGTGGATGTCGGAATGATCCGAATCAGTGGCCGATAGTTACGGGCTCATACGCCTTTAATAAAGGTGTTGCGCAACGGTTAACTCAGAGGAAGAGGTGGCACTAATAAACATGCGGGTGATCCTCTGGCCATGAAATGAAACAGTGTTCCACATTAATCTCTGTTTACTACAAAGTTCCCTGCTAAATACATACGTGAATAGGAAATTATTACAGGTTCTATTCGATCTTAAGACATCCAGAGAAGAAGAAAACTGAAAATTATTTACGTGGGACAGTACTAATCTGACACTTGGAAGTTCCGGCAAAGATTGGTTAACTTAGGACAACGGAATAAAACTCTAATCTACGAATGAGGTAAATAAATACAAATTCGTAGAGGATACAGGGTGGTTGCCAGAATTCGCCAGAAGGATGAACACTACCACACGGAAGTAACGTAATGAACGAGCCACCAGTCATTCGAGAAAAGCACATGATCTGTGGAATATACTTGATCCCAAAATCGTGCCTATAAACGCTCAGAAATTCTCATATCCTGCTTGCTCAAGTTACAATTTCTCACTCTACTCAGCACTCAGTAGAGTGGAAAGTTGTGAGTGCTGTCATCCGCTGCGGACTGCAATGCATCGGTTGCTGGTAGCTAGAACAGCCCCTGTCTACATACATAAACGTGGTCCTCTCTCCCTTGTCTCCAGACTAAGTGTATTCTCCGGTGTCTCCAGCCGAAGTTTTCTCTTCATGATGCACAGATGAAGAGTGTTCTCTACTAGCACAGAGTTCTTTCTCCTTTTTACGATTCGCACAGTTCCCATGTACTAATGAAAAACCTCTTCAAAATGCTGACTAATAATAGTTTTGTTAGCAAGTCCACAATCTCTCCCTCTGGCAAAAGTTTTAAAACATTATCTAATCATTTTACTCCCGCATATGTTGTTCTTAAACAATTCTGAGTTGTGTATACTGATCGGCCAGAACATTATGACCGCCGACCTACTATCAATATAAACCCGTCCAGGCGATAGCACCGTCACCTGGAGAGGAATGACTGCTAGTCAGACACACTCACGGTACATGCGTTGCCAGTGATCGTGCTATACGTGTGCAGAATGGGGAAGGCGTGTGATGTATCTCAGTTTGACCGAGGGCAGATTGTGATGGCCCGAGGGCTAGATACCAGCACTCCGGAAACTGCACAACTTGACGGGTGTTTGAGGAGTGCTGTGGTGAGTGTCTTCAGCACGTGGATTAATCAAGATGAAACCACTTCCAGACGTCGTGGGATTGGCCGGTCACACCTCATTACAGATGTCGGCCGTCGTAGGCCGAGCTGACTGGTGAAACAGGACAGGGGGCGGAATTAACATCAGACCTTAATGCTGGACAGAGTACAAGTCTGTCTGAACACACGGTGCAACGAACACTACTAACGATGGGTCTCCACAGCCGCCGACGCATGCATATGCCAATGTTAACACTACAACATCGGCAACTACGACTGAAATGGCCACCTGACCGTCGGCACTGGACATTGGCACAGCGACAGAGCGTTGCTTGGTCTGTTGAATCCCAATACCTTCTTCATCATGCTCTGGGGAACATTCACGTTGGAATCCACGGGTCCAGTGGAACTCGTGCAAGGCACCATGACGGCCAAAGAGTATTGTACACTGGTTGCAGACCACGTACACCCCCTCATGACGATCATGTTTCCCGACGGCAGTGACATTTTTCCACTGGGTAATGTGCCATGTCACAAGGCCAGGAGTGTGGTGGAGTAGTTCGAGGAACACACTGGCGAGTTGGTGAGTTCAACTTGATGTGCTGCCCTCCCCCCCCCCCCCCCCCCCCCCCTCCCACCAAATCTGAACCCGATCGGACACATCTGTGATGTGACTGAATGTGGCGTCAGAGCTGGTCGATCCTCTCCCCGAACTTTACGGGAATGAGGTGAACTGTATGTGCAGGTGTGGTGCCAACTCCCTCCAACGACATACCAAGGCCTCATTGCTTTCATGCCACGCCGCGTCGCTTCTATTATCCGTGCCAAAAGCGGACATACTGGCTATTAGATAGGCGTCATAATGTTCTGATGTTCTGGTTGTTCAGTGTACATATGCTTCCGGGAAAAAATTAATACACTCTTTTAGAGTTTTCCAATACACGTAAGACTTATTATTGCAACAGTGAATATGGAGTGCATTAAATGAATATACAGGGTGCGTCAAAAAATGTATACACACTTTGAACTGTCATAGACAATTTATTTCCAGTTCTACAAGGTTAAATATCTGTGAAAAAGTAATGTTATTGTTCTTCAGCCGGTGGCAGCAGTGGCAAGGAAGTAACTGCAACATGGCGGACATGCGTTTGAGCTTTGAAGCGCGGAAGCAGATAATTAAGTCGTACTGGAAGTTTGAGAATGTAGCTGCGGTTCGAGGACAGTGGAGAAGTGAGTATGGTACAGAACCACCTTCAAGGTTAACAATTACACGTCTACGAGAAAAATTCAAAGTTCTTGGGACAGTGAGTGAAGTGCATAAAGGTCGATCAGGGCGACCTCGTACAGCTACAAGTAATGATTCCACAACTGCGATCTTGGAACTGTTTCAGCGTTCGCCTCAAAAATCTTCAAGGCAAGCGGCACGTGAGAGTAATGTAAGTGCTAGTAGTGTGCTACGCATTCTGAAGGAAAGCAAGTTTCGTGTGTACATTCCAAGGCTGGTGCAACAGCTAAGTGACGACGATCCAGATCGAAGGTTAGAAATTTGTGAATGGGTTCAGGAGATGGTGAGACGTGAACCGGGATTTATAGGTAGCATAATTTGGTCGGATGAAGCCCAATTCAAACTCAATGGAACTGTCAATAGGCACAATTGTGTGTAGTGGGCTGAAGATAATCCTCACATTACAGTTGAAAAGGCTGTGAATTTGCCTGGTGTAAATGTGTGGTGTGGTTTGTCTGCAAGGGGACTCATTGGGCCTTTCCGCTTTGAAGGTACTGTTACTGGAGAAACGTACCTAACAATGCTTGCTGACTCCATATTCCCTGCCATTTGTACATTATACGGTAATGATGAGTTTTATTTCCAACAAGATGACGCCCCGCCGCACTATCATAGGGACGTACGAGCATATCTGGATCACAGTGTGCCAGGCCAGTGGATAGGACGCAGGGGACCAATCGAGTTTCCTGCACGCTCTCCAGACCTCAAGCCGCTGGGCTTCTTCTTATGGGGCACAGTAAAAGATGAGGTGTACAGACGTAAACCACGTAACCTGGACACACTTTGGAATGAGATTCAGGCGGTGTGCGCAGAAATCTCATTCGACACTTCGGTACATTGTACGGAATCAGTGGTGACTCGTACTCAGAAATGTATCAATGCTGCAGGCCACCAGTTTGAACATTAATCACATTTGCAAAGTACATTTATTTTTCCAATTGGACTTTAAGCTTTCCATTTCCAGAAATTTAACATTGTAGAACGGGAAATAAATTATTTGTGACGCTTCAAACTGTGTATACATTTTTTTGACGCACCCTGTATTTACAGATCAATAGCACAAGAGGTTCTGAGGAACCAGCCATCGATCCGTGCTGAAACACTCATAAACGTGATGTTGCCTCCGCTGGCGGCGATGCAGGCGCTGACTCTGACATCAAGTCGATTGTACAAATGGCGAATATTGTCCTGGGTTACGTTATCCCTTGTCTGCTCGATCTGTTCACGTAGCTCTGTAAGAGTTGTTGGTTGACGAGCCGCACAAGTCACTTCTTGTCCCATCATATCCCACACGTTCTCGATTGAAAACAAGTCCGGAGATCGTGTGGGCCAGGAAAGTTGCTGCACGCTTACAGAGCACTTCGAATTTTACTGGCAGTGTGTGGGCGAGCATCATTCTGCTTGAACAATACATCACCTTCCTGTTGCAAGAATGGCAAAAGAATAGGTGAACAACATTCTGCATGTACCGAGCACTGGTTACCATTCCCTCCAGAAGCGCCAAACGTGAACGAGAGTTGTAGCTCATCGCACCCCAGACCATCGGTGCTAGGGTGGGCCATTGTGTCTCGGACGAATGCACTTTATAAGACAACGCTAACTAGGTCTACGTTATACCCGCAAAAGACCACCACTTGTGTGATGGCAGAACCCACTTTCATCGCTGAAGACCACAGCGCGCCATTCCATCTTCCAAGTGATCCTCTGACGGTACCAGTCGAGCCAGGGACGTCGATGCTGTGGCGTGAGTGGAAGACGGGCTAGAGGTGTGCCTGCTCGTAGTCCCACTGCTAATAACCTGTTTGCAACAGTCGGTGTTCTGTGGTAGCTATACGATCTGCCACTGCTGTTCTTACTACATGACGATCCTGGCGGGAACCTGTGCTGCATGGACTTCCAGAATGTCGTGTACGGGTTTTACAATGTTCACACGACCACTGATACCAGCTAGGTTGCACAACTGACGCAGTGCGTCCAACTTGTGTGACAATTTGCCGCAAGGACCATTCCGCCACTTGGAAATCCACACACAATTTGACCCCTTTTAAACTCGCTCAGCTGGCTGTAGGAAGTACGAGTGCGTGTCTGCGGCATGGATGCATGCTTGCTTCGCACGTCTGCACCACACTGAGCCTCTTGGCTGTGAGCATTCCTCATTAAAAGGTAGACACTGATGGCTCTCTGGTAGCTTTGCCACTATGCTGTCTGTTGGCGAACGACGTTGAAACCATTATCAGTACATCTACTATACTCCAGGTGTTATATGCCGTCATCCGACCCAAATCTACGTCGTCTTTTTCCAGGTATACTAATTTTTTTCGGACAGTGCATGTTTATCATTGACTGAGGTTGACGCAATCCGTTTCTGGCGCGAAATTTGAGCACTATTTATCCCGTAGCTCTGTAGCTATCAGTCAGCCGTTTACGGTCGTGCTGCCGCCTAAGCATCCGAGGAGCTGTGAGCAGCAGCCAGATGGGTAAATGCTACTTTGGTACTTCATTATACTTTCTTCTGACGCCATACTTATCAAATTTTGTATAACTCTGCTATTTCTTTTTTTACAGTTATCATTTTATGAAGGTAACTTCTACGTGAAGTCGAAACCGGTCATTAATAAAATATTATTGCAAACTACACTGTTGTTTTAACCCAATTCTGAGTTAGTCTCTCTCTCTTGAGCCAAGTTTTCTACTTCAGCCAGTAAGCTCGTGCCCATTTCACGGAAACTGGCGCCCTGACTTCCCCTTCTCTGCTATTTTTAAAATTAAGCAGTGAGGAGCCCTGTCACACCATTTCAGACAAGATGGTGTTTACCCTGAATAAATTGGTACCAGAAAGCCAGCTCATTCGCTTTTCATATATAAGAGAATTCCTGTCGACAATGCATCTCCATCGCTTTTTAGAGAACACAAAGATCTATATCTATTATTGACTTCACCCTGCTGCCAGAAAGTCGGTCCATTCGCTTTACATACAGAAAAGAATTCCTGTCGACAATGCAGCTCCGTCGCTTCTCACGGAACACGGAGATCGATATCTATTATTGACTCCCCCTGCACAGCATTCTCAGAAGACGACCGTCGGCCGGATGACACACTTGCAAAAACTAAGATTCTGCAGGAGCGTATATGTTCGTCATGCTACATTATAGGACTCACGGAAAGGCCAGGATCCCATATGCTGCAGGGCGCACTACAAGATAAATTTTAGGAACACGATTCCCTGGCACTTGTGCTAAACAGTGGCTGGGCCGCCGTGTGATACCTGCCATTGGCGGTCACTTTGCCTAATCCCCTCGCCCTCCCCTCTGAAAGGCGAGCCGTAACTCCCATAGGAGCCCACACGGACACCAACTCACTAGCCTGGACGACTATGCCAAGCCTGGCTCAATCCCTACGTCAAGCGTCGATCCTCTGCAGGTCCTTACACATTTCGCTACAGTTTTCTGGCATTGAGATTGCCCTACGTACAACAGCGTCATTTGCGAACAGCCTCAACGAGATTCTGTTGTGTTTATTAAACTTATGGAAAAACGTCACGAGCTTTATTCACCACCCTAATACGTTCCATTATCTTTTATTTGTGTTCGGCTTATAATCTCTTTTCAACAAACCATCCATTCCTTTTAATTGATCTTCCTAGTCCTTTGCTGTCTCTGATAGAATTACAGAGTCGTCAGCAAGCCTTCAAGTTTTAATTTCTTCGCCCTTACCTTCTACCCCCTTTTCTGAATTTTCCTTTGGGTGTCCTGATCGGTATATACACTAAAGAGCCAAAGAAGCTGGTACACCAGCCAAATATCGTGTCGGGTCCCTCAAGCACGCAGAAGTGCCGCAACATGACATGGCATGGACTCGACTAATGTCTGAAGTAGTGCTGGAGGGGATTGACATCATGAATCTTGCAGGGCTGTCCATAAATCCGTAAGAGTACGAGGGGATGAAGATCTCTTCTGAACAGCACGTTGCAAGGCATCCCAGATATGCTCAATAATGTTCATATCTGACGAGTCTGGTGGACAGCGAAAGTGTTTGAACTCAGAAAAGTGGTCCTGGAGGCACTCTATAGCAATTATGGCCCTATGGGGTGTCGCATTTTCCTGTTTGAATTGCCCAAGTCGTCAGAATGCACAATGGACATAAAAGGACGCAAGTGATTAGACAGAATGCTTATGTACGTGTCACCTGTCAGAGTCGTATCTAGACGTATCAGGGGTCCCATATCACTCCAACTGAACACGTCCCACACCATTACAGAGACTCCACCAGCTTGAACAGTCCCCTGCTGACATGCAGGGTCCCTGGATTCATGAGGTTGTCTCCCTACCCGTACACATCCATCCGCTCGATACAATTTGAAACGAGAGTCGTCCGACCAGACATGTTTCCAGTCGTCAACAGTCCAATGTCGGTGTTGACGGGTCCGGGCGAGCCGTAAAGCTTTGTGTCGTGTGTTCCCACTCTGACACTTGTTGAAATCTGCAGCAATTTGCGGAAAGTTTGCACTTGAGTCACGTTGAACGATTCTCTTCAGTCGTCTTTGGTCCCGTTCTTGCAGGATCTTTTTCCGGTTACAGCGATGTCGGAGATTTGATGTTTTCCGGATTCCTGACATTCAAGGTACACTCGTGAAATGGTCGTACGGGAAAATCCCCACTTCATCGCTACCTCAGAGATGCTGTGTCCCATCGCTCGTGCGCCGACTATAACACCACGTTCAAACTCACTTAAATCTTAATAACCTGCCATTGTAGCAGCAGTAACTGCTCTAACAACTGCACCAGACACTTGTCTCATATAGGCGTTGCCGACCACAGCTCTGTATTCTGCCTGTATACATATCTCTGTATTTGAATACGCATGCCTATATCAGTTTCTTTAGCGCTTCAGTGTATATTGAATAAGATGTGGTATAGGATACAACCCTGTCTCACTCCCTTCTCAACAGCTGCTTCCTCTTAGTGTCGTTCAGCCTACAGCCTGATTTTTGAATTTTATCCCTGCCTTCTTCAAAATTTCAAACAGTATAGTCACGTTCACACCGTCAAAACCTTTCTCCAAATCTACAACCGCTATTGTCTTTCTTCAGCCTATCTGTCAATATAAAATGGTGCAAGCTGTTCGAGATTCTGAAAAAAGTAGGGGTAAGCTATAGGGAGAGACGGGTCATATACAATATGTACAACAACCAAGAGAGGATAGTAAGAGTGGACGATCAAGAACGAAGTGCTCGTATTAAGAAAGGTGTAAGACAAGGCTGTAGCCTTTCGCCCCTACTCTTCAATCTGTACATCGAGGAAGCAATGATGGAAATAAAAGAAAGGTTCAGGAGTGGAATTAAAATACAAGGTGAAAGGATATCAATGGATTGGATTGGACTGGATTGTTTGGGGGAAGAGACCAAACAGCGAGGTCATCGGTCTCATCGGATTAGGGAAGGACGGGGAAGGAAGTCGGCCGTGCCCTTTCAAAGGAACCATCCCGGCATTTGCCTGGAGTGATTTAGGGAAATCACGGAAAACCTAAATCAGGATGACCGGACGCGGGATTGAACCGTCGTCCTCCCGAATGCGAATCCAGTGTGCTAACCACTGCGCCACCTCGCTCGGTGGATATCAATGATACGATTCGCTGATGACATTGCTATCCTGAGTGAAAGTGAAGAAGAATTAAATGATCTGCTGAACGGAACGAACAGTCTGATGAGTACACAGTATGGTTTGAGAGTAAACCGGAGAAAGACGAAGGTAATGAGAAGTAGTAGAAATGAGAACAGCGAGAAACTTATCACCAGGATTGATGGTCACGAAGTCAATGAAGTTAAGGAATGCTGCTACCTAGGCAGTAAAATAACCAATGACGGACGGAGCAAAGAGGACATCAAAAGCAGACTCGCTATGGCAAAAAAGGCATTTCTGGCCAAGAGAAGTCTACTAATATCAAATACCGACCTAAATTTGAGGAAGACATTTCTGAGGATGTACGTCTGGAGTACAGCATTGTATGGTAGTGAAACATGGACTGTGGGAAAACCGGAACAGAAAAGAATCGAAGCATTTGAGATGTGGTGCTATAGACGAATGTTGAAAATTAGGTGGGCTGATAAGGTAAGGAATGAGGAGGTTCTACGCAGAATCGGAGAGGAAAGGAATATGTGGAAAACACTGATAAGGAGAAGGGACAGGATGATAGGACATCTGCTAAGACATGAGGGAATGACTTCCATGGTACTAGAGGGAGCTGTAGAGGGCAAAAACTGTAGAGGAAGACAGAGATTGGAATACTTCAAGCAAATAATTGAGGATGTAGGTTGCAAGTGCTACTCTGAGATGAAGAGGTTAGCACAGGAAAGGAATTCGTGGCGGGCCGCATCAAACTAGTCAGTAGACTGATGACCAAAAAAAATCTGCCATGATAAGCCGTATTGTCAGTATTATCTCGCATGTTTCTACATTTCTGCGGAACCCAAACTGATCTTCGCCAAGATCGTCTTCTACCAGCCTTCCTTTTTTTCTGTAAATTATTCGGTTCAGCATTTTGCTACCATGATTTATTTTTTAGTAATTTTCATATCTGTCAGCACCTGCCTTCTTTATAACCGTGATTATTACATTATTCCTAAAGTGTGAGGGTATTACGCTTGGTTTATGTATCTTGCAAACCACTTGAAAGACTTTTGTCATGGTTATTCCTCTCAGTAATCTCAACAATTTTGAGGTAATGACTAATCGAGGTGCCTTGTTTCGATTTAGGTCTGTCAGTATTATATCTCCCATCTCATCTACATCTACTTCCTCCTCTCTTACCACAACAATGTCTTCAAATATATTTCCTTAGTATAGTTCTTCTATACATTCCTTGCACCTTTCAGCCTTCCCTTGTTTATTTGGTACTTTCGTGCCATCTTAAATCTCAATAATTATAGAATTATTTCTCTTTTCTCTGATGTTTTATTTGATTTTCCTATATGCTCGATCTGTCTTTTCCATTGTCATGCATTATTCTACGGATTTGTTTCTTCCTCATCCAGCCACTCCCATCCTGACACTTCGAATTTTCTAGCATTCCCATGTTTTGGGTGTATGAATTCCTTTTTGAATGCTTCATTTTCTGCATTTTTATAATTTTTCCTTTCGTAACTTACGTCCAATATCTCTTGATATCGAAAGATCAATTTGATCCTCTGCTGTCTTTATTATTTCATCTATCAAAACTAACCATTCGTATTCTATTGTATTCTCTTCCCTTGTTTCAGTAAATCTTTCCCAAATGCTACCATCGAAACTCTCCACAATCAGTTGTGCTTCAAATTTATTCAGATCACATCTTCTTGAATTTCAACCCTTCTGTAATTTCTTATTTTAACATGCACTTCAAAACTAATATAATAACACCGGATTCCACACTTGCCCCAGGAAATATTTTTAAAATTTAAAATCTGCTTTCGAAATCTCTTTATAACAATTATAGAATCTATCTGAAAGCTTCCGGTGTTCCCTGATCTCATCCGCGTATACGAACAATAAATTTGTTTCATGATCCTTGAAACAAGTGTTAACAATGATTAAATTATTCTCTGTGTAAAAATTCTACCATGAAGCGTCCCCTTTCATTCTCACCCCTTCTTTTGTTACTGTCAAATTCCACTCTCCTATCACAATTAAATTTTCGTCTTCCTTAACGATTTGAATAATTTGTTTTATCTCACAAAATGTTTCTTTTGTCTCACCATCATCATCATCTGCGAAGCTAACAGAAATTTGTATTTGTACTACTGTGGTCATTCTTGGCTATCGGATTAAGTTGACTACGATTATATGTTCACCATGGTGTTGATAGAGCCAACGGTCTTTCCGCAGTGATAACACTGGTTCCTGTCAGATCACTGGAGTTAAGTGCTGTCGGTCTTGGTTCACACTTGGGTGGATGACCGTTTAGGTCTGGCGAGCGCTGTTGGCAAGCGGGGTACACTCAGCCCATGTGAGGCCAATTGAGGAGCTACTTGATTGAGAAGTAGCACTTCCGGTCATGAAAGCTGGGAACTACTGGAAGAGCGGTGTTCTGGCAACGTACCCATCCATATCCGCATCCAGTGATGCCCTCGGCTGAGGATGACACGGCAGTTCGTCGGCACCACCTGTTCGGAGAGAATTTTTATGGTGTTCATAGATGTTAACCTACATTTTTATTTCCTTATTCATTATCACACGCCGGCCGGAGTGGCCGAGCGGTTCTAGTCGCTACAGTCTGGAACGGCGCGACCGCTACGGTCGCAGGATCGAATCCTGCCTCGGGCATGGATGTGTGTGACGTCCTTCGGTTAGTTAGGTTTAAGTAGTTCTAAGTTCTAGGGGACTGATGACCTCAGCAGTTGAGTCCCATAGTGCTCAGAGCCATTTGAACCATTATCATACTTCCTCCAGCGTTTTCTGAATTTGACCTTCTGTTGATGATCCTGTACCGTCCTGTCCAGAAGTCCTTCCTGCCACTGTACATCTCTAATTCCCACCATATCGAACATTAACCTATCCATTTCTCTTTTCAAGTTCTCTAATCTACCTACCCGATTAAGGAATGTAACATTCTAGCTGTTATCCGTGAAATGACAGGTTTGTTTTTCCTGATGACGACATCCATCTGAGTAGTCCCCTCTAGATATCCGGATGGGGTACTATATTACCTCCGGAATATTTTACCCAAGAGAATGCCATCATCATTGAACCATACAGTCGAGCAGCACATACTCGGAAAATAAACGGCTGCAGTAATTTCGCACTGAATTCAACCATTCGCAGTATCAGGAGGGTAAGGCTGTGTTTGCTGTTGTTACAAGGCCAGATCGGTCAACCTCCTTGCCTGTTGCCCATGAAACTATTGAAAGGCCACTACCCTTATTTAAGGCATACCCCTTTGATGTGTTTGCACCTACGGTAAAAGTAAAGTAATGTCGTATGATATGAATGGCTGGGAGAACCGGAAGAGCAGATTCAGTCGCCTAATTCGAAATGTTTTCCGACCCTCCTCTCCCGCAAGCACTTTTCGCGAAGAATGGGTGCCGCGTATGTAAGTGTATATGACTGTAATGGTTGGCGTTTGTGTGTGTATTTTGTAGTGTCGTGTTTGTGTTGGAGATGGTGAGAGAAGGGAGAGGCTGAAAGCCGGTCCCGGCATGCAGCCTACTCCACTCGAAGAGCACCAAAGAGGCAGCCGAGCTTAACATCTCCACACGACGGGCGAATCAGCGTGAACAGTGTCACATGAGCTCACTTCGTGAGACACTGCGGAGAGCTTCGGAATTTAATCCAGAGCATTTGCGCAAAGACTGATGATGAGAAACTTTACGCCGCCATCTCTCCTCCCCTTGACGGCCAAATACAGGCAATGAAAATTTCATTCACCACGAGTATTCGGAGCGGTTTACGTTCGAGTCGAGCGCCACCGCACAGGCGTACGTAAGCGATGTCGGCTGCGGGGGCAGGTTGCACCTACACCATGCCTATCGCTGCCGTCGAGACACGCAAGCCAACCCACTGCAACGATTAATGATTCGTTCTGCTTACTGAAGGTCTCCCATGACTGCAGATGGATATAGCCAACATGTGGGAGTAACACTTCTCTGAAAAGCGTCATCAGGAAGTACAGTACTTTTTGGGTTTCAGAAGAGGACTGCGCGAAAACTGCAAGTCATAAAGAAAAACGACAAATACCAATCGAATAGAGCATCTCTCCAATTTTCCATTCGCGTTACGCGCTGTGGCATAGGTGCACTAGGGCGCAAGCGTGTCAGAACATGTAGACAAATCTACATCTACAAAAAATGGTTCAAATGGCTCTGAGCACTATGGGACTTAACATCTGAGGTCATCAGTTCCCTAGAACTAACAACTACTTAAACCTAACTAACCTAAGGACATCACACACAGCCATGCCCGAGGCAGGATTCGAACCTGCGACCGCAGCGGTCGCGCGGTTCCAGAGTGTAGCGCCTAGAACCGCTAGGCCACCCTAGCTGCGACTGTCCGCAATTTAAAGTAACATGCTCAAGGGAAAAAATGTTCATCTGATCGCCACAGTGATTTGAAGACACACAGTCACTCGCATCTAGATTAGATATGGCTGTGGGCATCGCACACATAGCATTCTTGATACTGAGGGGCGACTATTGCGAAGAGTAGAAGATGATCCTGAAACAAGTGAGCGGATCATTGGAGCTGTCGAATGCATAAATACCTTCACTTACAGCATCTGCACCAAGCAAAGAGAATCTAAGACTGACAGGAGGACCGCACGTACTCGTCATCACTGATTTAGTTCAAATTTGTGGTATATGCAGGGCTTGCTTAGATGTGAAAGTGACAGAAGTGGGAGCTCCAGATGGGAAAGCATTTCAAAAAATTGCATTTTTGGTTCGGGTCGGGCGAGACATGAACTATTTATGTTAGCGTATTCAAATGGTTCAAATGGCTCTAAGTACTATGGGACTAAACATCTAAGGTCATCAGTCCCATAGACTTAGAACTACTTAAACCTAACTAACCTAAGGACATTACACACATCCATGCCCTAGGCAGGATTCGAATCTGCGACCGTAGCAGCAGCGTGGTTCCGGACTGAAGCGCCTAGAACCTCTCTGCCACAAAGGCAGACTGTTAGCGTATTATCCAGACAACGGTTAGCGCAGCGGGAAGAGTACAGACTAGTAATCCGATGGTCGTGGTGTCGAATCTCTATGCAGAAACATTTTTTTCCTCTTTTACTTTCAATTTTTACTTTACTTACTAGGAAAACAAACCAAAATAATGCTCAATATTTTCTATTTAATAATATGTTAGTAAAAGGCAAGAAAAGAATAGGTCATCCAAAATATGGGATTGCAGATAAATTTCCAGGAAGCGATATTGAGGGATACATAAGAACTTCGTATGTAATATTAGATACAGGGGGTTATAATTAAACTTTCGCTACCTGATCCATTGTAAACGAAACGAAAACTACTTACTGTATGGATACGTAAGTATGCGTGCGACACTATGCGTACCTAATAAGTTGCAAAACGCCACGCATAAAAAAGGTACTTTCCGGTGCTCATACTCCGGATTCTACTAGTGATAAAAAGGTAGGGTCAAGTATTTTGGATAGCACTAGGGCTAGGGACCATTTGTTTACCAAACAGAAGGATCGTCTTATTGTCACTATACTATAGTAAAAGGTCAAATTATGAATATTAGACACTGCCTCCTGCTTCGGGAAATGAAGCAAATCCGTCGGTTCTTTTTGCATTTGATGTGGTCTATGGTGGGCTTGATGGGACATATGGAGGGACCATTAGTTCATGGGTGATTTCTCGGAAAACCACACGAAAATTGTTACTATACGTTCGTCGTCACCAGCAGACCAAAACGCAACTGAGTATTCCAAGACTTCTATGCACAGGAAATGTCTGACATGCTTACGATATATTCCTTAGATCCTGATCTCGAACAGTCTTGAAAATTTTCTTGATATATTTATCCGTTTTCAAGATACAGAGGTTCGAAGTTACCTCACATGTGCACGTAAAATACATACGTAAAATCCTGTGGGAGGCGAAAACGTACTTTATAAAGTGACGTGGCACGGGGACATATGCTGTAAAATGTCTTTGTCATCATCTGGGAGCCCCGTATTGTAGTATTGAAGCATAAGCAAAAATTTTTGCACGTAAAATTCGATTTGAGGTGTAAAATTAGTTTTGCGTTATTTCAGTTTCACATTAGTAAACTATCTAAATTTTACTGATCTGTGTGAGTTACATGACCCACTGCAGCAGTGGAAAGGAGGGAATCAGCGGAAAATCGCTCCTATCGCAGCACGAAGAAATGCGAATATATTCCTGTTTATTTAAAAGACTGACTGAAAAGTGGGATACCAGCTGAACCATTCTACCTTCCAAAACACCTTTAAAAATCTGGTATGCGAACATATTCGCGATTTTTTATGCAGAGGAGAAGAAGACAGGGCAGAGGCTAAGAGAGGGAAAAGTAATAAATACTGGGAGATAGTAGACAATGGTTGAGATACGGAGAGAGTGAAGGAGACCCCCCGAGCGGGGGGGGGGGGGGGGGGGGGACGAATAAAGAGGAAGTAGAAATGGGTGAGAGCCAGTGATAATAAGAGACAGAGTATACGAGAATGACAACGAGCAAGAGAGAGACTGACAGTGAGAAGAGACACCAGCAGTACGAAGGAAGGAATGACAAATCAGCAGTGAGCGAGAGCAACGTACAATAATTGTACTGCACCGAGCGAGGTGGCGCACAGTGGTTAGGCACTGGACTCGCATTCGGGAGGACGACGGTTCAATCCCGCGTCCGGCCATCCTGATTTAGGTTTTCCGTGATTTCCCTAAATCACTCCAGGCAAATGCCGGGATGGTTCCTTTGAAAGGGCACGGCCGACTTCCTTCCCCATCCTTCCCTAATCCGATGAGACCGATGACCACGCTGTCTGGTCTCCTTCCCCAAACCAACCAACCAACCAACCAATAATTGTACTTTGGACTTGTATGGCTATTTGGCTGCAATAAGCTTATTATTTTCGGTAAGGGAGAGCAAGAGGCATACAGTGGCAGTGGGAGAAGATTGTAGTAGTAGGAAAGATCGATGGTGACTGTGGCTGTAACACAGGAGACAATGACAGAGAGACACAGAGATAATGACAAAGAGTGGACTGAATGAGTCAGTGAGAAAGGACAGTTCGGGGTGGATGAGCTAACCGACTTAACAGCGATGGGCTAGTGGGTGTTAGTGAGTTACAGTGAGGAGAGCTTGTGGGAGTTTGAGCTGAGTTACATTTTCAAAAAAGCGCGAGTATGTTCGCATACCAAAATTTTTGGGAAATTTTTTAAAGGTGCTGAGGAAGGTAGACTGAGGCAGCTAGTACCCTATTTTTCAATTAGAGTCTTTTAAATAAACAGAACATATTCGCACTTTTATCCTTCGACGGCAGCATTTTTCTGCTGGTACGAATGGCGTTCGGACCGTGCGCTGCAGGATTTGCGTTGTTAGTACAGTTGGTGTCGAGGCTTGCCGGTAGGCGCCGATAGTGGTACGACAACGTAGAGCAGAAATACAAGAAGCAATGTGCATTATTCTTGCAGGTGTTCATAATGGGCTCGGACAAGGTGAACATGGCTTTACTCGTCAAGGTGTTTTATCAACACAATAGCAATAGTGTAAGTAGTGTAGTAAAAGATCGCTATGTGTAAGAAGCGTGAAGCGCACTTTGAATGTATCCTGGTGGCCAAAAGAGTCACGCGCACTTTGAATAAGAAAGTGCTATCTGACACTGAAATCAACGTAAAAGATTGGGTCGCCACCAACTCCAGCCACACGACAAATAAGAGGTTGCACTGAGTCGGAAAATTACTTAATTTATTCATGAGAAAAACTCACAAAAGAATATTCATTGCAAAGTCACTGATAAAGAATGGGATGTAATTATTAATATGATCCAGGCATTGTTCCCATGAATCAAATATTGAATAAAGTAAAGAGTGCGCGAACACTGTGCATAAGTGCAGCTTGCAGCAACATTCCTGAAAACGAGATCCATTCCAGAGTATTTGTTTTAAATAAAAAAAGGACACTAATTATTGGACCTGTGCACATGGAAACGCTATGGATGGGCTAACAAGGAAAACAACAAGGTAAATGGCGTAGGTAATGGAGACGTAACATCGGTACACTGGATAATATTGGAGGCAAAATTATTTATTCCTTAAAACATTGGAGTAATGCATCTGTAGAACTGCTGTTGCCTGGTAATTAAGTACCATTGCTTGTGAAACGCTATACGTTTCACAACAGATTCGTGTGCCCACGTGGTTCGAGGAGACACACTTTCTACCTGCCGTGGCGAAATTTTAGTAACATCAAGTCACGCAGTCGCGAACAATTAACATTTTACAGAGGACACATTTGAATAGACAACGGATAAAGCGAGAGGGCCAACAAACTCTAACATTAACCCATGTGGATGGTTTCCACCGGACATAAAGTAATGAGACAAAGAAAATTCGCAAAGAAGCAAAAATTACCAAGATTCGGAAAAGATTAGAATGTATACACACGCAGTTGCAGGCACAGAAACATTCTCACTGACCCGAGGGCGCTTCAACATATACAACACCTTTGTGCTACGTTCTTCTTACGGATCAAAGTCAAGTCTGCATTAGGAATCAAACTGAAAGTCTGCATAAGCCTTGCATTCCTTGCTGCGACCAGCAAATCAATCTTTGTAAGATGAAACGCGAGACCGAAAGGTTAAAGCTCCCAGCTTGATATGAGACAACGCGCCACGTGGTTAAGTCAACTCACCTTTGTTCGAAGAGACTTCGGCTGCAGACCCTCGGCGAGCTGGAAGCAGACTGCCTGTCACACACTCCGTCTTCCACGCGACCCCGTGGCCAGGAAAATCCAGAGATGAGGCTTCCGCCACCAACCTAACACCGGTAACTTTCACAAACCTCTTTGCCTACCTGAAAAGTACAAGGGTTGGCCCTTCTGTACGACTACCCCTGATTCTCTGCAGCAGACTAAACCACTGTACGTCAAATTGAGCAACGTTTGTAACCTGGAGCTTAACCATGGAACGCAATTAAGAAGTATTACCATCTCCCATGGAAATTAGAATGCGATTCTTTCAATGGTTTATTCGTCATTTCTCTTCCCCACGGTCTTACAAACTTCCTTCGATCACTCGCATTTCGTGTGGGATCTCTCAAATAGCGAAAGTTTAGTTATAACCACCCTGAATATTTGTTACTTTATAACTTATAATTTGCACATCCTGAGGCGATATTCATCGTAAGAACAGAGGAAGCACTGGTTTTCTTGGCATCTCGTACACATTATAAAGGCCAGTTTTTACAGATACATGGTGGTTTTAAAGTTTCTATAGAAAAAAACTTGTTTTACATTATACAGGTTTCTCTCTCATTGCACAGGGTCGCAGAAATCCTCATGTAAAATATATTTCACTTAATATTGGGAGTGGAATTCATTTAGATGCAGTCTTCTCGGGATGATATTTTTTCTCTTATGATGAGACAAGAACAGTTTGGAAGCTTTTTCATCAAATTCTTTATCGGAGGATAAAAAGAGACGTCGCGGTTTTTCTTAGCCAGTGCATAAGGTCATTTGGAGGAGCGGCTGGAAATCACATCACTACTACGTGATGACAGTTGTTCCTGAAAAATTTTATCGTATAATTGTGGATTTCTTTGTCGATCTGTCGAGTAAAATAAAAGAAAAAAATTGTTCGCCTGCACTTAAAGGCTTTATCACATCATCAGAAAGTTTTTATATAATTTTGTTGTAAGTTTTACATACTTTGATTAAATAATGACGACATTCCAATATTTTTCCTCATAGTCTTCCACCAAATTTTCCTTTGCCTTTCCTTTACATGCTTTTTATAAAAATATTAATAACTACAATACACTGAGCATTATTTCTGTCTATTTGCAGTTTAAGTAACGTAAAAACTGGAAATAAAAAATGTTTCTGTGCAGGGACTCGACCCCACAACCTTCAGATTACCGTTCTGCAACTTTCTGATGCGTCAACCGCTCTCCGGAGACTACCTTCGCATAAAAGGCTGATGCCTCGCCAAACTCGCTCCACAATTAACGTTTTTTTCTAAGCGCTTGGCCACCATGGGCTCCCACTTCTGTCACTTTCATTTGTTGTCAAGCTCTACACATATCATAAATTTGAGCGAAATCGGTGGTGACGAGTAGGAGCGGTTGGCTTGTCGGCGCTAAAGGTCCACAGTTCACAACTTGCATTTTGTATATGGATGATGGAATTCACACAGTGGGATAATAAATTACCACAATAACCAGCTGTGGACATATGCAGATCATCGAGCGATCGTGGAAGCAAGGCACTAGGTTCACTTTAGTATCAACATGTGGCCTGGAATTCTGACTGAATACTCGTTGGAGCATTCACATCACCGGCCAAAGCAACATGCGCTGTTTATCACCAAGTATTCCACTACAAATTATCCGCGGTAACTACGATCTGATTATTGTCTTTGTCCATGGTATCCCCATATTGAGATTGCTCCTTGAGGATAGATTCTGTAGCAGGACTGTGTGTTACATTCATGATTCATTCATACCTCGCGTTATTTCCTTCCCTAGTCTGAGCTTATGCTCCCTTTTTAGTTATGTCGATATCGAAGAGAGTCTTAACTCTAGTCTTAGTTTATTTTCCTTCCTTCGTTAAATTTTTATTGCTGTAAGTTGTATCTTAAATGACACGCTATCAGCGTCTTGAAAAATAAATCCTAATCTTGTTTATGACTATGCACCAAGTTTAATTGCTTCGTAGCGGCATAGCTATTTTTAAACTAATTACTTGGTCGTATTCAATTCAGTTCAGTTCAATCCAATTTACTGCCACCAATTTTAGACGTGTTACGTGGAAACTCAAAACAGGTGGTACATATTCAAGAATCGTCGTGATATTCAGTGTTTCATATATGTATGTAGTAATGAGTTATGAGTTATGTTAACAGCAGCCACTGGTAATATTAATGTAGAAATAAACAGTGTGTAGAAAGTAATAATCAATTAAAAAGATAAAATAATAAGAATTAACTTAAATTCCAGGCGAATAATTTCCACCTTTTATTACCAGATATGTTACTGACAGCCTTGGAAGAACTAGCGGTTTGCCGATTAACTATAGCTCTACCTACTAATATCAAAAAAGTTTCCGCTTGAGAGCGCTTCTGCAGCGTATGTGCCTCCGATGCGTCCAAACAGGAAAAACGCGCTGTTATTCTTTTCTTGGCTGCCAAAGGACTAACACTGGTAGGCATCCATCAGATAATTAAGAGTATGGGACAGCATGTCTGGCAAAAACCACCGTTGTGCAATAGTGTACCAAGTCCTGTGCTGGTCGCGATTCGGCACAAGACGCCATTCGATCTGGGAGGCCAGCCTCATCCATTACGGATGATGTCAACTCAAGTGAGTACGTACCAGGCAGGCAGAATCCTCCTTTTCGTTCGATGATGAAGTTGTATTCTAGTAGAGTTGGAGAGCCTCTGCAATGCTGTTCGAGTTTTGGGGGAATACCAAGAGGGCTGAGGTGTGAATGGGAATTTGAATTGGGAAGGAAGGCGTGCTAGGGTAGTCGGTGCAGTTGTGCAAAGCCAGTGTGCCAGGTTGGCGTAGTGGTTAGCGCATCTGCCTAGTGAGTAGGAGACCCAGGTCCGAATCCCAGCCTCGGTACAAATTTTCATTCATCCTTTCAGTCTACATATATATATCACAGATGTTCGATCCTTGAAAAAGTCTCTGGAACCATATAGTTTCATTCGATCTAGTGAGAGACACTCGAGCACCCACCGTATAATCCTAACTTCTCCCAAAACATTCATCGCACTCTCAGTCCCTTAAAAAAGACCTTGAAAGATCAACCGTTCCTGTCAGACGAGGATGTGCTGTAGGCTGTCACGGACTTCTTCACAAAGCAGGATACGGTGTTTTACCAAATGGGTATCTACAACAAAGTGTGCCGGTGGGACTATTGTCTCAGTGCTCACTGCGATTTTGTCTGGTTGACATACCAATTCTGGACTGTATGGCCTTCGAACATAAACTTTTTGATCGCCTCTCATACACTCTAAGGCAAAAAAAAAAAAAAAGGTAAGACGCATCGTGAAGGAATTATCCGAATGGGACGAAAATTGGTAGATATGATTACATGTACAGATAGACAAACAATTTCAAAAAAAAAGTAGGATGATGTATTGCGTGACATTGATTGACAGAGTTGTTAGATGTCGTCCTGAGGGGTATCAAGTCAAATTCTGTCCAATTGGCGCGTTAGATCGTCAAAATCCCAAGATGATCGGAGGGCCCTGCTCAAAATGCTTCAAAAGTTCTCAGTTGGGGGGAGATCTGGTTACTTTGCTGGCCAAGGTAGGGTTTGGCAAGCACGAGGATAAGTAGTAGAAACCCTCACCTTGTGCTGGCGGGCATTATCTTGCTGAAATGTAACCCCAGGATGGCTTGCCATCAAGAGAATCAAACGTGGCGTAGAATATCGTCGACGTACCGCTATGCTGTAAAGGCACCACGGATGACAACCAAAGGGGTCCTGCTATGAAATGAAACGGCACCCCAAATCATCACTGCTGGCTGTCGGGCTGTCTGCCGGGCGACAGTCAGGTTGGTATCCCACCGCTGTTCGGGGCGTTTTCAGACGAATCTTCGGTGGTCATCAGGGCTCAGTTCGAAGCAGGACTCAACACTGAAGACAATTATACTCCAGTCAACGAGAATCCATGCCGAATATGCCCGACACTACAAACTGACTTCCTGGTGTACAGCGGTCAATGGTAGTCTGCACAAGGGGTACCGTGAGCTCAATCGCCTTTCTGTGAGCCGCCTGTTAATGGTTCTCGTGGTCACTGAAGCACCAGTTGCACCTCGGATCGATGATAATGATGAATCGGGGGCTCTGAGTATCTCTCTGATGATTGATCGGTTCTGACGTTCCGACATCTCTCTCAGTCGACCGCTTCGTTCTTGTCACTGTGTTCGGCCATGGTTCATCCTTTCCTACCAACATCGTCGAAGAGTGGCATCACTCCTACTGAAATGTCGAGCGATTCGCCGATTACTCCAACTGATTTCTTCGAGCCCAGCTACACGTTCTCTCTCAAATGCTGACATATGCGTATCTTGTTCACGCGTCTGTCTGCGAGGCACAGTTACTGTCCGCGTACTCGGAATGAAACTCGTAACGAGTTTTTCCCTGATATCGACATGTTCCCTCTTTACTATTCTTTCGAGCTTCGCGGTGAAATTGAGCTGCAGTGCCACACATTCATCCATCGGCCGCCAAAGTTTACATTTTTGCATTTTCTATCGATAACTGTATGAGTATAAATTTGTGACCAATTTGCATAACTCCTTTGTGATGCGTCGGTTTTTGTCTTAGAATGTTTATGTATTTAAAAGTTTCTCTTAATTACATTTAGATTTACACGAAACGAATTCGCAGTTGCGAAAACGAAAAACCTTCAGCAGCATAAGGAAATGACGACCATGAAAACTTGTGCCGGACCGGAACTCTAACCCGAATTTCCTGCTTTAAGCGAGTGGCCGCCTTAACCGTTTGGCTATCCGTGCACGACTCACGGTCAGACTCAAACTTCCACATGTCGTCGTTCCTGCGTCACAACCTCTACTCGTACACATATAATGTAATTTCCGTACAGGGAGGACTTTTTAACTGAAAGACGCTGTCTGGTATCGTGGGATACGCATACGTCTCCGAAGGAACATTACATCGTTCTTCTTAACAACACAGGCACTAAAATATCCTATTATATTTATATTTGCCTATCGTTATCAATAGTGGAGTAAACGCTTCTTATGACTGTTGACATTATTTTGATATTCGGAGTGTCTACTTAATCTTATAAGTGAAAGTTGAGCAAAATCCCCAAGACTGGTAAGGTTTTACAGAAGTTCGAAATATAGTGCGTGCTTCAATGCGAGATGCTTTTAATAATTTCCATAACGAAACGCTGTCTCGAAATCTGGCAGAAAGCCCAAAGAGATTCAGGTCGTACATTAAACACACAAGTTGCAAGACGCTATCAATACATTCACTGCGCGATAACAACGGTGAAGTCACTGATGACACTGCCACTAAAGCAGAGTTATTAAACACGGTTTTCCGAAACTCCTTCACCAAAGATGACGAAGTAAATATTCCTGAATTCCTATCAAAATCAACAACCAAGATGAGAAACAAAGAACTAGATACCCTCGCTGTCACAAAGCAGCTTAAATCACTTAATAAAGGCAAGGCTTCCTGTCCAGTTTGTATACCAGTCAGGTTCCTCTCAGAGTATGCTGATACAATAGCTCCATATTTAGCATTTATATACAATCGCTCGCTCACAGAAATATCCGTACCTAAAGACTGTTAAATTGCTCAAGTCACACTAATACTCAAAAAGGGAAGTAGGAATAATCCGCTGAATTACAGGCCCATATCACTAACGTCGATTTGCAGCAGGGTTCTGGAACATATACTGTATTATGAAGTACCTCGAACAAAACGATTTATTAACACATAGTCCGCACGGATTCAGAAAACATGGTTCTTGTGAAACACAACTAGCTCTTTATACTCATGAAGTAGTGAGTACTGTCGACAGGGAATGTCAGATTGATTCCATATTTTTAGATTTCCAGAAGCCTTTCCACTCTGTTCCTCACAAGAGTCTTCTAACCAAACTGCGTGCCTATGGAATATCGCTTCAGTTGTGCGACTGGATTCGTGATTTCCTGTCAGAAAGGTCACAGTTCGTAGTAATAGATGGAAAGCCATCGAGTAAAACAGAAGTAATATCCAGCGTTCCCCAAGGAATTATTATAGGCCCTCTACTGTTCCTGATCTATATTAACGATATAGGAGACAATCTTAGTAGCCGTCTTAAATTGTTTGCTGATGATGCTGTCATTTACCGTCTTGTAAAGTCATCATGTGACCAAAACGAATTACAAAATGATTTAGATAAGATATCTGTATGGTGCGAAAAGTGGCAATTTGACCCTGAATAAAGAAAAGTGTGAAGTTATTTTCATGAGTATTAAAAGAAATTATTAAATTTCGATTACGCGAGAAGTCACACAAATCTGAAAGCTATAAATTCGCCTAAATACTTAGGATTTACAATTACAAATAACCTAAATTGGAACGATCACATAGATAATGTCATGGGTAGAGCAAACCAAAGACTGCGATTCATTGGCAGAACACTTAGAAGGTGCAACAGGTCTACTAAAGAGATTGCTTAACCACACTTGTTCACACTATTCAGGAGTATTGCTGCGCAGTGTGGGATCCGCACCAGGTGGGACTGATGGATGATATCGAAGGAGCACAAAGAAGGGCGGCTCGTTTTGTATTATCGCGAAATAGGGGAGATAGTGCCACAGACATGATACGTGAGTTGGAGTGGCAATCATTAAATCAAAGGCGTTATTCGTTGCGACAGGATATTCTCATGAAATTTCAATCACCAGTTTTCTCCTCCGATTGCGAAAACATTCTGTTGGCACCCACCTTACATAGGGAGAAATGATCATCACGATAAAATAAGAGAAATCAGGGCTCGCACAGAAAAATTTAAGCCCTCGTTTTTCCCGCGGACCGTTCGAGTGTGGAACGGTAGAGAGACAGCTTGAAGGTGGTTCATTGAACCCTCTGCCAGGCACTTTATTGTGAATAGCAGAGTAATCACGTGGATATAGATGTAAATGTAGATGTAGATGAGCTGTTGCCTTTTAGATATTCGATGTGCATCCATAAGTTTTAGTCTCTTGGAATTGTTTACAGCTTGCACCATTAAAATCTGCAGTCTCTCTCTACCTGAAAAGGTGGAAACTGAAACTGACATGATCAACGGAACCTTCCTCTACACATTCACAGACTGATGTGTTATTACATCCCACTCGATGCAGATACTTGGGATATATACCGTGGACCTCTTAATAGGAACACCAATACATCAACCCTGAGCAGTTTCAGCATGTCCCCAATGCTTGGGAAGATGGTGATACCCGCCTTGTAGTGCTTCTAGTGTCCCAGTCAGACTGCCATTCATCTAACTTCCAGGCTCGTGACTTCGTCGAAGGGAAAGCGATGGTCTGACCATCCACAATTTAAACAGCCCTTGTGAGGTGGAACTTCCTGTTAGAGCTTAGAAAGTCTCTTAATAGCCACTCAGGTAATTTCTGGTGTCATAATTTCCCTCTCAGAATGTCGCTGTATTCAGTCAATCTCAATGCTTTCAGATAGAATGACCATATCACACCGTCTGTTAACTTATTTGGTCACTGTCAGCGTTTGCATTAGCTTTCATGCTACGCTAGTCAGCAATTCAATACCTTAAGTTCTTTTTATCGAATAATGTGGCATTCCAGGTGCCTGTGCGGCAGTTTTCGTACTTGGTTATGGACTGATCCCAAGTTCGTCTCAATTATTCAAAACACAGTCCGTTTCACGTGAAAACTCTAATACTATTTTCACACGTTCTGTCAGCCGGCGGTGGAATGCAGCAAACTAAACGGGTCGAAGAAGTGCATCAGTACAGTGTAGTCCCCAGTAGGGTAAGGTGATGTATTTTCGTATGGTAGCGTAATTCTGGATAGGTGGATATTTGCTCCCTGGACAGTGCTGTCGATACGAAAACTAGCTGAACTAATTGGGCTTCTGCCAAGAGCATCAGTCGCTTTCCGTGCTCTCAGGTGATTTTTTTCTTAATATCAACATTTGAATATAATATTTTGTAGGTATAATGTAAGCATCACAACTACATGGTAAGTAGTTTGATATTTTAGTCTTATTTATTACTAAGATGTCATATTTAATGAAATTTGCGACTAGCTTTTAAATGAAATGAGTCATTACATGTTTAGGTAGTTCAGCTATGTTTGTCATGTGGTACAGGTACCTGTTTCCGAATACCACTAGGGGGCCTAATTTTTATCATCTGGCAAATGGGCCCTTTATACATTTCGCTTTTCATTTCTTCTCAGGAAATGGCTGGGAAGGAAAGAAAGTGCTGGGCAGAGGAACATATGAGGAAGGTAGTGAAAGCTATCAGAAATAAAGAAATGGGGCTCCTAAAGGCGTCCAAAGTGTTTTAAGTGCCAAAATCTACACTCTTAGATTATGTAAAACAGGAAACTTGGAAGAGAAACTGGGCTCTAGGACAGGCAGAGAATGTGCTTTAGGAAATGATCTTGAGAATGAAGTTTTCAAATATTGCTACGTTGTGGACGAGAGATTTTATGGGCTACAGAGGAGAGATATTCGAAGTTTAGCGTATCAGCTAGCTGTCCGAAATAATATTAAACGTACTTGTGCTCTAAAAAAGCACATTGCTGGTAAAAATGGCTATGTGACTTTTTAAAAGGCATTAAGTGTATTATTTTAAAAAATCTGATCTTATCTCAATAGCCAGAGCAAAGGGTTCGCCAAAGGAAAAGTTTCTGCATTTTTCGATATTTTGCAACGTTGACCCTAAAAGGTTTACAATAAGGATGAAGCTGGAGTACGTTTAGTTCAGGGAACTTGGTCTGAAGTACTGAGTGTGAAAGGTAAAAAGCAGGTTGCAAGACTATCTTCAGCAGAGAGAAGCTCCTTGATTACAGTTTTTACCTGTATAAATGCTATAGGGACATTTATTCCACCCCTTAACGTATTTCAGCGAGTGAGGATGAAGCCAGAACTTTTAAAGGCACATCACCAGGGACAGTAGCGACATGCCACCCATCTGGATGGATACAGGCTCATATCTTCGCACAATGGCTGCAGCATTTTATTGGAATTGTGAAACCATCCTGCAAGGACCCAGTTGTGCTAATTTTAGATGTCCACTACCTGTATACGAGAAATCAGGTTGTTATTTAGTTGGGAAAAAAGCTTGGAGTAATACTTGCATGCATGCCACCCCATAGCACCCATAAGCCACAGGCACTCGATGTCAGCTTCAGGGGGCCATTCAAAAGTGTTTGCACACAAAAAATTGATCTCTGCTTGACAACCATCCATTTCAAGTATGTGTGTGTGTGTGTGTGTGTGTGTGTGTGTGTGTGTGTGTTTGTGTGTGTGTGTGTGTGTGTGTGTGTGTGTGTGTGTATGTGTGTGTGAGTGTGTGTGTGTGTGTGTGTTTGTGTGTATGTGTGTGCTACGAATATGGATAAAGTTAGGAAAACTGTTACTATGAAATGACACTCATGCACTCACTCGCACCTCACTCGCAATCAGTCACACTATCACTCTATCGAACTGTCCCTCAATATAACGGAGAAAAGGTGAAAGGTGCTATACCTGGTATTAAAACGGAAGTAAAACCACAGAAGAGCAGAAAGGAAAGAAAAAGTTGAGCCAGTCACCCTGTTATCACGTTAAAAACATGTCCCAAAAATTTCCGGAAACCAGCTGGACAAGTCGTAAAACCGTAAAACTCTAACGAAATTCGTCTGAACGTTACTTAAAATCGAGGGCAGATCTGTCGGCAAATTTGCCGCTGCTCGCTGGTGGGAAAATACAACACAGTCTAATAAAATGGTTCGCGCAGTGATCCTCATCCCATAATCACCACACACTAGAGGGTCTTCTCGCCGGAGGAAGAAGTCGCGCGTCACAGAGCTGTGGCCTATGCGAAGACGAGTAAGGAGAACCTTGTCTCGCCGACTTGGCTGGAACGAGGTACGCCACGGCCGCGTTAAGGGCTTTAGTAGACGGAGCTTATTGTCTGTCACTTCTAGCCATTCATCTTCCCATCGACTCAAGACTATATAGCTATCTCAACATCGAGACTAGAGCATGGAGGAGGTTGGCGCACTGAACGAGTTGGGGATCAAGGCACTCCTCTTTGGCTGCTGTGTCTGCTCTATCGTTTCCCTCAATATCCACATGCCCTGGCACCCAGCAAAAGGACACAGCCCCCTTCCTAGCCGTTGTAGCCGGAGGAGGGTGTCCTGGTTGTCATGAACTTCTTTATCAGCTGGCATCCATTTCAAGCTGTGTGACTATAGTTGAAGATGAGAAAATATTTGTGTAAGCTTATGCACAAGCCGCAAATAAGCAAACAGCTATAAATGGTTTCAAGAAGTGTGGAATAATTCTATTCAATCCAAACGTTCTTGATGGTGGAGACTTCCTCCCACAGGAAACGAGTACAGTCTAAAAAACAGATGAAGGTGACTACTGCGAAGATATAGAAAATTATTCTACAGTCACTGTTTCACCATTTCAAATGCGCCCATCGCCAGTCTTAACTCTCTTTTGCAACTTGCTGCGAAAAATCCTCAGCCTTCAGCTCAAGATAAGCTAAAATGCATGAGACCAATTTTAGAACAACTAGGAAATCTTCAAAAAGGGGAAACATCAAAGCACCAAAGCACCCAAAAGGCCAGCCAGAAGTACTCAAAGGTGGCTAAAATGAGTAGGTGACAAAGAAAATCGATATGATAGTTATCATCTGCTGAGGAGTCATAATGTTCTATTTCCCTTGTCTCAGCAGATGAAGAAGATAGCGTAGATGAGGAATGCAACTGCTGTTCTGTGCCATACTGGAAAGATAAACCCGGAGAAGATTGGATAAGGCGCTCAGAATGTTTACGCTGGGTACGTGAAGTGTGTACTGGGACTGAGAAACATGACTGGAAGACGTACAAATGTGAGAACTGCAAATGGCACATTGCGTCAATGTAATTATAATTATATCATTATTGTAATCAAATTGGAATATCTCAACAATACTTTTTATATTTTTTGTGATAAAACAATATTCCTATAGATATGCAATCTTGAATTTTCCTTCGGAAATAACCCCACCCGAAATTAGGAACCACAACTATCTGATATTGCACACCCTTTTAGTACATTCTCAAAAATTCACAAGTTTCATTGACATAAATTATGAAATGTAATCGGTTGATTTTCCCTATAAAAGGTTGTATATAACAAAAACCTATTATGTATTACGTAAGTTACTCATTTTCGGGAACTGTCAGCTGATTTTTGACCAACCTTGTCCTTAGATTTCCTTAGCTATCCGAAAATAGGAAACTTTTCTCTAATCTGTCTAACACACTTGTGAGATAAAATGGAGTTGTGGTAGCAGTCGTAAAAAAAGTAACGCACGTAAGAATACAATATCGAAGTTCAGGGGGCCCTCTACGTGGTAACCATTAATCTTTGGAAGGTCTCTGTTAGATTTCTTTCATGCTATTTTGCTCGATTCATTGTCGTTTACGTCATAAATTTGCACCTCTAAATTTACTGTGGTATTTCTAAATCGATCTGGGAGGAGACTGAGCAGTGGCATATGTTATATTGACATATAAACACGAACAACTTGTCATGCAACACTTTCAAACACATTTCTATATGTAATTCTTATCATACAGTATTTCCTATGAAACCCACACCCGCCTTCTTTACGTGGGTTATATGATGTCTTAAGATATTGTCATCTCCTTCCCATCTGGTGTGAAAGGATGAATGAGTGAGTATTTGTATTGCATGTTCGGTGGTTGCAGAGTAGTTCTGTCTGCTAGAGAACTGTAGGACCAACGTCTGATTTGGTAGATACGATTTCTAAGGCAGAGAGGTTTGCCACCTTGGTGTGGTTCTGTCCGTCCCTTGTCAGGTTGGTAGAGGAAGCTACCTCTCTGGTCACTTCCTATAGTATCTGTGGGACACCCTCGGACGGGCCCCACGCTATTCGGTCTGCAGGAAGTCTCGTAAGTGATAACATGTCCGGGTAAGCCCGTGTTTGGTGAGTCCGAAGGACAATGAAATTCTTAAGTTTTCAGCCTAACTGAAATACTAATTACTTATCTTACAGATATACATCGAAAATGTTTTATATATTATTTTAAATCAGGATGCAGTGCGATTTTAGTGTTGATTTCAGAGTGTATTGCGGTAGTTTCTTTGTTTCCACTCCAATAAAGGAAAGTGGAAGCACTTTGTCAGAAGGCGTAATTCTGACTAAAATCATCGCGCTTTAATGTGAATGTGCGAATAAGCGTTTTCTATTGTAGAAAGTCTTGAAATTAATAATTTCTCTTTGTGTTCAACCCACGTGGTGTGTGCTTTGTAGT
The DNA here is from genome assembly GCF_021461395.2 of Schistocerca americana. Lineage (NCBI taxonomy): Eukaryota > Metazoa > Arthropoda > Insecta > Orthoptera > Acrididae > Schistocerca > Schistocerca americana. Next base: position 650,937,402 of record NC_060130.1, on the reverse strand, counting down.
AGCAGTACAAAGTGCTGGTAAAATTGTTTGAGCCATCAGTTCAATGCTATGTCGTTATTAACGCAATTGGGAAGTTTCGTTTGTAACTAATGTGTTTGGATTTGATTTCGTCATTAAAATCGTTGTGGTATTCCACATGTTCTGTAAATGTACATGTGCACGTGGAACATGTGCTAATAACAAAACTAGCCCTCAGCTACTCTTTTACATAATATTTCGCGTATTTACACTTAAGTAATCGTTATCCCGAGCAGTTTTCCTATTTCACAATTTCTAGAAAGATTTTTACAGAGCATTTTGGTAAGATTGTGGATATATCGAAACACGTGATCTTTGTCTAAGCTCTCAATACCAGTCTGTGGTTATCTAATGGGAACACGACTACGCCAGGAGTGGAATTTCTTTGCTTAAATAGAATGTATTGTTGATGGTTGTTTCTTTTTTGTGTACCCTTGAACTAGTTTTGTGTGCTTGTTTGAATGCGGTATCCCAACCTGTTTCCTATTCTTTGTTTCCTATTCTTTGAAAATCACGTTTTATGCTAATTGAACCCACTCTGAGTAATGCTTTTCGTAATTAATTGGCAACAGTAAATAAGGCACCAGCTTTGAGGCAGACTTAGCGTGTGTTATACGTTTTATGGAACATTGATGAATTTTAAAATAAATATCAAAGTTTAAACTTGCTTTATTTTTCTTTAATTTAATTTTCCCCATCATCTAATTACTTAAAATAATAAAATTATAAAAAAAGTGAGCTGATAGTGTGGGTGACTATTCCATAGATTTAAAAATTCATAACAGTAGTAAAAACTTGTCAGTCAACCACGCATACCTTCCACCCTAGGTTCGGAAGGTTTAAAAACGCTAGGCTCATTATATCTTTCATGAAAGAAGAAGATGCCGAAACAAGATTTTCAGTGTTTGTGTGTAATGGAGCGAGTACGTGACAGTGTGACTAATACTCGTAATTTCTTAAAGTTATTTTAATCTACCGAAGTACTGTTCTAATAGCATTTGAGACCTTTTTAAAACAGGAATGACTGTAATGTTTGCGTTAGAAGTCATAAAAGAGCCTGGAAATTGTTTGGAGTCCAGTGTTACCAACGCAGCACACAACAGGTTTCTTTGTTTTTCATGGTTGATCAAGGCATAAGGCCGTATCTTACATAGAAACTGATATTTCTCAAATTTTATTCATTTTGACACACTTATTAGGGGAGGTTTTACATTTAAGCTTAGAACTATTGGGACAGAAACAGTAAAAAGGGGAAAGATTTAACTGAAGAAAACATAATATATATTTGTATGTGAGGAATAGAACAGCGGGGAAAACTGAAAGGAAGGTAGATTTAGACTATGAACCACAGTGTCAATGAAAATGAGATAGAAGAGGGACTTAGGGAAGTGGAGAAAACAAGTAATGAAGAGAGAAGGAAAAATAATCTGACGTGACTGACTGAGAAACGAAAAGGAAAAAGAAGCATAATAGGAAGGAGAAGTGAGCATTGACAGAGATAAATGGCCATACGTTTTAATTTCTGAGGTCGTACTTACCAGGAAGACAAAAGGAAGTGTTTTAGATTTTTCTTAAATGCAACAGAGTAGAGAATTAGGCATAGAGGACAGGGTAGCTTGTTCGCCGTATGGACAGCGGCAACCGATGGAGTTTGAGGAAGTTTCTGTTTTATGAATGGGTACAATTAGGATCCAAAATAAATGTGACCTTGTGTAGCTATTATGATGAGATGACAGGTACTTAATCTGCCATGCGAAATGCTGATGGGTGAGTGCAGTTCTCAGAACCGAAGAAATAGATGTAACGTATGATGGCCACGTAATGTAACTGGTCACAATAGTTACAACTGTGTATCTCCAGAAGACAGATGTTAGAGACGTAACACACAAAAGCATTCTTAGCTGGGTTCACTTCCATTTCCACACAAACTTCGCACAAGATCACTTGGAACGATGATTTGACTCTAATATTGTGAGCATTTTCTCGTAGGAGTAGTTATTGCGAAAAGATTTGATAGGAAACTTTAGCAAGCATTTTAATACTGTATTCTTTTTTCCCACTGAGAGATTAATATTACTCTTCTCACTGTCTTAGGCTGAGTCACCATGTAAGAGGTTCCTGCTTATAATTATTCCTATGATTTTTCTATGATTTATACAAAATTCGACGATTTTTCAATCTAGTTCTAGAACAAACGGTCACTTTAATTTAATGGAGAATTTCTTTAATGACATATTTAATTCGCTGGCCACATAATATCTGAGTATGATAACGGTTCTTATAAAATGCAATGGATAACTATTTCATTTACATCGTTTAATCAAAGGATCAGAATACCTCACCCAGCTTTACTTGTAGAAATTTTATCTTACTACTTCATGAGCTCGCTAAGGATGGGACAGAATTTGAAATACAGTGTGTCTCACCTAACTCTGCCACCTCAAATATCTCTGGGACAACAACAGATATTCAAAAACTGTTTTCACCACCATGAACGTACGGCTGTGGCTTAGGAAACCAAATACCATGCGAAATTTTAAAACGTAAACAATTACTATTATCAATAAACTTGTGTAATGTTAAACAGACACCCCCTATTATGTCGTATGCAATCAATAGCATGAAAAATCACAAAAATCATGGCGTTGGTTGCATCGGAATACGCCAATTACATCCCGAGAAATTGCGAAGCGAATTTGACGCTCGAAATAAACGAAGCGCACAGCTAGTGCACGTCCTGAGGCTCAAGCGTGCACCTCACCCTGCCGGTGATTGACGTACTGCGTCAGTGGAGTGTTAATGTATGGTGTGGTATTGTATGACAGCACAACATTGACTCATATTTCATTGATTGCACTCATACAGGGGGATAGTTTAGCCCCTTCTTGAGCTGTACCATACTTGAACCGGTCCACCTCTTATAATGTGTCAAATAATGCGGTATCAGAATGATGAATGTCCTGCGCATAATGTTTATTGTTGTGAAATGACAACTAGAGGTACAATTAGTGATAACACACTTAGTTTCACGTTTCTAAACCTCATAAGTTCTGAAATATGTGGCTTGTAAAGGATAGCAACGGCGTCAGTTTCTGACGTAATGCATGGTATGTAGTACTGTGCTCAGAGCAGGTGTTGCCTGCACTGGCGCCTGTATCCTAACGTGAAGATACCAATATCACCACGGCAAGCTCTACCTTCATTGTACAAGTGTCTCCTAATCTGGTCTGCTGAACTGCTCTCATACTGTAACGTAATGCACATACGTTGCCACATTAAAACCTGTTTTGTTGTGACTTGTTACATTTGCCGTCATCTACTCGATATGCCGGCCTTCAGTAATGAAGAAAAACAAGATATTATTTTAATTAATGACGAATGTCACATAAATGCAACCGCAACTGTGACACTGTATGCTGAACGCTACCCAGATCGGCGGTGTCTGTAACGTCGAACCACTGGCAAAATCTGCAAGACACTCACGGAAACAGGAAGCTGGGCTTCCACAAAACGTCGACGTACAACGCCAGCGTCTGACAACGGAAACGAAATTGCTGTTCTGGCTGCTGTAGCGCACAGCACGAGGTGTAGGAATAAGCCACAGTTGTGTGTGCAGAATCTTGTACCGGCATCGGTTTCATCCGTTCCATATTTCACTGCACCAAGAACTGTACGGGAATGACTTTGAATCCCGCATAGCATTCTGTCGTTTTGAACTTTAGCAGTTGCAAGGTAATCCAGTATTCCTAAGCAATACGTTGTTTACGGACAAGGCTTCATTTACAAATCATGGTATTGCGAATCTGCGGAACATGCACTACTGGTCCGTGCAAAATCCCCACTGAATTAGCCAAGTTGCTCATCAACGACAGTGGAGTGTCAGTGTTTGATGCGGTATCGTTGCTAACTGTATTGTAGATCCCTATTTTTACCGTGGAACCAGCAATATGCATCATTTCTTCAACACATACTAGCGCTCCTCATGGAGGATCTGGGATTGGAAACTCGTCTATCATTGTGGTTCCAACATGATGTATGTCCCGCACACTGTGCAAAAGTTGCCAGAGACGTTCTAGATGCGACATTTTCAAATAGGTGTATGGGGCGGGGTGGTACTGTGCGATGGCCAGCACGGTTCCCCGACTTGACGCCATTAAACTTCTCTCTCTGGGGCGCAGTGAGAGACAGAGTGTATCAAGAACTCCCAACGACAGTAGAGGATATGCAACATCATATTACCGCGGCGTGTGCAGCAATATGTGTAGAAACTCTATCATCTGTGCAACACTCTCTCATTACCTGTCTGCAAACGTCTATTGATGCAAACGGAGGGCACTTCGAACATATGTTGACGTGACACAGTTTCATTGGTCAAGATGTGGGTGTATTTTCTATGCTGGAAGTAATGCACAACAATACAGTTTCTGTGGGCGACAGGGCACCTGTAAATGTGTTTAGCAAAGTGAATTCAAGGGTGTTATCTCTAATTGTAGCTCTAGTTGTCATTTCGCTAGAATAAACATACATATACAATTTGAAAAACGTAACTTTGCGTTGGAAGTGTTACTTTTTTATTTTTGTGGATTGTGCATACCTTCCCATTGTGTGAGTCCCTGACACAGGGAGCGTGAGGTGGACGCTTGAGTCTCGTAGTCACATTCCGCGGATCTACTTTACACATTGAGGAAATCTAACTATACTAATTGTACGAGAGAATGAAGTTTCTTTGTACCACAACAAACGTGATAGGCAACTCGCACACAAAGTATTCCCTACCAAAACTGTAAAAATAATGGTAAATCCAGATACGAAATTTCTCCTGCCATAATTACCATAATTTCCCCCTAATATCCAAAAGGCTGAAATAAGGATGGTTTAATATTGCACACTATGTGCATTCGAACACGTCTATCTACAGAGTGTCAGAAGCAGTTCCAGCTGCAGAACGCCGTATCGGCCTTTCAGTAATTGCCTTCCGAATTTCACCGGAGAGGGGGTAATCAGAGATGACCACTGTCCGCCCTGCCACCTCTGCTGTGTGCTTCTTCAGATACGTGACCTACAGCAGCACTGAACCTTTCTGCCTTTCCGCTGAAGCTGCCACAATCGGCTCAACTGCACTTGTAGACAGCACATACCGGTTAGTATTATGAAAACTCACATTCACTCATTCCAGTCACTCACAGCGTATTAAATAATTGGGCAACAATATGGGAAAGGCACAGGTGTACAAATATCAAAGAAAATATTGAGAATAAAACGACTCTTTTCTTTCTTAGAGGCGTCCTATCTCCGCCATCAAATGTCGAGGGGCAGTGCAAAATAAACGATTTTCAATAGCAGAAAAAATACATTAGATGGATCTGACGATTCCATTTTGCCATAGCCCACAAATGCTATTAATAAATGACACATCGTTTGATTTTAAAGAGCCATAGCTGACTCAGTATCTCAGTAGACAAGAGAATATGAATATTAATCAACAGTCAAGTACTCGCCATTTCAATCACATCGGCCTAAAAGCATACTTTCTCACTAACCGTCCATCCTACGTAAGAATAAATTTTCTACCCACCTGCAAATACGCCTCAAGAATCCGTCGTGTCATTTCTCCTATAGATCGGACATAAAACCGATGTATCAAAACCATCCTTTCCTGTCTACTTTCTCAAATGTGTCGACGACACTGGCTTCATTGCCACCCGTCTTAAAATTCATCCCAAATATCCTTACAGCTCCATCTCCGCTACATCTCCTGGTGTAACCAGTGGCACCTACCCGTTAAACCTGCATAAACGTAGATAGTAATCTCAGGAAAAACCACCCTAGCATTCCGTCCCAGAGACCACTACTTAGAATCGACAGCCGTGACACCTACTAACATTGCAGACGAAATTCTACACTGGAATACAATGAGATGACGAAAGTAATAGGATAGCAAGATGCGTATATACAGATGGCGGTAGAATCGCGTACACAAAGTGCAAAAGGGCAGTGCATTGACGGAGGTGTCATTTCTACTCAGGTGATTCCTGTGAACAGGTTTTGGACGTGATTATGGCCACACGAAGGGAAACAACAGACTATGAATGTAGACTAGTTGGAACTAGACGCCTGGGACATTCCATTTCTGAAATCGTTAGGAAATTCAGTATTCCGAGATCTAAAGTGTCAATGCCTGAATTTCAGGCATTACCTCTCATTAGCCGCGCGGGGTAGCCGCGCAGTCTGATGCGCCTTGCCACGGTACACGTAGCTCCCCCCGTCGGAGGATCGAGTCCTGCCTCGGGCATGGGTGTGTGTGTCGTCCTTAGCGTAAGTTAGATTAAGTAGTGTGTAAGCCTAGGGTACCGATGACCTCAGCAATTTGGTCCCATAAGACCTTACCACAAATTTCCATTCCGATGACCTCAGCAGTTTGGTCCCATAGGAACTTACCACACATTTCCAAATTTTACCTCTCAGTACAGACAATGCAGTGGCCGACGGCTTTTACATAACGACCGAGAGCAGCGGCGTTTTCGTAAACGTGAAATAACCGTAGAAATGAATGTGGGACGTACGACGAACGTACTCGTTATGATAGGGCGGCGAAATGTGGCGTTAATGCCCTGTGGCTGCAGACGACCAACGCGAGTGCCTTAGCTGATTGCACGACATCGCCTGCAGCGTCTATCCTGGACTCGTGAGCATATCGATTGGACTCTAGACGACAGGAAAACGTGGCCTGGTAAGAAGAGTCCCGATTTCAGTTCATAAGAGCTGATGGTACGGTTCACGTGTGATGGACCCAAGTTGTAAACAAGGCACTGTGCAAGCTGGTGTTCACTCCGTAATGGCGTGGGCTCTGATTACATGAATGGATTGGGTCCTCTGATCCAAGTGAATTGGTCATTGACTAGAAATGGTTGTGTTCGGCTATTTGGAGACCATTTGTACATGGAAGACATTTGAAGCCATTCATGGGCTTCATTTTCACAAAGAACTATGTCATGTCACAAGGCCACAACAGTTCGCGATCGGTCTGAAGAACATTCTTGACAATTCGAGCGAAGGATTTGGCCACCAAGATCGCCCGACATGAGTCACATTGAAAATTTATTGGACATAATTGAGATGTCAGTTCGTGCACAAAATCCTGCACCGGAAACACTTTCGCAATTATCGATGGTTATAGAAGCAGTATGGCTCAGTATTTCTGCAGGGGACTTCTAACGACTTGTTGAGTCCATGCCACGTCGAGTTGATGCATTAAACAGGGCAAAAGGACACGATATTAGGAGATGCCCCATCAATTTTGCCACCTCAGTGTAATGCTGCCACCCAGCAGAACAGGTTGACTAAATATCACGAGAATCATCCATACATACAAGATTATCATTTAGCCGATCCGCACCTATGCGAATGTATCTCATACCTCTGCTCTTCTTCTCTCATTTGTGCCCTGCACCAACTAATATGCACGTAAAAAGCATATATCTGTCCGATACCGTTTAGTCGAATCCTAACACACTATTTTTATTACCGTCCCTGAGAACGCTGAGGTGGTAGCTGCCCTCAGTCATTATATCTCACCTCCCAGACTGTGAAATCCACAAGATGTTCCCTTCCTATTGCGCATAATCCGTCCTATCCCTTTCACCCCCAAATCAAAGCTCAAACCCCTTTCTTTCCCTGCTTAACTACAATCTTACCCACCTTTCGACTTCCACATCCCATCCATTACTTCTTTCGTATACACTCATTCAACATCTTTCATTGAATGTCCTCTCGAATCCCACAACCTTACCTCAGCCTCCTACGTAGTATTACCAGGAGCTGCAACAACAACCACCACCACTGTGTGCAGCTCTTCTCCGTTTAAACCCAATAAAATTTGTATATGTAATTTTTACACTTTTATTATGCAAACGCTGAAGTGTTGCAATTTAGATACTGCTGGCCTCCCGTATAGAGCAGGCATGTAACGAATCGATAAACAAAAAGTAAATACCCTCCACTTTGCGTATATCCACTTGCCGGAAACCTCCTTTCAGTATCTCGAATCGTAAATAATATGTTACTGTTGTCTGTGTTAACTTGGGTATTTAGGGCATGTGTTCTATGTAAGAGTCGCAGAACAGATCATGATAGCCCAGATGATGGAGATCGGTTCTATTTTCCAAATTATGGAATGCTGATGTCTCACACTCGCATGTATGCACTTTTCCAAAAACATCCACTATATCACACGCATTTCACGAAATTTTCGAGTTCATCAAAGAAAGATTCTCACATCGTGCATCATGGGTGCTACCTCTCCGGCTAAAGAGAGATAAGGCCTCACACGTTATTGTTATTTTTTTCTATCATTCGTGTATGGGGAAGAGCGCGATTGATGTCAGTTTTAAATAACGAATACGTCCTGTCGTCCTACTATGGAAGTTTGCTCACTGTATATTTCCTGGCCATTGCATAGTCCTTCCGGAAGTCTCTACTCGCATATGTATGCTAGGTGTAGCGGAGGTGGTTTATCATTATCTTCCTTCGATCTATTAAGCTGCTTTGTATGGACAGCTGCGAATCGCACATGGAATCTGAAGCGTACTGCATCTTGGCTAACAAGAGGGTAGGTCGCTTAAAAGCCGTCAGAAAAGCCCAATATCCACTCTCTGAATGAAGTCCTAGTCCTTATTTTCTCTTTTCCGCAGCAATCATCGTTAGCGGCGAAAGGCCGCCCAGAGGACGACAGAGGGGATGGCGTGGGAGGGGGAAGCGGTGTGGCATGCTGCCTGGTTCACAGAAAGGCTGTCGCCGGTGGCAAATAAAATGCCACCTCCATTCTCAGTCCGTCTGTTTTGGTATGCCTTGTCCGTATTGAACTCTCTGTCGTCAAGTGTCGACAGTGTGCTGCAACGATTACTATCATGTACGTCTGTCTTGGATGACGTAATTGATTAAAATACTTTTAGACTTTAGCTATGAGTAGGAAGTACATTAAGAGTAACCACTACTGCTGCAGTACGAATCCAAGTATTTGACACAGCCGAGGGGGCGACAGTGACGGTAATTTAGAAAACCGCGAAGTTTTACCTTTTGTCGAGAACCATTGTGAGTGGGTGGTATATTAGGAGCAAGTTTTTCGGGTAATGTCAGCGAATGTTTGAAAGCTTTCTCTCGGAATTTCTGAACTTTTATAATTCTTCAGCACGAGGCCCCAAAAATGTTTTCGTGTATTGGAGGCGCAATCGAAGGGAAAACGAACGGCAAATACTGCAGATCTCACAAGATGAGAAACATGAACTGCATTTACATATTCGTCTATATCTATACTGTGAAGCACGTGGTCTAGGCTACTTTTTATTAAATCACACATTTAGATGTCTTAACATTCTATTCACGGAACACCAGGCGAGGCTGCGAAGTGGTTACTAGACTGGACCTGTATTCGGGAGAATGACGATTCAAATCCGCGTACAGCGATCCCGATTTAGGTTTTCTGTGATTTCCCTAAATCGCTCCAGGGACTTGCCGGGGCGGTTCCTCTGAAAACGCGTGGCCGATTTTCTTGCCCCATTATTGAAAGAAACCGAGATTGTGCTTCGTCTCTAATGACCTCGATGTCGACGAGACATTAAATCCTAATCTTTCTTCCTCCTATTCATGGATACGGCTTACAGAAAATGACTGTGTATACACTTATGTAATAGCTGTTAATTGTCTACTTTTGTCTACATGACCTCTTTGGACTAGATGCGTGGTAGGGGGGAGACATCACTCAGCTGCCCAACGAACAGTTTTATTATTTTTATTTTTATTTGTTGCTTCCTTTATACTTACTCTCTCTATTATTTATACACTCCTGGAAATGGAAAAAAGAACACATTGACACCGGTGTGTCAGACCCACCATACTTGCTCCGGACACTGCGAGAGGGCTGTACAAGCAATGATCACACGCACGGCACAGCGGACACACCAGGAACCGCGATGTTGGCCGTCGAATGGCGCTAGCTGCGCAGCATTTGTGCACCGCCGCCGTCAGTGTCAGCCAGTTTGCCGTGGCATACGGAGCTCCATCGCAGTCTTTAACACTGGTAGCATGCCGCGACAGCGTGGACGTGAACCGTATGTGCAGTTGACGGACTTTGAGCGAGGGCGTATAGTGGGCATGCGGGAGGCCGGGAGGACGTACCGCAGAATTGCTCAACACGTGAGGCGTGAGGTCTCCACAGAACATCGATGTTGTCGCCAGTGGTCGGCGGAAGGTGCACGTGCCCGTCGATCTGGGACCGGACCGCAGCGACGCACGGATGCACGCCAAGACCGTAGGATCCTACGCAGTGCCGTAGGGGACCGCACCGCCACTTCCCAGCAAATTAGGGACACTGTTGCTCCTGGGGTATCGGCGAGGACCATTCGCAACCGTCTCCATGAAGCTGGGCTACGGTCCCGCACACCGTTAGGCCGTCTTCCGCTCACGCCCCAACATCGTGCAGCCCGCCTCCAGTGGTGTCGCGACAGGCGTGAATGGAGGGACGAATGGAGACGTGTCGTCTTCAGCGATGAGAGTCGCTTCTGCCTTGGTGCCAATGATGGTCGTATGCGTGTTTGGCGCCGTGCAGGTGAGCGCCACAATCAGGACTGCATACGACCGAGGCACACAGGGCCAACACCCGGCATCATGGTGTGGGGAGCGATCTCCTACACTGGCCGTACACCACTGGTGATCGTCGAGGGGACACTGAATAGTGCACGGTACATCCAAACCGTCATCGAACCCATCGTTCTACCATTCCTAGACCGGCAAGGGAACTTGCTGTTCCAACAGGACAATGCACGTCCGCATGTATCCCGTGCCACCCAACGTGCTCTAGAAGGTGTAAGTCAACTACCCTGGCCAGCAAGATCTCCGGATCTGTCCCCCATTGAGCATGTTTGGGACTGGATGAAGCGTCGTCTCACGCGGTCTGCACGTCCAGCACGAACGCTGGTCCAACTGAGGCGCCAGGTGGAAATGGCATGGCAAGCCGTTCCACAGGACTACATCCAGCATCTCTACGATCGTCTCCATGGGAGAATAGCAGCCTGCATTGCTGCGAAAGGTGGATATACGCTGTACTAGTGCCGACATTGTGCATGCTCTGTTGCCTGTGTCTATGTGCCTGTGGTTCTGTCAGTGTGATCATGTGATGTATCTGACCCCAGGAATGTGTCAATAAAGTTTCCCCTTCCTGGGACAATGAATTCACGGTGTTCTTATCTCAATTTCCAGGAGTGTATATTGGGTAGTGTTTTACATTTTGCGAAGTTTTTACGTGCTTTGATCGATTACAAAGTTATGTCTTATAATAATAATAATAATCCACACATGTTATAAAAATGGATGTACGTAAGTATGAATGTATGAATTTGTGCATGTTACACATCTCCTCCTAAACCACTGGACCGATTGTAACCAAACTTGGTACATATATCACTTACTGCCTGGAAATCACGGGTGTGGGGGTAAGAACCATCTACCTGTCAAAGGGATGGGGTGGGAGAGAAAATGAGTGTAGCTGACGATGCGCGAATACCCATACTTCAGTCATGCAATATTTGGGAATGAGAGCACCTACAGACTAGCAACAAACTTTACGTCTTTACGAAACTTTTTCTTGCTGACGACCCTGGCAAAGTGATGAAAGGACAAACAGTTTATCGCTTACAACATTTTCGCTGTCCATGCAGTAAAACTGACGCATGAAGCATGGCGTTGTAATTTATTACGTGTTTACTACTTTCTGTATTCGCCGCAATTTTGCGGACAGTAGTCACACGTACCACTGAATATACTAGAATATCACTGTACGTCACATTTATGGCGTCAAATGCTGAAATTCGTGAAATCTTACAAGACGTTTTAATTTATTACTTCTTTACCACTGACTCTATTCGCAACAAATTTCGCAGACAGTGTCCTCATATGCCGCTGAAGGCACCAAAAAAGGTATAGATAGGAGGGGAAGAGGACAGAGGTGGAACGTGAAGATGGACAGAGAGAGGGGCAGGAAAAGATGGACAGAGAGTTGAGTGTGGAGGTGGTGAACAGACAAACAAGGTGGAGGAGATGGACAGAGGGAGAGGGAAGGAGGGATAGACTAATAGTGTGGTGTCACCGCCAGACACCACACTTACTAGGTGGTAGCCTTTAAATCGGCCGCGGTCCGTTAGTATACGTCAGACCCGCGTGTCGCCACTATCAGTGATTGCAGACCGAGCGCCGCCACGCGGTAGGTCTAGAGAGACTTCCTAGCACTCGCCCCAGTTGTACAGCCGACTTTGCTAGCGATGGTTCACTGACAAATTACGCTCTCATTTGCCGCGACGATAGTTAGCATAGCCTTCAGCTACGTCATTTGCTACGACCTAGCAAGGCGCCATTATCATTTGCTATTTATCTTGTGATGCATGTACCGTCAGACCGATGTTCACCAATTATGGATTAAAGTTAAGTATTCCAGAAACTACGTACTTTTTTTACTAGACTCAACTCCTTTAATTGTTCCAGACCTCACGCCAGCCTGCGTGAGCTTAAACGCGTGCCTTTCGGCTATCTCATAGTGGCTTGGCTGTCTTGCCAAGTCACAACAGTTTGACGACGAGGATTTTGCGTTCGTATTGATACAGACTGCTTTACTTGTGTAATGGCTTCGCCACCATCTCCAGATGTACTGTCCCAATTTTATCGCTTACAGAACCAGCAGACGCAGGCCTTACTGGATGCCCTTGGACAGCTCGTCCAGGGTCAACGTGCAATGCACAACGAAGCGGCAGCCGCCGCTCCACCGCTCACGCAGCCGCAACACGCAGTTGCACCACCTTTTCGTCCTTTTGATGCGGCACTGGAAAGCTGGACGGTGTGGTCACGCCAATTTGGATTCCATCTCGCCGCCTACAGAATTGAAGGTAACGAGCGGCAGCCCTTCTCATTATCGTGCGTCGGCGTGTCCACGTACCGTGTGATAGTCAAATTGTTTCCCCAACGCGACGTAGCAACTCTGTCCTACGACGAAATTTTTCATGGCGCGCAATTTTCCCCACGCATTGCGTGATGAGGTCGCAAGAACATTACACGATTTGGAATCACAAGGTGTAATTGAACGTGTGCAGGCTTCTCTCTGGGCCTCACCCTTAGTAATTTTGCCAAAACCTTCCGGAAAATTGAGACCTTGTGTGGACTTCAAGGCAACAGTGAATCCACAACTAGTGATTGCAACTTTTCCTTTACCCCGCCCGGAAGATCTTTTTGACAAACTGTGCCCGGGTAAATATTTTTCGAAGTTGGACCTAGCAGATGCGTACTTGCAAATACCGGTGGACGAAGAATCAAAGCGCGTCTTGGTGGTTAACATGCATCTTGGTTTGTACTGATTCAAACGACTGCCATTCGGATGTGCATCCGCCCCTGCATTGTTTCAGCAATATCTGCAAACAGTTTGTGCGTCGGTCCCTACTGCAGCAAACTATCTGGACGATATTGTGATCTCCGGAAAGACGGAAGAAGAACATTTAGCCAATCTCAGAACATTATTTCAGGTCTCGCGACAAAATGGTCTACGCTTGCGGAAGGACAAATGTGTGTTTTTTGCTCGGGACTTACCCTACCTGGGCCATGTACTCAATGCCCATGGCATACATCCCAGTCCAGAGCACCTCCGTGCCATACAAGACTTGCCTTCGCCGCAGAATTTGAAGCAGCTACAGAGTGTGCTGGGAAAAATAAATTATTATCATCGATATGTGCGCCACGCCTCTTCCATTTCAGCTCCGCTTCATCGCTTACGCCGTCAAGGTGTTCCTTTCGTCTGGACGACGGAGTGCGAACGCGCCTTTCGCCAGTTGAAATCGGCGTTGCTTTCCATACTTGCCTTACGTCATTCGATCCCCAAAAACCCCTTTTGTTGATGGTGGATGCATCGGATTTCGGGATCGGTGCTGTGCTTGCGCACAAAGATGGATCGCAAGATCGCCCTATTGCCTTTGCGTCCAAATTGCTCTCGTCTGCGCAAAGAAATTATTCACAGATCGAGAAAGAAGCTTTGGCTCTCGTATTTGGTGTTACTAAGTTTCATGATTTCTTGTATGGTCGTCACTTTACTATCATCACAGACCACAAACCTTTGACATCGCTTTTTCGTCCGCGCAATCCTGTACCTCCACGTACAGCGCAGAAATTCATTCGCTGGTCTATTTTCCTCTCGCAGTACCGCTACGATATCTTGTATCGGTCCACTGTTAAGCACGGAAACGCCGATGCGTTGTCTCGTTTGCCTGTTGCTGAGGATAGAGCATTCGATTCCTCCGAACTTGTTTGCATGTTCATTGATTCGCAAACCGATGACGTGGTCGAATCGTTTCCGATTGATTTTCGTCGTTTAGCTACAGCCACAGCTGCCGACCCTGTCCTTGCTACCGTTCTGCGTTTTGTTGCTACGCAGTGGCCCTTGTCAAAGTCACGGATCGAGGATCCGTTGGTTTGCCGATTGTTTGCTCACAAGGAGAGACTTTTTGTACGAAGTGGTGTTTTGTTGTTGCGTTCTGATAATGATCAGTCCAGGGTCGTGGTCCCACGTTCGTTACAGTCCTCTGTCTTACGGCTTCTCCACCAAGGACATTGGGGTATAGTGAGAACGAAACAACTTGCTCGTCAGCACTGTACTTGGTTCAGAATCGATGCTGCGATTACGAATATGTGCTCTTCTTGCATGGCGTGTGCCGAACAGCAATCCGCACCACCGCGGAAATTCTTTGCATGGCCGAAAGCCACTACCCCTTGGCAACGCTTACACATCGATTTTGCTGGTCCATTCTGGAATGCTAGATGGTTGGTTGTTGTCGATTCATTCAGTAATTTCCCTTTTGTTGTCCGGATGTCTTCCACGACGTCATCTGCCACCATCCAAGCGTTATCCGCTATCTTTTGCATTGAAGGTCTTCCACAGACTATTGTTTCCGACAATGGCCCACAATTCATGTCCGCAGAATTTCAGTCATTCTGCAAGGGCAATGGTATTCAACATCTGACGTCCGCGCCGTTTTCGCCACAGTCAAACGGTGCCGCTGAACGATTGGTCAGGACTTTCAAGTCACAGATGTT
The DNA here is from genome assembly GCF_021461395.2 of Schistocerca americana. Classification (NCBI taxonomy): domain Eukaryota; kingdom Metazoa; phylum Arthropoda; class Insecta; order Orthoptera; family Acrididae; genus Schistocerca; species Schistocerca americana. The sequence goes on along the minus strand of NC_060130.1, from coordinate 650,922,264 downwards.
GAAGTTGAAGGAGTCTCATTCTCGGGAGGACGCGTTATTGCTCTTTTTGTCCACGTATCGCTCTCAGCCCCGAGATGGTCGCTCGCCGGCTGAGTTGTTGCACGGTCGCCCTCATCGCACCTTGCTGTCTTTGCTACATCCGCCGCATCAGGTTCCTGTGCAGCGGCAGACACCTGCTTTTGCCCCAGGCGACGTTGTATACTATCGCAACTATCGAGGTTCACGGCGTTGGCTCGCAGGGCGCATTCTTCGCTGCCTCGGCCACGCTATGTATCTGGTTTTGGGGGCCTCTGGTGAGGTGCGTCGGCATCTCAATCAGCTGCGCCTCTGTCGTCGCACGGGATCTGCCGCTCCCCGTCTGCTTTCAGCGACGGTGCCGTCCGGTCAGCGCCCTGGGGACCCATCTACTGGCTCGCCTCAGCCCCAGGTGTTACCGACGATGCCTTCCATTTTGCCCCATGGCGACGCGCCGCTGCCGCCGCCGCCACCGCCGCCTGTTCTCCCGGCGGCGACGCCCGCAGTGGACGCGTCGCTGCAGCCGCCGGCGCCTCCCTGGGTCACGCGCCGCCGATCGTTTCCCGTGACCCGTTGTCCTCCGCCATGGACTTCTTGGCCGCTCCGGACCATATGTCGTCTTCGCCCGTCGGGTGCCCCGACCCGATGGAGGCCGACCCTTCGGCCCCTCCTGTCTCTCTGCGGGCGCATACACCGCATGTTGGCATGCACCCTGGACTAGGTTTTCAGGCGTTTCCTAGCTCCCCTCGGACCGAATGGCAGGGTGCGGGTGGCACAGCCTCGCCTGTTGTTAGGCTCCCCACCTCGTCGCATACGTCAACATGGGGTCCTCCCCACGGCGCGCGGAAGCCTTATGCCGCAACCGTCCGCCGATTTGCGGGGGAGGAATGTGGTGTCACCGCCAGACACCACACTTGCTAGGTGGTAGCCTTTAAATCGGCCGCGGTCCGTTTGTATACGTCGGACCCGCGTGTCGCCACTATCAGTGATTGCAGACCGAGCGCCGCCACACGGCAGGTCTAGAGAGACTTCCTAGCACTAGCCCCAGTTGTACAGCCGACTTAGCTAGCGATGGTTCACTGACAAAATACGCTCTCATTTGCCGAGACGATAGTTAGCATAGCCTTCAGCTACGTCATTTGCTACGAGCTAGCAAGGCGCCATTATCATTTGCTATTTATCTTGTGATGCATGTACCGTCAGACCGATGTTGACCAATTATGGATTAAAGTTAAGTATTCGAGAAGCTACGTACTTTTTTACTAGACTCAACTCCTTAACTGTTCCAGACCTCACGCCAGCCTGCGTGAGCTTAAACGCGTGCCTTTCGGCTATCTCATAGTGCCTTGGCTCTCTTGCCAAGTCACAACAAATAGTAGACTGGAATAAATACATACCCTGACAACGTTGGGTACTCAGCTAGTAATAATAATAATAATGATAATAATAATGAAACCTGTAATTATTGATACATGTTCGATTACCCGGAAGTTCCTAAATGCAATGTAGCATATACCGTACAGTTAAAAGGAAGTCACACTTGATCAGGGTCCGCGTCACTTACCGTTTTTAACCAGACATAACGTCTGAGAAAGGAAAGAAATAATAATAATAATGATAATAGTGATAATACCTGTCAATACCAATATCATCTGTCCGTCTTCGGTAGCTGACTGGTCAGCGCGACGTAATGTCAATCCAACCGGCCAGGGTTCGATTCCCGGCTAGGTAGGAAATTTTCTCCGCTCAGGGCCTGGGTGTTGTGTTGTCCTAATCATTATCATTTCATACCCATCGACGCGCAAGTCGCCGAAGTGGCGTCAAATCGAAAGACTTGTATCTGGCAAACGGTCTACCCGACGGGAGGCCCTCGTCACACGACATTATTATTATTACCAATATCATCTGAGAGACCATATACATTTGTATTGGCCAAAGGAGTTAAATGGAAGTTTAATAAGAAAAGTGAAAGAGTGAGTATTGGGCAGTCGAAAACCGATAGTAAGAGCCATACCAAGCTAGAGTCCATTTATAAAAAAATGTTACTGTATTTATAAATAAATGTGAAAATACTCTGGAATGGAATCTAAGCACGATGCAGTTCTCTCTCTGCGGTGTAATAATTTTTAAGTTTTTATTGCTATTTTTTCAGTTTGGAAACCGTTTCTGAAAAAACATCGGGACTGCATAAGGCACGATGTTACGCGTAATGTGTTATGTACCTTCCTTCGAGGTGTGTCTACCCGTCTCCGTCGGCCAGATGGAACTGGAAACAGCGCCGACGTGGTGTTGATGTGATGCTGCGGGTTCTGCCTCGTGTGTCGCTGTGATCGTGGTTGCACACGTACATTACGTAACTCAACACTTGCATCAACATCTTCCACGATGCTAGATGCACTCAATAGCACTTCATTGCCAAGCAGGTATTCTGCTGACTGTCACCATTCACGGGTCATCGATCCATCTTCGGCTTTCATTGTGGATAAAATGCTAGACTTTTTATTTTCTCTGTCAGTATTTTATAGTTTTACTCCACACATCTGTATTTAGCTGGTTTCTCAGGTAGTTTTCCCGTTGCCCCCGTCTGCGAAGATTCAGCAGTTCATGGTATTGGGAATTAAGGTTTCTGTAATGTGCCACTCAAGGTGACTTGATGGCTGGGGACCTCTTGATAATTCTTCTAGCTCGCCTTGTACGTCGTCTAAAGTCCGTCAAGTCGGGTGACACGGCATCTTCTTTAATGACGTGATAGTAGTTTTAGGGATATGTACGAGTTGTGCGTTTTGTATTTGTTCTTATACTGCTTGAGCCTTTGGATCTACACTACCTGATATTATATTGACGCTGGGTACTATTCCAAGTACCTTCTTCCAGTTTTCTTTTTTGAATCCATCTGCCATAGTAAGGTTTTGATCGATATTATTTCAATCGTTAAATGTGAATGTAATTATATTTTGATCACTGCTGGTCAATGCAGAATGTACTGTACAATCGAAAATTTTATTTACAGGTCTTCTGTTTGTTAGTGTAATGTTTACGTTTGTAACTACGCTGACTCTCTTGTGCTATATCTCAGATCGTCCGGGAAAATTGCCAAAAATGGGTCAGGTTCTTGAATGATGTCTAAAACCTTCTGGCGTCATCCGCTTCCTTGATTTTTTTTAAAGTACAAAAGTCTGGTAAAATCGATACTGTGCGTTTTGTTGATTTTTTTGGATATTTGTGGATGTCACTGTCAATTTTATTCCTTTCAGACTACTATTGTTATAAATAATGATCATAATCTTGACTACAGAGCTCCGATTGATGACGCAAAGCATCTCTCATATGTTGTTCACCAAATGATCTAGTTTAGAATCGCAGATACGAGGGGCACTCAAATGAAAACCAAGCACACTCCACAAGGGGACCACGGGACGGTTACACTTCAAAGCAATCACCACACGCGTGAAGACATTTATCGCACCGGGAGACTACACGATCAAACCCTGTTTCGTAGAACGCGGTCAGCCGCTGACGGATCCACAACCGCACCCACTGCTGCACTTCCTCGTCCGACTGAAACCGACGTCCACGCATGTCTTTCTTCAGGTCGTCAAAGATTTGAAAATCATACAGTGAAAGATCCGGGCTGTATGGAGGATGCTGTAGTGTTTCCCAACCAAATCACCGAAGAGTAGCCTTCGTCTGATTGGCAGTGTGGAGGCGGGCGTTATCGTACAACGGGATGATTCTGTCCGACAGTATTCCTGATCGTTTTGACATTACGGCGCATCGCAGCTTCTGCAGAGTGTCTTCATAGCGCTGAGCACTGAATGTGGTTCCACGCTCGAGAGCTTGACGAGCACAAGAAGTATAACTGACGGCGTTTGGTGCGTTTGGTGATTGTTCGGTTTTCATTTGACTGTTCCTTATATTTTAGTGTAAATTGTCGTAATGCACGATCTGAGCTTGATACTCCACCTCTTTGATGTTCGCCGCCACAAATAGAAATCGAAGGAAGTCATATCTTCTTGAGGACCGCTTAATATGACAGTTCCACCTCTAAGGCAAATGACAACTTATTAATCAGCGGATTACACGTCTTTCGTCAGGAGAATATCCTCCGGTTATGAACCAAATTTTTTTGTAGCGCTAAAAATGGCACATCGTCCGGAATATCTAGTAGAGGAGATTGTAGGAAAGGAAGAAAATAAATACCACACTTTCACACAAGTATCTCCACTGGTTTAAGTAGCTGTTATAAAATGCTGGTCTAAAGATTTATTCGATATATCTGCTCGAAACAGTCCTGAAATGTAGGAGTATTTCCACTTGGTCAAATCTTGGTATCACACGTTTTAAAAAGTAGCATTCTATGTGAAAGATGTTTCGTGATTTACCAATACATTCTGTTAAGACGAAGAATTGGTTGTGGATTATTGTTACTATGAAACTCTCGAATCTTCAATATCGTTACAAGTGTGATAAACAGTAACGCAATGTTCGATGAGCGCTCCAGACAAATATGGTTACTCACCTTTCTAAGCTTCTTGCAGTTTCACTTAGGTTCCGCTTCAGTTGCCAATTCTGCTACAGCTGCATAGGGTCGCAGTTCGTTCACGTGACTACCCTGTGTCGCGAACTCTATAGGGTACAGCAACGGACATTCTCCTTTTATGAATAACTTTTACTATTTGACAATATTGCATCCCCGCCCAGTTCGATCGGTATTCCACTACTCGAATGGCTGGATGGACATCAGCTGAAGCGACTCCTTTGTAAGCTGCACAACGGCACTGTTACGACTGTCGAGTGTTACAATGAATTTCTATCCAGTTTCGTGTGTGTGATCATCGGACCACAATTTCAGAATGCTGATGGACATGTGTCCTATCTCATAAATTCACGATCTATTCCTTAGCGTCCCCTGGTACTAATGTTCAATGTTTTTTTTTTTTTTTTTTGTTTTTTTGTTTTTGTTTTTTTTTTTTTTGAGGGGAGGGAGTGCTTTCAGGAATCGCGAAAGTGTGTGAACTTCTAGAATGACTTAAATGAGATGGTGAAAGGAATACTTTTACGGCAGGCTAGATATCTTGGTTCCTGCCATTTATTCCGGACTGGTGTACATATGGCCTTGCACAAATGCTCTGAAAACTCGTTAGCCAGTTTCATGCTAGGTACCATAGGATGATGCTTGACATAATACCTCGCAAATGTGTAAAGATGGAAAACTGAAAAACTCTGTCAGCACTAGGGTCTGTAATTCCTGAGCAAGTAAAAGAGAGAGAGTGAAGTCTGCAAGCATCCTCACATGACCAATAGAGAACTTATTTGATTGGTTGATTTATTCGATATATCTTCTTGAAACAGTCCTCCTGAAATGTATATTGTTGTTATTTGAATTACATATGTACTTTATCTTATATAGTGTGTGTACTGTGGGTGCCAACCGAGGATCAGCCACATGTCTAAATTAGTACACCATGTCATCTGCAAACATAAGGGCTGTTAGGATATCATCTGGATTGAATTTTTGTTAATAATCGAACCTTTCAAATACAGAGGGGTCCAAAAAAATGTATCCACTGTTTAAAAGTCCATAACTGCAAACTAATTGACGGAGGTGTCTCATCTTTGGTAGTGTAATAGTTTGTAGTTCCGGCAATCGCCACAGAAGCGTTGTATTGTGTTGTTTTTGTTTTGTCAGATGGCAGTGTTCTGTTCTTAGTTGCACGCCGTTACTCGAGTAAACATGGCTGGCGCAAGTCTTACATTCGATGAGCTTCAGAAGCTTCAGACATCCATTTTACCTGCCATCCGAGACTTGTATGGAGACGGAAGAGTTTGCATTCAGCAAGATGGTGCCCCAAAACAGTACCAAAATCGTCTTAGGGCGTATCTCGACGAAAATCTACCAGGAAGATGGATAGGCCGTAGAGGTGCTGTGGAGTATCCACCACGTTCCCCAGACCTAACTCCTCTGGACTCTTACCTGTGGGGAACACTGAAGGACGTCGTTTATCGAAAAAGCCATGCACATTGGATGACCTTTGAGAATCCATCGTACATTCATGTGAAAATATCCAACTGAACACGTTGCAGCCAGTAGTAGTTCGTGCTGCAGTTCGGCGGCATCGTTTGAGCGTGGATGTTGATGGTGACCATTTCGAACACCTACAGTGATATCTTTAAGTTGGACTTTAAGCTACACTTTCACCAAAAATGAGACAATTCCGTCAATTAGTTTGCAAGTTATGCACTTTTAAACAGTGGATGCATTTTTTTGGACCCCTCTGTATATATTCTCGTGCTGCCTAGGCACATAGCTACGAGTGTTAACAAATAGACCTTACAAAGCAACCTGAAAGATACTACGGTTGTGTTTAGCGCCTAAGAATCATAACGTTTAACTAAAAAGAATATATGGCTGGATGTACACATCACATTTACTTCTGAACGTGACATAAGACGCACGGTATTGGCAGGGGGGGGGGGGGGTGTCAGAAGGTAAGTGAGATGGCTGCTGAACAAAGAAAGTGTAGGTTGGAGTCTCCATTTAGGATGGGGTGAAGTGGGTAGAGTAGCTACTAGTAGGAAGAAAGTGTAGACATCATCTACATCTGTACTACGCAGACCACAGAGCAGTGCATGGCAGAGGGTGCTTCTCGTACCAGTTATGAGGGCTTCTTACCGTCACATTCGCGTACAGAACTCGTGAAGAATGGTAGCTTAAAAGCTTCTGTGAGCGCTGTAGTCAGACTACTCTTGTATGCGCTATTCCAACGGAAACAGTGCGTACGGTTTTGTACAAGGCTTTGCAAAACTTAGGAACGAAAATTACTTCCGCATGATTTGTCACTGCCAAGTGACATAGCCTGATTAAACTTGGTCTAAACATAGGAAGACGTTCTGGAGTATAGTACAGAAGGTAACCGAAAGAAATGGCCAATGAGACGAACCCAAGTGGCACGATTTTGAAAGGTAATAATAACGAGAGCATGATGAAAAGTAATGACTCCTAATTTTTTATGTGAAAACTCTTAAAGCTTTTTAAATAAAACAAACGTCATTGACATTCTAAATCTTTATTCTTCGTGTCTATATATTTGCAGACCTCAGCCCTTACAGGGCTCCGAATTGTAGCGTGTTACACGGCTGTAAGTAATGTAACTTCTTTGGTGCGTGAGAAACAACCCGTGCTGTAATAGAATTTAGAATTAGAAGGGTTCCTTCACACATGGAACACCGTCTCCTTGAGCATGACAATGCCAGACAATACATGAGCGCTGCGACGTCTGCAGCAATCGAACTCCTTGAGTTCCCTTATCGTTCGTACTCCATACAGTCCCGACTTGGTCCCACCTGATTTTCGTGTGTTTCCAAAACTTATCTTCGAGGACTTCACTTTGATATTGATGAAGCGGTGCAAGCAGAGGTAAGGTTGTGGCTCCGTCAACGAAGTAACGGTGTCAACAAAGTGACGGTGTCAACAAACTGGTCTCTAGTTGGAAGAAATGTGTTCGTCGGGAGGATGACTACGTTGAGAAATAAATATGTAGACCTGGAGAATAACGATGTAAAATGTTAATAAACGCTCATATTGGAATTTTGAGCTTATTTCCCGTGCTTCCAGAAAATAATAATCTGTTAAGGATGGGTACACTTTTTTGCAAGTACATTACGAAAACATTCTTTTACCACAGTTACGGCATCCTGTGTGAGCTTTTTCTTTCATTTTTCTGAAGTACATACATACAGGTTATGCTTGGGTTAGGAAACATGTTTCATTGTATTTTGTTGTTATTTGAATTACATATGTACTTTATCTTTTATATGTATGTGTACTGTGGGTGCCAACCGAAGATCAGCCACATGTATAAATTAGTACACCATGTCATCTGCAAACATAAAGGCTGTTAGAATATCATCTGAATTTAATTTTTGTTAATAATCGGGCCTTTAAAATACATATTCCGGTAAAACTCGTGGCATATGCCAGTTTTTGACTTTACCATCGCAACGTTTGGTTTGTCCTGAGCTGTGGCTGTTTTGTATATGGCTGCCGAAGGTGTTTTTGTTGTTTTTGTGAGTGGCCTGACGACATCGGTAAAAATTGTTGTAAAGCTTTGGTTTGGATATCTGTTCGGTGCGGTTCATTATCCATGGATTATGTTTCGTGTTTTGACACTGTTTACTCACGTTTTCTCCAGTTCATTTGTGAATACTGCGTCTTGTCAGGTTGCTTTGGCTTTGACGAGCGTTTCGCTTGAACAAATTTACATTTCTGATGCGCTCTCGACTGTCGTTTGTTTCACTGTCTTCTTTTGGTTTGAAATTCACGAACTTTGAATTTGTTCCGTTTGTTTTCTTTCCGATGTATATTGAATCACAGTCTTTGCAGATGAGCTGGTATATACCAGCTTTGTTGAATTTATCTATGGCGGAGTTGGCAATTTTAAATCTTTTCTGCAGTGTTTTGTTTGTTTTATGCACCTCATAATGTTTCCTGTTCTGTGTGTTATTTTTTGCCCAATGTCATGGTGTGCCATATTTTCTTTTTGTTTGTGCTTTCTTCATCTTGTGTACTTAGTGTGTTCGCTGTCGTGTAGTTATTATTGGTGTGTTGCACAGTGATACTGTTGTGTGTGTCAGTGTACTGGCGGAAGTAGTTTTCTGTATACTGAGAAATAGTGTTTGTGGTTCTTGTTTTCTATTGTGACGTCTAAGAAATTTATTTTTTGTCTGTTTCAGTTTCAAGGGTGAAGTGTATGTTTGGGTGAGGAGTATTGAACGTCTCTGTGTAACTGTAGCATCCGGTGACATGTTTCATCCGGGAAGGAAATTTGTCATCAACGTAATGGTACCAATATATTACTTTGTACTGTTTTGGTTCTATTATTTCATCAGAAATTTTGTTTTCAAGGTGATTAAGGAACATACTGACCAACAGGTCACCTATGGGTGCTCCCGTGGTGAGTCCTTTCTGTTGGATGTAGAATTCATCTTTAAATTTGAAATAATTTTTTCCTGTGGTTACTTCCAAAATGGTTGAGACTTGTTGTGTCTGTGTTCGTGGGCTAATGTTTGTCTGTCTTAGTTTTCTTTCAGTTATTCTACTGGTAGGTGTGTATACATTGCTGTGATGTCAAATGAGTTTAGTGTAGTTGTGTTGGGTACATTCATATCTTTGATTTTGCCGATTAGATCATATATGTTTTCTACGCTTCAGTTGTTTGTATAAGTGGAATGTTTCTGTAGAAAACCGTGCATATGTCTGGCTAAATGAGGTGCTGGTGCAGTTGTGAAATCTATCACAGGTCATACCTTTGATAAACTACTGAGTGCGGGCGCCCTGGAGTTCTTTTGAGTTGTTCTTTTTATTTGGCTTTGTGGGAGGGTAGATTTGATGTTTTTTAGTAATTTTAGTATGTCTTGTAGTGAACTCAATTTTTTTTGTGACATCAGGTACCATGAAAATTACCAATCAGGTCGCCCCACTTTGGGCCCCAAAAATGTAGTGAACTGTGAATTCTCTTTGGAACGAGCAGATAACTGATGAGATTGGCCCACGTTATGAGCCAACAATAAATTGATATCAATAATTAGATAGAATCGGACACAAATGGTACGAAATTAAGGAGTTCATTTATGCATGTAGAAGATTGCTTATATGATCAAAACATGAAAGAAATGTATTTATTTTCGTGCTGTTTAGACAAAACAGAACAAAATTATAAATCTCACGGCCGATTTGACTGGGCGTGTACAAGACTCAGTTATTAAGGGGAAGCAGGAGGGACGGATCGTTTCATCATTCTTCGTTATCGTTCGTCGTATACTGCTGTCACCGCGCGGGATTAACCATGCGGTCTAGGGCGCTGCAATCATGGACTGTGCGGCTGGTCCCGGTGGAGGTTCGAGTCCTCCCTCGGGCATGGGTGCGTGTGTTTGTCCTTAGGATAATTTAGGTTAAGTAATGTGTAAGCTTAGGGACTGATGACCTTAGCAGTCAAGTCCCATAAGATTTCACACACATTTGAACATTTATACTGCTGTCGGCGGCAGGCGCTCTGTCGGTACGGCGCGTCGCCTCGGAGCTGTGCAGCGCGAGTCGGCTGTCATCAGCAACCTCGGCTTTTCGGCGGGGCCCAGATATGATCTCCCCGTTGTCTGCCCATTGTCGGTTGCTTAACCGAAGCTGTGTTACGACGGTGTCAGAAGGCGGATATTGGCGACGAGTGGAAGAGCGCCCATGGCCTCTCGCTTCCGCGGTGTCTCCACGACTCCCTTCTAGAAAATGGTTCAAATGGCTCTGGGCACTATGGGACTTAATTTCTGAGGTCATCAGTCCCCTAGAACTTAGAACTACTTAAACCTAACTAACCTAAGGACATCACACACATCCATGCCTTGACAGGACTCGAACCTGCGACCGTAGCAGGCGCGCGGTTCCGGACTGGAGCGCCTAGAATCGCTCGGTCACAGCGTCCGGCTCCCTTCTAGCTTCTCCTCCATGTCTCAGCTCACCTCCTCTTCAAAATATTCTACCTTTCGGCGTTGTAATTGGCGGACGAAATTTTCAATGCAGCCCAATGACAGATCATCGTTTCACAGCCACGCCTCTCCATGCGGGGTGGATATTTCCTGGCGTGTGGCTGGTGAATCGGCATCTTTCTCACGATTTCACATTCTTAAGATATTTTCCTGCATTCCGTGGCTGTTGGGAGAGCAGCTACACAACATTTCTTTATAACCGCTCTCCGTGCATGAGCCCTAGACAGACTCACGTTTGGGCTCCGTCTCAAAATCTGTCAGCGCCCCTAATTTATAAGGAATGTCCTCCCGTCGAGAGAAACGTCTTCTTAAGAACGCCGACTTCTTTCGCACGCCTCCCTGCGCCAATTTCCCGCGCTTTCTATACACTCCTCGCTGTGCTCGTGGGGTGCTGGAAATGGCGGCACATTCCTGCTTTGTAAGGCAGGTAATATGACTGCCACCAGGCCCGAAGAACTCGGATGCTTTCGCGCTTATATTCTTGGCGCACCGTCCTATTGGCTGCAGGTGTCCATCAGCTCTCGGCACGCTTCTCGTAGTCAGACGGGCCCTTTGCAACGTCTCCCTCCTTGAGAAAGGCGAGGGCGTCCGCTCGGCTTCCCACTGTGTTCCTGCAGAATGACTGTAGTGTCCTCTCCTAGGGGTCTCACCCCATGGGGTTCGGCTTCGTCCTTCTCCTTGGCTGCTCGCGGCGCGTTGGCGAAAGTGGCTGCAGTCGGATGTATTACAGTCTCTTTGGAATATTTGGATGGGATCACTTTTTAATATCTTTATTTTGTCCTCTGTTATGAACTTTAGTGCATTGTGTGACTTCAGTCTTTTGTATAAGTCTTTGGCTGTTTTCTCATTTGTGGCTACTGTATACTGATGCTACTTTTGTTCTTTCTGGTAATCTGTGTAATTTCTTCTGGTGTAACTTCTGTGGTTAGCCCCGGACTGACATATCCTGTGTCTATCTTTCTTCCTGCTTTATTACATATTTACTTTCTATTATGACGCCGGCCGAAGTGGCCGTGCGGTTAAAGGCGCTGCAGTCTGGAACCGCAAGACCGCTACGGTCGCAGGTTCGAATCCTGCCTCGGGCATGGATGTTTGTGATGTCCTTAGGTTAGTTAGGTTTAACTAGTTCTAAGTTCTAGGGGACTAATGACCTCAACAGTTGAGTCCCATAGTGCTCAGAGCCATTTGAACCATTCTATTATGACGTTTTCTATTGTCCTTTGTGTGACACCTGTGTTTATATTGTGTTTGGGTCCCTTTGGAAGTAGTTCTTCTTTGTGTGTTGAGCAATTTATTTGTGTTATGCGATTTGATGTTTTCCCAGCGTATTTCTAACTTGTAAGTTATAAGGTCCAGAGATATAACACTAGCAACAAAGATCCGTATTGTGAGGGCTATGGTCTTTCCGGTTGTGATGTATGGATGTGAGACCTGGACCATTAGAAAGGCTGAACGGCGAAGAATTGACTCCTTCGAATTGTGGTGTTGGAGGAAACTTCTTAGAGTTCCATGGACTGCAAAGAGAACGAACAGATCAATATTGGATCAAATAAAACCAGATTTCTTCCTGGAAGGTCTAATGTTAAAACAAAAGCTGACCTACTCTGGACACGTAATGCGAAGGCATGCCTCGCTGGAAAAAAACATTAATTCTGGGGAAGATTGAAGGAACTAGAAGAAGAGGACGTCAGAGGATGAGATGGATCGATGGCATCATATAAGCAATGTGTTCCAACCTGGAAGGTCTACGGGAGAAAGTGCAAGACAGGAAAAAGTGGCGTGATTTGGTTCATGGGGTCACGAAGAGTCGGAACCGACTAAACGAATAGAGAGAGAGAGAGAGAATTCTTTGGTGTCCGGCTGCGTCACGTCATAAACACTCCAAGATATTTCGGCAAACAAACTTGCTGCCATCTTCAAGCTGTCACTGATGACTGCTGCTCTGCTCTTGCTACCATTCTGTATAAGCTGGCCATTGGCTCTGTTCCTTTTGAGATCTGGCAGTAGCCATGGTGGATGGTGAGGGTCGGGGAAGGGGGGGGGGGGCGGGAGGGGTAGTGGCACCCGGCTCCAAACTATGCTCTCCAGAGTCTGCGCTATGGTGGCCTGTTTACATACTATGGTCGACTATGGCTGATTTGGTGGTCTGGCGTGATTCAATGTCGCATCATTGTTCACGGCATCTCGCTTCTTCCATGTGCACAGTTTCCCTAGTGTATGCTTTGCTGTACTGGCAACTGGTCTGGTAGACTCCTGGCTTGCATAGGCCTAAATCATCCTTCACTGAGCCTAGTACTGCCTATGTTATAGGCGGTGGTCGAAATTACGGTTAACATTTTGTCGCTCCAAGGTCCTGCTGATTTTTCTGGAAGTGTTACCAACAAACGGGATGCACACTAGAGATTTGTGCTCTTCTTTTTCTTCCTGCTGTTCTCTGGATAGAGCCTGTCTAAACGCATGCCTTACGTGTTTGCTGCTATACCCATTTCTCCAGAACGTCGTCCCTAGGTGCTTCAGCTTAGATGTAAGGTTGTCTTGGTTCCAGATGGACAGTGCCGAGTGAACAAGTGTGCATAAAACGCCTTCAGGCTAGGAGAAGTGGTGCCGAAGTTCGAGGCCGAGATGCTGGATGCTGTTATCGCCCCTCCCCACCCCACCACACCCCACCACCAAAATCTACTGCGGCGGCCGCATGGAGAGCAGTAGATGAGGAGTGGTGGTGATGGGGGCGGGGGGGGGGGGGGGGGTACGGCCAGCGTAGTATATAGGACGCCGACAGCAGAAGGTGGCAAGTCTGTTTGCCGAAATATCATTCATAGAGTAATTACGACGTGACCGGCCGGATACCCAAGAATTCTACAAATACAGTTATCTCAAATTAGCAACTCTTTCATAGAATGTATGTCTTATGTGCTGGTGTCTGTTATTCCTATTGCGCGGGTTTGTGCTTAACAGTTTCTTTAGTTTCTGGTCTTGCTTCTCGATCTTCTTTTTTACTGCTGTTTTGATGTGAGATTTCACTGCCCAGTAATGCCATAAAGTACTGCAAATTGCTTAATATGATTGCTTAGCTGTAGGTATGTATAGTATAATGTGGTCTTGAGCAGCTGCATCTTTGAATACAGTTCTTGGACTTGCTGTCTAGACCATGGAGATTCTGCTTTTCTTTTCGCATATTGTCCAGCAACTGACATATTGTTTACATTAGCCTTGGCATAGTTGGGAATAACATTTTTAGATAAAAATATTTTGTTAGACCTCATATTAAGCAGAATTTGCTCATTGAAGTCTACATATGAGCATCAAACGCAAAAAATATGAAGATGAATCTTACGAATAGTGTTCAAAAAGGACATTTTATCTGGAATTTCCATATTTCTGATCAAATACTCAGTCGAATCTAATCTTATACGCTGAAAAATACGCTGGTGAGCAAACTCAAGAAGGAAAGTAACTTTCATATGATGTGTCAGCGCAAAGCAACACACCTCGATGAAACTTGGGATATACCTAGAAATAGCTGCCAGAGTGTGGTACAGAATGTAAGAAATTCGAAATGAGACGAACAGAAATGACTTTTTTTTTCAAAGAGAATAATGACTCTGAAGCCACCATGATTCATCTTAGTTCCCTTGACATTATAAAAGACGAGACATAGTTCTTAATACGGTATACAATCATCACGAACAGCAATGCATGCTCTGAAACGCGCCTCTATGCTGCCAATAAGGTTAATAAATAGTTCACCGAGCGAGGTGGCGCAGTGGTTAGCACACCGGACTCGCATTCGGGAGGACGACGGTTCAATCCCGTCTCCAGCCATCCTGATTTAGGTTTTCCGTGATTTCCCTAAATCGTTTCAGGCAAATGACGGGATGGTTCCTTTGAAAGGCACGGCCGATTTCCTTCCCCATCCTTCCCTAACCCGAGCTTGCGCTCCGTCTCTAATGACCTCGTTGTCGATGGGACGTTAAACAACACTAACCTAACCTAATAAATAGTTCTTATTGTATGGCGTTCCATTCCTCCACCAGCGGGATTGCCAACGGCTGGATGGTCGTTGGTGCCATGAGGAATCGATGCAATACGTCTCGTCAATTCATTCCGCACATACCCAATAGGATTTAAAACGGGGGAATGTCAGACTGATCCACTCGCTGAATATCCTCTCTTGCGCAGTGCGATGTGGTTGCGCTTTTATTCCACAAAAATGAAGTCGGAGTCGAATGTACCCGTAAAAAGATACAGATGGGGATGAATTACAGTGTCAAAATAACGTTGACCGGTGACTGTACCGTCTTCCAAGGTATGGAGTTCATTACACTCATGCAACATTATGCCTCCCCGCACCGTAACACCTAGACCACCCTAATGATCATGTCCGACAATGTTTCTGAGTGCTGTATGTACCCTGATGTGACAAGAAGTGGGAACACATAATGTATTCAGGCACATTGTGGAACACAATCGTTTTGGTCTGTCTTCTTGTTTCGGAGCAGTTGTCCCAATCTCTGTGCGGCTGAGGAAGTTCAAATGGTTCAAATGGCTCTAAGCACTATGGGACTTAACATCTGAGGTCATCAGTCCCCTAGACTTAGAACTACTTAAACCTAACTAACCTAAGGATATCACACACATCAATGCCCGAGGCAGGATTCAAACCTGCGACCGTAGCAGCCGCGTGGTTCCGGACTGAAGCACCTAGAACCGCTCGACCACAGCGGCCGGCGGCTGAGGATGTGTTTAACTCTTTACTTCTCATCGGGCCTCAGAGGCCCGTCCGTGATGTTTCATATCTTCTTTGTTAGTAATAGTACATTTTATTTTATTTTAATGCAGTTTTATAGCTTTTCCTAATTTTTCAAGTTAGTCAAAATTTTGGAAAAATTATAAAACTGTACCTATGGTTTTGTGTTAAAGTGTTGGTTAACAGTTCCTTCTGTACAGGTCTAGCAGGCTCGTGCGGTTAGAAACAGTTTTTCAACAACCAGATGGCTGTCTGCGGAGCCTCTGTTACGTCTTTTGCCATTGCTGACTCAAGCTGTAATTCTTTCAGTGTTCAACAGTCCTCATTGTGTTAAGCACATATTTATTTTGTGCATTGTTTCATAACAGTTTCTGTTCTACAAACTGAAAACTATCAGATGAGGAGATAAGGGAATTGCTGGAGCAGTCTCCTGATTCTGAAATCCACCCAGTGAATGTGAATGTGATGATGGTAATGAGGTAGATGTCACTGAAAACTCAGAACTACACGAAGATGACGATCATAATGAAATCGTTTACGAAGATGCAGAAGAACAATTTAGTGCAAGTTCTGCTAAGTACGACTTTTCGTTTTCTCGTAATGGGAATGAACTATAGGCTACAGCAACCCAGGTTGGAATTACTGATAGGCGGAGCAAAAAGGATGTATTGAAAGAAGACCAAGGACCTACAAGTTATTCGATTAGGAACTATGATAATGAAGAATCTTGTTTTATGTTGTTCTTTCGTGTAACCCTTATTGGCAAAGTGTGTATGTGGACCAACAAGGAAGGTGGAATTGTTCACGAGGACTAGGTAGATATAGATAGGCATGAAATGAAAAAGTTTCTTGTTGTTCTGATCCTGACTGGAGTTTATCCGTCAAGAAATGAAGATATCAGTCAGCTTTGATAGGGTGAGAGTGGCCGACCACTGTTCAGTGAAATTATGTCTTGGACCGGCTTCCACATTACTGTGTGGGTATTGCGCTTTGACAGTGCAGCAACTTGAACATAGGTCAGCTGAGAAAATGAAACCAACCAAAGAACTTTTTGAGATGTGGGGAATTACCCTTAGGGATGCCTACATTCCAGGACTGCGCATTCCCGTGGATGAACAGTTGATCACATTTCGATACCACTGTCCATTTCGACAATACATCCCCTCAAAACCTGGTATAGTGTGACAATACAACAACCTACTGCTGGAAGATGAAAGCATATCTGGGGCAGGAGGAAGAAACCAGAACCGTGCGACTTGGAGAGAATGTTGTAAAAACGCTGATGATTGAACTTAAAAAGTCTGGAAATGTTGTCACCTATGATAATATTTTTTACATCTCTCGATTTAGCTCATTATTTGTTGCCAAAAGATCTGACACAAAGATAAACTGCCTGCCGATTTTATTACACCTAAAGGAAGTGAAGTTTACTCTACATTATCTGGTTTTTAACCAGATGTGATTATAGCCTCTTATGTTCCTAAGAAAAACAAAGTTGTTACCGTCCTTAGCTCTGTTCATGACCAACCAACGGAGTCATCATCACAAGTAAAGAAGCCTGAAGTTATATTGACGTACAATGCCACAACGGTTGACGTTTACAACACGGACCAGAAGGCGCGATGCTACAGTGTGAAGAGAAAAACAAGGCGTTTGCCATTGGTGGTTTTCTTCAACACGATCGCTGTAAGTGTAATGAATGCATACATTATGATGCTGGCTAGTAACAAAAAATGAAACGTCGGACTTTTATCAATTTGGGGAAGCAACTAGCAGTGGTAAAGAAGTCAATGAATTCATTGGTAGCTCCTTAGGTTAGTTAGGTTTAAGTAGTTCTAAGTTATAGGGGACTATTGACCTCAGATGTCAAGTCCCATAGTGCTCAGAGCCATTTGAACCATTTGAAGATACGGACCACAAAGGCGGAAATCCACTTACACACACATAAAAAAAAGTTTTGCATCACCTCGGTTCCGAGAGTTCCAGAACCTGTACAGAAAACTGGAATAGAGATCAACATAAACATCAATTCCGCTCTTTTTATTCCTCACGAAAACCACACATTGCATGATGTAACACCATACGGCGAGACCTTCAGAGCTGGTGGCCCAGATTGCTGTACACACCGGACCTCTAATACTTAGTAGCACGTCCTCTTGCATTGATGCATGCCTAGATTCGTCGTGGCATATTATCCACAAGTTCATCAAGGCACTTTGGTCCAGATTGTCCCGCTCCTCAATGGCGATACGGCGTAGATACCTCAGAGTGTTTGGTGGGTCACGTCGTCCATAATCAGACCTTTCCAATCTATCCCGGGCATGTTCGATAGGGTCCATGTCTGGAGAACATGCTGGTCACTCTAGTTGAGCGATGTCATTATCCTGAAGAAAGTCATGCACAATATGTGCACGATGGGGGCGCGAATTGTCGTCCACGAAGACGAATGCCTCGCCAATATGCTGCCGACATGGTTGCATTATCGGTCGGAGGATGGCATTCACTTATCGTACAGCCGTTACGACGCCCTCCATGACCACCAGCGGCGTTCGTCGGCCCCACGTAACGGCACCCCAAAACAGCAGTAAACCTCCACCTTACTGCACTCGCTGGACAGCGTGTGTAAGGCATTTAGCCTGACCGGGTTACCTCCAAACACGCCTCCAACGATTGTCTGGTTGAAGGCATATGCGACACTCATCGGTGAGGAGAACGTGATGCCAATCCTGAGCGGTCCATTCGGCATGTTGTTGGGCCCATCTCTACCGCGCTGCATGGTGTCGTGGTTGCGAAGATGGGCCTCGCCATGGACGTCGAGAGTGAAGTTGCGCATCATGCAGCCTATTGCGCACAGTTTGAGTCGTAACACGAAGTCTTGTGATTGCACGAAAAGGATTATTTAACATGGTGGCACTGCTGTCAGTGTTCCTCCAAGCCATAATCCATATGTAGCGGTCATCCACTGCAGTAGTAGCCCTTGGGCGGCGTGAGTGAGGCATGTCATCGACAGTTCCTGTCTCTCCGTATCTCCTCCATGTCCGAATAACATCGCTTTGGTTCGCTCCGAGCCGCCTGGAGACTTCCCTAGTTGAGAGCCCTTCCTGACACAAAGTAACAATGCGGACGCGATCGAACCACGGTACTGACCGTCTCGTCTACAGACAACACGAGCCGTGTATCTCCTTCCTGGTGGAATGACTGGAACTGATCGGTAGTCGGACCCACTCTGTCTAATAAGCGCTGCTTATGCATGGTTGTTTACATCTTCGTGCGGGTTTAGTGACATCCCTGAACAGTCAAAGGAACTGTGTCTGTGATAAAATAGCCACAGTCAACGTATATCTGCAGGAGTTCTGGGAACCGGGGTGATGCAAAACTTTTTTTGTTGGATGTATAAGCGGTTTTGGCAAAAGGTACGTTATTGTAGCGCTTCGTCTGGAAACGAGAATCTCTGAGACGGCGAAGCTGGTCGGCTGGTCGCGTTGTACTGTCATGAGCAACTACGGAAAGCGATTGAAGGATGGTGGAATAACGCAAAGGCCATATGGTACTGGTCGTTCACTTCTCATCACAAACCTTAGAGATCGGTGCATCCCCCACTTTGTAATACAGGATAGGTAGCGATCTGTGGTAGATCTGACGACAGAGTATAATGCCGGTGCAGGCACAAGTGTTTCGGAATACACAGTTCAAAGGCCATTGTTGACAGTTAGAGCTCCACATCATATGACCACTACGTGATCCTGTGTTCATCCAACGACATCGTCAGTTACGATTGCAGCCAACGAAGGGCAACATTTCGTTCAAAATTGCAAGAATCCTCCACGGTTTCGAAGTGAAAGTGATTTTCCGTCCACCATTGAAGATTTCCGACCTGCTGAAATCAGTTAAAGACGATCTGGTATTGCGGAAGGCGGGAATTTATAAAATACCTCGTCAGTGTGGCATGTCATATATAGGACAAACATTGCGAACAGTAGAAGAACGTTGCACTGAACATCAACGCTGTACTCGACTTATGCAGCCTAGCAAGTCTGCAATTGCTGAGCATTGCATTTCCACTGGACACTCAATGGAGTATGACAAGACAACAACTTTGGCAAGTATTAGAAGTTATTGTACCTAGTTGGGATTAAGTAAAAAACAAACTGCTGCAACCTCACTATGGCCCTCTAAAACTGGAATCAACTGCACCAATATCTACTAAAAATACCACTCCATAAAATGTCCATGAACCATGGACCTTGCCCCTGGTGGGGTGGCTCGCGTCCCTCAGCGATACAGATAGCCGTACCGTAGGTGCAACCACAACGGAGGGGTATCTGTTGAGAACCCAGACAAACGTGTCGTTCCTGAAGAGGGGCAGTAGCTTTTTCAGTAGTTGCAGGGGCAGCAGTCTGGATGATCGACTGATCTGGCCTTGTAACACTAACCAAAACGGCCTTGCTGTGCTGGTACTGCGAACGGCTGAAAGCAAGGGGAAACTACAGTCGTAATTTTTCCCGAGGGCATGCAGCTTTACTGTATGGTTAAATGATGATAGCGTCCTCTTGTGTAAAATATTCCGGAGGTAAAATAGTCCCCATTCGGAACTACTCAGGAGGACGATGTTATCAGGAGCAAGAAAACTGGCGTTCTACGGATTGGAGCGTGGAATGTCAGATCCCTTAATCTGGCAGGTAGGTTAGAAAATTTAAAAAGGGAAATGGATAGGTTAAAGTTAGATATAGTGGGACTTACTGAAGTTCGGTGGCAGGAGGAACGAGACTTCTAGTCAGGTGAATACAGGGTTATAAATACAAAATCAAATAGGGGTAATGCAGGAGTAGGTTTAATAATGAATAGGAAAATAGGAATGCGGGTAAGCTACGACAAACATCATAGTGAACCCATTATTGTGACCAAGATAGATACGAAGCCCACGCCTACCACAGTAGTACAAGTTTATATGCCAACTAGCTCCCCAGATGACGAAGAAATGGAAGAAATGTATGATGAGATAAAAGAAATTATTGAGATAGTGAAGGGAGATGAAAATTTAATAGTCATGGGTGACTGGAATTCGATAGTAGGAAAAGGGAGAGAAGGAAACGTAGTAGGTGAATATGGATTGGGGGGAAGAAATGAAAGAGGAAGCCGTCTGGTACAATTTTGCACAGAGCATAACTTCATCATAGCTAACACTGGGTTCAAGAATCATGAAAGAAGGTTGTATACATGGAAGAAGCCTGGAGATGCTAGAAGGTATCAGATAGATTATATGATGGCAAGACAGAGATTCAGGAACCAGGTTTTAAATTGTAAGACTTTTCCAGGGGCAGATGTGGACTCTGACCACAATCTATTGGTTATGAACTGTAGATTAAAACTCAAGAAAGTGCAAAAAGGTGGGAATTTGAGGAGATGGGACTGGGATAAACTGAAAGAACCAGAGGTTGTAGAGAGTTTCAGGGAGAGCATTAGGCAACGATTGACAAGAATGGGGGAAAGAAATACAGTAGAAGAAGAATGGGTAGCTCTGAGAGACGAAATAGTGAAGGTAGCAGAGGATCAAGTTGGTAAAAAGACGAGGGCTAATAGAAATCATTGAGTAACAGAAGAGATATTGAATTTAATTGATGAAAGGAGAAAATATAAAAATGCAATAAATGAAGCAGGCAAAAAGCAATACAAGCGTCTCAAAAATGAGATAGACAGGAAGTGCAAAATGGCTTAGCAGGGATGGCTAGAGGACAAATGTAAGGATGTAGAGGCTTATCTCACTAGGGGTAAGATAGATACTGCCTACAGGAAAATTAAAGAGACCTTTGGAGGAAAGAGAACCACTTGCATGAATATCAAGAGCTCAGATGGAAGCCCAGTTCTAAGCAAAAAAGGGAAAGCAGAAAGGTGGAAGGAGTATATAGAGGGTCTATACAAGGGCGATGTTCTTAAAGACAATATTATAGGGATGGAAGAGAATGTAGATGAAGATAAAATGGGAGATATGATACTGCGTGAAGAGTTTGTTGGATCACGTGAGGCAATACTAACCCTACGACTTATCTTAGAAAATAGATTAAGGAAAGGCAAACCTACGTTTCTAGCATTTGTAGACTTAGAGAAAGCTTTTGACAATGTTGACTGGAATACTCTCTTTCAAATTCTGAAGGTGGCAGGGGTAAAATACAGGGAGAGAAAGGTATTACAATTTGTACAGAAACCGGATGGCAGTTATAAGAGTCGAGAGACATGAAAGGGAAGCAGTGGTTTGGAAGGGAGTGAGACAGTGCTGTAGCCTCTCCCCGATGTTATTCAATGTGTATATTGAGCAAGCAGTAAAGGAAACAAAAGAAAAAAATGGAGTAGGAATTAAAGTCCATGGAGAAGAAATTAAAACTTTGAGGTTCGCCGATGACATTGTAATTCTGTCGGAGACAGCAAAGGACTTGGAAGAGCAGTTGAATGGAATGGACAGTGTCTTGAAAGGATGATATAAGATGAACATCAACAAAAGCAAAACGATAATTAATGGAATGTAGTCGAATTGAATCGGGTGATGCTGCGGGAATTAGATTAGGAAATGAGGCGCTTAAAGTAGTAAATGCGTATTGCTATTTGGGGAGCAAAATAACTGATGATAGTCGGAGTAGAGAGGATATAAAATTTTGACTGGCAATGGCAAGGAAAGCATTTCTTAAGAAGAGAAATTTGTTAACATCGAGTATAGATTTAAGTGTCAGGAAGTCGTTTCTGAAAGTATTTGCATGGAGTGTAGGCATGTATGGAAGTGAAACATGGACGATAAATAGTTTAGACAAGAAGAGAATAGAAGCTTTCGAAATGTGGTGCTACAGAAGAATGCTGAAGATTAGATGGGCAGATCACATAACTAATGAGGAGGTATTGAATAGAATTGGAGAGAAGAGATATTTGTGGCACAACTTGACTAGAAGAAGGGATCGGTTGGTAGGGCATATTATGAGGCATCAAGGGATCACCAATTTAGTATTGGAGGGCAGCGTGGTGAGTAAAAATCGCAGAGGGAGACCAAGAGATGAATACACTAAACAGATTCAGAAGGATGTAGGTTGCAGTAGGTACTGGGAGATGAAGGACCTTGCACAGGATAGAGTAGCATGGAGAGCTGCATCAAACCAGTCTCTGGACTGAAGACCACAAAAACAATAGTATTGAGAGGGGAGATGCGACAATTTATTTTCGTGCACTAAAAACCGGTCCAGGACGTTGCGAGCTGTGTGATAAAGGACCTTGAATCTAGGAACACAGCATCACCATTGCGGAAGAAACATTGTAACCTGAATCGTCCTAATCAGCCAAATGATCACGTAGTTAATGGCAGTCATACGACCTTGCGTGAGGCCTATGGAATACCACGAAATGGCTACCCAAAGCATCACTGAACCCCCGCCATCTTTTACTTTTCGGACATAAAGTCGGCCAGAAGCTCGAAATAGTGTGAAAGAAGACTCATCCGATCAAATGATTTTCTTCCGTTGCTCCATAGCCGACGTTTTTCGGGTTCGGTCCCACGATTCCCTGTTACGGGTATTTGCATCACTGATGTATGGTTTTGGAATTCCAACTGTCCCAGAAATTTCCTGCTTCTGGAGCTCCCTTCATTTTGTTTTGATGCTGATACGGTTCCCGTGTGCGACATTGAGTTCTGCAGTGACTTTTGCAGCTGCTGTCCCTTATTTTTCGTCATAATGCTCTTCAATGGCCGTCTGTCACGATCATTCGACACAAAGTTTTACAGAAGCGCCGAGTGGAGACACCTCTGCATGAAGTCTGGATTGCTGTTGGGACCCTGCGAAACGTCTTCGACGCTACTAAAACATTATTAGAGTTCAATTATTTTACGTTTCGTCGTTCTTCCGCACCAGCTTCGGCTGATGCTGCGAGTTGGATTCTAGCTGACGTCTGTCCAGTCATCTCAGCGGTTGCGCGCCAAGGAGAAAATGTTAGCGACCCTGGCGCCGCGGTGTGTTACCGGAGAGCGAGGGCGGCCGTTGCCCAGCACGAATTGAACTCTTGCTGTCTGCTAGTGTGTCCTCGCTCCCTCTCAGAATTCTACGATGACCCTTCATAATCCATCAGCGACGAACCTGGTGTCGGTATTGATGTGGTCTGTTGATCTCCTTCCTACCGACCTGGTAGGTTTCAGCACCTAGAGGTGCCAGGACGTTGGTAAGGAACGTGGACCACAGGAGGCCTTGTTGCTAGCTTCCGTGTTGAAGTTCAGTGCTGGCAGCACCCTGCGATGTGCTGTTGTCGGACGACAGTCCGTTTCACGATCAGTAGATGGTACGTGGCGTGCAACAGGAAGTTCATCAGGTGAACACCATCATCTCGATTACATCTTCGGCTAGTTTATAGACAGTGCAGGAGCATCTAGGACACTGATTCACTAGAGTACTATAATCATGAAATCGAGTGCTATTATTGTGAATGCCATCGATTCCAAAGAGCAGCTCATGACGAGATCTGTAACGCTGGAGTACTTCAAGGGAGCAAGCGTGAGACTATGACGCGAGGCTCGGTTCGTAATGAGAGTCTTCTTTCCACTCAATGTGTGTTCTTACTCGGCAGATGGTGTCGTAATGTGACGAGTGCCTGACCTACTTGCGATATACCGGCTCGCTTTCTGCTTCCGCCTCTCTCTGACATGATTTGATTTTGCCTGCCTCTCGCCAGTCAGTGAATCCTGTGACAGTTCCCTCCGCCATTACTGATACAAGCTCGATGTCCTCTTTAGTCCAACCAGGTATGGGGCTCACTCAATTGAGAAGTATTCCTGTATGTGTCACATAGATGTTTTTCTATGCAAAATATTTAATAATTAAACCTTAGATTCCAGCATCCTATCCGTGAAACGTAGTCTTCCATTAGCTTTGATATCAACTGAGACTGTGTAGCCGTTCCACTTGATATCTCTACACAGTGTTACTCCCTTATTTGTTTGACATGACCTCATTAACCCTGTAGTCAAAAGGATACGATGATTCCGTGAAGTGCACAACTTCAGTTTGGCAGTCTATGATCTGGATCCATTTCTTCCTAGATAACTGCATCACTTGCATAAAGTCTGAGAGTCGTGTGGTAAGGCGATGTATCTTAATGAAAGATCTCATCTTTTACATATAATGCAATTATCGTGTACAAATGAACTTAATTTTAGTAGATACGGCTGTAAGTACAGAGGGCATCGGTACCTTGACTATGGAGAATGCCTAGAAACCTTTCCTCAGCTATTATTCCCAGACATTTTCTGTGTAGTTCCAGGAATGTTTGATTTGTGTTTGGTTTCCCACGTTTGCCACTGGTTTCATTCCACCGATATCTGTTCGTTCTGAGAGATATGATACATGAATCACTGGATAAGACTATCCGGTGACAATGAGCAGCAGTCCAGTTTACACTGAGATGACAAAAGCCATGGGACAGCGATATGCACATATACTGATGGCTGTAGTATCGCTTCCACAAGGTAAAAAAGGGCAATGCAGTGGCTGAGCTGTCGTCTGTACTCGCGTGATTCATGTGAAAATGTTTCCGACGTGATTATCGCCACACGATTAACTGATTTTGAAAGCAGAATGGTAGCTGGAGCCAGACGCACTGGACATTCCATTTCGGAAATCGTTAGGGAATCGAATATTCTGCTCTACATAGTGTCAAGGGTGTGCTGCGAATACCACATTTCAGGCATAACCTCTCACCACGGACAACGTACTGGCCGACGGTCTTCCGTTAACGGCCGAGAGCAGCGGCGTTTATAGAGTTGTCAGTGCTAACATACAAGCAACACTGCGTGAAATAACCACAGAAATCAGCGTGGGACGTACGACGAACCTATCCGTTAGGACAGTATGGTGACATTTGGCGTTAATGGCCTATGGCAGCAGACGACATCCCCTGCAGCGCCTCTCCTGGGCTGGAGACAGTATAGGTTGGACCCTAGACGATTGAAAAGCCGTCGTCTGGTCAGATGAATCCAGATTTGAGGTGGTAACAAGTGATGGTAGGGTTTGAGTGTGGCGCAGACTCCACGAACCCATGGACCCACGTTGTCAACAAGGCACTGTGCAAGCTGGTGGTGGCTCGAGAATGGTGTGGGCTGTGTTTACATGGAATGGACTGGGTCCTCAGGATATTCGGCTTCTTGGAGATCACATGCAACCATTCATAGGCGTCATGTTCCCAAACAGCGATGGAATTTTTATGGAGAACAATGAGTCATGTCACCGGGCCACAATTGTTTGCGATTGATTTGATAAACATTCTGGATAATTCGAGCTATGGTTTGGCCACCCAGATCGCTCGACATGAATCCTACCGAATATTTATGAGAAATAATCGAGAGTTTGGTACACACACGAAATCCTGCACCGGAAACACTTTCGCAATTATGGAGGCTATAGAGGCAGCGTGGCTCAGTATTTCTGCAGGGGACTTTCAACGACATGTTGAATGCAATCCACGTCAAGTTACGCAGGACAAAAAGAGTCCGACACGATATTCGGAGACATCCTATGACATTTGCCATCTCAGTGTATTCATCATTAAGAAAATTCACTTTGTCCACATTGATCCTCGTTATCATGAGCACAAAGGCTATCTGCTGAAGGATATGATAGACTCGACTCCCCTGGATTGTTTGCACAGTGGGTAGTTCCACTGTAGCAAAAAAGAAAGAAAAAATGGTTCAAATGGATCTAAGCACTATGGGACTTAACATCTGAGGTCATCAGTCCCCTAGACTTAAAACTATTTAAACCTAACTAACCTAAGGCCATCACACACATTCACGCCCGAGGCAGGATTCGAACCTGCGACCGCAGCATCCGCGTGGTTCCGGACTGAAGCGCCTAGAACCGCTCGGCCACAGCGGCCGGCTTTCCACTGTAGCACATCGGTTTTATGCACCGTAGCTGTCCAAGTCAAACTTAACCATGAATGACACGAGGAGCTCCTCAGATACTTACTAACAAGTTAACACACCTCGCTGTTTAAAAAATAATGCCCTCTATGAATACTGTAACCTACAGCAGATAAATAAATACTTAAATTTACAGTATTTATTGGCTTTCAAACGTTAATACATCTTTATTTGTCGAATTCTTGTACCCGAGAAAATTTAAAGTCTATAGGAATGAAACGAAGCAGACGAAGAAATTGACGTATCAATCTCTAGAAGTTCAGCTTCTACTACAGGGTGCAATCAGTCACGCTTGATAATGACGTGAGCAGTACACATATCCAGAAAAAACTTTTCCGAGCCTGTCATCTGTAATCGAGCACCGCTGACGGTATCAGAACTCCGTGGCAGTACAGGAAGGCGACGCATAGCCCAGCAGAGCAGGGCGATGTCGTAAGCAGCACTCAGCAGCAGCAGCGGCGGTAAGAAAACGGTGGCGTACTGTAGATGACGATGATCTGCCTGAGGTGGCTGCGCGAACAGAAGTGAGTTCGTCTGCTGCGGGGAGAACTTGCATGAGGAACTGTGGCGGAGGTTAAGCCGGTAGTTCGTTCCTCTCGTCGTCGGGTGGGAGTATAGTACAACTACAGGTGACTGTAAGTTGTATTCTCTTCTAGTAAAAATCTCTGGGGCAATGGTGACTTGTAGAGCTCGTTGGGTCAGCGAATACTGGTACGCCGGTGCTCGTTGTGCCCCAGCGCCAGAATGTGGTCGCTGAGCGAACCATCTGTCTTGCTGAAGTAAGTCCGCGCAATATCTCGGAAGTGTTCCCGAAGGTACGGAACACCCACCAATTGATAGAATAATAGTATGGAGCAAGATGGATGCTTTGGAACTTTGTTCTGAACACATTGAAGACGTCCTATGCGTTGTTGAGCTGCATTTC
Organism: Schistocerca americana; assembly: GCF_021461395.2. Taxonomy (NCBI): domain Eukaryota; kingdom Metazoa; phylum Arthropoda; class Insecta; order Orthoptera; family Acrididae; genus Schistocerca; species Schistocerca americana. The sequence continues at coordinate 650,895,099 of NC_060130.1, read as the reverse complement.
CCCAGACCCCCCCCCCCCCCCCCCCCTCATATACTCGAGGACCGGCCATACCTGAAACTTGTAGATGGTCAGTCCTATGCCTGTGTCTGAAGGTAGAACTGACTAAGGGTCGAGGACCGGGCTGGCGAAGATACCGCATTGCCGCCGGGCAGCGAGGCGGCCCGTTAATCTCGTGTCGAATGTGATAGCTAAATCCTTCACGCGTTTCGACCACGGGTCTCGTATTCCTCGGTCCTCGAGAGCATTAGGCATGGGTCTGGGAGCGAGGATGGCAGCTTCTGTTTTCTGCGGATTGTAGGCAAAACGATTCGTGCCGGCCCAGGCAACAAGGTCGTCGAGGCTGCATTGAAGTTGACGCCGAGGTATCCGTGGGCTTCTGCTGGACTACTGTTGAGGAGCGCTGCGTCATCCACATATAACGCCAGTTGAATGTTCCTTGCCCTCGGCATGTCACTGCTGAAGAGGAAGTACAGTACGGGCATAGCTGAGTTCAACCTGCTCTTCGTAGATTCCCAGGTGGTCGACTTGCGTGGCCAGCTGCCAAGTAGTACAGTGGAGGCGGAGCTGCTAAACGTACGATGTACGCGGGCTCGGCCAGTGATGCGCGAAGACGTTGTACCGGACAGAATTTGTTCAGCAGAAACGAATGTAACGTCGGGTATACAACAGGTAAGCGTAATAAGACCTCTAGTGTTCTCAATATATGAGGTGTATTACCTAAAACTTGCACCTCAAATATTTTAAGTGCTACTGAAGAGCGGTTTTAACAGAATGGAATGGTAGTCAGGGGCTCGTAATGTTAGTCAATCAACAGATTGTGAAAACATACACTTTTTAAATGGAACAATGCCTATTGACATTAACAGATTAAAATGAGTGTAAACTAGAATGTCAGTGACATAGTAATATCAGAAATTGAGTCCACCTTGATGCAAAACACCTTGTTGTTCGTTTATTTCTTTATTATCTCAAACTAGTTTCGGCGACAAACATCACCATCATCACTGGGGTTTTTTAATCCAAAACATGCAGAAAATGGCATGGTTGTGCAAAAACAATGAAACATTACATTTTTACAATTCGTCTTTTGAAATATAGTTTTCTATTGATACTTTCATACTACCTTATTTATTGTATGTTACAGCATGTTTTAAGCAATTTTTGGCGCTGTTTGCGACATATTTTCTGTGCTCTTTTTTCTGTTGCCGTCTTTTTACTTAGCGAACATCATGTCATCTGCAACCATGTGAGCGGCAGTTGGTAAACAAATACTAAAAAGTGAACTTCGTATGTCAGCAGCATATACTTGGGGTTGTGGTAGTGTTGTGGAAACCAGTTATTTGGTGTGTACTGAGCTGTTGCTTAGCTATTCGTGTACTCACGTTCGTTGGATGGTATGTGGCTACTTTTATACATAGAAAAACAAAACTTTTGACTTTGTTTCTGATCCAAAATATTACGCCATCTTGCTGTTCGTGTGTGTCACGAGAGGCGTATAGCATGTGGCGAGAAAGGCTATGAAAAACTGTAGGGCGAATTACGACGATTTCTGTTCATTATTTATGTCTCTGTGTGTGATGGGGAGGTGGTTCTTTTGAGTGTGTGTGCTTTCTGTTCTGTGTCCTTGGTCAGTTCTCTCAGAGCGGTAAAGAGTGTGTTGTTGCAGAATGCTGTGTTTCCATTTATTACATTTTTCCCTTCGACTATAGCCTTTTGTATGTGGTAATTTTCTTGTATTGTTCGTTGTCAGTATAGACTGTTGCTGTTTCTCAGAATGCGTAGATCGTTTTCGATATTAGTGGGGTTATGGTTTTTGTTCATTAGATGTTCTGTAAAAGTTGAATGTGTGCTGCCACTTTTTAGAGCTCTCATGTGCTCTGTGTACCTCGTTCGGAAATTTCTGTTTGTTTGTCCTATGTAGTGGGCCTGACAGGAGTTGCAAGTGAATTGATATATTCAAGCGTTGCTGAATTTGTCTGAGGTTTTTCTGACAGGTCTTAGTCTTTTCTGAACCGTATTGTTTGTTCTGAATGTTATTGGTATCCCTTACTTTTTCAAGATGTTTCCTACTCTATGTGATATTTTGTTATTGTATGTCAGTGTGTACCATCTCTCTCTTTTTTTCTGAAGTGGTGTGGTCTGCTGTGTTGTCAGTGTGTGCTGCATGTTTCCGTTTTACCTTGTAGTTGAGTTTGTTTATGATGTCTTTTTTATACTCGTTTTCAACAGCAATTTGTATAATTGTGTAATCAAACAATGTATCTCCCGTAAATAAAGGGCGGCTGATTTGCGTACGCGGTGATGGCATTCGACAGCGACCCAGATAGGTTCCATAGGATTTACATCAGGCGACTCTGGCCGCCGAGACATCAACGTGAGTTCACTATAACGCTCCTCAAACCACTGTAGCACTCTTCTGGCTCAGAGACACGGACAATTATACTGCTAAAAGATGACTCGGCCGTCGGAAAAGACATCAAGCATGAATGGATGCAGGTGGTTCCCAGTTGTCAGACTGTTTTCGATTACTACCACACGTCCCATGCAAGCGCAGGAGAATATCTCCCATAGTATAATACTGCTCCCACCACATGCGCTCTTGGCGCGCTGCACGTTTCGAACCCCGTTCGCCTCGATGATGGTGTCTGTGCAGAGACTATCGACCTAGTGTAGCACGTATGTGATTCACCCGGAGAGCCAACAAGTTTCCATTGATCGACTGTAGAATCCCGATGGTCCCGTGCCCACTGCAGTCGTAACTGACAATGCCGTTGGGTCAACATAAGAGCACGTAGGGCTGGTATGCTGAAGAGCATTACATTCAACAATGTACGATGAACGGTGTACCCCGAAACAGTTGTGCGTGCACAGGCATTGTGCTCTTTCAGCAGAGATGCCACATATCATTATCTATACTACTTTAAAGAGCAGATAAGCATCTGAACCCCACATTCTGTGAGGAATCTTGCACCCCAACCATTTAGACCATCTAGCGCCTAATGGTAGTTTCACTGTGCCTCTACTCTTTCCATAGATGTTCACGACAGTAGCACTTGAACATTCGACCAGCTTCACCGTTTTCGAGATACTCGTTCACAGGTACTGCGTAATACACTACTGCCCATTAAAATTGCTACACCACGCAGATGACGTACTACAGACGCGAAATTTAATCGACAGGAAGAAGATGCTGTGATATGCAAATGATTAGCTTTTCAGAGCATCCACACAAGGTTGGCGCCGGTGGCGACACCTACAACGTGCTGACATGAGGAAAGTTTCCAACCGATTTCTCATGCACAACCAACAGTTGACCGGCGTTGCCTGGTGAAACGTTGTTGTGATGCCTCGTGTAAGGAGGAGAAACGCGTACCATGACGTTTCCGACTTTGATTAAGGTCGGATTGTAGCCTATCGCGATTGCGGTTTATGGTATCGCGATAATGCTGGTCGCGTTGGTCGAGATCCAATGACTGTTAGCAGAATATGGAGTCTGTGGGTTCAGGAGGGTAATACGGAACGCCGTGATGGATCCCAACGGCCTCCTATCACTAGCAGTCGAGATGACAGGCATCTTATCCGCATGTCTGTAACGGATCGTGCAGCCACGTCTCGATCCCTGAGTCAACAGATGGAGACGTTTGCAAGACAACAACCATCTGCACGAACAGTTCGACGACGTTTGCAGCAACATGGACTATCAGCTCGGAGACCAAGGCCGCGGTTACCCTTGACGCTGCATCACAGACAGGAGCGCCTGCGATGGTGTACTCAACGACGAACCTGGGTGCACGAATGGCAAAACGTCATTTTTTCGGATGAATCCAGGTTCTGTTTACAGCATCATGATGGTCTCATCCGTGATTGGCGACATCGCGGTGAAGGCACATTGGAAGCGTGTATTCGTCATCGCCGTACTGGCGTATCACCCGGCGTGATGGTATGGGGTGCCATTGGTTACACGTTTCGGTCTCCTCTTGTTCGCATTGACGGCACTTTGAACAGTGGACGTTACATTTCAGATGTGTTACGACCCTTGGCTTTTCCTTCATTCGATCCCTGTGAAACCATACATTTCAGCAGGATAATGCACGATCGCATGTTGCAGGTCCTGTACGGGCCTTTCTGGATACAGAAAATGTTCGACTACTGCCCTGGCCAGTACATTCTCCAGATCTCTAACCAATTGAATACGTCTGTTCAATGGTGGCCGAGCAACTGGCTCGTCACAATACGCCAGTCACTACTCTTGATGAACTGTGGTATCGTGTTGAAGCTGCACTGGCATCTGTACCTGTACACGCCATCCAAGCTCTGTTTGACTCAATGCCCAGGCGTATCAAGGCCGTTATTACGGCCAGAGGTGGTTGTTCAGGGTAGTGATTTCTCAGGATCTATGCATCCAAATTGCGTGAAAATGTAATCACATGTCAGTTCTAGTGTAATATATTTGTCCATTGAATACCCGTTTATCATTGCATTTCTTCTTGGTGTAGCAATTTTAATGGCCAGTAGTGTAATAATCTGCCCTTTGCCAAAGTCGCTTGTCTCAATGGATTTCCCCATTTGCAGTCCATATCTTCGCTAAATTGAGTCCCCGTCCGCATCTGCCCCGCCTACATACTTTTGTTACTGCGTCACGTGCCCGCAGTGCCACAAAGCGACATCCATCGTCGCGGTGTGCAGTGTTGATAACGTTTTGGCTTATCAGTGTGTACGTCATGCTGAATTTAATTACTTTCCAATTAAATTAATTCTCTCATCTTAATTGTTACAGTTGTGGATCATATGATTATCTGAGTTGATACGTCTCATCAAAACCAACAACTTGATCGTGTGATTATGTTAAAAGTTGTAAGTTACAAAGTGCTTACATTATAAGCAAATATATTCGTCTCTGTAATTTCTTTTATATATAACACACAGATGACACCTTTATAACATTTTATGACCAGTTAAATCCTCTTTCATATGACACCTCCTGCTTCTCTGTACATAGTATGGTTTTCGCAGCACATGTGCGGATGATTGGAAAGCAGTTTATTCCTTCCAACGGCTAGCTAAGTTCACGAGCTTGCGGGAAACCCACACTTGGTCGGCGTTTGCTCACCGGAAGGAGGTGTTGAACGTCGGGAAATGTGGCCCTAGGCCACCTCCGACAACGAGAGGCGCGAAGCCGTCCCATGCTAGCCGCGCGCTCCATTCAAATTTGGTGCTCGTCCAGTATACCCAAGACGCCGATGCGACTTGTAGTGTTACAGTACCTCCGCTTATATTATCTCTCACCCAGTGACGAGATAAAGGAAGCAGCACCAAGATTAAAATGATCCACCCAAAGAGACACGTGAATCTTCATCAAAAACAAATATGTAAATATAGAGGGTAACATTCTGTGCATGGGCTTGGAGAACAGGTGTGGTGGGTTCATGGCATCTTAGAAGCTGACATTCGTAAATTTGTATGTGTAACAGTTTAAAATTTGTCAAACTATAAGTTCTCATAACAGAAAACATAACAAACTAATCTAATGTGAGTATTTCTGTTCATGTGTGATGAGCAACATTTTGTCTCCAGATAACACATGTCATGAAATGGACTCTGTATTATGTTATCGTTTCAGTGTCTACTCTCTGACTGAGCAGACAGAACATAAAAAATAAAGAATTTAACAAATTTTATGGCACCATGTGCCATTTTCAGTCTTTTAGTTTGACTTCTGCGGTACTTTGTGCTTTTTTTTTGAAGCTCACAAAATGATCACTACACTTTAAACACGTTATAAGCACACGATGTCACGAACAACTCTCTGTGATAGTCATTCGAGTGAATCTTCTTTCGATGAAGACAGACCTAGTGCGACCAGCACTGCAGTGTTATCGTCACATCATACCAGCCAGACCGTACTTTAGTAAAGATACAACTGAATCCAATTAGGCGTCTGAACAATTAATTTCACCCAGTCCCCATTGGGTAGGGCTATTGAGACCCACCTTTGGCAGACCAAATCAGTACGTCAGAAACTCATCAGGACAATGACAGACATTAGTGCCGCAGCGGTGCCCAAAATAAAACACATGAATGTAGTTTTTTACTTCTGATGCTGCGATCAGAGTCTTCTTGCAGAAAGACCACCGACCACAACACTGCACACGTCAGAGAACGGAATCTTTGCCTCAGAGTGAGTATTCTCAGTGCAGACAATCAACCAAACAAATAAACTGACACAGCAGCTGTCTCTATACAAAATTCAAACACGGCACAAAAAATCAGTCAAAATTCAGTCTATCGAACACTGTTAAATCCACCAGAACAATTAATCCAGTCAGAGCGGTCTAATGCGCTGCAGTCATGGACTGTGCGACTGGTCCCGGCGGAGGTTCGAGTCCTCCCTCGGGCATGGGTGTGTGTGTTTGTCCTTAGGATAATTTAAGTTAAGTAGTGTGTGAGCTTAGGGACTGATGACCTTAGCAGTTAAGTCCCATTTGATTTCACACACATTTGAACATTTTTGAATTAATCCAGTGCCATCTCCGTGCACCAAGACTTAATCCACAGGATACATTAAAATGCCATAAATTTACACAAAAAAAGCCATACAGAATAAAATCTCAAAACGTATTCCCTGTCTATATATTCACTAGCCACCGATTTCTCAGCAGCAAGCGAACTATTAAACTTGACGCGCTTCCTATTTTCTCCAGCGTCCGACTTAATATACCTGTGTTAGTAACTGACGTCAGAAAGCCTTTACCTTAAAAAATATCAGTAAACATATTTGGTACCACAAAATATCTGTGCACGTAAGTGACTCCATCCACATCTATCTCAAAGATGGCTTCACTTTTAATCGGCCTGTTGCAGCTGCCAGTAGTCGTCTTTATTTTCACGCTGCTGAAAGGATATACACCAACATCTTCATTATTTACATAATTAAAAAATGATTGTGAAACACAACTCAGGTCACTTCCAGGGTCAATCAGACAGTCTACAGTAGCATTATTCACCACAAAATTTATGATAGGCTGAACCCTTTCATCGTATTCTTTCCTCGGCTCAGTCTCAGTCTCATTCTCGTTAAAGCTTTCAATGCACGTGGTATTAATTACAACATCACTCAGAGGTCGAACATCAATATCATCAATAAATATTTCATCAAAAGCAGCATGAAAGTCTGGCTGACCTTCGCTTAAGCTACACAATTTCATAGCCACTTTAAACTTCTTGGTTGCCCACCTTTGTGGTAACAACTGAATTACAAATCTGGCTTGCTTTACACAATCATTTGGCTAGAACTCATCCTTCTCTTTACTGAGTCAGTGAGTACACACATCATTATCGGCTAGTTGCTCATCATTATTAACAATGATGAAAGACCTTATCTCATTCTGACTATTCGCAATGCTTAAATTATTAACAACGATTCTCTCCTCAGAGCCCAGAAGTAGTAGGGGGTTACTGGTTCTGGCCAAATGGGGCGCATTATTCTCTTAAGTATACAAACCGAGCACTTGCACTAGCCTAATTTATGACCCTTACATAAGCAAACGGTTCGCTTGGGTGTATGTTCTGTTTATTTAGGCCTTAATTAATAGGCAATAACTGTTGAGATAATTATTATAATTTGTAGGCAAGATGGCGGCCTAGTGGGTTCATGTTTACTCAGGTGTTCAATGCTTTTGCTTAAATTGATAACTGCCATTTTTAATGACAGTAATTTGTGACACAAGAAAATGACTCCCCCGTTGCCACCACTGCGCTGATATTGGTCACGCCCCTACCACTGCCCCCATTGCTCTCTAGCATCTTGAGATTCTCATTTTTAATCTCGACCTCACTGGACCAGCAGAGGTAGCAACAGAAAATTCAGATGATGTTGCATATTTCTAGCATAGTATGTCACCCAGGTTCTTTGACCTTGTTTTCGCAAATGTTCGGCACCCAATGCTATTTGCTGCTACATATGACGTTATTTACGGTTTCGTGGCTAATTTATACCAATTTTTTAAGAAGACAACCATTTCGATGCTATTTTGATGATGTCCAAACATTTTTTAAGAAAATGTGTTCAAATATGGATTTCGATGCTATTTTCCCCCACTTTTTAAGAAGATGCACGTATCTATGGGTTTAGTGACTAATTTACCGATTTTTAAGACAGCACTCATAAATACGAATTTCGGTGCTACTTTATCAATTTTCAGGAAACGTATGTAAAATGCATAGCTTTAAATGTTTAATAAGTAACGCCACAAACATATGACGCTATTTACAGTTTATAGGCAAATTTTATCGATTTTCCACCAGTGTTCCGAAAATATCTATAATTTTGCCGAATTTTTGAGGCGACACACGGAAATATATGGCTCTCTTTAAAATTTTATCGATTTTATTCACAAAAAGCAACATTTTTCAGGGAGGCACACGAAAAAATATCAGTCTAACATTCCCAACGTCGCAGTATTCCGAAAAATTACACGAATATTCAGCATTTAACTCTTTTTATTTAACAAAATACTCTCCAAGCTTACATTTCACTTAAACGAGTTTTTCCCCAGCACTTTTTGTGTATGACGTAACTGTTAGGTCGCCTAACACTATGTTATGATTATAATGGACTTGTAAAAAAAATAACTGCTGGAAGGCTTCTACAGAAAAATGTACATGCATTCGCGAAGCCCGCACTAGGCTGGGAGAGAGCACGCCTGTGAGATTTTTGCATACGCCTACCGTGTAGACGTCACTCCTTGTTCGTGCCGTGCTCTGCATTTTAGAGACGCGAAGCCTGCACTTTATCGACGGGCTCTTATGTTTTAGCAGCCATCTACCACATCTAACCAACAATCACAGTTCACATTTTAGTACTGCTGTGGGATAACTGTCGGGATAATATTCGAATAATTACAACGTTTATATTTCAACAAATACTGCACCGTGAAGTGATCCCCGAAAAATATAAAAAACAATAAAATTTTGTACTCAGCTTAGTGTTCACGACACTGCAACGCGCGTTCCAGAGCGCGTGTGAGTAATGAAAGCTGATCGATCAATGGCTACTTGCAGGATCAATTCCCTCCCCAACCGTCGCAAGCAGCAGGCATAAAGACAGAGGCGCTTTCTGTGACCTGTTGTGACTGGCCACGTTTTGCTGCTCTCTCCTGCCTATTTGTTCTCATTACGGTGTGCGCATCTGACCATCTTTTCGGTCAAGGTTCAGTGAAATACTACAGTGTGTGTCACGATTAAAAAACAATTTCATCCCGCCCTTTTGTACTCGAGCAGACTGTATGCGCGAATTTGCACCCATCCTGAAAGTTTGCATACGTTTCCAGAGATATATGACTTCATTTGTTTTACGAAAACCGACGTTCAATTAAATTTTGAGAATTTTTCCGTCGTTACGACCAAATGATCATCTACGAATGTATCAACATTCTAAATCCGGCAGATGCCCCTCCCCTCGTTTTAAGTTTGACTATCTTAACGATCAAATATACACTTTGCAGCTCCTAGCAATCGCCAAGAGTGACTGTTTTCCGTCTGCGACTAGAACCATTCGTGAAATGCACATGCAAAGAATGTCTGTCTGTTGGTCAGAAATTTTGTGCTGCAGGGTAAGTCCATTACCTTATTCTCTGGATTTTACAGACGAGTCAACAATGTAAATTCCATCTGCCTGTCATGATTTCAGTCCATTTATGTAAAGATAGACGAAACTCGCTGGATTTTATCTACGAGTCAACAATACAAACTTCGTCTGCCTATTATGACTTCAGCCCATTCATTTAAAGACAGAAAAAAAACTCGCTGGATTTTATCTACTAGTTAGCAATGTAAATTTTGTCTGTCTACTATAATTTCAGTCCAGTCATTTAAAGACAATAAAACTCACTGAAGAATGCACACTATCTACTCTGTCTTCTTAGTCACTCATGAAATCTCTAGCACTTTATTTACTGTACTGCAACACAGCATGGAATTGATAATAATTGTCGAAGTCAGCTAATTATATTCCATAACTGAGCAGCTGAAAGAAACTGCTAAGTTACAAGGCAACACTGTGTTGGCGATGTTAACATTTTCTTCAACAAGTCATTGAAAATAACCTTGCAACCTTTTTCTATTTAGTTTGATGGTACAAGCTGCTTTAGGCTATTTGTCCAGTGTCGTTTATTACATAATTATCATTGAATGAACTTTCAATATAATACATATACGTTAGAATCTGCTTTCGTTTCTGGTACACTCATATGCTCTTATTTTGGTTGATGGAAAGAATGTCTGTCTACCCATTAAAATTCTTGAGTTGTAGAGCAATGCCGTTACTTTGTTCATAGGACTTTGTCTACGAGTCAACGATGTATAAATTTATTTGACCTACAGGGATATCAGTCCATCCATTTATAAGCACACAAAACTCACAGAAGAATGTCAGAGTATCGCTTACCCTCTACATTCTCACCATTCACGAGTCTTCCATACACGGTATTTGGCTCTACCTGATTTTGACGGGTCATACTGGCTCTAGATGTCCCCAGCTAACTCACAGAGACTTACTAATTCTCTCTAAATCCCATAACGTTGCGACAACACTTCTCTACCCATCACTGGCTATGGACAGAGCTATCACAACGAGACAGAACAGCACACTAACGTGCGGGAAGAAACTCACTGCCATGCTTATGTCCCGATATTAACAAGTCTCTTCAGGTATTTTAGGTTCACTAGTTACACTCTTCGTTGAATGCATAGCGTTTTGTGGGATGTACATCATCGTCTTCTTCTTGTTTTTTTCTTTTTTTTTTAGATATACAGATATATTGCAATTCTAACAGTGTCACAAAGTTTCCAACACATACACACACTCTGTCCACTGAATCATTTACACTGTTGCACCTGATTCGCATAAACATGCAGAATTCAGAGATACTGTAAGAGTAGGGGAAAGATTTATTGTTTAACCATAGCACTGTTCATTTTTTCCCTCCCTCTATTTGAGAGTGGGTTGACCTGATGTATTCCGGGCAGAGCAGTGGGTAGCACGCATATGTGTTGTTGTATTTATTTTACTTTTTAAAACAACCCACTAGTACTTACACACCTGTCCGAATTGTAGTTTTAGTTAGGTAAAAGGGGACGGGATTTGTGGCCGCTGGCTTGCCAATATAAGTCGACCTTTCAGTTCATAGTGTTTGGGTTCCTTCCTTTAAGATTCCAGCAAATGAATCCGAACTCGACATATGCATTCTTCTTCAGCCCGCTCCAGATGATTACTGTTAAGCGTTTTACTGCAGTTAATATTTCCGATGCCAATGTACAGGAATTCTAGTCCTATTAATGTGCAACAGTTTTAGCTACCTTCCTTTCAGCCACCAGTCCCATTACAGCTCTTCCCGCCTGCTGGTAGACAACTCCGTCACCTACGAACACCCTTCATTTGAAACAAATACGCCGCAAACCGTTGTACACTGTATGGCGGAGGGAACATCGTACCGGTATTATTGATTAACCTGCCATCAAACTCTCTCGCATAGAGAGAGTAAAAAATGATTGGATACATACCTCTATATATACCTCTAATCCACTCTTACGTTTTCGGGAGAAATATGTCGTCTTTCCCAAAGATTTCTTTTTCCATTAGATATTCGAATGGATTACGCCAACCTGTACGATCCTAGCAGAATACTCATGATGCTTTTTCTTAGCAGATCAGCCACGTAACACGAACTGGGTGTCTCACATGATTGGTAGGCAGACACTATGTAGTATTGAGGTGTCGAATCGACGTTACTGTTCACCAGTGCGTATCATTTAACCGCAAAGAAACCTGTACGTGTTTTTGTCGGGATAGCAACTGCCACTGACATCAAAGTTGTAGTGGAAATGGAGATTTTGTAGTGTGGCACGAATGTAGGTGGGCTCGTTCAAATAGAGTGGGAGAACTGTGCGGCAAACTAACGTACATTGAAGAGCCAAAAAAATTATTACCACTGCCCATGGCAAGATTTAATGCTGCCTGGTGGCACTGCGAGGATATGACGCTGTGAGGAACTACATAAGCGGACCGTAGCTAAATAGGAAATCATTCTAGCGACGATATGGACCGAAAGTTGGGAAATCAGCTGACGTATGTGACTCTGGCAGAGGAAATATTATGACGGCCTGGAGCCTCGAAAGGAGCATTTCGGAAACGACGAATCTGGCAAACTGTTCACGTACTGTTGTCGTAAGCATCTATGGAAAGCTGTTGTAGGACGATGAAGCCGTGGGTAAACGACAATACGTTGGAAATCCACGTCTCAGCACCGAACATAGAGTTCAGAGGATTTTCCTCTCTAAAAAGCAGGATAGGTGACGATCTGCGGCAGATTTGACGACAGAGTACAATTCTGATTCAGGCACAAGTGTTTCAGAGAACACCGTTCAGCGCGCAGTGTTGAACATGAGGCTCTGCAGCAGCGACCACATCGTGTTCCCATCTTGACCTAACAACATCATCAATTTCGATTCCAGTGGGCAATGGGATCATTGAGTTTGAGTCGTGGATCAATGGAACCGTGTCACCTGGTGGGATGAACCACGTTTCTTGCTATAGCAGCTCGATGGTCGTTTCGGACAGGGCGTCATCCAGGCTGATGGCTGTTGGAAACGTGCACTGCGGCGGAGACACAGGCCGGTGGGGGCATTATTATGCTATGAGGGACATTCACATGGCCTTCCATGGGGGCTGGGTAGTAACAGAAGGCACTATGACAGCTGTGGAGTACGTGAACATTATTACCGACATTTATATCACTTCAAGCTTGACGTCTTCTCCCAGTGTACGGCTGCTTCTAGCAGCGTAACTGTCAACTGAAAAGGCTAGAATCATGTTGCAGTGGTTTGAGGAACATGACAGTGAACTCACGTTGATATCTTGTGCACCAAATTTCCTTGATCTGAACGTGATGCAACATATCTGGGACGCTAGCGAACGCCAGCTCCACGGCCACAAACCACCGGCCTGTAATTTGCGGGTATTGCGTGACCTGTATGTAGACACCCAATACTACATACCCCCGGAAGCCTACCAAGGACTTTTAGAGTCCATGTTACGCAGAACCGCTGTTGTATTATATTCCAGAGGTGGCCCAACACACTGTTAAGCAGGTGGTCATAATATTTTGGCTCTTCAGTGTATATTGAGATGCAGTTGAGAGCTAAGTGCTGCACATTCTGTCTCAGAATTCCTTTCTTCGACAGCAGCAGTGCTAGTGCACCAATACTCATTGTATTTGGAGTTCCTACGTTAAAATTAACAGCTCGAGAGGCATCGCAAGTTGCATTTCCAAAGTATCAAAGTGTCGTGAACGTACGTGGTTTGCACGAAGCGGTGTGTTGCTGTGGAGGTAGAATATATCTGTGACGTTATGTTGCTTAAGGTAGTGTGAGTATTGAGATGCAGCAGTGCTGTTTGTGATTTTTGTCACTCAGTCATTCTAAGATCAACGAAATAATGGTACAAGATGGTGAACCTACTTAACAGGTTTTGGATGCAATAAATGTGGAATTCAAAGCACAAAAAAACAATTATTTGTGAAATACTGTGCCATGGTCTCCAAATATCTGTCAGACCTATTTAAGTACAGTAATGTTGTGTGTGTGTGTGTGTGTGTGTGTGTGTGTGTGTGTGTGTGTGTGGTACCCTTCACATCATTACGTAATGTTCCATTAAAACTACGGTCTTCCACACCATATACATCACATACTGACTTATGAAATGAGTTTCCGTGTCGATAGTATTTAGATAGATTCAGACTCAAACATCCCATTTCCATAGTTTTAAATCAGAGCTTAAAACCATGTTTTTTTTCTGGCAGAGGAAGATGTAAACTTTTGTACTAGACATTAGGTAGTCACACACATCCATTTTGTTAAAAAACTCGCGTTTTATTCGAATTCATAAGCTAGTAGGTATACATAGGTCAGTATGATACTACAGGTTGATGGTCCATTTCAGCGTCAGTAAGTTCTGCTTTAGTTTGATTTCTCATATTCCCTCTGCATTCATACCAATTTTTCCTAATATTCCTTCTGCTCCTGGCTGTTGAAAATGGTACAATGTATTTATAGTGCATAGACTTCCTCGTAGTAAAGCACTGATATATGATATCATTCACCTGTCCAACATACAGTGCACACGTTAAGAAACCAAGCACGTTCTACACCCAAGTCCGATTACATATGCTGTGTATTACTTTCTGGTAAAGTAATGTGACAGATAGCCACAGGCATCCCTCAGATTTTCTTTTTCTCCCTTCAAAACATCTCAATACAGAACTAGTCGCTGCTAGCTTAGTGTGTCTTAACAACAGTATTCTGCTGGGGAACGAAATGATGTTCTTTTAAACCCTGGGAAGATTGCGTACGTTGACAGATGGGTGGTACTGTATGTCAATTCTATGTTTCGACAAAATAAGTTAAAGAAAGAAAAACGGTTCTTCAACACAGATCACGAGGTGTATTACAGTGTAATCTTAGATTTCATACTAAGAGCATGCCTAAGTTTGCTTAACGTAGAAAAAAAAAAGACAGGAACAGAATGCATTTTAAAGATTATGCTTTATACTTCGGAATGTGTATTAACAATGTATAAAAATACATAATAAAATAGTAGTATCTCCTACAAGTCATAGCTTTCGTAAAAAATGCTCTTACTGTTGATAAAACAGACCTCTGCACGGAAGGCACAAGTAAATGGTAGGTCCACATTTAACACAAGGAGCAATATATCTGGAGTGAAAGAACAGTACTACCATTTCTTCCTGGAAGCATATTTTACACAGGCGAGCATTTTCAAAAGCTCTCACAGTCACACGGTATTCAGATGCTGCATTCAGAAGATCTAATGGAAGATATATATTAGCTGCATCCTTTGCAGTAATTTTTGCTCTATATTCTGACAGATATTATCCACAAAATCCTTATCCTTCGCAAGAAGCACTGACAGACACTTGGAAAACCACACAGCATCTTCAACCCACGGTTTTTTTGTTTCATTTCTATATTTCAACCCTCCACCACCTTTGTAACACAGTTTCGTCTTTCTCATCGGCATAAAGGAATCTAGCTTCTCTTACTTCGTCGGGTCGTTGCTTATTAGCTTAAAAGCAACCCTTGAAAGATGCAAGCCTCGCATTATACGAGGATTGCCCAGAAAGTAATGCACCGCATTTTTTTTCTCATCCGAAAACAGTGCCGTGAATGCGAAACGTTATGTATGAGCGCGCCAAGTTTCCGTCACTTCCGCTAGATAGCGTAGCTGCAGGACAGTTTCAAAATGGCGTATGTAGGTGATATATATTACAAGCAACGTGCTGTCATTGAATTTCCCACTGCAGAGAAAGAAACTGTTGGGAATATTCACAAACGCTTATGCGAAGTCTATGAAGCATTTGCTGTCGACAGAAGCACAGTTAGTCGCTGGGCACGGAGGGTGAGGTCATCAGAAGGCTGTTTGGTGGAGCTCCAGGATTTTCAGCGGTCGAGGAGACCATCAACAGCTGTCACACCTGGCAGCCCTGACCTAACACCCTCGGACTTCCACTTGTTTGGGCCATTCGTGGAAGACATTTTCAGGGCGATGAGGAGATGATTCACACAGTGAAGCACTGGCTTCGCCAACAGGACAAGGGTTGGTACCGACAGGGCATACACGCCCTTGTTTCGCGCTGGAGGACGGCCAAAGAATGGGATGGACATTACAAGGAAATATAGGGTGTGTAGATAAACCATCATTCTTTCATGTGCGTAATTCTCATTATGTTCAATAACGAATTGTTGAAGAAAAAAATCCGGTGCGTTACATTCTGAACAACCCTCGTTTTTTAGCGTGAGTTAACCTTATCTCTCACACATCGCAAACTGAAGTGCATAAAGATGCTGATTTAGGAGATGAATGTGGAAGTATCTCCATTCTGCACATGTTTATAAACAGTTCGACCCACGACATACACTTTCACACATAAACCTCTCCAACACCCTCAGACATCCACCATGTTGCTTAGCGACCTGCTTTCAAAGCTCCCTTTATGCAATGAAGCGCCAAAGAAATTTGTATAGGCATGTATTCAAATGCAGAGATATGTAAAAAGGCATAATACGGCGCTGCAGTCGCCAACGCCTATATAAGACAACAGGTGTCTGGCGAAGTTTGTAGATCGGTTAGTGCTGCTACAATGACAGGTTATCAAGATTTAAGTGAGTCTGAACGTGGTGTTATAGCCAGCGCACGAGCGATGGGACACAGCATCTCAGAGGTAGCGATGAAGTGGGGTTTTTCCAGTACGACCATTTCACGATTGTACCGTGGATATCAGGAAATCGGTAAGACATCAGATCTCTGACATCGCCGCAGCAGGAAAAATATCCTGCAAGAATGGGAGTATCGTTCAAAGTCACAGAAGTGTAACCCTTCCGCAGATTGCTGCAGATTTCAATGCTGGGCCATCAACAAGCGCCAGCTTGCGAACCATTCAACGAAACATCATCTAAATGGGCTTTCGGAGCGGAGCGGATGGGCGTGTATGGGTATCGAGACAATCTCGTGAATTCATGGACGCTGCATGTCAACAGGGGACTGTTAAAGTTGGTGGAGGCTCTGTAATGGTGTGGGGCTTATGAAGTTAGAGTGATAAGGGACTCCTGATACGTCTAGATGCGTCTCTGACAGGTGACACGTACGTAAGCATCCTGTCTGATCACCTGCATCCATTCATGTCCATTTTGCATTCCAACGGACTTGGACAATACTAGCAGGATAATGCGACACCCCACATACCCAGAATTTCTACAGAGTGGCTCCAGGAACACTCTTCTGATTTTAAACAACTCCGCTGGCCACCAAACTCCACAGAAATTAACATTATTGAGCATATCTGGGATGCCTTGCAACTTGCTGTTCAGAAGAGATCCCAGCCCCCTCGTACTCTTACGGATTTGTGAACAGCCCTGTAGGACTCATGGGGTCAATTTCCTCCAGCACTACTTCTTAGTCGAGTCCATGCCACGTCGTGTTCTGGCTCTTTTGCGTGCTCTCGGGGGCCTTACACAGTATTAGGCAGGTGTACCAGTGGCCAGAAGACTGGAAAAGATCAGTATTCATCCCCATTCCAAAGAAGAGAAGTTCTAAAGAATGCTCAGATTACCGAACAATCGCACTTATTTAACATGCTAGCAAAGTTATGTTGAAAATCTTACAAAATAGACTTCGCCAATATCTAGATCGAGAGCTACCAGAAGAACAAGCTGGATTTAGGAAAGGAAGAGGAACTAGGGATCAAATTGCTAACATTCGGTGGATTGTGGAAAAAGCGAGAGAATTCCAGAAAGATGTGTACCTCTGCTTTATTGACTACGCCAAAGCCTTTGACTGCGTCGATCACAAATTATGGAACGTACTGAGAAACATGGGTGTACCAGATCACCTCATTCATCTGATACGGAGTTTATACCTTGACCAGGAAGCCACGGTGAGAACTATGTATGGAACAACGAAATGGATAAAGATTCAGAAAGGGGTCCGGCAAGGCTGCATACTGTCACCGTACTTATTCAATCTGTATGCAGAACATGTTATGAGGAATGCGAGGCTAGATGAAGGAGAAACAGGAATTAAAATAGCTGGAATACATGTAAACAACCTCAGGTACGCGGATGATACGATCCTGTTGGCAGAAAGTGAAGAATTGAGAACACTCTTACTGAAGGTGAAGGACGAAAGTGAAGAGGCCGGTCTTATGCTGAATGTGAAGAAAACGAAAATTATGGCAACTACACCTACCAATTCGTGGGATATAGCAGAAGAAACCATGGAGCTAGTGACCACATTCAGTTAGCTCCGTTCCCAGATCTCTGCTGATGGCGACTGCAGCCATGAAATTCGGAGACACCTGTTGCTCGGTAGACAAGCGATGTCAAACCTTGACAAGGTTATAAGGTCCAGAGATATAACACTAGCAACAAAGATCCGTATTGTGAGGGCTATGGTCTTTCCAGTTGTGATGTATGGATGTGAGACGTGGTCCATTAGAAAGGCTGAACGGCGGAGAATTGACTCCTTCGAATTGTGGTGTTGGAGGAAACTTCTTAGAGTTCCATGGACTGCAAAGAGAACCAACAGATCAATATTGGAGAAAATAAAACCAGATTTCTCCCTGGAAGGTCTAATGTTAAAACAAAAGCTGACCTACTTTGGACACACAATGCGAAGGCATGCCTCGCTGGAAAAAACATTAATGCTGGGGAAGATTGAAGGAACTAGAAGAAGAGGACGTCAGAGGATGAGATGGATCGATGGCATCACAGAAGCAATGTGTTCCAACCTGGAAGGTCTACGGGAGAAAGTGCAAGACAGGAAAAAGTGGCGTGATTTGGTTCATGGGGTCACGAAGAGTCGGAACCGACTAAACGAATAGAGAGAGAGAGAGAGAGACCAGTTTCTTAGGCTCTTCAGTGTATATAGCCTACTCTAAAGATCCAAGATGTCGACTCTTCTGCTCACGTTATCATGACGTCACTTCTTGTAACGTATTGTAAATTTGCTTGTAAATGTAGTACATCTGTATAAACCTAGCGCAATTACGATATTTTTCTCTGTGTGTGTGTATGAGTTTCTCGCGTGGGGCCTATGGACCTATGCTGACCATAACATGTGGTGGGTCCACCTTCGAAACCTATCCCAATGTTATGCATGATAGATCCTCACTTGAGCTCTATTCTAGTCATAGCGTGTTGTGGATCCATCTTTGAATCCCATCCCAGACGTGTGCTGCAATGTGGGAGCCCCCTGTGAGAAACTGATACATACACATACAAAAAATATAGCTATTGCGCTAGGTGTTTACATTTGTCCTGCATTTACAAGGAAATTTAGAATACGTGGCCAGAAGTGAAGTCATGATCAAGTAAGCAGAAGAATCGGCATCTTGGATATTTAAAGTAGGCCATATGTAAAGTGAGCTTTGAAAGCTGGTCACACTATAACAGGGCTGGTCAAATACCGTTTCGCGGGTGTGGGCGCTCGCAGATGCCTGCAAGATCTGCCCGCAGTTCTCCTCCACTCCGCCAGCCAGCAGTAACCCCACCATCTACTCGCCTAGACAAGCACGTCACTGCACCGCGCAGAGCCACTCGGTCCGTTTACTACCCATCGTTTTTATTGTCTGTGTAGGTAAGGCGTTCGGTGTTTGTGATAGAACAGAACTAGTGGGCGGAAAATTGCTGAGGAGTAGCTAGAATCGTTGAAACGAAAGTCCTTTGAACCCATACTTGTTAATCCACAGTGGGAAGAAGAGTACTTTTTTGTTGGAACACAAAGCGGACCTCAGTGTTTAATTTGCAATGTAATATTGTCTTCACGAAGAAGTACAACGTGAAACGACGTTATCAACTGCTTCATGAAAAGAATATAGTTGGTTTGAATAATGAAGAAAGAAAAGCCAAACTTATCGAACTGAAACAGAAAAAGGAGAAAGACGTACATTTAATACATACAGATGGTTATGACTTTGGGTAACATTATTACTGTTATTAATAATATATTATGTGTATTTTCCGTCACTTTTACCTTCTCCTGTATGTATTTACAGGACGAAAACCTTATCATCCACAACGGTCCAGCGATGACAGTAAGCTATCTGAGCCGTGGCGGGACCGGCGCCATTAGTATCTCTGACATGAGTACGATCGATTTCCTAGTGCAGAGGTCTGTCTTTGAGCTTGGGCGGGCTCGAAATATAAGGGAGTGCCGACCGCGAGTAGTGAGAGAGGACACAACGCTGTGAGGACGGAACTCCGCGGTGCGCGAGTCGGCGATTGGCTGGCGGACAGAAGAGAAGACGGCGTGCCTGAGGCCGGGCGGCGGTTGTCACGTGGTTGTACTGCAGGCGGCGGAAGTTGGCCGGCGCTGTGCATTGTCCAGCAACCTCGTGAGCTGTGGATGTGCCTGCTTTCTTGGAGGGACACGCTGTTATGGTCTCGCAAAATCGCCCCAGCATCAAGACACCCAGTTAAGTACGCTAACTACTAAGACCGCTTAGTTAACTGTGATCGCTCTTGGTACGGTAAGACGTTGCAAGACGTGTGATGTTATGTTTGTTCGATTTCTTTTGAGGCCTCTTACCAAGCGTGTGCTCTGCTTCCGCATAATATTGATGTATTTGCAGATGTGTGTCATTAAGTTCTAGTGAGTGTCGGTTCTCGTGAGCCAGTTCATTTCCCACTCTTAAGCCGTCGGCACACGGTCCGTGCTGTCGAACGTCAACGTTGAGCGTGCCGAGTTCAACATGCTGCTGAACGCTCAGGAACGATGCTACTTGTGCATACGGTACGTGGGCCCCAACATGGTATACGCGATCGCGACGCACTCCAGCGGTAGTTGTGGGATGTTTCTATTAGTATATCACACTGTTTACTCAAGGGGCGCGCGTAAAATTCCCACGTTAGCTCTATTAAAACGCACGTTTCCTCCATTGTCCATATCCTAGTCACGTTGTTCTATATGTAATATATACAAAAACTTCAGTGTCGATGTACACGTTTTTGAGACAAAAAGGAAGTACCATGTCCAATCAATAAGGACACAGGCTTATAAAAGTTCCATCACAAACAGTGCGACACAAATTTGCAATAGATCTCCACATATGATAAACGTTATTTTATCTTTCCTACATTTTGGTAAAACCCTTAGGTCATTCTTACTTGATATCTGTTCCTATCGAGTAGCAGAATCTTTAAAAGACGTGAATTACGAAAGTCAAAAGAAAAAGGAACAAAATACCTTTATACAAGTAGCGCAAGCTGTCCTGTAGATTAAACCAATCAAACAAACTCACTCCTCAAAAGGTGAACTTATATTTACGTAACATCAAATATGTAGAACATACTTACATTAAACTACTAATAAAGCATCAAAACCTATTAAATACGCGAAAGTTAGGGGGAAAAAAATATTGAAGCTTCGCGAGACACGAACTATCGTTCTACCACCAATCGGGTCGTGGATCGTTGACGCTACTCACTACACTGAAGTGACATTAATGGATCTATAGACAATTCTGACATGTTACGACATGCTAAAAGCTTTAATCATAGCTATGTTACTACCTGAAATTTAATTATAACAAATTTTACCAAGAACAATGGATTTTTTGTGGATCCTCAGTGTGTCGCTACCTTAAAATGACATACTCTCATAATACGCAAGTCAAAGTAATTCTTTTGCCACGAAAAAGACGTTTCTCATTTTTTTATTGCAACGAATCACAATTAATCAAGGGGTTTTCGAGCGATTCTCAATTTTCTGGGGCTCAGAAACGGCATATATACGTATAGGCGTGAACTGAATGCCAATATGGCGCCTCAAAGCTCTCTGCTGAAGGGAGATGGCGTGCGTGTGATGTAGGTAGCGTTGTGCCATGTGATTGGTCAACGCTCAGACGCACGCTCAGAATATCTGACATGCTAGATATTGCTCTGCGCGTTCGGAAAGACTCCCGAACGTGCTGTTCCACGCTATGACGTCAGAAACTCGGCACGCTCAACATTCAGATGCACGGTCCGTGTGCCGATGGCTTTAGTGTTTGTTTATCAAGTGTTGCTTCACTTAAAGGAAGAACTTCCGAGTGAAATTAGTTGTTGTTTAGCCTTGATTTTATAGAGTTAATTTACTGGTCAATCTTAAATGTTAAAGTTAAGAAAAGTTTTTCTGCCTCCTGTTGTCGGGTGTGGTCTGTGTTTCAGTGCGCTGAGGCTGTGGGCAACCGAAGCACAGGGCTTCCCTTAAGATTACAAGTTTCGCTTACAGGCGGTGGATTTCGCCTGAGCTCGAGTGTTCCTCTTCGGTAGCGTTTACTTGGTTCACATTTTGGTGGTTTACTCGACGTGGGGTTGCAAATGGAGCCACGTCTTGGTTCGAAGTTAAGTATTACTTCCCTCAATCGGTTGTACCGTTCGTGATTAAGCTTCGGCCTTACAAGTTTGGGCATTCCTTCTGTTGTTACACATTTACGATTGTACGAAGTATTCGTGTTAAAGTTGAGGCAGTGTGTCAACTGTTATTTTACGTGTGGTGTTAAAGTTTGGGATTGAAAGGGTCTTAAGTAATGTGTCTTAACTAGAGTTGTCTTGTTAAAGTATTGGTTAAATTCAGCCTTAGTGGCTTTTGTCAATTTTGGTGGGAGATTGTGAGCTAATGATTTATTGACATATTTACGATTTTATGTAATAAGAGTTTCTTAAATATTTTGCCTGAGTGGCGGTTCTCAATGTTGGCTAATTATTTATTAACTTGCTTATGATTTTATGTAATGAATGACTATTAAATAAATTTGCCCGAGTGGCGTCTGTCAAATTGTATGTGAGATTGTTTTGGGGAGTTAATAAACTCATTGTAATTGAAATGTTCACTTTATTGG
The DNA here is from genome assembly GCF_021461395.2 of Schistocerca americana. Taxonomy (NCBI): domain Eukaryota; kingdom Metazoa; phylum Arthropoda; class Insecta; order Orthoptera; family Acrididae; genus Schistocerca; species Schistocerca americana. The sequence goes on along the minus strand of NC_060130.1, from coordinate 650,872,648 downwards.
GTCAGCCCTTTGTGAAGGCATTGCTAATTACGCATATAAAATTTTTTTTCGTGATTTTCTTTGGATTTCTATTCTTTTTCTTTTGTTCATATGGGCATTTCTAATTGTGATTATGTAACATTCTACTGTGGTTTTTAAATGTAAAGATATAATTGTGATTATTTCGTTTGCCAATGGATAAATATGTTTCTTGCTTTGTACCTGTGGTAAAGTTTCTAAAGTTCTCTTTTGGAATATTATTAATTGTGAAAAATGCAGTCAATAACATTTATAAAGGTTTATGTAATTTGCGATAACGATATAACACCTATAGACAGGGGACAGCGATAGTGATATCGAGAGTAGAGGGGATGGTGGATGGCGTGTTTGTGAAGCGTGCGCGGGAAAAATAGTACTGTGTTCCATGAAAAGCATACGTAATTGTATGGACAGTGATACCGAAAATCAGATTGTTAATTCTTTTTACCACTGCGGTATGTAATGCCATCGCAAGCGAACTTTAAGAGCAAATAAACCGGACTGTGAAAGTGCCGCTAACATTACTTTGTTGTGGGCGACACGAACTGTGCCTTTATTCGAATGAACTTTGCTGGTATTGGTTTTGGGCGGTGGAACTGTTGTATATCACATTCTATCAAGCCATGAAAGTGAAGACTAATTAACTGTGCAATATAAATGGCTTTCAGTGATGTTGTCGAAGTGTGAAATGTGAGAACAGAGTGGACATTGTTTACGGTGTGCTTCACATACACGAACAATTCTATGAACTGTGTATTTGTGGCTAAGACTATATGAATGTGACGAACCGCGTGATTATGGACGGTAGCGTCACGGACAGTGCATAAAGTGTAAAAACGAGCGATGTCTATGTCATGTACTTTGAAAGAGAGGACATGTCAACAACGTTCGTATACTGGCGTCTTGTGGTTTGTTAATCACCACGGGGTTAATGATACAGCTGTGCCGGAACTTTATTTGCGTTTCGCCAGAGAAGATTAACCAACGGAACTGTCTGTATCCTGCTCTCATCATCGTAACCCGCCGACATCGTGCTGCCTAACGCAACGCTTCGTATGCACCAAAAAGTTAAGGGATTTCACTGAACGCTATCCCCTGACCTAGAAACTTTCTTTCTCTATTAAAAGTATAAGAATTACAGACTCCGTTTAATTAAATTCTTTGTTTCGTTTGTTTGCTTTCTGCTAACGAAAATAAAATTACAATCAGTGAATTAAAAGTTGCCTGGTAGTCATTGTTGAAACACCAGTAAATATAAACTTCTTCCTCTCATTAGGACTAATTCTCCTTGCATGTCAAAATTATTGTAGTTATTTTATGTAGTTTTATGTATTGTTATGAGACTAGATATATGACAGTAACTAATAAGAGTATTTTGTCGCGAAATATGGCTTCGCGCGAAAATTACGGCGACTGCCATAATTGCTTGTGTTCTGACCAATAATGTAAAAGCTGCTAGTCCCGTATTGGTGCTTTTCCTGACGTGAGCGGGAATTATAAATGTCAGCTGTCAAATCACGTAGTGACTCTTTACCCAGTAATAAAAGTTTTTTGATATTGTATTGCTACGAGTCGTAGTATTAAGAGACACTGGTTATACTCAAAAGTGGGTAGATGTATGGTGAAACCCCACAGTGTCCATGCGATTGTTAACAGTATTGTGTGTGATTCAAGAAATTTTGTCACTTTTTCTAATTCCTTTGAAGTTTCAGAGAATATATACACAATTTTGTCGGTTTAGGTTAATTTCAGAGCAGTTTCTCATGAATATTAGAGATTTCAGTTCATAAACAAAGTGGGATCGTGACCAATTGAGAAGTATAACAAAGAGTGTGGTTTTCCAACTAGAATTTTGGATGACTTTACAGTTCAGATTTTGATAATTATTTGTCCTGTTGGTTGAGGTCATCACATATGGCGCCGTGTTGTGACAGGACAGTGTTTTAGTAATACTGTCTTTTCGAACCTGTCAATCTTAGGATCGATGTTTGAATTTGGAAGAGTGAAAATTGTTTTGTTTTGTGTGGGTTACCTCTTTTAGACAAAATGACAATCAAAGAAGGTGAGCGTGTAGTTAGTTTCAAGGTGTGGGAAAGTGAGCAAGAAAAAGATAAAGAAGAAGAGTTTGTTATGGAAAAGGTAGATAAAGGATTAGACATTAAAGTGGAACCAAGTGTCAGAAGAGAAGCAGATGACAAGGGAGGAGTGGAAAGTATGTTAGCATTGCTCTTGACGAAACTGGAAGGAATGAAAACAGAAGTGAGTGGAAAACTAGAAGCTGTCAGCAAATCACAGGAAAAAATGGGTGAAGAAATAAAAAAGCTAGACGAAAAGTTTGAAAAACATCTGAGGGGATTTAAACAGGAAATGGAAGATGGGTTGGAAAAGAAAATCTTGGGCTTTGAGTCAGAGGTTGATAAAGATTTTGGGAAGTTTAAAGATGACGTTAAAGGGACTTTTAAAGATACAGAGTTTGAGTTAAATAAGAAGCAAGAGAAGTTTGAAAACATCATAAAGGAAAGTGTAAAATGCTTGGATAAAAACATAAAAACCCAAGCTACTGAATGTATGAAAGGGAAGGATGAAATTAAAGATTATTGCAAAGGAATATTCCGTGAATATAGACAAGACACTAAGGCAGAAGTGGAAGATATTAGAGAGACCACTGCTAAGATCGAGAATAGGGTAGGGAGTTTAGAAAAGACAGTACAGGGTTAGCAGTTTACTGCACCACCAGTAATAGTGCAGATAAGGGATGGTAGTAGTTTCAATAATATAGTTTTTGATCCTAGTGGAGATGTACATCCTGTGTCTTTTGTGAATAGTTTGAGAAATCAGTTTACTACAGATTGGACAGAAAAGGACAAACTAAGGAGGGCAAGTGCTTGTTTAAAAGGGGAAGGTTTAGATTGGGGAGCTGATGCACCAGAAAAATATGAAACATTTGAGGATGTTGTGTCAGCGTTTTTGAAAGAATACTGGTCGAAAGAAAAACAAAGTGATGTCATAGAAGCTTTTAAGAAGGCCCCGTGGTATGATAGGAGTAGTAGGGAGAATATGAGAGAATATTGTGAGAAATGGATAAGTAAACTAAAACATTTGGACAGCCCATGGAGTGACAAGGATACTATAGAAGCATTGATAGGGAAGTTGCCTCCTAATAGAAGATGTTGGTTGATAGGAAATTTTAGTACTATCAAAGACTTTCTGAACAGAGTGAGGGATGTGGGTAGGTGGCAAGTGGGCTGTTCATTTAATGAAAATAGACATGTGGATGGTCATTATGATAATCAGGATAGAGTAGGGAGAATGAACCAAGTAAATGTTAGTGGTAGGGGAAGAGGCCGAGGAGCTTTTAGAGGAAATAGCCAAGGTTATCAGACAATAGGGGAATCACGAGAGGGAAACAGGACCCCACTACAGTGAAGGCCCGTGCTGGGGCGGGTCAAAGGTTAGGGCCTATTGAATTTTCAAATCACCATGGTAATGTAAGAGATACAGTGATGGGTAATAGTATTAGTAATGATTATGGTGATAGGGTGTGTAGTCATCATGGTCTGGTGATGGAAGAAATTGGACCTGAGGTTAATGGTGAAGGTGGTAAGGAATTAGGGGACTCATGTATGGAGAGATTTTCCCAGATGTATGAGGGAGTCAAAGAATATGAAAGGCAGCCAAAGGGAGTGATAAATGAAAATAAATTATTTCAAAATGCAAGTGGTAATAATGAAAGGGAGAGTATGAGTAATGGTTGCCGTATTGGAGGAGAGAAAGAAAGTAGTGAAAGGGGTGTTTTCCATGCATGTGATGATTTAAGGAAAGATGCTAAGCCAAGAGAAAGGTCAATTTCTGAGGTCAATGGAAGGGTGATGAATACATATGCCTTGAACCATAAAGAGAAAGTAAGTAATGAAGAAGATGTCAATGTTTTTATTATTCACAGAGATGTAGGAATAGCAACTGATGATGAGGAGGAAGTAAGTGTTTGTGCTCTTCAGAAATGTTTAGAAGGAAAGGAAAGTTCAAAGTTGAATTGTGATGAGTGGGCTCATAATGAAATTGAGCGGGATTTGTTATGTGAAGAAAGTATTGATGATGATGATAGGATTAAGCAACCTTTTGTGAGAATTGGAATGTATGGTAGGGAAGAAAAAGCTCTTTTGGATACAGGTAGTGAAATTAGTGCTATTGCTGAAAGTTTATTTAATTACATAAAGGAGCATAATGAAGTGATGACTGTACCAGTAGTAGGTTTGAAGATAGTGGGTGCTACAGGGAAATTAAGCAATGTAATTAAACACCAAATAATTTTGGAATTTGAGATTGGGGGCATAGGTTTAGTGCATAATTTTTTAGTAGTACCTGGGTTAACACTGAATATTATATTGGGCATGGATTGGTTGACAGAGTGCAAGGCAGAGATAAATTGTGGAGAGAGTTTTGTTAATTTTGAGGGTGATGGGTCAAGAATCAGTGTGAAGTTTGATGGATTGGTGATAGATAAGGACCGATTGTTAGGGTATTTAAAAGTGAAAATGATGCCTGTAGTAACTAATTTGGGTGATGATAAGCTGAACTTGGAGTATAGGAGTGAGGAGGATACAAGTGGACTTATGGACGAATTGAAGAATCAAATGTCTAAAGTTGAAGGGTTAAATGAATGCCAGAAAGAAGAACTGAGAGAAGTTTTGTGGATGAATAGGGAAGTTTTTTCTGACAGGCCAGGAAGAGTAAAGAATTATGAATGTAAGCTGGATATCAAACCACACCACCTTATTCCATACCATTTGCACAGAGGGAGGCGGTAAATAAATAAATGTTGAATTGTGGTGTTATAGAGCGAGGGAAGAGTGAATATAATTCACCTCTGGTCATTGTGGGCAAGAAAGATGGTAGTGTGATGCCAGGATGTTAAACGAAGTGGTAAGGAAAGAAACTGATAGGCCAGAGAGTATGGAGGGGATGTTACAGAGGTATCACAAAGTAAACTATCTTAGTAGTCTCGATCTGACCTGCGGATACTGGCAGGTGCCACTTGCTAAGGAATATAGGAAGTATACAGCATTTTTGGTAAACGGGAAGTGCTATCAATACACTGTTGTCCCATTCGGGCTGAATATTAGTGTTTCTGTTTTTATACGAGCCCTTGATCAAGTATTAGGACCAGAGCTGAGTTCAAAACTGACAATACATGTGGATGACCTATTAGTTGCCACTGAGTTATGGGAAGAACATTGTTGTTTATTAAATGAGTTGTTTCAGGCCTTAAGGAAAGGGGGCATGACCCTGAGACTCAAAAAGTGTGAATTTGTTCGCAAAGAGATAAAGTTTTGGGTAGGATTTTGTCAACTACTGGTATTAAGATGGACCCAGACAAAATGAAAGCAATCAAAGAGTGTCCATCCCCAAGAAATAGAAAAGAGTTGAAATCATTTTTGGGTATGTGTAATTTTTACCGGAATTTTGTGCCAGGGCAAGCTTTTAATGTCCCATGTCTGAACAAATTATTGAGTCCTAAAGTGAACTATGTTTGGACAGAAGAGTGTCAGAAAGCCTTTAATGAACTTAAGGAAGCTTTGAAAGTGGAAAAGATTTTACACCATCCAGATCTTAGTAAACCATTCTGTTTGGGGACTGATTCGAGTGGGTACGGTATTGGAGTGGGATTGTTTCAAAATTTGGGGATCAGGAAAATGAAGATCATAGGACCATAGCCTTTGCAAGTAGGTCATTGACCAGGTATGAGAGAAATTACACTGTGACTGAGTGTGAAGCACTGGCAATAGTTTGGGGATTTCAAAAGTTCAGAGATTACCTATGGGGGAATAAAACTATCATATATACTGATCACAGAGCCCTTATATCTTTCAAAAAGTTTCGGCTGGTACATAGACGGTTAACAAGATGGACTTTGTTCTTACAACAGTTTCCTTTTGAGATAAAGTATATTAAAGGTACACAGAACAAAGTAGCAGATGCTTTATCCAGGTTACCATTGAGTGAAGGTAATGATACAGGGTATGATGTTGATGAAGAGCATTTAAAGTTGTTTTATATAAAAGGTGTTCAAGGAGAGAAAAAATTGAAGGTATTTGTGGGTTGAGGTCATCACACCTTCCACCCCCTTTAGATTTAAAGGTTGAACAGAACAGGTGTTAAGTATAATCGTTCCACTATCATGCAGCTCTTAAAATAGCTAAACCAGCATGGCTCATGGAGAATTTTTGAAAGAATGTTTTGTTGCTGCCACAACAATTTTGAGGCCAGCAAGTCCTCCTGTTTTTGAAACCGTTCCTTTTTCACGGAGAAAGGATTGCAGGCGCATTGAATAAATGGCACACGATGTGGAAGCTCAGCTGTGAAACAGAATCAAAGATTCGGTTTTCTTTCCATTAGCGTTGGATGAAAGCAACGATGTATGTGATGTTGCTCGACTTGTAGTCTTTCTGTGAGGAGTCGACGTTCAGTTTAATGTGATTAAGGAATTCAGAGATTTAGTGGCAATGCATTATTCAACAATGGCTGACGATATATTTTAATGCGTAGAACATATAATAGTGAAATACGAGCTATGTTAGGAAAATCTTTCATCTATTGCAACAGATGGGAATCCTGTAATGATTGGTCATAACTCTGGTATCGTCGCTTTGATACGAAAAACGTTGAAAGCCGTCGGTGTCCAGCAGGAGCTATTAACAATACATTACGTTCTTCACCGTGTTAATGTGCTAGCAAAATGTGCCAAACTAGTTAGCCTCGTGAACGTGGTTATAAAAACAGTTAACATTCTCAGATCGCACGGTTTTGGACACACACAATTCAAATCGTTCCTGGAAGATCTCGAGTGTGAATACGGCGATGTTCCATATTTTTGTGAAGTACACTGGTTGAGTCAAGGTGTTGTTTTAGAAGGATTTTTTTTTAATTTGCGTAAAGGTATAGCGTTATTCATGGATGCAAAAGGAAATCCGGTGAAAGAATTGGACGACCAACAGTGGATTTTAGACCTTGCGTTTTTAACTAACGTAACTAAGCATCTGAATATCTTGAATGTAGCTTTGCAAGGTAGAAATAAGGTAATTAGCGAAGTGTTTGACACTATTTTGGCATTCAAGAGAAAACTGCTTTCGTGGGCAAATCAACAGTCAGAAATGTCGTGTGTACACTTCCCAGGCCTTGCACTAGTTGTTAGTGAAAACAATTTGGAACAGGAGAGACTCAAAGAACATTTTGATGGGTTTGTGACGGTGCTACAATCTGTAGCATTTTCGATAGTAGATATGAGGACTTAAAATCGACTGGAATGCTATGTCAACCTTTATGCGACTCGTTTTGCAGTTAACGTTGAAAATGTGCCTTCTCAAATTCAGTTGGAACTCATTGACTTTCAATGCAATCTTGTGTTGAAGGAGAAGTTTCGCACTGTAGAAACCTTGGAAAGCTTCTACGAATATTTCCCACGTGAACAGTTTCCATTGTTATCTAAAATAGCTGCTCATGTGTATAGTTTTTTGGAACTGCATACTTCTGCGAAAGTGTTTTCTCCGTGATGAAACTGACAAAATCGAAGCTTAGGAGTAGTCTTACTGATGTTCATCTGACTGTTTCAGCGCCCCTAATGACCACTAATTTCACATCAAATATCGAGATGCTAGTTGAAAACCATTGTACAAACATCCAGGAAGATGCAAATTAATGCCCACGTCCTATTCGTACGCAGTACCCCTCCTCTGAATTACACACGCCTGTGTAAATATAACGTAACATTTACAACGCAAATGTGTTCGTTTCTTAATCCTTTATGTCTGTATCCTATTTGTGGCCATGAAAGCAGAACGTGTTACAATGGTTCGAAAGTGTGTTTCATACGTACATGGCCAACCGTCGCATGGCACAGGATACACAAACTTCGGGTAAGCACGTTTTACACTTACCTCCCACACACGCATGTTGTGCCACGTGTGACTGGCCTCCCGATAACCGCGTACCGGTGCCGAGTTCCCGGACGCCACATACGCGCGAAACGACCTCGGACGTATGTGTGTTCCACCTGCACTACGTACGTTAGTATGTCCATACTCAGCGGCGTGCGCAAAGCGCTCTCACAGGGGCACGGTTGCCCCCCAGTGAAGTGTGCATACCCAAGCGGCCAGCCACATCGCACAGCTCTGCTACCCGCACTACGTGCCCGCACAGCTGCCCTGCGTTGCCCGCGAGGCCCTCGGTGCCCGCGGGCAACCATGTGGGCAGCTCTCGTGCCCACCCCTGCTCTATAACATAGTGAATGTCTGAGGGTGTTGGAGAGGTACATCTGTGAAATTGTATCTACGGTGGATCGAACTGTTTCTTTTGTACAATACTTGTAACCTGTGCAGAATGAAGATGCTTCCACATGTAGCTCCTGGATCATAGTTATTATGCGGTCCAACGTATGATGTGCAGGAAAATAGGTTAGCTTACGCTAAATACAGAACATACGATGCGAGGCTTGAATCATTCAAATGTTGGTCTTTAGCTATTGAGTAACGTCCTGACAAAGTAAGTGAAGTTGGATTCTTTTATACCAGTGACAGAGATGAAACTGTGTGTTACCATTGCGATGGAGGTTGGAAATATTGGGATGAAACAAAAAACAGTAGGTTGAACATGCTGTGTGGTTTTCCTAGGGGTTGTTTGCGCTACTTGCGAAGGGTAATGTCTGGCAGAATATAGAGGCAGAAATTACTGCAAAGATGCAACTAATATTAAACCTCCATCAGGTCTTCTGAAATTAGCATGAGAACAACATGCGACGCTGAGAACTTCTGACGAAGCTCACCTATGTATAATATTCTTCCAGAAAGAAATGGAGTACTGTTCTTTCCCTGCAGACATATTGCTGCTCACGTTAAATGTGGACCTACCATTACATAGTGTGCTACGTGTCCAGGAACCTGTTTTAGCTACAGTAAGAGCATTTTTGACGAAAACGATGATGCTGTAAGAGATACTGCTATTTTACGATGTGTTTTTTTATACACCGTTAATAAACATTGCGAAGAATAAAGAATTGTTGTTAAAATGTATTTTTTGTTGTTTTTTCCTACATCAAGCACACTTAGATCTATTCTTAATATGACAGCTATGACTACACTATGTTCTTAACAAAAATGGTTCAAATGGCTCTGAGCACTATGGGATTTAACATCTGTGGTCATCAGTCCCCTAGAACTTAGAACTACTTAAACCTAACTAACCTAAGAACATCACTCACATCCATGCCCGAGGCAGGATTAGAACCTGCGACCGTAGCGGTCGCGCGGTTCCAGACTGAAGCGCCTAGAACCGCTCGACCACTCCGGCCGGCCCTATGTTCTTCAAACCTCTTGATCTGCGTTGAATAACTGTGATTATTTTATGTCCAAACGTAGAACTGACAGAAAGTACCATCGTTCTGTCAACGTATGCAGTTTTCCGTAGGATTAGAAAGACATCATCTCGTCCCCAGCGGAGTATTATTCTCAAGAACTTTGCTACACAGTCCCATATGATCTCGTAACAAGTGCTTTGCGACATGTACTCTCCACAAAGGTAGTAGCGACTAGTTCTACATAGCAATGCAATGCAGGACGAAAACGAAAATCTGAGTGTTGCCTACGGTCATGCGTAATATTACTTTAGTAAAAAGCGGTACACAGCAGATATAAACACAATTGGCGGGTATGTGCGACTACCTAATGTCTGGCAGAATGGTTTACATCTCCCTCTGCTGAGAAAAAAAACAGTTTGTAAGCTCTGATTTATACCCATGGAAGTGGCTGTTCGAGTCACAACCGGTCTAAATGGTACCGATGCGGAAGTACGTTCCAAAAATCAAGTATGTGATATATATGGTGTGGAAGACTATAGATTTAATAGACGAATTATGGCACGGAGTACCCTACACAGCACAACTGTAGTTAAACAGCTTTAACAGACGTTTGGAACGTATATTACACGCATCTGATTCCTTGCTGGAGCACTGTAAGCAAGTTACATTTCGTAATCAGAAGGGCATCTATGTGCATGTATATGGCATAGAAGACTGTAGTTTTAACTGAACATTTGTTAACAGTGGGAGGAAGTACCACACACAGATTACTGTTCTTAAATAGACCCGGTAGACGTTTGGAAACTACGTTACACACACATCCTCTCCACTGCTCCACTGGATGACTGTGTATTTCTTCGTCAGCAAATTACATTTTGAAATCAGGATGGGAGTTTATATGCTATAGTTGACTGTGGGAGTGAATGGATAGCTGACTGTTCATCGTAAGAAATTAAATTTAAAAAAAAACAGTATGGTATGTGTATGCAAGTACACGGGCTGGAAGATTGTAGTTTTAATGCAACTTTGGTTAACACACACAAACACACACACACACACACAGCATTGCTGTATTTAAATACGATTGACAGACATTTGGAAACTATGCTACAACAGTATTTTGCAATAATTGTATTTTGTTTGCTTTGAATTCCATATTTTTTGCTTCCAAAACCTGTTGGAGTAGATACACGTATCTTTCATTAAACTTTCGTTGATCTTATAATGACTGAGGGACAAAAATCACAAGCAACACAGTTCCATCTCAGTGCTCACAGTCTCTCAACCAAGACTATACCACTCACACTATCTCAACCAATAATGTACCACAGACCTATTCTCAATGCAGTGCAACACGTGCTGCATCCTGAAAACCACGTACGTTCACGACACTCTGATGCTTTATAAATATTCTCTGTGATGAGTCTAGAGCAATAGCAAACATAATGAGTACTGATGCGCTAGTACTGCTGCTTTCGAATACAGAATTTGCCGTACTTAGCCATCAACTGCCCCTCCATATACTGTATATCAGTCTGCCGCACAGGTTCTTCCACTCCATATGAACGATCCCCTCACCTTTTGTACCTCACCATACATTCTCCATTTCCACTATAGCTTTGAGGTTATTGTCAGCTGCTATCCCGTAGCACAGGCCCGTTTATGGTGCAATGATACTTACTGGTGAACAGTATCATCGATTCGAAAGCTCAGGAATACACAGCATTGTGTATGACTTCATACACAATGAGATATAGAGGTGGACTAAAGAAGAGTGGTCTGCAACTGTCATCGTAGATAAGCTGGACAGGAACAGAAATGATTAGTGCACAAAGTAACACAGTAAACGGAAAGTTCACTTAACTTTTATTTCTCCTAGTGAACGAAGGCTCATCACAAATAATGCAGCAAGAAATAGAATCCAGCTCTCAGTGTCAACAAGGAAGAGATCAAAGCGTGAACGTTGGTGTCTGAGCCGGACTAGGAGGCGTCTGCGTAGCTTCTCATAGCAAAGTGTCTGTGAGTGCGAGTGGGCTGTGTGGCTGCCGCCGGCAATCCCGTACTGCGATGGGAGAGAGTGCTTGAGGTACAGAGCCACTGCAGACGTGGCTCAATGGGCATGGCAGATCCACGGTGACGGATGGAAGCTTGCAGATCCATTGCCAAGTTTGAGGCACCCATGGGGTGGTATTGATATGTGGTACAAGACATGACGGCTGTCTACCAGTAATGTGAGTCCCCATCTGTCTGTGTTGCGTGGCTGGTCTGCTAAAAAAAAGCACATATGAATGCTGCTAGGTTCTTATAGGTTGGCATATTTGGAATATCTAATGGAAAATGAAATCTCTGGGAAAGACAACGTATTTCTCCCAAAAACGTAAGGGTGGATTAAGGGTGTGTATGGAGGCCTATAGATAGTCATTTTTGACTCTATCAGTGTGTGAGAGTGAGACAGAAGGATACTCGATAATACTGGTGTAGTGTACCCTCCACCGTGCTCTATACAGCGGATTGTTATGCATTTGCATTAAATTTAGGATCTTTGTAGGTGATCGAGTTGTCTACAAGAAGGCGGGAAGAGCTGTTGTAAGACTGGTAGTTGACAGGAACGTAAATAAATCTATTGTACGTTAATAGGACTAGAAATCCCGTACACTGTCATAGGAAGCATTATCTGCAGTTATACGCCTACCAGTAAGCATCTGGTGCGAAATGAAGAAGAATGCATATGTCGGATTCAGATTCATTAGTTGGAACCTTAAGGGAAGTAACCCAGACACTATGAACCCACAGGTCGACTTATGTGTAGCAGGCGAGCAGCCGCAAATCCCATCCACATATTAACTAACTACTACCACAATTCGAACTGATGTGTAAATACTGATGGAGTTATTCCTAAAAAAAAATAAAACAAGTACAACTACACATAAGCATACTGCTCACTGCTCGGTCCTCTCAAAACTTAACACTGCCCTCGCCGTCTGTTGTCTTTAAACGCTCCTTGTCTTGACTACTAAGCTCTTGAGCTGCCAAACCATTACGATGATTCTCATAAGACTCCAAATCAAATAAAATACTTAATATTAGATATGCATATTCAGGTTTTTCAGTTTTGTGCCTACATTTCTTCCTGAGTTTACCGTCATGCTCCTTCCAGCCTGTCCATAACTCTTCATTTCCCAACACCGCTCCCATGTTAAACACTGCGATTTGCCTATGATCACCATTGACACTGTGTATGTTAAACAACCTATTTTCGGTCCTGCTTCTGTTATATCATGTTATCCCTGCAGACTCCACTCGGGAGAAACCCTAGTTTCTCGGCTGCTGCCGCTGATTATTCACATTTTGATTCCACTACCACCTTGCCTATTACTGTCCCACCCTTCTCTGCTCAGTGATTCTCGCAGTTGTGTGAATTGGGCTGACAATTGTTTACATCATGCTGGAAGCGCTCTCGGTAGGCCTGGCATATCCTATTTCCACTGCTATTCCCCTAACTTTTTGGACTACCGGCTCCTCTATTCCGGTAACAAGTTGCACCATCCATTCGTTCCAAGAATTGAAGAAAGTTCTGCCTATTTTTCGTGGGGCTGTGGACCAAATCTCACTGCAAGTAATCTGGCAAATGCCTTTTTGGAGTTGAAATTTCTGTCAATGTACACAACAGTCTGTCTTAGTTGACCAGTTTTTGCAGCTCAAATTAGTAAAATTTCCGCATGCCTCCACGGTTACTATTGTAGCACGCACCCTTCAGGAGCGCGTTTTGCAGTTGCGTCTGCTTTCCTACATCCCAATGTCTTTTTAGCAGCACCGTCTCAAACGCGGCGTAATCAGTAAATGCTGCTGCATTTTGGTTTGCCCACGACTAAACACCTGCGTCAAGCTGTTTTACGAATTTGGCCTTCTCCTCGACAGGCACGCCCTCCACAAAACAATCCTTACACGAGGCCAAGAAATCCATCATGTGGTATTTTTCTTTCCCACTAAAATACGCTAGTTTGGGACTCGCCGTGAAATGCGTAGTCCATCCCTGACTCATAACAACGTTACTTAACGTGACCTTAACTGGCGCGGTTCCTTTGTTTCTAGCTTCTGTCTCTTTAAGGACGGCGGCGTGCAAACAGCTGTTCTCAGGTTTTACTGACGCCAGCTCTGCCTTCGCCCACGTCTAGCACTGTACCACATGGCCTATGCTGTCTGACATCGATTACAGTGCAGACTACGTCTCTTTCGACTTTTTATTGCACTTCATGCAGAATCTGTCCTCTGTCCCAAATTATTCTCGACAGCAGTAATTCAGTCTGCCAGCTTTTTCTCTTGTGAGCTAATTCCCTCTCAAGTGATCTGGGTTGCCTCAATTTGATACTTTAAATCTTTTCTAAGTTCTGCATTTTGATTTTTTTAATTCATCAATCCCCTTAACTTTCTTTCTTTGGCCATTGTCTCTATCCCGCATAGTGCGCAGGGTAGACAGGGTTAAGTACGGAATTGGCATGGTTAATTTTTAGGGGTGGCCGGATGCCCTTCCTGCCGCCACCCCATGGACGGCACGGAATGAGTGTACCCCAGCTGTTTGCTTCTAGTGTAAATCGTGCAATAGTGTGAATGTGTTACAAATGTCTGCGAGTCATGTAACTGAGGCGGGACGTGGGGATCATCGCGGTATTCCCCTAGTAAGATGTGGAAAACCGCCTAAAAACCACATCCAGGCTGGCCGGCACACCGGCCGTCGTCGTTAATCCGCCGGGTGGATTCGATCCGGGGCCGGCGCGCCTACCCGAGTCCAGGAAGCAGCGCGTTAGCGCTCTCAGCTGCCCTGGCGGGTTCATCATCCCCTTAACATGATTTTTAATCTCAACAGTTACTCACAGTTTCTGCATAATAACTTGCTACAGCGCATGCGGATCTCCTGATACCTATATCCCATCCCCTTCCTCCAAAACAAATATTCTCATCTCCACCAGACCTAGCAGGGCTCCCCATGCTGTTGTCCACTTTTTTTTTACCTTTTTTCATTTATTAAAACAACCATATATGTACATAAGCACATAAACAAAATATTGAAGTGCTGGAATTGATTAAACACGAATTGTATCCTACAATACACTGAAGAACACATTTCAATATACACTCCTGGAAATTGAAATAAGAACACCGTGAATTCATTGTCCCAGGAAGGGGAAACTTTATTGACACATTCCTGGGGTCAGATACATCACATGATCACACTGACAGAACCACAGGCACATAGACACAGGCAACAGAGCATGCACAATGTCGGCACTAGTACAGTGTATATCCACCTTTCGCAGCAATGCAGGCTGCTATTCTCCCATGGAGACGATCGTAGAGATGCTGGATGTAGTCCTGTGGAACGGCTTGCCATGCCATTTCCACCTGGCGCCTCAGTTGGACCAGCGTTCGTGCTGGACGTGCAGACCGCGTGAGACGACGCTTCATCCAGTCCCAAACATGCTCAATGGGGGACAGATCCGGAGATCTTGCTGGCCAGGGTAGTTGACTTACACCTTCTAGAGCACGTTGGGTGGCACGGGATACATGCGGACGTGCATTGTCCTGTTGGAACAGCAAGTCCCCTTGCCGGTCTAGGAATGGTAGAACGATGGGTTCGATGACGGTTTGGATGTACCGTGCACTATTCAGTGTCCCCTCGACGATCACCAGTGGTGTACGGCCAGTGTAGGAGATCGCTCCCCACACCATGATGCCGGGTGTTGGCCCTGTGTGCCTCGGTCGTATGCAGTCCTGATTGTGGCGCTCACCTGCACGGCGCCAAACACGCATACGACCATCATTGGCACCAAGGCAGAAGCGACTCTCATCGCTGAAGACGACACGTCTCCATTCGTCCCTCCATTCACGCCTGTCGCGACACCACTGGAGGCGGGCTGCACGATGTTGGGGCGTGAGCGGAAGACGGCCTAACGGTGTGCGGGACCGTAGCCCAGCTTCATGGAGACGGTTGCGAATGGTCCTCGCCGATACCCCAGGAGCAACAGTGTCCCTAATTTGCTGGGAAGTGGCGGTGCGGTCCCCTACGGCACTGCGTAGGATCCTACGGTCTTGGCGTGCATCCGTGCGTCGCTGCGGTCCGGTCCCAGGTCGACGGGCACGTGCACCTTCCGCCGACCACTGGCGACAACATCGATGTACTGTGGAGACCTCACGCCCCACGTGTTGAGCAATTCGGCGGTACGTCCACCTGGCCTCCCGCATGCCCACTATACGCCCTCGCTCAAAGTCCGTCAACTGCACATACGGTTCACGTCCACGCTGTCGCGGCATGCTACCAGTGTTAAAGACTGCGATGGAGCTCCGTATGCCACGGCAAACTGGCTGACACTGACGGCGGCGGTGCACAAATGCTGCGCAGCTAGCGCCATTCGACGGCCAACACCGCGGTTCCTGGTGTGTCCGCTGTGCCGTGCGTGTGATCATTGCTTGTACAGCCCTCTCGCAGTGTCCGGAGCAAGTATGGTGGGTCTGACACACCGGTGTCAATGTGTTCTTTTTTCCATTTCCAGGAGTGTAGTGCCATTTGTAAGCTTACAAAATAGAACATAAATAGTAAACTGACAATAGCCTCTTCAGTCCAGACAGAGACATAGATCCGAAACGCAAACATATATATAATTGATTGTCTTAACTGGAATGACAGATCTGTCATTTGATTCATAACCGTCCAAACTCAGTCATTTGGAGCACACAAACGGATAACAATAGATGCACAGGAACATAAATTAATGAAAGCGTCATAATGAAGTTAGTAACACCATTGAGAAGTCGGGAGTAGTCCTAGGAACTGGTATAACCCCTTATTCGTTGTGTATTTCGTTCGCTACATAGTCTTGTATGTGATTTGTGTCCTTACCGGCATCGATAATTACCCTACGCCTTGTTTTTCAAAAATTATGTCTAACATGTTAGCAAACATCTTCCTGAAATTTGGGTAACGTTTCATCTTCCAGCGTGCCGTTCCCATGTAAGCCTCGAAACTAACGATATTATTTTCACTATTGGGGATAATGATATATGTCACAAACAGTCCTAACATCCACATCACGGTGTTGTTCTTGGTAGCGGGAAAATGTTTCGCGTCCGGCCTTTAGACAGGCACTGACAAGCCAAAAGATTATGTCCACTGCCCACCTCGATGGTGGATGCCGCCTGGTGGCGGCAGGCATGTGACGCGGTAGCAGAAGTATGTAAACGGAGCAGACACGGACGGGGGTCACCATAACGAAGATGTGGGCTGCAAATGGGAAAATCCACTGAGATAAGTGACTTTGACGAAGGGAAGATTGTTATTACGCAGAGCCTGTGAACGAGTATTACGAAAACGACGAAGCTGGTCGAATGTACACTTGCTACTGCGTGAGCGTCTACGGAAAGAGGTAGAAGAACATCGAAACTACCACTAGGCACTAAATGGTTGGACATCCACGACTCTTTACAGAATGTCCGGTTTGGAGGCTTGTCTGCCCTGTAAAGCAGGATAAATGGTGTTCTGTCATATCTCTGCCGAAAGAGCACAATGCTGGTGCAGGCACAAATATTTCAGAGCACACCTTTCATCGTACATTGTTGCACATTGAGCTTCGCAGCAGACCACGCATGCGTGTTCACATGTTGATCCAACTACATCGTCCGTTACGTTTGCAGTGGGCACGGGACCATCAGCATTCGGCTGTCGAGCGATGGAAACATGCCGGCTCTTCGGGTGAATCACGTTTTTGCTACGCTAGGTCGGTGGTTGTTTCCACAATCGCCGTCATCGAGGTGTTGGCGGTTCGAAACTTGCAGCGTGCCAATGACGCAGGCTGGTGGAGTATTATGCTATGGGAGACATTCTCCTTCGTTTGTATGGGAGCTGTGGTAGTAATTGAAGACACGCTGACAGCTGCGATCCACCTGCATCCCATCATGCTTGATGCCTTCCACCGACGGCGATGTCATTTTTCAGCAGTATAATTGTCCGTGTCTCGGAGCCAGAAGCGTGCTATAGTGGTGTGAGGGAGCATTATAGTGAACTCAGGTTGTTGTCTCGGCGATCAAGTTCAACTGATGTAAATCCTGTGGAACTCATTTGGGTCACTATCGGGTGCATACACCGCGTGAGCAAATCAGCGGCCCATTCCTGTCAAGGAACGCGGTATCTACCTGTATGCTGGTATCTACTGCTTTCTAGTTCCTACGGACGAACAGAGCGAGCTGCGTTTCATGCGATCGTTGCTTTCGGAACACATGTTGATCCCAGCAGATGAGATTTTCAGTCTCCAGTAATGTCATAATACGCGATCACGAAACATGTTCCAAAATTCTGCAATAGGCAGACGTCAGAAATATAGGCCTATAGTTTTATGCGTCTATTCAACGATCCTTTTTGAAAATGTGTTGTTTTTTTCAATCACCTGGGACGCTTCCTTCCTCTAGAGACTTACGGTACGCTGCTGCTAGACGAGGGGCAACTTATTTCGCATATTCTGTGTAGAGTCTAACTAGTATCACGTCAGGTTTAGTAGCCTTTCGTCTGTTGAGCGATTTCAGTTTCTTTCCTATCCCTTGGTCACTTATTTCAATGTATGTCATTTTGTTATTCGTGAGACTGTTTAAAGGAGGAACTACAGTGCGATCTTCCTCTGTGGAACAGTTTTGGGAAAATAGTTTAGTATTTAGGCCTCTTCTATGTCATTCACTGTTTCAGTGCCATTATGGTCACAGAGAGTCTGGACAGATGGCTTCGATCCGTTTACTGATTCAACGTAAGACCAAACTTTTTAGGATTTTGTATGAAGTCGATAGACAGAATTTACTTCAGGATTCGTTGAACGCCCCACGCATAACTTTGTTTGGTTTTTGTTTGTCTACGGGGACTTGGCTAAGTTTAAATTTACATCGAAGCTCTCTTTGCATCGAAGTAGTTTTTTAACACTGTTGTCGAACCACGATGGGATTTTCCCATTCCTTACAATTTTGCCCGGTACAAATCCGTCTAAAGCGTATTGTACGATTCTTCATTTATGTGGCCATAGTGTCCGTAGTTGCTTTACAATTCTTGAGGGTATTTTTGTTCTGTCATTGCAACTACAAAAATGCGTGATTATTTTTCACAGACGCGTTTCTCTTTATTGAGGTAAAGCGTCATAAGTGGTCTGTAATTAAATTATTTGCATTTTTGTTTGATTTAGATCAGAAACAGTTCTTTAAGAACTGTACTTATGGTGATTTTCGTTTGATTTCTTGCTTACATCGGGAAATGTCGTCTGCTAGCACATCGTTGTTTTTCTGCGTTAGACACTGATAATTATGGTCGAATATTTAGTTGTTCTGCAGCACTATGCATTTATTATGTTTTTCATAACACTTTTTTGCACACCACTGTATTCCGTTTGTTTCCGTAAATTTTGTAAATCTTGGTCTTATGGGACCAAACTGCTTAGGTCATCGGTCTAAGTTTACACACTACTTATTCTAACTTAAACTAAGTTACGCTGTGGACGACACACACACACACACACACACACACACACCCATGCCCGAGGGAGGACTCGAAACTCCAACGAGGGCAGCAGTGCGGACCGTGACAAGACGCCTTAAACGGCGCGGCTAACCAGCGCGGCCTGTTTTTGTAATTCAGAGTATTCGTTGTGGTTTGTTTTTTGTAGTGTTGCCAACATAACCTTTCCCCTACTTTGTTTTTGACCTAAACCTTTTTTATTTATTTATTATTGTATGTCTGTAATTCTATTTAATTATGTTTCTGTGTCTTTACATTCTGTGTAAGAGTAGTGAAGGAATAGCGACGGAGGAATTTTTTTTCGGTGTAGGGGATGGAGAAAAACCATGATGAATGGACATTAATGGACATAAGTGTACAGCAGTGTGATGGAGTGTGAGTTAAGAGGAGGAAGTGAGGAGAAAGAAGTGAAATGAAATTGTGAGTGAGGGGGGATGGTTGTGGGAAAGTGGGAGGGGTCGACACTCTTTTTAACTGCATTTAAGTATCGAAACCCCTTGTTCTGAGCACCGGAACTATATGTAGAAACTCTTCGTGCACAGAAACGTCGTACTTTATTGCGCGAGGAAAATTAGAAGTTTACTGTGATATATTCGACTAGTACTCTCCTCCACACACATAAAATAATACCAATAGTTTGCAATTAAATTATTGTTTCTTTTTTATGTTGTATACCATATCATGAATTCACAGTGTTACGTGACAAAGCTACTGTTTTAAAATATACGGTGGTATCATCGAAACCAAATTCTTTTGCCATTTCTATTGTAGATTATTTTGCGTCTAAGCCGTCGCTGATGCATTTGTGAGCTTTAGCTGATTTGAAGTGTGGGACATACGATGCACTGAAACTCTTTTTTTTATGATTCGATGGTTCAGGAAAATTTTGTACCTCTTTACAAGAGAGCATCGTTCGTCATGAGAGTAACGCTTGTGTATTGCTTCATGCAGCAAAGAGAAGTATCAAGCATACCTTTGTTTTGACTTAAGCATTTTTTTGCATATTAAATACTGCGATTTTTCATCGGAATTGTGTCAAAACAAGTACTTAATCCCCCACTCCTAATGAAAAACGCGCTTTTCAATATTCTTTTTTTTCGACATTCTTAAGACTCGTAATAGGAAAATAGCTACAGATATAATCAGAACCAAAAGTAGAATGAGATCCACAGATAGAAACACAATGATAACTTGAACGGTAGAGCAATATTAATGAGAGTAAATCTGAACAAAATGCCTAGAGGAAACGGACTAACAAAACAACGTTACCTCTTCGAAGTCGAAGAGACACTGCCCGCTGCCCCTCTCTACTGCTGATAAACGAACCGAGGGCTGCGGCTAGACCGAAACTACAGCACCCGAGTAGAATTCGGAAGGGGAGGGGGGGGGGGGAGCACTCACTGGAGGGGAATGTCTTGTGAGACATGCTTTGCCAGCCCTGTCCTGCATCTTTATTCATCATGTCTACATATTTATTTCTCAACATAGTCACCCTGGCGACAAACACATCTTTCCCAACGAGCGACCAGTTTTTTGATATCGCCACTGTGAAGTGTTTGACTTTTTTGACGGAGCCATAACCTCCCCTCTGCTGGCATCGTTCATCATTTTCAAAGTGAAGTCCTTGGAGGTGTTCTTTATGTTTTGGAAACAAGTTAAAATCGGATGGGGCCAAGTCGTAACTGTATGGAGGATGATCGATGGCAGTGAACCCAAGGCGCAGGATTGTTGCAGATGTCGCAGCGGTCGTGTGCAGTCTGGAATTTTATTATTAAGGAGAGGCTGCGCCAAGTGTGGACTCACTCTTCGAATTCGAACCTCGAGTACAGCACGCTGTTTCTAGCACACCGACATACGAGGGTCGTTGTATAATGCCCCACATCTTTTTTCTCAGAACATTTTCATTGCTAAGAGTCAGAATTTCGTGACAATGTAGATCAACATGTCTTTTCCATGTTCTATTTTTCTAGGTAGTCTCAATCACGTTCTATGGCCGTACGCCAACGTTGTGGAAGAGCATGTAATTCCTGCTGGAAAAAGCTCTTGTCTTGTAGGCGCAATCAAGTTTTCACTGCATGACTGACACTATCGTCGTCTTCAGAGTGTGTTTCCCGTAGAGAATCTTTAAACAGCCCAAAAAGATGGAAGTCCGAGGGTGCCAGGTCTGGGCTGTAGGGTGGATGCGGCAATGATAGCTGTGACAGGACGTCGCTAGCGTGGCTGACCATGGAGCTCTGTTTCTGCATTTCCTGAGGCTGTCACTTTCTTTACCCATCGGCCAACTGTACTCCCAACAACTGCAGCATCGCCATACACTGCACACAAACGTTCGTGGATGTTCACCACGGTTTCTTTTTCTGCACACAAGAATTCAATAACAACACGCTGCTTGTTACGTGAGTCGTATATTGACGCAATTTTGACGCTGTAATACGGCTCTGACATCTGCCAGAACGGTTCGAAACTTCACCGGCGAACAGAACTAACATCAAACGTGAAGAACCAACAAGGACATTTGTCTATGTGTATTAATGGCTTTTAAAAGAAATGTGGGGCATTACTTATTGAACAATCCTCGTAGTTACGTTACACACCGAGATATAACACACTACGATTCTTGCGGTACAGGTCACAAACTCGTAGGCATAAGGAATAAAGATGTAGATTGTTAATAACGTTTGTTTTATGTGAAAAGCTTCTGGATGTTTCACACACAAAATTCCAAGGTATTGCTTTTCAGCACGTTCTCGTACTGTATTCGAACATTACAGTATAGTTTTTCCTACCCATCTGGATCAACTTACATTTTTCCACATTTGGAGTTAGCTGACATTCATCACGGTAAACAGAAATTCTATCCAAATCGTTTGGTATCCTCCTAAAGTTACTCAACGACCATACTTTCTCGGATACAACAGCGTCATCAGTAAACAGACGTAGATTTCTCCTCACCATTTCCGTCAGATCTTTTATGTAAATAAAGTACCCCTCTGGGACACTGCTGAGGATTCCTTAGTTTCCTATGAATATTCGCCATCCTGGGAAACATACTGAATTCTGTTACTTGAAAAGTCTCGATAATGTACATGTCGAGGTCGTCGAAGATTTACGAAAATACCCAGTCATTGCTAGCAGAATACGTCTTCTACTCTTATATTTATTTATTAGGTACAGTTCCGAGATTTATTTGCTGTGTAGTACATAGTACGGCTGTCTACGTCGCCTCAGGCATTTGTTTTGTGTTTGAACAGACACTGAAGTACTTGCAGGTCGCAGTCTAGAGTAGCTTTCGTGATTGCAGCAGCATATCAGAGGACAGCATTTCTTTCTGTGAGTTTGGCATAGCTTCTCATAAGAAGCGACTTATTTTAAATTTTCTTTTTGCTCTTTAGTTTAAAGTCGTTAATTTCGTGCTCGTTTTTATATTTACGAGGCGCAGTTCCGCGTTAATTAGCTGTCTAGTATATTTTCACCGTAGTTATACCGAATAGGAACTGTGACTGCTGTGTTCAGATGCAAGCGGAGTTGGTGACCTTTCGCTCACAGCTCTAGGCGGTGTTGGCTTCCGTCACACAGCTTGAACCTGCTGCCAATGGAAATCACTGTGGGGGGTTTTAGGTGGGGATCTGAGAGAGGTCCAGCGCATCCTACGGGTCTCCCGATCGGTGTACTACTGTGGCTGCCACAGGTACTGCCTGCACTGAGGTTGACCCCTTACCCGTGGGATAGTGGGTGTGGCAGGTAGCGAAAGAGTTTCCGAGGGGCCGATCGGAGGGCCTCACCGGTCCGTCTGACCAACTGGTTTCGAGCGCTATCTGTGGTTGACGAAGTCCCTGAGCTAGATGCGTTCACCCGCCCTGTTCGAGAGGAAGCTTGTCGGCCCGCTAGCTCTTGGCATTCACAGAGGGTGGGTTTGCTGGTAGCTGGGAGCGCCAACGTTAGGCACATAATGGGGCGCCTTAGGGATATAGCTGCCAAGGAGGGGAAGGAAACCGGTGTGCCCTCTGTGTTCATACAGGTAGGAGGTATTCCAGGTGTGGAAAGGGTGCTTCCGGATACCACGAAGAGCACAGGGTGCAGCCAGTTGCAGGTGGTGGTTCATGTCGGTGCTAACGATGTGTGTCTCTTTGGATCGAAAGAGATTCTCTCTGGTTTTGGGCCACTAACTGAAATGATAAAGACTGCCAGTCTTGCTTACGAGATGAATGTGGAGCTCACCATCTGCAGCATCATCGACAGTACCGACTGTGGTCCCTTGGTACAGAGCCCAGTGGAGGGTCTGAATTTGGGGGTCAGGCGGTCGTGCGATCGTTTAGGCTGCAGATTCCTCGACTTGCGCCATCGGGTGGTTGGGTTTCCGGGTTCCACTTAGTAGGTCAGGGGTCAAGGAGTCAACTACACTCAGGAATCGGCTACATGGGTAGCAGGGGCTGTGGGGAGGGGATTGGGCAGTTTTTTAGGTTACGAGGACTCGGGAAGACACAGAAAGGGCGTCAGTCCAAAAGAGTGCAGGACAAACACAGGAGCCTTGACCTAGAAACAATCGGCATTCCAGCTGTAAATTGTCGTAGCTGCATTTGGAAGGACCAGAGCGCCAAGCGTTAATAGCACAGGTGCGGAAAACTGACTAAAGCCGGAAATAATTTCAGCTGAAATTTTTTCAAGTACCCAACCGAGTTTAGAAAGGATAGATTAGATACAGTTGGTGGAGGGCTGTTTATTGCTGCCAGTATCAGTTTACCCTACAGTGAAAGGGAAGCAGACAGTTCCTATAAGGTAGTATGGGTAGAAGTTATACTTGACAACCGGAACAAATTAATAACGGATTCGCTTTACCATCCCCCTGACGCAGATGATACAGTTGCTGAACATTTCACCGAAAACTTGAGTCTTATTTCAAACCGGTACCGCACTCATACAAGTATAGTTGGTGGTGATTTCAATATACCCTGGATATGTTGGAAAAAATATGTGTTTAAAGCCAGCGGTAGGCATAAAACGTCGTCCGAAATTGTATTTCGAACAATTAGTTCAGGATTCTACTCAAAGTGTAAATGGTTGCGAAAACATACTTGACCTCTTAGCAAAAAATAAACCTGAGCAAATATGGAGCACCGTGACGGAGACAAGGGTTGGTGACCACAAGACAGTTGTAGTGCAAAACACATCTATTTAAAAAAGCAGTTATAAATTCGCTTGACGCCTTGCTTACCTAGTTTCCATTCCTTCCGCTTTGACTACGTAAGAGTAGACAAAACGGGTCAGAACGCTGTTTCAGAGCTACGAAAAAAGCATTCCAAATTTAAAACAACGCAAAATTCCTAAGATTGACTAAATTTTGCAGAAACTCGAAATTTTGAGCAAACTTCAGTGCGAGATGCTTTTAATAGTTTTCACTCGAAGTCTAGCTAAAAACCCCAAACGATTCTGGTCATACGTAAAGTACACCAGCGCCAAAGGCGCAGTCAACACCTTCACTGCGCGATGACAACGATGATGTCACCGATGACAGTGCCACTAAAGCAGAGTTACTAAACACGGTTTTACGAAACTCCTGCACCAAAGAAGACGAAGTAAATATTCCAGATTTCGAAACTAGAACAACTCCCAACGTGAGTAATTCAGAAATGGATATCCTCGGTGTAACGAAGCAGCTTAAGTCACTAAATAAGGACAAGGCCTCCTGTCCGGACTGTATACTTATCAGGTTCCTTTCACAGTAGGTTGATACAGTAGCTACAAACTTAGCAATCATATGCAACCATTCGTTCTTCGAAACATCCATAACTAAAGACTGGAAAGTTGCTCAAGTCAAACCAGTAACAAAGAAAGGAAATAGGAATAATCCGCTGAATTACAGACCCATCTCACTAACGTCGATTTGCAGTAAGATTTTGGTACATACGCTGTGTTCGAACATTGTGCATTACCACGAAGACAACGATTTTATTCACAAATACTCAGCACAGATTCAGAAAGTATCGTTGTTTTGAAACGCAACTAGTTCTTTATCCTCACGAAATAATGAGCGCTATCGACAGGGTGTGTCAAATTGATTCCATATTTTTAGGTTTCTAGGAGGCTTTCGACACCGTTCCTCACAAGTGTGTTCTCATCAAGTTATCGTGTCTATGGAGTATCGCCTCAGTTGTGTGGCTGTTCTCATGATTTCCTGTCAGAAAGGTCACAGTTCGCAGTAAGCGACGGAAAGTCATCGAATAAAACAGAATTAATACCTGGCGTTCCCCAAGGAAGGGTTGTAGGCCCTCTGCAGTTCCTGGTCTACCTAAACGACATAGGAGACAATCTGAGCAGCTCTCTTAGACTGTTTGCAGATGATGCAGTCATTTACCGTCTTTTAAAGTCATCAGATGGTCAAAACCAATTGTAAAATGATTTGTAAAACATGTCTGTTTAGTGTGAAAGGTGGTAATTGCTTTTAAATAACTAAAAGTGTGTAGCAGTCCACACAAGTCCTAAATTCAGTTACACGATAAATCATACAAATCTAAAGGCTGTATATTCAGCTAAGTACTTAGGCGTTACAATTACGAATAATATAAA
Organism: Schistocerca americana; assembly: GCF_021461395.2. Taxonomy (NCBI): domain Eukaryota; kingdom Metazoa; phylum Arthropoda; class Insecta; order Orthoptera; family Acrididae; genus Schistocerca; species Schistocerca americana. The sequence continues at coordinate 650,847,176 of NC_060130.1, read as the reverse complement.
CTGGAACGATCACACGGATAATGTCGTTGATAGAGGAAACCAAAGACTGCGATTTATTGCCAGAACACTTAGAAAGTGCAGCTGGTCTACAAAAGAGACTGCTTACACCACACTTGCCCGCCCTCATCTGGAGTATTGCTGTGCAGTGTGGGACCGACGCAGAACATCGAAGAAGTTAAGAGAAAGGCAGCTTGTTTTACATTATCGCTAAACAGGTGAGACAGTGCCATGGACATGAGACACGATTTGGGGTGGCAATTATTAAAACAATGAATTTTTCGTTGCGGCAGAATCTTCTCGTGAAATTTCAGTCACCAACTCTCTCCTCCGATTGCAAAAATATTCTGTTGGCGCCCACCAACACAAGGAGAAATTATTATCATAATAAAATAAGAGAAATCCGAGAATGCAAAGAAAGATTTACTTGTTCGTTTTTCCCGCGCGCTGTCCAAGAGTGGAACGGTAGAAGAATAGCTTGAAGGTGATTCGATGAACCCTCTGCCAGGAACTTAATTATGGGATGCAGAGTCATCATGTAGATACATATGTAGACGTATGGGTAAGGAATCGTTTAATGCTGTGCTAAGGGCAAGTTTCATTACATCACGGAGTGCCAGAAAAAGAGCATGGAAATGCAGAAATAGCTGAACGTTCCGAGCGGCGACAGCAAAAAAGTCATGTTCTTCACATGGGTACGAGAGAAACCGGAAGGGGAGGGAGTGAATGGGTGCGTGGGCAGCGGGGCAGGTCGGAGCATGCGCGGCTTGTTGCCGCCTGGCTATGGGGCCGCAGTCCGGCGCCGCGACGCGCCGACTTCGCATCCGCGCCCGACGCCGCTCCGCGCCTGCCCGAGGTAAGAGCGGCCACCTGCCACGCAGCGCATGTTGTGCCGCGCCACGACAGCGGCAATAACGGCATTGTGTAACATCAGTTTCTATTATTCTTATTACTCAGTACGTGTTGGAATTATTTTTTAGTCTATTTTGATTTTACGTTTAGGTTTCTAAATTTTAGTAAGGCCCTTTTTTTGATTGCGGGTGTACCGTCCACTCGCAAAACTACACTATTTTTGCGTAGCGATATTATCCTACTCCACGTTCATTGAAGGACAAGACGAATATCGAACGTCTATTACCAACGCCAGTAAATGGTAGGAACTTCCGTTTTCAGCACTGTCCATCGAACTGCTATAACTACTATAGAAGCCAAGTACGTTCTATTTTAGCCTACAAACAAACTTTTTATATGACTGCAAAAACGTTTTAATATCTTTAAAATTTGCGAATGTAAACTATTCTGTCTATTTTGTTTACTCTTATAGTGGTTTGCAAATAGAAAATGTTTGTTTGCACTCCACATATTAATATACTAAAATATAGGAAGCAACAATATTATCTTCAATTACGAAATGTTTTTAGAAACTGCGTGACAAACGTTGAGTTTTACGTGATCGCCTATCTGTATGTGTAAAAATTTATGCCTTGATATTTTAGATTTTAACTGCTTTCATCTTAACTCGCAACCTAATTCGAAATATAAACAAAAGTGCTGTTCTGACAGTTCTAACCACCTAGCGTCGATGGCCTGATTTGTAGATATCATGATATCTACAAATCAGCTGTAGATAACTTTCCAATTAATTAGCTTTCTTTTCAGTTAGTCTTCTGCAAAGTATTCTTGATGCTGTTGTTCCCCACACTGTAAGTTTTAATTGTTTTCGTGTAATACAATTTACTCAGATTTTTTACCCGTTCCTTAAGCAGAAGGAAAAGTTTTGACATATTGTTCTATTAGTACGCAGGTTTTACGTAGGTGCCTGATCGTTATTTTGCTTTGGTTGGTCCTACAATAAAAACAGAATATCACCTACGCATTTGATCACAATATAGAAGTGATATAATGGTGTAATTAGTTGTCACTTTAAATGGACAGCGTGAAGTGAAATAATCTTAATACATCTCTAAGTGGAGGAAAAACAACAAATGATGTAGTGCTAAAACTTACTTGATATGTTATAACTCCGAATGCATATCATTGTTGTAGCCACATCTAAGATGTAAAAGCAGATACGATGTGTTTTCCGAAAGCAACGAAAGTAAAAATATTCAGTTTCTACCGAAACGAAGTTCTGGACTATGAAATAAGTATACTGTGAGCCATGGGTTAAGGAAATTGTCAAGTAGACTGCGTACCAGAATGATATTCTGTCAGTGTATTATTTCAGATGGAATTGTACCTGCCAAGAACTATGCTTTGTAGCATGTTTTCACGGAATATTCCTAAGAATGTAGCAGTGGCTACGACAGCTGCCATCGACTGTCTGCAGTATATCTTCTTGTCACATAAATCACATTCGACCAGAGGAACGAACGGCCCTTCATATGTTCAGGTGACGTACTGCATAGACACACCGAAAATTTTGCGAGATCATTTGACTATTTCAGACAGCCATAAATTAACTTGCAGACGGGAAATGAAAGCTATGAGGTGTACAGTGTGCAGGACTCTATTGAAATCCTTTTAATGCACTGACTATGTATTAAATCCAAACACACCTTAGTTCCTTACCAAATGTGATGCACATATAACATCCAAGCAGAAACAATCTTAGCAGTATTGCACTCTTCATTAGAATTAAAGGCCACTGAAATTAAATATGTATTTTTATATATGTACTTCTTATATTCGTCTGTTTTAAGTTTCTCATTAGTCCGAACTCATTTAAGTTAAGAATTATTACACAACGTTTAATTATTGCTGGAATAAATTAGTTTCTTGTGTCGACGGCAAGAAGAAGAATTTAAAGAAAGTAAACGTTACAGTTAGTTCCCCATTCTAGATTTAATATTTCAGACAGACATACAGAAAATGGATGCGGGGAAGAATGGCCTACAACTGTCGCTGGTTGAATTCTTTGAGATCTTTTCTGAATATGTGGTGCAATGGATAGCGTATCTTTCTGGAATTTGGGTAATCAGTTTTGTTTTGAATGTTATACGACAGCATCATTTGAAAATAAATATTCTGTGTTAACGTTCCTTGTAATTTACGAATAAACTGTTCAGTAGTTCTTGCTTTTCTTGTCGAACTGCTTTATTTCTACCTTTGAAATAAATGACTGCATTTCGAACTTGATTGCCATACATTTCTGAAGTAAGACTATAAAGTTTCCGTCATCGTTTCCATTGTATGTGAAACACAGTGCTACTGTTCAACGGTGGTCATCTAATACACAAATATTCAAGCAGAAAAGCTGTGAGAAGCATGCTTCTTCGCACATGGTCCTACATACGTGTTTGCGTAGAATGATACCGTAAGCTTCTGAAGTTTCAAACTTTCTTGCAACTAGAAACAATTATTATTAAAAAAGAGAACTGGTAATGTTGTTTCTTTCTGAGTTACTGGATACTTTTGTATTACGGACATCCAGACTTCCTCTGCATATTGGTCAGCCGGCATCTGTTTCTTTTCTATGATTTATAGTAACATTTCACTAACATTTCCAAAAATATTCCACGTAAGATTTCTTTTATCTGCATATTAATTCGCGTTATAAAGCAGTGCGCTGCCATCGTTATTAAGTGCTGGTTACTGAATTAATGATAACCATTGATTTCAACATTATTTTTTCACAGTACGTCACTCAAAGAATTTTTACTTGAAGTACCACGAATATGTTTATTATTAAAACCTGCAGTATATTAGAGAACTCGCAAAATAGGGGCACTGTTTCTTGTTTGTGTAGGTGGCGTCAAATCCGAAGCGGCGCACGTATGAGATAAAGATCAGCGGCCGAGAGCGCGCACGTGACTGTCATGTCAAGCGGCGGATTTTGTAAATTCAGTTACTGCACTTCCTCTGACCGATAGTGTCGTTCAACTTTTAGCAAGGTCGTGGCATCTCCGAGAATACTTAAAGAAGGAGACAGCAATTTGCAATAAAGAAACAATAACAAAGTAATAAGAAATAGAAGTTTAATTTTGTTGTACAAACTGTAGTTTCAAATCACTCATGTCTTGTTACTTTAAATACGATTCTGGAAAATGTATAACTGTTGAGAGTGAAAAAGGATTATAAGTTTCAGGCTGACACGTTTGCTGTTTACAGAAAAATTGAAACTATGCATTTTTTTCAGCTTACTTGGGGTACTTCTTGAGATTAAGTTCCAACTATGAGACTTGTTATGCGTTACGACTAGGAATGATCTTGTTCAAAATATCTGCACTGATAAATGAAAAGAGGGCGCCTTGAACATCGATCACTCCTTGTCTGGTTTGCTACAAAATGTGATGCAAATGAAGGTTGTGCGTTTGCTAACATTAAAGCTCTTGTAATTTCTGCATAAAGAGCAGCTGCTAACATTTCATTGACGACACCTAGAGTGTGGGATAATACTATAACACAACTGATGGATTATTGCACACTACACAGCTATGCTATTTTCTTCAGTTTGTAGACTCATGTAATGTACTTATCCTCTCGTATGGTCTATAAAAATCTTAAATGAGCCTACTAAGTCTACAGCGAAAGAACCATACCATTATCTGATAAGTAGTGACTCATATGAACTATAGCGTATTTCTTAATAGTTTGTAAAGACTGTCAGATTGCTTGTAAACAATTTTTAATGAATCATCATATAAGCATCCTACGAGATTTTGTGATACTTTCGATAAGCTCTCTTTACGTAAGAGTCGCAAGTTTTCATAGTGTTCAGTATTAACAACGTTATTTTCAACACTATCTGTTAGCGATGAACTTATTTTCTTTCTTGGAAGGCTGGATTTTGATGCCTAGTTTCTTTTGTACTGGTAACCTTGCAGCTCAGTTTGTGAATAAACTTTTAGATTTTTTTGCGCGAAAAGGAGGGAGGAGGGAGGAAGAAAATGCGGTTTCACGTAAAAAATGTAACAGCTAAGGAGTAGAGCTAATTGTGTAAAGCATCAACCACAAAAGAAAAATTTACTTTAACGATCAAATTAAGAAATTTCAACTAAACTGCAGCCCATCGTTTAGCTATTAGTATTACTGAAATATTTTAGTTGTAAGTAAAAAGCTGTACTCCCGACGTAAACTCACCTGAAGACTGGGATAGTTTCTAAAAGGTGACTTCAATTTCTCCACACATCTCCGAAGTATCTGCTTAAACGCTGTGTCTATAATCTTGTGTCTGGTCCCTTCAATCCCACAAACCAACCAACCTATAATCTTGTACGTTAATGGAGTTATAAAACTCTGCTCTGTGTTGCATGACATGGTATAGGTAGGGCTTTCTAAAACCGCTAAACAATGATAGTTCACCGACGGAATTACTGCAATCTTTCTTCTACTAATGCTGTAGCTAGAGTGGCTGTTAATGCGTAATCTTACGCGCTACATGCGATTTCCCTTCACTTGAACTTATACTCGTTATCCCAAGGAATCTAATGGAGATATAATAATTGATATTTAAAACTGACTTTCTACCTTTTATGAAGTCGGACATTTCTTGCAATAATCGGTTTCTGTGTAACGATTTCGAAATCTGAAGATCACAGTGAGAGCTGCAGACTGAACCACAGCTGCTGCTAAGGTGCTCAGGCGCGGTGGCTGTTACGGACGCTATACACTTATATTACGTCCTGCGGTGATACTAGTGCTCCTCAGAGACAAATATTTTCTCGCTAGCGTTGTTAGCTTCATCTGAATGTTGACAGCACGAGAGAGATAGTACGCAAGTCAGTGCTTACCGTTTGTGTAGTTGCCAAATAAGACGATGCTTGGTCTGCAGCTGAAAGTGAATCTAAGCCAGTGCGACTTGCATCTCCTGTTGGTACGACGCCTGACTCTTCGGTGAGATTATTGTTGACGCTGAGAAATGGTGCAGTTTCTTTTCTTGAATGTGTATCGTAAAAAAAATATGTATACTCAAAGGGCCTTCAATATTTCTTGATATCACTGACGTAATTTTTCTGTGTTTCGCTTTCGACTGTAAACTGGAACTGTTGGCACTGGAAGTCAGTCTGGATGGAGCTCAAATGGAGGACTTTAATTTAGTTAATAATATGACACGCCCAAATGATTATTCGCCACAAAGAAAATTGTGTTGTCAGCATTTTCAAAAACTTAGCTCAGCTCTCAGTTCAATGCAAGACTGTGTTCAAAGTTCCTATTCGTACTCTCAGGAAGTGAACTTTCTTTTCCGGTATCATGCATGCGTTTTGGCTCTTCTGGAAAATTTGTTAGCGTGTACTATAAAATGTTATAGGTGTATATAGCAAGAATATATAAAACTTAGAGGTCATGATCACAATTTTTCGAGTACAATGAATACACCATAATTTCCACGAGTGATATCCTCCATTTGACTCAGAGCTGTGCACTGTATATAAACACACACATTACCGATTCTGCAGCAAACTCCTTGATCTTCATAGTTGTTTGAAGATATGCAGATATGGGTGTGAAATTCTCTCAACATGGATTACTCACGTATTTGAGAAGAAAAACATGCAAGTATATTTTATGTTAGAGTGTTCCCCATTCCATCGCGGCAGGCTGTTACAGCAACCGGTTTAGAAGTATTTCAGAACAAAAACAGTTTCGGTTGCGAAATTATTTAATGTCCATGACGCGTTTCGCCATTTTGGGCAATCATCAGATTGTCTACAAAAAGAAGAAACCAAATAATTAGAAACAAATGGAGGAAAAGGGCATGGTCCTATCTTGCATGGCGACGCAGACAACGTGAACTAAAAGTAGTAAAAACTTACGTGAAATAGCTGGATACGTGACCCATCAGTCATAAAACCACATATAATGTAAAAGTAGTTGGATGCGTGACCCATCAGTCATAAAACCACGTATAATTTAAAACCAATGTAACCGGATACATAATACATGCGTCATGATAACCTAAACCATGAAGTGGACCTAGTGAAAGAAGAAAAATAGACAGAATAACACAGAGAAAGTAGAAATATGTGGTGGAAAAATTTTTCACAGTCATCATATGTTATCTTGAGCACACCAGTCGGCCTCGCTGTGGCGGTACAAGATAGAACCAATTTGTCGTAATAATGTTTGTGTGCGCGCCAGATCTAGACATTGTGCCGTATACGTATTGTGCCGCGGTTTACTAAGCGTAGCCCTATCTTGTACTGCCACAGCGGTGCCGGCTGGTGTGCTCAGTGTAACATACGATGACTGTGGAAAATTTTTCGGCCACATATTTCTGCTTTCTTGGTGTTATGCTGGCTGTTTCTCTCTTTTTCACTAGGTCCACTTCATGGTTTATGTGTCCCATGACTGGTGTGTTATGTATCCGGCTACCTTGGTTTCACATTTTACGTGGTTTTGTGACTGATGGGTTACGTACCCAGCTATTTTTATTGTTTACATTATATGTGGTTTTATGACTGAGGGCTCACGTATCCAGCTATTTTTAGGTAAGTTTTTATTACTTGTAGTTAACGTAGACTGCGTAGCCGTGCAAGATAGGACCATACCCTTTTCCTCCATTTGTATCAAATTGTTTGGTTTCTTCTTTCTGTACACAATCTGATGATACCCAAAAATGGTGAAACGCGTCATTGACATTAAATAATTTTGCAACTGAGACTGTTTTTGTTCTGAAACTCTGTTTATTATAACCAAAGTAAAACTTAAAAATGATATTCATACTGAGGATTAAATTCATCATTGACTGCACACAAGCTCAACTTGCACAAGGCTGCCGGTAGGCCGTGTCCGATAAAAATAAATTTTAGAGCAAGTAATCCTGAGAAACAATGTAAACCCTTAACCTGGATTGACGATCGGGGATTTGGAGACCACTCCTTCGACAGGTGGAACTATAACTTAAGCACAACGTCTCTCGGTTGCATACAGAGAAAGGCAGATTTACTTCAGTGTTACATTTGTTACTTATGCCACGTTTTAGCTATATAAAGTGATTATAGGATGGCAGATTACGTGTGAGTTGAAAGTGGATAGGAAACACCTGCTAATATTTTTAAAAGTCTCCTTTTAGAAAGCAACGAAGCTTTTACATTAGCTAATGACAAGATCAAGCTCAGTACCCGGCGCTGCTCGGGTATGCATTTACTCCAATCCTCTATTAGTCCATCTCCTCCTTCCCCCTCCCCTCCTGCCCTTTCAGTCCATCACCTTCTCTCCACTCCTTGTCCATCTCCTCCAAACCGTCTTTCTGTCCGCCTCCTCCATCTCCTGCTCTCTACCCATCTCTTCCTGCCCCACTCCATCTCCTCCTATCCTTCTCTGTGTCCATCTCCGCGTAACCCTCTCTCTATACATCCGTTTCTCCTCCCTCTCTCTGTCCATTTTTTCTACCTACACCCTCCGTGTGTTTTTCTCCTTTTCCCTGTATTAATCTCCTGCTCCTCCATCTATACAATCTCGTCCTCTCCTTCCTTTGTAAATCTCCTCTTCCGCCCTCTCTCTGTCCATCCCCTCCCACCCCCCTCTCTGCCGATCTTCTCCCTATACTCCCACTGTCATCTCCTCCCCTCTCTCGCACTTCACCTCCTCCTCCCCCTCTTTTTGACACTTTTCTGCTCTTCCTTCTCTCTGTCCATCCTCTCCCCTCCCCTTTTGCTGATAATTTCTTCCCTCGCCCCTCTCTCTGCCCATCTCGTCCTCCCCCTGTCCTTGTCCATCTCCTTCTTTATCCTTTCTCTGTTTATCTCCTATTTTCCACTCCCTCTGTCCTTTTTCCTGTACCTCTCCCCCTGTCCATTTCCCCTCCCCTCTCTCTGTCCATTTCCTCCTCCTCCCAATCTGTCTCCATGTCCTGTTTTCCCACTCTCTATCTGTCAATCACCTCCTCCCCACTTCTCTCCGCATTACCACCCCCACGCCAATAGGAGGCAAGTGGTTCTTACTCTCACAGTATTTCTTATCAGATTGTAACTGGTATGGGTACCAAGTTTGGTTGAAATCTTTCCAGGAGCTTAAGCTGAGCTTTTTAACCTTGGCTTTGCTTTCCAGGAGCTTAAGCTGAGCTTTTTAACCTTAGCTTTGCCTGTATGCACGCACGTCAAATATACACTTGGCTGAAAATGACTTACAGATTCGTGGCGCCCTCCAGCGGAAATGCTGGAATTCAGTATGGTATTGGCCCACCCTTAACCTTCATGACAGCTTCCACTCTCGCAGGCATACGTTCAGTCAGGTGCTGGAAGGTTTCTTGGGGAACGGCATCCCATTCTTTACGGAGTGCTGCTCTGAGGAGAGGTATTGATGTCGGTCGGTGAGGCCTGGCACAAAGTCAACGTTCCAAAACATCCCAAAGGTGTTCTATAGGATTCAGGTCAGGAATCTGTGCAGGCCAGTCCATTACAGGTATGTTATTGTTGTGTAAACACTCCGCCACAGGCCGTACATTATGAATAGGTGTTCGATCGTGTTGAAAGATGCAAACGCCAGTCCCGAATTGCTCTTCAACAGTGGAAAGCAAGAAGGTGCTTAAAACATCAATACAGGCCTGTGTTGTGATAGTGCTACGCAAAACAACAAGGGGAACAAGCCGCTCCATGAAAAACACGACCACACCATAACACCACCGCCTCCGAAATTTACTGTTGGGACTACACACGCTGACAGATGGCGTTCACCGGGCATTCGCCATACCCGCACCCTGCCATCGGATCGCCACATCGTGTACCGTGATTCGTCACTCTACACAACGTTTTTCCACTGTTCAGTCGTCCAATGTTTGCCAAGCGAGGCGTCGTTTGGCATTTACCGGCGTGATGTGTGGCTAATGAGCAGCCGCTCGACCATGAAATCCAAGTTTTCTCACCTCCCCCCTAACTGTCATAGTACTTGCAGTGGATCCTGATGCAGTTTGGAATTCCTGTGTGATGGTCCGGATAGATGTCTGCCTATTACACATTACGACCCTCTTCAACTGTCGGCGGTCTCTGTCAGTCAACAGACGAGGTCGGCCTGTACGATTTTGTGCTGTACTTGTCCCTTCACGTTTCCACTTCAGTATTACATCGGAAAGAGTGGACATAGGGATGTTTAGGAGTGTGGAAATGTCGCTACAGGCGTATGACACAAGTGGCACCCAATCACATGACCTCGTTAGAAGTCCGTGAGTTCCGCGGAGCGCCCCATTCTGCTCTCTCATGATGTGTAATGACTACTGAGGTCGCTGATATGGAGTATGGAGTACCTGGCTGTAGGTGGCAGCACAATGCACCTAATATGAAAAACGTACGGTTTGGGGGTGTCCGGATCCTGTTGATCATACAGGGTGTTTCACATATATTTACCATATTTCACACGAATTTGTACACATATTTCACCTGTCTCTCTGGCGAATTTCACTCTGCAGTTTCATTTTCACACAGCTCAATGTTTATGACATCGTATCTCCTGAACTACCTGTCCTACAATGATAGAATTTTGCGGTGTGTCTAGTGGTTTATGAGGCTACAGTGTGAGAAATATATTGTGCGTAGAGTTTGTAGTAAAGAAGTAAGAAATTAAAATGTCTTGCATGATGCGGCAGTTTTTCACGCATCTCGGTATTTGATGTCATACCTCATGAACTGTGACCCGTACAATAACGTACTTTTGTAGGTACATTCAGTGGCATATTTGGATACTATCTGCGAAATGTATCACGAGTACAGTTAGAAGTAATGAATTAGAACGTCATACTTTATTTGAGAGTTTTTCGTGAACCGCAAAAAATGTAGTAAGCGATAATTTTAATTCCTTTCATCATTTTATGGGCGTTATAAGCGATAAACAGTTTTGTAAAGTTTTGAGATTATGTGTGAAGTTTGTTGCAAGTCGATAAGTGCTCTCATTCTGAAATACTGGGTGAGTGAAGTATGGTTATTCGCGCGTTGTGGACTACATTGCTGTTTCACCCCCTCTCCTTTGATAGGTAGGTGATTCTCACCACAACAACGATTCTTTTCAGAGAGCAAGTGATATATATGCAAAGTTTGGTTGAAATCGGTACAATGGTTTAGGATGAAATGTGCAACATACATACATACATACATACATACGTATGGACATCCATCTTGAGAGATGGTACCCATACATATTATAGAGATGGATGTCCATCCTGCCACGGTTTGTGATCTTTGTCGATGAAACTACAATGATGAGTGTTACGTGTACTTTGTGCGGTAACTTAATGAAAAATAGCCATTCATAAGGCACGAAACATATGCGCACACTCAGAATTATTGCTGGCAAACTTTTTAATAAACCTGGAGTACAACCCAATTTCTGATCGAATACACGCTACCTCGTAGCTAATTGAAAGTAGAACTATAGAGTAACAGATCACAAACGTTTTCTTACAAACCACCGCTTACTGAAATTTCACCGACTGATATTTTTAGTGGTGATCATAGTACGATTATTTTTCATGGTCATCAATTATTCCTCCAAAAGTATTTGACTGCGCTTTAAGACGACTTTGAAGTGGATACGCAGCCCAGACGCCTTTCGACTGATGGCTACAGAGGCACAAGTGTTAAAAAGTATCAGAAAAATCTACACCCTTCGAGCGCCAATAGGTACTGAGATATCCTTTCGGCAACCACATCAAAAGAGAGGTGAACTGAAGGCTACGTAAAGTACTAAAGGCTCCTATTGCATTTGTAACAGAATTACCTTCGCTATAGCTCGTCCTAAAGCATTTTCATGGAACAAAGAACTGCTTGTAAGTGGTAAAATGGAACAGCATAGAGCGTTCCTTCTTTCTTTCTTTGGTTCCATTTTGAAGGCTCTCGATTCTGAGGTCCTCAAGGGCTTAACTCAATTCTTATTTGATTTGGCTTATGGGAGATGTGTGTCATTCTCCACGAGAGCTTTTGGCCTGCTAGAATGCATATTCGAACATAGATGGTAATAAATCCTTAGGGAAGTCTTTAAATGTCGCTTGTAGATGAGATATGAAGAAATTACTGATGTGTACAACGTTTTACTGCATCTTAGCTTACCCTGCATCGCCTTTCGCCGCAAATTAACCTTACACGAATGACTAAATTTAATTGATTTTGCTCTTTAATGAATCAGAGCGCAATGTCTTTCCTCTCAAAACCGAAACCACATAATACTAAGCTTTCATTCAACATACTTGACCCCCAGAAAAGGAACTTATGACGCGAATCACAGACCTCGGGATGCACGTTGAAGTTCACGCGAGTGACTAAGGTAATTGCTTTCAGTCTTCAATGAACAAGAGAAGAATGGTGTTCCCCAAGAAACTGAAAGTCCATATTATATCATTTTAATTCGAATACTAGAAACTGAGCTTATTAATTGAAACTTAACTCTCGTGATGTACAAAAACATACGAAACCATTGCATTTATTTGTTAGAAGTGCAAGCGATACGGACTTCCAATGTAGGAAGGAAGGAAGATTAAGGTTTAACGTCTCGCCGGCGACGATTTTGTTAGAGACGGAGCACAAGGTCGGATTGCGGAGAGAAGTCGGCCGTGCCGTTTCAAAGGAACCGTCCCGGCATTTACGTTAATAGAGTTATGCAAATAACTGAAAACGTAAATATAGATGGCCGCCCGAGGATTTACACCACCATACTCCCACTGTATTGCCACTGTGCCATGTCGATCAGTAATACGGACTTTATGGTAACGTTTACCATTCACGGAAGCGAGCATGATGAAAAGTTGAGTAGAGATATTTTGTGGAAATTACTCAGGAGTAGAAGATTTAAATGGACAACTTGCTTTCAATTACTCACTGTTAACAGTGTTCCCTTCATACAAAACAGGCAATATATATTTCTGCAGTACAATGCCACAAAATAAACGTCATTATTGTACTCGCTGTGAATCTAGAAGCATGCAATTTAAAACACAGGAGACATGTCTTAATCTCATGAAAACTACAGGTGGAATATTTAGTGGCTTTCCTGCGTCTTTTGTTTAGAAGATATCCAATACAGTACCCGATTGCCATCTAGTGAAGAAATTATCCTTTTTCTTCGACATTCTGAAAAATAACTCGTGAAGTTAATTATCTGTTGATTGGCGGAGCGAATGTTTTATGTGCGACAGATAAAGAATGACAGGCAGTATTAAGATTTGACAACCACGAATTACGATCTGATTTACCGACGAACAATATAAGCAATAACTGTAGACTGTTTGCAGAAGACGCTGCTGTTGTTGTTGTTGTGGTCTTCAGTCCTGAGACTGGTTTGATGCAGCTCTCCATGCTACTTTATCCTGTGCAAGCTTCTTCATCTCCCAGTACCTACTGCAACCTACATCCTTCTGAATCTGCTTAGTGTATTGATCTCTTGGTCTCCCTCTACGATTTTTACCCTCCACACTGCCCTCCAATGCTAAATTTGTGATCCCTTGATGCCTCAAAACATGTCCTACCAACCGATCCCTTCTTCTAGTCAAGTTGTGCCACAAACTTCTCTTCTCCCCAATCCTATTCAATACCTCCTCATTAGTTACGTGATCTACCCACCTTATCTTCAGCATTCTTCTGTAGCACCACATTTCGAAAGCTTCTATTCTCTTCTTGTCCAAACTGGTTATCGTCCATGTTTCACTTCCATACATGGCTACACTACATACAAATACTTTCAGAAACGACTTCCTGACACTTAAATCTATACCCGATGTTAACAAATTTCTCTTCTTCAGAAACGATTTCCTTGCCATTGCCAGTCTACATTTTATATCCTCTCTACTTCGACCATCATCAGTTATTTTACTCCCTAAATAGCAAAACTCCTTTACTACTTTAAGTGTCTCATTTCCTAATCTAATCCCCTCAGCATCACCCGATTTAATTTGACTACATTCCATTATCCTCGTTTTGCTTTTGTTGATGTTCATCTTATATCCTCCTTTCAAGACACTGTCCATTCCGTTCAACTGCTCTTCCAAGTCCTTTGCTGTCTCTGACAGAATTACAATGTCATCGGCGAACCTCAAAGTTTTTACTTCTTCTCCATGAATTTTAATACCTACTCCGAATTTTTCTTTTGTTTCTTTTACTGCTTGCTCGATATACAGATTGAATAACATCGGGGAGAGGCTACATCCCTGTCTCACTCCTTTCCCAACCACTGCTTCCCTTTCATGCCCCTCGACTCTTATAACTGCCATCTGGTTTCTGTACAAATTGTAAATAGCCTTTCGCTCCCTGTATTTTACCCCTGCCACCTTCAGAATTTGAAAGAGAGTATTCCAGTTAACGTTGTCAAAAGCTTTCTCTAAGTCTACAAATGCTAGAAACGTAGGTTTGCCTTTTCTTAAACTTTCTTCTAAGATAAGTCGTACGGTTAGTATTGCCTCACGTGTTCCAACATTTCTACGGAATCCAAACTGATCTTCCCCGAGGTCCGCTTCTACCAGTTTTTCCATTCGTCTGTAAAGAATTCGCGTTAGTATTTTGCAGCTGTGACTTATTAAACTGATAGTTCGGTAATTTTCACATCTGTCAACACCTGCTTTCTTTGGGATTGGAATTATTATATTCTTCTTGAAGTCTGTGGGTATTTCGCCTGTCTCATACATCTTGCTCACCAGATGGTAGAGTTTTGTCATGACTGGCTCTCCCAAGGCCATCAGTAGTTCTAATGGAATGTTGTCTACTCCCGGGGTCTTTTTTCGACTCAGGTCTTTCAGTGCTCTGCCAAACTCTTCACGCAGTATCTTATCTCCCATTTCATCTTCATCTACATCCTGTTCCATTTCCATAATATTGTCCTCAAGTACATCGCCCTTGTATAAACCCTCTATATACTCCTTCCACCTTTCTGCCTTCCCTTCTTTGCTTAGAACTGGGTTGCCATCTGAGCTCTTGATATTCATACAAGTGGTTCTTTTCTCTCCAAAGGTCTCTTTAATTTTCCTGTAGGCAGTATCTATCTTACCCCTAGTGAGACAAGCCTCTACATCCTTACATTTGTCCTCTAGCCATCCCTGCTTAGCCATTTTGCACTTCCTGTCGATCTCATTTTTGAGACGTTTGTATTCCTTTTTGCCTGCTTCATTTACTGCATTTTTGTATTTTCTCCTTTCATCAATTAAATTCAATATTTCTTCTGTTACCCAAGGATTTCTATTAGCCCTCGTCTTTTTACCTACTTGATCCTCTGCTGCCTTCACTACTTCATCCCTCAGAGCTACCCATTCTTCTTCTACTGTATTTCTTTCCCCCATTCCTGTCAATTGTTCCCTTATGCTCTCCCTGAAACTCTCTACAACCTCTGGTTCTTTCAGTTTATCCAGGTCCCATCTCCTTAAATTCCCGCCTTTTTGCAGTTTCTTCAGTTTCAATCTGCAGTTCATAACCAATAGATTGTGGTCAGAATCCACATCTGCCCCTGGAAATGTCTTACAATGTAAAACCTGGTTCCTAAATCTCTGTCTTACCATTATGTAGTCTATCTGATACCTTTTAGTATCTCCAGGATTCTTCCAGGTATACAACCTTCTTTCATGATTCTTGAACCAAGTGTTAGCTATGATTAAGTTATGCTCTGTGCAAAATTCTACAAGGCGGCTTCCTCTTTCATTTCTTCCCCCCAATCCATATTCACCTACTATGTTTCCTTCTCTCCCTTTTCCTACTGACGAATTCCAGTCACCCATGACTATTAAATTTTCGTCTCCCTTCACTACCTGAATAATTTCTTTTATCTCGTCATACATTTCATCAATTTCTTCATCATCTGCAGAGCTAGTTGGCATATAAACTTGTAGTACTGTAGTAGGCATGGGCTTTGTGTCTATCTTGGCCAAAATAATGCGTTCACTATGCTATTTGTAGTACCTAACCCGCACTCCTATTTTTTTATTCATTATTAAACCTACTCCTGCATTACCCCTATTTGATTTTGTATTTATAACCCTGTAATCACCTGACCAAAAGTCTTGTTCCTCCTGCCACCGAACTTCACTAATTCCCACTATATCTAACTTTAACCTATCCATTTACCTTTTTAAATTTTCTAACCTACCTGCCCGATTAAGGGATCTGACATTCCACGCTCCGATCCGTAGAATGCCAGTTTTATTTCTCTTGGTAACGACGTCCTCTTGAGTAGTCCCCGCCCGGAGATCCGAATGGGGGACTATTTTACCTCCGGAATATTTTACCCAAGAGGACGCGATCATCATTTAATCATACAGTAAAGCTGCATGTCCTCGGGAAAAATTACGGCTGTAGTTTCACCTTGCTTTCAGCCGTTCGCAGTACCAGCACAGCAAGGCCGTTTTGGTTAATGTTACAAGGCCAGATCAGTCAATCATCCAGACTGTTGCCCCTGCAACTACTGAAGGGGCTGCTGCCCCTCTTCAGGAACCACATGTTTGTCTGGCCTCTCAACAGATACCCCTCCGTTGTGGTTGCACCTACGGTACGGCCATCTGTATTGCTGAGGCACGCAAGCCTCCCCACCAACGGCAAAGTCAATGGTTCATGGGGGGAGACGCTGCTATCACTAATAAAATTTAATTGTGTTTTGTCTTTGTCATCATCACGCCAACAAAGAGGTTCTTATTGATGGACTGAGGCCACGAAAGAATGTGAGTATGACGCCTACATCTACATCTATACTCCACAGGCCGCCTTACTGTATGTCACGGAGGGTACTTTGTGTACCACTGTCACTTCCCCTCTATTCTGTTCCACTCGCGAATAATTCGCTGGCGGAACGATTGCCGGTAAGCCTCTGTGTGTGCTTGCATCTCACCTCCTTGGCTGAGTACCGACAGCACGATACCTCAGAGTGCTCAGTCAGAGGGATAGATGCCTTCTGCAATAAAAAAAAAAAACTGAGTGAATAGATCATCGATGAACTTGAACGGGTGTAATGGGACGTCCGCCCCGAAGAAATTCAACGAACAAAGACGAATAAAATGAGATCAACAGAAAAAAGTGGTATCGGGTTTGTCTACCATTCAATGGGCCCGGGTTCGATTCCCGGCCGGGTTGGAGAGTTTTCTCCGCTTGTGGACTGGTTGTTGTGTTGTTCTCAGTGTAGCGTCAACTGCAAAAAGACTTGCAACCCGGCGGCCGAAATTCCCCGGATGGGGAACCTCCCGACCATCAATGCCACACGATCATTTCATTTTCTCTCATTTTATCTTCATGGACTTTCCGCGAGATATACGCAAGGGGAAGCAAAATATTTGTTGGCATAGAGATGCAGAACGCCTTTCTTGCAGCGTCTGCCACTGGTGAACGTTGATCATCTCTTAGACGGACTCGGGCTTACTAAATAAACTTGTAACGAAACGTGCTGCTCTTCTTTGGATCTTTTCTATTTCCTCTATCAGACCTATCTGGAATGGATTCTATAATGACGAGCAATATTCAAGTACTGATCGAATGACTGTTTTTTAAGCAACTTCCTATGTTGGTGGATTCCATTTTCTGAGAATTCTTCCAGTGAATCTCAGGCTGGCATCAGACTTATTAGAGATTAATATTATGTGGTCGTTCACTTCAAATTCCTCCATACACATACAGGTTCCATTTTATGGAACTTACTCGTTCCATTGATTTTTCTGAAATTGTGTGATCTTACAGTAAGGGGTCTTTCTGTCTATGTATTCGAAATAATTTATATTTGTTTACGTTGAGCGTCAATTACCACATCCTACACCAAGCGTCGATACTTTGCTGGTATTCCTGCATTTCACTACAATTTTCGAGCGGTGCGACTTCTCTGTATACAACAGCTTCATCCACTAAAAGCCCCATATCCTATAACACTCCCCTATGGAACACCCGAAGTTACTTTTACCTCTGAAGACGTCTTACCCTTCAGAATGACATGCTGAGTTCTGTTTGCTAGAAACTCTTCAGTACAGTTGGTCTGATATTCCATATGCTCGTACATTTTCGTTAGGCTGCAGTGCGGAGCTGTATCGAATGCCTTCAGGAAGTCAAGGAATACGGCATCTACCAGTATCTATTGCTTTCTGGGTTTCGTGGGCGAACAGAGCGAACTGGGTTTCACGCGATCTTTGTTTTTGGAATCCATATCGGTTCCCACAGAGGAGGTTTCCGGTCTCCAGAAATATCATAATACGCTAGCATAAAACACGTTTCAAAATTCTGTAACAGACACTCGTCACAGATATAGGACTTTAGTTTCGTGCGTCTGTTCGACGACCCTTCTTGAAAACGGGAATAACCTGTGCTTTTTGCCAATAATTAGGAATACTTCGCTTCTATAGAGATCTACTGCTGCAAGTAGAAGGGTAAGTTCTTTCGCATACACTATGTAGAATCGTACTTGTATCCAGTTAGGTCCAGCGGCCATCCCTCCTTTGAGTAATTTCTGTTGCTTTTCTATCCCATGGACGCTTGTTTAGATATCAGCCATTGTGTCGTTCGAGTGATGATTTAAAATAGGCACTACAGTGGCATCTTTGTATCTGAAACAGTTTTGGAAACAGACGTTTAGTATTTAGACCTTTTCTGTGTCGTCCTCCGTTTCACCTCCATTATGGTCACAGAGTTTCTGGGCAGATGGCTTCGAAGTGTTTACTGATTTAACATAACACCGGAACTTCTTAGGATTTTGTGTCAACCTTCCGTTTGGTTGTGATAAGACTACTTACAAAGACTAATGTGATAAGACTACTGACAAAAAATCTTAACAGAAGGAATGTGTATCAGTCAAGAATGGGAACAGCCACATCGAATCATCATCGTTTACTAAGAGCGCGAGTGAAAAATTAACAGGTGTGTTACACGGAGTTAACTGCAGACGTAGTAAGAAAACGACTTCTATGCCACAGAAAATGCCATCACTTTTGAGGACCCTAAGCTACCTGCCATTGGGAACAACATGAATGATGAAATGGAATTCATCCTAAGTATGAGACATGTGCAGAGAAGAGCATTTTTTTTTCCAGGTACCCTGGGAAGATCTCGGTCAAAGGTGCTCGGTCATGAACGAGTTATCACATACGTAATACACACAACGTTGATGAAAAATTTAGTAAATCACGAAAACTAGGGATTTACGATATTACATACAGATTAGATTAGATTAGTACTTGTTCCATAAATCATGAATACGAAACTTCGTAATGATGTGGAACGTGTCGGGTTAATAAAAGGTGTCTATACAAGATATTACATTAGACAAAATATTACATGACACTCAATAATTTTTTTTGTGGAGGTTGGGAAATTACCCACTTACTATACCCAAAAATTCATCTAATGAGTAGAAGGAGTTGCCATTAAGAAATTCTTTTAAGTTCCTTTTAAATGCCATATGGCTATCTGTCAGACTTTTGATGCTATTAGGTAAATGACCAAAGACTTTTGTGGCAGCATAATTTACCCCCTTCTGAGCCAAAGTTACATTTAACCTTGAGTAGTGAAGATCATCCTTTCTCCTAGTGTTGTAGCCATGTACACTGCTATTACTTTTGAATTCGTTCGGATTGTTAATAACAAATTTCATAAGTGAATATATATATTGTGAGGCTACAGTGAAGATTTCTAGCTCTTTAAATAAGTGTCTGCAGGATGACCTTGGATGAGCTCCAGCAATTATTCTGATTACACGCTTTTGTGCAATGAACACTCTTTTACTCAAAGATGAGTTACCCTAGAATATGATGCCATACGAAAGCAGAGAATGAAAATAGGCGTGGTAAGCTAATTTACTCAGATGTATATCGCCAAAATTTGCAATGACCCTAATAGCATAAGTAGCTGAACTCAAACGTTTCAGCAGATCCTCAGTGTGTTTTTTCCAGTTCAAGCCCTCATCAATGCATACACCTAGAAATTTTGAATATTCTACCTTAGCTACCGATTTCTGATCGAAGTCTATATTTATTAATGGGGTCATTGCCTTTACTGTGTGGAACTGTATATACTGTGTTTTGTCAAAGTTTAATGAGAGCCCATTTGCAGAGAACCACTTAATGATTTTCTGAAAACCATCGTTTACAACTTCACCAATTAATTCTTGTCCGTCGGGTGTGATAGCTATACTTGTATCATCGGCAAAAAGCACCAGCTTTGCATCTTCGTGAATATAGAACGTCAAGTCATTATAAGAACAGCAGAGGACCCAAGACCGAACCTTGCGGCACCCCATTCTTGATTGTTCCCCAGTTTGAGAAATCACCGGTTTTTTGCGTATTATGTGAACTGTTTATTTCAACTTTCTGCACTCTTCCAGTTAGGTATGATTTAAACCATTTGAGCACTGTCCCATTCATACTACAGTACTTGAGCTTATCTAGAAGTATTCCATGATTTACACAACCAAAGCCTTTCATAGATCACAAAAAATCCCAACGGGTGACTTCCGGTTACTCAGAGCATTTAATATTTCATTAGTGAAAGTATATATAGCATTTTCCGTTGTAAAACCCTTCTGGAAACCAAACTGACATTTTGTTAAAACTTTATTTTTACAAAGGTGTGAAGCTACTCTACAATACATTACTTTTTCAAGAATTTTAGATAAGGCTGTCAGAAGAGAGATTGGGCGGTAGTTGTTGGCATCAGACGTATCCCCTTTTTTATGCAGTGGTATAACAATGTCATACTTCAGTCTATCTGGGAAAATACCCTGCTTCAGAGAGCTATTACATATGTGGCTAAGAATCCCACTTATTTCTTGGGAACAAGCTTTTATTATCCTGCTGGAAATGCCATCAATCCCATGTGAGCTTTTATTCTTGAGAGAGTTTATTATCTTCCTAATTTCAGATGGAGAGGTGGGTGGAATTTCAATTGTATCAAATGGTGTGGGTAAGGCCTCCTCCATTAACTGCCTTGCTTCTTCTGATGAACATTTAGATCCTATTTTCTCTACAACATTTAAAAATGATTATTCAAAATGTTTTCGACTACCAGCTTGTTGTTTATCAAGTTTCCATTCGTTTTGATGGTGATGCCGTCATCCTGTACTCTTGGTTGTCCTGTCTCCCTTGTAATAATATTCCAAATTGTTTTGATTTTGTTATCAGAGGTATTAATCTCAGACATGATGCACATGCTTCTGGACTTTTTAATAACCTTTCTTAATGTAGCACAGCAGTTTTTGTAATATTTGGCTGTTTCTGGGTCATTAATCTTTCTTGTTGTTAGATACAGTTCCCTTTTGTGGTTACAAGATATTTCTATTCCTTTAGTAAGCTAAGGTTTTTTGCATAGTTTCTTATAATTAGATTTAACTACTTTCTTGGGGAAACAGTTTTCAAATCCTCTTACAAGTGTGTCATGAAATAAGTTATATTTTTAATTAGCATCGGGTTCCTTGTACACCTCATCCCAGTCTAACTGCTGAAGATTTTCTCTGAAATTTCTGAATGTAGAGTCATTAATTGAACGCACACCTTTGGAGGGTAGTTTTGAATTACTGAATAGAGCTATGTCATATACTGTAACTAGCTGAGCAGCATGATCAGAAAGAATTTATGTTTTTAAACCTATCTTGGTCTATAAAAGTGTTATCTATCAATGTGCTGCTGTCCTTTACTACCCGAGTAGGAAAATTAATGACAGATGTCAAATTGAAAGAACTGAGCAAGACTTCCAGGTCATTCTTCCTATTACACTCTTTCAATGAATCAACATTGAAGTCCCCACAAATAATAATTTCCTTTCCCCTATCTGACAGATAACACAACAAGGCATCCAAGTTTTCCAGGAATAAATGAAAGTTTCCTGAAGAGGACCTATATACTGTTATAATTATAAAAGAGCCCTCCTTCAGCTTAAGTTGACAGGCACATGCTTCTATATGTTGCTCTAGACAAAACTCTTTTGTATCTAAGCTTTCTACACAGCGATAACTTTTGACATATTTGGCAACTCCTCCTCCCACCTTATTCTCTCTACTCATATTTGCAGCTAGTTTATAACCACTGATATTTACCTTTTCCACGTCAGACACAATGTGACGCTCAGACAGGCACAGTATATCTATTACATTATCAAATTCAATGTCATCTAAACAAACCACGAGCTCATCTACTTTATTCTTCAATCCCGGAATATTTTGGTGAAAAATTGTAACATTATTTTTTACTTTACTTTTCTGAGAAGCTACTTTTTTCTTTACTCCACCAATACTTGGTTAAATATGGTAAAATTATTATTTATTTTCCTGTTGTGAGAATTTTGTGAGTTTTGGACCTCTTTAGCACCTGCCTGCCTGAACTTCTCGTTGGACGACGACCTACTGTACAGAATTATTTCAAGAAGTGTCATCGGAAGCATCCCGCGATTAGTTAGAGCTTGTTAAAAAGTACCCAGCCATTCGTTAAGACAGAGCTGTAAGCTAAACAAGTACCGTTGTGTATGACTGATGAGTGGCTAATCTCCGCACTGTGGTTCATTGTAGAATCTCCATGTTTACCTCAAATTGATTACTGTAACACAAAGAATTGCATTCAGTTCTCTCTTGGCAACACGCTCATAGTAGCTCTCGCTGAAATCAGCAACCGATGTATTCGGTTTCCAGTACATTTTTCTGCCCCTGTTTCTAAAGTTGTTGTTAGGGAAAAAATTGAATTTAATATCTTGCTGTGACAGGGTCATAACAGGCGGAACATTCCCTCGGACTAGAGGAAGACAGAAGAAATCGGCCTTGGAAATCATCCCACTATTTGCCTTAATAAATTTATGGAAATCAAGGAAAACCTATATCATGACTACCTGACGGTGATTTAAAGACCATATCACTCAAAAGAAACTAGTGTGGCAACACAGTGCCACCTCACTCGGTTAATCCTGCAGGAGACATATTGAAAAGACGACTTAAGAGAAAAGGACGCAAGATACACTGTGTTCTTATAGATTTCGGAAATAACGTATTGATGTGAGTATTTGTCGGTGATCCACCTGGCAAAGAAGCCCAATAGTTTCATCCTGTTTTCAGCGCCTCCGTGTCCAAGGTTGGAATGATAATAAATCTTACTGTTGAAGAGATCCCGTCGTACGAATCCACTTTTACAGAAATGGGAACCTCCACCTCAAGTGGCTCAAACACATTTAGTAAATTGGCTTCATTTAATGAATGCACTGCGTTTCACGCTGCCAAGATTCAAAGTATAAAACTTCAGAGATTTTCTGTCTCCATGGTAATCGATGTGGGATCAGTATGCCCGGGAAACTTCATGCTTTAATTATAATGAGAGACTAGAACATTTTTTTTTAACTTTTTCGGAGATGCAACATGGTGAATAAGAAATGCTGCAACTGAAAAACACTTGTTTTGTAGTAATGAAGCTGTGGCTACCCATACAGCAATTTACACAAGAGTGAAACATCGGTATCTTTTCTTTCCAGGCCAAATCGTAGATAGAAAATGGCATATTTAGAAATAATATAACAAATGTGGCTTAACTGTAAGCTAATCTTCAACAGAAACGTAAACTACAAACCTGTCCAGAACAGTTTCTTTGCAACACACAAGCAAATTTCTGAAATACGAGGGCTATTCAGAAAGTAGGGAACGTTTTGGCATTAAAGAAAAACTAAATACAAGAAATACATTTTATTATACAGGGTGTTACAAAAAGGTACGGCCAAACTTTCAGGAAACATTCCTCACACACAAAGAAAGAAAATATGTTATGTGGACATGTGTCCGGAAACGCTTACTTTCCATGTTAGAGCTCATTTTATTACTTCTCTTCAAATCGCATTAATCATGGAATGGAAACACACAGCAAAAGAACGTACCAGCGTGACTTCAAACACTTTGTTACAGGAAATGTTCAAAATGTCCTCCGTTAGCGAGGATACATGCATCCACCCTCCGTCCCATGGAATCCCTGATGCGCTGATACAGCCCTGGGGAATGGCGTATTGCATCACAGCCGTCCACAATACGAGTACGAAGAGTCTCTACATTTGGTACCGGGGTTGCGTAGACAAGAGCTTTCAAATGCCCCCATAAATGAAAGTCAAGGGGGTTCAGGTCAGGAGAGCGTGGAGGCCATGGAATTGGTCTGCCTCTACCAATCCATCGGTCACCGAATCTGTTGTTGACAAGCATACGAACACCTCGACTGAAATGTGCAGGAGCTCCATCGTGCATGAACCACATGTTGTGTCGTACTTGTAAAGGCACATGTTCTAGCAGCACAGCTAGAGTATCCCGTATGAAATTATGATAACGTGCTCCATTGAGCGTAGGTGGAAGAACATGGGGCCCAATCAAGACATCACCAACAATGCCTGCCCAAACGTACACAGAAAATCTGTGTTGATGACGTGATTGCACAATTGCGTGCGGATTCTCGTCAGCCCACACATGTTGATTGTGAAAATTTACAATTTGATCACGCTGGAATGAAGCCTCATGCGTAAAGAGAACATTTGCACTGAAATGAGGATTGACACATTGTTGGATGAACCATTCGCAGAAGTGTACCCGTGGAGGCCAATCAGGTGCTGATAGTGCCTGCACACGCTGTACATGGTACGGAAACAACTGGTTCTCCCGTAGCACTCTCCATACAGTGACGTGGTCAACGTTACCTTGTACAGCAGCAACTTCTATGACGCTGACATTAGGGTTATCGTCAACTGCACGAAGAATTGCCTCGTCCATTGCAGGTGTCCTCGTCGTTCTAGGTCTTCCCCAGTCGCCAGTCATAGGCTGGAATGTTCGGTGCTCCCTAAGACGCCGATCAGTTGTTCGAACGTCTTCCTGTCGGGACACCTTCGTTCTGGAAATCTGACTCGATACAAACGTACCGCGCCACGGCTATTGCCCCGTGCTAATCCATACATCAAATGGGCATCTGCCAACTCCGCGTTTGTAAACATTGCACTTACTGCAAAACCACGTTCGTGATGAACACTAACCTGTTGATGCTACGTACTGATGTGCTTGATGCTAGTACCGTAGAGCAATGAGTCGCATGTCAACACAAGCACCGAAGTCAACATTACCTTCCTTCAATTGAGCCAACTGGCGGTGAATCGAGGAAGTACAGTACATACTGACGGAACTAAAATGAGCTCTAACATGGAAATTAAGCGTTTCCGGACACATGTCCACATAACATCTTTTCTTTATTTGTGTGTGAGGAATGTTTCCTGAAAGTTTGGCCGTACCTTTTTGTAACACCCTGCATACATCTGAAAGAGCGACTGACATTCTACTTTTCCACATAGTCACCAAACACATTGAGGCACTTATCATAGCGGTGGATAAGCTCTGAAAGACCTTCCTGAGCAGACCATTCGGCATGTTGTTGGGTCCATCTGTACCGCACTGCATGGTGTCGTGGTTGCGAAGATGGAACTCACCATGCAAGTTAGCACGACGCCCTGTGGCTGCACGAAAAGTATTATTCAACATGGAGATGTTGCTGCCGGGGTTCCTACGAGCCATAATCCGTAGGTAGCGGTCATCCACTGCAGTAGTCGCCCTTGGGTGGCCTGAGCGAGGCATGTCTTCGACAGTTCCTATCTCTCTGTATCTCCTCCATGTCCGAATAACATTGCATTGGTTCACTTCAAGACACCTGGACACTTCCGTTGTCCTAGGCGCTTCAGTCTGGAACCGCTTGACCGCTACGGTCGCAGGCTCGAATCCTGCCTCGGGCATGGATGTGTGTGATGTCCTTAGGTTAGTTAGGTTTCAGTAGTTCTAACTTCTAGGGGACTGATGACCATAGGTGTTAAGTCCCATAGTGCTCAGAGCCATTTTGAACTTCCCTTGTTGTGAGTCCTTCCCGGCACAAAGTAACAATGCGGACGCGATCGAACTGCGGTATTGACCGTCTACTCGTGGTTGAAATACAGACAACACGAGCCATTTACCTCCTGCCTGGTGGAATGACTGGAACTGATCGGCTGTCGGACCCCCTCCGTCTAATAGGCGCTGTTCATGCATGGTTGGTCACATCTTTGGGCGGGTTTAGTGACATCTCTGAACGGTGAAAGCGACTGTGTGTGTGATACAATATCCACAATCAACGTCTATCTTCAGGAGTACTGGGAACCGGTGTGATGCAAAACTTTTATTGATGTGTGTATTACAGCCCAGGATAGCAACGTCTTTGTTAATATAACAGTCTATAACATAATAACGAACGAAGAACTGTGACATAAGCTAAACTCGCTAACAGCTAAAATATCATCTTATTACCTGCAAGCCTAGACAGCTGAGAAAGAAACAAGAAGAGGCCATATATCGTGACAACGAAAAGCACCATGGCACACCCACCTACAACCACCTCCAGGAAGTAGTGAGGAGATTGGGCTGCAGCGCACCGGGGTTAACTATCCACAAAAATGAGGAATCTAGCTTAGTTCTGATATCAAGTACAGTAGTGTAGTGTAGTACTGCACACAAGCGTAGTCCGGAATTTTAAATTACAAAATTGGCGATCTTGCAATGCAGCATGGTATAATAGAACAATAGCATGTACCTCCTCGATTCTAGATGAACTTCTATCTGTGCTCCAGATGACCAGGTGGTAGTATTTAGAACCTTTTTTCTTTCCTTTAAAAATTATTATGAATTTTTTTCTATATGGTGATTTTCCCTCCTTAAACACCGTCATGCTTAGTGATACCAAGACAATTAAAATTACGTTAAAATGTTATGTGCTATTTTCACGCCGACTCATGTGCAACATTTGCTCTGTTCTTGTATCCTCATAACAGACTAAAAGAAAATTGCAAATATATAAATAAATATCCATTTCACTGTAACGACCCAACTCCAGAGGCGAGTACTCTGTGGTGAAATCACTGTTTTATCTGTGTTTTCGAGAACAATTTTCATTGGTTAAATAAGCAAATGCAGCTCCACTCATTATTCCAACAGGATAGTAGTAAAGATAATCTTTTTGAAAGTCTGTGTTATGGAATACACTGTTCGTGCAAGCCTTACATGCACATGACATATGTCCTCTGCTGTGATAGGAAACTGCCGCTGTATTTGCGCCCATGGAGGCCTTAGAACATATCGATCCTTCAAGAACTCGATGTACAGCTATAATTTCTTCCATTATAAACTAAGTACAGTATGTGATGCAAAACTTTCGTGTACTGTTCTGAAAACAGAAATTTTGTAAACTCCCGTTCTACATTTCGAATCACAAGTAGACGTGTGCCAATGGTTTAAAACGGTTCGGTAAGTTTGGTTTAAAACAAAAACTGTTTCACAACAGTAGTAATGGGTTTAAATGGAACAACGGCTTGCAGAACTCAGGAGCTCAAAACAAAACCCTGTGGACCGTCTTTGGTGATGTTTTCCACAATTTTCTTTCCGGAATATTCTAATTGCACCTGCCTGTTTCTACAACGATCTCGCAAGCTGTTATAGAGGCACGTGGGGCAGACTATTTGTTTCAGCCTTTTGAATAGGGCATGCCACCATAAATGATCAAAGGCCCAGCTATAACAATCATTATGCCTGTAACGTACTTTCGTCAGAAGTGTTCACCATATCCACTGCGTAATTTATCGCATCCTCTGTGGATTTCCCTTTCGTGGAACAGTTTTGCAGGGGGCTCAAGTCTATTACCTGTATGAAGTCCTGTAGTTTGGCTAGAGTATTTACCAAACAAATCGGCTTGTAAGATTTCGGTGCTATTGGATCCTTGTCTTCCTCTTTTTTTCGTATAATAATAATAACCGAGATTTTCCTGATTCTGCACACGTATCTCTGCAAAAGACATTTGTTTAACTACGCTGTTGCTTTATAGTACAGGTTGGTCTGTTAGCTGATGCAACACTTGTGCCATAATTCTATACGTCCCTAGTGATTTCGTCTTCTGTAACTTAATTATTGTCAGGCTCACTTCCTCCTTGGAGAAATGGTTAGCTCAGGTCGCCACTGGGACTCAATTTTCACTCCAGGTTCATCACTTTGTTACGCCCCGTCGCGATAATCCGTGTGCTAGCAAATGCAGCTAGTTCGACTCCTCCGTTAATCAAAGAAACCAAAACGGTTTCATACGTTCAAAGATTTTTTAAAAGAAGTTTAACTTGGCACCTCCCACTGTTTAGTCTAAATATGATGGTTTTTAATAAGTTGCGGATCCCCACCTCCCCCCCCCCCCCCCCCTCTCCAGTCTCTGACTCAACTTCTCCACGTGATGTAACCAGTGGTACGTGTTCACAACCTGCAAAAACTCAGGAAAATATCATCCAAACATTTCGTCCCTGACACCTCAACCACAGAATTCACACATGTGCAATCCACCTGCTTAAAGCGATGAAATACCTCTCAACGGCGAGGTTATCAGCGCCTACCCTTTCATCCCCACCTACCAACCATACAAAGAAAGCCCGCACTAGACTAAAATCAACTCCCTGGCAAACATGGGGAACTAGATCCTATTCCATCATCTATACATTCAAGACCCTCACACGACCCATCCATACCTATGAAAACGTTGCATGAATCTCTGTTCCTCATACGTTTGACCTCTTCCTCTCGATATAGAACGGTAAGCATTACGAACCGCGTTGCGTATCCGACTACCTTCTCTCACCTGTATCATATATCAACACATAAGTCTCCACACCTTCTCATACACCTATAACAGGTTCTCCTGTCTTATACTTCCGATAAACCTGAGTTCTAACACAGTATTTTATCTCCCATCTCTCGTGAGCCTTGGTCCCTATGAACACGTCTCACTTATTTTGTAGCACTCCACATACTTTCCCATTGTAGCTTCAATCGCCTCTCGCTCCTAGATCATATCTACCCATCCTATCGGTCATTGTTCAGCCTACTCCTTTAACTCCATTGAAGACGCCGATTCAAACTTCATCCGGATAGCTGCGTTACTACCTGTCTCCCAACACCTGCATCCCATCCATTAGTTCTTTCCCACACATACTCCAAACCTGTACTATAATATCCATTACAATCGCACCTAGCACTACCAGGACACCCTGTCATCATCCATTCCACAGAACAAAAAGATTGCTCATCACCAACATCATGTCCTATATTTCATTGTCATTATCTTGTTTTATTAAAGTTATAGCGTTTATTAATTATTTTAACTAACACTGAATAGTTCGACGGTATACAGAGACCTATCCACCAGTCCAGCTCCAAACCTCCGACGGGGAAAATTTGCCACAGTAAAGATATAGCAGTAGTGGGACATGGAATGTTTTCCCTGATAACTGCCATCTGTATAATGCCGGCTATAGACATTTAGTGCACAGGAAACAACATATTTCTTACACACACAAACTAATTCAGAACGAAGGATAGCTAAATAGAAAGCCGGTACAAAATACAACTGGAATATTTTTACTGCAAATTGTCGGGTCACACGCTCGTATTAAATTTCTGTGAGGTCTGGTACTAATTCAGTTAAACGCCTAAAAACATATAGAACGTGTATTTTTAAGCGAAGAAGGCATCTGTGGATGAAGGCATGAGAATTAACACATCACTTAAGACCTTCTAGAGCATGAGTTGTCACGCGCTCGTGTGTATTAAATTATACTCACCGTTTTTCTTTTATAGACTGGCGGACACTAGTTGAGAGCAGCAGCTTACATTATATCGACTATTCAGAGAATATTTCTGCACATTACGTATTTTTTACCGGTGGGCGTTGTTGATCGTTTTTCTTGTTGTTTATAATAATTGCTCAGCTTCAATATGGCGCTCAAACACCACCACCAGTACGGTGCTAGGAATACGTCCGAACTACTTTATGATGCCGCACGACCATTACAGGTTTTGTTAAGTGTACTACAGTTAAAGGTTGTAAAAACTAAATGTAAATGCGTCAGCTAAGAACTGTGCTCACAATAAGCAGACCTGATCGAATTTCGCAGACGTACATCGCGGGAAAATAATAAATTAACTCCACGAAACTGAACGGAGAGGTTTCTGCCGCCTTCAGGGGTGATGTGATACTATAGTATCCATTCTTAATCTACTATTCCTAATTGTAACGGACCGTTCTAGGAAGCGTGGTAAGCAACAAGAATAAGGAAAACTGATAATAACATTGTATCATTAAACCGACGATGAAATGGAGTACTAAATTAATGAATCAGAAGCCTAATGTTGTGGATGTTCTGCAGTACTTAAGCAGTTTTTGGCTTACAAAGTCATCATGAGGAAATTGCTGACTATCGTCATCAAAGATGATATAGTACTTGTAAACACCAGTACAAAAAGATGTTAAGTATGAAGAGTAACATATGAAAACAGAGTGAAGTAAATCTCGCGTTTCATGTGTAGTACACACATAAAAAAATTTTGCATCACCCCAGTTCCCAGAACTCCTGAAGATAGACATTGACTGTGGATATTATATCACACACACAGTCCCTTTGTTCAGAGGTGTCACTAAACACACCCAAATGAGCAGCACCTATTAGACGGAGGGGGTCCGACAGCCGATCAGTTCTAGTCATTCCACCAGAAAGGAGATACACGGCTCGTGTTGTTCGTAGTTCAACCATGCCTGGACGGTCAATACCGCGGTTCGGTTGCGTCCGCATTGTAACTTTGTGTCAGGAAGGGCTCCACGAATCCCTACCGATTATGGCTCGGAGGAACCCTGACAGCAAAGCCTCTATGTTGAATAATACTTTTCGTGCAGCCACAGGACGCCGTGCTACAACTCAAACTGTGAGCAATAGGCTGCATGATGTGCAACTTCACTCCCGACGTCCATGGCGATGTCCATCTTTGCAAACACGATACCATGCAGCGCGGTACAGATGGGCCCAACAACGTGCTGAATGGACTGCTCAGAATTGGCATCACGTTCTCTTCACCGATGAGTGTGGCATACGCCTTCAACCAGACAATCGTCGGATACGTGTTTGGAGGCAGCCCGGTCAGGCTGAACGCTTTAGACTGACTGTCCAGCGAGTGCAGCAAGGTGGAGGTTCCCTGATGTTTTGGTGTGGCATTATGCAGGGCCGACGTACGCCGCTGGTGGTCATGGAAGGCGCCGTAACGGCTGTGCAATATGTGAATGCCATCCTCCAACCGATAGTGCAACCATATCGGCAGGATATTGGGGGAGGAATTTGTCTTAATGCCCCCGTCGTGCACATCTTGTGAATAACTTCCTCCAGGATAAATTGGAAAGAGCTGTTTATGGACGACGAGACCCACCAACCACTCTGAGGGATCTACGCCGGATCGCCGTTGAGGATTGGGACAGCCTGGAATAACAGTGCCTTGATGAACTTGTGGATAGTATGCCACGACGAATACAGGCATGCATCAATGCAAGAGGACGTGCTACTGCGTATTAGAGGCACAAGTGTGTACAGCAATCTTGATCACCACCTCTGAAGGTCTCGCTGCAATGCTATGTGTTGTTTTCATGAGCAATAAAAAAGCTGAAAATGTTGTTTATGTTGATCTCTATTCCAGTTTTCTGTACAGGTTCCAGAACTCTCGGAACCGAGGTGATGCAAAATTTTTTTCATGTGTGTATATTTTTGCAATGTAGTTCACCAGTTTGTAGTGTATCATCAACACTGGAATGTTAAAGCCATGTATCACCCTTTCTGTTTCTTTTCTTCTGTCTTTCAGAAGTATGTTTAATAATTTTTATGTAATTAAGTTATTGTTAAGAATAACGATACCTCAGGCTTCACCTAAATGAAATGCCATCCATGAGGTGATGTGACAATGTATCTTGTGCATGGATGACCACGATGTATCCTTTGCATGGACAACTACTCACCTGAACTTCAGCTACAGTTGTTCTATGTACTTATGCCCATAGGTAAATGTTTCCAGTTCCTCCTTACATATTTGTCTAGATTACTGAACATGTAAAAAAATTTTGTTTAAATTTGTATGTCAGTAATATTAAACATACTTTAATGAACATATTAGAGGGTTTTTGATGAAAAGAAACGCAGGTTAGAGAGATAGATACTCATTTATTTTAACTTTCTAAAATTAGGTTTAACACAGTTGGACACACAAATAAATACAAATATGAACATAAAGCACTGGCAACGTCAGGTAGTGATGATGCAGATGTATCGTACATACTGCGTACTGAAACTCAGTTTGCGTAGAAATTCGTAGGAAAGACCTCCTCTGAAATGTTCTGACGTGTAAGCGAATAACACCACTTCCATAGTTGCATTGCACTGTGCTAGTGGCTTGATGAGAGGTTCAGACTTTGGTAATAGTGGAAACTGGAAGTCTGGAGACAATTCCCCATGCTGAATTGATTTCTGCTCAGATGTATCAGGTGGCTCAACGATTTGTTTATATGTCGGATGTATTGGAAGTTCGAAGTCACGAAGCAATTTTGTGTCCTGCTGTGATATAGCGGGCTCTGCATCATGGAGTCAGTCTGTGTGCTGACTTGATTCCTGCTGCTGCTTAAATGCATCAAGCACTGCACTGGTTATTTCAAGAAGCTGTTGTGCTGAGGGTGGAAAAAAGAAAACCATGAAAAGCACATGCATACACTCACATACACACATAACAAATAATAAAAGTTGCGAGAGAGGGATGGTTTAATACTTACAATCAATTGTAGGAGTAGTTTTTTTCTGCCTTGAGGTCTGTAGACGTTTCATAATCATGATGAACCTTTCACTATGGTATACAGAACACAAGTGGTAGGTTCGCTCGGTGCGCAGTGAGATTGGTTGCTGAGGCTGAGTTGTGCAGGTAGAGGACTACAGTGCCATAGGAAATGGAAGAATTATTTTGGGCTGACAATGTTGCAGGCTGCACTCACGCTCCCAGGTAAGTCATCGTAGATTCTGATGTCGTGAAAGACGTCATGGATCGCCATCTTGAATTCTAAACTAAGAAATATCCAGGCTAATGCCAGTATGGTGACGCCATGGAAGTACCGTTCTGTGCCCAGTGGTTTACAGTGCTGAAATGTGATACGTGAATAACATGCATGGCGGAGACTTATTCTGAAGTGCTCTGATGTGTGAACTCCACGAGGCTTCACCAGGGAATTCCATAAAATCTGTTTATGTAAGGCTATCACACATTGGGTATTTTTGCTGACATGTGCCAGGCTGCTGAAAGTGAGAGTACTGTATGGTATTCTCATTGTTGATGTATGTTTTCACTGTTCTTGTGTAGTTCTAGCACAATGTAATACAGGAACACTGTCAGGAGTTGAATATCGCAGTTATTTGGGCTGAACTCCCTCCGTTGGAGGTTCGAATCTTCCCTAGTGCATGGGTGTGCGTGTTGTCCTTAGCGTAAGTTAGTTTAAGTTAGACTAAATAGTGTTTCAGCTTAGGGATCGATGACCTCAGCACTTTGGTCCAATAAGATCTTACCACAAATTTTCAAGGAAATTTGTGCTGAATTCCTGTGTAATTGATATTAATCAATATGTGAAAGCACTATTTTCATGTCAAAAAATTGCGGATTTTTATAAATTAACGTTACCTTGAACTCTCGATCTGATGACAACTGTAGATAACACATTTAACGTTGGAGAGAGTAACACCACATGCATTGGTGCACTATGCAACACTAGTGATGTAGACATTGGAGATAGTGGAAACTCAAAGTCTGGAAACAATTGTGTTCATCATGGAGCTTGTCTGGAAACAGTTCTGCATGCTACTTCAATATATTCTTTGTGGTTAGTAAGCCTGGCTGTGTGGTGAATAGAAATCTGCTGGAAATGTTAGATGTCCTATGTAAAACGTAAAATGCTTATAATTTATGTGAAGAATCACTTAAAATCTAGGACAGTATATCACATTCCGTTTATAAGAAGAATGGTTTGCATTTAACGTTAGCTCAGCATCAGTATCAATTTTACATAACACCAAGGCACACCTACAGCGAAAACCGGTGTTCATTAAAAAAATAATAGTCAACCTTCAAGAGTGTGTGGGTCAGTGTGATATAGCTGGGTGAAAATCCTTGGTTATGAAACTACTACTACTGCTACTTGGGAACATAATGCTCTCTCTAATATGGACGTACCTTACTGAATCGACCATAGGACATACTCTGTGAATCTACTACTACTAATACTACTACAACCACTAGTACTCTACCAACTGAGCTACAGAAACCCACACCACTACATGAACAATTATTGGACATTTTCCTGTAAAGGAACTGTTACAGTTTGTCAGACATAATTTAGAAATACCTTGGAATATTTTCATTATGTCAGTCGTCTCTACACAGTGAAAAAAATTTTAATTTTTTAAACTATAAATTTTCCAATTTACAAATTTACATTTAAAATTCTTTGTTGCAAATCACAAGTTAAATTCTTCTTTTTACTATCCATAATTTCATATGATTTGTTTAAGTCGGTATGTTTCCATTAAAAGTTGCGCATAATTTCAGTGTTGTTTCTTGAGTAGTTAAACTCTTCATTCATCTAATCTTATTTATGGCACAGACAGGATAATTTTGAATAAAATCGAATGGACTTAAATTTACATCATTATTCAAGTGTGTTACTGTTTTAAAATCATGAAAAGCATTATAAGTTTTTAAAAAGTTGTTTGATGGAACAAGATTTCATAATTCTCAATGAAAAATTTCATTTCCTACTTTCTTTACATAGATACTTTGTAGTTTAACACAATCGAATAAAGAAGAATCAGTTAACTAATAATTTTTGGTTTTGTTTGAGAAACACCGAAAATAAAGTAAGGCGTATCAAATTCAGCACAACTATAACAATTAGTAATACCTAATATCAAAAATTCTTTTTGCATTCAATTCTGCAAACTCTGTGGTTTGTGGTTCAAAGAAATAAATAGGAATTTTCATACTTTTTAGTCTTTCTTGTTCTAATTCAAGTGAATATCCTGATTCTTATTTAACAAATGGACATGTATTTCCATAATTTGACAACAATTTTACCTTCTTTCGGAAGTGTACTAAGAATAGAATATCTAAGAATAGAATCTTTAGAACTTGAACCCCAAGTGAAAATTACTGTGAATCTCCTCTCCAAATTATTTCTTTGAAACTGTTAAGAAAAATCTGCCAAATAATTCTAATGGATAAAGTACTTCATTTTGGTTGTTTTCGATTTTACCATTGTTAACGATGTGACCTTCCATAGTTGTCTCATTTGATAGAGACACATTATATCGAATAAGAACTGATGAAGAAATAAATGGATATTCTGTTCCAGATAAAATATTCTTTCCTTTTTTAATTGTTATAACATCGAACAATTGTACTACATAATTAACAGTTATTTTAACATTTGATTTACCATCATATACTGAAAAATCTGTCTGAGCTACATGAATAACATCAAATGAAATGAATAATTTTGCATGATTTCGATGAATCCATCCATCACAAATATTAATATTAAATACTGTTTCTTTGTTTGGAATATTTAGATTATTCTTCGTTTTTTCATGAACTGGGAAACTCTCGATTTTGTTCATGATTTATTAAGAAATATTAATTAAGTGGAATTAAAAATAACTGTAACAGTGGAACCACTGAAGTCAATCAAATAGTCGTTTTCAACTGTTGCAGTAATTACCAAATTCTGAATAGGTGAAAAATTGGTATACATATTGGATAATTTGGTTTGTAAATTATTTGTTATCCAAATTTAGCATTTGGTTTAAACGAAGCAATGATAATAGTTCCCTCTATGATAATGATCAGTATATACTACAAATATACCCTCATCTAAATTACAATTTATATAAATTACTGAAAGTGGTATTATTGCCAGTAAATTATTACCAACTGTTTTTGATTGGATTCAATAATTTGATCATTAAAACATAAAATTTGTCCAATACTACCTTCTTCACTCATAAATACTGTTATGTCTCTTTTAATAATAACTCTGTTTAACATTTCATCTTCTCTGTAAATTTATTTTGTTTTCTTTTGAATGAATAAATTTTTTCAAATTTTTCTAACTAAATCAGCCAACAGGAATTACTATTATTTCTTTACCACAGTACAGTTTATCATTTTTCGATGTAATATTTGGATTTAAAAAAGTGGAATAAAAAGCCAATTAGTAAATCGTTTTTATAAGCTTCTCATATTGGATAAGGTTAATCTCTTTTTAAGAAAAGATGCATGATCACTAAATTGACATAGATGCAGCATTTATTATTAATAACAATTATGTAAATAAAAATACCAGAAAAAATTTAAAAAATAAATGTGTTAAACGTTTACCAAATTCTCCACATGTTGTCAGTGCACCTGAACTTGTATGTGTGATAGATTATTAGAACGATGGTAACAGTTCAGTGTATATTTAACAAAATATTATGATGTAATAAGTGCCATACTCATCGGATCTTATGGGATTCTCATAGTAAAAAGGCTGCGGCTTGATGACATGTACTCATGTCAGATAGTTTTATATTCTGACAGAATGTAACTTTGCAGTATTACTTGAAAATGGCCATAAGGCCGAAATTGCAATAGTAACAGTAAATATTTTATACAGTCAATGGCGACTATGATGTCTTTTAAGAAATATTATATGACTGTGAATCCCAGCCGCGAGAAGTTAATCACTTTAGTACTGATTATACTTTATTTTAAATGGTAAAACAGAACCAAAATTGATTAAATATCAATTAAATAATGAACAATAGAAAAATATTGATAGTTTTTTACCTAATACTCAAAAAAGAATGAGAGATCAGGGATTGTTGGAAATTTACTTATTACATTATTTATTCTTCCTGTGAAAAAGGTTATTGAATATATATTGAGGAAAGGAAGGTGGCTCTCGATTAACAAAACATGAAGGAGGATTTTCACCAATTTTACTAGCAGCATTATCTGCAATTGCTTCATTAGCAGGTGGTGCAGCAATCACAAAATTAGTTCATGACAAACAGAAAAACGAAAATAATTACAAGAACAAAAAGACGCAATGTAATAATAGAAAATAAGGGAAAATGACTGAAAAAAAGTAAAATAAAATATCAAAGAAATAACCTAAAAATATATCTTTATCTAATCATATCTTTATCTAATAATATCTTTATCTAATAATCTAGAAGAATTAGTTAATTAAAAATTGAACATTTCTGTAGTTTATTCATCATTGACAAATTACCTAGTAACTCAAAAATTACAGAATGTGGAACAGTTAAGTTATGTACATCTGATCAGTTTGGTACCCATTGCATTTGTTATTCTAAAATTTTCAATGTTTTCCTTTGTTTGCTGGTAATATAGCAAAACAACTAGATAGCTATTTGACAAAAACTTGTTTCATAATTTCCAAAGAATACAGCATTTTATCCAATATATTTGTGATATTTGAGAGTAACCGTTTTAAAATGATTGTCAGATAATTACAAATTTCAATATATCTTAAATATTATTTTTTGAGTAGAGTTAAATCTTAAAAAAATGGATAATTAGAAAAATGCATGTGTTTTCAATACTTATAACCAAAAATTTATCTGATGTTAATGAGGTGATAAAGACATCAGAATCAAAAATCAAAAATGTTCTGTCAGTATAAACAAAAATTAAAAAAGAAATACCTTAAAAATTAAAATATTTTCAATCAGAAATTAGAAATAGAACATATGGTACTCAGTCATCAACAAATCTAATAATTTATTAAAAAATATAACTGCCATTAGAGTCCTTAGAATAAAAAACAAAGATATCCAATTATTAGAGCTGAATGACTTAGATTCAGAATTTAAAAAATAAAGCCATCATTACAGCTCTCAGGAACAAAATTAGCTGATATACAACTTTTCATTCATCAGTAGAAAAGATTTATGCTGGATTTTAAATTCAAGTACTAGATACATTAATTTTATTGGTAGAAAGTTAGGGAATGTGAAAAATCCAATCAATAAAAGGGCCTTGGTTAACAAATAGAGTTTAGGAAAAGAAATAAAAGACCTTGTTACTAAACCATAAGTATTTTAAAACAATTCAATAATTATGTTACTAAACGATATTTTAGTGAGAAAATTAAACAACTTAATAAAAACTAATCTATTTACTCTACAAAAAAGAAAATAGAAAAAGGTGTTTCAAATTACTTTTCAAAAGCAGACTTAAGACATTACATAAAGTAAGTAATGGTCAAAATAAAATCTGTGATAAATAAATAATAGAATTTACGTTATTCAATGGAAATGAACTAAAATGTGTAATTTCATTGACTACGATTTTATTCTTAAAAAATTGTCACTGGTGAAAATACAAAAAAGTTATTTCTTAATGGTTTTGGTACCTTTTAAGTGTACTTGATAAGTTATATCATATAACGAGAATTAATTTATCAATAAAAATCGTTCATAAATCTACTTTTCTAACTGTAAGATTAAAAGATTAAGTTAAATCTGCACCAAGAGATGTAGAAAATAATTTTAGTTGGTGAATTTTTGAATGATGATGAATGATTAGAAAAATAAATATGTATATATGGGTGCTCATGAGGACCTTCATGATTGTCATATCTACTGTTCGAAGTGTACAAAGTTATTGAAACAATTAATCCTCAAACTGCAAAAACTAAAAGTGCTAGACAAAGAATTGAAGCGATTAGTTCAGTTCATTGAACTAAAGAAACTAAAATTGTGAAAGGAATTTTTAGGACTTGTTCTAAATAATCGTGAAGAAATTATTAATAAACTATATAAACCAATGTAAAAATATTTAAAAACAATATTTAATTTCCTTCAGAATTAATGATTTTTAAGAAGGTGATTTAGTCGAAATGGATGCTGGTAAATTGAAAGTAATTTTAGTAACAAATAAAGGTTTAAATATATAGTAACTGTTATTCACCTTTTCAAAAAAATGTGCTTGGGCTATTCCACTTACATGTAAAACAGAAATATATTCTTTGTTCTTTTGAAAAAATATTTGAAAGTCATCACCAAAACAGATAATGCCATAGAATTTATAATAAACATTTTCACAAACTGATGAAAAAATATAATATTGACTGTCATTCCACTTTTAGTGAATTAAAAGAATCTGTTGTTGATAGAATTAATAGAAACCTAAAAGAAAACTATGTGGAAGAAATCTGCTGTTCAAGGTAATTATAAATGGGATGATTTAGTTAACAATCTAGCTGGTCAATATAATAACACAATACATTCAACAACAATAACGCAACCCAAAGATGTAAACACAGAAAATGAAATAGACATTAACATTTTATGTAATAAATTCGTCAGACATTGAATCTACATGTAAAATCGTGGATAAAGGCAGAATCAGTAAACTTAAAGGTGTATATTAAAAATGATATGCTTTAAATGGTCCACTGAAGGTTTTCAAATTGAAGTTGTTATTCATTCCAATCCAGTCACATATAAATTAAAATATTGAAATGGTGAAGAGATAAAAGAAACTTTTCGTGAAAAAAACTACTGAAAATAAATTTTTCAGATATTTATCTAGTTGAAAAAGTCTTTAAAAATAAGATAATAAACATTATATTTAATGGTAATGTTTCGATAACACACACATCAGTTGGCCAATAAAAATAAAATTACTTTATAATTGATATTTTTTAGATGTGATTTGAGACTTTCTCGGCGTATTCCATTCGTGAAATCTTCTCGGGTGATCAGCCGAGTAAAGGCGTCGTCTTCTCGCAACGTTTCGAAGGGTTTCGTACCCATCATCTTCGCTTGAAGATGATGGGTACGAAACCCTTCGAAACGTTGCGAGAAGACGACGCCTTTACTCTTTACTCTTCGCTTGAAGATGATGGGTACGAAACCCTTCGAAACGTTGCGAGAAGACGACGCCTTTACTCGGCTGATCACCCGAGAAGATTTCAAGATATTTTTTAGGTAAGTGGAACTTTTTATTGACAATTTACTAATGTTTCAAGCTGAATATAGTTTTCGTGTTGCTTATTGCTTTATTAAAGCTGACAGAGTATATATGAATATTAAAATAAACATAAATAAGAATGACAGTCACTTAGAATTGCTTGAAATTTTATAACTGAACTAATAGGATCAGCATGTTTTCATAGTGTTCTTTTTAGTTTATTATATATTTATATATACAAATTTTATATATATTTAAATATATGTTATATATATAATGAATGTCATATAAAATTTGAATATAAAAAAAACATTTGAAAATTCAACTATTACTGAGATTAATTACATCATCATGTAATTTTCCTTGTGAATAATGTACCCAAAATATTGAAATAATTTCCATAACAGGCAATAGCCAATCATTCATTTGTTCTTTGGAATAAATTAATTGAATTAGGTACATAATCAATTCTTAAAGATTGTTCATAATTTGTATGTTCGTTCACTCTTTCCATGTAAATTATCTATCAATTTTTCATCCAATTGTCTTATATAATCATCCTTTTGTTTTGCTCTTCGAAATGGTTTAGAGTCTTTGGTAGAGTTTTATTTTATATTATCCATGTCTTCGAATTGATGGGAATACATCACGGGTAACCCATTTTAAAATTTTTGCTTCTTCTTTCTATTTTAAAATAAAAATATGATGTGGTTAATTAACAAATTTTATTGGTTTTACATTTGCTTTTAACCTATCCAAATAGGACACATTTAAATTCTCATCAATTTTTAACACATACTGTTCAAAATAATTTTCATACTTTATTTTTTCGTTATTATCTGCCTTATTTCTAATTGATTTGTCTGTATCTTTGTACTCTAATGTCTCATCAGCATTTTTTTTAAAATTATATTTTTATCAATAATTATTAAATATTGATAGTTGTTATTTATAAATTTGTAAGATCTAAATTTGAATACACTTGATTATAATTAAATTATTAGTTTACAATTTTTTAAGTTTTATCAAATTTTTTTATAGATGGAAGGTATAATGCAATGACTTGCTCATTGTATGAACATGAAAATCAAATTTATAATGAAATAAAAATGACAAAACAGAATACACCTTCAAAAACTGACTGTATAAAAAGGAAATGATGACATTACATAGATAATTATTGAGAATCTATAAAAACACTATGAAAAGGACACATTTACTTGTGAAAATTGTTAAAAACAATTTCAACAATCTCCTAAATATAGATGAGACCGAAAAGAGAAAGAACGTTTTTTTAATCAATAATGTAAAGATACTATTATCAAAACATTGATAATGTCTATGTAAATTTGTTTGCAAATTTATATAAATAATTACCATATTATGATAAAGTATTCAGAAGAAATCCTAGTTAATTGTTATATTACAAAGTTTTTTACTTTCTTAAAAATCATGAGTATATACATTACAAAGCTCTCAAAATTTCAATTTTTTTAAAAGGAAAGGGCAGAGGAAATACGCACTGAAACAGCCAGGATACTGCGCCGAGCAAAACCACCAGCTTGCAACCTGAAGAAATAAGAGGTACAAGACTTTAAGAATCTCAACGCCGACAAGAGTATATCGGTACTGCCTGCCGATAAGGGGAATGCGACCGTCGTAATGAAGACCGAAGATTATGAGCAAAAGATCCGAGACGTATTAGATCCGACGACGTACCGAAAACTAAGTGCAGATCCGACGCAGCGTATCACTCGGAATACGAATCGATTAATCAAGGCGTCTTCTCTGCCAGCGGACATACAGAGAAACCTGCGCAACACAGAAGCCCTACCACCTCGGATGTATGGATTACCCAAGATCCATAAGAACAACGTTCCACTGAGACCGATCGTTAGCGTTCCTGGCTCACCAACGTATAAACTGGCAAAATACTTGGCCTCTCTGCTCCAGCCACACGTGGGGAAGACCAACACATACATTAAGGACTCAGGATATTTCATTGAGAAGCTGAAGGAACTGAAACTTGCACCAAACGACATACTGGTCAGCTTTGATGTTGTTACGTTATTTACGAAAGTGCCACTCAGTGACGCTCTGGAGCACATCGGTTCCATGTTCCCGCAAGACATCAAAAAGCTCTTCCATGCATCTCTCACCACGAGCTATTTCACGTGGAATGGTGATTTCTACGATCAGCTGGAAGGCGTCGCCATGGGTAGTCCTCTCAGTCCAGTGGTTGCCAACTTC
Organism: Schistocerca americana; assembly: GCF_021461395.2. Classification (NCBI taxonomy): domain Eukaryota; kingdom Metazoa; phylum Arthropoda; class Insecta; order Orthoptera; family Acrididae; genus Schistocerca; species Schistocerca americana. The sequence continues at coordinate 650,805,191 of NC_060130.1, read as the reverse complement.
TTCATGGAACAATTCGAAGCACAGGCACTGGACTCGGCGACTTGCAAACCTAAGGTGTAGTACAGGCACGTCGATGATACTTTTGTGGTGTGGAGCCATGGTGAAGAACAGCTCGGTGACTTCCTAAGGCACTTGAACAGCCTCCATGCCAACATAACATTTACCATGGAAGTAGAAAAAGACAAGAAACTGCCATTTCTAGATGTGCTGGTCACAAGGGACGGCGAAAACCTGGGACACAGCGTGTATCGAAAACCGACACACACGGACCGATACCTGCACAAACTGTCAAACCACCACCCGAGCCAGAAAAGAGGCATGATTAGTACGCTCGTAACGAGAGCAGGACGAATATGTGAGCCGCAACACCTCAAACGAGAAATGCAACACCTGGAAATTGTTCTGAGGAGCAATGGGTACTCCACAAACTACATTAGAAGTGTAACAGAGCCCAACACTCGGCGAAGTAAGGAACCAGAAAAAGAAATGTCGGGTACGGCCTTTCTGCCATACATTCCCAGAGTGACGGACAGAATCGGCCGTATATTGCGCAAACATGGCGTAAAGACGATTTTTAAACCGACAAGGAAGATCATAGAGTGTCTTAGATCGGCGAAGGAGAAAAGAGACCCACTTGCAATGTCAGGAATATACCGTATACCATGCACATGCGGAAAAGTTTATGTCGGAATGACTGGACGATCCATTAACACCAGGATCAAAGAGCATAAGCGACATTGCAGGTTGGGGCAGGTGGAGGAATCGGCCGTGGCAGAGCACGCACTGAATGAGACCGACCACGTAAAAAAATTCGCCGACACGGAAGTTCTGGCTGTAGAGGAGCACTATCACACACGCTTGTTTAGAGAAGCTGTAGAAATACAAAAACACGTGAACAGTTTCAACAAGAAAGAGGAAAGCCTTAGGGTAAACGGATCCTGGCTTCCCGTACTGCAGCGAACGAACGTCGCAGGTAGCAAGAGGAGAACCGCACCGGAAATGACCGCGGAGAAGCCCTCGGACGTTGGCGCGCCAGGTACATATAGTCTGCGGCCGCGAGCTCGGCTCCAGTTCACCACCGGCAATGGAGGGTGAAGCTTTGACAATGCCAGCCACGTCAGAAAAATCATTAGATGAACGTCGGCCGAAGAACCTGAGACAGAAGCCAATAGGCAGTTTGTTATATATATATATATATTGCATAGGTTTAAAAATTTGTAATTTTTTTAATTTTATCATGTATATATACATTACACAGTGTTCAAAATATTTTTGGTTTTTAATTTATATAGTTTGTAAATGGTATATAGTTAAATGTGAAGATTCTATGTCTATGCATTAGGTGAAGATTCTATGTCTATGCATTATTTTTAACTGAAGTTCTAAACACTTTTGTAGATCTCTAAAACATTCTTTATTATTTAAAGTTGTTAATAATTTATTTAAGCCTTCATGTGCTAATGGTAATATTTGTGTAAGTCATGTGTTTTCTTAATATTCCAGATAGACTTCTAAAATATAACCATACTGATTATCATCTGGTGTTTGTAAGATCTTTTTCAGTTTACAAATTTCTAACTGTAATCCTTCAAAACTTTTAATTGTTAAAATTGTTACATTTTCGAACCATATAAATTATTTGCTTCCAAATATCTGATATAATTTGATAGTTTTTCTGGATTAAACTTTTTCATGTATTTTTAGCTTGATTTAGGATTTTTTTTGCTACAATGTGAAAGTCGTTCTCTAACACGTCTTTCAATAAATAACATCATGTCATAAAGGTTTAATAAACCTATTCATATTTTTGCCTTTTTTAATATAGAGTGCTAAGATAATCCTTGTGGAATAAAGTACCAAGCCGGAACAACTTTACGAGGTTAAATTCATTTAAAGTTTTAGCATTGAACATTTTCTAAGCTAGTTTTGCACATATATAATCTGCATTAGAAATACTCGATTTATTGAGTCTCGATTAACAAGTTCTTTTTTTGGTTGTTTTGTTTCTTTTAAGTTTTGTTAGAATTCATATAGTCATATCGATAAACTTCTCATTTAATTATTAAATTTCGCTGTTCATCTTTGACAATTTTGACGTTCTTTGAATATTTCAAAATTTTAAACATGGCTGAAGCAGCAACTGTTAAAAACTTCATGGTATATGATAACAGCCAAACAGTTGCAGGATAAATATTTATTGATATCCTTGACATCGTTTTTGGTATATTTAAATATACCTTCATCATTTACTGCAAAATTTTATAAAAATAGATCATTCTTGGGATTAGAAGACAATTTATCAATACTTGATGACCTAATTTTAAAAGTATATAAAAAGTTCATCCTAATCAGTTTCAGTAGTTTTCCTGAAAGAAATACATATGAGTTCATTATTTGGAATTGTATCAATATTTTGACTATCTATCACTAATTCTTTGATAAACAAATAAGCATCAAACTTAGTTAAATTATAAATATAAACTGGAATAAAATTACAATTTCTATATTCTCATGTGCTGCTTCTCGATATTTCCCTGTTACATGACAATGATCTTTTCCTTTTTTCATGAAGAGTAAATTCTTTTTCACAAATAACACAAGTTTTTGAATTTTTAAAATTTATAAATATCTTCTTAAGTCATTATCATTTTTCATTTCAGTCATATATTTCCTTAATTTTACCAGATTCTTTTTTTAGTATTTCAACGAATCTCCTGCTGCATCATTGCAGTATACATTACAGGTGATTAATAATCATCATTATAATATTTGATATAGCAACTAAACGAGAATGGCATATGATTTTGACATTTACTCATATAAATTTTTTCAGGATTTGGTTCATAACTGTTAGTGTCTCTAATAAACATTCTAAATCAGCATAATAGGTACTCATAATGAATGATTATAATATTTAAATTTAATTTCTTCACATTTTTCTTACATTTCTATTTTTACTTCTTTATGATCTCTACAACCGTTTTCATGAATGTCCAATTTTTCTTGTGAATTAAAAAATCTTAACCATCTATCACAAGGACGAGTTTTTTCTGTATGTTTAGTTGTTTGTGATCTAATTAATCCTACTAATTTTTCATCTAAAAATAATTTGAGTCTCGAATTAAAAGAAGATTGACAGGTTTTTTGTTTATTTTGTATGATAAAGTGGATATACAACATATTTTTCTTTGTAAGTGTATACATTAACTGACATATTTGATTTCTGTCCAGATTTTGCGATACTTGTTAATCGAAAATTTTCAAAAATTTCTTCTAATTATTATATTTTTATACTTATTAACCCTTTAAACATGATCTTTTGCTGGTTATGAAGATGATTTTATTGAATAAAGAAAACATTTTTCCTATGTATTCTTAACATTAATTGCTTTTTGGTAGTTCGATATGAGAAGAAAAAAGATTTGATTGTGTGTATGCACACTTAATTGTAAATTATTAATAAAAAAATAAGGACTAGGCAGTTTTTTTCTTTGGATTTCAAAATTTTAAACATGGCTGAGGCAGCAACTGTTAAAAATCATCATGGTATATCATAACAGCCAGACAGCTGCAGGATTAATATTTATTGAAATTAGTTGTTATTAACAAAACTTTGTTACTTGTTTTAAACTAAATCTTGTATTTAGTCTTCTAAAACTTTAATAAAATGTCATGTTAACTGTAATTAATTTTCTTTCTATTAAGAAATCCTTTAATATACTGATTACTGCTTCTTTATTTTGACCAAGAAATTCTTGTGGTTCAACAATATTATCATTATTATTAATTTCGTAAGGTTTTACTCTCAATTTAAAAGCAGGTTTCTATTTAGTCATTTAGTTGTTTTAAAAACTCAACATCATCTAGAAACTTGTAACCTGAAATTTTTCTGCTAGGTTTTTTGTTTTATTCCTTGATATTTATCAACTAGGAGCTTTTGAAAATAATTTTCTATCTTTTTGCTGCCGATATTATTACTATCCTCAGATCTTTTGTTAAGATTGATTGATAGTAGTTTATTAAGGTTAGAATAATTAACTAAGTTTTTCGTTTTACAGATTATATGAAGAGCTTTTAAAGATTTTTCTTTCAAATCATTATCGATATTATTAATATTATCCTCAAATTTTTTGATAAGAGTGAGTAATTGTTGTTTACTAAGTTTAGTATATTTTTTAATTTTTTCCTTTTACAGATTATATATAGATCCCTTACAGATTTCTTATTCAATTCATTATAATTATTATTAATATTGTCAACAGGAGTTCCAATAACATCGATTATTATTTCTTTATTAGGTTTAGAAAAATTTTTTAAATTTCTCATTTTACGAATTGTTTCAAGTTCTTTTATAGTTTTACACCTTATTTCTCTCTTATTCACTTCTTTCATATTAAATTAATCAATGAACTCTGTCAGAGCTTGTCTCTCTACATTTGATTAACCTTTCCGTTTTCAATAATTTTATAACTGAAAGAAAGATAATACTAGTTTTTCTTTACAGTAATTTTCTAAGGTTTGAAGTAGTTCTGCTTTGGAATATAATTTTTTCTTTTTTATTTATATACAGAAAATTGTATTTTAAATTTTTAAAATGTTTACAGTTGAAATGCTCTTTGAGTTTTTAAATGAAAGTGTCAATCATTGGTGTATATAAATGCGATTTATATAAAGAAAAATTCTATTAAACTTTTATTTTTGAACTCAAATGAAAATTTTGTTAACTTCTAATGCTAGATGAGGTTTGATAGAAGTTATTTATAGAGAAAAGAATTGTTCGATTTTTAAATTTTTTATTTAAATGACAATTTTGTTCATGGGTTTAGATAAATATGATTTGGTAGAACTAATTTATAATAAGAAAAATAATTAAATTGTTTATTTTTTTAATGAAAAGAAAATTTCGTTTGTGGGTATAGATAATTTTTAAAATGAGTGATACAGTAAAACTATAATCAGTTTAGCATTCTGAAATTTTAAAAAATGTACTCTTGAGTCAGGAACATATATAAATATAATACACCTTTTTCACTTGGTCAGTCAATACAGGGCCAGTTAATGTTGTTTGTGGATGACACTGTAGTTGTCTTCTCATGTTCTCTCATGTGTGCTCAATTGGAGACAAATCTGGTAATCGAAGGGCCAAGGCTATATGTTGACGTTTTTCAAAGCACGCTCGATTTAAACTGTAGCATGTGGGAGAGCGTAAGCGGTTGGAAAACATCCCCTGGAATGTCGTTCGTGAATGGCAGCATAACAGGTTGAATCACCAGACTGACGCACAAATTTGAAGTCAGGGTGTGTGGAATAACCACGATAGTGTTCCTGCTGTCATATGAAATCGCATCCCAGACTATAACTCCAGGTGTAGGTCCAGTGAATCTATTATTCAGACAGGATGGTTGCAGGCCCTCAATTTGCCTCCTAACTAAAACACAACCATCACTGGTAGCATGGCAGACTGGCTTTAATCAGGAAATGCAGCAGACCTCCACCATTCCCTCCAAAGAGTTCTCTCTTGACACCTCTGAAATCGGAAATGGTGGAGGTTTTGGGTCAGCGGAACGCACGCTACTGGGCGTTTTACTCGCAGCTGTCCTTGGAGTAGCCGACTCATAACAGTTCGTTGTGTCACTGGGCGCCAACTGCTGCTCAAAGTGTTGCTGCAGATGCAGTACGATGTACCAGAGACAGACGCCGAACACGAAGGTCTTCCCTTTCGGTTGTGCCCCCTGGCCCTCCGAAGCCCGGTCTTCTTGCTACTGTACATAATCAGCGCTGGCAGAATTCAAATATAGTGGCTACATTCCTGGCAAGTCTTGCTGCAATACCGCAGAAGGAACATCCAGCTACTCGTAGCCTTATTTCGCGACCCCGTTCAAACTTGGTAAGATGCCGATAATGGCGTCTTTGTCGCCTTAAAGGCGTTTTTGACTAGAATCTGCCCACGACATCCAATCTCAGAAGTAATTAACGCTCTCGACCGTTACAGTGTGTATTTAAAGCAAACCTGATTTGCGTTCTAATAGTGGTACTACTAGCTCCACTTTTATGCGACGGGCGCGAATTTGAATAGACATTATCTTCCACATGCAGAAAACAACTAACAACTTTCGTTTATGTCGTACAACTCCTTCTTGGTGTTGTGATATTTCTGCTTCAGTTTATATTGAGATGTAGGACATCCAAAGTCCTAACTGAAAGGTATACTCTGCCATGTCTACATCTACATCTACATCCATACTCCGCAAGCCACCTGACGGCGTGTGGCGCAGGGTACCTTGAGTACCTCTATCGGTTCTCCCTTCTATTCCTGTCTCGTACTGTTCGTGGAAAGACTGTCGGTATGTCTCCGTGTGGGCTCTAATCTCTCTGATTTTATCCTCATGGTCTCTTCGCGAGATATACGTAGGAGGGAGCAATATACTGCTTGACTCCTCGGTGGAGGTAAGTTCTCGAAACTTCAACAAAAGCCCGTCTCGAGCTACTGAGCGTCTCTCTTGCAATGTCTTCCACTGGAGTTTATCTATCATCTCCGTAACGCTTTCGCGATTACTAAATGATCCTGTAACAAAGTGCTCTGCTCTCCGTTGTATCTTCTCTATCTCTTCTATCAGCCCTATCTAGTACCGATTCCACGCCGGTCAGTAGTATTCAAGCAGTGGTCGAACAACTGTACTGTAACCTACTGCCGGCCGGAGTGGCCGTGCGGTTCTAGGCGCTGCTGTCTGGAACCGTGAGACCGCTACGGTCGCAGGTTCGAATCCTGCCTCGGGCATGGATGTGTGTGATGTCCTTAGGTTAGTTACGTTTAACTAGTTCTAAGTTCTAGGGGACTAATGACCTCAGAAGTTGAGTCCCATAGTGCTCAGAGCCATTTGATTTTTTTTGTAACCTACTGCCTTTGTTTTCGGATTGCGTTTCCTTAGGATTCTTGGAATGAATCTCAGTCTGGCATCTGTTTTACCGACGATTAATTTTATATGGTCATTCCATTTTAAATCACTCCTAATGCCTGCTCCCAGATAATTTATGGAATTAACTGCTTGCAGCTGCTGACCTGCCATATTGTAGCTAAATGATAAAGGATCTTTCTTTCTATGTATTCGCAGCACATTACACTTGTCCACATTGAGATTAAATTGCCATTCTCTGCACCATGCCTCAATTTGTTGCAGATCCTCCTGTATTTCAGCACAATTTTCCATTGTTACAACCTCTCGATACACTACAGCATCATCCGCAAAAAGCGTCAGTGAACTTCCGATATTACCCACAAGGTCATTTATATACAGGGTCTTACAAAAAGCAAAGTAAGCGTTTCCGGACACATGTCCACATAACATATTTTCTTTCTTTGTGTGTGAGGAATGTTTCCTGAAAGTTTGGCCGTACCTTTTAGTAACACCCTGTATATTGTGAACAACAACACTCCTCTGCGGCACACCTGAAATCACTCTTACTTCGGAAGACTTCTCTCCATTGAGAATGTCATGCTGCGTTCTGTTATCTAGGAACTCTTCAATCCAATCACACAATTGGTCTGATAGACCATATGCTCTTACTTTGTTCATTAAACGACTGTGGGGAACTGTACCAAACGCCTTGCGGAAGTCAAGAAACATGGAATCTGCCTGGGAACCCGTGTCTATGGCCCTCTGAGTCTCGTGGACGAATAGTGCGAGCTGGGTTTCACACGATCATCTTTTTCGAAACCCATGCTGATTCCTACATAGTAGATTTCTAGTCTCCAGAAAAGTCATTATACTCGAACGTAATACGTGTTCCAAAATTCTACAACTGATCGACGTTAGAGATATAGTCCTATAGTTCTGCACATCTGTTCGACGTCCCTTCTTGAAAACGGGGATGACCTGTGCCCTTTTCCAATCTTTTGGAATCCTATACTCTTCTACAGACCTACGGTACACCGCTGCAAGAAAGGGGGGGGGGGGGCAAGTAAGTTCCTTCGCGTACTCTGTGTAAAATCGAACTGGTATCCCATCAGGTCCAGTGGACTTTCCTTTTTTGAGCGATTTAATTGTTTTTCCATCCCTCTGTCATCAATTTCAATATCTACCATTTTATCATCTGTGCGACAATCTAGAGAAGGAACTACAGTGCAGTCTTCCTCCATGAAACAGCTTTGGAAAAAGTCTTTAGTCTGTCATCCTCTGTTTCAGTACCATTTTGGTCACAGAATATCTGGACATTTTGTTTTGATCCACCTACCGCTTTGACATAAGACCAAAATTTCTTAGGATTTTCTGCACTCAAGGTACACGTTTTATACTATTTCTACTAACCTACAAACTGAAACCTTAGAAAAGCGACGATGTGGACCGAAATTACTTTAGGTTGGATACAAGCCTCTGGAAAATCAATTTAAAATTAAAATTCTTTGTTTCTGAAGCAAAATTGAAAATCAATTTACATCCCCCTCTACACATTAGAGTCCATCAAATGAAGATTCTCGAGGGAAGAAGTGAAGAATATCTTGGAAGTAACTCGTGTCTTATAGTATTATAGTTTTAGCGATTGTAAGTGCGGCGTTGCTGGGCTATATTTGCGTAATTGCTTACTGTTTCTTTCGTCATACTATCAACCACAAAAATTCCACCTGCCTCAGGACGGAATCTGTCACCAACCGCTTCTTTGCAACGCAGATACTGTTCTGACGATGTTAAAAGCAGCGTTAGCAGAGTCCACATTAAAAATGACTCTGAGCACTATGGGACTCAACTTCTGAGGTCATTAGTCCCCTAGAACTTAGAACTAGTGAAACCCAACTAACCTAAACACATCACACACATCCATGCCCGAGGCAGGATTCGAACCTGCGACCGTAGCGGTCTTGCGGTTCCAGACTGAAGCGTCTAGAACCGCTCGGCCACACCGGCCGGCTCTAGTCGAGAGACGTCGTTATCACACGCAAGACAGCCAGAAATGTACCAAAGTTCAACCCGAATCGTTGCGCGTTTTTCACAGTTTGTACTCAGCTACAACACGAGTTTTACATTCTGTCCTTTTCAGTGGATTTCTTTAAAAGAAGTTGCTCGTCAACTATTCCGTAAACGATTACGAAATATGCTACGCGGAATTCTTCACAAAGGCCGAGATTTCACACTCGTTTATCTCTCCAACTAATTCCTTCACAAAAGTCAAATTTTCACAATCTGTCCATAAATGCATCAGCTTTCACGGCGATATAAACCGAACGGGAAATGACAGTACCTTCTTCATTTTACGTATAACTTTTTCGGACACATTCAACATGACCTGCGCGTCTGATAGCGAGACTACGACTGCTCAGTGCCGTTGCTCACAGCGCATATACAGGGTGTTTCAAAAATGACCAGTATATTTGAAACGGCAATAAAAACTAAACGAGCAGCGATAGAAATACACCGTTTGTTGCAATATGCTTGAGACAACAGTATATTTTCAGGTGGACAAACTTTCGAAATTACAGTAGTTACAATTTTCAACAACAGATGGCGCTGCAAGTGATGTGAAAGATATAGAAGACAACGCAGTCTGTGGGTGCGCCATTCTGTACGTCGTCTTTCTGCTGTAAGCGTGTGCTGTTCACAAGGTGCAAGTGTGCTGTAGACAACATGGTTTATTCCTTAGAACAGAGGATTTTTCTGGTGTTGGAATTCCACCGCCTAGAACACAGTGTTGTTGCAACAAGACGAAGTTTTCAACGGAGGTTTAATGTAACCAAAGGACCGAAAAGCGATACAATAAAGGATCTGTTTGAAAAATTTCAACGGACTGGGAACGTGACGGATGAATGTGCTGGAAAGGTAGGGCGACCGTGTACGGCAACCACAGAGGGCAACGCGCAGCTAGTGCAGCAGGTGATCCAACAGCGACCTCGGGTTTCCGTTCGCCGTGTTGCAGCTGCGGTCCAAATGACGCCAACGTCCACGTATCGTCTCATGCGCCGGAGTTTACACCTCTATCCATACAAAATTCAAATGCGGCAACCCCTCAGCACCGCTACCATTGCTGCACGAGAGACATTCGCTAACGATATAGTGCACAGGATTGATGACGGCGATATGCATGTGGGCAGCATTTGGTTTACTGACGAAGCTTATTTTTACCTGGACGGCTTCCTCAATAAACAGAACTGGCGCATATGGGGAACCGAAAAGCCCCATGTTGCAGTCCCATCGTCCCTGCATCCTCAAAAAGTACCACTGGGCCGCCATTTCTTCCAAAGAAATCATTGGCCCATTTTTCAGATCCGAAACGATTACTGCATCACGCTATCTGGACATTCTTCGTGAATTTGTGGCGGTACAAACTGCCTTAGACGACACTGCGAACACCTCGTGGTTTATGCAAGATGGTGCCCGGCCACAATGCACGGCCGACGTCTTTAATTTCCTGAATGAATATTTCGATGATCGTGTGATTGCTTTGGGCTATCCGAAACATACAGGAGGCGGCGTGGATTGGCCTCCCTATTCGCCAGACATGAACCCCTGTGACTTCTTTCTGTGGGGACACTTGGAAGACCAGGTGTACCGCCAGAATCCAGAAACAATTGAACAGCTGAAGCAGTACATCTCATCTGCATGTGAAGCCATTCCGCCAGACACGTTGTCAAAGGTTTCGGGTAATTTCATTCAGAGACTACGCCATATCATTGCTACGCATGGTGGATACGTGGAAAATATCGTACTACAGAGTTTCCCAGACCGCAGCGCCATCTGTTGTTGAAAATTGTAACTACTGTAATTTCGAAAGTTTGTCTGCCTGAAAATGTACTGTTGTCTCAAGCATATTGCAACAAACGGTGTATTTCTATCGCTGCTCGTTTAGTTTTTATTGCCGTTTCAAATATACCGGTCATTTTTGAAACACCCTGTACTACTTGATAGAGCGCGGGGAAGACTTCACTCTCATTGGTTGAACAAATGACCAGCCAATCGTATCAATCTTTCAACATCATATTCGCGCCTGGACTGTTTTACGCCAGTCATCATTCACACATGCATTTACGTCATTTTATGCTGCAAATATTAATAAAATTTTCCACCAAACAAAACGATAACTAATCTTGAAATAACTTCAGAAAAACATTACTCTACAAATAACTATTCTGGCTGCCTTCTTACAAAAACAAGCACACTTGGACATACGTCATCAGCAAGTAAGGGGAATTACAGCTTTCGTTGCAACAGCTTGTTGCACACTTTCCCATGACCAAGTTACATAATGTTTAACAGGAGATAATATTGAATATTTACGCATGTTCCACATACACGCTCTCATTTACTCTCATTTATTTACACAACAAAACAAATAGTTATTAAATGAATATTAATTCTTACTGAATTCTATATTACGAAAACGATAAATAGTGAACGTTATTTAAGTATAAAAATTCAAAGATACTGACCTAACATTTTGTAAACTTCAGTAATGATTCCAACTGATAGCAAGGAACAAACTGTTACACATTCAAACTGACTTTAATCTTACTAGAGTCGGGTTTTGGTATTTTTGGTAATTTTCTCTAACTTTGAAAGTATCCCAGCGAGAAAGCTGAGATTTTGCAACCAACTTCTTTTGAATAACAAAGGCTAAATATTAAGTTTTTTCGAAATTGAATAAGATTTAGTATAGTTTACTTAGATTATTAATGGGGTGGATATTCTGTCGTTGGAACTGACACAAGTAGCACTTCCAATGGTCGTGCTGGCGACAGGTGCCACTGAATCACGCCGAGATACAAGCGGCTGTCACCGCCACCGACTCCAAAGCTACGAGCCCGTACTGCAAGGTAGCTTACTGCAATAAAATACTATAGCGGTGTGACTCGCGACGTTATGTAAGTCAGGGACAGCATGTAGTTAGGTTCTGTCAGTTTTATGTACACGTTTCTGTAGTAATTTCTGGACAGTTACAGAGTGCGTGCATGTGTACATGCGCACATGTGTGTGTGTGTGTGTGTGTGTGTGTGTGTGTGTGTGTGAGAGAGAGAGAGAGAGAGAGAGAGAGAGAGAAAGATATCTAGTGTTCTTGTTCACGATGTTAATGCAGCATACTGTTTCAGTTCGGACACCAAACACTGGTGCTCTGCTTTTGTCTCTTTCAAACAAGGGCCTCGCCTTCGTCGTGTGTATTGCTAATAGTCGCATTTTGTAAATGTAACTGGAATCCAACTGTGATAAATCTTTGTAGGACAGATAAAGTGCCATCCTCGAGACTTAAAGAGATTTGAAAGATACATCATCAAAGAATCTAGTGCTATTTGCAGCGCTTGTGTGTCTTTCAGACTTTCACACTTGTTCTGTCAACCTATAAAATTGTGATCTTAGATGTTGTTCTTCAGAAATGATTTACAATTTCCTCGGAAACGTTTCATATATATGTCTGTTGTTAAGGTATATTGTGATATGCGACATTCTCAGCCCTGTATGACGAGTTGTATGCTATGAATTTCAGGGAACGTCCCACTGCGAAAACCTGTACCAAAATCATAAATAGAATGCATGACTGGAGTTTTGTGTGTCTTGCAGATCAATTCAGTACTTCTCCGTTGATTTTACATTAACAGATAGACGTAAGGGCTGTTGGATGGCGTTAAATCGTCATCAGCACGTTCCCATTGGGTGTCCTGCGGTTTCACCTTGTGTGCATACGTCGGTTTCAGTAAGAAGTGTTTTCTTATGAATATGTTTCACTCAAGAAAGATGAAAAGTGGTTTACTGGATCAAAAATTGCACATTTCAGTCGCTTTCAACCTATAAAAGGCATGTACAATCCATACCGAGCGAGGTGGCGCAGTGGTTAGCACACTGGACTCGTATTCGGGAGAATGACGGTTCAAATCCACGCCGCCAGTGCAGATTTAGGTTGTCGGTGATGCCTTCGATAGGGCACGGCCGGTTTCCTTTCACATTCTTAACATAATCAGAGCTTTGGCTCCGTCTCTAATGACCTCGATGTCGGAGGAATGTTAAACTCAATCTTCCATATTACACAGAATAGCGACACTGTATTGAGTGTGAAAATGTTGGACCGACACGCTAGTAAGTAGGCTTTCCCATTTTTTCAAGACCGTCACTAAGTTGATGCACGCAACTTAAGTCAACATTGCTAAATTAGACCGACTGAGGGATTTGTCTCTGTTAATTGTTTCTTTAAAATATACGTAAGGAGTGTTGGATGGCATTAAATCATTCCTAACTTCACATTCTGATTTCCGACACCTGTTCAATATGACTATTAAAAAATGAGGAACACATTTCACTGCCGACCCATTCACTGACATTTTGAGGATACTGTGCGAACGATCACTAAGTTGATACACATAACTGAAGTTCTTTATCGCTAGCGCCGGTTGTGAGGAAACGTCTGGTGTGCATACAGTATTCATATGTTCGTCTCCATTAGATCTGTGTAGTGCTGTGCAGCTGATTTTACTTTAAAATATTGACCTAAGGACTGTTGGATGGTGTTAAATTACCATCTCACGCTGTTGTAGCTGACACACGGCTTCCTGTGTTTCTCCTCGAGAAATAGTTTAGAGAACCATCCTTCGGATCAAAGACGATTTTGCTGATAAATTAGCCACAATATCCTCAGAGAATGTTCGTCCTCGCAGATTAGAGATAAAAAAAGTTAGTATGATTTTAATAAACTGCAGGAGCATCCAGGGAATGGTCCCAGAATTGGTGTCGGTTACTGAAGGTTATAATGCATAGATAGTATTACGAACAGAAAGTTGGTTGAAACCGGACGTTAACGGTAACGAACTACTAAGTTCAGATTGGAATGTTTATCACAAGGATAGATCAGTAGCCAATGGTGTCGGCGTGTTTATTGCAGCAAAGAATTAAATAAAATGTGGCGAGGTTATCACGGATTCCGATTATGAATTAATCTGGGCGAAGATAAGTATCAAAGATCGGTAAAAAATGGTTATTGGATGCTTTTATAGACCGCCTGGGTCAGGAGCTATTGTGGTAGAGCTCTTCAGACAGAACTAGCAGAATATCGTTACTAATTTTCTTGATCATGCCATTGTAATAGGGGTGACTTCAACTTACAGGGTATAAGTTGGAAGTGTCATGGTATCAAAACTAGTGCCAAAGACAGGGATTCGTGTGACATTGTTCTGGATGTCTTGTCGGAATATAACTTTGAGCAGATAGAGAACCAACTCGCGAGGGTAACGTCTTAGACCTCCTGGTAACAAACGGAACTTAACTTAATTGAGTCAGTTAACACAGAGGAAGATATTAATAATACAAGGCTGTGATAGCGTCTATAACAAGAGGTCTTACAAAGACTGTTAACAAAGGCAGGAAGATATTTTTGTTTAGCAATAGTGACAGGATACAAATTTCAGAGTATATGAGCAGTTAACATCGAATATTCGATGATGAGGACGAAGCTGTGGAGAAAAAATGGAAAAATTCAGACATAGTGCAATATTCCCTGGACGACTACATGCCGAATAAAGGCTTAAGGGATGGGAAAGACCCACCATGGTGTTAGAAAACTGTTTCGTAAACAAAAAGAGCTTCATCTCAGATTCAAGAGAAGTAAAAACCTAGCTGACAAACAAAAGCTGAACGAGGCAGAAATGAGTGCAATGAGAGCAATGAAAGATTTTCAAAGTAAACCTTTGGCAACTGATCTGAGTAAAAACCCAAAGAGGGTATGATCGTATGTAAAATCAGGAAGTGGGTCGAAATTATATATTCATTCACTCAGTGACCATACTGGCATCTAAACGGAAGATAACAGAGAGAAGGCCAAAATACTGAATTCGGTCTTCCGTAATTTATCGTAGATCGCTTGAGCAACGAAGGGAACCTAGGAACTGGAAAAAAGCGCAGATCATTCCCGTTTTTAACAAGAGCCGTAGGACAGCTGCACACAATTATAGACCTAATCGTTTATGTCAATCTGTTGTAGAATTATGGAACATGTTCTATGATCAAAAATTATGACGTTGTCGGTGAATGAAAATCCCCTCTATGAAAATCAACATAGACTCCTCAAAGAGAGATCCTGCGAACTCAGGTCACTCTGTTTCTCCAGGAGATCCACAGCGCCGTAGACAACGGCACTCGGGTTGGTGCCGCGTTCCTCGACTTCAGAAGGGCATTTGACGCCGTCCCGCACAGCCGTTTAGTGAAAGAAAAATGCGAGCTTATCGAGTATCGGAGCAGATTTGCGTCTATATTCAAGAATCCCTTGCAGGTACAACACAAGTAGCTCTTAACAGAAGTAAATCGACAAATGTAAAGGTAATTTACGGAGTACCCCAATAAAGTGTGATAGTACCGTTATCGTTTACAATATATATAAATGATCCAGTAGAAACCGTCGGATGCTCTTTAAAGCTGTTCGCAGATGATGTGATTGTCTATAACAAAGTGGCAACGCCAGAAGATAGTAACGATTTGCAGGATGTCCGCTATAGAATTGATGAACGGTGCAGACTCTGGCAGTTGTCCCTGAACCTAAATAAATGTAACGTATTGAGTATACATAGGAAAAGAAATCCACTAATGTACAACTACAGTACTGATGACAAACTGCTGGAAACAATATCTACCGTAAAATATCTAGGAGTAACTTTCCAGAGCGACGTTAAGTGGAATGACCACATGAAACAAATAGTGGGAAAATCAGATACCAGACTCAGATTTATAAGAAGAGTCTTGAAGAAAATGTAACTCCCCTACGAAGGAAGGGGCTTATAAGGCATTTGTTCAACCGATTCTTGAGCACTGTTCATCTATCTGGGACCCACACCAGGTAGGACTGATAGAAGAGATAGAAAAGTTCCAACGACGAGCGGCGCGTTTCGTCACGGGATCGTTTAGCCGGCACGAGAGCGCTACGGTGATGTCCACAAACTCCACTGGCAGACGTTACAAGAGAGGCGTTTTGCATCACTGACCGATTTAGTATTGAAATGTAAAGAGAGTACTTTCCGGGAAAGGTAAGACGACATATTACTTCCTCCCACATACGTCTCGCGTAATGATCACTAGGAGAAAATTCGAGAAATCAGAGCCAGTACGGAGGCATACCGACAATCATTCTTTTCACTCGCTATTATTATGGCTCTGAGCACTATGGGAGTTAACAGCTATGGTCATCAGTCGCCTAGAACTTAGAACTACTTAAACTTAACTAATCTAAGGACGTCACACAACACCCAGTCATCACGAGGCAGAGAAAATCCCTGACCCCGCCGGGAATCGAACCCGGGAACCTGGGCGCGGGAAGCGAGAACGCTACCGCACGACCACGAGCTGCGGACATTCGCTATTAGCAAGTGGAACAGGGTTGAAGGGCTCAGTTAGTGGTACAAAAGTATCCTCCACCCCACACCATTAGGTGGTTTGTTGAGTATGATGTGGATGTAGTTGGTACTGTATAACTGGGTGACACTGAAAGTAGTTGAAATTGAATGCCTCATTTCTTACCTATATGTGAAACCCAGATGTCTGTGCATAGGCTGGAACGTTAGCTGACGATCATTTGGTAGGAATGATGTGAACATACCATAATTTCAGATCAGTTCTAAAATTGTAGTATGTTTAAGTGTAAACCCTTTTAGTTCGATTTCCTTAGAGACGATTCCACTTTGCTAGCAATATTCCGACAACTGTCTCACGAGATTTCTCCATCCCTTACAGTTCGTTCTACTGGGATACCGCTCTGTGCACACAGTTTACGTGATTTTCGTGAACCAATTGATGCCTTATATCTCCGGAAACCTACCAACGGCTTGTGTCACACAGAATCATCGCTGTATTCGATGTTAAATACGCCAGTCAGATATTCACTTTTCGTACCCGTACTGAACTCATACAGTAAAAAGTGCTGATAGTTAAATAGCAATACAGGCATACATCGAGGGATGTGTATACTTTGATCGGACCGGTCTGAGGTTTCATCTGAAAAAAAAAAGAAAAAAAAGAAAACTGGCTCCAACAAAGATCACGAATTGCGCTAGACTATGTCATCATACATTTATGAGAGTGCTCAAATCGTGAAGTATCTATATTCAACTCGCTGCAAGTGTGTATCAGTTGAAAACTGAATAGCAGTCTGCCAGAGACATGTAGATTCCTCCCGATATGGAATGTCAGAACAATTACACTGATTTCCTCTGCAGCAATAGGAAGCTCTCCTGTGTTAAGATTAGGGTATGTTTAAGTGTAAAATCGTATAGTCTTAGTAATATGTCTGGAAGCTGTGTCGTCTTATAGAGCGAACCAGCTGTGTTGGGGGAGCCCAGTCTTAGTGAACAGCAGGCGAGCACCTGCCTGCATTCCTCTCTCTATGGGATGGCGCCGGCTGATAATGTACAGTCATATGCGAAAGCAGCCTGTCTGTAGCGTGACATGTGGAGTGCAGTGGAGCTTCCTGGCGATATCAGCTGTCAGTTGCGGGTCGCGGCGGAGGTAGCGGTGGCTGGCTAGACCAGTGCAGCAGTCAGCTGCGGCGCCCACGAAACGGCCCGGTGCGGAGCGATACGGAGGCTCACGGTTGGCGGCTGTCTCAACGGCTGCCCTGCAGCACCGTGTCAGCTACTGCGGACGGCGGGGCGGGAGGTGTGGCAGAGGAGTCGGGAAAGGTGGGGGCGGGGGTTTTGCGTGGAGAACTCTTTCCATCTCTGGTGTGGTGTTCTAAAAATAGCATAAGTGGGAAGATTATAACTTACAAGCATTGGAGTTAGGAGCAACAACCTGCAGGAATTCTATAAGTAACCATACACCTCTGAATGAATTGTAAAATATTAAGGAGGCCAGCAGACTGACATCCTTTGTCTGACAGACAGGTTTGGACCATCAGACGGGGACAACAAACACTATCTGTTCTAGAACTGATCACAGGGGGAGGAGGGAACGACCTTTGACTTTGTCCCAGAACCACAGGCCTTGACCTATAGGGTGAAATAAATATCTTTTGTCTCAGGGGGGGGCAGGGGGGGGGGGGAGGGGAACCCAGGAAATCTGACATCATAAAGTCTGTGCCAGTATTTCAG
Source organism: Schistocerca americana (assembly GCF_021461395.2). Taxonomy (NCBI): domain Eukaryota; kingdom Metazoa; phylum Arthropoda; class Insecta; order Orthoptera; family Acrididae; genus Schistocerca; species Schistocerca americana. The sequence continues at coordinate 650,787,151 of NC_060130.1, read as the reverse complement.
GTCAGACAGCCTGGATTTCCATCTTGAATTCTGACATTATAAGGCCAGCACCACTATCCTAGGTGAGCCATTTTTGATTATGACGTCATAGAGCCACCACCAGTGTCCGAGGTCATCCATCTTGAATTTCAGCGTGACAGTGTGCCATCTTAGATTTTTGAATTGCTCACTAATCTATGCTTAAGGCAACAGCCCTACTTCCACAGTGATGTCGTAGGAGTGTGGTGGGGGGTGGGGATTTGTGATTGGTGTAAAGAATGGCAGATAACTCTAAATATATATAAATGTAAATTAATGCAGATCAATAGGAAAAAGAATCCTATAATGTTTGAATCCTTCATTAGTAGTGTAGCGCTACACAGTCACGTCGATTAAATATTTGGCGTAACACTGCAGAGCGATATGAAGTGGGACAATCATGTAATGGCAGTTGTGGGGAAGGCGGACAGTCGTCTTCGGTTCATTGGTAGAATTTTGGGAAGATGTGGTTCATCTGTAAAGGAGACCGCTTATAAAACTAATACGACCTATTCTTGAGTACTGCTCGAGCGTTTGGGATCCCTATCAGGTCGGATTGAGGGAGGACATAGAAGCAATTCAGAGGCGGGCTGCTAGATTTGTTACTGGTAGGTTTGATCATCACGCGAGTGTTACGGAAATGCTTCAGGACCTCGGGTGGGAGTCTCTAGACGAAAGGAGGCGTTCTTTTCGTGAGTCGCTACTGAGGAAATTTAGAGAACCAGCATTTGAGGCTGACTGCAGTACAATTTTACTGCCGCCAACTTACATTTCGCCGAAAGACTACAAAGATAAGATAAGAGAGATTAGGGCTCGTACAGAGGCATATAGGCAGTCATTTTTCCCTCGTTCTGTTTGGGAGTAGAACAGGGAGAGAAGATGCTAGTTGTGGTACGAGGTACCCTGCGCCACGTACCGTATGGTGGATTGCGGAGTATGTATGTAGATGTAGATGTAGATGTAGAGGGGGACCCAGTAGAACAATTATGCAATTTCTGAATTTCCCACCATTTATTGAATTTCTGGCCAAAATTTGAATTTCCCGGCATTTTATGCATGTGGCAATTGACCTCTGTCAGAAATCTTGCAATAGCACATAACATCATTGGAAATATGGCAACAATACAGAGCACATCAGAACTCTCCTTCTGTAGCCACTAGTGTGCTCTACATCACCTTCTGCTTCTGGCTCGCTCTTATCTGCCCTCAGGCCGTAAATGTGAAATGAATAATGAGGATTCTGTCTCTCAAATTTATGTATGGTCTGGAGTTTTATGGGGAATGAAATATCTTTGAAGTCATAATGTCCACAAACATGAGATGTTTTGTATGTATCCACATGGTATGCAAGTTTCAGGTAGTTTCTGTTACAAGCCAAAAGCAACCATTCAAGGCGATATTAACTCCCTTAACAGTACTATGGACGTTAATACATGTCTGTTTAGCAACAATATCTTCTTGAAGGGGGCAAAATTGGGGGTCAAAAACACAGATGGAGTACACAACTGATTGTCACACCATAATCTCTTTTCTGTAACGTGGAAAAATGGCTTAATAATACACTCCTGATAAAAGTTCCGAACCATCATCGTTCGATATTACGCCATTGTCACCCCAAAATTTGATAATGCTTTTCTCCTCTGCATATCTATCTTCTTTCAGGGGGTACATGAGCTTGCAGTATACAAGTAGAACTGCCTTACACCTAATGGAGGGATACTGCAGGTCACTGAGGTTTTTGAGAAGCTTTCTTTACAAAATGTCTTGATAGAGGCTGAGGAAAGTAGCAAGCTCTCGGTACTCCGCATTAGAGCTGTTGAGGCGAGATTCTATCCCCAAAAACGTCAGCAACTACTTGGCCGTCCAATGCGGCTGTGTGATTTACCTGGTGATCAGTAACAGAGCAGGCCAGTGGGGTAATGCTAGGTTCAGACCAATGTCCGTATAGACTAGGAGGCGCTGGACTGGGCTTAGGAGAGCAACCTGGACAACGAACAAGCACATAAAGTGTTCCAGATACATACCTGACATCACCTGGCATCACCTGAGAAACAGGTGAGCTTATGCACTCCATAACCATTAGATTAGTCAGACTGACGCTTCATAACTGGTGCTGTAGCCATCAATGATTATGATTCTGAAATGGACAGGGGCCTTTCAGTGAGGCTCATCAGTGGGGTGCACAGGCATCTAGTTTTCACCAAGAAGGACGTGTTATCCCGACTAACAGCAAGCCTGTTGCAGCTTGCATTTAGAATAATGATGATGCAACTGCCAGAGTGCCTGTTGGAGCTTGTGTTTTGTTGATGTTACGCCAATATAACGTATGTCATTTCACCACCGCCACTTGGCTGTGTGTATGGCAGTGGTCTGGTCAGAAGTTGACAACATACCAATGTGTAATAAACACATAATATTACGCCAACAGATCTGAGGTAGTTGGATTAAGGATTATGCAACTGCCAGCATGTCTGTCACATAGCGTAACACCAATACAGCATATAATATTTCGCCACGACATTTGATATCATACATGCGCTGTAGCGATTGTTGCTGCAGAATCAGATACCTGATTGATGTGAAACAGTGTGCAAGGCTCACGACGAACTGCATAGGCAATGTATGATGAAAACTTACCTGAATTAAAATAAGGCTGGCCGGTGTGGCCAAGCGGTTCTAGGCGCTTCAGTCTGGAACCGCGCGACCGCTACGGTCGCAGGTTCGGATCCTGCCTCGGGCATGGATGTGTGTGATGTCCTTAGGTTAGTTAGGTTTAAGTAGTTCTAGGGGACTGATAACCTCAGCTGTTAAGTCCCATAGTGCTCAGAGCCATTTGAATTAAAAGAAGAACCTCGAAGAGAAATAATAAGTGCTGAATAAATAATCACACATTTTTAAAAGAATATATCATTTGTTAGTGATCCAACGTAATTGTACCTCTACGTTATGTGAAGTACACATATAACCACTGTTGTCGCCACAATACATCTGCTTGAGTCTTAGGACTGATGGGTGTTGTCGTATTCAAGATTTTGAATTGATGTGCTGTTGATGTTACACGTCCATGAGGAAATTGGATTACTTTTTATTTCGTCCGCCTCAGTTACATTGCTGTAAGATTCAGCTGTAGTGGTTACTGGTTTCGGGTTAACATGCCCATTTTCAAATAACACACCTAAAAATTACAAAGTACATGTCATAAAACAATTTGAATTCATATATTATAGGTACTCACATGCCATTAACTACAGGGCTATTACAAATGATTGAAGCGATTTCATAAATTCACTGTAGCTCCATTCATTGACATATGGTCACGACACACTACAGATACGTAGAAAAACTCATAAAGTTTTGTTCGGCTGAAGCCGCACTTCAGGTTTCTGCCGCCAGAGCGCTCGAGAGCGCAGTGAGACAAAATGGCGACAGGAGCCGAGAAAGCGTATGTCGTGCTTGAAATGCACTCACATCAGTTAGTCATAACAGTGCAACGACACTTCAGGACGAAGTTCAACAAAGATCCACCAACTGCTAACTCCATTCAGCGATGGTATGCGCAGTTTAAAGCTTCTGGATGTCTCTGTAAGGGGAAATCAACGGGTCGGCCTGCAGTGAGCGAAGAAACGGTTGAACGCGTGCGGGCAAGTTTCACGCGTAGCCCGCGGAAGTCGACGAATAAAGCAAGCAGGGAGCTAAACGTACCACAGCCGACGGTTTGGAAAATCTTACGGAAAAGGCTAAAGCAGAAGCCTTACCGTTTCGAACTCATTGATGGGGACATACTGCGTCGAGTGTGGGAGGAACTTGATTATCGGCTTGATGTCTGCCGAATCACTAAAGGGCCACATATCGTACATTTGTGAATGCTTAAAAAAACTTTTTGAGTTTTTGTATGCGTGTGCAAAACATTGTGAAAATATCTCAAATAATAAAGTTATTGTAGAGCTGTGAAATCGCTTCAATCATTTGTAATAACCCTGTATAATTATTCATACAATATAGTGCCAAAAGTCACATCATGGTATACAGCGGACAACAAGTATCCTCATTGATCTTAGACTATGCATCCGTTGCTACTGACTGACACACTCAAACTGCAAGTATTACCTACAGTAGTCAACATGACACTTTTGTGTGTCGCCCTCATACACACGCGCATGCGCATGTGGCTGCCTATTAGTTTTCTATGGCGCTGTCCCATCCGTTGCATTTTTATTGATAAGATTTTAAAAGTAAAGAAATATCATATTTACATTACAGAAAATTTTGACAATTTTGTTTTACAAAATAATGTGACATCCAAATGTAAATAACAATTTTAGATTATGGGAAATGTTAACAATTTTTTTTTACAAAATAACATAGTGTCCAAACGGAACATACAAAGCCTGGAGGCGCCTGGAGCGCGCCCTCCTGTCTAAACCCCTGTATTTTTGTAGCAGGGTTTAGTATCAAGCATTACTACCTCGCATGCAGGGCGTCAATGCTAAAGCCTAAAATATGCTGTTCATTATTGCATGTTAGCCACATGCTGTCATGCCTCGAATAACACATCCGTGACACTTTGTTATGGCCTTTGACATGAACTATGCTGTCTGTATGATGTCGTGTGACTAGAGCCTCCCGTCGGGTAGACCGTACGCTGGGTGCAAGTCTTTCGTTTTGACGCCACGTCGGCGACTTGCGCATCGATGGGGATGAAACGATGATGATTAGGACAACACAACACACAGTCCCTGAGCGGAGAAAATCTCCGACCCTGCCGGGAATCGAACACAAGCCCTTAGGATTGACATTCTGTCGCGCTGACCACTCAGCTACCGGGGGCGGACGTCTGTATGATCATACGTGGATACGTTGACAAATAATGCCTCTGAATGTTTTATGTGACCCTTATTAGAGCTTTTTAAATAAAACAAAAGGTATTACCATTTTACGTATTTTTTCTTCATGTCCACATACTTGCAACCTTCTGCCGCCAGAGGGCTCCAAACTGTAGCGTGTAACATGGCAGTGGGTAACGCAGCTATGTCGTTGAGTGAGAATAGTGTGCTGTAATCGCATTTCGAATTCAGAGTTCGCCCACACATGGAGCACCCTCTCCTTGAGCGTGACAATGCCAGACCACACACGAGGTAGCAGAGAACTGCAGGAAGGCCTGTTGCGGGTTGGTGATTGGTAGTGTAATTGTTCTGAACGGAAATACATAGAGCTATTATATCTAAATAGGCCCAGAACTTCTCTACTATACAATCGCACTATCAAAAATCGTTCAAATGGCTCTGACCACTATGGAACTTAACAGCTGAGGTCATCAGTCCCCTAGAACTTAGAACTACTTAAACCTAACTAACCTAAGGACATCACACACATCCTTGCCCGAGGCAGGATTCGAACCTGCGACCGTAGCAGTCGCGCGGTTCCGGACTGAAGCGCCTAGAACCGCATGGCCACCGCGGCCGGCAATCGCACTATCGCTGGAAATGTTAACTACTGTAAGATACCTACGGAGTATCCAACTGGAGTTATCTAAAGTAGGATGCATAATGAACGAAGCACATGTTGGAGTCAGACTCATTTGCAGGAATCTTAAGGCAATATAGTACACTCATAAAACACTACTACTATTACTGGTAGAATCATATCACGTGATTGGTTTTTGTTGAACTGCTAAGCAGCTGCATGAATAAATGTGGATCACACAGAGGACCTTCAAGCAACTAAAGGATCTTTATAGTTCATAAGCAACTATGAAAGCAAGTTTCTCTCTAACAAAGTCGATGTCTGTGGTACTGTGGGTGTACACCTGTGTAATACAAGAGGTACAGAAAGAGAGAGAAATGTCGGCTACAATAAGAAAATTGCATTTCAAAATCAGGAAGATAGGAATTGCAGTTGAAAATGCTGTATATTGAAGACTGTAGTTTTAATGGAACATTTGTTAAAGGCGAGAGAATGGGGACACACCCACAAAGAAACGCCTCCTGAAAGGACTACAAGGAGAAATTACGGACGTTTACCGACAGACATTCTTTCCACGCTCCATTCACAAACTGTATGAGGAAGGATGGTTCTAACAGCAGAGGACATTATGCGTGATGAGTCTTAGAAGTGACTCACTTTATCTCTGATATATACGATAGTGCAATTTCAACGAAGGGAGACCTATCTGCCATAAATGGAATGTCAGTTCATGGTTGATACATTCATCGGCGATCATTCTGTCGGAATGAGGGAAAACACGAGAACTGTCAAACTGCAATCCTACTTGAATTTCGTCAACATTTGAAGTCATATACCTCTATGGACCTGTAAAAACTTCCTGTCCCCTAGAACTGTAGTTGTATTCGGTGTAAATGGTATACTGACACACTGTTAAGATGCTGGAATGGTTTATTTCTGTATTGTGAATCTGTGGGTTAGCGTATAGATTTTAGACAATTTCTAACCCGTAGGATCAGCTGAGATAATGTGATAGAATTGGTGTGCAAAATTGCGTGTGGGTGGTGCTTTATCGATGCATCGATGTATTGAGAAAAATGTTTTAGAAGAGAATAACTCAAGGAAGTGGTCGAAGCAATCTCCAATCTTTTAATCGTGATATAAATCGAAGGATCTCATAGAGTCTTCGCTGCTGGGCATGTCAGCGGCGTGTCGTCTGGCGTATCTGCCTCTGGGAGTTGGGAAGGCGAAGGGTGAGATGCAAGGCTCTGCATCCGGTCAAGACAGTGCCAGGTCTCTGCTATTAATGTGTTTATCCATGCGTGGTACCAGTGCCTGCCTCCGACATGCACTGCAGTATCTGCAGTCGACATGCGTGTCTACTAGGATTTCCTGCCATTCTTTACAATCCACAGTAATCTTATTGTATTGGATCCCTCTCAAGCGACCTGTAGTGACACAATATACACCAATAAGTCAGGGATAAGTTCCTTGCATTGGCAATATTCAGCAAGAGAGTGTTTCTTGCATCGTGGCAATTGTTAGACATGAAATTCTTGTCGTATCAGTGTAATTTATTTAAATATTACACTGTGGTGGTATTGGTCAAAGTATTAAAGTCTCATATCTATCTGTGTCTTCTTAAAATGTGAGAGAAAACCGGGGAAATTATAATGAATTGCTCCAAAACTGTGAATAACATCATATGTTGGTGTGGTTGCAGGGCATGCACAGTAGTGGTCGTCGTTAAACATTTGAAGGCCCATATTTATTTGCGACTTCTTGAAAAGTTGGGGAAGATTGGTAGAATTGCATCAGCTAGCTCCAAAACTGTAAATAGTGTCATAAATTTGGGTGCTTACAGAAAATATCATTGGGCGTGATAATCTGGTGGAAATTGCAAGTATAACCTGAATTCGCTGCTGCTTCGGCTCGAATAATGTACAACGTTACAATAACATCGGTAACTAGTACCAGACAGCAACCTCGAAACTCTAAAGATAACTCAAAGGCATTATTTGTATATGGTAGTTGTTTCCACTAGAAATATGTGACCTTGGGTAATGTATTCATATCCCATACTGAATAGTGAGCCTGAGCTCTCGGACATTTTATTAACGCGCCACGCGGAAATGTGAAGGTGATTGTATCCATGTGCCACATATCATGGACGTTGGGAACGACTAAACATTGCATCTAAGAATATTTTAGAATGCTAGCATATACGTTCAGCAAATCGTCATTTAACACAAAACTCGAAAAGAACTGAACGGTTACACCATCCCCTAAAGAGCCAAAAGTAAACAGTAAATTTTACGCAAAAGTTTTTGTAGTGTCAGTTAGCGTAATACCCCTCAGATTGCCAACTAAGGAATACTCAATATTGCGTGCAGCTCTGACTGCCTTGCTAAAATCCTGCTATACTCAACAGCTCGTGACCGTCTCAGCGACTACGGAGAGCTATCGTGCCGCTATGTTAGAACGTAATCTTCCATGCGAATCTAATACTTACCTGTACCAGTATGCATGTAATAGATTCGTTAGACATTTTCTAATAGTCATGCCTCATATCAGACAACAGACTACTTCATTTCACTTACACACTAAATAAATACATAGTAACATATTTAAACGGAATAGCACAGAAATGACAAACTGAAAAAGAAGTTTTAGATCAAATAAAAACTAGTGGTAAAGTCCACAGCACTACTAAAAACACTTGATACATTTATAGCATAAGGGTACAAATAAACAGTGGTAATGTCACACTGTGTTGTGTTTAACACAAAAAAGTATATTTCTGCAAAGCGGTGTGGGATTAGGCCAGAATCAACAGTGCCAAACGAAGAAATAACCAAAAAACGTACAAGCTGACGGCGTTATCTGACGTGAGCAAAAATCCAGGCATGAAATATGCTATGTAAAAGTCAGCAACTTGTAACATCCCATTTTCTGATATATAAAGCAAGTCAAATCTTTCATTACAGACCACGTATGATTTTGTATTTCAATAAAACGAAATGCGTTTGGTGACAAAACAAGCACTTTCTTGTAGTATGAAAATACCGTCAATAATTGTAAAGCAACAACGGAGGATATGGCCAAAAAAATGAAGAAGCTAGAGATCTGTTTTATAATGCTCAGAGTAAGCGAGCATTGTTGCAGTAAAGTTTATTAAATTCTGACCTACAAAAGAAGAAATGCAAAAGTTTTGTCGCTTAATTTTACATATTTATTCTTTACGAGAATTTAGCATGATTATGCATATTAATGAGTTAAGCAGGAAGGCAACAGTGACTCTGGATCATGGAAGGAGGGCAATAGCGACTTTGGATCAGATTTGATCTCGAAATTCCCCCTCTCCATCTCCCCACGCAACAATCTACCCCCCCCCCCCCCTCCCTCCGTAGCTGTCGCCCTTCCCCATCACCCTTTTCTGCTTCGTTTCTTCTCAATAGAGGGAACAAATGAAACAGCCAACCAAATAGCTTCCTAGGAAAAGGATTGGCGGGGCATGATATGATTGTTATGCAGTGGTAGTGACAAATGCGCAATATCTGTGAATGAAATGTCCACGAGGCATATATTATGCTAGTCTGGATACGGCTAAGTCTTTACGCAGGCACTCTCTTACAAAGACAGCCACTTGAAGAACGTTAGAAGAGAGAGGCAAGAATATCTTCATACATGAACAGTGCAAGGAGGCTGAAGAGAATAACAGAATGGGGAAGAAAAGGGGTCTTTACAAGAAAATTAGAGACATCAAACGAAAATCCTAGGTGAAAGTTGGAATCATAAATGATAGAAATGGTAAAGATCTAACAGAAGCAGAGAACGTTAAGGAAAGATGGGCATAATATGTTGAAGAGCTACATAAGTTAGAACTGCATACTAGTGAAGATAAAGTTAATGACATTTTACAACAAAAACCAGATATTTTAGAAGTTAAATGAAATGGTCTCCAGAAAAGTTGCCAAAAACAAGGCTAGTCGTCATGATGGAATTCCAGTAGAATTGTTGAAAGACATTGGATCGAACACAGCGAAAGTGACTCGTTCAATATCCTAACAAGAGTATTTCTAAAACAGTCACACGTATCTCATGTGCTGCCAAAGTCAAGCTTAAAAAATTACAAAGTAGGTTTCGTCAATACAAAGACCGAGTGATACCTCAAATACAAGTTGGATTTCGAAAAGGAAGAGCGACCATAGATCAAATTGCCATCAGCTGAATTATGTAGAAGGTAAGCGAATTTCAGAAACGTGTGTATTTCTGCTTTATTACACTGCTCCACACAAAGTGTAACGCCATGAAGGAAGCATCCAAATCAGGTGAAATTTGCAGCATGCGTTTACGGCGACGAGAGATGCACGTGATTGGTATTTCAGCGCAGGCGTACATCATGGGCGCCAGTAGCACCACCTGCAAGCGCTATGTAAAAGGGGAAAAGACAGGTGTTTAGACATACTGTGCCAGCCGGTGTGGACGAGCGGTTCTAGGCGCTACAGTCTGGAACCGCGCGACCGCTACGGTCGCAGGTTCTAATCCTGCCTCGGGCATGGATGTGAGTGATGTTCTTAGGTTAGTTAGGTTTAAGTAGTCTAAGTTCTAGCGGACTGATGACCTCAGAAGTTAAGTTCCATAGTGCTCAGAGCCATTTGAACCATTTTTAGACGTACTGTAATTGTTCTTTAGTGCGGTTGTTTTGCGTAAGCAGCTTCAGTATACCTCGTAGAAGACAGCGAGAGTCTTTAGAGCACGTTTCGTACTTCAAGCGAGGAAGAGTGGTTGCCTATATGGATCGTTGATTAACCTTCAGAGCAATCGGTGAGAGTGTTGGATGTAACCAAGCGCGGATCTGTAATCGCTGGTTGCAGGACGGAATGGCAGACCGCCGGAATAAATTGCACCCACCTCGTTGCACCAATATACGTATAACAGGCTTACTGTACACAAGGTAGTGATGGATCACTCTACCACATTACGAACAATATCACAACAAATTCGGCCTATTGCGCAACAAGCAGTGTTCGCGCGTAATTTGCAGCAGAGTGGGCTGTCCATAAGTCCTCCAATGCAGCGTTTCCCTCTGAGTGTACGACACAGGCGTTTGCGCCGGATATGGTGCGATGAACATGGACAAGTGAATGGAACGGCATTGTTTTTACGGATAAATCCCGATTCTGCCTGCACCATCACTATAGTCGGATTAGAGTCCGGAGACACGATGGTGAGAGACTGTTGAACTGTCTTATGCATCGCCATACTGGTCCTGCTCCCGGTGTTATGTTCTGGGGTGGTATTGGATTCCACTCTGTCACTCCCCCTAGTACGCACTGTCGGCACACTAACCATCCAGTGTTATATCTCTGAAGTGTTGAAGCATGTTGCCCTTCTATACCTTTGGAGCTTGCCGACGGTCACATTGCAGCAGGACAGTGCGCGACCAAACGTGTAACGCAATGTTCAAGACTTCTTCGTCGTCCATCGGATTGCATTGCTACCTTGGTCCACTTGTTCCCCAATCTCTCGCCTATCGAAAACGTCTGGTCGATGACTGCGGAATGACTGGCCCGTGATACACCAACTGCTACTACACCAGATAAACTTTGGCAATATGTGGAAGCAGCATGGACTGCTGTAATCCAAAGCACATCCAATCTTCTTTGATTCAATGCAGAGGCGTGTAGCAGCAGTTAAAGCCAATAATGGCGGCAACACTCAGTACTGATTTCATCATCTGCCTCACTTCACATGGGGCTGTATTTTCGATCATGTGATCTTTGTACAACGTGCTATGTCCAAAATCAGTTTGGCTGTGATATCTGTGGTCCTTCTTGGTGTTGCATTTTGGCTGGCCAGGAATGTATTATGGAAGCCTTTGACTCCGTCGACAACAGTAAATTATGAGAAGTATTCAGAAACATGGGAGTACCAGATCATCTCAGTCACCTCATATGAAATTTATACACTGACGAAGAAGCCATGATGAAAACCTTATATGGAACAAGTAAATGGGTCAACATTCGGAAAGAGGTATGGCAAGGCTGCATGCTGTCACCTTACTTAGTTGGTCTGTATGCAGAACACATTATGAGGGATGCCGCGTTAGATAAGGAAGAAACTGGGATTAAACTAGCTGGTATACAGGTAAATAAACTTAGATATGTAGCTGATACCATCCTGATGACAGACAGGGAAGAAGAGTTAAAGATTCTCTTGCTGAATGTGAGAGGATAAAGTGCAAAGGTTGGCCTAATGCGGAATATCATAGAATCGGAAATTATGTTCTGTTATTTCGGCTCCTTGTTATCTTCTGATGGTGATGCTTTTTACTTGGTAGAAAGGCAGTGTCCAAGGTTGACAATGTTTTAAGGAGTAGAGACATGACTTGAACAACGAGGATTCGTATAGTAAGCTTTATGCCCTTTTCAGTTGTGATGGACGGTTGTGAGACCTGGACCATAACAGGCTGAACGGTGTAGAATAGACTCCTTTGAAGAGTGGTGTTGGACGAAACTCCTTAGAGTTCCTTGGACCTCAAAGAGAACGAACCGGTGAGTGTTAGAGAAAATAGAACCAGACTGCTCATGGAAGATATAATACTGAAACAAAAACTGACGTACTTTGCGCACATCATGAGAAGTCTTAATTCGCTGGAGAAGACCTTAAGGCTGGAGAAGATCGAAAGCACAGGGAGAGGAGGGCGGAAAAGAATGAAATGGATTACAACCTCGCAAGTCTTGGGGAGATAGTGCAGGATAGATGAAATTGGCGTGGCGTAGTTCATAGGGTCGCGGAGGGAGAGGGAGATCACGTGATATAATCCAGGCAATTATATAAGTTCAGGAAAGAGGTAGAGTATTCTGTTTTCCATGCACGTTCAAACAGATACTCGTTCTCTCGTGATAGGTATAGGTCACGAAAAAATCACTAAGGTATTTACAGGGTGATTATAATTAAAGTTAAACTTTGAAAATGCTGTAGAAGAAACACCACTGGTCGGAATGACGTCAAATTGCAACGGAATATTATCGGAGAAGGAGGAAAACGTATGGCAGAAAAAATTAGTGTGAAAATTGATCAATACATGGCGCTCTATAGGTCAGAATACGTAAATAAAAACACCTGTCATACGCACGACACACTGAAGTTGGTATATACACGCCTTGTACACGGCTTTTCTTCCTTTCGCGTTTGCAACATTCGCCATGACTGTCTCAACTCACGATCGCGCTCTGCTTGTAAAGCTGTATTCCAGTTTGATGACTGTGCACACGTCGCTCTGCAGAAGTTCCGGACAGTGAAGCGTTTGAGAAAAGCGTTGGTCCGATGACTGCCGTGAGTCGGGAGAAAATGATTCGGAAATTCGAAAAGACGGGTTCTTTTGGTGTGCAACCGGATAGAGGGAGGAAACGAATCCATTCGACGTCAGTGGAAGCAGTGGCCACAGCAATGCAGGAGGAGACGAGTGGTGGTGTGCAAACGTGTAGTGCATGGAGAATTGCCCGAACATTGGACATACCAGTGAGCACGGTGCGTAAAATCCTACGAAACATCGTTCTCTGCTATCCATTCAAAAATACCCATGTGCACGAGTTGCTTCCTGTTGACCGGCCAGCGAAGAGATCTTTGCTTTAGAATTTATTGCTGGCATGTAAGAGGACAATAATTAGCAGTGGAAGACTGTGGACAGACGAAGCCCACTTCCATCTGACAGGATATGTCAATACACAGAACTGTCGAATATGGGTAACGGAAAATCCACACGTAAATCAACCAGTACCACTTCATCCTGAAAAGGTCACTGTGTGGTGCGGGTTTACAGCGTCATTTATCATAGAGCCAGATTTTTCGAAGAGATAGGTGCTTCCGGTCCTGTTATCTGTACCGTCACTGGTAAGCGCTACGAGTGTTTTTTGCGCAACCACGTCATTCCAGCTCTCCAACAGCGTAGATGTGTGGATGGGAACATTTTTATGCAAGATACCGCATCTCCGCACATTGAAAATCCAGTTAAGCAGCTGATGAAGTGCCATTTCGGAAATGCTAGAATTATCAGCCGCCATTTCCCTACAGCCTGGCCGGCCCGATCACCTGATCTCAATCCGTGTGACTTCTGGCTGTGGGGCTATCTGAAAGATGATGTGTTCAGTGCTCCGATTGCAATCGTAGCTGCATTGAAGGCACACATTACGAAACACATTCTGAACGTGATCCCGGAAACACTTCGATCAGTTGAGGGACATGCTGCTTCTCCATTTCAACTTGTTCCACGAAACGGTGGACAGCAGATTGAACATGTTTTGCACCAGTCACATGGAAATTAAACATCCGATTTAATTTTGATTAATGCTTTTTATGCGGTTTTTGATCTGGGGACAATTAAAAACCAACGTGAGTGATGCTTTTTATGCAGTTTTTGGCCTCAGAACAATTAAAAACCTATTTTTCCCATCCGATGTCATATGACCGTACCGTGGTGGTTGGACTTAACGTAACCAACAGTATCACACCTGTGCACCCACGCACGCTAAGTAGTACAGTTTGTTTAACGTCAAACGTACACATTAGGAATTGTTGTATGATTCATTTGTCATTTGTAGTCGACCATTATTAAATTATGATGCTTACAGCGTCATCTGTTGCTACACTCTGTAACTATTTTCTTTTCTCCCATACGTTTTCCCTCTTCTCCGATAATATTACATTGCAATTTGACGTCATTATGAACAGTGGTGTTATTTCTACAGCAGTTTGAAAGTTTAACTTTAATTATAATCACCCTATATCTCAAGATATTATGCAAGTCTGTAGTTATATTATCATAATACATCTACAAACAGTATTTGAGAATTTAAGTTTACGTCTTTACTGTATCTAGAACATACATGTTACAGTTTCAGTACATCACTTACGATACAATAAATTTCATTTTACATCTTTCCTACCGAGCGAGGTGGCGCAGTGGTTAGACACTGGACTCGCATTCGGGAGGACGACGGTTCAATCCCGCGTCCGGCCATCCTGATTTAGGTTTTCCGTGATTTCCTAAATCGCTCCAGGCAAATGCCGGGATGGTTCCTTTCAAAGGGAACGGCCGACTTCCTTCCCCGTCCTTCCCTAATCCGATGAGACCGATGACCTCGCTGTCTGGTCTCCTTCCCTAAAATCCAACCAACCAACATCTTTCCTACATCTAAAAAAAAAAAAAAAAAAAAATGGTTCAAATGGCTCTAAGCACTATGGGCCTTAACATCTGAGGTCATCAGTCTCCTAGACTTAGAACTACCTAAACCTAACTAACCTAAGGACATCACACACCTGCATGCCCGAATAAGGATTCGAACTTGCTACCGTAGCAGCAGCGCGATTCCAGACTGTAGCGCCTAGAACCGCTCGGCTACAGCCTCGGGTCCTACACCTACAACACGTAGGTTTAAATCAAGTACATAACATCTGCAACCAGTTGATTACGATTTCATTTACATCTAAAACCGGTTTTTGTTTTAAATCACCTCCTATGCTGCTGAATAGCCAAGGCTTCTCGAAAATAATCCCACGGTACAGTGCTCACTATATTAGCGTTTATCATCTTTTGATACACTATCAATTTACTTTGATTTATAGTGGAAACCGGAAGTACATAATGAACAATCGGTTTATCAGTATCATATAACATTCTCGGTAATTATCAGTGCTTAATCCCTTAGCTGATGAGTATTTCACAGCTTTGATCTATGCATTATGCGTTGTGTTTCAGTTCGATAGCATACATTTTTGCTCTCAGTCCTATGAATTCTGTACTAGTGTCCCGCGATAATTCGCCTTTCATATGTACAGTTTCATCCAGGAAGCTCGACGGGATGATATCCGGTGAATTTTGCTTAGAATAAGATTGTTGTTCAGACACTGTTTTAAATTTCTGTACTTAGCCACATAATTTTACTATCGTATGATGTGGAAATCAGTTTCTTTGGAACTCCTGGCTTTTTGATGCTAGATGGTGGTACCATTTTCTCTTGACATAATGGTCGACTGGAATGAAGTTCATGGATATTTTGTGGATGTAAAAAATGTACGACTGAAATGTAATCATGCCTGAATCATCTGGTATACCCATTACATTAACGATGTACACAGATAACCACGCAAACTCAGAG
Source organism: Schistocerca americana (assembly GCF_021461395.2). Taxonomy (NCBI): domain Eukaryota; kingdom Metazoa; phylum Arthropoda; class Insecta; order Orthoptera; family Acrididae; genus Schistocerca; species Schistocerca americana. Next base: position 650,771,528 of record NC_060130.1, on the reverse strand, counting down.
ACTGGTGCTTGTTGCACCATTCCCAGCAGTAGAGACTATTAACATCAAGGTATAGGAGATTCATCATTATTTTCATTATAATGAGCTATGAAGCTATTGTTTGCAGCCAGCCGTTGTGGTCGAGCGGTTCTAGGCGCTTCAGTCTGGAACCGCGCGACCGCTACGGTCGCAGGTTCGAATCCTGCTCGGGCGTGGATATGTGTGATGTCCTTAGGTTAGTTAGGTTTAAGTAGTTCGGAGTTCTAAGGGACCGATGACCTCAGATGTTAAGTCCCATAGCCGAATGAATTAACAGTAATTTACAGTTTAATGGTGGAAATTTCTTTCAAAAATTTCTTTCAAAAACGAGAATGCTACGAGTGCGCGATTATAATTGCGAGCTCGTGTACCCGCAGTCCTTCCTGAGAGAGTCGAATCTGAAGTGTAAACATTCCACTTTTAACTTGCCCATGCTTGCTTGCTGGCCAAGCAGGCAAGCTGCCGCACCTTATCAGCTGAATGGGCAGGCTACTTTATTCCCATCCAAGCCAAGCTGTGCCCAGCCAAGGCAGGCTACGAGAGTCTTTCTTTCCTGCCTGTCTCCCGCTGTGCTACGCGACGTAGCAGTTGATTCTGTACGGCTTCATTGTAGTATTGCGAGTAGCGTTCGGAAGTTAATGAAAAGTCTTTTTCCCCCCGAGTATCACAAGACGAGGCTGAATGACATACACATTCATTTTGGGTTATTGTAGGCCAGAAAATGGTGGATTTTATTTGTCCTTTTTTCCTTTACGGCGTATTTCAGTCTTATTTATTTATTTAGGTATGAACGATTTTCTCTGCAACTTCACCCTCTTTCGACTAGTACTGGTTATTCTCGCTTAGAACCCTCATCAGGACACTTCTAATATATGTTTTCTGTAATAAGCAGAACCATCTCCGAATGTCAAGATTCTTTTCACTTAAGAACCTAAAGATGTCTGTTATACTGCAACGCCAACTAAAGCAAGCCTAGTTCCTGTAACCCTTAATTTGTTCCATGCACGTATGTCCCCAGCTATACCGATCTTGATTAATTTTTCAAGCATGTGAATTGTGGGTTCACTCAGTTCATTTTAAGTGGCCAAAATAGTCCGTGCTAAATTCCCCACATGTATTTTAGCAAACACAAAGTTCGTTTTTCACATAGTGTTAATCTAAAAAGTACATGTCTGAAAGAAGAAGCTTTTCTTTTATACTAAGCTTTCTTTGCACTGCGTTGTATTCCAGTGGAATGTTGTTTTTAATATCCACTGAGCCATATTCTTTTCCTATTTCAATCGATGTTCGCCCTAAATTGAGAAAGTCTGTATACTGTTAAATGGCCTCAAGTGGTTAGCACGCATTTCCCCACACTTGTCAGTCATTAAGTCTTAATCCTCTTTCAAAATATTTATGGAGTGATGAAACGGCTGGTAAGATTTACAAACACGTCTTAATATACTCTAGGTTCCCAAATGAGTGTTTAGTAACATTTTACACAATTTGTATTTCGAGACACCTACCGATTTATTTGAAATTGCCTCACACGAAAACTTTTTTCCTGCTGGATTTAGATTTTTTCGCTACTGGTATATACTCCATAATTCTTAATTTCCTCAATCTCCTTTAAGTTTGGTTTGTTCAATCTGCTGCTCCCACCATTATGGTTAATGAGCTAAAGTGAAACTACCTACCTGTCTATTCTGTAGTCACGTTGCATTGACTTGCCAGGGTTGCGTTCGGGAGGACGACGGTTCAATCCCGTCTCCGGCCATCCTGATTTAGGTTTTCCGTGATTTCCCTAAATCGTTTCAGCCAAATGCCGGGATGGTTCCTTTGAAAGGGCACGGCCGATTTCCTTCCCAATCCTTCCCTAACCCGAGCTTGCGCTCCGTCTCTAATGACCTCGTTGTCGACGGGACGTTAAACACTAACCACCACCACCACCAGGGTTGCATTGACTTGCTTCAACCACTGCGCTTCAGTACACATGTACTCTTGTGTCTCCGTTGCGGCAGGCTGAGCTGCTTTAATAGTTGTCGCGGAGACAGGGGCAGGCAGGCTGAAAGGAGAATTTGTGCACTTCAGCTTGTACCAGGGAACAGACTCAGGTGGCGAGTGGGCTGCGGCGGAGACTCGAGTTTACGGCACGCGGAAATAGTGAGTTCGGAGATAACGCACAGGACTCTGTGGCGAGTTTAAAGCGGGTATACGGAGCTCATTTCTGATCTCTGCTACCCAGGCAGTTGGTATAGTGGCAACTCTGAATATATTTACAGTAACCACAATGTACAATGGAAGTAATACGGTACTTACAGATATTATACATTTTCTATTACTATTGGACGAGAATGATATCATGTCCCGTCTGTCCTTATGATAAAAATCTCTCTGACTGGCTGATTCATTTATTCAGCCGATTTCCGGAAAATGAAATAGGAAAGACGGAGGGCGGAGGGAAAGGGTAAAAGGAGAGGAGGGACATGAGGAATAGGGTGGGGATGGGCTGGTGGGGGAAGGAGGAGGGAAGTTTAAGGTCAAATTTGATCCAAGGTCGCTATTGTCTACGTGATCGAAAGTTGCTATTGCTTTCCTACTTAAATATACATTCCGTTTAACAAAACAAAATACATAACCGCAGTCGTACGATATCAGCCACCAAGTAGGTCAAATCACAATGTAATGTTCACGTATTTTGGTCCTTTGACTCGTCTGTCATTTTCGGGTAAAAACAAATAAAACCTTTTAAACGCTTGAACTACATATTTTATTATATATAAGATCTATCACAAAAAATACTAAACTACAGAAGAACATTCAGTTCGTCACTGTTTTAAAGCAATAAAAGACCAAAAACAAACAAGACACATAAGTTATAAAGGCAAACGATAAGCAGCCCACGGTTAGGGTGGTGAGGAATGGACTAGTTGAAATCAAGGATGGAAACGCTTAATAGCTACTGCAATGAAATTTAATAGGGCAAAAAGCTGGTCGTAGTCTTTTAGATTACAGTTCAATGAGACGGAAGTCTTAGCTAATACTAAGGTGTTCACGGCAGGATCGTCATTTGCTTACTTATTAGATAGTCAAAGATTGTGTATAGTGTTCAATCAGAAGGATTGAAATGGAACGATCGTATGGTATTGATGGCCAGGAGTCCTCACAAGTGGAATTTCGCCTGCTGGTGTGCAAGCCTATTGAGTTGACGCCACACTGGGCGACTTGTATGTCGACGATGATGACAACCAAACACCCAGTCCCGAGAGGAGAAAAACCTCCAACACCTCCGGGAGTCGAACCCAGGACCCACTGCATGGCAGCCAGACGAGCTGGCCCCTCAGCTAAATGTGTGGACAACAGAAAAGTGACTGGTATGTAACGTATTTGTTCTAATGACTTACAAGTTTATGACTAGTAAGGTGACAGTTCAGGCAGTATTAACAATTAAAATTGGTTGAATGTCGAAATTATTTATCAACTGTGCTTACCTACAGTTCCCCTTACGTCTCTGATTGTTCCTTTGACAGAACTCATCTACGTGCGAAAGTGCTGAGTGTGGTGTACTTTCTGATGGGTTGATGGCTCTACCGTACAGACTGCTTTTACAACACTACAGTCTAAGAACTTAAAAAAAGCAGCCATCCTCCTCTTGCTGGTTAAGAAATAGAGATGAAAATTTCTTGCAACGTCAGGATTCTGACTGACGTCAGCAACGAAGCCCAGTAAATGATGCGTGCTCATCGATTTTGCCTTTGTCGATTGAGACAGGCAAAGACATTGCTGTGTGGCTCCAGGCCATAGGACGCGAGGTGTGGCGGTGATTCTTACGTCTGAAGTGAAACCTTACGTAATGCTACGAGGTTTTCTATTAATATTTAGTTAACTCTTTCATTGGTCAGTCATGACCGTCTGGGATACAGAATTCGAACAAAATAATTTGCAAGGTGGAGTTATAACTGAGAACGCTCTTTGGAATTAGTAGACTTGAATTATTTTGAGAAAGGAGTAATTGGAACGCTGTGAACGGCCAGCTTTGGGGATCGGTGATGAATACACGCCCTTACCGGAGGACAGCACGGTGTCAACGGAAGCGTATGCGGCAGACCGAGGATGTCTATTGGTGCAGGGCTCCTGACTGTGGCACCGGGTTTGGCGTCGAGTTGCGATAAAGGCTGCTATCTGGCTTGGGGTACGCCTTGCCTGTGGAACTGCGGTTAGCATTCCCGAACTTTATAAAGGAGTTCCTTGACTTCCGTATAGCTCGCCGTAATCTTGCTCTGTGTTTAAGACTAGAATCTGCTTTGGGGTGTGAAGGGAAAGGAAGAGCAAAGCCGAGTGTGTGCTCTGTTTTCCCACGCTTAAGTTGGTACTGAAATTTTGAAAGTGACTCGGAGTGTCTGTGTTAAACGTAGTTGTGTACGGAGTGTCTTTCGTTAAAGAGCCCTTGTGGCAAACAGGCACTGTAAATTATGCTAAATGAAACTGCATCTTTCTGTTTGCTGTATTTCTCTCTGTGCTTTGCCAGGCTCCTGAAATTACATTTTACAGTGTGGGGAGGCACTGACAGTTCTAAAAGGTAGGTAAAACGGTGCCTTTCACTGCGTGTAAGCTGATTGAAAGTTTGAAGTGCCATGTACGAGTACCGCTTGCTTAATGTAATGTTATAGTTCTTATAAAGAATGGATTTAAACGTTGCTTATACTTATCATTTACGCCAGTCTGTGTCTAAGAAATGTTTGATTATTCATAGACTCGTATTGCCAGCTGTTCTTGGGCGTTCTCTCAGCAAAATCACACCTGGTGTTGTATACGGAACCTGCCAGCAGGGCAATAATGGTTACTTGTTTAATGCTGTCTTGTTTACACTTGAATATTTAATCTAATTGTTTCCTTTACTGATCAGTTACGGGCGCCGTTGGTTAAGGAATATTCGATTATTAGCTAGTAGTTAATAACGGGTGCTTCTTTAAGACCATGTTATTTGCTTTAAATATTTAATCTAGTTGTTTAATTGGAGAGTCACTGCTGCTTACTTAACGCTATGAGGTTTTTTAAATCAATGTTTAACTCTTTCACAGGTCAGAATTCTAACAAAATAATTTGCAAGGTTACGTGGCGTTAGAATTGAAACAGCTATTTGGAAATGAACGTGAAGTCCTTTGAGAAAGGAGTAATTGTCTAGAACTAATTGGAGTCAAGAAACTTAATACAAGCCATTTAACTGAATCTGTTATTCCTAATGTGAGAGCTCTAATTGTACTGTTCTTTGGAATTAACTACAGTATCCTGGCGCTTTGTTTTATTGGACAGAAATGTTTTTAATAATGTATGTCTTTTCCTGTATTGCTCAAGTATGTAATGTGGGCTCTGGCGTCAAAATAAATTTTGGAAAGATGTCAGTGCCTCTCCACACTGGAACCACTGTGTCGAAGGAAACAAGTTCCAAGTTTAAGTATCACCCAGCTCCCCCCTCCTGCCACCCTCTTAGTCTTCCTTAGTGGATGCTTTTCAGTAAATATTCTATTAGCAATCTTCTTCTTACTAATCATATCTTCATTAAGCTCATCACAGCCAATTTTAGACTAGCTGTTAATACTGTCTCGATGTTAATTGATTTTTTGTCATCTCAGACATTCAAACCGAGTGCACGGAGCTTCAGTATGACCCACATAAAGTATTCATTCACACATATAGTAATATACTCGATGTTTGAAATATGAAAAGTGATGTAAAACCACTTCAACAGGTTTCTACGTCGGTTCTAACTAGAATCTCACCAGAATACTATACATTGTCATACATGTAGCTTAATGTTTTTCTCAGCACTGAAGTCCTACATTATTAGCTGAACAATTTTGTATTAGTTGGCGACTGAAGAAGACACAAATCCCTGTAAAAGGTGAACTGCTATGTAGTCTTCGATGTCCTACCTGGGGCTGCATTTAAAGCTTATCAATTAACAAAATGAATCAAATAATTGTAACAAATTACTGGTTTGGACGTTTTCGTTGAATTGTGAATTAGTTCGAATCTTATATTAAATGAAAGAGAAATAAAGACGTTACAATAAACTGAGTTTGATATTGACTTATCTTTGCTAACTGATGTATGGGCGGTAGGAGTATTGGTCAATAGCTTCAGTTAACCAGCTCTAGTCACGCAACATGACATATATGTAAAGACTAGTGTGGCCCCTTGTACTTACGTAAATTAATCTTTTGGTTTAATCTATTTCACCTCTGTTGACTACATTACAAGATTAATCTCAAGGAGCATCAGTATTGCAGATTTAAGTGCACAGGCTTTCGCGCCATGTGTCCGTTTGAACAGTCGTTTCGGGAATTAAGCCTCGTCATTTTCTAAAATTATATTGGAACCACAAGAAAAAAAACGGCTTTTCAACAGATTTGCAGTAGTCCTTTTCAGCGAGACAAAACTGCTAGGTTCTGAAGATGGTTTCCCGTACGTATAAGGTGCTTTCTAAATTTTCATGCGAGAAACAACACCGTTCTTCCATAGTAATAAATATATAAAAAGAGCTGCTTGGTACAGAGAAGAAAAAGTAGATAAAGGACAAAAGAAAACTTCTTGGCGTTTGCTTCTCCGTACGCGAAAGAGATCTGCGATGGTGAAGGAAAGGTTCTTCGCAGCAGAGGTATAAAGCCAATATTTCATAGCTAGTGCAGGACTCGCCAACTTTCGAGGTCCACAAAGAATTCCATAGATGCCCTCCACGCTGTGGGCGTGTACGAAGTTCGGTGTGAGTGCACCTACGTCCATACTGGTGAAACCAGGATGTCGGTTAGCCAACGATAACCGGAGCGTGAATGCCATGTGCGACACACATCAACAACAATAACCCAGAATTTTGACTACCTATGAATTTCATATAATTTAGTATATTCTCCCTGTAGCCATAGAAACCACAACGGACAATAAAAGAGGTGGTCGAAATAGTTAAACGACCCAGCAAAATATCTGAACGGGACACGGTACTTACGTAAATTAAACGTTTGATTTAGAGCCGACGTCCTTGGTTCTCATTTACTTTTGACTGACACTCTGCTAGAGTATCACAGGCAATAATCACCCCCCTCCCCCTCAATTCCCCCTCACATAATTTAACTTTCGACTTCCAAGAATAGTAAAGTCATTTCTCATATGACAACTAGAAAAGAACAATATGTAAAGGGGAGACCACATTAAGAATACAGCATTTTCGTTCTGAAGAAGACCGTTGAAGTCGACTGAGACGTCAGAGCCTTTAATTGGTACGTGACTGGAATTCATTAGTTGGAAAGGCAAGAGAGGGAAAAATAGTGGCAGAAAAAAATGAGCGTAGGGAAAGGAATTCAAGGGGAAGTCATATGGGAGGATTTAGGGTGGGCTCAGTTGAATCATCGCAAACACTTTGTGTTAGAATAATGAAAGACAATTGTCGACGGCAGCGCGGAATTAGGCGAGCGGTCTAAGGCGCTGCAGTCATGGACTGTGCGGCTGGTCCCGGCGGAGGTTCGAGTCCTCCCTCGGGCGTGGGTGCGTGTGTTTGCCCGTAGGATAATTTAGGTTAAGTAGTGTATAAGCTTAGGGACTGATGACCTTAGCAGTTAAGTCCTATAAGATATCATACACATTTTGAACAATTGTATACGTAGAAAAGATCTGGAGACATCATATAGTATCAAATAGATTGTAAACTGTTAAAAATGTTTCCATCGCTCACACAACTTGCATAGTTCGTGTTTTTTGATCGGAAATCTCTTTCTCGGTGCTAAACGACGACAGGAAATTCCTTCATGCAGCTATCTGTGTAATAGAGGGTAAATAAACCTGCATTTTCAGAGCACGCAGTGACTCCAGTTCCTCGAGCGGTCAGTTACAGCTTAATGCTCACGTCGGGTTGCAACCACAGGATTTGCCCGACCAACTGGTGTACATCGTGGTGACGTTACTCATCCATTCAACGCTTTCGTGAGAAATGAAATACTAATATCATCCTCGCAGTTGTAGCCCTCGGTCAACAATACCAGCTGATGACCGCTATCTATAAATTGTAGTTCAGGGTACCCCGAGAAGCTGCGAAAGTTAGTCATCTTCTTCGCCTTAACCAAGGCGTTTCAGTATGTTGATCGCAAAATATTACTGCAGAAGTTGAACCATTATGAAAAAAGAGGAGTATCTCCACAGTAATTAAAACGGCTGTGTGGTACCGTATGACTGGGGCACGGTTAAGTGGGGGGAGGGGGAACTGTCTCAGGGATCAGTGCTGGGACCACTACTGTCCTTTATATGTATGCATGATATGTCTTCTAATATGACAGGCGATTATAAAGTATTTCTGCTTGATGAGGACGTTAGCATGGTAGTGGAGGACATCCACTGTAAATATACAATGCATCAAATGGGCCAATTGAAGACATAAGATGATCGCTTGCAGAACATCATAGGCTATTGATGCTAAATTACAGTAAGACTCAGTTTTTACAGATTATAACAAACAATTCCGCTAAAACTTATATTCTGATTACAAATGATTAGCCAGTCTGGAGAATTCCAATTCCTAGGAGGTCAGGTAGATGGTAAGTTGTCATGGAAAGTCCACGTTCATGATCTTGTTCAAAAACTGAATGCTGTTATATCTACCCCGATTACAGCATCTGCAGTAAGTGGCAGTCCAACAGGAAAATTAGTCTATTTTGGTTATTATTCTCGTTCGCTTATAACATACGGTATTATTCTCGGGGTAACTCTTCCTATCCACAGAGTGTATTTTTGACTCGTAAACTGGAAGTTCGAGCAATACGTGATATTAGTTCACTAACCTCTTGTCTCCTGTTTAGGAATCTGGGAATTCTGACATTAGTCTCTCATTATACATTTTCTTTAACTTCATTTGTTGTTAACGGTATGAACTTACTTCTAAAATTATTAACTTCCATTCAGTCAGTCTTAGGAAGAAATTCGATCTGTATTTGGTTGGCACGTCCTTGTTTTTTGTGCAGAGAAGCAAACAGTATTCTGCTGCATCCATTTTGTGTAAGTTACGATAAGATTTAATGAACCTTAGCAATAATGCTCCCACATTCACGCCTAAATTGAAGAATTTACCCTTGGCTCCATTGTGTTCACCGGGAAATTCCTGGGAGAAATTAAACAAATTTCCGTGTCATATTGTTGTTTACGCTAATATATATTCAGCAGCTTGTCGTCTGCATAGGATTTTATGTATTATTAAGCTTTCTGATGTAATTTCATGTACTGACTCCTTCCATGACCATGGAGATTGGATTCTCATTTTATCCTACGTAAGTAGACGTGTAACAAAATGGGCACTGTCAAAAAAAAACAAAAAAAAAAAAAACGGATTTTAAGATTCTAATGGAGATGTTTTCTTCTTTTCCCTGTTGAAGAATCTCAAGACCGTCAGTGTATGGCGGAAACAAGTTACAGTTGTTATTAGAGTATATGACTGTCTCAAAAAGAAAAAAAAAGAAAAGTGTACTTATTTTGTGTGGAGACGTCTGTTAATGTATGTTCACGGAGCTGTTCAATGTGGAGACACTAACACTGAGTTTGGGTTGGGTTGGGGTTGTTTGGGGTAGGAGACCAGACAGCGAGGTTATCGGTCTCATCGGATTAGGGAAGGATGGGGAAGGAAGTCGGCCGTGCTCTTTCAAAGGAACCATCCCGGCATTTGCCTGGAGCGATTTAGGGAAATCACGGAAAACCTAAATCAGGATGACCGGACGTGGGATCGAACCGTCGTCCTCCCGAATGCGAGTCCAGTGTCTAACCACTGCGCCACCTCGCTCGGTACTGAGTTTGGGCCCTGGATGAATAAAGGATTGTGTCTTTCAGAGACGAATCGAGCTTCAGTTTGAAGAATGACTCTCATCGCACGCACCTGTGAAGGTGTGTCGGAACCGGTGCAGTTAGTAGAACATACTGGAAAGGGATCATTTGATGAGAGTGTGGTCCCAGTGAGGTGGTACGTTGGTTGGGCGTGCAGAGCTTCGCATCTTCTTTGATAGTGAAAAACGCTGTTAACGCAGAGAGGCGGGGAGATAAGGTACCAAAACAAGATCTGAAGGTTTCAAAAGACGTGATCGACTCAATTTTCCACTTAATGGACCTTAATGCCATTCCGAATTCAGCTGCACTGGAGGAGTAATTTCCCGCAAGCAACGACATTCCATGTATAAACAAATCACTGACTTCACCAGAAATTAACTTTCTACAAAGTGTAGCAAACTATTCGGCTCAAAATTATACAGATGGTAGAGTATCATAATATTTAATTTTTTTATTGACATACACAACTTATACCTTACAGCAACAACTTAAGTAACTGTCCAAGACCGCTATGGTCGCAGGTTCGAATCCTGCCTCGGACATGGATGTGTGTGATGTCCTTAGGTTAGATAGGTTTAAGTAGTTCTAAGTTCTAGGGGACTGATGACCTCAGATGTTAAGTCCCATAATGCTCGGAGCCATTTAACTGTCCAAGATGGTGACCTCCAGTCTCCCTGCATGCATCACGGTGCAATCCATCTCTAGATCTGAACCTTGGGATCAAATCAATTGGGTCCCGGTGCTTGCACATCGTTATACACACATTAAAAAAAGTTTTGCATCACCTCGGTTCCCAGAGTTCCGGAACCTGTACAGAAAATTGGAATAGAGATCAACATAAACATCATTTCCGCCCTTTTTATTGTTCATGAAAACCACATATTGCATGTTGTACCACCATAGAGTGAGACATTCAGAGGTGGTGGTCCAGACTGCTGTACACACCAGTACCTCTAATACCCAGCAACACGTCCTCTTGCATTAATACATGCCTGTATTCGTAGTGGCATACTATCCAAAAGTTCATCAGGGCACTGTTGGTCCAGGTTGTCCCACTCCTCAAATGCGATTCGGCCGTTAGACACGTTCAGAGTACCAAGTAGAAGGACTGGTGGCCCGCGTAAACACGTTGAGAGCACATAGGGACAGGTACAAAGGCGCGCGCGTTATCACGTCCAGAGCAGTTAAAGAGTTAATGCCAGACCATCTTTAACAAATCCACACAGGGCTCTAGTCTTGGCCAAAGGCAAAAGAACACTTTTAATATCATATTTCCTGACAATTCTAGAAATTTTTGAAGAAATACTTCCAGCAAAGGGTAGAAAAGCAACTGATTTACTGGTGTCCAGCGCTGGTTCACTTGATGGTCCAAACTGAAAACCACGATTAATTATATGATCGGTATAACCGTTGAGCTTGAAGACAGCCTTCAGATGATCCAGTTCCTGTGTCAAATTTACGGAATCAGAAATGGCATAAGCTCACGGGATCGTGAGAAGTGGTTCTACTTACTGGACAGTCTCCCTGATTATTTCTGCTCTTTGCTTCATCCCACATGCGTCACCATCACTCTCTACGATGTCCACATCATTCTGACCTTCGCAGATCGAAGCGAGAAGTTCTGCTACGGCGAGTGGGTGGGACCTTGGTTCGGTTCAGTGGTCGCGGATTCCAGGACTGGAACAGGAAGGTGGACATTTTCTCTTCCCCACCTCAATTCGATGTTATGAGGCACCTCGGTGAAGTTCACGCGACAGGCGTTTCATCTCCCTCTCATCTTCTGGGTTTCGATACTGCAGCCTGCGACGTCCGGCCCTATTCTTTTGAGTTTTTAAATCTTGGATGAGGGGAGAGAGGTATTTTTGATAAGGCATAACGTAGGTGGTGATGAGTGATGCCTGTTTGTATGCTCTTAGAATCTGCGTAGTTAGTTTGTCAATGGCTTTATAAATACAGGCTGCAGATGAAACGTCTGCAGTGAGTCGGACATTGGTTTGCAGCCACCTCTCAAACTGGTCCCAATTCGTGGACGTTTATGATGGATGTCGCACCGTCTGCAAAGCCTCTATGATCACGTCAAAGACAAGTTGACGGTTGGAGGTCAAGTCGTTGATAATCTGCAACTGAAAATCCAGCCTCAGGTTCATGAGCGTGGGCACATCCAGACTATCTGGTCTACGATGGGTGTTCGACGGAATGTGTATTAGATCCTCAGGTGCGAACGTGACAGCATCAAGTCTTTCTTCCAAAGCATAAAGTCTCTCATCCGTCGGGTTGTTGTGTCGAGAGTGCCATGCGAAGTGCTTTGCATTGAGGTCACCACACATCAAGATTTTCTAAAATCGGTCGAATATCACTAGGAAATCCTCTTCAATGAATTGGGGCTGAGGTACTCAGAGATAAGCATGATGTGGCCGTAGACAGTAGAAATTATGATGGCTGTGGCTTCAAGGGTTTCCAGTGCTGGGAGAGTCTTTGGTGCATGCGTGATGGAGTTCTTGATAACAATGGAGGTACCTCCCCCGCGGTCATTGCCACAGTCTGTCCTATAACAGGCCATCTAGTGCAACTTAACAGTTTGTGTGGGACGGAGGTACGTTTCAGTAACAAATACAATGTCCACACGATGACGAAGAATAAATGCTTCCAATTCAGTCTTCTCATTTAAAACTTCAGCTGCATTAAATATACAGAGAGAAAGGTCACTTAGCATGATGGGGCTATAGGCCATAGCTAGGGTGCAATCAGTGCCATGGCAGCTTCGAAGAGGCCAATCTGTTTGGAGATGGTGGTTGGTTCAAATGGTTCAAATGGCTCTGAGCACTATGGGACTTAACTTCTGAGGTCATCGGTCCCCTAGAACTTAGAACTACTTAAACCTAACTAACCTAAGGACATCACACACATCCATGCCCGAGACAGGATTGGAACCTGCGACCGTAGCGGTCGCTCGGTTCCAGACTGTAGCGCCTAGAACCATTCGGCCACCCTGGCCGGGTGATGGTTGGTGCTTCGTTAAAATTCTTCAGCGTAGTCGTAATTGTGGCAAAGATGTTCCATTGTTGTAGCTTAGAGAAGACGTTAGAAATGCTTGAGAAAGTCAAGAAATTCTCTGTAGTCGAAGGAAGACTGTTCTTGTGGAACTGTCGTTGGTGGTTGTCGTCCTCGATGCATGCCGACTGTCTTGTCGAGGACGCCGACGGAGCCTGTCGATTCGGAAGTCCTGCGAAGTACTTGGTACTGTTGAGAGCCAGTGGTGGCTTGCGTCGTGTAGGTGCGCAGAGCTTGTCGAAACGTGTAGCAACCTCTCCAAGTGCCTGGGTGTTCTTCGCCGCAATTTGCGCAAGTTGGTTTTTGAGTTGGAGATTTCGTGCAGCCACATTTGAAGCACCTTGTGGGAAGTGATCAGTAATTTTCAGTGTGCAAATAGCGCTGGCAGCCTGCTTAGGTTTGTAAGTTTCCACCTTCACTTTTGAGTCCATGATTTGATGGATGTCGTAAATTGAGTCATTCGTAGGACCAGTAGGGAGTCACACAGAGTAGACTGGTTGGGCTATTATTGTATTAGTCTTGGTGTCCCTTGTCTTGTACTTGTGCACCACAGCTTGTGTAAAACTACTGGCTTGTAACTCAGTCTCAACTTGCTTCCCTGTATTTTCTGCCGAGAGGTATTTAATTTTCTCTCTTGGAGGTTGGTGTGTACATAACGGAATTTTTGCGTTCTGGAAGAACTGCAGTGCTGTCCATTGGTCCGCTATCGTTTCGAAGTGGTGTTTGATCGATTCCCCTTTGTAGATAGCCTTAATTAGTCCAGTCACATGTCTGTTCAGTTCGGTGTTTAATGAAAGATATTTGTCATTGTGCTACACGGTTATTGGAGGAATTTTCGTCGGTGGAAGTTTAGGTGGCTCTCTTGCGCCAGAGATGGAAGGTTGTTGTGCGTCTTCCGTTCTTGGTTGAGGTGTCACTTCCATTAATTCACCCTCCACTTGCAAGGGGGCAAATTGGTTGGAGGTTGGTAGTGGAATTTGTCGCTTAGTGGCATCAGCAATGTCTTGTCAGTTCTTCCTCTTATGTCCGGTTCGTTTGTTTCAAACAAATGGAAAACCTGAGTCTTCGTCGTTGCCAGACGGTTGGGGAAATTCCGAATCAGATTCAGTGGCTGGTACTGATGCGTGGTCAGAATCAGAAGAGTCATCTTTGTGATGCTTCGGCGTGATTTCGCCGCGTCTAGCGGCCATATCACGCGGCAGCTGATCTCGTCTTCTTCGATCGTCGTTTGTTATTCGTTGTCCTTGATGGTCTTCAGTCTGTGGAATGTTGACAGGTGGTGGGGTGCGCGTTTTTAGAGTGACTGTCCTTCCTGTGAAGCTGTGGCGGGTTTCAGACCTTGATTATTGACGTGGAGGACGCGGGTTTGGTTCAAATAGTTCAAATGACTCTAAGCACTATGGGACTTAATATCTGAGGTCATCAGTCCCCTAGACTTAGAACTACTTAGACCTAATTAACCTAAGGACAGCACACGTCCAGGTCCGAGGCAGGATTCGAACCTGCGACCGTAGCAGCAGCGCGGTTCCGGACTGAAGCGCCTAGAACCGCTCGGCCACAGCGGCCGGCTGGATGCGGGTTTACCGGCCGCGGTCGGTGGCCGGGCCCTCTGTTGTTTTCCGTTCGCGTCATTCCACAGGGTACCGTGTCCTCAGACTTGGTCGTCGTCGCCCTATTTTCTTTCTCCATTGCGATGGTCGTCGTAGGCGGGGCGGCCGATGGGGTCCCTGGCGCGGCAAGCACCTCAAAACGGCGATCAACCGCTCGCTTGTGCATCGCATTCTCGAACACACTGCAACTGGCGGCGGTGATCAACTAAGTACAAATGACAGATCCACCAATGTACTGGCCTTTTACACCTCGTATATGCGGTACTACCGCTATCTGTGTACAGGGTATTCCCGTAAGAGCGAGCAAAAATGTAACAGGACCTAGAGATGCGCCACTGAACAATTACAGGTACGGAAGCTGGGGTCGGCGAAGCCAGCTTAAGGAGACATGGAAGTAAATTTGTCTACCGCTTTGTCTAGCGTCACTGTTTTCCATCTTATTTACAACTAACATGCGTGCAAATTTACACGTACTGGACTGTTTATTTAAATGTACATTCTTTATTTCTTGCAAGGAAACAAGGACGACGAGCCTGATTACCAGGAAGTCATGAGGCAGGTTTTGTTTACTTTACTTGTCCATAACGTGGCTCTGTACTATCGTATTTACATTGTCCCGTGACAGAACGTGTTATGTATCAACGACAGACCCATGTATTACTCAATGCTAATCAGAGATGTACAGTACAATACGATGGAAAAGTACGGGTACAGTATTTTATGGTCGCTGGATTGGAAGGGGAGGCCATATAACATGGCCTGTGAGATCGCCTGACTTGAATCCCCATGATTATTTCCCATGGGGGTATCTAAAGTCACTTGTGTATGAGACCAGTCTATTCGGAGATGGAATTAGTTGTCAGAATTGTAGCTGCCTGTGGTGTGATTAGAAACACACCAGGGATATTTGTTAGGGTGCATCAGAACCTTGTTCGCTCATGTCATGCTTGCATTGAGGTTGATGGCCGTCAGTTTCAGCATATTTTGCAAGAAACAGTACAAATGGTACGTTCATTGTGTCAAGGGTGGTATTTACAGTTAACTAATGTAAATAAAAAAGTATCCAGTAATTGATTTTATTTCCATTATCTCCTTAAGCTGGCTTCTGCGACCTCCAGGTTCAATACCTGAAATTGTTCAGTGGGGCTTCCTTTATGTCCTCTTAAAGCTTTTCACGCTCTTACGGAAACACCCTGTATGTGCATATCGCTACGCCATGACTTTCTGTCTCGTAAGTATATATGCAGGTTTTAGAGTTACAATACCGAATAATGCCCCATATTTGACAATCAGTCATGAACTGTAAACACAGTATACGGACACATAACAGGCAATTGTGTGTTATTTTTCAAGGTAGATGCGGCAGGCATTTGTTTTGTTATGGAACCGTGACAGATTACAAACTTGTGCCCACGCACGTCACTCATTCGTACAACATACTACCCGAAATATTCATTTCTGGCCATCGGTTTCGAGCACCAAAGGATAATCTTGTCGATTTAAGAACGTGTAAAAAGGAGTAATGAATGACGTATGTAAATTGCACACCACGCTCATAAGAAAAACTATTTTTGATTTATGAGTATCGGCATGTAGAAACGTATTATGTGTGCTGTATTTACAGAGCCACACTGATTATGCTTTGCGAATACAAGTGAAACGCGTCTGGCGTAACATTTTCTTGAATTGCAGTACACCTACGACAGAAAAAATAACAAATAGCAATTTATATATCCCACCTACTGTGCAAGATAGCCATACAAACAAACGTATTACAGGTCTTGGTTAGCTGGTAGGATAACTGGGAAGGTATCCTGTTATTACAGAAGTGTTCATAAACCTCTTGCACCGTCCAGTGCGTGGAGAACACTTAACATTGAAATACCAGGGTTTGGTGAATGGGAAGCACAAATCGATTTATTTGATGGAATTAAATTTAGCTTGAAACATATGAGTCTTTACTTTATCTTCGATAATAATAGAAGCTGAAAAATGAATTAAAATTTGTACCACAGCTATGACTTTAACCTGTGCCTCCAGATTACTAAAGCAGATGTGCTAGCTCTGTGGCTGCCCGAGCGGTATGAGAAGGGATAATGAGCTGAAGGTTTGACCTGAGGTTTGTGCTAAGGAGGGCATTGGACTTAGGCAGTCCGTGCAGGGGTGTAATGGCTAGCATATGTACCATGTAAGTATTCAATTCGTGGCCGTAGTACAAATTTCAATTCATTTCTTCAGCTTCTGTCATTATCGAACATATCTATTTGTCACAAAATTATTGAAAAATTGAAACTAGAAAAACTTGCCACGATACAGGTAGTACAGGACAGCCAAAATAAAACTGACGGGGAACAACGGGTTACTGTAACTAATACCGTCTGGGTGTCTAACACCAACAACTAGCAGTTGTCACGTGTGTGCACGTACTTGCCTCACATACAGTACAGCCTGTTCCTCATTCTAACGCTTTCTTTACCATTTACACTAAATTATCTGTCCACTACATTATCTGTCCACCACATTATCTGTCCCGGCGTATAAGCGACGGCAACGCAGTAATTAGGGTGGCAGCTTGAACTAACGGTTGTAAACAACAGATGTGCATTCGACCAGTCAGTTGACAGCAGGCATTGTTAAGTGGAATACGTGCAGATGTGGTGTGTGTACGTTGTTCTCTAACAAATTCCAATACACCAAGATCTCTAAATCAAGGTTTCAAGACCTTCTCCAGAATGTCTTGAAGAGGAGGGAAGTGTGTGCAAAGTTTGTCCCGCACAACTGACTCCCGGACAAAAACAACGTGTGGATGCTTGCCGTAACTATATTGAGAAGCAAAACACGAACAATTATTTCCTGGAAAAAATCATCTCAGGTGACAAGAATTGGTATTATAAAACCGAACCTACCACAAAACGACAAAGTGCAGAAATTCACAAGGAGGGTCATTGTTTAGACGACACAACCGGCGTTCAAGCCAATGCGCCACAGAGGTTGAACGACATCCCAAAGAAGGACTTTTCTAATAGTTTCACATGGTTGTATAAACGTCCTGTGCTTTGTGTACAAGTAGTGGGAGCCGGTATAGAACACCTGAAGCACTAACACCACCATTTTAACTTTTACCTAGTGTTTTATGAAACCAGTCTCGAAATCTTTTAGGAATGACGGGGGCTATACTCTCACGAAATGTCGTAAACAATTTTTGGGCCAGTTTCATTTTGTCACCATATAATATCTTTGCAAAAGTTTAAAAATAGGTTTTTATTGGCTAATCCAGCATTTTCGTGCAGCCTCTACTTTCTGCATATGGTACTGTCTCTCTCTGCACCCCTCCGCCCTCTACCTAACTGATTGTGACGTAAAATTAGTGTTCGCAGTTCATATAAAGGCTTATAAGCTGCCAATGTTCCCAAGGCACACGCTGCGAAGTATCTGACAAACATAAGACAATAAAAATTTCTGAGCCACGTATCTTACACATACAGTATTAGCATACAATGAGTGTAGCTAATAAGTTAATCTGTATACAGGTTGCTTCAGGCCTAACATACAGAAAACGAAGTGTTCCATCCGTTTCGGGAAAAATTAGGCTTACGTTAATCAATAAGGTCGAACTGAATGGACGACCTTATATTACAGGGATGCTACTGTAAAATGGAGGAAATGAACCTAACTTCATGATTTGATACACAAATTTGACACGGAATTAGCGTTGTCGAATAGAGCTCTGAGATCTGAACATTTTTAGTGTAAATTGTTTTCTTTGTATTTCGCCCCGATTATATCATAATAACCATCTGAGCAACACTCCCGGAAAGAAGAAGTTTTAGTTTATTGAGTAAAGCGTGTGCTTTTCAATGTTCCAGTGAAGGAAAAACAAAACGATTTAACTTTTTATAACCTTTATTGGCGTTACAGGATTTATAAAAAAATTTAGAACTACTTAAACCTAACTAACCTAAGGACATCACACACATCCGTGCCCGAGGCAGGATTAGAATCTGCGACCGCAGCGGTCGCGCGGTTCCAGACTGTAGTGCCTAGAACCGCTCGGCCACTGCGGCCGGCTTAATTTACCTTTGTCGGCGTTTATAACTCATTCATTTTACACGTAGCTTATATATAAGAAAATAAAAGAACTAAAAAAATAATATGATTCAATACAAGATTCACAAATTATTCTTGCAAGAAAGACATTTATACATGGTATACAGGGTGCTTCCTCTCCTAAGAGTCGTCAGGTGCATTTT
Source organism: Schistocerca americana (assembly GCF_021461395.2). NCBI lineage: Eukaryota > Metazoa > Arthropoda > Insecta > Orthoptera > Acrididae > Schistocerca > Schistocerca americana. Next base: position 650,752,765 of record NC_060130.1, on the reverse strand, counting down.
ATCTGGTTTTCGTCAGATATTTTCAGTTTCTTCCTGGAGTCAGCCCAAAGAAATCTTGCTCAACACGTCTTTCATACGACGCCCAGCGTCAATGGAAAGCATTAGTTTGCTTCCCTTTTTTTTAGTATCTTCAAAATGGAATTTTAGGTGCTTATTCGACAGAGCGTGTCCAAACTTAGTCTAGTGCGACATTCCTTTTATCAGTATCCAGTACCAGGGACAGTAAAACACGAAGATAAGCAGTAGTCCACCCGCGACGGTACCGCCCTGGCCTGCATTGACAGCTACCACCATGCAGAAGCGCTGCTCGGTCACTGCTGGAGTGCTGAATATTCTTCGTGTTTTTCTGTTCTCGTTAATACCCATCGATGAAACGAATAACGCGCTAAACTAATCTGGGAGCGCTCTATCGAATGGGCACATAAACTTCCACTTTAAAAATCATTTAGTTTGTAATGGAAAACAAACTGACGCATTTCGTCGACACGGAGCGTCGTATGAAAGACGAGATGAGCAGGAATTCTCTGGGCTGACTGCAGCTACATGTTGCAAAAAAGAAATTGCAAATATCTATCGAAACCTCACAGAAATTGCGCCTGCCGACCCATAGGAAGACTCATGGCATATACCTCTTGGAAAAAAAAAGTTGAAGCTCTCAGAAGACACGGTCGGACATCAACGTAACTTTGTACATGTTTATATCATTGATGGCTGTGTAAATGATTTGAGAGCTGCATTTCTCTGTGACAGCTAGAAAGGCCACCTTAGTGCATTAGTGTAGTTATCAGAGGTGTTATAAGCAGCACCAACAGCGTGCGCTGTAGAGTGATCACTGAAGGCCATGGAGATGCCGCATGTTTGTGTGAGACAGCGTTATCAACAACTGACAGAATTTGTGAAGGGCCTTATTATGGGTATTCATTTGGACGACTGATTAAATCATGCAAAATTCAGATCTGTGGGGCACTCGAATGCTATCGTGGGTCGATGTCATTTTGCATGGGAACGTGAGGGCAGGCAAACTCGATGTCAAGGTTGCGGTCTGTCACGTCTGGCCATCACAAGGGAGGATCGCCGTATTGTGCACCGAGCAAATCCTAACCACTTGACATCTGCGCCACCCGTCGGAGAACAAGTGGCGGACTCCTGCAATATTGGGTGTCACCCCACCCCGTTGGTTCGAGACTAGCAGCAGCCGGGCTGGGAATAACACTCCCACGCTTAGGCTGCCGTTAACACAACAACACAAACAGCTGCGTTTGGAGTGGTTCCGTCACCTGGAAGCATGGGCTGCTGATGCATGGTGTCGCACTGTGTTCTGCGTTGAATCGCTGTTCTGCACTATCTCGGATGGCCATCATCGCCGAGTATGGTGGCGACCTGGGGGGACAGCCCATTGTTCCAATATGTTAAGAGAGGCACATCGTTGTTACTCCTGGCATCACGGTGTGGAGGGCCGTAGGACACGTCTTCAGGTCACGGCTGGTAGTGACTGAGGGAACTTTGGTGACAGACATCCTGCGTTCTCTCATGTTACCTCACATGTGACAGTTATGGTGCCATTTTTCAACAGAATGATGTTCGCGCAGTGACTGATCTGGCCATAGTCTCGTGGCCAGCAAGGTCCCCAACTCTGCCCCCGATAGAACATATGTGGGACAGGCTCGGACATCAACTCCGTTTGAATACCAGTGTTCAGGGCATCAAGGACGAGGTACAGCATTTGTGGGCCAGCCTAGCTCATAAGAGAAGACAACGGCTTTGTGACACACTTCGAGTACATCCAGGCCGGAAGGGGTACAACGTAATACTGGTAAGTTAACTTACACTGCTAAGCTCTTTGTAAATTTGACTCGATTTTATAACCACTGAAACATCACGTGGTCAGGTGGTGTGTGTCTGTATTTATACATGTAATTCAGTACTGTAAAAATTTCGTATGTCTGGGAAGAAATTGCGGAGTAGAACTGTATTTAAAATTAGGTTTTCCTGCTGTTCTTACAGAGACTGAAAACGCACAACCGGAAATTTCATTATGCTTCTATCCACACTAAAATTCTTCGGCAATGTAAGAGATATGTAACAGTGCTCTGTAGATTTGAATGAAATACGGTGGAATCAGTCTGCATAGATAAGGCATATTGTGACGCATGCAGAAGTTCATTTATTTTCTATTGCTAGTAAAGAACTTAATGTCGTCCCGTTTTTAATTTATAAATATTTTTTAATACATCTAAAGATTTTTCGGAATAAAGAATTAGCTGATAATGTACTAACTAATGGAGAATGCATAAAGATCCGCAAAGCTTTTCTGGAAGTTCTGTTAAAAAAACCGCATAGCTCCGTTTTAAAAAAAATGATACGCATCTCATGTTAATACGGTTTCAATAGCAACAGTTCGACATTTTATGAGGCCATAGTGAATATTTTCAGTGTTTTTAGCCTTTCAAAAAGTATCTAATTTGAAGTAGGTGCCTCACCCTAGCTGTGGGATTCGAGGTAGTGTGCCTAACCGTAGGCCAGAGAGGTCGCGGCTGTTTGAAATTATTTATTGCCTGTTCAACCGGAGGCTCCGATTGAAACGGTGCGAAAACTCGAACTCCGGAAAAATATATATATGAATATCACTATTTCATGAATTCTGGCACTTCAGTGCACATTCATGTTGTACCACTGGTTACCAACAGCATGATTACCTGCATTCGGATCGAAACATGAATGACTTTTCCAGAGCCACTATGCAGCGAGTGTACGCTGTTTGGAAACAGCCTCGCTGATTAAGATGGCGTCTAAATCCGGCTAACAGTTTTAATCTGGCAGGAAGTTTTAAAATAGCGCACGCTCCGCTTCAGACTGAAAGATTCATTGTGAAAACTTTCCCTTGGGCTACGACTAAGCCATTTCTGCGCAGTTTCCTTTTTTAGTGGTGTGCTCGTCCAGCAAGGTACGCAGGTGAACTTCTGTGAAGTTAGAGGAGACGAACCGACGGAAGTGCAGGTTTGAGGGCGGGATCTGAATCGTGTCTGGATAGCTCAGTTGGTAAGACTGTTGTCTGCTTCAGAAATGCGTCCCAATCCGGTAGAGAGTTTGAAAGCTTTCCGAACCAGGTAGTTGGTTATTTTTTTCAGCACATTTAGTGCCACGGGTATCAGTTCAAGTGACATGTACGGTAGTGACTTGTAAATAATAGATTTCAGCTATCAGTCGTCCTTTTTAAATTTTATTGGCAGACCTAGATTTCAGCTAGAAACCAGCCATTCTCAATGCACTATCATTTTTGATCAATGCATATAATGCCTGTTGGTCGGGCTTCGTCCGCAGTTCGTATTCAACGAACCGGAATAGGAAAGGAAATGACTAATAGTGGTACGTGGTACCCCCCTTCATACTTCATGCACCGTACGGTGGCTTCCGGAGTATGGAGGTTGATGCAGATGCAGGAGATATTCTCTTTAGGCAAAGGTACCCATTCACAAGTTGATCGTACCTGCTGGCAGCAACAAATCCACCACGGTTCGAGAGCCGACAGGTAGAAATGGCAAACCTCAGGAAGTTGGATATGGCAAGAAAGACTTCCAGTTTTTTTTAAAAAAAAAAAGACAAGAAAATGTACCTTGCAGACGGAAACGATCGAAAAAAAATCCCAACATTTCAGTTTCAGTTCTGCAGACTAGTGTTCTTAATCGTAATGAAAAGTACCGTGCTGTTAATGATGAAGGTACCCTTCCATTTTGTATCACATAAATTATGACATTTTCTAAATTCTGATAGTTTGGCGCGAACATAAATCTTAAAGTAATTGGATTACACATGTCCTTCTCTATTATTCGGAAGAGTACTTTTCAGATGATTTATTGCTGTTAAGTGCAATTGGTTGGTGGTTATGGTATGTGATGTACTAAGCACTGGTGGAAATAAATTATTACTGCTATTATAGTAAAGTATTTTAAATACTTTTTTGTTTTGTTATTATTAAATAATAGGTATCTGAGCCATGTTAAAACTGAGGATTACGCAAGTTTCATTTGTAGAGGGGAAAATACCAGCTGTGAACAGGGAGAATCTACAATGAAAGTAGCAGACATCCATATCAACAAGAAAAACAGATGGTGATGGATGATGAAATACACTGATAAGCCAAAACTTTATGACCACTGGTCACCGCGACGTTGGATGCCGCCTGGTAGCTTTGCGGACACGTGACGCGGTGATAAAAGCATGTAAGTGGAGCAGACACGTCAAGCGGATCACCCTAGCGAAGATATGGTCTGCAAGTGGGGGAATCCATTGAGATAAGCGACTTTGACAAAGGGCAGATTATAACTGCGCGGAGCCGGTTAACGAGTATCTCGAAAACGGCGAAGCTGGTCGAATGTTTACGTGCTACTGTCGTGAGCATCTACGGAAAGAGGTTAGAAGGACCGTGAAACTACCACTAAGCGCTAAATTGTCTGTCGTCCACGACTTTTCAGAGCACGTGGGGTTCGGAGGCTTGTCTGCTCTGGAAAGTAGGATAGATGGTGAGCTGTGGCATATCTAGCGAAAGAGCACAATGGTGGTGCACACACATATGTTTCGGAGCACATCGTTCATAGTACATTACTGAACATGGAGCTCCGCCGCAGACCATCCCTACGTATTCACATATTGACCCAACGACATCGTCAACTGCGACTGGAGCGGGGGCGGAACCATCGGGTTTCGACAGTCGATCAATGGGAACTTGACGGCTCCTCAGATGAATCACATTTTTGATACACTACCTCGCTGATCGCGTCCACAAACGCCTTTATCGAGGTGAAAGACAGCTCGAAACGTTCAGCGCGCCACGGACACAGGTTGGTGGGTTTAGTATTGTGCTGTGGAAGAAATTTACCTGCGCTTTCATGGCACCTGTGGTAATAATCGAAGACACGCTGATAGCTGCGAACCACCTGAACCCGTTCATGCTTGATGTTTGCCCCCATGACGATGTCATCTTTCTGCAGTACAATTTTCTGTGTCTCGGAGGCAGAACCGTGCTACAGTGGTATGAGGAGCATTATAGTCAACTCACGTTGATGTCTCGGCGACCCAGTTCGCCTGATCTAAATGCTATGGAACCCCCCTGCATCGCTATCGGGCTCCATCACCGCTTACGCAAGTCAATGGCCCGTTATTTTCGTGAATTAAATGTCCTGTGCGTAGACATCTAACGCCACACACCTCCACAAACCTGCCAACAAAATTTTTGGCATCTGATCAGCATAATCAATGATGTACACTCCTGGAAATGGAAAAAAGAACACATTGACACCGGTGTGTCAGACCCACCATACTTGCTCCGGACACTGCGAGAGGGCTGTACAAGCAATGATCACACGCACGGCACAGCGGACACACCAGGAACCGCGGTGTTGGCCGTCGAATGGCGCTAGCTGCGCAGCATTTGTGCACCGCCGCCGTCAGTGTCAGCCAGTTTGCCGTGGCATACGGAGCGCCATCGCAGTCTTTAACACTGGTAGCATGCCGCGACAGCGTGGACGTGAACCGTATGTGCAGTTGACGGACTTTGAGCGAGGGCGTATAGTGGGCATGCGGTAGGCCGGGTGGACGTACCGCCGAATTGCTCAACACGTGGGGCGTGAGGTCACCACAGTACATCGATGTTGTCGCCAGTGGTCGGCGGAAGGTGCACGTGCCCGTCGACCTGGGACCGGACCGCAGCGACGCACGGATGCACGCCAAGACCGTAGGATCCTACGCAGTGCCGTAGGGGACCGCACCGCCACTTCCCAGCAAATTAGGGACACTGTTGTTCCTGGGGTATCAGCGATGAGAGTCGCTTCTGCCTTGGTGCCAATGATGGTCGTATGCGTGTTTGGCGCCGTGTAGGTGAGCGCCACAATCAGGACTGCATACGACGGAGGCACACAGGGCCAATACCCGGCATCATGGTGTGGGGAGCGATCTCCTACACTGGCCGTACACCACTGGTGATTGTCGAGGGGACACTGAATAGTGCACGGTACATCCAAACCGTCATCGAACCCATCGTTCTACCATTCCTAGACCGGCAAGGGAACTTGCTGTTCCAACAGGACAATGCACGTCCGCATGTATCCCGTGCCACCCAACGTGCTCTAGAAGGTGTAAGTCAACTACCCTGGCCAGCAAGATCTCCGGATCTGTCCCCCATTGAGCATGTTTGGGACTGGATGAAGCGTCGTCTCACGCGGTCTGCACGTCCAGCACGAACGCTGGTCCAACTGAGGCGCCAGGTGGAAATGGCATGGCAAGCCGTTCCACAGGACTACATCCAGCATCTCTACGATCGTCTCCATGGGAGAATAGCAGCCTGCATTGCTGCGAAAGGTGGATATACACTGTACTAGTGCCGACATTGTGCATGCTCTGTTGCCTGTGTCTATGTGCCTGTGGTTCTGTCAGTGTGATCATGTGATGTATCTGACCCCAGGAATGTGTCAATAAAGTTTCCCCTTCCTGGGACAATGAATTCACGGTGTTCTTATTTCAATTTCCAGGAGTGTATTTCGTTCCAATGACGGAAAAACAAGCCATTAAGCAGGTGGTCATAACGTTTTGGCTCATCAGTGTATACTTTCGAAATCACCCTAAATTAACGACAAACTGCCTCGCCTATCCCTGAACGAAAATCGGGATCCGCGCCTATCTGAAAACACAACCATACGAGTCTATAGCTTGAGGTGTCTATTTGTCACCATTCGCCTCATATACATTAATCCAGTGCAGAATGTTTGTTTCACGGCTGGTCCCGGTGGAGGTTCGAGCCCTCCCTAGGGCATGGGTGTGTGTGTGTGTTTGTCCTTAGGATAATTTAAATTAAGTAGTGTGTAAGCTTACGGACTGATGACCTTAACCGTTAAGTCCCTTAACATTTCACACACATTTTTTTTTGTTTCATCTCTGATGTTAAGAGTTTAGTGAAAACTGCTGCGTCTGTGTTCAAGGAAACTTGATATTTCACATATCAAATTCCATTGTTTACAACATCAGATTGAATGCCCGACCCACTCAGAAAACTACACAGGTCACATTTCTGAACTACTTCTGGGAAAGTGTGGGTGCGGTTCATATCTGTCCAGGCCAATAAAGTGCAGCGCTGTAATAACATACCTCTGAGGTAAGACCTACAGTAGATTGCTTTGTGATTGCGACTCACTAACTTCGAGATGCAGCGGGTCCTTCTATATGCTTGATTATATCGAAAGAATTCAGCCAGCCGCTGGAGATGCCAGCCAAAGTTCTCTCACTGAACCGTCTCATACCAAGGCGTATAAACGTTGGTGAAATATTTCTTTTATTAGGGGATACATTTTACAGATATATTTGTTGTTGGAATGTCACTCGTTATAGAGCTACTAACTTGGTCTGTACCACTAACCATCAGTTCTGATTATCGGTTTCGGTTTTCTCATCTTGATAAAAATACCTTCATTACTCTTATTTATTTATTTATTTATTTATGCATTTATTTTACCTGGCAAGATAAGGGCCTTCAGGCCCTCTCTTACACCTAACCAGGCATACTCAAATTGAACGAATTTCAGTTTGTACAGAACATTAAGGACATACAACGTGTTATACATTATTAATGTTAAAGAAGAAAAAATAGAGATTATAACAGTAGTACAATGATAATTTTAACAATCAAAAAATAATTATAACGATCAAGAATAATAATAATAATAATAGTAATGACTATGTATATGAAAGTAAACATATTTTTCTTTTATGAATGTCAGTCCTATTGCTAGTTGGGAATTTTCTCGTTATGTTATTGCAGCTTGTGAGTTATTCTCATCGAGCAGAGACATAAGACGATAGAATGGGGTGAAAGAGATATAGAAGAGGTAGCTAGGTTAGAGGAAGAGAAAGTGAATGGTAAAATTCGAATCTATGATGGAGAGGAGAAAGAAAGAGATGAGAGGGGCACAACAATGGTGGCTATACCGTTCCTAATATGTAAGTTTTGAGTTCCCTCTTGAATGTTGAGTAGTTCTGGATAAGTCGCAGATCACAGGGGAGCGCGTTCCATAGTCGTATGGCTGAGATGGAGAATGACACGGAGAAAGATTTTGTGTTATGTAAAGGTACAGCCAAGATGCTAGACGTATCCGATCTGGTATTGCGGTTGTGGAATGATGATAGGTGTTTCCATCAGAAAGTATTGTTGTTATTTAAAGAATTTTACCTGGAGTTAACGTATACCTAAATAGTGTTTCGCTTTTCACTACTCGGTTTCACTTCTCAAAATGAAAGAGTTTAGAAATTGAATGAATTTTAGAACGGTATCGGATTTAAATTATTTCTTCCAAATTGCAGCTTTCAACAAGTTGGAGTCTCAGTCCGGCACAAAGTTTTAAACTGCCAGTAAGTTTTAGATACGTGAATTTTCAAAATTTTGGATTTGGAAACTAAGATTATTTACTTGTTGATGTTGTGGTCTTCAGTCCGAAGATTGGTGGGATGCAACTCTCAGCGCTAGCCTATCCTGTAGATATCTCTTCAAGTCTGCGTAACTACCGCGACGTATCAAGTGGATACACTTGAGCCTTCTCACTGCAGTCTGGCTTTTTTCAATTTATTAACTTTCGGCCGTGCCCGTTTAGCCATCTCATAGTGTAGTGTCAATTACGACGATACGAATGTAAAGGACAACACAACACCTAGTGTCTGAGTCGAGAAAAATCTCCGACATTGCCGGGAATTGAATCCGGGCTCATTCGTGTAGCACTCCGCTACGTTGACCGCGCAGCTACCGAGGCAAACTCATCACGCCTTGGTCTCCCACAATTTTTAGCCCCCCCCCCCCCCTATGCCTCTTACACTTCTCGCATTACTAAGTTCTATATTGGTTGTTGCATTGGAATCCGCCCCATCAACTGAGCCCTTCTGTTAGTCAGGTTGCTCCATAAATTACTTTTATACCAATTATAGTCATTAGTTTTTCATTAGTTATCCAGTTAGCCTATCTCATCTTCATCACTCTTCCGTGGCATCTCACTGCAAAAGCTTCTCTTCTATTCTGATCTATACTGGTTATCGCCCATGTTTCACGTACTTAAAAAGCTACGTTCCAGATAAATACTTCCACAAAGTACTTTCTAACACTTAAATTTATATTAGATGTTAAAACAACTTTTGTATGTGGCTGCGACAGACGAGAAACAATTTAAAAATGTCAGCAATCACTGATGACTCTACAATGACCAATTCACCCATCGTCGTTTATTTAGCTACTCCGATAACGGAACTCATTTAACAGTTTCGGTTTCTCATTCCTAAAGAAATTCCATCAGCAATGCATGATTTACTTCGAGTACACTGCATTATCACTGATTTGCAGATGCTCACCAAATAACCTCCTCTGAAGACACTATCCATTCCGTTCAACTAAAATGATCTTCCATGACCTTTACAGCCTCTGATAGAATAACAAGGTCACACCTAAGTCTTGAAGTTTCTTCTGTGCTCCCTGTAATTTAACTCCCTTTCCAAATTTGTTCTTGATTTCCATTTTTGTTTGCTAATTGTATAGACTGAGGGGGTGGGTTAAAACCATTGGATCTATGTCACCTGGTAAGATGAGGCTCTTCAGGAGCTCTCTTAAATCTAACCAGGCATCATTAGTGCGTTGACATTAACATTTACATAGTATATCAGCCCTATATTCAATAACGACATTAATATTAATTTTAAGATAATTATAATAAATATACAGTTTTACTGTAACACCAGTCACATTAACAAATGTTACGTAATTTTCTTGTTACTTTTCTGATGAGTGCGGGTAGTGATACAGTAATAGTAATACACTTCTGACCAAAGAAGTGAAACACGAAGAACGAAATTAAGCTTAACAGGTTGAGAGGATATGCGACTATTTCAGTGATTACAAAATCGAATCGAATTGACAAACAATTTGGCAGTATGATCCCACTGATCAGTATGACGTTGCACCCCTTCTTGCCTAGATGCACCACTCGGTTGGAAAGCCGCTGCATCCACTCCTGAGACAAACTGGCTGACACCTGTTGTAACTCGTCATTGATATCCTGAATACTGCCACTGGAACGGAACTGACGTCCAAGCTGGTCCCACACATGTTCAATCGAGGACAGATTTGGGTATTTTGCTGGCCACTGGGGTAATACTACATCACGCAGACTGTTCATGGAGACATGTGTCGTGGGTGGACAGCACTGCCCTTTTGAAAAATGATACCACGTACTGTTGCGTGAGAGATTACAAGTGCCAGTGGCGTACCATTGCTATGTCAAGAAGTTTTCTTGATCACTGCCCCTTCACCTGAAGTCATACCCCGTGGGTCCCCACAAAATGAGTCCGGTAGTAACACCGCTAGGCTTCTCCAAAACATTGGAAGAACGGGACTTATGCCGAGGTCTCCACCGCACTCGCTGGGGTGGTGTAGAACGCGATGCATTGCTGAACACAATGCGACTACATTCATAAGCAGTCCATGCTTCCCGGTCGCAGCACCACTCCAAACGCAGTCGCTTGTGTTATGGTGTTAACTGCAGCCAACGAAGGGGACCGTCATCTTCTAGTGCAGCTTCTGCTAGTCTCTGACTAATGGTGTTACTTTTTGTCGGATAAATGACTATGCATTTGGTGGTAAATACGGAGATCCTCCTTTGTGATTGTCTGACTTGGTTGACCGGAATCTTGTCGACGAGCATACCTGCCCTCGGCTTCCCCTGCAATCCAACATCAGGTCACTGTCACATTCAGATGCCCCACCAACCTGGATACTACACGATTCGACCAGCCGGCCAAATGGAGTCCCACAATGAGGCCCCATTCAAGCTGTTTCAATTGCTGATAACGCTGTCTCATACAAGTGCGCATTATCTCCGTGTCCTTCATAGTGATCACACTACATCTGATGTTGTTCTCGCGCCTTATTACCTTACCAGGCCTGGTAGCAAAACTAAACACGAACGACACTAATTTGTCCTGGTAGGCATTCGACCTGTTAAAGATAATTGCAACTCTAATAATTTACATATCTACCGATTGTGTATACGAGTACGAAGTTACATTGACATCCGGTCATGTTTCCTGAATGTTTCAATTTTTTTTATTCAAAAATGGTTCAAATGACTCTAAGTACTATGGGACTTAACATCCGAGGTCATCAGTCCCCTAGACTTAGAACTACTTAAACCTAACCAACCTAAGGACATCACATACATCCATGCCCGAAGCAGGATTCGAACGTGCGACCGTAGCAGCTGCGTGGTCCCGGACTAAAGCGCGTAGAACCGCTCGACCACAGCGGACGGCATTTTTTTTGTCAGGCAGTGTACATGGGAGCAGTAAAAAAGAAATCAAATTTGCAGAATAATATGACTGGTAGGGGGAGGAGCGAGAAATAATTGGCTAAAATTAGAAGATGTGATGGCACGAAAAAGTAACAGAAATGACTCTCTGTCATTCGCGGGTCACTGGTTACATTTTCATTCAGGGTCCACTGGGTAGCTTTTTCCAGGGGCGCTTGGCTTAAATGAAAAAAGAGATGGAGAAAGATTTACTTTTTATGCATAGTTCCTGAAATGATGCTGGACGTATCAGATTTTGGAGTACAGTTATGAAATGATGATAGGTACTTGATATGTGAGGGAAGGCATTGAGGCACATCAGAGATTAAGAAAATGGTAAGAAACGGTATGTGAATCTCTTGTCGCCTAACGAGTTGCATCCCTCCGCCACACACCGTTGGGTGACTTTCGGAGTATAAATGTAGATGTAGATGAAGTGAGTGTGGGAAGGGCTAACGTGGCGAAACGACCGAATGTTATACACATGTCTCAGGCAAGCCACTAGCGCGGTTATGGAGTTCTAGGACACTGAAGGACACTGGGCTCGTATTCGGAAGGGCGGCCGTTCAGATGTCCACACAGCCATGTAGATTTAGGTTTCCCTAAATTGCTTAAGGCGTATGGTCTTGTGAATTCTTTGCAAGGGCACGGCCGATTTCTCTCCTCATCCATCCCCAATCCGAGCTTGAGCTCCGTATGTAAAACCCTGTCGTCAACGGCAGGCGCTCGTGGCTAGCCAAAGTCGTCGAGAGCTTTCGCTATTAGAGGCGTCCGCCTGCTTAGCTGGGTGATAACGTGCTTGCCTCCCATGCACTGGCCCCGGGTTCGATTCCCGGACGTGTTGGAGATTTTCTTTTCTCGGGGACTGGGTGTTGTGTTGTCCTCATCATTTCAGCCTTATCATCGGCCGCAAGTCGCCCAATGTGGCGCCGACTGCGAACTTCCGGTCAACAATGCCATACGATCATTTCATACTATCGGAGGCGTGTTAAGCTGCTTCACAGTAATAACGATTTGGGAGGACTAACGACTCGACTAGTTTTGGTTTTATTTTATGTGTAATATGCCGCATAATCCGAATTGCTTCCGTGCTAATACTGACACGAGTGGAACCTCAACGTGTTAGAGGTCGTCCAACCCATATCACCATCCATTATCTGAAGCTATAGTCTTGTGCCTGTGAAAGATATTCGTACGACCTCTGGTGTAGGTGGCGTTTCTACAGCTGCATTATTCTTCTCAGATTGCGTCAGCACACATTTGGCCATGCAGCGTATATTCTACGTACCATAGCGAATTTCGTGTGGTTACCCATGTGTGGTTATAACTAAACGCTCCTTGACGACTTGAATATCTACCACAGCTTAAATAACATCAGTAGGAGGAAGTTAGCTTCAAGTTTGACATTGTAGTCACTAGTGCTGTATGTCGATTGACATCTAAAGAAATTGGCCCGTTGTATTGTTGAAGGGACCACAGTGTTTTCGTGAGAAAGCAATTTAGTAAAATCTTGAGAAACCTAGTAACAGGTGCCCTGTCGTAAATTTTAACACTGCTGCTCTCGGAAATGGTTCCAGTGTCTTCAGTGAGGCAGAAAATTATCACCATTGTAGTTGTCCTTATTATGATACTTAATTTCTGGGATCTATTTGAGCATTCGACCTGCAACAATGGACGTTTTAACCTTTTATTGCAACTGCTCTTTGTACTTGCGAGGCTTATTCGGAAAGTAAGGAACGATCGGTCGCGAAATGGAAACCACAGTGAAAAAAGTCCGATGAAGTTTTGCAAGGGTGTGTTGGGCAGTGTCTCTAGTATGCCCGTCGATCGCGTTACGTCGTTCGTTTTAGTTCTGAGCACACAGGGAGCACATAAAGATACCTAGAAGCATAGTGTCTCCCGCCAAGTACGAGGGCCTGGTGAAAAATTTCGCTTGAAGCTATGCAGCCGACATTACATAACTGCCGTGCGTTTTCTTCTCCATTCTTCTGCAAGGCAATTCTCAGCCGCATTCTACAGGGGCAGTGAAGATGCTACTGCATCTTTTTCAATTCGAAATGTTTGATTACCCACAATACAGTCCGTAATTGTCTCCCTCTGAGTTTCATGTCTTCTCACATGAACCGCCGGCTATGAATACAATATTTTGGCACAGACAACGAGCTGTAGGCCAGCGTAGAGAACTGGCGGAAAGCACTGGCGGCTGCCTTCTATAACGAGGGTATTGTAAAGTTGGTACAACGCTACGACAAACGCTTAAGTCGGATGGGCGACTATGGAGATAAGTAGCTGGAAGTTGTAGCTAACTGTTGCAAATAAAACAGTTTTGATTTTCACTGTGGTTTCCATTTCGCGACCTATCGTTCCTTGCTTTCCGAATAGCCCTCGTATTTTCATCCTCTCAGAAATGGCATTCTTCTTATATTATGATCACCTGGTTCCGATTTTCTTGGATAATTTTGTCTGTTAAACTGCCTAGTTAATAATATTCTGCTTCAAATGTTTCGATCTTGTATTTCCTGTCATATTATCTCTGCTTCTTTCAGCTCTCCTTTCACTGCTATGATCTGCTTTGCTGTCTGTCTTAGCTTGACTGCTAGTTTAGTTGAACTCCGCAACGTTTCTCGTTAATGTGATTGGTTGCATTCCTTTAATACGTCCAGAGAGTTATATATCAGAATAAATGTCGGTATGCTACCAAATTTCCTTAATTTCTCTTAGACTGTGTCTCACTGAAACGGTTTTCCGAAATTCGTACTCCTAAGAAGACAAGGTAAATTTCCAGAATTCGAATCAAGAACTGTTGCCAGCATGAGTAAATTATAAGTAGAAATCCTCGGTATAACAAAGCAGCTTAAATCACTTAAAAGCTACTACTCCCGCTCGACGGAAGATACATACCTTAACACGGTAAAGTTACACAAGTCACACCAATACTCAATAAAGGAAGTAAAAGTAATCGGAGAATTACACATTCACATCACAGATGTCAATTTTTAGTAGGATTTTGGAACATAGACTGTGTTCTAACATTATGAATTACCTCGAGGCTGTTACACAGAGTCAGCAAGGATTTAGAAAATATCTTTCTTGTGAAACACAATTAGCTCTTTATTCTCACGAAATAACGAGTGCTATCAACAGAGGAACGTAGATTGATTCCATATTTGTAGATTTCCTAAAGGCTTTTTGTGCCGATCCTCAAGAGCGGCTTCTAATCAAATTGCGTGCCTACGGAGCATCGTCGCAGTTGTGTGACGAATTCGTGATACCGTCTCAGAACGTTCACAGTTCGTAGTAACTGACGGAAAGTCATCGAGTAAAACAAAAGTGGTATCTGGCATTCCCCAAGGAAGTGTTATAGGCCCTCTGTTGTTCCTAATCTATATAAACGATCTGAGGAGACCTGTTAAATTGTTTGCAGATGATGCCATTTACCGTCTGGTAAAGCCATATGAAGATGAAACCAAAAAGTTCAATGATTTAAACAACATACTCTCTGGTGCGAAAAACTGCCCCTAAATAGTGAACAATGTGAGGTCATCCATATGAGTAACTAAAGAAACCCGTTAAATTTCGGTTACGCGATAAACCACATAATTCTAAAGGCTATTAATTCAACTTAATACCTAGCAGTTACAATTACGACCAACTTAAATTGGAACGGTCACATAGATAATGTTGTGGGGAAGGTAAACCAAAGACTTCATTGGTCAAACACGCAAAAGATGCAACAGGTCTACTAAAGAGACTGCCTACACTACGCTTGTCCGTCCTGTGCTAGAGTACTGCTGTGCGGTATCGAACCCTTACCAACTAGGACTGACGGGCAACATCATAAAAGTTCAGAGACCGCAGATAGTTTTGTATTATACTGAAATGGAGGGGAGTGTGTCACGTATATGACACGCGATTTGTGGCAATCATTGAAGCAAAGGCGTTTGCCGTTGTAGCGATATATTTTCACTTAATTTCAATCTCCAACGTTCTCTTCCGAATACGAAAATATTTTGTTGACACCCACCTGCACAGGGAGAAATGATGATTGTAATAAAATAAGAGAAATAAGGGCTTGCACGGAAAGATTTAGGTATTCAGTTTTGCCGCTCCCTATTAGAGAGTAAAACGTCAGAGAAATGGTGTGAAAGTGATTTAATGAACCCTCTGCCAGACATTTAAGTGTGAATCGCGGAGTAGTCATGCAGATGTTACATCTCCAGTAACTTGTATTTTCGCACATCTTCCGGCACCTTTAATCCACAGACACACACTCTCCTGTTCATTAATTTTACGATGGTTCCTTGTTCTAAACCAAAATGCCTGGTTAGATGTGAAATAGGAAATACCCAAATCCCTATTAAACACTTCTCCAACATGAAAAGTGCGGTAGGCTATGACATCTCTTGCATTGAAACCTTCCAAGCCAGTAACATTCTTCACTTTATCACCATTATAACGAACAACAGCAACAGTAATCCAACCATTACCAGCTTGATGTGTGTCTAATTGGGTAAGTGTAAAATTAATAACACAACCACAAAACACAGATGGACCTTGCAAAATAACCTGTGCTCCTTTGTTAGCAACTCTGATCTCCAGATCGTCTAAGGCCTTGTAAACAGTTTGACGTGAACGTCGATATCTTCTGCTGTAGCGAGGCAAGAAATACCCAAATCCCTATTAAACACTTCTCCAACATGAAAAGTGCGGTAGGCTATGACATCTCTTGCATTGAAACCTTCCAAGCCAGTAACATTCTTCACTTTATCACCATTATAACGAACAACAGCAACAGTAATCCAACCATTACCAGCTTGATGTGTGTCTAATTGGGTAAGTGTAAAATTAATAACACAACCACAAAACACAGATGGACCTTGCAAAATAACCTGTGCTCCTTTGTTGGAGGAAATTTTTCCTGATCACTTTTCATTCTCTCTTGAATTTCTTCAGCGTCTCTCTCTGACAGTTACCACGTGTAAATGGTCGAGAAGCACTCAAACGAGTGCTCATAAACGTAAAACCACTTGACGTAATCCCAAGCGCTAGATGGTTAGGTCTATTTTCACTCTTTGTTTGAAATGACTGTTTCAGCACAATAAAGACCTCAGTTTTGTGGGTTTTGAGCTACATTTTATTTGTAAATATCTTTGGTAAGCATGAAAGCTGTTTTCATTTTGTTATTATAGTTGTAAATAGCGGCGTTCTACTTGAGAAAATTCGTGGCCGTAACTAAATGGAAAGCTGTGACCCAAAACACAGGTTCGGCGAGTTTTGGCGCGTGGAACGCCGAGCAGGAGTACGCTGTGGTTGGACGAGCACTTTGTTGGGAGCGGAGGTGAAGCGTGTCGGTCACGGGGCGTCTGCTCCCTGCCAGCGCCTGATAGCTGCCTCCCCCTTCCCAAGGCCTCGCACCACGCTGCTTCTACTACACTCACCAGCTCAATATACTCTACGAGTCAGTCTTACAAAAAGCAGGCCTTTAGCATTTAACTCCATACTACAGGTAGTCAAAGTTTTAATTATCATCTCGAAAAATTAAAGATACGTAACTGTATTTTTTAATCGTCTTAAGGTTGGAACTCCTCTGTTCACGTTTGCTTACAAGTAGATTTGTTTTTGGAGAGGATCCGCCTTGAGCAAAGCACAATTCTATCTTTTCTTCTATGTTTTGCTGATGTTTCAGCATCATGACTGGGCTTTTATTTTCTTTCTATTAAACAGTAAAAATGCATTTTACTACTTGTATACAGTGTATCAACTGTAAAAAAGAGAGTGTCCGGTACCGTGACCTACTGGGGGGCCAGGTTTTGAAATTTAGACCTCTTAAAACGTTATTTTAACCTTTTTATGCGCATTTTAACAGTTTGAATACAACAATTTTACTGGTAAAAAATAAAGTTCTACCGTAGTACATCTCAGAATCTGCGATTCTGATTTTTTTCGTCAGCGGTACCGGCAAAATCAAGCACTGCTTGTATACATAAAAATTTGAGATTTTAACACAATATTTACAAATTTGAAGGACAGACAAGTTTTTGTACATACATCTTGTTGCCCCATGCTGCGGGTTTCCTGCTTTTTTATGTTTTTTATTGCACTTGTGTTCTTTTACATTTTGTCATCTGCTGTTATATACAAATTAATGTAGAAAAGTTATTTACATCTAAATGTTACGACTGGGAATGTTATAGTTGGCCCAACATTAACTAATTCTATGTGGAAGATTATTTCTTTGTATGTGTGTGTGCATTTACTTTTTCTCGTTTCCTCATTATTTTCACTGTGAAAAACTGCAGTGACACTGAAAATTATATAGTTCAATTTTTCACAGTGAAGATATTGGGGAAACCAGAAAAAGTAAGTGAAACATATTGCAAATACAAACACACACACACACACACACACACACACACACACACACACACACACACACACACACACACACACACAAAATCTTCCACGTATAATTAGTTAATTTAGCCCTAACCATAATATTCCCAGTAGAAGATTTCGACGTGGATAACTTTTCTACATTAAGTTCTATTTGTTTGCAATGACAAATTTTGAAAGGAAACGAGTGCAATAAAAAATAAAAAAGACAAGCCGCAGCATGTGGTAACGATATATATATATATGTACTTCAAATTTGGAAATACTCGCTCAGAAGCTCAAATTTATGTGTGTTCAAGTACGTAAGAGCATTTTTCCAGTTTAACACAAAGAAAATAAAAGCGCATTAATGATGCTGAAACTTGAGCGAAACATGTCTGGGAAATAGAAGAAAAAATAAAATAGTGTTTTGCTCAAGGCGGAACCCCCTAACAAATAAAATGAAATGTCGTGTAGCTAGGGCCTCCCGTCGTTTAGACCGGTCGCCTGGTGCAAGTCTTTTGAGGTGACGCCACTTCGGCGACTTGCGCGTCGATGGGGATGAGATGATGATGATGATGATGAAGACAACACAACAACCTGTCCCTGAGCGGAGAAAACACTCCTACCCAGCCGGGAATCGAACCCGGGCCCCTTGGCATAGCATTCCGTTGCGCTGACCACTTAATTTTTTCATTTAGTTCGTTACTGTTCGTTGTATTTGGTCGTGTTGGACGTCACATGACATCCATTGAAGTTTGTTGTTGATCCTTTCACTCAGTTTTTTATTGTAGAGACCAACCAGCTCTCTGACCGAATTCGCTGAGCTACCGTGCCGGGACCACTCAGCTATCGAGGCGGACTCATACAGAAATTTTTGTTTTTGTTTTTCAGTTACATGTCTCACTCTCCCCATGCCAAACCAGTACGTTGTAGCACACTGATGAAGGGGAGCATCGTGCGGTTTCAGTTTTCAACATTTGACGGGCAACAACGCTTGCTGACGTAACGTTTCCTCCCCTCTCCACTAAATGAACGAAAATAAATGATCCTGCCATTACGCGTTACTATGTCGGACACAACAATCCAAGTTAGACATGGTGGTTACGATTGAGGGATTGCCGGCAAAAACTCCACTAGTCAGAAAATCACAATGACAAGAAAACGAAACAGAACACATATCTTAGTCCCATAAGCAGATAATTTGTTTTTGTTTCGTCTAAATGCTCTGTAGGCATTATGAATGGTATCAGAACTATTTGAGTGATACCAAATTATATTCTCTGTATGTGGAGAAGGAAATGGATTGTACTTGTTGGAATTTTAAGCAGTTCAATAGAAACGCCACTTACCTGGTGCATAGAAATAAAATAGTTATATGCCATGTAAATGTTATTGTCAGGATGAATTAATATCTTATGACTTATTTATTAAAAAAGTAGAACGAAAAATGTCATATACAGCATACAATGACACCTCAAAACATTAATCTTCACGTCCATCATTACTGTCATCATTGTCTGTTTCATAATCACAACTGATTGCAGTTGAATCCGCTGATGCAGCAATGCCAAGCAGTCTTGAGTTGTACTCTTTGCTTGAAGGATATTAGAAGTATTCGGCAAGTTTTAATACGTTCCTAGCCTTCGCAGGTTTCACTCCAGCACGGGATTTGAAAGCTCCTGGTAAGTTGATTGTTTCGGAAGTTTTGAACTTCGGAGCTGTGATGATGCGACGATTCTATGTACTATGGTATGTGTGTTGCAAATATACAGCTTTACTTTGAAGCCAAACTGCATAGATTGCACACTGAAGCCTGGCTTTGTAGATGAATGTCGAGGCCCAAAGTTTCATATGATCTTCATCATCCGTTCGTAATCGAAAGCTGATGGTACCATATATTCCTATCAAACCACTGAGATAACTATCTTGGGCGTCTTTCGACATTATTCTCTTAAAGTCTTCGATTATGTTACGCCGGGCTTCTCTCCCCATTTTCTCAAACCACCACAACCTCCAACACGTAGCCAGAAACTGACAGAAAGATAAAAAGATTAGGGACTGTATTTTCCTTAGATGTGACAGGCATACCACAATCAAAGAAATAACATGAAGTAACAATAACAATGTTTAAGTTTACTAAAAGATCATTAGAAGGAGAAGCCGTGTCATGGTTTTACCAATACTGTAAAGGTTCCTTGGTTGTTGTCCTGATTTTGTGAAATAAAACCAATATGGTTGTGAAATAAAAAAAGTAGGAAGCATTTAACATCAAATATACATTTTATTTTGCAGAATTACTATTACAGCATTTAAGAAGTACATTTGTGGCAATCTATCTCTTAAATCTAAAAGAAAGATAAAGACAGAGATAAGACTGAAGTCTGAGATATTTCAGATGTACTGATTTTGGATTTTTAAGAATTGGCGCCTTACAATCATGCATGCGATACCAATGAGTAATGACAATACAATAAATACTTAATACTACGAACTTAGTCATGCGAGCTGGTACCAATTTCCCGACGTGATCAAAACGTTCTCCCCACGCACTTTGGCGTCACTAGCATTATACTCCTTTTTCATCTTTCTTGCTCTCTTTCGCCGCCATTCTGTACTGTTTGGATCCATATTAAGGTAAAAACTTGTAGGTTTGGAGTATAACCTCGAAGAACGAGGACGACTGTAAACCAAGTGTAGGTTATTAGTGATTTATCGGGAGTTGAGCAGGGCGCTTTTGCGGAAGCTGCCTGAGACACCGCTGACTAGTGGGATTGTTGCTAGCTACAGTACAGGCTTGTGGGGTTCTTCGGAATCGTCATATTTTTAGAGGCTTATTCAATACGACTTGATGTGTTTTTGGCAGAAGCGGTTGTGTAATCACGTATGTAATGATGAACACTACATGATGGTGCCTCCAACTCATTTTCCTACTTTTTTGACTAGTGGTTTTTTTTCTAAGGAACCATCAATTATACTTCCGCTACTTGAGCCCGTGTAGACGGAAAACTACGAGGACATGCTGAAAAGTATTGCATCCGGATATTTTATGTGAAGACTCTTACAGCTCTGTAAACAAAACAAATGTTATTCATATTCTACATCTTTATTCTTCATGTCTATATACTTATTTCTCAGCACAGTTACCCATGCGACGAACACATTTCTCTCAGCGACAGACCAATTTGTTGATACCGTCACTGTAGAATGCTTGACCTTGCTGACGGAGCCACAACTTCATCTCTGCTTGCACCGCTTCATCACTATCAAAGTGAAGCCCTTGAAGGTGTTCTATAAATTCTGGAAACTGATGAAAATCCGATGGGGCCAAGTCGGGACTGTGTGGAGGGTGATCGATGAGACTAAACCCAAGGTATTGTATTGTTGTGGATTTCACAGTGTTCGTCGTCTGGCATTACCATGCTGAAAGAGAGGGTGCTCCATGTGTGGAGGAATTTTTAGAATTCTGAACTCGATTACAGCACGCCGTTTCTCAAGCACGGACATAATTACGTTACACACCGCTATGTTACACCCTACAATTCGGAGCCCTCTAGCGACAGAGGGCTGCAAGTATGTAGACATGAAGAACAAAGATGTAGAATGTTAATATCGTTTGTTTTATTTAAAAGCTTTAAGAGATTTCTCATAAGATATTTAGAGGCATTAACTTTCATCAAGCCCCTGTGTTTACCGTATGGGTACCCAAATTTATTAGGAATAATGTTCAGAGTGTGCGCTGAAGACTTCGCGTTGTTAGTAGCGTGTGCCATGATTGACCGTTAGGCGCCGGTACTGGTACAACGACGTAGCTGTGAAACACAAGCATCAGTGTGCATTACAGTTGCAGACATTCAACATGGGTTTAACGAGGTGAGCAGGGCTATACTCTTAAAGCTATTATATCAAAACAACAGCGGTAGTGATGCTGCTGTTCGCGAGCTCCACCTCACATTGCCCGTGAGGTCACTCTGTTACTCCGTACCACAACTGGCACATCGTTTCAAGCTGCCATCGAGACCACATCACCAGATTTGAACCCGAGTGATTTCTGACAATGGAGCTACATGAAGGATAGCGTTTACGAATAGGACACTAACTCACATCGGAGGTAGCCCACATCCCACCTGAAATGTTTCTGGCGGCAGCTGAGCAATCTCTGTCGTGGATGCTGATGGTCGTCACGTTAAACAACGTCTGAAACCTGGAACGTAAACATGGTACGCAATTAACAAATGAGACCTCCTAATGTCGAAGTTAAATTTTGCTTCTTTCATTGATTGAACCGTTATTTCTCTTCCGCACGCCCTTACAAATGTTTCCACGTTTCACTGTCTCACCCTCACTCGTTTTACATGGGGGCTCTCTCAAGCAGGGAAAGTTTAAATATATATAACAGACCTATACATTGCGAAAGGATGCATGTAGAGTGCTACGTTGAATGAAGCTCAAATGTAAATTCTATCAAATTTCTCTTGATTCTTATCTGCGTCATCAGGAGAAGGCTCGCTTACATCGTCTCTTCTGAAGCCGTCTCGATGTCCCCACCGAATTTCTTGTCTGTAGGCTGCCGCCCCTAAAATACAATCTAAAGAGAGAGAATTTTGGAGTGGCTTTCGCGAGTACTACTACAATTCTACAACAAAGTCTCAGTACATATGGTGCCACCTCATTCGTTAATTCAAACCAAAATGGGGAAAATGGGTTTTCAAAATCATTTGCACCTGAGAGCCAGTCTGAACTCATTAATTAAAGTACCGATCACGGCATCTGATTATAGCCTTTCCAGCACCACAGTACGGACAAAATAATACATGGAATCTGTTTCCTCGTTTCGTCAATTCTAATCGTAATACCGGTTAGCATAAAACTTCAAGCCGGTCGGGGTGGCCGAGCGGTTCTAGGCGCTACAGTCTGGAACCGCGCGACCGCTACTGTCGCAGGTTCGAATCCTGCCTCGGGCATGGATGTGTGTGATGTCCTTAGGTTA
The DNA here is from genome assembly GCF_021461395.2 of Schistocerca americana. Classification (NCBI taxonomy): domain Eukaryota; kingdom Metazoa; phylum Arthropoda; class Insecta; order Orthoptera; family Acrididae; genus Schistocerca; species Schistocerca americana. Next base: position 650,730,037 of record NC_060130.1, on the reverse strand, counting down.
GTTAGGTTTAAGTAGTTCTAAGTCCTAGGGGACTAATGACCTCAGCAGTTAAGTCCCATAGTGCTCGGAACCAACCACTATAAAACTTCAAGTTATTTTCTTAAGTGAGAAACAGCACCCAGGAGTTGTGTGTGTTCACAATCTTAATGGCAGAACTAGACAGAGTGCAAACGTTTCCCACTGCAAAGGCAAACTTTAAGGCACTTTTAACTGAACGAAATTACCACTCGTAGTGCACACATGCTGCCTGTATGAAGGCTAGTCTTAGACTCCTACAGCGCTATCCTAACTCTCTCACACCTATCTGCTCAGGACGCTTTCGTGATTGGCCGCTCAAGTCCGTCCATCTCTCGTAACATTAATTTGATTTTTAATTAATTTTGGAGGTCAGTTATGACTTATTGAAATCGTGATGTAAACATCACTGAGGATAAAACCTCAACATTGTCAGAATAGTTTCTTAATCACTTAGACATTAAATATTAATACTAGAAGTTATTCGTCTTGGCACCAATTCTAACATGGGATAGAGCGCTGTCTGGCGATGATCAAGCACAATTCTGTACATGGGCAGGGAGACGGGGAAGAAAGTTGTTCGATTCTGCGTACGACGACAACGTAATGGAAGTCGAGCGGTCAGGGCTTGTGAGGGGGGCATCCAGGGCTGCCATCAAATGACAGAACAGAAAATTTGGTAAAATATAGAGAACATATTTCGATGTACGGTAGCCAAGGGTCACGCCTAGGGAGGAAGTTACCAGGTTTAGGCCAGTCTAAGAGGTCGAAGAACTAATTACAGTTGGCAACGGAAGGAGAGACGGTTCATGCTAATTGATGTCGGTGACCGGTTGTAAGACGCAGAGCCTCCCTGTTCTGCTCGAGGTCTGGATCACAAGAGACAGAAGCAACTGTATTCTGCACTGCAGAATCCACAGAGTCCACACACGTGACCTGTATCCAACGCATACTAGTGGCTAAAACCGATGGGGTGAATTCGCTAGCAGTTTCAGCAGAGGGCTAAAGGCGTCTCTTGCCATCAGCTTCAACTGGACAGTACTGCCTCGGTTCTGACAGGCAGGCAACTTGTGTCACGTAGTCACCGTCGAAGTGGCTCTGGGAGAAAACTTGTGAAGATCTGGCTACGGCCCTTGAAATACTTTTTATTTAAATCATTTGCCTAAAATGTTCCTGGACGGGCTGCCACCCTGTACAACGCGGCGTACTCTCATAGCTCCCCCTCCTCATACGGCATGTCCAACTATTACTTACTGAGCGGGTGACGCTTCGTTTTTGGCGTACACAGTAAGATGCAATATAATAAATAATGTCCCGCATTGTAGCATACATGCCAGACTGACTTGGTGGAACTGTACGGCAAGAACGCACCCTCATGTGACACAAAATAGTTCGGTGTCAAAGACGCTTTCTTTGTGGTCAAACAAGTTTCGAAGACCACTGTATCACAATCAAGGTGACATTCGAAAAAGTGAAAATCAGTCATGGATCAGTTTCCAACATCTTACACAATATTTTGAACATGACATAGGTATCTCTCCCCTCTAGCTTTCGTTACTACTCACACCCATTTGAAAAGCTCTCAGGTCTGAGGCGGGAGCGAAAATTTCACAGTTGTGTCAGGCCAGACCAGAAGGCTTTCTTAACTGCCTAACAACCATGGACCCCGAGAAAAATCGGCGTAGCAAGCTGTAGAAACATGTTGATTCACCATCGCCATAAAAGGCGGAGACAACCATTACACAGGTCTGCAAAAAAATATTTTTTTAAAGTTGTTTGAAATTTGATAACTGACTTTTATGTACTTCTCAGGGCTTATTTCAAGAATGCAATCCATTTTTTTCTATCACGTCAGGTTTCCTCACAATAAAGGGAAAATTTTTGGGTCTAATGACAAAATTTAAGCAATTTATCACATTTTTTCCAACGTTATAAAATTTTATTTTGTTTATAAATCATGTTCTAAACTACATTTCCAGTACACTTTCATTTCTATTTAAGCTCGTAAGTCCTTATATTAACGCTTTCGCTTTCTGTCGAAGCTTCTTTTATTGTTTTTCCGGCTGTGGACTCGTTGAAGATCATCTCTTTTTATCATCCAGCAGTAGTGCAGTCGTGTTAACGTTCCATCTTCCTTGATATCCTCTTTCCATTTCTTTGATGCCTTGGTGGAACCTTCCGTCCTGCTCTTCACTTACATGACCAAGGCTTGCAGATTTGCAGGGAAGTAGTCAAGATGTGAGGGGAGAAAATGAACTTTAATGCTCATGTTGCAGCCCAGCTTCTTAAAGTTGTCGAGCATGTCTGCGACGATTGTCTTGTAGTTTGGATCTCTTTTGTTTCCTAGGAAACCGGTAACAACTAATTTAAAAGGTGTCCATGCTGCCTCTTCTTTTGTTTCTATTTTGACCACAAAGTTGGGAGCTGTCATTAGTTTTTTAATGTCTGGTCCGACAAAGATTCCTTCCTTTAGCTTTGCCTCGGATAAACCAGGAAACTGTCCACAAAGACTTCTGAAACACTCCCCTTCTTTTGGCAATGCCTTAACAAATTGTTTCATCAGCCCCAATTTAATGTGAAGTGGTGAAAGTAACACCTATCTGGGATCCACAAGGCTTTTCCTCTCAACATTTTTAACCCCTATCTGCGAGGTTTTTCTCAGGGGCCAAGCTTTTTTTATGTAGAGTTGCTTTCTGTCTCTACTGTCCCATTCCCAGAGAAAGCAAGGGAACTTTGTATAGCCACTTTGTTGACCAAGCAGCATTGAAATCACTTTTATATCACCACATAGTGTCCATTTGTGGCCTGAATAGCAGGGTTTGCTTAAAACCAGTTCAAGGTTTTCGTAATATTCTTTTAAGTGAACCGAGTGTCCAACTGGTATAGAAGCATGCTTAGGGGAGTGTAGAAGTACTGCTTTAAGGCTTCTTTTAGAAGAATCAATAAAAAGTCTCCACTCATCAGGAGCATTTCTATTTCGAAGCGTGCCATAAGTCCAGGAACATGACTACAAAACACCAGGTCACCTTCTTGAGAGAAGAAAGATACAAACTCGTTTTCTGTCGATAGATACCAAGAAAAGGATGTATCCGGAACCAACATATATTTATCTTTCAATCTAGCTCCTAAAACCTCTACAGATTCTTTAGAAAGGCCTAGGTGTCTAACTCAATCGTTCAGTTCAGATTGTGAGAATGGAATGGGATCGGTTGTGCCAGGATCGTAGTAATCTCGTCTTCTTTGTTATCACCTTGCTGAGCCAATGGCTCGTGATCATCTATATCATCCAAAGAACCTGGAGGAGAGGGTATTGGTACTTCAGGTCCACGAAGAACAGAGCGAATGGTTGATTGAATGTTAGGGTAAGAAATATCCTTTTTGTTTTTCAAATTGAAACCTCATACGTTGCAAGAACAAAAATAGCAGTCATCACTATGATGTTTGGGCTCCAGCCTTTTTGTTTTTCAAATTGAAATCTCATACGTTGCAAGAACAAAAATAGCAGTCATCACTATGATGTTTGGGCTCCAGCCAAACCATTGGTATTCCAAAGCGTAAGGACTAATTTTACGTTGAAACCATTGCCTCAGTTCTTCAACACACACTGAACAAACTTTGTGTGCCGCCCAAGGCTTATCTTGATCGCCTAACTTTATAGCAAAATAGGCAAAATATACCTTTTCAACAAAATCGGAAATGTTTCTTTGTTGCTTTTTAACGGAATAGTTACCACAAATGTAGCAGAAGCAATCTCGCGAGTTAATACATCCTCTGGTAGCCATTGTCCATAAAACAACTTCACAACATAAGAAAACAGTCACTACATTAAAGCACTAGTAACAGCAACACGTGAACAGCACAGAGTGAAGAGGTACTGTGAACTGCAGAACAATAGCAGAAGCTCACTGCTTGGTGATGACGGGGGAAGGGGCAGCGCGACAGACATCCACTGACATGAAAATACTGCTGGTTTCTCCTAATTACTCTTTATTTTACGTATATCTAGTATAAAAACTGCTAAATAGCAGTTTATGGAGATCCTAAAAACAAAAATTCAAACTCACTAGAGTGCTGAAATATCGAAAAAAGCTAAAACTAGACAAGCAGATTGTGAAACAACTGTACGTGATGGAACTTTTTCACTATTTTTCCCGAAATTAGCGTTGAAAACACTATAAAAACAACTTAATAAATACGAAACAATTTTTATGTCACAGTCCTGTGTTATCGGTCATTGTGGAGGGTTGAATTAGCATGGCTCGGTTCTCACAGCTTATGCTCGCAAGGGGCAAACCGTAACAGGAGCATATTACCGAATCTCCTGATGGGCTACGGCAGTGTCAAGCCGAAGAGTTGCGGGTAGCTGTCCAAGGGGTTGTTGCTCCACGATAACGCCCCGGTTCATTCCGCACAGGACAACAATCCGATTTCCCAGAAACTTCGCTCTGTGGAAGAGGAATCAGAATAAGCGAACACGTGTATCGGCTTATCCGTAGATACCGACCGTTTCTGACAAAACGATGGTCAAAGTTTTTCGAGGTAACTTAGCACGCAGTAACCTTAGTCATAGTGGTTGCACAGTGTGTAGCGACACGGTTTCTCCATTTTGCACCCCTGTTCGAAACCCGATTACTGTCTTTATTTATTTTATTTTACTATTTGTCTACCCACATCCGTAGGTTATTCCACTAATGTTTCTTATAAGGATAAGGAATACAAGGGCGTTAATTAATTATAACAGTATAACGAGGCTTTACAATGCCATACAGTTGTTATATTATATATATATGTGTGTAGTACTTTCAGAGGTTACAATGTTATTAAATTATTATGTTCTTAATTTTTGTTCTTATACCGATTATTATATTTTATTCTTACCTTTATTCCTCAGCAAGATTTATTATATTCCGTTGGTTGGTGCCGAACGTAGAAACAATCGAAACAAAGAAATTCAGAACATTGCGGTCCTCGCGCGAAGTCAGGTTTGCTATAGTGACATTTCTTTGTATGAATTTCACCCGGGAAAGAAACGTCATTAACATTATCGAAGAATTCACTTGTTGGCAAACATTTTGCGGCAAACCATGCAAAACACATCACTTTTTAGGAAACTGGCGTTTGCAACTTATTATATCAATCAAGATGTTGTTGTTGTTATTGTTGTTGTGGTCTTCAGTCCTGAGACTGGTTTGATGAAGCTCTCCATGCTACTCTATCCTGTGCAAGCTTCTTCATCTCCCAGTACCTACTGCAGCCTACATCCTTCTGAATCTGCTTAGTGTATTCATCTCTTGGTCTCCCTCTACGATTTTTACCCTCCACGCTGCCCTCCAATACTAAATTGGTGATCCCTCGATGTCTCGGAACATGTCCTACCAACCGATCCCATCTTCTAGTCAAGTTGTGCCACTTCTCCTCAATTCTATAGAATACCCCGTCATTAGTTATGTGATCTACCCCTCTAATCTTCAGCATTCTTCTGTAGCACCACATTTCGAAAGCGTCTATTCTCTTCTGACTAAACTATTTATCGTTCACGTTTCACTTCCATACATGGCTACACTCCATACAAATACTTTCAGAAACGACTTCCTTACACTTAAATCTATACTCGATGTTAACAAGTTGCTCTTCTTCAGAAACGCTTTCCTTGCCATTGCCACTCTACATTTTATATCCTCTCTACTTCGACCATCATCAGTTATTTTGCTCCCCAAATAGCAAAACTTTAAGTGTCTCATTTCCTAATCTAATTCCCTCAGCATCACCCGACTTAATTCGACTACATTCCGTTATCCTCGTTTTGCTTTTGTTGATGTTCATCTTATACCCTCATTTCAAGACACTATCCATTCCGTTCAAGTGCTCTTCCAAGTCCTTTGCTGTCTCTGACAGAATTACAATGTCATCGGCCAACCTTCAAGTTTTTATTTCTTCTCCATGGATTTTAATACCTACTCCGAACTTTTCGTTTGTTTCCTGCTTGCTCAATATACAGCTTGAATAATATCGAGGATAGGCTTCAATCCTGTCTCACTCCCTTTCCAACCACTGCTTCCCTTTCATACCCCTCGACTCTTATAACTGCCATCTGGTTTCTGTACAAATTGTAAATAGTCTTTCGCTCCCTGTATTTTACCCCTGCCACCTTCAGAATTTGAAAGAGAGTATTCCAATCAACATTGTCAAAAGCTTTCTCTAAGTCTACAAATGCTAGAAACGTAGGTTAGCCTACCTTAATCTTTCTTCTAAGATACGTCGTAGGGTTAGTATTGCCTCACGTGTTCCAACATTTCTACGGAATCCAAACTGATCTTCCCCGAGGTCGGCTTCTATCAGTTTTTCCATTCGTCTGTAAGGAATTCGTGATGGTATTTTGCAGCTGTGACTTATTAAACTGATAGTTCGATAATTTTCACATCTGTCAACACCTGCTTTCTTTGGGATTGGAATTATTACATTATTCTTGAAGTCTGAAGGTATTTCGCTTGTCTCATATATCTTGTTCACCAGATGGTGGAGTATTTTCAGGACTGGCTCTCCAAAGGCTGTCAGTAGTTCTAATGGAATGTTGTCTACTCCGGGGGCCTTGTTTCGACTCAGGTCTTTCAGTGCTCTGACAATCTCTTCACGCAGTATCATATTTTCCATTTCATCTTCATCTACATCCTGTTCCATTTCCATAATATTGTCTTCAAGTGCATCGCCCTTGTATAGACCCTCTATATACTCCTTCCACCTTCCTGCTTTCCCTTCTTTGCTTAGAACTGGGTTTCCGTCAAAGCTCTTGATATTCATACAAGTGGTTCTCTTCTCCCCAAAGGTCTCTTTAATTTTCCTGTAGGCAGTATCTATCTTACCCCTAGTGAGACAAGCCTCTACATCCTTACATTTGTCCTCTAGCCATCCCTGCTTAGCCATTTTGCACTTCCTGTCGATCTCATTTTTGAGACGTTTGTATTCCTTTTTGCCTGCTTCATTTACTGCATTTTTATGTTTTCTCCTTTCATCAATTAAATTCAATATTTCTTCTGTTACCCAAGGGTTTCTACTAGCTCTCGTCTTTTTACCTATTTGATCCTCTGCTGCCTTCACTATTTCATCCCTCAAAGCTACCCATTCTTCTTCTACAGTATTTCTTTCCCCAATTCCTGTCAATTGTTCCCTTATGTTCTCCCTGAACTCCTGTACAACCTCTGGTTTAGTCAGTTTATCCAAGTCCCATCTCCTTAAATTCCACACCGGCCGGCCCTACTGCCGAATTCCAGTCACCCATGACTATTCAATTTTCGTCTCCCTTCACTACCTCAATAATTTCTTTTATCTCACCATACATTTCATCAATTTCTTCATCATCAGCAGAGCTAGTTGGCATATAAACTTGTACTACTGTAGTAGGCGTGGGCTTCGTGTCTACCTTGGCCACAATAATGCTGTTTGTAGTAGCTTACCCGTACTCCTATTTTTTTATTCATTATTAAACCTACTCCTGCTATACCCCTATTTGATTTTGTATTTATAACCTTGTACTAACCTGACCAAAAGTCTTGTTCCTCCTGCCACCGAACTTCACTAATTCCCACTATATCTAACTTCAACCTATCCATTTCCCTTTTTAAATTTTCTAACCTACCTGCCTGATTAAGGGATCTGACATTCCACGCTCCGATCCTTAGAACGGCCATTTTGGTCAGTGTTACAAGGCCAGATCAGTCAATCATCCAGACTGTTGCCCCTGCAACTACTGAAAAGGCTTCTGCCCCTCTTCAGGAACCACACGTTTGTCTGGTCTCTCAACAGATACCCCTCCGTTGTGGTAGCACATACGGTACGGCTATCAGTGTCGTTGAGGCACGCAAGCGTCCCCGCCAACGGCAAGTTCCGCGGTTCATGGGGGGGGGGGGGGGGGGGGATCAATCAAGATACACTATACTAATATCACGTACAAGAATTTCAAGTAAACGAAGAGTGTGAAGAAGCACTAGTACAAAGGGCTCAAAAAACGGAAAAATGGAGATCTTCAAAAAGAGAACAACATTTCGAAGAATTCAGGCAACAAAGGGAAGCAACATCAAAAATAATCCGCAAAACCAAAAGAACCTTTGAAATCTCGGCTTATAAAAATACGTGGAATTAGAAATTTTTACTAAACTCCTAGAAATGTACTTATAATATTTATTTCAAAGATTAAAATGGTAAAATTGGATTAAATAACAAGTAAGTGGTGAAATACTAATAAAAATGTTTGATAGGTTCTTAAATTGTCCAGTACCAAGAGTTAAATTGCAATTTCCAGCAAAACCACAAAATATGTTGGCAGATTTCCCACGAACAGAGCAAGAAATTCATGAAGCCATCAAATCATTCAAAAACAACATAGAAAGTGGTGAAGACTCCATTACACAAGAATTATTGAAATGGTCAGAACCAAAGATTATAAAAGATAGACAACTGCTTTTTAAGAACATCTGGAAAATTGAAAACAACCAAAAGATAGCCCCAATCTACCTGTTACATGAACAGGGAGACAAACAAAGTGTAAACAATTAGAGAGGAGTGTCACTTTTGGTAGTGGCACACAGAATGTTATCAGAAATTCTTTCGGACAGAGTTGCAGAAACTTTAGGTAAACAATTGGGGGAATATCAAGGAGGTCTCCGAAAGGAAAGGTCCTGCACAGAGCAGATTTTTAACTTAAAACCAATAATTTGCCACAGAATGTTAATCAGTATCACTTATTAATCTCATAAAAGCATTTGATTCAGTAGACATAGAAACAATAGCTAAAATCTTTAGAGAATTTGATGTTAAACCAAAATTAGCTCACATAATTCGTGAAACTCTTACAAATTCGATACCTAATAGCAAATAGAACTGGTCTCAAAATTTGAGCTGAAAAAACAAAATTCATGACAAATATAAAAAATGTACCAAAATTCGTAGAAACACAAACAGATAAAAATAGAGCGAGTCACTAAATTTAAATATCTTCGAGAAATTATGCAACAGAACGAACTAAAAAGATTTGCAGATGACGAAAGAGTTAACAAAACGGTGAGAGCATATGGTTTGAAAAAAAAAAAAAAACGCATTTACGACAAGAAATGCGTACCTTGAAAAACAAAACTAAAACACTATACCACAGTGGTACGACCAGAATGTGGATGCAATACAAACGGCACATGGCTGGAACGTGAGAAGTAATGAGGAGATCTACATCAATATAGTGAAAATATCAGAATTAGCGGATAAAAGAAGATTAATCTTTTTAGGAAACCTCTACCGAATGAATGTGAAGAGGCTCACAAAACAAACACTCCCATATTTCTGGAAGAAGAAGTCGATAATAGCATGGATTACAGAAATAAAGAAAGCAGTAGAAAGAAATATCATAAAAGAATTGGAAACAACAGACAGGAACTTTCTTATAAGCAAAATACTACATTCAGAATGCTTTCAATGCAGAAGAAATGAGAAATTGGGAAGAACGTTGACGGAAAAAGGAAAAGACAACATGGGGAGAAGGTGAAGGAGTGCCGGAAAGATAGAAAACAACAATAAAATCAGAGGAACTGAAATAGTTACGTGGTTCTAGTTGATCAACACGAAAAATAAAAAATAAAAAATAAAAATCAGGTTTGGAACACGGATTGAGGAAGTGTGAAGCCACGACGATAGCGTCTGTGTCACCGCTTCAGTTGAACCTAAAAAGCATGCAAACTACCTCGAAAACTTTGACTGTCATTTTCTCAGAAGAGCTCGAGTATCTACGTCTAAGCTGCGACAAGTGCTCAATTATTCTGACCCTTCTTCCAACGAGAGAAGATTCTGGGAATTCGGGTAATGACACTTGCCGTATTCTACTCGGCAGCCACATATGCTGCTTCTTTGGGCTATCAAATGTTGTCCTACAGCTACCCCACGACAACTCCCATCGCTGAAAAAGGCGAAAACACTATCATCATCGGGAAAGGTAATGCTAACTGTTTCTGGGATTCCATGGTGTGGTGTGAAGAGATTATGCTCGTAAGAGGCAAGCCATCACAGGACCACTCTTCCGAAATATCTTAACAATATACTGAGAGGCTCCAAGATGAATCGTTGCGGTAACCTGTTCAAGTGTGTATTAATGGTCCATGACAACGTCTTAACGTATTCTGCACATACGACAGACACACTCTCTGCTTCATTCGGCTATCAAATTTTGCCTAATTATCCGTATTCTCCTGGAACTCAACCTATGGCACACAGTCACTCCTTCCTCTTTCCTCGATTGAAGAAAGCATCTCGTGACATGAATTTACAGAATAGAATCGAATTGATTTTACACGTGGAAATGCAGCTAAAATGCAGACTCCTACAATAAAGTTTCCGACAAGTCATCCATCGATAGGAAAAATACGTCACATTCGTGGTCTGAGCTTAATTTTTTGAGGTTAATAGTTAAACCTTAATGACTGTCATCTATATTTATTTTAGTTGGGAATTTGTCTTTCCTGAAATCATTAAAAACACCAAGAATAAGAGTAAATGAAATACTACATAAGGTTTGCGGGATGCTTTAGCAGTAGTTGCTATGCTTGCATTAAATGGTGAAGAAGTTGTGAAAATATTGTAAGAATATAAGTAATGGACTAATATAAACAATATTAATGTTTGTATCATTAAAAAAAACAATACACAGCATTAAATATTTGAACTGAGAAAAGAGTTAGCAAGTAATCTAGTCGTTTTTTCTAGATTAGATCATTAGATATTTCAGAAGATACTCCACAGCTTTGGCTAAAAGATGTTTTGCAGGCAAACAACTTTTAAAAAACATTGTTTTAGTCAATGAAACGAGGAAGGCTATCATCAAAACATGAATCTGGATCCTGTTACTGTATGGCTGCGAAAGCTTAAATGGTTCAAATGGGTCTGAGCACTATAGGACTTAACTTCTAAGGTCATCAGTCCACTAGAACTTAGAACTACTTAAACCTAACTAACCTAAGGACATCACACACATCCATGCCCGAGGCAGCATTCGAACCTGCGACCGTAGCGGTCGCGCGGTTCCAGACTGTAAAGCCTAGAACCGCTCAGCCACGCCGGCCGGCCTGCGAAAGCTTAAGTATACAGGGTGTCCGAGGAGGAGTGGTTAATTTTCAGGGATATGACAGAAACGATCATTCTAAGCAAAAAAGTCTAGTAAACATCGGCTCTAAAATGCATACCTAACAGCTATGAGCACTTCTTCATATTCGATTCTGTGAAACAAATTTCTTCTACTGCGAGCTCTTCGCTTTCCATTTTCACGGAGTAGGTAGTATGCACCAAAACAAGAAAAAATGGTCTAGTAAACATGTGTTCTAAAATTAATACCTTAAGTGCTGTGAGCACTTGTGCAGCCGAAGAGATGTGATTCACGTTAGCAAAGATGAACAAGTGCTCATATTTCTTAAGGTATGCACTTCAGAATGCATGTTTATTGGATATTTTTTCTTGTTTTGGTCCACATTACCGCCTCTAAAAACATGGAAAGCAAAGAATTTGCACAAGAAGAAGTTTGTTTCACAGCATCGAAGGTGAATAATTGTTCATAACTCTTAAAATATGCATTTTCAAGCACATGTTTAGCAGACTTTTTTTCTTCGGACGATAGTTCCTGTCGCTACTACCCCCGGTGCACTCTGTAGAAGGAAAGGAAGTGTGTTAAGTGCAGGAGGATGACCTAATCAGTTGGTCAGAAAGGAAGAGAAATGAGGCAGTATTAAAAGGAATAAGTGGGTGGATGACATCCTCAAAACAATCAGATGAAGAATATCGTCAATCTTTGGGCATATTATAAGGAATAATATCTCCCAAAAAACGTTTCTGAAGGTAAGATTAGTGGGAAGAAAGGAAGGGGGAAAAGCATGCAAGATCATATACGAATTGGTGCAAAGTGTAGGAAACAGAAGCTGAAAATAAATGGAAAGAAATGCAGAAAAAAGAAGTTAATGGTTGCACTGACAAGGTGTAACCTTCAGTAAATGCTGATTATGGTGACGTCATTACAGACGAATAGCGATGAGAGTGTAACTGTGAGACATAACATCTACTAGTTCTGTGAGTCAGTTCGCGGACGATGCTCCTCTGTATGGAGATGTTACAGTAATAGAAAAAAGTAGCGAAATTGATGATGACCTACAGAGGATCGAATATTAGTGCATGAGCCAGCAGTTTACCCTAATCGTAAATAAATATGACCTATTGCGTATAAATAGACATGTAAACCTACGACTACACTATTGGTAATAAATCACTGAAAACAGTAACATCCGTAAAATTTATAGCAGCAGACGTCCGGAGCGTCCTAAGGTGAAGCGACCACATAAAACTGCTTTTAGGAAAAGAAAATGTCTGACAGGTTAATCGGAAGAAACGTAAGGAAATGTAGTTCATCTACAAAAGAAATGAATTGCAAAAGATGGCTCGACTGTTTCTTGATTATAGCCCGTCAGTCTGGGACCCTAGCCTCTTAGGATCAATAGAGGCGATAGAGCAGATGCAAAGAAGAGCGACGCGTTTCATCAAGGGCTCATCTGGTAAACGCGAGAGAGTTACTAAGATGCTAATCTTCTGTACGAACTTCAGAAAGTAAATTACATATGTCGTCCCACGAAAAGACCACTGGGCAACAAGAGTGGCGCATTGTCAGAAGAGAGTACTGTGCATGTTCCGTGCTTCCTGCAGGCACAACTCTGCTGCGGCACGTATAACAGGTGCATTACAGTGTGCCAGTGAAATGGCTGGCTCTGAGCACTATGGGACTTAACATCTGTGGTCATCAGTCCCCTAGAACTTAGAACTACTTAAACCTAACTAACCTAAGGACATCACACACACCCATGCCCGAGGCAGGATTCGAACCTGCGACCGTAGCAGTCGCGCGGTTCCGGACTGCGCGCCTAGTACCGCTAGACCACCGCGGCCGGCAGTGAAATGGCGCGCCAACTGGAAACTACTACAAAGTTGAAGTACGCGAGACAATACTCATCGTGGAATTCAGGCGGTGTGTGGACCAAATGCAATGTCTTGGCCAGTCGTAGAGAAATGGTGCCAACAATTTAACCAAGGCCGCACAGATTTGGGTGATACTGAACAGGAAGGCAGGCCATCGACATTGGCCTCAGACGATAATATTCAGGCGGTGAGAAACTGATTCGCAGGAATTGCGAAGTGACTATCGCACACACTGCTCAGCAGACGAACATTTCAATAGCCAATGCTCATTCCATCGTCCGAGGTCGTCCGCAGTACCGGAAATTCGTGTCACACTGGTTTCTGCGATCGCTGTCATCTGCATACGAATACGCATGGTTTATGGCGTCTCTGGCTGTTGCTGAGCGTTACCTTGTTGTGAGCAATGATTTCCTAAGCCGCATCATTACAGGTAATGAGGTATGAGTCCATTATTTTACACCTGAAAGAAAGTGTCTGTGGAATTGAGACACTCATCCTCGACTCCTCGGAAGAAATGCAAAGTGGAGCCATAAGCAGAGAAGGCCATGGCCACCGCTTTCTTCGACTGTGAAGGAATTGTGTACTCAAAGTTAATGGCAAAGCGAACAACCATTAATGGGGATTCGTACTGTGCATCACGACATCGCTGCGCAACGCCATAAAGAACAAGTGTGGTATCGATAGCAACGATGCCACGGCATAGTTTCAAAGGTTGGCACTACCACGAGACACAGAGGACAGCGCACTCTAGCCGGAGCGGGAGAGCTCCACGAGCTCCGCTCCAGTTTCAGCCCACCTGATCAAGAGCAGACGGCCGGGACACTTCGCTTCAGCTTCGCACCACCGTGCAAAGTTATGCACTACTTTTTCCTGCTCCTGCTCCTACCCACGCGCCTCCTTCCAGGCGGGATACAAAAACAACAGGCGCAGAAAATTAAGTGAAGGCATTGTTCTTCTGCACGACATTGCAACACACCACAGGCACGCATAGTACAAGATTACTTTAACGTTTTAGATGGGAGGTTTGGAAGCATCCGCCATACAGTCCAGGTATTGCACTATGCAGTTCGCATATTTTCGTTCAAAAATGGTTCAAATGGCTCTGAGCACTATGGGACTTAACTTCTGAGGTCATCAGTCCCCTAGAACTTACAACTACTTAAACCTATCTAACTTAAGGACATCACACACATCCATGCCCGAGGCAGGATTCGAACCTGCGATCGTAGCGGTCGCGCAGCTCCAGACTGTAGCGCCTAGAACCGCTCGGCCACTTCGGCCGGCCATATTTTCGTCATGTTGAAAGAACGCGTGGGGTAAAGAGATTTTGCGACGATGAGAAAGTTCACACAGCGGTTCTCGATGGCTCTGTGGCCAAAGACTTGATTTCTTTCGCTGAGGAACTGAACGTTTGGTAGAGAATTCCACCGTTGTTAACAGAGACTTGGAGACTATACTGGAAAACAGTGTCATCTATCTGTGTCATTGTGAGGGGTAATGCAGCATATAATAAAAAGTTACTTGGTCTGCCATAATAATGTGTAAATTACCTTTTGTAGTCCCCTCGTAGGCCAATGAGAGATGCTTGAAGCGATGTGTTGTACGCCACTCAGAGGTTTGGTGTTACATTCATAGAGGGTGCGCGGCAAGACGAATCAAGCCAAGCCAAAAATTACCTCCTGTCTGCAGAATAATGTTGGTGACAGGAAAATCAGAGAAATCAGATCTCATGTTGAAGCTTACCGCTCTTCCCACACACCATTCGCGAAGGAACATGGAAGGGTGAACGCGATAATGGTATCACAAGTACCCTTCACCACCCAGCCTAAGGTGGCTTACGTTGTACAGGTATAGTATGCCTTCGTGTAATGTTACTCTTGAACGACCTGTTGTGAAGAACCGTGGCAAGTTAAAACTGCTTGCCGGACCCGGATTCTAACCTCAATCTCTGCCTTTCGCAAGCGGTTTGAATCATGTGAAGAGGTCTGTAAGTAAAATCAGCAGCGCACCCCTTCTTAATAAAGATTAAATGTACGGCTGTTAAATAGCACTGCGCTACTCCCTTCTCTGCGTTACTACAGAGAGCACGTTACTGGCCCCATACATAATGGGGTAGTAGCACGTGGGCCTTCCATCCTTTGCTTTTGTTTCCAGTGAGAATTGTCTGTTAATTCGGAAATTTCATTTTTAAGCATTCTATTTTGCTTTTAGTAGGTCTCTACAGTTATCTTTTCAATATTTTGTGCATCTCGACTAGATTTGACCGATCGAAATCTTTGGAAGGCCGGTTTGTCTACTGGCCAATGAGGAAGCTTTGCGATCTATAAGCCACGGGGTCTTCCATTTCTGAACTGGCTTCTGCTGTTCTGGTTCTTGTACTGTTCTGTGATGAATGGAGTAATCCTGCTCTGGGAGGAAAACTGGCTTTGTGTTGTCTGGAAATGCCATGATAATGAAAAAGTGGGTAAGGTTATATCAGTTACTTTCCGTGCTGAAGCTTAGGTGACCAAGTTAAAATAATTTCGGGACTGTTTGCTACATTTCTGCACATTTTACTCGCTATTACTCCGCGTTCAGTCTTGTTAATATTCTTCCGCATGGCGTAATTGAATATCACAGGTTGCTCAATTTTGAATAATGTAAGCTGATTATAGTGACGAACGTAATCTTTTCAATTTGCCGTGTTGTAGATAAAAGGCGATCACGCTCTTTTGAATAACGGAAGAGTTTGTCTTATTTAATGTTGTGCACTGACAACTTTGTATTCGATCGCTCATTGTGAAATTCACGCATATTTGTTTTGATTTGAGAACCCATGTGAGTTTTTAGAGTAATTCCATCTATTGGTAAGAATATATTTATATATTAGTGAACGTCTTTCTGAACTTTTCTGCACGAACCCAGTCATTTCTTTATCGCTTGTTTGTGATACCGTGCCATGCTACTATGCCACCATGTTTTTCAACCTGTTGATTCTAATTACGGCCCGACAATATTCCGATTCATCAGAGACTATTCACTGAATTAAGGTTGCAAGTACACAATATTAGAAATAATTGTTTTCTCTTGACATGAAATTAGATTTCAGGCAGGTCGGTGACTGTAGGTGCTTGCTACTGTGTAACCTGGTGCCTTCCTTCCTAAGGCATTAGATGGGAATCATTAATAATCTGTGTCGTTTTTGATGGATCAGTTACTATTTTATGCTTAAAGTCAGTGATTACGTGCTTTAAGGGACATGATCACTGCTCAATGTTCAAACGATAGCAATTCAAAACCCAGTTTATTGATTGAATTATGTAAGTGCGTGCGTGCGTGCGTGTGTGTGTGTGTGTGTGTGTGTGTGTGTGTGTTTGTGTGTGTATGACTATTCTATTAACCTTTGCGGATCAGATTACGTTTCCAATTAGATTCTGGGGCTTAAAGGCTCATACTTAAGGCATAGCTTAAAATTTCAGGGCTATATCTACCCTGATATAATAGTTCAGTTTTCTAAAACACACACACACACACACACACACACACACACACACAGAGGTTACAACAGGCTTTATGGAATCACAGCGAAACTGGCTAAAGCTTTTATCTAATCTAAGCAATGAAGGCGGAAGTTTATAAGAATACCATCTGTTTTTTGTTATGACACTCAGCTAAAGAAAATAGCAATCTGACGTTTAAAATGTTGCATAGTCATGCGTACGCTTATAAACTTCACACGATAAATCACCTGTCAGTCCCATTAGTCAAAATAAGCTATTCTCCTATGTTAAAAATGTGGTTCGGATTGTTGTTATTCTGATAGATTATAACATTTAAACAGAATTTACGAGGTTATAATATCTAAACAGAATTTATGGTCAATATTCTCACAAAGTATGTTACTTTTTTGCAATGAAATCTTAAAAATCATTAGATATCAACATCTGGTCACGTGATCGAAAACGCCCTGTTATTTGCTGTTGCTCTGGTGACGGCACAGAGTAAGACGTAGCTATAAGTGTGTTATGGGAACATAATCGAAGTTATGAGGTTTTTACGTACTTTTACCGCAAACAGTTCAGCTATTTATTGGTGGACAACGCAGTTAAACTTTTAAGCAGCAATAGAAAGGAATTTTGTGAGCGCCGATAGTGGAAGCCTTCCGAAAGTTGATACGTTTATGCTACACCGATTTAGGGCGACGATATGTGCAACGACGGACATTCTTTTCCCTGCTCCCTGCAACATCATTAAACTCGCTAAAAACTAAGGAGTTGTAGAACTCGACAAATAGGTCCCTATATTATAACTAGACTGTCGACTATCAATCGTGAGCTACGACCCAAAGCACAACAAAATTGTTCTTGACAACACTTACTGGTGATTTTCTGTGTGGAACATACTCAGTTGAGATGTTGCGTCCTGCAGGCGTTCAGTGGCGCAACGGATAGCGAATCTGAGTGCAGATAAGGATATCATATCTTAAAATACTGGCAGTATCATATATTTAAAGTTTTACACGAAATACGAAAATATCGTTAGCAACAATTTATTGTAAGAGTTGTATCGATTGTGGGATACAACTAGCTTCACACTAGTATTAATGTGAGAAATGGACAACAGAGGATAAATGCATTTACTTTCCGAGCAAAAAATTCACTTGTTTGGAAAGCATTGCTAGTAGTGAAGATATCACCATACGTCCAGAGGACAACGAGGTGCAGGACGATGTGGTTATACGGAAAGATACAAAGCGTGTACAACATACAGGTGACACAAACGTAAGGGCTGTGATGTTTGAGAGTGTAAACAAACGTTAGTGTCTTATGCAGACCTGTTCCATCTTTATGCAAGATGACGAAACTACAAAAGTTTAGATAAGGATCCTAACTGAACAGCACGAAAATAAAAACATAGTTTCCAATACAGTAGAAAGAGTATGGTCACATTAACTAGAAAATATTTTTTTTGGAAGTGACGCGTGTGAACAGCGATTGCAAATGCAAGAGCATTGAAACACCAAGGAAAACACAATAATATTCTGTTTCTGTTCGGTGTGGTGAAGTTCTGTAATTGCGATTCGGTTTTCATACGAGAGGATGTCGAGTCGTTTAACAGATAAGTTAAAATGTTCTTTGGGGTTAGGTTCGAAACAGCGATATAGGGACATCATCTTATAAAATTCGACGTTCTATCGCTCCAATAACTGCGCTACCGAGTAATTGTCGTGCAATTGGATAAACGACAATCGCTAGCAGTTTAATTTCTTTGAATGACTCTATCCTTCGTTATAAAAGTGGGAGAGCATATCTAAGAGGTAAATTAATGTTAACTTCACAGTGCAACACATTTTTAATGAAGTTAGTGAACTTGCGCGTCGACGTTGTGGCAATTTACCGATACAGTGCAACCACATTCTACGCGTCTTTTCGTTCTATCAACCACTCAAAAACAATTTTTCAGGAGTTTTGTAGATGTAATTGTACATTATGGTACTACACACCGTGTGTTACACATTTTCCAGAACGTACATTCTAAAACAAGACATCACTGTGAATTAGCATTGTGAGAGCAGGAGCAGCAAGCTAGCCAGTTACGCACAGGCATCACATGACTCGAACGAAGCGTTACAGCGGGCTTTCAAATTATTTGAATTATGAACACTGAAATTAAAGTGGAAAAAAGCATGTTAGGAGCATAAAATGACATACTTAACCATTTAAGACAATTTCCAGAAAACAGTCAAATACCCTATTGAGTCCATTACCACTTTCTAATACTTATTGTTAACATGTCGCAAGAAAAATTAGAGATTCATGAACTCTTGATATAATCGACTTTCCTCACAGATGAACTAGCTTAACCGCACACGTCCTATCACGTTATCATACTTAGCATTGCCATATTGATACAAACGTTTTCGATGGGCAATCGTTCGCTACATAATGAAGCACTAGGTAATTCGTTCTCCTTAGTATATAAATTGTTTATCTAAAATTGACTACAGAATGATTGCCTGAATACGTCATAATACTACTGTACCACGAGATCCTCCCATGTTATTTTGAATTGTATCTGAATATTAATTTAGTTACTATAAATAAACAATAATGAGAGGACTGGCGTGCAGACAAGAAGATAGTCCCTTATAGTTTTCACTACATCAGACAATGAAATCAGTCTTTTTGCGCGCAATTCTCTCGCGAGTGTTACATCATCCTAGCAGCATCTATCGTGGTTGTCTCATTTCACCCTCTTGGGTCATATTCTGCTGTGTCTCTCAGCCAAGGTGTAATCTGTAGGACTAACGCAACAGCTCACAGAGCTATAAACGTTACATCTTAATGGTGATTTGGAGCTCTGAGTGAATCCGAAAGATGTGTTCGTAGGGCACATCCCCACGAAAGGCGAATATCAAGGTTTAGATCCCACTTTAACAGGCAGTTTCATTTGTCACGATTGTTTATGTCCGTGGTGAATATGGATGCGGAAGGAGAGGCTCAGACTGGAGGCTGGAACACCATTTTTCTGAAAGACTGTGGCTAAAATTGCACTAAATCTGCTTCTTTTATGTTCTTAGTTTTCTCGTGTTTCTACTCCTATAGCAATTTGAAATGAGTGGGAAGACGAAGACGCATTTAATGTAGGGGAAACGAATGTTTAACTTGGATGATGGCTAACTTAACGGTGAAATTTATCGACCAGAGCTAAACACTGAATATCAGTGTAAAATGCATGTCAGAGAGTGATTCTCATTTTCAGAGCTCTTCTAGTGTAAGGAGTGTGGGGAAACTGCTTACATCCTCAGAAATAGATTCTCGTATATGCAACTGGTCATTTCTTCTTATCATAATACTCTGACATAGTTTATCTTACCATCAGCTGTCACTGATGTTTCTGAATTGTTGAAAGAATTCACCAAGCTTATATATTCTTCTCTACATCGCGATTCGTATTAGATCTGCTCCCAGCCACTTGCGTGATTCTCCTGAGACGTCTGCTGCCGTTGAAAGAGATGAGAAACCTGATGGTTTGTTACCTGAGAGAAGATGAACTTTCTAGCCAAGACCGCTTGTAAACAACCTTTATTGTCGATTACCGGTTTTCGTAAGCATGATTACCATCTTCAGATCTCTATAAAAGCTTTTGCATGTCTCCTGTATCAACTATAGAGGTACTCTGTCTAAAACATTACCATAATCACTCTTACCGAAACCGGTAATCGGTAATAAAAGTTGTTTACAAGCGATTTTGTCCAGGAAGTCTCTCTAGTTATTATTTTTAATTTATGACTCATAAGCCTGTTGCTCACAATCTGAGCCGGCCGCTGTGGCCGAGCGGTTCTTGGCACTTCAGTCCGGAACCACGTTGCCGCTTCGGTCACAGATTCGAATCCTGCCTCGGGCATGAATGTGTGTGAAGTCCTTAGGTTAGTTAGGTTTAAGTAGTTCTAAGTCTAGCTGACTGATGTTAAGTCCCATAGTTCTTAGAGCCATTTGAAGCCCACAATCTGACATGTTAATATTTCTGAAGTTATCACAAGCAGAAAATGTCTGTACGTGAATGGGCGTCGTAGCTGGATGTTGGATCGGTGCTGACACAAAGCATACCTTAGCCATTTCCGAATGAACATTCTATCTTTTCATATTCGTAATTGGATCATGGTGAATCAAGACACAAAGGAATTAAAGACAGCAGGTGTTGTGGACTGGCAAGACAGCCAATCCACTAGGAGGAAGCCGAAAGGCACGCGTTTAAGCTCACGCAGGCTGGCGTGAGGTCTGGAACAGGACACGGAAATGAGACTAGTAAAAAACATACGTATCTTCTGGAATACTTAACTGTAATCCATAATTGGTAAACATCGCTCTTGACGGTACAGGTTTTACAGCATTAATAGTAACAGGTAATGGCGCCTTGCTAGGTCGTAGCAAATGACGTAGCTGAAGGCTGTGCTAACTATCGTCTCGGCAAATGAGAGCGTAATTTGTCAGTGAACCATCACTAGCAAAGTCGGCTGTACAACTGGGGCGAGTGCTAGTAAGTGTCTCTAGACCTGCCGTGTGGCGGCGCTCGGTCTGCAATCACTGAAAGTGGCGACACGCGGGTCCGACGTATACTAACGGACCGCGGCCGATTTAAAGGCTACCACCTAGCAAGTGTGGTGTCTGGCGGTGACACCACAGCAGGTGCCAATGGTCATTGATTTATATCAACGGGGCAAGTTGAAAATTTGTGCCGGACTGGAATTCTAACCCAGAACTTCCTGCTTACTAGGTGGATGTGCTGACCACTACGCCAGCTGGGCGTTGCTCACCACAACCGCCTGGACTACCATAGCACTCCTCCCGTCAGACCCAAATTCTCAACATGTTCGAATGAACAGACACTACATATATATATATAATTAAAGCAATGATTGCCAATGATGCCTTCAGTGCAGATACACACAAAGCACGAACTATTACGGGAATATGTAAGATGCCGCAAGTAATGAGGCTAGTGAGCAGGGACACTACATCAGTAGTGAGTGCTATAAGTTTAGAATTTGGATCTGACGGGAGGCGTGCTGGGGCAATCCGTGCAGTGGTGCTGACAACTGTGTGTGAATGGCGTAGTGGTCAGTGCAGAACCGGCTTCGTATCCTGATCTGGCACAAATTTTCAACTTGCCCCATTGACATAAATCAATGCTCACTGGCAGCTGATATCTTTAATTCATTTGTGTCTTGAATCATAGTGGCTGCAGGATCAAAAAGGTGTCTTCTTTCAAACATGTTATAGGATTCTCAGTGTATGTACATTTTTAAGAAAGATAACAGAAGTGAATATTCTTATTATAGGGGCATAAGCTTAATGAATTTATGCGGCAATGTATAATATTAAATAAGAGACTATCACAGCTACTGAAAGGTTTATAAGAGAAGCCTAACCTGAATTTATTGAACGTACCGTTATATCTTGTACAGGGTGTTTCAAAAATGACCGGTATATTTGAAACGGCAATAAAAACTAAACGAGCAGCGCTAGAAATACACCGTTTGTTGCAATATGCTTGGGACAACAGTACATTTTCAGGCAGACAAACTTTCGAAATTACAGTCGTTACAATTTTCAACAACAGATGGCGCTGCGGTCTGGGAAACACTATAGTACGATATTTTCCACATATCCACCATGCGTAGCAATAATATGGCGTAGTCTCTGAATGAAATTACCCGAAACCTTTGACAACGTGTCTGGCGGAATGGCTTCACATGCAGATGAGATGTACTGCTTCAGCTGTTCAATTGTTTCTGGATTCTGGCGGTACACCTGGTCCTTCAAGTGTCCCCACAGAAAGAAGTCACAGGGGTTCATGTCTGGCGAATAGGGAGGCCAATCCACGCCGCCTCCTGTATGTTTCGGATAGCCCAAAGCAATCACACGATCATCGAAATATTCATTCAGGAAATTAAAGACGTCGGCCGTGCGATGTGACCGGGCACCATCTTGCATAAACCACGAGGTGTTCGCTGTGTCGTCTAAGGCAGTTTGTACCGCTACAAATTCACGAAGAATGTCCAGATAGCGTGATGCAGTAATCGTTTCAGATCTGAAAAATGGGCCAATGATTCCTTTGGAAGAAATGGCGGCCCAGACCAGTACTTTTTGAGGATGCAGGGACGATGGGACTGCAACATGGGGCTTTTCGATTCCCCATATGCGCCAGTTCTGTTTATTGACGAAGCCGTCCAGGTAAAAATAAGCTTCGTCAGTAAACCAAATGCTGCCCACATGCATATCGCCGTCATCAATCCTGTGCACTATATCGTTAGCGAATGTCTCTCGTGCAGCAATGGTAGCGGCGCTGAGGGGTTGCCGCGTTTGAATTTTGTATGGATAGAGGTGTAAACTCTGGCGCATGCGACGATACGTGGACGTTGGCGTCATTTGGACCGCAGCTGCAACACGGCGAACGGAAACCCGAGGCCGCTGTTGGATCACCTGCTGCACTAGCTGTGCGTTGCCCTCTGTGGTTGCCGTACGCGGTCGCCCTACCTTTCCAGTACGTTCATCCTTCACGTTCCCAGTCCGTTGAAATTTTTCAAACAGATCCTTTATTGTATCGCTTTTCGGTCCTTTGGTTACATTAAACCTCCGTTGAAAACTTCGTCTTGTTGCAACAACACTGTGTTCTAGGCGGTGGAATTCCAACACCAGAAAAATCCTCTGTTCTAAGGAATAAACCATGTTGTCTACAGCACACTTGCACGTTGTGAACAGCACACGCTTACAGCAGAAAGACGACGTACAGAATGGCGCACCCACAGACTGCGTTGTCTTCTATATCTTTCACATCACTTGCAGCGCCATCTGTTGTTGAAAATTGTAACGACTGTAATTTCGAAAGTTTGTCCGCCTGAAAATGTACTGTTGTCCCAAGCATATTGCAACAAACGGTGTATTTCTATCGCTGCTCGTTTAGTTTTTATTGCCGTTTCAAATATACCGGTCATTTTTGAAACACCCTGTACATATTTCATTTTCACACTAACCCAGATGACGGAGAATTGAAGAGCACTTAACTTACCAATACACTCCATGATGGATTTAAAAGGGGTAAGACACTTAGTGTGGAACATGTTTGCAAGACTACACATACGAGATCACCTTATTAATACAATAAAATCAATATATTAAAGCATTTATGTACGTGTAAGAACAAATGAAACGGATAAACATACTGATAACGTAACGTGTCAGAAAAGGCTGCGCTGTGTTACAGACACCATGAACACAGCCGAACGACAGATTCATCGTCGCATGTGTAGGCTGCCTTTAACACCACAACACAACCGGCTGCGTTCAGAATGGTGCCGTGACCGGGAAGCATTGACTGCTGAAGAATGACGTTATATTGCGTTCAGCGATGAACTGAGGTTCTTCACTACCCAGAAAGACCATCGTGGGCGAGCATGGCAACAACCTGGGGAAAGATCGCATTCATCCAAAGCAATGGAGAGGCGCACCCGAGTTACTCGGCTCATGACATGATTTCAGGTCAGGGCTGGTAGTGATTGTCTGAACTCTGACGACAGAACGATGTGTCTCGAACATCCTGCTTGTTCATGTGTTACTTCTAATGTAACGATATCGTTGTGTCATTTTTCAACAGGACAATGCTCGTCTGACGTGGCAGGTGTCTCTATGAACTGTCTGCGTGATGCTGAAGTACTCCCGTGGCTAGCAAAATCTGCCATCTGTCCCCGATAAAATGTGTGTAGGACGATCTCGGACGTATACTCAGTTCCAGTTCCAGTATCCAAGATATCAAGGACCAATCACAACTGTTGTGGGCCAGCTTGCCTCAGAAGAGCGTACAATCGGTTTACGACACACTTTGCAACCTAAACAGTACATGCATCCTCCCTAGGAGGAGGAGGAGATTAGCGTTTAACGTCACGTCGACAAAGAGGTCATTTTAGAGACGGCGCACAAGCTCGGAGTAGAGAAGGATGTAGAAGGAAAGGGGCTGTGCCCTTTCGGAGGAACGGAGGAATCATCTCAATATTTGCCTTTAGCGATTAGGGAAATCACGGAAAACCTAAATCAGGATGGCTGAATGCGGGCTTCAACCGTCGTCCTGTCAAATGCTAGTCCCGTGTGCTAACAAATGCGCTACCCCCTCGGTCATCCATTACAGAAGGCGTACAGAACGTCATAGTGGTAAGTGGCTCATACGGACAAATTCTTTGTAAATTTAAGTCGATTTTGTAATCACTGAAATAACCTCACATACCCTCTCAAACCGTCAAGTCGCGCCTCGTTTCCTCCACCCAATCTTGATGTTTCAGTTTTTGTGCCAGGAAGCGTATACAGGGTGTTTAACAATTCATGTTACATAGTTCTAGAGATTGTAGAGGGATCCTAGTAGAACAAGTTTTACATAGGAACCCATGTCCCGGAACGTCATCCAACGACGCTACAGAGCATCAATGTAATAGGTGCCGGCGCCTATGTCTTTGTATGTATATGCAAGTCGATCCATGAGGATGTTAAAAACTTTAAGGGATTATGGAAAAGAACGAGGCGAAAGTTACAAGCGAAAATCATTCTTATATCTCTGAGAGTGGAATACACGTACCGATACTTCTGTCAAGAATGCAGGGTATGTTACTTTTAGAGGTGGTAATATGGACCAAGACATGAAGAAATGTCCGTTAAACATGGGTTCTAAAATGCATAAAATGCATACCTGAGGAACTATGAGCACTTGTTCATCTTCACTATTGTGAAACACATTTCCTTTATTGAACGAGTGTTCGTAGCTCTTAAGGTATGCATTTTAGAGCTTATGTTTCCAACATATTTTAGTCTTGTTTTTGTCCAGTTGCCTACCCTACTATCTTAGCAACGACAGTATCAATACATGTATTCCACCGTCAGTAACCGAACGGTTTTCGCTTATAACCTTCGACTCGTTCGTTTCTTGTTCAATGACCCTTATGTCAAACTGATACATTTATCCTTCTCCATCAACCTTAAAAGTTCTTAACATCATCACGGAATCATCCTGTATAGACATACCTTTACAGGCACCGGCGCCCTTCAGTCTGGAACCGCGCGACCGCTACTGTCGCAGGTTCGAATCCTGCCTCGGGCATGGATGTGTGTGATGTACTTAGGTTAGTTAGGTTTAAGTAGTTCTAAGTTCTAGGGGACTGATGACCTCAGATGTTAAGTCCCACAGTGCTCAGGGCCATTTCAGCGCCTGCGTCTATAACTATGACGCTCTGTCGTTTCGCTGGATGACGTTTCCGGACATTTGTACCGATGTAAAACTTGACCTAATAAGTCCCCTCTACAACCTCCAGAAGTGTGTGACATGAATTTTGAAACGCCCTGTATATACAATAGTATGTAAGGATAACATTACAACAATATTATTTAGGGATGAGCAACTTGTCAAAGATAATTCGGAGGATGGAATTCGAAAACGCATGTTCCCAAAGAATTGGAAATGAAACTTTGTACAGAAAATCTCAAATGCAATGGCCTTCCACGGCGGAAACTCGATCACGGCAAAAATTGTTATTAAAAGCAGTCAAAAATGTTCAAATGTGTGTGAAATCTTATGGGACTTAACTGCTAAGGTCATCAGTCCCTAAGCTTACACACTACTTAACCTAAATTACCCTAAGGACAAACACACACCCATGCCCGAGGGAGGACTCGAACCTCCGCCGAGATCAGCCGCAGAGTCCATTGCTGCAGCGCTTTAGACCGCTCGGCTTATCCCGCGCGGCTCTCCTCTAAAAAAAATGGTTCAAATGGCTCTGACCACTATGGGACTTAACTTCTGAGGTCATCAGTCCTTTAGAACTTAGAACTACTAATCCTAACTAACCTAAGGACATCACACACATCCATGCCCGAGGCAGGATTCGAACCTGCAACCGTAGCGGTCACGCGGCTCCAGACTGTAGCGCCCACAACCGCTCGGTCACCCCGGCCAGCGCTCTCCTCTCCAGCAGGTATTTATTTTGAGGAAAGCATTTCTTAACGCTTGCAGACGGCACTCTAGCAGGATTGGGTTTAGCATCTTGATGGAAAATAAAAACATTACGACCGGAAAAATCACTAAATAAAATGAAATAAACGGGAAAAACATAAAACAGTGATGGGGAGAGGGATGTCCGTTGAAGGAGTCCTCGTGCTGCTCTTTCAGAGAATCTATTAACGGGGTGCGGCTAACTATTCGTCAGCAAACCATCCATTCTGCTGTGCATCACTCTAACGTGTAACTAACACTGCCGGAAAGGCACACCCAATACTGAAACCGAGTAGTAGTCCACGAAAGCTTGAGGACGAAGAGTAAAGTGGGCATTACCGTTTTTCAACAGAAGAACCGTAAGTGAACGGAACATGTTTGTTTTCACACTAGACACGTGGGATATACCGGCGACATTTGCACTGATCTGCAAATATTGTCAGTTCAACACAGATGCAAAGATAAATGGGAGTAAGAAATCAAACTCCGCAACGAGCCGTCAGAGACCGCAGTTCCTCTGACCAAAGTACTCAGAAAATATCCCTGAACAACCGACAAAATTTTGTCTATCAAGTTAGTTCGCTATGTATAAGATAATGTCTCTGGACGCATTGGGTCATATCAGTGGAGGGTAAATAGCTATTTAATAATGAAAGAAATGTCTAAATCAGGAAATCTGAGCTGGCTTGTGACAGGATTGTCATTAGGCGCATATGTGGCACGACTCGTCACAAGCTGTATATGTGCCAACTGAAAATGAAACCTGAAAATTTTTTACTAACTCCACGTTAATTTTTCACAATTAATAATTGTCGATAATAGTTACAAAGTAGGGAAAGATTCCTATGGTATTGTCTGTCGGGAGACTGAGTCTCCTAATTGGAAAGGATTTCTTAGTAATCGCACTATGCCGCCTTTCTACCGGACGTTTACATGTTGTGTGTTAAGTGTATGTAGGTACTGTAGATGACTGGTGAATACGTATGTACTCATTTGCTTGTGTCGTTGACGAAAAAAGGGAGACGGTGAAAACCTGTGCACCATTTTTCTTCTGAAAAGTACCGCCTGACTGAACTTAGTCACAATTCCGTCGAATCATAGCAACGGTTGCGTATGTCCTCATTTTAAGAAACAATGCGGTAAGGTGTACAATAATGCAGGACAGTGGCACATAGTTTGCTAATCAAGGTTTGTAGACCGTAGTATGTTCTCCATAACGGGTAAATGCCGGTATGATAGCGTCTTCCATCCCCGGGATTCGAGCTGTTTACGAGCGATATAGAGTACCACCGCGCTGACCTCCGTTTCCTACCTTGACGTCAGAGGCTGGGACCTCTGTAGTAAAAACTATGCTTTTATTTTTAATTTTTTATAGTTTCGATATTACGAATACATTAATTCCTTAAACGTGGAAGATTATTTCTGTCATTCTACATAAGACTTGTTGGACGAAAATTTTCCGAGTACCGGTTATACACAGTTCTGAGTTACGAATGTTTGCATATTGTTATTATCATCGGTTACATCAAAGAACTTCTACTGTCATGTGATAAGGTGACGCGTTGCTTGACAAACAGCACTCAGGCGGGCTTTCATCTGGATCACGGAACTTTTATGTAAACGATGATTTGGCCATGTGAAGTATTTTTTGTACGATCAACTTACCCTCCACTTAATGTCTGCAGAAAGTTAAAGACAAGGCTTCCTATTCCCAAGAACCCGACGGGGTGACTGATCGTCGATAAGGAAACTTGAAATGGTTCGCAACCGTCGTTCATCATATCGCGTGTAGACAACGTTCAGCAAGAGACTAGATTGCATCTAATGATGCAGCCAATCTGTGAACTAGCTCCATTGTGTGATGGAATTACGTTCTCAGTTGCATATTTATTTTGTTGTAGTTGTCGCTGCTGTTGTTAGTAACCACTGTTTTATAAGTGAAAACTTTTGGATATAAAACAGCTTCGCAGCAAAAATTTCACAAGCTTATTGCTTTCTGTGGAAATATATTGTAAGTAATACATTCCATGTTTATTATCCCTGTTAGTCAGAAGTTTTCAACTGATGGTTTTTCTTACGATCGACCGACGAGAAGATGTTTTTAGCGTGAATATTACTTTCTCAGATATCATTAATTGTCTTTGCAATTTTATGTTAGCTACATAAGCCTATAAATTTACACTGCACGACTGGAACTGTAATAGTTTTCTCAAAATTGAAGTACATAAAAAACGACGTACGTTCTCCAGTCACTTCAAGCTATAGTAGTTCATTAATATACCGTTCATTACAATTATTAACAGCTAGTAAGTAAAAAGGTGGCCAAAGAGATCAATTAACGTTTATTTACGTCACATCACGTATTCTGTCTTAATTCGGAACAGCACAGTCTACGTTCTGCTCTAGATATTCTACAACTTTCAGATCAGCTGATTTCTGTACTTTGTTTCTTTTACAAATTTATCTCTATGTTAAAGGGTACTTAGATATAGCATAGACGCTATAAAAGTATATTTGCAAAACTTAGTTACTTCATGATGCAACTACAGTTTCCCTGTCATGTTATGTAGAAAATGCTCTTTTACATTCTACAACTTAAAGTTATTTATAAAAGTATGACATTTCAAACAATTTTGTTTGTATGATTTACTGTTTTATTCCTATTCCAGAAGGAAACGATTTTTCTGTCAATAAATCTTTCGAAATACAGTTATAAAAGTTGACAATTATTGAAGTACATGAAAAAACGTTAATTAGTTACAAACTAGGGCGTGAACACACTTTATTCAACATGTAAATGTCACTACAAATATTCGGATTTAGGTTATGACATGTTCGATATGCCTGCCATCATTGCCGATGATGTGGCGCAGACGGATAGCGAAATTCTGCATGACCCTCTGAAGTGTCGGAACATCGATGCTGTCAATAGCCTCCTGAACGGCTGTTTTCAGCTCGGTTGTGGTTTTGTGGTTATTGTTGTACACCTTGTGTTTAATATAGCTGCACAAAAAGGAATCACATGTGTTCAGATCCGGGGGGTATGACGGCCAATCGAGGCCCATGCCAGTGCCCTCCGAGTACCCCAGAGCCAGAATGCGGTCCACAGAACGCTCCTCCAGGACATCAAACTCTACTGCTTCGACGGGGTCGAGCTCCGTCTTGCATGAGCCACATCTTGTCGAAATCAGGGTCACTTTGGATAATGGGGATGAAATCATCTACCAAAACCATCTCGTACTATTCGGCGGTCACCATGCCACCAAGGAATATCGCACCGACTATTGCGTGATTGGACATTACACACCACGCAGTCACCCGTTGAGGATGAAGAGACTTCTCGATCGCGAAATGCAGATTCTCAGTCCCCCAAATGCGTCAATTTTGCTTATTGACGAATCCATTCAAACGAAAGTGGGATTTGTTGTATCCTGCCTACTCACCAAATATGGGGTGCCTAGGAAACCTGCTTTCTTAGATCGCTAGACAACAATTCAAGCAAATCGTACTAAGGAAGTTTATTACCAAAGGAAATGATTACAATACTTAACTTCGTGAAGTACAGATGTGTCGCAGGCAAAGGGTGACAGCCAAAATAAATCTCTTCAGTATAGACAATGCTACATAGTAGAAGCGGAGTGACTAGTCTTGATGCTGTTCTTGAACTCTCTGCTGTAGAACTCGCAGAACTGGACCGCGGCTAGTCGGCGCGGAGCTTATGTACTCTTCGCCTAGAGGCCGCTGCTGTCTCGTTGTCCACCTAGAGAGGGGTCAGTGAGCGTGCCATTAGCTGACGTCTTCTTCACAGCCCTTTCTGCTCTAACGTTCCCGACCGGCGCGTCGGCGCTTGGCTTTACGTCGGGAAAGGCTTCATCGCTAAACCAAACCATAATGAGCATACTAATTCCCATGATTCCCCTCGGCCAACTACACAGTTTGAACGTCCTAACGCAAACCGTCCAGAAGTTATGACGATTTTATTTCATATATTTCAATAATTGTCACCCTTGAGTTTGACGTGCTACTAAAAAGTTATAGTTACTATTAAAATATAGGTAATTACGTAAGGCTCTGTTTCGTCATTATATTAATTACGTTATAAAGTTAACGCCATTTTAAGTTGTTGATAGACGTTACAGTGGGTACCACATCTCAAATGATGCCTAATATACCTAACGGTGGTGTCAGTCTACTGTGGATAGCAATACGCATATTTGACGAACAGGGAGGAAAAAGAGAATCTATCATTCATGTCGAAAAGAATGTTTTCTAACTTCTGAATCGTAAATGTTGTCAGGTGCCTGTAGGATGAATGCAGTCCCTTAAGTTCGGACTTACGCTCACTGTTAGTTTTCTTTCTGTGCTTTGGAAGTAATACGAAATTTGGCGCTGTTGTTTTGTCAATGTGGTGTTAACTTGCCAGTGCCGCGTACTGTTGCGCGAGTTCGTAGGCACTTGTCTACCTGAAAGCTGTGTAATCACCTATCCGTCTGCTGAGGTTGTACATTTGTGGGTGAAAACTGTAAGTTATGTCGTAGCAAGTAGTCTAAGCTTTGACGAGACTCAGCGAGTACGGAAGTTTGGCGGCATAATTGGTTTATGTGGTCCTGTGGACGGCACACAAAGACACTCTTGTCTTCCGCCTGCTGCCACGATGTCTATGTATCAATTCTGTATCGTAGTATTGACGCTTTGTCTTTTGATAGTGAATTAGTCATATTCAACCAACTTCATTCTGTACTATGGTGAGCTGTTTGCTGGCTTTCACACTTGCGCTAGACTTATGAGATAGTGAGTTACGTGATTTTAGAGGTAAGAGTGTTAGATTTCTTTCTGTGATACTTCGGCAGTTGAATTTAGCTTGAGAAATGTAAGGTCTTCGCTCGCAGATTCAGTGCATTTAAACCGTGAGGGAGTAACCTAGCTTAAGCTGAGATTAAAATGTAACTAAATAAGCTTTTCAGCTATACAGTTACATTTTTGACGCTGTTGAACTTAGAGACACGAGCCAGCGGAAACTGAGATGTCAAGGTGATTTCTGCCACCACAATTGTTCAGGTTCATTCTAATTATTAAATATTGCAGGATCCAGAAAGGAAAAACATTTGCCCAGCGCAAGTTCCGTGAACAAGACGCAGTTCTTTCCAGCTGCACGAGGTCCACTGTAAGGATTATAGCTTAAGTTTTGTTAAACCATTTTTAATTATTCTGTTGCGCTTTGTGAAAGTTCTTGGCACTACGAAAGTTTGTTTAAAGTTAGACTGCGTTGGGTCGGATTTAATATAGAGGAGTAATGTTTCAGGGCAGAGAAACGGAGGTCATTGTCTCTGATGAACTCCCAGGTTAAAGTAAACAGTAGAGCAGTCTTTTAATACAGCATGTTATAATAATTTAGTTACCAGTCTGAAAAGACCTTAGAACAAAGAATATTGTCGAAAGGCAGTCTTTCTGCGCTTTCGTAAACAGTGCAGTTGAAGTTTTCATATAAAAAAAAGCAAGGTAGTTTAAATGCGTGTCCTATAGATTTCGATCGGATTTTCAGTCTGATCCGAAAGCTATAAATCCACCGACAGAACAAATTTTCTATGACATCTGCTGTCCTACTTCACAAATATGAGGACTCTGGGCTCTGCGTTAAAGGCGAAGATAAATGTTTTATGATAATGAAAAGAATAGCCATATTCCAGCTATTGAAACACTAAAGATTGTTAAAAATTCTTTAGGAAGTCATGTTACTACAACTGAGTTCCACTCTATTCCTAAGAAAATCCGTGCCTGTGGGTGGCTGTGTATTTCACTGCCGGTGCTGGAGGTAAGAAAATAAGGGAAGTGTCTCATGTTTATTTACAATGAGAGAACAGAGCGAGATAGTGCAGTAGTTAAGACACTCAAATCGCGTTCGAGAGGACTGGTGTTCAGTTCTCCGTCCAGACATTCTGATTTAGGTTTTTTGTGGTTTCCCTTACTTGCCGATATCGAATAGTGGGATAGTTCCTTCAGAAAGACACGGCTTTTTTTCTTTCCCATCCCTACTCAAATCAGAGCTTGTGTCCTGTCTTTAATGAATTTGTCATCGACGGGTCTTTAAACCCCCAATGTTCCATCTTTACTATTTTTTAGCTGTGTGGGATCGAAATCGTCGCAAAGACAGGTATAGTAAACATCAACGAAACATAATTGCTCCAAGGAGTCCCCTGCATCTTAGCAGATAAAATACTCACGCAATTTTTTCCCGTCATATGTAATTAAGGAATCGCGTCCTAACAGTTTATGAAAGATGAAACTAAGTGAAGCAATTTATAGCAAGGAACATTGTGAAAGCGTTAAAAGTAAATGCTTCTAGTTTTAGTGGAACAGGAAAAGTGGACTGTTGCGAAGGATAATCGGTGCTTGTAACTGAGGATATCTCACTGTCTATCATTTCTTTATCTGGTCGGTGGTGACTTTATGGACGTAGTAGTCAGATTGAAGGTAAATCAGACGGTAGGTGCCACATTCTGGTGAATCTCTACGTCCATGAAGGCGGGAAATATTATGCTTATCAGCTACGTTTCCAATAGTCGATATGGCGGTGAAGACATTAAGCGTAAGTATTAGGTTGTATAGAGTACTTCACTGTCCCAAAGGTCTAAATAATAAAGACTGGATGCCTTGATATTCGTTATGCTCTGTACTAGATAGAGGACTTTATCAATAGTGATGGTCCGTTCTCTCACGCGCTCCATGTTTTTGATGAATGATACAGGCCGACAGATGTCTCATTAAAATGATTTTTCAAGAATTACTCTGCAAGATACATCGATAAATTTCACTGCTCTGAGGACAAGATTGACTCACAATGCGTACAATGGGATTTACACTTTGGTGACAAACTCTGTATAAAAGTCCCTCGAGTTGGCACTACATCATTGTCTTCCACTCTCCAGGGCAACAATCACTCCACTTATAGGTTAGAGACAATGAGAAGAGGGACAGGCTAAATTTCATATTTGAAAAGTCTGAATACCATTAAAACATTCAGTGCAGTTACGTCTCTAAACTAGACATAAACAGTCCTGCGTAATTTTAAACAGCCTACGAAGTGTACAATTAGTTCTCTAGCCTCGGTGCCAGAGGAAACGGTTCTGCTAGCACAGAGAAGCGACTGACCGTGATAACACTAATACACTGGTGTGCAAAATTTAACGACGAAAGTAGCTTTCACATGATTGCCACTGTCAAATAACATAGATCGATGGGACTTGGACTGAACATATAAAATTGCTACACTGCAGTACAGAAGATAATTCAAAGAAATACGCAACGATACTAACAGAAATGGCACTTTTAGGCAAACATAATTATAGCAGTATTTATGCAGTAGCAGTTCAGGCACAGATAATGATATTTCCTCAAGGTCACTGACAATATAAGGAAGTGATAAGGACTCCCGTTACACCTGAGGCAGTTGTGCGAGGTTACCCTCTCCTTTCTCTCCCCCCCCCCCCCCCCCCCCAGGCCACCCCATGCACCTGTTTAGGATACCGAGTGTCAGGTTATTAAACTGCACAAATTATAGTCAGTCGCCCTCCGCCCCACAGTCCTCTTCCTCTGCTACCCATGTACTGCAGGTACTTCTGGTTCAAGTCAAGAACTGGTTGTATGTGGTACAACCTAGATGATCTCCCGCCTCCTCCCCCTCCCACGCTGGGATAGTGGGGTTAAAGCTCCACACTTACCTACCCCTTTTATTACTAAAGTAGTTGTATGGGATATGCCATTCCAACTCTGTGCACCAAGGACTATAAGGTGTGTTTGGGGCCATGGTGCTGGTATTTGTTATAAGTAATAATCAATTATATTTATTACAGTTATATAGATTTCGACATTCGAGGTGTGTAGAGAGGGCCCATGTGTGGGTATATGTCAATAATAAATAAAATTTATTACAATTACGCGAATTTCGTCATTGGAGGCGTCAGCAGAGACCAACCACCACCCCTGCGCAGACATGTAAATACTCTCATTTTTGGTTTTTTCATATTTTTCCAGAATTTTGCCGTTTTCGGTATTTTTTGTGTTATTGGAGATTTTCTATATTTTCCCCTTTTCTCGCACTTTTCCACATTTTTCATTTTTAATATTTTCCCATATTTTTCAGTTTTTACATATTATTCCATATTTCTCCATACTTTTCGTAGTCTGTGTGTGAATGCGACTGACCGTGATAACACTAATACACTGGTGTGCAAAATTTAACGACGAAAGTAGCTTTCACATGATTGCCATCGCCAAATAACATAGATCGATTTTCTTATTGCAAATTTGTGACCCATTTGTTAACACCACATACATTTCAAAGACTGTTAATGTTAAAGAAATATCACTGTGCCATATATAAACAAACTCTTGCTATGTCATTCAACACACTACTAGTGTGTGTGACATCATAGCCTAAGTGTTAAAACGAGAACCTTCTCCTATTGGTAGAAATAATGATGTCCAAATATATTGCGTAAATATTAACAAAATTTGACATGATAGCAAATTTTTGAGGTTTACATACATTTATATCGCATGTAAATAAGGTATGCACCGTCGCTGCCAGTTGCAGTTACCGCTAAGAGTTGAATGTGGCAAGCTGTTTGTAGGATATGCAGCACTTCGTGTGCTGATGCATGGAGAGCTCAGAATCTGGCCATGACTGACCTAGGACCATGAACACAATACTAGGTGACCGTCCAACAATGGCAGAGAAATTTTCAATATTTTAACAATGTAAGAGTAATCATCCCGTATGCAACCAACCTAGTTGCTGGCGGAAAATACACTGGTACAAAAGCAGGCACACATGGAGGGCCATCCCACCAACGTGAATGTGTACAAACAGGTGCTGACATGCTATCAGAAATAGATGGGTGACTTTGCAGGTAAGCGCTAAGCTTACCCCCCCTCCTCCTCCTCTTTTTCTGGTGCAATAAGAAACAAGCTTTCCCAACCATCACGCTTTTAATACAGAGAAATTGCATGGGTGGCATCAGTCTTGGTCAGCCAGCGCTCCGTTGCCGAAGTGGCCGTGCGGTTAAAGGCGCTGCAGTCTGGAACCGCAAGACCGCTACGGTCGCAGGTTCGAATCCTGCCTCGGGCATGGATGTTTGTGATGTCCTTAGGTTAGTTCTAGGGGACTAATGACCTCAGCAGTTGAGTCCCATAGTGCTCAGAGCCATTTTTGAACCAGCGCTCCCAGGCGGAATAAAAGGGAGTTAAGAGGCAACTAACCTACCACAACACACTATTTTAAACAAATAAACTATGTGTTATTAGTGTGTGTTATAACACCTGTAATTAACTATGAAAAATCTGGAGTTTTTACACATCCCTGTCACCCAAATGAGACTGAACAATGCTGGATTCGTATTTTCTGCCAAGATTTGTGTCATGTGATGGGTAGTTACTTTATGCTGACTGCTTCATCTACCGTATGTGAGTGAGCACATGCGATAGAGATATTAAGAGTCTCACTTGAACTGTCGTTTGCACTGCTGGCAGTTGCTTATTGACAGCTCAGCTGGAGAGATATGCAGAGGCAACGATACACATGTGTATTTGCTTTTTTCGAATGAAGAGTATTTCTCCACTATTTTCTATCCTATACCAGGTGCAAATTGTTTACAGTGTAATTTTTGGCAGTGCAGTGAGAATTATTAACTTGGTGAGTGTTGTCACAGTGCATTATTATTAAACATCTGAGTAAAAGTTTTTGCTATAATATTGAACTGGCTGCCATTAAAGTTCGTTGAATGTTTGTAACAATACGTAACGCTGTTCTCAATATGCACTTTTGAAATACGCTTGATTATCCATAATGTTTGATTTAATTTATAATTGTTATTGATAACTCAAATAACGCATTTCAGAGTATCCTGGTGTGTTACATATAAAACATGGAATTTTTTCAGAAGCCTGAGACACTCACCGGGTTGGATTAATAGGTTTGGAGTACAATTATCGTGTAGCTCTTCAACAGAAATGTTTTACTTTTGAGATGGGAAACCGGTGCAGTGTATTCATGTACATACGTGCAGACTTATCTGTGAAACAGACAGACGTTCGGTAATTTTAAACACATGGAGCAGATTCCTGTGTTATTTAACGCTGATCTGAACTCTATGTCACTGTTTGCTTATAAGTTCGTCATGTGATTATAACGTATCTCAAAATTTTTGGAGTACATACGAATTCCGCAAGTCACCATACGATACCTGACAAAACAGTACGAGTGAAAAAGTGACTATTATATGCCTCTGTATGAGTCACAATATCTCGTATCTTACGGGGAATGTATGTTGGCTTCGAATTTAGTTTCTCAACAGTGTTTTTGCGAAAAGAACGTTGACAAGTTTGAATTTGTCATCCTCACTTGTTGATCGAACCTACTTGTTATAAATCTAGCATTACGTTATTGCTTTTGAAAAAGTCTTCTGAAAAGATAGTGTTCTAGATGTTGTGATAGATTTTTTGGCAGGGACATAGAAGCCGGCCGCGGTGGTCTAGCGGTTCTAGGCGCTCAGTCCGGAACCGCGCGACTGCTACGGTCGCAGGTTCGAATCCTGCCTCGGGCATGGATGTGTGTGATGTCCTTAGGTTAGTTAGGTTTAAGTAGTTCTAAGTTCTATGGGACTGATGACCACAGATGTTGAGTCCCATAGTGCTCAGAGCCATTTGAACCATTTGAACATAGAAAGATGGGGAAATTGTCTGTGACCATGAGCAACACGGGGCGTCTTTTTTCTTTTTTTCACTGACATGTTTTGGACGTTTTTCTGTGGTTACTGGGAGCCCATGAGCTTGTGCTGTTTGCAAGTTGAGACCCTTGAGATACTTCCCCAGTTAGACGTTTAACATACATGGAATACGAAGAATATACAAATTGCATCACGTTTCTCAGATATAATAGTATCAGAGAGTGCACTGTCACGGCCTCCATAATATTTTTCTGGAGCGTCGGTTGCACTGGAGATGTTATGTGTACACTTTGTTCGTGACTAATTGTTCACTTCCGTCTGCATCTCTGGCGAATCGGTACAAATCGTTAATGGTAATGGAGGGATAAGGTCTTCATCGGTGTACGCTTATAGGAGGTACAAACTAGCATGATTTCCTTGTGCAATACCGCATTGCACAAGTCGTTTAATGAATGATGGCGGTGTATTTTTTAAGAAAATAGCTGTGTTATTTGTTTATATCGATTTGTTGTAAGTGTATATACCGAGGTTTTCTCATCAGGCATCTCATGTCCAACATCGACGGCATGTCCTCAGTGTTGGTTGAGTTGTCTCTGTTTATTGACAATAAACAGAGACAACCCAACCAACACTGAGGACATGCCGTCGATGTTGGGCATGAGATGCCTGATGCGAAAACCTCAGTATATACACTTACAACAGATAGCACGTGAACTCTGCATACCTCCGTCCACATTTACTTTACTTCGGCACAGGTACTGTAACCTTGGAGGATTGACAAATTGGTATCTAGAAAGTTATTTTTTGCCGCATTATGTCGATTGTTCAGTCTCATTTGGGTGACATATGTGTACAAACTTAGGACATCTGCATTTTTGTTTACGAGCATTATAGTGAAGTCACACATGAGTAATGCATGGTTTATTTGTTTAAAATATTGTGATGTGGTACGTTAAATGTCTTTT
This sequence comes from Schistocerca americana, assembly GCF_021461395.2. NCBI lineage: Eukaryota > Metazoa > Arthropoda > Insecta > Orthoptera > Acrididae > Schistocerca > Schistocerca americana. The sequence goes on along the minus strand of NC_060130.1, from coordinate 650,691,834 downwards.
TCTCTTTTTATTCCCCCTGGGAGTGTTAGCTGAGCAAGACCGACGTCGCCACACAGTTTATCCAGTATTAAACGCACCATGGTTGGGGGAGCTTGTTTCTTATGGGCCCAGAGAAAAACAGAAACGGAGGGGAGTGCTTGGCGCTTACCTGCAAGGCCGACCATGTATTTCTGGCGGCGTGCCAGCACCTGTTTGCGAATGTTCATATGGGCGGGATGGCCCTACCTGAATACGTGTTTTCGTACCAGTGTGTTTCCTACCACCAATCAGGATGGCTGGCTTGGGGGATGATTACACATATATTGTTAAAATACTGCAAATTTCTCTACCAATGCTGGGCGGTCAGCTAGCATAACAGTCGTGGTCCTGGGTCAGTTACGGCCGGACTGAGCACTATGGGACTTAACTTCTAAGGTCATCAGTCCCCTAGAACTTAGAACTACTTAAACCTAACTAACCTAAAGACGTTACACACATCCATGCCCGAGGTAGGATTCGAACCTGCGACCTTAGCGGTCGCGTGGTTCCAGACTGTAGCGCCTAGAACCGCTCGGCCACTCTGGCCAGCTGAGCTCTGCACACATCAGCGCCTGCAGTGGCTGTATATTCTGCAGACAACTCGCTTACCACTTTCAACTCTTAGCAACTCCTGCGGCTGGCAGCGGCGGTAAATACCTTACCTACATGTGGCATGGATATATGTAAATTTCGGAGTTTTACTGTAGTGTCATAATTTTTTTAAATATTTGCGCAGTATATTGCGACCTCATTCTACCAATAGGAGAACGTGCTAGTTTTAACAACGCCCCTATGACATCACACACACTGTTAATATCAGAATGATGCAGCTAGAGTTTGTTTATATGTAGCATAGTAATATTTCTTTAACATTAATAGCCATTGAAAAGTGAATGTGATGTTTAATAATGTGTCGCAGGAATTTGTAATAAGAGAATAAACATATACATACAGAATATGGATAATAAGGAGAAATACAGAATAATAAAGAATATGGAAATATGCGAAACAACGGGAAAATATGGAAAATATCTAATAATACAAAAAATACCTAAAATAGTAAAACTCTGGAAAAGTATGAAAAAATGGAAAATGAGAACACGTATCTCCCTGGGGTTGGTAGTGGTCTCTACTGAATCTGCGAATGACGTCACTCGCTTAATTGTAATACATTTAGTTTGTTATTGACATATACCCACACATGAGTCATCTCCACAGGCCTCAAATGACGAGACTTACGTAACTGGGATAAATGAAATTTATTATTACTTCTGACAAACAACAACACCATGGCCCCAAAAGCACCTTACAGTCCTCTCCCTACGGTGCACAGCTTTGGAATGGCGCACACACACAACTGTTGTAATAAAAGGGGTATGTGCTTACGAAGCTTTAATCACATTGGCCCATGGTGGGGGACGGAGAGGGGAGAGATGACTTTAAATGTACCACATACATGTGTGTGGGCAAGAGTCCTAGAATATCTTATCTAAATCAGTAATAACGAGTTCGACTCTTAGCTACACATGTGGCTGGAAGTGGCGGTGCATACCTTATTTACATGTGGCATGGATATCTGTAAACCTCAGAATTTTGGTATAATGTCATGTATTTTGTAAATATTTCCTCAGTATATTACGACATTATCATTTTTACCAATAGGAGAACATGTTCGTTTTGAAGGGACACGCCCCTGAACGGGCTGCATTTTTAGCATTATCTTCAATCTCATAGTGCAACTGATCTATAAATGAGAGAGAGCTCAAAATTCTTACACACAGTTAGGGTCATTATCAAAATCATTTCCCAAAAAATCTTTGCGATATTTATTATTTCGTACTGACAACAATATTTATAACAGTATCAAAAACGGAACACTATGTCACTGCGGTACCACTTTCTTTGGAACCACTGACTGCGCAGCTTGGAAAAAGTCAGAGTACAGACAACATTCACATAAGTGTTTTATACCTCCACTTTCCTTCCCTGATGCTGATCTGTGAAAAAGACTAGTAATGTATTTTACTACAACAAAAATATTTTAAAAATGTAGCTCAAATATCACCGATATCATCATCATCATGTTGTAAATTTTTCAGGAAATAGTAGGCAAGGGAGGTAGAGGAGGTCATTCTAAATATCTGTACCAATTTTTGTGAGTTTAACTTCAGTCATTTAGGAGAAAAGTGTACCTGAATGATGAAAATTCAAGTTTTCGCTACATCGCAAAAAAGTACAGATTTAATAACTTACGGCTATACTAGTTTAGAACATTCCAGCTGCATACTCCAGTTGTCCTCTTGTTTCCTTATCCCCCATACTCTCTCTTCATTCTTTTCTTTATCCTTGACTCCTTGGTAGCAGCTTCTTCAGCTGTCTCTGCTACGGTTACCCGCCGCTTATCAATAGCAGTTAGAACTGAAGCCATATTCCTTCCCATCTGGATGTTCAATTTCTTCATAACATTGGTCCTTGAAATTGCACCATCATTGAATGTTATTATTGCATCCAGTACACCAATCTTCAGCACTGTCAGCCCAACAAATACAGTTTTGGGTATTCTCTTTCATATACAGCTGTTGAAGCTTTCATCCGCATACATTTCCTAAGAAGTTTTTTTTATTTGCCAGATGCCTCCATATAGGCCTCATTGCCTCCATTACAGCAAGTGGTAAAGAATGCTTGGGGATATATTGTATGCCTGTAGCACTGCTCAACTAGTACTTGCACCACGAATCTTCCTCTTTTGGACACAAACCATGCTGTGGGGTTTCATCTGTTGACACTCTGTGAAACCATGTTGCCCAAACAGCTAGTCTCATACTCACCAAATCTCCTACATTACTCCTTGTTGCTAGTCCATAATACACTCCTGGAAATTGAAATAAGAACACCGTGAATTCATTGTCCCAGGAAGGGGAAACTTTATTGACACATTCCTGGGGTCAGATACATCACATGATCACACTGGAAGAACCACAGGCACATAGACACAGGCAACAGAGCTTGCACAATGTCGGCACTAGTACAGTGTATATCCACCTTTCGCAGCAATGCAGGCTGCTATTCTCCCATGGAGACGATCGTAGAGATGCTGGATGTAGTCCTGTGGAACGGCTTGCCATGTCATTTCCACCTGGCGCCTCAGTTGGACCAGCGTTCGTGCTGGACGTGCAGACCGCGTGAGACGACGCTTCATCCAGTCCCAAACATGCTCAATGGGGGACAGATCCGGAGATCTTGCTGGCCAGGGTAGTTGACTTACACCTTCTAGAGCACGTTGGGTGGCACGGGATACATGCGGACGTGCATTGTCTTGTTGGAACAGCAAGTTCCCTTGCCGGTCTAGGAATGGTAGAACGATGGGTTCGATGACGGTTTGGATGTACCGTGCACTATTCAGTGTCCCCTCGACGATCACCAGTGGTGTACGGCCAGTGTTGGAGATCGCTCCCCACACCATGATGCCGGGTGTTGGCCCTGTGTGCCTCGGTCGTATGCAGTCCTGATTGTGGCGCTCACCTGCACGGCGCCAAACACGCATACGACCATCATTGGTACCAAGGCAGAAGCGACTCTCATCGCTGAAGACGACACGTCTCCATTCGTCCCTCCATTCACGCCTGTCGCGACACCACTGGAGGCGGGCTGCACGATGTTGGGGCGTGAGCGGAAGACGGCCTAACGGTGTGCGGGACCGTAGCCCAGCTTCATGGAGACGGTTGCGAATGGTCCTCGCCGATACCCCAGGAGCAACAGTGTCCCAAATTTGCTGGGAAGTGGCGGTGCGGTCCCCTACGGCACTGCGTAGGATCCTACGGTCTTGGCGTGCATCCGTGCGTCGCTGCGGTCCGGTCCCAGGTCGACGGGCACGTGCACCTTCCGCCGACAACATCGATGTACTGTGGAGACCTCACGCCCCACGTGTTGAGCAATTCGGCGGTACGTCCACCCGGCCTCCCGCATGCCCACTATACGCCCTCGCTCAAAGTCCGTCAACTGCACATACGGTTCACGTCCACGCTGTCGCGGCATGCTACCAGTGTTAAAGACTGCGATGGAGCTCCGTATGCCACGGCAAACTGGTTGACACTGACGGCGGCGGTGCACAAATGCTGCGCAGCTAGCGCCATTCGACGGCCAACACCGCGGTTCCTGGTGTGTCCGCTGTGCCGTGCGTGTGATCATTGCTTGTACAGCCCTCTCGCAGTGTCCGGAGCAAGTATGGTGGGTGTGACACACCGGTGTCAATGTGTTCTTTTTTCCATTTCCAGGAGTGTATTAAGTCAAAGAATCAATTTCACTTTTTGTAAGATGACCTGGACCACCTGTATGTTTTCCGTCTGACAGTTTTTCCACCGAAGTCTTTACATAATTTTCGCAGCCGAGCTCCCATTCTTTTTTGTTCATGCCCAACACATTCAAGCTTTTCTATCACAGTGTCCCCATATGGTATGTCACAAACAACCGTAGTGTGGCCTTTACAGTCTCCATCCACAAGGTAGCCTTCATATCTCACACCATGACTGACCTCTCATCTTCTAACAATGTTTAGAGCTCCTTTCGTTTCCATGTTTACACTTGTGCCATCAAAGTTCTTTACACAAACATGGGTGCCAATAATTTACTTGAACAACCCTGGCAGTCCTTTGTTAGACATTGATAATGCAGTATCTTACCTGTTTCAATAAATGTTGCAGTTACAACCCCATTCAGAGAAATATGACCTTCTGCTAAGATCCATCAAATGCTGCAACAATGCCTGTATTCTCAGACAAGGCTACTGCTTCTTCTGCTGCTCTTTCCACTGAATGTTCACTTACACCACATAAAGCATTATGTATTTATTTATTGTATCTGTCAAACCTCCGTGGAAGTGGAGGCAAATCCATCACTACACAAAAAGTCTGGGCAGCTCTCCTTCCCCTTCCAGTACATCGTATTGCGTAAGCAAGCTGAATATTTACACTGTAATATCGACTATCAGTTACTGGCGATGTCACAGTATCACTGTGCATCTTACACGAGTTTCAGTCAATCACTAACCGACTTGAAAGACCCTCCCTTGCTGAAATGCCTTCATAGTCGTCAATGCTATCTTCACAATTGCAGTACTTACATTTCACAGCATTCTTGACAGCATATTTAGATTCACAATAACATTTCCGTCGTTATTTCTGCTCACAATACTACTAGGCTTGTTCTCATTACATTCAGAAAGCGAAAGTTTACGTCTAGAAGCACTGCCTGTAGACATAGTTCTCGCGGGGAATTTTGAAGGAACTAAAGTGTATTACTCGGTTGTGTTTGGAACTGGTTGCCACGAAACTTTCGTTTGGGGCTAAATTTTACTCTCGGCATTTGTAGCACAGGAAATACCCACACAGAAACAAAACAAACAATAACTACAAAACTGCGTATGAAATTTCGAAATCATATATTCTCTGATATTTACATTCGAACCATAGCCTTTTGGGCATGCCTGCACTATGGTTCCGGGAGTCCGTGTCTTCTAGAATACACCTGTGTTAACGATCCGTAACTAACGACGGGGAAAACGGAAGAACAAAGTAATGCATCTCGTATTCTGACACACTTCAAACTGACAGATGGGTGTGGCCCCTCTGCAACATTACGTTCAACCTCAATTTTAGAACGAACGGAAAATAATATCCATTTCATACATTTTTGAAAACAGCATGGAATGCTCTTTTCCATAGACCAAGAAAATGTTTTTTCAAATTTTTGGTCATTTTTACGAGAATGTCCCCTAAACAAAGATCCTGTGACATTACACATACTTTTAATGTAAGAATGACTTAGCGAGAGTTTGTTTATGTATAGATCAGTGATATTTTCTAAAACTAAGACTTGGTAGCAGTGTATTTGTTGTTGAATAATGCGTTGCAGAAAACTAGTCAGACAAATATTTTTATATTTTTACATATAGACGATGGAAAATATGTAGAAATATGGAATAATACATAAAAATTGGCAAAATTATGCAAAAAGAAGCAAAATACGAAAAATATCAGAAAAATACCGAAAAATACGATGAAATGGGAAATATGAAAAGTACGAAAAATGATAAATGTGAACAATATCGAAAAAATGTAAAGTAGGAGTACTTACATGCCTGTCTGTGGATAGTGGTCCGTCTCTGCTGACACCTTGAACGACAAAATTTGCGTTATTGCAATAAAGATTAAATTTAATTTGTTATTAAGAAATACCTGCACAGTGGTACTGTCCACAGACCTCACATGATAAAACTTACATACTCGTAATAACTTTAATTTATTGTTATTTATAACAAATACGAACACCGTTACTCCTAACAAAGCTGACAGTCCTCTCCTTACGGCGTTGCGCTTAAATGATGCATCCCATGGAACTTATATGGAAGTGAAAGGAGAGGAGGAGTTGTGCTTTAATTACATTGGTCCAAGGGGGGGGGGGGGGGGCAGGGGAAGTGGAATGGGTAACATTGAATGTACCACATACATGTGTGTGGGCAGAATTCCCAGAAGTCCTTATCTAAACCAAGTATTAACTAATCATCTTGTGGTGCAGTTCTTCTTGTTGTCTCCGTGCTTGCTAAGAAAATGGGATGAGAAGTTCCGCCTTATGCAAGACACCTTTTTTCTTTTGTTTCACCCATACATGTTTCAGCACTTTTGTGTTATCGTCAGTGGGTTCTATTTTTATTAAAGTATTAAATTATTAAAGTATTAAAGTAAATATTAATTTATTAAGTATTAACTGGTTCTTGGCCTGAAGTGGCAGTAACCCCAAGGACGTGGATGGAAGGGGAGAGGAATGGGGGGGGGGGGGGGAGGTGAGTTATAAATAACTTACACAGCTGTATAACCTGACACCAAAACTCTGTCAGGTGAGTGGGTTGGCTGGGGATGTGGCGTTGGGGAAAGGTGTGTCCCTGAGTGTACCTCACACAATTACCTCCGTTTTATTGTGATAACCCCTCACAAGGTTAAGTGTAATCTGATACTGGGACACTTTCTTATGAAGTCCTTATATTACCACTGACGTTGAGATAAGTCGTTGTGTGTCCAAAGTGGTACTTCATATCTACTAATGATTACGCTGAAGACACCACTTTTTATTATGGTCCTCTGTACACGGCTCTTAAATGGATGTATGATCACCATGGGCACAGCACATGCCCTGAAACATGCTTCCATCCTTGTTACGACTTCAGTATGGAGTTCTTGTAGTAGGGCATTCCATTCTCCCATCAGCGCAGTTGACGACTGCTGGATGATCGTTGGTGCATGTGGTCATGCTGCAATACGTCTCTCCAAAGCATTCCACACTTGCTGCATGAGAATGGGTAGCCCAGTGCATTAACCAAATATCCCCTTATTCTAAGTGCTCCTTCACCAGCACTGTTCGGTGTTGTCACGCATTATCATCCAGAAATTGAAGTCAGGGCCGAATGCACCCCTGAAAAAACGCTCATGGAGGAAAAGTACAGTGTCACATTTACGTTGCCCGCCGAATGCACCGTGTTCAAAAATTTGAAGGTCAGTACACCCATGCATTGTTATGTCTTCACATACCATCACACCTGTACCACCAAGGCATCAAATTCGACAATGTTACTGAGTGCATTACGTGTCACCGCCTCTCCCCATATAAGGGTACGTAATGCACTCAGGAATACTGTGGAACATGATCCGTGTGATGGTCCAGGTGCTGTGGGCATAATGTAGCATGGGCGTAACGTACTGACCTCCAAATCAATGAACGCGGCACACTCACCGGTCAACGTTATTGCAGTACAGCACTCCTTCCCCTTATGCGTATCTTCAGGGGTGTATTCGTCCCTGACTTCATTTTTATAGATGGCAATGCGCGACCGCATCAGATTGCCCAGGTGGAGAAGCTCTTGGAACGAGAGATATTCAGCGAATGGACTGGCTTTCTCATTCCTCCACTTAAATCAGATCGAGATTGTGAGGGACTCGTTGTGAAGAAGTTTCGCAGCACGTCCATATGCAGTTGTGAACCGCGCTGGTGGAGAAATGGAACATCCTATCACAAAACTCCTTATCAACTCTGTGGCCAGATGGGAATAGGATGCAGAGCGAACACTGCCGTCCGTGGTGATCACACATCCCAATAAGAACGATGTCCCACCTTTTATAATATTCAAGTGACCATCATAAATTGCGGTGACTTCAGTGTAATTAATGCCTTTGACTGAAAGTGTCATTTCTGCTCGTCTCATTGCGTACTTTCTCAGTTACCTTGTGTACTAGACCGTTGCAGGTCTTTCTCTGTATGGTCCAGCTTTCATCGCTGTATGTAACTTAGTAGGGACACATCATGACAAAGATAATTTCGTCTTTAAGTTTAGCAGACTAGTAGAGTTTAAACACTTTACTAAATGATGCAGCCTACTGCTTTCGGTAAGTGGCCTCATTAACAGTCGCGCCCCAACTGGACTACGGCACGCAAAGCGGCGTAATGATGTAACCGTACATCTGCGTTTAAACTCGATGAGCCCGCCGATGCTTTAAATTTAGTCTTCTGTTCGACAATTTTAATACAGTAAGTTATTGCTTCACTAATTGTCTCCGGCGAATCAACGGTTTTACTCTATTGTTATCATTAGCGACTGTTTAAAATTAATACTAGAGTTAAAGGAAGGAAGATTAGGGTTTAATATCCCATCGATCTTGATGATATTAGGGCGGACCACATGATCTGATATAACAAGTGTGAGAAAATAAATTGACAGAGAGCATTTCAAAGTAACCATCCCCAACTTAAACGTGGATATCCCAACGAAGATTTGAACCCTAGTCACCCTGAATGAGACCCAAATGCCTTATTTTAATTTTGTTTATCACAATCAGTGTTTCTGGAAAGCTTATAGTTGTCAGCCATGGTTTACTTATACTTTCGTGCTTGGCAAAACGCGTTTCGAAACTTTATCATCATTTTCAAGTGCATTTGTTTACATTCTTTTTGTGATGTTTGACTGTGTGATTGCCACTCTTGCTCTGTTTTGTCTTCTTGATGTTATACTGCAATCGGAAATTTGGACAAATGAATCTTGGGGTGATTTTATGTACTATTTATTTTGTTTTTACACTTAGAAGTATTGTGCCTCCTCCATTACACAGAATATCACACTCTCGCAAATCACTTACACTATTTGTTTTTGTGATCTAAGTGTGCTACTGACACATTACGATATGGTTTCACAAAGAGTTTTTATCCACTCATTTTGATGATTACTTTATATGCATAAAGTTGCCAATTATAAAATTAATTTCATCGTTATTGACTGTTGAACTATCGATTATGTTTCTATTTTGTTGCAGGTGGTGAGTAAAGTCTATGGGGTAATGTACTTATTTGTGGAAGGTACTACTGTTATATGTAGGAGAAATATTTTTAAAAAACTAACTGATTCACTGTCTTGTTTGTCGTTGAGAATTTTCTCTCCTTGCTTTTGTGGTGTACAGAAATTTCCAGCTCCACCATTAAATCCATTGGAATGGAGGAGAATACTTATAAGTAGAAAAACAGAAATACTATGTCTAACATTATCATATAGAAAACATTCCTAGATTCATTTGTCCCATTTTCAGACTGCAGTATAACCTCAAAAAGACAACAATTCAAGAGACACAGAGAGTCAGACATGCTAAAATCACAGAAAATCTATGTGTTAATCAACGCCCTTGAAAATGAGAATAAATTTCATTGCGCTAAGCATAAAGAAATAAGTAATTGGTGCAATTTTTATTATTTAAGTCATAAATGTCTTTCCACGGCGCCACCTCGCTCCGCAAGGTGTAAGCTATAGACAAGTGTTCTTGGCGCCGTCTTAAGAACCTTCTCGTTTCATACGCTGACGTAGGGAAATATGCGCAGATGAGAGTCTGCTTCTTCATTCCCCGACTGAAAGATTCATTAGTAGATAGGTACTAACAGGTAAATTTGTTCCACAACTGCAGAAAGGTCGTGGTGCTAATGCAATGTTTCATTCTCCTCGTGATCACGTAATATAACTGTGTACTACTTACGCCCTACCGACAAAGTTAATACAGATCATTTAGAAATATGTCGATCGGAAACGTCGAACCCCCTTATTCCATAATGTGTTTTCCGCTAGTGTGACGTTAATTGTATTGCTTAGTCTCTTCTTTGCCGTAGCCATTCAGATAAATATAATTCTGTCTCACTTCCACGTCATAACTCGCGTGTATGTCTTCTTAGCACAAATTTCTAGCGCCAGTAGCATCAATTTTACCTCATATTTTGGGGAGCTCACGTCCCTCGACTTTTCTTTGTCCTAACAGCCTTCGTTCTCTTGTGTTTGTTTCTGAACATGCTCTGTGCACAATCACATAGAAGTATACTTGTCATTAAACGGACGGTCCATGTGGTTCCGATGGTAACAAATCCTCGATGTGCTGACACCGCACATTGCTGGAATTGACTAATACTGTCTATTCAAGTTCTATATAATGGAAATAATGCAGTAAATGAAGCAGGCAAAAAGGAATACAAACGTCTCAAAAATGAGATCGACAGGAAGTGCAAAATGGCTAAGCAGGGATGGCTAGAGGACAAATGTAAGGATGTAGAGGCTTGTCTCACTAGGGGTAAGATAGATACTGCCTACAGGAAAATTAAAGAGACCTTTGGAGAGAAGAGAACCACTTGTATGAATATCAAGAGCACAGATGGCAACCCAGTTCTAAGCAAAGAAAGGAAGGCAGAAATGTGGAAGGAGTAAATAGAGGGTTTATACAAGGGCGATGTACTTGAAGACAATATTATGGAAATGGAAGAGGATGTAGATGAAGACGAAATGGGAGATAAGATACTGCGTGAACAGTTTCACAGAGCACTGAAAGACCTGAGTCGAAACAAGGCCCTGGGAGTAGACAACATTCGATTAGAACTACTGATGGCCTTGGGAGAGCCAGTCATGACAAAACTCTACCATCTAGTGAACAAGATGTATGAGACAGGCGAAATACCCTCAGACTTCAAGAAGAATATAATAATTCCAATCCCAAAGAAAGCAGGTGTTGACAGATGTGAAAATTACCGAACTATCAGTTTAATAAGTCACAGCTGCAAAAGACTAATGCGAATTCTTTACAGAAGAATGGAAAACCTGGTAGAAGCAGACCTCGGGGAAGATCAGTTTGGATTCCGTAGAAATGTTGGAACACGTGAGGCAATACTAACCTTACGACTTATCTTAGAAGAAAGATTAAGAAAAGGCAAACCTACGTTTCTAGCATTTGTAGACTTAGAGAAAGCTTTTGACAATGTTAACTGGAATACTCTCTTTCAAATTCTGAAGGTGGCAGGGGTAAAATACAGGGAGCGAAAGGCTATTTACAATTTGTACAGAAACCAGATGGCAGTTATAAGAGTCGAGGGGCACGAAAGGGAAGCAGTGGTTGGGAAAGGAGTGAGACAGGGTTGTAGCCTATCCCCGATGTTATTCAATCTGTATATTGAGCAAGCAGTAAAGGAAACAAAAGAAAAATTCGGAGTAGGTATTAAAATTCATGGAGAAGAAGTAAAAACTTTGAGGTTCGCCGATGACATTGTAATTCTGTCAGAGACAGCAAAGGACTTGGAAGAGCAGTTGAACGGAATGGACAGTGTCTTGAAAGGAGGATATAAGATGAACATCAACAAAAGCAAAACGAGGATAATGGAATGTAGTCAAGTTAAATCGGGTGATGCTGAGGGAATTACATTAGGAAATGAGGCACTTAAAGTAGTAAAGGGGCTTTGCTATTTAGGGAGTAAAATAACTGATGATGGTCGAAGTAGAGAGGATATAAAATGTAGACTGGCAATGGCAAGGAAATCGTTTCTGAAGAAAAGAAATTTGTTAACTTCGAGGATAGATTTAAGTGTCAGGAAGCCGTTTCTGAAAGTATTTGTATGGAGTGTAGCCATGTATGGAAGTGAAACATGGACGATAACTAGTTTGGACAAGAAGAGAATAGAAGCTTTCGAAATGTGGTGCTACAGAAGAATGCTGATGATAAGGTGGGTAGATCACGTAACTAATGAGGAGGTATTGAATAGGATTGGGGAGAAGAGAAGTTTGTGGCACAACTTGACTAGAAGAAGGGATCGGTTGGTAGGACATGTTTTGAGGCATCAAGGGATCACAAATTTAGCATTGGAGGGCAGCGTGGAGGGTAAAAATCGTAGAGGGAGACCAAGAGATGAATACACTAAGCAGACTCAGAAGGATGTAGGTTGCAGTAGGTACTGGGAGATGAAGAAGCTTGTACAGGATAGAGTTGCATGGAGAGCTGCATCAAACCAGTCTCAGGACTGAAGACCACAACAACATAACGGAAATGTATAAGGAGTAGTCAGATGAAAACTATACAGATGGAAAAAAGTTATTTCAAAAGTAATCGTCATAACTGTTCATACATTCACCCCACTGTCAGACAAGATGGTCAGTTCCTTCATGGAAAATGTTTGCGGTTGCCTACGGAAGCATGATAGCACCCAGGCGTGAACCTCTTCGTTTGCACCATATCGACGTACACGAATGGCTTCCTTCGGGGCTCTAAAAATATGGAAATCGCATTGGGAGCGTTCGGGACTCTATGGAGCATGCGTAAGCGCTTCCGAGAGAAAATTCTGCAAAGAAGTTGAAACAACCTCGGCAACAGGTGGGGAGGTATTATTCTGGAACAGAATGATACCTTTCGTCAACGTTCCTGAGTATTTGGACTTCACGTCGCACCAAATTTTTTTCTGTGTCCATGTACCTCAGTGCATTAACTGTCGCACTGTGTTTGAGAAAGTCAAAGAGCAGCGGGCCGTTGCAGTCAGTGCAAAAGTCCATCATGACTTTCCCGGAGTTGGTGTGCCTTTTTTTCGACTACTCTACAGAAGTTTCGCCGGGAAGCCCTTAAAATTGCTCCATACAGTCCAGTCTCCCGTTGATTGTCTTCGGATGAAGAGGTGCACCCCTAGGTACAATCATGTTTCCGTAAGAAACCGTAAACATTTTTCCATGTCGGCTCTGACCGTCTTGTCTCACAGTACGATAAATGACTTAACAGTTATGGTATTTACTTTTCAAATAATGAAAGGCTCTCTTACTTTTTTCATCTGTCTCTTTCTCATTTCATTGCCCGTTATTCAATGTTCGGAGCGCATTGTGCCAGTGTCTTTATTGTATTTACAAATTTGCCGAGTATTTGCTATGACTAAATCGTCTGCGTATCCTTGGCAAAAGTAACCTTTAACTTTTAGATTTTTAACGCGCCCATTCACCATTAGGTTCCAGAGTAGTACGGATAAATGGCTTTGCCTTTCCTCTACTCAGCATGGTCTTAATCAATCTACATATCATAATCTCAGTCCAATGCTCTTCTGCAGCTCTAACCATGGTTCGCAACGAACTAATGGAGAGCTGTTGTACATGATTTCCCTGGTTGATATGCACTATGTGATCAAAGTTATCTGGACACCTGGCCGAACATGACTTTAAAGTTCGTGGCGCCCTCCATTGGTAATGCTGGAATTCAGTGTGGTGTTGGCCCACCCTTAGCCTTGATAACAGCTTCCACTCTCGCAGGCATACCTTCAGTCAGGTGCTGGAAGGGTTCTTGGGGAATGGCAGCCCATTCTTCACGGAGTGCTGCACTGAGGAGAGGTATCGATGTTGGTCGGTGAGGCCTGGCACGAAGTCGGCGTTCCAAAACATCTCAAAGGTGTTGTATAGGATTCAGGTCAGGACTACGTGCAGGCCAGTCCATTACAGGGATGTTACTGTCGTGTAACCACGCCGCCATAGGCCGTGCATTATGAACAGGTGCTCGATCGTGTTGAAAGATGCAATCGCCATCCCCGAATTGTTGTTCAACAGTGGGAAGCAAGAAGGTGCTTAAAATATCAATGTAGGTCTGTGCTGTGATAGTGCTACGCAAAACAACTAGGGGTGCAAGCCCCCTCCATGAAAAACACAACTACACCATAACACCACCGCCTCCGAATATACTGCTGGCACTACACACGCTGGCAGATGACGTTCACCGGGCATTCACCATACCCACACCCTGCCACCCGATCGCTACATTGTGTACCGTGATTAGTCACTCGACACAACGTTTTTCCACTGTTAAATCGTCCAATGTTTACGCTCCTTACAACAAGCGAGGCGTCGTTTGGCATTTACCGGCGTGATGTGTGGCTTATAAGCAGTCGCTCGACCATGAAATCCAAGTTTTCTCACCTCCCGCCTAACTGTCATAGTACTTGCAGTGGATTCTGATACAGTTTGGAATTCCTGTGTGATGGTCTAGATAGACGTCTGCCTATTACACATTAGGACCCTCTTCAACTGTCGGCGGTCGCTGTCAGTCACGGCTCCACTCGTCGGGGTTTCGAGTCCACCCTCGGGCGTGTCTGTGTGTGTTGTCCTTAGCGTAAGTTAGTTTAAGTACGATTAAGTATTGTGTAAGCTTAGGGACCGATGACCTCAGAAGTTTGATACCATAAGACTGTACCACAAATTTCCAAAATTTTCTGTCAGTCAACAGACGAGGTCGGGCTATACGCTTTTGTGCTTTACGTGTCCCTCACGTTTCCACTTCACTATCACATCGGAAACAGTGGACCTAGGGATATTTAGGAGTATGGAAATCTTGCTTACGGACGTATGACACAAGTGACACCCAATCACTTGGCCTCCTTCGAACTCCGTGAGTTCCGCGGAGCGCCCCATTCTGCTCTCTCACGATGTGTAATGACTACACATGTCGCTGATATGGATTACCTGGCAGTAGGTGGCAGCACAATGCACCTAATATGAAAAACGTATGTTTTTGGGGGCGTCCGGATACTAATCACATAGTGTACGTGTTGGATTTCATGTTTAGGAGCCTGTTAACCTCTTAATCCTAACGAACATGTTAAACGATTTCCTATTGTTTTCACGAGTGTTGCAGACAGATTCGTCTCATGTCCTTAGCTTTGGTACGATCAATTCTCTCATAGAATAAAAAAACCTTCACTCTTCTGCAAACAATTGGAATGACTTCTGTAGCTATGTTAACTCCAAATATTTTCCATAGGAGTCTGAGTAAGCCTTCTTCTGCTAGTAGAAGCAGAGTCAAAAAGATTTAGTCTGGATCTGTGTCCTGAAGAGTTGAAAATTTCTCACCACCCACTAAGTTTCCTTCAAATCCATTCATTCTTTGGTATATTCCCAGCTCTCCCGTTGATTATCCGCAAAAAGGTACCACCCAGGGGGCAGAATTTTGGTCTGAATAATCTGCTAGGGTGTACTTGGGAAGTGAGCCTACTGGATTTGTTTTTATTCTTTTGAGGATTTTATAAAATCTGGTCCTGGCAGCTGTAGCCTTCGTACAGAACACCTTCCAGAATGATTATTTCGCTTGCGTAAATGCAAGATTGTATTTAGCAGGGGTCTCCCATGTGTTGCTCACTGTCCTTTCCCCCTTGCAAAGTTGAACAATCTTTTAAATCCTTCCTTTGCAATTTAAGATCGTTGTTACAGCAAGGTACAATCCTGTTTGTGGGCTTCTTGGTGATTGGACAGTTTTCTAAGTGCGAAGTCATGATGTCAGACGTTACTTCATCTGCCATTTCCTCTAAGTATACTGGATTTATTGTCGACGCTTTAACTCCAGATAAACATAAGTTTAGGCCCTTCCTGTATGAGTCCCAGTCTGTTTTCCATGGATTCCTATTGTCCATGGTCTGTTTAATACCAATTTCCACCTCAACATGTGGTCAGGTAAGAATGGTTCGAATACCATGTAGCATTCTTTGATGCAACTACACATGAAGATGGGCTGAAAATATATGTCAATTGCATCTTCCCTTCCTCTATCACTGGAGGGAGTATCTTACCCCTGTTCGAGATCTGTAGGATGCTCATCAATAGGTATGAAAGTAGGTAGTCACCGCTGCTGTTTTTGTTACTGCTTCCCCACCCTACGATACGTACATTGGCATCACAGCCAGTCATCAGTTGTTACTTTCAGTTTCAAGCAGCTGTCTGCCAGTCTCCTAACTTCCTGGTATGGAGGGACAGTCTTCGTATGAAAAGTATACTGAGGCCGACATCAATTCTCTCGTACTGTCTTCCTCACTCTTCATTATTGTAATGGCCACGGGGTCCCTGGAACAGAAGTATTTCATCGGCATGAACGAAATTCCGTTTTTAATATAAATGCATTCTCCGTTTTTTTTTAGATTCCTTGGATTAATCGACTTACCTACAGTTCCTTCGATGCCAGATAAGCCCCATTTAGGTATCTTAGATCAGGGTGATGTCCACCTCTTGCGATCCCAGGAGGCGACGAAAGGTGGCAGTTGCTCCCTTACTGTTCTGCAGCTTCATCTGTAACACGTCCAGCCACCAACTAGCCGCCATTATTGCCTGTGATGTTCTTGATCATCCTCGCAGTAACCTGCGAGGAGCACGACTACAGTTTTATGTCTTAAACACGCATTGAATTGAAGCATCTTTCTCCAACTTTCATCCGCAGGGTTTGGCCATCAGTTCCAGACTTCAAGTTAATGATCCTCCAGTCCCCTGTCG
Organism: Schistocerca americana; assembly: GCF_021461395.2. Taxonomy (NCBI): domain Eukaryota; kingdom Metazoa; phylum Arthropoda; class Insecta; order Orthoptera; family Acrididae; genus Schistocerca; species Schistocerca americana. Next base: position 650,675,204 of record NC_060130.1, on the reverse strand, counting down.
AGACTTTTCGGTGCTGAATCCTTTCTTTCTTTAACAGAATTTTTTGAGGAACATCCGTAGGTAGTTTAGATACCCAGACTGATATCTTAGCGGTCTTGGATAGTTCCACTGCTGTATTGACCAGCTGCTTCGCCTCATCCCACAATCCCACGGAGATATATTGGGTACCACATCCTTCAGCTGATCCACTGTCCCCATACCCTACAGGCAAAAATCAGGGAAATCGTATCCAAATAGCCACTCCTATAACTGGACATTGATTTTCGTCTTTCCCAATTTTTGCAAAGAGAGCTATTTGAAATAGTTCTCCTACTGCGAGGTATTGCTAACAGGCTCGTCCACTGTCCTTCTATTCCTGTCTCAGAAGTAGAATGGGGCCTCAGGGAGGTTGTCTGGTATCCCTGAGGCTCAGTTTATTACACATCATTCGGTGTGCCATGCACACATCGGCACGATCTATATTGACTACATCATTGGTTCAGGAAACTGACAGCTCCTAAAATACTCATTGCAATGTTGACTAAGTACAGAACTAACATACTGAACAGCCAAAGAAACTGGCTCACTTGCCTAATGTCGTGTGGGGCTCCCGCGACCACGCATAAGTGACGCAAAACGACGTGACATGGACTCGACTAATGTCTGATACAGTTCTGGAGGGAATTGACACTATGAATTCTGCAGGGCTGTCCATAAATCCGTAAGAGCGAGAGGAGGTGGAGATTTCTTCGGAACAGCACGTAGCAAGGCATCCCAGATATGCTCAATAATGTTCATGTCTGGGGAGTTTGGCGGCCAGCTGAACTGTTTAAACTCAAAAGAGTGTTCCTGGAGCCACTCTGTAGCAATTCTGAACGTGTAGGGTGTCGTATTGGCCTGCTGAAATTGCCCAAGTTCGTTGGACATGAATAGATGCAGGTGATCAGACAGGATGCTTACTTACGTGTCATCTGTCAGTCGTATTTAGACGTACCAGGGGCTCCATTTCACTCCAACTGCACACGTCCCACACCACTACAAAGCCTCCACCAGCTTGAACAGTCCCCTGCTGACATGCAGTGTACGTGGACTTATGAAGTTGTCTCCACACCCGTACACGTCCATCTGCTTGACAAAATTTTAAACTAGGCTCGTCGACGAGGCAACACGTTTCCGGTCATCAACAGTCCAATGTCGGTGTTGACGGGTCCAGGCGAGACGTAAAGCTTTGTGTCGTGCATTCATCAAGGGTACGCGAGTGGGCCTTCGGCTCTGAAAGCCCATATCGACGATGTTTCGTTGAATGGTTCCCAGGCTGACACTTGTTGATGGCCCAGCTTTGAAATTCGCAGCAATTAGCGGAAGGGTTACACTTTGAACGATACTCTTCAGTCGTCGTTGGTCCCGTTCTTGCAGGTTCTTTTTCCGGTTGCAGCGATGTCGGAGATTTGATGTTTTATCGGATTCCCGATACAGTACACTCGTGAACTGGTCCTATGGGAAAATCCTCACTTCATCGCTACCTCGGCGATGCTGTGTCCCATCGCTCGTGGCCCGACTATAAAACCACGTTCAAACACACTTAAATCTTGATAACCTGCTATTTTAGCAACAGTAACCGATCTAACAACTGCCCCAGACACTCGTTGTCTTACATAGGCGTTGTCAACCGCAGCGCCGTATTCTGCCTATTCACACATCTTTGTATTTGATTACACATGCCTATACCCGTTTCTTTGGCGCTTCAGGGTATATGGTGCGCTGATCTTCGTAATACTATTTGATATTCCATCATACCCTTGAAAATATCTACACTTTAGTGATTTAATAACTGGTTCGTTTTCTTCTTTGCATGCTTTCTGTACCTTCATGTGATATAACTGTCACGGAATACCGTCTTTGATCAGTAGCAATAAAATTTTAACGAAACTTGCAAACTATTCACAGGAAGTGATTATTCAATATTTTCCAGAGCCAGTGGATCAGTAACAGTTTTATTCTCACATAAGAAGGGTGATAGAAGTATGTCGAATTCAGAATGCTCTGTTTCAAATTGTTCTCCTGGAAGTGTTCGACATACAAATTCGCTACCAATTCTGAGAGACGACACCTCATGGTCACGCCGTTCGTCTTTTATCTGTTAGTAAAGTTACGAGTCAAACATCGATTAAGATGGGCAAAACGAGAACAGACTTGTTAACGAGGCTCCAAGTTTTGACACGATAAATTTCATAGACATTTTGATTAGAATCCTACGAAAAGGGACTCCAAACGAAAAGTTAAGATTCCCACTGGAAGATATTCTCGAACTGGTGGCACAGAGTGTCCCAAGTTTCGTGTATGGTATTACCATTTTCTTGCGCGTGAGTATCGCTGTGCTGTCAGTTGTTTAGCCTGCTCATATGTTGGTTCTTCTATCTTACGTACATCAGGTTGCAGCCATATGTTCTCCTCATATATTTTTGAGGAACCATAGAGCTGCAGCGGTGTTGCTGTTTGTGGTCACCGTTTCTTGACGAATTTCCCGTGTTTGGTAGAAGGACATCGAAGAAGCTTGATAGTTTTCCTCTTCATGTAGCTCACTGGATCCTTCGATCCTTCAGTATTTTTTTGTACACCGAGTCGTCGAGCGCCAAGTAGGCCGCAGACGTTCTGCTTGTTTTCTGTGAGTGGGAGCAGCACTATTGCGTTTTCTTCGTCAGTTGGTTGGTTGCTAGATTTGGGGGGGGGGGGGGGGAGAGAGGGGGCTAAAGGACCTAACAACGAGGTCATCAGTCACTCAATCCAACGGCGGTGCACCCAGCAGTTGGGACGTCCACAGAGAAAGTTTTCTGATCTAGTCAGGAGATTCATAACAGTAAAATGAAGAAGGCTAAAAACGTAATGAACATTTTTTTCTACCATCAATCATAAAAGCAAGGCCAAGGAGAGACGCAAGTCACCAGATGGCCATCCATGGGGCTCTGCGAGGGACGGAAAGCGAATTAGAGCTCCTCTAGACAAACATTCATCCAGTTCATTCCACACGACTTGGTATCCAGAGAAAGACAAATGAGCAGCCAGGATGACGGTCAGCGAGAAGATAATGAATAATGGAGACCAAAGGATGGGAAGAGTAGCATCAGTCAGTTTCCTGGAGACTGCTCATTGAATCAGTACGTATTAAAACACGGTCAAGGTAGGTCTGTTTAATGAGACGGAGGACTCTGTTAACGGGTGTCAGCTGTGCTATGAACAAATTACAGTGAATGGCGTTCCTTACTGGCAGGAGACGTAAAAGCATACCCAATCTGATCTACAGTGTTAGAGCTCTTGGTGTAAAAGATCGTAGCACCATGGCACTCTTGAAGAACTGGAAAGAACAGTCACTGAAAGGTCATGGGGGGGGGGGGGGGGGGCAACCGAGAGCTTAGGATGTTGGGAGACATAAATCCTAATCCGTGGCCTGGCTACCGTCCAAGGGGGAGTGCATGAGAAAACAAAGCACAATCCAAGGAGGAAACCATGGGAAAGAGCCCATGCAGAGGCTCGCCAGGTGGCATCTTGGAGCTGGCGTCCAGCAGAGGCTATCAAATGGGAGCTGTACCAAATGCAAAAATTGCCGACATACAATGAATGGGCTGACCAGCGGCCCAACATAGGTCACTATCCCATTAATGGAGAAGAGGAAAAATGACACTCAACACAGATCCCTGTGGGACACCATTCTCTTGGACTCCCTAGAATCTGAGCGAAGTGCTGACTCTAACCCAGAACAGCTGGTGGGATGAAAACTGAAGAACAAAATTCAGTAGCGGGCCTCGAAAGCCCAAGCCATGGAGGGAGAGTAAAACTTGATTACACCGTGTGTCATACGCTTTTCACAGGTAAAAAAAAAAAAACGTCTGTGACAAGGTGTTTGTGTTTTGAGAAAGCTTGTCGGCTTGGTGTTTCCAACCTAAGCAGATGGTAGCTTGTAGATCTTCCCTCCTAGGAACCACAATATTGGTGGAACAAAAGCCCCCTAGATTCTAGAACCCAGCATAACCTGTAGGCAGTCATCCTTTCAGGCACCTTACAGAGTACCATGGTCACGCTAATCTGCTAGTAACTGTCGACAGACGTTAGGTTCTTTGCATGGCTTAAGGATAAGGACAACTATGTCACCCTACCACTGTGATGGGAAGGTGCCTTGTAGCCAAGTACCTTTGAAGACGCTGAAGAGATGTTGCCTTTGGAGAACATTCAGGTGTTGAATCACGGACTGCCCCACGCACCTTTTCAACTATCGATCTAACGATCTCTTCCGATAATCTTGTATCTTCTCTAAGTTGGTCTGTCCAGCGCTGAAGTGGGTAGGAGAATCATTATTTAGGAGGCACAGATTATGGTCGGTGAGGATCTGGTAAATCAGAAGGTCCCTACCAGACGATGTGGTACTCTCCCCCATAGGAGGTAGTGTGCGTTGAAGCCCCCTAGCAGGAGAAACGGGGACGAAAGTTATTGTATTAATGTGGTCAGTTGAAGATAAGTGGCCTGCCTGGAGGTAGGTAAACGTTGAAAATCGTAATCGCTGAGGTCGTTTGCACCCATACCACTATTGCCTCCAAGGAGGAATGAAGGTGAATCTGTTCACCAAAGACATTTATGAACAACACTACAGACACCTCCAGATGTTCTCTCAGGACCAGCAAGCTTCTAACAGAATGAACGATAGCCACGGAGTATTGGACAATGTTCACCAGCGAAGTGTGTTTCTTGTAGAGCAACACAGTTCCGTCAGGCGACAAAGTATCTCCATTACAATTCCACTTATGATTATATGACTGATGGCCAGATTACGCACAAAGGGCCCTCGAGGACCAGTCATGCTGCATTATCACTGCCTGCCACCAATGGAGATCGAACCACATTCAAAAACATCGTCTCAGAATCCGACTGCACATCTGGGGGCCTAGGAGGAGCCTTTTTGGTCTTCTTCTTCTTCTTCTTCTAATGCTTCTTTTTCTTCTTCTTTCCCTTTGTGGTGGGCAAGGTTTGTTCAAGCGGCTATACATATTGAGCTCACAGACAGATGAAGAGTAGAGAGCCCTGGGACCCACATGCTGTGGATTCTTCAGCCATTGTTTGTCATCGGGCCTCTGGGCCTGGGGTTGTTGTGGAGAGGGATCCCAAGAGAGAGCTCTGTCACTGGTAAATGTCAAAGAAGGAGAACGCTTCTCCAGCCTAGTGCAGGAACAATGGGGGAGGAGGGTGGTGGTAGATCTTGTTAGGGGAAGGTTGAGGTTGAGGGAGGGCGGCAATGTTAGCGTAATTAAGCCATATCCACAGGATGTAGGCACTCCTATTTCTTTCGTGCGTCAGTATACAACAGTCGGTCAATAGATTTGTACTCCTGGATATTCTGCTCTTTCTTGAAAACTGGTTAATCTTGTAAACGTGGAGAGATGTTCAATGCAGCTGACACATAAAAGTGGATATCCACAAGGACTACCTTCGTGAAGTGATCGTACACAGTTGCCACATATTTTGTCCAATGTGCAGTGGGATGACATATGCCCAAAGAGTAAATATCACAAGTACATTATAGGTGGAGTGTATGGTTTCACGTCACACCTGAAAACCATAACCTCAATCTTCTGGGAGAACATTCGCTTCAAAAGCTAAGATAAGGCTCCTGTATCTGTACAGTTATGCTTGGGCCCTTATTGTACACATCTGATAAAATGTACGCCACGCCATTGGAGCTCCTCATATGTTTGGACCGTAATATCTCTGTGAAAGATGATTTTTTGGACCATATTCAAAGTCTTGTGTGGACCAATGGTCAGAGGTATGTCACCTGGACTATTAAATACCTGAAGAGCAGTAGATTTGGCAGCAGAGGAATTTTTAATTAATAATGAACTATTTCGCATTTTCTTCAAACTCAACATCCCTAAATTTGACGTCAATGTTTTTGATAAAATGTTTTCCTTGCAGTAAAACAATATCCCCATCAGTCCTAGTACAGCCCTAGTATTGGGTGAAGTATTTTGCTCCCAGACATCTGGCTTGTGCTCGTCCAACTACATAGCCAGGGAATGACAGTTTGGGAAAGGAGTAGCAAGTCAAACCCAACAAGGGGACCATATACAATAGTTAACCATGAAAAGTCGTAGGATGTTGGAAAGGAAGAAAACCAGTGCCACAAACGAAATCAAAGCACAATCGGTACCAAGAAGACCACCCAATAGAAACTCTAAGCCGGAAAGAAGAGTAGTAGGACAGACTTGCAGCGCAGAAAAATAAGTAGCGCTGCAAGGGCTAGGGAAACATGATGGCCAAGCACGCACTCACAAAACAAATGTTAGCACCCTGGAGAGTCATTGTCAATTGTTATGTGCATGAGATTGGTCTCAGGTCCATGTGGTTGTGTATCTAGTGCTTCATTGTTGGACTTCCATTCTTCAAGATCTGTCCTCTAGTGTCCTTTCGTAAAATACTACATACCCGTGGCATTAACATAGCGTGAACTCAGTCCTCTGAGTCAGGAGGAAGTGCCACAGCCATTTCCAAATGAAGCACTAATTTTTCTCCTAGTACAAAATCTAGGTTATGACGTCAGGTGACTGCTAATAAATGCTCGGCTGCCCCACTGGGGTGAGAAGTATCGTAATTAAAAAAGAAGCTTAGGAATTTGTAATTGAATGGCGACAAAATAAGCAGGGATTTCTTAAATATTGGTTAACAATGATTCTAGCGATGTGATTTTCAAAAAATGTCAAGTAACAAGCTCAGGAGTTATCAGACTTCTTAGAAACTAAATAGGAAATTTTCAAAAATGCGCGGACAAGGTATTTAAGAAAACATTGTTCTAACATAACGAAAGAAACTGAAATTACCTACCTATAATTACGCTGCCAAAAATTATGAAACTCTAGAAATATTCGATCCTCTAAAGATTACATAAACTTAGTCAAAAATGATAAGAAAAATGACTGACGTACACTTATTTGCGATACGGAAGAGATTAATAAATAACTTACATAACAGATGTTAAGCTGTTTCTATTTTTTTTTGACATTAGCACTCTTCAGCAGGCGACAATACAAACGCTGTTGTGTGGTAATTTAATATATTCTAATTTTTTTTGGAATTGAGAAGCAATATTACCACTGAATCTTCTTTTGTAATTCAAGTGATAAGCCCAGTTAAGAAAACAAACTACCATAAGAATTACAGATAAGAGAAAACAAGAAGTTCAAGAAAAAATTAAAATTTATTTAGCAAACATCAGAACGATTTCGGCGCTAGAACGTCTGTACAGTACAAAGCTTGTAAAATTGCTATAAATGGTATCGATAGTTCGGACTCCACAGCGTAGGTTGGCACTACGAGAGCGGAAGATCTTCACAGACGACAGCGCCCTCAAGCCGACGCTGTGCAGCTCTACGAGGTCCGCTCCACTTTAGCGCAGTTCATGAAGAGCAGACGGCCGAGAACCATCGCTTTAGTTTAGCTTGCTATTGAGACTTTCTTATCTGGACTTTGGCTGTACACCTGCGTACTCATGTGTACAAAGATACGTATTCAGTCGCATATGCACCAGTAAAAACCTCTTTTACTTTACTTGCAGTACCGACGTGCTTTACCTCACCTGCTCCTACTCGCTTCCTTTCATTCGGCCTCGTCGTCAGATTACAGGAGCAGACCCACGCGCCGCCTTCCAGCCGGAAAATAGGGAATGTATGCACATTAGTGTTTCAGGTAAAAAATAAAAAATTAAATATTTTTATTTTATTAAAGGAATTTTTAAGAGAGGTAGATATTACTAGTAAAGAATGCCAGGAAAGGAAGAATTTTTATGCATTGATTATTGTATTTAAAAACGTTATAGCAATTTTCAACCGGTAACAACAGAAGCATTATATAAACTTCAGATGTAAGAACTAAATATAGCAAAAATTGTTTAAATATTCTTTAATATTTAAATGTAGTATATGATTCTAAAGACAAACAAGATGTTTTGTTCAATGTAAACAACCCTATAGAATATACAAAAATATTTATATTAATATGTGGGCTGTTAGTCCTTACATAAGATATAACGAAGCAGAATAATTTCTTAGACCCACTAACTGATTACAACGCTAAAATCGCACTCAGGAAGTAATGATTTAAATCCATCCACCGCTGGCCACACTGAGGCAGTATTTACGTGTTCTCTAAATCACTTGAGATGAACGCCACAGGAGTGCCCCTGAACGAGCAGCTTCCGATCTCGTCCACCACCCTCTTGTAACTGGGCGGTGTTCTGGTGACCTCGATGTCGACTTTGTTAAACTCTGACCTTCACTCCTATCTTCTATCCGATAACCACCCACCGTGTTTGTGGAATTTAGCGACATCTTTGGCGAAGTGCCACCGAGACGCTCATGAAGACTGAGTAAAAATAAGAGTTACTGATGTTCTCAGCGTTGAAAACGGGCGGTACTCAGTGGCAGTATGTGTTTCTTACATTGGTCGCAACCGATCGAGGTGGCGTAATAGATAGTCCACTAGACTGGTATTAGGGAGGACGGCGTTGCAAATCCCCGTCCTAAAATCCAGATTTAGGTTTTCTGTGATATCACTTAAGGAAAATACGGGTATGGTTCTCTGAAAGGAAACGGCCGATTTTTTGCCTCATCCTTCGATAATCCGAGCTGGTGGTCCTCTATTGGCCACGTGGTCTGTGGAACGCCGAACACAATCCTCCTTTCTCTGTATATACGTCGGGCCTGTTTTTCTCTGGAAAAGAAAGACATTCGTCATGAACACGCAACATTACGTACTTTTAATTAGTTACCGTCGCAGTTTCTAAGTTTTATATTTTATATTAATTTATTTACCTGTATGCTACTAATAAGTACTGTAAGAGACATTTCAATGTCATTAGCACTTAATTGTACAGATTTGTTTCTCATCAGTACGTTTACCTTCAAAAATTTTAATTGCCTACTAGTAGTAAAGAAACAAAACACAAGAACAATTTCGTTGTCTACTAAATTTCGAGTGTGTTTTGATTTTTAATGGTTAATCAAGTAAAATACGTAGGCTGATACTAGAAAAAGCTTGACGCAGAACACATTTCAGTAATATATTTCATGCGGAACAAATGTTTACGCAGCAATACACACTCTTGATGTCAAGCGTAAAAACAGCCTTGTCGTTGCTGATATTTGTTACATGCTGCAATAGGTGCCTACACCGAAGCCTCGTGTTAGGGAATCCGTAAGCGCACTATCATTGCATTCAGACGTGGCTTCAACACTGATGAGCCCGACGCAACGGACGCTGATAGCCGCAAACATTGGCCTAAAGGTCATCGTCTTAGCGCATTGTATTAGTATTTTAACGAAATAACAATGAAAACCTATATGATATTGACTTATGTGGAGCCGGCCCATAAACAGAGGAACGAAGTGTTCTATGTTGCAGAAATAGGGCTAATCTATAGAGACCGATTGCTCCTACTTTTTTTTGTTATGGTTTTAGAGCGCAAAACTGCTACGGTCATTAGTGCCCAGTCTGTGACTTAGGAAAAGGCAGAAATGGGAACGAAACTCAAAATATTGGAGAAACTAAAAATGGAAGGAAAGCTTAAAAAACCACTATAGAAGGGGTTGTCCCTGAAAAGAGCTTCAAATGACTGACGTCATCTCACTGGCACTAATAAATTCGAGAACGCGATCGTCTGAGCACGTGTCATCTGCTAAAATGGAAGATGTATCAGGCGACAGCTGTAGACGGACGCGTAACGGAGTAAAATATGGGCACTCAAGTAAAAGGTGTCTTACCGTCCACAGCTGAGAGCAGTGGGGACGGAGTGGGGGAGGATCACCACTTAAAAGATGTCGATGGCTAAAAAGACAGTGCCCTATCCGGAGTCTAGTTAAAATTACCTCCTCCCGACGACGCGTTCGGGAGGAAGAGGTCCAAGCACAGGAAAGAGCTTTCACGTCCCGCAATTTATTATTGAGAAGTGTCGACCAATGTGCGCGCCATAAAAGAGTAACACGACGACATAAAACACTCCGTAGATCGGCGAAGGGAATCGTGTGAATAGCTGGCTGAAGAAGAGAGACTGCAGCCTTGGCCGCTATATCGGCCGCCTCATATCCACAGATACCAACGTGTCCTGGGATCCAGATCAACGCCACAGAGACGCCCCCCAAGTGGAGCATGTGGAGGCAGTCCTGAATCCGGTGGACCAGAGGGTGGACAGGGTACAGAGCTTGGAGACTGAGGAGAGAGCTGAGAGAATCTGAACAGATAACATACTGTATCCGCTGATGGCGACGGATGTATTGGACAGCCTGGAGAACAGCGTAAAGTTCCGCATTATAAACCGAACACTGGTCGGGAAGCCGAAATCGAGTTGGGGTGTCGCCAACAATATAGGCACTTCCTACACCTAACGATGTTTTCGAGCCATCAGTGTAAATAAATGTGGCTTCCTTCATTTGTGCACATAGAGCAGCAAATGCCCGACGATAAACAAGTGAAGGGGTACCATCCTTGGCAAACTGACAAAAGTCACGGAGCAGGCAGGTCCGGGGACGGAGCCACGGCGGTGCTGTACCCCAAGTTGTCAAGAAGGTTTTAGGAAAGCGGAAGGAAATAGAATGGAGCAGTTGACGGAAGCGGACCCCCGGTGGTAGTAGGGCGGAAGGCCGGCCTGCATACCCTACATCCAAGGAGGCGTCGAAAAAAATGTCATGGGCCGGATTAGCAGGCATGGAAGACAGATGGCTAGCATAACGACTCAGAAGGACTGCTCGCCAATTGGACAGCGGAGGTTCAGCAGTATCAGCATAAAGGCTTTCCACAGGACTGGTGTAGAAAGCTCCAGACACTAAACGTAATCCACGGTGGTGGATAGAGTCGAGACGCCGAAGAATAGACTGCCGAGCAGAGGAGTAAACTATGCTTCCATAGTCCAATTTCGAGCGCACTAAGGCGCGATAGAGGCGGAGAAGGACCACTCGGTCCGCTCCCCAGGAGGTACCATTAGGACACGGGTGTTGAGGGATCGCAGACAGCGAGCCAAAACATAGGAAACGTGGGAGGACCAGCACAGTTTTCTGTCAAACATAAGACCCAAGAATTTCGCGACGTCCGAAAACGGAAGGTTGACAGGTCCTAGATGTAAGGAAGGTGGAAGAAACTCCTTACGACGCCAAAAATTAACACACACGGTCTTACCGGGAGAAAAGTGGAAGCCGGTTTCGATGCTCCAAGAGTGGAGGCGATCGAGACATCCTTGAAGACGTCGTTCAAGAAAGCTGGTCCGTTGAGAGCTGTAGTAGATCGCAAAATCGTCCACAAAGAGGGAACCTGAGGCATCGGGAAGGAGACAGTCCATAATTGGATTTATGGCAATGGCAAACAGTACAACACTTAGCACGGAGCCCTAGGGTACCCCGTTTCCTTGGGAGGAAGGACGGGAGAGCGTAGTGTTCACCCGCACTCTAAATGTGCGCTCTGCCATAAATTCGCGAAGAAAAAGGGGCAGCCGACCTCGAAAGCCCCAAGAGAACAGTGTGCGGAGGATGCCTGTCCTCCAACAGGTATCGTATGCTCTCTCCAGACCAATAAATATTTCTACTGTTTGGCGTTTCCGGAGAAAATTGTTCAGAATATAAGTGGAGAGAGCAACAAGATGGTCAACTGCAGAACGATGCTTTCGGAAACCGCATTGGGCAGGTGTTAAAAGACTGCAGGACTCCAGCCACCTAGCTAAACGGCAATTCACCACACTCTCCAAAACCTTACATACACTACTCGTGAGAAAAATGGGGCGATAGCTAGAGGGGAGATGTTTGTCCTTTCCAGGTTTCGGAACAGGAACGACGATAGCTTCCCGCCATCGTCTGGGAAAAGTACTGTCGGTCCAAATTCGATTATAAAGGAGAAGGAGGTAACGCAGACTATGGGGTGATACAGGGTGTTTCAAAAATGACCGGTATATTTGAAACGGAAATAAAAACTAAACGAGCAGCGATAGAAATACACCGTTTGTTGCAATATGCTTGGGACAACAGTACATTTTCAGGCGGACAAACTTTCGAAATTACAGTAGTTACAATTTTCAACAACAGATGGCACTGCAAGTGATGTGAAAGATATAGAAGACAACGCAGTCTGTGGGTGCGCCATTCTGTACGTCGTCTTTCTGCTGTAAGCGTGTGCTGTTCACAACGTGCAAGTGTGCTGTAGACAACATGGTTTATTCCTTAGAACAGAGGATTTTTCTGGTGTTGGAATTCCACCGCCTAGAACACAGTGTTGTTGCAACAAGACGAAGTTTTCAACGGAGGTTTAATGTAACCAAAGGACCGAAAAGCGATACAATAAAGGATCTGTTTGAAAAATTTCAACGGACTGGGAACGTGACGGATGAACGTGCTGGAAAGGTAGGGCGACCGCGTACGGCAACCACAGAGGGCAACGCGCAGCTAGTGCAGCAGGTGATCCAACAGCGATCTCGGGTTTCCGTTCGCCGTGTTGCAGCTGCGGTCGAAATGACGCCAACGTCCACGTATCGTCTCATGCGCCAGAGTTTACACCTCTATCCATACAAAATTCAAACGCGGCAACCCCTTAGCGCCGCTACCATTGCTGCACGAGAGACATTCGCTAACGATATAGTGCACAGGATTGATGACGGCGATATGCATGTGGGCAGCATTTGGTTTACTGACGAAGCTTATTTTTACCTGGACGGCTTCGTCAATCTACATACCAGAAGCTAAGGAAACACTTTTGCCTGATCTCTGCTTGTTAGGGAACTAGAAGCCTCTGAGTGCTTTTAGCTGCATGTGTACCAAAATTTATTGAAATTCATCCAGTCGTTTAGGATAAGATGCTGTATGTATGTACACACATCCTACTTTATATTTGTATGTATATGCAAAATACTAATTTAAGGGTTTCCTACAATGGTTACCATATATTAATAATTAAAAAGTAACAGATTCATGAAATCTAAGTGTGTTAGCATGAGCAGTGATTATCTGATCACAACAGTGGATTACATGCAACTGTTTCAAGCACCATCAACGTACATCTGTCCTTTTAGGGTCATTTGCATAAAAGATGTCCTAAACCTGTAGGGTCAAATTTCAACAGACAGAGCATCATAAACTCTGTATTTTGAGATGTGAAATACATTTTTTTGGAATTAAGTATCCTGTGTTCTGAGATCTTGAATGAGTAATTATTTTGGTACCAGGGATGAGAACACACGAGTGCGTAGGCGCAGCTGTTTTTTATTGAAGGAAATCTCGAAACACATGGTGGGTGAGTATTACTGTCTTCTGTCCCACTCTGAGAGAACTGAGTAGTATTGGTTAACCATGGCAGTTTCGTAAGGAGGGACACTGTTGCAATTGTTATTAACTTTCAGTTGGTTGGGATTCCGGAATGTATATTGCAATGGGCCACCAAAATTTCGCCACTGATAGAACCAGCTATATTTAGTGAAGAGGAGAGATACTTCGTCGTAGGGCATGAAAGAGTACACTTCTTCCATCGCGAAGCGTCAGAGAGACAACCGAGACGGCTTCACTTTAGAGTTGATCACTTGGTTGAACCCTCACCACTGCTACAGCCATGCTCTGCACCTGAATATCAACAGAGTGGTAAGCATAAGCCACATTTGCGTATATCGTGACGAGGGGACCATGAAGTTATTTGGCACAAGTCGAAGTTTAATTCTTCTGAATGAATTCATAGCCAGCTGGCTGCACTGTGTGCGCTTAGGTGAGATTACTGGGTATTTTCATTAGGATATCGGCTTATTAAAGAATCATTAGCGATTTTCGTGGACTCAATCTATGTCTTTTCATCCTTTTCCATTTTGTAATAATTTGTATTGTTCATTCAGTGATCAGCATCATGTAAATGCTTCCAGCAATAAATTAGATTGTTAACGTGAGCTTGTGACCTTTAGTTTCATTTAGTAGCTTGATGGAAAACCCTATCAATATTTCTATGTGATATGTGTTTTCTCTGCTTCATGTTCAATTAAACCAACCCTGTTTAATTCAGTTTGCCGATAAGTTATTAATTGTGTGACTTTGCTTTCGCGTTTCACGTGATCTCATGGGGACCCATCGGTTTATGGTGGTCTCAAGTGCGCATTCCTCCATGTAATTCTAAAATCAATCACTAGACTGAAATACCGTCCACAAATATGGTATGTTCCTAGGTATACCATCCGCTAGGTACAACACTGTCCCCTACTGGTGTAGCACCAATTACATACCTACCGTAAACAACGCGTTAAAGCACTAGGCCTACATATTTTGAATCCAGAAGTCAGTTCTGTCGCTGTATTACGTTGTACTGTTTGCATTGAGACTGGCGGTCATGACATTGAACACTTTGTACAAGATTAAGATGTTATAACGAGTAAGTTGCTTTCGCCAATAAAGGTGTGAGTACCAATAATTATCAAAAATACTTACAAGGAGTTTGCAAAAACAAAATGTCTGATAGGATAGCTGCAATCAATGGTTTTACAGTGTTGCTTATAAACCGTCTTGATTGCAAAATGTTTATTCATATGACCAGCTTAGGTTCCTCTAGAACCATCTTCAGATCTGTAACGATAATGATACTAATTTACTATTTCACGGATGCAAACCTTTTTCATCCTATCTAATTAACATCAAATGAACTAGAACGTATCTGATATTTCAGTTACAGGAGTAACCTGTCCACACACAGCAACCTTCACATGAGGCGTCAGATAAAATTGGTTGGCAGAATACACGTCATTTATATTAATTATAACACTATTACGGACAGGTGGCGTCTGGTATATTTGTTACATTACATATGCACATACTGTATTCAGTAGATTTTTGTAATTAACTTTTATCTCTAAAAATACTTAATTAAAATCTGTAGATGTCAAGGTTTAAATCTGTACTTGTCAAAATTAAAATACACAGTAAAATTTTCATTTTTATACGATCTTAAAGCAAAGGACGATTTCTATATCTGTGGCGCTGGTGTAGACTTGTTTTCCTCTATGGTCTGCTTCCGTGGTTCCCGCCATTTCGGTGTTGAGGCGCGATTCGCTCAGTTGTATGACATCCATCGCCGTGGGCAAGTGGGCCGCGCAGGACGGCTCCGTCAACGACGCCAGGCGCTGCACGCATCTTCCAGCTTCCCCGTGATGCAACATCTCTCGTCCCTCGGCCTGGATCTCCACACGAAACAGTTGTCATCTTAGTAAGTCGTCATAAATACTAAAGTAGGCGTTATGATTGAACTCGCTTTGCTCGTTGAGTATTAAATCCGGATCTCTTTTTGTAGGTGTATGTTTCAATTTCTGCCAAATTGTTAAACCGTCCCTTATGAGCTCTATGCAGGTTGTCTAAATTTTGTTCAATGTTCGTGACTGAGTGCTTTGAGGCAGCCATATGCGCTGTTTTGTTTCGAAAGTAGGTGTGCTCCCTGAATCTGGTCTCAAAGTTCCTACTAGTCTGCCTTATATATTGTTTATAGAAGTCATCACATTTGATCTTACATACACCTGAATCCTGAAATTTATTCCGAATATTACATATTTTGTGCTGGAGCTTAAATTTTAGCGTGTTAATTGTTCGGAATCTTATCTTAACGCTACATTAACGAAAGCATATTTCAATCTTATCTGTAATTCTTCCACTGTAAGTGATACATTTTTTCTTGTTGTTCCTCTTAACTGCGACTTCCTTCTATTTGTTTCAGTTGCCTCTTCATCTTATAAATATTCGTCACCTGCTTACACGTATATCCCTTCGCTACGACCACTTGTTTTAAAATACTTAGCCCCTTTTCTACTTCCTGTTGGCTTAGTGGCAATCTTAGTAGCCTGTATACCATCGAAGTAAAATATGCCTTTTTGCATCGCGGTTGGTGACAAGAGCACTCATTGAGAACTAAATCTGTACGCGTATGATTCCTGAATATGCTAAATTCATGCTTCCCATCTTTCTTTATTAGTGTTGAATCTAAGTAATCTATACGGCTGTCTCCTTCAAATTCCATAGTGAATCTAATTTTCGGGTGTTTAGAGCTAATTTTTTGTGCTACGTTTTCGATATCATTTTTATCTCCTTTGTATAATATAGTCGTCAACAAATCTCCTGCAATATACCATTTTCTCAGCGATATAAGGATTTTCATCAAAGAATTAGTTTTCCAAGTGATTTACAAAAATGTCAGCCAGCGTCTCAGCTAAACTGTTCCCCATTACAATCCGTTTTTCTCTTGATAAATTTTACCATTGAAAGTAAAGTATTGAACGACAAGACTTGTTCCAAAATTTCCACTAGTTCGATCACTTCCACCAATGCCAATTTACCACGAGTGAGGAGATTGTTCTTAATGATCTCAGTCGTTTCTTTTACGGGAATGTTCGTGTACAGATCGGTGATACCCAATGAAGCTAGTGACGCATCCTGAGGTGTAACTACGTATTTAATTTCCTCGGCGAATTCGTAGCTGTTCCTAATGTTAAGTCTGACGATATATATATGCCGCCTTCAATCTGTTAATTAGCTCTTTATTTAATTTATAACTTGGCGTACTGGTATTGTTGACGATTGGGCGAACCGATGTTTCAACCTTATGGAGATTTATTTGTGACCGTAATTCGTGGATTCGCGGATTCATTACTTTGAATTTAAACTTTTCCTCATCCGTGAAGTGAAACGCACTGTTATCTATTTGTTTCCACATGTATGTTTGAAATTTCCTGGTTGGACCTTTCTTGGCCTCTATTATTCCGTTCCCCATAAAGAACTTTCGGTTTTCTCTATATAGCCGGTATCGTGTATGAAAACCATAGTGCCAGCCTTATCTGCCTTTGTGACGATAGCCTTATGTAATTCTAACTTCTTATTCAAGCCCTTGAGAGTTAATAGTTTGTTTCTGTTCTTGTGAGCAGAATGCACTTCATCTATGATCGACTTCTTTATTTCAACTGCCGTGTTGGTCTGTTCATATTTGCGATCTCACATGCAACTTTCACTTCTGCGACAGTCTTTTTTATTGTATTTGAGTTAATTGCGGGATTTAGGTTATACTGCAGCCCTTTATTTAAAAGGTCCTGCTCATCCTTTGTTAATTCTATCTCAGTTAAGTTCACGACCCTCTCATAAAAGGTATGCAACTTTATATGCGCCGTTTCGTTATCAATATTAAAATTTACACCTAGATTAAAAAGCTTCTTCTGATCTATGTTTAGAGTTAATTCTCGCTCCCTGTCAATTCTGTTTTCAATCTCTCCGCATACGTATGTGAACTGTAATGGAGATAAAATGTTACCTAGAATCAAGCGAATATTAAAAGCTTCTCTATTTAACTTGTCTTTCATTTTATATGATTCTCGAATTTGGGTTTTAACCCACAACATTTCACTTTTCCCCCCTGCGGGTTCGGGGGTTAGAATAGGCCCGCGGTATTCCTGCCTGTCGTAAGAGGCGACTAAAAGGAGTCTCAAACGTTTCGGCCTTATGTGATGGTCCCCTCTCGGGTTTGACCTCCATCTATCTAAATTATTCCGAAGAGCGAGCCAATTGGGGAAGGGCACCTTACATGGTGCACTGTATCCTTCGTGCAATTAGACCTATAGCCGTCTTTCTCGTCGTTGCAATGGTGTCCCGCTCGTTTTCGATCTCTCGGGCGATTACCACGCTGCACTCTGCAGTGTTTCTTTTAACTGTGACGACGACCTTGGCAATTTTTGCACCTAAGATCCAGCACGGTAGCCAGTCCGTTGTGGTGGGGTCGCCATGTACCCTCTTGGTTGTAGCCCCCTGACAACACAGGGATCGCTCTACTGATGCCTGCGCCGTTCACTCCCCACGTATGCCAAGGAGTAGATGCCCATCTCCCTGGGGCATCAGGATTCCCGGCAATGGCCATCCTGCCAGGTGGCCTTTGCTGTGGCTGGGTGGCGCCCGTGGGGAGGGCCCTTGGTCGGAGTAGGTGGCATCAGGGCGGATGACCCGCAATGAAGCGTGGTACATCATCTCTCGCTGGCGGCCAGCCGCCAGCAGTCTCTAAGCGTTCTCGGGCTCAATTTAATGCTGAAAAGTACAATCCGAAAACGTTCCCCTCTCTGGCCACGCCGTGGGAGGAACGTAAATCTCAGGATGGCAGTAGCACTTATTCGCCCCGATTCTTAGTTTGTACGAGAGCTGATGGGGAGTCTTTTCTCTCAACAAAGCCTCAGTTCTTCGTCGAGCATTTAGAGGACAAGTTTGGGGAGGTGGAGGGCTTGTCAAAAATGCGCTCTGGATCGGTCCTGATCCAAACGGCATCCTCTGCCCAGTCACGACGGTTACTTGCTTGTGACAAGTTGGGGGATGTTGCTGTTACGATCACACCGCATAAGAGTTTAAATATGGTCCAGGGAGTTATTTACCATAAGGACCTTCTTTTGCAGTCTGATGACGAGCTGCGCGCCAACTTAGAGCGCAGAGGTGTACATTTCGTCCGGCGCGTTCATCGGGGTCCGAAGGACAATCAGATAGCTACCGGTGCCTTCATCTTGGCCTTCGAGGGTGATACGTTACCGGAAAAGGTCAAGGTGATGGTCTACCGATGTGACGTCAGGCCCTATATTCCTCCCCCGATGCGGTGCTTCAAGTGCTGGAAGTTTGGCCATATGTCTTCCCGCTGCACTTCCAGCCTCACATGTCGAGATTGCGGACGCCCGTCTCATCCCGATACTCCATGTGCCCCGCCTCCCATCTGTGTCAACTGCGGGGAGCACCATTCACCTTGCTCGCCAGACTGCAGAATCTTCCAGAAAGAACGCAAAATCATGGAATATAAGACCCTGGACCGACTGACTTATACTGAGGCCCAGCGGAAATACGACCGATTACATCCCGTGCAAATGACGTCATCCTACGCCGCCGCTACAACACCTGTGCTCGCCCCATCAGTTTCACGACTTCCAGCAAGCTCGATAACCAGTAAGACTCCTCCTGCCCCCTTGCCAGTGGGGGGCTCTACCCACCGGGTTGCTCCTGCGCCACCTACCTCAGGGGCAACACCATCCCCCCCATCAGGGACGTCCGTCCCTGCTTCTAAGCCGGAGAAGTGTCCAACTTCTTCGGCTTCTCACGCTCGCAAGGGGTCCCTCGGGTCCCTCCCTTCCCAGGTTTCCACCAGTGGGAAGGCTGACGACCGCCAGTGGCGTAAGTGCCCGCAATCAGCTGGTCGACGGGCTTCACGATCCTCCTCAGTCCCGGAGACTGAATCGGTGAAGCCCTCCCAGCCAGTTAAACCCAAGGAGCAGCGTGAGAAATCAAAGAAGAAGAGCTCTAAGCCCAAGGAACTCGCGGTGGCAGCCACCCCACCGCCACCTTACAGCTCTGCGTCTGAGGACGAGGTGGAGATCCTGGCGTCCGCTGAGGACCTAGGACTCGCCGGTCCCTCAGACGCCCTGGATAACACTAGCACGGGTGCTCAGTCGGAGGCAGCAGGTGACCCAGCGGCGTAATCTGCCTTCCCCGTCCCGTCACGCCTTTCTCAGCCATGGACAATACCATCCTCCAGTGGAACTGCAGCGGTTTCTTCCACCATCTCGCTGAGCTCCGCCAACTTATCAGCCTTCACCCTTTCTTCTGCATTGCTCTCCAGGAAACTTGGTTTCCAGCAATGCGAACCCCCGCCCTCCGTGGCTATCGGGGTTATTATAAGAACCGAGCAGCTTATGAAAGGGTGTCTGGTGGCGTCTGCATATATGTGCTTCACACTCTGCACAGCGAGTCTGTCCCTCTCCAGACGCCTTTAGAGGCTGTCGCTGTACGCGTGTGGACGCCACAGGCTGTTACCGTCTGCAGTCTTTACATCCCACCGGATGGTGATGTCTCGCAGCTTGTCCTGGCTGCACTGGTCGCCCAATTGCCGCCACCTTTCTTGCTATTGGGCGACTTCAACGCCCATAACCCTCTGTGGGGTGGGTCAGTGGCAACAGGTCGAGGCGCCATCGTTGAGCATTTATTGTCGCAGCTCGATCTCTCGCTGTTAAATGATGGTGCCTTCACACACTTCAGTGTGGCGCATGGCACCTACTCCGCCATTGACCTTTCCATCTGTAGCCATAGCCTCTTACCGTCTGTCCAATGGAGTGTGCATGACGACCTGTGTGGTAGTGACCACTTTCCGATCTTTTTGTCACTACCACAGCGCCACTGTTCTGGGCGCCCTAGCAGATGGGCTCTGAATAAGGCTGACTGGGACTTGTTCTCCTCCACTGCCGCTTTTGAGCCTCTCTCTACCGATGACATTGATGCGGTGGTTCAATCGGTCACCACCGGCATCGTTACTGCCGCCGAATCTGCCATTCCCCATTCCTGTGGGTCCCCGCGGCGGAAGGCTGTGCCTTGGTGGTCGCCTGAGATCGCTGAAGCGATTAAAGATCGCCGGCGGGCGCTCCAGCGTCACAAGCGACATCCCTCCTTAGCCCACCTTATCGCCTTCAAACGGCTGCGTGCGCGGGCCCGCCTCCTTATCCGCCAGGGCAAGAAGGAGTGCTGGGAGCGGTATGTGTCCACGATTGGTCTCCATGTCACTCCCTCGCAGGTCTGGGCCAAGATTCGACGCGTCTACGGCTATCGGACCCCTGCCAGCGTCCCTGCGCTCTCACTGAATGGAGCCATTTGTACCGACTCTGACGTCATTGCAAATCGCTTAGCAGAGCATTTTGCTATGAGTTCCGCTTCTGCGAATTACCCCCAGGCCTTCCGCTCCATTAAAGAGCGGCTGGAACGTCGGAGCCTTTCGTTTCGCAGCAACCACCCGGAATCTTACAATGCTCTATTCAGTGAGTGGGAATTTCGCAGTGCCCTAGCTGCTTGCCCTGATACCGCTCCTGGGCCAGATGGCATCCACTGTCAGATGCTGAAACACCTTTCAGTGGACTGCCAGCGGCGCCTTCTCGATCTTTACAACCGTCTTTGGGTCGAGGGGGAGTTTCCGTCGCAATGGCGGGAAGGCATTGTCATCCCCGTTTTGAAGCCTGGAAAGAACCCTCTGGAGGTGGACAGCTACCGTCCCATTAGCCTCACCAACGTTCTTTGCAAGTTGCTTGAACGGATGGTGAGCCGGCGCTTGAATTGGGTACTGGAGTCTAGGGGCCTTCTGGCTCCATCTCAGGGTGGGTTCCGTAAAGGCCGCTCCGCCGCCGACAATCTGGTGAGCCTGGAGTCGGCCATCCGTACTGCCTTTTCCCGCCGTCAGCACCTGGTCGCTGTCTTTTTCGACATGCGGAAGGCGTACGATACGACGTGGCGTCATCACATTCTTTCTACGCTCCATGGATGGGGTCTTCGGGGTCCTCTGCCGATTTTTCTCCGCAATTTTCTGTCGTGTCGTACCTTCCGCGTGCAAGTCGCGGCCTCGTATAGTTCCTCCCACGTCCACGAGAACGGTGTGCCACAGGGTTCCGTTTTAAGTGTCTGTCTGTTTTTAATAGCCATTAACGGTCTTGCTGCGGCCGTGGGAAACTCTGTCTCCGCTTCCCTGTATGCTGACGACTTCTGCCTTTATTACAGCTCTCCCAGCATTGCAGCTGTTGAACGTCAGCTACAGGGCGCTATCCGTAAGGCGCAGTCTTGGGCTGTAGCCCATGGGTTTCAGTTTTCGGCAGCCAAGACCCGCGTTATGCATTTCTGCCGGCGCCGAACGGTCCATCCTGAGCCGCGGCTTTCTCTTGACAACGAACTTCTTGCTGTGGTAGAGACCCACAGGTTTTTGGGGGTGGTTTTCGATGCCTGGTTGACTTGGCTGCCTCATATCCGGCAGCTTAACCAGACGTGTTGGCGGCATCTAAACGCTCTGAGATGCTTGAGCCACACCCGCTGGGGCGCCGACCGCTTTACCCTGTTGCGGCTCTACCAGGCGTTAATCCAGTCCCGTCTGGATTATGGGAGCCTGGCTTATGGCTCAGCATCCCCATCTGCGTTACAGGTGCTGGACCCAATTCTCCACAGCGGGATACGCCTTGCCACTGGTGCTTTCTGCACCAGCCCCGTGGACAGCGTACTAGTGGAGGCAGGTGTACCTCCCCTGCGGTTCCGACGCCAACGTTTGCTGGCCGCTTATGCTGCCCATGTTCTAAGCTCGCCCGGGCATCTAAATTATCGTCTCCTGTTCCCGCGATCGGTCGTCCATCTGCCAGATCGTCGGCCCCGGTCTGGTTGTACAATAGCGGTCCGCGTCAAAGAGCTTCTCTCTGGGCTTCAGGTTTTTACTGTTCCACCTACTTTCCGGGCTACTTTGCATACACCCCCATGGTGTGTTCGTCGCCCTTGCCTTCGGCTGGACCTGGCACAGGGCCCGAAGGACTCAGTCCCTCCAGAGGCCTTCCGCCGCCGCTTTTATTCTATCCTGGCCACGTATCAGGGCTCTGGTATTGTCTACACTGACGGTTCGATGGTTGCTGGTCGTGTCGGGTATGCGCTCACTCTAGGGGACCGTTCCGAACAACGTTCCTTGCCGGATGGCTGCAGCGTTTACACTGCTGAACTGGTCGCCATCTTTCGTGCCCTAGAGTATATCCGCTCCTGCTCAGGTGAGTCCTTCGTTATCTGTAGCGATTCCCTGAGCGGTTTACGAGCTCTCGACCAGTGTTTCCCTCGTTCTCGTTTGGTGATGGCTATCCACAAGTCTCTGCATACTCTCGCCTGTTGCGGCCGCTCTGTGGTCTTTGTGTGGACCCCCGGTCATGTCGGTATCCCGGGTAACGAACATGTTGACCGCCTGGCGAAAGAGGCCACCAGCAAGCCATCTCTGGACCTTGGCCTCCCTGAGACTGATTTGCGGGCAGTCTTCCGCCGCAAAATCTTGGCGCTATGGGACGAGGAATGGCGCGAACTGACAATGTCCAATAAACTCCGTGCTGTCAAGGAGACGACGGCTGTGTGGCGGTCATCCCTGCGAGCCACTCGCAGGGACTCGGTAGTTCTTTGCCGGCTCCGCATTGGCCACACCCGGCTGACACACAGTTATTTACTGCGCCGGGAGGACCCTCCTCTATGTCGCTGTGGGGCAGCCGTGACAGTGGCCCACATTTTGCTGGCCTGCCCCCTTTTAGCAGTGGTCAGGCAGACATTTGCGCTGCCTGCTACGCTCCCTGCCCTTTTAACAGACGACTCCACTACGGCTGACTTAGTTTTACGTTTTATTCGGGCAGGGGGATTTTATCATTTACTCTGAGTGTTTCTGTTTTTTTTATTGTTTTGTGTTGACTCTGGCCTTTGGCCTACGATTTTCCACTGGTTTTTAATGTGTTTCTAAGTGGTTGTCTTTTCCTTATTTATTTCTATGGTCGGCCAACCACCGTCACACTCTGTGTGGTTTTAGTTTGTTTTGTCTTGTCTTTGTCTCAGTATCCCTTGTTCTGTATCGTCTGTGGTATCTTCTGTTCCTTGTTTTTATTCTCTGTGGGTGTTCTTTGTCTTTGGAAAAAGGGACCGATGACCATGGCAGTCTGGTCCCTTTAACCCCCCAAACCAACCAACCATTTCACTTTTACGTTTTACTATTTGTGCTATGTTTGACATATTCCTAATTTTTACTTTTGCGTAGTTAGGAGTAATCCCTGTTTCTAATCATGCATTGTTAAATTTTATTTTCAAGTTTTCTTCCATTATCTTTGTCCTAGTACGTAAGAACTTCGTAATGCATCCCAAAGCCTGACGTGGCACAAACTTTGCATAAACAGACATTATGTCTGATGGGATAGCCGCAATCAGTGTTTTTACAATGTTACTTGTAATCCGTCTTGATTGCAAAATGTTTATTCATATGACCGGTTTCGGTTCCTCTAGAACCATCTTCAGATCTGTAACGATGATGATACTAATTTCCTACTTCACGAATGCAAACCTTTTTCATCCTATCTAATCAACATCAAATGTACCAGAACGTACCTGTACCCGAAATGTCAGGTACGTTCTGGTACATTTGATGTTGACATGAATAAACATTTTGCAATCAAGACGGATTATAAGTAACTTATAAGGAGAATGACTCAGACACGGCCTACCGCTTGGGTTTATATTTGGCAAAATAGAGAGAATAAAATAGTTCGGCTTAACAACCTCCAGTTTTTGAGAGAACTAATGTTCATGACGCGAAATCGACTCAGTATCGGTGGTATCGGTAGATAATTAAAAAATGAACATTTTTCATCAACATATATGGGGTCAGCAAATACATATTCTCCTAGAGAACGCAAGAAGAAACTTTTTCGACTTCCGCTCTCTACCCATTAGGTATGCGCTGTTAAACGGAAGTGCCGCTGGCATAGCGAACTCGGCATCTGGCTCGGAAGCGGAGAATGTGTCGATTGCTAGTGGCATTCTGCAGGTTGTATTAATTTGTATTTTTTCCGCATAGAAATTGGTAGGAATAGGAGAGTTAATAAGGAAATCAATAAGGAATAATAACAAAGTAGGCAAGTAATTTTTCAGATGACTTGGATTTGTACAGAATTAAAATTGTAAGCCTCGTTGTATGAAGTAAAATTCTGACTAATATTGCTGTGAAGACGAGCTTTCGACGCACGTTATGACATAAGGGATAAAATCTAATCTTATCGTAGTTTGTAGTGTAGATAAAACAACGCATTCGTACACGGCGCGATATTCCATCACAGTGCCGGGAAACTTGGCGCCCATCGTTTCCCCTGATTACTAGATAAGAATGCGTCATGAATTAACATACATGATACCGGTGTAATACTGTACAATACTTACTATTTATTTCACAGACCGGTTTTCGGTTGTTACGCCATTGTCAGATACAAAGATAAATGCGTGATGCAATGAATTTTTCGTAGGATTAAAGATTTTAAACTAGTGCATTTACATAGTATCTCAGTTTCCAAAGTGGAAAACTGTTCATGTTAAACCTAGGAGTAAAACGAGGAATTATTTCAAAGTGCGATAGAGGATTACTTAATCAATATAAAATATGTACACAGAAACTAATGAACTATATAATAAATTGTTCTAAGAACAAAATAAATTGTACAATAAACTTTCGTGACAGGTTCCGAGAGAGGGGATGAACAAAAAGCCACGTCTGGTCTACGCATACACGGTTAGTTCGGAAGGAAAGGAGACTATTTTAGGAAGGTGTCAAGAGAATTCTTATTTAATAGATGTGTTTTGCTGCTGATTTGGTGAATTTGGATGTTACGGTATTCAGTCTCGCTACAACGAGTTGACTTATCCCGGTATCCGTCATGATGCTCCCTTTTTGCTCAAAATTATTTATTTCTAAGAGGTCAAGTATGTTTTCTCAACCATTTACACTGGGAGTGAGCTCCTGAACTAATTGCTCAGAAATTTTCGCAGAAAGCAGATTTCGATGCTGTCACAACGACACTGGGGGTATCAAGAGATTCTCGAACTCTCGGTTCAATCTCATCATTAGTTTCTGTTAATACTCTGAGAAGACAGGTGGTCAGTGTGAAAAACATCCCCGAGGACAAGGATCTCCTTCATTTGGTGATCCCAACGGGATCGGCGGCACGGGTACAATCAATGATGTACACGGCATAAGATTTTGGAAGGAATTTGTGAGAGTATTTTCAGATCTAGTTCTGTTCAATGACTGAGATTATGCTCTCCACTTCAGAAACAATATAATATAACTGCAGTCTCCAGCACATAATCGATTCTCTTTGCCAAGGCTTACCAACGTACTGAAATACGCCTGATACAAATCAGGATATTTAAAGGGTCACCTGTGATTATCTGAAACCCAGCTAATTTTACTTTGTTATTTTCTGTCGTGGATTTTATAGTTAATTTTATGTGCGTGGTGTGAGAAAACATTATACTTTAAACATTTATTTATTAATTATGATTATTGCAACGATTTTGTATCATAATAATTGGTTACATATTATTTCGTATTAACAAAATACATGTGTAACGGTAAATAAAGAAAAGAACGTAAAACTTAAAATAACAATTTAAAACAAATATAAGTACAATAAAAAATTTTAATTAGATATGTTGAAAATACTCACAGTACACTGTGTACAGCTTATTTTCCTAAAACAGTATTTCAGAAATCAACCTTATTACACACGGATGTATGTGGCTTGAAAGCTTCTTTAAGCTATGTTGTAACAAAAGTTTTCATTTTTCAAAATTAATTGTGACGGGGTATTTTTCAAAATTTCAAATTAGAAAATTCGATTATACCGTTTCTAATTACATATCAACTGTTGTATGAGAAATATTTTTATATATCATCGTTTCGAAGGTATGCCCTCGAAATATATGCCAAATTACCTTTTGGGGGTGTGTTTTACCCCTTAAAAGTGAATCTGGGCCCAAACAAAAACATGTATTGCGTTATGTTTCCTTTTCTACACACACACACACACACACACACACACACACACACACACACAAAGTTTCATCAAGATCGTTTCTTGACCCTTGGGTACGTTCTCTTGTTAGTTCTGTACCAAATGTTCGCAGTTGGTCCTGTCGACGATGCTGCAGATGGCGAGTTATGCCTTCTTCTTGCAAGGAAGACTGGTTTTCTTATCATTTAACACAGCCACCCAGAACCAGAGATAATATCTTCCAATCTAAAGCGACACCCACCATTAGTACCGACATGAGCCTTCACTGCATTTAGCTGGACCCGGTGCTAGGTGCTCTTCGTGGCATCCAGAGCAGGGAATTAAGCACAGAAGTGAACGAAAACAAGTTGCTTCAGATTGAAGCTCGTAAAAATAATTTACAAACGAACACTGCAAACAACAGCTCTCTAGCCGACACCACATCTGCATATACATTTGCCTGATGCTCATCAGTTTCTAAAGCATGCTTTTCGAATTTTGACGGTGATTGTCCTTCAAGCAAACCGGCTCTCGTGTAGCGGTTGAAGACGCTGCTCTTCTTGGTCTGTAATAGTGCTACTTATAATGGTCCCATGTTGAGGAACAGTACTCATGTATGGGTCGAACAAGGGTTTCGTAAGCTGCCTCTTTCGCCGTGTACCGCACTTCCTTAGGATTCTCCCAATGAATGTCTGGAATCTGCATTTACTACGATTAGTTTTACGTAGTTGTTCCACTTTAAATCGTTCCCTACGAAAATATTTAATGGCTGTGAATGTTTCCAATGGTTATTCGGCAAGCTTGTAATCAAACAACAAGGCTCATTGAGCCTATTTATGACAAGAAAATTGCATTTCTGTTTAGAATCAACTGTCAATCACTGTACCAAGTGTTCCATGCATTCAACTTAAGTTTTCTAGCGTTGTGACTTCTCTAGATACAACAGCAACACCCGACAGCACACTCTTGGAACTTCTGATGTTATCCAGTAGCCGGCCGCGGTGGTCTCGCGGTTCTAGGCGCTCAGTCCGGAACCGCGCGACTGCTACGGTCGCAGGTTCGAATCCTGCCTCGGGCATGGGTGTGTGTGATGTCCTTAGGTTAGTTAGGTTTAAGTAGTTCTAAGTTCTAGGGGACTGATGACCACAGATGTTAAGTCCCATAGTGCTCAGAGCCATTTGAACCATTTGTTATCCAGTAGCCGCAAGGTGTGTGACTGAAGCCAGCAGAACTGTGCAAAGGGTAACCAACTCAGCCTGCATCCGAACACAGCAATCGTAGCCCATATCCATACTAAAGATGATGGTTGATACACTACGCAGTGTGGAAGGAAGGAAGGAAGGAAGGATGGCTGGGCTTAACGTCCCGTCGACATCGAGGTCACTAGAGAAGGAGAACAAGCTATAAATGTGTCCAGGATAGGGAAGAAATTCAGCCGTTCCTTTTCAAAGGAACCATCCCTGCATTTGCATGGAACGATTTAGGAAAATCACGGAAAACCTAAATTTTGACTGCCCGACACGAGTTTGAACCGCCGTCCTCCCGAATGTGTGTCTAGTGTACACAGTCGTAAAAATGCGAGACTGTGCCTAGTAAGCACTTACACTGTAAACAGGAATAATTTTATAACACACCTTCGTGTCACGCCTGAAACTATATACGCGTCTGAAGGTTTCTTTGTTAAGAATGACACGTTGTGTTCTTTACATAAGGAGCTTTTAAAGTCAGTCGTAGACCTGGTCCAACATTTAGTACACATTAGCTGTTTCCCTCCATTAAATTTCGGCCAATAAACAAGGTATCAACCTGGAACATATTTCAAATTATGACATCAATAGTGCTCTTGATCGAATGATATCTAGAGGGCGTCTATCTGATGCACTTGAATGCAAGACCAGGGAGATAAAAAACAGGTCAGATTCAGACAAACGAGACGGTTATTGCCGGCCGGAGTGGCCGAGCGGTTCTAGGCGCTACAGTCTGGAACCGCGCCACCGCTACGGTCGCAGGTTAGAATCCTGCTTCGGGCATGGATGTGTGTGATGTCTTTGTTAGTTAGGTTTAAGTAGTTCTAAGTCCTAGGGGACTGATGACAATAGCAGTTAAGTCCCATAGTGCTCAGAGCTATTTGAACGATTATTAAATATTTTTCATTTGGTTGTTTATAGAATGTGACTTCAGTTTGCATCTACGCATCGGCATCGCATTAATTAGGACGATTAAGATGACAATGTCCACGGGATACGACCTACTAATTTGCTATTAAGCAATCAAAGGCGTAAATCGCCACCCCATTTCTTTTATGGTCTGCCTTTCTGCAGTCACAGGAAAGGTAAGGACGTCGTATACAATGAGAAGAAAGCGTCATGAATGTGGTGTGCACGCTACGCGCGAAATTGCGTGTGTACTGGACACAGGAGGGAGCCTCGTAGTAGGACCGCATAGTGGAAATGAATCATCTGTAACGAATGAAATTATTTCGTTTTTGGCGACTAAAGGAAAGAAATGTGTAGAGCGCTGAAGTAACAATGAATTGCCACTCCAGCATTTGGTAGACCCGAAACTGACTGGAGTACAAGCTACAAAATGGAGAGGGCTCAAATTAAACCACCTTTTAACGTATCCTTGATATTATTATGAACAATCTTGGCTGTTATAATAGGAAATTTTTGTTATTCTTTCGAAAAGTAATTTGAAATAATTTTGGAGTCCAAATCTGAGTGGCATTTGTTGTAAGAGCAGAAGCAGGAGTGTTATCGACTAGTATCGTAGACTTCTTGTATGAGGAATATAAAATGAGTGCCCTCGTTTTATCCGTGGGGAAGCTGTGAAACTGGAATGGGGAACAGAGGATTTTTATGAAACAAGGACATGAAAAATTAATGTACTCAAGAATAGTAGCACACTTAAGTGGAAACGATGTCTTATCATAACAGTTTGTATTCCAGAAGGGTTGCTCGACTGAGAATGCCGTTTATACATTCATTCATCAAATAGCACAAGCCTAAATTAATAATATATCGCCAACTGTTATTTTTGTGATATTTTCAAGGCGTTTGATTGGGAAGATTATGTTGCTCTCTTGGAAAAAGACAACTTTTATGGAACTGACGGCTTTACGCACAGCTGGTTTGAATAATACTTCACAAACAGAATACAAAAGGTTGTGCTGATTAATTCAGTGTCGAAAAGATAGAATATTTTAGTGACTGGGGTAAATCATAAAGGGTTATATTTTGGGTCTACTTCTATTCTTTGTATATGTGAATGATCTGCCATTTAATATTCAACTAGCAAAATTGGTACTTTTCCAGACAATAGTAGTGTTATAATACATCCTATTAGAGAGAAAGCAACAAAACAGTTGGTTACAAAGAATAATTAAGTAGCTCTCCGAAAATAGGCCCTTCCTGAATTTTGAAAAACAAACGCTACAAGTAGTTCTGTACAACAGTCAACCCAACAATTTATGTATCACATGAGAAGGGTTCAGTAAATAGGGTTAAATGCTGCAAATTTTTGGGTGTACATATTGGTGAAACCTTGAATTGCAGGAAGTATATTACTGAGCTTCTGAGTTTGTTAGGTAAAGCTTCTTTTGCTCTCGCCATAATTGCTAATCTTGGAAACAAATCTATCAACCTCCCGACACACTTTACATCTTTACGCTCAATAATGTCTTACGGAATAATTTTCTGGAGTATCTCATCACTTAGTATTGATTGCACAAAAGCGAGCAGTAAAATAATATGCGGTGTTCGCCCACGGACGTCATGTAGGTACCTCTTAGAAGAGCCAGGCATTTCACTGCGCCGTCACAGTACGTGTATTCGCTAATGAAATTCGTCGTTAGTAATCCATCACAAATTGAGAAGAACAGTGATGTCCATACCTAAAACTCTAGAGGGAAAAACTGCCTCAGTAAGGAGATCAATACGAAGCAACAAACATTTTTGGTCCTTTGCCCGATAATACAAAATATCTGACAAACAGCGAAGCTAGTTTTAAAACTAGCTTAAAATCGTCTCTCCTGGATAAGTCATTTTTTCTATTGATGAATTTATACTTAATTGGCAGCCAGTAAAAACCGTAAGTGTAGTTGCACGAGCAGGACTAAAAATAAAGTATTGATTGATGTTAACACTAGTCATACTGCGTAAACTGACGTACCGCGTACACTGACTCGTTCCACATCATTTCGATAAAAGAATCCTTCAAATGACCTATGGAAACTGTGGACTAATATGTGGCATGTCAACTATTGCACACATTTAACTAATCTAGATGTTTGAGAAACATAAAAAATTGCAGTGTAAGGACGAATGGGTTAACAGAGCGACAAAGCAAGCAGACGGTCGAGTACCCGAATGTTACAAATTTTAGAAAAAAAAAACAAAAGTCTAAAAATAAGACACCCTGTGTCCGGATTTCAGAACGATTTAAAATAAGTACTACGGTTATAATAGCGATAGTGATTATAGAACGACCCGATACCATTTTACTACGCAATCGGTTGATAAGTCACTGGAGAAAAGGCGACGTTCCGCTGTCAACATCTCCGTAGAAGGAGCACGCACTGGGTTTAAAGATGGATTTAGAAGGAAGCACGTCTCCTTTTCAATCGAATCATACCGGCATTTGCGAATCCAGTGTTTTACCACTATGTCACTTCATTCGGCATCAGTCACTGATATCAGCCGCATACATCGATTGTAATGGACTGCATATCTTGAGCTAAATATAGCATGACAGGAGGCTAATGCCACTGTGTGAAGTATCTCAAGAATCCTCAGGAAGTGTCATTCACCGATGAGAGCATGGCTTACACGCCGTTCTTAGAGATTGTGGAATATTGCTCGTTGGCCGGGGCTCTTAAGAAATAACATTTTAAGAAAAGATAGAGAGGACTCAAAGAATAGCTGTGGTCTTCGACACGGGACTGTTTACTCATCGAGAGGTACGCTCAAGGTCCAATGGGAGACTTTACAAGAGTGGCGCTCTGTATTTTGGAGAGTCTTACTCACAGAATTCGCAGACCCTTCACACCAAAACGATATCAGGAACGTGTCACCTCCTCTAACAAATATTTTGTGTAATGAGCTCTGAAGCGAAATTAAAGAAATCAGGGCGTACTCAGAGATAATGAATATTTTTCTACGTGCGCACCACTCGTGATTGGAACTGGAAGGAAATTCTTCTGGTACACCGCGTGGCCTTCGCCACACTCCGTACAGATTATATATGTTAAAATACTGGACACTGATAAACTTTCCTTAGTTAATTTCAGTAGTATTTCAAAATAGTAGCGTATACCCAGCGAAGGACTTGCTTGATGTGACTTATTTATCTGGAGTCTTATCGATTAAACCCGAATTCCAGACCAGTACGCTGTCGCTTTTTGCAGATACCTCTTGCAATTGATGCACACCCGCTTGCTGTCGGAGAGTAACAATGAACCATCCCAATGTGTCGGTTACCACCAATTGGAGCTGTTTAATGCCTTGGAGGCGGGCAGAGTAACATAAAAAAAAATAATTCGAATACTTAAGACTACTGGCGTATATTGTATCTCATGCGATGGATGCCGAATAAGATATATCGGTCAAAAGGATAGATGGGTTTGAAATACGATTCACAGAGTACCTTAAACTGGGAAATTCGAAATCGGCCTTACGTTCGCACCTGACAGAACAGTCATACTGTCATTAGCCTGTCCAGTAATTTTCAGGTTTTAAATATGGAAAATGAGGGATACACTTTAAAAATACTTTGTCATCGTGGTTCATTAGCCAACTTCGACTGCATCTCCGTTTAATGACTGCTTGTGTCAATAGTTAGTTAGGTCCTGCTTCCTCTTGTTTCATTTTGTTTTTGTACCAACTTGTATCATCCTGGTTTGACAATTCGGAACATTAAGGAATAATTTATTTATTTACTTTCATCCAAAGTCGTCGTCGTCCCCCCGCCCCCCCCCCCCCCCCCCCCCCGGGCCTTGATTCGGTCAGTTTATCTACATCCATATCTACATAGCTACTCTGCAACTCACACTTAAGTGCCTGACAGAGGGTTGATCGAACCACCTTCACAATAATTCTCTTATTCCACTCTCGAACAGTGAAAACTAACAACTATATCCTTCTGTGCGAGCTCTGATTTCCCTTATTTTATTATGGTGATCATTTCTCCCTATGTAGGTCGGCGACAACAAAATATTTTCCCATTCAGAGGGGAAAGATGGTGAGTGAAATTTCATGAGAAGATTCTGCCTCAATGAGAAAGGTTGTTGTTTTAATGATGTCTACCCTCAATGCCCTGTATCATGTGCGTGACACTTTCCCACCTATTTCTCGATAATATAAAACTTGCTGCCCTTCTTTGAACTTCCTCGATGTACTCTGTTAACCCTATCTGGTAAGGATCCCACACCGCGCAGCAGTAGTCCAGAAGCGGACGGACAAGCGTAGTGTCTCTTTAGCAGATCTGATACATCTAAGGGTTCCGCAAATATAAAGCAGGCTTTGATTCGTCTTTTCCATAACATTTTCCATGTATTCCTTCCAATTTAATTTATTCGTAATTCTAATTCCTGGGTGCTGAGGTGAATTTACAGTCTTTGGATTTATTTATTTATTGTGTAATCGAAGTTGTACGAATTCCTTTAGCACCCATCTGGGTGATCTCATACTTGTCATTACTTAGGGTCAATCGCTAATTGTTGCACCATGCAGATGTCTTTTCTAAATCGTTTTGCAATTGGTTTTGATCTTCCGAAATTCTTACTAGATGAAATAAAGGACAGCATTATCTGCAAATAACCTAAGACGGCTGCTCAGATTGTCTCCTAAATCGTTCATACTGATAAGGAAGAACAGCGGGTCCATAACGCTACCTAGTGGAACGCCAGAAATCACTTTAGTTATACTCGATGACTTTCCGTCAGTTACTACGAAATGTGCCCTTTCTGAGAGGAAATCACAAATCAAGTCGCATAACTGAGACTACATTCGCTTGTGAGGTACGGTGTCAAAAGCCATCTGGAAATACGGAATTAATTTGAAATCATTTGTCGACAGCTCTCAAAACTTCGTGAGAGTAAAGAGCTAGTTATGTTTCACAAGAACTAAGTTTTCTTAATGAGAGTTGACTACATGTCAATAGAGGAGAGGTAATTATCTCTTCTTCCACGTAATTCAAAATGTTCGAAAATATCCTTCTGCATATCCATTTTAACTATATGGGCCGGTAATATAGTGGATTTCTCCTATTGCCTTTCTTGCATAATGGTCTGACCTGTGCTGCTTTCCAGTCTCTAGGCAGGGCTCTTTCGTTATGCGAGTGGTTGTATATGATTAAGTACGGAGCCACTGTATCAGTGTACTCCGAATGGAACCTAATTGGTATACAGTCTGGACCAGAAGCCTTGATTTTATTAAGTGATTTGAATCACAGTTTCGGGGATATATACTTCTAAGTTACTAATGTTGACAGCTGTTTCTGATTGGAAATATCTTCACTTTGTCTTCTTTGGTGAAAGAATTTTGGAAGACTGTGTTTAGTACCTTTGGTTTTGCAGCACTGTCATAGATAGTATTTCCATTGGTTTGGCGCAGAGGAGGCATGAATGTGTCTTGCCGCTACCGTACTCTACATTCGACTAGATTTTCTGCCAGGTTTCGAGACAGTTTCGTTATGGAAACTATTATAAGCATCTCGCATAGAAGTCTGCGTTACATTTCGACCTTCTGTAAAAAGATCTTTGGGGATTTGGCATGCTTTTGTCTGCATAAATCTCTCAATTGTTGCCGATACTATTTCTCTGAATTCAAGCCACGTCTAGTCTCTACTTAGATTGTTAATTTGGAAGGAGTGGATATTGTCTCTCAGGAAGGTGTCACACATTTAAACTGCGTTTTTGAATAGATATATTTTCAGCTTATTTTGGGAGGATTTGGGAGTTACAGTATTCAGTCTCGCTACGATAATGTTGTGTTCACTAATCCCTGCATTCGTTTTGATGTTAATTATTAACTCAGGATTATTTGTTGCCAAGAGATGAAGTGTGTTTGCCGGCCGAAGTGGCCGTGCGGTTAAAGGCGCTGCAGTCTGGAACCGCAAGACCGCTACGGTCGCAGGTTCGAATCCTGCCTCGGGCATGGATGTTTGTGATGTCCTTAGGTTAGTTAGGTTTAACTAGTTCTAAGTTCTAGGGGACTAATGACCTCAGCAGTTGAGTCCCATAGTGCTCAGAGCCATTTGAACCATTTTTTTGAAGTGTGTTTCCACAACCGTTTACTATTCCAGTGAGGCATGAAATAATTGCTTGAAACGATTTTCAGAGAATTAGAAAAATTTCGGATGATGTTTGTCGTACCTCCGGATTTAAACATATTTTCACCAACATATCGAGGACACATTGAAGTCACCACCAACTATAACTGTATGAGTCGGGTACTCGTTTGAAATTACTCAAGTTTTCTTTGAATCTTCCAGCAGTTGTATCATCAGTTGGGAGGTCCGTAAAAGGATGTAATTATTATTTTATTCTGATGGCTAAGAATGACCTCATCCCATACTAACTGACGGCAACTATCTACTTCAATTTCGCTATAAGACAAACTACTTCTAACAGTAGGAAACACTCCACCGCCTACCTTATTTAGCCTATCCTTAACACCGTTAGGTCCTTGCAAAAATTTCCGTTGATCTTATCTCCAGCTTCAGCTAGCTTTCAGCGAACAGAACGGTTTGGGCATCAGCGCTTTCTACTAGAGGTTGCAGCTCTGGCAATTTTCCAACACAGCTACGACAATTTACAACTGTTATACTGTTGGTACCTATATCTATGTTCTTTCTGTATTCGACCTGAAATCTTTGAGACTGAAGCTCTTTCTGCGTTTCCCTGAGATCTTTTAACCCAAAAAACAACCCAGTCCAGGCTATACAGCCCCCGCTACACGTGTAGACACCTTCTGCGTATAATGTTCTCCTGGCCTATTTAGCCTAACCCAAAACTCCACCACCCTATGGCGCAAGTCGAGGAATCTGCAGCTTACACGGTCGCAAAAACGTCTGGACCTCTGATTCAGACCCACCGTTGGGCTCTGTCCAGATGTCCGCAATTGGTCCTGTCGACTATGCTGCGAACGGTGAAGTCAGCTTTCTACTCACTAGCAAGACTGGCAGCCTTAACCACTTCTGATAGTCGTTGAAACTAGAGAGAATATCTTCTGATCAAAAGCGACGGACATCATTGGTACCGATATGAGCTACCACCTGCAGTTGGCTGCACCCTACGCTCTTCATGACATCTGGAAGGACCGGTTCCACATGTGGAATGATCCCATCCGTTATGCAGATGGAGTACAAATTGCCTTTCTTCCACTCCCTGGAGGCTACGTCCCTAAGAGACCCCATAATGATCCTAACATTGGAGCTAGCAGCTACCAATAATGACACCGTCTGTGACTGCCCGGATCTTGCAGGCTGAGAGGTTTCCTCTGAAACACGACAAGCGACTGTGTCTGGTTGATGGACCTTGTCAGCTACAGGTAGGACCTGGAACCTGTTTGTCAGACTGAGGAGGCCTTACGTTCTGTCCCGCGAGAAGTCTTTCTTAGCTTGCCACACTCAGTCTACTTCCCTCTGATCACGAGCGAGTGGTCAACGTGAAGAACTGTGTTCAACAAAATAGATTAACACGCAGAGAATCAAAAACAAAACTACCGAAGTACGTAGATGAAACAATAAAATTCTCTCCTGGCGAGGCAGTCGTAAAATGTCTCAAACTAGTTTACTTCCCTGTTGCTTCACTGTCTTGGCCGGCGACTGCTGCCAGACACTATGGCAACTAGTTTGTCCCTGCTTCATTTTGGTGCTGTTCAAAATTTTTTTTAATATTACCTTATCTTGTTACGGAGGTTTTTAACCTTTTTATTGATTTCTTAATCAAGCACGATTCTTATAAAGCAGATCACGCTAGTCTAGATCCTGGCATTCATTACTTTTTTCTTCTGTGTGTTATCGTTGCTTGTCATCATTTATAACTTTTAATGGCTACTATCTTGAATCCGCTTTGCAACTATTAACGTGCTACTCTCAGTGGACAACATTGGCACTAATAATAGTTTCTACGAATTCACTTTGGTTTTACCACATTGTACGGATTAACCAGCCTTCATCATCGTAGCTATCATTCTGTTTGTCTAATATCTGTGGATGCGCATGCACGCTGCACATTGCCCCTGTCTCCCTGTTGCCGTCTGGAGTTTCCGCAGTTTACGCTGCCTGTTAGTGCACAAACCAGGTAGCGAACTTGCTACGGATAAGTTCAGCCTCTTGACATACGGCTTCGCAATCCGTTGCTTTCTGCCGATTGAGCAGTTCGGTAGGCTTGCTAGGCTTTAAAATAGTTTTATATTGGATTTTTTCGAGGGATTAGCTACAGCTTAAGATTGAAGAACTGAGTCTTTGCCAGTGTGTTTTCAATCTATTTTAGGCAAATGAGAGTCCGTTATCTGCCCAAATTTCGTATCATCCAGTAGATGATCATATATGGTCTGTGCTTTGATCACTATTTAGGTGTACGGGGATCCCGCTAGCTCACCACATACTGTTACTCCTAGTGAGTGGAATTTTAGTATTTTAGCTGCCTCGTAGTCTCTTTAGGAATTTCTTTTTATTAGATTTCGTCCTTTATAGGTATCACGGGAGCGTTCTTTGTTTTTTTGTGTTTAGCGTCTGCTACTTGGCGAAAATTTTCTGACTACAAACGCTGGGTCATCCCATTCTCTCTTCCCGATCGGAACATGACTTGATTTTGTAAGTATGTTCATCCCGTGTATACTTTTCATTTTAGTTACGTTATCTTGCCTTACATGAGTCGTTGCCTGACCGTTTGCACATATCGCACCTGATGAGACAGCTAAAATGTTGCGAAACTGGTCGTGTCAGAAATAAAGGACTTACAGCAAAAGCGGTCTTACCTTTTCAGAATGAATATTAATACTGGGCTTTTGATAATACTTCAGTTAATTTGATTTCAGCTACTGATCTTTTGTTTGGTAGACTAATACTGCAACAGATAAACTACGTAATGCAGTATGAGTAAGATTCTATCGACTGCGGCACTATAAAAGTTCAGTAGAATACTAGTTCCTGGGTACATAACCATGTCCATGTTGTACCTTGGAAGATTTTTTCAAACTTGGAAAAACTTAACTTTTCCTGATATTTATCTAATTTCAGAATAATACTGCAACACAGAAAAACTGAATGCTATGGTTTCAAGATGGAATAAAAAATGTTAAACTTCTGTTAGAGGAAGCGGTACAAATGAGGAACATGTGTAGTAATATGAAATACTATGGTTTCTCGCCTTATAAATGCTGTACCCTGGAGAGCTGCTTGAAACTATATCAGCAACTGATGACAGCTTTGAAATGCAGTCATATTGCAGCTGGCAGAAATTGGGAGTGAGTGAAGCTGTTTTAACAAGTTCAGTAAGAGAAATAATTGTTGCAGGTTGGTGGTTCACAGTTCCATGTTTCTCATAATACACAAATTATTAATATATTTTCTGAACAGACGTTTAGCTAATACATTAAGCTATAAAATGGCGTGTTTGTTATCTATTTAAATTTAATTTTCTATTTTATTTTCGTTTTTGAATTTCAAGGTGGCTGTGTCGCTAATGTGGAATACTAGTATTCCACATCTGTACCCTAGTGTTCTGTATTTGTACCATACTTTCACAGCCTGTTTTATTTATGGATATTGCTTCAGAAATGACTTTACAAGCTCGAAAGCGGTAGGGATGAGATTGCTATGCATACAGAAATTAAAAATATTGGGCTTCCTACGGGTGGCAAAAACTTTCCAAGTTCCCAGGACCACTCTATTTAGGTTAGTAAAATCAGATATATCAGGTGATGTAGCCACCAAGACCAAGCTTGGGCGAAAAGCTGTTCTATGTACTGAATAAGGACAATACTTGATTGAATATACCATGAAAATGGAAAGCAAATTTTTTTGTTTACCTGAAACGATCTCCAACAGATAGCATTTGGATTTGCTGCAGCTAACAATATCCTGAATTCATTTTTGGGTGAATGGGCTGGGAGAGAGTGGTTACACCTTTCCTTGAAGCCCTAGAAAAAGGATATTCACATTCGAAAACCCACAGCAATCTCATTTAAGACTTCTACGTTTAACAAGAGGTAATGTGGAAATATTTTTTCTCTCTTCTTTCACAACAAACTGCTTTCCACCAGACAGAATATACAATGTCGACGAGACTGGTCTAAGCATTGTGTAGAGCAGAATTCCCCACGTCGTTGCAAGAAGTGGAAAGCGAAAATTAGCAGTAATCTTTCCTGCAGAGAGTGAATCACTTGTGACATCGGCGCCTGCGTGAGTGCCACACGAAATTTTATTCTGCCCATGATGCTATTCCCTCCTGAGAACTGTAGAAGTCAGGTAATGAGAGGTGGGTCACCTAGACCCTTTCTTGTATGTCATCTCTATGGATGGATTTAATGCCAACTCTTCACTGATTGGTTTCAACACATGCTGGGAAAGGTGAAGATAATGGCATAATGACCTGTTCTTCTGATTCTGGAATGGCATTATAGCCACTCCAGAAATCTGGAGGTTATAAATCTCTCACGCAAAAACCATGTTAGCATCTTGTGTCTGCCTCCCATGCCTCCAAGATGTAACTGCTGAATAGAACTTCCATGATTCGTTTGAAAGCCTGTTACTCAGAGCAGGTACGCTTGTGGACAAGGGAAAAGGCACGTTCAGTAACAAACAAGAACATCGCCGAACTGTTTGGGAAGGCCTGAGATAGCAGTAAATAGGATTAGAGTGACAGGAATATATCCGTTAAACCCTCATATTTTCAGGGATGCAGATTTCATTGCTAGCAATGAAGAATAACAGAGGTTGTAAGCAATGATCCAGTACAATCTGCAGGAATTGTGGCTTCTAAAAATGGAAAGGCTAACATTGAAGTCGGGACAGGAACATCTTCCGCCATGTCTGAAATTAAACAGTGGCAGATGTCAAATAAAGAGGAGGCCAGGCACTAGTGAAAAAGTCAGGTTCTTCAGCAGTCCTAACCTCGTTTCCATACAAGAGATCTCTTGAAGTATCGACAACAGCATCAAATAAAACTGAGACAAAGAAGCAGAGGCCACCAAAGCCTAGGAATCAAAAATCATCTGATTCTGAGGATGATTTTAGTGAGAGATGATTCGTCTACCGTCAGTAGCGTTCCGGACAACGGTGTACCCAGAATGTAGATGCTGATTCCCTCTTTTACTCAGGTGAATTTTTGAAGGACAAGTCAGGGGAAAAATGGATAATGTGTCTAATGTCCAAAATGTGGGCACACACTGAATGTGCAGGTTCTGATAAAGGACGATATGTATGTGACTTCCGCAAGTGAAATTACTTAGAGTAAGCAGTTTAATGACTGAAAATACTATATTTCGTGTGCTTTTTCTGTTGTAGTATGTGTTAGTTTCTTCTTTGACAATAAATTTTTAGATTTTCCATTATTTGTTTTAACTTCAACAAAATGAAACGAATGAATTGTTCCTAATTTTTAGTCTATAATCCGAAGAGACAGAAACGTCAAACTTTGTGTTAAGCCTAATTCCGAAATGTTCATCACGTAGTACGTGTTCTAAAATAAAAGAACCATTAAAATATATCCCAAAGGTTGTGCTACGGATGGTTTGTTTGCTTAATTTGAAAAACTGAGAAATTTATGAACGAAAAACAAAATAGTATTCCTTATTTGTACCACTTCGTCTACTATTCTGGATAGAAGCGAATGTCTGAAAAATATTCCAATGTAAAACACACTTCCTTAGAGCCGGACAAGCTGCGGATAGGATCGCTTTTCCAGTTCTTTTCTCTGAGCTTTGCTATATGGTTACTCTCAATTTTCGAGACGGCATCCAGGACTTCTAATTTTATTAATCAAGGAAGGCCGACAGTCCACCTATTCTAATGATTCTCAATTATCCGCAG
The DNA here is from genome assembly GCF_021461395.2 of Schistocerca americana. Classification (NCBI taxonomy): domain Eukaryota; kingdom Metazoa; phylum Arthropoda; class Insecta; order Orthoptera; family Acrididae; genus Schistocerca; species Schistocerca americana. Next base: position 650,634,799 of record NC_060130.1, on the reverse strand, counting down.
GGACGAGAAGAGAAGCAGCAAAGTATGGAGACGACCGAAATCTGTCCAGCGTCGGCTCACGGGTAATGAATGCAGACCAGTGTTTGAAGGTAGACGAAGGCACCGAGGATACGACGAAAATACACTCCTGGAAATGGAAAAAAGAACACATTGACACCTGTGTGTCAGACCCATCATACTTGCTCCGGAAACTGCGAGAGGGCTGTACAAGCAATGATCACACGCACGGCACAGCGGACACACCAGGAACCGCGGTGTTGGCCGTCGAATGGCGCTAGCTGCGCAGCATTTATGCACCGCCGCCGTCAGTGTCAGCCAGTTTGCCGTGGCATACGGAGCTCCATCGCAGTCTTGAACACTGGTAGCATGCCGCGACAGCGTGGACGTGAACCGTATGTGCAGTTGACGGACTTCGAGCGAGGGCGTATAGTGGGCATGCGGGAGGCCGGGTGGACGTACCGCCGAATTGCTCAACACGTGGGGCGTGAGGTCTCCACAGTACATAGATGTTGTCGCCAGTGGTCGGCGGAAGGTGCACGTGCCCGTCGACCTGGGACCGGACCGCAGCGACGCACGGATGCACGCCAAGACCGTAGGATCCTACGCAGTGCCGTAGGGGACCGCACCGCCACTTCCCAGCAAATTAGGGGCACTGTTGCTCCTGGGGTATCGGCGAGGACCATTCGCAACCGTCTCCATGAAGCTGGGCTACGGTCCCGCACACCGTTAGGCCGTCTTCCGCTCACGCCCCAACATCGTGCAGCCCGCCTCCAGTGGTGTCGCGTCAGGCGTGAATGGAGGGACGAATGGAGACGTGTCGTCTTCAGCGATGAGAGTCGCTTCTGCCTTGGTGCCAATGATGGTCGTATGCGTGTTTGGCGCCGTGCAGGTGAGCGCCACAATCAGGACTGCATACGACCGAGGCACACAGGGCCAACACCCGGCATCATGGTGTGGGGAGCGATCTCCTACACTGGCCGTACACCACTGGTGATCGTCGAGGGAACACTGAATAGTGCACGGTATATCCAAACCGTCATCGAACCCATCGTTCTACCATTCCTAGACCGGCAAGGGAACTTGCTGTTCCAACAGGACAATGCACGTCCGCATGTATCCCGTGCCACCCAATGTGCTCTAGAAGGTGTAGGTCAACTACCCTGGCCAGCAAGATCTCCGGATCTGTCCCCCATTGAGCATGTTTGGGACTGGATGAAGCGTCGTCTCACGCGGTCTGCACGTCCAGCACGAACGCTGGTCCAACTGAGGCGCCAGGTGGAAATTGCATGGCAAGCCGTTCCACAGGACTACATCCAGCATCTCTACGATCGTCTCCATGGGAGAATAGCAGCCTGCATTGCTGCGAAAGGTGGATATACACTGTACTAGTGCCGACATTGTGCATGCTCTGTTGCCTGTGTCTATGTACCTGTGGTTCTGTCAGTGTAATCATGTGATGTATCTAACCCCAGGAATGTGTCAATAAAGTTTCCCCTTCCTGGGACAATGAATTCACGGTGTTCTTATTTCAGTTTCCAGGAGTGTATATCGGAACAATGTTACGGGAACAGTATGAAACACATAGTTCGTGAAAAGCGTAAACAGCACAATTTCCCTACGTAAATTCGTAGCTTTTTTCATGCTGACAAGAGAAGACTTCTTCCTGGTCCGAAATAACACTGGCCGATGCCGAGTGTATTGGCGCCACAGCAGCAATATGCAGGATGTGCGGGCTAAGAGCTGAGGGTGGCCGATGTAATTAGCACTGGCACTGCGGGCGGCGGGCAAACGGGCGCCTACCGAGCAGATGCTAGCCCTGCTGTCGACACACGATTAGACGTCAGTAATTCCGCCCACCGTCTGAAAACAGGAGACACCCGCACACTGCTGGAGAAGCAGCTCGTACATTACACAGCAGCCGCTTGCTGGACAGTAAGGCCACGCCATATTCAACGACGAGGTCGAGATGAAATGACTGCTGTATGTGTAAAGCAAATATCATTCCCAGGTGAATGAACATACATCTACCCATGGCTATTCGAGACACTAAAAACAGCAACCACAACTTCATGCGTAAGTTCCTTGTGGAATTAAGTTCTGACGTAATATCGAGTTTCTCTAAGCCACATGTACCGAGAGAAACAATCTTAATCGAGGAGACTGCGCAGTCGTTAGCACAATGGTCTCGCACTGGGAGGAAGACGGTTCAAATCCTGGTCCGGCCATTCAGATTTAGGTTGCCATGTTCAAATGCGTGTGAATTCCTAAGGGACAAAACTGCTGAGGTCATCGGTTACACACTACTAAAACTAACTTCTGCTAAGAACAAACACCCCCCCCCCCCCCCATGCCTGAGGGAGGACTCGATCCTCCGGCGAGAGCGGCCGCGCAGTTCGTGACACGGCACTTCAAACCACGCGGCCACTAGCGCGTAGGTTGCCCTGATTTCCCTAAATAACTTAAGGCAAATGCAGGAGTGGTTCCTTTGAAAGGACACTGCCGATTTCATTTCCCATCCTTCCCTAATCTGAGCCTGTGCTACACCTCTAATGAGCTCGTTGTCGACGGAATGTTAAATACTAATCTCCCTTCTTCAAACAGTCTGAGTAAGCTGCTGTTTAGATCATCAACTCTGTCTGGTTTGATGAAATTCTTCCTTCCTGTCGTTTGACAGTTCCCCTCTTCAGTTCAACGTAGCTCCTACATGCAACAATATCAGCCATCTGTGTTATGTACACAAATATAGGCCAGCCCCTGCGATTCTATCCTTAAAATAAAATTTTTAGTAACGATCGGTGCCGTAAACGTACCCCTCTATCTCAATTCTTCGATACACTACGTTTTTAATGCAGAATTTTTTCTGGTTAGCTCTTTGGAGGACGAACTCATTCCATGCTCTGTAAATCAATCTGATCCCGGCAATCTCCTGACAGATCGCGTATTAAGGCTTCTAATCCTAATGGCTATAGCTTAAACAGGGCAGTGACCAATGATTAAAATATATAATTTTGAAAGAAAATAACTATTACTACTTTAGGATTGAGAAATCCATCTTTAGATGGCTCCATACACAATCTTATTCTGCTTAGACCTCGTTTTGAAATATATGATCAACTGACACGCATTTTTAGTTGAGAAATAGTGCTGCAAATAGTACCGAGTGTAATTGGAAAGGAGCGTTCCGCGGAACTCACGGACTTCGAACGTGGTCAACGTGGGTGAGTGTCACTTGTCATAACCGTACACGAGATTTCCACACTCCTAAACATCCCTAGATCTACTGTTTCCGATGTGATAGTGAAGTGGAAACGTGAAGGGACAAGTACAGCACAAAAGCATAAAGGCCGACCTCATCTGTTGACTGACAGACCGCCGACAGTTGAAGAGGGTCGTAATGTGTAATAGGCAGACGTCTATCCACACCATCACACAGGAATTCCAAACTGCATCAGTATCCGCTGCAAGTACTATGAGAGTTAGGCGGGAGGTGAGAAAATTTGGATTTCATGGTTGAGCGGCTGCTCATAATGTACACATCACGCCGGTAAATGCCAAACGACGCCTCGCTTGGTGAAAGGAGCGTAAGCGTTGGACGACTGAACAATGGAAAAACGTTGTGTAGAGTGACGAATCACGGTACACGATGTGGCGATCCGATGGCAGGGTGCGGGTATGGCGAATGCCCGGTGAACGCCATCTGTCAGCGTGTGTAGTCCCAACAGTAAATTTCGGAGGCGGTGGTATTATGGTGTGGTCGTGTTTTTCATGCAGGAGGCTTGCACCCCTTATTGTTTTGCGTAGCACTATCACAGCGCAGGTCTACATTTATATTTGAAGCACCTTCTTTCTTCCCACTGTTGAAGAGCAATTCGGGGATGGCGATTGTATCTTTCAACACGATCGAGCACCTGTTCGTGTAGCACGGCGTCTGGCGGAGTGGTTACACGACAATAACATCAGTGTAATGGTCTGACCTGCACGTAGTCCTAAACCTGAATCCTATAGTATATCTTTGGGATGTTTTGGAATACCGACTTCGTGCCTGGCCTCACCGACCGACATCGATAAGTCTCCTCAGTGCAGCAGTCCGTGAAGAATGGGCTGTCATTCCCCAAGAAACCTTCCAGCACCTGATTGAAGGTACGCCTGCGAGAGTGGAAGTTGTCATAAAGGCTAGGGGTGGGCCATCACCATCCTGAATTCCAGCATTACCGATGGAGGGCGCCACGCACTTGTAAGTAATTCCCAGCCAGGCGTCCGGATACTTTTGATCACATAGTTTGAGAGTCGCGTCATGCATTTGTAAAGTCTAGGTGTGTGTAATGCATGCGTGTATGGTGTAGCGCTACGTTTGTCTTGTACGATCATGGGGATGAGAGAAGAGATAGGATCAAACCCGATGCTGGCACATTTCTCGAACAGTACCACGGAGGCCGCCGAGCTTAACGGATCACCATCAAAAGAGTCACAGGCTCTCACTTGATGAGACGGTGTGGGGTGCTTTCGAATTTAATCCTGGACTTTGGTGAAAAGATTGTTGATCAAGAAATTTACGTTACGAACTCATCTCACCATTCCGGCCAAATACTAGAAGTGAAAATTTATTCACCACTAGGATTTTACCTCTCAGTCGACCGTCACCTCACAGGCGGGTTGTTTTCATCTCATTTACATATAGGGACACCCGATAGAAAACCTTGTATAAAATCGAGTCGCAAAAGATTCGAGAAATCCAACAGTAATAGAAAGATACCCATGAAAAAAGTGGAACCACAAATAGAGTACGTTTCAACTACAATGACCGAAATTTTAACTGTTACACCATGAATGGAAATTGCCTAAGCATTCTTAACAAAGATCCTGAGTATTCCACCCTCCAGGAAAGATATCACGCTTAAATCATTCTCTGACCTGAGAGATGGATAAAACCCAAAGTAGAAAGCTCCGAAATATTAAACGAGGCATAGAACATACATTGAAATATCGAAAAGACGCGTTGGACGTCATATAAGATAGTGTGTTCCTCGAAATCGACAAAACTACTTTGTCTATAGAAGTCTAAGATGAGTTTGACTGCGCACTTACGTTGATGCTACTAATTGGCCTAGTGAACTCTCGTTAGCCATTGAACATCTATGCAGGCCAAGCGATTTAGCCATAATAGTCGTACAATCGTTAAAAGAAAGCCTACCCTCAGCAGAGCGGAAATACGACGATCATGAAGTATTAGTTTCAGGTGATTTCAGCCTTCTGAGCACAGACTGGAACATCTATAGCTTCAATACTGTCAGTCTTGTGAAGTTGTTCGGATCACATTTTCCGAGAACTGTCTTGAGCAGCTAACAACCCACACGCATTGTACAAATAGCGTTCAAAAAGTTTTGCACAGTCATCTCTAATTTATTTTTTTTGCAGGAGGGGAATGAAATTTTTTGTGAACATACTTGGAACATTTAGCTATATACTGAGCTTACTCAATGTAGCCTCCTTCAGCTGTGACGCATCTGGACCAACATTCTTTCCATGATGTAAATGCAGTTTGGTAAAATTCTGGGATTGATTTTTCACTGTTGCTTGACACAGGAAATAAGGTCTTTCTCACTATCAAATGTCTTACCGCGCAGGTGGGTCTTCAGACGACCAAAGAGGTAAAAATCAGACGGAGCCAAGCCTGGCTGTAGGGAGGATGAGGAACAATTTTCCAACCGATTTTCCTGATTTTTTTTCCTGCGTCATAAGGGCTGTATGGGGTTTGGCATTGCCATGGTGTAGTCTGATGAGTTGACCCTGAAGCTGTGGTCTGTGGGTCTTGATGGATCGTCGCAGCTTGTAACGGTCCCTGTTAGTTGCGGAGCCAGGTTCCAAAAAGTCAATGAAAATGACACCACATTGATCCCAAAAGAGGGAGGCCATCACCTTTCGGCCTGCTGTTCGTGAAAGTCTAGGTTTCTTCTTCCGAGGGGAACACGGTTGACGCCACTCCATGGATTGGGTTTTGCTCTCAGGTTCGGACAAAAGAAACTGTTTCGTCCTGGGTAATGACGCCGTCAAAACACTGTTTCCACTCTTCGGTAGAGGTATTTATGAGACCCTCACATACATTCTTCCTCAACGTTATCATTTCTCTTGTCAATAGCCTAGGCACCCCAATGTACAGATTTTTCTGTACCCCAGTGACTGTACCAGTGATACCACACTACCCAATGACAAACGAGACATCACGTGTGGTCAGACGTATCATTTTGGATGATTTGATCAATGGTCTCCTTATTCACATCACTCACTGCCGTCGATGGTGTACCGCATCGTGGATTGTCCAGTAAAGAGTAATCACCTCCTTTAAACCTTTGCAACCACCGCTAGATACTGCTGCGATCCACCTGTGTCCTCCCCATAAACAGGGAACAACTTCCCGTGAATCGATCTGGCAGAGTCATCGCCGGTCTTGAAGAGGAACTCCATTACCGACCGTTGTCGCAACCTGGCATATACTTCACAGTCCACTATGGCTCACCTGTAAACAAAAGAGAATACTTTTATGCACCAGCTTACAGCTAAATGTTCGAAGTATGTTCACAAATTTCATTCTCCTCCTGCAAAAAATAAAACAATTAGGCGACTGTGCAAAACCTTGTAAATATGAGGGCATGCTCAAAAGCAATGCCTCCGAATTTTTTATTCTGTTCTCAATATCGTCCGAGTTATTACATGCCATGCGTATTACGCGTCAACTTTCCCGATTCACTGACATAAGTTTTGACCGTCTGCCGCCAGACAGCTCCGAACTGTAGCGTCTGACATGGCGGTTTATAACGTAACTACGTCGGTTCCTGAGAAACAGCGTGCTGTAATGTAGTTTCTAACAATGAAAACGTGTCTCAAATTGAAATTCCTCTCCTTCAGCGTGACAATGCCAGTCCAGACACGAACGCTGCGACATCTGCAACAATCCGACGCCCTGGATTCACTGTCATCGATCATCCTCTGTACACTCCCTACTGTTTCCAAAACTTAAAGAACACCTTCGAGGACTTCACTCTGATAGTGATGGACGGGTGCAAGCAGAACTGAGGTTGTGACTCCCTCAACGAAGTCAAACAGTTTACAGTAAAGGTATAAAAAAACTGATCTCTCTTCGGCAGGGTGACTGTATTGAGAAATAAATATCCAGGGATGAAAAATAAAGATGTAGACTGTTGATAACGTTTGTTCTATTTAAGAAGCCTTAGGGGTTTTCGCATAAAACCTTTGGAGGTATTATTTTTCAGCACACCCTCGTATGTTAAAACTTGCAGCCACAAAGAGATCTGATCCTGTCGTCACTATCGTTGTAGAGGCAAGGATTAATGATCATGATGGCATCACTGCGACGGTGGTTACTAAAGTTAATAAATCCATTAAGGAGTGTGGGATAGATTTTATGGTGGAAAGGGGATGTAAGTAGTTTTTAGAATCCTACGTAGACAATGATTGGACATAACCCGTCACCCATGACTGATGTAGAGGAAGAACAGGCAAAGCTTAAACTAACCGTAAATCGTTCTGTGGGGAGGTACGTGTTGTGAAAGTGGATTTAAAACTTTAGATCAACCGTGGTTTAATAACAAAATTCTATAAACGCTGGGGAATCAGATTTTGAGCTCTCGGTTCAGAAAAAAAGAAAAACGCATCACGAAGAAATTATCCTACATGTACAGACAAGAAAATTATTACAATTTTAGAAAAACTGGAGGATTTATTCGACAGAAAGAGCGTCAGAAATTACGAAAGTCAAGAAAGCGTTGGTCCACCTCTGGCCCTTTCGCAAGCAGTTAATAGGCTTGGCGTTGATTGATAGAGCGTTAGATCGTCAAAATCCCTAGATGGTAGGAGCGCACTGTTCATAGTCCTCCAAACGTTCTCAACTGGGAAGAGATCCGGTGACCTTTTTGGCCAAGGTACAGTTCTGAAAGCACAGAGATAAGCAGTTGAAACTCTCGAAGTATGCGGGAGAGCATATCCTGCTGAAACGTAAGCCTAGGATGGCTTGCCACAGAGGACAACAAAACAGGGCGTGCAATATTGGCGATGTATCGCTGTGCTGTAAGGGTGCCGAGGATGGCAACCAAAGGTGTTGTGTTATGAAAAGGAATGGCACCACAGACGATCACTCCTGGTTGTCGAGGCGCATGGCGGGCGACCGACGAAAATGACCCGCTGAATTACAGAGCAATATTCTTATACTGCTTTCTTGAACATATTCTAAGTTGGAATATAATAAATTTCCTAGGAACGGAAATGCTTGCCTCCACAAATCAGCACAGACTTAGAAAGCATCGTCCTTGTGCCTCAAAGCTTGCTCTTCTCTCACACGATGTCCTGCAAGCCATAGATGAAGTGCAGCAGGCATATTCTATTTTCCTAGATTTCCGGATAGCGTTTGACACAGTGGCCCACTGTAAAGCCACCGAGGGTCCGAGCGTACGGATTAGGTTTTCAGATACGAGAATGGTTCGAAGACTCTACAAGTAATAGAAGCCAGCACGTTGCCCTGAACGTCGATAGTTCTTTAGAGGAAAGGGAATCATCAGGAGTGCCCCAGGGAAATGTGATAGGACCACTCTTGGGCTCCCTATACCCAAATTATCTGAAGGATAGCAGCAATCTGCAACTGTTTGCTGGTGACGCAGTGGGCATGAAAAAGTCGTCGTTGAGTGACTGTAGGAGGATACAGGATTGTTTAGACAGAATTTCAGTTTGTGTGATGAATGGTAGCTTGAGCCAAATGTAGAAAAATAAAGGTTAACACGGGCGAGTAAGAGAAACAACCCCGTAATGTTCGAATACACTATTAGTTATGTGTTTGACACAATAACGTCGATTAAATTTCCGGGTGTATAACTACACAGTGATATAAGGCGGAACGAGCATGTAAGGTAAGTAATATTGAAGGTAAATGGGTGACTTCGAGTTTTGGGAAAGTGTAGCTTACGCTGAGGTGTCAAGAGTGGAATACCTACAAATATAGTGTTCGACCTCCTTTCGTCCGACGTAGTGCAGCAACTCGTTGTGGCATAAACTCAGCAACTCATTGTGTCCCCTGCAGAAATACTGACACGTACTGCCGATATAGCTGTCCATAAGTATGAAAGTATTGCCGGTGCAGGATTTTGTGTACGAACTAACCTCTCGATTATGTCCCATAAATGTTCAATGGATGGTCAAATCATTCGCGAAAATAGTCCAGAATGTTCTTCAAACCAATCGCGAACAATTGTGGCCCGGTGATATGGTGCATTTTTGCTAACGAAAATTCCATTGTTGTTCGGGAACATGAATTCCTTGAATGGCTGCAAATGGTCTCCAAGTAGCCGAATATGAGTTCAAATGTTCAAATGTGTGTGAAATCTTATAGGACTTAACTGCTAAGGTCATCAGTCCCTAAGCTTACACACTACTTAACCTAAATTATCCTAAGGACACACACACACACACACACACACACACACACACACACACACACACACACACACACCCATGCCCGATGGAGGACTCTAACCTCCGCCGGGATCAGCCGCACAGTCCAGGACTGCAGCGCCTTAGACCGCGAATATGTGTACTTCCAGTCAATGATCGGTTCAGTTGAACCAGAGGACACAGTCCTCGGTCTTTACTTAAAGGCTTTCGGCGACTGTGCTTTCCGTGGTGAGAGGTGATGCCTCAAAATTTGTATTCTTGGCACACACGTGACACTGTGGATATCGGAATACTGAATTCCCTTACGATTCCCGAAATGGACTGTCCCATGCGTCTAGCTCCAACTATCATTCCGTTCAAAGTCTGTTAATTCCCTTCGTACGCCCATAATTACGTCGGAAACCTTTTCACATGAATGATGTCAGTGCAAATGACGGTTCCGCAACTGATCTACCCTTCTATACCTTATGTAAGCGATACTATTGCCATCTGTATACGTGCATATTGCTACCACATGACTTTCGTCAATTCAGTGTTATGTTTAAAGAAGACGGCGTATAGAACACTAGCGCGATTCATTCTTGACTACCGTTCGCATGTTTGGGACCCTCACCACGTCGGATTAAATGAAGACATCGAAGCAATTCAGAGACGTGCTGCTAGATTTGTTATCGGTAAGTTCGATCAACACGGGATTATTAGAGAGACGCTTCGTGATCTGAAATGAGAATGCGTGGAGGAAGGCGACGTTCTCTTCGTGAAACGCATGAGAAAATTTGGAGAACCTGCAATTGTTGCTGACTGCAGAAAGATTCTACTGTTGCCAACGAACATTTAACGTAAAGACCGTGAAGACAAGAGAAGGGAAACTAGGGTTCGTGAGGAGGCATATAGATAGACTTTTTCTCCGCTCCATTTGCAAATGGAACAGGAAAGGAAGTGACTAGTAGTAGATTAGATTAGATTAATACTTGTGCCATAGATCATGAATACGACACTTCGTAACGATGTGAAACGTGTTAGGTTAATAAAAGATGTGTAAAAGATATTGCATTACACAAAATATTGCATGACACTAGTGTCTAAGTTTTTTTCCCCTTAATTTATATCTAAAAATTAAGCCAATGAGTAGAAGGAGTTGTCATCTAGAAATCCTTTTAATTTATTTTTAAATGTTAGTTGGCTATCTGTCAGGCTTTTGATGCTGTTTGGTAGGTGACCAAAGACTTTCGTGGCAGCATAATTTACACCTTTCTGTGCCAAAGTCAGATTTAACCCTGCATAGTGAAGATCATCCTTTCTCCTGGTGTTATAGCTATACACACTATTACTTTTGAACTGGATTGGATTATTAACAACAAATTTCATAAGTGACTATATATACTGTGAGGTTACTGTGAGGATCCGTAGATCCTTAAATAGATGTCTGCAGGATGACCGTGGGTGAGCTCCAGCAATTATTTTGATTAAACGTTTTTGAGCAATGAATACTTTTCTACTCAACGATGAATTACCCCAGAATATGATGCCATACGAAAGCAGTGAATGAAAGTAGGCGTAGTAAGCTAATTTACTGACATTCTTATCACCAAAATTTGCAATAACCCTAATAGCATACGTAGCTGAACTCTGACGTCTCAGCAGACCATCAATGTGTTGCTTCCAGTTTAACCTCTCATCAATGGACACACCTAAAAATTTTGAAAATTCTACCTTAGCTACAGACTTCTGTTCAGAGTCTATATTTATTACTGGAGTTGTGCCATTTACTGTACGGAACTTTATATACTGTGTTTTATCAAAGTTTAAAGAGTTCATTTGCTGAGAACCACTTAATAATTTTGTGAAAAACATCATTTACAATTATATCGATTAGTTCTTGGTTTTTGGATGTTATTACTATACTTGTATCATCAGCAAAAAGAACTAACTTTGCATCTTCATCAATGTGGAATGGTAAGTCATTAATGTATATCAAGAACAGTAAAGGACCTAAGACCGAACCCTGTGGGACCCCGTTCTTCACAGCCCCCCCCAGTTTGAGGAATCAGCTGTTGTTTTAACATTACATGAACCACTTATTTTAACTTTCTGCATTCTTCCAGTTAAATATGAATTAAACCATTTGTGCACTGCCCCACTCAAACCATACTGATTTAGCTTATCTAAAAGAATTCCATGATTTACACAATCAAAGGCCTTTGAGAGATCACAAAAAATACCAATGGGTGATGTCCGGTTATTCAGAGCATTTAATATTTGATCAGTGAAGGCGTATATAGCATTTTCTGTTGAAAAGCCTTTCTGAAAACCAAACTGACATTTTGTTAGTACTTTATTTTTACAAATATGGGAGGCTACTCTTGAATACATTACTTTCTCAAAAATCTTTGATAGAGCTGTCAGAAGAGAGATTGGGCGGTAGTTGTTGACATCCGACGTATCGCCCTTTTTATGCAATGGTTTTAAAATGGCATATTTCAGTCTATCGGGGAAAACACCCTGCTCCAAAGAGCTAATACATATGTGGCTGAGAATCCTACTTATCTGTGGGGAACAAGCTTTAAGTACCTTGCTGGAAATTCCATCAATTCTGTAAGAGCGTTTACTTTTCAGTGAGTTTATTATTTTACTGATTTCAGAGGGAGAGGTTGGTGGAATTACAGTTGTTTCAAACTGCACAGGTATGGCCTCTTCTATTAGTAGCCTTGCCTCTTCTAGTGAAGATCTAGATCCTATTTTCTCCACTACATTTAAAAAATGATTATTGAAAGTATTTTCAATTTCTGATTGTTTGTACACTTGTCATTCAGTTTTGTGGCACTAGTCTTCCTGTGCTCTTGGTTGCCCTGATTCCCTTTCAATAATATTCCAAATTGCTTTAATTTTATTATCAGAGTTACTGATCTCAGACATGATACACATGCTTCTGGACTTTTTAATAACTTTTCTTAGTACTGCACAATAGTTTTTATAATATCGAACAATTTCGGGGTCTGCATTCCCTCTTGCTGTTAGATACAGTTCTCTTTTACGGTTGCAAGATATTCTTATTCCTTTAGTTAGCCAAGGTTTTTATATGTTTTCTTGGAATTATGTTTAACTATTTTATCAGGAAAACAATTTTCAAATACCCTTAAAATATATCGTGGAATAAGTTATATTTCAAGTTTGCATCGGGTTCCTTATACACTTCATCCCAGTCTAGCTGCTGTAGGGTTTCCCTAAAGTTTGCAATATGTATATTGTTAATTGAAAGCACTGCTTTGAAAGTCTGATTTGATATACTGCATGGAGCTATGTCATGTACTGTAACTATTTGTGCACCATGATCTGAAAGACCATTCTCAACAGGATAAGCAATTAGGTCATTATACTTATCTTGGTCTATAAAAAAGTTATCTATCAATGTACTGCTGTTATTTGTTATCCGAGTAGGAAAATCAATGACGGAGCTCAAATTGAAAGAACTGAGTAATACTACAAGGTCAGTCTTCCTATTACACTCTTTCAGGGAATCAACATTGAAATCCCCACAAATGGTAATTTGCTTCCCCCTGTCTGATAGATAGCACAACAAAGCATCCAAGTTTTCTAGAAATAGCTGGAAATTCCCTGAGGGGGACCTATACACTGTTACAATTATGAAAATGCCATCATTTAGTTTTTCAGTGGCACATACTTCCATATGTTGCTCTACACAAAATTTTTTAGTTTGTAAATTTTTTACACTGTGGAAGCTTTTGACAGACATGGCAACTCCTCCTCTCATCATATTATCTCTACTTACATGTGCAGCTAATTTGTACCCATTGATGCTAACCTTTTGCATATCAATGACAATGTGATGCTCAGACAGGCACAGTACATCTATTACATTCTCAATTTCTATATCTTATACACAAAGCAGAAGCTCATCAATTTTATTCTTCAATCCCCCAATATTTTGATGTAATATACTAACATTATTTTTCACTTTACTTTTGCCTGGCTGAGTTTCCCACTGGACACTGATCTTACACTAAGAAAGTGTTTCCACCATGAGATGTAGTTCCTCCCCCCTTTAAATTTCCTGCTATCAGCCCAGCCAGTGTACCCTTCCCTTTCTGGTTGAGGTGTAGGCCATGTCTAGTATAGTCCCACCTACAGAGTGAATCAACAGGAACCACACCAATGTGTGACCCTCCACCAGATCCAAGTAGCCGTTCCAACTCCAAATTAACTCTCCTGACAGAAGAGCTCAAATGAGGTCGGTCGTGGCGCTCCAGAACCGACACAAACCCAACACTGGTATGACTCGATGTTGATGCAATCTTTGCCAGGGCACACTCTATGCTGTACCCCTGATCTCTGTCAATACTGTTGCTCGGCCCACCCGCAATAACCACGGTATCTTCCTTAGAAAGCCTCTCCATGGTGAACCTAAATCCTCTGTAACCTACCCCAGTCCAGCACTAGGTTTGAAAAACTTGTGACCTGGTATTCTGACTCTAATTCATCCTGCAGAAGTTGGCTCACACCCCTAGCATGCGAACTACCTAGCAACAAGACTTTCTTTCTCTTTGTAGACTTCCCTACATTCTTATTCAATTTGCTGCCATAACGGACATGGGAGCATTATGACGACAGAGCACACAGAAAGTTCGCTGTAGGGCAATGGCTGCAGAACGAATGATGCTGAGATGGACTCAGGACAACAGTCTAATAAGAATAGTAGGCATAGGCCCTTCGAGAAGGATTACTACCACGAGAGGATTGTTCGATTAGATCTGACGCATAGACCGCTGACAACAGCTTAAATCCGGGCACAATTTAGAGGCAGAATATGGCCACGAACCAAAGAACTGGAAGTGGGTTGACGTCTCACGTTTCCATGCGTCATTTACAGCTGACACCAACCACAGACGACAGAGACTGTCATGGTACAGAACCAGAGGCATTTTGTCACGTTCAGTGACGAGTTTCTCCTGTCTGTGAATGTCGGAACGACGTTATAGTACTAGCAGTTGATCCTGTCAAAGGTCACAGGAAGCAACGTTTCTCGAAATCCATTCCTCTACAACACCTGGAATCGCTGTGTGGAGAGCAATTATGACAATACGTCTGATTTGCTAAGTGTTCGAAGGAAACCTCGTTGTCATACTCATAGCGAATAGTGTACCAAATGGAATATTCCAGCAGGATAATCGAAGATTTCACACAAAAATTGCCTTGAGAAATGTACGGACCTCAAAATGGCTTAGCCGATTCCATGAGTTGTCATTTTCAAAATATGTTTGGGATGCAATGGGAAGATCGAGACATTCATAGCAGCCTCTTAGCCGGAAGTCTTCACGAAATAACAGCATATAATTCAAGCATGACAATAAATTCCTCAAGATGAAATGTGGAGGCTGTTTGCTTCCATGACTCAATGAATACAAGAGTGTATTCGTACCCGTGGGAGGACACAATTTATGTTGATGTTAATGGTGAATGTCAGTTTCGAATGAAATGCTAAAGTTCAGTAATTTAATACCCGTTATGTAATGAATAACGCCAAAATGTTTGGTAATTGTGGGAGTGGTGCTGCGTTTCCGCCATTGGAAGAATCGCACCTAGTTGGGCAAAGCCAGCGTCGCAACAAAATGTGTGAATTTCGATTAGATTACTGAAAGTGTTAACCTCGGATGGTTGTTATTTGGATGTTAATGGACTAGACGCGAGACACACACAGCTCCCACTCATTTTATCAGATAATGAACAGGAAATAAGAGTGTAAATAAGTCAGAAGTGCAATGTGTGAACATATGAATAAAGAGTCTACACGGACGAAAGGTACAAAGATTTCTGCGTCGCCACACCTTCACACCGCTTCCAGCTACAGTAGTGTGTGTGTGTGTGTGTACCAGTTGATTACCTGGAATAGGTTCTTTTTCCATGTCATAATAGTGAGCCATTGTGAACCATGGTGTCGTAATAATAATCAAGATTTAAAAGAACATGTAGAACTGACAGTGTTCAAAATTAATTATTGCCGAGTATTCATGAGAGCATTATATTAAAGTTTCCATTAAGTGCTGGACTGTAACTGGTTTTCATAGTTAATCCTTTCAAATTAATATTTTAAATATAATTTTCGATTAGAATTACTAAGTTATCAACAACATTCAAATGTTTTCTGGAACTGTGCTTAAATACGTATTATAAATGTTTTTCTGTCCAGTTTTACTGATTTTGTGTGTATGTACGCGCGTTGTGTTAGAGTTGCTGCTGTTCTGTTGCAATTTTGTATTCGTAGTACTGTTAGATACTTTATTGCCAGGTAGTCAATGTTTTTAAAAAGTAAAACGTTACTATAAGGACGTGGTTGAATAAAGTTAGAAGTGAGGCACTATTATTTCTGTCAAATCATATCCATCAGTAATAGGAATGAGTGATTAAATTCACACTGCGTTTTTGCAATACTTACAGAACGCCAAACAACCAACTGGTTAACATTAGCCCATGTCCTAATATCATAGTTAACCGTTCATATTACTTCACTGAGTTAGTTGAACAGACTTACGTTGACCGGTTGTGACCGTACTATCCCCACACTTCAACATACTTTCCTGTTACACAGTAAGATTTTCATTAGACTGTGACAGACGAGAACTTGCTGTGACCTACTTATTTCGATCACAGTAAGGGGGTTGCATGAGACTCCTTTATACCAATATATTTTAACGTAATATAGCATCAAAGAAGTGTAACACCTATAAATGTGGTTCAGGGGCAAATAATTTGGGCTATGTGTATCTGATGGTTCAAATTTATTTTACTGGTAACACTTGTAAAGCATGAAACAGTAACTGAAAAAAGTCTTTTGTCAACTTCAGTAATAAATTCAGAGGTTTATACAGGGTGTTTCAAAAATGACCGGTATATTTGAAACGGCAATAAAAACTAAACGAGCAGCGATAGAAATACACCGTTTGTTGCAATATGCTTGGAACAACAGTACATTTTCAGGCGGACAAACTTTCGAAATTACAGTAGTTACAATTTTCAACAACAGATGGCGCTGCAAGTGATATGAAAGATATAGAAGACAACGCAGTCTGTGGGTGCGCCATTCTGTACGTCGTCTTTCTGCTGTAAGCGTGTGCTGTTCACAACGTGCAGGTGTGCTGTAGACAACATGGTTTATTCCTTAGAACAGAGGATTTTTCTGGTGTTGGAATTCCACCGCCTAGAACACAGTGTTGTTGCAACAAGACGAAGTTTTCAACGGAGGTTTAATGTAACCAAAGGACCGAAAAGCGATACAATAAAGGATCTGTTTGAAAAATTTCAACGGACTGGGAACGTGACGGATGAACGTACTGGAAAGGTAGGGCGGCCGCGTACAGCAACCACAGAGGGCAACGCGCAGCTAGTGCAGCAGGTGATCCAACAGCGGCCTCGAGTTTCCGTTCGCCGTGTTGCAGCTGCGGTCGAAATGACGCCAACGTCCACGTATCGTCTCATGCACCAGAGTTTACACCTCTATCCATACAAAATTCAAACGCGGCAACCCCTCAGCGCCGCTACCATTGCTGCACGAGAGACATTCGCTAACGATATAGTGCACAGGATTGATGACGGCGATATGCAGTGGGCAGCATTTGGTTTACTGACGAAGCTTATTTTTACCTGGACGGCTTCGTCAGTAAACAGAACTGGCGCATATGGGGAACCGAAAAGCCCCATGTTGCAGTCCCATCGTCCCTGCATCCTCAAAAAGTACTGGTCTGGGCCGCCATTTCTTCCAAAGGAATCATTGGCCCATTTTTCAGATCCGAAACGATTACTGCATCACGCCATCTGGACATTCTTCGTGAATTTGTGGCTGTACAAACTGACTTGGACGACACTGCGAACACCTCGTGGTTTATGCAAGATGGTGCCCGGCCACATCGCACGGCCGACGTCTTTAATTTCCTGAATGAATATTTCGATGATCGTGTGATTGCTTTGGGCTATCCGAAACATACAGGAGGTGGCGTGGATTGGCCTCCCTATTCGCCAGACATGAACCCCTGTGACTTCTTTCTGGGGGGACACTTGAAAGACCAGGTGTACCGCCAGAATCCAGAAACAATTGAACAGCTGAAGCAGCACATCTCATCTGCATGTGAAGCCATTCCGCCAGACACGTTGTCAAAGGTTTCGGGTAATTTCATTCAGAGACTACGCCATATTATTGCTACACATGGTGGATATGTGGAAAATATCGTGCTATAGAGTTCCCAGACCGCAGCGCCATCTGTTGTTGAAAATTGTAACTACTGTAATTTCGAAAGTTTGTCTGCCTGAAAATGTACTGTTGTCCCAAGCATATTGCAACAAACGGTGTATTTCTATCGCTGCTCGTTTAGTTTTTATTGCCGTTTGAAATATACCGGTTATTTTTGAAACACCCTGTGTCAGCGAGTCTTAAGATACCGCACCATTGCACGAAATGGAAGCTCATTGGAAGGTTACTGCTACACAAGAGGAGCCTCGCATTGTAGAGATAGATTGGCGACAGTGTGCAGGAATGTCCCCATGCCGTGGTGGAAATTGGTATAAAGACAGGGTTCCTACGAAAGTAATATATAGTGTCTGAAGCATATATTTATTGACTTTATTACGAAAGTGGTAGAGCTATATAAGACAATCAGGACGGAATTACATAGTTTATATCATAGCACAAGTAACAAAATAATACGTTTGCTTTTCCAGGATCGAAATTGGTATAAAGGTTCTCGGTGTCCTTTTGTGTTATTACACTGTTAGTACTTTGTTGAACCTCCGTTCTTCCTAATTACCTCAAAAATTGTCTTCGGTATTGATTTTGTAAGGGTCTGTAGTTTTTGCAGTGAAATTGTCGCCCACTTTTCTCGCATCGCTCTTTTAAACTCACATAGGGCTTCAAATGGTCTTCCATTGCTGTAAACACGAATTGCAGCTACTTCCGGAAAAATTTCCACAGAGTTCAAATCTAGGCTACGTGTACGCCAGGGCAAGACATCACTATCATCACCTTCAAAATAGTTTTTTTTTGTTGTAACAAACATGAACCGATACAATCTCGTGTTGAAATATTAGACTTTCGTCCCATAGATCCTCATATTTTAATCCATTCAATCTCTAGCATCTCAGTGCACATATTAGAGTTCATTCTAGTGTTCACCCAAGCAATGAGTCATTTATGTTCAGTGCAGAAGGCTGCCAAAATCATAACATTTTCACCACCAAAATTTCTGCTCATTCATAATTGCTGATCTATTCTCAGATCATACCAGTCATAACGAAATCCATCCACACCATCTAAATTAAACTTCTCATCACTGAAGATCGCTTAATCCTGTTCTGTACTCCACAACATATGTTTTTGGCGTACATTGTCATGGAACAAGTCAATACACAGTTCACAGAAATGCGATAAAAATTAGAAGAGTCTGAAAGGACAGACATTACAGATGCTCGACAGGTGAACCACATTAGTTCTATTTCTAATACAGTGGATGCCAAGATATTCGCAATCAGTGAAATATTTCGCTCTAAAAAAGTCTATACCTTTTTTTATGGTTCAAATGGCTCTGAGCACTATGGGACTTAACATCTGAGGTCATCAGTCCCCTAGAACTTAGAACTACTTGAACCTAACTAACCTAAGGACATCACACACATCCATGCCCGAGGCAGGATTCGAACCTGCGACCGTAGCAGTCGCGCGGTTCCTAGAACCGCTCTGCCACACCGGCCGGTCATATGTTTTTTAGCAAACTCCAATGTAGCCTGTTTATGTATGGCTGCTAGAGCATGTTTCTGCAGTCTTTTCTTGAATGCAAGACGTTTTCATTTGACAAAATTTGTAGTACACGTCAGGCAGTCACTGGCAGCTGTAAATCAGCAACGAGTTGAGAAGAATAACTGTTTGCGACCCATGCTTTATACAAAAGTAATCGTTCAAATCCTGAGATAATTTCCTACTTTGTCCATATTTTCTGATCTGGCCGTATGGTGCTCCCACTCTAATAAAATTATAAATATCTGTATTTGAACGCTTCAACTTCTTGGCGATTTGGCTGTTAGAGCGTTCCATTTCCTTCTACGCATAGACATTTGCTTTTCCACCACATGCGTGACATCGGAATTGCGCTTCATGTACACAACACGCACTATCACTGATGTCTGCTTCCTATCTGCAGTAACGTCACGTTCACACACACTAACAGCGCACAGAGACGACTGCCTTTATACAGAGTTCCACCCTCTACTACCTGAATCGTTGACGTCTTGTTATATACTGTTCTACTGACATCCAATACGGTACAAATTGACTGCATTTGTAGCACACTAGATCCCGTACTACTGCATCTACTGACATCCAATACGGTACAAATTGACTGCATTTGTAGCACACTAGATCCCGTACTACTGCATAAACACGGTGCACAACTATTCCAACCAACACTGTCAATTTTTCCTTCAAATATCCACGCCTTTATACTGACTTCCGCTACTGTATGCTGCACCCTGATATTACTCGAGACCTCATCTCTTCAAATAAAGGACGTTGTTGCTAGTTTACAACAATCTGTGGTGGCACGTGCTTCATGACGCGCAAAACATACGACAGAGGTTGGACAGCTTTAAGCCAAATTAACGCTATGTGAGAGAGAACTGAAGAGCGAGCGTATCTTCGGTCGGGAACGGATGTTCTCTCTGACTGTAAACGCTGTCATTCGCGGAACAATCAGTAATACCGTTCATTTACTCGCAATGTTTGTGGATTCACGATCAGACCCGACATTTCTGCGAATTCCCTGGAAACGATAAGCAACGACTCTTCTGCTCCTATTTGGGGTTTAAAACAAAATGAGGCTGAATTTTGTCGACGATCTTATCTCGGAAGCGGAAAGCGATGCACGAATAAGTACACTGTGCAAAATAATTAAAGGGTCCCTTTTTTATAAACCCTTTATTTTCCCCCACTGAGAAGCAGAAGTGTGAATTTTTTCTCAAAGTGGCCTAAAGCTTTCCTCTGTAACGGTACAAAAGCGTGGCGTTCTGCGGCGACGCTTCAGACAGTAAGGTGCCGACACATGCGAAGAAAAGGCCAGAACTCAGAAGTTCGTGTGAAGGAGGGCACTTTGTGCCACTAGTAGTAATTTCCTCCGCTGTTCCACTCGCTTACAGAGCGAGGGAAAAATGATTGTCTAAAACCCTCAGCATGAGCCCTGACTTCTCGAACCATATCTTCATTGTCCTTACGCGAAATGTGCGTTGGCACCAGTAGAATAGTTTTGCAGTCGAAATCAGATATCGGTTCTCTAAATTTCGGCAATAATGCCTTGGGGAAAGAGCATACACTTCCCACCAGGTATTCCCAGTTTAGTTCACAACGATCTCCGTATACTTGCGTGCTGATCGAACATACTGGTAAGAAGTCTAGCAGCCATCCTCTGAACTGCTTCGATGTCTTCCTTTCATCCGACGTAGTGGGGATCCTAAACACTCGAACAGTATACACAAATGGGTGGCACAAGCGTTCTATATGGAATCTCCTTTATGCATGTGCTGCACTTTCCCAAAATTTTCCCAACAGCACGAAGTCGAACATTCGCCTTCCCTACTACCAACATGTCGTGCCCATTCCATTTCATATCGCTTCACAACGTTACGCTTAGCTGTTTAATCAAGAGGACTGTCAAGCTGCACCGTACGAATGCCGTATTAGAACTTCGCAAGACTATTTATCCTATTCACCCGCACCAATTTGCGATTTTCTGCGTGTAGAGCAAGCTGCCGTCTATCATATCAACTAGAAATTTGGTCTAAAGCATCTTGCATATTCCTGCAGTTACTCAACAACACGGTATGGCCGAGCGGTTCTAGGCGCTTCAGTCTGGAACCGCGCGACCGCTACGGTCGCAGGTTCGAATCCTGCCTCGTGCATGGATGTGTGTGATGTCCTTAGGTTAGTTAGGTTTAAGTAGTTCTTAGTTCAAGGGGACTGATGACCTCAGCAGTTAAGTCCCATAGTGCTCAGAGCCATTTGAACCATCTGAACTCAACACCACCACCTTCCCGTACACCACAGCATCATCAGTCAACAGCCGTAAACTGCTGCTCACCCAATCAGTCACGTCATTTATGTATGTAGAGAATAAAAGCGGTCCTATTACACTTCCGTGGGACTCTCCTAATGATACCCTTGTCTCTGATGAACACTCGCAATCGAGGACAGCTTATAAGTTTCTACTACGTAAAAATTCTTTGTGCCACTCACATGTATGGGAACCTACACCCTATGCTCAGATCTTCAACAATCTTCAGCAAATCGTGTCAAACGGCTTACGGAAGTCCAGGGATATGGAATCTGCCTGCTGCCCTTCATGGCTTTTAGGATACCACGAGAGAAAAGGGCAAGCTGATTTTCCCACAAGCTGTGCTTTCTAAATCCTTGCTGATTTGTGGACAAGCATTTCTGTCTCAAGGAAATTTATTATATTCGAATTCAGAATGTTTTCAAGAATTCTGTAGCAAACGGAGAGGATATTGGTCTGCAATTATGCGGGTCAATTCTTTAACCTTTCTTATTCACCGGAGTCATCAGCGCCTTTTCCCATTCGCTTGGGATTTCTCGCTGCCGAGAGATACGCGATAAATGCATGCTAAGTAAGGGGCCAATGCCGTAGAGTACTCTGTAAAATAGAATTGGGATTCCATCTGGACCTGGTGATTTGTTGTCAACTATTTCAGGTGCTTCTCTACCCCATGGATGCCAATTTCTATGTATTCCATGTGGGAATCTATTTTGATCCGAGAGTGCACCAATGTTTCCTCAGCATTTACCGAATTTGATATTCAACCACAGAGTGTACTTTCCGTCGTTAATCCACTTTCTTGGCACATACGTCTGCAGAGGGCGACCTACAATCACTTTAAACTTTTGGCTATGATCCCTCTACGTCCTTCATACTAGAGCTAAATGATGTCCATTTATTGTCTATCCGCTTATCTTTGTATAAACGCTCTCCTGGTCATCGTGAATGATTTATCATGATAACTAATCGCCGTATCTGTACTGACACTGTCGATAGGGTCAGGCCTATTCGTAGCTACAAGGTCTACAATTCCTTTACGTATGAATTGTCCAACTAGTTATTCAAGGCAGTATTCGGAAAACGTGTTCAGAAGTACTTCACAAGACTCTGTTCGTACTACCTTCAATAAATTCATATACTTTCCGGTGTATACTCAGTACATTAATCAGCACCAACTAATATTATGTCATCTGGGTATTTCCGCGATACTGACCGTGGACTTCACTTGAATGGCTTTAAAACTGTCACAGCGGAATCGTGTGGCCGGTAAACACCCAACAATTGACTTGATTTCTCATAGATCTGCTATGCACGTCCATGTAAATTCAATGTCACACTAAATCCTACCTCAAAAGAGACATTACTTTTTGTCAGCTGCAACGAACACTCACTCTTATATGGCGTCTACTCTCTCTTTCCGATATAAGTTCCATGAATCACTAACTATCTTAGTACTTATTGCTTCAAGTTTCCGCCAGATCTTGCTCCTGAGAATAAATTGAGCGCGGAAAATTTCTTGGAGGCCAGTAAATTCAGGATCTTTGTTACGAATACATCAAAATTTACAGTTAAAATTTTGACAGCCGAAATGTCTACTTCGTAAGCTATATGATTTTGCTCTCTGCGTGTAGGCTGGCGAGCGTTCATCAAAGTACCTCAACCAAGTGCGTAGCCTACGAAACCTTCATGCGCACTTCACAATTACTCTGCTACTGGTGTAACTGCATACTTAGGAGTAATCCATCCCTTATCTACCGAGGGGAGTCCTACAACTATGCATCCTGTAACTCAAGTTCAAAACTGTGCAGCCATGGCACACAGACTCGACAGAGTTTCTAGTTGAGACCTCTACTCGGCCGCATACCAAAGAAAGCCGATCGATTCTGGGTATGATGCTGCAAATTGTGAGCTCTGTTTCCATACCGCGCGGGAGATCAGTCTTCACCACTTCCGCCAGCCACTCGTAGGAAGTTAGGATGTCCCAGAACCCATGGGACAGCCGTCGCTGCTGCCGACATGATGAACAACTTGCAGACTGCTGCAGGCAGGGCTTCCTCCGCATCTCGGAATAGGCCCATCGACAGACTTATTGCGCGTGGGAATTATTTCCGGGGATGGACGTTATTTCCCTAAGGGGCTCCATAATATGCCTAACATTGGAGCTCCCGATAACTAGTAAACCCCTCCCCACCGTGAGCCTGTTCGAACTCTGCTGAACGAGCGCCCAGCTGTTTGCTCACAGGGTGAATGGACGAGCCCAGACAGCCAGCCCCCACATCGACTCTCCGCCTCGAGCGACGAGACCGCTTAATAAGCCGCCACTCACCGTACACTGAGAACGGATTCCCCGCGTCGGGTACGCTGGAAAGTGCCTCAACAGCGGAGCACGCCGCCACACCCAGAGGGAACAGCCTGCAGACTACTGACAGTGGCCAGAAGCGTCTCACCCCTTCTGTTGACGCCTCTGTAACGGAGGTCAGAACTGCGACGCCCAGTGTTGAAATCATACAGTTTTCTTATGGCTGGCTGAGGAAAACATTTCAGACACGCTGCAGCTCAGAATCTACACAAGGCCTCAAGAGATGCCATAAAGGGCGTCAATGAAACCACCCCTTTCTCACTAGACGTTCAATTACACAAATTTCACGGTCAAAAACGACCGTTCGTTTTGTGATGTGTAACACGACGTTATTGACAACCTTCGACAGTACCTACGACTCCAAGACGATTCACCCCTTCTCTTACCTTCTCTTAGAACATAATGGCGTTGCAACTCCCTCGAATGTGGTCTTACCTCTATGACGTGTAGCGCGACTGCACCTTTTGCTGCGGTGTACAAGGTGGAGTCTTTAAGGAACGTTAAAAACCAGTTGACTAAATTTAAACGCGATCCACAGAATCAAAGTTTATTCATGCTCTTTCAGTCGTCCTGCTTCTAACATTAATGTGGTATGGTCACAGAGAGGTCTAACTTTGACACACGCATGGATTAAACACCAAATATTGCTTTCAATTTGCTCTCCAAATGGGTGCGATCACGTTCGAAGGGCTACAGTCGCACGATGTAGTAAAAGAAGGGGTGAATCGTCCAGAGATTGTCGGCAGTGTCAAAGGTAATCGCAAACGTCGTTCTGTTGCATATCGAAAAAGACTATAGTTTCGATGGCGAAATATGTGTAAATGAGCGACCCAAAGGGAAGGGGTTCTTCCATTGACGCCCTTTATGCCACCTCCTAAGATCTTTTCGTGTCGATTCTGGGCGGCGGTATTACTCAAATGTTTTCCCGAGTAACCCATTAGAAAACCACGCGACTCCAACGTTGAGCGTCGCAGTTCTGACCTCCATCGCAGAGGTGCCAAGAGAAGGGGTGAAATGTGGGAAAGGGAGGGGGGGGGGGTGTGACGCCCTTACCATCGTGGGGTGGGCATTATTGTAGTGAAATTTGGTTGCAGTGAGACGTCATTAGCCCCCGTACATCTCAAACGAACTTCTGAGATCTGGCCGTTTTTTCGCCACCTTGCTATTTGTAGCAATGTCGAGTTTCGAGGGTGATACCATAGGACTCCACACTTTTGCATAATTACAGGAGGAGGTTGTAGGTAACCTCGAGCCAAAATTCGTACTTCTGTGTCGCAATGGTGGGAAACGACGAGGTTTCAAATAAGTGACACTTTAATTCTTTTGCACACTGTATTTAATATTTACATATCATCGGTGCCAAAGGGCTTTCTGAGCACCGTCGCATACTGTTCATAAATTATCTTAATCGAAAACCACTGTGAATGTACCTAAATAATAATATGGCTGATTTCAAATTACTATAGTCGACACACAAACGTGCAGTGTGTGGTGAATCGTAGGACCAGTCAAGCTTAACCCTTTCATGGATAAAATTCATTTTTTACAGGTTTTTAAAATATTAAGGTGATAAGTTTCTTTTCAGTCCCATTATTATATTTTCACCACCAAAATATTTTTTAAGTTCTCCATTTTTTCACAACAGGAAGTGGGACACACATGTCCCATGAACCAACGCAATATACCTTTTCTGCTGACTGACTGATGTTGTCATTTTTTTAGCCATAAACAGGATTTTGCAGAGAATAAAATAACTACAAATTATACATGCATGTAATCTTTTTATTTGTGTAGAGCCAGTGTAAAAAATATTCATTACATTTCAGTTTTCATGATACATGATCAATACTTACAAAACTTTACATGCCATGAAACTTGGAAAAACATGGTGTGGCACAGAGTGGTACACCACAAGCAGTGCAAACAACTTTTGTTCTCTTCTCTTTAGAGTTTGTGCTGCAGAATCTGCATCGCTTCCTAGTGCCACTGTCTTTCGGTACATGTTTGCCTACGTTCACGTGCCGGACGTCATCTGGTACACTAGAGACTCCTCTCTTTGCTGGGAAGAAAGTGGGCATTGATCCCCTCTTTTTCCTGGATGAATACCCATATATCAATTGTCTTGCTAATCTGAGGCGAAAGGTTAACTGATCTGTCTTCTGCCGCTGTGTTTGATACAATACATAAGAGTTGATAATAGCCAGATCAAGAAAAAAATAGAATAGTCGATGCCACCATTTTATGGATCGTCTGCCTACCATATATCTTTCACGTAGCTGATCAAATCGGTCAACGCCGCCCATTGTGTTGTTGTAATGACTTACTACTACCTCAGGACAGGATACAGTTACCTTAGAGCCATCTTTCAGTTTTCGTTCGATAAATCTTACATCTTTTGGATTGTTGTATGTGGAAAGAAGGCAAACTGCTTTGGTGTCCTGCCATTTCACAGCAGCTACACCACACTTGACTGCAAACTGAAACTCTCCACGTTTGAGATCACTTTTTTGTTTGCTAATATTCCTGGTAGCCCTTTCCTGTTTCCTCTTCCAGTTCCACAACTATAGAGGCATTTGTTCCTCAGTCCTTTCATCAACTTGTAAGTTGTGAAGAAATTGTCGAAAACAATGATTCTGTCTGTGTAAAAAAGTGGTTGACACAGTTCCAGAACTACTCGTTCACACATCTGATAATTCTTGAAGTCTTGTATTGGGGTGCTGTATTTACCAGTGTACACTTCAAAATTTGAAACAAAACCGCTTTTAGAGTCTTCAAGACACCAAATTTTGTAGCCCCTCTTTGTTGGCTTCATGGGCATATACTGTTTGAGAGACGTACGTCCCTTGAATGTCACCATTGATTCGTCTACTGCTAATGTAGAAGATGGCTCATATACTGCCAAACAGTTTTTGTTTAGTGCTGCAATAATGGGTCTAATTTTATAAAGTTTGTCATAGTTTGGATCTGTTTTTGGAGGAAGAATAACACTGTTGTCATTGCAGGGCAGGTTCTGTACGATTTTCTTGTATCTTGACAGTGTCATGACGTTTGAAACTGCACTCACTTTCAACATTGGATCTGAACTCCAGTAATTGTCAGCTGCTGGTAGTTGATGGATACCCATTATTATGAGCATGCCTATGAATGCTTACAGTTCAGGAACAGTATTTCATTCCATTTGACACTGTTCTTTTGAGCAGCATATAAATTTGTTTGAAAACATATGTGCTCCATAATGTTTTTGCAAAAAAGTTTCTCAAAATAAACACATTCACTGTCTGTTACACTGAAATCTACTTTCGATTTTGGCTCCTTACACATAATCACAGTGTTTTCAAAACATGTAGTATCATCACCCCAGTCACTGTCAGAATCACTTACATCTTGATCTCCTTTCTCTTCAGTGTTTATAGCACATGCATTATGTTCAGCCTTTTCATAAGAGTTCTCATCAGCGAAAATATCAGGAAAGACATTTGCAATTGTACTGTCAATGTTGTTATTTGTGAAATGTCTGAACTAACACCTGCTGTTCGATTTTCTGATACCTCATGTGGCATACCATTTCTAGATGACTCTGCATTGGAAGTATTGTCTTCTTCAAGATAATCAGCTTCAGCTTCCGAATCCTCAGGATCATCTGGCAGCGAGAAACGATAATGGAGAATCTTATTGTCTTTTAGTATCTGCAAAATAGTAATGATAATTCATTAATAGCAAGCTTTAACTGTATTATTTTCAGTGTGAAAATGAATAAAACAGCATCACATTGTATTTAAAAGCGTTAAATAACTTTACAAATAATGTCTGCTGGGACACGTGTGTTCCACTAATTTTATTTCGTTTCTAAGATAGTACAGTCGCTGAGAAGTACATTCCACACTGTATTTGTACTAAAAATGATTATTAAGTTAATAATAAGATGAATTACTTACTTCAGACATCGCTGGAAAGTGAGAAATGATGAAAACTGAAGAATGACAAAAATAAGTGGCGTTGCAGCGGCCATATATACACGCCAGTCAACAAAAGTAGTCACCGCTTCTCTATTGCCTTTGCAGTGCAGTCCCGATTTTTTTCTTAGGTTCAGTACAACCGTCCCTAGATGGCAGCACCTTGCAGAGCTGGGTAACATATATCCCGACACTCGAACTGGCGCTCAAAGTTAGTGGGACATATATAACCCATCAACCGCGAAAGTGTTAACTGATGGACTGTACTTAAATTTTACGAACCCTCATCGAAGGCAGTGAAGCACTGACTAATTACTGTAAGTGGCAGCAATTTTTAGCGTACGGAACCCAGCATAACTCCGAGCGCAATAGTTGTCTTTAAAGCTAATGTGTGGTGACTTTCTCATCACGCAGCTAACACTTGCTCCCTCCGCCCGAAAGATCAAGTCCTGATTTTAGAACTTCTCACAAATACTTCATGAATGCGGCTGAACTCCCATCAAAACCGACAAAAGCACCTCGGACAAACGTGTTTCGTACAGGAGTCCCCTCCCCCCTCCTGTCACATTCACGTCTCGGTATTCATTGCCTTTATCCCAATTATGAGTCTCTAACCATCAGTGTACAGATTCACCAGACCCGAAAAGTTCATATATTTTTAACAACACGTTATATTTACAAAAAAATTGTACCGTAACACACTTGCTCAGTTTCTGAGCAAATTCATACTAAACTCTATACGTTTAAAGGTTTTCAGAAATTACTGCAACCAGTCGCCTTTTATGTAGATGTATTTTATTTAACCATGACCGGTTTCGAGCTGCCTAGCAACTCATCATCAGATGGTATATACATTTAGTGCTTTTTTGTACCCATTGTGTGGGTGGTTGAGTATCTGTGGCTAGACAGAAACGAGAACAAATAATCGCTACATGTGGTACAGTAACACGAAATATTTACAGCATAATTTATGTTTAACGTATAAGAACAAATATTCACTACATGTGGTACAGTTACACGAAATATTTACAGTTTAATTTACGTTTTGAGGTGTTACTTACAGATAAATCTTTCTGCAGGTATATATATATCTCTTTTAGGACGTATTTTTGAAACCATTGTGTCTTGTTTTTCACAATTTCACAAGTTAAAACTTTCACTAGATGTATATTACTTTTATGAGGCACTGTTGGAAACATATATCTTGTTTTTCGTAAACATCGCTGAACACACTTAGCCACAGATACGAATACAGGATTTACACATTATAAACAAGCCAAAGATTGCAATATAACTACAGTATCAAAGATTTCAAGTTGACCAGAGGCATTATTAGTCATCACACACACTGACAAGAGATTTGTCTTTATTACATAGAAAATAAATGTAAATTAGCTTAAACTAGTAAAATGTTTATTTATAAATTAACTGTGCAATTTTAACAGGTATATAAAAAACTAGATTTTTTACATTATATTTCAGTTACATTTAAGATAATTGGTATTGAGAGTATTATGACAGCTAATTTCTTGCTCCTTCCATTGGCTGATCTTGGCATATGATGTCTGGGATGAGAGGTTGATGGTTAACTTGAAATAATAAGTGATGCTGATACTTGAAAGGGTGTGGAAAAGGAGTTGGCGGTGGGGGTGGGGGGGGGGGGGAGGGGGGGGGTTGGGGGGGGGGGTGTATAGGAAAAAGGAGAGGGGGGGGGTTGAGAGGGTGATGTGGAGGGAGAAGAGGGGGGGGGCATTTTGTTTCTGAATGACTGTTTAGTTTTTTAAGTTCAAAGAATCCTTAAAATTCTGAAAGAAGGAGTTATTCGCCAATTCTGTCTGCTCATTTAAAATGGTATGTGGGGAATTATGTTTGTGGGTAAAAATCTCTAATTGTTCGAGAAGATCCATCTTGAATCCCTTGTCTACAGTGTGTAGGATTTGAAGGTTTGTTTTAATGTCTGTTATGGAATGTTTATTATCTGCTAGATGGGTAGCAAAAGTGGATCTATTTAAGTTGTTTAGGCGAAGTGCATCAGTGTGCTCTTTGTATCGGATCTCAAAATTTCTACCTGTTTGCCCTATGTAGTAGCAGGAGCAGCTGTCACATCTTAATTTATATATACCAGATTTTTGGTAGGGTGTGCTGGCTCTTTTGGTGTTGTGGACTATTTTGTTCTGTATTTTGTTGTTAGTGTGAAAACTTATTTTGACATTATGTGGTTTGAATAGCTTAGCAAGTTTGTATGAGATATTGCCGAGAAACGGCATACAAACGAATTTGGTTTCTTCTGCTACTGAGGTCTGGCTTACTGGTTTTGCTTTGTTAGATATAATGTTTTTATCTAATTTTTCAATTATGCTTGGGTCATAAGCATTGTTTGATGCTATTGTTTTTAATATATTGATTTCATTAATTTTTGCAGTAGGATCAGCTTGAATCTTGTTGATACGGTTAAGTGCTGATTTGAAAAAAGCTAGTTTATGCTGATTTGGGTGGCATGATGTATTGTTTATTATGACATCTGAAGTGGTGGGTTTCCTATATATCTGAAATTTATGTTTGTTGTTGTGATGTGTTATGTTTAGGTCAAGAAAATAGATACCTTTTTGGGTTTGGTGTTCTACTGTGAACTGTATTTTGGGGTGAACATTATTAAGTTTACCAGCTAAGGCCTCAATTTCAGTGGCTGTCCCATCATATAATATCAGGGTGTCATCAACATATCGTTTATAATAAATGATATAAATCATTTAAACTTAATAATGTTCACCCCAAAATACAGTTCACAGTAGAACACCAAACCCAAAAAGGTATCTATTTTCTTGACCTAAACATAACACATCACAACAACAAACATAAATTTCAGATATATAGGAAACCCACCACTTCAGATGTCATAATAAACAATACATCATGCCACCCAAATCAGCATAAACTAGCTTTTTTCAAATCAGCACTTAACCGTATCAACAAGATTCAAGCTGATCCTACTGCAAAATTTAATGAAATCAATATATTAAAAACAATAGCATCAAACAATGCTTATGACCCAAGCATAATTGAAAAATTAGATAAAAACATTATATCTAACAAAGCAAAACCAGTAAGCCAGACCTCAGTAGCAGAAGAAACCAAATTCGTTTGTATGCCGTTTCTCGGCAATATCTCATACAAACTTGCTAAGCTATTCAAACCACATAATGTCAAAATAAGTTTTCACACTAACAACAAAATACAGAACAAAATAGTCCACAACACCAAAAGAGCCAGCACACCCTACCAAAAATCTGGTATATATAAATTAAGATGTGACAGCTGCTCCTGCTACTACATAGGGCAAACAGGTAGAAATTTTGAGATCCGATACAAAGAGCACACTGATGCACTTCGCCTAAACAACTTAAATAGATCCACTTTTGCTACCCATCTAGCAGATAATAAACATTCCATAACAGACATTAAAACAAACCTTCAAATCCTACACACTGTAGACAAGGGATTCAAGGTGGATCTTCTCGAACAATTAGAGATTTTTACCCACAAACATAATTCCCCACATACCATTTTAAATGAGCAGACAGAATTGGCGAATAACTCCTTCTTTCAGAATTTTAAGGATTCTTTGAACTTAAAAAACTAAACAGTCATTCAGAAACAAAATGCCCCCCCCCTCTTCTCCCTCCACATCACCCTCTCAACCCCCCCCTCTCCTTTTTCCTATACACCCCCCCCCCCAACCCCCCCCCTCCCCCCCCCCCCCCCACCGCCAACTCCTTTTCCACACCCTTTCAAGTATCAGCATCACTTATTATTTCAAGTTAACCATCAACCTCTCATCCCAGACATCATATGCCAAGATCAGCCAATGGAAGGAGCAAGAAATTAGCTGTCATAATACTCTCAATACCAATTATCTTAAATGTAACTGAAATATAATGTAAAAAATCTAGTTTTTTATATACCTGTTAAAATTGCACAGTTAATTTATAAATAAACATTTTACTAGTTTAAGCTAATTTACATTTATTTTCTATGTAATAAAGACAAATCTCTTGTCAGTGTGTGTGATGACTAATAATGCCTCTGGTCAACTTGAAATCTTTGATACTGTAGTTATATTGCAATCTTTGGCTTGTTTATAATGTGTAAATCCTGTATTCGTATCTGTGGCTAAGTGTGTTCAGCGATGTTTACGAAAAACAAGATATATGTTTCCAACAGTGCCTCATAAAAGTAATATACATCTAGTGAAAGTTTTAACTTGTGAAATTGTGAAAAACAAGACACAATGGTTTCAAAAATACGTCCTAAAAGAGATATATATATACCTGCAGAAAGATTTATCTGTAAGTAACACCTCAAAACGTAAATTAAACTGTAAATATTTCGTGTAACTGTACCACATGTAGTGATTATTTGTTCTTATACGTTAAACATAAATTATGCTGTAAATATTTCGTGTTACTGTACCACATGTAGCGATTATTTGTTCTCGTTTCTGTCTAGCCACAGATACTCAACCACCCACACAATGGGTACAAAAAAGCACTAAATGTATATACCATCTGATGATGAGTTGCTAGGCAGCTCGAAACCGGTCATGGTTAAATAAAATACATCTACATAAAAGGCGACTGGTTGCAGTAATTTCTGAAAACCTTTTCACACCACAGTCGCAGTGTTCCACATCCACAATGGATAAAAGTCTATACGTTTAACTTTTTAAAATGAGGTAGCCTACTGCGATTGGCAGCATTAGCGTAAAGTACGAATCTTTGAATATCAAAATACTTATTTTATGCTTCCCTGTAGGAAATATTTCCCTCTTTAAGTTCCTCAGTATTCGGGACCTCTTATAATTGACGTTTTTGATACGTTTTTAACGTCATCTGATTTTAATATTAATTTGCTAGTTTTAATATTAATTTAATAAAACGCAGAAATTCATTTTATTATAGTGGTTAGGTCTTAATACTAGTGCTTGCTGCTGCGTATAGCTTTCTGTTAGTTGCGTAACTTCTCAAAAGTGATAGAGTATGGTAGTTAGTGGCGCCCTCCCGCAAGTTAAGCTAACATGTGAATACTGTAAGTGAATATATTTATAGATAGCTCTCTATATAGTCTCTTTGTTGACACATCACTGTCATATCAATTTTGTTGACAGTGTTAATTAATTTTAGGGTATTATAATGAAATATATTTTCTGTTCGCTTTAGTTCTGGAACAGCTGTCAGTATTAGAGAACTGTGATAACCAATTGCTCCGCCTCAGCTTTATCTTTAGTTTACTGTTTTTGCATATTAAATATCATTATTCCTTCGAGAAATACCATGACTAATGTGGACAATATAAACTGACACTACGCAATTTTTACAGACTCTCTGAGAACTGCCGTTTCTTCAAGTCTGGACAGCTTTCATGGTTCTTGACGGCCAGGTTAATATCCCTCCATCAATGACATACTATCTCCCGGGAATCCCCTCTCGAAGAATGTGAAAGCCTCGACAGCGTTAGCCGCCTGGCGCGCGCCGACTCACCCCCCGTAAATAAGCAAACCGCCACGTAGCCACCACCTGTCAGGCTTCTGTCCTACTGCTTATACATATAAACAGTTCATCCGACTAGGATTTCACCTCTTCATGTCACAAAGCCAAATAAATCGCTTGAGCTTATAGAAAAATGTCTTTAATCTGCTTGTGAGATGTTAACAATAGTGATCACAACATAAACTCTTTTACATCATAATACATTACATTAGTCGTATTACATGAATCCCACGCAAAGTGGTCTTTTGGACGTGTGCGGAACTCTAACATGTACATTATATTTCATTTAAGTGCAGTATAGTGAAATGAACACATTACTATTTTACAGTGCTAATTATAAACTAAACATTACAAACTTCAACATAAAATTTAAGAATTTCTGTGAAGATAATCTTCAATGGAGTACAAGGAGTTGCTCAACAGAAAATTCCTTAATTCAGTCTTGAAGTCCTCCACTTTACTTACATGCATTTAATATGCTGTGGTAGGTTGTTGTTACGTGTGTACCTACGAGAGAAATTTTGGTTATGACAAAGGATACGAGGCGTGTGTGAAAAGTAATGATACTGATAACACTGCGAGAGATCTGGAAACTCTGGTTTTCTACTTGGATAGATCGGCGTGTTTATCCCTTACAGATACTCAGTCCGAGTTTCAGCTCCGTACAGCCTTCACGTGGTTTTTAGAGCGCCATCAGTGAAGTTGTGTTTTTGTTGTGTTTTACGGAAATAGAACAGTGGAATTTAGAGCAAGATTATGCAATCAAGTTTTGTGTTAAACTTAGCGAATCTACGACTATGACCTTGAAACACTCCTATGGTGAACATTCCTTATCAAGAAAACAAGTTTTCCGCTAGCACAAATCATTTTTGGAAGGTCGAGAAAACGTTGAAGATTGAACCTCGGTTAGGGAAAGCTTCATCTTCAAAAACCGACGAAACCGCAAACACGTGCGCGCTCTTGTGAGATCAGATCGACATTCAGCATTAAGGACGATGGATGACCAGTTAAACTTACATGCTTTCATTGTACATCAGATTTTGACTGAAGTTTTGCACATTGCAGACAAGTGGATGCTGCAGCATTTAAGTAAGCGATATAATTTAGAAGTCATGCAGTTCATATTAACAAGCACATGGGTGTTGGTTCAGATATAATGCTTTTAAATGATTTGATGATAGGTTTTATTTGTTATCTGAGAGGTGCAGTCATATATTTTTTGTAGATGTTGAAAGTCGGAACTGTCGAGGAAATGGATCACTTTGATATCGTAATCATCTTTTTTCAAAATAACTATACTGTTTTTCTCGGCTTCAGTAGCGAATACATTGTTGGAAGTCATTTTTTTCTTAAACTTGCTTAACGTACTAATTACACAGCGTGAGCGCTCTTCATTAACAGCAGTTTTTAAGTCATGTGCTACCAAATGTTTGGTAGAAACACCGTCATCTAATGCGTGATCAAGATTAACTTTCAGCACATCTGGCTGTGGGCATATTTAATACTTTTATCTTACATTTCCAGTGCATCCATAGTAATTGCTATATTCGATAAGTACGTTATTCGATTGGCTGACAGTTGACTGCGAACAGGTGCTATCGTCAGTTTCTCTTCTGTTAAGGGCAACTTTTTTTTCCTCTCTCTCAGTGGTGCATATAAAATCAGAAGCAAGCAGTGTCAAATAGTATACATTGGTCAGTCAGATACACCTGTGGTAGTTAGGGTATGTGAACATGAGAGAAGCTGAAGGCTGAAAGTTTCAACCTTCGCCTATCATCTTTTAACAGAAAACCATTCATATGACATAAAATGCGAGGTTTTACATTCTGTTGGGAAAAAAGTACAAACATTATCCACATATTCGAAATCAACGAACACATGACACCGAACAGCAGCTTAGCACTAAATGACCAGACTAAGTTTCCTTTTTCACCTTTGGGAAATTAAGTTCTTGTTACAAATGCTAAATTCGGATTGTAAATTCATCTTATTTCTCATTAGTGTTAACTGTATCTCCACATAAAAACTTCATTTCGCCCCTTTCTTTAGTTAATGTAAATATTTATATGCGACAAGAAATGTAATTTTTTCTAGGTAAACACTCTGATATTCTACATTTTCTGTACAAGTAACATCTATATAATCTCCACATAATTTTTGTCTGTGTTTGTGATATTCAGTTGTTATCTGAAGGTGGCCTAAGAAACTGAAAGCTGCTGCTTTAAGATGTCAAGATGTTGAAAATAAAATGTTAATTAAGGCGTGACAGCAGTTTGACAGTTCCACTCTTACGACGCTATATGTTTACATATGAAGTAAATATATGGCGTCGTGAGAGGGGAACTGTCAAATTGCTGTCACGTCGTAATTAACATTTTATTTTCAACATCTTGACTTCATTTACCATCTTATTACACCAGTGACAGGTATAAAATAGTCCACTAACGACGCAATATGGACGTCATACCAATCTAGAAGTACTGGAAAATGGCGATAAAGCCGAAACAGTGTCATAAATATCGATTACTTATTATAAGCAGCTATGTGGTGCATCTACTCTAATAATAATGTCGTTATCAGACATATATTATGCTGCTGGCCCTAAAGAAGAAAAAAAGCCGAAAGCTCGTTCGTGACCAAATAATTTTGTAGAACATTGGGAAGTGCTGTCCTATTTAATATTGTCATGTTATACCAAGTACCGACGGAAAATTCAGTTAGTGTTATCAGTGTTTGTCAGACTGACTGTACAGGCTTTAAGGAAAGAAGGTGGAAATCTTACTGTCCTTACATGCAATGGAAGCTTCGTCTGGGAAATAATGTGTGTTTTGTCACACAATACCCATAAATACTTTATTTTCAATAGCAAACGTTCTTGCAAATAAGACAACATTACAAGGAACTCCACACTTTCACGATAACATCAGTTGCCTACAATAAATACAGAAGAAAAATCAATGCTTTCACACGGCAAAGCACATCTTGGGTTATCTAATAGTAATAAAATAATTGAAGTTGGGAAAATAGCAATTTCACGAATCCCTTGGCAAGAACAAAAAGCGGGTATTATCCGCAGGGCTTGTCGTCACGCTTTAAATGATATTGGGGTCTTTCTCATTGTAAAATGTGTGAATAGCAACAAAATTATAAATTACGACTGAATTGAGTATCCCAAAGATTGACTGTATACCGGTGATGGTGGGACGTTTATAGACATAAATAAGACAATAACATCTAGCGAGGTTAGAACATATTGCGAATATAAAACCATTTGCATGATGGTGTTAAAGATATGTCAGGCTTGTTACTCGGGTGCTGGGAAGCCGTAGTGAAGGAAGATTCTCGATAAAACTTGGAGAACGGCGACTATAAATTTTTCGATAATTCTGTAGTATTAAGGGAGATTGTAATTTACTTGCTGAAAACTGGTAGAGTCTAGCGATTACGGCAGGTGGGATCTGCATGGCATTGTTCTAAATACCGTATGTGAAGATTACTTTGAACAATTAGAAAATAAGGCGTGATTTCATTTACATATCCTGTTTACCAACAGGCCTGAACTTTTAAATTCAATTAACGTAGCGTAGTGATCGTCAGGCCGTTGTAGAATCATTGATCACGGACGCATCGTTGTTTTGTTACACGATGCGAATGTGTGCGGAGCGATTTAAAGTTTGACTGCGTGAAACTAATCGAGGGGAAGGCAGAAGCTGGACAGATTTATTGGAACAGTCCTCTTACACCGCCAGAGTATATTTTGCCAGTTTGGGACCCGTTACCGAATAATAGAAATGGAGGAAATGGAGAAAATGCAGAGAACAACGGCTTTCGTCGTAAGCCTGACAGTAATGAGTATACGTTCCCAAAAGGTCAGGTAACATACGGCTTCGTCCCACATATATCTCGAGAAATGTCCGTGAGAGATATATTAGGGAGACTGGGTATTGTAAGGAAGATTTCCTACGGTCACTCATCCTGAGCACCATTCTCAACTGGAAACGGAAAGTAGGGAAGTGATGGTAGTGTATGAAGTACTCTCCGTCACTCGACATAAAGATGTTTGTAGAGTATGGATGTAAGGTAGCGCAACCTGAATACTACTGAAATAAATGGTTCAATATACTTGGTATTTAATCTTCTTCGTAGCGATCGTTACTATTCTCAGATGTTAGCTTAGCCTGATGGGAGATTTCGTAGACGAAACGGACGTTGTGAAACATCTGTGTCAAGTAGTGCAACCTCTGTCGGACACAGGTCACAGACTCTATTATCACACGCATTGCTCACAGGTGTGTTACTCTCAGTGTCACTAACAGTCTCTTCTGACACGAACCTTAAGTATTTTGCGTTTACAGTTGCGATTTTCCTTCCTCACAGCTGACGAGATTTTCGGTGTTGTAGCAGCTACTCTTGACATGTGTTGCTTGGGGGAGTATCGCTGTTGATTTGATGATCCTTTTCGTTACGTTGAACGAGTAACGCCAGTTACCTGATCTAGATTACAAGCGGTGTTGGAACTTCGCCCATTGCGTCAATCTGTGTATGATAGCCCTCGCAACGGAAACTTCTAGTGGGTCTTGGTGTACATTATCCTCTGTAGAGTGCGACATACTCAGGAAGCTGTTTCCAGTAATGTCAGAGATCGGCAGCGGTGGCATTACGATACAATTTGTAGTGTCAAATTCTATAGCCCGAAGTTGTCAACTCCAGGTAATAGGTTTAAGCCAGTTCATGACCTTTAGCGATGGCATATTACAGCTGGAATCATAAGTGTGCATTTCATTATAATATCTGTTAGTTTGAAATTGAGAAAGTCTGTCCCGCCCGCAGTTTCCGTATTGCAGTTGTCATTTATCATCAAAACAATTGTTTCTGCATCGGGTGAAAAATGTACATGGGGGTAGGACTTAATACTCTCATTTATGGATAAGAAAAATGAGTCTTGCGATAACGTTATGTGAGAAATAGTTAGTAAGGACCCGAATGATGAGACTTTTTCCCCCACGAGTATTGTAAACACAGTACACAGAGGTGACAAAAGTCATGGGACAGTGATACGCACATATACAGACGGCGTTAGTATCGAATCTACGAGATATAAAAGATATACGCAGGTGATTCATGTGGAAAGGTTTCCGATGTGATTATGGTCGCACGAGGGGAATTCAGACTTTAAACGTGGCATGGTAGTTGTAGTTAGAAGCATCGGACATTCCATATCGCAAATTGTTAGGGAATTAAGTATTCAGATAGCCACAGTGCCAAGAGTGTCCCGAGAATACAAAGTGTCAGGCAGTATCATCACGGACAATGCAGTGACCGAAGGCCTTCACTTAACAACCGAGAGTAGCGGCGTTTGAGTAGATGTGTCAGTGCTAACAGACAAGCAACACTGTTCCAAATAACTGCCAGAATCATGTGGGACGTACGACGAACATATCCGTTATGGCAGTGCGGCGAAATTTGGCTTTAATGGCCTATGGCAGCAGACGACCAATGCGAGTGCCCTTGCTAACAGCACGACATCGCCTGTAACGCCTCTCCTGGGCTCGTGGACATATTTTTCGACAATAGACCACTACAGAACCGTGGCATGGTCAGGTGAATCCCTATTGCAGTTGGTAAGAGCTGATGGTAGGATCCGAGTGTGAGCAGTCCTCTCGAAGCCATGGACCCAGTTGTCAACAACGCACTCTGCAAGCTGGTTGTAGCTCCATAATGGTGTGGGCTGTGTTTGTACATGGAATGGACTGCATCCCCTTGTCCAACTGAACCGATCATTGACTGAAAACTGTTATGTTCGCCTACATGGAGACCATTTGCAGTCATTCGTTGACTTCTTGTTCCGAAAAGATGGAGTTTTATGAATGACAATCAGCCGTTTCATCGGAACAGAACTCTTCGTAACTGGTTTGAAGAACATTCTGGACAATTCTACCAATTGATTTGGGCACCCAGATCGCGAGACATGAATCCCATCGAACACTTATGGGACGTAACCGAGAGGTCAGTTCGTGCATAAAATTCTGCACCGGCAACACTTCCGCAATTATGGACAGCTATGAAGGCATCATGCCTTTGTATTTCTGCGGGGGACTTTGAACGAAAAGTTGAATCCATGCCACGTCGGGCTGCTGCCCTACTCCGGGGAAAAGGAAGTCCGTCACGATATTAGGTGTTATTCCATGACGTTTCTCTCCTCAGAGTAGCTGTAATATTTTCGTTTGGTGAAATCACATCCTGTGCACATATTGTTAGGGTAAGTGACAGAGGCATAGCTATAGGGTGCGGCGAATGCAGCCTTGCACCGGGTAGCAGATCCGAGGGGGCAACAAAATTTGTTACCATCTGTGGCACGAGCTGTAAATTTCTTTTTCGATCATTTATTCCTGATGCCTATGGGAGTGGTCAGGAAACTAGAGCTGGTGGATCCTTACGCATGCATGCGTGCGTTTTACCGCTAAAACAGCATGTCAACCAAAATTATTCTCGCACAGTACTTGAGACACTAATGTCGATTAACTTAGTTTGATTTTTTTTGTACAACACGGATTGCTAATATAGCTCCCTTGTCACAAAACTGTTTTTACGAGTTGGTTGTGCTCTGAAAGTTCTCGTGCTGTTATTAATCTGAGGTAAATAGTGAAATAAAATTATAATATAAAGAAAACCGGTCTTTTATTTGTGTAAGAAGAAAATGAGGTTGTAGATGGAGTAGATATCCGGTTCAGGGTGTCCTGATTTCGAAAAAGTGTTTCAAAATGTGTAGCTGAACATATCTACCGATGTACGTATGTTAAGTTATAATTTCCTTGAAGATAAAGTTCCATATTCAATCGTATTTGCTTGCAACAAAGACGTCGCTGTTACGTTTGTTAAATTGTGTAACTGAGATAGCATGTTCTTCGATGCAGCGCACATTTTTTATTTATGTGACTCAAATAGATAAGTACGCACGGTCAGATCAAAATGCTACTAGAGAATTTTCTTTTGCCTGTTAGGAAATTATCTGCTGCAATGTATTTTCTCTTATTGTCTGCTTGCTTGCAGCAACGTAGTCGGAGTAGTTGTTCGTTTCAGTTATTCTTCTCTTATTCGTAACTAAGGTGGCAAGGAGTTTTTTCTTGCTGCAAAATACCTGAAAATTCTTGCGGAATTATTTTGTAGCGATGATGAATCTGTGAGCTTTTTTTGGTCTTGAACATCGTAAGGTTGAAGAAAGTGAATACGACACTTACTAAGACATTATTGCCACTTCTGGTGTTGAAACAGTCACTGTGAAAAACCCGAGTAAATGGATACAAAGAATAAAATGTATCGAGAAACTTAAAACTAACATCTCATGGAAAACGTTGTCAGGAAGTTGGTAATAACAGTATATCCTATGTTATTAGAGGAATGAGACTTTTTCTGATGGAAAGAGGAATAGGTGCACAAACTCGGAAGCAGAAGGAATAAGAACAATAATAAGGGGAGATAAGTATGTATCAGGCCAACAATGCAAAAAATAAGAGACGTTCCATCTGTCTTAACAAAAACCTCAACTAGCAGTCAACATGGTGCGCTGTTCGCAAGGGAAACACGTGTAAAACGCTTTCCAACGTAAGCACAGAATGCTTAGCGAACTGAAATATTTTAATACTACAAAACGTTTTGTGCTATAACCACTATGAAACTCAAGAAAACATCAAGCTTGTTTTTAAAAAAATGGATAACCTTCAGAAGTCTAATTGTCGATAGAACAATTATGTTATGCAGAATGCAGCTGAAAAACGAAAAAAATAAATGCAGTAAACTTTTAAAATTGTATTTGGCTGAACAAATTCTTCCGGGCCGCGGCCACAGAGGCCATGGACCTATACTGGCGTTGAAGAAGGAAATTGTCTGCAGCTGCTTCGAATCCTCTAAATATGATGGTCTACTGAGAGGACACTTAATGAAGTTAGAACAGTCCACTTAGTCACAGTCAGTCACGAAGATTTATAAGCTATTTATCCCACACCACACAAATGAATGTGTCTCGCTCACTTCTGGGAGGAATTGTTAAGGAAAGGATTCTAAATGATACAAAAAAATTTGAAGTATTTCTGTATCATATTTGACAGCACGCCAAATACATCACGCATAGATCAAATCACGTTTCGTTCACATTGAAAATAAAAACAAATAAAGGATTCATTTCTGTGTCATTTTCAGCAAAGTAAAAAGAAAGCCGTCAACATAACAGGTTGCTGAAGAGATTGCTCTAGATATAACAGTGTAATGAAGGCAAGAATACAACACTTCTAAAACCGCTGGAGTGCAATGAAGAGTTCAATCAAGAATTTGTGAACTTCATCCGAAGGCACTGTTTCTACGCTGTAGAAACCACTCTCTCAACCTGTGCGGATTACACACTTTTGTAAAATGTCCATTTCGTGTGCCTTTTTTCGGTATATAGAAACTTGTACGTGTTTTACTCAGTTTCTACCTACAAATGGACGATCCTTCTAAAGTGCGTTGGATTTATAGTTACGTAACTTTCAGATAAATTATGTAGTCGTCACGAGGCTGTTAAGCCAGTGTATCAGTGCTTTACAAAGATATCGATACCACTGAAGGATCTTCTGGTTCTTTCGAAACTATAAAAACCACAGGAGCTGTTCAAATTCTGTTGCCTGCATAGCGCGATTTTTCGTTGTTGTGGGTTTTGTGTTTATAGAGTACTGTCTAAGAAGAAGTCAGCCGTGGTGAGAAGTATTAACAGATTCTGGGAGTCAGCTACGGGATGTGTATTATTAAGATACGTCTAAAGCTTTTTGAAACACAAGGGAAATCACAAGTTGTATTGGTTAATTGCCGCCTTTAGCAACTTTAATGAAAGTTCCATTAAGACCAGACGGGTTTCGCTTTATTTTAATGCATCTTCAGTGGTCATTGTAACAATATCGTTTTTTGTCTTACAATTTTGTTCTGATCACTAACAGTTCGCATGCTTTACTTATTACTATAAACATTTTTTATTCTTTTCGTACTCGCGGCTTTTTGTTGGTTATTCCACTCTTCTTTATATTCCAAATCACTGCACTTAACACACTCCAGCAATAGCAAAACAAAACCCACAAAAAACGAGAGGACAATGCACAGAAGTGTAAATGTGTTGCAGTGAGAGTGCTGTGTGCAAATGCAAATACTCAAAACATTCTCATGGAAGATGCAGATGAATGAATAAACAACAAAAAACCGTGAGTAACGGAAAGAATAACAACTGTTTATAGTAATAACTAAAGCGTGGGTACTGTTAATCATCAAAAGAAAGTGAAAGATAGAAAGCCATATTTTTAAAGTGACCACCCACTGAATATACTTTCAAAGAAGGCGTAACGTGTTCGGTCTTATACTTGTATTACAGTTGCTAAATATGTCAATTAACGTACACAACTTGTATATACGCAACGTAGGAAAAACAGCCCAAAAAAAAGAAGACAACATGTATACAAGATATTATCTTGTTGACGAAGCACTTCGATTCATACAGGACACAAGGGACGAGGTGGGCACTCCTATGGGGGGAAAAAGTAGAGCAATCAGGAAGAAAAAACTTATACCTGGAGAGAATGTTGCAGAGAGACACTAACTTTGCACCAGGAACTGAGAAAGTCAATATTAGGGCACATGTACACGTTTCTACAAGACATCAATAAACACTACAAAACTATGGGAGGTATGTCAGATCTTTTGCTGTTCTAGAGCTCAGAAATCTGATTAAAAACTCAGTCGGACCGTCTCACGATTATAAAAAGCTTAGTTAACAATTATGGTGAGATTTATAAAGATGGTAGGTATCATTGCAGAAATTCCACACTTACAATGATTTCCGCAGCTTCCAAAGTTCCAAAGGAAGGGTCTCTTGGTTGGTCATCTGTATCATTCTTACAGTTTGTGGATAAATATGAATTTTCCGAATCTGTTTTCAGCCTCATTTTTGTAAGACGATTTTTCTCAAATGTTTGTGTTCCGGTAGCGTAACGTGAGAGGACGTTTCCAAAACTCAAACTAATTAAGAATTATCTTAGGTGCACTATGAGTTAAGCACGATTCTCTGGTTAGGAAATTTTGTAAATCGAAAGTAGGGTAGCTAAAATTATCGATTTTGATGACGCAATTTCAAACTCTGCAGCACAAAAAGAAGTAAAAGATACTAATCTACATGTTTAAGTCCTCTGTCACTAAGAATATCTTTACTTATTTGTACTGC
This sequence comes from Schistocerca americana, assembly GCF_021461395.2. Taxonomy (NCBI): domain Eukaryota; kingdom Metazoa; phylum Arthropoda; class Insecta; order Orthoptera; family Acrididae; genus Schistocerca; species Schistocerca americana. The sequence goes on along the minus strand of NC_060130.1, from coordinate 650,591,147 downwards.
TTCATTAATAATCATTTAAATTGTGTTGTTTATAAAAATCCGTTTAATTTATCTCCATTGATAATAACTTTCCACAAAACAATTAACATTTTAATTTTCAGTTTAACCTCTTGCATAAAAAAAGTGATTTCTCTAAACATCATTTATTGCTCTTGTGCGTTTGACATGGGCAGCAACGAGTGTCAAGTTAAAACTCGGTGCTAAACTACCTAGCAGCGGCACTTGGAAGGGAAGCTTGCTTCCATAGAAAATACGCTGACACTTTGAACCCTCGCAGCTAACACAGAGTACTGCGATTCAAAAGAAGTTGCTATGGTAGCAGGCAGAACACAAAGTGAAATTAAACTATTTAGGAACGACGCCTAGTCTCCGGGCAGGTGAAATACTGATTGTGTGTCCTGTTGTGGATTTAGACAAACTATGCAAGGACTCAGCGCACACTCCGCTGCAGAGTGAAAATCTCATTCCGGGACTTGGTAAGAGATCACGACAGAGAAAATGATGATTTGCTCTTAGTCAACATTCATGTGTTTCTTATGTACCCGGCAACCGTGAGAATAACGTTTTACAATTAAATGAAGAACTAGGCGCACTAGTAAAAACGGCATTACATGAAACAGTTGGTGTGTTATGAACAGACGTAACAATCCATCAAGGCAGCATTCCGACGCCTACATCTACATGGCTACTATGCAAATCACATTTAAGTTCCTGGCAGTGGGTTCATCGAACCACCTTCAATATGGAAATGGAAATGCCGTGTGGCTAGCGCCTCCCGTCGGGTAGACCGTTCGCCTGGTGCAAGTCTTTCGAGTTGACGCCACTTCGGCGACTTCCTTGTCGATGGGTATGAAATGATGATAAGGACAACACAACACCCAGTTCCTGAGCGGAGAAAATCTCCGACCCAGCCAGCAATCGAACCCGGTCCGTTAGGTATGACATTCCGTCGCGCTGACCACTCAGCCACCAGGTGCGGACAACTTCACAGTAATTCTGTTATTCCACTCTAGAACAGCGTGCGGAAGAAACGAACACTTAAATCCTTCCATGGGAACTTTGAGATTACTTACTTTACTATGATGATCGGTTTTCCCTATGTTAGTAGGCGTCAACAAAATATTTTCGCATTAGGAGGAGAAAGTTGCTGATTCAAATGTCGCAGGAAGATCCCGCCGCAACGAGAAACACCTTTGTTTTAACGTTTACGCACACCAAATTCTGTATAATGTACGTGATCCTCTCTCCCCTATTTCTCCAAAATACAAAATAAGCTACAATTCTTTAAACATCCTGGATGTACTCCTTTAATGCCATCTGGTAAGGATCCCACACCCCGCAGAAGTACTCCAAGAGAGGACGGACAAGCGTAGTGTAAGCAGTGTTTTTAGTAGATCTGTTGCATCTTCTAAATGTTCTGCCAATAAAACAGTCTTTGGTTCGCCTTCCCCACAAAATTTTCTGTGTGTTCTTTCAAATTTGTGTTCAAAATTGTAATTCCCAGGTTTAGTTGAATGTACGGCCTTTGGATTTGATTGATTTATCGTGTAAACGAAGTTTAAAAGATTCATTTCAGAAATCATGTGGGCGACCTCCCTGTTTCCATTATCTAGGGTCAATTGCCAATTTTCTCATCATACAGACGCCTTATCTAAATCATTCTGCAATTGATTTTGATCTTCTGATGAGTTTACTAGACGTCAAACGACAGCATCATCTGCAATCAAGCTAAGACGGCTGCTCAGATAATCTCCTAAATCGTTTGAAGTAGATATGGATCAACAGAGGGCCTATAGCACTACCTTGGGGAACGCAGGAAATAACTTCTGTTTTACTCCATAAATTTCCACCCATTTCTACGAACAGTGACCTCCATGACAGGAAATCACGAAACCAGTCGCATAACTGAGAAGATATTCCGCAAGCACTCAAGCTAATTACAAGCCACTTGTGAGGCACGGTGTCAAGACTTCTGGAAATCTAATATTACGGAATCAATTTGAAATCCTCCACTTCGTGTGAGTAAAGAGCTAGTTGTGTTTCACAAGAACGATGTTTCCTAAATCCGTTTTGACTATTTGTCAGCAGATAGTTTTCTTCGACGTAATGAATAATGTTCGAACACAATATATGTTCCAAAATTTGCCATTCTTGAACATTAGTGTGACATATGCGACTTTCCAATGGTCGAGCGAACGGTTGTATAAGATTGTTAAGAATGGAGCTATCGCGTAAGCATACTCTGAAAGGAACATAACTGGAATAAAATCTGGACCGGTTGACTTGCTTTTATGAACTGCCTGAAGTCGCTTCACCATTCCGAGAGTATCTACTTCTAATTTACTTACGTTGGCAGCTGTTCTTGATTCGAATTCTGGAACATTTACCTGTTCTTCTTTGGCGAAGGAATTTCGGAAGGCTGTCTCTAGTAACACTGCTTTCGCAGCACTGTCATCGATAGTACTTTCATTGCTACCACTCAGAGAAGGCATTAATTGTACCTTGTCGCTAGCATACTTTACATACGATCAAAATCTCTTCTCATTTTCTGCCAAGTTTCGACTAGTATAAGCATCTCGCATTGATATGAATGCTAAATTTCGAACTTCTATAAAAGATCGCAAAACTTTGGTGTTTTGTATCCGTTTAAATTTGGCATGCTTTTTTCTTTGTTTCTGCAACAGTTTTATGACCAGTTTTGTGTACCATAGTGGGATCAGCATTTAGTATAAATATCTCAGTTGCAGTTGGTAATATTTCTTTGAATTCAAGCCGCATTTGTTCTACACTTCTGCTATTAAGGAGTGGAAATTCTCTCAGGAAGCCGTCAAGCGAATTCCTATCTGCTTTTTTGAATACATATATTTTATTTTGGTAGATTTGGGAATTACAGTATTCAGTCTTGCTACGACAACCTGTGTTCACTAATTCCTGTATACGTTTTGTTGTTCGTTATTTGCTCAGGATTATTTGTTACTAAGACGTTAAGTGTGTTATCACAATCGTTAACTATTGGAGTGGGCTTCTGAACTAATTGCTCGAAATTTTCAGAAAATGCGTTTAGTTCAATATCGGACGATGTTTCAACCGCACCATGTATTTCCACCAACATATCGAGGGTAAACTGAAGTCACTACCAGCTAGACACGTCAAAAAAGTTTTACATCACCCCGATCCCGAGAACTCCTGAAGATAGACGTTGACTATGGATATTGTATCACAGACACAGTCCCTTTGTTCAGAGATGTTACTAAGTACGCCCAAAGATGTAAACAAACATGAGCAACGCCTATTAGACGGAGGGGGTCTGACAGCCGATCAGTTCCAGTCATTCCACCGGGAAGGAGGTACACGGCTCGTGTTTGTAGTGAAACCATGCGTAGACTGTCAATACCATGGTTCGATCGCGGCCGCATTGTTACTTTGTGCCGGGAAGGGCTCACAACAGTGGAAGTGTCCAGGTGTCTCGGAGTGAACCAAAGCGACGTCATACGGACATGGAGATACACAGACACAGAAGCTGTGGTTGACATGCCTCGCTCATGCCGCCCAAGGGCTACTGCTGAAGTGGATGACTGCTACCTAAGGATTATGTCTCGGAGGAACTCTGACAGCAACGCCACCATGTTGAATAATGATTTTCGTGCAGCCACAGGACGTCGTGTTACGACTCAAACTGTGCGCAATAGGCAGCATGATGCGCAACTTCACTCCCGACGCCCATGGCGAGGTCCATCTTTGGAACCACGATACCATGCAGCGCGGCACAGATGGGCCCAACAACATGCCGAATGGACCGCTTAGGACTGGCATCAGGTTTTCTTCACCAATGAGTGTCGCATATGCTTTCAACCAGACAATCGTCGGAGACGTGTTTGGAGGCAAACCGATCAGGCTGAACGCCGGCAGCATATTGGCGAGGCATTCGTCTTCATGGAAGATAATTCACGCCCGCATCGTTCACGTCTTGTGAATGACTTCCTTCAGGATAAAGACATCGCTCGACTAGAGTGGCCAGCATGCTTCCCAGACATGAACCCTACCGCACATGCCTGGGATAGATTGAAAAGGGCTGTTTATGGACGATATGACCCACCAACCACTCTGATGGATTTACGCCGAATGGCAGTGGAGGAGTGGAAGAAACCAACAGTGCCTTGGTGAACTTGTGGATAGTATGCCACGACGAATACAGGCATTCATCAATGCAAGACGACGTGCTGCTGAGTATCAGAGGTGCCAGTGTGTACAGCAATCTGGACCACCACCTCTGAAGGTCTCGCTGTATGGCGGTACAACATACAATATGTGGTTTTTATGAGCAGTAAAAAGGGCGGAAAAGATGTTTATGTTGATCTATATTCCAATTTTCTGTACAGGTTCCGGAACTCTCAGAACCGAGGTGATGCAAAAATTTTTTCGGTGTGTTTATAATTGTATGACTTGGATATCTTTTAACATTTGACTCATGTTTTCTTTGTATCGTTCAGCATTTGTATCATTTGAGATGGGAGGTCGGTAAAACCATACAATTATTATTTTATTCCGCTTACGAAGAGTTACCTCTACCCTAATAACCTACAGGAACTATCTATTTCAGTTTTTCTACACGATAAGATACTTCTAACAGCAAGAAACATGTCACCACCAACTGTCTTTAGTCTATCCTTTCTGAATACCGTTAAGTCCTTCGAAAAACTTGCGATTGAACGTATCTCCGCCTTCACTCCTCTTTCAGTGCCTATAACGATTTGAGCATCAATGCTTTCTATTAGTGGTTGGAGCTCTGGTACGTTTCCAACACAGTTACGACAATTTATAGCTGTTATAACGATGGTTCCTTCCTGTATTAGACCTGCCTCATTTGAGACTGAAGCCCTTTGTGTTTCCCCGAGGCCCTCTAAGCTACAAAACCACCCAGTCCGGGTCTCACAGCCCTCGCTAACGTGTAGCCGCCTCCTGAGTGTAATGGGCTCCTAACCTATTTGTCAGAAACCAAACCCCACATCCTACAGCGCAAGTCGAGGAATCTGCAGCCTACATGGTCGCAGAACCGTTTGTGCCTTTGATACAGACCCTCCACTCGGCTCTGTAGGTCCACAATTAGTCCTGTAGAGTATGCTGCAAATGGTGAGCTCTGCTTCCATCTCCCAAGCAAGACTGTCAGTCCTTAGCATTTCTGATAGCCGCTCTAAACCAGAGAAAATCTCTTCCGAAAGCGACACACATCATTAGTACTGACATGAGCCACTACGTGCAACTGGCTTCACCCTGTGCTCTACATGGCATCCGGAAGTACCCGTTCCACGTCTGGAATGACGACACCCGGAATGCTTACGAAGTACACACTGCTTTCCTTCCGCTCTTTGGGAGCCATATTCCTAAGCGGCCCCGTAACGCGCCTAACATTGGAGCCTCCCGCTACCGATAATGCCACCCTCTGTGATTGCCCGGATCTTGCTGGCTGAGCGGTTTCCTCTGAAACAGGACAAGCGACTGCGTCAAGTTGAACATTGTCAGCCACAGGTAGTACCTGGAACCTGTTTGTCAGACTAACAGGGGAGGATTGACGGTTGGCTTTCCGTGAAGTCTTTCGCAGTCTGCCGCACCTCGAGGCGACTTCCCGCACGACTACGGGCAAGCGGCCAACGTCAATGCGAGCAGTAAATGGGCTGGCCACCAGTGCGAACCGATTGGTGGACTCGTGAGTCCTGCTGGACGGTCCTTTGGTATCCATAACGGTAATGCCATCCACTGCAGCCTCAAGCTGCACCGAAGCCAACACAGCTAGGAGCTGGGAGTGAAGTGTCACCAACTCAGCTTGCATCCGCACACAACAACGACAGTCCCTTTCCATACTAATCACGGTGGAATACTACGCTACACAGAGAAACAAACGACTTTCGACAGGCGCTAAGAAAGTCTACTGTAGAGACTGACGAAAACGCAAGAACTGTGTCTAATAAATCTGATTAACACGCAGAAATTCAAAAACTAAACTACCAAGCACACAGGCGAGACTAAATAACTCGCTCCTGGTTAGGAACTTGTAAAATGTCACAAAATCGGTTTCTTTCCCACACGAACTAAAACATATCATACGTGAAAAACTTTATAACCACATCAAAAAATGCTATTTCCGTAAATATCGTACAAAACCTCACAAGTCGCAGCAACATAAGTCAGACAGTTATGTCTTCATTTTTTCTGTTTTCTGTCTTTCCTTATCAACCAGTTTTCTGATACCTGCCCCCTGCCCCCTCCCCCTCTCCGATGACGCACAGAAAGCACTTGAGCCTTCCGTAATGAGAGTACTAGCAATGTTTGGGGCCGCCTTCACCGCATGTCATATAGGCTATCGTTCGACGATATAATCTTTCACATGTTGAGGAGACGCGGTGTACACACTTTGACCCGAATGCAGGATAGAATTGTTGTGTAGCTTCTGGTTGGCCACTAGTATTCCGTGAAATGAAACGGTGATGGAATGTAATAGTTTGTCTGGCATAGTTAGTACCTCCATTGTTGAAGGTTCACACTTAATGTTCTTATTTTATTCGCTCTGTGGCTCCTCTCTGTTCTGATGTTATTCTGCATCTGTTACTAGAAATGTCTGATTCAACAGGGAAAGTAACTCCGCATTATTAAGTGATATACTCCTCCGTGTTAGGTAAGCAGTCGGTACCTACGGATAAAGCTGATTTTGAAGCGAATGTGGAAGAGATCCTGATAATCCCCTTAACCTAGTTGCCTGAAGTGTAGAAAAGAGGATTAGAAAGCGGTTAGCATAAACTTTTGGTGCTTGTTGGCTCCGAAACACATCCCTTATAAAGCCTTAAAGCCAGCTGCGACGCACCTGAAACAACAGCGGCACTGAGAGCATCACCCAGCAGCACGTGAACAACAAAGGGGTGACGGAGGCAGAATAATTGTAGCATCCAGATGTGTATGTACATGATTACTGAGAAATTCAAACTTAAAAGTTTGACACACAGTTCATAGAAGTACTGTTAGACTGTGTCTCTACTGTTTTACTCTTGAATAACACGTGGGAAAGTTAACACCTATATCATTCCGTGCGAGCTCTCATTTCTCATGTTTTATTACGGCTATCATTCCTCCCTTTGTCGGTGGAGGTCAAAAACTATTGTGGTGATCAAGGAAAAAGTTGGAGATTTAAATTTCGTGAGAAGATATTGTCGCAACTACAAAAAGTTTCCTTTTAATGACTGCCATACGAGCTCGATTATTAGAGCCGTTATACACTCACCCTATTCCGCGATAATGTAAAACGAGCTTTCCTCCTCTGAACTTCGTCGTTGCCCTCCGTCAATGCTATCAGGCAGGGATCCAGTTCCGCGCAGCAGTACTCCAAAGGAGGACAGACAAGCTAGTGTGGGCAATATCTGCAGTAGATTTGTTGCACCTTCTAAGTGATCTGCCAGTAAAACGTAGCCCTCAATTGGTCTTCCTCTCAAGTTTTGCTATGTTTCGTACCAATTCATGTTGGTTGGCCGGCCGGGGTGGCCGAGCGGTTCTAGGCGCTACAGTCCGGAACCGCGCGACCGCTACGTTGCAGGTTCGAATCCTGCCTCGAGCATGGATGTGTGTGATGTCCTTAGGTTAGTTAGGTTTAAGTAGTTCTAAGTTCTAGGGGACTGATGACCTTAGAAGTTAAGTCCCATAGCGCTCAGAGCCATTTGAACCAACCATGTTGTGTGTAATTTCAATCTCTTGGTATTTAATTGAATCGAATACCTCCAAATTTTTGTGATTTATCACTTAAACGAAAGTCAACGAATTTTTTTAATAATCATATGAAGTACCCCTACAGGATCAAAAGTCACTTTTCGCACCATGGACATATTTTGTCTAAATAAATTTTGTAGTTATTTCTGATCTCATGATGTCTTTACTAGACGGTAAGCGACAGCAGCATCTGAAAACTATCTAAGAGGGCTGCTCAGTTAGTCTTCTACATCGTTTATATACTTTAAGAACAGCAGAAGACCTATAGCGCTTCCTTGAGTAACCCCATATGAGCAGAATTCGGAGAACATGGAGTTGATGGCAAGAATAATGATACATTGGAACAATTTACTCTCTAATTGCTTCAGAAAGTAAGTTTTATCTTGAGGTCCTGAAACAGTGAATTTCTCACCTACGTCTGATAACAGCTTTGGAAAATCTGGAAATCTGGCTCAAGCTTGGCGTGTTGTTATAAGTGTGCGAAACCAACTGTTGTCTGGATGTTGTATTTGTGGTCTAGTTTTATAAAGAGCATGTCCGTTTATTCTACAATTCCACACAGTAGTTCTAATGGTATGAAATGAAAATGCGCGTGTGGCTAAGGCTTCCCGTATGGTACAACGGTCGCCTCGTCCGAGTCTTTTTAGCTGCCGCCACTTCGGCGACTTGCGTGTCGATGAGGATCAAGTCCGAACGGTCGAAGGGCATGAAAAAGCATGCAGTAGTTCAGAAGGGAGTGGTACATGTTTTCAATGTTTACTGGTGCACCACGACCATGTCGGATGCGATGAACTAACTCTGCAACGTTAAACAAAACGTCATTTAGAGGAAACCGAGCATCAGACTGCTTATTCAGGAAGGGTGAAACTGGACGATATGATAGCTCCGACTAGGTATCTGGAGGAGCTAACTAACGAATAAAATCAGAACAAATAAAGTAATCACAATCCAATGGCGTCACACAGCCCCCACAGCTTGTTGTACCTTCTGTGGAGGGTTGGTTCAAATGGCTCTGAGCACTATGGGACTTCTGAGGTCACCAGTCCCCTAGAACTTAGAACTACTTAAACCTAACTAACCTAAGGACATCACACACCACCACCATCCCGGCCTGCTCTGTAGAGGGGGTGCTACTGTTGGAGCAGTACGGCCCAGCAAGCTCTCAGAAGTACCCCACAAAATCAGATGTTCCAGACACTCGCCGAGATTCTCAGTACACGATCATGTATTGGTGTATCCACTAACCTTCCAAGGAATTCATCAAAGTAGCTTCAGGCATCCCGTTTCCTCTCCCCCCCCCCCCGCCCCACCCCCTGAGCTGGGGACTGTATGCAGCAACATGGTTCATGTGCAACACAGATTCACCTGCTGAGTGACTATCTTCTACTGGCGAGCACCACCTTGGTTGGTCGCATGCGCGAACCTAGGCTAGGAGCTCCCTAGTCTCTGTTGCTGTTCACCAGTTCCTGAGGTCCTTCGTTGTTGCTGATCACCGCACAGCATGGGCATATGCCTTCGGCTTAGACCATGCTGTGTACTACGGTTTAAACAGCGTGCTTCACAGGTGGTACGTGGCGACCACGATGTAGTAAGGCTGCCAGGCTCTGCACCTGGAACAGCCAGCTTCATTAACGACTACACCTGTCACTGCTAACGCTTACTGTCTCTTGAGTTGGCAGTTGTTGACATGTACGAGTAGCGCTTTGGAAGCCACCTACGTCATCGAAAGAATATAGCCTCCCAATTTGTGGAACGATGTGTGTACATCAGAATGGATAAACGATAATTGCATTTCATTAGTGGCTCTCCTAGCGGTTCCAGTAACAACCATCTCTACAATCCACGTCCAGGCCAAACAGGAACACCTTTTCCTGACCTATTATTGGCAGATTCCTCCACCACTGTCGAGGTAACTGTCGCTCACAAAAGTGGATAGAGTACACACTAACTGAAAACAGGGAGAAATTTGGAAAAGGCATTACAGTTCAGGGGAAAATAGATTAAAAAGAAGTTTGCCGATGACATTGTAATTCTGTCAGACAGCAAAAGACTTGAAAGACGAGGTGAACGGAATATACAAATATTAAATAAAGGGTAATCGGGTACAATCGAATAAAGTCAAGTGATGCTCCGGAAATTAGATAAAGAAATAAGACATTAAAATTAATAGATTGCTACTTAGGCAGTAAAACAGCGAGTGACGTGGCACCTAAAGGGAACATCAAAGGCAGACAGATAAGAGAAACGAGAACTTTTAGGAGAAAAAGAAATGTGTTAACGTAATTAACGCATTTAAGTGACAGAAATATCTTCTGAATGTACTTATACTGGAGGCAGTAGGATCGTTTTACAGTCCGTTGCAATTGCCGGTTCTCTAAATTTTCTCAATAGCGTGCCTCGAAAAGTTCGTCACCTTCCCTCCAGCGAGTCCCATTTGAGTTGCAGAAGCTCCCCCTAACACTTGAGTGTTGATCGAAATTACCGGTAACAAATATGGCAGCCCACCTCTGAACTGTTCGATAGCTTCCTTTAACCGGACCTGGTGGGTATACGAAACACTCGAACAGTACTCAGGAATGGGTTGCATTAGTGTTCTATGTGGGGCCTCCTTTACAGATGAACTACACTTTGCTAAAACTCTCCAAATAAACCAAAGTCTAGCATTCGCCTTCCCCTTAACAATCCTTACATACTCGCACCATTGCATGTCGCTTTGCAGTATTACGCCTAGATATTTGACCGACCTGGTTGTTTAGGTAGCACACTACTAATGCTGAATCGAACATTACGGGATTGCTTTTCCTACTCATCTGCACAGACTTACGGTTCTCTACATTTAGAGCAAGCTGAGTCATTCATCACACAAATTAGGAACTTCGACATCTTCCAGTACATAACTGCATCATCAGAAAATAGCCGCAGATCGTTGCTCACCCTGCCCTTCAGATCATTTACTGTATGTACACTGACGGCAAAAATCGAAACACAGAGGGTGTTTTGTGACATAAACTAAGCTTCATAGGCGTGTTTTTACATTGAGAGATCATGTCAACTCAGATTTCACCCCAATCGCGTAAGAGTAGCGCTACTAAAGTCACTATGTGAATACAAATCAGATTTGTTTCAAATACACGCTGTAACGGTTGTGGGCGTTAGTTACATTTGAGATGAGACGAGTTGCGGTCAGTCAGGAATGCCTTAAAAGCGACAAAGACACCATTATCAGCACCTCACGAATTTGAACGAGGTCGTGTAATAGGGCTACGAGATGCTGGACGTTGCTTCTGCGATATTGCAGAAAGACCTGGTGGGAATGTTGCCACTGTACATAACTACGGGCAGCGGTGTTCACGAGAATGTACGGTCGCAAGAAGACAGTTGCGGACAGCCACTTGGCACTACCGCGAGGGAGGATCATCGTGTTCGGGGTATGTCTCTGGCGCATCGTCCTGCGTCTGCAGCAGCAATTTAAGTAGCAGTTGGCACCACAACGGCAGAACAAACTACTACAAATCGGTTACTTCAAGGACAGCTCCGAAACAGACGCCCTGTAGTAGCGCGCGTTCCAATGACTCAAAACCACCGCCATTTGCCATTTCAGATGTTTCAAGCGAGAATTTATTGTAGGGCAGAGTGTAGGACAGTTGTGTTTTCTGATGACAGCTGTTGCTGCCTTGGTGTCAGTGATGGCCATGTGTCGGTTAGGAGGAGGCCAGTCGAGGACCTGCAGCCGACTTTTCTGCATGCTCGGGTTCGATTCCCGGCGGGGTCAGGGATTTTCACCTGCCTCGAGCCGACTGGATGTTTGTATTGTCCTCATCGTTCATCATTCATGAAAGTGGTGAGACTGGGCTGAGCAAAGGTTGGGAATTTGTACGGGCGCTGATGACCACGCAGTTGAGCGCCCCACAAACCAATCGTAATCATCATTTTCTGCGTGCTAGACACTGGACCTACACGTAGAGTTATGGTATGTGATGTGATTTCGTATGACAGCAGTAGCACTCTCGTCGTTATTACACGCACCCTGACAGTGAAAGTTTACGTCAGTTTGGTGATTAATCTGTTGTGCTGCCATTCATGAGCAGCGTTGTAGGGGGCGTTTTCCATCAGGATAACGTTCTCCCACATACGGCTGTTGTAACTCGACATGCTCTACACAGTGTCGACATGTTGCGTTAACCTGCTAAATCACCAGATCTGTCTCCAACCGTGCAGATGTGGGACATCTTCGGACAACTCCAACGTCATCCACAAACAGCATTAACCGTCACTGCATTGATCGACCAAATGCAACAGGCATGGACTTCCATCCCACAAACTGACATGTGGCACATGTACGAAACAATGCATGCACGTTTGCATGCCAGCATTCAACATTCCGGCGGTTACACCTGTTATTAAAGTACCAGCATTTCACATTTGCAATGGCTTATCTCACGCTTACATTAACCTGTGATCCCTTAAATCCCTTAAATAAGTTACCTGGACAAAAGTTTTCCGGAAATTTCATTACTCTTCATTAACAGGTTTTGGTGCTGCGATTTATTTCCGTCGACGTATGTAGAGAATAGTAGTGGTTCTCTTATAGGGAATAGTAGCGGTTTTCTCACACCTCTTAGGACACTCCTAACGTTACATTTCTCTCTGCTGAATACGTCCAGTAGAGTACAACGTACTGGGACCTATTACTTAAGAAGTCTTCGAGCCACTCACATCAGCGAATCTTCGTGTTAACGAAAGGGGCACCATGTGAAACGATTTTCGGATATGTAGGATATGGAATATGCCTGTTGTCCTTCACGCGTGGTTTGCAAGATATCACGTGAGAAAAGGGCGAGCTGAGTTTCACACGAGTGCTGCTTTTTAAATCAGTGCTGGTTTGTGGACAGGAGCTTCTCAGTCCCGAAGAATTTTATTTACTGTAAAAAGAGACTACAAGCGTTTAAAATGGGTGTTATTGAAGACTGCTGGAGTTTCAATGGACAGATCAGATAACTAACAAAAAACTCGGAGTAGGGAGAAACGAGCTTTGAGACAGTTATTCCAAAATGAGGACTGATTATTTCTATGATTACAGGGGAGTCCGCACCATAACATTAAAATTAAACCTTTTTTATTTTAAATGTTTGTGGTGCAGGCCAATTTGTGGTTCGGGCATTTAGGCGCAAATGCGGCCCTCCGCCTCCCATACTCAACGATCCGTTCCGTGCGCCAACGCAACCATCGCTCTCCAAAAAGACGTTGTCGTTTCGGGACATCATTGCCGATCCTCGCGTTAGGTGGCTCAGAGACGATAACCGGCGGAAGAGAAAGCACACGGCCACGGCAAAGCGCGATCATACGTAATACGCCTACAACTTCCCGTCAACGTCAAATTCATTACAGACGGAGCACGAACGTTTCCATTTTCAGAGCCAACATAGGTGAGTGTGGATGAAAAATTTAACTAGAGGAATTTCTTTTAAAATATAATTCTCCTTCTTTTGTCAACGTAACTTCCTTTTATTTAAAAACAATTTATTAGGTTTTAACTCCCCATTAACGAAAAAGTCATTAGGAGAACAAGTATGCGTAGATATAACGACCGCGCCCACTTCAAAGGATCCATCCTTGCGGTTGCCTTAATTGATTTGGCGAAACCTTTATCCGGATGACCGGACTGGAATTTGAGACCGCTTCCCCGCCAACGCGGTAGCAGTGCCTTAATCGCTGCGCAGCTTCTCTTGGTAATACTTTCCTAACAGTTTATTAACATGTAAGGCGAGGGTAGGTGGTGAAGAGTTAATCCATAAACATCATTTTTTATGGAATCACATCAGAGAATATACACGGTGGAGTCACATTAATGTGCCCTATGACCATTGTATATGTTCTATGCCAACGTGCAATAAACACTCACAGACGGCAGGTGGTAGCAGTAGCACTGGACTGGATTTAAAGCAATGCAGTCGTCGTAATGCGGAAACGGACCATTTATCTGACATCCAAAAGGGCATAATCATTGGCTTTCGGGCCAAGGGTGGAAGTTTGTAAACTGTTGGAGTGTCCGCCTTGATTAAATTGTACCGTGCATGGCAAAATGGTATTATCCAAAACTGGCGCCTAGGCAGCTGTGGTCCACCACTGGCCATAGATGACAGGAGTGAATGACGGCTGTGGAGATGCGTAAGGACTAATAGAAGTGCAAATCTTGAACAACTGACTTCCCAGATGAAGCAAGGAGCTACCAACAGTGTCTCCTAAACGGCTGTTCACCGAATGCTGCTGCGATGGGCCTCCACAACAGGCACCTGATCATGCACCCACGCAGACTCCTGTTCATCGGCAACGAAGGTTGGAATTTGAACGCCAGTACCATATCAGGACGTCCACTGAGTGGCGACAGGGGGCCTTTTCAGATGAACCACATTGTATGCTCCATCCCGTAGGTAGCCGTTCGCATGTACAGCCTGAAATGTCTGAAAGCGTACACCCTGCTACAACCGTCTGAAGGGTTATGGTCTGGGGAATGTTTTCGTGACATTCCCTGTGTTATTTTGTCATACTGGAAGGCACAATGGATAAACGGAAGAATGCCTCTATACTTGGGGACCGTGTCTAACCTTACATGCAGTTCGTTTTTCCTCGTCACGGTGGCATCTTCCAGCAGGACAATGCAATGTGCCACACAGCTCACAGTGTACTTGAGTGGTTAGAACAGCACCGGGATGAGTTTACTGTAGTCACCTGGTCATCGAACTCCCCGGATTTAAACCCAATCGTTTTCGCGCCATGGAGCCCCAACGGAGAATCCTAGCGCAGCGGGCCCCAGCAATGGAGTCGGTATGGCTCCACAAACACGTCCGTACCTTTCGGAAACTCAGTAACTCTCGTCTCACAGTGGTCTGCGCTGCAGAAGGTTGTTATTCGGGCGTTTGATAGGTACCCACACTAATAGGGACTGGACAGTGTATATTCAAAAAAGCTTTCAGAGCATTGGCAAACATCAAAGTTCAGTGTGTAATAGGGATTGTACTGCTCTCACATTATAGAATGAATAAATAAATGTGAAGTAGCTGCAAAGACTTATGTACAAAATGTTCTCTTCTACTTATTATAACTTCCTTGCACCCTGCGTGGTTCATTAGTGGATGCAGAAACGAAGAACATATGCCGTTCATAAACAGAGAATTCAGATATTAATTTATTCTGCATCTTATATCAAATACTAAAATTAATACATAACTTTGTTGCTGTAGTTGCAGCGTCAGTTGCTCACATTAGACTTGAATGTAGAAATATGTACAGATAAAAAAGGTTTATAAATCTGTCACTCTTCAATACAGTGTCTATTCAGACGATGTCGTGCCTGGCCACTATGTAAGTCTGTTATTCGACAGGTAAACACGCAAAAAAGGGCTCAGTGCATGAATGTTCGAAGTTAAGTAACACCGCCGCTG
This sequence comes from Schistocerca americana, assembly GCF_021461395.2. Lineage (NCBI taxonomy): Eukaryota > Metazoa > Arthropoda > Insecta > Orthoptera > Acrididae > Schistocerca > Schistocerca americana. The sequence continues at coordinate 650,575,956 of NC_060130.1, read as the reverse complement.
GAGCTCCGGAGAGGGGATGCTTTCATTTCATTGGCAGCGGCGTAATCGTTCGTGTCAGCACCCTCATGCCACGGTGGCTGCTGCAGGAAACCTGGCGGCGTAGCTGGCAACGCGAGTATTTGAAAGTGCGGCCGACCGGATAGAGGCCAAGATACCACACTACTTATCGTATGATTGTGAAGCGTTCTGCTCACTTCGCTAGTGCCTCAAAGCCGACATGAGTTTCTACTCCCTTCTCATTGATGTCATGGGATATAGTCTGTCACTGAATTTGCCCATACTTTTGCAGCTCCGTAAAGGTTAAGTAACAGATAAAGGACATCGTTGTACATAGAAATTTACTTTGGAAATATGTTGACTCCCTACAAAAGTCTTAAAAGTAATATTCAGACGTTATGCAGCTGATGGTTCCACTTGTGTTAGGCTTTCGATCTTTTGTTGCTCCACGCGACTTCCTACGGCATTCATGTATGGCTCAAGTCATGAATCGCTTTAGCGAAGTGCCGCAGTGTTGAAGACATGAAGAGTGCTGTTCAAATCCCCATTCGGCCATAAAGATTCCGGGTTCTACAATATTTCCTTCACAAACCTTCTCCAAATGAACTAGTGTTATGGCTCTGATAACCTCGATATCTCTGTAGCCCTAAACTCACCCATTCTCTCCTTATGAATATATCTGTCCTTCCCTGAAGTTATACCACGAAGAAAAAGAGAAACTCGATCCCGTTTTCTAGATTTCCGCCAGGCAGCAACGAAACTATGAAGATGAAGATGTCTGATTGCCGCCAGACAGTGTCTGGAGTAGAGTCTATAGATAATATTACGGGGTGGAAGCGCTGGTAGGGGTTGCCGAAGGCCAGTCTGTGGTTGGAACCTCTGGTCCACAACAGCCTAAAAGGTAGCAGCTTAAGGCCATACTCCGTCACCACTACGTATCATAAAAGAATCAACGTCATCATCATCTCCATATATATTCAGATACTGTACAAGTAGCCTTTCTGTGATATTTGTAGGAATTCATGATGTTAACTTGTTTGAAATAATACACACATTCTCTACATATAGTTTTATAGACAATTATCGGCCACATTGTTTTTAGTATTCCACGACTGTAAAATTGTAAATGTCATTGGCTGAAGAGTTGTCATTTTTCACTTTTATTACTATCTTATTATGGGGAACTGAAAGAAAAAAATAAAGAAAAGAAAATGACGGCAAGAGGCGTCCTCGCCGAGATGGGTATGTCACTCCGGAACCTCAGCTAGGAGGCCCCGCAGAACGCCGCGTTGTGTTCGGCATCTAGTGTCGGTGTTCCAGTATTTTATTGTGGAATATAAATGCATTCACTTAAATAATGACGCAATCAAAATCATCCATGAGAAGCGAGGTCATCCTAATTTCACCTGAAGCAAGAACGTGCGGACGGCGTGTACTTAGTAAATTACTGCTCGTGAGATCAACCTACGGAACCTTCAGACTGAGGAAAGCCTTATACTAGTCATTCTTATACAATCTGTGTAGCATTTAGGAAAAGACGTTTTACTGGTTGTCACCTACGAATTAATTTTCTGAACTCATCTCTGATATTTATAATGCCATATCGTGTTATCACCAATGATTACATATTCGCTAGCTTAATTCTCTTTCGTGCCTTGAAACCTCACGTTTAGTGTTCCCTACCACGACCACCAAAACCAGGTTTCAAATATTTAGTAACAGTAACATTTAACGTTTATCAATAATCCTGATGGGCGAATTAATTATTAAATATAGTTATGTTGTTTTTACCATGGATGTAATGGCCAACATAGACTGCAGAGTAAAACATGAATTTGCTCTGGGATTATCGATAGTTACTAGTTCTCTTCTGTAATTTTATCTTAAAAGCATATCATCACAATCGCAGATACTCTTTGACGTTAATGTATTGCTATGTTTACAGTGTTATGAAGTAAAACACACATTCACAATTAACGACATTATATCACAAAGGTTTCAGCTGGCACAGTGACGACATCTCAGTATTTACAAATAAAGCGGGTGACATTTGTACGGGGATCAAATTAGCGAACGAAAGCACTATCATTGTAATTTTAAACCTCCATTATTTGCAATGTCTGTTTATTTCAAGCAACGGTGAAAAGGAGCATTTCGAACGCACTGCTTTAAAACTGTTGGTTCCACAAGCGCAAACCTATGAATACTTGATTTTCTGCATGATACCATCCAACGTGCTAAGAGCTTAAACGTCCTCAATGTCACGCATGCAAGATGTTTGTCTGAGACAAACGAAACTGAGACACAAGAAGATAGGTAATGACGTTATGGATGAAAGTGGAGGTTAGTTATGTTTCAAAGAAAACTGATTTCTCACACAGTATTAATATGAAGAATAATAAGAGAATTAGCACTTAGCTTCAACTGTTACCAAGCGCTAAAGAAAAATAGCAGGTATTTCTCAATTGACTGGTCTATAAGCAGGATAGCTTCTACCGTTACACGTTACAAGTGTCTGCCCATGAAGGGAGACAGCGCCTAGTTGTAGGAGAAATGAGTTCTCATCCAATGCAAAGAATTCTGCTGAAGTTTTGTAGCCACTACTAAATTCCGTACAGATATTATCTCGATGTTCTATGAGACAGCGGAGACCAACGAGAAAGCAAGTCCATCCTTTATTTCCACTTAAATGTCTACATGTTTATTTCCACTTAAATGTCTACATGTGGCTATCGATCTGCTTATTTATGACACGGACTCCATATCTCATAGTTCCGTAGGACCCTCGCGCACAGCGCCCTGGCTGGTCTTATCTAGCATTAGTTTACGTGAAGTGAAACGCAAGCCACGAATTTTACTTTTTTAATATATTCTCAAATGTTGATTTGGAACATTATTAAGCAGAAAACATCTTCTATTCATAATTCATAATGCACTCAATGACTGTTAGTCTCTTTGAATGAATCTACAAATGGTTCAAATGGCTCTGAGCACTATGGGACTCAACTGCTGTGGTCATAAGTCCCCTAGAACTTAGAACTACTTAAACCTAACTAACCTAAGGACAGCACACAACACCCAGCCATCACGAGGCAGAGAAAATCCCTGACCCCGCCGGGAATCGAACCCGGGAACCCGGGCGTGGGAAGCGAGAACGCTACCGCACGACCACGAGATGCGGGCAATGAATCTACACTGTTATCAATAAATCTCATAAACTATCTGTACTGGGATTGCAGAGTCAGATGTACTAGGAACGTAAATAACAGCCTACAATAAGTTCGCGGACTGACAACGCGGGGCGGCCCCTGTGGCCGAGCAATTCTAGGCGCATCAGTCCGGAACCGCGCTGCTGCGACTCGCAGGTTCGAATCCTGCCTCGGCCATGGATGTGTGTGATGTTCTTAGGTTAGTTAGGTTTTACTTAGTTCTAAGTCTAGGGGACTGATGACCTCAGATGTTAAGTCCCATAGTGCTTAGAGGCATTTGAACAATTTTTTTGACAACGCAGACCTATCTGACTACCCTTTTCCTAGATTAAGGTCATTGTTGATAAATGCACGGAGTTCTTCCAAAATGATACCATTTGAATAATTCATTCATAATTCTAATACCGACAGAGGAGTGAATAAGACTGTGTCACAGACTGTTAGAACCTGTGTTCTTATATGAATTTCTAGCGAGGTTCTGTTTCAATTATTCTTAGAGTCTGTGCTATATTTCGAGTGATATAAAAGTTAGATTTCCTACGATATCTTCTGTAACATTTATTCTGAGCAGGGTAGTAATGTGGATAAAGCATAAGAGACGTGGAACTCATATCACGATATGGCCAACGAAATTTTTGCTGTACGTGGTTTTCCAAAACTGATAAAGAAGAACATCAATGTTCCTCCCATAAAAAGTGTGTCATCGTTCTTACTCAAATTTTAATTCATCCGTACCTGAGCTCTACTGTAACGACCGCGTATTCAACAGAATGTTAAACCTTAACCTTCCTTCCTTCCTTCCTTCCTTCCCTTTTCTTCGCAATATACTTTCCTATGAAATCTGCCTATCTTTCTACCTTCTTCGTATGAGTTAATTTAAGTAATTTATTTATGTCATTGGTCGGCCATCTATTTTCAAAGTTTTCTGAGAGAGCAATGTATGAGAGAGTTGTGGCACATCTCATTGCACATAGTGAGTCGTCAGACTAAAACTGAGTTCAGGAAAGGAGTAAGTACAGGAATGTAATTTATTCTTGTGTGTGAGGGAGTAAAAGGGATAAAATATAGTTTGAGAACTTTTGGTGTTTCCTTTAATTTAACAAAAGTGTTTCACTGTATAGTCCATACAATGCTTGTCAATAAATTGGAACATTATAGGATTGGGGGGAAAAGATAAGCAATGGTCCACTTCATATCAGGAAAGCAGGAAGCACAAGGTTGTCTTCCAGTGTCAGCAAACAGAAAATAGATTTGAATCGACTGGGTTCATGTAAAATAGAGGGTCCCGAGGATTCTGTTCTCGGTCCGTTGCTTTTTTTAATAAACTAAGTATCACATGTTTCAAAGAGTTTACTTCGCAGATGTCAAATGTTACAGTGAAAGATCTGGAATGTAAAGTAAATGATGTAGCTAATAAGGTAGTCGGTAACATTAAGATATGGCTTTCAGAGAACGGATTAAGCCTTAACCACAAAAAAAAACACAATGCATGAAGTTCTAGACACGGAACATTTGTAAAAGTAAATCCTATGATGGATAACTTTCGTGGAAGTATCACGCTAAAGATTTTTTAGAAACTGAATGATATAGTCTTCATTATGATAATAATCTCCACAGTTTCTAACACTGAGATGTGAAAACTTGTATATTCTCACTCTGTTATTCAGATGGTATCAGTCTGGAGAAATTCCGTGCATTCACCAAGATTGACCTTGGTCCAGGAAAGAGTAGCCAGGTAGATCTGCGTTGTCAGTACGCGAACTTCGTGTAGGCTGTTATCCAGCTTACTTAGATATCTGACTTTGCAGTCCCGCTGCAGATTGTTTTTCATGAGATTTATTGATCAGTGTAGACCCATTCAAAATAGACTTCGTCATCGAGTGACCATGAATGGCAAAATGATTTTCACTTCGATAAAACTGCCTTAAGCATTGTACAGGAAGGTGTGCACTATAAAGGGTGACTAATTTTCAGTAGGATACCGGCAAAATGAAGAGAAATAGAATGATATACTACAAGTCTTCAGATCTGACTTCACTGTTTTCCTTGTAGAGCATTCCTATTCCGTACAGAAGTCCCACGTAGTAGGTGAGAACTTTTATCCGTAAGGTGCTATTTATCGTATACATTCTAACAATTTTTGTTGCATTTTTCTAATATTTAGTTTCTTCTTGTTCATAAGTTTTCTAATCAGCAGTCCGTAAGCATTCGTACATACCTGTTCCCTGATCAACTAGCGCTGTGTTGCGTGGTCGCACGAAATTTGATATAAAAACAAATAAGTTAAAATAGTCCACTATAAGCTTACAACCAGTATGACAGTTGTTCACATAGATTTTGTTTTCTTTAAAACATTCACTTTTCATCAATTAACTCTATCATAGCATTCATCCGATAATTTGTTACTATTGTCATTTTCTGAATTTGGAATGTCCCAAATATTACTGCATCTGCTCTGGAACTGTTTAGGTTTTGTGTGACTGCTGGTTGGATGCCAATTTCCTCCAAATATTTTGATGCCCATGTACCAGTTTATTATTGCTTTCAGTTTCATGCAAATGATATAGAAGCTGTGTTTCTTCCACTCCTGTAATTCAGTTCTTCGTACTGGCCAAGAAACCATACACACCATTTGCGAATTGCATCCGTATTTTTCTTGTTTTAGAATATATTTGTTTTTCGATTTTTTTATGTAGGTCACCTTTTATATAACTTGGACCCTGTAAATGTGTAAGATAATTTTGTCTATTCTTTTTAATGATGTTAGGAATCATCTCTGAGACACTCAGATGCGTGTAGATTAACTGGTTTTATGACAGATTTACAGGGCGCAACAAAAAGATATGGTCATACTTTCAGGAAACATTCTTCACACACAGGGCGAGAAAATACATTGTATGGACATGGGCCCGAAACGCTTTAGTTCCATGTTAGAGTTCATTTTCTACTTCTCTTCATAATCATCTTAATAATGGAAAACACACAAAAACAGAACGTACCAGATCTACATGAAATGTTTTCCTATACGAAATGTTCAGAATACCGTCATAGGAAGCAATGGACGTCCAAGCCTACTACTCGCGACTGGTAGAGGCCTAGGTCAGCTGGAGGAGGCGGCGACTTACCATGCTTTCTTAGCGAATACGTTGCCCGTTTTGCTAGAACATGTGCCTTTTCGAGTGTCACGAAACATTTACTTCATACACAATGGCGCGCCTCGTCATTTCAGTGTTAACGTTCTTAGACTTTCAAATAATCGATCCCGTAACGGAAGGATGGATAGGCGTGTACCAATTGCTTCGCCTCCACGCTCTCCGGATATAAATCCACTCAGCACATTAGGCATTCAATGCGAAGTCGGGCTGATGCATGTATCGTTAGGAACGGGGGAATTTTGAACATTTCATTTATGAAGGTGTTTAATACTGTGCTGGTATGTTCCTTACTTAGGTTTTTCGCATGATTAATGTGTTAACAGTTGTAGAAATTGAGCTCAAACTTAGAAACAAAGCGTGTCCGGACGCGTGTCCACATAATATGTATTCTTACTCTACATGAGAGGAATGTTTCCTGAAAATTTGTCCATATCTTTTTGTTACATCCCATACAATAACGAATTTCAGAATTTACGGAAAAGCACTTTCGTTTGTAAATGTATTGTATGCTTTGAAAATATATTTGTTTTTTCTGGCATTTGTTTTCAAGGATTCAACTTCCCTCATTACGTGTAATCCATTTACTAACGTATTTAAAATTATTCCGATGTTTTATTGGTTCGTATCTGGTGTTTAATGTGGCTGTTTTGTTCTTTATGTTTTCGACATAACTCCTACTACTTTCCAATAATATTTTCAAGCCAGTTTGTTCAGCTACTTCTTTCAATCCTTCATTTTGTCCTGTTTCAAAACTTTGTCATTATGCCTGTATCATCTGCACAAGCTAAACAGTCTATCTATTCTCCCTGTCAGCACTTCGACAGACAATGCGTCAGTCTGAAGCAATAAAGAGAAGAAAGAGTAAAGTTGTCGACGAATCTTACATTGAACCTAATGATTTAGATTTGGTCGGGAGTTTAATCTAGATGCGGCAGTGTCGTTCTACTACATGATTCAGTCTGCTGCACATTAAATGCCTTATTCCTGAGCGCTGAAAGATCCCAATGACTTTTATTGTTTCGCAAACAAATTCTGGTCATTACTCTACAGCAGAAAGTTAAAAAATAAATACGGCTCACAAAACTGTTTCTCACTGCTTCTTGGGAACTCTCGCTTTCGACTAGCAAGATGACAGCAAAATTAAATACATCCGACAACCTGTTACTAATAACAAAAGAAAAAATTTAGTAATTAGCATAGACTGTATCGGAAGTAGTGAATTCAATTTTTTTGTGTTAAAAACATGAACCCATTAATTCATGTATCCGAAACGCTCGGATTTAGAGTTTATATTGGCGTTGAACATAAATATGCTGCGATTTTATGGGCTATTACTACATAATAGGCTCAAAAGAAGAAAGATACGATGTCCGTAGTTAATTCGTACTCTAATCCTTGTGTATATCACATTTGTTCAAAGAGACTGTAAATCTTGATAATAATAAATTTAATAGCAACAACATGCAATGATTTGTTTATCTACAATGTGTAAGCGGTTCACTCTGTTAAGCAGATGGGTTCAACTTCTCCCAGGTAAATCTGTCTTGCCCTTACATAAACAAACTATGCCTAGTAATAATGATCAGTATTAACTATTTCTATTTTTCAGACACGGTTTTCTTGCTACTGCCAGTTTGCATTCTATATTGTGTTAGCTGAGTACCTGGTGTTGCCTCGGTATGTAGTTACTGCAATCTTCTATTAGTTCACCTCTCTCTCCCCACTCACTCTGTCAATCTCCTTCTCCCGTTTCCCTTTGTCATTCTCCACTCCCCACTCCCCTCTATCTGCCCATCTCCTCTTCTCCCTCTCTATGTTCATCTACTCTTCCCTATCTCTGACCATTTCCTCTTTCTTCGGTCTGTCGGCCCATCTCCACCTCCCCCTCTCCCTGACCGTCACTTCCTTTCCCCTTCTCTCTGTCCGCCTCCTCCCCCCTCTCACTGTCCATATCCTCCCCCTCTCACTGTCCATCTCCTCCCCCTCTCACTGTCCATCTCCTCCCCCTCTCACTGTCCATCTCCTCCCCCTCTCACTGTCCATCTCCTCCCCCTCTCACTGTCCATCTCCTCCCCCTCTCACTGTCCATCTCCTCCCCCTCTCACTGTCCATCTCCTCCCCCTCTCACTGTCCATCTCCTCCCCCTCTCACTGTCCATCTCCTCCCCCTCTCACTGTCCATCTCCTCCCCCTCTCACTGTCCGTGTCCTCCCCCTCTCACTGTCCGTGTCCTCCCCCTCTCACTGTCCGTGTCCTCCTCCTCCCCCTGTCCATCTCCTCCCCCCTCTCTGTCTGTCTGTCTCCTCCTCCTCCTCCTCCTCCTCCTCCTCCTCCTCCTCCTCCTCCTCCTCCTCCTCCCCCCCTCTCTCTGTCCGTCTCCCCCTTTACCCCCTCTCTCTATCTGTCTCCCCCTTTACCCCCTCTCTCTGTCCAGCTCTTGCTTTCCCCCCTCTCTCTGTCCTCCTCCTTCTCCTCCTTCTCCCCTCTCTGTCGGTCCATCTGCTTCTCCCCCATTCTCACTAAACGCTGTCACATCCACTCCAACTTAAGGTTGCCAATTATTAACCCCACGGTGTTACTTGCCACATAGTATGTAATATTTGTACGAAGTTTGGTTGAAATCGATCCAGATCCTTGGGTGGAGCTTTTTACCCCGGCTTTTTGCATATATTTCACATGCTTTTAACATATTTCACAAATACTTTATCACATATTTCGCATGTTTCTCTAGCGAGTTTAGCCCTGCAGTTTCGTTTTCACGCAGATCAATGTTTATGATGTCATCTCCTCAACTATGACTTTACAATGATATAATTTTGCAGCTACATCTAGTGCTACATGTGGCTACTGTCTGCGAAATGTGTTGAGAGTACAGCTGGTAGAAAGAAGTAATAAATTAAAACGTCATACAAGATGCAACAGTATCTCGCGCAGCTTAGTGTTCATGACCTCACATCTCCTGAGCTATATGTCGTACAATGATATATTTTTGCAAGCACATTCAGTTGCATATGTGAATACTGTCTGCATGTTGAGTTATTAATAAAGAAATCAGAAATTAAAAGGTCATGTCTGATGGAGTAGTTGGACTTCATTAACAGCGAAAGTATAGTAAGCGCTAAACTTTTCCCTTTTGTCATTTTGTGGCGGATGTTAGCGAGAAAAATTCTCGTTGCGGTTTGAAATTGTCAATTTGGTTGCAAACCACTAAATGCTCTCCTTATCAGATATTGGATGAATATAGTCTGGCTATTTACGCATCGTTAGCTACGTCTCTTTTTAATCCCCACCCCCAGCCCTTTAGAGGTAGATGGTTCTTACCGCCTCAGCGGATCTTTACAAATGGTAAATGACGTGTGTACCAAGTTTAGTTGAAATAAATCCAGTGATTTACGATGAGGTGTGGAACATACATACATACGGATATACATAATATGTATGGATTTACTAAATAGCAAAATTTGTACACTACTTTTAGTGCCTGATTTCCTGGTCGAGTCTCCAATTTTCTGTAAATAACTTTTGGTAATATTTTCCTAGTATTACTTCTTAAGCTGACGCTCTGGTAATGGTCAAACTTGTTTGGTATTGGAAACTCTCGACTTGAGTTCCGAATCCACAGTTTTCAATGCCACTGGGCTTGGTGTTCGTAAAATAGGCTTCGCGTGGTAAGTAACCGAACAATTCCTAGTAAACACTTAGTTTTCAAGAATATGAAGAGCAAAGAGCCTTTTCGTTAATATGATACTTAGGAAACCTTCTTGAAATACTTTAGAAAGAAAATGAGTTCCTTCTCCATGAGTGTAAGTTATAGAATATCTTGTCGCTGTGACCGTTTTAGCGAGACTGGTGTCTGAGTAGGGAATATCGTTTATTTATTTTTGTTCTCTGTGTAATCCTCATAGCTAATCGTTGTACAGACCGGTGAATAATAACAATTTTGATGTTCAGCGACGTTATGAAGTGGCTACGATTTATTTTGTCCTAAAAGTACGTTTTAATTTAGAAACCACAAGTCACGAAAGCGGTAGAAGAAGTCTGTCAATTTTTTAGCGAGTAGATTGTGGCTTTTACATACATCGTGGTCGAGCAGCCATTTCTTACAGACTAACATGTTTGTTATTCTACAGGGTGAAGCGAAATTCGCGCACTCGGAATTCACAGCGCTACTCCTCGCATGCCAGGGATAAAAAAAATGTCTCAGAAAATTTCGTCCGGCAAGTACATCTGGCAGAAAAAGGACGTTAAAGAGTGGCAGTCTGGCAACACTGTAGCCAAATGAAGGGTAACTATCTCTGACAGCGCATCATACATCTGCTGTGCAGTTGATAAAGTAGATAGGGTTCTGGGTTAGCATGCAGGAGGTCGAAGGCTCAACTCCCAGTTGAAGCGCAGTTTTTTATTTACTAATTTCATTATGACATTTCATACTGTAATATATACCGTTTCTTATTTCACATGTATCCTAAATTTACAACATTTTGTAATGCTGAACACAACAGATAGATGGTTATACAAATAAGAAATAGTATTGAAACAATTAATAGGGCCATGGTGATAACACACACAAATAGTAACCGAGTTTGGACATTATTTGTTGCTAGTCCTACTGATAACGTAAGGCCCTAACGAAATGTAATGGACCTGAACGAGACAAGAATAAGAGTTGGTACTACTCTATGTGAACATTAGAGGAAGATACAAAGAAAACAGGTTCCTCCTCTAGTAGATGAAGTGGTGCGAATAAATTCGCGCCCACGACGTGGAAAAGGCTTCTTTCGAAGTTGACCAATTTTCCATTTCTACGATTGTAGTATGTAAGTGCAAATGTTTTCCAGAGGACCCGCTGCAATCGCTGTTGACGATTAAGATGCCAGATACCGTACCACCTGGAATACATTCACCAAATAAAAAATATATATACTTGAACCCAGGATCGAACCATCGACCTCCTGCATGCTAATCCAAACTATCCACTGCACCAACTGTGCAGCTCAAGTGACTTCTCATTACAGAGGTGGTTTCTGTACATGTGGTTACAGTGTTGCCAGATTGCAACTCTGTAACGTCCTTTTCTGCTGGATGATCTCGCCAGACGAAATTTTGTTAGACATTTTTTATCGCTGGCATGTGAGGAGTCGCGCTGTGAAGCCCGAATGTGCGAATTTCGCTTCACCCTGTATACCACACTGATATCACAGCTGTCTGTCATTATAAGGAAAAAAAAAACCTTGTTCATCTAGGCGCGAGAGCTGTGTACGCTATGGCTAGGGGACTCAGTCCGAAAAACATGATTGTGATATACTGCCTCTTCCACTTTTATAAGTAAAAACGAAAGAGGAGAGGACAATCAAAAAAGTAAGTAATCCCAATAAATATAAGTCATGAAACAAGTAGTTTCCGTGTTACGAATGAGTTCGTGATCATTTTGACAGTCCCCCAGAATCAGTACTGCAGATACGCTATTGTCGACAAACACACTATAACAAGTGTTCCCCGTAACAACTGCTCATGTGGAAGCAGACTTCAGCATTTCTCCTCGTCGATGCCCTCACACGTTCAAAAGTCCCAGGTGCGTTTCAGGTGCATTGGCAACCATCCACAATGCGTTCCCGGAGTTCGACACTGTCAACAGGGCTAAAATACACCAAAGCTTTTACATATCCCCATAAAAAATATAGAGGGTTCAGGTCGAGGGATCTGGGAGGCTATGATATTGGGGAGCCACGATCGATGCACTTGTTGTTGAAACGCTATTTACCAGTACTTAAGTATTCAGAAAGATTATAAAATCAGACGAGGACATTCTATCACTTTGTAATTAACGCCTTACTAGCGAATTTTCGAAATAAACGTTACCACAGACATGAACAGTGTTGTAGCATTTTCGTGACTGCACTCGTGTAGACGTCATATGGGGGTAATCATTGGTTTCTGGATTTGTGTTCATTAAGATTATTTGCTTCTTCCATTGTCCTCTACTCCCTCTTTCGGTGGTACCTGTAATAGCCAGTGTAACTATAATAGTCAATAAATTAGTTGATATAGAGCGGACGCAGATTTACGCCATGATCACACAACCTGGAACATAGTTCCCGTAAAGGTAAAAAAAAAAAAGAGAAAATGGGCTGCCTACTCGTAGCGCGAGCGTCTTTGTCTGTTACTTTCATTAGAACCGGAGCAGTTTGCTTTGTCTTTGGCAGCAACACCCCGAGTCTTGGCTAACTTTGTTCGCAGTGTCTCTTACCCTTCGAGTAATGAAGCTAGTGGTAATTACGAACTCGCCATTTTGTACGATCCATTACTAAAGGGAAACGATCTGCAAACAACACAGCTTTGCCATTCCTTAAAAGGCGCTGGCTATTTAATTCTGTTCTGCACTTCAGTTAAAGTTCGATGTCCGGAGCAAGCTTGAACACATTTTTTTCGTATTATTGCAAGAGGTTTAAATTAACCGGCGTCTGCATGTATACACTTAAAGCCATTGTTTAGCGTATAAAAGATGGTACTTGTTACTTAGCTTTTTTACTTCATTTGTGAGCGGAATAAGGAAATAAGAGAATAAGTATGTCTGCACACCAGAGTTCTTCTACATCTACGTGATTACTCTCCTATTCACAATAAAGTGCCTGGCAGAGGGTTCAATGAACGACCTTCAAGCTGCCTCTCTACCGTTCCACTCTCGAACGGCTAGCGGGAAAAAAGAGCACTTAAAATTTTCTATGCGAGCCCAGACTTCTCCCATCTTAACGTGATGATCATTTCTCCCTATGTAGGTGTGTGCCAACAGAATGATTCCGCAATCGTAGGAGAAAGCTGGTGATTGAAATTTCATGAGAAGATGCCGTTGCAACGAAAAACGCCTTTGCTTTAATGATTGCCACTCCAATTCACGTATCATGCCTGTGGACCCATCTCCCCTATTTCGCGATAATATAAAACGAGCCGCCCTTCTTTGAACTTTTTTATGTCATTCGTCGTTCCCACCTGATGCGGATCCCACACCGCACAGCAATACTCCAGAATAGGGCGAACAAGCGTGGTGTAAACAGTCACGTTAGTAGACCTGTTGCACCTTCTAAGTGTTCTGCCAATGGACGCAGTCTTTGGTTTGCTATGCCCACAACACTATATATGTCATCGTTCCAATTTAGGTTACTTGTAATTGTAACCCCTAAGTATTTGGTTGAATTTACAGCCTTCAGATTTGTGTGACTTATCGCGTAATCGAAATTTAGCGAATTTATTTTAGTACTCACGTGAATAACTTCGCACTTTTATTTATTCAGGGTCAATTACCTCTTTTCGCACCATACAGATATCTTACCTAAATCATTTCGCAATTCATTTTGGTCATCTGATGACTGTACAAGACGGTAAATGGCAGCATCATCTGCAAATAATCTGAGGGCCACTTAGATCGTCTCCTATGTCGTTGATATAGATCATGAACAATAGAGAGCCTATAACACTTCCTTGGAGAACGCCGGATATTACTTCCGTTTCACTCGATGACTTCCCGTCTATTACTACGAACTGTGACCTTTGTGACAGGAAATCACGAATCCAGACGCACAACTGAGGTGATATTCCACAGGAGCGCAGTTTGGTTAGTAGACGCTTGTGAGGAACAGTGTCGAAGGCCATCTGGAAATCTAAAAACATGGAATCAATTTGACATCCCCTGTCGATAGCACTTTTTACTTCATGAGTATAGAGAGTTAGTTGTGTTTCGCAAGAACGATATTTTCTGAATCCGTGCTGACAATGTGCCAATAAATCGTTTTATTCGAGGTGCTTCATAATGTTGGAATACAGTATATGTTCCAAAACCCTACTGCAAATCGACGTTAGTGATATGGGCCTGGAGCCGAGCGACCGCTCCGGTCGCAGGTTCGACTCCTGCCTCGGGCATGGATGTGTGTTACGTCCTTAGGTTAGTTAGGTTTAATTAGTTCTAGGTTCTAGGCGACTGATGACCTCAGAAGTTAAGTCACATAGTGCTCAGAGCCATTTGAACCATTTGATATGGGCCTGTAATTCAGTGGATTACTCCTACTTCCCTTTTTAAGTATTGGTGTGACTTGAGCAATTTTCCAGTCTTTAGGTACGGATCTTTCTGTGAGCGAGCGGTTGTATATAATTGCTAGATATGGAGTTATTGTATCAGCATACTCTGAGAGGAACCTGACTGGTATACAATCTAGACCAGAGGCCTTGCCTTTGTTAAGTGATTTAAGCTGCTTGGCTACACAGAGGATATCACCATGTTTCTCATTTTGACAGTTGTTCTTGATTGGAATTCAGGAATATTTACTTTGTCTTCTTCGGTGAAGAAGTTTCGGAAAACCGTGTTTCATAAATCTGCTTTAGACGCACTGTCATCGTTGACTTCACCGTTATTATCGCTCAGTGAAGGTATTGGTTGCGTCTTGCCACTGGTGAGCTTTATATATGATCAGAATCTCTTTGGGTTTTCTGCCAGATTCCGAGGCAGGGTTTCATCATGCAAATTATTAAGAGCATCTCGCATTGAAGCATGCGTTATGTTTCGAACTTCTGCAAAACTTTTCCAATCTTGGACATTTCGCGTTCTTTTAAATTTGGCATGCTCTTTTCGTTGCTTCTGCAACAGCGATCTGAACCGTTTTGTATAACATGGGGGATCAGTACCATCACTTATTAATGTGGTATGTGTGTGTCTCAGTTGCCGTCCATACTATCTATTTGAAATCATTTCACATCTTTTTTACGCTTACGTGACCAGATCTGAAGGAGTGGAGACACTCTTAAGAAGGCGTTAAGAGCATTTTTATAAGCTTTTTTTACGTTTCTTTTTTATGGTTGTGTGTCGCTCTCTTGTGGTCGCTAATTCCTATATTCATCACGATACTCACTATTTGTCCAGGATTATTTGTTCCTAAGGGGTCAAGTATGCTTTCACAACCATTTACGCTTCGAGTGAGCTCATGAACTAATTGTTCAAAATAATTTTCTGAGAAAGCATTCAGTACAATTTCGGATGATGTTTTATGGCAACCGCCGGCTTTAAACGCATAATATTTCCTGCGCGTCGAGGGTAGACAGAAGTCGCCACCGATTATAATTGTATGAGTGGGGTACCTATTTGAAATGACTCAAGTTTTCTTTGAACTGTTAAGCAACTATACCTTCTGAGTCCGGGGGTCGGTAAAACGATCCAATTAATAGTTTAGTCCGATTGTCAAGTATAACCTCTACCCATACTATTTCGCAGGAACTATCTAATTCAGTATCACTACAAGGTAAACTACTTCTGACAGCAATAAATACTCCATCACCAACTATATTTAATCTATCCTTTCTGAACACTGTACGGTCGTTTGAAAAAATTTCAGCTGAATTTATTTCCGGCTTCAGGGAGCTTTCCGTACCTATAACTATTCGAGCTTCAGTGCTTTCTTTCAGGGTTGGAGCTCTGTTTCTTTCCCAACAGAGCTACGACAGTTTACTATACCGATCATTTCTACAACTACCTTACTGTGTTTTACCTGCCCCCTTTTAGACGTACGCCGTCTCTAGTTTCCTGAGACCCTCTAACCTAAAAAAACGCCCAATACCTTCCACACAGCCCCCGCTACGCTAGTAGCTGCTTCCTGTGTCTAATGGACTCCTGACCTAGTAAGCGGAACCCGGAAATCCACCACCCGATGGCGCAAGTCAAGGAATCTACAGCCGCCTGAGCCTCTGACTCAAACCCTCCACTCGGCTCTGCACCGACCACAGTCGGTTCTGTCGACGAGTTAGTAAGATATAGTTGAAACTCTTCACATTTCATCAGGAGCATCTCAGAAGCACTTCCATTCCTTCTTACTCAAGACAATTGAACATTAGTGTGACTTCTTCAGTGTTGCGAAAAAGTATGGATAACGAATAAATATGATACCTTCTCCAGATGATCTACACCTCATAAGCCACCTCTAATAAAGCGGAACCCTTTTCGTCGGCGGTGACACGTCCCGAAGTATGAGAGGCTTCAAAAATATAAGGAACTGTGATGATGTTATACTACTTTCGGAAACTAATATTAAGTTAGTTGGTTTTACTATCACTAGTTTACAACAAATTACCTGAGGGGCAAAACCTTGCAAATTCTTCGGCAGCGGGACTATTTTTTTTTTGTTGCATTAAGGGCGCAGCCCTATTTTAAAAATATCAAGAAATAGATTTATTTTGCTTAACATATTCTCTGTGGTGTCTACTTCATTGTAGTGTTCATCTCAAGTTCGCTAGAAACTCCGTTATCGACTTAGGAGGCGATTTGTTATAAAATGTCACCGAAAACCATTCACAGCGGGAAATAGTCCACATCGCGGCCAGGATGGTAGCATGTAATATCAACGGTGACCTAATAGGACTTGTGCACATTATGATAGTGCTCCAACGTGAGATGGGACCGGCCTGTTATAACTTCTGTCCAAAAGTGGAAGAAAAGCGTATCGAGGAACCAGGACAGTGGATGACAGAAGGTGCCAAAGAGGCCCGCACGGCCACCATGACCACGTAGATAATGGAAGAGGACCTCCTTTTGGATCTGGAAGAATTGCTCTATGGTCCAGGGAAAGAAGGATCCTTTATTGTATGAGTATATGATAGCGGAACAAACACTGGTAGCAGTAACTTCTGTAAAATATCTGGGAGTATGCGTGCGGAACGATTTGAAGTGGAATGATCATATAAAATTAATTGTTGGTAAGGCGGGTACCAGGTTGAGATTCATTGGGAGAGTGCTTAGAAAATGTAGTCCATCAACAAAGGAGGTGGCTTACAAAACACTCGTTCGACCTATACTTGAGTATTGCTCATCAGTGTGGGATCCGTACCAGATCGGGTTGACGGAGGAGATAGAGAAGATCCAAAGAAGAGCGGCGCGTTTCGTCACAGGGTTATTTGGTAACCGTGATAGCGTTACGGAGATGTTCAACAAACTCAAGTGGCAGACTCTGCAAGAGAGGCGCTCTGCATCGCGGTGTAGCTTGCTCGCCAGGTTTCGAGAGGGTGCGTTTCTGGATGAGGTATCGAATATATTGCTTCCCCCTACTTATACCTCCCGAGGAGATCACGAATGTAAAATTAGAGATATTCGAGCGCGCACGGATGTTTTCAGACAGTCGTTCTTCCCGCGAACCATACGCGACTGGAACAGGAAAGGGAAGTTATGACAGTGGCACGTAAAGTGCCCTCCGCCACACACCGTTGGGTGGCTTGCGGAGAATAAATGTAGATGAAATGTAGATGTAGATCTCTGGGTACTGCAAACATATAACATAAACAGTAAAACCATTTTTGTGGGAACTATATTATTCAATCTGACGGAAAACATAGCTTGAGAACAGTACATGCGACTTTGATCGGAATTTGATGCTGGAATTCTGAATTATGTATCAGTATATGTAGCCGTTTTAACAATTCATCAAAAGTGTACGTTCGATGTACGCATTTGTCTCGATTTATAGAGCGAAATACATGACTTTTTTCAGCAGATATCCATTTTGTTAGAAGTTAATATTTTCAACTATCTGATTACGTCGATAGAAAATATATTGAAAATTACGAACACAAAATTGTTTTGTTATGGCTTCAATAAGGAAGGTTGCGGTTGAAAGTGGTCTTTCACCTGGTGTAGCGGTTACAGAGATATTCTCTTGTGAAAACAAAAGTTTTATTAAATACAGAAATATAAGGAATAAAACTGTACCATGAGATTTAGCATTACTTTCTATTTTACTTGAAAAGAAATCACGAAAATCACTTACTTTTCATGCGGTCATATAGGACTACCCCCTAAGCAAATTCCCTGGCTGCAGGTATCGCTTTATTGACGACTGAAATAAAATAATTTATTCTTTTATCGTGACTTAGTTACAGATAGTATAATTATTTACAGTGTGACAGTGAAATGACATCGGGTTATTAGTAAAACCTATAGTCACAGCACTAAGCATTCAGTGGACTGGCAACGAAGTAAATACAACACCATGATTCAACAATTTTTTGCGAAAAATGCTTTTGGTTTACAATGTAAGACGTCATAACGTAAGTGTGTTGTGAGTATGTGCGTACATAGTATACGTAAATATTGTTTGTAACGTTTGCTAAAATTCTAGAGATTGAGAACTTAGAGCAGTTCTAAGACACTCGACTCCTATCCGGATGACGCCTGCTCGAATCTCCACCAGCTCTTTCAAATATAGGTTTGCTGTGATTTGGCTAAATCGCTTAAGTCGAATGCTGAGGTGATTCCTTTGAAAGGACACGGTCGATTTCCTTCACTATATTTCCCCAAAGGGAGCTTTGGCGCCTTCGCGAATGACTTCGTTATTGACGGGACCTTGTGCACCAATGTTTGATATATTATCAACACGTTTCTCTGCCAAAAACGCTATATGGTGATGAATTATGCTCATAATCAGTTTATCGTCCATGGACGCTCGAGCAAGCTGTGCCAAAATCGGTAAAGAATTGCAACAACAGAACGTTTTTGAGGAATACGGGTGTGTATATTCGTAATATGGCCTCGTAAATCCCCAAGATTGGCGATCATTTACAGATGCTCGAAACTTAGTGCGGACTTCAATGCGAGATGCCTATAACAGTTTCCACAACGAAACTTTGTCTCGAAACCTGGCAGAAAATCCAGAGAGATTCTGGTCGTATGTGATGTATGTTAGCGGCAAGAGACAATCAATGCCTTCTCTGCGCGATAGCAATGGAGATACTATTGAAGACAGTGCTGCCAAAGCAGAGTTACTAAACAGAGCCTTCCGAAATGCCTTCACAGAAGATGAAGTAAATATTCCAGAATTAGGATCGAGAACAGCCACCAACATGAGTAACGTAGAAGTAAACATCCTCGGAGTAGTGAAGCAACTTACATCCCTTAATAAAAGCAAGTCTTCTGGTCCAGGCGCTGTACCAATTAGGTTCCTTTCGGAATACGCTGCTGCATTAGCTCCATACTTATCATATACAACCGTTCGCGCGACGAAAGATCGGTACGCAAAGACTAGAAAGTTACACAGGTCACACCAATATTCAAGAAAGGTAGTAGGAGTAATCCACTAAATTACAGGCCCATATCAACGTCAATATGCAGCAAGGTTTTAGAACATATATTGTGTTCGAACATTATGAATTACCTCGAAGGAAACTGTCTATTGACACACTGTCAACATGGGTTTAGAAAACATCGTTCCTGTGAAACACATGCAGTGTTGAGTGCTATTGACTAGGGATTTCAGATCGATTCCGTATTTCTGGATTTCCAGAAGACTTTTGACACTGTTCCACGCAAGCGGCTTATAGTGAAATTGCGTACTTGCGGAATATCGTCTCAGTTATGTGACTGGATTTGTGATTTCCTGTCGTAGTAATTGACGGAAAGTCATCGAGTAAAAGAGAGGTGATTTCTGGCGTTCCCCAAGGTAGTGTCATAGGCCCTTTGCTGTTCCTTATCTATATAAACGATTTTGGAGACAATCTGAGCAGCCGTCTTTGGTTGTTTGCAGATGACGCTGTCATTATCGACTAATAAAGTCATCAGAAGATCAAAACAAACTGCAAAAGAATTAGAAAAGGTATGTGAATGGTTCGAAAATTGGCAGTTGACCCTAAATAAGGAAAAGTGTGAGGTCATCCACATGAGTGCTAAAAAGAACTCGTTAAACTTCGGTTACACGATAAATCAGTCTAATCTAAAAGCTGTAAATTCAACTAAATACCTTGGTATTACAATTATGAACAACTTAAATTGGAAGAAACACACAGAAAATGTTGTGGGGAAGTCTAACCAAAGACTGCGTTTCATTGGCAGGACACTTAGAAAATATAACAGACCTACCCCACACTACGCTTGTCCGTCCTCTTTTAGAATACTGCTGGACGGTGTGGGATCCTTACCAGATAGGACTGACGGAGTGCATCGAAAAAGTTCAAAGAAAGAGCAGCACGTTTTGTACTATCGCGAAATATGGGGGAGAGTTTCAAAGAAATGATACACGATTTGGGCTGGAAATCATTCTAAAGGAAGGCGTTTTTCGTTGTGACGGAATCTTCTCACGAAATTCCAATCACCAACTTTCTCCTCCGAATGCGAAAATATTTCGTTGACACCTACCTACATAGGGAGAAACGATCACCACTATAAAATAAGGGAAATCAGAGCTCGTACGAAAAGATATAGGTGTTCATTCTTTCCACGCGCTATACGAGATTGGAATAATAGAGAATTGTGACGGTGGTTCGATGAACTCTCTGCCAGGCACTTTAATGTGATTTGCAGAGTATTCATGTAGATGTAGATGTCCGCCGAGAGCAGGTAATGAGTGCGTGTCAGAACACGATCGGTGCTGGTAGCCTAAATACAAGGAGCGATAATATCAGTTAGGCAAACATGTAATTCACTAACTGCGACAACTATTCGCGCGGGTAGTCTGATACGAGGAAGTATTTTCAAATGATTCTCAATGCAATGCACCATGTAATTACACTGCAGCGACTTAGAAATTTAGGGACTATCGCATGAGATAATACTGGCACATATTAGCAAAAAATATTTATTAGTGGTACTTCTTCAGTAATTCCTGCACTGTCGGAAAGTAGAATTGCTTTAAAAGTGTCTTATCATAAAGTGTCTGAAAGAAGTGTAGATGAGAATGTAACCTACGAATAAGCGTTGTGGATGACTGTGATTATTTGCGTAACTTCCAAACATACAGTGACTAAAGCACACGGCTCTCGGAGATCGATGATGCTCGCTAAACCGGTTCGAACTTGCTTCTCATAGGACAGCGGATACAGCTCTGTATTCCACCCTCAATTTAGATTTTACATTATTTCGGAAATACAGTGACTCTTAATAGCACTCTAACAACGCACATTCTCTAGCATTTGTTATTAAATAAACTCATATCATTACTAGCAATAAGGTTTAAAAAAAATTATAGGCAACAACGCCACAGTACTGCATGATTTAGTGAAAATTTTGAAGCTACCGAGACAGTCAAGCAGCTTTTGTTGCTTTTAAAACTTGAAATATTTTCTAATTAACTCTAGG
Organism: Schistocerca americana; assembly: GCF_021461395.2. NCBI lineage: Eukaryota > Metazoa > Arthropoda > Insecta > Orthoptera > Acrididae > Schistocerca > Schistocerca americana. The sequence goes on along the minus strand of NC_060130.1, from coordinate 650,554,502 downwards.
GGGAAATGTTACGTTGCTATTAATCCACCGTAAGTTTTACTGCTAGTAGGAAATTCCCTGTTTATACCCTATAATGACAGCCTTACTGCTCAAGAAGTCATGGGAAAAAAATCATAATTTATGCTATGCACTTCGTTGCAAATTATTATAATTATTGTGACTCAGAGTATTTTACGTACAAAATGAGTAGTCTTCTGCTTTCTTCCACGGTCACCCAGTGGTTCTCCATCCGATTCATTTGTTGTTTCAACGTCTTGTATCTACATCACTGTCCTCTGTACACACAACATTATATTCTTGAAGAAAATCTTCCTCTTCACTGAATTCTCTATTGTCTGTGTCTTTATCAGGTTCTCGAAACATATCTCCCAGTATGCTAGTGTTAAAATCCTTCAGAACCATCCATAAGTTGCTCATTTCAGCAGCAAGAAACACTGAAGAGGGCCAATGCGATATATGCTAACACTATTGTAACTGAAGCTGCTTAATATTTTACGTATTATGCCACACTGACATAAACTCAGAGCGATGGAACATTTATGCCACTACTAGAAAATAGGTACATCAGTACTATTTCGTAATATTTAAATATTTACAAGGGCACCAGTGCTCTGGAGTCAGGCGGTTAATAATTCAGTTAACAACTATGTTTTCCATGAAGGTTCTCAAGAGCACCTTTCAAAGGAGTAATTAAATGATTAACCATTAAATATTGCTCATCTCAGGAGTATTAATGCATCTGAATGTTGAAAAAACTTTGTACTGAAAATGGTAGGTGTATGCTATTATTTGGGTTTTGAATAACAACAAAGTACATATAAATCGATAATGGTCACATTTTGCAAGGTAAAATCTTGAAACGCTAAAATGTACTGTATTTGGAATGATAGTCTGTACAAAATAATTCACTTGGCCACTAATCAAGCATTTATTCAATCTGAAACGGGAAGTTCCCTGAGAAAGAATAGCATTATTTTGTTTTTAGTCATTCGTCCTCTAGGAGACATTTTATGACAGGTTTCGAAATAGTCTTGAATGCGTTACACAAAAAGTTCAGTCATAGGTCTTGTATTGATTTACAACAGTATTAAGCTGGATGTTCGGTTTCATTCTCATGGCTTCAGTTTAATACTGAGGAGACTTCATTGCCGCATTTTCACTTGGGATACGCGTACCTATTGGGGTTAAATTGAATGCAAACCTAGAAATGTGAAAAAATGCCGGTACAAACGCATGGAATAGTTCGACTTGCCGTATATCTGGGAATAGTGTGCATGTGTCATGACTACATAATCACACTGGGCAAAATGTTTGTCACTCGCCTAAAATAGCCATCTGGCCGCTTTACTGCGCCGTAGATAGCGTACAACTATATCAGGTGGTCATGTGACGCTCCATCATTTATGTAAGTCATGGCAGCGAAGTGGTGTGCATGTGCAGTCAGTAGCATGGGATTAGCGCTCTAACATGGGTCGAAGTTGAGACTTGACAGCATGTTAGAAAGCAATTATCGTGTCTGGACGTGCCCATGACCACACTGTGAATAAAGCTGCCAGAGCTGCTGTTGTATCAATGTGAAGTGAACTGTCCAAAGTGCCTTTAGGAAATGGTGTCTCACTCGCAGCCATGTTACACAGCGTCTGAACAATGATCCGAAAAGAATCCTAACCTGCAGGTACCAGACAGGAGAGTCATGATTATGTAAATGACAACCGATTTTCAGCCCTATAAAAATTAATGCTGTCGATGACTGTAGGTCCATTTCAACCAGTTTCTGAGCGAAAATTGTAGAGGGACCTTCATGCAGTGTGTGTTTCGAGTGGAGTATATCGCAAAAGGCTACTCACAAATCCACACATCTTCTATGGGCCAAGCAAAACAGTAATTGGACAATAGCCAATTAGAGGCGCGTAGTGTGGTGCGACAAGTCAGAATTTCTCTCTTTTCAAATGTTATAAACTGTTGAGTGCACCGGCGGCCTTATGAGCCGTTCAAGATGTGATGTGATGTGATGTGATGTGATGTGATGTGTGTGTGTGTGTGTGTGTGTGTGTGTGTGTGTGTGTGTGTGAAGGGATCACGCTAATGATATGGGGCAGTAATTTAATGAATTACTCCTATAGCCTTTCTTCTAATTTAGGTGTGATCTGTGCAACTTTCCAGTCTCTGGGTATGGCTCTTCCGTCGAGGGAGCGGTTGCATAGGATTAAGTATGGAGCTATTGCATCAGCATACTCTGAAAGAAACCTAATTAGTATGTTATCTGGGCCGGAATACTTGGTTTCCTAAAATGATGTAAGTTGATTTACTTCTGTGAGGATATCTTCTTCTAAGTTACTCCTGTTGACAGCTGTCCTTGATTTGAATTCTGGAATATTTGCTTAGTTTTCTTTGGTGAAGGAATTTCGGAAGGCTATGTTTAGTAATCCTGCTTCAGCAGGACTGCCACCGATAGATTTCCGTTGCTATCGCGCAAAGAAGGCATTGATTGTGACTTGCCGCTACCATAATTCATATACGACCAGAATCTCTTTCGATTTTCTGCCAGGTTTCGAGATAGTTTCGTAGTTTCGTTGTGGAAGCTGGTACAAGCATTTCGCATTGAAGTTCACGCTAAATTTCGAGCTTCTCTAAAAGATTCCCAATCTTGGGATTTTGCTTTCGTTTAAATTTTGCACGCTTTCCTTGTTGTTTCTACCTTATGGTTTTGACCTGCTTTGTGTACCATGGAGGATCACCTCCGTCTTTTGATAATTTATTTGGTGTGACTCGCTAGAGTGATATCTATAATATTTCTCTTAATTTAAACCACATCTGGTCTACACTTACATTGTTAATTTGGAAGAAGTGGAGAATGTCTCTCAGGTCGGCGTCAAGCAGAATTTTTTTCTGCTTTTTTTGAACAGATGTATTTTTCGTTTATTTTTGATGGATTTGGGAGTTACGGTATTCAGCCTCGCAACGACATCAGTGTGTTCACTTAAAACACATCTTCATTGAATATTATAGAATTTATATTGTCAGGCTATGAAGGGGTTGCTTATTTTTGCTAGCAGGAATTGATTTTATTCTTCTTGTTCCAGCCTGCTCTGATAGAACATCTTGGACACATTCTTATTTTTGGCGACGTAACCTTCTCTGATTTTTATTGCCCGTTATTTGATTAAGGTTTAGGCCCACCTAAGTTTTCAGAACAATCTTTATACCGATTGAATGTATATTATCCGGGTGTTCCTTTTCACCTATGGATATTAGAAGGTCGCAACGGATAACGCAATATTTTTGGGGGCAGTCAGAGAAAACTGCGTGCTATGAACTAATCTTGTGCCTAGAACTTCAGATTTGGGAAGCGTATTCATCAAATGCTACTAATATGACACACTATTCCGGCATGCTGAGAAATAAATTAGCGATAACGGAAATTGGATTCAAATGACAATTTTTATTTTCGATTAATCTTTTGCATTTTTACCAGTAATCTTTTTGCATTTAACAGATGGAAAACATTCATGATATTTTTATAAGGGATCCTATGTCCTCCTCACTTGAGAATTACAAGCAGCGTTGGCTTTAAACTGCATAGTCCTGTGGGGGTGGGAACATCTGGGGAGCACGTGGCCACTTCTCTGTTTTAAAACACAGACATTCACATGCACTAAATCCACACGGGAAAGCGAATGTCGACAGCATTTTTAGTCATAAGAATTGTATACATCTCGAAATCGAGCAGGATTTGGTGGCGGCATATTTTTAACGTGAAGCACTTGGAAACAAATCGACTCATCTTGCAAAATGCACACTCGATACAGTTTTTTTGATAATTTAAAATTGTTAACCACAAATAAAAATAAGAAGACAAGCTGTAACTGTTCAGGTTTGGCTCGAGATTTGAATTTATAGACCGCGTGATCGCGCCTAACGGAAATCACATTATTCTGCACCCGATTAATTGAACTAAAAATTATAACCGGTACCTAAATGATCATTGCAAAATAACTACGAGAAAAAATTGTTGAGTTTAACAAATAAGTAACATATTCAAATACCTTTTATCCCGTGTTCGACGCAGCCGTTCTGAGGGAACGTCTGGTCGCTTACCTGTCTTCAAACACGCTCTCGCGACTAACCGTCGAGCGGAGCTCTCCCCGAACAGCCCGAAGTGGTGGGGGAGGCCCATCACCAACCTTAGCTTCACACAGCTTCGGCCAAACGCTCCTGTTCCTGTTCTCTGCCTTCCACTGACAACGTTTACGTTGGTAGAAGATTAAGAAACTCACCACTGGTTCGTCTGCTACTACATTCAAATCGCTCACACATGACCACGCATCTTAAGGAGGGGCGAAAAAACGGAAATAAGGACACAGGACTTGCACATAAGAATGAAAAAGAAAATACGTGGACTCATATTATTTCTACAGGCATGCGGTTGTTGAGGCTGAGATTATTTGACAGTTAATTACTTGCATGAAAGATCGATTTAAATCTGATTTTGTATATCAGATAGTATGAAGATTTGTTTTAACACTAATTTTAATCATGTAACGACTCCTATTGTGACGTTGCACACTATTTCATGTATCCGTTTTGATGCTCGTTATTGTCTCAAGATTACTTTTTGCTAAGAGGTAAAGTGTTTTTTCATAGTAGTTTACTAGTTGAGTGGGCTCATCAACTAACTGGTCAAAGCAATTTTGAGAGAATGCGTTTAACACGATTTCAGATAATGTTTTATGCGTACCTCCGGATTTAGATATGTATTTTTACCAACATATCGAGAGTAAAATGAAATAACCACCAACTATAATTGCCTGCGTTGGGTAAGTGTTTGAAATTAAACGCAAGTTTTCTTTGAACCTTTCAGCAATTATATCATCTGAATTGGGAGGTCGGTAAAATATTTCAGTTACCATTTTATTCCGGTTGCTAATAGTCTCTCTACCCATACTAACTGACAGGAACTATCTACAAGATAAACTATTTCTAGCGGCAACAAACACGCCACCACCAATTGTATTTAGCCTATCCTTTCTGAACACCGGTACGTCCTTCGCAAAATTTCGGCTTAACTTATCTGACTTTAGCCATCTTTCAGTGCCAAAAAGGATTTGAGCATCAATGCTTTCTATTAGCGGCTGGCGCTCTGGTACTTCCCAACACAGCTACGACAATTTACAACTATTGTACTGATGCTTATTAGATCCACTGTACGTTTTTCATGTGTTCGACCTGCACTCTTTGAGACTGAAGCCTCCTTCTGTGTTTCCCCGAAAACGTCTAACTTAAAAGAAAAAAAGTCCAGTCCACGCCACACAGCCCCAACTACCCATGTAGCTGCCTACTGAGTCTAATGAACTCCCGGCTTATTTGGCGGAACCCGAAACCCCACCACCCTATGGCTCAAGACGAAGAATCTGCAGCCAACATGGTCGCAGAACCGTCTGAGAGTCTGATTCAGACCCTACATTAGGCTCTGCACGAGAGGTCGGCAATTGGTCCTGTCGACTGTCTGCAGATGGTGATATCTGTTTTCATTTTGCAAGCACATCTGGCAACCTTTACCATTTCAGACAGCTAGTCGAAAACAGAAAGAATATCTTCCAGTCCAAAGTGACACGTATCACTGGTACCGATGTCAGCCACCACTTGCAACTGGCTGCACCCTGCGCTTTTCATGGTAACCAGAAGGACACAGTATGCACACAGAGTGCACAATGGCTTTCTTCCCCTTCTTGGCAGCCACGTTCTTAAGTGGCTCCATAATTCACCTAACACGAGAGCTCAAGACTACCAATAATCCCACCCTTTGTGACTATCTGGATCTTGTAAGCTGTGAGGTTTCCTCTGAAACAGGAAAAGTGACTGCATCTGGCTGAGGGACATTGTCAGCTGCAGATAGCACTTGGAACCTGTATGCCAGACTAACTGGGGAAGCCTTACGTTCGGCATCCCAGGAAATATTTGACAGTCTATCACCCACAGACGCGATCTCCCACTCAAACTCAGGTGAGGGGTCAACCTCAATGTGAGCATTAACTGGGTTGGCCACCGGTGCAAACCTATCGTCGGGCTCGAGAGTCGTGCTGTACGTCCTTTGGATCTCCAACGCCGGTCCACAACAGTGATGTCCATTCACTGCAGCCTCAGGCTCTGTAACCGAAGCCAGCAAAGCCTGGAACTGCGAGCGCAAATGGTTCAAATGGCTCTAAGCACTATGGGTCTTAACATCTGAGGTCATCAGTCCCATAGACGTAGGTTGGTTAAGTGTAAATAGTTCTAAGGACATCACACACATCCATGCCCGGGGCAGGATTCGAACCTGCGACCGTAGCAGCAGCGCGGTCCCGGACTGAAGCGCCTAGAACAGCTCGGCCACAGCGGCCGGCGAACTGAGAACGAAGTGTCACCAACACAGCTCGCAACCGCATCAGCAGTCACAGTGCCTATCCATACTAAAGACAAATGACTATCCCCACACTTTGCGGAACTCTACTGTCGACACAAACGAAAACGCAATTAACATGTAGAAACTAAAAAAATTAAACTACAACAGCACCCAGATGAAACTATATAACTCGCTCCTAGTTAGAACTCGTAAACTGTCACAAAACCTGTTACATCCCTGTTGCTGCGGTTGTTCGGTCGGCGGCTGCTGCCTGACTGGAGATAGTTCTCCACAATACCATCAAATATAGATACTGCCGGATTAGGACTAACAGTGTTACTCAACAGGTCCTAGGAAATAGAACCAAATGTACTCAACAGACGTAACCATTCACTATTCAATAAATTACCGCTTTAAGTGCACTTAATAAGTTATGCACGTGGAAAAGAAAACTGGAAATGGGGGACATCGAAATAAAAACACGAAAACTTGAGCATGCGGCGTGCAAGCATGGTTTATATATTACTTTATTTACACTATATGGAGAAATCTGGCTATGAGTGGTGATCTTAAATATCTGCATTTACAGTAAGCATGAATGGTGACTGGTCATGTCACAGGCCGGAATCAATGGAATCAACTACATTAAAGGTTACGCGAGAAATCTGGTTATAAAGCTGCATTCCCATCTGAATGGACTTAATGAGGATGGTTCTATTCTATACAAAACTGGTGGACTGGACGTTGTGCACCTAGCAACGGAACAACCATTTGTGGATTTTAAAAGTGATGGAATAAATACTTTTAATAGACACTCGTTTGCAAAAGGAGTAAACTTAAGTTCTGTATGGAAATTCCACAGGAATGTGGATCAGAAGAGATGCTGATATACTCCCAGGAAGATGTGGAACGCCTTAGCAGTAGTATTTGGGGACCAGAAAGTAACGTAGTTTTTTAAGTCTAACTGCAACATATGAAACGTTAACAGGTATTATTTTTATTTGATCACCAAACGTTTGACATTTAGTGTGCAAATTTTACTTTGTCAACAAACGTTTGCAACCCAGCGCGAAAATTATCAATGTCATATCGATAAAAGTCAATTAGTTTTGAGCAAAATCTCTGTAGAAGGCATTCTGGACATCATTCGCATTTGCAAATCATGGCACTTAGAAAATGTTGTAGCGGTCGGGATAAATGGAAACTGCATGACGCAATACCAGACAAGTGCGGTGTGTGAGGCAAATCCCCCACCCCAATTCATTTAATTTTTCCAAGGTTCGTCTTACACGGTGTTGTCTTGAATTATCGCATTACAGAGTAACGCCTTTTTCTGTTGAGTCGCTGGGTAATTTTTAATTAAAGATAAATTAACTGGATCAAATTGCTCACTGTAATGGTCTGCATTAACAATTTGTCCAGGTCTGAGCACTTCAAAATGAAAGAAACCGTTAGTACCGCATCAAACACACAAAATCACCTTTTGGGGTGTAAATTTGCCTTAGCTGTACTTCATGGCGTTTCATGTGGAGAGAGCCACTGCCTTTTGCATTTTGTACTATCATAGAGGGCCCACTTTTCATCTCCAGTGAGCGAGAGATCAGATAAAGCTTGTTTATTTTGCTGATGAAGTAATCAGTTGCGCGTTGTGGATCGGTTAGCTTTGTTTGTCTTGACCAGTCTGCTGCAAATGTTCTTCAGATAGTCGATCGAAGTTGGTTAGGGTGTTTGACAGTTCCTCGATTTCCTGACGCCGGCAGGAGTGGCCGTGAGGTTGTAGGCGCTACAGTCAGGAACCGGGCGACCCCTACGGTCGCAGGTTCGAATCCTGCCTCGGGCATGGATGTGTGTGATGTCCTTACGTTAGTTAGGTTTAATTAGTTCTAAGTTCTAGGCGACTGATGACCTCAGAAGTTAAGTCGTACAGTGCTCAGAGCTATTTGAACCATTTTTGATTTCCTGACGCGCATTTGTTTCCACTTCCACCCTTAACACCTTAACATGTCATTGTCTAAACCTGTTGGTCCTCCTGATCGATACGAGTCAGAAAGATCAAAGTTACCGGATTTGGCATTTACAAACTTCTAATGCACACGAATAAACACCGCAAGCGTTTTTGGTAGTAACTTTCGTGTTATTACCCTTAAAAAAATTGAGTTAGTTAGGAGTAAACATGTCACTCTGACGTAAAATATCTTTGGCACGACTTTGAAGCACACAGTGAGCTGGTAAGTGAGAAATGAACATCGAATTATGCTGAAACGAAATTAATTGCCAAATCCCCAAATTTTTCGCAGGCGATAAGAGGAGTAATTAAAATCCCCGAATGCTTTCGTCGGGAACAGTTGGAGGAAGGAACAGAGCTAACTGTTAAAGCCAAAAGAGAGGTATTTTACGGGAAAAAGATTAGCTGAAAGAACATACTTTCTTTGTTTTTATCAAATTGCTAGTTGGATAAAGAAATAAATGATTACAGAGTAGATTTAAATAATAAATTAAAAATTAAGCTGGATATTATTAAAACTTCATCAAATGAAAATAAAGTAAGTTTCCTATTCGTAAATGTGTATGCAAATACAAATAAAGTTTCTGCATAAGAATGTTTGCTTTCTTTTTCACTATCTTGCTAAAACTCATAAGTTTTCTATTGACAGTGATACACAGGTGTCTCTTTGGGAAGGGAATGGGGGTAGTTGTGTGATATAGAAAAGTAGTTCAAACTTCTATATCTACATCTACATTCATACTCCGCAAGCTACCTGGCGGTGTGTGGCGGAGGGTACCTTGAGTACCTCTATCGGTTCTCCCTTCTATTCCAGTCTCGTATTGTTTGTGGGAAGAAAGATTGTCGGTATGCATCTGTGTGGGCTCTAATCTCCGATTTTATCCTCATGGTCTCTTCGCGAGATATACGTAGGAGGGAGCAATACACCGCTGGACTCCTCGGTGAAGGTATGATCTCGAAACTTCAACAAAAGCCCGTACCGAGTTACGGAGCGTCTCTCCTGCATAGTCTTCCACTGGAGTTTATCTGTCATCTACGTAACACTTTCGCGATTACCAAATGATCCTGTAACGAAGCGCGCTGTTCTCCGTTGGATCTTCTCTATCTTCTCTGTCTTTCTCTGTCTTTCTCTGTCTTTCTCTGTCTTTCTCTGTCTTTCTCTGTCTTTCTCTGTCTTTCTCTGTCTTTCTCTGTCTTTCTCTGTCTTTCTCTGTCTTTCTCTGTCTTTCTCTGTCTTTCTCTGTCTTTCTCTGTCTTTCTCTGTCTTTCTCTGTCTTTCTCTGTCTTTCTCCGCCTCTCTCTGTCTTTCTCCGCCTCTCTCTGTCTTTCTCCGCCTCTCTCTGTCTTTCTCCGCCTCTCTCTGTCTTTCTCCGCCTCTCTCTGTCTTTCTCCGCCTCTCTCTGTCTTTCTCCGCCTCTCTCTGTCTTTCTCCGCCTCTCTCTGTCTTTCTCCGCCTCTCCCTGTCTTTCTCCGCCTCTCCCTGTCTTTCTCCGCCTCTCCCTGTCTTTCTCCGCCTCTCCCTGTCTTTCTCCGCCTCTCCCTGTCTTTCTCCGCCTCTCCCTGTCTTTCTCCGCCTCTCTCTGTCTTTCTCCGCCTCTCTCTGTCTTTCTCCGCCTCTCTCTGTCTTTCTCCGCCTCTCTCTGTCTTTCTCCGCCTCTCTCTGTCTTTCTCCGCCTCTCTCTGTCTTTCTCCGCCTCTCTCTGTCTTTCTCCGCCTCTCTCTGTCTTTCTCCGCCTCTCTCTGTCTTTCTCCGCCTCTCTCCTCTATCTAGCTCGCCCCTATCTAGCTCGCCTCTATCTGGTACGGATCCCACACTGGTGAGCAATATTCAAGCAGTGGGCGAACAAGGGTACTGTAACCTGCTTCCTTTGTTTTCGGATTGCATTTCCTTAGGACTCTTCCAATGAATCTGTCTGGCATCTGCTTTACCAACGATCAACTGTATATGATCATTCTATTTTAAATCACTCCTAATGCCTACTCCCAGATAATTTATGGAATTAAATGCTTCCAGTTGCTGACCTGCTATATTGTAGCTAAATGATAAAGGATCTTCCTTTCTATGTATTCGCAGCACATTACACTTGTCTACATTGAGATTCAATTGCCATTCCCTGCACCATGCGTCAATTCGTTGCAGATCCTCCTGCATTTCAGTACAATTTTCCATTGTTACAACCTCTCGATATACCACAGCATCATCCGCTAAAATCCTCAGTGAACATCCGATGTTATCCACAAGGGCATTTATATATAATGCGAATAGCAACGTTCCTACGACACTCCCCTGCGGCACACCTGTAATCACTCTTACTTCGGAAGACTTCTCTCCATTGAGAATGACATGCTGCGTTCTGTTATCTAGGAACTCTTCAATCCAATCACACAAATGGTCTGATAGTCCATATGATCTTACTTTGTTCATTAGACGACTGTGGGGAACTGTATCGAACGCCTTGCGGAAGTCAAGAAACACGGCATCTACTTGGGGACCCGTGTCTATGGCCCTCTGAGTCTCGTGGACGAATAGCGCGAGCTGGGTTTCACACGATCTTCTCTTTCAAAACCCATGCTGATTCCTACAGAGTAGATTTCTAGTCTCCAGAAAAGTCATTATACACGAACATAATACGTGTTCCAAAATTCTACAATTGATAGACGTTAGACATATAGGTCTATAGTTCTGCACATCTGTTCGACGTCACTTCCTGAAAACGGGGATGACGTGTGCCCTTTTCCAATCCTTTGGAACGCTACGCTCTTCTAGAGACCTACAGTACACCGCTGCAAGAAGGTGGCAAGTTCCTTCGCGTACTCTGCGTAAAATCGAACTGGTACCCCATCAGCTCCAGCGGTCTTTCCTCTTTTAAGCGATTTTAATTGTTTCTCTATCCCTCTGTCGTCTACTTCGATATCTACCATTTTTGTCATCTGTGCGACAATCTAGAGAGGGAACTACAGTGCAGTCTTCCTCTGTGAAATAGCTTTGGAAAAAGACATTTAGTATTTCGACCTTCAGTCTATCATCCTCTGTTTCAGTACCATTTTGGTCACAGAGTGTCTACACATTTTGTTTTGATCCACCTACTGCTTTGACACAAGACCAAAATTTCTTAAGATTTTCTGCCAAGTCAGTACATAGAACTTTACTTTCGAATTCATTGAACGCCTCTGGCATAGCCCTCCTCACATTACATTTCGCTTCGCGTAATTTTTGTTTTTCTGCAGGGCTTCGGCTATGTTTATGTTTGCTGTGAAGTTCCCTTTGCTTCCGCAGCAGTCTTCTAACTCGGTTGTTGTACCACGGTGGCTCTTTCCCATTTCTTACGATCTTCCTTGCCACATACTCATCTAACACATATTGTACGATGGTTTTGAACTTTTTCCACTGATCCTCAACACTATCTGTACTTATGACAAAACCGAGCGGGGTGGCGCAGTGGTTAGACACTGGACTCGCATTCGGGAGGACGACGGTTCAATCCCGCGTCCGGCCATCCTGATTTAGGTTTTCCGTGATTTCCCTAAATCACTCCAGGCAAATGCCGGGATGGTTCCTCTGAAAGGGCACGGCCGACTTCCTTCCCTAATCCGATGAGACCGATGACCACGCTGTCTGGTCTCCTTCCCCCAACAACCAACCAACCAACTTGAGACAAAACTTTTGTGTTGAGCCGTCAGGTACTCTGAAATCTGCTTTTTGTCACCTTTGCTAAATAGAAAAATCTTCCTACCTTTTTTAATATTTCTATTTACGGCTGAAATCAACGATACAGTAACCGCTTTATGATCGCTGATTCCCTGTTCTGCGTTAACTGTTACAAATAGTTCGGGTATGTTTGTCACCAGGAGGTCTAATATGTTATCGCCACGAGTCGGTTCTATGTTTAACTGCTCAAGGTAGTTTTCAGATAATGCACTTAAAAAGATTTCACTGGATTCTTTGTCCCTGCACCCGTTATAAACGTTTGAGTCTCCCAGTCTATATCCGGCAAATTAAAATCTCCACCCAGAACTATAGCATGGTCGGGAAATCTACTCGAAATATTTTCCAAATTATCCTTCATGTGCTCAGCCACAACAGCTGCTGAGCCAGGGGGCCTATAGAGACATCCAATTACCATGTCTGAGCCTGCTTTAACCGTGACTTTCACCCAAATTATTTCACATTTCAGATCTGCGTCAATTTCCTTCGATACTACTGTACTTTTTATCGCTATAAACACGCCTCCCCCTTCACTGTCCAGCCTCTCTCTGTGGTATACGTTCCAATCTGAGTTTAGAATTTCATTACTGTTTACATCTGGTTTCAGCCAACTTTCTGTCCCTAATACTACGTGGGCGTTGTGACCGTTTATTAATGAGAGCAATTCTGGGACCTTTCTATAGACGCTCCTGCAGTTTACTATTAGCACATCAATATTGTTATTCCCTGTTGCGTTTTGCCTAGTACTACATTTTCTTGTCTCAGGAGGCGTCTTGTCGGGCCTATGGAGGGAATTCTCTAACCTAAAAAACCCACATGTGCACTCCACACGTACTCCGCTACACTCGTAGCCGCTTCCTGCGTGTAGTGCGCGCCTGACCTATTCAAGGGGACCCTGCATTCCTCCACCCGATAGCGGAGGTCGAGAAATTTGCACCCCAGATCTCCGCAGAATCGTCTGAGACTCTGGTTTAAGCCTTCCACTCGGCTCCAAACCAGAGGAACGCGATCGGTTCTGGAAACGATATTGCAAATAGTTAGCTCAGATTCCACCCCGCGAGCGAGGCTTTCCGCCTTCACCAACTCCGCCAACCGCCTGTATGAACTGAGGATGATCTCTGAGCCCAGACGGCAGGAGTCATTTGTGCCGACATGAGCAACAATTTACGGTCGGGTGCACCCAGTGCTCTCTATCGCCACCGGCAGGGCCTCCTCCACATCTCGGATGAGACCCCCCGGCAAGCAGACAGAGTGAACACTGGCCTTTCTCCCCGACCTTTCCGCTATCTCCCTAAGGGACTCCATCGCCTGCCTAACGTTGGAGCTCCCAATAAATAATAAACCTCTCCCACCGTGTGCCTGCTCAGACCTTGCTGAAGGAGCGGCCACATGTCCACTCACAACTCGGAGTTAAAATTGTAGCGACCCCCCATCTCTTCGCAAAATGAAAAGGTGCATGCATGGAATGTAGCGAATCTGAGAAGTAGAGGGTTATTTTAGCGTGATATTCTTCGGAAATTTAACGTTTCTTTCAATGGTGTCAAGTATGACACTGAACTTATTTGTAGAGCCGAAATTATCTACGTGCTCAACAAGAAAGTGAGCATTATACCTGCTGAAATTGTGGGAGAAGGCGTGTGCGTGTCATGACAGTTGGTAATCCAATTTGAATTGTGGCTTGCAGCATGGAACTTCCTCACTGGATGACACAGGACTCTGTACAGAGTTTCCGCATCTCTATCCAGTTGCAACCCACAAATATGACAGTCAATTGCCTGCTCGTATAAGAAATCATCCCTTGCAAGTTGGTCAGGGGAATGTTGCTGCGATAAATGTTATCACACACCTGAGAGATTTTAGAGATCAGGTAGCAAACACCTCAGATGTATGATTCCAAATGGTTGATTCTGGAGTCATACTAACATACAACGTGATTGGCAGTGTGTTACAAGTAAGTAAAAGTGAACAAAAGAGAGCAAAATTATTGTACATAGTTCAGAATTTCATTTGCTTCTAACAATCCTGATCCTATCACTATGGTGCACAGACTGATAATGAAGAATCTCGTGTATCCTGATACAGTCAAGGTCATGCAAAATGTGCCCTGCATAACTACCACCTACCACCTACAGCATTATCTTACCACTGGAAGTGATGCATCGCCCGTTGTCATCCTATCCACCCTTCACAAGTACTTCCATCCTCCAAACACAGTGATCCCTTTCCATGCGATTTATAAGAGTTATGTCTGCTGCGTAACTGTTGTGTATAGGAGACTGCAGTGGATGCGCTTGTAGAATGTGGTGTTATAGTTGTGTAACGTCCCCAGCCTTAGGGCGTACCACCATCAACAGTTTCATTCGCCTTGACTATGTGAGAGATTTGCGCAGAGATTTGGAATATAATCCAGGACTCTGAAACTAAGCCTGGTGAACAGGAAATTTACACGACCATCGCTGCTATACCTGCTGGCCAAATACTGGTGGTAATTCTTATCAACATCAGTATTCTAACTACACTGTCAGGGAACAAAATCGCAACACCAAGAAGGAATTGCGCGACGTAAACGAAAGTTGAAAGGCGTGTTTCTACATCTGAAAGATCGGCTATTCAAATTTCGCGCCAGTCACTCAGGAGCGGCGCTAGTAGCGACACAGCGACTCTCCAAGTCAGGTGTGATTTAAATAACGCTGTAACGATCGTGAGGGTAAGTTACTTTTGAGACTGAACGTAGTGGGTTGATGGTAGTCAAGAATGCCTTCAAGGCGATGAAGACGCAATTAGCAATACCCTCACTGAATTTGAACGTGGTAGTGTAATAGGGCTACGAGGAACTGGAAGTTCCTTCTTCGATGTTGTCGAAAGACTTGGCAGGACTATAGCCACTCCACACTACTGCTGACAGTGGTGGGCATCAGAAGATCGGGCTCCGGGCGGCCAAGTGGCTCTACCGAAAGGGAAGATCATCGTATTCGGCGTATGTCTCTGGCACATCGTACTGCATCTGCAGCTGCAATTTGAGCAGCGGTTGGCACCAAAGTATCGCAACGAACTATTAAGAATAGGCTAATTCAGGCACAGAGACAGACGTCCTGTAGCACGCGTTCCACTGACCCCATTTGCGACTTGAGTGGTGTCAATTGAAAGCTCACTGGAGGGAAGGTTGGAGGTCTGTTATGTTTTCTGGTGAAAGCTCGTTCTGCCTCGGTGCCAGTGATGGCTTTGTGTCGGTTAGAAGGAAGTCGGTTGAGAGCCTGCAACAAACCTGTTTGCGTGCTAGACGTGCTGGACCTGCACCTGGAGTTATGATCTAGGGTGTGATTTTATATAACAGCAGCAGTATTGTCGTGATTATTCTACGCATACTGATTGCAAATTTGTTCGTCGGTCTGGTGGTTCGACTTGTTGTGCTGATATTCATGAACACTCTTCCAGGAGTGTTTTCAAACAGGATACCTCTCGCCCATATATCGCTGTTGTAGTCCAACATCCTCTACAGTGTGTCCACATGTTGCCTTGATCTGCTCGATCATCAGATCTGTCTCCAATCGAACGTGTCTGGGACATCACCGGACGTCCACTCCAGCGTCACTGACGAACGCCATTAGCCGTCCCTGTATTGACCGACCGAGTGCAGCAGGCACGGAACTCTCTCCCATAAACTGACATCCGGCACCTGTACAGCACAATGCACGCACGTTTGCATGCTTGAATTCAACATTCTGGCGGCTACACCGGTTATTAATGTACCAGCATTTCATATCTACAAGCCGCGCGGAGTGGCCGCGCGGTGTGAGGCGCCATGTCACCGATTGCGCGGCCCTTCCCGCCGGAGGTTCGAGTCCTCCCTCGGGCATGAGTGTGTGTGTGTGTGTGTGTGTGTGTGTGTGTGTGTGTGTGTGTGTGTGTGTGTTACTGTTAGCGCAAATTAGTTTACGTTAGTTTAAGTAGCGTGTAAGTCTAGGGACCGATGACCTCAGCAGTTTGGCCCTTAGGAATCCACATACGTAGACATACATACGTACATACATACCTGCAATAATTATTTTTTGGTGTTGCTATTTTTTCCGTCATTTGTTACCTTCTCGTCAAGTACCAACGTACCGGCAAGCGTTGGTAGCCCCGGTTACCAATGCACGCCTTGGTTTTCGAAAACGGAGCATTTCACGTTTCAGAAACTTGCAAACATGCATTTAATGTATGGTGCAGCACGATGTAGTGGCTGGCAAGTCGAACAAATGCTCAGAGAAGAGTTCGATTACAGGTGTTATCCTAACGGAAATTAATTCATGACCTTAGCCGAAACTCGCTAGAAAATACTTGTTTTAAGTCACATAGAGCCGGCCAAGTTTCTCACGAAACAATTTTTTGCGCAGTGGAATTTGAGAAGCTGGTGATGGATCTTGTTTGAAAAAACTCATCAACTCTCTGATAAATGCACACTTCCAATATTTCAGAGTGGATGTGTTGGGGGAGCTGCAATTAGCTGCAACTACACCTCTAACATGCACAGTGTGAGTAAGCGATGGGACCAAATGATTTTGAACCCAGAGTT
This sequence comes from Schistocerca americana, assembly GCF_021461395.2. Taxonomy (NCBI): domain Eukaryota; kingdom Metazoa; phylum Arthropoda; class Insecta; order Orthoptera; family Acrididae; genus Schistocerca; species Schistocerca americana. The sequence continues at coordinate 650,537,854 of NC_060130.1, read as the reverse complement.
TCGTTGTAATGCAAGTATTGAGACCGGTGGCCGTCATTGGAACAATTTTTATGCACTTGGTCTGTAACTATGAGGTGTGACGCGTGTACATAACAAAATATTCACTATTAATATCTAACCACTAGTTCATCTCAAAGTACTCAGTTTAGAATCCTCTACCATTTATGGAACTTCGACCGTAAGGATTTGCGATATCCCGTATATCAAACATTGCGCTAATAGTGTTTTAAAATAAAATTTGCAAACGATTACACTTAGTGGCAAAAATGTAATTATGTCTCCAGTATTTGGATTTTTATGTGCTGCGGTTATCATAAATCATTCACAAGAAGAGCTGCTTCGGTAAACGTTGCACAGATGAACAGTTGTTTTCCAAGAAATCTGCTAGTCTTGTCGACTATTTTGATAAATGAACTGGTAAGGCAGAAATTGTACTGAAAAGTTAATCATAGATGAGTTTGTCATCTTCATAGCCATTAGCACTTAAGTCACACGCTGCCATTGAACAGTGATCAATGAGGCCAACCTTCCGGCGCTTCAGATGTTAATCTTGCACTTACAGGAATTACATGATTGGTACATGATATTTTATAACTTAGGTAAGTATTTATGATTTCGATTATTACTAATCATTACGTGCCAAAAATCCCTAGATTTGCTGATTTGAGATACAGTGTTTCAGGTATGTGCTGAGATCACGTGTAGTTAAAGAACGGAGACTCCGTTCTCTGGAGGAGGCATGCAGGTTGCGACGAACCGCCGTAATAAGCAGCTGGCTTTTAGATGATGACAGAGAGAAAACTTGGACGACGCGGGCCACAAAGCTTCCTCTGTGAGGAATGGAAATGCGCCTCTGAGCCTGAACATCTCTGTACAATTCTCTAGCACATGCTTTGGCGAACTGTGCTACACTTACTAGAAAAGAATACAAGATAACTATAATTTACCACTTGCCATCATGAACTTGGATTGAAAGAATCTAAACCACAACACTGATCGCGCTTAATGTTACACTAGTACAGTTTCTGATACTGGAATTTCTTTCTCATCCATGGGGATATTTTCTTCAGAGGTTTTAATTACCCTCTTCGTGCGACATCAATGGATCCTGCTATATTCCACAGTAACACTCTAGTGGCTTGCGAGATCCCTGAGTCAATATTCTACCCGGACAACCAATAGAGCTTTGCACGATAGTCCACCAAAAATGAAAAATAAAAAATGCAATGAATAACAGCAGAGCTTTGACAGCATCAGCAAACGGTTTACTCCATGGAATGGAAAGGGTGGGTCGTTTAAAAAGAAACAGTATTATGTACATACAAAGCTCTCTAGGAGAGTGCAAGAATACTTACATACGTGATACCATTTAGAAAAGTTATATTTCTTATAGGAACAGAGAATTTTGTGCAAGATGAATGGATCAAAAAAGCATAAATTCTTCTTGATTGTTGAACTCTAACGGGACTTCACAACATATTGAATTGGAGCTAAGGTGTTGCCTTCACTTGAGATCTGACAATAATAAGCTTCTGATAACTGAATAAAGAGTGATAAAGAATGTGAAGAAGAGCATGTAATAGACGAAAATATAAAGAAGAGAGTAAATGACAGGGATCAGTAGCAGAAACCACACTGGAAGAAATTAAAGTTAGTATCAAGACTCTTAAAAGCAATAAAGCTCCTGGAGAAGACAATGTTACAGCAGAAATGATAAAATATGGTGGAGGAAAACTAGTAACGGTTTTGCATGAGATTATAGTGGAAATATGGCGGAAAGAAAATATGCCGAAACAGTGGAGTGCAGCCACCCTCTGCCTTATACATCAGAAACATGACAAAGCTGACTGTGGGAATCATAGAGGAATTGCACTGCTCTGTATAGTATACAAAGTATTAAGAAGAAACATGGCTGGGAGGTTAAGAACATACGTAGAAGAGTATCTAGGAGACTACCAGTATGGTTTCAGAACTAACAGATCCTCCACAGACCAGATTTTCACTATCAGACAGATCCGTGAAAAATGTTATGAGTACAATTGACTTCAAAAAGAGCTTACGGTAGTATCAAAAGTGATCAACTTTGCAAGGCAATGCAAGAGGCAGGGGTCCCTAACAAACTGATAAGATTGGTTCAAATAACTTGGAGAAAAACAGTATGCAAAGTAATGATCGAGGGCACTTTATCAAAGGTATTTGAAGTTAACCAAGGACTGCGGCAGGTTGATGTGCTCGCCACTATTCTGTTTAATGTCGCCTTGGAGAGTGTAATGGGCCGGCCGCGGTGGTCTAGCGGTTCTAGGCGCTCAGTCCGGTACCGCGCGACTGCTACGGTCGCAGGTTCGAATCCTGCCTTGGGCATGGATGTGTGTGATGTCCTTAGGTTAGTTAGGTTTAAGTAGTTCTAAGTTCTAGGGGACTGATGACCACAGATGTTAAGTCCCATAGTGCTCAGAGCCATTTGAACCGTTTTTGAGAGTGTAATGCGAAAGACACAAAGCACAACCCTGGGGAACAATGTTTAATAGAGTGACCCAGGAGCTTGCATATGTGTATGATATTGATTTGTTATCCAGGAGGAAACAGGACCTGGAAGAAAAGCTCGAAAAAGTAGAAAGATATAGTGCGGAGATGGGGCTGACCATTAATCAAAGACCAAGTATATGTTAACATCTAGGAAAAGATATAGTGAAGGAAAAAGAAGGGTGACTTTGAACGGAAAAGAATATGAACGTTGCGAGAGCTTTAAATATCTTGGGTCACTGGTAACTGAGAATAATGATGTGAGAGAAGAAATACATGCAAGGATTGCAGCTGGTAACAGGAGCTACTTTGCACTCGTTAAAGTGTTTACAGCAAGGAGCCTTAGTAGGAATCTGAAGCTGACGGTGTATCGTACAGTAGTGATACCCGCTGCACCCTGCAAGCAGAAGTGGAGCAGGGGCTCTGCAGGTCAGACACACTGCCGCGCAGTAAATGCACAGCACAGTCACAACGGAGCAGCAGAGCCTCTGCAGTTTAACGCATAACGCGCACGCAGCACAGCGCACTGCAAACATCTCGATACACAAAACCGCTGTTTCGTTGTACAGTACATATAAGGGATGATGATGATGATGGTGGTGGTGGTGGTGGTGGTGGTGGTGGTGGTGGTGGTGATGGTTGGTGCTTTAGGGTGCCAAACAGCGAAGTTATCAGCACCCCTGCTTGGAATAAATACAGATGAGGGTGGTAAAAAAATGTAAACCCAAGTGATGTCCTCACACAAATAGTGGGAACACAATCCTGTCTGTCTGAGAGAAAGATCAAACATAAGAAGCAGACAAAATACTGCAGAATAGACAGATAAAATCAAAGATAAAATATCGAAACACACAGTTAAAAGTGGAAAGAGGACTGTGGCTGCGTGGGACACATTAAAATTTCACACCCAATATTTTGAGACGAATTCCAGACATCACACAAACTTAAAACACAAGCACTCATTCTCAATGAAAATAGAGGGTAGGTCCTATGGGAGCCCCAGGTCTGCACTCAGGTCATCCTGTAAAACACACTCGGTTTAAAATATGTCTTATGGACAGTTGCGTTCCACATTCGTGACACGCTGATGGCTCCTCATGATGTAAGAGAAACAGTGCGCGTAAGTGCAGTGAAAGATCTGTATGGGGTTACAAGTAATTGCCAAAGTGAAGGGCACATTGCAACTATATGTTGCCTACGGAAGATCCTGATCAGATATTTAGGGAAAGTATTGACTAAACACTCACCTGTTCGAAGAGATTCACACGCTGATAGTGGAAGAGGTAAGAGGGAAAACTGAGTAACATGCGGGGGCTGATAGCTAATAAAGAAAAATTATCAATGTGTTAAGGTATGTGATTAAAATATGTGGTTTTACCTCAATATTTATTGAAATTAAGTGAAAGCAATTTCTTATGTAAATTCAAGACTTCAAAGGCATTCTGTATATCTGATATATTTAATCATGCATATGGTACAGTTTGTTCAAAATGCATATCAGCGCAATGACATTACGAAGTAGTTTCATATGTGGCAGATGCAGGATTATCCACGTTTTCAATGTTGAATGTTCTCTGAATAGTCTACTGGTAAGAGTATGATGATGAGGATGATGACGTCTAGGTTTATGATTGACGTAATACCATTGATTTACATAATGTTTCCTTTGTGGTTCAGATACGATCTGAAACATTTTTGTTCTCCACTGACGCCTGGTAGATTTTTGGGATGTCTTTTGTTGAAAGGTACATCGACATGCAAAATTGATCCAAATCTTCGTTTTTTAATTAATTACATTCGGACGTAAAATGTCCCTTTCCTCAGATCCCTCTTCTCAGCTACTTATGCTATCTAGTATCATCTTATGGACGTCTGCTTGTTGCTTTTTCTTTGTCAACAGCTGCTCCAGTTCATTCAGCATTCCATTACACTATGTTCCTCTGATATAATGTCTCTGTCATCAGTTGCAATTGTGAATGTATTGTTTTGCGCTATTTGCTGTCGACCGTCTGTCTGTCATAAGTAAACTAAAAAAATGTCGCCGCGTTTTCGTATGCCGATGGGTGACAGACTGAGGATGCTGCTTGCCCACTCTTCTTCTGTTCCTGGAGGGCGTCCCGTAGAAAGTCCCTCAGTTTCCCGAATTTTCTTTCGCTACATCCCCTGAAAGAAGGCATTTCTGATTATAATTTCTCATACTCTTTATTATAAAGGGACTTAAGAAATGCAAATTTTTATGTCTTCTAATAGTTGTCACAGCCGGCCGCGATGGTCTCGCGGTTCTAGGCGCGCAGTCCGGAACCGCGCGACTGCTACGGTCGCAGGTTCGAATCCTGCCTCGGGCATGGATGTGTGTGATGTCCTTAGGTCAGTTAGGTTTAAGTAGTTCTAAGTTCTAGGGGACTGATGACCACAGATGTTAAGTCCCATAGTGCTCAGAGCCATTTGAACCAATAGTTGTCACATTCTTCCCACAGTGTTTGAAACGGTTTTTAAATTAGTGTCAAATTTCCATGAATGTGAAAACATATAATAAGATTGCTATCTGCCCTTCCTAACGGATATAGGAAATTTTCATGATTTCAGCCATTTAAAGACGTGTAACTTGTTTAAAACCACAGCTCTGGACTACTACATGGGTGAAATGATAGTGTCAAAGATAGTGTCAAAGATAGTTTATGACTTATTTACAACCTATTTGTGTTCCCGAGCCTACAGTAGTTATGTGGGAAAGTCATGCTTCAAAGTTTGAAGGGAAATGACAATTTTACAATTACCTTGGAGCTGTTGACGAGAAACATGTTACAGTGAGAGAACCTCTGTTATCTGGTTCCTTTTATTTCAGTTATAAACAGCATCGTTATTTAGTGTTTGACTGCTGTCAATGCTCATTGTAGATTTACTTCTATATAGTGTGTCGAAAGAGGAATGTTTAATAGACAGGGATAGAGCAGCAACGATCATTCGAAGCAACAAAGTGTAGTAAACTTGTGTTCTAAATTGCGTACCTCAAGAGCTAGGAGAACTTCTTTATTTCTCACGCCATGAAATAAATTCATTCTACTGCAAGCTCTTTGCTTTCAGTATTTTGGGAGGAAGTGGTGGGGACCAAAGCAAGAAAAGACTGTCTACTGAGCATGGGCTTTAAAATAAATCTCTTCTGAACTATGAGCACTTGTTCATTTTCGCTACTGTGGAAATACATTTCCTTTACTGAACAACTGCTCGTAGCTCTTAAGGCACACATATGTACTCAGCTTTGAATGATGTGTGGCTCTGTAGTTACAGCTCTACACTGTAATCCAGTGGTCGTCGAACTGCGGTCCGTGGGCCGCATTCGGACCTAATAAAGTATTCGTGCAGCCCGTGGTTCAGTCGTTTTTTATAACATCGCATCTAGCAGCTAACAGCCGAATCCTAAAACGTCAACGGTCGTCAAGAGTTCTTGAAGAGTTTAGTGCACCTGCTCAGTAACAAGACAAAAATACTTACACAGACAGTAATATTTCAAAACGTGCTTAATCCCAATTGACGTTGGTGGACTCAGCCGTGAGCTAAACAAATCTGACGGCTTACCTCAGGGTCAGAGGAGTAACTAGCGCGGCCACGTTGCGGGGTAGAGGATGTGAGAGGTGGAATGTTTTCTTGTTTGTCTCCCAGCACTGACAACACACGAGCGTGAGCGACTAGTACAGATCAGATGCCATGGTATAAATGTTGACAAGGAAGTAACATGGATTCGTGAATCCGCATTATGGTCATCTTCAAATGCGGTACCTGTTGGTATAAAGGAACATTGTATTAAGGGTGTTGTAATGAAATGTAGTGAGCAGCAAAAAATACGCATTTAAAACGCTTATCAAACTTTGGTGATGGAGCCGAATATTCAATTGTGCATTTAAATGTAAGTACAAATACTACTATAAATCCAAGTCATTCGCACACACACTGAAACCGACAACACTTCACCACGCACTATAGTGTCACAATTGTTAGATCACTGCGGTTGGCAACAATACGAAACAGACCACAGTCGACAAAAGTGAACCGAATAGTGCCGACTCTTAACAGTCAGCAATTAAGGGAGGGCACCAAGTTTATTTCGCCATCACAATAGCTAATTTTCGTACATCGATCTTATAATAAATAATGGGACAGCAGCTGTTTTATTTATGGGCAGCAGCAACAACAACAACAACAACAACAACAACACCAACACCACTATCAGCTATTTGTATTAGTTTTATTTAATTGCAAACTGTTTCGGGGATACAATCCATCATAATCAAATCCCCTTCGTCGCGCGCAGTGGCCGTGCGGTTTGAGGCGCCATGTCACGGACTGCGCGGCCCCTCCCGCCGGAGGTTCGAGTCCTCCCTCGGGCATGGGTGTGTGTGGTGTTCTTAGCATAAGTCAATTTAAGTAGTGTGTAAGTCTAGGGACCGATGACCTCAGCACTTTGGTCCCTTCGGAATTAACACACATTTGAACATTTCCAGATCCCCTTCAACAACAGGGTGGTGACGCTTTCAGGTGGAATCAACATATCTCTAATAAAATGAGCAGAAAACAGTGGCGTCTGCGGAACATTTCATTTAAACTGCAACCAGATGCACCATAAATGAGAAGCTCTGCGGATGCCGGTGGTGTCTGCTTCCTTTATTAGAGATACGGTGATGGTGCCTGCTGAAACTGTCGTCATTCTACGTTGCAGAGGAGACTGAAAATGATGTATTGTAAGCCCAGTACTAGCTGCAACTAAATGAAACTAATACAGACAGCTGATAGTTTTGTTGTCGGTACACGCATACTATAGATAGTAAGTTGGGAGCTCATAACAAGGCTACTTATTAATAAGGTCGGGACAAATGCTGCCCTAGGTGCTTCCACCCTTTGTCAGTATTGGCTCTTGAGGAAAATCATTTGACGACCACTGCTCTACTCTAACACTACAAAGGAAACTATCCAGACTAAATAACGATTTATGGTTCAGGCTCGCGTATTTGAATAACACTTTGACACTTGGATTCACTGTCTGGCGAACACTCGTTGAGAGCGGCTGACTATAATGGCTCAACTGATTACTTTCATGGGCAGGCGATAAGTGGAGAACTGTTGGTCTGCAACTTCTACTAGCGATGAACTGGCCGAGTGTGGTTGTGCGTCCGCTTTTATCAGGAAGGATCTCCATATGCGATCTAAACTGGCGGATGCAAAAAGTCGTTCCTGGTGGCAGAGCTCTCCTTGGCGGTTGATATAACTACTGGCGGATTGAGCGGACTCTTCGAAGGCTTGTGGTGGAAGCATATATACGTTGCTACTTATGAGCGCTATCCATGCAGCGACTGGTCAGAAGTTTGTGGCGCCACAGCTGGAGACTGCCACACTTTGCTTTGTACCGTATGTGACCTCATACACAGCAGTATTAGGGAAAAAGGTAACTGTTAGGACTTTAAGTGTCCTGTAATATAAATCACCTACTGGACAACATAATAGAACTCCTTGAAGTTTCTTAGATGCTGAGGTGTTTCCATTATTACGAAAACTTTATGCGACCCTACGTGAAAGATAAACTCACTGATAATGATAAAAATAAAGGTTTTAACAACACGCTTTCATGTACTCGCCAAACTGTGGAGTGTGTTATGTCTATATTGAGTTCCAGGTTTCAAGTTTTCAAAAGACCCTTCGAGTGTAGGCTGTAACGGTAGAAAGCATTATGACAGCAATACTCATACAGAATAATTGAGGACTCAAGACATTACATCAAGGTCGACATGGGACCATGAGTACCAATGAGCAGCGGCATGGGTGAAACTACTATTACTAGAGAAAGATTAAAGGATTGATTTAGTTGATCAGAAGGCTCCAGTCAGTGGCAGCTAGCGGCTTAAAAAGAGGTCAGTACCAATGAGAAGAAAGTTATGTCGTTTATGTACAAAATTTGTTGTGAAGGCGCATAGGAAAAATAATAAAGAAAAAAATAAGATAGAATTTGTGTAATGCAGTTCGTTTGTTATCTTCTTCTATGTTTCTTCTTTTAAATTATTCAACCTTCAAATTGTTGTACGCTGGCCACATCTGATTACGATTTTAAGTGTGCAGGAAGCTGTGGTATGGGTTATCCAGTACTGCGGCGAGTGCAGATTCAAGAAAACTCACTCAACAGAATCTTTGTTGTTTGATGTTTCCATGCAGTATGTCGACGGCAGTGACACATGGGAAATTCAGGAAGCAGAATGCTGCAGCAGCACAACTGCAGCTGGCAGCGAGGAGGCCCTCGATCGCCGAGGAGTGTGTCAACTCCATTGAAGAGAGGCGTTAGACGGTTGGGCAGGCGTGCCTCGTTCGTGGCCTGTGGCAACTGACAGAAAGTGCATAGGCTACACGTCGAACCCAGGAGCTTCAGACATCGTCTGGAGTTCCATGCGATGGCAACAATTTGGGAACCTTGTCTCCGTGGGTGTAGTTCTGTACACACACCATCAGATAATTTGACTCGTCGCTCTAAGTAGGCGAGTGACAGCAATATGTCTCGTGGTCTTACCGTGGCGTTTTTATCTTCTGCCGTTACGTCAGACGATAGAAATGCCACTTGCACGCTTAGAGTAGCAGATTGACGGTGACCAACTTTAAACAGAACTTCATTAATTTTCACACACATTTATTACAATAACAACAACCATAAAAATTACTTAACTTGGTTCTGGATGCCATTTATAATTGACAATCTGAAGTTCCTTTGGTATTGGTACGTTAATCTTACTCCCACATATAACTCTGATACTTGACAAAAGTGTCTATACATTTATCTTCATGGCTATATACCGGAATATGGTAATCTTATTAGGTGCAGACTGAAACTTGACTATAGACTGGTACAGACAAATGTAGAACTCGTACCGACTCTTGCAGACAAATGCAGATAAATGCAGACTCACTAATCGGAGGTCTGTACACACGTTATAATACCTCGCCCGTTCATGTATCACTGCGCGAGTGTGATCCGCGAGGAGAAAAGGTTCTACGTTAGCAGCAATCTCATTGGCTGCGTTACATATTAATACGCAGATCGGCGGAAGCAGAATTTGGTCAGTCTCTATGGTTTTCGAAGCACAGGCACTGGACTCGGTGACTTGCAAACCTAAGGTGTGGTACAGGTACGTCGATGATACTTTCGTGGTGTGGAGCCATGATGAAGAACAGCTCGGTGACTTCCTAAGACACTTGAACAGCCTCCATGCCAACATAACATTTACCATGGAAGTAGAAAAGGAAAAGAAACTGCCATTTCTAGATGTGCTGGTCACAATGGACGGCGAAAACCTGGGACACAGCATGTATCGAAAACCGACACACACGGACAGATACCTGCACAAACTGTCAAACCACCACCCGAGCCAGAAAAGAGGCATGATTAGTACGCTCGTAACGAGAGCAGGACGAATATGTGAGCCGCAACACCTCAAACGAGAAATGCAACACCTGGAAACTGCCCTGAGGAGCAATGGGTACTCCACAAATTATATTAGAAGTGTAACAGAGCCAAACACTCGGCGAAGTAAGGAACTAGAAAAAGAAATGTCGGGTACGGCCTTTCTGCCATACATTCCCAGAGTGACGGACAGAATCGGTCGTATATTGCGCAAACATGGCGTAAAGACGATTTTCAAACCGACAAGGAAGATCAAAGAGTGTCTTAGATCGGCGAAGGTGAAGAGAGACCCACTTGCAATGTCGGGAATATACCGTATACCATGCACATGCGGAAAAGTTTGTCGGAATGACTGGACGATCCATTAACACCAGGATCAAAGAGCATAAGAGACATTGCAGGTTGGGGCAGGTGGAGAAATCGGCCGTGGCAGAGCACGCACTGAATGAGACCGACCACGTAATAAAATTCGCCGACACGGAAGTTCTGGCTGTAGAGAAGCACTATCACACGCGCTTGTTCAGAGAAGCTGTAGAAATACAAAAACATGCGAACAGTTTGAACAAGAAAGAGGAAAGCCTTAAGGTAAACGGATCCTGGCTTCCCGTACTGCAGCGAACGACCGTCGCAGGTAGCAAGAGGAGAACCGCACCGGAAATGACCGTGGAGAAGCCCTCGGACGTTGGCGCGCCAGGTACATATAGTCTGCGCCCGCGAGCTCGGCTCCAGTTCACCACCGGCAATGGAGGGTGAAGCTTTGACAATGCCAGCCACTCGTGCTGGCGAAACGTCAGAAAAATCATTAGATGAACGTCGGCCGAAGAACCCGAGACAGAAGCCAATAGGCAGTTTGTGAATAAAAATGTCTGAAAAGCTAGACTGAGGGTGCTAATTTGTAAAGTAAGAATGGCTAGAAGAAAAATGCAAAGTTGTTGCAGCATGCATGATTATGGACAAAACAGATGCTACTTAAGAAAAAATTAAAGAAACGTTTTGAGATCAGAGAAACACCTGTGTTCGTATCAAGACATCAGATAGGAAGCAAATACTAAGGAAAGAAAAGGCTGAAAGGTAGTAGTGGTAGTAGTAGTAGTAGTATATATTATGACTATAGAATGAAAACGGAATTGAAAACAATGTTATATATATTATAAATGAGAAAGAGTGTGTGTGTGCGTGCGTGTGTGAGTGTGTGTGTGTGTGGCCCTGTGTATCGGGAGAATGACTCGTACGTGCACAGTGACAGATGGTCTGAAGCGGGTTCAGTCGAGTACGTAGTTATAATTTTCATCTACCAGAGCACAGTAGCGGACAGACACACTCCAGAAACAGGTCAAGAGAATGTTTTTGTGAATTGTTCTGTTTATTTCTTGAAGGCTTTTTTGTTTATTTATGTTTTTACAGTTTTGTATATGTTTTTAGTAGCGTGAATGATGGGTTTAAAGTAAATATGTAGATCATAGTTATACTGGCAAACGCTGTACGAACTAGCGTGAGAAATTTTTAAGACAGTGTGAATGCAGACGCCGGGAAATTTTGTATCATAATATATGAAGTAAGTTTGTGGTAAAAGAAAAGCTAATTCGAGTGCAATTGAAAATAGTTGATAACGTAAAGTACCGGTATAATTAAAATATCGGAATGTTAAATATTTATTTCGGGAAAAACTAAAGTTTGAAAATGTGTTATTTGTTGATTGGTTAGCCATTAAAAGCGCGTAATAAAGCGGGAGAATAATATATTTTTATTGGTCTTAAAGAAAACTGACCAATCAGAACGGAGTATTCTTCGCACGTCTTTTCTCTTGGAGACACAGAATGCTTACAGCATTCTAAGTAGTCAGAGGCCAGGCTTTCAATGGTGCGGTCGTGTGTAGTATGAGCTCCGAAGGAAGTTTTAGTTTGCCGGTTTTAGTTGTGCTACATGCCTCAAAAGTGTTTTAAAATAAAGTCATATTTATTCGGGTGTTTTTTTTTAGAAAATATGGATTTTTAAATAATTTCGTGTACGAGAAACGACAGTAATTCCGCATGGCATATTGAGCAGATCGGTGACTAAAAACTTAAATGCATTCGACACCAATGAACTTAATAGTACTGCGAGCATTTTCATTCGAGAACAATCCGTTCTTAGTAGCTGTTCAGATTTCGTTAAATACGTTACCATAAACTTGCTAACGTGAATGAAAGGATTTGTGTATGGCTGTGTTACGATTAGTACGGGCTTGACAGTGAACTTGTAATTCTCAACTTCAGAATATATCAAAGTTTTGCGAGTGTTTCCACCATTAATTCAAAATTAAGACCGTTACCTATTTTTAGAATAGTTACGTTGTATGCAGCTTTGTGCGAGTCGCAGTGCGGTAGGTTTCTGCACGGCTTTCCTACCGGCAACATGCTGCGACGAGTACACAGGTAGGTGCTGGTTTAATCCCAGAAAGGAACCGCGCCGCCGCACAACAGATAATGAGATGCGTGAAAAACTGCCGCATCATGTATGACGTTTTAATTTATTACTTTTTTTTACTACTAACTATATTCACAACACATTTCTCAGACAGTAACCACATATACACTGGATGCACCTGCAAAATTATATGACTGTATGCAGTTCAGTAGAAATGACGTCATAAACACTGAGTTGCGTGAAAATGAAACTGCAGGCTACATTCATTAGAGATACAGTTCAAATATGAGTACAGATGTGTGTCAAATATGTCAAATGCAAGTGAAATATATTTTATATGTGTGTATGCAGGCAAAAGCACAGGTAAAGATCTCAGCCTAAACCCCTGGGACGATTTCAGCCAAATTTGGTTCAAATACTGACTAGGATCTGGAAAGAAACACTGTGGGGGGATGAGAGCCACCAGCCTCCTACTGATGTGGTGGTGATGACGTGGAGATAGTGGGGGGAGGAGGAGATGGACACAGATGGTTGGGAGGAGGAAATGAGAAGAAAGAGAGGGGAGAAGGAGATGGACAGAGAGGGAGAGGAGGAAATGGACATAGAAAGAGAGAGGGCGGAGATGGACAGAGAGAGGGGGCAGGAGGAGATCGACAGAGAGTGGGGGATCTAGGAGGAGGACATAGAGAAGAGGAAGGAGGCAATGGACTAGTAGGTGACTGGAATAAATACATACCTATGGTTTTGTCATATATATATATATGTGTGTGTGTTTAACGGCGGTTAACACCGCGGGACGTAGTTATTTTTATGAATAATTTATATTTCGTCAGGATTCTACAAATGAATCTGTTTGAAATTTGTTTCTTAAATTCTGTGAGTATTGGCTAACATTACAGCGAGGTGCTATTTTTTGATGCGATCCCTTCTAATACGCAAGTCATTAAGAAATTTTTGACTGTTGCATTCCACAGGAACAGTTCCAGATTGCCGGGAGGTAAACAGTTTTTGTTATTAGGGGTCAATTTCGTTGCATTTCGATTAACTTCGTACGAGAAATATTTTGGAATCGACACCAGGATCCGAGTTCACACTCATTTTAGACATTTGTACATTTAGCAGGACTCATCGCAAAACAAATATTTTGATAATGTGCGTCTGGTTTTTAGTTAGGTTTGTCGTGTGTTCTACAATAACTAATATACATGACGACGCAGTGAGTTGAAGCTTAGTCTGCAGTGCATCCAATTAACTAAACTGACCGTCATCAAAATTGCAACATCCGTAAAGATAGCAAATAACTACATTTTACAAACTGTTAGTACACTGCATAGTAGGAAATACATATGATTAAATTTGTAGATTATTTGAGGGTGTACAAGTTGCGAAATTTAGTAGACAGCGCTTGGACGTCTGGCAGCAACAATGGCTGTAATCCGGCTGGGCATCGAGTCGAACTGAACTTGGATCACAGATACTGACACGGTCTTTCATGCTGCTTCAACTCTGTTCCTGGCTTGTTATGCAAGTTACCAACCAAGCGAAGCAGAGGTAATCGTAACTAAAGGGTATTTTGTATGACTAAGTTGCTATGGGCGTTGGAATAATTCAGTAGCTGCACTTGAAACATTCTGACCGAACGGAACTCGGAAACGGATAGTGTTTCTCGCAAACGATCCCCTTACACCCCTGCCACCCCCACACACTTCCCGTCTGACCACAGTTCCAACGTGCTGATATTGCTACCCCATTTATTTTTCTCGCAGGCTCATTGTATTCTCGCAAGGGGACGAACGACGGTATGCAACAGCACTGAAATAGTCGTATTGCTCGTCGAGAGGTTCTTATACAATTATATGAGTGGTGTCTGTTCTTTCGGACATGTCCGGAGAAACAGACAACACACATGTAATTGTAGGGATAATCGTGTATTGTACTCAGTGGCACTCCATACGACCACGCCAAGTGCTGGGCCCGTAAGACTATAATCAATGCAGTCTGTCACTCTACTCATAGAAACGTTCGTCTTGATGCTGTACCCAGAATCACAACGTCTAGACAGACCATATGGTGCCTCTCGTATGTACAGTGTTGTCACTATCGGCGCGCCTCTCTCTGCTTCCACAAATGCAAGCGGTAACGATAGTCACCGTGGTATTCCATACGACGTCGCATAGTACAAATTGATAATTCTCTTGCTGCAAACAAACAAATATCCTGACACAAGGTGTGTATAGTGGCTATACATCCTGCACGGTCGAGAGAACAGCATGTCCGTCCTTTAGGGCGCTAGTGATACGGGCCGGCTGAGATCCTACATCGTATTGAGTATGGCTCTCTTGATCCCATCGATACCATATTCGCTTAGCACTCGTGGGATCCAGATCAACGCTAGCGGTAATACTGCGGAACGATAAACCGTATTCTCAATGGGCCACGGTAGAACCGCTGTCGAATTTCATCCATGCTGGTAGTCGTTTCTTCTCCTTGCACGATCATTTCACAAATAACCAACACTAAAATGCAATATCTGACTGAGAAACTCGCAGCTTAATCTTTCATTATATACGTAATGCAGATGGCTTAACCCCGGCCTACTTTGTGCGGGTGCGCTGAAACACTGATCATTTGTTTAGCTAAGCACACAGAACACTTCATGCCAGTTTGACGTTTGGTGCATACCACCTTCATAGTGTTCCAATTTCCATGGTTAACCATGTATTTTCTATGTATGGTGCTCCACATGATATAATTATCTCGATGACATCGGGATGGTTGGTATCAGGCTTGTGTGGACCATGCGTGTCTTTCCGCTAATTTATGACATTCAAGCTTTCGGCTGTGTCTTGTAGTTTCCTCTTCCATTTATTGCCGACATACATAAATTGTCTTGGTCCTTAAAACATATTCATAAACAAAAAAATGGTTCAAATGGCTCTGAGGACTATGGGACTTAACATCTGAGGTCATTACTCCCCTAGAACTTAGAACTACTTAAACCTACTTAGGGACACCACACACATCCATGCCCGAGGCAGGATTCGAACCTGTGACCGTAGCGGTCGCGCGGTTCCAGACTGTAGCGCCTAGATCCGCTCCGCCACTCCGGTCGGCTATTCACAAACACTATGACTGAAATATAAGCTATCGTTATCATTGACTGCATGACAACATTTGGTAAGAATATTAATATTTCAGTGATTATTATATTGGCCTTTCCTTAAGAACTAATATTTCCACCACATTTGGACGTTACGAACAGAATTGTAGAAGTAAGGCGCAGCAGCAATTGCTGTGGGACACACAAATTACTAAGATTAACTCTGGAACAGTCTCCTGTAATTCCGTTGTCTAGATGAAGTCTTGATTATAGTATATTGCCCCCGCGGTCCTCAGCTGAGAGGTTTCAACCACATCTGGAAAGAGGGATACATGGACTAGCTGTGAAAGCTTTAGTAGTATACTGTTACATAAATATATAAGTTGTGTGTGTGTGTGTTGAGAAGTTTATAACTACTGAGGTGCCGCAGTCGTGTAGAATGCTTGATTAGGCAATACTTAGACTGTTCAAATCTCCTCTTCCGTTGCTTTACGCACGAACGGTTTTGTTCATTATGTTCATTATCAACTGCTACACTGCTTTTAAGGTCCTATATGTAAGATCCCTTAACACTTCATTAATATTAAGATACCATAAACTAATGCATTTAAATAGATATATAAAACTCTGTGTTTGTGTAAAGATGTGTTGTAACAGATTCCGATAGTAAGTAGAAGATAATTTATGAATTACCGAAAAATATGCAACTTTGCCTGTTGTTGTAATCTTCAGCTGGGAAACTGATTTGATGCTCTTCACACTAGTATATCCTGCGCAAGCTACTTCGTCTCAGCGTACCTTCTGCAAGCTGCATCCATTTGAAGGTGCTTGCTGTAATCAGGCCTTGTTATCCCTCTGCAATTTATCCGCGTTCGCTTCCCCACAAACATACTTTCTTGGATTACCAAATTAACTATTTCCTTGATGCCCTAGGGTTATCAACCTAAGCCTTATGTGAGTCAAGTTGCCTCATGAAGCCCTTTCCTTCATGATTCAATTCAGTATCTCTTTCTTACACTATCTACCAGTCTAATCTTCGGCATTTATCCGTAGCGTCACATTTTTAATACTTCTATTCTTGTCTGCGTAGTTTATCTCACGTGATCCATTTCCATATAATGCTACATTTCAGTCAATAACGTTCAGAAGAATACTATTAAGGCTAAAGTTTACATTATATGTTCTTTCACAGAAACTCTTTCATTGCTATTGCCACTCTACGTTTCTCATCCTCTTTAAATCCACTGTGGTCAGCTACTCTATATTGCTGCGGAAACTGCAACACTCTTACACTTCAGTGTCCTAGTCTTAGCCAGCGACATGTGACCTATTCCGACTGCACTGCATTGGCCTTGTTTAGAGTTTCTCGATAGTCATGTTACAGCCTCTTTACAAGATACTGTAAAATCCATTATTTGCATATACAGATTGAAGTGACGAATGAAAAGATGTACCAAGGCCAGGATTCAAACCCGGAACTCTCGCTTACTAAGCAGATGCGATAATGACAACGCCACCTTGTCACAATGTCTTTACACAAGTGCACAGGCTGCCCTAGCACGCCTCCCGCCTCCCACTCAGGCCTCCGCCCACTTGGTATTCCTCCTAACTTGAACAGCACCGCGGAGGCTCTTCATCTGTATAGGAGCAGGACCTCGGCATCATTCTTCCTGTCAGTCTGCGTGTATACATCATAGATATTTTAGACTTGAAAAGGTCTCTGGAACCATATAGTTTAAATTGATTATAAAATCCCTTCAAATAATCTTCTAATTCCTTTCCTTTCTATGACAAAATTATAATGTAGCTAGCAAACTGTATAGTTTACATTTCTTCCCTCCCAACATTAATTCAGTTCCCAAATTTCTCCATGATTTCATTTACTGCTGGCTTTATGTAGAGATTTAATAACATTGGAGATATTTCTTAGCTACTGTTTCCCTTTCATGTCCTTCATTTCTTACAACTATCGTCTGCTTTCTGTACCAGTTGTACATAATTTTTCTCTCCCTGTATTTTATTCCGGCTACCTGTAGCATTTCAGAGTGTGTATGCCAGTCAATATTGCCAAAAACTTTTTTAATTTTACAAATAGTACAGATGTGTGTTTGCTTTTCTGCAGTCTATGTCATAAGCTGTAGGGTTAGTATCGTTTCACGTGATCTTACATTTCTCAGGAACGCAAACTCATCTTCTCCCAGTAGTCTTCAACCAGTCATTCAGTTATTCTGTAGATTATACGTATTAGACTTTTTCCACCATGCCTTATGAAACTTAGGATTCGGAACTACTCACACCGGTCGACACTTGCCGTCCTCTTACGAGATTATTCCATTGTTCCAGATTAAATTTACGAATGTGTACTCAAAAGTAATGCCTGCGAATTTCTTAAGTGAAAACTTTTAAAGATTTTAATTAAAACAAACTTTATTAGACTTCCAAATCTTTGTATACGCACTTACTTCAATGCATAGTCACCCATTGTCTTGTCGAGCTCCGGTGAGTCGGCTTTTACGCGGTTTTCCATCTACCTCGGCGAATGCCGGCCGATTTCTCTTATTCCGCCTCAACTACACTATGTCGGCGATAGCTGTGCAAACAAGTTCTCCACGTACGCGTACACCGCCACTAGTCTCCCACGCAAACATAGGGGTTATACTCGTCTGGTGTGAGACGTTCCCTGGGGGGGGGGGGGGGGGGGGCCGAACCGCAGGATAACCCTGGGTTCGGTGTGGGGCGGCAGAGGAGTGAAGTGGACAATGGTAGTCGTCGTGGGATTGTGGACCACTACAGCTGCGGTGGGGACGGAGCCTCTCCGTCGTTTCTAGGTCCCTGGGTAACATACAACATACACCCTTTGTCTCCCATCAGGAGACAAGTTTCTTGATATCGCCACTGTAGAATGTTTGACTTTGTTGACGGAGCCTCAGCCTCACTTCTGCTTGCCCCGCTTCATCGCTATCAAAGAGAAGTCGTCTAAGAGGTTCTTAAAGTTTTGACAGTAGATGAAAATCGGTTGGGACCAAATCGGGTCTGAATGGGGCATCATGTATGATAGTGAACCCGAGGCGTCGGATTGTTTCAAATGTCGCTGCGTTCATGTGTGCTCCGGCAATGTTATACTGGAGGAGAGGGTGCGCCATGTGTGGAAGAACTCTTCGAAGTTTCTCACGCACCGACATCGTTACGTTACACGCTACAGTTCGGAGCCCACTAGTGGGAGAGGGCTGCGTATATGTAGACATGAAGGATGAAGATGTAGAATGTCAATAATGTTTGTTTTATCTTAAAACCTCGAAGAGTTTTCACATAAAACATTTGGAGGTATCGCTTTTCAGCATGCCCTCTTGCTTTCGAAGTAGTAAGTGATTGTGTTCAAAAAATCTGCAATGTTCACTATAACAAAAATAGTGTTTTCAAGGTATCATCTTCACATTACGAAGTTAGTGTACGCAAAATGTTATAGCAGTTGTCTTTGGTGAACTGAATTTCATTAACTTGTGTGATTGTTTTCATTAATTGTTTCTGTTCTTTATTTAAAACAATGTATTCTTTTAGCTCGATTAATCTTGGTTATACTGCTGCCTCACATTTAACTGTGTACGTTTGATAGCTGTTATTTGGAATGCACAGTAATATGATTGGGGAGTGTGTATTATATTAGATAAGTCATAAATGAGGAAAAATACTTCGTGGATAGCGTCACGCATTGAGGTGTAAACCACACAAAATTGTTTATCCCTTGTTTCTGTCTCAGTAAATGGGAATGCATGTAAACGTCATAAAATCGAAGAGTGTGAAGTTCGCTTTTGAATGTTCTCGTGCGCCTGGACAAGTCAGGAGAGCGACAGGGTGCACACCTTGCGTGCTTTGTGGTTGTCTGTGCCGCGTAGTTGAAGGTGATTGAATCTAAGCAAAGTCACAGTCCAGTACTCTGTCTTCTTTTGATCAAGTTGTGTCGCGCATCGAGGCTAGTTAGCGCAAGGAAATGAAACTGAGAATGTACTCTACTAACGTGTCTGTATTTTAATTTTTTTCTGGAGTTAATTTTAAAGATCACTTACAAAGAACCACAACACGAAATACAAAAACTGAGCTACTCATATGTCTGTTTAATCAACTGAGTGTAGTATAATTGTAAAAGTCGGAAACATTATACTAACAAATGACGTTAAGCTCTATTAGCGTTTCATGAGTATTATTCGCAACAACGTGTAGGTGGAAAATTTCAGCCTATTGCAGAAATGTTTGCAGGACACGATTCATCATATTTGTGTCCCTTCACATTGTGATCTCACCTATGTAAACAAGGGGTTTCAGATGGCCACTTTAAAAATAAATACACTCCTGGAAATGGAAAAAAGAACACATTGACACCGGTGTGTCAGACCCACCATACCTGCTCCGGACACTGCGAGAGGGCTGTACAAGTAATGATCACACGCACGGCACAGCGGACACACCAGGAACCGCGGTGTTGGCCGTCGAATGGCGCTAGCTGCGCAGCATTTGTGCACCGTCGCCGTCAGTGTCAGCCAGTTTGCCGTGGCATACGGAGCTCCATCGCAGTCTTTAACACTGGTAGCATGCCGCGACAGCGTGGACGTGAACCGTATGTGCAGTTGACGGACTTTGAGCGAGGGCGTATAGTGGGCATGCGGGAGGCCGGGTGGACATACCGCCGAATTGCTCAACACGTGGGGCGTGAGGCCTCCACAGTACATCGCCAGTGGTCGGCGGAAGGTGCACGTGCCCGTCGACCAGGGACCGGACCGCAGCGACGCACGGATGCACGCCAAGACCGTAGGATCCTACGCAGTGCCGTAGGGGACCGCACCGCCACTTCCCAGCAAATTAGGGACACTGTTGCTCCTGGGGTATCGGCGAGGACCATTCGCAACCGTCTCCATGAAGCTGGGCTACGGTCCCGCACACCGTTAGGCCGTCTTCCGCTCACGCCCCAACATCGTGCAGCCCGCCTCCAGTGGTGTCGCGACAGGCGTGAATGGAGGGACGAATGGAGACGTGTCGTCTTCAGCGATGAGAGTCGCTTCTGCCTTGGTGCCAATGATGGTCGTATGCGTGTTTGGCGCCGTGCAGGTGAGCGCCACAATCAGGACTGCATACGACCGAGGCACACAGGGCCAACACCCGGCATCATGGTGTGGGGAGCGATCTCCTACACTGGCCATACACCACTGGTGATCGTCGAGGGGACACTGAATAGTGCACGGTACATCCAAACCGTCATCGAACCCATCGTTCTACCATTCCTAGACCGGAAAGGGAACTTGCTGTTCCAACAGGACAATGCACGTCCGCATGTATCCCGTGCCACCCAACGTGCTCTAGAAGGTGTAAGTCAGCTACCCTGGCCAGCAAGATCTCCGGATCTGTCCCCCATTGAGCATGTTTGGGACTGGATGAAGCGTCGTCTCACGCGGTCTGCACGTCCAGCACGATCGCTGGTCCAACTGAGGCGCCAGGTGGAAATGGCATGGCAAGCCGTTCCACAGGACTACTTCCAGCATCTCTACGATCGTCTCCATGGGACAATAGCAGCCTGCATTGCTGCGAAAGGTGGATATACACTGTACTAGTGCCGACATTGTGCATGCTCTGTTGCCTGTGTCTATGTGCCTGTGGTTCTGTCGGTGTGATCATGTGATGTATCTGACCCCAGGAATGTGTCAATAAAGTTTCCCCTCCCTGGGACGATGAGTTCACGGTGTTCTTATTTCAATTTCCAGGAGTGTAATATTAGGGTATGACCATATAGCTAGTCATACTACAGCACATCTGGGACCAACAGAGTTTGAATGAAAGAAGTTGTTGAGATGGCGTTCCACTGTGGCGCAGAAGTTAGTTGGAGCACCAACATGCATGAACGAAATTTTCATATTAAGGGGTGAAGCTAATTCCATTGAATAATTCCGGTAAAGAAGTATCCAGTGAACACAAAAATCACTCTCCTGTCAGTATTGGTGGTAACACATGTGGTCTTGCCATCGTGCTTGCGTTGCACGGGAATTTTCTTATTCCCAGTCGCACATATTATGAGAATTCACCATACCTCTCTCGTGAAATAGGAATCGTCAGTGAAATGAACTGATCCTGAATAGCTCTGGTATTTCATCTGCTGAATTATAATGAAACTGCTTAAGTCCGACAACAACGCTTACACATACTGCATGCGAAGGAATGGGAATGATTTTCGTGCAGTACTCGCACAACGTAACTTCGTAAAATTTTCCTTGATACAGTGCTCTCGCAATATCTGCTCTTTCATGCGCAACGAAATAGTTGAGATTCATGTCGGGGTATTTCTCGTTTCTGAAAAGTTACGGGAAAGTAACACTGCAAAGCACCCGTTAGCAGCAGTTGGTGCCTCGAGTATCAGCTAGAGCGAACAGCGCAGTGCTGTTGTAAACATCGCCCTTTTTCCAGGCATCAGTTGCTGTTTCCGTTTATACTTCAAACTTCACGGGACACGAGAATCTACACACTGTTGCTCTCGGGAACATGTAGTCCCCAAGTTTTCGTACGGTGGCTCGTACTCTACGATGAAATAAATTTTTCTGCAATCTTCCCAGCGCCGGCTGACACAAATCAGGACTTTGGTGGGCTATGTGATATCCGTTGGTGTCTGGTTTAATGATTAACCTAATGTTATTTTCTAAATAATAAGTTCAGAAGAATAAACAAATGTTTCTTGACTTGTGGAGCGTAAAAGCTTGCGGTCGCTGTAATATATTCCTTCATTTACGACTCATTCTCTATTATCTACATTAGAGAACTGCTGTAACATACTATTAACCTGTTATTACTGTAGAAGACAAGGTACTTAGAAATACGTTTCCTTAAACTACATATATTGACAACGAAGTAACGAGACTAGTCGCATTACAGAGGAAAGTTTTGTCGCTGAACGTGAGTACGTGACTTTTTATGTCGATCAATAACTGTCCCTTGCGCAGTGTTAACTTTCTTCGGAATCGATGGACTCAGAATCAATACACGTGTAGTCTACTACGAACATGTCCTTTTACGGCACCAGTTGGTAAAAGTGGGAGAACTCAAGCACCACCTCTCGGAAAACGACTTGCACAAACATTTTTAGCAGTGGAAGGAACTGAACTTGACGTGTGTGGACTCAAATTATTCCTCCTTTGAAGACGATCACCTCTAACTCAGGGCATTTCTTTATTTCTGTATTTTCTTTGTTTATGAGCAATCTTCTGACTAGTTTGATGAATCGTGCCATGACTTTCTTATGTCAACTTCATCATCTCAGAGTAGTACAAATTTGCTCCATCAGCCTCGTTCCATTTGTGTGAGACCTTGTACAAAATATTTTTCAGGAAAGCGCCGCTAGGCCACCTCTGTAACGAACAGCTCGTCCACTAACACTGGCGTAATTGGTTTTCCGCCCTGAAATGTGCCTTTCCATTGTGACAAGTAATCATGGTGAGAATTTGTGCACTAATTTGTCACTCACACAGTTCCTCAATATTACAAGCAATCGCTTTTTTGTCAGACCACGTAGTTCTATCACAGATTTTCCGTGTAAAATAACTTACTAAAGACTGCAATCCCTAAAAAGACCAAAAAAGTATCACGGACAGAAGTAAGCAGTTTACTTTCCACACGACAATGTCATCCTCGTGTATAACTGTTGAAGAACTCATGAAACATAACAGTATTTACCGTGTTTTATTGATTAAATACGCCAGGGTAAGCCTAATTACAAAGTTTCAAGAGTCAGCATTAAGAGATGAATCCAGGAATGTATTAGAGCCCCGTACTTTTAGCTCCCGTATGAACTACGAAGATGAGATTTAAATTGTTATAGTGCGTACTGAGATATTTGAGCAGTCATTATTCCAGCGCTCCATACAGGAATGGGAGGGGCAGACACACTAATGCTTGGTACAATGGAAATTATCCACAACACGGTGATTTACACACTATTCATGCAGATGCAGATGCAAATGGGTCTCCAGATTAGTTCAGTACCTATAAGTTTTCTGGTAACTGCATAATTCACAAGTTAATCGCAGAATCTTCTTCAGAATACATTCCAGTCATTTCACACCATTCTTTTTTAGGACGATTACGGGTAAACGGTCCACGTAAGCATCACACGTGATTTTAAAATGTTAACTAGACACATTTCAAAGCTATTTTCTTGGCGAGATCGGCAGAATTTTTTCCTATTCTTTTATTTTAAATAGTAAGGTATCAACTTAATATCTGCCTCTTATCTTGTGGACTAGAACTTGCGTTCCATGCAAGTTTAAAATAATTATTGTCTTGAAATACACCCTCAAATAGAAAAGGCAGTTTTGAGGGATAACAAGATCTTAGTAGAATAGCGATAGGGAGAGTAAGAGTCTCTCTCATGAATTCCCTTAACTTCGGAAATGTTCCTTACTCTGTGTTCCTCATTTTGCGTAATAACCTACAAATGTCTACTACTTGACCATTATTAATAAATGTAAGTTGTTCGCCTCCACCACTTGAAGATCTCGAAGAAAACTGCATCAGCATCAAAGTTATCTTACACTCTGAAAATAAGTTCAAAGGGAACACGCTACTGCCATGCATCCTTCATGTATCAGTCTATGGATTCCCTGAGTTCACTGAGAGGCTCTATTCAAAATTCTAATATGGATGCCAAATCAGAAATACACAAAATAAATTAATAAATATTTGTAGGCAAATTAAATTGACTGAAGCTATATTTCAAGACAGAATCATACATACATTTCAGTCCTGGTGGCTGCGATCATTTGTTGAAATAGATTAGGTCGAGTGGTTCTAGGCGCTTCAGCCCGGAACCGCTCTGCTGCTTCGAATCCTGCCTCGGGCATGGATGTGTGTGATGTCCTTAGGTTAGTTAGGTTTAAGTAGTTCTGAATCTAGGGGACTGATGACCTCGGATGTTAAGTTCCATAGTGCTTAGAGCCATTTTTTGTAATAGATTAACTTTGAAAGATTTCTGTTGGTTTGTCTACTGGATGATTCAAGGAGCAAGCTATTCCTCGAACAGACAAGTCTACATGTCTGTACACATACGAGATGGCCTATCGCTCAAAATCCATGGGAAGAAAACCCCTAGATCTACCAAAGGTCAATTCAATGAGGGGGCATACATCCCCACACTCCGCCACTTACCAGAGGTAAGCCACTCACAAATTTCCTAGAAGGACTGGAAAAAGAGACAGAGAAAGAGAAGCACAGAGAGACAAAAGATGAACAAGTTGAACAGACCATGCGAGAGGGGGGAGGGGGGAAGGAGTAAAAGAGCAGGTAGGCTGATGACCGGGATGGATCACTAAGCCAAGATAGTCACAGCCCGGTCTGGGCAGAAGAGGCAACAGAGCGTTCTGCCAACCCCTCAATGAGCCGATAAGGTTAAGTGGCCGTCCAGTAAAGAGAGTGGTAAAAGCCTCCTTCACGAATGAAACGTAAAACTATGTCAACCTCTGAGACATCGTCTTCTAATATCTCCTAACACTATGTGCAGCGAGTGAAGGAGATTAAGAGTCCACTGCAGAGTGGCTAAGTTGGGACAGTTCAGCGCAATGTGCACCATCGGCTCTTGGGAACCACAAATACAGTGTGGGGGGCCTTTGTGATGGAGAAAATGACCATTAGTCAACCAAGTATTCCCAATGCAGAGCCAGCAAAGGATGGTGGCGTTCTTGTCAGAGGTTTGTATGGAGGATCTCCACAGATTTGTAGTTTCCTTTATCACCTGTAGTTAGCCTCAGGGAAGCTGTGACAGTTTAGCATAACTGGCAAGCTATTGTTGGTGCCCGATCCGCAGTGGTGGGACCCCACCCTTCACAAGCAAGCCGTTCACAGGGTTAGTTCGAAAGGCTCCTGTTGCAGTCAGAGTGAGCCATCCCATATTCCAGGTTCCTTAAACTTGACAGCGTAATATCGATCACAGATCTGTTTCCAGAATACCGATCTCAAGAGTCAGCTTACTGGTAGCCAGTTTGACCAGGCTATTAGCAAGTTCTTCTCCAGGATCCCGACTTGGTGCAGTGTCCAGATGGAGGTCATAGAACGTCCAAATTGTTCAAAGGCATACAGGAAACCCTGCATAACAAAGATCAAGGGGTGGATGGGTAACGCTGGTCGAGAGCTTGCAGCCTGCTGAAGGAGTCGCTGCAGTTGAAAAAGGACTCACCGATGCATGAATGGATATGCTCAAACGTATGAGATGGCTACAAAGTCCACAGTGAAAACACTACAGCCACCTAGCAAGGAGGACAGTTCACTATGTCCCATGTGAGTATAAGCAACCATCGAGCCATCAGTATATATTATTTTTGAATCCCTGGAAGTTTTGTGTTGTGAAGGAGGAGACAGTATTTCGGATGCTCAGAGAAGCTGTGAGTGTTTAGCATAACTGGAAGCTATTGTTGGTGCCTGATCCGCAGTGGTGGGACCCCACCGTTCACAAGTATGCTGTTCACAGGTTTAGTTCGAAAGGCTCCTGTTGCAAGTTGAACCCCGCAGTGTTGAATCGGACCAAGTATGTGCAATGCGGAAGGTAATGCCAGGCAGCATGGCAGACTCCTATAATCCAGACCGGGTTGTATCAGGGCTTTATAAAGCTGCAGCAGGGTACTGCAGTTTGCATCCAAACTGCTGTTACTCAGGCAGCGAAGTGTATTAAGGTGCAGCCAGCACTTTCGCTTAAGATGGCGAAAATGGGGAATTCACATCAACTGAACATCGAAGACCAGTTCTAAAATGCGATAAGTCTCCACCACATTGAGTAGTTAGTTGACTAGGTGAAGTTCTGCTTGTGGGTGAAAGGTACGACGTCGAAGAAGTGGATGACGCAAGTCTTGGCCGCGGAAATCCGAAAGCCTCTCGTATGGCGAGTTGCAGTCGACAGTCAGCCTCGCCCACAATAGAGGAGCAATAGTAGAGGCAAAATTCGTCAGCATGTGGAGAGGGTGATACTGACGACCCCACAGCTGCTCCTAGACTATTGATAGCTACTGGAAAGAGAGGGACACTCAGTACAGAGCCCGGTCGGACTCCATTTTGTTGGATAGGGAGATACCAACTCGAACCCGGAAACTACAGTGCCACGGGAAGTTCTAGATAAAAATAAAGAATTGAACCCAGAGACCCCACTCGTGTAAGGCAGTGAGAGTGTGGTGTCAGTCAAGCCTTTTGCAGGTAAAGGAAGACGGCTATAAGGTGTTGACGTTGGGCAAATTTGTTTGGATGGTAGACTCCAGGTAAACCTAATTATCAGTAGTGGAACGGCCATGGCGGAAACTGCTCTGGGATGGAGACAGAAGACCCTGAGACTCAGGGAACCAACACAGCCATCGGCACATCATGTATTCAAGCAACTTACAGAGACATTAGTGAGACTAATTAGGCAGTAACTATCCATCTCTAGAGGGTGCTTACCCAGAGCCAGCACTGGGATGATGATGCTTTCTCGCCACTGCGATGGAAACTCGCCCTTGCTCCAGATGCGGTTACAGATTGCAAAGATATGACGCTGACAGTCCCCTGATAGGTGCTTCAGCAATTGCTTGTGGATGCAGTCAGGTACTGGGGCTGTATCAGGACAGTGGACGAGGAAACTGATGAATTCCCACTCACTGAATGGAGCATTGTCTATCTCCAGGTGGCTTGTAGTAAAAGATAATTTCTTTCGCTGCAATCGCTATTTTAGGACACGAAAGGCAGGTTGATAATTAGCAGACACAGGGGCTCGAACATATGGCAGAGCAAAGTGTTCTGTGACAGGGTTTGGATCAGTGTAGACAGCGCCATCCAAGTTAATACCATGTGCACCTGCAGGTGTCTGGTATCTGTAGAGACGTCTGATCTTTACCCAAACCTGTGAAGGAGAGGTACATCATCTGATTGTTCAAACGTACCCTTCCCAGCATTCTTCTTCCCATCGTTTTATTAGGTGGTGGACCTGGGCGTGGAGCCGCCTAAAGGAAATGAGGTGCTTCCTCGATGGATGCCGTTTGCAGCGTTGGAGGGCCCGCTAACAATCACTAATGACGTCTGCGATTTCTGATCACCACCAAGATACTATTCTCCGCTGGGCGTACCTGAGGAACAGTGGCTCGCTAAATCAGCTACCAAAAAATGGCTGTTGCTGTATTCTGGACTGCCTCATCAACACCTCCGTGTGTCAGGGGGCCAAGGGCTACAGCACGGGCGAAAGCATCCCAATCAACACTGTTGAGAGCCCATCTGGCTGGCCATCTAGGGGAGTAACACTGAGGGATTGACAGGATGATTGGCAAATGTTCACTAGGACACAGATATTTGTGGACTCTGCAGTGGATGGATGGTTGAAGGCAAAGGCTGCAAACGGAAGGGTCAATGGCTGACAAATGTTCTGTGCATCAGAATCAAGTACGTGGAGGACCAGTAAACAATAGGAAAAGGTCAAGTTGTGCCAGTAAGTTTTCGAGGTCTTTACTGAGCCAGTGATCGTGGGTCCACCTCACCAAAGTTTATTTGGCATTCAAATCATCCAAAATCAGGAAAGGTGTGGCGAGGTGAGAAACCAACACAAACAATGTTCTGAGACACTTCACCATTGGGAGGGAGACAAACACTGGAGATGGTAAAATCCTAAAATGCTCTTACCCGAACATCCACATCCTCCAAAGGTGTGTTAAGAGGCACAAATTCGCTATATAGTGTGTCCAGAACAAATATACAAACTCCGACAAATACCCTCTCATATGTAGCACGATTCGAAAAATAGTCCCGGTATTCATGAAGGGCCAGGGTCCGTGATGCTGAAATCAGTCTCTTGAAGGGTAATGCAGAAGGCAGGGGAGGTGCTTTAAAGACGTCGTAGCTCAGTCAGGTGGTGAAAAACTGCCACAATTACAGTCGAAAATAATGTTGTCGATGAACTGTGAGGTCATGAAGAGACCAAGTAGGCAGGTCATGCACTAGGCTCACCTGATGCCACTAGTTGAGGGGTTATGACATCAATATACAAAGGTTCTGGGTTCCGTTTAGTGGCGCAAACCGGGGCCTCAAAGGCCACTGAACTCTCCACCTCAGCCAAAGGAGTCGAACAGGCTGAGTGCGTTTTCTTATCTCTCCTCTCCTCTAAGGAGAGGAAAGATTGGATGATTGTGAGGGCTTCTCTGAATCAGTTTTGCATAAAGACGATGTTCACGAGCCCTGCAACCAGCAGCATGTGGTTCGTTCAGCCACTGGCTGGTGTCTGGTTGCAGACAAGCTGAAACCTTGGAAGGTGTCCTGAAGGACCCCTTCCTGGCGGGAGAAGCTGGAGGAAGGTGATTTGTCTCTGGCTGGGAGATAGGGACCAATGTCTCCAGTGGGTGAGAAGCTAACTATCCGAAATTAGGTATGGGGGAAGCAACAGTCATTAGGTGACGGGCTTGGTTGAGTGATCCAGAAGGCCCACTCACTGTAGGAGGTGTAACGGGCGGGAGTACCATCGCCAAAAGGGTCGATGTCGTCCTAGCTGTAACATATGACTCCGTTACATATGCTGATTGCAACCGCTCGTACTTCTTCTTGGCCTCTTGTTAAGTCAGTTTGTCCAGAGTCTTACATTCTTGTGTTTCATTCTCTTTTTGGAAAATGGTGCAATTGGTGAGCAGGGAGAGTGGTGATTTCCACAGTTGGCACAGGTGGGGGGAGGGGTAGGAGGAGGGTTCGCATGTATTGCTCATTCAGAATCTCTACAGATGGGGCGAGCATTACAACGCGAAAACATGTGCCTGAATTTTAAACACTTGAAGCACTGCAAAGGGGGTGGGGGGGGGGGGGCTGGACACAAATACGCTTTCACATCGCATCAGTATAGCATCACCTTGACTTTTCGAAATAATGAATCCCTCTCAAAGGCCAAGAAGAAGTCGCCAGTAGCGACTACATTGTCATTTGGCCCCCTATGTAAACAATGGACAAAGTGTACACCCCATGCCCTGAGTTGGTGTTTATTTATTTCTTTATTTACACGTCAGGCTCCGTAGGATCAAATTGAGGAGCAAATCTCAAAGGTCATGGAACGTGTCAGTAGATGAAATTACAACATAAAAGTAATAACAGATAAAAATCGTGTGTTTATGAATCCAAAACGGTCAAGCCCTAAGCTTAAGTAAACGCAATCAACAGTACACATAGGAATCACCCTTATTTTTCAAGGAACTCCTCAACAAAATACAAGGAGTGACCCAAGAGGAAACTCTTCAATTACGATTTGAACGCGCGTGGATTACTACTCAGATTTTTGAATTCTTGCGGTAGCTAATTGAAAATGGATGCAGCAGCATACTGCACACCTTTCTGCAGAAGAGTTACGGAAGATCGATCGAAATGCCGGTTGGATTTCTGACGAGTATTAACTGAGTGAAGGCTGGTTGTTCTTAGGAATAAACTGATGTTGTTAACAAAAGACGACACTAAAGTATATATATATATATATATATATATATATATATATATATATATATATATATATATATATATATATATAGGGAGAGAGAGAGAGAGGCCAAGGTGAGAATACCCAGACTAGTGAAAAGAGGTCGACAAGAGGTTCGCGAACTTACACCACTTACTGCCCGAAGCGCCCGTTTCCGAGTCAAAAATACGCTTTTAGAATGGCACCATACGACACAAGCGAATGAAAATACGCAAAGTAGACAAATTTTCTTGTCGAACGATCACTCACTTCAGATACCGCTCGAATAGTAAAAATGGCAGCAGTAAGCTCATCAGATTGCAAGAGCAGACCTCCTATCTTCTCCACAAAGAATAAGGGCTTTGCGGCCAAGAACGAATACCCATCAGTCCTTGTGCAAACTAAGTATTTGGAGGAATATATCTCTGCTCTACGTTCTTCCCACAGCGTAGCCAGTGACAACGTTTCATGGTCGTATCTCTCTACATTACGCAATGACTTCCCTTCCATAGAGTCGGCTGGGGCCATATGGCTTCTAGCAGGAGATAACTTCATCCACTTAATTTGCGGCTCATCCGCTATGCTGACACCCACTCCAAACAGGGGATCCCCCCCCCTCCTCCTCCTCCCCCCCCCCCTTCTCCGACCAGCTTCAGCAACGCCTACTTAGTAAGTAATCCATTGCTCGGGGTCCTCATGCTCCATTCACGATGGGCTCATAATCCTTGGCATACATACGTCAGGCAGCAACAGTGGGATCTCTGTGTGGTCAGGAGGCCACCGGTTTGCAGGTGGTTGATGACACCCCCCCCCCTCCCCCATTTCTGAATGGCTGCCGTGCTGGGTTTTGGGTTTATTACCTTATTAGAGGGAAGGGAGCAAAGACGGAAAAACACCAAGGTGGAGCATACACCGCATTTGGTGAGCTTCCCTACACTATCCGTAGTTACGGAGAATTCTCATAATTGGTGGAGGGTCAAACTCAATAATGGGGATCATGCGTTTATTCAACGAAAGTTTGTAGAAAACACCGGAAATGGAAACGAGCCCGAATTCATAAATAAGGTCCAAGCGGGGCCTGCAACAAGAAAACCACCTGATGGAGAGGCAGAGGGGGAAAGGCTCAGTGGAAGTATAACCTTGCAGCACCGAAAGGAAGTAATGCTGCAAAGGCTGTGTCCCCGTGGTAGCCAAGCACGTACTCACAAAAGAGTTGTGAGCCCCTGTGGCAAAAGCTTTCTGTACAGTATCGCAAAACCACGTTACAAAAGTAATATTCCACACTGAATAAATACTGCATTTATAGTGAGAACTTAGTTATAACCCACTTGAGGTTTAGGATACCTGTTGCTGAAATGGATTCCAGACCAAACGTGCTGTATAACGAGTACTAAGTCGGAGGCAGATCTACATTTAGGACATGAAATTACAAAACAAAAATAGGAGTCAGCACGCCTGCCGCACCAAACGAACAGCAGCCAAGAAGCTGAATGCCTTGTGTACAGCGAGTCGTGTAAACAGAACACGCAAAACTACATCCAAGTGTTCCGATGCGATGATCCGTGTTCTTAAATACCTTAGCATCTCAGAAGACATCGCTGCATTCTCGCACTAGCAAAGACGCATTGCTCCAGTCAACATTGTCAAAAGCTTTCTCTAAGTTTACAAATACTAGAGAAGTAGGTTCGCCTTTTCTTAATCTATCTTCTAAGATAAGTCGTAGGGTCAGTATTTCCTCACGTGTTCCAACATTCCTACGGAATCCAAACTGATCTTCCCCAAGGTCGGCTTCTACCAGTTTTTCCATTCATCTATAAAAAATTCGCATTAGTATTTTGCAGCCGTGACTTATTAAACTGATAGTCGGTAATTTTCACATCTGTCAACGCCTGCTTTCTTTGAGATTGGAATTATTATAGTCTTCTTGTAGTCTGAGAGTATTTCGCCTGTCTCTTCGACTTAGGTCTTTCAGTGCTCTGTCAAACTCTTCACGCAGTATCATATCTCCCATTTCTTCTCCATCTACATCCTCTTCCATTTCCATAATACTGTCCTCAAGTACGTCGCCCTTGTATAGACCCTCTACATACTCTTTCCACCTTTCTGCCTTGCCTTCTTTGCTTAGAATTGGGTTTCCATCTGAGCTCTTGATATCGATACTAGTGGTTCTCTTTTCTCCAAAGGTCTCTCTAATTTTCCTGTAGGCAGTATCTATCTTACTCCTAGTGAGACATGCCTCTACATCCTTACATTTGTCCTCTAGCCATCCCTGCTTAGCCATTTTGCACTTCCTGTCGATCTCATTTTTGAGACTTTGCATTCCTTTTGCCTGCTTCCTTTACTGCAATTTTATATTTTCTCCGTTTATCAATTAAATCCAATATATCTTCTGTTACCCAAGGATTTCTACGAGCCCTCGTCTTTTTACCTGCTTGATCCTCTGCTGCCTTCACTATTTCATCTCTCAAAGCTACCCATTCTTCTTATATTGTATTTCTCTCCCCCATTCGTGTCAATAGTTCTCTAATGCCCTCCCTGAAACTCTCTACAACCTCTGGTAATGTCAGTTTATCCAGGTGCCATCTCCTTAAATTCCCACCTTTTTGCAGTTTTAATCTGCAGTTCATAACCAACAGATTGTGGTCAGTCAATATCTGGCCCTCGAAATGTCTTAAAATTTAAATCCTGGTCCCTAAATCTGTCTTACCATTATATAATCTATCTGAAGCCTTGCAGTATCTCCAGGCCTCTTCCATGTATACAGCCTTCTTTCATGATTCTTGAACCAAGTGTTAGCTGTGATTAAGTTATGCTCTCTGCAAAATTCTACCAGGTGGCTTCCTCTTTCATTCCTTACTCCCATTCCATATTCACCTACTGCGTGTCCTTCTCTTCCTTTTCCTACTATTAAATTTTCATCTCCCTTCACTATCTGAATAATTTCTTTTATCTCATTATACCTTTCATCAATCTCTTCGTCATCTGCTGAGCTAGTTGGCATATAAACTTGTACTACTGTGGTAGGCATGGGCTTCGTATCTGTCTTGGCCACAATAATGCGTTCACTATGCTGTTTGTAGCATCTTACCCGCATTCCTATTTTCCTATTCATTATTAGACCTACTCCTGCATTACCCCTATTTGATTTTGTGTTTATAACCCTGTATTCACCTGACAGGAAGTTGTTTCTCCTGCCACGACCGATGGCCTAGCAGTCTGGTCCCTTCAATCCCACAAACCAACCTCCTGCCACCAAACTTCA
Organism: Schistocerca americana; assembly: GCF_021461395.2. Taxonomy (NCBI): domain Eukaryota; kingdom Metazoa; phylum Arthropoda; class Insecta; order Orthoptera; family Acrididae; genus Schistocerca; species Schistocerca americana. The sequence continues at coordinate 650,504,667 of NC_060130.1, read as the reverse complement.
CTAATTCCCTCTATATCGAACTTAAACCTATCCATTTTCCTTTTTAAATTTTCTAACCTACCTGCCCGATTAAGGGATCTGACATTCCACACTCCGATCCGTAAAACGCCAGTTTTCTTTCTCCTGATAACGTCCTCCTGAGTAGTCCCCGCCCGGAGATCCGAATGGAGGACTATTTTACCTCCGGAATATTTTACCCAAGAGGACGCCATCGTCATTGAACCATACAGTAAAGCTGCATGCCCTCGGGAAAAATTACGGCTGTAGTTTCCCCTTGCTTTCAGTCTTTCGCAGTACCAGCACAGTAAGGCGGTTTTGGTTAGTGTTACAAGGGCAGATCAGTCAGTGATCCAGAAAGTTGCCCCTGCAACTACTGAAAAGGCTGCTGCCCCTCTTCAGGAACCACACGTTTGTCTGGCCTCTCAACACATACCCCTCCGTTATGGTTGCACCTACGGTACGGTCATCTGTATCGCTGAGGCACGCAAGCCTCCCCACCAACGGCAAGGTCCATGGTTCATGAAATTATATTACTAGGTGGAAAACTGAATGATGATAGCTTTAGATTTAGGCAGCCATGTCATGTGGATTGTCTTCTTGGCACTCTGTACCACTCGGAGATGTAACCAAACAATAACCCGGCTTAAATTTTGGCCCAAATTCACGTAATTAATCTCTTATTAATGTTTGATATTAAAATGCGAACAAAAACGTAAATCTCGTGTCAAAAACTAGTGTTTCATTTCCTTTATTTGGAATACAGCATGATTCCATGTGCTGAAATTGTAGGTCACTCATCTTCATTCATGCAAGAACACATACACCTGCTGTAGGATACCAGGACAAGGTCGAACCCTGTGGTACTCATACAGAACATGTTGCCTTAGATTCTTTTCATTTAGAATATCTATTACGGTTGAATACATCTGTGCCCTCAAGTGACCTCCAAAGTAGTCACCACTTGCGTTTAATTTATGGACAGTCCATTAATTGCACAGGATCCTGTTCATTCATGTACTGATTTGATGTGTGATTCAAATGTGATGGTACACCTTCATGCACATAGCACATGACGTTACACAGATTCAGTGATAGAAGTGCAAGAAACTGTGGCTGATCATCGTCCAGAAAACGCCCGTAGAAATTTGCAGGTAGAAATTCTAGAAGTATCTGTAATCCGATCATAATTTCACCAACGAGGTCCAATCAAACGTTCACAGAAAGGTTTTGTTCGAAGAAGGTCCGTACATATTCGCTGTAGACGATGAAGACGCCGTTTGTAGTGAAGTACGCTTTGTCGTTGAACAGTTCAATGTCGTTCAAATTACGGGCTCTTCTGATTTGACACAGGTACTACTCGTGACAATTAAAGTGGACAAACTGGTCAGGGCTTAGAATTAATTGCACTGGATGGCAGTGAAACGCGTGCAAGCTGTCGTGCAGGAAATGGGCATTATTTTATATAGTGCCCTATAGTGCACTGGTCATTTTTTTGGTAAAAGGGCTACTGTCAAGATAGTCCCATTCAGTACACTGAATGGTTAGAGGTGTGTAGTCAACATCATAGTAGTTGCGCGTTTAAAACTTGTTTCAAGAAAATGCCTACGAACATTAATAGATGAAAGTAAACTTCAAGTTGGCACGCTTTGGGAAACTCAAGGACGTGCATTACACAACACTACACTTCACTTGACGTCCGTCAATTTCTCGTTATTCCACTCCACAATATAATTAATGGAGAGCTGTATTCTATGTAGACTAGAGACGCAACGTTAATGGATAGCCAGCCTTGAAACGATAACAAGAATTAACGAATTAGAGCACTTGCCTGTCAGTCTTCCAAGTCAGCTGCCTTAAGGTGTGTTCACAGAAAACTCAAAGCGCTGCGTCTAATGTCTCGAAGTCGAGAATGGCGTACGATGTGTGCATTTCATTTGTATGATTGCAGTATTATTACTAAGTTAACAAAATGAATACTGAGTGAAATATTACAGAGAAAAGTGATAATTGCGACATGACGAAGTGGAGAAGGCGAGACAAAGACTGTATTTTAGTGGCAGAACACTTAGAAAATTGGGGGACTGATGACCTTAGCTGTTTAGTCCCCCTTAAACATTCCAACCACCACCATCACCACCACCACCACCACCACCACCACCACCACCACCACTTAGAAAATTCAACAAATCATCTAAAGAGACTGTCAACACTTCACGTGCGGTATGGGATATTTACCAGATAGTACTGACGGAGGACATAGAAAAGTTCAAAGAGGGGCAGCTGGTTTAGTATTGTAACGAAATAGGGTAGAGTGACACGTATATAATAAACAAATTGGGGTGCTTTCATTAAAGCAAAGGTGTATTTCCTTGTGCCGAGATCATTTCACGAAGTTTCAATCAGCAACTATGTCCTCCAAATGTCAAAATTTTTTGTTGAGCACCAACTACAAAGGGAGAAATGAACATGGTAATAAAATAAGGCGAATCAGAGCGCGCACGGGAAGACGTATGTGTTCATTTTTTACGTGTGATTTCTGAGTATGGAACGATCGAGAAACAGTCCGAAAGTGGGTCTATGAACCCTCTGCCAAACACTTAATTGTGGATTGCAGAGCTGCCATGTAGATGTAGAAGTAGGCATTGTTGGTGCCAGCTTCCATGAACTAATCCCACCAAGCCTTACACAAAAGCAATGCAGCACTTGGTTTAAGACACTTTTCAGAAAAAAGCTTATCGAAGCAACTAAATTACCTTAGAATAAGCAAGAATCCAATTTTTCTTAAGTCAGCCACCCAGTTTCCCACAAATAACATTTTAACTCATATGCATAAATTTAAAAAATCCATACATTACGATAGATTACTTTTCTTAAACGTTGCCTGGATGTAATCTGATTATAGGCCCATATTCCTCAGATGACTACCGTACAAGGTGTTTCAAAGACTTCACGACAAGCATCTAGTGGTGAGAGATCAAGTAATGGGGAATAAGTTTTTTGGGGGTAAAATGTTGTTTGACATTTCCTGGCGACGCTAGCCATCGTTGTAACATTGGTCATCAGGGCGAAGGCACTCTGTGGCTTTCGTATGCAATGTGTGTTGCCTATCTTGCAATCATATGCTCCGCATGAAAGGTGGTAGGCCGAGAAAATCGAAGTTCCTGAATACCTTCTAAAATATGTTTCCTTACCTAGAGGCACTGATTCTCATGGTTTTGTTGTTGAGAATCATCATGTCAATTTATTGTGGTAGGTGGTATGTTGTACATCTCGTTAGTAGAACTTTCTGGGGCGGTAAAACCTCGTCGTCTCAAGGCTCGCAAATACTACAGCGAGCCTAGTGTCACAGGGAAGAGTCAGCGAACATTTAGTCTCTAACAAAAGTTGTTCCCAATATGTGAATTATCACATCTAGAGGTTTGTCGCAAAGGCTTTGTAACACCCCTTGTAATATCCGACAACCTGCCACCATTGTGGAGTGAAGTACCAACTGTTGTTCAACAAAACGTCAATCTCCACACAAAAAATATAGCAGTGGTTGTTTGCATTGTGCCGACGGATACCTGCTCAGCACGACACGACAACCGTATATCCAGACGACTGAAAAAGTCTCTCTAAGTTAAAAAAAATTTCAATGCAGGTTTCAGCATGTCCGATTGGACCGTTCCTTTGTAAGACAAAAAAGAATATGTAAATAACTAAATGAATAAATAAGTAAATGCGAAGCATCAAGAAAAAAGTTATGCAAAGGGGACAGAAATCGGTATATGTGATGTACACGTACGGAAAAACAAAAAAGATTGAATGATTTATCCAAGAGAAAGAGATTTACGAATTGAGCAAGTCGATAAAGTGTTGGTCGGCCCCTGGGACTTGGGGGTTATTCAGCTTGAAATTGATTGCCAGAGTTGTTGGATGTCCTCCTGAGGTATATCATCCCACATTCTACCCAACTGGCGCGTTAGATCGTCAAAATCTCGAGCTGATTGGATCGGCATGCATATAGTGCTCCAAACGTTCTCAATTGGGAAAATATTCGGTGATCTTACTGGCCAAGGTAGGGTTTGGGAGGCACGAAGACAAGCAATATAACCTCACGCCGTATGCGGTTGGGTGTTTTCCTGTTGAAATGTAAGTCCAGCACAGCTTGCCATTGAGGGGAAACAAAACAGGGCATAGAATATTGTCGACGTGGTGCTGTGATGAAAGGGTGCCGCAGATTACTACCAACAGGTCCTGCTATGAAAGGAAATAGCACCCTACGCCATCAGCCGAGGTTGTCGGGCCGTATGTCGGGTGACAACTACGCTGGTATCCCACAGCAGTCTGTATGCACTGGACATCAGGGCTCACTTGGAAGCAAGACACTGAAGACAATTCTACTCCTGACAGTGAGATTCCAGGTCGAAGACGTGTTTCATTTCTTTGTCTTAACGCAAGACTTCAGCTTGGACACCATTCGTAATGCTATGTCGATACCATACTGAGAAGCAGTTCCAAAGTCTGTGGGTCATATTTTCACAGAAGAAGACGCAGTTTACTTAGAAACGTACTAACACTTGTTCTCTGACTTGAGAAATATTAAGTTACTAAAACAGAACCGACTAAATATTCTTATTAAATTATTAAAAAGGAGGGTTAGAAATTAATTCCCATCGACAACGAGATCATTCGGGTAACAAGCTCGGAAGTAGTAAGATAAAGCCGCTACTGATGTATTTTCGTTTTGTGGGTTGCATACATTCAGGGGCTAGCATTCATTCAGGGACAAATCTATGTTTCTCCTACGTGGTTTATGACTATCTGAAAATAGCTGTGATTATGCTAATTGCTTTATCAACCCTTGGGGATAATTCTTCCTTACGAGAATCCTCCCACCCCTTGTCCTCCCACAGCCCTCAGGGATAAGGGACACTTTCTCTGTCACTTCTTCGCAATTCAGTTCTGAGCCTCTTTTCTCTCTTCTGGAATATCCTCCAGCGATCTCCATACCTTCCCCACTTCCCTCCTTCTCTCCCCCACCTAGAAAACGGCAGAAAAACACTCAACCTGTGCTCATCTCAGGACACGAAATTGAAATCAATGTCAACTGACATGGTAACCCCTAGGCTTCCTCCTTACCCCCATCTCCACCTCCTCTCCTTGAAACCCTGCGCCACTTTCTATATAAGAAAAATTGGTGGGATACAGGTCAATAGCGTTACCTCCGCTCTTACAATTTCACCTTACGTCCTATTGGTGGATACTGGTGCAATTAGGTCAAAATCCTTACTGTGTTGATTCCGCAGCCCATCAGTTCCCCAGAAATACTAGCTCACATTTGATTGATCACTGCAGCTGATTTGAATATTTGGCGGGAAACATCTCATCATGATTGACAGTGCAGAATATTGCAATCTGGGAGGGTGGGGGGGGATCTCGCTTAAAACAATCGCCACAACCCACATCTATCGAAAAAGAAAAATTTTCCAGTCACACTGTCCACGGACTACAGGTGTGCTGGGAACTACGCTGGCTTGAAAATTAGGTCTTCATGTGCACCACACTGTACCACATGTGCTGCACTCCCAGCAACCTTTTGAGTCCCAAGCACTGGACTGTGAGCCACTAGGACACCTGCAGAGGAATGTGTGATGCTTGATGTTGGCTTCCTTTGAAATTTGATGCCAGACTGACTTCTTATTTTCTTCCAAACACGCACGCTCCACACCACATCAGTGGAAGCAGCTGCTCTATGTACTCATCCCGGTATGCAGATACTGACTGAGCTAGTTCACAATACCACCAGCATAGAACGCTGGGAGAAGCCTCCACCCTCCTGTTCTCTCCCCCCTCCGACCTCGCCCCTCTGGTTACTTCCTGTCAGACAAAGCATCAGGTGGTGGCAACTCTTCGATATTCATACCTGGGCTCAAGTGGCTGCTTCCTGACCAGGAAGCACATGTCATGTGCCACCGGAAACCACGCCATTCACTCTTTTGTTCTGAACAAGGAAGCGGATACCTAGTAAATAGCCAGCCCTCCCCAAAATGCTGGACTATGGATGTCTCGGAAATAGTCCATTAGTGCTACCGCCACTCAATCAGATTGATTGGCTAATTAATTAAATCAATACAATCTATGTGGTACAGTTTTTCCTTGCTTCCTATTGGTACATATTAGGACCGAGATTTATGGCGGGAAATTCTGTGGCTATCCGGGTTCTGATACTGCAACTGCCTAGTTTCCCACCTCTACTCTTCCCCCTTCTGGATTTTCCTTTCTCTCTAATGGGGGACAGTGGCACAATTAGGACATTTTTCAGGAAATCCATTACGCTGGAGGTAGCTTAAAATGGTAGTGTGAATTTCAAATTTCAGCTCAGTTGTCCTTAAACAATTGGCAGGGACAGGCCAGGGATTTGACAGGTGTGTGCTCGCAATACCATTATTGGAAACAATAAAGTGATAACAATAAATTGATCAAACAGGAATTTGACTTTGTGATTGGAAGCGGTGCTGTATAAAATGATAGTTATTTATGATATCGGAGAAAATTTATGCCATCACGGTTGTGTGATTCCCGACGGCTACAGGGCTGCTGTGTGTATTTTTTAAAGCACTGTCGAATTACCATGTTGGTTCTCTCTTGTAAAGCAGAAAGGAGGAGGGGAAAGGGACTACTGCGTAACAACAGTAACTCACCTTTATTTAATCATATACCACTCCACCTTCCAGCTGCAAGACGGAGTCCACTGGGGTGTACTAAGAAGCCCTCATCGCCACACACTGCAGACATCGTCACGTGGACGGGACACTTTATAAAATGGTTCAAGTGGCTCTAAGCACTATGGGGTCTTAACATTTGAGGTCATCAGTCCCCTAGAACTTCGAACTACTTAAACCTAACTAACCTAAGGACATCACACACATCCATGCCCGAGGCAGGATTCGAACCTGCGACCGTAGCAGCAGCGCGGTTCCGGACTGAAGCGCCTAGAACCGCTCTGTCGCAGCGGCCGTCTATACTTTATAAACACTCACACTTAAACCATGACCCGTTCAATAGTAGTTGCCATGGTTAGATGTTGGAGAGCGTGAAAACTTCCATAGGCCACCGCCGCCACTCGTCTTTGCGTCCCAAAGCTCCTGGCATCCTGTATTTGATGTAAAGAGGCAGGAAAGACTACCGCCGTGACCGCCAAACCGTCAGCCGATCAATTTACATGGGGGAATAACCATCCAGCGCGAACACTCGCCATATTGATCCTACTCACAAAACTCAGATGATGGCAAGGGCTGCTCAATACATACAGAGTATTAGTTCGTTATTCACCTGTATAGAGGAACTCATGGATAGGTCAACTGCAACCTCTTACACTACCTGTCTGGTTCGGGAGGCTCTGCAGCAGATCGCGCCTTAAGGCGGACCATGCACGCTGACGCAAAGTGTAGCTGTTCTTGGAATCCTGCCACATATTTATTTGTGTAATTACAATGAAATATTCCGACCATAGCGACAATCTGGTGAAATTCGAGAGTGATCAAAGTATCGGGAGTACCTCCTCATGACAACAGTGACTCTGGAAATATAAATTTTCAACATAAACCTATATCCTCGTTGTGAATATACATAATTCTCCACATCAAATCTTTCATACCCCTTACGGCTATCGATGCACTGAATTCGCAGTTTTCGACATAAAAATCGGAGACTCTATCTTACCCCTACGACCCGACGTAGACCCACTCACCTCACCTCACTTCACTTTCTTTGCACATGTCGGAACACTGACCATAGTAACATTACACTCCAACACATACACATTTCAGACAAACAGTGCAGTTACTATTCATCTGTGTATAGCCTCCGAAAGAACTATAGTATGTCCACACTAATACTGTCTAGGTGTCTCGATTCTCCAAAGTTGTAGGACATGATTTGGCGGTTAGCTCTTCCAGTCAATCAGATCTGAGAACAGACTGCAGGTATTTTCAATCAGCGTTCCTGGAAGGCGCTGCATCCCGCCAAGACTCTCTGAAACAAGTGTTGTAAAGCACAAACGTCTGGCAATATGCGATAATCAACAAGTGTTCCGCGGATATAAGTGTTGGAAAGACCTCACTGATATGGGTCTGTGCACTGTTATAAATATTACAGTCGATAACGCGCCAAAGAAGTTTGTACGCTATAGCAGATACAATTGAACGCTAGCATTGGTATATTGTGCAGGTGTACGGGATCAATCTATCACCCTTTATGGTGGGATATACTCATCAATGCGTTGAAGTCACAACTCCCCAAATCAAGCCTACTCTTCGCCTTCGGCAACACACATGTAATTTTTTACAGGCACAATAGTCTGATCGCTTCCCACACATGTCTGGTGATTTGTCGGAACACTAACCGCAGTAGCTTTACGTTTCAACAGCAAGTAGCGTGATATCATTTATAAGCGTATAGCGTCCGAAAAATTACTATATTTCCGCGCTTCACACCAGCTGAGTGTCGTTCCGTGCGACCTGCCATAGCTTTCCAGCAGCAAAATCCTCCAGCCATATCGTCATTATCGCATATCTGTCGAGGAATAAGTGGCGTAATTACAAAAAAAAAAAGCCACAGCCTCTTTTATTTATGTTACATACGTTGTTGCACGATAGTCATCGAATGCCAGAGCAGGAAGAACTGACAGATTTAATTTAGAAAGAGTGACTTACCTGACTCCAGCTAACTTCTACGAAAACATCACCTCAGTCCCAAGACGTCTCATCCCACGAGAATGTGGGGCGGCGGGTTGATAATAATAAATCATAAGCAATAGGAAATATTAGAATATTGTTCGCGGTGTTTTACTAGAGACTGGAAACTATATTTATGGTCAGCCAGAAAGCGATGGAGAACATACTGACCATAGTTTCCAGTCTGAAAGTTCACATTCTTGTCCAGCCCACTGAAGCAAATGTTTCTACTCTCTATTGTCCGCCCCAGGTAGCTGAGTGGTCAGCGCGACAGAATGTCAATCCTAAGGGCCCTGGTTCGATTACCGGCTGAGTCAGAGATTTTCTCCGCTCAGGGACTGGGTGTTGTGTTGTCCTAATTATCATCATTTCATCCCTATCGACGCGCATGTCACCGAAATTGCGTCAAATCGAGACTTGCACCCGGCGAACGGTCTACTCGACGGGAGACCCTAGTCACACGACTCTCTATGTACTCAGCGGGGTCAGGAACTATGATTATAAATGAAGATTTTGAGTTTTAATTGATAGCTGTATTTATCAAATACAGCTATCAATTAATTTTCGCATGCACAGCATCGTAATACTCATGATGTTAGTACTTACAATAAATCTCTTTAATCTGAAAAGCACTATGAGCTGTTCAGAGGCGACCTCTACGGTACATTCCCATTAAATGGTCTTCCGCCCTGACTGCTGATAATCAAAATAATTACTCGCAATAAAGGTGGAAAATAGTCACCACTTGCCATGAGGATTTTGTTACCATTACGGGCGGCACACTAACAGTTACTTCCGCAAAATCTAGGCGATCGAGGACGGTGTACAGTCCTCTCAATTTCACTTCCTATTTCTACCGAAAACATGAGTTAAGTTGCTGTCTGGCTGTGACGTCATCCGAGGCACTGCGTACTCTGGCGATTGACTGACGTGTATCGTACGATAGAGTGCGAAGTGGAGTCTTTTCAAAAATCCAAACGACCCAGGACGGTGTACAGTCCGCGCTAGTTAACTTTTTTTTAATTACTGAAAATATGCGTTTAGTAACAGCCAATCTGTCACGTCATCCGAGGCAGCGCATACCCTGACGTTTGACTGACGCGGATTGTTCAGTGGAGTGCGGAGTGAAGTCAAGTCACCGTTTTTTTTTTTCTTTATTATTTGAATACCTTTATTATAAAGGTAGGCCGGCAGCGGCCTATGTATGCCGCTTTTCGGCCACAGTGAACACATACAGGAAACAGTAACACAGAAAAACAAACATGGTGGACAAAAACGGGAAACTGACATAGTAAAATAAATGAAGCCGTTCACAGGAGCACTGTTTGAATAAAAAACGTTCATCACGAAACATAACAGGGAAGAATGAGTTTACACACGTGAACGGAAGAGCACAAATGGAGAAGCACTGACGTGAAGACACACACGAGCACTGGTGACGATCTCTGGCGCATGAAGACACACTGTTCACACACAAAGCCTGGGCCTTCCAAAGGGAAGAGGTGCGGGTAGGAGGAAGAGAGGGGGGGTCTTGATGCCAGTGGAAAAGGAGAAGGGAGGGGAGGGGATAGGGTAGGGGGGTTGTGGAAATCCGGGAGGGAGGGAGGGAGGGGAGGGAGGGAGGGAGGGAGGAAGAGAGGAAGAGAAGAGAGCGAGAAGGGAGGGAGGGTGCCCTGGAGGAAAAACACAGGGGGAGGAAGGGGAGGATCAAAGTTGGTAGGAGGCGTAGATGGAGGGGAGGAGGACGTCATCATGGAGGGGGAGTTGGCGGAAGCCACCTTGGGCAAGGGTATAGAGGGTGGAGAGATGGAGAGTGGGTAGGATGTGGGAGTACAGGCATGGCATCCGACAGGGGTGGGAAAGGATGGGAGAGACAAGTGCGTGAGGGGGATCAAGTTTGTGGGAGATGTAAAGGATCCATAGCCGTTTCGGGAAAAGGAGGTGGTGTGGGAACGGAATTAAGTCATACAGGATCCGCCTGGGGGAGGGGAGGTGGATACGATAGGTGAGGCGGGGCGCATGGCATTCCAGGATTTGAAGGGATTTATAGAAGGTAGGAGGGGCGGCGATCCAGGCGGTATGGACATAGCAGAGGATAGGGCAGATGAGGGATTTATAGGTGTGGAGGGCGTTAGAGGGGTCTAGATCCTATGTGCGGCCAGAAAGGAGCTTGAGGAGGTGGAGTCAGGAGCGTTGTGAGGGTATCCCGGTAGGCATTCCAGTTGGCACAGGGAAGTCACTGCCTCTCCATCCGTATTTATATACGGGCGCAGAGGACGGCCAAGGGAACACCTACTGTCATCCGCTCTGTGCCACCGGTAATACGCCGGCCGGTGTGGCCAAGCGGTTAAAGGCGCTACAGTCTGGAACCGCGGGGCCGCTACGGTCGCAGGTTCGAATCCTGCCTCGGGCATGGATGTGTGTGATGTCCTTAGGTTAGTTAGGTTTAAGTAGTTCTGAGTTCTAGGGGACTGATGACCTTAGAAGTTAAGTCGCATAGTGCTCAGAGCCATTTGAACCATTAGCTGCAAGAGAAACACAAAAATTTTCACTTTTAAGTACTCCCTTATTTAATCACAATCGTGGGCACAAATGTGAACGTCCTTATGACACTTTCACTAAATCATTAGAAATAGGGGTGAGATTTCACTTCCCCGTTATATTTTATTACAAAAAGTAAAAGGGGGATTCACTGTAGATCGTGTCGTCCACGCTTCCTTCCTTGTAGGCTGCCTTTCACGAAGTCTCCATGTTCCCGAGAAAAAGATAACACAGTCAAAGTTTCTGTTTTCAACTTACATCTAAGGGAGGCCAAAACACATTTTATATTATATTTTCCTGCAATAGTTCCAATAAATGAGAAGTTACAAGGAAGGTTTCCTTTTATCTTTTTTTATTTAGGAAATTATCAACTTTTTTCTTTCTTAAAATGTTTGTTGGCAATACGTTACATCATAAAACAGTAAGGTTTCACTGCATTATTAAGCGTGAATCACAAACAAAGTTAACCATGAGTGTGAGTGTCACGTCATCATACACTGATGTGATAGATAGTGGCTATTCGTGTATTCCCATCCACACTATGTCCTTCCGGTGTGGCTGGAATGATCCATGGTTAAATAAGTGACATGTATGTTGGAGTTCATAGTGACCTTGACCATGCAGTTAGAAACCGTCGGAGCACTTCCATTACTCAGAGCTACAACAACAAAGAGAGTAGTGGAATGGAATGACTGCCCTCATTCATAAGCATTTTTGTCGTATTTTTCCTCCGTTCACAATTTTAGCCGGTTTTTCCATAATTTCAAAGCATTTTACCCAATTACTCTAGTTTAAAACCACTACTCTCGACAGCTTCTTACGTCAACAAAACGTATCATGGTTTCGATCTCGATATGCTATCCACCAATGACATTGCAGCTGGATTAAAAATGGTTCAAATGGCTCTGAGCACTATGGGACTTAACATCTTAGATCATCAGTCCCCTAGAACTTAGAACTACTTAAACCTAACTAACCTAAGGACATCACACACAGCCATGCCCGAGGCAGGATTCGAACCTACGACCGTAGCAGTCCCGCGGTTCCGGACTGCAGCGCCTAGAACCGCACGACCACCGCGGCCGGCGAAGCTGGATTATCAATTTCTACACCACTTCCATTACTTTTCGAGTGGACGTATCGTGCATCCTGTTACTGCGTACATAACATGACACAAATACTATTTCGTACTGTGGAAAATAGCAGCAAAGAGGAGGTACAAATACTACGTTCCTTAGAAGAAACACTTTATTAAATCGGTAATAGTTTATTACTTGTAGTCGAATTAAGTCGGGTGATGCTGAAGGAATTAGATTAGGAAATGAGACACTTAAAGTAGTAAAGGAGTTTTGCTATTTGGGGAGCAATATAACTGATGATGGTCGAAGTAGAGAGGATATAAAATGTAGACTGGCAATGGCAAGGAAAGCGTTTCTGAAGAAGAGAAATTTGTTACCGTCGAGTATAGATTTAAGCGTCAGGAAGTAGTTTCTGAAAGTATTTGTATGGAGTGTAGCCATATATGGAAGTGAAACATGGACGATAAATAGTTTGGACAAGAAGAGAATACAAGCTTTCGAAATGTGGTGCTACAGAAGAATGCTGAAGATTCGATGGGTAGATCACGTAACTAAAGAGGAGGTATTGAATAGAATTGGGGAGAAGTTTGTGGCACAACTTGACAAGAAGAAGGGACCGGTTGGTAGAACATGTTCTGAGACATCAAAGGATCACAAATTTAGCACTGGAAGGCAGCGAGGAGGGTAAAAATCTAAGGGGGAGACCAAGAGATGAATACACTAAGAAGATTCAGAAGGATGTAGGTTACAGTAAGTACTGAGAGATGAAGAAGCTTGCACAGGATAGAGTAGTATGGGGAGCTGCATCAAACCAGTCTCAGGACTGAAGACAACAACAACATCAGCAACAACAGTTAATTACTATTGACCATCTCCCACTGTATGAATGGGAGTCACAAAATATTCTCGCATTCGTTGGATAAAGTCAGAGATTAAAATATTTCACCAACACTTTTGGTGATTACCACCCCAACAAACCAATCATTTCCATAACAGCACTCTGTCCTGTATTTCGAAACGAGTTACCCCTTTGCTGAACCCATCGGCTAGGGATCCTGAGCAAAACTGTAGATGGTCTGTACCTACATAGCTCTAAATAAAGGAAGAATGGTACTGTTTGTACATAACGGAACTCCTGACGGAAAGAGTTTGAAATATTTCACATAAATCACTAGTGTGTTATTAATTCTGTAGTTTTGTTGAAGTGTTTGGATTCCATACTAAGAAGGTACTGGAAATAGAGAAATGATCATAGAACATAAACACTCACTCCTAAGGCCACACGGTTCCACATTTAAACATGCTATAAAGTTAAAGCGGTGTGGTTTCCGATATATTAATCGCATGGAATGCAACACTGTCAGTACTCCAATGCAAATATATATTTACAACACCTGACGTATATTCACCCTGCAAGTTTCCTATGATACGCACTATGCTGAGAACTTTTAAGATGATAAAACAACTGCCCTCTACACCAAGGAACAAAAAAAGGTATATTCTTTGTGATACATGCACAGTATAGCTCTCCGAAGATGTAAAGCGCCCACTATTCACATCCGATTACGGTTCTGAAATCATGCTATGCTTGCATCAGTCCTATAAAATGATCGGCAGCAACGAAAAATGCATGAAACAACGATATCTTAACAGGAAATTGACAAATGCATTGCAGCGGTGTTTGATATTTGAAATTAACGCCATGCTGCTCTAATTCCACAAACAGAACACAATCTTTTCCACACACAACATCTGTCAAGAAAATGTATACAAAGGATATGTAGTACCTCACAAACCCCTGCTACTGACTTACGACATCCCAAGAGCAGAATACCTAGCTGGACTCTTCTAATTTACTCTTTCTAAATTAAGTCTGTCAGTTCTTCCTGGTGTGGCTTACGGCGACTATCGTACAACAACGTACGTAACATAAATAAAAGAAGGTGTGGAACATTTTTGTAATTACGCCTCTTATTACTCGACAAATATGCGATGACGATGATATGGTTGGAGTAGTTTGCTGCCGGGTAGCTATGGTAGGCCGTCCAAAACGACACTCAGCTGGTGTGAAGTGCGGACATACCATAATTTTTCTGGCTCTATGCGCATATAACAAATGATATTAAACTACTTGTCGGGAATGTTACCTGTTGGAACGTAAAGCTTCTGCGGTTAGAGTTCCGACAAATCACAAGACGTGTATGGTAAGTGATCAGACTATTATTCCTTTAAGTAAGTACGTATGTGTTGCTGTGGGGAAGAGTAGGCTTGATTTGGGAATTGTGATTTCAACGGATTGATGAGAATATCCGACCATAAGGGGTGACAGATTCATCTCGTACGGCTGCACAATATACCAGTGCAAGTGTATAACAGGATCCGCTATAGTCTACGGACACGGCAGGCAATATGGCAGTAACATCATGGATTAGACGACGTTCTGCATAGAATATACTCTTACCGACTCCCCTAAGCGGATACTCAAACGTTCTTTGTGGCACTGTCGACTGTGGACTTAATTACAGTACATCAAAACATATAAGTTAATGTATTCCCCACACTTTCATCCGATGGAGCGCTGTTGATTATTACATAGTGCCTGACCCTTAAGTTTTACAATACATCTTTGAGAGAGTCTTGGCGGAATTCAGCGCTTTCCGGGAGCGCTGATTGATAATACCTGCAGTCTGTTCTCGAATTTGATGGGCTCGAAGACCTAAAATAACATACTAAAATTTATGTGAATCGAGACACCTAGCCAGTGTGAATGTGAACATACCATAATTTTTTGGGCCAGCATTTTGGGGAGGGCTGGGTATTTACTAGGTGCTTTGTTTAGGACAAAAGAGAGAGAGAGAGAGAGAGAGAGAGAGAGAGAGAGAGAGAGAGAGAGAGAAAAAAAATGTGTTTTCACAGGAACTTCCCAGGTATGAATATCAAAGAGTTGCCTCCACACTATGTTGCGTCCAACAGGAAGTAACCGGGGGGTGAGGGGGAGGGGAGGAGGGGATTTGGAGGGAGGTGCAGTGGGTGGGTTGCTTTTCCCAGCATTCTCTGCTGGTGGTATTGTCAACTAGCTTAGTCAGTACCTGCAAGGCATGGTGATCACGTAGAGCAGCTGAAGGGTTGTGGGATTGATGCAGTAAGGATTTTGACCTAACTGCACCAGTGTTCACCAATAGCATGTGAGCTGACATCATAAGAACAGAGGTATGGAAATTGTGCTGTTTCCCCCTAATTTGTTTTTGTATCAAACATAGTGCAGGGATTCTGGGAGGGGAGGTAGAGGTTCTTGTGTCAATTGACACTGATTTCAGTTTCATGTAGTGAGAAATCTCCTCTCCAGCAGCTCAGTTTGTAACATCGTCATCGATTCACCCTGTATATCTCCGCGCAACTATGTATTCGTCTATCGCAACAAAACCCATTTGCCAGAAAATGTGAAAAAGAGTCTTTCAGGAATGACTAACTCATTTCTTCGATTTGCTGTACCTGATGATGCGAGAATGAATGAGAGATTTTCACAGTAAAGGTCGATCTTTCCTACCATTAGGTCATAATTGTTAATAATCTCTTTTTCAGACAAGCTGAAACTTAATTCTGAACTCTTTATTTGATTTACCCAAACTATTCGCGTCAGTTTTTATCTCGTATTTGTTTCTTTTGTGGATCCAATCGTCATCTTCAGTAAAATACAGAAACTCAGCAACTGATTCTGCGACTTCATTACTAAATTATGACTGTAATCACGGGGGAACAGCGACATCAATGGACACAGCGAGTGAACGGGAAGACAGACTGCGGCCAGTGCCGTTGTGTGAGCAGTACTACATCCATTCTGACCCGTGTACGTTGACTTAAACGTTTCTCCTTGTTTACTACGGATCTGTTGAGACATGAGCTCCACTAAAAAAAAATTCAAATGGCTCTGAGCACTATGGGACTCAACATCTGAGGTCATCAGTCCCCTAGAACTAAGAACTACTTAAACCTAACTAACCTAAGGACATCACACATCCATGCCCGAGGCAGGATTCGACCCTGCGACCGTAGCGGTCGCGCGGTTCCAGACTGTAGCGTTTGGAACCACTCGGCCACCCCAGCCGGCAAGCTCCACTCAGTTTGATTTTTGAACCACAAGAACAACTTATTATTAACGCTTCGTATTTAAATACAGAGGATGTCCCAAACCTTCAGGGTCCAAATTATGCAGGTAGCAGTGAATCTTAAACTGCGGTCTTTGAGATAAGGAAATGATGGTCAGAAATGGATATTTAGTTTTTTATTGACATAAACAACTTTCTTCATATAGAAAAACTTAAGCAAATCGAAGGAAGAGAACTTCTCAGTCAAGATCACATTTGTACAACCATTATTTAAGGTGACTGGTTTCGGTAAAACAGAGTTTACTTCATTTAATCTCGGTAAAAGTTCACATAAGTGCCAACTAGAACTATAAATGTACACCGTATCTTAATTAGCATGTCAGTTGATGTAAGAAGCACTGGCATGTCAAAGTTGAAAGCAGTATTTACAATATCTTTCGCCAACTGTATCCGTCACATGTTACAAGACACAGAGTACATAACGGGTACAAGAGCGCTGTAGCGAAAACTTTTCCATCCCATTAGAATGAGCACCAGTGACGTCTCAGAACGTAGCGCCGCTATATAACGACGGCAGCAAGTATCTCGCGACAGTCAGCGGATGACAATGGCCCAGGAGCACTAGTCAAAAAGCATGTGAATTTTAAACCACTTGGCGCGGCTGGAAGCCCCAGAGAAATCGGTATATGGGGTTCAGCGGCTCTTGTATCAGTGATGTACTCTGTGGCTTGTAATATGAGACGTATGCAATTGGCGAAACATATTGGAAATACTGGGTTTAACTCTAACACGCTAATGCATCCTCCGTCAACTACCCAGCTAATTAAGATGTGGTGTACATTTATAGCTCCAATCGTGTGGTGAGATCAGATGATGGTAATTCTGTTTTACCGAAACTGAACATTCGTAAATAATGGTTTTAAAAATGTGATCTTGTCTGCGAAGTTGTATTCCTTGAATTTGAATATTTGCACATGGCCCCTTACCATTCAGTATGTGCAAGTTAATCAATAACTTAAGGTCTTAGCAACTGTTGAAGGCGGCGACTGCCTGTCTTAGTACATGGATTAGAGCATAATCCAGCGATATAACTACCCTGAGGCGGAGCTCATGCGGCAGCATTGCTAGCCAGTTTAACGAACGATATAATGATAACACACTGGTCTCGTATTCGGGAGAGGGTGGTTCAAATACCCGCCAGCTCATCTAGATTTAGGTTTTCGTGATTTATCTAAATCGTTTAATGTAAACGCCGGGATAGATCCTTTCTACATCTATATACGTATTACACAAATCACTATACTGTGTATGGTGGAGAGTTCTTTGCACCACTGGTAGTTATTTCCTTTCTTGTTATACTCACAAATAAATCGCGGCAGTAACAACCGTCTAAATGCTTCCATACTAGGCCTAATTTCTCTTACCTCGTCCCCGCGGTCTTTACGCGAGATGTGCGTTCATAGCGGTAGAATAGTTTTGCAGTCCGTCGCAAATGGCGGTCCTCTAGACTTTCTCAATAGTCTCCTACCCTGTAGGAATTCACATTTGTGTTCACGGGGCATTTCCGTGATACTCGCATGTCGATCGGACCCACTGGTGGCAATTCCAGCAAGCGGCTTCCGAAATGTTTCGATGTCTTCCTTTATTTCCCCCCGGTTGGGATATCAAACACGCGTTCACCTTAGCTACAACCGACCTTATGTGCTCGTTCCATTTCGTGTCACTCTGTAACGTCCCGCCAAAATGTTTAATTGATGTGACTGTGTGGAGCAGCACACTAATAATACTCTATCTGAGCATTCCAGGACTGTTTTTCTTACTCACCTCCATTAAATTACGTTTTCCACATTTAGAGCAAGCTGCCATTCACCCAAGAAATTGAAATTATTTCCAAGTCAACCTGTATCCCGCTACAGCCATTCAACTACACTCCTGGAAATGGAAAAAAGAACACATTGACACCGGTGTGTCAGACCCACCATACTTGCTCCGGACACTGCGAGAGGGCTGTACAAGCAATGATCACACGCACGGCACAGCGGACACACCAGGAACCGCGGTGTTGGCCGTCGAATGGCGCTAGCTGTGCAGCATTTGCGCACCGCCGCCGTCAGTGTCAGCCAGTTTGCCGTGGCATACGGAGCTCCATCGCAGTCTTTAACACTGGTAGCATGCCGCGACAGCGTGGACGTGAACCGTATGTGCAGTTGACGGACTTTGAGCGAGGGCGTATAGTGGGCATGCGGGAGGCCGGGTGGACGTACCGCCGAAATGCTCAACACGTGGGGCGTGAGGTCTCCACAGTACATCGCCAGTGGTCGGCGGAAGGTGCACGTGCCCGTCGACCAGGGACCGGACCGCAGCGACGCACGGATGCACGCCAAGACCGTAGGATCCTACGCAGTGCCGTAGGGGACCGCACCGCCACTTCCCAGCAAATTAGGGACACTGTTGCTCCTGGGGTATCGGCGAGGACCATTCTCAACCGTCTCCATGAAGCTGGGCTACGGTCCCGCACATCCTTAGGCCGTCTTCCGCTCACGCTCCAACATCGTGCAGCCCGCCTCCAGTGGTGTCGCGACAGGCGTGAATGGAGGGATGAATGGAGACGTGTCGTCTTCAGCGATGAGAGTCGCTTCTGCCTTGGTGCCAATGATGGTCGTATGCGTGTTTGGCGCCGTGCAGGTGAGCGCCACAATCAGGACTGCATACGACCGAGGCACACAGGGCCAACACCCGGCATCATGGTGTGGGGAGCGATCTCCTACACTGGCCGTACACCACTGGTGATCGTCGAGGGGACACTGAATAGTGCACGGTACATCCAAACCGTCATCGAACCCATCGTTCTACCATTCCTAGACCGGAAAGGGAACTTGCTGTTCCAACAGGACAATGCACGTCCGCACGTATCCCGTGCCACCCAACGTGCTCTAGAAGGTGTAAGTCAACTACCCTGGCCAGCAAGATCTCCGGATCTGTCCCCCATTGAGCATGTTTGGGAGTGGATGAAAGCGTCGTCTCACGCGGTCTGCACGTCCAGCACGAACGCTGGTCCAACTGAGGCGCCAGGTGGAAATGGCATGGCAAGCCGTTCCACAGGACTACATCCAGCATCTCTACGATCGTCTCCATGGGAGAATAGCAGCCTGCATTGCTGCGAAAGGTGGATATACACTGTACTAGTGCCGACATTGTGCATGCTCTGTTGCCTGTGTCTATGTGCCTGTGGTTCTGTCAGTGTGATCATGTGATGTATCTGACCCCAGGAATGTGCCAATAAAGTTTCCCCTTCCTGGGACAATGAATTCACGGTGTTCTTATTTCAATTTCCAGGAGTGTATAAGAAATCCAGGCAGAGGAGAGACACTCTGCTGAAGTTGATAAAACCATGGCATTATAAAACCACAAAATTGTATGAAAGTTTGATTGACTGCCCCCTTTCTGCACATCAGACCCACATCATGATGATGATGATATGCACGTTGGAGGGAGGCGCGAAACACGTGAAATTTAATACAGTGCCGTGAACAGTCCCGATGATTTCCCGTCGCGGTTTTCTAACACAAAAAACGAGAAAATGGTGATATTTACGGAAGAGCTCGAACTATAACTAGCTCTGACGAATTTCTTGAGAAACTGTGTAGGTATCTACTCATAAGGTTGTTATGTTACTGTTAAGCAGGTGTAGGACACACATGAAGATACATAGAGAAATGCACGTTTGAAAGTAGCTGCAGATGCTGGGCAATCCTGCAGGTGCGCTGCTGTATTCGACCACCTACGCCACCTATGCAGTGTCCTCAATAGGTGGCAAGCGTTCTGTGTAATTGCGGGTGCGTTGTATTGGAGCTACCTGGGCTGACTGTTGGTGCCTGCATGGTGGGTGCTGCTGTATCCAAGGGAACCGAAGTGTTTGATGTTTCAAGAGGTAACGTATCGAAGATTTGTACTGCATACAGGAAAAGCGCAAAAACATCATCCGTTATGTCACAATGTGGACGAAAGTATCTGTTAAGTTATCGTAAAAGACCGTCATTTAGGAGGATTGTGAGGAGAAATCGGAGGACAACAGCTGCAAAGGCCGCTGTGGAACTGAATCTCGCACTCGCGAACAGTGTCAGCACTTAAAACAAAAAGAAAAAAACAAAAAAAAAAGCTAAGGGCGAGCTGGAATTGTCAAACAACTCGTTATGTATGTAAACGCCCGTAAACATGGTGACGAAACCTTAAAACCGGTACTGTGGATCATCGAAGAAACTCATTTCAACATCTACATAAATACTCCACAAGCCACCGTTTGCTACGCTCCTTTAAGGTACCCTTTATCACTGTTGTGCTCTCCTACTCCACCAGCAAACACAACAAGGGAAAACAACTATCTGTATGCCTTCCTACGAGCCCTAATCCTTGTTATATTATCTTCGTTGTCCTTACGCGAAATGTACGTCGGTGGCAGTAGAAAAGTTTTGAAGTCAGCTTCAAATGCTAGTTATCTGAATTTTCTCATTAGTCTTCTGCGGGAAGAACGTCGATTTCCGTCTAGGAATTGAAATCTGATATCACGAAACATTTGTGATATCTGCGTGTTGATCGAACCTACAGGTGAAAAATCTAAATGTCCGCTTCTGAATTGCTTCGATATCTTCCTTTTATTCGACCTGTTGGGGATCCCAAACATTGGAGGAGTCTGCCCCAAAATGCGTCGCACTGGTGTTCTATAAGTGGCCTCGTTTACAGATGAACCACGCTTTCCTAAAAGTCGCCTTCTTTACTACAATCCTTGCGTGCTCTTTCCATTTCATACCGCTTTGCAGTGTTCCATCTAGATACTTCATCAGCGTGTCAAGGAAGCACACTGCTAATGCTGTATCTTTGTATGCCGTATGCTTGTCTCTGATGAGGCTATCGTCAGGAGTGCCCTAGAAAACTGTGGTAGGACCGCTATTATTCTCTACTGACACTGCATAGAACAATTAAAGGATCACTTTTTCGAAACACCGTAATTGTCTCCCATTGCCACCGATAAGTTTCAAAAATGGCTCAAAGGTACCTACAACCTTCATCTGTAACGGTGCAAAAGCGTGGCGTCCTCCGAGGTCACACTCGGGCTCGACGACGTTACAAGAAGTAGGGTGTCGTCAAATGTGAGAAAAGTTCAGAGCTCAGATGTTTATGTGAGGTGAAAGATGGGTTAATGATGTCACACTGGCACGATATTTCTCTACAGTTATACCAAACGCCATCGTGAACGTGTCACACAATGGGAAGGTCGTCACACCCTAACTCACATTCCACGCCTTCTTTTGACACATCTGCGATGGAGGTCAAAACAGCGATTCCCAAGTTTTAAACCGTGCAGTTTTCTTACTGGTGGCCGAGAAAAACATTTCGAGACACCGGCTCTCACAATCGAAAAGGGAAGGCATCAGAATGTGGTATAAAGTGTGACAATAAAACCGGCCCTTCCCTTGGGGCGTTGGTTGCTACACATTTCCCAGCCGAAAATGATAGTTCGCAATGCGATGAGCAACAGTGTGTCGTTCTCGAGAACGATCGGCACAGCTGACACTGACCCTTGGGGCTACAGCTCCACTCAGCGTGGTCTAACACCTTTGGAGTGTAGCGTGACGGCAGCTGTTGACTGGTATGCAGGGTGAAACCACTAGCTATCTTTCAAACCCATTCGACGTAATTTGAACGAGATCTGAAACGGTGAAGGGTGTTTATGGTTTCTCAGCCCTCCTTTTCTGCCACTCCGTGGCGTGCTCACGGGAGAGGGGATGGGTGTAACGCTGTTACAAATGTGCATAAAAGTGCAAAGGGTACCTCTAAGACCCACTCAGTTCGCAACAACAACGATGCCTCCAGAGTACCTTCGTTGTGACTTCAAAAATGTAGTTGTACAGGGAGTTTGACACACATTCATCTGAGTGGCACTCCGCTGCCGCTTTAGTGCCTGAGGGCAGCTAACCCCTTCTTAAGGTTTTATATCACCGCGCATGTGTCGATGTTGCATTCCTTCGTGATCACGCCACATGAATGCGTCACAAAGGAGTGCTGAAAAACCATAAACACGCTTTGCTGCTTCGGATCACGTTCAAATTTCGTCGAAGGTTTTAAATGGTCCCTCTTTGCTCGACCATCCGTAAGAAAACTGCATGATTTAAACGCTGGAAGTAACCGTTCTGACCTCCATCGCAGAGGTGTCAAAAGAAGAGGTGAAATGTGGGTAAGACGGAGTATGACGACCTACACATTATGTGTCATGTCCACGATAACGTTCAGCATTATTGTGGACAAATGTCGTGCCAAGGGCATCATTAATCCACCTTAAACCTCACGCGCACTTCTGAGCTCCGATCTTTTTTTCGCACGTGTTCACGCTTTGCTGTTTGGACTACAGCCGATACCGAGGGTACGCTGAAGGTTCAAATGACTCTAAGCAGAATGGGACTGAACATCTGAGGTCATCGGTCTCGTAGACTTTGAACTACTTAAACCTAACTAACCTAAGGACATCAGACACATCCATGCCCGAGGCAGGATTCGAACCTGCGACCGTAGCGGTCACGAGGTTCCAGACTGAAGCGCCTAGAACCGCACGGCCACACCGGCCGGCCATAAATAACAAGTAGTGCTCCATGAACTGTACACAGTGGTACGGTCCGTCATTATTTTGAAGTGTTTTCGAATGTAGTGACAATAAGGTCGACGCGACATTCAGTTATTTGCTGTGAAAGATTACCACTTTACAAACACGTTCTTCACACGTACTGCTCATTCAAGACTTGGAGCCATCTGAAATGTTCGATCATTAATTTCTCATCTCAAACTTATTAGTTTCAGATCCTCTGCCGTCTGTACAACGTGGTCCCTAAAGATACGAGACACACTGTGTAGTGGATTTGCATTTCAGTTTACGTATATTATTTATCGCTCTATCTCGTGTTTCATATGTTGCAGCAGTGGCCACAGGGTAGCACGTATGTTCAATCAGTGGGTATTGCCACAGTTTTTGTTGTCGCAGGGTTGTCGCAACAGTGGATACAGAACAGCACTAGAGCAATCTGTTCGCAGTAGGTCACACACGACAGCTCTTACTGCTCTTACACGTCCAGTAGCAAACCTCGGCAAGGACAGAGCAACAGCTGTGAGACCTTCTGTAATAACATGTCATGAGCAGCACACACCTGTGCACCTAATTCCGGAACTACGGCTGTGCGTTGTTACTCAACTGGTAAACCGGTGGGCAAGACGTGAAGTAGGAGCAGGAACTGTACCACGGATCTGTTGGTTCTTTCTGCAAGAAATTTATCAATCAGTGCCGTTTTATAATTGCGGTAATATCAATGGATCGATGGATTAATGGAGAGCAACATTAAATAACAATAAAATCCTGAATATACCGGTATTATTGTTTTGTGTTTAAAAATGGACATCAGGTAAGTATTAGCTTCATTTTAATATGTATTTCATTATTAAAAAGCAAGTAACTAGTAAATTGTATCAGGCAATCTATCATAGACCCTAGAACTGCTAGACAGACACACGTTTCTAGCGGAGATGCAAAAACTTCACAGCAATCTAAAAAAAATTAGATGGGTCGTTCATAATGTTAAAAGTATGCTAATAATGAGTTTTTCTGCCTGGAAAAAGTTCCTGTATACATGAGTTCAGAAATGGACCGTGTGCGTGCAACGACAACAAATCCACACACACAGAGCTGCATCGCGTCCACGTCACAGACGACGTGGCCTTCTTGGGATGCAATGCACGCGTTCACACGTCGCATTATAGATTGCCGCACTACTCCTTACGTTCCGGCCTCTCTCCGAATAGCGTCACAGGCGTCGTGAACCTGCCGTTGAAGGCTCTCCGCCGGCCGCTGTGGCCGAGCGATTCTAGGCGCTTCAGTCCGGAACCGCGAGCCTTCTACAGTCACAGGTTCGAATCCTGCCTCGGGCATGGATGTGTGTGATGTCTTTAGGTTAGTTACATTTAAGTGGTTCTAAGTCTAGGGGACTGATGACCTCAGATGTTAAGTCCCGTAGCGCTTAGAGCCATTTGAACCATTTGAAGGGTCTCCATATGAGTAACTGGGTTAGCCCACACAACGCTTTCCAGATGCTCCAGAGGTAAAAATCCAGGGGGTTTAAGGCTGGTGATCTAGCAGGGCATCCGTGTCATATCCAACGTCAGAGGAAGATGTTTTTGAGGTGTCTGCGAACTGTAATACGGAAGTGGGGTGGTGCTCCGTGATTCACAAACTACATAACCTGTCGTACTGCCAAAGGCACATTCCGAAGCAGACCATGCAGAGTCCTTCGCAGAAAGTTCAGGTACGTTCCTCCATCGAGGTTCTGTGGAATAATGACCGGTCCAAGTACTTGGTCGCCGCACGCACACGGTCCATTTCCGAACATATGTATACAGGAACTTTTTCCCCCGTTTCCACACTTTGATGTTGAACTGATGCTGATAAGACGCCTCAACCATTCCCTGAGGAGGTTCTGTAGCCCACAGATGACGATTATGCAGATTGGTGATGCCAGTTCTGGTAAAGATTGCTTCGTCGGTAAGGAGGACTGATGACAGAAATCCCATAATTCTGATGGTGTGCTGCATAAACATTGACGAAATGTTTCCCCTGGAGGGAAAGCTGTTGTTGATAATCCTTGCACTCGTTGCAGGTGATAGGAATAGTGGCGATTGTCACGCAGGATACGCATAATCGTACTTTGGCTTAAACCATGTTGGCGGGCCACTTGCATGGAGCTTATATGAGGGTTACCCAGAAAGTAATACACCGCATTTTTTTCTTAGCCTAAAACGATGCTGCAAATGAGAAACGTTACGTATTTGTTATTTGAAGTCTCCTGAGCGAGCACGCCAAGATTCCGTCACTTCCGACAGATAGTGTAGCAGCAGGACAGTTTCAAAATGGCGTCTGTAGGCGATGTACGTTACAAGCACCGTCCCGTTATTGAATTTCTCACTGCAGAGAAAGAAACTGTGAGGAATATTCAAAAACGCTCGTACAATGTCTATGGAGCATTTGCTGTCGACAGAATTAGTTAGTCGCTGGGCACGGAGGGTGAGCTCATCAGAAGACGGTTCGGCAGAGCTCCGCGATTTGCAGCGGTCGGGGAGACCATCCACGGTTGTCAAGTGTGACATGTTGCAGCGAGCTGATTTTGTCATTCGCGGGGACAGGCGCATTACGACTTGGCAGTTGGCGTTGCATCTATCAATCAGCAAAGGAAGTTCACACAGCGAAGCGCAGGCTCCATCATCAGGACAAGGGTTGGTACCGACATGGCATACAAGCCCTTGTCTCGCGATGGAGGAAGTCCATAGAACTGGACGGAGATTACGTGGAAAAATAGGATGAGTAGATAAAACACCAGTTTTTCGTGTGTGCAATTTGAATTAAGTTCAATAAAGAACTGTTGAAGAAAAAAATGTGGTTCATTACATCCGGGACAACCCTCGAACTAGGTTTCGTTTCAGTATCCTGTAGAACCCAGTCCTCCAAATTTGGTGTACGCCCAGTGCACTTTCATCTGTCTGAAAGGACCCATGATCACACAAACGCCCAAAGAGGGCTTGAAATGTTGTGATATATTTGATATCTGTAAGGGTACTTGTTTTGGTATAACCATACTGCCTCTCGACCATTTTCATCTGCTTGGTCGTACAAAAACACAATCTCGGCTTGTTCCCGACGTGAATGCCTGACCATTCTGCTGTTTACAGTACGCTGCATTAATTACATTGCCTGAAACACAAAAGGAACACACAATCCAATGAACAACGGTTTTCTTATCGCGTCAGATCGGCATAAAAGCCCGAAATGTGTACAATAACCTCTCAGACCTCTTCTACGGGACCATTGTAACCCTGCTGTGACGGTCTTACGTTATGAATAATTGGCCTGAGGTTAGTCCACTTCGTCACCATCTAGCACCCTCCCAGAGACATATTTTACTCAGCTATACGCATGCACAATCCATGTGCAGGTTTTATCATGTCATACACACACTTTCCTTAAATTCCTCGTTTCTTTATTTTATTTTATTTTCGAATCCAACAAAAAAAATTGTTAGTGCCATCCACATTCCTGTCTATATGGTCCTATCATTTTCATTTCATTTTTATTACGATTATTATTGCATCGTTCATGCCATTCTGTTCCCAGATCCATCTATTTTTTCTGTCCTTTTCTGTCCTTCATGGTCTTTCTTATCATGCATCACTCTAATTGGGCGAATAGTTATCGCATATCAAAACCATGTTTCATTATCGAATATCAAAACTGGTCATGCACACATGCCACAAATTTCCTTTCCGGGATGTGAGTCTGGTACTTCTGAAAACCTTACGTATTTTCTAATGGAACTCCCGGCTATTTCTACTCTTCTATATATTTCTTGATCTGTTTTAGTGGTATGGAATCTCCTTCGGTGACTCATCTTTCAGATCTAAGTTTCTCACTATCCTGAAGAAATATTTTATGTTATTGATATATTACTCGATGTACTCACGTACATTGAATCAGTTACATCTTTCTGAAGACCTTAGTAAAGATTTCATTAAACTGAGTCAAAATATTTCTCAATGAATTCTTGAAAGAGTGGTAATTCATACTCATTGCTATGTTCAATAATTTCATTTACGATTACCAAATGGTCAATTTCGCTATGCTTGTTTCTAAAGAAAGCTTTACACATTAGCTGATTAAAATTACACGATTTTCCTACGCTGTTCATGAACCAACTTGTGTACATCTTAGTAAGACAATGCCGATTCGAAAACATGCAACTAGCACCTAAGAGGTGCAGATGGAATGACGTCATAAACCAGACCCTTTTTATCTATGGCTTCATTATCATTATTTGAATTTCATGTCCCCTTTTAATGACGTAATCATGCCCATCACCATCTCCCTTACCCTCACTCTCAGCCTCCTCCCCATCTTTAGCCAGTTGCTATGTGATACAATGACATTCAGTTTACATGGTGATAGCCATTACCCTATGTGGTTAAAATCCTTAATAAGGTGCTATGTGATACAAAAGTACCAACATGTAAATAAAAACTGGCAATGTAGCCTGCACTATGGCCCTCAAATCAGTTTAACAGTGTGTCGAATATCTCTGAGATACTGGTTATGTCTGTTGCAGAAGTTTAAGCATTTTTGCATCTTATACTTAAATTTTTATGTACCCAGAAGAGATTGAAGTGGGTGTCATACGATTTTGGTTTATAGAGTTAAAATTGAGGTATACAAATTAAAACGACTAATTCAATTTACAGCCAACTGGTCGCACAAATTTTATTGCATTGACCTGGTTTCGATACCAACCAAGGCTATCTCAATCAGAATAAGTGACAGTTACCTACAAAAATGTATTAATAAACATAGGAGAATAACAACCATAATGAAAACCCTAAGTAGCACTATTGGTATTAGAAGCAGAAGTATTACTTATTGCATTGACAGATAATAAAAACTTACGAGCTAAAGTGCTAAAACCGGGCAAGTAAAAGTTATCTTACAAAGCTAACATTAAAACCGCGAGTACAGCAAGCCGTCATGATTGATATCAGACTGAAAGGTTTGTTAACTGATTTCACCGCTACGTGAGAACACCACAGTGCGCACAACCTGTGGGGGCGCGAATAGCGTAGAGCGACCCAAATAAAGAAAACATATTATAAATGAAAATACTTACAACAAGAAACCAAGCTTAATAACAGAAGTATAAAGGCAGGTAATAAATAAAATATACAGGTAATGCTGTAAAATGGAAGAGCACGTGCACACGCAATCTGTCCAGTGGAGATAGCATTAAAGTATATAAAATAAAATGAATGAACGTAGTAGGAATAAGTTATAGAATACAATAACAACAGTTAAAAGAGGAGGAAAAACGACTTTCGAGAATTGTGCGTAAAAACCTTCAGCCCAAGAATTACACATAATAGTTGAACAAATAGTTGTGACTAGTGGTTTAAAGCCGTACAATGATATGGATGCAAAGTTACCTTTTCAACTAATAAGTTTGCAGAAAAAATCAATTCATAATTTTAAATCTTCGATTATTTGTTTGCATAATTCAGGTCTTCATAAAATCACCTGTGACACATGTCCGGTTCATTACTTAGGACAGATCAGAAGAGCCATCGCTATCAGACATAAAGAGCATTTATTAGGAAGAAAGGGTACTAACGTGAATTTATTTCGCAATTGTAGCTGTTCATTGAGAATAAGACCATCATTAACAGACATGTGCTTAAATATTTTCAATTCTTAAAGAATATCAAAACTATAATTTTTCTTTTTTATGTGGAGGATAGTAACTTCTATTTATTTTGGTATTACTCGTAAAGAAACTGGTACACACCAAATTATTCCCTTCTATACAGCACGCCCATAATCTCATAAAGAAGCATTTTTTCCATTCATACATTCATCGGAGTGTGTCAACACCTTTATCACCTAAAACAATTTAAGCTGAAATTGATTTAATAAAAATTATATCAGTTAGTATTGGTTATGAACCTTCCTTAGTCCATAATATTTTCGAAGAAAAAACTAACAGCTGAGTCACTAATTGAGGCTTTATTGCCAATAATGACAGTGAGTAAAGGAAAACATTACTCTCAATACCGTACTTAAGAATAATTTCCTACAGAATTCGTCGTCTAAAAAAAGATATGGATGCAAAGTTGCCTTCTTCACTAATAACAGTTTAGAGAGAAATCTGATTCACAAGCTCAAATCTTCGATTACTCCTTTGTGTAATTCAGGAGTTTATAAAATCACCTGTAACACTTCTCCAGTAAAGTACTTACGGCAGACCGGAAGAGCCGTCAGTATCCGATATAAAGGGCATTTATTTGGAAGTAAGGGTACTAATCTGCGTCATTCGTCCTCTGCGGAACATTTGCTGATCACAGGCCACAAACCGAAGAAAGTCGGTGAAGGTACTATCCTCCATGAAGAAAAGAAAGGTTATGGTTTGATATTGTAGAAGAATTGGAAATTTTTAAGCATGCGGTTATATATTATGGTCTCGTTCTAAAGGAACAGGTGCAACTGCGGAAAAAAAGATTTAACCGCAACAATTTCATAGACTGTCGTTCTTTGGCTGAAGGTCTTAACAAACAGTTCTCAGACGTCGTCGTCCGCCTCTTTTAATTGTTTTTATTGTTCTATAACTTTTATTCCTACTACATTAATTTTGTTCATTTTAAACACTTCAATGCTATCTGCACTGGACAAATGGTGTGTTCACGTGCTGTCCCATTTTACGGCTTTACCTATATATTTCATTCACAAACTGTCTTTATACTTCCGTTATTAAGCTTGGAATCTTGTTATAATTATTTTCGTTTATAATATAACTGTTTGCTTAATTTGTACTTTTCTACACTACTCGCACTCTACAGGTGGTGCGCACTGCGTTGTTTCTATGAAGCGGCGAAATCAGTTAACAAACCTTTCAGTCTTATGTCAATCATGATAGCACTTTACGTAATAAGCTTTCACTATCTCTCCAGTCAATATTCTATCGAAGTAATACTTCTGTTTCTAACACTTATGGTGCTACTTAGGGTTTTTGTTATGGTTATTCTCGTATGTTAAGAAATATTTATATGCAATTGTAACCTATTCTGATGAAGATATTCTTACTTGCTACAGAAACAAGGTCAATGCAATAAAATTTGTACAACTGGTTGGTCGTTTTTACTCTTCATTAAAACTTAAATATATTTACTGAACGTCAGTTACTTTCAGAAATGTCTAAATCATTATCTGAAAACCATATAATTTTCTGTCATTTGGGAAACCGTTAATGGACTAACAGAAGGGTAAAGAATGAAATTATACTCTGGTGGCGTTATTTGAACATCCAGTACCAATAATCGATGCCTGTCAGAATTACTTAGTCTTCACTTGATATTCTCCTAAATGATAGCGTCTTAGCACTAAAACTGAAAAACTGCACACTATGACACTAAGTCCATGAATATAACGTATAATTAAACTCTCATATCAAATTTGTTGGCTGTAGCTTATAACTGTATAATGGTATTTTTACATTGCACATATTAGTTGTACTAATGATGAAGGGTGCTCATGGAATACTGTAAGGTCGATGCCCCCTATAATTCTTTGCAGGACAGACGCAGTGAAAGTAGCAGTGGCTGGAAGTTGGACGGAGTTACCAAACACCTCATGCACACATGAGGAGCAATGCTTCTCGCACTAGCCGCAATGTCTCTCTCTCAGCCATCAAGCGAGTGGAAGGTGTGTGAGTGTGAGTGTGAGTGTGAGTGTGAGAGAGAGAGAGAGAGAGAGAGAGAGAGAGAGAGAGAGAGTATTTGAACAGGATGGCCACGTGGAGCTAACACATTTTTTCGACATGGAAATACTGTGGTATTGACAAATATCTTGGGAGATGAAGCCATTCAGGCAGGGACGAATACCTTTAACATGGTGCCATTTTTAAGCAATTCAAGTAAAACTTGCTCATTTTTTATGCAAATTCTGTGCATCCCTAAAATTGGCGTCTTTTCTACGCAATTCAGGTAAAGCTTGTGTAATGACATGGTGACTGGATGCCTCATTTTAATACCCACGAAACTTATTTTCCGAATAGTCTTCGTACTGCATTGTGATTGGCTGCTTCGTTTTGATGGACGATAAAATACTGTGCTGAGATTATCTGGACACGTTAGGAAGGGATGGAGAGGGGAGAGCGTGAGGTGTGGGGGGCCATGAAGAAGTCTTAAAATGAGGCATTGTGTGTTACATGATGATGATGATGATGATGATGATGATGATATCATTGATAAGTAGGACAGGACTTGAGACGTCATTGCCCCTATATGTAGGCAAGCAGCGTGGCTACTTACTGGCACAAGTTACGTGGGAAGCGTTTTCGAATTGGCATAGACTTCCTACTTACATTATATATCAGTATCGTCAATGTGATTTTCAAGTTGTATGTTTCGGTTATAGTCACACTATATTACTGTGCTTCCACTATGTTTGGTTTCCTGCCGATATGTTGTGATGGAAAACAGACATTATGCTAACGCCATAGTATTGACTATGTAAGTACCTGGTGTTTTCATTCTAATAACTACTCGGCTTCGTGCTCTATTTCGGTAATGTTTGTATACAACTGTAGTACAAATGTTACCGTGTTGAATTTCCATACACAGCAACTACTAGACGTTGGTCCTTTCCACCGATCCTAGTTTCGCGGCTAGAAATAGTGTTACTATTAATACGGCAGCTTTGGTGGTGATGACGTTGTTTTTTATCAAGTATCTGTAACATCCAGATCTCTGTTTTCAGAAAGAATTCTTTTCGGAGAAGAACTGTACAAACTGTCACATATCACTTCACGATTTGCTTTCAGATCTGTTAAAATTACTCAGTAACTTAATGTGTTGGCTTGGTACATTTTCTGGGAATGGAAAGCTGATGTATCGCAGGAAGTGACTGAGACTACGATCTCTGAAGGGCTCCATTTTGTCAGCAGAAGGCTTTTACAGTATCTCAAATGCAGGTAGTAGCAGTCGTCTGGATGGCGATAAGTTTCACGGAAGAGCTCCTGTTCCCTGAACTGTTATTGTGTTCAGTTCCTGGCGTTCGTCCGGTTGCCACAGACACAGTGCTGCTGGAAGCCAGAATGTTCGCCTGTGCGTGCTTCAGCATGAAATTTGCCTCTCTGTCTGCATATGAAAAGGTGCTGCCTCTTGCAGCTGCCTTCGTGTAACAAAGTTCGTTCTGTCCTTCCAAAAATCACGGGCTGTTCAATCGAAGTATGGTCTCCATCACTAGATTTTGTGCAGATGTTGCTATCGAATGGGCATAGACTGTTCGAAACAAGTACAAACCTGATGAATAGTACAGAAATTTCTCCATAGCTTCAGTGGGAAGTTTCGGATGAATTCTCCTGTTCTTTTGTGGGTGAATGCACATTATCGTTCGTCAGACTGGCTACAGTATTCATTTTCCCCTTCCAAGATGAGCTTGGGTATCGGGCGATTGGATTGAGAAGAACTTTGATTCCGTGCAGTCGCTTATCTCGTCCAGACTGATGCCCACTTACTGTACTTAGGAGATGTAAGTTTCGCTCAGGCTGTATTGCAATCCATATTCTGAGTAGCTCATGTTTAGCTAACTCTTTTATGCATCTTGTATACCAAATTTGTCGTATTTAAAGTGTATGTCGTTTGTTTTGAAATTGCGAGCTGCCCACATGTGGATATTTTATTCGCTTTTCCTCCTGCAGTATTTCAATTAGGCGCAAGTCTCACAGCGGTTAGCGTCATTTTACTCCAGTTTAAAGCATTTTTATAAGAACATTGTTCTGTGTTGTTGTGACCCGGTGAAACTACTTTCGCCTGGCCAGAACTGTGGGGTGTTTGATTTTTCGATGAGGTAGCACATAAAAACTGTAACTCATGAAATGTTAGTTCACTTTGCTACGTTACTGAATAGAAGAGTTACTTAGCTTTGCCACATTTCTTTGCCACAGAGGTACTGGATAATTTACAGCTGACACCGAGTTTGAAAGCCTCACTTGATACACAGATTAACTAAATGTTCTCTTGAGGTACAACGTTCAACGTTCAACGTGTACTAATCAGAAACTGCAATAACTCGATTGTCATACACTATGATGTTGACTCCTTCAGGAGAGGTAACGAATTGGGGCTGAGCTGTCATATGCTCGTTACTATATTGACCTCAACGTGAGGGCGCTGCTATGCTGAGTGCCTCCCACTGGTTGTTGTGGATTGCCACGAGCCCACGCTAATGACTATCGTATCAAATGGTTCGAATGGCTCTGAGCACTATGGGACTTAACTTCTAAGGTCATCAGTCCCCTAAACTTAGAACTACTTAAACCTAACTAACCTAACGACATCACACACATCCATGCCCGAGGCAGGATTCGAACCTGCGACCGCAGCGGTCGCGCGGTTCCAGAATGTAGCGCCTAGAACCGCTCGGCCAACCCAGCCGGCGACTACCTTATCGATTCACGTTTCCGACTCTGGTGTGGCACCACAGTCTCTGGACAATTCCAGCTGTACTGTTATTGTAAGTTATTCACTTACCTACAAAAGATAAAACTTTGTATCTCAGTTTCGACTTACACTTTGAGACTACTGAATTCCTACAACTTCCCCATTAATAAATATAACTGGACGCATTACTAGGGTTTTGCTTCATTGTGATGAGTTTCCGCCGGCCGCGGTGGTCTCGCGGTTCTAGGCGCGCAGTCCGGAACCGTGCGACTGCTACGGTCGCAGGTTCGAATCCTGCCTCGGGCATGGATGTGTGTGATGTCCTTAGGTTAGTTAGGTTTAAGTAGTTCTAAGTTCTAGGGGACTGATGACCACAGCAGTTGTCCCATAGTGCTCAGAGCCATTTGAACCATTTTTTTTTGATGAGTTTCCATAGCATGCAGTGATCAAGCACTGGATTCAATAAAACGAGAAGTGCATAAGGTGATAACAAGTGCCTGACGTTCACATGTTTATAGCAGGACTGATACGTGAACAGGTTATTTACCTTAATTTCGACCTCTTCCAGGTCTGTTGTTGCCATGTTATATCAGTTTTATTATTCGATACGTGAAGGAGTGTTTGCATATTACACGCCTGATATCCACGCACCACAAAAAATAGCATATTCCCTGTTTACGTTTGAGTGATTAAGGCCCAGAGTAGCTTGCCTCACATCGTGGCAAACGCTGAATGCTATGACGGGATACACAAACACTCGCGAAACAACTGATTTTCAGCTGATGACTGGTCAGTCTATGAAGTGTCTACTGGTATTGTCCGTGAAATATAAGTTTATAGATTTTACTTACACTCTGGTAAACAGAGTAACCTCACAAAACAGATCGATAGTAAATTATGTTGCAAAATCGGAACGGAAACAATATTATGTCTATTCATCTTAGAGTTGGACGTCTTTGTGTTGCTTGCATTTCCAGTTGCATATTACAAGGCGCGGGATAAGTGCAGAGAAAGATCCTGCGGACGGCGCTAGTAAAGACGAATGAAGGTCTGAAGGAGCGAAGGCCGCGTAGCAGCGGGCTAGCGATCTCACGTAGGCGGAGGCGCCTTCTCTAATCTGCATGCGAAGCGCCAGCCAGCCTTCTACCACCGACCCGCCGTTTTTAACCGAGTGCGGGCCTTCGCACGCCTGATTCAGAGGAGGCGCCTACACAAGTTCCATACAGTGAGCAACTTCGATGCTCCTGTGCCTAAAACTCCACTTTCAAACATCGTCACCGGTCTCGCCCTTAAAGTCACACGTACCGAATCACTGTTCTGTTGAAAACTGCTGACATAATATTGTAGATTCTCGTTTCAAAATCTAGGTGAACTGCGAAATCAATTCTCCCGGCAATACGAGTGAATTAACTCCCAGGTTTGCAGCCGTGTCCACTGGTGAAAAGCCCAGAATATCCGAGTCACCGATAACTTTGTCTTTATAGTGCTGTGCTGCCGACTCGGACATCACTGGTGCTCAGTCCATCTCCATTTATTCTCAAGATTGCTGGATTCCACAATTTTTCATGTTGTAGACTAAATGGTTCAAATGTCTCTGAGCACTATGGGACTTAACATATATAGTCATCAGTCCCCTAGAACTTAGAACTACTTAAACCCAACTAACCTAAGGACATCACACAACACCCAGTCATTACGAGGCAGAGAAAATCCCTGACCCCGCCGGGAATCGAACCGGGGAACCCGGGCGCGGGAAGCGAGAACGCTACCACACCTCACGACCACGAGTTGCGGACATGTTGTAGACTCCTTTCTTTATAAAGGGGTTGTTTCGAGATTTTAATTTCAATACTTTTTTATTACAAATCCTTCACCCATGCAGTTTACAGATATGTCGTCGAAGGCAAAAATGTTCAAATGTGTGTGAATTCCTAAGTGACCAAACAGCTGAAGTCCTTGGTCGCTAGACTTACACACTACTTAAACTAACTTAATCGAACTTACGCTAAGGACAACACACGCACTCATGCCCGAGGAAGGACTCGAACCTACGGCGGAAGGGGCCGCACGATTCGTGACATTGCGCCTCTTACCGCGCGGCCACTCCGCGCGCCTCTTCTGCCAAGTTTGATTTCTCTTGTATTCTATTATTTGTATAACGTCAGTCCAAAAAATTCCGAGACTCAGTTAATAAAAAATAGAGAAAATAACATGGTTATTTGAATTCTCTAGGTGTTCTCCTAGTCCCCCCCCCCCCCCCACCCCTCCAATTCAGTGCAGCACACAGAACGCTCATACGAGAGCATATGAAACTGTCAGAGAAGTCCTCATTTGGGATATTGTTCCACTCGCGCATAAAAGCATGGCCTCCATATGAGTTTCTGCAGTGTCTCGCTTTATGGTAGGTTCGTACTAGTGGTGTGCGTGTTGCCCTTAGCGTAAGTTAGCTTAAGTTAGCTTAAGTTAGATTAAGTACTGTGCAAGCTTAGAGATCGATGACCTCAGTAGTTTGGTCCCATAGAACATACCACAAATTTCCAAAGATTCGTACTGATAACACCAAGCTTCGTCAACCATGACGAGTTTTTCCGGAGCAGAGTTGTCGACGTTTTGGATTTCAGTCAAGTCAGGGCAGGTATCCAGATGTTGCTCCATTACGATTTGTGACACAACAATGTTTACAAAATACAGTCGCGAGTCCAATACTTAACACTCACAACTGGCATCTGTTCTTTATAGTTTTTAGTTCGAACATCGTAATTTCTGCGCTGACGTCTCTTATACGCCAGAAGTAAGGTCAGTGTCGGAACATTTTGAACGGACAGACTAGGACTGATGCAGATGTTTTGTGTTCGATGATATGTTTTGTTGACGCCAGATTGAGTGGGGTATCGTGGCTGCGTAGATCCGAACTCCAAGGTAAGAAGACAAATGGGATCATCTAGGAGTATCATAAGTGGGAACAATAAAAGACATTTTGGCAATTTGTGGTAAGGTCTTACGGGACAAAACTGCTGAGGTCATCGGTCCCTAAGGCTACACACTACTCAATCTAACTTAAACTAACTTACGCTATGGACAACACACACACTAATACCCGAGCGAGGACTCGAACCTCCGACGGGGGCAGCCGCACTGACCGTGAGGAGACGCCTGAGACCGCGCGGCTACCCCGCGACGAACATTACAAGAATAGACGATTTAGAGGTAGAGGCTTTTTTCATTTATTGGCATTCGGAACGTGCCCATAAAGTCGTGTCGATACAGGAAATGTTGTATCGAAATTTGACAATTCACGGTAGACATTAAACTTGTACTCTGGTACGAATTTTCATATGCAATTCTACTTCTAACACAATAAGAAATGATAAATCGCTGTTGTTACACATTTGTGATTGTCCCAGTTCAGGTCATATTAATGACTATATATTTAAATTTACAATAAAATACTCATTTATAACCTATAAAAATTATCTCAAAAATGCGGAAAGAAAACTGAATATTGTGCAGGTCTGTAAGTACCATCTAGACAGAACATGAGAACAGTTTACAAACACCAAATTAGGGTATTACAGCCACATGTATAGGTACAACAGTATTCAGTCACATACATACAGGAGGTACTTACATTTATAGGCTGACCGTTCCATATTCTGCTGAGTAGGACGTGGGAATATAGTCAGGTAATTTAGCTTTCGGTCTACCTAGGCATTGTAAGTTCCAGGAACATTAAATTATCAGTACAGGGAGATATATGGTGGTGTTGCCGTTGTTTACGAATTCGTGCAATAGCTTGTACGTTGCTATGTCGGATGCTAACAAAGTCTGGAGGCGGCTTTGGAACTGGTAAGCGAGAGGCTGAAGATTACTTGCAAGTACGTTTATGTGATACGTGTTCCGGAGACATTGTAGGAATACATGGTTCGGATCATCTTCCTCTCCGCAGTCTCCAAGAGAGGTGGCGCTTGGTTAAGCCGATAGGTGTTTGTTGAACTTCCAGTGATTAAATTTCAACCATGTTGTAACTGTCGTGAAGCTCCTTAATGTTTGTGCCTTATTATACCACGGTGCTCTTGGAATCGTGGGATGGATTAGTGCGTAGTGACTGCCCTTGATTTTTAGATATCCACGACCATTCCTCTTGCGGGTCAAAGGACAACCGCCTTCTGAACATGGATATCATACCTGTGAGAATGGGCTTATCATATTTAATAGCTCCATGCCTATTTTGCTACGACATCTACAAGTCCATTATTAGATGGTATAGACCTTTAAGAACATTTTTTAACTCTAAACATTACTGTTGAAATTACAAACCGGTACAGAAACTACCTCATTACTGTGAACACTAATCTGATCGCATAACAGGAACATCTAAACACCATGTAAACTGTGGGAAATGTTTCAAAGCCGTCTGTAATTCAGAATATTAAGAGACTCAGTCCTAAACCACCCAGGGAATAGGTCGATGTGACAGACTACTGAATATTCATCGAGAAGAAAGAGCAGATTTCTTTTTCAGAAGTAAAGTAGTTCCTGTAAGTGCCTTTAAGTCAACCAGTACGTTTCGAGCTATGGTGGTAAACGAATGGGAGGAGACGCTGTTAACACATGACCGTGTCGGTCCTGAAGCACTACGCTGCAAATGCAGAAACTTACAATCGGGAAATCCAGCTCGTAAGCGTTGCACAGTGAAGACTACAGCGATGTGGCTGATATAAATTTGTAGCTGTTCGTTTCTGGTTTTATTGTCTTCAGTACATGAGGAGAAAAGTGTGGACGCGTGAAACTATGTAGTGGTATCTGCGTAACGCGATTTATTGAATGTAAGACAAAATGAACATGAAGCACTGATAAAAGTATATAAACTCTATTAACAACAACTTGGCTGTTCTATTGAAAAGTCCAGCCAGGATCAAAGTCGAGTTCGTAAACAGTTTCGTAGCAATAGCTGTAGTACGAATGGCTTCTTAGCGGCATCCTACCAGTATCTGGCTGGGGTAAGCAGACTGTATCTACGCCGGGGGCGACCGTGTTTATAGGACAATGTAGTTTGGATGGTAGCGCTTCCTGACCCGAAGTTTGTAGTTACGGCAAGCAGCGGCTCCGCTGCCGGCGGTCGCAGCGCGTGGCTATTGGAGCTCCTCTACATCATCAATATCGCCACTATCTCTATCGTTGGCGACCACAACACACAAATAATAAACCAATACCTAAGTAGCCAGCTGATGAAGTTTATCGTCTCTAACCCATGTAATTCGATTATGGAAGGAGAAAGTCGAGCAAAAAATTAAGCAAATCTTGCGATTTCAACTTTTGCGGTTTTTATCCTTGCACTGAAAGGTTGTCATTTCCACAGCACGGAATACGGTTGTGTAACATTATAGTTGGAGCCAAGTGACGTTGGTGAGTGAACGGACCGTTGTGGCCGAGCGGTTCTAGGCGCTTCAGTCCGGAACCGCTCTGCTGCTACGGTCGCAGGTTCGAATCCTGCCTCGGGCATGGATGTGTGTGATGTCATTAGGTTAGTTAGGTTTAAGTAGTTCTAAGTTCTAGGGGACTGATGACCTCAGATGTTAAGTCCCATAGTGCTTACAGCCATTTGAACCATTTTTTTACACTATTTGTGGAATGCGATTTGCTGAGGTTCGACCGCTGCTAACCTTCAGGGAACAAGCTGCCTGTAATTTCACGGTGTCGGAGTCTTGTATTACTGACCTACTGACAGCCGGCCGCGGTGGTCTAGCGGTTCTGGCGCTGCAGTCCGGAACCGCGGGACTGCTACGGTCGCAGGTTCGAATCCTGCCTCGGGCATGGGTGTGTGTGATGATCTTAGGTTAGTTAGGTTTAAGTAGTTCTAAGTTCTAGGGGACTTATGACCTAAGATGTTGAGTCCCATAGTGCTCAGAGCCATTTGAACCATTTGACCTACTGACAGAGTGGCTTTGGAAGCTGATCTGCAGTACGTGTGAACAGATGTGGTATCAGTAACTGGCGTTGGACATAGTGCATTTGCTTGAAATGCTTTAGCCGTACAAATTAAAATATAAATGGAGAGATAGTGCTGTTGCCACGTTAGTCGATGGAACGGTTCCACTGTGACACGAGATTGTGGGATTGCCAGGTTTTCTACAGATTGACAATATTACACGAATAGGATACTTCAGAGCATTACATTGGCCTGACGCCGTTGTACCCAGTCGCGGGAGGGTTTACTTAGGTACCATTATCTAGGTAAACCGCGGCTGCAGCTGTAGATGTCGACATCATTGTATGGCTCAAATGGTTCAAATGGCTCTGAGCATTATGGGACCTAACATCTGAGGTCATCAGTCCCCTAGACTTTGAATTACTTAAACCTAACTAACCTAAGGACATTACACACATCCATGCCCGAGGCAGGATTCGAACCTGCGACTGTAGCAGCAGCGCGGCTCCGGACTGAAGCGCCTGGAACCGCTCGACCACAACGGCCGGCTCACGTCTATGGCAAGGATCCTTTGAGTTCCGGTCAACTAGTCTGAATTATAACAATTTGTGGTGTCATCCGAAGAGCGAGTTGCCAAGGAAAGGTTGGCAGACGAAACCACAACATAACATATTCGCTACTTGAAGTAACGACGAATGAGAGACACGCCCAGGCGTGGTTCCATACGCTTTCGCGTCACCTCGATTTCTTACGCCTGAGCGTTGTACTGCTCAGCCCTATCAGCAATCATCGCCGAAGATGACAGCACCGTCTTTATAGCGAGCCAGCAGTGCGACAATTGAATTACTCAGAACTCTGCGTAAAAGTTTGTCAGTTGTATCTGCGGGAAGAGAGTAGTATCTTGTTCTGTATCAAGTGATTCGTTAATATTCACTGACAGTAACAAATACTCATGAAATTCCTGTGGCTATGGATTGTAACAAAGTTAAGTATTTCATTTTGTTAAGGTTGTAATAAAGTGATTTGAAATTTACTTGTTGTTGTATCCTGTCGGCCCCCTCCTGGAGTAAAGCTGCGAGCCGAACACTGTACCAATGAGTGTTATTTCATCCAGTATAATACAGTCAACCGATGGGCATCTGTGAAGCGGAAAACTCGTGAAATAATCGTAGAAGCAGCAGCCACATCATATCCTCCTTACAGAGTTCAAAATTGCTCTGAGCACTATGGGACTTAGCTTCTGAGGTCATCAGTCCCCTAGAACGTAGTTCACTTAAAGACATCACACACATCCTTGCCCGAGGCAGGATCCGAACCTGCGACCGTAGCGGTCGCGCGGTTCCAGACAGTAGCCCCTACAACCGCTCGGCCACCCCGGCCGGCTTCCTAACAGAGTACATAAGGCATTGTCCACCATCAAAGCAGCTGCTAACCGCACGTAGGCGAGAGCAACACGAGTGCACGGACAGCGGCAGAGCTTGCTCGAGGCATGGAAACGATCGCTAGAACTTCCGTGCATCTTGTGGCAGGGTATTGTAACGGAGAGAGCGGCGAGCCAAAGGCTACGGCGAGGCATCAGCTTCGGTGCCTTTGAGCGAGTATCGGTGTACAGTCTTTGTGCAGACCAACGCAAGCGCTGCCCTTGCTAAATTCTATCGCCTTACATGGAGCTCACAAAGGTCTGCTTGGTGGTTAATTGATGCCGTTTTTTTTCTTGGCTTTTGGTTATAGCGAGGGGCTATTATGAAACCCCGTTATTTACGAGTGAGTCTCATTTGGAGACTTGAAATCATCCTCGACAACTGCAATATGTCTATCAAAAAATTCTATAGATTTTCGTAAAGTACTGTCTTCCCTTGACACCCCTTCAGTT
Organism: Schistocerca americana; assembly: GCF_021461395.2. Lineage (NCBI taxonomy): Eukaryota > Metazoa > Arthropoda > Insecta > Orthoptera > Acrididae > Schistocerca > Schistocerca americana. Next base: position 650,463,361 of record NC_060130.1, on the reverse strand, counting down.
CCCTGTATTTTGCTAGAATTTCTGTCACATCTCCCCGCCCCCCCCCTCCATGCCCCACCTCCTTTTCCTCCTCCTCCTCCTCCTCCTCTTCTTCCCCTTTTCTTCTTTAAGTTGAGACTGTTGTGCGGAAGTTCCAGTAATTGGTTATTTCACACAACTCCTGGGAGTTACACATTATGCATACTCCAAGTAATGGCTCATACGTTACCAGTGTTGCGTCGGTCCCGGGGTGGATGCCAAGGAATAATAGGTGGGTGCTGAGACAAAGAGCAAAACGGTGAGAAATACACGTAATATATGTGTAACGTTTACTCAACTTTCTTCTGCAAGTGGAAATAGTAGTCCACACTACTCAGTTACACATAAACGTTTGTCATAAACAATCACAATAACAGAGAGACAGGCTGGTAACGCTGCGAAGGCTCCAAGTGGACATGACGATTAGACAAAACAGCGCCGGTGTGGCGTTTTCTACAGCCGACTCGGTGGAGGCGCTACTCTTGCGTGCAGCAAAGGGTGTGTCTACAAGCAAGCCGCCAGTTGACAAGGCAGTCACATGTGTTGCAGCCAACCTGTGGACGTGTAATGCCTGGTGTAGTGGAGATAGTGTTCATCACATTTATCCCCCCAAAATACTCCTTGCCGTCTTCGTGTATTGGTACTACCGGAAATGACGGTTGGGGAGAGCCTGGACGCAGGTGCCACTAACCAGGGAAGTACTTCGGCTCGAACACACACATCTGTATGAATGTTTGGTTACAGGACCATTATGTACCTCTGAATGTGCTGGTGGGTGTCGTTTTTCTGCAAAACTCTGCAGTCATGCCCTAGATATCACTGTAGATGTAATTGTAGACACCATGCGCAATGCAGCAATCTTAACTATAAATGTAAATGCGGAATGTCAGTAAAATGCTCCGAGCAGTTCGAATGGCTGCAAAACGCACAGTGAAGAAATGCAAGTTGATCGCATGGCGTATTTGCACGTTCTATAATATCAGTGTTGAACGCCACATCAATGACACTTTTGAAGTTGTTCACTGGCTCACCAATATCGTAGCCAGCGTTCTGCCACGTGTAACGAAGCTTTGGTCTGTATACTCCCGCAGGTAACTGATTGTAAATGACAGAATGTATATTCATGATAAAGAATCTGTCGTGCAATTTCGGCTGCATATCACTGGAACGTAGTTTAATGAAGTCTGTTATTCTCTTGGCATATATTTTATATTGCCTGAAGAAATACACATCCAGAGGTTGCGCATATTTTGTAGTTTTAGGCGGAATGATTTTTAAATCTACATTTTTTCCGCCAGGTGCTTCCACTAGTACTCGTTCATCCTTATGTTCAGACCAGGAGTCACAAAGTACTAATGACTTTCTCGACAAAGGTGGATTAAAAACTGACAGAAAAAACGTCTTCAGATGTTGTTTCGTCATCTACCCACTCACTTGTATCGACGACGACATTTGGAGGGCACCTCGTTTCTATTTCCCTTGACACGCGGGGTCCAAACTTTCCACTGGATTCTTGGAAGCAAATATAGAGTTTGTTTGGCAATCGTCCGTCCATTGATATAGAAACATCGATCGTGTAACTATGTGTTGCACAGTTAACTGATTGCAACATCGCGTCAGTGTTTCTCTCCCCTTTCATTGATAGTGTTCTGTCACAAGAAAGTTCATAGTTGAACTGACTCTGATCACAATTCCATACAGAACTAATATCGATGTTTTCTCTCGTGATATGCTCATTGACGTCAGCAACAAGCGTTTGAGCTCTTTCAATCAGCTCTTCTTCGTCATCCTTATCTTTTAGTGCTTAGAGCATAGTGATACGGCATGATTTTATCCTAAACTCCTTTTTCAAATTGGTAATAAATCCTAGTGAAGCTGTAAAGTTTGTACACCCGAGATTTCTGGCTACGTCTAATGCCAAATGGTGTAAATGCCAATAATGAACGGCGGAACCGCATTCTCGCGCTTTACCGAATTTCGCCATTACACGCTCCTTGATTGTCTTGAACAGCAGCGTACGATTTCTTTTGAAAACTGTATTTTCTTCTTTTTTCTTTGCCATGTAATCCAGTATGTTTTTAATATTGGATTAGGGTATCTTTTCAGAAGCTTGTCGTATGTGTCGAAACCTCTTACGTAATAATCATACATGTTCTCCAGTGTGTTGTCATCAAACGCCGTGAAGATACTTGCAACTTCAACCTTCTTCTTGGGAGATGATTGGTATTCACTGTCACTGCTTCCATCGGCTCTTCCCGCACTTGCCGTAGCACTACCGTTTGCAATGAGTTGTTCGTCATTATTATCCCTATCATCATCATTATGTGTTAGTGTTAAAACAGGATCTGTTTCTAACTTATGCTCATATTTCTGCACTATAATAGATACCAGAAAACATGCAAATGATTGGTCTTCTACACCAATACCATCTTCACGAAGAAGGTTCTTCGTAACTTCATTTCATCCAATCGCAATATATTAGCAGGATTGATTACCAATCGCCGAGCCATCTGACTCTTCAATACATAAATAATGTCACAAAACGCAACTTCAGAGGCACACTGCACCGTCCCTACTGGTCCCGACTGGCGTACTGGCAGGTCAGTGTGCAATGCGGCATGGCATACGCAGAGGCCTCTAACGGACGACTGCAGAGTTTTGCAGATGCGGGAGTATCACTACTGTAATAAGAGATATTTACATAATTTCTCACACGATTTTGGTGTATTTGTGTTTGTTCGCGCCCAAGTACTTTCCTGGTGAATAGGGAGTAGCCAAAACTGTAGCTGATTACAAGCTCCTGCTTGCAACCCCGCAATTCGTCTTGCAAATGACCAGGAACATCGGCCGAAAACTAGCCATAGAGTACAAGTTCCTCCAATGGCGAAGGCACGACGGCGTTTGGAGGGTCCATGATGGACCATTGAAAGGAGACAGGGCGAAGGAGCTGCTGTCGCTGTGGAGTACAGAGACGGCGACTGTGCTGCGTTGACAGCCATGGGCTCCCCGTCCAGCGCCGGCGGCGTTTGTTGATGACGTAAGCGAAGGCAGCTGTGGTGGTGGGGTCCTCCTGGACATCGAATCTGCAAATGGAAAATCCAGGGCATGATCACACAACCCACACAAGCTAAGTTCATTCTGATGGCACTTCTGCAGGCCAATGGGTTTGTGTAAGCCATATAAAGAATCGCCCAATACTTTATTGGTAACGCTCCCATCACAGCGCGTGTGACCACCGAAGACCCGGAAAAAGACGACATCATTAACATTAAACGTAGGGGGCTGTAGAGAACGGGCCGAAGTTGCAGACGAAGCAGGAACTGAAGCAGTGTCCAATGTTGGTGTCCAAGGTGCCTATTCTGTATCTTTCCGCCATTGTGCCGATCGTTTCGGTACTAAAAAGCACCGAACGGTCTAGTACTTGAATTAGAGCCCCTGCATTATTCAGTATGCATTTCGGTAGCGATACCGGTCGGGTCTAGAGAACCGAAGTCCTGTTGTCGGTTCGCGTCGCGCAAGCCAATCAAAAGCAAGCCGCTGCAGATCCGCGCATGCGCACTGCAGCGCGCACAGCGCCGCGAAACACAAAGCGGCTAGCAGACGGCACAGGCGCGCTATTCTTACAACTACCGAAAATTGCGTTTACGTTGCCATAACGCATGACGCCTTATTCCATCGAGCTGACGTGCCCGCCTTCATCGCTCTTGCCTCCTGCTTAACAGTATCAGGCGCAGTATATCCATTTCCATGATTCTCTGCTGAAATTCATAGAAAATTTTTAGTTTCCCTGACCGCATGTTTCCATGCTTGCATAAGAACGATAGCGTATTTGACTCTACTCTGTAGATTGTCATAAAGGCCGCATTATGTCATCTTATTCTCATTCACACTGACATCGTGTTTTGGATTTTACGTTTCGGAAAATGAGTTAGGAATAGTGTGTAGCACCACATTGTACTAATACACCTATAAAAACACCCGAAAAATTTATTATGAGAGTTTTAAAGAATAAGAAGATAACCAGAATGTGGTTATAACTCGCTCCTAGAGATCCAAATGATTAAGTAACCCACTTCCCCATAGGGTAAGTCAACGATTTGGATTTTGAAAACAAAATTGAAAAAAACGCATTTTCGAGAGCTCCTGCAGTTCGTCGAAGTTTATAACATGCATCTCATGAATGAAAATGTTTCGTATATGGTGATACAGTCTAAAAATATTACGGAAGAGATATTTCATCACTGTCTACTGTTGTTGAGGATTCTATCGCAGATAGACAGTTGTGACAAGCAAGATTATGAAGATGATTGCTGCTAGTTACATTCCCAGTAATTTAAGTTGTGCTCTTAGATTCCTGTCTAACCGCAACTAGGAAATCGCTACATATTCGGAAAGAAATAGAGAATTATTTCTGCCAAGAAAAAATATAAAGGTCACTGTCGGTTGTTTCACTCCCATCAATTTAATATTTCGTTTTTTAAACACACAGAAATCACAAAATCATTACTTAGGAAGTGCGCTCTTACATGTAAGTAATAACGAATATTGCAGAAGAATCTTAACTTAAACGAATAACAATGTTTCAGAACGTGTTGCATATATGAAGAGGAAAAAAATTTTTTTCATCCATCCGTGCGCGAACCCTTGTCATTTGTATGGCATTCCCGCGCTCTCACCACTTGGCCACGCCAAACAACAAAGACATAGTGCTCAATTGTCGTACTATTGTGCAGAGGAACGTAGGCTGATTTCGTTGCCAAACGGTGCTGCGTACGTCATAAATGCTTGATAGTTCGGAAGGTTTCCAATATCAGGCTTCACGCAATTGCTTTCATTGTTACTTTAAAGTTTTAAACACGTTTCGATAGTTACGAACTACACTAAGTACACAGTCACTAGTAACGCCAGTTCACACTCATGTAATATACGTAAGCAGAGCGGATGTCTTGATATTTAATGATCTTTAAACTCTTATTTGCATAAAAATAGCATCTGTTTTGAGAGAACATTGACCGAAAACTTTTTTTTATGTAATCATTCACAGTAAGCTTACTGAATAGGATATTTCGATAAAGAACCGAAAATGACGTCACTACCGAGACTAACGTACTACACCGATTGGCATGAACGATACAGAATAGGGCCTCAGGCAAAAGTTCAGCTTCTGATTTGCCGTTGCATGGCTGGGAACGATATGGTGAAAGGAAGAGCACGTAATTTGTTCAACTGTTCCTTGAGTGTTCATCTTCACCATTAGATTGAGGGTGGAACGATGCTGTCGTCCCATGGTTAATGCCCATGGCGCCACAAAGCTGCTGAAACCCTGCCGGTGTGAAATGGTGTCCATTATCTGAAACCGACACCTCCGACAGACCTTCAATGCAAAAAATTGACGTCATAGTCTTGATAGTACTGACTGTTGCAGTGGATTGCACGTGCATCACAAAGGGAAACTTGCTAAAAGCGTCTATCACACTAAGCCAACGAGAATTCCATTAGGGACCCGCAAAGTCAATATAGAGAAGCTGCGAAAGGGCGCTGGGCACATCAAAAAATATCAGTGGTGGGGTCGTCTGGTGTTCTGCTTACGCTGGAAATTGTGAAGTCAATTACGCAACTTGGGTGTCCACGTCAATGCATGCACGATGGCGTCGGGCGAGCTGCTCAGTGTGCACAATGCCCCAATGTCTTTGATAGAGAAAGAAACATGGCTCAAACACTCAGGATTTATCATTGCCTGTGTGTAATAAGACAACACTTAGCTGTACAGATAAGGTGTGCCGAAAAGCGAAATAAAGGCATACAACCGAATCACTAATCTGCTTAACTGAATGTCTCCAAACAGTGTGGAGGTACTGCAACAAAATCTTGGGACTGGTGTCCACAGTCGTTGCCTGGGTACTCTGCTGGTAGTTGATGGGAAAACCGTAGTGTGTCTCATTATCCTGAACATCAATGTTGAAAAATGAATCTTCAGAAGCGTCGAACGTCGAATCGGTACGAACTGGGGACTGTGAAAGAGTGTTTGCATTCGAAAACTTAGCCATTGGTCTTTGCGCTATTCCGTACCGATAATTAGAGAGGAGTAGAGGCCAATGCTGCAACTTCTGGGCCACGAATGGAGGGACTGGCTTGGAAGGGCTGAACAATGACGTGAGAGGCTTGTGATCTGTCACTAACAAGGGAACCTCCCCATCGCACCCCCCTCAGATTTAGTTATAAGTTGGCACAGTGGATAGGCCTTGAAAAACTGAACACAGATCACTCGAGAAAACAGGAAGAAGTTGTGTGGAACTATGAAAAAAATTAGCAAAATATACAAACTGAGTAGTCCATGCGCAGATAGGCAACATCAAGGATACTCTGCGCTGAAGAGCGCCGTGGTCCTGTGGTTAGCGTGAGCAGCTGCGGAACGAGAGGTCCTTGGTTCAAGACCTCCCTCGAGTGAAAAGTTTGATTTTTTTATTTTCAGACAATTATCAAAGTTCAGGCATTCACACATAATCAACTTCGCTCTCCAAAATTCCAGGACATGTTCAGATTTGCTTGGACATAAGCAGGATTTGACGGTCTACACACGGAAAAATTCGAAAACGTTGAAAACATATGTTTTGACAGAGCACAGGGAAAACCGTGCGACTGTGAAACTGTTGCATTCATTTGTTGCAGTTTATGTGACAAACTCTTACGTTTTCATCACTTTTTTGGGAGTGATTATCACATCCACAACAAGAAAACCTAAATAGGGCAAGGTAGAAGAATCTTTTTACCCAATCGCCAAGTGCACAAGTTAGGTGGGTCGACAACATATTCCTGTCATGTGACGCACATGCCTTCACCAGTGTCGTATAGAATATATCAGACGTGTTTTCCTGTGAAGGAATCGGTTGACCTATGACCTTCTGATCAAATGTTTTCGGTTCACATTGGAGAGGCATGTCCTTTCGTCTACTAGTCACACGGTTTTGCAGTGCGGTCGCAAAACACAGACACTAAACTTATTACAGTGAACAGAGACGTCAATGAACGAACGGACAGATCGTAACTTTGTGAAAATAAAGAAAATAAAACCTTTCACTCGAGGAGAGACTTGAACCAAGGACCTCTCGCTCCGCAGCTGCACACGGTAACCACGGGACCACGGCGCTCCTCAGCTAAGACTCCCCATGATGTTGCCTATCTTGCGCATGGACTACTCAGTTTGTATATTTTGCTTTTTTTTTTCATAGTTCGACACAACTACTTGCTGTTTTCTCGATTGATCTGTGTTCAGTTTTTCAAGGCCTAGCCACTGTGCCAACTTATAACTAAATCTGAGGGGGGTGTGATGGGGAGGTTCCCTTGTAAGTAAAATTTTCGAACATAAGTATTGTGGAATGTGATCACCCCACATACGACAGTAAGAGCTTCCTTCTCAATCTGTGAGTAGCTCTACTTTCCTTTGTTGAGGAGTTTGGATGGAAGTCAGTTGGCCTGTCCAGTGATCTAACTCTGTGTGGGAGAACAGCACCAATGCCGTAAGCGAATGTATCAATCGCAAGCACGATCGGCTTTGTGCTATCAAAATGTACCACACAACGATCACTCAGTGAAGCTTCTTTCACTTTCTGAAATGCGACCTGGCACACTCTAGTCCACTCAGACAGAACATTCTTTTGTCGTAGACGATCCCATAGAGCTGCATTCAGAATGAACCGAATGTAATAAGTAAATTTACCCAACACAGGCCGGCCGAAGTGGCCGTGCGGTTAAAGGCGCTGCAGTCTGGAACCGCAAGACCGCTACGGTCGCAGGTTCGAATCCTGCCTCGGGCATGGATGTTTGTGATGTCCTTAGGTTAGTTAGGTTTAACTAGTTCTAAGTTCTAGGGGACTAATGACCTCAGCAGTCGAGTCCCATAGTGCTCAGAGCCATTTTACCCAACACAGGTTGGAGTTCACTGATGTTCATAGGAGCTGGTAGGTCTCGCCTGGTGGTAAGTGTGGCTGCAAAGGGTGGATATCCTGACTGTTAATCACATGTCCTAAGCATTAAATCTGTCTGGAAGAAGGAGCACATGTCTTTACTGCACTTCAAACCAGAATCTGAGAGCACTCGAAACAATTTGCTGAGGTTGGCATGATGTTCCTCAGGAGAAACTACTATGTCACCCAAATAGTTCGAACAAGAAGGAACAGTAGCAGTCAACTGTGATAAATAACGGGGAATAATTGCAAGTACAAGTGCACTGCTGAAGGGCAACCTCAAAAACTTAAATTACCCCACATGAGTGTTTACCACAAAAATTTGTTGCGACTGTTCATCAGAGAGAAGCTTCAAATAAGCATCATGAAAATCAACTGTCAGGCTGTGGCGAAGGAAAAGAGTCGGTCACACTCTGCAAATTTCCTGCTACCTTGAAGTATGCACATAAACGTAACCTGACTGAAGGTTTCTTTATTGTCACTAACAGTGATGCCCAGTGAATCGCTGCTACAGGGGAAATCACATCATTGTCCTGCCAAAGTACGAGTTCTTATTCCACCTGATCCCTGATAGCAGGAGGGATGGGCCGTTCTCTGCAAAACTGTAGTTGTGGGTAGTCTTTCTTGGCAATATGAACCTCAAAATCTATAGCTTTGCCTAGGCCACATTGATAAATGTCACTAAATTCGTTACAAAGACCAGCTACCTTGTCTGTACGCACAAAAGTGTTCACAGAGAGAACGTTGCCTTGAAGGTGCGAACCAAACAAATAAAAGAATCGATGCCAAAAATGTTTTCACTGTCACGTGAGCACAGAACTGTGAATGAAACAGTCTCGGTGACGTTACGGAAAGAGGCATCTAGGCTGCAAACACCTGAGACAAGAATGCCATGTCCACCATAACCAGAAAATGTTGCTTGTGACTTACGTAGCGTAGGATTCCATAACAGTTCGTATGTGCTTCTGTTCAACAAAGACACTGACGTACCAGTGTCAAACTGCACCCTGTATTTTGCGATTGGTAATCTGCAAAGTGACAAACAATTTATTTGCCTGACGCATAATGGATGAAGTTTGTGACCTCTTCGCTACAGCCCGCCTGGACTCAGTTACACTAGAGTTGGCTTTGAAAAAAATGCGTTGACATTCTTTGACTGAGACTTTGGAGAACGTGCAGAGTATATGTTGGACTTGCGTCCTTGCAAACAGACAGCTTGAACGTAATCGTGCTTGCCACAATGGTAGCACTATGCGTTACGACAGGGTCACGCCTGAGGCTTGTGCGCTGTGAAACTCCGAGGGTACGATTTAACACCGCTAGTCCGCTGTTAATACGCTGAATCTGTTTACGTCGCTGCCCTGGCTGAAAATTTGCATGTCGTGGTCGTGGAGCACGAGCTATGGTCACAGTCTGTTTACTACTACTTTGTATGACACAAATAAGAGCGGAAACAAAGTCAACCACTACACTGTCATAAGAATCCTGATACTCCACAAATTTCAAAACCAGTTGCAAACTAGGATCAGGGTAGTCAAGAATCTGTTCCTGTATGCAAAAATTTGACACATTTTGAATAATGGCGTCCCTGATCATGTCATACTGTAATGACGTCCAGACTCACATTTAAATTTGCAATGGTATATAAGCCTTTCCAAGTCTCCTGTCCTCTGCTTGTGAGGCTGATAAGGGTGCCTCCGCAAATGGAAGAATTCGCCACATTAATCTGTTCATCAAAGTATTTCTCTAGCGCAGCATTTAATTCTTCATAAAGCACATTTTCAGGATGGGTGGAAGGGAAGAGTTTGAAGGCAAGCCTGTACAGTGACACACAGATTGTTGCAAGAAAACAAGTTTCCTGTCCCTACTTCAATGCGATGTGCCGTGATATTTGGATCGAGCTGGGCTCATTACTCGGGCCATTCCGCGTGTATTGAGCCAAACGTACGGTACAATGGTACGGAAACAGGCGCTGCTGGCTATGGCTGTGCTGCGCGATGCGTGGGTGGCGGTGGCGTGTGTTAGATTGCGCCGCAAGCGGTCTTGTCATCATTTCCATCAGATTCTGCCTCTTCTGCCCCTGAAGCTGAAGAATCTGTTTTAATGAAAGTTCTTGCGGAGGACTAACCATGACGAATAGGCACAAAGTTACAATGAAAAAACTAAAAAAAAATGAATTAGAGACACAGAAAAGTCGACAGCTGTTGGATCAGTCCAGGCGAGGATGCCAAAGGATTGGTGGGTGCTGACGCTAAGAGCAAAATAATTAGAAACACACGTAATATGTACACTGATTAAGCGGACCATTATGACCAGCGACCTATTATCGATATAACCCCCTCCAGTCGATAGCAGCGTCACCTGGCGAGGAATGGCGCTAGTCAGACACACATGCACGGTGCATGTAGTATCAATGAGCGTGCTTTCTGTGTGTAGAATGGGGAAGCCGCGCGATTTACCGGGTGGCTATAATTAAAATTTCCTTATTTAACACATTATAACACGGAAACTAATTACCGTAGGAGTACCAAACTTGGTAGCATTAATGTCTAGGACAAGGGGAAAAGAAATAACGCAGAATCATTTCAATTGAAACACTTTTAATGTGCTGCTACTGTACATCATACCATTACATACCGATACAAATACTGCAACAAAAAGGGCTCAATATGGCGGCCATCAGTGTCTAGAACAATCCGAAAGCGCAGGATTGCGTTCTGCACAGCAGAATGAATCATGTCCATAACTATACTGGGTTTCAGATCAGCACATATGTAGATGTTCCCCTTGTGGACCCTGTCTTTTAGGTAGCCCCACAACCAGAAATCTCAGTGTTTAATCAGATGATCGTTCCGTCCAAGCATTTGGAAACGATCGGCTGATAACTGGATCGTTTCCAAAGGTGTTTCGGGAAGCAGGTGAACTTCACCAACGATGTGCGGTGGGTCCCCCATCTTGCACGAAAACAGTTTAACTCAGTGCGTCTCTCTCCTATAGGGCGGGTGTGACATGTTGGCGAAGCATATGCAGTAACGCTGGACGGTCACATTGCACGTCTTTGGTCCTTGAGCGCCAACCTGCTCAAAAAACAATGGGCCAATGATGAACGTAGCCGTAAAGCCACACCATGTGGTGACTCGTTCACCACACAGAAGAACTTCATGCACAGTGACTGGAGGTGAAGATCCCCACACTCGGCAATTCTGTGTATTCTCCTCACCCGTCACAGTAAAATGAGCTTCGTCTGTCCATAGGATGGTCCAGGGCCAGCCCTCGTCAACTTCAATCCTTGTGAGAAAGTGGAGAGGGAAGTCAACACGTCGTTTTCCGTCCTGTGGTGCAAGCTGCTATATGATATGGATCTTCTACGGATATCATTTGAAAATGGTTCGAAGCATCTTCCGTACAGTGGACCAGGGAAAATTCAACTGTCGAGACACAGTACGCGCAGTGGCTGACGATCGGGAATTGCGCGCACCGTTGTCTGTCATAGCAACAGCGATTTCATCAGCCACCTGTGGTGCAACCGGTCTTCGGCCTCTTCCCAGAGCGACGCCCAGTTCTCCAGTTGATAAGAACTTCATCATGCTCAGTACAGCAGGTGGAGAAAGAAGACCCTTCCGTAATCCTTTCAGCCGGCGATATCCTGTAAGTGCAGCTGCAGCATTACTGTTATTTTGATAATGGAGCGTCACCAATAATGCCCTGCTCCTTTTGTCCAAGCTCACGTTGGCATATCAGCAAGTGCACTGCGACTAGTCAGGTGTGAGAGACCATGAATCACGATGACTGATCACTGTACCTGGTGGCCATAGTTAGAACTGGACGGTGGCGTTGTGACGCATGGAAACCATGCACCCCATACACTGCAGATTAATGCTACCAAGTTTGATACTCGTACGGTAATTAGTTTCGTGTTAAAACGTGTTAAATTGGGAAAGTTTAATTATAAGCACCTAGTATCTGAGATTAACCGAGGGAAGAGTGTGATGGCCCGGAGGCTCAGCACGAATATTTCGGAAATTGCACCAATTGTCTGGTGTTCGACGGGTGTTGTGGTGAGTGTCTTCAACAAGAGTCGAAGCCGATGAGAAACCACATCCAGGCGTCGTGGGGTTGGGGGGCCACCCCGAATTACAGATGCTGGATGTCGTGTCGTAGAATGGACAGACTGGTAAAACAGGACAGGCGTCGAACTGTGGCAGAGTACAAATGAGTCTGAAGACAGAGTGCTGTGAACACTCCTAGCGACGGGCCTCCGCAGCCGACGACCCATGCATGTGCCAGTGTTAAAACCACGACATTGGCAACTACGAATGAAATGGGCACATGTAAGTCGGCACTGGAAGTTAGTGCAGTATGGTCTGATGAATACCTTCTTCATTACGCCTATGCAAGGATGCGAATCCGTCGTCTTCCAGGGGAACAACTGCTTGACACCTGTAGTGCGGGACGGAGCAAAAGCTGGTGGCTGCGTCATTATGATCTGGAGAACATCCGAGTGGGCATACATGGGTCCAGTGGAACTCGTGCAAGGCACCATGAAGCCGAAGATTATCGTACACTGATTGCAGACCACGTACACCTCTTCATGGCGGTCATGTTTCCAGACGGCAGTGGCATTTTTGAACAAGATAATGTCACAAGGCCAGGAGTGTGATGAGGTGCTTCGAGGAACGCAGTGGTGAGTTCCAGTTAATTTCCTGGCTCCCACAGCTCGTCAGATCTGAAACCAATCGAACGCATCTGGGATGTGACTGAACCTGTCGTCAGAGCTCATCGCCACCTTCCCAGGAATTTACGGGAATTACATGACTTCTGTATGCAGATGTGGTACCAACTCCCTCCAGCGACCTACGAAGGTCTCATTACTTATGTCACAGCGCGCCGCCGCTGTTATCAGTGCCAAAGGTGGACATACGGGCTATTGGTTAGGTTGTCATAATGTTCTGGCTGATCAGTGTATGTAACGTTGTTTATTTAATTTGCTTCTACAAGTTCAAATGGAAATTCCACAGTAGTACGTTACACAGAAACATTCGTCATAATCAATCACAACAGCAGAGAGGCAAACCAGTAACGCTGCGAAGGCTCCAAGTGAACACCACGATTAGACGAGATGGCGTCGGTGCGGCGTCTTTTTAAGCTGGCTCGGTGATGGCGCCACTCGTGCGTGCAGCACAGAGTATGTCTACGAACCGGCTGCGGATTAACAGAGCACTCACATGTGTTACTGCCAACCTCTGGACGTTAGCATGCCTGGCGTTGTGACGGTAGAGTACGACATCGCTACTAGTCTGTGTCATTGTGAAAAGGTTAAAGAAATCACAGTAACTTAAACACGAATTAAAAGGTGAAATCAACAGTGACGTCACTGCAACAGATGATCAAGATGTGTTGAAGCTTTGCATCTTGAACGTTGCAGGGCTTGAATCTGTGATGCATGGTGATAATGATGACGATGATGAGTTTACTAGAACATTATGACGGAGGCCGTATGACCGGCACCAGGTAAACGGGTGTTGGTGGTAAGTTCCTATGTGACCAAACTGCTGAGGTCATCAGTTCCTAGGCTTATACACTACTTAATCTAACCTTAACTAACTTAAACTATGGACAACACACACAACCATGCTCGACAGAAGACTCAAACCTCCGAGGGGGGAAGCCGCGCGAATGGTGGCAAGGCATCCAAGACCGTGCGGCTACCCCGCCTGGCTAAAGGGATGGATGGAGTGCGATCATCAGATTATGGTGAGGAATATCGAAGACTGATATAGGTGGAGCGGAGGTTACAGGTTGATCGGAGAAAGGAACTTTCCAATTGCGTACTTCCAGGAATTTAGTAATATAAGAGGCAGTCAAATTGAAACAAGACATTGAAAAGTAAAAGTAAACTATTTACTAGTTTAAAATTAATCGTCATAACTGTTACCACATTTAACACACTGTCACACAAGCCGATCAACGCCTTCACGGGAAAATGTTTTCCGTTGCAAACGGAACCATGATTGCACCCAGTCGTCCGAAGGAAATCGACGACCACGAATGTTTTTCTTCAGGGATCCGAAAATGTGGCAATCGTGTGGCGAGAGGTCGGGTCCGTATGGCGAATATGTAAAGGCTTCCTGTTCAAACGTCTGCAGTGTAGTTGAAACAAACTAGCAACATGTGAGCTGGCATTAGACACTGCAACAGAATGATGCCCTCCGTCAACATTCCTGGGCGTTTGTGGTTGATGACCAGCTTCAATTTTAGCAAAGTGTCATCGTACTGTTGTACGTTAACTGTGGTGCCGTGTTCCAGAAAGTCAGTGAGCATTGTGCGATTGCAGTGAAAGAAAACGGGCATCATGATTTTTTCGGAGACGGCTTGTGCGAATAAGGTGGGGATGAATGGCTGTGCTTCCATTGTGGGCTCCGGTGTTTGCTCTCCAGCTCAAAATGATGAGACCATGGTTCATCTCACCCGAAAATACGAGGCGGGAAACGATGTTGTTCATCGCGATACCGTTCATGTGTTGCAGTGACTTCGACATTTTGGTCAACTTCTGCTCCTTCGTCGAGCTGTGGGGAACCCACTGCGCACAGGTTGTCCAGAACTTCAGATGCTCTGTCATGGTGGCGCGAGTGGTACCGTGACATGGGCTGAATGTTTTCCATCGGCAGCTGTCGGTCATTTTTGATGGTAGAATCCACCGCAGCAATGTTATGGCTTGGTAATGGCATGATGAGCCTGTGCAAGGCGACTGCTGTCTTTCACTGACATCAGACTTTCTCCGAATCATTTATTCTATGCATATACACGCTCAAGGGACCTACTGTGTTCGCTATTCATACCAGATATTCGTGTAAAAATAATATTTCACGTCCTGCCCCTCGTTCCGCAATAAAAAACGGCACTACATGACTCTCTTCGTCTTTCCCGGCTTCTGTAGCGAAGTCGGACCCACACACGACTCGCTGACCTCAGGTCGATCACGCCTAACAGGAAAATGGCAAACCGGTGAACGTTCGCGCTGTTACTCTCTCATTCCCAGTAGAGAGCACTTTTATACACACACCTAACTGCGTTACCAACGTCTGCACTATGCTCTTTGTTGTGGACTGGCAAGACAGCCAATCCACTAGGAGGAAGCCGAAAGGTACGCGTTTAAGCTCACGCGGGCTGGCGTGAGGTCTGGAACAGGTAAAGTAATTGAGACTAGCAAATAAAGTACGTAGCTGCTGGAATACTTAACTTCAATCCATAATTGGTGAACATCGCTCTTGACAGTACATGTTTTACAGCATCAATAGTAACTGGTAATGGCGCCTTGCTAGGTCGTAGCAAATGACGTAGCTGAAGGCTATGCTAACTATCGTCTCGGCAAATGAGAGCGTAATTTGTCAGTGAACCATCGCTAGCAAAGTCGGCTGTACAACTGGGGCGAGTGTTAGGAAGTGTCTCTAGACCTGCCGTGTGGCGGCGCTCGGTCTGCAATCACTGATAGTGGCGACACGCGGGTCCGACGTATACTAACGGACCGCGGCCGATTTAAAGGCTACCATCTAGCAAGTGTGGTGTCTGGCGGTGACACCACACTCTTTATACAGGGTGAGCAGAAATAATCTGCAAACTTGTAAGATTGTTGCAGTGCAGAAGGTACCGAGAAATAATAGTAAAGAAAAAAAATTCCATTCGTTGCGCTGTTTCCGAGTTAATCGACACTGAAGTTAGCCATTCAGGCCGTTGCGTGCCCAATTCAAGCGGCCTCTCAGGTACAGTTAGTGTCAGTTGTTCTCACAGCGTAGACGTTATCGCTCCGGTTGGATATTTAGTACCGCTCCTTATTCCAGTTTTTGTATCGCTGTCTTTTTCGGTTTTCAGAAACGAAACGAAGCACACATTTCGTGGTACCGTCTCTGGCGGGCCGCTTGAATTCGAGCGCGCAACGGCGTGATTGGCTAACTTCAACGCCAGTTAACTCGGTAACTGCTGAACGTATCGAATTTTTTTAAAACAATTATTTCTCAGCACAACCTACCCTGCAACATCTTCGCAAGCTTTTCAGACTGTTTCTGACCAACTTGTATATTCTGTCCCGTTTTCATTGGACTGCCCCTTATAAAAGACTATATGATTGCTTTTGTGTCGGGATTGCGTGCAGTGGGGTAGGAGACGAAACGTGGTAGGGTGACACTGAGATTCAACAAAAGCATCGAGACAGGAGTGAACTGGGACTAGTTCCAGCAGTAAATGGTGGTGGAAATCTGGTGAAATACTGAATGGGCAGGCTTTGTTATTTGTATAAGAATATGAGATATGTCAAACGAGTGGATATTTTGCAGGAGAGTCGTGAAAGAGTGGATTATGTTCAGTGTTGGAGGCGGGAGTTTGGAAGTTGTTTCGAAGAAATAGTGTGTTGCCCTCGGGTTGGATGGAGACAGACATTTTATGTCGTGAGGCAGGAGATTTTTATCTGATGTTCTTTGTATTAGAGCAGATAGGGTAAGCTACAGTTAGTAGATTCGTATGAGGATTGCAAGATGGGATATAGTTTTAGGAGATTATTAAATTAGTGGAGGTCAAAGGCGGGTTTTTCATTTTTCGATTAGGTACTTGTTGATTGTAAGGCATTTTTGGCAGCTTATGCTTGAGACGGTTCCACGTGGTGTCAATAGCGGGAAACAGGGGAGCCATGGGTAATTAGGCTGCCAAATGTACTGATGTGGACCGGGTCTGCAAGGTCTACTTAAGTGCAGAAGTAGGTAGCGGCGGCGGGTGTGAAGAGGTGGCGAGCCGTCGCCAGCTCAAGTAAACAATTTCAAAGATTAACACACTTTATTGTAACTCATGGGACTACAATTCCGGCATTGCTGCTCGATGACAGCGTTCTCTCCAAGCGCCAGGATAGCCCGCGGTGAGCAGTTGCCCTTATCAGCATTCCCTCGGCTGCATCGAGGCGCCCAGCATTGCTGACTCCAATATTAACAGACACAGCTCGTGCAGCCTGCTTCTCATTTTACGGTTGTCTGCGTGAGGAGCCAGCGACGCCGACGGAAGGAGACAGGAACTCCTGTAGCGGATGCTGGTCTCCGGTGCAGAAAGTCGTCCCTATAAGCGGCAGCGAGTGGCACCTAGGCACCCTCAGGGCACTTAGTGGGGGGCTGCACCGCCCGAGGTCCGAGCTGCGGACCTCCAAGGCAGGCGTCTGGAGGCTACTAAGTGATGCTGGAGGAGGGTCACCAGTTTCGAGCACTAACGAGAGTACCATCAGTACTGTTAATAGTGCATTTTGATGAGACTTCGGCACATTGTAGAGGGACTTGTCCTGAGTACTTGGCTTGCGGCTTTTCATGCAACGGGCCCTATTTTACGACAAAATCGATGTCGAAGTTTTATGCCTACCTGCTAGACTTGTAACGTTAGTGGTGTTTTGACCAAACGACCGTGGTCTAGCTGCTAAGGTTCATGGCTACCACACTGGCAGTATGGGGTCAAATCCTGTCTGTGTACTTTCTCTTTTTATTTTTTTAATTTCATCGTGCGGAATATCATTCCAGATACAGATGGAAGTACTGATCCCTAATTTTGACCTCGATTACGTAATCAATGCCGATGAAACTGACTACCAGATCATTTGCGGAAGAAGGAACTAAAACCGGTCTGAACAAGATTACTCATTCTTTCCCAGCACAGTATGTGACATTGACGGAAAAAATCGCATCAGGAAGGAGCTGTGCGACATGAACGAACGTTGGCAGGCGTGTGTTTACATTTGAACGACGATGTCTGTTCAGATTTCGCAACTGTTGCTTGAGAGTGTTGCTTCACTAAAGCACCAAAGAAACTGGTATAGGCATGCGTGTTCAAATACAGAGGTATGTAAAGAGGCAGAATACGGCGCTGCGGTCGGCAATGCCTATATAAGACAAGAAGTGGCTGGCGCAGTTGGTAGATCCGTTACTGCTGTTAGAGTGGCAGGTTATCAAGATTCACCTGAGTTTGAAAGTGGTTTTATAGCCGGCATGCGAGCGATGGGACACAGCTCCCCGAGGTAGCGATGAAGTGGGAATTTTCCCGTACGAACATTCCACGAGTTTACCGTGAATATCAGGAATCCGGTAAAATATCAAATCTCGGACATCTCTGCGACCGGAAAAAGATCCTGCAAGAACCGGACCAAAGACGACCGAAGAGAATCGTTCAATGTGACAAAAGCGCAACCCTTCCGCAAATAGCTGCAGATTTCAATGCTGGGCCACCAACAGGTGTCAGCGTGCGAACCATTCAACGAAACATCATTGATATGTGCTTTCGGAGCCAAAGGCCCACCCGTATGCCCTTGTTGACTGCATGACACAAAGCTTTGCCCCTCGCATGGGCCCGTCAACACCGACATTGGACAGTTGATGACTGGAAGCACGTTGCCTGGTCGGACGAGTCTCGTTTCAAATTGTATCGAGCGGATGGACGTGTGTGGGTATGGAGACAACCTCATGAATCCATGGACCCTGCATGTCCGCAGGGGACTGTTCAAACTGGTGGAGGCTCTGTAATGGTGAAGGGCGTGTGTAGCTGGAGTGAAATGGGACCCCTGATACATCTAAATACGACTGACAGGTGACACGTACGTAAACATCTTGTCTGATCAGCTGCATCCCTTAATGTCCATTGTGCATTCCGACGGACTTCGGCCATTCCAGCAGGGCAATGCTACACCCCGAACGTCCAGAATTGCTACTGAGTGGCTCTAGGAGCACTCTTCTGAGTTTAAAAGCTTTCGCTGGTCAGGCCACCAAACTCCCCAGAAATGAACATGATTGATCATATCTGGGATGCTTTGCAGCGTGCTGTTCAGAAGAGATCTCCACGCCGTTGTACTGTTACGGATATGTGAACCGTCCTGGAGAATTCATTGTGTAAGTTCCCGCCAGCACTTCAGACATTAGTAGAGTCCATACCACGTCGTGTTACGGCGCTTATGCGTACTCGCCGGGGCCCTACACGATATTAGGCAGGTGCAGCAGTATCTTTGGCTCTTCAGTGTAGTAACGCCGCTATGAGGATGCAAGTTAGGTCTGCTCTAAATACACGCTGTGACGGTCGTGAGCGCTAGTTACCTTTGAGATTGGATTTGGTGAGCTGATATTAGTCAAGAATACGTTTAAGACTAAAAACACGCCATTAGTAAAACCTCACTGAGTTTGAGCGAAGTCGTGCAATAGCACTACGAGAAGCTGGATGTTCCTTCTGCGGTAATACAGGTAGACTTGGCAGGAATGTAACCACCGCACATGACTACTGGCAGCGGTGGTCACGAGAATGTACGGTCGCAAGATCACTGGGCTCCGGACGACCACGTTGCTTTACCGAGAGGGAGAACCATCGTTTTCGGCGTATGGCTCTGGTGCATCGTACTACTACTACTACACAGCAGCAGCAGCAATTTACACGAATTGCTCCTTTGGACATTTCCCAAAGAACAGACCACGCACAATCCGCAATTGTGGTACATTATATTTAAATTCAAGGTGGAGAGGGGAAGAAAGGAAAGGAAAGGGAGGGTATCACTGCTGTCAGCTGCATCGGGACATCACGTGGAATCAGCTGGGACGAGTGAAATTGTGCTTAATTGGCAGGGTACAGAAAAAGAGAATCCAAAAGTTGTTACTCAATGTACTATGTAGAGGTTATGGCGAGGGAGCGCATAGTGTTTCATTAATAGCTAGTACTTACAACTAAGATATTCAAACAGTTACAACTACAAGACCTGTTTCATGACATTTCAACCAAACACCAAGTAGAGATAAATGTGAAAATGATAAAAACATGTCGGACAACCTAGCCGGTCAGTACATGAACATAAACTGAAGTATTAACAAATATCATCGTTGATGAACTTATCGCATTACTTATATTTGGTGTCGAAAGAGTAACATAAATAAAGTGCACTAAACGTGTCCATTCTATAGAAATAAGCTGTTAGATAGCCATTTTCCACACTGCGAACATACAACTACTACAGATAAACATTGCAGCTTTTGTAGCACATAACTGTATTTTATGGACAGTGAAGAAAAAACTAGTAAGCTCATTTTTCCAGCGAAATATCACGTGAACAAGTGGTAGGAAAGACGAGTGGAGACGACCACACAGGAAAAATCACTTTATAGTGTGAATACTTACGATAAAATGAGGCGTATGAGTGCCTACAGTCATTAGTTTGTGCGTGGAAGATTTCACAATAGACAATCTATTAGTGGTTGTAAACAGACAGGTGTAACTATATTGCCAAACGGGTGTGCTGTCGGCGGTTTACTGTTGTGCTTTCTTATAAGATAATTTTTTTTTAGGTTTCTCCAGCAGCCATATTTACACAGAAATACGGAAGGACTAAGGTGGAATATTGGAAACGTGTCACATTTCTCTTTGAGGGCTTTGAAAATTGCGTTTTAATTTTCTCTTGTTATGACTGTAGGTGAAAGGTGTTGGCTAAATGTTAAAGATGATCATAATTAATGAATGACATATATTTTGACGGATGATGGAACTTAAACCACTGTAATATCAAACGACACATACTCAAATGATGAACCATCAGTGCCGTTAGGGGTAAAGGCAGCAGACTAAAGTTCAACGGTCACAGATGACGAAGATCGTGGTGACAGTATTACATTAATTTCGTGGCTACTGCCAGCAAAATGTAAACAGTAAAGAGATAGCAACTTGGCAGTGACTTGAGTCATCATTTATTCGGAAAGCGTGTAAAAGAGCATATGCGTGAGCCGCTAGCGAGCACTTTGCTCGAAGGTGTGCGATTCGTTCACGAACTGCTCTTGAGCCACATTGTATGAGTTGTCTGCTCTCGGATTTTCCGACGAGCAAAAAGGGCCGGTCAGGATCAATGGGGACAGCAATGTTCATGTTAAGTGGCTCACGGTACGATCAAGTGAATCACTCGAGCTCAGTTTTTCCATCAACCTGCTCATCACGCTCTAGTGAGAATATTGCTCGCTAGTGTTCTTCACTTGTCACTTAAACGGACTGTACCTGGTTTGGAGGTCGCTGTCTTTCACTGACGTAAACCGTCTATTACTCTACAACTCTGTTCAAGACTGAAATTTGCCTGCGTGGAGGGACGGCGGCGCTTTCAGTAGTTTATAGCGTCGTAATAAAACGCGTTACTGCGAGGATCTACTAAAACACATTCAGCTGATTACAACGCAAAATGTTTATGATGGTAGTTTGGTAGTTACGTCACAAATGGCTGCACTCCGTATCGTACCAAAGCTGCCGTAGTAAACGTGTATCTATGTGTGTGCCGTCACGCGGAAATTGCCAACCAATGGCGCTAATGAGGATGACCCTGAGGGCGACGACTGATACTAATAGCGGATTCGGCGACTGGTATGAACAACACGCGCAACACTGAGCAGCATCTGACCATACGGCACCTCAACTATCTGACATTTTGTTCGACGGCGCGCATAATTCGAAAGGGTCCTTTGTCAGAACTCAACGTAACTGCACATTTGCTTTCACAAATACTCGACTGATTCTACATTGCACTATCAAGCATTTCATCAACTTTACACGGTTTCTCACGTAAATACTCATGAGTACCGAAACGTAGTTTTGTCTGTGACGTATTTTCCGAGAAAAAAATTAAAGATAGCTCCAGTCCTCCGATTTCAATTCAAGCTTTTCGGGAGTTTTACGCTGGTTGTGAGGTAAATTCCCTTCCAGACATTCCAAATCGGAACCCCTATCACCAGCTTATCTGGTATTCGGCGGAAAACAACGGGGCTCTACACTGAGTAAAACCTCCAACAACCCACTCTACCCTTCAGGAGAGAGAAATAATGAAATTTAAGTAATAAAAGTGTGCCTTCGATCAAATTCCATCTCATGAGGTTTACTTTCTGGTGCAATCAGTGACTTGTCGAGATCAGCACTTCCAAAGCCCAGACAGTAATCGAAGGATAAGCAACCTGCACCTTTCGCTCAACTACGTATATATCTTACCATTTTCAACCATACTATCCAGTCAACTAAAACACTAAGCTGCATCCGTTAAACCGTGATCAGTAAACTAAAACCGTAAACCCATATACTACACACATAACAAAAAACCCAAAGAGACTGAAACTAGTAACAGGACGAACATGGGTATTACATCCTCCCACAATACTCCACACCTCCTCCTACATGAATGCAGCCTAGATTTCTGTTCCGCCAAAATTCTATTATCAACACTTCGTCTGTCATTGGTGACCCTTCACATAATCATGTTAACAGCTTGTCCCTTTGTCTTCATCCTCCCTTGTCTTCTGCATCTAGGACCAGCTGGCCCCATGTTTGGTATGTATTCTCCTTTTCTGGTCCATCCATCGTCTCGGTGGTCTTTCTTGCTGTTTCCCTTCGAGTTTACTTTGTAAGATCATTTTTCCCACGTTAACCTCCTGTTACCGAACTATGTGACCAAAGAAATGTAGTATTCGCTGAAAAAAGGAAAAAAAACTGGGCAATCTCCTCTCCACACTAAGTTCTCGAGAGATTGATTTGTTGGTCCGTTTGTCCATGCATGATATTCTCAGCAACCTCCTAAATGTCCATATCTCAAAAGCATCAGTTTCTTAGCCGTCCACTGCAGTTGTTGTCCTCCTTTCAGATTCTTAAAGGAAAACAAGGAACACCAGAGATTTCAGTACTCTCAGTTTAGTATATCTGGCTAGGACTCTGTCTTTCCAAATCATGTCAGCTTTGATGCAGCATCCCTACCCAGTAAAATACTACGTCATATCGCTTGTGTAGAGCCATCCAGTTTCTGGACCACTGAGTTCAGGCAGATACAGTAATCAACTTCTTCATATTCTGCTAGGTACATCAGTAACTGGTAGTGACTCACCTCTGTCAATTATCATGATCTTGATATTTTCCTTATTAACTGACGATCCAGGTTTCTCACATTCTCTCTTAACTCTATCCAGTGGCTCCTTCACTTCCCCTCGTGACTCTGTGCACAGTGTGGTTTCATTAGAAAATCTTAAACCACTTATTTTTCGTCTTCCAGTTCGGACCCCATCAGTCTAGCAATGAAGCCCTTCTCTCATAACATATTCTCCAGGGATGTTAAATAGTACTTGTGATAGAATGCACCATTGTCTAACTCCTTTACATCATTCAAAAAGACTTGAAACACTTTCATCAAGACTTACTACTGCCTTGCTATCAGAGCAAAGATTTCTGATGAGGATAAAAAAGATGATCAGGAACGCCAATTTCTGCTAGCACCCTCCACCGTTCTTTCCATGGAACACAATCGAAAGCCTTGCTGTAGTCCAAGAAACAAAGAACTGAAGGAATATTGAAAACTGTAGAGTTTTCAGTTAGTTGTTGACACTGAGAATCTGCTCTCGTATTCCTCTATTTTGCACAAACCTAGCTTGCTCTGGTGGTATTTCGTTGCCTAAACAGGTGCTCAGGCGTTCATGTATGACATTTTGAAGACTCGTGCCGCCATGTGAAATCAATGGAATGGTTCTGTAGTTCTCACAGCATTGTGCGTTTCATTTCTTGTGAAACAGAATCATTACTAATAGGGGCCAATCTTCTATCCATGTTCCGTTATTCCTTATGCTCTTGGATATTTCATGCATGATTTCTAAACCCAAACCTCCAGAGGCTTGATATAAGCTGACGGTCAGAACCACAGTCGATACCAGAAGGTATCTTAATGATTTTAACAGATGATCTTCATCTTAAGCCAATCAAACAATAGTCAGTCTGATTATTCTTCGTTCCACCTGGTGAGATCCAGGTGTAAAGTCTTCGTGAATCGTAATAGAAGCAGGTGTTGATTATAATAAACTTATTTTCCTGACAGAACTTAATCAGTCGACCTCCACGACCATTTCTCTTGCCTAAGCCATGACTGCCAACTACTTCATTTGATGAATCTCATTTCCCTACCTTAGCATTAAAATCTCCGTGCACTATGATAGCTTCTTTTTCGGTACTGTCTCAAGGCTACCAGAAAAAGACTCATAAAATTCTTCTAACTCTTCATCATCAGCTGTTGAAGTCGGTGCATATGGGCCTGCACACTGAGGTGACTCAAGTCGTGGAGTAGCAACATGTACATATACAAATGACGGGTAGTATCATGTACAAAAGATATCAAAGGTTAGTGCATTGGTGGAGCTGTCATTTGTACTCAAGTGATTGATGTGAAAACATTTCAGACGTGATTATGGCCGCGCACTGGAATTAACAGACTTTGAACGGGGAATGGTGGGTGGAGCTGGGCGCATGGGACATTCCATTTGGGAAACCGTCAGGCAATTCGATATTCCGACATCCACAGTATCAAGAGAGTACCGGAATACCAAACTTCAGGCATTACCTCTCACCACGGACAACGTAGTGGCCAACGGCCTTCACTTAACTACCGAGAGCAGTGGCGTCTGCGTAGAGTTTTCAGTGTTAACAGACAAGCAACACTGCGTGAAATAATTGCAGAAATCAATGTGGTACGTACGATGAACTTATCCATTAAACGGTGCGTAGAATTTGGCGTCAATGGGCTATGGCAGCAGGCGACCGAAACGAATGCCTTTGCTAACAGCATGACACCGCCCGAAGCGCTTCTCCTGGGCTCGTGACCATATCTGTTGGGCCATAGACGCATGGAAAACCGTGGTGTGGTCAGATTAGTTCCGATTTCAGTTAGTAAGAGCTGATGGTAGGGTTCAAGTGTGGCATAGACCTCACGAGGCCATGGACCCAAGCTGTCAATAGGGCAGTGCGCAAGCTGGTTGTGGCTACATAATGGTGTGGTCTGTGTTTATATGGAATGGACTCGATCTTCTGGTCAAACTGAATCGATCATTGATATGAAATGGTTACGTTCGGCTGCTTGGAGGCCATTTGCACCAATTCATTGGCTTCATGTTGCCAACAACGATGTCATGACACTGGGCCACAGTTGTTCGCGATTGGTTTGAAGAACATTGTAGACAGTTTGATCGAATAATTTGGCCACCCGTATCGCCCGATATGAATCCCATCGAACATTTATGGGACGTAGTCCACAAACCAGCGTGCTGGCCGAGCGGTTCTAAGCGCTTCAGTCCGGAACCGCGCTGCTGCTACGGTCGCAGGTTGGAATCCTGCCTCTGGCATGGATGTGTGCGATGTCCTTAGGTTAGTTAGGTTTAGGTAGTTCTAAGTCTAGGGCACTGATAACCTCAGATGTTAAGTCCCATAGTGCTCAGAGCCATTTGAATCATTTTTGGACGTAATCAAGATATCAGTTCGTACACAACATTCTGCACCGGCAACACTTCCGCAGTTGTGGACTGTTACAGAAACAGTATGGCTCAAAATTTCTGCTGGGGACTTCCAACGACTTGAATCCATGCTTCTTCGAGTTGCTGCGCAACACCGGGAAGGAGGAGGTCCGACACGATATTTCGCGATATCGCATGAATTTTGTCGCCTCAGTGTATAACGTTTAACTTGCACGGTTTAGTGTTTAATTTCACTAGTATTATTGGGTCGCTGACAGATCTGTATTCAATTACTACGGCGTTCCATCCCTTGTGTACGAACAAGGCAGCACCATTGATGGAATCAACAGATCTACCAGAAAAATATGTCTTATTTTCAATAGCTGTTTTGAAATACCCACTGTCTTTCCAGTGAATCTCTATTAATTTTTCAGATTTTAGTTTGGTAACAGTCCCTTTATACAATCTGTAACTTTTCCAGTTGGGCTTAATCCTAGCACATTCCAAGTCGCAATCTTGTGTATATTACTTTGGCTATTCATAGTTTATCCAGGACTATATTTTCTTGGAAACAAAACATTACGTTGTTTTCCAGTTACCTTCCCCTGTCGGCTGGAAATATAAAGGAAAAAACTCTATCGCTCCCTCTATATTCTTTATCGCCGTGAAGTCCGTCTCTCTATCCATACCTGCGTAACCCACCCCATTGGAATCCTGAATCAACTTATTAATTCATCGTCCGCCCCTGCTCTCCCAAAATGAACACCTTCGATTTTCATACACATCTGGAACTAACCACTCGTTTCATCCATGATTATCCACGTCGTACTTCGCAGCATTTGCACCAGCAAATCCTGTCAACCTCGGAATTTATATCAACTCTCTGCATGCCATTGTGAAGTGAACGGCAGAAGGTACTTCTCATTGAACCACGCATGTAGACTTGTTCCTTTTCTGTATGTGTGTGTGCCGCCGGAAGAATAATTGCTCAAATGCCTCTGTAAAGGCTGTATTTAAAATACTCTTATGTTCAGAGTGCCTACGGAAGCAACAATTAGAATGTTGTACTGTATTCCCAGATTTCTCACTTGTATCTGGTTCTTGAGATTTTACAAGAAGGATTTCGTGGGATAGCTCTTCCAGCTTATTCCAGATTAAGTTAGCAGCATCTCACTGACGGTCTTCTGTCACAAAATCCTGTTAACATTCGCGCGACGCTTTTTTCGTATGCGTGGCTCAAAATGGCTTTGAGCACTATGGGACTTAACAACTGAGGTCATCAGTCCCCTAGAACTTAGAACTACTTAAACCTAACTAACCTAAGGACAGCACACACATGCATGCCCGAGGCAGGATTCGAACCTGCGAACGTAGCGGTCGAGTGGTTCAAGACTAGCGCCTAGAACCTCTCGGTCACCCCGCCCGGGTTTCGTATGCGTCTAATATTCCCTGTTAGTTCTTTTTGGTATGGGTTCCCCACACTTTTGCAATATTGTAGGATTGGTCGCATGAGTATATTGTAAGCAATCTCATCTATAGCCGCATTCGTTTCCCAGTATCGTACTAATGAAACGAACTCTACCACGTACTTTGTCTACAGCTAAGATCATATAATGGTTCCATTTCCTATTCCTATATAGGTTGTCCTAGGATAAACGGTCAACATTCATTGATAGGACAGGAACGATTATTCAGAGCGAAAAGTCTAGTAAACATGGGTTCTAAAATGCATACCTGAACAGGTATGAGCATTACTTCATCTTGAATATTGAAAAAAAAAAAAAATCTCATCAGAAAGCTCTCACTTTCCAAATTTTTGCAGGAGGTAGTATGGACCAAAACAAGAAAAAATTATTTCTTAAACTTGGGCACTAAAATGCATACCTTAAGTGCTATGAGCACTGATTCAGTAGAAGAGATGTGTTTGACAGTAGCGAAGATGAGTAAAAGCTCATGCCTCTTAAGGCATGAACTTTAGAACCCTGTTTATAGGACATTTTTTCCTGTTTTGGTCCATATTATGTCCTCTCAAAATACGGAAAGCAAAGAGATTGCAGCAGAAGGGATTTGTTCCACAATATCAAAGATGTAGGCTCATAGCTCTTAAAGTATGCATTTTAGAGCTCATGTCTACTAGCTTTATTGCTTCGAATGATCTTTCTTGTCATATACCTGAATATTGACATCCTGCATGTTGTTACACCTAGGGATGAGTATGTGTTGACCAATTCTGATTGTGACATTGACAGAATCCTTCGAATCCTAACGCAGCGGATATTTAATGCCCTCCTCCTGCTCATCCCTCTTCCACCCCTCTCTTTCAACTGCTCGGTTCGTGGTACAACCCACATCCTTTCTTACCACACAAAACCTTCACGATTTGGTGTTCACTTCGGTCTCAAAATGAGTAAATCCTTTTTCTCATACACCTCTACCAGCTGCCACATGCAGATCGTGCACCGTCAGTGTCACCAACGATGCCAAATACCAACGGAAAACATCAGGATTATTTTTAAACCATTAATAAAATCCTCCTTTGTTAAAGGAAACCTCCAAGTCATTAGTATTTTAACTTATAAACCAAATGAAAATTAGATCCCCTATATCGTTTTGCAAAAACTTTGAAAATTTTGGAATGAGAGCCGGCGTAGAAATAACTATAAAGAATATAACTCTGTTGTCCCGAAGACGTGCTGCAAGACACATTCCCACATGTTGTAGAGCAGTTCCTTTAACAAATAAATCTAGGTGAAAAAGCATGGTTCGACGACCATTCTTGAAAAGTATCTGCACACTTCCACAAATTCCACCAAATTTGGGAGAATATCTGTTGTGTGAGCGGGCCGTGGCACTGTATTTTCGGGAGATCTGAAAAAGAACAACAATGAAGTAAGTTTTGTAGTGTCAGACGTACACGAATGCTTTTCTGAGACGTAAGAATCACGTGGAGAAGCCTCGGAAGTTTTCCAGTACAGCCCCCTTACAAAGAAAGAGAGTTGTATTACATGAAAATCACGTTTCCATTTATGAATTGGTTTTGGCTAGGCACGCACGATTTCAATAATAGTCAAGAGGCCAATAAATCAATTAATTAAATAGTCGGTGAAATTAATAAGTTATTTACGTATTAAAATCAATTTTATCCCGCCAACCGAAACCAGTGACGGTTCGCCTGAGTAGAGGACCATTGAATGGTGGAATTTGAGCAGTTATCATGTTCACCAATCAGTTAATTCAGAAAATTCACAGGATGGCGAAAATATGAAGCAGCTCAGGGCTATTACTTTCAAATTCAAGCTGCAGTCACGGCAAGACGTGAGAGCAGTCCCGCGTGCATTCGGTGTTTGGGGAGCCGCCATAGTGTGTCCAACCTGTGCGCCAAGGGACCGAACTGTCCCTTCGACCGACATCAGCAGGAACTGTTTGCATTACCATCCCCAGTTATATTAGCTATATGGATCTCTTTCTGTCATAGGACGCACACTGTAGTGCTGCATGGTTCAAATGGCTCTAAGCACTATGGAAATTAACATCTGAGGTCATCATTACCCTAGACTAAGAACTACTTAAACCTAACTAACCTAAGACATCACACACATCCATGCCCGAGGCAGGATTCGAACCTGCGGGACCGAGCGAGGTGGCGCAGTGGTTAGCACACTGGACTCGCACTCGGGAGGACGACGGTTCAATCCCGTCTCCGGCCATCCTGATTTAGGTTTTCCGTGATTTCCCTAAATCGCTTCAGGCAAATGCCAGGATGGTTCCTTTGAAAGGGCACGGCCGATTTCCTTCCCCATCCTTCCCTCACCCGAACTTGCGCTCCGTCTCTAATGACCTCGTTGTCGACGGGACGTTAAACACTAATATCCTCCTCCTCCTCGAACCTGCGACCGTAGCAGCAGCAGCGCGGTTCCAGACCTAGGATCGATCGGCCACGGTGTAGTGCTGCATCCAAGGTTACAAATCTACAGAGAAACGCTCTGCTAACCCCATTTCATTGCAGTTCTTGTCTGGCGTCACTTTGTTATTAGTAATAATGCGGTGTTGCCATAATTTAGTTGTACATGTGTTGACTTGCATCACTTTGCAAGCAACCATGAGTAGATACAATCGCCTTCTGTCGAGACGTTTCGCGGTAGAAAGCTCGTGACAACTTTGGCCATGATCAAGATGCAAATACGCCATTTGCACTGCGAGCAACCGGCATTATGACTCCATCGTTGCTAAAGCGGTAAGCTTTCTGATGTTGCCATTGTATGTTCGTGTTGAGTGACTCCTAATGGCGAGCTACTTTCTTCCGTGATTCTCAATTCCCGAGTTGCTGTTTCTCATTTGATTCTCGCAGTTTTTCGTGTTATGTTTAGGAGGAGCGTTCAATAAACAATCCAACACATTTTTTTCGACCAACTTCGTTTGAAAAAAATGTGGAATGTGTTGGGGGACATCGTGGAATATTTCCACTTTATGGCCTACACTTTCATGAAGTTCCGATAGGTGGCGGCACTATGCTCATCCTTCAAAATGGCATCTGTAACGGAGGCACGTTCCAAGCAGAGAGATGGCATCGAGTTTTTTTTGGCGGAAAAACAGAGCATTGCAGATATCAATAAGCGCTTACAGAATGTTTACGTAATCCTGGCAGAGAACAAAAGCATGGTGAGCTGTAGGGCGAGGCGTCTGACATCATCGCAACAAGGTCGAGGGAATCTGTCCGATGTCTCGCGAGCTGTCCAACCGCACAGAGCTATGACTCCTGTAATGTTGAAACGTGCGGACACTCTCATTTGAGGCGATGAACGGATCACAGTCTAGCACCTTAGCGCTCAACTGTACGTTTCTGCTGGTAGTGCTGACACGCTGGTCTTAGACTTGGCGTACTCAAAGGTGTGTGCCCATGCTCACTGGGTTCCTTCCCGCCTCACAGAAGACCCTGAAGAGCAAGGAAGGACCATTTGTGCGGAACTGCTTGCGCATTACAAGGCTGATTGTTACAATTTTAGAATGAATATCGTCACAGGCGATGAAACATGGGTTCATCACTTCGAACCAGAAGCAAAACGGCAATCGACGGTGTGGCGTCACGCCATCTCTCTTCCGAAGAAAAAGTTCAAAGTCGCACCCTCAGCCGGTAAAGTAGTGACAACGGTCTTCTGTGACTCTGAAGGGGTTATTTTGTTTGATGTCATCTCTCATGGTCCAATAATCAACTCTGAAGTGTGCGAGGTGCCGGGGCTAGCAGTGTATTTAACACTAAATTCTTCTAGAATCTACATATGTAAATGATGCTCTAAGCCCCCCCCCCCTATTCTAACTCCGACTTTTGCTGTTGCACAAGGATTAAAAAAAATACGCGAATTGACTCTAATCAACCCTACCAGTGGAGTAGAAGAGAGTTTGGCACCTGCAATAATTTAATTTGATAAATAAGCTAAATAAACGAAGGTTTCATTAACATAGTGAGGAATGATAGGGTTGCTCTACCGATTAACAGAATGAAAGTTCTGTCCAAAATAACAATATGATTTATTAAGACTAAACACAAAATAATAAACAAAAACACATGAAACATTTACAATACATCAAATTGGCTCAAATTGGATACTCAAACAAACGCTGTGAATGTGAAGTTGTCCCTAAACTAGATTGTGAGGATTATGACGAAGTGGTATGTGGAGCCAATTCCTTGCAACTCAAATCTTAAGAGAAAACACATAGCCAACCCAACATTAATTGCTGCTACCCAAGGCAGAACAAAGTTAGAAAAAGACGAACAGGCGCGCTCTGCTGAGCTCTGATCATCACCTAGGAAAATCCCTGTCTGCCGGTGCTGCGGACATACATTACCAATCTGTCTTCTTAACTGCAAGAACACGATTTAGCGTACCGGAGGCGATGGCTGGTTGCTTCGACGTCCTCGACCGAAAGGCGAGAGCCGACTACACACAAGAGCACCCGTACAGGCCGAACACACAACATTCCCGCCCCCACGACAGTGGCCGTGGTTAAACGTTCCAATCAGCAACTCGAAAACCGGCGGAAAATTCCACTCCATTGCCGGAACACTACCATTCCACCAATGGAGATTCTTGGCGCCAATTTCTGCGCTGATTTTGCTACGTTACGGAGCTATGCCCTGAGCAAGCCAATCAGTTACTATTTTGCAGAAAGCGCGGGCATTTTCCTGCCACAACTGCCTGGGTACACAAGTCATTCCCACGCCTCGCTGGTAGCCCGCCAGAAAGTGTTTTCGCTAAGTTTCTGCGAAGTAACGGAACCTCTAGCCCAGCCGCTACTTCAGACCCCTCCGGGCGTGTCTTTTGACAATGTCGGCGTCTGCAAAGCATTCACTCGACTTCCTCACGCCTGTCGGCTTAACCCTTTCCAGATCAGCGGAGCCCGCCTGTCACCGGACCACCCGGGTGACGAGACACGCTGCGTGGGAAGTCCGCGTGTGAAGGAATAGCGACTTTTCACTGCATGCAATTAGAGAGGAAAATCTTAAGATAGAAATATGAGAGGGGGCTCATGCCACCTCTCAAGTGTACCGTGTTAACCTCGTGAAATCGAAGAAACAACTTCAGCATGTTCGTCGTCACATAAATGGAAACTAACTTCTCGTTCTTCATGGTAACACAAGGTCTCAGGCCGGCCGCTCTGGCCCAGCGGTTCTTGGCGCTTCAGTCCGGAACTGCGCGCCTGTTACGGTCGCAGGTTCGAATCCTGCCTCGGGCATGTATGTGTGTGATGTCCTTAGGTTAGATAGGTTTAAATAGTTCTAAGTCTACGGGACTGATGACCTCAGATGTTACATCTCATTGAGCTTGGAGTCATTTGAACAAGGCCTCACACAAGTCTGCACACCTGAGAGGAGCTCACAAAACTTCTTTGGACTGTTCCTTCTCATCTATCCTACAGCTCAAATTTCGCACCTTCAGACTTCCATCTGTTTGCCCCAATGAAGACTGCACTCTGCATGGATGATGGAGAAGTTGATGTAGCAAGATATTGGCTCCGACGTCGACCGGTAGAGTGGTACCATGCGGACATTGTAGTCTTCCCAGTAAGGTGGCGTAAGGCCATCGTGCTGAAAGGAGATTATGTTGAAAAATAGGGCTTTATACCCACAAGATTGGGGAATAATAAGGTACATTGGAATCCTGAGTAAAACCAACCTGCTTTCAGAAAAAAAGTGTTGTATTACTTATTGAATGCCCCTCGTATCTTGTCCTACAGCAAGTCGGCATCTCGCCATATAGTCCAGAATTGTGCATTGGATGTTCTGAATTATTTGCCACAAGAATAACTCACACTTGCGTGCTTTTATCGTGAATATATTCGATTTAATTTCAGTTGACTGCCTGCTACTGATGTGTAGTCTTCTCCTCGTCACCAACATTTATTAAGTCATTCATCAAGGCAGTGGAACCCACTGCTGTAGGTGATAACGGGTGACCACCGCGCAGGAACCAAAGATTAGAAGGTGAAAATTTCTTTTATCTTCAGACAGGGAAACAGCTGCAGCCTGTATGTCTCATTTACATCTGATAAACCGACAGCCCCAAACAAAACCTAACTCGGGATCTACAAAGAAACCACGACTCATCTGCAACAGCATATTACCTTCAAGCACCATGAAAGTCACAGAGAGTAGTGAAACTTCCCAGAAAGGAGGAGAGGGCATTTCGAAACTGAACACACAAATCTTTGTTAACATCGAGAAACAAGAGTTTGACAGTAATGCGTGACGGCACAATAAACAAGAAATATTCTAGCATCCTAGGAAAACTGCTGTTTACTAGAATTTTATGCAGAAAATTTATCTCCGGTGAATATTGGGAAAGAATTATCTCAGTCGGAAGGTGCCTCTTTTAGGTTTTGGATGGAAAACATCATGGAAAGTTTCACAACGTAACACCGAGAATCCCAGTGTAAAATTCACCTTTCGTGCAGATAGACCTACGGAACTACTACTCGTTGTAATTAATTAAATAACTAATATCTAACTTCTAGTCTTGCTACCACTACAGCTTGAATATTTGATTGTAAACGTGTAAGTGAGGAAATGGACTGATGTTGGCGAGCATGCAGAGTATAGACCTTCATGCCTACGTTTGCAAATTATTTCCTAATACTATTTCTATATAGAAATGTGTGGCGCACAGACATTTACGACGACGACGCTCATGGTGGTCATCATAGTCCGATTTTGTCCATTATAAATGTTTTTTCGAATGCCTGTGACTGTGAAAACACTGGGTTTGTTTGTAAATAATTTTTCTATTACCGGTCACGATTTTCTTCTATTCATATTTTAGACTACGCGTTTCGAGAAAATTATTCCCATTTTCAAGTGTGTACTTCTTTCCATTATGACATTTTATGCAGTATTTTCGAGGTGTGACGTTCTGCTGTGTTTATGCAATATATGAGAGATACGAATATACAGGGTGTTACAAAAATGTACGGCCAAACTTTCAGGAAACATTCCTCACACACAAAGAAAGAAAATATGTTATGTGGACATGTGTCCGGAAACGCTTACTTTCCATGTTAGAGCTCGTTTTATTACTTCACTTCAAATCACATTAATCATAGAATGGAAACACACAGCAACAGAACGTACCAGCGTGACTTCAACCACTTTGTTACAGAAAATGTTCAAATTGTCCTCCGTTAGTGAGGATACATGCATCCACCCTCCATCGCATGGAATCCCTGATGCGCTGATGCAGCCCTGGAGAATGGCGTACTGTATCACAGCCGTCCACAATACGAGCACGAAGAGTCTCTACATTTGGTACCGGGGTTGCGTAGACAAGAGCTTTCAAATGCCCCCATAAATGAAAGTCAAGAGGGTTGAGGACAGGAGAGCGTGGAGGCCATGGAATAGGTCCGCCTCTACCAATCCATCGGTCACCGAATCTGTTGTTGAGAAGCGTACGAACACTTCGACTGAAATGTGCAGGAGCTCCATCGTGCATGAACCACATGTTGTGTCGTACTTGTAAAGGCACATGTTCTAGCAGCACAGCTAGAGTATCCCGTATGAAATCATGATAACGTGCGCCATTGAGCGTATGTGGAAGAACATGGGGCCCAATCCAGACATCACCAACAATGCCTGCCCAAACGTTCACAGAAAATCTCTGTTGATGTCGTGATTGCACAATTGCGTGCGGATTCTCGTCAGCCCACACATGTTGATTGAGAAAATTTACAATTTGATCACGTTGGAATGAAGCCTCATCCGTAAAGAGAACATTTGCACTGAAATGAGGATTGACACATTGTTGGATGAACCATTCGCAGAAGTGTACCCGTGGAGGCCAATCAGCTGCTGATACTGCCTGCACACGCTGTACATGGTACGGAAACAACTGGTTCTCCCGTAGCACTCTCCATACAGTGACGTGGTCAACGTTACCTTGTACAGCAGCAACTTCTCTGACGCTGACATTAGGGTTATCGTCAACAGCACGAAGAATTGCCTCGTCCATTGCAGGTGTCCTTGTCGTTCTAGGTCTTCCCCAGTTGCGAGTCATAGGCTGGAATGTTCCGTGCTCCCTAAGACGCCGATCAACTGCTTCGAACGTCTTCCTATCGGGACACCATCGTTCTGGAACTCTGTCTCGATACAAAAGTACCGCGCCACGGCTATTGCCCCATGCTATTCCGTACATCAAAAGGGCATCTGCCAACTCCGCATTTGTAAACATTGCACTGACTGCAAAACCACGTTCGTGATGAACACTAACCTGTTGATGCTACGTACTGATGTGCTTGATGCTAGTACTGTAGAGCAATGAGTTGCTTGATGCTAGTACTGTAGAGCAATGAGTCGCATGTCAACACAAGCACCGAAGTCAACGTTACCTTCCTTCAATTGGGCCAACTGGCGGTGAATCGAGGAAGTACAGTACATACTGACGAAACTAAAATGAGTTCTAACATGGAAATTAAGCGTTTCCGGACACATTTCCACATAACATCTTTTCTTTATTTGTAACACCCTGGATAAAAATGCGCGTTTTTTATGTATTACAGTGAAATGAAAAAAGCAGAAGCTCACAGATTGAAAACACTACATAAAAATGGCATAGTACAAGGAAATACACACCTGAAAATGGGAATCGCTTTCCCGAAACGCTTCGTGTAATATACGAATAAAAGAAAATTGTGACTGGTTGCAGAGAAGTTATTTACAAACAAACCCAGCCATAATCATCGTCATCATCCTAAGTTATTTTAACCTGTAAACCTCTTTATAAGTTACGTTGTTGTGCCGTACGATTCCATGTTAGTTCTCTAAATTTCTAAAGCCTTATATCTTAATCCCAATAGAATGTTTTCTCGGCTCTTTCTGTGTGTAGAAAATACCGATATAGACGTCAGCTTTTGTCAGTGGCGTAATGATGCAGTGACGTTAGAAAATATTTACTTTAATTCTATATTATTCTTTATAATGTCCGTGGTGGTGACAGATTGATCTATAGCGTAGACCATGGTCTAAGTAAGATTGAAAGCTATACTAGCAAGGAACCGCTTGAGTGCAAGGTCACAAGAGGCCAATGATGTTTACGACATTCGACGTCCCACATACTATCTACTATGCCACCACAACATTGGCTGCGAACGGCAACACCGGGTGGGACTGGAGATATCGAATGGTGAGTACAGCATGAGGCTGCGAAACGTAGTTGAAATGCTTAATCGGTGATTAACTCACGTCACTGGTACAGTGCTAGTTGCTTTCAAATACGAAGCTGAGCAATGGCAAAGATAAACAATACAAACATTGCATTATATCTAAAACAACAGTTGTCGAAATTGACATTTCGTCAGAAAGGAACCCCAGGAATTTCTCAGAATAAGAAAGAAGTGGAAGATGAAATTTTAGCGTTTCTGCAAGATTGGTGAGTGGAATGTGTGGTCGCATATGTTCAACTGTGAGAGTATGTACATGAGGAGTACAATGATGACGATACGTATTTAACAAGTGGCAGTGATACTGAAACAGATGTCGAGCCATGTAGCTCACCATCCTTGTCGGGCAGGCAGCTGCAAATCCCCGCTCCAGTGAAACGCAGTAAAGAACAATCGTTGGCCAAAGAGTGGGTACTAAACATCATTATGCACATAGAACAACATTCGTGACATAGTAAAACAAAATTGTGAACAGATTTTGAATAAGTCTGCAGCAGCATGACTGTGTAGTGGATAAGAAAAACTATGGATGTTCATGGCTCACATGCCTCTGAGCACTATGGGACTTAACATCTGAGGTCATCAGGCCCCTAGAACTGAGAACAACTTAAACCTACGTAACCTAAGGACATCACACACATCCATGCCCGAGGCTGGATTCGAACCTGCGACCGTAGCGGTCGCGTGGTTCCAGACTGTAGCGCCTAGAACCGCTGATGATATTCATGGGAGGACAAGTCGTACTTGTAAATAACTGGTGTTCCAGCATTTCAAGGATATTCGATATAATTTACAGGATGTGAATGATAGTTAACTACTACGTTATGCACATCAAATTATATGCGACATATATTACAGTGATTTCAAGGAAAGCAGTGGGTGGCTGCATAACATAACAGTGCTACAGAAGTGGAACGCGTAAGACAACGAAATTTCAAACAAAGCGTCCACTTGACGATGCACAGCAAAATGGGGAATCCGCTCGAAAATTTTGTAGATGAGATAAACAAACTTATCCCATCGTCCAATAAAGTATTTGTTTTCAACTCTGACCCGTGATTTGAAGAGGAAATGTATATGTTAGGAAATTAGGATACAGTAGCATGGAGAGCTCCATGAAACCAGTCTCAGGAAAGTATTTGTTTTCAACTCTGACCCGTGATTTGAAGAGGAAATGCATATGATAGGGAAATTAGAAGTGGCAAGAGAGTTGTATCAATATCAACTGCTATCAATGGCTTAACGCATTCGTATACACTTACGCCAACTGTTAATCTGAATGGCAATTTGGCTGGGAAGTTATTGAGTGTGCTACGAGCAGCTGGAGGTGCTCTGCCCCCTTAGATTCTTTCTCGTGTGCGTGATACTGCAAGGGCAGTAGGCAATATTTACGTCACTGAAAGCAAGAGTGAGAAAATGGGCATAAGAGAACCAATAGCTGGTCAAAATAACTTCATTTCGCTTGATTCCTGGTCAACGTGTAAAAATCGTACTCCTTTGGTTGTCGTCGTCGTCGTCTTCAGTCCTGAGACTGGTTTCATGGAGCTCTCCATGCTACTCTATCCCGTGCAAACTTCATCATCTCCCAGTACTTACTGCAGCCTACATCCTTCTGAATCCGCTTAGTGTAATTATCTCTTGGTCTCCCTCTACGATTTTTACCCTCCACGCTGCCCTCCAATACTAAATTGGTGATCCCTTGATGCCTCAGAACATGTCCTACCAACTGATCCCTTCTTCTAGTCAAAGTGTGCCACAAATTTCTCTTCCCCCTAATTCTATACAATACCTCCTCGTTAGTTACATGATCTACCCATCTAATCTTCAGCATTCTTCTGTAGCACCACATTTCGAAAGCTTCTATTCTCTTCTTGTCTAAACTATTTACCGCCCATGTTTCACTTCCATACATGGTTGCACTCCATACAAATACTTTCAGGAACGACTTCCTGACACTTAAATCTATACTCGATGTAAACAAATCTCTCTTATTCAGAAACGCTTTCCTCGCCATTGCCAGTCTACATTTTATATCCTCTCTACTTCGACCATCATCAGTTATTTAACCCCCCCCCCCCCCCAAATAGCAAAACTCATCGACTACTTGAAGAATCTCATTACCTAATCTAATTCCCTCAGCATCACCCGACTTAATTTGACTACATTCGGTTATCCTCGTTTTGCTTTTGTTGATGTTCATCTTATACCTTCCTTCCAAGACACAGTCCATTCCGTTCAACTGCTCTTCCAAGTCCTTTGCTGTCGCTGACAGAATTACAATGTCATCGGCGAGCCTTGAAGTTTTTATTTCTTCTCCATGGATTTTAATACCTACTCCGAATTTTCTTTTGTTTCCTTTACTGCTTGCTCAATATACAGATTGAATAACATCGGGGACAGGCTACAACCCTGTCTCACTCCCTTCCCAACCGCTGCTTCCCGTTCATGCCCCTCGACTCTTATAACTGCCATCTGGTTTCTGTACAAATTGTAAATAGCCTTTCGCTCCCTGTATTTTACTCTTGCCACCTTCAGAATTTGAAAGAGAGTATTCCAGTCAACATTGTCAAAAGCTTTCTCTAAGTCTACAAATGCTAGAAATGTAGGTTTGCCTTTCCTTAATCTATTTTCTAAGATAACTCGTAGGGTCAGTATTGCCTCACGTGTTCCAACATTTCTGCGGAATCCAAACTGATCTTCGCCGAGGTCGGCTTCTACCAGTTTTTCCATTCGTCTGTAAGGACTTCGCGTTAGTATTTTGCAGCCTTGACTTATTAAACTGATAGTTCGGTAATTTTCACATCTGTCAACACCTGCTTTTTTGGGATTGGAATTATTATATTCTTCTTGAAGTCTGAGGGTATTTCGCCTGTCTCAGACAACTTGCTCACCAGATGGTAGAGTTTTGCAGGACTGGCTCTCCCAAGGCCGTCAGTAGTTCCAATGGAATGTTGTATACTCCCGGGGCCTTGTTTCGACTCAGGTCTTTCAGTGCTCTGTCAAACTCTTCACACAGTATTGTATCTCCCATTTCATCTTCATCTACATCCTCTTCCATTTCCATAATATTGTCCTCAAGTACATCGCCCATGTATAGACCCTCCATATACACCTTCCACCTTTCTGCTTTCCCTTCTTTGCTTAGAACTGGGTTTCCATCTGAGCTCTTGATATTCATACAAGTGGTTCTCTTTTCTCCAAAGGTCTCTTTAATTTTCCTGTAGGCAGTATCTATCTTACCCTGGTTGGATAAGCCTTTACATCCTTACATTTGTCCTCTAGCCATCCCTGCTTAGCCATTTTGCACTTCCTGCCGATCTCTTTTTTTAACGTTTGTATTCCTTTTTGCCTGCTTCATTTACTGCATTTTTATATTTTCTCTTTTCATCAATTAACTTCAGTATTTCCTCTGTTACCCAAGGATTTCTACCACCCCTCGTCTTTTTACCTACTTGATCGTCTGCTGCCTTCACTACTTCATCCCTCAGAGCTACCCATTCTCCTTCTACTGTATTTCTTTCCCCAATTCCTGTCAATTGTTCCCTTATGCTCTCCCTGAAACTCTGTACAACCTCTGGTTTAGTCAGTTTGTCCAGGTCCCATCTCCTTAAATTCCCACGTTTTTGCAGTTTCTTCAGTTTTAATCTACAGTTCATAACCAATAGATTGTGGTCACAGTCCACATCTGCCCTTGGAAATGTCTTACAATTTAAAACCTGGTTCCTAAATCTCTGTATTACCATTATGTAATCTATCTGATACCTTCTAGTATCTCCAGGATTCTTCCACGTATACAACCTTCTTTTATGATTCTTGAACCATGTGTTAGCTATAATTAAGTTATGCTCTGTGCAAAATGCTACCAGACGGCTTCCACTTTCATTTCTCTCCCCCAATCCATATTCACCCACTATGTTTCCTTCTCTCCCTTTTCCTACTACCGAATTCCAGCCACCCATGATTATTAAATTTTCGTCTTCCTTCACTATCTGAATAATTTCTTTTATCTCATCATACATTTCAACAATCTCTTTGTCATCTGCGGAGCTAGTTGGCATGTAAACTTGTACTATTGTGATAGGCATGGGCTTCGTGTCTATCTTGGCCACAATAATGCGTTCACTATGCTGTAACTTACCCACACTCCTATTTATTTTATTCATTATTAAACCTACTCCTGTACAACCCCTATTTGATTTTGTATTTATAACCCTGTATTCATCTGACCAAAAGTCTTGTTCCTCCTGCCACCGAACTTCACTAATTCCCACTATATCTAACTTCAACCTATCCATTTCCCTTTTTAAATTTTCTAACCTACCTGCCCGATTAAGGGATCTGACATTCCACGCTCCGATCCGTAGAACGCAAGTTTTCTTTCTCCTGATAACGACGTCCTCCTGAGTAGTCCCCGCTCGGAGATCCGAATGGGGGACTATTTTACCTCCGGACTATTTTACCCAAGAGGACGCCATCATCATTTAACCATACAGTAAAGCTGCATGCCCTCGGGAAAAATTACGGCTGTAGTTTCCCCTTGCTTTCAGCCGTTCGCAGTACGAGCACAGCAAGACCGTTTTGATTAGTGTTGCAAGGCCAGATCAGTCAATCATCCAGACTGTTGCCCCTGCAACTACTGAAAAGGTTGTTGCCCCTCTTCTTGCTCCTTTGGAGCAAACTGTAACTCATGAAAAGTGTGTGCCATTACAGTTCATACCACCTGGAAACACTGGACAAATTCAGCCTCTAAATGTTTTTTTCCGTGCCTATAAAACATATTATCGCACTATCTGCAACTGCGCCATAAAATATAGCTAGTTTCAAAGATTTTGATACTGCTTTTGTTCAGTTTCAACTTAATGTGCACTAAGGGTCCTTGAGTTATTATAACGAGGAATACATACGTAAGCTTCCATTAGACATCGTCAGCATAGTGAGAAACTGAGAATTAGAAGAGGACTCAGACAAGGAAATTCCGTGTCATCAAAAGCATTCTCATCGCTCCAGGACGAAGTACTCAGAACCTTAAACTGGAGAAAGGAGGAGGAACACGTGTTGACTGCACACATTTGAACCACCTCCGCTTTCAAACTTCCTGCAAGATAAAAACTGTGTGTCAGCCCGGGACTCGAACGTGGCACCTTTGCCTTTCGTGGACAAGTGCTCAGTCGACTAAACTATTCAAACATGACTCACGACTCTTGCTGAAGAGTGAACATTCATTCTGGGAACCATCTCCTGTGGCTAAGCCCTTCCATCTCAATATCCGTTATTCCAGGAGTGCTAGTCCCTCAAGATCTGCAGGAGAACAGTGAATTTTGGAAGGTAAGGGAGGAGGTACGGGCGTGAGTAAAGATGTGAGGTGGTCATAGTCCTACATGGAGAAAAACACGATTCTTTTTGTGAACCGCTGTCGGGAAACTTCAGACAAGTAATTTTCGACCCATACTACGAAACCATTTCATTAAACTATTTTACTGTCTCCATCACATATATGTCGTAAGGCTAACAATAGCAAGACATGGGGATAAAATGTGTGCGGAGCTATGCACTTACTTCACCGCGTTCCACTTCCTAGCGAAAGAGAAAAGGAGGGTCAAATAACGGTACGAAATACCCTACACCACTAGTCTTTAAAATATTTATATGGCTAGCATTGTACCTTATTTTCGTTCCGTGATAAAATAAGAAGATAATCGTTTTGGATGGTCGGTGTTACGCGATTCATACTTTCACAGTCTTCTTACTAAACCAAGTGTAGATCTTTCCAAGTCAACAGGATTTGTTCCATCTAAGCGAGACGTGCGATAAACTGTTGCCAGCATCGGAGTGACCCGATTTCCGCGGCTCGATGCACGAGAGTGCGAGCTGATACGGTCTGCGCTGGCATTCTGCCCGCTAACATAGGTTGTTTCTAGACAAGCAGAGCGTGAGCTTCAAAGCCACGCAAATCGCAACTTCACTTTCCATTAACATATAAATGAAGCCCTGTTAAGATATTATACGATTCTCTAACAAAAATGTACACTTTTTAAAAATAAAGTTCCCTGCTGCACTTTGATATTCTTCTCTTCAGGAACCGCTGAGAAAAATTACGCCAGTTTTTTCTTGCAGTTGGTTAGTAGTCAGGTGGTGCAATAACCTAATGTAGAACTTGCAAACAACCTAGCGTCTACTGACAAGTGTTTGCAGCGTCCGTGAATCTTATATCTAGGTTAATAAATGCACGACTGTCTTTTGCCTCTACTAAAAGTGAAGCTCCATGACTTCTCTTCTAGTTTTGATATTGTTTCTTTGTGGTGTCTGAAATGAAGAAATTGAGAAACTTCGAGTAATGCGCTAATTTATCACTATCAAATACAGACAGACAATAAAGGTGATATAGAGTGGACTATTCAAATGAGCCTAACATCAGTGTTTTCAAGAAAAAATCTGTCACATGAACGCACTGACATGTACACTAGTGTACACGTCAGTCAGGTGGTGCACTAGTGTACATGTCAGTGGTCAATAAATACGCGCCTCCGTGAACGAGATCACTAACGCACGCTAGCGCGCAAGTTCTCGACCCGGCGGGTTGGCCGGATCGGATCCTGATGGTGGAAAGAATTACCACTGCCAGTATTCGTCCAGCTAGAGGAGGAGAAGTTGTGGAACAAAGTTCCTGTTCTCCAGACTTTCCACCAGCGACCTGCCTTAAATACCGAATCTCTCCACAGTGTCTCCTGAGGTGAGGACATGGAACACTCTTGGTGGTTGGCCGTTTGTCGGGTGAGGGCGTAAGCTTAGCGGCCCCCTTGATGTTGCTCGCAAGGAGTACGACATAGGGCGGCACCGGGTATCACCCTCTCCCTTCTCTTGTCGTCGTCGTCGTCGTCGTCATCGTCATCGTCATCATCATCATCATCACCACCATCACCATCACCATCACCATCACCATCACCATCACCATCACCATCACCACCACCACACCACACCACACCACACCACACCACACCACACCACACCAGACTAAGCGAGCGCGCGCCCGCGCGCGCACACACACACACACACACACACACACACACACACACACACACACACACACACACAAATATTTATTTATAAATAGTGTGTAATGGAGGATGTTGTAAACAAACAAACAAACTGCCAATCAATGTTGGCAATATTAAAGATAGCTTCTTAAAGAAAAAACCAAATGAGAACTTTAGTCGCCTGATTTCAATAAATCGGTTAAGTGATTTTAAAGTGCTGTCTAGAATATTGGAAGAGCTGGGAGAACGATTTGGCAGACTGTAACAGGAGGCAAAAGAGTTGGGACTTCGAGTAAATTACACTAAAACATAGCATATTCCCGCTTCCAGGAGAAACGTTGCTGTTAGACAGAAGTACACGAAGTTGAATAGGGCCGACTATGATATGTTACACATCTTACCGGGCACTGATTAAGATTATTCAGTCACGTAGCCTGACAGAAAATAGGTGACTGTCTGTGGTACAATTATAATGGCAGCGGTAATGTATAACACAGAAACATGGACAACGGCTTTGGCAGAAGAGGACTCCCTGACGGGGTGGGAGAGGAAAATATCAAGAAAGATTTTTGTAGCAATGAGTGAGGCAGAGCAGTGGATAATAAAGAAAAACAAGCAATTGTAAGAAGTGTACGGCTACGCTGACCTAGTTTCGGAAACCAAGGGTAACGGATTAGAGTGGCTGGGCCATGTAGAGTGTGTGTGTCAGAGGAGAGATGTGTCCAGAAGGTT
The DNA here is from genome assembly GCF_021461395.2 of Schistocerca americana. NCBI lineage: Eukaryota > Metazoa > Arthropoda > Insecta > Orthoptera > Acrididae > Schistocerca > Schistocerca americana. The sequence goes on along the minus strand of NC_060130.1, from coordinate 650,419,630 downwards.
TACAGAGGAAATCCAGGTGAAAGACGGTACAAAGCGATGGTCCGATGACATGAAGAACGAATTGAGAAGGATGGAAACGGAGCAAGAGATCGTCAAGACTGGGCTGCGATCGTGAGAGGCCAAGGGCCTACAAGGGCTGTATCGCCAAGGGTTAAGTAGGTAAATAAGTATATTTAAAAAGTTCTATATGAAAAGAAAGTGTTACAGTAAAACCAAACTTTAATGTGTTAAAATTTATGCTGAAGAACCAAAAATTTTTATTCAGAAACTGTTTCGACCGAGTGATTGCTAGCGGAGAAGTTACGAGCAGAGAATTCATGGGAATAACGTTACAGACTCTTAGCCAATAGAGAATGAGCACTGTTCTTGAAATCGCTGTTTTGATTAGACCTTTATTCATATGAATCTGCATTAATACTTCACAAGGTGTGGTAGAGCATGTGGCAGAGGGTGTACGATACCAATATTACTATTCCACAGTACCATTCCATTCATTGTTCTTAGGCGCTGATGATTACCTGTGCGCTTGCCCGGTTTACTTTCAACTCCCCAACTGAGTGTAACGACAGACTTGTCGTTAAATCTTGAGCTTTTATTCTTACAGTCATCTGTCAAGCCGCCGGAAACTCGAGCGAAAAGTCGGGATTATTCATTCGTGTAACGCAGGAAACCATTATCATAGCATCTTAAGTTTGAATTTGCTACGCACCTCTGTAGTCATATCGTGTGTCGACCAAATAAACTGTTTGTGCTTCTCCCAAGTAATTAGTAGAGCATCACCCTAACTAGACGATGCGAGTAGCGTAATTGTAAGACATTTCACTGGTATTCGAGAGGACTTCGGTTCAAATTTCCGTACCGTCATACCGATGTAGTTTTCCGTCGTTTCCATAAATCACTGTAGGCGGACGCCTAGATGGGTCCTTTGAAAAGCCACGGCCAGTTTGCCTTCGCCATCTCTCCTCAATCCGAGGTTATGCCTATAATGACAACTTCGTTAACGGAACGTTAAATCCTAATTTTCCTTTCTTATTTGTATGTTAAGTCGTTCGTAGAATACATTTGTTTTTGTCGTCGTTGCTCTGTGACCGAGGCGCTAAACGATCCGGTAACCAAACCCCTCTTTTTTAGAAAACCTCCTTGAGTTACCCATTGTGTACCGGTCCACGGACACGCGAAGAAGTGCAAATAATATACTGACGCCTTTGATTTTACGTTGATGTTATGCTCAAGAAAGTGTTCTATTTACGTCTGTATACTACACAGCATTTGCTCAAGACTTTTTTCCTCCTTTATTGTTATTTCATCCCTGTGGCCCCAGTTATGGGCAGGGCTGAGTGGGATGGCTCACTGGGTTGACACTGGAGCCGTAAGTCAGAGGATAGCGGTTCATACTCCGTTCGGCCATGCAGATGTAGGTTTTGTATAATTTCCGTAAATCGCTTAAGACAAGTACCAAAATGGTTCTTTTTAAAGGGCAGGGCTGATTTCCTTCCACATCTTGTTTCAATCCCAGCTTGTGCCACATCTACAATGACCTCGACGTCAATAGGGTTTTAAAACTTCTTTTTCCTTCCTTCTTTCCTCGCAGCTGGCTGTGGGGTCAGGTGGGGAAAGTGCTTGAGTCAGGTCCTGGAAGTACCGTATTCTATCCCGGGTAACGGGTCTAATTTCTTGGTTCTTACGAGGTAGCAGGAATAGCATGTAATAATGTTGGTCCACAGGTTGCAATGAAGGAAACAATTTATTAATAAACACACAAATGAACAGTTCACAGATCTGACTTGAAACAGGAAGTAAGATGCTCTTTTGGTATACTGATAATGTCTCTCACTGTTGTCCTATTCGGTGTTCATTTGGTGTCCGGTCAGTGTCCTTGATGGTGTCCGGCTCGCTCGGGTGAACGTTGGTAGGTGTTTTGGTTGGAATCCTGGGTCGTCTTAGGTCGACATCAAATCGATGACCGGGATCGCACTGGGGACGCAACCGACAGACGAACTGCAAGAGAAAGAAGTAATCCGGATCCATACTATGTCATGTGACTTCCGGACTCACCTCACGTGCTGTGCACACGAAGTGCCGTGTTCACAGCACCACGATCAGCTGCGCGTGCTGTTGGTGCCTCTCTTCGATCCCGCTCTTGTCTGGCGTGTACACAGAGCGGCGTGCTGCGACCGGGTGTCTGGCTTCGGGGGAGAACGCCTACGCATAGGGCAATCCACCAGCTGTGGAATGTTACCTGGTGGTATGAGACCAGGCGAGTGGCAGTATTCTACAAGAGCGGAGATAAAGCACGAAAGGATACATGTGTTCCGCAGTAATGTTCAGGACAGTCATCAGCTATCATGGTTCTTTGGATTACTAACCAAGGGCCCATAGAAGCTCACATGAACTGCCACCCCCCCCCCCCCCCCCCCCCCGATAGCATAATACTGCCGCCAGCGGCCTGTGTACCTGGTACAGTGCATGTTTCGAGCATCCCGGATGATGCGTTTATCCGGATACGACCATGGACTGGGTATAACAAGAAATGTGATTCATCAGACCCGGTAAAACATTTCGGGTTCGAGTACAATGTCGATGATACCGTCCCACTGCAGTCGTAATTGACGATTTGGTCAACATAGGAACACATAGGGGTCGTTCAATGAGGTACGTTAAACTGTGTGTTCCAAAACACTTGTGCCGGCACTAGCACTGTACTCTGTCGTCAGATGTGTCACAGATCACTACGTATCCTTCTCTATAGAGCGGACAAATCTCTGACTTCCATGTTCTCTGATGAGGCGTGGACGTCCAACATCTCGTCACCTACTGGTAGTTTCATTGCCCTTCAACAAATTTTCATAGATGCCCACGAGAGTAGCCCGTGAATGGCCGATCAACTTTACCACCTCAGAGATGCTCGTTGTCGGAGGTCAGCAAATTTACTTGTTTGTAGCCCGTACCGTCCCTATAATGACTCACAACCCATCTCTCTTCGGATAATATACTTTCCTTACAGCATCACGTGCCTGAAACGATAACGAGTGACATTCAGTCTCGTTGTGGGCGGTGGTCATAATGTTTCCCTTCAATAGTGTATGGGTGGAAGAATCCTCGAGGAAAATAAAACATAACTGTGCGTTACTTTTTTAGTGGTAACTACGACAGCTTTGTTGGATCCGAGTGCAACCGTCTTCACTCGATAAATTTGAACTCTGGCATCCACTGTGAGCAATAGAAAATATCCAGTCTCGTGGCGCGCGAAGAAGGTGCATAAGGCAATACTTGATATGGAATTTAGATCAGTAGCGCTGGATTCTCCTCACCGACGAATGCAGACTTCTCCGACGACTGGTGACGTTAGGTACCAATGCACGTCTTAGGCACGCATGCCCACGTGTTCAGTTGGGAGCTGCTTCAATCATGGTATGCCCATTATCGTGGTGTCGTGTACGAAAGTCGGACCCCCTGATCGTGATCGACCTTGATTTCATGGCTGTGTAGTATAGGAACAGGATTTTTTGAACGTATTGTACAGTCTGATAGTTAACATTTCGGGAATGGGTTCATCTGCCAAGATGTTACGCGCGAGCGTAGAACACCCCTCCACTCGAAACACTGCTGTAGGAGGCAGAACACAACCAATTGGAACGGCCTGCTTTCTTTTTGCTGAGATGTATACGAATTATCGTAATTGGGACTAGTTGGAACTTGCAGTGAATTGTTACAGGGAAATTCGCACCCTGAATGCACTGTCATCTAAGTCCACGAACGTTAGCAGATATTTAAGTCATGGAATACTTTTTATACACAATTTAGTTATGACGTATCTAAAGAGACAGTTGGAATTTGGGTAGGGTGTTTTCAGTTTTCATCGACGGTTTTGTTTCGTTGACTGTTCTTGACTAGCCTTTTGTTCTTCTTAGAAATTTCGTTTCTAAGCTTTGCATACTATCCAATGTCCTTTCCCACCATTCACTTCCATGAAGAAGTCTTATAAGACGCATAGTTTTATAACATTTTTCTCTCTTTCCTTGTATGGTCTTATTTTTAAATACATTATGACTGATGCCACACACATTTCCGAATTTAGCCAATTCTACATCTAATCCGTGTTTGACACACCAAATAAGTGAACGACAAAACTTGTTGTAAAATCACATTCACTACTATTTTGGATGGGACCGGATATCTGACGCGGAAAGCTATCACTTTAGTCTTGGTTTTAAAAACTTCATTATCCTAACAGGATTAGTAAAAATAAAACTGCATGACTGGTTATTGGTAGGAATACATTTAACACTGTACATTTATTTTTCGTGTAGCTTACAGTGAGTAAATGATAAAGCTTTCTTCAAGCCGAAGGTTGATTTGAACAGCACAGTGCTTTACCAGACATGTTTCTGTGGTCCTGTTGGAGGCAGTCTGTCTTGACTTCCTCCGGCCTTAGAAGTGACTTAACTAATTAGTCGTAGGAGTACCTATGGAGTGACGTTCATTCCGTATAGCGGTCACGATGGAAAAATCACGTGTTTCGTAACAATGGGACTTTACATGTCGTAACGGCTTTTGGTTTTTCATGTTTGTGTATAACTGGATCTATAATATGGTAACTGGGCGCAGATGATTTTCGGGGGCGAGGTTGAGTATCATAAGGTCTGGAGCATCGTGGAAAGACTTTAGGCTTCTATTGTTAACAACTTCTTTGTAAGTCAGGTTACTTTGGAATGGCCTTGGCCTAAGTTATTGTTGACACTTACGTTTAATTGTATCAGTTTGTCATGTATTGATATAAAGTATTACTAACGTAACGTTTCCAAATGATAAATCACAGAATCAAGATGTTCCGAGTGAGTAACGTCTTGGATCTTGAGCATCGTAGTGAAAGGAAGTCTGTGACTTGTATACCACGAGTGAAACTACCACAGCATGTAGCGTCGCGTGTTGCGGAAATTCGAAGTGTTAACATTCACACTTGAGAGGGAGACTCTAAAGATACTAGCAATATCTTCGTTGAGTTTTTCTCATTTAATTTTTGCTTTGGATTTCCATGTGAAGAATTTGCCGCGTCTTGTCTCTTTAAGCCTAGGAATAAATTCAATGGAATTCCATTTATTAAGTTATTCGCGAGCCATGTCACTGCTTCTTCTTCACAACATTCATTACAGAGATTTCGGATTCACTGGGCGTAGCTCTACACCAGAAGACCTCAGCGACAGGTGGCAGAGGATTAGTGACCGTTGTCGTGTATTAGTATCAGACTGGGTCGAAGAACATTGAGTTTGTTGAAACCACTGTAGCGTCTCCTTGTGCCACGGAAATTGTTACTTTCTTTGTGTGTGGTCAAGATCACGATCTTCAGATTGGATGATATCTTTGAATTGTATCACAATATCGGGCAATAAAACACACTTTCTGTCTCCCTTACAATGCAACAAATTTACTACTATACGTTTACAAATGTATATCTCCAATTATATAGTTTTATTTCTATAGAGAAGATGTGAAATGTGTCAGTTTACATGCTACGTGTACATGACCTGTCTATGTGTATGATTATGTGCTATATCTATTTAAGGTAAAATGTCGTCAACCTGAGGATTGGTCTGAACATAAAAGTACTGCGTAAGGCATGATCCTATGAGAGATGGTATTCCGTCACCTTCCATCAATGTTTGAGCTGACTTACCCAGTCAGTAGCAGGGGACCTATAATTTAAAGTACGAACACCTGATTAATAAATAGCACAATGTCTTACGTTTGGTGAAAACGTACGTATTAGCCATAGCCACTACTCACATGTAAAAGACAAATTTCAAAACAGTCAACATATTTTCTTATTATATGCTACAAGTGTTTAGAGCCATATTCGTCTATGCTCTAGAGAATAGCAATAAATGATCACAAAATAGATTTCGGGATATATTTAAAACTTGCCTGAAATAGAATATTATCAGAAAAACTAAAGATTTTCTTGTGGCTGTTTTTTAGCCATTCATGGCTTTAGTAATGGGCAACAAATGTAATTTGTTGCACAAAATCAGTGAAAAAACACGTTAGATCGCGATGGTTATTTTATTAAAATGACCGGTTTCGGCCTACTCTTAGACCATCTTCAGATAAGCACCATCAGCTGACGTTGGCCATGTCTGGAACACTCAGTAGACTTCAGTCGACGAAATTTTTGTAATTTGTTGTTCTAGTATTGTGCCTACAGACATTATTGTTATTTTCAGACTGCAGTGGATTATCTGTTATGAGTTTTATAAGTGAAATGTGTGAGTAAATACTGGGTGATTGAGCTAACCTGTTCACCACAAATACTTCCTGAACAGTTGCGATATTGCAGAGCTGTTTTCAACGAAACGAATTTCTAAAAAGTCCTGAATAAATTACATACAGTCTCTTTTCCCAGACATATTAATTACAGAGATATCGGTCTCAACTTAGCTTTTTCAAATACAGCTGTAGTCATTTCTGCTGCTAGTATCGTAGCTGTAAAAGAGACGAATTCAACCGCGTTTCACTCTTTAAAATCAGATTAGGAATGTCACAGAAATTACACTATTTATAACTTAATATTACCTGTTTTGAACTTGAAACCATTTTTTTATGCGGAAGTTGGTGTTGCTGTACGGATCAGTCGCGTCAGGTAAGTTTTTTATTTTTTTTATTATATTTATTTATTGTTCCGTGGGACCAAATTAAGGAGAAGTCTCCATGGTCATGGAACGAGTCAATACATGAAATTATAACACGATATTAGAAACAGATACAATGAAATATAAAAAAACATACTCAGATGACAAGTCGTAAGTTTAAATAAAGAAAATCAACAATGTAACACTGGAATTTGCTTAATATTTTAGCTCTTCCAGGAGCTCCTCGACAGAATAGAAGGAGTGAGCCATGAGGAAACTCTTCAGTTTAGACTTAAGAGTTTGGGCTACTGCTAAGATTTTTGAGTTCTTGAGGTAGCTTATTGAAAATGGATGCAGCAGAATACTGCACTCCTTTCTGCGCAAGAGTCAAGGAAGTGCATTCCACATGCAGATTGGATTCCTGCCTAGTACTGAGTGAAAGCTGCTAACTCTTGGGAATAGGCTAATATTGCTAACGACAAACGACATTGAAGAAAATATATACTGTGAGGGCAATGTCAGAATTCCCAGACTATTGAATAGGGGTCGACAAGAGGTTGTCGAACTTACACCACATACAGCTCGAACAGCCCGTTTTTGAGCCAAAAATACCCATTTTGAATCAGAAGAATTACCCCAAAAAGTAATACCACACGACATAAGCGTATGAAAATATGCGAAGTAGACTACTTTTCGTGTTGAAGTGTCACTTATTTCAGATACTGTTCTAATGGTAAATAAAGCAGCATTTAGTTTCTGAACAAGATCCTGAACATGGGCTTTCCACAACAGCTTACTATCTATCCGAACGCCCAGGAACTTGAACTGTTCCGTCTCGCTTATAATATGCCCATTCTGTCTAATCAAAATATCGGTTCTGGTTGAATTGTGAGTTAGAAACTGTAAAAACTGAGACTTACTGTGATTTAGCATCAAATTATTTTCCACAAGCCATGAACTTATTTCATGAACTACATTATTTGATACTGTTTCAATATTACACACAAGATCCTTCACTACCAAGCTGGTGTCACCAGCAAACAGAAATATTTTTGAATCACCTGTCATACTAGAAGGCATACCATTTATATAAATAAGAAACAGCAGTGGCCCCAGCACCGACCCTTGGGGAATGCCCCACTTAACAGTGCCCCATTGGGACTGAACATCACTACCACTCTCAATATTGCGGAGAATTACCTTCTGCTTTCTGTTCTTAAAGTAAGAGGCGAACCAATTGTAAGCAACTCCCCTTACTCCATAATGCTCCAGCTTCTGCAGTAATATTTTGTGGTCAACACAGTCAAAAGCCTTCGTTAAATCAAAGAAAACACCTAGCGTTCGCAACCTTTTATTTAATCCGTCCGAAACCTCACAGAGAAAAGAGAATATAGCATTTTCAGTTGTTAAACCATTTCTAAAACCAAACTGAACATTTGACAGCAAATTATGTGAATTTAAATGCTCCAGTAACCTTGTATATACAACCTTCTCGATAACTTTAGCAAACACCGATGGCATAGAAATAGGTCTAAAATTGTCAATATTATCAATGTCTCCCTTTTTATAAAGTGGCTTCACTACCGAGTACTTTAATCGGTCAGGAAACCGACCACTCCTAAAGGAAAAGTTACAGATGTGGCTAAGTACTGGGCTAACATACATAGAACAATACTTCAGTATTCTGCTAGATACCTCGTCATATCCATGAGAGTTCTTGGTCTTTAGTGATTTAATTATTAACTCAACCTCCCTCTTGTCAGTATCATGGAGGAGCATTTCAGGTAACAGTCTCGGAACACTTTTTTCTAAGAGCGCTATATGATTCCCTGTTGGGACTAGATTTCTATTTAGTTCACCTGCTATATTCAGAAAGTGATTATTAAATAATGTACATAAATGCGACTTGTTAGTAACACGGACATTCCCACTACGCACTGATTCTATATCCTCGGCCTGTCTCTACAGACCAGCCACTTCCTTTACGACTGACCATATGGTTTTAATTTTATCCTGAGACTTAGCTATTCTATCTGCATACTACATACTTTTTGCATTCCTAATAATATTTTTAAGCACCTTACAATACTGTTTGTAATGGGCTGCTGCATTTAGATTGTGACTGTTTCTAACGTTTTGATATAATTGCCACTTTCTTCTACAAGATATTCTTATCCCTTTAGTCAGCCACCCAGGCTGCCTGTTTGTGCTAGTACCCTGTTTTGAACGTTCTAACGGAAAGCAACTTTCAAAGAGCACGAGAAAAGTCTTGCGAAAAGCATTATATTTATCGTCTACTGTATCAGCGCTATAAACATCTTGCCACTCTTGTTCCTTGATAAGGTTTACAAAGGTCTCTACAGCAACTGGATTAGCTTTCCTAAACAGTTGATAACTATATTTAACATGTGTTGCAGCACAAAAATCTTTTAGAGTTAAAATTTGTGCATCATGATCTGAAAGGCCATTCACCTTTTTGCTAACAGAATGCCCTTCTGGTAATGAGGAATGAACAAAAATGTTGTCTATGGTTGTTCTACTGTTCCCTTGCACTCTCGTTGGAAAGAATACGGTTTGCATAAGATTATATGAATTAAGGAGGTCTACCAGCATTCTCTTCCTTGCACAATCACTTATACAATTAATATTGAAGTCACCACATATAACAAACGTTTTGTATTTCCTATAAAGTGAACCAAGAACCTCCTCTAGCTTTAGCAAAAATGTTGTGAAATCGGAGTCTGGGGATCTATAAATAACAACAGTTAGAAGTTCAGCTCCGTTAAATTTAACCACACCTGCACAACATTCAAACACCTTTTCAGTGCAGTACTTTGAAACATCAATTGACTCAAATGGGATGCCGTTTTTCACATACATGGCTACTCCCCCACACCACAAAGAGCTCCTCAAAAAGCTGCCAGCCAACCTGTATCCTGGTAAAGGAAGCCTCTGAATTATCTCCTTATTTAAGAAGTGTTCAGATATACCAATAATTTCAGAGTCAACATATATAAGCAGTTCACTAACTTTATCTCTAATACCTTGTATATTTTGATGAAATATACTAATTCCCTCATTACTCGGATACCTAAGCTTTGTCAAAAGTGGTTCCTTTGTTAGAGAGACTTCCCTTAAGCAGGAATACCTATCAGCTGACTTCAATCTAAAAAAGGTGCAGCTCTAACTCCCACTACTGCAGGAATTTTCCCATGAGTGATCCCACCACCATCACCTATGCTGTCACCCATAAGCTTTGCCGACCTCCCCTTCCCATACCTGTTGAGGTGCAGGCCATGTCTAGTGAAACCCGTCCTGCTGATAGACTCCACCGACACCACTGAAATGTGACCCATGCTTTCTGTCATCAGCGCACCCCCAAGTCTCGTGTTATTACGCTTGACGGCTGTGTTAAGATGAAGCCGATCGTGACGCTGAAACAGTTCCACGAAATGCACATTCGTGTTGCCAGTCTGAGTGGCTATCTTTTCCAGGTCATCATCTATGTCATTCTCCCCATCCCTATCAATACTATTACCAGCCCCACCCACAATCACTACCTGATCCTCCTTAGTAAAATCCCTACATAACCCCCCTATGTTAAGTCACCTGAGCCAATCCTGCATTAGGCTTCACAATGCTGGTGACCTGGTACTCACTCCCCAACACTTCCTGCAACTGCTGGCCTCCACCTCTACCATGAGGACTACGTAACAGCAGAACCTTCTTCTTTCTCTTCGACTTTGCAACTGTCCTAGCCACCGTAACTGCTGAGGTCTGCTGCTTACTTCCTACATTTACAGCTACTAGAGATTCCTCTCCACTAGACTCTGACAGTTGGTCATATCTATTGCAAACACCAATAGTAAAACTATCTGAAAATCATCTTCTCCTAGCAGATCTCTTGCCAACAGCCAGCTCCCATTCCCCAACCCCCTTCTCCCTCCTCATCGTATCTAGCTCCTCCTGTGCGTTTTTCAACTGCACCTGAAGGGCACAGATCTTACGCTCCTGCTCCTCTATCAACTTACTCTTGCTACATAACCTGAAGTTCCAGGAGAGGATCTCACCAGAATGCCCACTGGCTTCCTAACTGCATTCCCCCCAGTGAAAATACTTCGAACAAGTCTCACACCGTAATCCACTACTCACGAACACGAACCTACGGCAAAGCCCACACTTCTCACTCATGGTAAAATTTTACTTTTTCTAAGTTCCGCTACTACAATAAGAAGATGTTAAAAACCTGACTACAATAATCACAAACTTACTCTACAAGGGAAGTAACTACTATTATTAACAGTATTAATAAACAACAAATGTGAATATAACAAAAGACTAATACAGAAAGAGAATCAAACGTCTAATGACACAGTAACGAAGCTGAAAACAGTCCCCAAAAGGTTCTTCTGAAATTATTTCACCAGAAAACACAAAAAACACCGGTTGAAGACTACTAAGGTTCCTAAATAAACCACTATATACAAACAATTAATTAGTACTTAGCTTTCGATGCGCCGCTACAGCTGCAACTGGTCAGCGCGGAATGTAAGCACAGGTAAGAGGTTACGTTGGTCGATACGAAACGCTCACAAATATCAGGTCACAACACAAGAAAGGCAGAGGTGAATGAAGAAGCCACTAATAAGTCACTTATATAGTAAATATTATAACAAAAACCGTTAAAATATGTATCCGAAACCTAAAAATATATAAAAACTTAGAGAGCGATCTCACACAGTCACTCGCTTATGACGTCACGCGTCTTTAGTCCTTCCTTCCGCTCACCAAATCTTGCCTATTCAGGTGGACTTTAAAGCTGTTACCTCTTGGTGTTCTCTTTCCCTCTTTCTGGTTCCAAAAAATTACATTTTTCTTCCTGCACAATAAAATAATGGTGCTCTGACGAAAAAATGCTTCTGTCTTCATTTCAAAGGAAAAAAAATGTACCCTTCTTCTTTAAAGTAACAGTAACCTATTAGATATAAAGGCCACTGCTGCTGCGAGAAGTACATTGTTCTTGCTCTAAGACAAAGCTATTTGGTGGTCTAAACTAAAATTCCATCTTTGCCTGTAAAATTTACAATACCTTTGTGCCACATTTTTTAAGTATATCTTCTTAGCTATTGTAGTCTTCTTCCTTTGGCTGGTGGGGCGCTCCAGCTTGATGCAGCTAAGAGACTCCACTTGCAAAAGCAGAGTAGAGGAGAAAATTTTAATAGAAAACTGTCACCAATCACTCCTGGCTACATGCAGCTGGATTGGTACACTTACTGGAAGGCAAAGGACGTGGCGTTTAGGATCATTCACCAGTTAACTACAGTCAAATTTCTGTTCGTGTTTCCGCTGGATCCTTGAAAGAAGGTACAACCCAAAAATTGAATGGATTCATTAAACATAGAACTGAGGTATAGAGATTGTTGAGTAATAACTTCGTGTTATGCGTTTAATGTCAAGATACGCACTTACATCAGCAGCAATAAGCAATTACATCAGCAGTGGCAATAAAAAGAAAATAAAAATACGTAGTAATAAACAGTTCCTTAAAATTCAGCTTACGTTAATAAGTGTCTGAAATGCCCAACGCCTACTGCAGCACACGTTTGCAGCCGCTATTGTGAGGATATTTGGACAGACTGAAGCGATTCCTTCGATATCATAGTGCATGCTGTATCAGTGCAATATTTTAAATTCTTATGGGTCGTCGGAACTTGCGCATAGACTTCATTTTTGGGATTACCTCACAGGAAAATGTTCCCATCACATCAGCAAAGGTGCAAGCCAACTGATAACATCTCACGTCCTATCCAGTGACTAGGAAAGATCTGGGTGAATGCTTTACTAGTCACAAGCGTGCAGTGATGAAACGGGCACCCATCGTGCTGGTACAACATACATCTGCATATTTAGAGTGGCACATGCTCTAGGAGAGCCGGTAGCACTACGTTCAGAAATTGTGCGTGTCTGTTATCCGTTAAGGATACTTCAGTGAAGTAAGGTCCAGTCACTTAGTCTTCAATAAACTCGGACCAAATCTTCACACTCCACTGCCTCAGATGTTCAGCCTCCCTCAGCTACTTCGGATTCTCAACGGGCCAAATAAAGCATACTTCTTAGATTCAGTTTTGCATGACTGGAACAGTCCAACTGGTTAATCTGTTGGTGGAGAGACACGTTACACCGATGGAAGAGGTTTGCGCCCAGAAAGATGAACACCACTGGTCTGACTTATTCCAGAGGCCCTCGTAATTCTCTGGAGCTAATACTTGTATTACAAGAAACAGCTTCCAGATTTCGTTACAGATTACTTCTTTTCATTTGTTTAGTGCACCAGTACCCTTCCAATCACAATATTTTACAAATATTGTTCAAATTTTTTCAGTGAAAATCGCCTCAATTGGGCATTGAAATGAGTGAATGGCAACAGCTGAAAACTTGTACTGAATCTCCTGCTTAGTGCGAGCGGTTGCCTCAAACGCCTAGGCCAGTCCAGAACGCTTCCAAAACTTCCAGCCTGTACCACCATATTCCCAGTCTGTACCACATTAGTACCGTAGTATCACCTACCTATGACTCCCTCACTAGCCATTTTGGGTTCCAACCAGAGATCGGGCTTGGTGTACATCCGTATTGAAAGAATGGATCGTTGCTCGTCCAACCCTATACTGAGGTGACAAGTCATGGGATAGCGATATGTACATATACAGGTGACGGTAGTATCGCGTGCACAAAGTATCAAAGGGCAGTACATTGCGGAGTAGATATTTGCTCTCAGGTAATTCACGTGAAAAGGTTTCCGACGTGATTATGGCCACACGACGGGAATTAACAAACGCTGAACGCGGAATGGTAGTTGGCGCTACAGACGTGGGACATTCCATTTCGGAAATCGTTAGGAAATTCAATGTTCCGAGATCCACAGTGTCCAGAGTTCGCCGAGAATACCAAATTTCAGGCATTACCTCCCACCACGGTCAACGCAGTGGCAGACGACCTTCACTTAACGACCGAGAGCAGTGGCCTACGCATAGACTTGTCAGTGCTGACAGACAACACCGCTTTCAAATAACTGCAGAAATCAATGTGGGACGTACAACGATCGTATCCGCTAGGAGGGTGCAGCGAAATTTTACGTTAATGGGCTATGGCAGCAGACGACCGACGCCAGTGCATTACTAACAGCACTAAATCGCTTGCAGCGCCTGTCCTGGGCTCGTGACCATATCAGTTGGACGCTAGACGACTGGAAAACCGTGCCCTGGTCAGATGAATCCCGATGTGAGACGGTAAGAGCTGATGGTACTGTTCGAGCGTGGCGCAGACCCCCACAAAGCCGTGGACACAAGTTGTCAACAAGACATAGTGAAAGTTGGTGGTGGCTCCATAATGGTTTGGTCTGTGTTTTCATAGAATAGACTGTGTCCTCTGGTCCAGCTGAACCGATCATTGACCGAAAATGGCTATGTTCGGCTACTTTCAGACTGTTTGCAGTCATTCATGAACTTCATGTTTCCAAACAGCGATGGACTGTTTATAGAAGACAATGCGCCATGTCACTGGGCCACAGTGGCTCGCGATTGGTTTCAAGAGCATTTTGGACAATTCGAGCGTATTATTAAGCCACTCAGATCACCCGAAATTAATCCTATCGAACATTTATGGAACATAATCGAGAGGTCAATTCGTACACGAAAACTTGCACCGCCAACACCTTCGCAATTATGGTCGGCGGCACAGGCAGCGTGGATCAGTACTTCTCCAAGGGACTTCCAACGACTTGTTGAGTCCATGCCACGTCGATTTGCTGCACTACGCCTGGCAAAAGGAAGTCCTACACGGTGTTAGATGATGATTGTAGCCTCAGTGTACTGTTGTTGGACACCGTCTATCGGGGTACCGTTATGCATACAGTTCAGCTGTTCTTTCCGTGTTCCTCCTGCATTCTCCATAGGGAAGAGGCATACCTAGTTTCTCTTGCCTTGTAAAGACAATTATTTTTTCAAACACACACACTTGAATGACACAGACTGAATAAAACCTATTTACTCCGCGTGCTTCTTTAATACCGGTATCGTGTCTGTGCAGTAGTCTGTTTCCTCCTTATCCGATGTAACGTATTTCCTAAGACATCTCATAAGACAGCAGTCGGTTTCGTGTTCAAAACCTATAAAACTTAAGTTCTAGGTAATGTAATTACTCTGAAATTAGTAATCGGATTTAGAAGAGTGAAATGGCATTAAATTCGTCTCTCTCAGAATTGCTATACTAACGGCAGAAAATAGCATATTCCGATTTCAAAAAGCGATGTTTAATTCGCTATCTCTGTAATTAATATAGCTATTAAAAAAGACTATACGTTGGTTACTGACGACCTTTTCTGGATGAAAGCGGAATTATGATATCTTAAATGATTCTGAAGATATTTTTCGTGATCGGCTTTGCTGAATGAGCCTGGGAAGCTGTACACAAGTGCTTACTACCTGAAGTACTCAACATACCGCTTATCCGTGTAATAGGAAGCGCCATGTATCATGAGTACATGAAACAACCAACAGATAGAAAATGCGGTAAATTCTATTCGTGGCGTTGTATTCATCGTGAAGCCTGTGGGGATTTCCCGCACTTTGCGGCAT
This sequence comes from Schistocerca americana, assembly GCF_021461395.2. Classification (NCBI taxonomy): domain Eukaryota; kingdom Metazoa; phylum Arthropoda; class Insecta; order Orthoptera; family Acrididae; genus Schistocerca; species Schistocerca americana. Next base: position 650,404,371 of record NC_060130.1, on the reverse strand, counting down.
CTGGATATGTCACCGATTCTAGAGCAGGCGAGCAGCCTGTTCGTTGCTGCCATATCATTGATCAATGTCAGCGAAAGCACTGTTAGACGGATGGAAAGGGCGGTGTGGGAGGAGGAGGAGGCGGGGAAACGGACGAGACAGCAGCTTGAGGATGTCCATGTAATAAATCAATGGGAATACATCGACCTGTGGCAGGTTTTCGATCCGCTATCCGGGAACAGATGTCAAAGATCACTCACTCTTCCGGTACAGTTGGCAGCCTGGGTCTGTGGACTGCTGCTGTGCTCATTTTGATGCGGCTAGTATCAGACAAGTATAAGGGACACTGTACCAACTAGTTACCGATAAATGTTCGGTTTCGGTATGGCGTAATTTAGGTATTATCATATACCAAAAGATAGTTCTATTGCATGAGCTCAGGGCAGTCTGACCTGCGATCGTATAGAGAGGAATCTATGTTAATTACTGTTGTTTTCCTTTTCAGTTTGAAGTCATGCACAACACACTCCAGGAAGCTATCAACCTAAAGTACACATTTTGTTTCGTCAGGATGTAGGAACGGACCACAGAATACTGGTTCCAGTACATTGCCTCGAACGTTATATCAATACCATTAAAAATAGTTTAAACGGTTTTTGTTCTTTCACAAGATGAGTGATGGACTAAAATGTTTTGAAGATCCATGTTAGTTACTATGTCTAATTTTAATTGTCTTCGAATGTTTCATACTCCAATTAAGATACTGGACTCGTAATCGAGAAAACTGATTAAAATCACCGTCTGGGTATTCTGATTTAGGTTCTACAGACGACAGGACGGTTCCCTAAATGGAAGACGAACGCTTCCCCTCCACATACACTTTTAATTCAGATCTTGTACACCGTCTGTAAGGACTCATCGTCAACGACTGAGCAAGGCTGGCCCAGTGATTAACTGCATGGACTCGAGTTTGAAAGAAGTGGATTCCTAATCTAATTGCCGGCCGGAGTGGCCGAGCGGTTAAAGGCGCTACAGTCTGGAACCGCACGACCGCTACGGTCGCAGGTTCGAATCCTGCCTCGGGCATGGATGTGTGTGATGTCCTTAGGTTAGTTAGGTTTAAGTAGTTCTAAGTTCTAGGGGACTTACGACCACAGCAGTTGAGTCCCATAGTGCTCAGAGCCATTTGAACCATTTGAACCTAATCTAATTCTGATTTTGGTCTCTCGTGATATCAATAAACCATTAAAGAGAATTCCAAGATGATTACTTTGAGAAAGGGACCCCGCCGTCGGCGGGACCTAAAACGTTTTCGACAGTTGATGGTGTCTCTTGTCAAGCAACTCAGTGCACTGATTAACCGTTGCATTTTAGTGACTCATTACAGACATCTTTGGTTTTTAAAATAATACATGAGGAGGCCTCCCCCCCCCCCCTCCCCCAATGAACCATGGACCTTGCCGTTGGTGGGGAGGCTTGCGTGCCTCAGCGATACAGATAGCCGTACCGTAGGTGCAACCAGAATGGAGAGGTATCTGTTGAGAGGCCAGTCAAAGGTGTGGTTCCTAAAGAGGGGCAGCAGCCTTTTCAGTAGTTGCAGGGGCAACAGTCTGGATGATTGACTGAGCTGGCCTTGTAACACTAACCAAAACGGCCTTGCTGTGCTGGTACTGCGAACGGCTGAAAGCAAGGGGAAACTACAGCTGTAATTTTTCCCGAGGACATGCAGCTCTACTATATGGTTAAACGATGATGACGTCCTCTTGGGTAAAATATTCCGGAGGTAAAATAGTCCCCCATTCGGATCTCTGGGCGGGGACTACTCAGGAGGACGTCGTTATCAGGAGAAAGAAAACTGGCGTTCTACGGATCGGAGCGTGGAATGTCAGATCCCTTAATCGGGCAGGTAGGTTAGAAAATTTAAAAAGGGAAATGGATAGGTTAAAGTTAGATATAGTGGGAATTAGCGAAGTGCGGTGGTAGGAGGAACAAGACTTTTGGTCAGGCCAATACAGGGTTATAAGTACAAAATAAAATAGGGGTAATGCAGGAGTACGTTTAATAATGAATAGGAAAATAGGAATGCGGGTAAGATGCTACAAACAGCATAGTGAACGCATTATTGTGGCCAAGACAGATACGAAGCCCATGCCTACCACAGTAGTACAAGTTTATATGCCAACTAGCTCAGCAGATGACAAAGAGATTGTTGAAGGGATGAGATAAAAGAAATTATTCAGATAGTGAAGGGAGATGAAAATTTAATAGTAGGAAAAGGAAGAGAAAGACACGCAGTAGGTGAATATGGAATGGGAGTAAGGAATGAAAGAGGAAGCCACCTGGTAGAATTTTGCACAGAGCACAACTTAATTATAGCTAACACTTGGTTCAAGAATCATAAAAGAAGGTTGTATACGTGGAAGAAGCCTGGAGACACTGACAGGTTTCAGATGTATTATATAATGGTAAGACAGATATTTAGGAACCAGGTTTTAAATTGTAAGAAATTTCCAGGGGCAGATGTGGTCTCTGACCACAATCTATTGGTTATGAACTGTAGATTAAAACTGAAGAAACTGCAAAAAGGTGGGAATTTAAGGAGATGGGACCTGGACAAACTGACTAAACCAGAGGTTGTACAGAGTTTCAGGGAGAGCATAAGGGAACAATTGACAGGAATTGGGGAAAGAAATACAGTGGAAGAAGAATGGGTAGTTTTGAGGGATGAAGTAGTGAAGGCAGCAGACGATCAAGCAGGTAAAAAGACGAGGGCTGGTAAAAATCCGTGGGTAACAGAAGAAATGTTGAAGTTAATTGATGAAAGGAGAAAATATAAAAATGCAGTAAATGAAGCAGGCTAAAAGGAATACAAACGTCTCAAAAATGAGATCGACAGGAAGTGCAAAATGGCTAAGCAGGGATGGCTAGAGGACAAATGTAAGGATGTAAAGGCTTATCCAACCAGGGGTAAGATAGATACTGCCTACAGGAAAATTAAAGAGACCTTTGGAGAAAAGAGAACCACTTCTATGAATATCAAGAGCTCAGATGGAAACCCAGTTCTAAGCAAAGAAGGGAAAGCAGAAAGGTGGAAGGTGTATATGGAGGGTCTATACATGGGCGATGTACTTGAGGACAATATTATGGAAATGGAAGAGGATGTAGATGAAGATGAAATGGGAGATACAGTACTGTGTGAAGAGTTTGACAGAGCACTGAAAGACCTGAGTCGAAACAAGGCCCCGGGAGTATACAACATTCCATTGGAACTACTGACGGCCTTGGGAGAGCCAGTCCTGCAAAACTCTACCATCTGGTGAGCAAGTTGTCTGAGACAGGCGAAATACCCTCAGACTTCAAGAAGAATATAATAATTCCAATCCCAAAGAAAGCAGGTGTTGACAGATGCGAAAATTACCGAACTATCAGTATAATAAGTCAAGGCTGCAAAATACTAACGCGAAGTCTTTACAGACGAAAGGAAAAACTAGCAGAAACCGACCTCTGGGAGGATCAGTTTGGATTCCGTAGAAATATTGGAACACGTGAGGCAAAACTGACCCTACGACTTATCTTAGCAGCTAGATTACGGAAAGGCAAACCTACGTTTCTAGCATTTGTAGACTTAGAGAAAGCTTTTGACAATATTGACTGGAATACTCTCTTTCAAATTCTAAAGGTGTCAAGGGTAAAATACAGGGAGCGAAAGGCTGTTTACAACTTGTACAGAAACCAGATGGCAGTTGTAAGAATTGAAGGGCATGAAAGGGAAGCAGTGGTTGGGAAAGGAGTGAGACAGGGATGTAGCCTCTCCCCGATGTTATTCAATCTGTATATTGAGCAAGCAGTAAAAGAAACAAAAGAAAAATTCGGAGTAGGTATTAAAATTCATGGAGAAGAAGTAAAAACTTTGAGGTTCGCCGATGACATTGTAATCCTGTCAGAGACAGCAAAGGACTTGGAAGAGCAGTTGAACGGAATGGACAGTGTCTTGAAAGGAGGATATAAGATGAACATCAACAAAAGCAAAACGAGGATAATGGAATGTAGTCAAATTAAATCGGGTGATGCTGAGGGGATTAGATTAGGAAATGAGACACTTAAAGTAGTAAAGGAGTTTTGCTATTTGGGGAGCAAAATAACTGATGATGGTAGAAGTAGAGAGGATATAAATTGTAGACTGGCGATGGCAAGGAAATCGTTTCTGAGGAAGAGGAATTTGTTAACATCGAGTATAGATTTAGGTGTCAGGAAGTCGTTTCTGAAAGTATTTGTATGGAGTGTAGCCATGTATGGAAGTGAAACATGGACGATAAATAGTTTGGACAAGAAGAGAATAGAAGCTTTTGAAATGTGATGCTACAGAAGAATGCTGAAGATTAGATGGGTATATCACATAACTAATGAGGAGGTATTGAATAGGATTGGGGAGAAGAGAAGTTTGTGGCACAACTTGACTAGAAGAAGGGATCGGTTGGTAGGATATGTTCTGAGGAATCAAGGGATCACCAATTTAGTATTGGAGGGCAGCATGGAGGCTAAAAATCGTAGAGGGAGACCAAGAGATGAATACACGAAGTAGATTCCGAATGACGTAGGTTGCAGTAAGCACTGGGAGATGAAGCAGCTTGCACAGGATAGAGTAGCATGGAGAGCTGCATCAAACCAGTCTCAGGACTGAAACCACAACAACAACAACATGAGGAAGGTACGAATGCTTGAGCTGAACTATTCTGATTTTGAAATGTGACCGGTGAAAGAGCCATCGACTGCAAGAAAGTGAGAGCATTGTCATAGTCCTTTAAGACTTCAGTCGCATCCAGTGTGCGTTATTATATTTGATTGTGGTTGTAACATTGTGAGGGTTAGTAAAGATGCCTGTGGTCTTTCTGTTGCAGGGCTAGTCAAGAATCATCCAATACGTATAGTCACCAGCGCGGTGGTCGGTGGGTGGCTGATCTTCCGTTCAGGTACTATTGGAAGCATACTGCCGTTATTGCTGGCAATATTTTCACAAGGTATAGTGGAATTATGGTCGTCGGAAGCTTTTTCAGAATCAACAACTCATTCGCTACACCAGTACTTTTTGTTTGTATGTGTTTATTTAATCTGATTTTAAAGTGGATGTTTAGACGAGTTGCTACACATATAAAGATTCTTACGAATCGTAATTTCTCAGTCTTAAGCGGTATACGATCTTGCGTTTCAAGCAGGTATACATAATGGAAAAATTGTTTTCATAATTGTAATTAAGTACTTACTTGATACGGCTCTTATGTTCCACCCCCTGTACAACAGGCCTGGACAAACAGCGCTCCGGCTGAGTTCCAGGCTAGCTCTCCGTGCGTAGCGTTGAGTATGACCGAGGAAGAGGAAAATGGAGTTGCCAGCCAGACACGGCTATATCAGATCAGTCGCCTTGTCTTGCATTAAGGAATTTACTACAAAAACAACTTGTGTTAAATCAGGCGTATGTTTTGCTTCAGAAATACTATAGCGCCTACGTACTTGTTCGGAAAAAGAGAAGGTGGAGAAACCACATCGTTCTATGCAGAATGGGAGATGCTTTACTTTTCGTATCATTTGAAAGCCATGCAGTGTGCTTAATATGCCATCGCACAACTATGAGCTAGAAAAAAACTTCATGGAACTTTATTACAGCACCAGCCACAAAGACGATATGATATACTTTTCTTCTGACGAACGACAATGAATGCTAAATGAATTGAAAGTGCCCATTACGGAAATTTAAGGGTAATTATGGTGGTGTCAAAATCTATTTTGGTCTACATCATCAACTGTTTGAGTTCATTAAGTATCTTAATACAATGGGAGAACGATTTGACAGCAAGCCTGGGGGACAGGACTAATGTTGTCTAATAAGTAATCCTATGGAGCCGGCCGGTGTGGCCGCGCGGTTAAAGGCGCTTCAGTCTAGAACCGCGTGACCGCTACGGTCGCAGGTTCGAATTCTGCCTCGGGCATGGATATGTGTGATGTCCTTAGGTTGGTTAGGTTTAATTAGTTCTAAGTTCTAGGCGACTGATGACCTCAGAAGTTAAGTCGCATAGTGCTCAGAGCCATTTGAACCATTTTTAATCCTATGGAAAAATCAACTTCAAGTTCATGATATGGAACGTTTTCCGTAACTCAAGGGAGTATTTCGTAAACCATACATTTCTGACGACGTTTCAGTTACTGAAAAATTTCATCATGAGTTCTCAAAGACAGTCCAAGAAATTGCAAGACTGAAGACGGATTTCGATTTATTTTTTAGAGTTGACCTCATTACTGGCAACTTGAGCTGATAGAAGTGCATTGTAGCACCGTGCTCAACGACCTGTTTGAGAAAACCAGGAATTTGCAAGACTTTTACAATGAATAGCCAAAGAAACTGGTACACCTGCCTAACATCGTGTAGGGGCCCCGCGCGCACGCAGTAATGCTGCAACACAATGTGACATGGACTCGACTAATGTCTGAAGTAGTGCTGGAGGGAATGAACCCTATAGGGCTGTCCATAAATCCGTAAGAGTATGAGAGGCTGGAGATCTCTTCTGAACTGCGCGTTGCAATGCATCCCAGATACGATCAATAATGTTCAGGTCTGGGGAGTTTGGTGCCGGCGGAAGTGTTCAAACTCAGAAGAGTTCCTGGAGCCCCTCTGTAGCAATTCTGGACGTGTAGGGTGTCGCATTGGCCTACTGAAATTGTCCAAGTTCGTCGGAATGCACAATGGACATGAATGGATGCAGGTGATCAGACAGGATGCGTACGTAAGTGTAACCTGTCAGAGTCGTATCTAGACGTATCAGGTGTCCCATATCACTTCAACTGCACACACCTTACACCACTACAGACTCTCCACCAGCTTGAACAGTGCCCTGATTACATGCAGGGTACATGGATTCATGACGTTGTCTCCATATCCGAACACGTCCATCCACTCGATACAATTTGAAACGAGCCTCGTCCGACCACGCAACATGTTTCCAGTCATGAGCAATCCAATGTCGGTGTTGACGGGCCAAGGCGAGGCGTAAAGCTTTGCTTCGTGTAGTCATTGATGGTACATCAGTGGGCCTTCTGCTCCGAAAACCTATATCGATGATGTTTCATTAAATAGTTCGCATGCTGACACTTGTTAATGCCCCAGCATTCAAATCCGCAGCAGTTTGCGTAAGAGCTGCATTTCTGTCACGTTGAACGATTGTCTTGTCGTCGTTGGTCCGGTTCTTGCAAGATCTTTTTCCAGCCGCAGCGATGTCAGAGATTTGATGTTTTGCCGGAGTCCTGATATTCAAAGTACACGTGTGAAATGGTCGTACGGTAAAATTCATACTTTTTCGCTACCTCGGAGATGCTGCGTCCCGTCGCTCGTTCGCCCCACCATGTTCAGACTCGCTTAACTCTTGATAACCTACTATTGTAGCAGCAGTAACCGGTCTAACAACTGCTCCAGAAACTTGTTGTCTTATATATGCGTTGCCGACCGCAGCGCCTTACCCTACCTGTTTACATATCCCTGTATTTAAATATATGTGCCTATACTAGTTTCCTTGGCGCTTCAGTGTATGAAAGGCTACCGCAAGAACAATATTGTTGGCTGTACAGATAAGGAGCTAATGTTGTTTAAGGGTTCACTTCAATAAATGTGTGCTAACTTTTTTTCTGTTATTAAATTGGCAAAGTCCCGCCAACGTTTGGGTTTAACAGATTTTAATCTGGGTAGCTCCATGTGTTTGACTGAATCACGAACCATAGTTCCATATATATTATATATTCGAAAATCGAAGTATGTATAAATTCACAAACATCAAAACACAATGTTGGATGCCTGTTTGTAAAGCTTTCTGTAGTTCCGCTCACCGTATTAGCGCTATCTAATATAGTTACTTAATCATGTAATAAACGTTATTGTTTTGACGGAAAGATAAAAAGTTGAAAATAAACACACGCAATAAAATCCTGCTTAAAAAAGCATGCTGCAATTTTCGCCTCTTAGAAGTAGTTGGTCTGCGTTGCAAGCAAGTTTTCCTAAGTTTCCCGCGCGTGCAGCCTTCGGCGTGTATCTGTCTCACTCACACACCTGTTCAGACCAGCGCAGTGGTGGAGGAAGCCGGAGCGCTGAGCAGACTCGCCTGCGGTCGCAAAAATCTTGGCCAGGCCTTGTGTAGGGAACACAAGAGTTGACTATCTCTTTGTGTCTGCAGTCGCAGTTACTGCGCCCTTCAGTGATAACTGCCTTTCCTGCAGTGCTTCTTCTCTTTCCTTCTCTGGCGTGTTTCTTTTGTGTCCTCGTCCCCTCTTGCCAGCCGCCCTTACCTCCTTCTGTGATATTAACAAGCCAACTTTCGAGATTCTTTCGACAAGTCCAAACCTCTTCAGCTGTTGCTCTAGCATGGTCTTCTCCAGAGGCTTTACATTACAAATTTTCCGATAGGCTGTGTTTAGGATCCTGTACCTACTAATCTCGTACTCCATCTTTCCGGAGGTATGTCATCTCTGCTGGTTGGGTGCGACATTTTGCCTGCTTGGTAATTATCGAGGACTCAGTCAAATTCCGGAGTCTGTTCAGGGCTTTTTTTGTGAGTATTTTGATATAATAGACACATGATCTACGGTTGCTCGATACACCTGATAATTTAATTATGGGTTATTCGGTTTGTTACCCAGTCACCTATGTTTCTGTGAAAATACCTTCACAACAGTGAAAAAGCGTACAACACACAACATAGAGTATTTGAACTACAGTAATATGCGAAAGTATTGTGGTGTGATTGCCATCGCTGCGGAAACAGCATAACGTCTCCGTGCCTCTCTTCCAGTGCACCGAATGAACAGATACTCCATACGCACATCGGCCGGCCAACTCTTTATGCGTAAAATTGTCCATACTGCTGTGTATCACTGTTAACGTAAAAATAAGGCTGCCGGAAAAATGAACCCGAGCCGAAATCGACCATTACTGAATGCAATTTTGGAAGCGAACTGTGAAATGGGGATTTATGTTGCAACAGAAATTACAAGGCACAAATGGAAGCAGTTTCTTTCCAAACGATGCACACAGCGCATACCGTCGATATTTGGGCTGTTATGCATATGTTTTCAGTGTAATACAGATACAAATATAAAAATAAATGCAATTAATGTGTAACGAGTCGTCAGAGACCACGGGTCTCTTATTTCAAAACACAAATTATCCCACAACAATCTCTGTAATATTGTCGCTGTTGTTCTCATTGGCCCTGTATACAGCTAAGTTAATCCCTTTCCATGTGTCTCGTCTTGCTAAGAAAGTCCCGTATAACTGCGTCAAACTAGCAACTTGCTAGCCTGACTCCTTCCCCGATAGATATTTCAACTTTAGAATGTGCTATGATGGCAGAAGCCAAGGACTCACATTTGAAAACCTACTCTTGTAACTTTCCTCTAACTAAGATGTTATAGTTTTCTTCCCTTCTGTTTACAACAACGTTCTTTCTTTTTAGGACGTTATCTACATTCCTTTCTTATTCAAGAAAACGTTGAAGATAATGGTACGGTAATAGCAAAACTTTCAGAATTTCAATAATATTGATACCTTTAGCATTTCTGAAGCTGTGCTGGAATCGTGGATACCAGAGGGCTCACGAGTGAGCAGAAAATCGAATAAGAAAGGGAACACACACACACACACACACACACACACACACACACACACACACACACACACACACAAATAGGTCGTGGGATGTTGTATTATTAAGAGTTGCCAATAGAGTGTTACCTCCATATCACTAACCGTCTTCTGAAACTGAAAAAGTTGTGCCATTCTTTTGAGAATTTGAAGGTGTTCCGCATGTGCATTCATGGTACAGAAAAATTATTCCGAAATGTGTCTATATATTGAGTGGTACAGACAGGATTTTATTTTGTTGAGACGAACATTTCTGCTATGTTTTTCAGCTGGAAGAACTAAAGCAATAGACAAATAAGAAGAGTTCCAGAAACTGAGCTGACGATGGTGCAAGCACATTGTACGGCAGTCTCCAAACTAAACCGAAAAAATGTATCGTAGCTCTTTCTGACATAAATACATGGATCGTTAAGTCCTGGCGTACCAATAATCATGTTAGTAAAGTTCGCTGCGCCATATCAGCCAATTCCAACATGTGGCCACGCGGTTCTAGGCGCTGCAGTCCGGAACCGCGCGACTGCTACGGTCGCAGGTTCGAATCCTGCCTCGGGCATGGATGTGTGTGATGTTCTTAGGTTAGTTAGGTTTAAGTAGTTCTAAGTTCTAGGGGACTGATGGCCTCAGATGTTAAGTCCCATAGTGCTCAGAGCCATTTGAACCATTTTTTGAATTCCAACATGAAGGGCGTGCTAGAAGGTAATGCCACCATATTTTTTACTGTGAAAACTCCTAAAACTCTTTAAATAAAACAAACATTCTACATCTTTATTCTTGATGTCTACGTATTTATTACTCAACATAATCACCCTGGCGACGAACGTATTTCTCCCAGCGAGGGACCTGTTTGTTGATACAGTCACTGTGGAATGTTTGACTTTGTTGACGGAGCCACAACCTCACCTCACCTCACCTCACCTCACCTCACCTCACCTCACCTCACCTCACCTCTGCTTGCACCGTTTGGTGACTGTCAAAGTGAAGTCCTCGAAGGTGTTCTTAAAGTTCGGTAAACAGATGAAAATCACCAAGGGCCAAGTCGGGACTGTGTGGAAGATGATCGATGGGAGTGAACCTAAGGCGACAGATTGTTGCGGAGGGTCCGCAGCTCGTGGTCGTGTGGTAGCGTTCTCGCTTCCCGCGCCCGGGTTCCCGGGTTCTATTCCCGGCGGGGTCAGGGATTTTCTCTGCCTCGTGATGACTGGGTGTTGTGTGATGTCCTTAGGTTAGTTAGGTTTAAGTAGTTCTAAGTTCTAGGGGACTGATGACCGTAGATGTTAAGTCCCATAGTGCTCAGAGCCATTTGAACCATTTGTTGCAGAGGTCACAGCGCTCGTGAGTGGTCTAGCATTGTCATGCTGATGGAGAGAGTGTGCCATGTGTTGACTAACTCTTTGAATTTGAAACTCGATGACAGAACGCGGTTTATCACCCACCGATATAGTTACTTTACACACAGACATGCCACACGCTAAAGATTGGAGTCCACTTGTGGCAGAGGGTCAAAAATACGTAGACATGAAGACTAAAGATGTAGAATGTTAATAACGTTTGTTTCATTTAAGAAGCTTTGAGTTTTCATACAAAAATTCTGAGGCATTACTTCACAGTACTCTCTAGTATTAAAATGTCCTCGGGGAAGATACTGAATCACGTTTACAAGCTGCTAAATGGATAATTAGCATCTCGTATACATAGTTCAAAGTTTGATCGTCAATTTGGATCAACATGTCTTACCTTGTATGTATGTATATTTTAGATATTCAAGCAGTCATTGCATTTGCTTAATTTAACTGAGCAGTGTATCTGTATTGGTATTTTGCATTGTAGAGCGTTTAGATGCTGCTGAGTCGATAGCTATCAACTTTTAAACATAGCTTAGAATTTGATTAGCAATTTTGTCCATAGATTGCAGTCTCTTATACACAATTTCAGTTTACTGTGTTAGTCTGGTTCACAGCGGTAGCGTGCATTTTTTAAGCTTCTGTATTACTAAATAGAATCCATTCCATAGTTAAATCCCATACTTGGCTCAGTTATATTTACACACACACACACACACACACACACACACACACACACACACACACACACACACACACACACACACACACTATCATTACTGTTAGAACATATGTATTTGAATAGTATTACACATGACGTTTAATATGTGACTTTAAACAGCTCGCAAACTTGGTTCTTGAAAATATTTATAAACTGTGGTGTCACTGTCGATCGTCCTCTCAGAGGGTAATATGGAGCAAGACCGAAAGAAGTACGATACTTGAATTTCCACGAAACTTCTCTAGGTAACACATGGTACATGCATTATGGAGGTCCTGTTTACTTCTGTAAACTACTGTTAAATCATCAGGAGAAGTCATCTGCTTTGTGATGGATAGTTAGAGGAGGCCCTGTAATAAGGCCAGTTATTGACAGACCTTAATACACTTTATTCTCTTTTATGCGTTTTTTTTAAATATTTAATTTACTGGCAGATTTTATCGTCTTCAGCCTGTAATAGAGGATGCAACACGCCAATTACATTATATAAAAGGGGTATACACGGTGGATCATGTTCAGCAAGCTTTCCGCGAAGACGGTAAGTTAGCTCTGCGCACTGCCGTTGTCATTACGGAAAAGACCTATTACTCATCTCTGTAGACGGAGTTTATGTATGTGTATTTTTGTTATTTCCGCTTGTATTGCAGTCGTTAAATTTAAATGAGCAGGCAATCTGTATTCTTATTTTGTTTATTTTTACTTTTAATTTAAAATTAACGAAATTAAATACAATATAAAATGCTTATTGATTCTTACTTTCTTTTTGCAATTATCATCCGAAGCACAATACCAGTTGCTGAACGATAGGCAGAAAAAGAAAGAGAGAAATAATTCAGAAGCGAGAGACTCTGTATTTTCTGGCATTCAATCGCACAGGCCGTCCCACGCCGCATCCTATGCATAATAATCTGCGGCATAGACCACTACAACGGTGCCATATTGCCTCTTGGCTTCTGCAGGCGAACAAGAAAATTCAAAAGCTCCCATTACAATTGTCCTGTATGTGATACTGAACTGCGTTGCCGTTTCTTTACACATGAACACAGAAATATAACTCTGTGTTCTTAACTTGATGTGTGACACAATGCACGAACTTTTTTTTCTCATTTAGGACTCTAATATCATATCACGCTTATCAGTTCATAATAAGTTCTAGATACCGAAATTAGACTATGTATAGTTGTATTTCTCTATATGATGTAAACTAGATTTTTTTTAATCATCTTGTTATGATGCAGTTCTTATTTACGTGCTTCCTAAGAAACTGGAGGCTAAGAAATTGGAGATGAATTTTGCCCTATCCAAAACACCTTTGTAGTTCCTGTTTCACCTAAACAGGTTTTAGCACGTTTTGTTTTATCTTCAGTGGGTTTGTTTCGTTTCCTTCTCACATGGAGCTGTTGGGTCTTTGCGCTAGTACCTTTAGATCTACTACGCAATCTACAGATTTTCGTAGTTTTTGATGGTGTGGTGTTTTCACTTTGTTTGTGTCGGCGTAACACGCTAATTTCTTTTGCTTTTGTCGTTACTTATGTATTTTCCATGACTTATTCGCCAAGCATAGAGTTTGGGCAGCCATTACGTACAACAACAAGCAATAGTGGCAAAAACTCTGTGCCAGACGATAAAATCATAGAAAGTGCATGTGGAACGACAAAACTGAAAGAAATAAGCGTGTTACAAAAGCGAAGTAAAAACACCATATCAAAAACTATGACAAACTGTAGATTGCGTAGTAGACCCAAAGTTACGTATTAGCATAAACATCCAATAGCTTCAGGTGAGAAGGAATATAAACAAATAAACCCAATGAATGTAGCGCAGAGAGTGCTTAAACAAGTCTAGTGAACTACAAAGATGGTGCTCATAAGGCTGAATTCCTCTCAAATAGAATTTCTTTATAGATACATAAAAACAACTGTATTTGCAGCTTATCAATTGAGCCATAAAATTGCACAGCTCAGCCGTACACACAGATTGTCCGCTGCTAATATCTGGGCTGTAAACCCTTCATATATGAAGATGGTATCTGTTCTTTCGGTCAGAACCAGTTTCACACTGCTGCAATTGTTACCATTCCTGCTGAAGGATTTCCTGTCGCTCAGGAATATATCAATCATCTTGAGCGAGTGTCCTGTACAAACTGTGGAGAATAATTTGTGTAACACGCCGTCATGCCAAACGCGGTCAAAAGCCTTTTCTGTGTCAAGGAATGTGGCTCCCGTGCTCTCTCATTAACTCTTAGCCGTACAGATGTAATCAAAAAAGCACAGGGGTTGGTGGATGGTGGAGTGCTCGATGCGGCAGCCAAATTGTTACGGGAGACGATCTTACGATCAGTAAAGAATGTATAGAGTGATTTCAGTACTACACATTGGAGAGTTTTACCAAGAATATCAAGGAGGAAGATAGGTCTATAGTTTCAGGAAGAAGCAGGAGCTTCTGAGAATGAGAATGACTTCAGTAATCTTCCGCTACAAGGGCATACAGAATAAGGAGAGACAGTGGTTATAGAGGAGGCTAATAAAGGTGAAGGCTTTCGGTGGGGGAGTGAGGGGGGGGGGGAGATGATTTCAGGTTTCCCTAACGTTTGATGAGAGCACACACAGTGTCCTAGTCCACTGTGTCGCGTTCCCCATCTCGCCCTTTCACCCTCAAGTCAGTTACTAGCCCAACAACTAATGCTCCTTCCCGCTCACTCGCATTATCATCGATGAAATGAGCTCGGAATTGTAACTCTAGCGATTTCTCCATATTTTCCGTTTTTTTCTGCTTTGGAATAGTAGAGAGAGTTTTCATCGTCGAGTGGTCTCCTTCCTATACTGGCGGGACTCTTTCACTGCCTGATCATCACCTAGAACTTCTGAGTGTTCTTGTCAGCTTCTGCAGAACTGCGCTTTGCATCCCACCAGCAGGCTCCGTGCTCGGGCAATGCAATCTTCTGATGGAACTCAAGTGGCCTTAGTATTCTCCGATCACCAGGGTCACGAAATCGCTGCCACTGCAATCGCGTCCTGTGTTTGGCAATGATGATATCATTGGTTCTAGGGAGCAGAAAATGGTGCTAGGTCAATAGCCAGTGTGCAGGGATCGAGTGGTGTCTGGATGGGTTACCAGAGGAGTAGGAATCCAAGTGATTTTCTTTAATGAAACTGAAGGTTTAAAGGTTAATACCCCAGATGTATTTTGGTTTACGGGTTACAATCGAGTGCGCCTTGGAGATAGGGGGTTGCGGCAGTTGTCGTCCGGCAACAGAACAGAGTGCGAGTACCATCAGGTCAGAGATGAAAGGCGAGACGTCTTGTCGAGCTGAAAGCCAAGCCAGAGAGAGCAGCCGACACGTGGTCCTCCTCACATGCTCTTCAGTGGCCATTCTGGTGGCGCGTGTTGACTTTGCATGTCAGAATTTTAGCGGAACAAACAGCTTTTTGGCTGAGGTGTCGATTCGCTACAACACGTAGGCCACAGGGAAGTAATAATGCGACAGTGTTTGAAAAAAGCGAAGAAAATGTAATGAATGAAGCCTAAAGTTAACAATAGAAATTTCGGTACTCTCTAGGCTGGCGATGGCCTACTCATCCAACCCTCATCCGTGGAAGATATTTATACAGATGGTGAGTAGGCTGCCTCTTTACACAATAGTGTTGGGTTGGTTAACAGGCATAAGCTTAAAACACTCCTTTGCAATGAAGGAGAATATAGAGAGACAAGACCCTCAGTAATAATTTACATTACGATTATATTTTGCAGCTAATTGGGGAAACATTTCATATGTGATAATAATAAGTGTCAGTGCTTAAGCAAGTAAAATATAAAATGCATTATGCATGGTAAAGCACCCCTCAGTACTGTAAAGTTCGTCAAAAGTGAAATTTAAAGGGAACGGTAATGGGCTTGACACATCTTTTCTCCAAGAATGACTATAGCGAATGATTCTCAACAATTCACCATTGTTGTTGGATTGTAGGCTTACGCGAGGATCAAATTCGACTTAGTGGGTAGGTCGTAAGCAATATACCTAAACAGTGTAAGTCACCACTTCTATGTGTCTGAGCTACATACTTATTCGAGATACTCTATTTTAATTGGCCTCAGATGAAGAGAATGAGAATGAAATACTTTTGTTTTAATACTCATTTGGTTGAACTCTTTTGCTTGTAATTAAATACAGGATGAGGTTTGAAATGGCAAATCTCATCAAAAGATGAAGACTGAGATTATAGTAAAGGATATAATGTACGCTGTTAAATACACACCACACGTGTATTATATGCTGAAGATCATTAAAGGACAGTCATACTGATATCATCTGTCCTGAACAAGTATAGGAATGGTCAAGAAATTGTACGTAAATTACCTGAAATGGACCATTAGGCCGAAAAAACACCCTTTGCAGAGATTTGCATGCGTTATAGCAGCAGCTACACAATCCTCGGTCCCAACCACGTGCACAACTGGAAAGACGAATAAGTCTTATAATATCTTACTGACTATGGATACAGAGCAATAGGCAAATTTCCATAATTCTTGACTTTCGGCAAGCATTTGACACGGAGCCTCACTGCAGACTGTTAACAAAGGTCCTAGCATACAGATTATGTGATACGAGAGTGGCTCGAAGAGTTCAATAGTATCCTCCAGTACGTAGTGCTCGACAGCTAGTGTTCGTCACAGACAATGGTATCACCAGGCGTGCCACAGGAAGGTGTGATACGAACGCTCTTTTTCTCTGTATACATATATGCTCCGACAGACAGAGTGAGCAGCAGTCTGCGACTGTTTGCTGATGTTGCTGTGGCGTACGGGAAGGTGTCGTCCCTGAATGGTAGTAGGAAGATAGGAAATGAGTTGGACAAAATTTTTAGTTTGTGTGATGAATGGTAACCTACTCTAAATGAAGCAAAACGTGATGAACAGGAAAGACAATATCGTAATGTTCGAATAAAGCATTACAAGTACGCTGCTTGACACAGCAAGTCAATTAAATATTTAGGCGTAACGATGCAAAGTGATTTGAAATGGAACGAGCACATAAGGACCGCAGTACGGAAAGCGAATGGTTGACTTCGGTTTATTGGGAGCGAAAGTTACTCTGTTTGGGGGCTATAGAAAAAAGATTGAGAATGTATGCAAAATCTAGTTTACTGGCATAATTTATGCAAAACACGTTATGATAGAATATCGTAAACAACTTACAGGTGGTTTAAGACCACAATGGAGAAGGATCGTGGTTGGAAAAAGTGAGTCAAGTACTCTGGCTCTAAAAATGTGGATAACGTAATCTGAATTGATCTGACGCTGAGAAGACTTCGATCGATAATCTAAAAAAGTCTATATTGGTGCAGCTGAGTACAAGTGGCGATTGTGATTTGTACGCCCTGACAAGGCCGGAGCAGCAGTACGTTACCCTGTTTCCCTCGTGCAGCGATGTAACTTGCAGCTGGCGAGATGGGTGCGGCGGGGGCGAGGTGTAAGGCGGCACATGTGAATCGATCACGGCCACTAAATAAATGCAAAATATCACAGTCTCGCGATCAGGCAGACGGATCGCAATTTACTCTCTACCAGAGCCCTGAAATCACGGTAGATTTGAGTGTGTGACACACCCGTTCGCTGGCCGTACCTAGGACCAATTTGGCTCACTTATACGACAGAGCGCACAAGGATACCAAACGACAAGACTGGTAATCTCAAAACGAATAAGTGTGCCTTCAGCAGACAGACATTTCAATACATATGAAGTCTCACTGTCAGTACAGTAAGAACTTCACCACAGGCTCCCCAGTCTAGCTACTCGCAAGTGAAGTCAGTCGTAGGTGGGGTCCCAAGTACCAACCACACATGCCAGAGCTCCGACCAGACGTTGCTTCCAGACAAGCTCAGAGCATGAGTGACTCGCACCTCTCCCAGAGAAAACAATTCTGTTTTTTTTTTTTTTTTTTTGCAAAGTGCACGAACGACACCGCCTTCACCCCGTCTCAAGCCAATCACAGGGCTTTAGAGGCGCTAAATCTCTCCTCCTACACGACAGCACAAACTCATATCGAACCAGTGCAAGAGTTAAGAAACCTGCACCTCTGGAAGAAAAAGAAACTGCCTATTACCGGTCTTTTAAAGTTTTCGTGGAGGGAGATGATGTTTTTCTCTGAAGTCGCACAGCTTCCCATGGCAACACGCGAACAGATACAATCTTGAAGATCATTATCTAAATTGCCTGTGCCTTGGAGCATGTTAGTCCTAGGTATGAGGTGTCATAAAGATTCTATCTCTAAACATTTCTCAGACACTGGAGTTTCTTATACGACCGAGGTGGCCGATGGAAGTGGGTTACAGGCCTATTTGCAGCATCGGCGAACACAGAAACTTGTGAAATTTTATTGGGTGTGGCGCTGCACACAATGCCTGGTTTATAACTCCACTGTGTAGATGCGTCTCTTCAGTCCATCGCCTCCAGCCCAGCCTTTGGCCGGCGCCAATGTAGGTATAGCGGCATTGTCCTGCTGGAGACCTGTATCGACTAGGGGACTGTGGGTCTGTGCAGCAAGAGTTACTGATGGTTGGGCTCCCTGCCACTTGCTTTCAACTTCCAACATGCCGTTTCTACGAACTAAGTCCTATCAGGCTCCATCAACGCCTGTTTAGACCGTTAACTTTCTAGGGTCTCGCTCAAGTTGCGTAACGTTGTAACATAATCTTTATGAAAAATAGGTGAGAGAGTATCTTGTCCTCTCTCACTGCCCTCTCTACCTGACATTGATTTCTGCATGGGTAGTGTCTGACTTCAATATTGGTTAGTGTGAAACGAACCAGAGGAAATCATTGAAAATAGTAGGAGAATCTCATCCTTATAACAGATATATGTCTTTCAGAAGAGGTAATTTTGCCAATCACGATTGCCCATGGCTAAACACATCCTAGCTGACCTCATTCATTCCAGGGATCATGCACTCACATGAAGCTGCAAGCCAGCCAGAGTACATGAAAAGTTTGTTGTGAGTAGTGTGAATTACGTTAGACCCAGGGGTCATTGCTACATCACAGACTTCTGATAAACATTTGATATGCAGCTAAAAGGCGTTGCAGCAAAGAAATATACCCATTCACATCATGTCCTGAGGTCAGAGATGTCTAATGTCCCTAATCATTTACAGTGTCATTGAGTATGAACTTATCTCTGCTCATTGATTTATCCCTGCTCTATCACTGATTTTATCTCAATCATCAGACACACACATTCTCAAATTCTCAATGACCAGGGAAATCACATGTGTAATCTGTTTGTCTTATTACCTAAGTTGCGTAATTTGTGTATTATTTTCTATGACATGAAAACAAACACAGCCACATAATCAGGACATTAATAAATATGCAGAACAACATAAAAAACACAATTAAGACAGTTGAATTGGTACATAAAAAACCACAAAAAGATATACATAATGATATTACAGAAACGTATCCTATCACTCCCTTGACAAGGGTCCCTGGGGAGACAAATTTTACAATAGAAAAGTCACACGAATTGAAAACATATTACATATGCACTTGCAAAACCTGTGACTGGTAGGGCTGAAGAACAGCAATTTGTGCCTGAGTGGAATGGCCTCTCACTCAGGACATGACGTAGCACAAATGGTGACAGACGTCTCTGGCATTCCTTTTCATCCTTAGGCAGCATTTGGCGACTAGGCGACAACCGGCATCTTTGCAGCTTATGGACCGCAGCTGGACCCTTGGCGTCATCCTGGTTAGGCAGCAGTTAGCCATCAGAGACTGGCGTGACAGCGTTGCATTTGACGTGCAACCTGCCCTCTGGCGTAGAAACCCATTCAGCATTAGTGGGACGTTGGGCAGCCTTGCTCTCCCCGTTCACCTCTGCATCGAAACGGCTCGCCTATTATCGATGGAACGCGTTCTTCTCGGCACCCCGCTGAGTCTGTTAGGCCCGGCGCGCGCGTCGTTGTGATGCCACACGACTCGCTTGGCCCTCGAATAGCGGTCTGGTGGGTGGTCGGCCACTACGGGATGGCCGCCGACGCGTGGTGACGTCCTGCTGTCTGCGCTGGCTTGTGAGACATGCCGCCTGCATGACGTAGGCGTGTCAGCTGGCTGCTGCCCGGTTCTGTCACTGTGGGGGTCCACCCCGCCCCCCCCCCCAAACACACCTGGGCTGCCACAGCTGAGAGTGAGTAATATGACTGGCCGCTCCCTTCGCCCTCGCTGGCTGGCGTGGGCCGTCACGTCCAGTCTGCCGTGTGGTTCTGAGCCTGCACAATCCTCAAGAGTGGTCAAGTGCTATATTCTCTCACAATTGTCATGAAATTGATATAATCCATTTACATAAAAAGAAAATACTGATACTTAATATAATTACTTGTTTCATTAAAAAGGATGCAAATCCAAAAATAAATTTAATGTCTGCAGGGTCCTGTTAACGTTGTATGGACGTCAATTATGTGGTATGGGGTATCTATGTTTGTGTGTGCAAGTGTTTTTGTTAGTTTTTGGTTAGTTCTACTCCTAACATGCACACATTTTTAATTTTCGCTGGCACTACTTCTATACCTCCACCAAACGTGCAGACTTCTCCTAATACTAAATACGAAGTTATTGTACTACCCTATGCCTTTGCTAATACTGCTGAAGCGAATTTTCATGCATTTTTGTTCCTTGTGTACTCCTCTTTTATTTTCCAATGTCCGTCAGTGTAGTCTGCTGAAGCTGAAGTGGGCAGGAAGTGCGTCTACTCACTCAAGTGCTGGTGGTTTGCCTGAAAATTTTGAAGTGGGATTTTATGACTAAGTTAATCGTACATATTGCAAGGTGCCGGGGATAGCAGTGTATCTAACACTAAATTATTCTAGAATCTACATATGGAAATGATGCTCTAGGCCCCCCCTTTTATAACTCTGACTTTTGCTGTTGCACATGGATTAAGAAGAAACGCGAACTGACTCTAATCGACCCTGCAAGTGAAGTAGAAAAGAGTTTGGCACCTGTAATAATTTAATTTGATAAATAATTTTCATTAATGTGGAGAGAAATGAAAGGGTTGCTCTACCGATCTAGAGAATGAAAATTCTGTCCAACATAACAATTTGTTTTATTATGACTAAACTCAAAATAATAAACACAACACATGAAATATTTACAATACATCAAATTGGATACTCAAATAATTGCTGTGAAGGTGAAGTTGTCCGTAAACTAGTTTGTGACGTTTATGACCAAGTGGTATGTGGAGCCAATTCTTCGCAACTCAAATCCTAAGAGAAACACCCAGCCAGCCCAACATTAATTGCTGCTACAGTAGTGAGAACTCAGACAATGAACACCAAGACAGAACCACCTAAGAAAAGACGGGAACAAGCGTGCTCTGCTGAGCTCTGATTATCACAGAGCAAAATTCGCTAATCTGCTGGTGCTGCGGAGATACATTACCAAGCTGTCTTCTTAACTGCAATGACACGATCTGGCGTACCGGAAGCAATGGCTGGTTGCTTCGACGTCCAGTCGTGGTGACGATAATGTCGCGAGTATAGCCCAAAACAAACAACAAATTATCCTGGTCTGGTTGTTCCAGACTAAAGACTTTCTATCAATACAAATGCGCCTCTGAGGGAGACGAAGAAGGCTCGCCACACAATCACTGGTGATACAGTGATTGATTTTAACAAGTGAAGTCACACAGTAACTCCGATACAGTCAACTTTAGCCAAAACTGCTCAAGACAGACAACATAGGCTGCTTGTACGCAGAACGCTCAATTGCCAGCTGTACTCGGAAAGTTACGTTGAAGTCGAAACTTCAGCAACTTCGTCAAACAGTTACAATTAAATGAAAGTATATTAGACAGGCAACAGAAGGCAGGCTATCCAGAGCAGTGAGAGCTCAGTCTTGTAACCTACTCCGACCGAAAGGCGAGAGCGGACTCCCTCAAGAGCACCCGTACAAGCCAAACACAGAACATTCCCGCCTCCACGACAGTGGCCGTGGTTAAATGTTCCAATCAGCAACTCGATAACCGGCGTAAAATTCCACTCTATTGCCGACGCACTACTAGTCCACCAATGGAGATACTTGGCGCTAATGTCTGCTCCGATTTTGCTACGTCACGGAGCTATCCCGTGAGCAAGCCAATCACAGTTATGATTTTGCAGAAAACGCGGGAATTTGCCCGCCAAGACTGCCTGGGAACACAAGTCATTCCCACTCCTCGCTGTTAGTCCGCCAGAAAGGGTTTTCACTAAGTTTCTGCGAAGTAATGGAATCTCTAGCCCAGCCGCTCCGCCAGGCCCCTGTGGGTGTGTCGCCACCGCTCTTATGACAATGTCGGCGTCTGGAAAGCATCCACTCGACTCCCTCACACCCGTCGGCTTAACCCTTTCAAAATCAGCAGAACCCGCCTATCACCAGACCACCCAGGTTACTAGAGACGTTTCGTGGGAAGTCCGCGTGTGAAGGAATAGCAACTTTTCACCACATGCAATTAGAGAGAAAAATCGAATTACTCAGAGTAAGATAGAAATATGAGAGGGGGCTCATGCCACCTCTCAATATTAACACGATGCCTCCTGTCTCCTTTGTCAGAATCGCTGCTGCCGAAATCAAGCACGAGCATTATGCATTACTTATGTCTGTATATAAATATTTTTCAAATTTAACTCTCATCCATGGTCCATCATTTCGTTTCTGCTTCCTATATCCGGGTCTGGGGTTCGCCACTCTACCGTGACTTACACTTCTCTGTGCTAATTCCCCATACACAATATTTCACCGACGGCGCTCACATGGTGCTGGCAAAACTCCACCACGAGACAGGCTACATCGCACGACGGGCGATGGCTCATATGACACAGAGTCTTAACGTCGACACGCGCCCAAAGCGTGGACTGCTAACACCATATGAATCACATCCGAAAATCGAGAGGCGCATGCTCTTTGGCACGATTCATTGTCTAGACACCACGAAAAACATAAAGAGACATACATCCGTCCTTTGGACAGTGTGCAAGAAACCACGGAAAGTAAACAAACAGTTTCATCGACCATGGTGATAATTGTGAAGGCTCTTCTACGAGAATGCCATGATAGAGTACGACGCTCAGTTGCGGAAATCGGACAACAGTTGTGAGGCCCAAAGAAATAATAGCAGTATTCGGTTGTTTAGAGTACTCAGTATTGCAACGTGCCTGGTTTGGTATGCCACAAAAAGTGCCATCTAGTGATTACAGATAACTGGCAACGGAATTTTAATTCAATCTGACACCTTCCAATAAATGTTGGCGTGAAGATGTCACAAATACGCAACTCATTTGACCACGTTCAACAAGGACTCATGCTGAAAACTAATGGAAATGACAAAGAAAATAATACCAGAATACAACGAATGGAAAATTACGTTAAGCAACACAATATGAACATTAAATTACGTTAAACTGTTCATCCATGGAGACTATTTACATAGTGCACCTTCTCTGATCTATAAATCTACAATGTACACTTATTCTACGAGTGGTATCAATTCCTGGTTGAATTTTTTTTGCGTGACCCCTGCGGTGGGTTAGGTGGCCTCAATTCCACATATTCGCTACGTTGGTCATTCCATTGACCTTGACCGTTGTATGTCCTGCTGTTGCTTTGCTGTTGGTCACTAGAATTCTGTTGGCCGTGGTTCAAGTTCTGTTGCTCTCTCCAGTTTCCATTTCGTCGGTAGTTGTTGTTGTTATGATCACAATTTTCTCGTCTTCCTCTATTTTCCTATGATGGCTGGTTATTCCCATTGAAGTTTGAATTTTGGTTTCGATTCTATCGATGTTTTCCCCCATTTCGTCCATCGTCACTCCTCTCTGGTGAATCTGGCCAGTTACGGTCATTATTTCTACTTCTCTCCCGCGTGTTGTGAATTTCATTCACTTAATCGGGTTCGCACAGCGCGCTCTTGAAAGCTTCGATTGAATCGTTGCCTCTACCGATGAGCAGTTGCTGGTAACGTAAAGGTAATATAATGTAGCAGTGCCTTATAATTTCCTTGCGACTGTACGGTTGATCCAGAATCTGTTCTTCTTGACCCGGGATTCGACGAATTTGACAGGACTGCGGAATCTTGACGCTCCTAAGTCATTTCCTAACATGATCTCCTGTTTCATCCTCTTCCGTGTGCCTTGCGATCAGTATGCGCTAAGGAATGCGTCCTTAAATTCTTGGTAGAAGCGACAACTCTCCGCAACTCCGCGCATATGTTCTGCAATCGACCCTTCTAAGAAACCACAGATAAACTGGAGCTTGTAATTTAGTAGCCAAGATTCTGGTAGCACGTGATCGTACTGTGCCATCCAGGTCTTTGGATGTTATGCGTTGTTTGCCTCCTTGTAGACTTGAAAATTCTGGATGGTCAAGAGAAGTTTGTGGCCGAAAGGATCGACGTATCCGACATACTAATTTCCCCTCTCGTCTGCAGCGCGTGATTCCATGTATCCGTGCCCAAACGATCCTCGTGCACTGTTATGGTGTCCCTCTTGTCCTCATATTTACGTAATAACGTTTCTGACCTCCGTAGACGTGTACAATTGTTTTCCGGCTCGGTCTCTGACATGCTGCGTGTTACTGACGGAGCATTTTCTATTACGCGCTCCGCCGCGGCAGGAGCATATTCATGCTGCATACGACCATGTGCAGGGTGTGTCGTCATGTAGCGGTTCGGAGAGCCGCAAAACATTTTCTTCACTTCTGTGATGCTCTCGGTGGCGCTCTACCGGACGAGTCTGTTTTTCCAATTGCGTGGCTCGCTCATGTGCCTGCCGAACGCCCTTAGCCAACTCGTTTTCTTGCGTGGCGACTCGGGCCTGCTGATCTTTAACTTCAGAGATTTCGCCCTGTTTGGTTTCCGTCTGTTCAATTCAATTCGCAGCCTCACACATTTTTTCCTGCATTTCTTGAACAGTTTTTTTGCCTCGCTTTTGGAGAGTTGCAAGTGCTTGTTTTATCTTACACACCTTAGTTCTTGCCTGTTTAACTTGTTCTTTGACCACTCATGCGTTCTTTCGTGCTACTGGCGCTACCAATTGCGCTGTTATGGCATCGCGCTTCGCCTGGTCCACGAGCTCATTCGTTTCTGTTGTCATTTTCTTGATACACTCTAGCTCTTTTTGGATTCTCACTATCTCTTTCCCTACTTCATCTATACAGTCTGTGACCGTTCTTATGACTAATTTGTGTCTTTCCTCCTCTTCTCTCTTCCTTTCCTCCTCTTCTCTCTTCCTTTCTGCCTCTTCTCTCTTCCTTTCTGCCTCTTCTCTCTTCCTTTCTGCCTCTTCTCTCTTCCTTTCTGCCTCTTCTCTCTTCCTTTCTGCCTCTTCTCTCTTCCTTTCTGCCTCTTCTCTCTTCCTTTCTGCCTCTTCTCTCTTCCTTTCTGCCTCTTGCATGAATTGCATGAGAGCCTGAAACTGAGATCCGCCGCTAACACCTTCCGGACTACATGGAGTTTCCATCATTCTGTGACGTTCCGTTTGTGATTATGGTCTGTCAGTCTCAATGATAGTGCGTCTCGTACAAGCAGCGCCTACATTTCGTTGTGCTGCGGTCTCCTGTTCACTTTCGTCACGTGACTCAGACATGTCGTCATACTCTGCAGTTTCTACATTCGACATTTCTGCCCAGTCTGCAACTGCATTTACCTGATAATCCCGTGTAATATCTACATGGTGATCGCTAATAATCTGACGTGGATCCATGGTTAACAAAACACAATTACTTCCACTACTCTGTAGCAAACGTGCCTTGCTTCTTCTGAGCATGCCCTCTAATTCTGACCCAAACGAATTTAAAACTACACATTCCTGTGCCACACAGATTCTACTCTAAATTACGCTCCCATGTGCTACTAATACCTAGTGACGAATTCAAATAACAGCACACTTGTCTATGCTAACAAACCAAAGCTCTCAAACGATCCTAACAAATCAGCAGAACTCAGTTCGCCGTCAGAAACAAATAGTCAAGTGACACAGAAGTCACAACCAAAATATGAAAATACACACCTACAATAATTAAATATTAGTATCATGTCTAGGCGCCAAGAACGCGAATCTGTTCTACCTAGTGCACCACATTAAACATGGGGAACAGAAACTTCACTATGAAACACTATCTGCGATCTGACGGTCACAGAAGGTGCCATCAAAACTAAATTCTGCGCAAGGGACCTCAAATTGAGTGACTACGCTAATCAACGCGACCTGACGGTCACAGAAAGTACCATCAATCCGAGATCCAGGCAGGGGACGCCACAATGAAAGTTAACGTGTTTGGGGGCTATATAAAAATGATTGAGAATGTATGCAAAATCTAGTTTACTGATAACATTTATTTTCCCAAAAACAGACTGACATAATTTATGCAAAACCTGTTATGATAGAATATCATAAACAACTTACAGGTGGTTTAAGTTCACAATGGACAAGGATCGTGTTTGACAAAAGTAAGTCAAGTACTGTGGCCCTAAAAATGTGGATAATGCAATCTGAATTGATCTGACGCTGAGCAGACTTTGATCGATGATCTACATACAGAACTCTATATTAGTGCAGCTGAGAACAAGTGGCGATTGTGATTTGTACAGCCTGACAAGGCTGGAGCAGCTGTACGTTACCCTGTTTGCTTCGTGCAGCGATGTAACTTGCAGCTGGCGAGTTGGGTGCGGCGGGGGCGAGGTGTAAGGTGGCACCTGTGAATCGATCGCGGCCACGAAGGAAATGCAAAATCTCACGAACTAGCGATCAGGCAGACAGATCGCAATTTACTCTCTACCAGAGCCCTGAAATCATGGTAGATTTCAGTGTGTGACACACCCATTCACTGATCATACCAAGGGCCAATTTGGCTCACTTACACGACAGAGCACACAAGGATACCAAATGACAAGACTGGTTCGAATCCTGCCTCGGGCATGGATGTGTGTGATGTCCTTAGGTTAGTTAGGTTTAAGTAGTTCTAAGTTCTAGGGGACTGATGACCTCAGAAGTTCAGTCCTATAGTGCTCAGAGCCATTTGAACCATTTGACAAGACTGGTAATCCAAAAACGAATAAGTGTGCCCTCGGCAAATGGATAGTCCGAGATGCTGGAAGTCTCACTGTTAGTACAGCAAGAACTTCACCACAGGCTGCCCAGTCTAACTACTCGCAAGTGAAGTCAGTCTTAGGACAGGTCCCAAGTACCAACCACACTTCGACCAGAAGTTGCTTCCAGACTGAAGTCCAGAGACCGAGTGCCCCGCACCTCTCCCAGAGAAAGCAATTCTGTTTTTTTCCGCAAAGTGCACTAACGACACTGCCTTCACCCCGTCTTGAGCCAACCACAGGGCTTTAGAGGCGCTAAATCTCTCCTCCTATACAACAGCACAAACTCATGTCGAATCAGAGCAAGAGTTAAGAAACTTGCACCTCTGGAAAAAAAGCAACCGCCAATTACTGACCTTTTAAAGTTTTCGCGGAAAGAGAAGATATTTTTCCCCAAAGTCGCGTCGCCTCCCGTGGCAACAATCGAACAGATACAGTCTTAAAGATCTTTATCTAAATCGCCTGTGCCTGGGAGTATGTTAGTCCTAGGTATGAGGTGTCATAAATATTCTATCTCTAAGCATTTCTCGGACGCCAGAGTTTCTTATACGACTGAGGTGGCCGATGGAGGTGGGTCATAGGCCTATTTGCAGTATTGGCGAACACGAAAACTTTTGAATTTTTGTTAGGCGTGGCGCTTCATACAATGCCCGGTTTATGACTCCACTGTGTAGATCCGTCTCTTCAGTCCGTCACCCCCAGCCCAGCCTTTGGCTGGCGCCAATGTGGGTATAGAGGAATTGTCCTGCTGGAGATATGTCACGACAAGGGGGTGCTCTGTCTGCTCTGTGCAGCTGCGGGTCTATCCGGCAAGATTTACTGATGGATGGTCTCGCTGCCACTTGCTTTCAACTTCCAACACACCGTTTCTAAGAACTAAGAACCATAAAAATACCTCATACTTTTAGCGCCCTACCAGGCTTCGTCGACGCCTGCTCAGGCCGTTAACTTTCTAGAGTCTAGCTCAAATTGCGTAATGTTGTAACAAAATCTTTATGAAAAATAGGTGAGAGAGTAACTTGTCCTCCGTCAGGAGATTTCTTTGAAAGTGTAACTCATCTATAAAGGATACCGTATACAGAAAACTTAAGTGACCCATTCATGAGTACCGCCACCAGGTCGGATTAAAGGAAGACATCGAAGCAATTCAGAGACTTGCTATTAAATTTGTTACCAGTGGGTTCAATTAGTACTGTAATACTGCAGAGTTGCTACCTGAACTCAAATTCGAATCCCTGGAGGGAATGAGTAGAAATAGAATTCCGTTTCTCAAATTCCTGGAGAATGAATTTGTAGTCTTTCAAGTTGCGGGTATGAAATTTGATTGTTTTAGGCTTGAAAGACGTCTGCAACTGACCAATGAGGCTATTGGTTAATTCGCTAACGACATCCGCGTAGCTGCTGGACATGTGGACAACTGGTGGTTCTGCTCTTTGGTGACATTTTATTGTCTTTCTTCATTAATTACCTCCTCAACAAGCATTGAGAACTAACTGCTGGTCGGGACGTTCACCATCGTCTCAGGAGCGTCCTCTGCCTCCATGTTGTTATCTATGTGGAGTCAGACTCTTCTGTTCCCTCGGCGCGAGCCAAACATTTTCCCTTCGTTCTCTCTTCTTCAACTGCTTCGCGACCGTTGCGCCTAAAATGTCCTGTGGTTTTGTTAAGGGCCACTGGAACCCATGGCCCCGCGGCGGTGAGTGAGATTATCCTCGAAGCAGGATTAGATGAGTCTTGCCTCAAAAGTGGTGCAGTTTACTGCCAGTTAACCCGGATGCCCTTCGTTAGCACCTGGAATCAGGTCTTCTGAGCAAAGCCAGTCCTTCGAAAACGACCACACACGCGGGTAACTGGGATGTGTCACGTGCTCTGGAGTGCTGGTTCCCTCTGCTTACGGTGGAGCAAGGACGAAAGCATCTCCGCAAGGCAGACTTAAATGGTACTCTTGGCTCCGTAAGTTACACAAGCGAGAACTACACTTGTCAGGAAACCGACAAGCGGTATACTACAAGCAAATATTATACAGTTACAAACACTTATTACAGAGACGAAAAGGCAACAAGCAAACATAACGAACATCAAAACACAACCGTGTCATGATTACGCCACACATGGTGGCAAAGAAGCCCTAAGACAGCAACAACTACGCGAAGGTAGTGACGCTCCGCAACACGTATGCTTTTGTACCGTATCTGCTCCACAACTACTGAAGGTAAGATGTTCTCGTCCACCTGATGCATGATGATTCAAGAGCTTGTGCACAAACTAAATACAACTACTTTGAGGCAGAAACTTATTGTGTTGGAAGTAAGCCCGTGCTATTGAAAGCTTTTACCGGCCGGGGTGGCCGAGCGGTTCTAGGCGCTACAGTCTGGAACCGCGCGACCGCTACGGTCGCAGGTTCGAATCCTGCCTCGGGCATGGATGTGTGTGATGTCCTTAGGTTACTTATGTTTAAGTAGTTCTAAGTTCTAGGGGACTGATGACCTCAGCAGTTAAGTCCCATAGTGCTCAGAGCCATTTTAACCATTTTGTTATTGAAAGCTTTGTCCGCCCCCGGTAGCTGAGTGGTCAGCGCGACGGAATGTCAATCCTAAGGGCCCAGGTTCAATTCCCGGCTGGCTCGGAGATTTTCTCCGCTCAAGGACTGGGTGTTGTTGTCCTAATCATCATCATTTCATCCCAATCGACGCGCAAGTCACCGAAGTGGCGTCAAATCGAAAGACTTGCACCAGGCGAACGGTCTACCCGACGGGAGGCCGTCGTCACACATCATCATCATCATTGAAAGCTTTGGATTGTCAGGAACAACAAGGACAGTCAACACAGTACACTTTAATTTCAGCAAACATCACGTACTATGTACTCAACGATGTGGCACATTACAGAAGATATGCAGAACAACGATCGCAACGTTCTATACTGGCACGTTAGATCCTGTTTGATGAAGGAAGAATAAATGAATTGCTGCCATAGCTGCAATAATAAATGGTAATACAAAATGAAATGTAAAGAATCGATTTAATGTTGCGTTATCAACAGCAAATCACTTCTGGGCAGAAAATTGTGACCCATTCTACCAAGTACACCAGGCATCGTAGGAGCCTCATTGGGTGCTGCAAGTGTCCTGGCAAGAAATGTTTCTTCATCAAGAATTGGTGTGACGTACACGAGGCTTTTGATACGGCCCAAAAATTAAAAACGTCGAGAGGTACCTGACCAGAGGAGCGAGGTAACCGTGCATTTGAAGCTCCCCTTCCGACCTAATCCCTGTAATATGTATCACTGAGTACGTCGCGTACTTGCACAGAAAAGTATACAGGTGCTCCGTGTACTTACATCCAGCTATATGTGCAAAGAAACAGTACAATATCTTAGTATCTCAGTTGTCCTTTATGTTCCCGACAATCCAAAGCTTTCAATGGCATAGGATTACCTCGAATGTAAATCATTCCTATTCCAAAATTGTTGTAGTTAGACTCCTAAATCAGCTCCTGCAATTTGTGCGTAACCTTTTGAATAACCTTGTATATCGATATGGCGAGTCAAGCGCGTGTGAATGCACAACAAATTATGGTGAAAGAAATGTCACAGAGGCGGCAGAGCTACAAGTTGCCGTGACCTATTACTGAATAATTTTGGTTTACAAATTCTTGTTGGCTAGTGACAGATCTGTCGTCTCTGAGAGTCGGTGCTGGATTCCACATAATGCCACGGATAAAACTATAATCACGATTAGTTAGATCATTCAGCAAATATATTTAAGTAGCTTTCCTGAAAACTGAATACTAGAAGGATGATAAAGATGTTAAAATCAGGACGTTCGCCTAATATGTACAGTGGCTTGCGGGTATACAAGGTAGTCAGAAACAGTCTGAAAAGCTTGTACCGAGAAATAATTGTTAAGGAAAAAAATTTATACGTTCCGTCGCTTCAGAGTTATTAAGCAATGAACTTAGCGAATCAGGTCGTCCCAAATTCAAGCAGCCTGACACAGACAGAGTTACAAAACGTGTTCTTTGCTCGGTTTCCTCAAACCGATCAAACGTAGCTTTGGGTTTATCACTTCTGATAAAGGCACATTTTACTGTAAATGGGCATATGAACATGTGGTAACTCACGGAGCCGCAGATGTCTTTGCTGCGCGGCATTTAAGCGCATGCAAGTGCTTGAATTCTTGGTCGTCGAGATGGTTGTCTAACTTACAACTAAATAACTTGGAAACGGCGCAAAATATCCAATTTTTTTCTAAAAAATTCTTTTTCACTTCAACTTCCCTTGCAGCACACTTATCTTTCAGGACTGTTTCCGACCATCCTGTTCAGTGAAATGAAATGATCGTATGGCATTGTTGGCCGGGAGGCCCCATGCGGGGAAGTTCGGCTGCAGTATTGCAATTCCTTTTTAGTTGACGCCACTTCAGCCACTTGCGAGTCAATGATGATGAAAGACACACAACACCCAGTCACAACACCTGACCCCGCCGGGAATCGAACCCGGGACCTCGTGCGCGGGAAGCGAGAACGCTACTGCAAGACCACGAGCTGCGGACATCCTGTTCAGTGCTCGTTCACGACAGATTTATGCCGCTCTAGCAGGCGGGAGAAGCGCAACATTCTTGAATAGTGCGTAAAGAACGTCCGATTAATGACAATCCACACTAACAGCGAACTTTATACACGCCTGATTTTCGTACACTCAAGTAATCCTTCACAGAGCCAACGAGCATGGTTGTCTTTGGTGTTGGCTGAAAAACAGGTCTTCCTTGTATAAACATAAATTCAAGCCACTTATTGATGATAAGATGATGTAAAATTTCCAAGTTGCTGGCATGGTCACCCGCTGTTCCAAATAGTCCCAGACTTTTCTGTGGGAACAAGATCGTGTCAGTTAGTGGGTCACTCAAAATACGATACAGTTTGTGAGTGTTCGTCAAACTGGGAACATAATCGTCCAGCCATATAATGACGGCTTTTGTCATCTTGGAAGACGGAAATTCCACAGCATGCTAATCATGAAGTTGTAGAAGGAAGGGTAACACTTGGTCACCGAGAATCTCCAAAAAAAACTTCTATGTTCATGTTCACGGTATCCTTGGATGACTGAGCGTAAGTGATAGCATGGAAAACACCCCCAAAGTGTCGCAGAAACATCTCGGGCCTTACCTACATCCTCGAAACTTTATGGGACAAGCGCATGATTCGGCTGTCGGGGCATTCGATGTTTTTCTTCCGTTGGAAAGAGACAAACTTGCGACTTATCGGTGGATAAGACACGCCTCCAATCAGCTGATCTCCAGTTTCTGTGTTGAAGACGTGCAGTTTTATGTGCCATTTTGAGCGATGCCCATTTACGAGATACCAGACTAGAAATATCCGTAACATGTAGGTACCTTCACAGAGTTAGCTCGGAAAATCGTTAATATGGAGCTGCGTTCACCGACAGCATCAAATCCTGACGCATTAGAAACCAATTATCATTGTCAAGGCAAGACTTTTGTCTGTGGTCCTTGCCAACTAGGATCTTTTTACAATCACGCCGTGTTAGATGGTTGCGAGATGTAAAACACTGGCCGGCCGAAGTGGCCGTGCGGTTCTAGGCGCTGCAGTATGGAACCGCGAGACCGCTACGGTCGCAGGTGCGAATCCTGCCTCGGGCGTGGATGTGTGTGATGTCCTTAGGTTAGTTAGGTTTAACTAGTTCTTAGTTCTAGGGGACTAATGACCTCAGCAGTTGAGTCCCATAGTGCTCAGAGCCATTTGAACCATTTTTTGTAAAACACTGCTTGTAGTCACTTTGGGCAGTCCGTGCTGACACACCGACAATACGGGCAGCGTCGTTCACGGTGTGGTCATGGATAGGTCCAAGCAAGAATACTCCTTTGGGCCACTCTGTCACATCGCCACATGCACCTGTCTTACTGCGCTGATTCCAGACAACCTACTAGCACATACATATCGCTTCGCTACAAAGACTTCCTTTAGCGTTGGAGGATCACATGACTGTCTGATCTACTACAGCGGTCCAAAGTGACCAGTGTGTTCTTTTAAGTGATAGAAAATATTTCGTCCGCTGGTTTGGTTGAGACTGGAAGATTGATGAGCTAGTAATAACGTCACATAGCCCAAATTACAAAAATTAATAACTAAACATAAAAAGATTCCAGATGCTGCTATAGGTAGTATAGAATTTCAATAAACGCCCTCTTCTGTCAGGCAAACAATTCGTACTCATCTATGTTTGAATGTGTCCTTGTGTTCAAATAAGTCATTATATCCAATATCCTCGCAGTCGACTGAAGTTCCTAGACCTATGTTTCATCTCTTTCTGTCAACAATCGCCAAATTACTGATGACACCTTTAAAATCGTGAACTGCTGATGGTCCACTTCCAAAAGTGACTTACCATTTCCCGACTATCTGTTTTCATTATCATGTTATCTCTTTGCGGTAGCTACTGTTTTCATTGTCCCAATTGCCTGTTGACTTTCGCCACGATCCTTGCTGTGATCATTCTTAATTAATAACGAGGTAACAGTTTCTAATTGTTTTTGAGCTGGTTCGCTATCGATACGGAAAGATCTGCGACCACACTCGAGGTTGCGCTGCCACGGCGCCTCGATAGGAGGCGGCCGAGTCGCTCGAGTCGGGATAAAGGATCGCATCCGCCGGCGGCGTGAGTACCCGTTCGCCAGTGTCTTGTGTACCAGGAGCTTGGCTAGTAGCGCCCTTTCAGGCTATTCAGTTGTTTGTCTCCGTTCCAGGGAAGAGAGAGTGCGGGCTGTGTGGCGTTGCTCTAGCTGATTGACACGAAGCTGTCGTTTGATGGTCAACACAGTAAGGCCTGCAGGGGACTGGCCGTGGTAGCTGTAGCGTGCGGTAGGTAAATACAGTTCCTTACTAGAGGTGTTATTTGTTGTTATCGGACGGGTCAGACGGCGCTGCATCTATTAGTTGCGGATTTTGAATGCTGATGGATTTTTATGGTGAGTATCAAGCAACTCTTAAGTGCTTAAAATGGTGGGCGTTGTGTTTGCGTGTAAACGGGTTTGGCTTGCGTTGCGACAAGTGGCTAACTTATTTGTTTGATGTTACGTTGCGCGGCTTTGCCTTCAGGCTTCGTATGTTCAGTGGGCACAAGGGGCCCACATGCTTAGGTATTTTTTATATGTTTTGAGAAGGGCAAAAAATCCGCATTGTGTTTCATTATGTGGTTTGTTTAGTATGGTGTAATAATTGTTCATTTTCTGGCTCACTTATTCAAGTAGTGTCAGTTTTCCTGTAACCACAAATGGTTCAAATGGCTCTGAGCACTATGGGACTCAACTGCTGAGGTCATTAGTCCCCTAGAACTTAGAACTAGTTAAACCTAACTAACCTAAGGACACCACAAACATCCATGCCCGAGGCAGGATTCGAACCTGCGACCGTATCGGTCTTGCGGTTCCAGACTGCAGCGCCTTTAACCGCACGGCCACTTCGGCCGGCTCCTGTGACCACAACTAAGGTCAATTACAATTAAATTGTTTCTTCATGACTGTGTTTTGAGGTACGTCTTATCGAAAGATTCTAGCTAGCCTGTAAATTCTGACTAGTTTGGATAGGCTGGCGATCGTGAGCCGACAATAAGAGGTAATTGGTTTTAACTTTGTTTAACTTTATTATTTTAAAACATATTTAAAAAATGGCTCTGAGCACTATGGGACTCAACTGCTGTGGACATAAGTCCCCTAGAACTTAGAACTACTTAAACCTAACTAACCTAAGGACATCACACACATCCATGCCCGAGGCAGGATTCGAACCTGCGACCGTAGCAGTCGCACGGTTCCGGACTGCGCGCCTAGAACCGCGAGACCACCGCGGCCGGCACATATTTAAACAAAGCCTTCTTAGGATCTACCAATTTAAAGAATTTGAATTTTTAAAAAGTCACGCCACTTTTGCTCGCAATTCTTGTGGTAAACAATATATGGTTTATGTATTGATTCCTAAGTTTCATTGATTGTAGTGTTTTATTACGGCAAGATTCGCTGACTACGTTTTGATACATTCAAAGCTGTTTTCTGGTTTTTGAATTGTGGCGTTATTGACCGCTTAATCTGTTAATGCTATGTTGTAAAATGATTTTATGTGTGTTTTAGATTTCTCCAGAACCTTGTGTTTGTCAATGTATTTGTGGAGACAGCTGTCAGGAGGGCTGTATGCGCCGTTTGATTGTGAAGGCTACGCCATCAGTTTCATCTACAACCCCAGTCTCATTTGAATCTATTGTACATTGTACAAGCTACGATATGGTGTATTTGTTTCTTGTAACTTACAGATTTATTTGCAATTCACTGTTAAATAAACGTGTGTAGCTTATTTATGTTTCCTCTACATTTGTGTCCATGATCCGTCTACTTCAGAACTGAGCATAGTGGGGAGTTTTGTTTAATGGTATTAAAGACACATGTCAGTTGTCAATTAAAATGTATGGCAGTCGAAATGCTCGAGTCAGTAAACCGAACTTTCACGATACTATCAACTGGTTCTCACAAAGTCTCAACTTACAGAATGCCCACATGTATAAAGTTATGTCCTAGGACACATGCTTTGTTTTTCGTAATATCATATCAAGAAATCAGAATGGGCTGTCGTCGACTCCTAATACTGAATATCTTGTCATTTGCAATCGAAATACTTTATTGCAACCCTCAAGCTGTATGAATGTCTGAATATTACCTCCACGACTTCTGAACTGTACAATGAAAACAGATTTATCATGGTGTGAGTAGTAGACCAAAGCCGCCATCAGCGCATTTTGTTAGTGCAAGTTGCCTACATCAGGGGCTGGTATGCACTCAGGGGCAAACCTGTTGTACTCCTATGACTTACAGGTACTTAACCTATTGTTCTTGTTCTGCTAAAAGGATCCTTCTTTTGATTGACAGGCATTTAAGCTATTACAACTCCCCCCCCCCCCCCCAACCCCACAGCAAAACCTCACCCGTTGCTGCTACTAGTACACTTTCAGGTTTAAGTTATTAGAATAGTCCCTCTCACTCTTATCAATTTGATTGACTACTTAATTAAATTTATCTGTTAATTATCCTCTCCACTCAGTGGTAAACTACCTCCCCTCCCACTCTCCCTCTCGAAAGTTGGCGAGAATAAGACTCAGTTGATTGGTCATTTGGAGGGAATTCGATTCTAGTGTATGGAATATTGTTTAACCAATTTGTAATGTATAGGATATTGTTTAGAAATTTATGGCAATGTATGGAATATAGTTTCATTCTTCAGTTAAAGAATTTGCCCAGAAATCGAATGCTGTGTATGGAATATTGTATAAACAATTTAGGCAATACATGTTATATTGTTTATTTAAACAATTTAGAGGATTCACAGAAGTGTATAGAAAACAGTTGATTTATTATTTGTTTAAAGAATTTTTCAGGAAATTGATCACCACCCAAGCCGCCCAATCCCTGCTCCTGCTCGTCCACTCGCCTCTCCCCCTCCCCTCCTCTACCCGGAAATTGGCGGCTCTACAGTGGAGAGGAGGGACATCATGAAGGGCAATTCAAGGGTATATTGTTCTTTTATTTTTTTTTTAATTTTGGGGCTTGGGTTTCACTTGCTGATCATTCTCTACTGTTTACAAAGGTGCAAGTCTTGTGAGAAGGAATTAAATTGATCATATTTTTTTTTTATTCCGATTCCACATGGAATACAGTGATGAAACACACATCACACCTAACTACAGTGGCAAATTTTTCGATCGTAAAGCACACACCACCTGCCGTCTCCTGTCTACTGGACCACACAGTACACTGCCAAACATGGTCCCGGGAGTCAGGATGCAACAGCAATCCCCATGAACTGAAGATGCGGCCGTCAGCTGCTGAACCATGTGCAGGTGTCAGTTTGGGTCCTGAAAGGATGAGGTGGCGGCATCCCTTTGATATGACATCTGAGAAATACCTGTTAAAATACGTGTTCACCTAGGCACTGTTGCTGGTGCAATGACACAGAGCTGTGGGCCCAGCGCTATATAAATCTGTTCCAATGCTTGCCTGAATATCTCAGGGTGGATTGTCCCTAGTGATCTTAATAGGACATGCGAGCTGATGCATCATTGTGAAATATTAGCATAGTAACTCACCATCTAAAAGGTTCTCAATGGTGTACTGATGTAACACGGCTATTTAAATAAGAGCCAAGTTGACCTCTTGGAAATAGTAAAGTGTCATAGAAATAGGTAATGGTCGCTTTTGTAGGAGCTTTCGTGATGTCTCAGCTTGACTGCATGGAAATTCTTGCCCTAACAGGACCTGTTTATGAAAATAGCCCTAAATAACACCGAATGCATTCTTCCTAATAGTCCTAACGAGACACCACGTTTTCCCTTCCAGGAAATCGTGATGTCCTGCGCTGAACATATGTCTCAGAAATGGTAAACGATCTCACCGCTAAAAGACCTCATCATGTCTGTGCATGGTCGCGAAAACACCATTAATCATTAAATTATTCTTGTTGTTGGGAAAGAGAACACTGTCTAAGCACAGATGGGAAAACTGTAACAATTACGCAAACAGATTTCAAAACATTGTCCTACAGAAGAGAAAAATGGCTGGAATTTTAAGTGTCCTACAGCTACTGCTCAGGTGATGTCCTAATGCCACAGTGGAGGTTGACTGACGGCATACCCACCAGAGGTGGAGGGTCTGCATCAACTTGTCTTTAAACTCTTTCTTTTTTAGGACTTTCGATAGATACCTTGCCTCCATCTTGTTGGAATCAGTTTTTAGATGCCCCTACGTCCTGGCACAAAGGATGTCTTGTGAATGAATGGAGCATTATGATGGGCTCTTATTGAATTTACCTCCTGAATTACTGATACTGCCAGTGTGGAAGCTCTGTCCACCTTTTTTTTCTTTCTGCAGATGAGACTTTCAGTGGTAAAAAAACTATTTTGTACAGAGCGCCATATTGCACCAACAATTACAGCCTGCAAAGTGGTCGACAGATCGTCAAATACAGAAAGACTCTGACTGAAATAAACTGCTCTGCCACTGAGGAAGGGAGCTTGAATATTAGAGCCTGAAACTGATCTCCAACCCAACAATATATCACTGTGTACAGTGTCGATGTAGTAAATATACAATTTGTATCCTGCACCATACAAAATCGCCCCTTTTACATCATTTGTGTAGCTACCAACCGCCAGGCACTAGTACATATACCGCGAGGACAGTCAGCATAAGCACATGCAGTCTAGGTATACTCCATGCTGCACTAGATATTTCCTTTGAGATAGGGCGATTATCCACTCCCGACATGTGACCAGAGCGCCCTCAGTGGACTGAAGTCACTCTCAGAACTGTTGTACAAAGGCTGAGTCAGTATCCCTTGACACAAAGATGTTTTTGTTTCTGGTCCTGTCCTGCTTGTTTGCTTTTCTACACCCATCTCTGGGATTACAAGAACATATGCAATTCCGCATAGTTTGTCAGAATATCACACCATTTTCGCGATACTTCCCGATCTCAAGCTCATAGCAATATTGCTTGCATGGCAGTACTGCTCCTGCAGCATAATTCTGAAGATATAGACTTGAAATTATTTCTATAGGAATCCAAATCTTGAGCCAAGTAGGGTATGCTGTAAACCATTGAGTAACTAAAAACTTACCCCATATGTCAAGAACCTTACACGAAAACTTGGAAAAAAATAGAGGAAACTGATACTTCGGCTCGCCAATACCAATGTTGGTGATGTAACAGATTCCAAATCATCCCTATAATTTACAACGTCAACTAAGGTGATTCTCACGTCTAGAGGACCAGCAAACATGTATTCCACCTGTCTTTCACCTGCTAGATGCACACACCACAATCGATGTTCTCTAAACTAAATAATGGCGCAAAATGTGCAGAAGCAGTTAACCAGACAATTTACGTGGGAGGGAATAATAGTCCAGGATAAACACACGTCCATGCTGAATCTTCTCAAATTTCCATGCGATCTCAAAAGCTGTCCAACACATACTAAGAATTAGTTTGTTATTCAGCTGTCTAGAGGAGGACATGGTTATGTCAGCTACATTCCTACACCCCAACAGGCCTCTTCATATGGACAACTCCTTCTGTGAATTGGAAACATGAATCATTCCCACCACAGGCCACTGCTGGCGAGTCACGCACCACTAGACAGAATTATCCTAGGAAATTGGTCACAAACATATTTGATAGCTATACTTACAATTAAATATTATGATTGCAGTCTCAATTGGATGACATTTGACAGTGGGTGAAGTATCGGAGATACACCTTGCTGGCAGCTGTGGTTCTGTAAATAGAAATACACTCCTGGAAATGGAAAAAAGAACACATTGACACCGGTGTGTCAGACCCACCATACTTGCTCCGGACACTGCGAGAGGGCTGTACAAGCAATGATCACACGCACGGCACAGCGGACACACCAGAAACCGCGGTGTTGGCCGTCGAATGGCGCTAGCTGCACAGAATTTGTGCACCGCCGCCGTCAGTGTCAGCCAGTTTGCCGTGGCATACGGAGCTTCATCGCAGTCTTTAACACTGGTAGCATGCCGCGACAGCGTGGACGTGAACCGTATGTGCAGTTGACGGACTTTGAGCGAGGGCGTATAGTGGGCATGCGGGAGGCCGGGTGGACGTACCGCCGAATTGCTCAACACGTGGGGCGTGAGGTCTCCACAGTACATCGATGCTGTCGCCAGTGGTTGGCGGAAGGTGCACGTGCCCGTCGACCTGGGACCGGACCGCAGCGACGCACGGATGGACGCCAAGACCGTAGGATCCTACGCAGTGCCGTTGGGGACCGCACCGCCACTTCCCAGCAAATTAGGGACACTGTTGCTCCTGGGGTATCGGCGAGGACCATTCGCAACCGTCTCCATGAAGCTGGGCTACGGTCCCGCACACCGTTAGGCCGTCTTCTGCTCACGCCCCAACATCGTGCAGCCCGCCTCCAGTGGTGTCGCGACAGGCGTGAATGGAGGGACGAATGGAGACGTGTCGTCTTCAGCGATGAGAGTCGCTTCTGCCTTGGTGCCAATGATGGTCGTATGCGTGTTTGGCGCCGTGCAGGTGAGCGCCACAATCAGGACTGCATACGACCGAGGCACACAGGGCCAACACCCGGCATCATGGTGTGGGGAGCGATCTCCTACACTGGCCGTACACCACTGGTGATCGTCGAGGGGACACTGAATAGTGCACGGTACATCCAAACCGTCATCGAACCCATCGTTCTACCATTCCTAGACCGGCAAGGGAACTTTCTGTTCCAACAGGACAATGCACGTCCGCATGTATCCCGTGCCACCCAACGTGCTCTAGAAGGTGTAAGTCAACTACCCTGGCCAGCAAGATCTCCGGATCTGTCCCCCATTGAGCATGTTTGGGACTGGATGAAGCGTCGTCTCACGCGGTCTGCACGTCCAGCACGAACGCTGGTCCAACTGAGGCGCCAGGTGGAAATGGCATGGCAAGCCGTTCCACAGGACTACATCCAGCATCTCTACGATCGTCTCCATGGGAGAATAGCAGCCTGCATTGCTGCGAAAGGTGGATATACACTGTACTAGTGCCGACATTGTGCATGCTCTGTTGCCTGTGTCTATGTGCCTGTGGTTCTGTCAGTGTGATCATGTGATGTATCTGACCCCAGGAATGTGTCAATAAAGTTTCCCCTTCCTGGGACAATGAATTCACGGTGTTCTTATTTCAATTTCCAGGAGTGTATATGTAACATTGTTATGACCTGACATACTCTTCTGTTTGCTATCACAGTATTCCATGTCAAATCCATACCTTCCTTACAACTGGACATAGTCATCTCCTTTGCACATGTCAGAACACAAACACATACTTTATAAGCCTTATGTTCAAGGTGAACCTATCACACATCCCCTACTACTAAGCATAATACTTTGTCAATAAATAATTGCTGACAATAGAAAATAATGCTGAGAGAAAATCAGTGATGTGTGGACATGTCTCATAAGTTGTTCTTGCGAGTGCTACCATTGTGTCTTGGAAAGTCGTAATCGTCTTACAAACTGGCAGATGTTAAAAAACCCAATCGCAAACAACTACTGTATGTTACTGTCACAAGTGGTCTTGGTTCTACATGTGCACACAAGTACCCATGTTAAAAGCTATACTGGCTTTATAAATCGAGGTATGGCATTACCGTCAAATGATGTCTTTTTCCAGACAATTACCGTGGCACTGAATATAAACAGTGATTGTAGGAGTGTATATTATCAGACAAGGTGTGTGGTTACACGTCACCGACGGTGCAACCTCGTAATAAAGTTACCGATTTTTGAAAGTGATTCTGCTAAGGAGTGAGGCATGAAACCGATATCTACAACTCCCTCATGCCGCCACTAGATATTTCTCCAGTATTTATAACACATTCTGTCTCGATGCCATGTCAGAGGTTCTGTGATATATCCACTAACCCATAGGCGATGGTTGGTTGTGAAGGATTACAAACAGTAGTAGATGGTGTACTGATTGAGATCATAAGAAATGTATACTAGCTTTACAGATCTACAGTGTTACACTTTTGATAGAAATAATGTCTATGATTTGGAATGAAGTCTTTCAATTCAACCACATACCTGCATTGTATCTGATGATGAAGTCCTTTAATGATTACAGCCATAAGAGAATCATATTTCTATAATCTCATATCTCGAAACGAGTCACCTTTCTCGAACCTATCTGCTACAGTAAAATTCCAATGTGGTTTCAGGTAGTCCCTATGTATCTTACAACTG
This sequence comes from Schistocerca americana, assembly GCF_021461395.2. NCBI lineage: Eukaryota > Metazoa > Arthropoda > Insecta > Orthoptera > Acrididae > Schistocerca > Schistocerca americana. Next base: position 650,362,717 of record NC_060130.1, on the reverse strand, counting down.
CCCTTCAGACTCTGCGCTACCATTCCTGCAGCTTTGCGCGTGTGATCATTCCAGTGTAAGTCAGAACTGAATAGAACTTGGAGAAAGCTATATCTATCACCTTCTGCCACCCCTTGTGGGAACAGGCTAAGATAAGTCATTGTGAGAGGATTGTGTCTGCCAGCTGTGCATGATGTGTAAGGTCACCACCAAACGAAGCCTCCTCCTGCAACACGAGGTAATATAAAAGACAGTACGGGAACTGGGGGGAAGGATGTGGATTTTGCTACTGCATCATAATGGTTCTCCAAACTACAAAGAGGTACTACAGATCTGTATCCCTCAGAGCCCATTCACATCTATCACCCCAACATTCTACATCATTATTCTGCACCATCCAACAGAGAGAAATTACAAACTATGAAATCTCCACTACCTTCATCCGATACAGAACTCGATAAGACTTTTAGCGCATCTCTCTCCTCCCATATATAGAAAACAAATACCACATGCATGCCAGCATCGAGCACAAGTGACGATTCTATGAAATATACATGTATTGACCCACTGCACAGACCAGTTTCATCACCTCTACTGTAGGAGGATCCCAAGGACTATATTGTAAGCCGCAAGAGACACTCCCTGTGACCCTGTGTCGTTGTTTGAAACATTGTTTTTTTTTCTGCTGTAACACACCTTGTACACTGCCATACATTTTGTTTTTTCCGCCATGACTTCGAGGTCTGTCAGGTACTCCACTGACATTAAAACCGTCTGATCCATTGCTTCTCGCAGAAAACTAGATATTGCATGGTGTAAATCATGTTGCTACTGCTGGATGATTTTAAATAAAAGACAGTTACTACATAAGGAAACTGGAAAAGTTTGGCAGTGTTGTGGAAAGTTTCCAAACTGCAGTCCGAAGGTGATTGACGACCTCTACATTTAAACTCATCTGTCACAGTGATGGAATAACTGATAGCTCTGTATTCCGCTTTGACTGATTCCTCATATTGCAGTCATGCATGCGATCACTGTTTCAGTGCTAGCCACCCTCATAAGCTGTTGCCCCTCCATCAAAACTATCTCCAACTCAAACAAGTGATGTCAATCATTATGTGGTAACCAACAGCGAGCCAGTGGAGAGATGGGATGGAAAAGACACCCTAGATATACTGTAATAATAAGCATCATAGTTGATAGTGCAAACAGTTCTAGCGATTTTACAGTAATTTCAATATCGACCAATGATATGACAGCATGTTTCCCAATTTCAGTATCATAGCTAAACTGGCCCTTCTCTACTGTGTCAGTATCATTGCGAATGTAGATAGATGACAGTTTAGTACGTCCATTCATTGTAATTCGCAAACACATACATCATCAAAGTATACCAGACAGTGCTCTACATATTTCTAGCACCTTGAGCATAGTGCATAATTTACGATCTATCTCTACGTGGGTGGGAGTCACAGACAATTCTCAGAGTCTTAGGATAAAAGTAGAGACTGAAAGGCCCCCTCGCACTGTCTTTGACCAACCCGCCGTGCAGCACCGTTACTGATTTAATTTGCAGCTGACCAGAAGTAGACCGCTACATTCCGCGTGGTGAGCATCATCATTTCCACTATGGCATTTCATATTTCACACAGTAGCAGTTTTGAGCACGCTAACAAAGTACAGGCTGCAAAACCAGGAGGTAATCGAAGGATAGCAGCACAACTGAGTGCTCTGACCAGACTAGACAATAACTCCTGCTACGATTTACTATGGCTAGTATTGATAAAGCACCAACGGCTCTCCTGGCCATTATAGACAATAGTCGCTAGCATATAGAATGAATAGAAAAATAAATAGTGAAAATCACCAGGAAGTAGACGAGGTCAGTCTAGACAACAGCTGCGGCTAGGATTTAGGAAAGCTGCTATTGGTCAAGCACCGTTGGCTGCCCTGGCCATTATATACAATAGTCGTTAGTACATAAAAACATAGGAGAACAGATTCTGAAAATTAGCAGGGAGTAGCATTGGCCAGTCTAGACAAATGGAAAGTGACTTCCCTGCTTTCAGGCTGGAATCAGGTTCCGTGCTGAAACGCTAGTTATTTCTAGGCGAGACACGAATTTCAAGAAATAGGATTCGGGCATGCTTATATCTAGCCATGTAAATGTAGCCATGTTGGGATTTGCGTCAGTAGATGCTGGCAGATTCGTGCCTGCTTTCGTTGACACTGTCATGCCTGTGCTCTCAGTAAATAGAATATATTTCGATGCAACAATGGACTATCGGATTTTTCAGGGTCACACAAGGTGGTGGCGGAGCGGAGTGCATCCGCCGAGCAAGGAAAATGATATTTTTCCGACACTTTGCTTTTCACAGTGCGCTGTGTCTGCTATGAGAGGAACGCCCATGCGCTGGCGCCACGGCACTACAGCGCCCACGTGGCTGCTGTTTACCGCTGCTGAAGCTTCCAGTCGGCATGGTCTTTGTGTGCCGGCACCTTGAGTTGCCGCGTGCAGTGTAACTGTTGGCGGTTGCTTGACATGACCGGGTGCGCTGTGGCACAGCACGCAACTATGTCTGTACATAAAAGAGGCTGGGACATACGTGTCGAACATGAGCGCACTGATGAAGAAAGTTCATTTTCCAGATGACGTGTGCATCTCAGGTCATGTATTGAATTTACGGTATACAGAGACGCTCGCATTGGCTCCTAGACACACAGCTATAGCCAGGTGCGGTTTCCAGAAATGTATTGTAGAAGCTTCTAGAATTATAACTCTAATCCTCGGCTAATTGCATAGCCAATGCGTAATAGATACTTACCTGAAAAAGAAAGCCTGTAAGAGTTATAGGAAGAAGAAGAGACTGACTAAAGTACACAACTTTAAAAAGGCAGTACCACTTATTCGTTATCAATAAATAATTTGTACTACTTATGAAGCAAACATATAACAACTGATGTCTCCACCATACGTTTACGTAAGTCTTCGAATTCATAGGCAGTTATACTCTTCAAGATCCCGTATTGACGCACATTCAACCATGTAACGTTTGTATCCCGCCTGGAAGGCGGTGCGTGGGTCTGTGCTCCTGTGAACTGAAGGGTAGGCTGAATGTAGGAAGTGAGTAGGAGCAGGTGAGGTAAGATTCTCGGAACAGCTTTTTACGTGAAAGTACATTTAATTATTAGTCAATGAGATACGTAACTTTACACTGAAGAGCCCGTAGGTGCGAAACCGTATTCCCGTCGTAAGTAGAGACATAGTCTCAATAGCAAGCTGAGTTTGAAGCGATGTATGCAGGCCGTCTGCTCTTGATGAAATGGGCAGAGTCTGGAGCGGAGCTCGTAGAGCTGGACAGCGCCTGCTAGAGGGCGCTGTCGTCGGTGTCGGTGTCGTAGTGACAACCTACGCCGTGGCATCGTAGCTATCGATACCACATCATGGAACCAGGAAACTTATTCACAGCGTTTGACTTAAACTATGCTCGCTATTCGATCGTATGTTCGGAACGATAGTGCCATATCTTCAAACTGCATTCCCTTATTGTCCCATCACTTTCCGTGATGAAAGTGAATAAGCCTTGCTGCTGTGAGAGCCTCGACACTCTGTAGTGATCTGATCAGTTTGCGTGAAGTCAGTACTCATTGTGTGGTTGTGAATGCAACGAGTCATACATCTTTAAACACAAATTGCCCACATTTGTCTTAGAACTCTTGTAGATAGGTAACTATGTTCGCACTTTGAAGTGCCATCGTGTGAATCAGCACAACTACATTTTTAGTGGTCGCTGCACGATCCCTATGAGAGGTGAGCAGTTTATCACAGTACAATAAAACATATCCACTGTGATTTGGGTAAACTGTCTGATGATTCAAATTTAATACAGATGTCTATCAGTCCTTGTTTTATACCTCTGTTTCTCTCCGTAGTAAGAGGGGTGACAGCTTGTCTGCATGTTGTACAGTAGACTGAAATTGTTACTGTTGCAGTAAAGCTGTAGATGTCATATTTAGTTTACAGTTCTCGAAACACTTTCATAATTCTTCACATTTCCTATCCTGTCAGTCTGCAGTGCCAGTATAATGAATCAACGTGTATGGGTCAGTTTTACACATTATACTCCTATAGCTACTCCTGCTTCAAGCGAAGACATACTATAATTTCCTCTGCTTGAACTTTGGACAGATTCCGGTCCTGGTCAAAAATGTACGACTCCAGACACTGATTGCGTTAACAGGTAGAACAACCACCTATTTAATCGACTTATATTTTGTCAATATTATTCTTCAAAACTTGACTCCGAAAGAAACCCAGTATTGATTGTATTGAGCCTTCATGGCTAAAGACTGTCTGTTTTCTCGATTGTATCTCTGTTTTAAAAGTTTTAACGTTCTCGCGTAATCCAAATCCTGTTAGAGATCGTTTCACACTGATGTGACAAAAATCATAGTATATCTCGTCAGTCAGTGTCAGACCACCTCCTTCCCGGCTTAGTGCAGTACCTACCTCCACATGGCATGGACTCAACACATCTCTGGAAGTTCCCTGTAGAAATACTGAGCTGTGCTATCTCTATAGCTGTCCACAATTGCAAAGGTGTTGCCATTGCAGGATTTTGTGCACGAACTGACCTCTCGAATACGTACCATAAATGTTCGTTGGGATTCATGTAGTTTGATCTCGGTGGCTAAATCATTGGTGCGAATTGTCCATAAAGTTCTTCAAAAATCAATTGTGAACAACAATGTCTCAATGACATGACACATTGTCATCCATAAAAACTCCATTGTTGTTTGGGAATGGCTGCAAATGGTCCCCAAGTAGCCAGACATAACCAGGACGCAGTACATTCCATGTAAACACAGCTCACACCATTACGTGGCCACGATTAGCTTTCACCGTGCATGTCGACAACTTGGGTCCACGGCTTCGTGGGGTCTGCACCACACTCTAACAGTACCATCAGCTATTACCAACTGAAATCGGGATTCATCTGGACAGGTCACGGTTTTCCAGTCACTGAGGGTCCAACCGATATGGTCATGGGCCCAAGAGAGGCGCTGCAGGGGATGTCGTCGCGCTGTTAGCAAAGGCACTTGGGTCGGTCGTCTGTTGCCACAGCCCATTAACTCCAAATTTCGTCGCACTGTCCTAACGGATACGTTCGTCGAAAGTCCCATATTGATTTCTACAGTTAATTCACGCACTGTTACTTATCTCTTAGAACTGGCAACTATACGCAAACATCACTGCTCTCTCTCGTTAAGGGGACCATCGGCTACTGAGTTCTTCGTGGTGAGAGATAATCCCTACAATTTGATATTCTCGGCACACTCTTGACGCTGCTGGTCGGAAACCGTTTCACGTGAATCACATAAGTACAAATGACAGCTTCGTCAATGCACTGCGCTTTGATACCTAGTGTACGGGATTATATCGCCATCTGTATAGTGCTTATCGCTATGTCATGACTTTTGTCACTTCAGTGTATAATTGCATTTAAATCATTAATATTGTATTGGCCAGAGGGTATTTACATGACTTTGTCATTTCTTAGGTGGAGTTTACTGTTGACCTTGGTGATACTATCAATGCTGTTGAATGTTTCCAGGCTGATCAATGGAATACTCAATTTCCCTTTAGTTCAGCCTATTGGGGGGGGGGGGGGGGGGGATGGAGGGAGGGGAGTCCGCAGTTAAAACTGACAAATGTTCTTTAGAAGGCTGAATGTACGACATCACATTTAAACTTCAACTTATGTAATGATGTGAATGATGTTCGTTTTTATGAAATCATTACACGAAACATGAGGAAAAAATATCCATAGAGATATGAATCGAAGTCTAGGTAGCTTCGAACACTGTAGAACACGTGGTTGTGGGTAAAATAAAGGCACAACTCTCCAGACAAGTGAAAGCATACACATACACAACACAGGTCCCCCTGACACCTAAATTTACGATCCACAGTCTTTCGATTACTACATCGTCTTTGGGAATGTGTTCTGCATAAACACTCCACATTATTTTGGTAAGTTTAGTTTTTTTGATAAATTTAAGCAGGGGAATTTTTTTTTAATAAACGGTCCAAGTCATTTCTTGTATCGTTTTAAATATAGTCCTTAACTGATAGTGATGGCCTCGATCGTCCTATTATGCGTTTTAGCTTCCTGTAGTTGCTCCTCTTTATTCTGTGAATTGTTTGTGTTCGGGCTATGTCAGCCACTCCTCCTGACAATGAACAAATAACAAATTGCTGATAGTCCCAAAAGCGCTGGAATTAAAACAGGGATAATTCCACCAGATGTGTTAAGGTATTGTCAGAACCCTACGTGCTTCAACAAGTCTTTTCCTTTTTTCTTTCGACTTCAAGGCACAATTTGCCGCTGTTGCTGCTGACTGGATGGAGCTTTTTGGACGTTCTACAGATTTTTCTGCTGCTCCCTTAGTGTTTATGATTTATTTGATATTTGTTCCAGCACTAAATTTAAGTTTGGTATGCATTGATTTACCAACTGTGAATGCTGCAATACATTGTCCTGTTGTAGGCGGTGGCCGCGAGGACTTCTGACACCAAATCTGTAGGTGCCCCGGTGGTCCTGGTCACCTACAGTGGACTGGATGGCCGAGCAGTGACCCCTCCAGTTGTCAGGATGCTAGGAAATGACTGTGGACGCGTCAGAAACGCCAAAGAAACATTATTAATTCATAACACCTTTATTCCTGTCGAGTACAATGCGGCCTGCGCAACACAGGCTGGCTGAGCTTGGTGATATCAACGACCTTCCCCGAGTCTTCGCTGACTCGTAGCGATGACACCAGCTCCGGGCCGCACAGTCTTGCTAGTGCAGCGCCGCGTGCTGTGACGTAGCGAAGGAATGCCCTTACTTCATACTTCGGCCGCGCGTGGCTAGTGGCGCCCTGTTGGCCGACCGGCTCGGCGGCGGACAGCAGGAGGCTCCAGGTTGGAGTCCCGGCGCTGCTGGCACGAGAAGCGTTCTTATAGTGCGGAGTGTACTCTATCCCACCCCTTCTTCTTCCCTGCTCCTCCTGGTGGCTCATCCGCGGTGGATGGTTGGAACGGGCTGCAGTCCCCCAGCGTCGTCGGCTCACCCAGTTGTGACGGCGGATGCACAGGGCCTAGGCCCCACGCGATCTCGACGACGGCTCACTGATGTGGTCAGCATTGGCGGCGAGCGAGTCTGCCGCGATTTTTGTTAATCCTGGGTTGATGATTGACAGCGGCAGCAGAGAGGACCAGAGCTGGTACTGTCCCCTCACGTCTGCTGCTGGATGGGCCATCCTTACTGCAACATCTCCTTAATAAAGATTAACATGTCAATCGCCGAGCTGAGCGCTACGCAGCGTTCCAGTACACATCTAACTGCAAGTCTAACTGCGAGTGTCTTGTTGCTATCAAAGCTGGCGTATTTAAAGGAAGCACGAGCGACGTCCTGACGTCATGCTCGTTTGTAATGAACGCATTCGTTCCACTTCTACTGCTGATTCATCTGTCGTACTCGCCCCTTAGGTGTTATTGCGACAGAGTTACATATTGTTACGGCAGACTTACGCGAAGTTGTGAGATGCAGTACAGCTGACGCTATAACTGTGTCTTGCACTCTATGAAAGTCTCTGTCCAACACAAATCTGCATGCTAAGCAATTCTCTCTCGCCTGTTGTGTGTAACCCGACCATTGCCCCTGCGTGACGACACATTCCGATATATGTGCAATCCCCTTACCTCTTGGCTAACCTACTGCCTCTGGCTCTCGGCATAGGCAACGAAACTTTGACAATATTCCACGTTTCCAACTCTTTACTATTCCGCGACACTACACTATGCCTGTGTCCTTTCTTCTACGTATTCTCTTGGCTTTACCAGCTAAAATTCTACCAGCCGCATGACATACTGTCAAACGTTGATTTGCAGTGTATGCTAAATTATGCCTTGAAAGCCTCCTCTGGTAAATAATTCCGCTTATCAAAAATGGCTCTGAGCACTATGGGACTCAACTGCTGAGGTTATTAGTCCCCTAGAACTTAGAACTAGTTAAACCTAACTAACCTAAGGACATCACAAACATCCATGCCCGAGGCAGGATTCGAACCTGCGACCGTAGTGGTCTTGCGGTTCCAGACTGCAGCGCCTTTAACCGCACGGCCACTTCGGCCGGCAATTCCGCTTATCATTACAAGCTAGACGCTCTTTCAGCTTAGTTTCCGATCAACAATAGTTCTATGGAGGGAAATGCATTTCAACTGGTAACTTACCGAGAATACGACTGACACCTCTGATGCACTTTTTAGCACTCACGTTACGCTACTGCACTGTCTGAGGTTTGCACATCCTGTTATATACCAAATAAAGAGCGTTCACTTAAATATTTTGTGGTCAACGAAAGGCAAGCCGTTTGACTAGTGCCTTATTCCTTCGACTTATTGTAACATCCTCTACGAGAAACACATTTGCTTCAGAAATTTGCTGTAATTCCTCTGTGTAAAAACTACTGGCAATTTATTTACCTTTGCAGTCCTTTAAGAGTTCAGTTCTCGGGTTAGTCCACATAATTCATCACCAAAAAAACAATGTTATGATCGTTGACGCTAAATGCACAGTGACGGTACTAGTTAATAATTTATGTGAGGGAGTGGGTGTGTATTGCACCAACACATCTGGACGCACTTTGAGTACAGCCATTAATTCGCTGTTATTGGAGAATAGTGACTGCACAGCTTTGGTGCATTGAAGAAATCTGCTTAACCCAGATGCTCTAGGTAATCTGGAGATGATTATTCCCACATATGTTACAGCTATTCAGCTGGAGGTCTATAGTTTCAACGAGAAGAAACTTGTTACTGCTTAGTACACGTAATGAGTGGCTGAAATCTACAAACATGTGTAAAGTGCTTCTGGATATTTATGGTAAACTCAGTACAACACTATACTAGAGACTGTCATTTGTTTCCTACACAACTTATACCGATGTCACGTGATATTTCACATAGATTTAACTGGTTGCCTCAAGCGTTCAGAATGCTTCTTTGTATAAGACCTTGTAACGTTGTTGGTTTAATTTGCTACGCAAGCGGTGCTGATAGACAATAAAAGCGGTTTAAAAGCTGTGAGCTGTCTGGGGAAGTTAACCTTGCATTACTGAGCAACTGTTTCACCAGGTATCCAGTCTAGCTTACCAAATTCCCAACCAGACTAACATTAATTATAATCTTTTAGTAGTCATACGACAACCGGTGATATATATATATATATATATATATATATATATATATATATATAAAAAAGGAGAATTTAAATAAAAAGAAATAAATCAGTTTATATTTGGAAATTTATTTTAACATTGATCATTGAAATTTCAGCATCTTAAACTTGAGTCATAACTAAGCTGGTGCCTTATTTAGGATTGTGAAAATGTGAGATTGTAATCTTACAGAACACATCAAATATGGAGCCAAGATTGGAAGACTGAATACAACACTGCATTCATAAAATAACACACGAAGACCGTTGAAACACATGCAAGAGGAAATTAACCACAACCAACCGATTCAATTTTCACCCAAAGAAGTTATGTTCGTAGCGCAATCCTGTCCGTCATGTAATTCCCACACACTGGTATACTAAATTCATACTAACTCTCTGTGAAATCTTCCCGAAAAGAAAAGTTGAGGGCTACTTTGATGATTACACCACATGCTTCACGTGGTCAGCTTGGTTTACACAAAGAGTGTAACTCCACAATAATTTTGATAATTAAAATAAATTAGATCGAAAAGCAATTTACAAAAGAAAAACCTCGAACTGGTTACTATCGTCTTACTATTAACCTGATGGGCCAAACAATTGTATAAGCACGTGGTACTGGTCTCACAAAGTACACCCCACGTGGGTTGAACATAAAGAAAAGTTGCTATATTGAAAAATATTGTCAAGACGAGACGTTATAATCTCACGCACATTCGCATTGAAGATTGATGATGCTAGTTAGAGTTACTGATCAACACGTGGTTCCACTTTACTCACAAAGTAGTGACAAAGCAACTACCGGAATATATTCTGAACTTCACACTCGAATTACACTGCGTTGCAATTTAAGATAACATTAGATATTTTGGAACTAAACCTGAAATAAAGGTGATTAAATTTTCAGTTAGGCTGAACTTAAGAAATCCATTGTCCTACGGACTTAGCTGACACGCGCTTAGCCGGAGATCTTACCACTTCAGACGCTCGCCGTGGACCGACTGCCGTGGTCCCTTCCTGAGGGGTGCCTCACAAATACAAACGGAAGTGACCAGAGAGGCAGCTTCCTATACCAACATAAGGGACGGACGGGACCATACTAAGAATAGAAACCTCTCTGCTTTTAGAAAGCGTAGCTACCTGTTCCGACGTTGGTCCTACTGTTCTCTAGCAGACAGGCTTGTCTGCTACCCTCAAGCATGCAACTAGAAATACATTTGCTCATTCATCCTCTCACACAGAAGGGAAGGGGGATGACAGTATCTTATCATATACAGTATATAAAAGAAAGCGGATGTAGGTTCCGTATGAGACTGTGTGACATGAATTACATATAAACTGCGTTTTAAAGTGTAGTAGTGTGCCGGCCGCGGTGGCCGTGCGGTTCTGGCGCTACAGTCCGGAACCGCGAGGCTGCTACGGTCACAGGTTCGAATCCTGCCTCGGGCATGGGTGTGTGTGATGTCCTTAGGTTAGTTAGGTTTAAGTAGTTCTAAGTTCTAGGGGACTTACCACCTAAGATGTTGAGTCCCATAGTGCTCAGAGCCATTTGAACCTTTTTTTTTTTTTGTAGTAGTGTGACAGATCTTTCTTGTTTATGTGTAAAAGTAACACGTTTCACTGCTCTGTTTCCTCCCAGATAGTCAGAAACACCATAGTAAATTTAGAAGAGGAATTTATGCCGTAAATGACAACATATTTAAGAAATTAACATGAAAGGAATCCAACAGAGACCTTTCAACCTACTATAAACATTGTGATGTAAATGCACTATGTCATATTGATGGATGTTCTATTAAACTGCAATGTGTTGGCTGCAAATAGGATGATGACATAAATAATTAATTTTCTTCCCAATGTACCGGTTTTCTTTAAATATAATAATATGTGTCGGCACTGATGCTCAGCAACTTGGCTGGATTATGGTAATATGAATCTGTTTATGAAGCAAACATGCTACTCATTAACCCATGGTGACTACTCCTTTTGATAATGTCTTGACTCATACTTGAAAACAGCTGACCGCTGTCTGAGGAGGAGGCGGAAACACTGCAACTGTGTGAATGTCGACCATTATGGAAGTAGCTACACATGGACAGCTTATCACACTGCCAGCTCTCGACTAATCTCGGTGGTGGTTGGTCACTGTTGCACAGACATCGACGGAGGTGGTGAGAGGCAGGTGCTACGGGCGACGGACAGCAGGCGCTAGTGGTGGCAGAGGGCCTGCGCAGGCACCAAATCGTAAGTAGCAATTTTTATTTTGTGCGTGCTTACCATTTGATTAATATAGGTAGGTTTTTCCGAGTTGGTGAGCACGGGGGGGGGGGGGGGGGATGAGGAATAACAATTATCAGTTATTTTACAGGATATATTTTGTTTTATTTACATACATTTACTTTTTACAGTCATCGCATAACACAGTATTTTGCAAACAGATGTCTCCCGTATGCCTTAAATTCGGTAGGTATGGCATGCGATACAATAGGTGCGACAACATACACTAGAATTCTGTCCATGAATTCCGTCTCTATGAACTTTATAGGATCTACACTTACACAATTTGGCACAGGTGGAGTACAGTGTTCCAAATGGACCATATTTACACTATTGTTGCGCAAATAGTGAACAAAATCTTAGTATGACCCTTTTACATGTGGACGCCAATGACAAAGTCTGTCTGATGCTATCACTAATGCACAATACAGATTCATTCAGTTTTACAACACTGGAATGTTTTAGGTATATGCTCGTGTCCCATAAGATTAATCCAAGCATTGCCTCTCTATGCATAACAACGATGGTCACGTTACATCCTAACATATGAAAGTCAATAAGAGTGTGTGATGGGTCATAATCGATCGCCATCTTCTCAATACACTCCATCGTGCCACAAAGATAGTCTGACGCATTGAGCGTTTTTGACTTCTATAATTGCTTTAGTTTCATCGTCAGGTGCTAGACCTAAATTTCTAAATTTACACGTTTAAAGTCATCAACAGTCCAATTATATGTGCTGACAAATGGCAGCACTCTTGCAGGCCTTAACATAGACTCGATGAGCTGAGGAAGTTCTGGCGGTAGCTACTGCTGCTGTGGCTGTGGCTTTCGTGTAGAATAGTGGAGTGACAGGTCCGATAAATAGGAAAGACTGCCTGTGGGCTGCTGCTGCTGGCGTGATGGCGCAGATAAAGGTATGTGAACACTTGAGTGTACCGGTCCAGCAGTTCTGCTACTACAGATCAGTGACCAGTTGCACTGCTGGGAAAAAATAACAAAATTTAAATATAAGTGAATATGTCATTATGTATAACAATAATAATAACAGATGGACAAATACATTCGTGCAGTTTTTATTCTTATTACTCTGCCTGGAAGCGCTGACTGGTCCCTGCTGGGACTTCATGGTGATTCTTTCACTATGGAGTACAGACCTCGAATGTAGGGGCTCACGCAACTGGATTCTTTTTATAAAGAGGACAAGGGATGGGGAGAAATCGATTCTTGTTGGTCTACAGGTTTTTCCCCTTTTTAAAGACTTGATATTGGTCCAGAGAGAAGCAGGTGAGGGGGCGGCGAAAGGTGATTGGGCAGGATGTGTAGCCTGATACTCAAAGTCATTTTTATCTAGAACTGGCAGTGTCTCAGGTGTGTGGGCAAGCCTAGGGGGGTGGAGGGGATGACCTTGACTGTACCACATACAAGTGCATGGGTAGGACGGGGGTCTCCCTGGGTACCTTGAATATATCTTTCACAATCGCCTCAGGTGTATCTGACACTGGACATCCTTATCAGTGACCTTAAGATAAGAAACCGTTTATAGCCGTAACTAGTTACTGGTCTACAATAAATACTATAATCTATTCCAAAAATATGAGTGCTATTACAAAGACCTAAGACAAATCGATAACTGTACCATAAAACTGGGTTCTCTCCACTCAGTTACTGCAGGAACTAGTTAAGAGAAAATTTTATTTTCGTTCCGTTTATATCTATGTTAAAATTCCAAAAACAACTTTTGTTTGATAAAATGGTTTATCAAATATCTTACTTTCAGTAAACAATAAGAAAGGCTGTACTAAAACATTTACTTTGATGCTAGACAGTTTTTCTTTGTTTCCCCAACATTAACAAAGTTGGAGCTTGACTAGTATTTGGCATTAACGATTTAATTACGAGAAAAGTCGTAACTAAATATTACTACTCAAGATTACACACCGAACCTTCGTGATCGTCTCTACGTCCGAGTTTAGAGATATCTCGTGGCGTACTTTGAACCGCTCGCCATGCTGTGAAGTTCGTTATCCGGAAATGCCATTTAGTGGGCTCTCTCAAAACAGATTGGTGTGCACAAAACAAAACGAAATGTAGGAATGATCAACAAGGAAGACAGCCCATATTACGCAAATAAATTTATATCGCAAAACCGGACTGGATACACTACCCCAGTACATAACACAATAGCGTAACGTGGATGTTTGGGCAATTTATCTACAATGGAATAACCAGCAGAACGCAGTCCATACTCGACTCCTTACAAACTTCATCCGCACAGAATTCTAAGTTAAGAACAAATCCTAAATATCATCACTGGATGCAAAATTTCTTAATTATCACTCCCAAATCTCACTGAGCATGAAATGTTATGTAATAGTTTAGGACCTTTCTGTTGTGTGCGCTTGAGATTCCTACCGTGGAAAAAAGAAGGAAAAATTAACTCTTCAGGATGTTAGGGATATAAGTGCAACTATTTCTATTGCACATTGAGGACAGTGTACTGTACAACATTACGTAAGTATGAACTTCATTTGCACAATAATAATTAAGAATGTTACGAATAGTATGTTTTTTAGCTTGGTTAGGACATCCAAGTAAATATGGGACAATCAAGGCGTATTCATTTTCCCTGGGCGGCAAGTCATGTACTGAAGTGGTGACGCGTGGATACAAAACGGGTAGTCTATACTGAGAGTTGTGGTGTCTCGCTGGGTAGTTACTGTCCTGAGGAAAATAAAACCTCAGGTAGTAAATTATGTGATGTGTCTGTGGGAAGACTGTTAGACGCAGAGAACAACCAACACACATCAGTGAGTGCGTATTAAGGTACCAGTTGCTACAATATCTGTACCTATACCCCTAACAGCCTATAGTTCACTGATGAACCAAAACATTATGACCACCTGCTTACTAGCTTGTTTGTCCGTCGTCGGAACGAAATGCATCACTAATTCTGCGTATCAGGAAACTGAAAGTTTGTTGGTACGTTTGTGGAGATATGTGGCATTAGATGTCTACAGCTCATGTAATTCGCGTAAATAGTGAGCCATTGATTTGCGTACGCTGTGATGGCGCCCGATAGCGACCCAGATGGATTCCATGGGATTTACGTTAGACGAATTTGGTAGCCGAGACGTCATCGTGAGTTCACTATAAGTCTCCTCAGACCCCTGAAGCTCGGTTTCGTCTCAGACACACGGACAGTTAAACTGCTGAAAGATGACATCGCCTTCGGGAAAGACAGCAAGCGTGAATGGGTGCAGGTGGTTCGCAGCTGTCAGCATGTCTTCGATTACTACCATAGGTTCCATGCAAGCGCAGGTGAACGTCTCCCATAGCATAATACTGTTCCCACGAACCTGCGTCCGTGACGAGCTGCATGTTTTGAGCCGCCATTCGCAACGATGACGACGTATGTCGAGACGACCATCAACTTAGTGTAGGAAATATATGATTCACCCGAAGAGCTGACTCGTTTCCATTGATCGACGGTCGTATCCCGATAGTACCGTGGCCACTGCAATCGTAATTAACGATGCCGTAGGGTCAACATTTGAACACGTGAAAGTGGTCTGTTGCGGATCTCCATGTTCAACAATGAACGAGGAACTGTGTGATCCGAAACACGATGTGCGTCCACGAGCATTCTGCTCTTTCAGCAGAGATTTCACAGATCACCATCTATGCTATTTTACAGAGCAGACAAACTTCCGAACCCCACGTTCTGTGAAGTGTCGTGGACAACCAACTATTTAGCAACCAGTGGATCGTTTCACTGTCCTATCTCTTTCCGTAGATGTTAACGGCAGTAGCACGTGAACATTTGACCAGCTTCGCCGTTTTCGAGATACTCGCTCACCGACTCTGCGTAGTAATAATCTGCCATTTGTCAAAGTCGCTTATCTCAATGGATTTCCCCATTTGCAGCCCATATCTTCGCTAGGGTGATCCCCTGTCCATGTCTGCTCCGCTTACATACTATCTTTACAGCATCGCGTGCCCAGAACACTATCAGGCGACATCCGGTGACGCAGTCGGCAGTGATCATAATGTTCTGGTAAACGAGTGGATTTCCAGTCAAGTACCAATACCGCAACGTTTCAATGACAGTCATCATGTACGCACTTATAAACATAGATTAGCCTAGTTCGTGTTCAGCTTCCCGTTCACGTGTTGATAATTCCAAGGAACTGACAGTCGCATCTTCAAGTGAATATCTGCGTTTACAAAGGAATTTAGTGGCGCGGTCTTGGTCACGTTGCCACGGTCCGTAGGTCCGCACGGCTTCCCCCGTAGGAATTTCGAGTGTGTGTTGTCCTTAGCGTTAAGTTAGTTTAAGTTAAATTAAGTTAGATTAAGTGTGTAAGCTTAGGGACCGATGACCTCAGCAGTTTGGTCCCATAGGAACTTGCCAATTTCCAAAAGGAATTTAAGAGAGAGAAAATGAGTTCATTGGGTAGATATTTTCTTTCTTTTAAGTTTTTAATGGTTAGTACTATTTCTTTAACCTTCGTGTGCAAAATGCATCATCTGTCATATGAATAGAGACGAATGTTTTGTTTTATACGGTTAGAGGATGCAGGAGTTTTAAGTATATATTTAATATAGTTTATTTTTTCATCGACAAGACGAAATTTCCGGCGAGGGAAAATTTATGTTGTTTAGGAGACATGTAGAACTGAAAAATGACTCTGAGCACTATGGGACTCAACTGCTGAGGTCATTAGTCCCCTAGAACTTAGAACTAGTTAAACCTAACTAACCTAAGGACACCACAAACATCCATGCCCGAGGCAGGATTCGAACCTGCGACCGTAGCGGTCTTGCGGTTCCAGACTGCAGCGCCTTTAACCGCACGGTCACTTCGGCCTGTAGAACTGAAAAATTCATTATAAGAACAGGAATTTTTAATTAAGAGGAACGTTTGTAGTGTAACAGACTAATGTCAAAATAACATTCCGAGTTTTGTGCACTTTATCTGCAGCTCCTGTTTGTCTGAGAAGGCACGCTACATAGGAAGTCTACCCGAAGAGTCGTCCGAGGTGGTGGTGGTGGTGGTTAGTGTTTAACGTCCCGTCGACAACGAGGTCATTAGAGACGGAGCGCAAGCTCGGGTTAGGGAAGGATTGGGAAGGAAATCGGCCGTGCCCTTTCAAAGGAACCATCCCGGCATTTGCCTGGAGTGATTTAGGGAAATCACGGAAAACCTAAATCAGGATGGCCGGAGACGGGATTGAACCGTCGTCCTCCCGAATGCGGGTCCAGTGTGCTAACCACTGAGTCGTCCGACGCATTTTCTCTGGCCATTCAACAAATATTTACAATTTTGTTTTTGCAACGTGTAGATGGATTCGGCCAAAACAACTGCTTCTTGTCACTTCTTTCATGCGAGGCCAGCATCTATGGAAAGCGACGGTCTGTTTGCAGTTACAAAGAAAATGATTTTTAAAGTGCAATTTTACGTGCCCATTCGACAGAGTGGTCCTAAATTAGTATAGTACGATATTAGTTTTACCGATATGTGTTAACAGGGACAGAAAAAGACGAGAAATAACCAATACTCAAGCAGCCACAGCACAGCCCTGGCCCGGGCTGACTACGACCGACACGTAGAAGCGCGCTGCCCAGTCGCTTCTAGAGTACTGGCTGTTCTTCGTGGTTTACTCCTCCTGTTAATGCATATAAGTAAAGCGAATATCGCACTAGACTAATCTGGCAGCCATCTACCGAATGGACACGTAAAATTGTGATTTAGAAATCATTTTGTATGATAAGAGAAACAAAACGACGCATTCCTTCGACGCTGGGCATCGTATGGTACACGTGATGAGCAGGATCTGTTTGGGCCGACACGAGCTATAATTTGCAAAAACGAAATTGCAAATATCTGCCGAAACACCAGAGAAAATGCGCCTGACGGACACTCTGCCCTCGATGTATAACTTCTTGATTATGACTGTGTGGAGTGTAGAACTTGAATAACAAGCGAATGGGCATTTATTCCCATGAGGACATTCAGTTTTAGTTTTAGTTTTTTCTTGCGTATTCCTTACGAGAAGAACAAGAAATAATATACAGCAAAAAGTATATCAAATAACACAAAAGCCGAGCGGGACTAACCGAGCGGTCTCAGGAGTTGCAGTCATAGACTGTACGGCTGATCCCGGCGGAGGTTCGAGTCCTCCCTTGGGCATGGGTGTGTGTGTTTGTCCTTAGGATAACTTAGGTTAAGTAGTGTGTAAGCTTAGGGACTGATGACCTTAGCAGTTAAGTCCCATAAGATTTCACACACATTTGAACAATAACACAAAACCAGAATTAATTATACAATCAAATCTTCTTGGGTTATCAACCGCGTCAGCCCACAGCCTTTCGAGAAGTGTATTTTCTTCACCAAAAGATGAAAGAGAGAATATGTTTCTCGAAACCTGGTTGATTGAGGAGGTTAGTACCCCAAGGAGATTATTTTTTACATTGAAACTAAAGGAAACCATCATATTTTCAGCAATACAACATTTAGTACGTATTACCAAATTGACAAAATGGACATAATGGACAGGAAAGTTTATACTGGTATCGGAAGTTTTGAAAACATCCCCACGACGTTTTTCTGTTTATCTGTGCAGATTTACTAATTAACTTCATAGCGTAGTGATGCAGTCCATAGTCGTATAGAGCTCATACGAGTGTACGATATTTCATCTGTGCCAAACGAATAAGTGAAACACGAGTTGCGGAACAATGCCCCATTTTCCAGGAAATCATTTAATGATCATACTTGTTTCCTGTAACACTGGCTGCTACGAAGTCACTTCAAATACTGTCACTTATTGTTATGGCGGACCAAGTAACTTTTATTGAATGCTGAAATACATTTCAAAGTGATACAGACACCTGACACTATTTTTCAACATAGTCGCCAAGTCTCTGCAAACAAAGGCCGAAACGTTCTACCAATTGCTCATTTCTTCGACGATGGAAATCAGCTCCTTTGTCACTAAGTCTTTCGAGAATGGCTCTGTGAACCTCATCGCCGCTGAGAAATCTCTTTCCTGCAGATGTTCTTTCACATTTACGAAAAGATGAAATCTACATGGTGCAAGATCTGGACTTTCTGTCCAGCCTTATCCACGTCTGTGCGGTCTTCGAGAAATTGCTGACACCTTTTTATTATGACGGAACATGACACTGAATCTGGTCCATATACCGGCAGAATTTCACTGTGAATCTTTGTGTACTTCAAACGTTTGCCTCACAAGAATCGTAGTGTCCCGCGTGCTTCAAATTTGGATTGCGTTTCCTATTGCCGCATCATTTCTGTCCCACACTGATGCACCTGTTACCCTCAAAGCAGCAGAACTGTGTCTCAAGAAAACCTGGTAACATGTACCCTTTTCTGGTAAAGCTCCACTCATGTTGCATAATGGTCTTAGCGTGGGACGACATGTCCAACGTACTATCTGAAGTACCTATATATCATGTTATTCCTGTGGTGTCAGCTTCGGGTTCTCCTTAGAAAATAACAACTAGGTGTGAAAACTGAAACACGTTTAAATGAGCATGGAGGGGATATAAAACTACGAGGAAATGGCATGTAAGTGATCTAAGTTACAGAGAGAATAAGTCAGTAGGTTGCCTGAGCGCGCGTCTGTTTCGTGTTAAGCGTGTGCATCTACAACGTACTACGAGAAGAAAGTTAAATATTTCGTCAGGTGAAAATAATTCACGACTGCAACTTAAAAAATAAACAGATGTACGGCATATTCTGACCAGTTCCCCATATGAAGCCTATTTGATGTCTTGTTTTATAAGCTAGTGGCGGACGATTTTCACTATTTATCAGGTTACCGAAGATAAATTTAAAGCTCTGTATTGTATATATATGTACAATTTAAAGTTACTTTAGCTAGTTGAGGTGAATAAACTAAAGGGATACACGAAAAAATAAAACAAAGGGAGTACCGCTTTTAATAAAACGAAAAATGATATAATCTAGTGTCAGAGGAAATACTGCCTGGGTAGAGTGCCATAAAAATGTTAAGTTTTGCTTGCAAACGTGAAGCATGTAAACTTCAGGAATTTTCTGTACCCCGTTCTAAGCATTTCATTTGACGTGTTTACCACAAATACCTATGTCTAAATGGCATCAAAATATGACTGTAAAGTTCGCCCCCGGTAGCTGAATGGTCGCAGTCCACTGTTAGCAGCGGTGAGGCAGGACGTTGTGCCTGAGTCCCGCCTGTTGGCGAACTGCGCGCGCGAGTGTTTTCCTGTTTACCTTCCGCTGCGGCGAGTGTAACGCGTACGTCTCCCGGTAGTGCCATGGCACACTCGTACCGCAAGTCCACAATTACGATCACATTTCAAGCGGACTACGCAAGTCCTCCAGCACTTGAAATTGAACGTTTCATCCGAGAAGAACCTCATATTGCACCTCAAGAGTTCATTGGGATCCACATTTCTATAACAATCAGTGTCGTATACATAAAATTGATGAATGAAGAGGCGTGCACTGATGTGTGCAGACTCACTCATGGACTTAAACTTAAGCATCCTGATGGCCACATAGGAACAGTCACGATCGACCACTCTGGATTAGGCCTTCGCACTGAGGATCTTCGATCTGCCATTCGAAGTCCAGCCAGATGTTGTGATGACAGCTTTCAAACCGTATGGCTGAAAAATGGAAAACGTTTGAGACATACCCCGTCTTAAACGGAGTGCGACAAAGTAAGATTGCACTGACGAAACATGTGCCATCCATCCTATCTAGTAATTGGTGGCTGCAGAGCCATTGTCATGTCCGAAGGACAACCACGTACTTGCGCCGGTTGTGGCCAGGAAGGACATGACCGATCGGCCTGTATTCAACGCCGACTGACTCAGACACCGGTTGGTGAAGTTCCATCCTCAGTGACACCTACTTCACTCCCCATCACATATACAACCGCCGCAACCGCAACAGCTGTTCCTGCCCACGATCGAAACATCATATTGCAGTCAATGGTCGATGACAGTGTGGCAGACACCATATCTCCGAGCGGTTCTAGGCGTTTCAGTCCGGAACTGCGCTGCTGCTACGGTCGCAGGTTCACATCCTGCCTCGGACATGGATGTGTATGATGTCCTTAGGTTAGTTAGGTTTAAGGAGTTCTAAGTCTAGGGGACTGATGACCTCAGAAGTTAAGTCCCATAGTGCTTAGAGCCATTTGGACTATTGGAACACCATTTCTCCCTCCACGACGTCATCGGCAGACTTATCTCCAGACGGTGATTAATTGTGCCACCAAGACGAGCCTAAAGAGAAGATGGGAATAGAAACAGAAATTTCCCGACTTCTGCCTTCCTACCAATGGAGACCGCAGCAGATGACTGCCGCCCGCACTCTGACACAGAACATGTCCGAAAATAACGGTCCCCGCGAAAGCGCAAGAAACGGTGCCATACGCCATCCGATGATTGACTGCTTTAGACGAGTGACCCGGACGAAGATCCGGCGTCGGATGACACACAGGACTCTTCCACCACAACCCGCCCGTCCCGTCACGATGCTACGGCGAATACAGTTCCTGAGCCTCATACTGACAACACCATTTCCGCTACTGAACATGCGCGCGAGCGCTCTAATGACAGCACTAATCAGTAGTTACCAATTGCTACATCTGATTCTTGGGCGGATGATGTCGAGGATGAGCCACAGCGCTCGGGGGATGCCGGAGGCAGAGATGCTCCCTCGGCTGTCCCCAGCTCCGACCAGCCACAGTGAATACGGCTGTATCGTCAGCCTCTGTGGGGGCGCCCCTCCCGCCCACACCTGGCCTCCTAAACAACCCAGTTGCCGGCCTGGCTGACCAAACATACCGTCTAGCAACTATTAACATCAATAACATACGTGCCTGACATAACCTAGCCATGCTACTGGATCTGCTCAATGCACCAGACATCGACATTGCGCTCCTTCAAGAGGTGTATGTCGCAGACTTAAAGGGACCCTATGGCTACACGACTTGGGTCTCACATGCGTGGTGCCAATGGCAGTGGTGTGGCGAGCCTCCTCCGCGAAGGTATACCCGCAGAAGACGTCGAGTATCTCCCTGACGCCAGAGGCTTATTAACATCTACGCGCCGTCGGGATCTGGTCGGCGTCGCGAACGTTCCATCCATCTTTATGGCTCATACGATCACGCTCCTCTTTCTGGGCCGTCAGGACGTCTTTGTATTAGCCAAGCACCTAAGGATCAGTTACCACACCATTCTCACTGCACAGAACTTGTGACAATTATAAATAATCTTCAAATGGTGGACTCGTGGGAATATGTTTGTGGCGATCGGCCCGGATTTATACACTACACCAACCATTCCTCCAGCCGCATCGACCGGATTTACATCTCGCGCTCCCTAACCGTGGGGACGAGAGCTGCCGAAGTTTGGCCCACAGCGTTTTCTGACCACGAGGCCTACATCTGCGCCAGTACCATCGGCCGCCAGAAAGTATGGCACAGCCGTGGTGCTTGGTAGTTGAACGTCGTCCACCTAGCCTCTCAGGAATGTCGGCGCCTTATACAGAACACGTGGGATTCCTATAGTCGCCTGCGTGGCACCTACCGGTCTACTCTGTCGTGGTAATTACTCTGCGCCAAACCAGCCCTCCGGAAGATCTTAGTAGGATACGGCCGAGATGCATCAGCAAGGAAGGGTCATACCATGGACTTTTATTACAGCATCTTAAGGGAAGGTACAACATTGCCACACTCACTTGCAAGGCAGGTGACGGTGAACCGTGCCAGGGCACAGATCCTCAGATGAACACGTTGCCGCCTTGAGGGTGTGATCGTAAGAGCGCGTACTCAAGTCAGAGTGGCCCAGAAGGAACCGCCCATGTACCACGTCATTGCAGAACGACGGCGCCGACGAAGCACACTGATCGAAGTTATCACGACGGAAGCCGGACGACGCCTTGATACCCAGCGCGATATAGGAAACGCCCTTCATGCTCACTACACTAGCCTGTAATCGGAACACCGACATCCCCCAAAGGTGATCGCCGAAGTTTCTCAATTCACTTATGGCACGATCTCTCGGACAGCGGCAGCGGATTTGACTGCAGATGTAACGGAGGAGGAAATCATTGAAGCAATACAGGCGGGAGCTGCTCGTAAGTCCCCAGGACCTGATGGCCTTCCTCTGGAAATTTATCGGACATATCAGCAATTGAAACTTCCTGGCAGATTAAAACTGTGTGCCGGACCGAGACTAAACTCGGGACCTAAGCCTTTCGCGGGCAAGGGCTCTACCATCTGAGCACTTGCCCGCGAAAGGCAATGGTCCCGAGTTCGAGTCTCGATCCGGCACAAGTTTTAATCTGCGAGGAACTTTCATATCAGCGTACACTCCGCTGCAGAGTGAAAATATCGTTCTGTAAATATAAGCAATTTCTTGCACCAGCATGGACTGCTATTTGCCACGGTCTTATGTCTCACACAAGGCAGATCCCTGGGGCTTTCCTAGAATGACTGATTGTGCCCATACACAAACCACGAGGCGGATCCAGGATCAGTGATTATCGCCCCTTGACCTTACTCAACAGTGACATGAAGATTTTCACCCTTCTGGCAGCACGCGTAAAGCGATCGGTCCATTGTGTTGTGTCGCAGGACCAGGCATCGTTAGGAGGTGAACACAATATTCGCACTGCACTGTGCCGATATCGAGATATGATCGCGCTAACCAATGCTCGCCAAATGCCAGGAGTTTTGGCCCCACTCGACTTTAGCCAGGCCTTTGACAGAGTCGACCACACATTTTTCATGGAGGTACTGCGACACTTGGGGTATCAGGACATCATCGTTGAGGTAGTGATGTGTCTCCTACGCGGTGCCACGTCCAAGTTGTTATATAACGGCTGCCTCACGCCGCCGATACATATCCAGCGCTCGGTGCGACAAGGCTGCCTTCTTTCGGCGATACTGTACGCCCTCGTCATGGAACCACTACTCTGTGGCCTCCGACAACGCCTGACTGGGATGTCCCTTGGTGGACACACTTTTTGCTCCACTGCCTGTGCTGATGATCTGTTACTCCTTCTTCGCAGTAATGACAATGTTCGTGCAGCACTGGCGTGGGTGGCGACCCACGACGCGGCATCGGGGAGCAATCTCAGTTTCCACAAATCGCACGCCCTGTCTGTAGGCAGAGGTCTATCCGACGAAAGCGTCGCACCACTACGAATCAGTGACATAATCCGTTGTCTTGGAATTGATTTCACACCTGACACGAAGCGCTCAACAGCTCTTAACTACAGGCGTTTGTTGAATCAGATGAGAGCAGGAATAAGTGACCACCGCCTTAGAAATCTAGACCTACTGCAACGGACGCGATATGCTAACGCCTATTTGGCGTCCCGCAGCCCGCATTTTGCGCAGATACTCTCGATACCATCTACTCTGGCTCACCGCATGTTGGCGGTTTTGGGATCCTTTGTTAGTACGGGCGTGTTATTTAAGATTCGTTTTGAGTCCCTAACCCTCCCGAGGAGCAGAGAGGGTTTAGGCCTTTGTCATGTTCAGAACACAGCGAAGGCCCTGTTCGTCAGTTGTCACCTGCACTTGTGGTGACGAAGCCCGACGGGCCTCACAAGTCTATTACTGGAGGCCTTAAACCAACCTCAGTCACACCCCCTGTGATGATATCGGTCATCCCTGCACCTTTCTTCTACATTAGCCAATTCTTCATTGAATTAAGCTACATCCACACCAAACTACTACCCACACGCTTGATAACAACGAGGGCGATGTATACTGCCATGCAACTGAATAGGACGCCGAATGTGATTGAAAGCAAGCACCCCACTACAAAGTGGCGTGCTGTGTGGTTGGCAGTGCATGCCACCACCCTTGCTACTGAAGTGCAATCTGCATGGTACATAACTGTTAATGGGAAACAGTTGTCCCAGTCCCGCCTACATCACATCCACCTCGCCGACTTATCCTTGTGTGCCACATGCCAAGTGATTGACACGGATGAACATTGTTTCGAATGCGGGTCAAAGGACGTTTGGTATATGGTGCTTTTCTCACAAGCCCGACTCCCAACAGGATAACTACACGATCACTTCTTTTCCCTGATGGGGTGTATTTCCCAAGAGCTAAAAGAACTCTGTTCACTACCTATTCGGTAATGGCGAAATGACAGTACCCGATTTTTGGTATTTTCTCAACGAACGACATTGTGTGATCGTCAAGAACCCTAAATACAGATAATATTTTTCTAATTTTCTTTGGAGCGCATTCCATAACCCACCTCACAACTGGATTATCCATGACATGAGAAGGTAACCTTCGAACCTCTTTCCAGTTTCTTTTTTTTTTTTTAATGAGATTGAACAAACAACGGAAACAACACCGAGGCGAGACAGCCATCGAAAAATCTGCAGCGGGCTATAGAATGGAGCATCCTTACCTCGTAACGGGTCGACTTTTATTATTCTGGTTATGTGGGCGTTGAGGAACGGCATTCCTTTATCCATTTGTGCAAAAAAAAAAAAAAAATAATCGTCAGCGGGAGACAATGCCAATGCTAAGGGCTCGGGTTCGATTCCCGGCTGGGTCGGAGATTTTCTCCGCTCAAAGACTGGCTGTTGTGTTGTCCTAATCATCATCGTTTCATCCCCACCGACGCGCAAGTCGCCGAAGTGACGTCAAGACTTGCACCCGGCGAACAGTCTACCCGAAGGGAGGCCTTAGTCACACGACATTTACATTTTTATGATTATAAAGAACAAAAAGTATATTGCGCTAAAATCGACAAAGACATGTAACAGTAGGAATGCAGACAGAAGCGCTCGGTTTCATAAACTGATGAACTTTCGAAGAAGTTAATAGTGGAAAATACATTTGCTCTACTGGCATTATACACTAACATTATCCTGTGAGTGAGAGGAATATTTGAGACACGCTCAGCAGTAAATTTTTGACTGTCTATATTCTCTTGGTACAATTCTAACGGACATCAATCATAAATGTGAAACACTAATCTAGACGATGGCTAAATGTTTCGTTCCAAAACGCCGTATTTTCAGGTACAGAGAGAGAAAGGCGTTAGGAGAAAAAACTGGAGACACTGGCTGGTATGTGCAAATGACGATTAGCAAAGTAAAGAACATGTTGACTTCAAGGACAGAAATTATAACCACATAGATAGTAAGGCAAAGAAACCGAACTCGTATAGGCAAATCTTCAAATTTAGCTGTTAAATTTAACGACATGATAAAGCATTAGAGCAATAAAGAATCAGTCACAACTTCATTTTAGTCACGAAGAGAGATTCTAAGAGCTGTTATTATGGCTCAGCAGCCTGTATATATTGCACGTTTTCATATAAAAATATCAATTTTTGTACCTAATATGAATATTCTTTCTTTCTTTCTCTTGTGCCTTTGTCCCGCAGGTACGCAGGGTCAGCATGGTTAATCGGATTTGGCAATGTTAGATTAAGGGGTGGCCGGATGCCCTTCCTGCAGCCACGCCGTACCCCCCAGGACGGAATTAGTGTACCCCAACTGTCTGCGACTAGTATAATCCATGGAATAATGCGAAAGTGTTCAGATGTTTGCGTGCCATGTAACTGAGGCGGGACGTGGGGATCAGCCCGGTATTCACATAAGGGGATGCGTAGAACCGCCTAAAAACCACATGCAGGCTGGCCGGCACACCGACCGTCGTTGTTAATCCGCCGGGCAGATTCGATCGGGGGCCGGCGCGCCTACCCGAGTCCACAAAGCAGCGCGTTAGCGCTCTCGGCTAACGTGGCGGGTTGTACCTAATATGAATATGTCTGGCATAATTAGGGTCGTGCAACATGCACATTTTTACGCATGTTAGATGACTAATGGGTTGTCACGTATGGAGAGTGAAATGGGACTTCAGGAAAACAGTAGATTTGTTTAATTAACTTCTTTAACCCGACCTTCAGCCGCAGTAGATTTGTTTAGTCAACTTCTTTAACCCGACCCTCAGCCGCAGTAGATCAGGGACAACTTGGTGGAGGCGTCCAGCTGCCTCTCGTGCAAAACAATAGACGTCTGACAATGTTGACAGCGCAAGGAGCGGGACCGAGCGTGGCGTCACCTGAACGCCGCTGTTAGTGATGTCTCTAGCTGCGACTGTGACGACAGCGCGGAAGTACAGCTGAAGACACCGTGGAGGTGACCATGACCTCCATCCAGCGAGTGGGCACCTCTCTGTTCCAGCAGCGGCTGCTCTCGTAACTCAGGGCAGGCTGTCCCATCCCGTGGTCGAACAGCAGACCCCATACTGCCTTACGGGATGTTGCTCTGGGTGTCATAGGCTCGTGGTGTAGGCAGTGATACTGAGAAGAGCATATTTTAGTACACGCATGGCTGAGTACTTACACGCTCCAGACTATGTTCGTTTAGGGCTTAAGGCACATACTCTAAACACTTCCGTGGTGGCAAGCGAAGAAAGGCTTCCATCCTTCCGCTAGCAACTGCAATGGTAGCTGCTGTTGTACCACTCCTAGCTGGCTCTGCTTCACAGCGCCTGTCAGCCATGTTTCGCTTCACAACGCATATAACACTTGCCTGCCTGCGACTGGCTCTGTTGCAACTCACTTCTGCTCTGACGTAATTTTTGACCGAATACGGTCGATAAACCACATCGCCCTCTTTTTTTATCAAGATCCGGTCCCTCAGGTAGACCAAACTGTATTACGCTTTCCACTTATCCTTACACGTATGCTTGCTCAGCTCCTTAATTCAAACGACATGGACCTTATTTCATTACTAGGCTTCTCGTACAATAACTTCTCTCTATTTCAAATTTACAAGCTGAAATGAATCAATTATCCTTAATACTAATAAATGAAAAGCACCAGTTTTCTTTTGTTCTACAATATTACTTTTATTGTTAACCGGTTTTCGGCTTACAAGGCCATCTTCAGATATTTATTGAGTGTTATCACCAAACAAGTTAAATGTTAGCAAACAACATTGGAAGAGAAGTAACACATCTAGACTGAAGTAGAAACATACGGTAAGTAACATCTTTGCAATGAAAAAGTAAAAACTGAACAGTGCATAAATAACAGTGGAGTAGACAGGAAAACCTTTAGCACAAAATAGTGCTACTTCAGTCTAGATGTGTTACTTCTCTTCCAATGTTGTTTGCTAACATTTAACTCCTTTGGTGATAATACTCAGTAAATGTCTGAAGATGGCCTTGTAAGCCAAAAACTGGTTAACAATAAAAGTAATATTGTGGAACAAAACCAAACTGGTGCTTTTCATTTATTATAATGTTGTTCTACCAAGAACCGACGGAAGATTCTGTTAATATGATCCTTAATACTACCCCTTGTGCGCTCATCTTCCTTCTGCTGCTTTTATCTTCAGGTAATCCATTCAGCTGGGATCTGAATGACGGCTGGGTCTGAACTCAGTCTTGCGCTTTGTCTTCTATGTACCAAAACAAGGACTACACACAACAGAACAAGTGTCACTACAGTGGTTCGTATGACAATAGTCAATTTTGTCTCTTTCCAGTACTGATCTTCCTGTATACATTTACTTACTGCACTAATGTTTCCAGGGAGACTCGTCCCTCAGGTTGGTTCAGAAGTATGTTTAAGACTGCATTAATTTTGGCTCTAGAGTTTAATTTAACCTGGTTAGATCTGCGGCAGGTAGCACGTCTATGGTCTCCTCTGGACAATACAAACGAGGCTACTGAATATCCGGATGAGTTATCCCTGTAATCACGGGGCAGATAGAAAGTATTTACCCGCATGCTGCTCCACTTAGTAACAAACCAATTCCGTTTGATTCTAGCCTCTTTGGTGGCGTAAGCTTTCACTGCCCGAAACAACTAGCCACTACCACCATCTTGCCAAAGGTAGAGTGCAACCAATGCGTCGTAACATTCTGAAAGTACCATTCCGTCTCGGTCACTTATTTATTGCATTCTCTTACCTCCTTTTGCCCCATTGGCAATTCTGCCCCTGTCTTATCATAGCATTTGAACAAACTGTGATTTCCCCTCGGTAGCATTTTATAACTTAGCTTACTCCATTTCTACATGCCTTCCCAGGTCTTTTGCAACTAATAATAGTCGCAGCGTTTTTACTCTTACAAATTTCTTCAATATTCCCCACTTGACAGGATATGCATGACCTATGTAGTAGTTCTAACGCTCTTGTTTCCCTTTTGTATATATGTATTGTACTGAGGACCTAGAAACGACGGAGAGGCTTCGTCCCCGCCGTAATCCTCAGTGGTACACAACCCCACAACAGGCCACAGCTGTCCACTCAACCCACCGCCGCCCCACACCGAAACCAGGGCTATTGTGCGGTTCGGCCCCAGTGGACCCCCCCCCCACCCCCCCACCTAATATTTCAAAGAAATGTGACAGCAGGCTTCAGTTTAGAATGGCACTTTCCCTCCAGTCCTCGGCATTTCCCCTACAGCACCATTCAATAGCCCCCACACCTACAGCTCTCCCCATGCGTGCCCTGCTGTCTGCGCACCTAGCCGCCATGGTATTTTGTGTGGACTCAACTTCGGTTATCTCACTCCTTAATTTCTCGTACGCTCCATATACTCTCTAACATACCCTGGCGCTTCCATTGAGTATCCTGTGCATTTCTGCTCCCTGGCAGACTTTGTCGAATGCTTCTTCCAGTCTTCTCACCTTATTAAGCATCTCCTATGCGTTGAATACCACCCGTATCACCCAGCGATGACTGGTTATCACTACGTGGTCTTGCTTGGCGAACAGCAGTCCCTCTCCCAGGTGCTGGTTCAGTAAAGCTTCCACACCGACGATGATCAGTAGTCCAGCTATGAACCGCTTCATGTCGCCGTTTATGCACTTCATCTACAGGCAGAAATACCTGTCGCTTTCCTCCCCTGAAATTCATTGCTGCTCTGCAGCTGCTTATACTAATTACATTAAATCTATACTTAACCTAAAAAAATATTAAGTCACTATCTCCAAGGCCTTAACAGATACGGGTTCCTTGCTACCATTTCATTCACAACTTCTTGTTTATCTTCCATTACCTTTCTCCTCACTCTTCCACTCTGGTCCGTAGCTCCTATCCCTGGAATAACTTCCAGACTCCCTTGAAAAGGCTTCAGCCACCCTACATCAACATCTTTTTCCTCGGCAACTAAATTTTGGCATTTACTGGCAACATAGTCTCTACCACTTGGTGTGACCTGATACTTTGCAAAAACTTCTGTTTTTCCGTTCGGCGTATATGCAGTTGATAACATCACCCACTGACCAAACTTATGCTGTGGCTTTCTTGCCATACGGCCCACTGCTTCTTCCTGTTTCTCCAGTGCTCGCGTGTTTGCCTCCATACTCTATTCCAAGTTTCCCTAATCACTCTGGAAAATTCCTGAACAGAATCTCCAGTCTTCCCTTTCTTTGTTTTCCATATGTCACTATTGCATTTTACGACCATACAATACTTCATATGGCGATAATCCTGTATTTGTATGCTGTTTTGAGTTGTAGGCGGAGACGACATACTTAGGCAGACATACCATTTGGTGCTATGTAAGTCAACGTAGTATCCAAGCATCTTCACGATTCACCTATGCACTCATTCAGTTCTTCCATTAACTTGTGGATGGAGGGAACTCGTCCTCAACTTCTTCACATTCAATAACTGAGACAATTCATTGACTAGATCTGACATGAAGCTCGTTCCCTGGTCTGTTACTGTTCTTCAAGGCACTCCAAGCTTCAGTATTAACCATATCTACGTATCTTGAAAAATGATCTGTGGTTATGAGTATGTACTTATTCCCTGGAGGTGTTTTATTGGATTGACCTAAAAAAAACCATCTCCAGAAATTCTACTGGTGCCAACGCTTCACGTGACGTCTGCAATGGTACTCTTGTTTATGCGTGACTTCAAAATCAAATTTACTTAGTCTTACTGACCATCGCAATGGTGTCAGACTACTAGGATACGCCTTTAATCCCAACATCTATTTAAGTGCCGCATGATCTGTTATTACTCTAGAGTTTTTACTGCACAGATAACATTTGATGTATGTGCTTCCATAAATAAGGCTCAACACCTCTTTCTCCGTTTTGGAATAATTTACTTGTGCAGAATCTGTCTTTATGCGTAAGCTAGCGGATGTTCTATGTCTTCAGCCTCTTGTGACAACACACAGCCTAGTGCGTAGTGCGATGCATCACATAATGAAATAAATACTCTACTAAAATCCGGAAGTACCAATATCGGACTTCATAATAAAGCTTCTTTTAGCTCGTCAAAATCGTGCTGGCATTCTTTTGACCACACAAAATTAAAACACTTTTTTAACAATTGTGTCAACGGTCTGGCAATATCCTCAAATCCTTTTAGAATCGGTAATAATAGTCCGCGACTTCTAAGAACGATATCAACTTCTTTGAAAATTCTGGTACAGGACATTCACGTAGAGCTCTAATTAATCTTGAGTTTGTCTTATACCCATCTTTACTTTTGATATGACCGAGGTATGCTACCCCTTCCATCACAAAATTACACTTTTCTGTACTCAATGTCAACTTCGCTGCTTTTAACATAAGGGATACTTCCCTTAATCGCCGTGTATGCTGTTCCTTATCACTTCCATAGAATTTGGAAATTTGTGGTAAGGTCTTATGGAACCAAACTGCTGAGGTCATCGGTCCCTAAGTCTACACACTACTTAATCTAACTTAAACTAACTTACGGTATGGACAACACACACACACACACACACACACACACACACACACACACACACACATGCCCGAGGGAGGACTCGAACCTCCGTCAGGGGGAGCCGCACCGACCGTGACAAGGCGCCTAAGACCGCGCGGCTACACCGCGTGGCCGCTTTCATAGACGATTATGTCAGCGAAATACACAAAGCATTGCCGTGGTTATAAATCTCTGAGTACTCCATCCAACAATCTCTGAAACGTTGCAGGTGCAATTCTTAATCCGAATGGCATTCTTCTGAATAGATAATGTCCACAGTATGCCGAAAACGCTGTTTTGTGCAGAAATGGATCTCGCCATGGACGTCGAGAGTGAAGTTGCTCATCATGCAGTCCACTGCACACAGTTTGAGTAGTAACACGACGTCCTATGGCTGCACGAAAAGTATTATTCAACATGGTGGCGTTGCTGGCGTTCCTCTGAGCCATAATCCGTAGGTATCGGCCATCCACTGCAGTAGTAGCTCTTGGGCAGCCTGAGTGAGGCATGTCATCGACAGTTCCTGTCTCTCTCTATCTCCTCCATGTCCGAACAACATCGCTTTGGTTCATTCCGAGACGCCTGGACACTTTCCTTGTTGAGAGGTCTTCCTGGCACAAAGTAACAATGCGGAGGCGATTAAACCGCGGTATCTAGGCATGGTTGTACTACAGACAACACGAGCCGTGTACCTCCTTCCTGGTCGAATGACTTGAACTGGTCGGCTGTCAGACCCCCTTCGTCTAATATACGCTGCTCATACATGGTTTTTTACATTTTGGGCGGGTTTAGTGACATCTCTGAACAGTCAGAGGTACTGTGTCTGTAATACAATACCCACAACCAACGTCTATCTTCAGGTCTTCTGGGAACCGGCGTGATGTAGAACTATTTTTGCCGTGTGCATACTAGGAAACGAGACACTTAAGGTAGTATATGAGTTTTGCTGTTTGGGCGGCAAAATAACCGATGATGGCTGAAGCAGAGAGGATATAAAATGCAGACTGACAATGGGAAGAAAAATATTCCTGAAGAAGACAAATTTGTTAACATCTAATATAGATTTAAGCGTTAGGTAGCCTTTGCTGAACGTATTTGTCTGGAGTGTAGTCAAGTATGGAGGTGAAACATAGACGATAGACAGTTTAGATAAAAAGAGAACTGAATCTTTCGCAATATGGTGCTACAGAAGAATGCTGAAAATTAGATGGATGGATCACTTAACTAATGAGGAGGTACTGAACAGAATTGGGGAGACAAGGAATTCGTGGTAAAACTTGACCAACAGAAGAGATCGCTTGGTAGGACACGTTCTGAGATACCAAGGGATTGGTATTGGAGGGAAGTGTGTGTGGTAAGATTCGTAGGAGACCAAGAGATGAACATAGTAAGCAGGTACGGAAAGATGTAGGTTGCAGTAGTTGTTCGAAGATGAAGAGAATAAGATAGAGTAGCATCGAGAGCTGCATCAAACCAGTGTTCTGGCTGAAGACCGCACAACAATGCCTGATCATCACGTTGCATGGATGACAGGGAGCAAGTTTTAACAAGACGGAGAGCATCGATCTTCACTTCGTTTGCTGCGTCTTAGTTACCACTAACGGAATGATAAGAGGTGAGTTCAATCGACCGTCCAGCCGTGTCAAAGGGCTTTCAGCCAGATAAGAGGTACATACCGGTTCCTCTTCAGCCCATACGCATCTGGTGCGGAAGGCTCATTAACGAACAGCGTTTTAGTGAATCATTTTCGGTACGTCGTATCTTAAATGACCGGATTTTATTAATTGGCCGGACATTTCACCGAAAGCTGTAGTGATAAACTCTGCTTTACCTATGGCCACAAGTAAAAATGGAACAGGTTTGGTGAAGGGTTTAACGGAGGAGATATTGCAGGTAATGCCAGCGATTTATGAATTTAGTGACATATCAAAACTACATAAAGTAGTCTACACAGACGAAGATAACGCAGTATTAAGCGAAGCAGAATTTCCCTGAACCGTGAAGCTGGTTAACTGACTATAATGATAATATAAAAACAGTCATTCACTTATGCATTTATAACAGTATTTATAACAGTAAATTCTCCCAATACATGAATAAAATTATTTATACTGAGATAAAATAACAGTGATTAAAATAGGATTAACTCTATTGAAAGCGGGCTCGAGGATTAGGTGCAACTTTGCTATATTACAGCGCTCATGCACAAATTTAACAAGAACCAGAGGAGAAATGAGACAGACACAATTTAGAGCTTACGTTAACTTTAGCGATAATGAATTAAGGAAGTGACGACATAAATTTATAAGTGTGACGTTTTAAGTGACGATATAAATTTATAAGTGTGACGTTTTTGTAATATGAGTGGCGTCTGCAATACTTCGATATCCACTTGCGCTAACCTGGGATCGAGAAAGAGCAAATCCAGGGAAATCGTTGAGTAAATCCTAGATGAGGCTTTTCACTTCAACGTTGGCAAACATTTGGTTAGAAATAGCTGTTCCATGCCTAGTAATGTTTTACGGACACGACTGAAACGTGTGCCTCTACCATGCGCCGAAGCTGACGGAAGAAAAGTTCCGTTGTGTTCAATCGAGAAAAAAATTAATCTATTTCTTAAAGTGCATTTTTAATTTTTTTTAGTTTTCTGATTATTGGTTAGCGCAGAATAATGTATTATGTTTAAAAAGTAGTTCTCTAGATACATAACATCAAGATGTTATAAAAGGAGTTAGCGTCATTGAGTTTTCCAATGTAGACAGAAATGTATTGCTTAAATCATTCAGTGTAAATCCTCTTTATTAAAATGGGAAAAACAGCACCGATTTATTTCCTCTGCTGCGGACATGAGATGCACAAATCAAGAAAAGAAACACACCGACACGAGTTGTCAATGATTATATTCAATAGACCTATGAACTAATCATAAAATCTGCCGAAATTAACACTTCGCAGCGATTGTGTAAACTAGAATGTTTCTCTGACAATCAGGCTCTAAACAGGCAGCAGTAATTACCAGAACCGTTTCACAGCCGGCAAATCGTTATTATTTCTGGAAATAGCCGCGTGGGGCTTCGTAAATATGGCTGGCGCTCAGTTTATGTCGGCTGGGCACCGATAATACGATGAATAATGGTGACGTGTGAATGTTGCAATGCTGCAGATTGCTAGTACGTGTATCAGACGTGTGGGGCATTATCTCAGTGTATATGTCTACCCCTCTGCTGCGGGGGATGCAGATAGGAGCAGCTGCATTTGCATTATCGCTGATAATGTGTAAGGAATAGTTAGGAAGACGAACACGCTGAATCATTTACTAACAACAGAGTACCTGTGCTGCTTAAGATCGTCCCATCGTCGCTGTTATCAGCTCCTTCCCCCCTTCTCGCTACTTACCACCTATCCACCTTATTACGGTTCAATTATCGGTTACAGTCGTCGTTGTCTGTTACTTTGTAATGTCGTATTTAACAAGCATTCGTTTTCCGTTTCACCTGTTAGTCCTCCAAACATCTCTGTCATTCACTTAACGGGAAATATAAGCTTGTGATGTTCAAGTCTTCACTTTGTGTCTGTCATCGTTATGATTTATCCAAAGTCAGTGTCAGTTCGATTGTTTGGGAACTCAACAAACTCGGAGGAAACTAAGTAACACGAAGAGCATGTCGTACGTCGATTGTGCAAGAATGTTTAACAATCTGCAGTCATAAACACTTAAAACAAACTTTACAGCCCATAGGACCAATGCTTCGGTATATCAGTTTGTTGTGATCGCAGCGTGTGCGTAAATTCAGACAACATAAAGGAATCTGAAGATGGACTCAGGGTGCAGCAGAATTGTGCAAAAGTTAGATGCAAGTGCTACAATAGGTCAATATGGAAAGCGTCGACTGGAATAAGTAAACCTTAAGACGAAGCTGTAACACCAAATTATGTAAGGGGAGCCAGAAAGCCGAAATACAAACAGTTGATGGATGTTTATTCACAAAATATATAGCTTCCACTGACTCTAAGTGGCAAATGACACTAGTATGGGATTTTCTCTCTGCCTCGTGATGGCTGGGTGTTGTGTGCTGTCCTTAGGTTAGTTAGGTTTAAGTAGTTCTAAGTTCTAGGGGACTGATGACCATAGATGTTAAGTCCCATAGTGCTCAGAGCCATTTGAACCATTTTTTGAACACTAGTATGGATTCTTTAAAAAATCGATATTGCTAGCCGAGAAACAAGAGTATCCTGCAAGAAAGTGCATCATCATAGAATATAAGATGTCTAAAAGCCCTTTAGGGTGAAAACTGTATAGGTGACAAAGTCTAATAAACCGAGTAATTTGACACCGGAAACCAATGGTTTAAATGAATATTTCAGGTTGTACGAGGAGTTGCGCAAGCAATGTGCGACAGTCACACATTTGTAAATTATTTATGGTCCATAGCAAACAACTACGTGCCTCAACGACTTCCGTGGCCAAGCATTGGAAAACAAAACACTATCGTCTATGATATAGAGAATGTGTCTGTCACTATGTGCAGTTAATGACTGGTTGTTAAAGTTAGAGCATTACTTGTATAAGGAACATACAGAAAAGCGTTTAACGTATGAAGCTGCATAATGTAGTGTCCGGAAAGCTAGGGAATCAACAGTGAGCAATTTCAGGACAGACGTCATCACAAAACGTTTACTGAAAAGGATACAAACTTAGAAGATACCTGCTCCTTGAAGCCACAGAGTACAGGCCTTCGTTTTTCAACAAATAATTGTTCGCACTGAAGAATTTGAAGACGTGATGTTGGATTGTATAGGATAATATTTGTCAATAAGAACGCGTCAGCGTGTATATGTAAAGCACGTTTCTAAAAGTGAAGTGCGTGGAGCAGGCCTACTGGGCGAGCATCAGTTATACTGCTGTGATAACCAATGTGCGACAGCAGTACGATTAAATTATTTTTAACCCACAGTTCAGTTTTGTCAAATGGTAATATCATCACAACGAATCCATCAAAACTGACTGACGTCATATTCAACACTTGCTGTAAGTTAAAGTGGTTGCTGCAAGCGAAAGTTAATTATGATAGTAAAAAGTAAATATTAATTTCTTATCATCAGTACACGAGTTGAAAGTTCTTTGTATCATCGTGAACTTGAAATGTTCAGACAACCTGAACATCTAGAAGACACTGGCGAAACATACTGGAGAAATTGGGCTTGCAACAGAACATCTTTAATGCTCTCGAATCAAGAGACATAAACCATGAGCTGATTTTATGTTAAACTGATAATCATAGTGGAGTTTACATATGAGAAATACTGAGTGGGCACTGATGTTTCTTCTGAAATCAGCCCAGAAGAATGAAGATGAACAGATCGAAACCCTAGTTTAGCCCTTACTTGACGAAACTTAAATAAGATGACTGAATACGCCTGCGTTCTCATAAAGACACCCTCAACGACGAGTTATTTATCATCTCTATTCGTGTGAGAAAATCAGGCACTCCGAAAGAGCGTAACATGAGTGAGCAAACGCAGCCTTTGTGATACTGTTAATAAGCAACTGGTGGCAACAAGTTGGCAATCCGAGAAACAAGTTTCCACTGACGGGAAAAACCTCGCAATAACAAGAAGGAGTTGTGCGACATAAACGAAAGTTAGTAGGCGTATTTCTGCAAGTGAAAGATGAAGTATAATCAAATTTGTCGTCAGTCGCATAAGAAGGCGCTAGTAGCGCCACTACGAGGATCAAATCAGGTTCGCTTCAAATACAAGCTGTAACAGTCATGAGCGTAGGTATGTTTGAAACTGGACGTGCTGAGTTGCTAATAGTCAAGAATGCCTTTAAGGCCACAAAGACGCCATTTGAACACCTCATTGAGTTCGAACAAGACCGTGTAATGGGGCTGCGAAAAGTTGGATGTATCGTACGTGATATTACAGAAAGATTTGGCAGGAAGGTACCCACTGTATATGATTGATGGCAGCGGTGGTCACGAGAATGCACGGTCGCAAGAAGACCGGGCTCCGTACAGCCACCTGGTATTACCGAGAGGGAAGTACATCGTGTTCGGCGTTTGGCGCTGGCGCACCGTGCTGCACCTGCAGCAGCAATTTAAGCAACACTTGGCACCACAGTGACACAATGAACTGTCAAAAATCAGTCACGTCAAGGACAGCTCCGAGTCAGCTCCCTGTAGTGTGCATTCCACTGGGCTCAAACCATCGCAGTTTATGACTTCAGTGATGTAAAGCGAGAGCTCACTGGAGAGCAGAGTGGAGGTCTGTTGTGTTTTTTTATGAAAGGTGGTTCTAGCTCGGTGCCAGTCATGGCCGTGTGAGAGTTACGAGGCCAGATGAGGACTTGCAACCAACCTGTTTGATTTCTAGAAACACTGGACCTACACCTGGCGTTATGGTCTGGGGTACGATTTGGTATGACAGCAGGAGTACTCTGGTAGTTATCCCTTGAACCTTGACTGCAAATTTCGATATCAATCTGGTGATTCGACCTGTTGTGCTGCCATTCATGAATATCATTGCAGAGGGTGCTCTCCAACGGGATAACACTTGCCCATAGCAGACGAAGAAACCGAGATGCTCTACAGAGTGTCGACATGATGCCTTGGTCTGATCGGTCACCAGACCTGTCTCCAATCGAGCTCTTAAGGAACATCATTGGACGACAACTGCAGCGTCATCCACAAACAGCGTTAACTGTCCCTGTATTGACCGACTAAGTGCAACAGGCATGGAACTCGAGCTCACAAATTGACATCCGGCACCTGTACAACACAATGCATGAGCGTTAACATGCTTGCATTCAACAGTCTAGTGGTTAAACCGGTTATTAATGTACCAGAATTTCACATTTGCAGTGGTTTACCTAACATTTACGTTAACCTCTGAGTTTGCAATGTCAGTCACTTTAATATGTTACCTAGACATACGTATTCCCGAAATTTCATTAGTCTAAATTAATTACGTTTTGGTGTTGCATTTTTTCCCCGTCAGCGTATGTAAATCGTCAGTTTATAATACGGTCATTTGAGAGTCGTGAGAATTGTGATATGATATTTCGTAGCCCTCCAATTAGAAGCATGATTACTTATGTGACTGAAATTGTACTTATAAATTTAACTTTACACCCCTGCTGAATCTTTCCGGCTGGAGCGGAGTGCGCTCTGTGTTGAAACTTCGTGGCACACTAAAACTGTGTCGCATACTAGGGCTCGAAACTGGAACCTTGCCATTTTCTGACATTGCTCTCATCGACTGAATTATGCAGCCTCGGCGCACAGTCCAACCGAGAAGAGAGCGATGAAGATGGTGAAGGTGAGATCGAGTCCTAATCTGGCACTCATCTTCATTCTATTTAAAAAAAATATTTATTGTGTCAAACGAGAAAGGGATGATTTGGCATTATATATGGTTGTCTGAGCAGCTCCTCGTTTACCCATTTGTCTTGTCTTATTATGTTCTGAACATTTTATGTCTTTTTCTGCAAAACAGAGGCTGAAGACGAAAGATGCTCAAGCTCAGTTCACGTAACTCCTGTGGATTGCGAGAAAACCGATTGTCACTTATGAGCAAGAACTGGAACACATTCTGGCCGAATTTGGGGGCATAGAGACCAAATGGTCCCTGCCGGACGATTCTGGCTTTTGGGATAGGAAGTTATCCTGTTAGAAAATCGAATGTGTGGTGGGAAAGAGGAATCAAAATGGGTAATAATAATACGTTTCTCACAGCTTGACGCTGTATTCTGTAACAACTGATAGCTTAAATAAGTGACGGGAGAGAATAGTGGTAGCATTTTCTTACATGTAGAACTACAAGAAAGTACGGTCAACGGTTGAGGCCACATTCTTCGTACACGAAAGAAAAAAAAATATTATGTTACATACACATCGGCACAGAAACACTTTATCTCCATATTAGAAATCGTTTGATACAACTCTCCATACACACAAACCATGGGAAACCAACAGGGGCAGAACGTACCAACATACATACATACATACATACATTACATATTTCACCTAAAGGGTA
The DNA here is from genome assembly GCF_021461395.2 of Schistocerca americana. Lineage (NCBI taxonomy): Eukaryota > Metazoa > Arthropoda > Insecta > Orthoptera > Acrididae > Schistocerca > Schistocerca americana. The sequence continues at coordinate 650,323,392 of NC_060130.1, read as the reverse complement.
GCACACTATTAGGTAATGAATCTGAAACGAGCGTCCATTGGTGAGATGTTCTGTATTATGATGTAACTTAACGAAAGAGAAAGAACCGCCACGCTTGTTGAAACCGTACTTTGTGTTTGGTAGTTGTGTGTCTCAGACTAAGATTAAATTAGAAAACTCTTAGAATATCGACAAAATTGTAGATCTACAGAGCAGTCGAGCGATGAACGTTTGCCACACTCAATCTGCAGGCAGACAGGTAGTGTGTTCCACAAAGTGGGCAGACCAAAGAGAAGATGCAAACATCACATCCGAGGTTCGTAACAGGTCGAACGGTCTAATGCATAAAGAAGAAGACGAAGAAGGATAAGAAGAAAAAGAAGATGATATATATGACGATGACGACGACGACGTAAACAAGAATTAATGTTCTAAACAAATAATCATAACGTTATAAAGGTATGACCTAAGCACATAATTCTAACATCAAAGATCTAACATGTTACAAGAGTTCCATAGTTTATAAAAGAATCAAATTCATATTTTAAATGCATATTTTCGATCTTTGGCCTAATTTGAAAACACTTAAAAAGTTTATAATGCTTAGTAAACTGTTGTAAGGCATAAGTCTGCAAACTACTATTGTATGCGTACTATCATGACCATCAATGAAGGCGGCTGAGAGGCGCGTTCTTCTCTGAGGAGGAGGCAGAAATTCCAATGAGACGTCGCCAATTTGCCTTTCGTCATTTCGTGAAATTCTGCCTTCTGACAGTGCTGATATGTACAGCGTTCCACAGTAAAATTCGTTCTAAGTAACGTGACGGGTACACACACAAATAATATTGTCAATTATTACCATATTGATGTATTTTGTTTTTCTTCAGTTACAGTCAATGTTAACTTTCGTTGTCTGGAAGGTAGAGCTTTCTTTTGTGGATTAGATATTGGAAAACCAGACTACTGAGGTCATTGGCTCCTAAGCTTACACACTACTTAATCTAACTTAAGATTTCCTCACGGAACTCAGGAGACAAATGGAGGCTACGCGCTCGGCTCGAACTATACGGTATGGAAAACAGGATACTTTTTTTCAGAGATCTGTCAATAAGGAATTACGCTTTCCTCCGGCGCGGTCCATTGCCCAGGTTACTGGAGGCGCACTGCCAAGGCCCATACCCCGTTATGGTAAGAAATAGTAGGACACTCAGCAGCAGACTTCCAAATAGAACGTATGTCGCACATTTCCTCGAAAGCAGATTTGTCCTAATACAAAAAAGTCGACAGCAATACGAAATCGAAATTCTTCGATCCATCACACTTGGAGACAGTGACCATGTACGAGACACACATTCGCCGTAACAAATCGTTCAAATGGCTCTAAGCACTACGGGACTTAACATCTGAGGTCATCAGTCCCCTAGAACTTAGAACTACTTAAACCTAACTAGCGTAAGGACATCATATACATCCATGCCCGAGGCAGGATTCGAACCTGCGACCGTAGCGGTGGAGCGGTTCTAGACTGAAGCTCCTAGAAGAGCTCGGCCACTTGCTGTAACAGGCAAATCAATATTCAATGTAGTTATGACGTATCACAGTTTAATTGGATAGGTAGAGCCGACCACGTTTCCACAGCAATAACGTCAGTCGACTCTAATAAGCCATTCGAAAGAATCAGCCATGAATACCTCAAGACAGTCGTGAACGCTCTTGGATTTGAGAAAAAATTGACGACTATAGTCTTTCATTTACTGACAAATTCTAATTCTCGAATCATTATCAACTGAGAAGCAACAGATTCATTTCCAGTCAAGTGCTCAATAAAACAGTGATGCCCAATATTTATGGCATTATTCGTCATAATGTTCGATCCATTACTACGCAAAATCTCGTCCTCATGCACGTGTCTAACAGCTGAGAACTCACTCATAGTTTGCGAAGCTTACGCAGATGACCTAGCGATATTTACTTTGAACAGCAAAGGGTTAGACAAGCTGCCGCGCGGAATTAGCCGAGCTGTCTCAGGCGCTGTAGTCGTGGACTGTGCGGGTGATCCCGGTGGAGGTTCGAGTCCTGTCTCGGGTATGGGTGAGTGTGTTTGTCCTTAGGATAATTTAGCTTAAGTAGTGTGTATGCTTAGGGACTGATGACCTTAGTAGTTAAGTCCCATAAGATTTCATACACATTTGAACATTTTTCGTTAGACAAGCTGAATAGAGATTTAGACCTATACGAAAGAGAATCCATAGGATGCAACAGTACTTCCTACGAAAACGGTGTCCATAGCTATGTGGACAAACAGAAGACAATTCCAACGGGTTTTGTACATAATAAAAGAGAAAGATGAAATCATCATATACGAGGGGCGTTCAGAAAGTAAGCTCCGATCGGTCGCGAAATGGAAACGACTATGAAAATCCGATAAAGCTTTGCACAGATGTGTTGGGTAGTGTCTCTAGTATAACCCCAGTTAGCATCACGTCGCTCTTCTCATTTCTGAGCTCGCAGTGAGTGCGTAAAGATGTCTAGAAAATAGTGTCTGCCGCCAAGTACGAGGGCCTGGTGAGAAATTTCGCCTGAAGCTATGCAGCTAACATTACATAACTGTCGTGCTGTTTCTTCTTCAAGACAATTCTCAGCCGCATTCTGCAGGGGCAATGAAGATGCTCCTGCATCGTTTTCAAATGGAAATGTGAGATTACCCACAATACAGTCCGCAATTGTCTCCCCCTGAGTTTCATCTCTGGTCACATGAACCGCTGTCTTTGAAGACAACATTTTGACACAGACAACGAGGTGTAGGCCAGCGTGGAGAATTGGCGGAAAGCACTGGCGGCTGCCTTCTATGATGAGGCTATTGAAAAGTTGGTACAACGCTATGACAAAAGTCTAAGTCAGAACGGCGACTACGTAGAGAAGTAGCTGAAAGGCGTAGCTAATTGTTACAAGTAAAACATTTCTGATGTTCACTGTGGTTTCAATTTGGCAATCAATCGGAGCTTACTTTCTGAACAGGCCTCGTATGTCCAAGCCAATGTTCAACAACTGGCAGCTTACAACTGGTGAACAATGCTACGTTCTGCCAGAGTACTAACTGAAGCAAACGCAACAAGAAACCTGACATCGATAGAAATGGTAAAGTTATATAAATTTTTGATGTGGAAATCTTAGTACATGGCCTAAATTTCAAACCTACCCAAAGAAATGGGACGAGTTATAATACGACGGATGTTCAATAAGTAATGCACTACATTATTTTCTCGACAAATTTAGGCTGAGAAAATGAGTAATTTGTTGTGGGGCATCGGTGAATATTCCCGCTTCAGCCGCTGTAGTTTCATGGAGTTCCGATAGTTGGTCGCGCAATACGCAGCTTTCAAAAATGCGTCTGTAACGGAGTTGCGTTCCAAGCAGAAAGCTGTCATCGATTTTCTCTTGGCGGAAAACCAGAGTACCACAAATATTCGTAGGCGCTTGCGAAATGTCTTCGGAGACGTGGAAGTGAACAAACGCATTGTGAGTCGTTGGGCGAGGCGGCTGTACTCATCGCAACAACGTCGCGCGACTTGTCCGATCTCCCGCGTGCAGGCCGGTCGCACGCAGCTGTGACTCCTGTAATGTTGGAACGTGCCGACAGTCTCGTTCGAGGTGATCGACGGATCGCAATCAAACACCTCACTGCACAACTTGACTTCTCTTTTGGTACTGGTGACACACTCGTCCACTAGTTGGGACACCTAAAGGGGTTTGCCCGATGAGTTCCTCGCGGCGTAACAAAAGTCCTTCAAGAGCAACGAAGGACCATATGTGCGGCATTCCTTGCACGTTTCGGGTCTGATCGTGACTTTTTTGTTGAACGTCGTCACAGGCAATTAAACATGGTTTCATCACTTCGAACCGGAAACAAAACAGCAATCCACGGAGTGGCGCAATATCACCTGTGCTTCGAAGAAAAAGTTCAAAGCCGCACCGTTAGCAGGTAAAGTCGTCGCGAAGGTCTTCTGGGTCTCAGAAGGTGCTATTCTGTTTGATGTCCTCCCTATTGGTGCAGCGACCAACTCTAAGGTGTATTGTGCTACCCTCAGGAATTTGAAGAAACGACTTCAGTGTGTTTGTCGCTAAAAATCTGCTAACGAACGCAAGGCCACACGTATGTCTCCGCACCAGAGAAACGCCCATAAAACTTCATTGGACTCTTCTTCTTCTTCTTCTTCTTCTTCTTCTTCATCCACCCTACAGCTGAATCTCGCACCTTCCGACTTCCATCTGTTTGGACCAGTGATGGATGCACTCCGCGGAAAGCAGTGCGTAGATGATCGGGAGGCTATTGATGCAAAAATAAGTTGGCTCTGACGTCGACCGGTATAGTGGTACCAGTGGGAATAAAGGCCCACCCATTAAGGTAGCGTAAGACCGTTGCATTGAACGTTGATTACGATGAAAAATAGGGTTTTGTAGCTAGAAGAGTTGTGAATAATATCGTGTATTGGAATCGTGGCCGGCCGTTGTGGCCGAGCGGATCTAGGCGCTTCATTCCGGAACCGCGCTGCTGCTACGGTCGCAGATTCGAATCCTGCCTCGGGCATGGATGTGTGTGATGTCCTTAGGTTAGTTATGTTTAAGTAGTTCTAAGTTCTAGGGGACTGATGACCTCAGAAGTTAAGTCCCATAGTGCTCAGAGCCATTTGGAATCGTGAATAAAACCGTCATGTTTTCAGAAAAAAAGTGTTGAATTCCTTATTGGACGCCCCTCATACAACGGTCTCCTGACTGCTGTAGCGTGGAGACATATATAAAACTGCAAACACTGCATGCACTCTAAAACCAGATTCGGCGTGATCGATTTTGTGTGAAAATGCTTCCTTGCTGATACACAGGACACCTAGAGTCGTAGAAAACGATCCGTCCAACCCGACAGCAGCCTTATCCGACAAATACAGACCAGAGTACGCAACACCTTGCCACGGGCCACACAAAGAATCCTCCTACACTTGACTGCATGTGTCAATATTAGATGTAGAAGTGCAATGTTACAGAAAACATGCTCAATCCCATAGAGAAGGCTGCAAAGAAACTACATGACGCTGGCAGAGGCAAGTCACTGAAGAATACCACTAAATCAAAATGTGTCGAGTGCCGGTGGAGCATCGTATGGGAAAATGTCTCGGCATGTTTCTTACCACCAGAAGTCCGTGGCACGAGTATAAGGTTATGAAAAGTATGACAGCAACTAACGTAAAACTGGCAAGCATCCACCAGATCAAGAGAGGCGTCTGCGACACGTGCAGTGAAGTAGGTCATCTGAATCACAAGATTTTGTGTTGGATGGTCGCAGCCGTGTGAAAAATTAGTAAACAAATATTCAGACTGATCACCAGACATGCACCGAACCACTTCGACGCAACAAGAGTCAGTGCAGCAGATGTTAAGCCAGTCCCTGTATGCATGAGATCTGCCACCATATGGCTAGTCTCCCATATGGCGCACAGCATCCTCCGCCTGTGACACACCAAGAAATTACAGTTTCTGGCTTATCTATGAGAGAAACATGATAAAACAATCATAACATCATAATGTAAAGGAATCTTTATGAGCTCCCTAATTATAGCATTAGACGCAGCGTTTGAAAACTCTATGACGAATGTCTGCAACCACGCCGACCAACCAACTGATTAATGATAACAAGAAACTGTGTGTTCCTTTCCTCATTACTGCACAGTAACACTGCACATCAAGACCTCGGAAGAAAGCTGCAACAACCGGACGAACGAAACATCACTCTACACGGAGACGGTCTCCCAGAACACCCAATTACAACGAAACTCCAACTGCTAATACCACAAATGAACAAGGGTAATGAACATACATTTGGATGACTTATCTTGAGTGAAATCGAAATACTCTTTTTTTTGTATTAATAATATGTATACTGTATTTCTTTTGCTATCTCTTTGACTGCTTTGTTTACGCCATCACTATGCCAATCTCTCGAAACATTTATAGAGCACTGATATAAAATGTTGAATTAACTACGTAAAGTTAATAAGATAACAACAAAAGTCACTTTAAAAGAGGCGCAGAGGACGCCACTGAAACGCAGACTAACACCGGACCCAGAACACCCGTCGCACTACAATTGTCGGCACCGCAACATCGTGCAGGGCAGCACCGCCCACCTGGAAACCAACAGGCCAAGTCCATCCGAGTACAAAAATGGTTCAGATGGTTCTAACAAGGGAACCTCCCCATCGCACCCCCCTCAGATTTAGTTATAAGTTGGCACAGTGGATAGGCCTTGAAAACTGAAATAGATCAATCGAGAAAACAGGAAGTAGTTGTGTGGAACTATGAAAAAATAAGCAAAATATACAAACTGAATAGCCCATGGGCAAGATAGGCAACATCAAGGATAGTGTGAACTCAGGAGCGCCGTGGTCCCGTGGGTAGCGTGAGCAGCTGCGGAACGACAGGTCCTTGGTTCAAGTCTTCCCTAGAGTGAAAAGTTTACTTTCTTTATTTTTGCAAAGTTATGACCTGTCCGTTCGTTCATTGACGTCTCTGTTCACTGTAATAAGTTTAGTGTCTGTGTTTTGCGACCGCACCGCAAAACCGTGCGATTAGTAGACGAAAGGACGTGCCTCTCTAATGGGAACCGAAAACATTTGATCGCAAGGTCATAGGTCAACCGATTCCTCCACAGGAAAACGTCTGATATATTCTATAGGACACTGGTGACGGCATGTGCGTCACATGACAGGAATATGTTGTCTACCCACCTAACTTGTACACTTTGCGAATGGGTAAAAAGATTCTCCTACCTTGCCCGATTTAGGTTTTCTTGTGGATGTGATAATCACTCCCAAAAAAGTGATGAAAACATAAGAGTTTGTCATGTAAACCGAAAATAAAAAATTAAAATTTTCACTCGAGGGAAGGCTTGAACGAAGAACCTCACATTCCGCAGCTGCTCACACTAACCACGGGACCACGGCGCTCCTCAACTCAAATTCTCCTTGATATTGCATATTTTGCACATGGACTACTCAGTTTGTATATTTTGCTTATTTTTTCATAGTTCCACGCAACTTCTTCCTGTTTTCTCGATTGATCCTTGTTCAGTTTTTCAAGGCCCATCCACTGTGCCAACTTATAACTAAATCTGAGGGGGGTGCGATGGGGTGGTTCCCTTGCAAGCATTATGGGACATAACATCTGAGGTCATCAGTCCCCTACACTTAGAACTACTTAAACCTAACTAACCTCAGGACATCACACACATCCATGCTCAAGGCAGGATTCGAACCTGCGACCGTAGCAGCCGCGCGCTTCCAGACTGTAGTGCCTAGAACCGCTCGACCACAACGGCCGGCCATCCGCGTGCAGCAGTCACCCCACAAGACCAGCCGGCCCACCAGCACACGGCCACAAAATATGGAACTGACTACGGAAGAAAAGTACGTTTCCTATTCGATTCAGCAGACATTTCATGGCTCCAATTGGTTTAATTTTTGTCCTCTTTTTCGTTGTGGGTGTGTGGTGTAGCGACCTCATTTCTTAAGTAAATCTACATCTGCCCGCTGGCGACGTCGCGAACGACCGACGCCGGAAAGACCGCGTTCTTCAGCGGCACTAGATCGCGGCGCGAGCATCGGAGTGTGTGGGGTTGTTCGACGAGTGTTACGTCAAATAACCAATGGGACGATAATAATTTACGTGATGGTAGTTACTTACCTTGTTCGTCTACAGATCATAAAGAGACATTAGGTGAAGAGTATAATTTATTAAGTACCTACAAGTATAACGTCTGGGAGATACAACATCCACTCAACAAAAAGGGTTTTAGACAGCATATTAGGAGCATCAGATCATAAAAGGATACCTATTAGTTACGGGAAATTTATTGTGTCTCATTTTCTTTTTACTAAGCGAAAGGATTCTATATAAATAGAGCATTGCAGCAAAATCTGTCGGGCGCTTGAGGAACGGCACAAGACTGATAGAAACTGTTGCGTCACATCAAGCGGAAGAACTCCAGAAAGCGAAAGTTCTTCGGGACTACCACCCCTTTGCCGAATAACACAACATTTTTAACTATAGCAAGTGCGGTGTAATACATAGAGACGTCATTCATATAGATGTAGAAGACTGACATACGTCAAAAAGTAAATGAAGCCAATGAATAGCGCATTCGAAAAGACGGTTACATTTATTTTGACCTCAAATTACTTAGTGCTGGATATTACAGCACGATTCAGCCCCCTGAAAGTGACACCATATGTTCCTAACACAACGCACTGTTCTCGAATGAATAACTTTTTCCTGCCAATACAAGTAAAATTTAAAATCACTTGCACAAAAAAGAATGTAATAGACATTCCAGTAAAAACCACTTTGTTTTAACGGGGAACAAATCGACGCTTTCCATCGACACTGGGTGTCGCATGAGAGATATAATGAGCAGTATCTGCTTCGGTTGACTCCAGCTACACACTACGAAAACTAAATTGCAAATAACTACCGAAAGGCCGGCCGGAGTGGCCGAGCGGTTCTAGGCGCTACAGTCTGGAACCGCGCGACCGCTACGGTCGCAGGTTCGAATCCTGCCTCGGGCATGGATGTGTGTGATGTCCTTAGGTTAGTTAGGTTTAAGTAGTTCTAAGTTCTAGGGGACTGATGACCACAGCAGTTAAGTCCCATAGTGCTCACAGCCATTTGAACCATTTTAACTACCGAAAAATCAGAGAAAATGCGTCTTAGGATTGACACCTAGTTTATTACGTGCTAACAGGCATGATTCATCTAGAGTTATTGTCCTGAAATTTGTTATCGTTGATTTTTTGAAAGCCAAATACTCAGCTATATTTTGCAGAGATTTTTAACGATTGCTTCTCTTATGAATGCAATAAACTCAATTACTAACAGTGGTGACTGTCTGACGTTTCTGAATTTAGTACTATTGCTTTCTTAAATGCATTAAATTTTGAAAAAATCATTATTCTAGTGTTTTTACTTGTAAAGGGTTCTTGTAATAAAGTAATATTAAAATTTTATGTTTATTTAATAACATAGGATATTGCTTAAAAGCAGTCTTTCAGTGTCTAAAATACTGTTTTATTTGTATGTTAAGGAATGTACATGTACACGTTTCATATCAGTGAACTGACAAACCCTGTATGAAAATCATCCCTCATTCGTGATGCAACTTAAAAAGGACAAGTGCCATCCGGCAGCTCACACTTCTTTTGTAACCAGTGGTATATGTGACATCTGGTGACAAAATACTGAGCTAAAAACTCAGGGGCTGCGAACTGTGGGTAGCCAATGCAGCCATTATGAGCGATGCTGACAATTAACATTCATCGGGATGCACTGAGAACAAAATTGTCCACTGAAGGGTTAAAAGGTCATACACTATTTCAGTCGTTTCCATGCGCAAAATGTGTGATTTTTGCGGAATCATAGGAAACACTTCGCTTTATCGTGGCCCATATTAGGCGTGCCTCGCTAAACGTCATATTTTGGGGATGTGAGAGCTGGACCCTTCCTCACATCACCACTAATTTTGGGACTGAGAGGTACATAACTGAGCGAGTAATCAATTACGTGGTAACATTATGCGTAGTTTTGTAGACTCTCTTTTTTCTATCGTCTACCTTTTGTGCAAGGTATGCTGTTTTCATGATTTGGCAAATTTGTGCTATTTAACTTTGTGGTCGTATGGCGTTCCTGTCGCCACTGTCATCAGTTAACAGACGGAAGACTAACCGAGTGTGCTGTTTGTTAGTGCATCGTGTGAATTTTGTTCTGTGTGTATTCGCAATTGAACCGTTCTTGAATCGTATGTTCTGAGGCACACACTGAGAACCACCGTAGCATTTCGGAAATGAATGTGAGGAACCGTGTAAAAATCACACTCACGCTGGTGGTATAGCAAACCAGCGGTCGTTAATTCACCGAGTGAGTTACGGAGGGACTTCAGAAAGAAATCGACACATGTCCCACGCCAAGACCATTGTGCTGTAAGAGTGGCGCAATGTCAGAAGAGAGTGTTCAGTATGGTGGCGGTTGAGGTTCAATGAGAATACAGCCTAGGTCAACTATGTACAACAGTTGTAGAGTTGTAAAACCACCGTTGGCTGCCTCAGTAAGCGTAGACTACGGTAGTTTTCCTAGTATCCTTGGTCAGTTACGACCGTAACTGCGTTACCTGTTCGTTAGGTGTGTTGTACACCTATAGGGCTGTACGTCATATTTATCCCTTTGTTTACACATGCGATCAGTGTCTTGGTAGAGTCCCTTAGAAAAAATTGCTGTGAGCACTATGGGACTTAACAACTGAGGTCATCAGTCCCCTAGAACTTAGAACTACTTAAACCTAACCAACCTAAGGACATCACACACATCCATGCCCGAGGCAGGATTCGAACCTGCGACCGTAGCGGTCGCGCGGTTCCAGACTGAAGCGCCTAGAACCACTCGGCCACTCCGGCCGACAGTCCCTTAGAAACCTGAAGTGATGAACTGTCTAGAAACTGAGTGAAGATATCTAAAGCGCCGCATAACCTACCGAACATCTTTGTTCTACATAATTATCGTCCTGTCTGTTGCTTAAAAATAAATAGTATTTATAGCAAAATAGAAATGTTTCGTTGAGGTTTTATTTGAAAACTGTTGATTTATAACGTGAAGCAGAGGGAAGTCGTATCAAAAATGAAAGAAATCAGTACAGATTTATCATAAAGTGTTAGGAATCGCTATTTCCTCAGAAAAAGAGAAATTAAAAAAAGAAAAAATCAGAAAACATCACCTCATTACTTCATAAACATGTTTCTGTTATTCATAAACAACTTTTTCACTTACCAATAACAACACGAAACGCTAGCCCTATATCATGATGAATTATGTTTTATTGAGTACAAAATAACAATAACTACATAAATTTTTTGAGTTTGTGTACGTAAACAATACTTGCAACAAAAGTAACTGCCTCGGTTAGATGAAAGCGCAGAAGTTACATTATCAAATAATTTTGTTATTTATAAAATGCAATTTATATCGGGTAAGAATATAACACAATAAAAATAAACAAAAAGAAAACATTGGTTACCAGTTTCTCTTTTACACATTCATTTATCTTTCATTCCCTAGGAGTGTTACCAATACTACCGGTAATACTACCATTTACTACGTCATTGTGTGCTGTATCGAAACTACCGAATCGTAGATTTGGTAGATCGCAGCTTGCTGTATCCTGCTACTATAATCCGATCCACAAATGATGGCGGTTCGCGTATGTCGAGGAGCGGACAGGGATTGCATTGCTGACGATTTCAAGCGACAATTGTGGTACGCACATGTGTATGATTTCCGCTTGAAGACAGTGTATATTCTGCAGATTATGTCTCCCGCTTACTTATGCACAATTCGTCACCACGACAGTCAGCGATGACAAATCGCAACAAATTAAATCGAAATTCACTAAACAACTCGCTACGACCACGTTTATTGCTCGCATTAGCTACGGCATTCACAGCAGAGGCTCAGAACATACTGAACGCTCATTGGCTGTCGGAGCATACGTGACGTAGCTGAGCAGAACAATCCTAAACTCGATCGCCATCGTTCGTGACTCCAGTCATAATGCGTGTGAGTGTGTGTGCGCCGAGTGTGGTGAAGACGCGCGTGTCAGTGTCAATCGATCGCCAACTGTATTAGCATGGGCTGGCCGCTGGAGGCAGCCTGTAGAAGTCGTGCGCGCGGCGCGGTCTCTGCCGCGCCGTCTGCTGGCGACTCGCGCATGTAATTACATGCGCGGAGCAGCGCTGACTGATGCTCTCTGTGTTCATCCAGTTGTACCGTTGCCACCAGTTGTTCTGTGTCTCGTAAAGTGGGGATTCTCGAGAGGCCAATTTGTGTTATTATTCAGAGGTTTATGACCAAAGCCATATTTGTATTACTTGGCTCGGTTTCGTGTACTACTTGGTTACTACACAGTTGGCGACGAGTTTGGAACGGTTTTCGCGTGTACAGTCTTTAACTGTGGTTTCATCAAGTTAGTCATTATGAGTGCCGTGCCGCAGGCCCTGATTGAACAGCTTACTTCAGCAGTGACCACACTGTTGGCTTCATTAACAGACTGGGTTCGCTTCCACCGGTCCATCCACCCACTTTCCCTCCGTATGGTGATTCAGCCGAGGATTTGAAAACTTACGAAAAAGACTCAGACAGAATTTTTTGACTGTTGATGTGGCAGACTCGAATTTGTGTAGAGCCTTCTTCCACTTTGGATTCCACCTTAAATGTACCAATTACTCTGCCAGATTGCTCCTTTACAAGAACTGGAACCTCTTACTTTTGATCACATGTGCAGTTTATTGTCTAACTACCATCGCAAACTAACGAGTGTCATAGCGGTGAGAGTTGAATTTTTCCAATGCTGCAAGAAACCAAACCAGTCATACAGGGCCTGGGCAGCCGAACTTCACATCCTTAGACTTAAGCATCAATTCGTTACTGGTACCCATAATGACTCTTTTGCAGACTCTGTGGTGCGTGACGCAATTATCTGCTTAACTCCGGACAAGGAAAAGCGCCAGAAGGCTTTACTTTGTGATAACCCCCCAGCTGGCAGAGTCTTGCGAATAGCACAGTCTTTTGAAGTTTCTCGGGCAGCGGGTGACCAAATTGCAGCGTGGGGAGATGTGGCGGTAGAGTCAGAAGACGTACCCACTAGGAGAAAACGTAGCTTGTACGAGCAGGTGGCAGTGGCGGCGGTAAACACGCGGGCCCAGCGCCGAGCAGACCAAGGGCGGCCCAAACAGCCGCGACCGTCATAGCGCAAACGACAGTGTTCTCTGTTTCCGTCTTGTCCTTTCTGTTTCGTCAAACACGAACGTTCGGAGTGCCCTAAGAGCTAGGCTACGTGTAATTCTTGCCAGAAGAAAGGCCACATCGCCTCCGTGTTATTCGCTGAAAGCTGCCCAGGATATGGAAATGGACATAAATAGTGTGACTCCATTGCTTATAGGCTTCTCCAGAATTGTTTATCGAGTTAAATGTTTTTCTACAAGTGCTCTAGCTACAGGTCGACAAAGGTGTTGCAGCGACGTTATTGAATTCTCAGACATTGTGAGTTTAGGTTCGCCACCATTAACATTGGTCACGTAGAAACTGGCCTTTTATAACAAAAAGAACATTGCGCTGTTGGGAGAATTCACAGCATCTGCCTCTTACAAGGCAGTAGTTCGTTCCATTATACTTTTGGTGGTTGCTAACGCCGATGCTGAGAGTTTGCATTTCAGATATTTGGATTTTCTATCACCGACGCAGTTCACCTTGTGTCCGGCCTAATCTCAATTGGAAGTACTGTGTGAGGAGTTTTGGAACTTGTTTTCGGAAGGAATACGGGGTGCTATGAATTTTTCTGGTCATATTTCTTTGAAATCCACGGCTAGACCACTTTTTTTTTTCGTGTTTGTCCTACTTCTGTCTCCAAGAAACATCAAATGAACGCAGATTTCAACAGACTTCAATTTCTAGAGGTGGTGCAACCTCTTGTGGTCCTCTCCGCTGGTTGTAGCTTGGAACCCATCGGGGAAACTTCACCTCTGTGGCGACTTCAGTACTGCTGTCAACGCACAGTTGACCGTGGATGCGTATCCTCACCCACACCAGGAGGAACTGTTGGCGAAAATAAGGGGTGGCCAGTACTTTTCTAAAATTGATTTGTCTGAAGCTTATCTGCAGGTTGCTGTGGACGAAGAGCCTCGGCGAGTTCTGGTTTTGAATACTCCATTTGGTTTCTACCAATATTTACGCCACTGCTGTTTTCCAACGACTTTTAGAGAAATTAACTATTTCTCTCCCGGGTTACGTTAATTATCTGAATGATATTGTTGTTATGGGCTCCTCCACGGCCGATCACTTGAAAAGTTTGTCACTTTGTTTTCTGTCTTACAGTCCGCAGGCTTATGGTGTAACCACGTTAAATATCAACTTTTTTATTCTTCTATTGTTTGTTTGGCTTTCGAGATCTCGTGGTATGGGGTTCGCCCTCTGCCAGACCACATCCCCGCTGCTACGTCTATGGCTCGCATCTCGTCCACGAAGGAGCTTAAGGCGTTCCTAGCGAAGATAGCCTACTGCCATAAATTCCTGCTGGAGGCTGCCATATTGGCCTACCCTTTTCATGCCTTGTTACGCAAGAATGTACATTATTGCTGGAGCCTGGTTTGTGAACATGCTTTACAAATTTTGAAATCCAAACTACTCTTGGCCTCTTGTTTACCTACGTTCTCTCGTGACCACCACGTAGTTTTGGCAACTGACGCCTCATACTACGGCCTCGGCGCAGTCCTAGCACACCGAGATGCCGACGGTGCTGAACAATGTGTTGCTTTCGTCTCTAAATCTCTCATTTCAGCCCAACAGCGTTACTCTCAGGTGGAAAAAGGGGCTCTTCCCGAAGTTTATGCGCTCCAAAAATTTCGTGTTTTTTGTATTGCTCCAAGTTTCATCTTATTACTGCCCATAAACCCTTGGTTTCCTTTTCTATCCAGCACATTTTCTTGCCTGACAGTGGAGCAAACCGCCTACAAAGCTGGTCGCTGTTTCTGTCTCACTACAATTACGAAATCTATTTTCGACCTACATCTCAGCATGCCTATGTGGATGCGTAGTGCTGCATTCATGTGGGTCCTGATCCAGACTGCGATCATGAAGAATTGCTTTGCTTCCACGTTGATACTGAAATGCAGGCCGCGCTCGGGGGTTTCCCAATTACGACCTCACTCATAGCTGCCGCCCGCCCGGATCCCCAACTCGTGTAGACAAAAATCTTAACTGGACACGGTTTCACCGTTAAATTCTGGAGATACATAGAAAATTTTTCGCTTATGCGTACTGAAATGGTGTCAACAATTTCACCGAGGGAGCACACACGTAGATGATGCTGACTGGGAAGACCAAATCTTGCACCATGCGATTTTCATGTTTTCTGCATGCTGGGGAAAGAGATTTAACCAACGATGTCGACGTTCACACTGCGGTTTTCGAATGGGCTCGTGACCGAGGAGCGGATATCTATCGTCGAGGAACTGAACGATTAATGCATATTTTTTAAAATCTTTAATAATTTTTAGGTATGTTAGTTATTTTAAAATGAAGACTTTAGCAAAGTTATCTCTTAAATGTTTACTAGTTTTCGAGATAAAATCCGGTAAATTTTGCGTAATTTTCCGAAGGCGACAATTTGCCTGCCGCGTAAATCTAGAATCTGATGTTGGATTTCAGTGAACTATGATTCATTTAGAAGGTCTGTTCTAGATGAATTTATATAATAAGAACATAAAAATAATTTCTATGTTTTTTTAAAAACCTTTTATTCAAATATTAAGCAAAAACACAATTTTATAAACATTAAACCTACATTGAGTTGAACCTCTTTTTACTCCATATTGATTTCACTTCTGATATTTGTTGACCACCTTGCGTGAAACGCAGAAAAAGATAATTAAATAATAAATATTATGCTTGCGTTGTAATTAGGCTGAGAAGGGCTATCGTGAACATAAACAGCAGTCGACTGACACGGCCTCGTTATGATTCATGATGCTGTTTCTATTTACTTTTTATTTTTTCTACAGTTCCCTTTGAAGATACCGTAAAAGTTTACTGATATTGTTTTTAAATCAAATTTTGAACAATAAGGCATAACTTTTATTCCATTTGAAGTGGCGTTTTTCAGAAAAAAATGGAAAATGATGAAAATTAACATTAAGTTCTAAAAATACCGCATGAATACCATCTCAACGTATACAATATTACCTACATTTTGAATTTTATTTGAGAATTTTACTTCGAATAGTTTCTGAGCTACCAGTCTCAGAATCGCGTGATTTTATTAAACCACAGTAAGTCTAAAACGGCCGCTCACGCTGCTGAACCGTAAGAATTAGCGGACTCAGACACTCCCAGCAGTCTAAGGAACGAATCAGTGAAGTTCATTGTGTTTTGCGTTGTGAATAATGAAGTCTTTTAAAAGATAGTAAGCAACGATACGTGCCACGTCGCTCGGAAGTTTCTTTGATATCACAGAACAGGAAATTGCCATTTCCAGGCAGAGTATTCGCGTTTGATGAAAAGCGTTATCTTCGTAACTGTGTATATTGAGCTAACATTCGAAACCAGAGCTTCGTCGTAAAACAAAGTGGTGATCGAACTGCTAGCCGCACAATAAAGTTTTGCTCTCTTTTGGCCAAGGCGTATTCTTTGCTCTGCCTCGTGTTTTCGCTTGCGAGTTTGTATTCCCGCGTCGATATACTGTGGGGCACTCCTGTGTTTACATTTAGTTTATACAGTGCAGCAGAGGAATTAGACTGTTACACACACACACACACACACACACACAACACCCGTACCTTCTCCGAAAACGCATTAATTGTGTTTGACTACGTGTTGTCAAACACTTCTGTTCTGGTTGGTACTGAACATGGATTTATTCCCTAATGTTACACAAGGATTTGACAGCTGAGTAGGTAAATGGAATACCAGTAATCCTAGTATTTTAAATCATTTTAGATTACGTGAAATAAAAATTGTTGCCTGTCCACGAGGTCAGCCATTTTAGTGGATCACTTGATTACTTTGTTCATTACTTGATCATTATTTGAACTGATATATGCAGTTCGTTCATATTTGCTATGTTGTAGTCTGAGAGCATCAGTGAGTCTATTTCTTTTCACCATGAAGTTTATTTCAGGGCTTTCCAGTAGCAGGAGTCTCAATGAAAAGTTCACTCCGAGAATGTTTTGACGCTTCCATCGGCCAAGAAATATTTATGGAGTATTGATAATGCTTAGACAGTCGAAAACGGTACAGCCACTAAAACATTCTGTAAATATTGACTGAAAAAACTTGGAATGCGTAAACTGCTTTGAATGCCCTAGGTTCGTTCACTATAGTAATATTTAGAAGAAATGGAATTTACTATCAATACTCTGTTTTATGAAACAAAAGTTTGTAAGTAAAAACAAATTGTCGGAAAATATTTGGAACCGCGGGACTGCTACGGTCGCAGGTTCGAATCCTGCCTCGGGCATGGGTGTGTGTGATGTCCTTAGGTTAGTTAGGTTTAAGTAGTTCTAAGTTCTAGGGGACTTATGACCTAATATGTTGAGTCCCATAGTGCTCAGAGCCATTTGAACCATTTTTGAATCGGAAAATATTTCATAGGATGCTATGAACAATATCAACTCACGTTAACATAAGCTTCATTAAATACATCGCTTACAGTTAATTAGAACCAAGATCGCCTTTGTCATTAGCCATGGTACCAAACATTCAGCACATTTTTCTCTCAGTACAGATATCAGCTATTTTCTGTTCTACTACATTCGCTATTAAGCGAGTGAAAAGTATCTGTGTATGTGTCTCTGTGCGCATGGTAACCTCTCGTACCTAATTCTCATTGTTTCTACGCCAGATATATGATCGTGGCAGCAGAACAGTTTCTCAGTTTTTCTCAAATACCGGTTCGTTAAGTTTTTGAGAATTCGAAGCCGTGTGCGAGCAAGCAGAACAAGTATGTTAACTCAAATCTCGGAGCCTGGTCATGAGTCCCAGTTCAGGACAGTTTTAATCTGACAGAAAGTTTCAAATTAAGGCACTCTCGGCTTCGGAGAGAAAATCGTTCTGTATAACCAGGTCGTGCGAAGTTTTTAGTTGATGAAGTCTTCAGTCTGAAGAATGATTTTGTCCAGATATTCACACTAGTTTAACTCGTGCAGTCCCTTCATCTCTGCATTAATAATGAATTCTGAATCAATCTGAACCTGCTTAGTACACTGAAGGGGGAAAAATAATTAGAACACCTTGAAAACCGATGTCGGTTTTATCCGAATGTATAACGTATCACGTGGGGGATGATAGATGTACTAATAATTGTTTCGACGTCATCTGGCAGAAGATAGTGTACAGGGATAGCTATTAGAGCGCAATTTGCGTGTATCCTTTAAAGGGTAGTGTCCATTGCTTTAAGGTTCAGCATGGGTAGATGGATAGAGAAAGCAAGCTCCACACTACGAAGTCGTGGTTACTACAACCAACTTAGCGAGTTTGAGAGGAGTCAATCAGATTGTGGCTTTTTGAGTGGCGGTATGGGCGTTTCATGAATTACTACACAAGTTGGACGTGCAACGTCAGCGTTTGTGGCAACAACCGACACGGGAGCATTCTGGGAGTCGATGTTCAGGACGTCTAGGGAGCACAGACGACAGCCAAGACCGTGGTATTGTGAGGGAAGCGGTGGCAGACAGTGTCGTTGCCATAGCAGAGATAAGAGCAAATGTGACCCCACAACTGTCAACACGAACTTTTGCTAACCGGTTTCTAGCAGTGGAGCTACAGGTACGCTCAACTGCAGCGCGTCCTCAACTCACGCCACAGCATCGATGTGCACGACTCCACTGGTACTGTCTAAGGATCACCTCGCCGTGGTATTCAGTGATGAAAAGAAATTCTGCCTGCATACAGATAATGGTCGTTCACGCAAACAATGTAGACCTAGTGAGCGCTGTCCCTAACTGTGTATTCACTTGAGACATACTATTCCCACGCTAGACCTTAGGTCAGCGGTGTGATAATCTACAGCTCTCATTCGCCCATGGTACACTCCTGGAAATGGAAAAAAGAACACATTGACACCGGTGTGTCAGACCCACCATACCTGCTCCGGACACTGCGAGAGGGCTGTACAAGCAATGATCACACGCACGGCACAGCGGACACACCAGGAACCGCGGTGTTCGCCGTCGAATGGCGCTAGCTGCGCAGCATTTGTGCACCGCCGTCGTCAGTGTCAGCCAGTTTGCCGTGGCATACGGAGCTCCATCGCAGTCTTTAACACTGGTAGCATGCCACGACAGCGTGGACGTGAACCGTATGTGCAGTTGACGGACTTTGAGCGAGGGCATATAGTGGGCATGCGGGAGGCCGGGTGGACGTACCGCCGAATTGCTCAACACGTGGGGCGTGAGGTCTCCACAGTACATCGATGTTGTCGCCAGTGGTCGGCGGAAGGTGCACGTGCCCGTCGACCTGGGACCGGACCGCAGCGACGCACGGATGCACGCCACGACCGTAGGATCCTACGCAGTGCCGTAGGGGACCGCACCGCCACTTCCCAGCAAATTAGGGACACTGTTGCTCCTGGGGTATCGGCGAGGACCATTCGCAACCGTCTCCATGAAGCTGGGCTACGGTCCCGCACACCGTTAGGCCGTCTTCCGCTCACGCCCCAACATCGTGCAGCCCGCCTCCAGTGGTGTCGCGACAGGCGTGAATGGAGGGACGAATGGAGACGTGTCGTCTTCAGCGATGAGAGTCGCTTCTGCCTTGGTGCCAATGATGGTCGTATGCGTGTTTGGCGCCGTGCAGGTGAGCGCCACAATCAGGACTGCATACGACCGAGGCACACAGGGCCAACACCCGGCATCATGGTGTGGGGAGCGATCTCCTACACTGGCCGTACACCACTGGTGATCGTCGAGGGGTCACTGAATAGTGCACGGTACATCCAAACCGTCATCGAACCCATCGTTCTACCATTCCAAGACCGGCAAGGGAACTTGCTGTTCCAACAGGACAATGCACGTCCGCATGTATCCCGTGCCACCCAACGTGCTCTAGAAGGTGTAAGTCAACTACCCTGGCCAGCAAGATCTCCGGATCTGTCCCCCATTGAGCATGTTTGGGACTGGATGAAGCGTCGTCTCACGCGGTCTGCACGTCCAGCACGAACGCTGGTCCAACTGAGGCGCCAGGTGGAAATGGCATGGCAAGCCGTTCCACAGGACTACATCCAGCATCTCTACGATCGTCTCCATGGGAGAATAGCAGCCTGCATTGCTGCGAAAGGTGGATATACACTGTACTAGTGCCGACATTGTGCATGCTCTGTTGCCTGTGTCTATGTGCCTGTGGTTCTGTCAGTGTGATCATGTGATGTATCTGACCCCAGGAATGTGTCAATAAAGTTTCCCCTTCCTGGGACAATGAATTCGCGGTGTTCTTATTTCAATTTCCAGGAGTGTATTTGTGGAGAGAACGCAGACCAGTGCTCGACACGTCAGAATATTATTCCACTAGTTCATCGGCCATCCTTGTAACAGGAAGGTGATGTGCTCTTCCATCAGGATAACGTTCGCCTACAGACTGTCTGCGAAACTGGCCAGTACGATCATCGTGCTTGTCTCCAATCGAGCACCTGTGGGATATGATAGGACGACAAGTGACTAGCACAACTCTCCACCCATAGCTCTTACAGAGCTACGAGAACGGATCGAGCAGATGTGGAGTAACCTCTCCCAAGACAGACGTCTTCACCTTTATGATCGACAGTATGCCAGAGATAGTGCTTGCATTGCCACCTGTATACGGGAGAGCCGGGCAAAGCGACCAGGCTAAGGTACTCCGATTTTTAAGCTGAGCAGCAATAACAGGATATGCATAGAAATCAGTGATTATAATCTACAACTATTGAAGTGTAATACAGAGCAGTTTAATCACCTTAGTACTAAATTAAGTACTTTAAACAATTCAATTTTTACAAAGAGGTAAAACTGCCACTTTGCCCGACGTGAATAAGCATAGTGGCGAACCGCGTGACTGCTACGGTCGCAGGTTCGAATCCTGCCTCGGGCATGGATGTGTGTGATGTCCTTAGGTTAGTTAGGTTTAAGTAGTTCTAAGTTCTAGGGGACTGATGACCACAGATGTTAAGTCCCATAGTGCTCAGAGCCATTTGAACCATTTTTTGAGCATAGTGGCCACTTTCCTTTAAACTCGAAAATAAAGGATAAAATCTGTTTTAACAAAGAAATTAGCATATTTCATTGAGAAACGTGATTCGAATTACACGTTTCACAAACAAAATTCAAACTGTGTTCCTGAGCTCCAGTACAGAGTTCGTGTTTCCAGAGGGAGCACAGTTGGTACTTAATCTACTGCTCTTCTGAACTTGAATTTGAAATTTTTTCTTCGCAGTACATGCGCTCTATGTATTCATCTTAAGGAGCTCGTCTAGGGTTGGGTGTCCCTCTTCGCAATTTTCTTTTTACTTTGTTCCTTTTCTTTGGCTGCTGTTTTGTTTTCACTTTTCCTTCGTCTTACTTTCTTTTTCTTCCATTTCTTTATTTGCCACTTTTACGTCACTGTTATAAGTATCGCCGCTGGGTCCTTCTTTCCGACACTGCTTTTACGTTTTTCCGTCTACACAAGTGGCCAGAATTTACCATCGAGATGGCCACTTTGCACGCATTGATACCTTTACACAAAGGCTGTATACCCTCTAATAGCATGACCGAACCTTCTATGGAATAGAACTATGCCACTTTCAACTCAGTTACAATAAAAAGACGTTAATGACATGCCATCTCAATTATGGGTACACAAAGTGACTGCTTTCCTTTCATCAGGATAACTAAAATTCACAAAAATTATTATAACTCCGATGAGTGGCAGAGTAGAAAGTTTAGTCTTCATGGGGTGACTGGATCCTCCAGAGAGATTAAGTTGAGGCAGTGACGAAACATGCGGTATGTCTTTTTACATCACAGCACTGACACATGTTTGGCAACGTATACTATTCGATGACGCGTGTTATCTAGATACAGATTTCAAACATATATTCTGGAGAATCTCTTTCTCCTTCGGCATTCGAAGCCTCAGGCAGTAGCGGGCGCAAAAGCACAGCTAAGGGCGCACGGATCGTGTAACACGGGGATCGCTTTTTACTGTGGGGTAGAGATGGTCTCATTTACATTCAGCAGTTTTCAGTGTCGTTTCGGAAGGCTGACAGACTGTAGGTGTGATTATTTAGAGAAGCTTTGTATGTGGTGGTAAACGTTGACACAGCAACGAATTCAGAATGGTTTCTATATTACATTGAAAAAGTCGTATTCTAAGGACGCCGCGAAGAGGAGTCTGTGGAATGTGGAAGTGAGTAAAAGATGTTAATTTTATTCAAGTGAAATTTCAATAAATTATTTTATATTATGAAGTAATATTTTATTACTGTGCTTATATTGATTACTAAATAACATAAAACATTAAATTTAAGAATTTCTGTGTAGATAATCTTTAATGTAGAAGAAGGATTTTCCCAACATAAGTGCCGTTAATTCAACTTTAAATTCCACGAAATTACACACAAGCTTGAAAGGTCTCTGTTGGATTCCTTTCATGTTAATATCTGAAATCTGTCGTCATTTACGGCATAAATTCCTCTTCTAAATTTACTGTGGTGTTTCTGAGTATCTGGGAGGAGACTGAGCAGTGGAACGTGTTACTTTTACACATAAACAAGAACGATCTGTCACACTACTAAAAAAAAAAAAAAAAGGTTCAAATGGCTCTGAGCACTATGGGACTCAACATCTTAGGTCGTAAGTCCCCTAGAACTTAGAACTACTTAAACCTAACTAACCTAAGGACATCACACACACCCATGCCCGAGGCAGGATTCGAACCTGTGACCGTAGCAGCCTCGCGGTTCCGGACTGCAGTGCTAGAACCGCACGGCCACCGCGGCCGGCACACTACTACACTTTAAAACACAGTTTATATGTAATTCATGTCACACAGTCTCATACGGAACCTACATCCGCTTTCTTTTATATACTGTATATGATAAGATACTGTCATCCCCTTTCCCTTCTGTGTGAGAGGATGAATGAGCAAATGTATTTCTAGTTGCATGCTTGAGGGTAGCAGACAAGCCTGTCTGCTAGAGAACAGTAGGACCAACGTCAGAACAGGTAGCTACGCTTTCTAAAAGCAGAGAGGTTTCTATTCTTAGTATGGTCCTGTCCGTCCCTTGTCATGTTGGTATAGGAAGCTGCCTCTCTGGTCACTTCCGTTTGTATTTGTGAGGCACCCCTCAGGAAGGGACCACGGCAGTCGGTCCACGGCGAGCGTCTGAAGTGGTAAGATTTCCGGCTAAGCGCGTGTCAGCTAAGTCCGTAGGACAATGGATTTCTTAAGTTCAGCCTAACTGAAAATTTAATCACCTTTATTTCAGGTTTAGCTCTAACATATGTAATGTTATCTTAAACTGCAACGCAGTGTATTTCGAGTGTGAAGTTCAGAATATTCCGGTAGTTGCTTTGTCACTACTTTGTGAGTAAAGAGGAACCACGTGTTGATCAGTAATTCTAAGATCATCAATCTTAAATGCGAATGTGCGTGAGATTATAACGTCTCGTCTTGACAATATTTTTCAATATAGCAACTTTTCTTTATGTTCAACCCACGTGGGGTGTACTTTGTGAGACCAGTACCACGTGCTTATACAATTGTTTGGCCCATCAGGTTAATAGTAAGACGATAGTAACCAGTTCGAGGTTTTTCTTTTGTAAATTGCTTTTCGATCTAATTTATTTTAATTATCAAAATTATTGTGGAGTTACACTCTTTGGGTAAACCAAGTTGACCACGTGAAGCATGTGGTGTAATCATCAAAGTAGCCCTCAGCTATTCTTTTCGGGAAGATTTCACAGAGAGTTAGTATGAATTTAGTATACCAGAGTGTGGTAATTACATGACGGACAGGATTGCGCTACGAACGTAACTTCTTTGGGTGAAAATTGAATCGGTTGGTTGTGGTTAATTTCCTCTTGCATATGTTTCAACGTTCTTTGTGTGTTATTTTATGAATGCGGTGTTGTATGTAGTCTCCCAATCTTGGCTCCCTATTTGATGTGTTCCGTAAGATTACAAACTCACATTTTTACAGTCCTAAATAAGGCACCAGCTTAGTTATGACTCAAGTTTAATATGCTCAAATATCAATGATCAGTGTTAAAATAAATTTCCAAGTATAAACTGATTTATTTCTTTTCATTTAAATTCTCTTTTTTATATATAAATCACCGGTTGTCGCATGACGATTAAAAGATTATAATTAATGTTAGTCTGGTTGGAAATTTGGTAGGCTAGACCGGATACCTGGTGAAACAGTTGCTCAGTAATGCAAGATTAACTTCCCCAGACAGCTCACAGCTTTTAAATCGCTTTTATTGTTTATCAGCACCGCTTTCATAGCAAATTAAAGCAACAACTTTACAAGATATATAATAAGCTCTGTCACATTACTGAATCAAAATATATTGGAGCCGTTGTACAGCTTGTTTTTGGTCCATGTGTCATATTCATACTTTTTATTTTTTGAGAAAATAGAGATATTGCTAACGAGGAAGGAAACAAATGGATATACATACTGCAAAGCTATTGTCAAAATGACAGGTTATTATAAGAGATCTCTGAAACACACAGGCTTCTGTTTCCTGAATCAATGTTTGTAAGTTAAATTTCCTCAATAAACGTTTCTTTAAGCCATTAGTAGATGGATAATTCAGAATAAGCAGATTTTATCATTTTTAAATTACCTGTAACAGTAATTATGCGTACTGAAACTGTATGTGAGTTAAGGCGCTTCATTAATTCTTAGGTTTGGGGTTTCCAATGAAGGCTGTAATCTTGCTCTACTTGCAAAAACTAAACATTTTCCTCTTCTTGCAGTTCAATGTTTGCGTACACTATAATTTACGGAGTTCTGTAATAAGCGTGGAATTGCATGCACTTTTTGTGTCGCCTCAATGTCACTGTACACTTGTACCATGGGAACCAAGAAGAGAATGGTGTTTGGTGACTGGTATCCTCTTACTACAACACAACTGCACACACATATATTAACAGGGTTCTTTATTCATAAGAATAAGAAATTAATTATCTTTAAGCCAGTTGTTGTGGTACAAGTGCTTCTGTAATAGTCCACGTTAGCCTCACTGCTGGTGAAGTACATGTGCACTACGTACACTACTCCTGTAGCTAGGTCCTGACTGATTTTGAGGGCCCACAGCGGCGACCTAAATACTGGCGGTCGAGAGGGCGTTGGCGGCGAGTTGTTTGCGAGTCTGTCGTTGGCTTCTCTCCTAATGGGTTCGCTCGCTCCAGCGTCTATTACCGACCTCATTGCAACCTCTTTGCCGATAGAAGTGCGGGCGACAGCTTAGGCCAGCGCCTTGAGTCATCTGTTGGTAAATTCAAATATTTCATCAGTTGTATTTTCAGTAACAAAAGTGGTACTATTGTCTGTTCCTTTAGTTGCATCACGTGCAACAAATAGCATCTTCTGATACTGAAGGTTGGAGGAGGAGATTAGTGTTTAATGTCATGTCGACAATGAGGTCATTAAAGACAGAGTACAAGCTCAGGTTAGGAGAAGACAGGGAAGGAAATCGGCCTTACCCTTTCAAGGCAACCAACCTGGCATTTGCTCGAAGTCATTTAGGGAAATCCAGGAAAACTTCAATCAGGATGGCTGGACGTGGGTTTGAACTGTCGTCTTCACGAATGCTAGTCCAATGTGCTGACCACAGCACCTCCACACTCGGTTTTGATACTGAAAAACCTAAGCCCCTTTTAAATAGCAGAAGCAACAGTGGACCAAAAAATAGAATTTTATGTTACACAGTATCTAATTACTTCGAAATCTGAGGACCTATTGTTATGTATTCGACATAATTTCAAGGTCAGCATATACGTAAGAGATTTATGTAGGTTAGTGCTATACTACACCCCGGTATTGGTTGGTTGGTTGGTTAGTTTTGGGGTTTGATGGGGGCTAAACATCGAGGTCATCAGTCCCCTGTTCCAAACAGACATACTTGTAAAAGGCCTATACAGTAAAAGCGTAACCTCTGCACCCAGAGGGAGGGAACACCAAGGGGTACAGATCTAAAATGAACACCGCAATAGCACAAAATAGAGGACATTGAAAGGGAGCAGAGCAAATAGTTGACTAGAGTAAAACAGACTACAGTGGTTGATGGATCAGGTAAAAGGTCAACCACTCAACTACAAACGAAGAACCTCCAGCTGGAAAGCGTTGATAGAGGGATAGAGGTACCAACACAACTTGTTACCATAAAAGACACTATTTTGGCATCCACGTCACAATTAAAAGTCACTGGAGTAAGTGTAGCCTGAGAAATCATGCGAGAGCGCCCACACTAGAGTGAGTGATAAAATCCAGTTGCACAGATAAAACGTAAAACTGAGTCAGCTATAGAGACAGCGTCACCTAGAATTAAAGGAAGTGCAGCTGGTAAATTAAAGGACTGCCGTAAGGGGGCTAAAAGGGGGCAGTCCATCAGAAGATGGACCAGTGTCAGCCCTGCTGTGGGTCAACCACGTATGTCCAAGTAAGAGACGGCAGGGAACAACTGAGTCCCTACGCGTGCCTCTCAAGGATGAGTTCCATACGGCCGTGGACGACTTGACCATCCGGAGCTTATTTGGCGTGTTCAAGACAGACCATTCAGAGCTCCAGACATCGCGGACCTTGCGATGTAGGGCTGACCGGAGGTCTCTTTCCACGAGACCAAGCTCCAGGGGTGGCGAAGTGGTGGCCTGCTTGGCCAACCGATCGACACGTTCGTTTCCTGGAATGCCGATGCGGCCCGGGGCCCACACAAACGTCTCTGAACGACCACACTCGGCGAGAGCAAAACCAGCATCTTGAGTATCGCACACCAAAGGGCAAAGGGTCCCGAGAAAAACACTGGTCGAGTGCTTGCAATCCACTCAGGGAGTCACTGCATATGGCAAATGACTCCCCAGGGCAGGAGGAAAGGTGAGCGAGTGCACGATAAAGAGCAACCAGCTCCGTAGTGAAAACACTGCTCCCACAAGGCACGGAATGCTGCTCAGCGTAGTCGCCGTGGATGAAAGCAAACCCAGTGCGTCCATCGACCACAGAACCATCGGTGTAGACTACATCTGCATCGCGAAACGAGGCAAGAAGAGCCATGAATTGTTGACGAAGACTGGCAGGTGGAACGGAGGACTTGGAGTCGCAGGACAAATCCAAGCAAAGCAGCAAGTGAGGCAGGGACCAAGGAGGGGTAGAAGAAAAGGGCCAGACGGATGGAGGAAGGGGAAAGGACTTTAGTGACGAGAGAGGGGAACGAACGCGGACCGCGATCGGGAGACCCGACCTAGGCCGCCGTCGTGGGGAAGGGAGTGCAGAAGATGGAAAAAGGAGCCTGCGGTTTGGGTGGTCGGGTGAGACATGGACGCGGGCGATCTATGACGCAAGCAACTGTTGTCAGAGGAATCGTAGGGGAGGGATTCCAGCTTCTACCAGACTAGTGCGGAAGGCACCTGTCGCCAGTCTGACACCACAATGGAGAATCGGGTCGAGGATCTGCAACATTGAAGGTGCAGCTGAGTCGTACACTACGCTCCCGTAGTTGAGACGGGACTGGACTAAGGCCTTATAGAGCTGTAGGAGGGTTGTTCGTGGAGCCCCCCAAACGGTGTGGCTGAGACAGCGAAGGATGTTGAGGTGCCGCCACCACCGTCGTTTAAGCTCTCGAAGATGAGGTGTCCAAGTGAGCTGAGCATCAAACAGCATGCCAAGAAAGCGTTGCGTCTCCTCAATATGAAGGAGTTCATCGGCAAGGTAGAGCTCTGGATGGAGGTGAACCATTCGATGACGACAGAAATGCATCACTCAGGTCTTAGAGGCTGAGAACTGAAAACCATGGTTGGATGCCGAAAAATGTGCCTTACAGATACCTCCCTGCAGCCGCCGTTCAGCGACACTGATGCTTGGGGAACTGTAATAAAGACAAAAGTCATCGGCATATAGAGAGAGAAACAGACCGATGAGCCCACCACAGCCGCAAGACCATTAATCGCCACCAAAAAGAGGTGAACACTGAGAACCGAGCCCTGCAGGACACCATTCTCCTGAATATGAGCAGAGCTAAAATAAGTGCCAACTCTAACCCGAAAGGAGCGATTGGAGAGAAAATTCCGTAGAAATATCTGAAGTGGATCCCGTAAGCCCCATTCGTGCAGAATAGCAAGGATATGATGGCGCCAGGTGGTATCGTACGCCTTCTGAAGATCAAAGAAAACAGCAACTTGATGTTCTCGCCGAGTAAAACCTGTACGAATAGCCGACTCTAGCGAGACTAAATTGTCGATCGCTGAGCGGCCCTGACGGAAGCCCCCCTGTTGCTGGGCCAGGAGGCCCCCAGCTTCGAGGATCCACATGGGTCGCCGACTCACCATCTGTTCCAGGAGTTTGCACATAACATTGGTAAGACTGATAGGGCGATAGCTATCAACCACCAGCGGATCTGCACCAGGTTTCAGCACCAGGATGGTAACGCTATCCTACCAACGAGTTGGGAAAACGCCCTCCATCTAGATGCGGTTAAACAGGATGAGTAATTCACCCTAACGGTGCGCCGACAGATGGCGAAGAAACTGGTTGTGAATTCGGTCTGGAGTTGGAGAGGTATCAGGGCAAGCTGTAAGGGTACTTTGGAACTCCCATTCACTAAACGGGGCGTTGCATCGTTCCCAACGGTGCGTGCGAAACGACAACTGCGTACGCTCAGCCTGCTCCGTAATGGCGCGGAATTCTGCGCTGTAGCCTGCTGTCGCGGAACTACGAGCGAAGTACTCTGCCAGATGTTCGGCGATGGCGATTGGGTCAGTACCACGTGTACCCCGAAGAGAAAGGCAAGGGACAGACGCGTGAGGGCGAAAGCCAAAAATGCGACGAACCCGCGACCACAACTGAGATGGGGAGTTGCGAGAACCTATGGTGGCAACATATCGTTCCCAGCAGTCCTGTTTGCTCCGCCGGATTAACCGCCGAGCCCGGGCCCGCAGACGTTTAAAGGCAACCAGATTCTCTAGGGAAGGATGACGCCGGTGTCGTTACAGGGCCCGCCAGCGGTCCCGGATAGCTTCTGCAGGCTCTGGTGCCCACCAAGGAGCTGACATACGCCTTAGGCAGCAGCAACAATGGCCGTAGTGGCCACTTCCACTGCCAAATAAATGTCACCAGGAAGCAGAGCAATGGCCATAGTAGCTGAGGTGTAGGCTGCCCAATCAGCTTCACGAAGAGATCATCATGGCAGCTGGTCAGGGGGTTGGGACTGAAGAAGAGAAACCAGGATAGGAAAGTGGTTGCTACCACAGAGGTTGTCGTGGACCCTCCGACTGAGGTATGGAAGGCCACCTGAGCTACTAAGAGAGAGGTCAATGGCCGAGTATGTGCCATGAGTCAAGCTAAAATATGTAGGAGCACCAGTGTTAAGGAGGCAAATGTCCTGCTGTGCCAAGAGAGCCTCAACGTTCCTACCCTGGCCCGAGACCTGGCTGGTTCAAATGCCTCTGAGCACTATGCGACTCAACTTCTGAGGTCATCAGTCGCCTAGAACTTAGAACTAATTAAACCTAACTAACCTAAGAACATCACACACATTCATGCCTGAGGCAGGATTCGAACCTGCGACCGTAGTGGTCGCTCGGCTCCAGACTGTAGCGCCGAGAGTTGGGCCCCACCCCATAAAGGGTGGTGGGCATTTAAGTCCCCAAAAAGGAGGAATCGCGGGGGAGCTGGGTGAACAAGGCAGCTAGGTCAGCAAGAGGGACAACCTCATCCAGGCGAAGGTAGAGGGAACAGATGGGAAGCTCCATTCCTGCCCGGATTCTAACAGCCCAGCCTCGAGAGCCATGTGAAGTGGCACTGGGGCACTAGGAACAGTGGTAAGAACATAAACACAGACACCGCCAGACACCCTGTCGTATTTTACGCGGCTCTTATAGTAACCCCGGTAGCCACAGAGGGAGGGGGTCCGCTGAACAGGAAACCAAGTTTCTTGTAGGGCCAGACAAGTAGCAGGGAAGCGGCACAAAAGCTGTTCCAACTCAGCAAGGTGGTGGAAAAAACCATGGCAATTCTATTGAAGGTATCCGACTGTGAAGACATGACAAAACCCGGGGAGGGGGGGGGGGGGGAGGATAAGTCACGCCTTAGAAGCGCTCGCTGCCACCGATTGCGAAGTAGCCTGATCAACTTCCTTAGCAGCTGCGGGTCGAGCAACATCTAGCTCCTGAGTGGACACTAGATGCTCCACATCATCTTCAGGTGCAGTGGTGAACTTTTCTGTCTCTATGTCCTTCTCCTTTTGCTTTTTCTTCTTTTTGGTAGGGTCCCGTTTGTCCTTCGGTTTATCAGGCTGGGTGGGCTTTTCCGACCTAGTCTCATGGACCAAGGAAGACCTGGAAGCCCTCGGGTGGTGGCTTTTTCAGCCACTGGCTGACATCTGGAGGGGCAGTAACCATGGAAGGGAGGGCACCAAGCGATCCCTTCCACGCGAGGGGAGCCGGAGGAGGTGGGCACTTCTCCGATGCAGAGGTGGGACTGAAGTCCCCAAAGAAGGAGGGGTTGTTACTACCGATGTTGAAAATAGGGGAGCAACGGAAGAGGGTGTTCCCGCAACTACCAAGGGGGCAGGAATAGACGGCTGGGCTGGAGGGCCCACAAAAAGCGGCTGAGCTTGGGGGCTCATCGCCAGGGAGGGCGACATCGAAGCTGCTGCAGCATACGTCGATGAAATGTGCACAGGGTGAAGTCGATCGTACTTGCGTTTAGCCTCTGTGTAAGTGAGCCTGTTCAAGGTCTTATACTCCATAATCTTCCGTTCTTTTTGATAAACCACGCAGTCTGACGAGCAAGGTGAATGTTTCTGTCTGCAGTTGACACAAACAGGGGGCAGCGAACATGGGACGTTGGGGTGGGAAGTACGTCCACAATCCCGAGAGGTAGGGTTGGCGTCACATCTCGATGACATATGCCCAAACCTCCAGCAATTAAAGCAGCTCATGGGAGGAGGGACATAAGGCTTAACATCACATCGATATATCATCACCTTGACCTTCTCGGGCAGCGTGTCACCCTCGAAAGCCAAGATGAAGGCGCCAGTGGCGATCCTACTATCTTCAGGTCTCCTGAAGACACGTCGTATAAAGTGGACACCGCGGCGTTCCAGATTTGCATGGAGCTCGTCGTCTGACTGCAACAACAGGGCACGATGAAAAATAAGTCCCTGAATCATACTGAGGCGTAATGGATACTGCAACATCACCGAGCTTGTCACAAGCAAGCAATGCACGTGACTGTGCTGGGGATGCTGTTTGTATGAGGACTGCTCCAGACCTCATTTTAGACATGCCCTCAACTTTTCCAAACTTGTCCTCTAAATTTTCCACAAAAAACTGAGGCTTTGTGGTCAGAAATGAGTCCCCATCTGTTCGGCTGCAAACCAGAAATCGAGGAGAATACGTCTCACCAGGTAATTTAGACCGCCGTTCCTCCCCTGGTGTGGGCAGGGAAGGGAACGATTGGGGGTCATACTTTAAACCATTGAACTTTCCTTTCTTAGAGACTCGCGCTTGTGCACTATTCGTATTTCTTTTCGTGGTGGTCCCTCGAGCAGCTAGGGAAAGGAATGTCCACTCAGACAGAGCCCTGCTTGCCTGGGTAAGCCTAATGTAACCGGGGGGCGGCAGGTTCCCCAGAGGTCACCTGCTAGCAGCTGGTCCATCTCAACAGCCATGCGTCTCCTCGGCGCGCAGCACACCTTGAGATTGAGGTTTTTTTTTTTTTTTATAGAGGTTTGTACCGTCCTCGCGACCCAGGCAGTTAAGCCAAGATCCCAGAATTCTGTACCGTACAACATTACACCGTCGCGCCTTACGGTGGTCGTTCAAGCACGCTCAGAGCTTACGGTATTGAGGACTGGTGGCGCTTCCCAGTCCCCAGCTCAGGGACCCCGGGGTCCCCAAGCCCGTATCCAGCAACTAAGTGCTGAGCCCCCCTGAGGGTCACTCCGGTATTACTCTTGGTGAATTATAGATGGGGTTTTGTTATTGTGTGGTAACACACCAGAAGCAGATTTCTTTGGACAAATAAATAAGAAACATATAGGCAGAGATAATGTCTAAATAGATTTTTATCGGAACTAGGTTCTCCTAAAGTTGGTGGGTGACTTGAAATGTTTTGGTCAGGGGTAAACTGGCTATAAAGCGACAACATTTGATATACTGGAAAACGTTCAGAAGACACGTTACCGCAAAATACGATAAACAAAACTTTTTCATGTACTGAACAGTGGTTTACATTCTAAAATTACGTAGAACTTCGTAACTCTTGACTTGAAGCTCGTTTACGTGACTTATAGGGTAGCAGAACGCAAAAACCAATGAAACAAGGTGGCCCTCATAATAAGCACTAATGTTCATTTGTAATGCAGAAATCACTTCTTTTATGCCGTCTACACGAGCGATTCTCTCGTAGAGTATGCGAATCGCATGTTTGCCTGTAAATCAGCAACCAGCCAACGCACATGCGAATCAGTGACATCAATGGTCAATATATTCAGCCGAGTGTACATTTCTAAGACCCTTAATCTGCTGAAAACTGAGCATGCGCAGAAATAAGAAACAGCGGTGTCATCTGTTAACATCAGAAGTTAATCAACTGTCCCCACGTTAAATAGTGTTCTAATACGGATTTTGTGTCTTCTTAATCATTATCATGTTGTTTACTTCGTTTTCGTGACACGTTGTGATGGTTGCATGACGTCTTAATATTTCTCTATGAGTATTTTTCCACGACAGAGACAAAATATTTGGAAGCTGGAACATATTTAGATTTTAGAATACATTGACAAAAAAAAAATGCCCACACTATGCGAAGATTAGAAAGCAAGCAGACAACAGTTTTAAGTAAAAATGGTTTCAGCAGAAAAGTGTACCTCCACTGAAGGAGAAAAATAGTTCCATATCTGAACGAAGAAACAAAACATGAAGTAAAAAGAGGAACTCTGTACGGTCTTTGTAATTGATATGGTTGACAGTAGGATATAGGGGCTGATGGAGTGGAAGGCTAAGCAACAAATTGAGGATAGAATATAAAATTTAATTTATTACTCAAGAAAATTCATGCAAGGTACTGGTAACTAACTACTGACATATAACTTGTTCAATTTAAATGTACATCAGCTGATTTAACATGAATCATCAACAAGTTATCTAACATCAAACAATCTGCAAATATGAGATTTAAACCTTTCCTAAAATTTTAATGCTTGTAAAATGTTATTACGAATCACAGAAAATTACCAAACTGGTCACTGTATTTAAGCCTTACATAACCTAATGGGCACAATGGCTTACAGGAAATATCACAGACGTATAGCAATATATACCCACTACAACACTGTCTCCCATGACCTTGTGTGCCACAATGATTCACAGAACCAATTCATATAGTTAAATGGTAAATATTACCCACAATGGTGCTTGCGTTATAATCTTACGTAGCACACCTATTTACCAAGACAATGCAATTAATGCCAAGTACAGTCTGGTCCAGAATAACGAGTGCCCTACCACTGCTTAAACTACTCAGAATCAGTAATGAACTGTTTTACAAGGCAAGCACATTCAGTTCAGACAAGTTAACAAGACAGTGCCTCCATTTGAATTTTACCACAGAAATCCAGACGGTGATTCGAAAAGGATTGACAACAAGTTACCGCACTGTTGGTGGTTGGCACTAAACCCCTGGCGTGCGACAGATGTGTGGGCCACAAACCCCGTTGCAACAGGAGCCGTTAACAACAGTACCCACAGAACTCTTTCTAAAACCACACCGTGAAATGAAGTCAAAGGGGTTTCCAAAACAGTTTAACACTTAACAGTAATGAGTACGAGAAAAGGACAAAACACACACACACACACACACACACACACACACACACACACACACACACACACACACACACACACACGGAACTTACAATTAGCCTTGAATGATTCCTAGCTGTGGTTAAGATTGAATTAATTTTAATCCAACAGGTAAACAGTGGTGTCACAGTAGACTTAAACTTTACTTGACTAGCGTGACAATTTAGGCGTCCCTTAACTGACATAAGTTCAGTAACAAACTGAAATGCAATTTAAAGACACTCAAGTAAGGGTATTGTGAAACACTTCATCAACAATTTAAGCAAACACGCCCACATAGGCACTCCAGTTCATACGTAAATCAACCAGGGCACATGTCAGTATTTCGACACGCGACATGGGAACACTCGCTGCTCAGCAGCGCAAGCCAGAGTACGACGGAAAGAAGTCTCGCTGTAACTCCAGCAGATGAAGATGCACCAAACTAACATCTCACCTTTAACAATATCAACCAAATGCCGCTAATAAGGTAATGGCCAGAATAACACCAGCCCGTAGCCACAGCGTGAGGAAGGTTGAACTCGTAAACAGAACGAAAGACAGCGTGTCACTGCAGCACCTCCAGTTCCGCTGCTCGGCCGGCCCCAATGCAACTGCCACACTCACACCACTTGCCGACGCGACTTCCGCGATCTTCCGGCGTCGCTCCGCCCAGGCCCGCTCGTATCTCTCTGCCCGAGACTCCTTTTCGGCTTCCCTCACGGAATCCCAGAGGGCGCATCAACCCGCGCACCGCAAAGCGAATCGAAAGAGATCGAACACACTACACCGGAACAATCAAATCGCAGGAGCACACAGCGCAGTAATCTTGTTTGATGCGTTTGTATGTATTTATTTTCTCGAGCAAATAAATAACGATGTTTAATGACATTCGGACTACACTTTTCCTATTCTTCTAGTTTTCAGCAGTGTGGAGGACTTCTCATACATATTTGTCACGAAAATTTATTGTACATTTGGCTTTGGTTATTAACAAACTGTACTGTCTTTGATAGTTCCTCAATGATGGTACCATATCACAACATTTTATAAGAAAGCAGGTACCTCCAAACTTCATTTTCACAGCAGAAAGTATTCAGTACACACGAAATTTAGCAAAGATGTCAAAACAAATACGATCACTCGTGACAAGGGAGTCTCAGTACAGGAATAATACGCCAGGAGCGCTGCAGTAGACTCACCTGCCACGGGTAGTTGACTGAGACAAGAAATACGTATGTGTAAAAGGGATCTTAGGTGGAAAGCGATCATGTGTTACCTAGACGTTAGACAGCGTACATTATTATACTAATTGCTACTCCGACACATTTCATTGTCATAAAGTAGCAGGTTTAGGAAACTGAGAAACAGTTATGGGTAAAAATACTAGTCCATTTTTAGTTATTGCTATCGTCCAAAGTTGCATCTTCGTTGGTGCCCGTTGACGTCACTGTTATTGTTTATTCCGCAGACACAGTAGATGCGTCACTGAGTGAGGCAACATGGAACTGCTGAGAGGCATGCATCTCGTATATTGTTAAGTGATCTGTAATGCATCAGCTGCACTTCGTTCACTGGCGGCCCTAACTTCAAAAAAATTCTGTAAGTTTACAGACATGCTTTATTCGAAATTAAGCTAATAAAATGTTAATATTCGAAATTTCGTCTGGATTTTTTTTTTGACTACATTACAATAATACTGTTCCTTAAGAGATTTGTTACTTGTTTTTTGAACAAACATGAATCAGGTTATTGTAACTTAAGTCTCCAGCACAGTGAGTGGCGCAGATTGCCGTTTCATAAGTATCCATGACATGTACGACGGAAGTGGAGCTGCAACCGGAGAGTAGAGCAAAGCACCAGGAGTAGCACCAGTCTATGTTTGTACACAGAATATAGTTGAGTTTTTGTTCTGCCAAAATGTGATATCTGTCTACACTGAAGTGCCAAAGAAACTAGTATAGGCATGGGTATGCAAATACGGAGAGATCTGAAGTGGCAGAATATGGCGCTGCGGTCGGCAACGCCTAGTGTCTGACGCAGTTGTTAGATCGGTTACTGTTGCTACAATGACAGGTTAGCAAGATATAAATCAGTTTGAATGTGGTGTTGTGTAATCCTGCCTCGGGCATGGATGTGTGTGATGTCCTTAGGTTAGTTAGGTTTAAGTAGTTCTAAGTTCTAGCGGACTGATGACCACAGATGTTAAGTCCCATAGTGCTCGGAGCCATTTTGTGGTGTTGTAGTCGTCACACGAGCGATGGGACACATTTTCTCCGAGGTAGCGATCAAGTGGGGATTTTCCCACACGCCTATTTCACGAGTGTACCGTGAGTATCAGGAATCCGGTAAAACATCAAATCTCCGACAACGCTACGGCCGGAAAAACATGCTGCAAGAACGGTACCAACGGCGACTGAAGAGAATCGTTCAGCGTGACAGAACTGCAAACCTTCAGCAAATTGCTGCAGATTTCAGTGGTGATCCATCAACAAGTGTCAGCGTGCGAAGCGTTCAACGAAACTTTACTGATATGGGCTTTCGGAACCGGATGCCCACTCGTGTAACCTTGATGACTACCCGACATAAAGCTTTGAGCCTCGCCTGGGCCCGTCAACACAGACATTGGACTGTTGATGACTGGAAACATGTTACCCGGTCGGACGAGTCTCGTTTCAAATTGTATCGAGCGGATGGACGTGTGCGGGTATGGAGACAGCCTCATGAACCCATGGACCCAGCATGTCAGCAGGAGACTGCTCAAGCTGCTGGAGGCTATGTAATGGTGTGGGGCGTGTGAAGTTGTTGTGATATGGAACCCCCGATACGTCTAGATACGACTCTGACGGGGCCTACCGTTGTGGTCGAGCGATTCTAGGCGCTTCATTCCGGAACCGCGCTGCTGCTACGATCGCAGGTTCGAATCCTGCCTTCGGCATGGATATGGTAGCTGTCCGTAGGTTGGTTAGGTTTAAATAGCTCTAAGTCTAGGGGACTGATGACCTCCGATGTTAAGTCCCATAATGCTTAGAGCCATTGGAACCATTGGAACTCTGACGGGTGACACGTACTTAAGCATCCTGTCTGATCACCTGCATCCTTTCACGTCCATTGTGCATTCCGATGGACTTGGGCAATTGTTGCAGGGCAATACGACACCCCACACGTCCAGGATTGCTACAAAGTGGCTCCAGGAACGCTCTTCCGAATTTAAACACTCCCCAGACATGAACATTATCGAGCATATCTGGGAAATTGAGCTTATCTGGGACACCTTGCAACTTGTTGTTCAGAATAGACCTCCGCCCGCTCGTACTCTTACAGATTTATGGACAGTTCTGGAGGATTCATAGTGTCAGTTCCCTCAAGCACTACTTCAGACATTAGTCGAGTCCACGCCACGTCGTGTTGCGGCAGTTCTGCATGCTCGCAAGGGCCTTACACGATATTAGGTAGGTGTACCAGTTTCTTTCGCCCTTCAGCGAATTATTTTACTGTGTTGAATAGTATACACTAAGTTATTCTAAATTTTAGCGTAAGCTTTAGCGCATTTGTGTCCTGTCACCTGATTCAGTTTGTATCTCATGAGCAGTGAATACAGTGATTACATAATCAGTTTAGCTGTAAACGGAAGAGCCAGAAGATTACTCGGCAAAGCCAAATGGTTACTCGACCGTTGCGTGAACTGTCTTGGTCAAGTGACGTGGTTCAGTCACGTTTTTATTCAAAGTAGCATGCGTTGTTATCTCGTAGTGTGAACGTGAAAATTAATGTGGAAAATACCTATGCAGGAAGGTGTGACAACTAGTTGTTTACGTCTTTAGTTCTACTGACAATGGTAACGAGAAATGTGTGGTAGTGCCAA
Organism: Schistocerca americana; assembly: GCF_021461395.2. Lineage (NCBI taxonomy): Eukaryota > Metazoa > Arthropoda > Insecta > Orthoptera > Acrididae > Schistocerca > Schistocerca americana. The sequence goes on along the minus strand of NC_060130.1, from coordinate 650,285,888 downwards.
TGGAGAAGGCAGCGGAAGGTGCTAGAAAATGTTAGTTGCAGAAGTAAATGGTGTGCAATTTACAGAATAATGGAGATGTTGCCGAATGGATCAGGATTCAAATATGTCCCCCAAAGCAGAATAAATAAAAGGCACAAAGTAAATATTTCACTGAAGATGCAGATAAATCTGTTATTAGACGGCAGTGTACGCAATATTATGAACGAAATAAAGAAATACCATGTTTGTAAAAACTTCATAGACTTTGTCGTGCAGAAATTGAATTACAAGCTATTAAAGAAACTCTGAGAGAAAATGTTTCATGTATAGGATTTGATTTTAAAAGGTTTAAGACTGAACGAGTCATTGTGTGTGGACGGAAAAACGCATTTGCAAAAATAATATACTGCACTACACTTTTTACAAACAATGGAGCATCGGAATTAAAGCCACTGGTAGTTTTCTTAGCCAAACGGTGGATGCATACGCACTAAATTGTGAGTAAATGTTGCTAAGTGACAGTGAGCGAAGAGCATTATCAAACAACAGTGCCTGTCAATGTTTCAGTGTTGTGAATGCACACAAAACCTTTCTTCTTTATTTTGTAAGAAAATTGTTCTCATATTACATCAGCCCATTCCAGCTAGACCTACATTCCATAGAATTCGTCTGGAATCTTGCTAAGAATAAGATCCATAGTCGTAGTACGTCAAGCATCTCGCTCTCTGAGCGAAAGAATAACGGCTGATGCTCTTGCTTCTAATAGATAAAAGTTTTGTGCCACCTATCCTGGTGCCTCTCTTCATAAAACCCCTCTTCGGTAACTTGGGCGTCAATTTTTTTGCTTCTATATTCAAGCAGTTTTTCAGCTGGCATCACAAGGCTGGGGAGTCTCCTTCCAGACCTTTCCGCCAGCGAAGAAAGTGAGAAAGAAAGCAACCGGGAATCGAAAGCGGGACCTTTGCATTACTAACCAAACTCACTAAACCAAGAATTCCTATTAATTTCATTGCTGTGTCGTAAGGTTCAGTGATGTAACAGTAGAAAATTGGAAATACCATGTACCACGCCAAAAAAAGTATTTGATGACTACTGGAGAAAAGATATTTTGACACACAAGGAAACTGAAAATTTATCACACTCAGTATGCATAGATTCTAACAAATACATGACCGAGAAGAAAGTTTCATAGACATTGCCACAGAAGCACTGTCATCAGCCAAGATGAGATATGCTGTACCTCTGGGAACTTCATTCAGTGGCGCATACAAGCAGAAGCGTCTGGTAACACCTTACTTGTAAGAATAACAGAGCGTATGGTATTACTAATTTACCTCCCTGCTCCTCAGGTGTAAACACGACAATGCTGTCACTCTGACTGGGTAACCACTTCGTCTTGCCGGATAATGACAACAGTTTCCGTTTATAGGCAGGATTTAGTTTAATTTTTGTTTTCACGTGCAGCTACGAAAAAATGAATTACATCCGAGTATATTTTGTGTTGACTAGTGTAAACTAGCTTGCTCTAAGTTTCTATGTGAACTGTAGTGCATTTGCACTATATTCGTTGACTCTGTAATGTAGTAAAAACTAGAAGTACCGGTAACCTAGCAGCTGTACTTAGGTTGCATCCGGCGACAGCTTGGTTTAATGTTATATTCGTTGTGAAACAGACGAATATTTGGTTCAGGATGACAGGGACTGTGTCTTTTGTATACAGATGCAAGGAAAACAGTTGGAAGCTGTGTTGACAACAGTCGACAGTCTTCAGGTTGTCCTGCGATGCGGTAACGTTGATGCATCTGAGACTAACGCCACGGATCACATTGTGTCTATAGCGTCGCCTTTCGTTTCGCTCGTCCTGGCCAGTCAACATTCACCTCACGGTGAATGGCGAACAGTGGCAGGGTCGCGAATCTGTGAGGGCAAGGCGCGAATACATACAGGCCGCACGGCTTTCCTTTTACGTCTCACATGTACGTATTACGCACTTCTGAAATCACATCTGAGCCCACACAGGATGCTTCGTGGAGATAGAGAAGATCCAAAGAAGAGCGGCGCGTTTCGTCACAGGGTTATTTGGTAAGCGTGATAGCGTTACGGAGATGTTCAGCAAACTCAAGTGGCAGACTCTGCAAGAGAGTCGCTCTGCATCGCGGTGTAGCTTGCTGTCCACGTTTCGAGAGGGTGCGTTTCTGGATGAGGTATCGAATATATTGCTTCCCCCTACTTATACCTCCCGAGGCGATCACGAATGTAAAATTAGAGAGATTCGAGCGCGCACGGAGGCTTTCAGACAGTCGTTCTTCCCGCGAACCATACGCGATTGGAACAGGAAAGGAGGTAATGGCAGTGGCACGTAAAGTGCCCTCCGCCACACACCGTTGGGTGGCTGGCGGAGTATAAATGTAGATTTAGATGTAGATGTCTCTTGGGACTGGGGCCGACCTTCCTCGAAGCTCCGCACGAGTGCAGAGGCTGGGACTGCTTGTCATTAGGAGCTTCAGCGTTAGGTGGGTAATAGGGAAATAGCGGGCAGGTCAGGAGGGAAGACCAGTGTCCACTCTATCTGCTTGCTGGGGGATCACGTGCAAGATGTGGAGGAGGCTCCGCCGGCAGCGATTGAAAGCACTGGGTGCACCCGACAGCAAAATATGGCTCGTGACGGCACCAATGACGCTTGCAGCCTGGATTCAGAGCCCATCCTCGGTTCCTGCTTCGGTTAAGACAGATTTAACAAATATGTCGATTAGCGATACTGTAACATCTGTATTCTTTGACTTCAGATGCATGTAAATATTTTTTCCTAATTCTGTGGCTTTATGTGATCAGAAATGGTTTTGTAGATGTCTTTTATAGCTATGTTATTTTATGCTATGTGTGTAATGAATTGTAACATATTCAGGGTGTTACAAAAAGGTACGGCCAAACTTTCAGGAAACATTCCTCACACACAAATAAATAAAAGATGTTACGTGGACATGTGTCCGGAAACGCTTAATTTCCATGTTAGAGCTCATTTTAGTTTCGTTCCACCTACGCTCAATGGAGCACGTTATCAAGATTTCATACGGGATACTCTACCTGTGCTGCTAGAACATGTGCCTTTACAAGTACGACACAACATGTGGTTCATGCACGATGGAGCTCCTGCACATTTCAGTCGAAGTGTTCGTACGCTTCTCAACAACAGATTCGGTGACCGATGGATTGGTAGAGGCGGACCAATTCCATGGCGTCCACGTTCTCCTGACCTCAACCCTCTTGACTTTCTATATGGGGGCATTTGAAAGCTCTTGCCTACGCAACCCCGGTACCAAATGTAGAGACTCTTCGTGCTCGTATTGGTGGACGGCTGTGGTACAATACGCCATTCTCCAGGGCTGCATCAGCGCACCAGGGATTCCATGCGACGGAGGGTGGACGCATGTATCCTCGCTAACGGAGGACATTTTGAACATTTCCTGTAAAAAAGTATTTGAAGTCACGCTGGTGCGTTCTGTTGCTGTGTGTTTCCATTCCATGATTAATGTGATTTGAAGAGAAGTAATAAAATGGGCTCTAACATGGAAAGTAAGCGTTTCCGGACACATGTCCATATAACATATTTTCTTTCTTTGTGTGTGAGGAATGTTTCCTGAAAGTTTGGCCGTACCTTTTTGTAACACCCTGTTTAACTATTTCATTCTTAGGGAATGTAGAGTTGTATGAGATAAAAAAGCTGGAGAGAAGATCCATCGCCACGGGATGTCTTAAGCGGGAATGGAAAAGGTGGATAGGCGTTAAGTAACGTGAGAGGCCTTTGTAGAAGAGCAGTATACGGCGTTTGAGGCACGAATCTTAGCTATAATGATTGTCGATTCGTCTCTCTTCCATTTACATTCTTTCCTTACTGAGTCACATGCCCAAAACATTACCAGGAGGCAATAAACCTCGCGGTGGGCGGTGGTTGTAATGTTTTGGTTCATCCGTGTAATTCCACAGAGAAACGCAAAGTGGAAAACTTGATTCTTTCTAACTTGCTCTCCTCTGAAAACTGTAGAGATAAACGATTCCTCAATCACAGTTGGGATAACGACAGTTTTCCATAAGTCACAAAAGGTAGTCACGTTCAGAGGACAAATCGAAAAACTGTTCATTTCTCTGAAGATCCGTAATCAATTTGTTCCATTTCAAATAGAGACTCATGCGCCCATCACACTGATTAATCAAAATACTTATGAGCAAACGAAGTACCCTGAGCTACAAAGATCACGTCTGCACTTCATAGCCTACAACAGTAATTGTGGTGTCACCGCCAGATATCACACTTGTTAGGTGGTAGCCTTTAAATCGGCCGCGGTCCGTTAGTATACGTCGGACCCGCGTGTCGCCACTATCAGTGATTGCAGACCGAGCGCCGCCACACGGCAGGTCTGGTGTAGAGAGACTCCCTAGCACTCGCCCCAGTTGTACAGCCGACTTTGCTAGCAATGGTTCATTGTCTACATACGCTCTCATTTACAGAGACGACAGTTAGCATAGCCTTCAGCTACGTCATTTGCTACGACCTAGCAAGGCGCCATATTCAGTTACTATAATTACTTCAAGAATGTATTCTGAACAGATAATATTGTGAATCATGTACCGTCAAGAGCGACGTTCATCTTTAATGGATTAAAGTTAAATATCAAACTAATTACGTCCGCTTTCTGAATTCTCATTCCTTGTCATGTTCCAGACCTCACATCAGTATAGTTCTTCCCTCCTCACGCCAGCCTGCGTGAGCTAAAACGCGTGCATTTCGGCCTCCACTCGTAACACGGTGTTGGCTCTTCTGCTAACACAAAAGTAATAGTATAATACATTAATAAGACTACATCAGTGCCATTTTTGGTTGTTCGTTCACGTTCTAGTCCCAAAAATTTGGCACGGACGCTTTTGATTTGATTGGTTTAGATATTACGAACAATGTGTTCATGGTTCTGATACGCAACCATCCCATGCCGACATCATCAACTGTGTGAAAAATATGGACGTCGTTTCGACGGCACAGTGGAACGTGTGAAAAATTTTCATGCCCATTTTACGCTCAAGAATAAATCAAAACCTATGTTATACCGTGCTCATCCGATGCCTCACAATATTCACTTCTGAACTGCATAGATTAGGTCAAATCGGATTTTTAAAACAGTTTCTACAAGTGGGATGGCATCTCTCCTTGTGATTACAAGAGAAGCTAGCAGGAAAATCAGACTTTGTGCCGACTTTGAAGTACAGTTAACGCTCAAACAGTGATTGATTGCTTCATGCTCCCCCATATTGATGAGCTTATGGATCGCATGGCAGATGAACGATTATTTTTAGAAAATTATTTAGCCAATCGTTATCTTCAACATTCCCTGGATGAGGAAACAAAAAATTTATAGTGGTTAATACTCACCTCGGCTTGTATCAATACCAGCGCTTTCCCCTTCGAAAGTGCCTCTGCCCCCGCGTTACTTCAATGTTTTCTTCAGTGAGTGACGTCGGATGTTCCGTCCTGTTCAAATTATTAATATGGTATCATTATTTCCCAGAACAGAATCTCAAAAATTTTTATTCTCTTTTTCAAGTTCAGCCGAAATTTTTTCATACGACCTAGTAGTGTTCAGAAAGGATATATTAAATTCAGTTGGTGGTGGAGTATTTATTACTGTAAGAAGTAGTTTACCTTGTAGTGAAATTGAAGTAGATAGTTCCTGCGAAATAGTGTGGAGAGAGACTAAAGTATTAACTGGATCGTTTTAACGACCCCCCCCCCCCTCCACCACGACTGAGTCTCATTTCAAATAGGTACCCCACTCATACAATTATAGTCGATGGTGACTTCAATCTACCCTAGATATGCTGGAAAAATTATACATTTAAGGCCGGTGGCAGGCATAAAACGTCATCCGAAATTGTACTGAATGCTTTCCCAGAAAATTATTTTGAACAATTAGTTCATGAGCACACTCGAAGCGTAAATGTTTGCGAAAGCGTACTTGACCTCTTACCAACAAATAATCATGGACAAATAGTGAGTATCGTGATGAATAGAGAGATTAGCGACCACATGCCAGTTGCTGCTAGGCTGAATACCGTAACACCTACAACCATCATAAAGAAGCGCCAAGTATATCTATTTAAGAAAGCTGATAAAAATGCTCTTAACTCGTTTTTAAGAGACAGTCTTCACTCCTTCCGATCTGATCATGTAAGCGTAGAAAAGTTATGGAATGATTTTAATGAGATAGTATCAACAGCAATTGAGAGATATATACCACATAAATTAATGAGTGATGGTACTGATCCCCCATGGTACACAAAACGCGTCAGATCGCAGCGAAAAAAGCCAAATTTAAAAGAACGCAAAATCCCTAAGACTGGCAAAGTTTTGCAGAAGTTCGAAATATAGCGCTTACTTCAATCCGAGATGCTTTTAATAATTTCCACAACGAAATTCTGCCTCGAAATCTAGCAGAAAACACAGAGAGATCCTGGTCAAACATAAAGCACACCAGTGGCAAGACTCAATCAATACCTTCACTGAACGATAACAACGATGAAGTCACTGATGATAGTGCCACTAAAGCAGAGTTATTAAACACGGTTTTCTGAAACTCCCTCAGAGAAGAAGACGAAGTAAATATTCCTGAATTTCAATCAAGAACAACTGCCAAGATGAGAAACACAGAAGTAGATATCCTCGGTGTAACGAAGCAGCTTAAATCACTCAATAAAGCCAAGGCCTCCGGTCCTGATTGTATACACATCAGGTTCCTCTCATAGTACGCTGATACAATAATTCCATATTTAGCAATTATATGCCATCGCTCGCTCACAGAAAGATCCATACCTAAAGACTGGAAAATTGCTCAGGTCACAGCAATACCCAAAAAAGGAAGTAGGAGTAATCCGCTGAATTACAGGCACATATCACTAACGTCGATTTGCAGTAGGGTTTTGGAACATGTACTGTATTCGAACATTATTAAGTACCTCGAAGAAAAAGATTTATTGACACATAGTCATCACGGATTCAGAGAATATCGTTCTTGCGAAACACAACTAGCTCTTTATACTCACGAAGTAATGAGTGTCATCGACAGGGGATGTCAAATTGATTTCATATTTTTAGGTTTCCAGAAAGCTTTCGACACCGTTCCTCACAAGCGTCTTCTAATCAAACTGCGTGCCTATGGAACATAGCCTCAGTTGCACGACTGTATTTGTGATTTCCTGTCATAAAGGTCACAGTTCGTAGTCATAGACGGAAAGTCATCGATTAAAGCAGAAGGATACCCGGTGTTCCCCAAGGAAGTGTTATAGGCCCTCCATTGTTCCTGATTTATATTAACAACATAGGAGACAATCTGAGTAGTCGTCTTAGATTGCTTGCAGATCATTCTGTCATTTACCATCTTGTAAAGTCATCAATTGTCCAAAACGAATCGAAGAATGATTTATATAAGATATTTTTACCGTGCAAAAAATGGCAATTGATCCTGAATAAAGAAAAGTGTGAAGTTATTCACATGAGTACTAAAATAAATCCATTAAGTTTCGATTACGCGATAAGTCACACAAATATGAAGGCTGTAAATTCAACTAAATACTTAGGAATTAAAATTACAAATAACCTAAATTGGAACGATCATATACACTCCTGGAAATTGAAATAAGAACACCGTGAATTCATTGTCCCAGGAAGGGCAAACTTTATTGACACATTCCTGGGGTCAGATACATCACATGATCACACTGACAGAACCACAGGCACATAGACACAGGCAACAGAGCATGCACAATGTCGGCACTAGTACAGTGTATATCCACCTTTCGCAGCAATGCAGGCTGCTATTCTCCCATGGAGACGATCGTAGAGATGCTGGATGTAGTCCTGTGGAACGGCTTGCCATGCCATTTCCACCTGGCGCCTCAGTTGGACCAGCGTTCGTGCTGGACGTGCAGACCGCGTGAGACGACGCTTCATCCAGTCCCAAACATGCTCAATGGGGGACAGATCCGGAGATCTTGCTGGCCAGGGTAGTTGACTTACACCTTTTAGAGCACATTGGGTGGCACGGGATACATGCGGACGTGCATTGTCCTGTCGGAACAGCAAGTTCCCTTGCCGGTCTAGGAATGGTAGAACGATGGGTTCGATGACGGTTTGGATGTACCGTGCACTATTCAGTGTCCCCTCGACGATCACCAGTGGTGTACGGCCAGTGTAGGAGATCGCTCCCCACACCATGATGCCGGGTGTTGGCCCTGTGTGCCTCGGTCGTATGCAGTCCTGATTGTGGCGCTCACCTGCACGGCGCCAAACACGCATACGACCATCATTGGCACCAAGGCAGAAGCGACTCTTATCGCTGAAGACGACACGTCTCCATTCGTCCCTCCATTCACGCCTGTCGCGACACCACTGGAGGCGGGCTGCACGATGTTGGGGCGTGAGCGGAAGACGGCCTAACGGTGTGCGGGACCGTAGCCCAGCTTCATGGAGACGGTTGCGAATGGTCCTCGCCGATACCCCAGGAGCAACAGTGTCCCTAATTTGCTGGGAAGTGGCGGTGCGGTCCCCTATGGCACTGCGTAGGATCCTACGGTCTTGGCGTGCATCCGTGCGTCGCTGCGGTCCGGTCCCAGGTCGACGGGCACGTGCACCTTCCGCCGACCACTGGCGACAACATCGATGTACTGTGGAGACCTCACGCCCCACGTGTTGAGCAATTCGGCGGTACGTCCACCCGGCCTCCCGCATGCCCACTATACGCCCTCGCTCAAAGTCCGTCAGCTGCACATACGGTTCACGTCCACGCTGCCGCGGCATGCTACCAGTGTTAAAGACTGCGATGGAGCTCCGTATGCCACGGCAAACTGGTTGACACTGACGGCGGCGGTGCACGAATGCTGCGCAGCTAGCGCCTTTCGACGGCCAGCACCGCGGTTCCTGGTGTGTCCGCTGTGCCGTGCGTGTGATCATTGCTTGTACAGCCCTCTCGCAGTGTCCGGAGCAAGTATGGTGGCTCTGACACACCGGTGTCAATGTGTTCTTTTTTCCATTTCCAGGAGTGTAGATAATGTTGTGGGTAGAGCAAACCAAAGACAGCGATTCATTGGCAGAACACTTAGAAGGTGCAACAGATCTACTAAAGAGACTTCTTACACCACTCTTGTCCAACCTGTTCTGGAGTATTGCTGTGCGGTGTGGAATCCGCATCAGATAGGACTGGTGGATGAAATCTAAAAAGTACAAAGAAGAGCAGCTCGTTTTGTATTATATAGAAATAGGGTAGATAGTACCATAGACATGGTGCGTGAATTGGAGTGGCAGTCATTGAAACAAAGGCGTTTTTCGTTGCGACAGGATCTTCACATGAAATTTCAGTCACCAGTTTTCTCCTCCGCTTGCGAAAACATTCTGTTGACAACCACCTACATAGGGAGAAATGATCATCACGATAAAATAAGAGAAATCAGGGTTCGCACAGAAAAAATTAAGTGCTCGTTTCTCCCGCGCGCCGTTCGAGAGTGGAACGGTAGAGAGAGTGCTTGAAGGTGGTTCACTGTACCCTCTACCAGGCACTTTATTGTGAATAGCAAAGTAATCACGTAGATGTATCTGACGCAGGATTCAAGTATAATTTACAGATACTCGTATGTTCATTTTTCAATTCTGAAATCGAATATTTGGCAATGTCGTTGTCGTCCTCGGCTATCGTCCCTCGACTAAGCATTTAGAAGCCATACGGAGATTACCTTATCAAATAAATGTATTAGAACTCCAAGCTGTGCTTGGCAAACTAACATACTACAACAAATTCATTCCGGACGCAGCGCAAAAAGCCGCAACTTTGCATCGCCTCCGAATTAAAATTTTTCCGTTTTAATGGACTGGAGAATGCGACCAGTCGTTTCAGACACTGAAAGATGCATTACGTAGTCGTCCATATCTTACACCTTTCGATTCGCAAAATCAGTAAGGACTTGCATTTGATGTATCATCATATGGATTGGGGTAAGTTTCATCTCACAAGGTTAGCAACACAGAGAGCCCTACATCACTCACTTCTAAGACTTTGAACAAATCCCAAGTCAACTTCAAACAGCTGGATAAGGAAGTTTTAGCCGTATTTTACAGTGTCATAAAACTCCATCAATATATGTCACTGGTCGTAAGCTACTGACTACTCTCTTTCATGTGACGAAAGTAACTCATTGTTGGCCACTACTTACTCCCAATTATCAATATGAAATTCTTTATCGCCCTGCGAAGCAGCTTGCAACCGAAGACAGTCACGTTTACCTACGGAAAATAATCGAGATTTCGATACATGTGAAGTTTCTTGTTTTCACACTGATCATTCTGATTTGCAAGCACTGCAAGGGTTCCCCATTGATTCTCTGCGGATTACACAGGCTACTGAACAAGATCCATTATTACGATTGCTAAAGTACTACATTCGGATGGGTTGGTCTCATAATCCTCAATCAGTCTCACCTGCAGTAGTTCGCAAACAACATGCACAACGCAACAGCCATTCTCGTTAGACTGGTGTAATTTTATTACGTTCTCTTAGTGAAAAAACGCGAATGCTGACGCCCACATCTTGGCAGCAACTTGAGTTGAAACTATTACACGGAGGACATTGGGGAATTGTTCGAACTAAGCAGCTAGCGCGCGAGCGCAGTACATGGGTGAGGCTGGATAAACAAATAGATGAATAAATGCCCGATGCCGCGCATGCGCGGATAAACAGGCAGCGCCTTTCAAGGAATTTTGCAACTGACCTCGACCTGACGGTCACTGACAGCGTACCCGTATTGATTTTCCTGGTCTGTTATGAAACAAAATATTGGCGATTATCGTCGATGCACACAGCAAATATCTTTTTGTTATTCCAGTGCATTCGATTGCTAGCATTAGCGCTATCAAAGCACTCGCTTCTGTCTTTTCCTTACGGGGTTTACCACATATAATTTTATCGGACCATGATTCGCAGTATTCTTCGTCGGAATTTGAACAATTTTGCTCAACTGAATGGTGAAGCCGAACGTTTCGTTCGCACCTGAGATGTCCAAACTTCGCAACGAAAAACGCCTTTGTTTTAATGATTGCCACTCCAGTTCACGCATCATGTCTGTGACACTATCTCCCCTATTTCGCGATAATACAAAACGAGCTGCCCTTATTTGTACTTTTTCAATGTCATCCGTCAGTCCCACCTGATGCGGATCCCACACCGCACAGCAGTACTCCAGAATAGGGCGGATAAGAGTGGTGTAAGCAGTCTCTTTAGTAGACCTGTTGCACCGTCTAAGTGTTCCGCCAATGAATCGCAGTCTTTGGTGTGCTCTACCCACAATATTATCTACGTGATTATCAAAAAAATGGCTCTAAGCACTATGGGACTTAACATCTGAGGTCATCAGTCCCCTAGACTTAGAACTACTTAAACCCAACTAACCTAAGGACATCACACACTTCCATTCCCGCGGCAGGATTCGAACCTGCGACCGTAGCAGCCGCGTGGTTCCGGACTGAAGCGCCTAGAACCGCTCGACCACAGCGGCCGGCTATGTGACTATTTATCTGATTAGAAACAAGGTGGGAAATGAACAGTGCAACTCAAGCGAAACCAACGCTTTGAAACAGAATGCAGCTGCCATCTAGTGATTCTGTTGTTAACTACAGACTGAACAAAGCCGCTAGATGGTGCATAGGTCAAACTTCCAAAGAAGTCGAGCGTGGCGATGCGGAGAAATATGAAGCGAGGCGGAACTGCTACAGCAGCCTACCGGCTGGGCGGCACATTCACTCCCAACTTCTACGGAAGTTCACCGGAGCGCAAGTGTTAAGAAGCCGCAATTCAGAGGTCACCCCCAGGTACACTGCATCTATAGACAAATCGCCGTTAGTGTGGACGGGTGCAGTGGGAAAAACACATGGAACGAAGCTTGACGTTATTAACCATTACTTCGAGTTAGAGAGTTACGTAAGTGCATCAACATTTAGGACTATTTGATTTTATGAAGAACGTTATTGTAAATCAACATCACAGAAGAACTTGCAGCATTCAAAGTTTTGTATAGCTCAATTATTAAGTGTAAATAAACTTGTTAATCAGCTTCCTGTAGATGTTCGATTGTATTTACTGACCGCCTGAACAACCGATAAAAGCACCCTCAGCATAAACAGATGTATCAAGTTGCGCATAAATAGGCAGAAAGTTCCATTATAGTATGATCATAGAACAATCACTGAAAGTAATCACAACCATAAAAGATCTAGTAGTACACGTACAGAACAATTTAAAGTGGATCGACCACATAAAACTAACCGTATGTTAGGCAGATACTAGACTGAGATTCTTTGGAAGAATCCTCAGGAGGTATAGGCCACTCAAAAAGTAGGTAGCTTGCAAAGCTCTGGTTCAACCAATACTTGAACATTTGCTCTTCTCTCTGGTACCCGTATCACATACACTCCTGGAAATGGAAAAAAGAACACATTGACACCGGTGTGTCAGACCCACCATACTTGCTCCGGACACTGCGAGAGGGCTGTACAAGCAATGATCACACGCACGGCACAGCGGACACACCAGGAACCGCGGTGTTGGTCGTCGAATGGCGCTAGCTGCGCAGCATTTGTGCACCGCCGCCGTCAGTGTCAGCCAGTTTGCTGTGGCATACGGAGCTCCATCGCAGTCTTTAACACTGGTAGCATGCCGCGACAGCGTGGACGTGAACCGTATGTGCAGTTGACGGACTTTGAGCGAGGGCACATAGTGGGCATGCGGGAGGCCGGGTGGACGTACCGCCGAATTGCTCAACACGTGGGGCGCGAGGTCTCCACAGTACATCGATGTTGTCGCCAGTGATCGGCGGAAAGTGTACGTGCCCGTCGACCTGGGACCGGACCGCAGCGACGCACGGATTTACGCCAAGACTGTAGGATCCTACGCAGTGCCGTAGGGGACCGCACCGCCACTTCCCAGCAAATTAGGGGCACTGTTGCTCCTGGGGTATCGGCGAGGACCATTCGCAACCGTCTCCATGAAGCTGGGCTACGGTCCCGCACACCGTTAGGCCGTCTTCCGCTCACGCCCCAACATCGTGCAGCCCGCCTCCAGTGGTGTCGCGACAGGCGTGAATGGAGGGACGAATGGAGACGTGTCGTCTTCAGCGATGAGAGTCGCTTCTGCCTTGGTGCCAATGATGGTCGTAAGCGTGTTTGGCGCCGTGCAGGTGAGCGCCACAATCAGGACTGCATACGACCGAGGCACACAGGGCCAACACCCGGCATCATGGTGTGGGGAGCGATCTCCTACACTGGCCGTACACCACTGGCGATCGTCGAGGGGACACTGAATGGTGCACGGTACATCCAAACCGTCATCGAACCCATCGTTCTACCATTCCTAGACCGGTAAGGGAACTTGCTGTTCCAACAGGACAATGCACGTCCGCATGTATCCCGTGCCACCCAACGTGCTCTAGAAGGTGTAAGTCAACTACCCTGGCCAGCAAGATCTCCGGATCTGTCCCCCATTGAGCATGTTTGGGACTGGATGAAGCGTCGTCTCACGCGGTCTGCACGTCCAGCACGAACGCTGGTCCAACTGAGGCGCCAGGTGGAAATGGCATGGCAAGCCGTTCCACAGGACTACATCCAGCATCTCTACGATCGTCTCCATGGGAGAATAGCAGCCTGCATTGCTGCGAAAGGTGGATATACAGTGTACTAGTGCCGACATTGTGCATGCTCTGTTGCCTGTGTCTATGTGCCTGTGGTTCTGTCAGTGTGATCATGTGATGTATCTGACCCCAGGAATGTGTCAATAAAGTTTCCCCTTCCTGGGACAATGAATTCACGGTGTTCTTATTTCCATTTCCAGGAGTGTACAATAATAAGCCAAAAAATTATGACTACTGCCCACAGCGACACTGGACGCCACCTGGTGGCGTTGCAGGCACGTGACGCGCTAACAAAAGTATGTAAGCGGAGCAGATAGGTGCTGGGTTCACCCTAGCGAATATATGGTGTGCAAATGGGAAAATCCATTAGGATAAGCGACTTTGGCAAAGAGCAGGTTATTGTTACGCAGAGCCTGTGAACGAGTATCTCGAAAATGGCGAAGCTGGTCGAATGTTGACGCGCTACTGTCATGACGATCTACAGAAAAAGATAGGACAGTGAAACTACCACTAGGCGCTAAATGGTTGGACGTCCACGACTCTTCACTGAACGTGTGGTTCGGAGGCTTGTCTGCCCTGTAAAGTAAGATAGATAGTGAACTGTGGAATCTATGCTGAAAGAGCAGAATCTATTGCACGCACAGCTGTTTCGGAGCACACCGTTCATCGTACATTGATGAACATAGAGCTCCGCAACAGGCCACTCTACGTGTTCACTTGCTGACCCAACGACATCTTCAGTTACGATTGCACTGGGCTCAGGACCATCGGAATTCGACCATCCATCAGTGGGAACGTGTCAGCTCGTCGGGTTCATCAAATTTATGTTACACAAGGTCGATGGTCATCATCTCAAACGGTGGCATTAAGGTGACCAGCGGATCGGAACGTACAGCGATTCACGGACGCAGGCTTGTGAGAACAGTGTTGTAATGTGGGAGACATTCTCCTACAGTGGCATGGCACCTGTGGCAGTAATCAAAGACATGCTGAGAGCAGCGTGCCACCTGCATCCATTCATGCTCGATGTCTTCTCGACAGCGATTTCGTGTTTTAGCAGTATAATTGTCTTGTACTTGATCCACGACCGTGTTGCAGTGGTTTGAGGAGCATTATAGTGATCTCACGTTGATGTCTCAGCGGGCAAATTCGTCTGACGTAAATCCAGTGGAACCCATCTGGGTCGCTATTGAGCGCCATCACAGCGTGTGCAAATTGACAGCCCATTATTTACCCACACTACCTGACACTTGTCGGGTGAAGAGAGCACGAGTACAACTCATTGGTGAGAATTGCCTACATCAAGGGCAAGTATGCACTCAGGGGCAGTTACTGTTCTCTTGGTAGGCAGTCTCTGAACCCCTGGGAATAATTCGTCGTCTCGACTGACAGGTCATTAACCTGATGTTCACCATCCCCTCCTCTTCCCTCCTCCCCTTCGCAACCCCTCAGGAAACCAGTAAACCTTCCCCCTCCCCCTCAATGATACAGGTACACTTTCAGGCCTGAATTATGTGAATAGCCCCCTATCACTATCAGTTTGATTGGCTATTTAATTAAATTAATCAAGTAATTAACCACTTCCCATTCTCGTAAACTACCCTACCCTACCCTACCCTCTCCCCCTCCGCTACCTGGAAATAAGCGGCTTTGTGGTGGTGATGAAGGATATTATGACAGGAAACTCAGTTACAAAGCAGGGGGTATACCGCTTATTTATAAAACTCAGTTTGCAAGACTTTGATTTCTCTTGCTCATCATTCTCTGCTGTTTGGGCAGATGCAGACCTCGTAAGGAAGTAATTAAATCGATCGCTTTTCTTCATTCTGATCGTGCAAGGAATACTGTCACACGTAAGTACACCGTTAAAAATCATTCGATCGTGAATCATGAAGCATCTGCCATCCCCTGTCTACTGGACTGCGCCCAATGCCAGATTGCATCACACATGCAGCTTGCTCAGTCTTCTGCAAAGAGACGCGACACTCGCCTGTCCAAGAGTGACCACCTGGGCCCCGCAACTGAGAGACCAGATGTCACACTAATCCCTGAACAAAAGCACCCCAGAATATCCCATGAAAACAGGTGCTCTTTCTCTATTTCTCCTTCTGTAATGTGCCACTACCGGGCCTGCACTCGCAGTCAGTCAGTGTCAGACCGAACTGCAAACAAAGCTGCATTTACCGGGTAAACCCCTGTGGAGCACCGACGCACGCTAAATGCCTTCCTTCCAAGGCAATTTCCTGCCTGTGAGTGGATTCCGCCATGGACTCTAAGCTGCCGTCTGAGCTGGAGAGAAAGGATCTCATAACAAGAAACTCAATTATATAGTATAGGATATACTGTGTTTTATAAAATGCAACTTGCAGGGGCTGGATCTCACTTTTAATTTGTGGGAAAAGTTCACATCCAGCAACTACATGTCCTAATTATGTAATTACACTCTGGCAAATTGAAGGTGTCATCTTACTGGAAAATTTTCGCGTGGTGCTAACCTTGACATGCAGGGATCGACTGAGCTAGTGCACAGTGCCACCGAAAGAGGACGTTCCACCTCCGTAACTCTGTCCTCCACCCCCCCCCCCCCCCTCCCAGAAAAAAAAATTGGTAGGAAAAAGACTCACTCTGCTGGAGAAGAAGGATCTCATGATACAAAATTCAAATCAAAGTCAATAATACACTCCTGGAAATGGAAAAAAGAACACATTGACACCGGTGTGTCAGACCCACCATACTTGCTCCGGACACTGCGAGAGGGCTATACAAGCAATGATCACACGCACGGCACAGCGGACACACCAGGAACCGCGGTGTTGGCCGTCGAATGGCGCTAGCTGCGCAGCATTTGTGCACCGCCGCCGTCAGTGTCAGCCAGTTTGCCGTGGCATACGGAGCTCCATCGCAGTCTTTAACACTGGTAGCATGCCGCGACAGCGTGGACGTGAACCGTATGTGCAGTTGACGGACTTTGAGTGAGGGCGTATAGTGGGCATGCGGGAGGCCTGGTGGACGTACCGCCGAATTGCTCAACACGTGGGACGTGAGGTCTCCACAGTACATCGATGTTGTCGCCAGTGGTCGGCGGAAGGTGCACGTGCCCGTCGACCTGGGACCGGACCGCAGCGACGCACGGATGCACGCCAAGACCGTAGGATCCTACGCAGTGCCATAGGGGACCGCACCGCCATTTCCCAGCAAATTAGGGACACTGTTGCTCCTGGGGTATCGGCGAGGACCATTCGCAACCGTCTCCATGAAGCTGGGCTACGGTCCCGCACACCGTTAGGCCGTCTTCCGCTCACGCCCCAACATCGTGCAGCCCGCCTCCAGTGGTGTCGCGACAGGCGTGAATGGAGGGACGAATGGAGACGTGTCGTCTTCAGCGATGAGAGTCGCTTCTGCCTTGGTGCCAATGATGGTCGTAAGCGTGTTTGGCGCCGTGCAGGTGAGCGCCACAATCAGGACTGCATACGACCGAGGCACACAGGGCCAACACCCGGCATCATGGTGTGGGGAGCGATCTCCTACACTGGCCGTACACCACTGGTGATCGTCGAGGGGACACTGAATAGTGCACGGTACATCCAAACCGTCATCGAACCCATCATTCTACCATTCCTAGACCGGCAAGGGAACTTGCTGTTCCAACAGGACAATGCACGTCCGCATGTATCCCGTGCCACCCAACGTGCTCTAGAAGGTGTAAGTCAACTACCCTGGCCAGCAAGATCTCCGGATCTGTCCCCCATTGAGCATGTTTGGGACTGGATGAAGCGTCGTCTCACGCGGTCTGCACGTCCAGCACGAACGCTGGTCCAACTGAGGCGCCAGGTGGAAATGGCATGGCAAGCCATTCCACAGGACTACATCCAGCATCTCTACGATCGTCTCCATGGGAGAATAGCAGCCTGCATTGCTGCGAAAGGTGGATATACACTGTACTAGTGCCGACATTGTGCATGCTCTGTTGCCTGTGTCTATGTGCCTGTGGTTCTGTCAGTGTGATCATGTGATGAATCTGACCCCAGGAATGTGTCAATAAAGTTTCCCCTTCCTGGGACAATGAATTCAAGGTGTTCTTATTTCAATTTCCAGGAGTGTATATTAATAGATATTCTTTATTTAATCAGTTTGCGAGAGATGGGGTTCTCCCACTTAAGTAGACGTCACGAAAGCACCCGCCACCCTTGCCTCCCATGACATAATAACTGTAATCACAAGGGAATGGAATGAAGTGCGATATAGTAGTCACCGTTTGGGGTTTCCCACGTCTTTGTCTATCGTCAGGACGCCGCCACGAAGGTCAAAACAGCCCAATGTCCTAGTTACAGATCACATTACTAAATATCACTGACCACAGACCGGATATCGACGTCCTTTGATCTTAAGGCCCCCAAACAAATAATCAAGTGGCAGCATTCTGTTGACTGGTAAATTCCAGACTCACTTCCTCCCTCTGTCGTTCTCAAGAAGCCACTCCCTGCTTGTCTGTGTGAACCGATTTCTCGAAACACGAAGATGGAGGAGGTTTTCATCTCTCTTCAGAACACTATGTTCCTATTGGCTAATGCTGAAGACAAAGGGAAAGCTGACGTTGTTTCGAAATCAGAAATAGAGTGAAACAAGCCTTTCGCACTACCCTTTCAAATTAATTGTTTAACCATTAACGGGACTTAAATAGATCGCTTAAAACACTCACCTCCACCTTACGATGATCCTTCTTCATAATAAAACATATTTTATACGTTTGAGTCTCACATGCAAACATCATGCAAGCGAAATAATGAAATTTCCGTCACAAATAGATTGTAGAGCTAAGTACATCCGGGGTATTGTACGCTCACTCCTCCATCACAACAACGTTCCCACTAAACATATCTGGTGAAAAAGAAAACAAAAAAGTGCTGTCGATCACACAAACTCGTGACCACGAAGCGCGTACCGCCAACTGCATGACAGCCCCGTCTACGCCGGCTGGGAGAGAGAGACCCACACCCGAACTAATGCGTGCACGCAATACAACTATCGGAAACAATAAACTGATCAATCAGGAATTTGACGTAGCTATTCTGTTTTTAAAAGTACTGTAGACTTTCTAAATTGATTCTCTTCGCTACTTTCATAAGGGAGAGAGCAAGGTGTTGCTGCGTGATAGA
Organism: Schistocerca americana; assembly: GCF_021461395.2. Classification (NCBI taxonomy): domain Eukaryota; kingdom Metazoa; phylum Arthropoda; class Insecta; order Orthoptera; family Acrididae; genus Schistocerca; species Schistocerca americana. The sequence goes on along the minus strand of NC_060130.1, from coordinate 650,267,040 downwards.
ACAGAAACAGCAAATACCATTGCAATACAGAGTCCACAGCGATGTATTGAGGAGCAATAAACACGACTCACTTAAACAATGATCCAGCCCATAGTCATAAGCTGTGAGGGCTTGACGTCGTAGACAGCTGAAATTTTATCACATCCCGCCTGCTTCTATCTCGAGGGTCACACGCATTGCTCCCTCCCCATATACCCTGCCAGAGCAGACGTGAAGAGGCCAGTGAAAATTTCCGCCGCGGCCGCAGCCGCAGTCGCGGACGTGCGTGTGTGCAACACTGCACCACCCCTGGCCACTGGAGGGCATGAGGAAATGATTGGAGTGGTAGAAATTCGGATGCTATCAGTACGTCCAGCGCAGACGTCCATCATTTTCAGCCTTCTCTCACGCAACACACACAAGTCCGCTTCTTCTGTCGCGCTCACCCAGCACATTGGTCTCTTTGCCAGCCCTCGCTGCCGCGGGAAATATCAGACAGGCAGTAGCATTTTTTGCACACGCGAAAGGTTGAGATAATCCGCTACTTCCGGTTACCGACCCCTCATGACCAGCCTTGCAGGCAGCAGCGGTGCACTGCGAAACAAGCAGCTGCAGCTTGGGCGTATACAGTACCCCCACATAGACCAGACAGTTTAAAAATATACTTTACCCATTCCGAGGCAACGATGTTGTTGACCATACACCTCGAATTTCTCACACGAAATGTAGATTCCTCCCGTTTATACGAGTAATTTAGGAGACAGAAGAAATCGGACGATACACGCTTTTTCACGTCGCTAAGGTATCGTAACTTGTGAAAACCCAATGCAGGACTACGGCATAGAGTATATTCCCTCTAAACATTCTTGTATCAAAGAGAAAAATATCTTTCCTTGTCTGTCACGTCATGCGTCACAGGACTAGAATATTAAACTCATTTTTGGCTCATGATGGAGGGCTAAGACCTACCACTGTCACAGAACGCCTCCCCACTTTCGAATTCTCTCTTAAGCTAACCGGATGTCTTGCCACATGCGAAGTTTCTTAAAATAACAGAAGAGAACAATTGTAAATATAAGTTTATAAGTTTTATACTATGTATCACTTTATAAATTTGGCAACACACCTGATTTTATTACGATGTTTCTCTCTCCCTGTATAAGTGAACAATTGAAGTATATAAGCCGTGCGCGGCTCGTGTTCGTGCCATATCTCATTTGACATCCTGTTTTTACTGTACTTTTACCTCGTTATCATAATTTCAATTACTGGTGTCACTGAGTTGCCGCCTTACGTGCCCGTGAGCGGCAGCAGCGGCACATATCGATATAAGCCCTGGCGTATTATCTTTGCTGACTGCTATTACTTCCCGGTTGTCATGTGTTCGGAGTTAGTTCGGATGTGCCAGTGAGTTGGAATGCGCTAGCAGTGCAGTTCGGACCTGGCAGTGTTTGACTTCGGACGCGGCAGAAGTTCAGTCGGGGCACGGCTGCGTAGTATGTTCGAGTGTAACTGACAGCCCCTTATTTTGGTCCCTTTCCACGATTTATTCTATCTGTCCTGTCCTGCGGATTTAGCAGGGCGTTTCAGTATCGTTAAAAGATATCGCCGCAACGAAAAAAAAAACACCAAGTAAAGAACGATATTTGTGGTGCCCTAGCCATCACCTACACCCGCCAGGCGGCATGTCACTGATGTCAAACTGATAGGCTAATTAATTAAATTGATCATGAGAGTCACTTAGCATGGTGAGTAATTTTTCTTTTCCAGCAGTTGGATTACACTCACCAGGTAGTACAAATGGGAATCCCTGCAGCGAAGACGATGTTCTTTCCGAGTAACATTATTGAGAACCGACATTTGAAGCTGACCGCAGAAGGATTCTACCACCAGCAACATACACTATGTGATCAAATGTATCCAGACACCCCCAAAAACATACCTTTTTCATATTATACACATTGTCCTGCACGTCTTCTCAGTGCAGCACTCCGTGAAGAATGGGTTGCCATTCCGCTAAAAACCTTCCAGCACCTGATTGAACGCATGCCTGCGAGAGAGGAAGCTGTCATCAAAGCTAAGGGTGGACCGACACCATATTTCATTCCAGGATTACCGATGGAGGGCATCAAGAACTTGTAAGTCATTTTCAGCCAGGTGTCCGGATACGTTTGATCACGTAGTGCATAGCGCTCTCAGACTTCTGCTCAGTTACGACTTAAATTGGAACGACCACATTAGCGAAGCTGTAGGGAGAGACTGGGGAGCAGTTACAAGGTGCGTAGGGACTACCTAAAGCCACGCTGGGGGTTTTCTCTAGCAGATAGGTTCGAAAAAGGTGACTCGTTTAGAGGTATGACAGTGCCTCAAATATGATTCACTAGTGGCTGTAATCATTAAACGACTTCTCCATAGGGTCCAATGTTGAATGGAAAGAATGCATACAGCATTTCTACCAGAAAGCATACCATTCTCAGCGACTCTTGATTATTTATTTATTTACACGTCAAGTTGCGTAGGACCAAATTGAGGAGCAAATCTCCAAGTTCATGGGACGTATCAGTACATGAAATTACAACATAAAAGCAATAACAGATAAAAATAAATGTTTATGAACGGAAATAAAGTCTGTTCATAAGTTTGTCTGTACCTGTAGAACAAAGACCTCTTTTTATGCAGGGTGACGGTAACATAGTCGTTGTAAACGTGTTTTTAATAGCGCGGTCGTTACACGTAATGTACATTATGTGATCAAAAGTATCCATACACCTGGCTGAAAATGACTTAAAAGTTTGTGGCGCCCTCCATCGGTAATGCTGGAATTCAATATGGTGTTGACCCACCCAAAGCACTGGTGACAGTTTCCACTCTCGCAGGCATACGTTCAATCAGTTGTTGGAAGGTTTCTTGGAGAATGGCAGCCCGTTCTTCACGGAGTGTTGCACTGAGAAAAGGCATCAAGTCGGTCAGTGAGGCCTGGCATGATGTCGCAGGACTCTGTGCAGGCCAGTCCATTACTGGAATGTTACTGTTTTGTAACCCCTCCGCCACAGGCAGTGCATTATGAACAGGTGCTCTATCGTGTTGAGAGATGTAATCACCATCCCTGTATTGCTCTTCAACAGTGGGAAGCAAAAAGGTGCTTAAAACATCAATGTAGACCTGTGCTGTGATAGTTCCACGCAAAACAACAAGGGGTGCAAGCAGCCTCAATGAAAAACACTACCACACCATAACAGCACCGCCTCCGAATTTTACTCTAGGCACTACATACACTGGCAGATACCCACACCGTGCCATCGGATTGCCACATTGTGTACTGTGATTCGTTACTCCAATTAACGTTTTTCCACTGATTAATCGCCCATTGTTTACGCTCCTTGCATAAGCTGGCATGATGTGTGGCTTATGAGCAGCCGCTCGTCCATTAAATCCAAGTTTTCTTACCTCCCACCTAACTGTCATAGTACTTGCAGTGGATCCTGATGCAGTTTGTAATTTTTGTGTGTTGGTCTGGATAGATGTCTGCGTATTACACATTATGACCTCCTTTAACTGTCGGCGGTCCCTGTCGGTCAACAGACGAGGTCTGCCTGTTTGCTTTTGAGCTGCACAAGTTCCTCCAAGTTTCCACCTCACTATCACATCGGAATCAGTAGACCTAGGGATCTTTAAGAGTGTGGAAATCTCGCATATAGACATATGACACAAGTGACACACAATAACCTGACCGCATTCGAAGTCCATGAGTTCCGCAGAACGCCCCATTCCGCTATCTCACTATATCTAATGACTACTGAGGTCGCTGATATGGAGTACCTGGCAGTTGGTGACAGTACAATGCACCTAATAAGAGAAAAGTATGTTGTTATGGGTTTCCGGATATGTTTGAGCACATAGTGTATCTGCCACCATCGGCAGCCCGTATAGAAACAGGGTAAGCTGCAGGGCCACGTTCTGACCACTTAGTGGAAATGGGAACATGTTGTCGTAGCTTCGCCAACGGCTTTCGATGTGTAAGGTAAGTGCCAAAACGAAGCTCTCTCCTGCAACATGATGCAGTATAAAAGGCAATACTAACAGTTGCGGTAGTTTTTCTTATCGGGAAAATTAGGAACACTCGACATCATACAGGTACTGCAGCCGGAAGCAGATCTGCATCCATCAGAGTCAATTCACGTTTATTACCCAAACATTCCATCTCCGTTATTTTGTACTATCCAACAGAGAAAAATTACGAACTGTAAAAAGCTCTGCTAACTACATCCGACAGAGAACACGATAAGACTTTTACCACATCTCTTTCTTCCGATATATCGGAAACAAATACCGTCTGCATTCTGGCGTCAAGGATATGCGGCGATCCTATTAAATATGCGGGTATTGATCCACTCAGTGATCGATTTCGCCTGCATCGACCAGCGTAATGTTTTACCATCTGTACTGTAGGAGGACTGTATTACACAGACTATCAGTCGTAAGGGAGGTTCCCTGCTCTGTTTTGTTGTTTGATACATTGTTTTTTTTCTGCTTTAACACTCTTAAAAATGGTTCAAATGGCTCTAAGCACTATGGGTCTAAATATCTGAGGTCATCAGTCCCCTAGAACTTAGAACTACTTAAACCTAACTAACCTGAGGACATCACACACATCCATGCCCGAGGCAGGAGTCGAACCTGCGAACACATCAGCAGCGCGGTTCCGGACTGAAGCGCCTAGAACCGCTCGGCCACAGCGGCCGGCAACACTCTTAAACTCATCTTTCACAGTGCGGAGATAGCTAATGATCCGTGTTCAATTTCAACTGATTCCTCATATTGCAGTCATGTATGCGATCACTGTTTCGGTGCTAGCCATCCGCGGAAGGTGTTGCCCCTCTACCAAGACTCTTTCTTTATCTCAAACAAGCGATGTCAGTCAATCATTTTGTGGTAATCAACAGTGAATCAGTATACAGATGGGATGGTAAAGAAACCACCGAAGTTCTGTAATAATAAGCGTTATAGTTGATAGCGTAAACAATTTTAGCAATTTTACAGTAATTTCAACACCGACCAATGATGCGACAGCATGTTTCCCAATTTCAGTATCATAGCTAAACCGCCCCTTCTCTACTTTGCGAGTATCATTGCAAATGTAGGTAGATGACTGTGCAGTATATCCATTCAGTGTTCATTCTCGAACATGTACACCGAAAAATACCAGACAGTGATCTACATATATCTAGCACATCTATCGTAGTGCGTAATTTACGATATTTCTCTATGCAGATGGGGGTCACAGAGCATTCTCGCATTCTTAGGATAAAGTTGGAGATTGAAAGATTACCTCACATTGTCTTTGACCAGCGCTCCCTGCAACACTGTCACCAATTTAATCTGCAGAAGACCAGAAGTAGACCTCTAGATTCCATGTTTCGTGAAGGAAGACAGCAAACAGAGCCTGTAACTACTGTCCCTACCCATCCAAGAGCAGAATATTTCACCAGATGCGTGGATTTCAATGAGGTTAGCACACCTTATCGGCGTATAGTAGTAGATATGGAGGTGTTGTGATGTAATAGCAATTGGTTAAGAAGTAGAAGAAGAAGAAGAAAAGAAGAGGGTTATTTCTGTGCATGATGGAGCTCCATACAGATGGTGTTTGAAGCATTTTACGTAAATCAACTGCGCTATCAGTTTTAAAATACTTTTCTAGTGTCTGGGTTCAGTAATAAGCAGGTAAGAGAGAACATAAACACATGCACTACTAAGGCTACATGGTTCTGCACTTAAAACACACTATAATGTAGGATCGTTGCAGTTTCTGACCAATTAGTCATGCGGAATGCAACGCTGTTAATATTCCAATGTAAGAAATTTTCAGCGCATGACATACATTCTCCTTGCAGGTTTCTCTACGATAAACTATGGTGACAAACTGTAAAATTAAAAAAGTACTTCCTTAAAATATCGATTCTTTGTGATACATGCACAATATAGCTTTCCAGAGGTGTATAGCATCCACCGTTAATATCCGATCATGGTTCAGAAATTATACTATGCTCGCATCAGTCCTATATAAATTTATCGTTAGTAACAGAGAATGCCTCTTAAGTATAAAGAGACAATCGCATAGCAGCGGTGTTAGATGTGTGAAATTACACAAAAAAATGGTTCAAATGGCCCTGAGCACTATGCGACTTAACTTCTGAGGTCATCAGTCGCCTAGAACTTAGAACAAATTAAACCTAACTAACCTAAGGACATCACACACATCCATGCCCGAGGCAGGATTCGAACCTGCGACCGTAGCGGTCACGCAGTTTCAGACCAAAGCGCCTTTAACCGCACAGCCACACCGACCGGCGAAATTACACATCATGCTGCCACTAACTCCATAAACAGTTTATCAGTCAAACGTAGAATATACGTTTTATTATGAAGAAGGATCGTTGTAAGGTGAGCTTTTACGTGATCTATTTGACTCGTGTTAATTGTTAAACAATTAATTTGAAAGGGTAGTGCGAAAGGCTTGTTTAACTCTATTTCTGATTTCGAAACTACGTCAGCTTTCCCTTTGTCTCCAGCATTGGCCAATAGGAATATAGTGTTCTGAGGAGAGATGAAAACCTCCATCTTCATGTTTGGAGAAATCTTGGGAACGACAGGGACAGGAAGCGATTCTGGATTTTTCCAGTCATCAGAATTTTGCCACTTGATGCTTTGTTTGGGGGCCTTAAGATCAAAGGAGGCCGATGTCCGGTCTATGGTCAGTGATATTTAGTAATGTGATCTGTAAGTAGGACATTGGGCTATTTTGACCTTCGTGGCTGCCCCCTGACAATAGACGCCAATCAGTGACTACTATATCGTACTTCATTTCATTACTTTGTGATTATAGTTATTATGTGATTGGAGGCAAGGCTGGCGGGTGCAGTCATGATGTATACCTAAGTGGGAGAATGCCATCTCTCGCAAACTGATTAAATAAAGAATATGTATCAATAGAAAATTTTCCAATAAGGTGACGCCTACAATCTGCCACATTGTAATTACATAATTAGGACATGTAATTGCTGGATGTGAGCTTTTCCCACCAAATAAAAGTGTACTCCAGTCCCTGCAAATTGAAATTTATGAAACACAGTTTACCCCATACTATATAATTGAGTTTCTTTTTGTAAGATCCTTTCTCTCCAGCACGCACAGTAGGTTATAGTCCATGATGGAATCCATTCTCAGCCAGGAATTTGTCTTGGAAGAAAGGCACCTCACATGCGTCGGTACTGCAGAGGGGTTTATCCAGTAAATGCTGCTTCATTTGCAGTTCAGTCTGATACTCACCGATTGCTTGTGTCGGCCTGGCAGTGGCATGTTACAGAAGGAGAAATAGAGAACGAACATGTGTTTCGATGGGAATTTCTCAGTTGCTTTTGTTTGGAGAATAGTGTGACATCCAGTATGTCAGTTGTGTGGTCACTCCTGAAAAGGGGAGTGGCACATCACTTTGCATAACCCAGAGGGAGCTGCATGTGCAGTGGCATGAGCCGGTATTGGGTGCAGTGCACTGAACAGGGGATGGCAGATGGTGTGTGCTTCACATTGGAAAGATTTTTAGGAGTGTAATTGCATGTGATGGGTGTTTCATGTCGGTATTCAAAAAAATGGTCCAAATGGCTCTGAGAACTATGGGACTCAACTTCTGAGGTCATTAGTCCCCTAGAACTTAGAACTAGTTAAACCTAACTAACCTACGGACATCACACACATCCATGCCCGAGGCAGGATTCGAACCTGCGACCGTAGCGGTCACTCGGTTCCAGACTGCAGCGCCTAGGACCGCACGGCCACTTCTGCCGGCCGTCGGTATTCCTCGGATGATCAGAGGGCAAAAAATGATCTATTTAATTACGCCCTTACAAGACCTGCGTCTTACCAAACTACAGAGAATGATGAGCAAGAGAAGTACAACGCATGCAGACTGAATTTTTTTGCACATAAACGATATATCCTCTGCTTTGTAGTTGAATTTTCTAACATGAAAGCCTTCCTCTCCCCCACAGTGTCGCCAGTTTCCAGGTCGGGGGAGGGGAGTGTAGAGGGATTTACCAGATGGGGAGGGTTAATTAATTGATCCATGTAATGAAGGAGTAAATCAAATTGATTGAGTGAGGTTTGGCTATCCGATTAACTCAGGTCTGAAAGTATACCTGTATGTGTGAGGAGGAGGGGAGGAAGGTTTGAGTTTTCCTGAGGTGTTGAGGTTGGAGGAGGGGAGGGGGGAAGAACAATAGGTTAAGGATCTGTCAGTCAAAAGGGAGGATTATTCCGAGGATGTCATAATCTGTAAATCAAAAGAGAGTGCCTCTGAGTGCATACTTGCCGCTGATGTAGGCTCAAAAAATGGTTCAAATGGCTCTAAGCACTATGGGACTTAACATCTGAGGTCCCCTAGACTTAGAAACTAATTAAACCCAACATACCTAAGGACATCACACACATCCATGCCCGAGGCAGGATTCGAGCCTGCGACCGTAGCAGGTGCGCGGATCCTGAGTCAAGTGCCTAGAATCGCTCGGCCACAGCAGCCGGCTACTCTCACAAACAAAGTGTGCTCGTGTTCTCTTTGTCCTACTACTCATGGCCTGTGTGTAGTCATCTAATGGCACATACTTCCACAAACGTACTACCAAACAGTCGGATCCCTGATACGCAAAAGCAGTTTAGTATTTCGTTCCAGAGATGGTTAAACAAGCTACTAAGCAGGTTGTTGTGATGTTTTGGCTTATCAGTGTACGGTTTACAGAAGAAGAGAAGATCGCAAGGAGAACAATACTTTTTTTACAGATTCATTAAGTGAGCAGGAAAGCATCACAGAAATACTTTTTTAGCTCCAGCGACAGACGCTATACGATAGCATTAGGGATCACCATGCAGTTTAGTGTCAAAATTCCGAGAGTGTGAGTTCGTTACAGAGTCAACTAGTATGTTCCTTCTTCCTTCGTGTGTTTCGAGAAGGGGCTATGAACGTAAAATTCCAGGATATGTGGAGGCTTACGATCAATTGTTCTTTCTGCGAACCATTAGAGACTGGAAAAGGAAAGGAGGGAAGTGACTGTGGCACACAAAGTACCTACCGTAAAGTGGATTTCACATTATAGATGTAGATGTAAATTTAGTATTGACTGCCTACAACCTATCCAAACACCCAATTTTTTCCACCAGGACGTTTTGATTCATGGAATATTGGGAATAGTTAGTGCTTGTTACAAAGGTGACTCTTTTTTTACTAATTCTGCATGGTTTTTCCTAACACACTGCGCAATTTTCCTTCACGTCTAGGGTTATACAGTTCTAAGCGGCCTCAAGGTGTGTAACTCGGATCAACTCTTGAAAGTGTGTAGTCTTGGTAACACCATATTGTGTGGTAACGATTCTTATAAATGTTTACCTGAATGCCAGTTTTACCTACTATTTTGTACTGCTAGTACTTTAAAAATTACCTTTGAATAACGTGTTTAAAGGTTTCGGTACACCACATACTCTCAAAAATCTTTTAGGGTCCTATATGTGTTTATGTTTCGTTATGTATTTGTCTCAAGTAGTATATTCATCTCTGTGTCCAAGCCACAGGAGATACCGCTTCCCTTTCATGACTATAGGAATATATCTTATACATAGGCAATTCGAGAGTTCGGTGCCAACGACTGTGAACTTTATTCGTCATATGGCACACCAGGCCTATGTCCATTGTATCTTTAGGGGGATTATAGGTGCAGGCGCCTGCATCTTTCCATAGTAGTTTGTTGCACAGGTACGATACTTTAAGCATTTCTTTCTGTCGTCGATAGTTATGGGTAACATAGATATCATGATTTTCTGATTATTCCTTAACAGTAGTATGCGCTCAGTAAGTATGCTTGGGTTGAAAATTAATGACGTTTCAGCATCACCAGAAATAACAAGGATTAAACCTGTGCAAATTGAAACTACGGAACTCAACCCAGATCGGTAAAGCTTGACTGCCAATGCAATGAAATGCATTGAGTTCAAAACTCGGGTACATCAGCGGCTAGGCAGAAGAGGTGCCAAATGTCTGTGGTCCACCAAGTAATGTTATTATCTTGTTATAACTTTGAAGGAATTACTTTTTCCTTTGTGGCTACAGAGAAATACGATTACAGCTTAAGTCGTGTGTTTGCTTCCAGAATTACGAGCGAGGAGCTCACAGGTTTAATGGCTGAGAGCTCCGGTCGCTGCAGCGTCTGACGTACTCGCAGGCAGTACGCTTTATGTGCTCTATCTTGCTCCAGTACCCTGTCTGCTCTGCAATCCTTCCGTTCCTGCAACTAAGAAGAACCCCCATTCCACGTTCCCTCCACACCTTGTCCCTCCATAAATAAACTGCTTGCGCAGTTCACAATACGATTTTGCAGGAAAATTTCGAATTAACTGAATCTCTCGTGAAGTCACCAACGTATCACGAATACAAATTTTTGTGGACGCCGGTATTAACACTGGCAAATAAAATATTTGCACTGGTTACCAAAATCCATAATCATAACCATTCGATATTACCTGAGTGAGTTGGCGGGGTGGTTCAGACACTTGACGCACATTTAGGTAAAGCGAGCTGCATGTCTCCAGGCGAACATCGGGATCGTTAAACAAGACGTGTTTAATTCATTTACTTTTTCTCTCCCTGACCGGGTCTGCGATGTTCCTGTACTGACGTCATTGCCAATGCCGTATACACGTTACATAATTACTCAGTCACATCTATCTAACTCTGTTTATTCCTCCATTTTATACAACAGCACTAAAGAGTTCGAGACGTTTTTCGTGTAATACCACGTAGAGTAGTAATCACTCATGGACCAAAAATTATGACCACTGCACACAGCGAAAGCGAATCGTGCCTTGTTGCATGACGGGGACGTGGCACTGTAAGCATATACACAGAGAACAGACGAATGCTGAGTCATTTTAGCGATGATACGGTTTGCAATAGGCCAGATGTGGTGCAACGTCCTTCTGATAGGTGGGCTCATCCTGCCACGTTGTTTGTAAAATTAATTCGATTTTGTGATCACAGAAATAAGATCAGATGCCCTCTGAGAACGTGAAGTTTCACTCGATTCCTACTCCCCTTCGGAGTGCTTCACTTTTATGAGGCAGTGTAAATTGTTGAAACTTATTAATCTTCCGATATGTTTTAATTAGTATGCTACCATTAGAATTTTTCATATCAATATATATTGTATGCTTCTCTCTTCCACGTGCTATTCCTTTTCGCCGGCCGTGGTGGCCGAGCGGTTCTAGGGGCTCAGTTTGGAACCGCGTGACTGCTACGGTCGCAGGTTCGAATCCTGTCTCGGACATGGATGTGTGTGATGTCCTTAGGTTAGTTAGGTTTAAGTAATTCTAAGCTCTAGGGGACTGATGACCACAGCTGTTATGTCCCATAGTGCTCAGAGCCATTTGAACCATATTCCTTTTCCTGTTAATTGTTAAGCAACACGTACTGTCTATGAACGAACATCTTGCATCGAATTCGCGTTGGTGTTGCTTGGTTACACATTTATGATTAGTTCACGCAGTCTGCGGTAACATAATACTCATGCATGTACTTCGCCACTTGCAAGGAACGATAGTGATCCATCTCGCATTTCATAAAACGGTGGGCTCAACTCGTCGGTCAGTGCTTCAGCATAGTTGATCAGTGTGTGTTGGACAGCCAGTGTGATGAAAAAGCGTAAGCTGTTATTCAGTGGGAATGTTCCAACGGCTTGACATCCAATGGCAGCCGGAGGAAGTTTGCTTACAGGAGCGCAGTAGCATGGTATTTCTCTGCAACGTAGTACTACACGTGCGCCATTTGTCGATGAAATTCAGGCGACTGTTTACAAATTTCATTCAACGTACAAGAGACCATAAAGTTGCACGTACTGTCTACGTATTGGTCAAATTTTTATCTGTAAACCTACCCATACAGATGTGCATCTAATACTGTCGGAAAAACAAATCCGAGACATAATCGAACAGTACAGGTTGCAATCTTGGGTCGAAGTGTGGATTGAGCAGTACTGTTGTCAATCTCAGTTATCGTATGTAAATGGACCAAGTTCGTTTGCAAACACGACGCACGTTGCATACCGTCAACGTATGGATTGTTTTGCTGACATTTTTGGTGCGATAACGATATAAAGATAAATGAGTCTAAGAAATCAACCGAAAAACAATTAAGTCTCTAACGAGCCACTGGTCCCTCGTACCAAAATAATCGGAAAAGATCTTAATACCGTAGATCAAAAATGGTTCAAATGGCTCTGAGCACTATGGGACTCAACTGCTGTGGTTATCAGTCCCCTAGAACTTAGAACTACTTAAACCTAACTAACCTAAGAACATCACACGCATCCATGCCCGAGGCAGGATTCGAATCTGCGACCGTAGCAGTCGCACGGTTCCGGACTGCGCGCCTAGAACCGCGAGACCACCGCGGCCGGCACCGTAGATCAAACATTGTCCTATGGATGTACTTTACAGTGATTTTCAGAGTTTAGTTGTAGATGTGAATGTTCTTAGCTAGTCATGTACATTTTTCATATACAATGTTTCCGAAACCATTGGCGCCGAAGTCATACAGATAGAAAAGAGTTCTAAGCTGAATGTTTTAACGTAAGCAACTAACGGAAATAAGTTAACATTTAGCTTTTTATTGACATAAATAATTTACAACTTACAGCAACAACTTTAGCTAACAGAAAATCTGATGAAGACAGTCTCAATTCATACAACAAAATTCACTGACTCTTGGTTCAGGATCATTCGATCACGTTGTTCGTACACGTTACTCAAAACAAGTGTGTAATTACTGCATCACCAACAATCTCCACATTGTATTGCCAGAGTCTGCTTTTCACGGGGAAGTTGGCGAGTGCTTAATGATAAATCTTTTACTACATAATCGAATGTCATTAGCTAAAATGTTACTGTGAGAATAATTCTATATTGAGAACATTTCCCAAATCCCTATCGCTTGAATAATGAAGTTTTGCGTAATTTTCTATATACGGCGATAATTTGTTTACAATTAAGATGTCGCTTATTTCTAAACTTATTCCTGTACATCCATTCGCCTTTTCTGGCTGATCCAGCTTCATCATGCTTTGAAAGTGTTATACCGGAGCCGAGGTAGCCCCTGAGGGCCGCAACCAATATTAAACCATAGAGGACGAGGTTGGCTATGCCCAGGGCGTACCAAAAGCACCATGGTAAACACTGGCTATTTACATTCAAGATAATGTAAAGAGACATTCGGAGCACTACTTCCTGCAGTGTGAGCTCAAGCCACGGCCTGCAGGAAGTATTCTATCTATCTATCGCTTGAGCCTTATCCCGCAGTTACACAGGGTCAGTCATCGTTAATCGGATTTGGCATGTTAATGTTTAAAGGGTGGCTGGATGCCCTTCCTGCCACCACCCCGTACCCTCCGGGACGGAATTAGTGTACCCCAACTGTCTGCGTCGAGTGTAATCCAGGAAATAGTGCGAAAGTGTTTAGATGTCTGCGGGCCATGTAACTGAGGCGGCACATGGGGACCAGCCCGGTATTCACCTAGCGGGATGTGGAAAACCGCCTAAAACCCACATCCAGGCTGACCAGCACATCGGCCCTCGTCGTTAATCCGCTGGGCGGATTCGATCCGGGGCCGGCGCGCGTACCCGAGTCCAGGAAGCAGCGCGTTAGTGCTCTCGGCTACCCTGGCGGATTGCAGGAAGTATCACTTCGCCAAAACCTGATTGGCTGGATACAGCTATTTATGGGCTAGAACCAGCGCCGAAGTTCAATTCACGCTGGATGCCGACCTCGTGTACTATGACAGTTGAAGATTACGTCTTCGTCTCTGAATTGGGCTGTAACTAGTTTGTGTGTGTTACCACGAACTTTTGTGGAAAATTATAAGCGAACTTTTGTTTGCCTCAATAGGAGACTTTTACTGGCATCGTTATTGTTACCTTTCGTTTGTTGTCCAGTCATCAACCTTGTGAACTTACATCAATATATGTTGTGTTTGTGAAAAAATGCGAATTGTCTGTCACAACAGAAAGCATGACGGCAATTTCGTGTATCGAGCTATTCTCCATTTTCGACAACCATTTATGAAATACAACAGAGGGCAACGGTCTGAATTCAAAAGTACCGCCACACACGTTGCAAATTGGACCTCGTACCACGAATCGTATATTTCTATCTCAAAGTATTCAGTTTAGAATGCTCAGCCAATTGAACAATATATCTGTTACCAAAAAACAACGTTTCAGTGTAGGAGAACTTACAGTTTTGAAGGACTATAGTAGACAAGCAGTCTCACACTTTTAGGGGCCAAATATACTGATATGCCAAAACATTATGACTACTTCTCACCGTGACGGTGGATGCCGCTTGGCGGCGTTGTGGGCACGTCATGCAGTGACAAAAGTATGTAGGCGGAGCAACGCCGACGGGAGATCACCCTAGCGAAGATATGGGCTGCAGATAGGGAAATTCATTGAGAGAAGCGGCTTTGACACAGGGCAGCCGTTGAACGAGTACTTCGAAAGCGACGAAGCTGGTCAAATGTTCACGTGCTGCTGTCGTGAGTTTCTACGGAAAGAGATAGGACAGTGAAATTACCCACTAGGCGCTAAATCGTAGGATGTCCAAGACTCTTCACGGAACGTGGGGTTCGGAGGCATGTCTGCTCCGTAAAGTAGGATAGATGGTGATCTGTGGTGTCTCTGCCGAAAGAGCAGAATGGTGGTGCACGCACAAGTGTTTCGGAGCACACCGTTCATCTTACATTGTTGAACATGGAGCTTCGCAACACACCACCCATAGATGTTCACATATTGACCCAACGACATCGTTAATTACGACTGCATTGGGCACGGGATCATTGAGAGTCGACGGTCGATCAATGGGAACGTGTCGGCTCTCCGGGTGAATCACATTTTTGCTACACTAGGTCGATGGTCGTCTCCACAAACACCGTCATAATGGTGAACGGCGGCTGAAAATGTGCAGCGTGCCACGGACACAGTCTGGTGGTAACAGTATTATGCTATGGAATACCATCTCCTGCTTTTGGATGCGACCTGTTGTAGTAATAGAAGACACCCTGACAGCTGCGAACCACCTGCAACCCTTCATGATTGATGTCTTGCCCGACGGCGATTTCATCTTTCAGCAGTATAAATGATCGTGTCTTGGAGCCAGAACCTTGCTTCAGTGATTTGAGGAGCATTATAGCCAACTCATTTTGATGTCTCATCGATCAAACTCGCCTGATGTAAATCCTATGGAACCGCCCTGGGTCGCTATCGGACGCCATCACCTCTTATGCAGATCAGCGGCCCGTTATCTACGCGAGTTCCATGACCTGTGTGTTGATACAGCGTGACAATTATTGAACTATATGAAATAAAATCGTCATAATTTCTGAACGGTTTGTGTTACGACGTGCAAAATGCACGGTTGGCCGAGGGGAATGATGGGAATTAGTATGCTCTGTATGGTTTATTTTAACGACGAAGTCCAGTTTCATTTGAATGGGTTCGTCAATAAGCAAAATGGGCGCATTTGGGGGACTGAGACTCTACATTTCGTGATACAGAAGTCTCTTCGCCCTCAACGGGTGACTGTGTGGAGTGCTATGTCCACTCACGGAATAATCGGTGCGACATTCCTTGGTGTCACGGCGACTACCGAGCGGTACGTGAAGGTTTTGGAAGATGATTTCATCCCCATTATCCGAAGTGACCCTGATTTCGACAAGATGTGATTCTTGTATCACGGAGCTCGACCACATAGAAGCAGGAGAGTGTTTGATGTCCTGGAGGAGCACTTTGGGGATCGCAATGTGGCTCTGGGGTACCCAGAGGCCACTGGCATGGACCTCGACTGGCCGCTGTATTCTCCGGATCTGAACACATGCAACTCCTTTTGTGTGGAGCTATATTACAGACAAGGTGGATAGCAATAGCCCAAAAACCATTGCTAAGCTGAAAATAGCCATTCAAGAGGTTATCATCAGCATCAATATTCCGACACTTCAGCAGGTCATTAAGAATTTCGCTATTCGTCTGCGCCACATCAGCGCCAATGATGGCAGGCATATCGAATATGTCATAACCTATATCCGAACATCTGTAGTGACGTTTAGATATTGAATGAAGTGTGTGCACGCCTTAGTTGGTAGCTAATTTTTGTTTTCCTCATATAGTTCAGTATTTGCTACCCTGTATCTAATGCCACATACCCCCATGAACTTGCCAACAAACTTTCGGATTCCTGATGCGCAGAATCAGTGTTGTATTTCGTTCCAAAGGCGGACAAACAAGCTATTAAGCAGGTGGTCGCAAAGTTTTGGCTCAACAGTGTATGTACAGTCGGTAAAGTATCCTACATTAAGTGTTATAATAAAGAATGGATGGTTGTTCATTAACGGTTAACGCAGAATGACGTCGTGAATAATGAATGCGCGTGAGTTAGGCATTTGTAACTGCTTATGTTTCTCCACTGTCTTTGATGAAGCAACCTTGAAAAACAATACACAATGGTATGTCACGCAATCACTCTAGGCAATTTAATTTCGTCAGGAAGTTGATAAATCGATGATGTACGAAACCGCAGTGGAAAGATAAAACGAAATGTTAGGTAGGATCTTAGATGCGTCTACTTCTACATCTGAATCTACATGTGTATGGATACTCTGCAAACCACACTTACGTGCCTGGCGGAGGATTCATCGAACCACCTTCAGAATAATTCTCCATTATTCAACTCTCGAACAGCGCGCGGAAGAAACGAACACTTATATTTTTCCGTGCGAGCTCTGATTTTCCTGATTTCGTTATGATAATCGTTTCTCCCTATGTAGGTCGGCTTCAACAAAATATTTTCGCATTCGGAGAGAAAGTTGGTGACTGAAATTTCGTGAGATCCGCCGTAGCGTGAAACGCCTTTGTTTTAATGACGTCGACGCCAAATCCTGTACCATATCCGTAATACTCTCTCCCCTATTTCTCGATAGTACAAAATGTGCTGCCCTTCTTTCAACTTTGTAGATGCACCCCGTTAACCCAATGGCAAGGATACCGCATCGCGCTGCTTGACTCCAAAAGAGGACAGACAAGCGTAGTGTAAGCAGTCTCTTTAGTAGATCTGTTGCATCTTCTAAGTGTTCTACCAATAAAACGCAGCCTTTTGTTACCTTCCTCACAACATTTTCAATGTGGTCTTTCCAATTTAAGTTGTTCGTAATTGTAATTCCCAGGTATTCAGTTGAATTTACAGCCTTTGGAGTTGATTGATTTATCGTGTAACTGAAGTTTAACGGTTTCCTTTTAGGAGTCATGTGGATGACCACACACTTTAAGGTCGATTGCCAATTTTCGCATCATACAGATATATTTTCAAAATCGTTTTGCGATTTGTTTTCATCTTCTTATTACTTTACTAGACGATAAACGACGCCATCATCTGCAAACAACCTAAGACGGCTGGTCGGATTGTCTCTTAAATCGTTTATATAGATAAGGAGCAGACAGGGTCTATAACACTACATTGGGGAATGCCAGAAATCACTTTTGTTTTACTCGATGACTTTCTGTCAGTTACTTCGAACTGTGACCTCTCTGACAGGAAATCACGAATCCACTCACGTAACCCAGACGATATTCCATAAGCACGCAATTTAATTATAAGCCGCTCCTGATGTACGGCGTCGAAAGCCTTCTGGGAATACAGAAATTTGGAACACTTTGTGTGTCTCGTTTTGCAACAGCAAACAGAGGCTCGTAGTTTTGCTCGTATGTAATTGCCTCTTTCTGTGTCCTAAACGCCGGACAGACCATTGTAAACCGCTCACCACAGAATTTCCATCCGTAGCCACAGGCTCTGCGTTTTGCCTTTTGGAGTGAAAATTTGCAAGCTTCCGGGAATTTAATCGATATCACTAAACCTCTATCCTGGAGAACCAGGTACAGGTTACCTACCTAACGGCTTCCAGGGACAACAAAAATTTGATTTTCAATATTTCAGGTAATTACTGACCGAATTTAAAAATTTAAAATGACTTCATAAACTACTCCTTAAGGGATGTAATCATACGGTAAAGGTTTAATACAGCAAGACAAATATTAAAGTTTAAAATTGTGTTTATCGTAATGATTCGTAACTGTCGATGAGTAAATGCCCGGATTCTATTTATCCAGTATCTGAGAATGATAGCACTTAGCAATTTCCAACAAACTTTACATAAGATTTCAAACGTTTGTGAAACTTTTTCTCGCTGACACTTAATGAAGTGTCGGCAGAAGTGCCAACACGGTGTTGTTTGAGGAAGCCGAAATGCACGCTATAAGCTCACGCAGGATGGCGTGAGGTCTGAAACAGGATACGTAATGAATGCTATAAAGAAAAGTACGTAGCTTCTGGAATACCTAACTTTAATTCATAATTGTAGAACATCGCTCTTGATGATACAGAAGTATTATAGCAATTGAATACGGCGCCTTGCTAGGTCGTAGCAATTGACTTAGCTGAAGGCGATGCTAACTATCTTCTCGGCAAATGAGAGAGTCTTCGTCAGTGTCTGTTGCTAGCTACGTCGGCTGTACAACTGGGGCGAGTGCCAGGACGTCTCTCTAGACCTGCCGTGTGGCGGCGCTCGGTCTGCAATCACTGATAGTGGCGACACGCGGGTCCGACGTATACTAGCGGACCGCGGCCGATTTAAAAGCTACCACCTAGCAAGTGTGGTGTCTGGCGGTGACACCACACCTAACACAAAATGATGCAAGAGGAAAAATTAGTCGGTTACTACAATTTTGCTTTCGTGCGGTCAAACTTCAACATCAAGCATGACGTATTAGATTGTTATTTCTTTACTAACGGCTCTATTCGCAATTCACTTTGCTGGTAGTATCTCCATATATCACTGAATGCACCCCGAAAATTATATCAATGTACGCTACACAGTTCAGGAGATGTGACGTCGAAAATACCGAGATGCGTGAAAACTAGTTTTTGGTTAGTAGTACAGATAACCCAGGCTGTATTTTACATCTGTCTCAATACTCTGCAAGCCACCTGACGGTGTACTGCGGAAGGAACTTCTGGGATCACTAACTAATCCTCTCATTCCCATACCATTCGCGAATGGCGCGCAGGATGAATGATTTTCGGTTAGCGTCTGCATTAGCTCTTATTTCTCGGTTTTTTTCGTTGTGTACATTTTGCGAGACGTATGTAGTCTTTCGATTTTCAATAGTAAATCTCTCCGTAATGCATGACGCCTGTCTTGTAGAGTTTGCCACTGGGGTTTGATGAGAACTCTCTCGCGCCGACTAAACGATCCCGTGGCGAAACGCACCGCTCTTCGTTTCATCCTCTCTCTCTCTCTCTCTCTCTCTCTCTCTCTCTCTCTCTCTCTCTCTCTCTCTTCTATCAGTCCTACCTGGTAAGGGCCGCTGACTGCTGAACAATACTCAATAATCGATGGAACAGGCGCCTTGTAAACCATTTCTTCAGTGGATGAATTACATTTCCTTAAAACTTCATAATAATTTGTTTGACATGTGATTTTCCTACTATTTTTTTAATGTGGCCATTCAACGAAAGATCGCCCCGGATAGATTTACCTTTTATGCGATTGCAGGCTTTCTCGGTATATTTCAGCTATGAAATCTTCTCGGGTTATCAGCCGAGTGGCGTCGTCTTCTAATCACATCGTTTCAATGGATTGCGTATCCATTATCTTCAGGTGATGGATACGAAGATGATGGATACGCAATCCATCGAAACGTTACGTCTAGAAGACCACCTCACTCGGCTTATAACCCGTGAAGATTGCATAGCTATATATTTTGTTGTGGTAACTGTATCCACCAATTTGTCATCAGTAGTGTACTTGTATAGTAGTAAACATCCTTTCCTACGCACGCATACGTTTTTAGACTTATTTCTGTTCAGGGTCAACTGCCAGTCCCTCTACTATTCATCCATCCGCTACAGGTAATTCTACAAAGCGTTGCTGTCTTCTGGCGTGCTACCTTCTTATAGACAGCAGCTTCGTCTACGAATAGTCTTAAAGAGCTTATGATGCAGTCTACTAGATAATTTATATATATTGTAAATAATAACGGTCCTATCACACTTACTTGATGTACCATCGAAATTACCTTCACATCTATGAATTTTGTTGTATTAACAGCAAACTTTAGGATTCTATCTACAGTGAAGTCCAGTGAATATCTGATGCGATACTCGGTAAACTCACATTTTTCTCACTGAACGGCAGTGTGAGACGTTGTCAGATGCCTTCATGAAGCCGAAGAACATGGCATCAGCCTGAGGGCGCAGTGGGTCTCATGGGCGAGCTGGATTTCGCATCCATTTGCCGGATCCATCTTAATTTTTGTAGAGGAGGTTTTCGATTTCATAAAGCGTCACAATACACAATCATGAAACATGTTCCATAATTATACAACAGACTGATGTCACCGATATAGGCCTATAATTATGTGCATCTGTCCTAAGACCCTTCTTGGAAACAGGAACGGCCTGCTCTTATTTCGAGTCGCTAGATCCCTTGATATGGCTAGGACACTGATCTAGTTTCATAATGGACTTCCAACAAACTTCAAGCATAATTTCAATCCTGTCCTGAACTTTTTCTCGCTTACACGGTTAAAGTCAAACATCGAGCAGTCATTTCTAAAGTAATCAGACGTTTGAAGTTGTTTTATGAGTGATAGTTCATTGTAAACACATTGCGGAGAGTAACCTTCACTGACGAGCTACTACCACTTACATAGAGAGACAACAATCAATGAATCGTAGTATCAACACATACATTTACCAACATGGCTTAAACTACACTTGTATTATTAATGTGCTAGAAAGAGTTGAATTCACATAAGAATCCTAACATGTTAGAGAGAGCTGAACGCACGAGGTAATTATCGAAATGACAAAGCGGAATGCTTGTAAGGACTGCTTACCACATGACGGTGGACATCGTCTCACGGCAACAGCGTAGTCGCGCGATCCTATTGGGAATGGTGACACCTATACGTGAGCGACATTAATACCTTCCTCTCAGAGTAATTAACACCCCGTCTGTAATCTGACTCAAAGCGGCAAGTGCCCAGAGCGTTTCCCGTTCACCTGGGCTCGTCTTGCTGCTGCCGTTGGCCAGAAGAGAACATGGAAAACTGGAGCTGGCTCTCCCCGGATCTTTCACTGTGTGATTTGCACATCTTTGGCGACCTGAAGAAAGACATGCGAGGACGTCGGTTTCATTCGGACGAGGATGTGCAAGAGTGTGTGTGGTTGTAAATCCCTCAGGGGCTGACCGCGTTTGCGAAACAGTAACTGATTGTCATGTCTTCCAGTGGGATAAATATCTTAACGCTTGTGGTTATAGCTTTTTAATGGAACCATTATATGCTCCCGTTGTGGTGGGTGTACGGTTTCCATTTGACTGCCCCTTTGAAATTGCTTATCGTGTATTACGTTCACTGGAGAATCAGTCATTAATAATGAGTCCGATATCCTCGTTGATTACTACTTTTTCGAGGTTTCTGTCTTTGTTAATGGCCTCTGACGAATACACGCGTCCTGCCTACGGTTCTTGTATTACAACGAGGTCCAGCATTAGATAGCACCGAGAAATTTTGCTTCCTGGATCAGCATGACAAATAGCAATAAAGCTAGGCTCTATAAACTAATACATAAAAAACAACATTTCCACAAGCCAAAAATCTAGAAATTTATGCAGGGAACTGTCGCTGCTATTTGATTATGGAGCCTTGCCTGATCCTAGATTTGGATAAACAAAACATTATTTGAGAACTAGCTTGACTGGTTGCAGTTCTGTCCTCTCTGGTATTTTCGAAAGCTACCGCGGTGTTGTCAAACTATTATGAATAAAATAAGTTAGTTGTTTATGTCAGAAAAAGGTATTCGTATCTGACAATTAGTTTCCTAACTCAGCGTCATCAGTTTTGGATCTTGTACCATCTGTATAGCTCTGATCCCAAAGATTGTAACACCCAGTATCGTAGGAAACAGTCTCATTTTAATCCAGGTTCTTTCGTAGTGACTGTACGTTACCGTGTACACTGTTCTTGCATTACTGTCTCTCGAGCAGAGTTGCGCTCTTCGAGAACTACGGTTCAGTAGTTTTGGTCGACTGGTAGGGAAAGAAACATACATAAATGGTAGTATGCGGGAGAAACGCTGATAACCTCGGCGTTGAGCGCCCCTAAGTTCCTTCTTACTTCCGTGAGAGAGAAACTGGGAACCAACTACTTCACTTTACTTCTTGTTTAATTTGCACGTGATCAGAAATGCATATCGTTCAGTGTTATTCCACTGAATATTTAATATCCTTAAAAAATATACATTTCATTTAATGTGTAATAAAAAGTGATTGATCGTGTATCTTCTGCGCTTTAATGCAACCAAAGCAATTACTTTTGATATAAGTATAGTTTACATGCACATACATAAAAGAATATATATCATTATTATTGTTATTTTGAACTTTTAAATGTTCTTCATCATGATCAAAGACAAGAGACTCTTGTCATTATTGACAAGTTCAAATGTTGTTTATGACTAACAGAAACATTTTTTATATAAACTCCGCGAAGTATAGAAGCGATGTTTGATATGTTCTTATTTTGCGTTTTTTAAGTTTTATTGAGAAAATTGCGTTTTCTAGCGTTGTATAATAAATATGTATTTTCAAAAATTTTTACTACAACATCCCGCTGTTTCACGTTACAGGTCAACAACACCGGAATAAAACCGAAACTAAACACTGACACTTTAAATTTTGCTATAAATACTGTTTATTTTTAAGTAACAGACAAGAGTATAACTATGTAGATCAAGAATGTTCCGAAAGTTACGTGGCCCTTTTTATAGCCTTACTCAGTTTCTAAATGGTTCACCGCTGCTGGTTTGTAGGGGAACCTAGTAAGAGACTGGTCACATATACTAAGAAGACGATCGATATGAGGTAACGCCCGATAGTTATACAACACACGTAACGTGGAGGTAACGGGGTACGATCTTCACTGTCCATAGCTACTAGAAAAACTACCATACGCTATGCTCACTGACGATAGTGTACGGTAGCCTACGGTAGTTTTAAAACTCTAGTTTCGAGCCATTGTAATGGGGAGAATGAACTGTGCTTGACGAATGAAGTGGGCCAGTATGTTCCGCAGGGTGAGAAGCAGCTTGGGCAGTGCGGTTGGCAGCGGGAGAGCGGCGTATGTTTGCTGTGACGCCGTGTCTCTGCGGTGACGGCGTTTGGGTCACAATGCAGAACGCCCTGGTGTTGGCTGCAGGCCACACCGTGCGCCTTATCTTGCGCACAACAGTCCTCTCGCGCTCCTTGCGCAATCTTCACGCTCACCTCGCTCAATTTTCACTGAGACAGTGAACTGTCGCTCTTGTTCTCCCTGCAACCTTGGTTTGTTAGTAGTAACGGAAAAAATGACGGAAGGAATAAAGACTAAGGTATAAAGTTCCGTCGACGAGGAAGTTGTCAGAGACGGAGCCCAAGATGAGAATCATCATCATCAACAACAATAACAAATACAACAGCAACGATTAAACCGTCCGTAGTTTATTCCACTACCAAGAATGTTACTGAAGACAGATTTTCAAGATACACTGACTATTTCCGTTATCACATTTATTTTGTTTTTCATTACCGTTTCCGTATATTTTCATATGCATCTACGGAAGCTGCACTTTTAGTTTATTACGTAAAACAAGAGTGCTGACACTTTTTCTCAACTCTGGAATTTTCCTTATCTTTTTCAAAAGCTGATGTTAACTCAGTGCATTGTAAAAATAAATTGCATGTCTTTCCCACGTCATACTGTATCTATAAAAACATATATCACAAGAATCGGAATTTTCAATCGATCATAGCTATTTCCCCATCTTGCCCACAAAACTGATCTCTTAAAGCCAACATTTACTATACACACTATCCGACAAAAAAAGAGAAGCACTTAGAAGACAAGGTCGGATGTCAATGTAACTTCATATGTTTAAACACCATCGGCCGGTATGTAAATGACTGGCGCTGCAATTATTCTCTATGATAGGTAGAACGCACATCACAGAACATTAGTGCTGTTCGTTTCAGGCGTTGTCACCAAGCGTGGTCAGATGTTGAGTAATCACTGTAAAGGACACGGAGATACCACATACTCGTATGAGACAGCAGTATCAGCACATAGGAGTTTGGAAAGGGCCCCAGTGTGGGATAGTGGGTCTGTTCGGTCGGCAGGTTGAATTGTACTATATTCAGATTTTTGAGGCATTTGGATGTGACAGTGACCCAATGTTCGATTGCATGAGAATGTTGGGGCAGGAATACTCGTCGTCTAGGTCACGGTAGACCAAGTCTGATCACCAAAATGGAGGATTATGGGATTTTGCATTAAGTGCATGTTAACCCCATCGCATCTGCGCCTGCTGTCTTGGATCATTCTGTGTCATACCGCACCATCTGGTGGTAAAGAGTAGCAGTCGGAATAGGGAATGGTTCTTCCATGCGTTGGCTGCCCTTAAAACCACAACAAAAACGCCTACGTCTGGAGTGGTGCCATGGCTGGGGACGTGGATTGCTGGTGAATGGCATTTTATTGCGTTCAGTGATGATTCGGGCTTCTGCGCTATCCCTGATGATCCTCGCCGGCGAGTACGGCGGCTATCAGGGAAGAATTGCTATTATTCCAATGTTTAGGAGAAGCGCAACAGCGTTACTCCTGGCGTCACTGCGTGAGAAACCACCGGTTATGATTTCACAGGACACGCCCCGTAGTGATTGAGGGAACTCGGACAGCTCAACGGTATGTCACGGGCATCGTGCATCCTGAGAAGGACAATGCTCGTCCACGCATGGAAAATGTTTCTGTGAACTGTTCGTGATGTGTACTCCTGCGATCAGCAAGATCCCCAGCGCAGTTCTGTCCCCGATAGAACACGTGTGGAACCATCTCGGACGTCAGATCCGCCCCAGTGCCAGTACCCAGGATATCAAAGACTTGTTAAAACCGCGGGCCAGCTTGCCACAGGAGCGGATACAACTGCCTTATGACACTCTTCCCAATCAGATCAGATGCAACGTCATACTGATGAGTGAGCTCATACTGACAATTTATTTGTAAATTTGACTCGATTTTATGATCACTAAAATAACATCGCGTGCCCTCACAACGCGCGAAGTTTCATTCCGTTTCCTCCTCCCCTCTGCGTGCTTCACTTTTTCTTTGTCAGGCAGTGTATTTAATTCAGCTGATTAAACCTTATGTTGGAGATGAAACACTCCGAAATGAGCAGTGAAGTCATAAACAAACTGTCTGGTTACATATGTTTGGGTGTAACCGATTGACACGAATGTCTCGGTGACATTTAACATTAATCCTTTGCATTCAAATCTACCTTAGTGATATAAACTACTGGCCACTAAAATTGCTACACCACGACGATGACGTTCTACAGACGCGAAATTTAACCGACAGGAAGAAGACGCTGTGATATGCAAGTGATTAGCTTTCCAGAGCATTCACACAACGCTGGCGCCGTTGGCGACACCTACAACGTGCTGACATGAGGAAAGTTTCCAACCGATTTCTCATACACAAACAGCAATTGACCGGCGTTGCCTGGTGAAACGTTGTTGTGATGCCTCGTATAAGGAGGAGAAATGCGTACCATCACGTTTCTGACTTTGATAAAGGTCGGATTGTAGCCTATCGCGGTTGCGGTTTATCGTATCGCGACATTGGTGCTCGAGTTTGTCGAGATCCAATGACTGTTAGCAGAATATGGAATCGGTGGGTTCTGGAGGGTAATGCGGAACGCAGTGCTGCATCCCAACGGCCTCGCATAACTAGCAGTCGAGATGACAGGCATCTTACCCGCATGGCTGTAACGGATCATGCAGCCACGTCTCGATACCTGAGTCAACAGATGGGGACGTTTGCAAGACAACAACCATCTGCACGAACAGTTCGACGACATTTGCAGCAGCATGGACTATCAGCTCTGAGACCATGGCTGCGATTACCCTCAACGCCGCATCACAGACAGGAGCGCCTGCGATGGTGTACTCAACGACGAACCTGGCTGCACGAATGGTAAAACGTCATTTTTTCGGATGAATCCCGGTTCTGTTTACAGCATCATGATGGTCGCATCCGTGTTTGGCGAAATCGCGGTGAACGCACATTGCAAGTGTGCATTCGTCAGCGCCATACTGGCGTATCACGTGGCGTGATGGTATGGGGTGCCATTGGTTACACGTCTCGGTCACCTCTTGTTCGCATTGACGGTACTTGGAACAGTGGACGTTACATTTCAGATGTGTTACGACCCGTGGCTCCACCCCTCACTCGATCCCTGCGAAACCCTACATTTCAGTAGGATAATGCACGACCGCATGTTACAGGTCCTGTACGGGAGTTTCTGGATACAGAAAATGTTCGACTGCTGCCCTGGCCAGGACATTTTCTCCAGATCTCTCACCAATTGAAAACGTCTGGTCAATGGTGGCCGAGCAACTGGCTCGTCACAATACGCCAGTCACTACTCTTGATGAACTGTGATATCGTGTTGAAGCTGCATGGGCAGCTGTACCTGTACACGCCATTCAAGCTCTGTTTGACTCAATGCCCAGACGTATCAACGCAGTTATTACGGCCAGAGGTGGTTGTCCTGGATGCTGATTTCTCAGGATCTATGCATCCAAATTGCGTGAAAATGTTATCACTTGTCAGTTCTAGTATAATATATTTGTCCAATGAATACCCGTTTGTCATCCGGATTTCTTTTTGGTGTAGCAATTTTAATGGCCAGTAGTGTTAGATACTCTATTGTCCTCTGAAGTTAATTGAGTAACATCAGTATTATTCTTGGTCCATCTTTCAGTACTCGCAACAGGTATCTGTTGACAAAAGCTCTGATGACAAAGTAACTGTTGTGAATAACATCTGATAAAATATCGAATGATTTTGAGCTATACCTGAAATTATTGGCTTTCGAAACTGGACCCGCTACATTTTGTGAAACTGATTAACGAAACGCATATGCCCACTCCGGGAATACAACTGGGATAGTCCCTGTACCAATAAAATATTTTAAAAGTTCAAGGAAGAAGACAGAATTTTACGTAGCACTACGAAGCGATTTTTTGTAGCATAAGTAGTGATAATGCTAGGCTATTCAGTTTTGCTATGAAAGCAAAATGTAAATTTGAATTCTCATAGTTAGTTGGTCAACCAACTGCACTGGTAAACACCAGTATAAATGCCTTTCAATGTTTCCTCACTCCTTTCCGTAAACTGACGATAGAGAAAGAATGCACTAAGAATTAATTTGTACTTTGAGTATTCATTGTCATGACCACAAGCTGAGAGACCTTCGAAACCAACGTAAAATTTTACGTCGTGGCGACATTGTGTGCGCTACGACGGGACAACACAGAAACACCTGACGCAAACGAGACTGATAAGTGGTCCTGCAGTATTTCGTGTGGTCAGAAGTTGTGGGTACAGTCGTCCTCACTGTGTGTTGAGAGCATTTCGTATACAGTACTCCAGCCATAAACCTCGTTCACTCCTAGCGTCAAAGCAACAGAACCAATTCATGGGTGTTCCGTGACATTTTCTTCGTGTTGCGCGACCGTCGCGATACAAAAGTCCCAGTCTTAGGTTTTCCATGGAAAAGGGGGAATGTGAGACAAAGCTACGTGGCTTATTGTAGTTAGAACATTGCCCGAGTCAGTTGCTACTTGCGTGCTATGGAGACAACATGAAAAAAAGATTTTCAAGCCCTCCCGCGTCTTCGTGACATAATATCCCAAGAACTTAAAAACAGAAGCAAAAAGAGGTATTCTATAGAGTACTTAGCCAAAAAACAGGTAATGCCATACCAAGACATTGGAAACAAATGTGTTGTTGTTGTTGTTGTTGTGGTCTTCAGTCCTGAGACTGGTTTGATGCAGCTCTCCATGCTACCCTATCATGTGCCAGCTTCTTCATCTCCCAGTGCTTACTGCAACCTACATCCTTCTGAATCTGCTTAGTGTATTCATCTCTTGGTCTCCGTCTACGATTTTTACCCTCCACGCTGCCCTCCAATGCTAAATTTGTGATCTCTTGATTCCTCAGAACAGGCCCTACCAACCGGTCCCTTCTTCTTGTCAAGTTGTGCCACAAACTCCTCCCCAATTCTATTCAATTCCTCCTCATTAGTTATGTGATCTACCCATCTAATCTTCAGCATTCTTCTGTAGCACCACATTTCGAAAGCTTCTATTCTCTTCTTGTCCAAACTATTTATCGTCCATGTTTCACTTACATACATGACTACACTCCATACAAATACTTTCAGAAACGACTTCCTGACACTTAAATCTATACTCGATGTTAACAAATTTGTCTTCTTCAGAAACGCTTTCCTTGCCATTGCCAGTCTACATTTTATAACTTCTCTACTTCGACCATCATCAGTTATTTTGCCCCCAAAATAGCAAAACTCATCTACTGCTTTAAGTATCTCATTTCCTGATATAATTCCCTCAGCATCACCTGATGTAATTCGACTATATACCATTATCCTCGTTTTGCTTTTGTTGATGTTCATCTTATATCCTCGTTTCAAGACACTGTCCATTCCGTTCAACTGCTCTTCCAAGTCCTTTGCTGTCTCTAAGAGAATTACAATGTCATCGGCGAACCTCAAAGTTTTTATTTCTTCTCCATGGATTTTAATACCTACTCCGAATTTTTCTTTTGTTTCCTTTACTGCTTGCTCAATATACAGATTGAATAACATCGGGGAGAGGATACAACCCTGTCTCACTCCCTTCCCAACCACTGCTTCCCTTTCATGCCCCTGTTTCCACTATATCTAACGTTAACCTATCCATTTCCCTTTTTAAATTTTCTAACCTACCTGCCCCATTAAGGGATCTGACATTCCACGCTCCGATCCGTAGAACGCCAGTTTTCTTTCTCCTGATAACGACGTCCTCTTGAGTAGTCCCGCCCGGAGATACGAATGGGGGACTATTTTACCCTAGGAATATTTTACCCAAGCGGACGCCATCATCATTTAACCATACAGTAAAGCTGCATGCCCTCGGGAAAAATTACGGCTGTAGTTTCCCCTTGCTTTCAGCCGTTCGCAGCACCAGCACAGCAAGGCCGTTTTGGTTAGTGTTACAAGGCCAGATCAGTCAATCATCCAGACTGTTGCCCCTGCAACTACTGAAAAGGCTGCTGCCCCTCTTCAGGAACCACACGTTTGTCTGGCCTCTCAACAGATACCCCTCCGTTGTGGTTGTACCTACGGTACGGCTATCTGTATCGCCGAGGTATGCAAGCCTCCCCACCAACGGCAAGGTCCATGGTTCATGGGGGCAACTTAAAATCACGATTCAGGAGGGAGCACAAGAAGCTGTGCGACTAAAAAAGGAAATCTTTCTTCTCCGAAAGAATCGAACTGGTTTGGTTACCATCCATTACGATTTATTACTTCAAGGTAAGGAATCCAGAGCAATTCGGCCATCATACTGCGATGAAGATACAGGCTCGCAGTGAAGTGCGAACATTTCATTACATTTCACAAAGCTTATTTCTAATTATGACTTCAAATTACATCCCTTCGTGATTAGTAAATAAATATTCCCTCCTAGTACGTTAATTGCGTATTATAATTCTGCACCGTCATTGTTGATGTTGTTGTGTATCTGATCTTTGCCGCTTGATCCCAGTTATAACCTGTTTCGTTTAACAGTTGCCAATTTCTATAGTACAACTGACTGCGAAGATGTGGGTACACGACTTAGATTCCTTTTTCAGTATGTTGATATAACGGCCCCATACTTAGCAATCATACACTCCTGGAAATGGAAAAAAGAACACATTGACACCGGTGTGTCAGACCCACCATACTTGCTCCGGACACTGCGAGAGGGCTATACAAGCAATGATCACACGCACGGCACAGCGGACACACCAGGAACCGCGGTGCTGGCCGTCGAATGGCGCTAGCTGCGCAGCATTTGTGCACCGCCGCCGTCAGTGTCAGCCAGTTTGCCGTGGCATACGGAGCTCCATCGCAGTCTTTAATACTGGTAGCATGCCGCGACAGCGTGGACGTGAACCGTATGTGCAGTTGACGGACTTTGAGCGAGGGCGTATAGTGGGCATGCGGGAGGCCGGGTGGACGTACCGCCGAATTGCTCAACACGTGGGGCGTGAGGTCTCCACAGTACATCGATGTTGTCGCCAGTGGTCGGCGGAAGGTGCACGTGCCCGTCGACCTGGGACCGGACCGCAGCGACGCACGGATGCACGCCAAGACCGTAGGATCCTACGCAGTGCCGTAGGGGACCGCACCGCCACTTCCCAGCAAATTAGGGACACTGTTGCTCCTGGGGTATCGGCGAGGACCATTCGCAACCGTCTCCATGAAGCTGGGCTACGGTCCCGCACACCGTTAGGCCGTCTTCCGCTCACGCCCCAACATCGTGCAGCCCGCCTCCAGTGGTGTCGCGACAGGCGTGAATGGAGGGACGAATGGAGACGTGTCGTCTTCAGCGATGAGAGTCGCTTCTGCCTTGGTGCCAGTGATGGTCGTATGCGTGTTTGGCGCCGTGCAGGTGAGCGCCACAATCAGGACTGCATACGACCGAGGCACACAGGGCCAACACCCGGCATCATGGTGTGGGGAGCGATCTCCTACACTGGCCGTACACCACTGGTGATCGTCGAGGGGACACTGAATAGTGCACGGTACATCCAAACCGTCATCGAACCCATCGTTCTACCATTCCTAGACCGGCAAGGGAACTTGCTGTTCCAACCGGACAATGCACGTCCGCATGTATCCCGTTCCACCCAACGTGCTCTAGAAGGTGTAAGTCAACTACCCTGGCCAGCAAGATCTCCGGATCTGTCCCCCATTGAGCATGTTTGGGACTGGATGAAGCGTCGTCTCACGCGGTCTGCACGTCCAGCACGAACGCTGGTCCAACTGAGGCGCCAGGTGGAAATGGCATGGCAAGCCGTTCCACAGGACTACATCCAGCATCTCTACGATCGTCTCCATGGGAGAATAGCAGCCTGCATTGCTGCGAAAGGTGGATATACACTGTACTAGTGCCGACATTGTGCATGCTCTGTTGCCTGTGTCTATGTGCCTGTGGTTCTGTCAGTGTGATCATGTGATGTATCTGACCCCAGGAATGTGTCAATAAAGTTTCCCCTTCCTGGGACAATGAATTCACGGTGTTCTTATTTCAATTTCCAGGAGTGTATAAAACAGCTCGCTCGACGAAAGATCCGTACCAAAATACTGGAAAATTGCACAGGTCTCACCAGTAGTCAAGAACCGAAATGGGAGTAATCCGATTAATTGCAGACCCATAGCACTGTCGTCGATTTGAAGGAGGATCTTGGAACGTATTCCGTGTTCGAACATCATGAATTACCTAGAATGAAACAATCTGTTGATCCACAGTCGTGCTGACTGACTATCGTTCTTGTGAAACACAACTAGTTCTCAATTCACCTGAAGTAATGAGTGCTGTCGACAGGGGGTCTATAATTGATTCCATATTTCTAGATGTTCGGCAGGCTTTTGACACAGTTCCTCATAAGAGGTTTCTAATCAAATTGCGCGCCTATCTAGTGTCGGTTCAGTTGTGCGACTGGATTTGTGTTTTCTGTCTGAAATGGCACAGTACGTAGTAACTGACAGAGTATCGTCGAGTAAAACAGAAGTGATATCTTGCGGTTCCTAAGGAAGTTTTACAGATTCTCTGCTGTTCCTAATATATATAACTTAAGAGACGGTATGAGCAGTCACCTTATATTGTTTGCAAATGATGCTGACGTTTGTGGTCTAGTAGAGTCATCAGAAGATCAAAAGCAGTCGTAAAATTATTCAGACACGTTATCTGTATGGTGAGAATTGTCTCTGAAGAAGGAAAAGTGTGAAGTCATTCACATCAGTGCGAAAAGAAAACCTTTACGTTTAGGTTACACGATAAATCACACAAATTTAATGTCTGTCGATTCAGCTAAATACCTAGGAATTAAAACTAAAAACAACTTAAATTGGTTCGTTTACGTAGATAATGTTATCAGGATGGCAAATCAAAGACTGCATTTTATTGGCACAACACTTAGAAGATGTAACAGATTTGCTGAAGAGACTGCCTGCACTACGCTGTCCGTTCTCTGCTAGACTACTGCTGTACAGTGTGGAATCCTTACCAAATAGGATTGATGAAGCACATTGAAAAAGTTCAAAGGAAAGTGGCTGGTCTTGAATCATGGAGAAATTGGGGAGAGAGTGTAACAGATATGATAAGCTTGTTGGGGTGCAGTCATTAAAATAAAGGCGTTGTTCAGTGCAGAGAAATCTTTTCAGAAAACTTCAGTAATTAACTTACTCTTCCAAATGCGAAAATATTTCAAAGACACCAGCTTACACAGGGAGAAAAGATTATCGAAAAAAGTAAGAGAAATCGAGGCTCATATGGAAAAGTTTAAGTGTTCATTTTTCTCGCTCGCTGTTAGAGAGTGTAACTGTACAGATATAATCTGAAGGTGGTCCGAAAGACCCTCTGCTAGGCACTGAAGTGTGAATTTGAGAGAAGTCATGCAGATGTAGATGCAGATAGAACTTACCGGGACTATTAATATACAATGTCGCCCAATTTTGTGATTAGGTGTATACGAGACCTTAGGGTGGCAGGATAGCACACTAATACATCTGGATGACATAATGGCTGGCCATAACATTGGCAGATTAGACACAACGGCCAGTGGAAGGTAGATCGAGAGTTGAAACTTCCTGGCAGACCAAAACCGTGTGCCAAGTCGGGAACTTTGACTTTCGCAGGCTTTGGTGACGGGTCGTGAGCTGTGCTTGGGTATCTCAGATGGTAGAGCACTTGATCGCGAAAAGCAAAGGTCCCGAGTTCGTTCTCGGTTCGGCACACAGTTTTGATATGCCAGGAAGTTCCATGCCAGTGCACACTCCTCTCCAGAGTGAAAATTTCATTCTGGGATTGAGAGTTGTATGTTTATATTAGTTTTACCCTGTGGATGAGAGTCCAGGAAGAAAAAACATTCAATGGCAATAAGAGAGAAGTCGACCACATGCTTCAACATAGCACCTTAAGCTCCCAGAAACATGCAACCAGCACAGCACCTGACTTGCAGCAACCACTAGATCGCACATCTCCAGTCATACTATGTACCGTCACCTTAAGGTGACCAAGAAGTTGCTTCGTGCGGACGTCATTAAAGCAAGTTTATTCCACTCACTTTAAAGCTGTGTGTGGCTCGGCAAATGTCCTGTTCTCTGTGGATCATCTTAGGTGCTACGTGACAGTGCCCGATTCCCACATGATTTGCTTTCTGGCTTAGTGGCTGGTTCTTATTAGCTCTTCGCCTAACTACGAGGGCGTGCTGAAAAGTAATGTCTTGGAATTCTTTTATCTGAAAGCTCTTAAAGCATTTTAAATAAAACAAACTTTATTAACATAGAACATCTTTATTCTTCATGTCGACATATTTATTCCTCAACAGAGTCACCATGCCGACGAGCATATTTGTCCCAACGAGAGCATTTTGATTCCGTTGCTGTAGACCTCATTGACGGGGCCACAAACTTTATCGAAGCGAAGTCCTCGAAGGTGTTCTTTAAGTTTCTTCTCTTCTTCGGGATCAAAATCGTTAACCCAGCTGTCATCACCTGCCACAGTGTTGTGAAAGAACCCATCACCGTCACGCTCAAAACGCAGAAGATATAGTTGACAGATGTCCAGTCTCCTCCGTTTCATGTCAGGTGTGAGCATTCGAAGCACCCACGTACACACAGTTTTCTTCAGTGATGGCGTATACACGCTCTCGTGATATGCCACACTTCTCTGACAACTGTGCATGTGTAATTCGACGATTTTCTCTGATGAGTTCATCAAACCTATTCCGATGTACGAGGTCGGTTGCTGTGCGTCAACTCCGAGCACTGTTACACGCGTTGAGGTTAGCATCACTGTTACATTCATTATGAGCAGGAGCAACCCAAGCCTACACATTAGTGATGTCGATACAAGCATCATCATATACAGCTTTCATTCTTCTATGGATATCAATTGGAGGAACGTTTTCTGCGGCTAGAAACTCTTTAACAACACGCTATATCTAACGCACTGACATAGTTACATCATACACCGTCATGTTGTAACGTCGCGAGTCAAACCTCAATGCATTTTATTGCAGTACTCTACCTTTCAGTACGGGCTCGTAGCTTTGGAGTCGGTGGCGGAGACAGCCGCTTGTATCTCGGCGTGATTCACTCGCACCTGTCGCCAGCAAGACCATGGGAAGCGCTATTTGTGTCAGTTCCAGCGACAGAATATTCAAACCCTTAAGAATCTAAGTAAACTACACTAAATCTTAAACAATCTCAAAAATACTTTATATTTAGCCTTTTGTTATAAAAAAAGCTGGTTGCAAAATATCAGCTTTCTGGCTGGGTTACTTTCAAAGTTAGAGAAAATTACCAAAAATACCAAAAACCGCCACTAGTAAGATTAAAGTCAGTTCGGATGCGTAACAGTTTTTCCTTTGCTATCAGTTTCAATCATCACTGAAGTTTACAAAAGGTTAGGTCAGCATGTTTTAATTTTTATATTTAAATAACGTTCACTAATTTTCGTTTTCGTAATAGAGAATTCAGTAAGAATTAATGTTCATTTAATAACTATTTGTTTTGATGTGTAAATAAATGAGAGTGTGTATGCGGAACATATGTAAAGATTCAATATTATGTCGTATTAAACATTATGTAACTTGCTCATGGGAAAGTGTGCAACAAGCTGTTGCAACGAAAGCTGTAATTCCCCTTACTTGCTGTTGACGTATGTCCAAGTGTGCTTGTTTTCGTAAGAAGGGAGCCAGAATAGCTATTAGTAGTGTAATGTTTTTCTAACGTTATTTCAAAATTAGTTTTCGTTTGGTTTGATTTGGTGGAACGTTTTATTAATATTTGCAGCATAAAATGACGTAAATGCATCTGTGAACACTGACTGGAGTAAAACAGTTTAGGCACGAATATGATCTTGAAAGATTGATCTGATTGGCTGTTCATTTGCTCAACCAATCAGAGTGAAGTCTTTCCCGCGCTCTATCAAGTAGTATATGCGCTGTGAGCGACGGCATTGAGGCAGTCGTAGTCTCGCTGTCGGACACGCAGGTTATGTTGAATATGTCCGAAAAAGTTACATGTAAAATAAAGAAGGTATTGTTATTTCGCGTTCGGTTTATATCGCCGTGAAAGCAGATGCATTTATGGAGAGATTGTGAAAATTTCAGCTTTGTGAAGGAATTAGTTGGAGGGATAAATGCGTGTGAACTCTCGGCCTTTGTGAAGAATTCCGCGAGGCGTATTTCGTAATCGCTTACGGAATAGGTAGCGAGCAACTTCTTTTAAAGAAATCCACTGAAAAGGACCGAAAGTAAAACTCATGTTGTAGCTGAGTATAAACTGCGAAAATCCCGTAACAATTCGGCTTTAACTATGGCACATTTCTGGCGGTCTTTCGTGTGTACTAGATGGTATGAGCTTGTAATGTCCCCACAGAAAATACCCTCTACCACGCACCAATTAATCATTTTCAATCAAACCATCCACATTCATTCACTTTGGAAAAGTTATCTGATCTGATTTTCTCGTAATATATGCGGTGACAGCTCGTCGACGCCAAAGTATTTTCTAGAGCGTTTATTCTTTGAAATAACAGAGTTGCATATGTGCATTCTCCATGGTTGTTAGAGTGGTAACTAGGACAGCTTCTGGAGTATCTGTTGAGGGATTGACGTGTTTCTGAGAGATACATATTCCGCTTTTCTTCTCCCTAAAGCGAGCCAATTAACATTTGTGCCGCTAGCGGTTTGTTTGAAGAGAAAGAGACTGTAAAAGGAAAATAATTAAGGCGTGGAATCACCGGAGATCTGGACATGTAATGGAGATGGATTTAATACACAATTTCCTCCATAAATAAAATTTGTGACTTTTTTGTTCTGGAGTGAATGAACGAATGAGTTTTTTCTGAATCATTTGATGATCACGTTGGCCCTGTAATTAGTGGGGAAGTTTCAGCTGTGTCGAAGAGAGCCTGCAATCACTGAGCCTGTGTTAAATCGTCCAAAAAGGCTTCGTACACATCTGGAATTCGCAATCTTTCGTAAAAGGAACAAATTGTCCACACGAGTGATTCTCCCGACTGACTGCAGTGTTTTACAGTAATAATAAATTTAAAGATCTCTTACAGCAACCCAGCCGCTGATTACCAAGAAGAAGGACTCCACCAAAGATTCTATTTGGCTGATTTCACGTGATGAAAAATTATATTAAAAACTGTACATAGATAAGGGAGAGAAAGAGAGAGAGCGAATGAAAATATCGATAATACTAATAATCCTCCATTGGTCTAATTTTTCGCCTGTCTTATCACGGATCAGGCAAGAACGGGGAGGGTCTTACTTTACTGTATAGATTTGTGTGTGAAGGTGAAGGGATCTTAAAGGCAACAGATACACGTCTATACAGACAAGACAATACACAGAGATAGAGGCTAGCTGCATTCATCATCTATTCTTAGATAAAGAGACGGCAACTTATTGTCCGAACATTTTAAAAGCTGTGAGATGAGGACAGTGATATTAACTGTTAGTTTTAAATGCGGGCTGATGGCACCTATTTGATTTGGCATCTAAAGCAATTAAAGAACTATTTGCCGAATTTTGACATTTTTATGAAAGATGAAACAATCCCCCTCCACCCGAAAATTGTTATAGGATATTTACATGACATTTAGCTACGGAGTTAATGTGGACAGCGCTAATGTAAGTATTGACGATGTTTTTCTTCAATGCTGATTTTAACATCGTCGGAACAGTATCTACGTTGCAGAGAAGCTTGTTGGTGACCAGACGCCGTACTGAGGTAGGTGGACTTTCTGTGGTTGTCAGTACGACGAAAGAAGCAGTAAATGCCGCAATGTGTCACGCTACAATTCGTGGCAGAGGCTTGCATTTTGCTTCAGCGAAGCGGGAATGTTGACCGTGTAATGGGCATGGCATGTAATACCTCAAACAATATTAAAACGGAATAAAAATTCGGAGGCATTACTTTTCAGCACGCGCTCGTATGTCCGTATAATGGAAAGAGAGTGATATCGCGTTGAACGTGTTATTTGATATTTCGACTTCTAATTAAGATCGTATTCGCCACTGCGTTTTTCCTAGAAGCACTATGACGACTGCGATTTTTAGGGATCACGTCTGATATTTGCACTGGCTTCATTTTACGGTGCCTGTATACCTGGTTTGCATCATACTGAAATAATTCCCGGTGGACGTGAACCGCACCGTGAAAACACCACGTGTGTGGAGAGTGACCAACTCGATCGCCGAACGTCGATCTGGTAGTGCATGCTCTGACCCCTCCAGGTTCGGAGACTTCAGCCCACTGCCCCCACCACTGGCGATTGACGACTGACCTATAATACGGGTAACCATAGAATATCCTTTATCGCTATGTGAGGCAACGTATCTCATATTGCCGTCGTGCATGCCGCTGCTGAGGAACGCTATAAATGGCAAATATCACTGAATATCCATGACAAGTTTTGTGGAATGTTATGTTGTGGGGTATTGGCTGTGGTTGGAGCGCACACCAGGGATACGCAGTACCTAATCCTGGTGACCAAGACAGTTAGGAACCAATCATAATGATCATGCAAATTAATTTAAAACAAAGATACCGTTGAACAACGGGAAGCGTATTATTTAAATCTATATAAAACGGGATGACCCAATTAAACATGAAGCAAATGGGTACCACATCACTAACGTAGACATATAACGGGAGCAGCGATCTTCTAGCTATGAATGGAAACAAATTGTCGCTATAACAATTACATTTATTGTCTTTAGACACGTGATTTACACATTGGTATCCATAACGAATTATTGACGAATGGACAGGGAGCTATAGCTGTGAAGCATAACCATGGCACAAGTGGGTGGGGAGGATGAAACACAGTTACATTAATAATTTACGCACGCGGCCAGTGACTGCACGAGTTGTTAATTAGATGTAGCGTTACTTTAAAATTGCATACTCGGTTCCTGAGAGGAGCGAATTAACTTCGCGTCTGAACGACGACGTGTGTGCAACATTTGCCCATCTTACCAGTACACGCGCGCCGGCCGGGGTGGCCGAGCGGTTCTAGGTGCTACAGTCCGGAACCGCGCGACTGCTACGGTCGCAGGTTCGAATCCTACCTCGGGCATGGATGTACGTCATGTCCTTAGGTTAGTTAGGTTTAAGTAGTTCTAAGTTCTAGGGGACTGATGACCTCAGATGTTAAGTCCCATAGTGCTCAGAGCCATTTGAACCATTTGAACCAGTACACGCGGAGCGTGAGCGAAGTAGCCGGTGGCAGTAGCGTCTAGAGAATATGACTTCCGCCCTCTATTTTTACTTAGTATTAAAGTACAGATATCCTTCCAATGGCAGCAAGACTCTCATCAATCAGTTCTCCTGTGCTAACCTGAAGTCTTTACTCTATAAAAGACTTAAGAGAAGTGTTTACTCTACAAAAGCCTACAATTAAATCATTGTTTTACGGAGACCTAAAGCAGGGTGTTCTCTTTCTGGCTGTTCGGAAACTTTGCTGTTTTCCGTCAGAACAGGAACTCACTGGCAGATGTTGACAGCGATTCCGAGTGGTGACCAGTAAAATTGAAGTACAGAGGTTGAACAATCTACCACTATCATACATTTTCTCTTTGTTGAGCCAATAGGGATCTTAGGTGTTGAGAAAGGCAGAAAATCTCTCACACTACATGACAAAACTATGAAAAGAGCTTATACGATGCTGTGCAAGGAGGCACAGCGAAAAACCGCGGCTGTTCCGAAAACGACAGTAGGATCTAATCAGAAAGGTGGATTCTGAAAGTTTAAACCGAAGGTTATTACGAGACAACGTAACGAACAATCACACACCCAGAGAGAAGCAGCACCTGCCTAGACATCTCTTATCTAGCTAACAGGCTTCTGAGAGAAATTCCCCGTTTCTTTCGACAGAAAGTGGAGTTCCCTAACCCTCCCGGAGAGCGATCGAAAATGGACGAGAGTGCCAGTCTAACTACTTTTGGCAGCGCTTTTGCATAGAATTCAACAATTTTATAGCGGCAAATACCTCATAAAAAGACCCTTGTAAATTTTCAAGTCATCCAAACCTCCACGAACTATGTACGAAAAGCAGAAAAGCAAGTCTTTGAAACCTCAACAATTTATGCACCAAAAGCAGAGAAACAGACAGTGAAAGGAAAAAAGTAACTGGTGATGCTAATCCAGAACTGCAATTAGAGAGCAGTGTAACTGAACAACTACTTGCTCAAGGGAATTTGCATATGATCCTCTGATGTTAGTGGACAGTTTCAGAGACAAATGGCGGCGTTATAGTATGCAAACTCACATGTCATAGTATATTTATTCTTTAGGAAGACAGGAGGGCCAGTCGTGAGTTACAACAAAATCTAAAAAAAGGTTTTTCTAATGCCACTCGCTCTTTGGCAGCTGTAACATCTGTCTATACAAATAATCGTATAAAGCGTCAGGAAATCTGGAAGTATTCACTTACTGTGGATTTTCACAACACGCTAAACTACAGTGAGGAGTGTGCAATCTACAAATTATTATGAAAAGAGTTAACGAAGAGATGGCCGTGCATTGTTATAAAGAGAGATAATGAAGAGATGACTGGCTTTACATCAATATTTATCTCTCCAGCTTCTGCCTGAACGCATAAAAGCCGCATTTATCTGCTTTAGTGTGCGTCCCTTTATTCCCAACCAGAAGGTATTATTTAAAATTTAATCTTCACCATGCCCCGTACAGCGGTTTTCGGAATATAGGTGTAGAATGAGGTGCAGGAATGTCACGAGTAAAACCATACTGCGATAACACGTAAAGTAAAACGGACTTTAAGAAAATTGCTGTGGGAGCAACTGAGAGTTATGCAACCTCCTAGCTTCCGTAGTCTACATGTGTCATTCCTAAATTAATATAGCACAGAGCAGATAATATGCAGTTTGCTAAGCAAGTAAGGAAATTCAAGAGCTCTTGGAGTAGAATCAGACATCCTATGAAACTGGACGGGAAAAGTATCATTCGATGTAAAGTTTTATCTTCGGTACATCTTCTGTAACAGCCCTGAGCGTTCATGTTTCTAAAATACTCCAGTCATTGATAGATGATACCCAAACAAATTCCAAAATGTGTAGAAACACTTCCAGTAACATTTCTCAATGACGCCTGTAGCCGGCCAGGGTGGCCGAGCGGTTCTAGGCGCTACAGTTTGGAACCACGCGACCGCTACGGTCGCAGGTTCGAATCCTGCCTCGGGCATGGATGTGTGTGATGTCCTTAGGTTAGTTAGGTTTAAGTAGTTCTAAGTTCTAGGGGACTGATGACCTCAGAAGTTAAGTTCCATAGTGCTCAGAGCCATTTGAACTATTTGACGCCTGTAAACGCAAAACGACGAACAGTGAAAACTTCAAAGACTAGTCCTCCTCTTGGAACTGGTTCCTTATCTGCGGATAAATACAGCTTTTATGCCTTCAAACAGAACCTGGGGAGTTAAATTTTGATGTAAAATCAATCAGGATCTTACTGTGTTAGATTATGAGATCCAGCACACAATAGAGGTGGGATCAAGATATAATGTCTCATTTATTGAGTTTCGAATAGTTTTTGATTCAGTTCCGTATCGCCGCGGCGCCTAGTCTAAGTGAATACGAAATATCTGAACACTTTCGCGACTGGAATGGACACTTTCTAGAAAACGGTAGAAAGCAATGCCCCCTGTATTCAAGGCTGCGTAAGATATTTCCCAGTCTGATGCTGTTGTTTGACGGATGTAAGAGGCAGCGTTGGCGACACAAGAACAGTGGAGATGTGCTGTCGCCAGATGGTGCACACCAGACAAATTTGCCGCGATCGCACCAGAGCTTCATAAGCCGTGGTAAGCAGCAAGAAACGAAATATCCTCCGATTAGTCGTTATCATCATGCCACCTGACAAACTCTAGACCGTTCTAGTACATTCGTCTATTGCATTTACCAGATAAATAAGGTAAATAAATCTCTTAGCTACGTTGTGCGTCTCGTGTTGGAAAATTATATCATTCTGCGCTTTCATTCCATCATTCTGCAAATGTAATTGTGGAAAACCCCGAATTATTTACAAAGAGTTCTCATAAATTTACTACAGTTTAGCAATACTGCTGATGAATCATTTTCAAATAGTTGTAGTGTGGTCTATTAGTTGTCGTTTCTGCGTCAATACTGAGAACTCTGACAACAATCACTGCATGTTGTTTTGCGTTCGTCAGAGTACTGGTTTTCGATTAATTCGGGATCGATGACTCGTCCCAACGTAAAAAGTACAAATTCTGTTTGTTATTTCTGTGGAGGTAAATGAGACATTGCGGAAACGAAAAATTAATCCTCATAGAAGTGCAATGATCTTAATTTTGGGTGCAAAGTTGGCTACCAGCACAAGGTAGCAGGTAGACATGCGACCGTCCACCAGTAAAGGAAGTGGCATCGAGGCGGTGTGTATGTTCTAGTCCGTTGTACGGAGTCACTGCAGTAAGATCGATCGACGTAGAAACGTAACAAAATAGAAAGAATGAGCTGTTGTTGTTGAGCGTGTCCATGAACACACCGTGAGTAAAGTTGGCCGAGTTGTTTGTAATCAACGCGAAGTGTACAACGTGTCTACAAGGAATGTTGTACCAGTCACAGATATCTACGAATGAAACGATTCTGACACACACGGACTGAAGACTATATCTACGTCTGGATGATTGCACTGCAATTCGCACTTAAGTGTCCGACAGATGGTTCATCGAACGACCTTCAGACTATTTACTTTCTTTCCTGTGTGTAAGAGTGTGTGGGAAATTCGAACACTTAAATCTTTCCATATCAGCTCTAATTTATGCTTTTTATTACGATGATCTTTCCTCCCATCGTATGCTGGCATCAATGAGATATTTTCACATTCAGAGGAGAAAATTGGTGATTGAAACTTCATGAAAATATCTCCCCGCAACACAAAAACGCCTTTGTTCTAATGATTGCATTGAGAGATGGATAATCATTCTGGCTAGACGCATCTCATCCATGTAAGTGGTGATGGAACGGATTGGTACGCTAATAACAGTTAAACGCGCCAATTTCACTCGGAATTTTAAAGAAGGATATAACAGTGACTGCAGTCGCAGTACTAACTCTCGGTACGTTCATATCCTGATGGGATTTCACGCATGCCGTACAATGATGTGTAGATGTGAACAAGGTGCCATCATTGGAGAGTGAGGGCTAGGGAGAGTGAGGACCGCGGCGGGTTCGTCCCTAGGGACGCAGCAGATGATGTCCTTACAAGCAGGACAGTGAACCCACGGCCGGTGAAGGCAGAAGAACGGAGCTTTGTGCAGATCACTGAGAAGTCGCCGGGATGGTGCCAAGTCGCAGACCACAAGGACCAACGACAACACCCAGGAATGCAGCCACAGTCTTAAAGCGCAATCCCCACTGTTCCCCTAGTCTAACCTACTGGCTGTACACTGTGCCCTTAGGTTAATGAGAAAATCTTTCCGGCGGGAAAAGCACAGTCCAGCATTGGTGAGCGGCCCGTGGCTGGGAAAGCAGTAAAGAAGATGATTAGGAGAATAGTTCTACGGAGAAGCTGCAAGGACGACGAAAAACATTACAAAACTATACCACTGGTCATTGTTGGCGGTAAGTTTGGTTAGAAATTTTAGGCACACGAAAGACTGCCACCAGGCCGGGAAGAGTGCGTTTTGAGAACTATTTGGACGCAGAGATTTGGAAAAAGCGTGGTCGGAATAAGCATTCGCAGATTCAGTAATATGCTTGTCTTGACTTGCTGTCATTCTCACGCCTTGCAATCACTGCAGGCATCGCGATATAGTAACAAACATAGTGAATGGGAGTGAACAAATTGCAACACACACACACACACACACACACACACACACACACACACACACACACACATCTTAGAACCTTGCCAACCATTAGTTACTGTCAATAACGTGACAGTCTGTGCACCACTTGATTCGAAACTGTTTATAATAATCAATCCCTTCTATATTTAATATGACAAAAAAGTGGAATAAACTATATATTTTATTCACTGATTTTCCTTTCGTAATTGATGAAACCCATGTCCATAGGCAGGAGTAACAAAGTTACTTGAGGCCCACTCAAAATAGTGTGCTCAGGACATCATAGCTGATTCCGTAGTCTACTACAATGCGCAACTTAACTAATCATCACTGGCTCCTGAGGAATGATCTGTTTCCGTGGCTGAATTGATCAGATCAGTCAAGTGAAAACTCCAACTCGCGTATCATATTGGTGACTCTCTCATCCACGTATCACGATAATACAAAACAAGCGGCACTTCTTTGGAATTTTTCGATGTCCTCTGTCAATCCTTTCTGGTAAGGATCTTATACTGCACAGCGTTAGTTTAGCAAAGAACGGAGAAGCGTAATTTAGGTAGTCCTTTTAGCACACTTTTTGCACCTTCTACATGTTCTGCCAATAAAACGCAGTCTTTGATTTGCATTCCCCACAACATTATCTGTGCGACCGTTCCAATTTAAGTTGTACGTACTTGTAATTCCTGGGTACTTAGCTGAACTGACAGCCTTTAGATCTGTGGGATTTTCGAGTACCCAAAATTTAACGGATGTGGAAGACCTCACACTTTGTCTTATTTAGAGTCAATACCCACATCTTGCACTATCCAGACATCGTGTCCAAGTCATCTGGCAATTGTTTATGACATTCTAATGATTATACTAGACGTAAATGACTGCATCATCTACAAACAATGTAAAAGAGCAGCTCAGATTATCTCTTAAATTGTTTATATAGATTAGGTACTGGAGCGGCCCTATAACACTTCCTTGGGGAACGATAGCTATCACGTTATCTTTTAATCGATGGAGTTCCGTCGACTGTTACGTACTGTGACATTTCTAACAGGAAATCACGAATCCAGTTGTACAACTGAGACGATACTCCACAGGCACACAGTTTGATGGGAACTCTCTTGTGACGAATGGTGCCAAACACTTCCGTAAATCTAGAAACTTGGAATCAATTTGAGATCCCCTGTCGATAGCATCCATTACGTCGTGCGAATAGAGCTAGTTATGTTTAACAAGAACGATATTTCCTGAATCCGTGCTGACTACGTGTCAACAGATCGTTTCCTTGCACGTAATTCACAATATTCGAACGCAATATATGTTCCAAAATTCTACAGCAAACCAGCGTCAGTGAGATGGGTCTGTAATTCATCTGATTACTCCTGTTTACTTTCTTGTGTATTTGTGTTGCCTGTGGAACTCTCCAATCCTTAGGTACGGACCTTCCGTCTACCGGACTGCTGTATATTGTCGCTAAGTATGGAGAAACTGTATCAGCATATTCTAAAAGGAACCTAAGCGGTATACAGTCTTGAATGGTAGACTTGCCTTTTTCAAGTGAATTAGTTTGCTTCGCTATACCAAGGAAATCTACTTCTGAGCTACACATTTTGGCAGTTCTTCTTCATTTCAGTTCTGGAATATTTACTTCGTCTTCTTTGATGAATGAACTTTGAGGAACAGTGTTTAGTAACTCCGCTTTAGTGACACAGTCATCGGTAGCATTACCCTTGGCATCGAGC
This sequence comes from Schistocerca americana, assembly GCF_021461395.2. NCBI lineage: Eukaryota > Metazoa > Arthropoda > Insecta > Orthoptera > Acrididae > Schistocerca > Schistocerca americana. The sequence goes on along the minus strand of NC_060130.1, from coordinate 650,222,126 downwards.
AGTGAAGGCAGTGACTGCGTCTTGCTGCTCGTATAATTCACATATCGCCAGAATCGCTTTGGATTTTCCGCCAGATTTAGATTCAGGGTTCCATTGTGGGTCGCACTGAAGTCAGCGCTAAGGATCAGCTTCAGTTCAACACTGCCAGTCTCGGTTATTTTGCGTTCTTTTCAATTTTCCATGCTAATTTAATTGATTCTGCAACAGTGTTCTGACTTGTTTTGTGTACCATGATGAATCAGCAACACCTTTATCAATTTCCTCAGTATAAATCTCTGAATTGTCGACGACACTACTTTTTTTAAAATTTAAGCGACATCAGGTATATACAAAGTTAGTTTAAAAGCAGTTCGGATTGTCTTTTAGGCAAACGTTAAGCGAATTTTTACCTGATTTTTTAAATAGGTACATTTTGCGTTTATTTTTGGTGATTTTGGATGTTACTGTGATGAAAATCGCTACAACGACCTTGTGGTTACTAATCTCTTTGTCCGTCATGATGCTCCCTATTTGTTCTGAATAATTTGTTGCTAAGAGGTCTAGGGTATAATCGTGACCACTTACACTTCGAGTGGGCTTCTGAAGTAATAGTTCAAATTAATTTTTGGAGAAAGCATTTAGTACGATTTTGGACAAGGTCTTATGCCTATCACCGACATCAAACATCATTTTCGCCAACATATCGAGAGTAGGTTGAGGTCACAACCAACTGCAATAGTAAGACTAAAATGACGCCTTTCGAATAGCAATCGATTCTTAAATTTGGTTTTGGTGAAAAAATATAATAATATATGTTCCAAACGTAGCGCACTGACCGAAATATACCACAAGAAAGTGTGCTAGAGACTTGTTATTACAAACTCAAAAAACCGTTGTTAATAACATAATAAATACTGGACTCGACGACACAACTCGATCGAAAGAAGACATCCCGTGTTTATCGTATACGTGTTGTATTTTGTCGTATGTAGTTCACGAGGTCAGTAAATTTACAATCATGACCTTCCGTAATACTGTCAAAAATCAACTGAAACAAATGTCTTTAAATTTTGCGTCCGAGGAGAAAAAAATCTATCGCCTGATTACGTCACTAAATATCCTATCTATTGCATTCAACGCTTTTCATCCTTGTAAATTTGAGGTAGGAGCAACAAAGTCATCCTAAACCCATTACTGATTTTGATATAATGTTGATTCCGTAGTCTGATTTTTATTTATTTAAATACTGAAGTTTATCTATTCGATTTCGCTAATTTAATGTCACTTGCAGCTCATCCAATTCTGTTCTTATTCCTTACGTATGGAAATCTGGTGAAACAAATGCTGCAAGAAACACGATTCTCTGTTCCGTTATTGTGCCGAGTAATTGGGTGAATCTGACGTGAACAAGTAAACGTTAACATAATGTTTTTGTGCTTTTAGTGCGCAAGAACTGCTGCTTGTTCAAACAGAACGTGAATGGTGTTTTTTTCCATTTGTCGCCAGTGTAAAGAAACACAAATTGAAATTTGTTTCCCAGAACGCGTATAGCTCGGAATCTATGAAAGCGTTTTGTGCAAAACAACTGTGGGGAGCAAAGCGTAATGGAAGTATCCCCGTTCTTCATGCGGCTGCGCTGCGCTAGCGACCGCACCGAAATCATAAAACTGTCTGCCCTAACACGATATTTAGCTGTACGCACTTCATTCAGCTCTATTACGGGAGCTCTGATCCATTCCATACCTAGGCTTAGCGCATATTACTATCAAAGCTACGACAGTCTCCTAACCCTTCAATAACATCTTGCGCTAATACTAAAAGTCGTTTAAATTGTCCTGTAGTTAGTTTCTAATTTTGGTCATAGTCGGTAAAGCTCTCTGAGACACAGAGGCAATAGCAACAGGAGACGAGTTAAATGTCACCGTCATCATCATCATCATCATCATCATCATCATCATCATCTGCTTCACGGGTTATGCCAGCCAGCCTGTTCCAATCAATCAGTCCATCTCTTCCTTACAGAACAATCTCTACAATCATCTTCCCTTGTCATTTGTATTGCCCACAACGGATAAATTCAGACTTTCTGACTGACATAATTTCGACGTTGGAGGTATTAGTCATTTCATATTCGCTTGTTCCAAGTTACATGAACATAGAGAACAATTCCTCGGAGGCCTGAGAAATCTTAGGATGCAACATCTTACAAGAATTATTGGTATTTTACTACAGAACGATAAAGTAGTTCTTAAATGTCTGATAAGATTCATCCCAATTAGCAAATTTTAAACATGACCACAGCCTGCAGAGAAAGAGTAATGACCATTTTTAGTAGTTAACTAAATTGTTTGTATCTCAAAGAGTACTGACTATAGAAAATGGTTTGTAAACATATTTTCAATAGGAAATTTTAATTATTACTTCCGTGTTTAGAACGTAATTATCTTTTTATTTATTATTAATTGCGAAGACATGCTGTTCAGTTATTTCATATGTTTAAAAAATCCATATCTTGTGTTTGTTAATGACTAAATAGTGCAGTCCTTGAAGGTTAATTAGAGTAATTAGTGTAACTGTTTAAATATCTAACGGCAATATTGCCGGATGACGTCATCGACAACTGCTGATAATTGAACAGGTGCACACCTTGTCATTGTCAAAACACAAATGCGACAAGAGAGCCCTGTTCAAGGACATTTAAAGCTTCGGTATATAGAGCATATGCCGAAAGACAATCCCCCCCCCCCCCCCACACACACACACACTGTAAATACTAGCGCCGCCACACAACGAAAGACAAACAACGTCAGAAGTCATCGATAGTGAATTCCCATAAGTTAAGTGTAATTATTGGTGAATAAGTAGTGCACTCACGTTCAAGACCAAATAAAAAATGAAAAAAAAAAAATCTGTTCTTCGGTCGTTTTCAGCATCTTTTGCCTGTCGGCCGGTACTTATTAGGTGGGAGCTCATTGTTCATGTAAACTATGTGGACGATCCATTCCTGTTTTCTTCGTTTTTTTTTTTTTTTTTTTTATAGCCTTGTGGAGATCTTCTCCTTACGTCCTGGTTGCTGATTTTATCCATTGATCCATTGTACTGAAACATTTGAATCGTCTCAAAACCTTTATTTCTGTTACTTGTCATTCGTTTTAGGCACCCATAGCTCGATGCACCAACAGAGGATTTAGGCCTGCCATCTGAGAGTGCTTGTAGCAGACTTAAAACAATTCTTCTAATTTTGGAATATTAAATGACTTTAAATAAGCCTTGAATTGTCTTTATTTATTACGTGGTTAATCGATGACGGCAATATTAAGGTTAGAATTTATCTTATTGCCTGCAGTGTGCTTATTAGAGAGCAGAGTTCAAGGTGAACAGGGGGAAATGTACATTATTGCTGTAAATGAACTCCTGGAGCTGTTTATTTTAAGTGACATCAGGCCCGGTATTCTATATATGTAAAACAAATACCACAGATGATGAGCAACGGCAGGAACTAGTCCCCTAAAATAATCTAATACCAATAAGCAGCTCACCTCAAACAATCAATTATTAATAAGACATTACAAAATATAAACGTGTAAAATACCACACTCGTAGCCAGACCAGCACACAGTGTATAGTATACATTATTATTTAGCAGCCTTTTAAACACATGCTGTTTGCTTCAGATCCAGTAGAACCACACGCACACCCAAATATATATATATATAAATATATATACTTGAAAACAGCATTACTACTCTTCCAGACGGTGTAAAAATGTAGGCAATTTGCAATATAGCATATGTAGAGCTTCAGTAATACAACCAACGTCAACCTTTAAATTAAAAGAACACTAAAAATGTGCCAGAAACACCCGAAAAAAAAGTCATGGGAGAGTAGCTATTTCGTGTTTTACCTTGTGCCTTAACCCAGTTCAAACATCATCGGCAGTTGACGTTTGATGTGATCGCTGTCTCAAAAATCTACGGAATATTTGAAAGCTGGTTTCTATTTAGACTGGATAAAAGTGGGAATCTTCCTACACGATGGTCAGCAGACTTGAAGATGGCATAATACATCGCTGAAACTGGTAGCCCAATACAATAACATTTGAAAATTTTGACTTCTGAAAGGTATTTAGTCTGATATTCTCCAATAAATCTTTAGTTCAATGGCCATTACCACAGACTACATATACTACAAAATTTATTATAGATTAGATTCATGTATTACAACATAGCATCTATGGTTAATTTATGTCTGGTTTGTGATATCCGTCTAATTATACGAACTCTCATAACAATAATATGAATGTTCATTGTTTTCGTCTTTCTCTGACATTTCTTGCGTAATTTTTTTAGTGTTACTTTCTGTTTATATACTAGTCGCAATGGTAAAGTAGTATTGTTTTGTACTGTAACCTTCGATATACTTGTATTTCCTCTTTATTTGAAATACCAAATTCATGTTGTGTTTTTCGTTTTCTGTTGTTGTTGTGTGGTGCAACGATGTTAAATGCATAACAGCAGCGTTGTGGATACAGCACCACTATTCCGTAAGTATTGAGGCGGTAGCATGTCTTGACTAGAGCACGCAAAGAACAGCTCAGGCAACTGACAGGTGACTTGATTAGAAAGGCTGTAGCAATCAGCCTGCCTTGCTCTGCTGACTCTTTTTATTTCTTCCTGCATTATAATGAAAGTTAATATTAACTGGGTCGAGAAGCCATTATGCGCTTAACTTCCCCAGCCCTGAGCTTAGATTACTGTTCACACTACGTACTCTCATACAAACAGCCTAGAGAATAACGTCGAAAGTTTCACGAAGCTTTTCGCGAATATACTGTTGTATACAGCAACGATGGAAAGTTGTAGCGAAATGCAGGAAGACCTACAGATGATCTACACTTCGTGCAGGGATTGGCAGTTGATCCTCAACATAAGTAAATTTGACATACTGTGCATAAATAGACGGAAAGTCCATTTGCTGCATAAACTTCACGCCTGTCGGACAAGTGACCGATGCAGTCACATCTATAAGTTATGTAAGGTTTTGTGTACGGAGCTGTTCAAAGTAGAACGATAACATGAAACTAACTGCAGGTAAGGCAGATTACACAGTGAGTTTCATTGGAAAAATCTTCAGGAAGTGTAGTCTAACCACAAAGCAGTTACTTTACAATGCCCTCGTAACCCTGATTCTTGAATGTTGTTTGTCAACCTCTGATACGAGAGAGGACTCGCAGAGTAAATAGGGAAGATCTAAAGAATGGTAGCGCGTTTCGTTGCACATTTGTTTAGTAATCGCCGAAGCATCACGGAGACCACCAAACTGTAAGAGAAGAGTTCTGCACCACCGTTTCGTTTACAGTCAAAATGCCGAGAGCATCCGTTTCTACAAAAATCAAGCAATGTATTGCTTCCTCCTAGGAAAATCTCGTGGAAATAACATGAAGGTGAAGTTAAAGTGATTCAGACTCACACAGAGGCTTACCAACGATTGTTTCTCCGCAGACCAATCGCGACTGGAACAGGAAAGGGAGGAAGTGACAGTGGGGCACAAAGAAAGCTCCCCCACACACCACAAGATGACTCATTGATTGTAGATACAGATGTGGTATTACGAACAGAAAGCTGGCTAAAATCAGAAGTGAATAACGATGATACTCTAAATTAAGACTGAAATATACGCTGCCGGAATGAAAAGAAACACTCTCAATGCCAGTGTTCAGTGGCACCAACGTATAATACTCAGAAGACCTGTCTGTACACCCTCTGTTTTGACTCTGCAGGCAGTAACCGTGATGAGTTTGAAGGCGAACAGTATTTGCAACATACATTCTAGTGTACAACCATGTCCCATCAACGATTACCTGCTCCTGCTGATCGGCGCAGTCATCTGAAAGGAGTTGCATTTTGTACCTACTGCATGACAGATAGACGTATCGACGGACGCCTGCACGTGTTGGACACAATGTATGGGTGATAAGTCGCTGCTTTCAGCAGTGGTCTGTGGATCGTTCCCACTCCTGTAGATCAGGTTCTGGACATTCGCATAGCACAGGCGCACGCCGAGATCGGTGCACAGTACGAGCAGTGATGGACGACCGACATCATCCAGATATGACATTCGGGCACATGCTACGCCTACTGTGTCATCAGGGACCACCGGGAACCGTCTGCTGATGGCAGGATTAAGATCACATGTGCCTCCGGCCAGGCTACCACTGACACCACGACACCGCCAAGCATGTTTACCTGGAGTCGTGAAAGAGTTGACTGTAGAGTGGCATGGCATTCTGCTGCCTTCAGTGGCGAGTGTAGATCCTGTACCTATGTGAGTGACGGATGTACACATGTATGGTGTAGACCTGATGAGCTGCCTGTTCCAAAGTGCATTTCCCTACAGTGTATAAGCCTCATCCCAGGCTAGATGGTGTGGGAGAACTATCAGTTACAACTCACGGTCACATGTAGTGTTTCTGTAGGGTAATCTAACCAGTCCCTGCTACATTGCACAATCCGTTATCCCCATGCTACTGCAATTTCTTTGACAGATAGGAGAAGCTCTTCCTCAGCGGAACGAAGCACATGCACACATGGCTGCTACGACGAAATATGCTCGTACTCGTTCTCTAGGACCTACAGGAACCGTTGCCGATTTTGCGCCAAAAGGCGGGAGGTGCTTGGGACAGTCCATTGCAGGATTGGCACTCGGCACCTTCATGATCGTTTGCACTTGAAAATTCAAGCCTGGGTTGACGTCAGAGGGGGTACACTTTGTATTGATGCGATATTTGGGCACCTTTTTTTGTAAAATGTGTGTTCCTACCATGATGAACTACGTGCCACCTTACTTGTCAATAAATGACCTTGTCTTCGTGAGTGTTGCATTTTTTTGGCAGTGTGCATCACGAAGATTGGCTAGACGCCAATGGTGGCGGCGTTTTTATTGGTGTCTGAAGTTCGAAAATATATGAGTTTATATTGGTGATCAATACGTTGTTATAGGACAACGTAATACTAAAATAATCAATTTAAATATATGTTGTGATTCATCAAAGTACACACTTCAACAATAGTTTTGTACCACTCCTTTATTTCGATGCTCATGGCACAGAAAACCAAAACTGTCTCTCAGCCTCGCGAATGTATTCGTTTACAATGTGTCCAGATCACAAAATAATAATTAAAAAAGAAATATTTGTTAACGGCAACGTCTGTTTCCCATGGGCTATTTTTCTCAGCACTCCTCAGCAACGCCAGTACGTGGTGGAACGTCCCTTTGCGCGGATACAGGCTTGCGTTCGTAGTGGGGTAACGTTGATGTGATCATCAAGCCATTGCTCGGGTGCAAATTGTTCCTCTCTTCAATGGCGATCCTGCGTAAGTCGCGCAAAGTACGAGGTCGTTGTCGACGTCCATAAACAGCTTGTTTCAATCGATCCCACACATGTTCCATTAGGTTCATGTCCGAGGAAGAGGCAGGCCACTCCTTTCTGGTGACCGTAGCATTCTGAAGGAACGTTTCCAAAAGAACAGCACGATGAGCGCTCGAGTTATCACCCAACAATATGAGACTGTTACCGTGATGCTGGCGATGCTATCCCACTATTGGTTGCAGAATGTCATTCCTGTACTCCAGAGCAGTGAAGTGGATCTCAACAACCACGAAAGCTGTACGGTGGCCTCACTTAAGGCCACATCAGAACATAACACCGCCACCGCCTTGCTGCACATATGAGACACACTGTTGGATGCATTCGATATTACCAGGACGTCCCCAAACACGTTGTCTGCAATTGTCAGGGTACAAGCAGGTCCGAGTTTTGCCCGTAAACAGCACAGACGCCAATCCTAGAGCGTCCATTCTGGACTATTTGTTGCCCACCTGCAACAGAGTGTATGGTATTGTGGTGTACACCGTGGTGATCGTCAAGGTAGTTGGGGATGGAGATTCCCATCATGTAATCGTCTCATACCAGTTTAATGCGATACATCACGTCTTATAGCAACTTCGAACACAAAAATCCATTCTGGAATACTCAGCCCACGGTTTTATTTTATTTCTTTTCTCACTCAAAAGTCGCAGATATCGATCAACTTGTGCACCTCTCGAGCAAGGACGGCCTGCATGGTGTAAGTCGTGAACACTGCATGTAAACTGGAATTGATTCTCTGTCCACACCACATCACTTTGACGTCGGTGCACGCGTCGAGCAACTTCCACCGTTGACAAGCCTTCTGTGCGTAACGCGATGCTTGGTCACAACAGTCCATCGTGGTACGTTGACTCTACTGGTCGACAGAGGTCTCTAATGCGTCCATAATTGTGATTTTTTTTTAACTGAACTGCTGCAGCCTATTCACGTGCAGCGTTCTACCCGTAGATGGCGCTCGTGGTTAGCTGTGTGTATGTTTACAAACAACGTCAGTGGTTACTTTCCCGTCGGTGAAGGAACAGTCTCAGCAGCAACACACCGACACGACATATCGGGGCGATGCAAAACTTTTGTTGATGTGTGCGTTGGGGGATGTATTTGGTGCTTCAGGATCCAAATAGGTTTTATGTCCTAGTAATAATATGTTTCTAGCAATTGCTTTGATGGAACAGTCACAGTGGCAACACACCTAAACGACATAGCGGGGTGATGCAACACTTTTGTTGATGTGTACATTAGGGGAGTATATTGTGCATCAGGATTCAAATACGTTTTTTGTCCTAGTAATAACATGTTTCCACAGATTGCTTTGACGGATTTTAATTATGAACTGACAAAAATAGAGCCAGCCGCTGTGGCCGAGCGGTTCTTTGTGCTTGAGTCCGGAATGGCGCTGCTGCTATGCTCGCAGGTTCGAATCCTGCCTGCAGCATGGATGTGTGTGATGTCCTTAGGTTAGTTAGGTTTAAGTAGTTCTAAGTGTAGGGGACTCATGACCTCAGATGTTAAGTTCCATAGTGCTCGGAGCCATTTGAACCATTTGAACAAAAACAGATATATATATATATATATATATATATATATATATATATATATATATATATATATATATATATATATTGATGTAATACCTGTAAAATATTATTATGTGTGAAAGTACACTCAGAAAATTTTTCATTATTCGGCAATTTCTATGGAATTGCAATAAAAAATTAGTTTAATGCACTGCACAAATGTGTACCTTTACGTCAAGGCAACCCACACTTGAAACGACTTTCTGTGTTTCATTCATCATCTAAGGTACATGCAAGGTGCAGATCATCCTTGCTGTTTGTGAAGTCACGGGCTCTGGTACTCTGGGGCGTTCCGTCTTTGGAAATGCACAATCTTTTCATCACATTACTCCTTGTGGTGTGCGTACTGTAAGACCTTCGGTACACACACCATCAGATTATTTGACTTGTTGCTCTAACGAAGTAGCAGAGTGTCAGCAATATGTCTCATGGTCTTATCGTGGCGTGTTTATCTTCTGCCGTTAGGTCAGACGATAGAAATGCCACTTGCACGCTTTGAGTAGCAGATTGACGGTGACCAACTTTAAACAGAACTTGATTAATTTTCACACACATTTATTAAAATAGTAACAAGCATAAACCTTACGTAACTTGATTCTGGATGCTATTTACAATTGACAATCTGAAGCTCCTTTGGTCTTGGTACGTTAATCTTATTCTCACGTATCTCTGATACTTGACAAAGTGTCTATACATTTCTCTTCATGGCTATGTACAGGAATATGATAATCTTATTAGTCGCAGACTGAAACTTGACTATAGACTGGTACAGACTAATGCAGACTGAGTAATTGGAGGTCTGTACACTCATTATAATACCTCGCACGTTCAGGTATCTCTGTGCGAGTGTGATACGCAAGGAGAAAAGGTTCTACGTTAGCAGCAATCTCATTGGCTGCGTTACATATTAATACGCGGATCAGCGGAAGCAGAATTTGGTCCGTCTCTAAGGCAGTGCCATCTCGTAGTGTGGAGATGGACGAGCGCTGCGCCTGTGCTGTTGTGCTTAGCGGGGCGCGCTGTAGTGGGAAAGTTGTGTACGCGCTGACTATGTGGAACTATGTACACAACACTCCTCTTCTACTTCACTCTCTTCTCTCTCTTGCATTCCCTCTTGTGAATTTGGAAGTATACTGCCGAATGATGACCCAGTAACAGATGGAAAGAAAACAAAAACAAATGTATCACCGTATTGCTGAGAAGAAATAAACAATAATTTATTCGAAAAAGTTGGGTTACAGTTCAACATTATTAAAAATAAACAAACATTACCTTTATTTATCGAAGACATGCTGACACTGAAACAAACAGCTTTCTGCAAAGTGTTCAAATGTGTGTGTCATCTTATGAGACTTAACTGGAAAGGTCATCAGTCCCTAAGCTTACCCACTACTTAACCTAAATTATCCTAAGGACAAACACACACACCCATGCCCGAGGGAGGACTCGAACCTCCATCAGGACTAGCCGCTTAGTCCCTGACTGCAGCGCCTTGGACCGCTCGGCTAATCCCGCGCAGCCTGGCTATATGTACTGCGTAGTAAGTTGATCGCTAAATCGATTGGCGTTTTATTACTATTGTACTTTTTGATTATGTGAGCATTTATTGAATACGACCATTTCAAATACATTTTATCCCTCCTGTGAAATCTGTATCATATTTTGCCTTAACTTTTCGTTCTTTTCAATAGCTCACTTGTGTATAACTTTGTCTTGCCTTTTTTCCTGGTATCTTCATATTTGTTTATGTTATCTCTGAGGTAAAAAAGGTTGTTGCTCTCATCGTGCAAAATTTTGCCAACTCCTGTTGTTACTGATTCCTCTTAGAGAGATATTTTAAACGTGCTGGCTCTGATTCTTTAGCGAATTCCGAATAAAGAAATTGTTGTTCTCTTAATTATATCTGTAATTTTTAGTGTGGTTATAGACACTGAAGTAATAAAATTTACTCTATACTTCCATAAAAATTTATTTCATCCCAAAATATTCCCTAATAATCTATTTTAATAATTTCTATTTAGCTTATTTTTGGTGAACACTTTTATATTTTGCCACGTAAGGTGTTTTTGTACTACACTCATGTTCATAAATTAGGGCTAATTGCAGAATGTGGTGCCACACAACGTGTCACTACACAAAACTGGCGCTAATAGCATAGGCACATATGGAACACACACGACACAGATCTGTAACTCCACGGTATTGGTGATAAGTTGAGAAAACCGTCCCGAAACACATGTGCTACAAAACGCCTTTGTTTCCTGCACATGTGTCCTGACATCAATATGGAGTATGATCACCATGCACTCGTACGCTGGTCGCACAACGGGTTGGCATGCTCTGGATCAGGTAGTCGAGCAGCTGCTGGGGTATAACCTACCATTCTTGCACCAGTGCCTGTTGGAGCTCCTGAAGTGTCGCAGGGGTTTGAAGACGTGCAGCGATACGTCGACAGAGAGCATCCCTGACGTGCTCGATGGGGTTCAGGTCTGGAGAACAGGCAGGCCACTTAATTCACCTGATATCTTCTGTTCCAAGGTACTCCTCTACGATGGCAGCTCGGTGGGGCCGTGCGTTATCACCTCTCTGGAGGAAGGTGGGACCCACTGCACCCCCGAAAAGGCGGACATACTGGTGCAAAATGACGTCCCGATACACCTGACCTGTTACAGTTCCTCTCTCAAACACATGCAGGGGTGTACGCGCACCAATCATAATCCCACCCCACACCATCAAACCACGACTTCCATACAGGTCCCTTTCAATGACATTAAGGGGTTGGTATCTGGTTACTGGTTCACGCCAGATGAAAACCCGGCGAGCATCACTGTTCAGACTATACCTGGAGTCGTCCATGAACATAACCTGGGACCACTGTTCCAATTACCATGTACTGTGTTCTTGACACCAGGCTTTACGGGCTCTCCTGTGGAATGCACCTTGCAGGTCTCCGGGCGAATAAACCAAGTCTGTTCAGTCGTCTGTGGACTGTGTGTCTGGAGAGAACTGTTCCAGTGTCTGCGGTAAGGTCCCGAGCAAGGCTACCTGCGGTACTCCGTGACCGTCTGTGGGCACTGATGGTGAGATATCGATCTTCTTGTTGTGTTGTAAACTGAGGACGTCCCGTACTGTAGCGCCTGGACACGTTTCCAGTCTGCTGGAATCGTTGCCACAATCTTGAGCTGGCCGGAGTGGCCGAGCGGTTGTAGGCGCTACAATCTGGAACCGCGCGACCGCTACGGTCTCAGGTTCGAATCCTGCCTCGGGCATGGATGTATCTGATGTCCTTAGGTTAGTTAGGTTTAAGTAGTTCTAAGCTCTAGGAGACTGGTGACCTCATAAGTTAAGTCCCATAGTGCTCAAAGCCATAATCTTGAGATCACACTTTGTGGCACACGGAGGGCCCGTGCTACGACCTCCTATGTTTGACCAGCCTCCTGTCGCCCTAGTAGTCTACCCCTCATAACGTCATCAATATGTGTTCTTTGAGCCATTTTCAACACACCGTCACCATTAGCACGACTGAAAACGTCTGCACACTTACTCCCTGCACCGTACTCTGACATGCACCAACACACCTCTGCGTATGTGGACTACTGCCAGTGCCACCATGCGACGACCGCAGGTCAATTGCACCGCATGGTTATACCCCAAGGTGATTTAAACCCGCAAATCGCCCACCAAAGCGTTGTTTCACCATGTACCAGCATTATCCTTAATTTATGAGCATGAGTGTATTTCAGTGTCAAAGTAGTACATTTAGCTTTTGTAAACGGCATTAACTAAATACAACACAAGTTTAACTTAATGGTTTTCTTTTCTCTGTGATATTTTTTCAATATTTCTCTCATGTACGTGAATTCGTGATTTGCATATACGCAGTTTAAAACTAAGCTTTTAAATGTTAGAACTAGTTAGTAACTGCCTCAACTGAATATGAAGCTACTTACGAGTGATCTGCGATGTCAGGAAACCCACCAGGAGAATGTGTCTTATGTACCCTAATCTAATTCTCCAGTAAATTTCGATTTTCTGCTTCCATTATAGCCACAATCGTGTTGAAGAGCAGGGATACCATTATATCTTATTTTAAACACGTCTAAAAATATGACCGTATCATTCAATTTCGTGTTCGGATTTGTTTCTAGAACGAGCATCAGTTTGAGTACCTTTCATTAAAAATTGCTGTTTTATCGTGAAAATACGTTAAGGATTCCCAAGTATTCACTCTTATCATTCACAGCAGACCTCACGCTCGCTCATGGCCTGAGCAGTGAGCCCTGGTGGTAAAATGTGCCTGTCGGACTTCATTGTGTAGAGTAGGATGCAAACCGTGCGCCCTCTTCAGAGGAATGACGATATGATAAGTTCGTTGCAGTTTTAAACGCAAGCGTATATACTCAATGGCGTAATGCTTGAAGTGGAGATTAGCTCTTTTGACCAGAAACAATTTATAACACGTCGCAGCATGTCTGTCTACAGTTACAACTCCCAGACATACAGTGTGATACATACTTGAGTGACAAGTTTCATAATAAAACAAGTATTACAGACTCGTATAAAAATTTTGTACCGGTACGACATTATTTTCCACATCTTCACAAGTTTGCAGCTGTGATTATATCGATGTTTGCACGTACATATTTGTAGTGGCAACTTTTTGCGCGACAATGAGAACGAAATTTATCTACAGAACCTCACTGAGAGACTTGAGTTTAATGTCTTATCTTCGAATTAGCAGTACTCAGAAAGTGGTTCAAGACATTGATGATATAGTAAAAAGCAAAATAAGTAATATTTGCTGACATAATTTGATTCTGTGTTTAACATCTTAATGAAATATTCACGAAATACATGCCGATGTCAATTTAAAATTCGCCTGAAAATGACATGCATCATAAGGCTATATCTGTTGTAACAAATGCCTTGATTCGTACTTAGGTGCCCCACGATCTTTGTCTCATCAACTAAAAGAAACGTAAGTTTCGTTTAATGTCATTTCTCATCAATGCAACAGTTTTAGTAAATAAAGTTGCCTCGAAAGGCATTAATTAGCCACCTTTAAGCAATACATAGTTAGTTGCCTTAGAATAGTCTCGTTGACAACAGGTTGTCGCGCCCAGCTGCCTTGTGCCTATTCCTCCTCCCCTCTCCTCCTCTTCTCTACCCTGCTCTCCCCCTACCATTGCTCGCCGTGTTCCGTCCGGTTGTTCACTGCTGAGGTGCGAGCGCGCACAAGCGGATCGGCGAACAGGCCTGTTCTACGGCATTCACTCAGTGTACACTCGACAGATCTGCACTTGAATAATACGTTCTCTTTGATTGTGTGGAAGACGCAAAGATCTTCTCTACTTTGAAATTTCCATTTTCAACAGTCTTACAGCATAACTTCTTTAACCAAGAAATGAGCCCCAGATTTTGATAACTAAATAGGTTCCTCAAACTAGTTTTGGACCTTTCTCTGTAAAGTGTTATTGATCGATAGCTACTTTTAAAATTCGCTTTGTTACTTGTGTTAATATAATTCAACATTCGGTATTCTATCTAGTGAATCACTGTATGATCTTGTAGCTTTAATTCATGAGAAGAGAGGTAAGCGACTTAAATGAAACCATTTGTCTCTCGAGGGATAGTTTCTACAGATATTTAGTATTTTTAAGTATGGTATCGTTAGGAGAGTGGTATTAGGCATTCAACCGCTCCGCAAGATCATATCCTTATTATTCTGACGTACTTTCACTTTTAAGAAATTGCCCTCCACTGCCATAACATGTGAACTAAGGGTGCCCAAGAGCATATGACCTTACAATCTACTTCACAACAACTTTAAGGTCTAGAGCCTGAAGGTTCTGGGTTCGTCCCCAGCTGTATGTGCAAATATTTTAATTTTCATGTAATTTAATCGAAATTTCACAATAACGATTAGCGTACGCAATTGTTACAAGTATTTTAAACTTCTAGCCCCCTGATTTTGGGTGCTAGTCCATTACCTCCAGGCCCTCTGCCCTCTAGGCCCTAGGTTCGACCTCTCCATACGTAAATACCGCAAATTCACGTAAATGTTACCACGAAACAGTATAATTCTCTTAATATCACAAGAATGTCTACTAGTGTAAATGTTACAACAAAAAATGCAATTGTCGCCATTTCACAACATCATTTAAGTTTCAGAGTCATGTGTTAATAGTTTAATTTGCAAGTATTTTCACATTATTAATTTTCGTGTGAAATTTCATAACAACGCTAAAGTGTACGCAGTTGCGCTAAGAACTCTAAGATTCAGTGGCTTGAGGACTAAGGCATGTGTGCAACAACGTATATTCCTTTACGCTCGAGGGCTTAGAGGTCAGCTGGGATATCATATTGCTGTGGAAAGGTAAATAAATCTTGGAGTTACCAGTACGTACGTGTTAACAGCATGTGTTTCTAAACGTATACCGAGCAAGATGGCACAGTGGTTAGCGTACTGGACTCGCATCACGGAAGACGACGGTTCAAACCCTCCTCCAGCCGTCCAGATTTAGCTTTTGCGTCATTTCCCTAAATCACTCCAGGCAAATTCCGGGATAGTTTTCTTGAAAGGGCACGCCGATTTCCTTCCCCATTCTTGATAAAAATCGACCTTGTGCTGCGTCTCTAATGACCTCGATGTCGACGGGACGTTAAACCCAGTCTTCCTTCCTTCCTTCTAAACGTGTGAGTGTTGTTATACCACCACATCATGATTATGCAGTAATAGTAGAATTCATCATGTTCGATGTAACACTAAAGGGCGATATACAGAGATGGAGTGGAGTGAATTATGCAGAGAGCAGAAGTACATCGACGATTTGTTGGCAGCAGAGTATGATCTAGCTCGTCTTCCTCCTCCGAACATCACTATCTTTGGCAACAACGCACCCATCATGAACGTGTATGGAACTCCTATTATGAAATTATCATCATCATCAGGAGGTCCTTCATAGCGTATTTATTTGAAACATTCATGTATTATTAATTTTTGTTGCTTATGTAGTGCAATGTGAGTTCCAACAGAGTGTCTAATTCGATGGCAACCGTATATGAAAGCGTTATTCGACGTTGTTGTGAATTATGCGCGTGAACACAGCATATAAGATGCTTGCTCTACCAAACTATAACTCCTATATGTAATAAATCTGTACAATTTGGAATTACAGATAGAGTAACGAAATATGTCGTTGCTCCTATTGGTTTGAAAGCATAGTTTATAGCATATAATAATCAGTTATTTAGACAACATTGTGCAGATGTAAGGCAGAATGAGCACTAAGAAAATTAACATAGTAACAACGTATTTTATTCATGTATGTTAAATACGTTGATAAAACAAAGTTGTTAATATCAATATGTCTCGAAGGTTGAGAGTGTATTACTGATTGTTACTAACAGATAAAACAGATAGAAGTAGATGTTCCCACTGTGTTCTTCCACATGAAAGTTTCTACAGGACGTTGAAAGCTGGAGGTGTGTTACTAACAGATAGCACTTCACATTTGCCGTGCGGGGTAGCCGCACGGTCAGGGGCGCCTTGTCACGGTCCGCGCCACTGTCCCCGTCGCACGTTCTCCCTCGGGCATGGGCGTGCGTGTTGGCCTTAGCGTAAGTTAGTTTAAGTTACATTAAATAGTGCGTAAGCGTAGGGATAGATGACCTCAGCAGTTTGGTCCCATAAGACCTTACCACAAATTTCTAAATTTTAAATAAAACAACGAACTTAATATTCACGCTGTGTATTTCCGCGTGATATGGTGTTTCATGCAAAACGTAATGGCTTCACATACTGTGAAGAAGAGCAGTTTGTTGAAGATTTTACAACTGTTCATAAACTGATTAAGTGGGAGTATGTATGTCGTGTTGCACGCATCAGTCCATGGGAACAGATAGCTCCTGATAGGGTTAGATTAAACAAGGCCCCGGGAGTAGACAACATTCCATTAGAGCTACTGATAGCCTTGGGAGAGCCAGCCCTAACAAAACTCTACCATCTGGTGAGAAAGATGTGTGAGACAGGCGAAATACCCTCAGTCTTCAAGAAGAATGTAATTATTGGATTGGATTGGATTGTTTGGGGGAAGAGACCAAACAGCGAGGTCATCGGTCTCATTGGATTAGGGAAGGACGAGGAAGGAAGACGGCCGTGCCCTTTCAAAGGAACCATCCCGGCTTTTGTTTGAAGCCTTTTAGGGAAATCACAGAAAACCTAAACGAGGATGGCCGGACGAGGGATTGAACCGTCATCCTCCCGAATGCGAGTCCAGTGTGCTAACCACTGCGCCACCTCGTTCGGTATATAATTATTCCAATTTCAAAGAAAGCAGGTGTTGAAAGGTGTGAAAATTACCGAACGATCAGTTTAATAAGCCACGGTAGCAAAATACTAATGACTTTACAGGATAATGGAAAAAAATGGTTGAAACCGACCTTCGGGAAGATCAGTCAGGATTCAGTAGAAATGTTGGAACACGTGAGGAAATACTGACCCCCGGCTTATCTTAGACGATAGATTAAGGAAAGGCAAACCTACGTTTCTAGCATTTCCAGACTCAGAGAAAGCTTTTGAAAATTCTGACTGGAATATTCTCATTCAAATTGTATAGGTGGCAGGGGTCAAATATAGGGATGGAAAGGCTATTTGCAATTTGTACAGAAACCAGATGGCAGTCATAAGAGTCGAGGGGCATGAAAGGGAAGCAGTGGTTGGGTAGGTAGTGATACTGGGTTGTAGCCTATCCCCGATGTTATTCAATCTGTATATTACGTAAGCAGTAAAGAAAAATTTGGAGTAGGAATTAAATCTCTAAGGTTTGCTGATGACATTTTAATTCTGTCAGAGACAGCAAAGGACCTGGAAGAGCAGCTGAAGAGAATGGACAGTGTCTTGAAAGGAGGATATAAGATGAACAACAACAGAAGCAAATCGAGGATAATGGTTATAGCCCGCCGCTGGTGGCCGAGCGGTTCTGGCGCTACAGTCTGGAACCGCGCGACCGCTACGGTCGCAGGTTCGAATCCTGCCTCGGGCATGGATGTGTGTATTGTCCTTAGGTTGGTTAGGTTTAAGTAGTTCTAAGTTCTAGGGGACTTATGACCTCAGCAGTTCAGTCCCATAGTGCTCAGAGCCAATTGAACCATTTGATAATGGTATATAGTCGAATATATCCACAGAGGCAAAGTTAAGCCACTACTACAAGGCAACGGTGAGGAATGCAGTATTATATGCAGCTGAGACGATGACACTAGGAAGAAATGGGACAGAACAACTAGAGAAAGAAGAGAGAAAAATACTGAGAAAAATACTAGGTCCCAAAAGAGGTGGAGAGAGGTGGATGCGAAGACCTAGGGAAGAATTTTACCGAAACATGAGAACAATATCCGGGGAAATCAGACTCAAAAGGGCAAGGTTTGCTGGACATGTAGTTAGGATGAGTATGGACAGAATGACGAAGAGAGTGTGGGAAACAACAGGGAGGACAAGGGGAAAGACAGGAACCATGTGGATTGTTGAACTTCGGAAGGACTGGTTGGAATTGGGGATCAAGATCGAAGGAAAGGAAAATTGGAGGAACAAATATACACCGACCAATATACCGGAGATCAATGGCAGAGAAGAATACAGGAAAAGATTAGAGTGTCACCAGTGGAGCAGACAGGAGAAACGGACACTGAAGATATAGGAAGAAGAGCGGGAGAGAAGAAGAGAAAGAATGAAGAGGTTCTGGGAGAAGAAGAGGAAAATGCAGTTCACGAAGATGCTACCCGTGGTCCTACAGAGGCCGTGACGCAAGAAGTAGAAGAAGAAGAAGAAGAAGAAGAAGAAGAAGTCGATGATGGTTAAAATAGAGAGGATATAAAATGTTGACTGGTAATGGCAAGGAAAGCGTTTCTGATGAAGAGAAATTTGTTAACATCGAGTATAGATTTAAGTGTCAGGAAGTCTTTTCTGAAAGTATTTGTTTGGAGTGTAGCCCTGTATGGATGTGAAACATGGACGATAAATAGTTTAGAGAAGAAGAAGAGAATAGAGGCTTTCGAAATGTGATGCTACAGAAGAATGCTGAAGGTCAGATGCATAGATCACGTAACTAATAAGGAGGTATTGAGTAGAATTGGGAAGAAGAGGAATTTGTGGCACAAATTGATTAGAAGAAGGGGTCAGTTGATAAGACATGTTCTGAGACATTAAGGGATCACCAATTCAGTATTGGAGGGCAGCATAGAGGGTAAAAATCGTAGAGGGAGACCAAGAGATGAATACACTAAGCAAATTCAGAAGTATGTAGGTTGCAGTAGGTACTTCGAGATAAAGAACCTGGCACAGGATGGGGTAGCATGGAGAGCTGCATCAAACCATTCTCTGGACTGAAGTCCACAACAACAACATTGAAGAGTTGGGAAAAACTTAACACCTTTATTAAAAACGTCTCTTAGGTTATGGATGAAATTACAGCTCTCAGAAGCTCGAAACCCTGGAGCTTAACGGAATACACGTTGTTACTCACATGCCTGAGACCTCAAGGCACCATAGCTTAGAGAACTTAGCACAATTTCATACATCTGAGCGTTGTTTTGAGTTTTCACACGACAATTAATTATATGAAATTAAATGCAAATTAAATTATTTACACATACACTGATCATCCAGAACATTATGACTACCGACATACTGTCGATACAAACTCGTCCAGGCGATAGCAGAGCCGCCTGGCGAGGAATGACTGCTAGTCAGACACACGCATGGTGCATGAAGTATCAGTGAGCGAACTGTCCGTGTGTAGGATGGAGAAGGCGCGCGATCTAACTGATTTTGACCAAGGGTAGATGGTTATGGCCCCGAGGCTCGGTACAAGCATTTCGGAAACTGCACGACTTGTCGGGTCTTGGAGGACTGCTGTGGTTAGCGTCTTCAGCACGTGGCGAAACCAAGGTTAAACCACCTCGAGACGTCGTAGGGTTGGGGAGCCACCCCGCATTACAGATGTTGGACATTTTAGTCTGGGCAGACTGGTATAACATGACAGGCGACGAACTGTAGAGGGAGTAAAATCAGCCTTTAATGATGGGCAGAGCAGAAGTGTGTTTGAACACACAGTGCACCTAACACTCCTAAAACATGGACCTCCGCAACCGACGACCCTTGCATATATCAATGCTAGCACCACGATATCGGCAACTACGAATGAAATGCGGACGTGACCGTCGGCACTGGAAGTTGGCGCAGTGACAATGTGTTGCATGGTCTGATGACGTGTACTGTGGGACGGAGACAAGCTGGCGTCGGCTCCATTATGCTCTGGGGAACATTCACGTGGGCATCTCTGGGTGCAATGGAGCTCGTGCAAGGCACCATGACGACCAAGGAGTATCGTACACTGGTTGCAGACCACGTACGCCCCTTCGTGATGATCATGTTTCCTAAAGGCAGTGGCATTTTTCAAAGAGATAATGTGATATGTCGCAAGGCCAGGAATGTGATGGAGTGGCGAGTTACAGTTGATATACTGGCCTCCCAGCTCGCCAGATCTGAACCCGACAGAACACATGTGAGATGGGACTGAGAGTGGCGTCAGAGATTATCGCTTCCCCCCCCCCTCCCCCCCCCCTCCGGGATTTACGGAGGTTAGGTCAGATGTGTGTGCAGTTATGGTGCCTACTCCCCCCAGACACCTACCAAGGCCTCATTGTTTCCATGCCACTAGGCGTCGCCTCCGTTATCCGTGCCAAAGGTGGAGATACCGGCTATTAGATAGGTGGTCATTATGTTTTGGCAGATCAGTGTAGCTCTGAAACTTAAGTGTTATTGTGAAATTACGGTAATTATGTTGTTAAATTTGTATATTTACGTGAAATTACGATATTAACGTATTCATAGGTCGAACCTAGGGTATAGGGGGCTTGAACCTGCCTTACAGGCAGGGACCTGTGGTGCAGGGACCCTTGGGGGAGGGAGCAGGGACATGAGGTGGGGGGCGGGTAGGGGACTCAAACCTATGACCTGGGGACGAAGAAACTTCCATATTGTCCGTAGTTTCTTTACAATTCTTGAGGGTATTTTTGTTCTGTCGTTGGAACTACAAAAATGCGTGGTTTTTTCACCAGACGCATTTCGCTTTATTGAGGTAAATGACCACTGATGATGCTTTACCTCAATAAAGCGAAACGCGTCTGGAGAAAAAAATCACACATTTTTGTAGTTGCAGTGACAGAACAAAAATACCCTCAAGAACACTAAACGTTGTTGGGAAATTTCGATTAAATTACATGAAAATCAAAATATTTGCTCATGCCAGGGGTTGACTCATTAGTCTTTGGGCTCCATAACTTAGTCGTTGTTGTGAAATAGTTTGTGAGGTCATATGCCTTTGCCACCCTTAGCTACAGCACTATTTCATTGCCAAACACATGTTATGACAGTGGAGGGAAACTAGTTAGAAGTGGAAGTAGGTCAGTAATTATGATGTAACTTTGTGGAGCGGCTGAATGCCCAATCCCACCCTACTGTTGCTATTGTTAAGTGGAGAATCTGTAGGCCATTCATTACCAGCGTCTTCCGTAATCAGAATGGTATTGTTAGCTTGTGCGTAAATGTGACGCTCATGCTTACGGCGTTTTAAATAATAATTCATAGGTTAATGTATCTCTGTTTGTTTACCTTGTTTTTTGAGCGTTATCGTACAATGACCAAATCAGTATTCATGACGAGCTCCTGATTTCAAAAAGTTTTTAAGATGTTCAGCGTGCACTTTCAGAGGTGCTGTTTATCCGAGGTTATGTAAGTTCAATATTTAACGAAGATTCTAATAGTACCTTACTTTTTATTGTTTTCGTTAATTTATTATGCGTCTTTTACAACCTGCTGCATAGATATAACCTGGAATCAAAATCTTCTCACTGCTAGTTTCGTATCGAATGGGAAGTCTGTCCTATTTTCTCTGTTGTGAGTCTCCCATTTTCTTGGCCCATGGCGTTACGCATTTCTTCTCCTTATAACATTACTTCGTTACTATTGTTATTAATATTATTATTATTGTTATTTATGTCCGTACTGACTAAGTAGGATCACACGACTTCCCTACCTCTTCTTGTTTCCTTAGTTTCCAGTTCGCTTGCATTTTCTACCCATATTGTCGTTTTCTTTCTTCAGTTCATTTTGTTCCAGAGTTCTCACTTCTTCTGCTTTGAATGTCTTCTAAATTTGATATTTTATTTTTAAAAAGGTTTCTTTCTGTTATTTCAGATCGTCTGATGTTGTTTCACTCCAGTGCTTTTCTTATTATAATTCATGTTATAGTCGATATAGTTGCCCAGAATTACAGAAACGTTTATTTGCTTAGCTTGTTCTCATTCATTCGGTACAGATGTATAAAGAAAATTAACCTTCATGTTCTCATAACTTGTGATACTTTTTGCATATTTTTGTAGATTTCTTTACTTCTTATATTCTGTCCATCTGTAATTTGTGTTGCACCCATCATGTATCTGATGATCCATCTTTCAAGCAACTCTATTCTGTACTGTTTACTTTAGTTTTTACATATATGAAGCTTATTATTATTATTATTATTATTAACACATAACTATATTTTTCTTCCTATATCTGCTTTACGCATCGAAAGTGAGATTTAACACAACTTTGTAAACCGTGAAATTAAAATGCTCTTCTTAATCACCATAAGTTTTCTGGAAAAGGTATTCTGTGTGTACTAACAACCAACAGGAAAATATAAATACTTCTTTTAACCTCGCCCTCATCATATGGTGCAAGACGCTGTCATGATTAAGAAACTGTGCATGCGAGATTTTGATGATTATGTGACATTCGCTTTCTATAGGAAAGAGTAATGAACTTTATTTATTTAAACTCATAATTAGTGAATAATGTCTTTTCACACGTGTTTTACCTTTTGTCTCATTTCTGTGTTAGTCAGTTGCTTGAAATTCGCTATTAACTTGTTTATAAATATCCAAAACATTAAGTATCGATTTGTCAGTCCCTTCAATTGTAAATCATAGCGAAAACTGTGAATGATGTATTTCTGCGAGTACTTGAAGGCACTAAATTTCTTCCCGTAGGAAATAAATGCCCTCTTTTGATAACTGAAGTGAATTTTTGTTCTAAGTGAGGTGACTGTTAAAGTCATGCTTTGCGGAATTTTACCACGTTAAGGACCAGACAAGTCATCCAAGAGAATACAGTGACTGAAACTCTTTTCGTCATTTAATAAATATTTCTCGCATAAAAATGTTGTTAATATACAACAATGATTTTTCATAGCACCGTTGGCGATAACAGATGAAGCTACGTTGCTCTTAATTACAGTGAAGTTATTTTCGTCTTGCAAGTTTCAGAAAACGACAACTCCTTACTACAAATTCCCATTATGCAGGGTGGGCTACGCTTCACGGAGAAAAATAGAACGCATGTGTCTTAATCTGTTCCAGAGCTGTGTTGAAGCACGCCTCCCACTTCTTCCACACGTTAGTGCGGACCCACCCACCCACCCACACACACACACACACACACACACACACACACACGGGCAAACAACAACACAGGCGAGTGCACTGCCCATGTTGTCATCGTGTTTCACGGGAATTGGAACAAATGTTTCTTAATCTGGCTCAGAGATGTTCTGACGCACGCATATATCCACACAAACGCATAATGTGATAAATGATGTTCACACGGCGCGCATACCGGCGTCGCATTTGTGCTGGAAGCTGTGCATAGCTGGTCGCTCTGTTCACGCACCGGGCAGTAATTACAGTCAGAATAGTACTCATTATGAGAAAGAAATTGCACACATCCACTTTACTCGTTATCGTTATCAAGTCATTGTACTGATATCGATCGAATGAGAAGACAGTTGTAAACACATTTTGTGTTGGACAAAGTGTTTCGGCCGCTTCATCTCAAAGTGGAATTGGAGAACAACATTGCGACAGCTGGCCACTCTCTTTCTCTTCTTCACTCTTGTTTTACTATTATTTGCTTTCTGTCCCCATATTTATTAGTTGTCTAACGTACTGAAGACGCATTCGCAGTGACAGTGCTAGCAATAAGTTGATATGGCACTATCCCTTTGTCAGAAGTAAGTAAAGGAAAACGAAGTTTTGATTTTTGTATTACGCGCTCTGATAACTGGTAAAGGTGACTGAGTGTCAAGTCACTTTGTGACAGGCTTACTTTATGAGCATAATATAAGACATTGTAGTGACATAGGTCACCGGATACCTGTTAACAAAGTTATTTTCCTGAAAGGCTTCACTCTGCCGATTGAAGCGTAAGACTACACATTCCTGCAGAAACATCTGAGTGTATATTCATCATACTATATCGGCTGCTGCCTATAAATGCAGTACTTTCTCAAAATATTCTCCCAGTCAGTCAAGAACCATCTTGTTATCATGAAATAGCACCTTGTGATTCCTTTAATGGTGAAATAAAGCACGCTATCGACTAGGTTCTTTAACCTAAACTTTTTTCATGTCGTAGGAAAATTTGATGTAACTTAACAGACACTTCCGACTACAGCATAAGTTCCTTGAAATTTTCTTTTTATTTTAACAGCACTGAATTTTCATTTATTTGTACAAACAGTTGTCACCATGTGATTCAAGACTCCACTTTTGTATAATGCTGATAAAATTTATTAACTGTCAAAACTACGCTTCAATCAGAGTAAGATAACAGATTTTGTTGGGAACAGCTTCCATGAACTGATTTCATCGAAAGTATTATGTAAAAGTTATAACATACGAGATTTTTATATGTAGTTAAGGAACAGCTTATTGAAGTATTATTCTCAATGAAAGCAGAAGATAAAAGTAGCTCAATCAGGCATCTCGTAACCTAGAAAAGACAATATTTTACTTGTTATTAATAAAGTAAAACATTGGTACAAAATATTGATTATTTTCAACAGGAGTTGTCAGGATATAATTCCAGTTTCATATTCGTAGGATAAAATTGTACTGTTTTACGTTATAACTATAACATTCAATTTAATTTTTAATTTGCTAATATTACGGGTGATTTAATTTAACGTTTTAGTATTTCTATCCTTATATCAATCTAGTTCAGTCAATATCATATAAACCTATAGAGGAGGCCGAAATGCACGCGTTTAATCTCACGCAGACTGGCGTGAGGTCTGGAACAAGATAAAGTAATTATCCTATCAAGAAAAGAACGTAGTTGCTTGAATACTTAACTTTAATCCATAATTGGAGAACATCGCTGTTGATGATACATAATTACAATCTCAATATAACTGGTAATGGCGCCTTGCTAGGTCGTAGCAAATGACGTAGCTTAAGGATATGCTAACTATCGTCCCGGCAAATGAGAGCGTATTTGTCAGTGAACCCTTCCTAGCAAAGTCGGCTGTACAACTGGGCGAGTGCTAGGACGTCTCACTAGACCTGCCGTGTGGTGGCGCTCGGTCTGCAATCACTGACAGTGGCGACACGCGGGTCCGACGTATACTAACGGACCGCGGCCGATTTAAAGGCTACCACCTAGCAAGTGTGGTGTCTGGCGGTGACACCACATAGACCCCGTAGACTTAAAAATTGCAGGCCTGCTGACTGCTACGTTCCACCCGCTGTTCCAAATAATACCAGAGAATTCGTATGAAATTAAAATCGGGTGGTTTAGAGGGGCAGTCGAGTGGCGATAGGTTATCTGAGTAACCGGCAAACCACGAACGTCTGTGTGCAGCGCTGTGAATACGGCTCTTGTCATCTTGGAAAACGGAACTGTCCACAACACACTTGTCTTGAAGATGTAGAAGGAAGAGTAACACTTGGTGAACGAGATTATTGAAACAGACAGTCTGCTTGATGTTCACGTCAACTTGACTGAGTAGTCCGAAGTCATGGTACGAGAAACATCACCATAACATCACGGAGTCACCGCTGGCCTGACCTACAGCCTGCACTTAGTACACTTTAAAACGCGTCATTGGCCTGTTGGCACGCTCTACACCTTGCTTTATTTGAAAGGAGGAAAACAGTAACTCGTCGGTCACACCATATGTCTCCAGTCAGCTACAGTCTGTTGTTCAGATTCTGTGATTTATGACCCAATGAAGATG
Source organism: Schistocerca americana (assembly GCF_021461395.2). Lineage (NCBI taxonomy): Eukaryota > Metazoa > Arthropoda > Insecta > Orthoptera > Acrididae > Schistocerca > Schistocerca americana. Next base: position 650,196,027 of record NC_060130.1, on the reverse strand, counting down.
GTCAGCTTCATGTACCACTGTGAGAATTAGTCTTCTGAGAGGTAACCGACACCAAATGTGCATTGGATACAATTAGTTTCGCAATGTTCGCTCATAATTTCTTTCATGTGGACCTACATTCCCAGACAGCAGCAACTTCTGTCGGGACTGCAACCGAATGTCTTTGAGAAGGTGAGAAATTCATCTCCGGTACCTGTCGGTTAGCATCTTTTTACGAGTGTTCTTCCAAAGTGTTATATGGATACATTCCGGGTAGATACGTTAGACAGTACCTTTTCATACGCGAGCAGTTTGGGTAACAGTACTGTCAAAACTCGATATCTCCTTTCTATCACTCTGTAACGTTGTCACGTCGACCCATTTTAGTGCGTTGATTCTGTATAACCGACTGGTACATATACAACGTTTCATTACAGTGACCGACGAGAGCGGTGAAGATTCCCATCACATGCTGATATAAGATTTGAACCACCTACAGCGCTCTAAAGCGATCAGTGTACTCTTTCAAGGTGTGACTACTATTTCGTAGGATGAACTTACATCTCACTGAGTAACCACGCCAATACACATGACGCACCGATAGTAGTTCTGACCGGCTCAGTAACGTCAAACGAGAAGTAGGGGCGGAATAAATAGAGTATTTAGACAAGGAGGACGACTGAAAGGATTAGCTGTAAATTACCCAAGCACAGCATTAATACGATACACAAGCCGAAGATAAGAATGTACTGCAGGTTGGTAAATGATGAGAGGTACCATTCAGTATCTGATGTACAATGAACTGACGAAAGTTGTAGGTTCGCGATATGCACACATGCAGCTGGCAGCAGTATCGCATACACACAGTATAAAAGGGCAGTGAATTGGTGGAATTTGTGCCCATTCCCGCCTCCGCCTGCTGAAACTCCTGTCCGGCCGGACATGGGGATTGCATCCTTCTACCATCCTCCACACCTACAAATCCCTCATCCGTCCTATCCTCTGTTATGCCAGCGTCGCCTGGATCTCCGCCCCCACCCGCTTTTACAAGGCTCTCCAAATCCTTGAACGCCATGCGCTCTGCCTTGCCTTCCGTATCCGCCTTCCTTCCCCCACACGGCTCCTGTATGAACTGATCCCCTTCCCCCACCTCCTCTTGTTCCTCCAACATCTCCGCATCCTTTACATTGTTCACAGGGTTGATCCCCCCCACCCTCTGGTTTCCTCCTTCCTCTCCACCCCTCGCCCGTTGCCGCGCCTCTATCGCTGTATCCCTCCCTCTCTCCACCTCCGCACCCTCCATCTCCTTCATCAGGGCAATTTCCAACGCCTCCCCCTCCCGGATGACGAACTTCGCCGTGACATGTACCCTTCCTTCCAACTATAGCCCGGCCTTGTTCCCCCCCCCCTCCCCAGGGCCCCCTTCTCCTCTTTCCTCCTTCTCCCAGAGCGGATTTTCCTCCATCCCCCCCTCCCCTGAGACCCTGCACCCCATACTTGCCTCTCTCCTTCCCACATCCCTCCCTACCTGGCCCTCTTCCGAGCGCCCCCCATTCCCCTCCCCCATCTCTTCCCCTCCCTCCCTTCTTCAGGTCTCCCTCATCTCCTTGAACCTGGCAGATCCTATGTATTGATCATCATCAGTGTGCCATGTCAGTGTTGTGTTTCGTGCTGTTTCTCGTGTGCGTCCAGAGGTGTGATTTTAATTGTGTACTGCCTTGAGGTTCGCCGTCAGTGTTACGTTGTGTGCTATGCCATCCGTCAACACCTTTATGCTCCAGTCATACTGTGCCTTGTGTTCTTTTAATCGTCGCAGTGTGTGGCTTTTTGTGTGTGCTACTTTTAAACAGTTTTTTTTATCTCCATTTTACAGTCACCCCGTTTTTTGTATATTGCCTTCCATGATGTTCCCCCTTTTTTATATCTATGTTCGCCTTCTTCTCTCCTTTGCTGTTTTTAAATGTCTTCTATTGTTTTGTTCTATGTCTTTCGGCTGAAGAGCAGCGCATATGCTGCTGCCAGCCCGCCCCGATGGGGAATTGAAATACAATAAAGGAAAAAAAAAAGTGGAACTGTCAGTTGCACTCAGGTGAGGCACATGAAAAGGTTTCCGACGTGATTATGGCCGCTCGAAGGGAGTCAACTTACACTTCTGGCCATTAAAATTGCTACACCAAGAAGAAATGCAGATTATAAACGGGTATTCATTGGACAAATATATTATACTAGAACTGACATATGACTACATTTTCACACAATGGGTTGGGTTGTTTTGGGGGAAGAGACCAACCAGCGAGGTCCTTGGTCTCATCGGATTAGGGAAGGATGGGGAAGGAAGTCGGCAGTGCCCTTTGAAAGGAACCATCCCAGCATTTACCTGGAGCGATTTAGGGAAATCACGAAAAACCTTAATCAGAATGGCCGGACGCGGGATTGAACCATCGTCCTCCCGAATGCGAGTCCAGTGTGCTACCACTGCGCCTCCTCACTCGGTTTTCACGCAGTTTGGGTGCATAGATCCTGAGACATCAGTACCCAGAACAACCACCTCTGGCCGTAACAACGGCCTTGACTCGCCTGGGCATTGAGTCAAACAGAACAACCACCTCTTGCCGTAATAACGGCCTTGAGTCGCCTGGGCATTGAGTCAAACAGAGCTTGGATGGGTGTACAGGTACAGCTGTCCATGCAGCTTCAACACGATACCACAGTTCATCAAGAGTAGTGGCTGGCGTATTGTGATGAGCCAGTTGCTCGGCCACCATTGACCAGACGTTTTCAATTGGTGGGAGATCTGGGGAATGTGCTGGCCAGGGCAGCAGTCTGTATCCAGAAAAGCCCGTACAGGACCTGCAACATGCGGTAATGCGTTATCCTGCTGAAATGTAGGGTTTCGCAGGGATCCAATGAAGGGTAGAGCCACGGGTCGTAACACATCTGAAATGTACCGTCCACTGTTCAAAGTACCGTCAATGCGAACAAGAGGTGACCGAGACGTGTAACCAATAGCACCCCATACCATCACCCCCGGTGATACACCAGTATGGCGCTGACGAATACACGCTTCCAATGTGTGTTCACCGCGATTTCGCCAAACACGGATGCGACCATCATGATGGTGTAAACAGAACCTGGATTCATCCGAAAAAATGACGTTTTACCATTCGTGCACCCAGTTTCGTCGTTGAGTACACCATTGCAGGCGCTCCTGTCTGTGATGCAGCGTCAAGGGTAATCGCAACCATGGTCTCCGAACTGATAGTCCATGCTGCTGCAAACTTCGTCGCACTGTTCGTGCAGATGGTTGCTGTCTTGCAAACTTCCCCATCTGTTGACTCAAGGATCGAGACGCGGCTGCACGATCCGCTACAGCCATGCGGATAAGATGCCTGTCATCTCGACTGCTAGTGATACGAGGCCGTTGGGATCAAGCACGGCGTTCGGTATTACCATCCTGAACCCACCGATTCCATATTCTGGTACGTCATTGGATCTCGACCAACTCGAGCAGCAATGTCGCGATACGATAAACCGCAATCGCGATAGGCTACAATCCGACCTTTATCAAAGTCGGAAACGATATGGTACGCATTTCTCCTCCTGACACGAGGCATCACAACAAATGTTTCACCAGGCAACGCCGGTCAACTGCTGTTTGTGTATGAGAAATCGGTTGGAAACTTTCCTCATGTCAGCACGTTGTAGATGTCACCACCGACGCCAACTTTGTGTGAATTCTCTGAAAAGCCAATCATTTGCATATCATAGCATCTTCTTCCTGTCGTTTAAATTTCGCGTGTGTAGCACGTCATCTTCGTGGTGTAGCAATATTAATGGTCAGTAGTGTATTTTGAAGGCGGAATGATACTTGGAGCTAGATACGTGTGACGTTTCATTTCGGAAATCTTTAGGGAATTCAATTTTCCGAGATTCACAGTGTCAAGAGTGTGCCGAGAATAACAAATTTCAGGTACTACCTCTCATCATGGACAACGCAGTTACCGAGGCCTTCTCTTAACGACCGACAGCAGTGGCGGTTGCGTAAAGTTGTCAGTGATACGATAGAAGCAATATTGCGTGAAATAACCACAAAAATGAAAGTGGGACGTACGATGAATGTATCCGTCAGGACTGTGCGGCGAAATTTGGCGTTAATGTGCTATGGCAGCAGACGACCGACGCGAGTGCCTTCGCTAACAGCACGACGTCGCCTGCAGCGCTTCTCCTGGGCTCGTGGCCAATCGGTTGGGCACTAGGCGACTCGAAAACTGTGGCCTGGTCAGATGAGCCCTGACTTCAGGTAGTAACAGCTGATGATAGGGTTTGAATGTGTGGCAGACGCCATCCAGGTCGTCAACAAGGAACTGTGCAAGTCGTTGATGGCTTTGTAATGGTATGGGCTGTCCTCTCATCCAACTGAACTAATCATTGACTGGAAATGGCTATGTTCGGCTACATGAAGACTATTTTCAGCAATTCATGGACTTCATGATTCAAAAGAACGATGGAATTTTTATAGATGACAATGCGCCGTGTCAAAATGGTTCAAATGGCTCTGAGCACTACGGGACTTAACTTCTAAGGTCATCAGTCCCCTAGAACTTAGAACTACTTAAACCTAACTAACCTAAGGACATCACACACATCGAACCTGCGACCGTAGCGGTCACGCGGTTCCAGACTGTAGCGCCTGTAACCGCTTGGCCACACCGGCCGGCAATGCGCCGCGTCACCGGGTCACAATTGTTCGGGTTGGTTGAAAACACATTCTGGACAATTGGAGCGAATGATTTGGCTACCCAGATCCGACATGTATGCCATCAAATATTTATGGGACGTATTCGGGCGAACAATTAGTGCACAAAATCCTGCAGCGGTAGTAATTTCGCAGTTGTGGTCGTTTATTGAGGCAGCATCGCCCTACCTTTCTGTAGAAGTCTTCCAACTGCTTGTTTGGTCCATGTCACGTCGAGTTGCTGCAGTACGCCGAGTAAAAGGTGGTCCGACACGGGACTAGAAGTTACCACATGATTTTTGTCAAATCAGTGTATGTCGCACACCTACAGAAAATTTATTTTGGAATGCTAGGGATATTCAGCAGTACCAGAACAATCGAATGTAAACGGCATTGCACATGCAGAATTTCCAAGGCTGATATTCTAACAGGGCGAGGGAACTACGAGAAAAGAAAATAATGGGTAAATCCAGTGAAACACATTGTATGTCCGTACCTTGTACAAAACCAGGGAAATATCATAACGATTCTAGAGTGGAATAGCAAATTAAGTCAAACTCCATTTAAGGTATCAAGCCAGAAACTACGCCAGTGACATTCAGGGAATGTTTTGCAGATAATGCCGCAGGGGATATGTAGTGTATACTCATAGCCACTTCAATAAAACACATCCAAATTCAGACGTTAAAAACGGAACCATTCTTGGATTACCTTGTTGCTTTCTGTCCATCAGTCTGTAGGACCTCTTTTTCGCAGGAACGGGTAGAAAAATAAAGTTGAAATTTGTGTCACACAATAAGGTCTACGGTCCCTTGGCGCTGTAAGAGATTTAAGCGTCTATGTCAATTCAAAAAGATACAGCCGTATTTTAAGATCTCTTCTTTTTCACTAACGGGTAGAGGTATCAAGTTGAAATTTAAGCCAAATACTAAGGCTTACAGCCCCTTGTCGATATAAAAAAAAATAGGGTTTTGGATAAATGCAGTCAAGAGATACGGTCGTTTTTATTATATATTGTAATATTTACAAAATTACTCGTCAGTACCTGTAGATCAAATATCTATAAACATTACTGTTTGCGGGGAGCCCTCAAATACTAATCCCATGTGTCCACCTTTTTATTTATTATCATTTTTTTTATAAACGGAATCCATTAATTCTCTTTTGATACTTGCCATAATTCCCTCCCTCTCTTTTCCATGTTTTACGTTTGTCCTGTCTTAGTTGTATCCAGAGATGCAGCTGCATTTAAACTACACTTTCTAATTATTACAAGGGAGTGTTGTGTCCTTATTAGAGAGCAAATGGATCATTTTGAGTCTTCGCGGCATTTCCGTCTTTCAGTTACTGTGTGAAATATTAAATTGTATTTTAATGTTTTTAACTGTAAATAATAAAGTTTCGAAACAATAGATAAGTATGATACATCCGAATAACATGCTAGAGAAATGTCATATGGAACTTGGAAACATCTTAAACTAATAACTTCCTTAAAGTCTGTAATTAATGTGGCGGCTGGAAGCGTAGTTCTGCTTATACACTCTAGAACTTTAAACTGTCCAATACCTACAAATCTGCTACATAGTTTTAGTTGCGAGAATTTCATTCAGAAAGTTTACGCAAGAGGAAAAGATTATTTCCGTCATATATAATTTTTCTCTGTGAATGAACAAGTTGTGAAAGCCATTTATAACGAGATCGAGAACTAATATAAACTTTCATTTCTGTTTTCAAGTATTAATAGTCTTGGCGCCAAACTGTCCAACCACTGAATCAAACTCACACACTGTTACACTTACCCCCACCCCAATATCGCCTCACCATTGTACTAACAACAGAGACGGTGAATAAAATTACCAATACCAACCAGAAACAGCGAAAGAAATTACATGGTTATGAGATTTGAGCTAATAGGTGTTTGGCATCATAGCCTCATATTCCGTGTTTCATAAAATAAAGAAGCGATGAAGACTAGAGAAAAGTTTTCTGTTGGTTTTCTCTCCTAATCATATGTTTACACTTTTTTACGTGTCTAACTTATTCTGGAATAAAGTACGCAGTATGCGTCATCGTTTCATGCCCTGTTGAAGCGATATAATTTTTTAGCCATCACAGTAAACGCACTACTTCCATTGTGTGTTTGAAAACGACTATTTCATAGTTTAAAAATATAAATTTAAACGATTGTCCATTATAGCCAATATTTGCAGTCGCTCCATCTACAACAGGAGTTCAAATGAATCCCTAACTCGGAATTATTCGCAACCTACTGAAATACAGCGAGGCGACAGAAGTCATGGGACACCTTACAATTACGTGACGGACATTATTCCCAGCGTAGTGCAGCAAATAGACGTGGTATGGACTCAACAAGTCGTTGTAAGCCCCTTGGACAAATATTGAGCAACGCTACCTCTACACCCGTCCATAATTGCGAAAGTGTTACCTGTGCAGGATGTCGTGAACAAACTGACTTCTCGATTATATCCCATAAATGTTCGATGTGACTCATTTTGGGCGATCTGGGTGGCCAAATCACTATATCGAAAAGTCCAGAATGGTCCTCAAATCAGTCGCTAACAGCTGTTGCCCACTGACATGACATAGTTGTTTATGAACATGAAGTTCATGAATGGCTGAAAGTGGTCTCCAAGTAGCTGAACGGAATCATTTGAAGTCAATGATAGATATAGTCTGACCAGAGGGCCCAGGCTATTCCATTTGAATACAGTCTACACCATTATGGAGCCACCACCAGCTTGCTCAGTTCATTGTTGACAACTTGGGTACATGGCTTCATACGGTCTGGGCGTCAATCAGATACTACCACCAGCTCTTACCAACTGAAATCTGGACACATATAAGCACGCCACCGTTTTCCACTCGTCTAGGGACCAACTGATATGGTCACGAGCCCAGGAGAGGCGCTGCAGGCGATGTCCTGTTGTTAGCAAAGTTACTCGCGTCGGTCGTCTGCTGCCATAGCTCATGAACACCATATTTCGCCGCACTGTCCTGATGAATACGTCCGTCGTAGATCCTACATTAATTGTTACAGTTATTTCACGCAGTGTTGCTTTTCTGTTAGCACTGACAACCCTGCACAAAGGGACTGATGACCTTAGCTGTTTAGTCCCCCTTAAACTTCCCAACAACCACCACCCTGCACAAACGCCGCTGCCCTCAGTCGTTAAGTGAAGACCGTCGGCCACTGCGTTGCTCGTGGTGAGAGGTAATGCTGAAATTTGTTATTGTAGGCACACTCTTGACACTGTGGATCTCGGAATATTGAATTCACTAATGATTTCCGAAATGGAACGTCCCATGCGTCTACCTCCAGCTACTATTCCGCGATCAGTCTGTTAATTCCCGTCGTGAGGCCATAATCACGTCGGAAACCTTTTCACATGAAGCACCTAAGTGCAAATGTCAGATTTGCCAGTGCACTGCTCTTTCATAATTTGTGTAGGCGATGCTACCGCCATCTTTATATGTGCATATGGCTCTCCCGTGACTTTTGTCGCCTCAGTGTACTTCGCAATGAAGTTGAGAGCAATAACAATTTGTTATGCATTACATTGGAAACATGACGCTGAGCGCAATGAAGACATCCTATAATGCAATTGTGTTTGCTGCACAACTTTATGTAAATGTAGCCTAACATCACCCTCACCCAATCAATCATATGATTCTGTAAAAATGATTCATTGCTTTAATAATGTTACTGAAATAGAAATTGAATTAGTTAACTAAATTATTCACATACTACGCGAGAGAACTGAGTGAAATACTGTAAACGTTATTTCATTGTCCAGTTGCATTTCAGTTTTGCTTACTGGGCTTAGCGGCCGCCTTCTCTGAATGCAGTATCATGGTTAGGCTTCGATCGTCTTAGAATTGTGACTGTAACTCAGAACCCACTAGAAAGGGAAGTGGTGGCCCCGTTTACTAGTGGCGGCATTAACGATCGAGAGTGGAGCGTCATTAGCGTCTGGCCCTCGAAAACGGCCGTATAATGACTCCTTACGTAGGGATGGGAGCAACGGCTATTGACCTACATGAAGATGGCTCCACGGTACAGACGTTTATGTATTTCTGAATGATTAAGACCAAATTCGAGAAATGAAGTGTTACTTCGTTAGAACCTATTTTACAACAAAAATATTCGTACAGTCATATTTTATCAACTGACAATGGAATAACTGGAATTTATTTGTTTGTTTATTTTGCGTTCGATATCCCAGATGCCTTACAGTACTATACACATCCAGCTTGGGAAACTTAATTGACTTGCAAATGTAACAAAACTTTATTCACTATAAATTTAGTTATACATAGTACAGTACTTATAAACCTATAGTGCATACATGGTGTAATCTGTCAAAAAATGAACAATTAAACAGAAACACTTAAATTACAAAGCCAAGAAATGGCACAGTCTGTGAGTCTATGGAGATCCTCCAGTGAACCGTCCCTAAAACTATGAATTCCGCACTCACTTATGCGCTGCATCGTCTGTATTTCGCCGTCACAGTCACAGTGAGGATCGTGCACGTAGCCCAACGTGGCCATCAGCTCTTTGCTCTTTCTCATTCTGTTTGGTGCCCCCACAGGTTCTTCGAGGGATGTTGAGGCCAGGAACACGATCAGCCGGGTTCTTAGTGAGGTGTCCATTGTTAATATTTGCTTGTTGCCATAGGCGTTTCCATCTGCTATGGTGTCCCGACTGTTCGAGGAGTGGTTCCAGAAGGGACTTCTTAACTTTAATAGTGTCGGGCCATGCAGGTCAGCGTGTATTGGAAGTGTGGTGTTAGCAGCAACTTTTTACATTTCTCTTTGGATTGCGTGCTGTCTGCGGAGTGAGGGAGGTTCTATGTTTGCCAGCGCAGGGAACCATTGTGTTGGGGTTGGTCTCACTGTTCCAATTATTGTTCGCAACGTGTCATTTAGACAAACATCTACTTTACTGACGTGCGAACTGTTGGCCCATACAGGCGCACAGTATTCTGCAACGCTGTAGACTAGAGCCAAGGAGTAAGTGCGAAGGTAGAGCCTTCGAGTTTCTGGATGGTATTCACTCTGCCTTTGAGTTTTTCGCTAACATCCTGCAGGTGTTCTTTGAATGTTAGGTTGCGGTCCAGTTTAACACCCAGGTATTTTGGTGCTCTTTCATGTCTTATATTCTGACCTGTTATATTCAAGCGCAGCTTCCTGTCTGCTTGTTTGTTATTCAGATGCATCACTGTGCTTACTGATTTTCATGCATTATGGTTCAGATGCCAGGTCATGCAGTAGTTACGAAGCCGTACCACGTCAGAATTTAGGCCTGTTTCCAATTTTTCGAATGACTCTCCATGCAGAGCAATAGCCAGATCATCGGCATATGCGAACTTCCGTGATTTGAGTTCCAGCATATCAGAGATATACAAATTAAACAGTAAAGGAGCTACCACAGAGCTTTGTGGCAGTTCATTATTGAGGATCTGGGCTTTTCTTGTTTTTCATCTACATCTACATCTACATTTATACTCCGCAAGCCACCCAACGGTGTGTGGCGGAGGGCACTTTACGTGCCACTGTCATTACCTCTCTTCCTGTTCCAGTCGCGTATGGTTCGCGGGAAGAACGACTGTCTGAAAGCCTCCGTGCGCGCTCTAATCTCTCTAATTTTACGTTCGTGATCTCCTCGGGAGGTATAAGTAGGGGGAAGCAATATATTCGATACCTCATCCAGAAACGCACCCTCTCGAAACCTGGCGAGCAAGCTACACCGCGATGCAGAGCGCCTCTCTTGCAGAGTCTGCCACTTGAGTTTATTAAACATCTCCGTAACGCTATCACGGTTACCAAATAACCCTGTGACGAAACGCGCCGCTCTTCTTTGGATCTTCTCTATCTCCTCCGTCAAACCGATCTGGTACGGATCCCACACTGATGAGCAATACTCAAGTATAGGTCGAACGAGTGTTTTGTAAGCCACCTCCTTTGTTGATGGACTACATTTTCTAAGCACTCTCCCAATGAATCTCAACCTGGTACCCGCCTTACCAACAATTAATTTTATATGATCATTCCACTTCAAATCGTTCCGCACGCATACTCCCAGATATTTTACAGAAGTAACTGCTACCAGTGTTTGTTCCGCTATCATATAATCATACAATAAAGGATCCTTCTTTCTATGCATTCGCAATACATTACATTTGTCTATGTTAAGGTCAGTTGCCACTCCCTGCACCAAGTGCCTATCCGCTGCAGATCTTCCTGCATTTCGCTACAATTTTCTAATGCTGCAACTTCTCTGTATACTACAGCATCATCCGCGAAAGGCCGCATGGAACTTCCGACACTATCTACTAGGTCATTTATACATATTGTGAAAAGCAATGGTCCCATAACACTCCCCTGTGGCACGCCAGAGGTTACTTTAAAGTCTGTAGACGTCTCTCCATTGATAACAACATGCTGTGTTCTGTTTGCTAAAAACCCTTCAATCCAGCCACGCAGCTGGTCTAATATTCCGTAGGCTCTTACTTTGTTTATCAGGCGACAGTGCGGAGCTGTATCGAACGCCTTCCGGAAGTCAAGAAAAATAGCATCTACCTGGGAGCCTGTATCTAATATTTTCTGGGTCTCATGAACAAATAAAGCGAGTTGGGTCTCACACGATCGCTGTTTCCGGAATCCATGTTGATTCCTACATAGTAGATTCTGGGTTTCCAAAAACGACATGATACTCGAGCAAAAAACATGTTCTAAAATTCTACAAGAGATCGACGTCAGAGATATAGGTCTATAGTTTTGCGCATCTGCTCGACGACCCTTCTTGAAGACTGGGACTATCTGTGCTCTTTTCCAATCATTTGGAACCCTCCGTTCCTCTAGAGACTTGCGGTACACGGCTGTTAGAAGGGGGGCAAGTTCTTTCGCGTACTCTGTGTAGAATCGAATTGGTATCCCGTCAGGTCCAGTGGACTTTTCTCTATTGAGTGATTCCAGTTGCTTTTCTATTCCTTGGACACTTATTTCGATGTCAGCCATTTTTTCGTTTGTGCGAGGATTTAGAGAAGGAAATGCAGTGCGGTCTTCCTCTGTGAAACAGCTTTGGAAAAAGGTGTTTAGTATTTCAGCTTTACGCGTGTCATCCTCTGTTTCAATGCCATCATCATCCCGTAGTGTCTGGATATGCTGTTTCGAGCCACTTACTTATTCTACATCTACATCTATACTCCGCGAGCCACCTTACGGTGTGTGGCGGAGGGTACTTATTGTACCACTATCTGATCCCCCCTTCCCTGTTCCATTCACGAATTGTGCGTGGAAAGAACGACTGCTTGTAAGTCTCCGTATTTGCTCTAATTTCTCGGATCTTTTCGTTGTGATCATTACGCGAGATATATGTGGGCGGTAGTAATATGTTGCCCATCTCTTCCCGGAATGTGCTCTCTCGTAATTTCGATAATAAACCTCTCCGTATTGCGTAACGCCTTTCTTGAAGTGTCCGCCACTGGAGCTTGTTCAGCATCTCCGTAACGCTCTCGCGCTGACTAAATGTCCCTATGACGAATCGCGCTGCTTTTCGCTGGATCATGTCTATCTCTTCTATTAATCCAACCTGGTAAGGGTCCCATACTGATGAGCAATACTCAAGAATCGGACGAACAAGCGCTTTGTAAGCTACTTCTTTCGTCGATGAGTCACATTTTCTTAGAATTCTTCCTATGAATCTCAACCTGGCGCCTGCTTTTCCCACTATTTGTTTTATGTGATCATTCCACTTCAGATCGCTCCGGATAGTAACTCCTAAGTATTTTACGGTCGTTACCGCTTCCAATGATTTACCACCTATGGCATAATCGTACTGGAATGGATTTCTGCCCCTATGTATGCGCATTATATTACATTTATCTACGTTTAGGGAAAGCTGCCAGCTGTCGCACCATGCATTAATCCTCTGCAGGTCCTCCTGGAGTACGTACGAGTCTTCTGATGTTGCTACTTTCTTGTAGACAACCGTGTCATCTGCAAATAGCCTCACGGAGCTACCGATGTTGTCAACTAAGTCATTTATGTATATTGTAAACAATAAAGGTCCTATCACGCTTCCCTGCGGTACTCCCGAAATTACCTCTACATCTGCAGATTTTGAACCGTTAAGAATGACATGTTGTGTTCTTTCTTCTAGGAAATCCTGAATCCAGTCACAAACCTGGTCCGATATTCCGTAGGCTCGTATTTTTTTCACTAAACGTAAGTGCGGAACCGTATCAAATGCCTTCCTGAAGTCCAGGAATACGGCATCAATCTGCTCGCCAGTGTCTACGGCACTGTGAATTTCTTGGGCAAATAGGGCGAGCTGAGTTTCACATGATCTCTGTTTGCGGAATCCATGTTGGTTATGATGAAGGAGATTTGTATTATCTAAGAACGTCATAATACGAGAACACAAAACATGTTCCATTATTCTACAACAGATTGACGTAAGCGAAATAGGCCTATAATTATTCGCATCTGATTTATGACCCTTCTTCAAAATGGGAACGACCTGCGCTTTCTTCCAGTCGCTAGGTACTTTACGTTCTTCCAGCGATCTACGATAAATTGCTGATAGAAAGGGGGCAAGTTCTTTAGCATAATCACTGTAGAATCTTAAAGGTATCTCGTCTGGTCCGGATGCTTTTCCGCTACTAAGTGATAGCAGTTGTTTTTCAATTCCGATATCGTTTATTTCAATATTTTCCATTTTGGCGTCCGTGCGACGGCTGAAGTCAGGGACCGTGTTACGATTTTCCGCAGTGAAACAGTTTCGGAACACTGAATTCAGTATTTCTGCCTTTCTTCGGTCGTCCTCTGTTTCGGTGCCATCGTGGTCAACGAGTGACTGAATAGGGGATTTAGATCCGCTTACCGATTTTACATATGACCAAAACTTTTTAGGGTTCTTGTTTAGATTGTTTGCCAATGTTTTATGTTCGAATTCGTTGAATGCTTCTCTCATTGCTCTCTTTACGCTCTTTTTCGCTTCGTTCAGCTTTTCCTTATCAGCTATGATTCGACTACTCTTAAACCTATGATGAAGCTTTCTTTGTTTCCGTAGTACCTTTCGTACATGATTGTTATACCACGGTGGATCTTTCCCCTCGCTTTGGACCTTAATCGGTACGAACTTATCTAAGGCGTACTGGACGATGTTTCTGAATTTTTTCCATTTATGTTCCACATCCTCTTCCTCAGAAATGAACGTTTGATGGTGGTCACTCAGATATTCTGCGATTTGTGCCCTATCACTCTTGTTAAGCAAATATATTTTCCTTCCTTTCTTGGCATTTCTTATTACACTTGTAGTCATTGATGCAACCACTGACTTATGATCACTGATACCCTCTTCTACATTCACGGAGTCGAAAAGTTCCGGTCTATTTGTTGCTATGAGGTCTAAAACGTTAGCTTCACGAGTTGGTTCTCTAACTATCTGCTCGAAGTAATTCTCGGACAAGGCAGTCAGGATAATGTCACAAGAGCCTCTGTCCCTGGCTCCAGTTCTGATTGTGTGACTATCCCATTCTATACCTGGTAGATTGAAGTCTCCCCCTATTACAATAGTATGATCACGAAACTTCTTCACGACGTTCTGCAGGTTCTCTCTGAGGCGCTCAACTACTACGGTTGCTGATGCAGGTGGTCTATAGAAGCATCCGACTATCATATCTGACCCACCTTTGATACTTAACTTAACCCAGATTATTTCACATTCACATTCGCTAATAACTTCACTGGATATTATTGAATTCTTTACTGCTATAAATACTCCTCCACCATTGGCGTTTATCCTATCCTTGCGGTATATATTCCATTCTGTGTCTAGGATTTCGTTACTGTTCACTTCCGGTTTTAACCAACTTTCCGTTCCTAATACTATATGCGCACTATTTCCTTCAATAAGAGATACTAATTCAGGAACCTTGCCCTGGATACTCCTGCAGTTTACCAATATTACGTTAACTTTTCCTGTTTTTGGTCTCCGAGGACGGACATTCTTTATAAACGATGATAATGTCCTCTCTGGTAAGCCGTCAGGTATTTTATCGTTTCGCCCAAGGGGGGGTCCCTCTAACCTAAAAAACCCCCGTGTGCACGCCACACGTACTCTGCTACCCTAGTAGCTGCTTCCGGTGTGTAGTGCACGCCTGACCTGTCTAGGGGGGCCCTACAGTTCTCCACCCAATAACGGAGGTCGATGAATTTGCAACCATTATAGTCGCAGAGTCGTCTGAGCCTCTGGTTTAGACCCTCCACACGGCTCCAAACCAGAGGACCGCGATCGACTCTGGGCACTATGCTGCAGATATTAAGCTCAGCTTGCACTCCGCGTGCGATGCTGGTTGTCTTCACCAAATCAGCCAGCCGCCGGAAGGAACCAAGGATGGCCTCAGAACCCAAGCGGCAGGCGTCATTCGTTCCGTTATTTAACGAAAGACCAGAACTTCCTAGGATTTTCTGTCAAGTCGGTACATAGAATTTTACTTTCGAATTCACTGAACGCTTCACGCATAGCCCTCCTTACGCTAACTTTGACATCGTTTAGCTTCTGTTTGTCTGAGAGGTTTTGGCTGCGTTTAAACTTGGAGTGGAGCTCTCTTTGCTTTCGCAGTAGTTTCCTAACTTTGTTGTTGTACCACGGTGGGGTTTTCCCGTCCCTCACAGTTTTACTCGGCACGTACCTGTCTAAAACGCATTTTACGATTGCCTTGAACTTTTTCCATAAACACTCAACATTGTCAGTGTCGGAACAGAAATTTTCGTTTTGATCTGTTAGGTAGTCTGAAATCTGCCTTCTATTACTCTTGCTAAACAGATAAACCTTCCTCCCTTTTTTTATATTCCTATTAACTTCCATATTCAGGGATGCTGCAACGGCCTTATGATCACTGATTCCCTGTTCTGTACATACAGAGTCGAAAAGTTCGGGTCTGTTTGTCATCAGTAGGTCCAAGATGTTATCTCCACGAGTCGGTGTGAAGAATCAAAGTGTGTAGGATCTTTGGTAGTGTGAACTCTGCCGCGTGGAGCGCGGGCAGAGCATGGGGGAGTCTGGCTGGAGTAGTGAGTGGAGCAGGTGTGTGGTGTGAAGCTCCCGCGAGTTGCCGCGCTTTCGGGGTTTGGCAGCATGTAATTGCGCTCGAATTGCGATGATAGTTTCGGACATGGTGTCGCGGACGGGAAGCATTAGCTGGCGCACATCAAGAGCCCGTTTCGTCTGGTGACCGTGTCGAGAAGAAGGCGCGCCAACATCCAGCTTCTGCAACAGCGACGGCCGACAATGAGTGACAGTCGCCACATCCTCGATCGACGGCTTCAAACCTTCAATCAACCAACAAGGAAGACTGGAAGCACGTAAAGTTTTAGAACTGTATGGCAGACCTCAGCTTTTCAAACTTTTAAAATTGTTGCATCACAAAATTACAGCTACTTAGCATGAACCTTTGTTGCTCATTGTCCCAATTGCATTACCAAGCAGGGTCCCTTCCTTTTCCGAAATGAACCCGAGTGTCGTTGAAATTCAAACGCCAGCATAATTCCATTTCACTGCTTTAATTTGAAAGTTCAGTTTAAGTATTCATAGCTGGCTACAATATTTAGATTACGCAAGCACAAATTAAGAGTGCGAGTTTTGTTACCGTATTTTAGCTTACCTGTGACTGCAGCTCAGCTTGGTACGTACTAAATCTTACTATTGTTAATTGTTCAGAATCATTTAATTCAAGTTCAAAGCTAAATCTCTTATTTCTAAATTGCGTAGATTCAAGTAGCTTTTGAAATGATTGTTGAGGTAGTCCACGACTAACCGTATTTTACTGAATTTCGATGTGCTTAAGAAAGAAAGCTTCTTATTAATTTCAGTCACTAAATTAACTTTCAGTTTTCCGGTTTTATTAATTATTTTGCTAAATCAAGTCAGAGTGTAGCGAAAGTTATTACTTCTGACAAACTTTCAGTTTTCACACTACACGTGTCAACCTTCAGTTGCCACGCTTCTAGTGCTAATTATATGTGTAATTACCTTTCTTTTTCAGTTATTATAGTAATTGTCCATAGGACTGGCGACCGTAATTTTCCCCCAAATCTCAAATATCTAATTACCGCTAGTTGATTGTTAACGTAATAGCCACACATTTACTTTCTTCATTAAGTTTACCCCTTTTCAAAATTAATTTCCACCAGTTTCATTTACATTTTTCCTTTCATTTAGATGTAACCCTTTCCTCCCTCTTTACCGACAGATTAACTTCGGTGACGATTGCTTTTTCCCAAATTTCCATTAGGTACACGCGGTTTAATTTTTCACTGTCATTAAGGTCGATAAGTGGGGGGGAGGTTACACGTGGCGACCTGGTGACAGGACAGTCTTCAGTTCTGGGGTTGTTCTGGACACGAATTTTGTATGGTGCAAATCTCGTAACAAAGTACTGGTTACGTACAGGCCGTTACGTCAGCGAGAATAAGTAGTGGGAGTAATCCTAATTATATTTGAAATTTGGCATTTATAATGAAAATTATTAAAATGAGTGAAGGTAACAATTGCCAAAATTTGGTAGACTGGGATACGGAACAATCGGTCGAACAGTGGGAAACGCGCACCGCGGTACCCATTGTTCAGGGGCAGGCGGCTAGCATGAAAGACGCGACCGGCCGAAACGCAACAAAGAGCAGAAATGGAATTCCAAACTTTAGAAAATGTTTCGGAATCGGAAGTGAAAATCAAATCTGAATCCCTTGATGACGAATACGGGGGGACAATTAAGGAGGAAGCCGCTACGGAAGTAAAACCGGTAGTTTCCGGGAATTTAACTGATTTATTGAATGTTTTGATTAACGAAATCAAGAGTCAATCGTCCAAGCAAGAAGATCAGGCTGCCAAGCAAGAAGCTCAGTCTGAAAAAATTGAACGGATGCTAGACAATCAGAACAAAGCTATTAACGGTGTTATCAACAATGTTGGAGTTGTTAACACAAAAGTTGATAAAATCAAAGAAGATATTGTTGTAATTAATACCGAAATCGGTAATCTTAAACAGGAAATGATAGGCGTTCAGGCGGAAATTGCGAGCATAAATACTCGTTTTTATTCCGAAATTAGCAGAACCGAGAAAAGTGTAGGAGACGCAGTTGCTCCGATCATCGAGAATAAGGTGACGGAACAAATTCAATTAGTGAGAAAAGAGGATCAAAAGAAGGTGGAAACTTTAAAGGCTTTAGTATCCGAAGTAGATACCAAAGTGACGAAGCAGGCTAATACCTGCGAAGAAAAAAAAAAGGGAAGTAGAAACGCTTGCGATAACCACTTGCCAAGTAATTACGAGAGTGTCGGAATTAGAAAAGAAAATTGACGAAAAACAGAGCTATGTGCCAATCTATGCACATAGTTCGGAATTGTTGACGAAAGAGGAGCGGTTCGACCCCTTGAAAAAAGGCGGTACACACGCGACGGATTTCATTAAGAATTGTAAAAGAGTTTTACCCAGATCATGGACTGATGAGAGAAAAATTAATGCGATTATTGATGTGTTGGCTGGAGATGCCAAGCGTTGGGGCTTAAACCTCAAATTACGAACCTGACTTATGACGAATTTAAAAATTTGTTTCTGGCTGAATACTGGTCAGAGCAAAAACAGCGAAGTGTCTGGCGCGAATATGTCGTATCGAGGCCTTTCGATGCGAATTTGCGCGGCTCGATGAAGGAGTTTTGTGAGGGCTGGATCCGCAAGTTGGAATATTTGCGTGATCGCCGCACGGAATCCGAAATAGTCTGGGAACTCTACATGAAGCTTCCAGATGATACAAAACGCTACGTAGGAAGCAATTACAGGACAATCAATGATTTCGTGGAAAGAGTGGAGGACGAGGACAATTGGCGCAATAATCGCGACAGTGGTAGAGGCCGTGGTAACAACAACGGGTACCACAGCAACCACAACAACGATAACCATGGGAATAATGCATACCGCAACCATGGCAGCAATAACAATAACGGTTCGGACCGTAATAACAATCGGTACAATGCAAATAATAACAGGAATGACGGAAACCAGTATCATACTAACGTGATACGGGCTTCACAGAATAGTAATAACGCCAGAGGGTGTGATCAGCCGCCTCAGCAGCATCCGAGGAGCGTATCTGCTGGGACGAGACAGGGAAACCATTAGCCGCGCCGGTGAGGGGCCGACCGGGCGTGGAGAAATTTTGGCGGCCCAATAACAGGAGAAAACTCAGGTGTCGTCGTTATGAAAATTCCGTATGGAATAATCAACGGCGGGAGAGTGTGCCAGTGTTAAGAGAAAGGAGTGCGCCCACAAGTAGTAGATCAGCTGTAGACACGGCAGTAGAAAATACATTCACTGTCAGTGAGAACAATTTAAGTAGTGTTCCGGAAATCGATTATAAAGTGGCAGCTGTAATACCCACAGCGGAACTGGAGATTGAGTTTAAGAATGATTCGCAAGTGTTGAGAGAAGATCAGATGTCGGATAAAACGTCCGCCATCGAGCGAGGGGATGCAGAGAGGGATGAGGTCTGGTTAAGGCAGTTTGGTCGCTTATACGACGAACTAAGAGATTATAGGGGCCTGTATGGGAGAAGTGTTTATGGGGAGCACGTGCAGGATTTTCAGCGTCTCGTCCCGCAGGAAGATAGTGTTTGTGAAATGATAGAAAGTTCTGGCCCTAACCGGCAGACTTTACTAGAAATAGTTGATGTTAATGGGGAGCACGAGCAAGATTCGTCGTGTCTCGTCCCACAAGAGTTGGATGTTGAAGTAGTAACGGAAAGTTCTGGCCCTAACCGGCAGACCTTACCGAAAGTCGTAGTGGTAGAAGTAGCCGACCCATCCGACGCAAACCTCCAGTTTAAACATTGCGAGAGTATTAAGGAGAAAGATTACGAAAATTTTAGTGATAGCCGGACACGATTGGTAGAAAAGCACATAGATTACGGCGTGTATGAGGTTAGAGCTGACGTTATGCGGTCAGACGGTAGCAGTGTGGGTTGCGCAGATCCAGAGGAAGTTATTTCAGATGCGACTGGGCACATTCCTCCAGGTAGATTGGCAGATGAGATCAATCTGGCCAAAGAGGAATCAACAAAGGTGACAATTACTGAATTGATAGCAAAGCAACACTCACTAGTTGACAAGTTACAGGAAAAGGTTTCGGTATTGGAGGCGAAGCTACAGACTAAGCCTCAGGACAAACGTGTTGAAATTAAAACTGTATGTGAACAGAGGCTGAAAAAGCCGCCAGACAAGCCGAATTTAGGATCAAAGCCAGATGGTTTTTTCTGGAATGACCTGGATATAGACGAGGATTTACTGTGGGAAAATAATGAAACAGTCGAGGACAAGTGTAGACAGATAGTAGTGTCTGTTAATATGCGCGACCTACAACTAAACGTGTTGATTGACACCGGTGCAGAATTGAGTGCTGTATCTGGGAAAATATTTGAGTTACTGAAAGACAGACCCGGCATCGTAGTTATGCCAGTAACAGGAGTGAAAATTATCGGTGCTACTGGGAAGGCCAGTAAACCGGTCACAAAACAGATTTTTGTCAACTTCGAGATATGTGGGGCACGATTTGAGCAAGAGTTTGTCGTCGTGCCAGACTTAACTACGGAAGTAATTATCGGGTTAGATTGGCTATTAAAGTACCGTGCAGTGATTAATTGCGACAGCAAAACTTTTACATGTACGTCACAACTTAAAACAATAGTAGTTAGCTTTGACGAGGCAGGAGACGGTGTGCATAGATAATACCAGCCTGTACACATTGTTAACTGGCCGGATGGTATTGACGTAGGTATGAATCTGAACTACTGTAATGTGAAGAATCTCGGCATTGACAATAATGTAGAAAGTGAATTGGAAAGTATTGTAGACGGTGTGTCAAACGTAACACACGAACAAAGACGAGGCCGACTTTCCCGTACCTATTGCCATCACAACCATAGGGCATGGGGCAAATATGAAGCAGAATTTAAGAGAATTATGAACACCTTGAGACATGAATCGACGGGATTTTCTCCAGAGGAAATCCTGTTGGATGACAGAAGTAAAAGTTTAGTAGAAGAGATAATCAAATTCCCTCCACGGATTAACATTAGTATTGGTGTGAAAAAAGATCGTTTGCGAGAAGTAATGAAGCTAAAAGCCGATGCTCGCACACGTCGTCATGACGCTAAAGCGCGTTTTGCTAAGTTTGCAATCGGAGACTTAGTACTTGTAAAAGCTCATGAGAAATCGAGCGAGATAGACAATGAAATCTCTAAATTTAAGTTTGTTTATAATGGACCATATAAAGTCATTGGTATACCTCACACAAATTCTTATTGCTCAGAGTATCCAAGCTCTGGAAAACTATTAAGTATACGGAACATTGTAGACTTGAAATTGTACCGACCTAGGATCGATTAATACCACACAATGGGTAATTTATACAGTAAGTAAAATAGAGTGTAAGATTTAACGATTTGCTAGATTGCCATGCTTTTGACTGACCAAGGTCATTAAAGAACTTGTAATTAACAAGTAATTAATTTTTGATTAGACGTTTTAACCAACTGAAAAATCCAAGCTGCTAGTTTAAGTTTTCAGCTGAGTCACAGTAGATTAAGGAATGTAAATATGATTTTGTAACTTGCTGTAAGATTTAATGAATGTGTGTTTTATTAGTCACTGCCGATGTACTTAGACGCTGTTTTAAGTTTCAGGCTAGTACATGCATGTGATGATGGACAGTGTTGAGTTATCCACTGTGATAGTGTTTATGGACTCCTTGAGATTACTCGGGAGTGAGTTTTTCCGAAAGAATTTAGTGAAACGGACGTTCTGGAAACGCCGTCACAAGGGCGAGTGAGATCAAGCGTGCCGCACACGCGGGCACAACAATACTGGCGAGGCGAGCCGCTGTCGGCTCTTGTGCCGCTGTTGGCTCTTGTGCCGCTGTCGGCATTCTTTGTACTTGCGAGTACGGAAGGCGGAATTGTTTTTCTTCCTGGACAGCTGAAAGAATTCTGCTGTTAATATTTATGTTTTTGTCGATCTGCTGTACATTATTTTCTTGTTTAGCGTTAAATAGATTCTCGTGACGAGAATATTAATTATGAAAAGGTTATATAAAATGTGTAGTCTATTTAATTATTTATTTGCGTATTTTGATCTACCTGTTTTTATGACCATGCACTCTAATTAATTTTGCAAATAGTATTCCATTTCTCATAGTGTTACGAATTTTAATGATTTTGGAATAGCTAAACCATTTTCTACATTTTCTATGAATTTTAATATGTTGTCAACCTGTTTTATTTTGTGCAAGATGACAGAGTGGAATAAGATTAGGAGTGTCTCCACTCAATTATTATGGTCTAAAAATTGATTTATGGTTAATTAGACGAATGCTAAATTTTGTTGATGTTTTGAGCATATGAATTTCCGCTGTTTCTTTTTTGGGACATTTTCTGAGTCTGTTTACGTTACACGAACATCCTCAGACAATGTGGCGCACGTGTAACGCCGGAAATGCATATCCTCCTATTTCCATCTATTGTACTATTATTTTTTTCCTTGTTTTGTTACCACAAGATATGACATTTCTGTCTCTTTATATATTGTGATTGTTTTACTGTTTGTATATATATATTTATGCACGTATGTCGATGTATAATTGGTTTGTTTCGTAAATATTATTTGTATTTTTACGCTGGGTCTTGCCTAGGGAAAACTGCTATCAAACGATTACATCGATAGGTCGTGTGAAGAATCAAAGTGTGTAGGATCTTTGGTAGTGTGAACTCTGCCGCGTGGAGCGCGGGCAGAGCATGGGGGAGTCTGGCTGGAGTAGCGAGTGGAGCAGGTGTGTGGTGTGAAGCTCCCGCGAGTTGCCGCGCTTTCGGGGTTAGGCAGCATGTAATTGCGCTCGACTTGCGATGATAGTTTCGGACATGGTGGCGCGGACGGGAAGCATTAGCTGGCGCACATCAAGAGCCCGTTTCGTCTGGTGACCGTGTCGAGTAGAAGGCGCGCCAACATCCAGCTTCTGCAACAGCGACGGCCGACAATGAGTGACTGTCGCCACATCCTCGATCGACGGCTTCAAACCTTCAATCAACCAACAAGGAAGACTGGAAGCACGTAAAGTTTTAGAACTGTATGGCAGACCTCAGCTTTTCAAACTTTTAAAATTGTTGCATCACAAAATTACAGCTACTTAGCATGAACCTTTGTTGCTCGTTGTCCCAATTGCATTACCAAGCAGGGTCCCTTCCTTTTCCGAAATGAACCCGAGTGTCGTTGAAATTCAAACGCCAGCATAATTCCATTTCACTGCTTTAATTTCAAAGTTCAGTTTAAGTATTCATAGCTGGCTACAATATTTAGATTACGCAAGCACAAATTAAGAGTGCGAGTTTTGTTACCGTATTTTAGCTTACCTGTGACTGCAGCTCAGCTTGGTACGTACTAAATCTTACTATTGTTAATTGTTCAGAATCATTTAATTCAAGTTCAAAGCTAAATCTCTTATTTCTAAATTGCGTAGATTCAAGTAGCTTTTGAAATGATTGTTGAGGTAGTCCACGACTAACCGTATTTTACTGAATTTCGATGTGCTTAAGAAAGAAAGCTTCTTATTAATTTCAGTCACTAAATTAACTTTCAGTTTTCCGGTTTTATTAATTATTTTGCTAAATCAAGTCAGAGCGCAGCGAAAGTTATTACTTTTGACAAACTTTCAGTTTTCACACTACATGTGTCAACCTTCAGTTGCCACGCTTCTAGTGCTAATTATATGTGTAATTACCTTTCTTTTTCAGTTATTATAGTAATTGTCCATAGGACTGGCGACCGTAATTTTCCCCCAAATCTCAAATATCTAATTACCGCTAGTTGATTGTTAACGTAATAGCCGCACATTTACTTTCTTCATTAACTTTACCCCTTTTCAAAATTAAGTTCCACCAGTTTCATTTACATTTTTCCTTTCATTTAGATGTAACCCTTTCCTCCCTCTTTACCGACAGATTAACTTCGGTGACGATTGCTTTTTCCCAAATTTCCATTAGGTACACGCGGTTTAATTTTTCACTGTCATTAAGGTCGATAAGTGAGGGGGAGGTTACAACTCAACATTGTCAGTGTCGGAACAGAAATTTTCGTTTTGATCTGTGAGGTAGTCTGAAATCTGCCTTCTATTACTCTTGCTAAACAGATAAACCTTCCTCCCTTTTTTTATATTCCTATTAACTTCCATATTCAGGGATGCTGCAACGGCCTTATGATCACTGATTCCCTGTTCTGTACACACAGAGTCGAAAAGTTCGGGTCTGTTTGTCATCAGTAGGTCCAAGATGTTATCTCCACGAGTTGGTTCTCTGTTTAATTGCTCGAGGTAATTTTCGGATAGTGCACTCAGTATAATGTCACTCGATGCTCTGTCCCTACCACCCGTTCACTCCATGTAGATGTACTCCGTACTCCCTTGTGGATAGCATATTATAAAAGAACTTCAGCGAGTTCTTACATTTGACTACTGTAGCATACAGTAACCCTTTAAGCCATACTGTGTCGTATGCATCCGAGAGATCTATAACTGGAAAACGTGGTTCGACTACACGTCACAATAATGACAATGGATTCCGGATAGAAAAACTAAAATATTATGAAAGTATTTTAAAAACAAAATGGGTAATGTCAAATGGTAACACTATTTACGGAAAGAGGAAGTAACAACGCGGAGGAGATAATAATCTTGCAATACTCCTGCAGTCTGGTATTAACATTATTAGATTTTTGACATCCACTGCTGGATATAAGCAATTCCTAGTGTTTCCCATGCATAAATACCTTCAGCAACATGCATTTTTCTAACATCAGCTACCCACCTTTTATTAGGTCTTTGTCATAGTCTTAACTAATCTTATGGAAACTAGCAAAGAGCGTTCTCACTCTCTGTACCTCACATTCGCCTTGCAAAATTTATCGCATACTTCTATTTTATTTTTATCACATCATCCACTCCAGTTCGTCTTGTAAGTCATTTGTTTGCCGGCCGAAGTGGCCGTGCGGTTAAAGGCGCTGCAGTATGGAACCGCAAGACCGCTACGGTCGCAGGTTCGAATCCTGCCTCGGGCAAGGATGTTTGTGATGTCCTTAGGTTAGTTAGGTTTAACTAGTTCTAAGTTCTAGGGGACTAATGACCTTAGCAGTTGAGTCCCATAGTGCTCAGAGCCATTTGAACCATTTTTTTTCATTTGTTTGTTTTCTACTGTCCTCTGAACTGCTGAACAATGCACAAGTTTCGAACGCTCTGCTCCTTAAAAGAGTATGTCTCACTGCTGGAAGCCTAACATGTGAAGCTTAGAGGTGAAAACGATATTAAATTTATCAGAAGCGTTTCGGGACACTTTCACTTTTCTGTTTATTTGCCTTTCCTGTCTACTCCGTCGGCCGGGGTGGCCGAGCGGTTCTAGGCGCTACAGTCTGGAACCGCGCGACCGCTACGGTCGCAGGTTCGAATCCTGCCTCGGGCATGGATGTGTGTGATGTCCTTAGGTTAGTTAGGTTTAAGTAGTTCTAAGTTCTAGGGGGCTGATGACCTCAGAAGTTAACTCCCATAGTGCTCAGAGCCATTTTTTTTGTCTACTCCTTCGTTATCTTCAGCTCCTCCAAATACAAAAGTCATCAACAGGGCCTAAGGCTTTTCTCTTAATTTGAGCTATTTTCTTCTTGATGTATCTCTTGTACAAAGAGCGGTCAAAAAGTTTTGCTCAGTCGTCTCTATTTTTTTTATTTTTTGCAGTAGGAGAATGAAATTTTTTTTGTGAACATACTTGGAACATTTAGCTATACATTGAGCCAACTCATTGTAGTCTCCATCAGCTGACACACATCTGTCCCAACATTCTTCGGATGATGTAAATCCACTTTGGTAAAATTCTGGGGATTGACTTTTACACCATCGCTTGACACAGGAAATACTGTCTTTCTCACTATCAAATGTTTTAGCACGCAGGTGGGCTTTCAGACGACCAAAGAGGTAAAAATCAGATGGATGAGAAACAATTTTCCAACTCATTTTCCTGATTTTCTCCTGGGCCATAAGGGGTCATGGGGTTTGGCATTGTCATGGTGTAGTCTGATGAGCGGACCCTGAAGCTGTGGTCTGTGGGTCTTGATGGCAAGTCGCAGCTTGTCCAATGAGAAACAGTAACGATTCCGGTTAATTGTATAGCCAGGTTCCAAAAAGTCAATGAAAATGACATCACGCTGATCCCAGAAGAAGGAGGCCACCACCTTTGGGCCTGTTGTTCTTGAAAGTCTTGGTTTCTTCTTCCGAGGGGAACCCAGATGACGCAACTCCATGGATTGGGTTTTGCTCTCAGGTTCGAACACACCATGTTTCATCCTGGGGAATGACGCCGTCAAAACACTGTTTCCACTCTTCAGTAAAGGTCTTCATGAGACCCCCACACACATTCTTCCTTATCGTTTTGATTTCTCCTGTCAATAAGCTAGGCACCCAACGTGCACAGATTTTTCTTTACACTAGTGACTGTACCAGTGATACCACACTACCCAATGACAAACGAGTCAATTCAGCAAGCTGACGTGTCGTCACACATCTGTCATTTTGGATGATTTGATCAATGGTCTCCTTATTCCCATCACTCACTGCCGCCGATGATACACCGCATCGTGGATTGTCCAGTAGAGAGAAATCACCTTCTTCAAACCTACGAAACCACCGCTGGATACTTCTGCGATCCACTTTTCCCTCCCCATAAACAAGGAGCAACTTCCTGTGAGTCGATGTGGCAGAGTCATCGACGGTCTTGAAGAGGAAGTCCATCACCGAACCGTTGTCGCAACCTGACAACTGCTTCACGGACCATTATGGCTCACCTCTAAATAAAAGAAAATACTTTTATATACCAACTTATAGCAAAATGTTCCAATCATGTTCACTATAAATCTTATTCTCCTCCTGGAAAAAAAAAAAAAAAAAAAAACAGTGTGCAAAACTTTCTGAACGCCCTATGTACGTAGGGGCTTCAGAAAGTAAATTACACATATAGTCCCAGCTATTACCGATGCACAAAAAGAGTTTCACATTGTCAGAAGAGAGAACATGGGTTTCCTGCAGAGACAATTATCTTGTGTTCCGGCGACCTTCGCATTACGAACCCGAGCGCTTACCGCTGCGCCACGACGCTGTAGAAAATTACTAATCGTCGAGAGTATTTCACCGCAACGGTTTCTTTTAACTGTCGATTTCCTTGACAACGGCTGAGAAGTGCATCTTGGTGCTTTGCCACATTACACCTCTGGCCATGAGCTTTTATCATGCGCAGTATGAATCGAATCTGAATTTCACAATTGGCGGCCTCCCCTTGTTAGTCTGGTTCAAAATGGTTCAAATGGTTCTGAGCACTATGGGACTTAACATCTGAGGTCATCAGTCCCCTAGAACTTAGAACTACTTAAACCTAACTAACCTAAGGACAACACACACATCCATGCCCAAGGCAGGATTCGAACCTGCGACCGTAGCAGTCGCGCGGTTCCGGACTGAAGCGCCTAGAACCGCTCGACCACCGCGGCCGGCATCATCTTAGTGTGGGAGTGAAAGACACCGTAGCTGGAAACGTATTCCAGAGCTAATGTACGCGGGACATTAAAACTCATGTGGGCTATACGTCTACATTGCACACAGATTCAGCGAGAAATTCTGGTGGCATATGGACCAATGTAGCGTCCAGCCGTTGTGAAATGGTGCCAGCTATTCGATCAACGCCGCACAGACGTGCCTGGTGCTGATAAGTTAGTCCAGATCTTTCCCCATACGTTATCAACTGTTCAGGAATCAGAAAGATCATCTGGGGGATATAGATTTTTCAACAAAGAGGACGTTCACATAAAGGTTCTCGAATGGCTCTGTGAGCAAGGAGCAGATTTCTGTCTATATTCGATGAATTTAACAATTGGTACAACGTTACGATCGTTTTTAGAGAGACTGTTTGACTACGTTGAAAAATAGTGTCACACGAGAGGAAGGTCGTCACACCTTCTCTTACCCACATTTCACCCCTTCCTTTGGTGCCTACGTGATCGACGTTAGAACCGCGTTTACATCAGGCGGTTTTCCTAAGGGACCTACGAAAATATTTCAGACCCCCACAGCTTATAGTCCAAACGAAAAAGTTTCAGGGGATGCCACAAAGGGCATCAGATATGTCACCGCCTCCATTGGAGCGTTGATTCTCACACATTTCGTGGTTGAATGGTTGAAAACGACATTTCGCAGTGTGATGAGCAACAGAATAACGCTACTGACAACGTTAGACGCTGCTGACACCACCCGGACGAGTCAGCCCGTCTCTGAGGACATTGAGGAGCAGCAGCCCCATCGAACGTGATCTGAACCCTTTGGAATTTAGGGCGATCACAATTTTTACTGTGGTATATAGAGTGGAACCATTAGGAAAACCACTAGGAACCATGGAAAACCATTCAACGAAATTCGAACGTAATACGAAGTAAAAAAGGGTATTTATGCTTTTTCATCCTTCCTGTTTCCCTTTTTCCAATGATGTAACCACGGGGAAAGATGGGTGGGGGAATGCAACATTGACAAGTGCGGAAGTAAAACGGCAATGGGTCCCTCCTCTAAGACACGCCCCCTCCCCCCCCCCCTCCCACCCCTTAGTTCGGCAACAGTCTCTTTCAATCCGCGCACCTTTGTTGATCACATTGAAAATGTACCAGTACAGAAACTTTGATACTCATTCAGCTAAGTTGCGCTGTACTGTTGGTCAAGCGCCTGAGGGAAGACAGCCCCACCGCCACCCACTATATTATGTATTCCAGCAAGCAAGGCGCTAGGCCAGCAGTGGCGAGACACTCGTCTGAATGATCGTCCAAGTCCCTGTATAGGTACATTTTCAGTGTGGTCAAAAAATGTGCTTGGGTAGCAACGAATGTGTTGCCGAACTGGGGCGTTTTAGGGGTACCTTTGCTACTTTATTCACCCACTTGTTAATGTTGTATCCCAACCTCTTCCCCGTGAGAACGTTAAAGGATGGATTGAAATAGCAATGGAGAGGAAATTAATGTCGAATGCTTTTGAATGGTCGCTAGTGCATCCACCCTGTATACCAGAGCAAAAACTGCGATCGCGCTACGCTCCAAAGGGGTCAGATAACGTTCGATGTGGTTTCAGCCACACGATGTCCTTAGAGAATGATTTAAACGTTCAGGGGTATCAGCAGTGTCGAACGTTTTCAAGAACGTCATCCTCTTTCTCATCACAGTGCGAACCGCAAAACGTGTGGGAAGTAACTCCCCAAGAGAAGTTGTGGATTCATTGACGCCCTTTATGTCACCACCTGGGGCGTTTACGTGTCGATTCTGAGCAGCGGTGTGTCTGAAATATTTTTCCTAGGACACGTGACTTAAATACTGGGCGTCGCGGTTCTGAAATCTATCGCAGAGCCGTAAAATTTGTGTAACCGGGAGGGTGATGACCTTCTGTGGCATCGGGCAGCGTTGTGGTGGGATCTGATGGAAATGTGTCATAATCAACCCGCCTTACACTCACATGAACTTCTGAGCTCTGGCCATTTTGTTGCATGTGCCGACATCTTGTTTGAAGCGTCATTGGGCCAAAGGGTGACATCGCATGGCGCCACTCTTTCTCACCGTTACAGAGGACAGGTGTAGGCACCTCGGAGCCAAATTTCAAACTTATGCATCACAGTGGTATACAATAACGGTGTTTCAAAAAAGTTATCCTTTAATTTGTCATGAGAGACCCTTTGAGAACGCTGCTCTGTATTGCTAACAATCCAAATGTGAATTAACATCTGTAAAATTAAAATATAACTGGCATTTCAAAAATGATAAATGTTACCTCCCTCATTACTATCGAAGACAACTGATATTCTAACTTTTCTTTTGCTGCGAATCATATTTCCCAATAACATCCGGGCGTTCAAATTTCTATGATACTTCGAAATATTCTGTCTGTCTAATAGGTTGTACAATTGCCTATTTCCCGATGTTTCCTTGTCGAGCAGTTATCTATAAACTAGCTAATGAACAAATGCTTTGGAAAAACCGTGGTTATCGGCATCAAACGCTCTATAGAATCCTCAGCATCAACAGCTTATCATTAGCGGTTTCAATACACTAATGATGTAGCTCATTTGCTGGCGAACTGTCAGTAAAACAGAATTATTGAAAGCGTAAGTTCGCCTCCTTGGGTCATGCAGGACCAGGAAAGGCCGAGGGCGGCGGCTGCTGGCGAAGTAGGTAGAGCCGGTATCCCCAGGCACTTTGGGGACGAGGAATCGGTTAGAAAACAGCTAGGATGAACAAAATTGGCGTTATCCGCAATATGGAAGACATGACTATAAAATACATTGAAATTAAGTTGTATTGCACAGATGCATAGTATCACAAAATCAATATTCAGACTTTAATATCAATTATATTAAAAAATTACAGAGGTTATTGCGCCACTGTAAATGAATAATCTTACACAACTATTATGAATTAATAACTATTGAACGCTTCATGCGATCTTTACGATCAAGCTGTTTGTTAATACCTGAGGGCACTCGCTATCGTCACTGACAATCACACATCTGTGTGTATTTTATTTACTGAGTTGTACCATGTTTTATGTCGTTTTAACTATGTAAATGTCTTAAAATATCATTTTCTCTACACTTACACAGAAAATGAATATATTGT
The DNA here is from genome assembly GCF_021461395.2 of Schistocerca americana. Classification (NCBI taxonomy): domain Eukaryota; kingdom Metazoa; phylum Arthropoda; class Insecta; order Orthoptera; family Acrididae; genus Schistocerca; species Schistocerca americana. The sequence goes on along the minus strand of NC_060130.1, from coordinate 650,165,509 downwards.
GACATCTGTATGCGAATATGTGTGACAAATATAATTTATTACGTGATTTATTAATTAATTAAATGTTAACTCTTCCTGTAATGAAAACACTCGTCATTCGAAAGTCTTCAGCCTGGGGTCTCACTGACTGGAGTAGAATTGTCTTAGTGATGAATCCCGCTTCGAATCGAGCCCCTATTACCAGCGACGACGTGTTGGAGACGTCCTGGGCAGTGGTGGGATATCTACATCTACATCTACATTGATACTCCGCAAGCCACCCAACGGTGTGTGGCGGAGGGCACTTTACGTGCAACTGTCATTACCTCCCTTTCCTGTTCCAGTCGCGTATGGTTCGCGGGAAGAACGACTGTCTGAAAGCCTCCGTGCGCGCTCTAATCTCTCTAATTTTACATTCGTGATCTCCTCGGGAGGTATAAGTAGGGGGAAGCAATATATTCGATACCTCATCCAGAAACGCACCCTCTCGAAACCTGGCGAGCAAGCTACACCGCGATGCAGAGCGCCTCTCTTGCAGAGTCTGCCACTTGAGTTTATTAAACATCTCCGTAACGCTATCACGGTTACCAAATAACCCTGTGACGAAACGCGCCGCTCTTCTTTGGATCTTCTCTATCTCCTCCGTCAAACCGATCTGGTACGGATCCCACACTGATGAGCAATACTCAAGTATAGGTCGAACGAGTGTTTTGTAAGCCACCTCCTTTGTTGATGGACTACATTTTCTAAGCACTCTCCCAATGAATCTCAACCTGGTACCCGCCTTACCAACAATTAATTTTATATGATCATTCCACTTCAAATCGTTCCGCACGCATACTCCCAGATATTTTACAGAAGTAACTGCTACCAGTGTTTGTTCCGCTATCATATAATCATACAATAAAGGATCCTTCTTTCTATGTATTCGCAATACATTACATTTGTCTATGTTAAGGGTCAGTTGCCACTCCCTGCACCAAGTGCCTATCCGCTGCAGATCTTCCTGCATTTCGCTACAATTTTCTAATGCTGCAACTTCTCTGTATACTACAGCATCATCCGCGAAAAGCCGCATGGAACTTCCGACACTATCTACTAGGTCATTTATACATATTGTGAAAAGCAATGGTCCCATAACACTCCCCTGTGGCACGCCAGAGGTTACTTTAACGTCTGTAGACGTCTCTCCATTGATAACAACATGCTGTGTCCTGTTTGCTAAAAACTCTTCAATCCAGCCACACAGCTGGTCTGATATTCCGTAGGCTCTTACTTTGTTTATCAGGCGACAGTGCGGAACTGCATCGAACGCCTTCCGGAAGTCAAGAAAAATAGCATCTACCTGGGAGCCTGTATCTAATATTTTCTGGGTCTCATGAACAAATAAGGCGAGTTGGGTCTCACACGATCGCTGTTTCCGGAATCCATGTTGATTCCTACATAGTAGATTCTGGGTTTCCAGAAATGACATGATACTCGAGCAAAAAACATGTTCTAAAATTCTACAAGAGATCGACGTCAGAGATATAGGTCTATAGTTTTGCGCATCTGCTCGACGACCCTTCTTGAAGACTGGGACTATCTGTGCTCTTTTCCAATCATTTGGAACCCTCCGTTCCTCTAGAGACTTGCGGTACACGGCTGTTAGAAGGGGGGCAAGTTCTTTCGCGTACTCTGTGTAGAATCGAATTGGTATCCCGTCAGGTCCAGTGGACTTTCCTCTATTGAGTGATTCCAGTTGCTTTTCTATTCCTTCGACACTTATTTCGATGTCAGCCATTTTTTCGTTTGTGCGAGGATTTAGAGAAGGAACTGCAGTGTGGTCTTCCTCTATGAAACAGCTTTGGAAAAAGGTGTTTAGTATTTCAGCTTTACGCGTGTCATCCTCTGTTTCAATGCCATCATCATCCCGTAGTGTCTGGATATGCTGTTTCGAGCCACTTACTGATTTAACGTAAGACCAGAACTTCCTAGGATTTTCTGTCAAGTCGGTACATAGAATTTCACTTTCGAATTCAATGAACGCTTCACGCATAGCCCTCCTTACGCTAACTTTGACATCGTTTAGCTTCTGTTTGTCTGAGAGGTTTTGGCTGCGTTTAAACTTGGAGTGGAGCTCTCTTTGCTTTCGCTGTAGTTTCCTAACTTTGTTGTTGTACCACGGTGGGGTTTTCCCGTCCCTCACAGTTTTACTCGGCACGTACCTGTCTAAAACGCATTTTACGATTGCCTTGAACTTTTTCCATGAACACTCAACATTGTCAGTGTCGGAACAGAAATTTTCGTTTTGATCTGTTAGGTAGTCTGAAATCTGCCTTCTATTACTCTTGCTAAACAGATAAACCTTCCTCCCTTTTTTTATATTCCTATTAACTTCCATATTCAGGGATGCTGCAACGGCCTTATGATCACTGATTCCCTGTTCTGTACACACAGAGTCGAAAAGTTCGGGTCTGTTTGTTATCAGTAGGTCCAAGATGATATCTGCACGAGTCGGTTCTCTGTTTAATTGCTCGAGGTAATTTTCGGATAGTGCATTCAGTATGATGTCACTCGATGCTCTGTCCCTACCACCCGTCCTAAACATCTGAGTGTCCCAGTCTATATCTGGTAAATTGAAACCTCCACCTAAGACTATAACATGCTGAGAAAATTTATGTGAAATGTATTCCAAATTTTCTCTCAGTTGTTCTGCCACTAATGCTGCTGAGTCGGGAGGTCGGTAAAAGGAGCCAATTATTAACCTAGTTCGGTTGTTTAGTGTAACCTCCACCCATAATAATTCTCAGGAACTATCCACTTCTACTTCACTACAGGGTAAACTACTACTAACAGCGACGAACACTCCACCACCGGTTGCATGCAATCTATCCTTTCTAAACACCGTCTGTACCTTTGTAAAAATTTCGGCAGAATTTATCTCTGGCTTAAGCCAGCTTTCTGTACCTATAACGATTTCAGCTTCGGTGCTTTCTATCAGCGCTTGAAGTTCCGGTACTTTACCAACGCAGCTTCGACAGTTGACAATTACAATACCGATTGCTGCTTGGTCCCCGCATGTCCTGACTTTGCCCCGCACCCGTTGAGGCTGTTGCCCTTTCTGTACTTGCCCAAGGCCATCTAACCTAAAAAAACCGCCCAGCCCACGCCACACAACCCCTGCTACCCGTGTAGCCGCATGTTGCGTGTAGTGGACTCCTGACCTATCCAGCGGAACCCGAAACCCCACCACCCTATGGCGCAAGTCGAGGAATCTGCAGCCCACACGGTCGCAGAACCGTCTCAGCCTCTGATTCAGACCCTCCACTCGGCTCTGTACCAAAGGTCCACAGTCAGTCCTGTCGACGATGCTGCAGATGGTGAGCTCTGCTTTCATCCCGCTAGCGAGACTGGCAGTCTTCACCAAATCAGATAGCCGCCGGAAGCCAGAGAGGATTTCCTCCGATCCATAGCGACACACATCATTGGTGCCGACATGAGCGACCACCTGCATATGGGTGCACCCTGTACCCTTCATGGCATCCGGAAGGACCCTTTCCACATCTGGAATGACTCCCCCCGGTATGCACACGGAGTGCACATTGGTTTTCTTCCCCTCTCTTGCTGCCATTTCCCTAAGGGGCCCCATTACGCGCCTGACGTTGGAGCTCCCAACTACCAGTAAGCCCACCCTCTGCAACTGCCCGGATCTTGCAGACTGAGGGGCAACCTCTGGAACAGGACAAGCAGCCATGTCAGGCCAAGATCAGTATCAGCCTGAGACAGAGCCTGAAACCGGTTCGTCAGACAAACTGGAGAGGCTTTCCGTTCAGCCCTCCGGAATGTCTTTCGCCCCCTGCCACACCTTGAAACGACCTCCCACTCTACCACAGGTGAGGGATCAGCCTCAATGCAGGCAGTATCCCGGGCAACCACAGTCGTAGTCCGATCAGGGGATGCGTGGGACGAGCTGGCCGTCCCCGACAAACCCCCATCCGGACCCCCACAGTGATGCCCATTGGCAACAGCCTCAAGCTGTGTGGCCGAAGCCAACACTGCCTGAAGCTGGGAGCGAAGGGATGCCAACTCAGCCTGCATCCGAACACAGCAGTTGCAGTCCCTATCCATGCTAAAAACTGTTTTGCAAAGAACGTCTGAACTAATCTACAGAGAGCGCAAACAAATCGACAAAATTTAAACGGTTATTAAAATACAAGATTGCCTAGTAAATGCAGTAATGCTGCTACTTGCGCACTGCTGACACTGCTCGGCGGCGGAAGGAGACTAAGCGAAATTACACTATTCAGGTACTAAAACGCGATGCTACACTCTCAAATAATATAATACGCCCGAAATTTATGAATTAAACAATGCAAGTACCAAAAACACGCAAAGAAATTAAGAATTAAATTATGTAACAAACGAGTGAGCTAGGAGTATACGACTTGCTGCTCAGCTGCTTATCCAACGGCTGCAGGGAGCACACTAAGCCTGACTGTCGCCTGCCACACGACCCGACAACTAGGAGTGAAGGTCTGGGATGTCATTTCATTTCATAGCACAACCCCTTTGGTTATTATCGGCTGTACCCCTACAGCACAGCCATACGTCGACGATATCTGCCTTCCGTTCTTGTGCCCTTCATGGCAAACCATTCTAGGCTTACATTTCAGTAAGATAATGTCCGACCGCACCGAGCGAGAGTTTCTACTATTTGTCTTCGCGCTTGCCAAATTCTGTCTTGGCCAGCAGAGTCCCCGGATCTGCCCCAACTGAGAACATGTAGAGCTTTATGGGCAGAGCCCTCCAACGATTTTGACAATCTAACGCGCCAGTTGGTCAAAATTTGGTACGATATCCTTAGGGAGGACAACAACGCTATCAATCAATGGCAAGCCGAATAACTGCTTGTATAAGAGCCAGAGGTGAACCAACGCATTATTGACTTGGTCAGTTTGTGAGGCTCTTTCTGTTGAATAGATCATCAATTTCTTCTGAAATTGTAGTCTTTTGTCTGTCTGTAAATGTACATCACAACTATATTACCGTCCCATTCGAATAATCCTTCACGGTGCTTTGTTTTTTGTTTTGTTTTGTATGTACATAAAATGTAAAAGCATCGTTAAATAGAGCTCAAAGAGACTGTTCTATTGAGTAGGCGATTCTTACTGTTCATCATGTAAGAACAATAATTTCATTGGCATTAATATTGAGCGCTTGTGCGCAGATTTCATGTTTTAAGTAATCGTGGATAAAATATTAACATAGGACATCGTGTATGGTTTGAAGGAGACCGGCAGAGAAAGACGCTTATTTTGTGCATTTTATTCATTTTTATGGCCATTGTAAAATCTGGCTGTCTTACCGAGGGCTTATAAAGGGGCGCGAATGGCTGCTCCTGTTCTTTCTGTGTTGAGCGGTCATTCTGTTCCAGGCGGACTTTGTGGTAACTTGCGTGTTGGAGAGCTGTTAACGTGGCTGAGAACTTGTAAAGTGATAGAGTTTGGGCGGCAAGTGGCCGCGCCAATACTTTTACTTTCTTTCATACTTAGAAGAATTACGAGCTAACTCTGTGAACCACTTGAGAGACTAACATTTTGCGAGTTCCACGCGATGTGCAACATTGAACTGGAACTGGAATTATTCCTGGTTAGCCTGCTGGAATCTACTCATGATCACTCGAGATTGGATACGTCAATCGTTATATTGAAGTTTATTTATTTGACAGCTGACAATTATTTCGTATATAGTTTAAAGAAATGGGATTTCATATTGCGCGAACCACTAATGTTTAGTTGTTACTTGGAGAATGTGATATCATTTAAATCTCCGATAAGTACTCTTAACTGCAATTTATTAATGTTGTAATTTTATTTCATACTTGGACGCATATGTCTAGGACGACCATTTTAGTTATTTATGTGTTTTTTACTGATTGAATAAATCGTCAGATCTTTCAATATAAGCCCTTTGAAAAAATCTAATCTGTTTATCATTTTATTAACATTTCAATAATTTATAATTGTATGTTATTTGATTTCGCATAACTTGACAAAATTTAGGTCTATTAAGACTGCAGGATCACGAGTCGAATCAATTTTTCAACAACTTTAGTTGCTGAACATGAAAGCAGATGGTTCGGGGGTAGAAACTGAGACAATATCAAGCTAATATTTCAAATAGAGTCCTACAATTGTCCAGCAGTGTGTGTAGTGTACCATCACACTAAAACTTCGAAATTGATTTTCTCATCCAGATAATCATTTGATCATTTCATGTCGCAAGGCTATAGGACACACCAGTACATTTGCATATTTGTGATGGCACATGGTACTATGTGTAGTTCGAAAGCCCTCTATCGCACTTGTTATCCAGTCCAAAGCGACAAATGTCTAAGGTGTTCATGCACAGCAAATTGTGTACAATTCTGAAACTTAAAAACATGCCAAACTGTTTTGTACTGGATATGGATTCAAACCCAAAACGGTGACTCTTACTTACTGTTCTGTTCTCTTTACAGCGTGATTCCTTGATGATGCTGAAAATTTAAGGTTTGGTGTAGGAGAGTCAATGTACCAATTTCAAGTATGAGACCCCAGTTCCGAAACAAAAGAGTCGAAAGTTATAAGCGAAAATCGTTCTTATACCTCTGATAGTCGAACGCATGTACCGGTAATGTTGTTGCTAAGACTGTAGGGTAGGAAACTTTCGGAGATGGCATGTTTTTAAGTTATGGACCAAAAGAAGAAAAAAATGCCTTGTTAAACATGCTCCATAATGCATACCTTAAGAGCTATGAGTACTACTTCATCTTCGATACTGTGAAACACATCTCTTCTAATGAACGCTCTTTCGTTTCTGTAATTTGGTGGAGGCAGTATGGACCGAAAAAAAGTGTCAAGTAAATATGGGCCCTAAAATGCATACCTTAAGAAATATGGACACTATATCAGCAGAAGAGATGTGTTTCACATTACCAAAGAAGAACAGGTCCTCAATGCTCTTAAGGCATGCATTTTAGAGTACATACTACCAGACCTTTTTTTTGGTTTGATGTATACTGCCACATCAGAAAGTTCCTTAGCCTACAGTCTTAGAAACAACAGTACTGGTACACGTATTTCACTAATATGAAAGATTTTCGCTTATAACTTTCGACTCAGTCGTTTCCAGACTAGGGTTCCTTCCATCAGTTTGATACAGTTACTCTTCTCCATCTTCTCTGAAAGACTGAAACATCATCACGGAATCATCCTGTATAAGTATTTCTAAGCAACCTGATGTATTTCCAGAACTGTTGTAGATATCCGACGAGTAAAAATATACAAAAATACGACTGTTTAATCAGCTCCTCCAACGATGAGGTTCACTGTGAACTTTAACGACTGTTATGTCACTATTCTGCTTTTTACCTAGCCTTTGGAATATTTTTAAAGGTGGGTAGTTCCATAAAAATCATAGGTCCTTCGGTATCTAGGCGTGCAAAAATGCTACGTCATATTACCTGTCGAAAATTGCCGGCCGGTGTGGCAGAGCGGTTCCAGGCGCTACAGTTTGGAATCGCGCGACCGCTACGGTCGCAGGTTCGAATCCTGCCTCGGGCATGGATGTGTGTGATGTCCTTAGGTTAGTTAGGTTTAAGTAGTTCTAAGTTCTAGGGGACTGATGACCTCAGATGTTAAGTCCCATAGCGCTCAGAGCCATTTGAACCATTTGAGTAGCTCACATAATGTAAGCGGATGCATACACAACAAGTGTTTCCAAGCGCACCCTGCTAACATTAAGAACTTCAGAAATACAGTAATTAAAAACCGTACATCTATGCATAATTATTTCGACAACTCAAAAACAGTACTCTTGGAATTAATTTTCATTTGCAGGCAGTGAGACTGTAGGCAAGCATGTAAAATAAGTTTACTCTCTGCACTCGTAAACTGGTCATCGTTTGCTGTTGAACGGGCAACCCTCATCGAACTTACAACATAGAGTGGATCTCTAATTACATAGGCCAGTAGCAGCAGGTCGAGGATGCATTACTTTATTGTCAGCACCGTAACTCCGCGGAACAGCGGAACATCACCACAGTTTGTGCTCTACGTGATATGAATTAGGTTCTGTCCACTTCAACTCAAGCTGAGCTCGTTGCCTTCAGAGCTTTGTACCGCATTCTTCAAACATACAAGTTTATGTGCAACTGCAAAACGCGATAGTTGTAATAGTCCTCTCGATCATCGGGACAGAAGGTAACAGTACAGTCCAAACAATAGAGCAACAACAGGAAGAAGGAAGACGAAAACAGGGAATATGTTTATTTAGTATATGAGCAACTAGCTCAAATTTTCTGAAATTTTTATTCCAAAAAATTAATCATTTGTAGTTTGCATCTCTGCCTGTGTCATAGTGGTATTCCATTGGACTGTGTTGTGTAGCTGCCAGAAATGTTGGAAATACTTCTAGTTCTCAGCTGCATTTTCGTCTTAAATACTCTCGATAAAGATGGGAAGTTGAACTATGGCTTTCATTTTTCCCCGTAGCATACTCAATGTTTGACCTTCGTTTCTCCGATCGTTTTATTGTTGTTCTGCGGTGAACAAGTCCACATCTTTTCCTCTTGGGACAAACTAAAACAACGATGGGTGATACTCATCGTGTTTTCAGAATTTGTTGTGTGTTTAGAAGATCAATGGCCATAAAGAAACTATGTACTTTACATAAAGATATTTATTTTCGTTCTAAAAGTTACATATTTGTTGTTAGGGTAAGCAACCTGTTCATGTGTATGTTATTGTACTCGAAACCGTTACGTATTTGAATAAAGTACTGGTTCTGGTGGAAAGATTGTGTTTTCGAGATATCAACCTTACATCTCTCGCTCTTCGATCCTGTTTCATGTCTGTCATGTTCCACTATTGCCTTTGGTCATGTTTACATTAGTGTTTGACGCAACATGAAGTATTATTTGCGTATTACGAAAATATCTAGTTTGTGTGACACATCACAGAAAAGATCTTGTCGAAACGCATTTTTCCCGTCCTAAAATGATACTTGCTCAGTTCATTAGCACAGTATTTTAGCCAAACGGTGATTTGCGGAGTTATAGCGTTGATCAGGCTTGTTTGGTACATTGCATCATTTAGACCTAAAAATTAAATGTCAGATATCTGATTAGGATTTTATTTTCTTAGTCGCATGTTTTTTCTAACAATTTAGACTTGGAAATAGCCTTGGGGTACTTAATTTGAATGTCCATTGTCATGTTTAACGCATCAGTTTTGACGCATGTGTGAGTGTGTGGAGGCGGGGAGGGGACGTAAACTGGTGAAATTTGACATAAATGATGCTTTTTGTGTTGCTGGCGCATTTCTTAGACATTTTAGACATGAATTAAGACTGTGATACCTGACAAGCATAATGTGTTTTGGAGAACAGTTTAGACGTGGGAAATATTTAATTCGAGGTTCAGCGCTCAAACAATGAACGTTCGTAAGTGGTGCTTAACCTGTAATGTTTACATATGTTTGATAAATAATTGGAGACTTTTGAAGATGACGCCAATTTACACAAAATTCAAATGAAGTTTAATTCTTTGCGACATGGAAAAAATGCAAATTACCCTCTTTACGTGACTTTTTTGATAAATATTTCTGAATATAATGCAAATTACAGATCATTCAGATATATTTCAATATGGCCAAGATTGTGGTTCTGTACCTTCATTATAACTGGATATCTCTTTTTAATTGCCACAAAAGTACTAGGTTGTGATTAAGTGTTTCATTTTAACGGCCACCACCATTTCAAGAAATGAGGTGTGGCCTCATGAATCGTGAATTACGCCTTAAATAAGGGAGAGGCATGGCTTGTGATATCACGGGTGGGGGGAGTGGGGGAAGCACGAATTGCATTCATCGCATTCCAAAAAGATGTAGAAACTTCAGTGCCATCTTGTGGTAGTTGATTTAATTTTTCACTGGAAAAAGTCAATACAGTCGTGTGCAGCATTTCGAAACACCCACTACCAAATTAGAACTAACATAGATAGTGAGAAACCCAGATCTCAATATGAGAATTATTGCCATCTCTCTTTGCAATTTTGATGATTATTAACATGAATTTTTATTTATCGGGTGGTATAACAAAGTAAGACGTTGCTCTAAATTATTTTATATGCCCGCAGTGGTAATAAAGTAATAGGGTGCTATGAATCTCGTTAGTGGAAGCTAAAACTGACAATGATTATTCATCCAAGAACGAGTTATTTTGCCAAATCGATCTGTCAGTATTCTTTACAATTAACATGTTAATTCCGAAGTGATTTCATTGCCACATAAGTCTGATCTTTTGTAAAGATTACTGTTACCAATAGAAGGTTGTATTTTCTGCATAGGAAGTCACTTGCATACACTACAGAAACTTGTGTCTGCAACTCAGAATTTGTACACAAAATGGTTCAAATGGCTCTGAGCACTATGGGACTTAACATCTGAGGTCATCAGTCCGCTAGAACTTAGAACTACTTACACCTAACTAACCTAAGGACATCACACACATCCATGCCCGAGGCATGATTCGAACCTGCGACCGTAGCGGTCGCGTGTTTCCAGACTGAAGCGCCAAGAATCGCTCGGTTACACTGCCGGCAATTTGTACACAGTAGGGCACTGTTAGCATGGGTCGTCCATCAGAAGTGCTGGTAGCCAATGACTGCTAGAATCCATCTCTTTGCCGGCCGAAATGGCCGTGCGGTTAAAGGCGCTGCAGTCTGGAACCGCAAGACCGCTACGGTCGCAGGTTCGAATCCTGCCTCGGGCATGGATGTTTGTGATGTCCTTAGGTTAGTTAGTTTAACTAGTTCTAAGTTCTAGGGGACTAATGACCTCAGCAGTTGAGTCCCATAGTGCTCAGAGCCATTTGAACCATTTTTGAATCCATCTCTTGAAGGACAAAATTTGTTTGCTATGTATTTTTTCCATATGAGATAGAGGGACGTCTGCAGTTAGCTACTTGGCCAGTTAATGTAATTCATCCTCCCTATTAGTTTCCTTAATTACTTAAAATAAACAAAGCGATTTTCATTATTTATTTCCCGCAACTATTTCATGTCCAGTCCACTATGAAATGAAATTTCTTCTGAAGTCGTCTCATTGCCGATGAGACATTAAGTACCCATTGCAAATTAAGCGAGCCAGTGGATCTTACACTACTCCACCGTAGGTTTATTTACTGAGTTTTGTATCTACTCAAGCGTAATGCGATATTGGTATTATTTTTGCATCACTATTTCGCACATACGGCGAAGAATTCAGTCTGGTGTTGTGTGGGCCAATGGAGAAGAGGGAAGAGGAGACCATCTCATCTGTGGAGGTGGAAGTAATGTGTCCATTGCTACGCTTCGGCTGGCCTCTAACCCATCAGGGGAAACTAATTTCCTGAGCTCATTTGAATAACTGGCTTGTGTCAAACAGGGAGAAGCCTGTAGCCAACTGGGCAAGGAAAAATCCGTGCCAACATTATGCTCGTGCCTTCCCACTCTAGACGCGGTTACAAGCAGTCAGTTTCCCTCTAATCCGGCTGCATCGAATATATGGAAATTACTTCTGAAAAGACGTTTGTAGTCTGATTGGCGTACTCGGTAGAATGTGTGACCTTTTTTACACACTATGTCTACATATATAGGTTCTCTTTGAAGAAATTGCAACATACGAGTGAAATTCATGGTAACAGCATATTTTAAGCAGCACATGTTGTGGTGCTCCCTGTGTGATGTGAGCTACATGCTGATAGTGGGCCGAGAGCAGTGAAAATTTTCAGACACAGAACAAGCTACCTACTGAGGCTACGGCCGGCCGGAGTGGCCGTGCGGTTCTAGGCGCTACAGTCTGGAGCCGAGCGACCGCTACGGTCGCAGGTTCGAATCCTGCCTCGGGCATGGATGTGTGTGATGTCCTTAGGTTAGTTAGGTTTAATTAGTTCTAAGTTCTAGGTGACTGATGACCTCAGAAGTTAAGTCGCATAGTGCTCAGAGCCATTTTACATTTTTTACTGAGGCTACAGAAGCTGATAAATAACAACAAATCCTACAATCAGATGAATTGAGAGATTTTGACGTGAAAGGTGGATAAAAACTAAAGAACGATACTTCAGGCTGAAACTACGGGTACAATATCAGAAATTGCAGAATTTACAGTTAAGAACGTATGTTTTGCTTGGTGCAGTATTCCAGAAGAAAAAGAACACTAAATCGAGTTCAAAACGACCAAACCGAATTAAAAGTGCAACTGTCATGTATCAAACAATAAAGAAATTCTGCTGGATGTTGCGGACTTAGCCATTTCATAAATGTTCCGAATAGTAGGATTAGAGTGAAATAAGACACAAATTAGACCTTGAAATAAATTATAAATAGCCAAAAATAATGTGGAACCAATGTGTCGGCAAGAGAACGTTAAAAATTAAGATTGAAGCCACAGAAAAAGTTAATGAATTTTAATTCGTTAGAAGAGTGAAAGTTATTCACTATGAATGGGAAACGAAATAAGCAGAAGAGTAAAAATGGTCTCTGAGTGTTTAGTAAACTAAATTCCTTTTGAAAAACAATCTTCCGATGTTTTTCGAAATGAATGTTTACAGTCAATAAGCATTATTAGCAGTGAATTAAAGTGGTGTGTCATGAACCTTTAATGCGAAAAGCATTCTAAATCTTATGCTTTTTCAGCGAATATCGAGAAATTTATGTTGCGGATTACTAGAAGAAATACGAAAAGAAACAAATACGTTATAAGTAGCGAATTCAGAAAGTAAGTTACACATGTCGTTCCAAGCCAAGCTAATACAACGATGGCGCCACAATGCGCAGCAGTGGCGCACTTTCAGCAGAGCGTACCTGCTCCGAGTTTCCTGTATTGTGCGGTGCAGAGGTGCATCATAATGTGAGAGCAAAGTGTCATGGCATCTGGAAACGTGCTCCAAAGTTGAAGTACATGGGTCAGTAAGTTTCTTGAGGGCAAAACGTCTAACAGATTGACAGTGAAACTCTGGCTGTACATGCACCAAATGCAATTTATCAAAAATGGTTCAAATGGCTCTGAGCACTATGGGACTTAACATCTATGGTCATCAGTCCCCTAGAACTTAGAACTACTTAAACCTAACTAACCTAAGGACTGCACACAACACCCAGCCATCACGAGGCAGAGAAAATCCCTGACCCCGCCGGGAATCGAACCCGGGAACCCGGGCGTGGGAAGCGAGAACGCTACCGCACGACCACGAGATGCGGGCTGCAATTTATCACCCAACCCTATTGAATTATTGCCAACAGCACGAACAAGGACGCACAGACGTGAGTAATTCTTTTCGGAAAGACCAGATGTTGCACCATGCGATTCTCTTCTTTTCTGTAAGCTGAAAGCCGGCCGGTGTGGCCGTGCGGTTAAAGGCGCTTCAGTCTAGAACCGCGTGACCGCTACGGTCGCAGGTTCGAATCCTGCCTCGGGCATGGATGTGTGTGATGTCCTTAGGTTAGTTGGGTTTAATTAGTTCTAAGTTCTAGGCGACTGGTGACCTCAGAAGTTAAGTCGCATAGTGCTCAGAGCCATTTGAACCATTTTTTTTTTGTAAGCTGAAAGAACATCTGGGAAGAAAAAAGATTTACCATAGATGACGACGTTCCACAGCGCTGCTCGAATCGAATGATTCCGTGACCAAGGGATGTCTTTCTACCGTCGAAGAACTGAACGATTCTTAGAATTTACTAACAGTTGCCAACGGAGACATGGTGACTATGCTTAAAATGTAGCATATGTTAAATGAGTTAATATGAAGTTTAGTGAAACAGTCAATAAAAGTTAATTGACCTGTCATAATTATGTGGAATTTAATTTTTGAAGTCCTTTCGTAGAAGAGATAAGAGTGTAAGATTTATTTAAGATCAAAATAAAAGTAAAATGGAGGCTTGTGGGATATTTATCCAGGTGAATAGACAGTTGATGAACCAAGTATTTTCTCAGCTGGATTCGAAGACATAAGAAAATAAATGAAATTAAAATCCATTAGGAGTAACATAAACTGGAGACCATAATGCATGGAAAAGTCTAGAGGAGGATTTATCCAGCAACGAATGTCAAATATCTCTTCATGATTATGATGATGAAGACCGAAGAATCTGTGAACCAGCTGAGTAAACTAACAATTCTACTTCGACTAACTTATACACGTTTCTTTAGTTAGAGTGTTGAAATATGTTTTAGTTATTTGTAAAGCGAAGAAGGAACGAAGTTTACGTTTTAACGTCCCGTCGACGACAAGGTCAACAGTATCAGAGCATGAGCTCGAATAGTACGAAAACAGGGAAGCAGATTGGTTGATCGTGCTCATTTAAAGGAACCATCCAGGCAATCATCTTAAGGTGCTAAGGGAAAAGACCAGAATGTGGGTGGTCAGACGAGGAAATAAATCCTATTCCTTTTAATGAGAGTCGAGTGTTTTATCCTGCGTAACGTTACTATCTTGTGGCGTGTATGTTGGCTTCGGCTAAAGAATGAACTTCTGTAACAGCGTGTTACGTCCACGAATACGTACCGTTAAAAGTAGTGCAGCGTACAAGTTGCTCAACTTGTATCCGCGAAGAGGGGCTATAATAACCGTCTGTCTATCCTTATATATATTTTTCTTCCTAATTCACTGCCGAGATTATTCCTTCGATAACGCCATTTCCATTTACCCTTAAAAAGATTTTTATGCTAAAACTGGCTTTCTCTTTGCTCATCCATTGTAAGTGATTTATTAAACTGTAACCTTCGATACGTTCTTCCAAAACATAAGAAATCAGCAATTAAAAATTTCAGTTCATCTCAGAAATTCCTTCATAGCCAATTATACACTTTTGCATCCATAGCGCTACTGTACATATAGTAAATGGTGGTTGCGACTTTCATTGAACTAACGCTTTACCTAACTTAGGGCCTCAGAGGCCCGTCCTTGACGTTTAATATCTTCTCTGTTACTAACTATACATTTTATTGTGATAAAAGTTCATCACTTTTCGTGATTTGTCAAGCTAGTCACAATTTTGGAAAAAAAAAAATTATAAAAATTTACCTATGGCTTTGTGTTAAAGGGTTGGTGCATGTTTCCTCCTGTACAGACTTGGCGGGTTCGTGCGTTTAGAAGCAATTTTTCAACAACCAGATGTCTGCGCCACGTCTGTTACGTCATTTGTCATGGTTCACCCGCGCTGTTATTTCTTTGGTAATTTGTGGTAAGGTCTTACGGGACCAAACTGCTGAGGTTATCGGTCAGTAAGGCTACACACTGCATAATCTAGCTTAATCTTACTTACGCTATGGGCAACACACACACCCATGCCAGAGGGAGGACTCGAACCTCCGACGGTGGGAGCCGCACGGACCGTGACAAGGCGCCTCAGACCCCGCGGCGAACCCGTGCGGCCGCTGTTATTCCTTCAGTGTTAACAGTCCTTGTGATCAGCACATGTTTCTTTTGGTGCATTATTTCATAACATCTGTCTGTCGTACAAACTGAAAATGTTACGGAGAACAGAACTATCACATGAGGAGATAAGGTAATTGTTGGAGCCGTTTTCTGATTCTGGAAACCCACCTAGTGAACGTGAATCTTCCAGTGATGATGATGATAATAAAGTAGATGTCACTGAAAACTAAAAACTACACGAAAATGATGGTCATTAAGAATTCCCTTACGAAGATGAAGAACAACAATTTAGTGCAAATTCTATTGAGTGTAACGTATTGTTTTCACGTAATGGGGAATAGAATATGGGTTACAGCTCCTCACGCTTGAATTTTTGGTAGGCGGAGCTGTGATAATGAAGACTATTGTTTTATATTGTTCTTTCGTGTACTCCTCATTGTTAAAATGTGCGTGTGGACCAACAAGGAAGGTCGAATCATTTACAAGGGCTGGTGGGTGTAGATATACATGAAATGAAAAGAAATTCTTGTTGTTCTGATCTTGACTGGAGTTTACAAGTCAAGAAATGAAGATATCAATCAGCTTTGGAGTGTTTAGAATGCCCGGCCACCGTTTACGCTTTGATAATGCAGAAACTCTCCGTGAACATAGGTCAAGTGACAAACTGGAACGAATCAGAGAAGTTTTTGAGATGTGGGAAATTTCCCTTGACTACATTCCAGGATGGTGAATGGCTGTGGATGAACAGTTGGTCAGATTTCGAGGTCGCTGTCCATTTAGACAACGCATCTCACCAAAACCTGTGTTTAGAATGCCCGGCCACCGTTTACGCTTTGATAATGCAGAAACTCTCCGTGAACATAGGTCAAGTGACAAACTGGAACGAATCAGAGAAGTTTTTGAGATGTGGGAAATTTCCCTTGACTACATTCCAGGATGGTGAATGGCTGTGGATGAACAGTTGGTCAGATTTCGAGGTCGCTGTCCATTTAGACAACGCATCTCACCAAAACCTGGTAGATAAGTAATAAAGTTTTGGGAAACTTGTGACAGTGTGACAAGCTACTGCTGGATGATGAAAGCGTATTTGGGGAGGGATTAAGAAACCAGAGTCGTGCGACCTGGGGAGAATGTCGTGAACACCCTGGTGATTGTACTTGAAAAGTCTGGGCACAAACACCTGTGTTAAATTTTTACATCTTTCGATTTAGGTCATTATTTTTTAAAAGATACCAGTAGATACTATCCGAGAAAACAAAGGTGAACTGCCCGCCGATTTTATTACACTTAATGGACGTAAAGTATACTCCAGTTCGTTTTCAACCAGGTGTGATGATAGCCTCTTACGTTCCTAAGAAAAACAAAGTTGTTACCGTCCTTAGTTCGATGCATGACCAACCAACGGTGTCATCATCACAGGTAAAGGAACATGAACATCTAATGACATAAAATGCCACAAATGGCGGCGTTGACACCGTGGACTTGAAGGCGTGATGCTACAGTGTGAAGAGAAAAACAAGGCACTGACTATGGGGGGGTTCTCTTCAACATGATCGATGTAAATATAATAAATACATTCATAATTTTAATGGTGCAGGTTATTTGGGAAAGCAACTAGCAGGGATAAACAAGTCAATGAATTCATTAGTAGCACCGGATCCAGAGGGCAGTGAAATCAGCAGCTAAGAAAAGGAGAAGATGTGTATATTGTGTAGAAAAGAAAGATAAATACAGTGAAATTACATATTATTATTATTATGTAGTATTCTGCAGGTCCATGTCTTCGTACGGAGAATTTCTGATTCCACTGTTCTCTGTCTTCAGTTTCTTCCTTCAGTCTGTTGTATCTCCTTCCATGTTATAAGTGCACCAAACCTAAAAGGAAAAAAAAAATGGTGTGTTTTGAAATGTAAACTTTAAATAAATAAATTTATTTTAAAATCATTTGTACCTCAAAAGTCATTCACATCACAAATAGTCAAATAATGTCAGTATAAACAACACGGGCCTGAGAGGCCCGAGTGGTAGGCAACGCTATACAGACTTTCTGGCAAGCAGAGGGTTAATGTAATTAAAACTGAGAAATACGAGGAGCGTTCAATAAGCAATTCAATACTTTTTTTCTGAAAGTAGGGTGGTTTTGTTCAGGGTTACAACACAACATATTATTTCCCACTCTTTTGGTTGCAAGACCCTATTTTTTAACATAATATCCGTTAACTGCGACTGCCTCACGCCATGTTACTGGGAAGGGCTGCATTCTTTCGTGGTACTACTCTACTGGTTGACGTTTGAACCAACGTCTTGCTACATCAATAAACTCACCATCATCCATGTACTACACTCTTCGCGGAGTACATCCTCCATTGGGCCAGATATATAGAAGATGGAGGGTGTTAGATCGAGGCTGTAGGGTGGATGTGGAAGAACAATCCTACGAAATTACGTGACGATGGTCGATGAAAAACTGTCACGGTCATCCTCGTAACGCGCAAGCAATTCCGCGCAGATGATTCTTCATTACTCTTTATAGTCCTCTGTTAGACGGTGAGGAACGCAGTGGTACACACCACTAAAATGAAAGGAAATGTGTGGTGAGATCAAATGGCACCAAACTTCTGAGGTCATCGGTCCCTAAGCTTACACGCTACTGAATCTAACCTCTAACCTCCGACGGGAGGAGCCCCGCAGACCGTGACGAGATGCTTAGACCACGCGGCTACCCCGCGTGGCACACAGTACTGAATATCCCAACTAGTGGACGAGTTTGTAGGCATTACCAACACAGATGTCCAGTTGTGCAGCGAGATGTTTCACTGTCATCCGGCGATCACCTCGAATGAATGTGTCCACGAGTTCCAACATTGTAGGAGTCACAGTTGCGTGCGCTGGCCGACACACGGGAGAACGGACAGATTTGCGCTACCTTGTTACAATGATGACAGCCCCTTACCACACGACTCGCCGTGGTTTTGCTCACTACCATGTCTTCACAGATATCCCTCAAGCGCCTGCAATGCTTTGATTTCCCGCACCTCCGTTACAGACGCCATTTTGAAAGCTACGTATAGCGTCACTACCAACAGGAGTTTCATGAAACTATAGGACCTGGAGTGGAAATACTCCACAATGCCCCACAACATATTCCGCATTTTTTCAAACGAAATTGGACCAGAAAAAAATCGTTGCATTACTTATCGAACGTCCTATGTATTTTATTAATAATAACGGTATTGTAAACGTTTAAGAAAACCACTATGCTGAAGCGTATAAGCTGTTGATTAAATCGTAGCAGATAACATTCAACTGTCTCTTATTTACATCCTGGTAATTCAGGAACTGGACTATTACAAGTATTTCGGAGAATCGGTACGCAAATCATTGATCTCTCATCAAGGTGTCGGTATTCTGTAGTTTCCCTAAACTGCTTGTGTCTGATATCTGGTAGGACGCAGTCACTTTCCTTTTCATCCTGGTTCCATCCGCACTTTCACTCCCTCTTTAACGAATCTGTTGACAACACAATGTTAATATTAGGTCTTTCTTATCTTTGAGGTGATGTAAACATGATACTTTCTTCTTGCTTTTTAAGATGTATCTTAACGTTGATTATGATTCTTTCAATAACTAACAGTAGTTCAATTGCAAAAGCAATGAAATTATCGGAAACGCAGCTCATGACAATACCGATGGTTTTTAACTCACATTAAGCAGCAATGAATCCTTGTGCTATACAACATAATTACGTTAAACGTTTGATTATGACGAACACGGCGTTCCGTTATTTATTTATTCATTTATTTCGCCTGGAAAGATGAAACAGTACAGAAGGAATCAGTATGGAGAAGATGTTGACTGGTCAGAGGAAGAGCGAGAAGTAATAGGTTAGGGTGAACAAATTAGATGGTAGGAAGGAAAGAGAAAAGGGTGAGAAAAGAATAGACAGTTTAAAATGTGACAGAAATTCTGGATCCCTGACGGACGGAAGGGAAACGGCTGGGATGGGCTGAGAGGGCATCTACGTCTATGACGGCAGACAAAACACTAATCTCTTCTGAATGCAGAGTGGTTTTGGATAAGAGGTAGGTAAGAGGTTAATGTTTTCCTCAGTCGTATCCCTGAAATGGAAAGGAGATGGTGAAAGATTTAGTGTTATGCAAAGGTGCGGCCAAGATGATGAAAGTATCTGATTGATTTTATGGAATGACGATAGGAATTAGATATATGAGGAGAGATACCGAACACATCAGTGACTAAGAAACCATTGAAATAAACACAGGTGCGAAAATAAGCCTCCTGTCCACTCACACCCAGTCTAACTCAGTACACGAAGGACTGATGCGATCGAACACTCTAATATTGCACACTTATCTTAACGCAAGCATAGCTACCTCACATCATCTGAAGTTTACACTACTTGTGCAGTGTTGAACTACATCACAGTTGCGAAGATATGAGCACAAGCAAAGGCGATATTAACTACAGCTTTATATCGTCTTCACGTGTGTGGTTTTACGAGAAAGATGTGCATATGAAGTATCACCGTGAGAGCTAGAAATATAATCACTGAATCCCTGGGGACTCCAGATGCTTATATTTCCGTGATGATTTCTCCGGCTCACATACGACTAGTTGACGTCTGTTTTTGAGGTATTTTCTAATCACAGTATTGCACTGCTTGAGGAATTCATCCATTTCATCTTAATAAATAATATGTCGAAATAAACAGTATCTCTGAAATCAAGCAGTGTTAAAATGGTCGCGTGACGTCTGTGCATAGCATGTTTAATCTCGTCAAATATTTTGATTCATGCAGTTCCTGTGCTGTTATGTTTTCAGAAGCCTGACTGATTTTTATCGAGGAAGTTATAAGTTTTAACGTAAACTGTTAACTGTTCATTAACAATGAACTCCACGGTTTTAGGAAGTGGATAATATTCTGATCGTCCTATAGTCCCTGGTGATTTTCAGGTGTCATTTTTGGATACCCGTTGATTAAGCGTTGCTTGCACTCGGTAATATCACTAAGAAGAAAGAGATTGAAGAAGTCTGTGAGAACTGGAATCTACTGAAGTTTTGTATTCACGGTGCTCTGCATTCCTCATGATCTTGATGAATGACATTGAATACTCATAGACAAGGCTGATTGATTTCTTTTTGTTCTGGCCGGACCGGTATCGGGCTACATGCCCATCTTCAGCGGTTGTATACTTTATTAATGTGCCCACGTGGAATTTTCGGATATTTTTTAACTTTAACATTGATTTTTAATTCGATGTCAGCACATCTCATTTGTTACAGATGAGGCAGATTGGTTTAGATATCTCGTGTTCTACAGCGCTCATTACAATGATGAAGTTTCACAATCTTGGAATGAGTTTATTATTATAGTTTACATCTCGAAATTACTGTACATTTTACCGAAGAAATCAGTGATACAGAATAAGGAAATAATGTTCCGCATTGTTCCTAAGAAGATGCAGTTCGAATAAAAAATAATGAAATATTACAATAAAAAAGTTTTACTGTATGTGGAAGCACGGTGTATTCTCTCTAAGTTTCCTTTTTCCTGTAAAAACTACTAAGGATGTGTATGTAATAATTCATATTACTATATCCGGAATCCAATATGTGAAAATTAAATTAGAACGTACCCTCTCCACCGTTTGACTGAGTATTCGGTTTCCGTTAAAATTTCAATTGGGTACACACTATCTATTACCTTAAACTCCTATTCAGCAGAGGAAGGTATACGCATCGTCTTATAAATTATTTTCTTTGGAACATAAAAACACAAATATAAAATAAAACCTTTACTGTACAGTGCTTCCCTGACAAGGTTATCACCACTGAATGTGATACTTAGTAAGTACACACATGTTCAGGATAAACAGAACACCTTGAGTGACACGTACAATAGTATGTTCTGCAGAAATGATTAGCATGTAAACCATGTCGGCCCACGGGCTAAATATCAACATCGATATCGAGGTGCATACCACCTACCGGTAAAATCTTCCTGCAGCTCTCATTGTCGCTATAAACCGAAGGCAATGGATCAGTGTGACTTGAGCAGACGTGCAAGATGCCTCACAGACGCAATCGCGAACCGTATCGTCAAATCAGTGAGTTTGAAAGAGGGCACATTATTGGCCTGAGAGAATGTGATTCACCCATCCGGGAAATTGCTGCTCGTGTGGAACGCAGTGTTCCGGCAGCGCAACTGGTGTGTGCGGAATGGTTCATGGAAGGTAGCACCACCCACACCTACCACCGAGAATATCGGCACCTCATCTGAATGGCATTGCAGGACAGGTCTGCGTCCTCCACGGCTCTGGCGCAACGGTGGGTCAGTGTAACACATTGTACACTATCGGGGGTGAAAGTCCGTTGCCGTTTATTACGGCATGGGTTAGTGCGCGTCGTCCACTTCTGCGCCTACCATTTGAAGAATGTGCAGAAACACACTATACAGCAATCGTGTACGGAACGGCGTCACTGGGGACAGGAATTGCATCAGAAAGTGTTTTCGGGCGAATCCAGGTTATATTAGTTTGAAAATGATGACCGCATTTTGGTTCACCGTGGACAGGGGGAGCGGCATCACAGTGACTGCATTGGCACAAAAAATGCAGCTCCATCTCAAACCCTTTTGGTGTGGGGTGCTATTGGGTACAACCACCAATCACAGTTGGTGCTCGTCTAGAGCAATGTCACCAGTGTGACCTAAGTGAATGACATCCGGCGACTCGTAGCCATACCCTTTCTGCACAACACTCCAGATGCAAATTTTCAACAAGACAATGCATGACCATATGTCGCTGCACGAACAGGCGTCTTTTTTGGAGTCGCAGAATGTCAGCCTTTTGCCCTGGCCCGCCAGACTTGTTGCCAATAGAAAATGCGTGGGGTATGGTGAAAGGACGGAGGTGGCGCTGTGACCCAGTGCCAGCCGCCAAAAATGAACTTTGGAACCAGGTGAATGCAGCATGAATGGCTATACCAGAGGACGCCATTCACGCCTTCACACGCGTCGATGCCATTACGCATGGAGCAAGCTATCAGGGCCCATTGCGGACCCTGCGCCTACTGCGCAACAGAACATATGCTGAACTAAGGTCACTGAAATGGTAATCATTTCTGCAGAACATACTGATGTACATGTTCTGTGAATAGGAACGTCCTATCTCTAGTCGTTCAAGGTGTTTTGTTCTTTTTTAACGTGAGTGTAAATAAAGGAACACAGAATTCATCATCAGTCACAAGGATTTTTTCGAAAAATTCGCAGTACTTCAAGAACATCAGGTATAAGAACATCAGGTAAAAGTAGTTACTACACACGTAGGATTTGGCAAAAGAACAAGAAACGAACCTGTGTTTCTGGCGTCGTCAAAAGTGACGCCAACCTGCAGTCAATCGAACGTATGGCGTATTGGTAGACTGCATTTTAAATGATCACAAAATTTTTTTTGCGTAGACTACCAGTTTCAGTCAGCAATGACTGTCTTCAGATCTCGGTTTCTCAAGTTGTCACATGATCGCGAATTGAAATAGTGATCAGGAAGAGTAGAATGAATTTGTTTCATTTCCGTCAATGATCACAAAAGCCATGCCTGGCTTACGACAGAGTCAGAGGACTCTGAAAAATAAAGCAGTGAACCATCATCGAGATCTGAAAACAGGCATTTCTGACTGACACCGTTAGTGTAAGGACCAAAAGTTTTATAATCATTCGCGGAAATAAAAGGAATTCATTATATCATTCCAAGATTACTGTTTCAATCCGCAACCATGTCACAACTTTTGACGTATTTTAAATGTAATTAAAATTTCATCCGTGTAACATATGAAGTCTTACCTTAATCTACCTTTAATCTCAGAATGAATTTTCATTCTGTAGTGGAGAGTACGCCGATTTGAAACTTTGTGACAAATCGGAGCTGTGTGTCAGACCGCGAATCTAAACTGTGATCTTTGCTGTTTGTGGGAAAGTGCTCTACCAGCTGAGTTATCCACACACGACGGACGCATATCCCTCGCAGCCTCACTTCTGCCTGTACCCCTTCTCCTACCTCCCTAGACTGGCAGAAGTTCTCCTGCATGCCTAGTGGGAAGCCGTGTGACGGCGGGTGGTAAGTTGTGCTTAGATAATTCAGTCGACAGAGAACTAACGCCTTAAAGGCAAAGGTTCCAGCCTCGAGTCACGGTCTGGTACACACTTTTAATCTTATTTTGACGACCGTGCATTCTTTAGTAGTGAATCAGTGTCGGGACGATGTCAAAGGCTGCATCCACGTTCACACAAACGACGTAGTATGGCAGATGTACTTACAAGAAATAGGATGGATGTTTACACGAGCACGTACATGGATGATATCAAAGACAAATTTATTACGAAAAAAAATTCAGATGGCTAATATAAAAAGTAGGTAAATTAGAGAAATAGCATAATTTCATCAACTTACAATAGTGGGAAACCTCCATTTTTCTCTCTCTCTCCGCTGTTCGCTTTGGGTTTCTGATACTAAGACACAAGCTCTCATCCTATGGGCGACGTTTTCAAATCTTGAGACTGTATATCATTGCAGTTTTTTCGTTTTTTACAAGATTTTGTGTTTATACACTTTGAAACCTACGCAGAAGTACAAGGAGGTATCGTCGAACGTGTTTCAGCTACATCAACAGAAATTTTTGATAATTTTACAATTTCACACAGTTTAATGATAACTGCGTCCATGGCCTGCGTGAAATTTTTAAATGAAATCATTCCGCTTTAGCCTGTCAAAACACTATTTACTGTGATTGCAGTTTCGACATGCGGTCATTTACAAACATTCTGAAAACAAGCAGTCGCCCATTGTTATGCACGTAGTTATGAAACTGACAAATGTTAAAAGCGGAAATTTACTAGTTACTTACATGGGATGCTGTAACCCACTCAGTGATATAAAGCTGTGACATGCTGTGAAAGAGCAGTTGCACGTGGTGTTGTGAATTTATCTGCTGTTCCATATACCATAAACGTTAGAAAGCTAGTGAAATAATGATGTAAAGAGTTAAGTTTGAATTTCAAGTAATAGTGGTGGTAAATGGATCACAAAACCGGCGAAAATGTATACATACAAGGAAAAAGAGCTGTGGGGTGCAAAGGTGCTAATGTATGGAGTCGACTTCTTATGGTTTGTGAAATGTGTACACAGAAAGGTGAAAAGTGAGAGAAATGCGTGTTAAATAAAAAAGGAACTACAAATGAACCGAGAATAAGGATTAGAAGTAGGTAAAAAGATGAAGTGACTGTCAAGTCATAATAAAACAATACCCATAAAATACAAATACAGAGTAGGGTGTGAAATCTCGGATATAGATGAAAGCAGCGGTCCACATACGTAAAACAAGCGCAAGTAATACATAAATGTAGGAAAGAAACAGGTGCTAAGTAGAATTAAGCGCAATAATGTCTAGAATATTCCTGAAATACTGCAGGAAATTCCTATTTTTAAGGTCAGTCTGTTCATTCAGAATGTTTTCCGGCTGATCTCTCAATGCCCTATAAATTTCGATGTCTTTAAATAATCAAGCTGTCTTCCTTTTCCGATTTTATTGAGAATTTCTGAAAAATTCTCAGTTTTATCTAACTGGGATTTAGTCACCTGAATACAGGTCGCAAAGTATGATGCACAATTATCACTAATGTTACTGTGTTCTCTAAAACGAATGTTAAAATTTCTACCAGTTTGTCCTTCCTATAAGTTATTGCAATCTCCACAGCTGATTTTTGAGCTGCAGATTGTGTAAGGTTTATTGTGTTGGATACTGTAAGGTATGGTCAGACCTAACGTGTTGTCGGTACGGAAGCCTATTATCATGTGCGATATGTATTAATAGGGACAGTAAAAATCGAAGAATAATCAATGCTCCAGCAGCTACAGCGCTGCCCTAACTCGCGCTAACTGCTAGAGCCAAGCATGCTGCGCTGCTGAGTCGCTCTTGGAGTACTAGCCATTCTTCATGTTTTACTTCCACGTTAATACACATCGAGAAAATAAATATCGCACTAGAATAGCTACTCTGGGAGCGCTCTGTCGAATGGGCACGTAAAATTACGCTTTAAGAATCACTTTGTTTGTAACGGCAAAAAAATTTACGTTTTCCGTCGACACTGGTCGTCGCACGGAAGATGTGATGAGTACTATTTTGGCTGACATGACGCAAAACCGAAATTTCAAATATTTGCTGAAACACCAGAGAAAATACGCCTAACGAATCTTAGGAGAGACACCTGTATAAGGTATCCTTGGGTAGGTTAACTTAAAACAGCTTCGTTTAAAAATTCTACACTGTCTTTTCGAAAGGATATCAACCAAATAACGTCACCTCTACCTTTCCCACCTGGTGTACAATTCTTTAATTCGCATCACACCATCTGTTTCGCTACGAACTACAATCAGTTCATTTTCATTTCATGTGCCAACAGGGTATAAAAAAACATGTGCACAATATTTTAGAGCGTTTACAGAAGACCAACAGAAACACTTCTTTTGTGACACAGATGTCTCGGGTGCAACGTTTACCCGCTAGAACATATTATGGTTTTGACATTAGTTACGTTCAAAGACGATTTCCAATCTGCTCTGTGATGAATATTCTTCTAGAGACGGTGATAAAAATATGATTCTTGGAGTTTTTCCGGCGTACTGAATATTCTGTGAGGTTTCAGGATTGCAGCCGGATCATATTGACTTCTGCCACAATATTTCGGCTGGAAACTGTTCAGCCATCTCAGGTGTCTGCCACTGGAGACTGCTAGCTTTTTTCTTTATTGTTATTTCATTCCCCTGCCCCATATGGGTAAGGGAGGGCTGTCACTGGCACAATCTGCCGCTCTTCAACCGACAGATAGTACAGGAAATAAAAAACGATGACGCAAAACGTATAATAAGGCGATAAAAGGGGAATATAAGAACATAATAAGGGGGGAGACAATGGAGATTAAAAATACGTTTACATGGAGATGTTCATTGGGGGACACAGTTAAAAAAGGTCCACATAAAAATAAAAACACAGTTGACGATATGTGCAGCACGTAAAATACATCGTAGTCAGAAGCACAACATGGGGTCAAATGGCACTCCAAGGGGAAGGAGACGAGTGGGGTGGGAGAAGAAGGGCAAGCCAGGAGGGAGCACACAGATGTGAAAGGGGTTCGCTGGAAAGGTAGAGGACATAGGAGGGAGGAAAAACCTCTGAGGGGAAGGGGAAAGGAGGGGACACGGAGCCCTGAGGAGGGGGGGGGGGGGGAAGGTAGGTTAGAGTTGGTAGGAGGAGTAGATACCAGGGTGAAGCTCATCATGTGGGAGGGGTAGGCGCTGGATGTTGTGTTGGTAAAGGAGGTGGAGGGTGTTGAGATGGAGAGAAGGTGGGACACAATGGTAAAGACAAGACAACAGGTGGGGGGTATAGAGGATAGGACACACTAGGGGGGAGAGGGGGGTCGAGTCTGTGGGCGATGTACAGGGTTTGGATGCGTTCAGTGAAAAGGAGATGATGTGGGAAGGGGATGAGGTCATATAGGATCCATGTGGGGGACAGGAGGCAGATGTGGAAAGTGAGGCGAAGTGCATGGCGTTCGAGAATTTGAAGGGCGTTATAGAATCTGGGTGGGGCAGAAATCCAGGCAACGCTGCCATAGCAAAGTATGGGATAGATCAAGGATTTGCGGTGTGAGGATGCAGTCCCCACATCTGACCCAATAGGAGTTTCATGAGATTGAGTCTGTTGTGGGCTTTGTGTTGGATTGTAAGGAAATGTGGAGTCCAGGTGAGGTGTCGGTCGATGGTGAGGCAAAGGTATTTCAGTGTAGGAGTGAGTTGGGAAGGAAGACCATAAATGATAAGGTAAATATCATGGAGCCAGAAGGAGGGCATGGTATAACCTATGATGATTGCCTGGGTCTTGGAATGGTTGATGCAAAGGAGCCACTGGTTGCACCAAGCAGTGAACTGGTCAAGGTGGGTTTGAAGTGTACATTGGGACTGCTGCAGGGTAGGATACATGGCTCAGAAGGTGGTGTCATCAGCAAATTGGAACAGGTGAACAGGCAGGAGAGGCTTTGGCATATCTGCAGTATACAGGAGATAGAGGAGAGCGGGTAGGACGGAGCCTTGGGTCACGCCCACAGTTGGATAAAATGTACGGGAGTTGGTATTGTGGATAGTGACATAGGAAGGACGATGGGAGAGGAAAGAAGCAATGAGACAGACAAAACTGATAGGAAGGGCATAGGTCTAGAGTTTGAAGAGGAGTTCATGATGAAAACATGGTCATAGACGTCCTGGAGGTCGAGGGACCAAATATAGTGGAATGATGGGAGTTAACCTGGAGGGAAAGAAGATTGGTTAGGTTAAGGAGGTGGTCATCATCAGTAAACGAGGGCTGGAACCCACACTGGGTAAGGGGAAGGAGGTCGTGCTGGTCGAGGTGGTGATGAACAGGTCAGGATAGGATGGACTCAAAAGCCTAACTGAACACGAAGGTGAGGCAAATGGGACAATAAGAAAAGGTGTCAGAGAGGGAGTTTGTTGGGCTCAAGAAACAACAGGGTGCAGGAACTCTTCCACAGATTGGGATAAAGGCTGGTGGAGAGGATGACATTATACAAAGTAACAAGGACAGCAAGTAAAGGCGGGAGGGGATTCCTTGGAGAAGTGGTAAATGATACAGTCTTCATTGAGGGCAGTATTGTGTTTGGAGCAGAGTATGAGTTTCATGTTGTGTGCTGTAATGGGAGTGTTTAAAACTGAGGGAGGAAACTGATCCACGTACTGGAAAGAGGGGGCATTAGAGAAATGTTATGAAGAGAGAGTAATTAAAGTGGGGAATATTGGGAATGGAGAAGATCTCGGAGAGGTGGGAATCAAAACGGTTAGCTTTACTGAGATCCTCAGTGAAGGTGAGGTCGTCATGGAGAAGGGGCTAATGCAGGGTGGGATGGCTACCAGTAAGTTGGTGGAAGACATCCCAGTACTTGTAGGAGTTGAGCATGAGGGTGTCATTGAGTTGTACATGTCTAGCACCAGTCCCAGCGTTACTTTGCTGTTGAGAGGTTGCATGTACACTATGTGATCAAAAGTACCCGGACACCTGGCTGAAAATGACCTACAAGTTCGTGGCGCCCTCCATCGGTAATGCAGGAATTAAATATGGTGTTGGCCCACCCTTAGCCTTAATGCAGCTTCCACTCTCACAGGCATACATTCAATGAGGTGCTGGAAGGTTTCTTGGGGAATCGCAGCCCATTCTTCACGGACTGCTGCACTGAGGAGGGGTATCACTGTCTGTAGGTGAGGCCTGACACGAAGTCAGCGTTCCAAAACATTCCAACGGTCTGCTATAGGATTCAGGTCAGGATTATGGGCAGGCCAGTCCATAATGGGGATGTTATTGTCGTGCAACCAACCCGCCACAGGCTGTGCATTATGAACAGGTGTTCGATCGTGTTGAAAGATGCAATCGTCATCCGTGAATTGCCCTTCAACAGTGGGAAGCAAGAAGGTGCTTAAAACATCAATGTAGGCCTGTGCTGTGATAGTGTCACGCAAAACGACAAGGAGTGTAGGCCCCCTCCATGAAAAACGCTACCACACCATAACACCACCGCCTCCGAATTTTATGTTGGCATTCGCACGCTGGCAGATGACGTTCACTGGACATTCGCCATATCCACACCCTGCCATCGGATCGCCACATTGTGTACCGTGATTCGTCACTCCACACAACGTTTTTATACTGTTCTATCGTCCAATATTTACGCTCCTTACACCAAGCGACGCGTCGTTTGGCATTTACTGGCATGATGTGTGGCTTATGAGCAGCTGCTCGAGCATGAAATCCCAGTTTTCTCACCTCCCACCTAACTGTCATAGTACTTGCAGTGGATCCTGATACGATTTTGTGCTGTACTTGTCCCTTCACGTTTCCACTTCACTATCACATCGGAAACAGTGAACCTACGGCTGTTTACGACTGTCGAAATCTCGCGTACTCACATATGACAAAAGTGACACCCAATCAGCTGACCACTTTCGAAGTTCATGTGTTCCGCATTGCGCCCCAGTCTGCTCACTCACGATGTCTAATGACTACTGAGGCCGCTGATGTGGAGTACATGGCAGTAGGGACAGCACAATGCACCTAATATGGAGAATGTATGTTTTTGGGGGTGTCCAGATACTTTTGATCACACAGTGTATGTCACTGTAATTGCCGGTGGCGGAAGAGGGTATCCTGGTCGTGAGTGCAGAAGAAAAAGCAGTAGAGTCTGCAAGATTCATGGGGATGAAGGATGGCCTATGGAGAAAGAGAGGGGCAGTGAGGGTGGACAATTTTGATAGCAATGTGGTCATCCACAGCTTCAGTGATGGTCTTCTGGAGGAAGGACGAGGCATGGGTCACATCAGCGGGATGTTGGTGGCTGGCTTTCGACCGGGGTGACAATGGATTCCCGGTAGGCATACCAATCGGCTCGATAGTAGTCATGAGTGACCTTCAAGGGGACAGCAGGGCAGGGGTAGGAGGTGGGCGATGGGCTGAAGAGATGGTGAGAAGGACTGGGCGGCAGTTGCTACCAGTAGGGTCTACGACTTACGTGCCAATACAACCAAGGAGGTTGGGTGAAGTGAGCATGACATTGCTGGTTGAGTCACTTCTAGGATGAGTGCGCTGTGGGAGAGGAACGCGGTCACCTTGTAGGGTAGCATGGAACTGATGCCACTGCCGATGGGTGTTGAGGTCTGCAGCAATCACACAGGTGTAGAAGGTGCGGTCACCAAGGGAGATGAAGTTGTAGAGTGAGAAGCTGCTGGATGGACATAGATTGTGGAACAAGCGACAGTCGGGGAGGAAGAACAGACACTGTTAATTAGGTGTTCAGTTGGGTCATTCAACAGGGGATGTGGCCAGACGGGGATAAGCTTGAGATAGCCAACAGTGACCCCACCTCATGCTATGGGAAGGGGATCGCCGTGCAGTGAAGGAGATAGGGAGGGTTGTCGAGAACATGGCGAGGTTTTAGGAAGGTTTTCATTAAGGACGAAGGAGTCAACTTGGTGCTGGGACAGAGCATGCATGAAAATGTATTTGTTGGCAGGGAATGAGCGGATGTTTTAGTAGAGGATACGATGCTGTTGGCAAGCCAGGATTGGGAGGGGGGAAGGTTGTAGGGGGAGGAGGAGAGAGCCTTAAACGAGAGTGTTGAGGGTGCTAAAGGTGAAGTAGGTGTGGTTATGAGAGTAGGTGGCATAGGTGTTCAAATGGAAGACAGAGTGGGTGGCAGGGGAGATCTGCTGGAGGGAGTTTGGGCGTTGGAAGGTGTGTATATCCTGGAGGACGATGGTGAGGAAATGGATGTCTTTGACCATAGTAGGTGGGTGGAGGGAATTGTTATGATGGATGGGATGATTCATGGGGAAAACGAACACAGTAAGCTCTGGGTTGGTGGGAGGGGGTTTGGCCTCGAATTTGTAGGAGTAGGCGGGATGGGATTCGTAGCAGATGTTGCAGGAAAGAGGAGAGGCGAGGTTAGGACACTGTTTTAGGAAGTGAGAGGCTTTAGAGTGGGGGCAGGTGGGGTGGTTTTTGTAATTTGGGGTGAGGTGATCATTGTGTAGGAGGCATTGTTGGCCGTGGTAGGATTGAGGAGGAGAACAGGAGGGATCCCTGAATGAAGGGGTGATCAATAGAGGTGGCAGACTCGGTAAACACGTGCATCAGGAAGCGAGGGCCTGACACGTCATGGATTCGCTGGGTTGAGTGGATTTCTAGGGTGGGGTGGGCATTCAATTCCGCCAACACCTTCACCTCCATGACCGTGATCCTAGGCTTCATGATCACAGAGGTGAGGGTTGGAGGATGACTACGGGTTTGTGGCTGATGGGGAGAGGAAGATGTAAGGAAGGGTGTACTTGGCCCTGGCGAGATCCTTTTGGGATCCAGTAATAAAGAATCTGTGGAAATACGTCTATCTGAGATCTTATAAATCGTGACAATGGTTTTCAACTGGACAAGGCTTGGGACCTATTGATCTCTTTAATTTCTTCAGAGAGGGAACATTTCACTCATAATGACACGTCTGGTAACATCTTTCATTCGTTTTTAGCGCCGCAAACGAGCGTTCCGACAGAGGGTGGATATTTAGTTTCTTCACGCATGCGATGCGCCCCACGTAACAGTATTTGCAGAGGGTGCGGACTTCGATAGAGGACCTTCCCGTGACGTCCGCCAGTGCGCTTGTGTCTTCGCGAAAGAAAGCCAATGCCGTGAACTGGCAGTCTCCAGTCACAGACATCTGAAGATGGCTGAACGGCTGCCAGCCGAAATATTATGGCATCAAGTCAATATGATCCGGCTGCAATCCCGAAACCTCATAGAATGTCGCTGAAAATGTTTGTCGTTTAATGCACAGCCGGCATCTGTTGTGTTTACTAATGAACAGTCTCTAGGCCATTGATCGATGTTACTCCTGTCACCATGTAATATCTGCTATTCGTCACTTTATCTCTGGCTTTAGTCACACTTCCTGCTCAGTTGCCTGTTACTAGGGCTCAAGTCATGTGGGTAGCGCCGTCGGTCTAGAAAAGCGATTACTTGCCCAACATTTGGTTTGTCGACTCCAGTGGCAGATTTATGGGTGCAAATAAAACCTCTCATAACTCGGAGATGGAGCTACGACTCGTGGGCTACTGCCCCCTCTAATAAACGATATCAGGGAGACTCCTACTGCATGGCGCTCCTTCTTCCGTTCTTCCCAGAAGGAATTTACCCTCTTCGTCGCCGCATCATTAGAAATTAACCCACAGTTAATCTGCTGATCTGAGCCGCCCTCACAACGTGGTTGAGCCTTACAGACAAGAGCACATGTCCTGCTGGAATGCCCCTCTTGCTGGCTCTCCATGCTAAGCGTAGTCTTCTGGACTCTTTTCCTCTAATATTGTCGGACGACACGCGGAGAGTTCAACAGGTTTTTCGTTTCTTCCAAGAAAACTGTTTTCGTGGTGCGGTTAGGCGGTTTCGATAGCATCTAATGCGTGCTGGGTCTGGGAAACCCCTGAGTGTAGCTCCTCTGGCCGCCGCCTTGGTTACCATTTCTATACTCTGTTTTAATTGCTTTAAGAATCGGTTGGACCCACTTTTTCTCCAGTACCCTATTTCAGTTTTCAGTAGCACTGCGATGAAGGCAAAACCTTAGTAATTCCGTATTCTTGATACTAACTGTTGGCATAATAACGGCTGATCTGTTTTTTGTGCTTCTTCCGAGAGAGTAGGTTCTATTCCCATCTTTAACAATTCGACTACAGCAGATGTGGGGTGTTGGAGGGATGCCCCCGTCTCATGCTGAACCCCGGAGACACTCGCCTGCGCCCACCCACCTACGGACCTGATTATTTCTCTTTCTGTATTTTACTATTGTCGGTCCAACCCATGTTCGTTATGTATTCCGCCTTCTCACCTATACTATTACGAACCTCCTGGATGAAAAGCATTGTTTATTCTGTCTCGATGAGTGGTAAAAAAAAATAGCTTTGAGCACTATGGGACTTAACATCTATGGTCATCAGTCCCCTAGAACTTAGAACTATTTAAACCTAACTACCCTAAGGACATCACACAACACCCAGTCATCACGAGGCAGAGGATGAGTGGTAAAGCCACCTATTTTTATGTCAATGGTGTTCGCTAAAATTGTTTAAAAGGATGTATATACAAGAGTAACTGATTATTTCAAGTCACAAATTTTGTTGTCAAATGTACAGTTTGTTTTTAGAAGTGCTTAACAACTAAAAATGTTATATTCTGTTTTCTCTGAGCCTCTGGACAGATTCAATAAAAGGTTGTGAATATTAGGCTGCTTCTTTGATTTAACTAAGGCATTTGATTGTGTTGATCACAAAATATTAATGCAGATGTTGGACCATTATGGAATAAGGGGAGTAGCTGGCAAGTGGTTCACCTCTTACCTTAAGAACAGACAGTAGAAAGTTGTCCGCCACAGTATTGAGAATGGCTACAATGGGCTGTCCCAATTGAGCACAGTTAAGGGGGGGGGGGTTGCCCCAGGGGTCACTACTGGGGCCGCTACTGTTTCTTGTTTATATAAACGATATGCTTTCTAGCATTACTGATGATTCTAAAATACTATTGTTTGCTGATGATACCAGCTTGGTAGAGAAGTATGTTGTGTGGAATACTGATACAGTATCAAATAATACTGTTCAAGACATACGTTCATGGCTTGTAGAAAATAAATTGATGCTGAATCACAGTGATACTCAGTTTTTACCGCTTCTAACACGTAGTTCAACAAAAACTGACATTGTGATTACACAAAATTGGCATATGATTGGTGATACTGAACAGTTCAAACTCCTAGGCGTTCAGATAGATAGTAACATGTAGTGGAAAGCCCATTAAAACAATATCTGAAATAACTGATAGTTCAGTACAAAATTTAGTCTACTTTACTTATTTTCGTTAGCTTATGACTTATGGTAGTATTTTTTGGGGTAATTCTTCTGATTCAGAGAGGATACTTTTAACCTAGAAATGGACAGTTCGAGCATTATGTCGCGTAAGTTCGCGAACCTCTTGTCGATCCCTATTCAGTGTTCTGGGAATTCTGATATTGGCCTCTCAACACATGGTTTCTTTAAGTCGTTTGTTGTTAACATTATCAGCTTATTCTCAAGAGTTATCAGCTTTCATTAAGTTAATACTAGAAAGAAATCCTCTCTGAATTGGAAGGAACCTCCTTTCTTGTTGTGCAGAAAGGCATAAGTATTCCTCTGCATCCATTTTCAATAAGCTGCCACAAGATTTCAACAATATTATCAGTGATACGCACTTTCAAGTTTAAACTAGAGTGTTTCCTCATGGCTCACTCCTTCTGTTCTGTCGAGAGACCCCTGGAAAATTTTTAAAAATAAGCTAATTTTTTGTTACGCTGTTGATTATGTTTATTTAAGCTTATGCCATGGCGTTTGCGTAGGATTCATATTATTTCCATTCTATATATTACTATAATTTCGTCTACTGGCTCGCTACATGACCATTGTGGCTTGCTTTTCAACTTGATGTACAAAACAAAATAGTTGATGAGAGGATCAGATGTTGGTGAGGCTTCTCCCGCCACATCGGGGATCCTATGTCTGCTTTCTGTCCAACTGAAACACATTTAACTCTCTCTAAATTATTTGTCATATCTGCCCCCAATATTCCTTTCAGTGCCTCGATTTCACCAACCTTATATGTTATCATAAATCGATCAAATTTCAGACGGAAGACACTAACTGCAGACAGATTCCCTCTTGGCTGAAGGAATGATGAGCTCGTTGTTAATCCCGTGACCCGTCGTCTTCCCCATCCAAGCAACCATTGAAAACAAAGCCAATGGAAAGTAGTCGAATCAGATCAGTCAATCCTGAAGGATTAGATGAAGTATGAAACACATAAAGTAGCAGAAGATTCATGCTCTTTGAGTTACGTCTAGTGATGTGATTGACTTCTGTTGACACTGTCTTCAATGATTAAATCGTTTAGTTTTCGGACTCCGAGTAAAGCATTACTGCCCTAATGTATTATGCATATGTGCACATTTGTAAACCGTTTCATAGGCAAAACTGTTCAGTAATAAGATGGCTATTATTTCTTCTCAAGAAAGACTTTTTCACTAAGTCAGTGTTGATAAATACTATCATTTAAGTAAACCCCGACTCTCACACTCTTTGAAGGAAAGGCGTCATTGCGCAGAGAGAAAGAAACCCATTACGGTTAGGTTGCTGAGCGTATGTCTAGGGGTCTCTCAACCAACGA
Source organism: Schistocerca americana (assembly GCF_021461395.2). Lineage (NCBI taxonomy): Eukaryota > Metazoa > Arthropoda > Insecta > Orthoptera > Acrididae > Schistocerca > Schistocerca americana. Next base: position 650,130,232 of record NC_060130.1, on the reverse strand, counting down.
TGCTGTACTACTTTTTTTTCAGCTGGTTCGTTGGTTACATCTACCGTAGACGAAATTCATGATAAACTTTATGATGTGGAACGTACCAATGGATCAAACATAGAACACTTACATGGCTATAGACTGGCAATTTAGAGTTTTTTTTCTTTAAAAGTGACTAATTGTCAGTACTCAAGGATTCCAGTATCATATCGAAGAAGCTGTTAAGAAAAAGCATCTGTAACCTAAATTTGAAAATTGCTGCTGTCAGTGATACTTTTTATTTCCGTGGGTAGACTCTCTAAGAGTTTTATAGCTGAATGTTTCACCACTTTCTGTGTCGACGTTAGATTCATTAAACATGATTGCTGATAATTTTTCTTCTATTGTTATGCTTCTGATTATCTCTGTTACTCTCAAACTTAGATGGTTTTTTGACAACAAATTTCATAAGTGAATAAATGTGATGTGAGGCTGTGGTTAATATTTCCAGCTGGTTGAAGAGATACTTGCAAGATGTACGTGTGTGAGCGCAACACACAATTCTAATTATTTTCTTTTGAACACTGATTACTTCTTTCCTAAGTGAGGCATTTCCCCAGAATATCATCCCATAAGATATCGATGAATGAAAATATGCAAAACGTTAACTGACTGGCATCTAAACTCCTATGGTTGCCAGTTACTCTCACTGCAAAAGTTGTCGAACCTAACCGTTTTAGCAGGTCTGCTATATGATATTTCATGGTTGTTTTCATCAGTATGCACACCTGAGAACTTAGGATTCTACCGCGTTTATCATGTATTGTTAGGTTAATACGAAGTGGGATTTTTTTACAGTACAGAACAGGGTGAACTGCGTTTTTTGTAAGTTTAAAGATATTCCATTTGTGCTGAAACATTCAGTAACTTTCACCAAACATCATTTGCTATATTTTCTCTGTTGATGCTTCTTTACTCGGCTTTAGAACAATGATTTTACTGTTTGCAAAGTACTAATTCTGCCCCTGATTGAAATAAAATGGAAGATCATTTACGAGTACATAAACCATAAGCAGGTGTAAGCCAATGATCGAGGAACAGATCCTGCTACCACAAACATGAGGAGAATATTTCATTGCAATATGACGTGAGCACGTTTTCCCCTACTGGTTAAGAGTGCGCCGCTACGCAGCCCATTGCACGAGAAGGCTTACTTTGGATTGCAAACAGTGAATTTTGTATTTGTGACAGTAAAATCAGCCGATAATTACTCTCTACATTGTTTATTAAACTCGCTGAATACGTGAGCGTTTACTCCAACAGTAGGCGCTGCAGCAAAGGTTTAGGTTTTACGCCAGTCCGACAAACCACTCCGACTTGGAATTAATGGTAATCTGCTGGTCGACATTAGGGGCAGAGGGAGGCGACGAGCGGGCGTTTTCTGGGCAACAAATTATCGGCAGTGACCGCACAAGAACGTCAGGCCGGCTTTCCCCGGCCAGGATTAATGGTGAGCAGTGTGGTGCCTCCGGGGACTGCTACTTGATTTCCTGCAGTTAAATTTACATGGCCATTAAACTTCCTAGGACTGGGCATTATTACCTAAAGACCTCCCATCGATTTACCGGGCGACAGTGACGTATCACTGGTACTCAAAGAGGACTGTAGCTATCTTCTAATAGAGTGAATACTTGGCTTTATTGCCTTGTTCGATTGTATATCCATAGTTTAGCCAATGACACGATCCTGGTGTTTGTCAACTTCCTTAAAGATTGTCATATGGTAATTCTCACTTGTATTGATGTCGAACTTTCGAAGGCTACTGCTAATCTTAAAAGTAATCTAAAAATACTGTGAATAAAATTTGTTTCATGCTAAGACTTTTACCTTGTTGTGCGTTCTATAGGATCCAAACATTTTCGTTACAGCCAGTTCAAATGGTTGAAATGGCTCTGAGCACTATGGGACTTAACATCTGAGGTCATCAGTCCCCTAGACGTAGAACTACCTAAACCTAACTAACATACGGACACCACACACACCAAGCCCGAGGCAGGATTAGAACCTGCGACCGTAGCGGTCACGCGGATCTTTATAACCAGTACTTAGTGTTGTGTCACCGCCAGACACCACACTTGCTAGGTGGTAGCCTTTAAATCAGCCGCGGTCCGTTAGTATACGTCGGACCCGCGTGTCGCCACTATCAGTGATTGCAGACCGAGCGCCGCCACACGGCAGGTCTAGAGAGACTTCCTAGCACTCGCCCCAGTTGTACAGCCGACTTTGCTAGCGATGGTTCACTGACAAAATACGCTCTCATTTGCCGAGACGATAGTTAGCATAGCCTTCAGCTACGTCATTTGCTACGACCTAGCAAGGCGCCATTATCAGTTGCTGTTGATATTGTAAATAATGTACAGACAAGAGCTACGTTCAACATTAATGGATTAAAGTTAATATTCCACCATCTGCGTCCGTTTTTCTAAGTTCTAATTTCCTTGTCCTGTTCCAGACCTCACGCCAGCCTGCGTGAGCTAAAACTTGTGCCTTTCGGCTTCCTCTAAATTTAGTGGGTTGGTCTCCTGCCAATCCACTGGTGGTGAACTGCTGTAAGCGTTAACAGACTGATGCCGTTTCATTAAAGCATAAATGAATTAACAGCTTATTCCGTAATTGCGTTTGGTTTACTTGGCAGATCAATTGCAGCATGTCAAAACCATTTGTTTGTTCTTCCTCTTAAAAGTGACGACATGTTTAAAAATGTAAGGGATTTTTATGAGTGATTATTGTTCAGTATTACACCCGTGAGCAACAGAATTAGAGTAAATACTGAGTTGTAGAGACAGTGCAGCTGTAACCACGGCAAACGAAGTCGTTTAGCCTCTAACCCTACCGTAGTCTGTTCTGCCAGAGGAGATCTGTGGCAGTTAAAGTGTGCTCGGCGTGGCTGCTTCACGTAGTTGCTATAGTCAGTGATGTAATACGAGTTTGTACATTTTTGTATAGCAGTGTCTTAATGTTCGCGCAGTTCTATGTGACTGTGGCTTTGAGTCAGTGTTGAGGTGCGCTTTGTTCGGGATCTTTGTATATACACATGTTGCGTTTTTTGTAGCAACATTTTTGGCGTTTATCGCTGTGATGGCTTCTTGTAGCACTGGGAAAACGAAGATCTACCCTGTAAGTTCAAACACCCGAATCTGTTTACTTTGAATGGGAAAGGGACAATGCTGCAGTCTGTAAAATAATCGAGATAATGGCAAAAGCGTTGGATATCTATGCAGTTACGACGACAGAATGACACAAGAGAGGGAAACTTCCAATTCAGCTAGAAAATCTCACTTTGTAACGGCTGGAAAACAAAAATGAGGTTCTGCACTGTGGTTGTTATTGGCAGTTTGATGAAAATGTATTTAGGCAGGAGGGGGGCGGGGTGGGGGGAGGATATACAGGGTGATTCAGCTGTCCCTACTACTGGATTTTATTGCAATCCGCAACGCCTTAAAATACCACGTGCAAGATTTTTATATTCTCTCGCTCGCTACGCTCAAACTATCAGTCCTACAGAAAACATGAACAGCACCTTATACTGGGTTAAATTTTGTACTCGGATAAGTTTTCGCTAGAGGCAGTAGTTTGCAAGTTATTGAAATAAAACGTAGAAATGTGATTTTCAAATGCATTTTTCTTGAATAACTCAAAACCGAGGCCTCTAGCGAAAGCATATTCCCATACAAAAATTAGCTACATTAAATATCCTACAAAAAATGTTCTGTTCATTTCTTTCCGTAGCACTAATAGGCCACGCGTAGCGAGCGAGAGAATGTGAAAATCTCGCATTTGGTTTTCGAAGGCGTTGCGCTTGTACAAAATCGATCGGTAGGGGCAGCGAATAAACCTGTATATACAGGATGATTTTACAAAAAAATTGTTCAAATGGCTCTGAGCACTATGGGACTCAACTGCTGAGGTCATTAGTCCCCTAGAACTTAGAACTAGTTAAACCTAACTAACCTAAGGACATCACAAACATCCATGCCCGAGGCAGGATTCGAACCTGCGACCGTAGCGGTCTTGCGGTCCCAGACTGCAGCGCCTTTAACCGCACGGCCACTTCGGCCGGCTGATGATTTTACAAAATGGGAATAAACTGCAGGAAACAATCCCTAAGAGGATAAGGAGCTAAAAAGGTGACACGGATATGTGGATATAAATGCGTTCTAAGGGTCGTGCACCCACTTGAAGGTGGAGACGAAACATCTTTGACAATGTAGGTGTCAATGATTGAATGGACACATGAACAAACCAGGCATTACGGGTATACAAGGAGAAGGGTGAGGGTGACATATATGATGATTTGCCGAAGTCTTTATTTGCATTTTCAACAACATGATATGTGCGGTAGGCTATAATGTCTCTGTCTCCGAAGCTTACCAATCTTGATACATTAGGTACGCCTGTACCGCCTCGTACAACAGCGACAGTTAACCAGCCATTACCATGGGAAAATGTATCATTCAGATCAACACTAAAATTCAGTCTACATCCACAGAAGACTGCGGGTCCATCTAGTAGTGCGTGTGCAGCGACAGATTTTATAGTATTCTTCTTCTTGTCGGCAGCAGATGTTGTCATTTCAACGTCTTCAATTGTTTTATATATTGTCTGTCTTGCACGACGACTAGTGTCTTAGCTCAACACTCAAGAATGCCTGGATCGTGTCGATACTATGGGATCACCGTGGGGGCAAGTGTGCAGTTATGGCGCTTTGTAAGCGATGCGGATCGTGACAGTTATCAAAGTCAACATAACTGCCTTCATGACAGTGGATCTAAAACTGTAGCAGAGACAGAACATTCCTACTTCCCTTGGGTGTTCTCGTGTATGCCTTCAATCTGTTTATTTATTTTTTATTGTAGCATCTGAGCAGGAGTAATACAGGCAACATACACATAAATTTAATACATTGAAGAGCGACATACATACTGGATTTAAAATATTGTACATCAAAAGAAGCATAAAATTACTGTAGAATGATATTACAAATTTACCTGTTTTCCCAAAAAAAAAAAGGAATATAAAAGGCCAGTAGTTAGTAATCAGCACAGCGTTCACTTTGTCAAATTCTTAGCTTTTGTGTTTGCAAATTTTCTGCGATTCTGTTCCCCATCTCTCTGATTCTGATTTAATAACATAACTGCGTAGGCTTCAGCGGCGATAGTCAGTTAATACGAAATTATCTGGCTATGGAACAGCGTCATATTGTTAAAAACTATTACTGATGAGAACAACGTTTTTGTCATTATTACAGTGGCCTCCTCCTGGATCTAATGGTGTATTTTTGCTGTCCAGAGTCATATTTTGTGATGACTGGTCTAACTCGCCATAGAATTACGTCAAAATTTTATAAACTGTTGATTTAATTTGTCTCTTGTGACGGAAAGTGTGGAAACCTCTACTGCAATTGTTTACCGTCGCGAAGTGAACGGGGTCTGCTGGTATCTTATGCTTCTTACAGTGTGTTGGTCGTCGGCAAATGCAGTGTGGACTCTTGCTTCCCACATGCTGGGCGTAGGCAGCGTGGCGGCAGTTACTCGACAGTAACTCTCGTATCTTGTGTTGTTAGTGTGGCTTCAGTGTCTCCTTGGTAGGAACGCTGTGGCTGGAGTAGAAAAGAACCAAGTCTTTCTATGTGAGATACCGAAACCATTCTTCGCCATACACAAGGTGGTCAGAAACAGCCTGAAAAGCTTCTAAGAATGTTGCAGGGTAGGCAGAGCTGAGAAGTAATGGTTAAGAAAAAAATTCGATGTAAAACTGTTACATTTTATGGCAACATATCGTGTAGGCCCAATGGAAAGATACTAAAATGTAGGTGAGGTATAACTGATCCCTGAGATAGCCCTTCGGTTATCGTCCTCTGACACTCACTGCCATTTCCTCTTCTTACTACCAGTGACCAATGGAAGGTGGATAAGTTTATTCACGAAGCTACGAGGAATTTTCTGCCTCCGCATTTTGACAGCCTGTATCGATAAGATAACGTTATCGTACATGTTTATTTCACTAAAAACACCAATGCTATATTTGTGGCGGCTGAGACTTATTTGGTTATCAGTTACTAATTTTATCACCCCTGCTTTCGTGCCATGTCCTCTCCGAAAACCAAGAGTGGTTTTTGGGAACAGGTAATGGTGTTAGTACCACCATTCAAGTCCGTTTCAACATACCTTCCAGAACTATCTGTACATAGCTCACGAACGTTATTGGTCTATGGAAGTTTTCTCCTTTAGGTAGTTTACAGTGTCTTCTGCCAGCACTACTCGTGACGTCTTCCATACAGAGATATAAATACATTCGTTCCAAATATTATTAAAAATTCTGCAGAGATAGCTTCTCTCTATTGGTGTTCCAAGCTCTACGTATATTCTTAATTCTAGCCAGATGGATGGGATGAGTATGCTTTTGTTAAGGTTATTACAGAAGTTTATCCTTACAAATTTCTTCTTCTTTTTTAAGAATCTACATCTACATCTACATCTACATGAATACTCTGCAAATCATATTTAAGTGCCTGACAGAGGGTTCATCGAACCACTTTCACAAATCTCTCTAATTCCAATCTCGTATAGCGCGGGGAAAGAACGAACACCTATATCTTTCCGTACGAGCTCTTATTTCCCCTATTTTATCGTGGTGATAGTTTCTCTGTGTAGGTCGGTGTCAACAAAATATTTTCGCATTCGGAGGAGAAAGTTGGTGATTGCGATTTCGTGAGAAGATTCCGTCGCAACGAGAAACGCCTTTCTTTTAATGATATGCATCCCAAATCCTGTATCATTTCTGTGACACTCTCTCCCATATTTCACGATAATACAAAACGTACTGCCCTTCTTTGAACCTTATCGATGTACTCCGTCAGTCCTATCTGGTAAGAATCCCACACCGCGCAGCAGTATTCTAGAAGAGAACTGACAAGCGTAGTGTAGGCAGCCTCCTTAGTAGATCAGTTACATTTTCTACGTGTGCTGCCAATAAAAAACAGTCTTTGGTCAGTCTTCCCCACAACATTTTCTATGTGTTCCTCCCAATTTAAGTTGTTCGTAAACGTAATTCCTAAGTATTTAGTTGAATTTACGGCCTTTAGATTTGACTGAGTTATCGTGTAACCGAAATTTAACGAATTCCTTTTAGCACTCATGTAGATGATCTCACACTTTTCGTTATTTAATGTCAACTTCCAATTTTCGCACCATTCAGATATTTTATCTAAATCGTTTTGCAATGTTTTTTGATCTTCTGATTACTTTATTAGTAGATAAACGACAGTGAAATCTGGAAAAACCTCAAACGGCTGCTCAGTTTGTCTCCCAAATCGTTTATACATATAAGGAACAGCAAATGGCCTGTAACACTACCTTTGGGAACGCCAGAAATCACTTCTGTCTTACTCGACGAGTTTCCGTCAATTACTACGCACTGTGACCTCTCAGACAGGAAATCACAAATCCAGTCACATAACTGAGACGATATTCCATAAGCACGCAATTTCACTTCAAGCCGCTTGTGTGGTACAGTGTCAACAGCCTTCCGGAAATCCAGGAATACGGAATCGATCTGAAGTCCCTTGTCAATAGTACTCAACACTCATGCGAATAAAGAGCTAGTTGTGTTTCACAAGAACGATGTTTTCTAAGCCCATGTTGTCTGTGTGTCAATAGACCGTTTTCTTCGAGGTAATTCATAATGTTCGAACACAATATATGTTTCAAAACCCTACTGCATATCGACGTTAATGTTTGGGCCTTTAATTAAGTGGATTACTCCTACTACCTTTCTTGAATATTGGTGTCACCCGTGCAACTTTCCAGTCTTTGGGTACGAATCTGTCTTCGAGAGAACGGTTGTATATGATTGTTAAGTGTGGAGCTAATGCATCAGCATACTCTGAAAGGAACCTAACTGGTATACAGTCTGGACCAGAAGACTTGCTTTTATTATGTGATTTAAGTTTCTTCACTACTCCGAGGAAATTTACTTCTACGTTACTTATGTTGGCAGCTGTTCTTGATTCGAATTCTGGAATATTTACATCCTCTTCTTTTGTGTAGGCATTTTGGAAGGCTGTGTTTAGTAACTCTGCTTTGGCAACACTTTCTTCGATAGTATCTCCACTGCTATCGCGCAGAGAAAAGCATTGATTGGTTCTTGCCGCTAACATACTTCACATACAACCAGAATCTCCCTGGAATTTCTGCCAGGTTTCGAGACAAAGTTTCATTGTGGAAACTGTTACAAGCATCTCGCATTGAAGTCCGCGCTGAATTTCGAGCTTCTGTAAAAGATCGCCAATCTTGGGGATTTGGCGTCTGTTTAAATTTTGAATGTTGTTTAGTTGTTTCTACAACAGTGTTCTGACCAGTTTTGTGTACCAAGGAGGATTGGCTCAGTTGTTTGTTAATTTATTTGGTATAAATTTCTCAATTGCTGCCCATACTATTTCTTTGAAGCCAAGGAGCATCTGGTCTACATTTATATCTTTAATTTGGAAGGAGTGGAGATTGTCTCTCAGGAAAGTGTCAATAGAATTTTTATCTGCTTTTTTGGATAGGTATATTTTTCGTTTATTTTGGGATGATTTGGGGGTTACAATATTCAATCTCGCTACGACAACCCTGTGTTCACTAATCCCTGTATCCGTTTTGATGCTCGTTATTAACTTAGGATTATTTGTTGCTAAGAGGTCAAGCGTGTTTTCACAACCGTTTACTATTCGCGTCGGTTTATGAACTAACTGCTCGAAATAATCTTCAGAGAATGCGGCTAGTACAATTTCGGATGATGTTTTATGAGTACGTCCGGAATTAAACATGTTATTTCGCCAACATATCGAGGGTAAATTAAAGTCACCACCAACTATAATTGTATGAGTCGGTTGCGTGTTTGAAATCAAACTCAAGTTTTCTTTGATCCTTTCAGCAACTGTATCATCTGAATTGGGAAGTCGGTAAAAGGATCCAATTATTATATTATTCATGTTTCCAACAATGACCTCTGCCCATACTAACTCACAAGAACTATCTACTTTAATTTCGCCACAAGATAAACTACTTCAAACAGCAACGAACACCCCACCGCCAACCGTGTTTAGCCTATCCTTTCGGAACATCGTTAGGTTCTTCGAAAAAATTTCGGCTGAGCTTATCTCGGGCTTTATCCAGCTTTCAGTGCCTATAACGATTTGAGCATACGTGCTTTCTATTAGCGCTTGGAGCTCTGGTACTTCCCCAACACAGCTACGACAATTTACGACTGTTATACCAATGGTTCTTGTATCTACTTTCTTCCTGTGTTCGGCCTGCACCCTTTGTGACTGAGGCCCTTCTTGTGTTTTCCTGAGACCCTCTAACCTAAAAAGCCGCCCAGTCCAAGCCACAAAGCCACTGCTACCCGTGTAGCTACCTCCTGCGTGTAGCGGACACCTTACCTATTCAGCAGAACCCGAAAGTCAACCACCTGTTGGTGCAAGTCGAGGAATCTCCAGCTTATACGGTGGCAGAACCGTATGAACCTCTGAATCAGACCCTTCTCTCGGCTCTGTATCAGAGGTCCGCAATCGGTCCTGTCGACTATGCTACAAATGGTTAGCTCTGCTTTCATCTTGTAAGCAAGACTGGCAGCCTTTACCACTTCTGTGAGCTGTTCGAAACCAGAGAGAATCTCTTCAGATCCAAAGTGACACACATCACTGGTACCGACGTGAGCAACCACCTGCAGTTGGCTGCACCCTGTGCTCTTCATGGCATCCAGGAGGACCCGTTCCACATCTGGAATGACTCCACCCGGTATGCACACGGAGTGCACATTGGTTTTCTTTCCCTTCTTGGCACGCATGTCCCTAAGGGGCCCCATAACACACCTAACGTTGGAGCTCACAACTATCAATAATCTCACCCTCTGTGATTGTCCGCCGTGCGGTTAAAGGCGCTGCAGTCTGGAACCGCAAGACCGCTACGGTCGCAGGTTCGAATCCTGCCTCGGGCATGGATGTTTGTGATGTCCTTAGGTTAGTTAGGTATAACTCGTTCTAAGTTCTAGGGGACTAATGACCTCAGCTGTTGAGTCCCATAGTGCTCAGAGCCATTTGAACCATTTGTGATTGTCCGGATCTTGCAGGCTGAGAGGTTTCCTCTGAAACAGGACAGGCGACAGCATCTGGCTCAGCGACAGTATCAGCCACAGACAGAAACCTAGAACCTGTTTGTCAGACAAACCGGTAAGGCCATACGTGAGGCATGCTGGGAAGTCTTTCGCCGCCTGCTACGCCATGGGAATACCTCCCACTCGATCTCAGGTGAGGGGTCAACCTCAGTGCGAGCAGTATCTGGGCTGGCCACAGGCGAGGACTGATCGAAGGACTCTGACGTGCTGGACGTCCGTTGGACCCCACGGCCGGCCCACAACGGTGGTGCCCATCCACTGCAGCCTCAAGACGTGTAACCGAAGCCATCACAGCCTGAATCTGAGAGCGAAGTGTCACCAACTCGGAGTCGTTCTGCTTTCGCCTTCAGTCTCTTGAAGTTCATGTGATTTTCTTCCGAAGCGTGCCTTCTGTATTGCTCTAGAGCGTTCTTTCGGTCAAGCAATGTATTTTTGTATTCGTCGTTCCAACTGATTGTAACGTTCTAGTTTTCGGAATAAAATGTTTCGTTTGTCAGGTGGATGCCGTTGCAGCTCCCTCAATACAAGGAATAAAGTTCTTGTAGTCTGACCTTGTTTCTCCACACTCAGAGAACTTATATATCTTTTCCGAAAGCGTAGTTGTTTACTAGGTCCAGCTTTCCGATTGTTCCACTTGTAGGTTGGGCGTACGACACCACGGCCGGCCACTGTGACCGAGCGGTTCTAGGCGCTTCAGTCTGGAACCGCGCTGCTTCTACAGTCGCAGGTTCGAATCCTGCCTCGAGCATGGATGTGTGTGTTGTCCTTAGGTTAGTTAAGTTTAAGTAGTTCTAAGTTTAGGGGACTGATGACCTCAGATGTTACGTCCCATAGTGCTTAGAGCCATTTGAACCATTTTGAACGACACCACGCTACCACACTCCTGCAATACATCCGAGAACAATGGGTATATGATCAGATCGAAGGGGCTCTGCTACTACCTCCCTTGTGAAAGTTTATTTTGAACTACGTGACACGCAACATATCTATCAAAAATGGTTCAAATGGCTCTAAGCATTATGGGACTTAACATATGAGGGCATCAGTCCCCTAAACTTAGAACTACGTAAACCTAACTAACCTAAGTACATCACACACATCTATGTCCGAGGTAGGATTCGAACATGCGACCGTAGCAGTCGCGTAGTTGCGGTCTGAAGCGCCTAGAACCGCTCGGCTACCGCGGCCGGTGACATATCTATCTACATGACTCAATCCTTGATGTGATGCAGTTATTCTCGTCGGTGAGTCGTCATTTGAAACTACTAGGTGATCGTCTTCGACAATATCTGCTGTTATTTTTAAGATGTTTTCCCAGTGTAAGCTTCAAAAAATGGCTTCAAATGGCTCTGAGCACTATGGGACTTAACATCTATGGTCATCAGTCCCCTAGAACTTAGAACTACTTAAACCTAGCTAACCTAAGGACATCACACAACACCCAGTCAAAAAAAATGGTTCTGAGCACTATGGGACTCAACTGCTGAGGTCATTAGTCCCCTAGAACTTAGAGCTAGTTAAACCTAACTAACCTAAGGACATCACAAACATCCATGCCCGAGGCAGGATTCGAACCTGCGACCGTAGCGGTCTTGCGGTTCCAGACTGCAGCGCCTTTAACCGCACGGCCACTTCGGCCGACCAACACCCAGTCATCACGAGGCAGAGAAAATCCCTGACCCTGCCGGGAATCGAACCCGGGAACCCAGTGTAAGCCCCAAGCAGGGTGATGAGCATTACAGTCACCTGAAATTATCTTCGGATATGCCACGGAAGAGATTTACATACGCAGTTGTCGTTTCGTTACGCTCTCCCGCAGCGATCTGTGAACTGACTTCACGGTTGTATCATTCCTGTTCGTATGTAATGTATATGCAGCGGCTTGAAGTGGTGTCTCTCATCTATCATATCTTTGAATTCTATATGGGATTTCTGTCCTTATGAGAAGTGCATTCTCCCTATATCCAACGTGTGTTCGCTCGAATTACATTAAACCCATAATCGGTCATTTGACAGCAACCACTTCTAGGTTTGGCATACGACACCAGGCGTCACACCTGCAGCACATCTGAGAACAGTGGGCAGATGATCAGATCGAAGGGGTTCTGCTACTATGTGCAGACGTGCTACTTGTGCTCCAGCATGTGCAGATATCGCACATGCTGGTATCTGGTTGGAGCATACAAACCTTACTCTTATGGAACGTGCGCTCCTCTGCGCTATATCTCAACATATCCCATCATTATTGAGACCCAGACTCAGTTTCTATTCTGCAATGAAATAATTTGAATTCCTATTGCCCAATCCTGCATTTGTGACACCCATTACGTCATAATACATTAATTACTACATTTGAGTGAAGACCTAAGGACGAAAGGATGATGTATCACTGGTCTAGGCCATACATAGAACGAACCCCTAATGTATGGTGGAAAACGTAATTAATGCGTGACTCGTTCAATAAGTAATGCAAAACTATTTTTTTTCTGGAAGCAGGTTGGTTTCATTCAGGATTCCAATACATCTTATTCTTTACTCTTTTCACTACAAAACTCTGTTCGTCAATGTAATCTCAGTTCAATGAACGGCCTTACGCTACCTTACACGAAGGGCTACATGCTAAAGCCCTGCAACCGTGTGGCCTATCCGCGTGGCCCGCACTCGCTTGAGGTGTGCGAGTGAGCGCGATAACACTTCGCGAACGTTGGCCGAAGTTGCCCAAGATTACCAATGCTAACGAATAATTTGTGAGCTCATGTACACCTACCACGCTGCTGGCATAGCCGCTTGATGGCTTGTCCGCAGCTACGCGGATTTCACACGCCTGTACTCACTTGCATATAGGTTGCGAATTTGTAGTGTGCACGCGAATGATGCGCTACGTCTAACACCAAATTTGGGAGAAATTTATACGAACGACGAATAACGGATACAGATACAAATTTCCATTCATTATTCGAAACATTATTAATCGAAACATTATGCACTTACACGAATGAAAACACTTACTCGTTATCTATGAAAAAAAAAGTTTGAAGAATAATAGATAAATCTGAAATACAATTGCATTTATTGCACCAATTCGTTTTCATTTATTAAACTACTGTACTTTTCGTTTGTTTTAAATTAGATTTCAGAACAACTCTTTTTTCTGAAACGTCTTGTCAGAAACCGTATTTCATTCACAGAGATTTACCGTTGTGGCACTACACAAAATACGTTCTACGTATGAAATGCACTCTTGAATTCGTCATTAATCATGGATTCGATGTACGACTTTCAGCTCACAATCTTCTTCAGCAAAAACTGCGACATCATTAATTTTACTGGAGCTTTTGGCAAATAATTCGTTGTGATTCCACTTTAACTTCACTTGTCAAATCACGTACCAAGTAAAATCATCTTTTCACGTCATAATGTATTCGAAACTTGTGACCACATTTCTTGACATTTATTTGGGTATTATATGTCTGAATTTCGTTGTAAACCTCCCTTGGTTATGGACAGTAATAGAGGTGAACTACTTATTTTTAAATAGTGGGCAAGACTTTGCTGCAATATTTGTAGTTGGTATTATAAGTCGAAAAACGTCCTCCAATCATCTCTTGACGCTTTCATGATACACAAGTTGCAAGTGCGCTGCAATATTGCGAACTTCTATTATACTCGAACCTAGTGTTTCTTCCGAAATTTATGAATCTGAAAGCTCTAATGGCAGGCTTAGTCAGAGTTAATCATAAAGCACTTCAGATGACTTTAGACGTCAAGAAGCATTCCATAAACGTTTTAGGAGACTTCAGATTAAAAGTCTAGTGATGACCCGCCAAGTTAACCGAGAGCGCTAATGCGCTGCCTCATGAAATCGGGTAGGCGCGCCGGCCCCGGATCGAATCCGCCCACCGGATTAACGACGAGGGGCGGTGTGCCAGCCAGCCTGGATGTGGTTTTTAGGCGTTTTTCCACATCCCTCTAGGTGAATACCGCGCTGGTCCCCACGTCCCGCCTGAGTTACACGACTCATAGACATTTGACACACATCCGCACTTTTCCATGATTTACGCTAGACACAGACAGATGGGGTACTCTGATTACGTCCCGGGGAGTCCAGGGTGTCGGCAGGAAGGGCATCTGGCCATCCCTTCAAATTAACATGCCAAATCCGATTTAACCACTCCGACGCCGCGCAACATGCGGGACAAAGGCGCCAGCGATAGATAGATAGATAGATTAAAAGTCTAGTGATGTTAATCGTTAGGTACTGCAAGGTTCTTCCTTGGTTCACTCACTTTTTAACAGTATAACAAAGAACTGAGTAATTATATAAAGGAGACACATCTATTCGATAGTGTCAGCAATCTAAGACAGGTGTTGAAGATGAGAGTTTTTGTTGGCTGTATTCTCATTATTGACTGCTTACAAAGAGTTCTTGAGCAATGTTAACAGGGGAGGGGGAGACGTATTAGCAGGTGCAGAGACTGTTGAAGTGAGCCGTGTCGGTAGTGTAAGGGCTGTAAAGCACTTGGCCGGCCGTGTGCCGTAGCCAATAACGTGCATTGCAGCCCGCGTACTGTGCAGCTGCGACAGCCAGCTGGCTCGATGCTGCCAGATATGAGCATGCTGTCTCGTGGAGAACGAATGTGGCTGAATTCAGTCTCAGTGGACTTGTCGAAGCAGCCAGACCTTGGTTGCATCCTGAAACAAATTTCATAATAACTTTCGGCAGCTAGTAGAACAATGGAGAAATCCCAGTTTTGGAGGGACGTACGATATCTCTGCAAATTTATAGCCATATCTTTCTGGCCCATTATTCTATAAAACAAAGGATGCATTTACACTA
The DNA here is from genome assembly GCF_021461395.2 of Schistocerca americana. Classification (NCBI taxonomy): domain Eukaryota; kingdom Metazoa; phylum Arthropoda; class Insecta; order Orthoptera; family Acrididae; genus Schistocerca; species Schistocerca americana. Next base: position 650,115,216 of record NC_060130.1, on the reverse strand, counting down.
CTGGCCATTAAAATTGCTACACCACGAAGATGACTTGCTACAGACGCGAAATTTAACCGACAGGCAGAAGATGCTGTGATATGCATATGATTAGCTTTTCAGAGCATTCACACAAGGTTGGCGCCGATGGCGACACCTACAACGTGCTGACATGAGGAAAGTTTCCAACCGATTTCTCATAACAAACAACAGTTGACAGGCGTTGCCTGGTGAAACGTTGTTGTGATGCCTCGAGTAAGGAGGAGGAATACGTACCATCACGTTTCCGACTTTGATAAAGGTCGGATTGTAGCCTATCGCGACTGCGGTTTATCATATCGCGACATTGCTGCTCGCGTTGGTCGAGATCCAATGACTGTTAGCAGAATATGGAATCGGTGGGTTCCGGAGGGTAACACGGAACGCCGTGCTGGATCCCAACGGCCTCGAATCACTAGCAGTCGAGATGACAGGCATCTTATCCGCATGGCTGTAACGGATCGTGCAGCCACGTCTTGATCCCTGAGTCAACAGATGGGGACGTTTGCAAGACAACAACCATCTGCACGAACAGTTCGATGACGTTTGCAACAGCATGGACTATCAGCTCGGAGACCATGGCTGCCGTTACCCTTGACGCTGCACCACAGACAGGAGCGCCTTCGATGGTGTACTCAACGACGAACATGGGTGCACGAATGGCAAAACGTCATTTTTTCGGATGAATCCAGGTTCTGTTTACAGCATCATCATTGTCGCATTCGTGTTTGGTGACATCGCAGTGAACGCACATTGGAAGCGTGAATTCGTCATCGCCATACTGGCGTATCACCCGGCGTGATGGTATGGGGTGCCATTGGTTATACGTCTCGGTCACCTCTTGTTCGCATTGACAGCACTTTGAACAGTGGTTGTTACATTTCAGATGTGTTACGACCCGTGGCTCCACCCTTCACTCGATCCCTGCGAAACCCTACATTTCAGCAGGACATTGCACGACCGCATGTTGCATGCCCTGTACGGGCGTTTCTGTATACAGAAAATGTTCGACTGCTGCCAGGGCCAGCACATTCTCCAGATCTCTCGCCAAATGAAAACGTCTCGTCAATGGTGGCCGAGCAACTGGGTCGTCACAATACGCCAGTTACTATTCTTGATGAACTGTGGTATCGTGTAGAAGCTGCATGGACAGCTGTACCTGTACACGCCACCCAAGCTCTGTTTGACTCAATGTCCAGGCGTATGAATGCCGTTATTAGGGCCAGAGGTAGTTGTTCTGGGTACTGATTTCTCAGGATCTATGCACCCATATTGCGTGAAAATGTAATCACATGTCAGTTCTAGTATAATATATTTGTCCAATGAATACCCGTTTATCACTGCATTTCTTCTTGGTGTAGCAATTTTAATGGCCAGTAGTGTATTATGGCAACCGCAAATTCTCCTCGAACATCCACTTGGCGATGAAAATTTCTCCGTTCTCTATTCTCTGTTTATTTGCCAGAGTGCCAAAAGTGCATTCAATAAACCGCCTTGTCCAAGACGGCCAGTTTTTAAAGGTTCTCTTATTGTTTCTTAAACTGCTTGCTGCAAAAGGGTGCATTAAATTTTCAGATACACCAAACGCTTCGTCTCCGACAATGAGGTACGAGATGGGTAGTCCTTTGTTTGTATGGGTCTTTTCTCCGATATTGATAAATCTGTACTAATGAGATTTCCACGCGTAATTGACTGCATAAAAATAGATGAGTCACTATATTTTCCGTATTCTCCAGCATATATGTAATCGTGCTTAAAATCCGCAGCGTATAATGCAAGTAAGATACGGAAAAATGATTTTTATAATTATAATGAAGTATGTTTATTATGAGAAACAAAGCATAACATATTCCACGTCCATCTCTCTTGGCTAATCGGTCACGACTGCCTGTCTGCTGGCTTCTGGATACTCGCGGCTATCTAGTGCGTTATAGCCAAAATTGCCGAGGCCGACCGCCTATAATCACTTTTGTGTTTCATTTGTTACGCTGTGATTCAAGTAAAACTGTGCTCAACTTGAATGATGTTTTCAGCACTCTAGTGCTTTAGTAGGCATGGTGGCGTGTCCTTGACTTCCTCCCACCTCTGAAGAAAGCTACACAGCCAGTTAGAGGGGATCCTCATTTCAGCACATACTCCGAAATACCGTGAAACTTGACTTGGCATAATTTTCGTTGCTATACATGAAAGAAGCGATAAGAAAAGAGAAAATCGGAGGACCAACAGGGGATCGAACACTAAGCCTACGTTTTGTGGTCTGAAACTTAAGCCACTGAGCAGTAAATGCACATTTCCATACAAATCATTAGTAAGTTATTTCTTAAACAGAAACTGACCTGAATCAAGGGAGCAAATACTAGTTCTGTACAAGAAGTAAGCTAGGAAAATACATTGGCAATATTAGTCATTTGTTATTTTATTTACAGATAATTTATTGGTGAGTAAATTTGTTTGACTGATCGACTTATTCGAATAATTACCCAGATATAAATCTATTCGATTAATACTCACCTCTTTTCACCATTACATCTTACACTTCCTTTCTCTTTCTATTCATATTATCAAATGAAACGTGTCCTATTAGTTCATCTGCTCGATTTACTCACGAAAGCCTACGATGTAGCAGGAGTGAAGATTTTTTGCTAATTATAAACAAAGTTGACAATTATAATCTGTTGTAACACTCAGCAACGTAAATCTTTTTCATTTGTTCTGTTCAAAATATGTCTAAATGTCAGTGCGATTTTTGCAGCTGACTGAAAGCGAGCATAATTTCATGCGTCATTATTTCACGGAAATATACAGTTCCACAGCTGAAACAATGACCTTCAATAACATTCAATATTTTGTTATCACTTTAATTTTCGTTATATTGTGGTAACACTTGGTGAATTTCAGGTATGCAGCACACACCTTCGTCAGCTAAAAGGAAATTATAACTTTAAATGCGTCTGAACGCTTGCCAGGTTTTTTAGTGCCATTACGTTGTGTTGAATTTGTATGGGATGAGTCTTTGTTCCCTTACCCGCGTGGCAAGGACACGTCCCTGTTGCCTGTCACTCCATGAGTGAGCACCGCGGGATGCCGAGTGAGTGCATTGCCAGCCGCGTGCTTCCGCGTGCGCGTGCGCGTGCATAGCGAGTGATGTAGACGAAAGCTAGTTACGCGGATTCGCCATACCGATGCAAAGCTCCTTGCATAGTGCCACTCTGCTTGGCAACATCGGAGCCAGCGTCTCGATACATCAATAGGCTCACGATCACCCACTTATTGCTTGCCGTGGAGTACATCCCCCATTGGACCAAACAGATTAAAGCCGAAAGGTGCAAGATCCGGGCTGTGGGGTGGATAAGGAAAAACAGTGCAGAGAAGTTTTCTTTTTGAGCTCCTCACATATACGCAGACTGGTGTGAGGCCTTGTGTTGTCATACAGAAGGAGAAATTCGTTTGCAGTTTTGTGGCTACGAACACGCTGAAGTCGTTTCTTCAGTTACCTGAGGGCAGCACAGTACACCTCAGAGTTGATCATTGCATAATGGGCGAGGACACCAAACAGAATTAACACTTCAGAGTCACAGAAGATCGTTGCCATGGCTTTACCGGCTGAGTGTGCGGCTTTGAACTTCATCTTCGGAGGAGAGGTGGTGTGGCGCCACTTCATGGATTGCAGTTTTGTTCCCGGTTCTAATGGATGAATCCATGTTTCATGCTCCTGACGATGTTAGATAAAAAAATTTACGGTCAATCCCATAACGCACAAGCAATCCTGCACAGAAGGTCATTTGTTGCTCTTTACAGTCTTCCGCTAGGCGGCGAGTAGCCCTGTGGGCACAGACCTTTGAGTATTCCAACTGGTGGATGAGTGTGTCAGCCCTATCAATAAAGACGTTCAGTAGAGCAACGAGGTATCTGATTGTAATCCGTCTATCAGCTCGAATGAGGGTGTTCACCCGTTACAACACTACAAGTGTCAGGGCTGTTTGCCGCCTACCGGCATACCGGAGATCGGACAGGTTAGCGCACCCTCGTTGCAATGATAGACGCCTTGCTCAGCGACTCACCGTGCTTTTGTTCAGTACTTGGTTTCCGTAGACATTCGGCAAGCGGCTGCGGATATATACGATGCACTGGTTTTCCGCAAAAAGAAAGTCAGTAAGAGCTCTTTGCTCTGAACGTACCTCCGTTACAGAAGCCATTTTGAAGGCTACGTATAATGCTGCCACCTTTCGGAATTTCATGAAGCTATAGAGGCTGAAGCGGGAATATTCCACGATATCCCGCAACAAATTCCCCTTTTTGAACTGTAACTGGCCGAGAAAGAAATATGTCTTCCATTACTTATTGAACGTCACTCGTAAAACGAGACAGTGAAGCGCTGCTTCCTCAATCTTTTCTTCGGGGTGATACTAAGTTGCTTTAAAATAGTGAGAAAAACGTAGTTTTCATTGTTTGTAATGAAGTTAATGTATAATTTCTTTTGCATAGATTGTTGATCCCTAGCTGTTAAGTCCTTCCAGTCCCTAAAGTATTACTTTATGTTATTTAAACCAATATAACTTGTATAGGTGCTGCCAAAGGCACTTACCTAATGCGTGAGAGGCACAATGCCAGCTAAAATACATCAGGTCTCTTTAGCGTGCGTACAATGAGTATTGCAAATCAGCGTTGCCTGAAAACGATATTATCAATTTAAAGGTTAAAGTAGTTTAAGTCTGCCATCTACAGAGGACGTTCAAATTCAAATGGCTCTGAGCACTGTGGGACTTAACATCTGAGGTTATCAGTCACCTAGAACTTAGAACTACTTAAACCTAAGTAACCTAAGGACATTTCATACATCCATGCCCGAGGCAGGATTCGAACCTGCGACCGTAGTGGTCGCACGGTTCCAGACTGTAGCGCCTAGAACCACTCGGCCACACCGTCCGGTAACAAAGGACGTGGTGAACAGTCAGCGCATCTGCAAGATTCAGATAGCGCAGCAGGGCTTCGGTGCCATCGTCTGATGCTTCTTGGTATGAAGCATCTGACGACTCAGTATATCGTTTGTCAGTCTAAAAACACATATGTGAAGACGATGCTGCACAGACGCTTCTGCCGACTTTCCAACAGGCAATTATGTCACCCATTCAACGAATAGTCTCATCGGCCAAACTAACTCGCTTCCACAACTAATCCATATCTCCACTACTGCCCCACTTCGTGGTTAGTTTTCTTCGTGCTATAATTGGTGTGGTAAGTGGTTGTGAGATCTGACGGTTCTGATGCAATAAGTTGTTTCGCATTCCACTAACATTTCTTCCAACAATATACAGTTAATGTTCCACTCCAACATTCACCAGAAGTTTTTCTCAAAATATTTCTTTTTCATCCTTTAAGCTTCGCCTCTCAACATCTCTTAAGGGTGTTGCGTATTATGTGCCAGCGTATAATGACTTTTTATAGGCAAAAAAAGCCTTTGTAGCAAACAAGAGTTCCGCACCTACCGATCGTGTGAATTTAAACTTCCAGCTTCGTTAACAAGATGCTGAAGGCTTTTCCCTTGTTCGTAAAATTCGATCAGCTTCCATGCAAACCGGTTGAAAGTAGGCACATGATCATACGGCATTTTTTTATTCGCGGTTTCATTCGGAATACTAACTCTGTTGCCTTCTCTGCCACTCTCCTTAATACATAGGAACAAAATAAAAAAACAATTGATATATAACAATTTTACTAAATTATGGTAAGAACAAGCCATGGTAACGCCAAAGGTAGGTGAAGTAACTACGAGAGTATGAGACATAACAGGAAAAAGCTTAAATCGAACAGCAATCGAATGAAAGCGAAAATACTTGTATAATGCATTTCGCGTTAAATGATACCCCTGGCGCAGAGCGTAGACGGCGTCAATGAGAAGCCTTTAAAGTGGATGGATAGCGGAGTAAATCCACTCCTAATGGCCTCCGTGTCAGCGAGATGTTAAACACCACCCACGCACGGGGACCTTCTACGCCATTCACTTTCTCTGACGGTGCCGGCAGTCCCCGTGACCACTAAGCCGTAATGATATTCTGGAAAAATACCCAAAAATAAATCTTTCGTACATATACTGCATGTTACTAAATTATTTTAGTTATATTTCATACATGTAATATTTTATAAATCAATCGACGTGACATGTAGGGGCTTTTCAATTTTTTCCCGTAACTCACATCCAGTACCTTCTTGTCACAAATATTTATTTGATTTACGTCTTCGAGATACAATATGTCCATGAGGAAGACTTTCTAGCGGCATCATACTTCAATTCTAGAGGAATTTCCGAAAAAGAGATCATATTGCGAGCACTATTATTACCGTACTGTATTTTTTTATTAGTGTCATTATCATTGCTATGAACGAGTGTTTTGATTTATAAATCGAGGATTACGTAGAAAAAGAGGGCGACCAATTTCGTTTATAGTATTCTTCATATTCATCACAGCCGATACATTTAACAATTTACTGCCCTTTCAAACCACCGTAAGCTCTTTTCAGTCACATAGCAATTATCAAGGCGTCCTTCTTAAACAACAGAAAAAAGTATAAAAAGGCATCATACACTAATTATAAAACAACGTATGCACAGATCAGATTCATGGCATCCAAATTGTACAAGAAAAGTCCCAGGCATTTTTCGTCAGAAGCAAGCATTCGCTATCAGTATAACGTCTGTAAATAGCAACACTATAAACGGACTGACAAACATGAAACAAATGAATATATCATACCCTGAGATATAAGGCTGCTCCTGTAAAGTACCATAAATATACAGGGTGTTACAAAAAGGTACGGCCAAACTTTCAGGAAACATTCCTCACACACAAAGAAAGAAAATATGTTATGTGGACATGTGTCCGGAAACGCTTACTTTCCACGTTAGAGCACATTTTGTTACTTCTCTTCAAATCACATTAATCATGGAATGGAAACACACAGCAACAGAACGTACCACGGTGACTTCAAACACTTTGTTACAGGAAATGTTCAAAATGTCCTCCGTTAGCGAGGATACATGCATCCACCCTCCGTCGCATGGATTCCCTGATGCGCTGATGCAGCCCTGGAGAATGGCGTATTGTATCACAGCTATCCACAATACGAGCACGAAGAGTCTCTACATTTGGTACCGGGGTTTCGTAGACAAGAGCTTTCAAATGCCCCCATAAATGAAAGTCAAGAGGGTTGAGGTCAGGAGAGCGTGGAGGCCATGGAATTGGTCCGCCTCTACCAATCCATCGATCATCGAATCTGTTGTTGAGAAGCGTACGAACACTTCGACTGAAATGTGCAGGAGCTCCATCGTGCATGAACCACATGTTGTGTCGTACTTGTAAAGGCACATGTTCTAGCAGCACAGGTAGAGTATCCCGTATGAAATCATGATAACGTGCTCCATTGAGCGTAGGTGGAAGAACATGGGGCCCAATCCAGACATCACCAACAATTGCCTGCCCAAACGTTCACAGAAAATCTGTGTTGATGACGTGATTGCACAATTGCGTGCGGATTCTCGTCAGCCCACACGTGTTGATTGTGAAAATTTACAATTTGATCACGTTGGAATGAAGCATCATCCGTAAAGAGAACATTTGCACTGAAATGAGGATTGACACATTGTTGGATGAACCATTCGCAGAAGTGTACCCGTGGAGGCCAATCAGCTGCTGATAGTGCCTGCACACGCTGTACATGGTACGAAAACAACTGGTTCTCCCGCAGCACTCTCCATACAGTGACGTGGTCAACGTTACCTTGTACAGCAGCAACTCCTCTCACGCTGACATTAGGGTTATCGTCAACTGCACGAAGAATTGCCTCGTCAATTGCAGGTGTCCTCGTCGTTGTAGGTCTTCTCCAGTCGCGAGTCATAGGCTGGAATGTTCCGTGCTCCCAAGACGCCGATCAATTGCTTCGAACGTCTTCCTGTCGGGACACCTTCGTTCTGGAAATCTGTCTCGATACAAACGTACCGCGCCACGGCTATTGCCCCGTGCTAATCCATACATCAAATGGGCATCTGCCAACTCCGCGTTTGTAAACATTGCACTGACTGCCAAACTACGTTCGTGATGAACACTAACCTGTTGATGCTACATACTGATGTGCTTGATGCTAGTACTGTAGAGCAATGAGTCGCATGTCAACACAAGCACCGAAGTCAACATTACCTTCCTTCAATTGGCCAACTGGCGGTGAATCGAGGAAGTACAGTACATACTGACGAAACTAAAATGAGCTCTAACATGGAAATTAAACGAATCCGGACACTTGTCCACATAACATCTTTTCTTTATTTGTGTGTGAGGAATGTTTCCTGAAAGTTTGGCCGTACACCCTGTATACAGGCACTTGTCACACGGCTTTCGGTGCATTCCATATAGTAATAATCATTCAAACGTAGTTGGTTATCTACGATCCTCTATTGTACGTTAGGACTTGCAGACTAACAAAGTCGCACCTGCTCAGAATTAAGTAACAGCTAATATACTTTTACATTGTGGGTACATCGACATTTACCAGACAGGGTATGAAACCAAAGATTTTAATACTGTCGATAGGTATACTACAAGTCAGAGTTGTCAGAGACCTTAGTTGAACGTCGTGCCAGACGTTGTGCAGCTGTTTCGGACTCACAATTCAACCATACCTACATTTTCCTGCCATCATGGTCATTGTGGTTCGCAATATGGATTCAGCCAGAAACAAGTTCAAAATTTTCTCAGGGAACACTCGGCAGAAAAACTATACAATCTTATTTATCTCTTGCAGAGAAAGATCTGCGGGTTCCAATATACAATATGTATGAAACTTTGCGCTTTGAGAGAGTATACGACGCTTCTGCAGTGATTACAAAATCGATTCGAATATACAAAGAACCTGGCAGTATGATTCAGTATGACCACCACTGGCTTAGATGAATGAACTGATTCGGTAGGGGAGGGTTTCATAAAGCCTTTGGTATCTGCTGCTGAGCCAAGTTGCTCCACAATTGTTGTAACTGGTCTTAATATCCTGGGTACTGACAATGAGACGGAGTTGACGTCCAAGCTGGTCCCACACATGTACTATCAGGGACTGATCTAGGGAGTGTGTTGTCCGTTGTTGTAACTCAACGTTACGCATAGAGGTCATCGGTAAACGTAACATGTGTGGACGAGCACTGTCTTGTTGAAAAATGGCACCATTATACTGTCGCACAAGAGGTAACTCATGAGCCGCAGTTCGTGACGTAACGTTGTGTTGCCAGAGTACCCTCAGTTACTACCAGCCGGGACCTGAAGTCATACCCGATGAGTCCCCACATCATGACTCCAGAAGTAACACCGTTGCGTCTCTTCAAAACACTCCTAAGCTCGCGGCCATACTTGACGACGATCGTCGTCCGAGAGAGTGCTGAACTGCCACTCATCGGTTACCACAGAGGGATACCATTCAACAGTACATGCTCGTCGATAACGGCACCACTAGTAATGCAGCCGTTTGTGTTGTGGTGTTAACGATAGGCCACGCATAGGACACAAGTAACCTAGTGTGGCTGCTGCTAATCTCTAGCAAATGGTGCCGGATGACGTAGAACGTTGCAGAAAGTCATTACTTGTTCTCGAATGGCAGGCGCTGGTATGAAGGGGTTACGATGTGCCTGGTGCACAACTCGGAGATCCTCCCTTGTGATGGTCATACGTGGTCATTTGGAACTTCGACGACTGCTCTTACATTCAAATGTAGTCCAATATCTCTGTCACATCCGAATGCCCCAAAAATCCGTATATTACACGATTCGACCAACCGACCAAATGGAGACCCTCAATGAGGCCCCTTTCAAATACCATCAGGTGCTGATAACGCTGTCTCAGAGAAGTGCGCGGCACCTACGTGTCCTTCATAGTGACCACTCAACATCTGAGGTTATTCAAGCCCCTTACACACTGAGCTCACAAAAGTCATGAGGTAGCGATGACGGTAGTATCGTGCACAAAGGGTATAAAAGGGCAATGCTTTGGCGGAGCCGTCATTTGTACCCAGGTGATTCATGCGAAAAGGTTTCCGACGTGATTATGGCCGCACTGCGTGAATTAACATACTTTGAACGCGCAAAGGTAGTTGGAGCTAGACCCTTGGGACATTCCATTTCGGAAATCGTTAGGGAATTCAAAATTCCGAGATCCACAGTGTGACGACGAAACCAAATTTCAGGTATTACCTCTTACCACGGGCAACGCAGTGGCCGGCTTTCACTTAACGACCGAGAGCAGCAGCGTTTGCGTAGAGTTGTCAGTGCTAACATACAAGTAATACTGCATGAAATAACAACAGAAACCAATCTGTGACGTACGACGAACGTATCCATTACAACAGTACCGCGAAATTCGGCGTTAATGGTCTGTGGCATCAGATGACCGACTCGAGTGCCTTTGCTAAATCACCCGAAATAGTCTACAGCGCCTCTCCTGGGTTCGTGACCGTATCGGTTGGACACTAGACGACTAGAAAATCTCGGTCTGGTCAGATTATTCCCGAGTTTAGTTGGTAACAGCTGGTGGTAGGGTTTGAGTGTGGCGCAAACTCAAGTTGCCAACAAACCACTGTGCAGGCTGGAGTTAGCTCAATAATGGTGTGAACTGTGTTTACATGGAATGGACCGGGTCATCTAATCCAACTGAGCCAATTATTGGCTGGAAATGGCTATGATCGGCTACCCGCAAACCATTTGCAGTCATTCATGGGCTCAATGTTTCGAAACAACGATGTATTTTTTATGGATGACAATGCTCCTTGTCACCTGGGCTCGATTGGTTTGAAGAACATTCTGGATAAATCTAGCGAATTATTTGACCACCCAGTTCGCCCGACATGAATCCCATCCAACGTCTATGAGACATAATCGAGAGAGCAATTAGTGCAAAAAATCCTGCTGCGGCAACAAATGGCTCTGAGCACTATGGGACTTAACTTCTGAGGTCATCAGTCCCCTAGAACTTAGAACTACTTAAACCTAACTAACCTAAGGACATCACAAACATCCATGCCCGAGGCAGGATTGGAACCTGCGACCGTAGCGGTCGCGCGGTTCCAGATTGTAGCGCCTACAACCGCTCGGCCACCCCGGCCGGTTGCTGCGGCAACACTTTGGCAATTATGGACAGCTGTAGAGGCAGCATGGTTCAATATTTCGGCACGAGACTTCCGGTTATTTATTGCGTTCTTGCCATGTCGAGTTGCTGCATTACGCCGGGCAAAAGAAGATTCGACACGATCGATATTAGGATGTATCCCATGACTTGTCACATCATTGTACACCCAACCAGGCCTGGTAATAAGACTAAACACGTACAGAATTAATGCATTGTCGTGGCCGTTCTACGTGTCACAGAGAATTGAATCGAATCATTTAAATACATGCCAGTAGGGGGTATGAGGAAGAAGATACACTGACATCCGACAATGTCTTCTACGTGCTACACCTTTTTTTGAAGAGGAGTTCACCGCAGTTGATTATAAATTTCGAACTAAAGTTTTACTTATTTGTACATACTATTGAAATATTTGTTTTGTAGTTTAAAAAATTAATATCGTCAATTTTCAAATTGTTTCATTAGATTTCTGTTCATTATGTATTGGCTCACTCCATGAGAGATTACCTGTATCTGACATCGTAATCTGGAACCTGTGAAATAGGTAATTTCGAATAAATAACGACCAGAAAAGAAGACAATACGTAAGTACACACTGCCATTAGCACGTAGTCCTTATTTGGCGCTAAAGAAGAAAAACCAGCATTTAAAGAGTCAATGGAACGATGCGTCAACGTATGATGTAATTTCTAAGTAAACCACCACACCATTTTGAGATTACACGAAAATACGCAGAAACTATGCGGAATACGGCAATGAATATTATGCCGCCGACATGGCTCTCCTTTCTATTTCATTAACTTGCGCACAGTAGCTTCACCCCACATCAGAGGTTCCAGCAACCGTGACAAGCAATGAAACAGAGCCATTATACACTGCGGTTAATGATGTCCCCGGTTTGTGTAAGTGCATGAGCAACGAACACACAAAACGTTAACGAGGCAAACCTATTTGCTATTAAATGATTACGGAGCGGTTGGCATCAAACCAGTGACAGTAAAGATGTTTCATGCTGTCCTGACAGTGCCATTTAATATCATATTTGATATGTTACAAGATTCGTTCTGTTGATATTTCAACACAAATCCAAAGAAGAATTTGAAATCGGTTTATTCATCATTTGTGGACATTCCATTAATGTCTGGAAAACAAAGTTCAATTTCTCTGTGTTATTCTATACTGAAGCGCCAAAGAAACTGCAATAGACATACGTATTCAAATACAGAGATATGTGAACAGGTAGAATACGGCGCTGCGGTCGGCAACGCCTATGTAAGACAACAAGTGTCTGGCGCAGTTTTAGATCGGTTACTGCTGCAACAATGACAGGTTATCACGATTTAAGTGAGTCTGAACGTTATAGTCGGCTCACGAGGGATCGGACACAGCATCTCCGAGGTAGCGATGAAGTGGGGATATTCCCGTAAGAACATTTCACGCGTGTACCATGAATACCAGGATTCCGGTAAAACATAAAACCTCCGAAATCGCTGCGGCCGGAAGTATCCTGCAAGAACGGTACAAAGACGACTGAAGAGAATCGTTCAAAGTGACAGAAGTGCAACCCTTCCCCAAATTGCTGCAGATTTGAATGCTGGGCCATAATAAGTGTCAGCGTGCGAACCATTCAACGAAACATATCAATATGGGCTTTCGGAGCCGAAGTTAGTCGTATACCTTTACTGACTGCACGACACAAGGCTTTATGCTTCGCCTTGGCCTATCAACACCGACATTGGACTGTTGATGACTAGAAACATGTTGCCTGGTCCGACGAGTCTCACTTCAAATTGTATCGAGAGTATTGACGCGTACGGGTGTGGAGACAACCTCACGAATCCATGGATCCTGCATATCAGCAGGGGACTGTTCAAGTTAGTGGACGCTCTGTAATGGTGTGGGACGTGTACAGTTGGAGTGATATTGGACACCCGATACGTCTAGATACGACTCGTACGTAAGCATCCTGTCTGATCACCTGCATCCATTCACGCCCATTGTGCATTACGGAGGACTTGGCCAATTGCAGCAAGACAACTCGACACCTTACACGTCCAGAACTGCTACAGAGTGGCTCCGGGAACACTCTTCTGTGTTTAAACACTTCTACTGGCTACCAAACTCCCCAGACATGAACATTATTGAGAAAATCTGAGATGCCTTCCAATGCGCTGCTCAGAAGCTATCATCACGTCCCCGTACTCTTACACATTTATGGACAGCCCTGCAGGATTCATGATATCAATTCCCTCCAGCACTACTTCAGACATGAGTCGAGTCCATGCGCGTCGTGTTGCGGCACTTCTGCGTGCTCGCGGGGGCCTTCCACGATATTAGACAGCTGTACCAGTTTCTTTGGATCTTCTGTGTACATCTACACGTATACTTCTCTTGACAGTATATAATTGGTGGACGGGGTACTTCGTACCACCAATAGTAGGAAAAATCTATCCTATACCAGTCGTGTATGTAGCGAGGGAAAAATAACCCTTTTGTGCCCCAGTCTCTCTTATCGTGGTTCCTACGCGAGGTGGTGGCAGAACTGTCACACAGTCTTCTTCCAGTAGTGGTTCACTAAATTTACCGAACAGTTCTTGGCAAGAATGGTGTCGCCTCTCTTCCTTAGATTCCCACTGAAATTCCCCGAGCATCTCCATTACTCTTTCATATGGACTATACCGATATGTTAGGATTCTAGCAGCGCGCCTCTTCAGGTGGCTACATGTCTCCAGTTATTTCACGGGTGGACAAAAATGTGGAAATACCACAAACACAACATATTACCATACCCAATACGGTGTAGGAAAACCGATGGCATTCGGTTCAGTTCTAGCTGACAAACAAAGATCCTGTATAGTTTTCAAGGGAATCTGATACTATTCTCCCATCAAAATAGTGGAAGTTGTGATAACGATAATGGTGGTGGGCAGTCATCACGCACCCTTCTCTCCAAAGCTTGCCACAAAAGGCCAGTAGTAAAGAGATCTGGTGACAGTGGCGGCCGGAGGAGAGGCGACAATTCATTCTCGTGCTCACGAAACAAGGTCTGGACGATGTTAGCTGTCTGAACAGGGACCCTGACGTTTGGGAACACAGTATCAGAGAACAAACATTGTACCACTGGATGGACGTGTGTGGAACAATGTGAAACAATACTCACCCGACAGCATGACATTTTTTTATTGCTCCGTAGTCCACGTTTTATGACTTCGGTGTCGCGTTTCCTTGTTACGATCATTTGCATCACTGATGAGTGGTTTTGGAATTCTATCTAGCCTGCTTATGCAGGTCCCTTCGTATTGTTTTTGTGGGACAGGGCTCGCGAGTGTGACATTCCGCTCTGCAGTGACTTTTTCAGCTGTTGTCTTCCTATTTTTCCTCAAAATGCTGTTCAACGAGTATCAGTCACGATTACTCATCACACACTTTCGTCCACGCTATGACTTTGTGGATGATGTTTTTCCACTTCTCCTGCGCGCGGTATAAATGTTCGATGCGGTGCCTCTTGCAACAACAAACACTTCTGGTACCTTGGTTACGGAAGCGCCCATCAGAAGACTACCAGAAATCGTCCCACGTTCGAATTCGCTTGTCTCTGATGTAATGCACTCACAACTACGCAGAGTACTGTCCTGACTATGAGTGACATTTGCAACGTTTTGAGGACATTGCAAAGAGTCCGTTCAGGGTCAAATACGACAGCGCACTTACGTTCAAGCATGAATTTCTCGCCGTGTTTCCATATTTTTGTCCTACCCCTGTTTTTGATAAAGTCTCCAAACACTCGAGCACTAATTCAGAACAGCTCATACTTGCGTCTCGTATGTGATTCGCAGGTGGACTGCACTTTCCCAGAAACCCTCCAACAAATATCAGCCTTTATTTGTCTCCATGAATAATGATTTGGTTACTTGTTTTTCCATTTCATATGAGTTATTACTGTTCTTAAATATTTAAACGATATGACGATGTTTACTACTAATCTTGCACTGGTCCACGATCATTATACCAAATGGAAAATTTGTCCAAGTCATAACTTAAAATGAGTTTCTGTGTGTGTTTTAAGACGTTTTGCAACTGTACTTTATCTCACAAGACGCGGTATACTCGTAAACATTTCCACCTGCAGTCCGCATGTACCAATGTTTTGGGCCTATACGCGTTGCGCACGTTTTGAACTCGCGGTGAACCAAGGAACAGCATTATTGTTGTCAATATAAAGGCAGTGTAGACAGATAGCCAGTTACCCTGTATGAATTTACTTCTAACATACAATATTGCTTTCTTGAGATCGTTTGGTTAAAAATGTGAACGTGATGAAGGCATAAATCTTATTTTTCGCTTATATTTAAAGCTGTAGATGGCAACTATGAAGATACTGTCGCTGACTGGAGACGTAGTCGGAGACACATTTTCCTCCTCCACGTCTAGGGCAAGCATAACGATGAAAAGACAATCATAGAATTACAAAGAAAGACCGTGGGTGTATATGTACTACTGTTTCAACGGAGGAAAACTTATCGCATCCTCGATGGCGAATGGTTGAAGGTATCCAGACAATGAGTAGGGGAATATTGCCACAACCGAGGATTGGTCTTTACATTACACATGAGATCTATTTGCTCAAGGTATATTTTCCTACCACTCAAAAATATGAGAGATGCTGAGGCCGGTTAAGGACAATATTGGCCATATAATCTCTGGAATTTATAACAGTGCTTGTGAAGCAATTATATCGGTTAGTCAACTCCACAGTGTCCGAATGTTGTCCAGAATACCAACGGAACATTAAAAAAATTTAAAATCTTAATCTGATACAATGAACTGTTGCTAAGCACGAAGTGAAGAATGTCACACATCTTGACGAACGCATGTATCTACTGGTACCCTATCATCAAGAGGCTGTAGAGATTAGAATGTGCGAGAACTACTATTTTAAACAAGCTAGTGCCACTACATTCAGTGAGTAAGGATTCTTAACGTCGATACCCTGATGAGCCGAAACATTATGACCACCTACTTAAAAGCCTGTTGGTTCACCTCTGTAACGCAGTTCAGTTGTGATTCTGCGTGCCATAGATTCGACAAGTAACGATAGGTTTTCAGAGCTTTGAGGGCGCGGAGCTGGTGCCCAGTAGCGTACCAGTTGAGTTTCATCGTATTCATAGAAGCCGAATTTGATGGTCAAGACATCAACATGAGTTAGCTATCAAGCTCCTCAAACCATTGCAGCACGATTCTGGCATTGTGACAGGGACAGTTATCCTGCTGGGAGATGCTACCGCTGCTGGGGAAGACATCAAGCATAACGGGTTACAAGTGGTCCCTAATAAAGTTCACGAAGTCCACAGCTATCATCTTGCCTTCGAGTACTACCGCAGGTCCCATGGGAGCCCAGGTGAGTGACCCCCATAACATAATACTGCTCCCACCGACCTGCGTCCGCGGCGTGCTACATGTTTCGATCAGCCTTTCACCTAGATGACGACGTATCTGCACACTACCATCGACCTGGTTTAACAATAAACGGGACTCATCTGATCAGGCCATACGGTTCCACTAATCCACTGTCGAATCTCGATGATCCCGTGTACACTGTAATCATAATTGACGATGTTGTCGGCTCAGCAAGGAAACACGAAGGGGTCCTCTGTTGTGGAACACCATGTTCAACACCGTGCGCTGAACGGTGTGCTCCAAAACACTTATGCCTCTGCCAGCACTGTACTCTGTCGTCAGATCTGCCACAGATCGCCGCCTGCGCTCCTTCAGAGAGCGAGTAAGCCTAGGATCGCTATGTTCTATGACGAGGTATGGACATCCAATTTCTTGTCGCCCACACCTGGTTTCAACATTCTTCAACTACTTTCCTTAGATATTCACGGCAGTAGCACGAGAACAACCTACCAGCTTCGCCGTTAACGGGATACGTGCTCCAAGGTACATGGACACGACAATCTGGCTTTGTCAAAGTCTCTTAAATTGTCGGATTTCCTCATTTGCGCCACTTATCGTCGCTTGAATCATTCGCTATTCGTCTCTGCTCCGCTCGTATACTTCTCTTTCCGCGTCCCGTGTTGTCAGCGCCGCCAGGCATCATACAATCTCACGGTGGGCTGTGGTCATCTTTTGGCACATCGGTATATACAGCACGGAAATACATAACGTTGTTTATCTTCTAACGAGAGCGTTGGCACCACTCATCGCAGTCTTCTCGCGATCTTTGGCAACTCGATTTTACCAATCTTGTCTTTGCGCTACCTGCGGCAGTGATGAATAGGCAGCCGTAGTGTTTTACTAGTTTCATCACTCACAAACAACAAAAGGTATGCATCACCCGCCATTCAAAAACTCTAAGACGTTCTGTACAAGTTGAAGCAAGAATTAAATCGTAATGCATCTCCCAATTTATTGACAACCAAAACCTGGCGAATTACTCCTGCAATAATCTAAGAGAAACAAAAAGGATTTCTCTTTTCGTAAGCCCATTGTATAGCAGCATTATTCAATACAGGGTAACATGCCCCCTTGCATGAATGCAGGCATACACGCTACGTTAAATGGTGCCTCCGAGTTCATTTAACCGCTGGTGGTCTAATTTATCCCATTCTTCAATGGCACTCTTGGGTAGCTCCCTTAGATTCCAAGGTGGCTCAGGACGTGCTTCCAAAGCTCTTTTATATCGTGTCCAAGCACGTTCCATGGGATTCATATTGAGGAAACATGCAGGCTAATTCAGACAAGCAATACGGGTTCGATTGAAGAAATCGTTGACGACACTTGTGCAGTGGACTCGAGAGTTGTCATCCACGAAGTTAAATTATTCTCCGAAATACTGATGAAACAGTTCATCGACAGGTTGGATGACATTATCCCTGTATTGTGGAGAGTTTAATATTTCGTGGATTCACATCAGTGGCTTCGGACGCCCCCACATCTACTTTGCTATATTCGGTAGAGTGGATGTCTCTGGCACACAGCAGTCCAAGTTACCTTCGTATACGTTGACGACAGTCATCTGGAATCTTACATCTACGGTGCTCATCTCCAAAGAGAGGTATACGCCAAGATTCCACGGTCAATTTTTGGTGCTTTTGTACCCATTTGTATGCTCAACAGGGTGTCTGAGATTATGGACGGGCCCTCCATGGCCGCATACAATATAGAGAGGCGTTGTGTGCGTTATTTCGCGAATTTTGTGTGGGAACGTAGATCCCAATAGCCTTCACAATAATTGTTTATCGTGATGACAGTCTAAAGTCGCAAATACAGGTCGTCAATCGCCATTGTTGACCTTAGGAGACCATTGCAGGTTTAGGTAACATCACTATGACCCTGAGACAAAGGACCATTGCAACTAGCGGATACGTCGGAAATCAGCAGCGCTGAAAAAGTCGAAGAACCAATCATCATTGGGCAGAATAATGATAAAGTTTTCTTGGGACTGCCATGGTGTGGGGCCAACAGACTATTTTCGTAAGGGTGAAAGCGTCACAGGTTCTTACTAGCGAAATATGACGCAGTTACAGTTTCCAGACGAAGCGTCGCGGGAAATTGTACAAGGGAGGGGAGGGGGTGGGTTGGTTTTACTTCAGCTCACTCTGCACAGGACACAATCACACATTTTGCTTCTCTGTGCTGGCAAATTTAATCTTCTCCCGGTATTCTCTCCCCTGACATGGCTCCCAGTGACTTCTTGCTTACATTGAGATGAAGAAACCTTCGTGTGGCATAGGTGATTTCCGAGGTGGAAAGTTTTATGAACAGCCAGAATGCAGACTTCTATAATGATTGTCTCCACCAAGTCATCCATCGTTGTGGAAATCTCACACTCATGGGTGAATATGTAGAGAAATCCTAGCAGCCTCCATAAATCGCATGGTTGCAACTTGACTGTTTGAAAGTGATAAGGTTTTAACTATGACTACCCCTCGTAGAGTGACTGCAGTTTCCTATGTTTCCCAGTATCCAACCAATGAACCTAGTTTCGTGCTTTACCTACGACTGAGCTTATGTTTTCATTCTATTTCATATTCCCACAAATGTTTGTATCTATTATTTTGTAAGCACTGTATGTCACAAGCAACCGGCCAGCAACTGGCATGTGCTGAAGAACTGTAGTACAAAGCTCTGCGTACAAACATACAACATTTTTTGGTTGGAAGAATCTATTTGCTTTTCATTCACATAGTATAACTAATGTGAGGCCAAGTACATTGAACCAAAATTATGTTAACATGGATGTTGCTTTCGCACATATACATAAACAGTAAAGTCAGATTATTGTGGCTTTTATGATTATATGCATATACTGTTACTAAATCTGATATTTAACTACATTATCTACTGCAAACATGAGTGTGCTGAAACGGTATGGGAATCGTATTATACACCGCCGGAAGAAAATAATGAAGCACACTCAAGGAGAAAATGATTTTATTGACAAGTGAGGTGACAGACAATTCATCGTTGCAGGAATACACGCTGATGAGCCAAAACATTATGACCGCTGCCCGCAATGACGCTGAAAGCTTACTGGTGGAGTTGTGGGCTCGTGAGGCAGTGAGCAAAGAATATAAGCTAAAGACAGACGAACGGGCAGTCATTGTAGCGAAGTAGCAGATGCGAAAATCCACTGGTGTAAGCTGTTTTGACAAAGGGAACATTCTCGTTGCGCTGCGGCTGTAAACGAGGATCTTTGAAGCGGCGAAGCTGTAAGCCTGTTGGCGTACTACTGTCTTGAGCACCTATGGAAAGTGGCTGAAGGATGGCGAAATAACGAGTAGGCCGTAAGGTATTGGACGGCCACGTCTCATCACAAAACGTAGAAGTTGGAGGATCCGCCACAGTGTAATCCAAGATAGACAGCGATCTGTGGCGGATCTGACGACAGAGTGCAATGCTGGTTCAGGCACATGTGTTTCGGAGCACACCGTTCAAATACCATTGTTGAACATGGATATCCTCATCACACGACTCCTACTTGTTCCTGTGTTGACCGAACAACATCATCAGTTATGACTGTGGTGTGCACAGAATCACTGAGTTTTCACAGTGGGCCGATAGAAACGTGTCGCCTGTCGAATAAATCGCATTTCTTGTTACACCTGGCCGATGCTTACACGCCGTTATCCAGGCAAATGGCTGCACGAAACATTCACAGCGTCACAGATGAAGGTCAGTGAGGGTAGAATAATGATATGGGGTTCACTGATGGGCTTCCATACGACCTGTCGTGGTAATCGAAGACATCGTGACAGCAATGAACTACATGAATATTATTGCGGACCACCTATATCGCTTCATGCTTGAAATCTCCCTCTATCAAGATGGTATCTTCCAGCAGGATAACTGTCCGCGTTGGAGGATATGAATCGTATTACAGTGATTTGAGGCATTATAGTGAACTCACTTTGATGTCTTGGCCGGTAAATGTGCCCGACCTGTACCTACTGGCCGGCCTGAGTGGCCGAGCGGTTCTAGGCGCTTCAGTCTGGAACCGCGCGACCACTACGGTCGCAGGTTCGAATCCTGCCTCGGGCATGGATGTATGTGATGTCCTTAGGTTAGTTATGTTTAAGTAGTGCTAAGTTCTAGGGGACTGATGACCTCAGATATTAAGTCCCATAGTGCTCCGAACCGTTTGAACCATTTTGTACCTACTAGAACAAATACTTGGCGTCAGCTACGTGCCCTTAAATCACCATCCCATAATTTGCTGCAATTTATTGACCTGTAAGTAGACATCTGGTACCATATACTTCTGAATACAGCAAGAACTTTTATAATCCATGCCAAGCAGAATCTCTTTTGTACTGCGTCTGAAAAATGGAAAACACGCTATTAAACAGATGGTCATAATGTTTTGGCTCATAGGTGTATGTCAACTATTTCCTACCAAATGAAACACACACGTCGCAGTAAGGAGTGACCAAACTGTAGAATCAATACACAGTGTACCTCCCTTTGATTCAGTAATGTTTCTTGCAAGCGCTGGAGAACGAGTAAGTTTCAGATCCAACATGTCTCTTACGTGTCTAACTGGTGAGATATCTGGTGATCTTGCTGTCAGGGCAGCTGTTGTACACTACAAAGAGCATGTTACCTCTCAGTAGCCGTAAGTGGACATGCATTATCCTTCTAAAAAAAGGGTATCATCTTCCTGTCGAAGAAATGGCAGTAACACGAGGATAACAACCTGTGCAGTGTAGCGAGGACTGGTTACTTTACTCTGCATAAACACGAAATGTGACCATGAGTTGTAACTGATGGCCCCCACAACACCATGAAGCTTGGGCCGCGACCTGCCTGTCGTGGGCGAACACATATGTGGAATAGGCATCTCACCAGCTCTATGCCATCCATGTGTACGTCCATCACGCTCATACCGAAAGAGACTTCATCACTGAAGACAACAGAACGCCATTCTACTCTTCAGTCAACACTCTGACGACACCAGATTAGCTGTGCTTTGCGCTGTCGTGGCATCAGAGGTGACACGGCCAGAGGCAAATTTGGTATTAATACCGTTGCAGGTAGACAGTTTCCAATGGCCCCTGATGACACAGCAAGCGCAACATGTGCCCGGATTTCGTCTTGGATGATGTTCGGTCGGCCACCACTGCTCACAATACGTCGATGAAGTGCATCTGCACTGCATGGACGCGCAGAACTATATCTACATATGGGGCAATGTTCCGCAGAGTGCTGTTGCAAGCATCAACACACCACCGATATATTGTGCCCAACATGTGCAGCAATCGGTCTATACATATATCCAGCTTCCTGCAGACCCAGTATGCAGCACCGTCCAAATAATCAAAGTTGTTCAGCAGGAGTACGTACTCACTGATGGGGTACGGTTATACCGTACAATGAATGTAGCAAACAATGTTCACCTCTAACTAGCATAGTTACTGCCTGCAGAGTCAGAACAGAGGGTGCAAAAACAGGCCTCCTGAGAGCTGACTGATCGCCAATCACCGCGACAAATGTATCGCTAACAATACAACCTCTCACTATGCACATATATTAAAACACTCTGGTGCCTGTGAACATAGTCCTTGAGGGTGTTGCATTTTTTCCGGCAGTGTATCTTCGGATGAAGCGTTATTCCGCCAATTTCAAATTGTCAGTTTATTCGTTGTGCAGAGCTACAAAACAGAGTGTTATAGCTATTCCGCCGTGGGTTTAAACTTGTGTTTCGTAAAACATAAAGAGCTCCTGAGTTTATTTAGGAGCGGGTGACGTATTTACACTAACAAGACCTATAGATTTTCTGGAACATTTGATTGCTCTTTCTTCGATCGCTCGTAAACTCTCTGCACATCCGGCAGTTGTAATTTGGCGCTGCTTCTCGGCGAAGAGAGTTCTGTCATATTCCACGGACGTATTACCCCAGCTCTGATGGAAGCTTCAGGATAGGCTGCAGACTGATTGTGCTTTCCGCGCTGCTGGAATCTCTAACTACGAAGAAGCGTATCTGCGCAGGTTCTTCAAAGTCCTGCAAACTCAGACAGAAGTTTTGTAATTTAGCTAACAACGATGGCACAGTTCGCTAAATTGGGAATTTACAAAATATTTAATACGTTTATGCAGACGAAGCAGTATAAAATTTCCCTTCTCTGCAGTTTTCTATAAAAGACAGTAACGAACACAACCATTCTGCAGAGCAATCTGCAAAATAATTTTATTTCTACATTTGTACACCGAAAGTTATCTCAGGATCTGTGGCAAAGAGTATTTCAGATAGTGCCGACATTTCCTTGGTCTCCTATTCCATTTGCGAATGTTGTCTGGAAAGAAACCACATGAGCTCAAATACCTGACTATCACGTAGTCGTCATTTTCCGAGACGTATATGTGAAGATGTAATATATTGCTTGAGTTTCCTTAGTGTGTTGGCTCTCAGTGAACTACTCGGTAATGCACAAGGCCTCCCTTGTAGAGTCTGTTTCTGGAGTTCGGGAAGAATCATCGAAAAGTTCTTGCTGTTACTGAACGGACATGGGATGAAACGTGCCCAATTTTCTGTATGTATTCCCTATCTCCTCTTTTAATCCTACATGTTATGTCTTCCACGAGAGTAAAACTCAAGAATCGCTCTAACGAGTGCTTTACAAGCGACTTCTTTCGTGTATTAATTACGTTGCATTACACCTTTCCCCCGTTCTAGCTTTACTGTATAAACTACCCCAAAATGGTTTTGCACCAACCTCGTGACTAGTTTGTGTTTTTTGACCGAAAACCTCTTTCCCAGTACTCGTTTGACCACAGGAATACAGGTAAAAGCAAATATCGATTCTCAGGGCAGTTCAGAAGGGTGCACTCCGTCTCCATAACGTAAACGCTCCTAAGCGACTTGTTAAGTTTATCGAGATGTCTCTATAGGTAATCAGAGGGTTAGACCCTGCGCACTGCCACTCTAGTACAAGAAGATTGTTAGCAAGGGAAGCTGCGCGCCAAGATGGTGTTTTCAGACATCACACTGTTATATTGAGACACAAAACTCTGAAAAGTACCTGCTGATGTGGTACGTACAAAGTATGGCCGGAAGGTACGTTGAGGAGAATGTAACACTACCAAGCGAAGTCTTTTCATTGGAAACTGGGAGGGCTGTGTCGAGCCAGACAGTACGAAATCAATTCCGCACGATCAATTTTGCTCTTAGGCAACTATTAGGAACAACAACAGAAAACTCCCAACACTGTGATGGAAGTCAAAACTGATCAAGCGAAAATTTGGAATGGAACCCGGATCAGTGGCGTTTGTTTATCTTCACCAACGAGCAAAGAATTTGCCCGACACCTGGTGACTGTCGTAGGAGAGTGTGTAGGTGGCTAAGTACCAATACAGATCTCAGGGATACATGGAAAGCAGGGAAGTGGAATTAGGTCAGTCACATTTTAGGTCGGTATTTTGTACCGATCTCGGACTTTTCTCACCTCTGTAGCAGGTACATCGGGAATTATGATGTCTCGAACAGGATCCTCCAAACTACTGCCCGCCGATACCGTTAAAATTCTGAAAATTGGCTACATTTTCTAGACGGTACTGTACTGCACCCACCTCGTGAGCATTATTACACCTGCTAAAGTGAAATAAACATTCTTTATTAAACAGTCAGCATGGATACATAATTGTCAATAGAGCGTCGAAACTACTATTCTGCGCCAGACCGCCGGAAATCTGTAGACACACACCAAGAGAAGAATGTAGATAGTCTGTGATCACCGAATTCCACCAGCATCCATCTCTTCGCAGTCCAAAGAGCTGTCCAAGCGAGGTCCAGTACGCAGCTGAGTCACGTACGCACATTGTCAGCGAGGTGGATATTGTGACAGAGCACGATATCAACTGAGTTCACGTTGGGAAGGCGGATGGCTTTATTTTATGCATGATGTAGAAGTCCAGGCCAATGTTGTTGCTCTTTGGCATCACTTTTCAGCCATAGTCTTTCGCAGCATATATCACAGATTACAGACCTTGCTGTCTCAGGACGCAGATGGAGCTTTTTAAAGGGCCTATAGGGTTTGAAGATTTTCTGTCAGTAGAGGGATCGCCATACCTGCAGAGAGAAAGTGTGGGTGGTCAGCTAGGTGTTCGATGTCCATATCGACGTCGGCTATTATCTGTGGTTGCGTTGTGCCCTCTGTTTGGAACATCTTCTTCGTCATGGTGCTGGAGCCGGCTGGTGCTGGTGTTCCAGTCTCCAGGTCCCCGATCGGAGTCTTTGGTACTGAATGTGGGAAGGGGCGCGACTCCGTGAGGGATCTGCTGCGATTTCACTGGACCTGTGGTTGTTGGCCTGTCTCTGTCTGGCATCTAAATTTGTAGCGAACTGGCTCTGGAGCTGCTGGTGATTTGCTCAATGCAGATTCCGCTCAACGTGAGAGCATCTGGCCTGCATCGCATACCTGTATGGCGCCATAGACTTCCACAATGAACATGTGTCGTCCCTGGCTGGTTCTGATAACGAGTGGTAGCCACCCTGGAACTTCCCTGAAGGTATGAACCCACACCTCAGTGCCCAAAGAGTAGCAGAGGAGATGGTTAGGCTGATGTGGGTCTTGTAGGACGCAGGAGTCCGAGAATGAACTGTGTCAGCAGTTGTGGAGCATCTCCGCCAGAGTGCGTTGCTGGATTGGTGCGGTCCTGTAGGAGGCCAGGTACTGGATGAAGCCTTGGCTTTAGGTGCAACTGATATCATTTTTCACGTCTTCTCGTTAAATATGCGGACGGAACACTTGGATTCTTAACTGGAGGGTAGGTAGAAAGCCACCGAGCGCCCTCGTTTACAGCGAGCGTGCTCGCTATTTCCTTCCGTGGTGCGGCTTGGTAACTGTAAGGAAGAGTACAGTAAAAATGTCTTTGCCACGGAAAACAAATTTGGAGTCTAGCTTTGAGAGAAATAGTACATCCATTTCCTTCCTCCTTTTGGAACGGCGTGGTAAATGAAATTAAAGTGATTGATAAGAAATTTTCCAGTTTTAAAATGGATAACATTACAAGAAGCGGATTTTTGAAGTGTATTAATGCTCACGTTTGTGAAACAATAGTACAGTAACGAACGGTGCCGGCAATTTTAAACACGAGGAGGGTTCAGTAAGTGCTGTTGCAATTGCTTATGCTGGTTTAAGTTTACTATCGTCGAAGTTTCACTTGATAAAATACAAGGTAGTCTGAAGAATTACGCTGCTATCTGTGATGTTAGGGAGGATATATGGTCAGATAAATGTATGTACGGTAAACTAAATAGTCCAGGGTATCCAGAGCGAAATTTCAGAAGTATATCTAGTCCTAACTATTTATTTATGGCCACAGAACGTATGTAACATACAGTGGAGGCCCAGGTAACCACGGTGTCTGCATGTACAGAACGCGGTGACGGAGTGCGGCACTGTTTTCTGGTGGAATGGCCGAGAGCGTCAGAAAGACAGCGTCGGATTTGAATATATTTGTTGCTAGGATTTATACAGTGCAAAATAGGGCCTCCATGGTGTGACAGGTGGCAGCAGAGGAGCGCACTTGGCTAGGAGATGCCGAGTAGCCCGACTCAGTAGGCGACATCGTAACTTGGCGTGGTCAAGGATTCACTCGGAGGCAGTGGCGTCTTGCAGGATATCGATCCGGATGTCTGCAGGCGTTGCCTGTCCAGCTGGGACGCTAACAGCTTGATGACCCGTTCGACCAAGGCGCTCTCGATGTCATCCAGTACCCATGAGAAATATGCGCTGGTCTCCCAACAAGAGACAGCCAAGACACCGCTAGCTGCTCACTAGTGTACCAGGGGCAGCACCTTCGATTAACCCTCAATGGTTTCTGGTCGAAGGCGCTCAAGTCTTCACATCAGTAGTAAAAAGGAGGGCAGCAATGGCAATCCACAGCAATGGAGTGCATCAGGCTGGCTGACTGGAGTTTTGTAGCTGAATTTATGGGACGTGCAGTAGGCGGCCCATCACAGAACAATTTCGGTGCTGATTCACTATAACTTCCAAGACTGAGTACCGACTGATCCCATGCTTCAAAAGTCCGGATAACTGTACTGGTTAGCTCGTGCCTATGACATTACGAGCTGTGGCAAAGAGGATATTTGGCCTCGTTTTCTAGGCTTGTCAGCGCTCTGTACCAAGCCACAGTGTCCAAACTGTTTGCTTCACATCTTCAGCTTGGCGTCTTGATATTGTGGTGAAACTCTTCCCTGTGTGTAACGTTATCTTACTTATCTTTCGGTGCTATCGGAATGACGTTATAGTGTGGTCATTCTGCTGCAGTCGCATTCTGTTCTCTCGCTCGATTTTGTGTGGCAATACTACCGTGTTGCGCCTCGCTATTCGCAGTACATGCTTTCTTTCCTAGTATAAATTCTGACAGAGTCATTGCGTCGAAGCCTGTCTTAGCCCGGCTCTGTGGTTTCCGGGAAAACAGAATTCCAGTCTGTGGTGCAACTGTACGAAAATCAGCCCTGTACTTGTTCAAGATGCAACTCAACGGAGCATTTAAGTATTTTTTATAATCGCATAAGGCTTGTACAACTTCCTAGTGGTACGGAATACCAGCAGATAAATACGTACAGAACCATTTTGTCAAGTGGGAATCAAATCACAGCACTGCAGTCCAATCAGGAGAAGAAAGTGGAGCAAATAGAAGAAATGAATAATGCAGTGAAGCTGAATGAAGTGGAAATAGAGAGAAACTCTATTTAAAACTAATAAAAGTAATATCGAACAACAGTGCCAAAGAAATTCGAATGAGCAGACAAGAACTAGAAACAAAGCGAGTAAAATACAACAAACTAAAGGAACACGTGTTGTAGAGGGGATTCAGAACAACAGTATTTGGTAGTAAACCCGTGTCCGGAAATGTGCCATTTGGAAGATAAACAACTTTGAAAGAACGTCAGAAGATACGTGGCACGTGCATCAACCAACTGGTACCTGCGTGAACTGTTACATTTGATCTATGTGGCGACCATGAGTTTCATTGCACGGAGTGTACCTGCGAACAATGTTGACATACACAAGCTCAAAAAGTCTCTGAGTTCCTTGATTGATCTGTGCTGTAACCATTACTGGGCAAGGAGATTGTCCCCGTGACACCCGTATAGAGAAACAAAGTCCCCGAATATTTGATGAATGTGCTGAAGGACGTTGCATGAAAAGTGAGCTGGCACGCCATCGTGCAGGAACTATATCGTCCGACGGATATGCAATGGCACATCCTCCAAATGCTGCACCAGCACGTCTTGCATGCAGACCAAATAGCTGTAACTCGTTAGGCACGGCGGTAGAATACACAGGCCTATCAGACGACCATAGACAATACCTGCCCACACATTAATAACGAAACGATGATGAAATTGATGGGGAAGTGTGGCATCAAAGTTTTCTTCATACCAAATGTTGCTGTTGCGACGAATGAGGAGACCTTCATTTGTGAAATGCACTTCATGTGTGAAAAGAATGATCCGATGAAAGTCTGGAACGTCGACACGACGCTGTGGAAACCTTGCGCAGTAATAGGCATGTAGCAAAACATCTGGATGGCACTTGGTGCGTGAGAACGTACTTACTTCATCTCCCCAATGCATCCCACACGTGACCGATGGAACTTAAGTGGCGGGAAAGGGCAGGCCAGTCCCAGAGTCCAGGACCTCCTCCACCTACGGCGTTCGATGTGGTTGCACATTGTCATTCGCGTTCAGAGATTTAGAGGTCAGCACGCCCCTGCAACGCCATAACATGTAGACCACCAAAACGATCATGTTCAGCAAGCCTGGACGTACTCTCATATGGCATGAGGTGGGAGCACGTAATGCACCCAGGAACCTTGTCTAACATGTTCATTTTGGTGCTCCAAGTATTACGGTATTGTGAATCATAATGTCGCATGTGCATACCGACCTTAGAATGTTTGAACACGTTACACCCACCGGTCAACACTATTGTGACACAGTAGTCTTTTCCCATACGCGTCTTTTCAGGGGTGCATTCGACCCTGACTTCATTTTAATGGATGACAATGCGCTACGGCATGGAACAGCGTAGGTGGAGGAACTCTTTAATGAGAGGATATTTGGCGAATGGACTTGCCTGTCCGTTCCGGCGACCTAAATCCCACGAGAACGTGTGCGATACGTTTGGGATACATACTGTAGCACGTCCACGAGACCTACGACCATGCGACCGTAGTCATCCTCGCTGTATGAGGAGTGGAACGGACTACAACAAAAACTCCTTACCAGCCATGTGGCGAGCACTGACACGTTGCAGAACATGTCTGGCCTTCTGTGGTGATCACACAGCATATTACGTACAATGTCACGCCTTTTTTAATGTCCAGATGTCCATCATAAAATGCGGTGACTTCAGTGTAATTTTTGTCTTTGAATAAAAGTGTCAATTCTGTTTGTTTCATTGCGTATTTCTTTCAGTCACATTCGATACTATACCATACTATACTGAAGAAGTTCTTCCTATGTATGGTTCAAGTTCCATCGAGCTACATTACTTGGCAGGGACACTTCATGAGAAACTTAGTTTGGTCCTTAAGTTTTAATCACCAGTGTACTTGTTCTACACTTGGTTACAGTGGTCACGTCCCATTATTAGCAGAAAGCATATACTGGACGACGTTTTGTAGAAAACAATTGCAGTGTTAAAATGCAAGGAATAGCCTTGTGGAGTCAGAGTGCGCTAATAATATTATTATTATTTGACCGATACAATATCTCACATGTCTTAATATAAAATTAGTGTAACAGTCATGCTCCTAGAATTAATTGGCGATTAGTACACTATTATCACTACTGTGAAAGCTCATTACTGTCGTTAATTTTTGTGATTCTGCTCTAACGCACCCATCTGTCTTTTTGTCTTCGTCTCTGGCTCGCGCAGGTCTTGGAAAATTCAACCACCCGCAGCCTACTTTGTCCTTCATATTAGCGTTCACGTGATTGGCGCGACCTCCAGTTTATTGCGTTTCTAGATATACTTCACCAGACCTGGACCTGCGACTGCTCCTGCAGATGCTGCTCAGGGTCCCAGGAACGGCGGCTATAAGAAATTCCAGGAGAGGTTGTCAGCAGCTAGTCAGAAGCAAAGCTCCAGGAAGTTATTGCGCAACGTCCTCTTATTCCCTCTAGCTTGACTTCTTCGTGTGACTGGCGCACTTCTGCGAGGCCACCGTGCGTTTCTGCAGGAGCTACTCCGATTCTTCTTTAATCCAAGTAGATTTCGTACTTTTATTTCGTTCAGTCTGTGACAAAGCTTTCTTCCCTCAATATTTCGTGCCCTGTGTTATAGTGAAAGAAATTTCTGCTACCATCGACTACATGTGGCTCTCCACTATAATATGATGTTGAATTTCTGAATATCACAATCACATACACCGCTCTGTATTCGGATTATCCTTGTTTTATATCTTGTTGTCGGTTCGTATCTCACTGGAGAACACCTAATTACGACTTAGGCTGCGTTTATTTTAAGCTCTTCAGTTCCTTCACATTCAGAGAAAATCTGT
This sequence comes from Schistocerca americana, assembly GCF_021461395.2. NCBI lineage: Eukaryota > Metazoa > Arthropoda > Insecta > Orthoptera > Acrididae > Schistocerca > Schistocerca americana. Next base: position 650,085,022 of record NC_060130.1, on the reverse strand, counting down.
AAATTATACTTCCTGATGTAGCTGTATTCCGGAAAGCTGGTGTCGTAAACAGGGCGTATTTTTAGAATAGATACACTATTCGATCTGTAGCCCGACTCTCAGGAGGTACCTGTTCAGTAACAGAAGTAAACGGTACCTAGTTGGTGATACTACCTAGCTTCTCTCATTCACTGGACCAACTGCCTTCCAATTGTTAGCATCCTGCTTACAGTACGAATCAGTGAATCAAACGGTGCACTGAGTAATTGATCCTGCTAGGTCCTATTTAAAGACACGATCCCAGCAAGGAAACAGCATACTCTCGTGAAATGCACTATTTTCTGTGGACATGGTAAAAAAAGGAACAAGGCCACTTTTGCAAGCGAATTGTGTGGGAACTCTATTGGTGTGTTAGGTTGCTGTTACTGTCTAGTCTTAATCAGTAACCACCTACGATCAGAAGGGTCTTTGTGATCAGAGCGTCGTCTGTGATGCGAAGGAACCTATCTAATGGTCAGAAACATCTTAGCGAGAATTAATAATTGTAAATGGAGAGTAGTTTCATCAAAATTAAAATCGTCCAAAATACTTCAGCACGCAAAGAATAACATAACTTCCTCTTCCCTCTTGTCTCGAGAATTATAGAAAATCATTATTTAAATTTTATCACTGGTTAGTTAATATCTTATTATGTAAACAAAATCACAGTTCAGTCTAATCGAGTGTCCATGGATTTTAGTTTTACAGTTATACTGTCATCTCCACACCTTTGGGTGCCACATTAATACATCCTGGACCAATCGAGGTGGCCGAGTGCTAATACGTTGGGCTCTTATTCCAGAGGGTGGCGGTTCGAATTTCCGTCTGCCAATCCAAATTATAGTGTTTCGTGATTTCTCAAGGCTAGTGCTGGGACAGTTTCTTTAAAGAAAGCGCGGACGATTCCATTTCGTTTCCTTCCCCAATCCGAGCTTGTGTCTGGTGTCTTATGACTTCTTTGTTGATGGAGCGGTAAATTCTAATTTTCCTTTCTTCCTTTTCTTGCAGTATCCTTGAATAATTTCAGAAAGTGTGTCGCTAAGAGCTAAAATTTCCAGTATAGCGGTCATCATATGCTGAAACACTTCTAACCGCTCGTCTCTTGTGTATCTATTCATTCGTCTGTAGCCTGTGGAACGTGTATTGGTGTACGATATCATAAGTGTAGGATTAGGTTCGGCTTGCGTTTGCAAACTGCAGAATCTTGTTAATTTACTTTCCTTCCCGAAACATGTTACAGTACATACACAAGGTGTCATCAAAAAATAAAGAGAATTTTTTTTAATTTCACATCTTTATGCATTCGATTCTCAATTTTTTTTATTTGTTGCTTACACATGTTCCTGATGTATGCTCACATTTTCAGTGGTTTAGAATATATAGTTTATTGCTGACCGTCGAAAAGGTTAAACGTGTTTTCAAGTGTTCGGTTAAATTTTGCTTGCAATATAGAATGAAGTGGAGCACCACATTCGAAATGTTGACTTTAGCTTTTGGCGAAGGTACTATGAGTAAGAAAAGAAATTATGAGCGGTATAAACGTTTCAACGACGGTCGAGAAGACGTTGGAGACGACGTCCTTCCTAGACGCCCTAGGACATCAATAACTAACGACAATATAGAAGAAGTAAAGGAAATGGTTGTGGAAAGTCGCCGAGTCACGATCATAGAGGTTGCTGATGATATTGGCATATCCTTTGACTCATGCCAATCAATTTTTTCGCATCTTTTGGGCACGAAACGTGTAGCAGTGAAGTTTGTTCTGAAATTGTTGAATTTCGACCAAAACCGACGTCGCGTAGACATCGCTCAGGAATTACTGAATAAAGTCGACAACGATTCAGAACTTCTAAGAAATATTATAACAGGCGATGAAAATGTGTATACGGGTATGATGTCGAAACGAAGGCCCAGTCCTTCCAATGCAAACATGAGCCGAGACGAAAAAAGTTCGACAACTTTGATAACATTCTGACGTTCTTCTCATTGTTTTCTTCGGTTACAATGAGATAGTGCATCATGAGTTCTTGTCTGATGGTCGTACGGTCAATGAGAAAGACTGCCTGGAAGTTTTTCCCCGTTTGCTTGAAGCAGTCCAAAGGAATCTATCAGAATTGTGGCCAAAACACTGGTGGAAACTGTATCAGGATAATGCTCCCGCCCACACCTCAATGCTTTATCGAGATATTTTGGCAAAAAAGAAAACCTTTATGTTGCCAGAGTCACCGTAATCGCCAGACATGGTCCCCTGCGACTTCTTTCTGTTCCCGAAGCTAAAGGGAACCATGAAAAGACGACGTTTCTCCACCACTGACGAGATAAAAACAGAATCGCTGAAGGTGGTGAGTTACATAACGAAAGGTGAGTTCCAAAAGTACTTCTAACACTGGAAAAAGCGCTGGCACAAGTGTATTATGTCTATGGGGGATTACTTTGAAGGAAACCAAGTCGAAGTTGATGAATAAATAGAGAGTCTTTAAGGAAAACAATAACGTCCGTTAGTTTTTGCTTACACCTTGTATGCTGAAACGGATGGTGGCACGTGTGCTGAAAAATGTTTGGGCAAGTACAGTTTCCATTATGAAGGGGAGCAATATCATTTTTTTCCCTAGAAACACAGCTGCTACTTGAGTGCCAATAAGCAAAGGATAGTTAGGTAGAATAATAAGAAATTAAATTAATGGACCGATGAAATGTGGTGCATAACAGCCTGATATTTCAAACATGCAGGCATGGCCAGACACCAAAACATTCGGGCGCACAGCTGTGTTTTCTTCTCTTTCGCTTCCTCCCTGTGAACAAAATAGAATGCGAAATATCCCAGCGACCCTGGTTCTTGTTGACACGCTGCGAGTTTTTATACACACACACACACACACACACACACACACACACACGCGCGCGCGCGCGCACGCACACACGCGCACGCACGCATAGTGGACGCATTGTAGCACGTCGAGATTCTAATGCGCACGACGCTGTTTCCGATTTACTGATGCAAATTATGAGTTGCCACGCGCCTGATTGCAGGGCGTATGGGTTTTGTAGTTCAGCTACGCGGCTGCATCGCCTCCCATGGGTGTTACTACGCGTTGTTTACATGCTTGATGCTAGCGGTTTTTCACTGAAATCGATAACGCGCCGAGGTATTTTACGGAGCGATGGCCGACCCCGCATATCTCGATGTCGAGTAATACTCCTACACATTTTATTTTATCTTCTAGCACAAGAATTATCTGATAAATAACAAGCAAACACAATTCTCGTTTTCCTACGGTGATTACTCAAGATGTTGTGTAGATGTGTCCTGTCTATGTTTCGAATCTCTCTGTGCAACACAAATTCTGCTGTATTTCTGTCTGTTAGTAACACAGAATTGAGCTACTTTATTCCTTCGCAGTGAACGTATTCTTTCAGAAATGATGTCGTAAGAACTGAGTAAAAAAATAACAACGGACTTACAGCGACGATGGAAAGTGATTTTTATTGACTTCTGTTGCTGAAACCTAAAAGCAACTTTTTAAAGTCTTATTATCTATAAGGTGGCCCAATCACATACTTACAAACATAATAAAGCTAAAATAAATACAGGGTGTATCTAAGTACGGGGTGTATCTAAATTCCCTTTACAGTCTTCGAGGATAGGTCTCTCACACCAAAACAAGACAAAGTCCAGTAAACATAAGTTCTAAACTGCGTGAAACACATCTCTTCCAGTGCGAACATTTTGCTTTCCGTATTTTTGGAGGAGGTGGTATGAATTTAAAAAAGAAAGAAGTGAAATAAATATGGGCTCTATAATGCATACTTTAAAAGATACGAGTACTTGCTCATCTTCGTCACTGTGAAACATATCTCTTCTATTGAAAAAGTGCTTATAGCTCTTAAGGTACTCATTTTAGAGCCTGCGTTTACTGGACACTTTTTTGTTTTGTTTTGTTTTGTTTGGTCCATACTGTCTCCTCCCAAAATATGGAAAGCAAAGAACTCGCAGTAGAAAAGATGTGTTTCACAGTATCGAAGATCAAGAAGTTTTCGTAGCTCATAAGGTATGCATTTTAGAGCCCATGTTGATATACATTTTTTTTTCTTTCTTGTGTAAGTATCCTGACCTCGTGTCCTCAAAAGCCCGTAAAGGAAATTTGTCAAAATCTTTATATTAATTTATGTGTTACATGATTACAGTACCCAGCTTCATAATTAGTTTACAACTATAGCAACTGCGATTCCTGTCACATTACAGCACTAAAATATTTAAGAATTATCTCTTATATAGCTCTTTTTATTTTGTTGAAGATGATGTGCATGTTCTTAAAACGTGTCTTAATGCTAATAGCACTGGGATTGTGATCGAGAACTGATTCTCCAATCGACTGATGTCCCTGATTAAAAGTCTCATATTCTTACGTTTTACGCAGCCAAAGAAATTGTGGTGTAAGTTTTCCTCTTGACCGTCTTTTTAACGAAACATGCACTGTCGCTGAGCGTCAGCTGCGTGCTATCTGTTCTGAACACTCTTGTGCCACGTGACATTTTACTGTCTTTTTCACTCAGCTTGGGAGGAGGTGTAGCCATTGTCGATGTCGTGCCACTAGTTGCCTAACAGTATGCGATGTCCCATTCGGCATGTAGCGTGCAAGAAGTGAAGTTTCACTGTTTGCCCCGGAGCCAGTGTTGCCCCTACTCGCTCCTTTTACATCAGACTGTGACGGAGTCGGCAGCTTTAGATATCGTCGACCCCGTTGGAGTGTGAGCGGGTAGGTTTAAGCTTGTCAGGGTGGTTGCTCTGACGCCATCATCCCGAGAGTATTGTTTCACCAGTGAGGAGCAAGCGCAAATTTAGCAGTACTCATTTTGCAACCCGATACATGTGTTAGACTCGAACGGGGTACAGCAAAACTCCAGACCCATGTTCGGCAGGTTGGACGGGGATCGAACCCACGACTTTCTATGGCGGTATAGTCAGGCCCCCAACCACGGCTGTAAACAGCACGACATGGCTCAGAGCAGAGCATACCGGAGGCACCTTCATTGCTGGCGGCACAGCAGTACGTCATTGCTACATGGTGAGTAGATGTTGCTAGCCTCTTCGGCAGCAGCGTGTGACGAAGACGGTGTCATCCAAGGCGGGATCTCGGGCTACTAATATTTGGCTGCTAATGTCTGGCGATGGCAGTCACTAGGTGTCCGATGGTTGGTAGGGTCCCAGTTCGACCGTCAAGTCTGTTGGTCCTAGATGCAAGACAGAATGGCAAGTGGTCCCGTTGAACGATGCTGATTAATGCTGATGGCTGCCCCAGTGGGAGGTGACTGAACGCCGACGCTTTCCCGAACCATATGGAGATAGCGCTCTCTGCAGTAGTAGCTGACACGTTTCCTTTGTTGGCTGGGCGGGCGCCATTTATACAGGATCTGACATAGCGTGTTCTCCTGCAGACGCTCCAGGTCTCACCTAGTGTAATGCTGAACTGCCGTCCTGGATTTCGGTAACACCGCTGATTGCCGAACAGTGGGGCCTGACGTGTGACGTACTGTTTGCAGTAGCCCATAGCAGCTATGCGGTCATCCAGGCAGCATTTTTAACGAGCTGGCTAGCAGTCTTACACTAATCTGGACTCTATCACGATGTCTGCGAGCAAAATCGAAAAACTCAGTGTTCGTTTGGTGCCATGGTAAATAGTAAATCGCAGTGATGCCATGCTGGGCCCACTGTACGTGGAAAGTCGTGCAATTTTGTTGAATATGTTGAAATACTCGATCTTCTGTTGAAAAGATAATATAAAAAAATAGTTTCACTTTCATCTACGTTTACTGAACGAAGTTACTAGCTTTGAATTTTAGTCACACAGCTACCTTCACTCCATGACCTTTTCTCTCGTTTACAGTTACACTTAAAGTTTCACATCTTGTAACTCCCTCGTGTCATTCAGTTCATAAAAACGAATGGTCGGTGCTATTAAGTAGGGGAGTAGGTTCAAAACGTTCGTTACAAAGCTGAAAAAATGTTCATATGTCTGTGAACTCCTAAGGGACCAAACTGCTTAGGCCATCGGTCCCTAGACTTACACACTACGTAAACTAACTTAAATTAACTTATGCTAAGAACAACACAACGGGAGGGACCACGCAGTCCGTAACATGACGCCTCAAACAGCACGGCCACTCCGCGCAGCTCTCACAAAGCTGCTAAAACGTTGTCGTTATGGTTTTCAGACCGAGGACTGGTTTTATGCTGCTTTGAAGCCTAGGCCAAAAACTTCTGGGATGGTTCCTTTGGAAAGGAGGCGACTGATTTATTTCCCCATCCTCCCCCATTCCGAGCATGTACTCCGTTTCAACGATCTTGTCTAATGACCTTCTACAGGACATTAAACATTAAAATTATTTACTTTTCCTTTCTTCCTCTTCATACTTACAGCGTCGATACAACAGATTTTGACACCGCTTGGGAGCCAGTCCGTTGTACTGTGTTGTTATTTGAAGAGATTCACTGCCACGAGTCTTGTTGTGTTCAACACGAAGCAGGAAAAAATATGAAGTTTTAAACTGCAAAATTAATACGTTTGACGGTAATTTCTCCACGTTGATAATTTGAAAGTATGTTTGGTCTTTTCTCTGTGTCATATAGAAGTAGATGTGCGTAAGGGGTGTTATGGGTTACACCACTGACATCGAAGCAACCAGAGATTCACACGAAACATCTGAATTCCGAAAAACAGTTCTAGCACTTGACGTCTGGACATCATTCGCGTCAATTGTATCAATTCACGCATTCACACAATCAACTTCTCTCGACACTTTAGCGACCTAATCCACGGATTTGTCCATTTAAGATTGTGTTCTTTACCACAGAGATAGCCTATCTAAACTGTTTGTTGAATAACATAACCTCGAGCGAGTACCCAAGATCAGAAGACAGATACTTCACTAGACAACTACCAGAGATCTCTGCTGAAAGGAGCACTACGAGTTGGAAATGTATGACGTGTGTATGTATATTCTTAAATTAGAGGATAGTTTTCAGATTTTATTTACTGCAAAATTTAAAAATTTGTTTTATTATTCAGAAAATATGTAATATGTCTCAAGAGATATCTATCGAAATATTGTCCCTGTGGGTAATATCGTCCACAAGTGTGTTGACGGCAACATTCACATGAACTCTGGTTTCATGTGGTCATCTACGAAACTTTGGAGTACCACTATAGTAAGAGAAAAGACCGTGACGGAATTGAGGCCTTGTTCACCATTCCTTTGCTTCTATTTCTGCTCGGAAACGACCAGATAATAACTAGTAATGTCTTATGGTTGATCCCTTTGGAAGGGACTTAAATAGTAAAGCCAACTTATAACATTTTTAAAGCTTTTCATGTCCTCCCTTTCTTAGGTCTGTCGAATTAACAGTATGCTTAAATAGCCCATAAGCCAAATATAGTAGGAACTTTCATATTGTGGGTCATGTGCGAGTATACGCTTCATTTTTTCAGTTGCTTTACCTCAATCTTATCTGTTTAATATATTGTCCATTTTTAAGTGCAGCGTTTCTAAGCTCCAGAATGATAATAACAATAGGCAGAAAATGTCCGATTTAACTTGTCAGACTGCATATTGAAATACCTGAAACTTGAAAATATGTTTGGAGTACAAAGGTCAACTACTCGAGACTTCGATAGAGACGGCAAATAAGTGGAACTCAGTAGAAAGCACGGAGCACGAGAGACAGTAACTTTAGAAGCTGAGCTTCTTAATTGCTGTACCTATAATTAAAAGATTATTTTTGGTGTTACTCGGAATGGCACAAAGCATCGTAACGAAGTTATGTGGAACAATTATTCCGATCCATTTTTTTAAACCAACCAATGTTGCCAGCCGCAGGAGGTATGATAATTGTTTTCGCTAAACAAAAAGCGAGGTTTTCTCAATCTTAGAAACAGTACTTAAAAAATATCGATTAGACCATGTTTTTCAGTTACATAGTGAATCCATAATGGACTGTGTAATGCGAACTTCAACTGTTAATTGAAATGAAATAAATGTAATCCTCTATCAGTGAAAAAGTTATTACGCCATCCATTACGCGTTGCGACACTCGTATTGGGTAAAGAAAACACTTTGAGACTGACATAGACTTGTATTTTCTTATGTTAAATCATGTCTTGGTCTTTATATGAAATCACAATGCACAGTGCAGAAAGATCTTGACTTAACTATAAGTACAGGTGTAGAATTGGTAAGTCTTATAACAGATGATCCGCATTTCAAGTGATAGAAAATGTTAAGAAGAGAGGTAGGTGAAATTACAGATCATTTTCGGAAATAAGCAGTTCCGAAGTTATCAAAATCGGTTGAATAATTCCACCCAGTAAAAGTATAGAAGAAACTGATTTTTGTAAACTACACTAGGATCGTTGTGTGTGATACTTATTAAGATTTCTTCTTCATCTCTACTCACAGGAGGGGCAAATAAAAAGTACTCAAGTACGAGTGCTATCACTTATCTGCGTCAAGCTTCAGGTAGTTTGATGATGACTAGGTCCACAGCTATCGTGAATTTTTTTAAACGAAATCATTCCTCTTTTGGCTGTTAAGACATTATTTATTGCGACTGCAAATTTGATATGTGGTCATTTTGAAGCGTCATGGCGTACCGTAACCCACTCAGTAACATAAAGCTGTGACATACTGTGTAAGAGAATTTACATGTGGTGTTGTGAATTTATCCGCCGTTCCAAATACCATACACGTTATAAGGCTGATGAAATAATGATACAAACACTAAAGTCTAAATTTCATGTATCAGGCGTGTAAAATAGATCACAAAAGAGTCAGAAACGTAAACATACGTAACAACATGTAAATATAAATGATATTTTAACAGCCAAAAGCGGAATCATTTCATTTCAGTTCTTTATGTTGTTCCGCCAGACGGTTGCATGACGGATCATTGCGCAATTTACTTAAAGTGGCATCGGAAAACTAGTTTTAGCACTCATTTATTAAATTTAACGCTATTTTTAAAGGTCAGCGTCCCGCCCAATATTTTGTGCATAGACAAATTAGTTGCTGCGAGCTTAAATTTTGTTCCTATTCTCTGTTAATGGTAACAGAAGCAGGAAGAGTGGGGTATTACGATTGTACGATTAGGACTGTGCGATTAAGAGGTACTATAACTCTTCCAGAAAGTTTCAGCGTTCCCGGTAACATGAAGTAAACGAAACGTGTCGGTTTAGAGTGGCATCTAGAGCTATACATAAACTCCGTTTCATGCTAAAACAGAACATTTATTGTCAGTTCATAAAATAATGTGTAAACTATTGCGAAACTTCTGTGAATATTTTTCCAGTGCTCATTTTCTTCACACGCTGTGAATACTTGCTCCAGTACTCCTCTTATTAAAAAAGCTTCTAGGTATATTTTTTAGGAAACCGCATTCATCTATATATGGAATTCACAAATTGGGTCTGACCGATAAGTAATGTGTGTTTTTAAAACACTGGCTCAAAATGGCTCTGAGCACTATGGGACTTAACTGCTGAGGCCATCAGTCCCCTAGAATTTAGAACTACTTAAACCCAACTAACCTAAGGACATCACACACATCCATGCCCGAGGCAGGATTCGAACCCGCGACCGCAGCGGTCGCGCGATTCCAGACTGTAGCGCCTAGACCCGCTCGCCCACTCCGGCGGGCTTAAAACAATGACTCAGACTTCCGTGACTGCTAGTGGAAGAACATGTTATTTACTTATTTTCGAACTGTTCATGACCTGTTAGCTGCTGAGACGTGACTGATGCTTTACAGTAACGCATGAGTCAAAATCCAGATGGAGTTACTCACCCTCACCGCATTAACAACGGACCAGAATAGGCAAACTAAACTCTAATATACAATAAAGCAAGCTGTCTGGCGGCGGTATATCCACGCATCTGTTGCCACTGACTGGACGTGGAGTTCTGGAACAAATATACGACACGTAAGAGAATCACTGAAATATCGTGGCTACCCATTTTACGTTCCAAACAAATTCCCAGTAACGACTTAAAATCCTACTTGTTTGCGTATAATGAAAAGTTATATATTTCCTTAGTTTGATTAATTTAAACAATGAGTGCCCAAATTTAAAAATTGGTAAACATTGCTACATTAAAACTCAATTAACCGTCTAGGAAATATTTAATACCGAAGGTAAAAAGAGGAACTCTTATTGCTTTCGTTTAACTTCAGAGCCCCATCAACACGGTCTCTGAAGAAGCAACAGAATTTAATTTAAGTTTAGAAACAGACAGAGAGAGAGAGAGAGAGAGAGAGAGAGAGAGAGAGAGAGAGAGAGATACGAAAACACGCTAGTCTGCTGAGAGGTAAACCCTTTTATAAGAATTATTTAGTAGTGCAGATGAGACGAAAGCTGCTATTTGCGGAGCTGAAGTAGAAAAGCGGCTAGAGAGTTTCTTTACCAGCGCCTCGGTCTCGGCTGCGGCTCAAATCTTGTAGTGCGTGTTCCGAACAAGGCAGAGAATTTGTAGCGTGAAAGGCGCTCACTTGTGGGCCAAAAAGTGAGACGGCATATGAAATTTCTCCCTCCCCTTATTTCCCAGAGGATTCTCTTCCTCGTGAGATACAGGAGAACAGGTAACAAGGTGAGACGACTGGACGATGGATCGAAGAGGACAATCTTTTTATCCAGTAACTGCTCGGAATGCGCATAGGAATAGAAGTCGATTTCACGTTAGGGGAGCTAATTCTATTAAAAGTGTTTCCTGCAGCATAGTCATAACACGTATTTTGCAGAGAGATGCCTCAGCGCGTCCAAGGACATACACAGAAACGCAAGAGGATAGCATTCTACAATTACAATTATCTTTCTCTTATGTTGATAACTACCACTGTTTCCGCCATTTTTGACGTAGGGATGCGTAGTATGTTTCTGGTTTAACAACGCGCATGGAAACACAGAAGGGTTCGAAAACAATTACACTGACATGTACAAGTACGTAACCCAATGAAAACGAACTATTTTGAGTGGTAAAGATGGATTTTAACGCTGTTATTTGTTTATTTACTTAACCTGATCTGTTTAGGACCATCAGGCCCTCACTTACATTGGATCAAAGTTTCACACACACATTGCTTTTTTACGTCATAGTTTCCTAAAAATAACTATTTTAGTATTAGAAATAGCTTCAAAATTATTTGAGTGTCTGAACTGGCAATGTGAGTTAATTATACTGACTATGAATCAATCAAATCAATACTGGCAGTACTTGTACTACTGCAGCTGCGGCCAATAACTGTGATAATACAAATAATAAGCAATAATGACGATCTTAATGCCAATAATGATTGTGGAAGATATTAAGGAGACGGTACCAGCCAAGAATACTGGGAAAAGACGAAGATCTGGTTGGAAAGAAGTATGTACAAGGGTAACTAGAGCTTACAGGGACAATTGTAACCCTTATTATGGCGTTAGTAGATATATCATTAACTGTCTTTTGAAGCTGGGGATATTATGCAGCTCTCAAATATCTTAATGTGGGAGGTTATTCCAGAGTCGGATTCCTGCTACTGAGAAGGACTTCGAGATAGTGGCTGAACGGTGGAGTGAGACAGAAAGGATTTTGCTGTGGTGGGACCGGGTGTTTCTGTCATGTTATTTAGATAAGAATGTTAACGTCCAGGAGAGATATGAAGGATAGTGGTCGCTGATAAGACAGTGGAGAACGCAGAAGGTATGGAAATCTCTACGCTTGGGTGCACGCGGCCAAGATAGCTGTGCATATAGTGGTGAAATGTGATCAAGGAGACGAACATCACAGAAATAATGAACACAGTCATTCATAATCAGATTCAAGCGTCGTGAGCTTTCGTGGGAAAGGGCTTGCAGGATAACATCGCTGAAATCAATAACAGGAAGTATAAATCTTTGTACAAGTTTCTTTTTCAGGTCAAGAGGGAACAGCTTTTTATAATTTTGTAGGGCATAGGTAGTGATTTCGCACGTTGCAGTTTTGTGATCAGTCCAATTCAGATTTTCATCTATTATTACTACTAGACTATTTGCTAAAGTAGAGAAGTCGATGTTTGTCCCATTTAGGATCCGGGATGGTAGAGGTTCCCGATATTTCGAGCTAACGAGCCTAGAATCACCAGCCAGTACCGCTCGGTTTTGGACTGGTTGAGCTTCAGCCCTACGTCCTGGACCCATTTTTATAGTGCACACAGGCCATATTGAGATTCTCGATAGTTTAGTCTTAAGGTTTATTGCTTTTGCCTTTAGATAGAACTGGAGGCCATCAGCACACATCGTTTATGTACGGTGAAAATAGTATAGGACCTCTATGGTGGCGGACACCACGCATTGCTGGCGAGACGTCAGTTAAGAGAGAAACCATTGCACTGCTATTGGCGCAAAACTTAGTCTGCTAAGTTTGGCAAGTAAAATGTTGAAGTTGGAAGTTCCAAAAGCTTTGCTGAAGTCTAAAAAGCACATAATAGTTGCCTCTTGTGCATCCATAGAAAGCTTCATTAAGCTTCCTTAAGGCTTCATTAAGGCATACGATGTGCTGCGATGTTTGCGGAAACCTGGTTGGTATTCGTCCTGTAGATTGTTTGTAGGTATGCAGTTTGTTAGTTGGTCGCAGGCTATATATTCTAAGCCTTGGACAGTGCAGGGAGAAGGAAATAGGTCTATAATTAGAGGATGCTGTGGTAACGTCTTTTTAGGTAGTGGCTTAACTAGTCCCTGTTTCCAGGCCTCAGACAAAATATTTGTGGTTAAGGAATGGTTGGATGTATCTGTTACGTTGAGCGGTAGTTGTTGTTGTTGTGGTCTTTAGTCCTGAGACTGGTTTGATGAAGCTCTCCATGCTACTCTATCCTGTGCAAGCTTCTTCACCTCCCAGTATCTACTGCAGCCTACATCCTTCTGAACCTGTTTAGTGTATTCATCTCTTGGTCTCCCTCTACCATTTTTACCCTCCACGCTGCCCTCCAATACTAAATTGGTGATCCCTTGATGTCTCAAAACATGTCCTACCAACTGATCCCTTCTTCTAGTCAAGTTGTGCCACAAGCTCCTCTTATCCGCAATTCTATTCAATACCTCCTCATTAGTTATGTGATCTACCCATCTAATCTTCAGCATTCTTCTGTAGCACCACATTTCGAAAGTTTCTATTCTCTTCTTGTCTAAACTATTTATCGTCCACGTTTCACTTCCATACATGGCTACACTCCATACAAATACTTTCAGAAACGAATTCCTGACATTTAAATCTATGTTCGATGTTAACAAATTTTTTTTCTTCAGAAACGCTTTCCTTGCCATTGCCATTCTACATTTTATATCCTCTCTACTTCGACCATCATCAGTTATTTTGCTCCCCAAATAGCAAAACTCCTTTACTACTTTAAGTGTCTCATTTCCTAATCTAATTCCCTCAGCATCACGCGACTTAATTCGACTACATTCCATGATCCTCGTTTTGCTTTTGTTGATGTTCATCTTATACCCTTCTTTCAAAACACTGTCCATTCCGTTAAGCTGCTCTTCCAAGTCCTTTGCTGTCTCTGACAGAATTACAATGTCATTGGCGAACCTCAAAGTTTTTATTTCTTCTCCATGGATTTTAATATCTACTCCGAACTTTTCTTTTGTTTCCTTTATTGCTTGCGCAATATACAGATTGAATAACATCGAGGATAGGCTACAACCCTATCTCACTCCCTTCCCAACGACTGCTTCCCTTTCATACCCGTCGACTCTTATAACGGCCATCTACTTTCTGTACAAATTGTAAATAGCCTTTCGCCCCCTGTATTTTATCCCTGTCACCTTCAGAATTTGAAAGAGAGTATTCCAATCAACATTGTCAAAAGCTTTCTCTAAGTGTACAAATGCTAGAAACGTAGGTTTGCCTTTCCTTAATCTTTCTTCTAAGCTAAGTCGTGGGGTTAGTATTGCCTCACGTGTTCCAACATTTCTACGGAATCTAAACTGATCTTCCCCGAGGTCGGCTTCTACCAGTTTTTCCATTCGTCTGTAAAGAATTGGCGTTAGTATTTTGCAGCTGTGACTTATGAAACTTATAGTTCGGTGATTTTCACATCTGTCAACACCTGCTTTCTTTGGGATTGGAATTATTATATTCTTCTTGAAGTCTGAGGGTATTTCGCCTGTCTCATACATCTTGCTCGCTAGATGGTAGAGTTTTGTCAGGACTGGCTCTCCCGAAGCCGTCAGTAGTTCTAATGGAATGTTGTCTACTCCCGGGGCCTTGTTTCGACTCAGGTCTTTCAGTGCTCTGTCAAACTCTTCACGCAGTATCATATCTCCCATTTCATCTTTATCTACATCCTCTTCCATTTCCATAATATTGTCGTCAAGTACATCGCCTTTGTGTAGACCCTCTATATACTCCTTCCACCTTTCTGCTTTCCCTTCTTTGCTTAGAACTGGGTTTCCATCAAAGCTATTGATATTCATGGAAGTGGTTCTCCTTTCTCCATATGTCTCTTTAATTTTCCTGTAGGCAGTATCTATCTTATCCCTAGTGAGATAAGCCTCTACATCCTTACATTTGTCCTCTAGCCATCCCTGCTTAGCCATTTTGCACTTACTGTCGATATCATTTTTGAGACGTTTGTATTCCTTTTTGCCTGCTTCATTTACTGCATTTTTATATTTTCTCCTTTCGTCAATTAAATTCAATATTTCTTCTGTTACCCAAGGGTTTCTACTAGCCCTCGTCTTTTCACCTACTTGATCCTCTGCTGCCTTCACTACTTCATCCCTCAAAGCTACCCATTCTTCTTCTACTGCATTTCTTTCCCCCGTTCTTGTCAATTGTTCCCATATGCTCTCCCTGAATCTCTGTACAACCTCTGGTTTAGTCAGTTTATCCAGGTCCCATCTCCTTAAAGTCCCACCTTTTTGCAGTTTCTTCAGATTTAATCTACAGTTCATAACCAATACATCTACATCTACATCTACATTGATACTCCGCAAGCCACCCAACGGTGTGTGGCGGAGGGCACCTTACGTGCCACTGTCATTACCTCCCTTTCCTGTTCCAGTCGCGTATGGTTCGCGGGAAGAACGACTGTCTGAAAGCCTCCGTGCGCGCTCTAATCTCTCTAATTTTACATTCGTGATCTCCTCGGGAAGTATAAGTAGGGGGAAGCAATATATTCGATACCTCATCCAGAAACGCATCCTCTCGAAACCTGGCGAGCAAGCTACACCGCGATGCAGAGCGCCTCTCTTGCAGAGTCTGCCACTTGAGTTTATTAAACATCTCCGTAACGCTATCACGGTTACCAAATAACCCAGTGACGAAACGCGCCGCTCTTCTTTGGATCTTCTCTATCTCCTCCGTCAACCCGACCTGGTACGGATCCCACACTGATGAGCAATACTCAAGTATAGGTCGAACGAGTGTTTTGTAAGCCACCTCCTTTGTTGATGGACTACATTTTCTAAGCACTCTCCCAATGAATCTCAACCTGGTACCCGCCTTACCAACAATTAGTTTTATATGATCATTCCACTTCAAATCGTTCCGTACGCATACTCCCAGATATTTTACTGAAGTAACTGCTACCAGTGTTTGTTCCGCTATCATATAATCATACAATAAAGGATCCTTCTTTCTATGTATTCGCAATACATTACATTTGTCTATGTTAAGGGTCAGTTGCCACTCCCTGCACCAAGTGCCTATCCGCTGCAGATCTTCCTGTATTTCGCTACAATTTTCTAATGCAGCAACTTCTCTGTATACTACAGCATCATCCGCGAAAAGCCGCATGGAACTTCCGACACATTGTGGTCAGAGTCCACATCTGCCCCTGGAAATGTCTTACAATTTAAAACCTGGTTCCTAAATCTCTGTCTTACAATTATATAATCTGTCTGATACCTTTTAGCGGTAGTAGGTCAATAATAATCTTATCATTTGACTGTGATGCCATTATGTCCAATGTCATGGTGGTCTGATACGCATGATGGCGTTTTTCGATGGTGTTCTAACTAACATGCTTCAGATACAATTTTGCGTGGCTGCAGCGTTTATCCCGATCATGTAACCAAGGAGTCTCTGTTTCGTTTGTAGTTCAGTTGTGGGTAATGTCAAGTATCGCTTCAGTTCTGCAGCTGGTAGAATGGCTTCAGCTGCAGCGTTAACTTCGTCTATACCTAGACAACGCAGGTTTTTGCGTAGGACATCTAGTCTGTTTCTGTTGTCGGTTCATGTAAGAGCATCTCCCAGTTATGCATTTCTCACAGATTGTCCGAGTTCGTTCCGCTTCTGCTTGTAAGCAATATGGATTTTAGGCGTGTGGTGTAGTTATTATGCCAGATGTGCAGCGTGTTTGCAATTCATGAGCGGCTTTAATTCTTCAGTTAGCCAAGGTGAAGGTTTCCTTCTCACTTTTCCAGTCTTTAGGAGAGCATATTTGTCATAAAGCTGAGTAAGTTTGTCAGTAAATCCATGAAGTTTTTCGTTTATGTCTGAGAAGGGAATAGAAGATATTCACCAAACTACTTCTTGCAAGGCATTCCAGATATGCTCAATAATGTTCATGTCTAGGGAGTTTGGTAGCGAGCGGAAGTGTTTAAACTCAGAAGAGTGTTCCTGGAGCCACTGTGTAGCAATTCTGGAAGTGTGGGATGTCGCATTGTCTTCCTAGAATTGCCCAAGTACGTGCACAATGGACATGAATGGATGCAGGTGATCAGACAGGATGCTTACGTACGTGTCACCTGTCATAGTCGTATCTAGACGTATCAGGGGTCCCATATAACTCCAACTGCAAATGCCCCATACCATTACAGAGCCTCCACCAGCTTGAACAGTCCCCTGCTAAGATGCAGGATCCATTGATTCATGAAGATATCTCCATACCAGTACACGTCCATCCGCTCGATTCAGACTCGTCCGACCAGTCAACATTTTTCCAGTCATCAACAGTTCTATGTCGGTGTTCACGACCCAGGCGAGGGGTAAAGCTTTGTGTCGTGCAGTCGTTAAGGGTACACGAGTAGCTTCGGCTCCGGAAGCCCATATCGATGACATTTTGTTGAATGGTTCGTTCGCTGACACTTGTTGATGGCCCAGCATTGAAATCTGCATCAATTTGCGGAACGGTTGCTCTTCTGTCCCGTTGAACGATTCTCTTCAGCCGTCGTTGGTCCCGTTCTTGCGGTGTCGGGAGTTTTGATGTTTTACCGGATTCTCTGATATTCACGGTATACTCATGAAATGGTCGTAAGGGAAAATCCCCATTTCATTGCTACCTCGAAAATGCTGTGTCTCATCGCTCGTGCGCCGACTACAACACCATGTTCAAACTCACGTAAATCGTGATAACCTGCCATTGTAGCAGCAGTAACCGATATGGCAACTGCTCAGACACTTGTTGTCTTATATAGACGTTTCCGAACTCAGCGCCCTATTGTGCCTGTTTATGTATCTCTGTATTTGAATACGCATGCCTATACCAGTGTATTTGGCGCTTCAGTGTATATTTCACTCGTTTATTTTCATTAATGTTGAATATGCGTAGAACAATAGGTGATAAATCAGAGCGTCTGTACACCCCTACTCCTGCCCTCGTCGGTTGCATCTGTTGAGCCTTAGAAGAATATGTCCGTCTTGATTTACCAAACTTATGGGAATGCTTGGGTAGAGCCGGTTCTCCGACAGAAGTATTACATGGATGTATATGTACTATAGTATATGACGGGACTTGTTGAGATAATCTGACAGAGATAGGAAATTTGCGTGAGCTGTAAGGAGCTTAGCGCATTAACGTGAAAGCTCGCAAAGATGTCTCTGCAGGACATAAACGACCCTGTGTCACGAGGGTGGTGGAACAAAGCATACCGGGGCGCTCTGCGGTAGGGGAGCGAGGGGTATCTTCAGGGAGAGACGAGATTTGTGGCCGAGGACATCAGGCTTTGACAGGGCTCGTTAAACAGGAGACTGGTGTCAATAGCAGAAACTTGCTAAACATAGCTAGAACGATCTGGGGCGCAACAGTCTGAAAACAATGCAAACGGAATAAGAACAAAGTGTACTATTAATGGATCTAATGATGAGTAACAACAGTGATGTAATACGAAATTGTTAAATAGACAGTAAAATTAACGGACTGAATAATTACGAGGGTAAGTCAATTATTATCCACAATTTAGTTACATTTTTGTTTATTTTTGTAGTACTTTTGTTTTACGTCGGTAACACATGCTTTGTTTATTTCTTGTTACATCTTTGCAATTTTTAAGCTTGTAGGTTAGTTTCGTTATCGTTACCATGCTGTTAATCATGGCTGCTCCGCTGTCTATTTGCACCAAAGAAGAGCAACGTTCAGTGATCGGTTTTTTGTGGTCGGAAGGCGTATCAGGGGTCGAAATTCATCGAAGACTTTCGGTACAGTGCGGCAACAGTGTTTTGCCACAACGGAGTGTCGACGAACGGATTGAAAAATTCCGAAATGGTCGCACAAGTGTTACGCACGATGAAGGAACCGAACGACCGTTTACCGCCACAAATGAAGAAACCATTGAGCTTTCACATGAAATGATCTCTTAGACAGACGATTACGTATTGACGAAGTGGCACATCGTATGCGCGTTACTCACGGTTCTTCCTACGAAATCATCCACAACAGACTTGGGTTTCATAAAATTTGTGCAAGGTGGGTCCCAAAACGACTCACACAGTTGCGTAATAAAACGCACTTGGACATCTGCAAAAAACATTTTGATCGCTATGGTAACGAATGGGACACTGGTGACGAAACACGGATGCATCATTACGAGCCGGAGAGTACACGGCAGAGTATGGAATGGAAACATCCAAATTCGCCGTGCAAGGAAAAGTTCAAGACCCAACCGTTTGCAGGAAAACTGATGCTTACTGTTTTTTGGGCGCGCAGGGTCCAGTACTGGAACATTATGGGGGAAGAGGCACAACAATGAACAGTGTACGTTGCAGTGAGATGCTTACCTCCAGGCTAAAACCTGAAGCTATAAGCAGATGACGAGGATCGCTGTCAAAAGGTGTTGTGTTGTTGCCCGACAATGCCCGTCCGCATACTGCTGCCCACACTGCTTAAACGCTCCAGAAACTCTAATTTTGAAGTACTGGATCATCCTCTATATAGTCCCGATCTTGTCCCTTCTGACTATTATTTGTTTGGTCCACTCAAAGAAGCATTAGGGGGCCGTCGATTTGCCTCGGACGAAGCAGTGAAAGAAGCGGTGCATTCCTGGCTCACAGCTCAACCGAGAACCTTCTTTTATGAGGGCATCAGGAAACTTGTACAACGATGGACCAAGTGCGTTGAAACGCAAGCAGGCCATCTCTAAAAATGATGTTGTTTTAAGATTCCCATTTGATTACAATAAAATTTTATAACTACTTTGCGGATAATAATTGAGTTACCATCGTAATTATCTGAATTATACCTGGATCTAAATAACAAAGTGATTAACGCCTAGCTCTTCACAGGGCTACTAACATAGCAGCAGCCAATCAGAGAACACGCTTGGCCGCGCTTCGTGTTCCGTTCACCGTTGTTAGATGTTTTTGCTACTGCGGGTAGCGGCTACTCTAGTCAGTTGTAGACGGCGCTCGCGGCCAGTAACCTAAACAGTTGTGGTCTGTTTCGTTGTGTGCTTTGTTTCCCTGTGCGGCGAATTTATTTTGCGCAAGAGAACGTCTGAAACTTGTAGTAGAAGTGTGAAAAAAGTGTGGCTGCTAAACGGAAAGTTCAGTGATCTACTCAAGTGTTTCGTTTTCAGCGCGGGAGTATTTCGAGAAGGAGAGAGACAATAGTGCCACTCTATTGCCCCTAACGAAGGTAGTCGAAAGAATTGCAGACGCCTTGAAGATACGCAAAAATACTGTCATCACAATTTGTAAGGAGAAATACTGTGCAGAAGGGGAAGAGCCTGGTCCATCCAAACTGTCTACACTCGGTAACAAGAGAGGGACAGAACCGCGCTTAACGAAGTTGGACTCTTTTCAACAAGACAAGACATTTATGGATATTACTACGAAAACGAATATCCAACTATAATAAAGCTGTGCGTTTCTCTTCGCGAAGCTGAGATGTTCAGTGGCAGCAATAAGTCTTTGTTAACGGTTGCCAAAGCTCTTGGTTTTCGTTTTAAAAAATTAATGGACGGAAAATTAGAATGGAGACAGAAGTCACATCGTGTCACGGTGCTGTCGATTTTTAAGAACTATCGTTAAAGTGCTGTTTGAAGACAGTGTGTGGCTCGACGAAAGCTTGATAAACGCCGGTCATTCTGTGAGAAAACATTGGACACATGGTAGCATATGTGGAAGTTCTGCTGTTCCAGTGGACATGATATGGTCACATCCTTGATGGTAATCGTTCTGCATTTTCGCACCTTGCTGTTCAAATTTTGCGTTTTGCCTCCCAACACATGAGATGCATGTAGATAACTCGGTTACAGTGTAGTCAGCCATCAAATACCTGTAAACATCCGTGTAAACTTTTATGCAAAAGTAAAATAACATAACATAAACATTAATAATGTAATTATTTATTCGGGAATGTGGACACTGTTAATAGTATTCAAAACGTACCCTTCCTAATAGCAAAATGTAATTGTGTTGAAAATCAGATTCCATTCTCAATGAGTTGCATAAGAAGTAGAAGAAAGAACCGTGAATGTTAACCTGATGGGAGAGCAACGTCAAACCCCCCATAGGACCCTACGAAGGAAACGGTGCTCCTGTGACTTCCGTGCAACTTAAAAAAAAAAGTGTTTCATTTTATCTTCTCTAATAATTCTAAAGATGTGTGTAAGCAGTTTTTGTAGTTGCTGTATTTGCACCTACCTATAAAGGGTGAATCACTTAACTTGCACCGCAAATATTGCGGAAACAGAACGTGCTACTGATGTGCGATCTTCGTAGAATGGATTGGTAGTCAGAGGCTGGTATTGTTAGCCAATAAACAGATAATAATAATACTTGGAAAGTGTATTTTTCGTGCAAACAAATACTTTTTTAAATGGAACAATGCCTACTGACATTAACAGACTAAAAGTGGGGTAACTTAGAAATTCAGTGTTGTTTGTTGCAGGATTCTAGTGCGAGTTGTTTACGAGATATAGTGTTTCGAGAAGTTTCTACACCGACACTTATTTGTGCCATTAAAACTGCGTACTTGCTAAGTACGATGCTGTTATATTTGCTTACAGTGCGCTTGTGTGTTCCTTCAGTGTACTGCGACTTGCTAGTCAGTGTGTGACAGTCCAAGCAGTAGCTCGTTACAGGACGATGGGACTTACCAACGCTGAAAAAACCGAGATGATCCTGGTGCTTGGAGAGTATAGGAAGAATACAGTTCGTTCTGGTAAAGTGTAAGGGGCACTATATCCGAACAGACGTCAATCACCTCGGCAATTACTTATCAACCTCTTCAACCAGTTACGTGAAACTGGTAGCGTAAAACCTAGATAACGTAACAGAAGTGACGACAGAAGACAGGGAAATTAATGTCTTGCTGCTGTTGCAGTTGATACAAACAATGTTTCCCACGCAGTCGCACTAGGAATTGGCGTGAGTCAAGCGAGCGTCCTACGCATTATCCACCAGCATGGATTCTACTCCTATCACATATTTCTCCGTCAAGAGCTGCATGGAAACGATTATGAGAATCGTGTTAACTTCTGTACATAGGCATTAAGGTAGGATACTCTAGTCTAGATGTATCATGTATTTGTTTAGTGATAAAGTGAGAGTTACTAATCATGGCCGGGAAAAGCGCTAAAACATGCACTATTGTTCGTTGAAAACCCCCTTGGCTTCGTTAGATGGAACGTCAGCGTCCATAAACTTGTGGTGTGGGGGTACTGAACCATCAGTCAATAAGCTCGTTTTTCAGAGACGGAATATTGAATGCGCAGTTATCGCAGCCTCCTGATAGACCATCTTCCACAGATGCTAGAAGACGTTCTCCTGCACACTAGGATGAAGTTGTGGTACCAGAATGATGGCTGTCCAGCCCATAGTGCATGAAGTACTGCAGTATGTCTTCACGATTTGTTTCTAAATCGTTGAATTCGACGCAGAGGACTTGTACTTTGACCGGTTAATTCCCCGGATTAGACGCCTGTAGACATTTTTCTGCGGGGAAAGCTGAAAGACGCTGTCTACAAAGACAGACCAGCTACATCCTATGGTATGTAACGTCGTATTACTGCAGCTTGCTCGGACATCTCCGCTGAAAGGTTAGCACGTGTGCGCCAGTCGATCCATACCAGACTGGAAGCGTGTATTGCTGCTGCCGGTGACCATTCTGAACACAACCTATGATGAGCAGATGTCTCGTTATTGGTCACAACCCGTATAACTGGTGCATGCACTTGCGTTGTTTCCTAATGTGTGCTACCACAGGTCTTGTACAAGTGTTGGTGTGGGAACTTTTCGAAATACGGTATCTCGTGAACGACTATCATTACAGTCCTGGAACAAACACCACTGACATTCTAATGTACCGTAATTTTAGCTCGTTAACGCCAATAGGTATTGTTCAAGTAAAGAAATGTATGTTGGGCCAAAAATACAATTTCTAGGTATTATTACAACACCTGACTACCAATTCAGTTTGTGAAAACCACAGTGAGTATAAAATGACAACAATAATTATATAGATTTTTATGTTTGTGCATGTGGACTGTACTTGCGCCAGAAGTAATTGCATTGATTACATGAAGTCACAGAAATTATGAAATCAACTAATGTTTGTTACTTATAAAATACATCTACATGTATATCTACATGGATACTCTGCAAATCACATTTAAGTGCCTGGCAAAGAGTTCATCGAACCACCATCACAATTCTCTATTATTCCAATCTCGTATAGCGCGCGGAAAGAATGAACATCTATATCTTACCGTACGAGCTCTGATTTCCCATATTTTATCGTGGTGATCGTTCCGCCCTATGTAGGTCGGTGTCAACAAAATATTTTTGCATTCGGAGGAGAAAGTTGGTGACTGGAATTTAGTGAGAAGATTCCGTCACAACGAAAAACGCCTTTCTTCTAATGATTTCCAGCCTAAATTTATGGCTTTTAGATTAGACTGATTTAACGAGTTCCTTTACCAATCATGTGGATGACCTCACACTTTTCGTTATTTAGACTCAACTGCCACTTTTCGCACCACTCAGATATCTTTTCTAAATCGTTTTGCAGTTTGTTTTGATCTTCTGATGACTGTATTAACCGATAAACGACAGCGCCATATGCAGAGAACCGAAGACGGCTGCTCAGATTGTCTCCAAAATCGTTTATAAGGAACAGCAAATGACCTGTAACACTACCTTGGGGAACGCCAGAAATCACTTCTATTTTACTCGATGACTTTCCGTCAATTACTACGAACTGTGACCTCTCTGACAGGAAATAACTATTGGGTTTCTACTAACTTCCAATCTGTTCATTAGGGATGGTATTACCACTTTACACTGACTCCAGTATACCTTATGTATGTTATAGCAGTAACTGTTATATAATCTATATATCAGAGATGTCTGGTAATCATCTGAGGGTGACTGGTAAATGGAGCCAACTAGGTATTTGTTTGTTTCTTTTAAACATACCACTTTCTTTATCAACTAATAGTATTTATAAACATGAAATAGCGTTATAAAATGCATGTCTTAAAAATTTAAATAAAGATGAATATAAAAATATGAAAGGGTTATTGCGAGTTAAAATTAATTTCTTGCTGAACTTAAATATTTTCTTGTAAAGTATATTGTTCTCTTCTCTCTCTTGCTTCACTCTTTCAATAGATTATGTTATCCCAAGTTTGTCAAATGTTATTTACGGCATGTTGGCACATAATCTTTTTGCGTTACCAACGAACTTGGTAAAGTTATGGTACCTTGTGACGTTAATTATGTAACTGACATAAGGTCTCAGTAACCACACTGCAGTGTTGTTTACGTGCAGGCCGAAGTACGATGTATGTCGTGTATTTGGTTTCTGAGCTCCTTGGCAGCAAGGCGAGTGTATTCCTGAGCCACCTCCAGTTGCGTATATGACCACAGCAAGTGAAACGGTGAAGAAGGGAATGAGCTAATGCAACTGAGGAGCATTTATCTGTGTCACTATGTCTTGGACTGTGGAGCTTTTCGTTTGTTACAATGGTTTTTTTCACAACCATGTACCATGTGAATGTAATGTCAGATGTAAGTATTTCAGAGTTATGATTGTTCACACAGTTTCCCAGTCGATGGCCAGTTGCCACTATATTATGTTTTTAGGCTTTTCCGCCTTTTCTCAATCACGATGGAAATATGTTGTTGTCAGGTGATTCCTCTTTAGCAGATTAGCGTCTAAGTGACTTGGAACTAGACTTCTCTGATACGTTTTAACTTGTAGTTAATCTTGGCTACGCCGGCCGGAATGGCCGTGCGGTTCTAGGCGCTTCATTCTGGAACCACGTGACAGCTACGGTCGCAGGTTCGAATCCTGCCTCGAGTATGGATGTGTGTGATGTCCTTAGGTTAGTTAGGTTTAAGTAGTTTTAAGTTCTATGGGACTGATCACCACAGATGTTAAGTCCCATAGTGTTCAGAGCCATTTGAACCATTTTTAATCTTGGGTACGTGGAACCTACTCATCCTCCAGCCTCCTTTCGTGTAAAAGCTGTAGACATCAATGCAGATGCAAACCACAGATCACCTGCACTGCACCGTTAATTTAGATGGCTAATTATCGTTGGTCTCCCGTCGTTGAGTATCACTAAGTTATTTTCCTCAGTGATCCCTGCCATTAACATTCTAACTGTATCCTCTCGATTTCAGTCCCAAGCAAGATGATTCCACTGAAGTCTCTAATAATTCGCTTTTAGCGAGTAGTGGAAATGAGGGGAGTATGCAGATGGTCTTTATTTATATCATTATTTGGAGCTTTATATACAGAGATAATGTCAACGTTTCCAGTAACTGGTAGAATGGATATACCTACGTATTGAAATTCTGCATCAGTAAGCTATGAATTAAAAATTGTATTTGGCTTTCCAAGTTTAATTTAAAGCTGATCTTGCTCTGTACCCATCATCTCTGTCGCCGCTCACGATATGGAGGTGTCAGTCAGTGGAGATAACCATGTCTCGCTGCACGAACTACTACATGCTGTTGGTCCGTAAAGAAAAGTGAGCTATTTTTAATATTCCTTAAATAGCGTTCATTTCACAGCATTATGCTGTAAGGTAAAACAGCTTTCAGGTTATTATGGTACATCCAGCCGTTTAGCTGGCAAACGTGCTCGCCCCAGTAGTACCACCGGGTCTCGCGAGGCCAATGAAGTTAAACGCTATCGGGCTGGCTAGCACTTGGATGGGTGTCCACCTGGGTCTGCCGAGCGCTTTTGGCAATCAGGGTGCACTCAACTCTTGTGAGGTCAATTGAGGAGCTACTTGATTGA
Source organism: Schistocerca americana (assembly GCF_021461395.2). Taxonomy (NCBI): domain Eukaryota; kingdom Metazoa; phylum Arthropoda; class Insecta; order Orthoptera; family Acrididae; genus Schistocerca; species Schistocerca americana. The sequence goes on along the minus strand of NC_060130.1, from coordinate 650,059,518 downwards.
GAAGTAGGGCACCAGTCACGAAAACGGACAACGACTGGGAGAGGTGTGTGCTCACCCTATCCGAGATGACTGCGGAATCTGCCTATGCAGAAGCCCTAGTAACGGGTGAGGAGTTTGGCTTGCTGAGAGGCCACTCCACAAAATATCGGCTGCTGCGGCTAGTGGAGCAGGCAATAAGGTCCCTGGAGTGTTGTGAGTACGTAGTGGCAGTGTTCTTAGACGTCTCCAGGGAGTTTCATTGCGTTTGGGACAACGGCCTAGTCTACATAAGCTTTGTGCACGGGGTACCGACCTAGCACGTTCGCGTGCTCCACTCCTACTTTTCCGGAGATCCTTTCACTTTCGGGCTGATGACAGGATATCAACGGAGTGGCCGACAGATGCTCGAGTGTTGCTGGGATCGGTGATCTTCCCTCTGCTGTCCTCACTGTACACGTCCCTGACGTACCCAGGATAATGTTAAGCTCGACTGCAACCTCCTCGGCTCTTGTTCCACTATCTACTGACTCAAGTTCATTGCCATAAAAGGCAAGGTGCTTGTATTCACGAAGAAGAAGCTGTCTCCTGACATGCTGCCTGTCACAGTTGTGAGTGACCTCATCCCATGGTTAGGAGAGGCAAATAAGTGGCAGTGACCATCTGACCTGGCGGCCACACGTTTGGGACATGACGAGCACTGCGGTGATTCTGTGACATGTAGCTCACCCTCAATCCGGAGTTCACTCCACCTTCACACTGTGGCATCCTGCTTAACTTGCTACTGGTCACACCCGTGGCAGAGTACACTTTCGTGGTATGCGGACATGCCGCTGTCGCGCACATCAGCCAGCTGCAAAGAATGTAAAACTGAACCCTGAGACTCCCCTTTCACATTCCGATGGGTACTCGAGAAGACAACTTTGTGAACACACCGGCATCTCAATGTTGCTGGACAGTTTCCGCCAGACTGCCCGCATCATCTATAAAAAAAAAGGCGCAATAATCATCCAACCAAGTCGTCTAGAGGTGGTGCAGCTCCGGTCCACCACGAGATGGCCACACCAGCTGCGAGCGTAAATGGTCCTCGCAACATCAGATGAACACGAAAGGGAGCACTCAAGCAGGGCAGAATCACCAGCGTTCAATGAGAAGAATGCAGGAGTGCACCATAGTTCTTGGTCTACATAGAATCGAGACCATGTTGGCTTGTCATGATAGACTGCGAATTGGGAATCATTCTAACGGTGATACGGACCATAAATGAGGATATCTACTGACTTAAGCGAGTCTGACAAAGGGCGGGTTGTTATGAGATGGCGCCTGGAAACTAGCGCCTTGGAAACAGTGAAGCTAGTCGGATCTCATGTGCTACTGCCGTGATCATTCATGAAAAGTGGTTGGAGGACGTTGTGTACTACGAGTAGGCAACGAAGTGTTGGGAGTTCACACCTCATCACAGAACGTGTAAAGCAGAATAGATGGCAATCTGTGACATATCTACGACAGCGTACATTGGTGTTGTATGTACAAGTATTTGGGAGCAAACCGTTTAGCATAGATTGGTGAACATAGTGCTACGCAGCAGATGAACCCTACTTGTTTCCATGTTAACACAGCGACATCATCACTTTGGACAGCATTGGGCATGGGATCGTCATCAAACAGCAGATAAATGGAGAAGTGTCCCTGGTTGGATGAATTACATTCTCTGTTACACCAGGTCGAGGTTAGTTTCTCGGTACGGCATCATCGAGGCGAACGGCTGCTCGAAACATGCACAGCGCCCTGGTTGCGGCCGGTGGAGCGGGACTCCACTAGGGGGACATTCACCTAGGACTCCGTGGAACCTCTGGCAGTAATTGAAAGCACCATGCCAGCTATGGACTGGGTGAGCGTTACTGCAGAAATTCTGCTTTCCTTCATCCACGACGGCGATGCCGTGTGCCAGTAGGATAACTGTCAGTTACAAGGTCAGAATCGCAATTTGAGGAGCATGATGATGATCTCACTTTGAAGCCTTGCCAAAATTCACCTGATGTGAACGGGGTGAAACACATCTGGGACGCTTTTGGGTGCCAGCTACGGGCCCGGAAACCACCGGCACTTAATTTACAGGAATTGCGTGACCTATGCGTAGACATCTTGTGTAATACGCGATCAGAAACCTGCAAATGAAAGAGATAACAAATAAGGTGCCAAATCCGGATGGAATCCAAATTCAGAATGAAATTTTCACTCTGCAGACGAGTGTGCGCTGGTATGAAACTTCCTGGCAGATTAAAACTGTGTGCCGGATCGAGACTCGAACTCGGGACCTCTGCCTTTCGCGGGCAAGTACTCTACCAACTGAGCTACCCTCCTACCTTCCAAACTTCGCAAAAGCTCCTCTGCATACCTTGCAGAACTAGAACTCCTGGAAGAAAGGATATTGCGGAGACATGGCTCAGTCACAGCCTGGGGGATGTTACCAGAATGAAATTTTCACACTGCAGCGGAGTGTGCGCTGGTATGAAATCCCAATTCGGTTTTCCAAAGAGTATACTAAGGCATTGGTCCCCCCCCCCCCCCGCCCCCTTACTTGACCGGTCGGGGCAGCCGTGCGGTTCTAGGCGCTACAGTCTGGAACCGAGCAACCGCTACGGTCACAGGTTCGAATCCTGCCAGGGGCATGGATGTGTGTGATGTCCATAGGTTAGTTAGGTTTAATTAGTTCTAAGTTCTAGGCGACTGATGACCTCAGAAGTTAAGTCGCATAGTGCTCAGAGCCATTTGAACCATTTTAAATCCCACTTACTTATCTTGCATTTATCACTAACCTCTCGGCCAGCGCAAAGTGCCAAGCGACTGGAAAAAAATGCAGGTCATTTTGTACATAAGAAGTGTAAAAGAACGGACCGGAAGAATTACAGACCAATATCCTTAACATCTTTCTGCTGCAAAATTCTTGAACATATTTCCAGTTCTAATATGATAATTTTTCTTTCTGAAAGCGTCACTCGTGTGAACTCAGCTTGCGCTTTTCTCACACGATATGGTACGACATGTGGATAAAGGGCAAAACGCAGATTCCAATTTCATAGATTTCCGAAAAGCTTTCAACACGGTCCCCTAGGCAGATTGTTAACTAAGGTATGAGCATACGGAAGATGTTACGAGATACGTGAGTGACTCGAAGACTTCTTAAGTAACAGAACGGTGAGTGCTCTTCCGAGAGAAGGGCACCGTCAGGAGCGCCCCAGGGAAATGCGACAGGACCACTGTGATTTTCTATATGCATATATGATCAGGCTGACAAGGTGAGCAGCTGTTTGCTGATGATGCTGTGGTTTGCATGAGGGTGTCGTTGAGTGACTGTAAAAGAATTCAAGATGACTTACACAAAATTTCTCGTTTATGTGATGAATGGCAGCTAGCTGTAAATGTAGAAAAGTGTAAGTTAATGAGTAGGAAAAAAACACAGTCACATTGTTTAAATATCTGTACATAACGTTGCAAAGCGATATGAAATGCAGTGAGCATGTAAGATTTGTAATAGAAAAGGTGAATGGTCGACTTCGGTTTACTTCAATAATTTCAAAAAAGTGTGATTCATCTCTAAAGTAGACCGCATATAGGATGCTAGTGCGACCTGTTCTTGAGCACTGCTCTAGTGCTTGGGATCCTCACCAGGTCGGATTGAAGGAAGTCATCAAAGCAAATGAAAGGCGGACTGCTAGACTGGCTACCGGCAAGTTTGAACAACACGCAAGTATTATGGAGATGCTTTGAGAACTCAAATGGAAAGGCGACATTCTTTTCGAGTAACACTACTGAGAAAATTTGGAGAACCGACATCTGACGATGACTGTAGAACAATTGTACTGATGCCTACATACATTTCGCGTAAGGACACCGAATCACCGAGCGAGGTGGCGCAGTGGTTAGCACACTGGACTCGCATTCGGGAGGACGACGGTTCAATCCCGTCTCCGGCCATCCTGATTTAGGTTTTCCGTGATTTCCCTAAATCGCTTCAGGCAAATGCCGGGATGGTTCCTTTGCAAGGGCTCGGCCGATTTCCTTCCCCATCCTTCCCTCACCCGAGCTTGCGCTCCGTCTCTAATGACCTCGTTGTCGACGGGACGTTAAACACTAATCTCCTCCTCCTCCCGACACCGAATATCTGATAGGAGAAGTCAGGGTTCGTAGGGAGGCACACAGTCGGTTGTCCCTCGTTCTGTAGGCTATTGGAACATGAAAGGAAGTGACCAATAGTGGTACAGGGTTCCCTCTGCCACGCTTCTTAGGTTTTCTTGCGAAGTGCAAAAGTAGAGGTAGATGTAGAAGAACTTGTCGAATTCATCCCATGCAGACCCGCTGCTGTATTGTGTTTCAAAGGTAGACTAACAAATTATTAAACAGCTGCTCATAAGGTTTTGATCATTGGTGTACTCCCCCCCCCCCCTCCCCCCAAAACAGTCATGACACTACGTAATCTGCTGTTCATCGGATACTCATTGATGTTATTTAGGTGTACCATTTGATTGTACGGAAGAGGATACGGTTTATGAACAATAGATGAATATGCTGTCGTAATTGGGAACCTCTCCGCTATGTAGACACGGTAGCGCTCACATTTTGTGGGCTGCTACTGTGCAACTGCGTAGGGTTTAGTGGGCGTGGCATTCACGACAGGAGCCGGGACCTTTGCCGGATTTTCTGTATACAACATAGTCGGCTTTGGAGCAAACGTATTTTTAGGCGCGAGAAATTTTGACAGGGCCTGACGGGAGTACTCCATATGGCAGCAATTAAGCGCTCGACAAAGGAGAGGCAGTAGAGTAATCAAAAGCCGCAACAAACGATTTTTAACGACTGTCTGCTATAAAATAAGAAAAATGTAACCAATGTCTATAGCCAGAAAGTGGTTACAGCTCTTCCAGTTTTACTGCACAACAGACATGACAAGATTAAAAATTACGAAAAGATTTTTGCGGATTATTACGTGACCCTCAAAAACAGTGACGCAACTCCCAGGAATTCGTCACTGCTGGTTTAATAAACTGTTGAGTAGAAGACCAGACGTACGTATTACAAGAATTCTGACGTTTTACAGTTGACTCGTACATTTAATTTATTTGCAATTTACTTTCTTGTCCTTCCTCTTTAGGCCGTATTATTTTCTCAGGGTCTTTTGTCGTTCTTCCTGAGTTCGGTAATATGTGCTTCTTGTTCAATGGATAGCGTACAGAGTTTCGACCGTATGACGACGATGTGCTAGCTGGGACGGCTGACTGACACTGATTTATTGTTGTAGATAGTTCACCATTTTTGCGAGGCAAACACCCAACTCGAATGTCTATAACCGAATAAGATAATTTTAAAATAACGAGATGCCTGTTCTACCACCAATCAAGGCCTTTTATCTGTATAACTGTGTATCTGTGTACAGTCGATCTGTGTATGTTAACGAACTTAAACTACATGTCTCTGCAGAACAACATCATGTACCAGACAATTATGATCGACAAATTCACAAAAGTCATAAATGAGGTATTATTTGTCAAAACTTAAAGACTTACAAACATATTTTCCAAAACAGAAATTTCTGCATTGTCGTACAGTTTTCCGTTATTCACCACCGAAGTAAAAATTCGGAGTTCCAACGAAGTGATTAAAACACAAGAGAATGGAATGGAATGCATTCTGACGAGGGAAACGTAATAACCTCCTACGTTAACGCATAGAGAGAAAATAAAGCCACCCGTTTTTAACCACGCAAAGGGACATGCTAATAAAAGTTCAAATAAAACAATGTACCTGTGTCAGTCATCTTTTATCTTCTCCCACGGCGCGTTTCGAGAATTCATACTCTCATCTTCAGATGGAAAATAGCGGTATTTGGTTACATGTGTACCAGCTGTATGCAGTTAGTTGATTGTTTGTTTTGGTTTCATTTTGCTGCAAAAAGTACAACAGGCACTTGTTATCGTCATATGGCACTAATATTATTCATTTGAAATGCTGATATGAAGGTATGACGCAGCTCGTGGTCGTGCGGTAGCGTTCTCGCTTCCCACGCCCGGGTTCCCGGGTTCGATTCCCGGCGGGGTCAGGGATTTTCTCTGCCTCGTGATGGTTGGGTGTTGTGTGATGTCCTTAGGTTAGTTAGGTTTAAGTAGTTCTAAGTTCTAGGGGACTGATGACCATAGATGTTAAGTCCCACAGTGATCAGAGCCATTTGAACCATTTTTTTGAAGGTATGACGATAACAGGTGCCTGTTATACTTTTTGTAGCAAAATGAAACCAAAAGAAACAACTAGCTTCATCCAGCTGGCACACATGTAACAAGATATCGCTATTTCCACCTGCCACAGATGAACTGTTTTATTTGAACTTTTGTTGTCAAAACAGTCGCATTTTCCGTAAAAAATGTGCAACATGGACGACATAAGGTAAAGGAATATGCTTGCTTTAGTATTTATTGTATCACAAGGGAGTATTTGTCAGCCACGCAGGATATTAGCGAACGGGGCAGTGATTTGAATTACCAGCATGCCCGGGATTCAACGATTTTGAGACAGATTTTGATTCTGATTCAGTAACTTCCAATAGAGTACAACAAGACAGTAAGAAATTCAGAACTGAAACAGACATCAGTGAAGGAGATTCGTTATCACTTTGTTAATATAATATATCTAAAAAATTAAAACATTGATCTGATAACATGACATTGTTTGGGTATAGAACAGATCAACAACGAATAGAAAAACTTGACAGAGTAAGTTTAAAAATTCATTACAATAAAAGAAAATCAGTCACTCACCAACATATCGAAAAAATGATAGCCCAGTTTAAGAATGAGGTCAGAGAATTAGTGGATAATATTTTATATTTAGGTAGTTCACAACAATGGCTAGAAGGACTGGCAGAGAAGTAAACAATAGAGTCAAAGTATCCTGGAGTACTTTTGGTGAACGAAATTCGGATTGCAAACCTTCCAACGTGTCTGAAAAAGAAAGAGTACAGTCAGCACGTCATACCAGTTCTGACTTACTGCGATGATACACAAGTCTCCAATGTAACACAACGCTGTCGACTTGGTTGTTGAGGATTACTAGGACACACACACACACACACACACACACACACACACACACACACACACACACACATGACGTAATTACGGCCCTTAGTGAAGGTGAAATGGAAGTGGGTTGGACATGTAGCCAGGCGAATATATCGTAGATGGACCAAGGAAGTGCTTTGCTGGATTCCAAAATATAGAAAAAGGCCAAGAAGATGACGCATTGCAAGATCCGTAAATGCTATTAGTAGACAAACGGAAATGATTTAGATGCATATAGCTCAATAACGTGATCTATGGCGAAGTCCATAAGACATCTTTATCCTGCTTGTCAGATGGCTACTGATGAGTTTGTATCCTGACTTACAACGTAGTATTCCAGGTACACCAAATCAACGAATATCAGACAGTCGCCTCTTCCGAAAATTTCTATCCCGACCTCTTCTCCCAGTGTGTGAGTAATTTTTCGAGGAAAATACTAAAAGGCAGCGGTGGCATTTGTGTTCTAATCCAACACCTCTTTCAGCCTCTTTGAGCGGTAAACGGTTCTGAAACCGTAGCCATAAATTTACTTGTGATATCGTATTAGTGATATTTCCCTGGATTACACAGCTAATATTTTCAAATATCCCGAGAGCTTCTATTGGGCTGACTGATATCATTTTGTATACCAAACAAAGGATATTCCTAAAATTATTACTGTTGTTTTTATTGATCTAAAGATGTACGTCTATTTGTGCATATTTCAAATGTGTGAATTCTTTCTTTCAGGGGTACGTACTGCAGTCCTTATCTACGACACAGAACCACTGGTACATCTGCGAAGGTCAGGCATGTCATTAATCGAAAATAAAATACTATGAGAACGAACACCATTAATAAATTTTCTAAATTATGGAAATATTATTAACTCACATTCTTATGAACTTACGTTTACATAGTGCAATGTGTCTATATATGAATAGTTTAGAATGTATGTAAGTGAGACCAGTTACTTGATTTTATGTATTTATGTCGACTAACAAGCAACTGGTGTTATACAAATTATGCTCATGACTTTTATTATTGTCATTATGTACGATGTTCCAGGCTTATATGCGTGATGATAAGTTTACGCTCACTTGATAATTGCCGTTGTATCGTGATGCTCAGCAGTTTCAAATAAAGCATTTTCATAAAATATTGTCCTTGGCAGAACTGTAGCTTCCTTGAACTAGTATCAGTTATTAAAGTTTATTTGAACACGAATGTGGCTGATTAGGCTTTACCACGCCTGTTATGAAAATCAATTGAGTGTATCGCAACAGGGCACAATTTATTTTTATTTACAATATCAATTTAGAAATTTTAAACCTCTATCATCAGGTGGATTTATGTCATTTAATAAGACACGTATCTGTGGTGTGTACGAGTATTACTGTTGGGTAAATTGAGACACTGTCTAATAGCAAGGGATAAAAAAATGAACAATATATTAATGCAAGGCTCAAAGTGTTATCGAGGTTTTGACATCGAAGAGTCGAAGATGAACAGTGGTGGAAATTTTAGTACCTTCATTAGTCACAGTATCATTTCCATTTTATTTTTACGTTAGGTCTTTCTTTTTCTATATACTTATTCCAAGATTTTCATAGTGATAGCTCACAGATACGTGAGTGGCTCGAAGACTTCTTAAATAATAGAATCCAGTATGTTGTCCTCGACGGCGAGTGTTCAACAGAGACAAGGGTATCGTCAGCAATGCCCCAAGAAAGTGTGGTAGAACCACTGCTGTTCTCTATATACAGAAATGATTTGTCGGACAGAGTGGGCAGCTGTCTGTGGTTGTTGACTGATGATGCCGTGGCGTACTGTAAGATGACCAAGTTGAGTGACTGTAGGAAGATACGACTTAGACCAAACGTCCAATTGGTGTGATGACTGGCAGCTATCCCTAAATGTGGAAAAACGTTAGTTGATGCGGATGAGTAGGAAGAACAAACCTGTAATGTTCCGATACAGCGTTACTAGTGCCCTGCTTGACGCAGTCAAGTCGTTTAAATATCGGGGCGTAATGTTGCAGAGCGATATGAGATGGAACGAGCATATGAAAACCGTGGTAGGAAAGGCAAATCGTTGACTTCGGTTTATTGGGAGAATTTTAGGAAAGAGTGGTTTACCTGTAAAGGAGACCGCATATAGGATGCTACCTATTCTTGAGTACTGCTCGAGTGTTTGGAATCCCTAGCAGGTCGGATTGAAGAAAGATATTGAATCAGTTCACAGGCGGACTGCTAGATTTGTTACCGGTAGGTTCGAACAACGCCTAAGTGTTACGAAGATGCTTCGGGAACTCAAATGAGAATCCCTGGGGGGAAGACGATGTTCTTTGCGATAAACACTATTGCGAAAATTTAGAGAATGGGTATTTGAAGCTGACTACCGAACAGTTCCACTGCCGCCAACATACACAGCGTAAGGACCACCAAGATAAAATATGAGAAATTAGGGCTCAAACGGAGGCGTTCAGACAGTCATTTTTCCCTCGCTCTATTTACGAGTGGAACACGGGCTGAAATGACAAGTAATGGCACAGGGTACCCTCCGCCACGCACCGTACTGTGGCTTGCGGAGTATCTACGTAGATGCAGATAAGTAAGTGGATTACGTCGCGACATTGTGCCAAGTATTGTGGTGCGACGTTTTTCGGTAGACTAACTCTCTTCGTTTCGGCAGAATCGTGGTGTCATCACCGTTTACTGATCGCTATTTCTTTGTGGTATGAAGGAGGTTCACAAGTCCATTGTTTTTTGAATAAAAAGAGTCAGCTAGCCATGTATCGTCACAAGATTTTAAAAATGTATGGGCTTCAAGGATAAGGATGTTGAAGAGTCTCAGTATCTGTTATGCAGTTGCATAATCGACACGTACTGCAAATTTGCTATGAAACGACATCACAATGTGTTGTAGAAAAAATTTAAAGATTTAGTTCACAAGATAAAACAATTACAAAGATGGACAGACGTAGATCATTGTTCTGTACATCAAAAAGCATTTGTGCTAAATTTGCTGGCATGGAGCACGTGATGAAATTGGTGGTAAGAATACTAAAATTTCAGAAGTCTCACGCATTATTCTACTCTCAGTTGCAACAGTTTTCGACATAACTGAACCAAGGGTATGGAGACCTTATATATTACTGAAAAGTACGTTTGTTTAGTCGAAGGATATACCTGGAACGATTTTTCTATTTAAAAGCCGCTATTGTTCAATTTATGAAGGAAAAAGGAGAGTAGGAACGAAAATTAGAACATCCGGAATGGATTACAGATCGCGCGTTTGAAGTCGACTTCAGTGCACACTGCCTATAGTAAGACATTGCAAAGTGAGCAACAAATTATTTCTGATTTGCTGGGTATGTCTTTAAAAAATCACGTTATGGAAGGGACAAATTCTCAGAAACACAGTACAGTTCCGTAAGTTCACTGCTGATAAGAAAATCTCTGAAACACAGTACAGTTCCCTAAATTCACTGCTGATAAAAAATGGAGGTTTGAAGAAAGAATTCAGGTCTTGAAAGAGATGCAACAATAGTTTTCGAAACGTTTTTAGGACACTGACTCTCTTACATTTGTTTCACAGCTGTGTTTGCGACAGTTTGCTATTTCAGTTGAAAGCGTCCCTGTGCATGTGCTGGTATGACTGATTGATCTGCAATGTAATTCCTGTTTTAAAGACAAATGCTTTTACGTTAAAACTGTCCAAGACGTCTATATTGTTTTCCTCAGGTAGAGTTTCCACACCTGCAGAATGAGGTTGCAAGTATTCCGGTCAACATATGTGTGCAATAGAAATTGTGAGACTAAACCAGTCACTACTAACTGGCAAACTGAGTGCGAAAATGCATGAAATTGTTAGCATCTGTACACATACCGACGTTTTGTACCGGATAACCATTTTATTATGTCTTCAGCGGGTTAAATAATACTGAAATTTACTTTGTTTTGATCTATGTTGTTTAGAAACTTGCAAGATAAAACCAAGTCGTATGCAGTGCGACTGCAACAACATTTCAATGCGTCACCTTTGCAGCTTCTCCCTCTTACCTCTAGACACTGCGCTGTGATGGTGGGGGAAAGTGCAGACAGGCTGAACACTACGGCACTCATGCCGGTTAAGGCTCGCGAGTCGAATACTTGGCTGCCTCTGTTGTAGAGGGCCAAGCACACGGGACTATTCAACTACAGTAGATTCGCAAAAATAGACCAACGTTTGAAATATCTTTGAAGAAGTGCTCATATTCTACTCAAATAAGGAGTCTATAGTAACAATGTCTTTGGAGTAAAAGTATGGGTTTACAGAAAGGATATATTGCATGGAAGAGAAAGTGGCTTATTTGTTCCAGCAGAGCTAAACTTCGTTAAAGTATGTTTGCATATCAAATAATTCGGTTAAGTTCAGTGATTAAAGCCGGACTAATACTTTTAATTCGATAAGTCTACTAATCAGTAGAATCATTCACAGAAGAAACTGGAAGGTTACTTCAGTTTATTAATGTGCGCTGTCCTCAATCACGTCGCATTATTCCTAGAATGTTTTTGTAATCTGGAAATTGACTGAGCATGTACAATTTCGTTAATGACAGTTAGAGAAAAATTTCCTCACGGTATACAGCATTTATATAAGAGAACAGATCTGATACCTGTGAGGCCGCTGACGAAGAAACTGATATAAGTGATCACAAATGATTACTAAAGTAAAGAGAACAAAAGCACCTGGGAAACTGAATGTAAGCCGTACGCTATGTGCAACCCGTAAGGACGAAAGTAACTATTGCATGATGCCACTGCCAAGTAACATAACTCGATAAAAATTGAATCATGCATAAAAAGTACTGCAACACTATAGTAAAGAGGTTAACTGAAAGAAATACGCAACTATACGAATAGAAATGACGTTTTTATTCCAAGACAAAAAATATAATAAAGTCACCGTGATTCATGAAGCTCATCTGGACATTAAAAAAGGCACATGTTTCTTAAAATGGCGTGTGTTCATCAAGGATGGCAGTACATGCTTAGCGACGAGCTTCTATGCTGGCCACAAGATTGGTAAGGAGTTATTACGAAAGGGCGTTCCATTACTCCACCAGCGCTATTGACAATTGCTGGCGATCGTTAGTATTCAGTGGGATTTAACTCTTGGGAACGGGCATGCTAGTGCGCTCGCCGAACATCACCTCATTCCAAGAGCTCGTCCAACTGCGTTCTTCGATAGATTCGTGCATTTTCATTATAATAATCAGGGCCGAATACATCCCTGAAAAAAAACCACATGGGGAAGGAGAGCAGTGTCACAACAACGTTTTCCGGTGCGTACACCGTCTTCAATGATGTGGAGGTCAATACACCCATGCAACATTATGCCTCCCGCCACAACACATGGACAGCAAAACGATCATGTTCGATAACGTTCCTGGACGCATTACGGATCCTCATGTGATCATAGGCTGGAACATTTAGTGCGAGAAGATATTCGGTGAATGGACTAACCTGCCAGTTCCCCCAACTTAAGGTCCATAACGCAAGTGTGGGATGCGTTGGAGAGACGTCCACTTCCACTAAGGACAGTACAGCAGTTGTCAGCCGCGCTGGTGGAGGAATAGAACGTCCTGCCACAAGGAATCCTTATCAACCTTGTGTCCAGTGTGGTAGCACGTTGTAGAACCTCGTACATTGCGCGCCGTGGTGGTCACACACCCTGTTAAGAACCATGACTCTCCTTTTGTAATACCCAGGAGAAGAGACGATCATTAATCGCGATGACTTCAGTGTATATATTGTTCTCCAATAAAAGTGGCTTTTGTTCAAATGGCTCTGAGCACTATGGGACTTAACATCTGTGGTCATCAGTCCCCTAGAACTTAGAACTAGTTAAACCTAACTTACCTAAGGACATCAGACACATCCATGCCCGAGGCAGGATTCGAACCTGCGACCGTAGCAGCCGCGCGGTTCCGGACTGCGCGCCTAGAACCGCTAGACCACCGCGGCCGGCGTGGCTTTTGCGTTCGTCTCTTTGCGTATGTCTTTCAGTTACTTTCTGTACTAATGCGCAGCAGTTCTTTGTATGTATGGTCCAAGTTTTATTGATCTAAGCTACTTGACAGTGACAAATCATGCGACAGTTACTTCCCTCCTTACGTTTTGCACACCACTGTGTTATTCCTAAGGCCAGAAACATTTCATTGCTGTGTAAAAGAACTATGGCCCAGCTACATAATTATTTATCATTCGCCACATGTATGTACCTGACAGAGTAATCATCGTTCGGAGAGACCAAGCAGTGTGTACAAATAGTGATAGGAAGTATGTTAAGAAATAGCTTCTGGAGCGTAGCATGTGGTAGTAGACAAGTAACTGACAAATATTAACTGAATCGACTGGTCGTCATTGTGGGAGTTAAGATCTACCTATTACGCAAAAAAAATGTTCCTTTAATCCCCATTAACGTTTCTACACCTTTCTGCCTTCATCAGTAAGTTCTTTTATTTCGTTCAACCGAATATATTTTAAATAATAGTTATTGTGTGAAACTAAGGCTAAAAAATATGTTGTGACTATTCTGATTTCGACCTCATTTTCTACAATATTAATTCCTGCAAGACTTTGCTAAAATTAGTGCATAGCTTGCCATCTGCAACGAAATGATGCTATTATTGTTTACAAGATAAACGAAACGTTGTTGCTCGAAAATATCTTGCTGCTGTAATTTCGGAATACTTATAGTTATTTTCATAGTGTGTGTCCTCATCTGCAGGCTCATTTGTTATGGAAATTCACGGAAAAATAGGATACATGTTTTTTAAAGAACTGCACTCGCAAGTTACACTTTTTAGGACTTCACAAAATACAATATTTATGTTGCTGCTGCGAGTTTGGTCTGTGTTGATGTTCACCTGTTTTTACATTCCGTCTGGCGACTAATTTTAACTTCGTTGACTTTACCTCCTCTCTCTCTCTCTCTCTCTCTCTCTCTCTCTGTGTGTGTGTGTGTGTGTGTGTGTGTGTGTTTCATATCCGTTTGTGTTGTATTTATTTGATACTTCCTTTAATGTGTTAAATAGAGTGCTATTGCATGATGTATAGCCGTCGGATTTTATTGCCTTCTGTATGTCGACTGTTTCTTCTGTGGTACTGTAAGTTTTTGGCATAGGTTATGGCGGATTTTAGTACTGTATGTTTTAGTTGGATGATGATTGGGCTATTAGGTGGTCAGAAAATGTGCTATTTGAGCATTTACTTTCTAGGGCTCTGAGGTGTTACAAATACCTTCTTCTAAAATTTCTGCGCATCTGTGCTACGTATATTGACTGAAAAGAGTTGCATATTAGTTGGGATACGTTTCATCTGTAGAAATTTACTATGTGTCTTTCGTGTGTTCTGAGTTTTTCCTTGTTTCTTCTTGTTTTCGTGTTGTCTGTTCTGTATCTTATTCGAAATCCTTGTTTCTTTAAGATTTTGTGAAATATTTTCTTATTATAGGTAAGTATGTGCAAATTTATTTTGTGCGGGAAATGTGGCGTCCTGTACATTGGGTTGTCCTGTACTGTTGTGTATGATCTTACGTGCATATGAAGTGTTCATTCCCTGCCTATTTGCTCGTTTTATAGTTAAGTTTCTCTGTCATGTAGCCATGCTTCACTTCTTGTATTTCCGGGATGGTTCCTTTGAAAGGGCACGGCCGCCTTCCTTCCCCATCCTTGCTTAATCCGATGAGACCGATGACCTAGCTGTCTGGTATCCTTCCCCAAACAACCCCAACCTCAACTTCTTGTATTTTATTGTGTTTAAATCATGGGTGTAGTTCTGTTTTCTTACCTTTGCTCTGTTTAATTTGTTGAGCAAGATTCAGAAGCTTGCTTTTTATGCCAATGTGTGGTTTGATTGGTTGTGACCCGTGGTTCTTATGACAGTGGGTTTTCTGTGTACTGTCAAATCTTGTGTGTTTGCCCTTTGTATCGTGAGATACAAAACATTTAGTTTAGGCTCTGTATCTGTTCCTGAAATCGCCTGCCGATGTGGCCGAGCAGTTCTAGGCGCGTCAGTCTGGAACCGCGCGACCGATGCGGTCGCAGGTTCCAATCCTGCCTTGGGCATGGATGTGCGTGATGTCATTAAGTTGTTGTTGTTGTGGTCTTCAGTCCTGAGACTGGTTTGATGCAGCTCTCCATGCTACTCTATCCTGTGCAACGTTCTTCATCTCCCAGTACTTACTGCAACCTACATTCTTCTGGATCTGCTTAATGCATTCATCTCTTGGTCTCCCTCTACGATTTTTACCCTCCACACTGCCCTCCAATGCTAAATTTGTGATCCCCTGATGCCTCAGAACGTGTCCTACCTACCGGTCCCTTCTTCTTGTCAAGTTGTGCCACAAACTCCTCTTTTCCCCAATTCTGTTCAATATCTGTGATCTACCCATTTAATCTTCAGCACTCTTAAGTTAGTTACGTTTAAGTAGTTCTAAGTTCTAGGGGACTGATGACCTCAGAGCCATTTGAACCATTTGTTCCTGAAATTAAATGAATTATAGAGCGAAAATTGTTTATTTCATTATGTAGTTGTTTCACCTGTGTGAGTAATCTTCAGTTAGCCACAGTATGTCATCGACGTAACAGGACCACTACATGACTTTGTATTTTTTGGGTTCTATTGTCACGCCAAAGAACTTGTTTTCCAGGTTGTTCATGAAAAGACTGGATAACTAGTGAGCCCATTAGCAGTTCACCATGTAAAGAGTATAATTGTTTTTGAACGCAAAAACAATGTTTAATTTGTGTATGTGGCATGTTCTCTTGTTTTGGTTTTTGTGAAAACTTATTTATTGTTTCAGCTACTCAGATAAAAGTGTACATTGATGGGAAACGATATAGGGCTTTACTAGTGCCTGGAATGCCTACGTTCTTGATCCTGCCTGTTATTTCCTTGAAGTTTTCTAGGACTCTGTTTTTTTTAAAGAGTTTATTCTCTTTAGTAACTTGTGGTGTGCATGCTTGCGTGTGTGTGTGTGTGTGTGTGTGTGTGTGTGTGTGTGTGTGTGTGTGTGTGTGTGTGTGCATATGTATGTGTGTCTGCGTGTGCGCATGGCCTTGTGATGCTTCAGTTTTTCGATGTAATTTCTTCAGGTGTTCTACTTTCCGAAATTTTCCCTTTAATAAGCAAAACCCCATGCAGTATTTCAGATGTTTTGATTTTGGAAGTTATTGAGAATTTTGATTGTTTTGAGTTTCTCTTTTCGCCTTTAATAATCAAATCTCCATTCAGTTAGCCAATTAGTAAAAGTAGGTGACATAAATGTCGGTATTAGGGTTGTTAAAAGACTCTCGAAACTTCTAAACGTCGAGAGGACCTCAGGGACCAATGAAACATCTGTCAGATATTGTACAGAAATTATTATTTTATGCACCCTTCGGATAATTCACTCAAGATCTCTCGAATGGCGAGCTATTCTGACAGGACAATGTTATTCAGTTGCAAGAATGGCAGTGACATTAATCCACGGTCGTCGCATTCTACTAGTATTGATATGTTGCAGAATTTGATAACATGTTCATTGCTCACATATACTGGCATACGTGGATCATACTGATATTCTTCTCTCCACTAATATTAATTATGGCAGCACTGATCTTTGTCAAATAGTGATGATACTCGTTACACATTTTATCCTGGGACGGAGTGTCTAAAATAATGCGATGTATCTAGCAGAGTACGTTGGCGTTTTAATGAGACACATTAAAACTACGGCCACAATACCCATCCGGTCATGGAGATTTATGTTTTCCATGGTCTCCCTTAAACACTTAACACAAATTCCAGACCAGATCCTTTGAAATGGACACAATATTTGTCATTTCCCTTCCTGTTCCACTTGCAAATAGAGGGAGGGAAAAACGACTATTTTTACGACTCCGAATAAGCAAAAATTTCTTGTACTCTATCTTCATGGTCCTTAGGCACCGTGTATGCTGGCGACAGTAGAATCGTTCGGCAGTCAGCTTCAAATATCGGTTCTCTAAATTTTCTCAGTAGTGTTTCTCGAAAACAACAACGTCTTCCCTCCAGGGATTCACATCTGAATTACCAAAGTATCTTCGCAACACTTACACGTTGTTCGAACCTACCGGTAACAAATCTAGCAGACCGTCTCTGAACGGATTCGATGTCTTCCTTCAATCGGACCTGGTACGGATCCCAGACACTTGAGCAGTACTCAAGAATAGGTTGCACCAGCGTCCTATATGCGGTCTGCTATACAGGTGAACCACTCGTTCCTAAAATTCTCCCACTAAATCGAAGCCGATTACTTCCCTTCCCTACCACACTTTTCACATGCTCGTTCTATCTCATATCACTCTGCAATGTTACGCCAGGATATCTAAACTACTTGACTGTGTCGAGAAGGACACTGGTAATACGGTATCCGAACATTACAGGTTTGATCTTCCTACTCATCCGCATTAACTTACATTTTTCCACATTTATGGCTAGCTGCCATTCATCACACCAACTAGAAATTTTGTCTAAGTCGTCTTGTATCTTCCTACAGACACTCAACTCCGTCACCTTACCGTACACCAAGGCATCATCAGAAAACAACCGCAGATTGCCGCCCACCTTCTCCGTCAAATTATTTATGTGTATAGAGAACAACGGCGGTCCTATCACACGTCCATGGGGCACTCCTGACGATACCCTCTTCTCTGATGAACACTCGCTGTCGAGGACAACATACTGGGTTTTATTATTTAAGGAGTCTTCCATCCATTCAAATATCTGTGAATATATTCCACTTGCTTGTACCTTCGTTAACAGCCGGCAATGGGGTCCCGTGTCAAATGCTTTCCGGAAATATAGAAATGTCGAATGTGCCTCTTGCTCTTCATTTTATTTCCCAAATGGTTCAAATGGCTCTGACCACTATGGGACTTAACATCTGAGGTAATCAGTCCCCTAGAACTTAGAACTACTTAAACCTAACTAATCTAAGGACATCACACACATCTATGCCCGAGGCAGGATTCGAACCTGCGACAGTAGCAGTCGCGCGGTTCCCGACCGAAGCGCCTATAAGCGCTCGGACACCGCGGCCGGCTTTTATTGCCCATTCTTCCTGAAATCGAGATTTTGCTCCGTCTGTAATGATGCTATTGTTGATGAAATTTTAAACACTATTCGTACTTGCTTTACTTTTCCTATATTTTGTGGACTTTGGCAAACGTGTTGATTCGGTACTGCATCGATGCACGCTGCAGACTTACGTTCGTGTGAATTGCATGCGGAAGCTCGTCACTGGTTCGTGAATATCTTGATAACGGGATGATCCGGATACCCAATCATCCCCAAACTTGGAAATAAATCTAAATATGCTCCAGGAAAGTGTGACAGTGCCTATCTACTTTTGAGATGTAAGAAATAAATTATATGAGCGGTCTTTCCGATAATGCTCATGTATTTCTATCGAAAAAAAATTCTGTCAATGAAAATCCACGAGTTTTATCAATGTGTTCTGTTAAAGTAATGCAAAAATATTGGCGAACGATTAGATGAAATATCAGTTTTTTGTAAGAGAATTGCTTAGTGAAAAGTGTTGATTGTAACACAGTAATGATCGTAAATATTCAATTTGAAGGAAGTCACTCGGCTTAAGGCCTCAATACGTTACTGTGTTGCAGCAGCTCCCCAAGTTTCATGGACATTACAAAATTTACTAATAAGACACTAGATGTATATTGAATATTGACTTCACTGTTGTTTTAGAAACTTCCTAGTTGATGAGGCGTAATGTGTTGTATGAGCTGTTGTCAAATAACGTTAATAGTATTAAAATGAAATGGAGAGCCCACAACGTATCACTTGATTATGAAGGTCTGTATGAAATCCTGCACATAGAATTATTGAATTGCTTATGCTAAGAAACATTCAAATATGTAATATTAAGGTACAGTAGTTACGAACAGCTGAAAACTGTGTAAGTTGTTTGCAAAGCTTTAGTGTAAGACACAGCCCTCTTCGTACAAAACATATCAATTAAGTCATTACTGTCATTAGAAAAGTCATGAATTTAAATTTACTCTTAAATATCACTCTACTAGACAAACAATTTGAAGAGTACTAGCTAATCAGATATATAATTTTTGCAAAAATCTCCTTTCTGCGAAGCAAAAATTACTTTAAACTGGTGCATCACAAGATTTTCTTAGTACAGTAATTAGTAATTATGGGGCATTCCTTTTGCTTGCTCATTTCAAACAACATACTATATTATCATACATTGGCAATAGTAATTATCCTCTCACTTCCTAGGAAGAAACCAGAATAATCCAAATCGTAAACTACAATCGTCATGAATATTACACATTTATTTCTTCCACGTGACAAAACATTTACAGGAAATAGCAAGCACCCTGAACATCCACAAAATAGGAAAACAGATACTAACTGTAGCCGGCCGGTGTGGCCGTGCGGTTCTAGGCGCTTCAGTCTGCAACCGCGTGATCGCTACGGTCGCAGGTTCGAATCCTGCCTCGGGCATGGATGTGTGTGATGTCCTTAGGTTAGTTAAGTTTAAGTAGTTCTAAGTTCTAGGGCACTGATTATCGCAGATGTTAAGTCCCATAGTGCTCAGAGCCATTTGAGCCTTAATCAGTACTAAAATAATCTTCAGCATTCTTCTGTAGCACCACATTTCGAAAGCTTCTATTCTCTTCTTGTCCAAACTATTTATCGTCTATGTTTCACTTCCATAAATGGCTACACTCCATACAAATACTGTCAGAAACGACTTCCTGACATTTAAATCTATACTCGATGTTAACAAATTCCTCTTCTTCAGAAACGCTTTCCTTGCCATTGCCAGTCTACATTTTATATCCTCTCTACTTTGACCATCATCAGTTATTTTGCTCCCCAAATAGCAAAACTCTTTTACTACTTTAAGTGTCTCATTTCCTAATCTAATTCCCTCAGCATCACCCGACTTAATTCGACTACATTCCATTATCCTTCTTTTGCTTTTGTTGATGTTCATCTTATATCCTCCTTTCAAGACACTGTCCATTCTGTTCAACTGCACTTCCAAGTCCTTTGCTGTCTCTGACAGAATTACAATGTCATCGGCGAACCTTGAAGTTTTTATTTCTTCTCCATGGATTTTAATACCTACTCCTAATTTTTCTTTTGTTTCCTTTACTGATTGCTCAATATACAGATCGAATAACATCGGGGAGAGGCCACAACCCTGTCCCACTCCCTTCCCAACCGCTGCTTCCCTTTCATGTCCCTCGACACTTATAACTGCCATCTGGTTTCTGTACAAATTGTAAATAGCCTTTCGCTCCCTGTATTTTACCCCTGCGACCTTCAGAATTTGAAAGAGAGTATTCCAGTCAACATTGTCAAAAGCTTTCTCTAAGTCTACAAATGCTATGAACGTCGGTTTGCCTTTCCTTAATCTAGCTTCTAAGATAAGTCGTAGGGTCAGTATTGCCTCACGTGTTCCAACATTTCTACGGAATCCAAACTGATCTTCCCCTAGGTAGGCTTCTACTAGTTTTTCCATTAGTCTGTAAAGAATTCGCGTTAGTATTCTCCAGCCGTGACTTATTAAACTGATAGTTCGTTAATTTTCACATCTGTCAACACCTGCTTTCTTTGGGATTGGAATTATTATATTCTTCTTGAAGTCTGAGGGTACTTCGCCTGTCTCATACATCTTCCTCACCAGATGGTAGAGTTTTATCAGGACTGGCTCTCCCAAGGCCGTTAGTAGTTCCAATGGAATGTTGTCTACTCCCGGAGCCTTGTTTCGACTTAGGTCTTTCAGTGCTCTGTCAACCTCTTCACGCAGTACCATATCTCCCATTTCATCTTCATCGCCGGCCGCGGTGGTCTCGCGGTTCTAGGCGCTCAGTCCGGAACCGCGCGACTGCTACGGTCGCAGGTTCGAATCCTGCCTCGGGCATGGATTTGTGTGGTGTCCTTAGGTTAGTTAGGTTTAAGTAGTTCTAAGTTTTAGGGGACTGATGACCATAGATGTTAAGTCCCATAGTGCTCAGAGCCATTTGAACCATTTAATGACGGAATTGGTAGTACTTAGTTGTAATGGGGAAGGAGGTAGACAAAAAGGAAGATGTTAATCTTGTTTAAGTATCAGATTCATATGAACCTTTCTGAAGCTGTAAATGTGATTAATATATCTGATGTTGTTTCAAATTCGGGTTCCTTCTACTAAAAGGCACTTAGAGAAAGCCATAATGTGATGCAGTGTGACGGAAAAGCTTTGGTTCAGATTGAAACGGTCCTGTTGCTCAAGTCTTCCTGTAATCCCAGAGACGCGTCTCATTCAGCCAGTTAATAACAAATGATAGTATCAATGGGAATACTTCCCGTTACTTTGAATTAGTTGGTTGATACGTATCAACCAACCGACTACGCCAAAGATCTTATCTCAGAGAGGTCACACAAATAATAAGGTTTGTAACGTGTGTTTAAATGTATGTTATTTTGCTGGAGAAACAATAGATTAGTCTGTGAGTGCGCGTAAGCGTGCAAGCGTGCGCGCGCACGCTTGTGTGTACGTGTGTGTGTGTGTGTGTGTGTGTGTGTGTGTGTGTGTTTGTGTGTGGTTTAGTTAGGTAGTTGATGTTCCATAGATCATCTGAAAGATGCTTTTTCTTGTTTTTCTATAGCCCCAGAGCCGTCTCATTCAGCCAGTAAAGAACAAATGATAGTACCAATGGAAATTCGTACCTTGAATTAATGGCTGATACGTGTCAACAGAGCGACTAAGCCAAAGACTTTATCTGAGAAAGTTCACTCAAATAATAGGGTCTATGACGTCGTGTTTAAATATACGTTATTTTGATGAAGAAACAATACATTATTGTTTGTTTGTTTGTGTGTGTGTGCGTGTGTGTGTGTGTGTGTGTGTGTGTGTGTGTGTGTGTGATGTGTACGAGTGTGTATTATTTAGGTAGTTACATGCTCCATAGATCATCTGGACGATTCGTTTACCTAAATGACGTGGAGCGATTTACATTGCAGAATATGTATACGTGATTAGTATTACCATTAATGAACACATGATTTTTAGCTCTACTCGTGCAAATGTACTTAGTAACTAGTTTTTTTGCAGTCTAACAGTTTTTAAATAAAAATTCGTCGATAGAATAGGAGCTGGGCAAGAGAAACGAATTTAGGTTTGACCTAAAACTTGCTTTGCTACCTGTCAGACCTTTTATGATATTGGGCAAGTGGTCAAAAATTTTTGTTGCTGCATATTGAACTCCTTTCTGAGCCACTGACTGCTTTAATAATGGATAACAACGGTCATTTTCCTCTATTATTGCACATGTGGACATCACTATTTTTCTAAAACTTCAATAGCTGTTTGAAGCTTCGTTATGTGTGAACAAAGCTTAGTCCCTTCTTAAGTGATAAGAAACTGACTGACAATTTCTAAGTACGTAGAGACAAAGCCATCTGACTTACTATTTGTTTGAGGTAGCAGAAGTAACCGTAATAGCGAATGTGAGCTGTCTAAGAATAGTAATAACGTATTAAGGAGGAAAAGATTGAAATTATATTACATTACATAACTTGTATTCCGTAGATCACTTGGACAGGGATCTCTCGTACATGGAAAGAAGTCAAAGATGCACATTTTATTCAAGAGCAATCGAATGATGTGAATTAACATAATGAAATGTTATTGTGTTATTGTGATAATGGCAAGAAAAAATAACCTTAACATTAACTTGAAGAGTTTCTGTGAAGATGTTCTTTGCTGAAGTGCGAGTTGTCCAATAGAAGGTTCTATAATTCATTCTTAAATTCCATCACATTATGCAAAGATATTTGAAGTTTTCCTACTGGTTGGTGAATACATCTTTACCGAATTATGTGACTAGTTTCTCTAGTCCTACTTTTAAATTATTGTTTTTCCTAATTTTTGAGAAGTATTTGTATCTACAAACGACATATATGAATGTATGTACTGTGAAACTGTTGTCAAAATGCGAAGCTCTCTGAAGATCTCTCTGAAGGCGTTAAGCACTATCTTCAGATGAAATGTCACGTGGCAATGGCCTCCCGTTGGGTAGACCGGTCGCCTGGTGCAAGTATTTTGAGTTGACGGCACTTCGGCGACTTCTGTGTCGTTGGGGATGGTATGATGGTGACGGTAATACAACACCCAGTCCCTGAATGGAGAAAATCTCCGACCCAGCCGGGAATCATACCTGGGCCCCTTTGCACAACATTCGGCCGCGCTGACCACTCAGCTATCGAGGCGGACGCTATTTTCAGATATAAGTTGCAACGCGTCCTCTTATATTATTGTTTTGCTATTGTTATTGTTAGAAAAATCTTTATTCAGTCGGTCGTCGAAATTTTGAAATAAAAGTTATTGTGGATGTCAGGTAATAAATATTTCGCATGAAGCGCTGTTGCGACACAGCCAAAGATCAGTTGTGGAAACTAAGCCACTGAATTTTACAAATAATGTTATTTACGAATACGGCCGACTGACTACATCAAATAAGAGGGCACGTACATTCGTGAATTAGTGGTCAAGACTAAGCGTTAATACTGTTTAGGAAATAAGTCTTAAATATAGTTACGCTTGTACACACTCAAATGTATGCGAACATACGAACGGGGTAGAGGCACGTACATTTTGAGTGCAATCATCCCTCGTGGGCTGGATAAAAAGAATTACAGTTAAATGCATTTATTCATCTTAGAACGTATATGGGTGGACTTCCAAATTAAATGAAAAGTGAGACTGCAGGTTCTGAATGTCGCAGCAAATATATTGAAACTGACGGTAACGGGCACGAAAGGGAAAAAGATGAACACATTCACATACCTCTATTGTTGAGCAGCGTCGCCGAGAAGATCGTCGCCTCCATCTAAATTCTCTGCGTAAAATTAAAATAATGGTAATAATTTTAAAGAATTTCAGGATCTGGGACCCATGGTATCACAAAAGATGAAATCGCTCTGCTTCAAAATCACTTTCATTATTTAAAAAAATTTATCAGTAATAAAATGGCACAACACATCTTAACACTAGGACAGGATAACAGCGAAAGGTAACTTATTCTAAAACTGATAAACGAAGAACGTAAAGCTTCTTTTGTTAAGCAAATGCTTTACGCATTAATCTCTGGTAGTTGAATTAGTGTCTATAAATTCATAAAAAAATTTAAATTATTCCTTTACAAACTCCTATAACATTCCCCTAAAGTATGAAAACAGTAATCCTATATGTTGACTTTCTCCCAGAAAATAACGCCATAACTCACTTGGGAACCGAAAAAGACAATATAAATTAGTACCTCCCTTTTTGAATGTCGTACAGCAGTAAACATGCGTCTGCTCAGGTAGCTGAACTAAAGGGTTTAATTAATTCTGGGGTGTGGTTTTCCCAATTAAGAGCGTAATCTAATGTAGTTAAAGAATTTCGTCACTATCTACATCGTCTATTTTACTGTTTGAGCAGACTACTTTTATATTTTACCCGTGAGGAAAGCGGCCTAAACTACTGAATTTTATGCTATAGTGACTGGGATTATGTACTTCAGTGCATTATCAAGTGGGCTGCGATTCTTTGGGACTGGCACGAGCACAGGTCGGTGGTATTCAAACTGTCATAGGTTATTTCTTGGTAGCGCACTCGTATTTGCAGAGCGAGATGTCGGACCCGCCGAGTGGACTCTTCTCATGCAAATCTAATCTTATTTCTCGACTCCCAGCTACTGCACTGTCCTCCTTGTTCGAGAACATCTCCATCGCAGTCTTTTCCCTTCCATACTCTCTGATATTATTAGCGCACCCTGCCCTTCCCCAAGTTTGATTCGAACCTCAGACCATGAATGGGAATTTCCGCTGTTAATTTCTGAGCATATGTGTTAATGTTTTTCATGTTGTTGTTGGCTCTGAGCACTGTGGGACTTAACATCTATGGGCATCAGTCCCCTAGAACTTAGAACTACTTAAACCTAACTAACCTAAGGACATCACACAACACCCAGGCATCACGAGGCAGAGAAAATCCCTGACCCGGCCGAGAATCGAACCCGGGAACCCGGGCGCGGGAAGCGAGAACGCTACCGCACGACCACGAGCTGCGGATCACGTTGTTGTTGTTGTTGTTGTTGTTGTTGTTGTGGTCTTCTGTCCCGAGACTGGTTTCATACAGCTCTCCATGCTACTCTATTCACTGCGAGCCTAGGCATCTCAGTATAACTACTGCAACGTACATCCTTCTGAATCTGCTTACTGTATTTATCTCCTTGGTCTCCCTCTATGATTTTGCCCCCCCCCCCACACTTCCCTCCAATACTAAACTGTTGATCCCTGATATCTCATAACATGTACTATGAACCGATCCCTTCTTTTGGTGCAGCAGTGTCACATATTTCTTGTCTTCCTAATTCTGTTAATTGCGTGATCTACCCATACAATCTTCAACATTCTTCTGTAGCACCACATTTCGAAAGTTTTCTCTTTTAGTGTAAACTGTTTATCATCCATGTTTCACTACCATACATGGCTACACTTCAGACACACACTTTCAGAAAAGACTTCCTAACACTTAAATCTATATTGGTTGTTAAAAAATTTCTGTTCTTCAGAAATGCTTTTCTTACCATTGCCCGTCTACATTTTATATCCTCTCTATTTCGGCCATCATCAGTTATTTTGTTGCTGCCCAAATAGCAAAACACATCTACTACTTTAAGTGTCTCGTTTCCTAATCAAGATCCCTTACCATAACCTGATTTAATTCGACTACATTCCATTATTATTGTTTCGCTTTTGTTGATGTTCATCTTACATCGTCCTTTCAAGACTATCTCCATTCCGTTCAACTGCTCTTCCAAGTCCTTTGCTGTCTCTGACAGAATTACAATGTCATCGGCAAACCTCAAAATTTTTATTTCTTTTCGTTGAACTTTAATCCCCAATCCAAATTTTTCTTCTGCTTCCTTTACTGCTCGTACAATGCACAAACTGAATAACATCGGTGATAGACTACAGCCCGGTCTCACTCCCTTCTCAACCACTGCTTCCCTTTCATGACCATCGAATCTTACAACAGCCGTCTCGTTTATGTAAAGATTATAAATAGCCTATCGGTCCCTGTATTTTACCCCTGGTACCTTCAGAATTTGAAATAGAGTATTCCAGTCATCATTGTCAAAAGCTTTCTCTAAGTCTACAAATGCTATAAATGTCTGTTTGCCCTTTCTTACCTGTCTTCTAAGATTAGTCGTATTGCCTCGCGTGTTCTTAACATTTCTCCGGAATCCAAACTGATCTTCCCCGTGGTCGGCTTCTGGCAGTTTTTCTATTCATCTGTAAAGAACGTCCGTCTGCTTATTAATTGCATATGGAAGACAGCAGATGATGTGGAGGCGCCACAAGACGGATTTTTATTTCACAATTCTCCGCGAACTTTCTGTACAAGCGGCTTCATAGGTTCGGAGGGCTGCTATAAAACGAGCTCAGGCCCAAATAATTTCCACAAAGCGACGCCGAGTCAGTGGAGAATCATCGTGGATGTATCACGTTATCAGAGAAAAACAACGTAGCCGCAGAACCTTAATACAGACAGTCGTACTGCCGGATGGTTGCCGCATGACAACGCAAATAGACATTACCAACGCCTTTGCGTAACAATACGGTCATCTCTATGCAGAAGCGGAACGCGATCAGGTGGCCTTCCAAGATGTCCTACGAACCCTACCGCATGCCACGACGTGACCGCCGACCGAGAGTTAACTGGGGAAGTCATAGAAGACGACGTAATAGAAGCGCTCGATAAGAGAGCGTCTAACAAGTCTCCGGGGCCCGATCGGCTTCCGTTATAGTTTTATCGTAGATTTAAGGATTTCATGACTTCGCGATTGACTGCCATGTACCGCGAATTGATGTCACCCTATGTGCCTCTTCCACCGGCCTTTGTGGAAGAAATGATCACCCCTACCCAAAAACCATCCGGCGACACAGGGATACAGACCTACCGACCACGACCCTTCTTAATTGCGACTACAAGATCTACACCAGGATACTTGCACCACTATTTAAACGCGTACTGCGCTAAATGATATCATTCGACCAAACCCAAATAGGAGGGGACAGCAATATACAAACGGCACTCAGCGACTATCGTTATGTTATCGCACTAGCAACCACATGTCATCTCCGTGATGCACTGGTATCGATAGATTTCGATCACGCCTTTTGCAGGATGAGCCACGCCTATCTCGTGGAGGTGATGACGTTCCCAGAGAGTTTTGTCACCGTTGTTAAGCGACTACTCCACGGCGCCTCACCCAGAGTGCTCATCAATAGACGCATGGTGGGGCCCATCATCATCTTACGATCGGTCAGACGAGGATGTGTGCTGTCGACGATGCCGTATACCATCGCTGCTCTGCGGGCTCCGGAAACGACTCCAAGGAATGAAGATAAGGCACAACAAGTTTATATGCAGAACATACGCGGATGACCTAGTTTTTTAGCACAGTCGGGTGAAGAGACGAGAGCGGCTTTGAATTGGATTAATTTGTATGGGATTAATTTGTATGGTATGACAACGTGTTGACGTATGAACTTGGTAAAGCTGGGGGGCGATGAACACCGGGAGAGGACTCCTATCGGGGAGTCTTGCACCGTTACAGCCTATCAACAGGATGAAATGCTTGGGAAATATCTTCACTACAGAAATTCGACGTAAGACGGCACTGAGCTACGGACATCTTCTTCAAACAATTCATGCGAGTGTTAGAAGTCACAGGTTAAGGGCTCTGGACATGATACAACGGGTCACCTTTACCAACACTTATCTAGCTTCTCACATCCCCCATCTGCCCCAAGTTCTTCCTATGCCGGTTGTGTTGGCGCGCCGAATCCCGGCGGCATTAGGATGTTTTGTGAACACAGGGTTGTTTTTTTAAGATCTGATACGAAAACATCACTCTTCCAAATAGTCATGGAAATCTTGGACTAGCCCACGTCCACGACCGATCAGTGGCTATTTATGTAAGCACGATGATAAAGATGTGGACACAACAGCAAGCGAGTCTGATAGGCACATTGATAGACGAACTGCCATCACCTTCTCATCTGGCACCGGTAGCGGTGGCTCACATCTCACCATCGCTTACCCACATAGAATCCTTTTTGTGGAACACAGTTACGTACACATGTAACTACCGATTACCAGGACTTCAACGGCAAGTGATATATATCGCATCTTGACTCGACGACGGCCGAATAATGCCATAGAGAGGCGACAATCAGCAGTGACATGGTCAATGGTATGGCGTCCAGTGCACCACGTACACTTTGATACGGGGACGCGCGCACTGTGGTACCAGGTAGTAAATGGGAAATGCGTGGTCCTTACGCGAAATGTACGTTGGGGGCATGAGAACGGTTCTGCAGCTAGCTTCAAATGCCAGTTCTCCAAATTTTCTCAGAGGTATTTCGCGAAAAGAGCGCCATATTCTCTCCAGCGATTCCCATTAGAGTGCACGAAGCATCTCCGTAATACTCTCGCTTGTTGATCGAATCTACTGTTCCTACGCCGGCCAGTTTGGCCGAGCGGTTCTAGGCGCTTCATTCTGGAACCGCGCGTCCGCTACGGTCTCAGGTTCGAATCCTGCCTCGGGCATGGATGTGTGTGATGTCCTTAGGTCTTAGGTTAGTTAGGTTTAAGTAGTTCTAAGTTCTAGGGGACTGATGACCTCAGATGTTAAGTCCCATAGTGGTCAGCGCCACTTGAACTTTTTTTTTTTTACTGTTCCTACAAGCGGCAATCAAAAAGCTTCCTTTCGAAGGCCCTATGCCAATGAGGCAAAATCGCCGTGAACACTGAGGCAATCGTCACAACGTCACACCAGGATGAAGATACCCGTTTGGTAAAACACCGTGTCCTGCTGACTGAAGAACTTCGTAACTGCCTGCTGCACATCCTCGTCTGACAGGAATCGTCGACCCATCAATGCCTTTTATGAGGGACCCAAAGAGTGATAACCATATGAGGAGAGTTAAGTACTATAGGGTATATGCTCGTGTGTCTCCCACTTGAGCTGGTGTAAGTTACGAAACTTACGATGTGGGGACGTGCGTTATCATCAAGTACCAACACCCCTTGTATTCCTCAACGGTGATTTTCGACAGACATACTGCTTTGTACTCTTTCTTCATTCCACGATGGATGTTTACCTGCGTCTGTTCTTCGGCTGCCATGAACAGAATAGCAGCACGTTGGTTTGGACGCACTCAGTAGTAACGTTGTCACAGTTGACGTTTCCGCATTTACCACATACACGTCGGAAAGAGACGAACTCCACACTGATCTGTTGCCTACAAGTCGGCGCTTATATTCCCGCACCGGAGTCACGCTACGTTGCGTACACACAACAGCAACGGCCTCAAATGGAACTTTTCAGCGAACCTGATATACTAAGAGTAAGTTAATGATTTTATCATATTTGCAGATCTGGTAGCACATGAACAAGGGCTTGCTGACAAGTAATGCCTCCAATTTTTTGATTCCGTTCTCAGTATCAGTTGATACTGATGTTGCTGTTACAAGTGGTTTGGCTTGTCGCAGGGTTGAGGTGGATACTTCCTGTGAGTTGGTGTGGGCGGGGGTCACTGTTGGCAACCGCAATGAAGTAGTTATTGGCTCCTTTTGCCGACCTCCCAATTCGGATGGTACGGTTGCTGGGGGGTTCGGGGAGGGCTTGGGTTTGATTCCGAGAGCGTACCCGACTCATATGGTAGTGGTTGATGGTGACTTTGATTTATCCTCGATGTGTTGGTGGAAGTTCGTGTTCGTTTCAGGAGGTACGCATGGGGTACCATCCGAGATTGTGCTGGGCGCATTCTCTGAGAGTTGTTTCGAGCAGTTGGTGGCAAGTAATCCTGAGTTAATCCTGAGTCGGCAGCAAGTGAGAGATTTGTACCAGATGCATTGACAGACGACGGAGCTGATCCTCCTTGTTGCGCGGGACAGGTTGGGGCACTGTTGCGGAGGCAACAAAACAAACATGCCAAGTTTGGGCGGGCGCAGGGTTCCCGGAATTGGCGATCTTTTGCAGAGGCTCGAAGTTTGGGACGGACTTCAGTGCGAGATGCCTGTGACGGTTTCCGCAATGAAGCATTATCTCGAAGCCTGTCGGAGGGTCCAAAGAGATTCTGGTCGTATGTGAAGTATGTTGGCGGCGAGAAGTAATCAGTGCCTTCTCTGGCGGTGGGGATACTGTCGGGGACGGTGCTGGGGGGCCTTCTGGGGTGCCTTCACGGAGGAGTACGGGGTGGGTGTTTCGGGGTTCGAATCGGGAGCGGCTGCCGGCGTGAAAGGCGTAGAGGTGGATGTCCTCGGAGTAGTGAAGCAACTTAAATTACATACTGGAAGTAAGTCTGCTGGTCCGGACTTTGTGCCAATTGGGTTCCTTTCGAGGTGTGCTGATGCATTAGCTCCATGCTTGGCAATCGTCTGCGGCCGTTCGCTCGGCGGGGGATCCGTGCCCAGGGACTGGAGGGTTGCGCGGGTCGCACCGGTGTTCAGGAGGGGTGGTATGAGTAGTTCGCTGGGTTGCAGGCCCATACGTATTGTTGACATCGATGTGTAACGGGATTTTGGAGCTTGTGTTGTGTTCGAACATTATAAACTGTCTCGAGGAGGGCTGTGTTGACACTGGATCAACATGGGTTTAGAAAACATCGTTCCTGTGAAACACAACTAGCTCTTTATTCACATGAAGTGTTGATTGCTATTGGCAAGGGATTTCAAATCAATTCTGTATTTCTGGATTTCTGGAAGGCTTTTGACACTGTACCACACAAGCGGCTCGTAGTGAAATTACGTGCTTATGGAATATCGTCTCAGTTATGTGACTGGATTTGTGACTTCCTGTCAGAGAGGTCGAAGTTTATAGTAATTGACGGAAAGTCATTGAGTAAATCAGAAGTGATTTCTGGCGATCCTCAAGGTAGTGTTATAGGTCCTTTGCTCTTCCTTATCTACATAAACAATTTGGGAGACAATATGAGCAGCCGTCTTCGGTTGTTTGCAGATGACGCTGTCGTATATCGACTAATAAAGTCATCAATAGATCAAAACAAACTGCAAAATGATTTAGAAAAAATATCTGAATGGTGCGCAAAGTGTCAGTTGACCCTGAATAACGAAAAGTGTGAGATCACACACATGAGTGCTAATAGGAACTCGTTAAACTTCGGTTACACGATAAATCAGTCTAATTTAAAAGCCTTAAATTCAACTAAATACCTAACAATTACGAACAACTTAAATTGGAAGGAACAGCCCGCATCTCGTGGTCGTGCAGTAGCGTTCTCGCTTCCCACGCCCGGGTTCCCGGGTTCGATTCCCGGCGGGGTCAGGGATTTTCTCTGCCTCGTGATGGCTGGGTGTTGTGTGATGTCCTTAGGTTAGTTAGGTTTAATTAGTTCTAAGTTCTAGGGGACTGATGACCATAGATGTTAAGTCCCATAGTGCTCAGAGCCATTTGAACCATTTGGAAGGAACACACAGAAAATGCTGTGGGGAAGGCTAACCAAAGACTGCGTTTTATTGGCAGGACACTTAGAACATGTAACAGACCTACTAAGGAGGCTGCCTATACTACGGTTGTCTGCCTCTTTGAGAATACTGCTGTGCAGTGTGGGGTCCTTACCAGTTAGGACCAGTTAGGACTGACGGAGTACATCGAAAAAGTTCAAAGAAAGGCAGCACGTTTTGTATTATCGCAAAATATGGGAGAGAGTGTCACAGAAATGATACAGGATTTGGGCTGTCAATCATTAAAAGAAAAGCGTTTTTCGTTGTGACGGAATCTTCTCACGAAATTCCAATCACCAACTTTCTCCTCCGAATGCGAAAATATTTTATTGACACCAACCTACATAGGGATGAACGATCACCACGATAAAATAATGGAAATCAGAGCTCATACGGAAAGATATAGGTGTTCATTCTTTCCGCGCGATATACGAAATTGTAGTAATAGAAAATTGTGAAGGTTGCTCGATGAACCCTCTGCGAGGCACTTAAATTTGATTTGTAGAGTATCCATGAAGATGTAGATGTAGATGTACTACCTGTCGCGCACGTGATTTGGTTGACTTTTCCGCTTCGCTGTCGCCAGTTGTAACCCTTTTTCCCTAGATGGCTCCGAATTTTAGCGTGTAACATGATGATTAATAACGTAACTGTGTCGGTACGTGAGTAACTGCGTGCTGTGACTGAGTTTCTTACCACAAAGACTGTGTGTCCAATTCAGATCCATAGAAGAGTGAAAGCTGTGTATGGTGATGAGCCTATCGACATCACTAAAGTGCGACATTATGTTGTTATGTTATGTTGCTCGTAATGAAGCAGACGGTAGTGCTAACCTCCACGTGTATGACAGAGCTCGGAGTTGATGACGTACGGTAGCCGATTAGACTCATCGGAATTGGGATTAATGACCTCGTCAGAGCAAATCGTCGGTTAACAGTCACTGCTCTCAGGTAAATGTGGCATATCACCAGAGCCTATGAAGACCATCATTAAAGAACTGTGTTACAGTAAACTGTGTGCACTCCTGGCACGAAACAGTGGAGACTGGATATCTGTCAGAAATATCTTTTGCGTCTGATTGTGAGGGTGATGGGTTCCTTCACAACACTGTGACAACTGTGTCCACCATTTTGACTCCGAAAACAAGAGAAACATGAGAAGTTGCATCATTGTTCGTAACTGTAATGTTCACAATACACCTGCAAAACACGGACTGGCCTTGCTGAATCACGTACGCTCTGACTTTACTACTCTTACTAACTTCTATATCATCAGTGGCCTTATACCCCAGCCGGCCGCAGTGGTCGTGGGGTTCTAGGCGCTCCAGTCCGGAGCCGCGCTGCTGCTACGGTCGCAGGTTCGAATCCTGCCTCGGGCATGGATGTGTGTGATGTCCTTAGGTTAGTTAGGTTTAAGTAGTTCTAAGTTCTAGGGGACTGATGACCACAGCAGTTGAGTCCCATAGTGCTCAGAGCCATTTGAACCATTTGAACCTTATACCCCGTCGGCCGAGAATGCCTAAATCTCCTCCTATAGCGTGGTATCTCCGATCGCCGTCCAATGCTGTCGCACGTGCAGCTGCACGACGACTGATGCTTTCTTTCCAGATTCATTACTTATAGCCTCGCGGGACGGCCTTCAGCCATATCAGAATCCGCCCGGACCGGATGCAGAATAAAATCGCGCACTCTTAGTAAAACTAGAGAGACACGCGAGCGCCACACCCAAAGTGACGTCAGAGCAGTACTGCGCTAGCGCAGATCATGATCTGCACCTCAGATATGGCCAGAGGTGCTTCACAAAGAGAGAATCCCAGGGCGCCTCTGAACGTACGACACCAAGAAGAATTGCCTCTCCGCTTTTGGCAAGATGAATGTATACTATGTTTTTTTTTTTATTTTCCTTTTTTTAAAAAAAAATCTCACGGGGGACAAGGAAAGGAAAGGTACATCATTTCAGTGTCGATAATACAAGATAATATCAACAGACACTTTAATTTCCTTACAAACACCATCGCCTTTAAACCATACAGCGACGGACTTCGACTCATTTATTTTACGATGAGCCCTGGTCATAAGAACAAATGGCTTCGTACTTGTATAATACTCACTCGATGGAGTTGGGCCACAAAGGATCACTGTCGTAAAGGAAGTCGAAGACCATGCCATCAGCAGTCAGAGTCATGATGCCAGTGTTCTGGGTTGTTCAAGGGGCTGTGCATTTGGAATTCATACCTAAAGGCACCACAATAAAATCTGAGAGGTACTCCGAGACCCTCATATAACTGAAAGGATGTGTTGGAAGAGTTCGTCCACACGTGGAGCACCCTCTCCCTTAGCGTGACAATGGCAGTCCACACACGGGCGCTACGACTTTTACAACAATCCGATGCTTTACATTCACTATTCTGGATCATCCTCCTTACAATCCCGTTTTAGCCCTATCCGATTTTGGTCTGTTTACAAAACTTAAAGAACACCTTCGATGACTTTGATAATGATGAAGCGGAGCAAGCAGACGTGACGTGACTCCGCCAACGGAGTCGAACGTTCAACAGTGACGGCATCAACAAACTGGTTACTCCTTGAGAGAGATGTTCTCATTGCCAGGGTGACTACTTTGCGAAATAAATATGTAGACGTGAAAAATAATGATGTGTAATGCTAATAAAGTTTGTTTTCTTTAAAAATTTTCAATAGTTTTCACATAAAATGTGTAGAGACATTACTTTTCAGCACGTCATCATATTAGTTCTCGAAGATCATATAGCAATAGGAACTCTAAATTTGTAGCAACAAGATATAGGGTGCCTCGTGGACATGTTTTGGCTACCTTTTACTTCTGTTATACAAGGCGGGCCAAAATCACGAAAGGGTACAACTCTCCATGATTTATTTTATTTATTCTTGTCTCCTTTCTTTTGTTTCATATGAAGGACGGGAGATGGCCGAAACATCACAGGAAACTAATGATAAATAAAAAGGAAAATTCACAATTATAACCATATCGTGCCATAAAATGCTTTTCTCTCAATGTAAAATGATTGCCTGTCCTGTCTTGTGACCCATAACGAAAATATACAAGTCCAAGACTTAGTGCCAACGTTTACGAGTCTTATGTAACATCACAGAAGTGAGATTCAAAAATGCTAGTAAAAAATTCATTGCCAACGGGCACCAACTGATTTTTGTTTGCTAAGTCGAAAGTCAGGATTCATCGGTAAACGGATATTTAGGGGAGACCGGGGCTAGTTGGCATAGTTTTTATTCTACGATTTTTCTATTTCGTCCTATAGCACTTTCCGCTTATATGATAGATGCTGCAGATAGTGGTATCCCTTGGCTATTAATTAATGATGAAAAATCACTTACTATTGCATCCTGAATTCGTAAAAAACACGCTTACTGAAACGTTACATCTATGCTAAGTCACCCCACATGTGGCGCAAGTTGGCACACGTGCTGGGGTAAGTTGGCATGGTTCACAGGTTCTGATGAATAAACAGAAGTTAGTAATTAAGACACCTTTATTTCAATACAATATGAAGGACAAATGATGTTAAGACATTATTACTTTTAGATCTTTCCATTGCTAGTATATTTGGATCAGAGTCCATCAAAATGGCAACAATATTGAAATATTATTAAGTCAGTAAATGGACATAGAAAAATTACATGATCATAAAATAAAAATAGCAACGAAATTGTAGAATCACAACTTCATGTCCACAAGGAAAGTAGATTGCTCACGTGAACTGGTGGTTTTCGGTTTCGCACAATTTTGCTTCTGTTATACAAATCGAGTCAGGAACGTCAGGCCATTTCCAAAATTTCTCTTCTTTCACCATTGTGGAAACAAATATTTCATCATCATCAGTTTCCAATATCTTTCCAGTACAGAGACGTGCAAAATACTTCACCATCAAGAAGTCTTCCACGTGATACTGCTCCGCATTGTCTTCATGAACTACATTCATGCTGTTCTCTTTAGTACTCGGTGTTGGTGGGCACACTCGAAATGGTGGAGACTTGAGCTGATATTCCTCTTTAGTGTCTGTATTTATTGGGAAATCGAGGCTATCCTCAGAATCAACACAGCTTATTATATCTGACGATTCGTCTTCAGATTCCGTCATTTCTTAATCATTTCCCCGAGAACGTTTTCCCTTCCTATTTTTTGAGTTGCAGCACTTTTGCCTGTCTTCTCTAATATAGGCCTAATAATTGACACTTGCATACTTTTTGCCAGTAAATTTTTGGTAGGAGTGTCTGTCAAGATAGCAGTGAGTCTCCTTTTCCTGCCACGCTTAGACAGTTTTCGTGGGCCTGCTTTTGGAAAAGGGAAAATTTCTTCTGATGTTACAATTCGGGACGATGCTAGTGTACGATGCTAGTTGGAGTAGGTGCATCAGTGGAAGGCGAGATGGAAGGGGATATTGAGGAAGCGGATCAGTTACAACGTCAGCATTCAAAGTCTGGACACCATCAGGAGGCGGGCGATCAGTGACAGATGATGTGGCTCTGAGCACTATGGGACTTAACTGTGAGGTCATCAGTCCCCTAGAACTTAGAAATACTTAAACCCAACTAACCTAAGGACACCACACACATCCATGCCCGAGGCAGGATTCGAACCTGCGACCGTAGCGGTCACGCGGTTCCAGACTGTAGCGCCTAGAACCGCTTGGCCACCTCGGCCGGCGACAGATGACGGCAGAAAGTCAAATTCGTGAAAGATGTTAGGATTGAAAGGGCAAATCCCGTTTACTCTAAACCCTGTGGTGGTACTGGGTGGGGCTGTTGCAAGCGGAAAATCTGTGTTCTCGATTTATGTCATAAATTGAAATCGTTCGGCCAGGGTGAATACTCATGCAAGCATCACAAGCAGTACTGATATATTTTGAGTGGGCCAAATTCACTCCAGTCCAGAGGCCGCAATTTATGACTGCAGTGTGGGGGAAATGATAGGACAATCACCCCACTTTCTTTCAATAAATCAAGTGTTTCAATAAACCAATGAGAGTCGTGGTTGTCAAGCAGTAGAGGTGTTGGGCGATCCTTCGAACTTCTAGAATAGCGAATGAAGTGCTTGGAGAACTTGATAAAATTTGTTTCCACCATCCAACCTGACTTGTTGGCATCACCGTCAGAGCCAGCTGGAGCGTCTAGAACAAAATGTGGTTTGTATGTTGCGGTAGGAAATATGAAGGATGGAGGGATAGCATTACCTCTAGCTGATACACTTGTTGCTAGGGTTACGAGACTGCCTCTTTCAGCAGAGAAACCTTTCCGTGCTACCACTCTGTCTAATGTCTGTACAGTTGTGATCCCCGTTTCATCCGTATTCCATGTATTTTGAGCTTGCAACTTCAGTCTATCCAAAACCTTTTTCAGCAAACTGAAGAAATTGTTCACGTTTACTTCATTAAAACTGGTGGCCCTGGATAGGCTTGTTGCTTCAAGTGTTCGGATGGGTAAACTCCGATGCCTCTTCATAAAATACGTGTACCAGTAAGATGCCGTTATTTTCTTTTCCTCCCAAGAAAGTGGTACGTTACCTTCATTTTTGGTGGCGTATTGAAAAGCAGATTTTCTAACCCCATCGGGCTCAAGACGAAAAAACGACCTGAACCTTTCTTAACGTATTCATTTAACAGATACTCCTGTTCAAGAGAGAAAACCTGTAACACAAAATACGAAGTATGTCATCAGTTGTGAACCTGATATTCTGATAGGCATGTGTAGTAGCTAGAGTTCAATACGCCCACAGGGAAAAGCTTACATAACAATTTCTTTTGAAGTTAAGTCACTTGGCTGATTCATACCTTCCAGAAGTTTTTATCCACTTAGAACATCAGGGACTTCATCAGTGGAAGCATCACAGTCTCTTGCTTTTTGGCAGTACCTGGCTAAGCTCCATACAGGGATGTTGAATTCTTCTGCTGTGGCGGCTAGGCTTCTTTTGTCGATAATGTGAGCACATACGGCATTCTTCATATTCTAAGCAGTATCATTTGCTCGTTCCGTCTTCCTCTTGTAATTCATCATGGCACACTTTCGACGAAATGTATCAGAAAGTAGTTAAAAAAACGTCAGCAAATACCTATGTGAAAAAAAATGTGAGTGAGGGGTAAGTTGGCACACGCAACATGGTCTCTGCCAACATGCCCGTAAGCTATGATGCCAGCGTGCTGCAACAACGGATTTTAGACAAGATGGATGCCCCACTGCTACACGTAAAGTCTTATGAAGCAGTTCGGTACTCTAATAATATTATTATTTTCTCCTCTACCCATCACAGATGCGTAAAATTCCCATACTTATTCTAGAGCTTCACGGAATAACAAAACCATAGAGTGAAAAATAATACTCACCCGTCTTATAAACAAGAAACATGAAGTCCTTCCTCTCTGGGAATTCTCATCAGACTGAACCTACAATGGAAGGTACAACGTCGTTTGTGAGTTTGACTGTTGGGATCCTAGCGCTCAGTTCTTATAGCGGTAGAAAAAAGAAGCAGTGTGCCAACTCACCCCATATGCCAACTAGCCCCACCTCCCCTATGGTGTTCACAGCAACTCTTTTGATAAACAATATATTCCGAATCACTTTTTGCACAATAGACACCACTACTATGTCTTACCTTGCACTGGTCAAATTACTGAGTTTGGAAGGTAGGAGGCGAGGTACTGACGGAAGTAAAGCTGTGAAGACGAGGCGTGAGTCGTGCTTGGGTAGCTCAGTTGGTAGAGCACTTGCCCGCGAAAGGCAAAGGTCCCGAGTTCGAGTCTCGGTCCGGCACACAGTTTTAATCTGCCAGGAAGTTTCATATCACCGCACACTCCGCTGTAGAGTGAAAATTTCATTCTAGAAACACATTGTGTGTTTCAATAGACATTTTGTTTCTCGAACAGGCTTTCCTTTCTTAATCTGTAACCGCAGATGCCCACATAACAACAATGTATTTCATCAAATGCTTCAAAGTTTTACTATAAACGTGTAGTGTCTGCTTTGAATTCAGTAAATGTGTATTCGTTCCACTCCCTTCTCAACAGAAGCATTGTGCCATATACCGCCTAAGCCTTACAGCAGTCGTGGTTCACTGTCAAAAGTGATCCATAATCTCATTAGATGACCTACTATCGTCAGTAACTATAGCTTTTCGCCATTCATTCCTTCTGTTACATATTTAGTTTCACTGGGAAAGACGGGCTGCACGGTGACGAAATGCTGAGTAAGTTTATCCAAGTACTCCACAGATTCTTGCCCAGCTTCTAACAAACGTTTCTGGATGGCACTTAGTGGGCAACATTAGTTTTAATTGGAGCTACGTTGGTTCTGAGATCAGCAGTGGCTAGTAATATGATGCTTTCGAACACTGGCACCATTGATGACACACGCCTGTCAACTCATATTCAATGTGTTGAGCAGTTCTACATAAGGACCAAGCAGCTTCCACCACGTCGAAAGTGAATCATCAACGAATTCTGATTTGTGCTGGTCAGTGCCATTGTGGAATGTCTGTATCGTACACTAACCTAGAAAGATGCTCGAAACAACAGACTTTATCCAAAAACAAACACGATTGTTTCCATAATGAGACTTTCACTCTGCTGGGGAGTGTGCGGTGATATGAAACTTCCTGGCAGATTAAAATTGTGTGCCGGACCGATACTCGAACTCGAGATCTTTGCCTTTCGTGGGCAAATGCTCTACCAACTCAGCTACCCAAGCACGACTCACGAACCCTCCTCACAGCTTTAATAGCGCACTTGCCCGCGAAAGGCAAAGGTCTCGAGTTCGAGTCTCGGTCCGGCACACAGTTTTAATCTGCCAGGAAGTTTCAAATACGATTGTGATTATCTTAGCATTATCGTATTAAACAGATGTTGCCAACTCACTCAAAAGTACTGAACTTTGAATTACTGCCTTTCTGATTCTCTGCCAGTACCCAATACACATGTGATATTTCTGTCATCTGAAATCAGAAATGGTAGTCGTCAATTTCGATATAATGTTTATTTTCCAATACGTCAGTCCCTGTTCAACTGACGTTCCCAAGCTCTTACCGTAAGCTATGGGGGCGAAACACACTCTGAGATTTGCTGATGGAATAAAACTGTGTCGGAATGGGACTCGAACCCAGGACCTTGCCCGTCATTCGTAATGATCTTACCGCCAGAGCTATAGAAACATAACTCACGATCCGCCCTCACAGGTTTAATTCTGTGCTTAGCTCTTTTCTAATTTCCAACCTTAAAGACGTTGAGAGAGTAGGTCGTGCCTGGATAGCTCAGACGAGTCGTGCCTAAACAGCCCGGATAGCAAGGGCATCGCCCATGAAAGATATTGTTCTGGTTTCGATACCCGTCCAGCACACAATTTTAATCTGTCAAGGAGTTTCTAAAAGGGCTTCACCCCACAGCACAATGAAAACTTTATTCTCGATACCACAAGCTATTACTTTACCGTATTCTCGAATTTGATATTTTAGTGGACATGGTTAAGACGCCTGCAGTAACGAAACCTTCATGGCGAGCCTGCCTGGCGCTTGAAATTCATGTATTCATATCGACACTAATGAGAATGCTCAGTGACCGCTCACGGAATTTGCTTATCTACGATATCCGGTTTAAAAAATCTTTGATGTCCAGTGATGCAATAGGAGGCGTCTAGCAGCAGAAACACGGCCGCCGCCCAGGCGGTTCACCGCCCCGAGCAGCCTCATACTACCTCCTCAGTTACCAAGTTCCATGTTCCATAAGCAATACTCAGGAGATACTCTGCGATGTGGAACGTGTCAATTAAACAAAAGAGTCCATAGGTAATTAAACTTATTTTTATGGCTAAATGATGAGCGCTCACAGAAATGTAACTGACTGTTTACATTGCCGAAAAAAGAAATACAGCATCCACAATCATAGGGTCCTTTAATAAAAATTCATTTGACAGGTAGTTCATCATTGCAAGAATATATTATAACAAATTCAGACCAAATGAAAAACACATTTCACAGTAGAGGATGCTGAAACAATGGCTTTAATACACTGTAACTCCCTAAGGTGGCAATGCAGGCGTCTACTCTCACTTGCAAACGATCATAAAGGTGTCGAATGATATCCTGCAATAGAGAGTCCCAAGCACCCTACACCTCTGTCGCAACTCAGCAGTGGTTCTTGCAAGGCCTGGAGGACGAGTAAATTCCCACTTCACCATATCCCACATGTATTCAATTGGCGAGAGATGCTCTTCCTGGTCAGAAAAGTTGTTTTACGAGGTGCATTCAAGTTCTAAGGCCTCCGATTTTTTTTCTAATTAACTACTCACCCGAAATCGATGAAACTGGCTTTACTTCTCGACGTAATCGCCCTGCAGACGTACACATTTTTCACAACGCTGACGCCATGATTCCATGGCAGCGGCGAATGCTTCTTTAGGAGTCTGTTTTGACCACTGGAAAATGGCTGAGGCAATAGCAGCACGGCTGGTGAATGTGCGGCCACGGAGAGTGTCTTTCATTGTTGGAAAAAGCCAAAAGTCACTAGGAGCCAGGTCAGGTGAGTAGCGAGCATGAGGAATCACTTCAAAGTTGTTATCACGAAGAAACTGTTGCGTAACGTTAGCTCGATGTGCAGGTGCGTTGTCTTGGTGAAACAGCACACGTTCAGCCCTTCCCGGACGTTTTTGTTGCAGTGCAGGAAGGAATTTGTTCTTCAAAACATTTTCGTAGGATGCACCTGTTACCGTAGTGCCCTTCGGAATGCAATGGGTAAGGATTACGCCCTCGCTGTCCCACAACATGGACACCATAATTTTTTTCAGCACTGGCGATTACCCGAAATTTTTTTTGGTGGCGGTGAATCTGTGCGCTTCCATTGAGCTGACTGGCGCTTTGTTTTTGGATTGAAAAATGGCATCCACGTCTCATCCATTGTCACAACCGACGAAAAGTCATGCTGTCGTTGCGTGTCAACATTGCTTGGCAACATGCCACACAGGCAGCCATGTGGTCGTGGCACACACCTGGATGACACTTTTCGCATTTTCAGGTCGTTATGTAGGATTGTGTGCACAGAACCCACAGAAATGCCAACTCTGGAGGCGATCTGTTCAACAGTCATTCGGCGATCCACCAAAACAATTCTCTCCACTTTTTCGATCATGTCGTCAGACCGGCTTGTGCGAGCCCGAGGTTGTTTCGGTTTGTTGTCACACGATGTTCTGCCTTCATTAAACTGTCGCACCCACGAACGCACTTTCGACACATCCATAACTCCATCACCACATGTCTCCTTCAACTGTCGATGAATTTCAATTGGTTTCACACCACGCAAATTCAGAAAACGAATGATTGCACGCTGTTCAAGTAAGGAAAACGTCGCCATTTTAAGTATTTAAAACAGTTCTCATTCTCGCCGCTGGCGGAAAAATTCCATCTGCCGTACGGTGCTGCCATCTCTGGGACGTATTGACAATGAACGCGGCCTCATTTTAAAACAATGCGCATGTTTCTATCTCTTTCCAGTCCTGAGAAAAAAAATGGGAGGCCTTAGAACTTGAATGCACCTCGTACACTAAGAAGAGCACGTTGCGTAGCACCAATTGTATATGTGTGTGCATTGT
This sequence comes from Schistocerca americana, assembly GCF_021461395.2. NCBI lineage: Eukaryota > Metazoa > Arthropoda > Insecta > Orthoptera > Acrididae > Schistocerca > Schistocerca americana. The sequence goes on along the minus strand of NC_060130.1, from coordinate 650,017,202 downwards.
CTTGCTGAAAAATCACATCACCTTCCTGTTGAAGAAATGGCAGCAGCACGAGGATAATAATCTTTGCAAGGTAGCGGTCACTGGTTGCGTACCCTGCAGAAACACAAATGTAATTGCGAGTTGTAACTGATGGTTCCGAACACCACGGGGCATAGGTAGCACCTGTGCGTCGTGGGACGCATGCACTCCAAAATAGGCCGCTGACCACATCAACGCCGTGTGCGTATACGCCAATCACTTGCATAAAGACAGATTCTTGGCGGTGGCATGATGTCGGTGGCTATCTGGCTAGAGGCACACGTGATTTTAATCCTGCTACTGGCAGACGATTGCCAATGGTCTTCGGTCACACAGCAGGTGCAACAGTTGCCCGAATTTCTTCCCTGGATGATGTTAGATCGGCCACCACCACTCGAAATATGCGTTGATGTTAATATGCGTCTGTGCTACACCTACGTCCAGAACCTGGTCTACAGATGTGGAAATGTTCCACAGACAGCTGCTGAAAGCAGCGACACATCACCGATACATTGTGTCCAAGTACAGAAATCCGTCGATGCATCCATCTTGGTTATCGCTGACCCTTTCAGACGGCTGCAGTTGTTCAAAATGGTTATGTACTCGACAGTGAGGCATCGTTGTATCCTGGAACGAACGCTGCACTCACTGTTCATCTCTAAGCACAGTTACTGTCTGCGAAGAAAAGCTGAAGGCACACAGACAAGCCTGAGCGACACCTGATCGCCGATGACCGTGACAAAGGAGTCACTAACACTGTAGCTTCTCAGTATGGACATATTGTTCCCTGGTGCCAGTGAATATAGTCTTTGAGAGTGTTGGATTTCAATTTATATACCTACTCCACAGAGCCTGTGATACGCTGTTCATTTTGCTAAATGATTACTTTAAGAAGTGTGACGAATTTTTGGAAATTAGTCATCACAACAGTTCAGCTTATTTGGCATGGAAAAACCCTGCAACGCATGAAGAGCCTTACGCATGACATCACCCACAACGGGAGAATTTTTGCAGATGGTATTGCCAATCCGTTTCCTCTCTTTTGTGTTTTGTCTACAGATGACATAACGTTTCGAAGAAATGAAATAACAAATTTCCTCAAGCAACACATACGGTCCGATGGCAATCGTCCTGCTACAGTACAGACCAGACATCATAGAAAATTTAAGATTAATGCGTAGACTGAAATTGTAGCTGACTCTCTGGTAGAGCCATGGATTCTCCCAGCACGCCTTTCAAGTTCTGTCTACAGGGACTTTATTTAGAACACCCTCAAAAACGTACTAGGTAATATGCCCCTGCATCTACATCATCTACATCTACATGACTTCTCTGCAATTCACACTTAATTTCCTGGCAAAGGGTTCTTCCGACCGCCTGTATACTTTCCACTCTCTAACAGCACATGGGAAAAATGAACGGTGAAATATTTCTGTACGTGCTCTGTTTTTTCTTATTTTATTATGATGATCATTTCCCCCCAAGTGAGATGGCGACAATAACGTATTTTCACATTCAGAGAAGAAAGTTGGTAATGCAAATTTCTTGAAAAGATCTCACTGCAACCAAAAACACCTTTGTTTTAATGATTGCCACCCAGCTCGTGCATCATATCCGTGGCATTATCTCCTCTGTTTCATGATAATACAAATCTGGCTACTCTTCTCTCGACCTTTTCGATGTCTTCCGTCCGTCCTATCTGATAAGGATACCATGGGGTATAGCAATGCTCTAGCAAAGGACGGACAAGCGTAGTTTAGGCAGTTTTTAGTAGACTTGCTGCATCTTCAAAGGTTTCCGCCAATAAAACGCAGTCATTGGTTTGCCTTCTCCACAATGTTGTCTATGTGATCGTTCCAATTTAAGTTGTCTGTAATCGTAATTCCGAGGTATTTAGTTGGATGAAAGCCTTTAAATCTGTGTAATTTATCGTGTAATCAAAATTTAGCGGATATCTTTAATTACTCACGCGATGACCGCACATTTCATATTCAGAGGCAATTGCCACTTTTCACACCATATACTTACCGTCACTAGTCATTTTGCAATTGGTTCTGATATTCTGATAACCTTACAGGATGATAATTTCCAGAATTTTCTGCAAAGAATCTAAGCAGTCTGCTCAGATTGTCTCTTAAATCGTTTATATAGATTAGGAACAGCAGAGGGGCTATAACATTTCCTTGGGGAACGCCTGGGATCACTTCTGTTTTACTCGATGATCTTCCATCAATTACTACGTTCTGTAATCTTTCTGACCGGAAATCATGAATCCAGTCTCACAACTGAAGTGATACTCCATACGCATGCAATCTGGTTAGAAGTCTCTTATGAGAACGATATAAAAAACTTTCTGGCAATCTAGAAACATGGAATCAGTTTGAGACACAATGTCGATAGTACTTATTACTTTCGACGAATAAATAGCTAGCTAAGTTTCACAACAAACATCTTTTCCAAATCCGTGCTGACTGTATGTCAATAGACAGTCACCTTTGAGACAATTCATAATGTTTGAATACAATGTATGTTCCGAAATCCTACTCTAAATCGACATCAGTGATATGGGTCTGTAATTCAGCAGATTATATCTGTTTCCTTTCGTGAGTATTCTTGTAAGTTGTGCAAATTCCCAGTGTTTTGGTACCGATCTCTCGTCGAGAAAGTCGTTACATGTGACAGATAAGTAAGGGGCTAATCTATCGGCACACTCTGAGAGAAACCTAATTGTTTGCCGGCGCCGAAGAGTGGCTTATTATGTATTAGAAGAACAAACGCTTGCCATAAATCGTGACACTTTTTTGAGATCAAATATGATGGCCGGAACCTCTTTTTCTATTCGACTGAAACTGCGTTGTCCGAGCGTCAGAGTTCTCTAGGGGAATGTAATCCGGAATTCCGCTCTGTTGACTTTGTGAGAAAGAACGATCCCAAGATCATACTCCGACGTAACTACTGCTACAATCGGTAACTTCGCAGGGTCGTAAACCATGAGGCCCATTGGGTGAAGGAGCGCCTACTTTAAATCTCAAAAAGCTTTGTCACAAACGGGGTGCCAACATCCTTCTTGTTTCTACCAGTGACGAGGATATCGTTCAGGTAATTGGCTGTGCCCAGAACTCTTTCTGTCTGCTGTTCCAAATATCTTTCAGGCAGGATGGCAATGCCAAAGGGCTGGCGACAGTATAGGGTAAGGCCATCTGGGGGTATTAATTATTGTGGTGTCCCTCCATGTGATACAACAAACGAAGATGTGTGGCCAGGAGTAGCGGAGCAGCTAACTGTCACCCTAGGGATCTGGACAAGAGCAAAATAATTAATCCACGTCAATACGCAATAACTGAATTTCTACTGAACTTTCATTCAGTCCAGTAGTGCAATCCTATATCCAAGTTTCACAGCAATCTACTACAACACAAACACACAGTCTCATAGACAGCAGATGATATACTCGTCTCTAGCCTACGACCAAATGAACTGTTCTTTGGCCGCCGCATGACTGAATTTTATCCAGTCTGCAGAGGTCGCTACTGCCGGCAGCCGAGGGCGACCGTATCCAGGGGCCATGCATCGTTTCTCACGGCGTCGTCTTGTGGGACCGCTATCGATGTTAGTGGAATCGTTGCGAGGTGTCGCCAACTACTGACAGGCGCCCCCTCCGGTGGTATCGATTGCAACGTGTTGTAACCGCAGGAACAAGCCAAGTCAAATTGCAGTACCTTAAGAATAGTACGTAGGACGAAGTTAAAGTTGTAGCGCTGGGCGCCAGGCGTGGCCGAGGGGTCAGCCGAGGCGGCACTCGAGCTGCAGGGCAGCTGGGTGTTTTGATAAGAAAGTAAACAGCCGGTAGATACAAACGAGGGTCTGTGCAGGGACTCATGATAAGCATTCAATTAAGAATATCAACAGAAAGCATTCCTGGCTAGAGAGAGAGGTCTGGGAGTGGAGAGAGAAAGAAAGAGGGCCCTTGGTGGGGACCGCACTACGTCATGAGGAGCCAATGAAGGGCTCAGGACGCAGTGCGCGACCATATAGGGAGAGGCGCCTCTGCCCCTCCACTCAGCCTCTGAAGAACAATAGCAACAACAATGTTTTAACGATACCAAATAAGGGCACGTTGCCTTCGACGCTACGTCAGGCCAAGCGCTGGCGGGGTCGAAGGGGAAACGCTAACAAAACCCGAGAGCACGCCGCTCTGGGGTCTTGTCGTGTCGGGTCTTGTCTGGTGAGGGCGAAGAGTTAGATAGCAGCAGCCGACTTGGGCTGGGGAACGGGCTGTAGGCAGGCAGCCGGAGATAGTCGCTGGAGCGCGTCAGGGCGTAGCCGCGGGACTCTAACGTAGGGTGTTAAGAAACGTTGCAGACCTTCTAGTAGGCAGTCGGAACGGTGGAGTCAGTCACCGTCTCTGTATTAGACTTGGCCTTCCTGTGAGTGCAACCACCGTCAGATAGGGCGATTTGTATTCACTTAGATTAAACTGCAATTTGTTAAAGTTATCACGACTTTAATTTCTATCACCTTCCTAGCCTTGTGAAAACCAGGGATTATTACATCTTAGCCAGATCAAAAGTCTCCCTCTCATTACGGTCAACCGTCTAAAATCCCATCCACGAACCGTGTCGCCCAATCCCTCGCAATACCCACGCTTGGGACGCGACAAACGGCATCACGTCAGTGATTGATGTGACTGGAGACTTCATCCAAAACAGCCATAAATGGACCTCCTTCACATACGGATTTGCACACAGTGAGCCACCGGCAAGTTTTACCATGATATACTCTACCTTCGTGATGGGGCATGTGTCGCTGACATATTGTGCATTTAATGTGGGCTTAAAATGGCCACAAATTCGTAAAGATCCATTTGGCTCTCCGATTGCCACAACAGGAGGAGTCCACTGCCAGTCGGCTACTGTAGTCAGGATTCCTTCTTCTTACAGTTATTGTAGCTCGAGGTGAAGCTTGTCCCACAGTGTGAAAGGGACATTTTGGGCCTTAAAAAAATCGAGGCGGCCCGAGGGCTTCAAGGTGACGTGCGCTTCAAAGTCGGTGAGGAAAACACAGGCATTTTTCGAAACAAAGTTCTTGAAGATGGCTACCAAGAGCAACAGTTTGGATGCAATTCTTCGAATTATGGACTACCAGACCCTGAACATTAAAGCGATCTAAACACAAGATATCTGTGACTTATATCGAGACAATGACCAGAGTACAAGTCGACAGTGATGCCACCAAATACTTAAATTCACCAGAGTATTAGCCACCCACCTCAATTGTGTCATAGCTGTAAATCGTCAGTAGTTCTTCAAAGGTTTGTAGTGATGGTGAATCAATGCATGATGGTGGAGGCGGCGCCAGTAACTGTTAGGAAGATGATGGGGAAGGTGTTGATTACTACCTACAAACAACCTATTGGGGATGGGCAGATGGGTTGCACATGAAGGACATCCATTCCGTGCACGTAGTCTACTTACTGTGAGTCAGTCGATTGTTTCCAAACCGTTACTATCAATATTTCTTTTAGGTGTGGATTGTCAAACCCCTGCTTGTCTAGTTTTGCCATAGGCTTTTTACTTCGCATTGCAAAAGCAGCATTGCTGGTGATGATTTGTGATGCCAGAAGTGATGCATACCGATAACATCTGGATGTGTCAGCAGCTCGTGATGTCTTTTGTAGAAGGAGTACAAGTACCTGTGGTGAGTCTTGCACGTGTGGCAGCAGAGGACTGACTACTCAAAAGCCTGAATGAGTAGGAGGCCAGTTGATAAAGATAGGTCATTTAATTTGAGAAGGTCATTCCGGAACCTTTCATCTGGAGAATGTACTATACTAAGCGCCAAAGAAACTGGTATAGACGTGCGTATTCTGTTACGGCGTAAAGTCAAGCTCCGGCACGTCAGTCGCGAACGATAGAGAAGAGATGGCTGTGAGAAGACGTCAGTCAATCGTCCGCTGACGACTCCTCTCTAAGACGACAACGCGACAGCAGCGGTCCCTATGTCAATAGTATACAAGCGCAGCGACCGGCTGGTGACGACCCAGTTGAAAAGCAGCTTTAAGATTATGCACTTGTATAGCAGCGTCAGATCTAGTTACATCGCTTGCATTCTCTGTGTATTACAGACTTGGTAATTGTTCATACTGAAGAGGATAGATTATTTTTATGTGGCCCTTTGCTTGTGACACATCTGTACAATTGCAAAAGTTAAGTATCGTCTCTTTTTATTTTGTAATAAAAGTCATTAATACTGTTTGAATGTTGTCTAGCGAACAGAGTACGAAGGATTCCTAGACACCACACATTTGACGATGAGGCTGGACGTAATATATTCAGATACAGAGATACATAAACAAGCCTAGTACGGCGCTGCGGTCGGTAACGCATATATAAGACAACAAGTGTCTGGCGCAGTTGTTAGATTGGTTACTGCCGCTACAATGGCAGATTATCAAGATTTAAGGGAGTTTGAAAGTGGTGTTATAGTAGGCGCACGAGCGATGGGACACAGCATCTCTGAGGCAGCGACGAAGTGGGGACTTTCTCGCACGACCATCTCTCGAGTGTACCATGAATGCCACGAATCCGGTAAAACATCAAATCTCTGACATCACTGTGGCTGGAATAAGATCCTGCAAGAACGGGACCAAGACGACCGATGAGAATCGTTCAGCGTGACAGAAGTGCAGCCCTGCCGGATATTGCTGCAGGTTTCAATGCTGGGTCATCAGCAAGTGTTAGAGTGCGAACCATTCAACGAAACATCATCGATATGGGCTTTCGGAGCCGCATACCCACTCGTGTACCCTTGATGACTGCAAAAGACACTAAGCTTTACGCCTCTCCTAGGCCCGTCAGTACCGACATTGCACTGTTGATGACTGGAAATACGTTGCCTGGTCGGACGAGTCTCGTTTCAAATTGCATCGAGCGGATGGACGTTTGTAGGTATGGAAACAACCTCATGAATCCATGGACCCTGCATGTCAGGAGGGGACTGTTCAAGCTGGTGGAGGCTCCATAATGGTGTGGGGCGTGTGCAGTTGGAGTGATATGGGACAACTGATACGTCTAGATACGACCCTGACGGGTGACACGTACGTAAGCATTCTGTCTGATCACCTGCATCCATTCACGTCCAGTGTGCATTCCGACGGACTTGGGCAATTCCAGCAGGACAACGCGACTCCCCACACGTCCAGAATTGCTACAGAATGGCTCCAGGAACACTCTTCTGAGTTCAAACATTTGCACTGGCCACCAAACTCCCAGACATGATCATTATTGAGCGTATCTCGGATACCTTGCAACGTGCTGTTCAGAAAGATCTCCACCCCCCCCCCCAACCCCCCACCCCCACCCCCACCCCCTGTACTCTTACGGATTTATGGACAGTACTGCATGATTGATGGATTCAGTTCCCTCCTGCACTACTTCAGACATTAGTCGAGTCCATGCCACGTCGTGTTGCGGGACTTCTGCGTGCTCACGGAAGCCCTATACGATACCAGTTTCTTTGGCTCTTCAGTGTACAATCATATCCGTAACCAACGATTCGGCATGTGTTTGTATGCACTTAGCATTGGAGCACTGAAAATGGCAATCCCAGGAAAGTCGCTGCAATTGAGCTACCCAATCCCAGCAAGATCCTCCGTTCCATTTATGACAACGAAAATATTCATGACTGGCGGCTGCCACACGAACTTGCGAATATTCTAACAAACAGGTTTTCAGATCTTCATAGGTGAAGACATGTTGTTGTGCATCTGGATTTAACTGATGCAAGAAGCGATAGACATCAGCCCTTGCGTAAGTACACTAAAAAGTGCGTTGTTGAGTCTCATATGAAGTTCCGTGGACAATGAAATACTGTTCTAAGTGGGTGACGTAGTTGGCCCATGGTTCTGCTTTACTGCCGAATGAAGGAAACGGCGGTGGCAATGCCTAGAAGTTCTTCATCTGGAGTCTCCAACATCAGTTCCTGTACATGTTGCATGTTGTACGAAAGCAGTACCACTAAGGTAGTTACGTCCGTGGCTGCCGTGGAAACGGAGATCTGATGTATACATACCAAATATAAAAGACGTAATAACACCGTCTACCTAGGATGCAGCACAAGAGTTCAGCCTAAATTTTCAAATAACGTCACCGCCAATTGAAGTAGGCCTCACTGGGCTTCGTGTGGAAGAACTTACCCACAGGTAGACAATAAACAATAGGTTTATTAATAACAACAGAAATTCACTCGTCTCCATCCTGGAGCAATAATTAAGAATAACATAAAAGAGTTTAATGTCAGGGTAACTTTTTTAACAAGGGAAACTCCCCATCGCACCCCCTCCCCCTCAGATTTAGTTGTAAAATGGGCCGGTGGATAGCCCATCAAAACACAGTTTAAGCATGAAAACAGGAAGAAAGTGTACTGAACTGTGACAAAAGAGGCCGGCCGGAGTGGCCGTGCGGTTCTAGGCGCTACAGTCTGGAACCGAGCGACCGCTACGGTCGCAGGTTCGAATCCTGCCTCGGCCATGGATGTGTGTGAGGTCCTTAGGTTAGTTAGGTTTAATTAGTTCTTAGTTCTAGGCGACTGATGACCTCAGAAGTTAAGTCGCATAGTGCTCAGAGCCGTTTGAACCATTTTGTGACAAAAGAAGGAAAAGCGAAACAGACAACGGTCCAAGTTAAAGACGTGTAACACCGAGCGAACTGCAAAAACCGCCACCTCGTGATTGTGTGATCACGGTGCTGGACTGTAAAGCGGGAGTTCCGTGCACTAATCTCCCACGTGCCTCATTTATTTTTTCACAAAATTACGAACGCTCCGTCCGCTCATTGACGTGTCTGTTCTCCCTCTGTTGTCTTGGAAATTGTCATACTATACGTTGGTTATAGAATGTGAGATATGCGGTAAGAATATAATACTGTCGCAAGTAAATGTTATGAATAGTGAGAGCAGCTCTTGCTCCCGCGACTGCATGTTTGTGCAAGTGAGTTAAAAAATAACGTGCCGTGAGACAAATTATTCCTCGGAGCTGAGATTCTGCTGCAACTAAGGCAGCAATATTGTTTTGGTTCAGATGAATTAAATTCTACAAGTGCTCACCCTCTCCTTTCCAGGGGGGAACGCAATATGTCTAAAACAAAAAAATAAAATAAAGATCTAACGGTGAGGGGTGGACCGCCAGTATATCAATAGCAGGCGGTTCTCCTTGCCTAAGCGTTTCTCGTGATATCTGCCACAAGTAGAGAAAACTACGGTAACATTAAATCTGAACCTGACTCCTCCAAAATACGGGGCTAAACTATGTTAAATGCCGCACTACGTCAGAGGACTGTTATCATATGATGAGCCCTGACACATACTACCATGACTTCTTCAGACCCAATGACTTCAAAAACTGCCATTTTAAAGTTGAGTCTGTCACTTCAGTGGAGCAGTATGAGTTTGGAACAGTATAAGGCAATCGGATTTCTTGAAAACTATAACAAAATCGAAGTCAAAAGTTAAGTAACTGAAAGTAAATTACGAAGATCGCTAAGTCAGAGGAACACGATTGCAGCGGAAGGTTGTATAATGTGGAGTAAAGCTGTCGGTCGAGGAGCTGACAATTCTTAAAATCTAACAAAAGTTTTTTGTGGAAAAATATCTGAAATTTAATGAAAAGTAGAATTACTTTCATTGTGTTTTGAGTGCACCTCTCGTCATAAGTCCCCAATAATGTACTTATACATGTTGTGACGGAAATCTTGTGAATATTTCTGTACACTCGTTTTCTATTTTCCATTATTATACTGTTTAGTTGGCAGAGAATATGCTAATGGTACCAAAAATGTTGAAAAATGGGTTCTCAAGAGATTTTTTATATTAAAGATAAGAAAAGGAAACTGAAATTTAAGATACCCCTTCAGAGTATTTTTCACGATGTACGAACCAGCACACATTCAAAACATACGTCCACCTACGATTTTTGTCTAACAAATAGTATCAAATAGCGTAGTCTTAATTTAACTTAAACTACAAGATTTTTCATAAATGTTGGGACATATCTGTATCGTACTTGAAGCTACGTATACTGAAATCGAAGTAAATACATTAAACAGCACATAATTTATTATTTTTAACCAGATCCTGTTACCATGAAGTGGCATGGAAACTGTTTTATTTCTTATACGGGGTTTTGAGAACAAAAGTGAGAAATATTTTTAATCTAAAAATAACTGTGCGAAAGTCGAGGAGCTCGGGTATTTTTCTCTAACTGCGGATTTGCGAGTCCGTGCTCCTCCACACTAGGATTGCTCTGCCTTCAGTTTGCGTAAGCTCTGTGAATGCCTCGGCGACAACAATTACGCGTGAAGGTGGAAAATTGTGTCTCACAGAGAGGGGAAAGTAGACTTCGTGGTTTTCATTATGAAGTTGGTACTTTCTACAGCACGAAACATTCACCGAGAGAATTAACAGGTGGCGTAACAGTGCTGCACAGGTATGACACATGAAAAAGAAACATATTCAGTTTTTAGTCAACATTGCCTCACCCTTAAAAAATAATATTGTTTGAATGTTACGTGAAAAATGCTTCATAAGTACGCAAGACCTATCGCAAAAAGAAACAACTACATATCTGCACATCTGGAACGGAATCGTAGACGCAATGCATGATATGGAAGGAAAGCTATTCCTTCTAGTGGTGTTCAACATTCAGACTGTCAACAAATAGAATGCCAGTTTGGAAAGCACGTTTGTTTCATTTCGTTTTCCTGGTTGGTACACAAGTGATTTTACTCCAGAATTTGAGGTTCATGATGCTATTGCACCTGTCTGCACTATATCACATCAAACATTTTCTCAGTTACGGAGACTGTCATAGTGGCTACGTCCGAACTAATTCCATCTCTAATAAATTACATAAACTGTGTAACACGTAAGCCGCTAGAGTTCGTAGAGATCTTTGGTTCTAGCCTTAATGAGACTAGTGTACTTCACTGTTGTTGTGTGATTATTCACTGGAAATGTCTACCATAAACCGAGTGAACTCAGTGCAGCACACGTTCCACAGAAATACAGACTTATCGTTCTCCTTTCAGATTAGTGTATGGCTTCATGAAGAACTAGTGCTTACGAAAAGTGATATATTAAATATTCAACCTGATTTTATCTAGAACTGGATATTTTTGAGGCCAGTACAGTGTTGTGACAACATGATGTTTGCTGATATCTGCTAACACCAGTGTCAACATTTGGACATAGGACTTGCAAAATTAATTGTCAAAACTGCTCAGGGCAGTGTGATACTTGAGAAAAATTAAACTTTGCTGTTATCTGCCATTATGATTAAAATTTGGCACCAAAGCAAAATGAATTACACGGATGTTACCATTATATTAAAACAGTGTATCTAAAAGCCTTAGTAAGATGTTGTATTCTCAGAGAAACACAGTATTTCGTAAATTGTAATAAAGGTACATGACTCCAGCGAGAGTGATGTGCTAAATAACTTACTGGTAGAAATGGAAGTTAATGAAACATTAACTGCTAGGAATTATAAGAGCAGCTCTGACTAACACGAAGTCCAAAACAAAATTCTAAGCATGATTCTTTAAATCCTTTCAAATCGAAACAAGTCCGACAGGGCAACTATCCAACTGCGTATTCGGAAAAAAGTACAAGAATGGTGCCAGGAAACAAAATTCCTTAACCTGGTTAAATATTTAAGGGTATAAACTAAGAAAGGTCTGTGTAAATAACATGTTTATCTTCTTTTGCAGATGATATAGCCATAAGGATAAAATTTTGAAACAGTAACAGAACAAATTAATGTATGAAAAGAAGTAGCAAAAGAAACTTGCTTTCAAATATACTTCAAAAAATCCCGAGTATTGTCAAGCATCAAGGGCAATAAAATTCGGTTAAAAATTACATATCGAACAATAAAACACGTGAATAGATGAAATATATTTTGAAAGACGTCTTCGCCACCCCAAGGATTCTTTTTCTGTTCTCATACAGGTGGACTTTGGAAAGCAGCTTGCTGTAAAAATGCACACCGAGGTTCTTGAAGAGGTTTGTCATGGTGATTTATTTTCTGCTCGACACCGATCTGTCCCAAAGGTCAAGTCTGCAAATCGTAAACATTATGACCCTTGTTTTTGTGGCGTTCAGATGAGTGATGTGGTCAGCTGCCCAGTTCGCCACGATGTTCATTCCGTTGATGACGACGGTAACTCGTCGACTACTCTTGAGCAGGTTGTACCGTTGGAGAATTGTGCAAGCACCACCTGGGAGAGCACTGGTACGTCATTGGCATAGCTTACAAACAGTGTGGGGGACAGCACTGAACCTTGTGGAATTCCTTGCTGTGAAGCCAACTTTCACTAGGTAGTCTGGGAAAGTGTGAAGGTTCAGTAACTGAAGGAGAAAGTTTTCCTTACAGACCCTATCACACGCCTCTTCCACATCCAGGAACACCGCTGCTGCATGGCTGACACAGTTGAGGTTGTAGGCGGTGTTTTCTGAGGCCCACAGCAGTTGGAGCTCGGCAGAGAGGGATGGCTAGATGACAAATTGGTCTGGCCATATGACGTCATGAGTGGTGAGAAGGAATTTCAGTCGTTGCAGTAACAGCCATTTGAAGACCTTGGCCATGCTAGGTGAGTGGCTGATGGGTCAGTGATTTCCTGGTTGACCTAAATCTTTGCCCAGTTAGGAGATTGGCACGATCCTTGCTATCTTCCAGCAGGATGGAAAGTAGCCCACGTGGAGGGAACTATTGAAAATCCTAGTAATGACGATCTATTGCTTTTCTTGGTAACTGCTTCAGTGGGCGTTTGTAATGCCGTATGATCCCAGCATCAAGTGAGTGCCCAGCTGTCGGGGGGTCGTCTTGGCGTTATGTCAACCTACAGGTCATCCAGATGAAGGTAATGCAGCCATCGATGCGCCCTGTCCACTTCAGCGTTGTCGTCTTGGATGTCCAGAGCGTTCTGACGTTTGTAGGTGTTCGTGAATATTTTTGTCTTTGCCATTGGGTCGCAGAGGAGGCAGGCAGGACCCTGGAGTGCGTGCTTTGGTGCACGAGATGTTTTCAATGCCTTTACGAGCGACCATTCGTCGCGAGACTGAAGTATGAAGTTGGCCGCCTGTCCTCCTAAACTTCTGTGCTATCTTCCACGACGTGATTGTGTAACTCCTGCGAGAGGCGTTTCATCTCGTGTCTTTCTGCTGGTTTTCGGTAGCACTGGTACCATTTCCAGGTTCTGTTCGTCAAGGTCTGCATGTCCTGAAGCAAGGGAGACAATTCGTATTATTTCCCAGTAGGCTGTGCAAATCTGATGGTGAATTGTTGGAACGACGTGTGCAGTTTTCCAGTGAGAGTGGAAATCACTGTTGGCAGTAGTGGAGATGTCTTGAGTTGGTCTGACGTTGTTACTGAGCCATGTGCTGTACTGGTGAGAGTTTGTATTGGTGGTCTAGGATGGGCAGAGTTGGTTGACAGTGTCAGCGATGGTACTGAGCACTGGACTGTAGTCTGAAATTAATTCTGTTACTGTGATAAGATGAGGGTCCAGGCACAAGTATTTTACCATGGCGATGTACAAGATATCTGGTGTATGGTTGGCTCATCAGGACCAAAGGTAACTGCCTCAAGGTGTCCTTCCAGTGCATACAGATAGTTGCCACAGGGGTTCCATGCGAAATAATTCGGGTTCAGGTAACCCCCTTCGAATATTTTGTCCAAGCTATCGAACAGCGCCAAAATTTGTCTTCTTCGAACGTCCTATTAGGGATAAGGTAGGCTGTGATGAGTGTAATGACACCACATGCAATGGAAATGGCGATCGCCATAGCCTCCAGTGTTTCTAGTTGTGGCAAGGCGACTAGACGCGAGTGATGGTCCTACGTCCATAGATGGTCATCCGCACACCATGGTCGCTGTCTCTATAAGTGTCATAGTCCACCATATTGTAAAGCTTGCATGACTGCATTGGTCGGAGACGTGTTTCTATGTGTATGGGGATGTCAACATGGTGAAGGTGTAAGAAGTCTTCTAGTTCAAACGTCTTGATTTAGAGATCTTTGGCATTATATACACAAAATGTGAGCTTTTCAGTCTGTGAAGGTATATGGGCCATGGCTTGGGGCGAAGACGTTAATGACTGCCTCAAAGAGGGCTATGATTTTCATCAATGTGGTTGATACTGCACAGAATTTCTGGAATGTCTCCTTTAGGCTGGTCAAAATGTTCCTCTGCTCCAAGGTCACCAAGGAGCCCATGATGCTGTCCATAATGGACACTAGAAAGTCGTTACTGGATGACATCTTCTCTGGCTGCTAGTTGCTTAATGGTTGTCTTCCTCCGACTTGTTCGTTGGTCTGAGTGGTCGATGTAAGAACTGACAGCTTTGTTGGTGGAGAAGGGAAGTCTGACATGTGATTCACTGTTGGTGGCACTTGCACTGCTGCTTGGAACGCTTGTTGCGCTCTTTCCTTCGCCCGTTGGCTAAGTACTGTGTATGTGCAGAGCACCTGTTGAAATGCGCTGCACCCTCTCCAAATGGCCAGGTGATCCCTATTCCAACTGACGCAGTCTGGTTTTAGTTTGCCAGCTTGGAGCAGCTTTGTGCCTGACAGGGGCCTCCAGGGAAACAAGCTATCCGTCGTGCGTCTTCCCTCTGCCATGGCATGAACCGTTTTTGTTGTAATCGGATGTCCGCCTGCCGCACCCTGAGTCGTCCTAACTGAGGCAGCCGATGGACCAAGCCCCGCTGAACGGCTGGCTGTCAGCCGACTCCTGCGCGGTAGAGGCAGCCGCCTCGACCAAGCATGCACCACGATCCGCACACTGTGGCATAACGCCCTCGTCTGTGACGTTTGCACCACACCGTGCAGAGGTGGATATCTGAGTGCGGCAGCTTAAAAGGATTCGCGGACCAATCACAATTGCAGATAGTGAAGTGAACCGAGTTCAGCATCCTTCAGTGGCGTGTGAAGCGCCACCTGGCGGAGTCTGGCGAGCCCTCTCTGGCAGTTTAAACTTTTTTCTGCGGAGACGAGAGCGGCGTGCGCCGATTAGGGTGCGGTCGATGACGACGACATCGATACCTCAAAAATTACTTATTAAGTGTCATAAATGAATGAGATATTCACACATTTCACCTGGAAAGAGATTGAGTAACACGCTATCGTATTCGTGTAGTGTGTCAGTGCTAAAACGAACGAGTGGAAACATTATAATAAGGCGTAGATAGGAAGTCCAGTAAGTAAACTATTCAATGCTGTACAGTAATAATTCAAATATTTATACATAAAAATAGAAACTGAAAATTATATTGTCTGGTGTGAATATACACACATCAAAAAAAGCTTTGCATCATCTCGGTTCCGAGAGTTCCAGAACCTGTGCAGAAAACTGAGTAGAGATCAACATAAACATCATTTCCGCCCTTCCTATTTCTCATGAAAACCACATATTGCGTGTTGTACACCATAGAGCGAGACCTTCAGAGGTGGTGGTCCTGATTGTTGTACACACTGTGAGTTAACGAGTATTGCGCTCTCATTTAAATATATGGCCAAAAGAGTCAGCCTACAGGAATTGTGAAACGTACGCTGTCGTCCAGGACCGTGTGCCACAAAAGGCGCAAATTCACCACGAGATGGGGAAATTCACAGGCGTCTATTGTCTATTGTGGCCTAAGCGCTGTAGTGTGCGAGTGACACAGACGAGAACCTACGTCATTGGGAAACCCAGTAGAAGGTATTTGTGTTACATATGGAGGACCTAAGATCGGCTATAAAGGGAAACATTTATGGAAACTATTTAAGTCTGTAGTAATGCTGGGAAATAAGCCACAGTTATTTTAATCCACCATCCTTCATAAATTTTCATGGTGACTCCAATAAAACTTGAATATTGATCACATATTTAATAGTTTAGGATTTACTATTAAAGTGAAATTCACAAGTTTTGTAACAAGGACTTGAATGCTAAAATCTGAACGCTTTGGTCAATCTTAACGATCGACATTTCATACAGAAGCGCATCATTTAAATGACAAATTTTGTAAATATCAACTCTGTAACTTTATTTGTTTAAAACATATAATAGAATTAAATTATCAGTATTTTCAGTTAAGCATCAGATCATGATTTCCTCCACACAAAACACGTTGAACGATGACAGCATGACACCTTACTGAACGATTAGGTAATAGAATATTTGTCGTAAAGTTTAGTGCATAATAGTTACTTTTGTTCTTTATTTCTTTATCAGAAAGCACATTGGTGCAAGGCTACTGGCTGTGACATTAGAAGTTAAGAAGGATTTTGTATTTGTTTTATGTAAAAGAATTTAACGTTTATTATGTAATGGATATTATTGTTATTTTATTTGGTACATGAAATTGGTCAAGCTTCAATTATTTAAATGTAACAAAATGTAAAATAATGTAGAATAAACCGTAGCCAATTAGATGGACGGCCTCAGGAAAGGGAATCGCCCTAGTCAGTTGAGCGATATTCGGAGCGCGGGAAAAGGGGCCCTGGATGGGCAGTGTGTGCTGGTGGAGGCGCGAAAGCGGACGGTCGGTCTTTAGGCAGCTAGGAAGTAAAACGACTTAGAAAATTTCGCGTTGTGTTGTATCGCCCGACTTAGTCTCTAAGCGGTGAGCTGCCGCGCGCGTGGTGTGAACTTTTCGCGTAGTCAAGGAGGCGGAGTACTGGACTTATGTTTCACCATGAGATCGTGAATGACCGAACTGTATCAAATGCATATGCGCTCTAGTGTAACAGTAACTCTAAATACGACCACTTCCTCTATTAATTTGCTTTCTGAATAAACATTATTCTAACCAAATCGCAACTGTGTGGCCTGCACCATCTAAGGGTCGTTAATTTAGTTCCCGATATTATTACTGTTACTATATGTTATATTAACTTTGGATTTCGCAAACTTGCCATCAGCCAGACAATTTAACCAAAGGGCCACGAGTGTCTAATTTAGAATGCGACACGTGTGGTTCACCCCCTAGACGAGTTTGAGCCAAGACATTTCGAAGAAGAGGAACCGCATGTGACCCCGAACATCTTCGGGATGTTAGCTCGCAATACCGATACCTCTAATATCCAGTAGCACGTCTTCTTCTACTGATGAATGCCTGTATTCGTCGTGGCATACGATCCACAAGTTCTTCAAGGCACGGTGGGTCCAGATTGTCCCACTCCTCAGTAGATCCCTTAGAGTGGTTGCTGGGTCACGTCTTCCATAAACAGCCCTTTTCAATCTATTCCAGGCATTTTCGATAGGGTTTATGTCTGGAGAACATGCTGGCCACTCTAGTCGAGTGATGTCGTTATCCTGAAGGAAGTCATTCACAAGATGTGCACGATGGGTGCGCGAATTGTCGTCCATGAAGACGAATGCCTCGCCAATATGCTGCCGAAATGGTTGCACTATCGTTCGGAGGATGGCATTCACATATCGCACAGCCGTTACGGCGCCTTCCATGACCACCAGCGGCTTACGTCGGTCCCACATAATGCCACCGAAAAACATCAGGGAACCACCTCCTTGCTGCACTCTCTGGACAGTGTGTCTAAGGCGTTCAGCCTGACCAGGTTGCCTCCAAACGCGTCTCCGACGATTGTCTGGTTAAAGGCATATGCGATACTCATTGGTGAAGAGAACGTGATGCCAATCCTGAGTTGTCCATTTGGCATGTTGTTGGGCCCATCTGTACCGCGCTGCATGGTGTCGTGGTTGCAAAAGTGGACCTCGCCATGGAACTCTGGAGTGAAGTTGCGCATCATGCAGCCTATTGCGCACAGTTTGAGTAGTAACACGATGTCCTGTGACTGCACGAAAAGCATTATTCAACATGGTGGCGTTGCTGTAAGGGTTCCTGCGAGCCAAAATCCGCAGGTATCGATCATCCACTGCAGTAGTAGCCCTTGGGCGGCCTGTGCGCGGCATGTCATCGACATTTCGTGTCTCTCTGTATCTCTTCCATGTCCGAACAACATCGCTTTGGTTCACTGCGAGACGCATGGACACTTCCCCTGTTAAGAGCCTTTCATGGCACAAAGTAACAATGCCGACGCGATCGAACCGTGGTATTGACAGTCTAGGCATGGTTGAACTACAGGCAACACGAGCTGTGTACCTCCTTCCTGGACGAATGACTGGAACTGTTCGGATTTCAGACCACCTCCGTCTAATAGGCGCTGCTCATGCATAGTTGTTTACATCTTTGGGTGGGTTTAGAGACATCTCTGAACAAAGGGACTGTGTCGTTGATACAGCATCCACAATCAACGTCTATCTTCAGGAGTTCTGGGAACTGGGGTTATGCAAAACTTTTTTTGATCTGTGTATAAGAGAATGTGTAATTCTGCTGTTTCACGTGGGCTGCACTAGCGAATGATTCTTTAGTGATTTCGTAGGGAGAAGACGAGGAAGAGTCCAGCGTTTTATTCTTTTTTACATGATTCACAGAAGGCACAAAACGATGTTTCTCCTAAGGAGACGATTAGCGAATAGACAACCAAATTACAATTTTCAGTTCCTTTACGTTTCTTATAATTTTTAGAATGAAAATAAATGAAAGTCTAATGTTATTTATGCCTTTATTTTGCATCATCTGGGTGTTAAAGTGTTAAAGATTCTATGTATAAGATGTACATTCCAGTATTATAACGGTTGTCACTTTTTTCTCTTTTTTTCTCTTTTTTTCTGTGATGGAGATTGTCTCATTTTTCTAACACTCTTAACAGTATTTATTCTGATTGAAAGACGTTCTGAATATACACTGAAGAGCCAAAATATTATGACCACTGCACACCGTGAGGTTGTATGCTGCCTAGAGTCGCCGAGGGCACGTGATGCAGTAAGAGAAGTATATGAGCGGAGCGGAGACGAATAGGGAATCATTCCAGCGACGATAAGTGGCACAAATGCGGAAATCCTCCGCCATAAGCGACATTGAAAAAAGCCAGATTGTTGTGGCCCAGCGCCTGGGAGTGAGCATCTCGGAAACAGAGAGGCTGGTCGGCTGTTTGCGTGCTACTGTCGTAAGCATTTTTGGAAAGTTGTTGAAAATTACTGAAAGCACGAGTAAGCGACAAGAAGTTGGATTTCCATACCTCATCATAGAACATAGGGATCGAAGGTTTGCCCACTCTCTGAAACAAGATAGGCGGCGATCTGTGGCGGATCTAACGACAGAGTGCAGTGCTGGCGCAGGCACAAGCGTTGTGGAGCACACCGTTCAGCGCACAGTGTTAAACATGTTGTTCTGTAGCAGAAGACCTCTACGTGTTCCCATGTTGACTTAACAACATCGTCGGTTATGATTACAGTGGGCACTGGATCATTGAGAATGGATGGCGGATCAGTGAAATCGTGTCGCCTGGTCGGATGAAGTCTCCTTCATCGTTAAACCAGGTCGATGGCGTGCACAGGTAAGCCGTCATCCAGCCGAACCGCTGCTCGCAACAAGCAGCGCGCCACAGACGCAGGCCTGTGGGAGGAGTATTATGCTATGGGAGAAATTCATTTGGCCTTCCATGGGACCTGCGGCAGTAATCGAAGGCACCATAACAGTTGTGGACTACGTGAACATTATCTGGGGTCACGTGTAATCCCTTATGTTTAATGTCTTCCCCAACAGCGGTGACATCTTCCAGCAGGATAAATGTCCCTATCCCAAGACCAGAATCGTGCTGCAGTGGTTTGAGGAGCATGATACTGAACTCACGTTGATGTCTTAGTCATCAAATTCGGCTTATCCGAATCCGATGATACCAAACTAGGACGTTATCGGGTGACTCCCACAAACCAACCTCCCTTGCGTTCGACAACTTTTCTCATATCTTGACCACACTTTCATTTTTCCAACACCGTAACGCCTTTCGACTTAAGGTTTTTTTCAAATGCAGTGTTATATCTCGATCACGAGACAAGTGTGAACAGTTTGTACTTGTCTCGTGATAAGGAATGTCGACGTAATACAATGTATCTAATGAACAATTTTATGTGACTGACACAACACCGCCTTTGAAAATGACGTAAAGTATAACCGCGTAAGTTTGTTGTAAAAATAAAAATGTTATCAAGACATAAGAAAAATTATCAAAAGTGCATCCAAATGGCCGCGTCGTCTCACAGCATTTTCATGCAAACTGTAGCCAACCCCTTCTAATTATGGGAAGTGCGTGATGTGCGTAGATACTTCATCAGATATTGCCCTTTCGATGGAATTTAAATACCCTGAAGTAGGACTTCAAATACAGTGCTCTGTGTTTTCCTTGTCTGGAACATTTCATTCCTTTGCTGTATCACGAACAACACTGTCATTGTTGAGGTAAGCTTTAAATACGTTACAGATATATCCTCTGTCGTTACCAGCTGTCTTAAACTACGATGTTGATATGAGCGCATCTGGATCTTACATATTCTTAAACTGTACAGTCTTAACGAAGATTTTAACAAGTAGGCCGTTTGTTTGTTAATGTCTCTGTTCGGCTTTCCAGCTGCTCTGTTAACTCCCTCATAATTTATTGATCTATTTTCCACCCCATTTATGTAGCCGTCTTGCCGTATTACAGATAAATCTGGCAATTAAACATATCAATTATTTTTCTTCCAGCTCCGTCTACTGTGAATGTCGTTAATCTTTTTTTTTTTTTCTTCGGAGCTATGGCACTCAGTGCTGTATCTAGTTCAGGTAAACATGACTAAACTGGGGTGCTTTTACTTCAGGTACATGACTTAATGTTATTAGTCTTTCGCTTATCGTTAAGAAACTAAGTCTGTTCGTAATGATTACCACATTAAGGAGTAGAGACAATCTGGTTTCCTCTTTTCCGACAAATCATAATATGATCAAGTTTCTGATGTCTACGTCTTGCAGCACATTCACTATCGAGGTCTATTAAACAAAATGTTCGTCCTGTGTAGATCACAGTCCGTTTCTTCCTATACACTGTCTCATCAAAAATGCGCGGACACATATTAGTGGAAATTAATGTAGCGTGTGTCCACCCTTTGACTTTACGTCGGTTTGAACTCTGCTGTGGACACTTTCAATTAGGTGTCTGAATGTCTGCAGTGGAACCGCAGCCAATTCTTCCTCAAATGCCAAAACTAGAGGCGGTAGTAATTTTGGACGCTGGAGTCTGGAACGAATTCAACGTTCTAACTTATTCCACATGTGTTGCATTGGGTTGAGGTCCGGACTTTGGGCAGGTCAGTTCATTTTAGAAATGTTATTGTGCACAGGTCATCTTCCTACTCATGCTGCATTATTACAGAGTGCATTGTCATGATGATACAAACAATCATCGTCTCTGAACTGTACCTCGAATGTAAGCAGTACACACTGTTATAAAGTGTATTCCTATCCTTCTGTGTTTCTTGAGCGCAGTAAGGGGTGCTCATCATATCCAGGAGAAACGTCCCCATACCGTAAAACCGCCTCCTTCATATTTCATTATTGGCACTGCACATGACGCAACCTATTGTTCTCCAGGAATTGGCCAAACTCAAGCGCTTCCATCGGACTAGCGTGATTCACCATTCCTCAAATCAGTCGTTTCTAGTCTTCCATAGTCCAGTGGCGTCGCTCTTTACACCACATCAAGCGTTCATTAGCACTGACTACAGAGACACGTTGCTTATGAGGAGCTGCTCGACCAATGTACTGCTTCCTTTTTAACTTATAACGCCAACCATTGTGCTAGTTTCACTATTGATAGCACTCTGAAACTCACAAGTGATTTCATGCTATTATTTACCGCCACCATCCACAATGTTTGGCAGTACCTGTCCATCAGTACATCAGATCTGCATGGTTTTGGATAAGCTGTGACTGCTCATTCGTGTTTCCTCATCACAATCAAATCAACAACAGTTCATGAGAGCAGCTTTAGAAGGATAATTAGTTCACGTTCGAAGTCACTGAGCTCTCCTGGACGACCCATTATGCCGCTACTGCTTCTATACTGAAAATGATATACTCCCCGTGATGTGTCCGTCACTGGCAGGCACCAGTAAAGAGCCCAGGTTCAGGGAAGGAACAAAAGTTTAATTAACACAATTCCCACAAAAATATTCTCCACAATGAAACAAAAGAAAGGATGGTTCTTCAGTAAGTGAAACAAAATGTTGGAGCCTCTTAGACTTCCAGAACCACAATGTAAATAAAAAAGTCCGGTGTTACTTGAAAGAGCTACACACGCTTCAGTGAACATCAGATGAACAACAGTATAGTTATTCCAGATCTCACCAAGCACGTCTCTGAGCTCTTAGAGTCCCAGCTGAGGAGGCGGCGTGCTGTCCAGAAGTTGATGGTTGAGTCCTAGGCACGGCATAGCGGAGATGTTGAGGTTACGGGCTGTGATACAACTGCTATCTGGAGCTTGGCGCTGGCTAAATCAGCCGCCTCGCGAACGGATAAATGCTGAAATAATTTTGGCACATGAGATGGTGGATGCCTGAAGAGGTGCAGTTTGCCAACGACCACTACTGTCGCCGCGTATGGTGCCTGGTGAACTGGCCAGAGTGCCGTTGGCGCCCTCTGTTGATCTGGCCGCAGAGATCTGGGATTGCGAATTTCCATGTCGTCTGCACTGTAGGGGTTGAGCTCACTGCAACCCACATGATGAATTAGTCGCGTGTTGTGCCGTTGGTGCCACGGCACTCTGCCTGCTTTTATACTGGCGCATCCGCCTCTTGTGACATGTTGTGGTCGATTCAACGTTATATAGGGAGTCTCCGGAACTTCTGATCATATAGTGCATGTCCAGTGTACTAAAATTCTGTAGTCACAACACGATTTCTAGTACTTCGGTAAATTGTTGTTTAGAGATAACATCATGTGGCGCAAACGGCGATAGCCTTGTATGTGCTGCCTGCCAGGATTCGAACCAGGTACCTGTCATTATACTGTGAACGAAAGTGAAAAACTGAACCCATAACTCTAATGGACTTCCAAACAGACAAAGGTCCGAAAGGATACCAATGATGCGGCCAGTTCACCACCTGGTGCAACCAGTGGCTCCTTCGCATCAACCCTTCCAATACCCAGGCAGTCATCATAGGACGTACCACCCGCTCCTGCCGGCTCTATGATTTTTAATTCACCATTTATGGTTGTCCATCCACCTCTCTTTTACCCAGAAATACCTTGGCCTCACCCTCGACCGTCACCTCACCTGGACTTTACATCTCCTTATGATCCAACACAAAGCCCACAATAGACTCTGCCTCCTGAAACTCCTGTCTGCTTGGTCAGGGGGACTGCATCCTTACAGCATCCTTCACACCTACAAATCCTTGAGCTGTACCATCCTTTCTTATGCCAGCGTCGCTTGGATTCCAGCCCCTCCGAGATTCTGTAAAGCCCTCCAAATCCTCGAACGCCATGCACTCTGCCTTGCCTTCCATAACCGCATTCCATCCCCCACACGGATCCTCTACGACCTCATCCCCTTCCCAAATCTTCTTATTTTCCTTGAACACATCCGCACCCTGTACATTGTCTGCCAATTCGACCTCCCCCATCCCCTGGTGTCTTCTATCTTCTCTATACCCAGGCAGTTGCCGCTCCTTTAGCGTTGTGTCCCACCCACTCTCCATCTCCATACGGTCCACCTCCTTTCCCAACGAGACTTCCAACACCTACCCCTCCTGGATGATGAGCTTTGACCTGATCTCTGCCCCTCCTACAAAACCTAACCCCACCTTCCCCCTTCCTACTCCTCAGGCACTCCTCTCCCCTCCTTTTCCCTTCCCCTGGGCAGTTTTCCTCCTTCCTACACCCCCTTCCCTTCCCATGCCCCCCTTCTGTGTGTCTGTGCTCCCTCCTAACTTGCCTCCATCTCCATATCCTGCCTGCCCATCTCCTGCCTCTTCGTGCCCCCCAAGCCCCCTTTTTTCTTTTTTTCCCACCCCCTCCACCCTCCCTTCCCCGCAGTACCTTCCTCTCCCCTCTTTTTCCCTCCTCTCAGGCCTCTCTTCCTCGGCAGGTCCCTCCCTGAAGCTTTCATTCTTCGTGTGTGCTCCATCGCTTACAGTGAGCTTTTAAGTGTCTCTCTTTCTGTGTTTTTTCAAACTGTGGGCAACTTTTAACTTGCGCATGTGACTCCAGTGTATTTTATATGCTCAATGACTCGCCAACTGTGTTCTTTTAAGTTTATATAGGCCTTTTTTTTGTAACTGCCCCACAGTGAATGTCCCCATGTCAGTGTATATTTTAACCCCCATTGTCTCCACTCATTATGTTTTAATGTCCCCCATTTCCCGCCATTTTTATGTATAGTTTCCTCTTTCTATGTAACTGTAATGTCACTCGGCTGAGGAGGGCGGACTGTGTTGCTGCCAGACTCCTACCTCATATGGGCAGGGGACTGAAATCACAATAAAAAAAAAAAAAAAACCAATGACGTTCCAACAATCTCAGGAATTCGAGAATTCAGGGTATATTACAGTCTCCCACTCACTACATATGCTGGCCATGGGTTATGAACGCATGTTCAAGGACCCTTTAAAAAATGAGCGAAATGGGATGAAATCATTTATCGTTCTATCTGCTTCACAGTATCATTTTATTCAGAATTGTCTTTGCTTCCGTAAGACTATTCATCAAAACACTCGTGACCTAACCTTAGAGTATCAATATGCTCACACTTTTTCTCGTTTATTGGTATGAAATATCATACGGAGCTGTTCACAATTCCGAGACGGGAGGCTAAAGCTGTATTTGAACACAAAGATTATGTATAGCTTTCGAAGAAAGCGTAGTTTTGTTCGACACAACAGCAACAAATCTGTCACAGCTAATTCTAGACTACGGAGTTAACAGTGTTTGATCGATTCTAGATTTGGAATTCACGCATTAAGACCCTACTTCGAGAAACCAGGGCTCATTAAGTGAAATTCAAATACAGAAATGAGCAGCAGGACGTCTAGATATGGAGACTGCTGGCAGACGGCCAACGCCAAGAGCAATTACCTTGTTGGGGCGTCACAGGTTTGCTAACTGCCCTGTCCGCGCAGCGACTTTAGAAAAAAGAATTCCACGGCCTCCACCCGCAGTGGAATAAACGCGATTCCGCTGGGCAAACCAGGACTTGAGATGGGTAGTTAAGCGATATAAATCATCCGTGACAAGTTGCATACCGAAGAGATAAATAGATTGTATTTATTTGGGGTGGATTACAACGTAGACTTTAGTTCAGACCAAAGCATAAACGTATCTCTCTACGGCTCTTGCAGACGAGATTTCTTTATTTCTTCTGATACTTATGGTACGTACCTGCATATCCGGCGGAGCGGCGAAAGTGGTAACAATGCGAAACACTGTGAGTACAGTTGGAGTTGCTGATATACACCGATAAGCTAAAACATAATGACCACTGATCACCGCGCCGTTGCGCGCACGTGTCGCGGTAACAAAAGTATTTAAGCGAAACAGACACGGACGGGGTATTACCCTAGTGAAGATAGGGACTGTAAATGGGGAGAGTCATTGATATAAGCGACTTTGACAAAGAGCAGATTATTATTACGCAGAACTCGTGAACGAGTATCTCGAAAACGCAGAACGTGGATGAATATTCTTGTGCTAGTGTCGTGATCAACTATTGAATGAGACAGGAGGACAGTGAAACTACCACAGTGCGTTAAATGGTTGGACGTCCATGACTCTTTACAGAACGTGGGATTCGGAGGCTTGTCTGCTCTGTAAAGTAGGATAGATGGTGATCTGTGGCATCTCTGCTGGAAGAGCACAATGCTGGTCCATGCACAAGTGTTTCGGAGCAAACCGTTTATCGTATATTGTTGACCATGGAGTTCCGTAGCGGAAGACCCCTAAGTGTTCACATACTGACCCAACTACATCATCAGTTACGATTGCAGACTGGGCTTGGAACCATCTGAATTCGACAGTCTATCAGTGGAGACGTGTGGGCTCTTCGGATGAACCACATTTTTGCTGCACTAGATCGATGGTTGTCTCCACAAGCGCCGTCATCGGGGTGAACGGCGGCTCGAAATGTGTAGCGCGCCACGGATGCAGGCTGGCGGGGCCAGTATTATGCTATGGGAGACATTTTCTTGCGCTTGCGACCTGCGTCAGTAATCGAAGACATGCTGATAGCTGCAGACCACCTGCATCATTTCTTACTTGACTGGCGATGTCAACTGTCAGCAGCGTAATTATCCGTGTCGCGAAGCCAGAAACGAGCTTCAGTGGTTTGAGGAGGATTATAGTGATCTCACGTTGATGTCTCGGCGACCAAATTCGCCTGACGTGAATCCTGTGGAAACCATATTGGTCGCTATCGGGCGCTGTCAGTACGTACGCATATCAGTGGCCCGTTATTTACGCGAACTACATGACCTGTCCTTAGACATCTAATGCCACACACTTGCAAAACCTACCAAAAAACTGTCGGACCCCTGATACGCAGCACCGGTGATGCATTTCGATGCAAAGACGGACAAACAGGGTATTAAGTAGGTGGTCATAATGTTTTGGCTCATCAGTGTACACCTGTGCATATCAAGAGCGATAAGAAGAAACAAAAGGTACAGTTCAGTATCTATATCCACATACGTAGTCTGCAAGTGAATGGACAGTACGTGTCGGTGGGTGTTTCGTATCATTATTAGCGATTTTCTGTCCTACACTGAAGGAAATCGGAAGTCTTCTATCTTGACCTAACGCTACCAAACTGATACACCAGTTTTTATATGCCTGTGGGACTATGTTGAATAAAATTTTATTGCAAATTTAATTTTAGTACATTCAGTATAAAAAGAGTAATTGCTACAGATTAAGAATTGAGTACGTGACGGCTATTGGATGCATCTAACGTTACCGGATGTTTTCAGGTGGAGAGCCACTAGACCACGAGCTGCGGACAGGCCGCAGGATGTTCGCAGTGTTATGCACAATTACCGCTGCATATCTTTGCACTGTGAGATTATTCTGGATGATGTCGTGTTTTTAAGTCATGGCTTTGTGTTTACGGATCACCGAGGTGTTGCTCGCAAATTGGAAGGTGAAAATATTTTTTAGCGTAAGGAACGGTCTCCATGTTCACAGCATGCTGGAAGGTGGTGTCTGTTATTGACAACAGAACATCCTCCACGGAGCTGTGCGCAGAATGCTCAACGTCGCATGGTGTAAGACCAACCGTAAGGGGTAGAAGAAAAGACAGTGTTTGGTAATAACAAGAAATGCGAAAAACTTGATTAGTTTTACAGCAGAGTGAAGCACTTGGTGTCACTGGGCGCAGTACTGTTCATCTGCTTAATTTAAAGATGTATTGAAACAAGCTGCTTGCACTGCACATGAGGTACAATGGGATGGTTAGATAACGCAGTCGTTATGGAGAGTAAAGTATGATGGCATTAAAACCTTTCACGAAGCCCTATGTTATGAAATAACACAGATAGAGTAGCACAGTGTTCCCAGACACACAAATTCGTTTACTACAGAGCGCCTTTATACACACTGTAACGCCCGGAAAAGACCGCATTTTCATCTAGCGCGCGAGCTCGGGCGCATGTGTGTGTGTGTGTGTGTGTGTGTGTGTGTGTGTGTGTTTATGCTAAATATCAAGATAAATTTGGTATAAATTAATACTATGCTGTTCGAAGAGACTTGGAAACTAAATCCCCGTTTCCATCGAGAATGTTAAAGTTTTGGTGGTATTCCGAACTTCTTACAGCACATGGGTGCGCTCTTATAAGCGATGGAGGGACGTCCCGTTATGTCCAGAAAAGACCGTATTTTCACCATGTGTTAATATTTGTGCTAAATATCATGTATATTTCAGAGCGCTTGGAGGCATGTAAGAATTGAGGGATGTTTCATGACATATGATAGCTACCTTCCAGTAGGTTTGGTGGACTGTACATGTGATAGTGATCGCTCCAAGCGCTCCTTATGTGATACAGGTGTCGGTCGTAACTCCCTGGCGCTCGCTGCGTTCTTGCTCTCCCCACCAACACAAGGGTTTACCGCCCACCGATCTCTGAGTACGAGCACTCTCTCACACAACGTTCGAGAAGCGCCAATCACCCAGCCAGCGCAGCCACGTCTTATCTCCTCTTTATGGGATACTTATTAATTGGATATGAAGAGAGGGGATTACTGTCGAGCCATTGTGGAAGGTTCATGTGTGTTGTAGTTTCGTGAAATGACAGGGTATTATGTGAGAGGAACGCTGAAGTAGGTTTTCGACCACCCATGGGCGTGGTGGAGTTCCACAACAGAGCTGTTGTCGCAAGCTGTAAAAAAATCATGTTCTGAAGGGTCTGCAGGTGCTGAGTACTCCTGGAATCTTCGTTTCATTCATGAGCAGTTTCTGTGGACTGGAAACGCTATATCAGTATCAAACAACCCGCCACATCAAAGCAATACCACCGTCTCATTGTTACCACCAGTAACAAATTACAACAAGCAAGCAGACTGGAGTACCAACGTGAGGGTTCGAAAAGGGGTAAGGGGGACGAGGATGGGAGTTTGCTTCTCCTAGTGCCGTCTGGAGGTCAAATTGGAACTTACTTATTTGATCCTCTTACGCCTTGGTGAGCACTTGAAGCTGCCTCCACTGTTCTAGCTGAACGTTTTTATTACGGTGATTTCACGTGATTTTTTGAGGCATTTATTGATTTCAGGTATTTGCAATGATCTAAATGTAGAGGGATATGGTGGATCTGTTTCATGACAGTGTGGAGGGCAGGCGATGATTTCCCATGATAGTTTAGAGCCGTGGTTGGTTTAGAAGATCTTTGTGATGCATTTTCCGTCAGTTGTGGTACCGTGATCTGTGCGTTTCTAGCATCAATGTTGTTTGCCAGCTCAGCTATATGATCTGTAATTTTATAACTTTTCCTAGTGGATGAGGTTTACAAAGGCTGTATTGTGAGCTAACACTGCGTGAGCTCTCTGGGGCAATGGAGTAGTACAAAGTCGCCAGAGATCATCGTTTAGAGAACCAAGGCAGTAGAGTGTTTGGTGAAAATACGTAGGCAGTGTTTTCAAAGTTTCTTATCACGAGAACTGCGGTACGAAGACGAGAGTTTTGATAGCTGGTATTGGGGAGCCCCTAACTGCGAGTTATCGCACCATACATGGCTGCACAATTAGTCAGCTGCATGTGTAACTCACCAGGCTGATGAGGCCTTGCTCGCTGGCGGCAGATACGGACTGGGTCCCGGTAGCTCTTCGCACATTCGCAGTGCAAACCTTGCGCACGGTCTGTAAGTGCGTTTGGGAAGGATTTTAGCGTGAAATCCGTCGTCAAATTCATGTGGACTAGGTTAAACAGCAAGGCAGCGTTCCTATCAATTATTGAGAAAGCAGTATTTTAAACATCACTCAAATGATGCTAAATACAGCGAACGAGAGACCATGAACGTTTCCGGCAGTTATAGCTATGGAGGTATCAGCAGTGAGAAGCGTCAAAGAGTCTAACACTACAGGTGAAGGTACACGTATGTCTCGGTGTAGAGAAACTGTTGTGAAAAAACCTTAACACGAAATAACATCCACTTACCGAGTAATAATAAACTGGCGAACGGAAATATGTGCAGGAGACCATATTTCAGTGCTAAAAGTTACCATCGGATATAGGCATGAAGGTATCAGTAGTGAGAAGCACCAAAGAGCAGCTTCAACCAGTCTAACACACTAGCTGAAGGAATGTGAAGGATGGGATAGTCCGTGAGAAGCGCCAAAGAATAGCTTCGGCCAGTCTAACACTGATAAAGGGAGTAGAGAAATTGTTCTGAAAAACCCTAACACGAAATAACACTCATTTAACGCGTGATACTAAATCTGAAGAACGGGGATACGCACAGGATACCATATTTCAGTGCTAAAACTATCTGGCGAGTATAGGCATGAGGGAAGGATGGGGGTACCAGAAGTGAGAAACACTAAAGAGTAGTATGAAATTATGATGAAATCTAGACCTTTAGCTGCTGACAGGCGAGACTCGAACCCGATATGCCCTGCTTACATGGCAAACGCTCTCTCCGACTGAGCCACCGAGAACACAGACCATAGTGCGACTGCAGGGTCTTATCTCTGGCACGCTCCCCGTGATTTTCAACTGTCCCCGTTGATATTTATCAACATCTGTCAGCAGCTAAAGGTCTAGATTTCATTATAATTTCATTCCTTTAGAGCTGCAAGATCACCAATGATATCTGTACAGATACCAGCTTCATTATAGAGTAGCTTTGACCAGTCCAGCCGGCCGCTGTGGTAGAGCGGTTCTAGGCGCTATAGTCCGGAACCGCGCCGCTGCTACGGTCGCAGGTTCGAATCCTACCTCGGGCATGGATGTGTGTGATGTCCTTAGGTTGGTTAGGTTTAAGTAGTTCTAAGTCTAGGGGACTGATGAACTCTGATGTTAAGTCCCATAGTGCCTAGAGCCATTTTTCTTTGACCAGCCTAATGTTTTTCCTATATGAGCCCGATTTTCCTTGGCCGAGGACCTCTTTCACACAGTGCTGACACATTCAGAACGTTTGTAAGAACACCGCTGTTGACCGTTCGGTTCTTCATCTGTGACGAATAGTTAGGTATTTCGCTATTGTTCCAGGAGGGCCAGTCTTCCCGAGAAGTAAGTTTAGCTGCTTGCAGTAAAGGTCCTGCTCTTGAGTCTTTTGTCCATCTGTGACTGGTTTCTGCAGACCGGGAACTGAAGCCTCTTGTTCAACTGTGAGGTGTTGTGATCAGTTTACGTCACATTTCTTTATCGGGGGTGTACTGAAACAAGTCCTTACAAGTCTCTCCCTCATTGTGTCGTTAGTCAGGCAGGTCAGAGAGTTCACGAAGCCTCTTGTTCGACTTTGAAGTATACTGCCAGTCTACAAATTTTCTGTCTTTATTTGATTGAAATAACATTGATTGTAGTGTATTGTTTGCAACGAGATGGTGAAACACGTTGGAAGACTGATTTACCGGTTCTCTAGACATTCGAAATACATACAGTTGTGAGTATTAAAACCATAGTTGAGTTTGTAAGATACAAGGATAATCTGGAATCTGTTATGTCATTGACATCATTTTCGAATTTTCACTTAAAAATCTACAGAGACGAGGTAAGTTCCTATGTATTCATAATTACTTAATGATTTGCAGGACGTCCCACGTAACGACCTCACTAAAGTTTCGGCTGTGTAGAGATACCATTTCCATTCTTTATCTTCGGAAGTACATTGTCCAGGCGATCGATAGCATACTGCTATGTGGTTGATATCGAGACCAGTCTCTTAAATGGTATGATATTCCGGCAAACCGTGTGAAAATAAATGAAAATATGGAGATTTTTGTATGCTTCTCGATGATTTCAGCATAAAGGAATCACAAAAATCTCCCTTTTTGGAAGTGTAATGTTCGATATCAGTTTAGAGATAGGTAAATTAATTCGCGACTGACGAAGCATTTCTCATTGACAGAGCTCAGAAAGCAAATATTCCTGTAGTCCCAGAGTCAGGAGATGGTTGCAACTCGTTGCAGAAACGGTGCCAGCAAGAAGGCCTAGCCAGAGACAGTATTCTTAGCGGATGCCTTTGTGCTGGAGGAAGCAGCCCAGACTTTGCACACCAGTTCGGTGAGTGGCCGCTGTCCGCGGAGAGCACCCCCATGACGCATCAGGCCAGCGCGTGTGGGAGCAGTTGCCTCGTGACCTTTGGCCGTGGTGGATGAACGACCGACCTTGTGTGGGATGTCTAGCACTGGGACTATATATGATGCATGAGCATCTGTGTTTGGGATCTGTGTGTCTTCGCGGTGTATGCAGATGTGGCCGACCGGTGTGGCCGTGCGGCTCCAGGCACTTCAGTCTGGAACCGCGTGACCAGTACGGTCGCAGGTTCGAATCCTGCCTCGGCATGGATGTGTGTGATGCCCTTAGGTTAGTTAGATTTAAGTAGTTCTAAGTTCTAGGGGACTGATGACCATAGATGTTAAGCCCCTTAGTGCTCAGAGCCAGTTGAACCATTTTTTTGCAGATGTGTCCGGTGGTCGATAACTACATGCAGGACACAGAAGCGATAATTTTTACATGGTGCACAATACGAATTGTGTTTATACAGCGATATGGTACGGTAATACTATCGTTTGTGGTGATATAACCTCATAGGAGATCGGTTTCAAGCCGAAAAATTGACTAAGTGTCTTTGGCGATATTTTCCTCGTTTCATGGTCTACAGACCACTTTTGCTGGGTTTAATTGTCAGTACAATATCACTATTGTTTGTTTTTTGATCTGTACAAAATAGTTTCCCTGTTAAATTATCGCAATTTGTCCATTTGTATAAAGTGGCTAACAGTGCTCCCAGACCAGCAGTAGGATTTTGGCAGGTAAATTCCGTAAGAAACAATCATGGATGCTCCATTCACAGGAAGTTCTATGACGTCAGAGAGTCACAAGACATGGTGGTGGTATAGGAGTCTGCACAACCGGGTCAAACAAGACAACCGCAGAACAAGGCATCTACACATGATGTCTTCTTTGTTCGAGTGTTCAGAGACAAGTCCTGGCTGACCAGTCTCCTCTGGTTCAGACAGGTAGGACGCTGTGTCCCGCCGGCCACTGTGGCTTAGGGTACCTTCAGACAAGTGGTTGTAGGATACCGAAAATTTTCCGAAAATTCCAACCATTTTTCTCGTTCATAGGACAGTGCTTCGTATCCTAGGAGAATCTTCTGGACATCTGATCTGCTGTGCGTCTGTGTGTTTTTCGCTATCTGTTGTGGATTTCGAAATATGTTATGAACTTTTAGATGCGTAATTCTTCTGTGCTTAGATACCAGTGTGGATTTCCCATTGTAGAACTGTGATTCGCTAAGTGTGGAAAATAAAACAGTAAGTCCTTAACTTCCCTGACTCCAGCAGTGAGCACTTAGCGTTTCAAAAAAGTTAAAAACACCACAAAACTCTGAAATTTTTTCTCTCTGAGAGTACTTCCAAAGAAGCAGATAAAAATCGAGAAGTGAGGCGGGGGGGGGGGGGGGTTGTCAGAAAGTGGGAAGTTGCTGTAGGATAGTTTAGAGCACCCTATGCTGACGCTATTGTGGACTAAGGCAGTCTCTCTTCAAACTTCGAGGCTAACGTACACATGTGCAGTCGGAAGAAGTGGGTGTGGGGTGCGGCGGAATGTGGGGGCAGGTGATGGCAGATTGTGCAGGAAATTTCCTCAGCAGGATAACATCACTAAGAACACATTTCCTGCCAAAATAAATTTAAAAAAATTTCACAACCTTCCACCCTGAAGCTCAGCATAGACTGAGACTTTTCCTGCCAGTCCACTAGTGCGGGTGGGGGGTGGGTGACGTTATAGGAGTTGGGGGAGGGGGAGGGGAGTTAGGTTAGTGGAGGTAGTCCAGTTGACCCATTTCTCGCCAAAAAATTTCCTGCCATTTCCAGGGGGTGGAGGGTGGTGCAATGTCATAGAGGGATACTGTAAATCTAGCCAGCATTTTCAATAAATCTTTCCATCTATCTGCTCTCTCCTTTGGATTTAACAATGGATTTCCCATTGCGCTCTTAATGTTACCGCCCTAGGCTTTAACTTCACCGAAGATTGTTTTGACTTGTCTGTACGCTGAAGCAGTCCACATGACAATCATTTCTTTTTCGATGTCTTTGAATTTTTCATGTGGCCATTGCGCCTTAGCTTCTCTGCCCTTCCCATTTAGTTAATTCCTAAGTGACTTGTAATTCTGTATTCTTGAATTTCCGTGATTATTTTTGTACTTCCTTGTTTTGTCGATCAGCTGAAGTAATTCTTCTGCTACCCATGGTTTCTTCGCTGTTAATTTCCTTCTATCTATATTTTTCTTTGCGACTTCTGTGATTGCCCTTTTCGAGATGTTCATTCCTCGTCACCTAAACTGCCCATTGAGCTATTCCGTATTGGAGTATCTAAAGGCTCAGAGAACTTCAAGTGTATCTGTTCATTATTATTACTTGTGTACCTCACTTATTTCGACATTAATGATACGTGGTCAGTATTATGTATGAGGACAAGCTTGAGAAGAAAATATATCACCATCCTGTAGCTGTCTAAGGCTCTAGCGGCATGGAAGGCAGCCCAGAATGGAAACCAGGTCGCAGCCATAGTCAGGTCATTGAACAACGCCCCTACTAGAACTGCAATTTGGCAGGCACTGACACTTTGGTAACTGCTGCGCCCATGTAGAAATGGAACATACTTCAGGAAGCTTCTGTAATTTCACCGACTGCTACATGACAACTGCTGGACCCCAGTCATTGGCCTACACTCCAGACGTTTCCAGGCGACACAGAAACACATATCTTCCGCAAACCCAGCTCTGGGCCGCAATATTTAAACCTCCAAGTCCAGTCTGCAGTCATCGGTACAGCTAGGCCCGGCTATGGCGCACAACCCATGCTCGTCATCGCCGTACGTATGACGCCAATACGTTTGTCGTCTCTGGACTGTGAAGCAGCGTCCTTCGCCTGACTGCCTCAGCCCGGGACTCCAGCACCTGCCGCCGTGCCTTCCGGACGGCCCAGCAACGCCAGCTGGCATTTCCGTGTTCATTTCTTGGATAGCGCTTAGGCCACTTCCTGGCTGCCACCTGGATTGTCGCCGCCCATCATGTATTGTCTGCCCGCTGTAGATGGACCGATCTGCATTGCACGTGTGATTATCAATAACAGGTTTTTGCAACAGATTGGCTGCCTACATCGTTGGCATCTCCAACCACCTCCAGCAGAGGACCGCTCGCCCACACCTTCGTTTTACATCAACCCGTCGCAAATTCGTCGGGAAATGGACCGTGAGTCTGCAATAAAGCAATTCGTACTGCTACATTGCGTGGTATTAAAAATATTGAAAATCGCCTACATGGAGTGTGTTTCGGACATGGGTTGCCTCACCATCTCGAATGTTTCAGGCTTTAGCGGAGTAGTGTCATAGGATAAATGCAGTTCAGGATTTTCAACCCTTTTCAGAGGTGTCAACAATGTCTTAATGAATAGTTTTCTGGGGTAACTCATCACTTAGAAACAAAGTACTGACGACACAAAAGCGAGCAGGAAGTGTAATGTGTAGTGTTAACCCACGGATGTCTTGTAGGTACCTATTCAGGGAGCTACGCATTTTAACTGCGCCGTCATAATCTGTATAGACTCGGAATTCGTTATAAACGATCCATCACCATTTGAGAAGAAAAGTTATGTCAATACCTGCAACACCAGAGGGAAAATGATCTTTATTACCTATCGTTAAAGCTGTTACTGACTCAGAAATGAGTTTAGTATGCAACAACAAAAAATTCTGATCATTTGCCGAATAAAATAAAATTTCTGACAGGTAGCGAAGGAAGTTTTAAATCTAATTTAAAATCATTTGTCTTTGAAAACTCTTTCTATTCATTGACGAGTTTTGACTGACAAACTGGTAGCCAGTAAAATAAATACATTAGTTAATACATAAATTTTGTGTTGTTGCATGAGTAATACTATAAAAATGACGTATTCATTAACGTTAACGCAAATGATGTATACATATCATGTAAACTGACATCATTTCGATAAAAGAATCGATCAAACGATCTATAGACGACGCAACTCCTATCTCGCGTGAGTACAGTAGTTTTCAAACAGTTGCGACCTTCCAGAGCAGGAATTATGGGCTATACATCGTCTCCATAACACTTAGACGTCACGGTAAACCTGACAGGCCCTCTGGGAGTATTCTCTTCAAACAAGAACGGACCAAGAATAAAGGTGCTTCTGAATCCAAACCACTCAGTCACATACGGTGAGTGCAGTGGCTCTGCGTGCACAGCACATGGTTTAATACTAACCGAAATTCGGCAGTTAGGTGTATTCGCTGCACTCTGTAACGTAAAATGTGCCTCGTTACTCCATAGAATATTACACGGCCAGATTTCATCAACTTCGATTCGTGCTAGAAACCGAAGAACAAATTCAGAACGCTGCTGTGGACCATGAGGTTTCAGTAGCAGCACCGTCAGTATCTTGTACTGGTACCAGTTTAATATAGATCGTAAAACTTCCCGTACTGTTGACAATGGAATGGAAAAATTCTCGTGACACTGCACGAGCACTAACAGTACCGGGGGCACTTACTGCATGGTCAGTTGCAGCAAGAGCAACGTCGCCCATAACTTCCACCGGATAGCTTGCCATCTTATTCGATGTACCACTCCAAGCTCACCCTTGGTTTCACATTTTATTATCATTTTCTTTGAACCATTTAATTACGTCGAAAGATTAGACCTGTCAGTCGGCGGTATTTTGTCAATGCAGCAACGTATTTGCTGCCGTTCACAAAAAGCAGTTTCACTAACAGTGCATGCTCTCTCTTCTCAATAGCCATACTGCTCACTCACATTATGACTTGTCAAACGGCAGCGTGGGTGTTATACCGTCATATAAACAGTGTACAGCGCCAGATTTACACCTGGTGGCCAAAACTGAAGCAATTTTTCTCTAGCGTACACCGGTTCCGCATTAAAGCATTATCATATCTCCCAAGTTTCGTTGCCATACATTAATTACAGCACACACTGGATCTCCGTGAGAGCTGCGCTGCAGTTATAACCACCCTGTATCTGTAAAGCGCTGCAATCGTCAAGATAGCGGGACCCATTAATTCCTCGCGTGAATGCTCCGAACAACCGTTCTCCTGCGGCCGAGGTAAATGCTGTCACACGGCCTGCGATACGTAGTCAGGTATTCGCTGCAGTTGTGTGTCTTACCGTTATGTCTGACTCCGTAATGTCTCTATTACATCACTGCATCGTCTGGGTTTCTCGTTTGATAGCTCTTTCGAAATCTCTTTGGTTGTCGTTTACTTATCGGCATTGCGTTTTCTTCCTGAACGTCTCTCCTCGAACACTTGTTGTTTGTTCTTTTTGTCAACCTCAGGATCTGCTTGGGTCCTCTCCGACTTCAGTCTCGAGTAGGTTTTTCTCATTTCGTCTGAGATTCAGCCTTCTTGCAGCTTCAGAATTCTCCCCCTTCAAGAAAATTTGATTTTCGCAACAAGGGCTAGTGCCGACTTTCTGTTCTTTTCCGCTAGTAGTTTCCGTGTTTCTCTAGAGATCTCGTAAATTTCTCGCTCTGTTGACACATTTTAGTACCTGTACAATTTAACTTGCGTCTAAACTCCTCGAAATTTTTTTGGGGTATCTTTATACATGTAGAAAAGTTTGCGATATATTTCCCGATATCCTTTATGTCATACCCGACCATCTAGGGAAATATACTGGAGAGGCGAAAGGCTGTTCACCGGTCACCACCAAAAGTTATTCCAGCCTTTACAACATTTCTTTCGAATGTCAGTACAGCATTCGAACCAAATCACAAAGCGTTTTCCATGTTACTGCCTGTCTTATGTGGGAACTTGGGGTAGCCATATATCTGTTACGTTGTGGTAGAAGCGATTTTCCGGTTTCGTTACTTTCTTTACAAGTGTACTTTTAGTGCTGAACCTTTTCTAATTACATGTTACGCGAAATGACTGGTGACTAAGGTTCCCTTGGATACTTAACCCTTACAACAGCCCGTTGAAGATATCGAGGATGTTTTAAAAAATATTCCTCCGATTTGAAAAGAATGTCTTCTGCATGAGTGAATATAGAAACTACGTGTGCAATTTAACTTACACAAATGATAACGAAATTTTTATTTTCAAAAGAAGTGTGTAGTTTTGAAAGGGTACATCTTTAACGTGCACGAATGCCCTATGTAGAGCCTAAGGTACGTTCTATAATTACGTTTGGGATCAAACTTCTTATTTACCCTAAAAATTTACAATATAGTCCACCTGGTTAGCTGATTGGTAACATGCTTGCCTCCCAAGCAGTGGGCCCGGGTTCGATTCCCGGATGGGTGGGAGATTTTCTCCTCATCATCATTTCATCCTCTTTACCGGCATGAGAGTCGTCCAATGTGGTGTCGACTGCAATAAGACTCGCACTCAGCAAATAAACTTTTCCGGTTGGCGCCTCCCGGTCAGTACTCCCATACGATCATTTCATTTCTTTTGTATAATATGCTCTTCACAGGACGCACTGAAAACAACCGCATGATCGTCAGACTTGTCTCATATTTCTGCGACCATGTCTAGTGTTAACAGTATTCACTGCTATTGTTATACTTCGTCGCAATTCTCCATAATTCCGTATTGGCTTAGTAAGTTTATGGCTGTGTTGCCCCCTATGAAGAAGATGAATCCCACCTGGTGAAACGCAAAACGTAAATCGCTCTCTGTTGCTTCGATACCGCCAGACTGAGCGGACGTCACTGGCTAATGAAAGAACGAGTGAGTTTGATAACTCTGAAAGGAGATCGTATAACCAACCGCGTGAATTGGCAACTTACAACTAGCGCCTAGTTAACCTCTACTTTCGGTCCGTAACTGAAAATCCACCTAATCTCTATTGGTCTAGAAAGTTTATTTTTCTGAAACCCAATTAATTTGAAAAACTTTGTATTTTCACATTTCGTGATTGTACTCAACCTCTGAACACTCGTCCTGTAAAAGATGTGGCTCCATTGCGAGAGTGGATGAATGCGTTGGATGAGCGTTTGCTGCAAGAGAAATTTCATAGGTTAAAAAAAAAAAAAACTTTTAATCTCTCTGGTTAGAGATTAATCTCTCTGCTGATGAGTGACAGCTTCCATCACCGAACATCTAAGGCTTCTCTATAAAAACAGAAAAATGTGGTCATTCTCTCAATTTTTTTAGACGTATCAACACTTGCCAGCCATCTGCAGTTTTATTCATACGTCGTTGATCCGTAAATCTACTACATCTGCAGACAGCATAAAAGAGGAAAAGATCAGAGTAGTAATTGAAAGATCGTACCACTGTTCTTACGTAACAGATTGCACTTGTATTTGCACCAACATGTGTGTGACATACTATCTGTTATCGTCTGTGTATGGGGAAGGCTTTTACGGCATTTGTTTGAACATCAGTGTACGCGCTAAACGTTTGTACACACAAAACGGAGTGCAATTACGTT
The DNA here is from genome assembly GCF_021461395.2 of Schistocerca americana. Lineage (NCBI taxonomy): Eukaryota > Metazoa > Arthropoda > Insecta > Orthoptera > Acrididae > Schistocerca > Schistocerca americana. The sequence goes on along the minus strand of NC_060130.1, from coordinate 649,978,132 downwards.
AACTAAATCCTTTGCTGCTGTCCTATGTGTATTCGCGTATGGAATACGCATTCAGATAGGTCAATATATCTCTTTTTGCCACCATGGCAAAGTAAATGTAAAACTCTAGAATTCAAGTAAATATTGTATAATGTTCTTGTGTGGGTGATTCATTGATGATTATGAAATGCAGTTGTTGAGATTCTTGCAATTAGCTTCAGGAAGGCTTCTAATTAAGAGAAATGAGAATTTTCAGACACTGCCTCTTACTAAATGAGGCGGAATAATTGATGGAAACATATTTGTTTATTTACGCAAATTATTGGAAGCGCTCGCTGTTCAGCAAAAAATATCAAGCTGCTGTCACAAAACATGGAAGTAAGTGGCAGTCATATCTACTCATTTAGTTCCACAGAAATGTCACCATACTACACAGCTGCATCATCTGAGAGTGGCACCCCACCATGTGGCTTGATCAGTAGTTTCCATCTAGTACATCTACATCTACATCCATACTCCGCAAGCCACCTGACGGTGTGTGGCGGAGGGTACCTTGAGTACCTCTATCGGTTCTCCCTTCTATTCCAGTCTCATTTTGTTCGTGGAAACAAAGATTGTCGGTATGTCTCTGTGTGGGCTCTAATCTCTCTGATTTTATCCTCATGGTCTCTTCGCGAGATATACGTAGGAGGGAGCAATATACTGCTTGACTCCTCGGTGAAGGTATGTTCTCGAAACCTCAACAAAAGCCCGTACCGAGCTACTGAGCGTCTCTCCTGCAGAGTCTTCCACTGGAGTTGATCTACTACCTCCGTAACGCTTTCGAGATTACTAAATCATCCTGTAACGAAGCGCGCTGCTGTCCGTTCTAGCAACCCTATCTGGTACGGATCCCACACTGCTGAGCAGTATTCAAGCAGTGGGCGAATAAGTGTACTGTAACCTACTCCCTTTGTTTTCGGACTGCATTTCCTTGGGATTCTTCCAATGGTCTCAGTCTGGCATCTGCTATACCGACGATTAATTTTATATGATCATTCCATTTTGAATCACTCCTAATGCCTACTTCCAGATAATTTACGGAATTAATTGCTTCCTGTTGCTGCCCTGCTATATTGTAGGTAAATGATAAAGAATCTTTCTTTCTATGTATTCGCAGCACATTACTATCGTCTACATTGAGGTTCAATTGCCATTCCCGGCACCATGCGTCAATTCGTTGCATATCCTCCTGCATTTCAGTACAGTTTTCCATTGTTACAACCTGTCGATATACCACAGCATCATCCGCAAAAAGCCTCGGTGAACTTCCGATTCTATCCACAAGGTCATTTATATATATTGTGAATAGCAACGGTCCTACGACACTCCCCTGCGGCACACCTGAAATCACTCTTACTTCGGAAGACTTCTCTCCATTGAGAATAACATGCTGAGTTCTGTTATCTAGGGACTCTTCAATCCAATCACACAAGTGGTCTGATAGTCCATATGCTCTTACTTTGTTCATTAAACGACTGTGGGGATCTGTATCAAACGCCTTGCGGAAGTCAAGAAACATGGCATCTACCTGGGAACCCGTGTGTATGGCCCTCTGGGTCTCGTGGACGATTAGCACGAGCTGGGTTTCACACGATCGTCTTTTTCGAAATCCATGCTTATTCCTACAGAGTAGACTTCTAGTCTCCAGAAAAATCATTGTACTTGAACCTAATATATGTTCCGAAATTCTACAACTGATCGACGTTTGAGATATAGGTCTATAGTTCTGCACATCTGTTCGACGTCCCTCCTTGAAAACGGGGATGACCTGTGCTCTTTTCCAATCTTTTGGAACGCTACGCTCTTCTAGAGACCTACGGTACACCGCTGCAAGAAGGGGGGCAAGTTCCTTCGCGTACTCTGTGTATATTTGAACGGATATCACATCAGGTCCAACGGCCTTTCCTCTTTTGAGCGATTTCAATCGTTTTTCTATCCCTCTCTCATATATTTCGATATCTACCATTTTGTAATCTGTGCGACAATTTAGAGAAGGAACTACACTGCAGTCTTCCTCTGTGAAACAGAGAGAAAACTACACATGATCTTTTTTCCACCCAAGCAAACCCTGCTAACTGCCTTTTGAAAATAAATTCAACCAAATGTAATGAACAAAACTAAATAAAAAAAACAGAAGAACTATAAATATCAGTGAATACAAAAAAATCGAAAATCATTTAATTATAAAATTTTATCTGAGTATAAAGGTGACTGGAAATCTTGGGCATACAAAAATTTAAAATCTGAGAAGTAAGGGATTAAAGCATTTATTAAGTTAAAAATTTTCTGTACATAAATAGATACCTTCCTTAAGAAGCTGAATAATTCTAATTCTTTCAAAAGTTATGGCATTAGAATTAATTTTTGATGTAATGTTACAGGTTTTGAATATTTAAATACTAGATATGGTCATAAAATTTTATAGAGCTTAACAGTTAATTTAAAATTATTTTACCAATGTTACATAATAAATTAATTAATGAATATGATTTTAATTATTTTTCAGAAATAAATATTTAACTAAAACTTAAAGTAATGATAAAATATAGAAATAGTGGAGTTTTGCAACACAGAATTTTTAAATTAAAAACTATAAAATAAAGACCTGAGTTTTTTATTTCTATAAATGTTACTTTCACATTTTTAAAATCTAACAAATCTTTTATTTTAAATTTTGCTGTCCCACAACATTAGTATTCAGATACTTTCAAACTTTCTTCATTTGTTAGAAGTAACAGAAATGAAAAACCAAAACATTGATCATACAAAAAACTACACTCTAAAATAAAAAGAATAATTCTAATAAATTTTTTTCATATAAATGAACTCATTCATGAACCTTGTCAATAACAAATTTAATTATAATGATACCCATGCTTATTGATTATTGATAAAAATATTTGCCTTGATTTAAAGCTAAAGATGTTGGTATAATGACCTTGACTATGCAATTACACAATGTGTTGATAAGGAAGAAAAAATCACATTTGATAATTTAAATTCTGAGGCACTATTTGAGTTAAAATGTGTTGGAAAATCATCAACGTTTATCTTCCAATTGGAAGAAGCAAAATAATTCAGAAAAATGGGTTATACATGAAGCTATAAAATCAATTCATAAACATGAGGAATATATATTTAATAAAGAATTAATACAATTATATAAAGATCATGTATAAAATATAGAAAAGGAAGAACTCCAAATAAATCATTTAAAGGAACTGAACAGAATTAAGGATACATATACATAAAAATCATGTGAGGAATATGATTTAGCTAAAGAAGTTTTAAATGAAAGAATTGAAAAATTAAATAGAGTGCTATCACATCTTGTGCAACGAACTGAAGACCATAATTTAAGACCAACTTTTGTTATTTTAAGATTAAATGATGATAATGTTTGATACAACTATTGTGTTATTAGAACACGAAGAAAAAGAGAAGAAACAAAAATGCAATTGGAAATATACATTGTCATTGTGAACAAATTCATATCAAAGAATTACAGAAAATTCAAGAACATAATATGATCACCATTATTTGCATATATTAGTGATACCAGTACAATTTATTTCACGATACATTAAACTGAATTCTTCAAATGATTTAACTAACATATTAACTGTTATAGAAGTAACACTAAAATCTAACTATTTTGTTAATACAGTGTTGTACAAATCTCAGTGGGTAGACTATAAGTAGTCATTGAAGTAAATTCTTTGATATTTCAAACTTTTGTTGAGATGTGTATGCAGAAAATGTTTTAAATTTGTAAATATTATTATCCCTTACCATAGAGTGCACTTCGCGTCTTAGGCTTTCCAGTTTCCATTAAGGCGTTTGAAATACGCTTATATTGATTGAGTCTTAGCTCTCCAGGAACATTCATTGGACACGTCATATACTCGAGAAGCAACGCTGAACTTTTTTAACATATTTATCTAAGATGAAAACCACGGGCTGTGTCATATTTACTTCAGAGAGAAGATAGGGGTTTCACAGTTAGTCGACAAAGACATTATTAGCGACGGAACATATGCTCGCACTGGTGAAGGCTGGGGAATGATGTCAGTCGATCATTCTAAGCAACAATTATGTAATTATCCTTGATCAATGTACGGAATTCACGAATATCAGTGGTCATTTTAATGAAACTTGTAAAACGGCACAAGAGCGACTGTATATCTGACGGATTATTCTGATTGAGGTTTGATTACAAAAAGGAGAGCCTTCATTTTACCACCAGCAAAATAAGACGCAATCCTATTTATCATATTATTTGAGAATATCCCACTGAGTGTACCAGTTTTAAACAGACATGATTTTGCGATTACGCATACCACCTACCTGTAGACATAAAATAGTGAAATACACAAAATACGATTAATAGTATAAAGAACTGTCCAGACATTTATTGTAATCAATAGTTAATCTTATTCTTGGACGTTACTGGAATAAATTAATGCACATCCCAGAATAAAACAGTTTGGATGTCGTTAGAATTTTACTGGCGATCATTCGCAGTCTAGCTTAATATGGACAAGATGCGTGGTATAAGCAAACTTAATAGCGGCTACATATAGGGTGGCCACCACATGAGGCATTCAGTGACCAGGTGATAGATCGACCACTGTCCAGAAAATAGATTCTTATGCGGTGATAGAAGAAATGGATGAACAGTTAAGTGGTCAGGAAAGTCGTCCTCGCTTTAGATCATGGAAACTCCACGCATCACAGGGCGCCGATATGAGTACGCCGCAAAGACACTACTGATGTCAGAGGCTCTGAGTATGTGGAGGGGACGCCTGAACTGATGAGCTGGGGTACTTGTTGATACATGCCAATTACGAGATATGGATGTGTCGAAAAACGCATGAGATTTTGCCTCAACATTATAGCAGTATACAGTTCAGGTGGGTGATGGTGTTCTCGTGTCGAATGTTTACATGGGATGAAATGAGGCTGCTGATATATCTGCTCTCCTTTCTCCCTAGCAAGCAATGCAGGAACGAATCACAGTATTTAACCAAAAGTATCCAGATACCGCTATTCCCTGACTTCGAACGTGGAACAGTCATCGGATGTCACCTGAGTAACAAATCCATCAGGTGCATTTCATCCCTTGTTAAGCTGCCCAAGTTGATAGTTAGTGACGTAACTGTAAAGTGAAAGCACGAGGGAACAACCACAGATAAACCGGGACCAATCAGACCTCCTACAGACATTGTTGAGCATTGCGGGTATTGGTTGTAACAAATCACATGAAATCAGCGGAAAGACCACTCACAGATCCAAAGTAGTACTAGCAGTGACTATGGGTAGGAACTTCAAAAGAATGGGTTACAGTGTTCGAGGGGCTCCTCAAAATCCACACATTTCTGTAGTCAGTGCTAAGTGGCGCTTGAGATGGCGTGAACAGCAAAGCCACTACACAGTGTATAACTGGAAACGAGTGATTCGGAGCGATGAATCGTGCTATAGACTGTGACAATCCGATGGAAGGGTTTGCGTTTGTCTAACCACTGGAGAACGTTAACTGCCATCATGTGTAATGTCAACAATTAAGTTCACAGGAGGTGGTGTTACGTTAAGGAGGTGGTTAGGGTACATTCCACATATTGTGTCGATAAAAACCCTAAATGTGAGGGGATATACACTGGTCTCCAAAATAAAAACAAAAAACGGAAATTTTATAACGTTGCGTTTATTTTGTCACATAACAGTATAAATAGGTGACAGCAATGTAGAGACAGTGTAAAGAATACAGAACGTAATCAACTGTAGCATGTTTAATAGTAGACCAAAATGTTCCTCGTCCTGTCAAACTTAACGGATTTGCACACACATTCCGACTAGTGTTTAATGTGCTTACTATGGAGTGTGACCATCTCTGGCTGCAATACAGGCCTGATAAAGACGGAGGATGCCGTGAATGATGTCATTAATGTCATGCTGAGACAAAAACTCCCATTCCTCCTGCAGAGCTGCTCGCAAATATTGGAGAGTGGTTGGTGGATGCTGACGTGATGCAAACCGTCTCCCTAGTGCATCCCAGACGTTCACTATGGGATACAAATCGAGAGAGCGAGCATGCCACGCCCTGCGAGCTGTATTTTCCATTTTCAAGGAAACTTCTGTTGCGAGAATAGTTGTATTTACTTAATTGCAAACTAAAAACCCACCGTAACTCATACGACTCTTTCATTAGAAAATTAAATAACAGAACAGCATAAAAACAAACGAGGAAACAAAAATCAGACACTGCACCAGAGATAGTAATTACAAATAGCAATCACTCGCACACAGCATTACACTGCGCGTAACACTACACTTCACCACTTCCCCCCTCAGTATCAACGGTATTTTTTGTTGAAACGGACATGTCCTCCGGACCGGGTTACAACGGGTCGTGCACAAGCTGCTGATGGTGCGTTAGAGGTAGCTTCAGACGTCCGTTGAGGCTGACCTGTGACGTGCAGTGGAGTGGCTGGAGTTTCGGTGATGTCCTTAGTGTGTGTAGATGCGTCCGTACCTGTGTAGGGAGCGCGAAAAGCTGGTTTGAGCCTGTCGACGGAGACGGTGGTTGGTGCACCCATCACATCGACATTGACTGTCTTGTCCTCCCTACTGATGACACGATAAGGTCCGTCGTAGGATGGTTGCAGCGACATGCCTACTGCGTCACGCCGTAAGAAGACACATTGGCATTCCCGTAGCTCGTCAAACACAAATGGGCGACGGGTCTGCTGATCGCTTGGAGCAACGGGGTGTACTTGCAGGATTTATGTGCGCAGCTTTTGTACAAAATCTGAAGTGTCAATGCCGTTGTCTAGCACATTACCAAAGAACTCGCCAGGAAGTCGTATCGGCTGGCCATAAACAAGATCTGCGGTCGTGGCGTTCAGGTCTACTTTCAACGACGCACGGAGATCCAGGAGGACAATGGGCAACGTCTCTGTCAACCGTTGTGAGACGTGACAACGAAGCGACACTTTCACTTGGTGGTGTATGCATTCAATTAAACCATTTGCTGACGGGTGGTAAGCTGTAGTTCTAATGCGCCTTATACACATTACGATAGAGTGTGCTTTGAACAAATACGACTCAAACTGTCTTCCTTGGTCTGTTGTGATTCGTCACGGCATTCCGAAACGGGCGATCCATCCCCTGAAGAACACAGTCGCGACAGATTCGGCGGTGATGTCGGCGATCGGGAACGCCTCGGGCCAGCGTGTAAAACGATCAATGGCTGTGAGGCAGTTGGTATATCCTTCCGAAGGTGGGAGAGGTCCTACTAGGTCTAGGTGGACATGATCAAATCTCTGATCTGGAGGAAGAAATGTGCCAAGAGGTGACCTAACGTGCCGGCTAACTTTATTCCGTTGACAGGCCACACATTGTCGCGCACTTTGCTTGAAATCTTTGTCCATGTGTGGCCAGACAAAAGCTCATATCACTGTGTTGGTAGTGGCTTGTATTCCAGAGTGCGACAAGTTTTGTAAATAGGCGATTGCCTGTTGGCGAAAGTCAGTCACAAAAGGCCTCGGTTTGTTGGTGTTAACATCACAATACAGCAGCACAGTTGACAGTGGCAGTGCAACACAGCGGTGTTGCAGGCCCGATGGTTGCGCCAATAAATCTCGGAGGTCACTATCAGATTGTTGCGCTATGGCGAGAGCTTCACAATCAACTGCTTCAGTGATTGCTTCAATCCTGGAGAGTGCATCAGCTGGCAAATTCAGTTCTCCTCCACCAAAAAAATGTTCAAATGTGTGTGAAATCTTATGGGACTTAACTGCTAAGGTCATCATTCCCAAAGCTTACACACTACTTAACCTAAAGTATCCTAAGGACCAACACACACACCCATGCCCGAGGGAGGACTCGAACCTCCGTCGGGATCAGCCGCACAGTCCATGACTGCAGCGCCCTAGACCGCTCGGCTAATCCTGCGCGGCCTCCTTCAACATGGACAATATTGGTGGTGAACTGTCCGATGTGGTCAAGGTGTCGCAGCTGATGCCTTCTCAGAACCCTGGCGGAAAGCATACGTTAGTGGCTTATGGTCTGTGATGTGTGTGAACTGCTGTCCTTCCAACATGTGACGAAATTTCTTAATAGCAGCATATGCGGCATACAATTCACGATCATATGTGGACCAATTCTGTTGAGATGGTGATAGCTTTTTACTGAGAAAGGCTAAGGGCTGCCAGTGCCCGTCTATTTGCCGTTGCGGTGCAGCACCGATTGCAGTTACAGATGCGTCGACCATCAGGGTGAGAGGCGCCTGCGGAACTGGGTGCGCTATTAATGTAGCTTCTGCGATGTCAGTCTTCAGCTCGTTAAATGCCAAGTCGGCCTCACTGTCCTACTGGAGTTTGTCTTTCGGCTTCGGTGAACCTTGCAGAAACCTATTCAGTGGTACAGCTAGAAAGGCATGATTGCGAACGAATTGACGGTAAAAATTTGTTATGCCAAGAAATCTACATAATTCTTTAGCAGTCGCAGGCTGGGAACAAGTAAGTATAGCGTCTACTTTCTCCTGTGGTGGCCATATCCCTTGAGCGTTGATAGTGTAGCCTAGGAGCTGTACTTCAGCTACACCAAAAATGCACTGCAACGGGTTGATGGGCAGGCCATGTGCACGTAAACGAGTGAAGATCTGTCGTAAGGGTGATAGGTGTTCTGCCTCTGAAAGTGACATGAGCAAAATGTCGTCAATATACAAATAACAGAAGTCTAAGTCACGTGTCACTTCATCCATGAAGCGCTGAAAACTTTGGGCAGCATTACAAAGTGCAAAAGGCATTTGGGTAAATTCAAAGAGTCCGAACGGCGTGCAGATGGCAGTCTTAGCGACGTCATCAGGTGCCACAGGTATCTGGTAAAACACACGAACTAAGACCAACGTAGAAAAAATTCGCTTACCGTGGACATTGAAATTAAAATCTTCGAAATGTGGGACTGGATAACGATCTGGAATGGAGCTGGCGTTGAGCTGTCTGTAGCCGCTGCATGGACGCCACCCGTTATTCTTCTTCGGTACCACGTGTAGAGTAGATGACCAACTACTGCTTGATGGGTGGCAGATTCCTTGTGCTAGCATTTACGAGAATTCCTGCTTAACTATCTTCAGTTTCTGGGGTGTCAAGCGGCGCGGTCGAGCATGTAGTGGTGTCCCAGGTGTAGTCAAAATATAGTGCACTGTCGAGTCCTGCACAGGTGCTAGTGTGAGAGTCTGGTATGTGATCTCTGGGAACAGTCTGAGGAGCTCTGTAAATGGAGATTCACCAGTAACTACTCGCACTGCTGTGTCTTTCACACAACGCGTTCGACTTTGGCTTGCAAGGGTGGTAGTAGTGTCAAGGAGGCGTCGGTGATGGAGGTCAGGCAGAAGTCCATAGAATGATAAAAAATCCACTCGAAGTATGGGGTGCGTCACATCTGATACGACAAATTGCCATTCAAATTGGCGCCACAGGCCCAAGTACAAAACTAATGTGACACGACCATAAGTTGTTATTGTAGAACCATTGGCCGCGAAAAGGTTGCAGTCATCACATTTGCGACTTGGCAGACAGGCAGATGGATAGACTGACACATCAGCACCCGTGTCTACCAAATACTGTAACTTTGTGCTATGTTCCAGTACAAACAGTCGACGGCTGCCGTCTGAAGAGCCAATGGCCGTCATCACTGACTTCCTGCTGAGTTTACCTGTTCACACGGCAGTTTACACTTGCGAGCCTCGGAACCATACCGTCCGTGATACCAACATATTCTTGTTGATGAAGGTGAGTGGCTGAGCTTACCTGGTGAGCGGTGGCGACGAGATCGGCGGCTGGTAGTCTTGGTCCGTAATACAGCTAGTTGGGCGGTGAGCTCGGCAACCTGTGCTTGTAGCGCGGCCAGAGAGTTATCTGCCCGAGGTTGTGAGAAAACTGTTGCGACGCATGCAGATTGATACATTTCCGCTATGTGATCCGTGGTTCACCGCGCGGGATTAGCCGAGCGGTCTCAGGCGCTGCAGTCATGGACTGTGCGGCTGGTCCCGGCGGAGGTTCGAGTCCTTCCTCGGGCATGGGTGTGTGTGCTTATCCTTAGGATAATTTAGATTAAGTAGTGTGTAAGCTTAGGGACTGATGACCATAGTAGTCCAGTCCCATAAGATTTCACACACATTTGAACACTTTTTTGATCCGTGGTTTGTGCGAGTGCATCCAGATCGCCGGCACACACTGTCAATATCTTCTGCGAGTCGTCACTGACCGCGTTGCTCGCTAACGTACGCAGTCGCCGTATTAGCTGCGATGGCATGCGATCGCCTAGCTCCTCTGTGCTGAGTAGCGTCTCCAATCTCTTCGCCTCGGACTGCAAGAGCCGGGTAATCAGAGCGTTCTTGATGGTTGTGAGACGATCAGTACTCGGTGGTGACACCGGAATGTCTAGTACTTCTGCGGCCATGTCTTCATTGAGGGTAGCAGCTATATAACTGTACTTCGTTAAGTCTGCGGTTATGTCCACTAGCACAAATTGACTTTCTACTCGAACAAACCACAGCACGGGATTCAGTTGCCAAAACGGTGGCGCTTTTACTGTCACGCGATTATTTACTGCGCCAGTAGACACTTCTGCTGTTGTTGATGGGTCTGCCATCGTGAGTTACGGCGAAATGGAACACGGAAGATGCACGACGCGGCTGACGCCGATGTTCGTATTTAACGCGATGCGGCACGATACGGAGCGTTAGTGAATCTCGAATTTCACGTTAGTGACCGTCGGACATCACGTCGTTGTCACCAATGTCGCGGGACTAGTTGTATTTACTTAATTGCAACATAAAAACACACTGTAACTCATACGACTCCTTTATTAGAAAATTATACAACAGAACAGTATAAAAGCAAATGAGGAAGCAAAAGTCAAAGACTGCGCCAGAGATAATAATTACAAAAGGCAATCCGTCGCACACAGCATTACACTGCAGTGAATGCTGCACTTCACGTCAATCACTCGAGCTCTATGAGGTCGTGCATTATCGTCCATCAGTACGAAGTCTGGGGGCACAGCACCTCGCAACACTTCGTCACGATACCTTACAGCAGTTAACCTTTCCGATTCACATAAAGAATTTCGTGAATAGGTGTTCAAGTGGTTAACGTAATCACTACCCGCACCGTTAGCCGGCGTCTTTGATATCGGTCTCTCTCCGCAATGCTCAGGTCTCGAAATCGTATTCCACATTCCCTCCATATGCGAATCCACCGAAAATCACTGTCCAGACAAAATCAGGATCATGCTTGAAAAGAACACTGGGTCACTGCTAGACTGTCCAGGTGGCATGTTAACAAGTCTATTACAGACGTTCCCTTCTGTGAAAACGTGTCAGAGGCACATATACAGCAGGTCTCTGACGATAAAGGCCAGTATGTCAGAGCCTTCTCTGCACCGTTTTCCTCGCTAAAACACTTCCAATGGACGCTGCGAGGTCAGATGTAAGTTTCTCTGCAGTACTAAGGTGGCACAGTCGTGCCCTTAAAGACAAATAACGGTCCACCCTTTCTGATGTCACACGTGATTGGCCCCGCCCTAGTCTTCAGGATACAGTTGCGGCCTCTATAAACTATTGCCACATCCGAATAACAGTTTTACGATTCACATTAAGCCATTGGGCACATCAATGTGCGAGTGTCCTGCTTCCATTCTTTCTATGGCCCTCCACCGTAGAGAGTCTGGTATGCGTCTTCTTTGTGCAATAATGCACCGTCTGTGACTGTATACACAGCGATTGTGGGCCTGAGACTACCCACAAACACCACTATGTTTGATATGTGCACTGACGTCGTTTTTGGCGCGGTTTTCCGTTGAGCGAAATGCCCTCTACCATGCAGAACACGATGGTACGGACATCTGTAGACAGTTTTTCTTATTCTGTCGTGAATTAGACGCATGATGGGGAAATAGCGGTTTGTTGCTTTAACTTTGGACACCTGCGTAAAAAAATTTACATAATTTTGTACTGCATACATCAGAGGAACTTTTGGCACACGATGATTGTTCGAATCATCATGATAATACACTCTCTCATAATGCAGAACGTATGAAGCAGTACTGAAATGGATTAGCCTGCCCCGAGTCTAGACTTGAAGCTAATGGAACACCTTAAGGATGAGTTAGAAAGTCGACTTCCATCCAGATCCAGCGTCCATCATCACTACTAGGTCAGGTTTCGACTTTTAAGGAAGACTGGGCTGCCATTCCTCGCCGGCCACTGTGGCCGATCGGTTCTAGGCGCTTCCGTCCGGAACCGCGCGACTGCTACGGTCGCAGGTTCGAATCCTGCCTCGCGCGTGGATGTGTGTGATATCCTTAGGTTAGTTAGGTTTAAGTAGTTCTAAGTTCTAGGGGACTGATGACCTCAGATGTTAAGTCCCATGCCGGCCGGTGTGGCCGTGCGGTTAAAGGCGCTTCAGTCTGGAACCGCGTGACCGCTACGGTCGCAGGTTCGAATCCTGCCTCGGGCTTGGATGTGTGTGATGTCCTTAGGTTAGTTAGGTTTAATTAGTTCTAAGTTCTAGCCGACTGATGACCTCAGAAGTTAAGTCGCGTAGTGCTCAGAGCCATTTGTTAAGTCCCATAGTGCTCAGAGCCATTTGAAGCCATTTGCCATTCTTCCACAGACATTCAGGTACCTCACTGAGAGTGTCCCTGGAACAGCTGAAGCCGTCTTGAAGCCGAAGGGTGGATGTACCTAATTTTAATGTCCAATATCAGTTGTCCGGCTACTTTTGGTCAGATAGAGTATCTCATGACATCGAATAAGACGTGCACGCTACGGTCTCCTCACCAGCCAATTTCCTTGATTGTTGAACCATGGTTGAGCGGTCATGGATAGGTATGAGATGCTTTTGGTGTCCCAGAAGCTCTTGCTGAAAAGAATCACCACTGCCATCAGTACCAAAACGATTAGTAGGTGTTGCTGTAGAGATATGAAATGATAGCTACTCGGTTTGCCTTCCATTACCACAAAACGTGACACGTCACCCTCATGTTACAGAAAAACTCTCCTAAGTTGTCCAAAGTGTCAGTGCAGCTGTAACACGTTACCCTCTATGTTACAGAAAAATTGTAACAAATTTCCTCACGTTAGAGATTTCCAGTGTAACCGTCTTCCGTGGTAACCACTTTATATACTGTTGGCGGGGCAATGATGGTCGTGGTAACTGTCATTTCCCTGCACACAAGTTAATCTCATCAAGGCGAAATACACTCCTGGAAATTCAAATAAGAACACCGTGAATTCATTGTCCCAGGAAGGGGAAACTTTATTGACACATTCCTGGGGTCAGATACATCACATGATCACACTGACAGAACCACAGGCACATAGACACAGGCAACAGAGCATGCACAATGTCGGCACTAGTACAGTGTATATCCAAATTTCGCAGCAATGCAGGCTGCTATTCTCCCATGGAGACGATCGTAGAGATGCTGGATGTAGTCCTGTGGAACGGCTTGCCATGCCATTTCCACCTGGCGCCTCAGTTGGACCAGCGTTCGTGCTGGACGTGCAGACCGCGTGAGACGACGCTTCATCCAGTCCCAAACATGCTCAATGGGGGACAGATCCGGAGATCTTGCTGGCCAGGGTAGTTGACTTACACCTTCTAGAGCACGTTGGGTGGCACGGGATACATGCGGACGTGCATTGTCCTGTTCGAACAGCAAGTTCCCTTGCCGGTCTAGGAATGGTAGAACGATGGTTTTGATGACGGTTTGGATGTACCGTGCACTATTCAGTGTCCCCTCGACGATCACCAGTGGTGTACGGCCAGTGTAGGAGATCGCTCCCCACACCATGATGCCGGGTGTTGGCCCTGTGTGCCTCGGTCGTATGCAGTCCTGATTGTGGCGCTCACCTGCACGGCGCCAAACACGCATACGACCATCATTGGCACCAAGGCAGAAGCGACTCTCATCGCTGAAGACGACACGTCTCCATTCGTCGCTCCATTCACGCCTGTCGCGACACCACTGGAGGCGGGCTGCACGATGTTGGGGCGTGAGCGGAAGACGGCCTAACGGTGTGCGGGACCGTAGCCCAGCTTCATGGAGACGGTTGCGAATGGTCCTCGCCGATACCCCAGGAGCAACAGTGTCCCTAATTTGCTGGGAAGTGGCGGTGCGGTCCCCTACGGCACTGCGTAGGATCCTACGGTCTTGGCGTGCATCCGTGCGTCGCTGCGGTCCGGTCCCAGGCCGACGGGCACGTGCACCTTCCGCCGACCACTGGCGACAACATCGATGTACTGTGGAGACCTCACGCCCCACGTGTTGAGCAATTCGGCGGTACGTCCACCCGGCCTCCCGCATGCCCACTATACGCCCTCGCTCAAAGTCCGTCAACTGCACATACGGTTCACGTCCACGCTGTCGCGGCATGCTACCAGTGTTAAAGACTGCGATGGAGCTCCGTATGCCACGGCAAACTGGCTGACACTGACGGCGGCGGTGCACAAATGCTGCGCAGCTAGCGCCATTCGACGGCCAACACCGCGGTTCCTGGTGTGTCCGCTGTGCCGTGCGTGTGATCATTGCTTGTACAGCCCTCTCGCAGTGTCCGGAGCAAGTATGGTGGGTCTGACACACCGGTGTCAATGTGTTCTTTTTTCCATTTCCAGGAGTGTATTATTTAGTTGAAGAGTGTGTCAGTGCACATGTGCAGATGTCAGCATGTCCAATAATGACATTGATTAAGCTTTTAAAATATGTAGATTTGTGTAATCTAGCATTCATTGAGGTCACTTATCTGTAAAACTCTGTATTTCCGAATAATCCCTTTTAAATGAAATGACTAATGTTTTAAGATTTGTAATTCTACAGTTACAACAATGCAGCTTAGAGCTACATGACTGTTACATATACACTGAAGAGCAAAAGAAACTAATACACGTGGCTAATATCGTGTAGGGCCCCCGAGAGCGCACAGAATTGCCACAACATGACGTGGCATGGACTCGATTAATGTCTGAAATAGTGCTGGAGGGAACTGACACAATGAGTCCTGCAGGGTTGCCCATAAATTCGTAAGAGTATGTGCGGTTGGAGATCTCTTCTGAACAGCACGTTGCATGATATCCTCAATAATGTTTATGTCTCGGGAGTTTGGTGGCCAGCGTAAGCCTTTAAACTCAGAAGAGTGTTCCTTGACCCACTGTGTAGCAGTTCTGGACATGTGGGGAGTCGCATTGTTCTGCTGGAATTGCCCAAGTCAGTCGGAATGCACAATGGACCTGAATGGATGCATGTGATCAGACATGATGCTTGCGTTTGTATCACCTGCCAGAGTCGTGTCAAGACGTATCTGGGGTTACATATCAATCAACTGCACACGCCTCACACCATTGCAGAGCCTCCACCAGCTTTAACAGTCAACTGCTGACATGCAGGGTCCATAGATTCATAAGGTTGTCTCCATATCCGTACACTTCCATCCTCTCGATACAACTTGAAACGAAGCTCGTCCGACCAGGCAACATCTTTCCAGTCACCAACAGTCCTGTGTCGGTACTGATGGGCCCAGTTGAGGCGTAAAGCTAAGTGTCGTGCCGTCATCAAGGGTACACGAGTTGGCTTTCGGCTCCGAAAGCCCACACCGATGATGTTTCGTTGGGTGGTTTGCACGCTGACACTTGTTGATGGCCCAGCATTGAAATCTGCAACAATATGCGGAAGGGTTGCATTTCTGTCACGTTGAACGATTATCTTCAGACGTCGTTGGTCCCGTTTTTGCAGGATCTTTTTCCGGCCGCAGCGTTATCGGAGATTTCATGTTTTACCTGGTTCCTGATGTTTACTGTACACTCGTGAATTGGCCGTACGGGAAAATCCCCACTTAATCACAGCCTCGGACATGCCTTTATTCGCCGTCAATACAATACCAACTGTCACACAATTCTTTGTCCGAGAGAGAAAAAACATTAAATGAATGTGTCATTGCACGTATCTATCTGATTTATCGCTTAAAACACCTTTTCGTTCCTTCATGTCACACAAAATCAGCGTGGGCAATGATCTTCATGATCCCAGGAAGCTATTGAATCTATCCAAAGACATGGATTTTTTCTCCAAAACTGACTAGAACTCAGGCAAGAATGTATTAATTTCAAAGACGAATGTTTGAGAAACATTTAAGCGATTGTGCGAAAAAATGATTTTCTTGCATAGTTTTTGTAAAAGGTTAAATGTGGGACTTACCCGATATCGTTCTACTGGCCCTATCGGGCCATTCAGTACCGACATACTGCCATGTCACCCTCTGCCATAAGCGACATTCGGATGGTATGTAGAGTGGCGTGAATTGCTCTCCCTGCCATTGTCAATTCCCAAATATTCTAGCCGCTACTTCTCACTCAAGTGCTCTATTCGGACTATGATTCTGAATGCAACCCGTTCCAGTCCTCCTACTAAGGAAAAGTATCGGGAATCGACCCAGCTGCTCTGCGCAGCAGTCGTACATGCTGGTCACTTAGCTACAAATGGTTCTCGTATCTAATAGAGTCTAGTTCTATTGTTCATAAGTGTAAAAGGAAAAATTCAATCAAATCATCATGCTCAGAGGTGGTAAACTTAGGAACAGTTTTGAAACTTTTTGCAAGTAGTTGTAATCAAAAGAAGCAATATGGTAACAAAATCGGTATTAATAATAAAATATCAATAACAAAATACTCACAAAACCAAGTAAAGCTTGATACGGACAACCTCTGCTTGTAGTTTTCGGAACAAAGAGGAGGCCATATCAGTGACTTGAAGTATTTGAGTGCTGTTATGATTAAACAAACACGAAATTTCGGGTCGACTCCAGATCTGGAATAGATTTTCATTCACATGACAAGTTCAACGTCGCTGTCTCGAAATGTTTCACGTCTTGAAAACTGTCCCAACCGTATCATTGGCAAGCGAGTTTATGACGATCTATGGTCTATACAGAACATTTACAGGGCAAAGATAAGAGCTGCGAGACAGTTGTATGTCCTATTCTTATGTCGGTATTAAGAATGATGGCTAGTTTTAAACTACTGATTAAAAACGTTTGGCAGCTGAATCAGTGGTATACATGATATAACGGAAAATAAGCGGATTTTACGGAGAAATATACTTCATTCACTTCAATATTTTATTTAAGATCTTTACTCCCTTCAGTATTTCAATCATTAAGTATTTTACCCACTTTATTATATGCGCTATACTACAAATTATTTAGTCACATGCAGAAGATTACATGTGTAGACACAGTAAAAAAAGAGAGGGCATTGAATCGAGTTATGGAGAAAAGAAATTATGGCACAACTTGGCTAAAGAAGCCGATTGTAGGACACAGTCTGAAGCATGAAGAAACCAATTTGATAACGGAGGGAAATGTACACTCCTGGAAATGGAAAAAAGAACACATTGACACCGGTGTGTCAGACCCACCATACTTGCTCCGGACACTGCGAGAGGGCTGTACAAGCAATGATCACACGCACGGCACAGCGGACACACCAGGAACCGCGGTGTTGGCCGTCGAATGGCGCTAGCTGCGCAGCATTTGTGCACCGCCGCCGTCAGTGTCAGCCAGTTTGCCGTGGCATACGGAGCTCCATCGCAGTCTTTAACACTGGTAGCATGCCGCGACAGCGTGGACGTGAACCGTATGTGCAGTTGACGGACTTTGAGCGAGGGCGTATAGTGGGCATGCGGGAGGCCGGGTGGACGTACCGCCGAATTGCTCAACACGTGGGGCGTGAGGTCTCCACAGTACATCGATGTTGTCGCCAGTGGTCGGCGGAAGGTGCACGTGCCCGTCGACCTGGGACCGGACCGCAGCGACGCACGGATGCACGCCAAGACCGTAGGATCCTACGCAGTGCCGTAGGGGACCGCACCGCCACTTCCCAGCAAATTAGGGACACTGTTGCTCCTGGGGTATCGGCGAGGACCATTCGCAACCGTCTCCATGAAGCTGGGCTACGGTCCCGCACACCGTTAGGCCGTCTTCCGCTCACGCCCCAACATCGTGCAGCCCGCCTCCAGTGGTGTCGCGACAGGCGTGAATTGAGCGACGAATGGAGACGTGTCGTCTTCAGCGATGAGAGTCGCTTCTGCCTTGGTGCCAATGATGGTCGTATGCGTGTTTGGCGCCGTGCAGGTGAGCGCCACAATCAGGACTGCATACGACCGAGGCACACAGGGCCAACACCCGGCATCATGGTGTGGGGAGCGATCTCCTACACTGGCCGTACACCACTGGTGATCGTCGAGGGGACACTGAATAGTGCACGGTACATCCAAACCGTCATCGAACCCATCGTTCTACCATTCCTAGACCGGCAAGGGAACTTGCTGTTCCAACAGGACAGTGCACGTCCGCATGTATCCCGTGCCACCCAACGTGCTCTAGAAGGTGTAAGTCAACTACCCTGGCCAGCAAGATCTCCGGATCTGTCCCCCATTGAGCATGTTTGGGACTGGATGAAGCGTCGTCTCACGCGGTCTGCACGTCCAGCACGAACGCTGGTCCAACTGAGGCGCCAGGTGGAAATGGCATGGCAAGCCGTTCCACAGGACTACATCCAGCATCTCTACGATCGTCTCCATGGGAGAAGAGCAGCCTGCATTGCTGCGAAAGGTGGATATACACTGTACTAGTGCCGACATTGTGCATGCTCTGTTGCCTGTGTCTATGTGCCTGTGGTTCTGTCAGTGTGATCATGTGATGTATCTGACCCCTGGAATGTGTCCATAAAGTTTCCCCTTCCTGGGACAATGAATTCACGGTGTTCTTATTTCAATTTCCAGGAGTGTAGATGGTAACAATAGTAGAAGGGGACCACGGCTTTAATGCGAGGTGTGGCTACGAAATATCGGGACTGATGCGGAACACAGAGAAAGGACGCAAGCGCCGAAGATGAACGTCCAGTAACTGTGAAGTGTGAAGCCTTTTCAGTCGAACTTGATATCTTTGGTGCCTGTAGACAAATTAGTGTGCCGTGACCTTCATTTGTGAAGAGCTGTTAATTTATTTTGCGGGAAAAATTATATGTGTAATAACAGAGCAACGAATTGTCGTAAAGTTTCACGTAAGGCTTGGTAAAACTGCTACTGAAACGTATCCTCTACTAAAAGAATTGTATGGCGAAGACGGTTTAGCATGTACGGAAGTTTCTTTGTAATTGAAGCGTCTCCAAAGTGGCCGAGGAGACGTTGAAGATGATTCAAGCCCGGGACGCCCTTCAACATCAAAAACGAATGACAAAAAATCGAAAAAGTGGCAATCTGATTGAAACTGACCGTTTGATTGCTGAAACTATAGGAATGGACAAAAATGCGTTTGGTAAATTTTACATAACCAGTTTAACATGAGAAATTCTAACGATCGAAGAAAAAGAATTTCTCCAAAATATTTGTACCGACACTTTCAGTACCACTGAAAATGATCCTAATTTCTTGATAACATGTGACAAATTTTGGTTTTCCCCTAATGATCCAGAAACTAAGCGCCAACCTATGCATTGGAAAGGCCCAGATTCATCGTGAACGAAAAAAGCTAGGATGATGGAACCAAGATTCAAAGCGATGGAGATTTTTTTTCCATGTTCATGGAATTGTATATATTTTCTGCCTTCATGAAGTTCAAAGTATTGCTCAACATTGCTTTCTTGAGATTGTTGCTAAACTCCGTGGGAAAATCAGAGAAGAAACGACCCGAATTGACGCACTGGCTCATTCCGCATTGTCTGTTAATAGGTTTCTAGCGAAGTACAGCGTTCCGTTGTTGGATCACCCACCTTATTCGCCTGACGTAGCACCACGTGACTTTTATCTGTTCCCCAGGTCAAATCTGCATTAAAAGAAAAAATATTTCAATCTGTTGAAGAAGAGAAAGAAAATGCGGCACGCGTCATCGAGAAACTCACAGCATTGTTTCCATTAACAGCAGTAGTCCCGCTATCGTATATCCCTACCCCGTAAAGTAAGCACGTTCAAATGGATGAATAACAGCATGCAGTAGTTCATCAAGGATGAAGAGACTTGCACAGGATAGAATAGCGTAGAGAGCTACATTAGTTCGACCTTAGGACTTAGAACCACAACAGCAACGTATAGTTTAATGCTTGATTGCCACTGGATGAAAAATTTATCTACAGGGGTCAATACAAATTTCAAATGGAACCTGAGTGTGAATCTGTTCAAGCAAACAATCATATCTTGTTAACCTATGTTGTAAACATACGCTTCAAAAGGGTGATATATTGTTATTAGCTTGAAAGAATACACTACATTAGATGATTACTTTTATTTTACGTGATATATCGAGTATCTCCTTCTCTACGTGAAGTTAGATGAACAATAGCTCTTCTACCTCAGTTTGCAGGAAGGGTTTGCAACTCCAGTCGACCGCCCTCCTTGTTGTACTTAAAGTGATATAAGGGTTCGTGTGTGCGCCTCTGCAGGGGACAGAGTGTTGCGTGTAGACGCCAGACGACAGAACGACTAAACACTCACTGCGACCATAATTGTCAGCAGCGTGGCTGCTTTATGGAGAGTTGCTTTTCTGTTTCCTCCAGCAGACCGATCCTGTCGCACTGGAGAGGATTTACCGATCGAGCATAGCTGCTCCCAGAAAGGCATTACATGTCGATTCAGAGCGTGGTGGTGCGATATTTGTGAGCGATAAATGCAGATTCTGTACTAAGCGATTCCCACGGCTTCTGTGGAACGTCGTGAGATTAGAAACTGTATAGTTTCCCTTTCTAATAATTACTGCAAAAGAGTAACAGCCGTGTTTGCATAATAGGTAAAATTTCCGTATCAGTCAAAGTCGCAGTACTCCTAAGGAAGTAGAGGCAGTATCACATTTTCGTTGTATGTATGTTATTGTCTTTAGTTACTGCATATTCATGGCAAACGCTTCAGAACGCTATGAAGTTTAGCTCAAATATAACTAACAAAAATAATATATAAATTATCAAGTCACAAAGAAAAAATCTAGTGGCGTTCAATATACATTCATTTTAAATGTGAAAGCCATGTTTTCCAACTCAGCTGTTTTCTACGTTACCTATAAAATTTTATTCAATGCATATATATGGTTGAGAGTAACAGGTCATTTTAAAGTGCGGTAGGTCCATAGAATCAGTGCGAGCGTGTAAGCAAATTCAGAATATTGGATTTCAATATCCGTCGTGTCATGTTGTATCGTAATACGGTAACGCTCTTCATTCATGATATTAGTACGTTATTATGCACTCGGTATATTGGCTTTCGTTTTGACAAACAAGTAACAATTTGATGCATCATATTTTACCATTTTCGCCTGCAGCTTCGTGCGTGATTGAGGTAGTCCCTCGCGCAATACGGTCTGTCAGGGTAGGGTTAAATCCACGTGCTGATTGCATTGGTCGAGGTTGTCCTTTAGACACAGTTTTTGCAGGTTATTTACAAACACGGACTATGGGTTATGTTGGAGATACTTTTTATGCTCCATATCCGCTTCAAAATTTTAACTGTTATTTTCCATAAAGTAGTTGGCTGTTGTCTAGCTTGGCAGCACTTTTGGATTTATGATTTTATCTTTATGTGTGGGCCACGGTTTATGGTAACTCTCTTTCTTCGCAAGTTAGTATTTAAGTTTCATGCACCTTGGCATTCTTCATCGTTCTGGGGTTACCTAATGGACTCTTATGAATCGACAGTTAATTACATTTTGGAGTTTGCTTTCATTACAGCGATTTTACTTTTAATATTAGTGTGTAGTTAGTGTTATTCAGTTTTTATTTACTTGATATTGGCATGGTGATTTTGATGCATGGTACCTTTGGAAGTAATGCCTTGTGAGTATGGTTATTACTGTGCATTGAATTCTGAGTTTATGGAGACTGAGACTTCGAATGGCACGGTTAATTACTTCGAACATGTACCACAAAACGAAAAAAATTTGAGGCCTGTAGCTTTTACCGATATGATATCAATTTTAATTACGCTGGTGTAATTTATTTTTGGTCTGTATAAACCATGTAACTCTGCTTTTCGTGTAGCTGGAGATGGAAAATTAATCCACCTAAGCTGGTGGCGGTATCAATAGTCCATTGTGGCAGAGATAGAATTTTACTACATTTAATGACTGCCATGGGCCCGTCACTACATGTATCCGCTTCGAACATAGAAATTTCCCAACATAATCTTTAGGACGAAAAATAGTATTTTTAATGGACCTACATAGAGCTACAAGAAGAATTCCTCCTTTTGGTTTTCAGCAAAGTCTGAGCACAATAGCAAACTTGAAACGTAGTGTTATGAGCCCTTCATTTATACCAAAAGATACTTCCTCGAGGTGCTCAATTGCTGTGGCAAGTGCGGTAATTCTGAAACCAGTTTGGACATGAAAAGAAAAAAATACTGACCAAGTGTGAAAGCTTCGTACTTGTTTCCGTGACACTGACAATAATAAAATAATAATAACAAAAATTGCAGTGATATTCTAAATACTGTATTACGAGGAAGAAGTATTGTGAATGAAGTAACTTTGCCTTACCAGAGTCAGAATATTATTAAATGCACTCCCACGTTCTGTTTTCCGCAGTAGAAAGTCTTGTGTATTGTAATCAAATAAGTCACCAGATTTAGCGTCCCTATTGGATACTGAAAAACTATAAAAGTATATCTTCTTAATGCAATCTAAAAAGAAAGACTGTGGAGTCTACTGCGAGGTTTTAGTGTTGCTAACAATAGTACTTGCTCCATTTCATACTAGGTTACAAATACCTCGATGAAGGGAAACAAAGCAAGTACGAGTATATTTTTTTTATCTCTTTCGCATATAGTTGGCCTCTAGTTTACATTATTGTTAGACATCAAACGTTAGGACGTTCTAAAGATCCTCTGATCATTTTTCCGTAAGAGAAACATAGCCTACAGTTATACATTTATAAATTATTGTAGACACAATACAGTTGACGCGTATTAAAGATGTTTATATCTGATGTCCTGTTATAGCTATTAAGCATTCACCTACTTGTACCTACAATGCAAGCAGAAACATTACATGATCTCACGGTTTTGCTAGCGATTTGCTGTCTACTTGAACAATGTTTTGACAACGTAGCTCATTATCATCATCAGGTGGTCCCTGACTTACAGAGGCGTCGGTGGCTGCTCTTTGCTTTATACATGCCGTTTATCCTCTCCGGAGTCCTGGCGTCTGTGTACCGTATTTAGTCAACTCCCAAACGCTCTAAGGAAAGCGGCCGGTATGCTGTTTGCTCCCATCGAAAATAACTGGCATTTTGGTGAAGTGTCAGTGGCTCATTACCTTGTCTGCGGCATGAGCTGAGCTCCGTGAAGTTCATTTATTGGTTTTCAGTCAGCCCCATGCCTTGCTCCATTTATAGTCAGCATCTCTGTTGATGATATTGTATTACAACTTAATTTAATCGCCTCTCTAAAAGAGCTCTATCCCAGAAGCTCGATGTCTGGGCAAGGATTTTTTCAGAATCATAATCCATGGCGGAATTAAGTTCTAGGCTGTATTCAGTGAAAGCTGATTTGCTTGTTTGCAAAAGATGTATTTGGTGTTCGTGATACTGGCATCGGGCCTACTCTTCCAGTAGTCTGGACAATATATTACATACCACACTGAGACGGACTGCTTTAATT
The DNA here is from genome assembly GCF_021461395.2 of Schistocerca americana. NCBI lineage: Eukaryota > Metazoa > Arthropoda > Insecta > Orthoptera > Acrididae > Schistocerca > Schistocerca americana. The sequence goes on along the minus strand of NC_060130.1, from coordinate 649,954,411 downwards.
TCCACGCTTTCGTATGTCAAAGTCACCTTTAGAGCTTCTGAGTTGATTGCTAGTCCAGTTAACATTATTCGGAAGCGGACCAAAACGTTTCTCTTCGAAGAAATATTTATTACCGTAAATCGATTCTGGCGATATTATAATATTTTCTAGTATTTTAAGTATAATTCTTTTGAGCTGTAGATCGCGTCATCATGTGAAATGACGTATTGCTGTGTCAGCCACTGTTTCATGTAGTTTTCAGTAGGGTATGCATAGACCGCCACACGCGAGCGATGGAACACAGGAAGACGTTGCCAAGTCACGCAATCTGTCCGTATGCAGCATGTGTGTGTGTGTGTGTGTGTGTGTGTGTGTGTGTGTGCAAATCGTAGATTGCAGCGGTGGGCTGTTAATCGCTTGTAATTCCCAAGCAATCTAAAAAAAAATGGATCAAATGCCTCTGAGCACTATGGGACTTAACATCTGATGTCATCAGGCCCCTAGAACTTAGAACTACTTAAACCTAGCTAACTTAAGGACATCACACACATCCATGCCCGAGGCAGGATTCTAACCTGCGACCGTAGCGGTCGCACGGTTCCAGACTGTAGCACCTAGAACCGCTCGGCACTCCGGCCGGCCCCAAGCAATATAATGAATAGTATTCGACAGTCATGTGTGACAAAATAGCCGCCTAACTAATTTTGTTTCTTTTCGCTAGAAGTTATAATGACTCAGGGAACACACTGAAAAGTGAAAGTGCAGGCAGGGTTGCAACTAATATTAAGGAAAAGAACGCATCTGTAAAATTGGTACTATTAGATTTTACAGGGAGCAGCATTTCGAAGGTTGCGCTGTAGAAGCAGGCATTCAAGTAAAGTCACAATATACTAGGGTACAGTTTGTGATATTGATTCATTTACGAAAAAACTAGGTAAATTGTTGTATTCACCGAAATGACTCTTTCGCCCAAGATACAATGTTTTCTCGAAGGCACAAAGAATCAGCGCAGGTATGTACGTATCCTTGGGGGTCATGTCCACTCTTGCGTAGTTTGTTTTTGGGTGGCACGATGGAATCTCCAGCAGGACAATGCAATGAGTCACACAGCTCTCAGCATGCATGTGCAGTTTGAAGAGCGTCAAACTCCCAGGGTTTAAACGCAATCGAAACTCGTAGGACTACCTCTATCGGTCTGTGCACGCCATGGATGGCTTCAAATGGTTCAAATGGCTCTGAGCACTATGGGACTCAACTGCTGAGGTCATCGGTCCCCTAGAACTTAGAACTACTCAAACCTAACTAACCTAAGGACAGCACACACATCCATGCTTGAGGCAGGATTCGAACCTGCAACCGTAGCGGTCGCGCGGTTCCAGACTGTAGCGCCTAGAACCGCTCGGCCACCCCTGCCGGCGCACGCCATGGATCCTCAGCCGAGAAATCTGGCGCAGCTGATCACAACACTGGAATCGGCGTGGTCCACATCTCTGTCAGTACCTTCCAGAACCTTACTGACCCTGTTCCTGCCCGCCTCGCACCAGTCCACGCAGCAAAAGGTGATTATTGAGGCTTTTGACTAATGTTACTGAATAGCATATGTTAGGTCCTAGCTGCTATCCTTTTACTTAATACTAGGATTTTTCCAACACTCTAGGTGAGTGAACAGTCACGAATGCTTTTACCGTGGAAAAATCGGCTATGATCTGCGCGAACAGTGTCCGTCGTAACGACGCATCTGCCTTGTATGAGTCGCAGTAGGCGTCATTAAACTTGGCCTTTGCGCTCTGTTGCCTGGTATATCAGGCAACTGCGGGCGGCAGCGACGTGTTTTGCGTTACAATGTTCAGTAAACACGTCGGCTCTCCGTCGTGCGAGTTTTGGGCAGTTCTCATGTTTTCATTCGTAGCTGATGCAACGAGCTTTGCTATGGCATTGTTTGCTTCCATGATTATACTGTAGACAATGGCACTGCATGACTAACTGAACAGTGGGCAATAACTGCGCAGCGCGAACCAAACAGGTCAACGCATTCTGGAAGTAGATGAGATTTAAAATTTGAGACCCACAAAAATAATGGTCGAATCTTTGCTTCTGTGTTTTCAGCGACTGCCTTTATGGAGTGCTTTCAGTGAAAAAGACCAAATATTCTATTGTTGCAAGAATATCAGCTTTCCGTAAGTCATGATTAACATTGTGAAAAATGTCTCGTTTCTTTGTTAAAGAATGTGAATGTAAGAATCTATATTTTTCTGATGAAAGACGTGTAGCAATTTTAAAATGTTTGCCCATTTCCCGGTTTTGGTTTCAATTTGCTAACAATATGTGAATTCTTAATCATTCTTTTTCTTAGACACTATTTGAAGTATATCCTTCTTACGGCATGTGGGAGTTACCATTTTCACCTTTTACAGAGACTACGTTGGAAGTTACGCCCACTCATATTGATGATGTTTGGTTTGTGGCGTGGTCAACTGCGCAGTCATCAGCGCCCGTACGAGGTCCCAATTTGTACACAGTCCAATTTTTACACAGTCCAATCTAGCCACTGTCAGAAATGATGAAAACAACACAAACACCCAGTCCCCGGGCAGAGAAAATCCCAAACCTGGCCTGAAATCGAACCCAGGACCCCTAGATACAGAGGAAGCAACGCTAGCCACCAGACCACGAGCTGCGGACAACTTACGCCCATTGATTAGTAGATGTTATCTCCGTTAGTATGTTTCGTGTTACTACAAAAGTACTACATTTTGCAGAAGTTGCACAAATGGTCACTGCATTGCCGTATGTATTACAGCTAATATCCTTTAGGTACTTGGGTGGATTATCACCACGTGTTTCTACACACTGAATTAACAGGCAAGTTATTTTCAATGATTGCAACAAACACAACAGACATTAGCTGCGGTATCTACCAATCTACATAAACTACGACTGTACTCTTACGCCTGTTATGATTTATTTGGCACATACGCAGTGAGATCTGGTAATTGCAATTGTTGACAACGAAGCTTGTCTTCCCTTTGTCAGTCACCTCCCAATGTTACTGATTTGTTATATCTGGCACATGCGGTTCTGATAACGTTGATCGCTGGGGTCTGGGAAGTACGCAATTTTGGAACACGTATTATGTTCGAGTATAATGACTTTTCTGGAGACTAGAAATCTACTGTGCAGGAATCAGCATGGGTTTCGAAAAAGACGATCGTGTGAAACCCAGCTCGCGCTAATCGTCCACGAGACTCAGAGGGCCATACACACGGGTTCCCAGGTAGATGGCGTGTTTCTTGACTTCCGCAAGGCGTTCGATACAGTTCCCCACAGTCGTTTAATGAACAAAGTAAGAGCATATGGACTGTCAGACCAATTGTGGGATACACTCCCCTGCGGCACACCTGAAATCACTCTTACTTCGGAAGACTTCTCTCCATTGAGAATAACATGCTGAGTTCTGTAGATAACAGAACTCAGCATGTTATTCCCAATGGAGAGAAGTCTTCCGAAGTAAGAGTGATTTCAGGTGTGCCGCAGGGGAGTGTCGTAGGACCGTTGCTATTCACAATGTACATAAATGACCTTGTGGATAATATCGGAAGTTCACTGAGGCTTTTTGCGGTTGATGCTGTGGTATATCGAGAGGTCATAACAATGAAAAATTGTACTGAAATGCAGGAAGATCTGCAGGGAATTGACGCGTGGTGCAGGGAATGGCAATTGAATCTCAATGTAGACAAGTGTAATGTGCTGCGAATACATAGAAAGAAAGATCCCTTATCATTTAGCTACAATATAGCAGGTCAGCAACTGGAAGCAGTTAATTCCATAAATTATCTGGGACTACGCATTAGGAGTGATTTATAATGGAATGATCATATAAAGTTGATCGTCGGTAAATCAGATGCCAGACTGAGATTCATTGGAAGAATCCTAAGGAAATGCAATCCGAAAACAAAGGAATTAGGTTACAGTACGCTTGTTCGCCCACTGCTTGAATACTGCTCAGCAGTGTTGGATCCGTACCAGATAGGGTTGATAGAAGAGATAGAAAAGATCCAACGGAGAGCAGCGCGCTTCGTTACAGGATCATTTAGTAGTCGCGAAAGCGTTACGGAGATGATAGATCAACTCCAGTGGAAGACTCTGCAGGAGAGACGCTCAGTAGCTCGGTACGAGCTTTTGTTGAAGTTTCGAGAACATACCTTCACCGAGGAGTCAAGCAGTATATTGCTCCCTCCTACGTATATCTCGCGAAGAGACCATGAGGATAAAATCAGAGAGATTAGAGCCCACACAGAGCCATACCGACAATCCTTCTTTCCACGAACAATATGAGACTGGAATAGAAGGGAGAACCGATAGAGGTACTCAAGGTACCCTCCGCTACACACCGTCAGGTGGCTTGCGGAGTATGGATGTAGATGTAGATGTAGATGTAGACTCTTTTCTCAACTACTGCTGCCTTTTCATGAACTTGGTGTCTTATAACTACAGTCTGGTTTTGTACAAGTTGTAGATGACCTTTCGCTCCTTGTTTTTTTATCCCTGTTACCTTCAGAATTTCAAACAGCATACTCCAGGCGAGAATGTCAAACTCTTCCTCTGAATCTACAAAAACTATAAATGTCGGCTTGTCTTGTATTTTCTCTATCTTCTAAGACAAGTAGTAGGGTCGGTATAGACTCCTATCCTACGTCCCTACCTTGGTCTGGAACCAAAACTAATGTTCCGTAAGGTCAGTTTCTGCCTCTTTTTCCAGTCATGAGTAAATAATTCGTATCATTATTTTGAGGCTATGATTTATTACATTGATTGTTCGGTTATATTCGCACCTGTCACCATTTGCCTTCTTCGGAATTGGATCTACTTCACTCTGATGGTATCAAAGTGGCTGCCGAGCTCAATGCCTCTATCCTGTGGACAGAACAACATCAGTAATGTCGTATTCCATTACTCCATGAGACATTTAGGGCAGGTTTGAAATTTATACCAGGTCATTGGTTTCAATAAGGATATGAGTAACTTAGTGCACTACTACTGCTTCCCTATGCATCGAAACACCGGCGGTGAAAATTTCTCCATCACAACATCGACTAAGGAGGAGCGCATGCTACCGAGGTACGAGTAAAACTATACTACCCTCTACTACTCCAGCTACGATGTTCACTCCTCCGTGCTACGGCCAAGAGAAAGGGCATGAATCGCAGAATATGCAAGCGTACGTTTATCAGATTTGTTCTCGAGAGGGAGCTTTGAATGGAAATAATGTGGGGAAATAAAACTGTTTAACTTCCTTATAAGGTCATCATACCCGAAATGAAATGTCTCATTCTGGTGTAATTTTCTTGTGGAATAACATTTTATTGTAGAAATAGCCTGAAAGTGATGGCATTACTCGAATGCATACACGATAAATTAAGGATATAAATCATCTGTATCATATTCCTGTACACGATTTAAGTGTTTGGATTGGGATACTTTTAATTCACAGTTTTAATGTATGCACTTGATTTGGAAGTAAGCCTCACCTTAACAGGATAGCCCCCACAGCGCCTCAAGATTCTTTCATGAGGACGTGCGTAGCAAACATGGTGGCCTAATCTACTTCAGCACCTACTTCCTATCTTTTGCTGCAATCTTTGATCTTCGTCTATGCTTACATATCTTACTCAATTTTTTATGATGGCTGTCTTTGATGTTGACCTGGCTATCCCCTAGGTTCTGCTTTCCCTTCTCGACAAATTTATTTACCTACTTTCTTCACCTTTCAGCTGAAGTAATTTTTGGCCCCATTTTGGGTTTGATCTCCGTTCTCAAAATGTTTTCCTGTTGCGTATACCGACTGGCGAACAACTGAAATAACGCCTACTGCTTGCAGTGTCAAAGGTCATCTGCGTACAATAGCTGAGTAAATCCACATATGCACTTAAAAGGCAAAGCGGTAGCCAGTCCCACATGGTGGAGTCGTTAAGTACCCTCTCGTTAGAGCCCACTGGAAACACAGGGATCACACTGATGATGCCTGAGCTGTTAGCTCCCCAAGCACGTCAAGTAGATGATGCCTATATTCTTAGGCACCAGGACTTCCATCAGTGGACATCGGGCCAGATTACCTTTACTGTGGCTGGGTAGCTCTCAGTAGGTGAGCCCTTGATGAGAGTGGGTGGCATCAAGGTGGACGTTTCACACATGAAACATATCACATTAAACCAAAACAAGGGCCTTTTTTATCTTGCTGTTTCGTCAGACAGCTCCTAACCAGGAGCGAAATTTATAATATCACCTGTGTGCTTTAATAGTTTACTTTCTTTTGTTTCTGCGTGTTTATTTAATATCTAATAGCCACAGTTCTCGCGTTTTAGTTTGCGTCGGAAAGCAAATCGATTTTGTGACACATTACAAACTCCTAATCAGGGGCGAATTATGTAGTTTCACCTGAATGCTACGGTAGTTGGGTTCTTGAATCTCTAAGTGTTAATCTGATTTATTAGACACAGACGCAAAATCTCCAATATTGGAAATCTTATATAGAAGCTCGACATTTAGCGCGGACTTCAATGCGAGACGCCTATAATACTTTTCACAACGAAACTTTGTCTCGAAACCTGGCATAAAATCCAAAGAGATTCTCTTCGTATGTGAAGTATGCTAGCTGCAAGACGCAGTCAATGCCTTCTCTGCGCGGTAGCAATTGAGATGCTATCGAAGACAGTGCTGCCAAAGCATAGTTACTAAACACAGCCTTCCGAAATTCCTTCACCAAAGGAGACGAAGTAAATATTCCAGAATTCGAATCAAGAACAGCTGCCATCATGAGTTACGCAGAAGTAAATATCCTCGGAGCAGTGAAGCAACTTAAATCACTTAATAAAGGCAAGTCTTCTGGTCCAGACTGTATACCAATTAGTTTCCTTTCAGAGTATGCTGATGCGTTAGCTCCATACTTGACAATCATATACAACCGTTCGCTCGACGGAAGATCCATACCCAAAAACTGGAAAGTTGCACAGGTCACACCAATATTAACGAAAGGTAGTAGGTGTAATCCACTTAATACAGGCCCATATCATTAACCTCGATATGCAGCAGGATTCTGGAACATATATTGTGTTCTAACATTATGAATTACCGCGAAGAATACGGTCTATTGACACACAGTCAATATGGGTAAGAAAACATTGTTCTTGTGAAACACAACTGGCTCTTTATTCACGTGAAGTGTTGAGTGCTATTGACAACGGATTTCAGATCGATTCCGTATTTCTGGATTTCCAGAAGGCTTTTCACACTGCGCCACGGAAGAAGCTTGTAGTGAAATTGCATGCTTATGGAATATCGTCTCAGTTATGTGACTGGATTTGTGACTTCCTGTCAGAGAGGTCACAGTTCGTATTAATAGACGGAAAGTCATCGAGTGAAACTGAAGTGATTTCTGGCGTTAGTGTTATAGGCCCTTTGCTGTTCCTTATCTATATAAACGATTTGGGAGACTATCTGAGCAGCCGTTTTACGTTTGTTGCAAATGACGCTATCATTTATCGACTAATAAACCCATCAGAAGATCAAAACAAATTGCAAAACGATTTAGAAATGATATCTGAATGATGTGAAAATTTGAAGTTGACCTTAAATAATGAACAGTGTGAGGTCATCCTCATGAGTGCTAAAAGGAATCCGTTAAACTTCAGTTACACGATGTATTATTCAAATATAAAGGCCGTAAATTCAACTAAATACCTAGGAATTACAATTACGAACAACTTAAACTGGAAGGAACACATAGAAAATGTTGTGGGGAAGGATAACCAAAGACAGCGTTTCATTGGCAGGACACTTAGAAAATGTAAGTGATCTAGTAAGGAGACTGCCTACACTACGCTTGTCCGTCCTCTTCTAGAATACTGCTGCCCGGTGTGGGATCCTTACCAGATAGGACTGACGGAGTACATCGAAAAAGTTCAAAGAAGGACAGCACGTTTGGTATTATCTCGAAATACGGGAGAGAGTTTCACTGAACAGATAGAGGATTTGGGCTGGACATCATTAAAAAAAAAAGCGTTTTTCGTTGCGATGAAATCTTCTCACGAAATTCCAATCACCAACTTTCTCCTCCGAATGTGAAAATATTTTGTTGACACCGAGCTACATAGGGAGGAAGGATCACCACGATAAAATAAGAGAAATCAGAATTCGTACGGAAAGATATAGGTGTTCATTCTTTCCACGCTCTATACGAGATTGGAGTGATAGAGAATTGTGATGGTGGCTCGATGAACCCTCTGCCAGGCACTTGAATGTGATTTGCAGAGTAGCCATGTAGATGTAGATGTAGAAATTTCCATGCAGACACTTGTCATCCTACTGGTGTCTCTACCCTGGCTACCCTGTGGCCCGTTGCTTACGTTTTGGTCATATACTATCGCACCGCACTGAGGTGCACATTGCAAAAACTTCCGACGATCATTTGACGAAGATAATCCTAGCCGAAAACTGTCTTTGTATGTCAATTGTACGAAACACCATCTTCCACGTTCACCACCCAGTCTTCAAGAAAGAACAGAATTTACAAGAATATAAATAAAGGAGAAAGAGAATCGAGAGAAGATTACTTTGATGACTCTGGAGGCACCAGATCCACCAAAGCAGTCGAATTCTGAATCTGTATTCACTGGTATGGTTCCATTCCCACCAGTGACAAGCAATAATCCTGGGGCATGACAGTCGTCGTAGCAGTTTCACGCCTAACCTGGACCCCCAAAATATGATCATTCAGTGGAACGTCACCAGCAGGGACTACAACATCTTATTTCTTCCTGTTCTGCAATTTACATTGCTCTATAAGAAACACACTTGACTGATGACCATTCCCTAACTCTTTGTAGTTATCGTACATTTTGTTGGAACTAAGCTGGCTGGTTCCAAGAGAGGAACTGCGGGGATGGGGAGGAGGGGGGGGGGGGGAAATCTGTACAATGGTTCTCAAAGGTGACGTCAGTGAGTGGATTCTCCTTCATACTGTGTTGGAAGCAATAGCGGTGTGGGTGCAAACGACCCCAGCGGTAATCATTTGTAACGTTTATTTACCTCCAGATAGGCCACTTACCTACATTGAATTGAACATCTTAATCCAAAAAGTATCCCTCTCCTCCACCCAATTTTTCCTAGCTATGGACTTCAATGCACACCACCCACTGTGGGGGAGTACCACTTCGTCTGGTAGGAGCCTTCTGATTCACCTGCATCTTACTGTCCATGAACCTCTGTTCTAAATTATGCTACTCCTGCCCACTTCAGGGCAACCACTGGCCCATTTTCATTTATTGGCCTATTGGCTTCGTTACATTGGTTACTACATGATGATCTTTCTGCTGTCAACTGGATCGATTACCACAATGTGTACATTGAAGAGTCAACTGACAGTTATACATCTATGTTGTTACCTTCGAGCGCCCTTTGTCAGGTTGCATCAGCGAGGTTGTACAAGACGTCTTTGATGCGATCACCGATGCCACTGGGACAGACATTCCTCTTTCTAAAGGTCCACTCTGTCACTATCTGGTACTATGGTGGACCAAAGACATTGCCATAACTGTAGTGGATCGCCGAATGGCCCTGCAACATTTCAAGCGACATCCTTCACAGGCCAACCTTCCTACTTTTAAGTGACTTCTTGCTAAGGTTTGATATCTAACCAAGCGCAGTAAGAAGGAATGCTGGGAGCGTTATTTGGCCACCCTGGGAACGTATACCTCTTCATCTGAACTATGGGCCACGTTCTGTAGTCTTCTTGGCCGCCAAAGATCCACAACTGTGCCAGATCTTTTCTTGCAGGATGGTCTTTTTACTGATATATTTTCTCTTTCTAAACACCTGGTGACCCAATCTGCGATTGCATCAACGTCCTCTTCTTATGTGGCTTCCTTCCAAATGTGTAAGTCACAAATTGAAGACATCCCCTCTAGCTCAACTCTGGCTGTGACGAATTACGTAATAAACTTTCCACTGACTGGGAATTGCTTCAGGTTCTTGCCTCATCTCACGATGTGGCCCCAGGCCCAGACTCCATTCACAGTCAGATGATCCGACGTCTGAATATCACCCAAAGGCTCTATCTCCTTTAATTTGTGGATGGGTTGCACTTCTGTCACTCTGAACGATGACAGAGATTTGTTGTTTTACCTGGTTCCTCATATTCACTGTACACTTGTGAACTGGCCGTACGGGAAAATCCTCACGTCATCGCTACGTACGAGATGCTGTGCCCCATTGCTCGTATGCCGACTATAACACCACGCTCAAACTCACTTAAATCTTGACAACATGCCATTGTAGCAAAAGTAACGGATCTAACAACTGCCCCAGACACTTCTTGTCTTACATAGGCGTTGCCGTCAGCGGCACAGTATTCTACGTGTTTACATATCTCTGTTTTTGAGAACGCATGCCTATACTCTCTTTCGCTTCTGCGCCGCGCGGAATGGCCTCGCCGTTTCAGGCGCCATGTCACGGATTGCGCGGTTCCTCCAGCCGGAGGTTCGAGTCCTCCCTCGGACATGGGTGTGTGTGTTGTTCTTAGCGTACATTAGTTTAAGCTAGTTTAAGTAGTGTGTAGGTCAAAGAACCGATGACCTCAGCAGGTAGGTCCCTTAGAAATTTACACATTTTCTTTCGCTTCAGTGTATAATCAACAGAGTTCAGTGACGCGTCACAATAGCTGCAGAGATATACACAGCAAAGAACCTTGGCAGTTTCATGACATCATAGATGCTTATCGCACAGACACTCGGAGCAAAGGGTTTAGGTGAGAAATGGTTCAAATGGCTCTGAGCACTATGGGACTTAACTTCTGAGGTCATCAGTCTCCTAGAACTTAGAACTACTTAAACCTAACTAACCTAAGGACATCACACACATCCATGCCCGAGGCAGGATTCGAACCTGCGACCGTAGCGGTCGCGCGGTTCCAGACTGAAAAGCCTAGAACGGCTCGGCTTACGTGAGAAGTTTAGGAAAAGGCTGGCTAAGATGGAAAATTGCGGTGCATAAAACGTGTTTGGTTTGCTAACCATTAGTAATAGTGCGTATGTCTGCACGGACATTCTAACATTAAATAACCACTTATATCCCATACATGAGTATTAGCCGTTTCTCATGGAACACTTCGTATACTCCGAATTTCATTGCAGAAAAGATGAAACAGGACATGTCATTCAAAGCGTATGCTGTGCAGGAGTGTTTTTCTAATTCATTATTCGCTTTAATATCTGTTGTAAATTACAGTATCTACCAAATGTACAAAGAAGTGCAACCTCTCCACATAGTTCTTAAAATGAGATCTGAGTTGGCTAATTCTATTCTACTTGCTTAGCTATCTATCTAAACTCTTCAACGCTTTTTTTGTTTTGTTTTTCGATTGTCTTCTGTTTTCAATTATCAATTTACTGATGACACTTTTCTCGACACATGTAAAACGATCAGGGTTTAACGTCACGTCAACGACGATATTATGGGCGAGACACAAACTGGGATAGAAGTAAAATAGGTTGGGAAATCGGCCAGGTCCTTTCAAAGCACCCATGCCGGCATTTGCTTTAATCGATTTAGGCAGGCCACTGAAATAGTACATCTATGTGGCCAGATTGGGCTTTGAACCGCTGTTCTTCCAGGTGTAAGTCCACTGCACACTCGAACGGCATCCACAGGTACAGATTTTTTTCGTCTGGATGGGTGCGTTTGCTGTCCTGTGATAACTTCGTTCTCATTGTCACGTTCGGTTGTCCGACGCATTTATCCGCTTATTTCGCGGTTCATAACTTTTGTTTGCGTGTTGACATCCCGCGAACGTATCAGAAAGCTCCAGGGCACATACACATCTGACGGAGATTTCTGTGTTGAAGCCCCTAATAAGCGGCTTAACCTCAAATCCATTTTCTAGTGAAATCTGCTAAACATTGAAATCTACAAATTAAGTCAGCTTCGTGATTAATCTCTGCGGACAAGCTTTTACGAACCAAACTAATTTCTCCTGTTTACTCTGCTTATTGCAGGGGATATTATATCGTTCATGTGTGGACTCTTTTAGAATAATAGTAATTGAGGTATATAGAGAACTGATTTATATTGTATTCGACAAAGGATATCCTTTTGCATGAATGTCCAAAGCTGTAAAATTTTCTATTGTAGGTGATCTGTGATGCACTATTTCGTCTACACCTCTCATAATGCACGAATGTGAGGATACTGGCCTTCACGTTATCGATTTAATGAGCTGTAATAATGAGTATTGACTAACTGGTTACAAGAGATGACGGTAAAAGGCAAGAACAATATACGAGGATTGGAACTTGAATAGTGGCAACTACTTATTCACAACCGATTCAAAAGAGTTACATGTTTGCACCTGCTACTGTCCTTCAAAGTAGTCACCAGCGATGTGTAGAACTCGTTGCAACTATAAGGAAGGCGTAGTATACCGTTAGCAGAGCCTGTTCTGTTGATGGTGCGAATCGAGCGGTCTATTGCTTGAACAATCTCTGGTTCAAATGGTTCAAATGGCTCTGAGCACTATGGGACTCAACTGCTGAGGTATTTAGTCCCCTAGAACTTAGAACTAGTTAAACCTAACTAACCTAAGGTCATCACAAACATCCATGCCCGAGGCAGGATTCGAACCTGCGACCGTAGCGGTCTTGCGGTTCCAGACTGCAGCGCCTTTAACCGCACGGCCACTTCGGCCGGCGAAGAATCTCTGGAACAGTTCTGAAGCGAATGCAACGAAGTGGTTCCTTCATCTTCAGAATCAAATCAAAGTCACAAGGACTTAAGTCCGGGGAATATGGTGGATGGTACAGTACTTCCCAGTCCCATCGACCGAACAGAGTGGCCACAGCCTGCGCTGAATGCGCCCGCGCATTGTCGTGCAAAACGATGGGTGGGTTGCGCAGAAAGTGTCGCCGATTCTCTCGCAAAGCTAGTCGCAAGTGATGTTCCAAAAACGAACAGTAATACTGTGCATTGACGGTCTGCCGTGGAGGAATGTAATGCGTTAGGATAATACTATCACAGTCGTACACGAGAATCACCATAACTTTCACCATACTGGGGCTCTGACACACTTTCGACTTTCGCGGCGAACCACGATGACGTCATTCGTTGGACTGACGTTTCAGCTTTGGCTGGTACGATGTGGCTCATGTCTCATCGAGCGTTACGATACGGCGTAAGAAAGCCTCTCCTTCGCGCTCATAGCGCTCCAAGTGCGTCTGAGCAGCGTCGTAACGCATTCATTCCTGCATTTCCATCAAGTCGTGCGGAGCCCATCGTGATGCAATTTTTCGCATACCCATGCGTTCCTTCAGAGTGCGAAGCACAGTCTTACACGCTAATCCGGTTTCGTGGGCGAGTTCGCGAATCGTATGCCGTCGACCACTGTCCACTAACGCGGCAACAGCATGCACTTCTTCTTCAGAGACGCTAGGACGACCTGCCCGATGCATATCTGTCACAGTTTGCCGACCTTCGTTGAATGCTTTTACCCAACATGCCACTGTTCTGTAGGGCAATGACGATTCCCCGCACGCTACTTGAAGACCTTGATGACACTGTCGTGCTGTACGACTTCTGGCACATTCAATCTTGATCCTACTCCGTTTCTCCTGTTTCGAAAACATAGTGACACCGTTACGTTAGACCACTCGCTCACAAGTGACTGTGTTTCCCTCGATTGTGCGCACGCCGGTGACGCGAGACGGGTGAGTCCATTCGCTCGGAGGTAAGGTAAGTATGTCAACAACGTGTGCTATCAGCGACAATAGTAGATTCCATAGCATGGTGTCTCCACAGCAGTGTTGCCACTATTTAAGTTCCATCTACGTATTTGAGTTGTATCGACCACAAAAGGCTTGTTTACAAATGACACGCCAGAAACGACGTACCTCCGTTTCTGCACAGACAAGCATACATGGTGTGTAGCAATTTCTATTACGGGATGCTAGAGGATGTATAGGGGACTTCGTGGATACAATTTTGATAATGAACCCATGCCTGGAAACGGGGCGTTTGGATGGAAAATGAGTTTGAATATGGGATCACACTCAAATCTACAAGTTCACGTCACGCGCACGGTGGGGACAGTGGGCTGTGACCTGTGTGCTCTACAGGAGCACATGACATGTGCAATGTTTCGTGTAACTACCCGTCGGCTGATTCTCTTGGACGTGACGAAGGACGTCCTCTTCAAAGTCGAGAGTGCTGCGCGTCCGTAGAGCACCACAGTCAGCTCTCCCGGTTGCAAACGTGCCATTTTCTAGTGACTGTTTTTGTAGCCGAACGAAAACCATGTGTGATGTCATCATTACAAATGCGACCGATGACGTCACCTTCTTCTTAATTTGTCTGCAAACAGTGGAGAGGGGGATCAAAAAGTGATTCAGTCTTCAAACTTATTTTATATGCAATCTTTACATTTCCGACTATGGCTTCCTTATCAAAACTTTATCTAATGAGTCTCCTCTACAATCCCTAGAAGCCTGTGATACGAACTGTGGAACGCCGTACATAAAATGAAAAAATAAAATTTACTTTTTTATTGGTCTGACTTTCAAAATTTGTTGATTCAACTAAGTGGTTGCAATATACAGGGTGTAACAAAAATGTACGGCACAAATTGCAGGACACATTCCTCTCACGTAGACGAAGCAGTTATGTTGTATGAATGTGGACAGGAAATGCTTTGTTTCCATGTTACAACTCATTTTCTCCAACTCATTAATCATAGGAAACACACAAGAACGGAACGTTAGAATAATGGGAAACATCCGCTCTTGGTGACGTCTGGTTACGTGCGCTACCAGTGTTCTATTTGGCAAGTCCCTGTTGCCATACTGCGAACGTCATTGTTTGTTTACAGGTAACATCACCTGTCCCAGCGATCAGTACGACTGCAAGCATACGGATTACTACGTAGAGGTAATCAGAGACTTGGCTCGTTCAATGGTAGTGTACACAAATGGAGAGATGGCAGATGCCCATTGATGTGTGGACTAGCTGACGGCAATTGCGCTCGCGCTCGACGTCTGTACGGGGAGAGGTTTTCAGGACGAGTGTCGAGTTAGGTAACATGTGGCATTTAAGCCTGATACACGCGACTGGTGGAGGCCTAGAAGGATGAGGACACCCAAATGGAGGCGGCAATTCTTCATGCAGTTGATGACCCTAGTGTCAGTAAAAGATCTGTAGCTGCAACACTAAATGTTGACCACATGACTGTCTGGCGAGTGTTGCACGAGGACCAGCAGTATCCATACCCACTACAGCTTGTGCAGGCACTATCAGCAGCTGATTTTCCTGCAAGGGTACTCTTCAACGAATGGTTTATTCAACAAAATGTCAACTCTAATTTTAGTGCAATGGTGTTTTCTACAGATGAGGCGTCGTTTCAGTGAGATCAAATTGTAAATTTTCACAATCTTCGGGTATGGGCAGACGTTAATCCTCACGCAACAGTTGAAGGAAGTCATCAACAAAGATTTTATGTCAATGTTTGGGTCAGCATTGTTGGCGACTCTTTGGTAGGGTCTCACTTTCTTCCACCCAGATTCAACGGACAAAGTTATTACAATTTCGTAGAGAATGTTTTACCTGATCTGTTAGCAGATGGCCGGCCGCTGGTGGCCGAGCGGTTATAGGCACTTCAGTCTGGAACCGCGCGACCACTACGGTCGCAGATTCGAATCCTGCTTCGTGCATGGATGTGTGTGATGTCCTTAGGTTGGTTAGGTTTAAGTAGTTCTAAGTTCTAGGGGACTGATGACCTCAGATGTTAAGTCCCATAGTGCTCAGAGCCATTTGAACCATTTTTGTTAGCAGATGTGCTTTAGCTTGGCGACAAAATATGTCCTTAACGCACGGTGGAGTGCCTCCTCGCTTTAGAGTTAATGCCGGCAGCTTCTAAATAACAGATTCAGCGAAAGATGGATAAGTAGTGATGCACCAATTGCCTGTCCTCCACGCTCTCCGGACGTAAACCCACCAGACTTTTAATTGTGGGGGCACTTGAAATCTCTTCTGTATAGAACCCCAGTGCAAGACTTTAAGAGTCTCCGTGCCCGTATTATGGAAGGCTGCAAAAGCATATGCATTACTCCAGCGATTCATCAGTGCAATCGAAAATCACTGTCACGGGGAGTTGATACATGTGTCAACGCTCACGGGGGACGTATTGAACATCTCCTGTAGGGACGAGTTGCGTGTAGTATGTTGGTGCGTTCTGTTCTTGTGTGTTTCCCATTATTAATGAGTCGGAGAAAATGAGTTACAACATGGAAACAAAGCGTTTCCAGACCCATGTTCAAATATGTGTGAATTCCTAAGGGACCAAACTGCGTAGGTCATCGGTCCCTAGACTTACACACTACTTAAACTAATTTAATTCACTTATGATAAGAACAACACACACACCCATGCCTGAGGGAGGACTCGAACCTCTGACGGGAAGAGACCTATGTTCTAATATATATATAATTTTGGAAATATGTTTTCCTAAATGTGTACTTCTCGGACGTAAATGTTATCTTGGTCCCGAAAAATCTTACAAAATCTTACAATTGAAGCTAAACAAGAGCGTCTACCAGGAAATTAATAAATTATACGCTATTTCTAGGCTGTTTCTGGGGAATGCGTCACGCCGTCTCGACATTGTGATAATTAGAGACGAACATTAACTCAGTTGCATTGCCATATACAGAACCGTTCGCGGAGTTACTTCGAGGACTTTACAATTGCACATCTGACGTAAATCGAGAAACTGTAGAAAACCGAGATCAGGAGTCCCCGATTGGAAGTAGTTTTACCTTCACTATTGTACCTAATTGTGAGGCTCTGACAAATTATTTTGTGTCGTTAAATAATATTTCCACTCTATCATTAGTTTATACTGGGTGAGTCAGAACATAAAACAAACAGTAAACATAAACGTTAAATGTTGAATATAAAATGGTTATCAAATTTTGATTCCTAATAAATATTTAGAAAATATGATCCAGAAATTGTTAAAAAAGCCAAACGATTAAATCAGTAAAATAACACATAAAAGAAGAGTTTAAGAAATGGATGAAAGCACCAAGAACATAATATGAAAAATTTGAAATAAAAGATCAATCAGTTATTGATACAATAGATGAAGTTAACCAAGGAATTGAAGGATTAGGCGAAGAGTTTTAAAAGTAACTGAAGAGAATAGAGAATTTCGAAAACCAATGGTTCCTTATAATCAACAATACTTAGAAGAATTTAATAATATCCCAAGAATTACCCATTATGAAAGGGATAAAAGGGGTTATACATTACATGAACCAGAAATAATTAATTTATTAAAGTAAATGAAAAAGAAAGGAAAATAAAAACGATACTAAAAAAATATAAGCGTAAGAATGTTAGAAGTTGTCATAATGAAGACAATGTTTTTAGATTTATGACTGATGCACAGTTTAAATATGTCGTAAAATTAAAAGTAGAATTCAATGGAGATAAATTAAAAATTAGTGAAAAAGAATAGAAGGAACAGAGGATTAATGAAACTTGCAACTGGAACACAAGTAACTATGGGGGATTTATTAACAGAATTTAACTCTTTTGAAATTAAAAGTAATGCTAGGATTTTATTGGACTCAATATATTGAAAGCAAATCAAATAAAATACAATGAAGTAGAGGAAATAATTATAATAATTCGATGAAAACAATGCTTAAGCAATATTTTCCTAGTTTTTCAGAAATAAATCTTGATGATTTGTTTGAAACTGTTGGTCAAGACTTAGTAAAAGAAATATTCAAAAAAACCAAGTGAATATTTTGGATGAATGATGTTAAACATTTGATTGATAGATAAACAGTAATTCAGGGTGGACAATTAACAGGAAATAATAATTATGGTAATGAGGAAGTTGGAATAACTGTACATGCTTCGAGGGGGAATAGTATTACTGACTCTGAACATAAAACTTCATATGGACGTACGGCCTATTCCGAATCGTTTCCGAGGCAGAACACATTTAATACCACTTTTGTAGTTTTTTCTCGAATAGCTCGGAAACTACACCCTCCAGCGAAAACGTCTCGCAGTACAAAATCAAACTACATTAAATTTCCCCCAGATCAGAGCGCGAGAATACTTAAAATCTCACGCGACATGCACGTGCTATAGCTTAGGAAGTGTTTGTAGGCCAATTAGAGGTAATATAATTTTCTCCGGTTTCTAGCCGCGTCCTTCATAGCTTTCGACCGAATTCTCCTCGACCATTGTCTAGCGGTATATGCCTGCCATGTAGTTGTGACCTCACCGTTTTATAACCGCGCTGCTGGGTATGACGTCACTCGTGCTTTCATCCGCGGTAATGTCTTTTCTTCTCCTGTGTCCGTCAGCCCCGCTTCAAAATCCCAGGCTATGTTGAGCTACAGACCGCCGTCCTTATTAACGGTGTTTTAGGATATGTTTACTTCTATAGTTCCTTTTGTATCGTTATTCCAAAATCCCTTCGTCTTCATAATGGCAGACGTTTCATCATATAGATTTCGGTGTTGGTTTTCTAACGCGTGTTCTGCTACGGCTGATTTTTCAGGATAATGTAGGCGTAAGCACCTCTCGTGCTCCTTCCAGCGTTGCTCCACAGTGTTCGTTGTTTGGCCAACATAGTAGCAGCCACACTGATATGGTATCTTGTACACTCAAGGCTTCCTTAGCCTTAGATCGTCCCTCACATGTGTCAAGAGCTGTCATGTTTTTGCTGGCGGCATGAACAATCATCAAAAGTTGTGTCTCTTCAGGAGGCGGCTATTCATTCCGGGCACTTTGCCACAGAAACGCAAAAACACAAGTTTCTTGCTCCCTTTATCGGTGGTGTTTTTCCCGTACATCTCACAAGAAATAGTCTGCTGTACTTAGGGGTGACTGCAGCCATTTTCTTGGACGACTTTTCGGAGGTGGCTTAGTTTTATACACTGGGAAAACAGCTGGCCAGCCTCCTTACACCGCATGCGGCCCCTGTGTGCATCGTTTCAAGAACACCAATGATTTTACCAATCGAAATAAACTTCTGCGTTTTGAGCAAAGTGATGTGATGGTCGGCTTTCATGTTGCCTCCCTACTTACGCGTGTTCTCGATAAGGACTGTACAGATATCTCCTCCCAGTAATTGGATGGTATACTTGTGGGGTTCCTTAAGTCGGCGTTGAAATAGTCGTATTTCCTGTATGGCGGCAAACATTTCAGTCAGTTGGATGGGGTGGTCGTGGGAAGTCCGTTAGCACCATCCATAGCCTTCATGTTTAGAAAATTGAAGACTTCGCTTTTGACGCGGCTCCAGCTGAGCCTAGTTGCTTTTATCATCGTGTCGGAGACACTTTCATCATCTTGTACCATAGCCGGCCGGTGTGACCGAGCGGTTCTAGGCGCTTCAGTCTAGAGCGGCGCGACCGCTACAGTCGCAGGTTCGAATGCTGCCTCGGTCATGGATGTGTGTGATGTCCTTAGGTTAATTAGGTTTAAGTAGTTCTAAGTTCTAGGGAACTGATGACCTCAGATGTTAAGTCCCATAGTACTCAGAGCGATTTGAACCATCTTGCACCAGAAACGCGGAAAATTGGGAGAAATTTCGGAACGCCTGAACCGCAGCTTTTGAAATAACATAAGATTTGTTTTCTAATTTCTGATAATTTTGTGAATACTTCAGAACAACCATTACTATAATTGTTAAATTCAGTTAATAGAGTTTCAATATTACCATTTAAAGACATTTTTTATTTGTATAGAAAAAATTAAGGGATGAAAAATAATCAACTCAGTTATAATAGCAAAAATTATGTAAATAAATGACAGATTGGGAACTATAGACAAGAACTCCAGAAAAGAAATTAAAAGGTGATCATGGTAAACTTTTACCAAATTTTATATGATATGCAATTATAGGACGAAAAATCAACATTAATGATTGGTAAATACCACAATGGTTAAATTGGAAAAAAATAATGATTGGTGTGTTTATTCAAAAAGTTTATTTCAACCAAAATGTAAAGAATCTATAAATATGTGTAAAAATGATTGAAGATAAAATTAATGAAAAAACTGTAAGCTTTATTGAAAATAATGAAGAAATTATTCCATTAGATGAATGTGAAGATAATTTAGTTGTAGTTTTTGATGGTTACATTCTTGGAAATCGAGGTATCTTTACAGAATGTGATACTAGAGGAAGATATAAACGAATTACTTTCATTTGATCAAACACATCCAAAAATTCCAAAACAGTTAATCAGAGATAATTTTAAGTTATTTAATACTTTTAGACAAGATTATACAAATGTAAATTATATTTATCATTAATTTGTTAGTGGAGATTTAATGTTTGCTGATTCTTAGGGAATATGTAGTAAACCTTAAACCTATATAACCTAAGGACATTACACATATGTATGCCCAAGGCAGGATTCGAACCTGTGACCAAAGCAGCAGGGTGCATCTGGATTGGAGCACCTAGAACCTCTTGGCCACAGTGGCCAGCAAATATATATGGTTTTATTATGATAGATACTACAAGAAAACTTAGTGCAGGTAAAATAGAAAAAAGATTAAGAAGTTTCTAGGCATAGAACATATACATTGATTGTAAGCACTAAACATAAATGTCAACCGTCACTGTTAAACATTTATGTTGAATGCACACACTAAATATAAAACATAAACATAAAACAAACAGTAAACATAAACGTTAAATGTTGAATATAAAATGGTTATCAAATTTTGATTCCTAATAAATATTTAGAAAATATGATCCAGAAATTGTTAAAAAAGCCAAACGATTAAATCAGTAAAATAACACATAAAAGAAGAGTTTAAGAAATGGATGAAAGCACCAAGAACATAATATGAAAAATTTGAAATAAAAGATCAATCAGTTATTGATACAATAGATGAAGTTAACCAAGGAATTGAAGGATTAGGCGAAGAGTTTTAAAAGTAACTGAAGAGAATAGAGAATTTCGAAAACCAATGGTTCCTTATAATCAACAATACTTAGAAGAATTTAATAATATCCCAAGAATTACCCATTATGAAAGGGATAAAAGGGGTTATACATTACATGAACCAGAAATAATTAATTTATTAAAGTAAATGAAAAAGAAAGGAAAATAAAAACGATACTAAAAAAATATAAGCGTAAGAATGTTAGAAGTTGTCATAATGAAGACAATGTTTTTAGATTTATGACTGATGCACAGTTTAAATATGTCGTAAAATTAAAAGTAGAATTCAATGGAGATAAATTAAAAATTAGTGAAAAAGAATAGAAGGAACAGAGGATTAATGAAACTTGCAACTGGAACACAAGTAACTATGGGGGATTTATTAACAGAATTTAACTCTTTTGAAATTAAAAGTAATGCTAGGATTTTATTGGACTCAATATATTGAAAGCAAATCAAATAAAATACAATGAAGTAGAGGAAATAATTATAATAATTCGATGAAAACAATGCTTAAGCAATATTTTCCTAGTTTTTCAGAAATAAATCTTGATGATTTGTTTGAAACTGTTGGTCAAGACTTAGTAAAAGAAATATTCAAAAAAACCAAGTGAATATTTTGGATGAATGATGTTAAACATTTGATTGATAGATAAACAGTAATTCAGGGTGGACAATTAACAGGAAATAATAATTATGGTAATGAGGAAGTTGGAATAACTAATAAATTTAGTGATTTTATTATTAATGATCTAAAAGCAATTCCATATTTGATTAGATCTTTCAATAATTTACGACATATATTATGGAAAAGTGAAAACATGTTAAAAGATTAATAAATTACCGATTGAGATGCATCTCCCCAGCTATCGATTTTGTGTCCTGGCAAACAAATTAGAAGAAAAATGAGCTAGAGGAGATCAACAAATCAATCCATTAGGTAAATTATGTAAAGAACATGTTACTTCTTATGGAGATACTAAAGAATTAGAAAAAAGACATGTAACCAATAAAAAACTACAATTAACTGGGAAAGAAAGAATGAATGCAAGTGATGCATCAGTAGGAGAAAAAATTGCTGTAGCTACAGCTACAGGAATTATGTATGGAAAGCAAAAATTAGGAGTGGATTTAAATGTTGTGCCTGCTATAGGACACTTAAGCCTGTGGCTTGATAAATATATATGGGGTTATAAAAATTGTTTTTTATTTTTTAATCTATGTAAATGAGCAATTTTTCAATCGAGTATACTTTGCCACCAACTGGCAAAACTAAACGAAACTAAATCAAACTTTAACTCCATAAAGAACAAATAAATATTAATGTTCAAAAAGGAAAGATGGAGAAAGAAAACAGGTGGAAATTTACTTAATTCACAAATTATTCCTGTTGTGGAAAAGATGGTTGAATATTTAACTAACAGAATAGAAACTAAACACAAAGGATTATTTTTACCATAGTTATTAGCTATATATCGTTTCAGCAACGATTGGTTGACCCACTGTTAGAACTGCAGCAATTTCAGATGCAAAAAGGTAATATGGAACTAGAAGAATGAAGAAGGTATAATTTGGAAAAGTAAAAGAAAGTAAAAGTGGTAAAAGAAACAGCAATGAAATAATTACAAAATTTACGAACCCTTCATATAATTTTGACACAGAAGAATTAGTTAAACAATTAAAAATTAATCATTTTCCTAGTGTTTTTGTGATTATTGAATTATCAATTGAACAAAATAGTTAATTTAGATTCTTGTAATCATATTGGAGCTCACTGGATTTGTTACGACAAAAATAAAGATATAAAATTTGTTTTTGACTCATATGTATAAAATATTTAGAACCTAAACAACAATATGTGAATGTGTTAAGTATGGTTTAAACCTATTATTCCAAGAAAGATATTGAGAAACTTTGTCAGATTATATCTCAAAAAAAGATTTAACTCCATACCTGAGGGATTTAAATCATCTTAAAGACAAATTATATCATTATCAAATTACTGAATTTACTTTTATGACTTGTGGTGAACAAAAAATGCACAATTTCAATGAAAATGTATATTCTTAAGACAAGAATTTTAACATTTAATGATTTTGATAATTTAATGAGTGTTGTTGACAAACTTTATAAAATAACAACAAAAATTTTGAAATGAGAATAGTCGCAAATCAAATTTTGTACCTGTAAGATTAATAGATTCTGTTAAAAATTGTTCCAGTTGATATAAAGATAATTCCAGTTTGAGAAATGATTTTTATATTTTTTGCCTTATATAAATTAAGAATGGTAGTCACATTTACTGCTTAAATTGCATTAAGTTTACTGAAATAATTCATCCTTATATATTAAGAACTAAAAATGAAAAATGAACAATATAAATGTTTTTTAATTTGTAAAACTAAAAGGAATAAATTCGTTAAATAAATTTTTTAGGTAAAGGTCCAAATATTCTTGAACAAATTATTAATGAATTATACAAACTAGTTATAAAAACTTTGAATGAGGAAATGTAATTTGATCTACAATAAATGATTTATAGCAACTGATTTAGTTGATGAGGATTCTGGAAAATTATAACGAATTTTAAATGTAGAGAATTTAAATATATAATAATTGTTATAAATATATTTCCCAAAAATCCTTGGGCAATTTCAGGCTATGTTAAAAAAGTTAAAGCAAAGTGGTTCTTTTGGATTAATATTTCATTCACAGAAACCACAAAATTTGCAAACAAATAAAGGTAAACAAATTTAGAATATTGACTTTCAAGACTTAATGGAAAAAAACTTAGTTTTAATCATTATTCAACTCTCAGTGAAATTATAACAAAAGAAGTTCCGCTGAGACCGATCATTAGCGCTCCTGGCTCACCAACGTATAAACTGGCAAAACACTTGCCCTCTCTGCTCCAGCCACACGTGGGGAAGACCAACACATACATTAAGGACTCAGGACATTTCATTGAGAAGCTGAAGAAACTGAAACTTGCACCAAACGACATCCTGGTCAGTTTTGATGTTGTTTCGTTACGAAAGTGCCACTCAGTGACGCTCTGGAGCACATCAGTTCCATTTACCCGTAAGACATCAAAAAGCTCTTCCATGCATCTCACCACAAGCTATTTCACGTGGAATGGCAATTTCTACAAACAGCTGGAAGGCGTCGCCATGAGTAGTCCTCTCAGCCTTATGGTGGCCAATTTCTTGATGGAACAATTCAAAGCACAGGCACTGGACTCGGCGACTTGCAAACCTAAGGTGTGGTACAGGTACGTCGATGATACTTTCGTGGTGTGGATCCATGGTGAAGAACAGCTCGGTGACTTCCTAAGACACTTGAACAGCCTCCATGCCAACATAACATTTACCATGGAAGTAGAAAAGGACTAGAAACTGCCATGTCTAGATGTGTTGGTCACAAGGGACGGCGAAAACCTGGGACACAAGGTGTATCGAAAACCGACACATGCGGACCGATACCTGCACAAACTGTCAAACCACCACCCGAACCAGAAAAGAGGCATGATCAGTACACTCGTAACGAGAGCAGGACGAATATGTGAGCTGCAACACCTCAAACGAGAAATGCAACACCTGGAAACTGTTCTGAGGAGCAATGGGTACTCCACAAATGATATTAGAAGTGTAACCGAGCCAAACACTCGGCGAAATAAGGAACCAGAAAAAGAAATGTCAGGTACGGCCTTTCTGCCATACAATCCCAGAGTGACGGACAGAATCGGCCGTATATTGCGCAAACATGGCGTAAAGACGATTTTCAAACCAACAAGGTAGAACAAAGAGTGTCTTAGATCGGCGAAGGAGAAAAGACACCAACTTGCAATGTCGGCAATATACCGTATACCTTGCACGTGCGGAAAAGTTTATGTCGGAATGACTGGACGATCCATTAACAACAGGATCAAAGAGCATAAGCGACATTGCAGGTTGGGGCAGGTGGAGAAATCGGCCGTGGCAGAACACGCACTGAATGAGACCGACTACGTAATAAAATTCGCCGACACGGAAGTTCTGGCTGTAGAGAAGCACTATCACACGCGCTTGTTTAGAGAAGCTGTAGAAATACAAAAACACGTGAACAGTTTCAACAAGAAAGAGGAAAGCCTTAAGGTAAACGGATCCTGGCTTCCCGTACTGCAGCGAACAACCGTCGCAGATAGCAAGAGGAGAACCGCACCGGAAATGACCGCAGAGAAGCCCTCGGGCGTTGGCGCACCAGGTACATATAGTCTGCGGCCGCGAGCTTGGCTCCAGTACACCACCGGCAATGGAGGGTAAAGCTTTGACAATGCCAGCCACTTGTGCTGGCGAAACATCAGGAAAATCATTAGATGAACGTCGGCCAAAGAACCCGAGACAGAAACCAACAGGCCGTTTGTCAACAAGTGGCCACGAAAGCCTTAACAATTTTGAATCTAATAGAACATTGGAAGAAAAATAGCGGAAAAAATTTTCTCTTCAAGAAAATTATGAAAGGTTTGACTTAGGTATCTAACTAGGTGATGAATATAACAACAGAAAACATTCAATGATAAAAAAGATGCTAATGGGCATGTACAAAGAAAATGAAAAGCTCTTACTGAAAACTGTTTATGTAAGAAATTCGTTAGTTTTTTAAATCTATACAAAAAGTAGGAGATAAAGTTAGAAATGTGATCTTTTTGAATTAAGGATATACCTCAAATTGATCACCAGAAAATTTTCATATTGAAGATGTTATTATTCAAATCTAATCACATACGAAGTCCAAGATTTAAATTGATGACAAGCAAAAATAATATTTTATGGACAAGAGGTATTGAAAACGAATTTTCCGGTTGTTTACTTTGTTGAAAAATTTTAAATAAGAAAGGCAATGAAGTTATGTTAAATGGATGGGTTTTGATAATTCAGCAATAGTTGGGTAAATAAAAGTAATGTAATGTTTTAAAAAGTAAAAAAAAATTATAAGTTAATGACGTTTGTTATTCAAAATGGAAACATCTCTGGTATTGAATACATATTCATTATTCTTATTGCTTTATTAAAGAAGATAAATTTTGTATTGATGTACAAATTAAGGTAAGACAAGTGATTTAATATCATAATCATTAAATAAATTTAATTATGAGTAAATTGAATTTGATGTTTTTTATAAATTTTGTGCATTAGATAGATATAGAAATACTAATGAATGTTATTTAAGATTTGAATATGAGAAAGTACCTGGAAATCTATTTTATATATTCTAAGAAGCGTTTCACAGTTTACATATATCTTCACGCAGTTTTTCTGGTGAACATTCATCCAAAGTAGTGAAATGATTTCTGGAACCAACATTTCGTAAGGTTTCTTTCATTATTTGATATAAATTATGGAATTTCATACATGATAAATTTCTAAAATTTCTTCACGTACTACAATTTTATTTCAGATTGTATGAATTAGATTTAGTACATTATTAAATTGTGTTTGAATAACATAATAATTATAATTAAAATTGTGTAATCGTAAAATAACAAAAGTTGGGCTTAAATTTTGATCATTAATTGAGGAACTACATTTGGCGGCAATATATTTAATTTTCAGTTACATATTCTCCATGTCTTCGAATTGATGACAGTGAGAAAACCATTTTCTTAATTGTTTTGCATCTTCTTTTTAGACTTCAATATAAAAAGTAAAGACAACTTACATTGATAAAAATACTTGATTTTTCATTTCCCTTCATTATCCCCAAACTGGAGTTTTTTAACTTCTCTAATGTTATAGTATCTCTATAATCAAAATGCTGGAATGCTTTATCTATTCTTTATATTCTAAAGGTTTGCTGCAAGCCAAAGATTATTATTTTCATCAACAATTATCGAAACATTTTTCCTATTATGAATAAGTTTACTATTTTGTAGATCGATAAACGACTGCATTGATATAAAAAAATTTATATATTATTTATTTTTTAAGTTCAGTAATTTTTTTCCTAATGAATCGAAAACAAAAATAAAGTGATCAGTCCATTGTGCAATCAAGAAAAAGTCATTAATAAAGAAATGAAAAAGCGTTCAATAATTAGCTTTCAGAACCAGATTGTAAAGATTGAAAATAATGAAACAAAAATAACTACTTCATAATATGCATATTAAAACATTTATTTGGAAAAATGCAAGCTGGAAATTACAAATTCTGCTAAACATATTCATAACTTTGATCACTCATACGTTGAGAACTTAGCTTTATAATATCAAAAAACTAACAAAAGAGACTTTTTAAAGATTGATTGTTTTTGTGGAAAGCTTGTTCATAGATTGTATTCAGTAGGACACCATAAATTGCAATATCAACAAATTTATTAAGAAGTTAATTTTTGTGGGTAATTTGTTTATAAATGTTATTAACCAGGATATCAAAGAAGGCAATATCATTAGAGAATATTCAAAAGTTAATTAGTATTTACTTTTATTTTTTTTTTATTTTTCTTTATAACTGTGTAATCTTGATAATCATTTTCATAATGTTTCATTTTACTTGGATTTAAATTATAATGACAATGTGGTAATATATTAATTGAATTTTGTAATACAATACATTTATCATTATGGGAAGATAAAAGAATTGCCTTATATTCATTTGTATGGACTCATGTTTAGGTGATGTAATCAAATTCATTTTTCTGTATTGTTTTATTTTGTCAGTTAAACATTTTTCTATGATAACCAAAAGTAATTTCGTTCTTCACAACTGTTTTCTTAACGCCTTTAGATTCTTTATTTTTTTATCACCAACTTTATAAGCATACATTTTTTTATCATAAACTAACATGTTTCTACAGTTTTCATGTTTAATTTTTCCTAAGACTTTCTTATTTCTTTGTGGAAGTTGATTAATATCATCTATTGGATTATCACTTATATCGAATTTGCTTAACATTGTTTTCATATCTTTATAAAAATCTTTATATCTTATATCATAAATGAAAGAATCAGTAACACACATCAACATGTTTACCATATTTGGGTTTCATAACATTGTAGTGCAAATGATACATTTTTTTTCGAAATATCTAGAATACTTATTCCATTATAAATTGGTTCATTAAACATTACTTTAATTTTATTCATTTGATTCTTCCTCCAATATTTGAAAATTTGAATTATGTCATAATTTGATTTGAAATATATTTTGTTTATTCCCTTGAATTTGTTATTATTTTAATGTTATGTCTTATTCTAAAATTTCGCTTCTTTTCCATACACTGAATTACTCACTATCGAGTCCAAACCTGTTTCGAAATTGTTAGTTGTCTTTTTTAGCCTTTCTCTATTAAAATCAATATATTTCTTCAATCAATCTGATTATTCAAATGATAAGATTCTAAAAATTTTCCTTAATTTTTATCGACATTTTAAATGTTGTTTAAGATTTATATAATGTGAAACATATGTTTTTATTATTTAACATTATTAATAATTCATTTCCTCCTTTGGGAACTAAAGGTAAATCTTTATGCAAATCTTAAAATTTTCTATGACATCATAAATCAGCTTCTAAAATAAAACGATGTTGAAAATCATTTGATATTTTAGCATTTTTTCAGCATTAAAACATTTTGGTTCAAACTGAAAAGTTTGAATGGAAAAATTGTGACATTGCCAAAGGATATAAATTATCTGCATCTAAAGGATGCCTTATGATCTGATTTTCTTTTTGCCTCAAAGTTCTTCATATATCAATTATTTAATTTAGCATGTCTCTTAGAATTTGAGAATTTCCACCTCGAATTCCTTTATCAACAAATAAAATCATATCATAATTATGTATTTATTCTAATTCTATTTTTATCATTTATGACATGGACTCCCAAGATAATCCTAGGACTGTAAAATACCAAGATGAATCATGCTTATAAGATTTAATACCTGTATCGCTAATATTCTCCAAAATATCTGCTACAATTATAATATCTGGTATATTGCATAATTTCGTAAATTTTTAGTATTGAATCCTTGCAAACTGTTTTTGCTCTTTTATAATCATCAGAAATACTATCTTAATTAAGTTTTTCATAAAAATATTCTTTTTTAGGTAACTTCATTTCTTGGAATTCTTCTTAGGAATCCAGATATTTTAACGATAAACTCATTTCATAATTATTAAATCTAATTGTTCACCTTCTAAGTTCCTTGCGGTTTCTCTTTATTGTTCTTTTGTAAGATTAGAAAATAATTAACAATACTTGATCCCATAAATGTAAATGTATGTAAAAAACCTAAGGATAATCCGTTTTCAACATGTTTATTAAAAGAAAAATATTTTTGTTCTTCACTTAGAATTGCATCAGTGTCTAAACCATCAATTGTTATATCATTAATAATCAAATGAACCTTATAATTTGTTGAAATGCATATATAATACTGCAATGAAAGTAGGATTTTTATAATAAAGAGCACTATCTTCATATTCAACTGCATGACATGTTCTTACTCAATGACAATAATCTCTTACTTTCTTTTCACTGAACGTAAATTTTTGTCCCAAATATGGAAATCTTCTAAATTCCTATAATTGATTTCATCTTCTATAGTCCTTTTTATTTGAACATTTTTTTCATATTTTCTAGCAATTTCTCTTGAGTCATCTTTTAATATTTCTAATATTGCTGCATCTTTACCTTTATATGCAACCAGATATTTGTAATTTCCATTACAATATTTGACTTATTACCTGAATGAAATTAGTAAATGTTTTTGAAATTTGTTAATATAAGGTTTTTTGGGATTTGAGTTACAGGTTTGAATATAGCTTAATAATACTCATAATCACCATTACAAAACGAACTTGTAATGAATTATCGTAATTTGTAAATTCAATTTTTACCTTTAATAGGAGTATGTAGTTTCAGTTCTTAATGTTCTTTACAATTGTTAACTCGAATGTCAAATTTTTGTTTTAAATACAAATATTTTAAACATCTATGACAATGATAATTCTTCTCAAGTTGATTGATTGTTTGTGAACTAACTAATCTAGTAAGATTTTTTATTTGATAATTATAAAATTATTGTAATGTTGGATTAAAGGCAGATGAATATGTTTTTCTTGTATATTTTGTGTTGTGCAGAGGAGATACAATAATTGTTTCGTCTTCTTAATTATTTTCATATAAATAAACATTAATTCAAATATTACATTTCTTTTGAAATATTGGAATACCTGTTAACTGAACAGGTAAAGTAATTTTCTCTTTTTCAAATAATACATCCTATTGTAATCCCATATTTTAATAATTATTGACCCTTTCTACATTATCATTTGCTGGATCAGATATTCTAGTAGTTTCTGTTGATTCTTCTTTCAATATTTCAACAATTTTTTTTGCTGCAGCTGTAAGCTGATTTTATTGAATAAGAAAAGTATTTTTGTTCTGGGTATTTTGCATTAGCTACAGTTTTTTAATTTTTTTGTTGAGTCCACATGTGAAGAATCAAAACTGGTATTGTATTTATTAGCATTTACTTTTAAGCTATTGCCAGCCACAGAGGCCAAGTGGTTATAGGCACTACAGTCTGGAACCGCATGGCCGCAATGGTCGCAGGCTCGAATCCTGCCTTGGGCATGGATTTGTGTCATGTCCTTAGGTGAGTTAGGTTTAATTAGTTCTAAGTTCTAGGGGACTGATGACCTCGGATGTTAAGTCCTATAGTGCTGAGAGTAATTTTTTCTATACTATCAGTACAAAATAAATATCAGATGTTCTTAATTAAACTTGAATCGTTGTTTTAAATTTAATTCTTGTTTTTCCTCCTGTCTCGTAAATTTTACAGTAAAATGTCATTAACTGTAACTGCTCTTCTTCACATTAACATATTTTATAATTTGGTAATTATCTCTCATTTGATTTGATTTTAAACTTCTTGTGGTTAAACAGTATTTTCACTACTGTCAGTTTCATAAGTTATTATTCTTGATTTTAAAGCAGAAACTTTTCTACAAATTCGTTTAGTTGGTTTTTAAAAAATTATCACCTACTGAATTGAAACCAGAGGAACTTTTATGTTAATTTTTTATGTAACTTCTTCATATTTATGTACTAGAAGATTTCATAATAATTCTCAAATCGTTATTATTAATGTTTTTCTCATTATTAATTTTGTTCACAAATATATTGATAAGATACATTAATTGCTGTTTTGTTAAGTCTAGAATAATTTCTTAATTTTTTCGTTTTACATATTTTAGGAAGATCACTTAAGGCTTTTTTACTCATATCGTTATCATTGTTAATTTTACATTAAGATATTTTGATGAGTTCAGTTAATTGACTTTTACTAAGCATAGAATATTTTTTTACTTATTTGATGTAGATATTGTAAATACTTTTTATTCATTTCATTATTGTTATTATGTTCATTAATACTGTCAACATGATTTACAATAAAATCGGTTAATTTCTGTTTATTTGCTTTGGAATATTTCTTCAAATTTTCTGTTTTAGCAACAGATCAAGTTCTTTTAAAGTTTTATGTTTTAGTTCCGCCTTTTTTATTTCTTTAATCATTTATTTCCTATTAAAAAGTCAATAAATTCCACTGGATCTTGTTTAGTTACATTTGAATAACCAGTTTCTTTAGAATTAGTTTCTAAATCCTTACAACTCATTCCACACTTCCATTTACTATAATTTTCTAAGTTCTTATGTAGTTAAACTTTGTTTGCCACATTTGTTATCGTTCTATTTATGTGGAATAAAATTTGATTTTCGTTTTTTATTAAGATATTGCTGGTTAAAATGTACCTTCGAGATTTTGAGTGTGATAGTTCTTATTTATAAAGAAAAAATAATTAGATTTAAATTTTTTTAAATGAAAAATTGGTATTTTAGATTAGGCAAATGAGTTTTGATGCTTCTGATTCATAAAGAATAATATTTGTTAGATTTCAAAATATTTAAGTGATGTATGAGAAATTGATTTTCTCAACATATGCAGATGAAAATTTTTAGTTGAGGGTAACTGCAATATAATATTCTTTATTTGCATCCTGGAATTTTGGCTCAAAAATGCTCTTTGGTCCAGAACTCTCTTGTTTACTGCTATGGTATTTGGCAGTGTCACTAATTCTATTGTGACTGCTGGTACATAAAGATGTTAAGTGCAAAATAAATCTTATACAATTTGATATTTATTTTTTATCCTATCTCATCCTGTGATTTGGTTCAGAGGCAAATAGTATATGAGAAGTCTGTGAAATCAAGTCAGTGAAATTTAAAAACATCAGTGGAAATGATCATCATACAGATTTAAGAGAAGCCCATTATGAACATCAAGTTTTTTATTTACCCAGAAATCTGACATGAACATAGTAATACCTAAGTGCTCAAACGTGACTACTTCTTAAGGACAAAGAGGTATATGAGAAAACTGCAGAAGATTGTGGCAAAAACAGCAAAAATTTTAAAAAGGAATGTCACAGAACTAGTATGTTACCCACTGTCTTGGAAAACATCGCATTTCTGACAGTAGAAATTATTATGTATTTTGTTCCTGATGTGACAGTAGAAAATATAATGTATTTTGTTCCTGCTATCTGACAATTAACTGTTAAAAGTTTTTGTGTGTTAATTCCTCTTGGAAAATCACAAAGTTTGTTATTATTGTACAGTCTGAAAAGTTTAGTAGTGAAATAACTCATCAGAAAATTCATCCAGCCAAGAAAGGAAAATTAGAGGTACAAATTCGTATAGTCACAAATTTTTGTACAGTAGTAGAATTGAGTGCCATGAACAGCATACTGAAAATCCTGACTGACGGTATGTGAGCGTTGGGGTTGGCAGTGGTTCAAATGTCACTTTTTATGTGTTTCTTGAATTGCTTCAAAACCGCAGGTTCTAGTGAAAATGCTTCCTGCTACAGAATTGAACTACATTAAATTTTCTACAGAAAATACAATATTCATTTTTCTGTGGAACTAGTATCAGCGATGCAGAGGATGAAGAAATCGCAGATTATCAAAAGTAGTCTTTTAATAATATAAAATCAGTACCTCCTCATTGGTTACTTGATCTATCTATCTAATCTTCAGGATCCTTCTGTACCATCACATTTCAAAAGCTTCTATTCTCTTCCTGTCTGAACTGTTTATCGTTCAAGTTTCACTTCCATACATGGCTAAACTCCATGCAAATGTTGCATACTACATCCTCTATAAGTATTGGAACCTTTTCTCCGGACACCCTGTATAATAGGCATGAATAGCGTAAGTTGATCGATCAGTGTGAAGGATGCAGAGATGCTCCTTACTGGCCTTACTGATGGGACACAGCGGCATCAGCAGGTGACAGCACGTAACAGAGTTTGAAAAGGACCTCATTGTGCGTCTCTGCTTGGCCGGCTGGTCGACTCATGCGACATCCAGATTAGTAGGACGTTCAGATGTGACAGTTGTCGTTGTTGAACAACATTGGAACGCGAGGTCGGGCATACTCGTCGTCAAGTTCTGGTCGACAGCATCTGACCACCACAAGTGATGATCGCTGAATTGTACGTCGAGCACATCGTTACCCATTTACATCTGCGTCTGTCATCCGAGAACAAGTAATAGAATCCCTGTAACACTGTACGTCATCCCGAATTATTGCTAGGAGACAAGCAGAAGCCTCACTAGGGGATTAACGTCATATGTGTATGCTTCAGTTAACACCACAGCACAAACGGCTGCGTCTGGAGTTGTGCTGTAACCAGCAAGCGTGGACTGCTACTGGCTGGTGGTGCGTTGATTTCAGCGATGAACAGCGACTCTGCGTTATCCCGGATGACCATCGTTGGCGCGTATGGCGGTGACATGGGGATATGTCCCATACTCCCAATGTCTTGGTGAGGCACAGTGATGCTAAATCTGGAATGATGTAGTGGGAAGCCATCGGATATTACAGTACGTCACGCCTGGTAATGACTGAGGGAACGCTGACGGCACAAACTTACGTCACAAGACTATGTATAAGAATTCTTAGTACGTAATGTGATTATTTTTCTACAGCCTTGTCGGCAGATTAATTAAATTAAGCCATCTGAAAATCCAAAGCGCACTGTTCCAAAGGATTTAGATCGATAGAAGGGAAAGTATTACAAAAAAACTCAGACCCATGAACAGAAAGAGATTTCTTGTTTTTAAACGGGACCAACAGTGCTTATGATCAGTGTAATAGAAGTGTCTGGTCTATAAGGCGGCGTACTGACTACTGTAGATATTTAGCAGTTGGGTGCACAAGTTTCCAAGTTGTGATGCTGACGCTGTAAATATCGCCTACTAAGGCATTGCGTCAGGACGGGCAACGCATTACACAGCTGATGGTAGTGGCACCAAGATCGCTGGGCGCCAGGACATTGTCGCTTCAAAATTTCGAACCTCTTTCTTATTATACGAGTACACATCCGTGCCTGTCTCTCAAGAACTCGGACTTTCTGGAACTTTGCAGAGTGCCCATAACAGCGTGGGTGTTCCACTAATGCCAAGCTATTGTGCTGCCACAGTTGGAATAAACGTTCGTGTTCTAATTTGAACGTGCTAAGAGGAATGCCGGTTTCCTTGTGCTGGTGGAACCGCAATCCCAATGGATCTCAAACTTCCTGGCAGATTAAAATTGTGTGCCGGACCGAGACTCGAACTCAGGACCTTTGCCTTTTGTGGGCAAGTGCTCTACCAACTGAGCTACCCAAGCACGTCTCACGCCCCGTCCTCACAGCTTTACTTCTGTCAATATGTCGCTTCCTACCTTCCAAACTTTACAGAAGCTCTCCTGCGAAGGTACTGGCGTAAGTAAAGCTGTGAGGACGGAGCGTGAGTCGTGCTTGGGTAGCTCAGTTGATAGAGCACCTCCCCGCGAAAGGCAAAGGTCCCGAGTTCGAGTCTCGGTCCGACACACAGTTTTAATCTGTCAGGAAGTTTCATATCAGCGCACACTCCGCTGCAGAGTGAAAATCTCATTCTGCAATGGATCTCGTGTACGTCTGCAGTGTTTAGAGCCCTTGCAGCATCCTTTATGGACCCTACCAGATTTTGGATAGAGCGACCAGTCTGATAAATTGAACTGATAATTCGCCGGCGAAGCACGTTGCCTAGTGTCCACTGAGTCTCCTTACGTAATGTAAGTGCTTCCACTGAGAGCTGCTCTTCTATTACAATTTCTCTGTCTTCGCTCCTGCTGAACTTCATAGCTCCTCATATGGTTCTACTATTGTATCAGCTGCCTCTGAAAGTGCGATGTACCCCTTTACTTCTCTATTCTGTTTTGACATTGCTTGTGTGACTAACGCTATGGGCTCAGCCAGTGAGTGTGCGGAGGACGGAGGACTTCTAGTCTAGAAGGTGGTTTGATTCGGCTGTAAATAACGGTTGGCACTGGCGGACCTTTTATTTCAGTTTGTCACTGGAATTTTGAAGATATCCGCATCCAAGAACGGAATAACACTTACTTTTTTGTTGTGTGTGTGTATTTGAGGTTTGCGGGCGCTAAACAGCGTGGTCATCAGCGCCCCTTTTTTGTTAATCCGCAAACGACATATTCTTGTGAAGCGGACTGGGCTTCAGTTCGAACTTGTGCACCTCAGGTTCTCTGTGTTTCCGATAGACGAAACTGTAGCCCGCGTATCGCAGCCAGTGGTGTGAGTAGAACTGATCGGAACATGATGCACGTGCTCAAAAACTGTCATGAAACTTCAAATTAACGTTTGTGGCCATACAGCGCAACAAGAAACGAGATATACTTAAGTATCTACCCCAAACAAGAACATTCAGTGCCCTGAAAACGGTCTCTGCCACACACGGCCGACACGTCGGTTATTCCTAGTATTC
This sequence comes from Schistocerca americana, assembly GCF_021461395.2. Taxonomy (NCBI): domain Eukaryota; kingdom Metazoa; phylum Arthropoda; class Insecta; order Orthoptera; family Acrididae; genus Schistocerca; species Schistocerca americana. The sequence continues at coordinate 649,918,566 of NC_060130.1, read as the reverse complement.
TAATATTTTAAGTTTTTTGTGTGATGACGTGGCAGGCAACATAAAGCATTTTATTTAATTTGTGTTAGTGTTGTCGAGCTTTGTTAGGTCTCCCGGACATTGATGTAATAAGTAATTTAATTTTAAATGGACCTGACTGCGGTGGTCTGGTGAGGCTTGTAAAAATTTCGCTTACGAATTACGGGTAGCGAAATAGCTGCAAATGGCCTCAGAATAAATTCCAGAATCTCAGTTAATTAATATGCAATTACAAATCAGTTAACATAGGCGAATATAATGAAGTTATGGTAGACGAGAAGCTGACTGACCCATCTCATCCGGAATTTTGAAGCAATAGTAAAACTGCATTAACAGTGAACAGAGTGGCGGAAATGTCGTCCTGCGAGCAGCTAGCTGTTTTTACGAAGGGATAATCTAGCAGGACTCGCCTTCTGCTGTCATAAGTATTTACTTACTTGAGTATAGCTGAATTGAACAGATTAAATGGGAGGCCGTCTTGTTTAATCAGGTAGTAATATTAGAAGTTTCTTCTAATTGCAATGACTAATCAGGATTACTTTACAGCTGTGGTTGTGTAATTAATTGAAGATATTTGGGTACGGTTGTTGTACGTATAATGCTGTCTAGATCAGTTAATGTCTTTTTTGAATTCATCACAACGTTTAGCCTACTGCCATTATTATATCATTGCTTATAACTCGTAAGACAAATTTTAGATTCAGTTGCAATAAAATAAATGTTATACTCTCTGTCAAAAGTTATAATTTTGTTCTAATGGTGGCTGTAGACGAAATGTCGTAATGTGTCACTAGATTTAACTAATTCTGTGGCCACCGCTCCGTTACTAGTTGTAATGCTGTTGGTGTACGTTCAGCCCTCAATTCCCTCTTTCCTGTGAGGTATCCGTTGCCGACAAAGGCCAATGCTGAGTTGGAAAGGACAACTACACGTGCCTTCCATTGCGTGCATGTGAACTCGTGCGTCCACCGATGCCAGAAGTCGATAAACTATGTGTTAAATTATCTAGATGTTGAGCGGTGAGGCGATAATAGCCTCTCTCGACCATTTACTCTTGCCTAGTCCAGTTATTAACCTCCGTAATTGTCAGATAAATGGATGATAGGTTGTCGATTGAAAGGTACAGGCATGTCGCGTGGCAGCCCGCAGACGGAAATAGAGACCCGCTACACGGCAGTTGCCGTTTTACTGGTCGTTTCAAGCACCAAATGTTGCCCCGTCTATGATTCCTGGTGGCTGATACTTTGCTTGATATATAGCGTTAGTGTTTCTTATGGCACTGTGCTGGGATCTGGGGCTAAATGACTTGCATATATACGATGTGTCCCTCCTAACAGTCGTCAGGCGCAATTTCTCTGATGTTTCTGCAATGTGTAGCTCTGTCAGACCAAATAGATACTGCTCATCACGACTTCCCATACGACGCCTGCTGTCGACCGAAGGAGTCGATTTGTTTCCCCATTCGGACAAATTGATTTTTAAAACGGAATTTCACGTGCTCATTCGATAGAGCGGTCCCAGATTAGTCTAGTATGATATTTGTTTTCTCAATGTATTTTAACAGGGGCAGTAAAGCACGATAAAAGCAGCAGTCCAGAAGCGACAGCACCGTCCTGGCCCACGGTGACTGCTACCGGGGTGCAGCAGTGCTGCTCAGTCGCTGCTGGAGTACTGGCTACTGTTCGTGTTTTCTGTCCCTGTTAATATGTATAGATAAAACGAAAAACCCGGTTGACCAATTCGGGCCGTTTTATCGAATGGGCACGTAAAACTCTAACAGTAGCAATGCATTTTCCGTAGAGTGTAGTATCAAGGAACTGGGGTGCTTTATGCTCGTCACAGAAAAAAGAAAACAAAATTTGTATAAATACGAACTACGTTAGTTGCTGTAAATTTTATTAACAAATTACTGTTTGAATAGGTACTGAGGTACAAGTTGCGTCCAGAAATTGAAATTGTATTGTAGCAAATCTTAGCAATGCAACACATTTTTCATGATACATTCGCCAAAATACCTTCAAAAGTACAAATTTTGTTGATTATCGTTGATTTTCGCTCACAACATACTTTCAATAGATATATAGATGTGTAAGAACAGTCCTGAACCTGAAAATATTGTATGACATTTGTTGTAAAAGTCGCATTCACTACAAAGATTTAAATTTGTTCTTAAATTTTACGAAAAAATTACAGGGGTCACGGAATCTGGTATAAGATATCATTAAAAACAATAAACATTTTTTTCAAAATTTTTAAATGCAAGGAACAAGACTAGATTACAGTATTTTCAAAAGTTTCACATAAGGAAATCCCCCCAACCCCATCCCCCCTCCCTAACCCCCTTGTTACTTCGAGCGTTAAAAAACCAATTTGTTCGTCAGGCGAAACAAACCGACGTTTTCCTTTGACACGGGCGTTGCATGAAATATGTATGGTCAATATTGGTTTGGGACAACTCCAGCTGCAAATATCTCCCGAAACACCAAAGGAAATTCACCTGCCGTCTTTCAGGAGAGGCACCTTGTATATGCACAATTTCCACTTCTCGGAATTATATTAAACTGTTCTATTCACACAACCAAAACGAAAGAAACATATTAACAGAACTTCTATCACCCATCTACTTTTGGATGATAGCTTTCAACCGTTTCCATATTGTTGTTGTTATTGTTGTTGTTGTTGTGGTCTTCGGTCCTGAGACTAGTTTCATGCAGCTCTCCATGCTACTCTATCCTGTGCAAGCTTCTTCATCTCCCAGTACTTACTCCAACCTACATCCTTCTGAATCTGCTTAGTGTATTGATCTCTTGGTCTCACTCTACGATTTTTACCCTTCACGCTGCCCTCCAATGCTAAATTTGTGTTCCCTTGATGCCTCAGAACATGTCCTACCAACCGGTCCCTTCTTCTTGTCAAGTTGTGCCACAAACTCCTCTTCTCCCCAATTCTATTCAATATTTCCTCATTAGTTATGTGATCTACACATCTAATCTTCAGCATTCTTCTGTAGCACCACATTTCGAAAGCTTATATTCTCTTCTTGTCCAAACTATTTATTGTCCATGTTTCCTTTCCACACATGGCTACACTCCATACAAATACTTTCTGAAACGGCTTCCTGACACTTAAATCTATACTCGATGTTAGCAAAGTTCTCTTCTTTAGAAACGCTTTCCTTGCCAGTCTACATTTTGTATCCTCTCTACTTCGACCATCATCAGTTATTTTGCTCCCCAAATAGCAGAACTTTTATACTACTTTAAGTGTCTCATTTCCTAATCTAATTCCCTCAGCATCACGCGACTTAATTCGACTACATTCCATTATCCTCGATTTGCTTCTGTTGATGTTCATCTTATATCCTCCTTTCAAGACACTGTCCATTCCGTTCAGCTGCTCTTCCAAGTCCTTTGCTGTCTCTGACAGAATTACAATGGCATCGGCGAACCTCAAAGTTTCTATTTCTTCTCAATGGATTTTAATTCCTACTCGAAATTTTTCTTTTGTTTCCATTACTGCTTGCTCAATATACAGATTGAATAACATCGGGGATAGGCTACAACCCTGTCTCACTCCCTTCCCAACCACTGCTTTCAATTCATGCCCCTCGACTCTTATAACTGCCATCTGGTTTCTGTACAAATTGTAAATAGCCTTTCGCTCCCTGTATTTTACCCCTGCCACCTTTAGAATTTGAAAGAGAGTATTTCAGTCAACATTGTCAAAAGCTTTTTCTAAGTCTACAAATGCTAGAAACGTAGGTTTGCCTTTCCTTAATCTTTCTTCTAAAATAAGTCGTAAGGTCGTTATTGCCTCACGTATTCCAATATTTCTACGGAATCCAAACAGATCTTCCCCGAGGTCGGCTTCTACCAGTTTTTCCATTCGTCTGTAAGGAATTCGTGTTAGTATTTTGCAGCTGTGATTTATTAGACGGATAGTTCGGTAATTTTCACATCTGTCAACACCTGATTTCTTTGGGATTGGCATTATTATATTCTTCTTGAAGTCTGAGGGTATTTCGCCTGTCTCACACATCTTGCTCACCAGATAGCAGAGTTTTGTCAGGACTGGCTCTCCCAAGGCCGTCAGTAGTTCTAAAGGAATGTTGTCTACTCCCGGGGCCTTCTTTCGACTCAGGTCTTTCAGTGCTCTGTCAAACTCTTCACGCAGTATCGTATCTCCCATTTCATCTTCAACTACATCCTCTTCCATTTCCATAATATTGTACTCAAGTAATCGCCCTCGTATAGACCCTCTATATACTCCTTCCACCTTTCTGCTTTCCCTTCTTTGCTTAGCACTGGGTTTCCATCTGAGCTCTTGATATTCATACAAGTGGCTCTCTTTTGTCCAAAGGTCTCTTTATTTTCCTGTAGGCAGTATCTATCTTCCCCTAGTGAGATAAGCCTCTACATCCTTACATTTGTCCTCTAGCCATCCCTGTTTAGCCATTTTGCACTTCCTGTCGATCTCATTTTTGAGACGTTTGTATTCCTTCTTGCCTGCTTCATTTACTGCATTTTTATATTTTCTCCTTTCATCAATTAAATTCAAAAATCTTCTGTTACCCAAGTATTTCTACTAGCTGTCGTCTTATTACCTACTTGATCCTCTGCTGCCTTCACTACTTCATCCCTCAGAGCTACCCATTCTTCTTCTACAGTATTTATTTCTCCCATTCCTTTCAATTGTTCCCTTACGCTCTCCCTGAAACTCTGTACAACCTCTGGTTTAGTCAGTTTATCCAGGTCCCATCTCCTTAAATTCCCGCCTTTTTGCACTTTCTTCAGTTTTAATCTACAGTTCATAACCAATACATTGTGGTCAGAGTCCACATCTGCCCCTGGAAATGTCTTACAATTAAAAACCTGTTTCCTAAGTCTCTGTCTTACCATTATATAATCTATCTGATACCTTCTAGTATCTCCAGGATTCTTCCATGTATACAACCTTCTTTTATGATTCTTGAACCAAGTGTTAGCTATGATTAAGGTATGATCTGTGCAAAATTCTACCAGACGGCCACCTCTTTCATTTCTTACCCCAAATCCATATTCACCTACTATGTTTCCTTCCCTCCCTTTTCCTACTCTCGAATTCCAGTCACCCATGACTATTAAATTTTCGTCTCCCTTCAGTACCTGAATAATTTCTTTTATCTCATCATACATTTCATCAATTTCTTCATCATCTGCAGAGCTAGTTGACGTATAAACTTGTACTACTGTAGTAGGCATGGGCTTCGTGTCTATCTTGGCCACAATAATGCGTTCACTATGCTGTTTGTAATAGCTTACCCGCAATCCTATTTTTTATTCATTATTAAACCTACTTCTGCATTACCCCTATTTGATTTTGTATTTATAACCCTGTATTCACCTGACCAAAAGTCTTGTTCCTCCGGCCACCGAACTTCACTAATTCCCACTATATCTAACTTTAACCTATCCATTTCCATTTTTAAACTTTATAACCTACCTACCCGATTAAGGGATCTGACATTCCATGCTCCTATTCGTAGAACGCCAGTTTTCTTTCTCCTGATAACGACGTCCTCTTGAGTAGTCCCCGCCCGGAGATCCGAATGGGGGACTATTTTACCTCCGGAATATTTTACCCAAGAGGACGCCATCCTCATTTAACCATACAGTAAAGATGTATCCCCTAAGGAACGATTACGGCTATATTTTCCCCTTGTTTTCAGCCGTTCGCAGTACCAGCACAGCAAGGCCGTTTTGGTTAGTGTTACAACGCTAGATCAGTCAATCATCCAGACTGTTGCCCCTGCAACTACTGGAAAGGCTGCTGCCCCCTCTTCAGGAACAACACGTTTGCCTGGCCTCTCAACCGATACCCATCCATTGTGGTTGCACCTACGGTATGTCTATCTGTATCGCTAAGGCACGCAAGCCTCCCTACCAACGGCAAGGTCCATGCTTGATGGGAGGCGGGGGGGTTTGCATGTAGCGCAGATAAAATGCAACAAGTAACGTACGAACGTAACAGAGCGAGTTTAAAACTGGTCTCGGCAGTTTATCACAATGAGACTGAAATAACGTATACTTAACCAGCATACCGAATACGAACACCAGTTAACTCTGAAGTCATAGATATAGTTCATGATTTTTTATCTACAGCAGCTGAAGACAATGAATGGATGGACAAAGAAAGAAATAAAAGAAAGCTTTCGAGGTGTCTAAAAAGGAAAGATGGCAATCTGCATATTACAAGTTGTGTCCTATGGCTTTGAGAAACGGACTTTTAACGCAAAAACCATTAAAAAGCTGACAGATGCACAGCGAGAAATGGAGAGTCACGTGTTTGGAGTTACTTGAAGAGACAGGAACAGAAATGGATCGCTGAACACAACGGATTGGGAGATGCAGTTATGACTACAATGAAAATGAAATGGAGAAGAGCGAACCATGTAAGCACGCGAATGGACGGTAGATAGACCAAGTAACTTCCTTGCTGGATTCAAGGAGTGAGACGACTACCTACTCGAAGATGGGTAGATGACATTAGAAATACGCAGTGCAACACGGAGCAGGAGCAGCTGAAAACCATACAGCCAGTTATATAATCCTCACTTCAGGGCCATCTACAATTATTGAGCACAAACTTCTGTAATCATTTAAACACTCTAAAGCAATTATTAACTTAAAAGTGAACGTCTCATGATCGATTGAAGATGATGATTATTGGCCGGCCGGAGTGGTCGTGCGGCTCTAGGCGCTGCAGTCTGGAGCCGAGCGACCGCTACGGTCGCTGGTTCGAATCCTGCCTCGGGTATGGATGTGTGTGATGTCCTTAGGTTAGGTAGGTTTAATTAGTTCTATGTTATAGGCGACTGATGACCTCAGAAGATACGTCGCATAGTGGTCAGAGCCATTTGAACCATTTTTGATGACTGTTGAATTCGGAAAACCGTCCTAACTGGTGTGAGGTTGTCGAACTCCTAATAAGTCCCATGTAACTCTATACAGTATAATGAGTTTTGAGGACATTTCTGTCAGAAATAGCAGATTCACTTTCCGTGTGAAGGTCTTCCAAGAAAAATATAGAAAAGAATGCTAGAATTTAATGCTCAGTCTTCATCGAGGATATCGAAGACGCTTCATTAGTGTGACTGGCTGAGAACAAGGGAAGGAATCTGTCGTCAGCTTACTGAGGTGAGAGGAGGAAATTCTAAAACATTGCGATAGAACTGGTTTTGATCTCCAGTTTCCTGAAAACAGTCCATTATATTTATAACCGTGCAACTTTTACATGGCCTTGCTGATTTGATGAGAAACTATGATATGGGACTCATGCTGTTCAAAAGGAATATTTTGAAAGGACTTCATAGTTGGTCCCATAAGCATTTTAATGTGAATGTCAAGAATCTTATACCGTTAATTTAGTTAAGAAGAGTCGGTGGGAAGAACTGTGTCTGCCGGATGCGTTGTGCACTTCGCTTATAAAGCTGGGAGCATAGCCAATTACAGATTCCAATCCATTAGTCGAATTAACCGCAGGCAGTTTGGCAAGCTCAGCCACTATTTGATTTGCGGTGAATTTTCCAGTTCATATACGACTGAAGAGTTGAATAGCTATAGATTTCAAAATCAAACACATGCCACACAGCCAGATAAAGAAATGGAAGCAGGAAAATGAGAAGGGGAGAGAGAGTGCGACACAGAGAGAGAGAGAGAGAGAGAGAGAGAGAGCCGGGGTAAGCGGGAGACAGGAAGAAAGGGAGAGGGAGAGAGAGAGAGAGAGAGAGAGAGAGAGAGAGAGAGAGTTGAAAATACACAGCGAGTAAGAATGTGTACTCTACACAGCCTCTGGGAGAAGTCTAAAAACAAAAGAAAGAGTTCATGAAGGTTAGCTACGGAATTTAGCATTTCTTGTGTGTGAGAAAACAGTGGACAGGAGTAACGAAAGAATATCATTGCAGAACGGAGAGGCTAATTTTTCGACAGGTTACTTCTACACTATGTGATTGAAAGTATCCGGACTCCCCCAAAAACATACGTTTTTCTTATTAGGAGCATTGTGCTGCCACCTGCTTCCAGGCACGCGATATGAGCGACCTCAGTAGTCATTAGACAACGTGAGAGAGCAGAATGGGGCGCTCCACGGAACTCAAGGACTTCGAACGTGGTCAGGTGATTGGGTGTCGGCCGGCCGGGGTGGCCGAGCGGTTCTAGGCGCTACAGTCTAAACTGCACGACCGCTACGGTCGCAGCTTCGAATCCTGCCTCGGGCATGGGTGTGTGTGATGTCCTTAAGTTAAAAAAATGGCTCTGAGCACTATGGGACTTCACTTCTGAGGTCATCAGTCCCCTAGAACTTAGAACTACGTAAATCTAACTAACCTAAGGACATCACACACACCCGAGCCCGAGGCAGGATTCGATCCTGCGACCGCAGCGGTCGCGCGGTTCCAGACTGTAGCGCCCAGAACTGCTCGGCCACCCCGGCCGGCTTCTTAGGTTAGTTAGGTTTAAGTAGTTATAAGTTCTAGGGGACTGATGACCTCAGAAGTTAAGTCCCATAGTGCTCAGAGCCATTTGAACCATTTTTTGATTGGGTGTCACTTGTGTCGTACATCAGTATAGAAGACTTACACACTCCTAAACAGCCCTAGGTCCACTGTTTCCGATGTGATAGTGAAGGGGAAACGTGTAGGGATACTTACAGCACAAAAGCATACAGGCCGACCTCGTCGGTTGACTGACAGACACCGCCGACAGTTGAAGAGGGTCGTAATGGGTAATATGCAGATATCTATCCATACCATCTCACAGGAATTCCAAACTGCATCAGCATCAACTGCAAGTATTATGACAGTTAGCCGGGAGGTGAGAAAACTAGGATTTCAAGGTCAAGCGGCTGCTCATAAGCCACACATAACGTCGGTAAATGTCAGATGACGCCTCGCTTGGTGTACGGAGCGTAAACATTGGACGACTGAACAGTGGAAAAACGTTGTGTCGAGTGACGAATCACGGTACACAATGTGGCGATCCGATGGCAGCGTGTGGGTATGGCGAATGCCTGGTGAACGTCATCTGCCAGCGTGTGTAGTGCCAACAGTAAAACTCTGAGGTCGTGGTGATATGGTGTGGTCGTGCTTTTCATGGAGGGGCCTTGCACACATTGTTGTTTTGCGTGGCACTGTCAGAGCACAGGCCTTCATTGATGTTTTCAAAATGGTTCAAATGGCTCTGAGCACTATGGGACTCAACTGCTGTGGTTATCAGTCCCCTAGAACTTAGAACTACTTAAAACTAACTAACCTAAGGACATTACACACATCCATGCCCGAGGCAGGATTCGAACCTGCGACCGTAGCAGTCGCACGGTTCCGGACTGCGCGCCTAGAACCGCGAGACCACACGGCCGGCCATTGATGTTTTAAACACCTTCTTGTTCCCACTGTTGAAGAGCAATTTGGGGATGGCGATTGCATCTTACAACACGATCTAGCACCTGTTCATAATGCACGGCCTGTGGCCGAGTGATTACACGACAATAACATCCCTGTAATGGACTGGCCTGCACAGAGTCCTGACCTGAATCCTGTAGCCGACTTCGTGCCAGGCCTTCCCGACCAACGTCAATATCTCTCCTCAGTGCAGCACTCCGTGAAGAATGGGCTGCCATTCCCCAAGAAACCTTCCAGCACCTGATTGTAGGTATGCCTGCGAGAGTGAAAGCTGTCATCAAGGCTGAGGGTGGAGCAACACCGTACTGAATTCCAGCGTTACCGATGGAGGGCGCAACGAACTTATAAATCAATTTCAGGCAGGTATCCGGATAGTTTTGATCACATAGTGCGTAATCTCCATGATAGACATCGGTATTATTCTTTAACTAACAGCAACTTTTGTTTTATTTAGTCTTTTGGCACATTAAAAATTTTCCAGTAGTTGTATCCGAGCAGAGTTATAGGTGAATAGTATGGGTACTAGTTCAAGTGAAGAGGCTATGCGGCGTTTGTTGATAGGAAGCACAGTGTTGGTGATTCATGGGCCTGTGATCTCTATTTCTGTAGCTGCGAAAGATTTTTGTGGGCATAATCTATCGAAATGGAGTGGGGCTTCTATTTGCTGACAAGATGAGTTTCCAGCGAAATGGAAACGTCATCTGACTCTCATATCCTGACTTTTGAACTTCTATTACTTTCTTCGCTTTGTTAAGTGGAAGATATTCTTACGAAAAACTTTCATGCGTTCAGTCAGATACAGGTAAGACGAGAATGTAGCAGTTCAATTTCTGTTACATCACTGCTGATGACATTACTAAATTTCAAATTCTTCACAAAACGCCTAATCCATTCTGTAGTGTGTAGTATTTTGCAATAAGAGCTTTACTTGGTGTTAAAACGAACATATGGTGATTTATATTTCTAATCTCTGAAAGGCTCGAGAAGGGTATGCCTGAGAGAGTGGAAGCTGTCATTAAGGCTAAGGGTGGCCAACACCATATTGAATTCCAGCATTACCGATGGAAGGCGCTACGAACATGTAAGTCTTTTCAGCCAGGTGTCCGTATACTTTTGATCACATATTGTACATTGTTTACTTTTTATATAGAAAACCCAAGCAACAGGGCACAGCAATTAGCACACTGCGCGCACCTTTAGGAGGATGGTGATACAAATCCCTGAGCGGCCCATGGAGTTAGGTTTCCTGTGGTTTCTCTCTAGCGACTAAAGCAAATTCCGGGCTGGTTCCTTTGAAAATGGGTAGGTCGATTTCCTTTCTCATCCTTCCCCCAGTCCGAACTGTAGCTCCATCTCTAAAGATGGCTAGTCTTTGAAACCCCAATAAACCTTCTGTTTCGAAGACAGGAATATTCTGTTAATTTAAACAAACAAGCAAATTTTGGTGATGAATACATAATTTCATGCCTGTCACACAACCCACTTACACTACGTAAAAAAAATCTCTGAATAGTATAACTGAGATCCACATGAAGTTTTCTTATGTGCCTGAATGAGGAAACTCAGTATTGTTTTTAAAATTTTTTGTACAAAACCGTGTATTTTTTTATTTTATATTACTCTGAAAAGTATATGTTATTCCCTATATAATTTTAGCTCTCCCAGTACTTTCAGCTCTCTCTCTCTCTCTCTTTTCCTTCCCTTGTGTCTATTGCTAAAAGAATGTTTCAGCCAAATTAGTATCATGTTGTTAATGTGTAGTGACTAACAAAATTCTATGCCAAGCCTCGAGCAGAGCCTCGATTTTCTCCTATTTGTCAGTAAGCACCATGTGTGATAATGTCTCCAGGCATGACTGAAATTGTCATTGTCACTATTGTTTCCACCTATGGGTTGGAAGAACTTCTTTCAGAGGTTGCCATGTGGGAGTAGCACCACTTGGAAGTAGACAGCGGACGCAGTTGATGTAGTCTATGTATATACGAAGTGAATTAAACGCACTAAAATGAAATTAATGCGAGATAAGGATGAAATAAATGAAGATTCAATTACATGTATTGAGGGTCAGAAACGCAAAACCCGCAACGTAATAGATACGTCGTGACAAATGACGATCTGCGCTAGACTGTGAATGTCGTGGCATATTCATTTCACTACAGATTCAGCATTTCTGAACAATGTCATCAGATATCAGTTCATCTCATGGCCGTTCCATCGATCTAAAGCCCATCATCCATTCAACTCATTCCAGTGAAACTAACTCTTCATAGAGTGTAATGTTGTTTTATTATCATTAACTATTTAATGATTGTTGTAAGGAATCGTAAACTCAACTGGTTTTAAACAAAAAAAAATAGTATTCCTGTTAACAACAGATGGTTACCCTACCGAAGAACGCACGCGTCAGTGCAAAAGTCAAATTATCCACTTAGGAATCTACGTAACTTATTAACTATTCCGTCGTTAATGCCAGTCTTACCAAGACTTACCAAGACTGGACAAAAGACGAAATATTTAATCTGTGTCGGTGTAGGAACAGAGAGTTATGAGAACGTGAATAATCCATTCGCCAGAAGGTCGTGTGCCACGATAGAGCATTGTTCACAGACGGCGGTTTTTACTCTTCTTTTTTTCTCTCTCTCTCCCTCCCTCTCCCTCTCTCTGTCTCTCAATTTCTGTTCGTCGCTGAAGCCTCTCTTGAAATCGGCTTTGTCGAGTGTGGAATTCAGTGAATACAATGCAAATAATTCACCTTTGATACTGCAGATAAGTACAAGGGTTGACTCGATATAAGAATCCCCTGGTACAAAATGCCTCATAGTCTTTACTTTTTCACGGGATTGTTAGCACCGCATTGATATCTTGTTTTCTTTATCTTTAGTATCCCATTTGGAGGTCATCGGATCATAGTGGCCCCAGACTGATTAGGGAAAATCTTACGACCACATGCCTAATAACGTGTTGGTTCACCTTCGGAAAGTAAAACAGCAACGGTTCTGCATGGCACGGATTCGACAAGTCGATAGGTTTCCAGAAGTATGTGACACCAGATATCTACGCATAGATTAAGCAATTCATAGATATTACGAACTAGTGGTTTCTGGCTGGAGAGCTGGCGTCCGACAGCATCCCACGTGTATTTCGTCGGTTTAGATCAGGTGAATATGATGGCTAAGACATGAGAATGAGTTCCCTTTCACGCTCCTCAACCAATATGGGACAGTTCTGACCTTGTAACATGGACGGTTATGCTGCTGGAAGATTCCATCGCCATCGTTAGGGCATCAAGTAAGCAGGATTGCAAATACTAAGCCGTCATGTTGACGCAGTCCACAGATGTCACGGTGTCGTCGATTACTACTACAAGTCCCGTAGAAACTCAGGATCATTTCCCCCATATCATAATAAAGCCCCGGCCAACGGTCTTGCTGCAGTGGTAAAACCGGTTCCCGTCAAACCACCGAAGTTAAGCGCTGTAGGGCTATGCTAAAACGATCTCGTATAACCAGCAACCTTATACATCCAATAAATCGTCACGTTTCCACTTGGATGGGTAACCATCCGGTCTGCCGAGTGATGTTGGCAAGCGGGGTGCACTCAGCCCTTGTGAGGCAAACTGAGGAGCTTCTTGATTGAGAAGCAGCGGCTCCAGTCTCGGAAACTGACATACTGCTGGGAGAGAGGTGTGCTGACCACATACCCCTCCACATCCGCATCCAGTGACGCCTAAGGGCTGAGGATGACACGGCGGCCGGTCTGTATCGTTGTGCCTTCATGGCCTGTTCGGGTGTAGCTTTTAGTTTATAATATAGCACCACACGGTTACTTCTGCGGCGAGGTCCATGTTTCGAGCAAGTGTTCGCCTAGATGAGGGCATATCGTGACACTAAAACGATCTCGTATAACCAGCAACGTGATACATCGAATAAAGCGTCACGTTTCCACTGATCCACGGTTCGCGCGGTTCCAGACAGCGCCTAGAACCGCTCGGCCACTCCGGCCGGGACACGGTTGAATCATGCAGGTCCTGTGCCCACTGCAGTCGTCATTGACGATGTAAGTGGGTTAACATGAGAGCACGCAGAAATCGTCTGTAGCGGAGTTCCATGATCAACAATTTGCACTGAACGGTGTATTCCAAAACACCAGCATTGTACTCTGACGTCAGATCTGCACCAATCGCTGCCTACCTGCTTTAGGCATACAGGTTGTTCAAGCCTCTGACGCGCACGTTCTGTGGTCAGGCGTGGACGTCCAATACCTCGCTGCCTACTCCCCGTTTCACAGTGCTTCTGTCACATTTCATAGAAGCTTACGACCATAGCATGCAAACAACCCACCATCATATGCGTTTCCAAGATGCTCGTTCTCAGGAGCTGGACCATAACAATCTGCCCATTGTCAAAGTCCTTTAAGCCAGCATATTTCTCTCTTTCCTGCCTGAGTCGTCGCTAGTACCCCACGCTTGTCTGCAGTGCCTACACACTCTCTAATCACAATAACGGACCACCTGACAAAAGCCTGAACAACCACCTTTTGCATCGCGGACCCCTGCGAGGTGTGCAATAATAGAGTCTGTGAGCTTCTGGAAGATACTGACAAGGATGTGGAGCCGTGCTGATTCCAGTGCCGCGGCCTACTGCACTAAGTACTCGACTGAGGATCCAGGCGAGAACAGTCCGAACTAGGTGGCCCCACAGGTTCTCGATTGGGTTTAAATCCGGGGAGTTTGGAGGTCAGGGGAGTAGGGTAAATTCATCCTGGTGCTCTTCGAACAACTCATGTATACTGCAAGCTGTGAGACACGTTGGATTGACCTGCTGGTAAATGCCATTATGATGGGAAAAAGCAAAGAGCATATAACGGCAATTATGTATACTTATGTTGATCCATCGTGCCTTCCTGAATGACGAGGTCCCCAGGGAATGCCAAGAAAACACTCCCCAGATTATAAAGCTCCCTCCCCCGACATGGATCCTTGCTTTCAGACGTTTCACGCCGCTGGCGCCCACAACCATCTGTCTGATTGGACATAAAACGCGATTCATCGGGAAAGGCCACCTGTCACCACTCGGTGGACGTCCAGTTCGGTACTGGCGTGCAAATTCCAGCCTTCGTCGCCGGTTAAGAGCAGTCAGCATAGGCGCATGAACCAGGGTCCTGGTGCGGATGTTCATACGCAGTAATGGTCGCTGAGCGGTCTATTGAGTAGACACTGTTGGTACTTATTTGGTTCATCTATGCGGTTAGCTGCTCAACAGTTGCACATCTGTTCGCACGTACACATCTTCGCAGCCGTCGTTCACCCCTGGCATTGATTGCCCTTGGTGGACCACGCTTGCCTCGGCATCGGTTTTGGATAACGCCATTTTGTCACGCACGGTATACCTCAACCATAGTGGCACGTGAACAGTTTTCGAACTTAGTCGTTTCGGAAACGCTTCCATCCTTGGCTCGAAAGCCGATAATCATACACATTGGACATCAGATAAATCGCTACGTTTCCTCATCACGCGAACGACGGCATTGCTTACCGCGTTCCCACGACATGCTTTACATACCCTCCACTGCTAGTGCTGCCACCTGCCGTCTATGAGTGGTTATTGATGTCGAAAAAAAGGCTGTGGTCACATTACAGTGACTGGACTGTGTTTATTTTGCTCACCGCGTCAGGTGCCCACAGTGCCACAGGTGACATTCAGTCTCACGGTGGGCAGTGGTCATAATGTTTTGGGTCAGCAGTGGATCATCGTTGTGGTGTTGCTCACTTACTGAGTCTAACCTCTAGCAGACTGTAACGATCCTTTCAAGCAAAATTCTTACAGACAATATTTTTGGCAATGGTCAAAAATGAATATTTTGTGTGTTATGAGCTATTATGCGAAGAATGTGTTAGAGACGCACATGTGTAATATGGAAACGTTCATAAGAAACAACCACTTGGCATATACATTTTGATGACGCTACGCTGAAAACGAGTACGCAGTTGGTTGACATGTGACCACGGTAGAGTTTACTACAGCTTACACTCCATGACTGTTAATTGAAGATGGGACGTTATTCGTTATTGAAACTTGGAAGCACACATTTAATACGTACAACAGCAGGATGCAGTGCCTAGAAAGTCGAATGAATGTATGGAGAAAGGTTTCGTAACCTGCGTCATTCTTATAGAAAGAAAATACCTTCGTCTGGTTGTTAACGAGGAAGTGAGCCCTTTAAGCCTGGTAGAGCAGGGCAATGTACTCGCCTAACTTAGTATCAGATAGTATTGGATCGAATGTGTGAAGATTTCACTGTCTCTTTACGAAAAAGGAATTGAAGATTATTCTTACAGCCAGAGGCAAATTTATTCCTGATCTCAAATAATTAAACAAACTATGTTCGCAAACGTTTGAGAAAACGCAGAAGCTATAAGCCAAAACTTTGTCACATTATTTCTAGAGTTGTTACTGAGGTATGTTCATCAACCATCTCAGTAATGTTTACTTGCAGGTAATTTTACATTATTTAAGGAAGAACACAGAAATTAACTGTTTCGAAACCGCTCCCTTAAGTCTCTAATATACATACGACGTTATCATTATTGCCAGTAACACTAACATGAAGTTTCTGTACAAGAGCACCTCAGTTGTGAAATTCAAGCATTTTATTTCTTCTACAAATGTGACAGTAGTTCCGTTTGCGCCTACCCATCACGCGACCAGTAATCACAGTCTCATATTTTTACTGGCAACGAAAACCTTGGACAAACTAATTCGTAATCTTTAAGTATCTTCACCTGGCGTCTCTTCTCGTGGCGTGATTTTCATGCCGTACTCACTAGAATTGCCAAGAAACAAACTGCAACTCACGCCATACACATACAAACACACCAGTGTGTGCACCTTGTAGCGGAGGTCCAAAAATTTGTTTAGGAGACGATTACCGTTCCATTCCCGTACATAAAATATTTTTTTACGGATTTTCTAACAAACGTGTTCGACTAAATGACAATTATGCTCCCCTAAAATCCAGAAACTAGAGAAAAAATGATGAGGTGAAACAGTTCATAAATCATAGAAACCTTGCACACCAGGCATACAAATTACGTTCAACCCATGAAAATCATATATATTACAAGCAGATTCGGAACAAAGTCAGAAAAAGGTGTGAGAAAGGGCTAAACTCAGGCATCCCTATACATTAATCCATAATAGGCGCGGAGTAGATGTCCTAAGGAGACAGCCGGCCAGTGTGGCCGTGCGGTTCTAGGCGCTTCAGTCTGGAACCGCGTGACCGCTACGGTCGCAGGTTCGAATCCTGCCTCGGGCATGAATGTGTGTGATGTCCTTGGGTTAGTTAAGTTTAACTAGTTCTAAGTTCTAGGGTACTGATGACCACAGATGTTAAGTCCCATAGTGCTCAGAGCCAGAACCTAAGGAGACACATGCGTGGTCTTGGTATGGTCAAATAAAGGTTGTGGGTGATCATACTGTTCCACCGAGAAATTAAGCCGATACTTCACTTTACCGACAAGCAGAAGTGAACTACAAACAAAGCAGAATTATTGATTACTTCATGGGGATAAATGACGGTAGCACGAAAAATTCTTTCTTGTGCATGTTACCGGCAATACCGTCAAAACATTCATTATACGTATGAGACGATTGTCTACGGACACGATGGTATCATAATCTCAAGGATGAAGCTTATTAATGACACAATATTGCTCACAACAACAGATATCTTCTAACACTCCTTGACCACAAGTGTTTTCCTTGAAGCCTGAAAAAAGTGTTTTATCTAGCCACTATCCAAAATGGACGCTGCCACGGCACCCTATGATTGCCGCCCTGTTTGCATTATTTCGGCACTCACCAGGGTCTTAGGATACATACAATTTACTACTAGCCAATCAACTACTTAACCACAAGTAAGTTAGCAGACGAAACGTAATTAGCTTTTCGCAAACAGCGCAGCAGATTACCCGCTTTCGTAAAAGGAGCGGGCAACCTGAAGTTAGCCATTGACAAACAGGGGACGAGTATTACGTGCATCTTAGATTTTAGCAAAGCCTTTGACACTGTCGACTTCAATATTTTACTTACCAAATTTACTAGCCTACATTTTCTCTCCAGGTGCAGTGTAATTGTTTTACTCGTGCGTGCAAACAATGCATTACGTCCAGCACCAAAATCGCAGTAGAGACGGGTAAAAGGTGTCATCCAGGATGCGGTGTTAGGTCCTGTACTCTTATCACAGTGCGTCAATGACGTGCGTCAGTTCTGTTGTACTATAAACACCACACGTATGCTGAAAACCTTCAGTTCCACGTAAGTGCATTATCAAGACGAGAATATCATCCAGGGTTAAATGTCAGTCTACCCAAAACCCAATATTTTCTGATTGGTCATTCTAGTCTCATTACCCTGAAATATCTGAAATCTCCACCATCACCCTAAACGGGAAAAATTTAAATTTATCTCCCTCGGCAAGGACTCTAAGTGTAATAGGAATGTCTCCTCCTTTTAATTTAAAAAAAGAAACATCTACAGAAGCTTTTACTTGTGATTAGCGTCTACGTACGAGATACCTGCGAGGGTCGACCTTTTGGTCACATTTTAGAAACTTATACATAGCTATCCTGGCTACGTACAAACTGGCATAGCTATTTCTATACAATCTGTCTCCTCTGCCTCATTATCAGCGTAAATAGCCTCTCATATCTCTTCCCGATCTTAACAGTCATGCTTCAACAGCACAATGGTAACACTCATTCCTATCAGAGCAAAATCCTTTCTGTCCACTCACTCAATTGATTTCTAGAAGTCCTTCTCAATAGAAGCATCTCTATTGCGGAGTGACCTCCCTCATTATATCGGAGAACTTAATCAACATCTCAAGTGTCAAAAAACAATGATACATCTAAAACAACAATAATGTACGCCTTCGTTAACCCATTACAACGAAATATTCTTCTTTCGAATCAGATCCTCCTCATTCCTCAAAGTTCTTAGCTGGTGCTGTGTACCTAAATTTTTCTATTTTTCTCCCTCAAAACTCGCTATACCAGAAATATCACATTTTTACACCTAAAAATACAGCTTATGTCTGATACTGTCTGCATCATCATCATCATCATCATCAACAGCAGAAACAGTAGTAGTAGTAGTAGTAGTAGTAGTACAGCTAGTATCGATGGTAAAACTCGCTGCCAGATTAAAACTGAGAGGGACTTGAACCTGGGTTTGAGTCACGGTCAGGCATACAATTTTAATCCGCGAGGAAGTTTCATATCAGCGTACAGTTCCTTGCAGAGTGGAAATTCATTATGGAATATTAATGTTACTAGTTCTTAATCAATATATCTATTCATATTGTCATTAGATGAATACCGATGAGCCAAAATATTATGACCAGCTACAGGGTGTAGAAAAATTTCTGCTGTTAGTCACAATAACAGATTATTTATTCGTCCTACGACAGGTTTCGGGCTTGTGCCCATCCTCAGGTGTATAAACGTTCATGTACATGTTTATATTGCTGGAGATCACTGTTTGAATACAAAGAAAATTATTTGCTGGTGACTAAACAGATACAAGCGGAACATCTTTGCACCTCCTATGTCCTAGTTCTTTGGCCATAACCTACATTTGAACATAACATCGTGTATATCACGACTTCACGACACAGTTGTGAAATATGCAGCTAAATTTAAAAAAACTGAAACATGGACGTGAAAATGGTAACAGATGTGCATCTTAGTGGAAGAAATGTTGCACAGCATAATTATAATAACGATTCTTTATTATTATTTTCGATTATTCCATTTTAAGAGAGTGATTGAACTTGAGTAGTCATGATTTCTTCTTCTTTCTTCGTTCTTTCCAAATTCTCTTCATACGTTCACTGTGTTCTCCCTTGGGTTCTTCCGACCATCTTTTTCCCGTTCTGTTCTCCGTGTGTTCTTGTTTAAATGTGTGTTTCTTTATGATGTTTCTATACTGTTTTCTATCGTTTATGTTGTCTTGTGTGATCCCCAGTTCTTTAATGACTTGTTCTGTTTCAGTGATCCACTTTGTCTTGTTTTTGCTCTTGTTTACTACCTCAAAGTTTTGCCTTGTGAGCCTACTTTTATTCATCCTACTGATATGTCCATAGAATCTCACCCTTCTCTTTCTAATGGTGTCTGTTATTGTTTCTATGTCTTTGTAAATCCCTCTAGTTGGCCTCTTCCTCCAAATCCCTTTCGAAACACTGGTGCCTATAATTTCCTCAGAATTTTTCTTTCCTGCTTTTCAATCTCTCTGATCTTCGTATGACCACGAATCACTGTAGTTTCTGTCGAATAAAATGCTTCTGGTAGGACTATTGTGTTTTAATGCCTTAGTTTCGCATTGACAGAAATAGATTTCTTATTATAGTGATTCCCAGTGAGCTTATACGCTTTTCGTAATCTGGAGATTCTGTCTTTATTGGCTATTGAGTTCAGTCATGATGGTTGGATTATCTCTCCCAGATATCTGAAGTGGGCAACTTGCGCCACTTTCCAGTATTGGGTAGTAATGGGGAGGTTATCTACAGGTTTTTTTCCATATACTGTGTTTCTCGTAGGAGATTTGTAGCCCAGTTTTCTGTGAGATTTCGTGTAGTTTTTCCAATGCAAGTTTGGCTTCCTCTCTATTGTTCGTTAGAATGGCAAGATCGTCCGCGAAAGCCAGATACTTCACCCTGATTCTCTGCTCTTTTTAATACCAAGCTGGGTTCCTTTTATTCCCTTTCCCCATGTCCTCACATTTTTTTCTAAAACCATGTTAAATAGAAGGGGAGACATTCCATCTCCTTGGCGAACACCAGTATGGATATGAAATGCTTCTGATGTTTCTCCCATGAATTTAACTTTGGAGGTTGTATCTGTTAATGCCTGTTGAATAATTGACCTTGTTTTCCTGTCAATCCTGAACTCCACTAAAGTGTGGAATAATGTTTGTCTACGTATTGAATCGTAAGCCGTTTTAAAATCGACAAAAGTTACCACAGTATTTCTACATCTTCTCAATTGCAAAATCGTTTTTAAGTTCCGTATCTGTTCGATGCAAGATCGACCTTTGCGAAACCCTGCCTGATACTCCCCTATCGACTGGTCCGCTTGTTTTCCTAGTCTGTTTAACAGGGCCTTTGAAAGAATTTTGTATATTACAGAGAGCAGTGATATTCCCCTGTAATTATTTGGATCGGTTTTTGCACCTTTTTTGTGGAGATAGTAAATTAGTGCACGTTTCCACTGTGCAGGTATTTGTTCAGTTTCCCAAATATTTGATATAATTCTGTGGGTTTCTTGTGTGAGATTATTGTGATTTAATTTCCATACTTCCGCTATGATTCCATCTTTCCCTGGAAACTTGTTGTTCTTGAAGAATTGATCATTTCCTTTACCTCTTTAAGTGATGGTGGATTTGAATGGGGATTGAAATCTAGTTGTTCTGTCGGAGGCTCGCAGTTGAGAAGTGAGTGACAATATTTAGCTAAAATTTGACAGTTCTTTTTAGGGTTGGTTTCCAGGGATCCATCGGGCCGGCGAAAGCACAAATTAGGTGGTTGATACCCTGTTAGGTTTTCTATGAAAATTTTGTAAAAATTTCTGGTGTTGTTCTTGATAAATTCTTGTTCAATTTCTTTAAGCCGGCTTACATCATATCGACGTTTTTCTCTTCGTATTGCCTTGGATGAACTCTTCTGTATTCTAAAAAATTCCTGCCATTTTTCTGTAGTTTTGTTGCTACTGAAATTTTTCCAAGCTTGCATTCTTTCTTCTATAGCTTGAGCGCATGCACTGTTCCACCATCTGTGTTTTCTCTTTCTTTGGGGTTTGCCAAATTTTATAGTGTTTTTCAGTACTTCTGCAAGTTCCTTCCAGTTCGTTGCGTTTGATTGCCCAACTTCCTGGAGAATTTCCCTCTTGATAAGTGTAAGGTATTCTGTATCAATTCTGTTTTGTTCATTGGTGGTTTCTTTCTGTTAGGTTGAAATGCAATGTTTATTTGCAGCAGATGGTAGTCTGACTCATAAAATCCCTTTGTTGTTCGTACGTTGAGTATTTCATTCGTATTCCTATTAGATATGGCAACATGGTCTATCTGAAATTCATCCAAAGTTGAATTTAGTGATTTACATGTTGTAAGTTCGTTTACAGGTTTAAGGAATTCTATAGACATGATTTTATGATCAAAATTTTCACAGAAGTTTATCAGTCTCTCGCCGTTTTTATTTGTTCTCTTGTGAGCTGTATGGATTCCCGTAGTTTTCCTGAATTGCAATTGTTCCACTTGTATCTGTTTAGTCACCAGCAAATAATTTTCTTTATATTCAAACAGTGATCTCCAGCAATACAAAGATGTACATGAACGTATAAACAGCTGAGGATGGGCCCAAGCCCGAATCCGGTCTTCTGACAAATAAATAATCTTTCATTGTGACTAGTAGCGGAATAAATTAACTTTCATTATGGCTGGAGGCGGAAATATTTCTACACCCTACAAAGGAAAAGACATGGAGTTCTATAGCATCTACTATGGATAAAATTAACATTATGACCACCTGTTTAATAGCGTGTTGTTCCACTTTTCAAACAGAGTATAACCGAGATTTTGATTTGCATGGATTCTACAAGTCTTTGATAGGATTTTTCAAGTATGTGGCATAGGTGTCTGCATACAAGTCCAGCAATTCCCGCAAATTACGGGATGGTGGTTTACGGGCACGCAGCTGGCGCCTGATATATTTTCCAGTGGGTACAGAACAGGTACATTAGCTGGCCAAGACGTCAATGTGAGATTACTGTAATGCCCCTCAAACCACTGTAGCACGATTCTGACTTTGCAACACCGGCAGTTATCCTGCTGAAAGATGTCAACGCCATGTGGGAAGACTTCAAGCATGGAGCAATGCAGGCGGTCTGCAATAATGTTCACGTTATTCACTGCTATCGAGATGCCTTCGATTACCACCACAGGTCCCATGGAAGCTAAATTTAATGTACCCCATAGGGTAATTCTGCCCTCACCGGCCAGCATCTGTGGCGCGATGCATGTTTCGTGCACTATTCGCTTGGATGACGGCGTGTAATAACCCAACCATCGACCGGGTGTAACGAGAAATGCGAATCATTCAACAGGTGACACGTTTCTATTGATCCACGGTGAAAATGCAGTGATGATGTGCCCACTACAATCATAACTGACGATGTCGTTTGGTCAACACGGGAACACGTACGGATCTGTGATGTGGAGCTCCATGTTCAACAATGGCCTTTGAACAGTGTTCTACGAAACACCTGTATCTGCACTAGCATTGTACTCTGTCCTCAGATCGGTCGCAGATCGCTAACTATCCTGGGTTAGACAGTGGGGGATCCTCCGACCTCAGCGTTTTGTGACGAGACGTGGTCGTCCGATACCACAAGACCTACTCGTTACTTCACCATCCTTCAACCACTTTCCATAGGTGCTCACTGCTCTCATGACGCGAAAAGGCGACAAGCTCCGCTGTTTTAGAGATTCTCATTTCCAGGTGCGGGGCCACAACAATGTGCCCTTTGTCAAAAATGCTTATATCAGTGGATTTCCTCACTTGCGGCCTGTATCTTCGCTATGATTACTGCCCATTCGTCTCTCCTCCGCTTACATTCTATCCTTACTGCGTCACGTGCCCGCAACACTACTAGAAAGCTTTCAACCTCGCATCGGGCAGGGGTTATAATGTTCTGGCTCATCACTGTATTAAAATGAAATGTATCCATGTTAATAACATTTTATCACTATTATTACTTTAAAATTGTCATTTCTTAAGTAAGTAAGATGTAAAACGTGCTGTATGTGTCTGATGTGAGACACTGTTTTGGAACGTCGTAATGGGACGTCCATTAACTATGTAATGTTTATTTTTTGGCATTTGGACCCCCGCCCCCCCCCCCCCCCTATTCTCCTCCCTTGCAGAAATTTGGTGAGCCATGGTGTGACCCACCTCCCACTTCAGGTGAGGTTTACCCGTAGTCTCGAAAAGTACGTAAAAAGGAAACCTTAATTTTTTTTAAAATTGATTAAAACTCTTTAATAAAAACGTGTTTTGTTTGGAAAATTTATTGGTAATGTGTTTAGTACGTGATTGAAAGAAGATTTTAAACGTGCCAACCCTGAGCAGTATTCGGACAGGCAGACAGGGAGAGACGGGCTGAAAGGCTCCGAGATAGTAGTATAAACAGTTTTCACAGATATCGAAAAAACTGATCTTTTATTGCTGTATTATGTATATTAAATGTCTTTAACTTGCATTTACTTCACAGGTGAAATACAACATTGTTTATAGCTTCGTTTAAACCGTATAATTGCGCAGATTTTCAACCTTCTGATATATATAATCACAAATAGAATTCTTGTCAGTGTACTTCGGTTTAGCTTTCTTCCACAAACGATTAAGTTCTTGCCCCTAAGAGTGTTTCGACTTGTCACCACGCCACTTAACATTCACACTGTAAAAGGTTTTATTCAAATTCATGTTGAACACAATAACACCAGCTTTCTCGTGTTGCAGAATATCATGACTTACTGACCGACTCGCAGTGATGTCGACTGGCGCGGCAGGGAACTTCCTGAACGAAATGTGACATTCGTGGCAAATCGGGGACTTCGGGGCATGCACACGTGTAAAGTGTTCAGTTCAGTTCAGAGAGACCATGAAGATTTTTGGATTGTGTTGAGTCGCAGTGGTCTGCTGGGTTGACCGTAGTTAGATGCGTGCTGTGTTTAGGTTCGGTTCTCACTCATGGCGTCCATTTTTAACATTCACGAAAAGATCTAATTCACCTATGTTAACGCCCAGTCCAGAATGTTAGCTTGCACAGTGGTTCAGAATCCGTATTAAACACAATATCCCTTCACTACCAACAACGTCAGAGCCTATTTAAATAGCGCCATAATAAAGGCGGCAGCCGCCGAAGGCACAAACTCTGTCGCCAGTAAACTAGCACTAAAAAGTTTATTTCATTTAATTTAGAAATGGTTATTTCGTTCACAGTGTTCATATTTAATTTGAACTTGAGACGTTGCAATTTTTGGTCCTCGACCTTAATTCGAATTCGGATCTCTATGAATGGAACGTATTTGGGTTGCAATCCTGGTCCAGCAGAAACATATTCATAATTTCATTTTGCGGCCTAGCATGTGCACACTGACCTACCACCGAAAAATAACTTGCATATTTCGTGTCAATTCATGAATAGTCAACAATAACGATAGGTACCCTTATTTCTAGTGAAGCATGCGACCATTCACTACTGGTGAGCAAGCAGTTGATACTTGACGACTATTTATGGATGAGAAACAGCGACAGTATGCGCCGGGTTCGATTCCCGGGCAAGCAAAACAACCCTCATCTCATATTGATACAGCTCGCTGCTGGTAGATAAATTCAATTTCTAACATCTTACTTTACTTAGTTAACAAGCCGATAACGTGCTGGGTAGAAAATCCCGTTACAACATTTTAAACCATAGCATTCCAATTTTCAGCACATGCATGCTTGGGTACTTGTGAAGGAGAGTATATTAAACGTCTTTCATGGTTAGTTAACAGGGACATAATGGTTTTGATGTAGTAGAAATAATTTCGTCATTTCGTGTCAAGTTCAGATGTGTTATCTAACACTGGTGAAAACATGTATATTTCACGTCTCTTTATGGCTAGTCAGCATTGATGATGATCGTTGCCTTGATCAAGCCACGGGCCGGTGTGAAAGTGTATTTTAGTTAGTAATGACTACGTCTGCTGGGTTTCTGTCCAGATCCAGAACAAAAAATTTCGTCATGTCATTTATAGTTCAAACATGTGGGCAAATAATTCTTCATGAATAATTAGTACAGTGACGTTACTCATTGTATTCCATTAATATTGCGGTTTCTATAGAGCGTTTACCGCTGTTTATCACGTTTTCTTTAACTAGTTCCTTTAACGACCAGTTTATGCAAAAACCAATCGTCACTGGGACATTTAGCAGGTGCGGGAAAACCTTACGCAGAGGAAAAATACTTCGAACTCTCATAGACCTTTATTGGTCTGGACATTGTCTCAGAATATCTTGTTCATGCAAACATTTACTTTGTTTAAGGATTGCTACATAGTTTATGTGCCATAGTTAGTTGTTGCAGATTGCAATGAGATGGTAACGATTTTGAAAATCATTGTAACCTGTACAAGCGTTAGGGACTAACTCATCTCTAATTACGTGTTTTTCTAGTTTTTGCAGTATCATGGTGTGATGATACATTGCCCTAATTGCCTTAAAGGACAGTGTTGTCTACTGGTCTCTCGTGGTATCCATTTTGTGTAGTCGAAGGAATGTACCGCAAAGCGATTAGAGGACCCCCTCTAGACAGCTACGTTATGTTGGTTGCATGCAAATCAGGCAGGTCACAATTCAGGTCGTTCGGACACTTTTGCACATGATAGCGCGTTGACATCTATGCCATATACCTCCACAAATCTACCAACAAACTGCTGGATCCCTGGTACGTAGAATCAGTGATGTATTTCGTTCCAAGCACGGACAAAGAAGCTATTAGGCAGGTGGTCATAATACATTGGTCCATCAGTGTATATTGTTGCTTATACACGCTTATCGGAGTCGTGCTACTTTGCACATTCGTTGCAACAACGATCTCACATGGCATCTTTTGATATTTGAAAGTTGTTTAGCTACTGCCGTAAAACACCAACCAATCAGCGACGAGTGTGCAAAATTGTGTGTATTTAACCTCATGCACTACACATGCCCATCGAGCTAAGGAACGCACTTTAATGGTAAATTACCCATGATTTTTCTGACATTTACTGATTTTACTACTACATCAATCATCTATATATACTCTCCTGGAAATGGAAAAAAGAACACATTGACACCGGTGTGTCAGACCCACCATACTTGCTCCGGACACTGCGAGAGGGCTGTACAAGCAATGATCACACGCACGGCACAGCGGACACACCAAGAACCGCGGTGTTGGCCGTCGAATGGCGCTAGCTGCGCAGCATTTGTGCACCGCCGCCGTCAGTGTCAGCCAGTTTGCCGTGGCATACGGAGCTCCATCGCAGTCTATTACACTGGTAGCATGCCGCGACAGCGTGGACGTGAACCGTATGTGCAGTTGACGGACTTTGAGCGAGGGCGTATAGTGGGCATGCGGGAGGCCGGGTGGACGTACCGCCGAATTGCTCAACACGTGGGGCGTGAGGTCTCCACAGTACATCGATGTTGTCGCCAGTGGTCGGCGGAAGGTGCACGTGCCCGTCGACCTGGGACCGGACCGCAGCGACGCACGGATGCACGCCAAGACCGTAGGATCCTACGCAGTGCCGTAGGGGACCGCACCGCCACTTCCCAGCAAATTAGGGACACTGTTGCTCCTGGGGTATCGGCGAGGACCATTCGCAACCGTCTCCATGAAGCTGGGCTACGGTCCCGCACACCGTTAGGCCGTCTTCCGCTCACGCCCCAACATCGTGCAGCCCGCCTCCAGTGGTGTCGCGACAGGCGTGAATGGAGGGACGAATGGAGACGTGTCGTCTTCAGCGATGAGAGTCGCTTCTGCCTTGGTGCCAATGATGGTCGTATGCGTGTTTGGCGCCGTGCAGGTGAGCGCCACAATCAGGACTGCATACGACCGAGGCACACAGGGCCAACACCCGGCATCATAGTGTGGGGAGCGATCTCCTACACTGGCCGTACACCACTGGTGATCGTCGAGGGGACACTGAATAGTGCACGGTACATCCAAACCGTCATCGAACCCATCGTTCTACCATTCCTAGACCGGCAAGGGAACTTGCTGTTCCAACAGGACAATGCACGTCCGCATGTATCCCGTGCCACCCAACGTGCTCTAGAAGGTGTAAGTCAACTACCCTGGCCAGCAAGATCTCCGAATCTGTCCCCCATTGAGCATGTTTGGGACTGGATGAAGCGTCGTCTCACGCGGTCTGCACGTCCAGCACGAACGCTGGTCCAACTGAGGCGCCAGGTGGAAATGGCATGGCAAGCCGTTCCACAGGACTACATCCAGCATCTCTACGATCGTCTCCATGGGAGAATAGCAGCCTGCATTGCTGCGAAAGGTGGATATACACTGTACTAGTGCCGACATTGTGCATGGACTGTTGCCTGTGTCTATGTGCCTGTGGTTCTGTCAGTGTGATCATGTGATGTATCTGACCCCAGGAATGTGTCAATAAAGTTTCCCTTCCTGGGACAATGAATTCACGGTGTTCTTATTTCAATTTCCAGGAGTGTAGAAGTTAAATAATGTAATTTCATTAATTTGTTAAGATAATAAGTTAAACTACAGGATTAGCCTTGCAATAAGTTTATCGACAAGTGCCGCTGTAAGGTGCAGTGTATGTATTAATGAACTCTAAATGCCACTTTATGTACTAATAAGTAGATCAGAAACTGTAAACTAAGTTGCGGCAAACAGAAAACAGAAATTAAACTTTAAACACGTTCGTTTCCTCAGATATCATTATTTGCAGTAAATTCTGGAAATTTTTGCCTATAGCATAGTTTCAAATTAGAAACCCTAAAAAAAATTCTTGGCTCAAACATTCCTGCGACCAGCTCCTCACAGGTGTTTGGTTCAAATGGCTCTGAGCACTATGGGACTTAACATCTGTGGTCGTCAGTCCCCTAGAACTTAGAACTACTTAAACCTAACTAACCTAAGGACATCACACAGATCCTTGCCCGAGGCAGGATTCGAAGCTGCGACCGTAGCAGTCGCGCAGTTCCAGACTGAGCGCCTAGAACCGCTAGACCACCGCGGCCGGCCCACAGGTGTTTAGCTTCACGCACTCGTCACTTCCTAGCTGCACTTTTGTTGTTTTATATTCACAACTATGCGTTCCCCACCTATGGTTCTGTGGCATATTGTGCTCCCTACCTAATTTTCGTTTCAAATTGGG
This sequence comes from Schistocerca americana, assembly GCF_021461395.2. NCBI lineage: Eukaryota > Metazoa > Arthropoda > Insecta > Orthoptera > Acrididae > Schistocerca > Schistocerca americana. The sequence goes on along the minus strand of NC_060130.1, from coordinate 649,890,123 downwards.
TTTTTTCTGCGCCCTGTACGAAAGTAACAACTTTAATGATTCGAGAGAAAGTTCTTTCTTGTTTTGGTGTCCTCCTGTTTGCTTGAGTTAATTCGCTTAAGCGATGCAAGTGGCTGTCATTTAATATGTTTAGCCTGAGAGCCATCTCTACCCTCCTGATGACGCAGAGGTCTGTAGTGAGCTGGAATGTCTCAAGTCATCCATAGATCCCGGAAAAAGTTGTCAATCACTTACCCTGACAGGATTCATTTACTCTGCATTTATACTTTGTTTAAGGAGCTAATGCTCCTATACACGTGTTATTCCTGGCCTTGGCGTATATAGTCTCTACACACATTGGACTTCACACGTCCCTGTAGTATGACGAGCATCCTTGCCACCTCTGGCTGAACGTGCCAGGTCGCGCATCCTGGGACCGCAGTGAAATATTGGCCGTGTCTCCGTGCAGATAAACCGCCTACGCGATCGCTGACATTTACGTCCAGGGAGGGGGTATACTACATATGTGGTGTCACCGCCAGACACCACACTTGCTAGGTGGTAGCCTTTAAATCGGCCGCGGTCCGGTAGTACACGTCGGACCCGCGTGTCGCCACTGTCAGTGATTGCAGACCGAGCGCCGCCACACGGCAGGTCTAGAGAGACTTCCTAGCACTCGCCCCAGTTGTACAGCCGACTTTACTAGCGATGGTTCACTGACAAATTACGCTCTCATTTGCCGAGACGATAGTTAGCATAGCCTTCAGCTACGTCATTTGCTACGACCTACCAAGGTGCCATTATCATTTGCTATTTACCTTGTGATGCATGTACCGTCAGACAGATGTTCACTAATTATGAATTAAAGTTAAGTATTCCAGTAACTTACGTTCTTTGCTACTATAAATTCCCTTAACTCTTCCAGACCTCAGGCCAGCCTGCGTGAGCTTAAACGCGTGCCTTTCGGCTTCACCTCGTAGTGGCTTGGCTCTCTTGCCAAGTCACAACAACATCTGCATACGCCGTATACTGGAAATTTCATACTCAGGGACATTTGCAAGACCTCACGCCATTCTATGGACTCACAGTGAAACACTAGCCGTTCTCGAAGGTGTGAAGGCGGATGAGAATTTTTTACAGTCAGCCAGTCAGTCAGTTAGTAATGAAAGTGGATTCGTACTTCACGGGCTGTGAATGCTTTCAGTCACAGAATCTCTGCAAAACCTTCAGTACCAAGCGGAATCATGCGTATCAAGAGCAGTTCACATACCAAGTTTTATTTCACCAGTTCTGTTTTCGCATGTTGCAATTTTCACAAGCAGCTATGAATTCTGTTCGTTTCTGTTATGTTAAAATGTAAAACTTTTGTTTATGTGAAGCTAAATATAGACTAAAAACATGCATGTAGCAGAGATATGCGGAGATGATTGGAAGTGGGACTACCATACTGTTGTTCATTTTCCTCATGGCGGTTCTAGGCGCTTCAGTCCGGAACTGCGCGACTGCTACGGTCGCAGGTTCGAATTCTGCCTCGGGCATGGATGTGTGTGATGTCTTTAGGTTAGTTAGGTTTAAGTAGTTCTAAGTTCTAGGGGACTGACGACCTCAGATATTAAGTCCCGTAGTGCTCAGAGCCAACTGAACCAATTTTTTATTCTGCAGTTTGTAGTTGATAAACAGTTTAATTCTTCGTATGCACCCAAATATCGTTATACTTTATTAAAAAAAGATATGTATTTAATTCTTGTTTGTCTGTGGTTTTAGAATATGTCTAACTTTTGAACGTCATGGGAACTGTTCTCTGTAAAATTTACTTCAATTTTTGTTTACTTAAAATATATACTAGAAACAATTACTACACAATTATTTTTGACGAAGAGAGAGAGAGAGAGAGAGAGAGAGAGAGAGAGAGAGAGAGACTAACACCATTTGGGTCTCTCATTTCACTAAAAATGAACAATAAGAGAGGCAGAGAAAGAGGTTAATTGAAGTTTGAGGTCTCATAGACAATAGAGCACCAGATACAATTGAGAAAGGATATGGACTGAAATCGGTTGATGCTATTCAAAGATAGCATCCAGGCACTTGCTATAGGTGACTTCTGGAAGCCACGCGTCATTGGAATGGCAGAAGGAGAATATGACCCGCCACTGTCCCGTGAACGAGTCTAGATTTTAAACCACTCCTCCATCTCTCTCATTCACTTCAACAAACCTTACATGTTACCATCGATAGTAATTCATGATCAAACAAGACCTATGGAGACCTCGGAGCAATATAAATAGTTTAACGGATGTAAGGTAAGGAAGAAATCGGGTATCATTGTTGTCAAATGCTCTCTACTTTTGTTGAATTACTTCACTATTAACGACTTTGCCAGTGTAACATTCTGAAACTACTAGAGAAAAAGCCAAGAAAAAATCTCTTATTGAGTACAACTCATAAAATATCTTGACATGAACTCTCGTGCACTAATATTCTGTAACTCAGAAACTTAATCCGTGACAAGTTATCACCTATAGTAGTGTCTTCCAAAGACATACACCACTAGGACTGTAGTGGTTCCAATAACCAATCTGTTTACTGACATGGCGTATTCCAGTATGGTGTCTCTCAATAACCCATAGCACTTACAGGTACCTTCGTAACTGCGACTTTCGACCGTAGAACACGACTATTGACTGCAGGTTTCGATTCCAGACTGCTACTGTGACTATTTCTGCAGACCTCCGGCCGTACGTTATGACCCAGCGGCTACAGTGAATCCACGCGGTTCTGTCACTGCCAAATATAACGAGCAAAATGTGCGTTGGCTCTCCTGGCCTGCTGATGTCATCATCAACACTGGTTCGTCTCCATGGAAAGTGTGACAGAGAAGACCCTTCGCCAAAGGCGACCTCTGTTGAACAATTGCATAGACTTGGGTTGCTCACTGCCTTGCTTGCGGAGAAGGCAACCCAGGCAACAGAAAAAATGGTTCAAATGGCTCTGAGCACTATGGGACTTAACATCTTAGGTCATCAGTCCCCTAGAACTTAGAACTACTTAAACCTAACTAATCTAAGGACATCACACACATCCATGCCCGAGGCAGGATTCGAACCTGCGACCGTAGCAGCCCCGCGGTTCCGGACTGCAGCGCTAGAACCGCACGGCCACCGCGGCCGGCGGCAACAGAAATATGGGACGGAATGTATCCGGCATGGGTAGCCAGAAGATCCAACACATGTATTCCGAGAATAAACACCGTTCTTGTCATAAACGATGATTTGTTGAACCTGTCTTCACTTGTCATTAAAAATGTGGGCTCCTCTCCAGGCCGTGAAGGCCCAAGGGATGTTCGTCAGCCGCTGTGTTGCCTCTGCTTTGCGGGAACATGTGGATGCGGGATGGAATGGCATATGGTCAGCACACTAATCTCCTCGCCGTTTTGCTGCACTAGTCATTAAGGAAAAAAATAAGAATTAAATTGTTTTCATGTTCAGACACGATTACTTTGAAAGCTTGTGGCTGGGCTCAATCTAAAGGATGTATATAAATGAATATCGTGGTTTTATCGCTTTATAATACTTATTATATTAAACTTACAGTTATAAATGATATATCAAATGAAAGAGCAACTCAGACAGTTTTTCTTACAATTATTCAGTGTGAACACCGATCACACATTGAGTCGATAGGCGAGTTGTTCCGAAACCTTGATCAATGTGTCATGAGTAACTGTTGGAAGAACACTGTTTCTAAAGTCGGACAGATCAGCTAATATCGGAGGCACACACACATGATCGAGTCAGATGGTGTGTGAACGTAGAAGTCAAGCATAAAATGCTGTGTCAATCGGCCCCTTGCGCCCAATACACCGGTCGGATACAAGGTCGCTTAACCAGACCGTTACTGACTTATGAAAGTGAAGCGGCGCACCATCTTGCTCCCAAATAAAGATGTGTTGTTCATCTTCTTCCCATTGAAGCACGGGCCATAGCTGTACCACATCAAGATAAGAAACATCAGTTACAGTTGATTCACCGAAAAAGAAAGGCCCATTACCTTCCGCGGCGATATTTCCTGAGGCTAAACGTGAAAGACTCGCACTCGTTCAACACGTCTTTCAGTCGCTCTTTGTCATTCCATACTCTTCCCTTTGCGCACAGGTATACAACCAAAGCTGTTGGAGTTGCTCTTTCATTTGAAATATCATTTACAATGATAAGCGTATTGTTATAAAGCGTTAAAACTCCGATATTCATTTATAAACACCCTGTATAACAAAATTAGTGGGATGGATTTCGAACGCCTGTCTAGAGTCTGGAATGGCGGGCTACTGACTGTAGCCAAAGCCTTTATATATAGTATCAAAGTATCTGAGTAGTGTAAGAGGAAGAGCACTGGCATTGTTCAAAGTATCTCCTTTGGTAGTACTATGCATAATTAACAAAAGGAATCTAGCCATAATATGCGTTGATAAAACTAATTATAATTACTTGTTAATATATTTTACATAATTAGTCTGTAATTGCTGTTTGTGACTGTTCATATGTAACTTAGCTGAAGAATCTCCTTCATGATGGGGTCTAAGAACCTCGGTATGGGAAGGAATGATTGATTCATAACAAACTGCTAAAGGAATTTACTTTCATTGTGGCTTACCTAAGCGACGACTTCTGAACCTCTCAAGTACTCCCAGTGGTACCAGAGGTAGACATTGTCATTTTAGACAATAGGAATTTCTCTGCAGTGCAAACTACCTGTTGATGGACAAGTTGCATACTGAGGTACCATGTAGAGCCTTTTCGTGTTTTTGAACAAGTACACTGAGTATGAGACAGTCAGTCTCCTTTAACATTAATTCTTAAGTTTCTATGAACTCGTCCATATAGGTAAAAGATGCACATTGTCGTTGACCTGGCAGCCTTAATAACTGCGCTATTGAATATTGTGTGTAAAGAAACAGATTTAGCGGTGACACGAAAGGAAAGATTACATGTTTGCTCTGACTTTCTCATCTTCCACTACCTTTCGATTGCAACAGGAGTTATACTATCCTTCTCGCATTCGAGGATGCAATTCGAATCGAATATGAAATCTCAAAACTCAAAAGATATCTCAAACATATTTTAAGGGAATACGGTGTAGAGATGGGTTCTGATATTGGCTTTCTTTCTGCTGTGCTTGTTTGACGATGTCTCACAGGCATGACGCGCTGTGACTGTTATAGAGGCTGAAGTAGAACACACATAAACAAAGGATTTTGTTGTTAGAATAATTTTTACTGCTATGATTTAAGGGGGGATGGTAACACTCCTCCATAGACATTATTGTAGTGTAAATTTGTGTACAGTAGAGTAAATTACACTGACCTTAAATATTGTTACTTTTTTCGATGCAAACATTATCTGAGGATGGTAACTTACATGTCGAATAAATCGAATGAAACTGCAACTACTCAGAGTTTTTATGCTAAAATCTCACTTATATTACTTTTGTGAAGACACAGAAAGTTTATCGGACTTGAAATAGGTGTCACTTTTAAGATATTTCGTGTGTCCATATAATTTTAATTCTGAGCATTTGTGGTGGTTCTATACGAGTGTAAGGAACTTCGTGCAGTGTAGAAATATGTATCGGTTACTAAGTATGTGGAGGAAGAGTTCCGATGCATTCAAGGAGCTTTGCTCATTTTACTGTAATAAGTAATGTTTCCGCGAGAAAGTTCCGTGATCATGAAAGTTTAAACTACTTGTACACACGAAGTATAAAATATATCGTTTCAGATTTTATTCCGCATTGGCTATGTAATCTCAGGAGTTAAATGTCATCGAATAATTCGGCTTTAGTGCTTACGTACTAAGAAAAGCTTCGAAATGAAGTAGTTAAAAAGTTGTCAGCTGCAATGGCAGAGAGCGAGGGATCATATTTATCTTTTTTTTAGGTCTGATTCTGGCCACTGTAATCTCAGTTCTCTCAGGACGGTCCACTGGAGAGCTTTCCAATTTATTCTGCGATGTTTTTGTTTCGGAAGGAAAGCCAATCAAGAAATGAAACTAAGAGCGAATGCAATAAAATTCTGGAGAAATAGAAGCAATTACTTTCTGGATCAGTCACATTTATATTTCTTTTATAGTCGAGCAATGAGAGTTCGGCGATGCTGTGAGAGTCAGAGACAGGGAGCATGCGTGATGAACCTATTGCAGTAAGCACGAAAAGTACTTTTTCAATGCACGGCAAACATAATAGCCCTTTTATTTCATGTACGATTCAACTGTTAGTGCTTTCTGTTAACTGACAAAGTATGCATGTCTGATCGAGACCCGACTAAGCTCAAGAAAAAGTAAAATATCAAAGTGTTCACGAGTATCAATCTACAGAGCCGAATGTCTGAACCCGGAAATAAATGACGATACGTTTAGCACTGCTCCGGGAACCCCTTGAAGCTTATTTGCCCCTGAGAAGTAACCACGAAAGACATGTAAGAAAGTGCAACGCAGAAGTGTGAAACACCATGAAGCAAAGCTGTGTTGGTTGACCGGAACTAGAACCCAGTACCTATATGAACTGTTAATTGCGCACAATCAGATGACAGATATTAAATATGTTCACCAATAGAGTGATACTGAAAACTGAAACAACAATACAAATAATTTTTACCTGGCAGTGATTCGAACCCGGCAGCACTCACGGAATATTTATAGTTCATTCACCAGTAGCGTGATGTGCATATGTTTGGCTAGAGGTAACGCAACGAATATTTTTGTTGTGCCTGGGACTCCAACTCCGCCCCTATCGTCGATGTTGAACCCACAGGAAGAGAGATCAACTATCAAACCCCTTTCCATCAGTAGCTAGGATTGCGCCGTTCATAGAGACCTGGAGGAGTTTGGCACTGCGAGGAAACAACTAAATGATGGGGGAGTATCATCTCGAAGGGGTAAAATCCAGAGGAAAACTGGAATCGGAGCTTCAATCAGAGTCCAGTGCTAATATTTTCAAAATCTCACGGTAAATTAAATTAACAAATGTTCAGATGTGTGTGAAATTTTATGGGACTTAACTTCTAAGGTGATCAGTCCCTAAGCTTACACACTACTTAACCTAAATTATCCTAAGGACAAACACCTCCGCCGGGACCAGCCGCACAGTCCATGACTGCAGCGCCTTAGACCGCTCCACTAATCCCGCGCGGCTTAAATTAAGAAATTAAGGCCCTATGATCTTATATGATGATTGGTTCATGAACTAAATATTACAAGTATAAGAGCGCTTACTAGAGACAGAGTTTCTGCAAGTAGCAACTTCCACCTATGACAGCCGAAACTAATCCAACTCCGTTCCTGTCAGCAGCGAATGGACATGTTTAAAGTTGACTTGGAACCATGGCACAGTCCTGCGTTCTTCAGTTGGCGTTACTGGTGGTAAAGAGGATACGTCTGTGGCTGTTAAAAACTGGCACCCAGAGCAGGAATCGAGCCCACTCCTTGGCCGTCAAGAGCCAGCATCACCCCAAAAAACCACGGATTTCAAATGTATTAGCGTCATGTTTTTGTCTTAATGGGATGTGGAGCACACGGTATGAGAAGTGTTGCCTCCAGCTGAGGTGTTGTCGTGAACAACCCATTCGTGGTCCAGTAGGCAACGTCGTGCAATGTGAGCGCAAGGCCGCGATATGAAACCCATCCTTTTCCTTTATTTTTTAAGTTGCTGTAAGTCCATGACGTTGACGCCAATCGTGGGGAGCTGCTGCTGAACGAATGCAGACTTGCGAACGGGATAATGGTTCTCTTGCATTGTGAACTCTCCTTTTCTGTATGGCATTTACACTGCTGAAAGACTCACATTTTCCAATCCCTGGGAGTACTGCTTGCTGCCGAGAGTTCCTTCTATCCTGTGAAGAATTCATGCTCCTCTCGCAGAGGCAGTTGTTTAGAGGAGGAGACCAGACAGTGAGGTCATCGGTCTCATCGGATTAGGGAAGGACGGGGAAGGAAGTCGGCCGTGCCCTTTCAAAGGAACCATCCCGCCATTTGCCTGGAGTGATTTAAGAAAATCACGGAAAACCTAAATCAGAATGGCCGGACGTGGGATTGAACCGTGTCCTCCCGAATACGAGTCCGGTGTGCTAGCCACTGCGCCACCTCGCTCGGTCCTCTCGCAGAAATCCATCCCCAGAGGAAAAAAGATAGCCACCCACTTATTCTCGTCGTACTTACTAGTGGAAAACACTTTTTCGTCAGTGAAAATGACTTTTCCCAAGACATACTCAGATGGAGCTCTCCAAATGCCAGCCGGTATAAAACGTTGTCTTCGCCGAGCCCCAGTGTCATGGCGGATCGTTGTGCGTGCAGCCCAGGGTCCCTAATGTCACTGGAGCCTGGGGGGTTCGTGTCGAACCACAACTGCTTCGCGTTCAGAAAGTGATTTTCTCTGCTCATAGACACTAGCTCCCTGCTCTGCTGTGAGCTCGCTCTCTTCCTGCCTGAGCCAGGATATCTGTTGGTGGTGCCTCTTTCAAGGTAGTTCCTCCTACATCTCATGGCAATGGTACATGGTACGCCGTACCTTCTTCCAGCTTCTCTATCGGAACATCCATCTTCAATAAAACTGAAGAATCCATCTTGAGTTGACCTCTCCCAGTGAGTCATTGCAACAGATTGTCTGATGTGTATTTCTGCTTGCCGCTCTTATACTGCTGGCAGAAGATGAAGTAAATATATTTACAAAAAAGGAGCAGCAGAGACAGAGCAATGCGGGAGTCGGGAACGGGGTTGGGAGGCGTGGGGGCTGGTGACCTGCCACCGCCGTCTCGCTCGGTTCGGTCTCGCCTTGGTAGCAGGGTGTAGTTGGCAGGCCAGCCCGTCAGCCGTCCAGCCTGGCTGTCCCATAGCACGTGAGCTGCGTGTAGTAGGTGCCCAGGCCGCAAAACCACGCTTTGAAGGATGACAAGTTTCACATACCTTACCAAAGTCTGTAGCATAAAATAATGTAGCTATAAAATGAGGAGGAGCTGAATGTTTTAATAGGTACTAGGTAAGATATAGCTCAATAGCTCACTGATATCTCAAGAGCTAGCTCACTAGATCTTACCTAGAACCTACTAAAACATTCTACTACAATCGTCTTTTCAGGTTTAACTCACTTAATTTGATTTAAACACATCTTTGTAATACTGTAAGCTTATTCTATTTTTGACAATACATTTCTTAACTCCTGTAGACTTTCTCTCTATTTTATCTTCACTGTTAGAAGCATACATTTCTGCTCCTGAAACACAAAATTTTTCCATTATATTTCCATTACATTCATCTTCATTTTTCCTACAGCTTTCTTGTTAACTTGTGGAGCACCACAAATAACACTCGATTTTCTTCATGATTCATTAAGGGTAAAATTTATAAAGATTTCTTTAAACAACTGTCACACAAGCACCATTAAAATCAATCAGATTGTCTTTTTCATCAGTTTTAGTAATTTCGAAATCTTGAATAGGATGAAAATTTGAGGTAACTACAGGATAATGTGGTCTATAAATTATTGGTCTTCGAAATTCAGCTTCAGGTTTAAATGGCGCAACAATATTAGCTTCTCTGTGAAAATTATGAGCATATTTAACAAACAATCCTGGCACAACAATATTAGCTTCTCTGTGAAAATTATGAGCATATTTAACAAACAATCCATCAGCTAAATTAACATTAATATTTATGAATTCAAGTAGAATAATTTTAGGAGCATTGTTACTAACAATGTCTTTATTGGCTTCAAGACTTTGTCTACTAAATCCAAGTACACTTCGAATACTATCTTTTACATCCATGTATAATTTTAAATCACTTTCGATAACAATTCTATTTAAAATTTCATCTGCGTTAATATGAATATTTGTTTTTTTTTTAATGAATAATTTTTTCAAATTTTTTTTAAAACTGTGTTGACCTATAGGAATTTCTATCGTTTCTTCATCACAATATAGATTATTATTTGGCGATCTAATGTTTGGAGTAAGAAAAGTTTAATAAAAGCCAACTAGTTTAAAATTCTTATAAGTTTCTCTTATCAGAATCGTTAATTTTTTTATGAATAGACGATCTACATTTCAATTGAAATAGACATTCTATTTATATCAATAAAAATGTATTTATATAAATGACACATTGGGAACCAAAAAATAAGAATTCCAGAAAAGAAATCTAAATATAAAGAGAGTAACTTTTACCAAATTGTATTTGATGTGCAATCATAGGACCAAGTCAATGTTCAAAAACTAAAATACTGATTGACAGTTATATTCTAGCTCAAGGATGGTTGAATTAGAATAAAATTAATAATTTCTATGTTTATTCACAAAGCTTAGATCAGTCTAAGTATCACGAATTTATAAAAAGATGTGAAAAAATTGAAGATCTAATTATTACTTTTATTGGAAATAATGAAGAAATTATCCCATTAGATCAATATCTAGATAGTTCAGTGGTATTCTTTGATTATTTCAGTCTTTTAAATCAGTTAATAAATATTTTACTAGAGGGAGGCATAAAGGAATAGACTGTCTTCATTTAGCTCAAATTTATTCAAAAGTACCAAACAATTAGTTAGAGATAATCTTAATTTTTAAAATATATTCGGACAAGATGACACAAATTTAAACATATTTGTCATGACTTTGTTGGTGGTGATTTAAAGTTTGATGATTTTAAGGAAATTTGTAGCAAATGTTGGAATCATAAATTTGAGTTTTCCTTAACAATAGATATGACTAGAAAGCTATAAGAATGTAAGTTCAGAAATAAAATACTGAAATTAATAAATACATGTACTTCAAACAAAAACGTTAAACAAGCCAAGTGGGCACTCTTGCTAGCACAAGAACGTTAACCATTAACATTAGATTTTACAAAATATGACCCACAAGTTGTTGAAAAAAGCTAAATGAAATATAAAGAAAGCTGAAGAAATGAATGAGGAATTCAAGCCTTGGAAAAAACAACCATGAACAGAATATGAAAAATATAAGAAAGAAGATCAACCAGTTATTGATGCTACTCAACAGATAAAATAAGAAATCGAAGGATTAAGTGATAATGTTTTGAAAGCTATTGAAGAAAATAGAGAAGCTGAAAAACAAATGATTCCATACCATTATCAAACTGAAGATTTTGGAAAAACACCAGAAATTAATTCTAATGGAGCAATAACTTATGCTGACTCAAGTTGGCGACACAGTCCAGAAAGTGATTATACATTAAGTGAATCAGAAATACAGTGTGTACTGGAGAAGTATGGAGAAGAGACTAAAGGTAAAAACAAGACAGTTACTGTTACAAAATAATGCTACAAAAATAAATGTTAATGTATATTAACAATAGTGAAGATGAAGTTTTTGGATTAAACCCCATTTGTATATTTAAATACTATGGTAAATTACCAGTTGAATTCAATGGAGATAGATTAATTATTGCTGGAGAGGAATACAAAGGGACAGATGGCTTAATGAATCTCTTAACTGAAAAACAGATTACTATGGATGATACGGGTGAGAAATTTCATGGTGGTGATTTATCTATTTATGCAGACATATTTATCAATCAGGATCATTAAATTCTGAGAGTAGCCAAAATAAAATATAATTGAGTAGAGGTAGTAAATAGAAATATTGGACAATAAGAAATGTTGGTGACTGTTTCTGAAACTGAAGAAAATCAACTATTCTTTCTTCAGAATATTCAGAAATACGTTTACCAATGAAAAAGGGGCCATGCGGGATTATCTGAGGAGTCTAGGGTGCTGCAGTCCTGGACTGTGCGGCTGGTCTCAGTAGAGGTTTGAGTCCTCCCTCGGGCATGGGTGTTTGTGTTTGTACTTAAGGTAATTTAGGTTAAGTAGTGTGTAACCTTAGGGACTGATGACCTCAGCAGTTAAGTCCCATAAGATTTCATACACATTTGAACATTGTTTTTTGAGAAAATGGGTACAGGTTTAGTAAAGAAATTTTCAGAAAAACTGATCGAATCTGTTTGGATATATTAACAGTAATTCGAGGGGAAGAATTACCTGGAATTAAAAATTATCATAAGGAAAAAGTTGGAATAACACAAATGTTAAAAAACAAATTTAGTGATTTTATTATTAATGCTCCCAAAGGAATTCCATATTTGATTATATTTTTGAATAACCTTACTCACAAATTTTGGTAACTTGAAAAACATGAAGTGGGACTAGTAAATTGGGTTTTAAATAATTTACCGGTGACAGAGATGCACCTACAGTTTACTAAGCTTGAAGAAAGACTGTGTTAGATGAAGCTTGTAAAAAACATGATATTGCCTATAGAGATAATGAAGATTTAGAATAAAGACACAAAACAGATAAAGAACTACAATTAGCTGCAGGAGAAAGAATGCATAATAGTAATGCTTCATTAGGAGGAATAATGTATGGAAAACAATAATTGTGAATGGGTTTAGAGGTGATGAAAATGGTTGGAAATTATAAAAAATTGCAGTAGCAGCATTTCAGTGCTACCTATAAAATACATCTGTATTAATGAATAGCTTTTCACTTGATTGTACTTTACTAGCAAGTGGTAAAAATAAACCTAAATCAACTAAATTAATGCAATTAAATAATGAAGAATTACATAGTATTGAATAATTGTTAACTGAAGTACAGAAAAGAAAGAACTGGTCAAAATTTACTTACTACATTCGGTATTCATGTTGTGAAATGATTATCAAATATCTAACAAAAAAGAATGAAGGTAAAGGACAAGAAACAAAAAGATGGTTTTCTTCCATTACTATTGGCTGCATTACCATATCCATCAACTATTGGTTCACTAGCTGGTGGTTCTGCAGCAATCAAAATGCAGTAACGAGCAAGAAAAACATAATAAAGCAATGTAGAGTAAAAAAATGGGTTAAATATCTACAAAATATAATAATCCTATATCTAATTTGACACAAAATAACTAGTTAAATAATTAGAAATTAAATATTTTCATAGGGTTTTTATGATTGCTGGATTACCTAATAAACCAAAAAAATTGTATGATTGATGAATTATCTAATAAACCAAAAAATTTAGAATGTACCATAGTTAATTTAGATGCAGCTGATGATTTTGGTACTCACTAGATTTGTTGTTATAAGAAAAATAATAAAAAAATTTGTATTCGATTCATTTGGTGGAACTGTTCTGTTATTATTGGTTGAGTTATACTATAATGGACAACGAATTCAGAATTTTGATGAAGTAATATGTTTACTCTTCTGTCTACTTGTTACGAAAGTATTATTTATGAATTATATTTTTAGTCATTTTCAGGCATAAATAAATGGGCATTTTTGAAAATAAGGCTCAGCCTAAAAGTCACAAAGTTAATGGTCAAATAAATTTAGAAAACATAAGAATGAATTAGAAACAAAACTTGATCTAAAAATCGACACCTTAATTAAACAATTCCATAAAGAATTATGTGTCACTTTTAAGCCAACTAAAGGACATATTGATTTTCGAGGTAGAAGAATAGTTGATATAAAAGATCCAGTAAATGGTTATGACGCAGTTACTAAACAATACTTAAAGTAATGATCTGAATAAAGAAAAAATCTGAATAAGCACGTATTCTGACACAGTTCGATAATTATGTCACTAAAACACATGTGTATGAAAAAGATTCACAGATTCATCAAAATAATTTTAACTCTGTAACAAGTCTTGATGAGAAAATGAAAAGTATGCATACAGATCTTAGATTTGTTTATATAAGTGTCATAGACTAAAAAATACAATATATGATAGACAACTGAATTTACTTTTATGACTGGAGATGAACAAAAAGTACACAATTTAGAATATGATTCCAGGCTTGAAGAAATTATTATTATTGGTAAGCATATAATCAGAGATTTGAAAATTGACGATTGTGGTATTACGGTAGGTGTATCTGATAAACTATATGAAATAGATAATAATAATGAGCCAATACTAATAAAGAAATCAAGTTTTTTAACTATAAGATTAAAAGATTTGTTAAAACTGTTCCAGTTGATGTAACGTTAACTTTATCTGGTGAAATAATTAGAATCTTATTAAATTTTAATACCATATAAATGGAAAACCATATCTGCTGCTTTAAGTGTAAATAATTTACTGAACTATATAATCCTCATAGAGTAACAACTAGAAATGGAAGACAGTGAATCGATGGTCTTCTTACAGAATGTAAATTTAAAAAGAGTAAATTTATTTAAAAAATTGTAAGGAAAGAAATAAATACATGAAAAGAAATTATTAATGAATTATATAAAACACTGAAAGAAAATTTTTAAAGGAAGAAATGCAATTTTTCTTGATATAGACAATTTATGGCAAGCTAGTTTAGCTGAAATGGATTCAGGTATACTGAAATGAATTTCAAAAGTAAATAAAGGGTATAAGTATTTATTAACTAATATAGATATTTCTTAAAAACGTGTTTGTGCCATTCCAGTTAAATGAAAAACAGGTAAGAATGTGGTTGATGGTTTGCAAAAATTTTTCGAGAAGACCACAACCTAAAAAATTTACTGACAGGTAATATTAAAGAATTTTACAGTAAATAAATTCAAGAATTAATGAAAAAATTTGACATTAATCATTACTTAACGTTTACAGAATTAAAATCATCTGTTGTTGAAAGATTTAATAAAACACTTGAAGAAAAGATGTGGAAAAATTATCTCTTCAAGAAAATTATATATCTATTGAACTAGTTTCAAAACTAGTTGCTGCATATACTAACACAAAACATTCAACTATAAAACTGAAACTGATAAAAGGTAATGGTAAGAATAAGAAACCAACTGTTGTAGTTAAAATAAAAATAAATTTAAAAAATGGGATATAATCAGAATCATTATACATAAAAGACTTTTTAAAAAAAGAATATAGAGACAATTAGTCAACTAAAAATTTTGAAATTGAAAATGCTTTTCATTCTAATCCAGTCACATTTAAATTGAAAGGTTTAAATGGTGTAGAAGTAGGGAAATTTTTATGAATTAGATAAAACAAAATATCTAGAAGGATATATAGTTGGAAAGCTTTTGAAAAAGTAAGATCAAATTTATATTAAATGGTTGGGTTTTGATAGCAGTTGGTTGAATAAAGATAAAACTGTTTTTTTAATTATTAAATAAAAATTTCATATATAAATGTAACAAATGGTACTAATGAGAAAAAGTAGCTCTTCGATTTCTTCTAGGTATATGTTATCCAAATGACAATGACCATATAATCTCTATATTCATAAACGAATGAACTAATGATAGTATGAATTATTTGTACAATCTCGATTGAGAAGGAATTTGCATTGTTTGTGAATACCTTAGAAAAAGAAATGCAGGCCGATTATAAATGCTAAAACTCAGTGGTCGGTTTTTCCAATCGACTTTTGTTATATTTACAGAATGTGAATTTTGGTGGAGGGACCAAACAGCAGTCCACCTATCTTTTTAATGGAAAGTTAAATTTTTGGAAGCCATATCAATGGATGGGTTTGAAATTACAACTCAGTTTGATGAAGATTTGGTATTTCATTAATCAGTTGCTGTTGTGTATAGTATCTGAGTTCTAATTACATAGTATGTGTATTCACACCATTGTCAAATAATTTCAACTGAACAAAAGTCAGTCTGAAATTTTCATTAACTCGTTGAGGTACAGCATGAGATAACAATGTATTTATTTCTTTGCTTCTTTCTTTTATTATTCTAAATGCATTATGAATTACTTCTATGAAACCATCTATATTTTCACCTTTGATTTTATTTTAATTTTCCTAGTTGGTTATTCTCTCTTTCATTTCAAATGCTCTATGTCTTTGAATTGATGGTAAAACTTCTCCATAAACCCATTCCTGAAAATCTTCCTCAAAAGGCATTTTGGACCTCATAACTAAAGAATATAAACATGGTTCATTGATAAATATTGTTGAATTTTGAATATACAGGCTGTACATGAAGCCCGGGAACACTTTCGATTATTTATTCCACAAGAACCAAACATTGTACAGATGTCATACATATTGCATTTTGAAGAGAAACTCTGGAAGTTTTTTTTTTTAGAAACATATGATATGAAAACCTTGAGTGACCTGGTAATCGAATTGTTGCCATATCCATCGCAGAAAGGCATCATCAATTGTGGCAGTCGCTTCCCGTATTCTCTACCGGATCTCTGCTACATCACATGGTAGAGGTGGTACATACACCAGTCTTTAATGTGTCCCCACAGAAAAAAGTCATATGGAATGAGATATGGTGATTGCAGAGGTCATTTCATTAAACAGCTTTCACCTTCTGAAGCACAGCCGCTACACTGATGGGGCAGCTACATGTTCAGGTACCCACAAACTTCACGATGAAAATGAGGTGGAGCCCCATCCTGCTGAAAGCTGAGTGGAGAGTCCGATGGCATTTGAGGCATCAGCCAACCGATTTCTATGGACACCTTAAGAATGTGTCTCATACGCTCTTCACATTCACTTCACTCACACTGGGACGTCTGCTTCTCTTTGGAAGGCACAAGTGCTACTGACAACATGACTCGTGCATATGATGTTATTTATATATACTTGATGATGCTGGTGCTGACTTTGCATTTAATATTTGTTGATGCCACTATGGCTGCAGTATATTTGGACTTTGTTTTTATAAAACAGATCTGATGATGGTCATTATAGACCTAAACTGGTAATCTGTTAACAAAATGTTTTTGACTATAGATTTAAATTAAAGGAAACTTATTGTATATACGGGTCCCTGTTTTATTTCCTACAATGTTTCAGCTTGTGAAATTATCATTTGTGTTCCATCTTACATCGATTCACCAGATAAAATTCAAAATAAAAAAGCATGAGTTAATGTAAAAAATAAAGATCAAAGCGGTTTTCTATGGGCTATAAAATCTGCATTATATACCGCAAATAAAAATTCAGAAAAAGTCATGATATAAGAAAATGTTGGTCTTGATGGTGGTCAGGAACTTGAAAATTAAGAATTTCTGGTAGTGCCTGATCGTATTCCAAAAACTGGAAATAAAAGAAATATATCTATAAATATTTAATAATTGGATGAAATTATAAAGTGTATCAATTACAAATTACATAAAATAGGAGAAGAAACATGCAAATCTCCTTCATTTCAAGGGAGCAAATAATTAACACTATTGTTTTTATTAAAAAAATTCTAGGCTTGAGTCAAATCAATAAACAAGAAGTAAACTTTTTTCCTGATATGTGTTCACTCCATTTCACTAGAGAGAAAAATTAGATAATTACCCATCAAGCTGTTTAGTTAACAAATCATTGATAGTACAAATTCCAGAGAAAGGTTCTTACATAAGTTTAAAAGCTATCAGGATATGCAGAAAGTTCCATTTGTTATTTATGCTGATTTTGAAAGTTTACTATTAAAGATGGACAACTGGCAACTGAATCCAGAAAGTTCTTATACAATGAAATAACAAAAACATAAATGAAGTGGTATCTGATATTATATTAAATATGTAAGTGGACACTATAAAGATCCTGTTGTTTGTAGAAGTCCAAATTGTTATAAGAAAGTTATTGAGTACATAAAAATGGAGGTTGAAGAAACTGAAAGAATCTTTTTTTGAAGTTGAAGATATGAAACCATTAACTCCTGAAGAACTATCAAGATACGTAAGATCGAAAAATTCTACGGTGTGTAACTTATTTCTCACCGAAAATAAAAAAGGCTCATCATCATGATTACTTGACTGGAAAATATATAAATACATTATCAATAAACATAATTTACAGATAAAACATCAGAGTTTTGTACCAAATTATTTACATAACTTAGCAGTACATGATTTGTATTTGTTTGTGAAAGAACTTGGTTGTGATTGGAAAGAAATATATTTTGCATCAAACAATGAAAACAGATACATTAGTTTTGGAAAGGAGACAGAATGTTTGAAAATTAAATTTATTGACAGTTTAAAATTTTTGGCTTCTTCAGTTGATAAACTTCCATCAAATTTGAAGAGAGATCAAATGAAAAACATTAGAATATTTTTCCCAGAAGAGTTCTTCGATTTAGTGCTCAGAAAATATGTATATCCATATAATTACACGGATCCTTGTAAGAAATTGGAGGAGACGCAGTTACCAGCAAAAAATGAATTCTATAATAAACTGAATGACATTGAAATAGTTGACAAAATTATAAACATGCAAAAATAGTTTGGAAAAAATTTAATGTTAAAAATGTAGGTGAATATCATGACCCATATCTTAAAACTGACGTACTGTTATTGTCATCCATCTTAGTATTTTACTGCACCAGGATTACCTTGGGAAGCAATGTTGAAAATGAATAAGCAACCACTAGATTTATTATATGATTTTAATGGTTGAAAAGGGAATAAGAGGAGAAATATCACAATGTTGTAAAATACATGCTAAAGCTACCAATAAATATATGAAGGATTTGATAGAAAAAAAGATATAAAATATACTAACATACTTAGATGCAAATAATTTATATGGTTATCCTATGAGACAATATTTACCATATGGTGGATTTGAATGGAGAAATCTTAATCAGTATCTTTCTCTAGGAATGAAATTAACAAAAAATGCATAGAGTTTTAAAATTTAATCACTCAGATTGGTTGAGGAAGTATATAGATTGAAATACAGGACTGAGAACTAAAGCCAAAAATGATTTTGAAAAATGTTTCTATACAGTGATGAATAATTCAGTATTCGATAAGACAATCGAAAATACAAGAAACGGAGTGCATATGAAATTAGTGTTGTGTTGTTGTGGTCTTCAGTCCTCAGGCTGGTTTCATGCAGCTCTGCATGCTACCCTATCCTGTGCAAGCTTTTTCATCTCCCAGTACTTACTGCATCCTACATCCTTCTGAATCTGCTTAGTATATTCATATCTTGGTCTCCCTCTACGATTTTTACCCTCCACACTGTCCTCCAATGCTAAATTTGTAATCCCTTGCTGCCTCAGAACATGTCCTACCAACCAGTCCCTTTTCCTTGTCAAGTTGTGTTAGATGGAGAGAAATGTGAGAAATTAATAGCAAAGCCAAATTTAAAACAAGAACTTTATTTAATGATTTGAATATCCTGGAGAATGAATTTTTTAATACATTTCATGATCTGGAATTCATTCTGATAAAATTTTGGAAATTTGATAACAAACCTATTGATTTATTTAAATTTGTTATAGTCACCATAATTCGTTTTATTTATTTTCTTATGTTCACCATTTATAAAAAAAATATTAAATTTCATTTCCTTACTTTCACCTTTTGTATGAAAAATAATTATTTTGAAAATTGGTGATCATAATACGAAAAAATATTTGTTTTTGTTAATCTTGGAATTAATTTAGCAGTAAATATACTTTTTAAAATCATATTAAGTGAGCTAGACCTTAAAAGTGGATTATAGTAGAAATTTTAGTAGGTTCTAGTTGAAGTTCTAGTGAGCTAGCTAATGAGGTACAAGTGAAATAGTGAGGTATAACTGAACTAGAACCTACTAAAGCATTCTACTGAAGGTTGATGTATTTTGACATTTCATGCAAATATTTAACGAAAAATAAATTAAAAAACACACTCATCATGATTGTAGGTTCCACAAAGTATTTCGACTAGATAGCAATCTTACGACACAGGGAACTACTGTTTCTTGCAAGCTCTCTGGATTAGACCTCGCCATAAGAAAATTTGTAGTCTACCAAGATAACTAAGGTGATTTTAAAAGTAAGCACTTTTGGATGCTGCCTTGCCATATAATTGTGTGTACATACTGTATCATTCAGATTTTGAGCTCTTATAAAATGTAACTGCTGTCTCTGCAACAATAAGTGTTGCACAATCGAAATTACGTTCTGCTGAGGCACTGCATTAAAATCTCAATGATACACAATTACGCTGTATTTCACAGTTAAATGTTTCGTAAAGGGTTCACAGAATATCTTCAATTCCTCAACCGTTCCATACACACAGGAAACTCGAGAAAAACGAACACCAAAATCTTCATGTGCGAGTTCAAATGTCTCTTATGCTGTGACAGTTCTAATATCATCCTTTGACGGCGGTGGCAAAAAAATGTGTGTATTAGTAGCAGAAATCTAGTGTTGGAAATTTCTTGGAAATCATGTGCCACAGTGAAAAAGCGTTTCTCTTAATATCGTGTCACCAACTCGTCCTCCTACCCCTCCCCACACCTATCTCAACGGAAAAAAGGAAAACATCCACAACACTGTCTCCCATAATTCGTTAAATTACAAAATCAGCTGCATGCTTTCGACATTTTCGATGTCCTCCATCAATCCTGTGAGGTAATAATAGCACAGTGCTCAACAGTATTCCAGAAAAGGTCGAACAATCACAGAGCTGGGAGACTTTTTAGTAGGCCTTTTGGGTATTTATCGGATTTATTAATAACACAACATTTGTCTTATCTTCACCACAACATGTGATGTTTCCCAGTTATGTTGTTTATATTTGTAGCCCTTAGGATTTTCATTAGATCTGTAACCTTCAGATTTATTTTACTTATCGATTCCTCGAAGTTTGACGAAACCTCCTTTTTAGTCACGTGGAGAATCTCACGCATTTTATTGTTTAGGGTGAACTGTCACGTTTTGCACCATGAAGATACGATTCCAACATCATTTTGCAATACGCTTTGCTCGTCTGAGGAGTTTACTACACAGCAGCATTACGTGTCTCAGATCTAAGAGAAATGTTCTGATTGTCTGTATCTTAGAGATAGCATGTCTGCATTACCTTACTTGTGAAACCACACTCATCACTTCTGTTTCTAGCCGGCCGAAGTGGCCGAGCGATTCTAGGCGCTACAGTCTGGAACCGCGAGACTGCAACGGTCGCAGGTTCGAATCCTGCCTCGGGCATGGATGTGTGTGATGTCCTTAGGTTAGTTAGGTTTAAGTAGTTCTAAGTTACAGGTGACAGATGACCTCAGATGTTAAGTCCCATAGTGCTCAGAGCCATTTGAACTTCTGTTTCACTAGCTGACATCCCGTCAGTTACTGAGAACTGTGACCTTTCAGACAGGAAGTCACGAATCCAGTTGCACAGCTGAGACGATAGTCCATAGGAAATCAATTTGGTTGGAGGCTACTTATCTGGAATGACACCAAAAACCTTTTCGGAACTATGTGAATATGGAATCAATTTGATAGCGCGTGTATGCGGCATGTCGTGCGAATTAAGTGTCAGTTGTGTTTCACAAGAGTTATGCTTTCCAAATACATACTGCATAAAAGTCAATAGATAATACATTTTGGGGTGTTTCATGACGTTGAAACAAAGTATCTGTCACACGTCCTGCTACTTGCCAACTTCAATGAAACTGATTCGTAACTCAGTGGATTACGATTATTTTCTTTCGTGTGTATTCCGGTGATCTGACCAACTTCTCGTCCTTTGCCCTCACCATTTTGCTAGAATACTCGTCATGGTGTCATAGGAAAAGTAATTAAGCAGCTGCACCGTTGATGCATTATACGCACTTCTAAATTGTTAGCACACTCAAGGAAGACGTTGCCTGTAGAAATATAATGTCCTGCTACGACTATGATAGGGTCACAACAACATAGTGGAACATGTCCGGTGACGCTGTGATAGGTTTGTTACTTCCTCGAATGACACCAAATTATCTTGCAAGATTCACTTGATATATTCGTGGTATACCAATCAAAAATTCAGAATGAAATCCATGGTGTGTCATCGACTTATTAAATATGTGTTTACAGGCAGAGGAGCTTACTTTCACGCTGTAACTATAACTAATCTCGTTGTCTACATTGTGAAATACCGGTATCAGCCATCACAATCGCTATCAGGAGGCAATGGATACTGCAGTTGGTCGGTTGCTCCATGAAAATGTCGATGCACTGTTAAGAGTAAGAGCCAGTAGCTCTCCGTTCCAAATTGGTGCTAGCTTAACATTTTACGTACCCTGTGACAGAGTTACAAACAACTATACATAATTTAGAATAACGACGTTAGAAATTTTGTCATCAGAAGACGTGTCGCTACGTTCAGTAACAAGTAGATCTAGAGGTAAGAAACGTAAAATACTGCATAACTGCAACTGAAAATACACAGATCTGTTTATGAAATCATATCAAAGAAAACTCTATAATGTGTGTTTCGTTCAGCAACTGCTCTCACAGCCACATTGTCATAATGACGGTGCAGTCCGGTAAAGCTTCTAGAGTGACCGGTAAAGCTACTTGACTACGACAAAAGGGCTTCGTGTTTAATTAAGATAGCTATTCCTTGTATGATATTATGATTAGACACAAGTTGTATTAGTGTAGCGCATATTAATAGCATTTCCCGTTAGGTTATTGAACGAAATAGACACAAATATCAGAGAAATAGCCAACAGTGTATTACACCTCGTAGTCTAAAACCGTCTGATGATGTCCAGCAGGTTTTTTGATCCCACGCATGTGGCGACTTAAGCCACGTTCTAAGCACGACCCCTAAAACGAGACAATTAAAAGAAAACAAAAACCAACTATCTTGATAGTTGACCGATAAGGTATACACATGTGGGTACCAGATTGGAAAATGTGTGGTAGGTGTGTTGGCCAACCAGGCTTCCTGTTGTGTCTTCCTGGTCGCATTTGTTACTCTGCGACTGCAATGCACGTCATTTGTTGGCGACAAACGTCACATATGGAAGACACATCCATCTGAAGTAGTTCGTAATACAAAATACCTTCCTTTTGCTACCAGATGTATATCAATAACCATACATATTGTGGATGTATACAGGCCATCGTTTGATATATTGTTTGTTATGGGTTACCCACTAATTTCTCCTCATGAAGTTATCATGCGGTAGTTCAAATCAGCATCAGGCCACGCTGATTTAGGTTTATGATTACCTTCTTAAATCTATTACGCAAATGCAGGATCAATCCTTTGGAAGGACTCAGACGACTTCCTTCTCACTCTTTCCCAGTCTGAGATTCTGCTTCGTGTCTAATCTCGTTTTTGATGGGACGTTGTACTGCAGTCCTCCTCCCTTTCTGTTAACCTGAATATGACTGCAGAAGCCAAATGTCTCCCGAAAGTTAATTGATTGTAACCCTTGCCAGTTATTTGATACATCGTCATTGATCATAGTAGTAAAATGCAAAAATGTCCTTCATCAATGTCTGTTTGTCGTCCTGAATGTGGTGATTAATTTATCTCAGAACGATCGTATTTGGACGATACGGTTTGACTTTCTCGATAGCACTGACTCCATACAGGGCACGGGTGTTTCGAATTGCCTCCACTGCTTTCGAACTTTTATTAAACACAAACAGAACACAATGCCACAAATGTTAGACTTTACTCCGTTTTAGACTACGTTTCCTAATGTATAAACGACGCTCCACAATACCTCATCAGTTTGCTAATGACGCTGAAATTGGTCTTACCATGACAGACTTCCACGAGCCCTTCCACAAACATGCTTCCACAAGATTTTCTGTTACTGGCTGGTTATAAAATGAACGAAACTGTCTCTGACCTTCTAACAGACCGATACTCGTATCACACAGACTGAATACGACTTTAAAAAATAAAAGAGAAAGGATGTGTTTGATTTCAGAGTTTTGCGTTCACATTGAGTGACTTTGACTACTAGACCACGAATGGCTTATTCAGAACAACAGCGCAAGTGGAAGACAACACTGCCCATATCGTCTGCTGCGCAACCCATTATGACAAAAAACTGACACTAACACATATCAAATCGCTGGTGGTTTCGACTGAGGCTAGCTTGTAGTGGCTAAGAGTGAGTTCGATTCCCGCTGTGGGCACCAGTTTTTAACAGCCACGAACATACCCTCTTCACCTCTAGTAACACCATGTAAAGAAGCTTTCTTACACTTCTAATGTTATTTTAGTTAACTAACCAATCATCATATAAGGTCATATTACCTTCATTACTTATTTTAAGTCACCTTGAGGTTTTGAAAACATTAGCAGTGGATTGGGATTCGAGCTCCAATTCCCATTTTGCTCTGAATTTGAAACCTTCGAGCTGATCCTGCCCCATTTCATTGTTTTCTCACAGTACTTAACGCCTACAGGTCTCTATTAATGGCGCGATCCTAACTACTAGTGAAAGGAAATTTGATAGTTGACTCTTCGTTGTGTTTTGTTGGTGTCCTAGGCAGCACTGAAATATTCGTTGGGTTACCTCTTGCCGAACATGTGCACATCTAGCTACTGGTGAGCAAATTGTACTGTAAATATTTCATGTTTATTCATAGCTACAGGAGAATTGTTATAGGTGCCGGGTTCGAATCACTGCCAGGAAAATCAATTGTTATCGTCGTTTCAGGTTCCAATATCAACCTTCTCGTGAATATACACTCCTGGAAATTGAAATAAGAACACCGTGAATTCATTGTCCCAGGAAGGGGAAACTTTATTGACACATTACTGGGGTCAGATACATCACATGATCACACTGACAGAACCACAGGCACATAGACACAGGCAACAGAGCATGCACAATGTCGGCACTAGTACAGTGTATATCCACCTTCCGCAGCAATGCAGGCCGCTATTCTCCCATGGAGACGATCGTAGAGATGCTGGATGTAGTCCTGTGGAACGGCTTGTCATGCCATTTCCACCTGGCGCCTCAGTTGGACCAGCGTTCGTGCTGGACGTGCAGACCGCGTGAGACGACACTTCATCCAGTCCCAAACATGCTCAATGGGGGACAGATCCGGAGATCTTGCTGGCCAGGGTAGTTGACTTACACCTTCTAGAGCACGTTGGGTGGTACGGGATACATGCGGACGTGCATTGTCCTGTTGGAACAGCAAGTTCCCTTGCCGGTCTAGGAATGGTAGAACGATGGGTTCGATGACGGTTTGGATGTACCGTGCACTATTCAGTGTCCCCTCGACGATCACCAGTGGTGTACGGCCAGTGTAGGAGATCGCTCCCCACACCATGATGCCGGGTGTTGGCCCTGTGTGCCTCGGTCGTATGCAGTCCTGATTGTGGCGCTCACCTGCACGGCGCCAAACACGCATACGACCATCATTGGCACCAAGGCAGAAGCGACTCTCATCGCTGAAGACGACACGTCTCCATTCGTCCCTCCATTCACGCCTGTCGCGACACCACTGGAGGCGGGCTGCACGATGTTGGGGCGTGAGCGGAAGACGGCCTAACGGTGTGCGGGACCGTAGCCCAGCTTCATGGAGACGGTTGCGAATGGTCCTCGCCGATACCCCAGGAGCAACAGTGTCCCTAATTTGCTGGGAAGTGGCGGTGCGGTCCCCTACGGCACTGCGTAGGATCCTACGGTCTTGGCGTGCATCCGTGCGTCGCTGCGGTCCGGTCCCAGGTCGACGGGCACGTGCGCCTTCCGCCGACCACTGGCGACAACATCGATGTACTGTGGAGACCTCACGCCCCACGTGTTGAGCAATTCGGCGGTACGTCCACCCGGCCTCCCGCATGCCCACTATACGCCCTCGCTCAAAGTCCGTCAACTGCACATACGGTTCACGTCCACGCTGTCGCGGCATGCTACCAGTGTTAAAGACTGCGATGGAGCTCCGTATGCCACGGCAAACTGGCTGACACTGACGGCGGCGGTGCACAAATGCTGCGCAGCTAGCGCCATTCGACGGCCAACACCGCGGTTCGTGGTGTGTCCGCTGTGCCGTGCGTGTGATCATTGCTTGTACAGCCCTCTCGCAGTGTCCGGAGCAAGTATGGTGGGTCTGACACACCGGTGTCAATGTGTTCTTTTTTCCATTTCCAGGAGTGTATTTAATATCTGACATCTGGTTCTGCTTACTTCACAATTCACATATGTACTGGGTTCTACTCGCCGTCCATCAACACAACTTTACTTCATGGCGTTTCACACTTGTGCATTTCATTTTATTACATACCTTTCGTGGTTACTTCTCAGGGGCAACATAAGCTTCATGGGGTTCGCAGCGCAGTGCTAAGCGTATCATCATTTATTCCTATTTTCCGACATTTGGCCTCGTAAGCTGATACAGGTGATGACTCCGATATTTTATGTCTCTCTATCCTTATTCGTTTGTCCATCAGACATGCAAACTTTGTTCGGTTAACAGTGGGTTCAAATTTAGATAACGGTCATTTATTGCGTGTGATAAGACTTCTGCATTGTCACTTATTGTACTGAAGTTTAAGTTCAAAGCGCTAAGGATTGTCGCACCTCTAATAACGTGTTTTCTAATATTTGTTGACTCGCAGTATTAGTTTACATCTGAACTGACTACCAGTATGAGCAGTGTTCTCTACTGGTCTGTGGTGATAACCATTGTATTATGTGGGTTGTATTCAGCAGTGACCCAGGTTTTTGGTGTCAAGTGTACAGGAACACTTCTCTCAGCAGCTAAATAATGCCCAATTCCCTTTCGTGAGCGTGGGAATCGCTGCCAGCGATATAAATATAACAAGAAGAACGAGGAAGCTTGATAGTTTTGGTTCAATTTCAACGCATGCATTATGGACGTAACAGAAGATGAAGTGGTAAGGGTGACGGAGATTCAAGGCAAGACTCGCCACATTGCCTTTTAGCTGTCCAGGGTTTCATAAATGCAATTAACACTAACGTCCTCGCATACGCAATAACGGACGAAATGTTATTAAAAAAGTCCGGATTGCGGAATGTCTGCATCTCTGCCTGCGTCGTTTTCCCAGAGGAAGTTGCTGGTCGTTATGTGCAAGTATCCAGCACACTACTAATTAACGAATATTTGAACAAAGCGGAGGTAAGCTTTGTGATGAAGTAAGCGATGTGGTTAAAAAAATATTCAAAGTTGTCATTACGCTTCATACACAGAAACTGCTACCAACCTGCGAAGTTTCTTCGCATTCTTTTCGAGAGTCCGCTCTTGGTATGTGAAGGGCGTATTATATGATTACGCTCTGAGTCTATCATTTTTTTACAGATATGTCTTCTAATGAAGCCCATTGCACTGGAGCAACTCAGAAAGATTTGTTTCAGACTGAAAGTATCTGAGAAAAAAATACTGCTCCTTCTGTTTTGTTAGCTGAACCCATTTCCGCATCAACCAGAAAAAAGTCCTTATCAGAAACTCTGGAAAAATTAATTTAGGGATATTTTTAGGCAGCACCTTCAGGAAGAATCAGTATTTAAAGAATATTCACCACATTCAAAAAATGCACAGATAAATCAATCAAACCTTTTACTACAGTTCTACCTAAAGTCAGTATATCTTCCTCAGATGCCGGCCGGGGTGGCCGAGCGGTTCTAGGCGCTACAGTCTGGAACCGCTCGACCGCTACGCTCGCAGGTTCGAATCCTGCCTCGGGCATGGGTGTGCGTGATGTCCTTAGGTTAGTTAGGTTTAAGTAGTTCTAAGTTCTAGGGGACTGATGACCTCAGAAGTTAAGTCCCATAGTGCTCAGAGCCATTTGAACCATCCTTCTCAGATCTATGTTCCAGCACTGACCAGTTACAAACTCGTAATAACATGGCCGTTGAATAAATTATTTCAAGGGCTCGAAAGTTGATTCACAATGATAAGGAATGTTTGTTGCTGTCTTTTCAGTTTTAAAAGCACATTATTTCCTGAGGTATCAAGGACTGAAACCAAACAGAAGTAGTAGTTAAAACGTATAGATTCAGCCCCTCTTCAATGGAAAAACCGTAAACTATAAGTAAATCCTAAGTAAAGGTATCAAAGACTGAAACCAAACAGAAGTGGTAGTTAATACGTATAGATTCAGCCCCTCTTGAATGGAAAAACCGTAAACTATAAGTAAATCCCAAGTAATTGCTGAACAGTACAAAACGGTTTTCAGGGATGTGTTTTTCGCACGTGACAAAATATACGCCTTAGCTAAATTTTGTCTTTGCCTCTGTAATTTCCAACTGAAGCAGAAGTCTGAAGATAACTTGTATTGCATACATTCTTAACATTGTCTGCACACTGGAGTCAAAAAATGTATTTGTTAAGCAGCACTACGTTTAGTGAAGTGGTGATGTATCGCATCTCGTGATGTGGCTCAATCGTAGATGAAGCTAGCGGTAGAGTTCAGTTCATTGACCGATTACTATGGAAATGTAATGATTTTATAAAGTGGATTACGTACAAAAGACTCATGTGAGCGATAACAGCAGTTTGTTGGTGTGTGTCACCATGCCAAATAGGACTGGCAGGGGTTATTAAAACTATATTTGATTGCAGCAAAAGTTCGTAGCGTTTTCCTGTAAGTTTAATAAACGTAACAGATACACATAACTGAGACTGTTCACTATTTATAACAGTCTGCCAACGCTTGGGTAACTTCCCGATTCCACGACTGTGGAAATCACCTGGTTTTCAGGTGAAGAATTAGTCGAGCGATGTTCGGAATTCATTTTCATTCAGAATGTAAGTTCCTTGAAGGTTGTTAGAGAAAGAGCGGAAAAGGTGGAAATCTGAGGGTGCAAAATGAGGTAAATAAGGTGGATATGGGATGGCTCTCCAACCGAAATTCTGTATCATGTTTTTAATCAACCTTAGCAGGAAGCAGGCGGTCGACATCATGTAGCAGCATCACTTCACGCAGACTTCCTCGTCGTTGTACTTACAGTATGTCTGCAAATTTTCTCAGTTGTTGAAATTAAATGGCAGCAGTGATGGTTACACCTCGGGGAAACAATTCGTAGTGCACCACACCGTCACTGTTTCACAAGATGTACAACATTATCTTTTATCGATGCGTGGAGTTCTTTGTAAGGGGAGTTGCTGTTCTGTTTCGCTAAACCACTGTTTTCTTTTCCTTACAGTAGCATCAAAACATCATTTATCGTCACCAGTGTGATACAGGATACGAGTGGTCGGTGTTGTTCACGAGCCAATTCATGATGCAAATATGGCCACCTACTGATTTGTGTGATTTTGTCTCAGAACATTCGGTACCCATACACTCGATTTTCCACCTCCCCCTTTGCATGCAAATCTCGCACGATGGTGAAATGATCACATTTAATCGAGTACACTGACGTGTATCATTGTGGATTAATGCGTCCAAACATTTACATCAAACCCCGAAGGTATTCCTGAACGTGGAGGCTCACTAATGTCCAAACGATCCTCCTTAAAACGAGAAAACCATTTTCTTACCGTGCTCTGCCCATTGTAATTATCCCCATATACGGCGCAAACGTTTCTGGCTGCCACCGTAGCTGCAACCTCTCTATTGTACTCAAACGGTAGAATACGTCGGAAATGTTCCTCACACCTTGCATCTCTTCCCACCTGTGTCGACTGTGGAGAGTACCACTCCCCCTGCTAGCTGGACTGCATGGTTCTTCAAAACGAGAGGAAAATTATGGAGTACAAGATCCTGGACAGGCTGAGTTACCAAGACGCTAAAAAGAAATACGACCGGTTGAATCCCATTTGACTGACATCCTCATATGCTGCAGCTACAAAAAAGATCGCTGTCGCTGGCGATGGTAGTCCCTCGTCTCCGCCTGATACAGTGGGCCCTCCGTGCTGCCAAACTACATCCCCCACTTCAGTAGTTGAGACACTCCTTCTTCCATTACTCCCAAACCAACCACTATGGGAGCAGTACCCTCCCAAATGCCAGGGGCATCAGTCCCCTCCCTTGAAACTCTACCTTCCAAGGTCTCTCCCTTCCACTTCCCCCCACCACCCCAGTGTAAAAGTGGACACTAGCCAGTGGCTGAAGGAGCGACAGTCTGCTGGTCAAAGGGGTTTACAGTCTTCATCAGCATCTGAAATACTTCAGAGAAGCCCTCTCAGCAAGGCCATAAAGAGAAGCGGGAGGGAAATCAGATGAGAAAGATGTCTTGTAAGAAAGCAGTAAATCCAGTAACCCCCATATCACCACTCCCTACCAGTTCCGTATCTGAGGAGAAAGTGGAGACTTTAGCATCCCCAAGGACCAACATCCCACTGACGCCTCAATAGCGATGGTCACAGATACAAGCACCCAACAAGTGGCCACAGATGACAATGAGGCATAAACTGCCTCCTTGGTCCCTTCATGTCTTCCCAGACTGCAGAAAGCGTCATCCTCCAATGGAACTGCGGCGGATTTTTCCCTCACCTGGCTGAGTTAGAACAACTCTTGGAAGCATTACACGTGCTTTCTGCGTTGCCCTTCAGGAAACCTCGTTTCCAGCGATGTGGACCTTCACCCTTTATGGCTGTCAGGGGCATTACGAAAATCTTAACGTCTTTCACAGGATGTCAGGTGCAATATGTAGATATGTTCTTACCTCTGTCTATAGCGAACCTGTGCTCCTTCAAGTACCTTTAGAAACTGTGGCTGTCAGACGGCGGACAATGCAGACAATTATTATCTACAACATCTGTCTTTCCCCAGATGGTGAAATACCAAAAAATGTATTGGTTGCCCCAATTTCTCAACTCTCCCCAATTTCCGACTTTTGGGTGATTTCAAAGTCCAGAACCCTTGGTGGGGTGGAACCAAGATTACTGGCCATGGTAAATATTACGAGAAACTACTAACTCAGCTCGACATTTTCTTCCTAAATACAGGTACCCCCACTCATTTCAGCGTGAAACATGGCACATACTCGGCCATTGATCACTCAGTTTGCAGTCCTGGCCTCCTACCATCCATCCACTGGAGAGCTCACGTCGACTTGTGTGGTAGAGACCTCTTTCCACTCTTCCTGTACCACCCCTGGCGTCTGTCACCTGGATACTTGCCCAGATGGGCTCTTACCAAGGATGACTGGGATGCTTTCGCCTCTGCTACCATTGTTGGATCACAATTGCTTGCAGAACAATAGTTTCTGCAGCTAAATCGGCAATCCCTTGTTCCTCAGGTTGCGTTGGTGGTCTCCGGATATCGCTGTGGGCATTAGAGATCGTAGAAATTACCTCCAATTTCATAAGCAGCAACAATCAGTGGAGCACCTCATTGCCTTCAAATGGCTCCATGCCCAGGTCCGTTAACTAATTAAAATGGAACCAGAAGTGCTGGGAACAGTACATTTCCACCATTGGAACACGAACCTCTCCTTCCCAAGTTTGGACTAAGATCAGGTGCCTTTATACATATGAGACCCCTGTATGTATACTTGGTATTTCTACGAATGCAGTTATCTATACCGACACAGCCGCAGTTGCCGAGCGTTTAGCTAATCATCATGCTCAAACCTCTACATTCGAGAATTACCACCCTACCTTCCGTACGCTCAAACAGCGCGTGGAACGACACCACCTATCTTTTACTACATGCCCCCCCTGGGGCATACAATGCTACATTCAATGAGTGGAGCCGCGCTTGGCAGCCGCTCGGTCTAGGGCGTCCTGGCACGATTCACGTGTCTCCCCCGTCGGAGGTTCGTGTCCTCCCTCGGGTATGGGTGTGTGTGTTGTCCTCAGCGTAAGTCAGTTTAAGTTAGATTAAGTAGTGTGTAAGCTTAGGGACCGATGACCTCAACAGTTTGATCCCATAAAATCTTACCACAAATTTCCAAATTTTCAGTGAATGGAAATTTACCAGTGCTCTTGCACACTGTCCCGACAAAACCCCTGAGCTAGACTGCATCCATCCGCAAATGGTTAAACATCTATCAGTGGATTACCAGCGCCACATCCATGTCATCTGCAACCGCATCTGGAGCGATGGCGAATTCCCGTCGCAATGGCGAGCAGGCATCATTTTTCCAGTGCTAAAACCTGTTAAGAACCCGCTAGATACAGATATCTGTCGTCTTATTAACCTCACCAACGTTCTGTGCAAGGTGCTTGAACGTAAGGTGAGTCGGTGGTTGTGATGGCTCCTTCAGTCTTGGGGCATTATTGCTCCATCCCAGCGTGGTTTTTGCCTAGGTCGCTCCAACACTCACAACTTGGTATGCCTGGAGTCTGCCATCCGAACGGCCTCTCCCGCTGACATCACCTAATAAAAGTCTTTTTTGACCTGAGTAAAGTTTGTGACAGCACTCAGAGACACACCATCTTCACTACGTTACACGATTGGGCCCCTTGGGGACCACTCAAGATTTTACGGAACTTTTTGTTGCTTCTTGCCATCAGAGTTCGAGTCTGTGCTTCACACATCTCCCCCCCCCCCTCCACCCCGCCCCCATATCCAAGAGAATGGGGTCTCACAGAGCTCTGTACTAAGAGTCCCACTCCTCTTAGTACTCATTAATTGTCTCGCAGTAGCTGTGGGGTCCTCAGGGTCACCCTTCTTATATGATGACTTTTGCATTTCCTTTTGATCGTCTACTACTGGTGTGGCTGAACGTCGACTATAGGAAGCCATACAAAAGGCTCAGTCATGAGCCCTCACCCACGGCTTTCAGTTTTCAGCTACCAAGACTTGCATCATACACCTTCGTCGCTGTTGTACATCTCACCTGCGCTCACAAATTTATCTTGATGACCATCTCGTTAATGTCGTGGACTTTTATTGCTTTTTAGGGCTGGTTTTCGAAGCCTGCTTAACTTGTCTTTCTCATCTTCGTCCTTAACATCGTACGATGCCTGAGTCACACTGGGGCACAGATCACCCTACACTGTTGCTTATGTAAAACGCTCTAGTACAACCACATCTTGACTATGGGAATCGGGCGTATGGTGCAGCATCGCCCTCAGCATTGCACACAACTGTGGAGTTTGACTTACAATGGAAGCTTTTCGAACGAGCTCTGTGAACACCCTACTCGTGGAAGCTGTGGTTCCTCCTTTGCGTGTCAGGCGACAACAACTGTTTGTCAATCCCACGCACATTCGCAGCTAGCCTAAACATCCGAATTACGATATCCTTTTCTCTAACACGGCGATCCTTCTCCTGCAATGGTGACTCAGATCAGGGATTAGAATTGCAGTCTATGTCTGCTTCCTTCTCACTGAACTCGAGTATTTACCTCTATCACCTCTCCTCCAGGTCCACTCACGTACGCCTTCATCGCGTACCCCTCGATCACAGCTTTGTCTGGATCTTTCACAAGTCCCCAAAGACTCAGTTCATCCTGCGGTCCTCTGCCACTGTTTCTCTCTATTCTTAAAGAAGCTACTCGTAAACAGAGTCTGGAGATCGGCATACCGGAAACTGATCTTCGATCGTTATTACGCGTCAAGGTTTTTGGGCTCCAGAATACAGAATGACGCTCCCTGACTTCAACGAATAAGTTACGTTTGGAAAAGCAGACGAAAATGTGTGGAATTCCTCCTTGTGAGCCTCTCGTGAGGACTTCATTGTCCTTTTCCGGCTCTCCATCTATCATACTTGGCTGACTCATAGTCACCTGCTAGGTCGCGAAGACCTACGTCAGTGTCCCTGTGGTTCACACTTGTCGGTGGCCTACATCTTGTTGGACTGTCCCAATTTGGCCGCATTGGGCGGTCTTTCAATCTCCATGTCGCACTGCGTTGGCTTTTAGGTGACAATGCCTCAACGGCTAACATGGTTTTAAGGTTTAATCGTGAAGGAGGTTTTTATCATTCTGTTTAAGAGTGGGCGTCTTACCCTCATCTTTCAAGCCCTTAACTTCGCTGAATTTTAGCTCTTACTCGCTCCCTCTGGTACTGTCTGTTCGACTCGGTGTTCGTCTTTTCACCATCTGTGTTTCTCTTGCCTTGTGTCTTTAGGCTGGGGATTTCAGTGTACTGCAGAGCAGGTGGCTCATCCTTTTTTATTCTTGCGATCAATCAGTTGTGGCCATCTGCTACATTTTTTTCAATACCTTTTACCGCTGTTTTCCTTTTCGTTAATGTTTTCTCAATTTTGGTTTGATTCTTTCGTTTCCTACTTCAGTGTGGTTACACAAGTAGTTTTACTCATCTTGTTCATTTCAAGATTTCAAGCAGTAGGATTCCTTTGCGGTATGGTTTTATTCTGAGACCTGTGTGACTGAGGAAAAAGGTGCTAATAACTATGCAGTTTAGTCCCTTTACTCTCCAAACCAACCAACCAACGAAAGTTGGGCATCCATATGGTAAATATCTTTCCGTCTACAATGGTCAAGTAGTGAAAGTTTAATTACAACAACACTGTATATTTTAAATGTAAGTGTAGGTCTGCTCCGGAACACAGGTCAGTGCACACATGCATAGAGCTCCAAGTCGTTTTTGCCTCAATATTCATATTTTCTCGTTAACCTTTTATGAAATAGACAATCATTTGGTACAAGCTATATTTCCTAAAGAATTTCTAGAGTATACTCAGTAGTAGTACACATTCATATGAAATGTTAGAAACCTACTTGAGAAGAAACTAGAAGCTGCACATGAAGTAGATTTCTTTGTACGTGGGTTTGTTGTAGCCTTTTAGACAATGCACACATCTTGATAATACATTTCGTGGGGGTGTTCTACTAAGTAGGATGCCTATTTAGTGACCTCAGTATGTTAAATAATAGTTGCGAATCGCGATTATCCTTTGCCGATAGCACACTCATATATGGGTATTGTAATTGGACCTTATTTGATCAATGAAAAGCCTGCTTTCTCCCCAGTCGTGATTTATGTAGCATATTACCACCAACTTTGGCATCTAAGACACTGACTAGTAAGAATCTTCGACAGATCGATAGTAGATTCGAAACTAGATTTAAAGGACATGTCACTGCATTTTCATACATGATCGATAGTAAATCTGTTACAGCTACCCACTTTAATTATATGTGGCATGCATCCAATAATGTAAACAATAACACAATGTAGGTTTTGTTGTTGCTTTTGCGGTCTTCTGTCCGGAGAGTGTTGTGATGGTGTTCCCCACGGGAGTCTATAATGAGCAAGCTTCTTCACATTTGCATAACTGTTGCAACCTATATCCAGTAGCAACTGCTGTTGTAGTCAACCTTGGTGTATGTCTACAAGTTTTACCTCACCTTCCCGCCCCCCCTTCCATATACAAACCTCCCTCAGTTACCTAATTACCTATGCTTCAATGCTCTGGGATGTTTCCTATCAGCTGATTCCTTCATTTAATTAAATTGTGTCATTATTTATGCCTCTTATTCGATGCAATAAGTCTTCTTTATTTAACTGCTATGGCCATATAATAGTCAGAATTTTTCGACACCACAATATTTTCAAAATTTTATATATTTTTTTCTTATTATTCTCTAAATATTTTCTTACTGTGACAGGTCTGCATTTTATATTCTCTTTACTGTTGTTATCATATGTTATTTCAGTCTACAATTAGCAAAAGTCGTCTGCTATTTTCAGTGTTTCATTTCCAATTTCCAGATCTCCTAATACAATTTGACTACGTTCCGTCGCTATTGTCTTATTTCTGTTGATGATCGTGCTATAGCCGACTACCAACTCACTATATATTCCCTTCAACTTATCCTCTAAATTAACTTACAGGTTTTTACTTCATCTCTGTGAACTTAAATTTCATTTCAAAATTTCTATTTTGTTTCCTTCACTATCTGATGCATGCACAGGCGGAATATCAGAGGATGTGGGCAAAAAAAGTAATTCACTCCGTTCCCAACAACTATTGTGCCCTTCGAAACAAAAAACATGCAGTCATGCTTCTGTAACAGTTGTGACTAGCCTTTCACTCCCTGTATTTCATACCTTGCTACTATCAGAATTTAAAAGAGAGTATTCCAGTAGGAAAAGCTTTCTATAACCTTAACAAATACTTAAACGTAGAAACTCTCTGACAGATTAAAACTGGGAGCCGGTTTGGGACTTGAACCTGGCACCTTAGTCATTTGTGCTCCACCGATATTTTTTTATGCAAAAATCCCTTTTTGCGGAAATATGAAGTAATATGAAAGAAAATAAAACTGCAAACAAATTGCTTCGGCTTCTGAGCCAACATTATTAAAATATATTGTCTGAAGTATTATACAAAATCAAGATATCCACTTTGATTTTTATTTATACACTCCTGGAAATTGAAATAAGAACACCGTGAATTCATTGTCCCAGGAAGGGGAAACTTTATTGACACATTCCTGGGGTCAGATACATCACATGATCACACTGACAGAACCACAGGCACATAGACACAGGCAACAGAGCATGCACAATGTCGGCACTAGTACAGTGTATATCCACCTTCCGCAGCAATGCAGGCCGCTATTCTCCCATGGAGACGATCGTAGAGATGCTGGATGTAGTCCTGTGGAACGGCTTGTCATGCCATTTCCACCTGGCGCCTCAGTTGGACCAGCGTTCGTGCTGGACGTGCAGACCGCGTGAGACGACGCTTCATCCAGTCCCAAACATGCTCAATGGGGGACAGATCCGGAGATCTTGCTGGCCAGGGTAGTTGACAACTTCTAGAGCACGTTGGGTGGCACGGGATACATGCGGACGTGCATTGTCCTGTTGGAACAGCAAGTTCCCTTGCCGGTCTAGGAATGGTAGAACGATGGGTTCGATGACGGTTTGGATGTACCGTGCACTATTCAGTGTCCCCTCGACGATCACCAGTGGTGTACGGCCAGTGTAGGAGATCGCTCCCCACACCATGATGCCGGGTGTTGGCCCTGTGTGCCTCGGTCGTATGCAGTCCTGATTGTGGCGCTCACCTGCACGGCGCCAAACACGCATACGACCATCATTGGCACCAAGGCAGAAGCGACTCTCATCGCTGAAGACGACACGTCTCCATTCGTCCCTCCATTCACGCCTGTCGCGACACCACTGGAGGCGGGCTGCACGATGTTGGGGCGTGAGCGGAAGACGGCCTAACGGTGTGCGGGACCGTAGCCCAGCTTCATGGAGACGGTTGCGAATGGTCCTCGCCGATACCCCAGGAGCAACAGTGTCCCTAATTTTCTGGGAAGTGGCGGTGCGGTCCCCTACGGCACTGCGTAGGATCCTACGGTCTTGGCGTGCATCCGTGCGTCGCTGCGGTCCGGTCCCAGGTCGACGGGCACGTGCACCTTCCGCCGACCACTGGCGACAACATCGATGTACTGTGGAGACCTCACGCCCCACGTGTTGAGCAATTCGGCGGTACGTCCACCCGGCCTCCCGCATGCCCACTATACGCCCTCGCTCAAAGTCCGTCAACTGCACATACGGCTCACGTCCACGCTGTCGCGGCATGCTACCAGTGTTAAAGACTGCGATGGAGCTCCTTATGCCACGGCAAACTGGCTGACACTGACGGCGGCGGTGCACAAATGCTGCGCAGCTAGCGCCATTCGACGGCCAACACCGCGGTTCGTGGTGTGTCCGCTGTGCCGTGCGTGTGATCATTGCTTGTACAGCCCTCTCGCAGTGTCCGGAGCAAGTATGGTGGGTCTGACACACCGGTGTCAATGTGTTCTTTTTTCCATTTCCAGGAGTGTACTTTTAATAACAAATTTATCTCCATCAGTAAAGCTAGTATTGGCGCGTCATCCATTTAATTTGTTGTAGGGTCTCTGCGTAGCACCCTGCTTGTTTGAAACTTCCTGGCAGATTAAAACTGTGTGCCGGATCGAGACTCGAAATCGGGACCTTTGTCTTTCGCGGGCAAGTGCTCTACCAACTGAGCTACCGAAGCACAAGTCACGCCCCCTCCTCACAACTTTACTTCTGCCAGTACCCCGCCCCCTACCTTCCAAACTTTACAGCTGTGAGGACGGGACGTGAGTCGTGCTTGGGTAGCTCAGTTGGTACAGCACTTTCCCGCAAAACGCAAAGGTCCCGAGTTCGAGTCTCTGTCCGGCACACAGTTTTAATCTTCCAGGAAGTTTCTTATCAGCGCACACTCCGTTGCAGAGCGAAAATCTCA
Source organism: Schistocerca americana (assembly GCF_021461395.2). Lineage (NCBI taxonomy): Eukaryota > Metazoa > Arthropoda > Insecta > Orthoptera > Acrididae > Schistocerca > Schistocerca americana. Next base: position 649,852,353 of record NC_060130.1, on the reverse strand, counting down.
TTCTGGAAACGCTGCTTGTTTTATATTTTGCAAATAGTGAATCATACATATTCTGATTTAGCGAAACAGATTCAAAATGAAATTGAAGTTTACTAACAAAAAGTAAAAGATTACCGAAAATAGTTAGTTAACAGGTACAAATGTTTTGTCACGAAGATACAGAGGATGCAAGTGAGTGTAACAAAGAAGTCTATAGTCAGCTTAAGTGAAATGACCATAGTAATCACGTAACATGAAAAAGAGAAGGAAAGTTTCCGCCTGTAAATACCTCAGGAAAGAAATTAAAGTTTGTGTGTAACAAAGTGACAGCATGCGACAGAGAATATTGTATTATCATGTGTGTCCTACATCTACACTAAAATTACAACATACCATAACGAAACAGATCTAAGCATTTACTAAGAATTTTTGTCCAGTTCTACTTTTTTAGCCCAGTCTTCCACAGGGCACTGTTGAATTGTGCCTCTTGACAACTGCACCACTAACAGGTATTGCTAACTGTTACCAGCACTGTCTCCACTTCCCTAGGCTTCACCATCTTTAAGTATTACTCCTTTGTGTTTCCTAGGCTTATATTCTTCCCAGGGTTTACGTTCAAAATTGATAAATCTTCCTCATGTTTTGTGAATTGCGGATATTTTGCGAGCCTGAGTAGTTCACCACCCTTATTGTTGCCACACCTCTTTGTAGTGGTTGAGCTAGCAGAGGGTGAGGCTAAGCGGGGGGCAGATGGCGCCCAGGGGCTGACTGGTGGTTGGTAAAACTCTTTATTAGTCTTAAATAGTCCGCCCCCGGTAGCTGAGTGGTCAGCGCGACAGACTGTCAATCCTAAGGACCCGGGTTCGATTCCCGGGTGGGTCGGAGGTTTTCTCCGCTCAGGGACTGGGTGTTGTGTTGTCCTAATCATCATCATTTCATCCCCATCGACGCGCAAGTCGCCGAAGTGGCGTCAAATCGAAAGACTTGCACTAGGCGAGCGGTCTACTCGACGGGAGGCCCTCGGCACTCGACATTATTATTACTCTTAAATACAACGTTTTTCCATCGCCAGTGAGACACGGCTCATTCCTGCAGGGCAGGCTGGCAGTGGTCAACAGGTGGCACACTTTCACCCCTGTGAGACGGTACTTGCGTCTGCACCCTGCAATGCTGACGTCAGATCCGTGCTGTGACCCAGCGGCCCATCAGAAGGCCAAGGCCCTGACGTCAGCAGCGCGCTCCTCCTTCTTGCTAAACCTGCTTTCTGATATTGAACGTCGATGCCCAGGTGACCCAGGCGTGTCTCGTGTCTTAGATGGTGATGAGGGATGACTGCTGTGCACAGGGCACAGCTTGTTGCTTCCAGGCAGGGGTCTTATGACGGCTGGCAAAAATGCCAGGTCAGCTGCACTTTGGTACCAAGTCCCTCAGGGTGGACTTAGCGCAGCAGGCGGCCCCCATGGTCCTGTCTTGAACCCTTGGCTGCAGCTGATGGCGCCCAGTCGTCTCACTGTCTAGCGTGTCCGTGGCGTCGAGGGAGAACTGCTGGGCTCCGAATGACTCTGTCTTAGAATTCACAGTTATACTGCTTATAATGGATCTTTATTTACGTGACCATTAGGGCACTCCAACCGCAGTTCTCGATACCAGTAATATCGTACTATTTATCTGCGACGTAACAGACATATTTTTGTCGCAATATTCAGATTTGGTTTTATTGATGTATAGGTACTCCGATGTGTCGATATATTATAGTGATATGGTTCTTGTGTGTATTCATTTCTGTGAGACTGTAATAATCGTTGACTTACTTGTAACCGTTTTGGCGTGAATGCGCAAAGAGCAGTCTTTGATTCACTTTGCAGAAGTTAAGTTGTTATTTCGGTTTGTAAAAGAACAGTCAAGTCTTGTGTTTGGTAAAGTGGAAACTAAATATATGAAGACTGATACAATACTGTTTCCTTGATGATGTGACAATTAAGAAGAAGTATATGTGAACTAGAAGAAGTTTAATAAAAATGTGGATCTTGAACAGCAAGTCAAAAATTATTGTTCTGATCTGGGATTATTTGATCATTAAGAATTTCCTGAAAAACGTACTTGTTAGGTCTTCAAATATTACTAAAATACAGATCTGGACCTTCTACCAATCAAAGTGGAATCACACTAGAATCAGCAAGATGAGACATAACAACTTCGACGAAATCTACGTGGGAATCCATTCAAGGTAAGTGCCAAAATTAACAGTGACTTCATTATTTCCATTCTGACGATACCATCCACAGTCAATAACTTTGTTCTTGGCCGATAAAGCGAACATATGCTGCGTGAGCAACATTATTAATCTGATTTCTAACCTACTTTGCAAGTGTTGGTATTGTTAGATGCTGCACTATTGCCCAACTATCAGTCACGTAGTACAAACAAAATTTTAGCCCTGGTATGGTTACACTGTCCTGTCTCCTCAGACCTTTAACGCTGCTCAGTGCAGATTTCGCAGAGTGCGGCTAGAACGTCTCACGGCTGTTTAGCTCACATATTGCTATAATATACATGTTGTGACACTCTGCTCCCAGGCCAGCGGTAGCTTATGCAACACTGTACAGCAGCTTCTTACAAATTTGATCTATAACTAGGTAGCAGTGCTACACGCTGTTCAAATGAATTTGCCTGCATGACCGTGTTTTTTAATCCATTATGAGGATTCATTAAAAAACTTCGATGTACAGGGTGATTCAAAAAGAATACCACAACTTTAGGAATTTAAAACTCTGCAACGACAAAAGGCAGAGCTAAGCACTATCTGTCGGCGAATTAAGGGAGCTATAAAGTTTCATTTAGTTGTACATTTGTTCGCTTGAGGCGCTGTTGACTAGGCGTCAGCGTCAGTTGATGCTAAGATGGCGACTGCTCAACAGAAAGCTTTTTGTGTTATTGAGTACGGCAGAAGTGAATCGACGACAGTTGTTCAGCGTGCATTTCGAACGAAGTATGGTGTTAAACCTCCTGATAGGTGGTGTATTAAACGTTGGTATAAACAGTTCACAGAGAGTGGGTGTTTGTGCAAAGGGAAAAGTTCTGGACGGCCGAGAACGAGTGATGAAAATGTAGCACGCATCCAGCAAGCATTTGTTCGCAGCCCAGGAAAATCGACTCGCAGAGCTAGCAGAGAGCTGCAAATTCCACAATCAACTGTATGGAGAGTCCAACGAAAAAGGTTAGTTATGAAACCTGAACGTCAACTTCCCGAGGCGATGGATCGGCCGCCAGGCAGCCCGTGACAGAGCATTTCATCACTGGCCTCCAAGAAGTCCTGATCTTACCCCCTGCGATTATTTCTTATGGGGGTATGTTAAGGATATGGTGTTTCGGCCACCTCTCCCAGCCACCATTGATGATTTGAAACGAGAAATAACAGCAGCTATCCAAACTGTTACGCCTGATATGCTACAGAGAGTGTGGAACGAGTTGGAGTATCGGGTGGATATTGCTCGAGTGTCTGGAGGGGACCATATTGAACATCTCTGAACTTGTTTTTGAGTGAAAAAAAAACCTTTTTAAATACTCTTTGTAATGATGTATAACAGAAGGTTATGTTATGTTTCTTTCGTTAAATACACATTTTTAAAGTTGTGGTATTCTTTTTGAATCACCCTGTATATCATCCGGCGTGTTTTTAGATGAGTACTGATCAAAGTCTCTCCAAATAACGCCAAATAGGTTTACCTGCACAACTTCGTACAGTGTAGTGTGTATTGATATCATTTACCTGCAAAACTTCATACAGTGAAAGTGTGTACAGATATCATTACTAAACTGTCTAAATAGCAAGCAATATTACAATCAGGGTCAGCTGACCCACTAATAAGCTTAATTTTTTCTTTTCTCCACAACATACTTTTTGTAGACCTTATAAGAGTTTGAGTGTTTTTGTAGGCTGATGTTTGAAGTTCATAAGCTATAGCCTCATCAATTCATACTCAGTTTCAGCAGTTGACCTGTAATCAATTAAACAAGTCGTCTTTGACCTGTGATCAATTAAAGTATAGTCAATTTATAGGACAAGTATATTTTTCCAACTCCTGGTGATTTAAAAAATTAACTTTGTAATCACAAGTACAGGGCTATTACAAATGATTGAAGCGATTTCATAAATTCACTGTAGCTCCATTCATTGACATATGGTCACGACACACTACAGATACGTAGGAAAACTCATAAAGTTTTGTTCGACTGAAGCCGCACTTCAGGTTTCTGCTGTCAGAGCGCTCGAGAGCGCAGTGAGACAAAATGGCTACAGGAGTCGAGAAAGCGTACGTCGTGCTTGAAATGCACTCACATCAGTCAGTCATAACAGTGCAACGACACTTCAGGACGAAGTTCAACAAAGATCCACCAACTGCTAACTCCATTCGGCGATGGTATGCGCAGTTTAAAGCTTCTGGATGCCTCTGTACGGGGAAATCAACGGGTCGGCCTGCAGTGAGCGAAGAAACGGTTGAACGTGTGCGGGCAAGTTTCACGCGTAGCCCGCGGAAAATTGGCTCATGCCAGAACTGGAGACCGACAGCGCCGACTTCATCTTTCAACAGGATGGTGCTCCACCGCACTTCCATCATGATGTTCGGCATTTCTTAAACAGGAGATTGGAAAACCGATGGATCGGTCGTGGCGGAGATCATGATCAGCAATTCATGTCATGGCCTCCACGCTCTCCCGACTCAACCCCATGCGATTTCTTTCTGTGGGGTTATGTGAAAGATTCAGTGTTTAAACCTCCTCTACGAAGAAACGTGCCAGAACTGCGAGCTCGCATCAACGATGCTTTCGAACTCATTGATGGGGACATGCTGCGCCGAGTGTGGGAGGAACTTGATTATCGGCATGATGTCTGCCGAATCACTAAAGGGGCACATATCGAACGTTTGTGAATGCCTAAAAAAACTTTTTGAGTTTTTGTATGTGTGTGTAAAGCATTGTGAAAATATCTCAAATAATAAAGTTATTGTAGAGCTGTGAAATCGCTTCAATCATTTGTAATAACCCTGTACGTCGGTCAATTTCGGCAAGATACAAAGCTTTATTCTCTTTAATCGCTTCCTTTTCACTGTGAACATCATTAATGATTTTTAGCATGTCTTCAGGAGGAACAATGACACTTGCAATACTCTTTTCAAACGATCGCATCAAAATATATTTAGAGTCGTGTTAGCTTTAACGTTCACATCTGGCAATCATCGAAGTTCTTTTCTCTGTGGAAACTGAACTATAGACACGTTAGAATACACATGTAGATTTTCTTCTGCAGAAGTTTCATAAGCAGCTCAGTGCATCTCCGTACAAGAATAAGAAAACCTATACAAGCTAATGGAATTAGTCTCAATAGCTTGTACCTTTTAGTTTGGAATGGAACAGTTCCTGCCTTCCTGTGACGAACTCACGTTTCCTTTTCAGTTTCATTATTCAGAGCCTTAACAGTGTCACTCTCCGGTTCAAATAGTTCAAATGGCTCTGAGCACTATGCGACTTAACTTCTGAGGTCATCAATCGCCTATAACTTAGAACTAATTAAATCTAGCTAACCTAAGGACATCACACACATCCATGCCCGAGGCAGGATTCGAACCTGCGACCGTAGCGGTCGCTCGGCTCCAGCCTGTAGAGCCTAGAACCGCACGGCCACTCCGGCCGGCTCACTCTCCGGAATATTTTTAATGTTGTACTCCTCCCCACTGCATTTCCCGACAGTAGTAACTTCGTTTTCCATCATGTTTTTCCACTCAGCAAAACAAATTTAAAATACTGCCCTCTATCTGTTACATATACAAACACAACAAAGTGGCCAACATTGATTTGACTGAGATATCTAGACACCACTCACAACCCACCCTCACAGCTATATATCCTCCAATATCTCTTTCCTACCTTCGATACTTAACATAAGTTCTCCTGCATACTTCGAAGGAACTAACACTTCAGAGTGAAAATTCATTCTGGATACAATCCTGTAGACTATAGCCAAGCCATTTGCTCCTCAATATCCCTTCCTCTAGGAATAGCTGGTATGCTGGAGAGCTTCTGTCTAGTTTGCGAGGGAGGAGAAGATGTTCTGCCGTAAGTAAAGCTATGAGGGCGAATCGTGAGTCGTGCTTGGATGGTTCAGTAGGTAGGTGGCACGGTAGCTCAGCGTTTTGATCACTCCATTGGCCACCCTCTGTAATAAAAAAAAAAAAAAAAATAGTGAAGCTCTCATCGATCATGCGATATCGGTAAACAAATACTGACGGAAAATGACGAAGAAAGAGGTCTAAAGGAAGAAGATAAAGAAGGACGTTTAGCACTTAAAGACAAAGGTTCCAGGTTCGAGTCCTGGTCCGGCACATAGTTTTATTATAGGAAGTTTCAAGCCGGAGCAGACTCCGCTGAAGATTGAAAATAAATCCTGGAAACTACAAGGAGCGACCAAAAGTTTCCGCTCTAAGGTCGTACAGTCCGAATCAGTATGGGAGATAGGCAAAATCGTCATGAACATTGAGGCAATCATCCTACCGATGCACCTGGTTGAAGACAGCCGTATGACATAACACCATGTCTAACTTCGTGATGGAGTTTGTAACTGCTTGCTGCACATCCTCGTGCAACAGGAATCGTCGACCCTTTTTTAAGGGACCAAGAGCATGATGAGTCCATGGGGAGAGAGCAGGAGTATAGGGCGGGTGCTCTAGTGTCTCCCAACTGAGTCTCCCGTTGAGGCTGATCTTCCACATCGACAGGCGTCTTGAGTCGAATCGTGACCAGCAAGTAACCTGGGGCGTCATCTTCGGTGGTTTCCTATAGACGTGCTGGCCCATATACATTCTTCTTTCTTCAATGGGTTTCTGTCGGTATTTGTCCTTCGGCAGCCAAGGATACAATAATAACACGTTGGTCTTGTTTGGACAAATTTGGTAATAACGTCGCCATAGTTCACCGTTTCGCATTTACCACATGCACGTCTGAAATACACAAATTCCACACTAATCCCTTGCCTATATGTCGGTGCTTATATACCCACTTCTGAGTCGAGATACGTTGCATATATGCTGCAGCAACTCCGTTAAAACGGAAACTTTTTGACCGCCACTTGTGTACGCATAGGTTTGCCCTTATTAGTCTATCTTTTAAAACAGATGATTTGGTTAGTACGGTATACCTTCCCAAGTGTTCCCAAATTTTTGTGGAGCCCAAGCTGATCGTCTACGAGGTTGGTTTCTAACAATTCTTCTGTAGATAACCCGTGTTAGTATTTTCCAACCGTAGCGTGCTAAACTTATGGTTCTGTAAAATTCATGTCTGTGGGCATTACATATTTCTTGAAGTATCCTACTGACTGGCTCGAACAATAATGTAGTGGTAGGTGATCCCAAAGACCTTAATAATTGAAAAAATCTTTTACTCTAGGTGCCTTATTTCGAATTAGGTCTTTCAGTGCACTGTCAAAGTCTTCTCGCTGCAGATCATCCCTCATCTTATCATCATCCACTTGTTGCTCCCTTTCAGAATTATATATGTCTTCAAATTACTTTCCTTTGTATAATTATTCTGTATGATACACAAAAATAGATATCCAAAGGAGACATTACGCTAATACCGCCACTGGCCTTGATAATGACGGAACAGTGAATCCACAAGTTTCTTCAGGTAAGTTACATAGAGCTGATGTTTCTTATTGATGAGTAGAACTACCAAGTGGGGGGGGGGGGGGGGGGGGGGGACGTTGACTGCTACGTTTCACCAGCAGTTTCAAATCGTCGCAGGGACTAATGTCGGATGATTTAGTTGGATATTCGAGTTACAATCGGGTACCCGAGTGTTCGTCATACCGAGAACTATGCTCGCAGCTCTGTGAAATCAGCTGTTGTCATCATGGAAGGCTGGAGTCTGCATAGCATTCTCCTCTTGAAGGTATAGAGGTAAAAGCCCTCCTTGGTCAGCGAGAATGCTGAAATAAACATCGTCGTTCAAGTTCACGGTATCCTGAGTGAGTGGGGCCACGTTATAATGCGAAAAACACTGCCAAAACGTCACAGAAGCATAACCAGTCTGAAGTAAAACCCCTTCACGGTGCGAGTTAGATGTCTCATTTGGCCAACTTGCACTCGACGTCTTGTACCATTTGAACACACGCTGAATTATCACTCATCGGACCACACTACAGGCCACCCATCAACGTCTGTCCACTTTCTGTGTTATTTGCCCAATTGGTGACGAGCAGCTCCATGTGCCACTGTGGGGAATGACGCTTTGTGAGTTACCCGCTTCTGAATTTCAATTTGTAGCACGTCGACCGTATTCAGTCAAAAATGCACAAAGTAGGAATTACATTACAGGAGATCCAGCAGCAGGCGATCGTGTATGTCATGCCTTACAAAACACAACAGAGCCGTCCCACGTTGCGAGCCGAGCCGGCCTGGTGAGGTGTGGACATAGAAAATTCCAAACAAGCGTGCCCAGTGAGCATATCAGTATATAGCCACTTTTGTACAGAAATCATCTTGTGTTAGAATCACAGCACTACAGCCCCGGAGCTGTGACACTTCGTCGCCATCCTGAATTCTCTACACAGTCCGCAGTTCGACGCAGTATGAGGTCAGCCCGCCCTGACACACGAGATGCAGAGCAGCCACCGCCGCAGGGCCAGCTGAGCCCTGCGACATAGCATGCGAGCCACAGTGTGTCGTAGTCGCTGAATCACCCGTAGCCGCCAGCCGGGCAGCACTGAAGACGTCAGCTGCTCCTCGGCTACTGTCGTCTTAGTGCCACTCTGGGGACGTTGCTGACAGAAGCAGTGGCATTATGACACCACTCGGCCATGCTGCACTCTGTCAGCAATGCTGGACTCCACACACACACACACACACACACACACACACACACACACACACACACACACGCATGTGTGCTCGAGAGACAAGGGAATATATCAACCATACTACCGCTGCTTCTAATGAATCACAGCAGAGAGCTGCATTAAATTAATTTCAAAATCACGAAACATTGTCGCTAAGTCCGGCCTTCTTCACATTGCATGCAGTTCCCTTCACAAGATTATCTCAGCAACTGGTCGAGATTTGCCGGCATTCAATGATAGCAGCTATTCCTGTCGAATTTGAAACTGAATGTCATTGGCAAGGTGCGATACTCGTCTCCGGTCTCTGTCGCTTCGTATCTTTTCACAACTATAGTTTTTACACTGTGTTACGTAGCTGCGAGTAGTACAAAATTCTGCACACACTGGACAGCACGTGTTGATACACCGACAATTCGGGCAACTTCATTTACTTCGCGCTGATTAGCACATCCAAACATGAAAGTAACTTTCTTCCATTCTGTCACAACCCTTTTAACTACGTTGATTCCACACATACGATTGCCACATACGAAGCACATCATTGCATGATGCAAATCAGTGACTAAGTGTTACATGACTACCTGTTATCAGCTCTACGGCACGTATAGCGCTCCAACATGATCAGTGTCCTCTTCGTAGGGCAGGTGACGAATATTTTGTCCGATAACCTTATACTGTATATACTGAAGCGCTATAGAAACTGGTAGAAGCATGCGTATTCAAATACAGAGACATGTGAGCAGCTGGAACGCAGCGCTGCGGTCGACAACGCCTATATAAGGGAACAAGTATCTGGCGCTGTTGTTAGATCGGTTACTGCTGCTACAATGGCAGCTTATCAAGATTTAAGTGAGTTTGAGCGTCCTGTTATAGTCGGCGCACGAGCGATGAGATACATCATCTCCGAGGTAGCAATGAAATGGAGACCGTTTCACGAGTGCACTGTGAATATCAGGAATCCGGTAAAACATCAAATCTCCGACATCGATACGACCGGGAAAAGATCCTGCAACAACGAGACCAACGACGAGTGAGGAGAATCGTTCAACGTGACAGAAGTGCAACCCTTTCGCAAATTGCTGCAGATTTCAGTGTTGGGCCATCAACAAGTGTCAGCGTGCGAACCATTCTACGAAACATCATCGATATGGGCTTTCAGAGCCGAAGGCCCACTCACGTATTCTTGATGATTGCACGACACAAAGCTTTACGCCTCGCGTGGGCATGTCAACACCGACATTGGACTGTTGTTGACTGGAAACATGTAGCATGGTCGGAAAAGTCTCGTTTCAAATTGTATCGAGCAGATGGACGTGTACGGGTATGGAGACAACCTCATGAATCCATGGACTCTGCATGTAAGCAGGGGACTATTCAAGCTGGTGGAGGTTCGGTAATGGTGTGGGGCGTGTGCAGTTGGACTGATCCGGGACCCCTGATACGTCTAAATACGATAATATTTTTGTATTAGTAAAATAAATTACTTGTCTTTTTCACAGATCAGCATCAGGAAAGGAAACTGGAGGCATAAAACACTTACGTGAATGTTGTCTGTGTTCTGAATCTTTTTCCAAACCGTGCAGTAAAAGAAAATGGTACCACAGTGCAATAGTGTTTCTTTTTTATACTATTATAAATATTGTTGTCAGTACCAAAATGTAATACACTACTGGCCATTAAAATTTCTACACCAAGAAGAAATGTAGAAGATAAACGGGTATTCATTGGGCAAATATATTGTACTAGAACTGACATGTGATTACATTTTCACGCAATTTGGGCGCATACATCCTGAGAAATCAGTACCAAGAGCAACCACCTCTGGCCGTAATAATGGCCTTGATACGCTTGGGCATTGAGTCAAAGAGAGCTTGGATGGTGTGTACAGGTACAGCTGCGCATGCAACTTCAACACGATACCACAGTTCATCAAGAGTAGTGACTGGCGTATTGTGACGAGCCAGTTGCTCGGCCACCATTGCCCAGACGTTTTAAATTGGTGAGAGATCTGGAGAATGTGCTGGCCAGGGCAAAAAAATGGTTCAAATGGCTCTGAGCACTATGGGACTCAGCTGCTGAGGTCATTAGTCCCCTAGAACGTAGAACTAGTTAAACCTAACTAACCTAAGGACATCACAAACGTCCATGCCCGAGGCAGGATTCGAACCTGCGACCGTAGCGGTCTTGCGGTTCCAGACTGCAGCGCCTTTAACCGCACGGCCACTTCGGCCGGCACTGGCCAGGGCAGCAGTCGAACATTTTCTGTATCCAGAAAGGCCCATAAAGGACCTGCAACATGCGGTCGTGCATTATCCTGCTGAAATGTAGGGTTTCGCAGGGATCGAATGAAGGGTAGAGCCACACGTCGTAACACATCTGAAATGTAACGTCCACTGGTCAAAATGCTGTCAATGGTGATCGAGACGTGTAACCAATGGCACCCTATACCATCACGCCGTGTGATAGACAATTTGGCGATGACGAATACACGCTTCCAATGTGCGTTCTCTGCGATGTCGCCAAACACGGATGCGACCATCATGATGCTGTAAACAGAACCTGGATTCATCTGAAAAAATGAGGTTTTTCCATTCGTGCACCCAGGTTCGTCGTTGAGTACACCATCGCAGGCGCTCCTGTCTGTGATGCAGCGTCAAGGGTAACCGCAGCCATGGTCTCCGAGCTGATAGTCCATGCTGCTGTTAACGTCGTCGAACTGTTCGTGCAGATGGTTGTTGTCATGCAAACGTCCCCATGTGTTGACTCAGGGATCGAGACGTGGCTGCACGATCCGTATAAGCCATGCGGATAGGATGCCTGTCATCTCGACTGCTAGTGATACGAGGCCGTTGGGATCCAGCACGTCGTTCCGTATTACCCTCCTGAACCCACCGATTCCATATTCTGCTAACAGTCATTGGATCTCGACCAACGCGAGCAGCAATGTCGCGATACGATAAATCGCAATCGCGATAGGCTACAATCCGACCTTTACGAAAGTCGGAAACGTGACGGTACGCATTTCTCCTCCTTACAGGAGGCATCACAACAACGTTTCACAAGGCAACGCCGGTCAACTGCTGTTTGTGTATGAGAAATCGGTTGGAAACTTTCCTCATGTCAGCACGTTGTAGGTTTCACCACCTGCGCCAATCTTGTGTAAATGCTCTGAGAAGCTTATCATTTGCATATCACCACATATTCTCCCTGTCGGTTAAATTTCACGTCTGTGGCACGTCATCTTCGAGGTGTAGCAGTTTTAATGGCCAGTAGTGTAAATATCTCAATGAATTTTTGGGAAATGCTTTGAGTAATGACCCTAATTGTGTGAAAGAATTTTGAGATATCTGTCATTTATAGAACAGTTGCACTACGAGGGTGAATATAACGCTAAAAATGCAGCCCGTTCAGGGGCGTGTCCACTTAAGTAGGCATTGCTCATTAATCATCTGGTGGTTAGATTTTATTTCCGTTCTGCTTAAACAACCAGTTTTAGACGAGATAACTAACATTAGTGAAGTGCAACATAAATAGTCAATTTTAGACAGATGTACTCGTACATTGCATATTAGTAAGAGCAGATTTCTGCTTGTGACCCTCAGCTATCAGCATAAAATACCACACCACAGTAGTCAGTTATAACTTACAAACGAGGGTCGTGGATGTAAATAAAAATAACTTCTGCCGATTATTGTTTCATGTTTACTTACAATTACGTATTTTCCAAACATAATATACATCGTGCCGGCCGCGGTGGTCTCGCGGTTCTAGGCGCGCAGTCCGGAACCGTGGGACGGCTACGGTCGCAGGTTCGAATCCTGCCTCGGGCATGGATGTGTGTGATGTCCTTAGGTTAGTTAGGTTTAAGTAGTTCTAAGTTCTAGGGGACTGATAACCACAGCAGTTGAGTCCCATAGTGCTCAGAGCCATTTGAATCATTTTATACATCGTGGTCATCCTACCCATTTTTATTACATTTAATATTATAACAAATGAAAACCCGTTACCGGAACGCGAAAGAAATGCAATGGTAAAGTAGTTATAAATAATTAGAAACAGAAGGGCAGTAAGATTACTCCGTGCAGCTAAACAGCATGATTATAGGAATAATTCCCAGTTAAATCATTCTACAATCACTGATAGTAGCAAATGTATTACAGCTCATCAGTCCTAAAACACTTAGAGACTGAATTAATAACAAATAGAGTAAAGTTAGGGTTTTGGTATTAATGCTTCAGGTGGTCTACACAATCTGCCCTCCTTCTCCCCCCCCCCCCCCCACCACACACACACTTCTTTAAAATGCACGGAACGTTTATAGAACTGTGTGAAACTGATAGAGAAGTCCTACTTCAGAATGTTGTACAACTTGCGCGTCACTAATGAACCTTTCTCGATCTTGGTGAACCTTCAGAAACCCATTCTGCACTTTGTAGCTTGTCATTTTGTTGTGGATTCGTATTGATAACACGAAGTCTCATCACTCATTATGACTTTTTCCAAAAAATAACTCTCCTCGATTTTTGTTTCAGTCAACTCACGGGATAGGTCCACGCTTCGGTGGTTTTTTGTTCGGTACAAACTTTGTGAGGGATAAACTTTGCACACACTTTTCTCTTCTTTAAAACTTTCTGGAGAATATCTTGAACAATGTATTTAGGATGTTCAGTTTGTTGCTCCATTGCGACTTGTGACACAGCTATGTTAACATACTACGGTCGCACATCCACTAATTAACAGTGCCTGTTCACAACTGCCTGGCTGAACGCACAGCAGTTGTTTACAGTTGTTAGTTCAAGCTGCCATCGTTATTACTGCGCTAACGTCTCTTATATGCCAGGAATAATATTAGTCACGGCACTTTTAGAAAAAATCAGAAGAAAGCAATTTTTCTTTCGCTCGTTGCAAATCGGTAGTGAGTGCGCAAAGAACGTTCCATGGCAAGTTTCACAAGACATCACCAATTTACGACAGCATTCTGAAATGGTACAAGAAATTCGAGGAGGATGGTTCCTTGTGCAATGCAAAGCGTTTCGGCCGACCGGGCGCGTAAAAAGAGGGAAAAGGCAGCTGACACAGTACAATCATATGGGGGAAAGAGATTCCACGTGCATCTGTTGAACAGGGACTGGGATTCAGAGGAAATTCACGTATTCTGTACCATATCGAATAAGACAATCTATGGACCCTTCTTTTTCGACGAGAGAACAGGCAGTGGTATGACCTACCTAGATATGCAGCAATTGTGACTATTGCACTAACTTCAAACTGATAACAAGGATTTCATCCTTCAACAGGATGCTGTCCCGTCACATTTCCACATCTGTGTATAAGATTACGTGAGTGAGACTGTACCATGCCTCTGGGTGTGTTATGTTGCTGCCGCTGACCTACCTATACTCCAGGGGTCACCACAGTTGCCGGACTTGAAACCTTGCAAATTTTTCTTGTGGGATTACATCCTATCCTATGAAAATCCATTGTAGGATGCCAAAGAGCTTCATGCTTCGACAGAGCGAAGAAATTCTTTATTCATTTAGTAAATGAAAACTTTGGAACACCACTGTGGCATGAGAATTTAGCAAGTACTACTGAATCCTGTGACCATACTCACGTGAGATAAACTAGAATATCGATATTTCGGGTAAATATTACAAAGCTGCACCAATCACTTAATGTATAGATCATTAACTTCTTCCATGACAAGCTCATTAATATTCGTCGGACAGTCGAAAGTGTTTTATTAGACATGAACGAGACTGACTTAACTGTCAAATATCTATTAACGATTTGCTGCTTACGCATCTTAGCTGTTTCTAAAGGTTGAACGGGTAGACCACTCACGTTTAATTTGGCAATTAAAATTATTTTAAAATAGCACATAGTTGGACAACTGCCTCCATCTATGATTAGGGTATAGAAGACATGATAGTTTCACGGTTAAAAGCATTAATATAGAAAAAAAGCTGTTTAGTATATTAAAAGAGAATTAGAGAGTAGCAAAGTTGAAGGTTCACATACTGGATGCACTACCACCGGTTGTTAACTTTTATGAGGAATCGTCCATTACATCTTGTGATGCATTCTGACCTACGATTCTAAAAAGCTTTCTAGGATACTGAAAAGCATTCTAAGTTTGAGTTCAGGAGAAAGTGCTGCTTTCGAACATTTAATGTACATTCTGTTCTTAAAATTGAGAAACGGAAGGAATATAAATCACACCTACAGAGCTATAGCCAAATTTTAGCAGTGCGCGAACGAGTTTCTTAGATGAGGGTGCAGTTGATACCCAACATTACAGGATATGTAAAGGGAAACCAGCAGTAAGAGCAATGGAAAACATGTAAATGTTAGGAATAGCATTTTACTTCACAATAAAGTGCATGATTAAAAGCTATACCCTTACAAATTGCCAAGCACCTATAAATGATGACGTCAGTAGAAATCTGCAGATAGTAAATGAATATCTGGTTCTTACGGAATCATAAATCTCCAGCTTATCAATAACAAAGTTAAAATAATTTTCAGTGACTTAAATACACAATTCCAAGGAAAAGAAATTTAGAAGTATGATAGGCGAATATGCATTATAAATTAGCACGAACAGAAACGGGGAAAAACTGTTCAACATGTGTAGAACGTTTCAGCTAAAACTGATGTCCACACAATTTTACAAACTACCAAGAAAAGCCAAAATTTGAATATCACCAAATGCAAACCTAGGAGAAATCCAGCTGGATAACATAGCCATATATAAAAGCAAATCATGAAAATTATGAGAGAAATAGGGAGTTTGATTCAGATCATTATAATTCTAAGATTTAAATGCGGTTTCTCACATCCAAGACAAAAAAGACACCGAAGAAAATAATTAGAAACAACTCCACCATAGCTAATATTACAACAGAAAACACAGAAAGATCTGGAGCAGAAACTGAGACAGCAAAAAAAGGCGATTGTCTTGAGCTCCAGGAACAAATGACTAAAGGAGCAAAGAAAATTTAGGAGTGGCGAAGAATGTGAAGAAGACATGGTAGAATAAAGAGTGTGAAGAAGCACAAGAACATAAAATGTAGAAAATGGAGATACTACAAAAAAGGAGATCACTTACAACAATTCAGACAACAAAGAAACGAAACATCAAAAATAATCCTGAAAATGAAAAGAATCTTTGAAAAACCTCTCCATAAGGAACTACAAGAGAATTTCACCAAAAAATACTAGAAATTCTTAACAAACTTTTACAAACATGTACTTAAAGGCTGTAAAGCTTCAGGTACCTGTTTCAAAGACGAAAAGGGCAAAATAAGATTAAATAACACAGAAATTTGTGAAATATTAGCAACATTTTGACAGGGTCTTAAAATGTCCCGTTTTAACAGTTATATTGGCATTTACAGCAACACTACAAAATCTGGAAGAAGATTTCCCGTCAACAGAGCTAGAAATTCATGATGCCATCAAAGCTCTAAAAAACAACAAAGTAAATGGTTAAGAACCTATTCTGCAGAATTATTTAATTGGTGAGTAACAAAGTTTACAAATGATCTACAATGACCTTTTGAGAATATTTGGAGAAATTTAGAGATTTCAGAAGAATAGAAAGTAGCGTTGGCCATCCACTACATAAAAGGGGGACAAACAAAATGTCAAAAATTACAGAGGAGTGTCACCACTGCCAGCGACATAAAAAGTATTATCAAGAATTTTCCTGGACGGAGTAGAAACCTTAGACTAACAACTGCGAGAATATTATGGAAGTTTTCGAAAGGGAAGGTCTTGCACAGAACAGATGTTTCGCTTAAAATCAAATATTCCAGTATTTCTGGAAGAAGGAAACGACAACAGCGTGGATTACAGAAATACTGACAGAACTAGAAAGAAACTACATCAAATAACGGAAGTAACAGAAAAAAACCTTATTAAGAATAATGTGCTAAATTTAGAAGGTTTTCAAAGCAGAAGAAATAAGAAATCATGAAAAACAAGGACAGAGGGAAGGAAAAGACAACATGGGGAGAAAATGAGGGAATATTGGAAAAATAGGACACAAAAACCAAAAAAGAAGAGGAACTGAAGTTGTTACATCGTCGTAGTTGGTCAAAGCGAAAAGAAAGAGTTATTGTCTTAAAGCGTAGTTGAACGATAGAAGTGGGGAAATGGGGCTAATGGGACAGTCTGCATTGTTTCGAGATTTACCATGCCATTGAAAGGTTGTGTGTGTGTGTGTGTGTGTGTGTGTGTGTGTGTGTGTGTGCGCGCGTGTGTTTGTCAAAGCTTCAAACACTCCCGTAGGTAGTGACGACGAAACCCTGACATTCTGGTAATATGCAAAATGAAATATATAATACCCAAGGAAACTTTTCTAACGTTATCCGACTCACATAAACACAGTACCCATTTTCATCTGAATGAATGCAACAGCATGATAAGGGCCTGCTTATCCCGAAATAACACAGAGTACATAAGTGAGTAATTCCAGGGAAGCAACAAATTATACTAACATGTGTTAGCTTGTAGCTGCACTATGGAGATGTTTCCACAGTCATTCATTCCTCAGTTCAGAGCGAACCATCTGAGAGATGTTTTAATAATACTCGAATGCATATTGTAACTGAAATGGTCACAGTTCTGTAATACCGTGTTATCACATATGGAATCCAGCAAAGAGTGACACAAAAACATACTTCGGTTGACCTTACTCAGTTGCTGAAAATCTAGCTGACGTGGAAAGAGATAGTACTTGTTTCTGATAAATAACTATGCATCAATTGTATTGATAATAAATGTATTATTCTCCCAAGGGATGAACACAGCTTACCATCTAGTGGAAGAAACCTACTCCTATTGCTCTATGGCGCCCCCAGTGCAGGTTCGGGTGGCTATGAACCAGGATGTAGCGAGCAACTGATAGAAGGAAGGTGGGAACCCAAGAAGCTCCAGGAAAAGGCAGCTGCAAACGTAAAAAGTTATTAATTGAGACATTTGCGCTGCTTGATACACTGGGTCAGTGGCTAACTAGCTTCTGAACTCTGCTGGGCTGGCTGCATGCATACACGACGATGCTGATATGGCTACACATGCGAGTGTCGGAGGCCTCGTGACTTAAGCCAAGCGTGGTCTACCTACCAGTGGGGCGTATTCTATAATGGGGTATCTGCTGCTGTCCCAGGTGACATCTAGCTGCATTATGGCGGGGAATGCCCAGCACACTGAGATGCATATCCGGCGGTGGTGGACGATGGATAGTGTGCACAGGGTGTGACCCACCGTCCACTTTGCAGAAGGCGACCGTGCTGCTGTAGATGACATTGGATGGACAGTTGCACTGTGACACAAAGTCCAAGGAGAGACTTAGTGTGTTGAGTGGTTGTCCTACTGTAGCCTCAAAGAGGTGGCTTCTACTGAGAGGCCAAAATGTCCTAATAGGACAGCGAGACTAAGATTAATTCCATTACAAAACTGCTTATAATTGGCAGCAGCGTGCCTGTTGTGCATATGCACCACAGCCAGTCACATATACTAAAGCATCACTATCAGTGTGGAAATCTGTCTTCACCTTGCTGCACTAGTCTGTACAGTACCACTGAGTTCGTTGTTTCACAGCACTGCATTGGCCTAGCAGTGACAACATATCACCCTTGCCTACCGTCAGCGCTGCTGCAATACATAGCTGAATCTCACACTAATATGTGCATATATCGTCGGTATGCTACACTACTCCCCTCCCGCCCCCCTCCCCGCATGTGGATAATACCCAGTCTCTGGAGTCGACCTTAAAACCAGTCTCATATCACACTACATGTTTGCACAAAATAAGGCAAAAATTTATAACCAAAGCAACTGGCGATTGGCCCACATATGTCAGATAAGATATTACTTACTACGCTGCTTATTGGTACTTTACTTATGAGTCTATTTATTATAATTGTTTTGCGATTCAGGCAATTTAACCTTCACATCTCGACCCGTGATTTCCTTTTCTCTTAATTCTAAATTTCTATATTTTCGGCATTCACAGTACAAGGTTACGCTCTCCCTCTCTTTTCTCATCCAGGGATCCAGTCTACTGGAATCTGAACTATTGGTGGTTTACGCCGCGCCGCTGGACGGCTCTCTGTCTCAAAAGAAAAAAAGCTGCGTACAACAGAGTCAGAGCCACTGTAAAACTTCGTAATTTTTTTTTTCGATTCGTGTCTCTTCTGACCGGTTTGATGCAGCCTGTCTCGAATTCCTCTCCTGTGTCAACCTTGTTATCTCAGAGTAGCATATGCAAACTATGTCCTCAATTATTTGCTGGATGTATTCCAATCTCCATCTTCTTCTACAGTTTTAGCCCTCTACAGCTCCCTCTAGTACCGAGGCAGTTATCCCCTGATGTCTTAAGAGATGTCCTGTAATCCACTCTCTTCCTCTTATCAGTGTTTTCCATTGTCCCCTTCCTCGCCGATTGCGCAGACAACCCCCTCATTCCTTACCGACCAGTCCACATAATTTTCAACATTCTTTTGTAGCACCACATCTCAAATACTTCGATACTCTTCTGTTACGGTTTTCCAACAGTTCATGTTTCATTAGTATATAATGCAGGGCTCCAAACGTACAATCTCAGAAATTTCTTCCTCAAATTAAGGCCTGTGTTTGATGCAACAAACTTTACTTGGCTAGTTTTTTTTGTCCTCTTTTCTCTTTCGATCATGGATTATTTTGCTGTCTAGATAGCAGAATTCCTTAATTTCGTCTGCATCGTGGTCCCCAGTTCTAATGTTAAGTTTCTCACTGTTCTCATCTCCGCTACTTCTCATTACTTTCGCCGTTCTTCGATTTATTCGAAATCTATATTCTGTACATATTAGACTGTCCATTCCATTCAGAAGATCCCATAATTCTTCTTCACTTTCACGCAGGATATCCTTCCACCTTCAATATTAATCTCATTCTTGAACCTCTCTTTAATTTCCGTCACTGTTTCTCCAGTGTGTAGATTGAACAGTAGGGCGAAAGACTACATTCATGTGTTACATTCTTTTTAATCTGAGCGCTTCGTTCTTAGCCTTCTATTCTTATTGTTCCTTCTTAGTTCTTGTTCATGTTGTACATTAGTCGTTTTTCACTATTGCTTAACCTTATTTTTCTCAGAATTTCGAAATTCTTTCGCCATTTTACGTTGTCAGAAGCTTTCCTAGGTCGACAAATCCTGTGAACATGTCTTGATTTTTCTTCAGTCATGCTACTATTATCAACCACAATGTAAGAACTGCCTGTCTGATGCCTTCAGCGTTCCTAAAGCCAAAGTCATCGTCATATAACAGATCTTCAGTTTTATTTTCTTTTCTTATGTGTATTATTGTTGTCAGCAGCTTGTATTCATGAACTGTTAAGCAGATTGAGCGACAGTTCTTGCACTTGTCGGCTATTGCGATCTTCGGAATTGCATTGATGATGTTTTTCCGAAAGTTTAATGGTTTATCTCCAGTTTCATACATTCTATACACCAAAATGAATAGTCGTTTGGGTTCCAGTTCCGCCAATGATTTTAGAAATTCTGGTAGAAGATTTTATATCCCTTCTGCCTTATTTCATATTAAGTATTCCAAAGCTATTTTAAATTCTATTTCTAATATTGGAACGCTGATCACCTGCCTGTCGAATCCTGTTTCTTCTCCTACCATATCAGTTGGTATTACTACACTCAAAATCGCTGTCATGCATCGTTGCCCTTCTCTGAATTGCTGTACATACGGCGTTAACCCCTTGGCTGAAATGCGATTCCCGTGCGGCAGTGAATTTATCCAGGGAACGGATTAGGTCAGGTTCTAAAGTTTGGTTTAGGAACGTTATTTTCGGTGCTAGTAATTATTACAAAGGGACATTTGACCAATACAACTGTGGTTGTAAGCTGTTCAATTCTGTGATTTCCGTAATCGTGGCTGGTATATAGAAGGTTGTAACATACGTCGCATGTAGTCTCATTAATTAGTAAGAAGCTTTCCTTAACATCATCCTGTCTAGCATCCGTGAGTTTGCCTTCCCCATAACAACTCGCCACTGTTACTACGTCATCATAAGTGGAGTACATCCAATGAAAATTTGCCTGCTGGACACGCAGTGTGAGTCTAGCAGTATCCCTCGTACAGTTTAGTTCCTTCTGCTGCCTAGCTAAGAAAAACTGTACTGCGTGTGTGGTCTGCCTGGTTTGTATTACCCTAGTCTGACACACCGTGACCTGCCCCCCCCCCCCTCCCTTGGACAATGCTGTAACTCCTCCTCCATCATTACTACATCCTGCAACTGCATAAATTTTCCAATCGGTAGTGACAATACAATTATTCATCAGTAATGATTCAGTAATCCTGTGGAAAAATCCGATGTCTATATGTAACTACTCACTACACATCTTCTGCAAATGGGTGTACAACGTGGCCAAATACTTTTTCTCACATACCCGAGATACTTGGCTTCATTCATCTAATGTCCAATGAAGCAAGACATCCACCAATCAAAAGGGTTATTTTGCCATGTCTAGAATAATCTGCAATACTTGTAGGTATAAAAATTCATGCTATTTCTGCCATGCAACAAATTGGTTCTTAGAAAATCGTGATTGTTTAGGTTGGATACAAAGTGATACCAGCCGTTGAAAAACCTTTGTCCACAAACGCGTGGCTGAAACCATAAACGGCACTGAGTTGTTCCACTGCCCTAAACAAGACAATCCCTCAGACTTTCTCTCACAAGGACCTCCGTAAAGTACCCATGTTCATCTCCCACACGCTGGCACTGAGGTGTATGGATCACACCTCCTCCTGCTGTTTAATCTCAAAACACGGTGCCCTTCTCGAGCCTTTCAGAGATTGGAATTATAGATCACTAAATGCTCGTTTTAGCACCAAGAGAAGGAAGGGTCTTTGACTTTACAAAGTAAAGATCTTACAGGAAAAAACTACACATTACAGGATGGATTAGGCGTTTCTTGACAAATTTGAGATTTAATAATGTCATCAGCAGTGACTTAACAGAAACTGAACTGCTACATTCTCGTGTTACCAGTATCTGACTGAACGCATGAAAGTTTTTCGTAAGAATATCTTCCACTCAACAAAGCGAAGGAAGTAATAACAGTTCAAAAATCAAACGTTTCAGTCCATTTCTTCAGGATATCAGAGTCAGAGGACTTTTCCATTTCGCTGGAAACTCATCTTGTCAGCAAATAGTAGCCACAATCCATTTCGATAGATTATGACCACAAAAATCTTTCGCAGCTACAGAAATAGAGATCACAGGCCAATGAATCACCAACACTGTGCTTGCTATCAACAAACGCCGCATCGCCTCTTCACTTGAATTAGTACCCATACTATTCACCTATAACTCTGTTCAGATACAATTACTGGCAAATTTTTAATGCGCCAAAAGACTACATAAAACAAAAGTCGCTGTTAGTTAAAGAATGATACCGATGCCTATCATGGAGGTTACGCTCTATGTGATCAAAAGTATCCGGCCACCTGGCTGAAATTGATTTACAAGTTCGTGGCGCCCTCCATCGGTAACGCTGGAATTCAATATGGTGTTGCTCCACCCTCAGCCTTGGTGATAGCTTTCACTCTCGCAGACATACCTTCAATCAAGT
The DNA here is from genome assembly GCF_021461395.2 of Schistocerca americana. Taxonomy (NCBI): domain Eukaryota; kingdom Metazoa; phylum Arthropoda; class Insecta; order Orthoptera; family Acrididae; genus Schistocerca; species Schistocerca americana. The sequence continues at coordinate 649,829,851 of NC_060130.1, read as the reverse complement.
GCTGGAAGGTTTCTTGGGGAATGGCAGCCCATTCTTCACGGAGTGCTGCACTGAGGAGAGATATCGATAACAGTCGGTGAGGCCTCTCACGAAGTCGGCGTTCCAAAACATCCCAAAGGTGGGCTGTAGGATTCAGGTCAGGACTCTGTGCAGGCCAGTCCACTACAAGGATGTTATTGTCGTGTAACCACTGCGCCACAGGCCGTGCATTATGAACAGGTGCTAGATCGTGTTGAAAGATGCAATCGCCATCCCCGTATTTCTCTTCAACAGTGGGAAACAAGAAAGTGCTTAAAACATCAATGTAGGCCTGTGCTGTGGTAGTACCAAGCAAAACAACAAGGTGTGCAAGAGCCCTCCATGAAAAGCACGACCACACCGTATCACCACCGCCTCAGAATTTTACTGTTGGCACTACACACGCTGGCAGATGACGTTCAGATTGCGTACCGTGATCCGTCACTCCACACAACGTGTGCAGTCGCCACGACTTCCGCGCTCCAACTGAATTAGTTCAAATCGTCGCCACCCCCTGTCCTCGCCGGCCAGCGCGCGGACCCACTGCCGACGCCTGTCACGTGAGGCGGCCGCTCGCGCTGGCCGGCGGGGACAGGGGTGGCGGCGATTTGAACTAATTCAGTTGGAGCGCGGAAGTTGTGGCGACTGCACTGCGATATCAAAGATGTGTACTGATTGTCTTGAAGAACAAGTGATGACCATACTGCTTGAAATTAAGTCTTCAGTTCCTTCCCCTCTGCAAAATCAAAGGACGTGACTTAGGTTACTATAAGTGCACTTTATTATTTGACGCGATTTTGATAGGTTACCAGTGTAAACAGATAAGTGACGGCGAAAGTTCGTACGTGTGATAGATTATGGTGTTGGAATTTGAACTTGTGACAGATATTTTGCTATGGATGTAACGCAAATGACTTTCTTCCCACCGAAATCAAACACCTTGAATAAATAATAAATGATAATAATAAATAGAAGTACAGTTTTTGAGACATTATTGCGTTGGAATTTGAATTTGGTGCAATTTTCTAGCGGAGGTAGGCCAATAATAAATAATAATAAATGACGAATGATAATGAATAATAATCAATTATAATAATCACAAGTAAGGTTTTGCAGCCATTATCGTGCTGGAATTTGAATTTGGAGCGAATTTTTCTAGTGGAGGTAGTCCAATAATAGTAAATGATAATGAATGATAATGAATATTGATAAATGATACTGAAGAATAATGAGTAATAATAAAGAAAAGTAAGGTTTAGCATGCATTATCCTGTTGGAATTAGAATTTGGCGCCAATTTTATGGAGGGGCGGGGGTTAGGCTGGGTTAGTGGATGTAGCCCAATTGGTCTATTTTCCAGCCAAAATTCAGAATTCCCGCCATTTTTTCCGGAGGTTAGGTTAGTGGACATAGGACAATTGGCCTATTTTCCCGCCAAAATCGGCCATCTTTAATGATGTCATGCACTGTTGCCAAGTCTACATGCCGCCATCTTGGATGACATCATCGCCACCATCTTGGATAAATATGGCAACAATGCAGAGTGAAGTGGCAATCACTTTGTCCTACTACTGTTGACTGCACTTGGCACCCAAGGACGTGGCAAGATTTGCGGCTGGTCTGCAGAGTGCCGTAGCCCATGAAGGAACCTTGAGGTTGTAGAAATAAATAAATAAATGTTCCTGTCCTATCGCAGAGGTAGAGGTTATTGTCTAAACAAATTAAATGCTGGAGCAATATTTTAATGTTCCATTTTTAACACAGAACATGTTGACTTGAAACTTCCTGGCAGATTAAAACTGTGTGCCCGACCGAGACTCGAACTCGGGACCTTTGCCTTTCGCGGGCAAGTGTTCTACCTAGGTAAGTAGGAGGCGAGATACTGGCAGAAGTGAAGCTGTGTGGACCGGGCGTGAGTCGTGCTTCGGTAGCTCAGATGGTAGAGCACTTGCCCGCGAAAGGCAAAGGTCCCGAGTACGAGTCTCGGTCGGGCACACAGTTTTAATTTGCCAGGAAGTTTCATATCAGCCCACACTCCGCTGCAGACTGAAAATCTCATTCTGCATGTTGACTTCTTTACCATCTTGGATTGTGATGTCACAGGAGTAGCGTGAACCTCAGAATTTTTGTATTTCCCGCCGTTTTTCGAATATTCATCATTTTATAGTTGTGACAGTATGTCTGTATCTTCTAATTTGGATTGTTGCGTTAGTACGATTGGGATGGGTAAGGGGGGAGGAGGGAGGGGCGACCTGGAAATGCTGCATGACATCATCAGATGACGTTGGAAGGTGCCTATTTGTTGTCTTACGACCTATTTTAACTTTTTTCAAGAGCTGTATCATTTGCCTTACAACTACCCGTAAGATACCGACATAGTCAGCATCAATATATATATATATATATATATATATATATATATATATATATATATATATATATATATATATACTACTGGCCATTAATTACACGCTACAGTTTGGAGCTCTCTAGCGGCAGAGAGGTGCAACTTGTGTCACCAAAGATGAAAAGTTGGCCTACTAATATGTATGATACGTAAAATCTCAGTCGTCATTGAGAAAAGAATAAAAAAATTTGGAGGCGATACTTTTTAGGACACCCTCGTACTAATACTATTGCTAGTGTTGAAGATTCTCTTCTACACTAATGGCCATTAAAATTGCTACACCACGAAGATGACGTGCTACAGACGCGAAATTTAACCGACAGGAAGAAGATGCTGTGATATGCAAATGATTAGCTTATCAGAGCATTCACACAAGGTTGGCGCCGGTGGCGACACGTGCAACATGCTGACATGAGGAAAGTTTCCAACCGATTTCTCATACACAAACAGCAGTTGACCGGCGTTGCCTTGTGAAACGTTGTTGTGATGCCTCCTGTAAGAAGGAGAAATGCGTACCGTCACGTTTCCGACTTTCATAAAGGTCGGATTGCAGCTTGTCGCGATTGCGATTTATCGTATCGTGGCATTGCTGCTCACGTTGGTCGACTGTTGGTTGACTGTTAGCAGAATATGGAATCGGTGGGTTCAGGAGGGTAATACGGAACGCCGTGCTGGATCCCAACGGCCTCGTATCACTAGCAGTCGAGATGACAGGCATCTTATCCGCATGGCTGTAACGGAAGGTGCAGCCACGTCTCGATCCCTGAGTCAACACATGTGGACGTTTGCATGACAATAACCATCTGCACGAACAGTTCGACGACGTTTACAGCAGCATGGACTATCAGCTCGGAGACCATGGCTGCGGTTACCCTTGACGCTGCATCACAGACAGGAGCGCCTGTGATGGTGTACTCAACGACGAACCTGGGTACACGAATGGCAAAACGTCATTTTTTCGGATGAATCCAGGTACTGTTTACAGCATCTTGATGGTCGCATCCGTGTTTGGCGACATCGCGGTGAACGCACATTGGAAGCGTGTATTCGTCATCGCCATTCTGGCGTATCACACGGCATGATGGTATGGGATGCCATTGGTTACACGTTTCGGCACCTCTTGTTCGCATTGACGGCACTTTGAACAGTGGACGTTACATTTCAGATGTGTTACGACCCGTGGCTCTACCCTTCAATCGATCCCTGCGAAAACCTACATTTCAGCAGGATAGTGCACGACCGCATGTTGCAGATCATGTACGGGCCTTTCCGGATACAGAAAATGTTCGGCTGCTGCCCTGGCCAGCACATTCTCCAGATCTCTCACCAATTGAAAACGTCTGTTCAATGGTGGCCGAGCAACTGGCTCGTCACAATACGCCATTCACAACTCTTGATGAACTGTGGCATCGTCTTGAAGCTGCATGGGCAGCTGTACCTGAATACGCCATACAAGCTCTGTTTGACTCAATTCCCAGGCGTATCAAGGCCGTTATTACGGCCAGAGGTGGTTGTTCTGGGTACTGATTTCTCAGGATCTATGCACCATAACTGTGTGAAAATGTAATTACATGTCAGTTCTAGCACAATATACACTCCTGGAAATGGAAAAAAGAACACATTGACACCGGTGTGTCAGACCCACCATACTTGCTCCGGACACTGCGAGAGGGCTGTACAAGCAATGATCACACGCACGGCACAGCGGACACACCAGGAACCGCGGTGTTGGCCGTCGAATAGCGCTAGCTGCGCAGCATTTGTGCACCGCCGCCGTCAGTGTCAGCCAGTTTGCCGTGGCATACGGAGCTCCATCGCAGTCTTTAACACTGGTAGCATGCCGCGACAGCGTGGACGTGAACCGTATGTGCAGTTGACGGACTTTGAGCGAGGGCGTATAGTGGGCATGCGGGAGGTCGGGTGGGCGTACCGCCGAATTGCTCAACACGTGGGCCGTGAGGTCTCCACAGTACATCGATGTTGTCGCCAGTGGTCGGCGGAAGGTGCACGTGCCCGTCGACCTGGGACCGGACCGCAGCGACGCACGGATGCACGCCAAGACCGTAGGATCCTACGCAGTGCCGTAGGGGACCGCACCGCCACTTCCCAGAAAAATAGGGACACTGTTGCTCCTGGGGTATCGGCGAGGACCATTCGCAACCGTCTCCATGAAGCTGGGCTACGGTCCCGCACACCGTTAGGCCGTCTTCCGCTCACGCCCCAACATCGTGCAGCCCGCCTCCAGTGGTGTCGCGACAGGCGTGAATGGAGGGACGAATGGAGACGTGTCGTCTTCAGCGATGAGAGTCGCTTCTGCCTTGGTGCCAATGATGGTCGTATGCGTGTTTGGCGCCGTGCAGGTGAGCGCCACAATCAGGACTGCATACGACCGAGGCACACAGGGCCAACACCCGGCATCATGGTGTGGGGAGCGATCTCCTACACTGGCCGTACACCACTGGTGATTGTCGAGGGGACACTGAATAGTGCACGGTACATCCAAACCGTCATCGAACCCATCGTTCTACCATTCCTAGACCGGCAAGGGAACTTGCTGTTCCAACAGGACAATGCACGTCCGCATGTATCCCGTGCCACCCAACGTGCTCTAGAAGGTGTAAGTCAACTACCCTGGCCAGCAAGATCTCCGGATCTGTCCCCCATTGAGCATGTTTGGGACTGGATGAAGCGTCGTCTCACGCGGTCTGCACGTCCAGCACGAACGCTGGTCCAACTGAGGCGCCAGGTGGAAATGGCATGGCAAGCCGTTCCACAGGACTACATCCAGCATCTCTACGATCGTCTCCATGGGGGAATAGCAGCCTGCATTGCTGCGAAAGGTGGATATACACTGTACTAGTGCCGACATTGTGCATGCTCTGTTGCCTGTGTCTATGTGCCTGTGGTTCTGTCAGTGTGATCATGTGATGTATCTGACCCCAGGAATGTGCCAATAAAGTTTCCCCTTCCTGGGACAATGAATTCACGGTGTTCTTATTTCAATTTCCAGGAGTGTATTTCTCCAATGAATACCCGTTTATCATCTGCATTTCTTCTTGGTGTAGCAATTTTAATGGCTATATATATATATACTTTCGCAAAGTCTCTGCTCAACCACTGCATCGGAATTTAATCTTTGGTTAGCTGTAGGTCGTCAGCCAATACTGTGCTTTGGTAGTTTAGACTGCCAGGTCCTTCCTTGTTCAGAGGAAGTCAGCCATTACAGACGTGATACAGTCGTTGATCAGTGTCCTCTGCTGCTGAGATGAGTCTGGTAACGTAGCTATATTTGAGGATACATACTGTTCTTATGAAATCTCCTTAGTTTTGACGGAGAGGCACTGATCTGAACAGCCTGTACGACATGCAAGATGACCAGTAAGATCATTCCAGTTTATATTCAGCTCTAAAATGCGTTGTACAGGTTGAGGTTACTTAGGTCATCCATTTATTTCAGTCTCTGTCCCAATATACTTCTGTGTACTCACATGCAGTGGTGCAGGCTTGAAGAGACTGCAAATTATTGGCTATTTGGAGACTGGTTACAGCAACATCTTCAGTTCATTTATATTTTCAATTATTACATGTGAAAGATGCGAGAAGTGCTATGACTGTTTTGTATGCGTGGTTTTGGATTACTTTTGCGACGACAGGAGCTTGGTTTTGTGAGGAGTTCTAGCATACCAATAACCTATGAACATGCTAATGCGAGTGTGAGCGGTGTATTAGAGCAGCGCTGACGGCAGAAAAGTGCAGATGTTGTCGTTGTAGCAATTCAATAAGGCCAACAAAATATTGCAAGGCAGGTTAGCTTGCTGAAACAGCGAAATCAAAGGTACTGAAAACAGTAATGCAGCAAGGGGCAAGACAGATTGGCACATTGACAGTGACAGTAGTGTTTTAGGATATGTGACTGATTGTGGCGGCTATGCATATCAAGAGCCCCGCTGCCGACTAAAAGTACTGAACGTTTTTGTGATGGGATTATTCGTTTTCTGATATCCGCACCAGAAGGATGGCTTGGGGGGGGGGGGGGGGGAGGGACTGTGGTAGACGAGGGAACCACATGGACATGCTAGTAGAAGTCACAGGTTTGAGGCCATGGCAGAGAAACCTCTGTATCCCCTGAGTCCCTTCCCTGACGTATTGCTACTGCACAGCTGGCCATTCCAGGTCATTGGCTGTTCCAAGTCTCTTGCTGTCTCTGACAGAATTACGATGACATTGGCAAACCTCAAAGTTTTTATTTCTTCTCTCTGAGCTTTAATTCCTACTCCAAAATTTTCTTTGGTTACCTTTAGTGCTTGTTCATTGTACAGAATGAATAACATTGGTGAAAGGGTACAATTCTGTCTCACTCCCTTCTCAGTCACTGATTCCCTTTGTACCCCTCAACTCTTATGCAATCCGGTTGCTGTATAAATCGTAAATAGCCTTTCACTCCCTGTATTTTATTCATGCTACCTTCAGAATATCAAAGAGGGTATTCCAGTCAACATTGTCAAGAGTTGTCTCTAAGTCTACAAATGCTATAAACGTAAGTTGGTCTTTCCTTAACCTATCTTCTAAGGTAAGTTGTAGGGCCAGTGTTGCTTTTAATGGTAAGTAAAGGAAAGCCTGTGGTGGAAGCCTTTGATCGCCCAATCGGCCTGACTGTAGAGAGAGTGGAGTGCAGCTTTCTGTTTGCTGCAGCACTGGGAGGAGGAAAGTGACAGGTCCCTTGTGCTGGCCCCCTTTTACACCCAGGAAAGATCCCCAGTACCCATTCTGACAGAAGGCTGAGTGTATCTGGGGCCATCCTAGAGAGACAGGAACGAGGAAAAATACCCACTCCAATCCAGATTGAACACAGGACCTCTAAGGCTGGGGCCTAGTGTTCTGTCTGCTAGACCAGCAGAGAATAATGACTTATCTGGTGACTAAAAATCTACTCTGTAGGAATCAGCATGGGTTTCGAAAAAGACGGTCGTGTGAAACCCAGCTCGTGCTATTCGTCCACGAGACTCAGAGGGCCATATACACGGGTTCACAGGTAGGTGCCGTGTTTCTTGACTTCCGTAAGGTGTTCGATACAGTTCCCCACAGTCGTTTAATGAACAAAGTAAGAGCATATGGACTATCAGACCAATTGTGTGATTGGATTGAAGAGTTCCTAGATAACAGAACACAGCATGTCATTCTCAATGGAGAGAAGTCTTCCGAAGTAAGAGTGAATTCAGGTGTGCCGCAGGGGAGTGTCGTAGGACCGTTGCTATTCACAATATACATAAATGACCTTGTGGATGACATTGGAAGTTCACTGAGGCTTTTTGCAGATGATGCTGTGGTGTATCGAGAGGTTGTAACAATGGAAAATTGTACTGAAATGCAGGTGGATCTGCAGCGTATTGACGCATGGTGCAGGGAATGGCAATTGAATCTCAATGTAGACAAATGTAATGTGCTGCGAATACATAGAAAGATAGATCCCTTATCATTTAGCTACAAAATATCAGGTCAGCAACTGGAAGCAGTTAATTCCATAAATTATCTGGGAGTACGCATTAGGAGTGATTTAAAATGGAATTATCATATAAAGTTGATCGTCGATAAAGCAGATGCCAGACTGAGATTCATTGAAAGAATCCTAAGGAAATGCAATCTGAAAACAAAGGAAGTAGGTTACAGTACGCTTGTTTGCCCACTGCTTGAATACTGCTCAGCAGTGTGGGATCTGTACCAGATAGGGTTGATAGAAGAGATAGAGAAGATCCAACGGAGAGCAGCGCGCTTCGTTACAGGATCATTTAGTAATCGCGAAAGCGTTACGGAGATGATAGATAAACTCCAGTGGAAGACTCTGCAGGAGAGACGCTCAGTAGCTCGGTACGGGCTTTTGTTGAAGTTTCGAGAACATACCTTCACCGAGGAGTCAAGCAGAGTATTGCTCCCTCCTACGTATATCTCGCGAAGAGACCATGAGGATAAAATCAGAGAGATCAGAGCCCACACAGAAGCATACCGACAATCCTTCTTTCCACGAACAATACGAGACTGGAATAGAAGGGAGAACCGATAGAGGTACTCAGGGTACCCTCCGCCACACACCGTCAGGTGGCTTGCGGAGTATGGATGTAGATGTAGATGTAGATGCAGATCTCCAGGAGCAAGGCTGACTCCTGCTTGGAGGCAGTGAGTCTCTCTCCATTCACACTAGTCGTCATCCCCCATCGCTGGATGGGCATCTCAGTGTGAAGGGCACCCTACTGTGACACAGCTGAGCACCGCCTGGGGCCGTAGCAGATACGCCATTATAGAGTACAAGTTACTGGCATGGGACCGCGTGGCGAGGTTGCTTAACAATACCAACGGCGATTCGTGGAGTAGCTCCATCAGCATCGCGAGACATGCATACGGCAATGAAGCAAACGTCCACGAATCCTACATCATTTTGCGAGAATTACACCGAATGGCAGCTTTCCGTTGGTAAAGGACTTTGAAAATAAATGCAATTAAATTATACATCAGTTCGTTGTGACGTAATGTGTATTATAAGGTTCACACTCTGCCGAATCACACGCGACTCTTTCAGCAGATTCAACCGAAACGTTAGTGAAGACCTCCCTTTCCTAGTACGACCTTATCCCAACCATAACGTCATTATTTCAAGTTAAACGAATAGTTGCCCATACACTGGATTTGTATATACCAGTTAGAATAGTTTATAAAGGGAGGGACGCTCCATAATATTCAGTCACTTTGAAGGAAATCCTTTTTCTAAATGTTCGTTAAGTAAGTAAGATACAGAAGTGCAGACAACCGTGCTGGCTACACCACCTAAATAAGATGTCAGAGGTTGGTGGAGTGACGCTGGGGGGCAGGGGTGGACCCCCTGCCCCCCAGCGTCACTCCACCAACCTCTGACATCTTATTTAGGAATAACTCAGGTTTAAACCTAGGACAAGCGGTCTAGTTTCACTTCTTGGAGGGTACCTTATAACGTTTATAACGGGAAAGTAGGTCAGCTATGCAGTCTTTATGAGCTACAAATAGCATTACGTAAATACACTGGTGGGGTGTGACGGTGACGCATTTGGCTGTCAAGAGGGTTAGATGTCCGATGGAGAAGTGAATAGATGTCTGAAATTCTAAGGGAAAGAAGCATAGCCTATAATGAAATATATATATTTTTTTGTCGAACTCAAAGAATTTGTACGGAAAACAGCCAACTTTGTATTGAAAAGTCAATAGTTATACTGTTCTCACCAAGCAATACCGAAAATCTACTATTGGGATGCCTGTCCCTAAAATACCTATATTCATACTCCTTACAGTGATACTGAGCTTCATGGCTCATAGCTCCTCCTAATGTCCCAGTCTTCAAGAAGGGTCGTCGAGCAGATGCGCAAAACTATAGACCTATATCTCTGACGTCGATCTCTTGTAGAATTTTAGAACATGTTTTTTGCTCGAGTATCATGTCGTTTTTGGAAACCCAGAATCTACTATGTAGGAATCAACATGGATTCCGGAAACAGCGATCGTGTGAGACCCAACTCGCTTTATTTGTTCATGAGATCCAGAAAATATTAGATACAGGCTCCCAGGTAGATGCTATTTTTCTTGACTTCCGGAAGGCGTTCGATACAGTTCCGCACTGTCGCCTGATAAACAAAGTAAGAGCCTACGGAATATCAGACCAGCTGTGTGGCTGGATTGAAGAGTTTTTAGCAAACAGATACAGCATGTTGTTATCAATGGAGAGACGTCTACAGACGTTAAAGTAACCTCTGGCGTGCCACAGGGGAGTGTTATGGGACCATTGCTTTTCACAATATATATAAATGACCTGGTAGATAGTGTCGGAAGTTCCATGCGGCTTTTCGCGGATGATGCTGTAGTATACAGAGAAGTTGCAGCATTAGAAAATTGTAGCGAAATGCAGGAAGATCTGCAGCGGATAGGCACTTGGTGTAGGGAGTGGCAACTGACCCTTAACATAGACAAATGTAGTGTATTGCGAATACATAGAAAGAAGGATCCTTTATTGTATGATTATATGATAGCGGGACAGACACTGGTAGCAGTTACTTCTGTAAAATATCTGGGAGTATGCGTGCGGAACGATTTGAAGTGGAATGATCTCATAAAATTAATTGTTGGTAAGGCGGGTACCAGGTTGAGATTCATTGGGAGAGTGCTTAGAAAATGTAGTCCATCAACAAAGGAGGTGGCTTACAAAACACTCGTTCGACCTATACTTGAGTATTGCTCATCAGTGTGGGATCCGTACCAGATCGGTTTGACGGAGGAGATAGAGAAGATCCAAACAAGAGCGGCGCGTTTCGTCACAGGGTTATTTGGTAACCGTGATAGCGTTACGGAGATGTTTAATAAACTCAAGTGGCAGACTCTGCAAGAGAGGCGCTCTGCATCGCGGTGTAGCTTGCTCGCAAGGTTTCGAGAGGGTGCGTTTCTGGATGAGGTATCGAATATATTGCTTCCCCCTACTTATACCTCCCGAGGAGATCACGAACGTAAAATTAGAGAGATTAGAGCGCGCACGGAGTCTTTCAGACAGTCGTTCTTCCCGCGAACCATACGCGACTGGAACAGGAAAGGGAGGTAATGACAGTGGCACGTAAAGTGCCCTCCGCCACACACCGTTGGGTGGCTTGCGGAGTATAAATGTAGATGTAGATGTAGATGTAAATGTTCAGCCTCAGAAGACAGTGCTATGCTCGTTACTTTAAGAGATTCGAAATATTCCTTGGAAGCATCAAGGAAGCGGCCTTTGACTGTTATAACTACAGTTCTTATCGGAAACTACTACACATTCCAAGATGGATTCTACATTTTGTGTCAAATTTGAGATATAATAATGTCATCAGCAGTGACTTAAAAGGAACAGAACTGCAATATTCTCGTCTTATCTGCCTCCCTCAGAAAGTATGAAAAATTTCATCACAATATATTTCACTCGGGAAAGCGAAGAACCTCATAGCAGTTCAAAAATTGCAAGTATTAGTCCTTTTCTTTAGGATATCAAAGTGAGAGGGCGTTCCCATTTCGCTGAAAACATACGTTGCCCACATATAGCAGCCCCACTCTATGCCGATCAATTACTACTATGAAAACCATTCACAGTTACAGGAATAGACTTAGCAATCCTTCATTCACCAACATTGTGCAGACTGTCAGCATATGCCACAACGTCTCTCTATTTGCACTACTACTCATACTATCTACTTATCATGAAATGCAGAATTAATCTTGTAACGTGTAGTTGTTTCCAATAAAAACTGCACTTCGTGCTGTCAAAGGCACTTTCATTGGTGTCTCCAACGAATATTTAGAATCTCTTAAAGTCACGGTGATGGTACCGTCTTCTGACGCACATCCAAGAAGCTCAGTATCACTGCAAGGAATATGAACACAGGTACATCCTGACTGTAGATCTTCTACATAGCTTGGTGATGACAGTATAACCACTGACATTTCAATACAAAATTAGCTGATTTCGGTACAAAATTCAATGATTTCGACAAAGAAATATGAATGTTTTATTATAGCCAGTGGTTATTTTCCTTAGAACTTCAGGCGTCTATCCGGTAACGCCATCGGACATCCTACTCTCTTCAAAGCCAAATGCCTCACAGTCATTCCCCACTGTTCGGATACTGCTACTGACATATTTCCATTGCACCAAAATACTACATACAACGAACGTCGGTGTCAGTTAAACGTAATACTACCATTCACCATGGAGAATATATATTGACATCGATTCTGAGGTGCCGAACCTGTTAAAACTTGGTAACCTGACTCCAAGAAATATTACATATTATGCTAGAATATACCATCTTACAATCTGGATGATGATAAATGCTTTACTAATAATACTGGGAGGTTGTAATTAAGCTGCAGCTACTCACGGAGGTCCAGTGTGGGCTATAACTATCGATGGCAGCGAAACTTGATAGGTATGCTAATGCTTTCATGCAGAACTCATTTAAGCTGGAAAAATAGTTCCGACTTTGGCCACCAGGTGCAAATTTGGCGCTGGTCGTCATACTGAACAAAATGTGTCAGTGGCAGATTAATAATAAAATCAATATTACTCGTTTATGACTCGTCTCAATTTTTCTGCACACGTCATTTCCTAATCAGTTACGTATGGAAACATTTCTATATATCTTTCTTGCATTAACAGCACAAGATTTGCGCCCGGTGGCCAAGATTGCAACGAATTTTTCCCAGCACATATCGGTTCTGGATTAAGGGATTAGATTATCTACCAAGTTTACCTGCCGTACAATAATTACAGCCCTCAATGGACCTCTGTGAGTGGCAGCACTTTCATTATAACCACCTGGTCTTGTGCAGAGAATAAAATGTAAGGCCGCAGCTCGTGGTCGTGCGGTAGCGTTCTCGCTTCCCGCACCCGGGTTCCCGGGTTCGATTCCCGGCGTGGTCAGGGATTTTCTCTGCCTCGTGATACCTGGGTGTTGTGTGATGTCCTTAGGTTAGTTAGGTTTAAGTAGTTCTAAGTTGTAGGGGACTGATGACCATAGCTGTTAAGTCCTATAGTGCTCAGAGCCATTTGAACCAATAAAATGTAAAAAATTAAAATTCTCGAATGCTCTCATCAGAAGTGCTAAAAGAATCTCTACATTCGAAAAGTTTCTTGTGTTTCCGTTGAAACGTTGAAAAATTAGTCGTTGAAAAGTAGTCGAAGCAGTGTAAAAGAAGGATATATGCGGCGTATTTAACACCTATATGTTGTATCTAACCATTAAGTAGCTATTACTTTATTTTACTTGCATCAAACGTGTCTAACTTGAAAATTGATTAGCAGTCTGAAGAAACTCTGTGACGGGGTAGATAGTTGTTAGACCTGGTTTGGCGCTGTGTTTTACTAGGAATACCTCTTCTAGTGTCCTTCTACATGTTAGCAGGTTCCTGGCGCAATAAACAGCTCTCACATACCGTAGTTGGCGCGTAGTAATCCTTAAACAGCACGATAGACTGCATCGCCCGTGAACATGTTCTCGTCCATTTCTATAACTATGCAGGGTTAATTGTAAAATCGATTAACCTCCGAGATGTGACCACATTACCTTGTGACTTGTCGTGGCAGTAGGTGCTAGAATTGTCACAGCGGACGAGGAGACAGTTGGTGAAAACTTTGGCTTTGCCAACTATTAAGAACTAGGACAGTAGATAGCTATTAGAAGCCAACATCTAAAGCAGCATGAATGACTCAGCAGAGTATCATTAGAGATCGCTGAAGACAGACTATAGTTACAGTGTACCACTGACCAAGGGCACCCATACGACAGACAGTTGGCGATGGGGCCTCGTAGTGGTGCGAGGCCTACGAGAAAGACAGGCCGCGACGCGTACGTCACGAAGGTAGGCCGAGCTCGCTCAACTCTGCAGACACACTGCGTTTCTACATCTGGTAACTCGTAACTACGTCTGTATGTACAAACGAGAATTTCGTCTTCCAATGGAATCCACTGTTAAGGAGTCTTACCGTTAATGGTCCTATAATGATATTAAGGCCGACTAATAATTTTTTACGGCTTTGCTGCGATAAAATAAAATAAAAATAATGCGAGAATGATTATCAGTTGCATAAAGCACCATGTCTTGTGCGAAATGAGGACTGTCACGCAGAAGATACTATATGCTATAAACAAGCCATTATACCATTTATGTTGAGAATTAATCTTAAGTTTTGTTATACGGCTTCATAATAGCAGATTTCAGTAGAAGAAGCAATTGTCATTAGTACGCCCGGTTGCGAGTTAACAGAATTGAAAAAGCATGTTGTCTGCTGAGTTGAGCGAGCGAGCGAGCTCAGGTCTACCTTCGTGACGTACGCACCGCGGTCTGCTTTTCTCGTGGACCTCGTAGTAGTGGCTGCAACTACTGCCTTAGAGCCAGTCCGCACTAAGTTCTCGAGCTGATAAGACGTGGTACTTAGAGCATCCAGTCACCATCGGAGGAACGCAACAGAGCCGTCACGGAGGTATCAGTTGGCTGATGGCTGTCGTAGTGATGGTGTGGAACCATGAGTCGCCGGCCGTTGTGACCATGCGGTTCTAGGCGCTTCAGTCCGGAACCGCGCGACTGCTACGGTCGCAGGTTCGAATCCTGCCTCGGGCATGGATGTGTGTGATGTCCTTAGGTTAGTTAGGTTTAAGTAGTTCTAAGTTCTAGGGGACTGATGACCTCAGATGTTAAGTCCCATAATGATAAGAGCCATTTGAACCATTTTGAACCATGAGTTGGCAACAGTGCTCGCAGAAATGGGAGATATGTGGATGCCGCGACGTAAGCAGCAAATATGTGAACAGATATGTGATCATTCTTATTCTATCATAGTAAACCCACAAAGGAGATTGTTTCTGTTGTGACTTGGCAAGACAACCAAGCCACTATGAGAGGAAGCCGAAAGGCACGCGTTTAAGCTCACGCAGGCTGGCGTGAGGTCTGGAACAGTTAAAGGAATAGAGACTAGCAAAATAGGTACGTAGCTTCTGGAATACTTAACTTTAATCCATAATTGGTGAACATCGGTCTGACGGTACATGCATCACAAGATAAATAGCAAATGATAATGGCGCCTTGCTAGGTCGTAGCAAATGACGTAGCTGAAGGCTATGCTAAATATCGTCTCGGCAAATGAGAGCGTAATTTGTCAGTGGACCATCGCTAGCAAAGTCGGCTGTACAACTGGGGTCGAGTGCTAGGAAGTGTCTCTAGACACCACAGTTTCAACCAGAGTTACGAGCTAATATCCCAAATATGTTCGGGCTCAATGTGGTTCCTCTTCGTCGAAATGTCTTGGCTCAAACTCATTTAGGGTTTGAACCGCACGTGTAGCATTTGTAGCATTACGCGCCCTAATTAGACACTTATGACCCTTTGGTTAAATTGTCTGGCTTATGGCAAGTTTGCGAAATACAAAGTTAATATAACATATAATAACAGTGATAATAACATCGGGAGCTAAATTAACGAGCCATAAATGATGTAGGCCACACAGTTGCGATATGGTTAGAATAATGTTTATTCAGAAATCAAACTAATAGCGAAAGTGGTCGGATTTAGAGTTACTGTTACACTTGAGCGCATATCCATTTGACACAGTTCGATCATTCACAATCTCATCACGAAATACCTAGTTAACTACGCGAAAAGTTAGAGTTCACACCAGGCGCGCGGCTGCTCACCACTCAGAGACTAAGTCCCGCTATACCACACAACACGAAATTTTCTAAGTCGTTTCACCTCCTAGCTGCCTAAAGACCCATTGTCTGCTTTCGCATCTCAATCCGAACTGTACCCTTTAGTGCCTCCAGCCGAACTGTCCGCTTTCGCGTTTGCACCAGCACTCCCTCTGCCCGTCCCTGGCCGAGTTTCCTACGCGCCGAATATCCTCGCTCAACTCACTAGGGAAGCTCCCTTTCCTGAATCCGTCCATCTGGTTGGCTACAGCTTATTCTATATGATTTTAGATTTCAACATATTTAAATAATCAAAGCTTGACCACTTTCACCTTCTAAATAAAGGAACAATAGTATCCTTTACACAATAAACGTTATATTCTTTTACATAAAACTAATACAATTTCCTTCTTAACTTTGAATGTCACGGCCAGTAGCCTTGCATCAATGTGCTTTCTGATAAATAAATAAAGAACAAAAGTAACTATTATGCACAAAACCTTACAACAAATATCATACAATGTAGGCTTTCACGGCCGGTGTTGTCTTCAGTTAAGACTTCCGGGCTGAGAGGCCGTGGTCGATGTATAAAATTTCCACCGAACATTTCGTCTCCATCTGCGGGAGACATCTTCTGAGGTCATCCGGCTACTGCTACAACAAATTCTATTACTTAATGATTCAATAAGGCGTCATGCTGTCATCGTCCAATGTATTTTGTGTGGAGGAAATGATGATCTGATGCTTAACCGAAAATATTGATAATTTAAATTTACTATATCTTTTAAACAAATGAAGTTACTGAGTTGATATTTACAACATTTGTCATTATAATGATGCGCTTCTATATGAAATGTCGATCGTTAAGATCGACCAAAACGTTCAGATTTTAGCATTCAGGTCTTTGCTACAAAAGTTGTTAATTTCACTTTAACAGTAAACCTAAACGATTATAGATATGATCAATATTCAAGTTTTATTGGGATCACCGTGAACATCTATGGAGGATAGCAGATTAAAATTACTGAGGCTTCATTCACTGAATTACTACAGAATTAAATAGTTTCCATAAATCTTTCCCTTTATGGCCGATCTTAGGTCCGCCATAATTAACACTGCTACGCATCCCTCGCCACAAAAGCCTTCTACTGACGTAGGTCCTCTTCTGTCTCACTCGCTTGCTACAGCGCTTAGGCCTCAAAAGTCAATAGACGCCTGTGAGTTTCCCCAACTCGTGTTGAATCTGCGCCCTTTGTGGCACCCGGTCCTGGACGACAGGGTTCGTTTCACAGTTCCTGAAGGCTGACTCTCTCGGCCATATACTTCAATGAGAGCGAAATGATCGTTAACTCACACGATCTCCAGTCATTTTAGCCTAAGGGCCACACTGGTTCTTCCACTAAGTCCTAAGGGGCGCATCCAGTTTCCTTGAGGCCCGATACCCTAGTTTGTTCGGAGCTCCTCGGTACAATTCAGGTGCTTTCGTGATGCTTGCCACTGCTGCCAGTCATTATGAGCTGACACTGAGAGGCACTGCAAGTATACATTACGGAACGAACTCACTGTTGTTTCACCTTGAGTTGTGGCCTTGATTTCATTTCATAAGAGTATACGTTGCTATACATAAATCCCACTCATAAAGGTCGTTTTATTGCGCTTTCACGAAACCGTGTTACTTCCGTGCGTCATTAACAACACAGAAAGTGTTCATAACGTAGCGAGAGTTGCATATGTTATCAACACTGCGGGATACCTTCCCAACGCAACATTCCTCCCACGTGGTGACAGCTGTGGTTACATCTTCGTTTCCTGCGGTTACCGTTGGTATGGCTCAAGAGAAGTTGGACAGACTATCGTTCATCATATCGACATTCAGTAGTGCTGAATTTTGTTTGTGGGATTATACGGCGATTGTGATATGTGGTACAGTGAGTGATGGTGAACTCTACTCCGCAGTTTCTGTTGGCACTTACAGGCTGATGATAACCGATGCGAGTGCTGCGCTTTATACATTATTACGACTACTTCCGACCATGCTAAATGAATGGTAATGACGTTTTGCGGATAGCAGAGCAGTATTCAGTACTAACTTGTGGGTAGCGATCTAAAAAACAAAATATAGTTGGACTAGTGTGTTTCGTGACTACAGTTTCTTAGTGAAGATACTGTACGTTTAACAATGAGTATTTAATTTGATTAAAAATGCCTTAACGATAAATCCAATGCATTTTTATAATCAAACTCTTACACCATTTTGATTTGCAGTTGCACCCATTTTGTGTGAATTTGTGTAGATATGGTAAAGAAACGGAAGATAGACTCTGAGGGCAACAGTTTTAAAGAGCAATGGTTACATCAGTATTTCGTGATTGAGTCAAGTAATAAGGCAATGTGTATAATTTGCAATGAAACATCAGTTCTTAAAAAATAAAGTATAAAACGTCATTATGAGATCAAACCATCACAGAGTTATTCGAAATTTACCAGAAGCCAACGGTTGAAAAGATATGCGTCTTTGAAACGCAGTTTGATATACCAGGAAATGTTGAATAACAAGCAGCAACTCTTGTTAGTTTCCACATGGCTGACTCAGTAACAGAACATGGCATAGGAAACAATTTGTTGACGGCGAATTAATAAGGGTTTGCGTGATTGCAGCAGTTGAAGAAGCATGTCCAGAAAGAGTTAATTTTTCAAGAACATCAGTTTTTCAGCAAACACTGTGACTCGAAGAATAAATGATATTGCTGAAAATACATTAACTCAACTGTCTTAAAATGCTCGAGACGAAGAGTGGTTTCTTTGTTTCTGGATGGGTTAACAGATGTTCCCAATACAGCACAGGTGTTTTTCTTCGAAGGATAAACAAAAAGTTTGGAGTGTATGAAGAGCATCATGACATTCATAGCATTCACGGCATGGCCGCAGAAGAAGAAATTTTTAAAGGAGTAGAAAATCTTCTTCAGAAACTTAAGGTGCATCACCGGTGATAGTGGCAAAAACATACGTGGAAAAAGTAAAGGTGTCGTTGCTTTTGTGGCAAAGGCGGTAGAAGACGATGGTGGATCAAAACCATAAATCGCACATTGCATCATACATTATATAACTTTGTGGGAAAATCCATGAATATGTCAGAGGTGTTAAAACCAGTCAAATCAGCTGTTAATTATATAAGATCACATACCCACAATGATCGTCAATTCAGCGAATTTGCGGAAGAGATTGAAGAACATGACTTACCATATTATATAGCAGTACACCGGCTTAGACTGTGGAAAAGCTCTGGTGCGTTTTTTGAGCTACGAACAACAGTCGAAATTTTCGTGAATGAAAGGAATCGTTCTCGGGCTGAGTAAAAAACAGTGAGTATTTATAGAAATTACCATTTTACACAGATTTAATTAAACATGTAATCGACCTCAATTTAAAGTTACAAGGAGAAAACTAGCTACTCCCTGATTTGTACACTCATATTAAATCCTTTCGACAACGTTTTTTCAGTCTCAATCAAACAAAAATATTTCATGCATTTTAATACATGCCAAACATACAGTCATCAATCAGAGACTCCATTTCCGATAAATTTTGCATTTCAAACTTCGAGTGGTTTAAAAATAAATTTTGAGTCTCATTTTCCAGATTTTAATACTATTGCAAACGATATAAAAATTTTTCAGGTTCCTTTTAACCCGATATAGAAACACTTGCACCAGAACGTCAGATGGAAATATCCGCGCGGGGTAGCCACGTGGTCTAGGGAGCGGTTCCCCCCGTCGGAGGTTCGAGTCCTCCCTCGGGCATGGGTGTGTGTGTGTTGTCCTTAGCGTAAGCTAGTTTAAGTTGGATTAAATAGCGTGCAAGCCTAGGGACCGACGACCGCAGCAGTTCGGTCCCATGGGAACTTACCACAAATTTCTAAATTTCAGATGGAAATGGCTGATTTTCAATGTAGCGATTTTTATGAAAATAAGTATTTAAATTCATTGCTGTTAGAATTTTATAAGTATCTTCTACTGACACAGTATCAAAAGTAGTACAAGTTTGCTCGTGGGTTTTTTTAGTCTTTTGGCACTACTTATCTCTGTGAAAAAACATTCTCCAAAAGGATATATACAAGAAATATTCACAGATTTGAACTGATAGAAGAGCATTTGAAATCGCTAACGATAATTTCCATTAGCAGCTCAATCCAAAACTGCAAGCAGTCGTAAGTGGGAAGTTTCAGCTACTTAAGCAACATTAATCACAATTACAATGCTTACTTTCATTATGTGAACTGGCTATATACTCGTATGTCACTTAGATATGGCATATTTTCAGGAAATTTCATATAATTAATTTTCTGTTACTTTATATATGTCAATTAATGTGAATCTTAATTGGCCATAAAATACAAACAACTGATTTTTTATGATTCATTTGTGTTGCTAATTTTACACTGTACGGTATTACTTCACTTAATGAGCATGATTCTTTCCATAATCTTACACGTAATTAAAACTCCTTCAGTGAAACACTATTTTCCTTTGGAATCCATATAGAATAGGTGAATGCGTTCCACTCCGAAAAAATAGGCACTCAAACAGATTTATAATACAGTATTGTAACTTTTTATTTATAGTACAGTACAAACTAATTTAGAAGAAAATTGTCCAAAGATATTTGTTTTTGCCTTTACTTCAAAATTTGTCGAAAAAGAGACATAGCATTTACCTTAATTAAATTCTTATTATGCATAGCTACTGCCTTTTGGAAATATTTAATGAATTCGTCTTACTTAACGATGGCAAATAATTGGGACTCATAAATAGCTACTGCTTGCATGCATGCAATGGCGAAGAAAAGATTTTACAATAGCGTTGCATACAGTTCGCAACGTCGTCGTGGAAGCCTGAACAGTGCTACAGGTGACAGCAATTGGAGGGCGAGGCGCTCAGTACAGCCGTCTGAATACAACATTGTCGGAGCTTCTACTTTACAGAGCGCTAGTTTGTAGGGGGATGCGTCGCTTAGTGTTCATTTATAGTGGCCAAAGTGACCGATTCAGACTGGAATGTGTTTTTTGAAATGGTTATTAAAGACGGAAAAAAGTAACACCAAACAGACAATGCGAAAAATCATTTGTTAGGTGAATCAGTTTTTTGCATTTTCTTCTACTCAATGTCCGAATCACTCGATATGGGAGGTGCTCAATAAGCAAGGATCGAGTGTAATAAAAATAATTACGGCGGGCCGGGTACCATACATTCCTGACCCGTTACCGTGCGCCCAATTGATGGTGTTCGCGCGCCGGTGTTGGCTCGCATGCTGCACATTGGAGACCCTTGGATTAAACAGTAAACGCCCAGTAGCAGCGGCTCAGGTGATGGCGCTATCAAATTCCTAGTCTAACAGGCTCGGTACCCAGAGACTGCAAACTCTGTCCGTGGTATAGCCTCGAGATTGTTTAAACAACTAAATAAACGTTCCCGTCCTGCCCCCCCCCCCCCGGACTAGAGAGTGGGGAAATTGTTTAAACACGAAATATGAGCAAATCACAAGTTTATTTCACCAATTATGAATCTTAGGACAAGCGTATTTTTGAATTTCCCGCTGTTTTAAACTGGGCTCTTGGCTTCTAAACTTAGAACAACTTATCTGGCAACCATGTAAGCTGCACCATTGAGCTATTATATCACAATTTTAAACTGATGACAGGTGATCCGGCAACCTTGCAGGCTACGCCAGCCTTAGCAAAAGGGACAACCCTACATTTTCTAACTTCCCACCAGGCTAAACTTAGGAAAAGTGCACATCTCACTTTTTTTTACTTTTCCCCTTTTTAACTTAGAACTTGGGTTTTCGACTCAGGAAAACTGTGCTGTTTTGAATTTCACGATCTCGCTTAAACACCCTACCGTTTCAAACATATGGCAAGTGGCGTACATTCGCTGTCTTTAATTGTACAATATCAGAGGGGTGGAGATAAAAACCTATGTCTGAATTCCCCATGATTTTATACATATGACAATTGGTGTAATTTCACCATCTTGTATTATAACGTTAGAGGATTGGGGGAGGATTTGGGGGTATGTGGCACTGTTGCAAGATATCACCGGATGATTTAATCAGAAATATGGCAACAATTCAGGCAGCCCTAGTAGCCCTGTTTCCCGACTACTAAAGTTGTGCTTAAGAGGCAACATTTTTGTCAGAGGATATGTAAATGAGTTTTTATATTCTCTTTGCTGGTAGCAATCACGGTGGTGAAGAACGGTGTAATTTACAGTTTGGTCCGTATCATTAGAATTCTCGCTCACAATCCTTTATGAGCTTTACCTTTCTTTGAGCGAATGAGGCGCGATTCAATAAAAGGGAAGGGCTGCGATTCGAGTACGGAATTTCCGATAGCTGTGGTCGGTATCCGGACAGGGAGCAAAGAGCTCCCTCCTATAACCTCCCGTTATTTCGGAACTACGCTACACTGCTCGCTGTGAGTTAACAGAACCTTATTTGAAAGCGTTTGTTTCACAAATTCCAAGTTCTCGCTCAACTGATATTAATCCAAACCATCCACAAACAATTATCTGTGAAATCGACAACACGGTTCGGGTACGCCAAAAGAATTCATACAGCATCCAGACCTTAAAAAAAAAAAAAAAATATTGTCACGTTCTATGCACGCAAAGTATATTGCAATACTATTTTCGAGCAACATATACTACATTTAATTCAACATCCGTATGTTCCTCGTTTTCAAATACTTGTTGGTATCTGGGCCTCGGTTAACTATTCTCTTAGGAAAGTAATGGTCTCATGTAAACTGTACAACGTTGTTTTTACAATACTGACGAGAAAGACACTGCAGTACGATCGGAATTTTCAAGATACTAAACGCATTGTTGTAGTCCACTTGCAGGAGACATAGCAAAATCACGGAATGAAACTGCAACTAAGCAAAACTACTGTATAATAATTTAATTTAAGTTGTTCTGTTTAAATTTTCCTTACATTTGCATCCGTCAGAGGTTGCCAAAAGTACATAATATTTAATCAGATAATCCAAAGCTGAGTGCTGCGAAGTCATATTGGGGAAAGGAGGGTAATTTCAGGTTATGTACAAAATTCTTTAAAAAAAAAAACCGAAGAAAGACGTAAAAGGGACAATGTTTGAGACACTAAGGCTCTCGCTCGGAAACGAATGAAAATATGCGTGCAGGAGCCCGCTACAGAGAAATAACGTTTAAGAAAGAAGACAAGAAAAGTGGTGGACGCTACATGAATTTCTCTGATGTGTAAACGTAACCAGTATACTATGTTCAGTCACACAAAGTGTCGAAAGTCTGACTAACCATCTTCTTCAACGTGGACCGCTGCTAGACGTGCAGGAAGCAATTCAGTGATGTTCTAAAAGGTACCGACAACAACATGAAGCCATGCGATCTCCAGTATCGTGGCCAGCTGAGCTACGTTCCTCGGTCGGTGGCGCGAACAGCCCGAGTGAGGTGGTCCCACAGATTCTCGATTTGGTTTAAATCCGGGAGGTATGGTGGCCAGGGGAGAACGGTTAACACATCCTGGTGCTCTTCGAACCACGCACGTACACTGCGAGTTGTGTGACATGTTGCATTGTCCTACTTGTAGACGCTACAGCACCGAGAAAAAGCAAACTCCACGTAGAGGTAGACATGGACCCCAGGGGTAGATTAATACTTGTATGGCCGCGCGCGATTAGCCGAGCGGTCTTAGGCGCTGCAGTCATGGACTGTGAGGCTGGTCCCGGCGGGGTTCGAGTCCTTCCTCGGGCATGGATGTGTGTGTTTGTCCTTAGGATAATTTAGGTTAAGTAGTGTGTAAGCTTAGGGACTGATGACCTTAGCAGTTAAGTCCCATGAGATTTTAAAAAAATACTTGTGTGGCTCAAATTTGCCGTCCAGAATGACGGGATCACTCAGAAAATGCCACGGAGACATTCCCCAGACCATAACGCTCTCTCCTGGTAGGAGGGTGTTTGCTTTCAGATGATTAACGCCTTCCACTCCTACGGCCATCTGGCCGATGGAGCATAAAACGCAATTTGTCTGAAACGGTCACCTGTCGCCAATCATCTGGCGTCAAGTTGCGGAAACGGTGTGGAAAATCCAGCATTCGTCCATTCGTCGCCGAGGAACAGCAATCAGCACGGGTGCATGAACCAGGCGCCTCCTGTGGGGGCCCACATGCAGACCATTCGGTGAACGGTCGCCGGGGAAACACCGTTGACAGGCCCTTCGCTCATATGGGGGGTTAGTTCCTATACAGTTGAACGTCTTTTCACCTGTACACATCTCAGCAGCCGTAGTTCCCTCCTGTCATCCATGGCCCGTTGCGCACCACAGTTGTCTCGGAGCAGGTTTTACACTAGTGGCCATTAAAACTGCTACACCAAGAAGAAATGCAGATGATAAACGGGTATCCATTGGACAAATATATTATAATAGAACTGACATGCGATTACATTTTCACACAATTTTGGTGCATAGATCCTGAGAAATCAGTACCCAGAACAACCACCTCTGGCCGTAATAACGGCCTTGATACGCCTGGGAATTGAGTCAAACAGAGCTTGTATGGCGTGTACAGGTACAGCTGCCCATGCAGCTTCAAAACGATACCACAGTTCATCAAGAGTAGTGAGTGGCGTATTGTGACGAGCCAATTGCTCGGACGCCATTGACCAGACGTTTTCAATTGGTGAGAGATCTGGAGAATGTGCTGGCCAGGGCAGCAGTCGAACATTTTCTGTATCCAGAAAGGCCCGTACAGGACCTGCAACATGCGATATTACGTTATCCTGCTGAAATGTAGGTTTTCGCAGGGATCGAATGAAGGGTAGATCCACGGGTCGTAACACATCTGAAATGTAACGTCCACTGTTCAATGTGCCATCAATGTGAACAAGTGGTGACCGAGACGTGTAACTAGTGGCACCCCATTCCATCACGCTGGGTGATACGCCAGAATGGCGATGACGAATACACGCTTCCAATGTGCGTTCACCGCGATGTCGCCAAACACGGATGCGACCATCATGGTGCTGTAAACAGAACCTGGATTCATCCGAAAAAATGACGTTTTGCCATTCGTGCACCCAGGTTCGTCGTTGAGTACTCCATCTCAGGCGCTCCTGTCTGTGATGCAGCGTCAAGGGTAACCGCAGTCATGGCCTCCGAGCTGATAGTCCATGCTGCTGCAAATGCCGTCGAACAGTTCGTGCAGATGGTTGTTGTCTTGCAAACGTCCCCATCTGTTGACTCAGGGATCGAGAAATGGCTGCACGATCCGTTACAGCCATGCGGATAAGATGCCTATCATCTCAACTGCTAGATATACGAGGCCGTTGGGATCCAGCGTGGCGTTCCGTATTACCCTCCTGAACCCACCGATTCCATATTCTGCTAACAGTCATTGGATCTCGACCAACGCGAGCAGCAATGTCACGATACGATAAACCGCAGTAGCGATAGGCTACAATCCGACCTTTATCAAAGTCGGAAACGTGATGGTGCGCATTTCTCCTCCTTACACGAGGCATCACAACAACGTTTCACCAGGCAACGCCGGTCAACTGTTGTTTGTGTATGAGAAATCGGTTGGAAACTTTCCTAATGTCAGCACGTTGTAGGTGTCGCCACCTGCGCCAAACTTGTGTGAATGCTCTGAAACGCTAGTCGTTTGCATATCACAGCATCGTCTTCCTGTCGGTTAAATTTCCCGTCTGTAGCACGTCATCTTCGTGGTGTAGCAATTTTAATGGCCAGTAGTGTAGATAGGGCCATTTTACCATACCAGTGGACGATACATTTTAACCATGTCGACAAGCGAACAGGTTAGAAACTTAGCAGTTTCGGAAGTGCTTCCACCATTGGCCCGAAAATCAGTGACCAAGCTCATCTGGGAGTAAGATAAATCGCTCCGATTCCGCATTACGACATCGGCTACACTTTTTATCGCCACCCCCCGACACGCTTTGTAAGTGGTGCTCAGAAACAGTTTGAAAGGCTTGTAAGTGTGTAGCAGGGTATGTTGTGCTGAGAAATAAATGTTAAGAACAAAATTACATTCGTTACGCCGGTACCGAGTTAATTAATATCAAGGTTAGCCAATCAGCCCGTTGCACACGCCAATTCAAGCGGCTCGTAGAGACGGTGTCGCCAAACGCGTTCTTCGTTTGACTTCCTAAAACCAAACGAGAGAGCGATATATGAAGTGGACATAGGACGATAGTAAGGATCGGACCAGAGCCAAAGGTTGAACAGTCTCGTGTGCTATGATCTATGCTATGAGAACAACTGGCATTATTTGTATCTAGCTGGCCTACTGAATTTGCTCTCGCAACGGCGTGATTAGATACCTTCAATGCTGATTAACTCGGAAACGGCGGACTCTAACGAATTTCTTTCTCAACAAGTACGTCTCAGCACAACCTACCCTTCAACCCCCTTACAAGCTTTTCACACTCTTCCTGACCTTCCCGTATAGTTTCTACATCTAGTGCTGCAGCCTGCTGTCTGTAGGTAGTTATTGCACCTTGAGGTCAAACATTAATGTCACTTGACGGTGTAAGATCTAGGAAGAGTAGTAACACAACAGAGATACTCGTAAGCTGGTAAGCAGGGAAACTTCAAGAAAAGAAATCAATTGTTGAGCCATCAGAATAAAAATGTGGAATATTACAAACCTAAGGTAAGGATTTTAAATCACAAAGAAAGATACAGGATACAGCTGGGGTATGTACGTAAATTTACCGTGTCTTATAGTTCATGAATGAAATGAAAATGTAACCGGTATATGTAATAATACTTTTATATTTGAGGAATACCTTACTCATCTTTTGGTTTACAAAAGAAGAAAGAATGAAGGAGAAATAAACACAGTCAATAGACCAATTGGTTACAGAAAGAGGCTGAGATGGTCAGACTTGAAAGGGAGAGCAGCGTGGCATGTGGTCGGACAGAAATTTAGAAGAATTTTTTGAACACTTAGGCCTAAGAATCCTTTGAAAATTTTGTAATTCAATCTGTCACAATATTTCTTTATCGTGCACGTTGGCTATTATCAGTGTTTATTCCTCTACCTAGAGTACAAAACGCAGAGGGGTGTGAGAGTCATACGGTAATTAGAGTGATGAGGAAAACTCTTAAAACTTTTCTCTGAACTGCCAGCAAAATATTGTGTAACTGTAATAAATACAAATGTTTTATTAGGGGTTAGGAAATGGCTAGGTCCAGCAGAAGGTCAAGTTATAACTGGATTACTGATCTAAAACTGTTGTGATCAATAGGTAAATGCATGTGTGTGTTTCAATTAATAACAACAAGGCTTTCACATGGTGTAATACAAAAAAGTAATTGAAACTGAGAAAGGGGTAAATATTGACTGGAAGAAGTTTAAGTCCATATGTTCTCGAACCAGGCAAAGGACATAAAAGTAAATGATGTACTCCCCAATAAAGTCCGGAACCACGGATGAATTTCGAGAAAGCTGCATTTTGCCACCATTGCTGTCGAATATTTATTCAGTAATTCTGTCTCTTCATTCCCTGTTCTAAAATTATTGGACCTATCAACATGTTACCGATCGTACAGCACCAAACACTGATTGAAAAATGAAGTTGAAATCCGCTTTCAATGTAGCGTGTGGATTTTATTACGACCATCGTGTGTTGTTGTTTCCATTCCGGGTAAACATGGCTTCATCAGCGAACAGCAAATGGCGATTGTATTTTAACTACTGACAAAATTCAAGTCATGTGGAACTGTCACCATTGTAAAGGTTGTGGACACACTGTAGGTGAAATGGGCACTTTGCTGCAACATTTCAACAATTTGTTGTTTCTGTGCAGGAAGTTGAAGTAGAGGTTGAGAAGAAAATTGGGAATCTGAAAGAATATCTGTTTCACGGAGTGTGCTGCAAACTCTGGTAAACATGCTGCCTTCAGAAATTGGACGTCTCGCAAAGCGCCGACGGTGTTCTTTGACAGCAGCAAGAGCACTGCCATCGCAGAAGCCATAAACATCTACGAGGGTAGGGCCTTAAATTTGTAATAACAAATCGAAATTTCGCGCCGTTATCCTGTAAATTGGTAAGGGCGCTACAAACAGCGTGCAGAATGGCCTGTAGGTGGCAGCATAGTGCAGGTGCACACACACTGTCGCATTATCAGTATAAAGATGGCCGCCCCACTTGCGACTAGCACCAGGGAAGAACAATGTTCTGGTATTCGGTTATTGCGTAGTGAAGGTGTGAAACCTATTGAAATTCATCGACGAATGAAGGTTCAGTACGGTGACGCATGTTTGTCACAGCAGCAAGTCTACGAATGGAGTAGGAAGTTCGCAAAGGGTGTGACTTCAGTGGAAGATGCTCCTCGTCCAGGTCAGGCACAACGAGTTGTGATTCCACAGACCATTGCAACAGTTGAAGTCATAGTGAAGGAAACCCGCCGAGTGACACTGAATGACATTGCAGCATGTTTACAGATCAGTCATGGGTCAGCACACCACATTGTGCATGATGTGCTCCAATTTCACAAAGTGTCTGCAAGATGGGTGCCACGGCAGCTGACTCCTGAAATGAGAGAACGACGTGTTGACGCTTGTGAAGAACTTCTTCGGCGCTTTGAACGAGAAGGTGATGGCTCCCTTGCAAGAATCGTTACTGGTGATGAAACATGGGTTCACTTCCACCAGCCGGAAACGAAGAGAGCGAGCGAGGAAGGGCGCCATTCCTCATCACCAAAACCAAATAATAAATAATAATTAAAAAATATTTAAGGTTTTCATTTGACTCACCCTCGTATATGTGTACAGAAGAGTGTCCGTTTGTATGTCATACAAATCTACAGTTTCATTCATATCTTGATTAAATTTTAAACACTTTACCTTCGAGCCAAGTAGAAGATAATTGTCTACATCGGGGCCCGCCAAGGCGTGCTAAACTTCACCCATGCAGCGTGTGCTGGCCGTGTGTGAGCCAAGGCCCGGTTTGACACTCGGCTTTGCTCGGAAGTACCCAGAACAGTGCGACATTGCATTTAGTATTGCTGTGCAGCATTTTTCGGCCGGCACAACAATGAGTTCTGCAAAACCGTGCTGTTTACCTTTCTCTACTTGGTCGTGGCATGAAGGACGTTTACAGGTCTAGTAGCTGGCTGTCTAGCGATTATCGCCGAAATCTTTTAACAGAAATGGGAATGACGGAAGGGACTGATGAGAATTCTCAATTCGCATAAGCGAAGCAACACTGTATATCTTAGGAACTTTAGTTACTTGTGGTTGTTTAGGGTCCCGTCAAAATTTCGGATACATATGCAACTTCATTTTGCTGTTTTCTTGGACACCATTCGGATAACTGAAAAATCAAATGGCTCTGAGCACTATGGGACTTAACATCTGAGGTCATCAGTCCCCTAGAACTTAGAACTATTTAAACCTAGCTAACCTAAGGACATCACACACATCCATGCCCGAGGCAGGATTCGAACCTGCGACCGTAGCGGTCGTGCGGTTCCAGACTGAAGCGCCTAGAACCGCTCGGCCACACCGGCCGGCGCACGCAGAGAAAATCGGTGTATAGGTTGCCATAAGCGAGGACGAATTATGGGGCCGATTTTTTCGATACTACCGTCACTTCCGATGTCCTTTGTTCCCAGATAATTTATGCATTTATTGCCATACTGAAACAAAATGAGATCACTCATTCATTTTTCCAAGAAAATAACGCTACTGCTCATACTTCACACCATACCCTGCGACCTTTAGGTGAAATCTTTGGAGACAGCGTAATTATGAAATGTCTCTGCCCCCAGCGATTGCCAGATCTGTTCCGCCTCACTATTTCGTATTTCCTTTGGGGTGCTTGTAAAACATTTGCGTATCAAAATAACACAGAGACAATAGACAAACTGAATACAGGATAACTGATTAGCTGCATTCGATTACATGTGAAAAACTGGTAAAGGTGTTCGTAAATAAACGTAAAAGTGTTGAACTATGCCTTCAAGAAAGAGAAAATCATTTCCAGCACCTATTGTTATATTGGTGAGCACCGTGTTTTTCATTTTAATTAATACAATTAATTAATTAGAGTGTTTTAATTTTAATAACGTTGATCCCATCTTCCGACATAACTGCAGCCACTAGCAGTGAATCCCGGCCTCTAGCTTATACAGCGTCATGATTGTGCTGCCAATCCTGTAAGGCGAGACACGTGGGGCTGGCCGCTTCGCAAAGACTGCCGACGCACTGTAGTAGTTAACAAGAAGCACAAGCTCACTCTCAGTGTTGCAATCTCATACTATCAGTTTCTTTCTCTTGGTTACGGATATTACGTAGCATTAGTCCACATTTAAGAAGAAAAAAATGGTTCAAATGGCTCTGAGCACTATGGGACTCAACTGCTGTGGTCATCAGTCCCCTAGAACTTAGAACTACTTAAACTTAACTAACCTAAGGACATCACACACAGCCATGCCCGAGGCAGGATTCGAACCTGCGACCGTAGCAGTCGCACGGTTCCGGACTGCGCGCCTAGAACACATTTAAGAAGAGCGGGTATATATACTGTACCTATTAAAATTTTTGTCAGAGCATTTTTACGTTTCCTTTTGATTGTCCGACTACTTTACTCTAATTTAGACTGCAGGATTGTTGTCGAACAATTTGATAATGTTGGTGATACCATCAGGTAAAGCTTTTATCGATAACTAGTGTTCCTACCACGAATCTTTGGGATACACCAGCTTAACCTAAGTTGGTTTTTCGTTTTCCAGTATAGTGTACTGACGTGTTTATTCGTGTGTGTTTATGAGTGCAGTCTCTTGTGCCAATGTTTACTTTCTCTAGCAGCGCTGCAGTGCCAGCAGCAGCTGTGGACTGACGAGGTGAATTCTATAAAGTGCCGAGTAACGTAGAAGGCATCACAGCCAGTGGGGGCCTCCGCCCGAGCGATTTTTCGGTGTAGGCTGGAGGAACGCACCGGCAACTTGAACCGCCCTTCACAGCCGCCGCTCGTTCCATCCCCTTCTGTAGCGGAGGCGCAGAAAACAGGAGCGGCAATTCCTTCCGCACAGTCACGCCAGAATCGATAACGCTGAGAGCTTTCCCGCGATTTGCCGTTCCCACGCTTCCCTTGCAAGCAGAAAACACTAAATCGGTGGTTTTCTCGAAGTCACATGCAACGCGATGCCGAGCAGAAAATGACAAACGTTACCCATAAAGTAATATTTCACACATCATAAAATTTGAGCGATGTATCTTTACTATCGACATGTTTAAGGTTATAATCTCTTAAGAACCAAGATCAAGATTACCTTCATCAACAACGAAAGTAATCAGTGTAATAGGAAATTTAATTTTTAATCTTCAGAAGAAGTGAAACTCTTGAGTGCCCTGCTAAACCAAAAGCAAGTCCTCGTAACCAGCTGTGAGATGATTTGCAGCACCATATAATACGGAGGTGAAGGTACACATTCATGGTATCAAATGCAACTGAAGTGGTCTGTAGAGACAGTGCTCCTATTATTTACTTCCAATTTTTTTTATTTTTACAGAGTCTCAATTACAATTAACAATTTTGTGGCATCACCTATTTCGACTTATTAAATAAGTAATCGTATCTATACCAAGAAAGAGAAGTATGTAACTAACGATCTCGTAATCAGGCAAATGAACCTATTAACATAGAATGAGATTTTCACTCTGCAGCGGAGTGTGCGCTGATGTGAAACTTCCTGGCAGATTAAAACTGTGTGCCCGACCGAGACTCGAACTCGGGACCTTTGCCTTTCGCGGGCAAGTGCTCTACCAACTGAGCTACCGAAGCACGACTCACGTCGGGTACCCACAGCTCTACTTCTGCCAGTACATATAACATATTAACATAATTTAAATTGTTGTGTGACGATATAAAACTATTTATGCGCAAATATGCTGCATGTCTATTTCGACCAGCTCATAAATATTCCGTCAGAATGTAAAAGCCATATTTTTTACTGAAACTACACCTCTCATTCCCTCCCTTCCCCCCCTCCCTCCCTCCCCTCTCTCTCTCTCTCTCTCTTTCTTCCCGCACCCCGTTCGAGCCGCGATTATACCACATTCTAGGTGACATGCCTTCTTCAGCTATTGTATCACCTAACTCTCCATCCATATGTGTCGCTATCAATACAGCACCTGTAAGTTTTCTTATGTTATTTGCATAGGAAACAATTTTGAGCTCACTACATATGGTATGTATTTGCAAATTCTTAAAACACTTAACGACTGCTTACATTTCTACATCTACATCCATACTCCGCAAGCCACCTGACGGTGTGTGGAGGAGGGTACCTTGAGTACCTCTATCTATTAGAAATTAAAAACCTATAAAACGCTAGAGCATGGCTTAAAAATTAAATGTACCTATACCGCCTCATACAAATCAATTTTTCTTTCAACATCTGAGGATAGTGCATAGCTTCATAGAAACTGTCTTGTTTCATAAACTTAAATGTTATTGAGTTCTTACGGACGATACTAAATATTTTACATTTCACTAATACACCTGACCGACAAACCGTAGGTAGAAATCTATTATCATAGCCGTTTCTCACAATTTCTCGTAGCACAAAATTTTGTTGTTCACACATTTTGGCTGGAATTTTAGCGCCTCATGTAGCCTAACAACCAAGGAATAATTAGGAATAATTATATTATGACTGTAATTAACGATGTGTTAAGTTACAGGGTTATTACAAATGATTGAAGCGATTTCACAGCTCTACAATAACTTTATTACTTGAGATATTTTCACAATGCTTTGCACACACATACAAAAACTCAAAAAGTTTTTTTAGGCATTCACAAATGTTCGATATGTGCCCCTTTAGTGATTCGGCAGACATCAAGCCGATAATCAAGTTCCTCCCACACTCGGCACACCATGTCCCCATCAATGAGTTCGAAAGCATCGTTGATGCCAGCTCGCAGTTCTGGCACGTTTCTTGGTAGAGGAGGTTTAAACACTGAATCTTTCACATAACCCCACAGAAAGAAATCGCATGGGGTTAAGTCGGGAGAGCGTGGAGGCCATGACATGAATTACTGATCATGATCTCCACCACGACCGATCCATCGGTTTTCCAATATCCTGTTTAAGAAATGCCGAACATCATGATGGAAGTGCGGTGGAGCACCATCCTGTTGAAAGATGAAGTCGGCGCTGTCGGTCTCCAGTTGTGGAATGAGCCAATTTTCCAGCATATCCAGATACACGTGTCCTGTAACGTTTTTTTCGCAGAAGAAAAAGGGGCCGTAAACTTTAAATCGTGAGATTGCACAAACCACGTTAACTTATGGTGAATTGCGAACTTGCTGCACGAATGCGTGAGGATTCTCTACCGCCCAGATTCGCACATTGTGTCTGTTCACTTCACCATTAAGAAAAAATGTTGCTTCATCACTGAAAACAAGTTTCGCACTGAACGCATCCTCTTCCATGAGCTGTTGCAACCGCGCCGAAAATTCAAAGCGTTTGACTTTGTCATCGGGTGTCAGGGCTTGTAGCAATTGTAAACGGTAAGGCTTCTGCTTTAGCCTTTTCCGTAAGATTTTCCAAACCGTCGGCTGTGGTACGTTTAGCTCCCTGCTTGCTTTATTCGTCGACTTCCGCGGGCTACGCGTGAAACTTGCCCGCACGCGTTCAACCGTTTCTTCGCTCACTGCAGGCCGACCCGTTGATTTCCCCTTACAGAGGCTTCCAGAGGCTTTAAACTGCGCATATCATCGCCGAATAGAGTTAGCAGGTGGTGGATCTTTGTTGAACTTCGTCCTGAAGTGTCGTTGCACTGTTATGACTGACTGATGTGAGTGCATTTCAAGCACGACACACGCCTTCTCGGCTCCTGTCGCCGTTTTGTCTCACTGCGCTCTCGAGCGCTCTGGCGGCAGAAACCTGAAGTGCGGCTTCAGTCGAACAAAACTTTATGAGTTTTTCTACGTATCTGTAGTATGTCGTGACCATATGTCAAGGAATGGAGCTACAGTGAATTTATGAAATCGCTTCAATCATTTGTAATAGCCCTGTATATCTATCTGACCGCTATTCGAGTGATAAGAAGACGAGAACTATTAAACGCGTCGTAGCAGCAATGCCTTGTTGGCGATGCCGTGTGATAGGTACCAAGAGCTACAAGCGTTGCTGCCGTTTCGTATCCATAATGAAATGGGATGAGTTATGATGTGCTTTCTCCATAGTAGTGATTTGCCAAAACTGTGAGAGCCTATAAATTACGCAGTTTGGTCCAGCTTTTCTGTTAGAGCATCATTACAGAGGCCCTACAGATATGAGATTAAAAAGAACTGGCACGTCAGAATCCAGGGAAATGAAGGGGCTTACATATCAATCACGGCAACTTGTCAGGCACACACTATAGAAACGCGTGTTGTCCTCTTGGATTCCAGAAAGTCATAAGCCGTTGGAAGGAAGAGTACTTGAAGAAACCAACTGTCCGGCTGTGACGATCCACCTTCCTATCACAGAGACGGATTGAAGTGGCACTGATCCGTCTCCATAAAGGTCATAGTCCTCTAACTCATGGCCTCCTAATCCAGCGAGAGGAGCCATCAAACTGTTGAGTGTGCATTTCAAACACACACATTTTAACAGTGTTTGCTTTTTATTCGGTCGAAAGGGTAGCAGTAAAGTTTGTTAATTGTCCAGACTCTGACTTAAACCTATAGGTTGGAGGTTTTACTGTGTTGCAGAGTGGTTGGCGATTATTTTTGTTTTGTGATCAACCAGTCACATCTGTTAGTTACAGTATTTTAATACCTTTTTATGAGTACTCACTTTATATTCATCCACTTTTTAAGAACTGACACATGACAAGCTCTTATAGTATGTTTGTTGAACTGCATGCGTGTATGTGTTTTACATGCGTCGCTTTAGGAATTATTTTATCCTCTTATTCTACAATTTTTATTTTTAAAGGTTTACTCATTTTCACTGTATTCGTCTTTCCAAACTTAAGTATCAGCGTGAAGACCTTGCTGTCGTGTGCTCAAATAATTCTGTCATTATTATAAAAAGAATTAATATAAACTGTGATGAAAAGAACAGGCCGTGACTGAAAGGTAAATCTATAGGACATCCGTAAACTGCGTATGCAGCAGTTTCCTTTTTACGTAGCAATAGTGTTTGCCGTCGAGACGTAGGTGCGGTCACGTGTCCCAAGGTTGTATAGACAAAATCTTCAAAGGTTGCCATAATAAAATCAAAGGAGATGCAAACGAAAGAAGTTAATTAAATATTTAAACCTGTAAGATTTACGTTTATTATCACTCCTGTAACAAAAATATACACCTCGGAGCCGAAATGACTTTGCATAGACATGACTCAGTAATTGGGAAGTATTCGACGAATGGGCCATCTCACTACACGACAATAAGTTATTGTTTAAGGGCGTGTTCAGCAAATGAGAGATCAATGCGATGCATCAAACATCTCGTCGTGGAATGGAGACGAGTTGACAGCCGGCGGATTTCATGTTCCATGTTTGGCAGCCTCGACGTGACGACTCGGGGCGGCTTCCATATCGACTGACCACCATCCTCATTTCTCTTCAGGCAGAATGCTCGGCGGCGTAGCGTGGTATTATTGCATATACACTGACGGAGGCAATTTTTTGCGGTAACATTCTTGGTATTCGGTGTTATCACATTATTTGGAGTCGGGTATGGTTCAAATGGTTCAAATGGCTCTGAGCACTATGGGACTTAACATCTGTGGTCATCAGTCCCCTAGAACCTAGAACTACTTAAACCTAACTAACCTAAGGACATCACACACATCCATGCCCGAGGCAGGATTCGAACCTGCGACCGTAGCGATCACGCGGCTCCAGACTGAAGCGCCTTTAACCGCACGGCCACACCGGCCGGCAGGAGTCGGGTATCAGACAAGGAAAATACGGGGTGCTGTAGAAAGTTAAAATCCAAGCACTGGACAGGCAGGATTCGTCCATTAAACATGGTGGGAATAAAAGCATGTCAGTAAGTGATGACAAACATTTGAATGAAAATCGTGATATGACACAAAGTCCAGAGACAGAATAGGTAATGGATTCACATACCTCCAGAAGGCCAACTCAGTTTCATTGCTGTCACTACACTATCTCTCACTGTCTCACGGTTCTCCTGCTCTCTTTCTGTCAGACCAACTGAGTCTGTCTTCTGATCTCCCTGGCTGCCCACATTACTCACAGACTGCCAGAATTTTCCATAATTCCGGCGTTATCGTTCTCGGGCCGAATTATCAGTTCCACCCAGTAAGTCATCGACATTTAGTGACCATGCCTCTCAGCCTCCGTGCCAGGTGAGAGTTTCTAATTATGTTGCGGCTAGCATGTGACTAGGGAACTGCCTCTTGTTCTCTCGTGTTCCATATCGTGACAGTTCACAGCGCTTGATACAGTTTCCCCAGCAGGTTGATGCAAGTGTTTGGTTGTATTTCTCACTTTTCCAGAAAACAGCTAGGTAACAACGAACCCGCTCGTTTGTGATGGTTTTCACGTGATTGTAGGTGTTCGTAACTTATCGATGCCCTCTTGGTGTCCGTCAGACCTTTTGCAGGGCATCTTTCCCAGGTGAGGCAAACGCTTCAGAAGTCGACCCGGTGCGGCCTGTACTTTGTTCAGTTTCTCAATCCTTCTCGATGTCTGTCAGACTTTACACAGGTGAAACCAGCTCAAGTGAACCAAGCACTTCCAGTCTTCTGGGAACGGCTCCAGGTCTAGTGTAGCAGCCGCGGCCCAAGTGTCCCCTCTTGTCCTCAGCGCTCAGCAGCGATGTATTACATCACTTAATTTTTCGTCGTCATAAGACACATAGCGCATTTTTTCGCTATCGAAGGAGAAGATTCACGAGATGAAGTTAGAATTCTGATAGAAAATGAAGCATGGAAACGTGGTACATGAATTATTGCACTAACTATAGTTCGTAGCTGAGGCGGATCGGGAGAGGTAGAGCTGTGGGAAGGTTCTGTGCTCGCATTCGGGAGGAAATCAATTCAGCTGCCCGTTTACCCACAAAGATTTAGCTCTTCTGTGATTTTAGTACGTCCCTTAAGGCAAGCTTCGGTGTTATTCCTTCGAAAACGATCCGGTGTATTTCCTTACCTGTCTGTGCGCTTTACGACCCTGTGCACCATCTCTGATGACCTTACTGTCGACTGGACGTTAAAGCCTCAATTTCCCTCCCCCTCCTCGTGCTGGGTGACCTATTTGCGCACGTAGCTGTAAAGTGGACGTGACAGCGGTGTGCCAAAGTAGGGCTTTTAGTACAAAGCTTCCAATGCTCCTGAAACGTAAAATTTACAATCCGTGTGTATTACCAACTCTGTCTGATTACAGTGAGACGAGGAAATGTAAAGCAAAAACCATTAAAAACTGAGGGCTACTCACGGATAAGTAGGGAGATGCATGCTGATGATTACTAAGGGAGGTGTGAAAACAAATAAATTTATCAGGAACAGGTTGGAATGGAAGAAGTGATTCAAAAAAAAGAAGTGGCCAGCACAAGCAAATATGTGAATGAATGGTTGATGAACCAATCAAGTTCTTAGCTGCATCCCAAGAAACATGACAAAACATAGACGATGACCTAATGGCGAATAGAGTCACGACATTAGAAAACGTGATGGAAAAATAGAAATGCGTAATGCATTGTAAAGTCCAGAGGAGATATTTATCCAGCAGAGGATACCAAATAGCTGATGAAAGTCATGCTTCCTAATTTTCCTAACCTTATTCTCAGTGTCCCATGGTGAAATCTACAATGTAAGTAGCAGAAATTTCATCGTCTGCCTCCAACCACAGTTCTCTAAGCGACCTATAAGGATACCGTGCATTTCTTCGAAAGATGGCGACATATGTTTTTCGAGCATTTCTGTTACACTTTCGTGTAGTCTATTCCGACCTGTTACGATAGCAGCAATGCGTCCTCCAATTCACACTGTCCGCATAGTTGAAACGGACTCCAAAAGCTGGACCAGTGCTCCAGAATTGGTCACACTTTCTTATATTCTGAAGTATACTTCACAGATACATTGCACTTCCATAGAATTCTTGCAAACAAGTCTAAGCCTCCTACACGTCTCCCCTTCGACATACTTTCCTTTTTAGTTCCAATTCATATCGCTTCTTAGTATTAAACATGTGGTGGCACCGCCAGACACCACACTTGCTAGGTGGTAGCCTTTAAATCGGCCGCGGTCCGTTAGTATACGTCGGACCCGCGTGTCGCCACTATCAGTGATTGCAGACCGAGCGCCGCTACACGGCAGGTCTAGAGAGACGTCCTAGCACTCGCCCCCAGTTGTACAGCCGACTTTGCTAGCGATGGTTCACTGGCAAATTACGCTCTCATTTGCCGAGACGATAGTTAGCATAGCCTTCAGCTACGTCATTTGCTACGACCTAGCAAGGCGCCATTATCATTTGCTATTTATCTTGTGATGCATGTACCGTCAGACCGATGTTCACCAATTATGGATTAAAGTTAAGTATTCCAACAGCTACGTACTTTATTTGCTAGACTCAAATCCTTTAACTGTTCCAGACCTCACGCCAGCCTGCGTGAGCTTAAACGCGTGCCTTTCGGCTTCACCTCCTAGTGGCTTGGCTGTCTTGCCAAGTCACAACAAAACATAAATATTGAAATAATATGACGTGACTCAGTAGATGACCACTATTCTTTTTTGAACTTGAACAGCTGTTTCCGTTGACTCATTGTGACGATAAAGTAGAGTCAGATTTTGACAAAATGTGCTTATGCTTTTAAACTCTTTTTTGCAATGCATCTGATGATGTCACGCAGAGCTCATTCGGTAGTTAGGGGACTTGTGCCACTGTGTGCCTGTCCAGTCGCAAACTTTGTTGCTCAGTAGCTGTTGCTCTATGACAGCGATAAAGGAGGCACAAGAACTGCGGAATCATCAAACATAAACTTATACGCCATGCTTGGTTAGCATTCACGTATCTTATCAAAAATCTAACCAACATCGTTTTGTTAGGGACCTGGAAAGGTGTACGCACATTCAAGAGCCGAGGGTTCAGAGGACTGACTTCTTTTTGCTTGTATGACCATGGAAATCCTTTTACGAAGAAAACTGAAATCCATGAAAACGTAGAAAACCTCAATCACCTCAGTGGTTACTGGATAGGTAATTTTATTTTTTAAACTCGTGGTGGAAGGTACAACCAACATTAGTGAAATTGATTTAGCATTAACCTTTTTTTATTAAAGGGATTAAAAGGCAATAAGTCCTGTTACAGGTAAAAGTTGTTGCTAAATTGTTCACCCTACTCTGTTATACTTAATTCTAAATGCATAACAAAATAATTTATCAATCGATCGGTCTTATCTCGTGTGAAATAACTACACCTTGCTCCAGGGAACACTTTGTCGTTCCTGTGAGGTAAATAAACTTCTTCTAATATGCGTAAAAATACTTTTGTATAAACTATACAGTATCGCACTGGTTTTCCTTCAGACCTACCCGACCTTTGTCTGCCGAGTCATTTTCTATTCATTGACCTCATAACGAAAAATTTTCCACTTTAGTGCGACGACTCTAAAGAGTGAAACAATTTTGGAAAGAGGAATCATAATAAAATAGACTGGTCATTCCCAGTATGGTTGCATGTCGATCGGAAACAACCGTTTTCGGTCTTCAAATCTTTAAAAATTATACAAATGCCATTCAAACGAGATCTATGACAGAATGAAACTTCATACGAGACATTATTAACTACAGTAAAATTCATTACTAAGTCTACGATTATCTTGCATGTTGTCATTACAATAAGCGAATGTGAACAATACGAGGAGCGTTCAACGAATTAGAGAATAAAATTTTGTCGACCGACCTGATTAAAAGTAATAGCATGTTTTAGCATCAAGGAAAGGATGCAAATACATAATAATCATCTTTAGCATATGCATTTTAATTTTGTGGATTACTAAAAATAGGTTACATGTGCTACAATAATAATTAATTCCTAATAGGGAAGAATATTTTTAAACTAATGAATAAGCCAAACTGTTTCATATAAAAGTAGAATGTAAAAAGGAAATGGAAAATACTCATTACTATTAGAGAGTAAACGATATTTACGTAAAAGTATGATAGTAACTGACTTGTAGAGGTGAAAGTACTGGCAGTAGACCACGAACACAGACGAATGCAACGTACTCCCAGTTAACGTTCGATTAAGTTGTTGACGATAAATCACAACAAATAGCGTCGAATTTAAAATACCTACCAAAAGTGGAGCAAACTTATAAAAATGATTATAGGAAAAGTGTATATTTGAATTAGATCCACTGGAGCAATGCTAAGAACATTTAATTTATTCACGAAAGAAGTGGCTTAAAAACACTCTTTCTATCGATTCTTGAATATATCTCATCAGTCTGGGGCGCTAACGGGTATGATGAATAAATGTGATACATCAGATGGAAAGAAGAATGATGCATTACAACTTGGCTTCATTTAACAAACGCGAGGCCAATACTGATACACTCACCAGACTTCAATGGCCGACGTTACAACTCACTATCCATCACAGAGAAGCATGTTGTTAAATCCCGAGAGTGCGGTGTTACAAAGGTTCGGCCTTTTCAGCGAGGTGACAAAAGTCATGAGGTACCTCCTAAAACCGTGTCGGACGTCCTTTTATCCGGCGTAGTCCAGCACCTCGACGTGGCGTACTCTCTGCAAGTCGTTGGAAGACGCCTGCAGAAATATTGAGCCGTGCTGCCTTTATAACTGTCCATAATTCCGAAAGCGTTGTTGGTGCAGGACTTCGTGTATGAATTGACCTCTCGATTGTGTGTCATAAACGTTCGATGAGATTCATGTCGGGCAATCTGGATGGCCAAACCATTAGCTCGAATTGTTTAGAATGACCTTCAAACTAATCGCGAGCAATTGAGGCTCGATGTCACTGTGCATTGTCATCCAAAAAACTTTCATCGTTGTTTGCGAACATAAACGGCTGCAAATGGTCTGCAAGTAGCTGAACATAACCGTTTCCAGCCAGTGATTGGTTCACTTGGACGAGAGCACAGGTCCATTCCATGTAAACACAGCCTACACCATTGTGGAGCAACTACCAGCTTGCACAGTACCTTGTTGACAACGTGTGGTCTTCGCGCCACTCGAACTCTACCATCAGCTTTTACCAAATGAAATAGCGGTTCATCTGACCAGACCAC
Source organism: Schistocerca americana (assembly GCF_021461395.2). NCBI lineage: Eukaryota > Metazoa > Arthropoda > Insecta > Orthoptera > Acrididae > Schistocerca > Schistocerca americana. The sequence goes on along the minus strand of NC_060130.1, from coordinate 649,788,933 downwards.
GGTTTCTCAGTAGCCCAGGATGCAACAGCTATGGTCACGAGCCCTGGAGGCACTCCAACTGGTGTGCTGCCATAACCCATTAACGCCTAATTCTGTCTCACTGTCCTAACGGATACGTTCATTGCATGTCCCACATAGATTTTTGCAGCTATTCCGCGCAGTGTTGCTTGTCTCTTAGCACTGACACCTCTACGCAAACACCACTGCTGTCGGTCGTTAAGTGAAGGCTGTCGGGCACTGGGTTGTACTTGGTGAGATATAATGTCTGAAATTTGGAATTCTCGCCATACTCTTGATACTGCGGATCTCGGAATATTGAACTCCCTAACGATTTCCACAAAGGAATGTCCCATGCGTCAAGCTCCAACTACCATTCCGTGTTCAAAATCTGTTAAAGCCCGTCGTGGGGCCATAATCTTATCGGACACTTTTTCACATGAATCACCTTAGTGAGATGATAGCTATCTTTTTTCCTTTTTGGGAGGGGGGCTGTTGGAAACTGAGGACTGACTGTCTTTGGGGATTTATTCTTGTTGGGTCTAAGGTAAGTCAGTATTTTAAATTGATTTACAACTTTTACGCGTTGAGAGGATTTTTGGGCACTCTACGGGTCCTCAGAACTGCCAAGAAAGGAAAATACAATTTTTGGTGGAGTTAAAAGCGGAATTTTTCGTTGGTTTAAGTTCATTTCGAAGTGTCCAAGCAGCTTTCTTCGCTCTCCTGGAAAACTTCTGTATTTAAGGCGGGTGCCAGCGCACGGTGACCCTCAGCCCTTTGTAAGTCCAACCAATTGCAGCTGGTGCACTGCGACCCGTGAAACATCGATCTGCGTGAAAACTTTATCTGCACAGTCTTCAGTCTTGTCCTAGAGGTATGGCTCGTTAAGAACTTCGTGGACTTCCCGTATCCTGGTCCATCGCAGTGCCCCCAGCGACCACCGCGGCACTGGTTTTAGAGGTCTGGATAGACCGAATATTAATTGCGCGTGCGGTGCCCCATGCTGCGCATCCATATATAAGTTTTGGTTGTACCGTCTGACATTTGCATTGTATAAATTACATTCTCATCAACTAGGCAGAAAGAAATTACATAGAACCATTTTAACCACTGTTAAGCACTCAATTCGCTGTAACCTTAGAGAAAATTTTATATACCTTGTTCTTTATATTATTTAAAAAAGCATTAACAACTGTATACCAATAACATTGTAATAATGATAAGTGTTTGCTGTTGGATTCAGAAGCATCCGACCCATCTTACATTTCAAGGCGACGGGTTACTCTGTACCGTTAATCTACATCTACGTGATTACTATACTATTCACAATAATGCTTGGCAGAGGGTTCAATGAACCACCTTCAAGCTGTCTCTCTACCGTTCCACTCTCGAACTGCGTGCGGGAAAAATGATCACTTAATTTTTTCTGTGCTAGCCCTGATTTCTCTTATTTTATCGTGATGATCATTTCTCCCTATGTAGGTGTGTGCCAACAGAATGTTTTTGCAACCGGAGGAGGAAACTGGTGATTGAAATTTCATGAGAAAATCCCGTCGCAACGAAAAACGCCTTTGTTTTAATGATTGCCAATCCAGTTCACGTATTATGTCTGTGGCACTATCTCCCCCACTTCGCGATAATACAAAACGAGCTGCCCTTCTTTGTATTTTTTCTATATCATCGGCCAGTCCCCTCTGATGCGGATTCCACACAGCACAGCAATACTCCAGAATATGGCTGACAAGCGTAGTGTAAGCAGTATCTTTGCTCCTTTTAAGTGTTCTACCAATGAATTGCTGTCTTTGGTTGGCTCAGCCCACAACATTATCTATGTGAGCGTTCCAGTTTAGGGTATTTGTAATTGTAATCCCTAAGTATTTAGTTGAATTTGCAGCGTTCAGATTTCTGTGACTTATCGCGTAATCGAAATTTGGTGGACTTCTTTTAGTACTCATGTGAATAACTTCACACTTTTCTTTATTCAGGGTCAATTGCCACTTTTCTCACCATACAGATATATTATCTAAATCATTTTGCAATTCGTTTTGGTCATCTGATGACTTCACATGAGGATAAATGGCAGCAGCATCTGCAAACAATCTATGTTGTTAATATAGATCAGGAACAATAGAGGACCTATAAAATTTCCTTGGGGAACGCCAGAAATTATTTCTGTTTTACTCGATGGCTTTCGGTCTATTACTACGAACTGCGACCTTTCTGACAGGAAATCACGTATCCAGTTTCACAACTAAGGCGATATTCCATAAGCACGCAGTTTGGTTAGAAGACGCTTGTGAGGAACGGTGTCGAAAGCCTTCTGGAAATCTAGAAATATGGAATCAATTTTACATCCCCTGTCGATAGCACTCATTACTTCATGAGTATAAAGAGCTTGTTGTGTTTCGCAAGAACGATATTTTTTGAATCCGTGCTGACTACGTGTCAATAAATCGTTTTCTTCGAGGAACTTCATAATGTTCAAATACAGCATATGTTCCAAAACCCTACTGCAAATCGACTTTAGTGATATGGGCCTGTAATTCAACGAATTACTCCTACTTTCCTTTTAGGGTTTTGGTGTGACTTGAGCAATTTTCCAGTGTATAGGTACGGATCTTTCTGTGAGCGAGCGGTTGTATATAATTGCTAAATATGGAGCTATGTATGAGCATACTCTGAGAGGAACCTGACTGGTATACAATCTGGACCGGAAGCCATGCTTTTATTAAATGATTTAAGCTGCTTTGCGACACCCGGGGTATCTATTTCTATCTTTCTCATCTTGGCAGTTGTTCTTCATTGGAATTCAGGGATATTTACTTCGTCTTCTTTGGTGAAGGACTTTCGGAAAATCGTGTTTGATAACTCTGCATTAGTGGCACTGTCATCAATGCCATCGCCCTTGTTATCGCGCAGTGAAGATATTGATTGCGTCTTGCCACTTAACGTATAAATAAATACTGTAGCGTGGAGTGATATAACTGAAGCTTCATTCGGACACAGTCTTTTTCTGATAAAGAAAGGAAGAAAGGCGTTCATCATCTTATGCGTGGCTTCTTTCTGTTATTGTGTTTGTAGCATGAAGGTAAGCGATTTATCTAGTAGAGTTCCTAAGGGTGGAAACAGAATGGGTTGAGCTGTTACTTGGAGTCGGCATTTCAATATCGGCAACCACATTTTCGTGAAAAAAATTGCTGGAAATTTCACTATAATGATGGTGATCTTGTTCACAAGTGCCAATAATTCCTAGTTGTCGATTTGACGCTGCACCATCGTGATCAACTGGTCGAGGTTTCTTCCTGGAGTAAAGAACGTAGTGTCGTCGACTTAAACACTGCATATGATGCGAGGATACGTTGGGAGGTCGTTGATATATAAGTTGAAAAGTAGCGGCAAAATAGCCGAACCTTGCGGAATGTCCATGACTGGCACGGAATTTTTGGGTTTTGGAATCAGCATTGCATCCTTGATTGACATTCATGGGAATTGTGCCGCGAAATAGTGAATTCTTCCATCGTTTGGTTTTATTTGCCTGTTGGGCATTTGTTGTCACTTACTGGAACCGTCATCTGTTGGACACAAGCATCGGCGAAAAGTTTCGCTTGTTGTAGTGTATCGAAATAAGTCCATCTGGGCCTCTAATCAGCCGTTTTGCCGGCTTCTGCTCCCGGATATTTTTCACCAAATGCCATTCGTCACGCGTTTATAGTACAAATTTGGGCGTCCTGGTCTCCCACGTCTCCCGCCGCCATTCCATGACGCTTTGCCGTAACCCTCTAGACAGCCGCTATCACCTCCCGTCCGTCGGCCAGGTCTCCAAACAACTGCCATGTCTCGCGGACTGAAGTATACAGAGAAGCTGCAGCATTAGAAAATTGCAGCGAAATGCAGGAATTTCTGCAGCAGATAGGCACTTGGTGCAGGGAGTGGCAACTGACCCTTAACATAGACAAATGTAATGTATTTCGAATACATAGAAAGAAGGATCCTTTATTGTATGATTATATGATAGCGGAACAAACACTGGTAGCAGTTACTTCTGTAAAATATCTGGGAGTATGCGTACGGAACGATTTGAAGTGGAATGATCATATAAAATTAACTGTTGGTAAGGTGGGTGCCAGGTTGAGATTCATTGAGAGAGTCCTTAGAAAATGTAGCCCATCAACAAAGGAGGTGGCTTACAAAACACTAGTTCGGCCTGTACTTGAGTATTGCTCATCAATGTTGGATCCGTACCAGGTCGGGTTGACACAGGAGATTGAGAAGGTCCAAAGAAGAGCGGCGCGTTTCGTCACCGGGTTATTTGGTAACCGTGATAGCGTTACGGAGATGTTTAGCAAACTCAAGTGCCAGACTCTGCAAGAGAGGAGCTCTGCATCGCGGTGTAGCTTACTGTCCAGGTTTCGAGAGGGTGCGTTTCTGGATGAGGTATCGAATATATTGCTTCCCCCTACTTATACCTCCCGAGGAGATCACGAATGTAAAATCAGATAGATTCGAGCGCCCCGAGGCTTTCCGGCAATCGTTCTTCCATACGCGACAGGAACAGTAATGACAGGTAATGACAGTGGCACGTAACGTGCCCTCCACCACACACCGTTGGGTGGTTTGCAGAGTATAAATGTAGATGTAGATGCCTTCAAGTCCTGCAAGGGCTGGGGAAAGGGGTGGAATTGCGACTCCGGAAGGTCAGTAACCGCTGCATCTCTTTGGGTGGTCTGTTGTATTTTTGCTGTCAGTACCTCAACAGCTATATCCACGTGGGCTGTTCTTTGGATGCTAATAGTCAGTCAGATATTACTCTCGAGATACATTCGCAACTGAACCCAGTAGACCTCAGTCTGACTGATCGGTGGGGCTAGGAGAGGCCTTCGTTCGAAGACTCCCACAACTCGTTGGTGGCCTGACGAGCGATTGTTGTAGTCCTCAGGTGGATTGATTCCCTTAATCAGTGTGATGTCTAGGACATCATTCTTCTGACGCCGGAGTGGGTTCACGTGGGCCATGTACAACACAGTTGGGGTAGTGTTGAATGTTGACATGAGCCTGGCCTTTGCGGTTTGTTTTCCGTGAGTGCCTTGAGTAACGCTTCGCGTTGAAGTCCCAACCAAGTAGCACTTTCAGGAACCCGTCAAATATTTATACGAAGCCGTTCTTAAGCATCTAAGCTGTGTGTCTCTGTTACATTGCTCATTGCGGTGTTGACCGTCACTGCCGTCGCCTCCAATGATTGGAACTGTGTGTGTCCGATGGAGTTTTAATACAAATGGCCACTACCCCAACATGTCAACCAGGTCTATCTGTTCGCTAAATTTGCATGTTAGGGAGAAGGAAGCTGATCGTGTTTATCAGGTATGTCCGTGTCAGAAGAGCCACGCAGGTACGATAACGTGAAACAAATTCATGAGTTCTATCTTTTTGGGTCAAAGGCCATTAGCGTTCCGTATAAGAAACTTGAGGTGTCGCGGTCGCTGCCGTCAATCCACTTAACTTGCCGCGAAAGCCTTTATAATTCTTTCCATCAAGCTGAGGAAGGAGGTGATTTTCTGCAGAGAGGTAAGAAGCGCTGCGGTGTCCTCAAGCGTCCATTAAGAAGGTTGCATTATGTTTTGGCATGTTAGATGGCTGGCGTCTTCAACAGGAGGAGCTGAGGTGTCTGTTCGGTTGTGGAACGTAACCGAATAGGACCCTTGGAAGTTTCCGACCTGTTGTGTACGTGCTGGGTAGCGGCGGTGTCGTTTAAGCCGATGCAGTAGGTGGTTTGTGTGCTGGTGGAACTGTCACTAGTGGTTGTGATGTGAAGCCTAGCATCTGTTGCGTCGTCTTTGGCGCCCTAGTTTTCCTGTCTTTTGTTTGTTAAGCAATCTCTGGTACTTCTCACAGCCGAGCCATGAAGTAGGATGTTTGCCATCGCAGTTAGCACACTTGGGTTCCGACGTGTGTAACACCGTGCGTTCTCTCGATAAATGATTTTCAGAGCAACTTACACAAATTGCCGACAGGGTACAATGATTTACATTATGCTCAAAACTTTGTCATCTCCTACAGTACCTGCTTCTGTAGGTTTCGATGCAGACACGTGTGTACAGGAGGTAGTGCACCTCATATATCTTATCATTGTCATTGGATTTTGGTGAACTGACGACGAAAGCTGGAGATGGAATAAGGTTGCTCGTCTTTTCGTCCCATTTCTCGTACTGATGCACGTTCACTGAAGGAAATCCTTTATCGTGACGTGCCCGTGCTACCTGTGCCAGCAGTCGCTTTAGAATGACTTTCAGTTCCTTGCCCTCCAAAGACTGATGAGTAAAGAGCGGTAACTGATATTGCTTAAATAACATGATCGCCAGCGCATGGTCTTCATAAGTTTCAAGATGGTATTTAATTCTGTCTCCCTGAAAAATTTCCTTGAGGGGGCCTTTCAGAGGATGCTACAACATTTCGTTCAATTTGGCGTAGTTGCCCTTGTAGTAGACTGTCACAGGCGGACGTTTACGCGGTAGCGTGGTCTTGGCCACTGGCACTGATTTGTTGGTGACGGGAGAAGTCTGTCCCGCCGGTACTTCCTCCTCCTCAGCGTCCTGTGGCTGAAAACGGTTGGTCGTTTCCACCTCCACCTCCTATTTACGTATGTTTCCCTTTAATACCGAGTCGGTATTGTACTGTGTTATATTACGGGCGTCGAAGGCGGCCGTAATGTGTTAACTTGCTTCGTGCTCGTATACCGGGTTCGTGACCTAAGTTTTCTTACTCACGGGGCCTCCTGCCTTTGCCTCAGTCGTCATACTTGGAGCAACGGATGCGGCTGACCTACGAAGGGGAAATCCCTACTGGCTGACGACCCGCTTACGCCAGCGTGGCCGCGGCATCTGCCCCCACCGCGCGCACCGCGATCCGCCTGCTGTGACGTCGCGCACTCGACTGTCTGATGGGCGATGACAGCTCCGGCGATGAATTCCCCATTTATACCTTTTGTACGCGATGCCACCGCTATCTGTGTATGTGCATATCGATGTCGCATGACTTTTTGTCACCTCAATGCATATGTCATTGCTGAGGAAGTAAATAATGCGATAGATTGCATCAGCTTTGAACGATGACGAAGTCGACATGGATAAAATCTGTTAGCGCAACGTAACCAGTAGAGCAGCTATTATGTCATCAACGTGTGCGTACTTTCACTATCGAACTACTGGGACTGCTGTAGAGACGTCTGAGTTTTGGGCAGGGATGTTTTTGTAACTAACACTGGAATATAGCTGTGTCTTCCGTAACTTTCAAACTCACAGAGTCTACTATGCTTACGTGCATTGCCTTGCAGCAGACGAATGTTAACAGCTCATATAGCCATATCACTAGCAGTCCACTCTCAATGTGCATATATGCATGCTATGGATATGTTGTTCTCTATATTTTTACGAAGTCTGTTGCACGAAGGCACGAAGGGAGTCTTCGCAGCACCAAAACTTCGGTAGAATTTCGTTTTGCTCTGCTGTGTTTCATGTGACGTGATGTCAGAGAATTTCCATCCGGTTTCCGTTGTAGACCGCCGCAAGTAGCCGCTTTAAGTCTTCGGTACATGGTCTCAGATGTTCATCAATTATATTCAATGGTGTAACTCGTTGCACAGAAATAAACTTGTTTTGCATTTTGCACATGAGTTGAAGTGATTTCATTGGTTGAAATCCGAGTGTAAATGACGATTTTCACACTCACCCCCATCTCATGGCTTGTGTGTTTTCATTGCATTGTTTTCCCTAACGCGCTGCTGCTGGTAATGTATTGCATCAGAATAGTAAAACCTGAAAGAAAATCAGCACCCACATTCACGTGCTAATTTAGTAATCCACTATTTCATTGTACACTCCTGGAAATGGAAAAAAGAACACATTGACACCGGTGTGTCAGACCCACCATACTTGCTCCGGACACTGCGAGAGGGCTGTACAAGCAATGATCACACGCACGGCACAGAGGACACACCAGGAACCGCGGTGTTGGCCGTCGAATGGCGCTAGCTGCGCAGCATTTGTGCACCGCCGCCGTCAGTGTCAGCCAGTTTGCCGTGGCATACGGAGCTCCATCGCAGTCTTTAACACTGGTAGCATGCCGCGACAGCATGGACGTGAACCGTATGTGCAGTTGACGGACTTTGAGCGAGGGCGTATAGTGGGCATGCGGGAGGCCGGGTGGACGTACCGCCGAATTGCTCAACACGTGGGGCGTGAGGTCTCCACAGTACATCGATGTTGTCGCCAGTGGTCGGCGGAAGGTGCACGTGCCAGTCGACCTGGGACTGGACCGCAGCGACGCACGGATGCACGCCAAGACCGTAGGATCCTACGCAGTGCCGTAGTGGACCGCACCGCCACTTCCCAGCAAATTAGGGACACTGTTGCTCCTGGGGTATCGGCGAGGACCATTCGCAACCGTCTCCATGAAGCTGGGCTACGGTCCCGCACACCGTTAGGCCGTCTTCCGCTCACGCCCCAACATCGTGCAGCCCGCCTCCAGTGGTGTCGCGACAGGCGTGAATGGAGGGACGAATGGAGACGTGTCGTCTTCAGCGATGAGAGTCGCTTCTGCCTTGGTGCCAATGATGGTCGTATGCGTGTTTGGCGCCGTGCAGGTGAGCGCCACAATCAGGACTGCATACGACCGAGGCACACAGGACCAACACCCGGTATCATGGTGTGGGGAGCGATCTCCTACACTGGCCGTACACCACTGGTGATCGTCGAGGGGACACTGAATAGTGCACGGTACATCCAAACCGTCATCGAACCCATCGTTCTACCATTCCTAGACCGGCAAGGGAACTTGCTGTTCCAACAGGACAATGCACGTCCGCATGTATCCCGTGCCACCCAACGTGCTCTAGAAGGTGTAAGTCAACTACCCTGGCCAGCAAGATCTCCGGATCTGTCCCCCATTGAGCATGTTTGGGACTGGATGAAGCGTCGTCTCACGCGGTCTGCACGTCCAGCACGAACGCTGGTCCAACTGAGGCGCCAGGTGGAAATGGCATGGCAAGCCGTTCCACAGGACTACATCCAGCATCTCTACGATCGTCTCCATGGGAGAATAGCAGCCTGCATTGCTGCGAAAGGTGGATATACACTGTACTAGTGCCGACATTGTGCATGCTCTGTTGCCTGTGTCTATGTGCCTGTGGTTCTGTCAGTGTGATCATGTGATGTATCAGACCCCAGGAATGTGTCAATAAAGTTTCCCCTTCCTGGGACAATGAATTCACGGTGTTCTTATTTCAATTTCCAGGAGTGTATTTCTTGTGATCATACTATCGGAAACTGTGCAAATGTGATCAGATCCTCGCAGTTTTTGGCCTACAGCGATTCTGTGACAAAGCCCATGTGATGCAGAGAGTCTTACCTTATCCGATAACTATTTCATTTGTAGTTTTACTTGTGTAACCCATGTTTTATGTTTTGTCGGACTAAATGTGTGAACCATCAGTTCAAATATGTCTCGATATAGGTCGCTAAACACGTGTGTGTTAGATTAATGAATGCATTTATCTGCTGAACATACGAGTTTGAGTTTTCTTATATTCATTTCCGTGGGAGTTCGAGTATAACAATGCTTCTCCTTGAACATACGTCTTGAAAATGGACGTTAAATTTGACGAAATTTCGGTCACAGATTTCCAGTGTACCTATTTCCATAATCTCAACAATTTTCGTTTATTTAACGCTGTATTCGTGATACATGTACACACGCATTTTAGCTAAGACGTAAGCATATTACAGCGTAGCGATGGAGCTGTGGTAGAACAGAGTCGCCGATACATCCATTGAGCCACTATCTAGATTGAATTAATCGAGGCAAATTTTCATCGCATGAATTTATCTATCAGGTCATTAGATCTAACAGATATTCCTGTTGGTCAGAAATGAAATGAATTCGCATTCCATGTTCCTAGGATCATTCTAGACGCAGTCTGTTTTATTCTAATACTTGCACGTTTGACTTAGTGCAGTTTAGTTTGTGCTTCACCCTTAACTCATTAGTGTGTACTTGCTTTAATGGATGCGAGTTGCTGATAGGAGCTTGGTCTTGGTGAAACAATATTTATGATTAAGAGGGCATATGCTCATTCCACGTGCTAGTGAAGTCAGGTCTGAGACATACATCCTCTTTGCACATGACCAGTCAGTTGAAGGAAAGAAGTAACGCGCGGTTTAACATATTAAAAACTAGAAAATATCAGACCACAACGAGAAAAGTTTGAGTCACAGCGAGGACATTAATACAACGATGGAATGTGCTACTTAGGGTTATTGTCATTACATATTGGTTGTATGCGCTAACGCACAACCAAACAACGCCCTTGCATGATAAACCAGACTTCGGGCTACGCTGCAGAACAGTTAGTTACCATACCGAGAGGCATGACGGGTAGGGGAGGCTGAACGCGCGTTAATTCGACAGGTGAGGCCGTGCAGTCGAGTCCTGACAGAGGCGAGCATAGCTCGCGTGCAGATAGCTGTCTTCTAGTGTAGCGGACACTTGGGCCTAGCGGACACTTGGGCCTCTACAACTGGAAAAAAAGAGCGCTACGAAGTAAGGCGAGGTTAATGGGAGTTTTATACAAGTGCATGACCGTTGCTGGCAGCTTGTGGTGCGAGGTGTCGGCATGGCACGGAGTCGGAGGACGCAAAACCATTTCGTGGCCACAAAATATGTAAAATAGAAACTGATAAAGTTGCAAAATAGGTAATTACTCCAAATGACAGATACAAACTAGACGATAAGCTGCATCTAAACACCCACGTGGTAGAAAGAATAGAATATAACACATTGAAGATGTTAGATGTCAATATACCCGTTAGCTCCCAAAATTAATACCTTCTAAACACCGTGAGCAATTTTAAAGGCCGATTGTCCACAGATAGCACCTAAAAAGTGCTGCCGATATGCAGTTTCGGAAATTTTAATAATGTAATTTACAGTTATTTATGAGCATCAATCCTAATTCAGAGATTAAAAAAAATACGTTTTAGTGAAATAGAGAGTATAAGTCAATAAATCTAGGCGCAGTACGAGACATCAAATGACAATAGCTATCTGTGAACGTGTAAGTTTGATGATTTTTAACAACAAAATTGGTTCAAATGGCTCTAAGCACTATGGGACTTAACACCTGAGGTCATCAGTCCCCAAGACTTAGAACTACTTAAACCTAGCTAACCTAAGGACATCACACATCCATGCCCGAGGAAGTATTCGAACCTGCGACCGTAACAGCAGCGTCTAGAACCACTTGGCCACAGCGTCCGGCTTTGAACAACAAATATGATCAAATTGAGGTAAGTTAACTATCTCACTGAGGGAAATGTAAATAACAATAAAACCTAGGATCCTAGGAAAAATCTAATGTTACCACAGGAAAGTTGGTGAAATTTTAGTCTTGGTTCGTGTGTTATATGTGTAGTAGCAATAAGTGATTTTCGCAACGGCAGATCGTGTCTCTTTGAGGGCGGCGGCCAAACTGACTGAGACGATTCGCATAGAGACAACACCGAGGTCGGACGTATGTGTTGATGATCGAAGCGTCGGTCGCGAGTAAAGTGACTGAAATTTTTCGGGTAACCAATTCAGACACTAAGAAAAGTTTCCTACTGTCAGCTTCGTGAATTCTAACTTCGAGCTGCATTGTGTTTGAATTTGTAGATTAATCAAATAACTTCGTGTTGTGCCTGACTCGGCACTTTCGTAATCTGATTATTGACTTTATCTGTCTTTTGATATTAAATTAAGGTTTAATAAACATTTTATTTCAAAACGATAACCAGCTGGTGTTCAGAACATTATTTCCACAACTGGCTGTAATCCTGCTTGCAACTGACAATTGTTAGACGTTAACAGATCATTTTTCAGGATAATGCGGTAGGTGTGTGGCCGTCCCGTAGACGAAGCATAATCAATGAGCATTACATTGCTCACGCACTTCATATATCTTTCACTTGCTAGAACTCTGAGGATAGTGTGCTGGTGAGTCCGCAGCTCGTGGTCGTGCGGTAGCGTTCTCGTTTCCCACGCCCGGGTTCCCGGGTTCGATTCCCGGCGGGGTCAGGGAATTTCTCTGCCTCGTGATGACTAGGTGTTGTGTCATGTCCTTAGGTTAGTTAGGTTTAAGTAGTTCTAAGTTCTAGGGGACTGATGACCATAGATGTTGAGTCCCATAGTGCTCAGAGCCATTTGAACCATAGTGTGCTGGTGAGTACGTTGTAGTAGTCATTTAAAATATATATTTTTAGTGGAATATTCGTTGCCTTCGTTAACCCTGTCCTCTGTCTACCTTACAGGTCTGTTCAGTTGTAGGGAAGCAGCCTACTCACGCCTTATAAAATTCTCATCAGTCTTTCCATTGTGTGCCATCCTAGTCCGCTGTAACTGGCTCTGACGTCATAGATGTTGCGCAATGCTTTAAAAATCAAGTAAATAACCTGAAACAGTTCTAGCATGTCAGGAGTAATACTAAATCAACTTGTGTTGAATGTCAGTTCAATAACTTTAACCATTTTCGAAATTTGGATGTTTTTCTTTAAAAATCATGGGCGCAACAGAAAAGAGCTAGAGACTTAAAAATTTATATTTGGATTCCTTTTTCATAATAATTTAGTAGAAACAGTCTTCTGGATCTCACAAATAAAGATTTTAGTTGAAATTCATGATTTTCTGGTTTTTGTCTTAAAAATTAAGGAAGCAAGATAGATTAAGTAGGCGAATAAATAAGGCTAGGATGTTTAAATTTAAGTAGATGGTAGATCCGCTATAATCAAAAAGATGTGTGAAGTTTCAATTGAATAACTATTAAACTATAGCGATAGCGTGTCTCCAAAGGGCAAGTTCAGAGCTCGTCTATTGCGTGTAGTGTAATTAAATTAATTCTCTCGCCCAAAATATTTTACTTGGCCACGTCAGACTTTTATTATGATTACTCACCTTTGTGCTGATTGCACATTTAAATTCAGAGCTTCATCGGCCATCAGCAAAGGAAGCGATGATTTATTCAATAACTTAATGTGGTGCATTACTAGCCCAGCGGCTAGTCGGGAGAGCGGATTTGATCAGGCATTCCCTTAGCCGTCCACACCGCAGCTTTATATATAAGAACGCTGCGCGAGGAAGCAAGGCCCCAGTTCTCTCCAGACGCTGAATAGCACACCATCTGTGCCAGGAGTCGCGTCGCGTCGCGTCGGTATCATTGCTATAAACAGCCTCGGATGCCGTAATAAGTTACTCGGGATACGCGTAACCATGGAATCGTTTTCGAGTGAAGTTTTAATTCTGGGATGACTATAATGATCTATCTTCAGTTTGCGTATGTCGTATTTTCACGTGCCGCCGCGGGACAAACATTCCACCATTATTTAGCGTGGCGTTTGATGAACATTATTATCAAATTATGGCGAGCATTCACTTAAACATTTAATTTGGACAGTTATAATTCCATCAGCGCATTAGACTCTGAACTGCTCTGGTAGTTGGATTGTGTGGTTTCTTTCTTTTTTTTTCATCTGTGACTTTCAGAATATAGCGAACGTTTTTTCACGATCGTTTTTGATTATGAATCCCAGACAGTCTCCTAATTCCTCAGAGCTATAAGCTGTGGCTATAAGTCTATTTCTCAGATGAAGTGAGCACTAGGAATTCTAATTACAGGCTTCACATTTCCTAATCACTTTATGGTTGCCAATATTTTAGTTAGAGAGCCAGTGTTGAGAACGGCAAAAGACAGCATAAATAATAGGAACATTTATATAACAATTAATTCCACCCGCCGCCCCACATATGGTTAATCGGCCGGGAAATGCATCTTTTCTGCATCTACATTACATTACAAACTAAACATTATATAACTACATTCATTCAACCCGCCGCTCCACGCAGTGACGTCACTGATCAAAGTAGAACAGCAATATTGCCAACATCACCTCTTCGTTTTTGAACTTCTGCCTGTCCTAAGTACGTATCACTTCATATATTTCCGATCAAGCGAATTTGGATTTCAGGGTCCCTTTGTAACCGATCCTGTTACCGATATGGAAACGTACCTTCACTTACGTTTTATGGCAGCGCCACACAATGGTTGCAGAAACCTGAATTTTATGAATCACTGCTACATATTTTACGCTTAATTTCTGTTTTTCTTCTACTAAACTTCTCTTATGCCCTTGCTCCATGGTTCATTTTTAATTTTACAAAATAGTGTGGTTATGATTCCCGGATTTTAATCGTTGTTTCCTGCGGCCTGCTTTCAAATTCAGTTTAGGTTGTTTTCATTACATATATATTTAGTAGTGCCGTAACTACTCGGAGAATTTAAGGTTTTAAGTTCTATCTTTCATTTCTTTGCAGAACGTGTAAAGTCTGTACCGCGCACCTGCGATCTTGGGCCTCATTTTTTTTATGTACAATCTTTGAGTTTTAATGTTATTTTAAGTGCATTACTTTATTATATTAATGGTATACACACTTGTTAGTGTTCCACATAACTTTAGCGACTCTTATGGTAAGTAGTTCATAGAATATTACTGTTATTGCCTAGATAAATTTTGTAAAAATATTGTAAGCAATCACGAGCGGGAAGTGTGTCAGCTGCTGTAGGAAAGTTAGTTTAGGGGTTCTATGCAGCTGCTGTGACAGACGGATACATTAGGGGGAATGTAGTGGCACGATAACTGGGGAAGTAAATGAGTCTCTTCCACAGTGTTGAGGAGTATGTTCACGAGATAGAAAAATGGCTGAATAAAAAGGGAAGATTAGATTCCTTAAGGCGGAAATGGATAGTGCTAGAGCGGAACTGAAGAGGTCAATGAGGGAGAAGGGTGAAGATATGTGGGAAATAGTAGCAAGGAACATGGGCCACATAAAAAGAACAGTAAGCCGATCAGACAATTTCATAATTGGCACATACATAGATTTGCTTTGCTACCTTAGTCAACTAACGAGGAGGCTCAGGTAGATGTAAATGTAGTTAATACTCAACAGGTTTTCACCAGGGAATCAACTGTTAAAAAAAAGTGGGAGGAAAGTTCTGTTGTTAGGTAGTAGCCATGGAAGAGATATGGCCTACATTTTCAGAAAAAATTGGGTGACAGGTACCAGGCCAGAAGCTTTTTCAAGCCCAGTGCACGTCTTAGCCAAGTGATAGAGGATGTATGATCATTGTGCAATGGTTTTTAAAAGCAGGATCATGTTGTGATAGTGGGTGGAGTGGGAAACAGTATTGATAGGGATCAGGACTACAATATTGAGTGTTACCTGGTAAAAATAGCATTTGCAACGAACCTTACAAATGGTGGCTTGGTTCCTGCTTTCATTTTGCATGATCTATCCCAAATGAACAGCTAAGTCAGGAGGATCAGTATGGAGTTGCAGTAGCTACTTCGGGCGGCTACTTTGTCAGGCATAGGTTTGGTTCCTGTTGATGCTATTTTTGTGTGGGACCTCACAAGGCATGTCCTGCATCTCACTAGGAAAGGAAAGGGTAAGTTGATTGGGATGATTGTAAAATCTCTAAGGGTGGGCATTGAAATCATGGGGGGTACCTCTTTATTAAGCTAAGTTCAGTGGCCAGCGATTGAACATTGAATGAAATGAAGCTTAATTAGAAGCTCAGACAGGCAGGTACTAGAGACGTTAAAACATCAGAAGATTCTCGTAAAAGTACAGTGAAAAATAATGTTTCTGTGTCTCTAGATTCTGATAAAATCACAGTGAAAAGTGTTAGGATATTGCATCAGAATATCAGAGAATTAAAAAACAAAGTAGATCAGCTTCTTGTTTGTTCAGAAGGTTTAGAAACTAAGGGTGGAATAGATGTACTACACCTCTCAAACATAATATACTCACAGTTATGGAAAAGGTAAACGTAGGTTGATAAAAGCTTTCAGCACGTGTAAGTAAAGACACAATGGGGAGAAGAGAAGTTTCCTATCTATTAAAATTTATAACAGTGTGAAAAATTTAGAAAGTAAAAAATTTTGTGTAGAGCAACATATAGAAGCATGTGCGTGTGAGCTAAAACTACATACTGTTACTTTTATAATGGTAGCTGTGTATAGATCCCCATTGGTAAATTTTCGTCTGTTTTTGAAAAGCCTGGATTATTTATTGATCCGTCTGTCAGACAGGGGGAAGCAAAGTACTGTACATGGGGATTTCAGTGTAGATTTTTGAAAGAGTCCGATAGAAAGCTTGACCTTCAAGTATTACCTAGTTCTTTCAATTTGACGTCAGTTACTGATTTTCCTAAGCACACTGATAGATAATGTTTTTATGGAATAATATAAATGTAATGAGATAAAATCTTTTCCACTTATGAATAGTCTGTCTGGTCGTGACGCACAGCTAATTACATTATATGATATAGCTTGATACAGTAATGCAAAACAGTCCTCCAAAGTAGTGCGTTCATTTAACGATTTATCAATAGTAACTTTTAGGGAATGCTTGCAACAGTTAGACAGGAACCTGATGCTGATTTAAAATTTAACCTATTTCATGATACCTTTGTGAGTACATTTGAAAACAGTTTTCCTAAGAAAATAGTGAGACATAATTGTAAGAAACCATCTAAAAAGCCATGGCTTACTAAAGGGATAAAAATATATTGTAAACAGAAAAGGAAGATGTATCTTTTTGCTAGAAGGAGTGTTGATCCAAAAACCATCAAATATTACAAAAACTGTTGAACTGTATTCAGTAAAGTTATTAAAAAGTCCAGAAGTATGTGCATTATGTCTGAGATTAGCGCCTCTGATAGTAAAATTAAAACAATTTGGAAAATTGTTAAAAGGGAAACAGGAAAACTGAGAGCACAGGAAGACCGTATTGCTATCAAACGCAATGAAAAGTTTGCTTACGAGAAGTCAGAAGTCTACTGAAATTAGGAAAAAAATTAATTCTCTCAAAAGTAAAAGCTCAAATGGAACTGATGGCATTTCCAACAGAGTACTTACAGCTTGTTCCCAATAGATAAGTAGGATTTGCAGCCACATACGTAGTGGCTCAATAAAACACGGCATTTTTCCAGATATACTGAAATAAGCTAGTGTTAAACAATTTTATGAACAAGGGAATATGTGTGATGCTAACGACTACCACCCAAGCTCTTTTCTGACAGCTTTATCCAAATTTTTTGAAATATTCAAGACTAGCATCACATATTTGTAAAAATGAAATTCTAACAAAGTGTCAGTTTGGTTTTCAGGAAGGCTTTTCAACAGAAAATGCTATTATGCTTTCACTGGTCAAATATTAAATGCTCTGAATAACCAAACATCAAATCTTAAATACTCTAAATAACCAAACATCAAAAAATAAATGCTCTGAATAACCAAACAGCACCCACTGGAATATTTTGTGATCTCTAAAAGGCATTTGACTCTGTGAATCATGAAATTATTCTAGGTAAGCTTAAGCACTGTGGTATGAGTGGGACTGCGCACAAATTTTTTAAATTCATATTTAATTGTAAAAACGCAGAAGGTTGAAATTAACAATACAGACAGTCTGCAAAAATTACGCAAAATCCTATAACTGGGGAGGTATCAAGAATGGTGTCCAACAGGGTTCAGCGTTGGGTCCTTTATTGTTCTTAATATATATTAATGACTTCCCACTCCATAGTCATGAAGATGCAAAGTTAATTCTTTTTGCTGATCGTAAAAGTATAGAAATCGCGCCCAGCAAAGAAGAACTAGCTGAGGAAATTGTGAATGATGTCTTTCAGAAAGTTATTAAATGGTTCTCTGCAAGTAGACGATCACTAAATTTTGAGATATCGCAGTATATGCAATTCTGTACAGTAAATGGCATAACACCATTGCCAAATATAGACACTGAACAGAAGTCTGTTGCTAAGGCACAATGTTCTAAATTGCTGTGCGTGTGCATTGACGAGAAACTGAATTGAAAGAAATACATTGATGCCCTGCTGAAATGGTTAGTTTCACCTACTTATGATATTAGGGTTATTGCAAATTTTGGTGATAAACATATGAGTAAATTAGTCTACGATGCCTATTTTCACAGCTTTAATATGATATAATGTTTTGGGGTAATTAATTATTAAGAGAAAAAGTATTCATTGCTCAGAAGTGTGTAATCAGAATAATAGCTGGGGCCCACCCAAGATCAACCTGCAAACATTTATTTCAGGAACTCGAGATATTCATAGTAACTTCGAAATACGAATATTCACGTATGAAATTTATTATTAGTAACCCATCCCAGTTCAAAAATAATTGCGAAGTGCGTAGCTACAACAATAGAAGAAAGGATGATCTTCACAATTCTGGGTTAAATCTGCCTCTGGCACAGAAACGAGTAACTTATGATGCTCATGTTAAAGTGACACGTTCCACTTCATTACGAAACGTCGAATTCATTTTCTATTGAAGAAGTATTAATGTCGTATAATTTTAGTATTATCGTAACGGTGGTTCCTCCTTTACGGAGTGCCTTGCACCAGAGCAGGGAGGTCATCGTGATCGACAATCACACCAGAGTTGTGACCTTTTCTGATATTCTTCTACACGACGGCCTTTTAGCCACGGAACATATCAGAGTGAGTTTAATGCGATCAATCTCAATCCATCTTGGCACAAAGTACTCCAGGTAGTACTGTTTCTGTTGTGCTATGAAACCCCAGATAGACATAGTGCTAAACTGCTGCGCTACTTGAACTCCTTCTCAATTATAAATAATAGCAGTTAGACAAAGACATGGAAATACCTCGAGAAATGCATGCTTGAGCATAAATGTAGATTGACCATGAACGTCACCTGTGCTATATCCTCAATATGTTGCAAGTGTCTGTCGTGATCAGAACAGAGATCTGTGTAGTTTTTAGTGCATTAATTGGAGCTAAGTGAATTAGATGCCAATGGCCTTGCTGCAGTGGTAACACCGGTTCCCATCAGATCACCGAAGTTAAGCGCTGTTGGCCTGGGTCAGCACTTGGATGCGTTCTGCTGAGCGCTATTGGCAAGCGAGGGGTACTAAGCCGTTGTAAGGCAAACTGAGGAGCTACTTGACTGAGCAGTAGCTGCTGCGGTCTCGTAAACCGACATACGACCGGGAGAGCGGTGTGCTGACCACATACCCTTCCAAATCTCCATCCAGTGACGCCTGTGGGCTGAGGATGATACGGCGGCCGGTCGGTACCCTTGGACCTTCCAAGACCTGCTCGGACAGAGTTAAATTAGAACCTGGGCAAATTGTTGGTGCTCGGATGGTGGGTGCTACGGTAATGAAGGTAGGTGAAGTGTTCGGTATTTAAGGAGGCACCGTATCGAAAGTTCATACCACATCTAGGAAAAAGCGAAAAAACATCATCCACTAAATCACAATACGCCGAAAGTGAGTTCAAAAATGGCTCTGAGCACTATGGGACTTAACTTCTGAGGTCATCAGTCCCCTAGAACTTAGAACTACTTAAACCTAACTAACCTAAGGACATCACACACAGCCATGCCCGAGGCAGGATTCGAACCTGCGACCGTAGCGGTCGCTCGGTTCCAGACTGTAGCGCCTAGAACCGACAGTGAGTGTTGAGTGATAGTGGCAGACGGTCACTGAAGAGAATTGTGATGAAAAAGAAAACAACAGTTAAAAAAGTCACAACTGAATGTCACACTCGCGAACCCTATCAGCACAAAATCAACAAAAACTGAGCTCTAGAAGAAAGGAATTGAAGGGTGAGCTGGAATTCCAAAGCACTTGTCAACAATGCAAATGGCTGTAGCAAACGTTGTGCCGAAGTCATAAAACGTGGACTGTGGGGCAATGGAAGATTGTACTTAGGTGGGATGAGCCTTGTTTCACACTGTTTCCAACTTCTGCCTGATATTACGTCCAAAGAGTGAAACATGATGGTGTTTCGGTAATGAGCTGGGCAGCAATATCGTGCTATTCCATGGGCTCCATTGTTACTTGGGAAGTCACATTATTGTCAAGGATAGTGTGACTATTTTCACTGATCCATCCCATGGCATAATGTTTGTTCCTCAATGGTGATGCTGTGTAACAACACGGCAGGGTTCCTCCTCGCACAGCTCGCTTCGTCCACGACTTGTTTTGTGAGCACAAGAATGAATTTTTGCATCTGCCCTGAGCACCAAAATCACCAAGTGTCAATAATACTGAAACTTTGTCGTCTACGTTTGAGAGGAGGTTGTGTGATCGTTATCCACCACCATGATCTTTATCGTAACTTGCCATTATTTTGCAGCGATAAGGGTATAAGATTCTCTTGAAAATCGTCGAGGACAAGCATTTATCCTTTACAAGTGGGCTGGGAGCTGTTTTGATCGCCAGCGGTTTTCTTACAACCTATTAGGCATGGTAATACGTTGTGTTTTTGATGTTTCCATGTTTTTGTCCGCTCCCTGTACAAGTACTGAGTTCAGTGTATGTAACTACTTGACTCTCACCAGTTCTTTCAGTCGACATGAGTTGCTAGATACGAATATAGCATGGCAGCAGTTTAACTAAATACATGACAGAGGCGCGTCGAAACCAAGAACTGCCGCTCGCTTACTTCATCTAGACATGTACTGCTACACAGCGTTGGCGGAGACGCATATTGTTGAGACACACTATACGGTTATTTCGCGGCAAGTAGACCGGACGCTGGAGTGTCTTCCGTACTTACAGACTCACCTTGTTTCTTTGGTTAGCGACATATTCTTTCTTCTTCACTCTTTAACTGCCTTTACTTATAAACTATCCCTGCTAATGACAAAAGCGATATAACATTTGCAGTCACGTTTCTAATTGAAACATAGTTTAAAATGCATTTTAAGGCTATTACTATTTTCTTAACTGCTCTAGGACCATCTGTTAGCTAAACATAATTCTCCTAAAGAGGGATACTCCCTGACACTTTCTACGTACTACCATTTTCTCGGCAAAAGTATTACTTCTAAAAGCGTACTGGAAGCGCAGTTATACCTCATTGTATTACAAAACAAATATTCTCCTGCATTTCGCCACTACTTACGATGCATAAATGAATAAACAGCGCCAGCTGCTGTGGCCGAGCTCCGGCACTGTGGCTCACCGTGTTCTGTCAGAGGGTTAGCTGCTCTCTGTAATAAAAAAACTGAGTGAATGGATCAGTAATGAACTTCAACGGGCGTCAGGGAACGTCCGCCACGAACAATTGCAACGAACTATAACGGACAAAATGAGATAAAAAAAAGCGGTTCCAGGTTTTTCAGTCCGGAACCGCGCTGCTGCTACGGTCACAGGTTCGAATCCTGCCGTGGGCATGGATGTGTGTGATGTCGTTAGGTTAGATGGGTTTAAGTAGTTCTAAGTCTAGGGGACTGATGACCTCAGACGTTAAGTCCCATAGTGCTCAGAGCCATTTGAGCCATTTTTGAATAAACAGCTGTAAACTCAAATGCTACGACGATACTACTTCCTCTTGCGTGATATATCTGAAGCTAATAGTACTTAAATTTATGAATACGGACTGAAGGTTCTAATTTTTGTTGACATTCAGTAGTTGACTTTCAAAATTAAAGTGAAACGAGGGACGATTTTTAATGACACAAATAACAGCTTAAAGAGGTGCACTTTAAGAACATTCTATTGCTTAGACAACCTCATAAAACGTACACATGTACATAATGCGCGCTCTTTCTTTGATAGTAATGTTAATAACTGCCAGTTTCCTGTATATTTGAAAACGTACGTTTACTTTCGATTTTTATTTTAGTTACATATAAAACGTTTAGTGCACCACTATTTCTGTGTTCAGCCGTGAGCTTTTCTGTTGGGTGGACATTATTAAAGCTTCTCAACTATCATTTCAACTTGATTGACATATCCATTCAGTAACATAATCGTGCCGTCCATGAACTGTAGTGAAACAAGATTTAGTCAACGGAGAACATAGAAATATTTTTCATTGAATTAAAAATAATTATAGGATTAGGTCAATTACAATAACTCAAAGAACTTACTACCCCTCCTACATATATTTTGAATGCTTGAACAAAATTATTTTAATTGTTCACATTTTCAGCTTGTTTCCTTGCTTTGGTACCAGTGGGAGGAAACATCTAACACTGAAATTTAAGGAGAAGTCGTGAAGTCGGGAGTTGCGATACTTGGTCGTTTTTGCAAGGTGTTAGAACTGGAAAAATAAGGAAATTCTATACCGTCGACAATTTTCTGTTGACATATCTGTAGGAAAGGTTACTTTGTTTTCGTGACATCTGAAGCGATGCCTATATCTTCCGGCACACAGGTAAATACGCTATTTCCACTCCAGCTCACATCTTATTCCACTAATATACCAACATCCCAGGCAGAAGTATTTATCTGTTATTTAGAAAATAGTTCGGGAGATATTTCCGCAACTGAGGACTGTCGCTGGGGAGGTAATCAAATTATGTTGATATGAGCTTGCAACTATGTGTGTGTGTGTGTGTGTGTGTGTGTGTGTGTGTGTGTGTAAGAGAGAGAGAGAGAGAGAGAGAGAGAGAGAGAGAGAGAGAGAGAGAGAGAGAGAGATAGATAACATTGGCCTTAGTACTTATCCTTAAGGAACATGTAATGTTAAATGTCTCCAGTGTTTCGTGTTACACAGTGCTGTCTTTATTCATGATAAATCTAGTAACTGATCCACACGAACATATGAAATACTGGAAATCGTATTTGGCATCTCAACCTAATAAATCCCCACTCCGTAGATTCTGTATGTGTGTTTCGTAGCACTATGCTTCACGTCAAAGTGGCGACTGGATTGCATTGGGGGCTGCGGACTCCCTTAAGCGCGTGGCTTGGAAGAGACTCCTTCTGTCTGTGTGTAGCTCTCCTTCAGCGTAAATTGCTGCGTTCAGCGGCGGAGGGGCTGCGACAGTGCGAGGTTTCATGGCGCAATTACCCGCTTCCCACCACATCGTGATTCTGGAGCGCACCTCAGGCAGTCAGCCTCTGCTTGAAAGCAGGCTCACTGCTCCGCCATCGCAGAGTCCCAACATTCTGACGTTTCCTCAACACTCTCCTTCCTTCTCACCCTCTCCCCAACCCTGCCCCACCCTCAGTGTTCCCAGCCACTCTCTCCACATTGGTCGAATTCCGAACAAGAGATCTGTTGAGACCTGGGACTGCAACATACACTTCCTAGCCTGTTCGAACGACATTTTTGTTACGAAGTCTGTGGGTAGGTGCAGATCGCATCTCGTGGGTTGATACAACTGTAGCTTTCTCTTAGTTTTTGCTAGGTGCGGGTAAAATACACCCCCGCATTTGCGTCAGTGATGAAGTTATGAAACAACGTTCGTCAGGTAGATATCATAATGCATCTAGACCTGATACTTTTGTAAAGAAGATTTTGGCGCGTCTATTATCGCTGGACGACAACAGCAAGATTTGGTACAATGGCTTGTACTTCCCTTTGCTTGTCGATTTGAATGTCAGTATTCGAGAGCCCTCTGAAGATTAAGGAAAAGTGATTTGCCGGTAGCGACGGTACCTGAAGGATTCGTCACGAAGTGCTAAAGACTTTGCTGGGAAAGGATTCGCGGTATCCAGTCACTACTCAGGATATCAAATTTACTTTGCATTTTTTCACTGGTTTCAAGTGTTTTCACATGTATGTACGAATGGCCAAATTTTAGTTTATTACATAAAATAAGTAGGATTCCTGATGCTTATTATCAACATTCACATATTCCTCCTTGTTTTCATAATCATGGCTACCGAAAAGACGACATAGAGAATTGTTAACACAGTTTATAAATTCTTTGTTGGCTTGCATTTGTATATTTATTTTGAATATCCATACATAACAAAATATGTAGAGTAGTCACTTTCATTTACAACGAGCTGAAAAGAAACTATATTAAAAATTAAACAGCGGTGTATTTAATATGTTTCTGTTGGGCGGCAATGGATCTTATTCAAAACCAGTGTAAAGGAACATCTTTCGAAAAAGCTTCCTTTCAAGCCTATGTAATGCAGCTCTCTTGACACACGATATTTAAAATTAGTGGACGCTGTCTAAAAGGTTAATTACATCTTTCTAGACATTAGGCGGAGAGTTTTAGGAATAAGGTATAGAACCAAAACTCATGTGGAAGATACACAGTAGAAATTCATAACAGAGTTGCAAAAGTAATGGTACTTAAAAAAAATTCCCCACATAATGGGAAGATTATGTCAAAGATCTGTGATGATCCCTGGCCCAACGAAAAAGAACTTCGAAATCTGGTAAAAGCCTCATTTCATACAAGGAAAAAGGTGATTCTCTGAATCTTCACCAAACACATGGCGCAGAAAACGGAAGAAAGTCCTCCTCAGAAAAAATTGGAATTCAATGAATTCAGATGGACAAGAGATCAGATAGGACAGTCACAGGGATTAGGATAGACACTTATGGAGAAGTAGAAGACCTTATGTATGTCTTTTATAAATCTGGACAAGGTTTTTGATAAATCTGAATCGGAATTCACTCATAAATAATAACGTAAATGCGAACGGAACGGAAGAGCGAAAGTCTCATTAATTTACAGTACGGAAATCGAAATGTGTTGCTCGGAGTGGGAGGGCAAAACTTCTTCTTAATCGAAATAGGATAAGGTGTAAAACACCGTTTTGCCAATTGCGCAAACGTTTCAGTGGATAGTACGTGTAATCAATAAATGCACATTGAAAGGCAGTGAAATGAGAAATGGACTTTAGAGATTATGATGGTCGATATTTGTAAATAATATGCTCCTCTCAGCAAAAAATGAAGAAGTACTTCAGAAAACAGTGAAACAGTGTGGTGCTCTGAGAATGCTTACAGAATGAAATATAAAGAAATGTTACGCAGAGACGAGGAGAAATGATATTCGCAACGACGTATAAAAGAGGAAAAGCTGTAACGTATAAAAAATATACATTGCAAGTACAACAGAAAATCGACAAGTGGAGAACAAATAAGAAATTAATTGCATCAAAAATGCTTGTGTTTACAATACGCGCGAGAGCGTTTGGCGTCAACATTCAACCTAGCCTAAGAAAATGGCTGAGAAAATTTTAAAAAGGTGGTTGCACCACATCTCTTGAATGTTTGAAAAGCGCCATGTTCTACCGCAAAGATCTGCTTATAAAAAATTTCTTTTGAACAATCAGTTTCGCTCCGCGGTCCACCATCATGTTCATAAGACATTTATAACTTCAGACTGCACTGTCTAGCGCGTTTTTATAAATGACAGTCAAGCATTCATCGATTTTATTATCTGTCGCCATTCATTTTATATCGCCCAATGTGATATTTTAAATGGTTTATGTAAGTGATGATAGTCCGTGGATTAAACTCGTTGTCCAATAGAGAAATTTTATCAGCGGCACTTGGTGATAAAATACCACGATTTTCAGAGTCATAAAATGTTCCATGACAAGTATTTTGTTATACACTGCGGTGATAAAAGTCGTGGGAGACCTCGGAAAATCGCGTCGGACGTCCTTTTGACCAGCGCAGTGCAGCAACTCGACGTGGCGTGGGCTCAAAAAGTCGTTGGGAGCCCACTGCAGAAATACTGTGCCAGGACGCCTCTCTAGCCGTCCATAATTGCGAAAGTGTTGTCGGTGCATGATTTTGTGCACGAACTGAGCTCTCGATTATGTCGCATTACCATTCAATAGGATTCATGTCGGGCAGTCTGGGTGGTCAGATCATTCACTCGAATTGTCCAGAATGTTCTTCAAACCAATCGCGAACAAGTGAGGCTCAGAAAAATGCGCATTGTCATCCATAAAAATTCCATTTTTTTTTTTTTTTGGGAACATGAAGTCTATGAATGGTCGAATACGGTCTACAAGCAGCCGAACTTAACCATTTGCGGTCAATGATCGGTTCAGTTGGACCAGACCACCCAGTCTATTCCATGCAAACACAGCTCACACTATTATCAAGCCACCGCTGTGCTATGTTGACAACTTGGGGCCATGGATTCTTTCTATGTGCGCCACACTCAAACCCTACCATCAGGTCTTAACAACTGATTTCGGGACTCATCTGACCAAGCCACGATTTTCAGTCGTCTAGGGTGCAGGTGCTATGGTCACGAGCACGCTACAGGTGCAGATTTCACTGCGCAGTCCTGATGGATGCGTCCGTCTTACGTCCCAAATTGACTTCTGCCGATATTTCGCGCAGTGTTGCTTGTCTCTTAGCGATAACAACGCCTCGCAGACGCCGTTGCCCTCGGTCGTTAAGTGGAAGCCATTGGACATTTCGTTGTCCGTGGTGAGATGTAGTGCCTTAAATTTGGTATACTCGCCACCCTCAGGAAACTGTGGCCCTCTGAATATTGAAATCTCTACTGACTTCCGAATCGGAATGACCCATGCGTCTAACTCCAAATACCATTTCACGTTCAAAGTCTGTTAATTCAGTTCATGCGACAATAATCACGTCGAACACCTTTCCACATAAATCATCTGAGTACAAATGATAACTTCGCCAATACACTGCCCTTTTACAACTTGTGTACGCTAGACTACCTACATCTGTATATGTGCATATCGCTATACCATTACTTCTGGCATCTTAGTGTATGCTGTAGAAACGTGAATGCTCAAGAAGAGGATAAATGTGTCTGAAAAGTGGGAAAGATGAACTATGTCGATATGGTACGCAAAGGAGTGCTATAAAGAATAGAAATTTGCGTAGGACATATCCTTAGGGAAATTGGTACCATCAATACAGTTACTGATGGATCCCATGAGGGGAAATAAGAGACGCAGACAAGCGACAGTTTCAGTTAATGTATGAGTAAATACAGCAGTTCGTAAAGGGAAGGAATGGATTACCGGAAACGGAGATGGGAACGATCTTCTCTCAGGACAATAACTGATGATTAGATCTCACAAAGTCGTTAAAAAAAGCTCTGTGGTGAGTGATGAATGGCACACACTCATTCAAAGTAACACTTCTAACATTATAAAATTTACAAAAATCTTTTACATGCAACTACTTATTTACGCAGTTATGGAGTACCTATGCCCTAAGGATACTTGAGAGGCTATTAATTTACCAATAACTGTAAAAAACCTAGCTGACACAATACACAGCACTTTCACGATGTTGTTCACGTCACTGTGAATGCAATATATTCCAAAGCGCCTTTTGAAAATTCATCGTGGAACACTGTAGATC
Source organism: Schistocerca americana (assembly GCF_021461395.2). Classification (NCBI taxonomy): domain Eukaryota; kingdom Metazoa; phylum Arthropoda; class Insecta; order Orthoptera; family Acrididae; genus Schistocerca; species Schistocerca americana. The sequence goes on along the minus strand of NC_060130.1, from coordinate 649,761,734 downwards.
GAGTTTATAGAACCGTTATTTCAGATATACTGCCTCCAAAGCATATTTAGTGAGTGAGGTTGCATAGTAGGTAATACAATGGATTCACGTCTGAGAATAGTGAGATTGAATTCCCAGTTCGGATGTTCTTTCCAGGTATCTGTGATTTCCGTAACCCGCTTCACGCAAAGCATGATAGTCTCATAATGAGGCTACGGCTGCTTTCCTGTTTGTATTTGCCCAAGTGAACTTGCATCCAGTTTCTAATGACTTCAGTGTCGACAGCACGTTAAATTTAAATTTTCTCAGAGCTGAACATTATATCCTGTAGAACTTTTACAGAACTCGCGAAAAGCAAAGTAAGGTACAGAAGATGAGGAAAGCTATGGTTCCCTTTCCCCATTTCCAGGTGGGACTATGTAGAACACAAATACACTAGCTGAGCACTTGGCATTGCCCGTGTATGTATATAATCTCATCTTCTGTTAGTCCATCTCCCCCTTCCCCCTATTTCTGTTGATCTCCTTCTTCACCCCATTTCTGTCAGTCTCCTCCATGCTCTCTCTCTGTCCACCTCCTCTAAACCCCACTCTCTCTCCAGCCACTCTCTCTGTTCATCTCCTTCTCCACCTCCTCTCTGTCAATCTGCTCCTCCTCCTGTGCTCATCTCCTCCCTGCCGTCTGATGGGCTCCTCCTCTACCTTCTCTCCATCTTTTCCTCCCAAAGTCTTTGTACAACTCCTCCTGTTTCCATTTTTGCCCATCTGCATCTATCCCTTCTCTCTGTCCATATTCTTCTCTCCCCTGTCAGTGCCCACCTAATCCTTCACCTTCGCTGTAAGTCCATCACCTCACCCTCTTCTCCCTTGTCTCTCTACGTTATCACGCTCACCCCAACAGGAAGCTTTTGGTTCTTACCCTCACAGTATTTCTTTCCTGGTTGTATTTAATATGTGTACCAAGTTTCGTTGAAATCTTTGGAGGGGTTAAGAATGAGCTTTTTACCTGTGGCTTTGCCGCGATAGTTAGATGTCAAATGTATTTCACAGATATTTAACATATTTCACATATATTCATACACATGTTTCACCTGTATCTCTAGCGAGCTACGCCCTGTAGTTTCAGTTTCAGACAGCTCAGTATTCACGGCATCGTATCTCCTGGACTATGTACTCTATAAAGATATAATTTTGCAGGTACATCCAGTGGTACATGTGAGACTTCATATTTGGAACACAACCTATGACCAGATTAGAGACAGAAGTTATGACACTTCCTGCAGGACCTGACCATCGTTTTGCAGGACATTGCTCAAGCACGTTCAGTGCAGGCTGTTACTGATTTGTTCGACTGATGGGGCTGTTAAGTGCTATACCACATACTGCACTCCCCTGACTTAAGCCCTTGTAAGGTCAACTAGATTTCTAAACTGAATGAAACATTTCACAGCATTCGCTTCAGAACAGATGCAGGGCCATAGACCATGCCGCTCGAACTGTCAACACAACTGGTACTGCTAAGAGTATCCTACGACTTTAACGTAGCTGACAACGGGTTATACACAATGTTGGTGACTACTCTGAAGGTCAGTAAAACTTTGAAACACATATCTTTTTTGGACGAGCTATAAATAAATAGTTGCCATGATTGAAGTTCCAAATCGCGTACTTTTCACCATCGTTTGACGTCTCCGAGATGGACGTCAGAACCGCGGCTCCCAGCGTTGATATCACGCAGTTTTCTTATGAGTTGCCTAGGAGAATATTTCAGACACGCCGACGCTCAGAAACTACATGAAAAGCCCACACAGGGTGGTAAAAGGGCGTCTATGAAACAACCCCTTTGTTTGGATCGTTAATTCTCTCACACTTCGCGGTCGTAAACGACAGTTTTCAGTGTGATGAGCAATAGGAAGTTGTCCTTGACAGTCTTTGATACTGCTGACATCTCTCTGACGCTTTAATCCTTCGTTAGCAAACATCGTGTGCTTGCACCCCACTGAATGTAATAAAATCTGTATGACTAAAACTACTCTTCTGGTCTTCCCAGCTACTTAGAAAACAGTGATTGAATGATAACTGGTTTGTTTGCATGTGGGAACGCCAACCGTGGTTCAGACGACGACAGCATAAGCCAGGCTGTTCCAGCTCGCCCTGCTCCGTGGAGCGTTGTAGCTCGCTGTAAGCCGTCAAATGGGTCCGCAGGGCAAGGAGGGACCTTGTGATCTGCCTCCGGCACCTTCCTACCCTGTTGGAACAGTCTGTCTACAACACCTGCACTGTCTTCATTCAGTCGGTCAGCGTGCTGCTTGGATGTGCCGAAATGTTTCACAGCGACTGTGTGTTTGTGGAAAGTCAAGCATGCCGAAATGGCCAGCTCCAAATTATCTCTGATTCGTCAGTGGTTACAAGAATTTCCTGATTTCTCTACATACAGAAGAGTTATTCACTGCAATGTATGCAACAAAGACGTAAGTTATATGTTAGCCTTTTATCTGCTACGCCCACTCAGAGAACAGTGATGCCACTGTATATCCCGAGTTAACTTGGACTGGACACATACAAACGCAAAGATATTGTTCCTAAACCCTCAATTTAGGTTAATTTGCTAAGTAGACGTCGTACGTAAATACTTCCACAAAGTATTTCTCATTTCTTTTTTTTTTAGGTACGTATCAACAGAGGTCGCATTTAAGTCAGCCTGTTGCAGGGCTTAAACACCAGGAAAATTAAAAAATAAATCGAACTAGAAACAAACATTTGTAACTAAACCAAATGCCACAAACAAAAACGAGTTTATCTTGACCTGTGTCGAGCCACTGTTGCAGCAAACTTACCATTCAATGCAGCTGGAAATATCCAATTCAAAAGTTTTGTACAGATCCTAGATCCTGACACTCGCTCTGAATCTCATCTGATCTGCAAACAAGGAGCTAAAAAAGACTAACTTGGAAATAATTCCTCACTTTGTTAATAAAGACCTCAAATTAGTTTTCCCCAACAGTCTAGATGAAAATAAAGTACTTGTGATCCACACTGATGCAGCCACACTGACAGGTGCTGTTAAATTGTTGAAAGTATTTTACCCAGCCTTGGGCCATATCACATGTCCTACCCATGCCATGAATCGCGTAGCTGCGACGATACGCCTCGAATTTCCACATGCAAATAAGCTAGTTTCAACCATCAGAAAGGTTTTCATTAAGTATCTAGAAGATCCAGTTATTTCGAGAGGCACTTCCCAATGTATCACTTCCACCAGAACCCACACTTACTCGCTGGGGAACGAGGCTAAAGGCCTTGGAACTTTACAGCGAACATTTGGAAGACATTAAAAACATTGTTCTTAAATTGCGGGAGGAGGCAGTGAGTATAACTTCAGCTTAAGATCTTCTAAAGGACCCAACAATTTCCAACGACACTGCATACATAAAATCTCATTATGCATTTTTGGTCCCTATTATTAAAGCTCTAGAGTGTTCAGGGAAGCCAGTCTACATGCAACTGCCATTGATAGAAGAGATGACAAAAAAAGTCAGCTTGGTTCCAGGTTCTCTTGGTACGAAAGTTAGTGAGAAACTAACGGCAGTGCTACAAAGAAAGCCCAGGACTGACCACGCTCTGCACAGTGGCTGATATCTTATCAGGTAAATCAACAGAACATGAGTGTGGGGTCCCATTGCGCCTAATACCGTCATTTACATGTGCTCCGGTGGCATCTGTCGACGTGGAACGCTCCTTCTCGGCACATAAGATGCTATTAACAGACAAGCGATGCAGTTTATCAATGGAAAATCCGAAGAAAGTGTTAGTTATTTACTGTGACTGTAATTATGGACATGGACGATAATGTGGATTTTTGTCAATCTATTTATCTTTGTAGACAATAAAATGTTAGATTTTGCTCACCTATTTTCTGATTTTTATAACCTACTTTTGTAAGTGATAGAACTTATTTTAGGTACCTCATTTAAGATTTTTAGAACCTAAAAGCCCGAGGTCTAGTGATAACAAATGTAAAATCTTAGTACATCCTTCGTGTATTGGTTATAGGTAATGGTTATGTAAAGTTCCACAGGCTACAACATATTAAGACATTTTCAATGAAATGTAGAATGCAGTTAGTAAGTTGAAGAGATGGTGTACCATCAATCACATGAAAATCTTTAACCACATTATCTAATGTTAAAATACAAGGTACAAGACCTATCTTTATACCGATGAAATACTGGAATTATGGACGAAATCAGGGGACAGCAAAGACTACATACCAAAATGCTACCTTCTCACTTAAAAATACCTTAAATTGCTACATAGAGCAATAGTCCTTCGACACACGGGATGCTACAATACTTAGGAATATCCAGTAAGAGAGAAAGACAGTGAAATACTAGACCCAGGTCAGAATTACTCAGTAGTTTCAACTGGAAAAATTTTAGCATAAAGTAGCCAGAGCATCTGATGAGCCGTCACTACCTCAACTTGCATACATCACTGGAAATGGTAAATGCAGCCAGATGACAGTGAAAATCTCAGAAAGGCAAAACAAAATATATACCTGTTCATTTACAAACCATTTTAAATGATTTCATGGGATTATACTCTTTATGCACATCGCTCAGTTTTACATGTAAATTAATTACACGTAATTTAGGCAAATGGAAATTAACAACGTTAAAATGTGACCAATTTGTTGTCTGAATGGTTAAGAACTTCCCAGTCATCACACAGACTTAATATTTTTTCCGGTAGTATCACTCAACCACAACTTTTTACAAAAATGTTACAATAATTATTAACACACTATTCTCTGTAACTAAAATTACAACCAGAAATTCAGAAGGACAAGACTAGAAACAGCACTTTCTGTGTTGTCAATTGGAAATGACTCCCGTTGTAGAATGTCGAGATTTAATTTCGATTGCGTCCACCATTCTCGTGCCAAGCGCTTTGCTTTGCATTGATTTTCATCAAGCGTTCGACCGCGTCAATCATGGAATCCTTATGCGAGTATTGACGACTGTTGGTTTTAACCATGCTGCACGACGGCTGTTTAGCTCTCTCATCACTGGTATTGACGTAAATGGCCGTCTTACTACCCCCATCGCGGTGTGTCAAGGCGTGCTTCAAGGGAGTCCATTATCAATGTCGCTCTACGTGCTGTTTCTGGAACCATTATTGCGAACTATAGCTCCTCGTTTGAGTGGCTGGTCACTGCTGGGAAAAAGGTTTACCGTTAGTGCATATGTTGATGACGTTATGGTTCTTCTCCGTACCCATGATGATATACCACTGCTGAAGGAACTTTTGGATGCCTTTTGTCGTCTTACAGGAGCGCAGGTTAATGACCAGAAATGTCGCTTACTCAATTTGCGGGCATATGACGCTGTTGAAATTCCGTGGGCTTCGAAGGTCACCCGATATCGATCGTTGGGTGTTACAATTGACAGCTGTCCGCTAAAGTTGGGTACGATAAACTGGAAGTCTGTCACGGATAAGATTCAGAGTGCAATGATTGAACACGAGCGTCGCTCCCTCTCACTTCTTCATAATGTTTGGGCCGTGGAAACGTATGTATTAAATAAGGCTTATTTTATTGCACAAATCCTTCCACTCCCTGCGATGATGTCCCGCAAGTTGCAAAGTTTAACTGGCAGGTTTATCTGACCCCACCCTGTATTTCGCGTTAGTTATGGAGTCATGGCGCGGCCCCGTTTGCAGGGAGGTTTGGGCCTCCCTAACATTCGAGTTAAAGCTTCTGCCTAATTCATCCGTCGCACTGTGTTAACGTGTCAACGCGCCCCCCAGTCACTTACAGCTCGCAAATTATGACTGTATCCGACCGGCGAGTTTAACACCTCCAGTAGATATTGGTAGGATTAGTTCTAAATTACGGCAATTCAAGGAATTTTTTCTGGAGGTTAGTTATTTAGGAGTAAATATCCTTTCCCAAGCGAATCTCTCCCTAAAAATGCTGTTAAGCCACTGGCCAGTTCCTTATAGTCTTCAGTCTGTGGAAGCCCTGTCGCCAGAAACGTACTGGAAGATTGTTTGGTCTACCATCAGCCTCCAGATTTTCCCCATGGAAGTGGCGTCCTCGTGGTACCAAGTTGTTCATGATATTGTACCTACCATCGTGCGACTTTGTCGTATTGGCCTCAGTGTAACGGACCGCTGCAATCGTTGCCATGAAACAGATACATTACCTCATCGGTTGATTTCCTGCGGTCATGACCATTGGAGATGACTTCGCGGACAACTGGCTTTTCTCCTCAGGACGTCGGAGGTGGCTATCTCGGGGGAGATTCTCGTGCATCCCGATTCAACCTTCTTTCCTCGATCGAAGAACAATACCATCATGTGGCTTGTTGGTCATTGTGACCACTACGTGATGGTGAGTGGATATGACGCAGATCCGTGTACCTTTTCCCAATATATGGCCACCGCACATTGGACGTAGCTCAGTATGCCCCATTATCGTGAATTTTTTTCTAGTATGTTGTATCTTGTGTTTCATCGACAAGGCGTTGGATGAGATGCCATGCCCCACTTTTATTTATTTATTTATTTAGTTAGTTATTTTGTGGACACTTCTACGGATTTAGATGTTCCACCATGTAGAAGTGAAGGAAGAAAGCATGTATGGGCACGTTAAAATTGACGCCCCCTTCCTTCCTATACGTTTTTCTGATTTCACCCCTTTGTTTTTGTCGAAGTGACTTCTTCTGTTTTATTTTAATTGATTGCCTTCAAGAAGTACTTTGGAAAAAAAGAAAGAATATTTTCTTTTTTTGAAGGAATACACTGCAATTTGAGTGTATAATTTCGATGTGCTTCCTGTGTTGGGGAGAAAAATTGGTAATCATCGCGAATTATTTACTTGTAGTCGCGCGTTCGCGTACAACTGTACTTTTTTTTTACCACATTCTGAAAAAAAAAGGCGCTGCAGTCATGGACTGTGCGGCTGGTACCGGCGGAGGTTCGAGTCCTCCCTCGGGCATGGGTGTGTGTGTTTGTCCTTAGGATAATTTAGGTTCATTAGTGTGTAAGCTTAGGGACTGATGACCTTAGCAGTTAAGTCCCATAAGATTTCACACACGTTTGAACGTTTTTTTTTTTTTTTTTTTTGGACAAAGCTCTGGAAAAGCTATGTGTCTTGTCTACTGGTATTAGAGTTTAGTGTTTAAGATTATCGGGGGACTGTCATATGACATAAAATATGTTTGCAAAGCAAAGTTTCATAAATGGAGAAACACACAAAGGCCATAGTCTAGAAAAGATAATTAAAATGTGTGTCCACAGTGATATGGTTCAATTGGCTCTGAGCACTATGGGACTCAACTGCTGTGGTAATAAGTCCCCTAGAACTTAAAACTACTTAAACCTAACTAACCTAAGGACAGCACACAACAGCCAGCCATCACGAGGCAGAGAAAATCCCTGACCCCGCCGGGAATCGAACCCGGGAACCCGGGCGTGGGAAGCGAGAACGCTACCGCACGACCACGAGATGCGGGTTTGTCCATAGTGATAAAACAGCTTACAACATCCTCGTCCTGTTCATAAACCTTCACATAAAGGAAGGGAAAGAATGCAGTGAGTTTATAATCAATTCATGAAATACGAAAATTTTCACAGCTAGAATGTTGTTTTGGACGACAGAGGCGCACGCACTGTGTAAACAAACTTCCGACTGACGGGAGAAGAGCATGTGGCTTGTCCAGTGGGGAAGGAGACATACGCGTGTGTGACGTCGACAAACTTTAATGGCGCTTCTCTCTAGTACGGTGATGGTGTATTATCTGCGGCGTCGTAACAGACATCTTGCGGGAGGGAAAGAGCGGAGGGGAACGCGCAAGGGAGGAGAAAGAGCTAGACGGGTGACAGGGAGGTAGCACTATCAGCACTCGGCACAGCACACTTGTGCTTTCTAAGGCGATCTCGAAGAAAACGTTTTTTGAAGCACAGCTGATGGTATGTGCCGGCGGTATAACACAAAGTACGCGCAAGCTCAGAGTAAGACGGCAGATTAAACACTATGTACAGAGCGACACAAAATTTTTACATGAAAGGATTTTAACTCTTGTATAACAAAAAAAGGGTTAGTTCGGACCATTAGTAAAGTACTTATTTTAAAATCTGAAACAGAAATAGGGTGACAGAGTGCATCTCTGTGTTGAATTTCAGCAAACACAAAATTCAGAAAACGCTGGCCATCCGTTTTAGGAATTTGTTGTCTGCGTGAAAACTACAACTGAGTCGCCTCAAGCCGACCCAAAATTCCGATAAGTAACGGTCGGGGCGTATGATAGGGTACGTTAAGTCTTAATATACCATATAAAACATTGCTTTTGTTGTATTACTTTATTTATGACTGAACGTTTCTAAAACTGAAGACACTCGTCCGAACTCTGCTCTGCAGTCGAGATCTGGCAACGTCGTTCTCTGTTCATTAGCTGACTGTGTTGTGTGACGTCAGATGCGCAGAACGAACCTAAACTCGGCCGCCAACATAAATGACGCGCACTTTAGGTGCGACGCGGACATCATGGCCGGTGCATGGAGGCTAGGCTCCGTGACCTGCCACACTGCACTCAATTACCGGGCTGTGTCAGTGTGTGACGCAGGTGGTGGGCGGCGACAGCAGCAGGGAAGCCGCGCCGACCGTGAATAGCGGGCCCGTGCGCTCCGTGAGCCACTGCAGCGGCATGGACGCCTCGCGCCTGTTCTTTATGTCTCGACTCCCAGCTCAGAGTAAGCTGAAGGCGACTGAGAAGCTAGGCCGACTGCGACAGTCAAATTGGGCCGGAGCGCACACAGTACGCACGTGTGCTGTGAGGCACAGCTCGCTCTACGCAGCGCGCACATGTTGGTACGGCGCACTGCGACAGGCAGTTAGTAAGTAGACTTTGCCCCGGGCGCTGGTACAGTATGTGCAAACGCAGCGCCTGGTGCGGCACCATAGCCGCCATGCTGCAGCACCCAAGCTCGGCTCGTAGCGGAATAACAGCGGCGAATACTGACCGACCACATAACATCAAAGACGAACCAAAAGTAAACGGCCACCCTATGGACCGAGGGGTGGGAACGAATAGCGATTCTGACACCAATGAACATGGAGGGGGGAAGGGGAAAGAAGGTTGTTATAAACGGCTTGCGATGACAATGTACCGGAAGTCGAGCGGTAAGGGCGTGTGAGAGGGCATCCAGGGCTGTCGTTAAATGAAAGAAAGCAAATTATGTAAAATGAAGAGAATATATTTCAAGGTACAGTGTAGAAGGGGCGCTCCTAGGGTCGGAAGTTACCAGGTTTAGGCCAGTCTAGGAGGTCGAACAACTAATAGAATTGGGCAATGGAAGGGGAGGAGCTTCATGTTAATTGATGTCAGTGGCAGGTCATGGAATGCAGAACCGGAGGCTCTGCCTCACAAGAAAGACGTCTGTTCTGCTCGAGGTCCGGATCGTGAGAGAGAGAAGCAACTGTGTTCTACACTGCAGACCGCTCCAGAGTCCATACACTTGACCTGTATTCCATGCACACTATTGGCTAAAACCGATGGCGTGAATTTGCTAGAAATTTCAGCAGAGGGCTCAAGGTGTCTCTTGTCAGCAGCCTTAAGTGGACAGAACTGGTTCAGTTCTGAAAGGAAGGCAACTTGTGTCACATAGGGACAGCCAAAGTTGCTCTGGGAGAAAACTTGTAAAGGTTTCACTTGGAATTTGGAATAATTTTTTTAAACCGATTCCATAAAATATTCCTTGACTGGCTACCACGCTTTACAGTACGCTTACAATACATTTGATTATAATACTGTTTCCCTCCAAACTGCTAGCAGTTTATTATTTTTTTTCGCTTTTTCTTTCTGCATATTGTCTATCATTGAGCTGGGGAAGCTATCAGGCACTGTTGTTTGCTTAATGGTGTTTTGTATGAAGCTTTCTTATGTATATGCCAACAATAGGCACAATATCAAATCTACTGGAAAAAGACAATGTCCAGCACCATAATTCCTGCCCATTCATGTCACCCAGATACACACAAGAAAGCTGCAAACAAAATTCCACTGAACAAAGAGGACAGAGAGAAAGCATGACACACTTTTGAGCAAATTGCAGAAGCTGATGGATTAGAATACAGCTTTTTTGCTTCAAATCCAGACACATTTGAAAAAATTGTTAATGACATAAGATATGTTAATGACGTCATAATGCTCTATGAAGGTGATAAGAATGAGGTCTGCAGTATAGACGAAAAGATAAACGCAATGCATAAAAAATGAAATACATGGCTAAATTCACGGAATAGGGTGTTTATGAAATAAATTGCCAAGGCTCACAAATTTTGCATTGGCCAAATGGGCAGTAACTTTCAAAATATTCAATGGTTTCAAGCCTTGTGTTCGCTGCTCTTTCAGGTGCGGCAGCCAGGTTAATTTCCAGTCATCTAATAGGCCCAAAGAACGAACATTGTCCTTAACCTTTATAAAACTGTCCCCCATCGTGAACTCAGGTGTAACGACCAGGATTGTAGTTGATAAGAGTGGCCTATGCAAGTGAGAACATAAAACCAGTTACACTGGCCAATTTCCAACCTCCTAACAGTCAGCTGAAGTTGCCTCGTCGTCGTCGATGGAAGATCGGACGAAGGGTAAAAGATTGCAAAATCATCCTTAGGCAAAGAATTTCTAACTGGTAATCTGACTACAGACATGATACCACTGATAGCTACTGCACATACCGTGACGCTGAGCACACTGCCTTTTGGGAATCCCATTCTGCTGAATAAAGTGGTCCGGCAAGGAATCACCATCGCAATAATGAAAGCGCCTGTACTCCAGGAAAGATTGAATAAGAATTGGGAGACTTTCAAATAGTTCCCATCCATGAAGTTGCGAAGGTTATTGTAGCTCCAAATGGTGTCGTACGCTTTTTCAAGATAGAAATACATACCGACCAAATGGTTGCTGCGTAAGAAAGACTTCCGTATCACCGTCTCCAATAGACTTAAGTTGTCAATAGCGGAACGGTAGCACCATAAACCGCAATTGGAGAGGCACAGACGACCCTGGGATTCGACGAGTTAGACGAGACGGTGTTTGACCACACACTCGACATTTACTCATACAGCTGGTATAACTGTTAGGTTCAAATGGTTCAAATGGCTCTGAGCATTATGCGACTTAACTTCTGAGGTCATCAGTCACCTAGAACTTAGAAATAATTAAGCCTAACTAACCTAAGGGCATCACACACATCCATGCCCGAGGCAGGATTCGAACCAGCGACCGTAGCGGTCGCTCGGTTCCAGACTGTAGCGCCTAGAATCGCACGGCCACTCCGACCGGCGATAACTGTTAGGGCTAGCACGATCCTTGCCTGGTTTAGATATTGCTTCCTTCCAAATGATGGTGTACAGTCCATTAAATCAGATCTGACTACAACAGGATAGGACCTTGTCTTTGGCTCTAGGGCACAAATGACTGAAAATGGCACAATCAATTTGATGCTGTCCAAGAGTAGCGTCTCTATCAGTAGATCGGGTTCCACTAGGCATGGCCTGCACCTCAATAGGTATGGGAAGGGGAGGCTGGCAAAGCTTATAGGTGACAGTGTAGTGGGTGGTGCCAGGATCACTCATGGAAAATTTCCTGCAGTAGTTGGCGTTAGAGCTGCACCTTGTTTTAGACTGAAGTAAACTGACAGGTATACCTGCTTAAAGGAAGTCCCTCTAACTAAGGGCTCACTTTGAGAGGACGTCACGTTTCCAAAAAAAAAGAAGGAATTAGCATATCTCATCAAAATATAGGAGGTATTAGAGGTGTAAAAATGTCCTGTGACTGTGACTAGGGACTCCCGTCGCGTGGACCGTTCGCTGGATGCAAGTTTTTTGATTTTAGTGTCACTTCGGCGACTTGTGCATCGATGGGGATTAAATGACGATGTTTAGAACAACACAACACCCAGTCCCTGGGCGGAGAAAATCTCCGACTCAGCCGGGAATCGAACCCAGGCCCGCAGGATTGACGTTCTGTCACGCTGACCACTCAGCTACTTGGGTGGACGATATTAGAGATAAAGTTAGCAAACTGCTAATAGATGTTGACACTGAAATTATTGGTATATCACCACTAAAGGAATTTGAAAATTTGGAGGCTTCCTCTACCGGGATACAGATTAGCTGGCTGTTATTCAAGGAGTTCCTTTCAAGGTGGGGAAGTGGCCATGTATGTAAAAAACAGTATTCCATTTGAGTCCTTAGACGTTTCGTGGCACTGCACAGCACAGATATTTGAATGGTTGCAGGGGCAGTTGAATTTAGTGAAACTGAACTTATAATTGTGGTTGTTTATAGGTCCCCAAGTCTGACTTCAGAGCATTTCTGCTCAAGCTAGAGAGGGTTCTGGATTCACTTTACAGGAATACTAGAAATTAGTTATATGCGGTGACTTGAATAAAAATTCTATATACGATAGTGCAAGAAAAAGGAAGTTGGTAGATCTCCTAAATTCATATGATCTGATGCAGACTGTGATTTTTCCAACTAGGGTACAGGGGAACAGTAGCGCAGCCATAGACAATATTTTTGTTTCATTTTTCATTACCAGATGGGCATTCTATTAGTAAAAGAGTGAATGACCTTCAGACCATGACACACATATTTTTACACTAAAAGTTTTTTGTGCTCTATCAAAATTCACTTATAATTACATACTATGTTGGACAGTTAATCCAACAGCAATTGAGAGTTTGCTGCAACAATGGCTCGACACAGGTGAAGATGAAATTCGTTTTTTATTTATTTATTTATTTATTTATTTATTGTTCCGTGGGACCACATTTAGGAGAAGTCTCCATGGTCATGGAACGAGTCAATACATGAAATTATAACACGATTGTAGAAACAGATAAAATGAAATATAAGAAACATATTCAGGTGACAAGTCGTTAGTTTAAATAAAGAAAATCAAGAATGTAACACTGGAATTTGCTTAATTTTTTATCTCTTCCAGGAGCTCCTCGACAGAGTAGAAGGAGTGAGCCATGAGGAAACTCTTCAGTTTAGACTTAAAAGTGTTTGGGCTACTGCTAAGATTTTTGAGTTCTTGTGGTAGCTTATTGAAAATGGATACAGCAGAATACTGCACTCCTTTCTGCACAAGAGTCAAGGAAGTGCATTCCACATGCAGATTTGATTTCTGCCAAGTATTAACTGAGTGAAAGCTGCTAACTCTTGGGAATAAGCTAATATTGCTAACAACAAACGACATTAAAGAAAATACATACTGTGAGGGCAGTGTCAAAATTCCCAGACTATTGAATAGGGGTCGACAGGAGGTTTTCGAACTTACACCATACATAGCTCGAACAGCCCGTTTTTGAGCCAAAAATACCCTTTTTGAATCAGAAGAATTACCCCAAAAAATAATACCATATAACATAAGCGTATGAAAATATGCGAAGTATACTACTTTTCGTGTTGAAATGTCACTTATTTCAGATACTGTTCTAATGGTAAATAAAGCGGCATTTAGTTTCTGAACAAGATCCTGAACATGGGCTTTCCACAACAGCTTACTATCTATCCGTACGCCTAGGAACTTGAACTGTTCCGTCTCGCTTATAACATGCCCATTCTGTCTGATTAAAATGTCAGTTCTTGTTGAATTGTGGGTTAGAAACTGTAAAAACTGAGTCTTACTGTGATTTAGCATCAAATTATTTTCCACAAGCCACGAACTTATATCATGAACTACATTATTTGATAATGTTTCAATATTACACATAAGATCCTTCACTACCAAGGTGGTGTCATCAGCAAACAGAAATATTTTTGAATCACCTGTAATACTAGAAGGCATATCATTTACATAAATAAGGAACAGCAGTGGCCCCAGCACCGACCCTTGGGGAACGCCCCATTTAACAGTGCCCCATTGGGACTGAACATCATTACCACTCTCAATATTGCGGAGGATTACCTTCTGCTTTCTGTTCTTAAAGTAGGAGGCGAACCAATTGTAAGCTACTCCCCTTACTCCATAATGTTCCAACTTCTGCAGTAATATTTTGTGGTCAACACAGTCAAAAGCCTTCGTTAAATCAAAGAAAACACCTAACGTTCGCAACCTTTTATTTAATCCGTCCAAAACCTCACAGAGAAAAGAGACTATAGCATTTTCAGTTGTTAAGCCATTTCTAAAACCAAACTGTACATTTGATAGCAAATTATGTGAATTTAAATGCTGCAGTAACCTTGTATATACAACCCTCTCGATAACTTTAGCAAACACCGATGGCATAGAAATAGGTCTATAATTGTCAACATTATCCCTGTCTCCCTTTTTATAAAGTGGCTTCACTACCGAGTACTTTAATCGGTCAGGAAACTGATCACTCCTAAAGGAAAAGTTACAGATATGGCTAAGTACTGAGCTAACATACGTGGAACAATACTTCAGTATTCTGCTAGATATCCCGTCATATCCATGAGAGTTCTTGGTCTTTAGTGATTTAATTATTAACTCAATCTCCCTCTTGTCAGTATCATGGAGGAGCATTTCAGGTAACAGTCTCGGAACACTTTTTTCTAAGAGCGCTATATGATTCCCTGTTGGGACTAGGTTTCTATTTAGTTCACCTGCTGTATTCAGAAAGTGATTATTAAATACTGTACATATATGCGACTTATCAGTAACACGGACATTCCCACTACGCACTGATTCTATATCCTCGACCTGTCTCTGCAGACCAGCCACTTCCTTTACGACTGACCATATGGTTTTAATTTTATCCTGAGACTTAGCTATTCTATCTGCATACCACATACTTTTTGCCTTCCTAACAACTTTTTTAAGCACCTTACAATACTGTTTGTAATGAGCTGCTACATTTAGATTTTGATTGTTTCTAACGTTTTGATATAATTGCCACTTTGTTCTACAAGATATTCTTATCCCTTTAGTCAGCCACCCAGGCTGCCTGTTTGTGCTAGTACCCTGTTTTGAACGTTCTAACGGAAAGCAACTTTCAAAGAGCACGAGAAAAGTCTTGAGGAAAGCATTATATTTACCGTCTACTGTATCAGCACTATAAACATCTTGCCACTCTTGTTCCTTGATAAGGTTTATAAAAGTCTGTACAGCAACTGGATCAGCTTTCCTAAAAAGTTGGTAACTATATTTAACATGTGTTGCAGCACAAAAATGTTTTAGACTTAAAATTTGTGCATCATGATCTGAAAGGCCATTCACCTTTTTGCTAACAGAATGCCCTTCTAATAATGACGAATGAACAAAAATATTGTCTATGGTTGTTCTACTGTTCCCTTGCACTCTCGTTGGAAAGAATACGGTTTGCATAAGATTATATGAATTAAGGAGGTCTACCAGCATCCTTTTCCTTGCACAATCACTTATACAATTAATATTGAAGTCACCACATATAACAAACTTTTTGTATTTCCTATAAAGTGAACCAAGAACCTCCTCTAGCTTTAGCAAAAATGTTGTGAAATCGGAGTCTGGGGATCTATAAATAACAACAGTAAGAAGTTTAGCTCCACTAAATTTAACCACACCTGCACAACATTCAAACACCTTTTCAGTGTCATTTCGTTTAGTTACGAAAGTTTGATTTATTTTTAAATTTTCCTGGTGTTTAATCCCTGCAACAGGCTGACTTAAATGTGACCTCTGTTGGGATGTACCTAAAAACAAAAAGAAATGAGAAATACTTTGTGGAAGTATTTACATACAACGTCTACTTAGCAAAATTAACCTACATTAAGGGTTTAGAAACAATATTATTGCGTTCACATGTGTCCAGTCCAAGTTAACTCGGGAAATACAGTGACATCACTGTTCTCTGACTGGGTGTAGCAGATAAAAGGCTAACGTACTACTTACGTCTTTTTTGCATACATTGCAGTGAATAACTCTTCCGTCTGCGGACAAAACAGGAAATTCTTGTAACCACTGACGAATCAGAGATCATTTGGTGCTGGCTACTTTCGGCAGCCGCTGTGAAATATTTCGCCACATCCAAGCAGCACGCTGACCGACTGAATGAAGACAGTGCAGACTGTTCCGACAGGGTAGGAAGGTGCCGGAAGCAGATCACAAGGCTCCTCCTTGCCCTGCTAGCCCATTCGACGGTTCACAGCGAGCGACAACGCTCTGCAGAGCAGGTTGAGCTGCAGCAGCCTGGCATATGCTGTCGTCGTCTGACCCACGGTTGGCGTTCCCACATGCAAACAAACCAGTTATCATTCAATCACTGTTTTCTAGGTAGCTGGGAAGACCAGAAGAGTAGTTTTAGTCGTATAGATTTTATTTGACTAGATTTTAAAAACTCAGGTACAGTCAGGTTTGAACATGAAATCGCCGCGCGGGATTAGCCGAGCAGTCTAGGGCGCTGCAGTCATGCACTGTACGGCTGGTCTTGGCGGAGGTTCGAGTCCTCCCTCGGGCATAGGTGTGTGTGTTTGTCCTTAGGATAAATTAGGTTAATTGGTGTGTAAGCTTAGGGATTGATGACCTTAGCAGTTAAGTACCATAAGATTTCACACACATTTGAACATTTGACATGAAATTAGGTATTTTTAGGATTTTTAAAAACGAGGTACAATCAGGTTCCAGCATGAAATTAAGTACTATAAAATTACAATTTTGGATAAAGTATTTGCATAATTCTTAGCTGGGAAGACGACGAGAGAATGTTAGTCATAAAAAAATTATTTTATTGGATTTTTAAAATTTAGGTGTAATCAGGTACTAACCTGAATTAATGTGTTTTTAGATGCCAGAAATTGGCGTAATTAGTGTTATGTACAACTTTTATTTCCTTTATTTAATGAGGAACAAAATAGGTTTTTGCCTAAAATCCGAGGTCTAGTTATCACTCTTTTTCAAATGTACGTAATCCAATTCTAACCCAAGAGAGGTATTAATGTTCTACAGTAAGCTGATTTATTATGTTTTTTACCCAAATACTTTGCTTATCATACAATTAAGTATCCTGTCATGTTGTTACCAGGCTTAGGCCAGTCTAGGAGGTCGAACAACTAATTGAAATTGTCAACGGAGGGGGAGGCCTTTCATTTTAATCGATGTCGGTGGCCAATCATGGGACACAGAGTCGGATGCTCTGCCTCCGAATAAATGGCGTCTGTTCTGTTCGAGGTCAGGATTATCGGTAACTTCCGCCCCTTATATAATGTACATTGAAATATATTATCTTTATTTTACCTGATTTGCTGTTCTGTCATTTAATGGCAGCCCTGGATGTCCACTTACAAGGTCTGACAGGTCGACCTTCTGCACATTGTCGTTATAAGCCGGATGCAATAACCTTCTTCCCCGTTCCCTGCCTACATACACATACATTACATAGGTAACATGTCCGAAAAAAAAGTCCTACTTATGTGATAAAGCGAAAGTGGTTTTCTTCATGAACAGCAAAGTACAACAAAATTAGTGCATACCTTTGACAATAAAGAAAAGAAATTCTCATGTTCAGGAATGTAGAAAATCACATGTAAAAGTTCATAGGCTACTACACAAGACTGATTGGTAGAAAATTTCATACCAGATATACTGGACACATCAACTGTTACACACATAAACAATCCACAAAATCGGCAATAGCAATGTTATATCTTGTGTTCTTCACATGTGGGATCTCAGTTGTTTGAGAGGAGCATGGAACACAATGCACCAAACACAGACAGTTATCTTTTATTCTACGTATTGATAACATTAAGAAAAGAATAAATACATATATTCCTGGTAGTAGTTGACTGGACTCTACAAGCTCCTTGTTAAGACAAATACTCAAATTATAATTTATCCGCTTAAATTTTACGTTATGAATGATAATTATAAAGTCTATAAGCCCTGGACAACTACATGAGAACACCGAATAACAAGTACAGGGACAAGTAACAAGTGAGCGCAATAGAAATTGTTTTCACAACTCAAATTCATCCGCCACAGCAACTGAGAGTGGGGCTTCATTTGCAGATTACTGACGCCAACGTAACAGCATCGAAGTAGTAGCGTCGATTGTGGTTGTTTAGTTGATTTCTTGGAAGGCACCAAACAGCTAGGTCATCGGATTAGGGAAGGATGGAGAAGGATGTCGGCCTTGCTCTTTCAGAGAAACCTTCCCGCCGATTGCCTGAAGCGGTTTAATGAAATCGCGGAAAACCTAAATCAGGATTGCCGGACGCGGTTTGAACCGTCGTCCTCCCGAATACGAGTTCAGTATGCTAATCCCTGATCACGGTGGTTGTGAGAAGCGCAACGGTGACTAGCACGGCGCGTATTTCAAAGTGCGGTCGTTCTGCGTTTATCGATGCGGCAAGCAATATACATAAAACACACTGCATACTGATTCAGAAACATAGATGAAGATCTTAAGATACTCAGTTACTTCCATAAATCCCTTACAATCAGTTTAATGGAGTTGCAAGCTTTTGTGTATCGCAAAACACCAAGGGGAAAATATTTTCCGTGAAAAACTACACTGGCGGAAAAAAAATTGCAACTCCGAAAAATAGTTAATTTAGGGTAATGAAATCTCGGGACTCATTTGTGTAAGTAACATATTTAAGTTACTAACATAACTATGCTGAATGCAAGTACGCACACGTACGTGCATTGTAGTTTATGTCATACGGAATCGCACCGTAGACCATGATTTCAGGTGTAACTCCAGTGTGTCTGGCACGCAGGCAGGTTGGTTGCAGGCCCACAACTGGTCTCCTCCTAACCAACGCACGGCCATCACTAGCATTGAGACACAACCAACTCCCATCAGAAAGCACAACAGACGTCCACCCTGCCTTCCAATGAACTCTAGTTTGACACCACAGAAGTCGCAAATGGTGGCGTCGGTCCAATGGAATGCACGCTACAAGGCGTCAGTCTCGGAGCTGTCCTTGAGGTAACCCATCTGTAATATTTCGTTGTGTCACTGGGTGTCAGTCGCTCCTCGTATTGCTGTTGTAGATGCAGTACGATGCGCCAGAGCCATATGCCAAACACAGTGCTCTTCCCACGTGGTCGTGCGGAGTCCATTCTTCCTCAACCATAAATTCTCGTGACCACCGCAGAAATCATATACAGTGGCTATATTCCTGCCAAGTCTATCTGCAGCATTACAGAAGAAACATCTAACTTCTCGTAGTTCTATCACACGACCACGTTCAAACTCAGTGAACTGTCGATAAATTCGTCTTTGCCGCTTTAAAGGCATTCTTGACTATCATCAGCTCACCACGTCCAGTATCAAAGATAACTAACGTTCACTACCGTTACAGCGTGTATTTAAAGCAAATCTGATTTGAATCCTCATACTGCCGCTGCCAGCGCCACTCTTTTGCGACCGACACGAAATTTGAATAGAACATCTGTCACGCGTAGAAACACGACTTTCAACTTTCTTTTATGTGGCACAACTCCTTGGTGCTGCGATTTTTTTTCGATAGTGTGACAGTGAATTAGTTAATTTTTTCCATTTCTCCTGCATGCAAAAACTGTCGTTAATTCCATAAATAAGTTGATTTTTTCAGGAACCCTACTCAGTATTTTCAACAAAATAGAACAAAAACCATAGTCGATAATTTAAAAATAAATAATAGTCACAATAGGTGAAACAAATATCTGTAACAACTTCATGCATGTGATGTAATCCACAGAAAACGCAACACCTCTGACTATATCCAGACTCCTTGTGAAGGAGTCATAATATCTTTACAGCTTACTTTGATTTGAAAAAGAAGCAGAGTTAGTGATGATTTGCATGTATGTTTTATTCTGCGTAACGGGGGAGGTGCAGTACATGTAAGTAGACATAGGAACAAGTATTTATAATATCAGCATGTAAAAGCCATCCAATGATTTATTTTGTCCGGTTTTCCGACTGCAGTATAATCTTAATATGACGTTTACAGTGCAAGAGAGACAGAAAGGCACACATGCAAAAACGACACGTAATACTTATGTAAACGTTTGCACTTGTCAGTGATAATAAATTCTCCAAACACCTCCTGCTAAGCATAAAAAAATACGTAACTTTTGCTGTGTTTATTTACATAAATCACAAGGTTTTGTCATTTGTTCTGGCTCGCTCCGTGGGCTACAAGCAGTCCGCCAAATCTACCCAACGGACCAGTTGATTCAGTTCATCCACAACACTTAACGGCGGCTCCAACACGAAGTCAAGAATGTGGTCTTTTCCTGGGTACCTGCTCACATCGGTATACAGGGAATTAACACAGTCGACACAGAAGCCAAATAAGCATGTCTGGATGGTATCGTACGTTGATGTACAGCCGCTTGCACGTCGTCGTATCACCTCTCTGGAGGCACCACCTTATCGTAGCACTGTCCGTGCGGGTGGGAGAGTTTGCGTGTTCCTGTGTTGCTGAGAGCTATACCGGTGGTAGCGTAGCTACTGGCAGGTTCAACCTAGCCGGTCAGGTCTCAGCAGAGGAGCCAGACGAAGTGTGCCTCACAACGACCTACCGTCCTTTCCTCCCTTTCCCTTCCAGTCCCTTCCCTTTCCTTCTTCCCTTCTGTCAGTCTCTTCATCGGTGTAGGAGGCGGGTAATATCGATAGGTAAACACTCACGGCTTCTGTACCGACGAAGCAAGGCACCTGTGATGTGCCTTAAGGGCGTATGTCAGGATACTTTCAGTGGCATGTGGCCATTCACTGCATGCCCTGCCTCTTGCCAGTCGTATCGGCCCTACGATCCACTGCCAACCAGAGGCAGAGGACGAGAGAGTGGATCTGCATCTGCGCAACTGCTTGTCCACTTTAAATACCTTCACGCGCAGATGACTCCGGCAAAGTTTCAATGGACTATGAGCTTTGAAAGTCCTGCGGCGATGGAGTACTGATGGTGAGGCAAGGGTTTGGTGTACCTGAACCTTAGTTGGTGCTCTGCACGTTAGGCGGTCAGACGGTGATTGTCGTTCTGGTACTCGTGAGAGACGGGAGGACTGGTTCGGCAGCTCGTCAGACGACAAAGCAGCCCTATTTAGGATCGCTCTGCTTTCCCTAATCCAGGGAGGGGCCTAGAAAAGGTGGCCTAAACATAGCCCGTCTCAACCCAGCACAAGTGGCAAACTCCGGTCACTTGTTCACTAACATATGCGGTCAAAAAAATAATAAAATAAACAGTTACCTTAAATATCTAATGATTGGAGTCTGGAACGTCCGTACTTTACAGGATAACGACCATAATCAGTGCCCAGAGAGAAAGACAGGACTTATCGCAAGGGAATTGGCTAGATATAACATCGACATTACCGCCATAAGTGAAACACATCTTAGTGACTCTGGACAGTTGTGTGAACCGCTCGGAGGTTATACCTACTACTGGAGTGGAAAATCATCCACTGAAAGGGCGGAAAGTGTGGTAGGCTTTGCCATACGCAATAAATTGGCATGTTCACTAACAGAACTCCCAAAAGGTATCAGTGACAGAATAATAACACTCAGACTTCAGCTGGCATCCAAGAAATATCTTCACTTGATCAATGTATAAGCACCTACATTGCCATCTCCGGATGAAGAGAAGAACAAGTTCTACCAAGACCTCCGACATGTCCTTGGAGATATTCCTTCTGCAGATAAACTTCTGTTACTTGGTGATTTTAATGCTCGTGTTGGGAATGATTTCAGTGCTTGGAATGGAGTCCTCGGTCGCCATGGGATTGGAAAATGCAACTCGAATGGTTTGGATCTTCTAACTCTATGTGCCGAGTTTGAATTCTGTCTGACAAATACATATTTTCGTCTGCCTGAAAAATATAAAACGACATGGATGCATCCGCGATCTAAACACTGGCACCTTCTGGATTATGTGATAGTACAGAAAAAAGATCTTGGTGACGTACTGGTCACACGTGCAATGAGAGGCGCTCAGGGATGGACAGACCATCGACTCGTGAGGTCCAAATTAAAGATAACTTTGAAGGCACCACGCCGAGCTTCACACAAAATACCAACAAAATTGTCCTGCAAAATCTTGGCCAATGATCAGACTATGAGAGCAGAACTGGATGAAAAATTTGGTGTCGATGGCCTTTTGATATCTGAATCTGCCCCTGTAGGTGAACAGTGGAGTGCATACGCTAGCAGACTGCGTGGCTGTGCTTCAGAAGTCTTGGAAAAGCCTCAGAAGAAGCACGAGGACTGGTTTGACGACTCAGATCCAGAGATCAGAAAGCTAATTAATGATTTCAGAACCTCTCTTCGCACCCCTGATGATAACAAGCGTAGAGCAGCGCATTACAATCTGAAAGTGAAGGTACGTGCTCTCAAAGACAGTTGGTGGGCAAATAAATCAAATGAAATACAGTTATATGCCGACACACACCAAACGGGCAGATTCTTTGAGTCCCTGAAAACTATCTTTGGTCCAAGAGTTGGGAAGATAGCACCAGTCTATAACAAAGATAAAAGTTGTCGGCTGACGCAACAGAGTGACATCCTGTCGCGGTGGGCGGAACATTTTAATGACGTTCTTAATCCCGACCATCACACATCCGATATTCCATACATAGAAGCACTTGAAGATCTGCCAGTTGAGGAACAACTTGCGGATGCCCCTTCCTACGATGAACTCATTTCAACACTGGCTAAGCTGAAAAATGACAAAACAGCAGGATTAGATAACTTGCCATCAGAGCTATATAAATATGGGGGGCCAAACATCAAGAAACCATTGTTTGCTCTGATCCTAAGGATTTGGGAGTATGAAATGATTCCACAAGACTGGAAAGATGCTTGTATTTCCAAGATCTATAAAGGTAAGGGTGACATATCAGACTGCAGCTCCCACAGGGGCATTTCTCTTCTCTCAGCAGCGGGAAAAGTCCTTGCCCACATAATTAACACCCGGTTAACACACTTTGCAGAAAAACTGCTACCAGAGACCCAGTGTGGCTTTCGCCCAAACAGAGGCACAGTGGATGCCATATTTGTTGTCAAACAAATGCAAGAGAAAAGCTTAGAGCAACAGTGGCCTTTGCTCATGTGCTTTGTAGACCTGGAAAAAGCTTTTGATCGTGTCCCACGGGAAGCTCTCTGGAACATACTAAAGAAAACTGGGTCCCCTGACAAAATTGTCAGTTTGATTCGGCAGTTTCATGAAAACATGATGGCAAAAATCCGCCATGAGGACAAGCTCTCAGAACAGTTTCCCGTGACATGTGGCGTAAAACAAGGCTGTGTTCTGCATCCCACACTCTTCTCACTTTACTTCGCTGTTGTTATGAGAGACGCGACCAAAGCCTGTAGTAATCAAATTAGTCTCGACACAAGGACACACAAAAGTGTCTTCAACATATCACGCCTCAGAACAAAAAGTCGCGTAACCAAACTATCCATCTTAGAGATTCTCTACGCGGATGATGTATGCATGATGGCTAATTCTTGCGAAACTCTTCGGATTTACATAAATCTGCTAAATGCCTCCTGCATAAGATTTGGCTTAGCCATCAATTAGCTTTGCATTGATTTTCACCAAGCGTTCGACCGCGTCAATCATGGATTCCTAATGCGAGTATTGACGACCGTTGGTTTTAACCAAGCTGCACGACGGCTGTTTAGCTCTCTCATCACTGATATTGACGTAAATGGCCGCCTTACTTCCCCCATCGCGGTGTGTCAGGGCGTGCTTCAAGGGAGTCCATTATCAATGTCGCTCTACGTGCTATTTCTGGAACCATTATTGCGAACTATAGCTCCTCGTTTGAGTGGCTGGTCACTGCTGTGAAAAAGGTTTACCGTTAGTGCATATGTTGATGACGTTATGGTTCTTCTCCGTACCCATGATGATATACCACTGCTGAAGGAACTTTTGGATGCCTTTTGTCGCCTTACGGGAGCGCGGGTTAATGACGAGAAATGTCGTTTACTCAATTTGCGGGCATATGACGCTGTTGAAATTCCGTGGGCTTCGAAGGTCACCCGATATCGATCGTTGGGTGTCATAACTGACAGCTGTCCGCTAAAGTTGGGTACGATAAACTGGAAGTCTGTCACGGATAAGATTCAGAGTGCAATGATTGAACACGAGCGTCGCTCCCTCTCACTTCTTCATAATGTTTGGGCCATGGAAACGTATGTATTAAATAAGGCTTATTTTATTGCACAAATCCTTCCACTCCCTGCGATGATGTCCCGCAAGTTGCAAAGTTTAACTGGCAGGTTTATCTGACCCCACCCTGTATTTCGCGTTAGTTATGGAGTCATGGCGCGGCCCCGTTTGCAGGGAGGTTTGGGCCTCCCTAACATTCGAGTTAAAGCTTCTGCCTAATTCATCCGTCGCACTGTGTTAACTTGTCAACGCGCCCCCCAGTCACTTACAGCTCGCAAATTATGACTGTATCCGACCGGCGAGTTTAACACCTCCAGTAGATATTGGTAGGATTAGTTCTAAATTACGGCAATTCAAGGAATTTTTTCTTGAGGTCAGTTATTTAGGAGCAAATATCCTTTCCCAAGCGAATCTCTCCCTAAAAATGCTGTTAAGCCGCTGGTCAGTTCCTTATAGTCTTCAGTCTGTGGAAGCCCTGTCGCCAGAAACGTACTGGAAGATTGTTTGGTCTACCATCAGCCTCCCGATTTTCCCCATGGAAGTGGCGTCCTCGTGGTACCAAGTTGTTCATGACATTGTACCTACCATCGTCAGACTTTGTCGTATTGGGCTCAGTGTAACGGACCGCTGAAATCGTTGCCATGAAACAGAAAATATTAGATACAGGCTCCCAGGTAGATGCTATTTTTCTTGACTTCCGGAAGGCGTTCGATACAGTTCCGCACTGTCGCCTGATAAGCAAAGTAAGAGCCTACGGAATATCAGACCAGCTGTGTGGCTGGATTGAGGAGTTTTTGGCAAACAGAACACAGCATGTTGTTATCAATGGAGAGACGTCTACAGACGTTAAAGTAACCTCTGGCGTGCCACAGGGGAGTGTTATGGGACCATTGCTTTTCACAATATATATAAATGACTTAGTAGATAGTGTCGGAAGTTCCATGCGGCTTTTCGCGGATGATGCTGTAGTATACAGAGAAGTTGCTGCATTAGAAAATTGTAGCGAAATACAGGAAGATCTGCAGCGGATAGGCACTTGGTGCAGGGAGTGGCAACTGACCCTTAACATAGACAAATGTAATGTATTGCGAATACATAGAAAGAAGGATCCTTTATTGTATGATCATATGATATCGGAACAAACACTGGTAGCAGTTACTTCTGTAAAATATCTGGGAGTATGCGTACGGAACGATTTGAAGTGGAATGATCATATAAAACTAATTGTTGGTAAGGCGGGTACCAGGTTGAGATTCATTGGGAGAGTGCTTAGAAAATGTAGTCCATCAACAAAGGAGGTGGCTTACAAAACACTCGTTCGACCTATACTTGAGTATTGCTCATCAGTGTGGGATCCGTACCAGGTCGGGTTGACGGAGGAGATAGAGAAGATCCAAAGAAGAGCGGCGCGTTTCGTCACTGGGGTATTTGGTAACCGTGATAGCGTTACGGAGATGTTTAATAAACTCAAGTGGCAGACTCTGCAAGAGAGGCGCTCTGCATCGCGGTGTAGCTTGCTCGCCAGGTTTCGAGAGGGTGCGTTTCTGGATGAGGTATCGAATATATTGCTCCCCCCTACTTATACTTCCCGAGGAGATCACGAATGTAAAATTAGAGAGATTAGAGCGCGCACGGAGGCTTTCAGACAGACGTTCTTCCCGCGAACCATACGCGACTGGAACAGGAAAGGGAGGTAATGACAGTGGCACGTAAAGTGCCCTCCGCCACACACCGTTGGGTGGCTTGCGGAGTATCAATGTAGATGTAGATGTAGATACATTACCTCATCGGTTGATTTCCTGCGGTTATGACCACTGGAGATGACTTCACCGACAACTGGCTTTTCTCCTCAGGACGTCGGAGGTGGCTATCTCGGGGGAGATTCTCGTGCATCCCGATTCAACCTTCTTTCCTCGATCGAAGAACAATACCATCATGTGGCTTGTTGGTCATTGTGACCACTACGTGATGGTGAGTGGATATGACGCAGATCCGTGTACCTTTTCCCAATATATGGCCACCGCACATTGGACGTAGCTCAGGATGCCCCGTTATCGTGAATTTTTTTCTAATATGTTGTATCTTGTGTTTCATCGACAAGGCGTTGGATGAGTTGCCATACCCCTCTTTTATTTATTTATTTAGTTAGTTAGTTATTTTGTGGACACTTCTACGGATTTAGATGTTCCACCATGTAGAAATGAAGGAAGAAAGCATGTGTGGGCACGTTAAAATTGACGCCCCATTCCTTCCTATACGTTTTTCTGATTTCACCCCTTTGTTTTGTCGAAGTGACTTCTTCTGTTTTATTTTAATTGATTGCCTTCAACAAGTACTTTGGAAAAAAAGAGTGAATATTTTCGTTTTTTTAAGGAATACACTGCCATTTGAGTCTATAATTTCGATGTGCTTCCTGTGTCAGGGGAAAAAGTGGTAATCATCGCGAATTATTGACTTGTAGTCGCGTGTTCGCGTCCAACTGTACTTTTTTTACCACATTCTGAAAAAAAGGCGCTGCAGTCATGGACTGTGCGGCTGGTCCCGGCGGAGGTTCGAGTCCTCCCTCAGGCATGGGTGTGTGTGTTTGTCCTTAGGATAATTTAGGTTCATTAGTGTGTAAGCTTAGGGACTGATGACCTTAGCGGTTAAGTCCCATAAGATTTCACACACGTTTGAACATTTTTTTTTGACAAAGCTCTAGAAAAACTATGTGTCTTGTCTACTGATATTAGAGTTTAGTGTTTAAGATTATCGGGGGACTGTCATATGACATAAAATAAGCTTGCAAAGCAAACTTTTATAAATGCAGAAACACACAAACGCTGATAGGTGGCATGAGTCCCCTCTCATATTTCTATCTTACGATTTTCCTCTCTAATTGCATGCAGTGAAAAGTCGCTATTCCTTCACACGTGTACTTCCCACGCAGCGTCTCTCGTCAGCCGGGTGGTCCGGTGACAGGCGGGCTCTGCTGATCTGGAAAGGGCCAAGCCGACTCGTGTGAGGAAGTCGAGTGAATGCTTTGCAGACGCCGACATTGTCAAAAGACACGCCCGGAGGGGTCTGAAGTAGCGGCTGGGCTAAAGGTTCCGTTACTTCACAGAATCTTAGCGAAAACACTTTCTGGCGGGCTACCAGCGAGGCGTGGGAATGACTTGTGTACCCAGGCAGTTGTGGCGGGAAAATTCCCGCGCTTTCTGCAAAATTGTAACTGTGATTGGCTTGCTCAGGGCATAGCTCCGTGTTGTTGTTGTTGTCGTCTTCAGTCCTGAGACTGGTTTGATGCAGCTCTCCATGCTACTCTATTCTGTGCGAGCTTCTTCATCTCCGAGTACCTACTGCAACCTACATCCTTCTGAATCTGCTTAGTGTATTCATCTCTTGGTCTCCCTCTACGATTTTTACCCCCCACGCTGCCCTCCAATGCTAAATTTGTGATCCCTTGATGCCTCAAAACGTGTCCTACCAACCGATCCCTTCTTCTAGTCAAGCTGTGCCACAAACTTCTCTTCTCCCCAATCCTATTCAATACCTCCTCATTAGTTACGTGATCTACCCACCTTATCTTCAGCATTCTTCTGTAGCACCACATTTCGAAGGCTTCTATTCTCTTCTTGTCCAAACTAGTTATCATCCATGTTTCACTTCCGTACATGTCTACACTCCATACAAATACTTTCAGAAACGACTTCCTGACACTTAAATCTATACTCGATGTTAACAAATTTCTCTTCTTCAGAAACGATTTCCTTGCCATTGCCAGTCTACATTTTATATCCTCTCTACTTCGACCATCATCAGTTATTTTACTCCCTAAATAGCAAAACTCCTTTACTACTTTAAGTGTCTCATTTCCTATTCTAATTCCCTCAGCATCACCCGATTTATTTTGACTACATTCCATTATCCTTGTTTTTCTTTTGTTGATGATAGCTCCGTGACGTAGCAAAATCAGCGCAGAAATTGGCACCAAGAATCTCCATTGGTGGAATGGTAGTGCTCCGGCAATGGAGTGGAATTTTCCGCCGGTTTTCGAGTTGCTGATTGGAACGTTTAACCACGGCCACTGTTGTGTGTTCGGCCTGTACGGGTGCTCTAGGTAGTCGGCTCTCGCCTTTCGGTTGAGGACGTCGAAGCAACCAGCCATCGCCTCCGGTTCGCCAGATCGTGTTCTGGCAGTTAAGAAGACAGTTTGGTAATGTATGTCCGCAGCACCGGCAGATAGGAATTTTCCTAGGTGATAATCAGAGCTCAGCAGAGCGCGCCTGTTCGTC
The DNA here is from genome assembly GCF_021461395.2 of Schistocerca americana. Taxonomy (NCBI): domain Eukaryota; kingdom Metazoa; phylum Arthropoda; class Insecta; order Orthoptera; family Acrididae; genus Schistocerca; species Schistocerca americana. The sequence goes on along the minus strand of NC_060130.1, from coordinate 649,733,367 downwards.
TTTTTCTAACTTTGTTCTGTCTTGAGTAGCAGCAATTAATGTTGGGTTAGCTGTGTGTCTCTCTTAAGATTTGAGTGGCAAGGAATTGGCTCCACATACCAATTCGTCATACTCCTCACAATCTAGTTTAGGGACAGCTTCACATTCACAGCGTTTGTTTGAGTATCCAATTTGAGCCAATCTGATGTATTGTAAATGTTTCATGTGTTTTTGTTTATTATTTTGTGTTTAGTCTTAATAAATCATATTGTAATTTTGGACAGAAGTTTCATTCTGTTAATCGGTAGAGCAACCCTATCATTCGTCACTATGTTAATGAAACCTTCGTTTATTTAACTTATTTATCAAATTAAATTATTGCAGGTGCCAAACTCTCTTCTACTCCACTGGCAGGGTTGATTAGAGTCAGTTCGCGTATTTTTTTTTAATCCTTGTGCAACAGCAAAAGTCGGAGTTAGAATAGGGGGGGCTTAGAGCATCATTTACATATGTAGATTCTAGAAGAATTTAGTGTTAAATACACTGCTAGCCCCGGCACCTCGCATAAAATTGCGACCCTGCCAGGATCTTTCCTGTGAATCACTGATTAACAAACAGTATTCTTAGTAGGAACATTCAAATTTGTTTTCTCTACTATTCTTATGATTAGTACCCAAGTTCTTTTTCTTGTAGTTCCGCGATTAGTTTTTATTAGCGGCGCATGATTACAGTTTTTGTTTTCAGTGTATATTGTTTTCTTTGTGTTTCTTTGATGTGGTGTCTGTACCTCATCACACTTTGTCGGGTTTGTGTGCAGTTTCTTACCACAACAAATCGTGCTTGTAGTTACAGCGTTGGAACGGCGTTGTTGAAATTTTATGTCTATGTGGAAAAATATTGGGAGTAGATTATTTTTATTGTGAATTTTAGACAAAATTGTTTTTTCATGAATGATCACGAGAAGTAAGGCACGACTATTATCGAGCGAAACTAAAACAAAAGAGGATAGCATAATGGATAAGAGGCAGGTTACTGACGAGGATAGGTTCGGAGATGAGATGGGCACATTTTTAGCAGCACAGGACGACAGGGTCATTGATGAGGAAGGTGATTTGGACGCGATCTTAGAGCAACGTCGCGACCGTGATTATGATAGTGAAGTGGAGGATGGAACAGAGACAGGCACACAGGTCGAGACGGTAGCGGAAGTTTATAGCCAAACGAACGAGTGCAGACAGTGGCCAGCTCGGTCACGTCAGAGCTCTAGCGCCCAGGTGTCCAGAGTTATATCGCCCATGTTTGAAGAGGATCAAAAAGATGACGTAAACCCAATACTGAGCTTCCTACGATCAATGAAAGAAGAAGCTGATGAACAACGTAAGAAGGAGAAGGAAGAAGATGAGAAACAACGTAAGAAGGAGAAGGAAGAAGATGAGAAACAACGTAAGAAGGAGAAGGAAGAAGCTGACGAACAGCGTAAGAAGGACACTCAGGCAATAATTTCGCATATAGGAGAGATTCGAGGGGAATTACTAACAATAAAGAAAGAATGTGGAGAAGCGAAACAAATGTCAACGGTAGCACAAAAAGTAGCAGGCCTAGCCAAAACGGCGACAACAGGGGCAATGAAAATCGCAAAAGTAACTTCTCAACTCGCAGGTCGCTTGCGATGTGCGACACAAGCCCACTCAAAATCCCTAGCGTTCTTAAAAACTCAAGGTAATATTGCGGTTACGAACATCACGAAACGAATGAAAGAAGTAGAGAGTCGGATAGCAAAACAAGAGCGAAACGGGCACACGAGCCCTGCGCGTTCGGATACCAATGATGGAGTACACAGAATTGTGTCTCCGAGGAAAAGCCCGCAGTGCTCTAGCCCAGTGACAGAGTGCGGAACTAACAATGCACACGCAGAAACTGCTAGTAATAGCTCCTATAATTGTAGCCCACTTAGGAGAGTGAATTCGCGGTGCCACTTCCACTGTGATACAGAGGTAGCACATCACAGTTATCAGCAAGATAGATCAGGACACTCAGCAGACGTGCAAGTATCGGAAACGTCTGACAACACCAGTGCGAGGATCGGACAGGATTTTGATCAGAATCACTTCCTGTCGATACTAAAATTCCAGAAGTTCAAAGATAATGGAGGGTCGATGCATCCGAAGAGCTGGGTGATGCAGTTTGCAAATTCATTACCGTCACCATGGCCAACCCAGGCAAAATTAGAATTCATGTGTGGACACATCGAAGGCCAAGCCGCGGAAAAGATGCGGGGTGTGGCAGCGACGTGTCGGACGTATCAGGAATTTGTTGGTGCATTCCTGCGGACCTACTGGTCAAAGGAAACGCAAGACAGGATTAAAGAGGAAATAATATTTTGTCCTGAACTGGAAGTGTCCGGGCATAGGAGCGCAACCAAATTTTTTGATGATTTACTCAAGAAGAATCAGGTTTTAGATAGTCCATATAGCAACGGAGAAGTCATTAAATTTTGCTTTTCCAAATTGCTAGTTAGGTATCAACAGACGCTTGTCGGGAAGTGTGGATCTGACATAGAAGCATTCAAGAGTATATTGCGCGAACTCGAAGTAGTCTTTGATAAACAAGACGCAAAGGACAGGAAGAAGGCGCAAAATAACAAATACCACTGGCCAGCAAGGGAAGGCGACAACAGATCGCATAATCGCACTGGTCAGTTAGGAAACCAGGGTTACGGAAATCAAGGTTACGCTATTCAAGGTTATGGAAACCAGAGACACGGAAACCAGAACGTCAGGGAACAGGGTCATGCTAGACAAGAAATCTGGGAGAGTAGGAATAACGAACGGCAAAGCGACCGTAATTGGAGAGAGCGAAACCAAGGACAACAGGAGAACCAGGGGATTGAAATTAGACCTGCAAATCCTAATGCACGTCAGAGGAGGGGGAGTCTGACAAGGGATTGGCGCTAGGCCATAGGACTCCACCACATCTCTCACACAAAGAAGTTCGTGCTATAGTAGTAGTGTAAGTGGTGTACATAGTAGAATAGGCAAATATATGAACCTTTCTTCGGGGAACGATAATCGTTGCATTAATAGATTAAGATTGCTAAAGTATTAACACGCTGCGTTGTCTCGCATAAGAATTTACTGCTGCTATCCTTTTTTTTCTGTTCGCGACTTCCAATGTCGGTGGAGTAGGAGACACTATCTTTCCATGATGCAATGTTTTAGTCCTTTCCTGTCTGGTGTCCATGTTGAGGGATAATGATGAGTGAGGAGATGTCGCACAAACGGGCGCATACAAGAACGTGCTCTTAGAAGCGTTCTGAGAAGTCGTGATACGGTCTATAGCGGCCACAACCAGTTCGTGAGACGTTCATACCAGTGCTTGCAGGCACGCGTCAGTGCACTGCAAGATTGTGGTATATTGCGTGATTTCGAGGATGAACATGTGCAGTATAGTTTTTACAGTGATGCGCCAGCATCGTTGTCTTGCAAGTCGGGGTGAACCTGTGAGCGTTTGACTCCAATGGTGCCCTAGGGCCTAGACGGTGAAATGCGGGCATAAAGCCTAAAATGCCAATGTGCTGGTTGGGGATTTAGCGTGCTGCTTGTGACTGTCACAGATGAATAACCAAGGAATTATACTTGGAAATTCGTGACATACTGTGTAGCTGGTGTGTGGTGGGCGAAGGAATCCTCAACAGGAACCAGTCCTGGCTTGGTCATATTACATTGCCTCTGGAATGGTGTGCTTTGATCGCGAATACTGCATAACATAGAAAAAGAAGTTGCAACTATAAATTTATTGTCGTGTATAGCCATGGCTAACCCAGTCTCTGGAGTTTCAGTGAGGCGTAATGAAAACTCGGAGGTCATGTCGTACGGCGCGCACATCACTGTCGTCAATAGCGGCGAGCAGCGAGACATCTCAACGTAACAGGAATTATGTAAGAGTATTGTATAAGGTAAACAAAAAAAAAAGGTACGATATACTAGGATAAGTTAAACTGTAGGATTTAACAATAACTAGATTAATATTGTGGGGGTTTTCTACCACAAGTGTTTGGCGCGCGCCTGTTGGGATGTTATTTTTCAGGTCATCAAATCACAGACCCAAGATGGAGGGACGACCGGCGAGCGAACGTAGAATAGTTGCTTGTTCTTTATAAGCTCAGTAAAACTTCGACCTGCATAATAACATAATTTATTCAAAAGACATAGAATGTAGATCGTTGGCAAATGGTAGTTAATTCTTGAGCATGTCTACTGTCGATCTATATAATTAATAGTAATATTAGTGCGGGACCGCACATTTAGCTGTTCATCCAGTGTAGCGTCACACACCATGTACAGTAGAGAGACCGGTCTCTACACAAAGATCAAGATAAATTATTTCCATGTCTAAATTTGATACACCGAGATTTTGTTAAAATGATAGCCATAGATTAATAACTATAAAAGTAAAATAAGAGTGTCTGAAATGACGGACCATCAATGTGTCATTATGTAAATTTATTATAACATAGAAGGTCATGGGAAAAAGTTAGGCATAAGATTTTTGTCAGAACTGTGCAGATGACGGGTATCGTGGCAATGCACAGGCCAGCCAGCGCAAAAACAAGAGGTCTTCGGCTACCTGCAAGAAGGCGAGCGTCCGGTCCTGCAAGCTGACAGTCACCAGGCCGTATACCTGCGGGATTAGGCGGGATCCTCACCGGGCCACAAGCGAAAGTGAGGCTGGCCGTTGACACTGACACGCGACCCACACGCGACAGCCTGCTAGCTCTCCGGTCGCGGCAGCCGTTTGGAGGGATTCCCTGCGGCAGACCACGTTGTCGTGAGGACACGAAGAAGATCACATATCGTGTCAGAACCTGCGCCTCATGTGCCTCAGGACAGAAAGGGACGCTATATACTCACCTGTTTGGGTTTTTACAACTCACTAGCGTTGGCCGATCTGCATACACAAAGCAGTATCGTGCCACACTAACAAATGAATGGTCTCATTTCTAACTTCTCCTCTCTATTAGAGAGTAGTTTTAGCAATCGTCGCTCCAAGTTCGATCCTGTATGGATGACCTCACACACTTGTGGAGTGACTCCACGTGCCATCATCCCTTGTCGAACTGCAATATTGGGAAACGTAAAGTACTGTCCAGCGAGAGAAGAGACCTAGACTAGTGATGTATCCCAACAAGTAGACCTCAGAGACAATTAATCGACATGAGGAGAGCCTATCACTGTGTCTTCCTACCGTACTGCCATGATCATATGCGTGGGTCTTGGTGCAATCTCAACAGAGTACTGCAGATGCTCCAGCACACCCTATTGCCGTTGCAACAACGTACCAACAACACCCGACGTTTAGCCCTATGTGATGTCAGTACTGTGGAATTTGTGAAGTGCTTCGAATATTTCTAACAATGTGATTTAGTGCCTCATTCTCAGCACAGTCGTGAACTTTGTGCAATGTGCATGCACAGCTTGATGCCCCATGAACCTTGTTTTTTTTGTTAAATTTCTTTCTCTTGTGTTGTTTTTGTAATGTATGTTATACCTTGTATGTGTTTGTGTTTTACACTGCAATTCTTATTACAAATTACTGTATTGTTCTCCACACCATGTTTTTTTGTATTTTGTATTTATTGTTGTGTGTATGCAAACAGTGTGCCCGAAGTCCACATAAACTGAAGCAGATACCACCACTGTCATTGTGAATGGACCATCAGTTCAGGGAACATTTTGTAAAGGTTATTCTTGCTGCAGGGAGACAGAATGAATCGGAGGTTGTAATTAGATTCTGAAAGCTCACAAAGAGAATGTTAACTTAAATAGTATCATGTGTGAGTGAGTTCAGGTTAGTTTAATGATTAAAATTGTTGTAACATCTTGGGCATTTAATTGCGGAGCACTTCAACTCTGATTGTAAAGAATAAATTGCTCCATATTTGGCTCACATGCCCGGGCCATATTTTGAGAGTGAATGTCTGTGTGAATTGGTGTTTGTAAGGGGCTCCCTGGGTATGGATGTGTGATGTGAGTGTTAGTGTTCCATATTAAGAAGGTGAAGTTGGCTAAATCATAGATAATTCTCCCTCTATGAGCTGCATTTTTCAGTTGCAGTGACTTTCTTTATAGAGTGAAGCATGTGCAGCCAGTTTGCGAGATTGTTCTTGGGCGATTGACTCACTACCTTGCACCTAAGTGAGCCAACCGCTCACCAATTACAATCTAAAATGGCGTAGGGGCTATGAGAGGTGGCATGAGCCCCCTCTCATATCTCTATCTTACGATTTTCCTCTCTATTTGCATGCAGTGAAAAGTCGCTATTCCTTCACACGCGGACTTCCCACGCAGCGTCTCTCGTCACCCGGGTGGTCCGGTGACAGGCGGGACCGCTGATTTGGAAAGGGTTAAGCCAACGGGTGTGGGGAAGTCGAGTGAATGCTTTGCAGACGCCGAAATTGTCAAAAGACACGCCTGGAGGGGTCTGAAGTAGCGGGTGGGCTAGAGGTTTCGTTACTTCGCAGAATCTTAGCGAAAACACTTTCTGGCGGGCTACCAGCGAGGCGTGGAAATGACTTGTGTACCCAGGCAGTTGTGGCGGGAAAATTCCCGCGCTTTCTGCAAAATAGTAACTGTGATTGGCTTGCTCAGGGCATAACTCCGTGACGTAGCAAAATCAGCGCAGAAATTGGCGCCAAGAATCTCCATTGGTGGAATGGTAGTGCTCCGGCAATGGAGTGGAATTTTCCGCCGGTTTTCGAGTTGCTGATTGGAACGTTTAACCACGGTCACTGTCGTGGGCGCGGGAATGTTGTGTGTTCGGCCTGTACGGGTGCTCTAGGTAGTCGGCTCTCGCCTTTCGGTTGAGGACGTCGAAGCAACCAGCCATCGCCTCCGGTTCGCCAGATCGTGTTCTGGCATTTAAGAAGACAGTTTGGTAATGTATGTCCGCAGCACCGGCAGATAGGGATTTTCCTAGGTGATAATCAGAGCTCAGCAGAGTGCGCCTGTTCGTCTTTTTCTAACTTTGTTCTGTCTTGAGTAGCAGCAATTAATGTTGGGTTAGCTGTGTGTCTCTCTTAAGATTTGAGTGGCAAGGAATTGGCTCCACATACCACTTCGTCATAATTCTCACAATCTAGTTTAGGGACAACTTCACATTAGTCTGGAACTGCAAGACCGCTACGGTCGCAGGTTCGAATCCTGCCTCGGGCATGGATGTTTGTGATGTCCTTAGGTTAGTTAGGTTTAACTAGTTCTAAGTTCTAGGGGACTAATGACCTCAGCAGTTGAGTCCCATAGTGCTCAGAGCCATTTGAACCATTTGCCAACTTCACATTCACAGCGTTTGTTTGAGTATCCAATTTGAGCTAATGTGATGTATTGTAAATGTTTCATGTGTTTGTTTATTATTTTGTGTTTAGTCTTAATAAATCATATTGTTATTTTGGACAGAACTTTCATTCTGTTAATCGGTAGAGCACCCTATCAAACCTCACTATGTTAATGAAACCCTCGTTTATTTAACTTATATATCAAATTAAATTATTGCAGGTGCCAAACTCTCTTCTACTCCACTGGCAGGGTTGATTAGAGTCAGTTCGCGTATTTTTTTTAATCGTTGTGCAACAGCAAAAGTCGGAGTTAGAATAGGGGGGGCTTAGAGCATCATTTACATATGTAGAATCTAGAAGAATTTAGTGTTAAATTCACTGCTAGCCCCGGCACCTCGCAAGGCCATAGTCTAGAAAAGATAATTAAAATGTGTGTCCATAGTGATAAAACAGCTAACAAGATCCTCGCCCTGTTCATAAAACTATACATAACGGAAGGGAAAGAATGTAGTGAGTTTATAATCAATTCATGAAATACGAAAATATTCACAGCTAGAATGTTGTTTTGGGCGACAGAGGCGCACGCACTGTGTAAACAAGCTTCCGACTGACGGGAGAGCATGTGGCTTGTCCAGTGGGGAAGGAGACATACGCGTGCGTGACGTCGACAAACTTTAATGGCGCTTCTCTCTAGTACGGTGATGGTGTATTATCTGCGGCGTCGTAACACACGTCTTGCGGGAGGGAAAGAGCGGAGAGGACCGCGCAAGGGAGGAGAAAGAGCTAGACGGGTGACAGGGAGGTAGCACTATCAGCACTCAGCACAGCACACTTGTGCTTTCTAAGGTGATCTCGAAGAAAACGTTTTTTGAAGCACATCTGATGGTATGTGCCGGCGGTATAACACAAAGTACGCGCAAGCTCAGAGTAAGACGGCAGATTAAACACTATGTACAGAGCGACACAAAATTCTTACATGAAAGGATTTTAACTCTTGTATAACAAAAAAAGGGTTAGTTCGGACCATTAGTACAGTACCTATTTTAAAATCTGATACAGAAATAGGGTGACAGAGTGCATCTCTGTGTTGAATTTCAGCAAACACAAAATTCAGAAAACGCTGGCCATCCGTTTTAGGAATTTGTTGTCTGCTTGAAAACTACAACTGAGTCGCCTCTAGACGACCCAAAATTCCGATACGCAACGGTCGGGGCGTATGATAGAGTACGTCAGGTCTTAATATACCGTAGAAAACACGTAGGTAAGAAAAAAGTAAATGTTAATTTTACTGGACACATGACAAAAAAAGTTTTGTAATGAGAGACACTTGCAACTACAAGTGTGCAACATTTGCAACACTTGTATAACTGTAACGGTGCGGAAATTTATAATGAAGGAATAATCTTTACGAATCTATGATATTAATTTTCTTGTATGAACTAAAGTCCAGTTTCTAGCCGCCATATTAATATTTAATTTCGAGGGACGTTTCGCGTTTCCTACGAAAGGCGTCATCAATGGACTGAATTTTCTGGAATAATATACAGTTTGATTTTAAATACTCGTACGATAATTTCAGATTTGAAGTAGCTCACGCCGTAATTTATTCATCAATAAATTATTACTTACAGGTATTCGTCCTTGTTCAGTCAATTTTTGTGTATCCTCCGATGTAGCTATAGATTAAGAGACGCAGGACCCCTTCACGTAATATAACTGGACACTCAATCAAGCAAAAATTTTCTGTTTTCTTGAGGAACGTTTCTAAAATGTCGCATTGCATGTGGAACTTAAGAATCCTCAATCTTCTTCATGTGAGCAAATTCCGCAGGCCATTCCATTTGGCTGATTGCTTTCTATTGAAGAAAAGTGTTCACGTGGTGAGAGTGGCTCAGTCGTGCATCATCATCTTGAAAAGCAAACCCATCAATGAAATGTTGACTATAGGGCTGATCAGTGGTCTGGAAGATCCTGCCTCGACATTGGACAGCACTGAAATTATAGTCAACAACGATGAGAACGTTCGCAGCATAAGTACAAAATACTAGCCTAAAGCGTGACTGACCAACCCTGGTGAACTCATGAGATTGCATCCCTGAGACATGCGTTGGTACCTGATTACATTCACACATTTCTATGGCCATCATCTGGCGCAAAAAAAAAAAAAATCCTGCACACGTTGGTGAAGAGAATACAACGCCAATCATTCAGGTTCTATTCCAGGTGTTCCTTTGGCCAACTTGCGTGTACCACAGTGTGGAAGGTTGAGGGTGGGAGAAATATTCTGTTGTCCTTAATGGACGCCTATAGGTGAAACTGCAGGTTGCATAAAAAGTGTATTCAGAGAGAAATTTTTGATAAAAAAATCAGAAAGGATGAAAGTGTTGAGGGTTACACAAACCTACTTCGAGCATTTTAAAACAGAGACTGTAGTAAATTTATAATTCATATGGCCCTCATAGAGAAGTTTATTGGATGTGTAATTACATCATGTGAAAAGCAGTGAAGTAGCAATGAAACAAATTATACTGATGATAAAACTACTCACAGCAGTCATATTATTAGACACTCTCAATCACTAATAATTGGCAATCAATGCTGTACAATCGCAATAAAGTCATGAGATGTTCAATTGAATCTTTTATTAGAACATGTTACGCGTTTCTGGATTACTCCCATCTTCAGACATCTGTTACAAAAAGTACAAAACATAAGTGAATATGGCACTCTACAAGTGTTACAGAAAATGAGATCGGGTCATATGAATTACATACCACAAATTTCAACTCCTTCCTAACCAACCAGGCATACAGCCTTGACAACTAAAAGAAAGTGTCCAATAACGTATGACTATAACTGCGACACAAGCAGTCTTTAAGCAGAGCGTATACCGTCGCTAAACAAGTCAACTAGCAGCGAAGCGCCCTCGGTAGGGGGCGCTGCATGGTCACGTGCTCCATGCGTCCACATGTAATTTAATAATAATATACTCAGCATATAACATCCAACAGGGTGTAATTACGACTAGCAGCCGGAATGGTACTTTTGTACACGTTAACACTAATGGATTTTTTTTAAATATTAAAAACTGCAAAATTTCTTTCATTGCCATACTATACCTATAGCCAGTAGTGGCACTAAGCATAACTCAAACCATATGCCAATATAAAATAAATAATAGGGGGGGGGGGGGTGTTCCTTCATGAATAAACCTATCAACCTCCCATATCTCTAAAAGAATACCAACAAATTAAATATAAGCAACATTATACATCATACACAAAAACCCTGTGATCAGCTCGCGTAAGCAAACGTCTTAGGTGACATCTGTTAAAGCCAACGGCAACCACGTCGGCGACAGCCACACGCCTATCGAATTACAGCCAAGTGATATTCATGGGTCATGATTGTCCAAATAGAAGCCTTCAAACAACAACATACACTCCTCTACCACATGGAAAAAAGTTTAATGATGAGAGGAAGAACATTTTCATAAAATCCCAAAAGACACATATGGGTTATACCTCATACATTCCTTATTTAAACTAGTGGCACGACAATTGCCCGAGTCCTACCTATGGTATCCGGATACTAGAGAGCTCTAGATTTAAAAAAAAAACAAATCATTAAAAGTGTTAAAACTTTAAAGTCTAAAAATCAATAAAATAAACCATTGAGCCACCAAGGACCACCCAAAGGGTACGGTGGTGGACAAATCCGTATGTGCCAACCTATCTACCCATCTAACTTTCCCCATATGACGTTAAACTAGCCAATAGCCAATCACTCAGAAAAAAAGCACCTAGCCTCTCATAACGGTACGTGCACAGAAAACCGCCAACTCCTATAAAATACACTATCATAACTTCTTATGAGGGGCTAACAGACACCAAACTCAAAATATTATCCGTCCAAACAAGCCAAAAAACCAGTTGTTCCCACCGGAAACGTGTTCATTAAAGACTGAGTGGGCAGCGTGCTGTATACGTGCATAGATCTCCAGATCTTCAAGGTTATCTAAAATCTTCCCTTTTCTTTCTAAGAGCAGAGTCCTTAGGCTATCTTCTATTGGGGCCAGCTTACGGCCAGTCTCCCTCATACGGCACCCCAGCCCATGTTCTCGAAACATTGTGGTAAAATCCTTACCCGTCTGGCCAATGTCACAATTACACACAATTACACTACGACCATCATGACAGTTTTACAAGAAAAAGTCGATGGTAAAACGTGGGATATAATTAAATTCCACTGCAGCAGATTGGACACCGACAGAGCCATGGACAAAGCGCTGGAACCCCAAACACTGGACACCGCTGCTGGGCGATGGCCCTGCCAGTTCAGCAACCCAGTAAGAGCAACTGCTCCAATGTCATCAGACTTCCATGCATCTGTGGCCTGGGAGATTAGAAAACTTCTGTAGTTTGACACGCTGCTCTTGGCAGCAGAGGGACTTAGATCACAGATCCTATTTCCGACATTTTAGTGGTAATACACAAACGCAATCCCTTCTCTAAATTGAACGAGATCCTAGGCTAAAGGGCCGCCATTATCTATGATACTTGCTTTCCGCACCCTCGGCAGGCCTTCTCAATTTTATAAATGGCACCTGTACTATAGAAGACGCCGGCGGCCATTTGCAGCAACAAGCATCAATACTCAAACTTAAGTTTTATTCGGAGGTTTTGATCAAGTTAGAATTAGAATATTATTATAATGAAGTTTTAATACCACCTTACAGAGTTTATTAAATGAAATATGCCCATGAGTGGGACGTAGACAGGTGATTAACTGAAATACGCATACCAAATATTCTGTGAAATGATAAGGGAATATGGTGTGGCTGGGAGAAGTCACTGTAACATATTTATATAATAACACAATCACATTTATTCAATAAACATTACCATCTCAAATATTGCCGGCCGAAGTGGCCGTGCGGTTAGAGGCGCTGCAGTCTGGAACCGCAAGACCGCTACGGTCGCAGGTTCGAATCCTGCGTCGGGCATGGATGTTTGTGATGTCCTTAGGTTAGTTAGTAGGCAAACAAGTTGGGCCCGTACGGCGCGGCGCCACGTGGGTCGACCGCGCCTAGTAAAGTCACGTATTTTCGAGCCTTTCGACCCTCGGGACTCCTTAGCGATATCGTTGCCACAATGGCTAGACGGGATTCGGCCTTAGAGGCGTTCAGGCTTAATCCCACGGATGGTAGCTTCGCACCACCGGCCGCTCGGCCGAGTGCGTGAACCAAATGTCCGAACCCTTAGGTTTAACTAGTTCTAAGTTCTAGGGGACTAATGACCTCAGTAGTTGAGTCCCATAGTGCTCAGAGCCATTTGAACCATCTCAAATATTCCCTCTCACTGTATCATATCTAAGTAAACTTAGTTAAACATCCGGCTAACATGTGCCATGAATCGACAATGACTACCGCCTGCACATTTCTATCATCATTTAGCCACACACACACTAACATTCACTCTATTCATTTTATCTAACAGATAAAAGAGGAAGGTTCCCATACACCAAGTGGGACAACATTGGGAGAGAGCACATGGTTCCAACTGTAACTTTAATTCGGGCAAGTTCCGTCTTCACGTTTAACTAACTCCGCGAGTTCTACTGGATATTATGAAGAAACGATTAAATCACACGCGTGAATTAACGTAGAAGATCCCGCTAGATCACGAAATGTGATTACGTCGAGCTGAAGCTTCTCACCAAGAAATGCATGGGGTCTGCGGACCACGTGTTACCAATCTCTCCACAATCAGGAGTCAATAAACACATTTAAATAAAATACACTTTGCATATATACTTCACACTCACACTGAAATGCAAATTGAGCAATTCTGAGTATTACTCGGCAATGAGCGCCTGTTCACTCCCAAGTGCAGTGAACACAATTCCCATGAAATTACTTGGCAAAAGAAATCATCTCCCTATCTCTCCTAACCGAGATGATTCTAGGAAATACCATAGTGGCTTTCCTCAGCAGGGAAGCTGCTTCCAAGTTCAAAGTGAACATGGGATTCTAAATCTTCGCTAACTATCGGAGCGATAGAGCAGAGCGTGCTTACTCACCCAGGTCTTCCCAGCAACAACCCCGATACGGTCTCCCTCGTCCGGGTCCACACATCGTGGCTGCAGGGACTCAGAGATACCGCACACGGTTATTTGCCAACCTAACGAGCGCTAATGACGCGCGTGGAGCTTATGCCTCACAGGTCCAGTGCAGTCGCGCTCTACTAGATTCGAGGTTGGCTACACTTCCACTATGCCTATAGCACACCCACAGCCGACATCTCACGCATACCCCATCATACGTTCGCATTCACACCTTGCAGACAATTACCATATCTAATATTAAAATGATCGTCCATATTTAAATAACCCTATCTTACTAATCATCAACAGACTCTTCCCTGAGTGTTGGAAGGGCACTGAGGTGTCTTTAGTTGTGGGGTCGAGCCATGTAGCGGATTACATGGAGCCGTTACACCTGGCAGCCAGTACTGTGCCACTGCCTCTACGGCGCCTCCTGCCATCGAATCTGGCGTAGTAGTCTGCCAGCCATTCGCTGCTGCTCCCTAACCTTTGGTCCAGAGTAAGACTCTGGACAAGGCCGCGACCTGCTGGATGCCCTGTGCCGCAGCTTGGCTTAGTCCAGTGCTTGGCAGCTGCTGTCGTTTCAGCTCCAGGCGTGCCAGCAAGCAGCTACGCCAGTTGAGCGCGCTGCCTTCTCGGCAGTGAATGCGCACAACACACTGCACTGTCTCACGCGCCGTGCAGAGTGGGAATATTATAAACCAGAGTCAGACCACGGCAGTAGTAAGGGAGCACCTGAAGGGCTGCCCAGTTTGAATTAATTAATAAGGAACTGTTTACGTTCACCTTTTGTTTCTCTACAGCTGCCCACAACTTCACTCTCGCCTTCCAACCACTAAAAGAACCCAAAACGCTCCAAGTGGGGGTCGAGCCCATCATGATACACAAGAAAACGGTTTTGACTACCAAGTGGCCCCAAGCCACTAAAGCAAGAAGAGGAAGATTAGAATTTAACGTATTGTCGTTGACAAGGTAATTAAAGACAAAGTAGAAACTTTGATTGGGAGTCGGACGAGGAAGGAACTCACAAGCAAAACATGCCACAAGCAGCTCTCTGACACGGTCGAAACCTGACATGGTGAAATAAAGGTGAAAATAAAGGGACACCTATTTTGACTTAGGTGCCAACACTCATAGTTTCTGACAAAATGGCGATCAAAGTTTCGAAGCCACTTTATCAGTCCGCTGGTGCAGCATGTAACCAAGGTGGTTAGGAGCACAGCTATGAATTTTTGCGCCCCGTGTTCAAGTCAGTCTTAAGTTCTTTTTCTCTCTTTTGATTGCGCGGAAGTATGTGGCATAAACATTTGTGTGACACTGTGAAATACAATGGAATTATTGACAAAAGGAATCAGCATTTCATATCGTATTAAAAAAGACTTTATCAGACAAATAATTACATGCACTGATTGATGGTAGACATTGATTTAAATCAATAGGGAAAAATTGAAAATTTGTGCAAGCCCTTGATTCGAAACCAGATCTCCTGTTCAACTTATACCTGCACTACTAATGTAGTGCCCCTTGTACATTATCTCCATTGCACACGGCGTTTCGTTAATTCCCGTAAGAGCTAGAGCCGGGTGTGCCTCTGTACTGAAGAGATCACTGGGCGTCCTCCCCTTAATTTATATATATATCAGGTGTCTGTTCTTCCCGAATTTCCGAAAGAACAGGCATTTCGTTCATAAATTTTATGATAAAAAGTCTCATATAATGATAATAATTAGTCCCATACTCAACGAATGAGCATTAAGAGAGTAAATGCAAGAATATTGCACCGCCGCTCATGGTAAGGTCCTATTAGAGGTCGTTCACCGTTAGCTTCCTCCGGCCTGTTATGAAGTGTCAAGTGTGTATCTGTGTCGGGTGGATGACTGAAATGAGTTTTAGTACAGTGCAGTGTTGGATTAGTGTTGCTGTGGATGAAGGGGCAAGAGAGGGTGAAACCGGTGCCGGTACATAACCCACTCCTCTCGAATAGCACCAACGGGGCCGCCGAGCTTGACGTCCCCATCCGACGAACGGATCAGCAACAGTGTCACATTCCGTCACTTCATGACAGACTGCGCAAAGGTAGGAATTGAAACCAGAATATTAGCGCAAAGACTGGTGACCAGAAACTTTCGCCATCACCTAGCCTCCCCTTCTCTACCAAATACTGGCAGTGGAAATTTTATCCACCAACAGGATTCGTATCGGCTTATCTCCGAGTCGAACGCCACCGCATGCGTACTTTAGCGGCATCGACTAGGAGGAGGAGGAGGAGATCAGTGTTTAACGTCCCGTCGACAACGAGGTCATTAGAGACGGGCATCGACTAGGGAGGTGGCTATAATCTTATATAATTAACAGTAATTGAAAATTAAAATCATATAAATTATACTATTTCACCTGTCGTTTTGCCGGCCGATGTGGCCGAGCGGTTCTAGGCGCTTCAGTCTGGAACCAAGGTTCGAATCCTACCTCGGGCATGGATGTACGTCCTGTCCTTAGGTTAGTTAGGTTTAAGTAGTTCTAAGTTCTAGGGGACTGATGACCTCAGATGTTAAGTCCCATAGTGCTCAGAGCCAATTGAACCACCTTTCGTTTTCATTTTTACGTTTCTGCTTCAAGATAACAAGTGCGTTCGCCATAGTGATATCTGCCATGAAGACACTCAAAATATAAAAATTCGGAGCAGCACGAGCAACGTGTGAAGGCACGTATCTCACAGTCACATTTTTTCAGTGTGAATAACATAAGAAATAGTTCACGATCTGACGATAATTTCTCGTCAAACATCGCCCATCGGAACATTTTCTCTAAATCTGGAGTTTGCATTTGATTATTGATGAAGCCGAGTATCTTAACTGCATCTGATTGCATTTCTGTTAGTGACGGCTGTAATTCTTCACCCGTTAATAAAAATATACTTTGCAGGCTTAACAGCACACACTTCGGCGAAATTACTTTTAATGAACATCTCCGATCTCATCGACAAACAGCCCATCATATAAGGAGTGACTGCTTTGGGCACACCACTAGTGAATAGCGTAGAGAAACTGATCCATTTTTACGTAAGATCACAAAACTTTGTCGGAAAAATGATGAGGGATTTCTTTTCTGAACTCACGGGATTCTGTGGCTGTTGTGTACACATTCTGTTGCCGTTTAGTTGGTTAGCTTACGTTTTGCTAGAATCGAGGGCCAATTATGTCACTGGCTTGCCAGAGACATATAGAAGCTGTTGGTGACAGTTTTATGGAAGGGATTAAGGTTAATCCACGTTACCTGTGACGGTAAAAACTGTTTTTAATAATATTTGAAATGGTTACTTTTTTTGTCAATAATTCCATTGCATTTCACGATGTCACAAAATATACTAATGTCACATACTTCAGAGACAACAAAAGAGAGGACAAAAAGTATAATAATGCATTTGAACACAGGGTGCGAATTTCGCCACTGCGCTACCCGTTCAGTTAACTACAGGCTGCGCTAGCGGTCTAATGAAGTTGCGTCGAAACGTCGACCGTCATCTCCTTGGCAACTATTTAGTGCTGGCACCTAAGCCAATACAGTAGCCCCTTTCTCCGTTCTTTCACTTTGGGGAGTTTCGACTGTACCTCAGAGAGACCTATACCTGTTTCCCCTCGTTAGTTGAATCCTTTTCAAAGAACCACCTCAACACTAGCCTCAAGCAGGGTTTTCGAAGGCCAGATGCAACATTGCGGGTCGTATAAAACGACTTCGTTGCAGGCATCTGAATCATCCTGTATATCCCTGATCGCAAACAGCACAACACGAAAGAAACTACAAACAGTAACAGAGGAGAGAAATAAGTACAACATTTCAGCAATATATGAATTATCACGTAGTAGCTGTGCAGCTCGAAATATATTGGGATGACTGCAAGAAATTTTAATAGGAGGTATAAAAGACATAAAAAGCCACTGAGGAGTGAATGTACCCACTCCAAATATGAAAAACATCTAATAAAAGGCCGGCCGGAGTGGCCGAGCGGTTCTAGGCGCTACAGTCTGGAACCGCGCGACCGCCACGGTCGCAGGTTCGAATCCTGCCCCGGGCATGGATGTGTGTGATGTCCTTAGGTTAGTTAGGTTAGTAGTTCTAAGTTCTAGGGGACGGATGACCTCAGAAGTTAAGTCCCATAGTGCTCAGAGCCATTTGAAGCCATCCAATAAAAGAAAATTACCACCACAGTGCGATAAAAACAGATATAAGGCCATAAAGGAAAATGAAAATATGCTTAATGGTCACAAGATCAGTGACAGAAGAACAATATTCAAGCTAACTCACAGTTTACTACAAAAAATTGAGACGAGACTTTTCCTACCTGTGCGATAAAGCAAAATTTGCGAAAATTAACAATCATTATGCAACTGTCTTCGTCTTCTTTCAGGGAAGTCATTGCTCTGTATGGGCTGTTTTTATTTTTGAAACAAACACCTCATTTCGTGATTTTACGCTGGTAGCTATTTTCGTCGCTTTGGGCATTTTCAAGCTACACAGTTGTGAATTCTGTCTGTAAAACGATCAGATGGAACTCTTATGTGGGTCTTTATCACTGCCACACTAAATCCGTCTGTTCACCTGAAATAAAGTATTTATTTCAATTATATAAACAGCCAACGCTGGACAATCACTTCCCGAAGAAATCTGCGGCGGCTGTGGACCCATATGTACAAAAGAATATTAGTGTTTTTGCCTAATGAAGAGTTTTGAAATACCGTTAAAATGCATATTGTTCCATTTGAAAATAGCCATACATGTTCCGTATCTCAGTTGATGCAAGATTTAAGAGGATTAACATAGAACGAATTACGAGTACATCTGCGTGCTATCAGTTGATGATATCTTGAACCGTTCATGAATATAAAAGGGTGTTACATTTTACGCCACTCACTGTGTGTATACGGAGCGTATTACAGTTTGTAGCGAAAACTGCGACGGGTGCAAGTATGCGATAATATAATTAGAAGAGTTCCACTAAACATGGGCTCGCAAGCGAGTAGTTCACGAGATAACCGTGAATATGCGATTAGCAGCCGTCGCTGCCTTTGGTATAAAATATTGCCCTAGTCAGTAGAAAGGTGTTTGAAATGTAAACGTTTTGATTATGTCTTCCATATAATTAGCCTCAAATTTTAGCAGTGGCCTACTTCAACAAGAAATTCAGTAGTGCTTTACGTGCTACAATTTATTCCCTTGCACCTTTACAGGAGGTGTTCTACGTATCGTCATTGCATTAGGAGGCAGTATTACACTCCCATGTGCCCATGAGCTATCACGGATGCACCACATTCTCCAACAACGGTCCATGGGTGGAGCTGGAGCCCATTTGCATGGGAACTTAAACGAAAGTTAACATTCAAACACATTTGCATAGCCTAAGATAAATTCGATAATGAAGACAGTGGCGGCTCTTAACATCGCAGTTCTTATGAGCAGGCTGTATTCACATAGAGCCAGATGTTATTAAAAATAAGACTTTGCCTGCCTTACCTAACCCCTTGGTTGTTCTAATCAGCGAGTTTTCGAGCTAGCAGTGCAGCTTCCTGAACAGCGAATTTGCCTATGCTTTTAGCTTTAGCTTTGATACTAATGTACGCTGTAATGTTACGCTTAATGGCTCTGAACCCGGCATTATATTAGACAGAACAACTGATGTAGGCACGTGGCGGCTAAAGACGGCCGCTTAGCCGTATTACCTTGAGCCTGCCCGTTTAATGAGCTGCAGACGTCGGATGGACGACGCATCGTAACTTATTCCCAAAATATCGCCTTTCTTGCCTTACGACCTTGTCTTATGTATCGAGAAGATAAATAGTGGCCACGAACCTCGCACCCGCCTTGCTCCTCTTTGGTCGTTAGAGCAATAATCAAAGAGGATCCTAAAGGAAGTAGCTGCTTAAACTGCCGGGTGAAACGATTCACCGGGAATATGCTGGACACGTTGTCTCAGAGTGTACCAGCTCGATTCAAATCACGGTCTGGCTATTCTGATGAAAATATCTTCTTGTTTTTCCGAGTAATTTAGTTCACAGTTTCACCTCAGACAACAGGTTGGTGATTCTTAACCCCCACAGTTTTCTTTCCAGATCGTAACAAGTGAGGGTACTAAATTTATATGAAATCATTCCAGGGGGGTAAGATGAATTAGCGAAGCAAAGTGCCGTAGTAGTTAGCACACTGGACTTATTCGTGAGGACGACGGTTCAAACCCATGTGCGGCCATCCTGATTTAGCTTTTCCGTGATTTCTCTAAATCGCTTCAGGCACGGCCGACTTCCTTTCCCATCCTTCCCTATTCAGATGGGACCGATGATCTTGCTGTTCGTCCCCTCCCCCAAATCAGATGACCAACCATCCTAAGATGAACTTTTGGCGCACGGCTTTGCAAGAGTACGCACATATCATGTTTATTTAACATATATTTAACAAACACCAACCTGAAAAATATTTTACGCGTAAGCCTAACGAGTTTCGCCCTGCAATTTCATTTTCACGCAGCTCAGTGTTTATGCTGTCACGTCTCCTAAACTATGTGTCGTACAATAACATAATTTTGCTAGTACATTTAGTGGTATGCAAGAATACTGTCTGCAAAATGTGTCACTAATACCGTTAGCAATAAAGAAGTCATAAATTAGAACGTCATGCTCCATGCGGCGGTTTTACTGTATGAACTGCGAAAATGTAGAAAGCAATGATGTTTCTCCCTTTCATCATTTTGTGGAGGTCATCGGTAAGAATACGTTTCGTAAAGGTTTGAAATTGTGTGTAAGGTTTACTGCAAATCATTAAACGTTCTCATTCTCAAATATTGGATGAATAAAGTATAGCAACTCACCCCTTTTGAGCTACACTGTTTTTTCACCCCTCCTTTCCCCCCTCCACCTCACTGATAAGTGGCTCTTAACCTCACAGCTATTCTTTCCAGACATTAAGTGATATGTGTGCCAATTTTGGTTGAAATCGGCCCAGGGGTTTAGGGGATGAGGAACCGTACATACATACATAGGGCGTATACACGAGGGTTGGAGCTTAAATAGTTGCCACTATTTATTCCCATAGAGCATGTCTGGGATGCACTAGGGAGATGGGTTGCAGCACGTCAGTATTCACCAACCACTCTCCAAGACTTGTGAGCAGCATTGCAGGAGGAATAGGCGTTACTGCCTCAACATGACGTTGATGACATCGTCCACAGCGTGTCTCGTTGTTGTCAGGACTGTATTGGCTCTGAGCACTATTGGACTTAACATCTGAGTTCATCAGTCCCCTGCACTTAGAATTACTTAAACCTAACTAACCTAAGGACATCACACACATCCATGCCCGACACAGGATTCGAACCTGCGACCGTAGTAGCAGTGCAGTTCCGGACTGAAGAGCCTAGAACCGCTCGGCGACAGCGGCTGGCCACTGTATTGGCATCAAAGGTTGTCACACCCCATACTGAGCAAATTAACCAGTTGTCAAAATGTGTGCGCAAATCCGTTAAATTGGATAAAAGTGGATAACATTTTTGTCAACCCTATGCATGTTGCAGTTGAATAAGTTCTGTATTCTTTACATCGTTTCTACTTTACTATCACCTGTTTATATTGTTTTGTGGCAAAATAAATCCAACCGTGCAAAATTTCCGTTTGTTACTTTGATTTTTGACAACAGTGTATGTTTACCGACAGGGTGCACGTCCCACTCACCTGAACTATCGCGTCCTTGTTTACTTTTTCCTCCATAGCACTGCTCTGCAACGTGACTGGATTTCATAGATCTTATTAAAATGAATGTACGTATATACGAGGGTTGAAACTTAAATAATGGCAGCTATTTATCGACAACCAATACAAAAGAGATACATGTTTGCATCTGTTACTGTCCTTCAAAGTAGTCACCAGCGTTGTGTAGAATCCGTTGCCAGCGATGTGAAAGGCGTATTATACCGTTAGCAGAGCCTGTTCTGTTGATGATGCGAATGGAGCGGTCTAAAGTTATGGTGATTCTCATGTACGACTGTGATGGTGTTATCTTAGCGCATTGCGTTCCTCCACGGCAGACCGTCAGTGCACAGTATTACTGTTCACAGTATTACTGTTCATTTTTGGAGCATCACCTGCGACCAGCTTTGCGAAAGAAGTGGCGACACTTTCTGCGCGACCCACGCATCATTTTGCGCGACAATGCGCGGGCGTATACAACGCAATGAGCGGTTCTAGGCGCTACAGTCTGGAACCGTGCGTCCGCTATGGTCGCAGGTTTGAATCCTGCCTCGGGCATGGATGTGTGTGATGTCCTTAGGTTAGTTAGGTTTAAGTAGTTCTAAGTTCTAGGGGACTGATGACCTCAGAAGTTAAGTCCCAAAGCGCTCAGAGCCATTTTTTTATACAACGCAAGCTGTGGCTGCTCTGCTCGGTCGATGGGACTGGGAAGTACTGTACCATGCATCATACTCCCCGCACTTAAGTCCTTGTGACTTTGATTTGATTCGGAAGATGAAGGAACCACTTCATGGCATTCACTTCCGAACTGTTCCAGAGATCTGACAGGCAGTAGACCGCTCCATTTGCACCCTCAACAGAACAGGCTCTGCTAACAGTATACTACGCCTTCCACATTGCCGGCAACGGGTTCTACACAACGCTGGTGAATACTTTGAAGGTCAGTAACAGGTGCAAACATGTATCTCTTTTGTATTGGTTGTCGATAAATAGCTGCCATTATTTAAGTTTCAACCCTCGTATATACGTACATTCATTTTAATAAGATCTATGAAATCCAGTCACGTTGCAGAGCAGTGCTATGGAGGAAAAAGTAAACAAGGACGCGATAGTTCAGATGAATGGGACATGCACCTGGTCGGTAAACATACACTGTTGTCAAAAATCAAAGTAACAAACGGAAATTTTGCACGCTTGGATTTATTTTGCCACAAAACAATATAAACAGGTGATAGTAAAGTAGAAACGATGTAAAGAATACAGAACTTATTCAACTGCAACATGCATAGGGTTGACAAAAATGTTATCCACTTTTATCCAATTTAACGGATTTGCGCACACATTTTGACAACTGGTTAATGTGCTCAGTATGGGGTGTGACAACCTTTGATGCCAATACAGTGGCCAGCCGCTGTCGCCGAGCGGTTCTAGGCTCTTCAGTCCGGAACTGCACTGCTACTACGGTCGCAGGTTCGAATCCTGTGTCGGGCATGGCTGTGTGTGATGTCCTTAGGTTAGTTAGGTTTAAGTAATTCTAAGTGCAGGGGACTGATGAACTCAGATGTTAAGTCCAATAGTGCTCAGAGCCAATACAGTCCTGACAACGACGACACACGCTGTGGACGATGTCATCAAAGTCATGTTGAGGCAGTAACGCCTATTCCTCCTGCAATGCTGCTCACAAGTCTTGGAGAGTGGTTGGTGAATACTGACGTGCTGCAACCCATCTCCCTAGCGCATCCCAGACATGCTGTATGGGATTCAAATTGGGAGAGCGGGCAGGCCACACCATGTGTGCAATATCTTCCGTTTCTGAAAAACATCAACCACAGTGCCCTATGAGGTCGAGCATTACGTCCATCAGTACTAAGTCTGGACCCACAGGGCCTTCCAACAGCCGCGAATGAGATCCGAAGGTCTCCTCACAGTACCTGACAGCAGTTACGTATTGCTGATTCACCCGTACAAATTCATGAAGAGGTGTTCGAGTGGTCAACATAATACCCATCCAAACCATTATGGATCCTCCTCGATATCGGTCTCTTTCCACAACGTCTGGGTCTTGAAATCGTGTTACACGTGCCATCCAGACGCGAATCCGTTGCGAATCACTTTCCAGATCAAATCGAGATTCATCTGTGAAAAGAATATTAGCCCACCGTTCGACCGTCCTGGTGGAATGCTGGCGGCACCACTGTAGACGTTTCCATCTGTGAAGGCACGCCAGAGGTAAACAGATAGTGGGTTTCTAAACATAAGTGCCGCTCTGCTGAAGCCATTTGTACATCGTTTGATTCGATAGAAAACGTCCAGGGGATGCTGCGAGGTTAGACGCCAGTTGTAGTCCAGTACTAAGGCAGTACCCTTACAGTCAAATAACGGTCCACTCTTTGTGATGTCACACGTGGTCGACCCTGTACTGGTCTCCATAATTCAGTTTCGGTCTCTGTAAACAGTCAACACGTCCGAGAAACAACAGAACGATTCACATTAAGCCATCGGGCCACATCAGTTTGCGACTGTCCTGCTTCCATTCTTCTTATGACCCTCCACAGCAGAGAATCTGTAGGCATCTTCTCTGTGCCATACTGCACCATCTGTGACCGTGTACACAACGACTGCGGATGTGGGACTACTCTGCAAACACTACCCCGTTTGATAGGTGCCCTGACGTCGCTGCTGGCGTGGTTGTCCGTTGATAGGAATTCCATCTTCTGTGCAGAACAGGATCGTAACGACATCTGTTGGCAGTTTGTGTGATTATACCGTGAATTAGACACAGGACGGGGAAATAGCAGTTTGTTGCTTTAGTTTTGGACGCCAATGTACGTATCCTCCCCTCACCCTACCACAAAAATATTAGTTCACTTACATGGTGATTGTGTTTTACGACTGAAGTGGCAATCGCAGAGATTTAATACTGCACTTAATTACTGCATTTGATATTCACGTGGCCGTTACGTCACGAGTGCTTTGTGTGCTGATATACAAAGACCTTGAGTGCACAGTGATAGCGCTACAAACAATAGCAAGACAGTGCTATGCAAAGAAATTGAGGTGAAAGAGGTGGCATTAGGAGAGTACCAACATTTTCTCCATTGCAAATGAAGAAGTGACGATCGGAGCATTTGGCAATGATTCACAGTGGGACGCCAGAGAAGAAATGACACCAAGACAGACTTGGTACGAATATCACTTACTGTCTGGATACAATCGCTGTGGGCTTAAATACACGTACATGTCAAAGAGGTGAGGGTGAGGGTGCAAAAGTTGTGTGGGTCACGACGCTCGTTTCTCATACTTTATTCATCCAATACTTGCGTATAGGGAGCCGTATCATCTTCCTATCACCTACGGAAGTCGGAGACAGACACCTGAAGACAGTAGCAGTTCAACTACAGAGCACCCCGTGGCGCAACAGCAGAGCTGTTATCGAGACATCAGAGCGCCGCGAACCGAATCTCTCCACACCCAATCCTCAAGGCACGAAGCTTCAGCAGAGCTGCCAACACGCACCTGGTTCGCAATGGATTAGAAGCCGTAAGTTTCGCGATACTTTCACAACAATATAACAGTAGGGCACCCAATAACAGCAGTGAGAGTAAGAAGACAATTAAAAATTACCGAAGCTTAAAAGCTTCCAGCTAGCGCATACTGTTATACATAACTGATCTGAAGGTGTGCTGAGTTTTGGCGTTATCAATATGAATTTCTATAGAATTGTATTGTTGTGCAAACGTCAGGGACAGGCTCCGCGAATGAAATTAGTGTAACGTTCGATAAATGTGTAGAGCGTAGCAAGGTGATTTAACTGCGAAACTGAAGAGGTAACATTGGGGAGAGAACGGTCAGAAATGGTTGATGGTGACGTGTCAAGTGATTCTGACACAGTGATATGGTTTAAATATGAAGCTGAGGAGGTAGAGCTCAGAAAGATAAATACGGAAGTAGTAGACGATGAGATACTAAACGATTTCGCTTTTCCAAGATTGTTCAGTTATGAGACTGAGGTGGCTGACCATGGGTTGTCGTATGGCGACAGCGTGGAAGACGCTACTGTGATAGGTGAGGTGGATAATTTGAATGTGAACTTGTTTGCAGACTATAACACTGCCACAACAAAGAAACAGGTTCAGAAAGTAGGCTTGTACATTTTGATTAACAAGGTTTGGAGATCGAATGGACAAGCACAGAAAAAAATGAAGACGGTCAGAAAAAATCAGCAAAGAAAACACGACAAAAGTATCCAACAAAATAACAAATGTGAGAAAATTCTTACAAAACGGGCCCAGAAAGTTCGTGAAGATCTCACAGCAGAACTTCAGAAGCTAGGTGGTTGGCTTCAGAAACGAGATCGGATGTTGGGTCAACTCGCGAAGGAGCTCAAAGGAGAGATCCAGAAGATAGATGAAGCACGCAAGAAGGATATAAATACTGTTCCAGTTTATGTTAATCAGTACAGGGAAAACTGTAACCGGTTATGTAAGGAGATCGCAAAAGTCTTAAATACTTGAAGGACAGACGTGAGTGGGCAGACCGCTCCTAATACAAAACTAATAAAGAAGCTAGGCGAAGATATCTTGCGTCTTGACTCAAAACATAAACCATGCATGGAGCGTGTGTGTTATGTATGTGCTGATGTGGGGACAGTGAAACAAGATGTAGGACAACACATCGAAAGGAGGGTCAACTATCTGTTGTGGTCTGCTGCCTTAGCCTCGAACAATGTCGTGGGAATACTGAGTGAAGAAGTTTTTGTCAGCCTACAAATTTCTGAAAGTTTTGTTCGAATGGGAAACGGCATCCAATTGACGACCTGAATCAGTTTAAGGAGGCATTACTACTGCTGTGAGGCGACCACAGAAAGATTAAATTTGTAACAACACGTATGGAAGAGGAAGGCACCAGGGGGATGAGGATTGACCAGAAATGTGAAAAATGCAGAAATCTAAAAAGAATTCGTAAGTCAGTACTGGCCCCGAAGAACCAGAAATGGGTTCGGAACATTCCGTGTCAAAACAGGAAATACAGCTATGAAAGTGACAGACGTCTGAAGAAGTTTTTTCAAGAATTATATGGAAAGAATCAGTATTTGGATGAATCAGCAAGAACAGACACCAACGGCCTTGCCCCAGAGGTAACACCGATTCCCGTCCGATCACCGAAGTTAAGCGCTGTCGGGCTGAGTTAGCACTTGGATGGGTGGCTATCCGGCCTGCCGAGCGCTGTTGGTAAGCGGGGTGCACTCAGCCCTTCTGAGGAAAACTGAGGAGATCTTGATTGAGAACTAGAGGCCCCGGTCTCGTAAACTGACATACGACCGGGAGAGCGGTGTGCTGACCACATACCCCTCCATATCCGCATTCAGTGACGCCCGTGGACTGAGAATGACACGGCGGCCGGTCTGTACCATTGCGCCTTCATGGCCTGTTCGGGCGGAGTTTCAGTAAGCACAGAAGTAATGATATCATTGATTATATGTAAGCTGCTAGTGACATTACACAAGAAACTACTCGTCATACCAAAAGATGATTTAGAGGCTGTCAAATGAGCATTGGGGCAGCTGGACACTCTAGAAGAAAGTCGACACGATGCACAGCGCAGTGAAGAAATTTTGGAAGGATTATCGATGAGAGATTAAATGAAGACAGAAGATACGACAGTCAAAGGTGGAGCAGTAATAACAAAGAACTGCGTAGCCTTGGGAACAGAACAAGTTATAGTGACTACAGAGGTAGTGGCGGTGGTGTCACATGCTATGATGAAGAGCGGGAGACTCCAGGGTTCCGCCGGAGCCAAATGTAAACAATGATTATCGCTTGCCACAAGGTGAGAGACGTGAGGAAAACTGACATCGATTCCTGATGAGGTCTGATTAGGAATTCAGATAACTTGACTAGAGATACTGACAATTTGGAAAACAGAACAGAGAGATAAATTAGCAGATGGTGAGGCAGATAATGTAGTGCGTAATGAAGCCAGATACAAGCAAACAACATACATAATAATGAATAGCAAGAAGTTCACCAAAAAATAAAGACAATGGTCTAATTGATAATGAATTATACAACATGGGTTCGTGGATGACACAACTCCATCAGTTATACGACGAGTTTGACGAAAGTAGATTTTTGTTCTTTCAAACAACAGTATAGTCTTCTTCAAAGTACACTACTGGCCATTAAAATTGCTATACCAAGAAGAAATGCATATGATAAACGGGTATTCATTCGACAAATATATTATACTAGACCTGACATGTGATTACATTTTCACGCAATCTGAGTGCATAGATCCTGAGAAATCAGAACCCAGAACAACCACGTCTGGCCGTAATAACGGCCTTGATACGCCTGGAAATTGAGTCAAACAGAGCTTGGATGGCATGTACAGGTACAGCTGCCCATGCAACTTCAACACGATACCACAGTTCATCAAGAGTGGTGACTGGCGTAGTGTGTCGAGCCAGTTGCTCGGCCACCATTAACAAGACGTTTTCAATATGTGAGAGATCTGGAGAATGTGCTGGCCAGGGCAGCAGTCGAACATTTCCTGTATCCAGAAAGGCCCGTACAGGACCTGCAACATGCGGTCGTGCATTATCCTGCTGAAAGGCAGGGTTTCGCAGGGATCGAATGAAGGGTAGAGTCACGGGTCGTAACACATCTGAAATGTAACGTCCACTGTTCAAAGTGCCGTCAATGCGAACAAGAGGTGACCGAGACGTGTAACCAATGGCACCCCATACCATCATGCCGGGTGATACGCCAGTATGGCGTTGACGAATACACGCTTCCAATGTGCGTTCACCGCGATGTCGCCAAACACGGATGCGACAATCATGATGCTGTAAACAGAACCTGGATTCATCCGAAGAAATGACGTTTTGCCATTCGTGTACCCAGGTTCGTCGGTGAGTACACCATCGCAGGCGCTCCTGTCTGTGATGTGGCGTCAAGGGTAACCGCAGCCATGGTCTCCGAGATGATAGTCCATGCTGCTGCAAACGTCGTCGAACTGTTGGTGCAGATGGTTGTTGTCTTACAAACGTCCCCATCTGTTGACTCACTGTTGACTCAGGGAGCGAGACGTGGCTGCACGATCCGTTACAGCCATGCGGATAAGATGCTTGTATCTCGACTGCTAGTGATTCGAGGCCGTTGGGATCCAGCACGGCGTTCCGTATTACCCTCCGGAACCCACCGATTCCATATTCTGCTAACAGTCATTGGATCTCGACCAACGCGAGCAGCAATGTCGCGATACGATAAACCGCAGTCGCGATAGGCTACAATCCGACCTGTATCAAAGTCGGAAACGTGATGGTACGCATTTCTCCTCCTTACAAGAGGCATCACAACAACGTTTCACCAGGCAACGCCGGTCAACTGCTGTTTGTGTATGAGAAATCGGTTGGAAACTTTCCTCATGTCAGCAAGTTGTAGGTGTCGCCACCGGCAACAACCTTGTGTGAATGATCTGTGAAGTTAATCATTTGCATATCACAGCATCTTCTTCCTGTCGGTTAAATTTTGTGTCTGTAGCACGTCATCTTCGTGGTGTGATGGCCAGTAGTGTAGTTCCCTTCCGCAGCCATACACCGGCAGAGTCGTTGTTCTCAGTCCTGGTACCGCGCTGAAAGGCGTCAACCGGTACGGCCTTCAACATGTCAAGACTAATTGTTTAAGCAGAATGGAAATCAAATCTAACCACCAGATGATTAATGAGCAAAGCCTACTTAAGGTGACACGCCCCTGAACGGGCTGCATTTTTAGCATTATTTCACCCTCATAGTGCCACTGTTCTATAAATGGGAGATAGCTCAAAATTATTACACACAATTAGGGTCATTAGTCAAAGCATTTCCCAAAAAAACATTAAGATATTTATTTTATTTTGGTACTCACAACAATATTTATAATAGTATAAGAAAGGAACACCATTTCACTGTGGTACCAATTCCTTTGGAAACACTGACTTCACAGCTTGGAAAAAAATTCAGAATACAGGCAACATTCACATAAGTGTTTTGTGCTCCAATTTCCTTCCCTGACGCTGATCTTTGAGAAAGACAAGTAATTTATTTTACTACAACAAAAATGTTTAAAAATGTAGCTCAAATATCACCGACATCGTCATGTTACAAATTTTTCAGGAAATAGTGGGCAAGGTAGGTAGAGGAGGTCATTCTAAATATCTGTACCAATTTTTGTGAGTTCAACTTCAGTCATTTAGGAGAAAAGTGTAACTGACTGATGAAAATTCAAGTTTCTGTGCTCGTTTGGAACAGGCCAGCTGCATACTCCAGTTGTCCTCCTGTTTCCTTATCCTCCATACTCTTTCTCTTCATTCTTTTCTCTATCCTTGACTCCTTGGTAGCAGCTTCTGCAGCAGTCTCTCCTTCGGTTACCCGCCGCTTATTAATAGCAGTGTCCGTCCCGATAACTGAATGGTCAGCGTGACTGCCGTCCTAAGGGGCCCGGGTTCGTTTCCCAGCTGGGTTGGGGATTTTCTCCGCTAAGGGACTTGGTGTTGTGTTGTCTTCATCATTATTTCATCCCCATCCGGCGCACTGGTCGCCCAAGGTGGCGTCGAATGTAATAAGACCGGCACCAAGGCTGCCGGACCTGCCCCGTAAGTGGCCTCATGGTCAATGACGCCAAACGATCATTTCCATCAGTACTGATATGACTCATGATACTGTGCATTGTAAAAATGTATACATTCATAGAAAAAGGCAATAAGAAAATAATTGTACAGATAGGGATGCCAATTTTACGGATCGAAATGAAATTTGTGCTGTATTAGGCATTCTTCATTTGATTGGCCTCAAATGTAGAAACCACACAAATATACTGAAATTTTGGTCAATGCCCGAACAGGAGTGCTTACTTTGAGATCCGACATTATTTACAAGTGACTTTTATTGCTTCGGAGGTGTATTAAATTTGAGCATAAGGGAACTAGGGATACGAGACATAAAACAGATAGGGTAGCAGCTATTAGGAGTTTTCTGAATGGCATTTGTGTAAAACTGAACAAATAGATACAATATTGGAGAATTTTTTACTACTGATGAGAAGTCAGTAGCATTCAGAGGTCTTTGCAGCTTCATGTAGCACATTCCCAACAAACCAGCTAGACATGGTATCAAAATGTTTGCTCTGTGCCATTCTAAATCATTCCAACAGCCAGAAGGACCATTTTGTTTGTAATTAGCTATTTGATAGTGTGTGTAGACTAACCGAGCTGATTAAAGGCACAATAGAAATGTGACGATAGATAACTGATATACTAACTACCTGCTGGCACGCTCCGTGTAGCAAAATTTTAGTAGGAACCCTAAGAAATGATGAAAAAATCTCATCTGAGATTTCATCCATTCGCCCAGCAAAAAAGGGGAAGTAGTTTCTACAGTTTTTGGATACCAGACAGATATTACTATGGTACACTCTGCATCTAATGGTAGCAAATCTACTGTACTTCGATCCACAACTCACAATGAAGGAACAGTAGATGAGTCTACTCAGAAACCTCACAATATACTAGATTATAAGCCATAGTGTAGGGTTGATAGATTGCGCCCAAAATAACGTGTCCCGTTGTTTGGGATTCAGCAAACTAAAAGAACATCCACGTCGAGTTTTTCTAAAATATCTTTCTTTTCAACTCAAGGAACCACATCTTATCGAAAAATCTGCGATGACAAGTTTACCAGCTGATTTGAGCATGTACCTGCGTCGTTACAGAATTCAACAGACGCATATACAAATGCAACCCACGAAGGAGAAACGTTGGTGTGGTATTTGTGGAAGGGCAAAGAATTGATCCAAAACAATAACATATAGCTCTTGTAACGATTTGGTTTCACAAAGATCATTCTTAAACAACGATTCTTTGCTAAAAATGTAGTGTGCGTTCACCCAAGGTCCAAGAAAATTAATTTGCAAGGAAATTATTTCAATGTAACACATTAGCATTTATAATATGTATGAAACTATTTTTAAGCATAAGCTCAAATGTTATTTGTAGTCACCGTATGATTTATGTAAATTACTGCAATGAATTATAGGGCAAGTCCCCAGCTCGTGGTCGTGCGGTAGTGTTCTCGCTTCCCACGCCCGGGTCCCCGGGTTCGATTCCCGGCGGGGTCAGGGATTTTCTCTGCCTCGTGATGACTGGGTGTTGTGTGATGTCCTTAGGTTAGTTATGTTTAAGTAGTTCTAAGTTCTAGGGCACTGATGACCATAGATGTTAAGTCCCATAGTGCTCAGAGCCATGTGAACCAATTATAGGGCAATAGCAATATATAGCACTTATTACCAATGTGTTCGTAATATTAAGCGGGTCTGGTCCTGTAACATTAAATAGTGTGACCTGTCTAGGGTTAAATGAAACAAACTTTATTACCGTTCTACATCTTTATTCTTCCCTTATGCATATTTATTTCTCAATATAGTCACCCTGACAATGAACACATTTTTCCCAACGAGAGCCCAGTTTGTTGATACCGTCACTGTAATATTTTCGACTTTGTTGACGGTTCCATAACCTCACCTCTGCTTGCTCTGCTACTTCACTCTCAGGTATTCTCTAATTTTTGGAAACAGATGAAAATCGGACTGGGTGAAGTTGGGGCTGTATGGAAGCTGATCGATAATAGTGAACCCAAGTCGTCGGATTGTTGCAGATGTCGCACTGCTCGTGTGTAGTCTACCATTTTCATTCTGAACGACAGGGTGCCCCATGTGTGGACGAACTCTTTCTGCGGTTAGAAACTCGATTACAACATGCTGTTTCTCAGCACCGACATAGTTGTGTCACACGCCGTTAAATTACTCACTACAATTGTGAGCCATCAAGTGACAGAGGGCTACAGCTTGCGTAAGCGGGAAAATCTACCGAGTAATATGCATGACATGCAATACCTCAACCGATACTGAGAAGCCGGCCGAGGTGGCCGTGCGGTTAAAGGCGCTGCAGTCTGGAACCGCAAGACCGCTACGGTCGCAGGTTCGAATCCTGCCTCGGGCATGGATGTTTGTGATGTCCTTAGGTTCGCTAGGTTTAACTAGTTCTAAGTTCTAGGGGACTAATGACCTCAGCAGTTGAGTCCCATAGTGCTCAGAGCCATTTGAACCATTTGATACTGAGAACAGAAGGGAACACTCGGAGGCCTTACTTTTCAGCACGAATTCGTATGTACCTATTGCGTCTTTGCTAAACAAACTGCATCCGGTGACACTGTGGTATCAGAGAGTATCATGTGTTTTATTTTGATTTTGATAAACAGACTGAAAGTTCTGTGTCCTTTATTAGATAAATAATGTTATATATATGATCTGCGTCTTGTAGTACTGTACATTCAGACTTATTTGTTCTAAATGCTGTCTGCAGTAGACTGCATTTGATTGTGTTGAGATATCTTTTCATTGTAATTTTATTAAAGTGTTTCTCTTACGCTACTCTGCTCTAATTCTCTCCAACAGTTTCATGTCTGTTTTGGGTTTTGTAATTCTTATTGCATTTTTTTGTAATTATATGTGTATTTTGGCTGCACTGTAGAGTCCAGTCTAATTACGGAAGTTTCACTGTATAATCACTGTAGATTATTGCTCTGCTAAAAACCAATCAGGAAATTCAAGCGAATTATTGCTAGCTAAAAGTAGTACAGTACACCAAATGATGTTCGCAGAATTTATTTTTCGTGCCTATCACTACGCACAAATGTTCCTTGTTTTATCTTTCGTGTGGAACCACTCTTGCTTAATTTCAGTCAGACCTTGGAAGCAATTTTTCGTTTGGGAGTCTAAGCATGTAACCTGCTATCACCACTGAGACCGACAGTTACATCAGCGCATCGTGTTTCGCTTTTGTTTGGCGCTCATTTGGGTAATTTCCAAGAAGCCTTGGGTGTCGAAGTCGCGGCTTTGTAACTGAAGCCGCGCCCTCACTAGAAGCGATATAAATCGAACGCTCCAGTGTTGGGACGTTGACAACATAGACGACATAAGAGATCGTATTTCATACTGAATCTAATTAAAAATCAAAGGATCTCATTACTCATTTCACTTACAGAAGAGTAATCAAGAAAATTTTCACTTACTTTACTGGTCAGTGACATCCTCAGCGTAGACAGTGCCGTGTACAGCATAGGCCACCGGCAGCATTCCCTTTCTTCCGTACCCTGGATAAACTTGTAAAATATGTCTCAGAAATACAGAGAAAGTGCTACGCGGATGAGATTTCCCTGATAAATGGAAATACAAGCATTGGGATATGTAGTTCATCTCTCTCCCCTGGTCGGCCCTCCCACTTAGCCGGCCGGAGTGGCAAGCGGTTCTAGGCGCTTCAGTCTGGAACCGCGCGACTGCTACGGTCGCAGGTTCGAATCCTGCCTCGGGCATGGATGTGTGTGATGTCCTTAGGTTAGTTAGGTTTAAATAGTTCTAAGTTCTAGGGGACTGATGTCACTGTTAAGTCCCATAGTGCTCAAAGCCATTTTTTAGCCTCCCACTTAATTGACGATTTCAATGATTTCCACAACCGCCCAACGTTTTGAGAGTGCACCGATGTATCATCGGAAGATACAAACTCTACAGAGTTGTTTACAAATACGCGATCGGTACCCTCCTCTTAAAAATTTCGATACGCCTCCAGCCGCATGTTATCACTTTGATATCAGGTACAACGAAATGCTTTATTAAGGGCACTATAGTTCTATCCCATGGAGTGCATTCAGAGTATGAATCACTTACCCGATTCCCAATCGAGCTCTAACATGCTCTACTTCGTTCTTAAGGAGACGTCATCTGCAGCACGAACGAATGGCGACGTGCGTCTCCTCAATTTCTACAATTTTGTTGTCACAACCGATATGGACACTTCCTTTGGTCACAATGACATAGCCGACAAAACTCTTAATAGTCTCACAAGATATTCCGTGAAACTTCACTTTCTGACGGTTCAGTCGCTTGTAATGAGTAATCTTTTACGCAGCACGAAACGATAACTTTCAGTGCTCAGTTTCGCATTATCAAACATTTTATTTACATCCTTTTCTTGAATTTTGTACGATTAAGCTCCACGGTGAAGTGTAGATCAACGGTCATTTTGTAAAGTTTTACACGAGTTTTACTGTGACAGTATACGCAACTCTTCTGATCCTGATTTGGCAACAAGCCATATTACCTATACAACTCTATGCATTTCTCAATGCTACATAATCGAGAAATAAACATATGCCACATAAGAGTTTTCGAATTGGATATTTCAACAGATTTACTTATGACTGTTAACAACGTTGTACCACATTCCCTTGACAACGCACAAAACCATATCCAAATTCGTCGCCTCGACAGTAGGGCAAACGATAGATATCGCTTGTAGTGACTGCGCGTCATCGATACCTAAGCGTTCTTGGAATTTACCCACATTTTCTAATGGTTGTTTCTTAGATTGTGGGGGTTGTTTTTGGGGAAGGAAACCAGACAGCGAGGTCATCGGTCTCATCGGATTAGGGAAGGAAGTCGGCCGTGCCCTTTCAGAGGAACCATCCCGGCATTTGCCTGGAGTGATTTAGGGAAATCACGGAAAACCTAAATCAGGATGGCCGGACGCGGGATTGAACCGTCGTCCTCCCGAATGCGAGTCCAGTGTCTAACCACTGCGCCACCTCGCTCGGTAGGTTGTTTCTTAGAAGAAGAGTGTGTAGTTAGTACACTCCTGGAAATTGAAATAAGAACACCGTAAATTCATTGTCCCAGGAAGGGGAAACTTTATTGACACATTCCTGGGGTCAGATACATCACATGATCACACTGACAGAACCACAGGCACATAGACACAGGCAACAGAGCATGCACAATGTCGGCACTAGTACAGTGTATATCCACCTTTCGCAGCAATGCAGGCTGCTATTCTCCCATGGAGACGATCGTAGAGATGCTGGATGTAGTCCTGTGGAACGGCTTGCCATGCCATTTCCACCTGGCGCCTCAGTTGGACCAGCGTTCGTGCTGGACGTGCAGACCGCGTGAGACGACGCTTCATCCAGTCCCAAACATGCTCAATGGGGGACAGATCCGGAGATCTTGCTGGCCAGGGTAGTTGACTTACACCTTCTAGAGCACGTTGGGTGGCACGGGATACATGCGGACGTGCATTGTCCTGTTGGAACAGCAGGTTCCCTTGCCGGTCTAGGAATGGTGGAACGATGGGTTCGATGACGGTTTGGATGTACCGTGCACTATTCAGTGTCCCCTCGACGATCACCAGTGGTGTACGGCCAGTGTAGGAGATCGCTCCCCACACCGTCATGCCGGGTGGTGGCCCTGTGTGCCTCGGTCGTATGCAGTCCTGATTGTGGCGCTCACCTGCACGGCGCCAAACACGCATACGACCATCATTGGCACCAAGGCAGAAGCGAATCTCATCGCTGAAGACGACACGTCTCCATTCGTCCCTCCATTCGCGCCTGTCGCGACACCACTGGAGGCGGGCTGCACGATGTTGGGGCGTGAGCGGAAGACGGCCTCACGGTGTGCGGGACCGTAGCCCAGCTTCATGGAGACGGTTGGGAATGGTCCTCGCCGATACCCCAGGAGCAACAGCGTCCCTAATTTGCTGGGAAGTGGCGGTGCGGTCCCCTACGGCACTGCGTAGGATCCTACGGTCTTGGCGTGCATCCGTGCGTCGCTACGGTCCGGTCCCAGGTCGACGGGCACGTGCACCTTCCGCCGACCACTGGCGACAACATCGATGTACTGTGGAGACCTCACGCCCCACGTGTTGAGCAATTCGGCGGTACGTCCACCCGGCCTCCCGCATGCCCACTATACGCCCTCGCTCAAAGTCCGTCAACTGCACATACGGTTCACGTCCACGCTGTCGCAGCATGCTACCAGTGTTAAAGACATCGATGGAGCTCCGTATGCCACGGCAAACTGGCTGACACTGACGGCGGCGGTGCACAAATGCTGCGCAGCTAGCGCCATTCGACGGCCAACACCGCGGTTCCTGGTGTGTCCGCTGTGCCGTGCGTGTGATCATTGCTTGTACAGCCCTCTCGCAGTGTCCGGAGCAAGTATGGTGGGTCTGACACACCGGTATCAATGTGTTCTTTTTTCTATTTCCAGGAGTGTAGTTGGATGACACATGTGATAGAACTGCGGGAGAATAGAGTCGCAACAAGATGTTACAATTGGGATGAAAATCTACTCAGTGATCTGTATTCGCACGAGAAAATCACATAAGAGTAGCTGAGGTTCTCGAAATGTATTAAGTTGAATAGAATCGCGAGAAATACGAGTTAGTGCCTTGTGCGTCTTCCACGCCGCGTGGATTAATTAAACTGCGACGAGCGTTGAAGATCTAGTACACTAGTGTTACGTGAATCGGCAGTGTAGCACCTCCTCAACCCACTTCGGAGTTATTTGTTTATTATAGCAACTTTTCAGCAACGTTACAGTACAGCGCTGCAGCGAAAGAAGTAAACAAGAACTGAGTAGTGGGACAAGGTTCATTTCAGAGCATTTTGTAAGTGGGCATTGTCACATTCAAGGGCAACTATACATTCAGGGGCAAACCTATTGTTCTCTTTTGTTTGAAAGGTCCCTAAACTATTGTTCTGTTAAGTGGATTATGACCCTCTGGAGACAATCAGTTCTTCTGAGATACATCCCCCCACCCATACCCTCACCCTCCTCCTCCCAACCCCTCAGCAAACTTCCAGCACTCCACCCTGCCCTCACTGATACAGGTACACATTCAAGCTTGAGTTATTCGAATAGCCCCCTCCCACTCTGTCAATTTGATTGACCTCATAATTAAACTTATCAATTAATTATGCCAAAAAAAGTCGTTTTACACGACTGGCTGGGGGACCCTGAAAGGCATGTTCAGCCGTCTACGTGGATAGGTCTCTCTTATACTTTTCCCATCCTTCGTGTCCACAAGCAGCTATCCTTCGTGAGGTCGAGAGCCGTGTGCCTAAGGGCATCTGTTAAGTGTAGGTGACTGTAATGGGTGTGAGTGTAGTGTAGTGTTATTTTTATGTTGGAGATGATGAGTGAGGGAAGAGGGTGAAACCCAGTGAAGGCACATCTGCATCTTCATCTACATAGATACTCCGCAAGCCATCATACTGTGCATGGCAGAGAGTACCCTGTACCACCACGTGTGAATTCCTTTCCTGTTCCACTCACAAATGGAGCGAGGGAAAAACGACTGTCTATATGCCTCCTTATGAATCCTAATTTATCATATCTTATCTTTGCGGCCCTTGCCCGCAATGTACACTGTGTTATCAAAAGTATCGGGACATTTCCCAAAAGCATACGTTTTTCATATTAGGTGCACTGTGCTGCCACCCAATGCCAGGTACTCCATATCAGCAACCTCAGTAGTCATTAGACATCGCGAGAGAGCAGAATGGGGCGCTCCGCGGTACTCACGGACTTCTAACGTGATCAGGTAAATGGGTGTCACTTGTGTCATACGTCTGTACGTGAGATTTTCCACATTCCTAAACATCCCTAGGTCCACTGTTTCGAATGTGATGGTGAAGTGAAAACGTGAAGGGACACGTACAGCACAGAAGCGAATAGGCCGACCTCGTCTGTTGACTGGCAAAGACCGCCGCCGGTTAAAGAGGGTTTAATGTGTAATAAGCAGACATCTATCCAGGCCATCATACAGGAATTCCAAATTGCATCAGGATCCACTGCAAGTATTATGACAGCTAGGCGGTAGGTGAGAAAAGATGGATTTCATGATAGAGCGGCTGCTCATATGCCACACTTCACGCCGGTAAATGCCAAACGATGCCTCGCTTGGTGTAAGGAGCATACACATTGGACGACTGAACAGTGGAAAAACCTTGTGTGGAGGGACGAATCACGCTGCACAATGTGGCGATCCGATGTCAGAGTGTGGGTATGGCAAGTGCCCAATGAATGTCATCTGCCAACGTGTGTAGTGTCAACAGTAAAATCCGGAGGGGGTGGTGTTATGGTGTGGTAGTGTTATACATGGAGGAGGCTTGCGCCCCTTGTTGTTTTGCGTCCACTATCACAGCACTGGCCTACATTGATGTTTTAAGCACCTTACTGCTTCCCACCGTTGAAGAGCAACCCGGGGATGGCGACTGCATCTTTCAATACGATCGAGCACATGTTCATAATGCACGGCCTGTGGCGGAGTGGTTACACGACAATAACATACCTGAAATGGACTGACCTGCACAGAGTCCTGACCTGAATCCTATAGAAGACTTTTGGGGTGTTTTGCAACGTCGACTTCGTGCCAGGCCTCACCGACCGACATCGATACCTCTCCTTAGTGCATCACTCCGTAAAGAATGGGCTGCCATTCCCCAAGAAACCTTCCAGCGCCTGATTGAACGTATGCCCGAGAGAGTGACAGCTGTCATCAAGGCTAATGGTGGACCAATACGATACTGAATTTGTGCATTACCGATGGAAGGCGTCACAAACCCGTAAGTCATTTTCAGCCAGGTGTACGCATACTTTTGATCATTTAGTGTCTATTAGTGGTAGTAGAACCGTTCAGCAGTCAGGTTCAAATGCCGGTTCTCTAAATTGTCTCAACAGAGTTTCTCGAAAAGAATGTAGCCTTCTTTCCAAGGATTCCCATTTGAGTTCCCGAAGCATCTCCGTAATTCTTACGTGTTGTTCGAACCAACTGGTAACAAATCTAGCAGCCCGTCTATGAATTTCTTCGATCTCTTCCTTCAATCCGACCTGATACAGCTACCATGCACTCGAGCAGTACTCAAGAACAGGTCGACCCAGCGCCATATAAGAGGTCTCCTTTACAAGTGAACCACTCTCTCCTAAAATCCTCCAAATAAAATGAAGTCGACCATTCGCCTTCCCTACCACAGTTCTCACATCCTCGTTCCACGTCATATCGCTTTGCAACGTTATGCCCTCATATTTAAACGCTTCACTATGTCAAGAAGGCAGTAGTAATACTGTATCCGAACATTACAGGTCTGTTCTCCCCACTCATCTGCATTAACTTATATTTTCCACATTTATGGGTAGCTGCCATCTATGACGCCAACTGGAAAATTTGTCTTAGTCGTCTTGTATCTTCCTACAGCCACTCAATTTCTACACCTTACCGTACACCACGGCATCATCAGCAAACAATATCATATTGCTGCGCACCCTGTAGGCTAAATCATTTACATACATAGAGAACAACAGCTGTCCTATCACACTTCCCTGGGGAACTTCTGACGATACCTTTGTCTCTGATGAACACTCGCCGTCGAGGACAACAGACTGGGTTCTATTATTTAAAAAGTTTTCGAGCCACTCACATATCTGTGAACTTATTCCATATACTCGTACCTTCACTAACAGCTTGCAATGGGGCTCCATGTCAAGTGATTTTCTAAAATTTAGAAATATGGAATCTGCCTGTTGCCCTTTATCCGTTGCCCGTAGTATATCATATGAGAAAAGGGTAATCTGAGATTCGCACGAGTGATGCTTCCTAAAAGCATGCTGAAACGTGGACATAAGCTTCTCAGTCTCAAGAAAATTTATTACATTCGAACTGAGAATATATTCATGAATTCTGCAGAAACCAGAAGTAAGGGAAATTGGTCTGTAATTTTCCGGGTCCGCTCTTTTGTCCTTCTTATACAGGGTGTTACAAAAAGGTACGGCCAAACTTTCAGGAAACATTCCTCACACACAAATAAAGAAAAGATGTTATGTGGACATGTGTCCGAAAACGTGATGCCATTTCACTCACTAAGTGAGATGTTAATAACTGCTTATCTGCTCTGTCTATCAGGAACACTCTCCTAGCCTTCTTGCGTTATTTATTAACTTTCGTAGTCATAGTTGCTATAATGACGTCTATACCGACAATGTCGGTATGATCCGGACTATTTGTAGCTACAAGGTCTAAGGTATTTCCATTGCGTGTGGGCTGCAAATCTAGGAGCTCAAGACAATTTTCAGGAAATGTGTTCAAAAGTATTTCGCATGACTATCTGTCTGTACCCCTCAGCAATGAATCCACAGACATTTCAGTCTATATTCGGCAGGTTAAAGTCGCCCCCACTTAGTATTGCACGATCTGCGTATTTGCGCACTATTAACCGTAGACTTCATTTGAATGATTGTAGAACTGTCACTGCAGAATCAGGTGGCCCGTAAAAACATCCAACAATTACCTTGGATTCATCAACACCTGTTATACGCGACCAGACAACTTCACTGTCACACTCAACTTCGACCTCAATAGAGACAATATTTTTGTCAACTGAAATGAACACTCCTCCTCCTATGACCTCTAATCTGTCTTTCCGATATACGTTCCACCACTCGCGAAATATCTCAGAGCTTTCGACTTCGGCTTTATGCCAGCTCTCGGCCCCAAGAATAATTTGAGCGTGAGAACTTTACTGCACGGCAGTAAATTCGGGAACTTTATTACGGATGGTCCGCAGCTCGTGGTCGTGCGGTAGCGTTCTCGCTTCCCACGCCCGGGTTCCCGGGTTCGATTCCCGGCGGGGTCAGGGATTTTCTCTGCCTCGTGATGACTGGGTGTTGTGTGCTGTCCTTAGGTTAGTTAGGTTTAAGTAGTTCTAAGTTCTAGGGGACTGATGACCATAGATGTTAAGTCCCATAGTGCTCAGAGCCATTTGAACCATTTTATTACGGATGCTTGGACGGTTTACCGATCTCTCCTCTCGAACAGCACCAAGGAAGCTGCTGAGCATAGCCACCCATCCGACGGACAGATCACCATTAACAGTGTAGATACTCTCAATTCATGTAACACTGCAGGAAGGATTAAACTGAATCCAGGATGTTCCCATATAAACAGGTGATCAGGGACTTAACGCCACCACCTCTCCTGTCCTTTCTTCTGGAAAGGCGAAGGGAAAATTAACAGCGCACAGTTTACCTGATCGGTCAACCATGCAAGTGATAGCTGCGTCCGACGGTTGTTCTTAACTTCAGTGATATGATGGGAACCGTTCTACCCAGCTCGGTAAAGCCTTTGAGATTGTAGTAGTGAGCTAAACGACAGGGAAAGGCGGCTAGCGTCGAGCCTAGTCAACGGCAATCGGTTTCACCCCCAACTGGACATACTGCTGATAGTGAATGCACCTCCGTCGCAACCAGTTTCTGAGGGAACATTACGGAAGAAATTGCAGTACGCTCATCTACATCTACAACTACATCACACTCTGCAAGTCACCTAATGGTGTGTGGCGGAGGGTACTTTCGGCACCACTGTCTGATCCCTCCAACCCTGTTCCATTCGGGAATAGTGCGTGGGAAGAATGATTGACGGTAAGCTTCTGTGTAGGCTCTAATTTCTTGAATTTTCTCCTCGTGGTCAATACGCGAGATGTATGTGGCGGGAAGTAATACACTCCTGGAAATGGAAAAAAGAACACATTGACACCGGTGTGTCAGACCCACCATACTTGCTCCGGACACTGCGAGAGGGCTGTACAAGCAATGATCACACGCACGGCACAGCGGACACACCAGGAACCGCGGTGTTGGCCGTCGAATGGCGCTAGCTGCGCAGCATTTGTGCACCGCCGCCGTCAGTGTCAGCCAGTTTGCCGTGGCATACGGAGCTCCATCGCAGTCTTTAACACTGGTAGCATGCCGCGACAGCGTGGACGTGAACCGTATGTGCAGTTGACGGACTTTGAGCGAGGGCGTATAGTGGGCATGCGGGAGGCCGGGTGGACGTACCGCCGAATTGCTCAACACGTGGGGCGTGAGGTCTCCACAGTACATCGATGTTGTCGCCAGTGGTCGGCGGAAGGTGCACGTGCCCGTCGACCTGGGACCGGACCGCAGCGACGCACGGATGCACGCCAAGACCGTAGGATCTTACGCAGTGCCGTAGGGGACTGCACCGCCACTTCCCAGCAAATTAGGGACACTGTTGCTCCTGGGGTATCGGCGAGGACCATTCGCAACCGTCTCCATGAAGCTGGGCTACGGTCCCGCACACCGTTAGGCCGTCTTCCGCTCATGCCCCAACATCGTGCAGCCCGCCTCCAGTGGTGTCGCGACAGGCGTGAATGGAGGGACGAATGGACATGTGTCGTCTTCAGCGATGAGAGTCGCTTCTGCCTTGGTGCCAATGATGGTCGTATGTGTGTTTGGCGCCGTGCAGGTGAGCGCCACAAACAGGACTGCATACGACCGAGGCACACAGGGCCAACACCCGGCATCATGGTGTGGGGAGCGATCTCCTACACTGGCCGTACACCACTGGTGATCGTCGAGGGGACACTGAATAGTGCATGGTACATCCAAACCGTCATCGAACCCATCGTTCTACCATTCCTAGACCGGCAAGGGAACTTGCTGTTCCAACAGGACAATGCACGTCCGCATGTATCCCGTGCCACCCAACGTGCTCTAGAAGGTGTAAGTCAACTACCCTGGCCAGCAAGATCTCCGGATCTGTCCCCCATTGAGCATGTTTGGGACTGGATGAAGCGTCGTCTCACGCGGTCTGCACGTCCAGCACGAACGCTGGTCCAACTGAGGCGCCAGGTGGAAATGGCATGGCAAGCCGTTCCACAGGACTACATCCAGCATCTCTACGATCGTCTCCATGGGAGAATAGCAGCCTGCATTGCTGCGAAAGGTGGATATACACTGTACTAGTGCCGACATTGTGCATGCTCTGTTGCCTGTGTCTATGTGGCTGTGGTTCTGTCAGAGTGATCATGTGATGTATCTGACCCTAGGAATGTGTCAATAAAGTTTCCCCTTCCTGGGACAATGAATTCACGGTGTTCTTATTTCAATTTCCAGGAGTGTATGTTGTCCGACTCATCCTGAAAAGTGCTGTCCTGAAATTTCAATAGTAAATCTTCACTGATGCGCAACGCCTCTCTTGTAACGTCTGCCAATGGAGTTTGTTTAGCATCTCCGTAACGCTCTCTCGCCAGCCAAGCGATCCCGTGATGAAACGCGCAGCTCTTCGTTGAATCTTCTTTATCTCCTCTATCAGCCGTACTTGATAGGAATCCCAGACAGATGAACAATACTCAAGAATCGGGAGAACAAGAGCCTTATAAGCCACTTCTTTCGTGGATGAGCTACATTTCCTTAATATTCTTCTGGTAAATCTGAGTCTGGTGTCTGCTTTTCCCACTATCTGTTTTATATGGTCGTTCCACTGAAGGTCGCTCTGGATAGTTACGCCTAGATATTTACGGCAGACGCTGTCTCCAGCTGTTTGTTATCAATAGTGTAGCTGTACAGTAGTGGATTTCATTTCCTAAGTGTGCACAATATGTTACTTTTATTTACGTTCAGGGTCAACTGCCAGTGTCTGTAACATTCATTAATTCTCTGCAGGTCGTTCTGCAAATTCTTACTCTATTCTGGCGGTGCTTCTTTGGTATAAACAACTTCAACATCTGCGAATAGCCTTAAATAGCATCCGGCACTTTGTACTAGATCATTTATATATATTATAAACAGCAACGGTCCTATCACGCTTCCCTGTAGCACTCCGAATATTACCTTTACATCTGTCGATTTAGCTCCGTTAAGAGCGACGTGTTGAGTTCTGTCTGCAAGAATGTCTTGAATCCATTCGCAGGTCTGCTTCGATACTCGATAACGTCGTATTTTTTTCAGTAAACGGCAACGCAGTACGGTGTCAAATGCCTTACTGAAATCAAGGAACACGGCATCAGCCTGAACGCCGTTGTCCACTGCGCTGTGGATCTCATGGAGGAACAGAGCGAGTTAAGTATCGCAGAATCTGTGTTTGGGTAATTCATGTTGATTCTTGTAGAGCAGACGTTCAATTTTCAAGAACGTCTTAATTCTTGAGCATAAGACATTTTAAATAATTCTACAACAGACTGACGTCAAAGATATACACTCCTGAAAATTGAAATAAGAACACCGTGAATTCATTGTCCCAGGAAGGGGAAACTTTATTGACACATTCCTGGGGTCAGATACATCACATGATCACACTGACAGAACCACAGGCACATAGACACAGGCAACAGAGCATGCACAATGTCGGCACTAGTACAGTGTATATCCAACTTTCACAGCAATGCAGGCTGCTATTCTCCCATGGAGACGATCGTAGAGATGCTGGATGTAGTCCTGTGGAACGGCTTGCCATGCCATTTCCACCTGGCGCCTCAGTTGGATCAGCGTTCGTGCTGGACGTGCAGACCGCGTGAGACGACGCTTCATCCAGTCCCAAACATGCTCAATGGGGGACAGATCCGGAGATCTTGCTGGCCAGGGTAGTTGACTTACACCTTCTAGAGCACGTTGGGTGGCACGGGATACATGCGGACGTGCATTGTCCTGTTGGAACAGCAAGTTCCCTTGTCGGTC
Source organism: Schistocerca americana (assembly GCF_021461395.2). Taxonomy (NCBI): domain Eukaryota; kingdom Metazoa; phylum Arthropoda; class Insecta; order Orthoptera; family Acrididae; genus Schistocerca; species Schistocerca americana. The sequence continues at coordinate 649,688,821 of NC_060130.1, read as the reverse complement.
TAGGAATGGTAGAACGATGGGTTCGATGACGGTTTGGATGTACCGTGCACTATTCAGTGTCCCCTCGACGATCACCAGTGGTGTACGGCCAGTGTAGGAGATCGCTCCCCACACCATGATGCCGGGTGTGGCCCTGTGGCCGTGGTCGTATGCAGTCCTGATTGTGGCGCTCACCTGCACGGCGCCAAACACGCATACGACCATCATTGGCACCAAGGCAGAAGCGACTCTCATCGCTGAAGACGACACGTCTCCATTCGTCCCTCCATTCACGCCTGTCGCGACACCACTGGAGGCGGGCTGTACGATGTTGGGGCGTGAGCGGAAGACGGCCTAACGGTTTGCGGGACCGTAGCCCAGCTTCATGGAGACGGTTGCGAATGGTCCTCGCCGATACCCCAGGAGCAACAGTGTCCCCAATTTGCTGGGAAGTGGCGGTGCGGTCCCCTACGGCACTGCGTAGGATCCTACGGTCTTGGCGTGCATCCGTGCGTCGCTGCGGTCCGGTCCCAGGTCGACGGGCACGTGCACCTTCCGCCGACCACTGGCGACAACATCGATGTACTGTGGAGACCTCACGCCCCACGTGTTGAGCAATTCGGCGGCACGTCCACCCGGCCTCCCGCATGCCCACTATACGCCCTCGCTCAAAGTCCGGCAACTGCACATACGGTTCACGTCCACGCTGTCGCGGCATGCTACCAGTGTTAAAGACTGCGATGGAGCTCCGTATGCCACGGCAAACTGGCTGACACTGACGGCGGCGGTGCACAAATGCTGTGCAGCTAGCGCCATTCGACGGCCAACACCGCGGTTCCTGGTGTGTCCGCTGTGCCGTGCGTGTGATCATTGCTTGTACAGCCCTCTCGCAGTGTCCGGAGCAAGTATGGTGGGTCTGACACACCGGTGTCAATGTGTTCTTTTTTCCATTTCCAGGAGTGTAGGTCTGTGATTGTGTGGATCTGTCTTACGGCCTTTCTTAAAAACGGGAATGACCTGCGATATTTTCCAGTCGTTAGGTATCTTTCATTGCTCAAGCGATCTACGATAAATTATTGCTAGAAGGGGAGCAAGTTCTTTCTCATAATCTTTGTAGCATCTTATAGGTATCTCATTTTTTCCTGAAGCCACTCCAATACTAGCGAATGTAGCTACTTTTCAATTCCGCGATCGGTTATCTCAAAATCTGCCATTTCGACCTCCGCATGACGATTGAAAGGAGGGACAGTGTTACGATCTTCCGCGGTAAAACAACTCCGGAAGACCGAATTCAGTATTTCGGCCTTCTCTCTGTTATCTTACGTTTCGGTGCCGGTGTGATCAATCCCACGTCCGGCCATCCTGATTTAGGTTTTCCGTGATTTCCTAAACCGCTCCAGGCAAATGCCAGGATGGTTCCTTTGAAGGGCACGACCGACTTCCTTCCCCATCCTTCCCTAATCCGACGAGACCGATGAGCTCATTGTCTGGTCTCCTCCCCCCAAACAACCCAACCCGGTGTCGTCGCTGAGAGAATGAATACATGTTTTTGACCCACTTACTGATTTTACATACGACCAAAATCTCTTAGGGTTTTTACTCAGATCAGTTGACAAAGTATTCCTTTCAAATCCACTGAACGCATCTTTCATTGCTCACCATGCGCTCATTTTCGTTTCATTCAGCTTTTGTTTGTCACCTAGGTTTGTACTTCTCTTGAATATGGGATGAAGTTCTCTTTGTTTACGTAGCGCTTTTCTAACACGGCTATTAAACCATGGTGGATCTTTCCCATCCCTTATAATCTTACTCGGAACATAATTGTCTAGGGTATAATTTTTTCTGTTTGTTCTCCACATCTTCGTCCTCATCACCCAATATTTGATGCTGACTGCTGAGATATTCTGAAATTTGTATCCTGTCACCCTTGCTGAGCAAATACATCTTCCTACCTTTCTCAACATTCCTTGTAGGACCCGTCGTCATAGATGCTGTTACAGCCTTATGATCACTGATACCTTCCTCTACGTTAACTGATTCGATAAGTTCAGATCTCTTTGTTGCCAGTATGTGTAAGACGTTACCCTCACGAGTTGGCTGTCTAACTATCTGCTCAAGGTAATTTTCGGACAAGACATCCAGAACAATGCCACACTATTCCCTGTCTCTGGCACCACTTTTGATAGCATAACACTCCCAATCTATACATGGCAAGTTGAAGTAACCCCCTATTATAACGGCCAGATCAGGGAAATTAATAATGGTATTCTGCAAGTTCTGTCCGAAGCGCTCTACAACTACAGATCTTGCTCCAGGTGGTCTATAAAAGCATCCGATTACCATTTTTGACCTTTCTTTGATACTCAATTTCACTCAGATTGTATTCACATTTGGAATCCGTGATAACCTCACAAGGTTTTATAGAATTTTTTACTGCAATAAACACGCCACCATCATTGGCGACTAGCCTATCCTTACGTAAAACATTCCAATCTGAACTTAGGATTTCGTTGTCATTGACGTCTGGCTTCAACCAGCTTTCTGTTCCCAATACTATCTGTGCATTATAACTTTCAGTCAGCGATAATAATTCTGGGACCTTTACCTGGATGCTCCTGCAGTTTACTAAAATCATATTAATCATTTCTATCTCTGATCTGCGAGGACCAAAATTCTATTAGGTCTTTGTGGCTGATTTGACAAGGAATTCGTGTTTGCTCCCAAGGGACGGTTCCTGTAACCCAAAAAAGCCCCATGTGCACGCCACACGTACTCCGCTACCCTAGTAGCCACATTCTGCGTGTAATGCACGCCTGACCTTTTAAGGGGAACCCTAAAATTCTGCACCTGATAGCTTAGGTCAAGAAATTCGCATCTGATACCGTCGCAGAGCCGTCTGAGCCTCTGGTTTAGACCTTCCACTCTGCTCCAAACCAATGGACCGCGATCAACACTGGGTACTATGCTACAAATAGACAACTCAGCCTGCTCCCCACGTGCGTTGCTAGTTGCCTTCACCAAATCAGCCAGGCGCCGAAAGGAGCCGAGGATGGCCTCAGAACCCAAGCGGCAGGCGTCATTCGTGCCGACATGTGCCACTACATGCAGCCGGTGGCACCCAGTGCGCTCGATAGCCGCCGGCAGCGCCCCTTCAACATCACGGATGAGACGTCACGGCAGACATACCGAATGCACACTGGAATTCTTTCCTGCCTTGCCTGCTATCTGCCTGAGGGGCTCCTTCACCCGCCTAACATTGGAGCTCCCAATGACTAGCATACCCACCCTCTGTACTTGCCCAGACTGGGCAGGAAAATCGGCTGCTGGTCCAAAAGATGAGGCATCCCGTGCTGGCTCAGAGTTATCATCAACACTGGAAAGCACCTCGTACCTGTTGCTAAGACGTGGGGAGCCAGCCGCAAGGCCTGCCCACTCATTCGCCTTCCGCCCAGTGACACGCGAACCCACCACTGTCTGTCACTCACTCTGGAGTGAGGACTGACCGCCAGATGTTGCGTTTAGGTAGCCGCAGGGACGCCCGGGTCACCAGGGGATTCCAGTGGCACCAAAAATGTCGCAGGTCTCGTCACTGGCGCCCCGACGTCACCGCAACTTCGAGCATTAGCTAGAAGCTTGTCGGCGGTAGCCAACGCAGCTTCCAGCTGTTTACGGACAGCAGCCAACTCTCCTTGCGTCCGCTCACAACAAGCACAGTACCTAGCCATATCGCACTGTGTATAAAATAGATATACGGTCTGAAATGGCTCTACTGAGTTTGAAAATATACCAAAGGAGAATAAAGTAACACTAAAAATTGGTGTACAGATTTCTCACTGCACTCTGATACCGCAAGCTATTAAACAGAAATAAATTTTTCCACACGGAAAATTTACACTAGGTAGCCGCCCTACACAAGGATATTCACAAGATTTATGCAATAACAAAAACTGCGATTAATTTTCTCGCCACTAGTCTGCACAGTAAAATACACACGTACATTTCACTTAATGTCAGAAGCACGTGAACAAAAAACAAAGACTAATTTAATTTACATTTTATCACACAAGTGTTGCCGCTGCTTTGCAGCGTGTTCTCTCGGGTAGGCGGCTGCATTTTTGGGTGGGGGGGGGGGGGGGGGGGGAGATACCCTGCAAAAGCTCTTCACTCACAGTGGAATGTCTTCAACGGGCCAAACGAAACAAATTGGGCAGTAGCTGACTTTAGATATTTAGTGGAGTCAGACAAGTCGTCATTTTGCCTGTTTAAAATGAGGAAACACGTAGAGTGCACCGTGGGCAGATGAGATGAGACGCTTAAGCCTCAGTGTGTGGAGGGTGTTCCCTACACCAAAATAAACAGCGAGAAGACCAAGCGTAAATGCGAAATCATGTGCCAACAAGCATAAAAACTCGTACCAGTGACAACAGTGTTGAAAATTAATCGTGAAACGAGACGTTTCCCCCAAAATGTCGACATGAATCCCTTTACTATCAAATATTGTAATTTACTCCTACTTATGATCATGAAATCGTTATATGCTTCAGATTTAACTGTCGTAACATACAATAAAAAGGGCAGTGTCGACAATATCGGAGGAATGTACAGAATTCTGACAAACATGAAAGTACTTTTGAGGCTCACAGTTTCATGTTTTGGCTTTCTCATTGCTGACACTGACATATTTACTGCCCAGAAATATAGAATTGTCTTCCCAGTTGTAACACGACGGGCTATTACGAAGGGGAGAGAGACTTTATTCAGTCACAAACACGTTACCACGGACACACATGCGGCGGCTAATATCGGGTCATATTTGTGTTGACACCTAAGAGCAGGTTGGCAGGAGAACGTGGAGTTTCACAATATGCTCCCACCGGCAGTTATGGTGACCACGTGACCAGGAAAACCCGTCCGTTGGACAGCACAATGCCAGTTCACGCCTCATGGCCACTTTTCGCGTCCAGTGCGAAATTAACCCTTTCTGTCATGGCGTCCTCGTATAAGGACATACTAAATAAATGCTTAGTATATTAAAATTCGTTAATTTTTACCATTTGTGATTGTTGTCTTCATATTGTTGCAACCAGAGAGTTTATTTGAGAAGAGTGTCGACATCTCCTGTCAAACTGTGGTACCACAAAACAAAATTGAATGTGCACAGTAACACGGACGCTTCCCAGAAATCTTTGTACCTCCCATCAGCCAGTTAATATCTTTTGTGTTTAGGTAAAAAAAATTATTTCTGCGTAGAAAGGTGCATTCTTGAAGGTGAAAACTAGAAGGTGTCTTTCGGAACGAAAGTTAAGTGACTTATATATAACTTTATACATTTCTGTAAATGAGGACATTGTCATTGAAATGTTGTAATATCATAGAAATTTGGGACATTATTTTATTGTCTTTTTAGTCATCTTATGGTGATTTCCCAATGCCCCGATTCCAAGATAGACGAAGGACACTTACAGAAGAAGAAGTTATAGAGCTCCTTCCTTCAACTGAAATTGACTATCTATCCGATGATCCTTGTGATAATTTTGAACAAAAAGACAATGATGGAGATAATATTGGACGTTTCATATCATTCGGTATATTGTAAGTGGAGTAACCTAGACGCAAAGCTCACTAATTGCATGATATGTGACATTGAGATAATCACGAAACACTCGTCCCATCCAAACGACAATGCATTGGCAGCGAGAATGTTATCGTTTGGTACGAATTTGTTACAGCGCAGCCAACCTAAAGCTGAATAAGAAAAATATCCATTCTAATGCTAACAGACTGAAAGGTACCTCTGAATGTCCAGAATGGCAAGTCAGATATCCGTTCATGTGCTTTGCATCCGGACAAGGCAGGACAACAGCCACGCCTGTTGGGCATTTAGCGGGCTTTGCACCCGAAGACAACATGCTGTTAGTTGCTTTTGAAACCGAACACGATTTTCGACAGCCATTTTCGGCTAAAAAAAAATCTATACGGCCGTGTGCCCACCTCAAAACAGACATAAAATTAATTTAGCGACATTTTCATCTGGGCTACTATGATGTACGTTTCTTATGTGTTTTTCTTTTTGTTACAGCATTTTTATTATCGATTGTGCAGATCCCCTTACCATCAGAATTAGGTATCTTAAAAATAATACCCTTGAATTGCTTCACTTTAGGGCAAGTGTGGCCAAAGTACTGACAAAAATAGACAAGCCAGCTGCCAGGAAAAGGGGGCGTCCCACTAGTGAGAGTCCAATGCCATCTCCAAGTACTTCAAAACGAGCCAATGCCGAAGTTTGTCCATAAGCTGATGTTTGTTTGGACAACGCTGGGCATCTTCCAGTGGTCAGCGACAAAAAATCATTTGACAGGTGCAAGAAACCAGGTTGCAAAGCAAAACTGAATTTTATTGTGTAAAATGTAATATGGTTCAAATGGCTCGGAGCACTATGGGACTTAACATCTGTGGTCATCAGTCCCCTAGAACTTAAACCTAACTAACCTAAGGACATCACACACATCCATGTCCGAGGCAGGATTCGAACCTGCGACCGTAGCGGTCACGCGGTTCCAGACTGAAGCGCCTAGAACCGCACGGCCACACCTGCCGGCAAATGTAATAAATAGAAAAAAATTGTTTCTTTGATTATCATTCTTCTCAAGTGTAAAACCATAATTTATGTTTGTAATCACTGAGTAAACTTTGCGTAATTTATGTATTTTGGTGAAATATAATCAAATAAAATACTTCGACTTTTCGACTTGTGAAATAAAATCAAATAAAATACTTCGACTTTTCGACTTATACTGCACCCACTTGAACACAATGTCCTCATTTGGGGACGCGTTGTATCCCATCTTGGGGGGCACCTCGGAATTTTTTATACATCTGAAAAATCATAATTTAATTCGAAGAACTGGACAGCAAAGCCATGATTTTTTTTTCAAGAAAAAGATAATTCGTGACCGAATGGGTTAAAGCTTATCCCAGAATTAATAGATATTGAAGATACGTGTCACTGAAGAACTAGAAGGCTCATCTGAAACTGAAAAGATGGGCGATTACGTTAACGTGCGTTAAGACGCGCCTTCGATTGCCGCATTAGTTTATAAATTATTGTAAGTTAAAAGTTATAAAGAATTCTTGAACTGTAAAAGGGGATATCTCGGCAACGTAATATGCAGTTCCAATAAACTACGTGTCTACAAATACATCTTGTTGAACTATATCGGACTGTGATAGTAGATTTACTGAAACTATTCACGTATTTAAATGAGAGGCAGAAAAATGGACATCGCGCAATTAAAAACACCCGAAATAAATAGCGATGCATAAAAAGTAACAGCAGTACTTTAGATATAGAGGAAATTATTTAAAGTGTAATTTAAATTGTTTGTTAATATTTGCACTTACAAATCTGAAAAAGACGTGAAACCATTGAAAATAATTTCCTATTGCAGATAAAAGAAAACTAGTAACAGCACAATGTTTCACAGAAAATTTCCATGTGATTTGATGTATCATACATACATAAAAAGTTAAAATTAAGAATTTCAGTAATTTTCATATTCAGTGGTTTAAGTGACTTCAGTGGTGCTTGAACGGGGTTTCCTGTGTGAGCAGCGATATTTTGGTGGGGGTCTATGTTGGGATGCCATTGCAGGCGGTCAGGCTGTGTTAGTCTGTGTTCCGAGAAAGTTTTATTTGGATGCAGCACGAAATAGCTGCTAGTTTGTGTGTGTGAATTATTCAAAGTTTCTGCTTTCGGACATAGAAATTTTTCAGCATCTGATTGACTTGTTAATTTTCGGGTTGCATGTCACACAAGACGAATTTAGATGGTATCAGTGCGTAGGCATTGTGGAATTTATAGTTTGAGATACTGTGGAACTTTAACGGTTTTCTAAAGGTAACTCACGCAAATAATCGTGGTTTATTCAACTGCCTCCAAGATTTTAAGATACTTGATCAGGCTCTGAAATTAATTTATTGTGAACTGTGACTACCTGTTTCTCTATGTTCTTACTGAAAATAAAATCGAATTTGTGAAACTTTAAAAAATACCTGAGTGTGATTTGATTTTTGCATAGCAAATCCTTCCTGTATTTATATTAAATACTCTTGTGGAACATTGGGTACATAGCGACGAATGTGGTTTGGCGCCCCATAGACGGAACATAGCGAAACTTGTTAAGTCCAGCCACATTTACGGTGGCCCATTGAAGTATTTGTGCTGTGTAATTTGTGGGTAAATCTTTTTGTGCAGCAGCACAACGGCGTTCTGGGCTGACATAGAGCTTGGTGAATAGTTTAGATCTCTGATTTTCGGTGAGATGATGAGAGAGATTATATTTTGTCATCCACACCACATGCATATTCCCAAACAACCCACACAGTAGCACAGGGCACTGGCAACTCGTTTAGGCCTGTGGTGTGCAGATCCTGTCAGCAGAAGTGGGCATCACGACCAATCGGTGCCCCCGAGTGCCATAGTCAGTGCAGTCCGCACTAGACGATGATGGACAGAAGCTCTGTGAGCTGATTTCCAAAGGTCTCTCATTCACGTCGAAGATGTGCACCCAGGAGACTCTTCTCCAGCCCAGTCTGAAGATCTTGTTGCCATGCAGAGTTCGACCCACGGCCTCCAGTTAGGAGAGAGAGGTCAACAACATCAATATCAGCTTTAGAAATGAGACGAGCAGCGACAGTGGTTCTCCCTCATGATGGCGGATGGTAAACAACTTCTTAGCCCCACTGGTTAAGCACCAGTAGGCCATCAAGTTGATGTCGGTCTGTGCACACTACCAGTGTTGACCTGGATGTTGGCACTGCAAAGTGAGTTGCAGAGTGTCTCCAGCGAGACTCCCAGCTCGGTAGACGATCGTAGACGATTAGCCATGCAGTGGGTCAACTGTCATAGCCTGCCTCCTCCACAGGACAGCTACAACTGAGGTCATTTATTAAGAAAGGCACAGTATTTACCCTGGCGCTTTCCGTGCGCTCTGCTGCGATTGGAGTCACAGTGACACCATGTGTCCTAGTTTCCCGTTTGGTCAGCTCTCCTGGTGGCTTAACACTATCGTAACTTCGTCTTACTGCCGCTCTTTTCTGCTACGCCAGTGGATGAATACTTACTGTTACGTTTTTTCTGGACTGTCTTGTGACACTCTACTCTGTCACCAGTATGAAACATCTTTTGTTGCCATAGTTTCACTGTCCTTCATTTGCGGACCTGTGTGCTTGGCCAGTCCTGCATGTAACCATCAGTTTCGCATTCACCTCGACCTGCTCAGCATTTCCCCCTAGATATCAGTCTGCCGGTGGTTGACTCAGGTGAGCTGGCTTCTGGCGTCGCCAGCAAAGAACTTTAACAAATTTTTAGTGTCCAACTGCGTGCTGTTCTGGGGCGAAATAGAATGACTTTTTATTGATGTACATATCGAATATCATTTCCTTCGCAAAATGCGGCCAGGTTTTGTGGGGCGACGCTCGTAGGTTGAGTTACAGATGGTTTCTCGGTTTTCCCAACAGCGCCGGAGCTCTTCATTCGTTTTCTTGCACGAAGGGTGAATATTAAGTAAGAGGACAAACTTCAGGTGGTGTGCCCTAACAGTAATAGGAACAACAGCTCATGCAAAGTACTTTTGGAATACAGAGAATGCAGTAATGATATTACCACTGGTACATTATATAAGACAGTTCACCATATTAATTAATCATTTAATAAATACATAACACTAGTCTCTGTGTTAATACTCACATTATATGAATATAGCTACGTTGACACACACTCACTCCGTAATCAAGTATGTGGACATAGTCGAGAGGCCGCGTGGACCTAGGACACTACTAACCATTTATAGGCAGCACCATACAGCTCAAAATATTCTTACTTCCATTTTTAGGCAGTTGTATTAGCAATGGTCGTTTCACAGAGATGAGCAACCTTGGTGCATATTGGACGCTCATACACCACATCTGGAGCAACAGATTTTACACGGTACTGAGAGCAACCCACTTGTTATAGCTTGTAGGGGCGTCAAAGAATTGTTGCCTGAGCTATTCTTGGAAAACCCTTTAACAGTGTGTCTCTGTACCCTGTAATTATATTTGGATACTACCTGGGACATTAGAAAAAGTAAGGTATTCCATGATCTGATTTGAAAATGCTTGCGTGTAATCCGTGGTGACTAGTTTGAACACCTTTTGTGACTTGAAGAAATTGATACCTTGTAATGAACAGTTTGATGTCCCTGTACTAACTGCTTTAGTCCAACTCACCATTCATTTCCAGATATACGATAATTTAAATGTTTTTGGTCCTAATCTTCCAGTGTTTGTCTTTACTTAACATACGTAATGCTTAATACATATGCTTAAGAATAACAAGAAGATGATATCTTCAAAGTCTTGACGACGATGGTTGGAAATCACCGGAGGCTCAGGGTCGACAAACGAATTAACGCCAGGAATTTTACCCACCACGTCTGCCCTGAAAAGCTACTAAGTTAGTAGCAGGTGGCGAAGATGACCAATCAGTGTAAGTGAGACGAGAGCCAAATTTTTCTCTCATCGGCACTCGAAGTGCAACATACATAGTAGCCTTCTGTGCGGCAAAAAACATGTACTTGCGTAAATGTACATTGACCATAAAGGTAATAAATTTCCTTAACGAGTGAGCAATCAATGTGAATTTTTACTTATATATAATGTCAACTAGGTACCTACATATATTTTCATTCACAATCAGCCCATGCTTTGGCTGACCTGACATTAACTTATTCATAAAGGCAATAATTTCTTAATAGATTCAGTGATCATTCAATTAAGGAAAATATATTATGCAAACAAGATTATACTACTCGAGGAACCACACTATGTATGGCAGATAAAAGAAACATACAACGAACTGAAATAATCTTATTCACTGTATCGAGCTTTCGTGGATGTTCTGACCTTGTGTGTTGATAAAAGACACAATTGACAGTTGCTCCTTATTCATGCATCTACGTCCATACACAGTGTGTAGTGTTACCGACATGTTGTCTGCAACTGTGATGGACACCGCGCTTTGATTGTGCACGACTCATTTGTTTATATGACATTTTTATGGTAACACGCAGTTGAACCAAACTTAGCGACCTACCATATTTTTTTCTGAACGTACTGTGTTTCAGTCTCACATGTCTGAACACCTAATTTTTTCTCCTTTCGCTCTGTTCACAGAAAAAGAGAAACCTCACGTATATGGGAGGAAGGCGCTTCAAATCTACGTCCACCTTTTCACATTTAGGTTGTCCGAAACATTTTAAGACAAATATTGGTACAGCCCTTTTGGCAACAACACTCCAGTTTCCTTCCCTATCCCTCTCCCACCCAATACTGTGTTCCGTCGCTAATGACCTCATAGTCGACGGAAATTTAAAACCTAATTTACCCTTTTTGTGTAGCATTACACTGGAGCTTCATAAGTAATGTTTTCATTTTTAAATAACACAGTGGATAACGCTGTACCCATAAAACTCACAAGGGATGTGGCATAGTTTTAAGACTTCTACAACAACAAAAAATGGTTCAAATGGCTCTGAGCACTATGGGACTCAACATCTTAGGTCATAAGTCCCCTAGAACTTAGAACTACTTAAACCTAACTAACCTAAGGACATCACACACACCCATGCCCGAGGCAGGATTCGAACCTGCGACCGTAGCAGTCCCGCGGTTCCGGACTGCACCGCCAGAACCGCACGGCCACCGCGGCCGGCCTTCTACAACACTTCTTAATACTTGCTTTTCTTATGTTCTACATTCCTTATTTTCTCGTGACTACTTTGTCTTGGAAACCTATTCAGTTCTCAATTTTGTATCTCTATTTAATTCTGTCTTAATTTTCTCGATTATTTATGCCAAATGTTCCAAAATAATCATGCGTTTTCTTAAGTGAAATGAGGTCGCCATTTCAAAACATTGGTAAATATTTCTTGTCAGCGTGCTAGGACTCAATGTTCGCATGTTTCCTCGGTAAAACGGTCTTCTTTTCTTAATTTGATGTGGAATATTTTCCTACACTTAATTTTACTTTTTATTTTATAAAGTCTTGCTCATAACCTTGCTTTTCCTGTACTCTGTATCCCTTCATTTTCTTTCGTGGTTCCTAAAAGTAGTGTTTCTGATGCTCTTTCTGATAAAACTGACGATGCATTTACTATTAAGAGCAAAATTCTGTACATCAACTGAAATGCATATACAAAACGTTACGATTATCTTGGATGTGATATTGCCAAACACAAAATCATTTGATTCAAATATAGCAAAATCTCGGAAAATATGGATGGCAACTATTTCCGAAGGCAAATACGACGATAGCAGGCAGTATTAAATGAACCATTGACAATAGTAATGATAACTGTAGGCCGAGGTGTCAGCGGGGACGCAGGTCGAGGTTAATATGAGAACAGATACGCTGAGGAATCTCCTGCAAGGAGCGGCGACAGAAGCACCTCAAGGCGTTCTTCTGTTGTGACTGCTGGAAACAATTCCTTGTCTAATGGTCTCGCAGTCGGCGAGATGTTAAACTCTAACCTTTCTTTCTTTGTGGAACACATACCGCCCGGCACGTAGCGTAGCTGGAGGAATTCCAGCGCTGCTACGTTCATGTCTTAATCCCCTCAGTGCCATTATTTAACAAAAGAAGCAAGTTTATATCCGGCGTACACTGTTACATATTTATCCCAAACCTATGTTAGGGAAAGCTATTATCGGGACTGCAAGCTACCGGCCTAAAAAGCTATGGATTACACACAAATATCGTTGGTTTTCACCTATTCTTATATGTCAACTCCTTCACGTAATCATCCCACCGAAATGATTCTAGAAGTGTGTTCCATTTTTTTTTTCTTTTTGGGATAGGAAGCCACATGCACACGAAGTGTTTGCTTCAGATATGTCCTGGTTTTCCAGAGTTACAATTACATGAGCCTATAAGCTTATTACAGCTTCTGCGAATACAGGTAGTTGTAAAGGTGTTATAAAGATACATTAATTGTCTCCAGGTACTAAGTTGATGCCAGCGTTCTACAATTATGCTGGATCAGAAACAAATATTTGCTGAGATGTGGGCCATCTAACCTATGACATCCATCTCTCTAGCGACACGGGAGGAGGTGTTCATTCTTACACATTCTTCACACCTACTCCTCAGAGATTCACGGCTTTGTGCGAATACACCGGCTGACCTGGGATTCAGTCACACGGATGAGCCACATGCTCCTGTAACGTTTGCATGTGGCCGATGGGTGTGGAATACACCTCTCTTTCCCAGTGTATCTCCTGTAGCGCGAGATCAGTTACTGATGATTTATTTGCCCAATTACTTGAAACTGGACAGACTGTTGACAGTATTGAAATCGAGCTGAACATACTACTTGTACATAACATCCTTGAACATTAAAATATTCGGAAGCACAAAATTAGATAATCATATAATACACTAAAAAACGTCAGCAAATATATGAGAATTCCTTTCATATTATCTTCGTCTATCCTTTCAAAATCAGCTCGTCACAAAGGTTAACTATAAAAACACTCCGTATCACTCTTCATTATTGTTTACTTACTTTTTAATGGTACTTGCTTTGGCAGCATCTTATGTATGCTATTTATCATGTCTATGGAACATAACAACTTCCAGCTAGTATCTCTGCTCACACAGAATGTTCATTCTAACAGTTTTCGTTCAATTTTTGACAACGATATATTTGTTGAGTGAAAACCAAAAATATTTCTGTTAGTGAAATCTCAGCATTGACCATCAGAGAACCAGATTTTCACTATATGCAGGTATTTAATAGGGCTTTAGTTTTTTGTTCTTTTTTTGTACTAGCGCTCATTTTTTTCATTTGTGGAAAATAACCTCTCTCATGTTTATCTGCTACACCAGGTCAAGCTGAAATTCAGTGACTGAACCTACGAAATCCTGGGGAAGAACTTTCGCTCTGAAATACGCATCAGAAAGATAAACCCAAAAAATTTGTTGTAATAAACTAAAGGATCTCCTTGGTCCACTTGTCACCCACTAGCTTGACTGCGGGTCCACTCACCTCCACTGAATTTTCGTTACAGTAACAAAACTGCCTTTCGTTCCAATCAGTTCTCTGATTCATTTCCTTTGGTTTCTCATAATATATTTCAGCAAGATTATGTTTACTGCTCGATTAGCAGCTCCTTGTTATTCAAAAATTTTCTCATTAAAAGTCCATGTGTCACTTCTAGAAACCAAAACTGATAATATACACTGACTGTAACTTTTTCTTTTCTGTCATACCGAAAGGTTTTATTTGAAAACTGTATTTAGTTTATTAAAAGTACAACAGGCCATTTTTCCGCTTCAGTTAATTACTTTCCTTGCTCATCTCGTTAGTATCTTCAACTATCCTAAATAACGGAAGACATTGTACGTTGGCAATATGAGACCCTCGTTAATGCTTACTACTGTAAGTATCAAAATTTTCTCTGTTACTTCCTTGCATTAATTGCTGAAGTTAACACACACTGAAATGTTGTCGGTAAATGAGAATGGTTCAGAAAAAAATGTCATTAAGACGTATCCCCACTTTTTTCCAATCAAAAATCTTAAAATTTCATCTACATCTGTTCAGATTAGTTTTAAAGATACGGAACTTCCACGTATGTGCTCTCTTTCAAATCTGAATTTCACATTGTGTAGACGACATACAGTTAGTCTTCGTAGCTCAGTGTTACGCGTCTCTCACCGCTATGCGGAGGGTCCGGGTTCGATTTCTAGCACTGACAGGGATTTTTGCTAAGAGAGAGTGCTGGAATGGGTGCACTCAGACTTGAGACGCCAATAGAAGAGCCGGCCGCAGTGGCCATGCCGTTCTACGCGCTTCAGTATCGAACCCCGCGACCGCTACGGTCGAGGTTCGAATCCTGCCTCGGGCATGGATGTGTGTGACGTCCGTAGGTTAGTTAGTTTTAATTAGTTCTAAGTTCCAGGGTACTGACGACCTCCGATGTTAAGTCCCATAGTGCTCAGAGCCATTTTGAGCCAATAGAAGAGCTGAGTGATTCGGAAGGAGAGGCATCAAGGGGAAGAAAGCCGACAACGACCAGAAGAAGGAAGTGCTGCCCCATGCCCCTCCATAACGCATGCACACGACGCCACTGCCAGAGGATGACACGCCGGTCGGTCGGGACCGACTAGGAAATCTGGATCAGAACGCGGAGCTTTCCTTTGCTTTCACATTAAGTTCAATGTAACGGGCAACGTTATCGCGTATATTCTTCAGTATTCTATCATAAGTTGAATCAATACCTTATTTCTCAGAATCGTAGGAAAAGTAAACTACCGGCCATTAAAATTGCTACACCAAGAAGAAATGCGTATGATAAACGGGTATTCATTGGACAAATATATTGTACTAGAGCTGACATGTGATTACATTTTCGAGCAATTTTGGTGCATAGATCCTGAGAAATCAGTACCCAGAGCAACCACCTCTGGCCGTAATAACGGCCTTGATACGCCTGGGCATCGAGTCAAACAGAGCTTGGATGGCGTATACAGGTACAGCTGCCCATGCAACTTCAACACGATATGACAGTTCATCAAGAGTAGTGACTGGCGTATTGTGACGAGCCAGTTGCTCGGCCACCATTGACCAGACGTTTTCAGTTGGTGAGAGATCTGGAGAATGTGCTGGCCAGGGCAGCAGTCGAACATTTTCTGTATCCAGAAAGGCCCGTACAGGACCTGCAACATGCGGTCGTGCATTATCCTGCTGAAATGTAGGTTTTCGCAGGGATAGAATGAAGGATAGAGCCACGGGTCGTAACACATCTGAAATGTAACGTCCACTGCTAAAAGTGCTGCCAAGCGAACAAGAGGTGACCGAGACGTGTAACCAATGGCACCCCATACCATCACGCCGGGTAATACGACAGTAAAGCGATGACGAATACACACTTCCAATGTGCGTTCACCGCGATGTCACCAAACACGGATGCGACGATCATGATGCTGTAAACAGAACCTGGATTCATCCGAAATAATGACATTTTGCCATTCGTACACCCAGGTTCGTCGTTGAGTACACCATCGCAGGCGTTCCTGTCTGTGATGCCACGTCATGGTTAACCGCAGCCATGATCCTCGAACTGATAGTCCATGCTGCTGCAAACATTGTCGAACTGATTGTGCAGATGGTTGTTGTCTTGCAAACGTCCCCATCTGTTGACTCAAGGATCGAGATGCGGCTGCACGATCCGTTACAGCCATGCGGATAAGATGCTTGCCATCTCGACTGCTAGTGATACGAGGCCGTTAGGATCCAGGACGGCGTTCCGTATTACCCTCCTGCACCCACCTATTCCATAGTCTGCTAACAGTCATTGTATCTCGACCAACGCGAGCAGCAATGTCGCGATATGATAAATCGCAATCGCAATAGTCTACAATCTGACCTTTATCAAAGTTGGAAACGTGATGGTACGCATTTCTGCTCCTTACACGAGGCATCACAACAACGTTTCACCAGGCAACGCCGGTCAACTGCTGTTCGTGTATGAGAAATCGGTTGGAAACTTTCCTCACGTCAGCACGTTGTAGGTGTCGCCACCGGCGCCAACCTTGTGTGAATGCCGTGAAAAGCTAATCATTTGCATATAACAGCAACTTCTTCCTATCGGTTAAATTTCGCGTCTGTAGCACGTCATCTTCGTGGTGTAGCAATTTTAATGGCCAGTAGTATACTAATTCTTACTCAGTTTTCGAATAAAATACAATGATTTTTCTAAGCGTTTGACGATGAGTACGCCTATGTGATAAAAGATATGGGTACCTCCTAGTTACATGTCGGACCTCCCTTTGCCTAACTGGTGCAACAGCTCGACGTGGGATGGTCTCAACAAGTCGTTGGAAATCCCCTGCAAGAATACTGAGTGAGCCATGCTGCTTCTGTAGCAATCCCTAACTGTGAAACTGTTCAAAAATGGCTCTGAGCACTATGGGACATAACTTCTGAGGTCATCAGCCCCCTAGAACTTAGAACTACTTAAACCTAACTATCCTAAGGACATCACACACATCCATGCCTGAGGCAGGATTCGAACCTGCGACCGTAGCAGTCGCGCGGTTCCAGACTGTAGCGCCTAGAACCACTCTGCTACCCCGGCCGGCTGTGAAACTTTTGCCTGTGCGGAATTATGTGCACTAACTAACCTCTCGATTATATCGCATAAATGTTCGATGGGATTAATTACAGGCGATCTGGATGCCCATATCATTAACCCGAATTGTTCAGAATGTTCTTTAAACCAATTGTGAATTGTTGGCGCCCGGTGATATGTCGCATTGTCATTGATAAAAATTCCATAGTTGTTGCGGACATGAAGTCCATGAATGGCTGCAAATGGTATCCAAGTAGCCGAACATAACCATTTAGAGTCAATTATCGCTTCAGTTGGACCAGAGGATCCAGTACATTCCATGTAAACACAGCCCACACCGTTATGGAACCATCACCAGCTTGCACAGTGCTTGTTGAGAACTTGGATTCATGGCTTATTTGGGTCTGCGCCACACTCGAGCCCTGCCATCAGCTCTTACATCTCAAATCGGGGCTCGTGAGACGAGGCTACAGTTCTCCAGTCTACGGCTAAATCTGTGTGGTCACGAGCCCAGGAGAGGCGCTGCAAGTGATGTGCTATTAATAAACGCGCTCACGTCGGTCGTCTGCTGCCATAGCGCATTAACGCCAAATTTTGCGCACTGTCCTAATGGATACGTTAGTCTTATGTCCGGCATTGATTTTTGCGGTTATTTCACGCGGTGTTGCTTGTCTGTTAGCAGTGACAACTCTACTCAAACGCCGCTGCTCTCGGTCGTTAAGAGAAAGCTGTCTGCCACTGCGTTGTTCGTGGTGAGGGATAATGCGTGAAATCTGGTATTCTCGGCACTCCCTTGCTACTGAGGATGTCGGAAAATTGAATTCCGTAAGGCTTTCCGAAGTGGAATGTCCCACACATCTCGCTGCAACTACCATTCCACGTTCAGAGCCTGTTAATCCTCGTCGTGCGGCGATATTCAAGTCGGAAACCTTTTCACATGAATCATCTGAGTGCAAATGACAGCCTCGCAAACGCACTGCCTTTTGTTACATTGTGTACTCGTTACTACCGCCATCTGTACATGAACATTTTCACTATGCGATGTCTTTTGTCACCTCTATGTATATCGAACCCTGCAAATCGGAAGTACCACATTTTTGTATTATGCCCTTATTTTTGGGTTGTTGTTGTTCTTCTTCTGGAACATGATTCAGTAGTGTTTTTTAATTTTAATTATATGGCCAATGAAATGTTGCTTGCTTGTACCCTGAATGTACTCGTAACACAATAATGTATACTCTTATAATTATCATACTGATGGACGCTGTTGTTTGAACTATGCAATTTAAATAGGCATCGAATTATTGGGAGCTGAATTTATGATGCCGATTCTGCAGTTACCTGTGTTACTATGGGACTCGCAAATTAACTGTTTATTAACCATTAATTAAATATACACTAGAAATTTTGTGCGGCAACTTCAATTAAATATACAAACACGATAAAGTTAATCAGCTACGAGAACAGAGGACAGAATATGTTATGAATTTTTGAGTTTAGGCGGCGTCTAAATTTTATTATGGCAATTCTTCTGTGTAAACCACAATTCTAGATACGGTAATTATCCTCTCTCATAGTAACTTAGAGTTAAAACAAACATGCTCACCATACCAGTTACTTTATCAAAGTCGCCCCTCCTATGTTTTAAATATTTAAGGCATTGACAAGAACTCGAAATACTGGTAGGCAATATTAAAATTTTTATGTTATTGCACCGTATTGTGCAGCTACAAGTGGGACACAGCGCCGTGTCGCACCAGTGTTAGGGGCGCCTGATAGCTATCTCATCAGCGCTCAGGAGCTAAGTCCCAAGCAGAGCTTAAGTCAGATGTGTCTAATCTTAAGCCTAATCCAGAAGACGCAGCGGTAGATGAGTCTCTCCCAGTCTTGTCGTAGCTTTAGGAAGCGTTACGCAAGATTTGTCCTGTATTGGATTGCCGAACTTGTGTTCTAAGTTCCATCATTCAAGTTGTTTGTTTAAACAGCCGTCGCATTATGTGACTCATTCTGTTCATTGTGTACTTTTCTCCGTTAAAAGCAGCACACAATAATACCCATTTCATTAAAGTCTTTCATCAAGATGGACGCACATTGAAATGGGAATACGATGAAAAATTTTAATGCATCGGGGATTGCCAAAGATAAGTGAACAGGCTCCATGTCAATATTAAATTTACTGTGAGAGCAGAAACGGACCAACAGCTACCATTTATACATATGCTGTTTACACGGAATGGTGAGAACCTGTGCTACAGCGTGTATCGAAAACCAAAACGCATGGACCGATACCTGCACAGACTTCCATATCATCACCCGTGCCAGCAAAGGGGTATGTTTAATATGTTCGTAGCGCGCCCTAGACTAATATGTGAGCCGCAGCACCTCGGACATGAAATGCAACACATGGAATGCGTTCTGAAGAGCAGTGGTTACTACAGCAGTTGCATAAGAATCGTCACGAAACCAAACAAAAAACGAAGTGACGCGTAAGCAGAAGAAATATCGGGTACAGCGTTTCAGGCTTACTTCCTGAAAATGATGGACATAATCTGCCATATATTGCACGAACGCGGCATACAGACTATTTACAAACCGACCAAGAAGATCAATGTGTGCCTCAAACAGGGAAAGGACGAAAGGGACCCACTCTCGATGTTGGGAGTGTACCACACACCATGTACATACGGAAACGTCTATGTGAGAATGACTGGACGACACATCAACACGAGTATCATTGAAAAGATGGTATTGCAGAGTAGTACAGCTGAAGAAACGGACCGTGGTGCAAAGTGCGCTTTGTGAGACCGACCACAAACTCGTCATAAATGCCGGCACGCAATTTCTCTCTGTGGAGAAGCTCTATCAAGCCTCTTTGCTCAGCGAAGCCATAGTAATTGAGAAACATGGTAATAGTTTTAACAATAAAGAATAATGCGTGAAGGTGAACGGATCCCGGATTTCCATGTTGGAGCGGACGACCGCTGCAGGTAACAGGGAGAACACCACAGCGGTAATGACGAGGGAAAAAGCCCTCAGACGTTGGCACAACAGAGCTATATAATCTCCGTCCCCGAGCTCCACTCCAGTCCGTCACCATTAATGGAGGATAAACCTTTGACGATGTCAGCCACTCGTTCTGGCGAAACGTCGTAAAAATCGTTAAGCAAACGCCAGCCGAAGACCCCAAAACAAAACAAAAATTAACAGGAAAGTCACCCTACAAGCTCTAATGCCTCCTATATTCTTGCCGTGCTCTTAATAAAACCGACAAATTGCAGGGACGGATTTCTGACTGGAAGTGGAGTAAAAAAGCTCCAATGAACATGTGTCCGGATATGGACGGTGTGTGTGCAACGACAAGAGATCGTCCCGGAATACAGCACAGAATTTCATCCCATTCACTTCACAACAGATGTTGAAAGTGGCCTCCATGGAATGTAATACACGCGTTCATGGATTACCGCACTCTTTCGCACGTTCCAGCCTGTTTCCGAATAGCGTCACTGACGTCGTGAACACGCTGTTGAAGAGTCTGCGCATACATCAGGAACCGGTTCATCATACACATCACATTTCAGTTGCCCCCAGAGGTAGAAATCCTAGGGGTTTCAGCCCGGTGATCTAGCAAACTATGCTACAGGGCCTCTGCGTCCTATTCAGCATACGGGAAGATGTTGTTAACGTGTCGGCGAACTGTGATGTGGAAGTGGGTTGGTGCAACGTCATGTAGAAACCACATAATCTGTCGTATTACCAAAGGTACAGACAGTCAGAGTACTCAGCAGGATGTCCGCGTAATTTCTTCTTTCGAGGCGTTGCTGAATAATAACGGCTCCAATCATGTGTTCGCCGCGCGTTCATGAATTGCCGTACTCTTTCGCACGCTCCAGCCTGTCTCCGTATAGCGGCACAGACGTCGTGAACACGCTGGTGTAGCCACAGGCCGCCGCCTCCCTGCACGTTCGTCTGTCTGAAAGATCCCACGCCCTCACAATGATGCTGAACCGATGCTCATGAGACGCCTCAACATTCCCCCGAGAGCTGTCTGTAGTCCACAGATGACTATTATGCAGACTGATGATGCCAGTTCTGGTAAATTTTGCTTCGTCGGTATAGAAGACTAGTGACAGATACCCCATAATTTTGGTGGTCTGGTGCCAAAACCATCAACAGAATCGTTGCTGTAGAGAGAAGGCCGCTGCTGATAATCCTTGCACTAGTTGCAGGTGACAGGGAGAGTAGCAGCTGTCATGCAGGATACACATAACCATACTTAAGCTTAAAACATGTTGGCGGGCCACTTGCCTGGTGCTTATACTAGGGTTCGTCTCAGGCTCCTGTAGAACCCTGACCTCCAAATCTGGTGTAATCACAGGCCGCCGCCTCCCTGAACGTTCGTCTGTCTGAAAGATCCCACTCACACACAAATGCCCGAAAAGGGCTTGAAATGTTGTATGATGTGGTTGGTGTCTGTGAGGGTACTTGTTTTGGTATAGCTGCGCTGCCTCTCGACCGTTTCCATCTGGATAGCCGAACACAAATACCATCTCGATTAGCTTCCGACATGAATACGGACTCTCCTACTGCTTACAGTACGCTCCGTCAATCACACAGCCTGCAACACCCAAGGAACTCATGGCACGAGATCAGAGGAACTTTCATTCTTCAGCGCCATCTACCGTAGCAACCATGTATTACCGAACACGTTCATATTTACTTCTTTTCATCCATATCACGTAAGTAATCTGCACCTGTAGTTTTTCGGTTTTATTAATGTTCGCTCCTCTTACATACCCTACACTGATCAGCCAGAACATTATGCCCACCCACCTACTATAGATATCAACCAGTCAAGGCGATAGCATCGTCAGTACCGAGGAATGACTGCTAATCAAACACACGCACGATTCATGTAGTACCAGTGAGCGTGCTGTCTGTTTATAATAGGGAACGCCCACGATCTGAGTATGACCGGGGGCGGATTGTGGTGACCCAGAAGATCGGCACAAGCATTTCGGAAACTGCACGGCTTGTCGGGTGTTCGACGAGTGCTGTGGTGAGTACCTTATACACGTGGCGAAGCCAATGTGAAACCACGTCAAGACCCCGTCGGGTCGAGCGGCCACTCCTCCTTACAGATATCGGACGTCGTAGGATGGGCAGACTGGCTAAATAGGCACACAGTGAATTGTGGTGGAACTAACATCAGACTTTAATGCTGGGCAGAGTACAAGTGTGTGTGAACCCACAATGTAATACTTGTAACGATGGGCCTCTGTAGCGGACGACCCATGTACGTGTCAATGTCAACATCACGATGTCGGCAACTACGACTGAAATGGGCACTTGACCATCGGAACCGGATGTGGAGGAAGTGGTTGTGGATTGCATAGTTTGTTGAATTCCGATGCCTTCTTCATCATGCCGATGGAAGAGTGCGAATCCGTCGTCTTCCAGGGGAGCAGTTCTTTGACACCTGTAATGGGGACGGAGACAAGCTGACGGCGGCTACATTATGCCCTGGGGAACGCTCATGTGAGCATCCATGGGTCCTGTGGAGCTCGTGCAGTTCACATTGGAATCCAAGGAGTATCGTACACAGATTCTTGAAAATCGTGTTTCCTGATCGGAGGCATTTTTCATCAAGATAATGTGTCACGTCACAAGGCCAGGAGTGTGCTGGAGTGGTTCGAGGAACACTGTGACGAGTCCCAATTGATGTGCTGGCCACCCTACTCGCCAGATCTGAACCTGATCGAATACATCTGGGATTTGATTGAACGTGTCGTCAGGGCTCATCTAAGGGTTTTCCTGAAGGAGTGTCGAAATTCTGGGTATCATACAGAGAGGACAGCAAAAAATGTACTAATGTGATGACAAAATCATTTGGGCGTAGACAGATCAGATAATGTATCAGTCCACTCTAAGGCTACTTTTAGGCTCAAAGATTGCACTTTGTTAAGCCGTCTTTATTAGTCAGAAGAGTCTAGCTGGCCGGTGTGGCCAAGCGGTTCTAGGCGCTACAGTCTGGAACCACGCGACCGCTACGGTCGCAGGTTCGAATCATGCTTTGGGCATGGATGTGTGTGATGTCCTTAGGTTAGTTAGGTTTAAGTAGTTCTAAGTTCTAGGGGACTGATGACCTCAGAAGATAAGTCTCATAGTGCTCAGAGCCATTTGAACAATTTTTAGAAGATTCCAACGAGGAGTGCGGCTACAATTCATGGGCGCCTACTACACTACCTCGAACGATGTATTGTTAGTAATTCTAATAATATGCCCACCGGGTGCGGAAATCAGGATTAATGAAGCATTTTATTGATTGAAGAAACGCAATAAAATAGAATTACGAAGGATACTTGGACCTGAGACCAAGACGGAAAAGTTAATACAAAAGCGCATGTTACAACTCTGGCAAATGAATCTGGCTCTCAGGCTCACGCAAGAGAACATATGCATTTTTCCCTAATGTCAGGGAGAGACTGAAAATAAAATTTCTTCAGTCTACAGCCATAGAGTGGGCTGATACACTATCCTACCTGTTTTCGCCCATATGCTTCTTACCAGTCAGATATAATGGTAGTTGCGCCTGCTGCAGTGTGGCCACACAAGAGCACATATTCTTGGACTGCATGCTCTATGAAGACGGTGCGGGTAATGGTCGTAAGGCATTAAGGACGCTATAGACCAAAGCAGCACTAAGAAACGAGTCAACATGCCACATATTGGACAATATTGCAACCGTAGTATCCAGGAAGACCAAGGAAGGCTTCACGAGCCATTCAACCATATGATAGCATGCTGCTGTCCTGGCCAGACGAGATACCTTACGGACGGAGAGAATGCATCTCAGGTCGGCAACAATTGAATGAAGTAGTTCCTTACGAATTTACATTGTGTTAATGCAAGTTATAACAGAACTGTAAACTGTAGGTTCTAAGACGTTACAGTGAATCGTGGAGTCGGTTGCTACAGTGAGAATGATGATGACGTGCTGAACTATGCTCAAGGAATCCAGCAGTCAGTGGCTGTTGCTCTGCGTGGTATTAGTGGGGCTCCAGCACCGGAAAAAAGTGTCAAAAGTTTAGATGCATCCTAATAAATGAACATAAATAGAAGAGAATCTGTAGCACTAACAGCAGTATTAGTACGAGGGCGTGCTGAAAAGTATCACCTACGAAATTTTTTATTCTCTTCTCAATAACGACTGAGGATTTACATGTCATGCATATTACTCGGCCAACTTTTCCACTTTGCTGACGCAAGTTGCAACCCTCTGCCGCTAGAGGGCTCCGAATTGTATGTAGCGTGTAACATGACGGTTTGTATCCTAACTATGTCGGTGCGTGAAAAATAGCCTCCTGTAATCATGTTTCTAGAGCAGGAAAGGTGCCACCATTTGAAATCCGTAGAAGAGCGAAAGTTGTGTACTGTGATGAGTGAATCGACATCGAAGTTGGGCTGTTCGTCTTCGTAATGAAGGAAACGTCTGTGCTAACCTCAACGTGTGTGACAGAGCTACGCGTGGACGACCGAGTGCGGCAACCGAAGAGACTCGTTGGAATCGGTTTGATGAACTCGTCAGAGAAAATAATCGGATAACACAGATATAGCTCTCAGGTAAGTGTGGCATTTCAGAGAGCGTGCACAGGATA
Source organism: Schistocerca americana (assembly GCF_021461395.2). Lineage (NCBI taxonomy): Eukaryota > Metazoa > Arthropoda > Insecta > Orthoptera > Acrididae > Schistocerca > Schistocerca americana. Next base: position 649,664,012 of record NC_060130.1, on the reverse strand, counting down.
TCATAGCAGAACAGCAATACAGAAAACTGTGCCTCGAATGCTCACACCTGACATGAAACGGATGAGAATGGGCATCTGTCAACAATTTATTTTGCGTTTCGAACGTGAGGATGATAAGTTTCTTAACGGAATAGCGATAGGTGATGGAAGTTGTGTTCAATATTTTGAAACCTAAAACAGTAGATCATGAGTTAAGTTCCACCAAAAAGGATCACTGGCACCAAAAAATATCAAGACTATGCCGTCAGCAGGCAAACTCATGTTCTCAGTGTTCTGGGATGTTTAAGGTGTGATGCATTTGCAATTAGTGTCTAAATGTACCACCATAAACTCTGCAACCTACTTCGAGACCCTCACAAAACTGAAAGCACGAATTCTAAGGGTTCGTCTACACATCGAGCACTCTCTGCTTCATCGTGATAATGCCGGACCACACACGAGCGCTACGCCATCTGCAAGAATCTGACGATTTGATGTCACTACCATCGATCAACGTCCATACAAACCCTGCTTGGCCCCATCCGTATGTCATCTGTCTCCAGAACTTAAAGAACCCCTTCGAGGATTTCACTATGATAGTGACGGAGCGGTTCAAGCAAGGTAAGGTTGTGGCTCCATCAACCACTTCAAACATTCTGCAATGACGGTATCAGAAAACTGGTCTCTCGTTAGGAGAAACGTGTTCGTCGTCAGGGTAAATATGTTGAGAAGTAAATACGTAGACGTGAAGAATACATACGAGGGTTGACTGAAAAGTAACGCCTCCACCTTCGTAACTCTTCAACAGTTGGCAGCCTTGGTATGCGGCAGGTACTGGCTTGTTCCGTAGCCTCTTCCCCCCAGCTCCAGTTGGCGGGAAGCCTTAGTATCGAACGGTTGTGTTGTTACAGTGTAACTTATGGAACCCTGCGCAGACGGTCCGTCAGTGCGATTTAAGCAACGTGCAGTCACTGAATTCTTGACAGCAGAAGGTGTCACCCCAAAGGAGATTCATCAGAGAATGAAAGCATTTTATGGTGATTGTGTTGATGTTAGTACTGTGCGTCGTTGGGCGAGTAAGTTTAAAGATGTTGAGGCGGGAACATGTGACCTGCGTGACAAACAGAGAGTTGGACGTCCTGTGACAGCAAACACCGAGTTTCACGAACAAAATGTTGACAGATTGATTCAGTACGATCGTCGTATCACTTAGAGACATTGCAAGCACAATCGTCAGTTCACAAGAACGTATGGGTCACATTATTGCTTTGGTTGGCTATCGGAAGATCTGTGCACTGTGGGTACCCCAGATACTGACTTCTAAAATGAAACCGCACAGACTTGAAATTTGCCAGGAACTCCTCTGGCGTTACGAGAATGAAGACGCACAGTACTCACATCAACACAATCACCATAAATTGCTTTCATTCTCTGATGAATCTCCTTTGGGGTGACACTTTCTGCTATCAAGAATTCCATGACTGCACGTTGCTTAAATCACATTGACCGACCGTCTGCACAGGATTCCAGACTTTACACTGTAACAACACAACCATTCAATGCTAAGGCTTCGCGCCAAATGGAGCTGTAGGGAATAGGCTACGGAATAAGCCCGTACCTGTCGCATACCAATGATGCCAACTGTTGAAGAGTTACGAAGGTGGAGGCATTACATTTCAGTCAACTCTCGTAGGTAGAATGTTAATAAAGTTTGTTTTATTTAAAAAGCTTTAAAAGATTTCGCATAAAAAATTCGGAATAACTATTTTTCAGCGTGTCCTCATCATTCGGTAATTGGTTAACGGGTTTTTGTTGTAGTTTTGTAATGGTTGAAAGTAATGTACGAGTATTAGAATTTTTGTGAAACTGGTTATTCTCGAAATGTTTATAAATGTCAGTAATAAGTAATTAATGCACAAATGTATTAATTCCCTCAAAAATGTGCCTGTATTACCTATGTTAATTTCCTAGATAAGAGGCTGTAATTATGGAGTTTGGTGACTATTTAATGCCCTTGTGCGCACTAATTAACCGTGTGATTAAACATACATGTCTTGTTTGGTGTTCATTCTCTTCTCAATTAATCCAAATTGGTAACGGCTAGAAGCTGATGAAGTATACTCAAGAATTATTCGAAAGAGGGTTTTATAAGCTATGTGAGTAGTTATGTTTTCTTAACATTGTTTTCAACGCATTTCATTCTGGCTTCGTCTCCTCCTCAATTACTTTTATATGTTCGTTCTACTTTTGTCTGTTCGTGACGGATTCTGTTAGATGTTTTCCTGTTGTTATTCTTTCCATCAACTTAACGACAGTAGTTTGTCGAACAACAGTGAGCCCTTTCACCTATATATGCACATTACGATAAATTTGTTTTGGTTGGGTGCTAACTGCCAATACCTGTAACAAGCACTTTCTGATCTAAGTAGCAACAACGAATTCTATTTGCTGAAGAGGTACGATAACAGTGAATGTAAGGAAAACGTTTGTTCATTGTAATACGAATTACGAAGTATAGAAATATGACACACTTTGCTCATGCTCTGAAACCAGCTGGAGAAATTTACGGAAACATTACCTATCCTGATATTATTGTCCTGTATTACTAGGCAGCGGCAGAGTATTCAATTAAACCTGAAAATATGAATTATAGACACACTGTAACAGCATGTAAGCTATTTTTTAATTATAATTAGTAATTATTTAAAAAATTTGAATTTGAGGCGGAAAATCCATGTCACCGTTTTTAACTTCGGTAGTCACCTGTCCATTTGTCATTTCATTTTTGCTCACTATATTTTTGCTTTTCTTAAATCACTACATTACCTAAACCATGCTCTGAGTGTTCCTGCTATACTCAGCTTCGATAAGTCATAATAGACTCAGTGAGCAGTCTCTTTGTGTGTTCACTGAGGCATTTCGCATCTTTGTAGATCGGTTTTGGTCATTAGCTAATGAGAAGCCTTGGCGGTTTTTGGATCACGAAGTACCCTTGTCTGAATGTGTATTCGCCACTGTAGCGATGTTTTACATCGAGTGTGTTCCGTTTACTTTGGGAGGTAGACTAGTTTTGTCTGGTGTCGGGAAGAACTGTTTCGGAATTTTTAGAGGGTTGAAGAAATCGAAAACAATACATTGATAGCATTTCTTTTCATTACTCATTCGAACAATCTTATTTTGTAATTACCTCATTAGAATACATGTGGGCTTTGTAAGTCAATTATTTGTGAGCATATACTTAAATATTTATAACGTCTTCTTTTAATTATTTACTTCCATCGTAGCCACTTGAATTGTTGGGTTTACTTGAAGCAACTGCATGCTGACTCGCCGCCATTTTGAGCACATTCGTTGAAGAAAGGTCCTACGTCTAAATGTTCGAAGATCTGCAGTTGCAAAATTCTAGGTACAAATATTATTTCTTTGCACGAAACTAGATTTCAGATGGAGAAAGGTAGGTCGTCATCTGCTGTTATAACAATCGATGTTTGGCAAATGTACTGCAAAGTGACCTTAAAATGCACTATGTTATATTGTATAAGACATGATAGCACAGTGCTTTCTAATTATAATATAAATTGAAAATTACATTCTTAATTTGTGTTCTGATGTTAATGGTTCAGGGCACTATTGATTTAATACTTTTTTCAAATACAGAGTCAACGATTACAAATCTGAGGGAACATTTTCATCTGCTCTGCTTGCAGATACAAACCGAATTTTCGGACAAGTTTTTGACGAATCGTTACTTTTTACTTAATGTTTGAACAGCATCAACGCGTCTGTGAACATTGCGGTAGATATTTGGGGTCAGGTAGCGCTTCCAGTTGTTTTATGGCGCCTAAAGGTTCTTACTATACTGCGTAGCTCAACAGTTCAAGGTTTTAGGCCTAACTAACTACTCACGGTGCTAGTTAAGATTTTCCACATACCCACACCCACCCACCCACCCACCCACACACTCTAGGGCCCATAGGTAACATCTATGCACTTAAAAACGTAGCATGTAAAATATTTTCACAGAATAACTGTGTTACTTGGTCAGTGCTGGCCTGTTTAGAAAATGTGAAGTATAACCGTAATATAGAATGATAAATTCCTCAGATATTAACTCTATTGTATTTATTTTAACTTAAATGATGCCCATCCTAAACAATTAATACTTCATATAATTTTTTACCGATGTGTTGCCAGAATTTCTGTGGGGGCTTCATATCTGTTTTTATGCTTCTCGGTGCACTGATTTTTCTTAATAGTACTAACAGTTTCAATTTAATTCACGGACAGATTTTGCACATCCATGCGTTAATAAAGTTAGAATTCATAGTTATTTACATTTATCTATATCAATGAGGTGGTTTAGTATCAGAAATCGTAAGTGTACTTACCAGAATCTTATCAGTAAAATGAAAACGAGAGTTGTTCAAGATTTACGATCTAGAATTTTTGTGATCACAAATCTTGTCTCAGCCATAGAATGTTGAACATAAAAGATTTTAAAAATATAGGATATTTGACTATTAAAGCTACGACGGCTGCAGTAAAGTCCAATCGGTCACGAAGTGGAAACCACACGAAAATCAAAAACGTTTTGCTTGCAACAGTTAGCTACAGCCTCCAGCTACTTCTTTCACTTCATAGTCACAGCTCCGACTTAGACATTTGTCATAACCGTGTACCAGCTTTCCAATACCCTCATCATAGAAGGCAGCAGCCTGTGCTTTCGCCAATTCCCTACGCTGGTGTGCAGCTCGTGCTCAGTGCCAAAAATATCATCTTCATAGCTAGCGGTTCGTGTGAGCAGAGATGAAACGTAGGGAGACCCATGTTCGGGCTGTATGATGGGTGATCAAACAGAATCCATCGAAAATGGTGCAGGGGCGTCCTCATTGTTCCTGCACTGAGCGGCTGAGGGTCGTCATGAAGGAGGAAATGCATGGCAGTTGTGTTACGTGGGCTGCATCAAATCAGGCGAAATCTCTCATCAGGCAATCATACTTGCCGGAGACAGTATTTTCTCGGCGTCTTTACGTGGTCATTGTGTGCTCAGAACTGAAAAGAGCGAAGTGACGCTGTCGAGAGGCATATTAGAGACACTGCCCAACACAGCTGTGGTGAAACTTCATCGTATTTTCCCTGCAAATTCAAATTTGCTGGCGATTGGACCTCAACAAACGAATACGACAGCTATTTCTATTATTTTCAACGTACAGTCTGTCGTGAAATTAAAATCACAGTGAAAATCCGGCGAAGCTTTGCGTAGCTGTGTTGCACAGTGTCTCTAGTATGCCCATCTCTCACTCTGTGTCACACGTTTTAAATTCTGAGTGAACAATGAGCATCTAAAGGTGCCTAGAAAACAGTGTCTCACGCCAAATGTGGAGTGCTGTGTTGACAGGTATCACTTAATTTAATGCAGCCCACATAACGTAACTGCCATGCATTTCCTTCTTCACGACAATTCTCAGCTTCACACTCCAGGTACAACTAAAAAGCTCCTTCAGCGTTTTCGACAGGATGTGTTTCGTCACCCACCACGCAGCCTGGACTTGGTACCCTCTCATTTTCATATCTTCGTTCACATGAACCGCTGGCTATGGGAACAGCGTTTTAACAAACAACTGGCTTCAGACGAGCATGGAAAATTGAAGGAAATCATAGGCGGCTGCCTTCTACGGCGAAGTTACTGAAAAGTTGATACCATGCATTGGCAAATGTCTACGTCACAGCGGCGACGGCGTAGAGAAGTAGCTGGAAGGTGCTGCTAAATGTTTCAAAAAAAGGAAAAAAAATGTAACTTTCACTGTGGTCTTCATTTTACGACCGATTAGAAGCTGAAAAATTAATATAGCCCTCGTAAATGAAAGGGGCGTGTAGAGGATAGTGAAACAAGCAAGTACTACTAATTAACATGGTTCGGAAACAAGTGGTCTCCCCGATACGATGTGTCACGGCTGAGACTATGAAAACCTTATAACAGACACCTGAGAATCCAAACTGTAGTTATGCCCTTGAAGACAAATACATTACAACAAAATGTTCCACATGGCCATTGTTGATGTGAATACAGGCTAAATATCGTCTTCTCATTGAAACCTATACACGTATAAAAGTTTTACTTATCTACGTATTCAGGAATCGCAATCATGTTCCAAATGCATTAACCTACAAAATGCGCACGCGGGGTTCAGTGCCACTATCAGCAGGGTTGGAATATACCAAAATTTTAAATATCCTCTAACAAAAAAGTACAATGATATCGAGTCGGCGAACCTGGCAGCTCATGGTTTTATGAGCATTGATGAGACAAATGACTGGTTTATACAATCGATTGCCCAGTCAATTATTTCTTCATTCAATCGAATCGAAAAACCGAATGAAATTAGTCTCTGCGGCCACTTGTGCTATATGAATGTTTTTCATTCAGTCTTTAGGATTGACGCTTACGTCTGTTATTCGATGTCTTCAGCCAGTCTGTGTGTTTGTGTAATTTCAATTACTTACTGGCTGGCTATGAGCACTATGCGACTTAACCCCTGAGGTCATCAGTCGCCTAGAACTTAGAACTAGTTAAACCTAACTAACCTAAGGACATCACACACATCCATGCCCGAGGCAGGATTCGAACCTGCGACCGTAGCGGTCGCTCGGCTCCAGACTGTATCGCCTAGAACCGCACGGCCACTCCGGCCGGCCAAATAGTTACTGTTTCACTCTTTTCGGTTATATATGAACCACGTAGACTAGTAAAGGCAACAAAAGCGTTTCTGAAGAAGAGAAACTTGTTAACATCTATTATAGATTTATGTGTTAGAAAGTTTTTCCTGAAAGTATTTGTATGGAGTGTAGCCATGTATGGCGGTGAAACATGGACGATAAACAGCTTAGACAAGATGAGAATAGAAACTCTTCATATGTGGTGCTGCAGAAGAACGCTGAAGACTAGACAGGAAGATCACGTAACTAATGAGGAGGTACTGAATAGTATTGGGGAGAAAAAAAACTTGTGGCACAACCTGGGGGAAGCGTGTGGCGGGGGGAGGGGGGGGGGAGAAATCGTAGAGGAAGACCAAGAGGTGAATACAGGAAGCAGATTCAGAAGGATGTAGCTTGCTGTAGTTACCAGGAGATGAAGAGGCTAGAGTAGCCAGGAGAACTGCATAAATCAGTCTTCGGAATGAACACCACAACAATAATGAAGCATGACTAGGATTGCCAACGTTTTTAGAGACAAATACAGTGTCTTATTTGGAGGACAGGTGAATAAAAAGGATATTTCTAAAATAACCATCATTTTACGTGTTTCACATTCGGAAAGTTACAGCAGATCATTATTTGATATTGTATGAGCTGTGAACGCCAACAAATGTACTGAGAGCTGCTTCATGTGAGCGGAAGGTTGCTACTTAAGTTAACTCCACTCCCCTTTCCTCACTGCTCCTTCAACTGAATTTTCTTGCCTGCCTCGCGGAAAGGAGCGCACGCCGCACTACTGTGTTAGGAGGGCATGGAAACGGAGGAAATAGTAAGCGCATCCTAAAAACCGACGTCTGCAGCCAGCGGACAATACGCGCCACCTCTCCGGTGCTCCTACTGCCCTTGGAAGACTGCGCGCGCATTGACGTAACACGTATCACCCAGCGGTCCAGACGAGTGCGAACAACGATGGTATCGCACTGTTTATCGTGAGGGCCAGAGATAGGCTTAAATGTGAAACTGAAGTATCAATATATGAAAGTAGTTAGTACTTCTCCATGCACGTGGTATACTATACCTACTGTTTATCAAAGACTGTAAAATGTAAACAGGTTTGTCTCTATGAGTATGATTTATTTGTACGTCTGTTGCCAGTATTGTAATTTTCTGTATAATATATTTGTCATCCACACGAACAAATAGCTGAATAAGCATTTAAGGGCGGGATTCAAATGTTTTTCAAATGTACTTTATCTCACCTTTTTACACTCCTGGAAATTGAAATAAGAACACCGCGAATTCATTGTCCCAGGAAGGGGAAACTTTATTGACACATTCCTGGGGTCAGATACATCACATGATCACACTGACAGAACCACAGGCACATAGACACAGGCAACAGAGCATGCACAATGTCGGCACTAGTACAGTGTATATCCACCTTTCGCAGCAATGCAGGCTGCTATTCTCCCATGGAGACGATCGTAGAGATGCTGGATGTAGTCCTGTGGAACGGCTTGCCATGCCATTTCCACCTGGCGCCTCAGTTGGACCAGCGTTCGTGCTGGACGTGCAGACCGCGTGAGACGACGCTTCATCCAGTCCCAAACATGCTCAATGGGGGACAGATCCGGAGATCTTGCTGGCCAGGGTAGTTGACTTACACCTTCTAGAGCACGTTGGGTGGCACGGGATACATGCGGACATGCATTGTCCTGTTGGAACAGCAAGTTCCCTTGCCGGTCTAGGAATGGTAGAATGATGGGTTCGATGACGGTTTGGATGTACCGTGCACTATTCAGTGTCCCCTCGACGATCACCAGTGGTGTACGGCCAGTGTAGGAGATCGCTCCCCACACCATGATGCCGGGTGTTGGCCCTGTGTGCCTCGGTCGTATGCAGTCCTGTTTGTGGCGCTCACCTGCACGGCGCCAAACACACATACGACCATCATTGGCACCAAGGCAGAAGCGACTCTCATCGCTGAAGACGACACATGTCCATTCGTCCCTCCATTCACGCCTGTCGCGACACCACTGGAGGCGGGCTGCACGATGTTGGGGCATGAGCGGAAGACGGCCTAACGGTGTGCGGGACCGTAGCCCAGCTTCATGGAGACGGTTGCGAATGGTCCTCGCCGATACCCCAGGAGCAACAGTGTCCCTAATTTGCTGGGAAGTGGCGGTGCAGTCCCCTACGGCACTGCGTAAGATCCTACGGTCTTGGCGTGCATCCGTGCGTCGCTGCGGTCCGGTCCCAGGTCGACGGGCACGTGCACCTTCCGCCGACCACTGGCGACAACATCGATGTACTGTGGAGACCTCACGCCCCACGTGTTGAGCAATTCGGCGGTACGTCCACCCGGCCTCCCGCATGCCCACTATACGCCCTCGCTCAAAGTCCGTCAACTGCACATACGGTTCACGTCCACGCTGTCGCGGCATGCTACCAGTGTTAAAGACTGCGATGGAGCTCCGTATGCCACGGCAAACTGGCTGACACTGACGGCGGCGGTGCACAAATGCTGCGCAGCTAGCGCCATTCGACGGCCAACACCGCGGTTCCTGGTGTGTCCGCTGTGCCGTGCGTGTGATCATTGCTTGTACAGCCCTCTCGCAGTGTCCGGAGCAAGTATGGTGGGTCTGACACACCGGTGTCAATGTGTTCTTTTTTCCATTTCCAGGAGTGTATATAAACAGTCGCTAAAATTTGGCAATGTTCATTTTTCCCTAAGAAAACTTCTATGTTCCACTTTGTAACACCAACAATACATCAGCTTCATCACACTATGTGTTAATTGCATCTGGAACAACGTAATCCACACAATTACATTAGTAATTTTTAAACGAGGAAAAGCAGAACTGGTCTATTCAGTAGATAATTAAATGAATACATGTAATGCTTATTTTAACTTTGGCACACTCCCCGTAGTCGTCTTCGCTTACCTCAACGGGTAGGGCTACTTTCTGGCAGTATGTGTATCTGAGTTCTATGCCACTGCTTTACTAGTTCAGCCAATGAGACTGATACCGACTGGTTTCACTCAGAGGAATGAATTGATAGCTCAGTCAAGTAAAATACTAAAAATTGGTTTCATGTGAAAAAACGAACGCGTTGTTCAACCGACAGAACAACTGCAGACTGCTTTCACATCAAAATAAAGAATGAATAATTCCGTCATCATGCAAAACTACGACGAATTGCATTGACTTCTTTCATTCGGTTGCTCTCAAAAACTGGTTTCACTTGAAATAAATGTAAGAATGAATGATGCAAACGATATGTAAAGCTACAATTGAATGGAGTTATTATTGAAAAACAATGGCTCATACAGTGCAGTGTTATTCTGACACAATCAATCCGAACTGTTTCTCTACAGTACGCAGTACACAATGCTATGAAATCTGGTTATATCCTTCCGTATTTAGCATTTCCTTGAGTGCAGTTAGGGTACCACATACTAATACGAAAAACACCCACCTACCGTAACACCATCTCCTCTGTACTCCACTGTTCACACGGCACATGATGGCAGGTAATGTTCTCCAGGCACTCGCCAAAGCCAAGTCCTTCTATCAGATTGCCATACGGTAGAGCATGTTCAACACTCAGTTCCAGTAATCCACCGGCACTCCAAGGCAGTTTATTTTGTTTCTAGTGATAAATACCATATCAAAAAGCATACTGATTATTTAGGTGTTGGAAGTGCTGCCTACAGATAGAAAAAATATCTGGTCTGGAGACCCGTTTCAGCACATGGTTTCTATCTGGAAGGAATTTTCAGAGATATTTTTGTTTGCGGGAAACCTCTGATACGGCTTCTGAGGGAATTTTTAGTAACTGATAGCGGGAAGAAGTCTATGCAAATGCGCGATGCAAACAAGTTTGCTATAAAAGTAGTGCAGTGCCTTGGAATCTGGTTGTCCAAAGTAAGAGCCATGAGACAAAGGAGACCTCTCAGCGAAATACGCCTGAACTTCAGCAATAAAAGCGACCTGTCGCGCAGCATGTTGTTCCAAACTCAACAATGTGTTACTTCGATTTGTATATTTATACTGCAGCAGATGAGCCAACGAGAAGATCTAGCTTGAAACAGGCACAACCAGCAGAGCTCCTGGCTCAGGCAGTAAGAGGGTGAGCTCACAGCAGATTCCCTTTGATATTTTCTTCGTCCTTTATTTCACCTGGAGGCGATCACTGGTTTTATTTTTGCATGTCTTCAAGTCAGCGATGCAGCATAAGAAGTCTTATAGTGTAACAGGACGTTGTGGTTATGACCTGTTCCACTACATGAAGACTTGTCGCAACAGCTAAAGATATTCACAAGGTTTAAGTAAAGTAGAGAGGTCAAATATCGACAGACCTACTGTGGGTACCGTGTTTGTTCCTACAGACAGGGCGTGCGAGGGAGGATGTAGCCGCAGTGTACGGAAGCAAGGAGAATGCTGACTACTTTCTGGCCGTCTAGTATGCTGTCCATGGACCCAGAAGACGCGCACAGGGTAAATGGGATTACGGCGTTATTATGGAATCTGTTACGAGAAAAACAAATAATAGTTTTTAATGTGTTCAAATCAAATGGCTGTGAGCACTATGGGACTTAACATCTGAGGTCATCAGTCCCCTATAACTTAGAATTACTTAAACCTAACTAACCTAAGGACATCACACGCATCCATGCCCTAGGCAGGACTCGAACATGCGACCGTAGCTGTCGCGCGGTTCCAGACTGAAGTGCCTAGAAGCGCTCGGTCACACCGGCCGGCTCTAATGTATTGTAGAAAGGCTTATGTATTACTGTTAGATCGTGAGTGCTCTTGTCTGAGTTCTCATAGAAAAGGGACGTATTAGCGTCATGTTAATGGACTGAAGTGTAAAAGCAGTTATGAAATTAACTTCTGGAAACGGATGGTTAAAAGCGAAAATACATGTCCAGTCGTCATCTTATAATTTAGTATAAGTCGTTAGTCGGAAAACTTCAGAAATTTTCTGCAGCAGAGAAAACTCTTCGGAGAAGTCGGCATGGGAGTGGCACAGCATAACTGATCCACAAAATTCTACACGCCGACCGGAATTGCATTCATCAGAAAAAATGTATTGCTTCAGCAGAACATTGTGAGGCACGGTACAGGATGCAAGTGAAATAGTGCTGTGCGATACCAAACTAAACTGTACCAAGTAACACAATAAAGAAGCAAATGTATATTTTTTCGCTGTAGTCTCGCAACACAGAGGACTATGCATTGTCATACACTTACGTGAAAATAAACCAATGTGTTTCACCAGCTATAGTAAAAGAAGAATTAATTTCTCAAAGAAAGCCTCTTCAAATACGACAACTATCTCGCGATCCAGTAAATACGTCCTTTTGTCCTTGCAACAGCACAACAGCTATGGCAGTGCTAATGTGCCAATCTACTACCTGCGCCACAAATTTCACCCGCAGCCACGACGTGACCTCATTGTCGAGCACGCAGGCATGTCAGCGATGGATCAACAACGCGGATACACACACACACACATACACACACACACACACACACACACGCACACACACACACACACACACACACGTGAACATGATTCTCACGTGACCTGCTGCAGGCGCTCACCTGAACTAGGGTGAGACAGGCCCAAACGTGCTCAAACGAAGATGCCCCTGGCTCTGTTGAATACTGTGTCACGTAAGCTGCACCCGAGCAAGTGCGGCACGTGCTGTATGGAAGCTGATTATTTGCCATTCTGGTAGCAATCGATCCCCGTGACTGTGACACAATGGAAACTGTATGCTTTTATCGTAACCAATGACGAGGTTTATGTGGTACTGTAAACATTGTTTTATTTATGACATATTTCGAGCCACTGGTGCTCATCAGTAGATCACAAATGAATACAAAACTCCTAACAACTATTTATGGCAACGAAACATTAGCATTTTTTGGGAGATAATGACATTTTTTCAGAAGATAGTAATTGAGTTTTTTTGTCAATCACATATTATTTTCCTGTTTGTACTGTTAACCTGTATCGGCATCAAATGGTCACCAAGTAATGCTCATTCATTCTGGCAGTATTATTTCGTGGCCGTATGGTGCTGTTTCAACTCTTGTATTGCTGGAGCATTGTGGTCGATACCGTTTAACAGCACGAAACATTTTATGTGATTGCCTCACTGAAAATAAAAATGTAAAAAAATTTACCATATAAATGTGTCTTCAATCCTCAGTTTGTTCTATACTATTAGAAACCGTTTTAATTTGTTTTTGGCATCATGTTTCACGTCTCACAACTTTTTCCGTGACTTTTATACAGCTTTATCACACTGTAATGGCATACTATTATCAACACTTACTCACAAACACGTGAAGTCAAAACAGGGTGAAACAGTGCAACATCAGAATATGAATATTGAGATTAAACACGTGTACCACACGTTCCTATGAAAACTTACACAAACGAGAAATAACTTGAAGAATAATTAAGCTGGTGGAATGTTACTAGCATAAATAGTGTTTAAAAGCCTTGTATACCTATAACGGTTGATATTTACCACCAAAGGCGTGAAACGCATTACAGATAAAATAATGCACACAATAAAACACAAATTTTGTGGCTGGGTCTGGTAATAATATATAAGATGTAACAACAATGTACAGCCAAATTTCCAGAACACATTCCTCTAATAAGGAAATCTGCTGTATGTGCAAGAGGCAAGAAACTTTGATTTCACGCTAGTGCTCGTTTCCTACAGTTATTCATAGTACATTAACCATGAGAAACATACAACGAACGGAATATACCAGCATACTTCATTGCGTGTGGTTAAATTAAACAGTTTCAATGTCAGTTGGCTTTAAATAACAGTTTCCGTGACAAATGAATGGTGGACAGATTCCCTGGCCTTGACGTTCTGCAGACCTAAGGCCGCTAGACTTATATGAAACCTCTTATGTGTAGAAAACCAGTACAAAATGATGAGAATCTTTATGTCTGAATTGTGGAAGGCTCCGGAACCATACGAAATTTTCCAGAAATATAGTAGCGCATCCCGGATTCAAAAAGACGGTGAGTTGATACATTTGTCAATGCTAACGAAGGACATTTCAATATTTCATCTAAAGAAAAATTTCAAGTAACATATTGGAACATCTTTCCTTGTGTTTCCCATGATAAATGTTCTGCGAAGAGTTGTAGAAAATGAGCTACAACACTGAAATGCGTTACCGGACCAATGTCCATATAGCAAATAGTCTTCTTCTATTTGTAAAGAAATTCTGTTGGTAACTTTTTGTTACAGCCCGTATAATTTTGTTCACAGGCTCTCGAGTGGAGATAGACGCCTACACTGCAAGCTTGCTAACTCTGTTAAAACCGAGTAATATTTTCGGACTATTTTGAATTACCATAGAAAAAACAACTAAAAGACGTCGTTTATACATGGAGAATACATGTAAAAAGAGGTAGCTCTCTAAGTGCAAGGAGAAACGACTGAATGCACAAGGAAACAAAGAGCAAAATCCGTTTCAAAAAGCTCTTGAATTACGGTAATAAGGACCGAATTGACCCAAATAATTTGAAATTGACTGCTGATTTTCAGATACGGATATAGATACGGATACAGATCATCTGCCTCTGCGCTGTTTTACTCTTTTTGACATAACTATGTTTACTTCCTCTCGTGGTATCAGTATAAGAGCGGCAAGCAGAAATTTACATCAAGCAATCTGTTGTAATGGCTCACTGGAAGAGATCAGCTCGACATAGATTCGTTGCTCTTACTGAAGAATGCGGATGTTCCATTACGTACTTTGGCAGAAGGTATGGCGTGCCACATACCATTGCAATGAGATGGTGGGGAACTAGCTTGAAACAGGCACAACCAGCAGAGCTCCTGGCTCAGGCAGTAAGAGGGTGAGCTCACAGCAAGGCAGGGAGCTATTGTCTAAGAGAAGAGAAAATCCCTTGCTGAATGCGAAGCAGTAGAGGTGGGAGACCAACTTTCCCGGATCCAGTGACACGATTCGCTGAAGTCTGATGAACGTTGGGCTACATTCACGACGATCCAGCATGAAACTAGATCTCAGCAAAAGCGGAGTACCATCTGAATGCATCATGGGAAAACGTCATTTTCTGCCGGCCGCGGTGGCCGAGCGGTTCTAGGCGCTCCAGTCCGGCACCGCGCTGCTGCTACGGTCGCAGGTTCGAATCCTGCTTCGAGCATGGATGTGTGTGATGTCCTTCGGTTTAAGTAGTTCTAAGTCTGGGGGACTGATGACCTCAGATGTTGAGTCCCACAGTGCTCAGAGCCATAGCCAAACGTCATTTTCACTGACGAGAAGGAGTTTTCCACCAGTAACGACATTCGAAGAGACGTTTACAGGCTGCAAGGGACTTGCCATCGACGAGAATATGTAACCACGAAGAGAAGAAGTGGTCGACTATCTGTTTCCTGCTGCGGATGGATTTCTGTGAGAGGAGCAGTAATTATTCACAGGATAGAAGGAACTGGCGACAGCAAGCAGTACGCCCACGTATTGGAAAATACGATACTTACATCAGTGCAAATGCTATATAGAGAAGGGGACATCATACTGCAAGGAGAATATTCTGCCGTTCACAAGCCTATATTCGTTCAGCAGCAGCTCTCCACGTCAAGGACTGGCCAACACAGGCTGCTGATTTGAACTCTATGGAAGACATGTGGGCTGAGGTCGGCAGACTGTTAACAGGGAACTGGACACGAAACCAACCAACTACAGCTGACGCTCTTTGGGACTGAGCTCTTGAAACCTGGGAGGAAGTTGCTTCTTCAGGCTGTTACGTACGATGGCTTATAGATTCAATGCCAGGACAGATGACAGATGTATAAAAGTTGTAGAAAATCCCATGGTGTCAGCTGAAGAACTAAACCGATTCTTCACATTACCTACAACCACAAGTGAACCGCAAAAAAAAAAAAAAAAAAAAAAAAAAAAAAAAGAGAATCATTGATTACTTCATGGGGATGAACGACTGTAGCAAAGAAAAATTCTATCTACAGCACGTCACTTGAAATACTGTCAAGAAAGCTATAATGCGGATTAGATCAGCATCTACTGGACATGATGGCATCACTATCCAGATGGTAAAACTTATTATGGATCAACTACTGCCCTCTATAACAGACATTTTCAACGACTCATTAATCACCAGTGTTTTCCCAGAGGCCTGGAAACTGGGACAAATTAAGCCACTGCCTAAAAAGGACATAGCCGCAGCACCCTCTGACTACCGCCCCAGCTGCCTTCTTCCTGCAGTATCGAAGGCCTTTGAATATATAGTCAATAACCAGCTCATCAACTACCTAACTTTGAGTCCCATAGTGCTCAGAGCCAACTACCTAACTACTAACAACCTACTAGACGAATACCAATCACGTTTCCGTAAACATCGAAGCACAACATCCGCACTGATAAAGGTGACAGATGACCTGAAACTTGTCATGGACAGACAAGAAGCGTCTATCATTTGCTTCTTAGATTTCAGCAAAGCATTTGATACTGTCGACTTCGACATCTCACTAGCCAAACTTAGCGGTCTAAATTTCTCACCAAGTGCAGTGCAATGGTTTCGCTCATACATAGCGTCTCGTCATCAACGCGTCCTGTCCGGGAATATAAAATCACAATGGTGGCAGGTAGTGTAAGGTCTTCCCCAAGGCTCAGTATTAGGTCCTATACTCTTCTCTCTGTATGTCAATGATGTGTCATCGGTTCTGACCTACTGAAAATATCATATGTATGCTGATGACCTTCAGTTGTATCTAAGTGCGAAACCAAGCAATCTTAAGAAAGCTATTGAAAATTTCAATTCTGACCTCGATGCACTATCAAAATGGGCAGAGGACATAGGACTAAAGCTAAGCCCATCTAAAACCCAAGCGGTACTTGTTGGTCACTCTAAGCTCATTAGCCCAAAGCATCGGGAATCCGTACCATCTCTTATCGTAAATGGAACAAATACTAACTTCTCTCCCTCAGTAGAGAGTTTGGGAGTAATAATAGATGATAATCTAAATTGGATAGAGCACGTAACTGCAGTGTGCAAAAAAGCATCAGCATCCCTTCATGTCCTACAAAAATATAAAAAAACTCTTCTCTTTTGACCTGAAAAAGAAATTAGTACAAACGCTTGTACTCCCAATCATTGACTACAGCAATATTATCCTACAAGGCCTCTCTCAGGAAAATTCGCGACGTCTGGAAATGGTCATGAATGCCTGCCTCCGATATATCTGTGACGTTCGACTTTTTGATCACATTTCACCAGCATATGCAAAATTGTCCTGGCTGCGTGCAGACAAACGCAGAGATTTCCGTACACTCTGTCTCATCTACTGCCTTATAAATGTACACTGTCCCTCATATATCTCCTCGTCTTTAACGCTTATGTCGGAACAACACGACAGAAGCACACGTTCCCATCATAATAAAGTCCTCTCTGTTCCACTGCATCGCTTAGTCACCTTCTCCAAGTCCTTTACAGTAGCGGGAAGCCGACTCTGGAATAACCACCCTCTTTATGTTAGAGAACTTAAAAACATGTCCAGCTTCAGAAAACAGTTAATGACGTATCTACTTAAGCGACAATAATGCCTTCCTCTGTACATGAATGCGCTTCACCTCATTACTTCCCTCTTTCCCCCTCCTTAAATCTCTCTTCCCCAAAACTCTCTATACTAGTTAACATCTACTTTACACGCCAAGATATTAATGTACATCTGCACAAATCTTCATTACTATTGCCAATTTTTCTCATGTTTATCATTATTATTTGATTTTTTTTACTGTTGTCATTATTCTTTTATCATAATTTGTATGTATAGCAACTGTTGTAAAAATACTGCCAGCATTTACTTTATTAGGTCTTAGTCATTACTCTTTATTCATATTGTCACTAGAGTAATCTAATTTTCGTATTGAAACTATTGTCATGATGTAACTCTAATGTGTGAAATGCTGCATGTGTGGAACACTGGTCCGATGTAAGAGAGGGCCTGATGGCCCTAATCTGATCAGGTTAAATAAATAAATAAATGTAAAATAATGAGGGAGTCTGGATAAAATGATAGAGTCCTTGAAACTTTATGTCACCTTTTGTTCATTTTTTCCTCGCCTATAGCCAGTGGAAGATCATTTGGCAACAGATAAAATAAAATTTGCGTTAATTTTCCATTGAGTTACCTTTTTAATTGAAGTGATTTTCTTTTGAGAACAAATTTTGTTAGTCTATTTTTACTTCATTTATAGCGTGTATAGATACTTACAAAGTAATAAGTTTAGATGGACGCTTTAAAATATTTTGTGTTATTTCAGATACATCTCTCTCTTCCCCTCCATCCATTAATAGACGCTCTGTCCTCCAAAAGTTATGCAAACGATTTCGTCTCGCATTTATTCTTTGTTAGCTTATCCTCCATCCTCTCTCTCACTGTCTCTCGTCTCTCTTACATTATCACCTCAACTGCGCCTCTACTCGACTTTCCAAAAATGCAATAAACAGATCTAGCGGTTTTCATTGAAACTATACGTTCTCGTCTAATTTCTCCTTTTTTACTGTCCTCTATCATTCCTGTCACAATCTTTGAAACCTTATTCCTTTACATATCCTTACCTGTCATACATTCTTTGTTCTGAAAACATTCCTTCCATTTCTCTCCGTCATAAGATAAAACGAAGTGCTGCATACGTCCAAGTCATTCAGCGGTGGGGGTTGGCGATTGGAATTTAGTGAAAACACCACTCTGCAATGTGAAACGCCGACGTTTCAGTAATTTCCGTCCTGAGTCGTTTACCACACCCGTAATACGATCTGCCCAATTTCGTGACAGTACAAATAGATCTCGCCTTAATAAAATATGTATTCTACCAAGATGACTAAGCGAATTTTAAAAGTAAACACTTTCGGTGACAAACTTGTTAAATAATTGTGTACACGTCACATATAATTCATATTTTGAGCACATAGGAAGTGTACTCAGTGTCTCCGAAACAACAAGTTCTACACGACGAATATTAAATTCTGTTAACACACTTCTTTTATATCGCAATGATACACGATTACTCTGTAATTCACAGTTAAGCGTTTCGCAAAGGGTTCACAGAATCGCTTCAATTTCTCGACCGTTCCACTCATGTACGAATATCGAGAAAAATGAATACAACAATCTTTATGTGCGAGTTCAGTATTGCTCTTACGTTATTACAGTTGTAATAGCATCCTTTGTATTGCGGTGGCAACAAAAGCTGTAGGAGAAAAATGATGGCTGAAATGTCGCGAAAATAACGTTCTCCACTGAAAGAGCGTTTGTTTTAATATTGCGTCCCCAACTCGTCCCCCTACCCCCTTCCCCTAAAACATCAAGGAAAAACAGGAAAACATCCACGGTACTCTCTGTCCTAATTTACTACAGTACGAAATTAGCTGTCTTCTTTCAACGTATTCGATTTCCCACATCAATATCGTCAGGTAATGATCGCACAGTGCTCTGCAGTATTCCAGGTGGAACAGCCGAAGTGCTGGCAGTCTCCTCAGTAGATTACTTGGGTCTTTTGAGGGTTGTGTCTATATCCCAACATGTGATGTTTCCCAGTTACATTGTTTATATTGGTAACCCCAAGGATTTTCATTAGATCTATAACGCTTAAACTTGTTTTACTTATCGATATCTCGAAGCTTGACGAAACCTTCTTAGTAATTGTGTGGAGAACCTCACATATTTTATTGTGTAGGATCAACTGTCATGGTTTGAACAATGATGATATGTTTTCAACATCATTTTTCAATTCGCTTTGCTCTTCGTAGGAGTGTGCTAGACGGCAGAATCAACTGCCACAAATCTAAGAGAAGTGTTATGATTATTTGATAAATAGTATATATATATATATATATATATATATATATATTTTACAAATAGCAAAAGGCTTATATCACTTTACTTACGAAATCACCCTCGTCACATCTGTTTCACTAGGTGACATCCCGCCGGTTATTGGGAAGTGTGACTTCTACAGCCAGGAAATCCCGTCGCACAGCTGAGACGATAGTCCATAGCAAATCAATGTGGTTACAAGGCGCTTATGAGGAATGATATCAAAAGCCTTTTTGGAATTCTATAAAGAAGGAATCAATTTGAGAGCCCCTGTACGCAGTACGTCATACGATTAAAGTGCCAGTCATGTCTCACAATAGTGATGCTTCACAAATCCATGCTGGTTTGATGTCAGTAGGTAATATATTTTGGGGTAATTCATAATGTTTGAACACATCCTGCAACATGTTGACGTCAATAAAACGGATCTGGAACTCAGTGCACTACATTTATTTTCTTTCGTATGTACTGCGGTGATCTGTGCAGCTTTCCAATCTTCTCCCTCACCATAAGGATTTGAGTACTCCTCATGACAATTAATCCGATGCATCATTGATGCACAAGATGCAATCCTAAATTTTTAACCATTCAAGAAAGACGTTGCCTGCTGAAACACATCGTCCAGCTACAATTAAGATATGGCCATGACAACATTGTGGAACATGTCTGGTAGCGCTGTGATAGTCTGGTTACTTCCTGGAATAACAGATAGTTATCTTACAAAATTCACTTGATATATTTTTGGTACACCAATAAAAGATTCTGAATGAATTCCAACTTGATGTGTTGTCGACTTACACTACTGGCCATTAAAATTGCTACACCACGAAGATGACGTGCTACAGACGCGAAATTTAACCGATAGGAATAAGATTCTGTGATATGCAAATGATTAGTTTTTCAGGGCATTCACAAAAGGTTGGTGCCGGTGGCGACACCTACAACGTGCTGACATGAGGGAAGTTTCCAACCGATTTCTCATACACAAACAGCAGTTGACCGGCGTTGCCTGGTGAAACGTTGTTGTGATGCCTCGTGTAAGGAGAAGAAATGCGTACCATCACGTTTCCGACTTTGATGAAGGTCGGATTGCAGCCTATCGCGATTGCGGCTTATCGTATCGCAACATGCTGCTCGCGTTGGTCGAGATCCAATGACTATTAGCTGAATATGGAATCGGTGGGTTCATGAGGGTAATACGGAACGCCGTGCTGGATCCCAACGGCCTCTTATCACTAGCAGTCGAGATGACAGGCATCTTATACGCATGGCTGTAACGGATCGTGCAGCCACGTCTTGATCCCTGAGTCAACAGATGGGGACGTTTGCAAGACAACAACCATCTGCACGAACAGTTCGACGACGTTTGCAGCAGCATGGACTATCAGCATGGAGACCATGGCTGCGGTTACCCTTGACGCTGCATCACATACAGGATTGCCTGCGATGGTGTACTCAACGAGGAACCTGGGTGCACGAATGGCAAAACGTCATTTTTTCGGATGAATCCAGGTTCGCCGGCCGGTGTTGCCGAGCAGTTCTAGGCGCTTCAGTCTGGAACCGCGCGACCGCTACGGTTGCAGGTTCGAATCCTGCCTCGGGTATGGATGTGTGTGATGTCCTGAGGCTAGTTAGGTTTAAGTAGTTCTAAGTTCTAAGGGACTGATGACCTCAGATGTTAAGTCCCATAGTGCTCAGAGCCATGTGAACCATTTGAATCCAGGTTCTGTTTACAGCACCACGATGGTCGCATCCGTGTTTGGCGACTTCGCGGTGAACGCTCATTGGAAACGTGTATTCGTCATCGACATACTGGGGAATCACGAGGCGTGATGGTATGGGCTGCCACTGGTTACATGTATCGGTCACCTCTTGTTCGCACTGACGGCACTTTGAACAGTGGACGTTATATTTCAGATGTGTTACGACCCGTGGCTCTACCCTTCGTTCGATCCCTGCGAAACCCTACATTTCAGCAGGATAATGCACGACCGCATGTTGCAGGTCCTGTACGGGCCTTTCTGGATACAGGAAATGTTCGACTGCTGCCCTGGACAGCACACTCTCCAGACCTCTCACCAATTGAAAACGTCTGGTCAATAGTGGCCTTGCAACTGGCTCGTCACAATACGCCAGTCACTACTCTTGATGAACTGTGGTATTGTGTTGAAGCTGCATGGGCAGCTGTACCTGTACAAGCCATTCAAGCTCTGTTTGACTCAATGCCCAGGCGTATCAAGGCCGTTATTACGGCCAGAGGCGGTTGTTCTGGGTACTGATTTCTCAGGATCTATGCACTCAAATTGCGTGAAAATGTAATAACATGTCAGTTCTAGTATAATATGTTTGTCCAATGAATACCCGTTTATCATCTGCATTTCTTCTTCTTGTAGGATTTTTAATGGCCAGTAGTGTACATACACTCAACACCAAAGGAACTGGTACACCTGCCTAACATCGTGTAGGGTGCCCGCTAGCACGCAAAAGCTCCGCAACACGACGTGGCATGGACTCGACTACTGTCAGAAGTAGTGCTGACACTATGAATCCTGCAGGGCTGACCGTGAATCCGTATGAGTACGAGTGGGTGGAGATCTCTTCTGAACAGCACGTTGCAAACTAACCCAGATATGCTCAATAATGTTTATGTCTGATGAGTTTGGCGCAGTGGAAGTATTTAAACTCAGAAAAGCGTTTCTGGAGCCACTCTGTAGCAATTCTGAACGTGTGGGGTGTCGCATTGTCCTGCTGGAATTGCCCAAGTCCGTCGGAACTCACAATGGACATGAATGGATGCTGGTGATCAGACAGGATGTTTATGTACGTGTCACCTGTAAGAGTCGTATCTAGACGTATCAGGGGTCACATATCACTCCAGCTGCACACGCCCCACAACGTTACAGAGCCTCCAGCAGCTTGTACAGCCCCCGTTGGCATGCAGGGTCCATGGATTCATGAGGTTGTCTCCATACCAGTACAAGTCCATATGTTAGATACAGTTTGAAACGAGACTCGTTCGACCAGGCAACATGTGTCCAGTCATCAACAGTCCAATGGTGGTGTTGACTGGCCGAGGCTAGGAGTAAAGCTTTGTGTCGTGCAGCCATTAAGGGTACACAAGTGTGCCTTCGGCTCTGAAATCCCATATCGATGATGTTTCGTTGAATGGTTCGCACAGTGGCATTTGTTGATGGCCCAACATTGAAATCTGCAGCCATTTGCGGAAGGGTTGCACTTCTGTCACGTTGAACCATTATCTTCAGCCATCTTTGGTCGCGTTCTTGTAGGATCTTTTCCTGGCCACTGCGATGTCGGAGATTTGATGTTTTACCGGATTACTGATATTCACGGTACTCTCGTAAAATGCTCGTACGGAAAAATCCCCACTTCATCATTACCTCGGAGATGCTGCGTGCCATCGCTCGTGCGCCAACTATATCACCAAATTTCAACTCACTTAAATCTTGATAACATGTCATTGTAACAGCAGTAACTGATCTAACAACTGCGCCAGACACGTGTTGCCTTATATAGGCGTTGTCGACAACAGCGCCGTATTCTGCCTGTTTACATGTCTCTGTAAATGAATACGCATGCCTATACCAGTTTTTTTTTCCGCTTCAGTGTAATATATGTATACAGACAGGCAAGATTAATTTCACGCAGAAACTAAAACTTATCTCGTTGTCTACATTACGAATTATTTGCATCAGCCGTCACAAGGGCAATGAGGAGGCGATGGACGCTGCAGTTGGTCGCTTGCTCCAAGGAAAAATGGGGATACTGTAAAGAGTAAGAGGCAGTAGCGCCCAGTTCCAAACTGGAGTGAGGTTAACATTTTATCACATCTGTGACAGAGCTGCAAACAGCTATATCGAACTCAGAACGACATCTTAAGAAAT
Organism: Schistocerca americana; assembly: GCF_021461395.2. Classification (NCBI taxonomy): domain Eukaryota; kingdom Metazoa; phylum Arthropoda; class Insecta; order Orthoptera; family Acrididae; genus Schistocerca; species Schistocerca americana. The sequence goes on along the minus strand of NC_060130.1, from coordinate 649,640,525 downwards.
TTTGTCATCATTAGGCCGCGTCTTACGTAAGCGACAGAAGCGACCGACAGCGCGCGACAGTTTCAGGCGACAAAACACAACCGCAGGTATAGTTTCGTAAGTGTCCCACGTGAGCGACATCTGTGTCGCGGCATGTCTCCCGCTGCAGCTGGTGACGTTCGAAATCAAACGTGTTCGAATCTTGTCGCTGCGGCCCGCGCGGCAGAGAGCGACAGCCACGTGTCTTCTCGGCAAAGCAGTGGGCGGCAGCTATGAAATACTTATCATTCGATTTTAAGAAAACTATTCGGTGAAAGAATTTCATTCTTCCGCATTTTATAGCTTGACATATTTAAACGATAAAAGTCTGAATTTATTTTCGTTATTCGTCATAGTTACTGCGCTGCACGAAATTGAGTACATGGCTGCACGAAATTTTTAACAATCTGCAGAGGTAAAATCACATTGCGTAGACTTTCCGCATAGTTCATTTAAAGCCATATATTACTGCATATGAATTGTAACCAATGTAGCTAAATTGTATTTAAAGTTGAAACTGGAATGACATCTCTTTTCATTCTTGTGATAATGGATATTCGCGGACGGGTTGTTCGCGGCGCATCCGAATCTTTCCTGCGTTTTGGGAATCAAGTGGTCGTAAAAATCGTCGTATCTCAAAAACGGTTCAAGATATCGAAACGACAATTTTTTGAAATGACAACACGGAGAAAGGACTATTTTATCATATGATTAACACTCGATACGCATTTGTAAGCGCGTAAGCAGAGCGAAAAAGAAGGACTCCCTATAAATTACACCATGAGGTTTTGTCCGAATTTTCATAGCCAAACAAAGGGAGAGAGACAGGTAAATGCGGTATCAAAGTTACGAGCGTGAGGTCTAGTTTTTGCATGAAAATATTTAACTGCTTGAATGTAAACAGGCTAATTATCGAAAATTTAATTAATGAGTTGAGGAAAAACTGAAATATTTTTTCACTAAAAGCTGCTGCCAAGCTACAAGAGTTATTCGTAAAGTAAGGAACGATTGGTCGCGAAATGGAAACCACAGTGCAAATCCGATGACGTTTTGCACAGGTCTGTTGGGCAGTTTCTCTAGTATACCAACGATAGCATTACGTCGTTCTTTTTAGTTCTGAGAACAGAGGGAGTGCATAAAGATACCTAGAACAATATTGTCTCCCGCCAAATACGAGGGCCTGGTGAGAAATTTCGCCTGAAGATATGCAGCCAACATGCCATATCTGTCGTGCGCTTTCTTCTTCAGGACTATTCTCAGCCGCAGCCGCTCCTGCATCGTTTTCAATTGGAATGTTAGATTACCCACAATAGAACCCGTAATTGTCTCCCTCTGAGTTTCACCTCTGCTAACATGAACCGCTGGCTAGGAAGACAACATTTTGCCACAGACAACGAGCTGTAGGCTAGCGTAGAGAATTGGCGGAAAGCACTGGCAGCTGCCTTCTATAACGAGGGTATTGGAAAATTGGTACAATGCTGCGACAAACGTCTAAGTCGGATCGGCGACTATGGAGATAAGTAGCTGGAAGTTGTAGCTAACTGTGGCAAATAAAACAGTTTTGATTTTCACTGTGGTTTCGATTCCTTACTTCACGAATAGCCGTCGTAGTTAAATGAAGTGTCAAAAATTTCATCTGTTCAAGTCCTAGCTATTTTGCACATAAAAAGATACATTGGTGCGGTATTTACGTGTGAAAAAGTATTCCTTTGAATCAAGTACGTTAGGAAGCCAAATGAGGAGCCAGTAAGATGATGCTTTCTGAATAAAACTTGAAAATAAAAAATGAAAGTAATCAGTCAATATTTTACGAAATGATTTGTCTAAAAGAAATAAGTAGAGCAGAGAAACGTTCTACGTGCCTCTGAATGATGCTCGAAATCATGAACAGAAAATGAGGTGCACCAAACGTTTCCCAAACATTTTTTATTTCATACTTTTAGACAAATCATCACACAAAACTTTGACTTTCTTTTCGCAAAATTTTGTATGCTTTACTTTTACAGACTATTTAGATTAATCGAAACGCTTGGCCCTAACACTGATTGCTGATGAAGTACGTTCGCAACATCAAATATCTGTAAAATTTCATGGTTCATTGTAATTTATTAGGAATATAGTATGTGTGATATGCTGGGATAGATACACTTACAGATCAAGGTCTTTGGCAAGACTTTAAAAATGTACTTTACAATACAGTGTAAACAGTATACATAAAACGTAGTATACAGAATTGTAACTCAGTCACTTAAAATATAATAAGAGCCCAGAATCGAATCAATTACCTTCTCTTACCACGTAATCACGACGTGTAACGCTACCGCTACACCACAGCTATCAATCTATGGATTTATGTACATATTTAAGGTAGTTAGTTATGTAGTCAGTCAGGCTTCCGCATTTATTCGCTGTTAAAAGTTCTCGATCATGCAAAAATATTCGTATTAATTTATTGATGAGATAGTCTAATGCTCCTCTGCTCATTCACGTTTATTCGGAGAATTTGTCTGGTGATCTTCGTAGTTGATGATATTTATGAAACTCTACGTGGAGCTTGCTCCCTTTGTAAATTTTATGCACAGCATTCCTTTCCGCTTTATTTTCTGAAGTACACCTAATTTTGTAGCCTTAATTTCCAGCTACAGTATTCTACTGTTTAGGGGCGCCGTTTTATAGAAACAGCTGGTTGGCTCTAAGCAGCCATCTTGTAGCGCGATATGGTAGCTCGCACGCAGGACAACCGAGGTCTTTGCCCGATGCTGCTGCTTGTCGCTGGAGTGACGCGTAGAAGTCGCTCGCTGTCTGTCGCTTCTGTCGCTCACGTAGGACACAGCCTAGACGTCTTGCTGCTTTCAGTAACCAACAAATCTAGACTGAAGGAATATAAAACTGCTGCGAGAAAGGTAAATACATGCAGGTGCCAGGCTTGAAGACGTGCAGCAGGCGTGTTTACCAACCAAGCTCTTTTGTGCAGTCTTCCACGTTGCATTTGTTACTCTGCGAATGCAACAACTGTCAACTGCAAATTAAAAATTCCTGTGAAGCAGTTAATAACACAAAACACCTTCTTTGTGCCATCATATATATATATATATATATATATATAGATAGAGATCTCGTTTGTTGTGACTTACCCGCTCCTGATGAAGTTACCATACGGTACTTCAAAATGCTATCGGGCCACACTGATGTAAGGCGACCTCCTTAAATCTATTGCGGCAAATCGCAGGATCAGTCCTTTGGAAGGGCAGAGACGACTTCCTTCAGCATCCTTCCCACTTCGAGAGTCTACTTTCTCATTTTCCACAAGACGTTGTACCATAATCCTTCCTTTCTATGAACATCACTATCACTACTGAAGGCAAGTGCCACACGAAGGCTAACTGGCCATCACAGTTTCCAACTGTCGGATATACCGAGCGAGGTGGCGCAGTGGTTAGCACACTGGACTCGCATTCGAGAGGACGACGGTTCAATACCGCGTCCGGCCATCCTGAGTTAGGTTTTCCGTGATTTCCCTAAATCACTCCAGGCAAATGCCGGGATGGTTCCTTTGAAAGGGCACTGCCGACTTCCTTCCCCAATCCGATGAGACCGATGACCTCGCTGTTTGGTCTCTTCCCCCAAACAATCCAAAACTGTCGGATACATTGTCACTGACTATAGTAATAAATTTTAGAATCGTCCTTCATCGACGCCTGTTTGTCTTCCTGAATGTGGTGATTAATTTATCTCAAAACGATCCTACTTGAAATGGTCGACTTGACATTCTCGATCGCACTCACTATATACAGGGTTCAGATGTTTCGTATTACCTCCACTACTTTCACCCTTTTATTAAACACAAACGGAACACAGTGTCTCAAATTCTAAACTTTACTCCGTTTTGGCATCTGTTTTCTACAGCAGAAATGAAGCTCCTCATGATTACTTCTCATTTCACAATCATGTTTCCGCAAGATTTTTCTATTACTGGCGAGTTAGAAAATGAACGAAAGTCGGAAGTAGATGTTTGTAGTAGTAATCTTTCTTACACTAATAATATTATTTTGTTTCACGAACGAATCGTTTTGTAAGGTCATAAGACCTTCATTTCGTATTTAAAGTGACTTTGCGATTACGAAATTGGCAGTGAACTGGAATTCGAACTCCGATTCCAATCTTTCTCTGGATTTGAACCCTTCGAGATGATAATGACCCATCATTTTGGTTGTTTTCTCTCGATGAGAAACTCCTCTAGGTCTCTAAAAACAGCGCGATCCTTAATACTAATGAAAGGAAATTTGATAGTTGACATCTCTCCACGTGGGGTCAACTACTACGATATGCCCAATGTTGGAGTCCCAGGCAGCACAGAACTATTCACAGCGTTACCTTTAGCTGAACATTGTACCTCTCACTACCGGTAAAGAAATAATAAATATTTCATGTCTATTCATATCTATAAGACACTAGCGAAAATGCCGGGTTCGAATCACAGCCGGGCTAAATCATCTGTGTCGCTGAGTCAAGTTACAATATTATGCTATTGGTAAATATATTTAGTATCTTACATTTGCTTATGTTTAGTTAACAATTCATATAGGCTAGGTACTAGAGTCTACGCCACTCCATCACCACAACTTTACTTCACGGCGTTTCACACTTGTGCGTTGCACTTTATTGCATACCTTTCGCAGTTACTTCTAAGGGGCAATATAAGTTTCAAGGAGTGCAGTGCTAAATGTATCGTCATTAATTTCCAGGTTCTGACATTCTGCCTTGTAAACTGATACTGGTGAACGCTTCGATATTTTCCATCTTTTTATGCCTAGTCGAGTCTCGATCAAACATACTAGCTTAATTTGGTTAACAGTGGGTTCAAATTCGGATCACAAATAACAACTTGTCGGGTCATTTAATGAGTGTGGTAAGACTTCTCCAGTGTCACTTATTGCAATAAAGTTTAATTTACAAGCGCCAATGACTGTCCAATCTCTGATAACGTGTTTTCTAATATTTTTTGTATGACAGTATTGGTTTACATCTGGAGTGACTGCCATAATGCGCAGTGTTCTGCCGGCCGGAGTGGCCGAGCGGTTTTAGGCGCTACAGTATGGAACCGCGCGGCCGCTACGGTCGCAGGTTTGAATCCTGCCTCGGGCATGGATGTGTGTGATGTTCTTAGGTTAGTTAGGTTTAAGTAGATCTGAGTTCTATGGGACTGAAGACTTCAGAAGTAAGGTCTCATAGTGCTCAGAGCCATTTGAACCATTTTTGCAATGTTCTGTAGTAGTCTGTTGTTGTACCCACTGCGTGTAGTCGAACGACTGTACTACAAAGTGCTTACAGGACATGCGACACAGCTGTGATTTGTTGGTTGCATACAGTCAGATATGGCCTACACATTGGAATTCAGGGCTGGCGCGCTTTTTGTGCCTTTGAGTGTACATCCAGTTCAGATTAAGCTCATATGCACATGTTAAGCCGAGAACTAGTTTCCACAAAGGAACATGTATTTCCAGAGGTAAACACCCACCTCGAGACAAGTCAGTTAGCACGCCACTGGTAGGGCTGTGGTGGTCACATCTGATATACAACTGTGGAGAACCCATAAAAGAATATGTAGCATTATTTATTATGTTATTTGAGGAACCAGAGTTAAATTAATTGAAATAGAATGTGGCAATCGTTTCTCTCAGCATCTATCATTATTGCTTCTCCACATTGAGAAATGATATTGTAAACATTATATTCAAAATCGTGATCATCAGATTCAAACTTGTCCACTCTACATCCGGCGTCATTGGTGCAAGCAGGTTTCCGACAATATAAGCGCTTCATGTTTGTAAAAATACGACTGTCTATCTTGAGTCCGGAAGCACTGTATACAACATTCAACTTTAGAAGATTGTGTCCAGCGGATTTTGATTTAGCCCTGTTTGGATGGAAGGGACTAATATGAGATCTATGTGGGTTTTATCGTCCCGTTGACCCTTGTGACTGTATACGATATGGTCACAACTAAAGTCTGTCTGAAAAACCTCGGGCCTTGTGCTTTCGAGAATTTGCTCCGTCTGCTTATTATGTTCGAATGATGAATAACCGACCAACACTTCGGTTACGTGGGATTACTCAAGCGAGTAAAATAATTATGCAGTCCTGCATCTGGAGCATGAACAATAAGCGTATCTCTAACTCTATCTCTAAGCGTATCTCTAATCGCCGTGACAAAGATGAGAGTCCTGATTTTTATATTGGAGTACACAATGCCGACTAAGACCATGCAACAAGTCACCCAGTTCCTTAACTGATTGTCCTTGTTACTTATATGTCCTAAAAAATTCATGGCTTGCTGCCGCCACTACAGTCTTATTCTCAAAATATTCAGCTACTTTGTTCTTTACTTATGTATAGCGTAACTCACACATATCCTTATCCGGAAAGATTTGGTGCTAAACACCAGCTTTTGAAAATAAGGAAGCACGTACAGTTACATTACCTGAAGGTCCAGGTACTGTAAACTCTTGCTCTAGACTCACTATGTAGCTGACACACTGCTCCCTTGCTGGGTCAGGTGGGTGGAACTCCGGTTGTGTCGTCTTAATTTCCTTCTTGCCTTCGTTCCCCCAACCGTTGTAACAATTTTCCCTGGGTAGCACTCACCTTTTCCTTAGTAGCATTAATGGACTGGAACAGGTTCAGTATTGGAAATCTAAAACCAGTTTACTGAGTGATCTGGAAGGTATTAACAAGAGATTATCGTTCTCAGAGGACTTGATAGCGTAAATTCAAAGGCGTTACCGAAATGTATAAGAAGAAAGATGACCAACAAGAATGTTCTAACACCATCTATCCAACAAGAACGTTCCAACAAGAAGAGTTTCTAATACGAATGTTAAGACAAGAAAATTTTTAACAATTAAAATGGTTAAATAAGAATCATCAAGAAAAAAATTAGAAATTACAAAGTTCGGAACTAGGACAGTTTTGAAGTAAATTAAAACACTGACTGTCTTAAGGCCAACACTTTGATTAAGCCAAATGCAGAAACACACCCTCGAAACTTAAAATACCACGTCGCTGTGATCCACTCACTTTCGAATAAAGTGCGAGGGCTATTCGGAAAGTAAGGTCCGATGGAGTGCGAAATGGAAACCACAGCCAAAATCTGGTGAAGCTTTGCACAGATGCGTTGGTCAGTGTCTCTAGTGTGCACGTCGATTGCGTCACGTTGTTCTTTTCAGCTCTGAGCGCACAGTGAGCACACAATAGTGTCTCCCTCCAAGTCTGAGGGCTTCGTATGAGTTTTCGCATGACGTAATGCAGCCTACATAACATAACTATCATACGTTTCCTATTGCATGACAATTCTCGGCCGCGGTATGCAGGGGCAATGAAGATGCTCCTGCAGCGTTTTCGATGGAAAGTGTTTGATCATCCACAATAGAGCCCGCAATTGACTCTGAGTTTCATCTCTGCTCACATGAACCACTGGCTGTGAAGATAACGTTGTGACAGAGACAACGAGCTGTAGACCAGGGTAGAGAATTGGCAGAAAGCACAGGTGGCGTCCTTCTATGACGCAAAGTTGGTACAACGCTACGAAAAATGTCTAAATCAGAGCTGCGACTACGTAGAGAAGTAGCTGGAAGGTGTAGCTAACTGCTACAAATAAAACATTTTTGATTTTCACAGAGATTTCCGTGGCTGCCTGTGAGTGCCCTTCGCGTTTCGAAGAACCTGATTCACTACGTGTGCTACGCACGACTGCACCACCGTTGTATGTATTCTGCAACGCCACTTCACACAAAAAATTTATACAAATCACTGAAAATTTGTTTACTGCAGCACCAACACAGCGCACATCCAATTCAGAAATAGCACGTATGAATCTTTCGAGGCTCAGAACTAAGCTGCAAAAAGAAAAGCCACTTCCAGAAGTGAACAACCATTTCGAGGCAAATAAGTTACAATGCCACCGCAAAGGCTGTAGTTGCCCCGATCCAAACTGGTGGCACTTATCTTCCCACAGCTACCAACTCCGGCCTGCGTAGCCCATGCCGTCTGACCGAGAATTGGTGAAGACAGACTGCTGGCTGTCGACGAGAGACTGTTGGCTATCGGGGAATCCTGCATTGTTGGCTCCGCCTTTGATGAACTTCGCTGTACACCCAATGAACTGTGCCGACGAACTGTCTTCCGATTCACTTATCTGCAAGCTATAAAGCGGCTCAGATTTCTGTACTGAACCCGCGCCATTGACTGATGCTGCAGGCGTTAACGGGCGTACCGATAATTGGCTCGGCAAGCAGGCTGACGTCATCATTGTGAGCGATTTGCGCACTTTATTATCTTGTCAAAATAGTGTGACAGATTAGGTTCTTACTTCCTTCACTTTCGTCACAACGGATGAAAGCTGTCGCGTCACCTTAAATGACTCAACAGTACTTTGCACAGAGTCTTTTAATTATGCGCTCGCCATGCAGTCCAAATAACGATAATTTTAGGAGTCCCATAACTATCTGTGTAATGACAAAACAATTTCCGTCACGTGTGAGATTATTAAAATCCTAGGAATTAACTTAGGAAGCATTTGCATCAGAAGTCCCAGATTTTGAATAGCTCCTATAAACCGTGGAGCTCATATGAAATAAGCTACATTGGCTCAGTGAAGACTAATTAGACTGTTACATTCGTCACATAATCATCCATGAGCTCATTCATCAGGCACTATGTACGTGAATAGAATGTGGACGATGGGAACTTCGCTAGCTATGCACATTACCGTAGGTTTCACAGACCGGATGTAATCGTACATGAAAATGTAGAAATTAGCACACAAAGTTGCAAACATTATAAAGAATCAAGGTTTCTATGTACAATGACAAGAATAAAATCCCAACTCCAAGATGAGCTATACAAGATTAACGTAAGTTGCTTCGTCATGCCGGCCGGAGTAGCCGTGCGGTTCTAGGCGCTACAGTCTGGAACCGCGTGACCGCTGCGGTCGCACGTTCGAATCCTGCCTCGGGCATGGATGTATGTGATGTCCTTAGGTTAGTTAGGTTTAAGTAGTTCTAAGTTCTAGGGGACTGATGACCACAGCAGTTAAGTCCCATAGTGCTCAGGGCCATTTGTTTCGTCATCTGAAAGATGACGCTGATTCAGATTTCGCACCTCAAGCGTAAAGATGGTGCTACTAGCGCTGCTATGAGGATGCAATTCAGGTGCACTTCATATGATGATGGATGAAACGAGAGAACACTGGAGGACGAAGTGAAGATCTGTTGTGTTTTCTGATTAAATCTGGTTCTGTCTCTGTGACAGTGATGGCTGTGTGTTGTTTAGAAGTGGCCGTGGTGAGAGCCTGAAATCAACCTTTCTGGGGCCTAGACACACTGGACCTACACCTGGGTATCAAGGTTGCGAGTTTGTATGATAGCAGGAGCACTTTTGTGGTTATTCCTCGCACCCTGATTGCCAATTAGACCTGTTGTACTGTCACTCATGAAGATCATTTCAGAAGAGGCTTTCTAACAGGATAACGCTCGGGCACATACGGCTGTTGTAACCCAGCATGCCCTACAGAGTGTCATGTTTCCTTGGCTTGATCCATCACCAGATCTGTCTCCAATAGAGCACCGGAAGACAACTCCAGCGTCATCCACAATCAGTATTAACCATCCCTATATCGAGCGACCAAGTGCAGCAGTCATGGAACCCCATCACACAAACTGACATCCGGCGTCTGTAGGACACAATTCATGCACTTACTCATGCTTTCACTCAACATTCTGGCAGTTGTACCAGTTCTTAATGTACCAAATTTCACATTTGCAATAGATTTTCTCGTGTTTACATTAACCTGCGATCTTGCAACCTTAATCACTTAAATACGTTACCTAGACAAATATACGCCCAATATTTTATTACTTTGCATTAATTATTTCTTGGTGCAGCGATTTTTTCCGTCAGTGTATAACATAAAACAAAAAGCTCTCTCCAAACAAATTTAAAACAATACCCAGGGGAAGTTCATTCAAAGGAATAGGCATTGGCAAAGCTACAATGCAATGTATGTAGGGTCGACTAGCAGCCGCCTTGGGGCAATATATAATGAACATATTAAACTATGGATCATGACACTAACTTCTTTACGTTTGTACATTTGTAGTATGACGTTTAATATTGGTCGTTCGTCAGCCTATTTATCCAATATCCACTGTACACGTTTTCCCCGGTCTCAGTTTCCATATGATCGCCAAATAACTCTGTACATTAATGTTGATTGATTCGTTGGGGAGGAATCTGTGTATTAGAAAGCGTGACGTGTTTATAACACGTCGACACAGCTTTTCAGTTTTTGTGATGTACGTTTAGCTATTATGAATTTTTGTTTCTGCTTTATCTAGTTAAACAGTCACGTTCATTGCATGGGTGTGAGCAAGCATGTGGAAGTGAGACAGGTTGCGATGAAATATGTGGAAGGGGGCAGAGAAAAATAGAAGGTGGAAGATAGATTAGGGTGGAGATTTAATTTTTCCCTATTAATTTCATGAAACCATCCCAATAAAATTTGGTTTAAAGGCGACTCATTAGTCAACGTGCCACATGATTGAATATCGCAAATAAATTCGACATCCTCTCTGGAGTAATATGATCGAAAACATCAGAGATTCAGACACATATTCGTGCAATATATGTGACGTAAGTGTATGTTGGAGAAGCTGCAAGCAAAGTTCTAATTTATTACGAAAATGGATGCATATATGTAAGTTCCACATCTTCGCTTAATCCACTGGATCGATTTGAAACATACTTGCTAAAAATATCTCTTGATGTCAGAAAAGATGCATTGTGGGGGTAGGTATCACCTTTCACGTGGAAGAGAGGCAGGGTACCACGCGGCAGGTGGATGGGGGAAGAGAGAAACAGAAGGGAAAGAGCATGTGTGGTTGGAGCTCACAGGTACCTAACAATGAGGCTATCAATGCCCCGGCACTTATTAAAAGAAACAAATGTTAATAAAATGACTCATTCTCCCGTCACTCAATGAGGAGGAAACCTACAAAATGTCACTCATTCACTCACTCCAGCCTCACACTTGCTTACTCACACAATCACTCTATCTCATACTCTTTAAGACGACACAGAGATTGTGAAAGGTGCTATACCTGGGATTAGAACGTAGGTCAAATGAAACAGAAGCTAAAGTAGCGGTACAGGGAAATCTGATAGTCTGACCACGTAGACTCTGTCAAGATATTAAGAACATCTACCTAAAATTTTAGGGAGCAAGTTGGACAAATCCTTAAACCTTAAAACTCTCACCACACTCGTTTGAATGTTAGTTAAAATGGAGAGTAGATCTGAGGGCAAATCTCCTCTGCGCTCTGATCTAAAAATGAAAAACAGTCTAATAAAATGTGGCGCACAATGATCTGAACATCACAAGCACCACACTATGGAGGGTCCTCCCATCGGAGCAAGACGCCATGCGTCTTAGGGCTGTGGCCTATGCGGAGACGAATAAGGAGAATGTCGTCCCGTCTGCAAGTCTGATGACGTACACCACGACCCCATTGAATGCTTTACTGGGAGTAGATTATTGTCAGTCACTTTCAGCCACTGATCTTGACTCTATACATCAGCAACGAGACGATAGCATGCAGGGGAAGGGCATACTGATCTAACTGAGGATTACGACACGCCTCCTTGGCTGTTACATCCGACGTTTTGTTCCCCGCAATACCTATGTGCCCTGGACCCAGCAGAAAGACGCCGCCTTCCCTAGCCTTTGTAAGTGGACAAGGGTCTCCTGGGCGTCCTCGAATATTTTTTCGGCAGGATACACACGTTACAAAGACTAGAGGGCACTCAGGGAGTCGGGACTGGCGAGGAATTTGGCAGGCATGGAACATCTCATCTGCTCCAGCGCCCTTAAGATCGCGGATAATTCGGCAGTGAAAACAATGAACTCTGCAGGCAACCGATTCTTGAGGACACAGACAGGGAAACGAAAGAGTAGACAACGGAATAGCACTGTTTAGACCTAGTCGTGAATACAGCTACAAAGTTTTGGTACTCATTTAAAATATTGGGAAAGATCGTATTAAAAACATGGATAGGTAAAGTAGATTGGGAAGAGATCCAAATATTTCCAGGTTACTTAATATCTGCCATCATGGATTTAGTTAACTTGAAGTATGATGAAATCTGCCTCATGTTTGCACTATTCAGTCGACCAGTTCACAGGAATGAGGGCTTTAGAGAAACAATACTTTTAGTCAAAGTTTTTCAGGACCAAATATTATGTCACACGGTTGAATATCACAAGCAGATTTAACATCCTCTCTGCAATCGTATGGATTAAAAGAGCAGAGAGTCATACATATATGTGTGCATTATATGTGATATACGCCTACTCAGGGGAAGCCGCTACTAAGAACATTTTTTTAAATAGCTCCTACCATGCAGCATCAGTATTTCGTATTACATTTCAGATACTTTGAATGCCACACACAACATAGACACCCTAAAATTCAGAACATTATGTTTCATGTGCTTTACTAATGGTGGAGATCAAAACCGAATTGTTTTGCAATCAAATGTGTGATTCGGGCTTGCTGAATATTGGGTAATATGAAATTGCACAGAATTGATCACAGAAGCGGCGACAATAATTTACGTGTGTACCGTACAGTGCATTTGGAAGCTAGGTATGAGAGAAATGTTAACAACGCTTGTTTTACCAGAAATCGAGGAATCAACCACAGAAATTTGCATGCAAAGGTCTCTCTCGTTTAACTGAATAGTGTGAAAGCTCTGAATATCACTCCATCTACAATTTATTCTCTCGCTAACTGCCATATCAAATAAAATATTCCCGGACTTCGGCCGCATTCTGTCCCGATATAAAATTCCTGTGGTTTTAACAAGAAGTGCTTATAGTGATTACCATGTACTGTGTATCTGATAACAAATCCGAAAAATGCTTTCCTGATTAAAAGGAGTGGCCTCAAGTATGAAAGAGTGAAATAATTCGAGTTTAATATTTGTAATGACAAGCTATATTTTAATGGCACAAATACACCAAATGGACAAACAATTAAATAAAAAATTTCCCATGTCATCACAGCGTGTTCTGGCAACGAGTTTTACTTCTATCATTGGCAGAGCGTGTGTGATTATTACAGCTGAACAGTTAAGATTGTACAATCACGTACCATAATGTGTGCGCCAAAATTAGATTGCAAAACACTCGATGTCTGTCTACAGAATCTTACTACGGAAAACTCTTGGTTTTATAGCACGCAGTAATTAACTCAAAGGTAAGGCTTCGTATACAATATCTCGTTTAGTCAAAATCTGAGTGGCCTTATGCAATGAAGTACTGTTCCACGGTGTGGCTGGAATAAGTGCCAGTCCTTATCTAGATGGATGTGACTTTGATTTAGAGGAACGGTTTTGCGAATGTGGTCGTCTTCTGAAAGTCAGGGCAAACTATGTTTTCTGGTTTTAATCCCTGAGGTTCGTTATTTTAACAGAGCACCTTTGCACAGTTTGCATGTCTGTAGTGTTGAAATACGAACCGTTTTACAGAGGTATGAGAGTAGTCTTCAATTATTCTAAGATTACTTACATTAGTGCCGAAATTTTTGTTACGAATTAGTGGTGAGTTGTTCGAGGGTGGCTAGGGACTGTGTTTGTGACTTACAGAGGCATGGGGCATTGGCATCTGTCTAATAACAACTATAAGCTACGCTGGGCATAAACGGCAGATTTCAGGTTGTTGTCCTGGTTTTCAGAGGTACCGGAGACACATCATTTTAAAGAGTAACGAAAATTTAAAACTAGTTGTAGAACAGACTGATGCAATATTGACATGTATTGGAGGAATCCTTAAGGGAATGTAACTCATTAATGTAAGAGGGAGCTGGTAAAACGCTTATTCTGTCGAGTGGTCAGTATCCCTTTCTACTGGAGGAGACTTCACAGGTAATTATTACTCAGGAGACAGAAAAGACTGGAGAAGAGCGTCACATTTAGTCACACATTTTAGTGAGTGAAACAACATTACGGAAATGTTGCTCCAACACTAGGGTCAAACATTACAAGAGAGGGGTAGCGCATGAAGAACAGGTTTACTAGGACAATCTGAGAGTGAAAATTCTATGAAGAGTCATGCAACATACACTGAACAGCCAGAACATTATGATTACTGACCTACTATCAACATCGTCCAGGCGATAGCCATGTCATCTGGCAAGGAATGACTGCTAGTCAGACTCACGCACGGTGCATGTAGTACCAATTACCATGCGGTCCGTGTATAGAATGGGGAAGGTGCGCAAGCTATCTCAGTTTGATTGAGGGCAGATTGTGGTGGCACGGAGGCTCGGCACGAGCATTTCGGAAACTGCACGACGTCTCGGGTATTCGAGGAGTGCTGTGGTGAGTGTCTTCAACACGTGGGGAAATCGAGGTGAAACAACGTGTGGGTGTCGTGGGTTGGGGCGGCTACCCTTCATTATAGGTGTCGGACGTCGTAGGCTGGACACACTGGTAAAACAAAACAGACGGCGAACTGTGGTGGAACTAACATCAGACTTCAATGCTGGGCAGAGTACAATTGTGTCCGAACATACAGTGCACCGCCACTCCTAACCGGCACTGAATCACCTGCAAAGGATTGTTAAACCAACTAAATCATCATAAATGCCGCGCGGGACTAACCGAGCGGTCTAGGGCGCTGCTGTCATGGACTTTGCGGCTGGTCCCGGCGGAGGTTCAAGTGGTCCCTCGGGTATGGGTGTGTGTGTTTGTCCTTAGGATAATTTCGATTAAGTAGTGTGTAAGCTTTGGGACTGATGACCTTAGTAGTTAAGTCCCATAAGATTTCACACACATTTGAACATTTTTGAACATCATCATAAATTCAAACAGCATATTACAGTACCCTGTAATTCAGTAGTCCGACATACATTTCCAGCGGCTTCACCATGCCAGAAATCCAAGCAAGTTAGTACCACATATCTATCCCTCCTTTACAGTCCTAGAGAATGCACGGCCATTACGTTACCCAGAAACTTAGTCCGCAGTCGCCAATTGGCTGATGCAAATTTCATCTCAGAGGACATCCAGAACTATATTATACTGTGCAAAACCTGGTTACTCGCTGGGATTTACATGCTAGCCGCCTCCTTCCTGCCAGTCAGTGGCAATTATGTTTCCTTTAAATCTTAAAGTGGCCAATAATATTACTGTTAAACTGATTATCTTAAACGTATACACATATACAGATATGTATTATCATGCTCGTCCGTCTGTATCACATATTATGTTTTATTTTGCATAACATTTGAAAGATTATTGAAAGGGTGACTTTGGGAAAGTTCGAGGTATGAGATAATGAAAACCAGTGTTACGATTACATACCCATTGACATGAGGCAGCCTTCTCATACGGATTTTTACGCTGTTGCCAATGGTGCTTTCAGTTTTATTATTTTATTACTGAAATCATCAGTAGCAAAATTGCAGTTAAATTTATTAAAAAAGGTAAGATATTCGCTTAATAAACATGTCATATCGATCATTTGGACAGTAAGAAAGGTGCAGAATGTTCAGGGTTGTCATGTTCTCTTGACTAACTACATGTATATGTTCTATTCATAAATATCAAATTTCGTTAATGTATTGTGCTTTCATAATTATCGCAGCCACAGTCAAACCATATCATCTATCGATGCAGAAAGTAAGTAAAGTATCGTGCGTACAAGTACAATACGTTTTGACCGATGTATAGCATAACAACTGTCAATATGAGGTGAAGAATAATGATTAATAACAGTGTCTGAGATAAACAAGTTTTAATGATGTAAGTTTTTATCACTTAGATTTTGTTCTGAAAATTGTGACATTAGCTTCATTCAGTCATCTCGGCGATACAATCATTTTCGTTTGCTTGGAATTTTCGTACCGCAGTTAATTTAAACATTATTTCTTTACAAGATATTGTACGACGCTTGGTTTACATTTTCGGTACATGTTGCTCGGTTACCATTCGTCGTTTACAAAGCAGGGAAAACTTGTGCAGGTATCACTCCGAGTTGAGCTTCTGCTGCCCGCTGCAATTGTCATCGTATTTCCACCTTCAGGCTGAGCGTGGCTGCCTTATGTCAGGTCCGACCAGTCAGCCGCCCCTTGTCACCCTGGAAAATCTAAGATGACAGCTCTTGCACTACTGTCACGTGGTTCGATAACTGCACCAAACAGGGAAACCATGAGATGAGAAGTACGAGGGGTATTCGGAAAGTAAGGTACGGTCGATTGTGAAATGGAAACCACTGTGAAAATGAAAAAAAATTTATTTGCAACTGTTATCTACACCTTCTCTACTTTGTCGCCTCTCCGATTTAGACATTTGTCATACCGTTGTACCAACTTTTCAGTACCCTCGTCATAGAAGGACGACGTCTGTGCTTTCTGCCAATTCTCTACGCTGGTCTACAGCTCGTTGTCTCTGCCACAACGTTGTCTCATAGCCAACGGTTCATGTGAGCAGAGATGAAACTCAGATAGAGTCAAGTGCAGTTTCTATTGTGGATGATCAAACACTTCCATCGTAAACGCTGCAAGAGCATCTTTACCGCCTCTGCAGAGTGCGGACGAGAATTGCCATGCAGAAGGACAGTTAAGTCATGTGGACTGCATGACTTCAGGCGAAAACCCACACCAGGCCCTCAGACGTGGAGGGAGACACGCTTGTTCTAGGCGTGTTTACGTGCTCACTGTGCACTCTGAACTGAAAAGAACGACGTGACGCATCTGTGAAAAACTTCATCGGATCTTCACTGTAGTTTACATTTCGCAACCCATAGGACCTTACTTTCCGAATAGCCCTCTTATGTCGGCTTTGAGAGGCACTCATTCAGTAGAAGAGATGTGTTTCACGGGAGCAGAGCTGAACAACTGCTCACAGTTCTTAAGTTTTGGTTTTTAGAGCCCATGTTTACTGGACATTTCTTTTTGTTTTGGTCCATACGATTTCCTCCCAAACTATGGAAAGCCAAAAGCTTGCAGTAGAAGAGGTGGACTGTCAGAGGTATCAGCACAATTTTCGCTTATAACTTCCGACACGATCGGTTGCAGTGTAGCGTCTCTTCCTTCAGACTGATATATTTAGCTTTCTCCATCATCCCTGAAAGTTCATAACATCATCACGGAATCGCCCTGTAGAAGGAAATGTTTATAAGAAATGACAAGCTTATGAATATACATGAAACGTCGAGAGCCTGTAACTCAGGGGTGTAAAAGACTTATGTAATTGTAATGTTTCGATATCGAGACAAGATCTTTAGTCTAATAACCCAATAAAATGGTGAAGGTAAATTAAGATTGTTTGGGCTTATTTGTACGTAATAACGATAAGAAAATGAAATTAACTTAGTTTATAGAAGAAACTGCTGTGTTACAGTAATTGTAAAAACGTTACGTTCTCCTACCTGAATACCAGGCAAAAAGGAAGGTCAGAAAGGAAGTAATGTATGCCGACGCTTGTGTAGATAACACACGAGTTCATTTGGACAAAGAAGGCGCAGTAATACGCTAGTTCTGTTTTGAAGTACGAACTTGACATTTACGTAAAATGATTTACTGTTCCGAAATGACTGGAAGAAGATTTGTACTCCCCTCCAGACTTTGGCAAATACAGTGTGTGAACCTCGGCGACTTTTCGCTTGAATGAGGACCCATATAGGCATGAGGATTAAATGAGGTTTCCAGTGAAGAGAACCACTGAAGGTAGAGTCCTACATAAAAGATACATTCTTTTATTGTAATCGTTGACACTTCGGAGGTCACTTCTTGATAAAAATGATTGCATTTTTTCTTGGTTATTTGACCGAAAGTTACATCTGTCTGACGTTTCAGCATCTCGGATGGTTAGCGCTGTCAAAGATGTGCCCACCATTACTGGTTCTGGTAAGAAGGAAGAAAGTAGTTACGTGCTTATGCAAAGGCAGCTAATGTACTTGTGAATCATTATAAAAACTATCAGGCAACCCGATAAAAATGTCGACAAGCAACAAATTTTGCTTATTCAGTTTGTTCGAAAATTAATATGTTTTCAATAATATTCCAACGTACATTCTTTCTGCGTTCTCCTTCTCTACAGGAAAGGAGATCTGTAAGTTCATGTCTCCTCAGCAAAGATATTAGAGGAAATCGACTAGTAACCATGAATCATGTCTGACGACGACTGGATAATTGGGCGAGGTATTGCCAAGCAATCAAATTTCATATTTGTTTCAAGTGATGGAAGATGAAGCAGAAAAACGGGGCGAATCTATGAACCGCACTCGTCCCGTATACGAGTTGTCTCATTACAATTCTGCGAAATCGAACGATTTCTTTCACCTCATCATGCTTTTCATCAATTTCTTCATCATCTGCAGAACTAGTTGGCATATAAACTTGTACTACTGTGGTAGGCGTGGGCTTCGTGTCTATCTTGGCCACAATAATGCGTTCATTATTCTGTTTGTAGTAACTTATCCGCACTCCTATTTTTTATTCATTATTAAACCTACTCTTTCATTACCCCTATTTGATTTTATATTTATAACCCTGTATTCACCTGACTAAAAGTCCTCTTCCTCCTGCCACCAAACTTCACAAATTCCCATTATATCTAACTTTAACATATCCATTTCCCTTTCCAAATGTGGTTATTAAATGCAAACTAAAGCTGAAGAAATTTCATAATAGGTGGGAAAGTGAGGAGATGGGACATAGATAGCTAAAAACAACAACATTGTGTTGCGAGTTTCACAAAGGACACTAGACAACGACTAAACGAAATAGTAAAAAGGTATACAGTAGGAGAGGAATGATTAGGTTTGAGATAGGTACAAACGCTTCCCACTTACATAGCTCCACATACACTAATCAACCAGAACATTATGACCACCTGGTATGTCCACATTTGGCACTGATCACAGCGGCGGCGCGTCGTTGCATGGAAGGAATGAAGGCTTGGTAGGTCGCTGGAGGGAGTTGGCACCACATCTGCAAACACAAGTCAACTAATATCCATAAATTCAAGGGAAGGGGCGATGAGAGCTGACGCCACATTCAGTCACATCCCAGATGTGTTCGATCGCGTTCATGTCTGGCGAGTTGGGGGGACAGCACATCAACTGGAACGCGCCACTTTGTTCCTCGAACCACTCCTTAACATTCCTGGCCTTGTGAAATGACACATACCGTCGTACTCCTGGTCTTGTGTAATGGCGCATTGTCTTGTTGAAAAATGACACTGCCGTCGCGAAACATGTTCGTCATTACGGAGTTTATGTGGTCTTCGACCAGTGTATGATACTCTTTGGCCTTCATGGTACCTTTACAAACTCTACTGGACCTATGGATGCCCAAGTGAAAGCTCCCCTGAGCAGTATTGAGCCGCCACCAACTTGCCTCCGTCCGCAGTATAGGTGACGAGGAGTTGTTCCCCTGTAGGACGACTGATGCACGCTCTCCCATCGGCATGCTGAAGAAGGTATCGGGATTCTTCAGGCCATGTAACGCTCTCACACTGTGTCAACGTTCAGTGCCCATAGTCACGTGCCCATTCATTTCACTCATGTCCAGGTGTTAACATTGGCACATGCATGGCTCGTTTGTCGGCTGCGAAGGCACATTGTTATGTGTGTTCCGTGCACTGTGTTCAGACACACTTGCATTCTGCCCAGTATTGAAGTCTGATGTTAGTTACATCACAGTTGGCCACCTTCCCAGTTTTATACGTCTTCCCAGCCTACGACGCCCGACATCGGTATTGAGGGGTGACCGCCCAACCCCCACGACGTCTGGACGTGGTTTCACTTTGGTTTCTCCACTTGTTGAAGACACTTACCACAGCATTCCTCGAACACCCGACAAGTCGTCCAGTTTTCGAAATGCTCCTGCTGACTGAAATATCGCACGCCTTCCCTATTCTACACACGGACAGCGCTATCACTGATACTACATGCACCGTGCGTGTGTCTGAGTAGCAGCCATTCCTCGCCATGTGACTTTGCTGTCGCTTTGACAGCTTTATATCGGTAATAGGTCTGTGATCATAATGTTGTGGCTGAGCGGTACATACAAATTTACCATGGCAATACTCTTGATTGTTACACACAAGTCCACTATGACCGGGATATCACGATATCAGATCACACGACATGTGTTGTTGTGGTCTTCAGTCCAGAGACTGGTCTGATGCAGCTCTCCTTGCTACTCTATCCTGTGCAAGCTTCATCTCCCAGTACCTACTGCAACCTACATCCTTCTGAATCTGTTTAGTGTATTCATCTCCTGGTCTCCCTCCACGCTGCCCTCCAATACTAAATTGGTGATCCTTGATGCCTCAGAACATGTCCTACCAACCGATCCCTTCTTCTGGTCAAGTTGTGCCACAAATTTCTCTTCTCCCCAATTCCGTTCAATACCTCCTCATTACTTCTGTGATCTACGCATCTAATATTCAGCATTCTTCTGTAGCACCACATTTCGAAAGCTTCAATTCTCTTCTTGTCTAAACTATTTATCGTCCACGCTTCACTTCCATACATGGCTACACTCCATACACGTCAGTAATGTGGACTGCCCAACTCCCTTGCAATGACCTATTCGTCGTCCACCAAATGAAAAATCTGATTCCTCTGCTAAGGGCAGAGATGAATGAGACCTTTTGTTATTGTTTTTTGTTCCATACTTTTTCACTTGTCGTGTAACGTTCGTGCAAGTCTAATGTTACAATGCCTTAGGAAATTCCAAGGTGCAACCCCGTGTTGAGTATATGAACGGTTGTACGTGCTTAAACGCTATCTTCGTATACGGGGCAGTCAAATGGAAACGACACACATGGAAGGAGTGAGTAAGTTGTTTATTATTTCAAAAGTAATCGCCGTAATGTTTAACACATTTATCCCACTGTGAGGCAAGACAGTCAACTGCTTAATGAAAAAATGTTTGCCGTTTCTTAGGGAACTATGATTGCACCCAGGGGTGCAACTCTTCGTGCGAAGCAAATCGACGGCCACGAAAGTTTTTCTTCAGGGCTCCAAAAATAGGGAAATCGCATGGGGCGAGATCGGGACTGTACAGAGGATATGTAAGGGATTTCCAGCGAAACTTCTGCAGCGTAGACGAAATGACCTTGCCAACTGTCTTGCCTCACGGTCGGTTGAACTTATTAAAAATTAAGGTGATTATTCTGTAAATAATAAACAGTTCACTTATTTTTTCCCATCTGTTTCATTTTCTTTTGACTACGCCTTATACAGTAATGTGTCTTTCTGAAATATGCCTGTATAACAGTTTTCGTCGCATTAGAGCAATACTTTTCAGTTGATCATTGAATAACAGGTAGCAGGGAATATGGCTTAAGGATTAACAGGACAAAGGCGAAGGTGGTGTACAATAGTAGAAAGGAGAATAAGGTTGATTGATATAAAAATTGCGAAATACATAATAACAGGAGTACTAAAAGAATTCTCCTGTTTAAGAAGCAAGGTTAGACAGACGACCGCTATGAAGATACCAGAAGTAGATTGGCACAAGCCAGAATAGCTACTTCAATATTAAATGTGGTGTAATCAAAGAATGAAAACAAATAAGTGGACAGGTGAAATACGAAGTGGAGAAGAAACAAAAAGAAGATTATAAACCACGAAACAGACTGCAGAAGCTGTTAGATGTTATAGTTACTAACTATAATAATGAACAAAGGCCGAAGGAATAAATTAAAATTTGTACCACGTCAAGGATCCGATCCTAGATGCCTCTCTCACTAGGCAGATGCGCTAACCACTTCGCCACCCTGGTACTGTAGCTAACGCAGTTGCACAGATAATCCTAGTACATCTCTCTCCCTGATAGAGACTCCAATTCATACCTCAGCCCATCTTGACGTACCCTTCTTAGCTTACACCAGTATTGCAGAAGCTCTAGAACATTGGCGCTATCGAGAGACTGAAATCTTAAAAAATAAAACAAGAAATAAACCAAGAGAACCTTTACATAAACACCATTTGGGATTCCTTCCTATATCAAAAATTGCGTTGGACCATATACTGTAGGTATGTTACCCTATTGATCTGTCGCATGGAATCTGTTGATGGTGGGTTAACATGTAATTATGAAACAACTTTTGTGTATTAGTCAAATAGCTCAAACTCAAATAGTTGAAGAGGAAAAAATTAAAAACGACTGTCTTGATAATTAACGACTCAATTTATTAATCAACAACTGTGAATGTTAATTGTATATATAAACTGAAATTGTTTTCACAAGCAATGCCATCTATCTTGCCATTAAGCTTTGTGGAGACGTGTATAACAGCGAAATTAATGGTGGCGACAAATGTAGTATGACAAAATACTAGTCTTACATTTGTTCATTTTAATCTTTATGTAATTTACTGTACATTTCTGCAAGTTTACTAAATGTAAGAGGCGGACATATTATACCCTAGCGCCCTCTTGTAGCCGACTTCACTTAAGACCACACACATTATCAGCAATCAGTTTGTTCTTGTCTGTTGCTTATGACAGATGACTAGGTACGACGTACCCCTATGTTTAGTATACGCAGTGTCTTTAAACACGAAGACTTCTGTACACGGTAAGAATTCTCCATAGATGTTTCAGTTCTATTGTCGATTCAACGTAACCATTTGTTTTACCAATAATACTAAATATGTATTTTGCATTTAGCGTTTGAAAATGATGTATAATCGAAATACATGGGACAGTTAGTCAATAAACAGGGTGGCTAACACAATTGAAAATTTTGAGTGCAACATGGTCATTACGACTCGTATAGCATTTCTGCAGATCAATCATTAGTAAGGCGATAGTGAATTTCACGCCATCTGATAATGCCTCTAAAGTTCTAGGAAAATATTTCGTAGCATAATCTTTGTACCAACGGACAATTCCCTTAGAAAAATTTGGAATATTCTGTGAAAACGAGCCCATATCACGTCGTCGTAGTTGGACAGGATTTCCCCCTGCGGAAGAATTGTTTTCGTTTGGATGTAGAATTCTCGTCTAAGCATCTGAGCCTGTGCTATTCATAACTGCACTCTAGAAGTATGAGACCAACCAATGGAGACTTTAGTCGGAAAGCTGCCTACGTTCTACTAATGTCAAGCGTAATGCCGGCCTCGCTGTCTCGACGCATCAATACGCAGTGCATGTGCAGTTTTCAGAAGGGAGCCGCAGCGCGGGGTTTCTAAACCGCAGGTGGCTACGCGAGAGCCGTCTATTTCCCTGGCTGGCACTTCTCTTAATGATGCTTTTGTTCCGGCGGCTCGGCCGCTCTCGTCTCTGGAGCCACCCTTGGCCTCGCTTTCAGCCAAGATGATCTACGCCGCTGTCTCCCCACTCGACGAAGATAGCCCCTCCTTCAACGGTCCGGCAAGCGCTTTCAAATGTCTACCAACTCTCCGCTAGCACTCTTCTACTCCATGGCCACCGCGCATTTGTTTGAAGTGCCACTTAAAATACCCAGAAGGCAGTCTGCATTAAGATGAGACATCTATCGATTTTTAACAAAAGTAATTTTGTCGTAAAAAGGATATCCGTTAAAGACAGCGCGAGTCTGAGGAATATGAAGAAAATTTGTTTACACTAAAATATTCTGACTGATTACAATTTAGTGACACAGTGAAATACCAGTCTCCCAGATATGTCCGCAAACCACTTAGTAAAGAACTGGCATAGTTTCCGATTAAAAATAGAATTTGACAAATAAAATTACAGTGCTACTACTGGCTATGCACCGACTTTCGTAACGTAGTTTGTGATATATATACAGGGTGGGTCACCTAACATTACCGCTGGATATATTTCGTAAACCACATCAAATACTGACGAATCGATTCCACAGACCGAACGTGAGGAGAGGGGCTAGTGTAATTGGTTAATACAAACCATAAAAAAATGCACGGAAGCATGTTTTTTAACACAAATCTACGTTTTTTTAAATGGAACCCCGTTAGTTTTGTTAGCACATCTGAACATATAAACAAATACGTAATCTGTGCCGTTTGTTGCATTGTAAAATGTTAATTACGTCCGGAGATATTGTAACCTAAAGTTGACGATTGAGTACCACTCCTCCGCTGTTCGATCGTGTGTATCGGAAAGCACCGAATTACGTAGGGATCCAAAGGGAACGGTGATGGACCTTAGGTACATAAGAGACTGAAACAGCACATTACGTCCACATGCTAACACTTTTTATTGGTCTTTTTCACTGACGCACATGTACATTACCATGAGAGGTGAGGTACACGTACACACGTGGTTTCCGTTTTCATTTACGGAGTGGAATAGAGTGTGTCCCGACATGTCAGGCCAATAGATGTTCAATGTGGTGGCCATCATTTGCTGCACACAATTGCAATCTCTGGCGTAATGAATGTCGTAGACGCCGCAGTACATCTGGTGTAATGTCGCCGCAGGTTGCCACAATACGTTGTTTCATATCCTCTGGGGTTGTAGGCACATCACGGTACACATTCTCCTTTACCGTACCCCACAGAAAGAAGTCCAGAGGTGTAAGATCAGGAGAACGGGCTGGCCAATTTATGCGTCCTACACGTCCTGTGAAACGCCCGTCGAACATCCTGTCAAGGGTCAGCCTAGTGTTAATTGCGGAATGTGCAGGTGCATCATCGTGCTGATTCCACATACGTCGACGCGTTTCCAGTGGGACATTTTCGAGCAACGTTGGCAGATCATTCTGTAGAAACGCGATGTATGTTGCAGCTGTTTGGGCCCCTGCTATGAAGTGAGGACCAATGAAGTGGTCGCCAATGATTCCGCACCATACATTTACAGTCCACGGTCGCTGTCGCTCTACCTGTCTGAGCCAGCGAGGATTGTCCACGGACCAGTAATGCATATTCCGTAGATTCACTGCCCCGTGGTTTGTGAAACCCGCTTCATCGGTAAACAGGTAGAACTGCAACGCATTCTCTGTTAATGCCCATTGACAGAATTGCACTCGATGATTAAAGTCATCACCATGTAATTGATGATGTAGCGACACATGAAACGGGTGAAAGCGGTGACGATGCAGTATGCGCATGACACTACTTTGACTCAGTCCACCGGCTCTCGCAATGTCCCGTGTACTCATGTGTGGGTTCATGGCAACAGCAGCTAACACACCAATTGCACCCGCTTCTCCTGTGACGGGCCTGTTACGGACCCGTTTGCGTACTGCGACCATACCTTTCGCATACAGTTGGCGGTAGATGTTTTGCAATGTGCGGCACGTTGGATGCTCTCTGTCTGGGTACCGTTCTGCATACACCCTGCAGGCTTCAGCTGCATTTAGACAACACTCGCCGTAGATGAGTATCATCTCCGCCTTTTCAGAGTTCGAATACGCCATGGTCACAGTTCCTACAACACTACACTATCACAAACGTCTGGTAACACGGTGTACTACAGTTGGTCTGCGTGCGGAGACGAATTCAGAATAAAAATAGCAGCAAGCGCTACATGCGGACACTGCGACAGCTAGACCAAACCACAACAGTGCACTACAGCCACACTCGTAAACACGGTCGTCATCGTAAACATGTCCCTGCAGATGCTGCTCGCCGACCGTGGCCCGTGTTTGTTACAACACGCAACTGAACGTCGGACGTTTCAAGCGTCAACTTTAGGTTACAATATCTCCAGATGTAATTTTTTACAATGCAACAAACGGCACTGATTACGTATTTGTTTATATGTTCAGATGTGCTAACAAAACTAACGTGGTTCCTTTAAAAAAACGTAGGTTTGTATTAAAAAACATGCTTCCGTGCATTTTTGTATGGTTTGTATTAACCAATTACACTAGCCCCCCTCCTCACGTTCGGTCTGTGGAATCGTCAGTATTTGATGTGGTTTACGAATTATATCCAGCGGTAACGTTAGGTGACTCACTCTATATATATATATATATATATATATATATATATATATATATATATATATATATATATATAGGCTAACCGTTTAAGCGGCACTAGTATATGTTAGGTTGGTTCATAAGTTCGTAGTGTTTTGTTTTGCATTTATTCTGGTTGCTATGGATTTATTTATCGATTGTCATTTTTTAATTGTAGTACATTGTCGCTATTCGAGTTTACATATTATCATTTGGAGACAGCGAGTGGAGATGTGGACGATAGAAAATGGAGTTCCAAGTGGGGAAATTGGGACATTTCTGACATATTTTTCTGTTTGAGTTCAATATGGGGGGTGACGACATCGGAGGCAAACGGAAACATTTCCGCCGTTTATAGGGATAATGCCACTGGACAGAGCACGGTAAGAAGATGGTTGTTTCGTTTTAAGGACTCTCCACGTTCAGGAAGACCTTAGGGTTGGTGACAATCATTTTATCACATTAATCCACAATGATCCACGACAATGTACTCGAGAACTGGCAGGTGTGATGAACTGTGATCATTCCATCACTATGTGACGTTGCATACAATGGGAAAGGTTCAAAAATGGGGTGTATGGGTACCGTATGCCTTAAAGTCTCAAATATTAGCTTGTGGCCGTATGTGCAGCTCTGCTGGCTCGTCATCAGCTGAACATTGACCATTCCTATCATGTATCATTACAGGAGACGAGAAACGGTGTCTTCATTGTAAGATAAGGAAAAGAAAGGGATGGTTGAGTCCTCTTAAAGCAGCAACTCTGCGTACAAAGAACTGCGCGCATCCACAAAAGATGTGCATCTGGTGGGACAGCGACGGTGTACATTTGCCGTGGTGTAACAATCACTGCTGATATTTATTATCAATAACTAAGACGTCTTGCAGACGCAATCCAAAGACATAGACCAGGAGCTTGCTTGTAATGCTGCTCCTCAACGACGCTCGCATTCTGCTAGACTGACAAAAACATTATGCAGGAGTTAGGTTCGGAAGTCATTTTGTATCCATTTTATTCACCTGATCTTGCGCCCTCAGATTTTCACGTGTTCCGCTCTTTATCGAACAATCTTCAAGGAACTTCGTTTCTAGATGAAAATGCACTCTGAACATGGCTCGATGACTTCGTCTCAAAACCACGATATTTCTGTAGTCACGATATCGAAAACTGGCCCTGCGTTGGCAGACTGTTGTAAATAGTGAAGGAGGTTATATTATCGATGAGTAAAGTCTCTGTTATGTGAAAACGCATCAAAAACGCTACCAAATTATACACCAACCCAATATATATATATATATCACCGGTCTTAAACGGTCTTATTACTTTTTGTACTAGAAACTATCGGTCGTATTGATATTGATATATTCACAGTAAGTGTGATTCCAGTTCGCATGTTTTTAAATCGGTAGGCTTGAGAAATCAACGAACTAGTGAGTAATGATATGAGTATTCACCGAGAGCCTTTGAGGTATTTTTTCGATGGCCTTTGACGCACTCGTCTTCAGAGCTGCTTTTGTGTTTAGCTACCATTTGTCAGCTGTGCCATATTCAACTTTAATAAAAACCGAAAGCAGCTGTTAACTGATGATTTATTCATACAATCCATTTCGCTGCGCCGGCTGCTGTGGACGAGCGGTTCTAGGCGCTTCTGTCTGGAACCGCGCGACCGCTACTGTCGCAGGTTCGAATTCTGCCTCGAGCATGGATGTGTGTGATGTCCTTAGGTTAGTTAGGTTTAATTACTTCTAATTTCTAGGGGACTGATGACCTCAGATGTTAAGTCCCATGGTGTTCAGAGCCATTCGAACGACTTGATTTCGCTGCGTTAAAGCAGCGTCTTCAGGTAATAAGTAGTGTCGCAAAGATTATCACATAGAGACGCCCCGCTACGTTCGTAGTCACAGAATCTGACCCCATGAAAAGGAGAAGCAGTCAACAAATAATAACCTACAAAGTTTTGGAGGGAATAGTGCAGCGGCTAAGGCGCAATAATAAACTATTCTAAACTGAGAATGAACAGATTAGATAGTAGAAGACTTCATTTATAACGGCAAACCCTGTAATTCGTTTTCGATAGAGTAAAGTTTTGGACGCGCTAAGCTATATACTAAACTGGGAGGTTCGTCATACGATCGGAGGCCCCAGAGAACGATTCGCGTCAATACAGTTCCAGTTATTATATGTTGACTGCTTTTCCTTTTCATGGGTTTCTATTCTGTTATTAAGAACATTGGGGGCGTCTTTGTGTGATAATCTATGTGATATTACTTGTCACCTGAAATTTTACATTAACGAGACGAAACCGGCCGTGTGTATAAATTATCATCTGTCTGCGGCTGTATTCAAGTTCAGTTTACTATGATATCTAACGGATTTGGTTGTCCATAGTGTAAAACTGTTGGTCACCTGCGTGTTTACTCTGCTGATATCTTCTAGAGTGTTATTTCCTACAGTGTGAACTATTAAATCAGTACGGGAGTGCTTATATATATATATATATATATATATATATATATATATATATATATATATATATATATAGTTTATTTCCGCGCTGTACATGTGTGCAAACAGATTTTCGTGAATTGAGTTACTAGTTAAAATCAGTTTCAATTATTATAAGCTATGAAACGCTTCTTCTGACGGCATATGAAGATTACAAATAATATTGTTTCACCCATTATCTCGAAAATATTAGCCACTGAGAAAATATGAATGATTTCCACTAGCAGTGTACATGTAGCATGATTACTGAAAAGTATAGTACGTGACGAAAAGAGTTTATGCGCATACTTGAATGTAACAGGCATAATATTTAGTCAGTTTCGGTTGGATTTTAGAGTTAGAGGGATTGTGCTGACATTTGTGAATACTTCTTTCAGATCTGTAAGAGTGGCTTAGTGGAGGTGGCATGGTTACATGGCAGATGAAGCTCTGGCTGATCGTGTAATGAACTGCTGTGTGAAGGTTACAGAAGTACTCAAGGAAAATTCAGAATGTGGGGGAGATTCTAATGCAGATGATAGAGCTGCTATATCTACAGTTTGATATACTAGTACAGTAACTGACGATAGTCTGGGTAATACAGTGGCGAGTGAACTAGAGGGTGAAACGTCTAGTACAGATGCAAAAGGTTTTAGTATTGGTCTGCACATGAAGAAGCATTTCAAGAAAGTTGTGGAACTGTCTCTGATACCGAAGTGGCTGAAAATGTGGATTTATATGGATGATTTCAAGTTTGTTCTGAAGCACAGTACTTTGGGTATATGTATGCTAACAGGAGGTGAGATTGCTAATTTCCTGCAGATTTTTGGTACTTTGCCAACACAGATTTTGTACTTCTGAGTAATTGGTGCGAATATTTACCACCCCGTAACTCATGGCAGGCTTGGAAATTCATAATAAATTAAGCCGGTTTATTGATTAATATTCCCGAAGAGTACATACTGACTTGCATTTCATTGGTGTTCTGGATAAAACACTTTGTCACTTAAAGGGTTAAAAGTTCAAATTTGTGTGTATTACTAAGTGACCAAACTGCTGAGGTCATCGGTCCCTAGACTTACACACTACCTAAAGTAACTTAAACTAACTTACGCTAACGACAACACACACACCCATGCCCGAGGGAGGGCTCGAACCTCCGGCGGGAGAGGCCGCGCAATCCGTGACATGGCGCCCTAAACCGAGCGGCCACTCCGCGTGGCTTAAGCGGTTAAGTGAAAATGGCTTCGCATATGAAGAAGATTATTGACAGTGAAGCACTCAACATGTTTCATATTTTGGCCATAGTTCTTGAAAAAACAAAATATAATTTTACAGGAAATTTATCTCGTCCACTTAAAAAGTACTCAACGCTGCAATGATATCGTTTATTGGGGATACGTCTAGAAGAAACAGCAACCGCTTGTAATTTCGAGTTGTTGTTGTCTGTTTTAATTTAACGTTCCCTTAAAATACTTTACATTATAAATCCGTTCACGATCGTTCCTACAGCATAGCTCACACTTATTCTATCAGTGGGCCAATCAGGCTTACGCCTATCACGGATACGTCATTAGGAAAAGACACTGCCTGCAGAAGGCATGGTCACAACGTGAGTGCTGCTGGAATGTTACGACCATCAGACCACCAGTAAGGATGTGGGAGAATCTATGGGAACTTAGTTCTGTCTGGATCTGTTGAATTCCAAAAAATGGGAATACAGTTCTAATATCGCACCAGTTTCCTCAGTTAGCTAAACGAATCGTACGACCAATACACATACCCTCACATTTATTAGAATGTACTCAGCAACTGTTTGGTAGGCAGCGCTACATGACTGTATTTATAAATATATTTTCTGTTTCAGGCGGAGTGCCCCGCTAGACTAAAAGAAAGTCCGTATCCAACAACGTTTGCGAATAGCGAGGCTGCTTAGTGCCAGATTTCTGACTGTGTACAGGTAAGTCACTTTTCTGGTGAGTTATGTCTCTAAGGTTCATACTGACCTGCGTGTCTCGTAATTATTTGTGTGTGTATTGACTATGGTTCACTACCTGTCTGCTGGTCATCAACCAAGAAAATACAGAACGAAATATAGCAATTGCCTTTGCCATGATTCCATTCAACATTGTAAATCATTTTAAAAATTTATAGTATCTGTTGTCGTATTAGACAAAAATATCGCAACGCAGAGGAATGAAATATATATTGAACTATGATGGAACGTTTATGAAATAATTAACAGTTTTCTGTTAATGATACTAGCTATAAATGAGTGATTCTCATTTTGCTATTAAAAGATATGTGGATGAGCACAGTTTGTAAATCAGTATCTGGTTAGAAAGATAATGAAACTTCCCATTACAGGATGCGGTTTTAAATTTTTTTAAATATCTGTCTTGTGTGGAATCATAGTGTCACAAAATTTGCATTGATGTTTCGCCTTTGATGTCCATGTTAGTAGATCTTCTGTTGCTGATCAATGAAGTCTTACAGCTGGTTAGTATGTCATGCATAATCGCAAAAAGTATAGTATCTCAAAATTCAATGCTATTGAAATTGGTCGAAGTTGATAAAATTTTTCTTTGTAACTATTACTCAATGATGATTTCCAATACAGAAAATGTGCTGTAAACTCTAAAGAAGTGGCTACAATTGATAATAGCAACTTATAGTTATCTTTAGTATGGGCAAGTCCAATTAATGAAAACAGCTGAAGCAGAAAGTGATAGTCATCACTAAAAGTGTTATTCCTCTAGACGTGCTCAATGGGAAAACATAATAAATTCAGCAAAGGGGAAGGAGAACTTGGGAGCGAAATGTAGGCAACAAATAAATGTTATTCTCATAGAGGCCTACACACGAGATATTCTATTACACAATTACGGAGAACTCTTGAAAATGCCCGGATCATAGAAAAATTAAACACGTGAGAAGAACATGTAGTGAAAAGCGTAAATATTGGTAAGTGCGCTGAAGAGGAAAGAAATCTGCAATAAAAGTGATGGGGGAGCGAGGTCTGACAATTTATTACAGGTGGAAGCTTGTCTGGGTGCGCGAGACACAGCGCTCAGCGAGATGGAATTGGGAAAGTGGCTGGAGCGGTGAGCTAGAGTAATACGCGACCGCGGCCGCTAAGCTAAAACCGATAAATGCACGCCAACCGGATGATATCCCAGCGAAAGCCCCCATAAAATGCTTAACGTGTCGTCAAAAAACGGCAGCCAAAGCAAACTGCGAGTCCTGTCCGCCTCGGCAATACTACGAGCAGAAGCATCATGACAAGCAGCTGCGAACCCTCAGATTCTTCTCAGAGTAGTAGACTTTATTTCAAAGTATTATTTTGGCTTTACATTGAGAGAATAGCAACATAGAAAATGTAGGACTAAATTTTCATATATTTCCCTTTGGCTTGTGTACTGTCTTACTTCGTAACAACATCACGCACGGAAGTTCTAGGAACTAAGGATGGTTTTTCTTGCTATCTACAAATTTCTGAAGCAAAAATGCCATAGTTTATATTAAGAAAAGTTAAAATTTGTGTCGATGATTCCATAAACAGCTAATGTAAGTATAAAATGAGAAAAAAGCTTTTCCTCCTCAAGGGGATCCTGACACTCCTATACCTGCAATGTTAAATTTTAAGGAAAATTTTCTCTTACAACATTTTCACTGTAAAGATCATTTTTTTTTTGGAGTAGCATGGTACGTCTGACTCATTTTGTCATTTTAGTTTCAATAAATCGGCAGTTGCTATTCACTTAAGAATTTTTTGTAAACGTAAGATTTTTAAAATAGTTTCACCACATATTGATGTTACTGATTTTTTTTAGGTTTTGACATAATTGTGAGAAGGCTCTAAAAATTTTTAAATTGATATGCTGTACAAACAACGAAAAATTTACGGATTTACCTTTAATGCTTCACCTGAAAGTATTTCTTAGGCCTATGTGTATATTTTGCAACAACTGCCAGTTTCATAGTTGAAATCATCAATAATTTAAGTAGGAAGGAAGGAAGGAAAATTAGATGTTAACGGCCCGACGACGACGAGGTCTTTGGGGGTGAAGCACAATCTCGGATTAGGGAAGGCTCGAGGAAGCATTTAACGGTATCCTCTTCAAGAGTCTTCCCAGTTTAGGAAAACCACGGAGATCCTAAATATGGACAGGGGTGTTTGAAGACTTAGACCGCCGTCGTCCCAAATGCGAGCTCACTGCGCTGCCTGACATGGTAATAATACACGGTGCTTATAAATAATGTGCAGATACTGACAGGGGTCCAGAGTGGGCTGTAATTATCCTATGGCAGCAAAACTTGGTTGATATTCTAATTTGTTAATCAGGAACCGATTTAGGCATGAAAAAAATTAGTACCAATTTTGGTCACCAGGTGCAAATCAGGCACTGTGCGTGTAAGAAAGACGTATAGAAAAGTTCCTATATGTAATGGTTTAGGAACTTGTCATGGGCAGGAAACGTCAAACAAGTGAGAAAGCCATAATGTTGATTTTATTATTAACCACCGCTTACACAGGTTGTTCAATAGGAACACAATAGACGTCGACGAGATTCTGAAGAGCACCGAATTAGGACCTGGTGGCCAAAATTAGAACCAATTTTTCCCTGTGTAAATCGGTTCCGCGCAAACGCATTAGCAAATCTACCAAGTTTCCATGCCATACTATAATTATAGCCCATACGGGATACTCGTGAGTAGCTACACTTTAATTATAACAGCCCGGTGGTGGTCAATAAACAAGACTGCGGCTTTGTAGCAGACACTTAAAATGATACAAATGTAACGGTAAAATTTTCTTTTACATTTCGTATTATTTTTCCGTTATGTTTTGTCCAATTAGTTCGGTGCCAGAGGTTGCCAACCTACGCTGCTCTTGAAAAGAGTAGTTACAAACATGGCCCTAAGGCTTCAGTTGAGCACCACATAGGACATGCCATAGTGATCTATCAGGTTATGATATTTTCTTCATAGGAATGTGATAACTTTCCTAGGTCCTTGCTACTGGTACAATATGCGTGTTATGTTTCTGCTAATTACGAAGCGCCTAAAATTTATGGATTTGTACAGCTGAATGAACAACATTGTTGTGTCATCAGTCCGAACGCTGCTTTGGTGCAGCTCTCCACGTTAGACTATCCTGTGTAAACGACTCTATCTCTGCCAACTACTAAAGCCTACATCAGTTTGGATCTGGTTACTGTAGTTAAACCTTTGTCTCCTACAATTTTGCCCCTAGCACTTCCCTCCGTTACCAAATACACAATTCCTTGATGCCTCCAGATGCGTCCAATCAAGCGATCACTTCTTGTAATCAAGTATGTCATAAATTTCTTTTGTCATGGATTATATCCAAAACCTCTTCATTTTTTCCGATCTTATCTTTAGCATTATCCTTTTAGAGTCACATTTCAGGAAGCTTCTATTCTATTCTTGTATATACACTCCTGGAAATGGAAAAAAGAACACATTGACACCGGTGTGTCAGACCCGCCATACTTGCTCCGGACACTGCGAGAGGGCTGCACAAGCAATGATCACACGCACGACACAGCGGACACACCAGGAACCGTGGTGTTGACCGTCGAATGGCGCTAGCTGCGCAGCATTTGTGCACCGCCGCCGTCAGTGTCAGCCAGTTTGCCGTGGCATACGGAGCTCCATCGCAGTCTTTAACACTGGTAGCATGCTGCGACAGCGTGGACGTGAACCTTATGTGCAGTTGACGGACTTTGAGAGAGGGCGTGTAGTGGGCATGCGGGAGGCCGGGTGGACGTACCGCCGAATTGCTCAACACGTGGGGCGTGAGGTCTCCACAGTACATCGATGTTGTCGCCAGTGGTCGGTGGAAGGTGCACGTGCCCGTCGACCTGGGACCGGACCGCAGCGACGCACGGATGCACGCCAAGACCGTAGGATCCTACGCAGTGCCGTAGGGGACCGCACCGCCACTTCCCGGCAAATTAGGGACACTGTTGCTCCTGGGGTATCGGCGAGGACCATTCGCAACCGTCTCCATGAAGCTGGGCTACGGTCCCGCACACCGTTAGGCCGTCTTCCGCTCACGCCCCAACATCGTGCAGTCCGCCTCTAGTGGTGTCGCGACAGGCGTGAATGGAGGGACGAATGGAGACGTGTCGTCTTCAGCGATGAGAGTCGCTTCTGCCTTGGTGCCAATGATGGTCGTATGTGTGTTTGGCGCCGTGCAGGTGAGCGCCACAATCAGGACTGCATACGACCGAGGCACACAGGGCCAACACCCGGCATCATGGTGTGGGGAGCGATCTCCTACACTGGCCGTACACCACTGGTGATCGTCGAGGGGACACTGAATAGTGCACGGTACATCCAAACCGTCATCGAACCCATCGTTCTACCATTCCTAGACCGGCAAGGGAACTTGCTGTTCCAACAGGACAATGCACGTCCGCATGTATCCCGTGCCACCCAACGTGCTCTAGAAGGTGTAAGTCAACTACCCTGGCCAGCAAGATCTCCGGATCTGTCCCCCATTGAGCATGTTTGGGACTGGATGAAGCGTCGTCTCACGCGGTCTGCACGTCCAGCACGAACGCTGGTCCAACTGAGGCGCCAGGTGGAAATGGCATGGCAAGCCGTTCCACAGGACTACATCCAGCATCTCTACGATCGTCTCCATGGGAGAATAGCAGCCTGCATTGCTGCGAAAGGTGGATATACACTGTACTAGTGCCGACATTGTGCATGCTCTGTTGCCTGTGTCTATGTGCCTGTGGTTCTGTCAGTGTGATCATGTGATGTATCTGACCCCAGGAATGTGTCAATAAAGTTTCCCTTTCCTGGGACAATGAATTCACGGTGTTCTTATTTCAATTTCCAGGAGTGTATAATCGCCCACATTTTACTTCTGTACAATGTTGCATTCCAGACAAATATCTTCAGATAAGACTTGCCAATATTTCAATAAATAGTCGGTGTTAACGTATTTTTCTTTTTCAGAAATGTTTCCTTTGCGGTTTTTAGTCTACATTTTAAGTTTTCTGAACTAGACTCATCGTCAGTTGTTTTCCTTCGCAAATAACAAAACTCATCTACCACTGTTAGTATCTAATTTCCTAATATACAAGGGGTGTTCTCTGAGTAAAGAAACACATATTTTCTGAAACCAGTTTCGTTTTGTTCAGGATTCCAGTATACCACATTATT
The DNA here is from genome assembly GCF_021461395.2 of Schistocerca americana. Classification (NCBI taxonomy): domain Eukaryota; kingdom Metazoa; phylum Arthropoda; class Insecta; order Orthoptera; family Acrididae; genus Schistocerca; species Schistocerca americana. Next base: position 649,604,836 of record NC_060130.1, on the reverse strand, counting down.
CCCCACTTCTTTGGCTACAAAACACTGATTCTGAACATAATCTCCGTTCAACGCGACGGCTTTAGGCCTGACTAGTACGGCCTGTACTCCCTCGTGGCACCACTCTATTGGTCAACATCGGAACCAACGTCTTGCTGCATCAATAACCTCCACAACATCCACGTACTCCTTCCCGCGGAGTGCATTCTTCATTAGGCGAGAAAGATGTAGTATGGATGAGGAAGAACAGTCCAATGAAGTTTTGCTGGAACTCTCGGGTGCGCAGACTTGTGTGAAGCCTTGCGTTGCCATGCAGGGGAGAAGTTCGTTTTCATTTTTGTGGCGACGAACACGTTGAAGTCGTTTCTTCAATTCCCTGAGGATAGCACAGCTGTGTGTGGCCTTCCGGCACGCGATAGATCGGATTGTTTTGCGCGACATTGTTGTGATTATGACAGACGTCTCGCCTAACGACTCACCGTGCTTTCGTTCACTTCTAGGTCTCCGTAGGCATTCTGCAAGCGCCTATGAATATTTGCGATGTTCTGGTTTTCAGCCAAAAACCCCAATGACAGCTTTCTGTTTGGAACGCACCTCCCTTACAGACGCAAATTTGAAGGCTACGTACAGCGCCGCCCCCAGTGGGAACTTCATGAAACTACTGGGGCTGAAGCGGCTACATCCCACGATGTCCCACAACAAATCCTGCATGCCTTAAACCGAAACTGGCCGAGAAAAAGTTCGTCGTATTACCTACTGAACACCCCTCGTACAAGCTCATCTAAAGATGGTATGAATTCCGCTCAACAACTCATTCTAAACCTTTGCCATTTCTGATGATTACAGTTTCATCGACGAACCTCAAAGTTTCATTTTCTTCCCCTTGAATTCTCTTTGTTTCCTTCACAGTTTTCTCATTATAAAGGTTGAGCAAAATCGGGGTTAGGCTAGAAACCTATCTCACTCTCTTCTTAACCTCAGCGCAACTCTTTCGACTCTCATAATTGTACAAGGTGTTGATAACCTGTATTTAATCCCTACTACCTTCGTAATTTAAAAGTATGTATTCCAGTGAAGATTGCAGCCCTTTCGCTGTTACAGACGAGTTCTTTGCATTCCGTGCTGAGACGGCTTTTCCTATGGCTGTATTGCTCGCGAAATGCTGGTGCCTACACTGAGAGACAGCATTTCGGCCGATATAAAATACTTAAAACTGATAAGAAAAATTTTATTTTTACGCGTCTCACGGTCTGATATCTTCACTTGACAAACATATGAATTTGTTTTTTTCTTTCCGTCATATTTAATGCACTGCATCAAATCAAGTAAAACATTGCGCGAAATTTTAAATAGTTTGCAGAGGTACAAACGCATTCGGTAAACTTCATGTATGGTTGATTTTAGCTCATGTACATAAGATATCTATATTGTATTTAAAACTGACAGCAGAAGGATATCTCATTTCGTGCTCGAGTCATGTCCTTGAGCATCGGGAATCATGTGGTCACATCAATCGACATTCTTCATACTCGATTCAAGACATCGACACGAGGTTTTTTTTGCAAATGGTAGCACGCAACGAGGCACGTATGATGTACAAAAAATGCTCGAAACATTTTTATTCACCGAGGTACGGATGTAACTCGTCCGCAGCATTGAGAGGTCGGCAACTCAGGACGCATTCAGATGCCTGTAGCACTGTAGGAAAATCAAAGCGGCGAGTGTATTTACGTCCACAACATCTGGGGAACGGCGTAGTAGGACGTGCGCACGAGCCCACCACAACGAAAGGGACAGGAATCGTTCTCTGAATATACACTACTGGCCATTAAAATTGCTACACCAAGAAGAAATACAGATGATTAACGGGTATTCATTGGACAAATATATTATACTAGAACTAACATGTGATTACATTTTCACGCAATTTGGGTGCATAGATCCTGAGAAATCAGTACCCAGAACAACCACAGCTGGCGGTAATAACGGCCTTGATACGCCTGGGCATTGAGTCAAACAGAGCTTGGATGGCGTATACAGGTACAGCGGCCCACGTAGCTTCAACACGATACCACAGTTCATCAAGAGTAGTGACTGGCGTATTGTGACGAGCCAGTTGCTCGGCCACCATTGACCAGACGTTTTCAATTGGTGAGAGATCTGGAGAGTGTGCTGTCCAGGGCAGCAGTCGAACACTTTCTGTCTCCAGAAGGGTCCGTACAGGACCTGCAACATGCTGTCGTGCATTATCCTGCTGAAATGTAGGGTTTCACAGGGATCGAATGAAGGGTAGAGCCATGGGTCGTAACACATCTGAAATGTAACGTCCACTGTTTAAAGTGCCTTCAATGCGAACAAGAAGTGACCGAGACGTGTAACCAATAGCACCCCATACCATCACGCCGGGTGATACGCCAGTATGGCAATGACGAATACACGCTTCCAATGTGTGTTAACCGCGATGTCGCCAAACACGGATGCGACCATCATGGTGCTGGAAACATAACCTGGATTCATCCGAAAAAATGACGTTTTGCCGTTCGTGGACCTAGGTTCGTCGGTGAGTACACCATCGCAGGCGCTCCTGTCTGTGATGCAGTGTCAAGGGTAACTGCAGCCATGGTCTCCTAGCTGATAGTCCATGCTGCTGCAAACGTCGTCTAACTGTTCGTGCAGATGGTTGTTATCTTGCAAACGTCCCCCTCTTTTGACTCAGGGATCGAGAAGTGGCTGCACGACCTGTTACAGCCATGCGGCTGATATGCCTGTGATCTCGACTGCTAGCGATACGAGGCCGTTGGGATCCAGCATGGCGTTCCGTATTACCCTCCTGAACCCACCGGTTCCAAATTCTGCTAATAGTCATGGGATCTCGACCAACGCGAGCAGCAATGTCGCGATAGGATAAACCACAATCGCGATAGGCTACAATCCGACCTTTATCAAAGTCGGAAACGCGGTGGTACGCATTTCTACTCCTTACACGAGGCATCACAACAACGTTTCACGAGGCAACGTCGGTCAACTGCTGTTTGTGTATGAGAAATCGGTTGGAAACTTTCCTCATGTCAGCACTTTGTAGGTGCCACCACCGGCGCCAACCTTGTGTGAATGCTGTGAAAAGCTAACCATTTGCATATCACAACATGTTCTTCCTGTCGGTTAAGTTTCGCGTCTGTAGCACATCATCTTCGTGGTGTAACAATTGTAATGGCCCGTAGTTTATAAATGCTATAAATAACTTTTGCCTTTCTTGAACTTATCTTCTAAGAATCTAATGTAGGCCCATCAGTGAGTATTACCTTGAGTATTTTTGCATTTCTCGAGCACCCAATCTGATTATCCTCAAAGAATATAGCGAATAAAGCGTCTAAAATACATATTTCTTGAAGTTATGATGTATTAATGACTTTACAGTTAACTAGACGGTAATACGATGGTGAGTCAAATGAAAACCTTAATAATTTTTAAAAAATATTATTTATTGTGTAGAAGTGGTACAAACGTAATCTCCCCCACGCTCAATGCAAGTCCTCCAGCGCTTACAAAGTGCATAAATAGCTTTAGAAAAAAATTCTTTTGGTAGCCCGCGCAACCACTCATGCACCACGTGGCGTACCTCTTCATCAGAACGGAACTTCTATCCTTCCATTGCGTCTTTGAGTGGTCTAAACACATGGAAATCACTTGGGGCAAGGTCTGGTGAGTATGGTGGATGAGGAAGACGCTCAAAATGCAGGTCGTCCCCAGTAACGATTCTTGAAAGGAAGGCATCACCTTCTCGTTCAAAGCGCCGAAGTAGTTTTTCACAAGCATCAACACGTCGTTCTCTCATTTCAGAAGTCAGCTGCCGTGGCACCCGTCTTGCAGACACTTTGCGAAACTGGAGCATATCATGCACAATATGGTGCATGATGACAACTAATCTGTAAACATGCTGCACTATCATCCAGTGTCACTCGGCGGTTTTCCTTCGCTATGGTTTCAACTGGTGCAATGTTCTGTGGAGTCACAACTCGTTGTGTCTGATCTGGACAAGGAACATCTTCCACTGAAGTCACACCATATGCCGGCCGGGGTGGCCGAACGGTTCTAGGCGCTACAGTCTGGAACCGCGCGACCGCTACGGTCGCAGGTTCGAATCCTGCCTCGGGCAGGGATGTGTGTGATGTCCTTAGGTTAGTTGGGTTTACGTAGTTCTAAGTTCTAGAGGTGATGACCTGAGAAGTTAAGTCCCATAGTGTTCAGAGCCATTTGAACCATTTTTTTTCACAGCATTTGCGAACTTCCTACTTCGTTCATAGACTTGCTGCTGTGACAAACATGCATCACCGTACTGAACCTTCATTCGTCAATGAATTTCAATAGGTTTCACACCTTCACTACGCAAAAACCGAATAACAGAATGCTGTTCTTCCCTGGTGCAAGTCGCAAGTGGGGCGGCCATCGTTATACTGATACTGCGACGGTATGTGTGCATCTGCACTATGCTGCCACCTACAGGCCATTCTGCACACTGTTTGTAGCACGCTTACCAACTTACAGGATAGCGGCGAGAAGTTTCGATTTGTTATTACAAATTTAAGCTTTTCATTTGACTCACCCTTGTGTAAATTTCTTGGTATATCATCCATAAGATCGGGAACTAATTTTACACACCTGAATTGTGTTGCGATCGATGTAAACTATGTAAGCGCAGTTTACTGTTCTGTCGGATGAATCCAGTGGGTTGGGTTGTTTGGGGGAGGAGACCAGACAGCGATGTCAACGGTCTTATCGGGTTAGGTCCGTAGCTCGTGGTCTCGCGGTCGCGTTCTCGCTTCCCGAGCGTGGGGTCCCGGCTTCTATTTCCGGACGTGTCACGGATTTTCACCTTCCTCGTGATGACTGGGTGCTTGTGTTGTCCTCATCATTTCATAATCATTCATAAAAGTGGCGAGACTGGACTGAGCGAGGGTTGGGAATTTGTACGTGCGCTGATAACTGCGCAGTTGAGCGTCCCCACAAACCAAACATCATCATTATCATCGGATTAGCGAAGAACGGGAAAGGAACTCGGCTGTGCCATATCAAAGGAACCATCTCGGTATTTGCCTGGAGCGATTTAGGGAAATGACGGAAAACCTAAGTCAGGATGACCGAACGCGGGATTGAACCGTCGTCCTCCCGAATGCGAGTCCTGTGTGCTAGCCACTGCGCCACCACGCTCGGTATGAATCCTGTGCGCTCTCGTGAATGGAACATATCTTTTCACAAATTATCGTTTAGCAGATTGATGAGTTTTCCCTAAACTGAATAGAACTGTCTTTGCTGGAAGGGCTTAGCAATTGCAGAGTACTGAGACGAGGTTACCGTTGAAGTTTGCAGAATTATTTAAAAATTCTCTGTCTGTTTTTTAGAAATCGAAATTTATGGTACTTTCCGGCGGACACTAGGAGTATGAGGTGTCTTGTGGGTTGAAGAACGAAGGTTATCATTTGAGGCAATTCTGAATATCGAATACAAGTCTGTCTGGTGACTTAGCCTAGATATGTGCTTTATCTCATTAGAGTTCTGTAGTAGTTTAGGGGTAATAGGACACCAGAGCAGGTTTTGGACGAAAGAAGAGTCTTGTACAGGTTTGTTAAAAACGCTAATGAACCTTTTTGTTTCCCTGTAAACGAAAGTGCAATTCTGCACCCGGAATTTCAAGAAACCAGTTGGATTGTTAAATGAATAATGCCAGCTGGCTATCATTCTAAATTCTGTGATCGAATCTAAAAGGCTTCTGTGTGCAGTCGGACAACAGTATAAGTAGTGTAGAAACTTTGGTAGATTAACAATGACATTTAAGTCACAGAGAAGTGGGTGCACCAATAAAACGCTGTCTTTACCGACTATACTGTAGACTGCTACGGTCGCAGGTTCGAATCCTGCCTCGGGCATGGATGTGTGTGATGTCCTTAGATTGGTTATGTTTAAGTAGTTCTAAGTTCTAGGGGACTGATGACCACAGATGTTAAGTCCCATAGTGCTCAGAGCAATTTCAACCATTTGACTATACTGTAAAGCATCGACTTTCTATTTCTACAGCAGCTGTGGCAGCTACGCACGATACCTGGATCTACAGAGCAGTCGATGATATTCTAAGCAGAAACAATAATTTTATATAACGACGGGAACTCAGCAAGACTTTCCTCTTGCATGATATTGTATTTAATGTTTCGCAGGTCAATTAATATTTTACTTATATCATGTAATAATGGGTTTGAGTGTGCGGAAGTGTTATATTGTACAAATCTAATTCCTGTAATGAGTGTAGTCACTCATTTGTAACGAAAAATTTATTTATTATGTTGATTTTTTTTTTTGCTAAGACAGCTATGATATAAATTTCGAATTGAAACATTGCCTGACGATATATTCAAATTCTACAAAAAATTGATAAAACTACACTTAAAAATATAACCATCCACGTTTTCCAGGCCACTTCTTGACATAGTCTCTGGAGGCGTCTGTTTCGGGTTCTTCAGACAGCTGTTTACTGTTTATCTGAAGTTTCGCCAGCCACTAGTGTTGGCGAAACGGCAGATTATCACTCAAACATCAGCAATTGTTCGAGAAACACGATACATACTCTCCAAAGATAAATGTTAAGAAGCTATGTCTCGCAGTGAAATAACGGACTTGGTAGAAGTCATTGACTTTTCTTTTAGTGTCACGTAAAGAGAAGAACAAAGATGTAGAAGAAAAATGACAGCTACAGAACTTAGTGCTCGAAAGTTTCTTGGGGAATGGCGGCCCATTTTTCAAGGAGTGCTGCACTGAGGAGAGGTATCGATGTCGGTCGGTGAGGTCTGGCATGATGTCGGCGTTCCTAAACATCCCAAAGGTGTTCTATAGGATTCAGGTCAGGACCCTGTGTAGCCCAGTCTATTACAGGGATGTTACTGCCGTGTAACCACTCCGCCACAGGCCGTGCATTATGAACAGGTGCTCGATCGTGTTGAAAGATGCAGTCACCATCCCCGAATGGCTCTTCAACAGGGGGAGCAAGAAAGTGCTTATGATACCGATGTAGGCCTGTGTCGTAATAGTGCCACGCGGAACAACAAGGGAAGTAAGCCTGCTCGATGAAAAATACGACCACACCATAACACCAACGACGCCGAATTTAACTGTTGGCACTACACACGCTGGCAGATGACGTTCACCGGGCATTCACCATACCCACACCCTGACATCGGGTCGTCACATTGTGCACCGTGATTTTTCACTCCACGAAAGGTTTTTCCACTGTTCAATCTTCCAATGTTTACGCTTCTTACACCAAGCGAGGCGTCGTTTGGCATTTACTGGCGTGATGTGCGGCTTACGAATTGCCGCTCGACCATGAAATCCAAGTTTTCTCACCTCCCGCCTAACTGTCATAGTACTTGCAGTGGATGCTGACGCAGTTTGGAAATCCTGTATGATGGTCTGGATAGATGTCTGCTTATTACAGACCCTCTTCAACTGGGGGCGGTCTCTGTCAGTCAACAGACGAGGTCGGCCTGTACACTTTTGTGTTGTACGTGTCCCTTCACGTTTCCACTTCACTGTCACATCGGAAACAAAATGGTCCAAATGGCTCTGAGCACTATGGGACTCAACTGCTGAGGTCATTAGTCCCCTAGAACTTAGAACTAGTTAAACCTATTATCCTAAGGACATCACAAACATCCATGCCCGAGGCAGGATTCGAACCTGCGACCGTAGCGGTCTTGCGGTTCCAGACTGCAGCGCCTTTAACCGCACGGCCACTTCGGCCGGCTACATCTGAAACAGTGGACCTAGGGATGTTGAGAAGTGTGGAAATCTCGCGTACAGACGTATGTCACAAGTGACACCCAATCACCTGACCTCGTTCGGAGTCCGTGAGTTCCGCTGAGCACCCCATTCTGTTCTCTCATGATGTCTAATGACTACTGAGGTCGCTGATATAGACTATCTAGCAGTACGTTGCAGCACAATGCGCCTAATGTGAGAAACGTATGTTTTGGGGGTGTCCGGATACTTTTGATCACATAGTGTAGTTTTTCACATTTGTGTGGTAAATGACGTTAAGAATAACTGACGCAAAACAAGTTTCTTCTTAGAACGATGTGATTGACTGGTATTTATAAAAATACATGCTAAAGCTAAATATCTCCTGAGAAAGTAGTCAACATTGCATAACAGAAGCTGTATTTATTGGATGTGGCAAATTAAACTGTGTTCCTTCCTTTCGTTGACCTGGTGCTACCAACTCCCAGAAATGCAGGGATCCGGCATCGAGTCCCGGTCCAACACCCAGATTTAACTTGCAACATGTTATCTGAAGCTTTGTCATCAGCAAATTAGGCAAACACAGGCCTCATACGAACATTAAAATTTACATACATTTTGTCTAATCGTCAATTAAAAACGGAGGACTGTTACCACGTCTCGTGAAAATACTCTACTCAGGGACAGCTTAGAATACTTTCATCTTGTTCTTCTTTTACCTGGAGCTTATACCGTTTAGCCAGTGCCTTATGATATAAGTGATAGAACAGTTAATTTAAAAAAATGTGTATAAGGACATCATAATACAACATGGTAACCGAAAAAATGCCATACCCACAGCTAATTGAGGGAATAAAGGACAAAGATTTATATAAATTTTTATTAATATAACGGGGCTTCAGGAACACTTTCCCTGCTTCTAGCACCCAAGAAGGTTCTTGCCGGCTGTCTACATGCAGGAGCAATGCTGTGACGAGTAAGGTAGCAATCAGTGGTGGAATGAGTGGTGGTATAGTGGTCACAAAATGCCATGGCCACTACACGCGCAGTCGGCTGGGGAAGCGTGGGGAAGGCGGCAGTGGTGGTGGGTCGTTCAGAGCGCTGTAGGGGAAATGCGAAGGGGTGGTGGGGAAGTGTCGTTCTAAAATGATAAATATTACGCGGGACACCTCCATGCCCACACTTGCATGGTGATCATTCAAAATGATCTGTCATTTCTTCTTTGTTTCGTATTTAAAAAGGGTTCCACTGAAAATGCAGCGATTTATTTTCGCCTGGTTTTCTAACCATTTGTAACTTTAAGGGGAAGAGTGACGAGAAGGGAACTTTGAGTAAAACCTACACAGTTCTCTTGTTGCCACGTTAAAAATTTGCTTTTTTTGCTAAAACTCAGTGGAGATTAGACAGTGTCACCTCACTAACTTTTCCTGCAGGCGCAATTGCGAAAGAATTCTGAAACAGTGGTTTATTAAGTTTATTAAGTGAGGAACTGATGAAAAGTAAGGTAAGCATCTTATGAAAAGCACGTCCTCAGTATAAAATAAACGTGTAATAATTTCACTTGTGTTCCTCCGAAACCCGTAGCATTTCTCGTTTCGCCAGTTGTCGATGGCGCTTAAAGATTACACTCTTTCATCGGAAAAGACTGTAGTTAGTGTAATAATACGGTAGATAATGAAATTATGCATTATAACGATACCGAAAAATACTCTCCTCTTCGTGTGCTATCATTTACCAAAAATCTCATTTCGATATCTCAAACCGTTTGTGAAATATGAGGAATTTTGTGGATATTTCACTCTGGCTTTATCGATGGTGCGGTCCGATCGCAAATGAGTGTACCACGTCACATCATTTTCTCGAGATTGGTGACAGTTAGAGACTTCTAACCAGTTCTAAAGAAAAATTCAATGTGTTAACTAAATTTCATACGCAGTAACATATTATGTAATATCCACCGGACGCAAAATCTTAGCGACCCTTATTTTTCGTTGCAAACTTTTTCGAATTTCGCGCAGTGTCTTACTCCTACGTAAATATCACGGTAACTATGACCATTAACGAAATGATATTCATATCATAATGAACCTGAAATATAAAGCTACAAGTGAAGCATAAATGTTTTTTTTATTTTTTTTTTTTTTTTTTTACCGTTCACTTTCTGTAAAATCGTCTGAGAGAGACTTAAGGGCACGTGCGTCGACTCCTGTCATCATCGACCGGCCGAAAGTTGGCAAACGCTTGTCGGCCTCCCCCTCCCCTTCTGAAGAAAGGAATGAACTCGCCCAGCTCTTTGGACGAAAACTCGTCTCTGCACATCGGTCACCGTATTCTGCGAAACCTATAGTGATGGGTCCTCCCAGTGGATACAGTGTTGACTGTAAGAAATTCTTTATTCAACTTTAACACATTTTGTGCTGTGGCTCGGTGAGACAAACACACTTCACACCGTTGATTCTAGATGGCGCTGGTGTACGGGTAGCGGGTTCCAGCCGGGTCAGAAGATGCTGCATAGGTGCCCTGTGATGCTGACTAGTAGGCTAGCGGTAGGCTAGTGGTCGACTGACAGCCCCAACAGTGGCCGTGACGTCAGTGGCGCGGCAGTCGCGTACGATAGGCTGAGGCAAAAAGTACTACAAAGAACTCAGTGCTGGCGGCAGCAGGCCCAACCCAATCTCGAACCCATGTCTGCTGCTGGCATTTACCAGACTCTGCTGCTGACAATGCCCAGACATTTCGCTGTCTGGCGTGGCCCCGGCGTAGTGGTGCTGCTTCTGGTCCATGACGAATGGCCCCCTCTGCCTCAAAATTCGGGCCTGTTTACACAGATCTGAGGTGCTTTTGTTTCACTAAAATTCGCCTCCTAGTCACGTTGCCAATGAAAAGAGACTGGCCCAGATGTGGTGACACTGACTCGATTTCTACTTCTACTGCACGTTGCAGTTTTCTGCTGTTAGTCCTTCTCGATATCCTCTTGGTGCATATTATTCTGACCCACATGTCGCCAAGGTCCCACTCCCAGCAAGTGGTGGTACTGACGTGCATATAATATGTCTCTCAGATGTCGCGTTCTGTACCTCTAAAACAGAATTTTCGGGAAGTGTTAATCATTTGCTTTCATTTCAAGATGTCTGCTGCAGTGTCCTCGTTTTCTAGTGGAACCGTATGAAGAACAAACTCTGTCGGAAACAATGTTCAATGATTGGTTTCGACGAATAAAAGACAACAGGTTTGAGCTGAGTGACAAAATGCGTCCTGGTTGGTGTGGTGGGCCGTCAGCTGCTGCAACCGGGCCAGAAGGTGAGCAATGAACGCTAACAAGTACAATTACTCAGTTCGAATCTGCCTAACCACATGTTGGAAGCCGAGTGAAAGAAACCTTGTAATGACTTCGAGATAATACCTTACCAAACCCGGAACATTCATCTACATCTACATTTATACTCCGAAAGCCACCCAACGGTGTGTGGCGGAGGGCACTTTACGTGCCACTGTCATTACTTCCCTTTTCTGTTCCAGTCGCGTATGGTTCGCGGGAAGAACGATTGTCTGAAAGCCTCCGTGCGCGCTCAAATCTCTCTAATTTTACAATCGTGATCTCCTCGGGAGGTATAAGTAGGGGGAAGCAATGTATTCGGTACCTCATCCAGAAACGTACCCTCTCGAAACCTGGCGAGCAAGCTACACCGCGATGCAGAGCGCCTCTCTTGCAGAGTCTGCCACTTGAGTTTGCTAAACATCTCCGTAACGCTATCAGGGTTACCAAATAACCCTGTGACGAAACGCGCCGCTCTTCTTTGGATCTTCTCTATCTCTTCCGTCAACCCGATCTGGTACGGATCCCACACTGATAAGCAATACTCAAGTATAGGTCGAACGAGTGTTTTGTAAGCCACCTCCTTTGTTGAAGGACTACATTTTCTAAGACTCTCCCAATGAATCTCAACCTGGTACCCGCCTTACCAACAATTAATTTTATATGATCATTCCACTTCAAATCGTTCCGCACGCATACTCCCAGATATTTTACAGAAGTGACTGCTACCAGTGTTTCTTCCGCTATCATATAATCATACAATAAACGATCCTTCTTTCTATGTATTCGCAATACATTACATTTGTCTATGTTAAGGGTCAGTTGCCACTCCCTGCACCAAGTGCCTATCCGCTGCAGATCTTCCTGCATTTCGCTACAATTTTCTAATGCTGCAACTTCTCTGTATACTACAGCGTCATCCGCGAAAAGCCGCATGGAACTTCCGACACTATCTAGTAGGTCATTCACGGGACATCGTCCCTTCTGACTACGATTTATACCGGTCCTTGCTGCATGGCCTTTCTGAAAAACACATCTTTTAACGATTTCCAAAACTGGTGCTATGAGCGAATCACCTCCAAAGAACATGAACTTTTTGTCACGAAATCCATTTGTTACCTGGAAAGTTGGAAAAGTTTGTAGCTGGCGAAGGACACTACTTTCAGTATATTACGACTCAGGTATGCAGAAAATTAATTCCTCAGAATTATTTGTATTGTATTGTATTGTATGTTAACCGGGGACATAGAAACGACGGAGAAGCTCCGTCCCCGCCGCAGCCGCAGTGGTCCACAACCCCACGACGACTACTGCAGTCCACTTCACCCCTCCGCCGCCCCACAACACCGAACCCGGGTTTATTGTGCGGTTCGGCCCCCGGTGGATCCCCCAGGGAACGTCTCACACCAGACGAGTGTAACCCCTATGTTTGCGTGGTGGGGTAATGGTGGTGTACGCGTACGTGGAGAACTTGTTTGCTCAGCAATCGCCGACATAGTGTAACTGAGGCGGAATAAGGGGAACCGGCCGGCATTCGCCGAGGCAGATGGAAAACCGCCTAAAAACCATCCACAAACTGGCCGGTTCACCGGACCTCGACACAAATCCGCCGGGAGGATTCGTGCCTGGGCTAGGCGCTTCTTCCCGCCTGGAAAGAATTATTTTATTCTGTTCCCAATATCGGATGAATTTTTAAATGTCATGCACATTATTCGGTCGACTTTCTCGCATCGCTGGCCAAAGTTGCAAACCTTGGCGCTAGAGGACTCCGCATTGTAGTGTGTAATGTGGCGGTGTGTAACGTAAGTCTGTCGATGTATGAGAGACTTTTAAAAAACTATGAGCACGAAATCGAGGAGTTCGTCCACATATGAAGCACCGTGTCCTTCAGCATGACAATGGTTCAAATGGCTCTGAGCACTACAGCACTTAACATCTGAGGTCATCAGTCCCCTAAAACTTAGAACTACTTAAACCTAACTAACCTAAGGACATCACACACATCCATGCCCGAGGCAGGATTCGAACCTGCGACCGTAGTGGTCTCGCGGTTCCGGACTGAAGCGCCTAGAACCGCTTGGCCACCGCGGCCGGCAGCATGACAATGCCAGACTATGGACATGGGCACTGTATCATCTACAACAGTCCGACGCCTTGTATTCACTATCATCAATCATCCTTCTAAGATGAAGGTTTCTCGGGTGTCCAGCCGGGTGGTAGCATTGATATTTCGCGACATTTCGGGAAGTGTCATACTACTCATCTTCTGGCGAAGTGTCGAGATTCGCGGAGAGCGGGCTATTTATATGCGCGGTCACCCCCCCCCCCCCCCTCCACTAGACCTCGGGTGGCTGCGGTGGACCAGCGGCGTGCGCGCGGTGGTGGGGATTCCGGTCGCCCCCGGCGGCCGCGTTCGGTTCTCGGTGTAAGCATTCTGTCTGCGTCCGCGGTGGAAGACGTTGACGGGTGCGCTCGCGACGGATTGCTGCTATCGCAGGGTTCCATGCTGCGCTGAGTTGGTATCCCTCATTTCTGTTGACCAGATTTTCGTGAATCCTTATTTCTATGGATTCTTTCATAACGCTTTCCCAGAAGCCAGATGCTCGGCACAGTACCTTCGAAAATGCGAAGTTTTTACCGTTGTTGAATCTATGAACAGCATTTGCACGTTTGTCATGGATATGTTGTTAATGCTTCATTTTTGTTGAGCAGACGTGTTTTGTATGAAGCGAATCACTGAGGAAAATAAATTATAAGTGGCGGTTCATTCAGTGTGCTAGGTAGAAAGAAAGCGTCCCGTTAATTAACAGTTGCAATTCAGTAGCAGTTCAGCTCCATAAATAAGTGGTCAGCGTGAATAAGATTTTCACTTTGCAGCGGAGGGTTCTCTTATATGAAACTTCCTGGCAGATTAAAACTGCGTGCGAGACCGAGACTCAAACTCGGGACCTTTGCATTTCGCGGGCAAGTGCTCTACCGACTGAGCTACCCAAGCACGACTCACGACCCATCCTCACTTGCCCCCGATGGCAAAGGTCCCGAGTCAGAGTCTCGGTCTGGTACACAGTTTTAACCTTCCAAGAAGTTTCAAGTGGTCAGCGTGTCTGTTAAGTGGACGACACAGTTCCGATTCCTGGTATTGCCAGGAATGTTTCTTTGGTGGGAGGGCTGGTACGGGGAGCACTCAGCCTCGTGATGTTAGTTGAGGTAGCTGCTCTGATATCTGAGGAGCTGTCAACGGCAGGGAGAGCGGTGTGTTGATCCTATGTCCTTCCATACCGCATTCGAATGTCTCCATTGGTCGAGGACGATACGTAAGTGCCCATCAGGGAAAGTATACGAAGCTGTTTGTTATTCAGCTGCGTGGTTTTCGTTTTACTAGAGAAACCGTAACTGGTCCGAAGACGATTCTCCCAGGAAGGTAATTTCTGGACAAATGTTGACTCCAGAGTTCAGCTAACAGCAAGAAAAATTTGTCCGCCACGAAGCTGTCCGCAATATGGAAGGGCATCTCCACTGTTTTGAAGAGTAGATCGTTGGTCGTTGTTGAAGGCACGGTTCCAACGCAGATTTTAACGAAGTTGTACTGTATTTTGTGTGATTTTGTTAGTGCTAACTTGACGCCACCGCCACAAGGGATCACACTATAATGTAATTGAGGTAGCTCCAGCGATCGATAGAGGGGGAGCATTGTGGCGGGATGCGCACCCCATAACGAGAACGCCAATGCTCTGACAACGTTCACCACTTAGCGTAACCTCGGAAAGAGGAAGCAAGATGCTGCCACACCACATAAACTGTCAGAAGTGAATCGTAGATTAGTCCCAGCTATCGTGATATGGAAGTTGAGGATTTATGAAGTATCACTATTTGTAAGGACACATACTACAGTCCGGCTCTTGATTTTTCGCAAGATTAGCTTAGACGTCTCACTTCAGTTGACTCCTATTTCGATTTATACATGAGTGGTGTATCTATATCTGCTTAACTATCGAGGTAACGAGTGAGGAAAACTCGACACAATGTCACATTATGGCCACTAAAAGCCTTCGTAATAGCCATACCTTCAAATCCATTTCTCTGATTTTTCACTTACCTTGGCACCACAGTCGTATTTTTTCTATGAAGTGATATTAATAGAACTTTGACGGTAGTAGAACTGGGACGAAACAATGAAGCACTGTCTTTTGCTCGCCTTTCCTACAACATTACCTATGTGATCGTTCCAATTTCATTTTTCGTAATTGTATATTCCTAAGTTCCTCACTTAATTCTGGTTCTGCAAATTTTGCAAGCAAGATGTTTCTCGATAGTTGATGTCTGTCTTCAAGCATCTGCCAGTTCAGTTTCTTGAGCAATGCTGCTCTTCTTTCTATAAGTTCAGTATCTCCAGTTATTTCTATTTGGTACGTGTCCTACGTACTTGAGCATTATTTTAGAACAGTAGTACGAGTATCTTGAATGGACTCCGCCTTCCTGCTAAAATCTGATACAATGAAAGTGACGTTTATTTCCAATCCATCTCAAGCGAGAGGAACATTTGATACCGAGTGTTTGGTCGAAGTAACCAGGGACGACAGACGCACTTCATTCCAAAGGCATCTGATGAATTTCACGTCGAGAATGTAATCAGACGCATTCGCCCATCCATAAACTTTCAGTCGTCGAGTTTCATCGCACACTAGAGGGTGCCCCAATAGCTGATTATGCGAAGAATATGTCGTGATGTCCGCCGTAATTCTGAGCGTGCAACGCCATTACATCTCGAAAAACTTCATTTGCTTTTCGTAGGACAGTGTTCTGCGGCCTTAAAAATTCAACACAGTGTTTTGCGTTGCTCGCACTTCTTCTGGCGCTGACTTAATTTATATTATATATGACGCATCACGCCTGAAGGATCGTTCTGTTCACACACCTATGATACGCCAGCGGTTTTTAAGTGTATACGGAGGTATTAGTTTTGAAGCTCTTGATTATAGAAACGCACTTAAATCAGCTGATGACACACAAATCAGTTATTAAATATTAACCAGTCAACTTAAAATTTTTAAGCAGTTGAGTTGGTAAAATGCCTTTAATGTACAAAAAAAATGTCGCTCAGTCGTACATTCAGGAAAAATTTGTGTGCTATGAACTGCATCAGTCACACGAATGTTATTTGAAATGGCATTCTACGGTACTTTAAAAGCAAGAACAGCGTTCCTTTTACAAATTTTGTAACGAAATATCACGTCCACGTTGTTGTTTTCATGTATACGTAGAGCGGTAATGATAGCTTAATTATGCTGTAAACTTGTTCTCTGGGTGAAAATAGTGAAGAAGTCATTATTTTCCGGCGAAAATTGTTCAAATGGCTCTGAGCACTATGGGACTCAACTGCTGAGGTCATTAGTCCTCTAGACCTTCGAACTAGTTAAACCTAAGTAACCTAAGGACATCACAAACATCCATGCCCCAGGCAGGATTCGAACCTGCGACCGTAGCGGTCTTGCGGTTCCAGACTGCAGCGCCTTTCACCGCACGGCCACTTCGGCCGGCGCGAAAATTGTCATCTCAGTAAACTGTGGTGTATATATGCAAGTTCAAACACAGCCTGTTCGCAGGGTATGGAGGACAGAGACACTCCTCGGTGATGAATGTACATGAAAAACTTACTTTTTCTTCACTCAGTATTTTTCGCGAAGTGGATTTTAAATGCGAGCATTAATTACTGCATCGTACGCTGCTCAGAGAGAGAAAGAGAGAGAGAGAGAGAGATAGAGAGAGAGAGAGAGAGAGAAGGAAAGAGAGAGCGACTAGGGGTGGGGAGGTATAACGAGAAGAGTGCTAATGCAGAGACTGACGAAGTGTGTGCGTGGAGGAGCGCAGTTAATCTCAGCTGAATTGCCACTTCATTATGGCCAGCTCACCGTTTACGGAAAAACTTGGCTGTCTGCAGACGGTCACCTGGCACACGCCCAGATGAAAGCAGGGCCGCGCAGTCATTTAACGTGCGAGTTTTCATCGCGCCACGTGTGCGCGTTACAGACGCGTCGTTCCAAGACGTCTTTGGAACCCACAGCACCTTTGGAAACGAACAGTACGACATCCTGACCTTCATCCTCGTGTTTTTGCGGCGTGTGAATAAAGATTCCAACGTAAAATGCACATCACCGAACGAGTTTCTCTGCGAATAGAAACGAGATTGCTACACAGATAAAAAGCCTTTAAACACTGCCTAGAACGGGGAGACGCAATAGTGAAGACTCTTTAATCGTGTTGCATGTATTCAAAGATTTTCCCACGCGTTCAGATAGTTTTCTGATCGTGCTATTAAAAAATGGCTCTGAGCACTATGGGACTTAACTTCTATGGTCATCAGTCCCCTAGGACTTAGAACTACTTAAACCTAACTAACCTAAGGACATCACACAACACCCATAATCGTGCTATTATAATTAGGTATTATTTCATAAACGAAAAAACTTCGCACTCTCTCTAGCGATCTAGAACGTTATCATCTCAACGCCGAACGGTATTCAACTGAGATGGGTAACCTCACGCACGGTGTTGGCCGGTTAGACGTCAGCACTTCGGCCTAAAAAAATGCGTCCGCTGCGACTCCCTTCACATCGTGCTGTACGTCTAACAACTACGTGACAGATACCCTGCTTTGACTGAAGTTGTTGTTGTTGTGGTCTTCAGTCCTGAGACTGGTTTGATGCAGCTCTCCATGCTACTCTATCCTGTGCAAGCTTCTTCATCTCCCAATACCTACTGCAACCTACATCCTCCTGAATCTGCCTTTTGTATTCATCTCTTGGCCTCCCTCTACGATTTTTACCCTCCACGCTGCTCTCCAATACTAAATTGGTGATCCGTTGATGCCTCAGAATATGCCCTATCAACCGGTCCATTCTTCTTGTCAAGTTGTGCCACAAACTCCTCTTCTCCCCAATTCTATTCAATACCTCCTCATAAGTTATGTGATCTACCCATCTAATCTTCAGCATTCTTCTGTAACACCACAATTCGAAAGCTTCTATTCTCTTCTTGTCCAAACTATTTATCGTCCATGTTTCACTTCCATACATGGCTACACTCCATACAAATACTTTCAGAAACGACTTCCTGACACTTAATCTATACTCGATGTTAACAAATTTCTCTTCTTCAGAAACGCTTTCCTTGCCATTGCCTGTCTACATTTTATATCCTCTCTACTTCGACCATCATCAGTTATTTTTCTCCTCAAATATCAAAACTCCTTTACTACTTTAAGTGTATCATTTCCTAACCTAATTCCCTCAGCATCACCTGACTGTAATAAAAAGTCTAAAATAAATAAGTCACATGACTCTGAAACGTCGCAAAGTACAGCAGAACCATACATTCGATTTCCCAATGCTATATATTCAACAAGTATGAAGGTAGGAACTGGAAGTAAATTTTAACTTTTGTTTCTATCCCTTCGAAAATCGAAACTTTTGGCTCATTTTTGTAGTTGTGTAAAAAGATAGATCTTCAACATATCCAGGAACGCGAGTGCAGTAATTTATTGCTGCGCAAGAACAGGCAGTAAGCCTTTTCTCGGGAAAAGGTGCAAAACACATGAAGCTTTGGAGAGTCTCTCTGCACGTCGAAAATGGTGCGTGCCTGGTGTGTATCCCATATTGTACGTTGTTACTGTTCACTCTTCCATATAAATGGAATGTAGCCTCATTGTTGAACACGATATGTGAATGGAAGTTGTTATCTTCATATTTACGTCCACAATCAATTCATTAAGCGCAACATACCTTTACCATCACCAATATAAAAAGCTTGTAGCAATCGAATCCTGCATGGTTTGGAACACAAACATCGCAGCTAAACACGCCAGACACACGAGGAATGATTATAGTCCGATTTAAATTACTGGGTAGTAAACACTTCACTGGCTAGCGCTAGTTTCGTCCAGTCAGAGCGCTGAACATGACGCCTGAACCGTTCGCTGTTGCCAGGCTCCCACAAAAGGTGGTCAGTTCACTTTGTACGGCTTTCTTCCTACTTGTATTTGGATCCGGAATCCTTTATCTGGCCCTTTAATTTCGTATTTCATCACACACAACAGCCACGTACACACACACACACACACACACACACACGCACACACACACACACAAACGCACAACGATGCTAACTATATACAAGCGTTCCATACGCAGCACTGACTAAACACTGCTGGATGCTTCCGCACTAGACGCGATTCAGGGTCACATATACAGTTTTTATAATCACAGTGCTCTGCTTACGTCAGAAACTTTACGCAACGATATTATGTGAAACCAAAGTTTTGAAGACTGTAAGTCATCGTTGCTATTTGGGTATCAGCTATAAATATTACACCGTTATCCACCGTGTCGTAGTGCAGTGGTTAGCGCATTACCTCTCGTGTAGAAGGTCATGTGTTTGAAACTCGTGAAACACCGCGGGGTTTTATTTTCTATTTTTACATCTAATCAAAAGACTTTCATTATTATTTTTATTCGGTTAATTGAGTACAATTTTTTTAAATCTTAATACTTTGTCGCAGCATTTTCATTATCGTATAGAATTATTGATTTGCTCTTATTTTTCTTCCTATCATTCCTTTTTCATTTGGAATCTGCCGATATCTCCTATAATCTACAACGATGTGCCAACCAGCATTACTGGTCGGTTGGTAAGATTGCAGGCAACCAATGAATGATAGCAAGAGATTACAATTTGATTTTCAGCACTGAAACTGAAATTTTTCCGTCTTGAGTCTGCTCATAAAGGTTAGCTTTAATCTGCTTGAACAAAGCGAGCGGTATTTTAGTTCTGCCGCTGATTTCTAACCGCCGTTTTCTCGGATACATTCCGCATCACGACGTTGTAGTTAGGTTTGAATATGAGTTTAAATTAAGGGCTACAACACGCGTCGTCTGCCGAAGTTCAGTCATTGGGCGCTTAAAATCAGCTGTCGACAGAGTGCCCGCATCTCGTGGTCGTGCGGTAGCGTTTTCGCTTCCCACGCCCGGGTTCCCGGGTTCGATTCCCGGCGGGGTCAGGGATTTTCTATGCCTTGTGATGGCTGGGTGTTGTGTGCTGTCCTTAGGTTAGTTGGGTTTAAGTAGTTCTAAGTTCTAGGGGACTGATGACCATAGATGTTAAGTCCCATAGTGCTCAGAGCCATTTGAACCATTTGTCGACAGAGTATCTCGCATTTCTACTTCTTCATCTACATGTAGATGTAGATTTCCTCCGTACCTTGCGGCGACTGCTTCCAACACTGCTCCACGTCATACATTAACAGCATTTGTGAAGTGACACGTCGTGTTTGTGTGTGGCGTATAACCGTGTGGTAGCCGGCAGCCGTTGCAGTACCACTGTAGCGGCCACTAACAGGCGTCAACTGTCAATTAACTTTAATCAAACTATAATTTTCGGCTGCCATGACTGAAAGGCTTCTGTAGAGTATGTGAAAAAATCTGTTAAATGTGCTCTACGTCCTGAAAGAGCTAAGACGTCGACCTACGGATTTTCCTGTACATAAGTAACTAATGCCTTGAAACCACAAATGCATCTTTGAATTCTTTGAGCTGTAAGAGGTCCAGTGCTGTTCTACCGACTAAAATTACACCACACAGTTGTAACTGAATTCTGCTTGTTGAAATGGTGATTGCTTAACTTCTTTTGTTGTTGTGTTGTCGTGTTAATGACTAGACGTATTATGTCTAATGAATGAGCGAGCCAATGAGCTTGCCAGATGCACCACGGAGAGCTCTACCGGGAAACTCAGAAGAGACAACTGAAACCTGGCACGACGGTAAAGTCTTAGTTTCGATACTCAAGTCAAAATTCACCCCAAGTTTCTGTCTTCATTTATGTAGAAGGTATAGTTTCCTGACATCCTATTAATCTTCGCGAAAAACTCTGTATTAGAATCTAAGATTAATAAGTTTCCAGCTCATAAAGAAGTAATTTGGATAACAAGGTTCACAGACCAAGAAACAAAAGACGACGAAAACGTAAAGCAAACAAGAAATAGCGTTATGAACACGAGATTCCGTTTACATATTTGAGTACAAAACGAAAACACTGGAGGCAGTATCGAACTTCTCGTAAGCACTCTCTGTCTCCTGTGACAGCTGGCACAGCTCCCATGAAACGAAAACACCAATAACATTAGCAACACCACGCGTACGTCTAAAAACTTCATTCTATAGAACAGGAATCTGTGTATACTATCTTATCTGAAAAAAAAAAATACTTTCTTCAATGTACATACTTTTTATCGGATTAACGGGCTTTACAAAATTAACTTCGTTGCACGTTGAGTGAAAAATGGAATAAAAATACGGTTATTATATTCATTGAATTAGGTATTCTGCAACCCATTGCTGTAGTACAGTGGTATACCACAGGCCAGGCGAGAAGTTATATTCCACATGTAAGAGTACAAATAAAATTAGGGTTATTACGATATCTAGAATGAGATTTTCACTCTGCAGCGGAGTGTGCGCTGATATGAAACTTCCTGGCAGATTAAAACTGTGTGCCCGACCGAGACTCGAACTCGGGACCTTTGCCTTTCGCGGGCAAGTGCTCTACCATCTGAGCTACCGAAGCACGACTCACGCCCGGTACTCACAGCTTTACTTCTGCCAGTATCTCGTCTCCTACCTTCCAAACTTTACAGAAGCTCTTCTGCGAACCTTGCAGAACTAGCACTCCTGAAAGAAAGGATATAGCGGAGACATGGCTTAGCCACAGCCTGGGGGATGTTTCCAGAATGAGATTTTCACTCTGCAGCGGAGTGTGCGCTGATATGAAACTTCCTGGCAGATTAAAACTGTGTGCCCGACCGAGACTCGAACTCGGGACCTTTGCCTTTCGCGCGCAAGTGCTCTACCATCTGAGCTACCGAAGCACGACTCACGCCCGGTACTCACAGCTTTACTTCTGCCAGTATCTCATTCTGGAAAGATCCCCCAGGCTGTGGCTAAGCCATGTCTCCGCTATATCCTTTCTTTCAGGAGTGCTAGTTCTGCAAGGTTCGCAGAAGAGCTTCTGTAGAGTTTGGAAGGTAGGAGACGAGATACTGGCAGAAGTAAAGCTGTGAGTACCGGGCGTGAGTCGTGCTTCGGTAGCTCAGATGGTAGAGCACTTGCCCGCGAAAGGCAAAGGTCCCGAGTTCGAGTCTCGGTCGGGCACACAGTTTTAATCTGACAGGAAGTTTCATTACGATATCTGTTGATAACCTGCTCATGTAACACAACTCGTAGATTGGAATGTAGCAACCCCCATGGGTTATCTTGACCCACGTACCGACATCTGGATTTATGAGTGTTAGTCTGAGTCGTGGGTCAACCGGAATGTGTGATTCAGACCATTTCAGCTGTTTAGTCGAATGCAGGAGCAATTCGTAATATTTGCCTCAGAAACCCTAGTCTCAAATGTCAAAAAAACTAGGTACAACAAAGTTTACACGTTTTTCTCACAATTATCATACATAACGGTACTGCCGAAAAGGGAATTAAGTGAAAGAATCCTGTAACAGACAAACATTTAGTATCTGTAATGAGCACGCACGCATCTGGTGTACACTTAATGACGCATCATTTTGAAATACCAGTTCAGTTCCATAGTAAAATAAATGGTTCAAATGGCTCTGAGCACTATGGGAGTTAACTTCTGAGGTCATCAGTCCCCTAGAACTTAGAACTACTTAAACCTAACTAACCTAAGGGCATCACACACACCTTTGCTCGAGGCAGGATTCGAACCTGCGACCGCAGCGATCGCGCGGTTCCAGGTTGTAGCGCCTAGGACCGCTCGGCCACTCCGGCTGGCAGGTCCATAGTCAGAAATTGAGCTTTGGGGACGTTCCACTTTGCTGTCATTGGCTATATCCTAGAGGACAAGGTTTGCCATTGCTTTTTTCCAACCTTTTGTCAGGTGTCAAGCGTGCAGCTGTGTCGTGTGAATGACTGTGATTAGTGCTTCTGCAACGCCGTGTTGTGTTTGTGTTGATGAAGGAAAGGAAGATGGGGAACCCAGAGCTGGCACGTAGCATTAAGGACGCTGTTAAGTTTAATGAATCGTCCAATGGACAAATTACCACACACTGTCGCATGCCGTCCCTCCATGTGATCTACTTACAATTTAATAGAGGATACTGGCGCGAAGTCTAACGATCACGACTTGTTTGTCACTACCTGTCTTCTCGATGCCGCCAAAATACTGGCGGCGAAAATTTCTTCCGCCACCAGGAATCTGAACGCCTGCCTCAGAATCAAGTGTTACTACACAAGTGTGCGTTAGTGAACTCGGTTACGGAAGTGAATGATGTGAAATAATGTCTAGAAAATGAGTAAATGGTGGATATAGCAGAAGAGCTAGGGGAATCCTTGTAAACCAAGCAACATAAGTCTTCGTCCCATGTGTCGTGTCCTCTATATTCCGCAGGCCACTTCGCGCTGTGGCCGAGAGGTTCTAGGCGCTTAAGTCTGGAACCGCGCGACCTCTACGGTTGCAGGTTCGAATCCTGCCTCGGGCATGGATGTGTGTGATGTCCTTAGGTTAGTTAGGTTTAAGTAGTTCTAAGTTGTAGGGGACTGATGTCCTCAGACGTTAAGTCCCATAGTGCTCCGAGCCATTTGAGCCATTTGAACTTCGAGGTGGAGGGTACTACTGGTATCGCCACCATTTCCCCCTTTCTTGTTCAATGCATGGGAACGACGACTGTCGAAATACCTCCGAATAAGCTCTACTGCCTCTGATTCCCTTGTCGTGGTCATTTCGCAAGTCATATGTGCCAGGAAGTAATATTCTGCCTGACTCTTCTTCGAATGTATGCTTTCTCAGTTTCAACAATAAACGTCTTCCTGATACACACCGCCTGTCATGCAGCGTCGGTTACTGGGGTTTGTACAGTACTTCCGTGACATTCTCGAGCTGGCTAAACGAACCAGTGTTGAGTATGTACACCTACATTGAATCCTATCTCTTCTGTTAATGGTACGCGGTAAGGTTCGAAGAATGATGAGCAACACTCAAAAGTCGGTCTCAGAATGTTTTGTAAGCCATTTCCTTATCGAGTGAATTAATTTTTTCAATATTCTGAAAATGAATCTCAGACTGATATTCGACTGAAAGAAAATGCGGAAGCTCACTTACTAACAAACAAATAGAAAACCCGATATATAAGGTGTTGAAAAGAACTATTCCACGTCTTGAGATATCGTAGGATGGACGAAAGCAAGAGCAAAACGCCCGATTGGCTTATGTGCACGTTGTTGAATACCGTTAGATGATTCATGTTCACATAAACCAGAAAGATTGCCTTCACATGGTTGTATGTTATGTTATATACCTACGTACTCATACGCAGCTATAACAAAGATTAAACTGAGTGTGTTTCGAAAATGTGATGAAGATTACATAACTTTAAGGCGAGCCAATTTTATTCTCCATTGTGACACCGCCGTAACACACACGGAGAGCAGTGCGCGTTAGCGCGCTTCTTCCAGGATAGGGGACACGCCGGTTTTAAATGACCGCACGCAATATCCATTTTCCTCTGTGACAAATCAAGATTATTTAAATGTTTGATTAGAATAACAAATTTTGTTAAATGTAACGATTTCTACACAACAAAAGTTCTTGTAAAAAGAAATTATTAAAAGTTTTTGTGTAACACTTGGGAATGTTAAACTTTTCATCATTTTATATATCACCTGCATCTGTGTCAGTAATATCCGAACAAGTTGCGCGCCGTTTCATCTGTGGTCGCGACGTTTACTTTTCAAGTGACTGTAGTATGAGGAACTAAAAACAGGTTAGTGATAAAATAAATAACAGCAGAGCAATAATATGTGTCACGTTATTCCTAAAGGCGACAGTAACGGACTGTATGTTGTAGTAAGCCTTCGTTCATCCATCAGAAGAATGGGATAAATCTGTACTTATTCAATTCTTATTCGGCAACCGAGAAAAGATTTTTATGTTTCATCTCTCGAACGTGATGTGGAAGTGTAAGACAATTTCCAAATTTTTTGAAACGTAGCACCACATCTTCATCTTCAGCTCGGCCGTATTTTCCGTAAAGAGTGTCGGTGCTGATTTATGAAACTTTTGTTGACAGAGTAGTGTCAAATGGCTGCAAGCAATGTCTTTTACACAACGCTATTAACACTTCTTGTACGGAAATTCTTTCAATTTCAGTTTATCAAAAGGAAACAATTACACATGAAGGGAAGTTTGTTCTAGGACAATCATTTATCCTGTAATAGGTATTATGGTTCTCATAGAATTCAGAGATTACTGTAATTCGGCAAATGATTCTTCCTTAACAACATGATGCTGTTGAAGTGACAGTATTGTACTCTCTCAATAGAAAGAATCAGCATTCAGGTGTCGATCTGGTCGTACTTCTATGAAATATCTTTACCTTCGTATCGAGAAGGACTCAGATTTGGTCAGCAAACTCCAGTGGATGACGCTAAAAAAATGAACGCCAAAGTATCAAATTACTTTAAGGATTACTTATAAAATGTCGATAATATGCCTTTACAAAGAAATTGTAGAACTTATTAGCTTTCACTTTCATTCTGAGTAATGACTACGGCTGCAAATTTAGAGAAATTTATTTTCATAAATGGCGTGCAGACTTGGCTCTTCCCGTGGGTCATCTGCGATACGACGAATCTTTAAAATCCCATCAATCTTGGGAATGATGGGGAAGGAAATCAAACCGCTCATCCCCAGAAACAATCGATATATTCCGAAAATCCTAAGTCAGGATGTCTGGATGCGCATTGAAACCACCGTCCTGCCGGACACGAGTCCAGTGTGTATACGCAGCCGCGCCTCGCACGGCGCGACAGGAGGAGGAGAGGGGAGTAACAGTATTAATACAAATGTCAAACTTTTAGGGTCGCTTGCGTGGTTCCAATGTAGATAGACATCTATATAGTTGAGTTTCGACTGTAAAAATAATACACTGCCGGAAAAAAGAATTGTACACCTGGAAAGACGAAGTCGGTTTTGATGCAATGACGGCATGTGCCACCTGGGGGATGGTAGATCAATTGATAATGGTTTCAACGTCGTCCGCCAACAAATAGGATAGTGTCATAACTACCAGTGCTCACAGGCAGAACGCTCAGTGCGGTGCAAACGTGTGAAGTAAGCACGCCACCATGCCACGTACAAGCACTCGTGCTTCCTACAGCCAACTAAGCGAGTTTGAAAGAAGCCTTCTGACTGTCGGGACGGCCCTCTCAAAGAATTGCTAGACAAGATGGACGTGCTGCTTCAGTTGCGCACTGATGCTGGTATCAGTGGTCAGGTGAACCCGTAGACGAGGGTCCGGACCTCCACGCAGCGCATACGCCCGAGAGGATCGTCGGATCGTAGGGCAGCAGTGGTAGATCGTACAGCTAACAGAGCACAGATAAGAGGGCTTGTGAGCCCAGATGTGGTAACAGGAACTGTTGGGAACCGGCTTTTAGCAGTACGACTACGGGCAAGCACACTTCTAGCCCGTATTCCATTCACCCCACAGCACTGACGTGCACGGCTTAACAGCAGCCTTCAGAAGATCGCTTGGAAGACGAAATGGCGAGCCGTTGTCTTCAGAGTTGAAAGCAAATGCTGTCTTTTCGCAGATGATGGTCGTTTGCGCATACGACGTATCTCAGGTAAACGCTGTCTTGTACAGCGCATTCGTCCAAGACACACTCGACCCACCGCTGGCCTTACGATCGGTGGTGCGATAAGTTACATCTCTCGTTCACCTTTGGCGTTTCTGGATGATAAGCTAACCAGTGCTCGGTACGTGCAAAATGTTGGTGGACCGCCGGCCGAAGTGGCCGTGCGGTCAAAGGCGCTGCAGTCTGGAACCGCAAGACCGCTACGGTAGCAGGTTCGAATCCTGCCTCGGGCATGGATGTTTGTGATGTCCTTAGGTTCGTTAGGTTTAACTAGTTCTACGTTCTAGGGGACTAACGACCTCAGCAGTTGAGTCCCATAGTTCTCAGAGCCATTTGAACCATTTTGTTGGTGGACCCGTTCATTTGCCTTTTATGCAACAGCAAGGTGATGTGCTGTTCCAACTGGATAATGCTCACCAACACAATGTCCGTGCAACTCGTGTGCTCTGCAAGGCGTGCAGCAACTTCCTTGGCCAGCACGATGTTCGGAATTGTCTCCAGTTGAGTATTTGTGGGATCTGATGGGAAGAGAAGTGACTTACGCGACTCGTCAGCCAACAACTCTTACAAAAGTACATGACCAGTTCTAGTAGGCGTGGCATTACGTATTCCAGGACAGTATCCGCCATCTGTACGATTGACTCGATGCCAGTCAGAACCTCCATTGCCACCCGTAGAGGCTACACCATGACTAATAAGGGCGTTTCAGCATGGGTTGATACCTATACCTCATACCCGCTTGTGCTACTAATCCACGCTACTGACCATTAAAATTGCAACACCACGAAGATGACGTGCTACAGACGCGAAATTTAGCCGACAGGAAGAAGATGCTCTGATATGCAAATGATTAGTTTTTCAGAGCGTTCACACAAGGTTGGCGCCGGAGGCGACACCTACAACGTTCTGACATGAGGAAACTTTCCAACCGATTTCTCATACACAAACACCAGTTGACCGGCGTTGCCTGGTGAAACGTTGTTGTGATGCCTCGTGTAAGGAGGAGAAATGCTTACCATCACGTTTCCGACTTTGATAAAGGTCGGATTGTTGCCTATCGCGATTTCGGGTTATCGTATCGCGCCATTGCTGCTCGCGTTGGTCGAGATCCAATGACTGTTAGCAGAATATGGAATCGGTGGGTGCAGGAGGGTAATACGGAACGCCGTGCTGGATCCCAACGGCCTCGTATCACTAGCAGTCGAGATGACAGGCATCTTATCGGCATGGCTGTAACGGATCGTGCAGCCAAGTCTCGATCCCTGAGTTAATAGATGGGGACGTTTGCAAGACAACAACCATCTGCACGAACAGTTCGACGACGTTTGCAGCAGCGTGGACTATCAGCTAGGAGACCATGGCTGCCGTTACCCTTGACGCTGCATTGCAGACAGGAGCACGACGAACCTGGGTGCACGAACGGCAAAACGTCATTTTTTCGGATGAATCCAGGTTCTGTTTACAGCATCATGATGGTCACATCCGTGTTTGGCGACATCGCGGTGAACGCACATTGGAAGCGTGTATTCGTCATCGCCATACAGGCGTATCACCCGGCGAGATGGTATGGGGTGCCATTGTTTACAAGTCTCGGTCACCTCTTGTTCGCATTGACGGCACTTTGAACAGTGGACGTTACATTTCAGATGTGTTACGACTCGTGACTCTACCCTTCATTCGATCCCGGCGAAACCCTACATTTCAGCAGGATAATGCACTACCGCATGTTGCAGGTCCTTTACGGGCCTTTGAGGATACAGAAAATGTTCGACTGCTGCCCTGGCCAGCACATTCTCCAGATCTCTCACCAATTGAAAACGTCTGGTCAATAGTGGCCGAGCAACTGGCTCGTCCCAATACGCCAGTCACTACTCCTGATGAACTGTGGTATCGTGTTGAATCTGCATTGGCAGCTGTACCTGTACACGCCATCCAAGCTCTGTTTGACTCAATTCCCAGGCGTATCAAGGCCGTCATTACGGCCAGAGGTGATTGTTTTGGGTACTAATTTCTCAGGATCTATGCACCCGAACTGCGTGAAAATGTAATCACATTTCAGTTCTAGTATGGTATATTTGTCCAATGAATACCCGTTAATCATCTGCATGTCTTCTTGGTGTAGCAGTTTTAATGGCCAGTAGTGTATAAATGTAATCATTTCATGTGCTCCATATGTACTGTTGCAACATTAAATCTTGAGTGAATGTGAAACCGGCAGTGTGTTACACTATTTACATTGTATTTACATAAATTACTGAGGAATTATGTCTATCTCACGCTCGCTTCCTCTGCTGCTAGATTCATTACTTATAATTTTTTAGTGCAAGACTGAATTGGAAGCTGAGTAGAAATATCCTAATTAGAGATGTAAAACTATCATAGGCTACCGTAAATGATCATACGTAAACATTGTAGTTTTCCTAGTAGCCTTGGTCAGATAAGACCCTCCCCACGCTACCTGTACATTATGTTCGATGCATTCCTATTGAGCGTTGCCTGATATCGATCGGTTTATTCATATATGCGATCAATGTCTTACTACATTCTTCTAGAAATCGGAGGCGTTGGACTGCCTAGAAACTGAGCGATGATATAAAAAAGGCTGCTCAACCTATGGAACTTTTTTGTTCTAGATAGTTATGCTCTTCTCTGTCACTTAAAAACAAAAACTATTTATAGCAATAATGAAACTGTTAATGTTTAATTCAGGTTTTATTCGAAAACTGTTGATTTTTAGAGTGAAACACACGGATACTGTAATAAAAATGAAAAAAAGTACAAACTTATCACATAGCGCTAGAAATGCAATATCCTGAAGAGAAGAGGTAAAACAAAAAGATCAACGGAAAACAATCATGTATCGAACATCGCTTCAAAACTTCATCGAGCTTACATAAAATATGTTTCTGTTATCTAGAAACAACATTTACATCTATAAAGAATAACAGGAATTTCGCGCCTTTGATCATGATGAAGAACGATCTGTTGAGTGCAAAGTAACAAGTATAACTATAAGTATATATCTTCCTTCTTTAATTTATTATCTTATGAGATGTGTCCATGTAATCATCTCAAGGGTGGACTGTCATTTATGACGATATAAACGTTGGGACAACAAACATCAAATCCACGAGCGGAGAAAATATCCGCCCCGGCCGGGAATCGAATCTTGGTCACTTCGCTTAACAATGCGTCACGCTGACCGCGCAGCTACTGAGACACTTCTTTATATTTGTGCATGTAAACCACACTTTTATCAAAGAAGTTGCTTTGGTTGCATAAAATCGCAGAAGTTACCGGATCAAGTAACATATATTACTTATAAAATGTAATTTATATTCTATAGAGATACAAAATACACAATGGACTAACACTGAAAGAAGTGCGTTTCCAATTATGTGCAAAACAAACAATCAAACAAGAAGACGGGTCCCTGTTTCTCTCTTACACATTCATTTATATTTATTTCCCTGTCAATGCTACCATTGCTACCGGTCATTCTACCATTTACTACGTCATTTATGTACTGTGCCAAAACTACCAAACAGTACAATTGGTACCGCGCAACTGTAATTTTAATTAATAGTCATGCAAAGAGTTGTGGGCAACCGTAGCTGAAGTAATCCATATCTGACAAATAAACTAGTTTCAGCTGTGTGGGAAACTTTATTTATTGGAATACGAAAGGTTTCGTAATATCAGAGCACATCCTCAGCTGCACATACGTCGCTAAAAGATTAAGCCCATGATATGGGCAGGAGGGGGACTCAACCTTATCTAAATGAAATGTTGTTACCCGCAATAAGCAGGGCGTCACGAATCAATTTCACCAGCTGAAAAAACTGGCATGTTAAAACTGCGTTAAAGACGTATCAGGAAGCGGTGGACAATAGCCAGATAATCCCCGAAGCCCCATCCCCCGGGCTCCATTTTTATTGTGTAAGGATCGTCAGCGGGCTGTATCGCGTAACTAGAATTGTCATATCGATACAAGCATACATGAAACAAAACTTCGAAGCACTCTTTTACCCCTATATTTCGGTTGTGGAGATTTTTTTTAACTAGCCACTCTAAGGATTTTTTTTATAATTTGTCCGTAAAATGTGTTACATTTTGTAATAATTTCGACCAGTAGTATTTTCTCGATCTCGTGTAACCGTTGCCGCACAGTTTAACAAAAAAAAAAAAAAAAAAAAAATGGTTCAAATGGCTCTGAGCACTATGGGACTAAACATCTGTGGTCATCAGTCCCCTAGAACTTAGAACTAATTAAACCTAACTAACCTAAGGACATCACACACATCCATGCCCGAGGCAGGATTCGAACCTGCGACCGTAGCAGTCGCGCGGTTCCGGACTGAGCGCCTAGAACCGCTAGACCACCGCGGCCGGCACAGTTTAATAACATAACGATTTTGTAGCCTACGTTTCCACTACTCAACACTAGATTCTTAATTTCGTTTGAATTCAGTGACAGCACTTTTTGTCATTTGAATTAGACAAAAGTAACGAAACTGAAAGAAAGTAAAAATACCGAAAATAAAGCTAAAACATAAAGTTAAGAGAAAATGATCGTATGAGCTTACTCAGTACGTGAAACTCAATACATGTAAAGGTCATGTCACCAATAGTCTGCTAGCCTCATGGATATCTCGGGATGAGTCACGTAATCCTGTAGTGAGAGGCCAACCGGCCGTGTTTACACGCCTTGCTTTTCAATTGCAGCATATTTCTTGGGTACTTTTACGAAAAATTTATTACTCTACTGTACGTTTCGAATGAAATTAAATAAGTACATAGCGCCATTTTTTTTTTTAAAAAAAGATACGTGTTTCAATACATCGGTTGATATAGGAGTTACGAGAATTAGCCCTGTAACTAACTTAGAGACTCTCACAGCACTGTCATTTGCCCAAATCCAGTTTCGTTATCTTGATGTGTTCAGCCAATAAATGGGATATTACATCTTACGCGATTCGCACTGGATATCTTGTTATATGCCGTGTTGACAGTTTTTGCAAATGTTTCGTATATTAATGCAGTTTGCTAAGGCCATAAAGTGGCTTTCTGTTTCCCAAACTAAATATCTACCAAAGTATTGAAGTATTGCATGAAATGTAGTGGTTTACAGCATCTCTGGAAATAAGCATGCAAATTTACTGCATGTTCCTTTTCCTGGAATACTATATCGAGATTGGGAACGTTTAGCACTCCTTTTTAAGGTACCTACTGCGGTTCTATTTAATTCGTACGAAATTACAAAAAGAACATGATATCCCATAGTCGTACTCCACGTGACACTTTCGTATCAGACAGTAGCTCCTTCACACGGATAGACATGAAAAAAGCCTGATCTTCGAAATAGTAGCAAATAAAATTAATAAATAATACAATGATCAGATACGACCCACATATACACTATTTGATCAGAAGTATCCGGACATCCCGACGCAATGCGGAATTGAGTAGTAATATCACGAGAGGCGGATTTGTCAGTATAAAAGGAGGCGGGGAACATTACGTCGTCAGTAGAGAAACACTAATAGAAGAATGGGTCTATCAGGAGGGGTCAGTGAATTTGAACGTAAACTAGTCATTAGATGTTACCTGAGTAACAAATCCACCAGGGACATTTCAACCCTTCTAAAGATGCCAAAATCGACTGGTGGTGATAGGATTGTGAAGTGGAAACGCCAGGCAACAACCGTAACTAAACCAATACGAGGCAAGCCCCAGATACTGACGGACAGGGTACGTCGTGCATTGTGGAGTATATTTGTAAAGAATCACATGAAATCAGAGGAAGGAGTGACTCGTAACTTCCAAAGTGCCACCAGCAGTTCAGCTAGTACCATGACTGTGAGCAGAAAGTTAAAAATAAAGGGGTACAATCATCGAGCAGCTTCTCGTAAGTCATACATTTCTGTGGTCGATGCTAAGCGACCCTTGAGGTGGTCTAAAGACCACTGGACAGTGGATGACTGGAAACGAGTGATGAATCTCGCTGTACCCTGTAGCAATCCGATCGTAGGATTTTAGTTGGAGAATGCCTGATGCACAGAACCTGCCACCAAGTGTAGTACAAACAGTGAGGTACGAAGTAGGTGGTGTAATTGTACGAGAGTGTTTCTCATCGTTGTGGTGTGGTCTCATTTTGTCGCTTTAGAAAATACTAAATGTGCAAGGACTTGAACATAATTTTACAGCATTGCGTACTGCCCACAGTAGAGGAACAGTATGAAGACGATGGTTTATTGTATCAACATGACAACGCACACTGTCATAAAGCAGTGTCTGTGCGGAAATGGTTTGTGGACAATGACATCCTGAAGTTGGCTCCGCCGGCCCGAACTTGAGGATGAGTAAGAACGTCGACTTCGCTCCATAGCCCAGCGACCTACACCACTACCTTTTCTAGGTTCGATCCTCGAGAAATGACGGCCTACCAATCCTCCACAGGACACTTGAGGCCGTCAAAAAAGGCAAGGAGTGGACACTTTTCACATTATCGTTCACTGATAGATGTCCAGATGATTTTGATAAGATAATGTATGCTTAAAAGCAGTAATCACTCTGATCTTTTTCTTGTTCCAATTTATATACATTCCTGGAAATGGAAAAAAGAACACATTGACACCGGTGTGTCAGACCCACCATACTTGCTCCGGACACTGCGAGAGGGCTGTACAAGCAATGATCACACGCACGGCACAGCGGACACACCAGGAACCGCGGTGTTGGCCGTCGAATGGCGCTAGCTGCGCAGCATTTGTGCATCGCCACCGTCAGTGTCAGCCAGTTTGCCGTGGCATACGGAGCTCCATCGCAGTCTTTAACACTGGTAGCATGCCGCGACAGCGTGGACGTGAACCGTATGTGCAGTTGACGGACTTTGAGCGAGGGCGTATAGTGGGCATGCGGGAGGCCGGGTGGACGTACCGCCGAATTGCTCAACACGTGGGGCGTGAGGTCTCCACAGTACATCGATGTTGTCGCCAGTGGTCGGCGGAAGGTGCACGTGCCCGTCGACCTGGGACCGGACCGCAGCGATGCACGGATGCACGCCAAGACCGTAGGATCCTACGCAGTGCCGTAGGGGACCGCACCGCCACTTCCCAGCAAATTAGGGACACTGTTGCTCCTGGGGTATCGGCGAGGACCATTCGCAACCGTCTCCATGAAGCTGGGCTACGGTCCCGCACACCGTTAGGCCGTCTTCCGCTCACGCCCCAACATCGTGCAGCCCGCCTCCAGTGGTGTCGCGACAGGCGTGAATGGAGGGACGAATGGAGACGTGTCGTCTTCAGCGATGAGAGTCGCTTCTGCCTTGGTGCCAATGATGGTCGCATGCGTGTTTGGCGCCGTGCAGGTGAGAGCCACAATCAGGACTGCATACCATCGAGGCACACAGGGCCAACACCCGGCATCATGGTGTGGGGAGCGATCTCCTACACTGGCCGTACACCACTAGTGATCGTCGAGGGGACACTGAATAGTGCACGGTACATCCAAACCGTCATCGAACCCATCGTTCTACCATTCCTAGACCGGCAAGGGAACTTGCTGTTCCAACAGGACAATGCACGTCCGCATGTATCCCGTGCCACCCAACGTGCTCTAGAAGGTGTAAGTCAACTACCCTGGCCAGCAAGATCTCCGGATCTGTCCCCCATTGAGCATGTTTGGGACTGGATGAAGCGTCGTCTCACGCGGTCTGCACGTCCAGCACGAACGCTGGTCCAACTGAGGCGCCAGGTGGAAATGGCATAGCAAGCCGTTCCACAGGACTACATCCAGCATCTCTACGATCGTCTCCATGGGAGAATAGCAGCCTGCATTGCTGCGAAAGGTGGATATACACTGTACTAGTGCCGACATTGTGCATGCTCTGTTGCCTGTGTCTATGTGCCTGTGGTTCTGTCAGTGTGATCATGTGATGTATCTGACCCCAGGAATGTGTCAATAAAGTTTCCCCTTCCTGGGACAATGAATTCACGGTGTTCTTATTTCAATTTCCAGGAGTGTATTTATCGGTAACATATAAATACAGTTGGTTCAGAACACGCAGTGATACACATACAAATTCCAACATTTTTCTTTCTGGCAGATTTAATGTTATTTACAGAAGTAAAGAACATAGTACAACGAATGTCAGAGTGAAACTGTATATTAAAATGCGTATGAACTGAACTACTGAACGGAATAATATTGCTCGTCCAGATGACTTTTTTTCGTGGTTTAACTCTTCAGTCTCTGCATTTTTCGCAGCAGGAAACTAGTGGGTCTCTCCTGTCTAACAGACGATTAGCCAGCTGGCAGGAGACGAACTGGAGCAATCTGCTCCCACCCACCCTGGAAAATTCCTCTGGTGCCATAATGAATACCTACAAGATACAAATACGGGTTTGATAACCGTTTTATAATCAGTCAGTTAAAATAATGTCGTTCCTACAGTAGCCCCCGATGACATAAACAAAGCCGTTCATCGTTCGGAAAAATGAATAACGCCAGTAGATTGTAGCATTTCAACAGAAATCATGAACACAGGAGGAAAAGTAGGGCAAAAGGGACTTCTAGCCGTACATGCAATTGTGTGCGGATTAAGCCAGTTCTCGAAAACTCCAACAACATTGCTGTTGACAGTATAATACATTACAGTAAAATACTCGCATAAAATACGTCAGTAGTTAACTCTGTTTGGATACAAAGATATCATTGTATCCTCTACGATAATATACAGTGTAAAATAATTTTTCACAAATTAAACCTAGAAAGTCAGTCTCATTCTCATCAAAGATTTCTTATAAATTTTAGCAACACACGCACACAGCTAAGCCAAATTTAAAAATTATGTCATGGATTTGTATCGGTCTAAGGGTGCACAAACGTATGTGCGAGGATCTTGCCAGTAGACTGACAGGGGCGATGTTCTTCAACTCAGTTGTTAAACAATAGTGACATATTTATGTACGACAAAACCAGTAGAATAATGCAATTGAAATAAAGTTGCCTTGCAACCACAGTCAATTCCGAATCCGAAGGTATGGTCGTCAAAGAAGTACAACACTTAGAACTTAAAGCATAACTGAAAGTAAGAACATAATTGAACTCCTGGACGAAGAGTGCAGCTATTTATCGAACATCGAATATTCCATAATGCTCATTTTTATACAGACAGTGAATATTCTAGAATATAAAAACATTAGAAACATAAGATATTTCAATAGTATTCTAGAAACGATAAATACTAAATAACATATAATGGCCGGCCGGGGTGACCAAGCGGTTCTAGGCGCTACAGTCTGGAACCGCGCGAACGCTACGGTAGTAGGTTCGAATCCTGCTTCGCGCATGGGTGTGTAAGTAGTTCTCAGTTCTAGGGGACTGGTGACCTTAGAAGTTAAGTCCCATAGCGCTCAGAACCATTTGAACCATTTTGAACGTATAATTGGTAGTGGTCATTATTGAACTGGTGGTCTACAGCAAGCTTTGTTATAGCCAACCATCTCTCCATTTCCCCTTGTATCCCTTCTTTGCTAACCAATAATCACTACGCCACATTGCGTGAACCAGAGTTCGCGGAATTACTGCCTCTGCTACGTGACGAATGACCCGCTGTTTCGTAAGTTCTCATTGGAGCCGACTATAGCACCTTCTATCTAGATCTTGTCAATGGTTCTCTGTATGGTGGAGTAGCGGATCTTCGCGTTATGGTCGTCTTCTTACATCCTCTTTACTACTATGAGCATCGAAGGTACCCTTGACGACGAATCTTCACGATCGTCCAGTAGCTCTTCAGTTTTCTTCAACCTCGCGTCATCTATCTGCGCCTCATGACTGTAGTAGGGCTTTATACGGAAGACGTCTGTGCTCTTTCTTGAAGAAGCGTTATGATCCACTACTTACTATGTGATGTACGGCAAACGATGAAGGATACGATATGGCCCAAAGTAGTGCTTTAGTAATTTTTGTAATAGTCCTAACTATAGTACTGCTTTCTGCATATGTGTAAGAAGCCAAACTAAGTCTCCTATGTTGTAACTCACTGGTTCGTACTTGGCATTGTACCACTCTCGTTCCTTATCCTGGGAGTCGAGGCTCTCTTGCATCATCAGCACTCATGTGAGGGGTTTGATGTAGTAACCCTGAGCATCATGAAACAGAAAGAACAATGTGAACCATGAAGCGCCGTGCTTCGCTGTGTTGTATGCGAAGGCAACGACAGATTATATAGTATCCCAGTTTCATTGTCCGACAACAAGAGCATATCTGCCAGTGACCTATTATTAACATGTTTATACGCCATTCCTCCGTGAATAGTATGCAACTGTCATCCTGTGGGTGACGTCGCAACATAATGTTACCTCTGATACTGGTTTCGACTGCAATAGTCAGTGGAAACTATTATCCATCGTTAGCAATTCGTCGATTTCGGGAACCTCCCCAAGAGGTCTATTCCAGTTCTGTTGAATGGCGCTGCTGCAGGAGGGATTAGTACCGGATGCCCCAGTGGTAATTGCGGTGTATTCATCTGTCGTTGGCATAGCCTTAAACTGATAGAGGCCATCTGGAGTTATGAAGGCATTCTCTTCCCAATCAGCCTCGAGTACTTCGATGTACCAGTAGCCTTTCTGCATGTCTGTAGTTGAGATATACTTTGTTCCTTTCACCCATTCTAGGATTCCATCAGTGTGCTGCGAAGGACAGACATCTTTCTTCGTGATTTTGTTTAGCCATCAGTAGTCGACGCAGAAACACCATATGCCACCCTTCTTCACAAGGAGTACAAGAGGGGACCAAAGTGTGGCTGCCACTGCCAAATGTAGATGTTGGCATGCGGTGGAGGAATGTAGGATGTGGATAGAAACTGTCAGGATGCGCCATATTAAATCTCGGCCGTGATCTTCAAATGTTTTATTATTCCCAGTTGCAGTGCCGTGTTCCTCTCTGCCTATGTCACAGGGTCCCACAATGCCGAGGACGCCATTTTGCTGTCAGCAAAACAGCTTGGTGTGGAAGGGCTACTTCAGTGACTCGTGCAACGTACTGCGGCATGCTGGCTGTGTACAGCAGAGGTGTTTTGAGGACATCAGGATGCGCCGGCAGCCGACTCAGCAGCCTCCATCCCCGTTGCCTCAGCGCCCCTCGTTGGGAGCTGCAGGGTGGCCTGCTGCGTGCTTCTTCACCATCATGATTAAGATCGCGGTGACAACAAGCGCCTATGATTTGACACCCAAATCTACGGCCCTCACCTCAGGATGCTTCTGGCGTGTGTTGGAAGCCAACAAGACTGCCCGTGGTAGCGAGCCATCGAGTGGCCCGGCATTGGCTGGCTATGGACCCCGATTTGGCCTCGGAGGGTCGAACTAGCGACCTGCCGTGGACTGGAACGCTGCTGGTGCTGTGTGTAGTCGGTTGTGTGAGAAGCCCCACCGTCCAGGAGAGCTGCCACACTTGAATCCCCCTCATTAGAAAACTGGTACCTATTTATACGTGGCTGTGCGCCTCTGTTTTGCTAATGCGCCACTCCGAGTCATGTATTCATAACACCTAGGTTAGGCCAGTGGGCCCCTTCTTCCAATAATTTGAGCCAAGCAAACCACTGCGTTTACTCTTCTTAGCGGTTCTACGGCCATGTGGCTTCCATTCTACTTTGCAACCGACTCTTAAACTTGTTTGGGTCGGCACGTACTTATGACATATTTACTACTACTATTAGAAAACTTAGATGTGGTTCAAAAATGGCTCTGAGCACTATGGGACTTAACATCTGAGGTCATCTGTCCCATAGAACTTAGAACTACTTAAACCTAACTAACCTAAGGACATCACACACATCCATACCCGAGGCAGGATTCGAACCTGCGACCGGAGCAATGGCGCGGTTCCAGACTGAAGCGCCTAGAACCGCTCAGCCACACTGGCCGGCTACTTAGATGTGGTCTAGTGCTCTTAAAACGTAAAAATTCCTTACTAGATGACCACTCCACTTAATGCTCAATCAACCCCTTACCTACCTGTCTTACGCCCTTGGTATCCAATCCACTGGGATTTGGACTACTGTCGGTTCCCTCTTGGAATTGGGTCCCTGCCTGATCAGAATGAAAACAACACACAACAAAGTTAAGGCTGCGATGGCACTTGGCACAGAGGTGCTCAAAACGATCGTTACTTGTCGTTGCCTTTCCCTATATTGAGCAACATGCTGCACAGGCTGTCTGGCTGATATGCACCTCTCTTGCTGTGAAATGAACTGGTTTATGGATATCAACAGACCTGACTCCAGAGTTTGATTTAAGAAGGTACGTATTTTACATTTGCAACTTTCAGTACAATCGTTTTTTAATGACAGAACGTAGTCATCTTTAGGTGATGGCGATGAGCATCCGACATCAAATAAAAAGAAGCCCCTGAATCGTCCAGCGACCGGATAGCTCGGCCGTCTGTGATGACGTCAATGAGATTTCCTAAGATCTTGGTGACTGCCGAACATGGAGGACTTTCTTCTGTGGCGACCTCACCACCAGAGATGGTCGTATGCCCTAAGTTTCCTGAATTCAGCAGCTAGGGAAGAGGCTGCCACCTCTGTACGACGACGTGAAAGGGCTACAGTGAGTTGGGTAGCAACCTCGTGCAAGGTACGGCGATGGAATTCGTCCTACAGGTCGGCTGTAGCCTTCTGCAGCGTTTTCTCCACCCTCTAAATGTCTGTTTTTTCTGCGATGCGTTTTGCATGGAGGGGGAGCTGGTAAAAAATGGAAGTCAGCATTTGGCGTTATTGGCCGGGAGGACCCTGGCGGGGCAGGTCCGGCCGCCTTGGTGCAGGTCTTATTACATTCGACGCCACATTGGACGAACTGCGTGCCGGATGGGGATGAAATGATGATGAAGACGACACAACACCCCGTCCCTGAGCGGAGAAAATCTCCGACCAAGCCGGGAATCGAACCCGGGTCCGTAGGCAGGCAATCCATCACGCCGACCACTTTTTTTTTTTTTTTTTTTTTTTTTTAGAATGTACTCGAACCGAATATAGAAATTAAAATGTTTCAGATCAAGTGAATTTTGAACTCACGACCCGCCATGTAACAATCTAGTACGATAACCACTACATTATGGCGACTGCGCTACTTTATTTTTTTTTTTTTTTTTTTTTTTACAATTACCTAAACAACAGATCTCTCTCAGAATTTTTTTTTACTTAAATGTCATACATCTATACAAATACATAAATAAGATTTACATACAAGTTAAATGAAAGTGACAATAAAAAATAAAAATTCGTATTCCAAGCGGATTTTTTTTATCTTTTTTTTTGGAAGCAGGAAGGCAGGGTAAACAAACAATCTTTATTCGTACAATTGTACTATCTTAGGGATAAGAAAAGGATCGAGACAGCAAAAACAAAGCAAAAACAATTTGGAAACCAGAAAATCAACGTAAAGGCCGCCCTTTTTTTGTGTAACATGAATAAAGTAAATGAAAATCCTAGTCACGGGCGGGAGTGAAAATGAAGTTATCATCTGCATCACAATCCCTGCAGCACACGGTGTCGCATCATAAATCTGGCAGACAGCCATATAACCTTGACCATTTCTGCCTTTGTGGGCGGCATATATTTATTTATTTCTCCTGCGTCGACCAGGTAGGGGCCAGTTTTCTTCTCAGTGTGCTGTATGCCAATATAACTGAACCGCGTAGTATTGTCTCTAGTCGTGCTGCTGCAGGAGTCTTCTCAGTTCTGGGACACCCCAGCTGTCGGGCGGATTGTGAAAAACACTTCCTAAAAAATTGGAAAAGTAAGTCCTGTATTTCGTATGACTCCGTATGAGCTCGTGTTGTTCTTGTAAATACATCCAATAGTCCATCACGGACTTAATATCGTACGAATACAAATATTTCGTCGCATGTCCAGCGATCCAATTGACCGCATACGTCTTTTGTTTGGGAAAAAAGGTCTTGTCCGGTAGAAAAACTACATCCAATGTGATTTCTGTGTAGTTAGTGCGCCGAAGGAAGGCCAATATTCGACGCGTCAGCATCCAGACGTCCCTCGCTGCGCCACACACTAAACCATGTTCTTCCGTTGCTAACAGGCCACAGTTTGTGCAAAGAGGAGAATCGACCATATGAATTGTATGTAATCGACTCCTGGTCACAAGTTTACGGTTTATAAGAATGTACCACATCGATCTCGCTGCTGTTGACAGTAATGGAGTATGCACTGCACACCAAATGTGGTTCCACGTTCTCGACGGGTATTTGAATTCCATGACGTTGCGGGCATGGTGATCCATCAAGCACCTATAGATCTCCCGAGTCGTGGGTATTCTCGTCGAAGGTACTTTCAGACGAACATAACTGTAATCAACAAGAAATGAGGCAATGTGTGCAAGAGAAGGCGAAATATTGCCCACCGCAATAGGGGGTTCGTACGAAGGCGGAACAAGTACTTCTATCAGAGCTGACGTTATGGTGTGCTTTCGTTGTTGCCAATTTCGTATCATCGCTCGCATGTAAAGCGCCAGAGCTTTGTTTCGCACGTTTGTGAGGTTGAGGCCACCGTTCCGGAATTGTAGCGTTAACGCGTCGTATGTGATCTTAAACAACATCCCAGTACTAACATAGTAACCAAAGGCAGCCATGAGGCGGTCTGCAATACCCTTCGGTATTGGTAGGATCTGCGCTAAATGGCAGTCGTGACGCTATGTGAACGTTAGTGTATGCCACACGCTGGATCATGTCAAAGGCTCTCAGTGAGTTGTTCCGTATCGCCAGACGAACATTTTGCAGAAGCCGCCGAGAACTCGCCGCCGCTGACCGCCGTAGTGAACGGGTAAATGTGATCCCCAGACATCTCAGCGATTCCACCGTCTGAAACGGTCCCGGTATGTCTTCCAGACCCCGTCCAATGTGCATAATTTTGGATTTCGTCATGTTAATGACACTGCCTGCTGCCGTCCCGTAAGAGTCTAGATATTCAACAGCCTGATGCACTTCATGACCTGATCTGACAAGAAGGATCAGGTCGTCCGCATATGCGCGACAAACGAAAGAGTTCTCATTAAGCGCTATCCCAGTAAGTGAGCGCCTCATAACACACATC
Source organism: Schistocerca americana (assembly GCF_021461395.2). NCBI lineage: Eukaryota > Metazoa > Arthropoda > Insecta > Orthoptera > Acrididae > Schistocerca > Schistocerca americana. The sequence continues at coordinate 649,562,949 of NC_060130.1, read as the reverse complement.
AGCGGCTCAAGCGCTATCGCAAACAGCATCATGGAGAGTGGGCACCCTTGTCGGACGGAGCTGTTAATAGGAACCGAGCCCGCTTCCCGACCGTTTACAATCACCTTTGATGTAGCCCCTCGTATTAGCCTCATAATGATGGAGATGAAAACAGGTGGAATCTCCATTCGGCTCATGACTGACACCAAGAAGTCATGGTTTATCCTGTCGAACGCACGATCGAAGTCCATAGATATCATCGCTGCTCGCATTTTACAAGTTTCCGCAAGGGCGATAACGTCACGGTAGTCACTTAACGCCGAGGAGATGTTGCTTCGCACCCCCAGGCAAGCCTGATCAGGGGATATTGTCCTGGATATCGCCAGCTTGAGACGAGACGCTAGTAGCCGTGCAAAAATTTTATAATCGGTGTTTAGCATAGTGAGAGGCCGATATTGATTAACACTGCGACTCCCCGCCATCTTCGGGATGGGAAGAAGAAAGCTCGTCACAAAATCCGACGGTAGTCGCATGTTCGGACTCATCGCCTCATTGTACATCGACACCAACTGTGGCATCATCATGTCCACGAATTCTCGATAAAACTCTAGCGTAATCCCATCTGGCCCCGGTGATTTATGGGCCGCTCCTTTTGTGAGTGCCACCTTCATATCGTCTTCTGTGAGTGGCTCCATAAGCGCTGCCCTATCCGTCTCTGTCAGTGTCGTTTGCAGATGTTGCAGTATCTCTTCCCCTACCTGACGGTCCGTCGGTGTACCGGCATAGAGATGGCGGAAATGCTCTAAAAATTCATTTGCAATGTCCTGTTGTGTTGTCAGTTGACGGCCATCTAAACCGTGGAGCACTGTTACCAATGCCCGGCGATAACGCTTATGTTCCCGCGACACATGGTGCATCGAGGTACTTTCCCCAGTGATGGTGTCAAGACATCTTGCCCGTATTGGGATGCCACCCAGTCGTCGTCGCGTGATCGATAGGATTTGTGCCTTGACACGATGAACTTCCGCATGATGTTCTGCAGACGGCACCTGGAAGGACAGCTCACGAAGCATGGTGTAATAATAATCAAGAGTGTCTCTCTGCCATCTCGCCTTATCCCGACCATACTGTATTAGAGCTCTTCTTATTGCCGGCTTAGTGCACTCGAGCCACCATTGAAGCACGGAGGTATACGTTGGTAGACGGCGTTGACATGTGGCCCATACCTCCTCGACTCTCTGACGACGTTCGGGGTCCGCCAAAAGGGACGAATTGAGCTTCCATGTCCCGCGGCTTCTCCACACACTTTGCCTAGGGAGTGACATGGTACAAATGTAAGCCAGATGATCAGTAAATGCCGCAGGCCATCGTTCCGCGTTGACCACCTTATCCTGTAGGCCAACCGAAACATATATGCGATCGAGTCTGCTCGCCGAGTGACTGGTAAAAAAAGTATATCCCTCACGGTTCCTATGAATCATGTCCCAGGTGTCGCTTAACTCCAGATCCCGGCATAGCACATGCAATTCACGACAGGTATTGTAATGTGGTGTCTGGTCTTTTTGGGCTAAAACACAGTTGAAGTCACCACCTATAATGAAATGATCGAATCTGCCGGTAAATAAGGGCACAATCTCTTCCGAATAATATCTCGCACGCGCCCGTCTGTTGTCTGTGCCGGAAGGGGCATAAACATTGAGAATGCGAATTCCATTAACAGTTATCGCCAGTCCTCGTGCCGAAGGTAGATAAGCCAGGTCTCGGACCGGAATCCCGTCCCGGACCAATATTGCCGTTCCACTGTCGTTGTTCGAGTGCGGCGAGGTGTAGGAGATGTATCCATGTACTTCCTGGAACTCAGGAATGTAAATTTCCTGCACCATCAGTATATCCACATCCGACGCGTATATCATGTCCCTAAACAACTGCTGTTTCACGGGCGATCTAATGGTATTTACATTCACTGTCCCTATTCTGTATGCCTGGGGTCGAGTAGCTGTCATCTCCACATGATGTTAAAATGACAAAGCTTCACCGTGTCGATAGTCCCGTTGCACATCCGCCGAGGGTCGCCCGAGGAACGTGTCCCTGCGGCATTAGGTTTCTTGAGATGCGGACGGATGCAAGGCCCCACCAATAGAACGGTCCGCATCGGTGATGTCGTCGTCCTGCTCATACCAGCTGATACTATTGGTGTGCTCCAAATTTTCCTGTGCGGCATTGATGTGTGACATCTGTTGTTCTTTCGCAACTGTAGACTCCACCGCCGAAGGGGTAGCAGGCCCCTGACCGGATGCGTCTTCTGAACGATATGACATCATTTCACTGCCCGAATTCATATGATCTGCGACATCCGAAGCTTGTGGTTCCACGTCAGACAGGTCCATAGTGTTAGACTCGTCTGGGCTCCCTAGAAGAGAAGGGAGCGTCTCCGCAGAGTTTAGTCGGCGCTTCTTGCGGCGCTTTGGCGAGCGTTGTTTGCGGGCCCTAACCTCGGCCTCTGGTGTTGGCGCATCTTGCATCTCCTGCGTTCCCGCCGCCGCCACAATGCCCTGGGGCCGTTCCACTTCAGCTTCCATGCCTATTGTGATGCTCTCATCCTCTTTCTGCGCCACCTGTAGTGTCTGAGATTGGAGGTTGGTCGGAGCCATTCCTTCTTCAGTGGCGTCCGAAGGCGCCTCAATCAACTGCGGCGTCGGTTCGATGGTGCGCTCCGACCTCGGCGTCACCTCCCCGCGAAGTGCCGTCACGTAAGTCATCGGCAGTGACGTTGGTGTAGTCGGATTCTGGAAGTCTCCGCTGGGGAGTTGCACGAGTCTCCTCTGCATACACGCTGATCGAAGATGTCCTTCACCACCACACCCGGAGCATGTCCGGCGCTGTCCAGCATAAATGACAATAGCTCTACAGCCACCGATGTTTATGTACGATGGCACATGTTTCGTAAGGGCAATTCGCACCTGTCGGACACCATTGAGCACTGGTTACGTGCTAAAACTTGCCCAGCGTTCGGCCGTATGACTAATAACTCTGCCATATGGCAGGAGTGATTCAGTGACCAATGATTCGGGTACCTCGAAAGGCAGCTCGAAGATTCGAATCGTACGCACGCCCAGGCCCGAATGAGTGACTAAAACTTCGCCAATATGACCATCGGAGTGTCGGAACTGGAATCCTCGTTTGGCGGCTTCAATGATCCTATCACATGCTGCGTCGTCAATCATCTTTACGTAAAGAGTGCTGCTCACGATTGATAAATGAATTCCAATAATCTCCGTGTAATTAAGGTGCACTTCGTCCCTCAAGAAACGTTCGATTTCGAAAGCCTTCGGTCTTGCATACTCGTTACAGAACGTGAACTGTATCGTGGTTTTTCGGAAATTGTGTGCCATTGCGTTCGATTCAAACAGTAACACACGCGAGTGACGACGGTGTAAACACCGCTTCTTCCGCGACCGTTCGCAGCCGAGACGTAAACAAGTCCGAGCTGCTTCGCGGCGAAAGGCGGACTGCGTTTTCATATTCGCCTCAACTGCAGGAACTGCTTATGATTTCAATACACTGAATGAACCACTCAGCTATCGGGGCGGACGGGGAGCTGGTTGTACGTGCGTTGATAGGTTGCTGGGTTCTCGCTTGACGGATGTGGCCTAAGATGGAGTTGGCTAAGTCGATTCTTCGTGGCGCGTTCGACTAGTGACGGCGATTGATGCCAAAGATTAATACGCCTCTTCTTCGACATTCTCCTTCAGACGTTTGGGGTCTACTTTCATGGCTGTTGTGTAATTTGTACCCTGTCGGACGTTTCTGGCTGCCATACTTTGCTCTGCCTCTTCCCTTACTACCTGACTTACGAGAGAGGCGAGCTCATGGTGGTTTTCCACAGCTGCCATAAGGACCGTTTTAGCAGACGGTCATACCTCTTTCTTCTGACTTCTTTTTTTCCCTCGATTCGCTGGTACCACTTGACGATTTCCTCTTTCGTGACACCTCTTAGCAGAAGAGCTTGATACGTATCTTCTGCGACTCCTTTCACCATGTGAAGGCTGAGATTTTGCCAGCTTCTGTCATATTTGGCTTTACGGTGTGCCTTAGAGCCAAAACATTCTGTGTGTACGACTTTTTAATTTCCCCATGACGTTAGGTCTTGTTCAAAAATTGGTCTTCCGCTAACCATACTTGGCGCTGATTGTTGCCTGAACGGGTTTTTCAGTTAGGCCTGGAATTTGACCAAGCTGTTGAGCTCCTCTTCATTGTTCCCAAACCACTGCTGGGCTGTGCCGCCCATCAAAATGTACACATTTGCCAAACACGTCATGTCACCCCAACTGTTGTCCTCGGAGAGTTGGTAGAATCCTTTCATTCGTTTCGTCTAGCCCTAACCAGCGTCTCCTGAAGGATGCCCGATGTGCTCCTTGTATTCTGATTCCTATCCATGTAGGCGATAGCCTTAACGTTGCCTAATTGGAGCCACGGTGATGTACATGTTTTCAAGTACCCGTCGGCTGTACCAATGTCACATCGAAACCACAGTAAAGTCCAAATACTAAGGCAGGGCCCTTAGTAAAGCACAACACTTAGACCTGAAAACACGTTTACTACTGACACTAGCGTAAGCCGGAACAAAACTGAACTCCAGGACCGGAGTGCAGCTATTTGTACAAACATGGAATATTCCAGAACGCGGGTATTTATACAGGCATCCGTAATTCCAGAATATACAAACATTCCAAACATATTTCACGAATATTCCAGAAACTATAAATACTAAATAACAAATATTATGGAAGTATTCGCTAAAGGTGAGCTCTTTTGACGTCAGTTTTATTAGGTATAAATATACTACCTATTCTTGACACATGAAAATTTGTGGCGGACCGCGACTCGAACCCACACATTTCCCGCTTATCGCATACGATCGCCTTAACAATTTCGGCTATCCATGTACGCACCGCGAAGCGTTCAGAGCCTCCGTACGCCATACTGTCTATATTCCTCTATGATTGCACATTACGTGACTCCCGTAACAGGAGATTGAGACCACAATGAAATAAGATCAGTGTGAGTACCGTCGTTTTGTCCATCGAGGCATGTGTCAAGAACAGGGAGTGTATCTATATCTAATACAGCTGACGTCAAAAGAAGTGGCCTTCAGCGAATAATTCCGCAACTTTTACGACAGCTGTCGGTCGTCAACAATATCTGTTCCTTCAGACATGCATGTCTGAAGGAACAGACATTGTAGGTTAAATAAAAAATAATTGTTGGGGTAACATCCGAAATGGTGATCCGCAGAACGCCAGTCAGCGATGCTAACCACTACACCACCCTGTCTTCATCATAACTTGCTGCAATACAATAAAACATAATTGCTTTGAAAGATATTCCCATAACAACACGCAAGGCGATAATGCGGTTGGAGGTATGATGTTGATGGCAATGCTATTTTTGTTAAGTCCATTAAATTAGGTCCAAGTAATTGTCGTAGTGGAAGGAAAGGAGAATGTAAGAATGGGGGTCAGTGCGGATGGATCGATAACGATGGACTGGAAACAGTGAGGAGCGATGTGGGTATATAGCGTTTAGGAGTGTGGGAGGAAAGGACATGGTGACAGGGCTGTAGCTGGCAAGATAGGTAAACCATTCAAAGTATATACCACTACTCTTCCTTTGAAAATTTTACAGCTAATGCCCATCCCAAGCTCGAGAGTTTGATGATGTAGCTAGTGATCTCGTGGTAGGCAGCAAGTTAAACCTTAGTCTTCATTTTCTTCCATTCATCTAAGTATGATTGTTGCTAAGTTTACTGTAGGAAATACACTGCCAATAGTTGAGTGATTATTGGTGGATGTTAGATGTAAAATTTTAATTCATTTAGTTCTGTGACCAAAAGGCTTCCTACCCTACTTGGTAAACAAACAATCCCAGACTTCGAACGAAATGCTTCAGATATCACCCCCTATTGTACCAATAGAAAATAAATTACTAATCATAAATCGAAATCAAAGGACAGCCAAGTAATGAACTTCATTCTGTACATCAAACGCGAGACAAAGCAAATCCGGTTTCCTTGATATGTGTGTTTCGGAAGGTTCTGAATAAATCAGAAGGTGGATTTGATTTTGCTGTCATAATCTAAATTACATTTTCCTCGCCCTCAAGGCCTCCGTCCGTTGAAGGGAACATTAAGTAATTCCTCAGTCAGCGAAGTTGTTAATTTCTTTGATACTGTCCATTGGCAATTACTGTGTGGTTGATCTCGAGACTTGGAAAGGCTGCCTCCCGTGGAGAAACTTTGTTAGTAGGTGGAGAAAAAACTGGCTGTGGCGGGTGCTTAGCTTATCTGTCGGGGGAGCTGCGGCTGGCTGAGATAAGCGCGGGCCAGGCGATGCGAACGCGCCTCTTGCCTCTTGGCTCTGCCTCTTCCAGCCGGCTGCCACAGCCTGGCTTTCGCCACAATTTATACTCCCCCGCTTCCGCCGCCAGGGAGGGCGCCGCTAACACGAAATATTCCCTTCGCGCTCAGCTGTAACGCCGAGAGCAAGCGGCTCCGCTCCTATTCCTCCTCCGCCGAACGCTTCTCACAACGTCTGCTGCTGTGTCGGGGGAAAGCGTCGCAGATATGCGATACAGTGGCACAAGTTACCGCATGCCAAATCCTGGGTGAGGGGCTGCAGGTGATGTAGAGACTTTCAAAACTAGGAACACACACTACTGGCCCCGCCAGGAAAGATGGTAAATAACAAAACTTTATTTATTAATAGTTTCCAGTAAAATAAAAATACACGATTTAATTGATAGGTGATTTACACACATGTTGGGCTTGTAATTAAGTACACACAGTTGCCATCACTGGCGGCAACAAGGGCTCTAACACGATTCGACGGCAACTCGAATTGGGCCTGGACGGCAGATACGGGAACGTCATTTAATGCTGTATCACCTTTATGTCAGACTTCATCAATCGTAGTCGCTGGCCAGTGGTTGTATGTTAGTCTCTTGGCAATCCTGGAGCAGATGTTTTATATGGGTGAGATATCTAGAGAAAGTGCTTGCGAGGGCTTTAATCGAACACCGTTTGCCCTAGCGTTATCGTGTAGAGTGCTGTCTAAGACAGGACACATACATCGGCCTTAACAAGTCAGAAATCTAAAGACCGCTGTCAGCTTTGGTAGCCTTACGCGCCAGAGGTAATCGTGTCGTGTAGTCTACGCCAGATGCTGAGCCTGTATATGATGAAGAATGCAATTTAGCAATATTCGTTCTCCCAGGGGCCTCCACAGAGCAATACGACCATTGTGATATTGTACGCAGAACTGGAATTCGTCTGTGGAGATGGTGCAGCGTCCCTTCTGTGTCCACTTTGTAGTTGGGGGCATCACTGCTGATCCACCATTCCTTGCTGCCACATTAATCCCGTCACATTAATTGTTATCGTGGTGCCCCAGACGTCATCGCACTGTACGTGTGGATACATCTCTAGCTGAAAACAAGCCATATCCTCACTCAAGTTATTATTCGCCAAGGCTAAGTGGTAACCCTCCCATAGCAGCAACTAACCTCGTCACGTTAGTGGCAAGGAAACATTCACAAGTGTAAATAAACGATTCAGATGAAACTTGGCCGATGTGTAGAGGTGAAAAAAATAATGCAATAGGTACTTTTTTTTGTTTGTCGCCAATTTCACTTCTGAAGGATTAAAAACACACCCCAAAAGGTAATCTGTCGTATTAGGTTTAGAAAATATCCTCGAAACCATGATATACATAAAATATTTTTCATGTAAAAATTAATACGTAATTAACGTTCTTGAAAGTTATGTAATCAACTTTTGTTACATGTGATTCTTGAGTTTCTCCCGGCGTATTTGATAATCAAAATATCCACGGGTGTGCTGCCGGTCTATAGTGTCCAACGGGCACAATATTTCGGCGAAATATTGTGCCCGTTGGACACTATAGACTGGCAGCACACCCGTGGATATTTTGATTAACTTTTGTTACAATTTAAGAGTTTGCAAAATACCCCACGACCATTAATTAATTTTGCAAAATGGTAGTTTTTGTTACAACATAAGTTAAAAAAGTTTTCAAGCTACAGACAGCCATGTATAATAAAGCTGGGTCCCGAAATAATATTTCTGAAAAATGTCTTGCACACAATATGCTGTAGGAATATTTTCAATATATCTAATTAAAATACATAAAAATTCATGTTATTCTAATTATTTACTTTACTTATATTTGTTTTCTCTTTTACGTTGTTTTTATACATTTTATATTCATGTTTTTATGCTTTATTTTATCGTTTCACATATGTGTATTTTGTTAACTGAAGATAATAAGTACATCACTACGATGATACAAAATAATTACAATTCTGATACTCTGTAATGAAAATCTTAAAGCAGAAAAAGTTTTTCCACCATGCACATAAAATGAAAGAAATATATTCACATGATACACACAACGAAGAACACAATTTGTAGCAAATTCAGCAGGATATCAAATTGTCATGAGTGATCCTCTTAATACCCTGATTTGTGTCAAACGTATTTCAGTACACTGGGAAGCTTTGGCAAAGGAAATTGATAACATACTATAGATTGCAGCTTCATTATATTGTTTGTAAGTGGAGACTCACATCATTCCCATTCTACAGAACAAAATCTGAAAATCTTCTGACAAAGTTCTTCCAACGTCGGAAGCCATATAAGTCCCATGGCTGAAACTGTGCAAGGAATCCCTTTAGAATCACCAGATGAATAAGTTTTTTGTCCTAAGGTATGACGCTCTAAACGATTCTGTCGCATTCAAAACCCCAAGAATTTAACAATAATACAGATTTTTGTTCCTCACTGGGAAAGAGAACATCCTTATAATATCTTGGGATCTGGTCATACTTCTGTTTACCAGATTTCGATGCTGTCACAAGGCCATTTGGAGCTTAACCCTAGCGTGCATTCCCTGGGACCAATGGACCCGGAGAGAGTTTCAACTTTTAATTGCTCTATGAAAGACTTAAAACTGATCCCCCACTCATCAGCTATGTTCCCTTGCAATATTTAGCAACGCATTAAAAGTGCTATTAGCAAGTATTCAGGATTAAAATTCGGAAATTCGTCGTAAGGTTTTAAGGTTCCTAATCTTACGCACTACTTAACCTAGCTTACGCTAAGGACAACACACTCACGCATGCCTGAGGGAGGGCTCGAACCTCCGACGGGGGGATCCGAGAGGACCGTGACAAGCCACCCTAGACAGCGCGGCTACCACGAGCGGCTTAGATTAAAGAATATAGTCTTTTTAACTTAATAAAACTATTAAAAATGATTTCACCTGTCGTCCAGTGTACTGATAAATCTTAAAACAAAATATTCGTGCATGATGGTATCGAAAAAATACTGGTTTTTATTTAAAATCTCGTGTTGGGCATAACAGGTCCAATGGACCCAGGGTAAATAAATCTGCAAAATATATAGGCCATGCATAGCAGGGTTTAAAAGAGATTTTCAAATTGTCGGTCCAAACCCACCATTAGCTTCTTTTAAAACTATGTAATGGCTGGTTGTCAGTGTGAGAAAAGTATTTTGTTTTGTTTCATATTGGTTTTCTGTCATGTATTTTATGTGAAGAAATTTCATTCATTTTACATGCATGGTGTAAAAAACGTTACGTTTCAAGCATTTCTTACAGATTATTATTACTGTAACAATTTTAAGTATTCTCAGTTACTTATTATTTTGTATTAGCAAAGTACATATGCGTGAAACGGTAAAAAATGTAAAATGTAAAATAACATTTCAAAAACCAGTTTTCTCACAAATGGGTGTATGTGGCTTGATAGCTTCTTTAATTTACGTTTCACGGAAGTTTTCATTTTTCAGAACTAAATAATGGTGGTAGCCATTTTCCTAATTTTGATATTATTTTAGAAGTTAATTATACAGTTTCCAAAACGTAGATTACGTACCAACTTTTATATGAAAAAATATATTTTATCTGTCATGGTTTCAAAGATATTCCCTCTAATCTTAATATAGCACATTACCTTTCGGAGTGAGCTTTACCCCTAAAAAGTGAAATTGTGCACAAACAAAAAATACTAGAGTAAAGAAATACGTGCGCTAGTCACCGAAGTAGCTTCATGTATTTAAAAGGCTTGTAGTAGTGAGACTGAAACACAACGTTCATTTATTAGTGTCAACAGCTGCAAAGAGTAATGAACAACTCAAATGACGAAGGACATGTAGGCGATCAAAATACGATGTTACACACATCAAAAAAAGTATTGCATCACCTCGATTCCGAGAGTTCCGGAACCTGTAGAGAAAATTGGAATGGAGATCAATATAAACATCATTTCTGCCCTTTTTATTGCTCATGAAAACCACACATTGCATGTTGTACCACCATATGGTGAGACCTTCAGAGGTGGTGGTCCAGATTGCTGTACACACCGGTACCTCTAATACCCAGTAGCACGTCCTCTTGAATTGATGCATGCCTGTATTCGTCGTGGCATACTATCCACAAGTTCATCAAGGCACTGTTGGTCCTGATTGTCCCACTCTTCAACGTCAATTCGGTGTATAGAACCCTCAAGGTGGTTGGTAGGTCACGTCGTTCATAAACAGCCCATTTCAATCTATCCCAGGCATGTTCGATAGGGTTCATGTCATGCTGCCCACTCTAATCGAGGGTTGTCGTTATCCTGAAGGCAGTCATTCACAAGACGTGCCCGATGGGGGCGCGAATTGTCGTCCATGAAGACGAATGCCTCGCCAGTATGCTGCTGATTTGGTTGCACTGTCAGTCGGAGGATAGCATTTATGTATTGTACAGCCGTTAAGGTGCCTTCCATGACCACCAGCGGCGTACGTCAGCCCCACATAATGCCACTCCAAAACAGCAGGGAACCTCCACCTTGCTGCACTCGCTGGACAGGAATTCAGCCTGACCGGGTTGCCTCCATACACGTCTCCGACGGTTGTCTGGTTGAAGGCATATGCGACACTCATCGGTGAACAGATCGTGATGCCAATCCTCAGTAGTCCGTTTGGCATGTTGTTGGGCCCATCTGAACGTTGAGAGTGAAGTTGCGCATCATGCAGCCTATTGCACACAGTTTGAGTCGTAACACGACGTCCTGTGGCTACACGAAAATAATTATTCATAATGGTGGTGTTGCTATCAGGGTTCTTCCGACCCATAATCCGTAGGTAGTGGTCATTCACTGCAGTAGTAGCCCTTGGGAGGCCTGAGCGAGGCATGCCATCGACAGTTCGTGTTGCTCTGTATCTCCTCCATGTCCGAACAAGATCACTTTGGTTCACTCAGAGACACCTGGACACTTCCCTTGTTGAGAGCCCTCCCTGGCAGAAAGTAACAATGCGGGCACGATCAAACCACGGCATTGACCATCTAGGCATGGTTGAACTGCAGAGAGCATGAGCTGTGAGTATTGGAACAAGGCGATTTCTAGCGCAAAGTACCATTATCCAAGATGGCGGCCTTGACGTCACAGACACACCCCCAGTGACATGTGGAGGTGACTAGATACATTCGAGTACAGTGCTGTATTACGCCTCCAGACAGTGCATTTGGACTAGATGTTGGTAGTGGTGTTAAACTTAAATGCAATTTTAGAACCCTTAACGAGCTTCTGTAAAGTTTGGAAGGTAGGAGATGAGGTACTGGCAGAAGTAAAGCTGTGAGGACGGGGCGTGAGTCGTGCTTGGGTAGCTCAGTTAGTAGAGCACTTGCCCGTGAAAGGCAAAGGTCCCGAGTTCGAGTATCGGTCTGGCACACAGTTTTAATCTGCCAGGAAGTTTCATAATTTATTTCCTTTACAACGTTATATAGTTTTGAGCTGTAATGCTTTGGAGCGTGATATTTTGGATGAGTAGTGCAACATAGTAACAGATGCTTCTACACGACATGGCACTGGTTGGAAAATATGGTGGGCTTTCTCCAAGAGTGTGGACTGCCAATCTGCTTCAATGCGGGACTGAATTCATGGGTATAAGTGACGCAGCGCCAGTCTCTGAACAAGCGCATGCAGCCAGCTTAGCTTCAGCGAAGTGCAGCCAGCTGAGAATTGTTGACGTTATTGATGACAAGGGTAGCTTAGTAGCTAACTAAATTCAGGTGATCACTTTTTATTTACGTTTGTTGATTTTACCGCAGCCAATAGAATTTTTTATTAGTAATATTTTATAGTATGTTGAGGGTCATATTGATATTACTGATGTTATTGGCAATGGCTGGTCTGAAATTTTTCGTGGCAGCATTTACTGAACCTGACAACTCCACCTTTTCAGTAAAAGCTATGAAATGTTTGATACAAAGGTTTGCAACACTGCAAACATCTGTTACAACGTATCATTGACTCTTAAATCTATCTGCCACTCCTCAGCTGTAGTCCTACCTGGCTCTTCCTCTACTATATTTCACATAGCCTCTTTAATTATGACACAAGAATAAGAAAGAAATAAAGACTAGTGCCAGATATTGTTGAAATTTTATTCAGAACAAGGAGTTGCTGGATTCAGAAAAATTTCAGTAGTTAAGACATAAACTGAAGCCGTATGTTCCTATACGCAGGAAACAGTTCTATGATTTCTTCAGAATAGCCTACAATTATTATACTTCTATCTGCCGTCTCGTTAACTACATTGCAAAATAGAATTCGGATCATCATTACCTTATAAGACTTCATTTCTATTCCTATACTAAGCTGCAAGCTGCTTTTATTCTATGTAAATGAAGGCAGTAAGGAAGAAATATTACGGGAAAGATATAACCATCTCTTCATTGTATGTTAAACTGTGCGTATACTGAACATTATTACAAGTGTCTCTAATTGCTCTTTATTAAAATTAATTTTAGCGTATTGCGATTAGCAACAGTGGTTAGATATTTTATGAATAAAGTTTTCACACTACAGTCAACAAGACAGAATCAAATCGCAGCGATAAATATGGCACTTAATATGTAATAGTCCGTGCCTGAGGCTTCGAGCGCTGTGCAGTGTGTCAAATATTCACTAAAAAAGGTCTGTTAGATCCCTGTTAGTTAGAGGTATGACTATAATTAACTTTAAAAATAATTCGGATATGTTACATGTATTTACGGAATATTCCGTCAGTCCTTAGAAGAACATAGACATATTAACAACTTGAGTAAAAGGTATCATTGCTCAGTAATAATATTTAATAGGTCGTTATGAACCGGTTTTCGGCTTCTTAGGCCATCGGCAGATAACTTAATACTAAATAGGTAGTCCACACTACATCAGGGAGAATTCATAGTTGTACAAAGATTGCTATATAAAAGTACGTGATATTTTACGACTGTAACGATATAATAGAGAAACATAATTTAAGACCAAATAGGCTCTGTACAAATAAATCTTATAGTACAGTATATTCAAATACTGAAACCATATGAATGTATAAACCAAAAATGTAATACAAATGAGTAATTGCACAGGTTACTGTGTCTTATGGACAGCCTGGCGAATGTGACAAACAGACTGGCTGCTGCTTTAATAAGGGCGAGTGATGAAACTGTGGCCATTAAGGACCAGGTCAGAATTCACTGACTGGTGTTTATGGATGACTAGAATTTCAAGTAATGTTGGTTTTCTGCCTTCAGTTCCTTTACAGAGAGCATCCCATTTCACACCATATGAATGACATTCGTACAGAGTATGTTCAGCAAAGGTGGAATCTTTCTTTTTAAGTTTCCAACTCCTTTTATGCATCTAGTCTAGTAGCTATAGCCGTACCTGATTGACCTAAATATGATATGCCACACAGATTTCAGAAAATTACATAAATTCCACCGTGTTCTAAAGGTAGAATCTTGTCTTTACTGTTGAACAAAACGTGGGAACATCATTCCTAGCGTAAAAATGTGGAGTATATTTCCTGGATTTTGGTTTCCTAGCAAAAACATGTAGCATGTGGACCCAATTGTTATCAGTATGGTTTTGTGCTGCCTAGGGCGGACAAAAGAGTGCTGTTATCTGTGTCTCTCCTTTTTGCTGAGTATGTTTTCGATCAGTGTGGGACTACAAACATTGATGTATGCTCTTTCTTTAATTATTTCCAATTTAGTTTCAAAATATGGTTTGGTTTGTGGTATAGATAGTAGGCGGTCACCATGGAGTGGAAATCTGCATGCTTGTGTCTTGTGGGAAGCTAGGAACTGGCTGGTACTACTGTGTCTGTTGAGGTTACTGTCCTTAAATAAGATAGGCAAGTCTTACATTATGCTTGTGTTTTGCATCGATACAGTCATAAAACATCACGTATCTTTGTAGAGCAATCATTGTACAGCCATGAATTACCGCTGAAGTGGCGTGAACTAGCTGTTTAGTATTAAGTTATCTGACGATGGCCTAAGAAGCCAAAAGCCTGTTCATACCGAACTATTAAAAGAATATTATTGTGGAACGTTAATACTTCGCATTCAAGTTATTAATGATGTATATCTCTTATGAAGCAGTGTATGAATAATAGTGCATTAGACATAAAATGCCAGCAATTATACGTTTCATTGTAAGCTCTACAAATAAGTTGCTTCAATTCGAACAAATATTACAAAAAATAAAAAAAATGAAAAAGTAACCAGTCATTGTGTGCAACGTGACAGTACAAAATGTGAATTTTGGTAACCAAATAGTTTCCTCAAAATCGGTTGAGGAAGAACTATTTCCGACATGTACACTCTCACCATGCAGTGGTTCAAATGTGTGTGAAATCTTATGGGACTTAACTGCTAAGGTCATCAATCCCTAAGCTTACACACTACTTAACCTAAATTATCCTAAAGACAAACACACCCATGCCCGAGGGAGGACTCGAACCTCCGCCGGGACCAGCCGCACAGTCCATCACTGCAGCGCCTCAGACCGCTCGGCTAATCCCGAGCGGCACCATGCAGTGGTGCCGCTGCGTGGCAGCGCAGCAGTGTTGCGTAAAACGCGCTCTGCAGCGAAGCAGAAAACGCAGGATCATGGACAACTCCGACAAAGCGAATAACTCATTAGATGCTACACGTCAGCAGGAAGAGGTGAAGTTTGAGGCCTTTCGACACTGATTGCGCCGCGGCCTCTGCAAGCTTTAAAATCATTCCTCATTCTTGTGACACGTGGCGTTTTACGGCGCCTTGAAAGCACAGCGTGTTTTCTTTAATTTTTTCATTTTTTTATGTTTTTGCGTTGTTACCATCTGAACACCGAAGACTTTATATCGCATCGCGCCGTCGTGTTTTTGCGCACATGTGCTGTTGTACGGTGAATGTATAAATGACGTCAACACAGGAACTAATTTTTCACAAGTGATTTTGAGGAAACTGTTTGGTAACAAAAATTGGTAGCTTCACATCCTATTGATTTACGTGCATCATGAATCATGGGCTCTTCCGAGGAGGAGAGGTCGGCGTAACTACGATGCGGATAGTCGTACCGTACGTGCAACCACGACGTAGGGGTATTTTTGGATCGGCCAGAGAAACTGGTGAGTCCTGAAGAGGGGTAGCAGCCTCTACAGACGTTTCAGGGGCAATAGTCATGGTGCTTGACCAATCTGGCTTTATAACACTAGCAATCATGGGCTTGTGGTGTCGTTACTGCAAACCACTGAAAGCAAGAGAGACATGACAGTCGTTATTTTTCCTGAGGACACACACCCCATTGTATGGCTTACCGATATCATCCTCTTAGTAAAGTATACCGGTGGTAAAACAATCTCCCATCCGGATTTCCAGGTGGGTACTACTCAGGACGATGTAGTTATCAGGAGAATCAAAACTGGCGTTTTACAGGTCGGAGCGTAAGATGTTAGATACCTTAACCGGGTAGGTAAGTCGGATAATTTTGAAAGACGAATAGATAGATCGAAGCTGGATACAGTGGGAATTAGTGATGTGCGGTGGCAGGAAGAAGAGGACTTCTGCTTAGGTGAATCAAGGGTTATGAATACAAAATCAAACAGACGGTAAACCAGGAGTAGGTGTAATAGTGAATAAGAAGATATGAATGTGACGAAGCTGCTATGAATAGCGTAGTGAACACATCATTGTAGCGAAGATAGACACAAACCATCACCCACCACAGTAGTATAAGTTTATATGCCATCTAGTGACGCAGATTACGAAGAGGTTCAATGAATATGTGATGAGATAAAGAAAATTATTCAGATAGTTAGGGGAGACGGAAATTTAATTAAGTTGCTGGAGTGGCATTCGACAGTAGGAAATTAAAGAGAAGGAAGAAAAGTAGGAAACCATCGACTGGGAGAAATGGATGAAAAAGGAAGCTGTCTTATATAATTTTGCGCAGGTCATAATTTGATCATCTCTAACTCGTGGTTGAAGAATCATCTAAGGAGATTTTATGCACAGAAAACTTCTGAAGACACTGGAAGGCTTAAGAGTTATTATGCAATGGTAATACGAAGAATTCTAAGCCATATGCTAAATTCTAATGCATTTCTAGAGTCAGATGTAGAGGCTGAACATAATTTATGAATTATGAACTGTAGATTGAAACTGAAGGGATTACGGAAATGTAGGAAATTCAAGCATTGAACATGTCCGAAAGAACAGACACCACACATTCGTATAACTTGATAGGCTGAGCTGGGTAGTGAATCCACCTTCAGTGCAATGCCCAAATACTTCCGACCTCCTGTGGAAAACTCGGAAGAGCGAATATGGAGGGAATGGATAGGAGCTGCCGATAGGTGACGCTCGATGCGAGTGTGGATCGGTCGTGAGGCGAGCCGAGATAGTCCGTGCAATTGTGTAAACATTGTGTCTCGGATGGGCACTCGGTTTTCGGCCGTGGTCGCGTGCGGACCGGCTCTGCGCGCCGGATAGCGCTCCGCAGTTGTTTACCTCCACGTCGCGTGATTTCGTGTTGTGTAGCACCCATTACTACTGCACCTCATGGCGCACTGTTACCGCCGAGCGACACTTAAAGTAACATTCCAAGCCGAACTGGCACGACCACGGACTTATGAAATTGAACAATTCATTCGCGAAGAGCTACGTCTGAACCCCCAGGAAGTGATAGGTATTCACTTCTCTATCACTGGCAGTATCGTCTATATTAAAACGATGACGAAGGAAGCATGTGCTGAGGTAGTTCGACAACACGCACACGGACTCAAGTTCAAGCATTCTGACGGGCATATTGGAGAGGTAACGGTAGATCACGCTGGTTTCAGTCTTCGTATAATTCGGGTCTTTGAGCTCCCTTTCGAAATGCCACAAGGCGCGGTCGTCGAAGCTTTCCAACCCTACGGCTATGTTGTGGGGCACATCGCGGAAAAGTGGCAGACTTTCACGACATACCACGTGTTGAATGGTGTCCGCCAAATCAAAATCGAACTCTCCAAACATGTACCATCCTATCTGCTGATAGGCGGCGAGCGAGCCATCGTTATGTAAGATGGCCAGAGGCGGACGTGTGCCGGTTGCTGACAAGAGGCCATGTTCGGTCAGACTGTCTCCTCTGACTTTTACTCGAGCTCCCGATCAGTGACTCAGCTCCCAAAGCGACGGTCACTTCTTTACCAGACAGCTACGCCACAGGCATACGCAGCCCCGATGCGTCACTTCAGGAAGCGCTTGTTCTCCTCTCGCCACTCCACACTGGAAATGACGGTGCTGCCACGGCCTCACCTGTGCCCACCTCTGCTTTTCTTCACACGGGCGCGACCTCAGACATTGAGCGTCCACATTCTGATACAGAACAGCTCATCCGAAAGCAGCAGTCGCCCTAAAACCGAAGAAGCGAAGTCAAACGCCATCCGACGACACACTTCTTCATGTGGCATCACAGGCTATGGAGCAGATACAAGACAGTGATCTTTCTTCGAGCGCCCTGTCGACAGGAGTGGCCGCTTCTGATGTCCCATCTGAGGCACAATCCCACGAGACAACGATGGGTCCCATGGAGGGAGAGTCCCTGGACCCCGCTACAGCATCGTCGCCACAACTCGATGATTGCGCCAGTCGCTTGCCACCTGTTCCCATCTACTGGACTGATGATGTCGACGATGGAGCAGATCGAGATGGTGGCCCTTCCGTCAGGCACCTTGGAGGTGCCTTACCCACCTTCCAACCAGTGATTGCGGCTACAGTGGCTGCGCCGGATGTTACACGCCAGCCGGACATCTCTGTCGGAACATGTGTGCCAGTGGTCGGAGCACGCTTACATCATGACGATGAATCTGGCCACCATTCGGGCTTCCCATAAACTCGCAATGTTCCGAGAGAACATTTATGCTGCTGATGTCGACATAGCCCTCCTCCAAGAAGTCATCGTCGCTATTTCTACGCCCCCACTGGTTACACGCCACACATCCCCCATGCTGCTGACAACGGTAGTGGCGTCGCCATTCTCCTCCGTTCTGGACTCCTTGCTGAAGATGTACTGTACCTTTCTAATGCTAGACGTATGGCTTTTATGCTGTTCGGCGTCCTCATCCTCAATGTATACGCGCCACACGGCTCCAGTCGACATCGTGACCGACACATCTTCTTTGCTGACGAGCTAACGCCGCTTTTCGAGGGTCCACTGGATGCAATGGTCCTCGGTGACGATTTCATCTCCACACAAGGGCCTGAAGACCAACTTCCACATCATTCCCCACGTGCGGCCCTCTCTGTCATCATCGACAGACTTAAGCTTGATGACACATGGAAAAAGGTTCATGGCATCCGAGCAGGTTTCTCATACTATACGCCGCATTCGTTCAGTCACCTCGACCGTATACACCTCACACGTTCACTTGCTGCCGACACTCGACATGCCGAAGTATGGCCTCTGGCTTTCTCTGACCACGACGCCTACATCTGCGATGTCGTCCTCGCCCGCCAACAGGTGTGGCATAGCCGCGACCTGTGGAAGTAAAACGTTTCCCACCTGACCATCCCCGATAGCCGAGGGATCGTTGAGGATGCGGGGGCCCTCTGTCGTCGACATCGCCCCTCATACGTATCCATCTTATGTTTGTGGCTATCCTCCGTGAAACCAGCTCTACGCAGGGCACTGTTGGGATATGGCAAAGACTTCAAAGCTTGGCAAGCGAGCACCATGGAGTTTTATCACGCGGCGCTTCGTGACTGCACTTCGATGGCATTCTCTCCTGTCCGTCAGACGATAGTGCATCGTGCTAAAGCGCAGATCACTTCACTCATGCGACGACGCTTGTAAGGGGCCCTTGTCAGATCGTGCACCCGTGATCATATGCCTCACGAAACGCCTTCGATGTACCATCACAGACGTAGTCGTCGAGCTCTCATCCACGACCTCGCCGATGCGGAAGGACGACGATACACTATGCAATGCGCCATTGGTCATGCTTTCTATTCCAATTTCCGCCGGCTATACGCTGCCGTCCCACATCCCCCGACCGTAATAGAGGAGGTAGCAGCACTGACTGTCAACACCATGCGAGAGAATGTGGCTCAAGAACCTCAGGAACAAGTGACCTCCGATGAAGTCCTAGATGCTATCAAGGTGGCAGCTGCCAACAAGTCCTCTGGACCTGACGAGCTCCCGCTCGAATTTTACAAGTGTTTTCGCTATATTTTGATACCTACTTGGACGTCCGTCTGTCGCGAACTGATTTCACCCAAAACGACGATCCAAGCAACCTTCCCTAAGCCACATGGGCGATAACGAATCTGTGATTACTGGCCCATCACTCTGCTCAACAGTGACATGAAAATTTTTACCCGTTTGTTGGCCTCACGACTCAAGAAGGCAGCAAGATACGTCACCTCCCTTTATCAGACTTTACTGGGTGGTGAGAACAACATCCATACGGCCCTTTGCTGTTACAGGGCCACGATCGCGCTCGCGCGGTCACAACGTATACATCGCGCATTAGCATCGCTTGACTTCAGTCAGGCATTCGACCGTGTCGACCATACCTTTTTGAAATCGGTCCTTCAACACATAGGTTATCCGGTTCGTATAGTAACAGTGGTAATGCGGCTCTTGACCGGCGTGACTTCAAGAATACTCTGTAATCGTCACTTCACTGCGCCTGTAGCGATCGAACGCTCTGTCCGACAGGGTTGCCCACTTTCCACGATACTGTATGCTTTGGCATTAGAGACCCTACTTCAGGGGCTTCGCTAACGCCTGGTGGACTTGACATTGCATGGGCACCACGATGTTTGCGCGTCTCTGACTTGGGTGGCGACATATGGGGAGGCATCGGGCAGTTCTCCTAACATTTCCAAATCGAAGGTTCTGCTCATTGGTGAGGGTCTGCCTGAGCGATACGTCACTCCTCTAAGTGTGGACACCAGCATCCGTTGTTTGGGCATTCAAAAATGGTTCAAATGGCTCTGAGCACTATGGGACTCAACTGTTGTGGTCATAAGTGGCCTAGAACTTAGAACTACTTAAACCTAACCTAAGGACATCACATACATCCATGTCCCAGGCAGGATTCGAACCTGTGCACGTCGTATGTTGATGGCGATGGGATCCTTTGTCTGTACCGCGATGTTATTTAAAGTTCAATGTTCCTCCCTTGCCCTCCCGCGGGAGCGTGGTGAAGTGAGTTTATTTCATGTGCCAGATAGAGTTTGGCACTTTGTTAGCCCCCAACTGATAGTCTGGCGTCGCTGCCCAACGAGCCTGACCAGTCTGCTTTTGCATGAATACGCGCCAGTATCCAAGTCAGCCCCAGTCATGTTATCAGACATTCCACCCCCCTTTTATCACTTTCTGCTCTTCTTACTTGAATTAAGTTATATCCTGCACTCCTTACCTCTTTCACGTATACTCCAGGCAAAGACTGTACACGAAACATTACAAATGTGTCAATCCCCCAACCCCATCGAACACAAGTTTCCCCAGATCATATGGCATTGTATGTGGAAAGCCGTGCATGCTGATTATCTCGACACCAGCGTTCAGTGCACCTGATATATCACCGTCAATGGCAAACAGGTCAACCAGTTTCATTTGCACAGCATCCGCCTCACTGACACACCCCTCTGTGTTCACTGTAGTGTAGAGGACATGGACACTAATCGATTCTCATGTGGTGCGTCGTCTGACGTCTGGAGGTTCGCGCAGCGTATCTTGGCTTTCCTTACCCTACAGACACCTGCACAGATCACTTTCCTGACGCTTTTATTCCCGGATGTGATTCACTACTCCGCAACAAAAACTAACGCTGTGAATTGGATGCGCAGTCATACGGTCCGCTACCTTTTTGGCCCCGACGAGAAATCAGAACTAGGTTATTGGACGTACCTTATCGATCGACACTGTGCACTTGTTCGCAACCCCAGATTTTCTACGGAGCGCCTTTCATGACCCGCCTTCCAGCTGGAACGTCCAAGCCATGAGATGCTGATACTTTTTTGCCGACATAATGTTCTGAACGCACTACAAACGGAATCTCCATTACATTTTCGAGAAGACTCGTTTGGGTGATCTGCCAATCGGAAGGCGCTAGCGACTCCTGGAATTCTGATACACAGACTAATTTAATTTAAAAAAAAATTTAAAAAATGAAAGAAATAAAAGAAAATAAAAATATATATACAAAAACGCAGCCGGCCGAAGTGGCCGTGCGGTTAAAGGCGCTGCAGTCTGGAACCGCAAGACCGCTACGGTCGCAGGTTCGAATCCTGCCTCGGGCATGGATGTTTGTGATGTCCTTAGGTTAGTTAGGTTTAACTAGTTCTAAGTTCTAGGGGACTAATGACCTTAGCAGTTGAGTCCCATAGTGCTCAGAGCCATTTTTTTTTGAACAAAAACGCAAAAAATGGAATAAAATAAACTACAAGAAACAGAAGCCCAGTCACAAGTACTTTCATTTTCATCGCTACTCTCTATGATCTTCCCCCATACTTTCTTCCTTTCCTACACCCTTGTAGTAATAGTTGTTTTGGTATAGACCTAGAGGTGCATTTAATTTTTTTTTTTTTTTTTTTTTTTTTGCTAGGACACAAGTGCCGGTGGCAAGTAGATTTTTTTTGTTTTCCCTTTCCTGTCCAGGTGCAGAAAAAAAAAGTAGTAGAGAAAAAAATATGGCGCAGTGGTTACCACACTTGCCTACTAAGCAGGAGATCACTGGTTCGAATCTCGATCCGATACACATTTTACATCGCCACTACCGATTCCGCGTAATGTCCCATTGCAGTTAACAACAGAAATCCCTCCTCATTCCTTTCTTCCTCTCGTCACCTTTAATTTACATTTTACAACTGTTGACTGAAACTGGTGAAGACCAACAATAACAGACAAATGGGTAGATTTCAGAGGGGGATACTAAAGGCAGCACAGGATCAAATAGAAAAAAAGACGATTCCTAGTATAATTCCTTGGATTACGAAGGAGACAGTGAATTTAATTCACGAAAGGAGATAAAATACAAAATTACATCAAATGAAGTAGTGAAAAGAAAAAAAGAGAAGGGAAAAAAGTAGGAGACCATCCACTGGGGAAAGGAACGCCATAAAATGCAAAGTGGCTGAGAAGGAATGCCTGGAGGTCAAATGCAACTCTGTAGAAGCGTACATCACTAACTGAAAGGTAGATGCTTCTTATACGAAAATTAAACATGCTTTTGGAGCAATGAGAAGTAACTGTACGAATATCAAGAGCTGAGATGGCAAGCCAGTACTAAGCAAAGGAGATAAGACTGAAAGGTGAAGGGAATATACAGGGCTTCCTTGGATTAATGGTCAATATTCAGGGGTATGACAGGAAGGCTTATTTGGAGAAAAGATATTCGTATTGATGTATACCATATTCCGAATTTTTCCCGAGATACAGCAATTTTAATGTAAATTTGTTTGTGGGTTAGTGGCGTACACGTATGTCTTTTACCTACCCAGCGCCTCTGACGTTTTATTTTAATCGGACCTACCTCGTCATTTTGAACCTCTTTGCTCGGGATGTCTTTCTGCCATTAAATTAGCCCGCTGAACGCGCAGTTGTCCATGGCGTGTTGTGAGTAAAGTGTGTGAAGTAGGGCGAGGGGCTGAGAGTGTATCAGAAAGAAGCATCGGTTAACTGTATTTTTTACACGCGCTGGCTAAAATGCCACCCATTTACACAAACGAAGAATATGCGGAGAAGTTCTGCGATGGTTGTGCTCCTACTGCTGTCAAATAATATCGTCGGTGCTTTCCGACACGTCGGATTCCTGATCGCTGAGAGCTTACCAGAGTTTCCAGCACAATGCGTGAAACAGTTATTCTTCTAAATACCCATTTTTCTTCTGACCGTGTTGTTTAACTATTTGTGCAGGTACAGCAGCACGTTGTTGAATTGGTGCAGCGTAGACCTACTACCAGCACTCGCGGACCTTATGCAAGTAGTAATGACTCATGAAAACGTGAGTGGTGGACATTACATGCGAAAAACTTGTTACCATTTCACATACAGCGAGTTCACATTCTTCACATCAGCGACAATGTCATAATATCATGTAAATTGAATTTTGTCACCGATTAAACGACAGTCGACATTTCCTTCCATTAACACTATTAACTGATGAAGACACGTTTGCACGGAATGGAATCAAAAACGTCAACAACACACGTAATAATCATCGATATTCGATGGAAGATCTATACGCTACGGTGGAAACCAATATCCAAGTTTGTTTTTCGATCAGTGTTTGGTGCGGCGTGATTGTTAACATATTGATAGATCGAGTCACTTTAGAAGGGCTAATGACGGGACAGACTTACTTGCATTTCTTGGAAAATTCGTTTGTTGAACACCTTGAAGACGTTCATTTGGCCATTCGGAGTGCTGTGTACTTCCGGCATGACGGAACCTCACCACATTTATCAGACGAGTGAAGGAACATGTCAACTGCAGTTACCCTTATCGCTGGATTGGTCATGGTAGTGCAGTTCGCTAGCCACGAATATCGCCAGACTTTACGCAAATAGAATTTTCTTTAAGGGGTTGGACGAAGTCTGACGTGTACAAACGAAAGGTGAATACGCTTGATGAAGTGCTTCGTTGCATCATGGACTTTGATGCCCTCACTAGTGAACGTGAAGAGGCACTGAGGCACTCAGACAAGCAACGCAACATGTAGACTGGGAACAACAACAAAATCTAGAAATTTTATGGTAGGAAGTCCTTTCGTAAGGCTTTTCTCCAGAGTTTAGCCATATACAGACGTGAAACGTGGACGATAAGCAGTTGAGACAAGAAAATTATGCAAGCTTTTGAAATCAGTGCTGTAGGAGAGTAAGGAATATCAATTTGATGGGTTGCATAACTGATGAGGAGGTACTGAAAAGAATTAGGAGGAAAACGTTTATGGCATGAATTTCTTAATGAATGGGTTAGCTGTCAGAACACATTCTGAGGCATCAAGGAGTAGTCAGCTTGGTAGTGTAGAGAAGTCTGAGAGAGAGGTATGAAAATTGCAGAGGAAAACCTAGGCATGGATACAGCAAGCAGTTTCAAATGGATGTAGGTTGCAGTAGTAATTCAGACAAGACGAGATTTGCACAGTATGAACTAATACAAAGACCTGTAGCGAACCAGTTTTGGAACTGAAGGTTACAACAACAAAAATAGTTTCATGTCGATGCTCGACTATAAACTAGTTATCTTTCTATTATTTGTCACATTTATTATAATTTTCTTCTGTTGCATGTTAGGTCATATGCTGCTGCATTACAAATGTGGCTAACAAATCTAAATTACTTTTACGTCAGAAAATAGAGTTATTTCTATTTCCAGTCTACACTAAACAGCTTTTAAATAGTGGAGGTTAGCTGCGCCGAGCTATGTACATAGCTGCAAACATATATTATCATATATCTAGAGGTATATTTATTTAAGAAACTGGTGGCATCTTTCTGTGTCACGTGTGAAAGCTTTATTCAGAAAATGATATCTAGTAACTGTACTGATAATAATACGTCAACATCAGTCTAAAGAAGGAATAACTACAGGTGAGTTTAATGACGTTCAGTACATGCACAGCTTAATATGAAATGAAGAAACTTTTTATCTTCGTTTTAGTGATGTTAAAAGGTAAGATTTTTTCTTACATTGATTTTAATTAATTAGATTTAGTTCAGCTTTTACTTCAGTTAAAATCCTTGAACACACTGCACTTTGGTTATTCCACTGTAACAAATTTTAATATATGCAGAATCATTAATCTGTGATGTTGTTATACATCTAGCTTCTGACAGGGAAATTAGCGCGAAGGGTTTAGAGTAGTCTGATCCAAGCCTGAGAAATGTGCTAATAACTCCCACAGCCCACGGAGCGGCACCAAGACCTTTGCTTCGCGACACATACGGTATCAACGTTTTTAGTACTACTAGTAGTAGTAGTAGTAGTCGCTGTTGTGTTCTATGTTCAACTGATGACAACCTGCCAGTATCATAATTAAGTTTACCAAGAACCCAATCGTTCGGTAGTCTAACAAAGCTGGAATCAGTAGTTAGAGCAGTAATTAGCTGTCCACCGTCCTCACCGTAGGTAGATGCGCACAAACAGAAACACTTTGATCGCCATCGGCATGCCCCTTATTGAATGGGAGTTAATACGAAAGTTTGCAATATACAATTAAGGCTCAAGCTGAAGTAGTTTTGTTTCCATTTCCTGGGCCAAAGGAATTGTTGTCAAAATAGGCTGTGGGTCAAATGTGCAGTACGTAGCCAGTAGTTAAGAATTACGTGTACTGGCCCGGTAGTGACAGCCATAAGCCTCGGAAAGGCATTTCGAGCCTTGGTGACGCCATGACTATTCTGGTAAAGAGTATATATTGATTTTGTCAGAACATTCCAAGATGCAATGTGGCTACCACCATCAGAGTAGCCTCCATCCGTGCCCTCGCCTTCATATCTGCCGCAGATGGGGCACTTCGAGACTGACAAAGGCCCTCACATCACGGTATCATCATTTCAGCTGATTTGTAAAAGCAACTTTATTAAGCACCTGTCCGTCCTGTGATTCCGTCAGCGTCCAACTCTTAGTCTGGAGGAACTTCAGGATCTTCAGAATCAGAATGCAGATGCACAAGGTAATGAAGCCAGTCGACTAATGAAATTTACTCACAGCCTTTATCACCACCGGGTCACTCGCATGCATGGGCAGAGACACCGCATGTTCTTCGACCTGCTGTGCCCGATTAAGCGGGCCCACCACCATGCACAAATCCTTCTTACAATAATGTTTACCACGTGTAGGCTCGCTCTTCCAGCCAGAAACCCGGGTTGCCTGAAGAAGCCGTCGTAGACAATAAGGAGCGGCAAAATGTATGAGGCTGCGGCCGGCGAGAAGCACAATCAGACATTGGAGTCAACTCCAGGCTCAATGAGACGTATCACTCCCACTCGGCAGCCGATTGGGTATGACTCACGCAACCATCCCAGGATCAAGCCTGCCCACCAGCGTGACTGATAATACTGTAATCTTCGCCCCCGTTTAAGGGACCAATTACGAACAGCCATGGGAACCAACGGAGCTGGAATGTTTTTGGAAACCGTAAATCACCTGTATAAAAATCAATATTGATCCCGCAAATAGAGATGTCGCGAAACTCAACTCCCTGTGTTATTTCATGACATACACAATGCTGTAGAAATAGGCGCGCACTGGCAGTTAGCGAAAAAGTAACAGCGCACCGAGTATCTGACCACATTTCCAATTGATTTAGGAGTTCCCCACAGTTCTAACTCAACATGTTGCTCTTAAAGGGAACTAAATCGACGGGTGTAAACATAATGTCGGAGGTACCCCAAGTAATCGTGACAGGACCATTACTCATTACGATGTATTTAAATGATCTAGTAGAATGCGTCAGAAGCTCTTTAAGGTTTTCTCACATGATACGGTTGTCTGTAATAAGTTAGAAATGCCAGAATACAGTAACGATTTGCAGAAGGACCTACAGAGGATTGATGAATGGTGCAGGAACTGGGAGTGAACCCTAAACATAAATAAATCTAGGATGTTGCGTATATATACGAAATCCACTACTGCACAACTACAAAAAAATGGTTCAAGTGGCTCTGAGCACTATGGGACAACATCGGAGGTCATCAGTCCCATAGAACTTAGAACTACTTAAACCTCACTAACCTAAGGACATCACACGCAACCATGCCCGAGGCAGGATTCGAACCTGCGACCGTAGCAGTCCCGCGGTTCCTGACTGAAGCACCTAGAACCGCTCGGCCATCGCGGCCGGCTGCACAACTACACTATTGATGACAAATTGCAGAAAACAGCAACCACCGTAAAATAACTAGTAGTATCTATCCGATTCGATCTTAAATGGATTGAGCACATAAAGCCTATTGTAAGAAAATCAGATGCGAGACCGAGATTCATAGGACGGATCTTAAAGAAATGTTACTCATTCGCTAAAGAAGTGTTTTACAATGCCCTTGTTCGATCGATTCTTGAGTGCTGTTCATCGATCTAGGATCCTTACCAGGTAGGATTGATAAACTGAGAGAGGAAATCCAACGAAGAGCGGCTTGTTTCGTCACGGGATCGCTTAGTCTGTGCGAGAGTGTTACACATGTGCTTAAGAAACACCAGCGTCAGACGCTACATGAAAGGCGTTGTGGAGCACGGAGGAGTTTACTACTGAAATTTCGAGACAGTGCTTTCGGCGAAGTCGGAGAACATGTCACTTCCTCCCATATATGTCTCGATTAATTACCACAACTAGAAATTTCGAATAATTAGAGCCAATTCAGAGGCTTACCGACAAACATTCTCCCTACGCGACATTTACAAATGGGATAGGGTGGGGGAACTGTTAGAGGTACCAGAGGTACCCTCCGCCACACACAGTCAGTTGTCTTACGGAGTACTGATGTAGATGTAGAATAGCTTCCACTCTCTAAGCCATTTCTGGCTCACACCAAAGTCAGAGACCCCCTTACCAAGCAATCGACAGAGGGTGTACACTCCTAGAGCGATGTACCCGTGGCTGCAGAGCAGTTGCCCCCATCAGAGACTAGGCCAGCACCCACTCCTATGCAGGCAGCGTCAAGTAGTGCCCCAGGAATCTTCGACCGGCCGGCAATTCCCCACACAGCGCCGACATCCAACACAGCAGAACGGAATGAATAAATACCACGGGAGCCTTTGACGCGGTTGCAGGACCTCTCCTTTCTCTCCAAATTCTGCAGACGTGCCACATAGCGATAAAAAGTGGACAGATTTAGTATCCGGTAGTGATTCGAATTCACTGCCCAGCCCAAGTTCTGGTGTGGAGGAAAGCACAGAGATACTTGGGCTTCATACCACAGTCTGTCCACTTACGCGACGGTGTCCATAAATACTGTGGCCCCGCAGTGGTCTGGCATTTCTCTCTATTCTCTAAAGCCTTCGACATGCACCGCTGATAGCATTCGTCGACCACTATGTCTCTACACCTGGGAGTAAGATTGGTTCGATCGGCTTACTCGAATTTCTGTCGTGAAATTTCAAGAGGACACGTTGAAACACTTATCAATATGCGAAAACTGTCTTGAAATCATTCAAAGAGCGATGTCTTTTCCGTAGTCACCTCTCTACTTGTTTACAGGAACAGTAATGTCAACGTATGTTTCTGACAACGACCACGAGAGGCCAAGTGCTATAATGTCGTGATTGGGCAGTGGAGTGATTGAACTTGCCCTTTTTTACGTTTTTCTTTTTCATTACGATCGGGCCCAAGACTTTTTGCTATGTTTTGAACATTTGTTCCTTCCTTGTTTGCTTCTTGAGTCCCGCCGCCATCAGCCACAGGAACCACCTGTTTGTTTCGCCGGTCTCTGTGTGACAGCCAGTGTGAGGATTGTAAATTGAGTTCTGCCTAAGCTGAGAAAGATAGAAAATTATGTACTAGGAATTGTCGTATATCATCCTTAGTTCTGAAACCAATCTCCAGGACATTGGGGTTGGAAACGTTTCTCATGTGTCATGCTGAAATATTTCGTGCCTGTGCAAATATCTCTGTCTCTCTTCCTTATTACTGCGTAGAGTCGATTTTCAAACGAAAACTTAATCCAACCTCCACTATTTTACACTATTGATTAACAGATTACAAGGACTTCATTACTCGTTTTTCGCTCTCTCCAAAATTTGGAGGGAACCAACGTATCACACAGTAGATAGTTATTTCAGTCTCATATTTGGAACGCCCTAAAAAACAAACAATAAACGCCATCTACAAGTCTGTTTCCTAAATGCTTTGAGGCCAAGGTGAAGAATTACTAGTACGAGTGACTCCTGAAAACGTAGAAGTAAATGATATGACCACTGTAACAAAGACATAAAAGACAAAGAAGGTCAATATATTCAGGTCCAACATCTCAAGGCCGAAAAGGCTGGAAGCTAGGAGTGAACCGCTGACTGGAAGGAAGTATTAAGATTACTAATAGTGACAAAAGATGCAGAATGAAGAGGGATAGATCGTTCATATCAGAGATGGTTGAGCCACAAATCATAAACATGGAGGTATCTGAGAAAAAGAAATGATGGATGGATAACGTTTATTTAGAGAGGGACCTTTGCTAAAAACTAGTGT
The DNA here is from genome assembly GCF_021461395.2 of Schistocerca americana. Lineage (NCBI taxonomy): Eukaryota > Metazoa > Arthropoda > Insecta > Orthoptera > Acrididae > Schistocerca > Schistocerca americana. The sequence continues at coordinate 649,533,401 of NC_060130.1, read as the reverse complement.
TCATGCCACAGTTTTATCTAGATATAAACGGTTTTATATTTACTTCAGAATGACCTACAATTGCTTTGCGTCAAATTTAAATCTAGTCAATGACACTAAAAAGTGAATACGAATTATTGCGCATCGATAATTCAAACAAATCGCCTGTAATTACAATACTATGCCTTATAACTCTACTCCATCACTTAATACAAGCAGGAATAACTCTACGCAAATAAAATGACTAAAAGAAGTTCTCCATTTCACTCTCATTTAATATCATCGAAAGAAAGAGAAAATATTTATTTCCTTGAGATGAGACAGTGATGTAATGAACGTTAGTAAACTCTTCTCTGCCGGCCGCGGTGGTCGTGCGGTTCTAGGCGCTCCAGTCCGGAGCCGCGCTGCTGCTACGGTCGCAGGTTCGAATCCTGCCTCAGGCATGGTTGTGTGTGATGTCCTTAGGTTAGTTAGGTTTAAGTAGTTCTAAGTTCTAGGGGACTGATGACCACAGCAGTTGAGTCCCATAGTGCTCAGAGCCATTTGAACCATTTGAAACTCTTCTCTACTCAAACGTGCTTTAAACTAGTATCAACACATTACTGCCAATATAAATGTTTTTATAAATAGGGCCTGTTTTAGCAGCTTCTAGCTCAACAGGATGGGGTCTATCTCTGCTTTTAAGAACTACGAGTGTGTCGATCAGGTTGCCAAAATATACGAATCTGCCTTCAACGTTAATAGCAGTTTTGTTATGACAGCTACGTTTCTTATGTAGCGATGGACGACATTGGTACACTAGATGTAAATTACCATCGATGTCATTCATTATTCAGAGCAAATTCTAAAAATGGGTCAGTTACGTCTGTTCTAATATCTCTACAAGATTTTTTGCCAATCTGCAGGTGGGTGAACTGATTGTACAAACTATAGGTTTCAGAGGAATATTTTCCTTTTGCATTTTCGGATACCCATAAAGACTGGGAGTGCTGGCACGCGGCATTAATTTCTCCGTCACTTCTTCTGGCACACCGGGGTCCTCTATTAACTGCCGTAGCTTTCTGATGATGGCCTCTGTTGGATCACGACTAAACTTTCGATATCTATCGTCTTCTAGTAAGTGCAGCACCTGCAGGTGGTAGTCTTCAGTGTCCAGGACTGCAGTGGCATTTCCTTTATCGACTGGAAAGACAACAAAAACCTCATTTTCACGTAATAAGCGAACGTCATATTGTTCCTCCCGGCTAATAACGGATTTCGGTGGGTTAAGCTACGCTAGGTACGGCTAATATATTCATCCGCGTCGTGCGAGTGATGCCTAAGGCACTGCTCCGTAGAGAGTAGTTTTCCGGCCATCCTCCAGAATAAGACATATGTTATTCCCTCTTAAAAACCACATAGATGAACCGTGATTTATTTTTAAAGAATATTCTTAAGAATTTATTTTATTTACTAGCGATACATCAAGAACATTAACACATATAATCGTCTGGAACCGCAAGACCGCTACGGTCGCAGGTTCGAATCCTGCCTCGGGCATGGATGTGTGTGATGTCCTTAGGTTAGTTAGGTTTAACTAGTTCTAAGTTCTAGGGGACTAATGACCTCAGCAGTTGAGTCCCATAGTGCTCAGAGCCATTTGAACCATTTGAACACATATAATCACACTATGTAAGCATGGAAGTCGTCGCCAGGGGGTAACTGATGAAATCATAACCAAATTCCTTTTAACAAATGGGAATTTTATTCACTTTAATAGTGCCTAAAAGCATTTTTTAAAAGAAACAGTTTTAAAATTATAATCAGAAGGCATCCTCTAAATATCCAAGTTACAATTTATTCAGAGGAAGAAAGAAACAAGTTTTGACTGTATGAGCTTTCGGGCAGAGAACCTTGCCGCTCCCTTTTGGCACGGCCGTAGTTACGACCACTCATAACAGCCTCTGAAAGACTACACTGGAGCAAATCTGCAACACATCACGATGACTTTAAACTAAGAGTTTTAACAATTTACACACACTATGCACCCCCCGTAGGAGAGATGGAAATGGTACAAAACACTAATAATTAAAATATTAACCTTGCCAGCGAAGGTGCAACTTGATTTTAACTTCTAAGAAAAGTCTCACGGTGAAAGGGTGGCAACTTCATCTACTAAAATGATCATTTAAATAAAAGCCCATGAAATGCAATCTCATATAAAATTCTACAAGGTTGGCCAAACAATAGTTAACATGCTCTACAGTACACAGATAACGCCTCTCAAGACCATAGGCAATAATATCAAAGTTTCCAAAGATCAAAACATATTTCAGGTTTTAGGCCGTTACACTCCAAGCAATAAATTCGTTAACACACCAATTCCGGCAAACATGACACAGGCAGCTACTAACGTACGGTAGATTGATAGGGAGATTACCGAACAACCCGAACCGCAGGTTGCTCTAACCCGCCCCTACTCCACAAGGGAAAAACGGACCACCCAATTTATAAACAACCACCTTCCCGCGAGTGGGCAAACGGAGAAGAATAGTGGGACAACCCCAAAGCAAAACGGCTGGTGACCTCACCATGAAAACAAGTAGAATTTAACAAGAGTAAATCAAACAACATTCCACCAATCACTTAACTTCTAATAAACTGCGATTTCTCGAGAAGACCTGGCGCAGCACCCCCAAATCGCTCTCCCGAACCGTCCCCTGCCAGCCGCTTCAACGGACGCAGGAAGGCGCGCCGATCTCCCGTCTCACGGCGTCGCACCTCGCACCGGCCAGACTTATGTCGTGGGTTGACTCCTGTTACTCTCGTGTCGACCGCGAAGTCACTACCCCTCGCTATACGCCGCGGCCCACTGGACTCACGTGGCGACCTCACATGCGCGGACGCTCAAGACGGACAAGTCATCTTGTGTCTCAGTGCGCGACCGACCAACCGATCGATCCATCCGCCAATGACCATTACCTGAGCAAACTCGAGCAGACTGGCGGCCTAACGCACAGACTCAGATGCAGGAACTAAGCCCCGACCGGGCGACCTCTCGCTGAGTTCTCTTACTGGCGGAATGGAAAGACTCTCATTTTGCCTGCTTTAAAGGTTGATCCGAGCGAAAGACATACTAGCACTCCGAACGACAGACAGACACTAACTGCCTAACAAATGCGGACGAGAAACAGAATAGGAAGCTGGGGACGAGAGACTGACCCAGACTGACCGATTGTCGAGCTCATAGCGCCCCTTGAATGCACGTGAACAGGCAACCTTTCCCCTTCCCCACCAGAGGGAGACACCAAAGCTGCGATTGCCGCAGCGGCACCACCGCCAGAAACGGAGGGCGACTACACACAACGTGCTGCGGCGCGCTCTTCAAAACAGCAATTTTTACCACGGCTCAGTAGGTCTTCGAGTTCGTGGTGTGTGCAGTGTTCCCTGGGAATGTGGTAGTATTTAGATAGGTGAAACTGTTAGCACTGTTGCTGAGCGTTGTGCATAGCATTCACGACATATCAAACAAAGGGAACTTGAGAAGTCGGCCGCGGCTAAACATTGCCTAAAAAGAGACGTAAAATACAATTTGAAAAGACAAGAGTTTTGGCTCAAACACCACCATACTGGGATTTTGTTATAAAAGACGGGTCCGAAACTAGAATAAACAGAAACATTTTAAAGAGTGGCTGGGGTTACACAGTATGGAATTGGGGCGGGCTTTGGAAATTGAGCGAAAGCGAAGACGTAGGCCTGACGCTTGTAGGGACGCGGGAGCGGCAGTGGCAGTATCAAACGTGGCGCCGGCCCCTATCGCCATCTGACGTCGCTCGGTTCCGCGGCGGGACGGAGCTGCTCAACTGCACTTCTGCGCACGCGTCTCTCTGGGCCCCTCTGGTAGGTTCGGGACCCTGCCATTACATCTGCATAAACAAACACCGTAGCAGCCCCGACAGTCAGTGATTTTACTCCAGATGACGATGGCGCAGGCAGCTATCGAAAGCTCGAGTGTTTTATTCGAAGTGGCGCGACTTACAGACCGAGAAGCATGCATCCGTGAAAGACTCTGAGGGCACAGACCGCGATCTCGTTTCTGTTGAATTCTGGCTCGTGCTAGTAGACGTTTCACCTTAGTACACAAGGCATTATACGACCTTCACACAAACAGACTACTTTATACCCAGATTTCTGAATGAGAAACTAGCTATGTAATATTTTCTCATATACAGAGTGCATATAGCGTTAATACTACGTACTTGGTGTGGTTGCATTTAAGTGGAACTTACTGCATATATGAGCACGATGATTTGATGTTTATTATACACACATCAAAAAAAGTATTGCATCACCTTGGTTCCGAGAGTTCCAGAACCTCTACAGAAAATTGAAATTGAGATCAACATAAACATCATTTCCGTTCTCTTTATTGCTCATGAAAACCACACATTGCATGTTGTGCCACCATACAGGGAGACCTTCAGAGGTGGTGGTCCAGACCACTGTACACACCGGTACCTCTAATACCCAGTAGCACGTCTTCTTGCATTGATGCATGCCTGTATTCGTCGTGGCATACAATGCACAAGTTCATCAAGGCACTGTTGGTCCACATTGTCCCATTCCTCAATGGCGATTCGGCGTAGATCCCTCAGAGTGGTTGGTGGGTCACGTCGTCCAATCTGTGCCAGGCATGTTCGATAGGCTTCATGTCTGGAGAACATGCTGGACATTCTAGTGGCATAAGATGTGCACGATGAGGGCGCGAATTGTCGTCCATGAAGACGAATGCCTCGCCAATATGCTGCCGATATGGTAGCACTATCGCTCGGAGGATGGTATTCGCATATCGCACAGCCGCTACGGCGACTTCCATGACCACCAGCGGCGTACGTCGGCACCACATAATGCCACCCCAAAACAGCAGGTAGCCTCCACCTTGCTGCACTCGCTGGACAGCGTGTCTAAGGTGTTCAGCCTGACCAGGTTGCCTCGAAACACGTCTCCGACGATTGTCTGGTTGAAGGCATATGCGACACTCATTGGAGAAGGGAACGTGATGCCAATCCTGAGTGGTCCATTCGGCATGTTCTTGGGCCTATCTGTACCGGGCTGCATGATGTCGTGATTGCAAAGATGGACCTCGCCATGGACGTCGGGAGTGAAGATGCGCATCATGCAGCCTATTGTGCACAGTTTGTCGTAACTCGACGTCCTGTAGCTGCACAAAAAGCAGTAATCAACATGGTGGCGTTGCTGTTAGGGTTCCTTCGAGCCATAATCTGTAGGTAGCGGTAATCCACTATAATAGAAGCCCTTGGGCGGCCTGAGCGAGGCATGTCATCAACAGTTCCTGTCTCTCTGTTATCTCCTCCATGTCCGAACAAGATCGCTTTGGTTCACTCCGAGGCGCCTGGACACTTCCCTCATTGAGAGCATTTCCTGGCACGAAGTAACAAGGCGGACGCGATCGAACCGCGGTATTGACCGTCTAGGCATGGCTGAGCTACAGAAACACGAGCTGTGTACCTCCTTCCTGGTGGAATGATTGGAACTGATCGGCTTTCGGACTGTCTCCGTCTATTAGGCGCTGCTCGTGCATGGTTGTTTACATCTTTGGGCGGATTTAGTGACATCTCTGAACAGTCAAAGGGAGTGTGTCTGCGATACAGTATCCACAGTCAACTTCTGTCTTAAGGACTTCTGAGAATCGGGTTGATGCAAAACTGTTTTGATGTGTATATATTGGTTTTTTGGTGTTGAAGCTTTTGTACTCTGAAGTGTAATTGATAACAAGTGCCATGAACTGGGGATATTTCTAGTAAACTCTGACTCTACACTGCCTTACAAATAAAGTAAAGCACCCACCAGATATGGTCGGATCTCAATGTATCTTCGATCACATCTGCATCATCAACGGGTATGTAAATTATTCGAGTTGCAATTCTCTTCGACAAGTGTAACGAACACAGGACTGCATTAGTGTTGTACGTCTCTAGTGTTGTTACCAAGCTTGCTGAGGTATATAAGGAGTTTGTGAACAGTGTCAGATGACGAGTGACCACTGTGAGGACACAGAGTTACCATATACCCGTGAGAGACAGCGTTATCAGCACCTGACAGAGACTGGAAAGGGTGGGTGGTGTACGTTTAACCAGCTGGTAGAATCTTGGTATAAACAGATTCATGGCGCCTTCGGGTATGACTCTGGCCCAGTGTTGGACTGCATAGGTATGTGAAGGCAGGCATACACGTCGTCAACGTTCCGGTCGACCAGGTCTGACCACACCAAGGGTGGATCGCCGTATTGTGCACCAAGCACATCATAAGCCCTTCACATCTGCGCCCGCCATCTGAGAATAAGAAATGGTCTTCCTGCAATGTTCTGAGTCAACCCGTATCATTGGTCGGAGACTAGCTGCAGCCGTACTAAGTAGCCGGCCGGTTTGGCCGTGCGGTTCCAGGCGCTTCAGTCTGGAACCGCATGACCGCTACGGTCGCAGGTTCGAATCCTGCCTTGGGCATGGATGTGTGTGATGTCCTTAGGTTAGTTAGGTTTAAGTAGTTCTAAGTTCTAGGGGACTGATGACCACAGATGTTAAGTCCCATAGTGCTCAGAGCCATTTTGAACCGTACTAAGTAGTTACCGTTCCATGTGCATACTACTGTTGACACCACAACACAAACGGCTGCAGTAGTAGTGATGCTGTGACCGCGAAGCGTGAACTGCTGACGAATGACGTCCTATAGTATTCAGCGATGTATCACGGTTCTGCACTACTGATGAATATTGTCGGTTTGTACGGAGGCGACCTGTGGATAGGTCCCAGTATTCGAATCTTTTGGAGAGTCACAACTATGTTATCCTTGGCACGATGGCGTGGGAAGCCATCAGATATAACTTCAGTTCACGGATGGTAATGATAGAGAGAATTGTGAGGGCTCAGCAGTACGTCACAGACATCCTGCGGCCTCTTGTGGTAACGAGTACGCGACGTGTGGAACCAGATCGAACGGCATTTCGATCGTAGCACCAGAATCCAGGATATCAAGAATCCGATACAATAGTTGCGGTCTAAATTGCCTCAGGAGAGGATACAATGGCTTTATGTCACCCTGCGCAACTGAATCAATGCTTGCATTCAGGACAGAGGAAATGCATTGTCATATTGATAAGTGGACTGTTATTTGCAAATCTGATCCGAATTAGCAATCGCAAAAATAACATCACATATCCTTTCAACCTGTGAAGTTTCATTTCATTTCCTCTTTCCTATATGGGTGCTTCACTTTTTTTGTCAGGCAGTTTATTCTTCATGATAAGATTTTATTTTTACTTAGTGAAGCTTCAGGTCACGTTCGAGGTGAGATAGTGGAACAAACGGATGTACATGATGGAACAGTGTGATGATGTATCGTTTTCCAGTGGAACAGGATGTCAGACTTATCAGAGATTCCATTTCATCGCATTCTGACATGATAGTACATCCACAACTGTCCTCAGCGCTGGTCTGTTGGTATGGAGATGCGATTCCCTATTTGATGTCACCATACCAAACTCTGTGACGTGGCCGGCCGAAGTGGCCGTGCGGTTAAAGGCGCTGCAGTCTGGAACCGCAAGACCGCTACGGTCGCAGGTTCGAATCCTACCTCGGGCATGGATGTTTGTGATGTCCTTAGGTTAGTTAGGTTTAACTAGTTCTAAGTTCTAGGGGACTAATGACCTCAGCAGTTGAGTCCCATAGTGCTCAGAGCCATTTGAACCAATCTGTGACGTGTAGAGAGCAGAAGTACACTTGTGGGAGGCTGTCTTCTGTAGTCTATTGCAAGGAGGTGGCTCTAAGCTGCATGGCTGCTCCTCGATTCCTCTCCATCCTTGAACTGGCGATGATTTTCTGTTATTTGGTGCGTCTGCCTTATTTTACAACATTCGAAAAAGCCTTCTTTTTATGTGGACAAGACAGAATACGTTTTGCTTTCCTCCATCGCTGTCGATTGTCTCAATTAAATGAACAGTTGTCTGGTAGAACAGGGCAAAACGATCGGTCTCTAGGAAACTCTTGCGGTATACCATAATTTTTCGCGTCGACAGTGATGCTTATGCGGAACCAACGGGGGGAGCAATGTACTGTCTTTAAGTTCCATCGATAAGATTTTCCAGAAGAGATGTTGTGGCAAGTATATACTAGACTCTGCAACTTACCGAGATAAGTCGAACTGTAGTACAACAATGCATCCACGTTCGGGAGGACCAGACATCAGTTCATCTCTTGCCATACAGCTGTCTTCCTTCGTTATAAGACAGTGAAATTCAATCACAGCAGCGTGGATGACTGTTTTCTTTTTCGTGTAGTCACAATTGACAGTAGAGATAAATCTGCTGTATTAGTTCGAACGTAGAACGTTCCTGCGTATGTGGATCTGTCTGTCTCGAACGTTTGACACCGCCTGCGTTGCCTGCTACAGCACTGCAACTATCTCTGATTGGCATGAACATGTGATCTCTGTCGCTACCTCTTCAAGCTGCAAATGTAGAGTTCCGGAACGAGTTTCGTCTGAACCAGTCCCTCAGTAACGGATGTTTCACGGTAGATGTTACAAATAAAACATTTTACTGAAGCAGTCGATTATCTATTTTTACACGACGCTTTTCGATAGTTCACAGTGTCATATTCAGGTGGAGATTTTTGTGGTTACATTGCTGGTGTTAGTGAAGAGCACAGACGCCTTTTCACAGCAGCTGGCCAAGTGTAAGGCAGGTTGTGTTGCATCTTTTGAAGGTAACTAGAGTCGAAAAAAATACTGCGTAATGCCACTTGTTGCATGTGCTATTCCCTATACATTTGTTTACGGTGTTGTTCGAACGGATAGTGGAACAATAAATAAGTGACTGACGCTGTAAACTGTTTTATTAATATTCATCGACGCTCTCTACCCTCAGAATGCCGTCCTTTATGGACGAAATTTTCATGGTAGACAGTAGCGTGATACCCACAACTTGGCATCCTTCGCTATAGACTGGCTTAGCGGTCAGTCCGAAGTATGTTAGTTTGGGGCGAAAGTGGATGGAATACGTAATCTCTTCTCCTACACATCAAGGGCAGTCTGAACAAGTATTGTTATATCAAGGGTTGGTTTATATTATTAAGCAGAAACCTTCCTCCAAGCAACTCCTCGTGTAAGGATTGAGCACGCTAAAGGCTAGATACATGCAGCGAAAAATATGCAAGCATTTTTCGAAGAAGAACAACGGAAGTTTCCATGGACTGCATATTCACCGAGCATGTTTTCAATCTAAAACGTCTGTGGCAATGTCAGTCGCAACTTTTTTGTCACTCTCCACCAGCACCACCTGTTGATGCTTCGGGAACTCCAATACAGCCCGTATGGAGGGAGGCTCCGCAAATATATATGGTGTAACAAAAAGCTATGCAGCAAACTTTAAGTGCATAAAGCAGAAGGACGAACGGAATGGGAAAGTACGTTGTGTGGCCATGGGTTCTGAAATACATAATTTCGATGTTACAACTCATTTTTTACAACTCTTCAGTGTGTATTAATCGTGAGAAAAAAGGGCATGCCGGTGTGCCGGCATACCACGTGAATCTCACTCTTACGTGAAATGTTCAAAATGTCCTTTTGGTTACGTCTGATTAAGCTGTAATTTTTAGGTTTACAGTAATTATTTTGCGTTATAGTTCACAAAAAGCAATGTTAACATGGAACTGACGTCATTACTTGGTTTTACGCGCAGCTCACTTCATTGCCTTACTTACTTGTACCATCAACTGATCTTTACGGACATGCATAGTGCATAACTGCTTACTAGAGTTCACCAAAGTCTTGGTGTTCCGTTCATTGCAGTGGCAGAGCACAGAAATATGGAGATGCTCGTTGGATGTATGGGTTACCACAGGGTAATGGCCTCTCACCTCGTGTATAAGGAGAGATTTCTAGAATAAAGGTGACGCGAGGCGAGAACGTCTCCAGTAATTCAATCTCGCCTCTGCGAGGATGGGTCGGTGAAACATGCTAGTTGCAACAGAGGGCGGGGTGGGGGGGGGGGGGGCGGGGGGAGGGGGGGGGCTAGAAGGACTAGAATTCTGCACCCAAAGGAGTCACTTCTTCCTGCAGTTGACGACGGCGCCAGTATCAGCCTAAGACAAGTAGTTGCAAAAAGTGATGATCACATGGCCGTCTGGAGAGTGTTCGGCAGCTGACTTCCCTTGCACGGGTGCACTTCTGTGAAGTGCTTATTCAACAGTGTGCCAACCAATATTTTCTTGGAACTCTGCTGATGAAGAACAAGGCGACGTTTACTAGTGATCAGACAGTACATTTCCACAATCGGCACGTACGTGCTGATGAGAATACGCGGGAAACTGTTGGTGAACGACTTCAACTTAGACTTTCTGTAATTACTTGGGCTGGGTTTTCTTTATGATTGTTAATGCCTCATATCTTACATTTAGAATCATCTAACGAACTTTCAGTGTTTTCTTAGAGAATATCTTATTAGAAACAGCTCTTTATTAGAGGATATCTCATTAGAAGATGTGTCTTAACGTGTGCGACAAAACATTCACATCATGCGCGATGGTGCTCCTCCTGATTTCAGTGGTAATGCCCGTCGGCTTTTAAAAAACAGATTCTGTAACAGATAGTCGGGAAAAGGGGAACCAGTCCCTCGGCTCTATGCTGTGTGGATTTCAATCCGTTAGACTTTATAGAAGGTGCAGACAGTCTTTGTGTCCACAGTGTGGAAGGCTGCGAAGCCATACGCAACTATTCAGGAATGGATAAGCGAAACCAGGGTTCAATGTGAAACCGGGTTGATGTATGTATTTATAACGGAGGGCTCATTAAACATTTAATGTGAGAAAGGGTTCCATGTGATATGCTGATATATTTTGTTCCACTGTGCGGAGTGAATCTTTCTCATTCTGCAGCGTAGTGTTTTGAAACTTCCTCGCGTATTAGACCTGTGTGCTTGATCGAGACTCTAAACTAGAACCTTGCTAAGCGGTCACTTCTCTTCTCGACTGACAATCAAGGTTCAGAGACCTGCCATCGCAACTTCCCTTTACCAGTTCCTGTTTCCTATTTTTCAAACTTGAGAGGAACTTTCCTGCTTGCTTCTGGGGACGGGAATCCTCCAATAAGGGATACCTGGAAGAACAACAAACACTCTGCTAACAATACCTTAGGCTGTGGCTAAGCAAGTTCTCTGCGGTGTCCCGTTTTTCAGGAGTCCTAGTTCTGTGTGGTAAGTAGAAGCGCTTACGTGAAGTTTGGAAAGTAGGTGACGTGCAAGGGTAGAAGTGAATTGTGAGTACGGGTCATGAGGCGTGCAGGGGTTGTTCAGTCGGTTTATGTGTGTTTTTCACGATTAATCTACTAAGAATATTTATAGAGACTACAAGTTTTATGGACATGGTCTTTAAACGCATCAGTTAGTACGTCTGTGTTTGAGAAACGTGACCATGAAAGTTTGTCACCGGCTGTTTGCGACACTAGTTCATTTTTAATTTCATGCCATGACATTAAGACGCTCCCGTTGCAGGGCAGGGGGCTTCACACGATAATCAAGTATCAAATTCAGAGATCAGGCACACTCCTATTCCCCAAATAACTTCTGTATTGTTACGTACCTAATCAGAGACTTTTAATTTCTGACACATGTATGTTTCTTGGTACAGCAATTTTCATAAACATTAGCGTAGGTACGTTTGTCTGCATCTTTAATCATTTGCGCCCTCTATACTCGTGTGTCACGTAAGGGTTACTCCTACCTGTATGCACTTTCATAGCTTTGCTTTTACCTTTTTAACTTTGTTTTTAATAATTCTCTCCTTCATTGGTTGTTTGCAGTGCAATTCCGGTGATTCTAAAGCGTAACAACGAAATTCTGATGTTATAGAATGTTTTACCGTTAGAGATACTCTTATTTGAAGATTTTAAGAATTCAGTTTCTGACATGTTTGCTAACTTTCAGAAGAATCAGTTTGGGAGTCTGGTTGTTCTTAAGTTTTTCACATAATTAACGTGTTCTACGTTCCACGCTCCCACCATGTCGGACCATTCAGTGATGAACGACCGCCATGTCATCCCCCACCGTTGCCGTCATCTGGATGCAGTATGGAGAGCCATGGAGTCAGCACACCGTTCTCCCGGCTGTTGTCAGTTTCTCAGACCTCGGAGCCGTTACTTCTCATACAATTAACTCCTCAACTAGTGTCGTGACGGTGAGTAAACCGCGTTCCAGCCCTCCCAGAAAGGAAAAAAATCCATAGAACTACCTGCAAACGAACCCGGTGTCTTCGCATGGCCTTCAGACAAGCTCACCTTTGAGCTATGGAGACGGATTAAAAAGCCCTTTAGAGACGTTAAAATACGAGTATAAATATCTATAGGATTAGCAGGAACCACCGCAGACATCGTATCTCAGTTCTTAAGTCACAGACAGCCATCGTCAGCTGCACGTTGTGTTATTAAGTGGAGGTACAAATTCTTACATTCTAATGGGATGAAAAATTGGAGACCTGAATTTTGTTGGTATAATGTTCAACAAAAAGATGTAATTGCGGGGCAGGTGTTCTAGGAACAACAAAAATCCTGGTTGAAGCAGTAAAACTAGATTTCTGTGTTTCCTTTAAGTAAAGGATAGATGATGATAAAATAACTTTCACATATTAGAAATACTGCATAATGAGTCACATCTCCACCAGTCAATCAGTCCAGTGGTTCTCACATCTGTTTTTCTCTTTTTTGTTACTTTTTGCATTATCAGTAGACAACAATACATAAATTTTAGGAGAATTCATGAAAATGATTCGAATTCAGCAGGATTTGATAGACAATGTATAATTTTTGTCGGCGTACCTGAAAGACTTATTTCATATTATATTAGCACTGTAAGGGAATAACATTAGTTCACTGCAGCAGTTACAGGCAGTTATAAACAAATAAAAATATACTCAGCTGTGATACTGTCCGTGTGTACAAGCCCCTCTCGAAAACTTTGAAAAATACTGTGTGCAAGAAATCTGTCTTTATTGGCTACATTACCTGTCCCTTATTTTAGAAAGTCACTTTACTACTGAATACTTAAATGTGGCTGGCCGGTGTGGCCGAGCGGTTCTAGGCGCATCAGTCTGGAACCGCGCGACCGCTACGGTCGCAGGATTGAGTCCTGCCTCGGGCATGGATGTGTGTGATGTCCTTAGGTTAGTTAGGTTTAAGTAGTTCTAAGTTCTAGGGGACTGATGACCTCAGATTTTAAGTCCCATAGTACTGAGAGCCATTTAAATGTGTCTGGAAACTGGCTGAAGTCGATGAAAAACATCAGTTTACGGTGATTCATCGAATCGGAACGTTATTAACCTTTTGTTATTCAAAGTCTTCTTCTTCTTTTTCTTGTGCCTTTGTGCAATAGTTTCGCAGGGTCGGCATGGTTAGGGTTGGATTTGGCAGGCATAATTTAAGGGGTGGGCGGATGCCATTTCTGTCGCCATCCTGTGACGCGAACGATGATGATGATGATGATGAAATGATGAGGACAACACAAACATCCAGTCCTCGGGCAGAGAAAATCCCCAACCCGGGACCCCGTGATCCAGAGGCAGCAACGCTAGCCACAAGACGACGAGTTGCAGACCAACACAGTTACTCAAAGTAATACAACACAGTTAGCAAAAAGGACACTTGGAAGATTCTTATTTGATTTGAGACCTAGTGAAGACATGTGACACATTAATGCTCTTAAGCTACTCTACTCTTCGTCTGTCCGTTCACTCATGTAAGTATTATCACAATGGCACAACAATGTTTGCCACTAAAATTTGTTGTTCTGTTTACGGAGGGTGGCATATAACAGTAGTCCCAAGTAAAAACATAGAAGTGAAGTAATTTATTTTACTGCTGTTATATGTTTTGAACTACTCCTCTTTCTGCTTTTGTCTTCAGTCTCCACTGCCACGCTCACGGCTTTTCCGTGACTGTGTATCAAAGTCAGCTGCAAATAAGCAAACAGGTAAAATCCAGTAATTTACGGCTTGATAATGGGTTTATGACAACAGCGCTTTGATGGTACTTGATGACTTCCGAAGACTGTCATTGGTCGTGTTATTCACGTTTGATTGCTGGTGCACTTTACAGCTATCGTTCTTTTGATCTGATCGACAGCCATACAAATAAACCTTCATATCAACTTTTAATTGTACCAGCTATTGATTCTGTGTCCATAAACTGCGAGACGAGTCTTCTATACCACAGTGTCCATAAATCAGAAGAAACTTTGTCCTGATTCCGCCTTGTTTGTTTATTATGGTGCTAAAATAATTGTCCAGTTTTATTGATTTTTGTTGACAGGGAAACCCTCCGTGTTAAGTAACGTAACTAAAACATATTCTGTCACTATGTATCTTATGCTACATCGGAAGGATAAAATTATTTCAACGTTCGATTTATTTAGGTATTTCCGTCTCAATTTAATTAGCACATATTTTCGATTTATTTCAGTAGAACTTGGGTAAACATTGACTATTCAACGTATATATTAACTAATGAAACTTAACTTACTACTTGCACTTGAGTGCACCAGTTGCAGCTTTATATGAAATAGGATGAAATTTCTAGCTGTAATACAAAGTAGAATACAGGTGCACATCCATTTCACTAATTTTCTCTGAAGGACTGACACTGAGACATGGCTAACGTAAGTATCCATTTCAGAACACGACAATCCTATGTAAGCTAGTTTTACAGCGTTGAATAATGTGAAACAATCTCAAAATTTCAAGTATATGATAGATTTGTTACTCATTCTATTAACTATCTCAGTATCGGTTTTGGTATTAAAGTGCAACAGCCTTGTGACAGAACATTGGCTGTATGTTTGTAGCCGCAATAAGTTGCATAACATTATTAATTCAAACGCTTTGTTACTTATACGCGCATAGCACTATGCATTTCGGACTATCGACCATCATCTGGTGTCTTATTTACTTAAGCCTGGCGCAAAACACGTTTTGTAGCAAATAAATACAAAATTAAATTAAATTAAATATGTTCTACCACAAAGTATTGCAGCAGTCTGTTTACTGTGGCTGATATCTATCTTTGCTTAAACACAGAACAGATATCAGTATAAGCAAACAAATTGCTACAGTACGTTAAATTAGAATAGGTTATATTTTGTTTTATAGTATACAGATTGGTTTTGCGCTAGAGTTAATCAAATAAGGCACCAGACCATTTCCGAAAGATGTAACCGAAAAACAGCGACAAAGAGAAATTAATATCAGGACATTCCTAGGGAAACACTCAATTCGTCAAATATTAATATAGACAATTTGATATCAAAACAAATCAAAATTCAAATGGCCTGGATGTTGTGTCACGCATAAGCATGATCGAAAACTGAAGATTAGGTTCTGGTTACCATTAAAATTTGTAGCAAAATTCTTCCGCTACTGGATATGGGTTACAGAAGAGGAACAAAAATTATGTTCCATAAAAGGAAGGATATTTCAGCTGTAGGAACGAGATGAATCTGAGATTCAAGCAGTAAAAATTAGATTCCTGCTTCCAAATGAGACCTCATAAACATGTGAAAAAGAAGCAGATATTTATTGCGTAAGTTCACAGTTTTTCATTAGCACCAGAATAAATTGTTCAAACACATGCTGAGAGTGGACGAGAATTGCGTTAAGAATATTTGTACTTTATATCTGCTCCATAAGACACAGCGATGAAGTCCCACAAAGATGTGGACTGTTAAACTGCTGCATGCTAGGTGGTCTAGCAGTGAAGAAGCAGAAGAAGAATAACAAGATGATAACGCATGAATCGAGACTGCTTGTTGAGCAGTATGGCCACTGCAAGTCTTGGCGTTTATCTGTAACGCATCTCTAAGCGTGTGGTGTCGCATTACAATGGAAGTCGAAGAAGCGATGTGTGTGCATCTGAAGCTAGCCAGCCACAGACAGCGTCGAATAGCCGACGCCTGCAACTTTACAGCCGTTGTACTGCTACAGTGCAGCGTCAATGCCATGGGCCAGGCTTTAGTGGTTCAAATGGCTCTGAGCACTATGGGACTCAACTGCTGAGGTCATTAGTCCCCTAGAACTTAGAACTAGTTAAACCTAACTAACCTAAGGACATCACAAACATCCATGCCCGAGGCAGGATTCGAACCTGCGACCGTAGCGGTCTTGCGGTTCCAGACTGCAGCGCCTTTAACCGCACGGCCACTTCGGCCGGCTCAGGCTTTAGTGCC
Source organism: Schistocerca americana (assembly GCF_021461395.2). Taxonomy (NCBI): domain Eukaryota; kingdom Metazoa; phylum Arthropoda; class Insecta; order Orthoptera; family Acrididae; genus Schistocerca; species Schistocerca americana. The sequence continues at coordinate 649,517,164 of NC_060130.1, read as the reverse complement.
ATGAGGCTTTGAGGACCGTTATCCTGTGCTGTGGTCGCACTTGGTACTCCAGCGCCTGTGGTTCGCTGCATGCAATCTTCTTCTGTTCCACTTGTTCCGTAAACGTATCACTCTCGTAGCAGTGTGTGTCAAAACGTCGCGCATGGCAAAACCTATTTACAGAGGCGGATCAGCTTGCCCTAACGAAACACAGACACACTGAAACACGTATGTTTACCACTCCAACTTATCTGAGCCACTTAATTATTGGAATTCCGTATTTCAGTGACCTCTGATGAACAGAATGAGAATGAAAAACATTTGTTTTACTACTTGTCTGTTTGAACTCTTTTGCTTCCAATTACATATGCAATGAGACACGAGAAAAGGAAAATGTCACCAAAAGATGGAGACTCTGAGATCACAATAAACGGTGTAACTCACGCTGTTAAGTACGCTATACATGTGTATTATATAGTCTTTCTTTCTCTTCTTTCTTTTGCTTGTGCCTTTTTCTCGGAATGACGCAGGGTCGGCATGGTTAATCGGATTTGGCAAGGTTAATTTAAAGGGTGGCCAGATGCCCTTCCTGCCGCCACCCTGTACCCCCCTGGGACGGAATTACTGTACCCCACTGTCAGTGACTAGTGTAATTAATGGAATAGTGCGAATATGTTCAGATGTCTGTGAGCCGTGTAACTGAGGCGGGACGTGGGGACCAGCCCGGTATGCACGTGTTGGGATATGGAAAACCGCCTAAAAACCACATGCACGCTGGCCGGCACACCGGCCTCCGTCGTTAAGCCGCCGGGCAGATTCGATCCGGAGCCAGCGCGCCTACCTGAGTCTAGGAAGCAGCGCCTTATCGCCTCGGCTAACCTGGCGGGTCACATGTGTATTATATAGTGGTGGTTATTAAATCACATGCACAGTGGTGTCAATTGCTCTAAACAAAGTGAGATATTGTTAAGAAATTATACGTAAAGAACTGGAATCGGAGCATTAGGTTGGAGGAACACTTTGCGGAGAGGCTAGTGCACATTACAGCTATTACTGAACAATCCTTTGCTCTAATCACGTGCACGATTAGAATGACGACCAAGTACGTGTCGTATCATCTTTACAAGAGGGATCATGAAATCTATGCATACTGGTCGCTTTGGATCGCCGTAGGTAAAGTAGATATGGTACCCAGTGGACATGTGACCTCTAGCTGCCGTTAGTCGTGGCACTGAAGTGGTGTATATGTGCCAATTAGTTTTATGAAAGCAGCGCAGTAAATGGATGGACGTGCAGATGTGACAAAACGACAGAAAGGACTACACGTCCAGTCACATTACGTAACCACCGACTATGTTTGACGTCAGTGTGTAGTAACCACTCACAGGCGGCAGGTTGCAGCACTAGCAGTGGAGGGTATATGAAACGTATCGGGAGGATGCGGAATACAATGCACTCGCTGTCGTAATGCAGAAACGGAGCAATTTATCTGACGTCCAAAAGGGCATGAACATTGGCTTTCGGGCCAAGGATGGAAGCATCTCCAAAACTGCTAAGTTTCTGCACTGCTCGCGTCCCGCCGTGGTTAAAGTATACCGTGCGTGACAAAATGGCTCTGTCCAAAACCGGCGCCAAGACAACTGTGGTACACCAAGGGACGTAGCCGTCATGGGTGAACGACACTTGCAGAGATGTGTACTGGCGAGTAGACGTGCAACTGTTGAGCAACTGACATCCTAGATGAACCAAGAGGCCACCAACAGTGTGTCCTCAATGACCGTTCAGCGAACGTTGCTGCATATGGACCTCTGCAGCAGGTGCCTTGTTCACACACCCATGCCGACTGCCGTTCATCAGCGGCGAGGGCTGGAATTTGTAGGCCAGTGTCGCACTTGGGTGATCTCGTCATTCTGGAAGACACGATGGATCAACATAAGTATTTATGTCTCCTTAGGAACTATGTCTTACTCTACATGCAGTTTGTTTCTCGTCGACACGATGGCAACTATCAGCATAACAATGCAATGTGTCACACAACTCGCAGTGTACGTGCGTGGTTCGAAGAGGACCAGAAGTCTATTGCACTCCCCTGGCCACCATACTCGCCCGCTTCCCCTCCTCCTTCCTCCCCGCGCCACATTTAACCCAACTGAGAATCTATGAGACCACCTCGATCGGGCTGATCGCACCATGGACGCTCATCCGAGAAAATTAGTGCAGCTGTCCACAGCACTGGAGTGGGCATGGCTTCACATCTGTGTCAGCACCTTCCAGAATCTCACCCACTCTCATCCTGTCCTGCACATCTCGCAGCGGTACACACTGCAAATGTGGTAATTCAGGTTTTCGACAGGTGGTCACATTAGTGTGAATAGACAGTGTATTGCGTTTTGACTTGTCCATGGCCACACCACGAATTAAGTTGCTCGATTTGTTGGCATATCAACACGGACTCTCCAACGTGTCTACAAGGAACGGTATGTCACTTCCAGCCATGTAACACGTCGTAATAATAGTGATCGCAAAAAGTTGTTAACAGACAAAGTCTCGAGACGAGATCACGGCTTGTCACTGAAAATGTGCTTCAAACCCGACAGCAATTGCTACTGTCAGTGACTGTAGGTCCATGTCAACCAGTTTCCGAGTGAACATCGCGTAGGAAACCGCATGCCATGCATGTTCCGAGTCGGGTACATAGCAAAACGTCATTTCTCGCAGCTGTACGTCTTCAATGGGTCAAAAAATACAGAATCTGTATGTTCGTCGAGTCGCAGTTGTGGCTCTTTTCAAATATGAGGCATCTAACCTGCAGTTTGTGGAGGAAGGGAGGAAGGAAGATTAGGATTTAAAGTCCCGTCAACAACAAGGTCTTTAGATATGGAGCCAAAGTCGGATTATGTCAAGGATTGGGACCGAAATTGACCGTGCACTTTCACATGAATCATCCCGACATTTGACTGGATCTAGAAGAATCACGGAAAACTTAAATAATGAAGGTTGGACGTGGATTTCAACTCTCTTTCTCCCGAAGGCGAATCCAGTGTTCTAATCAATGCACTACCTCGCTAGTGTGTGTGGAGAATGTCATTGACGCTAGAGGGGACTCTGCGATGATTTTCGGATGCTCTTCGTATTATTATTTGACCCGCTCATTCAGATTTCAGTGAACATGAAGCAGGGCGTTTATTTCAATATTCCCTCTGACAAAGTGATGCCCATTCTTTTACATCTTCATGACGTATATGCTGCGGACATTCGTTTCATCTAAGATGCCAACAGCCGTCTTCATAGGGCTGCATGCTCTAGACTGACGGAAATACAGAAATCCTATGGCACCTCGACCTGATCCTTAAATCATCCGATACTAATAGCGTACTAAATGTCTGGGGACTGCGTGGAACAGCGGGTGAATTACAACAGTCAACTTCCTCGCATTTTGGTAGCTGTATTGGATGTGTTACGAGCCAGCGCTGGGATCGAGTTGTAATCAGGAAGTCGAGGTAGGTGTGATGGTGAGTGTCCCGGAAGCGTCTGTGGGGCAGCGTTTTCTCTAAATTCATTTATCGTCAAACAGAATTTACAAAGGTTTTAGCTTCTTCCGAGCTTCAGTGGTGCTGGGTGTGGGACGCAAGTGCCACGAAGGAATGCTGAAGCCTCGTCAGCACTTCGTGACGTAGTTGCGTGTGTCATTGCCTCTCTCACGTATAGAGGGCACTGGCAGCCGGCGAAGAAGTCGGAGTCTCGATCAGTTCCAACCTCAGCGTTCTCAATGATAACCCCCTCCTACGCTTTGATGGACTCTACCGACGGTGGTCGAGGATGCCATTTGTCGTTGAGAGAGACTATGGACACCCACCACGGACCGATAGAGACTGCAGCAGGTGTTCATGAGCCTGCCAGGAGGCTGCGCAGACACATCTCGACTGGTCCGTCCAAAGTACGCAGCTTGTAGATCATCCGCGATGATGCAGTGGAGGAGGCGGGCTTTCCGTCCACCACTCTTCTTATCCGCGATCACCCCGCAGGCAGTAGCAGGAGACCACGGCTATGGTGTGTATCAGGTTCGGCTTCTCTGGTGTTGAAATCAGCCAGCAGGTAGCAGGCTGTCCGTCATAGAGCAGCTCTCCGCTGTTTCACTGAAACTTCGGCTGTCACTTTCTCTGGATCTTCGACACCAACAGAATGGCAGCACGATAGACTGTGTCTTGCACTCCGAACGTTGCGTTATTTATGAGAAATGAGTTCCACCTACAGCGCAGTGGCTCTCAGAACGTGGCAGTGTTTGTCCCCATTTATCGGACCTATCAACGCCCCTTGCCTTGCTGTGGTAATTTGTTGAGCTCGTCTTTTCTGTTGAAGTTTGACTTTGTAGCAGTGCTCGGTCACAGACTTACATAGTGTCACATCAGTGTGCCTTGCTAAGTAGTACAGCGGTGCCTCAGTCACGAGGTCCGTTACATTGGCGGTACGCTATATTGGCTCAACAAGTGGCACATCGATTCAGCTCATTCTATTACATTTCGAGCTCGCCTAATGGAACTGTAATAAAAATTTTAAGCCTGCACAACAAAGTTATTCTGCTGTGTAGCATATTTAATCTTAAGTCATTAACTTCAGGTGGGCATGGCTTACCTGGGCTTCAAATGGTTCCAATGGCTCTGAGCACTATGGGACTTAACATCTGAGGTCATCAGTCCCCTAGAACTTAGAACTACTTAAACCTAACTAACCTATGGACAAAACACACATCCACGCCCGAGGCAGGATTCGAACCTGTGACCGTAGCAGTCGCGCGGTTCCAGACTGTAGCGCCTAGAACCGCTCGGCCACACTGGCCGGCTGGCTTACCTGAAGTGAGACCATTGTGAAGGCTAGAAACGGTGTTACATGATCGTGCTTACACTGCAGGATACTTGTGAGCTTGGCTGAGCCCCCCATGTCGCACTCTCTTCGAGGTAGACTAATCCAGGAATCAGACTAACTGAAACGGCAGTTGGTAAAGCCGTCCTGCTCCTGGGGGAACATTGTAACACGTTTCACCTAGCCACAGCGGGACTTTCTGCATCTTCATACACCTTCGCAAGACAGTGGTCAGTAACTGACATAGTCCAGAGAGAGAAAGAACAAGCTAACTGGAAGTTATGTGTGTGTTATGAACTGAAGCGAAATATGATAAAAGGTAGTGAAACAAAATTCTGAAACTTCGTGTAAGGTTGAAACTGTCTGCAAGGTTAGGACACGAATCCTGAATCTTGATACGGACAGAACTGAACTTGTGAGGAAGTGTTGGAAGTCACGAGTGGGTTACGAAGCTGATAAGAGTATTGCTAACGAATGGCAATATTCCAGGCTCGAGTATCTGGTCTGACACACGGTTTCAATTTGCCATGAAGTTTCAGAACACAGAGCACTCCTCTGCAGAGGAAAGGACTGTTTCAGTCACATGCTGCTACTGTAATTTTCGAAGGCGACAAGCAAGCCATAGTGACACATAATTTCGCGTATCCATTTCCCTCAGTACATCATTAATAATAGATGAACTGGCCGTACCATTTGCCTTTCCTATCCTTCACTTAATTAAAGCAAATATTGCTGAAAAACCATTCGCTGTATCCTCTGAGCTTGGGATCGTTTGCACCTTTCTACCTACTTGCTTCAACTGGCACTCAAGGAAAGTTTTCATATAAAGCAACAAACAACCAAGATCGTAAATTATTAAATTTAAAAAATTCACGACTGGGTACCCCATGAAAATGATTACAGTGCTACTGCAGCACAAAAAGATAAAAAAGCTATGGACCATTGACACTATTATGTTCAATAAAGTGTGTCTCAAATTAAAAGTGATTTCAGGAAACTGTCAGTGGTAAAGCCCTGAAACATAATTAGCAGATCAAGTCACAATGTATAGTGGCATTTTTTTGGGTTCAAACATAGGTAATAGATTACCCACTAGTCTTATTTATGACACCTAAACTCTATAAAAATATTGTGCACTTTACATTTCTGTGTAATACTTAGAACAGCTTTTGAGTATGTACATAACATGAATGAGGATGTCGGACACGAACAAAATTGCGAAGCTCGTAAAATAGAATCAGTATTAAAGAAGATACAGGGAGTAACGAACAGATAATAATAACTTTGTAGAGAAAGTAATAAGCAGATCGCTCTAATGTTTAATAAATTTGTGGCTGTGGTGCCCCAAGTAAAGAAAACGATATCGGCTTGTCTTCAGTCATCAACAGTTACAGAATATAATAAGTGGTATATGTATTTTTATGGGAAATATGTCACTTAATAAATAACTGATTTCCAAAACAGATAATGTGACTCTATTCTGGTGAAGCTCGGTTATTCGGAAGTTCCTGTTCATCCTCTTAATTTCGTGATGCACGTCTAACGAGCTGTAGTTTGAATAGTTTCATACTAAAAGACGTGGTACCTAGTCAGATAACAAGGGAAGTACGCCAGGTGCAATGGCTAAAAAATATATATTAAAATACCAAGATCTAGGCGCTCAGTCCGGAGCCGCGCGACTGCTACGGTCGCAGGTTCGAATCTTGCCTCGGGCTTGGATGTGTGTGATGTCCTTAGGTTAGTTAGGTTTAAGTAGGACTAAGTTCTAGGGGACTGATGACCTGAGATGTTAAGTCCCATAGTGCTCAGAGCTATTTGAACCTATTTGAAAATACGAAGATGTGTGACCTCTACCACCACTAGTTCATGTTCGAAGTCACTGAGTTATCCTGACCGACCCATTCTCCTGTTAGTATTTCTCTACCAACAACACAGTATTCACCGCCCTCACCGCCTCCTTCAATACTGGTGAGTACGTATCTCGTAGCATCTAGTGGGCAATTCCACGTTAGTGATATGTGGCCACATGCTTACGATCAGATACCGTATGTGAACACATACTGAACTTAGTCATATTTCGCAAAATAGAAGTTCCTATTTTGCTGTATGTCCTTCTTTTATGTTGTATGTTTTTCCCGCATTGGACATCAAAGTGTAAACGTGGAATTTCATTGAAGTGACAAAATACTGAAATGGGTCGACATTAATGAAATACGTACTCATGCGCTGACCTGGAAAACAACGTAGACATAGTATGTGTAGACACGTGTGAGTATCAAAACAAGCTTATCCAGGATGAAATTTTTTACTCTAAAGCAGAGTGTGCGCTGATGTGAAACTTCCTGGCAGGTTAAAACTGTGTGTCGGACAGAGACTCGAACTCGAGGCCTTTGCCTTTTGCTGGCAGGAGAGCTGCTGTGAAGTTTGTAAGGTACGAGACGAGGTCCTGGCGGAAGTAAAGCTATGAGGACGGGAGGTGAATCGTGCTTGGTTAGCTCAATTGGGAGAGCATTTGACAGTGACAGGCAAAGGTCCCGAGTTCGAGTCTCGGTCCGGCACACAGTTTTAATCTGCCAGGAAGTTTCAAAATCATCTTAGTTTGCAGCTACAGTCTTCATTTCGAAAACTGGTATCAGACCTCTCGACAGTGCTCTGACACGTGCAAGTACGCTGATGACATCATAGTAGCATGCAGATGATTAGCAGAAAGGGGGGCTCTAGGCACTATGGGACTTAACATCTGGGATCATCAGTCCCCTAGACTTAGAACTACTTAAACCTAGCCAACCTAAGGACATCACACACATCCATGCCCGAGGCAGGATTCGAATCTGCGACCGTATCAGCAGCGCGGTCCCGAACTGAAGCGCCTAGATGATTAGCATTTCAGCACAACCGCACAGAGAAGGTAGGAATAACGCTCTAAACAATACGTAAATAAGAAAATATTACGCGGGAGGTTTCTCGTTCCCGAGAGGGCGGATATATTATTTGCTCGACAGTGCATCATCATAAAGCCCCTTACGTACTTTGATCAGAAAATGGACAGATTTACGATAACACAAATACCCACATGTACAGTACGACGACGTCTGTATCATAACGGACTGTCATCACGCCGACCATTTTTGCTGCTTCCTTAGACGCTACAGGTGAAAAAGGCGCTCTGGCAGTGCTGTGCCCTTCAACATTACTGGGCGCACTAGTGGCACCACGTTGTCTTTTCAGACGAGTTCTCGTTCTGCGTATAGCATCACGATGTACGTATCTGTTTTTGGAGGCTCTGAGGCGCACAAATGTTGTCAGCTTGCAGTTTTATGGCCACAGGGACGCAACATCTGACGTGATGGCACGGAGTGCCTCTGGGTAAACCAACGATCACCTCTGGTCCGCATAGCCGGTAATTTGGCCAGCAGCCTTTAAATTTCTGATGTGTTGAGACTGGTGGTTATGACCCAACCTGCAGGTCTCCGTAACATTATCTTTAAACAGAATAAAGCAAAACTTAATACTATTTGTGCTGTCCTGAGCCACCCCGATAGAGAGTGTCTTGGTGTTTTGCCCTGACCCGAACATTCTGCAGATCTCTCGCCCATAGAAAGCTTCCGGGCAATGTGTTGTCGTGAGCAACCACTCATTAGCCACTATGATCGATGAACTCCAGCACAGAATTACAGCTGAATAGATTGACGTACCCCTGTATGTCGTCAGAGTTCAGTTTACTCTGCCCAGCTGTGTTACAGCCATTGCTTCTGCCAGAGGAACCAGTTCTGTGTACTAAATTTCGTACCTGGTGTACTCCCAAACTATCTACAAATTTAATCGTTGAAATCTTCCTACTATGGTGTATACGCAGATCAAATAGAAGTTCGTTAGTTGATATTCTTGCTAGCGCTACGGTTTTAATGGCCAGCAGAGTATCGCCATATCTGCATAGCTATTGCAACTTGCAGTCATTTGAACCTGCTTACTATTTTCAGTCTTTAGTCTTCCTCAGCAGTCACTAACTTCTACCCCTATCCCTCCTAACCTCCATCCCACACTCACACAAACTCATAAAAACGCACACACACACGTATTTCTCTAACTAAATAAATACATGAACTATTTTGTGACGCCGCGCAGGGTAGCCGCGCGGTCTGGGGCGCCTTGAAACGGTCCGAGCGACTCCACCCGTCGGAGGTTCGAGTCCTCCCTCGGGCATGGGTGTGTGTCTTGTTCTTAGCGTAAGTTAGATTAAATCGTATGTAAGCTTAGGGACCGATGACCTCAGTAGTTTGGTCCCATAAGATTTTAGCACAAATTTAAAATTTTTTTTCTGTGACACCTAGTCACGTTGTGCCATAAAGCTCTTTTCTTCTCATGTGTGTTTAGTAACTTTTGATTAGCTATATGTTGTAGCATCTAGTCACCAGTATTCATCTATACGCCATATATGGACGGCTTTTATTCTCTTCAGCGATGCTTTGTATGCTCCTTACGTTTCATTCGTCCAAAGGGAGATCAAAAAGTTTCCATTCTATGACCGTACAGCCCAGAATCACTGTGCCAATCAAGCGAAATCACCTTGAGCTTCGAGTCAATCATCCTACCGACGCACCAGGTTGAAATACCCGTTAGGCAGAACACCATGTCCTGCTGTGTTAAGAAGTCTGCAACTATTTTCTGCACATTCGAGCCGGCCGCGGTGGCCGAACGGTTCTAGGCGCTTCAGTCCGTAACCGCGCGACTGCTACGGTCGCGGGTTCGAATCCTGCCTCGGGCATGGATGTGTGCGATGTCCTTAGGTTAGTTGGGTTTAAGTAGTTCAAAGTTCTAGGGGACTGATGACCTCAGATGTTAAGTCCCATAGTGCTCAGAGCCATTTAAACCATTCTGCACATCCTTTTCCGACAATAATCTTCGACCCATCAAGGCCTTTTTCTAAGTGGCCAAAAGCATGATAATCGCATGTGGGAGATCGCAACTCTAGGGCAGGCGATGGAGTCTCTCCAATTTGAGTTGGCGTAACTTCTGCATTAACACATTTGCGATATGGGCACCTGTGTTATTATGAAACAGCAGCTCCCTTTGTCGCAGTTTTCCCGGACGGTGGTTCTCTACAGACATGTTGTCCCATACAAATTCTTCAATTTCTGATGGATGTCTACCGATGTTTGTTCCTGGGCAGTCAGGAAAAGAATAACAGCATCTTGGCCCTGTCTCGGCGCATTTGATACTAACTTCGCCTTAGACTTTCCTTGCGACTTTGAGACATCTCGTTGAATCGGTTGTACTGCCAGTGGTCTGCGTTTTTCTAACACAATATTTCGACGTCGTACCTCGGCGTCTTCATCATGTGCTTTCTGTGACTGAACGACAGCAGCTGACATATGGACCCCTGTTGTTCGATGGAGTCCAAGCGGAAGAGCTATTCCTTCAAGTTGGCGAGTGTTCGTACGTTGTCCTGACTTCTTGATGATGTCCTTGCAGTCGGCTGGGACAATGTGAACTACATGCTGACCGCGTCCTGTATTTATGTCTGTACGGTGTCTGGAGTTCCCTACGCCGTCTGCTCCCGCTGTGACCGTGTCGGTTGGTCGCCGGGAAAGTCTAAGAAATTACACTGCAAGACTCTACGCCGAGGAAATGTGCAAGATGATGAAGTTACTGGACAACTTACGACAGCGAAAAAGAGAGGATGATGAGCGCGCTCAGATTCCTACTTAGGTGCAGAGAAGAAGACGTGGTGCCTGTTTTTGCCAAAATTAAACAGCATATAACATGTAAGATTGCTAACAGAATGAAGCATCGCGCCAGTATGGTCCTGGTAAGGGAAAGGATCCGTAATATGCGGCATAGACTGGACATCACCTCCAGGGATCTGCTTCGACTACTCCTGGACTTGGCAAACAACTTAGCAGCAGAGGACTGGAACTGGATGGACAGTACGTCATGGTCGCTGGCGGCATGCATTAAACAGAACGCTACAGCTTGACAACTGGTGAAATTTGAACGTATGAATAAAAAAGTGCAACAGGCACATGATATTCGCAATGTGGTAAATTTGATTGGTTGCCCATTAGAAGATGCCACATTAAAAGTACTCGGAAGGGGCCTCAATTTTGCAGTCACTCCTAGAGACCTACCAATCTCCAGCTTCATCAGCTCTGTGGAGTAAGTGGTCAACACACTACCATCAAGTGTTGCAGAAGAGATTCAGAGAGAGACGTGCAGGGCGCTCATAAAAGCCAATCCACCCAAGAGAAACATTTCAAGATATGAGAGGATGGCCCTCAAGAGTTTACGGGAAGATGAAAGCGTAGTGGTGTTACTAGCAGACAGTGGGAACTGTACTGTCATACTGTTGAAGACTGACTATGTCCAGAAGATCAGTCAGCTTTTAGAGTACCCTGCTTACAGTCCACTAGAGAACGACCCCACCGATAGAGTGGACAGGAAAACCTGAGCTCTGCTCAAGGGAACAGGATGGCCTGAGAAAGTTGTCAAGCAACTGAAAGCTAAGGCACCAGTACCACCTAGATTGTATGGATTGCCCAAAGTCCATAAAGAGGGTATACCGTTGCGAAGAATGGGGTGCTGAGAACACTTGTTCACAGAGACAAAACACTGTCCGACTCAGACAGCTTGGCAGCAGAGTTAGAACACCTACAGCAAGTGATCGCAGTCAACGGATACTAAACAAGGAACATCCGCAAGGCGCTACATCCCTCCAGACGACCTCATACTGAGGGAGAAGAACAAGAAGAAGAGACCAGGAAGGTAGCCATTCTACCGTATGCAGGACCTATACCTGCTAAGTTCATCAGAATACTGAAAAAGCACAATATCAAGAGTGTGTGCTGCCCACCAAACAAGATCAGAGCGCTTCTTGGAATGGTATCTACCATACACCACGTGAATGTGGTATGTATTACATTGGCCAGACCACCAGGACCGTGGACAAAGAGCACCAGAGGCATACCATGCTACGACAAGCCACTAAATCGGCAATAGCAGAACATTGCTTGGAGCCTGAGCACACCATGGATTATGATAAAACCAGGATCTTATCTCAGAACCACGAATTTTGGGATAGCATCATCACTGAATCAATCTAAATCAAGAGGACAGAGAACTTGTCGATCCGGGAAGATGGATACCAACTCAGCACGGCGTGGTCTCCGGCTTTGGACCTATCACAAAAACAACGGAAGAAAACACAAGACCAGGAGAATGACATGGGCGCTGGAGAAAGTCGTAACGGTCACCAACAGCTAGCACAGCCTGGCGGGCGCGGACCTAGTGGGGTACGCCCTGAAACAGCGGAAGCGGGCGCGGACGGAAGACAGAACATCCGGCGACCAACCGACGCGTTCGCAGTGGGAGCGGACCGTGTAGGGAACGCCAGAAACCGTCCAGACATAAATTCCGGACTCGGTCAGCCTGTCGTTCAGTCACAGGAAACACCTGATGAAGACGCCGAGGTACGACGTCGAAATATTGTGTTAGAAAAACGCAGACCACCGGCAGTACACCCGATACAGCGAGATGTCAACTTAAAAAAAAAAGGGTTCAAATGGCTCTGAGCACTATGGGACTTAACATCTGAGGTCATCAGTGACCTAGAACTTAGAACTATTTAAACCTAACTAACCTAAGGAGATCACACACATCCATGCCCGAGGCAGGATTCGAACCTGCGATCGTAGCGGTCGCGCGGTTCCAGACTGAAGCGCCTAGAACCGCTCGGCCAGAGATGTCAACTTCGTCATAGTTCAAGTTTCAGCACTTGGCGCTTATAGGCACACATCAGAGACGTTCTATGTTGCATATACACTGAACCGCCAAAGAAACTGGTATGGGTATGCGTATTCATTTACAAAAATATGTAAACAGACAGAATACGGCGCTGCGGTCGGCAACGCCTATATAATACAAGTATCTGACGCAGTTGTTAGATCGGTTACTGAAGCCACAATGCCAGGTTATCAAGATTTAAGTGAGTTTGAACGTTATGTTATAGTCGGCTCATGATGCTACAAGAACGGAACCAACGACAACAGAGGAGAATTGTTCAACGTGATAGAAGTGCAATCCTTCCGCAAATTACTGCAGATTTCAATGATGGACGATCATCAAGTGTCAGCGTGTGAACCATTCAACGAAACGTCATTGATATGGGCTTTCAGAACAGAAGTCTCACTCATATACCCTTGATGACTGCATGACACAAAGCTTTACGCCTCGCCTGGGATCGTCAACACCGCCGTTGGACTGTTGATGACTGGAAACATGTTGCCGGGTCAGAAGAGTCTCATTTCAAATTGCATCGAGCGGATGGACGTGTACAGGTATGGAGACAGCCCCATGAATCCGTGGATCCTGCATGTCAGCAGGGGAATCTTCAAGCTGGTGCAGGCTCTGTAATGATGCGGGGCGTGTACAGTTGGAGTTATATGAGACCCCTGATACGTGTAGATACGACTCTGACAGGTGACACATACGTAAGCATCCTGTCTGATCACCTGCATCCATTCATGTCCATTGTTTCATTGTGCACTCCTACAGACTTGGACAATTCCAGCAGGACAATGCGACACCCCACACATCCAGAGTTGCTACAGAGTGGCTCCAGGAACAGTCTTCTCAGTTTAAACACTTCCTCTGGCTACCAAACTAACTAGACATGAACATTATTGACCATATCTGGGATGCTTTGTGTTGTGCCTAGAAATCCTGCATACTCGGTTCGCTAGACAAGCAATCAAACAACTGGTATTAATGGCTTTTATTACAAAAGACAATTACAGTTACTTAACTTTGATATGTGTCGCAAGCAAAGGGCACATACAAAATAATTACTCTTCTTCAGCACAGACAACCACAGTCTGTGCTACATAGAGAGTCCTAACGAAGTGGCTAATGTTGACACTGCTATCGAAGTGGGCCTTCACCAGTTGGGCGCGGCGCTTATGTCGTCTTCACATAGAGACCGCTGCTGTCGCATTGTCGTCCTGGAGGGAGGTCGGTCAGCGTGCGATTGGCTGATCTTCTCATAGCCTTCTCTTTTCTGTCGTTCCCGACTGGCCTGCCGGCGGTGACTTTACGCCGTAACACCTTGCAACCTTCTGTTCAGAAGAGATCTCCACCCCTTCGAACTCTTACGGATTTATGGACAGCCCTACAGAATCCACAGTTTCAGTTCCCTCCAGCACTACTTCAGACGTTAGTCGAGTCCATTCCACGTTGTGTTGCGGGACTTATGCTCGCGGAGGCCCTACACGATATTAGGCAGGTGTACCAGTTTCTTTGGCTCTTCAGTGTACGCTGCAACAACGTCCACAAACCGATCGCTCCTCATATAAGGCTGCGATGTAGACAAATACTTGAGAAATACCTTAATTGACGTTCGACATTAATATACCCTTCTTTCTCTGAAATATTTTCTCGCTGCTTCCAGTGCACATTTCACATCCTCTTTACGTCTGCTGTCGCCAGTTATTTTGGTTCCCAAATAGCTCGATTTCATTCCACTACACTCCAGTACCCTTATTTCAATTATGTTGTTGTTCATTTCATAACCTCTTTTCAAGATGCTACCCATTTGGCGCACCTGCTCTTCCAAATCCTTTGCCGCCTCTGGTAGAACTAAAATGTCATTGGCGAACTTTGAAGTTTTGATTTACTCTCTCTGAACTTAAATTCCGTTTCTAAACATTTCCTCAGTTTGCTTTACAGGTCTATGTGCAAATTTAGTAACAAAGGGAGATAAGCTACAGCCCAGTCTCTCTCACTTCCCAACCACTACGTAGAAGCGAGGGTATGGATAAAGTCGGAATGATGAGAGAACATAAACCTAGGGAGACAGCAGCGGAATGGGGAGGGAGCCACAGTGGCGAGTAGACAGATCGGCAGTGGGGGTGAGTGACGACTGGAGGACAGGAGCGAGGCCACTAGTAGTGCCTTTGTGCCGCTGGCGACCTCTGGCGCTGGCGCTGCTGCCACGGCACAAAAAGCGCAGCCAAGCGAAACTGGGCTAGCGGCTAGCGGCTAGCGCATCTCCCTCCCTATCTTGTCTCGCGGTCTTCCGCCCTCGCACACGCCGACATGGTTACGGATGGCTTCTCTCAGCCACGACTGCCATGCGAAGGCCGCTTCTCGCGGAAAACTTTCGCCGTACCCTCTGACCGGAGCCGAGCAATATAACGACGCACTCTCCAATTTATGGACCTCATTCTAGTTTCAGTCTTCAAGTTTTCCATATTCCGTTCCTTTTCATAAATCAAAAGAACGTACGGAATCGCGTAAGTACCATTTTCCTTCTTGTGCCACGATAGTTTTGTTAACATCTTCGTTGCTTGTGCTGTAATCGACAAGGGGAACATGTTATGAAACGAAGTAATACTAGGTGTTTGACTGACAAAATTAAGCTAATATTCCGACGACGTGTCCCTCTCTGCAGTCTGTTGACTTGCAGTGTGTTTAGAAACTGACCATGCTATTTTCCGCCTGCTTGTATCTTGACAGCGTTATGCCACTTTTATGATTTTCTTCTTGCTATTATTATTTATCTTCCTATTATTCCTAGTCTTCTTCGCTTGACTGTACTGGTCGAATGCGTGTTCGGGCTTCATCCAGAGAGGTGCTCCTATCCTTTCTCAGGTCCCAAATCGTCTCTTCGTCCTTTCGGTCTGTAGTCTTATATTAGCTTACAACATCTTTTCTTGTCCATTCTGTTGTAATAATTTTTCCACTTCTTTCTATTTTCTTCTATTTTTGTTCAAATATTAATGACTTTTGGTTGTATTCTTATTTCATGGCTACTGATATTGTCTCACCTACAGTATTCTTTGGTTTAACTTTTTAATTTCATTTCCGCTGTTTGGATATTAATCGAGCCAATATGTACAGGACTGATGTCTCACTCCCATCTATCATAATCTGTAGCGTCTTTATTTTATATATTTTTCTTACTGTATGTTTTCTCCTCTTGTTACTCAGCTTGCTGCTGATAGTCCCACATGTATATCCGAAGCGTCGAAATTCTATTTATACATTTCCGTTCATGTCATGATTTATGGCAAACCATATGAAGCGTAGGGTGGTTACCTTTGAAAAGTTCCACTTCAGATTTCAGAACTGATATTTGTGGGAAGTACTGTTTTTCATTCAGTTCTAACTTTTACACAGAACTTTGTTCCATTATTTATATAACAGTACTATCATCAGTGGCTGAAAGGACGCTTGTAAGTAGACACCAACTTATTTTCTTTTCATGGTTTACATGTTGTTGTTGTTGTTGTGGTCTTCAGTCCTGAGACAGGTTTGATGCAGCTCTCCATGCTAATCCATCCTGTGCAAGCTCCTTCATCTCCCAGTACCTACTGCAACCTACATCCTTCTGAATCTGCTTAGTGTATTCATCTCTTGGTCTCCCTCTACGATTTTTACCCTCCACGCTGCCCTCCAATGCTGAATTTGTGATCCCTTGATGTCTCAGGACATGTCCTACCAACTGATCCCTTCTTCTAGTCAAGTTGTGCCACAAACTTCTCTTCTCCCCAATCCTATTCAATACCTCCTCATTAGTTACGTGATCTACCCACCTAATCTTCAAAATTCTTCTGTAGTACCACATTTTGAAAGCTCCTATTCTCTTCTTGTCCAAACTATTTATCGTCCATGTTTCACTTCCATACATGGCTACACTCCATACAAATACTTTCAGAAACGACTTCCTGACACTTAAATCTATACTCGATGTTAACAAATTTCTCTTCTTCAGAAACGCTTTTCTTGCCGTTGCCAGTTTACATTTTATATCCTCTCTACTTCGACCATCATCAGTTATCTTGCTCCTCAAATAGCAAAACTCCTTTACTACTTTAAGTGTCTCATTTCCTAATCTAATTCCCTTAGCATCACCCGACTTAATTCGACTATATCCCATTATCCTCGTTTTGCTTTTGTTGATGTTCATCTTATACCCTCCTTTTATGACACTGTCCATTCCATTCAACTGCTCTTCCAAGTCCTTTGCTGTCTTTGACTGAATTACAATGTCATCGACGAACCTCAAAGTTTTTATTTCTTCTCCATGAATTTTAATACCTACTCCGAATTTTTGTTTTGTTTCCTTCACTGCTTGCTCAATATGCAGATTGAATAACATCGGGGAGAGGCTACAACCCTGTCTCACTCCCTTCCCAACCACTGCTTCCCTTTCGTGCCCCTCGACTCTTATAACTGCCATCTGGTTTCTGTAAAAATTGTAAATAGCCTTTCGCTCCCTGTATTTTACCCCTGCCACCTTTAGAATTTGAAAGAGAGTATTCCAGTCAACATTGTCAAAAGCTCTCTCTAAGTCTACAGATGCTAGAAACGTAGGTTTGCCTTTCCTTAATCTTTCTTCTAAGATAAGTCGTAAGGTCAGTATTGCCTCACGTGTTCCAACATTTCTACGGAATCCATACTGATCTTTCCCGAGGTCGGTTTCTGCCAGTTTTTCCATTCGTCTGTAAGTAATTCGTGTTAGTATTTTGCAGCTGTGACTTACTAAACTGATAGTTCGGTAATTTTCACATCTGTCAACCCCTGCTTTCCTTGGGATTGGAATTATTATATTCTTCTTGAAGTCCGAGGTTATTTCGCCTGTCTCGTACATCTTGCTCACCAGATAGCACAGTTTTGTCAGGACTGGCTCTCCCAAGGCCGTCAGTAGTTCTAATGGAATGTTGTCTACTCCCGGGGCCTTGTTTCGACTCAGGTCTTTCAGTGCTGTGTCAAACTCTTCACGCAGTATCGTATCTCCCATTTCATCTTCATCTACATCCTCTTCCGTTTCCATAATATTGTCCTCAAGTACATCGCCCTTGTATAGACCCTCTATATACTCCTTCCACCTTTCTGCTTTCCCCTGTTTGCTTAGAACTGGGTTTCCATCTGAGCTCTTGCTATTCATACAAGTGGCTTTCTTTTCTCCAAAGGTCTCTCTAATTTTCCTGTAGGCTGTATCTATCTTACCCCTAGTGAGATAAGCCTCCACATCCTTACATTTGTCCTCTAGCCTTGCCTGCTTAGCCATTTTGCACTTCCTGTCGATCTCATTTTTGAGACGTTTGTATTCCTTTTTGCCTGCTTCATTTACTGCATTTTTATATTTTCTCCTTTCATCAATTAAATTAAATATTTCTTCTGTTACCCAAGGATTTCTACTAGCCCTCGTCTTTTTACCTACTTGATCCTCTGCTGCCTTCACTACTTCATCCCTCAGAGTTACCCATTCGTCTTCTACTGTATTTTTTCCCCCCATTCCGGTCAATTGTTCCCTTATGCTCTCCCTGAAACTCTGTACAACCTCTGGTTCTTTCAGTTTATCCAGGTCCCATCTCCTTAAATTCCCACCTTTTTGCAAGTTCTTCAGTTTTAATCTACAGTTCATAACCAATAGATTGTGGTCAGAGTCCACATCTGCCCCTGGAAATGTCCTACAATTTAAAACCTGGTTCGTAAATCTCTGTCTTACCATTATATAATCTATCTGATACCTTTTAGTATCTCCAGGATTCTTCCATGTATACAACCTTCTTTTATGATTCTTGAACCAAGTGTTAGCTATGATTAAGTTATGCTCTGTGCAAAATTCTAACAGACGGCTTCCTCTTTCATTTCTTAGCCCCAATTCATATTCACCTACTATGTTTCCTTCTCTCCCTTTTCCTACTGTCGAATTCCAGTCACCCATGACTATTAAATTTTCGTCCCCTTCACTACCTGAATAATTTCTTTTATCTCATCATACATTTCTTCAATTTCTTCGTCATCTGCAGAGCTAGTTGGCATATAAACTTGTACTACTCTGGTAGGCATGGGCTTCGTGTCTATCTTGGCCACAATAATGCGTTCACTATGCTGTTTGTAGTAACTTACCCGCACTCCTATGTTTTTATTCATTATTAAACCTACTCCTGCATTACCCCTATTTGATTTTGTATTTATAACCCTGTATTCACCTGACCAAAAGTCTTGTTCCTCCTGCCACCGAACTTCACTAATTCCCACTATATCTAACTTTAACCTATCCATTTCCATTTTTAAATTTTCTAGCCTACCTGCCCGATTAAGGGATCTGATATTCCACGCTCCGATCCGTAGAATGCCAGTTTTCTTTCTCCTGATAACGACGTCCTCTTGAGTAGTCCCCGCCCGGAGATCCGAATGGGGGACTATTTTACCTCCGGAATATTTTACCCAAGAGGACGCCATCATCATTTAACCATACAGTAAAGCAGCATGCCCTCGGGAAAATTACGGCTGTAGTTTCCCCTTGAGCTGTTCGCAGTACCACAACAGCAAGGCCATTTTGGTTAATGTTACAAGGCCAGATCAGTCAATCATCCAGACTGTTGCCCCTGCAACTACTTAAAAGGCTGCTGCCCCTCTTCAGGAACCACACGTTAGTCTGGCCTCTCAACAGATATCCCTCCGTTGTGGTTGCACCTACGGTACGGCTATCTGTATCGTTGAGGCACGCAAGCCTCCCCACCAACGGCAAGGTCCATGGTTCATGGGGGGAGGATGGTTTACATAAGAGTAAGAAATGATGCATCGTGAATGCCATCTGTCTGCCAACTTTATACACTCAATTTTGAATGTGTGTTTCAAATGGCTCTGAGCACTATGGGACTTAACATCTGTCGTCATTAGTCCCATAGAACTTAGAACTACTTAAACCTTACTAACCTAAGGACATCACACACATCCATGCCCGAGGCAGGATTCGAACCTGAGACCATAGTAGTCGCGCAGTTCCGGATTGAGCGCCTAGAACCGCTAGACCACCGTGGCCGGATGAATGTGTGTTTGAAGAGTTCATGTGTTTTATAGCAGAGCCAGATAATCAGCCTGTCAGTCCCACAAAATGGGAGGACAACATTGTAAAGCTTATGTCTGCCGACTCAGTTCATTGTTACGCGCTGTTTCAATGCAGCACTCATATACAAGGAATGGAATGGTACACGCTCCGATGGTACACACTTCAAATCAGAACGATACAAAAAAAAAAAAAAATACGAACTAATATCCCGCCTGCTGCAGAATGTAGCACCAAGCATAAAGCTGGCTATTAAATTACGAAATTTTATATATCCACATATTCCGTGTAGTAGGAAGAATACAGAATTAAATTTTAAGGTAATTTGGAGGTATTCATGGAGCGGTATACAGAACACAGAGCTGCCAAATGTGGTCAAAACAGCGGCTCAAACCCGGCTGCCGAGTGGTGGCGTGCCAGTCTCTCAGCCTGACCCTTGACCAGTTGGTTTCAATGGGTGGAGAATATGCTGACCAAGATAGCAGTTGAACACCCTCTGTTTTGAGGCAGGGGCGGACAGCCCGACAGACGTGCGTTCTTGTGTTATTCTGTTGAGAGGTAAACTCAAGGAGACCTAAAAGATAGCTCACAGGCCTTAACACGTGATGAATGCAACGGCTTCTGTCCAAATGGCTGCAGGTGGTCGTGATGCGTGCCCAGTGGCACCTCGTACCAGCGTGCCCGATGCTAGGCCTGTATAACGATCACGACTGTAGTTCGACAGTGTTCACTTTCTTCTGGGCTACACATACGGATCCGTTCGCCATGGTGCCGTACACCGAATTGGGACTGGTCAGCAAACACGACGCGGTGCTGCTCCTCTGTGCAGTGTTGTCGGCGATTGTCTCTCCGCTGCCGTCCCAAGGGACGCCTAAACAGTGGTCGCCATGCTGACACTACGTGGTGCCGCTGACATCGTCGCACTGTACTCTTTCATGCTTGTTTAACAGCAAACAACCAATTTCTTGATTGGGTACGTGACGGGGCAGTACGGTCGTGCACAGCTGAGCGAACAATACGTGTGTTTCCTCGGGCTCTGGGGCCACTGAGGTCTTGCATGGCGTTGTGTATGGCCCCGCTGGATCCACCGATTCCACATTTGTGCAACAGTCGTCGGTTCCCGGACCACATGAGCAGCAATATAGCGGAATAATGAAACACAGCTTCGTCCCTGACGCTGGTGAAGCCCGACACAGACAGGTAGACGTAACTTCTAGATACGTAACTTCTTCATAACATCATCCTCTCATAAACAACCATTCAAATGTTATATCCGAATGAGAAATCCGCTGAGTAGTCCGTACATGCAGAATGTAGATGTCGTTACTCTACTTATTTTGTGCAGTTGCGCCGTAATGATTATCATTTGCATTTCCAAGCATATATTTCATTTACTTACAATTTGACCGTTGTTCCATGATGCCTTCACGGTGTTGTAGTTTTAATGACCAGCAGCACACTGTCATAAAGGCGTATTAGTGTTCGATTGCACGACTGCTGAGCAATCACTGGAAACAGTAACATCCCTTAAATGTTTGAGACTATGCGTGCGGAGTAATGTAAGTCGAACGACCACAAAAAACTAAACGAGGAAAAGACAGATAATAGACTGAGGTTCATTGGAATAATAGTCAGGAAGCGTCATCCATCCTCGAAGGAGATGGTTCGACCAATATCGAATGTTTATCTTCAGTGTGAGACTGTTACCAGGTAATACTGGCAGAGGGAATAAAGCAGATCCGAGCAAGAGCAGAGTGTGCCGTCACGTTTTCCTTTAGTAAACGCACTGAGCGAGTTGCGAAGGGGCAGGATCTGGACTCATAGTCGGGAGGACAGTAGCTAGAATCCCCATTCGGCCAACCAGATTTCGATTCTTCCTTTAGCTTTAGTTCACGCTAGATGATTGCCAGGATGGTTTATTTGGAAAATACACGACCAAATTCCTTCAGAGTTCGTGTTCAGTCTTTAATGACTTGGCGTCGACGAATCGCTAGACCCTCAGCTCCCTTCCTTCCTTTCTCAGTATAGGCGGGATAGCTTCACGGAGATTTTAATGAAAGTCCAGAGGCAGACGGTACAAGAGAGGTGATGTGCATCACATTGTGGTATCCTTTCGAAATTCCGAGAGCGTACGTTAATCTGTACACTATCTAATCAAAATTATATGGAAACAACTGTGTGATGAGGAATAGATCGATAGATGTCACTAGAGAGGACCCACCAGTATAAAAGGAGGCAAAAAGCATTGTGTTGTCAGCAGAGAAGGATTAACAGCAGAATGGATTGGTCAGGAGAGTTCAACGACTTGGTGCACTAGTCATTGGATGTCACCTGAGTATCAAACCCATCAGCGACATTTCAATCCCTCTGAAGCTGCCCAAATCGACTGTCGGTGATGCGATTGTGAAGTACAAACGCGAAGAAACAACCACAGATAAACCAAGACCAGCCAGACCTCATGTACTGGCGGATAGAGACAGTCGAGCATTGTTTATGGCGGTTGAAAAAATCGCATTATATCAGCAGGAGGAGTCACTCGTAAGTTCCAAAGTGATGCCACCAAACCAGGTACCTCAGAGACTGTACGTAGGGAGTTAGAACAGATAGGATGCTATGGTCGAGCCACGCAGTTCTGTGGTCAACGCTAAGCAACGCTTGAGTTGGTATAAAGAGCTCTGCCACTATACAGTGTCAACGAGTGGTTTGGAATGATGAAGCACTCTGTACCCTGTGCCAATCCTATAGGAAGATTTTAGTCTGATGACTGCCTGAAGAATGCGTTTAAGAAAAGGAGAAATGTGGAAAAATATGAACATATTTTACAGCACCCTCTCATGAAGGAGCACCAATAAGGTAATTGTTTGTGGATTATAACATTACTGAACTGAACTGGTCATCCCATAGTCCGTACCTGAAAACAAAGGAGCACATTTGGGATGAGTTAGTCAACTTCGCTTCAGATCCCTGCGACCAACATAAGTACCTGCTCTGTTTTCGTTCTTGAGGAAGAATGGGCTCCCTTTCTTCCAAACACATTCAGAGACGTCAGTGAAAGTGTCCCCAAATGAGTTAAAGTCACCATAAAGGCGAAGCGTGGACACACCCTATATTAATTCTCCTACTACCAGGATATTTTTTCTCTCTGAGTACCACTGGAGTCGCAGGTTCGAATCCTGCCTCGGGCATGGATGTGTGTGATGTCCTTAGGTTAGTTAGGTTTAAGTAGTTCTAAGTTCTAGGGGACTGATGACCACAGATGTTAAGTCCCATAGTGCTCAGAGCCATTTGAACCAACCACTTGAGTCGTATAGACACCAAGTAATTTACACTGGATTCATTTCCATGTGTATTTATGAACTACCATAAAAACATACATTACATTTGTTAACTGTAACCGTAATGATTCAATTTTCATAAATATTATGTTTAAGGAACAAAAAGAAATTAAGATTGAGGTAAAATTGACAGCAGTGGTGCTGTGTGCAAAGAACTATGAATAAATTTTAATATGTTGTAAATATAAAACTCAACAAAAAACCGTATGACACAATTGACTCAGAGACCGAAAGTCATTTATTTTGAAAAAATAGCTTTGGAAACACAGTAGATATGATTTTCCAACATGCTTATGAGATCATGTGCTGGTACCCCGACCAGTACGTTCTACAGGTCTCTCGCCCACTCAAAACTTTTGGTCATGAGCTGCCGTGGGACTCTGGCACTTAGTTGAACCAACTTGGAATGCGTACTTGTGGTTATTTTCCAGGATTCCTTTGACTCGATGAACTGCTGGGTTAACGCCATTGTTAATATCAGAGGTGCAGCTCTGTGCACAAAATTTATCACCCGGTTTGCTGTACCTAAAGTTCACGTAAAAATTAATCCATGTACTTTTACTATGACACTGTATATGCAAAAAACTTGGTTATTTGCTATCCTTCTAGTGTTACAATTTTAATGGCCATCAGAGTCGCAAATTCACAGTCGAATAACATGTGAACTATACGGGCTTTCAGTTAATATTCTTCTGAGTCATGTATGACACTGATTACCGTTTTACGTCGTGTGAGGCTGGAGTTTAGCCGTGAAAAAGGCTCATTATCTCTTGAGGGACAGTCGTTTGTGTTGTCTGTGAGAGTTGTGCTTGCGTGTGATTAGAAACGAGTTACACTGACCAGCCAGAACATTATGACCACCCACCTACTGTCGATATAAACCCGTCCAAGCGATAGCAGCGTCATCTGACGAGGAATCAATGCTAGCCAGACACACGCACGGTGCATGTGCTATCAGTGAGCGTGCTGTCCGAGTGTAGAATGGGGAAGGCGTGCTATCTATCTCAGTTTGACCGAAGGCAGATTGTGATGGCCCGGGGGCTCGGCACGAGCATATCAGAAATTGTACGACTTTTACAGTACTGTGGCGAGTGTCTTCAACACGTGGCGAAACCAAGGTGAAACCACATGCAGACGTCGTGGGGTTGCGTGGTCATCCCACATTACATATGTCGGACGCCGTAGGCTAGGCAGACTGGTAAAACAGGACAGGCGGTGAACTGTGACGAAACTAAAATCAGACTTTAATTCTGGGCGGAGTACAAGTGTGTCTGAACACACAGTGCACCGAACACTCCTAACTATGGGCCTCGACAGTGGAGACCCATGCATGTGCCAACGTTAACACCATGACGTCGGCAACTACGACTGAAATTAGTATGTGACCACCGGTTCTGTGCATTGGCACAGCGGCAGAGGATTGCATAGTCTGATGGATCCAGATACCTTCCTCATCATGCCGATGGGAGGGCGCGAATCCGTCGTCTTTCAGGGGAACAGTTCCTCCACACTTGTTCTGCGGGACGGAAATTAGCTGGCTGCGGTTCCATTATGCTTTGGGGAACACTCACGTGGGCATCAATGGGTCCAGTGGAGCCATGTGTTGCAGACCACGTACACCCCTTTACGACGATCAGCTTCCTGACGGCAGTTGAATTTTCAACTAGATAATGCGCCATAGCAGAAGGGCAAGAATGCTATGGAGTGGTTCGAGGAATATAGCTGCGAGTTGCAATTGATGTTCTGGCCCCCATTTCGCCAGATATGAAACCGAGCGAACACATCTGGGATGTGATTGAAAGTGGCGTCAGAGCTCATCGCTCCCCTCCCCGAAATTTAAGGGAATTAGGTAACTAGTGTGTATCGATGTGGTACCAACTTCCTCCAGCGACCTAACAAACCATCACTGCTGCCGTGCCAAGCCGCGTCGCTGCTGTTATCCATGCCAAATGTCGCACATACCTGCTATTAGATAAGTGGTAAATACACTCCTGGAAATGGAAAAAAGAACACATTGACACCGGTGTGTCAGACCCACCATACTTGCTCCGGACACTGCGAGAGGGCTGTACAAGCAATGATCACACACACGGCACAGCGGACACACCAGGAACCGCGGTGTTGGCCGTCGAATGGCGCTAGCTGCGCAGCATTTGTGCACCGCCGCCGTCAGTGTCAGCCAGTTAGCCGTGGCATACGGAGCTCCATCGCAGTCTTTAACACTGGTAGCATGCCGCGACAGCGTGGACGTGAACCGTATGTGCAGTTGACGGACTTTGAGCGAGGGCGTATAGTGGGCATGCGGGAGGCCGGGTGGACGTACCGCCGAATTGCTCAACACGTGGGGCGTGAGGTCTCCACAGTACATCGATGTTGTCGCCAGTGGTCGGCGGAAGGTGCACGTGCCCGTCGACCTGGGACCGGACCGCAGCGACGCACAGATGCACGCCAAGACCGTAGGATCCTACGCAGTGCCGTAGGGGACCGCACCGCCACTTCCCAGCAAATTAGGGACACTGTTGCTCCTGGGGTATCGGCGAGGACCATTCGCAACCGTCTCCATGAAGCTGGGCTACGGTCCCGCACACCGTTAGGCCGTCTTCCGCTCACGCCCCAACATCGTGCAGCCCGCCTCCAGTGGTGTCGCGACAGGCGTGAATGGAGGGACGAATGGAGACGTGTCGTCTTCAGCGATGAGAGTCGCTTCTGCCTTGGTGCCAATGATGGTCGTATGCGTGTTTGGCGCCGTGCAGGTGAGCGCCACAATCAGGACTGCATACGACCGAGGCACACAGGGCCAACACCCGGCATCATGGTGTGGGGAGCGATCTCCTACACTGGCCGTACACCACTGGTGATCGTCGAGGGGACACTGAATAGTGCACGGTACATCCAAACCGTCATCGAACCCATCGTTCTACCATTCCTAGACCGGCAAGGGAACTTGCTGTTCCAACAGGACAATGCACGTCCGCATGTATCCCGTGCCACCCAACGTGCTCTAGAAGGTGTAAGTCAACTACCCTGGCCAGCAAGATCTCCGGATCTGTCCCCCATTGAGCATGTTTGGGACTGGATGAAGCGTCGTCTCACGCGGTCTGCACGTCCAGCACGAACGCTGGTCCAACTGAGGCGCCAGGTGGAAATGGCATGGCAAGCCGTTCCACAGGACTACATCCAGCATCTCTACGATCGTCTCCATGGGAGAATAGCAGCCTGCATTGCTGCGAAAGGTGGATATACACTGTACTAGTGCCGACATTGTGCATGCTCTGTTGCCTGTGTCTATGTGCCTGTGGTTCTGTCAGTGTGATCATGTGATGTATCTGACCCCAGGAATGTGTCAATAAAGTTTCCCCTTCCTGGGACAATGAATTCATGGTGTTCTAATTTCAATTTCCAGGAGTGTATGTTCTGGCTGATCGGTATATTTCTTTTGCAGGACCCATACGGCTCAGCCAATACATATCGTTTTAATCTTCAGACAGTTTTGTTCTATAAACACTTTCTTCAGGTTTTGCACTCAACATATCAGTGGCCAAAGATAATTTTCACAGTCGTCGTGACTGTAGTTAGTTGCATTTGAAGTTGGAGGCTACTCAAGCAAAGTGATATGGCTTGCTTTTTCATCAGGCGTTGTCTGAAAATTACCTTGTCTCTAACCTACTCATTTTCCTATCTTTCCATTACACTACGGATCTTACGATTGTGAGGACATGAAGTTCACGTTGATTATCAAACTTCTATTTAGTTACTACGAAGACTTTGTTCCGATACATGTTCAGAGCGAGGAATAAAGTGTACAACGCAGCTACAGATGTCTGAAGGTGGTGTGATGTAAACAGTCAATTAAAAATCTTAAGATTTCTCTATTACGTTTGTTGTTCGTTATCCTGACAAGATATTTTCTACACGACTTTTCCCTCTAAACTGTAGGTAAATTACCACAAATTATGTTTCTGCTAGAGGCTCAGTTGTTAGCATGTTTGAGCCTAGAGCACATTCCTCGCTCCTTTTAGCTCTGACGCCTAAACTTCATACAAGAGTATATACAGTGGGTGCATACAAAATGTAGCTGAAAAAACTTCAGAAAAAGATGAACAACAGTAAAGGATATAAACCTTCCATGATGGTAAGAACTACCAACAGATGCTCTAAACATATTTTTGCACTGGATATTGTAATCAAATTTACCGTTCAGAGGCAGTTTTATTGATTCTAAGCATCAGAACATAATACTTATTAATAAAAAGTCGTCCATAGGAATAAGAAAGTTCCTAATATTTAACGGCTGCGTCAAATAAGCCACTATAAATAGAAGGTTTATATGAAATTTATCCATTTCACTCGATGTAAAATGCTTAACTCTGTGGGAAAATATGGCGTTTGACAAACTCTGCAAGAGAGGGAAGCGAGGGAACCCTGCTGTAAACTTTTTCCGAAAGTGGATAAACTGTTCTTGACACAGATCTGGTCTGCTGGCGAGAAATGGAATTTTAAATGAAGTTCGGGCATCCGCCTCTGGAAGAGTTCATCCTGTGGTGAGATTATGTGAACTGAAGTACGATTAATAGCCACTTCACCTCTGTCCAACAGGTTGGTCGCTTGTCTTCTCAGTTAGCCGCAAATAAAGGAAAACTTTCTATTACTTGAAGGCTCGCTAAATGCATTTCTGTGATTCTTTGTGTAATTGCATTATACGCTTTTAGAAGACACTTACTGAACGTTCTCTAACAAAAGCTACTAATTTATGAGCTAATAATAGCGTAATTTCAAACGTGGTATTTACTTATTCATCTACGATGGACAGCCTATATTCGTTCGAGAAGCCTCGAATGACATAAAATAAAATACGCAGTTGTAGTTGCCAAAATCTATTTATATCAATCATTCTTATCCGCTCAATCACAACTGGTGATACCTACTCGCACGAAATTCGCGCAGCCACTTTTCCACAAAACTGGTATGTTCTCTAAAAATTTTTAAGCATGTTCTAGGATGTTCAGTGACTTTATAAGTATTATTCTTTCTGTGAAAACCGTCCACATGTAACTTCCTTGCCGGCCGGTGTGGCCGAGCGGTACTAGGCGCTTCAGTCTGGAACCGCGCGACCGCTACGGTCGCAGGTTCGAATCCTGCCTCGGGCATGGATGTGTGTGATGTCCGTAGGTTAGTTAGGTTTAAGTAGTTCTAAGTTCTAGGGGACTGATAACCTGAGATGTTAAGTCCCATTGTGCTCAGAGCCATTTTTTTGTAACTTCCTTCTCGCCTTACGCTGACTTATTGTTGTTTATAGGGGCTGGATGTTTCTGTAACAGAATGAAACACTGTTTCTAGTCCTATTTCTTGAGATCATCAGTTCGTTGGCCCTATGGTAGGAAACTACATTATCTCGTTCCTTCATTAATTGCACTTTTGACAAATCGTTTATGTGATGACAGATTTATTATGCTGCCTACCTTGGAGATGTCATTTACATTAATGATATTAGTTAATTACTAACAGTGCACACGATGACGACGACGACAACGGCGACGATAGTGATGATTATGATGATACTTGGTCTGACGCACGACAGCCGTTTCTTTAGGGCCCATACAATAATATTTTATGGAAGACACCCAAACATGGAAATACTGAAATCGTTTCCCGCTCAGTTCTACAAGTGCTGATAGAAGTAAATCTACTCTATAGGCATATCTGGAACAGCAGGACATATAAATATATTGGCTTATCACTCGTAAGTTTATGGCTATTGTAGGTAGGCAGGCGCCGCACATAACGCTGCTTAGAGATGGCTGTCACCTCGACGTATGTGTTTGATTCACATGCCATTTCGGCGAGTACTGAATCTCTCCAAGATCACTGAGCGTGTTTTTCCCTAAGTGGACTGCGAAGTCGGATGCTGTGATGTCGTGCTGAACGCTGAACGTGGCTCTTCGGTACGCTGGGCCGTCAGACTCGTGCGACGCTAGAATCCTAAGGCAGATTCTGCCCTGGACCAGAGCCGTGTTGGTGGACCCCTGGACTGCCCATCAGTGCTGGCTGCTGTGCTGACCTCAGTACTGGATAGTGGACATTGCTTTCCGCTCCTACGAACTGTTGATCTTCTCGTGAGGCAGCCAGTATAAGACCAGTAATAGAGCAATCTCACTCACAAGATGTTACCATACAGTAACGGGAGACTCAAATGTGAATGATATGAATGCAATCGATACTACTCACAGAGTGCTCTAAGCTAGTGAGGATGAAGTATTTATGTCGTCGAGGAGTGGCTCTGCTCTACGACGTCACTCATAATGATCGAATCGGTTCTGCTCTTTTCAAGTTGTCAGCGGTCTTTCGTTTCGCTACATTTGCTTAACATCGTTACAGCGTCTTTCCTGCTTAGTCATTCTTCTGCTAGATGATGTTGCGTCCTTCCTAGTTTCTCTTATATAACGTTACGAGAGTAGCGAAGGCAGTTTGGTCTGTGCTCTTCTAACCACTTTCATTCAAGCTTGCTCGAAGTCACACACAAGAGTGTCGAGGGTCGATGTTGCTGTCTTCCTAGATGAGTAATGCTGTTGAAATCGATGCTTCTGACTGTCGTCTGTTGATACTTCCGCGTGACTGAGCAGCGCCGGCTGTTCGAAAGTGCAAAACTTTACTCTCTCATTTCTTTACTAATTTCCCTCATAACTTTACCATAGGTTATCAGTAGGTAACACTCAAGTGTAAAATCATTCTACTGTTATATGAATTATTATGTGAAGAATCTAAGATTATAAGATTCCTGCTAGAACATCAAAAAGAAGGCACAAAGTACTCATGTTTCCTTCGTCTTTGAGATATCAGAGCAACAATCCAACACTATATTAGGAAATAATGGCGCGTGAGAGAAGAGTTAATTCCTGGCACAAAAAGCGTACTTCGAGTACCCTTATACAATCGGCGTCACAATTCGCGAGACCTGTCGCCTAGTCGTTATACTGAACTGCACAGCTGTACTGTTTCTTATACAGCATAACATGCATGAAGAAGAAGCGCTGCCAACATATTGTCTACAGGTGCTAAGTCGAAAACTATCTGAGCATTGTCAGGATGGTTTCGATGTATTCCCAGAGTCCTACAATCGTCAGGAGAGAGGCGGGCGGGTTGCGATGGTGAGGACTTAGCTACGCCCGAGAGCACCAAGAAAACACAATTTATAATAAAACATTTATTAGGCAGTAATACAGGGATGTCTTCAAAGCGCCGCATCTCAGCCGGGCCGGCGGAGTAGCGTCTCGTCAGCGGCAGTAGGCAGGCTTGCGCTCATCTTGCAGTATCGTCAGCACAGCGCAGCTTCGGGTAGTGGCTGCTGCCTCACGGGCGGCTGTCGACGTGAGGACTCTGTCAGCTCCTGCTCTACGTATCGATCTCCAAACTTCTCTCGTTGTCATCTAAAATTTGCAGTCTCGCCCCAGGTCCACCTGACGTTCTCACTGTCTCACAATGATCAGCTCTCGACCTCCACAGCCTCCCCTCACATTGGATTGCTGCAATTGACACAAGTGCTGAGACTAAGCGCTGGGCAGTCGGCAATCAGCACTCAGCTACCAGACAATTGTTAAGGTGGGGTAAATACGTTTGCACTTCGGGCATTCTGCAGCGGTGGGGATGGCTATGACATCATGTGTCCTCGTGTTTCCTCGATGTCAGCTCTCCTATTGATTTCAGACTGTCGCAACTTCACCTTTCAGAGACTCTATTCTGCTGGCTCGACAGCTGAATACTTAGTTACATTGTACGTAGCCTTCCTGACAAAACTGTACTTTGTCACTGGTATGACGGTATCTCTCGGCTTCCGTGATGTCATTATACACTCCTGGAAATGGAAAAAAGAACACATTGACACCGGTGTGTCAGACCCACCATACTTGCTCCGGACACTGCGAGGGGGCTGTACAAGCAATGATCACACGCACGGCACAGCGGACACACCAGGAACCGCGGTGTTGGCCGTCGAATGGCGCTAGCTGCGCAGCATTTGTGCACCACCGCCGTCAGTGTCAGCCAGTTTGCCGTGGCATACGGAGCTCCATCGCAGTCTTTAACACTGGTAGCATGCCGCGACAGCATGGACGTGAACCGTATGTGCAGTTGACGGACTTTGAGCGAGGGCGTATAGTGGGCATGCGGGAGGCCGGGTGGACGTACCGCCGAATTGCTCAACACGTGGGGCGTGAGGTCTCCACAGTACATCGATGTTGTCGCCAGTGGTCGGCGGAAGGTGCACGTGCCCGTCGACCTAGGACCGGACCGCAGCAACGCACGGATGCACGCCAAGACCGTAGGATCCTACGCAGTGCCGTAGGGGACCGCACCGCCACTTCCCAGCAAATTAGGGACACTGTTGCTCCTGGGGTATCGGCGAGGACCATTCGCAACCGTCTCCATGAAGCTGGGCTACGGTCCCGCACACCGTTAGGCCGTCTTCCGCTCACGCCCCAACATGGTGGAGCCCGCCTCCAAACCGTCATCGAACCCATCGTTCTACCATTCCTAGACCGGCAAGGGAACTTGCTGTTCCAACAGGACAATGCACGTCCGCATGTATCCCGTGCCACCCAACGTGCTCTAGAAGGTGTAAGTCAACTACCCTGGCCAGCAAGATCTCCGGATCTGTCCCCCATTGAGCATGTTTGGGACTGGATGAAGCGTCGTCTCACGCGGTCTGCACGTCCAGCACGAACGCTGGTCCAACTGAGGCGCCAGGTGGAAATGGCATGGCAAGCCGTTCCACAGGACTACATCCAGCATCTCTACGATCGTCTCCATGGGAGAATAGCAGCCTGCATTGCTGCGAAAGGTGGATATACACTGTACTAGTGCCGACATTGTGCATGCTCTGTTGCCTGTGTCTATGTGCCTGTGGTTCTGTCAGTGTGATCATGTGATGTATCTGACCCCAGGAATGTGTCAATAAAGTTTCCCCTTCCTGGGACAATGAATTCACGGTGGTCTTATTTCAATCTCCAGGAGTGTATTTCGTTTGCAGACTTGGGAGCTAGGCCGATCCCCCGTGTTGCGATACCTATCGTGTGTGCCGCAACTCGCTGAGAATTTATCCCTAGCTGGCAGTCTGCTGGTCAAGACACAGGGGGTACGGTTTGGGGCACCTGTCAAGACAGAACGTGCACGAGTTTTTCGTGTCCGCCACTGTTGCTGTACTGGGGCATAACAGATAATGTGGGAGACATTATCTGCTGTATTGAGAAACTAATGAAACAACACTGTTTAACATGGAATGATACTAATACAAAGGAATTACGAAACATAATAAAGTGACGATAATTTTTTTTATTAAGACAAAGAGTCCCAAATCGTCACGAATTAGGGTGATAATAGGCACTTTTGTCTTCTAGACGGTCTGTGCCTACGTCCACAGTTACACTGAGTACCGAGTCAAAACATAAGTAAGCAAATGTAGCGGTAGGGGTGCATACCTAACTAAACCCAGTTAAAAACTATTCAGTGCCACTATTAAGTCAATACAATAGGCAGGAACAGAAAAAGCAGGCGTTAAAAAGTTTGAAATTTTGCAATTTTCTCATCCTCAGATCTGAAGGGTACAGAATCAAGGTAGTGACAAAATTTATGGTGGAGAAATTTTTTAAGATTTCCTTACTGAATGTCAAGCTGCCTTTTAGTGGCTCTTTCAGATAACATGTAAAAATCTTGTCTCCAGCAAGCTTAGAGCCGGTAACTAACGGAGTCTTCGACGTAAGCTGCAGATTCCGTTGGAACAGGCTTACTGACTCAAAAATTTTATTAGCTACCTCTATGTCATCCTTTAAGTGAGATTCTTTTCAAATATTTAATTTAAATGGAAAGGAAATATTGTGTGAACTTACCAGGATAACTGTGAAGCACTCCAAGAAGTAAATTGACGGCCACATAATTTCCAATTGTATTTTACAATATTGCCATTTCTCCTTTAACGTAGTGGCAGGGAGACTAGAGTTTCTTGAGTTGACTACCGCTGGGGGAGCTCGCGCTTCAAAGATGCACCTGCCACCGCATTGACTGGGAACGAAAGTGCGTAGTATAGGTCAATGAGTTTTGTTCGCATTGCTGCAACTCGAACATCATAAGTAAGGAACAGGGTAAATTATTTGAGTGGCTGTCCTCTTCAGTGGCTGTAGTAGCTACTTTTGATTTTATGCCTTAAGCAAAACAGCCATTTACCACAAATGATTCGCTTTTTTGGCATCACCAGACGATATTAACGCTATAAGCAAATAACCTTCATTTTAATGTTATTTACTTGAAAACATTTTCCTTGTGATTGGTTACATTGGCACTATATCTCATAACAACACAAATGAAAAGACGTCATAACACATATCACAGAATGCTGAATTCCCCAAAGGAAATTCATAAGCTGCGAATAACAAAAAACTGGTTCAAATGGCTCTGAGCACTATGGGACTTAACTACTGAGGTCATCAGTCCCCTAGAACTTAGAACTACTTAAACCTAACTAACCTAAGGACATCACACACATCCATGCCCGAGGCAGGGTTCGAACCTGCGACCGTAGCGGTCACGCGGTTCCAAACTTACGCGCTTAGAACCGCACGGCCACGCCGGCCGGCAGCGAATAACATACAGTTTCAAAACAGAAATGCAAATTGTACAGGTAAATTTTACACAATGATCGAAAAATAGGACAGAAGAAACCACAAATAAAATTAAATGATTGCAGTGCAAATGCAATTCTAGCTTCTGATGCGTTGGAAGGAGAGGCAGTTGTTATGGGAATGTGAACCAAGGAACAAAAAGTGTCGTCAGTAGTGTCTGGAATACAGCATTCTTAAGCAAAACTGTCACTCATTGTATAAAAACCAAAGGGATGAAAAGTATCATATTGATAGTAGTTTATTTCCCAGTTATTTCACAATAACGAAGCCTCTTGGCTATCAAAAGTTTCATAAGAGAATTATCGAAGTGTAACTGTTAAAAGAGCATGCTGTGTTAACTGCTACAGTACTTGCGGACTAATCTGACTCAGTGGACAACACTAACTGTAATTACGTTACATCCTAGAGACTACTGGAAAAACTTAATAACTTTTTTAAGATAGACACTGTGCACATGACATCAACATATCTTCTCATATAATAGGTTATCAACTCTTGTTTAACTGACAGTTGGGGGACACATAAATAGGGCAAAACAAGAAAGACAAACAGATGTGCAGACTAGACACCTTACTCTTTACATCATCATGGAGCAGCTTGAAAACTTTGAACTTTGATAAGGCAATGACTTTAGACAAAACAAAACACTTCGAAATCAAACGTAAATCATTACTTCCTTAAGTATCCCCATTCTGAAATGTCCCCTACATAGCCAACAAACGCCAAATACGTGTCACTAAACATCTAGTTGAGTTGTTTTAGACACTACTGCGATAACTCGAGGTTGCCGTTGTGGGTGTCCGCGACCCGTTACTATCGTCATTGCAGTCTGTATGTGATGCAGCATGCGATCCCACTATGTGACGCAATTCTACCATTACTGGCAAATTTTTTTGTTGGAATCAAATCAATTTCCTTCGCCTTCGTACTAACGAAATAGTTTAGATACAGCTGACGAATCTCCCCTTGACTGACTTGAGGATGGATAGTGTTTGCGTGCTGTGTGTGGGCGCAGGAGGAACTGGCCGCGGTTCGCGAGCAGCTGAGCGTGCTGTTGGCCACGGTCAGCCGTCATCAGGCAATACCACCTGGACTACAGGCCTGCGCGAACACTTGTGACGTCACATACTGATGGCCGGGTCTGTATCAGAACGCTGCTGTTAAGCACTCTGCTGGAATCCGTGCGTGTTTTCGATTGGAACTTATGTGAAGATAATCCAACTGCTACACAGATGACGGTGATATAAAACTGATCACTTGTTTATACGTATCCTTACCTTCTACATCTACATCTACATCCTTACTCCGCAATCCACCATACGGTGCGTGGTGGAGGGTACCTCGTACCACAACTAGCATCTTCTCTCCCTGTTCCACTCCCAAACAGAACGAGGGAAAAACGATTGCCTATATGCCTCTCTACGAGCCCTAATCTCTCTTATCTTACCTTTGTGGTCTTTCCGCGAAATATAAGTTGGCAGCAATAAAATTGTACTGCAGTCAGCCTCAAATGCTGGTTCTCTAAATTTCCTCAGTAGCGATTCACGAAAAGAACGCCTCCTTTCTTCTAAATACTCCCACCCGAGTTTCTGAAGCATTTACGTAACACTCGCGTGATGATCAAACCTACCAGTAACAAATCTAGCAGCCATCCTCTGAACTGCTTCTTTGTCCTCCCTTAATCCGACCTGATAGGGATCCCAAACACTCGAGCAGTACTCAAAAATACGTCGTATTAGTGTTTTATAAGCGGTCTCCTTTACAGATGAACAACATCTCCCCAAAATTCTACCAATGAACTGAAGATGACTATCCGCCTTCCCCACAACTGCCATTACATGCTTGTCCCAGTTCATATCGCTCTGCAATGTTACGCCCAAATATTTAATCGACGTGACTGTGTCAAGAGCTACACTACTAATGAAGTATTCAAACATTACGGGATTCTTTTTCCTATTCTTCTGCATTAATTTACATTTATCTATATTTAGAGTTAGCTGCCATTCTTTACACCAATCACAAATCCTGTCCAAGTCACTTTGTATCCTCCTACAGTCACTCAACGGCGACACCTTCCCGTACACCACAGCATCATCAGCAAACAGCCCCACATTGCTATCCACCCTATCCAAAAGATCATGTATGTAGATGAAAAACAACAACGGACCTGCCACACTTTCCTAGGGCACTCCAGATGATACCCTCACCTCCGATGAACTCTCACCATTGAGGACAACGTACTGGGTTCTATTACTTAAGAAGTCTTCGAGCCACTCACAAATTTGGGAACCAATCCCATATGCTCGTACCTTAGTTAGGAGTCTGCAGTGGGGCACTGAGTCAAACGCTTTCCGGAAGTCAAGAAATATGGCATCCGTCTGATACCCTTCATCCATAGTTCGCAAGATATCAGGTGAAAAAAGGGCGAGTTGCGTTTCGCAGGAGCGATGCTTTCTAAAGCCGTGCTGATGCATGGACAGCAACTTCTCTGTCTCAAGGAAATTCATTACATTCGAACTGAGAATATGTTGGAGAATCCTGCAACAAACCAATGTTAAGGATATTGGTCTGTAATTTTGAGGATCCGTCCTTCTACCCTTCTTATATACAGGCGTCACTTGCGCTTTTTCCAGTCGCTCCGGACTTTACGTTGGGCAAGAGATTCGCGATAAATGCAGGCTAAGTAAGGAGCCAATGCAGTAGAGTACTCTCTCTAAAACCGAGATGGAATCCCATCCGGACGTGGCGATTTATTTATTTTCAACCCATTCAGCTGCTTCACAACCCCAGGGATGTCTATCACCATGTACTCCATACGGGAATCTGTACGAGACTCAAACGGCGGTATGTTTGTACGATCCTCCTGCGTGAAAGATTTCTCAAATGCTGCATTTAAAATTTCAGCTTTCGTTTTGATGTCTTCAGTTGCCAGGCCAGACTGATCAGTGAGTGACTGAATGGAAGCCTTCGACCCGCTTACCGATTTTACGTAAGACGGGAATTTCCTTGGGTTTTCAGCAAGATCTTTTGCTAAGGTATGACGGTTGTAGTGGTTGAATGCTTCGCACATCGCTCTTTTTACAGCAGCACGAATCTCTACTAACTTTTGCCCGTTCTCATTCTCCCGATCTTTCTTGTACCGCGAGTGCAACTATCTATGCTTCCTGAGCATTTTCCGAAATGCGCTGTTAAACCACGGTGGGTCTTTTCCGTCCGTAACCCACTTTTTCGGCACATACTTGTCCAATGCGTGATTTGCAATGTGTTTAAAATTTGCTCACAATTCTTCCACGTCCATCGTGCCGGAAGTAAACGAAGTCGATTCATTTACTAAGTGGGACGCTAACAACTGCTTATCTGCTCTTTCTAGTAAGAATACTCTCCTAGTCTTCTTGGCCGACTTTTTAACTTTCGTAACCATAGGCGTAATGACAACATCATGCTCACTAATCCTTGTCTCAACACTGACACCGTCGATGAGGCCTGGTCTGTTCGTGGCTACCAGATCTAAAATATTTCCATTACGCGTTGGCTGTCGATTTAGCTGCTCAAGACAGTTTTCGGATAATGTGTTCAAAAGTGAGTCGCACGATGGCTTGTCTGTACTACCTGTAATGAATCCATAGACAGAAACTAAAGCTTGTCTTGCTCTGTACATCTCTAATTCTCCATCTCAGCTCTCATTGGGTCAAGAAGGGAGCGGTGTCTACTACAGGTGTATGACTTCTTAGCGGCCCACTGTTCACCCTTCAAGGCGAGGCCTGCGT
Organism: Schistocerca americana; assembly: GCF_021461395.2. NCBI lineage: Eukaryota > Metazoa > Arthropoda > Insecta > Orthoptera > Acrididae > Schistocerca > Schistocerca americana. The sequence goes on along the minus strand of NC_060130.1, from coordinate 649,479,702 downwards.
TAGTTATTCGCTCTAAGTGAGCTGGAGACAAGAATTTCACCTCTTCGTTATATATCTACCTCTAGTGCTACATTTTCATAGTTTCGGGGTAGTCCTTCCTGTAATGTTACTCTGTACGACTGTGGACTAATTGTGGACACAGACCATTTAGAAGCTGAAAGTGCATATTATCCTACTAATTCGTAAGAATGTGAGATACTTCGTTTTATTAAAAAAGACTGTTTTCGTAACGTTATTATCATAAATCATCATTCATTTGCATTAGTGCAACTGCATATTAAAAAGTGTTTTTTCGTTAGTTTTGTGAACACAGCAAATAAACATAAGAGATGAATTAATCAGCAGCAGAACAGTGTATCTCATTATCTAAAACAGTCTGACAATGCTCGGATACTTTTTCACCTTGAGACCTGTAGACAATATGGTGGTAACTTTTCGTATGCTATATAAGAGAGAGTAAGCTGTGCAGTTCAGCATAATGATGAGACGAGACTATCGCGAATTCTGTTACTGACTGTACATAAGGAAAAATTTCTTTGCCGTCTCTGCATATTAAATTAGGACTAACTAACAGGTCATTAAATGTGTGGCTATTAATCCCGCAACTCATCACTTTACAAGACAAATGGTTCCCCAGATATCTGATGCAAAAGTGTATGGTCGGATTTCATCGGGCCACAAATTTCACAGTCAAAAGATCTAGAGGATGTAATGACTCCAGAATAGCGTAGAGCATGGTAGTCATTCAGAATGCTTGCGCATTGGGTCTCTAGGCAAGAAAGGAAGTGGGAACTGCGTAGAAGAAGTAGATGTTTTAATTCAAAGCTAAAATGCCCTTGGATGCAGAATGTCATTAAAATACACTACTTGCATTAACATATTAATTTCTTTCGACAGAATTTGGAATATGTGAGTTAAGAATATGGTGAAAGTTTTCACCAAGACATTTTATCTATGAAAGGAAAAGGAGGGTGAAATATAGCTTTGATGCGGGACTATATTTGGGGTCTGTGTTTACACGAAGGGAGCACCAAACAAATGGAGAAGCCGTTCTGATGTTCATACTATCTACATTCTCTCGAAACTCAAGAATATTCTTGTGGAATGGTGATTGTACACTAAAAGAGCTGCTGAAGTGCAGTGCTTGCAACTATTAATATATTATATATTATTCTGTTACATGAACACAGTAGTTACTCATGTTAGTGTAATATTAGTAAAAGTTAATATTTTGAAATTACACCAAATATATTGAATTTAGAGAGAAAATAGTTTTCTATCATTCATTAGCATGGTAAAAAGATATATAACAATAAGCAATTAAGATGAACGTGAAGTTAGTTAAATTTTGCTATCGTGTGTCATCTACCAATTGATAAACCTATAGTTATTGCTGGGAAAAGTTAATTACTATGCAAAATTGATTCGCAGTAAGGCCAAAACTTCTTATCCACGTAGCAAACTGCGCTAAAAAGAAGTTCAATTCGTGGTTAAATCTGCGCCAGAAAGCTTTCTTATAACTTAAAAAAAAGCCTAGCGTTTTATATTTTTTATTTATTTATGCGCAGCGTTTGGTTTGATAACCATACAGCTATTCATAGAGGGTCTTCTTGCCCCTTGTGTAGCCACGTTCAATCTTGACAAACGGTAACGCTAGCTATTGAATCCGCTGGTTGGGGCACTGGCGGAGCGCACAAACCCATCGATGACACGGAGCAGCCCACTGCATTTTCATCTAAAGCCTTAAATGCGTCATTGCTCGAAAATAGTTAAAGAGACATTTTCATTGAAGGAAGGATGTTGAAGTTACTCGCAAATAATGAAAGAGGCATTCGCTATCATATACGACGTTAAGATGTTTCATGTACAAGGTTTGTAATTGAAACAGTAACCAGCTCAAAGCATTGTTTGGAAAGGTTTATTTGAATCAAATCACGACTGGTATAGGATTTCTTACAAATATATCTTCAGACGGCTGTGACAGGTTTCGTCGTTTTCTTGCTGGAACTTAGTTTTGTATTCGGTATCGGTTTGCTGCACTTGGATACAGGAGTTTTTTTTCATAGTTTAGTTAATTTCACTACAGATTTAGTTCTTTTGACCTCTATCAAAGCATTTATAAACAGGTTTTAAGGTTTTTAAAACGTGAAATGTAGTGAAAACTTACGTGCTGCATGATCCCGTGTGACGAAATCACCCTGTGCTTTTGTTATTGATTTCAAAATCAACACATTTGGTGGATGTGCTCTATTTGCGTTCGGTTCAGTTCGCTTGAAAAGTTTTTAAACCAAACCATTTGTTTAATGGCAGCACACATGATCAATATTTACAAAGCGTGGCCCAGCTTTGCACGAGTAACGTAAACAATAGTTTCAAAGACGTTAAAGTGATAACGATGTTACGTTACCGATGTTGTGAGAGTATGTGAGGTAGTAAATTATGTCTCTCCTAGTGTAATGGATTAGTTTAAAAAACGAAAAGTGAAGTAAATTTATTTACAATGATTTCTAATATGCTGAATGGTTAGGATTAAACATACGAAGTTTATATATAAACAACACTAAACACTGTGTCCAGTGCATAAGCACAGTGATATAATTTCTTAACCTTATCGTATTAAAACCACGTTTTTCAAAATGTCATTTTTAGACAAAATAGTAAAATAGTGTTTCATGTATGTGTCTGAGGTACTACGCATCAGCTGATCACCGATGACGAGAGATTTCGCTATTTGGTCCCCAGTCGAAATTTGCCAATAAGACGGCACAGTGGCTACAGTAGTGGGAGCTGTTCCTTACTAACTATGAATACGTGATGCATTATACACCCACCATGCACTACTAAAACAGGGACGCAATTTACTGCTTGCCGTGTGATCCAGATACATAGTTTAATAGGCACAAAGCGTCTTGTTTTCCGTTAGACGCTAATCAGCGACTCACCGTACCCGAATTTAGAATTAAGGAGTGCGAAGTGGCACAAGAAACCTGCTGTGATCCGTAACTCCGGAGTTTGTTATCTGCTACACAGCGGGGTAAGCCGGAGCACATGTATAAAAGTGCAGAGGCAGCATGGTACAAGTACTCTTTACGCGGCTGGTTAGCACAACCGATAGTGCCTTATTGTCAGCCACGGACAGATGTGAATGCCAGTTTTTAAATTCACCCTCGCTCTGCCACCGCTCCTTCACACTGCACATTGAGGAATGTGCAGAATGTAGACAGTAGCGCAGTCCCATGTGTACTGGCCCGGTGTTGACGACTTTCAGCTGTAACCCCTTGTAGACACAAGACGTCGATGTCGGCAAGGCAATCGGGGTGGCAAATGTTTGAGACTGTGGCTAGCCAGGAGCACATAGTAAGGAATCGATATCAGGGAGACAAAGAGCACCCCCCCCACCCCCCCTCCACCCCCTCCGACCCCGCCAACCGGCTTCAGTAGCCGACAGGGCATGTCACATATTACCACATTCGGCACAAATCTTCCCACCAGCCTGCCTGCTACAACCTGCGTCCTCGTTTTAGGCTCCAACACTTTCCACCCCCTCAACCACTTCTGGATTTAACCAGCATCAAAGACCACATAAGCGAACATTCGGCAGAGGATGAATATTCTCGGACTGAGGTGCTCATGTATGCGGAACTACTGTCTCCATCTGAACAGCGGCTGCCACCCACTCCCTTGCAGTCAGAACCATTTATTCATTTATCGTATGGCAGTACATGTACAAAGATTACAAAACTACTACACGTCAACATTTAAGCACAGCTCTCCAGCATTAAATAACAACAGCTATATATGGATATCAAGGTCTTTAATGTATTTTATAACATCAATCGTCGCCGCGAGTAAATCTTCGAAAGGACTCTTGTAGGCACGTGCGGAACATGTCTGTACAACATGAGCAACTGTCTGTTGTTCTGCACCATAATCATATGATGGTCATGAGAATTTGACCCACTTGTAGAGAGTGTCTGCACATCATTCATGGCCCGTTCAGATGCGGTTCCAGGTAGTCCGAATTGAGCGAGGCTGGTCGAATCCAGGGGATTTCTTCTGGATGCAATGCAGCTTCAGGCATTGTGGGGAACACTTTTGGTTCCAGTAGCGTTTCCATTCGTCGATGGTACTGAATTCAGTTTCCATGAGAGTCCTGGCTATGATGAGAGTGGGATGTCTTGATCTCAGTCGTTTTCGCTAAGCTGGGAATACATCGTCCATAATTCGAAGGTTGGTGTTATTGATAATCTTCTAGTATTCACTCAGTAGTGCGCTCTTCTGCCTGATATCAGGTGGTGGAATGTGGCTCAAGGAGTGGCAACCAGTAAGTGGAAGTAGGTCGTTTTGACCTACTAACAATGCGCATGGCGTAATTAAGTTTTACTTCTGTCTTTTTTACGTGTCGACCATTAAGGCAGACAGACGCACTGTACTCTACTGCTGAGTATACAAAAAAAAAATGGTTCAAATGGCTCTAAGCACTATGCAACTTTACATCTGAAGTCATCAGTCCCCTAGACTTAGAACTACTTAAACCTAATTAACTTAAGGACATCAAACACATCCATGCCCGAGGCAGGATTCGAACCTGCGACCGTAGCAGCCGCGCGGTTCTGGACTGAAGCGCCTAGAACCGCTCGACCACAGCGGACGGCTGAGTAATACCAAACCGAGTGCTGATACCCAGAGAGTGAATGCTGACGATCCCCAATCAGAGCCGCAGAGTTTATGGAGAGTTTGTATCTGGTTTTGAGAGTAGGAGATGTTCGTTTCAAGTGCTCCTTAAAAGAAAGTGTCCTATCTAACGTGATCCCAAGGTTTTTTGGATGCATATTTTGATGAAGTTTGTCTCCTTCAAAACAGACACCGAGGGCTCTGTGTGCTAATCTATTGGACAGATGAAACTTGAAACTTCTGTTTTATTTAGGTTTGGCTGTAACCTCCATTTACGGAAATAGTGGCTTAAGATGTACAGATCAGAATTTAGGATTTCTTCAGTTCTTTCAGAAGTTTTGTGTTGGGTAGCTATTACCCAGTCGTCTGCGTAGGCAAACTTTTTGGACTGTGTTGGATGGATATCAGATATATGTAAATTAACAAGAGAGGAGCTAGGACGGATCTCTGTAGTAAGCCATTATTAAATACTTTTGGGTAACTAGTGTCTTTTCCTGTAGTTAAAGTAAATGACCTTCCAATTAACATATTGCCAGTTACTTTTTTTGCCAGTTTGCATAGAACAAGTTGCAATAATCTATAAAGCAGTCCATACTTCCAAACTGTGTCATATGCTGTACTTAGTTCAACGAAGGCAACAGATGTTCCTTGCTTCATTTGGTATCCTGCTTCAATAAATGTTGTTAAAGATAAGATTTAAGCAGCACAGCTCAGTCCTGGTCTGTATGCCGCTCGCTCAATAGGAAGGTACTGAAAGATTACTGGACTGATTCGATTGTACAGAATTCTTTCAAGGAACTTACAAATAGTGCTCAGTAGGCCTATTGGGTGGTGGTTCTTATGCTGGTCTCGTGCTTTGCCAGGCTTGAGTACTGCTATGATGTTTGATGGCTTCATCTTTTGTGGGACTGAACCAGATATCGCTATGTCAGAGAAGAAATCCGCCAACCCTCTTTTTACGTAGTTCCCACTATGCAGAAGAATTTTTGGATGGATTACGTTACTTCCCGGTGTCTTTTCGGGTTTTAGAGTTTTAAGAGCAGCAGAAATTTCAGATATAGTGAAAGTGCTTGAGAATTCATATTGTTCATTTTGTGTTCATTTTGAACAATTGTTAAATTCGCGTCTGATGTATCTTGTATGAGTTGTATCACTTGGTGCTCTTGATGTTGACGATAAGTGTGATGCAATCCTATTAGCTGATATGTGAGTGCTGTTCCTTGCGTTCACTTTATTTCCATCCAATTTCCTTAGTAATGACCATGCTTTTCTACTTGATGTTTGAAAACTGAGTGACTCAACAGTCTCTGTCCAGCAAATTCACATAGCTGTATTGGGTTTATGAAGTAAGTTACCCGCTATTTCCGGGTCCTCGCTTTCTAGAGATTCATCATATTGTTTCTCAGTAGTTTCGATCCAACTTGAATGTATTGCTTTCGGTAGCCGCCAGGGATTGCCTTCTTTGCTGCACTTATCGTAGCTCCAACAAACATCTCACAGTTGTTTTTTTTTGCCTTTAGCGGAATCCAACCACGACATTCGTCCAGATTTTTAGCAATTACATCCCGCTTTGCTTTTCTGAAGCTCCAACAAACATCTCATAGTTTGTTTGTTTGTTTTTTTTTGCCTTTAGGGGAATCCAACCACGACATTCGTCCATATTTTTAGCAATTACATCCTGCTTTGCTTTTCTGAAGTTCCATCTATGTCGTGGAAAGAATAAAACGAGTGGGATACTTGTTCCTATTTCAACTAAGATTGGATGGTGTTGACTGTGAGGGAAGCCGTGTAATAAGAACCGCGAACTTTGGAGAGGTAATATATTTTCATTACTTGTTACAAAGCTTAGATCGGGCTTATACTCCTGTCTCCAAGCTGCTGAAAGAACATTCCTTTATACTTTGCAACAAACACCAAATATAAGATATTGTCTTCTGCCCGATTTACTACGGCTTCAACATTTCCATCAATTTCCTTGTACTTCCATTGTGCACGGTGGCTGTTAAAATCTCCGAGGTATATGGCGGGGTGCTGTGATGATACCGGAATGACATATGGAGGCCAGGAGATAGCTGGAGGTTTGTATACATTAACTATTGTTGTTTCTCCTATAACTTCGTGGATGACATTGAGATCAAATACAGAGTATAGATGTGCGTTCTTGACTGACACTCGTACGTGTGTTGCCAATTAGTAAGCACGGTGGTACGTTGCTTCCAGTAATTCAAAGCTACGAATTTTTCCTCTCTGATTCATTTACTCTTCATTTTCAGTAAGCGTTTCCTGAACAACAACAACATCGATGTTATACTTTGATAAAATATTCTGTAAGACTTCGCATTTTGATTTACTTATGCCTTGAATGGTGATCTGATATAACTTGATGACATGTCCAAAGTTTATAGCTGGAGGTTCCTAAAAAGAACCGTATGAGCCCATGTCTTGTGATATATTCATTTTAGCCAGGAGATTTTTGAGATCATCTGGCTGGCACTGCTTCTTGGTTTTAGATAGAACCAAGCAGCACTCCAGAAACCGTCGATCGACGGGCAGTTCTACAGGTAATTTCGACGTCCTATCTGGATAATCAAGGCGACGAAGTATTGCAGGAGCTCTTCGAGGGCATTTCACTACTTTTATCCTCCATCCTCGAAAAAGCTGGCACAGGTCAAACCATTTCCAGCCGTACATGCTGATTAAATGGGGAAGGGAATCCATGCACGGAAAAGGAAAGATGATGCTAAAAGGCAACGGAGAAGGACGTGAGTCGTCCATCATCTAACGAAATCAGCATCGCTGACAATATCCTTCAGGAACAGACATTGACGTAATCTCTGGTAGCATATGGCTCTGTGACCTCTCGATGACAAAATTCGGCCATCTTAATTACCTAAAGATCTACTGAAATATATCCAGGTGATGACGAGGGAGGCAGTCGTCGAAAGTTCGAGACTGATATATCTGATGCGGCAAGGACTCCGCGAATCATTTATTCAATAATGTCGCCGCAAAGAATTACATTCGCATACATTCTTCCCCGCTACAAAATACCGTTTTCGGTAATTCTCACCCTTTTGCTAGGTTTATGAAGGTTTCGTCCAACTGCTTACGTGAAAACGTATTTTTCAGGGCAATGATTTTAGCTCTTCTTTTTAGTTTCATTGCAGCAGTTCACTGTTATTCCCCAACCTGAGATGCTTTTCAGTTAAATATGACTCATGATTACTGTTTCATTTAGCGCCTGTAAACTTAATTTGATAACGTTGCGTACATCGTCATAGTCTTAGATACAGTTGCTCTTACCGAGTGAGGCAGCGCAGTTGTTAACACATTGGACTCGCATTCGGGAGGACGACGGTTCAATCCCGTGTCCGGCCATCCTGATTTAGGTTTTCCGTGACTTCCCCAAATCGCTCCAGGCAAATTCCGCAATGGTACCTCTGAAAGGGCACGGTCGACTTCCTTCCCCGTCCTTCCTGAATCCGACGAGACCGATGACGTCGCTGTTTGGTCTCTTCCCCCAAACAACCCAACCCCAAACCTACTGTTGCTCTTGACGTATTGCATAATAAAAAGGTTTCTGTATAAACTGCATAAACGAAACGTTTCTCTTGTAATATGATTCTGTGCATTCTCCATGTACCAAGATATCCCTAAGACACAACGAATCCTTCACCCTGCGATGGTAGGTTATCAGTTACATGACTTCCTGGTACTTTAAATAGTGACCGAGTGAGGTGATACACTTGTGACGAGTGAGTTTCAATTCCATGTCTAATCATTCAGATATGTTTACTTTGGAAAAGTCATCTGTTCCGTACTTCTACGTAGTTTTTAACAATCATCACTTAAAATGGACTTTAAATCCTCATATTCCTTCCCTCATTTTCCTTAAAACTGTGTTAAAGAGCAGGACACGAACTGTGATTTCTGTCTTCCTCAGGCAGTGCACTTCCCTTTTGAGATATTTAGCCACGCATTATTGGTTGCTGCACGGATTCTGTTACACTGTTCATCTCTGCTGCTTCCCCAATAACACAGGAGCTCTTTTGCTTGCATTTGATGGTAACGGTGAAGAATGCTTGGGCAATAACCCAAGAATTACTTTCGGAAATTATTTTCCAGCTTTTGATGTAATTCTCATGACTGCACCGCTCTCATCATTTGAAAAACGATAGCAGACACTTGATGGATATCTGAATACGAATTTTTCGTATATTAAAAGTGTGTTATGACATAAAATGACATACGCTTTCCATTGTAACAAGAAATTGCTTGGAGCTCCCTAGTCATTTTGCAGATATTTACGCAATTATCTTGTCATTCAGTTCCGTTTCCTTTTTAGAAATTATGAATAAAATTGGCAGATTTATTGACAGAAGTATCTCTTATTCATAGAGAGATATGAGATTTTGTCTAGGACAATTTCCATGAGCTAATTCCACTAAACCAGGGATACGAGCGTACTGCATTACTTGTTTTTAGATTCTTCTTAAAACAGATTTTAGAAGTAACTGATTTAATTCAGTCGAAACAAGAGATAAAGATACCTCAAAACCTAGATTCGTGCAAAATACTATAACTTACTTAATATAATAAAGCAAAGGCATTGTACCGAAACATAGATTAGTTCTCACTCACGTTGCCTAGACAAACGTGACTATGATTGGATATTACCTAGATCTAATCGTATTGTTTGCTGTGCTGTGTATGAATGGGACATTTCACTCAACTAGTTAGTGCTAATATCATGATGGGTACGGCTTATTTCATCTTTTTAGCACATTCATCCTCATGTCAACACACCTCTATCAATATCCTGTAATGATTAATTCAGTGCCCGCTGAAATTTGTTAATCTGTTGTGGGGCGGCGGGTGGATTAATATTAGAATAAATGTTTTGTATTTATTCTGTTTGTCGTTCTCAACACTGGCTCTCTAACTACGATATTGGCAACCAGAAAGTGATTAGCAAAACGTGAAGCCTGTAATTAGCTACAGCTTATAGCTCTGAGGAATTAGGAGATTGTCTGGGATTCGTAATCAAAAACCATTCTCTCTAAAATGTTCGGCATGTTCTGAAAGTCACAGACCAAAAAGAATCCACACAATCCAACTACCAGAGCAGTCGAGAGTCTAATGCGCAGATGCAACTATAACAGTTCAAATTAAATGTTTAAGTGAATGCTCGCCATAATTTAATGGTAATGTTCATCAAACGCCACGCTAATAATGGTAGAATCTCTGTCCTGCGGCGGCACGCGAAAATACGACATACGCAAACTAAAGACAGATCATTAACGTCATCCCAAAATTAACACTTCACTCGAAAACGATTTCATGGTTACGCGTATCCCGAGTAACTTATTACTGCATCCGAGGCTGTTTATATCAACGATACCGACGCGACGTGACTCCCGGTACAGGTGGTGCGCTAATCAGCGTCTGGAGAGAACTGGGCCGTCCTCTTCTCGCGCAGCGTTCTTACATATAAAGCCGCGGTGCGGACGGCTAAGGGAAAGCCTGATCAAATCTGCTCTCCCGACTAGCCGCTAGGCTAGTAATGCACCACTTTAAGTTATCGAATAAATCATTGCTTCCTTTGCTGATGGCCGATGAAGCTTTCAATTTAATTGTGCAATCAGCACACAAGTAAGTCATCATAATAAAAGTCTGACGTGGATAAGTCAAATATTTTGGGCGAGAGAATTAATTTAATTACACTACACGCAGTAGACGAGCTCTGAACTTGCTCTTTGGAGATACGCTATAGCTATAGATTTATAGTTATTCTGTTGAAACTTTTCACATTTTTATGATTATAGCGGATCTCCCTTCTACTTAAATTTAAACATCCTAGCTTTATTTATTCGCCTACTTAATCGATTTTGCTTCCTTAATTTCTAAGACAAAAACCAGAAAATCATGAATTTCAACTAAAATTTTAATTTTTGAGATCCAGAATACTGATTCTACTAAATTATTATGCAAAAGGAATCTAAATATAAATTTTTAAGTTTCTAGCTCTTTTCCGTTGCGCCAATGAATTTTACAGAATAACGTCCAAATTTCGAAAATGGTTAAAGTTATTGAGTTGATATTCAACACATATTGATTTTGTATTACTCCTGACATGCTAGAAACGTTTCAGGTTATTTACTTCATTTTAAAGTATTGCGCAATATTTATGACGTCGGACCTAGTTACAGCAGACTAGGCTGGTGCACAATGGAAAGACTGATGTGAATTTTATAACGCGTGAGTATGCTGCTTCCCTACATCACCCTCTACTTAATTTTTTTGAATGTAAATGAAAAAAAAATTACAAAAAGGGAAGCAAGAGTACAGCTTAACTCCCTATGAAAATTAAAATTGAAGTTTAAACATATAGAAATATTAAAAGAAAACTTATTACATACTTCAATTATTTAAATTGCTGGGATGTTCACTGCCTCTTAAGCAACATTATCACTCAAAATTTAAGTAAAAAGCAATGAAACACTTTGGTATACATTTTGCCTTAAACAGACAAACACACAAAAATATGAAAAAATATGAAAATCTTAAATCCATTAAATTGTCTGTAAATATTTTTACACAAACAAATTCAAAGAAAATAACACAGTTATTCACGATACTTAAACAGATAATTATATCTTGGCAGTCTTTTCTAAACCTGAAAGAAAATTTCACAAATCATGACAATATCATTTTTACACACGTGGTTGTAGCCGCTTTGGCTGGCGTTCTACACTTCCATTGACAAGGGTAGAGGAGGGGAAGTTGCTATGGTGTGCGTCCTTCACGTTCACACTAAATTACATGGGGAAAGGGGAGGGGTCACTGTGAGTTGTGTCCAAGTCACTCCATGCTTTCACGCAGCTAGCAGGCTGCCATTATCTGGTTTGTCCTGTAGGACAAACAAAAAGAGTGCCTCAGACTCTGTTCACTTAATATTTAAGGGTGGGTCACAATGAAATGGGGATATATACATTTTATCTTTCAATATGTTACTGGAACAAAGTTAACAGAACTTTTTCAATTTTACTCTCGCGGTTACTTAACTGTCATAAAATCAGTAAACAAATGGCCCAAAACGCCGTTGGTCACGTACTATAGAAAATTTATGCTCAAGGCATACAATCATAAATCCTATTTAATCTCAATTTATTATTTCTGGGCCGGAACACTGAACCAATGCTCGGTACATTCTTGATACATTTGTATTTTATTTACTCAGCCGACTCATCTTCGATTATCTTATTCTTAGAGATAGTATGAGTATATTTGATTAGTAGTTGTCTTCTCAGCTTCTTTGTACATGTGAGTAACTTGTGGTAATAGTACAGTTCTGAGTGTTCAAAACACACTACGTTTAGCTGACTCCTAAATCCACTTATTGGTCCACTGCTGCTGTGTCAGTTCCACATCTGCAATTATGTATTTACTTCATCGAAGTGTATTTATGCTGAGCTATAAATAATGTTTCACGTCTGCCATTATGTACTTACTTACTTTGCTAGTGTATGAACTTAAGTAATACTCACTCCATTATGATTTAAAGCATAGGATAGCACATTTATTTCATATCTATAGTGTATTGCAGCTGATCAGTTTGCTCACGTGGCAATCCATTTCCACTCGATCGGACGCTGAAACCACAGGTAGTCTCTCTCGACCTACCACTAAAGTGCATTAAGTAATTATGGACGAGCGTAATGCTAAATTCCTGAAACCTATCGGACACCATGAGCTGCTCTGTCTCATCTAACATAAGGGTACCTATGGTCGCATTCACACCTCCAACTCATAACCTCAATACATGTAGATGTGTCACCGCACACTCAACACCAAAACAATGGCCAGCTCCAACCTTATAAATATTTCAGGGACGTGTCCTTCACGTCTCAACCACAAACACTGTTCAATTCTATTACACTGCCATTCCTTGCTATACAAGGTGAGTTCATTCTTACAACTTATCTGCATATTTTTCATAACACTAAGCAATCTCTTTTACTATTAATTAGTTAGCTCTACCGCATACAATAGGTTTCACTGCCACTTCAGATCCTGCTTGTACACGAATTTGTATATCTTTTTAAATTACTGTTGGTGGACCATTTCCAATAAAACAACAACTTTGTACCTATAATATTACCAGGGTTCTATACATACTTGTTACTAAAATACCTTTGTATCTTAATTACATCATATTTGTCTGTTGTTTATGTCACTGTTAGGTTTGTCACATTAGGTATTTTCTTCACTAATCGGTGGATAGAATGGTTACAGAACTCATGGCTTGATAGTCATGACGGAAAATTTTTGTATTGCAAAGAAGGAGTCGATACTTTGGTGGATAGGAAAGATGAAGAATGAGTGAGACCTGAAAAGGAAAGAAGATCTCACACAGCTGGGACGGCACAGTTGCCACACTGTGTAGATGTTACAGAACAACCTCCTCCCTACAGATTAGCTACATGTATTTGGTATGGCTTCCTGAAAAACACTTGGCCAGGTTTCACCTTTAATTGACATTCATAACCTTTGACCTCGCGAGGTCGATTTGAAAATACCTTATGATGCCTTTTTAAAACTTGTCACAGTTCTTCCTTCTGATTAGCTGAAATTTTATCGATATCCTGCAATTTAGCTTCTATTTTGTCCAAAATAATTGCTTCTTCTTCTTCTGTGTTTAGCTTACTTTTACTAAGATTAACACCTTCGTCCCAATATCTCCTATTTTTCAGAACTCGTATAGGCAGCTCCCAAGTTTCATCATTAGTCACTACATGTTTATCAATAAAAGGTACCGTAATTACTCCGGTTATCGGCAAGACCAATTTTAACTGGCTTCTTTCAAAGTCAACAACTCTCTGATATTTCGACAAGAAATCTTTGCCAGTTAAAGCCTCAAAACTGAGATTGTTTACAATTAAACATGGATGATCAATTAAATTACCATTAATATCAAAGGGCAGTAAAGCTTCTTGCTTTACCGTTTTTGACACCTTGCCAGTAGCACCAATTATTCTTAGTCCTGATACCCTCATTACTGTAAGCTTGTCTTTACCAGGTAATACATCAAAGAAGGACTGAGATATCGCACTCACCTCACTTCCACTGTCTAAGTGACAACGTACATTGATACCCAACATATTCACTATTATTATAGGGTGGCTTATTCTAGGTTGTACAGGTGGTTTCTCAAACTCATCCAATAGTTCCTTTTGGATTTGTCTCCAACTAAAGTTATCGACATCTGTCTTCATTACATCTAGGTTAAAGTGTGTAAGGGTTTCCTGGACTACATTTTCAGCTGCCTTTTCCAGTCGGTCTCTTAATTTCAAATCGAAACACCGCACGACTTCATTACATTTAGTTTGCTGAACATGACCCAAATTACTGTAGTCTGAGCGATTCTTCGCCTCTAGACCGGGCATAACACTAGTTACAGCTAAACCACTTTCACTATTATCGTCGGGTTCCTTCTCCAGTGACAACTGGTCACAGCTACTGGGTTCATCGACCCCCACCCTGCTATCCTCTGCATTCTCACTTACCTTCTGTCCTAAATCTATTAGTACAGTATCAACATCCTGCACAGGCACTTTAGATAAGAGCACATCATCCTCATCGTAAATATAAGCATGAATTTCTTCTGCTTCTTCATCTGACAATTCAGTATTTTGCAGCTCTTCCCTACCGTTACACCGCTGCGCCCTCTCTTTCTCTTCCTACTTAGAAAGCGTCTCTAACACGGTATCTATCAAATCTTGTGAGTGGTTTAATATTTTTGCAGTATCATTGGATGCTACCGACCCATCATCCGAATCCTCAGTTTGAGTATTCTGATCTGTTATACTAGTTATTGTAATTACTGGCTTAGGAAAAGCAACCGCCTGGTGAGCGCCAGTATCCACATAGACGGGAACTAGTTTTCCAGCCTCTGCCTTCTACTGTTACCTTTATTTGCATTATAGTTAACTGGCACAGCATTGCTTTCAACACTGTTGTTTATTTGCACATTTTTGTTAGGAACAAAATTACTATCATTTGGATGCCATTGTTGGTTCTGGTAATTATTTTTCCAATTCCTACCTTTCTTAGGATGGCGAACACCTACTGTTCTGATGTTTACATTGCCATTCTGCTCGTTCTTAAAATTACTACTAGTGTTATTAGCATTTCTGTTATTACATGCTTGCTCCTCATTGGCAGCCACACGCTCTACACGTTCCAAATATTCAATGAAACGATCCATATTATCTCTAGGGGCAGATATAATTCTAGTTTGCCAATACCATGCCAGTTTGGCTTCAAGACCTAGTATTATCATTTCAGGTTTTAGCTTTTCGGCCAAATGTGACAAACGTGAGATCCATGACCTGGCAAACTCTTTAATAGATTCCTTGCCTGCATTGAAGCGTTTTCCACTCCAAAATTCTCTCAACACTTCCTTTTGCTTATTGCTAGACCAATACTCATTATTGAAAGCTGTTTTAAATTCCGCTAATGTTTTACACTTCAACATAACATCTGCTGACCAACGCATGGCGCCACCCGCTAAATGGCTTCTTATAAATGAGATTTTCTCTCGTTCAGACCAAGTTGGTGGAATCACATCTTCAAAATCGTTCCAGATATCTAGCGGGTGGATATTTTTATCTGGATCGAACCGCAAGAACTGCCGACACCCGATAAAAGCGGCGTTTGCAGCTACAACTTGTTGCATACTACCATTACCAGAAGTTACTGAAGCCACTTTACTCTCAATGTTAGAAATGTTAGTACTAATATTTTCTACTCTCATTTCAACATTATCTACTCTTTGCACAGTATGAGTAGTATCAGTTTTGATTGCGTCTACTTCTGCTTAACATATGTTTACTTTTATATTAACATCTTTAAACCTATCTGAGCACAGTTCAGATTCCGCCTCGATCTTTTCTGTTAACTTGTGCTCCAGCTTCGCATCTTCCATTTGTAAGTCTTTGCGAACCTCAGCAACTTCGGGTTTTACTGTTTTATACATCTCAGATAACTGTTCAGCAACCTTTCTCTTAATATCCTCATGGTTGTAATCAATTTTATAATTTAAACTGTCCAGATCCTCTTTCAACTTATTGCAGCCAGTCTTGAAGGAAGTTTCTAATTCAGCTTTATTGGATTCTAATTTATGTCCATTGCCTCAAACTGTTTATTAAAATTGGTTTGGCTGGCCACAATCCTGTTATTTACCTCAATTATATCAGATTTTAACTCAGCTGTCATTCTAGCGTTACTTGCTGTCATTTCTGCATTACTGGCAGCTATTGCTTGTAATATTACATTTAAATCAATAGCCCCAGTATCTTTGGGTTGCTCACTAGCTGGCTTTTTATCACACTCAGGTGACTAAAAACTAGCTACAACACCAGAATCATCAAAACTAAATGAATCTTCTGATTGATCAGTCATATATAACTTCTCCTTTTTAAACTCTACTATCTCTGATGACTGTTTCATTTTTAATTCATCAGAGAAAGTATCATCCAATAACTTAACACTTTCTGATTTCTGCTTTACTACGGGTCTCTACTATTGAATCATTGCCCTTTTTCACACTACTGTCAGAGGACACTAGTTCGGATTTCACTTTAACATTACTACTTTCATGCATATTTACACTTGAACCGTTGTCTGGATTTACAGTTCCTTCAAAAGACATAGGTCCTTATTTAGGTTTAACTTCTGTTTCTTTTTGCAGTTCCATCGCCAACAGTCTTTTAGTGCAGGTTGGTAAAAGTTTTAACAGCTTTGCACTTAACTTAGTTCCATCTGCACGACGTATGGCGCTGCCGGCGCGGCGTACCAGGATTACTGATGTGACGCGGCGCGTTGAACTGCAGACGGCACCTCGACAACTGCTGTGTTGCGGGCATAGCCCGTAACAGCAGACGCGGCTCCGGTCGCTCTGACGGATGACTGTGGTGCGGCGAGACTGACTTCAGTGCAGCTAGACTCAGCGCCAGCTCCATCAATCCAGATGCGTTGTTAATCCAATTGCGCCGTCCACATGCACACGTAACACTGTCCATCACTGTTCCATTGCTCAGTTGCGTGTCGCATTTCACTTCCGAATCCGAATATTTAAAAATCACTTTCGCTTTTACTCAGTTTGTTTCCTGGCCGATGCACCATATGTGAGGCGGCGGGTGGATTAATATTAGAATAAATGTTTTGTATTTATGCTGTTTGCCGTTCTCAACACTGGCTCTCTAGCTACAATATTGGCAACCAGAAAGCGATTAGCAAAATGTGAAGCCTGTAATTAGAATTCCTAGTGCCCACTTCATCTGAGAAATACATTTATAGCTACAGCTTATAGCTCTGAGAAATTAGGAGATTGTCTGGGATTCGTAATCAAAAACCATTCTCTCTCAAATGTTCGCCATATTCTGAAAGTCACAGACCAAAATGAACCCACACAATCCAACTACCAGAGCAGTCGAGAGTCTAATGCGCTGATGCAACTATAACAGTTCAAATTAAATGTTTAAGTGAATGCTCTCCATAATTTGATGGTAGTGTCCATCAAACGCCACGCTAATAGTGGTAGAATGTTTGTCCTGCGGCGGCACGCGAAAATACGACATACGCAAACTAAAGACAGATCATTAACGTCATCCCAAAATTAACACTTCACTCGAAAACGATTTCATGGTTACGCGTATCCCGAGTAACTTATTACTGCATCAGAGGCTGTTTATATCAACGATACCGACGCGACGTGACTCCCGGTACAGGTGGTGCGCTAATCAGCGTCTGGAGAGAACTGGGCCGTCCTCTTCTCGCGCAGCGTTCTTACATATAAAGCCGCGGTGCGGACGGCTAAGGGAAAGCCTGATCAAATCTGCTCTCCCGACTAGCCGCTAGGCTAGTAATGCACCACTTTAAGTTATCGAATAAATCATTGCTTCCTTTGCTGATGGCCGATGAAGCTTTCAATTTAATTGTGCAATCAGCACACAAGTAAGTCATCATAATAAAAGTCTGACGTGGATAAGTCAAATATTTTGGGCGAGAGAATTAATTTAATTACACTACACGCTGTAGACGAGCTCTGAACTTGCTCTTTGGAGATACGCTATAGCTATAGATTTATAGTTATTCTGTTGAAACTTTTCACATTTTTATGATTATAGCGGATCTCCCTTCTACTTAAATTTAAACATCCTAGCTTTATTTATTCACCTACTTAATCGATCTTGCTTCCTTAATTTCTAAGACAAAAACCAGATAATCATGAATTTCAACTAAAATTTTAATTTTTGAGATCCAGAATACTGTTTCTACTAAATTATTATGCAAAAGGAATCTAAATATAAATTTTTAAGTTTCTAGCTCTTTTCTGTTGCAACAATGATTTTTACAGAATAACGTCCAAATTTCGAAAATGGTTAAAGTTATTGAGCTGATATTGGTTCAAATGGCCATCACGAGGCAGAGAAAATCCCTGACCCGCCGGGAATCGAACCCGGGAACCCGGGCGTGGGAAGCGAGAACGCTACCGCACAACCACAAGATGCGGGCAGCTGAGATTCAACACATATTGATTTTGTATTACTCCTGACATGTTAGAAACGTTTCAGATTATTTACTTCATTTTAAAGTATTGCGTAATATTTATGACGTCAGAGCTAGTTACAGCGGACTATGCTGGCGCACAATTTAATAACGCGTGAGTATGCTGCCCTACACTGTGAGGGACTCACATATTTAAGATGCATTTCACGAGACATCCCTCAGCCTATGGGATTCAGAGTGAAGAGTAGCACGCATAAGAATAATGTTTCTGTAAATCGGAGCTGCACTGCATTCGATCGATCAGCCACCTAAAGAGATTACCACTGGTATTACCGAGTCCAAGTCAAGACGCCAATGTACCGGGTACAGTTCACACGATGTCTGTATTACTGCGTAGTTCACTGCTTAGTAAACATGACGTTTCGCAGATGCAACGAATTTTCATTGTTGGACAGTGTTTTACCTGTTTGTTTTATGCACGTATTGTAGGCGCATTTAGTCAGAAATATGCAGATGTCCCAATGCCGCGATGTTCAGCAACAGTGGGATTAAACGCTCGTTTCCGGTAATGTGAATCAGTTGCAGACAAGAAGACAGCAGGGAGACTAACCATTCTCGGGAGGGATTCCGAAAAACAAATGCCCGCATCTCGTGGTCGTGCGGTAGCGTTCTCGCTTCTCACGCCCGGGTTCCCGGGTTCGATTCCCGGCGGGGTCAGGGATTTTCTCTGCCTCGTGATGACTGGGTATTGTGTGTTGTCCTTAGGTTAGTTAGGTTTAAGTAGTTCTAAGTTCTAGGGGACTGATGGCCATTGATGCTAAGTCCCATAGTGCACAGAGCCATTTGAACCATTCTAGCGGACGCCAAACTGGCTGCGTTCATCATAAAAATAGTGAAGGAGGTTGTCTATCCAATTTCATCTGCCGGCCGCTGTGGCCGAGCGGTTCTAGGCGCTTCAGTCCGGAACCACGCTGCTGCTACGGTCGCAGGTTCGAATCCTGTCTCGGGCATGGATGTGTGCAATGTCCTTAGGTTTAGGTAGTTTTAAGTCTAGGGGACTGATGACCTCAGATGTTAAGTCCCATAGTGCTTAGAGCCATTTGAGCCAATCTGATGTGGCAACGCCGGCAAAGCGATACGGAGGTTGAAATTTCGTGCATATCATTTTCATGGTGAGGAGGAACTGAAGGTGCCGGCTAAGGAAAACCATCTAGCCTAATATACTTTCGGCCGTATGTTGAGATCCATGGACTCGCAGAAATGGACCGAGATTCTCCCCTTATGAGGCGTTACGTGAATAGAAAAAAAAAAACAAGATTTTGGTCAACCGTACATCTACATGTCTTGATGAAAACACGTAGCACTGCGAGAAAGTTGGAGCGTGGTGTGCAGTATCGCGTCGTTGATTAGTGGGCCCTATTTTCTTTAATATACAATGAAAAGTGATGCAAGCCATAACGACACTGCACATTTTGTTTCTACAGGCAATTGTTGGTTGTAGCTGGACGATGCCCCCTGCTACACATCTACAGATTTCGGTTACACGATGAATCACACAAATCTAAAGACGGTGAATTCAACTAAATACTTAGGATTGCAATTCCGAATAACGTTAATTGGAAGGATCACATAATGTGGTGGTGAAAGTGAACAAAGAGAAAATACAACAGGTCTACTAGAAAGACTGCCTAAACTACGATTGCCCGTTCTCTTCTGGAGTATTGCTACGTGGTGTGGTATCCGCACCAGATAGGATAGATGGGCAGCGAGTTTTTTACCATCGCGAAATAGAGGATGGAGTGCCCCGGATATTATACAAAAATTAGTGTGATAGTCATTTAAACAAATTCGTTGTTCGTTGCTGTGGAGTCTACTCATGACATTTCAGTCCGCAACTTTCTCTCTCGAATGTAAAATTATTTTGTGGGCACCTACATACATGGGGAATAATTATCACTGTAATAAAATAAGCCAGAGTTCCCACAAGAAGATTCAAGTCTTCGTTTTTCCCGAAAGCTGTTAGAGTGCTCAAGAGTCACGAAATAGCTTGAAGGTGGTTCGATGAACACTCTGCCAGGTACTTAATTGTGAACTGCACAGTATTCATGTAGATATAATGAAGAAACCAGTATCTTAAACGAATTTTTTGGTGAATAACTCATTTGTAAATGCTGATGACCCATGTTCTCCCTATTTATCGTCTCCAGACTCCTTCTTGTGGTGATACCTTAAAGCAAGGCTCTATAAAATCAGGCGACAGGTACTAGAGGAACAATATTCACGTAACGATGGAGATTAACATTGTCAATATCAAAATTCTCCGCCAAGTGACCTCAAACATGGCGAAACGAGTTCGTGCATGGGGGATTGAAAGCGGCAACCATTTTGAGCTGGTCTTATAAGCTATGTGTGTGTGGTTATGAAATTTTATTTACATATATTTATTTTTTGATGCCCGCGACTTTTCGATCACCTTGTATTGACCAGTAATTGAGTAAAGAACCATGTTACCGTTATGTCTTCACCTAAAGGGAAACAGGGTGTGTCTAGAGGAAGCAGGGACATGATATGTGCCGCAAGTGTTACGTATGTAGGCACTAGTGTGTTTGTGTGACTCAGATTACTATGTTGGGAATATTGTTTTTCTGTGACAATTATATTTGATTAATATGTCAGTTCCATACGTTGTGTCTGGAAGGGATAACTGATTTAACATTACAGTACGTTAACCAGATAGTTATTCTTTGACTTAAATTAAAAAAAAAGGTAATCTCGAAGCATGAAGAGATATCTGCACTTCTCTAAGTGCTAAAGTGCTAAACATGTTTATACATCCAGGGAAGTCGTGAATTTGTTGCTCTATGTGTTTGCACAGATCGAATACGGCGATGTGACTGTATATGTTTCTGTTCTATCTGAGAGAATATAACTGTGTCTTAATCCGGCATATAATTTTAATATTCAAAGAATCTTAATGCCTAAGACATATTGCACGACTGAGTACGAAAAACATCGTACAGAAAAAATTTCCCGATTGTAAACGAATGTCGCAAAGTGGTTCAGTCGGAAAGGCCGTGATTCTTAGTAGTGTGTGTATAGCCGCAGCTCCACAGGGGCAGAGCATATGAAGCTGGATGCCGGCGGTCAGCAGCAGGCTGGGGAGGGGGTAACGACAGGGCGCGCCATTGCTCGTGAGGCGGCCTGAGTGCGGCACGCTGTCGCGCCGACTCCAGCACTTCCGCGTGCCACCAACTTAACTCAAACCGTGACACACTTCCCAGATTAACCTGCCTTTCACTCGCCCCACGGAAATTCGTTACGGAAGCTAAATGCTATCGAGCGCCTCTGCGTTACCGGCAGCGTTACTTAGTGCTGTCGATCTGGATGGTGTGTGAGCTGCCACTTCTCCCTTTCACATACACTGCATGAATATTTTTATGGTTATCATGGAGACGGATCATATCCGTAATCATTCCCTCTACAGCCAGCCGATTCCTCTCACTAACACAGTAACGTATTTTGAACAATCCTCATTCGGCATTGTTTCTCAGACCGGGAATCGCGTCCCCCATTGGGCTCGCGGTGATATTAAAGGGGGTCTTCAAATATCATAAACAATAATCAAATCGTTTCATGACAATAAATAATTTCTTATAAACATATTACTTACAATAAGCGCACACGTAAGAAAAAGAAATTAATTTGATGGTTGCATTTGTTTGCCGTTTAAAAGTTTCTTCGTACGTGCATCTATGTCAGAAATAATAAAAAATCAAGTTGTTTTTGAGTGATTAAAGGCGATTCTTGTATTTAGCTTTAGTGCAACTGTTGACGAAAAGTCCTTTTAACACGGGCAAGACGTGACAAAAGCGATTAATGTTTTTCAATGCTATTGTGTCTAAATTTCCATATTCATTTCGACGAGCAAGCAAAAACCTGTTTGAATCGTCAGACGTAAATTGCAGTTGTAGCGTTTTGTCGATAGACATTTCGATGACCTGGCCGCGAATTTCAACTGGTAGCTTAGCGACGGCAGCAACGTTTTCACCAAACGGATTCACTACCTGTCCCTTCGAAAAACCGTTTTTAACTTCCGGAAAACACTCGTCAACTGGGTTTTAGGTCACACAAATGCATCAGTTCGGTACTGGTTCAAAAAATGACTCTGAGCACTATGTGACTTAACTTCTGAGGTCATCAGTCCCCTAGGACTTAGAACTACTTAAACCTAACTAACCTAAGGACATCACACACATCCATGCCCGAGGCAGGATTCGAACCTGCGACCGTAGCGGTCGCGCGGTTCCAGACTGTAGCGCCTAGAACCGCTCGGCCTCTCCGTTCGGCTGGTTCGGCACTGTTCCTTGCTCCAAAAAGTGCGCGCTTACAGTCTATCCGATGACATATGCGGTTGTATAGAAAATTTTGTAACAGACAGAGAGCAGTATGTCGTCCTGAGTTGGAAGACTTCAACAGAAACAAGTGTAACATCAGGTGTGCCCCAGGGCAGCGTAGTACGTCCGCTGCTTTTTACGATTTACATAAACAGTCTGGTTGACGTAATTGACAGCGGCATTAGACTGTTTGCTGATGATACTGTAGTCTGCAGGAAAGTAGTATGACACGGAAGTTGAGAACAAATCAATGAGGATTTGCAGAGAATAAATGTCTGGTGTAATGACTGGCAGTTATCTCTCAATATTAGTAAGTGTAGCATACTGCGTATAACAAAGTGAAAATTCCCATTAATGTACGAGTACAAAATAAATGCCCAGTCTTTGGAAGCGGTAACACCCGTCAGGTATCTGGTTGTGACTAATCGAAATGATCTCAAATGAAACGCTCAGATTACACAAGTAACGGGTAAGTCGAACTCTAGATTGCGATTTATTGGTAGAATCCTGAAGGGATGCAGTCCTTCAATAAAGGAAATTGCTTACAATACTTTAGTTCGTCCAGTCTTAGAGTATTGTTCGTCTGTGTGGGACCCTTACCAGTTGGGTCTGATTCAAGAGATTGAGAAGGTCCATAGAAGAGCGGCAAGGTTCGTGACTGGTACATTTAACCATCGCGAGAGCGTTAAAAATCTCATAGAAAGTTTGAAGTGGGACACATTTTCAGATAGACGACGCGCTAAACGGAAGGGGGTGCTCACTAAATTCCAAAATCCGATCTTCGCCGAGGATGTAGATTATATGTTATTACCACCAACTTTCAAATCACGCAATGATCACCATTCAAAGATAAGGTGGTGGTGGTGGTTAGTGTTTGACGTCCCGTCGACAACGAGGTCATTAGAGACGGAGCGCAAGCTCGGGGTAGGGAAGGATTGGGAAGGAAATCGGCCGTGCCCTTTCAAAGGAACCATCCCGGCATTTGCCTGAAACGATTTAGGGAAATCACGGAAAACCTAAATCAGGATGGCCGGAGACGGGATTGAACCGTCGTCCTCCCGAATGCGAGTCCAGTGTGCTAACCACTGCGCCACCTCGCTCGGTAAAGATAAGGGAATTTAGAGCTCGTACTGAGGCGTTCAAACAGTCGTTTTTCCCTCATATATGTAGACGTATGTAGATATTTAGATGTAGATCTTTATGCAATACAAGCTGTGGCGAGTAACAATGTCTTGTTCATTGAGATATAACATATAAAAATTTTTGCCTCGAAACCGAATAATCCAGATATCGAGCTTCTCAATCAAGGTATGAACTTTGTCTGCCACAAATGAAACGTTTTTTTATAACGTTCTTGAAATCTTGATTCAATTCGTTTAAATGCGGAAATACATCAGCTAAGGAAGGCAACAACAACATACACTCGTTACTCTGAAAAACAATGAGAATGGCGTTTGTTTATCCTGGAAAAATATCATTAATTCGTCTCGCAATACCTGTACTCGAGTTAACACTATCCCTCGTGATAGCCATTTAACTTATTGGAAAAGATGGGATTTCCTTATTTTCGCTCATTTCATAGCATAGTTTAGCAGCCTCTTCCGTATTTTAATAAAATTAACCATTTCTACAATTTCAGAAAGAATTTTAATGTTTTTATGACAAGGGCACCACTGTGAAGGAAGCAGAGCGTCCATTCCGCCCTGGGTATAAGACGATCTTTGAATATTTTCAGGGACTGATGAGCTCAGATGTGAAGTCCCATAGTGCTCAGAGCCATTTTAATATTTTCGTTAATCGGCTGTTCTTTCCTGTTATCGCGTTTGCATCATCATTATCTACTGCAACACACTTTGTCTAATCTGTGTTCGTATAGTTTTTAGTACCTTATAAAAACGTCCAAAATAGCGGCCTGTTGCTTGACCCGGTACTATTTTGCAATGTGTCGCCACTACTGGTGTTTAATGTGTATGCAGGGTGTCCATAATTAAAGTTCCAGTTTCAAAACGCTGTAGAAAAAGAAGAGACCCACTGCTCAGAATGACGTCGATCTCGAGGAGCGCATTACTGGCGTGAGGGGAAACGTCATGAAAAAAAAAGCAGAAACAAAAGAACAACAGAAATTCGAGGAATAGACAGCGCTATAAACGTCAGAATATGCATACTAACAGACACGTGATGGACGACCTTTCCGGAGTTTGCGTCCCAGGGACCCAACGTGACAACATGACTGCCTCCATGACGTATTGCGCAGTGCTGGTAAGGCTCTTTTACAAGAACGGTTAATACGCACATGTAGCGCTGCAGAACTTCCTAGACGATTTGAAAAAAGGCCTTCGTCCTATGTATGCTAAGGGTCTGGAGACAATGATTACAAAATTTGAAAAGACAGTTCCTTTTCAAGTGCAGTGAAACAGAGGGAGGAAAGAAGTTGATCCTACGACTGTCGAAAATGTGGCCACAGCATTGCAGGAGAGGTCGACTGGTGGTGTGCAAACATACAGTGTACGGGCAACTGCCCGGAAGTTGAGAATGCCTGCGAACCTGGTGCATAAAATCCTATGAAACATCCTGCACTGTTAACCATAGAAAATCAGTCATGATAAGGATTTGGTTCCTCCTGACTTGCCAGCAAGACAAACGTTTGCTCTGGAATTTCTTGCTCGCATGGAAGCTGGCAGTGAATGAGCATGTAACGTTCTGTGGACGAGCGAAGCCCATTTCTATCTCCAAGGGCATGTCAATACGCAGAATTGCAGAATGTGAGCAACTGAAAATCCGTCCGCACGTCAGCCGGTACTACCTAATCTTGCAAAGCTGAGTGTGTGGTGCTGGTTGACGGCATCATTTATCGCAGAGCCGCATTTTATCAAGGAGATGGGTGCTGCCGGTTCTTACCTGTACCATCACTGGTGAACGCTATGAAAGTCTTTTGCGCACCAATGTCGTTCCAACCCTTCAACAGCTTGGATATATGAGTAGGATCATTTTTATGCAAGGTGGCGCTCCTCTGCACGTTGCACAGCCAGTGAAGCGGCTGCTGCAGAGGAATTTAGGAAATGCTAGAATTACCAGCTGTCATTTCTCTACAGCCTGGCCGCCCAGATCACATGATCTTAATCCGTGTGACTCCTGACTGTGGAGTTAGCTGAAAGACGTTCTGTTCAGTGCTCCTATTACGAATGTAGCTGCATTGAAGGCTCGCATTACGCAACGCATTCTTAGCGTGACATCTGACAGACTTCGGTCTGTTTTGGAAAATGCTATTTCTCGATTTCAACTTGTGGCAGAAAACGGTGGACAGGTTACTGAACATGTCTTGCGGCAGTCTCGTTCCCAATAAAATTGGGAATTGTTACCTTTAATAAGCCTTACTATTTCTGGGACTTCAGCATGGATGCCTCTGCGCTTTACTAATATCACATTAACATTTTACATTTCCGATTCCCGTGAGTAATGTGGCTGATCTATCTTCGATTCTGGGAGCTATCGCTGAGATATGTGTCATTCATTATGTATTCACCGCAGTTATTCCGTATTCTGCGTCGTGTTATTTCAAGTAATGTGTTTACGCTGCCACCATGCAGCTTTACAAGCATACATCACAGACGTCTGCCTCTAGTAGATTTATGGAACACGTTTTATTCTCACGCATTATGACATTCTTCTAGAACGAAAATTCTCCTCTGTAAAAACCGAAATTGATTCAACAAACAGAAATATTGCGAAGCTCAGCTGTCTCTCTCTGTCTCTCTGTCCGTCTATGAGATACTGAGCGCCGTAGGCAAAGGCGTTCACGTTAACGCCGTATTCCCTACTTTCCGCTGGCCGAAGTGGCCGTGCGGTTAAAGGCGCCGCAGTCTGGAACCGCAAGACCGCTACGGTCGCAGGTTCGAATCCTGCCTCGGGCATGGATGTTTGTGATGTCCTTAGGTTAATTAGGTTTAACTAGTTCTAAGTTCTAGGGGACTAATGACCTCAGCAGTTGAGTCCCATAGTGCTCAGAGCCATTTGAACCCTACTTTCCGGAAGGCATTCTATGTACCTCCGCATTGTTGTTTGATGAAAAAACACATACTTACAGAGTATCGGACCAGATTTGATATTTGATACGGGATTTTCTTGCAAACAGAACTCAACAGGTCGCTCTTTACGGAGCAAAATGCACAAATGTGAAATGAACTTCAGTAGTACCCCAAAGGAGGGCTATATGGCCGATGCAATTACAATAGGGAAGTAACCGATTGTGTGAATTTTACGAGTTCCTAACCAAGAGCGAATTTTATAATATCATCTGTGTGCTTTAACAATTTAGTTTCTTGAGTTTCTGCGTGTTAATTTAATATCTAATAGCAACAGTTCTCGCGTTTTCGTTTGCTCCGAAAAGTAAACCTATTTTCAACTACATCTACATAATACTCCGCAAGCCACATAATGGTATATGGCGGAGGGTACTGTCGGTACCACTATCTGATCCCTCCAACCCTGTTCCACTCGCGAATAGTGCGTGGGAAGAATAATTGTCGGTAAGCCTCTGTATTGGCTCTACTTTCTCGAATTTTCTCCTCGTGGTCAATACGCGAGACGTATGTGGGGGGAAGTAATATGTTGTCTGACTCCTCCTGAAAAGTGCAGTCCCGAAATTTCAGTAGTAAGTCTCTCCGTCATGTACAACGTCTCTCTTGGAACGTCTGCCGGTGGAGTTTGTTTAGCATCTCCGTAACGCTCTCTCGCCAGCTAAACGATCGCGTGACGAAACGCGCCGCTCTTCGTTGGATCTTCTCTATCTCCTCAATCAGCCCTACCTGATAGGGATCCCAGGTAGATGAACAATAATCAAGATTCGGACGAACAAGCGCCTTATAGACCACTTCTTTCCTGGATGAGTTACATTTCCTTAAGATTCTCCCGATGAATATGAGTCTTGTGTCTGCTTTTCCCACTATCTGTTTTATATGGTTATTCCTCTTAAGGTCGCACTGTATAGTTACGCCTAGATATTTTACGGCAGCCGCTGTCTCTAGCTGTTTTCATCAGTAGTGTAGTTGTACAGTAGTGGATTTCTTTTCCTATGTATGCGCAATATGTTACATTTATTTACGTTCAGGTTCAAATGCCAGAGTCTGCACCATTCATCGCCGGCCGGAGTGGCCGAGCGGTTCTAGGCGCTACAGTCTGGAACCGTGCGACCGCTACGGTCGCAGGTTCGAATCCTCCCTCGGGCATGGGTGTGTGTGATGTCCTAAAGTTAGTTAGGTTTAAGTAGTTCTAAGTTCTAGGCGACTGATGACCTCAGAAGTTAAGTCGCATAGTGCTCAGAGCCATTTGAGTTCTATCTGCAAGAAGGTCTTGAATCCAATCGAACGTCTGCTGCGATATTCCGTAAGCTCGTATTGCCTTACTGAAGTCAACGAACACGGCATCAGCCTGAGCGCCGTTGTCCACTGCGCTGTGGATCTCACGGAGCAACAGAGCGATTTTGTGACATATTACAGGTTACAAATCGGGGGTGAATTATTTAGTTTCATCCGAGTGCTTCGATAGTTAGGTTTTCGAATTTCTGCCTACTAATCTAGTTTGTTAGACACAGTTCATGCGTTTTCGCAAGGGTCTACAATAGAGTTCTGTAGCGCGAGTCGATAGTCGTTTGCTTGTTTGTTTTGAAAACTAGTGACCGCTTGTTGACGTTAGTCAGCCAGTCAAGCAACAGCAGCCGGCCGAGGCAGACGCAGCAACAGAGAAGTAACCGATTTTGTGACTTTTACTCGTTCCTAACCAGAAACCTGTGTGCTTTAATAGATAAAAAAAATGACTCTGAGCACTATGGGACTCAACTTCTGAGGTCATCAGTCCCCTAGAACTTAGAACTAGTTAAACCTAACGAACCTAAGGACATCACACACATCCATGCCCGAGACAGGATTCGAACCTGCGACCGTAGCGGTCTCGAGGTTCCAGACTGCAGCGACTAGAACCGTACAGCCACTTTGGCCGGCTTTTAATAGATCAGTTTCTTGAGTTTCTGCGTGTTAATGTAATATCCAATAGCCACAGTTCTCGTCTTTTCGTTTGCGTCGAAAAGTAAACCAATTTTGTGACATACTTCAAGTTCCGAATCAGGGGTGAATTATTTAGTATCACCTGAGAGCTTCGGTAGTTAGGTTTTTGAATCTGTATGTATTAATCTAATTTATTAGACACAGTTTGCAGCGGCGTGGTTCCTTCCGTTCCTTTACGACGGACCTGCACCTACCTGTGAACATTGTCTCAGCAGATCATCAGTAGGAAAGCCGAGTGAAACTTACTGTACTTCGATGTGAACCAGGCTGCAGTTTAAGTCACTAATCTACGTTTCGTGAGAAACACGAAATGAAAGTTTGGAAATTTTGTCCTCAATTAATATATTCTGAAACTTAAGTGAACAAGTATCACTGCCAAGCCCGTGCTAGTCTTAACACAGTCACTCATAATCCCTTTCACTCCCGTTAGCGAGTTTCTGGTGTTGCATTTCCCGAAAACGTAATAGCTACAAAAATACTGATTGTTTTTTATTAATAATGCTCGCCAAATATTAAGTCTGTCGGTACCAAATGCAGTCTCAGTTTTTAGCCACCGACCTGTTCAATATGCCACGCGGAATATATGTGTTATCTCGTCACTAAATTCACTTAAAAATTCCGAAATATCTACACACACATCGGAATAATAATGCCGTCACTTTCCAACACTTTTGATGTATGGAACACTGCCAGATCCGGCAACTTATAGTTTCCATCGGAACTACTACTACACACGTCCGATCTCTTTCATGGCTAGACTTCGACTCTTCTCTAGAATACTCTAAGCCTTCTCTGCCAGCAGAGAAAGGTGCGCGTAGAATATTGCTTTACCATTGGTCAGTTTATTCAACAGCCAATAGCAAAAGAACATTCTCCCGCGTCAGTCCGCGCTTTTCATCAATAACCAATCGCAAAATAGTAAACCTCACGACTGCAGTTTTTATCGACGTAATTATCTAATATGCTGAAGTTTTGTTTATGCATAAAGTTATTTACTATTGTTATTTATACCTGAATTAACTTTCCCTTTACCATAAACTTACTTTACAAATCTATTCTACAAAAATCCCCTTTGTTCATATCCATACTTCTTCGAAATGATCCCACACTAAATCCTACTACATAACTCTTTAAACAATTATCTTCATATTAACCTTAAACCACACTCGCGCATCATTCATACTGCTAAAACACATTTATTACATTTTACATACACAAAAAGAAATAATAACACTTCATGAAAATGCTAGAACAGTTTATGAAAAACTTTCCATTGCTTTAGTGCACTCTAGTGGGCACAATCGAAACTAAAATCACAGTCCTCCTATCCAATATTGTCCTCTATCGGCTGATACATAAACTACGTGCGCGTCCAGTCTCGCGTCACCATATGTCACTATCCAGCTCTGAGACACATCTCCCACTTAACCACCTCCAAGGCAGGATCGTTATACGGCGCTACGCCTCAAGTTCCAGCGTTGTCTTCAATGTCTAGAGTAGAGTTCCGCATCACGTGCCGATAGTCCTTTTATCTGGGTATTTAAGGTTTTCACGGTCTGTAGTATGGATAAGGACTGTGATTGTTGTGTGCGGATGCGAGCCGAGTTGGTGACACTTCGATCTCAGTGTGCTGTGTCAAAAGCGCGGATTTCGTTCGCCATTGCAATTGCTGAGCTCCGATCTGGTAAATGGACAATAACACCTGGTGAATACAATAATCATATGTGTATGATGTATTAAAAGGCTATAAAACACCTTCTAGATACCCCGAGCGCGCCGCAGAGTAAACAGGTGGAGAACGCGCGCAGCTTCAGCGATGTGACAACTCGCCATCGCTGATTCCAGAGATGCTGAGTCAGCGACGCGACGCAGCCGGCCGCTATCGACGTCATCCGACGGCCTAAAGGAATAATAGTTTAACTGTCAAGAATTGGCGTGGTGTTGCGTATTTGTTCATGTAAATAGTTCCCATTGTATGACATCAGAAAATAGTTAGTCCCCCAGTAGACCTCTTACCGATCAAGTAAATCTCGGGGTAGATCTAGGTCGGATATATAATAGTACCAACCCACTGCGTGTTGTGTAAAGGTTCCACAATTGATGTTTAAGGCTTGGGGGAGGCGAAGTAGTTTGGCTGGTGAAACCAGAGCAGTATTATGTACAGTTTACGGAGACAGTGTCGCAACTCTGTCGTTAGGACCCTGTTGATAGACTTAGCTGTGACTGTAGTTTTCCTTCCAAGGCCGAGTTACGGAATATATGTAAGTTCCGGGATTTTGAAGTAGTCGCGGATTAGACATTGATTTGGCGAAATTGTATTTTTTGGTATTCGACTGGTTGTCATCCTGTGGAAAGGTCGAGGGGAAGCAGTGGTTATTTTGTTGTGGTAAATACAGGGTGAACAGTGTTAGAAGGAGAGATTTGCATTTGATGATTTTTAGGGAATCTTTAGAGCCCGATATCCTGTCCGTGTTGTATGATTAGTGGTTGTGGCTCGCCCAGAGGTAATTGGGTTGCTAGCGGTTTTTGGGAGTGGTTTGGTAGTGACTGGTGTGTATCGAGAAGGGAAAACCTCGAACACATTTTTCGTTGTTGTTTGGGTGCCACGACCATACAGAGGGTCTAGAATTGGCTCACGTATATTCGAACTGTTTCACCTTGATATGAGAGATCGCACCAGTAGGTTGAATTTGTAAGTGGCGGGAATAGAAAGGAACCATTTACAAGCAGCACGTAACTAAACAAAAAACTTGGTTAGTATAAGTGACGAGTGGCCTGATTTAAATTAGGGAACTTTAACGGGTCACGTTGTGCTAACCCTGGAAAAGGTTCAGTTTTGTTTGAATTGTTAATTAAGGTTAAGGCAAAAGAGCCGGTGGCACCTAGGTTTTTTGTTTATATTTTTGTTTGTTCTTGAATTTCCGTTTCTGTGGGGTTGTGTAGTCTTTTCTGGCACTCGATGACTTACGAGGTTTGAACTTGTGTTGATCTCAATACAAGCCCAAATAAAGAGAAGTTTTCTTGGGTCAAAAACACCTTTACGTGTGGTTACTTAGTAGCTGTTGTGTGTAATTCATTGTGTTGCTAGTTTAAGTGTCACTCTAAAAGTGACCTGTTTGAAGAACATTTAATTTCAAAGTGCAAGGGAAAATTATTTTGGTCGGAACTGAGTAATGAATAATCTATGAAGACAGTATTATTACGTAAAGGTGAATCAGTAGGAACGCTTACAAAACGACGAAAGCAAAGATTTAAGTTTCAGAGATTTTACTACCTATTTGCGAAACATAATCTCGAGTCCGTATTAGGAAGTTTTGGTTTCAGTGAAAGTCACTTAATTTCGTTGGTGCATGCAAACTACACAAGATTCCAGTACTAATATAAGCTAACAAGATTAAATTTACGTAAGAAAAGCTCTAAGTGAGTGAAAATCAGAACTGATGTCATTTGAAGTTGTTACGAAAAGTCAGCGATCATACTCACAAAGGCGTAGTGGTTAACCTGCGAAATACATTACGTATCACTCTTTACATAGCAACGTCAGACTACACAGAAAGAAATAGAATTATCGCTTCAGTTACCTTTATTCCGGTATAAACGTTGTCCAAGTACGATTTTAATATGAATCGGTCTTTGCACTGATTCCATAATTGAGATGAATTTTAAAAGTTATTAAAAAAATACGAGGCGGTTCCATAGAGATAGTTCTGCGTTGGAAGAACGTTGTCAGCTGTGAGGACAATTGCAAGCTGGATTTACGATCTAGTCTGACATAATATAAACAGGTATTATATTGAAATAATTTTGGTGTCTTGTTTTTGATGATAGTAAGGTAACGTGTGTTGTCGCTGTATTCTGCTAGTCTCGTCATTGCTGGTAGATAGCGACTGTCAACTTAATTTGGATATTTTGGTGTATCTATTTGTGGTGTAGTAGCATTATTATCTAGAATTTGAGTCTGCTGTCTTGTCAATGTTTATTATCGTTGCAGTTGCTAATCACCATAGGGTGGATCTGTCCTCAATTTGTTGCAACTACTGTACAAGCTAGGCTTCAAGTGTTTGCCCGGCGCTCGGCTGTTACTGGAATCTTCTGTGATCGGATGGCGATCCACAGTCATAACATAGACTGTAAATACAAAAACTGAACCTACATCTTGCTATAGTAGTCGATTGGTTCGCTCAAGCACTTTTTCTACATCTACATCTACATCTATACTCCGCGAGCCACCTTACGGTGTGTGGCGAGGGTACTTATTGTACCACTATCTGATCCCCCCTTCCCTGTTCCATTCACGAATTGTGCGTGGGAAGAACGACTGCTTGTAAGTCTCCGTATTTGCTCTAATTTCTCGGATCTTTTCGTTGTGATCATTACGCGAGATATATGTGGGCGGTAGTAATATGTTGCCCATCTCTTCCCGGAATGTGCTCTCTCGTAATTTCGATAATAAACCTCTCCGTATTGCGTAACGCCTTTCTTGAAGTGTCCGCCACTGGAGCTTGTTCAGCATCTCCGTAACGCTCTCGCGCTGACTAAATGTCCCCATGACGAATCGCGCTGCTTTTCGCTGGATCATGTCTATCTCTTCTATTAATCCAACCTGGTAAGGGTCCCATACTGATGAGCAATACTCAAGAATCGGACGAACAAGCGTTTTGTAAGCTACTTCTTTCGTCGATGAGTCACATTTTCTTAGAATTCTTCCTATGAATCTCAACCTGGCGCCTGCTTTTCCCACTATTTGTTTTATGTGATCATTCCACTTCAGATCGCTCCGGATAGTAACTCCTAAGTATTTTACGGTCGTTACCGCTTCCAATGATTTACCACCTATGGCATAATCGTACTGGAATGGATTTCTGCCCCTATGTATGCGCATTATATTACATTTATCTACGTTTAGGGAAAGCTGCCAGCTGTCGCACCATGCATTAATCCTCTGCAGGTCCTCCTGGAGTACGTACGAGTCTTCTGATGTTGCTACTTTCTTGTAGACAACCGTGTCATCTGCAAATAGCCTCACGGAGCTACCGATGTTGTCAACTAAGTCATTTATGTATATTGTAAACAATAAAGGTCCTATCACGCTTCCCTGCGGTACTCCCGAAATTACCTCTACATCTGCAGATTTTGAACCGTTAAGAATGACATGTTGTGTTCTTTCTTCTAGGAAATCCTGAATCCAATCACAAACCTGGTCCGATATTCCGTAAGCTCGTATTTTTTTTCACTAAACGTAAGTGCGGAACCGTATCAAATGCTTTCCTGAAGTCCAGGAATACGGGATCAATCTGCTCGCCAGTGTCTACGGCACTGTGAATTTCTTGGGCAAATAGGGCGAGCTGAGTTTCACATGATCTCTGTTTGCCGAATCCATGTTGGTTATGATGAAGGAGATTTGTATTATCTAAGAACGTCATAATACGAGAACACAAAACATGTTCCATTATTCTACAACAGATTGACGTAAACGAAATAGGCCTATAATTATTCGCATCTGATTTATGACCCTTCTTGAAAATGGGAACGACCTGCGCTTTCTTCCAGTCGCTAGGTACTTTACGTTCTTCCAGCGATCTACGATAAATTGCTGATAGAAAGGGGGCAAGTTCTTTAGCATAATCGCTGTAGAATCTTAAGGGTATCTCGTCTGGTCCGGATGCTTTTCCGCTACTAAGTGATAGCAGTTGTTTTTCAATTCCGATATCGTTTATTTCAATATTTTCCATTTTGGCGTCCGTGCGACGGCTGAAGTCAGGGACCGTGTTACGATTTTCCGCAGTGAAACAGTTTCGGAACACTGAATTCAGTATTTCTGCCTTTCTTCGGTCGTCCTCTGTTTCGGTGCCATCGTGGTCAACGAGTGACTGAATAGGGGATTTAGATCCGCTTACCGATTTTACATATGACCAAAACTTTTTAGGGTTCTTGTTTAGATTGTTTGCCAATGTTTTATGTTCGAATTCGTTGAATGCTTCTCTCATTGCTCTCTTTACGCTCTTTTTCGCTTCGTTCAGCTTTTCCTTATCAGCTATAATTCGACTACTCTTAAACCTATGATGAAGCTTTCTTTGTTTCCGTAGTACCTTTCGTACATGATTGTTATACCACGGTGGATCTTTCCCCTCGCTTTGGACCTTAGTCGGTACGAACTTATCTAAGGCGTACTGGACGATGTTCCTGAATTTTTTCCATTTTTGTTCCACATCCTCTTCCTCAGAAATGAACGTTTGATGGTGGTCACTCAGATATTCTGCGATTTGTGCCCTATCACTCTTGTTAAGCAAATATGTTTTCCTTCCTTTCTTGGCATTTCTTATTACACTTGTAGTCATTGATGCAACCACTGACTTATGATCACTGATACCCTCTTCTACATTCACGGAGTCGAAAAGTTCCGGTCTATTTGTTGCTATGAGGTCTAAAACGTTAGCTTCACGAGTTGGTTCTCTAACTATCTGCTCGAAGTAATTCTCGGACAAGGCAGTCAGGATAATGTCACAAGAGTCTCTGTCCCTGGCTCCAGTTCTGATTGTGTGACTATCCCATTCTATACCTGGTAGATTGAAGTCTCCCCCTATTACAATAGTATGATCACGAAACTTCTTTACGACGTTCTGCAGGTCCTCTCTGAGGCGCTCAACTACTACGGTTGCTGATGCAGGTGGTCTATAGAAGCATCCGACTATCATATCTGACCCACCTTTGATACTTAACTTAACCCAGATTATTTCACATTCGCATTCGCTAATAACTTCACTGGATATTATTGAATTCTTTACTGCTATAAATACTCCTCCACCATTGGCGTTTATCCTATCCTTGCGGTATATATTCCATTCTGTGTCTAGGATTTCGTTACTGTTCACTTCCGGTTTTAACCAACTTTCCGTTCCTAATACTATATGCGCACTATTTCCTTCAATAAGAGATACTAATTCAGGAACCTTGCCCTGGATACTCCTGCAGTTTACCAATATTACGTTAACTTTTCCTGTTTTTGGTCTCTGAGGACGGACGTTCTTTATCAACGATGATAATGTCCTCTCTGGTAAGCCGTCAGGTATTTTATCGTTTCGCCCAAGAGGGGGTCCCTCTAACCTAAAAAACCCCCGTGTGCACGCCACACGTACTCTGCTACCCTAGTAGCTGCTTCCGGTGTGTAGTGCACGCCTGACTTGTCTAGGGGGGCCTTACAGTTCTCCACCCAATAACGGAGGTCGATGAATTTGCAACCATTATAGTCGCAGAGTCGTCTGAGCCTCTGGTTTAGACCCTCCACACGGCTCCAAACCAGAGGACCGCGATCGACTCTGGGCACTATGCTGCAGATATTAAGCTCAGCTTGCACTCCGCGTGCGATGCTGGTTGTCTTCACCAAATCAGCCAGCCGCCGGAAGGAACCAAGGATGGCCTCAGAACCCAAGCGGCAGGCGTCATTCGTTCCGACATGTGCTACTATCTGCAGCCGGTCACACCCAGTGCGTTCAATAGCTGCCGGAAGGGCCTCCTCCACATTACGGACGAGACCCCCCGGCAAGCACACCGAGTGCACACTGGCATTCTTCCCCGACCTACCCGCTATTTTCCTAAGGGGCTCCATAACCCGCCTAACGTTGGAGCTCCCTATAACTAATAGGCCCGCCCTCTGTGACTGTCGGGACCTTGCCGGAGAATCGGCCACTGGCCCAACAGGCGAGGCATCCTGTGGTGGCTCGGAAACGATGTCATCACCACTAGGAAGCACCCCGTACCTGTTGGAAAGGGGTAAGGCAGCTGCCACGCGGCCAAATCCCACCTTCGCCTTTCGGCCAGGCACGCGCGAGCCCACCACTGTCCGCCATTCACCCTGGAGTGATGGCTGACCGGTAAGATGCTCACTGCCGGAAGACGCAGCGACATCAGGGGTTCCATGTGATTCCAAGGCCACCGAAGTAGGCATAGGTCTCACCACAGTTGCCCCAACGCCACTACGAGCCGACGCCTGCGCCTCGAGCTCGATGAGCCTAACAGACAAAGCCTCCACCTGCCCCCGAAGAGTGGCCAATTCTCCTTGCGTCCGCTCACAACAACCACAGTCCCTACACATGACTATGTTTACCCTACTCTATACGGTGACAAATTCCCAAGATAATCTTCTGATGAGCTACTCTGATAATCAAGAAACACTCACTGAAATACGAGACGCGAAAACTACGCTAGGTTTTCCCAGAAAAACTATTTAAAAGCTAAGCGCAGCAAATAAGTACAAAAACGCTTTATACAAACAGTACTCGCTGCTGCTGGTGCTCTCGCTCTGGCTGTCACAAGACAACTGCTGATTCAAGTGACTAGTGGCTAACGGCCGCGAAACAAACAAAAGACGGTTTTAGGGCGCTTTCTGTTCTAAACGATCAAGAAAACACTAAGAAATCTAACACGAAAACTACGTAAAGTTTTATCAAGAACTGTTAGCTACTATGCAGAGCAGATAAACACAAATAGAATCCCTTCCTTAGTGGAAGGTCGTAAACAAAATGCAAAATAAACGCTTTATACAAACAGTACTCGCTGCTGCTGGTGCTCTCGCTCTGGCTGTCACAAGACAACTGCTGATTTCGTGGCAGGAAGCCATACCTCAGTGGCATCGCGACGTTGGCACAATACGATCCATTTTCGTTTTGGGTTAGATCTTGAGTCCCGCCAGTCGGCGCGTTACATCAGCTCCAATCTCTGATGGCTTCGGTTACACAGTCTGAGGCTGTAGTGGACGGGCACCACTGTTGTGGGCCGGCCGTGGAGATCCAACGATCGTCCAGCACGTGGGAGTCCTCTGATGAGTCCTCACTGGCGGCAGCCCAGCTACTGCTCGCACAGAGGTTAACGGCTTACCTGTGGTCGAGTTGGAGGTCGCCCTGGGGCGTAGCAGGTGGCGAAATTCTTCCCAGGGGACCACACATAAGGCCTCCCCAGTTAGTCTGACAAACAGGTTCCAGGTGCTGTCTGTGGCTTGATCAACCACATGCCGTCAGCTGTCCTGTTTCAGAGGAAACCTCTCAGCCTGCAAGATTCAGAAAATCACAGAGTGTGGGATTATTGATAGTTGGGAGCTCCAACGTTAGGCCCCTTGGGGAGATTGCTGCGAAGATGTGAAAGAAAGCCGATGTGCTCTCCGTGTGCATATCGGCTGGAGTCATTCCGGATGTGGAACGGATCCTCCCGGATGCCATGAAGAGAATAGGGTGCAGCCAACTGCAGGTGGTTGCTCATGTCGCTAAGAATGACGTGTGACACTTTGGATCAGTAGAGATTCTCTCCGGTTTCGAGTGGCTAACAGAAGTGGTAAAGGCTGCCAGTCTTGCTTGCGAGATGAAAACAGAGCTGACCATTTGCAGCATGGTCGACAGGACCAATTGCTGACCTCTGGTACAGAGCCGAGTGGAGGGTCTGAATTAGAGGGTCTGACCGTTCTGTGACCGTGTAGGCTGCAGACTCCTCAGCTTGCGGTAAAGGGTGGTTGGGTTTCGGGTTCCGCTGAATTGGTCGGGAGTCCACTATAAGCAGGAGGCAGCTACACGTGTATCAGGAGCTATGGGGCGTGGAATGGGCGGTTTTTTAGGTTAGAGGGTGTCGAGAAAACACAAAAAGGGCTGCAGTCACAAAGGGTGTAAGCTGAACACAGGAAAAACGTAGATACAGGAACCATTGGTATAACAGTTGTAAATTGTCGTAGCTGTGTTGGGAGAGTACCAGAGCTCCAAGTGCTAATAGAAAGCACCGATGCTCAAGTAGTTACAGACACTGAACTCTGGCTAAAGCCGGAGATAAGCTCAGCCGAAATTTTTGCGAAGAACATAACGGTGTTCCGAAAGGACATGCTGAACACAGTTGGCGGTGGCCTGTTTGTTGCTGTTCCAAGTAGTTCATCTTGTCGCGAAATTGAAGTAGGTAGTTCCTGTGAGTTAGTATGGGCAGAAATCATTCTTGGCAGACGAAAAAAGTGATGATGGGATCCTTTTAGCGACCTCCCAAGTCAGATGATACAATTGCTGAAAGGATCAAAGAAAACTTCAGTCTGATTTTAAACACGCACCCGACTCATACGATTATAGTTGGTGATGACTTTAAATTACCCTCCATATGTTGACGAAAATACATGCTTAATTCCGGTGGTACGCATAAAACATCATCCGAAATTGTGCAAAACGCAACTCTGAAAATTATTTCGAGCAGTTAGTTCATGAGCCCACGCGAATAGTAAACACACTTGACCTCTTAGCAACAAATTATCCTGACTTTATAACGAGCGTCAAAACTGATACACGGCTTAGTGAACACAGGGTTGGCGTAGAGAGATTGAATATTGTAGACCCCAAATCCAACAAAAATAAACGAAAAATACACCTATTCAAAAAAACCGATAAGAATTCACTTGACGCCCTCCTGAGAGACAATCTCCACTCTTTCCACATTAACGTTATAAGTGTAAACCAGATGTAGTTAAATTCAAAGAAATAGTATCGGCAGCAATTGAGAGATCTATGCCAAATATATTAACAAACGACAGAGCTGATTCTCCTTGGTACACAAAACGGGTCAGAACACTGTTGTAGAGACAACGAAACAAACATTCCAAATTTAAACAGACGAAAAACCCCCAAGATTGGCGATCTTGTACAGAAGCTTGAAATTTAGCGCGGACTTCAATGCAAGGTGCTTACATCAGTTTCCACAACGAATCTTTGTCTCGAAATTTGGGAGAAAATCCAAAGAGATTCTGGTCGTATGTGAAGTAGGCTAGCGGCAAGACGCAATCAATGCCTTCGCTGCGCTATAGCAATGGAGATACTATCGAAGACAGTGCAGCGAAAGCGGAGCTACTAAACACAGCCTTCTGAAATACTTTCACAAAAGAAGACGAACAAAGTATTCGGTAAAAACTGAATCAAGAACAGCTACCTACATGAGTAACGTGGAAGTAAATATCCTCGGATTAGTGAAGCAACTTAAATCACTTAATACAAGCAAGTCTTCTGGTCCAGACTGTATTACAATTAGGTTCCTTTCAGAGTGTGCTGATGTAATAGCTCCATACATCACAATCATATACAACCGTTCACTGGACGAAAGATCCGTACCCAAAGACTGGAAAGTTGGACAGGGCACACCAATACTCAAAAAAGGTAGTAGGAGTAATCCACTAAATTACAGTTCCATATCATTAACGTCGATATGTAGCAGGATTTTGGAACATATACTGTGTTCGAACAGTATGAATTATCTCGAAGGAAACGGTCTATTGACACACAGTCAACATGGATTTAGAAAACATCGTTCTTGTGAAACACAACTAGCTCATTACTCGCACGAAGTGTTGAGTGCTATTGACAAAGTAATTTCAAATTGATTCCGTATTTCGCCGGCCGCGGTGGTCTAGCGGTTCTGGCGCTGCAGTCCGGAACCGCGGGACTGCTACGGTCGCAGGTTCGAATCCTGCCTCGGGCATGGGTGTGTGTGATGTCCTTAGGTTAGTTAGGTTTAAGTAGTTCTAAGTTCTAGGGGACTTATGACCTAAGATGTTGAGTCCCATAGTGCTCAGAGCCATTTGAACCATTCCGTATTTCTAGATTTCCAGAAGGCTTTTGACACTGTAACATACAAGCGGCTTGCCGTGAAATTGCGTGTTTATGCAATATCGTCTCAGATATGTGACTGGTTTCGTGGTTTCCTCTCAGAGAGGTCACAGTTCGTAGTAACTGATGGAAAGTCATCGAGTGGAACAGAAGTGATTTCTGGCGTTCACCTAGGTAGTTTTATAGGCCCTCTGCTGTACCTTATCTTGTATAAACGATTTAGGAGACAATCTGAGCAATCGTCTTAGGTTGTTTGTAGATGACGTAGTCGTTTATCTTTTAGTTAAGTCACCAGAAAATTGAAAAAATTGCAAAACTATTTAGAAAAGATATCTGTATAGTGCGAAAACTGGCAGTTGGTTCTAAAGAATGAAAACTGTCAGGCCATTCACGTGACTGCTAAAAGGGATCTGTTACACTTCGGTTCCAAGAAAAATCAGTCAAATCTAAATGCAGCAAATGCAACTAAATGGGTAGGATATACAGTTAGGAATAACTTAAATTGGAAGGAACGCATAAAAATGTTGTGGAGAAGGGTGACCAAATACTGCGGTTTAGTGGCAGGACACTTAGAAAATGTAATAGGCCTACTAAGGAGGCTGCTTGTCCGTCCTCATTTAGAATACTGGTGCGCTGTGTGATCCTTACCAGATAGGACTGATGGAGTACAATCAAAAAGTACAAAGAAGGACAGCATGTTTCGTATTATCGCGAAATAGGGGAGAGAGTGTCACTCAAATGACGCAGGATTTGGGGTGGACATCGTTAAAAGAAAGACTTTTTCGTTGCGGCGGAATCTTCTCACGAAATACCAATGATCAACTTTCTCCTCCTCATCCGAAAATATTTTGTTAACTCCGACCTACATAGGGAGCAACGATGACCATGATAAAATAAGGGAAATCAGAGCTCGTACGGAAAGGTACAGGTGTTAGTTCTTTCCACGCCCTATACGAGATTGCAGTAATAAAGAACTGTGAAGGTGGTTCCATGAACCCTTTGTCAGGCACTTAAATGTGATTTGCATAATGTCCATGTAGATGTAGATGTAGATAGTGGGTATTGTCGGAAGATCAGTGAGGCTACTCGCGGATTTTGCTGTTGTATATAAGACAGCTGCAAGGCCGGAAGATTATAGTTAAATGCAGAACGACCTGTAGAGGCTCATCAGTTTGCGCAGGGACGGCCGTTGACGCTGACTTAAATACATGTAACGTATTCTACATAAATATACGAAGAGATCCACTACTGATAGATTACACTACTAACGACAAGCTACTGGACACAGAAAAAATCCTAAAATAATTGGCAATAACCGTCCCGAGGGTTCTAATGTGGTGTGGCCTAATAAAACAAATGGCGGGTAAAGCGAATGCCAGCTTAAGATTCGTTGGGAGAATCTTCAGGAAATGTGTAATTCATTGACGGAGAAGTGGAGTATAAAACGCTAGTTTCGACTGATTATTTAGTATTGTTCATCTGTCTGGACCCTTACCATGTAGGGTTAATAGATAAATAGAGAAGACAGAGAAGATGCGAAGAAGAACTGCACGTTTCGTCACATTATCATTTACTCTGCGGGAGAGTGTTACACAGTTGTTCAACGAGCTCCAGTACCAGACTCATCATGGAAGGATTTACTGTTAAAATTTCGAGAGCTCACGTTCTATGAAGACTCAGGCAACGTATTATTTTCTCATACATAAGTCTCGAGAAACGAACACAAGTAGAAAATTCCAGAAATGAGATGTCATACGGAGGTCTACCGACAATCATTCATTCCAAGCGCCACACGTGAATGGAACGGGGAAGCGGGTAAAAGATAGTAGAGCAAGAAGTACCCTCCACCGCACACCGTAGGTGACTTACAGAGTAGGGATGTAAATGTAGATTACTCAACATAAAATATTATGACGAGCTACAGGTCGAGAATTGCCTCAGTGTAACGTGTCGACACGCATCCTGCGGTTGTTAGCGATTAAGTATTCCGATTCCTGTGGTACTACGAGCGAAACGTTCACCACACCACTGAAGCAAACAGTGCAAGTATGGAGTCAAATAGTATTCACGAGGTATACAACCAAGACGCTTCCTGAAGACATGTTGAAGAGGTGGTACGATTTCCATACCACCATGTTTCAACGGTGATAATGCCTGAGATTATGACGAAGTAATTTCTCAGCATTGTTCTTTGCCTCAGGAGTGCTAGTCCCAAAGAAGTGGAGGTGAGCTTCTGTGAAGTTTGGAAGGTAGGAGAGAGGTACCGACGGAAGTACGTGGATAGTCCGCCAGAGACAAGATTTTGGGTTCAACTCCTGGTCCAGCACACAGATGAAACCTGCCAGGAAATTTAATTGTGAAAATATTTGTCACGAACAAGAGAAAGCCATTTTGACAAGACGAAAAACGCTGTAAGCAACCGTAGGGGTAGAGTTTCCCAGTAGGGATCTTCTGAAATTCGTAATTTGCAGCTTTGAAATTGAGGTATTACCTTGTGAATAAAGTACGCTCTATCTTTTTTATCTTAAATACCGTAACTCGGGTCAAGATCCTACAGATAGCTCTGCTGCAGTTTCTTCCGGCATAGTGCTGTAATTAGTGATGGAACCCAGAAGTATGCGAATTACACATGAGCTGGCCACAAAACTTTCTTGTTTCCGGGCGGTAAAGTATGTTTCTAGTTTTCTTGTAAAATTTCTGCTACTGATGTCTACTTTGAAGAGTTGACTCACTGAAGTTAATTTGATATAAATTACTTATATGTGCACACTATTCTGTATTTTCTTCAGCCACTAGAGAACGCAAAACCATTTTCCCGTAGGTTATAGAGAAAACTTTGTGACACTGCACATATGCCTTCGTGAAGAAACAAGTGTGACAGTGAAACCGTAGAAAATTAATGAAGTCAGGGACTTTTTCAATGGTTTATTAAAAAATAAGATGTTTTATCTCGTATTAAAACTTTGTTTCCAAAATATAGCATACAGTTGTTCAGAACATTCTCTTAAAAATATCACTTTCTATTTTCTCATACCAGTGAACATATAAGTTTTGCGTTGGTGCATAAGTTCTTAGCGTTTTTGTTTTGCATATTCGTGTTCTGGTTGCTATGGGTTTGTAATTTTTTTATTTACGGTTCACTGCTACTATTTGTGTTCGCATATTTTCATGTTGTCATTTAAAGGTAGAAGGTGAAGCTATGGAAGCTAGAAAATGGAGTCCCAAGAGACATTGGAACATTTCCGACATATTCTTCTGTTTCAGTTCAATAGAGCGCTGACAGCAGCGATGGCAGCCAGAAACAGTTGCGCCGTGTATAGGAATAATGCCATTGGACAGATCACGCGAGTAAAAGGGTTTTCTCGTTTTAAGCAGGATAGTTTTGACATTAGTGACTCTCCACGTTCAGGAAAACCTTCGGGTTTGATGAAGATGGTTTAAACGCATTAATCCACAATGATCCACGTCAGCGTACTCCAGAACTCGTAAATGTGATGAACTGTGATCATTCCACCATCGTGTGACATTTGCATGAAACGGAGACGGTTAAAAATCGAGTGTGTGGGTACCGTATGCTCTAAATCAGAATAAAAAATATCAGCATATG
The DNA here is from genome assembly GCF_021461395.2 of Schistocerca americana. NCBI lineage: Eukaryota > Metazoa > Arthropoda > Insecta > Orthoptera > Acrididae > Schistocerca > Schistocerca americana. The sequence continues at coordinate 649,435,781 of NC_060130.1, read as the reverse complement.
ACCATATGTGCATTTATCCTTGCTTATTGTCAATTGGATCTTGAATAACAACGACTGTTTCTATCCTTTATGGTTACTGGTGACGAGAAATTGTGCCTTTATGCTAATATAAGGAAAAGAAAGGAATGATTGAGTCCAAACAAAACAGCAACTCCCCGTACAAAGACCTGCGCGCATCCACAAGAGATAACGTTGTGCATCTGGTGGGACAGCGACGTGTGGTGTTTCTGAGGTGTAACAATCACTGCTGACATTTATTCTCCACAACTGATACGTCTTGCAGCCATAATCCTAGAACACCGACCAGAAATCTTGCGTGAAGTGACGCTCCTCAACGATAAGACCTGCCGTATTCCGTTAGACTGACAAGAAGCTCTATGCAAAGCCTGGGTTGGGAAGTCATTCCGCACCCACCTTATTTACATGACCTTGCGGCCTTAGATCTTCACCTTTCCCTATTTCTATCGAAAAACCTTCAAGAAACTTCCTTTCCGGATGAAAATTCGCTCCGAACAGGGATCGACGAGCTCTTCGTCTCAAAACAACGTGATTTCTGCCGTCACGGAATCGAGAAGTTATCGCAGCGTTTGCAAACTGTTGTAAATAGTGAATGACAGTGTATTATTGATGACTAAAGTCTCTATTTTGTGTATGTCGTTGTGTTTATTAAACTTACGGAAAAACGCTACGAATGTATGCAGCAACCCAATAAATGTCTAACAACTTGAACTAATTAGCTTGCGTAAAATTCCCTGAAGAGACGATTAAATAAGTGTCTAAAAGTTCTGTTTAATTACGTTATTTAGTTTACCTTTTCCAGTCTTATTTCATTTCGATGAGGATGGGCCCATAGTCAGAACATTAGAGACATATATCTCACCAAATTGGGAAAATTTGTAACAAATATTGTTTTGTGTAAGGATGAAATGAAAGTCATAAAACTGGGAAAAACTGTATCAAGAGTATGACTCTGTGTCATTGTGACAGGTGAATCTAACACTACTTTCCCTGTCTAGCTCATCAAGTCACAGTTTAGTCCTGAGCTGCAGGAGGTGACTTTCTATCAGTAGTATTCCATATTTCGAATATCTCATTGCTCGTAGACGTTTGTCTATAAAAATTAAACGATAACGGCTATACAATTCTATTTATATGGTCATTAAATATCGCAGTGCATATTTGTTTAAGGGTACGTGACGAGAATTGCTAAAAGCGTTTCCCAGTTTGACGGTATTTAGTGAAGCAAGATGTCTTGTTAGCCAGGCTGGCAGTGTGCAGTGGCGCGCACGGGCGCCGCTCTGCGGCCAATCTGGGCAGTGAGCGCTGTCCGCAGTTTTGCGGTTTGTCGCGCTGCCGGCCGGCTCAATCTCCACAGTCGCACCCTCCACCGCAAGTTTGGGCAGCGCGGCTCTCCGTGCTGGAACGGCGAGTTGCAGCATGCCTCACTGAGTGGGCCTGGAAGCGAAAACCCTTTGTTGCCGCTTCTGCACATTAAATACAGGACTGTTTGGAAGCGGCGTTTAAAAATATCTACGATGTTAAAAAAACTATTTTCTTCGGGTTCAGTCTAGACAGGGAGAGAGAGAGAGAGAAAGAGAGAGAGAGAGAGTGAGAGATTTGATTAACTCCTGGACATATTGTATTTTAAAATCTCTATACGAGCGTCAGCCATGAAGTTTGAATTACCACCTAGCAAGAATCAAGCTGCAAACATAAAAGTCTGTGATGGTGCTAGCACTCCTCTACATCTTCAGCCTTCAACACGAAACTTTGTTTGCAACGCTGCGTGACCTGGCAGAGACCACAGTTGTAATCCTAGAAAAGAGAAGGCAAATTTTAATTACTCAAAGAAGCAGTGTAAGCAGTTATGCCGTGTAGAATGATCTGGGGCATTTTCATGGAGCAAGAGCACCCCCTTTGTCAGTTTCTTGCTACTCTTATTCTTGACAGCCTTTCTTGACAAATGTTTAACCCTTACGAAATTAATTTCTTAGCACCATATCATGGCAGTCCCAAAAGCCACTCACATCACCTAGCATGATTATTGTTGCATCGTCGCTTTTTTCGGGGGTGATAAATCCACGTGTTTCCTCTGCTATTACGGTAGGTTCATAGTTATTACTTTGGCACCGTTTAATCACATGTGAATAAAAGGACCTTCTTATGCTATACGTGATTTGTTTGGGGAAAAAGGAAGAATAGGTGAGGCATTTGGCAGATTGGAATAGGATATGCCTGTGAACTCATTTTCTACTGCGTCTGCGTGACTGATTTCAAATACTGTGATCTCATTTGGGAAAAGCTCTGTCTACCTAACTTCACTGCTTCCTAAGAATCCTCCAAATGAATGACTGCTTAGCTCCTCCTGGAAACATAATGAATATTTGGAGAACAATAGCAATAATTTCTGATAAATGTAATGCCAAGTAGGAATCTTACCTTTTGACACGTATATTGATCACTACTGTCACTCATATAGTAACATGCTGGTATCACTTTTCAGCATTTTGTCGCGATGAACATGCAACCTGTTCTTAGCACGTGGCAGTAAGTAAATGGTGCCAGATATCCAAGAATGGATCCTGTAGTTTGAAAACACAAATTGCATAAAGCTGGATTCTTCAGTAGACCGTATCCATGTAGCCTACATGGGCCAAGCCAAATGCACATCACATGAAAGGTGTATGGAACATGATCGTCACACTTGCCCATTAGGTTAGCTGCAGCTAAGCACTGTATCTTTACGATCAACGCCGCCCGCGGTGGCCGTGCGGTTCTAGGCGCTTTAGTCCGGAACCGCGGGACTGCTTCGGTCGCAGGTTCGAATCCTGCCTCGGGCATGGATGTGTGTGATATCCTTAGGTTAGTTAGGTTTAAGTAGTTCTAAGTTCTAGGGGACTGATGACCTAAGATGTTAAGTCCCATAGTGCTCAGAGCCATTTGAACCATTTTTTTTTTTTTACAATCAACACATGGATTATTCCTGCACTAAAGTCTTGGCTTCAATTACTAGGGAATCTGTAGAAGTAGATTTGGCGCAAGGTCTCATGAATTGGGATGGCAACTTTCAGCTGTGATAACGCTTGGGAACGTGTAAATCTCATAATCAGACGCTTAGTAGCACGTTCCGCGACAAAAGCTCTGCGGGTTTGTAGTTCGACAGAGGGTGTATGTACACCATAATGAGCATGCACCAACGTGCCACAAATGCAGCTGAGTTTGAAAGAGGAAGCTAGATTCGACAGAGGACAGTCATCGAGGCAAGACCTATAGGCATGAGACATCGCCCCACGTACTGCAACAAACATAGTAACACACACTACTAATCTTCAGTCGTAAATTCAGTTGAAGATGGCTGACAACGAGGTCAATCAGTCATCATCTGGCTGCAGTCCTGAAACATCGTGGAACTGTAACTGTCCGATACCAAATGGGTGGTGAGCTATTATACCCGTCAGTGAAGACTGAATAGCTCCTCTAACACCTGGGCTCTGTGGGTCGATGGCAGACGTGGATGTCGGAAGCCAGTCACGGAGAGCCTCAACACCTGGGCAGAACTCTTTATTAACCACAAGTCTACCGGAGACCGGTAGGCGACAATATTTTGAAGAGCGGTTAGGCGACGATCTTCAATTTTCGCGAAGCGCGGTCTCGTCCCGGCGTACTGTTTGGTGGCAGCGTGGTGGCTAAAGCAGCAGACGCAGCTGTGAACTGAGCCATCGGCTGATGATGATGGCCGTCGTGGCTTGGCGGGCCATTGCAGGCATCGGCGCAGCGATGGACAGCAGAGTGGTTTCAGGACAGCTCGGGTGGTTCCGAACACCATACCTCAGCGTACGAGTGGTGGCTGACGAAGAACGACTGCTGTCCAGCGGATACTGGAGGCTCCATAAGCAAGGAGGCAGTTTGGCTACGGCCACCATTTCGAACATGCCTGGTGACTATATGAACATGTATAAATATCACTGAAGCGAAGGTTTGTTTGACTGTCTCTGGTGCTGGCGTCGCATAGCAAAGTTGACGGAACATTGAGTCGATACCATTTTGTGTGTCAGAGTGCTGAAATGCGACGGCCGGAGTGACCGAGCGGTTCTAGGTGCTACAGTCTGGAACCGCGTGACCGCTACGGTCGCAGGTTCGAATCCTGCCTCGGACATGGATGTGTGTGATGTCCTTAGGTTAGTTAGGTTTGAGTAGTTCCAAGTTCTAGCGGACTGATGTCCTCAGAAGTTAAGTCCCATAGTGCTCAGAGCCATTTGAACCATTTTTTGCTGAAATGCCGCCGTGTTACAGGCGACCACCTGCACTAGTGATGTCGTTTGCGATGGTGTAATACCCTGTAGAGGTGCTGAAAGTATGCCATACTTTCGTATCGCAACAGAATCCTCAAATCGCCATGATGATATCAAGGTAAGTTTGTCTCATGTGATACTAATAGTGACACTATCGTCAGGTGTGTGTCTCCTAGCATATGTGTCAAGCAACAGTTCTTTTGGAAGGCCGTACATCTTGATTGGATCATGGCAAGTCCTAACAGAAGATACGATGGATCAGACAAGTTGTAGACCAGCAATTTCACTGCCACTTGTCCAACTTTGAAAGGTACTAATAAAGGCGACTATGGTTGAGCCTAGCCACTAGGACGTAACAATTTGCCCTTATAAAAGTTATTTGAATTAGTCACTAACCTTTTCTATGATAGAAGTCACTTGAATGTGTTCATTGCCTTTGAGGAATCTTTCAGTATGTCAAAAACTTCTACAATCGAAATTGTACAGATGGTAGAGGATCCTAAACCGAATACTTTGAGAAAAGGAAATCGTGGATGTAAATAAATGTTTACTTTTCATTGACATAAGATATTAGCATGCTGTATCAAAAACTAAAGCTCTTAACAATTTTTGTTGCAAAACTCCTCCGTTCAGACTTCACAAACCTTGGCAAGGTGGGCAAGCTAGCTGCCTACGGAATCCTGCTGCTGGAGCTGGAATACTGCTGAAGCAACATGGTGCAAGACCCCAGTTGGCTGCAGTTGCGAGCTAAATTTCCTCATGCTATAACCCAACGCTGCGTTGTCTCAGACACTAAAGGGATCTTGTCATAACAAACTTGTGCAGAGCCACTATAAATGCTCGCCTCTCAGAGCCTAGCAGCAACTCGTCTTCGACTGCTATGGGCGCTGAGACACGCTTCATGACAATCGTCGGTCGCTAGTAGACCAGTCAGCTTCTCTTACATCTAGCTGCAGCATCCATTAACTGCTGATCTACGAGCTCCGGCTAGACTTGATGATACCAGGTCTCGAGCCCGTGCCACCGAAACGGGTCAACCATCAGGGTAGGGGCCTAAATGTGCACGGTCCCTGACCGTTTGCCCACATTTGGGGCCAAGTGCCTGAGCGACCGCTGTCCAGCGCCTGTGCCTGCCACCTACTGAATGTCTCACGTCAAGCTTTCCTGCAAGGCCACAACAGCTATTGCCACTTCACTGAGCCGCCCTCCTGCCTCGCACTGCCGCGCCTAAGCACGCCGCCGTGGTCAGTGCGAGATGGCAGCTGCTGAGGGCTTTCGCACACCACTGAATCGCCACCATCACCTCTGTACGAGCGTTTAACTCAACAAAGAATCTTATACATTACAAATGTAGAAATATTGGAAAACGTGAGGCAATACTGACCCTACGAGTTATCTTAGAAGATAGATTAAGGAAAGGCAAACCCACGTTTCTAGCACTTGTAGACTTAGAGAAAGCTTTTGACAGTGTTGACTGGAATACTCTCTTTCAAATTCTGAAGGTGGCAGGGATAAAATACAGGGAGCGAAAGGCTATTTACAATTTGTACAGAAACCAGATGGCAGTTATAAGAGTCGAGGGACATGAAAGGGAAGCAGAGGTTGGGAAGGGAGTGAGGCGGGATTGTAACCTCTCCCCGATGTTATTCAATCTGTATATTGAGCAAGCAGTAAAGGAAACAAAAGAAAAATTTGGAGTAGGAATTAGAATCCATGGAGAAGAAATAAAAACTTTGAGGTTCGCCGATGACGTTGTAATTCTGTCAGAGACAGCAAAGGACTTGGGAAAGCAGCTGAACGGAATGGACAGTGTCTTGACAGGAGGATATTAGATGAACATCAACAAAACCAAAACGAGGATAATGGAATGTAGTCGAATTAAATAGGGTGATGCTGAGGGAATTAGATTAGGAAATGAGACACTTAAAGTAGTAAAGGGGTTTTGCTATTTGGGGAGCAAAATTACTGATGATGGTCGAAGTAGATAGGATATAAAATGTGGACTGTAATGGCAAGGAAAGCGTTAACATCGAGTACAGGTTTAAGCGTCAGAAAGTCGTTCCTGAAAGTATTTGTATGGAGTGTAGCCATGTATGGAAGTGAAACATGGACAATAAATAGTTTGGACAATAAATAGTTTGGACAAAAAGAGAATAGAGGCTTTCGAAATGTGGTGCTACAGAAGAATGCTGAAGATTAGATGGGTAGATCACATAACTATTAAGGAGGTATTAAATAGAATTGGGGAGAAGAGGAGTTTGTAACACAACTTGACTAGAAGAAGGGATCGGTTGGTAGGACATGTTCTAAGGCATCAAGGGATCAACAATTTAGTTTTGGAGGGCAGCGTGGAGGGTAAAGATCGTAGAGGGAGACCAAGAAATGAATACACTAAGCAGATTCAGAAGGATGTAGCTTGCAATAGGTACTGGGAGATGAAGAAGCTTGAACAGGGTAGAGTCGCATGGAGAGCTGCATCAAATCAGTCACAGGACTGAAGACCATAACAACAACAACATTACAAATGGTGCTCTTCTGATTCTACGACCGTCCGTGACCCCGTAATGTGCAACCCATCGACATGCAAACACTATCTTGATACTAATTGTGTCCGCACCTCCGACCCTGTTGTACATGGTGGTTGTAATAAAACTTTCGCTGATTGAGAGCGATGCCATCAAAGCCGTGTGGTTGTAGGACAAAGAAACTTTATGTAAACATTTGTCTGGACATGCGAAAGAGAAATAACAAATAAACCGCTGAAAGAAACACATTTTAATCTCACATAGGGTGGTAACATTTGTTAACTGCGTACAATGTTTGCGTTCCAGGCTACAAACGTTGCTCAATGTGATGACCATTTGCATCCACAACAGCCTGGAACCGCATTAGAGATTGGTCTATTGTTGCGCGAAACATCTCAGATGGGATGTTGGACCATGGAATGTTCAGCTGTCGAGGGACAGCTCGTGCACTGCTTGAACACCTCACATTTCGTCCAGCATTCTCAGCCATGGCAACAGCCACTTCTCGAAAAATTCGTGGCGCAATTGGCAGTCAGCTTCTCCCAGGAGGAATTCCTAAAATGAGACAGATAACTAGGCCATTATCTGCCAGTTCCTCTTCAGTTTCTTCTGGGAATTTTTAAGGAAATAATTCCGTAGTTGTGAAATTCGGTGATCGTGATACCTATAGGACAGCACCTCTCCTTCGAATCAATGTTGATGGTAACTAACGTACTTTTAAGTCGAAGAGTAATGCTGAAGCTTCGTATATAAACCGCACCTCTCGTGGACAACTAGAGGTACAGCCTCCAATTACTGTAAAAGCACTTCGCAAATGTACATCAGGTGATGTACCACTGCATAAAAAAGGGGATACGTCTGATGTCAACAACTACCGCCCAATCCCTCTTCTGACCACCTTATCCAAAATTCTTCAAAAAGCAATGTATTGTAGAGTAGCTTCACAATTTTGTAAAAATGAAGTTTTAACAAAATGTCAGTTTGGTTTCCAGAAGGGTTTTTCAACGGAAAATGATATATATACTTTCACTAATGAAATATTAAATGCTCTGAGTAACCGGAAGTCACCCGTTGGGATTTTTTGTGATCTATCAAAGGCTTTTGATTGTGTAAATCATGGAATACTTCTAGATAAGCTCAAGTAATGTGGTATGAATGGGACAGTGCTCAAATGGTTTAAAAGTGCAGAAAGTTGAAATAAACAGTTCACATAATATACAAAAAAAACTGGTGATTTCTCAAACTGGGGAACAATCAAGAATGGGGTGCCGCAGGGTTCTCTGCTGTTCTAAATATATATTAATGACTTGCCATTCTATATTCACGAAGACGCAAAGCTGGTACTTTTTGCCGATTGTACAAGTATAGCTATCAAACCCAACAGACAAGAATTGACTGGTGAAATTGTAAACGATGTTTTTCAGAAAATCATTAAGTGGTTCTCTGCAAATGGGCTCTCATTAAACTTTGACAAAACACAGTATATACAGTTCCACACAGTAAATGGAATGATACCATTAATAAATATAGACTTCGATCAGAAATCTGTAGCTAAGGTAGAATATTCAAAATTTCTAGGTGTATGCATTGATGAGGGGTTGAACTGGAAATAACACACTGAGGATCAGCTGAAACGTTTGAGTTCAGCTACTTACGCCTTAGGGTCATTGCAAATTTTGGCGATATACATCTGAGTAACTTAGCTTACCACGCCTATTTTCATTCTCTGCATTCATATGGCATCATATTCTGGGGTAACTCATCATTGAGTAAAAGAGTGTTCATTGCACAAAAGCGTGTAATCAGAATAATTGCTAGAGCTCATCCAAGATCATCCTGCAGACGCTTATTTAAAGAGCTAGAAATCTTCAGTGTAGCCTCACAATATATGTATATTCGCTTATGAACTTTGTTATTAACAGTCCTAACGAATTCAAAAGTAATAGCAGTGTACATGGCTACATCACTAGGAGAAAGGATGATCTTCACTACTCAAGGTTAAATCTAACTTTGGCTCAGAAGGGGGTAAATTATGCTGCCACAAAAGTCTTTGGTCATATACCTAATAGCACCAAAAGTCTGACAGATAGACATATAGCATTTAAAAGGAAATTAAAAGAATTTCTTAATGGCAACTCCTTCTACTCATTAGATGAATTTTTGGATATAGTAAGTGGGTAATTTCCCAACCCCCCACAAAATTATAAATATTGAGTGTCATGTAATATTTTGTGTAATGTAATATCTTGTATAGACACCTTTTATTAACCTAACACGTTCCACATCATTACGAAGTGTCGTATTAATGATCTATGGAACAAGTTCTAATCTGATCTAATCTGATCTAAAACGTTCTCCATTTGAACGGTATTCCAGTCTCGTGCAGCTTAAAATATTCATTTCAGACCAGTGGTTCCATATCTTAAAGTACTCTCTTAAGGATCCTCTGCCGTTTGTGTCATTGATCTTACAGGTTTGACCTCAACTTTTCATTGCTCGTCACGTGCCCCTTATCAATTCTTATGGAGAAGATTTCGGGCCAGTTAGCGGCAGCAGGTTACAATTGCGTCAGCAAAGTGGAAAAGTCGACCCAGTAATATGCAGGACATGCAATTGCTCAATCCCACAGAATAAAAAAAGTCAGTGCTATTTGTATTCAGCACGTCTTCATGCTTTTGCTATCTGTCATGAGAAATCAATTCAGTGCTCCACATCATGCGCAACGTGAGAAACATTCTGACCCACGGAACCACGTCACTGGTAGACCATGAAGACAAATTCAATTAGAAGCCAGTTCCTCTTTCAGAAATGTACATGATGTCCTAATAAAACTGTGGTAATGGCACTTAACCCCAGTCGTGCGGTCTTAAAGCAATATTCGAGGAATGCAAAGAGCTCTTTTCATCTTATCGACACGATGTAAAAATACAGTCGCGAAACCATCGTGTGCAACAGCTAGGCAGCAAGGAAACAAGGGCATGTTAAAGACAGTATGCTTGTTGTTGCATATTATGCAGTGTCACGCACCGTGTAAGCTCACTTCAAACAATGGCGCCGAAGACCGGAAAAGCTCTCATCAAGAATGAGTCTTTTTGAGCGAGTGAAGCAGCCATTACCGTGCAAAAGACAAAGTGAGCCTAGAAATTAGCTGCACTTCCGTACTGGCAGTAGAGCGAGGACGCATTTCCTCTCCGGGACCGGCAGAAGTCGCTAAAGCGTAATTACGCATCAGCAAAAGAAACTTGTTCCGTAAAAGTACCCTTTCTTGCCTCATCCGCTGATACATTTTGGCTACATTAATGTATAATTAGTAGGTTTCCTACACGAACAGTGGTAATATTCACACCTATAAACAACTGCTTTCTTTGGTATGATATTCTGTTACTATTTTTCCTTCTATTTCTCTTTCTACTACCGAATTCCAATCACGCAGTATAGCTCAGGTTTCGTCTCCCTTAAGTATCCGAATAATTTCAAGTGCTCGAGGATTGCGAGAATCACATTATCGCCAATCCCAATCTTATCTCATATATTTGTTCCCCACCGCGTTACGTGTGCTTGCAATGTCCTATCCCAGACGAGAAAAAAATACATGGATACTGTTTGTTTTGGACAAGGTGTCTCAGCGACTGATAGTGAAGTTCTGCGTTACACCGACGGAAAAATCGTGCTGCTTTAACCTACTGGATAAATTAGCTGACAGCTGCAATGAACAATAATCTCTAGTCGGTTCGCAGTGTGGCCCTAGAACCAATCGTAATTTGAATCAACTACACTGTGGCATATATTAACACGTTGAAACCTTCCCGTCTCCTCTATATCTCTTTTGTTACGCAACCTTCCCTTCTACAGTAACCTATGAAACCTGCCTTTAGGATTTATATCTCTTGCTTAATAATAACAAATGTTGCGAAGGTTGAAATTAATTCTCTTTCTCAATCTTAGCATACAAATTTAAATGCTGCTTATTAAAAGTGATTTTCTGATTATTTCGATTCTGATTATTTCTGCTTATTGAAAGTGATTTTCTGATTATTTCGACGAAATATAGAATGTGTCGCCGTCGTGGCCCTCAGTCGTTACCTGCAATAACCCAAAACTGTTCCTTACCTTTTTTGTTGTTACTGGATCGCCATCTGACTGCTACATCGAACTACGACATGAATATACTTACTTGGTTTTACTATACTCTATTAGCTGCTGGTGGGCTGTCATAATAACTGGCTGTATTTATTACCAAAGCTGACGTTATTCTTTAATAGCAAAGCTGACGTTAGTCTTTAATTAATTTGACTGAAGTTACGTAATTCATAGTTAAACATTTTCTTGACAACAATAAAATTTTGCACTGTTTTACGTTGATGGTTTTTGGGATGGATTATAATCAGTAATGCAATATTGCTGGCAAAAATTAATTATATTCTGAATGAAATGATTCTGCAAACATTCAAATGGGACTTACGTTCTACAATAATCTTACAACCATCATTGCGCAAACGTACCTTCAGTAGTCTTGAGTTTCTCAAAAAAATAATTCAATAATATTAGTTCCTCTTATGATAATAGTTAGCTGATGTCTCTGTACATCCGTTTATAATCTCTTGTAAATCATAGCTGGTGGATGGCAGGCACACTGCTCCTCTCACCATCTCGCTTCAGACCTGTTACCGACTCGCTTCACATCTCGCTTACTGCTGACTTCCCAAGAACCCCTAAGTGCGGTCTCTCCCGTCAACAATGCTTTCTGGTGCAGACAATCCCTGGTACCATTACAAAATGTATCAATACGCAGTCTTTCCCGCTCTTTTCTTAAAATGTATCCTACGTGGTCTCTCCCACCCTTTTTAAAATTATATCAATGTGCGGTCTCTCCTGCCAACAATACTTTGGTGCAGACATTCCCTGCTACCACAATTGTTTCCAACATGACAAATATTAATTATTCCTACTTTATCCTGTTAATAAAATATAAACATCTGTCATAAATTGTGGTTTGACAATAGACAATAGAAATATACACGTCTTACTACGTGATATCTCATACTACACGAAGTGTAGCTACAAACATTTAATGAGTACTTCCAAAAAAATCAAGTTCCGTAATTAAATTTTTGTTTCGGTGTAGGTCGAGGTCTACAGTGCTGATACACAGCGATATATCCTCTGACGAGGCAAAAGAAATTGTCACAAATTGGCACAGATTGATTAGGTGCAGTACTCATTTCCCGCACTTGACCTATATCAACGCTGCAACAATCTATACCCAGTTATTCGCAACAATGCACCTTCATATGACATACTGGACTGTTGTGGTAGATGCTTCTATGATCAAACAAGTTTTATTGACGAAGAACGAAATTGCACACCATCTCTCCTATGAAGAACCGCGAATCGGAATAGAAGTGGACGCCCTGGTCACCGAAAACCGGCGTACAACAAAAGAGGCAATATTGGAAAAAGTGAAAATCAGTAACGGATCAGTTTTGAGCCACTTGAACGGAATTTTGAACATGAAGAATATCGTCGCTCACTGGGCTGTGTAATTGCTCACATATATTCAAAATGCCCGCCGAACTGAGGCAGCAGTGGAGATGTAGCAGCCGTGTTAGAACGATAGAAATGATATTTTTAATGGCGTTGGATGAGGTCTGGGTGTGTCACTATCGCCCAGACAAAACTTTGGGAATATGTGGATTCACCGCCGCCGGAAAAGCAAGGTGATGCTGTGTGTTTCTCGGGACTGCTATGGTGCGGTGGTGCTCGTAATAAGTAAGCCGTAACAGGACCATACTTTTGAAATCTCCTGACGACGTTATGGGAGGTCGTGAAGACGAAGCTTCGAAGGAAGCTGCCCAAGAGGTGTTCTTGCTTCACGAAAATGCGCAGCTCATTCGACACAAGGCAGTTTCATACATGCTCTTTGTCTGGGCTATCAAGTATTTCAACCTGCTCTTCGTATTTCTCTTGCATAACAAAGAGTGGCCTCTTCCTCTTTCCCCTGATGAATGAGCCATTGTTTGACAAGCATTTTCAGAATGAGCATGACGTGATTTTCCAGGCAGAACGTTTCCTGAACAGACAAAATGCAGACATCTGCAGTCTAGGTCCCCGCTAAGTCTTCGATCGTTGAGAAAAATGCGTCGTATTGAAAGGTGAATATTTAGAAAACTACTAACATCATCACCATATTTCATGGTCGCAGCTTCACCTTTTACTAACTAAAACTTCATTATTTTCGTCGACCTACGTAACTGTGTGGTCAGCGCCGCTGACTGCCATGCGGACCACCCGGGTTCGATTCGCATTACGCCCAGGCATTTAGCCTTGGCGAGAGAAGTGGTGCGGGGTATACTCAGCCTCGCGAGGCAAACTAACGAGATACTCGACTGATTAGTGGCGCTATCAACGTCATCAAACCTGTCAACGACTGGTAGAGTGGTTTGCTGACCACATGCACATCCATACCGCATCCAATGACGCCAGTGGCACAGGATGACGCGGCGGTCGGTCGGGCCAGATCGGCCATGTCTAGGGATAGAACGCTTACCTTGTTTTCTTATTACTACCATTCGCATACGCTCATTACCTAGGTAGATCGATGCTTATAAAGTTATGGGCACTCAGTGTTTAGAAAGTCATACGATACGGCAATTACCTAAAGTACGTTACAATTTCAACTCTGATATAAACTGCTCCATAGCAGTTTAGCGTCACCCTGAAGACTTGCATACATTGTGTGAGTTTTCATAGGAAACTCATTTCTTTTGGTCGCAGAGAAACACTTCGTTAAATGGCGCTGTGTCTCTAGTCGTGAACGGGATAATGCCTCGAAGGGACTTTTAAAGCTTAGATCGCTTCAACATTGTCGCTTTACTGGAAGAAGGGCTGTAAACACGGAACACTGACCGCCTAAATGATGCACACTTCTTTCGAACATTCACCCTCCATCATGAGACACAAAATATCGAAGAACTACATATTTATTTCCCACTCACATCGTGACCAGCTTAAGACTGCTGCCTGATGTAATGGCTCGTAGGTACTCAGAAAAGAATGCTATAGAGCTGTGTATTGCCCTTTTAGAGGCAACTGGAAGGGGATGTATCGACCCAGACATTAAGTAACAATTTCTACGAGGTAACTTTGGCTCCTACGTCTTCATTACAAACTACATGATAATCCCTAGCACATTTCTGCATTTAATTTAAAAATCTGCGATGGATGTGGATCGGAGATTTTGCCTGAATCCATATGACTGACGTAAAAGAGTGTGGAGGCGATGAGGTACTGATCCACGTCTTGATCGAGGAGGTAGTCAGTTCTGCTTTGGGCCTAAATCATGAAGGGATGTTGGACTCCCCTGACCCCTATTGTGAGTAATTTGACGGCTGTGTGTAATCTGGGGAGAACTTTCCGAATTGCTGTACTTCCTTACAACCAAAATTTCAGCGTTCGTTTCGTCTCTCAAGACGATAATGCTCGAGCATGTAGCGTTCACCAAGTGAACGCTTCCCTCCGTGAGCATGGGATAAACGAATGGCATGGCTTTCGGTATCTCCTGTCATAAACGGATTTTGAGTTAACAGATATGCTCTTTCCAACACACAGTTTTTTAAATTATCGTAATATGTATTTGGATCAAGATTAGTACACTATGGGTATACTACTCTCAGATGTGTCTGTTTTATAATGTACAGCTACCTTGTGGGAGTTTAATACAGAAAGGTAAAGTTAAATTTTATAATCAACCACTACCTTGCGGGAGTCTTATGCTCAAGAGTAAAGATAAATTAAGATGCATTTAAAAAGAGAATATGTTGGCGTACGGTGGCTAAGTGTGTAAGTTCCAGACTCTAAAAAAAAGCCTGGTGTTTGGTCGACAGTCAGCCTAAGGGTTTTCTTCCTATCACTTACCACCTCTTTACTAAAGGCCCTACTATGACGGTAACACCAGTTCCCATTCGGTGGCATGGCAATGTGCATCTCACCTCAATTTTGATATCAAATTGATATCATATTAATATCAAAATTAATTAAATTCATCAATTAATTACGCCCCCACACACTCACGCTCACCCTCAACCACACTTCTCAGATAACGTCATGTGCTTTCCTCAGTCAGCACACAGGTACACACTTGCTGCCCCTCTCCACCCCTCCTCCTCACCCGCCTCCACTGTTGGCTGGAATTTCGAATTTTGGCGGGAATTTCTTCGTCCCAGAGCTCTGCTGAGGTCTAACTCCATCTCCACGCAGGAACTGGCGGAAATTAAGAATTGCAGTGCCCTTGCATGGAGTCGAATCGGGTCCTTCTGGACAGAAGACCCAAGTGTACCCCCCAACACACAGAAACTGCCCAGATGCAGAAGAGGAAGGTTAGGTTAGAGTACTTTACTTATTTTGGTTGGGGAACTGAAATAAAGATCGGTCCTAATTATGTAATTGATCATAATGATTGGTTCCAATCACACAACTATATCCACAGCGCTACACAAGGAGTGCCTATAGCCGTAATACAGCTAAAACATTGATGTCATACAACTGGTTTTATCAAGCTGGGAAAAAAATTCACAATACCATTCGAATCTAGTGGTAGACGTACTCAAACTCTTCCCTTCATTTACCAGCTGGCGGGAAAAAAGGCTGTAGTGGAACGTACTATCTTTACTTTTGGCATTAATTGTATTCAACTGATGAGGTGCTGGTGTTCGACAGAAGAGTTTAATAAATGCATTGCCTGTAAGCGTACAGCTGAGGACTGTATCTACCCCTGTTTGAAGTCAGAGTTCGCTACAGACGCCTCATCCTGCATTGCTCCAGAATCACCCTGCAGCCCAGATAATCGAGGCGAATGAACGCTACCACAACTGATGGAAAATACGTCACTGCTCCCATCACACTTCGAAATTGTCATAAAAAAGTCACAGCATTGTAATCAACGGATCATAGTGCAACACGTGTACTGGAGGTCGGGAAAAATCATTGTAATAACACAACTTCCCACAAATCGACCCCAGAAAATTGCATCTGTGTCATCCTGGATGGTTGATGACGAACTAACCAACTTGGAGGTGGTCCTACCCCCCACCCCCCTCCAGGCCTCATTCCTCTCTCTCCTCACCGTTGGTAGGGATTGTGGCCTATGCTATCTTGTCGCTGATGGTCCACAAAGAGATCCTTTCGTTGGCGTTGATATACTGTCTCCAGTCTGCGGAAATCAGTCACAGATAGATAAAAGACAAGAACAAGATGCCTCATGCAATCTGTTAAATGTATTTCTGGGAAAGACTGGATTCCCCTATTATTAGTACTAACATCGGCTTTGACGGATGCGGTTATGAAAATGCACACAAGGAAGCAACAGCTTCTTATGAGGGAGTATGCGCCACGATCAGTAGCCAAAGAAGATGTAACAGTCTTATTGCTGTTTGCAGTAGCATCAACACGGCTCTTTTAGCATTCCTTTGCACAAGGAAGTCCTGGTCTGTTGTTAGGTAGATTTGCTCATGTGTAGGATAATATTGCAATTTCGTCCTAACACGACTCCTCTCGAGTACAACCCGTCCCCCTCACATTATTAATGGTGATATATGTGCTATCGGTCCACTGTCCTACAGAACACTCTAGAGAATGGGTTAAGTCTGATAAACGCATTGATTCTTCTCCTTAATACTTAAGGAATAGCATTGCTTGTGACAACCAACCGTAATTCCGTAATATCTATATTTGTCTGCATGCGTCTGAACGCAGTTATGGATAGGGATACATATGTTTCGTCTGCTTCAACAAAGCGCCTCTGTGAAAACTTGTACCACCTCTGTTGAAGTATGTGTTACGAAAACCCTCGTAGTTTACACGGGAGGGCGAGAGTTAAAACTCACTGCAGCCAGAGCGTAATTTTTGAGCTTTTCTCGGTCGTGAGTGTTCGGGTACCCCAACCCACCTTAATTCCCCACGTTTCATGGTACTTTTTCTCTAAGTTTATTTATTCCCAGTCAATTTCGTTATTTTTCAAGTTTTTTCGCGAACTTACGTATTCCCTCATATTTCCCTCAGTTTTACGTATTTTCCATCAATTCTTCGTTATGTACTAGATTTTCCTCGATTTTTACCAATTTTATGTATATAGTCATATTGCTGGCATAACGATGCACTGTTTGAGTATATACGAGGATATTTGTGTGTCCTATGCACCAGCCCACTAAAAAATCCTAAGAATTCTACTCTTCCTGATGATCTACATGCATGCATTTTGTATAGGAAGATCATGAAAAGTATGGTAACACTCGCCTCGTATCTACATGAGACTCAACGATTGGTGTACAGTGTAAACTCGTAGCCTGGAAACGAATCCGTGTGCTGATAGGACACATTAGAGAGGTTGTCTACAGACTCATGTAGCGATGCACTTGATGCAGACTCAAAGTCTGGCACAGTTCTACACGTTCATCTGACTTCCTCTCTATCGTGTAGGGATATGCATGTGTACAGAGTGGTTTTTTGCTGCTGTTCTGACTCATTTTTCCCCGTAAGTACATGCTCTTACTGCTTACTCGATGAGCTTCGCTACTTTTGTTTACACCTTCCAGCTATGATACGTCACCGAAAACCATGTTAGGACGTCTACAAACTGTAGATTTCGGGTATTCTTTCCTAGTAATAACTTATTCGTCAGCTGAAAATGTGTCGACTACACTTAGAATCCTGGAACGTGAGAATTTCCCCTCCCCATACCTTCAGCGTGCGCAACCCCAGCGACGTAATTTATGGATGAACAGTCAGCAAGTTATACATTCGAACGGCAACCGTCCGCTGTTGAAAGCCCTAACACATACATATAGACACCATGCAAACATACACTCCTGGAAATGGAAAAAAGAACACATTGACACCGGTGTGTCAGACCCACCATACTTGCTCCGAACACTGCGAGAGGGCTATACAAGCAATGATCACACGCACGGCACAGCGGACACACCAGGAACCGCGGTGTTGGCCGTCGAATGGCGCTAGCTGCGCAGCATTTGTGCACCGCCGCCGTCAGTGTCAGCCAGTTTGCCGTGGCATACGGAGCTCCATCGCAATCTTTAACACTGGTAGCATGCCGCGACAGCGTGGACGTGAACCGTATGTGCAGTTGACGGACTTTGAGCGAGGGCGTATAGTGGGCATGCGGGAGGCCGGGTGGACGTACCGCCGAATTGCTCAACACGTGGGGCGTGATGTCTCCACAGTACATCGATGTTGTCGCCAGTGGTCGGCGGAAGGTGCACGTGCCCGTCGACCTGGGACCGGACCGCAGCGACGCACGGATGCACGCCAAGACCGTAGGATCCTACGCAGTGCCGTAGGGGACCGCACCGCCAGTTCCCAGCAAATTAGGGACACTGTTGCTCCTGGGGTATCGGCGAGGACCATTCGCAACCGTCTCCATGAAGCTGGGCTACTGTCCCGCACACCGTTAGGCCGTCTTCCGCTCACGCCCCAACATCGTGCAGCCCGCCTCCAGTGGTGTCGCGACAGGCGTGAATGGAGGGACGAATGGAGACGTGTCGTCTTCAGCGATGAGAGTCGCTTCTGCCTTGGTGCCAATGATGGTCGTATGCGAGTTTGGCGCCGTGCAGGTGAGCGCCACAATCAGGACTGCATACGACCGAGGCACACAGGGCCAACACCCGGCATCATGGTGTGGGGAGCGATCTCCTACACTGGCCGTACACCACTGGTGATCGTCGAGGGAACACTGAATAGTGCACGGTACATCCAAACCGTCATCGAACCCATCGTTCTACGATTCCTAGACCGGCAAGGGAACTTGCAGTTCCAACAGGACAATGCACGTCCGCATTTATCCCGTGCCACCCAACGTGCTCTAGAAGGTGTAAGTCAACTACCCTGTCCAGCAAGATCTCCGGATCTGTCCCCCATTGAGCATGTTTGGGACTGGATGAAGCGTCGTCTCACGCGGTATGCACGTCCAGCACGAACGCTGGTCCAACTGAGGCGCCAGGTGGAAATGGCATGGCAAGCCGTTCCACAGGACTACATCCAGCAGCTCTACGATCGTCTCCATGGGAGAATAGCAGCCTGCATTGCTGCGAAAGGTGGATATACACTGTACTAGTGCCGACATTGTGCATGCTCTGTTGCCTGTGTCTATGTGCCTGTGGTTCTGTCAGTGTGATCATGTGATGTATCTGACCCCAGGAATGTGTCAATAAAGTTTCCCCTTCCTGGGACAATGAATTCACGGTGTTCTTATTTCAATTTCCAGGAGTGTATTAACAATCGCGAAGTCTCGATTTCACCCACATGTTTTCGACAGTGCTCCAGCCCCGTGAATAGCGAAAAGCTCTTCGCAAAGCGTTTCTGTAGGGGATGTAAGCACATTTCAATTCATCCAGCTAAAGAGCATAACATCATCGATACAAGCTGTATTACCAATATATCGTAACAATATTGTCTAGATTCTCCAGTAGAAACAACAGTGCAAGGCATACTCTGCGTCTGTCACACCTCCTTTTATACTCTTAAAGATCTACGATGACGGCACATGATCATCCCAGTTCCGCTATTCTGTGTGCTAGTTGCCCGTTGGATGGAGGTGGATAGTCCTTCGTGAGTATTATTCTTATGTACAAGATAGAACAGCACGTTAGTTGGGCGGTAAAGTATAGCAATGTACTCGAATGTGCCCAGTCACACACAACCATATATTCCACATCTACATCTACATTTATACTCCGCAAGCCACCCAACGGTGTGTGGCGGAGGGCACTTTACGTGCCACTGTCATTACCTCCCTTTCCTGTTCTGGTTGACTCTACTGTTGCAATGCATTTGCTCTATTTTATGTACGTCTGTATCTATGTGTGTGTTTCGGATGGCTCCAATAAACTCATCCCAGTCTCCCACTGTTGTATCCAACATGCATTATATCCGTAACGGTGTCTAGAGGATGGTCCACCATGCAGTATGTCTGGGATAGGGTTCGAAGATGGATTCACCATCGAAATGACAGGGTGTGGTTATGGCAGTCAACCATGACGCTCGCACAGACATAGACATACAGAAAATAGCGCAAATGCATGGGGGGTCCAGTCTTTTCAAGATGTACATTTAACAGATTGCGTGAAGCGTCTTATTCTTGTCTTTTGTTTATGTGAGATTGATTTTCGCAGACTGGAGACAGAGTGTCAATGACAACAGAAGGATCTCTATGTGGACCATCAGCGACATGATAGAACAGGCCTCTGCGTCTATCTACAGTGAGGAATGTTGTTTTTTTGTGACGATTTCGATGAGTAATTGGAACAATGAAGCATTTTCCATCAGTTGTAGTTGCGTGTATTGCCCACAATTATTTGGGCTGCAGGGTGATTGTCGAGCAATCTAGGGTGAGTCGTCTGTAGTGAACTCTGACATGTAACAGCGATAGATACAGTCCTCAGCTGCAAGCTTACAGTTAATACACTTCTTAAACTCCTCTCTGTCCAACACCAACATTTCGTCAGTTGTACACAATTCCCGCCAAAAATAAATATAGTACCTTCCACTACAGTCTCTTTTCCTGCAGCTTGTAGGTGAAGGGTGGAGTTTGCGTATGTCTCCAACTAGTTTTGAGTGGTATTGTGAAATATGGTCGAAGCAGAATAACACCAGTTGTATGACATCGTCAATTTTTGGGCTGAATTGCGATTTTAGGCACTCCTTGTGTAGCGCTATGCATATAATTTTGTGATTTCGACCGATCATTGTGATTAATTACGTATTAGGGACCAATTGGTACTTCAGTTTCCAATCAAAATAAATCAAGTACACTAGCCTAATCTTTCTCTCCTGCATCTAGGCAATTTCCATTTGTTGAGGTTGCTCTTGGGATTTCCGTCCAGAGGGATCAGGGTACAAGTCCCAGGAATGGCACCGCCATTTTTAATGTCTTGCCAATTCCTGTGGGACAAAGACATTCCAACCAACATTCTAAATTCCCTTCAAACTTTGAAATTCCCGCCAATATGGTATGTTGGGAAGGGGGAGGGGTGGACAGGAGGAGTGGGTGGTGACCCATGTGTCAGCTGAGGAAAACACATGGTGTCATAGGGGGAGGTGGGGGTGAGGGGGAGGGTGAGCTGGGCGTGCGTGATGGCGCAATTAATTGAGGAATTTAATTAATTTTTATATCAATTTAATACCAAAATTGGGGTCGGAGCCCCATTAACCTACTACTCCCGTCAAATCAACGAAGTTAAGGGCTGTCAGGCTTGTCTAATACTCTGATGGGTGACCGTCTGGTATGTTGAGCACTGTTGGCAAGTGGGGTGCACTCAGCCCCAGTGGGGCAATTGAGGAGCTACCCAATTCGGAAGTAGTGGCTCTGGTCAGGTAAACTGGCAACAGCCGGGAGAGCGGTGTGCTGGCCACACGCCCCTCCATATCTGTTGGTCTGACACTGACACGGGCGTCTCCACATCTTCGTCCTCGTCTCCGAATATTTGATGCTGAGTGCTCAGATACTCTGAAATGTATATCCTATCACTGTTGCTAAGTAAAACTATTTTCCTACCGTTCTTAACATTCCTTATAAGACCCGTTTTCATAGATGCTATCACAGCTTTATGGTCCCTGATATCTTTCTCTATATTAACTGAATAGATAAGGTCAGGTCTTCCGCGAAGGGTATTTTAAGTTAGATTAAGTAGTGTGTAAGCTTAGGGACCGATGACCTCAGCTGTTCGCTCCCATAAGATCTTACCATAAATTTGAAATTTAAGGTCAGGTCTGTTTGTTGACACGGGGTTTAATACGTTACCATTACGAGTTGATTTTCTAACTACATGTTCAAAGTAATTTTCGGACAAGACATCCAGAGCAATGTCTCATAGATCCCTGTCTCTGGCACCAGTTTTGATAGCATAACACTTCCAACCCATACCTGGAAAGTTGAAGTCACCGCCTGTTACAATAGCATGATCAGGAAAATTACTAACGATATTCTGCATGATCTGTCTGGAGAGCTCTACTGCTAGAGCTCCTTACCCAGGCGATCTATAAAAGCATCTGACTGCCATTTTTGACCGATCTTGATACTTAGCTTCACTGTGATTAATTCACAAATGGAATCTGTGTTAACCTTGCTAGATTTTATCGAATTCTTTACTGCAATAAACACGTCACCACTACTATTGGCTTCTAACGTATCCTTATGATAAATATTCCAATCTGGACTTAGGATTTCATTGTCATTAATGTCCGGTTCCGACCAACTTTTGGTTCCTAATACTATCAGTGAATTGTAAGCTTCAGTAAGCGATATTAATTCTGGAATCTTTCCTTGGATGCTCTAGCAGTTTACTAAAATCATATTAATCTTTTGTATCTCTGATCTGCGAGGACTAACATTCTCTGAGGATATTGTGGCTAATTTATCAGGCAAATCCTGTTTGATGCCAAGTTAGAGTTTCTCTAACTTAAAGTCACACTACAGTCCAAAGGAGTATCACCAAATTCAATGAGATTCCAGTCTCGCGATGTCACTGCTTTGTCTACGAACTTGTCCAGCTTTCTTAGCCTTGAACCGCCTAGTTTCTTATCTATAACAAATCGTTATATCACCAGAAAAAGTATTTTTACCGTTATCACTTCCAATCGTTTACCAAATAAGAATATATGTTCACCTCCATTAATTTTCCCCTACCTCCTTTTTCTGATGGGAAGTGCCTTGTCACTATGAATCACTCTATAATGTAACTTCTGAAAAAATCATGTGGTCTCAGGTACACAGTTAGCTATAATATCGCGACCAGCAGAAGCTTCCAAACCTTCGCAATCTTCTTGAGAAGCAGCCTAAATTGTTACGGCAAGCCGTGTCCTTCCTCGAAAAACAATCTCTAAGAAAATATGGGCTGTTAAATTATCTGCTGCCTAATAGGATCACCAGTAACTTCGGTACTATTAGCTTTCAGTGTTCTGTATATAGCAAAGTTTTTGCGTTGACTATATCTGCGCAGTAGGTTATGGCTAAAACGGCAGTTTACAGCCCCTTATCAACTTTTGAAGTGACACCATCTGATGTTCAATAACAGTCGCTGCCAGAAGTCCTAGCCGGCCGCTGTGACCGAGTGTTTCTAGGTGCTTCAGTCCGAAGCACGCTGCTGCTACGGTCGCAGGTTCGAATCCTGCCTCGGGCATGTTTGCGTGTGATGTCCTTAGGTTACTTAGGTTTAAGTAGTTCTAAGTCTAGGGGACTGATGACCTCAGGTGTTAAGTCCCATAGTGCTTAGAGCCATTGGAACCAGAAGACCTCTGTCACGGCCGTAAATTTTCCGCCTTACGCGAGAGGTCGATTAACCTCTTTGGGTGCCCATGCATGACTCATGGCCAGACCCAAACTTCCATATGTCATCGTTTCTGTATTCATACACACGTTATGTGATTCCCGTACAGAGGGGGATATTTTAATTGAAAGTCACTGCCTGGTGACCGCTACAGTCGCAGATTCGAATCCTGCGTCGGGCATGGATGTGTGTAATGTCCTTAGGTTAGTTGGGTTTAAAGAGTTCTAGGGGACTGATGACCTCAGATGTTAAGTCCAATAGTGCTCAGAGCCAGTTGAACCATTTGACCCATCACTACCTGGTATCGGTGGATAAATGCGATACTGAAGTGCTGTGTTGTTAAGATTGCATCTTCCTCCTTAACAACACATGCACTGCTGTATTGTTAATAGATACTGTGTTCTTCAGTTTGATTTCAAAACAATTCTGAAATCTGTAACTGTAGACTTTCCCTGAGTACAGTATTAATAGAAATCTCCTGAGTTTCCGACTTGGTGGCAGTGTTAAAACATAGCGACGTTCAGAAGAGTGTCGTACTTATCTTCATTTGGGAAATATGAAGGTTATGGTACAGCTCTCTTCGAACCGTCGCGGTTATTTAACACTGGCACCCGGCTGGAAACTCTGGAGCTTTTCATCAGTAGTTTACTCAGGGAGAGTCTTTCATTAATTCTGAAATCTGTTTCATCACAGAAACATAGACACTTGTATTACCACAGACTAGAATTGACTTTATCAATGGTCAGTTGAGGTGAAGTACGCCGCAGTTTACCACATGTGACACCAGTCACGTGGGCCAACCACAGCTTTGGCTGGTCCTTTGCCATAACTGACCGATGTATATGTAGTGTTACATGTGATGGTGCCGTTAGTGACAATAGTCTTCTAATACCAACATATAACCCTCCGTTAGTGAACTGACTACTAGTCTTCAACGTCTTTACTCCCCCCCCCCCCCAAAAGCAGTTAGCGACGCAAGGTAAACCAGACAAAGTTATCATTTTTAGTTAATCATTTTCCTGAAAAATTTAGAGCGTGGTAGACGTTCTATGTCATTGCACGAATGGACGAGTGCCACAGCGCGCCGCTACTTCGGTGACAAGTGGCTGTCGTTTCCATAGAAGATGCGTAACTGGCTGTCCGTGACACCACTGCAGCGGATAGTAAACTAACGTGGCGCCTGACGCCGCCTTGTGTTAACACAGCAACGGAGCCGCGGGGTGGCTACCTGCGGGGTTCACACACAGAATTCTCTGCATTCCGTTCACTGTCGCGTTTGCCTCTGAGCGCGTCAGGTCTCAGTGAGAGCTCCGTTGCAGAGGCGTGCTGATTGACTTCTGGTGCCCTTTGAAATTTCACACAGTAATGTCGGGTTACGCTGTTGAAATATGGACGCGATGAATAATTATCGATCGAGATGTAGCTGCCAGTCTTTATACGACAGTGGTATGTTGTGCCGTTTTACTTGTACAAAGACTGTGATACACTATTCTGTAGTTATGAACAGAAAGAACACCTACGAGTCAGTAACATACACGGTGGAGAAAAATTTTATAATAATAAATATTCTTGGCAGATCACAACTGTGTCCGGATCGGGGCTCGAACCTCGATCAATTACTTTTCGCAAGCAAGTGCTCTACGACTGAGATACCAAGTACGACTCACCACCCACCCTCACAGCTGTACTTCCCCCAGTACCTAACTCCTATCTTTGAAATCAGCACACACTCCTTAACAGTGTGAATAATCATTCTTGAAATTAGGAATAATGAGTAGAGCGACGTAAGGGACGTGGAACAGATAAAAAATGGCCAGATTACAATAGGTCGAAAGTGCACCATTGTAGAGCTACGGTGATAAATCAACAACCTATCGGCTACGAGTGCGCAGAAATCAACACCGGTGGTGATCGGGTCGCCAGGGTTTTTTGAGTCTGCAACAGTATTTCACTACAAGTCAGATATTTGCGGGAGGGATTGATAATCACGTTTTCGAAAGCGTCATCTTTGCACCGATGTTTGATTATCACATATCCAGCGTTCACAGACAAAAATGTGCTTTGAGAATATGAGGATTTGAAATTAGGTTTATGTTGTTTTCTTAATCAGTTTCTTAGTTTACGTTTATTGGCTACTTTTTATAGTACCACAAAATGTAAGATATCTACTTGCTGCTCGCATTGTGAAAATTAGTACGACAGTAGAATTACACAGTGTCATATTGGAATAAACAATTACGGTATGAAAAATCAGCTGTAAAGTACATATAAGTCACTATGTGATTTCGCATAAGCTAATTTAACCCGTAGGAAATTACAAGTCTATTTTTTAATCAACAGACCAGTAATAAAACTTTTTTACCTATTGTTGAAAGTTTTGGAAGATGCGCGTAACAAAACTCATTCTTACTTAAAGCTCGACTTACATTTACATGTACCCTTTCGCTCGAAGTTGTACCCTGTACGAAATGATCGTGTGGTAAAACTACTATCTCGTATTAGATAAGAGAGAAGTTTAAATCCACGATAGTTTACCCCGATTTAGATTTATTTCTCTAATCCGCATGAGATGAATACCAGGGTGTTTTTTTTTTTTTTTTTTTTTTTAGAGAACCGCGGGAATTTCGTTCTTCCATTCTCTTGTAACTTTGCTTTCTATCCACCTCTAACGACCTTAACATTACATGGTATTGTCCTTCATCGATTATGTTCATTCATTTTACATCGGAGAAGGAAAGGAAGAGTAACGAATCCGCATAACAGGTTTACTTAATCCCTTGACAGTAAACGATGGTACATTAGTTTACTGGTAATGGGCATTCTTCTATTTTACTGTGTTGACGTAATACAGAATTTATAATCACTAGCAGGAAGTTTCAGGAAAAATTCAAATTTGCTCGGGATTTCTTGCAAGAAGTTAATTTCAAATGTTTCAGTAATGCTGCGTGCTTAGAATGTGTATACACTCGTCATCATCAGGAGCAGCCATGTAGCACTTTAACATGCTTTATGGTCTTCATCTACAGGCATCAGTGTTGCTCCTAGAAGTTTTCAGATGTCATTTACTAGCATTACATAGGTTCATTGTCTATGTCGTTTCTTATGTTATGAACTCCATTAAAGAATCTCATTGGTTTACCTTCCATCCTTTATCCCTACTATGTATTTCACTGAACTACGTAACTTTTCATTTCATTCATAATAATGTTTTGCACTCCAGTGTGTTCTTCATCGGGGTCCATGTTTTCCTCTCGTATGTCTCTACTGGTAATACGCAAAGATTATCAAATTTTCTTTTCAAGACACCAGAATTTCATCTTGAAAGCCTTATTTCATTTATTAAATCATTCCAGGTCATTTCGACTGTTCTATGCATTTCCTTTACTATCCATGCAGTCGTTATCTTCAACTGTCCCACACTTAAAAGCTCATCCGCTGCGTCTTTGATTTCGTTGCTAATTTGTACTTCTTTTCGATATGTTGATTATACATTGCATAGGGTCATTATAACTGATTTTTAAGGCTACTTTTAAACTTGCTCTGTTACGTTATTTCCGTTGTTGTTGAAGTTTACTAAAGGTAAACAGTCCAATGTCATCAGCTAAATGAACCTGTGTCACATCAACACGTACTCATTCTTCACTCTTCCTTTTTATGGATCGGAAAAATTCGTTTATGACAACTTACAATAGCTTTACACATGTGGAATTTACTTGCCCAATTTTCTTTCACTTCTAAATGTCACGCTAGTTGACGAATTGTAACATAACCTGTAGCAATGATGTATGATTTTTTCAGTATTCTCGTGTAATGTGACGGACAGTCTGTTTCTCTGTGACTGTTAATACGAGTTTAATTGAACCGGACTCTAAAGCTTTCAGAAAATGATAAATCCCAAACAAAGTAATGTTTCTCATTCACTGATCATTTCTTTTCAAACTTCCAAATGGTTCTTTGTACTATATCCTATTCAAAATCCTTGTTCTCTTGCGTGACTTTGTAATTGGAAGTGATTTTAGTAGATTTGTTCTGTCCCTGTCTCAAATACACACGTTCCCCCAAAACATAATGAAAACTGTGAAAAAGATTGTGTGGGCATCACTAGAGAATAACTACAGCTCTGAGAGTTGTAGGGAGATTAGTAAGATTATCGAGGTGTCTCTCTCTCTCTCTCTCCCACTCTCTCTCTCTCTCTCTCTCTCTCTCTCTCTCTCTCTCCAACACACACACACACACACACACACACACACACACACACACACACGCACACACACACATCCATACATACAAAAAGATAAGAAACAGGATCTATTAGTAGAAAATTTAATGTAGTTAAATTTTGCACGGGGATACGATTTCGCTAGAGGCCATAGATTTGTATAAGTAATCCTAGAGCTAACTACACGTACTACAGAGTGACTGTCCACCAGTTTTTTCGGTAATTACGTGTGTAAACTAAAAATGAATAATTGATCAACGAATTATAGACTTTACACACCTCTAAGCAAATGCATCTCGTATCTTTGCGATCCCAACACTGTTTATCTAACGTCTTTTTGGTTTACTGTAGCAACGTGTAATTTCCTCAATAGAAAAATTTCCTCCTTTAACCCAAGGCTTTTCCACTACTACCAAAAGCTGTTGAGTGACATTACGCGCATCGCTGGAGACCTACCGAACTGCCTGTGTAGTTTAATGCTAAGTGAACTAGCATACGGGGCAGTTAAATGACGAGGACTGGGGTTGAATCCCTCAGATTAACGGTCATTGGTTGGGATACCGGCCTCCTCGAATGTGACTTTTAGGAAGTTTACACTGCTCGTTTAAGCAAATAACGGCCTGGTACCCAACGTCTGTTAAAGAAAATACAATGACAAATAGATAAAATACCGTAGCAAACAGTACCACAAGTGCTCGTTTCGCAAACGGATGACACAAGCTTACATTGGCCATAGATAATTAGCATTTCTACCTTGTTTTGTCTGGTGTATGATGTACTCACAAAGAGCATCAATTAAAACCGGTCTGACCGAATGAACGATGTAAATTCGCGTGACTGCGTTATGTCACCACAGGTACCTACACTGTGTTCTACTAAGGGAGAATCAAAATCAATGTTGTGTTACATTTTAGTAATGTCATTTTTTTATGAATGGCGTTTGAACGGATCCTGAGGAGAGGAAGTGAATTAGTGAACAAAAAGTACATGGTTTCATTCAGATAAGACGTACTATTGTTCACACTTTTGTAACGAATAAAGTTACTAGAAAAGCAATAATGCTGGTTCATGTTCCTCTGTTAGTTAGGTTTAAGTAGTTCTAAGTCTAGGGGACTGATGACCTCAGATGTTAAGTCCGATAGTGCTTAGAGACATTTGCACCATCAACAGCTTACATCATACAAGGAACACATGGCATGTGGTCAGTGGAATTTACGTCACAACGATGCATTTCCGGACACATGCTCATAGGATTTTTTCCTCCATTTCCAATCAGGAACCCGTCCCTGCAGTTTGCCTGTTTTTATAAATGTTCACCCTACATTCGTGTAGGAGAGTGGAACGTATAGAATCGTGTATCTTATGAGCTATGGCTGATTCAAAGGGAATGCCTTGCCAGTCATGGTCGCTATCATGCTTCTGTATTTAGTTACGTGTTTCTGCAGTGCACTGTCACCGGGAATGAGAATATATTTTCGCAGATTACCTCTTACAAACTTGATGGTATTTCTCAAGGTATGTGTGGAAAAATTATACCTCGTAGTGGGTAGAACACTCTCCTGAAAGGTTAGATACACTGAAATCCACACAATTCAGTACCAGTTACAAACTGAGAGTCTTGGATATCGTGCAAAACACGAGATTTCATTCTCCCAGCTACACGCTGACTGTTATGTTGGTTCAGTTTAAACTGTGCGGCGAATTCATTTTAATACTATTGCTAGCCGTCTGCTTTCAGAAAGGAAGAAGGTAATTAGAGACAAACATACCTTCTGCGATGGAAACGGTGGACTAACTCAGTTGGAGAAAGAATTAGGAAGGAAATGGGCAACTCTATATTGAAGGAAAACTCTACAATTTCAAAATGATTTAGAGGAATAACAAAAAACTTAACTCAAAATTCCCTGTCGGAGATTTCAACCTGCTACCCCTGAATACAAATCCAGTGATCTAATAACTGAGTGAACTACCTTAGTAACTTCTATCAGCCTTAGCTGTCATTTTATATCTGCCTATTAAGGCAGTAACTGCTCATCCTAAAAGAGGGGATATATAGTTCATTGTACTTGACGCTCTTCAATTACCAGGTGCATCGGCTTTGTTCTTTCTGGTGCAGCTATTTGTGGCCAGCAGCACGTGGCAGTTAATTAGCTGCTGATACGCAAGCTTGTAAGATACAGGGTGATTCCATGGTGGTGTTACGAACTTTCAGTGATGATTGGAAAAAGGTGTCAATTCGATACAAGAGATCTGGGTCAAAAAACGACCGAGTCGAAAGTTATAAGAGGAAATGGTTCTACTACCTCTTATAGCGGAATACATGTACGAATGCTGTTGTTGATTAGATTGTAAGGCAGGCAACTTTCAGAATGGGAGTATGGACCAAAAAAAGAAAAAAATATCCACTAAACAAGGGTCTAACCTGCTCATATGTTAACAGCTGTAAGCAAATATTCAGTAGAAGATGTATGTTTCACAGAGCAAAAATGAACAAGTGCTCATAGCTCTTAAGGTGTGCACTTTAGAGCACATGTTTAATGGACAATTTTTTCTTGTTTTCGGCTCATACAGCCTCCTTCCAGAACATGGAAAGAAAAGAGGTAGCATCAGAGGAAGTCCACAGCCACAGCTGTCATCACGATTTCCGCTAGTGACTTTTGACTCTGTTGTTTCCAGATCCATGTCTCTTACCAGAAATTGATACATTTACCCTTTCCCATCATCCATAAAGATTTTAGCATCATCATGGAATCACCATGTATGTTAATGATTACAAAGTTCATTACCTTTCAATGTTTGCTTCAGGCCATAAAGCACAACTGAGTGCATCTCTTGGTGAAATTATTGCACGAAATAGGAGGCGTCCATGTTAAAATACTGGTTCTTCAGACATCTATTTTTATAGTGGAGAATAAAGAACACGGGATAAAGTTATTTTTTGTGTCTCATTACAAAGCTGTTGACAATTAATAGAAAACAACACGTCATGATTTGATTTATCAGTAAGACATTGTCTTATTGGTTCCTCTAAGTGTTTTGCGTTGCATGCCTGAACACAGTAGTCATTCAGCGTCACATGAAATAAAATTCACAGGCATTCGACAACTGTCTACTTCACCACCTTCAGGAATAGCTCTACTCACTGCAAGATTTATCACAGATTTCTGTTACGAAACACCGTGCCAATTACGGCAATTAGTACTTTTACTCCTGATGATGATGGCGAAGACAGCTTTCGACAGCTCGAGAGTAGATGGTTAATGTAGGGTCTGGCTCACTAGTTCAATGTTTATAGAAAATAAAAAAATTGCTCTATAACACTAACAATATTCATTATTTTCTATAAATATTGATCTAACTACCCACATTACCTACATTAACAATCTACTTTATTTTTTAAATACAAGCTAAACTAAGTACTTTACTAAGTGGAATAATCCTAGTAAAGTACTAAAGAAAATCAGTTATTTTACACACATTCCCCATAGGTGTATGTAAAAAATTAATTATATAAAATATATATAATTAATATATAGTATATATAATAATATATAGTAAATTATTATTATTATGTTATAATTATTATTATATAATCTGTAATAAATATATAAAAATATTCACTTTCTGCTTTAGCAGCCATTAGATTATTATGATTTGTTGTTTGTAAATATTTTTGAGATAAGACTAATTACAGTTCTACCACATTCACAAGTAACTTTAATTTTCTTACATTCTTTACTTACAGAAGAATATCCACCTGTTCCATAATTATCTTTACAAAATTCTTCAACACTTTTATAAATCGTACATTCACTACACTGTCTTAACTGTGGCTTAGTGCTATCCATTTAAAGAATATAAAATTAATGAGAAAAATATTTTATTTTCAGTTTCTCACAGTGAATTCTAAGTCATGAAATTCATTATTTTTATTTATAAGTTCCTTCATTCCTTTATATTTCAATTTCATTTGTCCTTTTTTAATTACATAAAAATCAAAATCATCAATTAATTTAGAAAATCTATTTGGTAAACTAACTTTAAAATCATTATTAGATTCTACACAATGTTGTTCTCAAAGTCTAGTATTTAAATATTCACAGTTCATAATATTACATAAAACATTTATCTCTAGCTCATTTACTTTTCTAATTTCTTTAGAAATACTTAAATTATTAAGCTTCTTGATAAAAGTAGTTTCCATTTATACAGAAAAAATTTTAAATGGACAACAAAAATGGACAGCTAAGGTGCATTAGTTAACAAAAGTATGTTATATTAAAAATTTACATTGTGAATGTAAGATCAAAGTAAATAAAAATTAAATGGACAACAAAAAATGGACAACATTAAGAAAATAAATAAAATGAATTAGCTAACGAATGTAGATTATATTAAAATTTTTACATTGTGAACATAACTAAATAAATAAAATCAATTATTTAACAAAAGTAAATTGTACTAAAAATTTAAATTGAGAATGTAAGATCATAGTAAACAAAAATTAAATGGACAATAAAAATGGACAACAATAAGGAAATTTATAAAATAAATTAGTTAACAAAGGTAGATTATATTAAATTTTTTACATTTGTGAACATAAGTAAATAAATAAAATGTATTAGTTAACAAAACTAAATTATATAAAAAAAATCAAACAGACAACAAAATATGGACAACAATAAGAAAATAAATGAAATGAATTAGTTAACAAAAGTATATTATACTAAAAATTTTACGTTGTGAAAATAAATAAATAATTAAAATGTATTACATAGCAAAAGTAATATATTTTAAATATTTTACATTGTGAACATAAGTAAATAATTAAAATGTATTAGTTAACAAAAGTAAACATATGTTTTATGTTTAAGTTATCATAAAGATACGTTTTTTAATAGTTGTGTATTTGCAAATAAAGATTTAAAATGAACAACTATTTGATCTTTCTTTTCTAGTTTTTTGTTTTTATTTGTAGTTGTTGTTCTTTAGCATCTATTTTTTTCTCTTTAATCTGTAATTTGTAGTTGTCGTTCCATAGCTTCTATTTCATTGTCTTTAATTTGTAATTTGTTTTGAAAGTCTAATAATAAATGATCTTGTTCTTTAATTTTATAACTTGCTTTATACTTAACATAATCAAATATTATTTCTTCACTTGTTATATAGTAATTTCTAATTTCATCAGCACCTTTAGTTCATAAACTTATTACAAGTTGGCGAAGAGTTCTCGGGCTTCCAGCCGGGTGGCGGTGTCTTCAAACAGCTGTTTGAAGACACCGCCACCCGGCTGGAAGCCCGAGAACTCTTCGCCAGCTGTATACGCTGGGAAAGCATACACTCACATTTATTACAAGTTTTTTAAAGTTTTCAACAGTTAGCAAAATGCATTTTTTGGAATGAAATAATTTGGTCTTAAAGTTCTTATTTCAGTTTGTAAATATTCATAATCTGAAGTGAAAGCATTATCTTATTTTATTTCCATCCATTCAAATTGTAATTATTTAAAGAATAAATTACATTTCTTTATATTGGCTTCATATTTTTATGCTTCTCGAAACAAAACTCTGAAATTCCACAGTGAATGTGGCATAAAATGTCATTAGTAATCTATATAGCTTTTTCTTTAAAGAAAGGGAACCAAGTATCTATAAACCAACCACCTAAAGTAATTTCATAGTTGTTATTTTAAATAAAATCAAAAATATTTATTTCTCTATTGGTTGCAGTAACATTGTTATTAATAACTTAACAACTATTAAAGTTAATTAAAATATACTTTTATCTAATTTATTTATTATAACTACAACACTACTCCTACTTTTTAAAAAATTAAAATATAATTAAAAATTGTAAAATATATATAAATATTGTAAAATATACATAAAATTTGTAAAGTATATAAACATTTTGGGAGCACAAAAACACTGCTGCTTAAAAATTTATAAAAACTAAATCTTTGTTAGATAAATTTGTCCACCATTGTCGTCTGTTACAACTTCTTCATGTGGAAATGGTTCTTTATAATATTTATCACTATCTCCTTTGCTTTCTTCGTTAGAATCAGAGTTATGTTTTTGCAAGTAATATTTGTTAATTGCTTTAAGAATCTTTCTTATATATTTGTTTCTACTTGGTTCATTTAACCTTTTAATTCTACAAAAGCACCTTTTTGTTTGTTATAAACTGTAATTTTTACACCAACATTTTTAAAGAAAACTTAATGCAAATATTCTATTTGTTATTCTTTGTCAAAAAAATTATTTAGTTTTTCTCTTGTATCTCGGTAATGCATTTTATTCTTAAAAACTAGATCTATAATTTTAGCGTTTCTGTCTTCTTATTCTATTTACTAGTACGGATTTTTAATAATTATTCTCTTTAAGAACATGAATAAAATTAACTTCATAACTTAAAATTGCTTATCATTAATTTTATAACAACACCAATTTTATGACAACATTAATAATTGATTTATTTATACATCTAATTTAGAAATAAGAATATATTAACAATTAATTTATTTTTTAATCTTTTTTATATGTTTTGTGTAATTATATGCAATATTGCTGTTTTTATTACTTGAACAAAAAATTTCTAGTAATTTTAAATTTTTCATTTAGTATCTTTACATTGGATTTCTATTGGGTATGTATCTTGTATATTTATGTAATCTATTAGACAATTGCGAATAATACCACAACAAAAAAATCTAGATTTGAGTAATCTATTTTAGTTTTTTATTATGTAACTTTCTTAATTTTCTACATATTGATGGTATATTTCCTAGATTTTTTGCAAAAAATCTAAATTCTTTTTAATACTTCATAAATTGAATATTTTTAAACTTTTGTTGTTTAAACTGTAGTTGCTTAAATTGTGTTCATACCATTTTGTACATTTTGTTGTTTGTTGTCCTGCATTTCTTCTGTACTCTTCTGAACATTAGTCATTTTAATAGAATATCTGTTAAAACGATCATTATTTAATAATTTCTTACAAATTGATCTAGGATTACCTAATAATCCATATTCTGTTACAGTTTTCACTGTGTCACAATTAGTACTCTTTTGTATATCGTCTTTACTGTTCAGTATGTAATAATTCTTAATTTTTTGTTTGAAAAATATCTATTAAGTTGATCCTAATTTCTACACTATTTACAAATCGATCTTGGTTTATCTAACTTTGTCCCATAGTGTTTCACTATACAACATTTAGTACATTTCTTTTCCTCTACTTTCTCCATTTAATACATAGAAAAAATAATAGACCATTGTCCTTTTTTATTGTCCATTCAATTTTTATTTACTTCACAATATAAAATTTTTAATATAATTCTTCGATAACTAATACATTTTATTTACTTACTATTACAATGTAAATTTTTTAATATAATTTTCATTTGTTAACTAATAGTTGTTAATAAATTTACTTTTGTTAACTAATACATTTTAATTATTTACTTATGTTCAAAATGTTTTCTCTTAAATAACTTTCTTTTGTTAACAAATGCATTTTATTTATTTACCTATGTTCACAATGTAAACTTTTTAATATGACTTAGTTTTGTTAACTAATACATTTTAATAATTTGCTTATGTTTACAATATTGTCCATTTTCTGTTGTCTGTTTGATTTTTATTTAGTTTGATCTTACATTCACAATGTAAATTTTTAATATAATTTACTTTTGTTAACTAATACACCTTAGTTGTCCATTTTTGTTGTCGATTTAAAAATTTTCTGTATAAATGGAAACTACTTTAATCAAGAAACTTAATAATTTAAGTATTCCTACAGAAATTAGAAAAGTAAATGAGCTAGAGTTAAATATTTTACATAATATTACAAACTGTGAATATTTAAATACTAGATTTGGAGAACAGCTGTGTCTAGATTTTAATAATGATTTTAAAGTTATATTACCAAATAGGTTTTCTACATTAATTGATGATTTTGATTTTGATATAATTAAAAAAGGACAAATGAAATTGAAATGTAGGGGAATGAATTTCATGTTTTAGAATTCACTATGTGAAATTTAAAAAAAATATTATTCTCATGAATTTTGTATTCTTTAAATGGATAGCACTAAGCCACAGTTAAGAGAGTGTAGTGAATGTATGATTAAAAAAGTACTGAAGAATTTTCTACAGATAAATATGGAACAGGTGTACATTTTTATGTAGGTAAAGAATGTAATAAAATTAAAGTTACTTGTGAATGTGGTAGAACTGTAAATTAGTCTTAACTCAAACAACATTTACAAACAACAAATCATATATTTAATTTATTATATATTGTATAATAATGATATTAATAATAATAACATTAGTAATAATAATAATAATAATAAACATATGGTCAAACCCGGCACAGCATAACAGGCACGCACAGTGGATACAAGCAGAAACAGACACATACAAGATGATACCACAAATGCCTGAAGTGATAATTATGCAACGCGAAGTCACAATAGCAATTAATTCTTATCACAATTGGAAAGCCCCTGGAAAAGATAAAATAGCAAATTTCTGGCTAAAGAAGTTCGCCTCAACATATTCACATTTAACTAAATTATTTAACAGTTACATTGCAGACCCACACACATTCCCTGATACACTTATCTAAAACCTAAAGATCAAGCAGACACAGCAAACCCAGCTAAACATCGCCCCATAACATGCTTACGAACAATTACTCAGAAATTAATGTCACGTACAACACAGAACAAAATTATAAAAGAAGAACAAGAAGGCTGTAGCAAAGGAGCATGAGGATGTAAAGAGCAACTGATAATAGATGCAGAGGTGACATATCAAGCTAAAACTGATCAAAGGTCGCTACACTACGCATACATTGATTACGAAAAAGCTTTTGATAGTGTACCCCACTAATGGTTACTACAAATATTGGGAATATACAAAGTAGAATGAGATTTTCAATCTGCAGCAGACTGTGCGCTGATATGAAACTTCCTGGCAGATTAAAACTCTGTGCCTGACCGAGACTCGAACTCGGGACCTTTGCCTTTAGCGGACAAGTGCTCTACCATCTGAGACACCGAAGCACGACTCACGTTCAGTACTCACAGCTTATTGGCAGAAGTAAAGCTGTGAGTACCGGGCGTGAGTCGTGCTTCGATAGCTCAGATGGTAGAGCACTTTGTAACATGCGCACGTGGCACACAATACTCTTTAAAGCCAGTACTATGGTAAGTGAGTGGGGTTTACCTTACGAGACAGGATTTTTGTATAGATATTGACCGCGTGTACCTGAATGGTGGCAAATCAGACTTACACCCACTCTGTAATAACAATGATATGTCATATAAGTCCGAAATACAACTACACGTCGGGACGGAATAAAGCAACACAGAAGATGCTACCAATTTGTTAGTAATATGGTCGCCAGCCTAATTAGGCATTAACTGAGTTTCTTCCCTGTACAAGTTGGTGTATATTCATGCAAAACAACACGTAGTAACACTGTATAATATAGTAAATTTTAGAACCAGAAAATCTATTGAACTGATAGTTTCACTTTCTGTACTGATATGGAGAAACCATGAATACATAACACTACACTACAATGTATACTACAAAACTTTGTGCTGTCTATTGATCTGATTAAAATCGTGCATAGGTTACCCCAGAACTAGCACTTTTGAGCCACACACAAAATGTCAATTTTGATAAAGATAAAACATGCGCCCGTGCGCGTTTTCCCGCGCTCACCTGCCATCCACCATTTACCGCTCCCTTACAGACAGGGTATTCACCCAAGATTTTGCATTATACATATCCTAACACATTGCCTGCGTATGGACCAGACGCACAGTTACAATTTTAAACATCTTGCAACAGTTTCAACATTTGTTACATTTCAATTCTGTTACAATACTGCTTGACATTTGATATAAACATTAATATTAACGTTGAAAGTTGTTTACAGTTTTCTTAACACAATGACATGAAACAAGAAGACAAATGGAATCAGAACATCAATTACTCAAGTTTAACGAGAAGTCAGATGGAAAAAAATATTATTTATATGTACAGTAGTACAGCAATGTTGTTGTTACACATACCCTTGTTTCCAGTAAATTTCACTAAGTGCAAATTTGATGCGAACACTAAACTTTATATTTATACAGTGGTTCTGAATCTTTGTGTGATTGTGCCATCATAAATGTTATATCACAAAACTTCCTTTCACTCACATCATATAGGCCTATACTTTTTAATATATCGAAAACATTTACCTATCATTTACTTAAGTGCCTTTGGCACAGTCCAACCACCTATCACAACATGATTTAAATAGCAAATTACTTATCATTATTAAATTTCTCAGAGAAATAAAATCAAAATCTGGAACACAAACACTTAACTACAAAGCATATGCAAATACCCATATACAATATAAAACAATTTGCTGGTGCTTGCATTGATTGGCAGTCCATTTCCTTATTTACTAATAAACACACAATACTATTTAGAAAAATCACTACATCTATTTGTTGCCTATTATTCAGATTTGGGCAGTCCATTTCGCATCTTTTTATCACATCACATGTACCACACTTACAATTCTCCTTTGACTATTTATCTGCCCTCTTTGATTTTTGGCAGTCCCATCTTTTATTTGGCTTGCAGCATTTACCCTTTCTTTTCAGCCCTTTTCTCCATACATCTTTACATTTATAGTACATTTGGTAATCTGAAACTCACATAAGTACATTAGCACACTGACATTGGTATACATACATTTACAAAGATTTGTTACATTTAGAATAAAATAGTTTCAGTATAAGATACAGCACATTTACTGCAGATTGCTTTCTGAGTGTACTTAGGTCACTCACTCCTAGGAATATACAGTTTCAGGTCCACAAAGTTTCTTACACCTAAAGGTCTCTTGGATTTTGGGTAGATCAGGTAGTAAACATTATCGTGTGGAATGTTCTGTATTATATATGGTCCATTATAAATATATTTAAATTTAGAAATTTCATGGTTCAGTTCACTAGATTTTTCGTGGGTTTTTAAAAGAAAGTAATCTCCAATTTTAAATTTTGAAACTTTCAGGTTTTTATCATGTCTTTTAGATCTAGATTCAGCTTTTTGCTTTGCCCTTTTTCTGACTAATTCTTTCTTTTGACTCAACCCCAAGCTTGTACAAGGTGGGAACTCTAGTTTTTCCTCAATTAAACTTTTACTTCTGCTGCCTAACAAAATTTCTTCCGGTGGGAACCCAGTAGTTTCATGATGTACTGTGTTCATGACATTCTCAAAGTCCAATAAAAATCTGCCTGAGACTCTAAATCATGCGCCTTCCTGTTTTTTCCCACAACGCACCTTGGTCGACTGTGACATCATCCCAAGATACGTTCCTGACCTGTGAATCATTTATATCTGGTGGCTTTCTAGGTTTCTCGAGTTCAAAGTCTTTGCCTACTTGAATTCTTTGCAAAATAAACACTGAGTCATCAGGTGGCTCTTTCTTTCTGTGTTCAGTCTCAACATCTGGGTTTTGTTTTGAAACTTCATCATCAGTAGGTACAATATCGCAATTAGCTGTATTCCCGTTATTTTCACTAGTACCGAAATACTCGTCATCTGAACTATCGTCAGAATCCGACCATTCTGGATCGCTTTCAGGTTCTCACATAAAAGCTTTTCTGAGACAGGCTCGAAGTTCTTCCTCTGCATCTTCGTCAGATTTTGATTTTAACTCAATATCCTCTTTTGGCAAAACGACCTCATTATCAGCTTTACTCACATCCCCTGTTACTTCATATTTAGTGTAATCCTCGTGGACTTCAATTACTCTTGCCCCTTTCCTACGGTGCCTTTCGGTAAAAGCTTGTACTATTGGCTGATCGTTAACAGAAATTACTTCCACGTCAATGCTTAGGATTTCATCCTCCAATTCCTTCCTATCTTTAAACCATCGTCCTATCGGCAGCACACATACTTTGCGTGGCGCTATTTACTCTCTCCTCTTCAAATTTGGGCCACGTCACCTTATCGACGTCCCTACTATTTCCTTTTTCACTAATTAACCTCCTTGCCTCATACTGCT
The DNA here is from genome assembly GCF_021461395.2 of Schistocerca americana. Classification (NCBI taxonomy): domain Eukaryota; kingdom Metazoa; phylum Arthropoda; class Insecta; order Orthoptera; family Acrididae; genus Schistocerca; species Schistocerca americana. Next base: position 649,396,321 of record NC_060130.1, on the reverse strand, counting down.
TCTTAAAATCCTCCCACTCACATTGTTTGAGTACAGATCATCGATCTGCACACGCCAATCAGCTACTTCTGCTAATTCATTCTCGCCATTTACTTCATTACTAACACTGCTAACTGCACCTCTCTGTTTATCCACTGTTCCATCTACTATTTCCTTCACCACGGAATTACCACTCGTAATGTATTCACCAGCTCTTACAGCTCTTACAGCGGCTTCTCTCTGAACAGCTGTTCTGCTAGGCTGGGCCATTGCCCTCTAATACTCCACTCGCCTGTTAATGTGTATCGCTCTGCGCGGCGAAGATGAGTCATCTGCGCTCGCACCTGACGCTTGTTTCGCAACAACACGTTGCGTCGTTCCACGCCTGTCTCTGAGCTGTCTCATAACTTTACTGTCAGTTCGGTAACATTTCTTAAATCAGGGCCGGTATGTTCTGTCCGCTTCCGTTTGGCCCGCAACGTTCGCGGAAATCAGTTTCCCGCGTCGTCACTATTGTGTGCGGTGTACCCTCTACCGCGACCTGGATAACTCCCTCTTCCTCTTCCTCTGCCTCTACCTCTCTGTATCATGTTGACGCGAAACCCATCGCCGTCGTTCCTCTCGTCATTATTGCGGTTATTCCTGTTACTAAAATTCTGACAATTGGCATGACTTTCGCGCCAATGGTCTTCGTCTTCGATCCTTTCGAGAAACGCTTGGAAGCTGCGATGATTGCTTCCCACATATCTCTTCGAATCTTCTGGAAGCGTTTTATATAGCTCCCATATGATTTCAGAATCGGATCTTCTCCCTCTTAAATGTGTCAACTTTCGGTACCAATAATCGTAGAAATCTTTCAAAGAATTCCTGCCCCAGTTATCATGAAGTTTAGCCATGATAAACTCGCACCACAAATGATCCTGTTTTTGTTCAGACAAATATTCTTCCGTAAACTTTTGTTTAAACTCTTCGAACGTCATTAGTTCAGTATTCAAGTTAATTCCCCAGCGCTTAGCGTCACCTGCTAAGGCGCTAATTACTATGTTTATCTTCTCGTGACCAGACAAGTGTTCAGGAAACATCCTCTCGCAATTTTTGATGAAATCTAACGGATGCCATCCGTTATGTTTCTTGGCGGGATCGAAGCGTTCCTCACCTTCCAACAGTTTCTGTGCTGTGCTGTGCTGTGCTGTGCCATTACAGACAACACCAGGCCTATATTTGATTTCACTCTTGAGATCGAAAATTTTGCCTTGAATTTTCGATGTATTTTGTTCACACTTTTGTACACATCCGGTAACTTTTTCGCCTAAATCTCTTTCAGTGTCTGAACCTGCCTTTTTCAACTGTAAGATTCCATGTTGACATTCGTTTACGATCTCAGTTTTAAGACCGAAAACTTTTTCGTCTACTTTTGTTTCAACTAGAGGCTCTACTTTCTCTTGGATGTTGAGAATTACAACATCAAAACTACTGTTAATGTTGTCAATTTCCCCCTTCATAGTACCCATATTTTTATTCATTGTGTCAATTTCAAATTTCATAGTATTTACTACAGAACTTAACTTACCCACTTTTTGTTCTACATGTTCTGTTTGTTTACTAATTTTAATGCCCTGTTCTTCGACCTTTACTTTAAGCTGATCATTCTGTCCTGCAATTTGTTTGGTTAATTGTTCAAATAAGTCGTTCATGCTTAAAATTTTCACACTGTTTTGTTCTACGGAATCGGTGTGTTCCGATCCTACTTCAAAATTTTCTTTCGGTTCTTTCTTTATCTGTGGTGAATCAAACATGTCAGTGGATTCGTTCACATACTCACTATCATCTACAAAGTCATCCTCTACTTCCTGTTTTATTCCTTGCTGTGTTCTAGGCAATCTCGACATTTCAATCTGTTCGTTAACATGTTCGTGGTATTGTATGTACGCCAATTGCCTACCGCTAACGCCATCTGTTATCTGGCCACGTAAACTCCTGTCATTGCCAGCCGCATCTTTCATTACGCTCGGCACATCTACTATGTCTACGTTCTTGTCCATACTGAACGCAAATTACACCCCACTACCGTACTTGACGTTGACTGCTATTTACTTTATTGAATAATATTGCAATTCGTGCCACTGAACATCCACTATTCGGTATTCACGTTAATTTGTGACCGATAACAACTGGATGTCCTCTCACCGGGAGCCACATGTAACGTGCGCGCGTGGCACACAATACTCTTTAAAGCCTGTACTATGGTAAGTGAGTGGGGCTTACCTTACAAGACAGGATTTTTGTATAGATATTGACCGCATGTACCTGAATGGTGGCAAATCAGACTTACACCCACTCTGTAATAACAATGATACGTCAAATAAATCCGAAATACAACTACACGTCAGGACGGACAAAAAGCAACACAGAAGATGCTACCAAATTGTTAATAATACGGTCGCCAGCCTAATTAGGCATTAACTGAGTTTCTTCCCTGTACAAGTTGGTGTATATTCATGCAAAACAACACGTAGTAACACTGCATTATATAGTAAATTTTAGAACCAGAAAATCTATTGAACTGATAGTTTGACTTTCTGTACTGATATGGAAAAACCATGAATACATAACACTACACTATAATGTATACTGCAAAACTTTGTAGTGTCTATTGATCTGATTAAAATCATGCATAGGTTACCCCAGAAGTAGCACTTTTGAGCCACACACAAAATGTCAATTTTGATAAAGATAAAACACTGATAAATTTTGACTCATATATTGACTTTAACTTTTGCTAGTCAAACCAATTTAGAACACTTCAGAATTCAAATGAATAAAAATAAAAGGGAGGGGGGGGGGGACCTGAAATTGTTATGATCACTGTATTAAAAAAATTAGTTACTGACACCATTATGCGCTCAAGATTTCGAATATATCTTTATCTTATTTCCTACTCATTTAAATACCTTTATATCTGTTTCGAAATAATTAAACTTCATTACTAAATCAATATTAAAGTTATCTTCCAATTTTATCAGACCTTCGTTATTCCTTTACTGGTTCATTAACAAAACAGTACTTTAAACACCATTCTTACATAGTTAGGTCTGCAAGTAATTACTATTAACACAAAATTTAATTTTTCATTTCGGGACACTCGGATTGCACAACATGTGGAAAGGACCCTATCTAGGTTAGTTGTGAGGATAATTAAATGATAGGAAAGTTCTGGTAAAATTTAAGTTCTTATTGAAGAGTATGGAACAAAACAACACTGGTCCATACGAATACAGTACTAAAAGTTTCAACCTGTTTGTATCGATGCGGTGGTTGGCAGGCAGCGAGATGGCGAGGCACAAAGCACACGTACAACCACAGCTATGGCTCTTGACGTATCAGCACTTTATTTCTTCATAGCGTCGCAATACTTTTCCATTTAGTGCCTATGGAATTTTGCCATGCTGTATGGGCGTTGGAATGGCATACCCGACGCTCAATGAAACTACGTCTTCCAGGAGAGCCTTCTCACTCCAGAACGTGTTGCTCAGACCAATGCCAAACTCCAACTACTACTGCTGAGCTCGTTGTGCCGTGCAGCGCCTGTGCGCATTTTCCTGCGCTCGCCTGCCATCCACCTTTTACCGCTCCCTTACAGACAGGGTATTCACCCGAGGTTTTGCATTATACATATCCTAACACATTGCCTGCGTATGGACCAGATGCACAGTTACAATTTTAAACATCTTGCAACAGTTTCAACATTTGTTACATTTCAATTCTGTTACAATACTGCTTGACATTTGCCATAAACATTAATATTAACATTGAAAGTTGTTTACAGTTTTCTTAACACAATGACATGAAACAAGAAAACAAATGAAATCAGAACATCAATTACTCAAGTTTAACGAAAAATCAGATGGAAAAAAAATTATTTATATGTACAATAGCACAGCATTGTTGTTGTTACAACTTGCCCGCGAAAGGCAAAGGTCCCGAGTTCGAGTCTCGGTTGGGCACACAGTTTTAATCTGCCAGGAAGTCTAATATACAAAGTAGATCCTAAATTGATACAGTTCCTAAACATAGTAATGAAAAATTGGAAAACCACACTTAATATCTAAACAAATTCAAATAATATCACATCACAGCCAATACAGATTAAGCATGGAATACACCAAGGAGACTCATTAAGTCCTTTCTGGTTCAGCCTTGCTATGAACCCACTATCCAATATCCTAAATAATACAAATTATGGATACAATATTACTGGAACATACCCACACAAAGTCACACATTTGCTATATATGGATGATCTAAAACTACTGGCAGCAACAAATCAACAACTCAACCAACTTCTAAAGATAACAGAAGTATTCCGCAATGATATAAATATGGCTTTTGGAACAGACAAATGTAAGAAAAATAGCATAGTCAAGGGAAAACACACTAAACAAGAAGATTACGTACTGGATAACCACAGTGACTGCATAGAAGTGATGGAAAAAACAGATGCCTATAAGTATCTAGGATACAGACAAGAAATGGGAATAGATAATACAAATATTAAAGAAGTAGTAAAAGAAAAATATAGACAAAGAGTAACAAAAATACTTAAAACAGAATTGACAGCAAGAAACAAGATGAAAGCTATAAATACTTATGCCATACCAATACTGACCTACTCATTTGGAGTAGTGAAATGGAGTAAGACAGACCAAGAAGCACTCAATACACTTACACAATCACAATGCCACAAATATAGAATACATCACATACATTCAGCAATAGAAAGATCCACATTAAGCAGGAAGGAAGGAGAAAGGGGATTTATGGACATAAAAAACCTGCATTATGGACAGGTAGACAATTTAAGAAAATTCTTTCTAGAATGAGCAGAAACTAGCAAAATGCACAAAGCAATTACTCATATAAATACATCGGCTACACCATTGCAATTTCATAACCACTTCTACAACCCTTTAGATCACATAACATCAACAGATACGAAGAAAGTAAATTGGAAAAAGAAAACACTACATGGCAAGCACCCGTGTCATCTAACACAGCTACACATTGATCAAGACACATACAATACATGGCTAAGAAAAGGCAATATATACTATGAGACGAAAGGATTCTCGATTGCAATACAGGATCAAACAATAAACACCAGATATTACAGCAAGCATATTATTGAAGATCCCAATACTGCAACAACAAATAGAAACAGTAGATCATATCACAAACGGATGTACAACACTAGCAAATACAGAATACCCCAGAAAACATGACAATGTAGCGAAAATAATACATCAACAACTTGCCATACAACATAAACTAATAAAACAACACGTTCTCACATACAAGTATGCACCACAACATGTACTGGAGAATGATGAATACAAATTATACTGGAACAGAGCCATTATAACAGATAAAACAACACATAACAAACCTGACATCATACTCACCAATAAAAAGAAGTAATTAACACAATTAATCGAAATATCGATAGCCAATACAACAAATATACAGAAGAAAACAGGAGAAAAAGTTGAAAAATACATCCAACTGGCTGAGGAAGTCAAGGACATGCGGCATCAGGATAAAGTTAACATCATAGCAATTATACTATCAACTACAGGAGTCATACCACACAATATCCACCAGTACATCAACGCAATACAGCTACATCCAAACTTATATATACAACTACAGAAATCTGTAATTATTGATACATGTTCAATTACCCAAAAGTTCCTAAATGCAATGTAACATATACAGTACAGTTAAAAGGAAGTCACGCTTGATCAAGGTCCACGTAACTTTCCATTTTATACCAGACATAATGTCTGAGAAAAGAAAGAAAGATAATAATGATAATAATAATAATTTTAGTACTCTACTAAAATTATTCTACTTAGTAAAGTACTTATTAAAGGTGCTGCTGAATATATAAATTAGGTGGTTAATGTAGGTTGTGGGTAATTAGATCAATATTTATAAAAAATTCCAAAATTGTTAGTGTTAAGGAGCAATTCTTTTTATTTTCTATAAATATTTAGCTGGTGAGCCAGAACCTACATTAACCATCTACTCTTTACTATGTTATTTGAAATTACGCAGACTGAATACTGAAAACTTTTTATTTACTTTGTCAATGTTAGTGATTAGTGTAATTGCATTCCTTTGACAGATAAAAGACTCTGTTATCCACGTGATAGGAAAATCAGGTTTCATGTATAAGCTGTTAAGTACCTTATTAATTTAGATTTCATGCATTTGCCTTTTGGTATAACATATAATTAGCAGTAACCAATAAGTAAGGGTCCAAGTTGTATAAAGCGAGACGAAATAATCGTAAAAAGTGGAATAAACTTAGAACATATGTTACATACACATACTGCTTATAGTGGCGCTATGAGACTCTTATGTGCAAAACATCTATTTTTCTCCTGCATTTCCAGAGATCTTAGGATCCAGTATTTTTCTGTTAATCTTCTTAGTAGATTTATCTCAGTAGAGAGGCATTGCTCTTACGATACTGAAGCGAAATAAATAAGTTGGAAAGATGTTCAACAGCTTACAATGCAGAATTTGTTCGATATCTATTGTTATTGTTAGCTGATAAGGTCTTCAGTCTCTGGAACAGTACAATTGTTTACTTGACATCTAACCTGCAGTTTCCCAGAACACTTCCAACAAATCTTGGCCTGCCATTCAACTTCCATATCACAGATTTTACATATTCACCCCATTTCATACTACGTCTTAGTGTTACGCCTAAATATTTGTCAATGTGACGTGTTCTACACGTTCACTAATAACCTTATAATCCAGTTCTACTGAGGTGTTCCGAGTGTTCGTTTGGGTTTATCCACATTTAAAGAGAGTTGCCACTCATTGCAAAAAGTGTAAATTTTTTCATCTACCAGCATCTCCTTACTATCAATCAATGAAGAAACTTCCGTGTATCAACAGTAACGTCAGCGAACGATATTCTACCGCTGCTGACCCTATCTGAGGAAAGGTTTATTTCGAACAGTGAAGGTTTCAGTACCTTCACTTGGGGCACACTCGTTCTGTTCTGTTCAGTTTCGCTGTCCAGGACAGCGCAGTGGGTTCTCTTAGTCAACTATTCATCAAACCAGTCACATTTATTCGAAGATACTCCGTATGAGCGGTTCACCTGCGTCATCCGTTTACGAAATATCGTGAATCAGTGAACTAACACCAGTGGTTTTTCTTGAAGCCGTGTTAACTCTGCGAGAGAAGCATATTCCCTTCTGGAACTCTGGCCGCTTTGGTCGAGTGGTTCTAGGTGCTTCAGTCCGGAACCGCGCTGCTGCTGCGGTAGCAGGTTCGAATCCTGCCTCGGGCATGGATGTGTGTGATGTCCTTAGGTTGGTTAGGTTTAAGTAGTTCAAGGTCTAGGGGACTGATGACCTCAGATGTTAAGTCCCATTGTGTGAAGAGCCATTTGAACCATTTGAATCTCCTGGAACGACATAATGTTTCAGTTTAGAATATTCTACGGGATCCTGAAACACACAGACAACAACTATTTCAGCGGTAGTTTTACGAATTCGTTGTTGAATCATGATGTAAGAAGATGTGACTTGCGCTTTTTTCCGGTCACTCAGGTGTATTCACTGTGCAAGAGGACCGCGAGTCAATAACTAGAATGGGTTACTATGATTTTACGATTTTATGTGGGAAAACAGGTATCTAAATTTAGGTAATTTGATCTGCAGCTTAGTTTGAGATAAATGAAATGAAATGATCGTGTGGCATTTTTGGCCGAAAGGCCCCATCCGGTGAAGTTCGCCCCCGGGTACAAGTCTTATTTCAGGTGACATCACATCGGGTGACTCGTGTGTCGGTGATAATGAGATGATGAGGAGGAAAAGACGACACTCAGTTCATGAACGGAGAAAATCTCCAGCCCGGCCAGGAATCAAACTCGGTCCCTCTGCATGGTAGGCAAACACGTTACCACTCAGCTAAGAAGGGGAACTAGTTTGATGCAATTAATGTGCTTCAGTACGCACTTTCATCTAAGTGCAAGGGAGGCTGCACTTTCTTACCTCATTGAGTGAGACTATTACGTGAAACTCTTACCTAAAAAATTCTCTCTCAATACGAATAAAATTTTTTGCTTTGCACATAATTTCCAAGAAGAGAGTCTGAAGCGAAAAAATGAATCATACGTTGGTCACTGATTCAGTAGAAATATGGTAATGACTAGTTTTCAAATACCAACAAGTATCCGATGTTGCAGTCAAAAGCCTATGTTAGAGTTACATCAGAGACAGCTTCTATGTGCTGCCTGCCAGAAAAAGTGAAGCACTAAAAAGAGGAGAAGGAAACGAAAAGAAAGTACATGAGCTGAGATGGTATGTGACGTTATTTCAGTGATTACAAAATCGACTCAGATATGTAAATAACTTGGCAGCGTGAACACATTTATCCGTACTGCTTTGCTACAGATTCTCTAATTCGGTTGGAAAGGCTAAAATAGGGCCGTTGTATCCTCTCCTGAAGCAAAATGGTCCGCAAATGTTATAACTGGTCCTTGATATCCTGGATACTGACGCTTGTACGGAGTTGACCCCAGAGCTGGTTCCACACATGTTCAGTCGGGGACAGGTCTTGGGTGATGCTGTCCACGGGAGTACCTCAACACCACCCACACAGTTCATAGAAACACGTGCCATGTGTGGACGAGCATTGACCTGTAGAAAAATTGCACCACTATACTGCGGCGTGAGATTCAATACATGAGGATGCAGCATGTCCATGACGCATCGTTGTGGCGTCAGTGTTCCCTCAGTCACTACCAGCCGTGACCACGATTGCTCTCCACTATGACGCCAGGACTAACAACGATGTCTCTCTTCAGAATATTGGAAGAATGGGACCTCTCCCTTACGTCGCTGCCATACTCACCAACGATAGTCACCTGTGGTATTGCAAAGCAGTGAGTCATCAATGAACATACTGTGACGACGTTCATCAGCAGTCCATGCTACTCCAAACGCAGCCGTTTGTGTTGTGATGTTAACAGTAGCCTACACATGGGACAGTAATTCTCTTTTCCAGCTTTTTCTAGTCTTCGACCAGTGTTGTGGGGTGTCATAGAATGTTGCAATGTATTCACTATTTGTTCTTGGAAGGCAGGATGAAGGGGTTTCGGTGTACTTGGTGCACAATACTGCGATCCTCCAATATGGTGGTCAGACGTGGTCGGCGCAGTGGTTAGACACTGGACTCGCATTCGGGAGGATGACGGTTCAATCCCGCGTCCGGCCATCCTGATTTAGGTTTTCCGTGATTTCCCTAAATCGCTCCAGGCAAATGCCGGGATGGTTCCTCTGAAAGGGCACGGCCGACTTCCTTCCCCATCCTCCCCTAATTCGTTGAGATCGATGACCATGCTGTCTGGTCTCTTTCCCTAACCACCCAACCAACCAACCACTCAGACGTGGTCGACCAGGACCTTGACGACGGCTATGCCTGCCCTACATTTCGACACACTCCAATATCAGGTCACTGTCACTTCCGAATCCCTCAGAAACCTGGATATTGCACTTTCGAACAGGTCACCAAATAGAGATCAACTAAGAGAGCCGGCCGAAGTGGCCGTGCGGTTAAAGGCGCTGCAGTCTGGAACCGCAAGACCGCTACGGTCGCAGGTTCGAATCCTGCCTCGGGCATGGATGTTTGTGATGTCCTTAGGTTGGTTAGGTTTAACTAGTTCTAAGTTCTAGGGGACTAATGACCTCAGCAGTTGAGTCCCATAGTGCTCAGAGCCATTTGAACCATTCAACTAAGAGACAGTTTTGAAAGTCGATCAGGCGCTGATAACGCTGTCTCAAACGTGTGTCGTTCGCAATGACCATTCAACGTCTGAGCTGTACACACCCCTTATATACCCTACTAGGCCTTCTAATAACACCGAACACGAACAACGCAAATGCACTCAGGTGGCAGGTCTGTCTATCAGACAGAATGGCGTTTGTAATCGTTTACATAACCGCCGACAGTGTGGACGCGTACAAACTTTTTTCTCTTTTTTTTGCGCCCCACCATGTCGCCTTGGTGCTCCACTTTTTTACCATACATTGTATCATAAATTTAGGTGAGAGCACCAAAGGGGTAGATTCAAAGTCTTGTTATAGGTACTGAATGGTGAGAGTCGTGGTTTCGTGCGAAATTTACTGCAGACGAAATGATGCAACAGAAATAGGATTAATATCTAAACCCGAAGTGCGGTGTTCAAGTGTAACTCGGCGAATACAAATGTGAAGAGTCAGCTAACAATTTACTAATTTAAGTAGAATGCATAAAGAGCAGCAGAACCTATCTGAAACTATAATTGTAGATAAAAAAAAATCATGCGGTTTAATGTGATGGAACAAATTGGATAACTCCTTTTCGGTTTTAATAAGGTTATCGTAACCTGTTGTTCGCTATTTTATCACCACGTAGCGACTATTCGTCAAAAGTGTTACTTATATCTCTATGATACCTATTTATGTATTTATTGTTGCCATTTGCAAATGACCTGCCACCTTGTTACTAAGACTGGTCGTACTTTCACAATAAGAATTTTTGCATGTACAGAGAGTGAAACTTATTTGTTATTTCTTATTTTTAATAAGGATTAATAATAATAATGCAGCTTTAAATACTTATAGACTTAAAAGTAATGGAAAATCTTAAAGTTAACGATTTATGAATAGAACATAGGAATTTATGAAGAAAGAGAAGAGGTTGTGACGTATTATAACGTTAAGAGACATTATATACTTGGAAAAATGTTTCTAAATTAAACAAGATTCTTGCATTTAAGATGGATAGATAAAAGATAAACATTTATGAAATTAATAAAATTTTGGAAAATTGAATTGTAGACAAAAACCATATTTTTAGGAAGAATAAAAACAGAAAATAGGAAAGATGATAGCGAAAGAATGATCCTTCACCAAGTGTGTATGACAGTTAGTGTCTTGGACCACTGAGTGCCAATCACAGCTCTTCGTCTAAATCCAACATCTACTCTAGATTTCCTAATAACTAAACCTGAACCTTCTTTTATTTAGGCTGTTGTGTTGTTTATTTAGCGTATTTCTTCATATTTATTTACGGTCGTGTGGTGGTGGTAAGTTCCTATAAGACTAAACTGCTGAGGTCATCGGTCCCTAGGCTTACACACTACTTAATCTAACTTAAACGAACTTACGCTAAGAATAACACACACACACACACACACACACACACACACACATGCCCGTTGGAGGACTCGAACCTCCGACGGAGGAATCCGCACGAATCGTGCAAGGGTTTTTGGCCGCATGGGTACACCGCGCGGCTACCCCTCGCGGCTACCCCGCGCGGCTACGGTCGTGTCGGGATCTGTGTCTTCAGCCGATTCCTTGTCGGAATCAGTGCTGTTTTATACGCGGTGTATTCCTACCTGTCTTTGCGTGTAGGCTCGTTGTCTGGCTCGGACATACTCTCTATACGTCGCTTATGGTATATTGTCAGTGAGCGTGTTTTACATGGTCCATTGGTCTTAAGTCTCTGAGCGTTGTGTGTACAGTGTCTTAAATATTGTTGACGTTTAAGTCTAATGTGTGTCTGATGTTGGTATGTTGTCCACAGAAAAAGACGATGTGTTATGAAGAGCCTTCTTCCCCACATGTGAACGTTAGTGTCAGCCTCAGACTCACACGGCTTAAGTGCATAGGGTAAGGGCCGTGTCATGTTAAGAAGTGGACCATACAGCGTCTGGAATCGATATATTTAACTTTTAGTTTCTCGCTTACATCGGGAAAGAACTGACGTAGCCTGTGGCCCTTAACACTTATGTCCCACTCGTCTAGCCGGGTACTCACCCTACTATTGTTCATTTAGCGTTTCGTGTCAATTGGTACTCCAGTGGTCACGCGGGATTAGCCGAGCGGTCTAAGGTGATGCAGTCATGGACTGTGCGGCTGGTCCCGGTGGAGGTTCGAGTCCTTCCTCGTGCATGGGTGTGTGTGTTTGTCCTTAGGAAAATTTAGGTTAAGTAGTGTGTATGCTTAGGGACTGATGACCTTAGCAGTTAAGTCTCATAAGATTTCACAAACATTTGAACATTTGGTACTCAAGTGACCTTCCGAACCCGGTCGTGCCTTCCCATCTTAAGCCAGTACATTCTGTAGCCGCTCTGTATGTTATGTCTATTGGGGTCGATTCCGAGCACCACACAGACTGATTCCATTGAGTTGATGCTGAAAGCTCCCGATAGTCTAAATAAGCCGCTCCATTGTCCTCGGCTGACGGGGGTTCAGTTTCTTGATAGGCTTAACCTGTGAGTCCATTTGCTAGCTAAGTGCCGGCTCGAAGAGAGCACAATGATATTTCCGTGTAACTGACAAGGACAGTTTAAATTGTTCTGAATTAAGTCTCGCCAATTTGTGTAGTACTTTTTCTGCTTTGTTTTTGACAATGCTCATGTGTTTATGAAAATTTTGCTTTTCGTCTATGTGTACCCAAAGATGGCGTGTAATGACTGCTCGTTTCATATTTGTATGTCCTATTTTATCACTAGAGTTCCTCTGAAGAGACATTTTCAGTGAAGTGTATGTTGTTATTTTATCGGCTATCTTGAGTTTGTTGTTGTGGCGTAATTATGTTATTGTTTTGAGTGCTCCATTTGCTATTTTTTCAAGTTGGGACCTATTGTACCAGGCACTACGACCTAAAGGTTGTCTGCGTATGCAACAAGCTCATCTGTTGTTATTGCTGCCTCCAGTAGTTGCAGGAGGGGTTCAATAGTAATGTCCCAGAAGATGGGACCACAGATAGACCCTTGGGGAGAGCCTTTTGTAATTCGTTTGATTACGTTTCGGCCGTACATATGTCATTAGACCACTCTATCCTTACAGTAGTCTAGTAGACTGTTTATAGTGTTTCGGGTACCTCCAGTTGTCTGAGTCTCTTGAACATAGCGGGCCACCAGAGATTGTCAAAGGCACCAACATGTCGATCATAATTTTCAATGTGATAGGGTCCGCAGCTGAGATGAATTTTTTGAAAGATTTCTTGATGCCTTCAGCTACCATTCTCTTTACTTCATGTGCGATTGAACAGTTTCAGCCTTAGGCCATTTTGAAGCATCTTGTGTTGGCAAATTATAACGCTTGGTTGATGGCATCATCGACCGACTTTCCCTCTCTGAAGCCGAATTGGTCTTTTCTCAGGCCTTGGAGAGCGCTGGGCGCCTGCAAATGCGTGCACAAGAGCTTTTCCTGGATCTTGGCAAGTATAGGCCTACATGACATGGGATCTGAGTGATCCCTGACAGCTGCCTTCTTTATTACGTCTGCCTTGGAAACCTTCCAAACTGTAGACACACGACCCAGCCCTAGAGCGGTGTTGTAAGGAATGGCGTGATCTGTGATATTATCTGTTTTCATACTCCCGACTGAATTCCGTCTGGTCCAGGTGCTTTCTTGCTCTGATATCGCTATCGCCACCTCTTCTAGCGCAAAAGGACAGGTGACTGCGGCAGTGTTGTATGGTGCGTTCAGTTCCTCTCACAGAGTTGGTTGTTGCTGTGTGTCAGTGTTGACGATGTCATGACGTAGGAGATTGTGCAGCCGGAATTGCCTATTTGTTTCCATTCCTTTGTTCAAAAATGTTCAAATGTGTGTGAATTTCTAAGGGACCAAGCTGCTGAGGTCATCGGTCCCTAGACTTACATACTACTTAAACTAACGTATTCTAAGAACAACACACACACCCATTCCCGAGGGAGGACTCGAACCTCCGGCGGGAGGGTCTGCGCAGTCCGGGAGGACGACGGTTCAATCCCACGTCCGGCCATCCTGATTTAGGTTTTCCGTGATTTCCCTAAATCGCTCCAGGCAAATACCGACTTCCTTCCCCATCCTTCCATAATTCGATGAGACCGATGACCTCGCTGTCTGGTCTCCTTCCCCAAACAACCCAACCCAACTCTGCGCTGTCCCTGACGTGGCTCCTCAAAATGGCTTCGTTTTTGTACTGGTCTTTTAGGAGCCTATGTGCTTCCAATCTTCTTTGTCTGTCTCTGTGTGCTATTGATCGCTGGTATGGTAATCTCGCTCTTCGGGTTTCTTGTTTTAGTCTAGTCAGTTTATTTGTCCAAGGTAGTTGTGTGCGTTTTGTGTTCTGTGTTTTTAATATGTATTTATTTTATGATTTTGTGATGAGATTGGTAGGCATGTGTGCCCTGAAGTCACTGCTTCTGTAGATGGTTTCAAGGATTCCGTACTATTCCTCTTAGTCTCTCCCAGTCAGCTTTATGGAATGGCAAGTGTCGGGTGTGTACTGTTTTGGTTGTGTTGTTTTGTCTTGTTACTCTGAAACTGATCGCGTTGTAGTCACTGACAGTAATGTGGTGTTGTACTCTCCAATCCGTTATGCGTTCTTCGCAGCGTTATTTACGAGTGTATTACTTTTCGATCCGTCATGTCCAATTTGTGTCGGTAAGTTACCTTCTACGTTAACTACTTGTAGCCGCGTTTCCTGTATGATGTCGATTATTATGCGTCCTCCATCGACTTTTGTGTAGGAATTCAAGAGGGTTCGAGCATATGAGCACCTTCTTACCTTATGCCTATTCGGCTATTAGCTTTATATAATTTGCATATGGCGCTACGGAATGACTGTATTGGGCATACAGTGAAGCAGTTATCCATATATCTGCTTGGTATGAAAGTTCAAATGTTACCAAGTGATCGCCGGGCGCAGTGGCCGAGCGGTTCTAGGCGCTTCAGTCTGGAACCGCGCGACCGACACGGTCGCAGGTTCGAATCCTGCCTCGAGCATGGAGGTGTGTGATGTCCTTAGGTTAGCTGGGTTTAAGTGGTTCTAAGTTCTAGTGGACTGATGACCTCAGATGTTAAGTCCCACAGCGCTCAGAGCCGTTTGAACCATTTTGAACCAAGTGCTCATTACATAATTCGGTTATTTTTACAATATTTGTATTTTTATTTAATATGGCAAGGGCTGCCTTGCTGTCCCGACTACCGGTTATGGTTATCACATTTGTCGGAAAGCATGTTAGTTTGCCTTCGGTGGTGTATGGATCTTGCAGACACAAAATATATATATATATATATATATATATATATATATATATATATATATATATATATATATATATATATATATGTTTAGGTCTTTAACTGTTTTGGGGAGTTCAGCACTAACTCGCATGCTCCTCACGGCATTGAGCTGAAGAATGTTCATTAGTGGCCGAGATGGGCGCTGTTTTGTGGTTCTAGATGCCATCGGGCTGGTGCCGGTTGAGAGCATCTCTGGGACAGAGGTGGTTTATTTTGCCGTGGCGCCGTTGGTGGTGGGTGCGGTGGACCTCGTGTCGGCACCCTGGACGTAGATGTGGCATTGGGTAGTGTGCTGAGATACCTTGGTGTTGCGCTCCCTTCACTACGTCACACGCATTAATCGCCTCTTTGGTCGCACCCATAGTTCTGAATATACTTTGTGCCGTCTGTAGACGACTCTTTTTGTGTGGTTTTACTGGGAGTAGGTTTCTTTTGATTCGGTTTGTTGTTGTTAGACTGAGAATTGAATGGTGCTGGGAGTTTATTCCTTTGTTATTGGTGGCATTGTTGAATTGTGCAGTGGCAGATTGGCCTATCAGGGGAGTACTGGGTATTGTTGTGATGGTTCCATCTGTTGGTGTGTTTTGATTATGTGTGTTACAGGTATTAATTGGACACCTGTATTCATCATTAGTTTCGTTCTCATCATCACTACCTCCGTTTGCATAATGTATTGTCTTTTGTGTTCTTGCAGTCTCTGGTTGTGATTTTGGAGTCAGTAGTGTTTCATGCGTGGATATTTTTATGACTGTGTCTCCTCTTTGTACCGTCTCTTTCTCTCCAGCTTTGTTTGTGTTGCATTCTATAATATGTGGTTTGATCACAGTACTTGGTGGTATTGTGCCCTGGTTCACTAGTCCGTCTGATACAAAAGCCCAAGGCTTTGTGTTGCGCTCACACTTGGTTGTACCGTATTTACTTCCCTTCATACTTGATGTTTCTAGTTGTGTTTGGTTTTCGATGTTTGTGTAACTTGTGTGTTGTCTTCCGTTGGGTGTAGTGTTCGGATTGTCTGTTCAAATGGTTCAAATGCCTCTGAGCACTAAGGGACTTAACATCTGAGGTCATCAGTCCCTTATAACTTAAAACTACTTAAACCTAACTAACCTAAGGACATCACACACATCCATGCCCGAGGCAGGATTCGAACCTGCGACCGTAGCAGTCGCGCGGTTCGGGACTGCAGCGCCTAGAACCGCGTGGCCAGAGCGGTCGGCTGATGTAGTTTTCGCCGGTGTCTGAGTGTTCTGCATCGTCCTCTAATTCCTCTATTCTTTGAATTAACGAAGCTTGAAAGTTAACCCAGTGGAACATCAGTTTCTTTATTAGTGTTGCTACCTCGTTATGTATCGATCCATTTAAGGCCATGTCTTCAATACACTCCATTGTATTTATGTAAATCTCCGCTAGTGCTGTTGCATGTAAAAGTGCAGGTATATGATGCTAATTGTATGTGGTGTCCGGTAGTAGGTCCAGCAGTCGGTACCATGAGGTGGCACGTCGGAAGTTTCTACTTCTGGTGGAGGGAGATTTGTGCTTTCTTGTAGTAATGTCGTGTATATTATGATTCTCAATGTTGTTAACTGTGTATTCATTCATCATCATAATCAGTACTGTTGATGAGCCTGTCTAGTAACTGTCTGTGAGTCTGGCTCTCTCCCCTCCTTTTTAGTTACTACATTGTCTTTTTCCTGTTTCCACAAGGTATACATACAATGGGTTCTCTGGCCCTGCATTCGGACTTTTTGTGGCCAGCTTGGCCACATTTCACGCATATAGCTTCTAGGTTTGTTCATGTTTTGCTCGAGTGACCATAATCGCAGCACTTATGACATTGACTCACAATGGTGAAGTCTTTGAAATTAAGTGAGTCGAAGTCAATGTAGGCCTTTTGTTTTTTGATGAGGTACCAATAAAGTTTTAGTGTCACCTCAAGAACCTGATGGTAGTAGCCACGACTACTGGGGCCTGTTTTGAAGCGAATTATCACATCTAAACGAACTCTTCTCTAGACGCTATGTTTCTTAAGTTCTGCTCAAAGAGACTCTTGACAAATTCGTTGTCAGTGATTGTGTCAGGGATTGTGTGGACTATAATTAGAGGCTTTCGTATTCTGAGACCTTCACATACGGTGGTGCCCAGTTCCTTCGGTTTTTTTTCCATAATTTTCCTGCTGCCATCGTGAATAGCAGTCTCTACGATAACTGCAGTTTGTGTTGTTCGACTTGGTTTGATGGGCAGGTTCTCTTTTCTGGGGTCTATTTTTCGCGTCAGTGTTTGCCTGATTGATTTTTCGCCTTGATTGGCTGTTGATTTGATGAACATTGTTGTGGCTTGCTTAGACTTAGCCCCTTCTATGCGCTTCGCGTCTTCTGTTTCCAGTGAAGATGTCAGGGCTGTTGCATATGCAAGTGTCTACACTTGATTTTGTACTTGCTCGGTCAGCTTTGTGGTGAGTTCCCTAACTTATTCTTGAAGCTCATTATTGTGAGTGCTCAGTTCATTATTTTCAATCTCTAATTTTCCTAACTGTTCTTTCTGATATACTGTTTGCAACTCATTGCCAGCGTCTGATGCTTTTGGGAGTTCGGACCAAAGTCGCCTTTCCTCCTCCTGTAATAATTCAACCTTTGCTTCGGCTTCTGTCTGCTGGAAGGCAAGGGGGAAAAGTTTATGTCTTAAGGTCTTGAGTATACTCGTCGACAAATACTTTATCTTGGGTTCTGCTCCTAATTCAGAGATTATATTGTCTATGGCGGCCAGTTTTTGACTGGAGGACATCGCGGCGTGATCTTCAGTCGTGGACGTCATTTCCGCTGGGCTGCGCAGAGCAGCTATTTGCAACCTACTCCATACCGTCGGACCTCGCCTACTGTCTGCCACCGGAGTGGTGTTTTCTGCACTTCATTTTCGTACCCGATCCAGGGTTACTGGGCCGCTCGCTGTATTGTCAGTGAGTCACTACTTCAGGCGACGAGGAACAGCACTCGCAATACTACTATGAGCAGATTGCCGGTAACGAAATCGCTATGCCGCGCTGCAAGGCAGGGCGGCGCGGCCTCCGCACCGCTCGGGCGCGCGTGTGGCGACTGCTGACTGCAGATCTCAGCCGCGCAGCAGAGCAGGGCAGCAGCGGGCCTTCAGTCACACTGTCCCGTCACAACGTCCCGTACCACTCCTCATTGCCGCCAACGGCCGGCTGCTCAACTAACAGGCCCCCTCGAGCAACATCGCGCCGGCACGTGGAGCGACCCACTTTCGGCACTTTGTCTGTGACAACCGTACTTGCAATGAAGTTTAAGCACTGTTTTTCATTTTCATACAAAATGTAGTAATTCGCGCCTTCCCCGTTATTAAGTGCAATTGTACGTTCTCCAAATCTTTTTCTAGTGTCGTGAAAATATTTAGTCAACTCAGAGAGCCCGTAATACCGAACACTACTGTCCCACTGCTTCGCCATGTCACACGAAAAACGTCACAAGTGCCCACAAATTTGAGAACATATGAGCACGTTAATGCCTATAGTCTCTTCAAAACCGTCCGTAAAGTTAATAAGCCTTGGCTCAATGAAGTTACCTTTTGATAAGCCTCGTATATATCATACAGCTGTCACTGCGACAAACAAGGTTTTTCCCTCAAATACAATGTATTTCACCATGGATTTCCTCAGAACACGTATACACTAGTCACACATCAGTATCGGTTCCAACAAAATACTGCGACGATATTATTACAGCACGCAACACATCCACTCGGCATGATACCCTAGTAGTAAATATCTCTAGGATAAAAAAAAAAGAAAAAAAACTAAACTGAAATATGTGCCTCATCCTGTATGAGGGATTCGAATAAGACAAATAACCAGAGCTACGGTGGGTGGCAGTATGAAGCTCCCTTGCTTCCTATCCTACCGGATTTACTCGGCGCCTCCGATTCGAATGGCACAAAATGTCCACGTCCGCAAAGATCGCTCCGTGACCTAAATCGGTTGTGTGAAGAGTCAACATGCGATTGTACAATAATGGGAAGATGTTCATTGACACCTTCTGTGAATTTTGGTATAACGGACCCACGGTTTCCAACTGCTCGTTACAGAGTAATAATGTAGTAATGATTTATTCGATTTGTTAACTCTGTCAACATGTTGCGGTGAAAATATCTTCCCCACAGTGAATAAGGCTATATAACACACAAAACAGAGTAATGCAACAAAACTCTGGTGAAACACGTACACGTATACACAATGTGATCAAAAGTATCCGGACATCTGGCTGAAAATGACTGACAAGTTTGTGGCGCCTTCCATCGGTAATGCTGGAATTCAGTATGGTGTTTTCCAACCCTTAGCCTTGATGACAGCTTCCATTCCGTACGTTCAATCCGGTGCTGGAAAGTTTCTTGGGGAATGGCAGCCCATTTTTAACGTAGTGCTGCACTAAGGAGAGGTATCGATGTTGGTCGGTGAGGCCTGGCACGAAGTCGGCGTTCCAAAACATCCCGAAGGTGTTCTATAGGATTTAGGTCAAGTCCGTGTACAGGCCAGTCCATTATAGGGATGTTATTGTCGTGTAACCACTCTGTCACAGGCCGTGCATTACGAACAGGTGCTCTATCGTGTTGAAAGATGCAGTTGCCATCCCTGAATTGCTCTTCAACAATAGCAAGCAAGAAGGTGCTTAAAACATCAACGTAGACCTGTGCTGTAATAGTGCCACGCAAAACAACATGGGGTGCAAGCCCTTTCCATGAAAAACTCGACCACACCGTAACACCACCGCCTCCGGGTTATATTGTTGGCCCTATACAAGCTGGCAGATAACGTTCACCGGGCATTTGCCATACCCACACCCTGCCAGCGGATCGCAACATTGTGTACCGTGATTCGTCACCCCATACAACATTTTTCCACTCTTCAATAGCCCATTGTTTGCACGCCTCACACCAAGCGAGGCAACGTTTGGCATTTACGGGCGTGATGTGTGGCTTATGAGCAGCTGCTCGACCATGAAACTGAAGTTTTCTCACCTCCCGCCTAACTGTCATAGTATTTGCAGTGGATCCTGATGCAGTGTGGAATTCCTGCGTTCAGGTCTGGATAGATGTCTGCCTAATACACATTACGACCCTCTTCAACTGGCGGCGGTCTCTGTCAGTCAACAGACAAGGTCGGCGTCAACGCTTTTGTGCTGTACCTGTCCCTTCACGTATCCACTTCAGTATCACTTCGGAAACGGTGGACCTAGGGATGTTTAGGAGTGTAAAAAATCTCGCATACAGACGTATGACACAAGTGACACCCAATCACCTGACCGCGTTCGAAGTCCGTGAGTTCCGCGGCGCGCCCCATTCTGCTCTCTCACGATGTCTAATGACTACTGAGGTCGCTGATATGGAGTACCTGGCAGTAGGTGGCAGCACAATGCACCTAATATGTAAAACGTATATTTTTGGGGTTGTCCGGATACTTTTTATCACATAGTGTATCATAATATGTTCAGCCTGCTCAGCCAGTGTATACTGCAACATATAACAGTGCAGAAGAGTTCCCTTACAGGTATTGTGTATAATGTCGACTACCATGATCGCGGCATATTGCACAGAGGCACAACGTCAACTGTCTTACTCACTTGAGAATGCTAGGACTTTGGCCTACTACTTTCGCGGCTACGATAATCCTAGCAAGCTGGACCTATGCTTGTATGGACCATAGCCCCTAAGGAAGGCTCCTTACGTGCCCCCAGAAGGAGAAGTCCCTTAGTGTCATGCCTGATGACCTCATTGGAAATGGAACAGGACCATCGCAACTAATCCATCGGCTGTATTTCAGTGTGGTTCCTAACACCGACTTCAAAGTGCGCCGGCTTCCCGTCACGCTGAAACCACATAAGCTGACGAATCTCAAGCGCACATCTTCGTGGAACTGGAGGTGATCATGATGAAGATACATTCTGTACACGGCTCCGTTCAGTGTATGAGCTAGAGGTAAGGTTCAAGCACAAAATCGTTGACAGGTACCAGCCCATACATTCACAGCAAACGTCTTTTGATAGGACTGACGTACTAGCGCATGTGGATTTTCTTCGTGCCATGCATGGATGTTCCTACCTTTGAACATACCCTCTCTTGTAAGCATGGCCTAATGTTTTTAAACTACACGAAAGTAGGGAAACTGGGGTTTTCTGTACATTGCTGTAAGATCTATTGCAAACGCCACTCGAAATGAGACGTCCGCTGGCTGCAATGATTACACCTTCGGTGGATGATACAGGTGTAATTGTTGTTATGTAGGACTCTCAGAACAGTTGATTGGCTTGTACAACGCACCGACTACTAGTCACGTTCTCTTCCATATCGGGTGCTCTAGCATACGTCACACACTTTCTAATATGGAAGGATGCAGCTTGTCGTAGGCGCCTATGTACGGATGCAAAAGTAGGATGATGCGGTTGCCTATGGTGCAGGAACATCTCAGCATAGCCTCATTGTGCTGCTCGTCCACTGCATTCGGTGAACCCGTACAAGAAGGGCATATCGGCCAGCTCTTCATCCGTAGTACTACAATGTATCAATCTTGAAGCACAGCTAACACTGTCGGAAAACAAAACCCTAGACAGAATCAAGTAGTACTGAAAGCAAACATGAGGACAACGTAGTAAGGACGGCGTTATTGTTGCCAGCAACAGGTGTCGTGAGGGAATGAAAACGAGATACACAGCGCACACCGACGAAATTTTCACTGTTTACAGTGTTTTCAGTGCAATACGGAGACGAAGCTAACTGAAGACCTCGCCGTAAACGGCGGTAAGAATCAGTCGTTGAGAAACAGTGTCATTACGTGTAAAAAATGGCAATTGATTTGCTTTGTCCATATTAGTTGAAAGATTCACGATAAACCGAGATATAGCTGCAGTATCTCTACTTTCAGATTCTCACTAATGACAACTTTGTCAGGACACGTGCATGTAAACAGTGGTAAGTGCGAAATACATCCCTGCCAGGAGAAGTGACGTGTGCGGTGTTCGTACCAGGAAAATGCTTTTCAGGGACGTTTTGTACAAATTCGATGATATGTGGACAACTGCGACACACATAAAGTTACTGAATTTGATCTTGAACGCAAATGCGCTTCAAAATGTGTTGTTAATCAGGTAAACGTAAATAATTATTTAAGTAAGTAAACAATGTGAAGTTCTATGCCTCACCACAGTTTACAAGAATTTACGGGACAGTGCGGAAGTGCAAATTTTAAGAGCCCTCCTTAACATGGTTTACGTGCTATAAGAAGGCGAGAAATAAGTTAATTCAATTATGCGCTGATTCACATATTAATTTTGGAGATTTTTATACGTATTAGTGCATCCATACTTATTCCAGAAGTTTGTA
This sequence comes from Schistocerca americana, assembly GCF_021461395.2. NCBI lineage: Eukaryota > Metazoa > Arthropoda > Insecta > Orthoptera > Acrididae > Schistocerca > Schistocerca americana. The sequence goes on along the minus strand of NC_060130.1, from coordinate 649,373,810 downwards.
ATGCAAATCTTGGTAGCATAAACTGAAACAATTTGGACCTTCTAAATTTGTATTTTTGACAGGTTACACAATAATGTTTTGTTAATTTGCCTAGCAAGTAAACAGTGGTAAGTCAGTGCTAACCCAGGTTAAGTGCTCAGTTTGCAAGGAATCAATTTTAAGTACCTATAGCCTATTTTTGAGATAAAATTTCGGATAGAATTTAATAGTTTAAAAATATGTCGTTGCTCTAGAAATATTTTAAAAAAATGACTTACCCGCGTAAAAAAGTCACAATGGATATATTTGACATATCTTATTTCTGGTATTGTATTGAATCTTTATTGCACAATATCTCAAAACAACCGGCTTCTTTACTACGACTGCTCACAGCCGACATCTTTTTCTGGGGCAGCCGGCATTTGTCACCGAGCGGCTCTAGGCGCTTCAGTTCGGAGCCGCGCGACTACTACGGTTGCAGGTTCGAATCCTGCCTCGGGCATGGATGTGTGTGATGTCCTTAGGATAGTTAGGTTTAAGTAGTTCTAAGTTATAGGGGACTGATGAACTCAGATGTTAAGTCCCGTAGTGCTGAGAGCCATTTTTTTTTCTTTTTAGCTGGGGCAAGAAAACAAAGGAAATGCAATACCTCTGTAACCAGTCGCCGGAGACCGTAGATCTTTCATACCAAAATACTCAAAACATCTCCCTGAACAATCTGAAAGTTTGTCGGTAGAGTTCTGGTTCAGTTTGTATAGGGCTGACCTTTAAAGTGGAAACATTATGGGGACAGCACGTAACAAATGTTAAACTGGCATGGCGTGCATAGCATGCTTCTAAACGAATGACTGACATATCAGCAAAACACACAAAATAGGTCGGAACAACGATATCTATATTATATATATAAGAGAAGATTACGCAGCCAATGTCTCATTCGGAAACGGCGTTTGAATGTTGTTAATTTGTGAGAATATCGTGTTACGTCTACAATAAGAAGGAGAGAAATTTACTAGAAGGTGTTGGAATTCGGCAGTGGCAGGATAATGAATATCATTTCAATATGGAATACACGGGTTCAAGAGGATCGTATTCAGTTCCATGTGTTATCTGAAGGGCCCTGCGCGACTATCGCTACGTTGTGAAGGATCGTCCAGCGTTGTCACGTACCTCGAGTCAGGCATCTGTCTTGTTCGCAGCAAGACAGGTATCTAAACGGACAGTGCGACGTCGTCTGGAAAAATATTTGTGACAGTTTGCCTTGACAGAGCAGCTGTAGTGCGCCCAACGACAACACTGTACACACGAGTTGCACCACGACGTCGTTTCAGACGATCCCAGTGTCTGCACACGTAATAACAATGGACGCATCCACTTGTGGAGGCTACAAGGAGAACGAACATTGCCTGAATGCATTCGTCATGGCCGTACAGGCTCTATACCTCATGTTGTATTATGGGATGCCGTTGAGCACACAACAGAGTTACCTTTGGTTCGTACAGACGGTAATCTGCACAGCAGTTGTTACATATTTGACACGTTGAGCTCAATGTTGACTCCTAGGGAGTTTCCCTGACGTTACCTTTCAATAAGATAACGTAAGTCCGTATGTTGCTAATGATGTCCGGACCCACCTCTGTCCAGAAGATGTTCGACTGTTGCCCTGACAAGGACGTTCTCCAGATTTCAAATATCTAGTCAAGGGTTTCCGAGAGACTGGCGTGCCACCACTCGACAGTCATTATGACTGACAAATTCTGACTGGGTGAAACTGTATGACTTGAGAGAAATCACAAAGGAAGTCCCACAGGTTTCAGTTTTGGGTTCACTCCAGTTATTTATATATGTGAATGACCTCACACTTAAAATTCTACAGGCAGAAATGGTACTTTTTGCAGATGTTACAAATATTATTATAAATTCCATTAGAGAGAAAGCAACAGAGGAGACAGTAAATGATGTTTTCCAAAGAATTACAAAGTCGCTCTCAGAAAATGGGTTCGTCCTAAATTTGAAGAAACACACTAAATTCGGTTCTCCTTAACAAATAGAGTAATGCCAATAATTGACGTAGCACATGAGCAGGAATCAGTAACAAAGGTAGAATGCTCCACAGTTTTGGGTATACACATTGATGAAAACTTGAATTGGAAGAAGCATATTTCTGAGATCCTCAAACAATCAGATTCAGCTGCTTTTACTCTCCGTATAATTGCTAATCTTGGAAACCAAAGAATCAACCTCCTGATATATTTGGCATACTTACAATCAACAATGTCTTACAGAATAATTTTGTTGAATGAGTCACTATTAATTGCACAACATCGACCAGCAAGAATAACATGTGGTATTCACTCATCGACGTCATCTAAGCACCTTTTCAAGGAGCTAGGCATTTTAACTTCGCCGCCAAAGTACATATTTTCGCTAGAAAATTCGTCATAAATAGTCCAACATAATTTCAGAAGACCAGTGATGTCCATACCTACAACTCTAGCGGGAAAAAAAGACCTTTATGGCCCATTATTAAAGCTGTCAGTTTCTCAGAAAGAAGTTAAATATGCGGCAACAAAATTTTTTGATCATTCCCCAAAACAAATAAAATGTGTGACAGGTAGCGAAACAAGTTTTAAAATCATTTCTCCTGAAAAACTCTTCCTATATCATTGACAAATTTCTGATTAAAGCTGGTAGCCAGTAAAAATAAAGTGTTTGTTAATGTTAACACTATTCATGTGTACAAAAATACGACTGTTATCGATGTTCGTGACTTGTATTTCGTTGGTTAACTCCTCTCATCTTGTCATTATTAATATTTGATGATATCGTGTGGTATTTTCTTTCGAAATTTATAGATCTGGAGTTGAAATAAGGTCCTATTTCTAGTGAACAGGCCTCACAGAACGTTACAGCAAATGGACTAGAGCGTATTCTGAATAATACATTTAGACCACCAGAGTTCAAAGACACACATGCTTGACTTCTGTACTGTATAATAAACGTCATTACGAGACACTGTACATCATCTGTTGGATAAACATGGCCTGCAGTCTTCTCTGTATAGTACTGTAATCAGCTAAGGGTATCTATCTTGGATAATTTCTGATTTCATCTTCCTACCATCTGTTACATCATTGTCAGGATAATCCGTGAAACGGATGAAAAGTAAAACAAATACACAATATATTTTGCTTGATTTAGGAGCGCACTAGACTGTACAGGCTTGAAATATTTTATTCCGCCATACATTGTGAAATGCTTCTGATAAGCTGACGATAATTTGCCTACCGCCAAACGTTTACAAAACAAGTTGCCCCACGACCTACCTTTCGGAGAATACGCCACAGCTTTGTACAAGAAAGACCGTTTCACACCTGATGTTGCTTTTACCTTTGTAAATGAGAAACTGAAGTAAGTACACATTATGTGATAAAGAGTAACCTGCAAACTCAGTACAAGACCTCATTTTTTTTAGTTAGCTCTAATACACATTGTTAACACAAAATTCATATTTTTAGGTAGGAAGGGAATAGGTGACTGCTGAAAGGTTGGCGGGCTAGACAATATACGGTATGTTTCGTGAAGTGATATTGCAGTTAAGTCCTTATCCTAAAGTTGTATGGTTTGAAAGTGGAGAAATTACTAGAGGCAAAAGCCTACTACATTTTTTCCATCGTACAAGCGGTGTCAAGGTTGCTTGCCCATTGTCAGTGTAATGGTAATTTACACAATAGACAATTCGCCACTAGGTGGAGTGACATTACACCGATAGACATATGTCTCAAGTGTGATGAAGTGATGCATAAAGCATCAGTATCACATCGTAGATAAGTGCCTCAACTCTTCGAGCACATACTGTAGTGACAAAAAAGCATTTAGGATTGGAAATCAGAAAATGTAACGATGCATTTGGAAATCTGATTTTTACGTCCACGCAACACTAAAATCATTTAATAATACATTACTTATTTGCATTTACATTAATTCGTAAACAACGTAGTAGAGTAGTTTCACTTCCAAGTCCCTGAGTGGCACGAATACCGGTCAAACACCTATTCAGCGTCCACCAAATCCAGTGGTGGCCAAGACTTTGGCTTGCGAGCTGTGCCTGGGCGAGTGTGCCAGAGCACTCATTCTCACTACACATTTCCCCACTACCACGCCACACTGTCTGAGTGCGAGGAGGGGGAAGAGGGAACAATTGTGAAAGCACCGCATTTAAATGGCAATGCAGTCACACTGCAAATGATTTGGTTTTATATTTCTCATTTCTCAACATCATAGGTTACAAAAAGAAACAAATTTTTCGTGTCGCTTGATTATTTTTGATGTGCTGAAGACACAATATCATTTCCATCTGGTACAAACTGTCAGCATATGGACAGACGCAGACTATTCCCCAGATTTTAGCAGTGAAGTTCCATGTAATCGTGACTTGTTTAGTTTCGTAATCACAAAAAGGTTTGTCACTCAAATATGTCGATTTCTAAATTGTAGCACTTTTGCAACCTCATTACAAAGATATGGAAACACTGCCTGAAAAACGAAATGTGGATGTCGTGTACAGTTTTAACGTAAGATGGCATGTCATTAAAACGGGTTATCACCTCACAGGTCAATCAGTTATATCTGCACATGCACAGGGACACTTTCAGCTCATAAGGCAAATGGTCTCAGAAAGAGCTTGAACACAATGAATTCTTCAGACCTCGAGTTTCCTTTGACAGCAGTGACTTTAAGGAACTGGACTGTGTTTGTCGGAATGAGTCCCTTCTATAACGCGATTTTCTTCGTAAATGAATCGCCATCACTTCAGTAAAAATTATTTTTCATCTTGTAATCCGAGGTCTGCAATCCATGCTCGATGTTCTAATCGTCGTTCCTCCACTCCTTTTTCCTTTATAAATTCAACAATAGCGAGTTTTAAATAGAAAAATTGATCTAGGCATGCCCCTTGACCTTATATACGTACTTTGCAGCGATACGTAAAGTCTCTGTACTCTTCATTCAGTTCCATTGAAAACTGTTGCTACTGACGGAGGAAACTTTACATTTCACGCCACCAATTGCTTCACCTCCTGCATACCGGAAAATTTAGCACAAAGTGTTCATTGATATATCGAAAAATGTATTGCGTCTGTCGATGGTTGTAATTTTTTGTTTTAACATTGTCAACTAAATCTTCAGACTCTTTCTGCGCCGGCCGGTGTGGCCGCGCAGTTCTAAGCGCGTCAGTTTGGAACCGCGTGACCGCTACGGTCGCAGGTTCGAATCCTGCCTCGGGCATGGATGTGTGTGATGTCCTTAGGTTAGTTAGGTTTAAGTAGTTCTAAGTTCTAGGGGACTGATGACCTCAGTAGTTAAGTCCCATAGTGCTCAGAGCCATTTGAACCATTTTTGAACTCTTTCTGAACTGTGTTGTAATATCGTTTCCTAGCAAATCTGCAGTATCTATCGCTTATGTGACTGCATAATAGGTACTGAGAACTCTCATTCATTTCTCTGTCATTCACCTTCATTTTTAAACGCTTGCAACTATAGACTGCTCGACTGACTCTTTTTGTGCAAATATCCACCTGAACATGTGAATGTCCTTCATACCACGAACGAACAGCGAACGGTGAACAGAACTGACACTATGATTTTGCCGAACTAAAGAGAACTATGACGACCGAATAATGCCACATCGCAATACTAAGTCAAATATCGCCCTGTAAAGAGTACTTCCGGGAAATTACGGGAAAAGCCGAGACAGGACGATCCGTGGCCCGCACAAGGCCTTCACAACATGCCCGCAAGAAGCGTGGCCAGCCGTGGCCTAAACTGTGATTTATGAGTGAAAGGTGATTATTTATTTGTGCTTACCATGAAGATGCTTTTCCCATTGCTTTTTGCATACTGCTTCTAAATACATAGGGCAAATTTACCTCAATAGTTTCTGAAGTTATTACCAGGTGCCGATATTCGATTGATGCATGAGGTGGTGTAGTTTCCATAACGATGAACCATGTGGTAATACGTTCTTTCCTTTATACTGTTTCCCAATTTATTGGTCATTGATAGATTTAATGTCAGCACTTTTTCGGGTGGTTCCAAGCTTCAGAAATGTCTTAGAGCCTACTACGTACAACGTGTTAGTATATAGCAATAAAACACTCGATTTACACATAATTACTATTCGGTTCTGCATTAAACGTTAAAGTAGAGCATGCAACGATTCTTCAATGCGTCTATTGCATGACAGGTTGAAAATTATATTTATGCTGTCACTTTCAGTTGCAACTACTAGTGCAGAGACATTTTCATTTCCCTGTAAAATTCATCATTATGTCGCGTGAAGTACGTTAAGTGAAGTGGTAATTAATTTCATTAGTCTGTTCCAGTTTTGAGATAGGTTAGTCTTTATCAAGGTTCTTTACAAGCGTTGGATGCAGCCACTGCTGGAAGATTTCGCCTCTTCCTACTACGGTACTGCAGATAAGATAAGCGTGAAGGCTGTGATTCGTAGATTATGTTATTAAGTCTCCCTACCCTCTTGTATTATCTTCCTCCTCCTATTTCCCCTATCTTGGTCTTCCTGCTCTTCTTCAGTCTCCTTCTTCGCGTTCCTTCGAAGAATGAAGTATATATTAGGTATCTCATTTTGCACCAGCTCCTAATATCTGCTGTTAATGCAGCCATTATATCCTCCAAATGTTTTCATGACAGAAAACAGATCCAAGTGGATGAAAACATATCAAGCCTTCACATCCTTCCGTTATCTTTTTCTATATCAACAACACATTCCAGAATTTGTTGTAAACAGACCCTCCATAGTTAATAAGGTTTACGCGGATGAAGGTGTTCAATTAAATGCGCGTATGGCATTTCTGACAGAAATCCCCCTTCTGGGGAATTCGGCTGCCGGCTGCAAGTCTTTTTAGTGGACACCACTTCGTCGACATGAACGTCGAATATTGCGAAATGATGAAGAGGACAACACACACACACACACACACACACACACACACACACACACATAGCGGAGGAAATTCTCGATCAGGGATGGAACGGAATCCAGGGCCATGAGTTCGAGAGTGATCAACGCCAAACACAAGACCACGAGCTGCTGACGAGGTGTTTAATAGACTGATACTATGTACGGTTTTCGAAACCTTACTTGCAACAGATAATCCTCGCTGGTAAGCGTCGCATTATACTGTACTAAATTAAACACACTATAGCTTAGTGGCTGATTTTGTATTTAGTTTTATCATGTATTCAACGTCCGAGGAACAAAAAATTTTGGTTGTTAGCAAGTGCTTCACAGAAAGACTCTTTAAATTGGTCAATGAAGTTCGTAAAAACTTCTCTTTTAGCAAATAAATATTGAGTGGATATCGTTATGGAATTTTGAGGCAGTTTATAGTCTTGTAGGAATTTTGAGGGTACATCCACTCTAAAACGCTATACACCACTTCTGATAGCCGCTACTTCATATTTGGCGTTTTTCGTCCTGTCAGTTTTCTGAGAATCACTTTTTTTGTAAAATTCAACAGAAAAAAAGTATGTTGCATTCGAATTGCAGTACACCCTATACCAACTACGTGACTTCAAAGAAGAACAACAGATCTGAAAGAGGCCAAAATTTTCCACCACTGTCTAAATTAAGCTTCGACAAGAAGAGAATGGAAGCTTTCAAATGTGGTGCTACAGAAGAATGCTGGAGATTAGAGGTTAGAGCACGTGGCTAATGAGGAGGTACTGAATAGAATTGGAGAGAAGAAAAATTTGTGGCACACCATGAATGAAGAAGGGAGCTGTTGGTAGGACACATTCAGAGACGCAAGGGTTCACCAATTTAGTAATTTAGTACTGCAGGGAAGCGTAGGAGGTAAGAACCGTAGAGGGAGACCAAGAGATGAATACTCTAAGCATATTCAGAGGGTCTAGGTTGCAGTAATTACTCGGAGATGAAGAGGCCTGCACAGGATAGAGTAGCATGGAGAGCTGCATCAAACGAGTCTTTGGACTGAAAACCACAACAACAACAACAACAACTAAATTAAATTCTATGGAAGTTTTAACTTTACAGCGTATTTTAAAACTCACAACCTCAGCCCAAGATTTATGGCATATGCACTTAATGCGTGAATAACATGATACGAACAGATCGAAAGTAGTTGATTAGAGCAGTGCTGAAAAGTCCATTAAGGAGGTTACATTACACTTGTATTTTAAACTTTACGGAAATTTTAATTTTACCACAACTTTTGGAACAAAACTCAGCTCAAGATATAAAGCGTGTACAGTTAATTTGTGAATAACAGTCTTTCGAACATCATATGAACTGCTCGACTTTTGTTGATTAGGGCACTATTGAAAAATACATTCAGGACGTTATATTACAGTTGTATGAATTGGTATTTGCTTACACGGTTGAGCTGCATTTGTTGTTAAGCCCAAGTAAACAGTGAAATAATACAAACGAACTCATAATATAGACGCGCGGGGTAGCCGTGCGTTCTTAGGCGTCTTGTCACGGATCGCGCGGCTCCCATCGTCTGAGTTTCGAGTCCTCCTTTCGGCATGTGTGTGTGTGTGTGTTGTCCTTAGCGTAAGTTAGTTTAAGTTAGATTAAGTAACCCTAGGAACCGATGACCTCAGAAGTTTGGACCCATAGTCCTTAATAATAATCTCCAAATCTCTCCAAACTCATAATAATTATCCGGTAGGTCCTATACCACGTACTCAAGCTGCAGTCAAATTTATATCCTTGATTGCGGTCGTATATGCTGTAGCTGCTTTGGCGTCTCAACGAAAATGACTGAGCTTAAAGAATATTTAGGAATTACTAAGAAGAACGATACTTCCAGAAACGAAGTATCGACGACTCTAGTGCAGAAACATTATTTTGAGAAACAGAAAACCATAATTAGAATTTCGAAAGAATAGTAATTTTTGCAGCTACAAGCTACAAGAAAATAAAACAATCTTTAGAAAACATTTAAAATAGGTGTAGTATGTAGATAATCTTAGGACAAATCTTAGTTGGAAACGTACCGATGGGAAAGTTTGAGATTTGTCTTTACACCTGAAATTAACGAGTGAGGAGTTAATGGAAACGAATATTGTCTCATATCGCTCTCTCCATCAGCGATTGACAGACAAAATTTCTAAACCAACCACATTTTAGCTCTAGTCTATTGCTATAACGACAAAATATCTTAAGATGTGGAATAAATAACTCGTTTAAAGTTTAAAACTGTTGTGGTATAAATTTATGGGATGCAATCGAAGTATAAATAACAGAGAATTCTTTCGGGGAGCTTCAGTGTGTTCGTAGGAGATGAACGGATGGAGTGTGATAAATTTACAGAGTTGCCAGATTAAATAATTCTTATCACTAGAAATTTTTCGTTTGTGAGATGAAGACAGATAAGAAGAAATTCTCTCGCTGGCACAATGAATGCAAATGAGAGGAAAGAATTTTTAAAAAGACACCATTTATAATGTAAGATTTTACGGCAAGGGATTCAAGAGCGACAGTCAAAGAAGAATGCTTACAAACTCTGCGTGGGTTGTGGTGCGCCTTCTAGCTGCAAAGAAAAAATAAAGAGAAGCGTTAAAGGAATTTATTTTCTTAGGGACTTTCGCGACGCACGGGTCAATGGAAATTCGTACGGAGGATAAAAGCGTAAACGAGTATTCTGGAAAAAAATATTCAGAATGGGCTAGGCCAGAACCGAGACACAGTAAATAATTGTGGCATCCTGATCGTTGGAATCATGTCATTAGTTTTTAACACATTTCCATTCATTAAAAAGTAAAATGCTAACATTTAATCACTATCGAAATTATCTGATGGTGACAGTTTATTAATACTATACAATGGATCTCGTCGCAAAGTAAAACACAGACTGTTAACAAAACACGGTCAAAATATACAGTCTAGCAAAGGCCTTTATATGAATGCAAGGAAAAGATCATCTAAGAAGTTTAAAAATTAAAAATCACTACACAAATTAACACTAAAAGGCTGCAGTAGTGTGTAATATAAATAATATGTTAGTGAAACGGTCTAGGAATAGCGAGGAATCTACTTAAAGAATAGAATTAGAGTGCCACAAGGAAGCTCTTCAATTTGAAATTGAAAATCTCGGAATTATCACTCTTTTTTTTTAGTTCTGGTAGAAGACTGTTAAAATTAAACCTGTAGAAAATTACACAAATTTCTGCAAAATGCTTCGATAATAAGTTACCCAAGTGTAAATCGTTTTTCCGTCTAGCGTTCGCTGTGTGAATGTGGTACTGTCTTTTGAACGACGCCATTTTATTAGCCACAAATCCATGGGGCTGTATGAAAACGGATGGCAGAGCTAAAATTTCGAGATTTTCAACAACATTCTTCAATCTACAAACTGCCAAAGCAGATCGCTCTAACGGCCCACTTCCGAGGCTGGAAAGTTGTTTGAGGATGCATAGAGTTGTCTGAAAATATACCGTAGCGTGTAACAGGACGAACGTATGCAAGATATGCAAGCTTTTGCGTCTCAAAGTCAGAAATCAAGCAAACTGTTCTTACAGCGAAGATATAAGCATTTAATATCCGCACAATCTCCTGAGTGTGACGTTTCCAAGAGAGCTTTTCATCTATATTCACAGATTATCTGATCGCCTTATAACAGCAAAATTTTCTTCTAAAGCTGTTCTCTGTCACTGCATGCTCTGTGTTTTGTTGCAGTTAATCTCCTCAAGGTACTGTTATCCATTAGTTTATTTGTTGAGTCATATCCATTTCATTATACATATTTCACAATTAGCCTTGTCACCTGCAAGGAAAAAGCAAGAAAAAATGTGAATGCCAAGGTTAGGCGCAGATCATGGATACGTTTTAAGAAAAGTAATGGACCAATTACAGAACCTTGGTGCATACTCACTTTACAGAACTCAAGTCAGAATCAAATCTGTTCTTTATTTGTGGATAATGGTGGGCAATTTACGCTTCCTGTTTTCATGATGTGAAATGGGTAATGTTCAGATTTTCACCTAATACAATAATGTTCCTACCTACTGAAAGGTATTGTGTTGTTCACACAGCCATACGTGTCTGTTAAATCAGAGAAGGTATCTAGTGACCTCAACTTATCGTTTAGTTCTGAAAATGCATCACACAGAAAAGAATAAATTCTTCATTTGTGCAGCCATATTGTCCGTAGTTGCTTTACAATTCATGGATTATTTTCTTTCCTTCGTTATAACTTCAAGAAACTGCATGTGTTTTCACAATATGCGTTTCGCTTTATTGAGGTAAAACATCGTTATCAGTCCGTAATTAAAAATATTTACAATTTTTTTAAGATCGAGAAACAGTTCTTTAACAATATGTTGGTGATCAGTTAAGGTGATTTCTGCTTGGTTTCTCGCATGTATCGGGAAATGCCGTCTGCTAGCACATCATTGGTGTCATTCTTCATTATACAGCTACTTGTAGTCTAATTTTTCGTTTCTATGCAGAACTGTACATTTCTTACGTTTTACACATCACACCTTTCCGCATATCACTGTTTACTGTTCTTTTTTTTATACTTCCAAGTGTGTATTTTGTTTGATAGCGTTGCCAAGATATCACTGTCACTAGTTTGTCTTTGATCTGTAAATTTTTATTTTTGTAGTTAATTGTATGTTTCATTCTATTTAATTATGTATTTATGTACTGTGTAAGATTAATGAAGGAGTAGTGGTGCAGTGCTTTTCATTTTTTCTTCTCCTTTTATTTAGATGGAGGAGGGAGAAGCTGCCGGATGTGCTTTTGTATTGAGCTGTACATTTTTTAAAGCAATGTTTATGCTTTTCTTTTAGTAAGTTACGTATTTTATATCTGAACTTGTTGTGGTAGGTCACTGTATGCCATTTTTTGTGATAGTGCAGTTTGTACGTGTTAGTGTTTATGGCTAGTTTTCTTTCATTATTAGTGTTTTTATTTTTCTGTTTAGTTTGTCCCTCATTGTTTCTTTGCGTCCATTTTTAATGCTATTTGATTTATAATGGACGGTTCTTTCTCGTTATCAGTTGTGTTTAGGGGGCCTATGTTCGATACGTTTCACATAGCCTATTTCTGATTCTGCTGGCGGTTTGAGGTTGCATTTAAGATGGTGTCACCAGTTGTGGGTTTTCTGTATATGTCAGATGTGTGTTTGTTATTGTCTTTTCTTATGATTATGTCTAGAAAGTTGAGTGAGCTTCATTGTTCTTCTTCTAGCATGAATTTTAGGCCTATGTTTTGTATACAGTATTTACGTCTTTGTGTAGTTGCTGTAATCTATTTTTAGGTTCCTCTACTCTGCATATTATGTCATCCATGTATCTGTATCAGTAGATGATTTGTAGCTTTTGGTATTGTGCCTCCAAATATTAATTTTTATATATGAATCATGAAAATTTGGCTAATGTTACTGAAACAGGCGTTTTCGGTTGTTTGCAGATGATGCCGTCGTTTATCGACTAATAAAGTGATCAGGAGATCCAAACAAACTGCAAAACGATTTAGAAGAAATATCGGAATGGTTCGAAAAGCGGCAGTTGACCCTAAGTAACGAAAAGTGTTAGTTCATCCACATCAGTGCTAAAAGGAACTCGTTAAACTTCGGTTACACGATAAATCAGTCTAATCTAAAAGCCGTAAATTCAACTAAATACTTAGGTATTACAATTAAGAACAACTTAAATTGGAAGGAACACATACAAAAATGTTGTGGGGAAGGCTAACCAAAGCCTGCGTTTTATTGGCAGGACACTTAGAAAATGTAACAGATTACTGCAGCGCGGTGTGGGATCCTTACCAGTTAGGACTGATGGAGTACATCGAAAAAATTCAAGGAAAGGCAGCACGTTTTGTATTATCGCGAAATATGGGAGAGAGTGTCAAAGAAATGATACAGGATTTGGGCTGGACATCATTAAAAGAAAGGCGTTTTTCGTTGCGACGGATCTTATCACGAAATTCCAATCATCAACTTTCTCCTCCGAATGCGAAAATATTTTGTTGAAATCGATATACATACGGAGGAACGGTCACCACGATAAAATAAGGGAAATCAGAGCTCGTACGGAAAGATATAGGTGTTCATTCTTTCCGTGCGCTATACGAGATTGGAATAATAGAGAATTGTGAAGGTGGTTCGATGAACCCTCAGCCAGGCATTTAAATGTGATTTGCAGAGTATCCATGTAGATGTAAATGTAGATGTAGAAACAGGTGAACCCGTGAGTAAATCTTCTTCTTGTGTGTAGCATACGTGATTGAATTAATGTAGAAAGTATCTACAGCTGCATCCCTGTAAATCTGTAAATGAAACCATAAAAATAATTGAAGAAAATCTGAAAACACACAAGCAGCTACCTCATGAAAACAGATGAAACCATAAAATTGCTACCGTTAATAACACAACAAAATATTTTGAATAGAATCAAGAATACTACGTACAAGAAGATCGTCTACAAAAAAACCACCTCACACCAAGTAATATTCAAAAAGATACGAACATCGTAAGAATCAGTAAACGCAGTCACCTCCTCCTTTTCCAAGAAAATTTGCACACACAGAAAGCATTAACACAAAATAGACATTTGCTCAATGACCAAATAAATACTGGAAACAAACACTATATAAAACAATTGAAAAAATCACATGAAAAAGAAAGCAGCCCTTTCCGTCCTGCACCCTCTCGCACCCAACCCGCAAAGTCTCAAAATTTCATTTCACTTCTTGCTGCTCCGCTTTTCCTCCAACTCACTCCCCATCACACTGCTATACACTTATTTTCCCTCATCATTGCTTCTCCCTCTCCCATCTAAATAAAAGAAGAAAACAAGAAGAAAAAATATTCCACCATTATTCCTTCATTAGCCTTACACAGTATATAAATACATACTTAAACAGAATGACACATACAAACAACTATCAAAATAAAAAAGTACAGATCAAAGACAAAATAGCGATAACGATGTCTTGGCAACACCACAAAGCAAAATACAAACTTAGAAGCATAAAAAAAGAACAGTAAACAGTGGAATGCGAAAAGATGTGCTTTCTAAAACGTGGTAAATACATAGCTCTGCAAAGTAACCAAAAATTAGTCTATAAGTAGCAGTGTCTAACGAAGAAAGACACCAATGATGTGTTAACAGACGGCATTTCCCGATGAAGGCGAGAAACCAGGCAGAAATCACCTGAACTGAACACCAAAGTATTGTTAATGAACTGGTTTCAGATCTCAAAAACAAATAAAATTGTAAATATTTTTGATTACTGATCGCTTACGATACCTCAATAAAGCGAAACGCGTATTGTGCAAAATCACGCAGTTTCTTGTAGTTGTTACGACGGAACAAAAAAACTCCAGGAACACAAAAGAATAATTTGGCTTTTCTTCATCAGAAGTTTGTACCTATGAGTAATATTTAGCGACCAGCAGCGAAGCAATAAAGGCAAAGTAAGGTGGAGAAACGTTGAATTTCTAAAGTCGAGTGCTCTGCAGCCCCTGAGAAACTGGTTAGAAACCTTACATAGGTTGCGGGCAGGACTCCATTTGCGGAGCGCAGATGCGAGGGCGTATCCAGGGATTATCCAAATGGCCACTAGCGGCTAGGTACCCAAATCCGCTCGTCGCAACAGCGTTACACTTCTTGCCGGCAGTTCCTTACCTCTAACAAACGGCTCCTCAGCGCTAATCCCTGGCCAAAATGTAGTGCAATAATTATGTTGTGGATTAACATGTGGCTCTTACGTTGTACGATTTTTCGTTAAATTCTTGTTATTTTCTACTTCTCGTCCTGCGGATGGAAATAACAGCAGCCTGCTACTACATATTGCTATTAGTGTATTGAAACATTTAGCCCCGCTCAGTCGCTCTTTTGTCCTTTCAGTTCAGGTAAAGCGGTTTTCAAGAACTAAATCTCATTTCGGAATCAATATATGTGGCGGTTCATTTCACTCACATATCGTCCCCACCATCATTGGTAGAGTCATTAAATCATAGGAAACAATAACAATAAGAACAACAAAATCTGTTCATTCTCTGATGAACACATGTGTGCCTACCAGACATCTTCCCAGTCGGATCACATCCCACCACTACCGCCATCATGGAACGAGTCAATAACAACAACAACTACCTTCACTGTTCATCCGCAGTTGAATATACACTGATGAGGCAAGACATTACGATCAGCCAGCCGAAGTGGCCGTGCGGTTAAAGGCGCTGCAGTCTGGAACCGCAAGACCACTACGGTCGCAGGTTCGAATCCTGCCTCGGGCATGGATGTTTGTGATGTCCTTAGGTTAGTTAGGTTTAACTAGTTCTAAGTTCTGGGGGACTAATTACCTCAGCAGTTGAGTCCCATAGTGCTCAGAGCCATTTTTTTGAAGACATTACGATCACCTGCCAAATAGCTTGTTTGTCCGCCTTTGGAACGAAATACAGCACTCATTCTGCGTATCAGGGATCCGACAGTTTGTCGATAGCTTTGTGGAGATATGTGGCATTAGATGTCTACTCACAGGTGATGCATTTCGTTTAAATAACGGGCAGCTGATTTGCGTAAGCGGTGATGGTGCCCGCTAGCAGCCTAGATGGGTTCCATAGTATTTATGTCTGGCGAATTTAGTAGCCGAGACATCAACGTAAGTTCACTGTAATGCTCGTCAAACCACTACAAGACGGTTCTGGCTCCGAGACACAAACAATTGAACTGCTGGAAGATGACATTGCCGTAGGGTACATCGAGCATGAAGTGGTTCGCAGCTGTCAGAGCGTTTTCGATTACTACCGCAGGTCCCATGGAAGCGCTGGAGAATGTCTCCCATATGGTAATACTGCTCCCACCAGCCTCCGTCCATGGCGCGCTGCACGTTTGGACCCGCCGTTCATCTCGATGACTGAGTTTGTGGAGACGACTGTCGACCTAGTGGAGCAAAAATGTGATTCACCCGAAGAGCCTACACGTTTCCATTGATAGACGGTCGAATCCAGATGGTCCAATGCCCACTGCAGTCGTAATTGACGATGTCGCTGGGTCAACATGTGAACACGTAGGGGTGGTCTGCTGCAGAGTGAACGGTGTGTTCCGAAATACTTGTCCGTGCTCCAGCATTGTGCTCTCAAAAAATGGTTCAAATGGATCTGAGAACTATGGGACTTAACATCTGAGGTCATCAGTCCACTAGGCTTAGAACTAGTTAAACCTAACTAACCTAAGGACATCACACACATCCATGTCCGAGGCAGGATTCGAACCTGCGACCATAGCAGCAGCGCGGTTCCGGACTGAAGTGCCTGGAACCACAGCGGTCGGCCATTGCGCTCTTTCGGTAGAGATGGCACAGGTCACCATCTATCCTAGATTACTGGGCAGAGAAGCCTCCGAACCTCACGTTCTGTGAATAGTCGTGGACGTCTTACCATTTAGCGCCTAGTAGTAGTTTCACTGTATTTCTACTTCTTTCGTAGATGCTCACGACACTAGCACTGGAACATTTGGCCACGTTCGCAGGATTCGAGATACTCGATCACACGATCTGTGTAGTAACAATCAATCTCGATGGACCTCGCCATTTTCAGCTTATATCTTTGCTAGGGTGGTCCTCCATCCGAGTCAGCCCCGCTTACATACTTCTGTTACCGCGCTACGAGCCCGCAACGCCCCCAGACGGCCTCCAACGTCGCGGTGTGCATTGGTGGTATTGTTTTTTCTCGTCAGTGTACTATCCTCTCAGACGTGTCCCCAGTATACGGTTTTCAGATTTACAAATTAGTATTGACTTCATTCATTCTTCAGATTACGAACACCGCCCATCTCATTTTCACTACATCATCCTTACGTTTGGCTTTTTTCTCGCCCACGTATTCGTTTATCTGCTACTTCGCATTATTGTCAATATATGTTTTGCTATTTAACGTTGTTAGAGAGTTTTGTATGGTTTGTGCAACTGAATCTAAGTTTAACCTCCGTAGGTTACAACTTATATATATACTATAGACTTTTAGTTTCATCAGATTTGCAGATTTCCGTTTAAATAGGAAATTCAGTCGTCCAAACAACGTGTCCATCTACATGTAGTTTGTAGTTTTCCTAACTACACGAATTCATTGATTTGTCTCAGCAACGTCATTCTGAATCTTCAGTACATTCGTTGAAGCGTAGGGGTTACAGACTACTCGTATTCGTCTATTCTAAAGGAAAAGTAGTGCAGAGATAACCGTATTTCACTCTATTTAGTATTTTTCATTTATTCTGTGTTCCAGGTGACGCCGAGTAGTCCTCAACTAATATCGAATGAATAGGAGAGTACTTACATTCATGCACTCACGTTTCATACGTCGTTCGCTAACAGGTATGTGTGGCGGCTTAAGTCAAAATAACCCACTTAAGTTGTGCCTGCATTTTTAAAAAGTTACACCAATCTGATCCACCAAAGAGAAAAATCTTTTACGTCTTGGAATAAAACGCTATGCTACGTTACGGAGGTATTTCCTAAAACTTTAGGTAAGCGCTGTTTCACACTATCGCGTCTAGCACGTCCTGCGTCCGCGGCGCGGTGCCTGTTTCGATCAGTCGTTTTCTTGGATGACTGAGAATCCAGAAACGGCCATCCACCTGGCGTAACAGCAAAATGTAATCCACTCGACCAGGGGACACGTTTCCATTGATCCACAGTCCCATCTCGATGTTTCCATACTTGCTGTAATCGTTACTATGTCATTGGATCAACTTGGGAACACGTAGGCGTTATCTACTGCAGATTTCCATATTTAACAAAGTGCACTGAACGGTATGCTTCAAAACACTTTTGCCTATCGAGCACTGTACTTTTTCATATCTGCCACATTGGGGCACCTAGTCTGCTTCACAGAGCGGGCAAGCCTCCGATCTCCAGTTCCTGTGATGAGTCGTGAACGTCGAACGCTTTGCGGATTACGCATGTCTTTACGGTCCGTCAACAACATGCCACACATGCTCACGACATTAGCACGGGAACAGCCACGCAGCTTCGCCATTATCGAGATGGTCATCTCCAGGAACCGTGCCATAGCAGTTTTAATAGTCGCTAATGTCAGTGGATTTCCACACTGGCTTGCCGTATCGCCGCTGGAATGATTCTCCATTCGTCTTTGCTCGGTTTATATTTTTTGTTACGCTTATAAATGGTAAAAATGAATGTGTTGGTAGAGTGGGTCGTAACAAGCAACTTTCACGTAGCAACTCACGTCCACGTTCCTTAGCGTTCGGCGCTAGTCGTAACTTACCAGCGTCGACGACTGCCGGGAATGTAGGCAAACAGCCCGACTTCCGAGTTGAAATTGTAGGAGACATTCCGGGCGGGACAACACCACGGAGGCTCTTCTGGCATTTGCTAGGATACAAATGCTTTGCGTTTCGCAGTGCAAATGCCTGCTCGATACGATATCGTACAGAGGGCAGCTCCTGTGCACGTTGCAGACTCTGGTTCCCCTGTATCAGTGTGTCAACAAACTGGGGCACTCTTTTCTGTGGTACTGTGCGGAGCGTATGGGAAATGGAGCGCTTTCCTTGCGAGGAAACACTAGACATGCATTGTGCTTAGATGTCGGGGGATGGAAATGCTCTCGTTGCTCAACAGTTGTACGTCCAGTGGTTTCTGATCCGTCGAGTGCCAGATCCACGCACATTGACTGCCATCCATAGGCCCCTAAGAGAGACAGCTGCAGCTGACGTGAGTTGTGTACTGGCAAGGTATCGTGATAACGTGTGTGAATTTAAGGGCTACATCGAAACCCGATGCAGTAATTTGGTGGTACATGTGGGAAGACCGGACGTACGCTGTTGTCAGCCCACGGCGCGTACATCAGAGGTTGAAGAGAAGGCGTTAGCACTGCTGTAAAACACGCCCTCAACAAGCTCGTTGAGTGTTTCTGAAGAAATGGGTGAAAGCATTCCACGATCTGGAGTGTGTGGAATGATGATTATTTGCATGGTTATCGCCTTCAGAAAGTTCGAGCCCTTAACCCAGAAGATCTGCGTCTCGTTGGCTTCTGCCAGTGGCTTTTCCAGAAGTGTACCTGTCAACCTGAATTCCCACAATTCGTTCAGTTTGCGTATGATGCATCCTTTACAAGGAAAAGTGTGTCCAACAGGCACAATCAACATATGTGGGCATGGGAAAATCCGCATGCTGCCTTTGTTCGTGGGCACCAAGTACGCTTCGCCGTCAGTGGTTGGACTAGTTTGTTAGTTTGGTAGACGATAATCTGATTGATTCATACGGGTTCCCCCAACGACATAATGCTAGCAGATACTTAATCTCCGTAAGGAAAACACTGCAAGAGTTATTGAAACATGTCCCACTCAAAGTGCAACACCGCATGTAGTACCATCATCATGGTACATATGCAGACTTTGCTCATGCGATGCGAAATCATTTGGGTGAGACCCTTGGTGACAACTGGGTGGGCTGCGGTGGGCCGGTGGCATGGCCTGCACGTCACCCCTATCTGACACCCCTTGAATTTTTCGTCTGGGGACACCTGAAATCTGTTGTTTACGAAGCACCTATCGGGACGGATGAAGAGCGAATTACGGCAGCCTCTGATGCATCCCTAGTCTGGCAGGGGCGTTTTAAGGGGTGTGACAATCACTCAGACGTCATTGTACAAAGTGCATTCAAGCAGGAGGGCTTAATTTCGAGCAGTTTTTGCCCATGATTGAAAATAAAAATCATGAAACGTCATCCCCACTCTTCCTTTACCTTGATGTACGAAGCAAAATTGAAAACGTTGTTCTGAAGGCCTTCTACCACGTCCACTTTGATGATGGGTTGTATGCCTACCTTCCCGGCGGGGCCCAACTCTGTTAAGTTTCGCCTAGGGGAAGCAGGCATGTGTTGGTATGTGAAAGTTGGTAGTCATGACCCACTCTAATAGCCCTCACATTTTTTACATTCATTTTCGAAAAATCCCTGCATACTTCGCTTACCACGTCTCGTGTCCGCAACATCACCAGGTGGCATTTAGTCCCGCGGCTGATGGTGGTCATAACGCTTTGGCTCCTCAGTGCAACTCTCGCATTATAGTAAAAAAATTATCTGATATATCTTCTGGATAGCTTTTTTCTTAAGATATGACTCAAATTGGTTTGGCATTCGTTTTGTATTGACGTCTCTTGGCAGTAGCTCCTTCCAACATACTAATGACATACCTACTGTTATTCTCAACTCTTGAGTCATACCATTTTCCTTTACACGCTGTACAGCGACAAGAGCAGAGTCTATCCTCGAACTTTCAGATACGCACTAAAGTGAGCTTAAAACACAAATCACTCGTCACAAAGGAGTGATCTTAGACTTTTTAGCTCCTAACGTAGCATTTATCTTTTAACAACAGCTGACATGGGCTATTCTACATGGACTCAGTAAAGTTCTGACAACACTGTATCTTAACTAGCAATAAGTTTCTTGGTGTTTCAGTTGTGAGTACTTGTGAGCCGCGCTCATTGTTAACATGAGTCGTATGATGCTGTCACACACCCGTACAAGCACAAAAATTGGCCGACGGACGTCGTAGGCAGCACTGAGCATTCACTTAAGTGATGAGAGGGGAGAGTAGGTTTTGGAGTTTCTCCCAAACATTATCCCAGGTTTGGATGCGCTATTTCTCTCTCACTCTCTCTTTATTTCCCACCCTCTCTCAGTGTGTGTGTGTGTGTGTGTGTGTGTGTGTGTGTGTGTGTACGCGCACGCATGTGTGCGTTTGCGTATGCGCGCGTGCGTGTGTGTGTGTATTTTCCAGAAACAAATGCGTTCGCATTTAGACACTGAAAACTGAGTCGGTTTTTTCGCCTATGATAGCAGTCGGAGGCTTCGATGGGCACTATCTCCCATGCGACTGACATCGGATCTTTCGTGACAATGCTGCATGAACTATCACTTTCAAACAGGGCAGTTTATATCTGCATTCGATCATTTTCAATTCTCTATATATCAATACTTTTTATAATTTTACTGTATGTAGCTAATCCAAGTACACAGTGACCACATGGTAGTCACGTTAAATATTTCAGCAACAACAGATTTCGTCTTATACGAATGAAACATACTTCTTTATGAAGAGCATACACTGAAGCGCCAAAGAAACTGGTATAGGCATGCGTATTCAAATACAGAGATATGTAAACAGGCAGAACACGGCCCTGCGATATATAGGTATAAGACGACAAGTTTCTAACGCACTTGTTAGGTGGGTTATGCTGCTACAATAACAGGTTTCCAAAATTTTAATGAGTTTGAACGTGGTGTTGTAGTAGGCGCACGTACGATGGGACACAGCACCTCCTAGGTAGCGATGAAGTGGGGATTTTCCCCTACGACCATTTCGTGAGTGTACTGTGAATATCAGGAATCCGGTAATACATCAGATCTCTGACATCTCTGCGGCCTGAAAAAGATGCTGCAAGAACAGGACCAACGACGGCTGAAGAGAATCGTTCAATGGGACAGAGGTGCAACCCTTCAGCAAATTGCTGCAGATTTCAATGTTGGACCATCAACAAGTGTCAGTGTGCTAACCATTCAACGACGACGATATTGGCTTTCGGAGCCGGAGACCCACCAGTGTACTCTTGATGACTGCACGAAACATAGATTTACACCTCGCCCCGGCCCGTCAACACCGGCATTGGACTGTTGATGACTGGGTGTGTGGCGTGTGCAGTTGGAGTGATGATACCTCTAGGTACGACTCTGACAGGTAGACGTGCGTAAGCAACCGGTCTGATTAACTGCATCCATTCATGTCCAGTGCACATTCCGAAGGACTTGAGTAATTCCAGCAGGGCAATGCGACACTCTACAGGTGCTGAATTTCTACGGAGTAGCTCCAGGAGCACTCTTCTGAGTTGAAACACTTCCGCTGGACACCAAACTCTCCAGACATGAACATTATTGAGCTAATGGGATGCCTTGCAACGTGCTGTTCAGAAGAGATCTCCACCCCCTCGTACTGTTACGGGATTATGGTGACTTCCCTCCAGCACTACTTCACACGTTCGTCGAGTCCGTGCCACGTCGTGTTGCGCCACTTCTGCGTGCTCGCGAGGACCCTGCATGGTATTAGGTAAGTTTACCAGTTTCTTCGGGTCTTCAGTGTATTTCTTAGTTACGTTTAGAGCTTCAGTTGTCGATGGACATTTTCTTTAACGTGTCACTTGAAAATCAAACACTTCACTCTAATGACTCTATGTGGTGATGGTGTCAAGTGCAACTTGAATCCCTGAATCTAACGAAGACGTGGAGAGGAAGGAAGACAGAGACGCGACTGTGCCACATAGGTATTATATGAGGGTAATTGTAACTCATTGTTGTAGGACTGAGGTTGGTCATCAGCTACAACTGGATACTGCGAGACAAAAAAATTAAATAAATGTCTTTCAGCCAATGTAGTAACCAAAATTTTGTTCGTTAAAATGTTGGAAGAATTTAGGCACTCTGTTACTGAGTACCGATTTGAATGTATTCGGAGCATGTCTGAAAGACCTGCTCTATGAATAGTTGCAGTGGAATTTGAAATCACTACGTCTCTGTCGCGACAGTGACAGAATGCCCGTCCGTTAATGGATAAAGACGATGGAGACAGATGGGATGCTGGGAATTTCTGCGGAGCGAAGGTAATTTGTAGTTCACTGTTACTATTTGAGTTTACATATTGTCATTTGGGGATAGTGAATGGCTCTGTGGATGCTATAAAATCAAATGCCAAGTGAAGAAATCGAAATATTTCCGACATATTCTTCTGGTTGAGATCAATAGATGGGTGACAGCAGCGGAGGCAGCCGTAAACATTTGCGCCGTAAAAGGAGATAATGCCAGTGGACACAGCGTGGCAAGAAACTGGTTCTCTCATTTTAAGAAGGGTCGTTTTGACGTTAGGAAGTCTCCACGTTTAGGAGGCCATGGGGGCTTTAACGAAGTTTGTTTAAACGCATTAATCCACAATGATCCACGTCAGTGTACTCGAGTACTCACAGATGTGATTAACTGTGGTCATTTCACCAGCGTGTGACATTTTAATGCAGTGAGGAAGGTTAAAAAATCGGGTGTAAGGATACCGTATGTTCTAAGCCAAAATCACAAAAATCTGAGGGTGGACATATGTTCATCTCCGCGTGCTTGTCATCAATTGGCTCACGAACAACACTAACCATTCCTATCCTGTATCGCTACTGATGACGAGAAATGGTGCCTTTATGGTAACATAAGAAAAAGAAAGCCTCTGTGCGCGCTCGAATCTCTCTAATTTTACATTCGTGATCTCCTCGGGAGGTTTAAGTAGGGGGAAGCAATATATTCGATAACTCATCCAGAAACGCACCCTCTCGAAACCTGGACAGCTAGCTACACCGCGCTGCAGAGCGCCTCTCTTGTAGAGTCTGCCACTTGAGTTTGCTAAACATCTCCGTAACGCTATCACGCTTACCAAATAACCCTGTGACGAAACGCGCCGCTCTTCTTTGGATCATCTCTATCTCCTCTGTCAACCCGACCTGGTACGGATCCCACACTGATGAGCAATACTCAAGTATAGGCCGAACGAGTGTTTTGTAAGCCATCTCCTTTGTTGATGGACTACATTTTCTAAGGACTCTCCCAATGAATCTCAACCTGGCACCCGCCTTACCAACAGTTAATTTTATATGATCATTCCACTTCAAATCGTTCCGTACACATACTCTCAGATATTTTACAGAAGTAACTGCTACCAGTGTTTGTTCCGCTATCATATAATCATACAATAAAGGATCCTTCTTCGCTCTGTATCGAACAACTTTAAAGGAACTTCCTTTCCGTATAAAAATGCTCTTCGAACGTGGCTCGACTAGTTCTTTGCCTCAAAAACTACCTGATTTCTAATGTCGCGGAATCAGAAAGTTACCCTAGCGTTGGTAGACTTGTAAGTAGTGAAAGAGAATATATTATTAACGATTAAAGTTCAGGTTATATGTATCTGTTGTTTATTAAGCATATGCACAAACACTACGAACTTATGCACCAACCCAACACGTTCTACGTCTTTCATTTACTTTCCTTGTGTATATATATACTACACCCTGTCCCTATTTCACGGCAGTGACAATAGAAAGTATTGACGATAAATGTGCTAGTCTGGAACCAAGCGACCGCTACGGCCGCAGGTTCGAATCCTGCATCGGGCATGGATGTGTGTGCTGTCCTTAGGTTAGTTAGGTTTAATTAGTTCTAAGTTCT
The DNA here is from genome assembly GCF_021461395.2 of Schistocerca americana. Classification (NCBI taxonomy): domain Eukaryota; kingdom Metazoa; phylum Arthropoda; class Insecta; order Orthoptera; family Acrididae; genus Schistocerca; species Schistocerca americana. The sequence continues at coordinate 649,349,557 of NC_060130.1, read as the reverse complement.
AGGCGACTGATGACCTCATAAGTTAAGTCGCGTAGTGCTCAGAGCCATTTGATAAATGTGCGATTACTGTGGCCCCTTTCCTGAAAGTGTTTTCCGCTAGTGAAATGAAGCCCTGAAAGCCTGTCAGTTGGTGTAGTACCGCTGCAAGTATGGTCGGTCGCTGTCGCTGAGTCAAAGGCGTGCTACTTACCTCACTGTCGTCACGGCAATCCACTAGTGGTTTCACTCCATCTAAGCAGCAGACCACAGTTACGCTTAATGCGATCATAGTTCGATAATCAGATTTTGATCGACCCGCGACCGAGCGCCTCGTGTAGCTGCAGGTCAAGGCAATTACAAGCATCAGTAGAGAAGTTAATCCCGCTTCCGTCGCCTGAGGCGCGTAATGCGGCTAATGATTGCTCATCTTAGTGCAAGTGAATTTGGCACAGGTGGACTGTCTATGGCGTCGTGCAACCAAGTTATCGACTCTAAAACGTCTTTCAAAATGCGCAAAGAGAACGTGATTCAAGGCTAAGCAGTTCCTCGTGAGTGAAAGATTTGCACTGGAAGCGAAGCACTGACTTAACAAGATCGAGTGCTATTCCGCTCTATATACGTAATCTAAGAACCACATGCAAATGATATCATAGTTAAAACTTCCTGGCAGATTAAAACTGTGTGCCGAACCGAGACTCAAACTCGGTATCTTAGCCTTCTGTAAAGTTTGGAAGGTAGAAGACGAGGTACTTGCAGAAGTAAAGCTGTGAGGGAGGGGCGTGAGTCGTGCTTGGGTAGCTTAGTTGGTAGAGCACTTGCCCGCCAGAAGCAAATGTCCCGAGTTCGAGTTTCGGTCCGGCACACAGTTTTAATCTGCCAGGATGTTTCATATTAGCGCACACTCCGCCGCAGCGTGAAAATCTCATTCTATAGATATCATAGTTTGTTGGGCACATACCTCCACGGACATACATTACGCATGGGCTTCAAAATGACCAGAAATGTTCTATCTTTGATCGTTCCTTTCGGAAGAAACGACGGAGAGAGAAAACTGAGAGCACATACCGACCATAATTAATAGTTGTCTAGGGCACCAAACTATTTATTTCTCAAGAGGAAACCCTTGTTTCTGAATTCATAGTTTGGTCCCTCTGGAGCTACGAGGTTTTAGGTTAGCGAACGCTCTAATTCCTTTGTATTCTGTTTGGTACCCTACTTAGTCTGTAACCCATTTCTATAGCATTTCACATTCCGTTGGAATACATTTACAACGTCTCATATCTTTAAAGAAATGAACGCATGAAATTCACAACTGTACAGTGTGACTTTTCGAAGTTAGTTACAGTGTGCGTAAGCTATCGAATCGGAAACTGACACCACAGGGGAGAAAGGTAGTAAATCCATGTGAATAAATTTTACACGACAACAGTTGCAAAAACTGGAACACAATAATTCATACATCAATATTCTGTTGTTAAAACCTTCCTTTACGCTCAGTGTTTCATATTTGTCGGAATAATTGTAAGCCTTTCATTTGTTCCGTAAGCACCGGAAACAAATTTCAAATAATCCTTCTTCGGGCCAAAAGATGTAAGACAAAATTATATTGAAAAATAAATACTTTCAAAGCATGAAAAGAATTTCTTTTCATTAAATACGTTACTATTATTTAATATTTTGTAAAATGCACCATGGTCGCTTTTGACAGCAAAATTCTTTATTTGAACAGTCGGTGATTACAATTTCGGCCGTTCTGTCATTGTCCAATGGAAATAACTTTCCTTTAGCACAGTTAAAAATCAAAACGTTGGAGGACGTGCTGAAGAGTAATACCTTTGAATTTCTTATGTTAGAACTGTTGAAGATTTTTAAGTAAAACAAACGTTATGAAAGTTCTACATCTTTTCCTTTATGTCTACATATGTGCAGCCCTCTGCCGCTACAGGACTCCGAATTGTGGCGTGTAACATGGCGCTGTGTAACGGAACTATGGTGTTGTGTGAGAGGCAGCGTATTGTAATCGAATTCCGAATTGGAAATGTTCATCCACAGATGGATCACCGTCACGTTCAGCATGACAATGCTAGTCCGAACACGAGTTATGCGACATCTGCCACAGTCCAGCGCCTTGGGTTCACTGTCATCGAACATCCGTCATACACCCCCGACATGGTCCCTTCAGATTTTTGACGACTTCACGTTGATAGTAATGAACCGGTGAAAGCAGAGGTAAGGTTGTGAGTTCGTCAACAGTGTAAAACATTTTCTATGGCGGTATCAACAAACTGGTCTCTCGTTGGGAGAAATGTTTTCGTCGCCAGGGTGACAACGTTGAAAAAAAAAGTGTAGCCATGAAGAATAAAGATGTAGAATGTTAATAACTTTTGTTTTATTAAAAATATTTAAGAGTTTTCACATTAAAAAATCGAAGGATTTAGTTTTCAGCACGCCCTCGTATATGCATGTCGTCGCCAAATTCGTGTGTTGTATTTTTGAGCGTGAGACTGCGCCTACATTAAATGAGAGGAAAGCTTGGTAAATCGTGAAAATGGCGTTAGTCGTAAACACTTTTTTTATCTTTGTTAACGTCTTCTACTTGACTAACATAAAATGCGACGTGCATATTTGTTAGATGATTGTTAGCTTCTTACATGTGCTGTGTACAATAGTGAGTTGTTCAGATAAAGTGTATTACAGTCAGAGGCGATTATAATGTCCTTTACAAAATTTTACATGACTGTGTATCCCAAAGAAGAGAATTATGCACTTTCAGAATGTACCAATTTTCTTTCTTTGAGTTTTTCAATCATTTCTTCTCGTGATATTCTTCACTGTATTGTTGTCCATAGGGAAATTATTCAGGGTTCATTGTACAACTAACGTCGTACGGAAAAATAACGTACACAATGAGACCGAGCATACGGCTTTACGTTAAGACAGAAGTGGAGAATAAATCAACTGTCTCTTTAACTAAGTAAAAGTTCGTCAATTAAACAAAAAGAAAAGAACTGCTGCTGGTATGATTCCGTGAGACATTTATGGACGTTCCTCTGTCCTCCCCAAGCAGGCGCTGGGCTTTCCTGCACAGTTAACATTTCTGTGAGTAAGTTTCTTCATCCGTAAGGCATTTTTGCACTGTAGCAATTCTAATGTGGCAGAAAATGACTTTTACAAAAAAGTAGACTTACCTCTTTTCTCTTTTGGCCATTAATTGCTGAATGAGTAAGACCAACAGGTAAAACTTATCTTCTTAAAGTCATGTGATTGAGACTCCTGTTTAGAAAATCCCTGTGTGGGCTTGGAGCAGGGGATTATAGCCAACAACATTATGCGCTGATGCGCCGTGGAGCTGCAGCCCACGGCATTTTACCACCAGCGTAACCACAATGCCCCACCCATCAGTAATATGCGTTTTGTGAGAGGGAGTTCCGGTAGACGGAGTGGTGCGAACACCCCAATAATTACTCGTTAGTGATACAGCCGTCTCTATTTACAGCTATCCGCAGCATTTGCTCTGATCGAAGCGAGCAGGGGCGGCTCCAGTTTAAACACAAGCTACGCAGCGGTCACGCTTTTTGCGCCGCATATTTGGCCAAGTGCTGGTAATTTAGCTAAGTGGGCTCCAATGGCGCTTCAGTACTACAGTATATATCACCAGCAAATGAGTATTTTTCGTGCTTAATTGCCCCGGGTTTCACGTTTTACGCTTTGCTTACTAGTGAGATAATAATGGGATATGTACAGAGTTCCCTTTCGAATCTCTTACGTTTCAATCATTACAGAAAAATGATTAGGGTACTTGCTAACTTTTATTGAATGAGCGTCTCAGAGACTTATTTTCGGTTGAATCCAAACTGCATTACTTTCAAAAATCTGAATGACTGATTATATTCAAAAACATTTGAAGGATGTTGATAAAAGATGTATCTGATAACAAAGTAACTCTCCCCTCTTGTTCAAACTTCACTCAAGCTCTCTTGCAAATCTTTCTGCCGTAGCACTCCTGGAAGCTAAGAAATCGTAGTGAACTGGCTTAGCCACAAACAACAGGTTGTTTCCAATAAGAATCTTTCAGAGTATAGCGGAGAGCGCCGGTTCAGCACACAGCTTTCATCTCTTAGGAAATTTTAAAACAGTGCACTCTCCGCTGCAGTCTTATCAAGTCGAGACAAAATCATTACTGACAGCAATGAACCTATCGGTTAGAATGGGCTTTATAATATTTTTAAACAAGAGTGAACCACGACCCTGCACAATTTTTTTCAACTTACCCTTTCTAATTCCTTTCTTAACTTACAGCGCCGCTGGCAGTAAACACATCCACTATAGTTATATACCACTAATACCTTAGAGTTAATATGTAACATAAATAAAAGTACTTCAGGAATGGTCACAAAAATGCTCGAATGCGAAAACACTTCTAATGTTATGGCTAAAGAACACACAGGAATATCCTGACTTTTAACGCCTTACTAGAATCGGTTTTAAACTAGTACGTGTAACGAACGTTGTCCTGAAGTCCTGACATACGGTTTCCATGCACACTGCGACAGACGTCAGCTGTTCAGTTGGTAACCAACCGCCAAGCTTCATGCCTTGAATGACTTCCTGAACATCATTTTTCTCTGGCGTACTGCATTACTGCATTACTTTCAAAAATCTCTATGACTGATTATATTCAAAAACATTTGAAGGGTGTTGATAAGAGAAGTATCTGATAACAAAGTAGCTCTCCCCTCTTGTTCAAACTTCACTCAAGCTCTCTTGCAAATCTTTCTGCAGCAGCACTCCTGGAAGCTAAGGAATCGTGGTGAACTGGCTCGTTCGAGCTCATTCGAGCATAGTGAACATAACAGGCTTTCAGCTCGACTGTAGGAGAATTCAGTGTTTCAAGTTTCATGACCATCTAAAATAATTTAAAAAAAATACAATTCCCTAGATATCACATTTTCACTCGTCAGCTATGATAATAAAATCATTCTTGAGTAATAATCATTTTTTGAATCACAGCTCTACATTGTACAGTGTGCTTACTGTCATGTCTTTGCGTTTCAAGAATGTTGATAACAGAAAAAGACTCCCTGTTGGGATATATTAAGGTGGGGAAAGAAGGAAAATTGTTATTTAAGGCCTCGTAGTTGGCGAAATCAGCAACGCCGGAGCAGGATCGCAGTAATACATGCGTTATGGAGGAAATCAGCAGCATTCTGTGCTAAACAAACCATTCAGCGTTCATATTCATCGATTTCGGGGAAACCAAGGAAAACCTAAACCATGATGATCAAGTGGGAAGTATAAGAAGGCAAGAAGTGTGACGAGATACTGCGATGTATCACAAATTGTCCTAAATGTTTGCATAAAAAGACGATGCAATATGTTACTATTCAAAACAAGCAGATACTTCCTACTCCTTGCGGTACAGGAGGACCGCATAAAAAACATAACTGTAACAACACCAGCGATCTGAACCGTGTTTGTAACGAAATACTGCTACACATATGCTCTGTGAATTGTTACAAACGTTCCTAAATGCTGAAATAAATTGACCACGTTACCTGCAGTGTGTTGCAACGTTCCAGTATCAGATATTGTTACACACATGCCAAGCGATATGTTACATTGTACCAAAACGCTTAAATAAATAGACCATACGATATTAAACTGTTTAAAACACATCAAACGAGCAGGTAAGCAATCCAGAGTTCCCAAAAAAAAAAAAAGATCGCAACACCAAAATGTAATGTAGGGTAACGAAATTTTGGGAATACATTTGCCTAGATAACATATTTAAATTATTAGTACTGCAAGGCCACAGGTTAATGTAAGCACGAGAAAAGCCACTGTAAATGTGAAATCTTTGTACCTTAATGACCAGTGTAGCCGCAATGTTGAATACAGTCAGGCAAAGGTGCATGCATTGTGTTGCACGGGTGCCGGATTTAAGTTCGTGGGATGGAGTTCCATGCCTGTAGCACTTGGTCGGTTAATACAAGGTGGTTAATTTTGTTTGTTAATGACGCTGGAGTTGTCCGCTGATGTCTCATATGTGCTCGATTTGTGCCAGATCTGGTGATGGGGCATGCCAAGGCAAAATGTCGACAATCTGTAGAGCATGTTGAGTTACAACAGCAGTGTGTTGGCGACCGTTAGCCTGTTGAAAAACACCCTCTAGATTGCTGTTAATGAGTGGCAGCACAACAGGTCGAATCACTGGACGGACGTACAGATCTACATCCAGGATAAGTGGGATAAGCACGAGAGTGCTCCTGTTATCATACCAAACAGCACACCAGATCGTAACTCCAGATGTAGGTGCAGTGAGTCTAGCACGCAAACAGGTTGGTTGCAGGCCTCAACTGGCCTCGTTCTAATCAGCACACGGCCATCACTGGCAGCGAGTCAGTACCAACTTTCATCAGAAAACACAACAGACCTCCACTCTGCCCTCCAATGAGTTCTCGCTTGACACCACTGAAGTCACAAATGGCGGTGGTTTGGGGTCAGCAGTATGCACGGTACAGGGCGCCTGGCTCGGATCTATCCTTGAGGAAACCGACTTGTAGCAGTTCTTTGTGTCACTATGATGCCTATTGATGCTCAAATTGCTACTGCAGATGCAATCCTGTCCTCCAGAGCCACGTGCCTAACACGTGGATCTACGCTGCACATTCCTAAGGATTGTCAAGGTGTTCCGGATTCAAGACACACTATATTAATGTGGAAAGCCGCAAAATTAGTGCCATCTGTTTTGTAATACATTTCAGCCATAATGTATTTAAACACACACCTGCTAGGCAATAATTGTACTATTCTTATAACATGTAACAGTGAATAACCTAAGATGCAAGTAAATAAAAGGGCAGAACTCTGCGTATACTACAAAGCCACTGTCTTTTGGCATACCCACAGACGGGCACAAACTGAACACTAAAAATCACGTGTCTGCTGTGAAGGACATATGTAACTGCTGAAGGTGGTTAATTTGAACAGCCGTAATTCTAACGGCTGCTACAATGAATTTATTTTTCTTTTTTATCATTTTGGCAATAAATATTCGATGTATATAAACATTAATTTTGGGACAAACTTATCTAAAGCTACGAGAATTTAAACAGTAACGCTAAACACAAGTAGCTTTGGCACTTTTAAACAGTATTTATAGTGAGTGAGCTTATTTGTAATGTAAAGAGCTGCTTATTAGTGGACAATATGCGGCTTTGGCAGACATGAAAGTCAGCAAAACAACCCAGTTTCAGTTACATATCTCATGACGTATGGAGGACGCGCAAGTTGCTATTTGCGCGAAGCTTGATCCCGAGAAGCCATTGTGCTGAATGTACAGAGCGCCTGTAGGCTGTTGAGGTCGGACTGCTAATGCAAATGGCCTTTCTGTGCTCCGACCCAGCGCACGGGAACGCTGTTATTATAACCTGCTCCTTACTGCCGAGTGCGAAGCCATTGTCGGCCTACTGCGCACTCCAGCACAACGCTTTTTCTGAGACTGAAATTGTTGGAACGAGGTAATGCTGTCGCATTATCCGCGCAACGCGTGCAGAGAGTTGTTCATAATCTCGAGGTGTCGCCGCACAATGGTTTTAGGCAGTAAACTCATGTTGACGGGGGTACTGTTTGGACCAAATCACTTCCCCTTCCTTGTCCACTCCCAGCATGTACTTCGTCTCCAATAACTTCTTCATCGACACGACGCCAAACTCTAAGCTTGCAGTGATTATTTCGATTTCCGTTTGTAGACACAACCTAAGAGATCAAAGATTTAATTTAACTTCAATTCAGCATGATCTTATTTAAATAAAGAACGGTTACACATTTCGAAATGTGGTTTTCGGCAAATGCTAGAGCGTCGAGGGGCAAATATTTTTCTTTGTTTAGGTAATATTTTTAGCGTTGGTATCAACGGAGATATTGAAGCAAGTATTTATTTTTTAAAAATGGAACTGTATACCTTTTATAACTGCATTCGAAAGCTCTTGAGAAACCAGTTGCAGTGATATAGCGTTTGTTAACACTGAAGGCTGTCGCAAAAAATTCGAGAGCACTGTAGCCAGTATCTGCATCAGCGGTGCAAACACCGCCAAGCAGAGCTCTCCTGCAATGTTGTGTCAGAATATCAACACATTTGCCTGTTTACTTGTCTGCACTGCAGGCCATTCATTTCTGCTTAAACATTTGTTGTGTACAGACATGTACAACAATGAAGGGAAGTTGAATACACTACTTTTATATCAAGAATATAAAAGAGATGCCGTAGCGATGTAGGGCTATCTATTCGGATCGCCAATGACCGACACGCCAGGCTGTTGCACGAACTGTTAAGACGCTAGTGCTGACAGGCTGCTTGAACGTCAAAAAGAGGACAAGAAAGAAGATTGCAACTGACAGAAAACGCGAAGAAGCTGTTCTGGCTACGACGGGAATGGGTCAGCACAGTATTACGAGATGTATTGGCAAGGAATGTGGAATCAGCCAGACAAGTGTCATTCGCATCCTGCGGGACTCGACGACCGTGGTTTCGACCGTAGTACAGAATTTAATTGGTTTGATCTTCAGCAAATGAAGGATGACCCTACGTTTTTTCTAACGTGTGCTTTTTACCGATGAAGGAACATTTACTAACCACACTAATGTAAATCTGCCTAACATGCACTACTGGGCAGCTGAAAATCCATATTGGCTTCGTCAGGTGCAACATCAACGGCCGTGGAGCGTAAACGTATGGTCCGACAGCGTAGGAAATTACATTGTGGGCCTTTCTCAGGTGTTCGAAATGGACAATCGTAGGCGCACTTTCTGACGAACATCCCACCGGTTCTTCTAGAACTTTATATACGAATGCGTATGTGGCTGCAACACGACGGTTGTCCAGCTCACTCGTCGCGTGTTGCAACGTAAATACTGAATAAGAACTTTCCTGGACATTGGATAGAACGAAATTCTGTTGTCAAATGGCCTGAGAATTGCCCGGTTTAATTCATATCTTTCTTTCGGGAGCACTCAAAGATGCAGTTTATAACGATGCCCCTACTACGCCAGACGCTATGTGTTGTCGAATCACCAGTGCATGCTCTACCATATCATCCACTGCAATTACATCTCTTCATCGTTGTTCCGAAAGGCCATTGCATATGTGCCTTTCAGTCCACAGTCAACAGTTTGAACATATGCTTGAACAGACAAAAACCTACTTTTTTTCTTGAAGTCAAAATTTATCTTATGTGATTGATCATGACTTAAATAGATATTATTCGAGATTATTTGGCAATATGCTTCAAGTCTCACTCTCCTCCTTGATTTTGCTTCAGATTCATCCACAAAAACTGAGAAACTTAAACCATACAGTGAACTAGCACTCATAAGAGTCGTCCATAGGCAATTAATGCGCCTGCACAGACATTTGAAGGCTCGTGACAGGTCGGCGAAGGGCAACGCTTAGCCACCTCTTCCAAACTGCCAGAAATGCTCATTACAGAACGAATAAGACCCCTGAAATCTGTCTGGAATAGTATCCAGCAGTAATGTGGTTCAATTCCGTGGCTGCCTATCCAAAGCTAGGTTCTTCGTGAATTTCTTAAATAGGTTAAAATTAATAACTGGGAGGGTACTTCGAAGAGGACACGTTGTATCTTATGTGTGGAGGCGGGGGGAGGCGGGAGGGGGGAATATGAGTGTGGGAGGTTGCGGGAAGGGAGGGGTAGCGTGAAGCATTAGATCTACCCTCTCATTGCTTCAATAATACCACGTATCGTGTGAACCTTGCGAAACCATTCTTCTAATGGTACCACAGTCCTTATGCAAAGAGTACATGCCTGACTAGAAATATAAAGAGAAGCACACTAAACATTATCTACGTGTAATGTATAAATTAAAGATAACTGACAGAGTTCCTACGAGATGGCAGTCGCAGACAGATAACATGGCAACTCAAAAATGAAGTATTAAGGGACGCTTAGTTATATAGATCGTTTTTCTTGTTTAGGTTCGAAAAGACGCGCAAATGTTTGTCCTGGGTTTAATGTCCTCATTTTGAGCAACCTTTTCTTTTATTTTTACCTTAATTATTTATTTTTAATAACGGAGCACAATTTTAGTCTTTTGAAATGTAAATCAATTATTTGATCTGATAATTCAATTAATTATTATTTAAAATATCGTATTCCGCTTGCATTCGACTGCCTATACCGAGGTAGATTCTCTTACTTGAACCATCACTCTGATATGTGACGTAGTGAAAATGATGGAATACGACCCTTTCAGATCACCACATCTCAGGTAAGTGTACGAGTGAAGCGAAGCAGTCCCCTGCAAGGCCCATTATATTACAACGGACGCTGTGCTTTCCTATCTTCCTATAAACTGTAGAATTTTTTGTTGTGAATACAAAACCGAAAAATGGGTATGTGTTTTGGATCTGTTAACGTACATATTCAACGTGTTCAACATATTTAGAGGGTTAAGTATATAATGAGTCAGACACTTGCGAACAAAATTTAGGTTTTGTCATAAATGTGTTGTGTGTAGTTATGAACGTAAATTAAACATTACCTAAATTTAGCTTCTCTGCAGAAGATATTACAGTCTGCATGTGTTATTCAGCTATCGACCTTGTACGTGTAACTGATATTCTGTTTTAACAGTAACGAAACGGACAAACCGCAGGGACCGATTCTTGGATGAAAATTGAGGAAAAAATGTTCCATGAAAATGTGTCTGGAAACACATGGTGTGCTGCTAGGACAACAAATCGTCCCGCAACACCGTACAGATCTGCATTGCATATCGCATCCACGTTATAAGAGACGTTCAAAGTGGCCTCCATGGGATGCAATGCACGCGTTCACGTGTTACATTATGGATTGCCACAGTCTTTCGCACATTCTGGTCTCTCTCGAATTGCGTCACAGGCGTCGTAAACACGCTGTTGAGGGATCTCCACATCAGGAACTGGTTCGCCGCACACAACTCTTTTCAGATGTCCCCACAGGTAAAACTCCAGGGGGCTTAAGCCCTGTGATCTAGCAGGCAATGCTCCAGGGCGTCTGTGTCCTATCTAACGTCAAGGAAGATGTTGATGAGGTGTCGGTGAACTGTAATGCGGAAGTGGGGTAGTGCTTCATTATCCAGAAACCACATAACCTGTCGTATTGCCAAACGTACATTTTCAAATAGCCCAGGCAGAGTATTCCGCAGAAAGTCCAGGTACGTTCCTCCTTCGAGGTGGAATAATAACCGGTCCAAGCATGTGGTCCCCAAGAATCTCTTCCCACACATTAATATTGAACCGATGCTGATAAGACCCCTCAACCACTCTCCGAGGTTTTTCTGTAGCCCACAGATGACGATTATACAGTTCTGGTAAAGTTTGCTTCGTCGGTAAAGAGGACTGGTGACAGAAATCCCATAATTGTGATGGCCTCATGCAAGAACTGTCAACAAAATCCTTCTCATAGAGGGAAATCCGCTGCTGATAATCCTTGTACGCGTTGCCGGTGATAGGGACAGTAGTGGTGGTTGGATACACATAACCGTAGTTTGACTTACACCATGTTAACAGGCCACTTGCCTGGAGCATATATTAGGGTTCGTCTCAGTATCCTGTAGAACCCGGTCCTCCATACCGGGTTTAAGCACAGTCCGCTGCCTCCCTGCACGTTAGTCGGTCTGAAAGGGTCCATAAGCAAACAAACGCCTAAAAATGGCTTGAAGTGTTGTATGATGTGGTTGGTGTCTGTGAGGGTACTTGTTTTGGCATAGGTGTGCTGCTTCTCGACCGTTTTGATTTGCTTCGCCGTACATAAACACCATCTCGACTTGTTCTCGACATGAACATCGGACCGTTCTGTTGCTTACAGTACATTGTGTCAATCACTCAGCCAGCAACAAACTAGGAACACACACTACGTGGTCAGAGGAACTTTCATTCGTCGGCGCCATCTACCATGGCAACGACGAATTCCGGACAAACGTTCAAAGGACCATTTTTCGTCCATTTCCAGTCAGGAAATCGTCCCTGCAGTTTGTCAGTTTTATTAATGTTCGCACAGTGTAACGCACGAAAGACAGTAGGCAAAAGGAGCTACGAATATATCGCAAAATCCTTTAAAATATGCTATTGTGGATGTTCTGTCATCCTTTTCCAATTACGTAAGTGCTGTATCGTTTCTGAGCAAGCTACTGATGGGATGTTAAACCTACTCTTCCCTCGGTTTATGTTACGCTTTCGTCTACTGAAGCGAAAATTTCAATTCAACTAAGCCGCAATTAATCATGTTCTTCTTTATATGTTTCGGCAACATTTTTGTGTATCTCACAATGAATATACTATACAGACGTGAATAATCTTTTCCCGGGGAGGAGCAACACCGTTTGATTCAGTTGTACAGTCCGTTTGCCTCATCCTGGTACGTAAATATGCAATCCTGGTACGTGAAATATACGGTAGTTTGTACTACACTCACTAGAACTTAAGTCCCAGAACTCTATGAAGTCTTAAGTTTCCTTTGCCCTTGCGCGATGCAGTAGCAGTGAAGCTGCTATCCAAGGAGAGTAGTCTGTTCAGCTTAAGAAACGTTTACTATGTCGAAGTATCTCTGCCAAACGCCCGAAGTTGAAATAACATTCATCGTCTCAATAACTGAAATTTTGTGTCCCACTCCACGCACCAGGACTGAAAGTCCACTGTTTCGGAATTGATGGTTCTCTTTCTTTAGGTTATCTTACTTATTTAGACACACTGATTCATGTTATGACATGATAATTTCGTAGACAAAACACACTCGCGGTAAAAGCTAGAATATCTAACACATAGCGGTTCTAAAGTGACAAAGAAAAGTCATCTAACAGACACACTTAGTGTACATAAGAGAGTTCAGAAACAACTGTCTGAAGTAGTTAAATACAAGAACTACAGTGTCTATTTCATCACGGCATTTTGCTAACGTTCTTGTTGGCTGAACACCAGGTTGGAACTTCAAAAAGCAGACAAAATTTTAAAATGCTGTCTGTCACTGTATGGCAGGTACCTTGGTTTTGAACCACTATTTAAACTTGTTTAACTGTACTGGCTTTGCAAGAAGACGACAGTATGAATGACATTTAATAATGGAAAAAAACATCTGTTATTTAAATTACAAACAAGTAAAAATATTTTGTTAATGCACCTCATTCCCTGTCATCGTGCGAAGGTTGTTTCTGACGATAATTTTTTCCTGAGATTGATGTTGATGAGGTAGATGATCATTTAACGTAACAATCTCAATTTATTAAATGTTAACTACGTACAGCCTTTTATTTGCACCTGATTGTCCCTACCAAGGTTGTTTAACATCCTGTGTTGTCTGATACAGCACAGTCACTCTGACATGAGACACAATCCAAACTTTATAACACGGCCTGTGTAGATTTTCACGTATCAGGTATTACGTATAACTTTAATGGTACAGTTCTCTGCAGAGCCACCTGTGTGACTATGAACTGCATAAGCTACTGTCTTTCCGTAAATATATTGCCATAACATAGCGTGAATACAAAATGGACGTTTATTCGGATTCGCTCATAGGTACCTAAATGAGTAAACGTGTTGTTATTAAATGAATCAGAAAGTTTCAAGCTAAATGAAGCCCTTGTCATAAATATATTTTTTTGAGCCGTTGTGTAAGAGAAATACTAAATAAATTTCAGCTATGCGCGAAAGACATTTCAGCCTGATAGACTCAATAGGTTATCGACTTTGTGCATCATCTTTGTGTTACTCACATTTGTCAGTAGATAAATGGCATTATACGATAAGCTATAGAAGGCTTCATAGTTGTAGATCCAGCCAGCACGGTCAGATACGTAACGAAACTGAATTATTTTCTTCGCGGTACTAATAAGTGGACTATGTTCAATATTATTTCTGATGTTCAAAAAAATTGGTTCAGATTGTTCTGAGAACTATGGGACTTAACATCTGAGGTCATCAGTACCCTAGACTTAGAACTACTTAAGTCTAACTAACCTAAGGACGTCACACACATCCATGCCCGAGGCAGGATTCGAACCTGCGACGGCAGCAGCAGCGCGGCTACGGAATGAAGCGCCTAGAACCGCTCGGTCAAAGCGGCCGGCATTGCTGATGTCATATCCGTTATTTATAGCTTAGGTTCTTGAAGGACTGATTACACATTTCGATCTGTATTTAGTTGTGCTCAAGTCTGAGTTTTGTGTATGTCAGCTTTCATCGCACGTCGTTTGAAAATTAAACAGTACCTCACTTTAGGTCTCAAACTGATAATGCAGAAAGTCGGAAGAAAATATCGCTAGCAAGACGACAGGGAAGCACGTAACTAAAGGACGTCTTTGTAGGTTGCCGACGTAACGAAAGTGTGTAGCCAGTTAATTGGGTGGAGAAGAAAGAGCAGAGGCGCGCTTTGTTGCCAGCAGCGGTTGCGGCAGCAGCCGACGCTGAAGCCAGCCGAAGAACTGGCGCCCGGCCGCCGCTGGCGCCATCGATTGCTGCCCGGCGGCTGGCGGCAGCGCTGTGCCCGCTGCGTCCTCTGCCATCCGGCTAACCCTTCACGCACGAACACGCTACGACGGCTCTAGGCCTCACTTTTTCTTTCCTTTCTTCCTCTCTTTCTTTTTTTGTACGGAGGTCATCATTCTCCTGACTGTTCTGATGCTGTAAGCCACGATTTTCTGTCCAGTGCCCATCTTTTCATCTCAGAGTGGTACTTACACCCCCATCCTCTATTATTTGTTGTACGGGGTCTATTCTGAAATTCAACAGAAGCCATAGCAATGATGATAAAAGTTAGTTCGGGAGGCCGAGGAACGACCAAGATGCCCGATTGCTATATTGTTGCTTGGATCCATAAACGGAAGGGTGATGGCAGGTGAGCACAGGAGACCTAGTATAAAGTATATAGAGAAGTTAGGTACAATCAGGTAATGACTACAGTGAAGAGAAAATGTGTGTATTTATACAAGGCAACACACCACTTAACTGTGTTCAAAATGGTTCAAATGGCTCTGAGCACTATGGGACTCAACTGCTGAGGACATTAGTTCCCTAGAACTAAGAACTAGTTAAACCTAACTAACCTAAGGACATCACACACATCCATGCCCGAGGCGGGATTCGAACCTGCGACCATAGCGGTCTCGCGGTTCCAGACTGTAGCGCCAGAACCGCGCGGCCACTTAGGCCGGCCTTAACTGTGTTACGAGGGCCTGTGAACAAAGCATTATGAAAAGTAATCGTCTTGGGAGTATGGTAATCGTAAAAGAGTTAGTAGTTATTGTTACTGCATTATAACAAAGGTGGTGGTAGTACTAATAGGGTCTATCATTGATATGTATAACAGTAGCAATTAATCTAATATATATAATAGTGGTAGTATATGTAGTTCTACCAAGCAAACAGAATCAGGTAACAAAAATACTAGTGAAGTTAATTAAAGCAGTATGACGATTACAAAAAACCTTTAACTAACTTACTGTGGCAGGAAAGGGATACTGCTAGGAACACAAAAAATTGCCTCCATTTGCTTATTAATAAAATTCTGCTTAGTTAAAAGAAGTTTATTAAAAGATCTTAAAACTGCGCCTTTGCATTAGTTCTCTACATACTCTCCATAATAATAAGCACTCCGTTTTCAGGCCACGAGTGGCCTACCGGTACCATCCGACCGCCGTGTCGTCCTCGGTTGTGGATGCGGATAGAAGGGGCGTGGGGTCAGCACACCGCTCTCCCGGTCGTTATGATGGCATTCTTTACCGAAGCCGCTACTATTCGGTCGAGTAGCTCCTCAGTTGGCATCACGAGGCTGAGTGCACCCCGAAAAATGGCAACAGCGCATGGCGCCCTGGATGGTCACCCATCCAAGTGCCGACCACGCCCGACAGCGCATAACTTCGGTGATCTCGCGGGGAACTGGTGTATCCACTGCGGCAAGGCCGTTGCCCTACATACTCTCCATGCCGATTTAAATATTTATGTGATCTCTTACCGAGCTAACAAAATCTCACTTGACAAAATTATGCTCCTGATACTGTACCCAGCCTATGAAAGCATCTCCAAGTTGTTATCGAGAACAACAGCGCTGAAGAAGCCACCTTATCTTGTACACAGGGGCTTGGAAATCACTCAGAGCTATGTCTGGGATGTTAGGTAGATGTTGAAAAAAGTCCTACTGAAAAGCGGTAAGCCATTCGACTTGCCTCTTTTAATTTATTTATCATAAATCATTCGAGTGGATGGGATCTCAGTTAGACAAGCTATAAAGTTTAGATGGATTAATTTGATTACAGTGATTGTATGCACTGACTTCATTTTCTCTTGTTTAACATTTCTTAATTTAACCTGGTGGCGGCTGTATTCATTGATTTTCTAGTTGAGCTTTAGAATTAAGGAACACTGTGGATACAGGATAGAAGTCGCAAGTGGCACAGTGAAAGCAGCCCACTGTGGGGCAAGGGATGAGGGAACGCGGCCTTCGCACAACTGCAAGAGGGGGAGAGGCTCGCACTGTCTTGGAAAAGTCATCTCAGCTAGCATCATACAGGCACCCATTCTGTTGTGCCGTTTATTTCACGTGTCCATTTTGGATGGCTGAGTTGAAAGCTTTCGTTCTGGACGATGGAATGCAGCCTGCATGAAGTAGGTTTTCGGACCATGTTAAGGAAAATGCGTCCAACTGATAAACATGTGGCAGCTTTCCAAACAAACATGGAAAAGGAGCTCTGACTTACCACAGGTTCAGAAAACACTATAGAGTTGGCGGCTAGCCTAGTGCACAATTTTTAACTTATCCCAGGGTCTGTTATGCGAGGCCAGATGCTCCTTGAGAGGGCTCTGATTGGTGAAATTGATGTGACGTTAGGAGGATGCAACGTGTTGTGCCAAGGTTTTTAGCAAAGTAAGAAGGAAATCGAGACGTTTGGTTTTTTAATGTTTTACCTCTTCTTGGTGTGAAATTTCCAATGTAACATGATAGGGGATTGATTGCCGAGATTTTTGGTAGGAATAAAGGTGCAGTCAGTTATTTACTGACTGGGAAGGAACGACTCCACTTCCAGACTTGGTGCTAAACACATCAGTTCTGTGAAGTCTGCGCTCTCATTTGGAAAAGCAGACTCCACATTGGAGTGGGGTCCAATGTTCGAGTCTTTGGCAGTGAGATTGTAGCGTGATACTTGATGGCAGCCAGCAACGATGTCACTGTCCTGCACATACGCTATCGTCCATAGTCGTGAGCATAATAAGCAACTCCTGCATGTTAGGACCATCACGAACTAGAATTTCAGATTCACGATCGCTTTCTCTTTCAAACCTTTGTCAGCACAGTCTCATTTGTACAGGTTTCTTTATCTTTCTGCGAGGACAGTCACTGTACTTGGTGTGTAGCAAGTCGACATAAGTTTCACAGTAGGATATTGCAGTGCCTGTGTTGTTAAGAAGTACGATGCAGTGCTCCCTGCGACATGCATGCTTGTCCAAAGGAAGAGGCACTGCGGCGGCTACAGCCATTGTGAAATACATGAAATGTATTCACGGTAGCGAATATGAACAACCATCAGCTGTATAATGGATTGCCGACGGTGAGATGATGACACTAAAATACCGTATTTATTCGCCAACAACGGGCAAGCGACCTCCAGTTAAAATGCGCCCCCCCCCCCCCAACCTCCTGTGCAGGAATATACATAATGAATATACGAGTGCTGGCTCTAGATACATGGTTGACTTCATATGGAAGTTTGGGTCTGGCCGTGAGTCGCGCTCGGATAGCCTAATGGTGGCGTGGTAGCTCAGTAGCGACACGGAACACTGCACAACTAACTAGCAGTATGGGCCGCCACGTGCAGTGGTGGTGCCAGCTTTTCCTGGTTGTATCACAGGGGCGTGAAGTCATGTATCTACAGGTTGTTGTGACAGACCGTCCGTCGGCGCGTCATGGGCAGTGCAGTGCACTTGCCTACTTTTTTGTATTCTGCCATGTAGCTGAAGTGATTAAAGTCCTTCTTCCTGTCCTGGTTACTCATTCGTTAAATGTTGCATGAATCGGGCTGAATTCTTACTTTCTGCTACCTGTAGGCAGAGTTGGTTCTTGTAGAGGTAGGCAAGCCTACGGTCCTGTGTTTTGCGGTGAAAGTAATTTGTGTTAATGAAAGTAATCTGTCGTGAATCACGCGTTCTGAAACACATTGGCTCCACTGGGAGTGTTTTAGCAAACGAAGCGTGGTTAGTGAGTACGAACACGTGTAGCATGCTTGGAGAGCCCACCGCGGGTAGGAAAATTTTTTAATTTTGTTACGGTCTCATGTTTCGCACCACTGAGCGTGTGAATCACCAGCAGGGATTGGTACCACGTCTAGTGAAATTGTTTTTATCACTTGGCGAGGTATCTAGCCAGACGTATATTCTAGTTTTCCAATTCTCGTTATTTATTTAGATCCTTGTCCATTCTGACGCTTTTTGTAATAAACTAAAAGTTCTCTTAAATCATGGCTTTCATTCGAGTAGATATTGCCTCCCTTATCACATCTGATATTTTCAGTGATAAAATGCAAATTTGCCGCCTTCAGATTCACTGCTACAGCCACGATATTTCTTAAAGTCAATCAATCCGTTGTGTGCATTCACTCACACACACACAGTCACCCACACCTTCAAATACACACACACACACACACACACACACACACACACACACACACACACACACACATACGCAAGGTTTTGCACTATTCCAGATTAAAAATCTAAGTTTTGGAATCTAACAAACATAGAACTTGTGGTGTCTTAATTGTTTTTATTCACGGTGTTACGTAAAACGGTACGAGAACCCTGCAGAAAGATGTCCTGTTTTCACTAACATTTCGTCAATTTTTTGTACCAGTTCGTTGCTGACTACAGATGATCGGTCACTTTCGTGGTCGTTATGGCCATTGATACTCCTACTCTCTAAGACAGTAAACCATTGACACTGAACTTCTCTACATTCAGTCCGTATGCAGCACACATTTCTTGTGTGACTTCAACAGATTTGCGAGTTTTTCTCGCTGTATACTAGATTAGTCAAGAGTTTTTAATCGCAACGCTCATTTTGAACGGCTACTTCAGGGGAACGAGAAGCGATGTATCTTCCTCACAACGGCAGTTCTCAGAACGCTAACGAGCGATTTGGCGCTGTGGATAGCACACTGGCCTGGCCTCTTGGAGGACGATGGTTCAAATCACCGACTGGGCTTCCTGATTAGGTTTCCTACTATTTTCCTAAATCGCTTAAGGCAAATGCCAGGATGGTTCCCTTGAAAGGTTGCGGCCGTTTTCCTTCCCTTTTTCTGATTTTGTGCTCTGTCTTTAAGGACCCCGTTGTTGCCGGACGTAAAACTGTAAATCTTCGCTCCTGCTCGCAACCTGACCTACAACGTGAGTTAGCGTAGACTTCTGGGTTCTCCACACTACTTCCTACGCTACACACGTTAGTTTCGATATAGCCGTCGCATTTAAAGCAACATTCCATCTTTGCCCTCTAATGTTCGCGGCAGTAGCATTGTAGTTATTACCAACTATCACTTAAGTTCTTTCTCCCAGTGAGTGCCTTAACAATAATTTTCTCGTCGTTGATGCTGCAGATTTGCACCACATATCTTACTTTAACAGTGTACTAAGTTTTTAACATCCTTCTGTGACATCGCATATCAACTGCTTTGATTATCGTCTTTCACAGATATCCCACAGTTTATGTTTCACCGGCCGGCCGAAGTGGCCGAGTGGTTCTAGGCGCTTCACTCTGGAACAGCGCGACCGCTACGGTCGCAGATTCGAATCCTGCCTCCGGCATGGATGTGTGTGATGTCCTTAGGTTAGTTCGGTTTAAGTAGTTCTTAGTTCTACGGGACTGATGACCTCAGATGTTAAGTCCCATAGTGCTCAGATCCATTTGAACCATTTTTGATATGTTTCACTTCCATACATTGTTTGCTCACGACGTTCTATCTCAGAAATTTATTTCCATAGCTGAGTCATATGTTTGACACTAATTTTTGCGATGAATTCTCACTTTTTCAGTTCTGGTCTACTCCTTATATCGCCCTTGCTTCGTCCTTCATGAGCTGCTTTGCTTCCAATATAGCACTGTGGAATTCCTTAACTTAATCTACAGGGGTTCCATAATTAAAGTTTCAATTTCAGAATGCTGTAGAAAGAGAAACACTGCTCAGAATGACCTCAAATATGAACAATGTATTAATAACAAAATGGTTCAAATGGCTCTGAGCACTATGGGACTCAACTTCTGAGGTCATTAGTCCCCTAGAACTTACAACTAGTTAAACCTAACTAACCTAAGGACATCACACACATCCATGCCCGAGGCAGGATTCGAACCTGCGACCGTAGCGGTCTCGCGGTTCCAGACTGCAGCGCCTAGAACCGCACGGCCACTTCGGCCGGCTGAGAAACAGCATGTTCCACAACAGATCGAAGTGTCCCTGGAGTTACGTTCAGAATGTGTTCCGCATTGTTTGCCTTCAGTTCAGCTACTTTTGTAATTGGAGTTCTGAACACGAGATCTTTCAGATAATCCGCAGTAGAAGTCACACAGATCAATATTTGGACGGTCAGGCTTTAGGGAAATGATGGCTGAAAATTCCGGCGTCTTAGAAATGTTTCAGCAGCAGCAGGTTCACTGGCTGAGCAGTGTGAAAATGAGTGCCATCTTGCATAAAAATCATTCTACTAACACAGCATCCCTGTTGAAGGGTTTGAATGATGTTGGTGAGCAAAAGACTGTCATAGCGTTTACCAGTGACGGTGCAAGTAACAGGACGCGCAGTATTTATTTCCTCGAAACAATTCGGCACTACGAGAAACGATGTTTTGAAGCCGCACCACAGTCACCTTCGCAGAATGAAGTGGTACCGGTTGATGTATGTGCCGATTTTCCATTGCCCATATTCTGCAATTCTGTGTACTGATATTCCTTGAGCATTAAAATGGGATTCGTCTGTCCACTGAATGTTCCATGGTTTTTCATTGACCTCTTCCATACGAGCAAGAAATTTCAGAGTGAACGTGTGTCTTTCTTGCAGGTCAGGAAGAAGCAACTCCTGAACATGGATGATTTTGTATGGATAGCAAAGTAGGACGTTTTGTAGGGTTTCATGCACAGTGCTGGCAGACATGATCAACGGTAGGACAATTCCCCGTGCACTGCACTTTTGCATACCACCGATCGGTGCCTCCTACAATGCTGTGGCCACATCTTCGACAGACGTCGGATCAGTTGAGTTCCTCCCTCTGCTACATCGCACTTCAAAAGTTCTTCTTTCGAATTTGTTAAGTTTTTAATTACGTTTCCTTCTGTGCCAACAATATTCTTCTCGATTTTGACGTCATTCTCAGCAGTGGCTCTCTTTCTAAAGCGTTCTGAAACTGGAACTTTAATTATGGTGGTGGTTAGTTCCTATGGTACGAAACTGATGAGGTCATCGTTCCCTAGGCTTACACACTACTTAATCTAACTTAAACTAACTCACGGTAAGGACAACACACACACCCATACTCGAGGGACGACTCGAACCTCCGACGGGGGAGCCGCGCCAACCGCGGCAAGGCGCCTAAGACCACGCGGCTACCCGGCACGGCCTTCAGTTATGGTCATCCTGTATTACGTGGTTCTCTGTTCTGATGTGAAGGTTATAGCTAATTTCATTTATGTTGCTCCTCGATAATTTCTTCTTCCTTAGAGTCGATGCCAATCCATATTCTGTGTCCAGTTATTTGTAAATTCCATTCAACAGGTCCTGTAATACTTTTTCACTTTTACAGGTGATAGCATAGTTATCAGTCAACCTTATCATTGCGACCCTTTCACGTAGCATTTTATTCTCAACTCACAAAATTTTTCTGTTTTTCTTTCATACGCCAGCTGACTAAAAGATGAGATAGACAGCATCTCTATCTTACATCCGTTTTAATTGGAGCACTTCTTTCCATTCATATTGCTTCCTCTTGTTTCATGTACATTTCCCTTGATTCCCTAAAACTTATACATATATCTCTGAGGAATTCAAACATTTTAGATCATTTTACATGCTCTAACGCTTTTTCTAGGCCGACAACTCGATAAAAATATATTGATTCTCCTTAATTAAAGTTCATACTATCAAGCGTTACGTCAGCCCTTACCTTTCCTAAAGGGAAGTTGAACGTCATCTAACAGATCCTTAATTTCCTTTTACAGTCTTCGGTATACTGCTCTGATTAACGACTTGGATGCATGATAAGCCGGCCGGAGTGGCCGATCGGTTCTAGGCGCTACAGTCTGGAGCCACGCGACCGCTACTGTTCGAGTCCTGCCTCGGGCATGGATGTGTGTGATGTCTAGGGGACTGATGACCACAGCAGTTAAGTCCCATGTATGAATAATATTCATCCGAAAGAATGATGATAAAACCCCAATCTCACATATCTTATACTCTAGCTAGAGTAATGATTTGCGTGAGTCTTCTCGAAAAGTTTTTATGTGTGTATAAATAATTATTATGATGAAGGTTAGACTTTTCCAAGTCCGATATTGGTGATTTTTGTTTGATGGGTATTAGACCGTGGTCGGAGACCAACTTCCATTGCTGGACATATCTTCTCAGAGGCTATAACGACTCAGAAAGGAGTTACATTCTCAAGCAAGCTCAGCAAGCCGAACTGTTTACAGTGCGTGTTCAAGTAAAGATCAGTACCTGATGACATCAGGCCGCTGCCAAGATGGAGCTTCGCGTTAACTCTTCCCCGCTACAATCTCCATAGCATACATAGGCACCACTCCTCGATCTTGTCAGCGACCTAACGACGTCACGAATCGACCGTTGCTTGAATACGTTTGATCAGCTAGACTTGCTGAGCTTATATGAGACTGTACCTGCTTTCTGAGTCGTTAAAGCCTCCGAAGATGTCTCCAGTACAGGAAGACGAAGCGTTAGGCAGAGAATTACGGCTTTCACCACAACCTAATGTTCATAAAACGAAAATCACCAGGCCCGCCGTAACCTACATTCTATGATACGAGTTGTGCGAGCTACGCTTGATTCAATAACATGACGTGTTTAAATACTTAACGTGCAGTGTTCACTAGTATGGTTCGCGATATGTTCAAACAAGTGAGGGGAGCACTAATAATTCTTTCATGCGCCATTTCATGCAAGATCAAAGAACATCTTAATAAGGCAATGAATAGTAATGAGTTGTCTTCCATCAACTGCTTTCGTGGTATTTTAGATGGCGCTTATACAGCAGTAAAGCCTCTTCTTGAGATTCAGAAACCATGGTATTTAACATAGTTCTCTATCTACGTATAGACTTTTCAATTCACTGTACGATGGGTGGGGGAGGGTACTTCATGTAGTATTCTAAAAATCTATTGGTAGAGGAGCAAATACTGTCTGTATAATTCTACACTTGTCAAAATCTCTTGCTACCACGCCATCTACACTATATGTACGAGGCGGACAGCTGAACTGTTGCAGTCTTTCGCAAATGTTGGATCTCTAATCTAAGTAAGAGTGTTTCGCCTTTTTTCCAAAGTACTCACTGAAGTTTGTAACGCAAGAACGTAAAATTTACATTCCTTGATGTGTTGCCAACATCTGATGTCGCTTATTAGTAATTATTTCAAAGCGAATACGGGAAGACAGGCGTTATAAGACGATTGTAAAAGCATATTGTGAATCGAAAGTATATCTTTTATTTCATTGTTATACAGCTGTGTATTTAAAACCGTCATGTTTGTGAAGTCCGTTATCTTTCCGAGGGAGCAATAATTTATTATTTTGAAAACTGTGGTATGAAGCAAAAGAAACTGGGAAGACATTAGGCCTGTGAACTGACAAGCCTTATCCCTGGTCTTTCAAGTACTCGAAAATTTTTCTGTGGGAGGAATGCACAGTAGACTGACCCAGAAGTTTGTTTCAGTGTAGGTTTAGCAGGTAGCCTCACCGTTTTCGTTCCTTCGTTTCTAGAATGCCCTTTTCTTTGGAACGAGATGTATAGCAGCCAAACTGAAGTGCGAGAATTAGCCAGCTTACAGTGGCTGAGTGAGATCGTGTAATGGCATGCACTTCAAAATTTTAATTTTTATGCTAACATTACTGCAATGATAACTTGCACTTCTGCAGTAATAAGCCATCTCGTTTAAGTTCTAGCCGTGGATGCAGTATGTTCTGATGCTGCAAGAAATCCACCAACTCACGTCAAGTATGGTTCCAAAAGGTAGACGGTAGGCGTGTTTCGTCTATCCAAATAAAGACGTGACGATAGTTTTGCAACATATTTACAACTGCACTGTTTCTGACAACGGCAGCTACTAAAATTTTTTTCATAATTATTAATGTAACAGGAAAGCCAGGCTTTTGTTAACAGAAATTGTGGTGACTGTACTTTTGGATTAATATAGTGATAGATCACTCTCAAAAATGTTACCTTCTTATTTCAAGTACCCTATATTTCCTTCTCTGAAATGCTTCCTCAAAATTATCATTTGTTAAGTGGAAAAGTAATGGCGTTTAACTTAACGTTTGTGTTATTCATTTATGTAACGAAGTGGAGACGCGAAACTTTGATGGGCCGCGTTGTAATGGCACTTGAATAATTTTTTGATTATCTTCTGAAAACTAAAGTAAATAAAATCTGGAAACAATGTCTTTATTTTAAATATTTCGTAACGCGATTGTTGGAAAAGGAAATCTTTAAACACCTTGTGAGTATGATTCTGGTGCTAGAAACTAAGATAACATTTAGTCAAACGTAATTTCCTTAACTGTTTGAAGGTTAATTAACAGAATTATTTTCAATATTCGTCCTGTCAGGACCGGCCACCTATATCACAAAGAAGAGCTCTTTATTTTCAAAAGGAATGATGTCAAGTGGAGTTGGTATTGGTTACTGGCTCAGTGGTAAATACTGGCACTGTGGTTTAGTGGTAAACATTAATTATCAAAACGATAATTGAAGGTAAGGAGTGAGTCAAGTGTTAAGCTTTGTTTCTGGTTAGAACGATCCCCTAGTTCTTCACTATACTCTCCGGAATAAGTACCGTAGCCTAAATAATATTCAAGCAAATTTACACGTGTTTAGCAACAGTAATAGAGTTTAGTTCAAGTCTAAACTGTCCTCAAAGTGTAAATTATATTACTCTTTGCGAGTCCGTAATTAGACGCTACAAAAGCCATTGAAGGCTGTAGCATCGTCATGCAGCTTTGCTGGCGCGACCAGCCACTCGTAATGAAAGACAATAAAAGTACACTATAATTAACAGCAGAGCTGAACTGCGCAGACCACGTTATATGTGGCGCGTAGAGGCGAGTAGGGCTGTTATTAGTTCCCTGAGAATCACTTTTACAATGTCACGCGGCAAGTCCCAACATTTTATGATCTCAGCACCGCGACTCGTTAGTTCTATCGATTTCTGCTATCATGTTTCGTTGATAATGACTGCGCATTCTGCTCTACAATGAGTCGAAGGAGCCTCGTCTTATGAGGTTTCATTTATGAATGCATTGCACTTTTCCAGAACACTCCCAACAGATACAAGTCTTCCATTCGCCTCTCCTGCTATTTCAGTGTTCATTCCAATATATATCGCTTCTTGGTATTAATCTCAAATATCTAAAAGATGTGGCGAACTGCAGCAGATTAGCATTATCTTACAATCAGATAGCATCGGGACAAAAATGGTTGAAATGGCTCTGAGCTCTATGGGACTTAACATCTGAGGTCACCAGTCCCCTAGAGTTTAGAACTACTTAAACCTAACTAACCTAAGGACATCACACACATCCGTGTCCGAGGCAGGATTCGAACCTGCGACCGTAGCAGTCGCGCGGTTCCGGACTGAAGCGCCTAGAACCACTCGGCCACCGCGGCCGGCTAGCATCGGGACATTTCTCTATTTTATAGACGTTATCCATCAGGTTGAAATATAATCTTAGACTTTCTGCACCTTCCTACGATCGTCGAACGACGCTCTTCCCCTGTAAAATATATCATCATCAGCGAAAAGTCTATAGCTGACAGTCCGAATTTCATTGAACCAATCGCTAATGAGTAAACATTCTACGGATGTTCATATCTTGGTTATTAATTGATTAGTTGACGAAGTAGAACAACGTGGAAAGAGGTTTCGGAAATCTAGGAGCACAAAATCAATCTTGTCACCTCTACGTGCTGTATGCTGAATACCATGCTTGAATAATGCAAACTGTGTTTTGCAGAATGTTGTCTATACTGTTGTGCTCCATCTACTTTTGGTTAATACGCTTTAAAGCAAAAGCTGCGAGTCATTGTTACATGAAGTAAAAGGTAAAAGCAATATTAATAAGCCTAGTAGTAAGAAGATTCTTTTACTAGGTCACTGATCTAGATACCGTGTTGTCCTACTTGATTCATCTTAATCTACAACGGCTACATCGCTCCACATGGCGTAATACTCCGCTACCCTTCTTCATTCACGCCATTATCCGATCTCTAATAATCTCGATGCCAGTGAGCGTTAAACCCCAACTTTCTCACATCCATGTTTCTTTTAATACGTTTGATATTGACCGTCAATTCAGCAAGACTGCCTAACGATGTTTTCTCAGGAAATATGAGGTTTATCGACGACATAAAATCATTCGATAAATGCTTCACAGATTTCTTGATGCGTCAAATTTGTATGTAAACTTGAACTCTCGACAGCGACCCTGTCGTCATCGTCAAGGATGACCTGGCGGTCGTGTGGTACTTTCTTTAGTTGTCCAAACTATGTGAAGCCGGCACCATGGAGTCAAGGAACTTCCATAAGTTACCAGAAATTACGTCCATTTCTTTGATGGAGGCCAGAATGAGATTTTCACTCTGCAGCGGAGTGTGTGCTGATATGAAACTTCCTGGCAGATTAAAACTGTGTGCCGGACCGAGACTCGAACTCGGGACCTTTGTCTTTCGCGGGCAAGTGCTCTCCCAACCGAGCTACCCAAGCACGACTCACGCCCTGTTCTCACAGATTTAATCTTGCAGGAAGTTTCATATCAGCGCACACTCCGCTGCAGAGTGAAAATCTCCTTCTGGAAACATCCCCCAGGCTGTGGCTAAGCCATGTCTCCACAATATCCCTTCTTTCAGGAGTGCTAGTTCTGCAAGATTCGCAGGAGAGCTTCTGTAAAGTTTGGAAGGTAGGAGACACGGTACTGGCAGAAGTAAAGCTGTGAGGACGGGGCGTGAGTCGTGCTTGGGTAGCTCAGTTGGTAGAGCACTTGCTCGCGAAAGGGAAAGGTCCCGAGTTCGAGTCTCGGTCCGGCACACAGTTTTAATCTGCCAGGAAGTTTCTTTGATGGAGGAATGGAGGAACAGTAGTAGTGATGCTGATCTCGTTAGAAGGTGGATAAGTCAATGTATTCATCTGTGTCTTTCAGCATGTAGCGCTAGTTTCCATGCAGCACTGAAGCTATAACTGCTGTCACAGCTAAAGTCGTTTTGCGGAATCTGTCCCCAACGGCATCATTTATGACAATATCGCAGTAAGTAGATGCTTGAGATAAGATTTTTATTTAATAACACATAACCATAAGGTTGCGTATGAGACTGTGTTAAGCAACAGCAGATGTGTCTAAATCGTGTTACTGAATTTGGCATCGGTGCTCCGTGCAGCGTTCAGAAATTGCTCGTATTGACTGAGCGCATTCAAAGGAAATTCAATAAAATGCCGGTACACTAGGATCAAGCCTATTTTTTTCTATACGCTGAGTATCTCTAATTTTCATGGGTGGTCGGAAAATGAATTTAATGCCGCGTCTGTAGACGACTCTTCCTATATTCTCGTTGTAACTCCGAAGGAAGGACAGATACCGCGAAGAACTACGTTTGAAATAGTGCTGTCTCTCTTAAATATGTTACTTCGACATTTTATAAGATCTTATGATAACTTTTCCACAGAAAATGGTAGTAAATAAGTTGTTTGTTCAATCAGCAGCTAATCTTAGCGAACATAACGTTATTTAGGGACAGTATTAGACGCCCTGCAGTACGAGTTTGTAACAGAACAGCGCTGCTTATGTCTCAGTTCTTTTATTCATACTTTTGTAAGCGTTACGTAGGATCAATACGCCCACGCAGATAGCTACGTGTAGATTTAAACGTTGCAGATTACATCAGGCATTTAACCCCACTTCCACCGTCATTCGTATCCTCGACTTACTGCTCTAATGTACTGGAGCGTTCCACTACTGAAATACCGAGCTTCTCAACTTTCACGAAAAGAAGATTGATGTTTTTCGCCGAATTCTCGGTATGAACGGTAAAAGACTGACCAAAATGATTCTCTACGTTGCCCTCTCAAAGAAAGTTAGAAACAACTGGGTTCTTGATATTGGACAATAGCCGCGGAAAAGGTGCTGGTAACTTGCTTGTTCCGAAGACACTGAATCTTGACGCTGGCAAGTATTTAAGACTTACAAAAGACGTATATCCTTAAATATATTTTTGGTCTGTAATTATGCAAGAAAAATGGTAGAGCAAATCCAAACGTCAAAAGAATCACAGCAGTGCAATTCATTCATCATCTTGGACAGTTTCCAGTCACTGTAGAAACACAACACATCAGAAAAACCGCATCATGTGGTAAAAAGGTATGAATTCATATAATTTATGTGTTTTTTCAAACATCTGTAATTACGATGTTGAGTGTAACAAGACGAGACAGATTGCGAAATGTGTATGTGAGGGAAAGACTAAAGGAGAAACCAGTACAGGACAGGATAGAAAAATCAAGACTGCAGTGGTATGGACACATGAAGAGAATGGATGAGGGAAGAATTCCAAAGAGGATGTTTGATCTGCAACTGGAGGGGAAGAGGCCCAGAGGAAGACCAAGAGATAGATGGGTGAAGGGAGTGAAGGAATGTGTGACGAGAAGAGGAGAGAACTGGACGAAGGTGGAAGAGGGGGAATGGTGGAAAGACAGAACACGATGGAGAGGCTTGTGTTCCCGACAGACACAGCAGTGCAATGAATCTAATAAAATTACAAACAAGATCTTATCAATAAAAACATAGAAGTTAGAAATTACAGAGAAACTAATAACATTTCTACAAACATGTCAAATATTAAATATTAAACGACGTAGTAACCAGATTTTGGATAGCCGCATAGTACTATTGCTATTATTGCAAAATCAAAATCACAGTGCCTTCTGTAGTTCGTTCATATTGAGTAGTTTTAAGTATTTTATTACGTGAACGTGACGAACCAGGAGAGTCCTCCACATTCACGCAACAGTAGCACCACATTTCAAAAGCCTCAACTCTCTTCTTGTCTGAACAATTTTACGTGTAAATATCATCACTGTACGAGGCAACACTCTAGCAAATACCTCCAGACGATTTCCTAACAATTAAACTTGTATTCGATGTTAGCAGATATCTCTTTTTCAACTTACAATGACTTACTATTTCCGATCGTCATCCTACATTCTCTCTATTTAGGCAAGCATCACTTCGTTGCTGCAGCAACAGCAAAACTCATCTACAATTTTCAGCGTCGTGTGATGTATTAGACTACATTCCACTAAACTTGTTTTACTTTTCTTGATATACAGTGCTCTAAGATGCGGATTGTCCTCTTTGATAATTACAGTGTCATTTGCAGACCTCAAAACTTTGTCTCTTAAATCCGTTTTCCAAATCTTTCTGTTGTTTCCTTCACAGCTTGCTCATTTATAGATTAAATATTGTAGAGGATAGCTACAACTTTGTGTTACGTCTTTCTCAGCTACTGCTTCTTTTCGTGTCCTTCGACTCTTATTACTGCCGTCTGATTGCTGTTAAAGCTGTAAATAACCTTTCTCTCCCTGCGTTTAATCCCTATTACCTTTAGAATACTAAAGAGTATATTCCAATCAAAACTATCGAAACCTTTCTTAACTCTACAAATCTCACAAACGCAGAGTGGATCTTCTTCACTCCTTCGTCTAACAAATGTCGTAAAGCCCCATGTCTTCCCATATTTCTCCCAAATCCTAATTTCTCAGCCATGAGGTCGGCTTCTACCATGTTATCCATTATTTTGTGTCGCACAGGGTTACCGCGCGGTCTAGGGACCTTGTCACGTTCGTGCGGCTCCTCGCGTCGGAGGTTCGAGTCCTCCCTCGGGCATGGGTGTGTGTGTTGTCTTTAGTGTAAGTTAGTTTAAGTTTGATTAAGTAGTATGTAAGCTTAGGGACCGATGACCTAAGCAGTTTGGTCCCATAGTACTTACCACAAATTTCCAATTTCCATTATTTTATGAATTGTTTTGCAATCAAGAATCCTTAAACTGATCATGGTTCGGCACTATTCACACCAGACTTCACCTGACTTCCTCGGAAAAGGAATTATTACATTCTTCATCAAGTCTGGGGTATTTCACCTGTCTGGTATATCCTCGCCGACTAGGAGAAATAGTTTTGCAACATCTGTCTCTTCCAAGAAAACCACTAATTCTGATGGAATGTCGTATACTCCAACGAACTTGTTTCGACTTAGATTTTTCAGTGCTCTGTCAACTTCCTTTCGCAGTATTATACCTCATGTTTATCTACTGCCTCTTTCGATTCCACAATATTATCCTTTAAATTTGTTACCGTTGTGTAGGGCTTCTGTTGTGTTCCTTCCATCTTTAGCCTTTCCTTCTTTGCTTAGTACTAGGTTATCTTCTGAGCTCTTCATATGCAAACAGGTGCTTCTAGTCTTTCCAGATATTTCTTTAATTTTTCTGTAAATTGCATGAATCTTTACCATAAAAATTCATGCTTCTACAGCTTTTTTTCTCCTTTAGCAACTTATGCTTCGCCACTTCGCACTTTCTATTCATCTCATATTTGAGATATGTACATTATCTTAGAAACAATAAAGTAGGTTGTGTGGATGAAATCTCATCCGAAATTCTGAAATACGGCTGTCCTCAATTAAATCATGATTTTATTAAACCGAGAAATATCTGCTGCCATCCAAGCCAAGTTCTAGAAGGCTGGAGGCGTGGCATCATTGGAAAACTACTGAAGGAAGGAAATCTGACCGAATATACAAATTGGAGAGGTATCACGCCTCTCTCGCTTTTGTTTCCTTCTTCTAAAAAGGATACTAAAAGAAGCAGGTTATTGACTACGAGAAGAACAGTCTTCCTTAGAAGTGAGAGATCTTGCTGCAAGCAAATATTTATCACGCGGACAACAATGGCAAAATGCATATAATTCATCTTTCCATTGTACCTAAGTGTCGTCGATGTTAAAAAAGCGTTTGATAGCATACACCGAGAATCATTGAGGCATGTTGTAAACCTATAAAGAATTCCTGACCATCTCA
This sequence comes from Schistocerca americana, assembly GCF_021461395.2. Taxonomy (NCBI): domain Eukaryota; kingdom Metazoa; phylum Arthropoda; class Insecta; order Orthoptera; family Acrididae; genus Schistocerca; species Schistocerca americana. Next base: position 649,318,201 of record NC_060130.1, on the reverse strand, counting down.
CTGATGTTTTCAGAAACCTGTATCTAGAATCCAGTTGCTGCAGAAGAACAGAAGATGGTAACATATATTACCTTAGCTTCCTGATATGCTTCAGATAAGGATGCATTTTGTCACCATTCGTATTCACATAAATGTTAGATTAAAGCTATGGATAACTCCCACATTGGCATACGTTGAAATGACCAAGTTAGGCTTACAGTACCGTACTTCGCAGGTAACATTGTTCTCCTGGCAAAAACACCACGAAGTTTACAGTTAATGACTATCAAGCCATATGGATTGGCCAAAATAAATGGTGAGCAGACAAAAATAGTGTGCACAGAAGTGAACAGAAGGTGCTATAAGTTGTTGACCGATTCCCACATCTCGGCAGCTTTGACGTAGGTGTAGACATTAGCTGCAGAACTGGGAAAGATTCTACAGTCGTCCAACGAATGCGAACCAATTAGATCCACAAAGCTTCGGATGGCCTTAGCAATGGCCATGTACGCATGTGAGACCTGAAAAAGGCCAGAGATATTAGCAAACAATCCAGATGTTTTTAACGAGGATTCTAGAGGCGAATTGTCAAAATCAATTGTCGTGACTACGTTTCACATGATGAACTGCTGAAAAGAAATGGTCTACGCAACCTCCATAAAATTGTTGTTGATAGAAGACTGAAGCTTACGGGATATGTTCTACGCTTCTTGGAAGACGGAAGAATCCCGAAATCAGCTCTGTTCTGGAAACAAATGGATGGATACACAAATAGAGGAAGTCCTCGTAGCGCCTGGAAACTAACTCCTGCAAAGGATCCTCATAGTATTGAAATGAACTGGGAGGGAGCTGAAAACCTGACAGCTGATAGAGTTCTCTGGAGAAACGTATTGCCCGATATGCTACGTAGCATTGTAGAAACTAGGCAATTAAGTAAATACTATCTTTCAGCTGCTTCATTTGAAACATTTTCATATTTGCTCCTTTCGGCAGTAAAATTCGATATATCCTGTGGTATTCAATGATTGCTGCTGCCTTTTGAGTCAGATCATCTTCTGCTGCCGTCACTACTTCATCTTTCGTAGCAACCCATTCGTCTTCTGTTGCCTATTGCTCTCTTCGAAACCCTCAACCACGTATGGATCTTTCAATTTATCTAAGTCCCATCGTCTTAATTTTTTACTTCCTCGATTTTATTTGGCTTTACTCCACATTTCATTGGCAATAAATCATGCTCAGAGTCTATATCTTTCCCCTGGGGCGTTTTCTAGTTTAGACTTTGTTACTAAATACATTTCTTACCATTGTGTAATCTCCCTGAAAAGTCCACGGCTCTTGTACATATATAACCATGTTACAGTATTCTTAAACTGAGGGTAAAGAATGATTAAATTGTACTTTGTGCAAACTTCTACCACGCATCTTCCCGCTTCATTTGTTTTCACCACTTAGGGTTTTCCTATAATGTTGCCTGCTTCTTCTTTTCCTGTTATCGAAATCTAGTCCCGTACAAAAATTAAATTTTTGTGTCCTTGAACGCCCTGAATAACAGCTTTTGCCTCACTATATGTTCTTTAATTCCCCCCTACAAAAAATTAAATTTTTGTCTCCTTGAACAGACTGAGTCTTCTGCCTCAATGTACAATCTTTAATTTTCTACCACGCAGGGTAGCCGCGAGGTTTTGGGCACCTTGCACGATTCGCGAGGCTCCCCCCGCCGGAGGTTCGAGTTCTCCCTCGGGCATGGGTCTGTGTGTCGTCCTTGGCATAATTTAGGTTAAGTTAGATGAAATAGTGTGTGGGCTTATGGATCGATGACCTCAGCAGTTTGGTCCTATAGTGCCTTTCCACAAATTTCCAAAATTGAATTCTCTGCATTATCTGTCGAGCTACTAGTTACTTAAACTTGTACCACTGTGTTGGATGTTGTCTTTGTGTCTGTCTTGGCTACGTTAAGACTTTCAGTTGGTCATGACAGCTCACTCCAATTTCTTTTTTCTTGTCCATTTTTAAACTGGTTTCTGCGTTACCAAGTTTGATGTTACATTGGTTACGCTATGTGTTAATGATAATGTGAAAAAAAATGCAAAATCCGGTTTGCGGCTTCTGAAATCCTGAGACTTAGAATAAGCTAAGGACTCAAGGTACCGTTATTTCTCTACTACACTTACCGTAAAATCTTTACAGATTATTAGAAACGCTTAGCACTAACTTTCCTTCAGGAAAATAACTGCATAAATAAATAGATATAGAAGTGGGATGAAGTTCGTGCCTCCAGGCTGAATAATACACTGAAGCGCCAAAGAAACTGATGTAGGCATAAGTATTCAAATACAGAGATTCACTCCTGGAAATGGAAAAAAGAACACATTGACACCGGTGTGTCAGACCCACCATACTTGCTCCGGACACTGCGAGAGGGCTGTACAAGCAATGATCACACGCACGGCACAGCGGACACACCAGGAACCGCGGTGTTGGCCGTCGAATGGCGCTAGCTGCGCAGCATTTGTGCACCGCCGCCGTCAGTGTCAGCCAGTTTGCCGTGGCGTACGGAGCTCCATCGCAGTCTTTAACACTGGTAGCATGCCGCGACAGCGTGGACGTGAACCGTATGTGCAGTTGACGGACTTTGAGCGACGGCGTATAGTGGGCATGCGGGAGGCCGGGTGGACGTACCGCCGAATTGCTCAACACGTGGGGCGTGAGGTCTCCACAGTACATCGATGTTGTCGCCAGTGGTCGGCGGAAGGTGCACGTGCCCGTCGACCTGGGACCGGACCGCAGCGACGCACGGATGCACGCCAAGACCGTAGGATCCTACGCAGTGCCGTAGGGGACCGCACCGCCACTTCCCAGCAAATTAGGGACACTGTTGCTCCTGGGGTATCGGCGAGGACCATTCGCAACCGTCTCCATGAAGCTGGGCTACGGTCCCGCACACCGTTAGGCCGTCTTCCGCTCACGCCCCAACATCGTGCAGCCCGCCTCCAGTGGTGTCGCGACAGGCGTGAATGGAGGGACGAATGGAGACGTGTCGTCTTCAGCGATGAGAGTCGCTTCTGCCTTGGTGCCAATGATGGTCGTATGCGTGTTTGGCGCCGTGCAGGTGAGCGCCACAATCAGGACTGCATACGACCGAGGCACACAGGGCCAACACCCGGCATCATGGTGTGGGGAGCGATCTCCTACACTGGCCCCATTGAGCATGTTTGGGACTGGATGAAGCGTCGTCTCACGCGGTCTGCACGTCCAGCACGAACGCTGGTCCAACTGAGGCGCCAGGTGGAAATGGCATGGCAAGCCGTTCCACAGGACTACATCCAGAATCTCTACGATCGTCTCCATGGGAGAATAGCAGCCTGCATTGCTGCGAAAGGTGGATATACACTGTACTAGTGCCGACATTGTGCATGCTCTGTTGCCTGTGTCTATGTGCCTGTGGTTCTGTCAGTGTGATCATATGATGTGTCTGACCCCAGGAATGTGTCAATAAAGTTTCCCCTTCCTGGGACAATGAATTCACGGTGTTCTTATTTCAATTTCCAGGAGTGTATTTAAACAGGCTGAATACGGCGCTGGGGTCCGCAACGCCTATATAAGACAGCAAGCGTCTGGCGCAGTTGTTCGGTAGGTTACTACTGCTACAATGGCAAGTTATCAAGATTTAAGTGGGTTTGAACGTGGTGTTATAGTTGGCGCACGAGCGATGGGACAGAGCGTTTCCGATGTAGCGATGAAGTGGATATCTGCCCGTAGGGCCATTTCACGAGTGTACCGTGAATATCACGAATCTGGCAAAACATCAAATCTCTGACATCGCTGCAGCCGGAAAAAGATCCTGCAAGAACGGAACCAACGACGACTGGAGAGAAACGTTAAACGTACAGAAGCGCAACCCTGTCGCAAATTGCTGCGAATTTCAATGCTGGGCCATCAACAAGTGTCAGCGTGCAATACATTCAACGAAACTTCATCGATATGGGTTTTCGGAGCTGAAGGCCCACTCGTGCACCCTTGATGACTGCACGACACATTACTCCTCGTCTGGGCCTTTCAACACCGATATTGGACTGTTCATGACTGCCAACATGTTACGTGGTCGGACGAGTCTCGTTTTAAATTGTATGTAGCGAATGCACGTGTACGGGTATGGAGACAATCTAATGAATCCGTGGACCATGCACGTCAGCAAGGCACTCTTCAAGCTGGTGGAAGCTCTGTAATGGATTGGGGCGTGTGCAGTTGGAATGATGTGGGGCCCCTGATACGTCTAGATACGATTCCGACAGGTGACACGTACGTAAGCATCCCGTCTGATCACTTACATCCATTCATGTCCATTGTGCATTCCGATGGACTTGGGCAATTCCAGCAGGACAATGCGACACCCCACACGTCCAGAATTGCTACAGAATGGCTCCAGGAACACTCTTCTCAGTTTAAACACTTCCACTAGGCGAACATCTCCCCAGACATGAGCGTTATTGAGCACATGTGGGATGCCTTGCAACGTGCTGTTCAGAAGGGATCTCCACTCCTTCACACTCTTACCTATTTGTGGACAGCCATGCAGGATTCATGTTGTCAATTCGCTCCAGCACTACTTCAGACATTAGTCGAGTCCATGCTACGTTATGCTGCGGCAATTCTGCATGTTCGCTGGGGGCCTACACGATGTTAGTCAGATATACAATTTTTTTGGCTCTTCATCTACATCTACATTGATACTCCGCAAGCCACCCAACGGTGTGTGGCGGAGAGCACTTCACGTGCCACTGTCATTACCTCCCTTTCCTGTTCCAGTCGCGTATGGTTCGCGGGAAGAACGACTGCCTGAAAGCCTCCGTGCGCGCTCTAATCTCTCTAATTTTACATTCGTGATCTCCTCGGGAAGTATAAGTAGGGGGAAGCAATATATTCGATACCTCATCCAGAAACGCACCCTCTCGAAACCTGGCGAGCAAGCTACACCGCGATGCAGAGCGCCTCTCTTGCAGAGTCTGCCACTTGAGTTTATTAAACATCTCCGTAACGCTATCACGGTTACCAAATAACCCGGTGACGAAACGCGCCGCTCTTCTTTGGATCTTCTCTATCTCCTCCGTCAACCCGACCTGGTACGGATCCCACACTGATGAGCAATACTCAAGTATAGGTCGAACGAGTGTTTTGTAAGCCACCTCCTTTGTTGATGGACTACATTTTCTAAGCACTCTCCCAATGAATCTCAACCTGGTACCCGCCTTACCAACAATTAATTTTATAAATTCAAATTGCTCTGAGCACTATGGGACTCAACTTCTGAGGTCATTAGTCCCCTAGAACTTAGAACTACTTAAACCTAACTAACCTAAGGACATCACAAACATCCATGCCCGAGGCAGGATTCGAACCTGCGACCGTAGCGGTCTTGCGGTTCCAGACTGCAGCGCCTTTAACCGCACGGCCACTTCGGCCGGCAATTAATTTTATATGATCATTCCACTTCAAATCGTTCCGTACGCATACTCCCAGATATTTTACAGAAGTAACTGCTACCAGTGTTTGTTCCGCTATCATATAATCACACAATAAAGGATCCTTCTTTCTATGTATTCGCAATATATTACATTTGTCTATGTTAAGGGTCAGTTGCCACTCCCTGCACCAAGTGCCTATCCGCTGCAGATCTTCCTGTATTTCGCTACAATTTTCTAATGCAGCAACTTCTCTGTATACTACAGCATCATCCGCGAAAAGCCGCATGGAACTTCCCACACTATCTACTAAGTCATTTATATATATTGTGAAAAGCAATGGTCCCATAACACTCCCCTGTGGCACGCCAGAGGTTACTTTAACGTCTGTAGACGTCTCTCCGTTGATAACAACATGCTGTGTTCTGTTTGCTAAAAACTCTTCAATCCAGCCACACAGCTGGTCTGATATTCCGTAGGCTCTTACTTTGTTTATCAGGCGACAGTGCGGAACTGTATCGAACGCCTTCCGGAAGTCAAGAAAAATAGCATCTACCTGGGAGCCTGTATCTAATATTTTCTGGGTGTCATGAACAAATAAGGCGAGTTGGGTCTCACACGATCGCTGTTTCCGGAATCCATGTTGATTCCTACATAGTAGATTCTGGGTTTGCAGAAATGACATGATACGCGAGCAAAAAACATGTTCTAAAATTCTACAAGAGATCGACGTAAGAGATATAGGTCTATAGTTTTGCGCATCTGCTCGACGACCCTTCTTGAAGACTGGGACTATCTGTGCTCTTTTCCAATCATTTGGAACCCTCCGTTCCTCTAGAGACTTGCGGTACACGGCTGTTAGAAGGGGGGCAAGTTCTTTCGCGTACTCTGTGTAGAATCGAATTGGTATCCCGTCAGGTCCAGTGGACTTTCCTCTATTGAGTGATTCCAGTTGCTTTTCTATTCCTTGGACACTTATTTCGATGTCAGCCATTTTTTCGTTTGTGCGAGGATTTAGAGAAGGAACTGCAGTGCGGTCTTCCTCTGTGAAACAGCTTTGGAAAAAGGTGTTTAGTATTTCAGCTTTACGCGTGTCATCCTCTGTTTCAATGCCATCATCATCCCGTAGTGTCTGGATATGCTGTTTCGAGCCATTTACTGATTTAACGTAAGACCAGAACTTCCTAGGATTTTCTGTCAAGTCGGTACATAGAATTTCACTTTCGAATTCAATGAACGCTTCACGCATAGCCCTCCTTACGCTAACTTTGACATCGTTTAGCTTCTGTTTGTCTGAGAGGTTTTGGCTGCGTTTAAACTTGGAGTGGAGCTCTCTTTGCTTTCGCAGTAGTTTCCTAACTTTGTTGTTGTACCACGGTGGGTTTTTCCCGTCCCTCACAGTTTTACTCGGCACGTACCTGTCTAAAACGCATTTTACGATTGCCTTGAACTTTTTCCATAAACACTCAACATTGTCAGTGTAGTTGTTACATTAAGGACATACTAGTAACATTAAGGACGTACTAGAAATGTTTAGTACTGGATGTGTTGAAATAAGATGCCTAGCTTTAAGAACATGCCATATCGAACAAAAAATATGTAACATGCTCCAGACAACGCTGTTTTTGATAGCATCTTGAATTTTCTATCACGCACAATATACAGACAGCTAGATAGGCAGCCGACTGGGTAGCAGTGATATGACGTGCATATCTGGCTTTAAACGAAAAGGCACCACACAGCGTGAGAGTGGCTCGGCAACTCTCGCTCACGTCGACATAACGCGTGAGAGGATTCCAACAGGGCGTTTCAATCTGGATGTCACGGAACTAGCCACTGGAGTGCTCGACAAGCGAGAAGCTCAAAGATGGTTATAAACTGATCAAATCCTCTTGTTACTTGTAACACTTTAATGAAATACGCCGGGAAGTAAATATAAAATGCTTACTGTCAGTCTTTAGTTTACATTATCAGGTCCCATTTGTTTTTCGGAATCCCTCCCGAGAATTCATAGATTTTTATTTAGAAGGCAGATGGTCTCATAGAAGCACCATGGTAATTCGAATGGCGAGCAAACGTCTTTACACGAATTCCAGTCTCGAGAAAAAAGAAACTTCATCGTCACCAGAGACGGAAGGCAAGCACAGGAATTTGGAAGAAGAAGAACAGGAAAGGTTCACGGTTGAATCGACGGCGGGATCATAAAAGATGGTGTCCAAATAGAAACTAAGATTAGATTGTAAATTTCCGTTGGCTACGAGGTCATTAGAGACAAGACGGATAACAAGCTTTGAGAGGCGAAGGATGGGGATGTAAGTCGCCTGTCCTCTTCCAGAGGACCCATCTTGGAATTCTCCTTAGGTGATTTAAGGAATACCTCAGTAAGGATGGCTGGGTAAGGACTTAAGCTGCCATCCTTCCGAATATGAGTTCACTGTCGAATCAGTGCTGCACGTTGCTAGGTACGGAGTGAAAGCTCAGATCGAGAAAGGCCCATGACAGGTTGCCCGCTTGCTATTCAAAGGAGCCTTCGCAACACATGCCTCGGGCGATTTAGAGAAGAAATGTAAACAGCCGTATGGAAAAGTGATACCCAATCTTCTTGAACGGGATTTCGACGTCCCAGCCACTATGCCGCCTCGTTCGGTACGGAAATTTTGATGTGAAACGAAGAATACATTGCTGCCTACAATCCTTCGACACTCGAGCGTGCGACAGTGTAATAAATCAAAATTCAAACCTCTCCGTAATTTCTCGGGGAGTCAGCGTGTGCAGCTCTGTTGAGTTGGATGTCGATGATACTCACTGAACTATTCAAGATTTCTTTCCTTCCTTTAATCTTCCCCTTCATTCGCTACACTATCTCAATACTTTGTATGAGCTCAATAGAAGCCAGTTACATGTATCACCTTTATTCATACGAAGAAAAGAGCAGTGAGCCATTTCCTGTTGTGCTTTAAGCCGGGAGGACAATGTCATTAAACTGATGGACTATTTCGAAAGAAAGCAGAACAGAAGCAGATCACAATACATCTGACAGAGAGGCTAAGTTAGTTTGTTTCATTGGAACATTAGGGTATAGAAAACCTAGGTAGACTTTCTTCTCGTATTTTTAGAAGATTCCGAGAATTCTGTAGAAGAAGGGTTACTGTACTTTTCTGAACATTATGTGACTGCAGGGATAAATATATTGTTTATAAGTGGTTATACGCCAGAAAAACTTACATTTTGAGTCACATGGGAAACAGAGAAGATGTAAGAGATATGTGTAGATCAGCAACTAGATAGTGGTGTTTATGAGTTGTTGTTACAGAATACTGTTCCAAACACCTTACAGATCACCTGCAGGGAACTTTTTGAGAAATTTAGATTCATTATTGAGTCCCCAACTTGAGATCCTCATGATACTAGGACCCTGACAGGTAACCGCTGACAGTACGTGGAAAAAACACAATTAATACTTATGTTGGTGTTAATGCTCTAAATGACCTCTAGGGACACTGAAATTTCCTAAACCATCGCTATGTAGACTTTATGATGAATTGTCTAAATGATATTGATGCTGATAATCGTCTGTGTGTACAATAGCGATATTATCCTTGATACTGGATTTTTGTTATATCAAAAAGAGTGGTTGTTATTTGAGAACATTTGTTCGGTTTTAAATACGAATATGTAATTTTTGCAAATTGTTGTAATCAAGGTACGGGAATTTTATATGACACATCAGTTTTTCTAGCGAGTTGTTTAATTTACATTAATAGAAAATTTAATATTTTAATTGTTTTTTAAAGCAAAGAAAAAATTTTTGAGTTGGTTAATTTTACTAAACTTATATTAAGCTAGATTCAGAGAGGAAATTGTTCTTATAAAAGGTAAATAGAACCATTATATCAGCAGTTTAATCTTCATGTTGTATATTTAAGTTCAGTCTTTGTTCAAAGAAGAGATATTTATAAAAGTCGTTAGTTCAATTTTGTAAATCAGTGTAAACCAGCCATAGCTCATTTCATCTTAACAAAAGACATCAGTTTGACAATAGGCTTGATCTTAAAAACCGAATATTTGCCAAAAATGAATTATTCACTTTCAGAAACATGATTTTTTTAGAAACGTTAATTTTTCCCTGTTTTAAGTATGAACGTAGTTTATTTTTGATCATATTTTGTGATTTACACAAATCGCGGATACGTTTGACCATTTAATTATATAGAAAGGCGTTTGCTCTGTTATTGGCACCCACAGGCTTTGAATAATAGACGGATATTTCTGATAACTCTAGATTCACAACACAAGATAAAGGCTCAGTTATTTTCATGGCTGTGTTCGTTATGAGCGACTTGTGATGTGACCATATATCTGAAAGATATATAGATGCTATAACTTCATTCTATAATTCCGATATGACATCGTTTCTGACAGGTCTGCAACAAGTTTCTTATCTTGTTTAGGGTACTTGATGATGAATGTGGATCAAATATGTCTGTTTTATCCTTGCGTCCGAAAACTATGGCACAAAAGGAAAATGTGTCTGCTATTCTTCCTTAAACATCATCCTAAACTCCTTCGGAAAAACAGCCTTCAAATTGGTAGTTAAACCTTAGTTTGGAGAGTATGTAATTATAGACTGGACGAAACAATACAGTAGTGGGGGATCTCTGTACCTTTTGTTATTTACGATGCTCTTGACAATTCTCCAGTCATGTGCTCTAAATATTATAATCTCTTCACTTCCTTAGAAGTTCCAGAGCCACAGCAGTCAGCATGAGCTGAGACCCAGACACTGATAAAACTCACTTAAACAAAACAACGTTTGAAAAAAAATAACGGAATTGTTCTATAGCGTAAAATGTGGTGTTTCAACGTATCATTTTCTAGACTTCATTTTTCTCTTACTTCAAATGATTACCTACATTTATTTGGCAATTTATTGGTTGAACAATGTCTGTGCTCTCGTTCAGAAATTTTATACAGGAATATGGTACTAGATATAATAGATAAAGTTTAGTTTTATTAAGTTTATTTGAAGGGATGTGTTAAAAAGAAAAAGATCATCAATACTCAGGCAAAGTATAAAGAAAATAGAAGTATAAAACTCTAGTATATCACGGAATTTGCTGATATTATCGATATATGAACACTAGCAAATAGTGATAATGTTTCCTCAAAATATCTACGTATAATTGCTATATTTGTATATGTTGTAGGACTACTGGGGTAAGACTGGGTAGCTAACACTGGCAGGCTCTTTGGAGCTAAACAATTTAACATAGAGAGTGTCATATTTATTAATAAAATCAGCTTCAGTAATTTTTAATGATAGTCTCCTTTATACAAAAAGTCAAATTACCTGGTCTTACCCCACTTGTGGGTAAGAGCGGCTACGCAGACTAACTTCATGGGAATAACAAAATTTTCGGTGGAAAATCAGCAGAAATGGTTATTGAAACGTAACTTAACTAACAATAATATTCACAAAATTCACATGTAAGATAATCCCTATCATCTGCTCTCTTGCAGCTTTCGTGGGTCTAGCAAGGACATTATCCGCGTTGAATCCAATGTGCTCCTACTTCTAAATTAGAAAGTACGTCGTTACCATACAAGCATTTAAATTCTTATTTGGTTTTATAGTCTTCATCGATAGAATCATTGTGGAACGCCTGAGAATTTTTCACGACACATATTTTTATGTTGATTCTTCACGTGTGCCTCTTTCTGGTTCATATGCTTTGTTGATGTCTTTTTCTACTTTTCTGACTCCTAGTCTTTTTTAATCTATCTTCTAAAGTATTTTGAGGAACTTTGAAGGTTCTTGCAACTTTCAAGTAACCCACCCTACACGATAACACTTCGGCTATGCCCTCTTCCGTGCTCTCTTGGATTAATGATTGTCTGTTTGTCGTGTGGTAAGTTCTCAGGGTGTTTTACACAGAAAAAAGAAAAAAAATGGTTTTCAGTGCAATATTATCGCCAGGTCTTTCCCAGTCAGCATATCTGGCTTACAACGAGTGTGGAGGTCATAAAAACGAAACAAAAGCAGGCTATTGTTGGACCAGATCCCTGTCGTTTGCTAGTGTATAAATACTTACTGGCCTTCTAATATTCCTGGCTAAATAGATTTATTATAAGTGTAATTTACATGAAATATTTGCAGTTTAGAAATGAAAGAACATTAGTCGGCTCGTAACGTGAAGTAAACTTACCTTCACAGACGCCGTGAACTGAACAGCAACAACACGCCAATGTAGTCATTTCTTCTACATCTACATCGACATGGATACGCTGCAAATCACATTTAAGTGCCTGGCAGAGGGTCCATCGAACCACCTTCACAATTCTCGTATAGCGCGCGGAAAGAATGAACACCTACATTTTTTCGTACGAGCTCTGATTATCCTTATTTTATCGTGGTGATCGTTCCTCCCTATGTAGGTCGGTGTCAAAAGAATAGTTTCGCATTCGGAGGAGAAAGTTGGTGATTGGAATTTCGCGAGAAGATTCCATCGCAACGAAAAACGCCTTTCTTTTAATGATTTCCAGCCCAAATCCTGTATCATTTCTGTGACACTCTCTCCCATATTTCGCAATAATACAAAACGTGCTGCCTTTCTTTGAACTTTTTCGACGTACTCCGTCATTCCTACCTGGTAAGGATCCCACACCGCGCAGCAGTATTCTGAAAGAGGACGGACAAGCGTTGTGTAGGCAGTCTCCTTAGTAGGTCTGCTACATTTACTAAGTGTCCTGCCAATAAAAGACATATTTTGGTTAGCCTTCCGCACAACATTTTCTATGTGTTCTTTCCAATTTAAGTTGTTCGTAATTGTGATACCTAGGTATTTAGACGAATTTACGGCTTTTAGATTAGACTGATTTATCGTGTAACCGAAGTTTAACGACTTCCTTTTAGCACTCATGTAGATGACCTCACACTTTTCGTTACTTAATGTCAACTACCACTTTTCGCACCGTTCAGATATTTTTCGAAATCGTTTTGCAGTTTGTTTTGATCTTCTGATGACTTTATTAGTCGATAAACGACAGCGTCATCTGCAAACCTGCCTTGGGCATGGATGTGTGTGATGTCCTTAGGTTAGTTAGGTTTAAGTAGTTCTGAGTTCTAGGGGACTGATGACCTCAGATGTTAAGTCCCATAGTACTCAGAGCCATTTGAACCATTTGAACCATCTGCAAACAACCGAAGACGGCTGCTCAGATTGTCTCCCAAATCGATTATATAGATAAGGAGCAGCAAAGGGCCTATAACACTACCTTGGGGAACGCCTGAAATCACTTCCTCTTCACAACGGGAGTTTATTTTTGTGTCTCTCCACCAGAGGGCATAAACAGTGACATCAGAAACACGATACCCGGTTTCACTCCCCTACCCAGTATTACCTCACGTTCCCCTAAGTCACGATGAATTTTGATATGGTAGCAACTAATGAAACTATTGCGCCATGTAGCTCTGACACATATTCACGCAAAACAACGAAGTTTATGAATGATACCAGGATACATTGTTTTAAGAGTAGTACTAGGGCGAGCTGAAAATTAATATCTCCGCATTTTTATTCTGTTCTCAGTATCGGTTGAGGTATTAAATGTTATGCTTTCCCGCCTCGTTGACGCAAATTGAACCTGCTACCCCCTAGATGACTCCGCATTGTGACGTATAACATGGCTGTGTGTAATGTAACTATGTCGGTGGGTGAGAAACAATGTGCTGTAATCAAGTTTCGCATTCGATGAGTTCGTCCACACACTGGGGAACTTCTCCTTCAGCGCGACAATGCCAGACCACACATGGACGCTGCCACATCTGCAACAATCGTACGGCTTGGGTCCTCTGTCATCGATCATCCTCCATACAGTCCCGACTTAGCCCCATCCGATTTTCATCTGTTTCCGAAACTGAAAGAACACTTTCGAGGACTTCAGAAGTCAGAAGTCAGAAGAGGTGAAGTTCTGGTTTCATCAACACAGACAAACATTCTATCGTGAAGATATCAACAAACTGATGTCTCGTTGGGAGAAATGTTTTCTTCGCCAGGATGACTGTGTTGGGAAGTAAATATGTAGGATGTTGATAACGTTTGTCTTATTTGAAAAGCTTTAAGAATTTTCATATGAAAAATTCGGAGACATTACGTTTCAGCATGGTCTCGTATAAAAAGATAGAACAGGATGAAGTATACATGGAAAGCGATAGTTGGAAATGGAATGTATTTCGTGATAAATTGTGTCAGTAACTAAAAGTATCTTTCCTAACAAGTAACTTAGAATATCCATTAAAAACAAGTCAACGAATGATAACTTAATGGATTAAAATAGCTAATAATGTGGAAATAGAATGTTACATAGAGCCTGGAAAAAGCAAGATTTTGTATTACATACATTTTACAAAAAATACTGTATTATTATATGGAAAGTTTTTAGAAAGTCAAGAAATAAAGAAACATTAACATAGAATAATAGTCTAGATTATGCAATTCGAACGATATGAAATATTGTGAAACTAGAGGCTGGGCAGCCAATGATGGTACAAGAGACTAACAAAGATATGTTGCAACTTTGTTGTGAGTGATAGTTCTTTAATTTCAACTACTTTAATAATCGCATCCTATATGTAGTAGCAAAAGTAGTATCACATAGTTGAGTTGAACAAGCAGGGAAATATATTAATGTATCATTTCACAAAAACTGAAGCAACTAGAAGCTGCACAAGTATCCTCCACTTAAATTATTAGAATTTTGAACATTCTCCGGAGCGAAAAACTAATGTGAACATGGTGGTATGCTATACACAAAAGCAAAATGTTGTAAATAAGTAATTAATTTCCTTAGTAATAACTGCAATATATCAATAGCACTGGGAAGTTTCCTGAAACGGTAAAATATGCCACTATTAAACATCTTTCATTGAAAGTAGGTTTTTCTATCAATTTTGAGAATATGTTATATACAGCTCTGAACGACTAATAGAGTGACACCAATAATGAATGTATCACTTGTGCAGCAATTAATAAACAGAGTAAAATATTCCTAATTATAAGGTGCAGCCACTGATGACAGCTTGAAACGGAGGAAAGATATAGCTGAGCTGCACAAACGATTTAGTTCAGCAACTTTTTCTCAGTCTGTTATTGCTCTTTCCAGATACAAACAAATTGTCTTAACAAGTTTCGCTAATTTCCTCATCAGTAAATTACCTTTCTAGTGTAATCTACCACTTAGCATAAAGAAGTAATGATTACACAGATAGAATCATTGAGATTACTATGTAGTGTTTTCCCTCAATTATTATATATAAGCATCGTCAAGGAAATAGGAATTTTAACCACTCCTTAATAAAAATAAGCTATCGCTAAATAATTTCGTCGTATATAACGCACCATGATTTGAAAAATACTGTGATCCCGACTGCTGAAACACTAGCAGAAAAAAAATATTATCTCAGAGGCGCAAGAAAAATTCTATATGCAGCCACATAAATCTATGGCCATTTGTGCAATAACAGAAAGTATTTAACAGGCTTAGTACATTCAAAATCTAGACTTAAGTAATTCCTCCTGGACAATATCTTCTATTGTAAAGACAAATTTAAATTAAAAAAGGAGTACACATAGTTAAAAATCCTAAATTTCATTTTGTCACTTGGTATATGAGTGGTGTTAAAGAGTAGTAAGTTACTTCTTATTCAGTTTAAGCCAGTGTGCGATTTAGCAACTAGTCACAGGCCAACGTGTAGCCATCCTCACAAACAAACTATGTATAGCTTGTCTCATAAACTGACTCACTTCCCATCATTACGTTGAACTTGTGCGAATGAGTTGTACATCTTATATTTAAGTAAGTCAGTCAATGACTACAGATTTTACAACCTGTGAGTTATGTAGAAGAACGTTATGTCGTGAAAATCTCACTTGATTACGATTGACTTACTTTTTAGACAGTATATAGCAGTTAAGGAAACATTCTTTCTGAGGAATGGGAGACTACGAAAGCTTCACTGCATTTGTGTTTTTTCGCGCTAACTCAGTTTAAGATATATGATTCATTATATCTTCGTAACAGAACAATAAAATTCCATGTTGTCGGAATATAGATTGATGGTTCATATCTTCACACAATACAGTTGGTTGATTACTAGGTGGTAATTACTTCAGATGCTTAAGCCTTAGGTCATATGACTCCTTAGCTTGAACAAGAGCACAACACCCGAGACTTTCAAGAAAATTAGTTGGTGGTATATCATTTGGTTGTAAGATGTGAACAAAATAATATGTATACTGACGATAAACTTGTTTTAGATTGCGAGAAATTTAAAAATCCTGATCAGCATCTGGTAATCATCCGGGACACGAAAAGATGGAAAACATTAAATAACCAGGAGCAGAAATCCGTGCAGCTAAATGACGTATAGCAAAGCGAGTTAATAAGAAATGGCTTAAATAAAGGGATTGGTTAGCAGCTATTGACGAAATGACGCTTTATGACTGAGAATGTGGAACGTGAGCCTAATATCGGAGGAAGTTACATAGACTGGAGATGTATGTAATGAAGAGAAGCTGCAGTTTGTAGTAACTGAGACATACGTGAATTTAAAAGAAAGAACGAAAATGACAGGAGATATCATAGACAGGGCTGAATGAAATGGGATACTGTGATACTGAGGTTTCAGAATTATGGTTGGTTGGTTGGTTTGGGGAAGGAGACCAGACAGCGTGGTCATCGGTCTCATCGGATTAGGGAAGGATTGGGAAGGAAGTCGGCCGTGCCCTTTCAGAGGAACCATCCCGGCATTTGCCTGGAGTGATTTAGGGAAATCACGGGAAACCTAAATCAGGATGGCCGGACGCGGGATTGAACCGTCGTCCTCCCGAATGCGAGTCCAGGGTCTAACCACTGCGCCAACCCGCTCGGTTTCAGAATTATGAAAAAGAAATGTAGCCTTGAAAAATACGGTAGTGAGTCCCCGCCCAGTGATGCAAAAAGGAGAGGGAATGTTTGGTTTCAACATCCCGTACACTTTTTGCATATAGATACATTAGAGGTGGATTACATCGAACTATTTCACGCTACGACAGAAATACTGAACATAGTACGGCACTTATTTTACGACGGCTTTGGACACCCAGTTAACACTACGCAGTGAAGTTGGAGATACAAATTTGGAATCCCTTTGGTGCTATACTATACGATGTGACGACCTTGTTGACGTCTAAGTTTGACGTCCCACAGGAACCAAACCATGACTACCTTGTCATGTTTTTCGCCTTACTGTGCTTACCGCCAGATCGTATGAGAAATCATTAACGGTTTCCCATGTGGAAAGCTACAAGAAAAACCTTGTTGGCGGTGAAAAAAGAGAGGAAGTTTAACGTCGTTTCTACGGCGATGACCTTAGAGACAGCACTGATCTCAGTTTTTCAGTGCGTTAGATGGGACTACATTATCGAATTTTCGTATCGGTTGAGTTGCACCTCTGTGTGTTCGATCACTATTAGCCACTCTGTCAGTGTCAGGGTGCACACCACCACTGTTTGTAGAAATTTTGTGGGTTGACAAATATGTCAACGGTATCGCAGTAGGTTATTTACGGGGCACTCCCCTTAAGCGTGTTTTGCAGGATGTGCGTGGTTGACCCTCATAAATTACTAGACCCCTAAGCTCCGCAAACGTTATGTGTCAGTATATGTCGTGCGATGTGCATCTCCACTATTCGGGCACCGTTAAAATTTTAGGCTAATGTCCCCACCCCATTTATCGTTTCTCATATCGATTATGGGGTCTACGAGTTCAGTGATAGAATAGGGGATTCGTATTTAACCAAAAAATGAGTATTAAGTATTTGTACGCTCCTTATTCCCATCTAAACATATACACATTTAAAAATGTAGCTGCATACACAGGTGTGCAAAACTTGAGCAAGAAAGGAACTTTCTCATGATGTATGACTGGCAAGTAACATAGCTCTCCCTATGAAGTTTGGAGTAAACACAGGAAGAACTGCTGCGGTATAGTACAGAATATAGCTGAAAGAAATACACATGAGGCCACTATTTTTAAGGCAGTGATTAGACTGAAGACCGCGATTCGTAATGGTTCCCTGAATTTTGCAATAGGTGGGACGTGGTTGTTAATAGTGTGTGTGATCACCACGATCGACAATGTATGCTCTGCAACGTGTTCGCATGCTGGCCACGCGTTCGGTTAAGAGTTCTTACGGTAGGGTGTTGCATTCCTCCACAAGCTTGGATGACCGCTGCTGGATGGTCGGTGATGCATGCCTACGTTCTTTGATGCATCTCCCCAACGCATTCCACACGTGCTCGGCTGAATTAAAATTGGAGCAAGGGCAGGCCAGCTAATTCGTCGAGCATCCTCTCGTTGCAAGAGCTCTTCAACCTGCGCTGTTCGATGCAGTCGTGCATTTTCATACATAAAAATGTTGTCAGGGCCGAATGCAACCTAGAAAAGGGCAATGTGACTGGTGAGTACAATGTTTTAAAAGATTGGAGCTCAGTATAGCCATACAACATTATGTCTCCCCACAGCATAAAACATGGGCCACAAAAACCATGATGTTCTATTATGCTGGAGATAAACTCATATGTTGGAGCATGTAATGGAACATTGTCGAACGTGCTCACTTCTGACCTACTCTTCACTTCAATTACACCACCCTCGTACATGTTGTCTACTACAAATCCTGTACAAATGTATGTAGATGTGTGTTTGCTTTCCCATTCTGATTCCTGGTTTTCCTTTCAGCACTACGAAGCCTCCTGAGCCAACTGCTTCTTTGTCAGTAGATCTTGTTTCTTCCATGGCTAGTATCCCAATACTTCTCTCTTTCATCTCATGTATTACCTGTTTAAGTTTATAGATCTTGGTCATTGTTAGTACATTTATAGTTCTCATTCTGAAAATCGTTTTCGTTTTCATCTTTTTAGAGGATCTTGGGAGTTTCGACTCTTCCCATACGCACTTCTCGGCGGGTCCCACAGAATCCGAATGCTTTTTCGCGTCGAAATTTGTCGACTTGGATTTGTCCACCTGGTGTAATCTCGATTCGAATGTGTGATCAATTCAGTATAATAAAGGAATTAGTTGTGACGGCTGATGTCCGTCAAGTAATGCGACTGAAGTTATTATTCCCAACAGACGAGCTCAAATCACTCCTGACATTGGGACACAGATGCTGTTGGTAGCGCCACTAACATAGAGTACAGTGGCTGGTTCAAATGGCTCTGAGCACTATGGGACTCAACTGCTGAGGTCATTAGTCCCCTAGAACTTAGAACTAGTTAAACCTAACTAACCTAAGGACATCACAAACATCCATGCCCGAGGCAGGATTCTAACCTGCGACCGTAGCGGTCTTGCGGTTCCAGACTGCAGCGCCTTTAACCGCACGGTCACTTCGGCCGGCCATAGAGTACAGTCACTACCTCATTGGTTTCGGTGGCTACTCAGTTCTTCCTGCATATGAGAAGTCCAATTCCTCGAGAAAAATTTCATAATGATGCATAACAATAGTACAAAATGTTAAGGTAGGAATCTTTAGAGGTGAGAAAACAAGATTAAACTCTAGGTAAAAAGTTTTGTTACAGCTGAAATGAACTTCATTAATATGGAATTATCGACAAATCTACGTTACAAATACCATGTCAGACACGTCTTCGGCCTGGAATCTCATTAACTGGAGTACGAGTGTCTTCAATGATGAGTATCGTTTCGAAAAGAGCTCCGATTTCTGGGCAAAAAGTGTCAGGAGACATTAGGAGCCGGCCAGGGTGGCTGAGCGGTTCTAGGCGCTAAGTCTGGCACCGTCCGACCGCTACGGTCGCAGGTTCGAATCCTGCCTCGGGCATGGATGTGTGTGAAGTCCTTAGGGTAGTTAGGTTTAAGTAGTTCTAAGTTCTAGGGGATTGATGGCCTCATATGTTAAGTCCCATAGTGCCCAGAGCCAATTGAACCATTTTTGAACACCCAGGACAGCCGTGGGATACAGACCTAACTGCCACACACCACATGGCTCGATAGCCAAGAGTGGTTGTCTGTGGTGTCGTTCCTTTTCATGGCAGGACCACTTTGGTCGCCACCCGCGGCACCCTTACAGCACAGCGGTACGTCGACCATATTCTAGGCGCCGTTTTGTTTCATTTCATGGCAAAACCATTCTGGTGTTACATTTCAGGAAGATAATGACCACTTGCACGAGACGAGAGTTTCTGCTGTTTGTCGTCGTGCTTGCCAGACCCTATCTTGGCCAATAAGATCGCCGGACCACTTCCCAATGGAGAACTTTTGGAGCATTATGCGCAGGACCCTCCGACTAGCTTGGTATTTTGACGATCTAACGCACCTACTGGACAGATTTTGGCACGAAATCCCACAGGAGAATATCCAACGAATCTATCAATCAATGCCAAGCCGAATAACTGCTTGCATAAGGGTCAGATGTGAATCAACGCCTTACTGACTTGTTCAGTTTGTGATGCTCTTTCTTCTGAATAAACTACCCTTTTTTCTGAATTTTTAAGCATTTGTTTGTCTATACACTTACATCACATCTACCGATTTTCGTCCCATTTGGATAATTACTTCGTGGTACGTCGTTTTTTTTTATTGGAGTGTATTTTCATTGTATAACAATATATTAATACAAAAGGAAATGTGGCAAGATGTATACTCATAAAACCTACTGCTGAAATAGGAATTTCTCTACACTTACTAAAGCTGAAGAGTGAGCTAGTGACACAGTGAAAGTTGGAATTAAGAATGAATCATCCATCACGTTCTTGGTCAGTTAGCACTACAAGCAACTCCTCGCCACTTACGGTCTTCGTCAGTAAATTCAGAATTGTTAACATACCTCACATTCAAGGTGAAGATACACATTTAACGTTGCTCTCGGTCTTACAAATTAGCGATAGACCAAGATCAACCCGCTGTGGGTCTGTTGGCAAGACCATGTCCGAACAGTTACTCTGAGCTTGTCTCAACCGCTTGAATACTCGAAACTTTTAATCACAGTTCACAGAATTTTGGGAAATTTTGGAAATGATCGTTTCAAAGTACATGCGTCAGTTGACTTAGTTGCTGCTGAAACAATGACGTTTGCTTATCACTGAAATCTCTATTTTGTGGGTTATAGTAAATAATTATCAATAACAATTAGCTGTTTCTGTGCCGGTATCGAAAGGTCTTTGCCGCTTTAACGGCAACAGGCAACGTTCATGATCAAGTTTCATTGTCACCTTAACCCATCTTTCGCTAACACCTGTGGCTGAGCATGCCCATACCATCGAACTGCTGCTACTAACGAGCCGTCCTACTCTCTACATGTACATCTACACAGATACTCCGCAAGCCACCGTACAATGCGTGGCGGAAGGTACCATGAACCACAACTAGTCATTTCCTTTCCTGCTCCACTCGCAAATACACCGGGGAAAACAACTGTCTATATGCCTCCACATGAGCCCTAATTTCTCGTATTTTATCTTTGTGGTTCTTACGCACGATGTATGTTGGCGACAGTAGAATCGATCTGCAGTGAGCTTTAAATGCCGATGATCCTTTAAATTTCCTTAACAGTGTTTCTCGAAAAGAACGTCGCCTTCCCTCCACGTATTCCCATTTGAATACCCATATCTTCCTTCAATCCGACCTGGTACGGATCCCAAACACTTGAGAAATACTCAATAATGGGTCGCATCAGCATTCTATATGCAGTCTCCTTTACAGGTGAAACATTCTTTCACAAAATTTTCCCAATAAACCGAAGTCGAACACTCGCCTACCCTACCACAGTTACGCCCAGATATTTAAACAATGTGACTGTGTCAAGCAGAACACTAGTAATACTGTATCCGAACATTACATGCTTGATCTTCCTACTCATACGCATCAATTTACACTTTCCCTTCTTTTTTGTATCCTCCTACACTCACTAAACTTCGACACTTTACCGTACAACACCACATCATTGGCAAACAAACGCAGATTGCTACCCATCCTGTCCGCCCAATCATTTACGTACACTACTGGCCATTAAAATTGCTACACCACGAAGATAAGATGCTGCAGACGCGAAATTTAACCGACAGGAAGAAGATGCTGTGATATGCAAATGATTAGCTTTTCAGAGCATTCACACAAGGTTGGCGCCGGTGGTGACACCTACAACGTGCTGACATGAGGAAAGTTTCCAACTGATTTCTCATACACAAACAGCAGTTGACCGGCGTTGCCTGGTGAAACGTTTTTGTGATGCCTCGTGTAAGGAGGAGAAATGCGTACCATCACGTTTCCGACTTTGATGAAGGTCGGATTGGAGCCTATCACGATTGCGATTTATGGTATCGCGACATTGCTGCTCACGTTGGTCGAGATCCAATGACTGTTAGCAGAATATGGAATCGGTAGGTTCAGGAGCGTAATACGAAATGACGTGCTGGATCCCAACGTCCTCGTGTCGCTAGCAGTCGAGATGACAGGCGTCTTATACGCATGGCTGTAACAGATCGTGCAGCCACGTCTCGATCCCTGAGTCAACAGATGGGGACGTTTGCAAGACAACAACCATCTGCACGAATAGTTCGACGACGTTTGCAGGAGCAAGGAGCAGGGACTATCAGTTCGGAGACCATGGCTGTGGTTACCCTTGACGCTGCATCACAGACAGGAGCGCCTGCGATGGTGTACTCAACGACGAACCTGGGTTCACGAATAGCAAAACGTCAATTTTTCGGATGAATCCAGGTTCTGTTTACAGCATCATGGTGGTCGCATCAGTGTTTGGCGGTGAACGCACATTGGAAGCGTGTATTCGTCATCGCCATACTGGCGTATCACCCGGCGTGATGGTATGGGGTGCCATTGGTTACATGTCTCGGTCACCTCTTGTTCGCATTGACGGAACTTTGGACAGTGGACGTCACATTTCAGATGTGTTACGACCCGTGGCTTTACCCTTCATTCGATCCCTGCGAAACCCTACATTTCAGCAGGATAATGCACGACCGAATGTTGCAGGTCCTGTACGGGCCTTTCTGGATACAGAAAATGTTCGACTGCTGCCTCGGCCAGCACATTCTCCAAATCTCTCACCAATTGAAAACGTCTGGTCAATGGTGGCGGAGCAACTGGATCGTCACAACACGCCAGTCACTACTCTTGATGAACTGTGGTATCGTGTTGAAGCTGCATGGGCAGCTGTACCTGTACACGCCATCCAAGCTCTGTTTGACTCAACGCCCAGGCGTATCAAGGCCGTTATTACGGCCAGAGGTGGTTGTTCTGGGTACTGGTTTCTTAGGATCTATGCACCCAAATTGTGTTAAAATGTAATCACATGTCAGTTCTAGTATAATATAATTGTCCAATGAATATCCGTTTATCATCTGCATTTCTTATTGGTGTAGCAATTTTCATGGCCAGTAGTGTGTATAGAGAACAGCACCGGTCCTAACAAACTTACCTGGGGCACGCCTGACGATACCCTTGTCTCTGACGAACTGTCTTACTCTAGGACAACATACTGGGAAGTCTTAGAGACACTCACGTATCTGTGAACTTGGTCCATATGCTTGTACCTTCGTTAACAGCCTGCACTGGGACACCGTGTCAAAAGTTTTCGGAAAATCTAGAAATATGGAAACCGCCTGTTGCCCTTCATCCATAGTTCAAAGTATATCAAAAAGTTCAAGCTGAGATTCACACAAGCGATGCTTTCTAAAACCGCGCTGATTCGATGGCACAAGCTTCTCAGTCTCAACAAAGTTTATCGTATTCGAACTGAGAATATGTTCAAGGATTCTGGCGCAAACAGAAGTTAGCGATATTGTTCTGTAATTTTGCTGGTCCATTCTTTTACACTCCTTATAGACTGGAGTCACCTGAGCTTTTTTCCAGTCGCTTGGCACTTTGTCCTGGGTGACAGACTCATGATAAATGCAAGCTAGGTAACTGGCCAACGCTGTAGAGTACTCGATGTAAAATCGAAATGGGATTGCATGTAGACCTGGTGATTTATTTGCTCTCGTTATTGAATAGTACACTATTTGCTGCCGTGAAGGTATCTTGATACGAGATATGTTAAGATGAGCAGATAAAATAAGTTAGGAAAAACATGTGAGCTATGTATGAAGGGATCACGCTGCTTACTTTATGGACATTGCGTTGTACAGTTCGTCTTCTCGAGTGATAGTGTTCCAGCAAACCCATGGTAGCGTTTTTATTAACATGATCCACTAATGAAGCTTGATCATCTTTACAACTCTTCTCCAATTGAAGAAACGCCTAAACACAACATATTAGTCTGGCAGAACCTTAACGAAACAACTACGTATTTTGCGGCACCGTGGATATGGAGTAACAACTGAGTAACTACTCCGTCAGAACAGACTAAATGATACCACGTAATGGGCTTTGCGGACACTGCCGGAATCAGCTGCTCATATACAGCCGCACTACACGAGTGACAGGGACCATCAATAAATCGCAGTAAAGACTCACGGCGTTTGCGGTACGACGAATGGCGACAAATACCAGTATTCACCAATATCTCTTTCCAGGCACGCCACATTTAGCATATACGTTCAGTCCACCTCTGGTGTATTAGCCGATAGATCATTAAATCCTCAGGGCGCAATTGTTCACATATTCGTCCTCTCACATAACACACGATTAACAGCCTAAACGATATAATAGAATTTCACACAAAGAATAAATTAAGCATGTGATTGTGTTCCACGACGATTACATATGAGTAATAATTTCGGAAATGTTAGTTGCATCTGCATCCTTCGTATGCCGAACAGCATAAAGGTGGTCAGAGTGCGCTGATTCCAGAGACTTTGGCCGCTCGATTAACACATTTTATCGTTGTTTTCGCGAAACATTTTACTGTAAAAATTAAGATGCCATTCATAATTGAATTCCACTTACTAAGAATTGTCGAACGCCATTAAAATTCATAACTGCAGTCAAATATATTTATTATACTAAAGTTAATCTTATAACCAAGCACTTATGCCTTCCCATAAAATGTCTCACCGAAATCTTATTCCATTACTTGGGATACGATTTGCATCAGAAGAAGTGCTCCTATCACCTAATACACTCTGTGTATGTTTAGTGGGATTATATTTGCGACGAACGCCGTTAAAACAATACTTAAGCTATTTTTATTTTAAATTTTCACGATCTTCCGGAAAAAAGAAAAATAAATACTGCCCAAAATCTATAATTTGTGGGGTTAGTGCGGCGTAGAGTATATCCCAAACGCGTACCAAAAATTACACCGACATGTAGACAAATATAAAATAAGTATTTTGAGATAGCGAACTAATGGTGGAACATGAACATGTTAAATGGTTCGTGGCGTTGAATGAAGTATGCATGTAATATACTCGGTTGTAAACCGATTGTGTTTCATAGAAAAAGAAACTGAGTAACGCGATTACTGTGTTGGTGCTACGCTGAAAAGCAACACACAGTCGACTGTGATATCTCCATGGTATGGTTTACACCTGTTTACGTCCATGTGTGACTCTCGATTATGAAGTATTACTCGCTGCAGAAATATGCAGACATTTATTTAGTGTGTTATGCAGTAAAATGTAATGTCCGCGAAGATTAATCTATGTATACGGAATAATTTTATAACTGCTAAATGTATTAAATTTGTTGACGTGTTTAGAGAATTTACATTGAACTGTGTCGTTTAAATGTAGCAGAGCTGCTCCATATTATTGAGAACGAGTTGTTCCCTCAGAAGAATTTTAGGAGACTGCGATTTTTCCTGTGAGAGATAATTCATAAGCAAGCGTGAAAGAAATACTGTGTGGAGAGCACTAGTGAAGTAATAGTCATTGCAAGCCCAATGATTTTCAACCGAGGGTTCGCCTCCCTCTTTGGATTATGTTGTAATGCATAGATTTAGACAGCAGGTCGTCATATTGAACCGTTGCTATGAGCTCAAGTCGCTACTATTGCATCTAACTTGTTTTCACCAACCCTTCCCTAGAGATTGCTCTATGTAATCTACTACAAGATGTGTTGCTTTCAGTTCGACTCTGTAATGTAACATGTAACTCATGCACAACGGAGCTCCTCCTTATTCCATTGTTAGTGCCCGTCTGCTTCTAAACAACAGATTCCTTGACAGATAGGTAGGAAGAGGTGAACCAGTTCTCTAGCTTCTCCGTTGTCGGGGCCTCAGAATGCAAGAGCTTTAATAGTGGCGGCGTTTGAAAGTTCTTGTGTTTCGAACCCGTGTTGAAGATGTCGAGAGTCTTCGTGTCTGTGTTGTGAGAGGCTGCAAAACCAATCGAAGTTCGCAAGGGATGGACAACATTTAGAATTTTTCGAGGTATTTTGGTACAATCTGTTTCTGCCTGCTTACCTTGACTAACGTGCTACGACGAGTTGTCAAAATTTAGTTCTAGTATGGAAATAAAGAATTCTCAAATTTATATTAGTGTAACGATTTTCTTCCTCTATATGTGAAGAATGTGTCCTGAAAGTAGAAATGCTGTGATTGTTCTGAGTTTTATTCATTTCGAAACTGCGTCTCTTGGTGTGTTCAGTTTTCACTCGCTCTGTTCACCAGAAGTAGCTGCCTAGGTTTTCCCACAATTTCCTCCGTTATACAACACCAACTGCTACTATCACTATATTAATGTTATTCTCGCCAGGTGTACACGGATGAGCTGAAGCTTTAGGATAAATCCGAAACTGAAAACCAGTCCCTGATGAAGAATTAAGTCCGAATCTTCAGCAATGTCGACAAGAAATTAAGCTTACACAAGTGGCCCACACTGGTGCTAGGGAAGGGCTAAATCTCAGAACGTGAAGATATCGAAATGACGAATAGACAAGCCATCAACTGCCACATACAATTAACTAGGCATTTTACAGTAGGACAAAATCAAGCATGGGCAACGTAAAGGTGTAGTCAGCACATAGTATACCGAAAGGATGAGAAAACTTTTGTAAAGCAAACTGAATGGCAATCAAGTGAAAGAAGTTCATGAATCGACCCTATCTGAAGTCAAGAACAGAAAGCTTCTCAGAGCACATCAAACCAAGAACGAATACTGGAAAGCTGCACTGTGATGCCTTGTAACGGTACCACCTTAACCCTTTTGGTCATGACGTCCTCATACATAGACATACTAAAAAATGGCTCTGAGCACTATGGGACTCAACTTCTGAGGTCATCAGTCCCCTAGAACTTAGAACTACTTAAACCTAACTAACCGAAGGACATCACACACATCAATGCCCGATGCAGGATTCGAACCTGCGACCGTAGCGGTCGCGCGGTTCCAGACTGTAGCGCATAGAACCGTTCGGCCACCCCGGCCGGCAAAGGCATATTAAATTAATGATTATTATATTAAAATTCTTTAAATTTTGTCATTTGTAATTGTTCTCCTCATATTGTCACAAGCAGAGAGTTTATTTGAGAACAGTGTCAACATCTCCTGTCAATCTATGGTACCACAAAACAGAACTGAATATGCAGAGTCACATACACGTTTGCCATTAATCTTTGTACCTCCATCAGCTGATTAATATCTCCTGAGTTTAGGTAAAAAATCCATCAGCTGGTTAATATCTCCTGAGTTTCGGTAAAAAAAAAATAATTATTTGTGAGTAGAAAGGTGCATTCTTGAAGGTGAAAACAAAAGGCGTCTTTCAGAAAGAAATGTAAGTGACATATTTATAACTTCATACATGTATCCCAATGAGGACATTGTGATTGAAAGGTTGTAATAGCATAGAAATTTAGGATACTATTTCGCTGTCTCTTTAGTCATCTTGCGGTGATTTCACAATGCCCCGTGTCCAAGACACACAAAGGCCACTTGCAGAAGAAGAAGTTATAAAGCTCCTCAATTCATCTGAAACTGACGATCTATCCGATGATCCTAGCGATAATTTTTAACAAGAGGACAATGATGAAGGCAACATTAGACTTTTATATCATACAGTACAGGGCTATTACAAATGATTGAAGCGATTTCATAAATTCACTGTAGCTCCATTCATTGACATATGGTCACGACGACACACTACAGATACGTAGAAAAACTCATAAAGTTTTGTTCGGCTGAAGCCGCACTTCAGGTTTCTGCCGCCAGAGCGCTCGAGAGCGCAGTGAGACAAAATGGCGACAGGAGCCGAGAGAGCGTATGTCGTGCTTGAAATGCACTCACATCAGTCAGTCATAACAGTGCAACGACACTTCAGGACGAAGTTCAACAAAGATCCACCAACTGCTAACTCCATTCAGCAATGGTATCCGCAGTTTAAAGCTTCTGGATGCCTCTGTAAGGGGAAATCAACGGGTCGGCCTACAGTGAGCGAAGAAACGGTTGAACGCGTGCGGGCAAGTTTCACGCGTAGCCCGCGGAAGTCGACGAATAAAGCAAGCAGGGAGCTAAACGTACCACAGCCGACGGTTTGGAAAATGCTAAAGCAGAAGCCTTACCGTTTACAATTGCTACAAGCCCTGACACCCGATGACAAAGTCAAACGCTTTGAATTTTCGGCGCGGTTGCAACAGCTCATGGACGAGGATGCATTCAGTGCGAAACTTGTTTTCAGTGATGAAGCAACATTTTTTCTTAATGGTGAAGTGAACAGACACAATGTGCGAATCTGAGCGGTAGAGAATCCTCACGCATTCGTGCAGCAAATTCGCAATTCACCAAAAGTTAACGTGTATTGTGCAATCTCACGGTTTAAAGTTTACGGCCCCTTTTTCTTCTGCGAAAAAAACGTTACAGGACACGTGTATCTGGACATGCTGGAAAATTGGCTCATGCCACAACTGGAGACCGACAGCGTCGACTTCATCTTTCAACAGGATGGTGCTCCACCGCACTTCCATCATGATGTTCGGCATTTCTTAAACAGGAGATTGGAAAACCGATGGATCGGTCGTGGTGGAGATCATGATCAGCAATTCATGTCATGGCCTCCACGCTCTCCCGACTTAACCCCATGCGATTTCTTTCTGTGGGGTTATGTGAAAGATTCAGTGTTTAAACCTCCTCTACCAAGAAACGTGCCAGAACTGCGAGCTCGCATCAACGATGCTTTCGAACTCATTGATGGGGACATGTTGCGCCGAGTGTGGGAGGAACTTGATTATCGGCTTGATGTCTGCCGAATGACTAAAGGAGCACATATCGAACGTTTTTGAGTGCCTAAAAAAACTTTTTGAGTTTTTGTATGTGTGTGCAAAGCATTGTGAAAATATCTCAAATAATAAAGCTATTGTAGAGCTGTGAAATCGCTTCAATCTTTTGTAATAACCCTGTATATTGTAAGCTGCGTAGCCAAGACGCAAAGCACGCTAACTGCGTGATAAGTGACACTGAGATGATCACGAAACACTCGTCCCATCCAAACGACAATGCACTGGCAGCAAGAATGTTATTGTTACGTACGAATTTGTTACAGCGCAGCCAACCTAAAGCTGAATAAGAAAAATATCCATTCTAGACGTAACAGACTGAAAGGTTGCTTTGAGTGTCCAGATTGGTAAGTGTGATGTCTGTTCACATGCTTTGTATCCAGACATGGCAGGTCGACAGCCACGCCTATTGGGCATATAGCGGGCTTTGCATCCGAAGGAAACATGCAGTTAACCGCTTTTGAAACCGAACGCGATTTTCGACAGTTTACTGCCGGTTTTGCTACCTGAAAGTGGACGCATGTTTACTCATGCAGTTAATACTGCACATGTAAATGCATGGATTAAGTACAAGAAAAACGCGTCAGAATTAGGTGTTCCTAAAAATAAGACCCTTGATTTGCTTCACTTTAGGGTTTGTGTGGCCAAAGTACTGCCAAAAATAGATAAACCAGCTTCCAGGAAAAGGGGCGTCACACTAGTGAAAGTCAAAGTACTTCAACACGAGCTATTGCCGAAGTTCGTCCAGCGGCTGATGCTTTTTTGGACAACTTACGCATGTTCCAGCGGTCAGTGACAAAAAAATCATTTTACAGCTGCAAGAAACCGGGTTGCAAAGGCAAAACAAAATTTTATTGTGTAAAACGTAACATTCACTTATGTCTAGGTGGAAATAAATTGCTTGTTTCAGTATCATTCTTCACAAGTGTAGAACCACCGTTTATGTATATAATTGTTAAGCAGTCTTTGTGTAATTTATGTATTTTGGTGAAATAAAATCAAATAAAATACTTTTACTTATCGACTTCTACTGCTCCCACTTGAACACAATGTCCTCATTTGGGGAGCGTTGTATCCCCCCTTGGAGGGCACCTCCGAATATTTTAGTACATCTGAAAAATCATAATTTAATTCGAAGAACTGGATAGAAAAGCCATGATTTTCTTTTCAGGAACAAAATAATTCGTGACCCAATGGGTTAAAAGGCGATCGATGCTAACGTAAGTTTACCGTGAGATAACGTAATGGAAACAGAACAATCAAACTGGGCTTCGTTTCCGAAACACTCCAGCAAAGTATAACCAACAGTAAACGGTGGGGCAGAAACAGACGTTCTCCCAGCACAAAAGAAAGTTGTAACATTACATATTAAAACCGGTCGCCAGCCTAATTAAGCATTCTTGTGTCAAGCAAAATGATAAATCAGAAGGCAGTGCTAAGGCTAACCTAACCTTCCTTGACACACACACACTTAAATCTTTCCTTATATCTGTTCATACTACAAGACAGTAATCTAACCTTGTAGATAAATGTGCTGCTAACAAATAAATGGTGAATGAGATAATAAACAGTAACATATGCCTCTCAACAACACGTACCTTACATCAACTAGGTGTAACAGTTTATAAAACCAGTTACCGACACACATGAAACTGGTAGCAATACTGAACAGGGAAAGCTTGAATGATTCTGAACTTAAATCAGGGGTCTGCGAAAGATCATAATCTATAACTTCATTGCTTAGCATACGTTCTCTACTCCTGTGCATTAACCAACTCGTATCAGAATAGATAACGTAGTAAATAGTTCTTTCTTAAACTCGGTTTGAAGCAACTTAACAAAATACAAATCTAACTACACTGGCTCTGAAGGAGCCTTTGCATTGCCTCATTAACTAACTAACCTAGAACATGAGGACCCTTAAACTTTCTTGCTTTGAAGACCAATGTTCATTAACAAAAGTACACCAGTTTGTATGAGAAATGGTAAGTATTCTCATCATTAATTATTAATTAAGTAAGGCACAACAAACTATAACTCTTTAAATAACAAATGTGCTTTCGTAAGCCGTCTTTTGGCCTACTCAAAAGTATAATTGGCTGTGCAAATGACAACACAAAGTTAAATTCAAGTTCAACCACTTTCTCATAATAAAGTGGGTCACTCGGAATTAAATTCACTTGGACGGGATTCCCGTCCAGGTTTGTGATTTGGGATAACCACGGGTGTGAGATAGAGTTTTTAGTAACACCAAGATTATTATTGTAAAATCAACCTAATTTCACAAAAACCTGGTTCATTTACAGATTGTGAAATATAAACAATTTAGTGGAAGGCTGGTGGCACTGGTGGCGTAATTTGGAGTGGCTATTAACCTGGCGGCGATGCAGTCATAGCAATACTATTGGCCTCGCCATGTCGCATATCTTCTTGGCTTCGGAATTATATTTATATAGGACCAAAAACCACGGCGTGATAATGCAGCATCCGAAGCCCATAAATATTGTCCTTAAGCTCTTATAGCCTCAAAACGCCAAAAATATGAGCCACAATGATCCGCTACTGCTACTGAGGTGTTAACCACAGCACCACTCAGCCGAGACTCCTTATCCGTCACAACGGACGAGTTGACACTTGCGCACCGACACCTTTTCCACTCCGCCAAGCTACTTCCGCAGCTGAGGGGCTTCCCTACATCTTTTACATTCAACCCTCTGTTCCCTAACTATGAACCAAGTTATTTACAGTACATTATATAACAACTATTCCAGTAGTTATTTAAATTCACAAGCACAGTTTAAACAACATCATTCAAAAGTTCGCGTAACTGAAATATATATACATAGTCAAGGAATTTCCATAATAGATACAACATTCTGTATAAGTACCACTACAAATTGACATAGAATTATCGATACACATATAAAATAGGTCGAAAACAGGTGTTACAGCCTGACTGAAAGCTCGCGTGGTTAGGCATTTCTGAACAATGTTCTGACAAGATCGAACTCAACTCAAAACAATAAAGAAGATTAACTCCTCCTTCTACTCAACGAAGACTTCATCAGAAACAACACAAGAAACTTTTGTAAGACTCTAAAGAACCAAACAAAAATCAAAAAAACCACAGACCCTACAACTCCAAGATGAAAACTAAAATAATGTCCAGTGGATATAAACACCTCAAAAACCACTATCCCTATCATTGAACCACGCACCATTGAGGAATCACAAAAAATCATATCGAATCAAAAAAATTGGAAGAAAATCAAATTATACCCGAAGTCTGCAAAAGTTCTCATAAAAAGTATCCTGTCGTGTCTCCAAAACTTCAGCGAAGAAAATCTGGATAAAAGAAAGACTTCCATATGAATGGAAGGCGACTATCATCCACCCGCTCCATAAGAAAGGGGCCAAAACAGAACCCAACTGCTACAGAGAGATATCGTTCCTAGACCTAACGTACAAAATATAGTCTTACTAAACAGAGCAGAACCCCAACTAGACCATCAGTATAGACAATTGCAGGGAGACGTCAGCAAAGCTAGATCCTTCTCAGAACAGGTCCTGAACATCAAACACCTCATGGCCTGCCAAAATCAATATCAAAATCGTGTGTTTTCACTTTCATTGACAGCCGAAAAGAATATGACTCAAGAGAGCGGAAATCCCTCATCTCTATATTAAAAGAACTGAACCTAGTAAATAAAATCAAAAACCTAATCTCGCAAAACCCTACCAACGTGTACTCCAAAGTTAAATGTAAGGGACAACTCATCGATCCTCTTCAGATAGTAACTAGTGTAATGCAAGGAATCGAACTCTACCCGCTGCTACTTAACTGCACCTTAGAAAAAGGAATCAGAGAGTGTAGTACAAACACTCGTTGTATAAACCGACCAGGAACAAAAGATAAAGGCATCAAAGTCCATACCTACTTTTTACGTATGATATGGCCGATACTTGGAAAGAAGCCAAAGAACAGGCACAACTACTACGAAAAAAAGCTGAAAAATTGGCCTCAAAATGTCCTTATCAAAGATCAAAATAATGACAAACATAAAAAACCGACTGAAACATGTCAAAGTGGGAGAACAAGAATCATAAATCGTCAAATGATTCAAATATCTTGTAGAATTGATCAGCTGGAATACTCTAGAGAAAAGGCAGTGAAATGTAGAAGAAGTGAAAATGAACTAGCCGTCCAACTCACCAAAACCACACGCAGCAAAATGTCCGTATCATTGAATGCAAAAATAAGACACTACTACAAGGTAATCAAATCAGAAGCCTTTACACAGACGAAACACTGCCCATCACCGACCATGATCCAGCTGAAACACTGGAGATCAAAGGAAGGCAGATATTAAGAAAAATCCTACGCCACAAATAACATAACGACATATTAATCCACATCAAAAATGTTGCCCATTAAGATAAAACCAAGAAATTCTCGGACACAATGAGACAAAGGCGAAGAGATCTTTATAGGCACTTCCTCTAAAAGAATGCAAACAGACTAGCAAAAAAATTTTGTGACTTCGTCTGCAGACAAAAAATATTAGTTTAAGAAAACGAAGAAGGACTTAAAAAACTTTTAATTACACAGAATATGCTAACTGACGAAACTGGAAAGGCAACAAAGATAAGAAGGAAAGATTCCAAGCTATAATCAAAAGCAAACGAATGATCCAAATCTCTGAAGAAAGAGGATCGCAAGATCGAAAGAATGAAACAATACCGGTCTAAAAGAAAGGCAGAAAACATAAAAATGTTAGAGGTCTTGAGCACTCCAAAGCCGGATGAAATGAAATAAAATTATTGTTATTATTATGTATGGAATACTTTGTATTACCCCCGATAAAATTCTAAATCATCACTTTTTGAATTCCCCATATGTGCAGTAATGTCACTCATTATCCGTTAACAGACGAAACGTTATAACACTCGAGCCAAGGGCTTCGGTTTCAGGAAAGCTGTACACTTCAATAACTACGTTCTGTCCTTTTACCGTTAAGCTGCAGAGTCACCTTTTACGGCTGAGATTTAGTTTCTCTGCTTTCTCATGTTACACAAACAGTGGCTTCTGTTTACCTGTCGCGTTCTCGGTGGTCAGAACATTGCCTCCATTACTCAACGTAAACATTAACTCATGTGTTGTACATTTAATATCTAACTCTTCTGTCGCTACACCCACACTGTTGTTGACACTAAGTTCGTCGCTTGTATTTTGCGTTCTTTCTCTACTGGCGCAGCTACGCTACAAAAAGGTTTACAAAATCATGTTATCCGCCGGCCCTTTCTGTACACTATGACGGAGATGTGACAAATCGCGTACGAAAATGCCTTACCAGAACAATCGTGCAATACCACATTGGCCCATTGGGGACAGCGGTCTGTCCATTTCGTGTTCGCTTTGTTAAATCTAGTCCTATTTATTGCTCTCATTGATATTTATGTTTTGCGCGTAAGTCTGTTGCTGAAAGCTTAGATATGATGCTGCTCCATCGCTTACGCATGTCACTAACAATAGCTGCCGATTAGAGCAACGATTTAAAAAAATTTTTTGACTGTAAGAAAAAAATAGTCGATTGAATTTTTTAAATGCTATTGTCTACAAAATTCGATAGTTCACCATTTTGCCTGATTTTTTTAGTTTTTTTATCTATTGTGAGCGGTTCGGTTGGCGCGTTGCTAACAGATAACGCTTAAACTAAGTCAGCTGTGAATAATCTAGTAACATTGCGTATTTTTGAACTCTTTGAAATCGTAGTTTAATTTTATAAATTCACAACTGCATACGCTGAAACTGACATGTGATTAAACAAACGTTTTTCGTTCGTGGTATTTGGTTCAAATGGTTCAAATGGCTCAGAGCACTATGGGACTTAACATCTGAGGTCATCAGTCCCCTAGAACTTAGAATTACTTAAAACTAACTAACCTAAGGACATCACTCACATCCATGCCCGAGGCAGGGTTAGAACCTGCGACCGTAGCAGTCGCGCGGTTCCGGACTGAAGTGGTATTTGGAGAAAATTCCATCACACAATATGAATAACGTATGTAACGTTGTATCTTTAGCCACTGGCGTTAATCATGATGGGACCTTTCAACCTATTGTAGTCAACAGATGATTTCTGAAAATGGTGATGTCATTCAGGTTCCTCATATAAAGATTCTGCGTTATTAGTTGTCTGTAGCTTAGTGTTTACATTTATACTCTATTAGGATTTAGAAAGAAACATGTAAACATGAAAGTATTAAAAAAATTGTTCAAATGGCTCTGAGCACTATGGGACTTAACAGCTGTCATCAGTCCCGTAGTACTTAGAACTACTTAAACCTAACTATCCTAAGGACATCACACACATCCATGCCCAACGCAGTATTCGAACCTACGACCGTAGCGGTCACGCGGTTCCAGACTGTAGCGCCTAGAACCGCTCGGCCACCTCGGCCGGTGAAAGTATTAAAAGGTAAAGGTTTTGTCCCAGTAGAAACGTATTCGAATTGTAGATAAGTTTGCTGCCATGGATTAAGAAAGATACGAATGAGGCCAAAGAGAAACTTTCACTCTCAAGGCATATATAAGTACAGGAGAAAAAAGTTGAAGCAACTGAAAAAATAATTCTAAATGAGCATCTAGAAGGAAAAACAGCCAATTGAACAATAAATACCCACAGTATCATGAAGCAATACTGACTGAGCAGAGAATGTTTTATAAAAGACAATACAGAAAGCATTTGGCATGTCTGAGCAGCAATAGTGGGAATAACCTCATTATAATTCTTCTTGGTGTATTGCCACGTTATCGAAAAAATGCATACTTTGCTTCAGTAGTAGAATAATCTACATTTTAATCGTACTACATCGGCCATCCTCCGGACGTAGAGAGTCTCAGATATAGTTCATGCTAGTGAGATATGCGTCAGGGAGCAGTGATGTATGTGCTCGCTCTTGATAACAGAAGTGGACATTTATTTCCATCTGGAGAGTAATCAGTCTCTTCATATGCGAGATCCAACATTCTTATACATCGATGCTAGGAAGCATGAAGTGGTATAGATCAAGATATAAATTAAAATTCTTAATGTTGCTTGTGGCTCAGTGTTAAAATTTTTAATTTGTATCTTATAGCATACCACCTACTCAGAATATTCACGAATTGCTGACGAAACAACGTCTTTAACAAAGCAAAGCCCAAAATCTTTGAAGTGATATATTTGAAATCACAAAATTATTTGATATACAGTGAACGTGTGATCTTGTAAAAGCCAATAGGGCGTCGGTATTGATCGAAACTGAAATAAATACATTTCTACATCTGCATATCGAAAATAATTTATTCCAAATGCTTACTAACTGTGTCACATCGTCTCTTGAAACTACGAAACAAAAATACTAACATAGCAACTTACTCGAATAACTCGTAATTAATTTGCTTTCCACAATTGCAGATATGTCTCAAATCCAAAATTACGAACCAAGTAATGTATTTATTGAATTTGTAGCAAAGAGTAAATATGGCAGCATCAACAGCGTGTTAATAAACACAATAATTCATTTCTGGGCAAAATATTGAAATAACATAATGTACTGCACTTCGATATGCACGAGGGCGAGCTGAAAAGTAATGTCTCCTAATTTTTTAAAGTGAAAACTCTTAAGGTGTTTTAAATAAAACAGACATTATTAACGATCTAAATCTTTAAGCTCCATGTCTATATATTTATCTCTCAACATAATCACCCTGACAACGAACACATTTCTCCCAAAGAGAGACCAATTTGTTGATACCATCACCGTAGAATGTTTGCCTTTTTTGACGGAGCCACAACTTCACCTCTGCTTACACCGCTTCTCACTATCAAACTTATATCTTCCAGTTTTCTTCTTAAGGTTTTAGAACCATATGGAGGAAGATCGATAATAGTGAGCCAAAGGCGACGGAGTGTTGCAGATGTCGCAGCGCTCGTGCGTGGTCTGACATTCTCGTGCTGAAGGAGAGGTGCTGCATGTGTGGATGAACTCTTAAAATTCGAAATTCTATTACAGCCAGCTTTTTCTCTTGCGTCGACATAGTTGCGTTACACACCGCCATGTTACGCGCTGTAATTACGAGCCCGCTAGCGGCAGAGGGCTGCAAATAAGTAGACATGAAGAATAATCATGTAGAATGTTAAAGCTTTAAGAGTTTCCACAAAAATATTCGTAGGCGTTACTTTCCAACGCGTCCTCGTAGTTCAAGAGGATAATTAATTACACTAACTACTGCATTCACGTGGAAAAATGCGGTACATGTAACTTCTTCATACGATGTTTTCAAGGGGTGGGCCACCAGTAACGAGATTCATATACATGCAAGCACGTTATTATCCGTTACAGAAACAGACACAATTGCCCACTTAATCTTCTTTAGCGTTGTCACAAAATATAAAAGAGTTTTCGTACAAATTTTTCTTGAGTCAGTAGAAGGAATAACCGTGAGACACTGACCAGTGGTGCACGAAATCTGGTCTTTGAAATCGTAGATATTGGTGTCAGTACTCCGTATTTTACGCGCCTGATTAACATAGCGTGTATTAAATTACAGTTTTATTTAATAATGATTGCCAATCTGTGTTATGGAAGCTCTGACACTTCTAGATATTTTGCGTATACTTTACATCCTTCATCTGAAATGTAGATCCGTTAGCGTTGATGGCATATGCCTCTGTATTTCTTAATGATTCTGTTCTGATATTATTATTTGAATATCGTGTGAATGTCTGATGATGGAACCTCTTTCAGATACCACAAAAATCGATATCATGTATGAAGTTCTTATAACCGATTTATCAGGTGACGTATATATCTAGACTATGTGATCAAAAGTATCCAGACACCTGCCTGAAAATAGCTTACAATTTCGTGGCACCCTCCATCGGTAATGATGGAATTCAATATGGTGTTGGCTCACCCTTAGCCATGATGATACCTTCCTCTCTCGCAGGCATACATTCAACCAGGTGCTGGAAGGTTTAGTAGGGAATGGCAGCCCACTCTTCACGGAGAGCTGCACTGAGGAGAGGTATCGATGCGGCCTGTAACTCTTGGCACGAAGTCGGCCGTCCAAAACATCTCAAAGGTGTTCTACAGGATTCAGGTCAGGACTCTGTGCAGGCCAGTCCAGTACAGGGATGTTATTGTCGTGCAACCACTCCGCCATAGGCAGTGCATTATGAACAGGTACTCGATCGTGTTGAAAGATGCAATCGCCATGCCTGAATTGCTTTTGAGCAGTGCGAAGCAAGGAGGTGCTTAAGACATCAGTGTAGGCCTGTGCTGTGATAGTGGAAGCAAAACAACAAGGAGAGCAAGCCTCGCCATGAAAAACACGAACACACCATAACACGACCGTATCCGAATTTTACTATTGGCACTACACACGCTGGCAGATGACGTTCACCGGGCATTCGCCATATCAGCACCCTGCCATCGGATCGCCACATTGTGCACCGTGATTCGTCACTCCACACAACGTTTTTCCACTGTTCAATTGTCCAATGTTTACGCTCCTTACACCAAGCGAGGCGTCGTTTGGCATTTACCGGCATGATGTGTGGCTTATGAGCAGCTGCTCGATCATGAAACCCAAGTTTTATCACGTCGCGCCTAACTGTCATGGTACTTGCAGCGGATCCTGATGCAGGTTGGAATTCCTGTGTGATGGTCTGGATCGATTGCCTATCATACATTACGACCCTCTTCAACTTTCGGCGGTCTCTGTCAGTAAACAGAAGAGGTGGGCCTGTACGCTTTTGTGCTGTACGTTTCCCTTCACGTTTCCACTTCACTATCACATCCGTGGACCTAGGGATGTTTAGAAGTGTGGAAATCTCGCTTACAGATGTATGACACAAGTGACAATTACCTGACCACATTCGAAATCCGTGAGTTCCGCGGAGGGCCCCATTCTACTCTCTCACGAAGTCTAATAGCTACTGAGGTCGCTGATACGGAGTACCTGGCAGTAGGTGGCAGCACAATGCCCCTGATATGAAAAATGTATGTTTTCGGCGGGTGTCCGGATACTTTTGATCACACAGTGTGCTTATATATTCATGTAAGAACAAAATCTTCATTGCTTACATATTTAAAGATAATATATAGGCAGAGTTTATGGTAATTACACGAGGGTCATTCTATAAGTGATGGCAATTATGGTATATCGAACGAAGTGTGGCATCACCGTAATCACAGTAAATACATTCGAAACCCGGTGCAAAATATGAGCGAAATCAGCCGACAGACTGTGAATGTATCGCGATGATGGGACGGTACCAGCTCCTGAAACATTCAATGTGAAGTTGGTCCAGATAAAAGATGGGTGCTCCCACACACACGCTACTCATCAGAGCTCAGTCTATGAAACTTCCGACTTATTCTACAACTGAGGAAACCACTGCCTGGGAGGCGCTTTGCAAACAGGGCGAATGTTCTTAGGCATTTCGCTGACATGGACACGCATTGGTGACAATGCCAATGGCATTCAGCACCTTCCTCATCGTTGGTAATCCGGTGTGTATACACTTGAGGACTATTCTGGAGCACTGTAATTGATTTTGACTCATTTTTGTTTCATTTGCACTAGTGTAAATCAAGTTTGCATAGAGTTCCAACGCTTGTGTTTCATTTCAACCTTTACCATGATCTCCTGCATTAGAACCCTGTATTATGTTGGCTTTCAGATATACACTGCGGTACCGTTTCAATGCACATCGTGGCATTCTCTTGTTGTGGCGTTACCGCAGGATACGCCAGAGCTGCCATGACTTATGGAATGACCCTGGTAGAAGACGATTATTAGTAAGCAAAGGAGCCTATTTGCAGAAACTGACGAGAGCATACGTGAAACTGCATGTCCAAGTCGTGCTTTCAAAATGGTCAGTGGGATAAAATAAGAATGATATTTTAGTGGTAAATTGTATTTGTTTGTTTGTATATCGTCTGCTAAGTATAATCTGCCGTTTTAAGAGTATTACCATTCGTTAGAGAAACATAATAAATTTTTTATTCTTTTCTATTATTGAGGAGTAGGTTTCGCGCCGAAACACTTTAAGAGCCAACTGCGTTTGGTCGGGAACATGTAACTGGTTAACTGGGTGCAATAGGGTCATGAAATTTTTAAGCTTTTCATACTTTCCGTGCGAAATAAACAACACACCGGCTGAAATTTTTAGAGTACTTGCGAGCATTATGAGCCATCTGAAAAAAAGTTTAAAAGCCTGAAGTCATCATAGCAGTGGGGAAGGTTCGAACACTGGACTCATTGTTCTTATTTAAGTCTATTTCTGTTCTTCTCAATGACAAAGCGGGAGCAACTCAATCATAGCGTTTTGTAGAGGTTTTCCCAAACTGATTTATAGTTGATGCGAGGTATACTCACGTTTTCGATTGAACAAAAGGGTTGTTCAGTCCTGTCTGCAGTTTTGTGTAACTAGCATGTGCGGTCTTTATTGGTAAAGTCGCATTATAAGCTCTCTTAGCAGGTGTTACTTTAAATGAACTGTGT
Organism: Schistocerca americana; assembly: GCF_021461395.2. Taxonomy (NCBI): domain Eukaryota; kingdom Metazoa; phylum Arthropoda; class Insecta; order Orthoptera; family Acrididae; genus Schistocerca; species Schistocerca americana. Next base: position 649,277,976 of record NC_060130.1, on the reverse strand, counting down.
TACAACCTGTTTTCAGGTTGCCTCCAGAGCTGCCTTTCATGAAGACGTACGCCTCCAGACCTATGGCAGATACATAATTTTCCAGCATTCTTACATGTTGACCCAACATCAAAGCCGAGAACACAGGTAGATTCTTGTGAGGAATCTATGGAGATATGTTTGTTCAGGTATTGGTCCAGAGATACGAATATTACCTTGTTAACTAGTTGTAATCTAGTAGACAGTTATTTAAATCTTTAGCGGAGTTTATCTCCTTTAGACGCTCATTGCCACCAGAATTTGAAAACACTGCAGAAACGTCAAATATTATAGCCGCTACCTGTTACTATGGAGAGTTTCCTTCTGTAGGCGCCTCGGTGGTCCCAGTCACCTACGGTGGACTGGAGGCCGAGCGGTGACCTCTCCAGTTGTCAGGACGCTAGGAAATGACTGTGGACGCGTCAGAAACTCAAAGAGACATTATTAATTCATGACACCTTTATTCCTGCCGAGTACAATGTGGCCCGCACAACACAGGATGGCTGAGCTTGGTGATATCAACGACCTTCCCCGAGTCCTCGCTGGCTCGTAGCGATGACACCAGATCCGGGCCGCACCAGTCTTGCTAGCGCAGCGCCGCGTGCTGTGACGTAGCGGAGGAATGTCCTTACTTCGTACTTCGGCCATGCGTGGCTGGTGGCGCCCGGCTCGGCTCGGCGACGGTCAGCAGGCCGCTGCGCCTAGGATTCTCTGGGTTGGAGTCCCGGCGCTGTCTGCACGAGAAGCGTTCTCGTAGTGTGGAGTGTACTCTATCCCACCCCGTCTTCTTCCCTGCTCCTCCTGGTGGCTCAGCCGTGGTGGACGGGTGGAACGGGCTGCAGTCCCCCAGCGTCGTCGGCTCACCCGGATCCACAGGGCCTAGGCCCCGCACGGTCTCGACGACAGCTCGGTGACGTGGTCAGCATTGCCGGCGAGCAAGTCTGCCGCGATGTCCGCTAATCCTGGGTTGATGATTGACAGCGGCAGCATAGAGGACCAAAGCTGGTACTGTACCCTGACGTCTGCTGCTGGGTGGGCCGCCCTTACTGCAACATTTCCTCAATAAAGATTAACACGTTGATCACCGAGCTGAGCGCTACGCAGCTACCCAGTACACATCTAACTGCAAGTCTAACTGCGAGTGACTTCTTGCTATCAAAGGTGGCGTATTTAAAGGAAGCACGAGCGACGTCCTGACGTCATGTTCGTTTCTAATGAACGCATTCGTTCCACTTATACTGCTGACTTATCTGTCGTACTCGCCCTTTAGGTGTTCTTGTGACAGAGTTACGTGTTGTTGCGGAAGACTTACGCGAAGTTGTGAAATGCAGTACAGCTGACACTATACCTCTGTCTTACACTCTACGAAAGTCTCCGTCTTACACAAACCTGCGAGCTAAGCAATTCTCTCTCGCCTATTGTGTGTAACCAGGCCACTGCCCCTGCGTGACGACACATTCCGATACATGCGCAATCCTCTTACCTCTTGGCTGACCTACTGCCTCTGGCTCTCGGCATAGGCTACGAAACGTTGACAATATTCCCCGTTTCCAACTCTTTACTATTCCGTGACACTACACTTCTAACATTACTGTTTTGTTCACATTGACTGCCCGTCTCGAAAACCAAAAACCATAAATTTTTATTCATGAAATAGAATTTTGTAGAAAATAACCTCCAATTAATTCTATCCATATTTGTATGTACGTCTTAATTCTGTTGTCCGAAGATCCGTTTGCTGATCAAAAAATTGACTACTTGTAATGGCATAGCCGAACTTTGTCCCCAGAGTCTCAGGTTTGCCGCTTCCTCGCAAGTAAATTGGATACATTAATGTATCCTTCGTTTGTTCAGCCTGTTGTAAAAATCAGTTGCAAATAGATAGTCATTGGCACATGAAAAAGTGGATTTTTCAGAAATTCTTCTTTCTTTTCTTTAGTATTGCAAGGACGTTACCGACCATTAGCTTCTTACTCAAGCCTTATACATTTCTTTCTGTCTAATGCGTCGTTTGCCATTCGGTACTGACAGTCACCCTCCTAGAGTGTCTAACTTCCGATATTATCACCGTATGTCCAGACCGGCTGGAACAACTCTTTTTCAGCCCTATGACTACGTTACGGTGTTTGTACCACTCCTATATTTTTTCGCTTTTTGCGAATCACCCATTCTCTAGTATTCTAATGGGTTAAGGCTTCTTTTCTGCGCAATAATTTCCGGTATTATAGTATTTCTCCCTACGTAGACGAGTGGTTAGCTTGTCTGACTACTATGTGGATGACCCCAGTTTAAGTCTCAGTACTGCCAGGTATTCCTGCGTCGGAGTACTGGAACGTTATTAGCAAGGGATGAAACAGCAGCCTGTCGGTTACGAATGGTCCTTCAAGGCCAGAGGGCACAGCTCGTTTAGCATTGTAGTGCACTCACATAAACGAATCCTGGAGTTTATACTGAGAGTTCAGTTTATTAGGATTTTCGCATAGGGTAAATGTACCAAAGAGCGCGCAGTCCCAAAGAGAGCGCGGGTGGTGTTCATGGCAGTTGACTAAACTGAGCATCTCGCCACTGACGTGGATGTGTTCAGAGTGGTATCAGAAACACCTCATAGAAGTTGTGTGCACAGATCATGTGTTTCCGAAGTGAAACAAGTAAGAATCACTTTTTAGCTTTCTTCATGTAGTTATGGTACTCTGTTGCATAAGTCATACACAGAATACACGAGCAATAGCCTTTAAATCTTAATTTCATTTTGAAAGGCTCTCTTGCAATCTACCATCTACATATCTTCGAAATGTGACGTGTGCTGCCATCTGTTGACTTCGCTTGGAATCATTGTTTTTGCACGAGAAAGCGCGCATACCATATAACGTCCTCAATGAGTGCGTGCGTACTGTTTAGGGTTATTAGTTAGTTGGCTTATTTTGGGGGAGGGGACCAAGCAGCGATGTCATCGGTCTCATCGTATTAGGGAGGGATGGGGAAGGAAGATGACCCTGCCATTACAAAGGAGCCATCGCGGCATTTGATTGAAACGATTTAGGGAAATCACGGAAAACCTAAATCCGGATTGCGCGACGCGGCTTTGAGCCGTCTTCCCCCCTAATGCGAGTACAGTGGGCTAACCACTCCCCCACCTCGCTCAGTCTCTCTTTAGAGCGTAACTGCAGATTTGTATCTCTTCACTGCACTATGGAGTCCTAAGGATAGGTGTTGTTTCCGAGTGACTTTAAGTTAAGTGCGAAAATCGGACAGGAAGCTCATCTAAACTGAAGAGCTGTTCAGTGAGGCTCGACAACTAATTGAAAATGGAGAAAGCAAATAAAGTTGGGGTTGTTTGGGGGAAGAGACCAAACAGCGAGGTCATCGGTCTCATCGGATGACAGGAAAGGAAGTCGGCCGTGCCCTTTCAAAGGAACCATCCCAGCATTTGCCTGGAGCGATTTAGGGAAATCACGGAAAACCTAAATCAGGATGGCCAGACGCTGGATTGAAGCGTCGTCCTCCCGAACGCGAGTCCAGCGTGAGCAAATAAAGGCTGCCACTGCTCTTGATATGAAGGACCTACTTTAAGGAAGAGACTGAAATCTGTGAGTAGATAACTTAGATTTTGGTGTTTCCAGAGGACTGGATCCAATGCATTAAGTGTGGGAGATGTTGGCACGAACAGTGCTCTTCATTTGAGGGTGATATAGATTTCATTTCTGTCATTTGCTAAATGCGTACTCTTTGGGCATGTTTTGTGTGCTCTTAAGCGCTGGTGAACGAAAGAGTGCGCATTTTCCGTTTTTTTGTGTTGTAGAAAAACTCCTTAAAAGTATTACCTTCTTGCTGCTGTAGTTCTCTGAACATGTAGATTTTGTGTTAATATGTATAAACCTAAAATGACTTCGTTTCGCTACTGATAACAACCCATACATTTATGGTTATTCCTCAACTGCGCACTCTTAGCCATAGTTCCCCTAATTGTCAAGTGTTCTGTTAATCACTGCTAGATGCCTGTATTTGTTCTGTTACTCTAACCACAGAGATTCCCATAGTACTTGAAGTGCTCGACTCCGTCTACAGGCAAGCGGGAATCAGTTGCATTGTTGTCACAGGTCGCAAAGAGTTTCGCCTTCCCCCCATTAACACACAGCTCCATTTTTTCTGCAATTGCATGTGTATTTGAACCATTCTAATTACTCATGTTATGGAATTGTTTATCAATGAATTCACCGCGTCAGCACGTCTCGTAGTTTTTGCACTCTACAATCGGATTCCTTTCGTGTCAGTTTCAGCAAAATATCTATCACTCTCATTTAAGGTGAGGTTACTTAATACAGGAGGAATGACGTCCCCGATTCTCAGTTTATTGCACACCTTAAAATTTTCAGTGTCTTCGAAAGATGATTTTACACTGCGGAATGATTCTTATGCAGACATTTAACTAATCTCATTAATTTTGAAGGAATTTCATATTGTACGACAATGTTTAGTAATGTCTGTCGATGTATGTCGTCATCGGCCTTTTAAAATTTAGAAAAATTATGTGGGTGGAAGTCAGTTGTCATTACCAATTCTTAGACTTTGTTTTGCTGCCATGGTGGTAGTCAGTTGTGAACTTGTATAATAGGTAATACCCATAAATCAGTTGATACTAGCAGTTTGTGGTTATCTTACTTGTTATTATTTGAGAAATAATGAATGGAAAGTTAATAGACGGACAGAGGTTATTTGTTTTGCTAACATGGTGGAAACATGACCAAAATTACAGCGATGTTTGTGATTTGTTTGTGGGACGTTTTCCAAACATTCAGCGTCCATCTTGATTAGGCAAGTTTGAATTAAATTTTAGATTAAATTTTGAAGAAACTTTATCCATGGCAGAATTTTCCCATTTTGGTAGGTCAAATTCCGTTACTACGGAAGATAATCTTAAAGTTATCGCTTAATGTTTTGTGCAATCTCTGACTAAAATTCGAAGGAAAAGGTCCACCGGGTATGGAGTAGGAAGAACAAGCTAACAAAGGGTTCAGGAAAGCTGAAATTGAAACCATATAAGCCTACTTTAGTTCAAAGCCTAAATGAAGATGATCCGCATAGGCATATGCTGTTCTGCGTCTTGTACACAGTCCTATAAGAGGATGATCTCAAATTTTACAAAAGTACTCTCTGGAGCTACGAAGCTACTTTTAAAGTTAACAGAATAGTGAACAGACACCACTCTGTTAACTGGGATTCTACGAATCCCCATGCGACGGTGGAGTCAGAGTCAAACTCTACTGACCTGTGTGTATAGGCATGGATATTCAGCGGTGGGCTAATTGGGCTTATTTCTTAAACGGTACTGTCAGTTCTGTAAATTACCTAGATATGCTTCAGGAAGTGTTTTTAGTTGCAATAGAAGATAGTCTTCTTTTTGCACATATGCTGCCTGTTAAGGAAAGTTGAAGTTGAAAAAAGGAGGAGCAGCGCCACGTTACAGACTTTTTGTGAGAGACTTTCTAAACTAAAACTTTTGTGAATGGATTGGCAAACAGAATGGACTCTACGGCCCCGAAATATGACACGCATGGATTTTTAAGTCTGGGGTATAATAGAAAATGAGGTTCGTCCCGTAAAGATTAGTGATGTTGAGCATTTGAAGGAAAGAATCCAATCAGAATTTTGAAACGACTCCCGAAGATAAAATTTGTTATTCATTGTTGAAAACATGCAAAGCTTTCATACAACAGCATGGAAACATCTATGAGCACCTTCTGTGGGTTCATTGAATTCTACATTTATTTGTGTCTTCACAACAAATTTGTATTTTCATTTGTTTTGTATTACTGCACCAAACGCATTTTTAACAACTGATTTATGACCCACACTGAGTATTAAATTAAGACGTCTTCTCCTTCATTTGTCTCATAAACAATAGATGACCCAGAGTCGAACTGTTTTGTGGAAGCCTCATTAATTGTTCTTAGCGATTTCCTGTGTTATGGAGCCGTATAAGCAAATTGAAATAATTTTATAAATATTATTGACTTATGCAATTTCTGTACAGTTGTCGTGGCGAAGGTCACATTCGAGTACATTAATTTTTATTTTCTTCCAGTGAGTGAGGATAGGAAATGTGAGGCATTTGGCCCTTGTTTTTGCCCCGTGTAGTAAACTGGTGTCGCCTTCCGCTTTCCGCCACGGCAGGGAGACAGCAGGTTTATATCTCAGCAGCCGCCGCCCCCATCCCTTATACTGTTTTAGTACCGACTCAGGTGCTGCACGCTCACGTGCTGCCGTCGTTTCTGAAGTTCGATGTCCGCTTATTCCAGCTCATTTAGGCGTCCCGTTGTCTTCATAACTCACTCCAACAATGGACAGTAAAATCACTCTATGAAAAGAAGTTCGAATATACAAGCACTACCAAATACGTGCAACAACCGTGTATCTACATCTATACAAGTACTTCACAAGTCATTGAACACTGCTTCTCGGTGGGTAGTCCGTAAAAATGTTAGAGAATTCTTTCCTACCAAAATCTCGTACGGAGCGACGAAAGAAATGTTTGTTTGTCTCTGTACTTATCCTGATTTGTGTTATCTTGTTCGCATAATACCTACGCGAAATATACGATGGTGGTATGACAACTGTCGCAGAGGCTTCCTCGAGATTTTGCCAGTAGGATTTTGTGAGAATAACATCTTCTTTCTCCCTAAGATTCCAATTTAAGCGCCGGCCTTGGTGGCCATGCGGTTCTAGGCGCTACACTCTGGAACCGCAGGACCGCTACGGTCGCAGGTTCGAATCCTGCCTCGGGCATGGATGTGTGTGATGTCCTTAGGTTAGTTAGGTTTAAGTAATTCTAAGTTCTAGGGGACTGATGACCTTAGAAGTTAAGTCCCATAGTGCTCAGAGCCATTTTTTCCTATTTAAGACAACTGAGTATCTCTGTTACACTTTTTGAATGCTGTAACCTCCCTGTTGCGATTATAGCACAACTTATCTGATTCTTTCGATGTGTGCTGAGGACTGCCGACAATGCAGGAGTAATCTAGATTTTCTTCATGGCTACATGGCCGTATGAGATATACACTCCTGGAAATGGAAAAAAGAACACATTGACACCGGTGTGTCAGACCCACCATACTTGCTCCGGACACTGCGAGAGGGCTGTACAAGCAATGATCACACGCACGGCACAGCGGACACACCAGGAACCGCGGTGTTGGCCGTCGAATGGCGCTAGCTGCGCAGCATTTGTGCACCGCCGCCGTCAGTGTCAGCCAGTTTGCCGTGGCATACGGAGCTCCATCGCAGTCTTTAACACTGGTAGCATGCCGCGACAGCGTGGACGTGAACCGTATGTGCAGTTGACGGACTTTGAGCGAGGGCGTATAGTGGGCATGCGGGAGGCCGGGTGGACGTACCGCCGAATTGCTCAACACGTGGGGCGTGAGGTCTCCACAGTACATCGATGTTGTCGCCAGTGGTCGGCGGAAGGTGCACGTGCCCGTCGACCTGGGACCGGACCGCAGCGACGCACGGATGCACGCCAAGACCGTAGGATCCTACGCAGTGCCGTAGGGGACCGCACCGCCACTTCCCAGCAAATTAGGGACACTGTTGCTCCTGGGGTATCGGCGAGGACCATTCGCAACCGTCTCCATGAAGCTGGGCTACGGTCCCGCACACCGTTAGGCCGTCTTCCGCTCACGCCCCAACATCGTGCAGCCCGCCTCCAGTGGTGTCGCGACAGGCGTGAATGGAGGGACGAATGGAGACGTGTCGTCTTCAGCGATGAGAGTCGCTTCTGCCTTGGTGCCAATGATGGTCGTATGCGTGTTTGGCTCCGTGCAGGTGATTGCCACAATCAGGACTGCATACGACCGAGGCACACAGGGCCAACACCCGGCATCATGGTGTGGGGAGCGATCTCCTACACTGGCCGTACACCACTGGTGATTGTCGAGGGGACACTGAATAGTGCACGGTACATCCAAACCGTCATCGAACCCATCGTTCTACCATTCCTAGACCGGCAAGGGAACTTGCTGTTCCAACAGGACAACGCACGTCCGCATGTATCCCGTGCCACCCAACGTGCGTAGAAGGTGTAAGTCAACTACCTTGGCCAGCAAGATCTCCGGATCTGTCCCCCATTGAGCATGTTTGGGACTGGATGAAGCGTCGTCTCACGCGGTCTGCACGTGCAGCACGAACGCTGGTCCAACTGAGGCGCCAGGTGGAAATGGCATGGCAAGCCGTTCCACAGGACTACATCCAGCATCTCTACGATCGTCTCCATGGGAGAATAGCAGCCTGCATTGCTGCGAAAGGTGGATATACACTGTGCTAGTGCCGACATTGTGCATGCTCTGTTGCCTGTGTCTATGTGCCTGTGGGTCTGTCAGTGTAATCATGTGATGTATCTGACCCCAGGAATGTGTCAATAAAGTTTCCCCTTCCTGGGACAATGAATTCACGGTGTTCTTATTTCAATTTCCAGGAGTGTATTTACAGATGCAGCGCACTTCCCAAACCCTTTCCAACAAAGTCTACCATTCGTATGACGATTTGCATATTTTTGGTATTCGTCCTATGTCATATCCCTTCTTAGAGTTATTCCCTTACAAACAACCGGTAGTCCCTGGTACTTTCTGATAGGACTTTAACTGTGATTTGGATATGGAAACTACTGTGAGTTTCATGCAATCCCCTCTTATATCTGCAACTGTTATGTGTTTGCTCTTAACCGTACCGCTTCTCCGTGACTGTCTGTTTCACCACTAATCATGTAATCGGACACTACAGAGTATATTTGTCTTTGGTATTGGGATTTTCTTGCATTTGTCGATATTTAAGGAGAACTGTCATTTAGTACACCAAGTGAAAATTCAATACAAGTCGTTCTGCACTTTCCTGAGATCGTCCAACAACGTTAGTTTGCTACAGATAACAGCATCGACATCGGACATTGTGAGAGTGATGTTGTCCGTACGCTGCCTCGGGGCAAGGTATCTTGATATTACTTTCGCTTCTGTCCAGCATTTCACTGACGAATGAGGCGTACTAGGTTCTATTAGTGAAACATTCATGCATGCAATCAGGCATCTGTGAAGATGCTCCATACGACTGCATTCTGTTTATCATTGGACAGTGGAGTATACCGTCTAAAAGCATTTCAGAAAGATAAGAAGGTGGACTATACTAATTCAACTGTATATTACTGTTTCCAAGATATTGTGTGTGTGTGTCCCGGTGGAGGTTTGAGTCCTTCCTCGGGCATGGGTGTGTGTGTTTGTCCTTAGGATAATTTATGTTAAGTAGTTTGTAAGCTTAGGGGCTGATGACCTTACCAGTTAAGTCCCATAAGGTTTCACACACATTTGAACATTTTGTGTGTGTGTGTGAATAAAGCAAGCTGTTACTAACGATCTTGTTTTTTCTGAACACGTGCTAGTTCTTTCAAAGCAGCTGGCTGTCCCCCAAAGCAATCATGAGTTTCTATCTTAAAATATGCTCTACTATCCTGAAACAGACTTGAGTCAGTGATATTGGCCTGTAATTCTGTGTATGAGCCCTATTACCTGGTTGTGAACACAGGAGTGACCTGCGCTCATTTCTAGGCACGAGGGACTATTCGCAGAGCGGGAAATTGTCAGTAAATATGAGTTGGTAAAGCGGCTAATTGCGCAGAGTATTCAACGAAATGTGTAATACGACTTCAGTCAGGGCCTCATGTATAGTAACCTTTATCATTTTCCAATACTTCTGGTGCTGATTTACCTTATAAACGACCGGTTGTTCCTGGTACTTTCTGATAGAACTTTAACTAGGATCTGGATATGGAAAGTATTGTGGGTTTCCTCTTATATCTGTAACTGTGATGTGTTTTCTCTTAACCGTACCTCTTCTCCGTTTGTCAGATTTCAAATAAAAATTTTTAGTTCGTATTTTTATGTAGGATAATATTGCCTGTTCAACAGTTCTGCCATACACAAGAGCTCTACCAAATTTTTTCGCGATCTTTCCGACTTTGGTGGCCGTCGTCCCAGTAACAGTATTATGGTCACTGATACCAATCGCCTTGATGATGCGCCCGAAACGATAGGATCTGTTTATAGTCAAGATATTTAAAATGTAGTACGCGTTAGTTGACGGCCAAGTTTGCCGGGCAGTGTTATATTGCAAGATAATTTCTCCTTGACGGCGTTACTATCTGCTTCATTTTCCTAGTCGATAACAGATAAATTAAATAAGTTACTGTCAGTCTCTGATACAAAATGCAAATATTGGTAGAGCTATGCTCAAACAGATTTAGCCCAAACTTGAGTGCTTCTAAATCGTCATCACGATCAGTCCGCATGCTGATCACGAGACAACTAGAACCTCCTGTCCGTAATGTCTTCACCAGTCAGACAGTGTTTATGACACTCGTAATACATTTAGTCCACAGGAGAGCAAACCTCGACACACCTCCTATGTCTACAATGCGTACTGGTGAGAATCCAGTTCTTATTTGTTTCCATTTAGCGATCCATGTAGAGTTTTGCCTACTAACTACGGCATGTTGGGAACATCTGGATTAGGCACTGGTACCTATCGTAGACGGTTCTCTTGATTCTCGCTGAGATGTAATCTAGGAGGGAAAATGTTCAAATGTGTGTGAAGTCCTAAGGGACCGAACTGCTGAGGTCATCGGTCCCTCGACTATTTAAACTAACTTAGACTAACTTACGCGAAGGACAACGCACACACCCATGCCCGAGGTAGGACTCGAACCTCCGGCGGGAGGTGCCGCGCGATTCGTGACATGGCGCCGGTATCCGTGAGGCCACTCCGCCCGGCTAGGGAGGGAAACGACTGCCTCATTACCTAATTTGCTAAGCCGAGCGGTCTAGGCGCTGCAGTCATGGACTGTGCGGCTGGTGCCGGCTGAGGTTCGAGTCCTCCCTCGGGCGTGTGTGTGTGTGTGTGTTTGTCCTTAGGATAATTTAGGTTAAGTAGTGTGTAAGCTTAGGAACTGATGACCTTAGCAGTTAAGTCCCATAAGATTTCACACACATTATCTAATTTGATAAAAATATAAATTTCACTACTTTTTGCAGTTACCCTTTGTTATTTTCTAATCTTTGTTGCTACAAATGCTTCATTGTCGCTGATACTAATTTCTATGTGGACATCCTTAAAGAGATCTGGTCTACTTGTTGCTATTAGATCAAAAATATTTCCATCATGAGTGAGTTTCCTAACAATTTCTTCTAGGTAGTTCTCAGAGAATGAGTTATTAGTGTATCCGAGCACATCTTGTCACGATCGCCATTTAGGAAACTGTAATTCTCTCTTTTGCTTGATGGTTACAGTCTGCTCCAGTGCTGACGCTATGACTGGAGAGCTTACCTACTACCGAACTTTGAGTTTCTCTAAGATTTTCAATTACTTCTGTGTGTCTGGCGCTCGATAGGACCCCGGACTTCATGCAAAGATTTGGCATACAAACTCGCATGCAGTTTCTATTTCAATCTCGGTGGATTTGAGTTTCTTGGCTACAACAGCAAGTGCACCATCTCTATTGACCATTAGGCTATCCTTTCCAAACACGGTTAGATTTCCCCCACAATTACTCGTATATGACTGCTAGTAATTTTTGGTTTTAACCAGTTTTCCTTACCTAGTATAGCGTGAGCTCCATGACTTTTAAGGGGTGCTTCGATGGGGTGCTTCGAATGAGTGTAGTAATTCTGGATGTTTTTGGCAAATTCTTCGACAGTTAATCGCTAGGACTTTAACACGCACGCCTGTAGGGGCACAGATCTTTGGATCCTATAAAAAAATGGTTCAAATGGCTCTGAGCACTATGGGACTTAACTTCTAAGGTCATCAGTCCCCTAGAACTTAGAACTACTTAAACCTAACTAACCTAAGGACATCACACACATCCATGCCCGAGGCAGGATTCGAACCTGCGACCGTAGCGGTCGCGCGGTTCGAGACTGTAGCGCCTTTAACCGCTTGGCCATCCCGGCCGGCATTTGATCCTATATCGACACTTCTGTGTTCCTAGCAGCTGTCATTTTCTGGACTGAATGGTGAGTTGCCTAATCTGAAAAACACTTGGGCACATTCCACACATAGTCAGGTACATGAGTAGCAGCCTCTGATGTCTAGTGAACTCTTAACTCATCTGGGGAAACCTACAGTTATCAACTCCACCCTGCACGTCTAGGAGTCGCAGCCTAGCTTGTCACAAGATCTTCAAAAACTCGGATTCAGTCCCTCCACGCGGCTCAGAACACGGGGAATCGATCACTTCTGAGGTCAATGCTGCAGTTTGCGAGCATCGTTGAAACTCGGTAATCAACGCTGATCTTTTCAACCTTCTCTACCATTTGCTGGAAAAGCCAAGTACGTCACTGGAGCCCAGCCGTTAGGCATCGTTTGTTCCAACTTTCGCCACAATCCCAGCTTGTTGCATTCTGTTCCGCCAGTGACTTCTGGAGTTGTTGGTTCAACATGGACAGTTCATTCCCATCCCTTGCTGTCATTTCCCTTGGGTACCACTATTCTCCGTGTGTTTGAACTGCCGATGGTTAATGGACTCCCACTCTTTTTCGTTTGCCTCCTCTTGAGACAGTACACAGCAGGTTCCCCATCAGGCGATGTGATTCTCACTGGTTCCATTTGGGTTCCAGTATATGACAGCACATCGAAATTGTCGGTTAGGGAGGTCTGTATAACATGCTAAGTTCTCCCTGTCCCTGCCTCCCCTGTACAGCGTGCCTAGCCCTGCTACCTACACGCCACTCATAGTGATAGATCCCAAACTTCCCGTAGAGAAGACAGTCTCTACAGGAAAGGATGGTATTTGAGGTACCTTTGGTATCACTGGCACATGGCTCTCGAGAGCTTTCCCAACACACCCATTCACGGAAGCTTCCAATAGTTCGACAGTAGTCAGGGCGATTTTCAGCTGCTTACGAAAGTAAGATACCTCGTCCCGTGTTCGGGTACAGTATTCACAGTGGTGCTGCTTTGTGGATGGTGTACTACTTTACAGAAAAGAAAAAAAACTAAAATGAGCTTTCTAATTCTCCTTTACTCCGCCGATCTGTTAAGGTAGAGGTATTACTAATTCCCTGTAAGAAGCTACTAGTACACTAAACGAGATTTCTGTTGAGGGAGGTAAAATTTCTTGAAACTTGAAAATTTCTTGAAACTTTTTTGAAGTTTCAGTTTCTAAAACACTGTAAAATGTCGTAAATTCACTTTAAATGCAGACAATATGAGCTACACTCACGTTGAGAGAGAAAACAATGTGTAAGATAATACGTTACTTATAATTAGTGTGTGCTACAGTAACTGAATCACAAACACCTATTTATACGAAATAGGTTATGCAGAACACTCGTAAAGTACAATAATTCTCCAAAAAATATGTTTGCAAGTGTCCGAAAGTTCTAAAATGCATAACTGTTTTTTTTCACATAATTGTATAATGGAACGGTGGGTTTGGAACGAGGGCATTGTTGCCAGAGGCCAAGATTAGGTTTATAATTAATGACATAGTAAGGCTTTCTCGCAGCGCTCGCATATCTTCGAAAACCCACAAGGTATCACGATCCATGAAGGATTTTGGTGGAAAAAGCGTGAACAGTAAAATATTAGACTCCTTAACTTCTAATCGGCACACGAATCTCACATACGTGCTCTCACACAAAAAATTATTTGGAAGTCGTTTTATGTTTATAAATAAACGTGCAGGTAGCACGGTTTTTACTTAGCTAATTTGTGATATCTTCGACACTGATGTGTCAAAGCGCCGGTTTATCCTACTCAAAACTGTGAAACTTTTGATACACCAGGAAAGTACGTCTTCCGGTCTCGGGTGGTAACAATGAAGTGATGTGAATCAAAGAGTGATTTATTGTAAAATTCTCAGAGCTGCCGTTTCAAAACCAGTAAGACGATACGTTGCTTTCGCTGACGTAAGTCTTCTGAAGTGACCTTCACGGGAAAAGTCGAGGCTGAACATAGTTATCCTTCTCATTCAACATTCACATTTGGAATAGGACTGTGATACTACAAGCGCCATCCGACGTACATTGTAAGGTGGTGTGCTATATATCGGAGTATATATAGGTGAATGTTCTTGCAGTCTTCCCGCATGTGTGGAGCTTCAATTTTTTGTTTATTTTCGAGAATATGAATTAGAAATGTTGTTTAAATTCTTATGCTGACGGCTATATTGTCCTAGATTTCTGCTGTACTATAACGGTTCCTTATAATTTAGGAACGCACTAAAGACTTTGAAAGGTCTCAGAGTGTTTTCTTATTGAATAAGTAGTTTCTGACTGTGCGGCACTCTCTCCTTCTGCTCACTATTTTGTAAAGAAATGTCACTTGAATAATTTTCTATATAGCTTCTATGGAACAGCAGCATATTACAGAAAACGATCCTGAAACAGTTCGAGTTGCATTTTATTTATAAATGGTGACCCGTTTCCATTAAACAATCATGTTTCGACCAACTGTTAAAAAGAAGAATGGAATGAGTCGTACAAATGCATGTAAAATTACAATAAATGAGGTAATTCTTTGTTTAACGGAAATAGCAAACCAAACATAATTAAATAGCGACTCGGATTTCAGATAATATTAATGTAACTTGGAATCAGTTCTGTTTCTTATCAGTGTGTTGTTTTACGAATGTCAGCGTACTTTTCCTCGTTAGCCACACAGTGTACAATTTTTTTTTCAAATATGATGTGGTTTGGGGCAGTCTCATACTGTCTGTCGACGTAGCATATTCGGCCAGTAGACGGCTTTGTACGTAATCAAGTCGTGCACCATATCCAGAAACCAAGTTCTGATTGTGTAATGCTAAAACGCTGACACCTGTAGTAAGCTTTTAACATGCAGCACAACGAATACTCTTACGAAGCTAGCTGAACGCTGGACTGATAACCGAACCTGTATCCTTTTGTTACGCATGTAGGCACCCCCTAACTTCATTCACTTTCTTCTCTGGGACTCTTATCGCATGAAATGTCCCACCGAATGCACGGCAGCTCTATTTACGGGACGTTTCTGCCATCCGCAACATCTCTATAGCTTGAAGAACTGTTTCGAGCCCCATTGCGGCCCTCCGTTTTGTACCATCGCAAAGATCTACTTCACCGACCTTTGCACACAGTACGAAAATTCCAACTGATATGAAATTTTGTCTGTGGTACAATACTGTCAATAGTTTCTTCTGCCACATAGATACTGGTTCTTTTGCACCCAATGTCAAGCTCCGAATTTCAGGAGAGACGTCAGTGTCGAGACAGTTCTGGATTTACCAGAGACAGCTGTTCGAGCCGTAACGATGCATGCATTCTTTTTTGCAACAGATTAATCTCACTACTCCTCAAATCGTTAAAAACTGCAATCGAGATAGGTAGAAGGTATACCAGAATAGCACTATGTTCCCTCACATGTGAGCTTATGAACTGCAAGAAGTCACTTTCGGGTACTTGCAACAACGTGATTGACAGTTTACAATATACTCCGAGAATGAACACTCCCACTTGGATCAGATTTTTTATGCATCAGTCAATTTCTTGATGGAACTAGTCGCTGCCGGACACAACACTGAGTGTCCTTATAATGGTGCCACTTCCACCAGCTGATAAAATATTTGGTCTAATCCAATAGTTTCTCTTAGACGTGTTCTCTTCAATTCACATTGTACGTAAAATTCTATTAAATCTACGGTTGTATTGGTCCGTGAACGATTTATGAAGAACTAGCTCGATTGGACGATTGTGACTGTCAATATGATAAAACGAATTATCGCTAAACGCCACTACGATTCTCATTTTTCGCAGTCACATTGTTTAGTTGCGTAGGAATGAAAAATATTTGTTCACGATCTTTTATAAGTTACTAAAACACTCGTATGTTCCCTGCAGCTGGTTGGTGAACACGCTGATCAGTCTGCAGTACCAATACGTGAGACGGCGCTGAGGGCAATGTAATACATCTCTCGTTGCTTTCTCTTCTGTGAGTCCGGATCAAGGTAAGTACACCGTTTTCAATATTTTATAGTTCCATTAAACTGTTATTAAGTTATATCACTCGTAACTCTTCTTATCTAATGATACGTAATCCATCTATATGACCAAATAACTGTTGCCCTATTCATGTCCAGTTTATAAGGTTAACTTCCGGCATTTCAGCCAATTAAATGATTCTTATTTTCTCGACTGCGATTCTTGTGCTCAGTAAAAGCGAAGAAAGGACTTTTCTCATGCCCGTGATGGGAAATCAATCGCTGTCCCCACACATATGTTGTACTATTTTATACAGGGTGTAAAAAACCTTTAGAGTCGAAGTTATACAGATGGTAAAGGACCATACATCGAGTATTTTGCTATCAGAAAAAAATGTTCAGAATGGAATATTTGAGAATTTACGATGTGCTGAACCAGAACGTCGCTGTCTCATCAAAAATATTCCAGCATCCCTATGCAGTGCAGAAGTGACCACTATATGACGCTAAAGGCGTATACTTCACTACTTGTACATAAGGAGGTGGGGAGTATTGCATTCTCAGTTGAGAAACAGTAGCAGCCAAATGGGTCAGTCAGAAGAGGTCAGTGACTACCAACGTAACTAGTCACTGGATGTTATTTGAGAAACACATCCATCAGGGATATTTTAAACGTTCTGAAGCTGCCCAAGTCGACTGGTGGCGATGTAATTGTGAAGTGCAAAAGCGAAAGAACAACCACAGCTAAACGAAGACCTCATGCAGTAAAGGGTATTAACCGTTGAGAATTGCGGAGAGCAGATGTAAAAATTGCATTAAATCAGAGAAAGGAAACGATCGTGAGTTCCAAAGTGCTACCAGCAGCCCACCTAGCAAAATGACTGTTCATAGGGAGTTAAACAAAATGCGGTACAATTGTCGAGCAGCTCGTAATAGCCACTCTCTCCTCCAGTCAGTGGCAAGCGACGCTTCCAGTGGAGTAAAGAGTGATGCTACTGGACAGTGGGTGACGGGAAACGAGTGATTTTGAGTGACGAATCACGCTGTACCCTACAGCAATCGAATGGAAGGATTTGGGTTTCGCCAATACATGGCGAACGTTACCTGCCGTTATGTGTGGTGACAACAGCGAAATACGGAGGACGTGATGTAACAATTTAGGAGTATCTTTTGAGGTTAGTGTGTGGTCCCCTTATTGCGCTTAAGATATCGCTAGATGTAGAGGGTTATGACCACATTTTACAACACTGTGTATTTCAGAAAGTAGAGGAAGAGTTCGAACGCTGTAATTGTTTGTATCAGCATGACAGTAATGCACCCTGATAAGTGAGCGTCTGGGGGGGGGGGGGGGGGGGGGGGGGAGGGGCAATAGTACAGTAACATTCCTGAAATAGACTGACCCGCCCAGAAGCCAGACCGGAACCCAATGGAACACCTTTGGGATGAGTTAGAACGTCGACTTTGCTCCCGACCCCAGCTTACAACAGACTACGTTTTCTGGTTTCGGCTCTTGAGGAAGTAATGAGCTGCCATTTCTTCACAGACATTAAAAAAAAAATCAGTAAAAGTGTCCTCAGCAGTGATTAGGCCGCTATAAAGCCCATATTAATGTTCCCTAAAGGTGTCCCGATATTTCTGAACAGATAGTGTACATCTTAAGCACGTGTTTGAAAACTGCTTGTTTTTGATAAAAGACCGTTGCTTGCCCCATAGATTGTTATGGTGCTACTCATAAACGACACACAGTCGTCTGTGGGTTGGACACAGCTGTTTAATGTTCATGACTGTATGTCTAAGATGCAGCACTATTCGTTACAGGGACTTGCAGTAATGCAATGAAGGTCTCGTGTAGCAGAATACAGTTCCAAGGAAGATGAACGAATCTATAATGGAAAGTTTCGTAACAGTTTCCTGACTGTAACAAATGTAATGCTGTTTATAAAAACTTAGAAGAAATTAGGTCGCTAGAGATCCAGACAGCTGGCCAAGGTTATCGGCAAAGAAAGATCCGCACAAAAGAATATGCGAGGATAGTGTTGGAATTTGTGGGAACACACAAATCGATAGCCACATCCAGCGTGCTCATGTAACGCTAACTTTGAAGAATACAGCGTAGAGCGTGTAGGTGTGGCATCACTTTCACCCGTATCATAAACAACGATTTCTTAAAACGACTGTGGACGTTGAACAGAACACACAAGAGGAGAACTGAATGTTTTGGAGTACGATGCTCCCAAAGAATGCTGAAGATTAAAGGAATCTTGGCTAACTAATAAAGAGAGTATGAACGAAATCAGAGAGAAGATCACTTCAAGGACACAACTTGACACTGGCAGACCAAGAAAGAATTACTTTCTTAATTCATAGAAATGGGGGAGGGGGAGGAGCAGGTTCAAATGAATGTAGTAGTTGCTGAGATAAGAAGATACTTGCACATTATAGGCTACAGCAGAGAGCAGCGCCAAACCAGCGTTACAACTGAACACCACAGCAGTAACTACGAAAACGACGGTTCTTCATGTCAAACTCAGTTTAGTCTCCTCAACCATGTGTATGAATATAAAGTTGCTTGGGAAACTCTGTATACTCAGTTATATTGTTTTGTTGAGGTAGAATTTAGTACCGTTCAAATGGCTCTGAGCACTATGGGACGCAATTGCTGAGGTCATTAGTCCCCTAGAACTTAGAACTAGTTAAACCTAACTAACCTAAGGACATCACAAACATCCATGCCCGAGGCAGGATTCGAACCTGCGACCGTAGCGGTCTTGCGGTTCCAGACTGCAGCGCCTTTAACCGCACGGCCACTTCGGCCGGCATTTAGTACCGTAAATCGTTCTTTCGTGAATCATTTATCAATTACGGAGTTTGGTAAATTTATGTTTGCTTTAAGAATAAGTATTTGTGCTTTCTTAAATACTTGTATTCTAATCCCATGTTAACAGTGAAACAGAAAGAAAAGACTTATACTTACACTGTTTTATGTGTGTCTAGCATCTTGAGCACTCCGTGAAGAGTTGCGGTTATTAATTTATGATGGTTACACAAATTATCGACTTTTATTGAGGTGCTGTACAAAACTGCTTGAAAAGTAAACAAAACCTGAACTGAAAACATGTTCAGAATCACGAGAAAAACCGCACCTATTGACTAGGTATACGACTTCCATGTGACGGAGATGTAAAGTTAGTGAACCCAGCACACGTGCTAAATTAACGAATATTTATATCCTTTTTCTGGCGCAGCGATAAGATCCTAGCACTGAACATTGTGGCTCACTAATTAGATGTCATACTATCGACTAAGTGTATGAAATTATCCTCAAAGCAACCTTTTCTTTGTAGTGATATTTGTTCGGAATCATGTTGTTATTGTCACATCTTACAGCCCTGCTCGTACTTTTCACCGGAAATATCAATACCGTTTTTCAGTGACCTATCGCATGACTGGAGCGCTGGAAAACCGTAACGCTAGCCGTTATATCACATTCACTTTTAATTCTGTCCCCATACTCGTCATTGTGATAACGGAAGGACACGTTTCCCGGGAACGTTCAAGCTACTCCTCGTGGCTCTCCGCGTCATGCATAATTTACTGTTGACGCATCCGCGTAAACTGAAGCGTGATAAAGATTAGCCTTGGAACAAACAGTCAACAGATTGTATATTACAGTGTTTGGTTTAGCAGCAGCGCGGTTTTAGCTGGTGTTCAGTCAAACCGTGCAAGCTGAAAGAGTGTGGCCGGAACCCGTGAAAACCAGAAAACTCTTTTCTACCCGTATCTAGTTTAAGTGCGGGTGTCCATATTAAAATAAGTCGGTGCTTCCCTCTCGACACTTCTTCTGTCACGTAGTGAGCCAGCAACAATAAATTTGTTTATTTTCTACGACTGTGTACATACATCCTCAAAATGTAAACAGTGAATCCCATAGAGGTAAATGACCATCTTCACTGAGTGGCACATTTACGTTCCGGAGTGAGTTCAGGGTGTAAATTCGTGCTGACTGAACTGTAATTCGGTTTTAAGACATTTACAAACTGTAAAGTGACTTCGCAGCAACTGTAAGAACGTCGCAGAATTTGTAAGTACCGTCTGACGTCTATGTTATTTCCTCATAATTATTGGTAGTTTAGTGATTTTGAAAAATTCGGCCAAGAGCACAATCTCAAGTCTAGTAGCAGAGGGTGACATACTGTGCCACAAAACTAAACCTTCAGATTCACTGTTTTGAAGCGTCTGATGGTGCAGAATTGCTAAAGCCAGTGCATGTATGTAATGTTAGATTTAATTTAAGTCAAAATTAATTTTCATTTTGAGCATCATTGAAGCGACTCTTTTGAATGCTGATAGTGGTTTTGACACAATTATTTGGATTGCTTGTGAGAGCTCTTTGCGACATTTAAGTGAACACCTTAAATTTACATAACCGAAATTGTAATATTTCGTTTAAAATCATGATTATCAGAGTACGTCTGTACGAATCAGCTTTTAGAAACAAATATGTTACTAGCACTGGAATGGGTATTATTTTATGAATCACGGTACCAGACAATTACAGTTACATAAATTTTTCGAATTTCCTATCCATATTATCTAGCTTCTTCTGATCCTGCAATCCAACAGTAAACTCATTTTATCTCATATGGACAATGTGTCTAGAGAAGTACTACTATGTTGTAGCTTTAAAAAAGTGATCCAAATAGCTTTGTGAACATTTTTCAGTGAACTGTATGTGGGTTTCATTTAGTTACTACCGGGGACTCAATTTCTGAAAATCGTTAAGGCGATGTGAAGCTGCTGTACGACCCCACGGTTGCATCTTGGCAACTGCACACCTATTTTCTCAAACTCTGAGTGACACTAGGAGCATAGTTTTCAATCAGTGTTGAAATCAACATCTGCCTCCTTTTCCAAAAACTCATTTCTTGGAACTCTGACTGACACTGAGAGCACAGTTCCTACTCACGTCCGAAGCTAACATTCTATTGGTTCTTAGAGACCGCATCACCAGGTCATAAGGGTCAAGGGATGCCTGCGTGCCTCCATTTCATCCTCTGCCTTGCAGCGTCATGCAGATGTAGTATGGAGGAGAATGTTGTCAACACACAGCCTTCCCGGCCGTTTTGTAGACTTTCAAGAACGTAGAGGCAACACTCGTTCAAGCAGCTTCTCAACTGGCATTACGAGGCTTAGTGCACCCCGCACCAGTCCGCTCACCAAGGAAAAATCCTTGGCAGTACCAAGAATCGAACCCGGGTCCTCCATGTAACAGCCGTCTACGTTGGCCACTCAACTACAGAGGCGGACATTATTAGCTCTCAGTAGAGTACATCACGAAAGTGAATTTTGAGTTACTCCACTTAAATTCAGGTATGTGATAAGTGAAGGTAGTGAAATCTGTAATTTGGTAATAATGAGAATGTAGAAGTAGCTACTTCGTGTGAGTAATGTTAGTTTGGCTAACGCACTTCCATAAGTGTTCCTCGGAAAAAAAGGCCAGTAATGCGAAACGAAACCAGTGGGACCACTATGCGAACTAGTAATGTTTTTACAAGTAATACGGGTTCTCCTCCATTTAATGTATTATCTAATGCAGATTTCCCGTAATTACCGTGTAAACAGATGTATCTATAATATTTCATTTCATTTTATATTTTCATGACTGTATTTAAACCTTATATTTGGGACATTTCTTACTGGTTGGTTGCTCAAGTTCTTACCAAGTTTTTGGTTCTTCTTCACAGTTCCCAAAGACAAAAGTATCCGATATGTCCATTACAAGGTCATTCCACTCCACGAGTTGCTGACTAGGAGAAACATCTCATTAACATTACGTGCTTTGACCCAAGGGCAGATGATCATTTGAAGGAATTTCATTTATTCAGTGTCTCGTAAATTTCATCTGATACGCTTGCAAATGGCATTCTGAAAACAAGACTAAAAGGGAGTTCACATGTTTCAAAAGCACTACAGCCATGTCTGAGTTTCCCCGTAGTCTGATCGACTTCCACTACACTTTGATGTTCTGTAGCTGGTCATATCTGCTGTGATTCAAGGAGGTATTTTTGGACTCGGAGTACAATTTTTTTTCAGTACCTCTCTGAAAATGTTCGTTTATATAAGAAACAAATGAGTACAGTGATATGAGATGGAAACTTTGTGATTTTGTCTCTGATTCAGTGCCTAAACCACTGAATTTTGCGAAGGCGCGCGGAAAGGTTACGTTTGAAACATTATCCTAATTATTAATTGTCCATTGAAACAAACTGACACATATTAATTAGAAAATGTTAATTACAAGGGAAGAAAAGATCCTTGGAAATTTATGGATACAATGCAAATCAGTGGGTTTCCAATTAAAGCCCATAAACGGTTTTGTATCACGTAGTTCGCAATTCAAATCCCGTTCCACACTGAAGTCCAATGCTTCAGCTAACAAGGAAACATTCACTAGTGTGAATAAAAAGATCTTGAGAAACATGGAGGGTACATAGAGGGGATAAAATAGTACAACACGTACTCTTTGGTTGTGCCCAATTTGACTTTTAAGGGGTAACCCACACCCCGAAAGGTAATTTAGCGTATTACGTTTTTGTAGCAAATATCTTCGAAACGGTGGTATGTAAAAAATATTTCTCATGTAAAAGTTGATATGTAATTAACGTTCTTGAAAATTGTATAATCAAATTTTGTAATAATCTGAAATACCTCACCACCATTAATTAATTCTGAAAATGAAAATTTTGCTGCAACATAAATTAAAGCTTTCAAGTTACATACATCTATGTATAACAAATCTGGCTTCTGAAATTCTATTTTTGGAAAATAAGCTGTATTCAGTGTGGTGTCAGAGTATTTTGAACATACCTAATTAAAATATCTAAAGCTTCATTTTTAGTCTACTTACTTATTTTATATGTAATTGCTTTATGCTTTAAATTATTATTTTACATTTACATTCTTTTCTTGTTTTTAGATCACCGTTTTACATTAGTGTATTTTGTTAATTGAAAATAATAAACAACTCCTTAGTGTGATACAAAATCATTACAAACACGACAATCGGTAAACAACACGTGAAGTTTTCTCACACCATGCACATAAAATGAACGAAGTTTCTTCGTATAATATACACTACGGAGAACACAATACAAAACAAAATTCAGCAGGGTTTGAAAGTTTGTGGTTGATCCTCTAAATATCTTGATTTGAATGAGGCACACTTCAGTATATCGGTAAGCCGTAGCGAAAATAATTAATTATTTACTGCAGCATAATTATGTTTACTGCAGCCTAATTATGTTGTTTCTCAAATGGAGACTCACATAAAAGTCATTCAACAGAACTAGTCGAGAAAAACTTCTCAGAAGTTATTAACATTATCGAAAGCCACATACACTGATCAACCAGAGCACTACGGCCACCTACCTACTGTCGATATAAACCCATGCAGCAAGGTCAACTAGCGGGGAATGACTGCTAGTAAGACACATACACAATGCATGTACTTATAATGATGTGCCTCTGCAGCCGACGCCCCATGCACGTGCCAATGTTAACACCACGACATCGGCAGATACAACTGAAGTGGACACGTGACCATCACCACTGGACGTTGTCGCAGTGGCAGAGCGTTGCGTGGTCTGACGAATCACGATACATTCTTCATCCTGGCGATGGAAAGGCGCGAATCCATCGTTTCCAACGGGGACAGCTTCGTTATGCTCTGTGGAACATTCACGTAAACATCCACTGGTCCAGTGGAGCTCGTTCAATGCACCATAACGTCCAAGGAGTACCATACACTGATTGCAGACCACGTACACCCTCTCAAGCCGATCATGCTTCTCGACGGCAAGGTAATGCGCCATATCACAAGACCACAAGTGTGATGGACTGGTTCGAGGAACACAATGGCGAGATCCGATTGATGTGCTGGCCACCCAACTCTCCAGCTCTGAATCCAATTGAACACGTCTGGAATGCGATTGAACATGGTGTTAAGGCTCATCGGCTATCATCCCGAAATTCACGGGAACTACGTGGCTTGTGAGTGCAGATGTGCTGCCAACTCCTTCCAGCGACCTACAAAGGCCTCATTGCTTTCATGC
Organism: Schistocerca americana; assembly: GCF_021461395.2. NCBI lineage: Eukaryota > Metazoa > Arthropoda > Insecta > Orthoptera > Acrididae > Schistocerca > Schistocerca americana. The sequence continues at coordinate 649,253,850 of NC_060130.1, read as the reverse complement.
CACAACACGTCGCCGCTGCTATCCGTGCCAAAGGTGGACATGCCGCCTATTGGGTAGCTGGTCATAATTTTCTGGCTGTTAAGAGTACATACCGTGTCTGTACTTGTGCCGTCGAATCCTTTGGCATCACCAGATGAACAATTTTCTTGTCCTCGGGTATTATGGTCAAAATGGTTTTTTCGTACTGACCATCTATCTTTTCATAGTTTTGAAAGAAACTAATGGTGAGTTTCGACGGGGAATTCGAGACTATCTATTTAAAGCCTAAAATGTTCTTGTGACAGAATCGAAATCTGGTAAACAAACGTATGAGGAGCTCAAAAGATATTTGAAATTTATTTCCTTTCCCAGTAATGGAGGAAAATCTGCATTATTGTTAGAATCTTAGGGCTGTCATTGTGGAAAAACCGTGCAGAGGATAGCACGTGTCGACAAGGAACTTATTCATCTGGTGACCTCGAAAAGCTCGATGGTACAGATACAGTCGTGAGATATACACGGCTTTAGATGTTGGAAGGACTTTCGAGTAGAATTTCAGATCTAGTTTTGATGAAAGATTTTGATGTCAATCACCACTTAGGAAACAATATAACTAATCAGCAGTCACTAGTACCTAATCAACTCTTTTCGCCAATGCTTACCAATACACTGAAATATGCCTGATACAAATCAAGATGTTTAAAGACACATCCATAGCAATATTAAATCCTGCTGAATTTTGATTTATATTGTGCTCTCCGTCCTGTATATTCGCTGTGTTGAAAATACTCTGATAGCACATTGTTTACAGCTTATTTTCCAAAAAAAAAAAAAATGAAATAAAATAAATAAATCCAGGAACGCTTCTTACTACACGTGGATGTACGTAACTTGAAAGCCTTAATCTAAAATTTAATAAGAGTTTTCGTTCTTCAAAGCAAATTAATGGTAGTGGGGCACTTTGCAAAATTTCAAATTATCACAAAATTCGATTAAAAATTTTTCAAGGACACTAATAACTTATCAGTTATTATAGGAGAAACATTTTAATATATATCATCATTTCAAAGATATTCCCTCCAAACCTAATATGCAAAATTACCTTACAGAGTGTTTTGTCCCTCAAAATTGAAATTCGGGTCAAGAAAAGAAAATACTTTTTGTATTATTTGCCCTGCCTACACAACCGCCAAATTTCATCAAGGTTATTTATCGACTCCTGAGAATGTTCCCTTTTAAGTAATATAGTATTATGTGTTCTAACCCGTGCAAAGTATATCTCCTGCGTATGTTAGAGTCACCCTCATCTTCGTACTTGTCCTATTTGATCTTATGCTCTGCCTCTCGTTGTCGACAAGACATTATATCCTAATATTTCTGCTTTTATTCCTTCTAACGGGTGACAGTCCAGAAGCTTAAGGTCTGTATATACTCACTTGGTACTGACATCTAACTACAGATAAAAGCTTCATGTACAGTGACCAGGACGTGCTCGAAAGTACCACCTCCGAATTGTGTATGTAGAAACTCATAAAGCTTTTTAAATAAAAAAAGAGCTTTATTAACATTCTACATCTTTATTCTTCATGTCTACACATTTATTTCTCAACATAGTCATCCTCGCGACGAACACATTTCTCTCATCGATTGTTGATACTTTCATTATAGTATGCTTGACTCTGTAGACGTAGCCACAGCCTCACCTCTGCTTGCACCACTTCATCACTATCAGGTGAGGTCCTTTAAGGTATTCTTTAAGTTTTGCAAACAGATGGCAATCGGGTGGAGCCAAGTCGGGACTGTATGGTGGATGATCGGTGATAGTGAAACCACGACGTCGGACTGTTTCAGAGGTAACGTTCGTGTGTGGTCTGGGATTGTCATGCTGAACAAGAGAATGCACGATGTGCGGACAAACTCTTCGAATTCGAAATTCGATTAAAGTACGCTGTTCGAGGAGATGACAGACAAAGGTGAACATGTACACTATTTAAAATAATATATAGGGAACGGTACACACAGGATAAGCAGACTCTAAATACATCACGCAGTTTAAGGGAAATCGAAAATGTGCCATGACGCAGGCTAAGTAAAAAATACATGGTTCAGAGCATGACTGGGAGCGTGGGGGTGGACGCTATCATGGAAGAGGATGATTTTGTCCGACATAGTCTCTGGTCGCTTTGACTTAATGGCGTATCGCGGTTTCTGGAAAGTGTCTTCACAGTCCTGTGAATTGATTGTGGATCCACGTTCGAGTTACTCGTCGAGCAGAGAGCCACTGCAGTCGAAGAAAGTCATTATGACCTTACCGGAACGTGTGTGAACAGCTTCTGATTTCTTTGGCACGAGAGATGTGTGGCGTTTCCACTTGTAGCCGTTTCCATCGGGCTGTCGGACGGAGTCATTTTGTTGCATGATAACGCTCGCCATCGCACTGCCAATCGGATGAAGGCTAGACTTCAGTGATTTGGTTGGTAAACACTGCAGCATCCTCCGTACAGCGCGGATCTTTCACCGTGTGATTTCCATATCTTTGGCGACCTGAAGAAAGAAATGCTTGCAAGTAGGATTTGTCGGGCGAGGAGGACGAGAGTGGGTGCCGTTGTGGATCCATCAGCGGCCGCCACATTCTACGAAACAGGAGTTGATCGTCTCGTCCACCACTGGGATAAAGTCTTAAGGCGTGTGGTGATTATTCTCAAAAGGAACCATTTCATTATCCTGTTGTGGCTTGTGTTGCGTTTTCATTTGACTGTCCCTCACAAAGCGTCATCTACATTAGTTATAAATGTTAACAGAATGAGCTTCGGAGGAAAAGTTCTTGACTGAGGAGAATATTATGTGCTTCATTTCATTTACCATGTAAAACAATCTTATTATCTTCCTTATTAGAGTTATGTTAGAAAATTCTGCAGCCACTACAATGAAACTATACGCATAAATACCGTAGTATTATTCTTTTTTATTTTGAGTTAGGGTATTGTAGCTCTTATTTGTACAGTTTTTCAAAATAATGGACAGTGAAATTCATTACATGTGACATGTTAAAATTACGACCGGAGTGCAACTCGAAGCTGGATACCTGACTTGTGTAAACACTGCGCTACTAGGGCACATCTCTCGGCGACTAACATTCTCTCTAGTAGTTACCATAGCTAAATGGAATGATAGGATGCTAGTGGTCTCGTGACACGAGAACAGTAATGGGGAATGCGGAGATCACAAGGAATGTAGCGAATCAGGTAGAGATTGGGAATGAAAAACATATTAAAATAGTTACTAGATTTCATGTGGAAAATTGATAATGCGGTAAGCGCTAAAGAGTGATATTTCATGCATATCCATAGTCCTGACCTGGACACTCATTTGGAGTGGCAGGGTCAGCGCTAGAATGGCAAAGAAACGTAGGTTTATGATCAGTCAAAACAAAAAGGTACATAGGGAAGTAAAAAGAGGTAAAAATACTTATCTTTTAGAAGCTATTAACATAAAGAGAATCAAAGTAATGGCAATTTATAGGAAGCTGAATGAGAGAGAGATAGAAAGAAAGAACGCCGGATTGCTAAGCTCAAGTGTTGTGTGCGTTAGTAAAGGAAAGCCACGGGCAAATGGCACTGATGGATTATTATTTGCCCTGAAAACTATTGCGTCTAATATTGAATATCAGATGAGGTGGTAAGAAAATGAATACTGCAAATATCGTTATGATATCATGAGAAATGTACGAAATCTAGTTCGCATAGTATAGTGATACAAAAGACAGATAAAAAGTAAAAAATATAAAGCTCCATTTTCTAGCCTTAACTGAACCTTCCCTCACTTCTTGATGTAACAATATTATAGTAAATGAAAAGTGCTGGCTTTCTTTTATTCTACTTTATTCCTGTTATTGTGTTGGTCGGGTTTCGACTTGCACAGCCATCTTCAGATATTTATTGAATATTGTCACCAAAGAAGTTACAATGTTTGTGACCGACATTGGAAAAGAAATTACACACCCAGATTGAAGCAGAAACGTACAGTAAATAACGTCTTTGGCAGTGTAGTGGTAATGCTGTATAAAAATTTAGGGGAGGGGAAGTACTAATCTGTATCTGGCCATTTACGATTAGATCTGGACTGTGAGCTACATGTTTGTTAGTTTATAGGGCTTCCAGCAGATTGAGGTTTTCGCCTTTGTTTGCTAAGTGAAAGACATCGGACTCTTGCAGGTGGTTGTGGCCTTCTCTTTGTAAAGGCTCAGCATATGTGGAGTCAGAATTCTGTAACCTCCAGCTGCGTTCATGTTCAGTCAGCCTAGTTGCTATGTCTCTGCCTGACTGAACAATGTAAAACTTGTAACAATCAGAACAGGTAATGTTTTATACCCCACTGTTGGCTAATAGCTGGGCCATATCTTTGACATTGAAAATACACTGGGCTGTGGTGTTCTTAACATAGCAGGAAAGCCTATACTTGCAGGATTTCACAACACCCGTTAGCTCACAAACATGCAGCTTTCGACCCAATGGTACACTGTCCCATATCTGCCCCCATGTCCAAAGATAATTTTAAAGCAGAGTTAGATACAATAAAATTTATTGCCTCAACCAGTGGCACTAATCCAGTCCAGATTGATCACATGTTTCATAGGAAACAAAAACTGAAAATTATACCCCTCCTCTACGCCTCACCTGTTGTCGCTTCCACAGTCTGCAAGAAGTGGTGCACATTACCATATTTAGGAGACGTATTACAGATTATTGCAAAATCACTGAAATTCTGCAAGTATAGGTTTTTCCACATGTTAAGAACACCACAGTCCATTGCTTTTTTTTCAATAACAAAGGTAAGATTCAGTCATTAGCCTACAGTATTTTTTGCTCCCTTTATATCTGCATATTGTGCAACTTTTTACTTTGCAAAATGATGTACCACCATACTCTGAAAGATGGCATTTACTATATGTTCCCTCACACTCCTCCATTTTCCTGTATTTATTAACTTCTGTTTACCTTATTGATATTGCTCAAGTTCTTCCTATATTTTGTAGTTACTTCGATAGTTCTTTCTTTTAATTGCTTTGTAGATCACTCTTCACGATTTATACCTCTTGAATCAGACTTGTCCAGCAAAAATTTTATTTTATTTTATTGGTTTAGTTTATTAATATTAACTGGCTGTTCCAGTTTTGTGTTAGTTTTTTCCTGTCTACTCCCTTTATACTTATCTTCTGTTCAACTTTTTACTTTTTACATTGATTTACCATGTCGAAGATGTTATTTTCTGTACGTTTCTGCTTCATTGTAGATGTGTAACTTCTTTCCTAATTTCGTTTACAGACATTGTAGCTTCTTTGGCGAGAATAGTCAGTAAATGTCTGAAGATGTCCTAGTAAGCCGAAAACCGGTTAACATAATAAAAGTAATACTGTAGAAGAAAGCAAGCCAGCGCTTTTCATTTTCTAGGTTTCTTCGGACATTTGACCTAACTAACCGAAACAGCTGTAGAGGATCATAGAATTCAAATAGGACCTCGAACAGGAGATCAACTTCGAATATTTCACATTAAGCAGATCACCACCAAAGGTGAAAGAATCCGTAAGCACCAGAAAAATCCTTGGAACTTTGGATTTGTAATCTGACAATTTCACAGCCACTATATGCCACACATTCTTTGAACAGTGCTGAATTTAAAGCGTCCTATCACAATTTAATGAACACTTTTCTGTATTGACATTAAGAGGCGTCTCCAGTATATACAGAAAGTTAAAAAGAAACTTATTGGTTAGTGAATGAACGAATGAATCAATGAATAAAAGGCGTCCCGTCACTCTCGTCCAGTTGGCAGACATTTTCTGGTTGACACCACTAAGGCGGCTAGCATGTCAGACATCTTACGTTCGGCTGTCTGCTGGGGGTGACTGTGATATGAACGTGTACATTGTAGCGTCACATAAGTGTTGTCGGTGATGAGAGAAGGAAGACGATAATGCACAGCACCAAAGTGGCGTACGACCTCAACTGAAGTACGGATCGCCATTAACAATAAATATCACATGCCTTTCTTTCATGAAACATCGATTGGAAATTTGTAATTTAACCCAATGTTTTTCGGTCGGACGGTCAGAAACTGTCAACCACCGCCTCTCCTCAAATACTGGCGATGAAAACTTTTCACCACTAGGATCAGAACCAGGTTCTAAGATTCGAGCTGCGCCATACAAATGTGTGTTCGTGTCTGTGACTACGGGGGTGGATAATCAGAAACCCTAATGTATCAACACTACGGTTAAATATCTCGCTGAAGACGTGGCCATTGTAGACGGAATGCAAGGTAGGGTTGGAAATTGATGGAAAGCAAACATAGAGTGTCCTTTTCCAAGAAGTCATACTGCTATTCGTATTAAGAGACTTAGAAAACGATATCACTCGACTTTGTCATCAACACAAGCGAACGGCCCTACAAAATGCCACAGGTGCATAGCTGCTCTCTCCACCTTGTGTTTCTCCACGAATTTTTGCAGCAATCTTTCTGTTTTCTTTCTTGTCGGGAATGTTGCCTTCCATCTCTCCTACGGAAAACAGTAAATGACTAATAGCAGAAACGTAACCAATACCCTGCAGTTGCGGTCATCTATGACACTGTAGAGAATGTGTAAGTATCGCCTTCTATGTCACGGCTGCAGATGCTGGCCTTCGGATTCGAAGGCTCATGCACACAAGGGTGATTTACTGAACATCCTCTGCCTCTTGGCAATACCACGTAAAATGTGCACTGAACAAAGTATGGTACTCTGGGATCCACAAAGTTATTTGTACATTGTTCACAGTACAACAGGTGCTAACGATAATTCTACACCGACAGCAATGAGACAATGTTGTGCGAGTGTTCGTGATGAAGAATGTTTTGCGTCAAGGATATGCAAGGTTTTTCGGCTGCCGCTACCGATATCATTTTATGCAACCCGCAATGTTATATCTCGTCTTCTGAAACCACGCACGGGATTTTGATATTCTCTTGTACGCTATGCAGTAGCTATAAGTCCTATAGAAAAAATGGACAGGACCTTTTAGCAGGAATTTTAATGTAATGTAATTTTGTTCTGGGATACGTTTACGGTAGAGGCCGTAGCTTTCGAGTTATTCAAGAAAAATGTGACCATCAAACGCATTCTCCAGTACTGCGTCCCACCGGTACCGATTTATAGTATGTTGTACTTGGCACCCCCTGCCACCACTGTACAAAAATTCAAAAGTTTGCGACAAAACGAATTATTTGCCCACATTCGACCTTTCTTGGTCTTCATTTACTGGCCTGGCTTCGTGGAGACTTGTAGATGGTAAAATTGACGTTTGTCTAAATTTTGACTAACAATTTTGTGAATTTTAACAGCATAAAATAAACTATTATATCACTGGATTAGTCAGACCTTTTGACTACGCAAATACTGTGCTTGTAAGGGTTAAGTTGGGATCGAATTGTCAGCGTAATTAGCCTTAGCGTAAATTTTACAAAGGTCGTTTCCCTATCATTAGCCTCCTTGATATGTTTAAATTAACAATGTTAACGAAATAGCGGACTACGCTGGCGGCGTAATAGCCCAGTCAATAAGAGACAACAAAATATCGAAAATCGATAATAGTTCGTGCAGTTAGAAATATTTGTGCAGTGCTTGGGAGGAGTGCAACGAACAACACAGTAGGGATGAGTGTGGCGATGGAGGTGCGTTTGAAGGTCAATTTTTTTCGTTTTTCTTGAATAACTCGAAAACCGTGGCATCCAGCGAAAATGTATCCCAGTGCAAAATTTATGTGTATTACATTTCCAACAAAAAGGACCTGTTCATTTTTTCTGTAGGACTGATAGTTAGCGCGTAGCGAGCAGGAGAATATTAAAATCCCGTGCGTGGTTTTTGAAGGCTAGATATAACATTGTGGGCTGCATAAAACGACATCGGTGAGGAGAGCTGAATCACCCCGTGTAGGCGAACTGTTCGTAACGCACATTCCATGGCTCACCACCAAGTTTATGACTTCGCTCTTTGCCCTCTAAACGGGATGCTGTGGAAGGATTACGCCCTGTGCGGGCAGCAATTTCGCGGTACGACAAACCCAAATTGACGAAGGGTTAGAGGTTCCGTCACTCAATCTCTGTTACTCGCAGACGACAACTGTAGTGCAGAGTTTAACACACTACTCACGGAAGATCGATGGCCAAATCTTTCCATCGTCATCTTCATTTAAGCTTCACATATTTTCCAGAAAACTGTTTGAAGCAGGTAGTTGGCTGGTTTAATTCCTGACGTCACGCCGCTCTACTTCTCACTCACTGTCCAACCACCAGCCTACACCAATTTCGATGTCTGGAAGACGTTTAACCATACGTTGATTCATTTGCATTAGTTTGTTTAGTTTTGTTTAGAGACACTACCATCAACGCATTACGTAATTTTTATTACATGCCTATGCACCCGCAATTCGCTGTTAGGCGGTGTGTGAACTAATCTGGTGTTGCCAGAACTGTACTGAAGTAACTGAATGCGGAGTAACTGAAGTAACTGCGGGAAATGCTATTTGAAGAATTCACGAATGGGAATGATGTAATTTTCACACCACAGAAAAGATGAATGGCATGGACATCTGTGTGAGTAACGATGAGAACTAGCCAGCTAGAAAGGTATCTGAGGTGATCCACGAAACTACCATGTATACACCCATTTGTTCTAAAAGCTTATAACTTATTCAAAAATGGTTCAAATGGGTCTGAGAACTATGAGACTTAACATCTGAGATCATCAGTCCCCTAGAACATAGAACTACTTAAACCTAACAGGGGAACCTCCCCATCGCACCCCCCTCAGATTCAGTTATAAGTTGGCACAGTGGATAGGGCTTGAAAAACTGAACACAGATCAATCGAGAGAACAGGAAGAAGTTGTGTGGAACCGTGAAAAAAATTAGTAAAAAAACAAACTGAGTAGTCCACGCGCAAGATAAGAAACATCAAGGAGAATGCATGCTTAGGAGCGCCGTAGTCCCGTGGTTAGCGTGAGTAGCTGCCGAATGAGAGGTCCTTGGTTCAAGTCTTCCCTCACCTGAAAATTTTGCTTTCTTTATTTTCGCAAAGTTATGATCTGTCCGTTCGTTCATTGACGTCTCTGGTCTCTGTTCACTGCAATAAGTTTAGTGTCTGTGTTTTGTGACCGCACCGCAAAACCGTGCCATTAGTAGACGAAAGGACGTGCCTCTCCAATGGGAACCGAAAACATTTGATCGCAAGGTCATAGGTCAACCGATTCCTCCACGGGGAAACACGTATGATATATTCTATACGACACTGGTGACGGTATGTGCGTCACATGACAGGAATATGTTGTCGACCCATCTAACTTGTACATTTGGCGAATGGGTAAAAATATTCTTCTACCTTGCCCGATTTAGGTTTTCTAGTGCATGTGATAATCACTTAAAAAAAGTGATGAAAACATAAGAGTTTGTCACATAAACTGAAAATAAAAAATTAAACTTTTCACTCGAGGGAAGACTTGAACCTAGGTCCTCTCATTCCGTAGCTACTCTCGCTAACCACGCGACCACGGCGCTCCTTGACTGCCACTGTCCTTGATGTTGCTTATCTTGCGCATGGACTACTCAGTTTGTATATTTTACTAATTTTTTTCATAGTTCCACACAACTTCTTCCTGTTTTCTCGATTGATCTGTGTTCAGTTTTTCAAGGCCTATCCACTGTGCCAACTTATAACTAAATCTGAGGGGGGTGCGATGGGGAGGTTCCCTTGTAAGTAAGCTAAGGACATTACACACATCCATGCCCGAGGCAGGATTCGAACCTGCGACCGTATCGGTCGCGTGGTTCCAGACTGAAGCGCCTAGAACCGCTCCGCCACACCGGCCGGCTATAACTTATTCTGATCTCATCCGAAATGAGATATCTCCAACAGGACATCCTTCATGCCACCCAGCATGGATTCCGAAAACATCAGTCACTTCCGTTTTTCTCTCATAACGCCATGAAAGCAACGGATCTAGGCAGTGAGAAACATGCAATACATCTTGATATCCGGAAAGCATTTGACTCAGTACCATCCCAAAGTTAGTTAAATACGATACAATCATGTGGGGTACCAACTGAAATTACCAAGGTAGCGCTGCGGTTAGCTTACTACACTGTCATTCGGCAGGATGACGGTTTAACACCTGATCCGTCTATCCACATTTAGGTTTCCCGTCATTTTCCTAAATCGCTCCAAGAAAACGCTACGGTAGTTCCCTTGAAAAGAGCACGGTCTGTTTCCTTCACCGTCCTCTCGAAATCCGACCTTGTGCTCCGCCTCTAACGAACGTGCTATCGATGGAAAGAAAACCCCAATCTTCATTTAAAAATGGCTCTGAGCACTATGGGACTTAACTTCTGAGGGCATCAGTCCCCTAGAACTTAGAACTACTTAAACCTAACTAACCTAAGGACATTACACACATCCATGCCCGAGGCAGGATTCGAAGCTGCGACCGTAGCGGTCGCGCGGTTCCAGACTGTAGCGGCTAGAACCGCTCGGCCACAATCTTCATTCCTTTTTCCTTCATTTCAAACTAAACTTATCGCCTGACTGAGGATTTCCTGGTAGGGAAAAACGCTGCATGCCAAATGGATGGAGAGTCATCGACAGATGTAGAAATGACTCCACGCACGTCCGAGGGATATGTGTTTAGGACCCCTCGCGCTCAAGATGTACATTGAACCCCTGGCCGGTAATTTCAGTTGTAAGGTGAGTTTACTTTTCGCATACAATGAAGCTGCGTACGGCGAACAACTAACTAAAAATGGTGACGTAAAATGTTCTGACATATCTTGATAAGAATTAAAAGTTGTGCAAAAATAGGAAACTTCGTTTAAATGTTACGAAATGCAAAATAGTGTAATTCATGGAATGCAGAAAAGACTTACTCTACGACCTCAGTGCCAGTGAGGCAGAATTGGAATCATACAAATACCTGGGTGTAGTTATTAGAGAAGATATGAAAAGGAATGTTTATACGGGCTCAGTCGTAGATGAATCAAGAGGCAGGTTTCGCGTCATGGATAGGATAGTGAGAAACTGATGATAGTCTACAAACGAGACTGCTTGATAACATTGGTGCAAAACATCTTAGAATATTATTCAAATATTTCGGGCCTAATCATGTACGAGTAGCAGGAGATGTTGAAGGTATACAAAGAAGGGCAGCACGAATAGTCACAGGTTTGTTGGTTCATGGGGGAGCAGCACAGAAATGTTGAGAAACTTCAACTGCCAAACGCATGAAGATAAGCGCGAAAGCCTACATGAAAAGTTTCAAAAACCACTATTAACTGAAGAATCTGGGAATATACTAGAGCTCCCTACATATCACTCCATTAGTTACCGTGAAGACTAGCTTAGACTAATTAAAGTGTGCACAAAGCTATTTAAGCAGCCGCTCATCCCACACTCTGTATGCGAATGGGGCGTTAAAAAAGACTGTTCTGTGGTCTAATAGGAAGTATTCTCTACCACACAGTTAATAGTCGTTTCCAGAGTATGGATGTAAATGGACATGGAAATTGCAGATTTGTCTAGCCTGCTATTGTAAGCATACCGAAAAAATAATTAGTCACCCTCCCAGAAGATATCACGCTAATACCGTGTCGCGCCGTCTATAGTCTCAATACTGTCTTCATTTCAGTGAGAAGAAGATATGGCATATCCGGTTAATGACCCTCATTAATGATTAGATCGTGCAGAGGTATTGGTGTCGCGTACGACTTTGTACACAATAGTAACGAGCGGTGGGCTACAGTGTGGTGCTGCAACTATTGTCGTAGAAAATCTGAACAGAATCAGAAACAAGTTAACACAACAAACAAAAGATTTACTTAACTTGTATTTCTCCAAACATACGAAGACTTATAACTAATAATGCAACAACTAATAATGCAACAAGAAATAGTCAAGCTGCCCATGCCCACGAAGATGAGTCACCCTGAAGTAAGCAAGAACGATGGTGTCCAAGCGAAGATACTCCAAGTGTAAGTGGGTTGAGTGGCTGCCGGTGGCAGAGGGCGCTCGTGGTACAGGGCCGCGCACCTTTGTGTCCATCACATCCTGTGCGACCACTATTGGCGTCTAACTGAAACTTGCAATTCCGTTGCCAACCTTGATTCGCCGGTAGGGTTGTATCTAAAAGCGACACCAGAGTTGGTAGCTAAGTTTCATCTGATGTTTTAATTTGTCCTTGTCTTTTCTTTTTTTTGTGCGATTAAAATAATGTCATTCATCAACTGAGTCAAGGTGCTAGAGGGTAACCGAGCGTTCATCAAACCAGGAAAGTATGCATGTACCTCAGCTAACACGGCTGTTGTCATCTTGCAAGACGGAACTGTGCACAGCATATTCATCGCGAAGATCCAGAGTAAAGGTCAACGCTTGGTCACCAAAAGTCTTGAAATAAACGTCCTGGTCCATGTTCACTGTACTCTGGATGGGTGGGCACTACTTACGGTGTACAAACCACCTCCTAAGTCCCATAGAACCATCTTCGTCTTCAACAGCACTCTGAGGTTTAAAGTATTATAAGGTAGTCTGTACACTCAAAGAGATCAATCATTTGAAAAGATTGTAAATTTCGAGCCTTCGGATCATGCTACATGTCTCGAGGCAGAGGTACTCTCCAGTTTCTGTATCGTCTGGCCCATCGAAGACACACCTTCACGCACGGTTGTGCGTAATGGCCTTATTCGATCTACCTAACTCTAAATATCTAATCGATTTTCTTCCCTTTGCAGTATTCCCTCGGAAACTAGTTCACATGGTTTTGCATCCACGTGCAGCCACACTTCCTGTCGGACTGGAGCCAGATTGTCGATGGCTAGACGTGACTATCGTCTCCAGTCCTTGTCCGTTTTGCGACCACTGTTGTTACCTTGTTACTTCGCTGCCGCTGGTGCACTATTCCTTTAAACACACTAAAAGTCCGCGATTGTGTACCAAAGGATCGGACAACTTCATTATAAGTGTGGTCATGGGAATCTCCAAATATGGTAGCTTCTTTCTTGCAGTATGACACATTTCCACGTCGACTCATCTTACTCGTACTACATTGACTTCATATAAGCAAGTGGCACATATAGGCCATTCCATTGCCATAACTTACACCAATGGTGGAAGGCTCACATGAACACCTGGTACTAGTTCTACACTATCTACGGCGTTTCAAAACTAACAGTACGGTCTTTTAAAGAGATGACAAATGTTTCGCAGGGACTGGTTAGTTTGTTTTGTATGGTGCAGTGGAAAAGTAGATGTGGGAAGAAAATAGAATAACGGTAAAATGTGCAATTATGGAACAATTAGTGTGATTTCCAAGTTTTGGGAGAGGGTACAGCGGGTAAAGCGTGTCGGGAAGAATAGGGAACAGATTAACTTTCTTGGTCTGTGAGGAGGAGTCCGTCAAAACCGCTTTGAAAACATGCCGATTGAATGGTGATACCGTGTTCGCGTAATGTGTTGAAAGAGATGCTGCTTATAATAATACTGGAGATAAGGGATATTACCATTTGAAAATATTTGCCAGATAACAATTTGACTACGGAGTTCGAATATTTTGGCTTACGTAAAAGGACACCTAGCTCTTCATCTATATTTACATGATTACTCTGCAATTCACATTTAAGTGCTTGGCAGAGGGTTCGTCGAACCACAATCATACTATCTCTCTACCATTCCACTCCCGAACAGCGCGCAGAAAAACGAACACTTAAACCTTTCTGTTCGAGCTCTGATTTCTGTTATTTTATTTTGATGATCATTCCTACCTACGTAGGTTGGGCACAACAAAATATTTTCGCATTCGGAAGAGAAAGTTGGTGACTGAAATTTTGTAAATACACTCCTGGAAATTGAAATAAGAACACCGTGAATTCATTGTCCCAGGAAGGGGAAACTTTATTGACACATTCCTGGGGTCAGATACATCACATGATCACACTGACAGAACCACAGGCACATAGACACAGGCAACAGAGCATGCACAATGTCGGCACTAGTACAGTGTATATCCACCTTTCGCAGCAATGCAGGCTGCTATTCTCCCATGGAGACGATCGTAGAGATGCTGGATGTAGTCCTGTGGAACGGCTTGCCATGCCATTTCCACCTGGCGCCTCAGTTGGACCAGCGTTCGTGCTGGACGTGCAAACCGCGTGAGACGACGCTTCATCCAGTCCCAAACATGCTCAATGGGGGACAGATCCGGAGATCTTGCTGGCCAGGGTAGTTGACTTACACCTTCTAGAGCACGTTGGGTGGCACGGGATACATGCGGACGTGCATTGTCCTGTAGGAACAGCAAGTTCCCTTGCCGGTCTAGGAATGGTAGAACGATGGGTTCGATGACGGTTTGGATGTACCGTGCACTATTCAGTGTCCCCTCGACGATCACCAGTGGTGTACGGCCAGTGTAGGAGATCGCTCCCCACACCATGATGCCGGGTGTTGGCCCTGTGTGCCTCGGTCGTATGCAGTCCTGATTGTGGCGCTCACCTGCACGGAGCCAAACACGCATACGACCATCATTGGCACCAAGGCAGAAGCGACTCTCATCGCTGAAGACGACACGTCTCCAATCGTCCCTCCATTCACACCTGTCGCGACACCACTGGAGGCGGGCTGCACGATGTTGGGGCGTGAGCGGAAGACGGCCTAACGGTGTGCGGGACCGTAGCCCAGCTTCATGGAGACGGTTGCGAATGGTCCTCACCGATACCCTAGGAGCAACAGTGTCCCTAATTTGCTGGGAAGTGGCGGTGCGGTCCCCTACGGCACTGCGTAGGATCCTACGGTCTTGGCGTGCATCCGTGCGTCACTGCGGTCCGGTCCCAGGTCGACGGGCACGTGCACCTTCCGCCGACTACTGGCGACAACATCGATGTACTGTGGAGACCTCACGCCCCACGTGTTGAGCAATTCGGCGGTACGTCCACCCGGCCTCCCGCATGCCCACTATACGCCCTCGCTCAAAGTCCGTCAACTGCACATACGGTTCACGTCCACGCTGTCGCGGCATGCTACCAGTGTTAAAGACTGCGATGGAGCTCCGTATGCCACGGCAAACTGGCTGACACTGACGGCGGCGGTGCACAAATGCTGCGCAGCTAGCGCCATTCGACGGCCAACACCGCGGTTCCTGGTGTGTCCGCTGTGCCGTGCGTGTGATCATTGCTTGTACAGCCCTCTCGCAGTGTCCGGAGCAAGTATGGTGGGTCTGACACACCGGTGTCAATGTGTTCTTTTTTCCATTTCCAGGAGTGTAGATCTCGCCGCGACGAAAAACGTCTTTGCTTTAACGACTTCCATCCCAACTCGCGTATCATATCTGCCACGCTCTCTCCCCTATTACGTGATAATACAAAACGAGCTGCCCTTTTTTCCACCCTTTCGATGTCCTCCGTCAGTCCCACCTGGTAAGGATCCCACACCGCGCCGCAATATTCTAACAGAGGACGAACGAGTGTAGTGTAAGCTGTCTCTTTAGTTTACTTGTTGCATCTACTAAGTGTCCTGCCAATGAAACGCTACCTTTGGCTCGTCTTCCCCACAAAATTATCTATGTGGTCTTTCCAACTGAAGTTGTTCGTAATTTTAACACCCAGGTACTTAGTTGAATTGACAGCCTTGAGGATTGTACTATTTATCGAGTAATCGAATTCCAACGGATTTCTTTTGGAACTCATGTGGATCATCTCGCACTTCTCGTTATTTGGCGTCAGCTGCCACCTGACACACCATACAGCAATCTTTTCTAAATCGGTTTGCAACTGATACTGGTCTTCGGATGACCTTACTAGACGGTACATTACAGCATCTTCTGCGAACAACCTAAGAGAACTGTTCAGATTGTCACCCAGGTCATTTATATAGATCAAGAACAGCAGAGGTCCCAGGACGCTTCCCTGGGGAACACCTGATATCACTTCAGTTTTACTCGATGTATTTGCCGTCTATTAGTACGAACTGCGACCTTCCTGACAGGAAATCACGAATCCAGTCGCACAACTGAGACGATACCCCATAGGCCCGCAGCATGATTAGAAGTTGCTTGTGAGGAACGGTGTCAAAAGCTTTCCGGAAATGTAGAAATACGTAGTCAACTTGAGATCCCCTGTCGATAGCGGCCATTACTTCTTGCGAATAAAGAGCTAGCTGCGTTGCACAAGAACGATGTTTTCTGAAACCATGCTGATTATGTATCAATAGATCGTTCCCTTCGAGGTGATTAATAATGTCTGAATACAGTATATGCTCCAAAACCCTACTGCAAACCGACGTCAATGATATAGGTCTGTAGTTCGATGGATTACTCTTACTACCCTTCTTAAACACTGGTGCGACCTGCGCAATTTCCCAATCTTTAGGTACAGATCTATCGGTGAGCGAGCGGTTGTATATGATTGCTAAGTAGGGAGCTATTGCATCAGCGTAATCTGAAAGGAACCTAATCGATATACAATCTGGACCTGGAGACTTGCCCGTATCAAGCGATTTGAATTGCTTCGCAACCCCTAAGGTATCTAATTCTAAGAAACTCATGCTAGCAGCTGTTCGTGTTTCAAATTCTGGAATATTCCATTCGTCTCCCCTGGTGAAGGAATTTCGGAAAACTGCGTTCAATAACTCCGCTTTAGCGGCACAGTCGTGGGTAACAGTACTATCGGCACTGCGCAGCGAAGGTATTGACTGCGTCTTGCCGCTTGTGTACTTTACATACGACCAGAATTTCTTCGGATTTTTTACCAAATTTCGAGACAATGTTTCGTTGTGGAACCTATTAAAGGCATCTCGCATTGAAGTCCGCGCCGGCCGGTGGGGCCGTGCGGTTTAAGGCGCTTCAGTCTGGAACCGCGTGACCGCTACGGTCGCAGGTTCGAATCCTGCCTCGGGCATGGATGTGTGTAATGTCCTTAGGTTAGTTAGCTTTAAGTAGTTCTAACGTCTAGGGGACTGATGGCCACAGATGTTAAGTCGCATAGTGCTCAGAGCCATTTTGAAGTCCGCGCCAAATTTCGCGCGTCTGTAAATTTTAGCCAGTCTTCGGGATTTCGCGTTCTTCTGAACTTCGCATGCTTTTTCCGTTGCCTCTGCAACAGCGTTCGGACCTGTTTTATGTACCATGGGGGATCAGTTCCATCTCTTACCAATTTATGAGGTACGAATCTCTCAATTGCTGTTGCTACTACATCTTTGAATTTGAGCCACATCTCGTCTACATTTGCATAGTCAGTTCGGAAGGAATGGAGATTGTCTCTTAGGAATGCTTCTAGTGACACTTTATCCGCTTTTTTAAATAACATTATTTTGCGTTTGTTTCTGGTGGATTTGGAAGAAACGGTATTGAGCCTAGCTATAACGACCTTGTGATCACTAATGCCTGTATTAGTCATGATGCTCTCTATTAGCTCTGGATTGTTTGTAGCTAAGATGTCAAGTGCGTTTTCGCAACCATTTACAATTCGCGTGGGTTCGTGGACTAACTGCTCGAAATAATTTTCGGAGAAAGCATTTAGGACAATCTCGGAAGATGTTTTTTGCCTACCACCGGTTTTGAACAAGTATTTTTGCCAACATATCGAGGGAAGGTTGAAGTCCCCACCAACTATAACCGTATGAGTGGGGTATTTATTTGTTACGAGACTCAAATTTTCTCTGAACTGTTCAGCAACTATATCATCGGAGTCTGGGAGCCGGTAGAAGGAGCCAATTATTAACTTAGTTCGGGTGTTAAGTATAACCTCCACCCATACCAATTCGCACGGAGCATCTGCTTAGACTTCACTACAAGATAAACCACTACTGACGGACACAAACACTCCACCACCAATTCTGCCTAATCTATTTTCCAGAACAACGTCCGACACTTCGCAAAAATTTCTGCAGAACTTATTTCAGGCCTTAGCCAGCTTTCTGTACCTATAACGATTTCAGCTTCTGTGCTTTCTATTAGCGCTTGAAGCTCATGGACTTTCCCAGCACAACTACAACCATTTACAACTACAATTCCGACTGTTCCTTGATCCAAGCACGTCCTGTGTTTGCCATGCACCCTTTGAGATTGCAGCCCATCCCGTACTTTCCCGAAGCCTTCTAACCTAAAAAACTGCCCAGTCCACGCCACATAGCCTCTGCTACCCGTGTAGCCGCCAGCTGAGTGTAGTGAACCCCTGACCTATTCAGCGGAACCCGAAACCCCACCACCCTATGGCGCAAGTCAAGGAATCTGCAGCCAACACGGTCGCAGAACCGTCTGAGCCTCTGATTCAGACCCTCCACCCGCTCTGCACCAAAGGTCCGCAGTCGGTTCTGTCAACGATTCTGCAGATGGTGAGCTCTGCCTTCATCTCGTAAGCAAGACCGGCAGCCTTCACCAAATCAGATAGCCGCTGTAATCCAGAGAGAATATCCTCAGATCCAAAGCGACACGCGTCATTAGTGCCAACATGTGCCACCACCTGCAGCTGGCTGCACCCTGTGCTCTTCATGGCATCCGGAAGGACCCTCTCCACATCAGGAATGACTCTACCCGGAATGCACACGGAGTGCACACTGGATTTCTTCCCCTCCTTACCCGCCCGATTACGCGCCTAACATTGGAGCTCCCAACTACCAATAAGCCCACCCTCTGTGATTGCCCGGACCTTGAAGGCTGAGAATCGTCCTCTGAAACAGGGCAGGCAGCTGCATCTGGCTCAGCCAGAGACAGTACCTGAAGCCTGTTTGTCAGACGCACCGGGAAGGCTCTCTGATCAGCCTCCAGGGACGTCTTTCGCTGCCTGCCATGCCTTGGAACGACCTCCCAATCAACCACAGGCGAGGGCTCAGCCCCACTGCGGGCAACAACCGGGGCAACCACAGCGGCAGACCGATCTGGGGAGAGACGGGACGAGGTTGACATCCCTGTGATACCCAAGTCCGGCTCCCCACAGTGGTGCCCATTGGCAACAGCTTCAAGCTGCGCAACCGAAGTCAGTGCCGCCTGCAGCTGTGAGCGAAGGGATGCCAACTCAGCCCTCATCCGAACACAGCAATCACAGTCCCTGTCCATTCTAATCGATGTTGAACAACAAATACTGAAACACAATTCCGTGCCTAGATAACACAAGGGAAACAAACAAAGATTGTATGAACTAACCTGTACAAATGCCTAACGACTGCGCTACAATCTGCCTTAATTTACGATTACAGTAACTAAAACTCGAAATTACACCTCCTATACGAAACTCACGCGCAATCTAAGTAAGAATCTACGAAATAAACACAGAAAAGAAGCTGTATACGTATCTATCTGCGCTGTCGATGTGCACCAACTGGGAGCTCAGGCCACACTGGTCTCTGAGAGCCTACTACACATACAAGTGCCACTGACGTACCAAAACAAAACAAATGCCAAACGACTTTTAAGCCGATGAATTTTATAAAATTTTATGAAGTAGTTAACGAAACAACCAAATGATTTCTGTTCTCTCAAGCCTTGTCTAATTTCTTTGTAGCCAATTTTGGGAGTCATGCCATCATTTTGGTTCTCCTTCATCGTTCCTTCCAGGCTTTAGCTACGTTAATTAGCCGTGCAAGATTAGCAGAGCGGTCTAAGGCGCTGCAGTCGTGGACTGGACCCGGCGGAGATTCGAGTTCTCCCTCGGGCATGAGTGTGTGTGTTTGTCCTTAGGATAATTTAGGTTAGGTACTGTGTAAGCTTAGGGACTGATGACCTTAGCAGTTAAGTCCCATAAGATTTCACACACAGTTGTGATTTTTTACGTTAATTAAATGTTCATACACCTACCATACTGGGATCGTCGATATTATGAACGGTAAGCGCCCCAGAATCAAGTGTGTTGTTGAAATAAAGAGAAACAATATATCGCTGGTTTTAGATCTTTTAGCTGAATGTAAATCAGATGGCTGCTCAGCTACCTTGTACATTTCAACTGGCATATACCTCAGCACACAGAGATCTTTTTACCCCGCCCAAGAGACTGATTTTAAATACGTTTGCAAATATAGTTTCAAAATGCTATTAATTATGGCTATCTAATAAACGAAAATGCGTCAGATTTCAGTGTTATTATTATGTGATTGACCTATGGTATATGGTACTTTAAACATAGTTGCTGTTAATGATATAGGAAAGTCTTTGACGAGCAATGTGTTAAACATAAGAGCGATCAAAAGTTTCCTTTCCAAGCTGTACGGTCCAAAATCGGTATGCCAATCAGGCAAAATCGCCCTGGGCATTGAGGCAATCATCTCAACAACACACCGGATTGAAGGTATCGGTTTAATAAAAAGAAGTCTGTAACTGCCAGCTGCACATCCTCGTGCGAAAGGTATCAACGACCCTTGAAGGCCTTTTCTAAGGGACCAAAGGCACGATAATCGCATGGGGAGAGATCAGCACTATTGGGAGTTGCTCGAGTGCCCCACCACATGAGTTGGCGTAACTTCTGAGCAACGACAGTTATTGCGATATTGGGACGGGTATTATTATGAAGCAGCAGCACTTCTTTTCGCGCTTCTCTTCCGAGCCTTTCGCCTTAATTCCATGCCATAATTTCTACAGCGTTGCGCAATACTACTCCCAGCTTGTTGTTATCGGTAACAGTTAATGATGGCCTCCCGGTTCGACCGGCTTCTTACGTCGAATCTCGACTAGCATGGAACTTGTCGCACCATTCCACAACGATGATTTTGGACAAAAATGCTGCGCCATACACATTCATCATTCTCCGATGGATATTTACCGGTGTTTGTCCTACGGCAGACAAGTAATGAATAGCAGCACAATGGCTCTGTTTGGACGCATTTTTAATAGCTTCAATACCGTTCACATTCCTAGATTGACCGTACGCACGTCGGAAAGACACGAATGACAACTAAACTCTTGCCTATGTGTCAGCGCTCATATACGCGCATCGTAGTCGTGCTACGTTGCATATACGCTGCAGCAACGCCCTAAAACGGAAACTTTTTAATCGGCCTTATTTCTTCCTATTGCCCTTTGAGATCCTATGTTCAGCAACAGGGAGATTTGGCCTGAACATTCGTGAAATTAGTAAACATACATGTGAATACAACGAATATTATTTACCCTGTACACAGGCTTTCAGAACTTTGTGCATAATATCAACGGTGCCTGGAATATCGAGTTCAGAATTGCTTGATCAGGCAGACCTACCGTCCCTGGCATAATATCAACAGCGCCTGGAATATCGAGTTCGGAATTGCTTGATCAGGCAGACCTACCGTCCCTGATTCTTTCGTCAAGAAACCCGTTCAGATAAGAATTTACAGCAACAACTTTAACTGGAACAACGGCAGAACCATTTATTGATGTGTGGGAGCGGATTTTTTTTAAAATTTTAGTTCTGCCCATGTACGGGTCAGAATCGCAGCCTCAACACTTCTTATTGCGTCAGTATTTCGTGCACGAAGGCTAGGAATGTCAGTGATTGATGTAGTGTACGCGCCATACTTGACGTCATCCCACAAAAAGAAGTGCAATGGCGTGACACGGGAGAGCGCGGGAGGGCTATGCTATGGCACCATCACGGCCAATCAACCTCTCAGAAAATGTGATATTCTGCACATCCCACACGTTCAAACTCCAAGGTAGGGTGTACCATGATCTTAGAAGAATAATTGACGGTTGTAGCCCGATATTTGGAGGCAGGGATTGGTCGAGAATGTCCGCGTAACCTCTGCTAAAAAAATAGGCCTATCATCCTATCATGCATTTGGCCACACCAAACAGGAAGCTTTTGACACACACGGATTTCTTGGCTCGTGTTGTGAGGATTTTCGGCGACTCCAATCCTAATGTTTCGGCAATACTCATGTCTGGAAATCTGAAACGTTGCTTCATCTGAACAGAGATAGTTTTTCAGGTAGTCGTTGTCAGCAATCAATAAAATATTCCTAGCTATTATGCCGTGGGCGAAGAGATTTCACTTTTTAAAGTAAAATCCCCTTGACCACGGCATAGTAGCCCGGAATATTTTATTAATTGTGACAATTCCGGCCGTGAAAGTTTACATTTTACTGTCATCGTGAGCATCTATGGAGGTCAACATGGAACACCTGAATACATGTCGCAAAGGATTTCGTTTGGCTGCGATGTTTTAAGACCATTTCACTTTGTATGCTAAAAGACGTAACACCATATGTAACGCTAAACGGATACTTGTCCTTGCTACCTGTAACTTGCACTGAAATGCAGATTAAGATGAGAAGGACGTTGACTTCGAGAGAGATCTTTGATACTACCCGTCTGTTTAAAATTTCTGAAATAACCAATTATACTTCTTTTTACGGTTGCTGCCACCGCATACCGGCGTCGATAAATCCGAAGTAACGGTATCACGCTAAAATAACCACCCCCTATGTTCGACGTCGAAGTGCAATAACAACTCATAGACGGGGGTTGCCGCAGGAGAAGTGGAGGGAATATAAAGCGTGTCGAGGTATTAGAGAGGGAGCATGAGCTCAGATTGCGTCAAGGATGGGGAAGGAAATGGGCCGTGCCCTTTCAAAGTAACCATTCTGGCATGCGCCTGGAGCGATTTAGGGAGTGGCGCGGGGTAGCCGCGCGGTGTAGTGCGCGTTGTCACGGTCCGTGCGGCTCCCCCCGTCGGAGGTTCGAGTCCTCCCTCAGGCAATGGTGTGTGTGTGTGTGTGTGTGTGTGTGTGTGTGTGTGTGTGTTGTCCTTAGCGTAAGTTAGTTTAAGTCATATAAAGTAGTGTGTAGATTCAGGGACCGATGGCCTCAGCAGTTTGGTCCCATAAGACCTTAATACAAATTTCAATTTCGACTTAGGAAATTCACGGAAAACCTAAATCTGTATGGCCAGACGCGGGTCTGAACAGTCGTCTTCCCGAATGCGAGCCCGCCTTCGTCGCTACAGAGGCAACTGTGATGCACCACGGACTATAGACAACAGGGATGAACGACGGCTGCGAAGATGTGTACCGGCGAATGGACGTGCAACTGTTGAGCAACAGAACACCCAGATGAACCAAGGAGCTTCCAACAGTGTTCCCTTAACGACCGTACTGACCATACTGACTGCTGTTCATTGGCGACAAATGCTGTAGTTTGCTCGCCAGTTTCGCAACTGGACGTCTGCTGAGTGGTGACAGGTGGCCTTTTCCGATAACTCGTATTTTGTGCTCCAGATGACTGATGGCCGTTGGCGTGTACGACGTGAAACGTCTGGAAGAAAATCCCCTGCAACCAGGAAGGACCGTTATGGACTGGGGAATGTTTCAGTGGCATTCCCAGGGTGATGGCGCCGTACTGGAAGGCACAACGGATCAACCGAAATATTCATGTCGTTAGGGATAATGTCCGCCCCTAGATGCCATTTTCTTTTTCTCGATACAATGGCATCTACCAGCAGGACAATGCAGCTCGCTGTGTACGTATATGGGTTGAATGGGCTTATCATACTCGCCTGTTTGAAAACGTTGAGAAATTGTGATTAATTTGTCGCTTGAAGAAACCTAAAAAAATAGTAGAGCACTTACCTGCAAAAGACATAGGTCCCATAAAAAATGTGGTTAGCGTCATGACTTATTAAATTTTTCACCCCGTGTTCGAAACCCGATAATTATTTTTATTGCTTACATTTATCTACCAATGTCCGTAGACGGTTACTACAAGAATGTTTCTTACCACATTAGAGAATACAAGGGCGTAATATTAGTTGTAAAATGACAGCTGGATTTCTCAGTAAGTTCAAATGGTTGAAATGGCTCTGACCACTATGGGACCACTATGGGAATTTACCAGATATAGACTGGGACACTCAGATGTTTAGGACGGGTGGTAGGGACAGAGCATCGAGTGACATTATACTGAGTGCACTATCCGAAAATTACCTCGAGCAATTAAACAGAGAACCGACTCGTGGAGATAACATCTTGGACCTACTGATAACAAACAGACCTGAACTTTTCGAATCTGTATGTACAGAACCGGGAATCAGTGATCATAAGGCCGTTGCAGCATCCCTGAATATGGAAGTTAATAGGAATATAAAAAAAGGGAGGAAGGTTTATCTGTTTAGCAAGAGTAATAGAAGGCAGATTTCAGACTACCTAACAGATCAAAACGAAAATTTCTGTTCCGACACTGACAATGTTGAGTGTTTATGGAAAAAGTTCAAGGCAATCGTAACATGCGTTTTAGACAGGTACGTGCCGAGTAAAACTGTGAGGGACGGGAAAAACCCACCGTGGTACAACAACAAAGTTAGGAAACTACTGCGAAAGCAAAGAGAGCTCCACTCCAAGTTTAAACGCAGCCAAAACCTCTCAGACAAACTGAAGCTAAACGATGTCAAAGTTAGCGTAAGGAGGGCTATGCGTGAAGCGTTCATTGAATTCGAAAGTAAAATTCTATGTACCGACTTGACAGAAAATCCTAGGAAGTTCTGGTCTTACGTTAAATCAGTAAGTGGCTCGAAACAGCATATCC
Organism: Schistocerca americana; assembly: GCF_021461395.2. Taxonomy (NCBI): domain Eukaryota; kingdom Metazoa; phylum Arthropoda; class Insecta; order Orthoptera; family Acrididae; genus Schistocerca; species Schistocerca americana. Next base: position 649,229,324 of record NC_060130.1, on the reverse strand, counting down.
AGACACTACGGGATGATGATGGCATTGAAACAGAGGATGACACGCGTAAAGCTGAAATACTAAACACCTTTTTCCAAAGCTGTTTCACAGCGGATGACCGCACTGCAGTTCCTTCTCTAAATCCTCTCACAAACGAAAAAATGGCTGACATCGAAATAAGTGTCCAAGGAATAGAAAAGCAACTGGAATCACTCAATAGAGGAAAGTCCACTGGACCTGACGGGATACCAATTCGATTCTACACAGAGTACGCGAAAGAACTTGCCCCCCTTCTAACAGCCGTGTACCGCAAGTCTCTAGAGGAACGGAGGGTTCCAAATGATTGGAAAAGAGCACAGATAGTCCCAGTCTTCAAGAAGGGTCGTCGAGCAGATGCGCAAAACTATAGACCTATATCTCTGACATCGATCTCTTGTAGAATTTTAGAACATGTTTTTTGCTCGCGTATCATGTCATTTCTGGAAACCCAGAATCTACTATGTAGGAATCAACATGGATTCCGGAAACAGCGATCGTGTGAGACCCAACTCGCCTTATTTGTTCATGAGACCCAGAAAATATTAGATACAGGCTCCCAGGTAGATGCTATTTTTCTTGACTTCCGGAAGGCGTTCGATACAGTTCCGCACTGTCGCCTGATAAACAAAGTAAGAGCCTACGGAATATCAGACCAGCTGTGTGGCTGGATTGAAGAGTTTTTAGCAAACAGAACACAGCATGTTGTTATCAATGGAGAGACGTCTACAGACGTTAAAGTAACCTCTGGCGTGCCACAGGGGAGTGTTATGGGACCATTGCTTTTCACAATATATATAAATGACTTAGTAGATAGTGTCGGAAGTTCCATGCGGCTTTTCGCGGATGATGCTGTAGTATACAGAGAAGTTGCAGCATTAGAAAATTGTAGCGAAATACAGGAAGATCTGCAGCGGATAGGCACTTGGTGCAGGGAGTGGCAACTGACCCTTAACATAGACAAATGTAATGTATTGCGAATACATAGAAAGAAGGATCCTTTATTGTATGATTATATGATAGCGGAACAAACACTGGTAGCAGTTACTTCTGTAAAATATCTGGGAGTATGCGTACGGAACGATTTGAAGTGGAATGATCATATAAAACTAATTGTTGGTAAGGCGGGTACCAGGTTGAGATTCATTGGGAGAGTGCTTAGAAAATGTAGTCCATCAACAAAGGAGGTGGCTTACAAAACACTCGTTCGACCTATACTTGAGTATTGCTCATCAGTGTGGGATCCGTACCAGGTCGGGTTGACGGAGGAGATAGAGAAGATCCAAAGAAGAGCGGCGCGTTTCGTCACTGGGTTATTTGGTAACCGTGATAGCGTTACGGAGATGTTTAATAAACTCAAGTGGCAGACTCTGCAAGAGAGGCGCTCTGCATCGCGGTGTAGCTTGCTCGCCAGGATTCGAGAGGGTGCGTTTCTGGATGAGGTATCGAATATATTGCTTCCCCCTACTTATACTTCCCGAGGAGATCACGAATGTAAAATTAGAGAGATTAGAGCGCGCACGGAGGCTTTCAGACAGTCGTTCTTCCCGCGAACCATACGCGACTGGAACAGGAAAGGGAGGTAATGACAGTGGCACGTAAAGTGCCCTCCGCCACACACCGTTGGGTGGCTTGCGGAGTATCAATGTAGATGTAGATGTAGAGATAGTGATACCGATCAAAAAAGGTCGCTTGAACGTATGTTTGCCCGCATCTCGCGGTCGTGCGGTAGCGTTCTCGCTTCCCACGCCCGGGTTCCCGGGTTCGATTCCCGGCGGGGCCAGGGATTTTCTCTGCCTCGTGATGGCTGGGTGTTGTGTGATGTCCTTAGGTTAGTTAGGTTTAAGTAGTTCTAAGTTCTAGGGGACTGATGGCCATAGATGTTAAGTCCCATAATGCTCAGAGCCATTTTTTTAACGTATGTTTTATTCTTAACAGTTTTCGAGGAAAGTAATGCAAACAAAGGGGAATAGGACAACTGAAGGAATGAAAGGAGTGAATGAATCATTATGGTCTAATGTTTTGTTTAATTGCGTGCATCGTCTAGCAAAAGATGTTCAAAAAGTCCACCAGCAATGCATTTTTCAGCTGTTGTAGACAGCTCCTGTATTGCAGGTATGAGTTCATTCCTATGGCCCTTTACTTGAGCACACGGATGTAAACTACGAGCGAGAAGTTCCTCCTTTGTGTCCACTCTGCGCTTATAGACTTCGCTCTTAAGCAAACCCCACAAACGGTAATCTAATGAAGTAAGATCAGGTGACCTCAGTATCCAAGAAACAACACCATGGCGACCGCTCCAACGCCCAGGGTACGTTTCAGTGAGATGCTGTGTCAGTGGCTGTACGGAATGTGCCGGAGCTCCGACGTGCTGAAACTACTTACAACGTCGTGTTGCCAAGGGAATGTCCTCCAATTATTCTGGTTACACATTTTGATGGAAATAAAGATACTGTACTCAGTTAAGAAGGTTATGTGAAACAAATGGACCTATGTGTTGGTCACCAATAATACCGCACCACACGTTCACTGAGAAACGTCGCCGAAAGTTTGTTTCCACAATAGCGTGCCGTTTTTCATCTGCCCACACGTGAGATTTGCGAGTGTTATTGATACAGTTGCGGGTAAATGTTGACTCTTCAGCGGATAGAATACGTGGAATACAGCGTTCTTTATCAATAATCCACTGACATAATTCTTTTTGTTTGAAGTCATCTGCTACATGCAGATGCCGCACACTTTGCCAGTGATACAGGTGCCGACCCTGCTCATGTACTGTGCGCGTCACTCGTATCTATGGAATACCAAGCTGCGCAGGAGATTTTATATTATTAGTACTTGGGCTGCGTTCTGGAATTATAAGAATGTTCTTGACTCACCAACATCTTGTTGGACGGGACATTCGGGTACAGGATGTATACTGGGAAGCGTACAAAGGTACCACAATCTGTGAAACATTCTGCTAAACAGTGGGAAGTCTGCGATTAGGAATTCGTTCGTATTCGCAAAAAACGGCTCTGGAATTCCCATTGCAAAATCCGTAGGCAAACATCATGTCATCATACTCCGCATGTGAAGACCTGTAGCGTTTTCACTACACTGACCTGTATTGTTTTTCTGTACACGTAACAACACTGTAGTACACTGGTGCAAGCGCTATAGTATTGAGACGTGAGCTAAATAACGTGCACATTTGCAGGAACCGTCGCCCCAGCATGTGCCAGTGAAGTGCGCATTGATATGGTTAGTAAAGACAACACTGCGTAGCCTTATGTCACTTTGCCTGTGTTCGCATATAAGTGTGGGTGTAGAAGGACATGCTACTGGTGACCGTGATTTTCAAATAGCTATGTGTCGGATATGGTCAAGAAAAGGGCATTTGTTCATTTGAAGTTTTTTGTTCAGAATCACCAGTACTGTCAGCCCTTAAACTATGCACCTTTGCTCCTTATTCAGCCAGTATACACAATCCTACATTAGTAGGCTACACATTAATATGGGGTGTGTCGATCGTTGGCCTTTGTGAAGACTTGAACTCTGCTGGGATAACTTTCAATGAAGTTTGTAAAAACCTCTGGATGAATGGCAGGCTATTCTTCCTCAAGACGGAAATGAGAAAATTATTGATTTAGTATGTTGGGTTCTGGAGCAAAGTCACCCTATTCACAATGGCGAGCTGACTAATTTCCCAGCTCAACTCACTCGCAAAAATAGCCGCAGTAAGGTTTTTAGAGGTTAGAATATGTTCGCCTACGTGCAACATTCAGAGTTCCCAAGTTCAATATATTTTAATGTTTTCACTAGCAACACATGCGAATATTACAAGTCCACGACTCCACACTTCCGAAAAATTTCCAAACACTTGAGAAATGACCTACTGTCACACATATGTACTGTCTGTTACATATCAAAAGCATGTCAACCACACATACGAAACATAAAGTGGCTGCCAATATTTATGCTCTCCCCTTGATGTGAGTCAAGCGCGCACTCTTCCGACTTCCGTAACATAGTTAAAAACTATAAATTCAATGTTCAATACGTGTATCACGTATTAATTTCCAATTAAATGTCCTCAGCTTTCTAGCGATATTCTTATTTTTTCTCTAACTTAAACAGTTTGCTTAGAAATTATGATTTTGTCCAAGTAAACACCACTTTGAGCTGTTCTGTTACTAATAAATATAAACAGTTATAACTAAATACACTCATACATCCCTAATTGTATCTAAGTAGTACTACTGCCATTACTTTCAATGTTTCGTCTCTTATTTATGCGACAATTCAGGTTTTCGTGCGCGGTATGTACATTCCTGTCTGTAATTAAGAATAAGTAATTCTTATATTTAAAAACCTACTATGACACTTCAGTGAGGCTCATTGCGACCTATCCGTATACACTTCACATGTTAAACTCGCGTAAGGCATTGTCAAGATAGCAATTTTTGAAGTTCATTTTATGCATAATAGATTTAACACACAATAAGTTATAAACTACATTTCGTATCGAGAGAGCAAATGCAGTCGTCGTGATTTTGTTTATGTAAACTTGTTGCTGGCTTCTCTGTCACTAGGCGGGATAAATTTTCATTAGTTTAGTCTTATTTGATTTTTTTCCGGGACAGCCAATTCAGCTATGCTGGTTACACCTCCATGTTTCACGTTAACGGCCGGGTTTTCCCAACCACGCGGCCAGAGCCTTCGTCTACCTAACCTGTGGTCTAAAAGTGGTCTAAAAGTCTGCCGATCACCACGCCTTAAAGTGTGCCACCACCTATTGATGACACCGTGTAACCGGTGCGGTTACTGGAGCCTACCTGGATTGGCTGGCCAGCCCTTCTGCCCGTTAAAACCGTCGGTGGTTTGCCCGCACCTGCTCCTAACGTCACAATAGAACGCGCGTCACAATTTTCGGGATGTGCCGCCTCTAGGGGGTCGATAAACATATGGAAACACACCAAAACACACACGTTAATGTGCACAATACAATGTAGAATAAACGTTGGCATTCAAACCAGCTTCCAGTCGTCTCGGAATGGATAAATACAGGTCCTGTATAGTTAATATTGTTCCTGCAACGCAGAGGCACGTTCAGGTAACAACGATGGAAGTGGATAGCTGTAAGCCAATCTTCTTTCCAAAAGTAGACAAATGGTTTAAATGGCTCTGAGCACTATGCGACTTAACTTCTGAGGTCATCAGTCGCCTAGAACTTAGAACTAATTAAACCTAACTAACCTAAGGACATCACACACATCCATGCCCGAGGCAGGATTCGAACCTGCGACCGTAGCGGTCGCTCGACTCCAGACTGTAGCACCTAGAACCGCAAGGCCACTCCGGCCGGCCAAAAGCAGTCCTCAGAGGAACAGTAATACTGAGATCCAGTAACTGTGGGGCCAGAGGAGATGTGGCAATTCACCCTCGTGCTCAAAAACCCACTGCTGCAGTATGCGAGCAGTGTGTACAGGGGCCTTGTCCTCTTGGGACATAGCATTACCATCGGGCAGCAAACATTCTACCGTGGAGTGGACCTGATCAGCCAGAATGGTCACATAAACTATGGCAGTAATGCCACCTTGCATAACAACCAGGGGGCCAATGAAATACCACGACATGACAGCCCAAATGATCACCGGGCTCCCGCCACGTTTCGCTCTTTGGACGTAAGCTCATCTAAAAGCTGGAAACAATGGGGAACAAGACTGATCAGACCAAATGAGTTTCTTGCACTGCTCCATAGTCCAGGTTTTATGGCTTCCGCACCACGTTTACCTGTACGGATATTTCATCACAGATGAGTGGTTTTGGGATTCCAGCTCGCTGTGCAATATCCATCTTATGGAGCCTGCTTTATGTTGTTTTGGCGCTGACAAGGTTCGAGAGTCCAGCATTAGATTCTGCAGTGACTTCTGCAGATGCTGTCCTCTTATTTTTTGTCACAATCCTCTTCTATGAACGTCCGTCACGGTCATGGAACACACAGTTTATTTTCGCGATATGACGTAGTCGATGATGTTTTCAAGCTTTCCCAGTTTGTGGTATGCGTCTTCGATAGAATGCCTCTTGAAACACCAAACAATTCAGCTACCTCTGTTATGGAGCACCAAAAATTTTCTCACATTCGAATGCACTGAGGTCCGACATTACGTACTCACAACTACACAGAACACTGTTCTGATCACGGATGACACTTCCAACGTTCCTAGGATATTGCACAGGTGCCGTTCGTGGTTAAACACAACAACACAACATGCAGGCATGCGTTTCTCGGCCGGCCAGGGTGACCGAGCGGTTCTAGGCGCTACAGTCTGGAACCGCGCGACCGCTACGGTCACAGGTTCAAATCCTGCCTCGGGCATAGATGTGTGTGATATCCTTAGGTTAGTTAGGTTTAAGTAGTTCTCAGTTCTAGGGGACTGATGACCTCAGAAGTTCAGTCCCATAGTGCTCAGAGCCATTCGAACCATTTTTTGGATTTCTCGTGGTATTTTCACATTTTTGTCCAACCCCTGTACCTTTTCGTATTCGGTCAAGCTCGAATGTTGTTATTTTCCTTTTCATCACTAAAGTACATTCTGTCACGTTCCTAAGGATGTTCATTTCATATGCTTCTATTCTCTTTTCATCTTTCTTCTGAACCCACCACGTTTCGGGTTGGTAGAACAGGTAGAACTTCAGTAGAGTATCTTCATTCCGAAGAATTTTGACTGTTGACATAAACTAGTTGAAACTGCTAAGATGGTAATATAAAATGGAGATCAATCTTTTCCGTCTTGATGTATGCATAATACATGGCACATATTAGATGATATAGCTACTGGGTAAACAGTTTTTTAATTATGAAAGACAATATTTTCAATAAAGTAAGCATTCAACATTGGAAAAGTTTTGAAGAAAGCTATATGAATGAAATTCTTTACTATAAACGTAATAGGGATGATACACTGCTGCTGGTAGACAAATGATATTAACGGCATACTTGATACTCTTAATATACAGGACAGAAATATAAAATTCACTGTTGAGTATGAAAACAATGCTAGCATCAACTACCTACACGTAAACACCAGTGAAGTAAATAATTTACACTCCTGCGAAGTCCATAGAAATACAACAACAGAGACCACCATACACCCCCCCCCCCCCCCTTGCGACCCTATCACAAACAAGCGTACTGCAGTACTGCATACAGAGCACTAGTTAATAGAGCTAGCCGTACACCAATGGATCAATATACAAAGCTTGATGAACTCAGCACAATCAAACGAATAGGTGTAGCAAAAGTCTGTGATGAAACACTTACACAGAAAATATAAAATAACAACAAATCAACTGCCACACAGAAAATGATAAAGAAACTCACTAGCTGCATGCCAATCATAGACAGGAAACATTCCTACGAAACAGGAAATATTTTCAGACTACACAACATTGATAGTGTCCTTACAGAACAGTGCACTATTTAGGCTATTCCGCTTCTCACTTAAATTAGTTAGCGTCAACTCTGAGGTATAATACGAATGTGTTTCAGCAGAGAAGCTAAATAATAGAATTTCACGGTTAAATAATCATATTTTCAGGATAAACGTGTTAAATCACACAAAATGTAATTAGTACGATTTTGTTTAGCCGAAGTCTATCACTCAGCTCTCCCACACCACGTAACTTCACTATAACGTTAACGTTTCTGTGGCAGCTGGCTATTCACAATACTAGGATTGTATAGAGGCTACGTATTACAGCTTGGTAGTGCGGGTGGTTCAACTCGGTGAAGTAACCGGCGGTGTTCCTGATCCCGAGAAGCTGTCGAGGGACTTGCCCCCCCCCCCCCCCCCCACCCGGACTGCAATTTCCTGGGATAAGGGTTCCCACAGGACACGGCCATCACCCACGCCGCGGCTCAAGACCGATAGGCACGGGTTCACTGCACGTGCCATCTCCTAGCGTCGTAAGGCGGCCCGCAGTTTCGGACTGCCGACCGCCCCATGGCGGGCATCATCTCGACTCTCGGAATAACTAACAAATTTGCGCTGGGTGTCTTTTTCAGATGATTTACGATACATAAAGTCGTACGTAAACTCTGAATCTAATGGCTATCAAAAGTACTTTCTAGGCTGACTTTACAAAGCCTTATCCTTTATTAGTGACAACTACAATGGAACTCCATCTGCAAAACATATTCCGATCTGATGCATTCGTAAAAAATGTTTGTTGCTCTGGTCTTGCATTATATACTTTTCTTTGGTGAATAATGCAACTATCAGCTTTTACTTAAAATCGAGACTTTGAGAAACACGTGACCTTGTCGGTTGGTTGGTTGGCTGATTTGGGGAAGGAGACCAAGCAGTGAGGTCATCGGTCCCATCAGATTAGGAGAGGATGGCGAAGGAAGTCAGCTGTTCAAAGGAACCTTCCGGGCATTTGCCTGAAGCGATTAAAGGAAATCAAGGAAAACCTAAATCAGGATGGCGAATCCAGTGGGCCAACCACTGCGCCATCTCGCTCGGTCGTGACCTTGTTATACGACGCAATTGTTCTATTGTCGTCAAAAGAGCTGTTGATTGATAGGTCGACATGCGTTAATTACTTGTTCTGCTATACTGATGAACAAATTTTGTATTACGAGTATGATCTAGATCCTCAAAAAATGGTTCAAATGGCTCTGAGCACTATGGGACTCATCATCTGAGGTCATCAGTCCTCTAGACTTACAATACTTAAAGGTAAGGACATCACACACATCCATGCCCGAGGCAGGATTCGAACATGCGACCGTAGCAGCAGCGCGGTTCCGGACTGGAGCGCCTATAACCGCTCGACCACCGTGGCCGGCTCTAGAGCCCCATTTTAACCCATTACACAAGAGTAACGATGTAAATTTGAAAGAACTCATCAGTGCTCCGTATCAGTCCGAATTGGTCGACCGTAGTTAAGCGTCCAGCCAGCGTGTACAATTGCCTTCTGGAGACCCGGGATCAATTTCCAGTACTGCCAAGGGTTTTGCCTTTGTGGGAGAACTGGAACGGGTTGCTCTCAGCCTCTTAAATGAGAAGCAGACTCTCCGAGGTCTGGAATGCCATCAACGGCTTAGAGAGCAATGTATTGACCCCATGGCTCTCCGTACTACTTCCAAATGACTCCTTTGGCAGAAGATGTCACGGCGAGTGTCGTATTGTGCTTAGGGACTTAAAGTGGAGTGCGAATCATTCCGAGTGCGATCCGAAGAGAATCCACTATACGAAAAGTGCACTGAAAATTTGCAACATTAATAATTTCCGTTTAACAACAAACTGGCTCGTTCCAAATTTATCAGCAATAACAAAATTCCCCAGATAACATCGCATAGGGGTAAAGGTCAGATAGTTGCACACAAATCAAGCGGGCTTGGTGAGGTTTATTAGCGTGGGAATAGATCACCATATTGTTTCCGTGGATTTCACACGGAATGATGCACAACAAATTAACGCTTCATATTGAAATCATGATCGATTAATTGATTCTCTGACAGCTCATCTCTATCTACATGGAAAAGACGCGTTATAACATGTGTACGAGTGGAAAGAGAGGATGGGGAGACAAGTTGGACTGCTCGTTAAAAATAGGGTTAATAGAGCTGAAGCACTAGTTGCGTGTGGCACGGTAATGTGGAAGACGATACTAACCGCAACTGGATAAATACGTTCGAAGAGAAGGTTGTAAAGACCCACCCCGGTTTAATGATACCATTCGGAGAATATTGCAAAAGCAGACTAACACAATGTAAAACTGATAGAGAAAAGATCCGTAAAACGGGTTCTGCGAGGAGCCTGCAACATTTTTCACAGTCAGATCCTGGAGAAAGTTCTGTTAGAAAATTCTAGGGAGATCTGGTCTAGCGTAAAGCCAATAATGAGTCAAAATCTTCTATTCAATCTATCGTGGATCCGTCTGGTTTTGAAATTTTGGAAATTTGTGGTAAGTTCCTATGGGACCAAACTGCTGAGGTCATCGGTCCCTATGCTTACGCACTACATAATCTAAGTTCAACTAACTTACGCTAAGGACAAAACACACACACACACACACACACACACACACACACACACACACACACACGACCGACGGAGGACTCGAACCTCCGACGGGGGGAGCAGCGCGGACCGTGGCAAGGCGCCCAGACCGCGCGGCTACACTGCCGCTGCTGGTTTTGAAACTGGAAACTGTAGGCAGGAAGCAAAAATATTAAATTCCGCCTTTACAAATGCATTAACGCATGAGGATAGTATTGTAGCAATGTTGGACTGCCGCAAATTCTCAGTATTGAGAGATATCTTCGTTACTACCCCCGGTTGTGATAAATAATTATGACTCCTTACAGGGAAAAGCTGCCAGACAATGATGGAATCCTAGTTAGATTTTGTACAGCGTATTTCATGAAATTTGCTCGTTTTATCAAGAATCTCTTGCAAAATGAATACCCCGTGTGATTGATAAGAGTGCAGGTCACTTCTGATTACCAAAATATTAAAAAGTCGGTTCCACAGAATTCCGGAGTGTGTGGGACAATACGTAAACATCTTTTTCATAACATTTATAGCGTTTTACATGATCAAAATTGTTGCCATTTTATTACACGACCTGACCAAAAAAATGAAGCACCGAGAAGACATGGTCGAATGTCAATATAACTTCGCAAACGTACACATCGTTAGTGGACACGTAAATGATAAGAGTTTCAGTTCTCTGTGGAAGGTAGAACCGCCACCAGAGTGAATTAGTGTTATTTGTGTGTAGTGCTGTTACCTGACCTGGTAGCGTGTACAGGAATTTCCCGTTAAAAACTTCTAGGACTTGTAAAGTGGAGTGAGTACATAATACTTTGAAAAGGAACCCGTATCCGGAAACGTACCGTTTCTGTTGTACGACGATTTCAATTCAGATGTGTAGCTCATCCACTTATGCTTGAAGAATTGAATTACGATTGAAGCAGTAAAATTATTACGCAACGATTCGAAAGGAAACATAACGAAACATCCATTTATCTTGTAAAGTTTTGTTTAAAATGAAAACTTAAGAATTACGTGTTTACTTTACTCCAAAACAGAAAAGTTACCGAACATACTGTACGTAAGGAACACTACTGATGCGTTGCAACAGCTGCTTGATGTGGCAACCACCAACTTTGTTAAGACGTTGTACACGTCATCCTGACTACCCTTTTGCATACCATGACAACCACCTCTGAGACATTTCTCTTTCCTTTAGCAGACGTGGACGCGTTAAACATCAGAATTGAAACTGTCGTAGAAAGGAAATGAAACGTTTCCGGACACGGGTTTCTGTTCAAAATATTATATATTCACTCCCCGCTACAAGTCCTAGAAGTTTGTAACGGAAATTTGCGAACACCCTGTATGAGGGGTGTGAACGGCGTCAGACGTTAAGTGATCGCTGTGAAAGACTTGGAGATGCCACTAACTCGTGTGTGACACTTTGGAGTTTGGAAGGGGTCTCATTGTCCATCACCATTTGAATAAAAATATGGCATTTCAGTCTTTGATCGCTATTTTTTTTTATTTTCAATAACCGGTTTCAGGCTAGCTGCTTATCTTCAGATCATATATTGCAGTTACGGAGTAAGCTGTCAGTACAAAACTACTGGTTAGCTGTCACAAATGGTGATTTGGCCGGCTAGTCTGGTCGGGGAATATCAGGATTTGCGGGGGGAGGAGTAACACATTGTTGGACTGCTTGCGATCGTGAGGGCCAGCATACTCGTCGTCATGGTTTCGGTCGGCCACGTCTGACCAACACAAGGGAGAATAACAGTATTTCGCACAAAGCACATCGTTGTTCTTTCTCATCTGCATCTACCATCCGAGAACGGGTACCGTAATGGACTGCCGCACGATTGGTGGGCGACTAGTAGCATTCCTACTAGGGAATTAGCGTCCCAACCGTAGGCTGCCATTAACACAAAACAGACGTCTGCGTTTGAAGTGGTGCCATGAAAGGGAAACATGGACAGCTGACGAATTGCGTGGCATCGAGTTCAGCGATGAATCGCGGAACTGCACTAAACAGTATGACCCTCGTCGCCGAGTATGGCAGCGACCTGGCAGTAGATCCCATCCTTCCAATGTTTTGTAGATGCATAGCGGTGTTAGTCCTGGCGTCATGGTGTGGGGTATCATCGGTTATGACTTTAGATCAAAAAATGGTTCAAATGGCTCTAAGCACTATGGGACTTAACAGCTGAGCCATCAGTCCCCTAAACTTAGAACGACTTAAACCTAACTAACCTAAGGACATTACACACATCCATACCCGGGGCAGGATTCGAACCTGCGATCGTAGCAGCCACGTGGTTCCACACTGAAGCGGCTAGAACCACTCGGCCGGCTGACTTTAGATCATAGCAGGTAGTCAGTGAGGGAACTCTGACAGGGCAGTGGCACGTCACGGACACCATGCGTTCTCATGTAGACCAATCATGCGACAGTATCGTAGTGTCATTCATCACCTCGTACAGAGCTCGTCCACTCACGGCATGTGTTCCTATGAAGTCTCTCTAAGGTGTCAAGGTACTCCTGCGACCAGCATTATCCCCAGATTTGTACCCAATAGAACATGTGTGGCTACAAATCGGATGTCGTCTCCGTTACAGTAACAGTATCCAGGATATAAGGGACTAGTTACAACAGTTGTGGGCCATCTTTCGTAAGGAGAGGATTCAACGACTTTGTGACAACCTTCCAAACTGAATCATTGCATCCATTCAGCCCAGAGGAGGTGCGACATCATACTGATAAGCGGGTTCATACTGACAAGTTGTTTCCTGGCTGTGTATTATTTACTGCACATATTAACAAGTATACTAACAAATTCGTCAATGTTGACTGTGATGCTTCTGTTGTGTATTTTCTTTACAACACTATCAGATGAAAGTAGAATATCTCTGATTCATGATAATCTTAGACTAATGTCCATAGCTTCGTAGCCACAACACAACAAACGAGGAAAGCTATTTCGCGCTGTCCCTCTTGCTTCTGCTCCGATGTAATGAACATCTTATTTAGAAAGAAATGTATATCATATGCCACTACTAATTCACAACTTTAGTGGTATTTATATCCATTCTAATTGTTTGAACTGTCAGATTAAACCTGCTGTTAAGGTTTTGTTATGGATGTGGAGATCATGGTTGTAATGTAAAAACACTGAAATGTTGACAATTTTTCTAAGTAAAGTTTTGTGGTACGTGGTCTTTCATGATTGTATGTATAGATGTAGATGTAGACGCTGTCTTATGTGCATTTACATGTGTTTCCGTTTTTTTTGTTTTGGCGTCTGACGATGAGCTTACGTTACTGAAACTGCTTGCAAACAGAGAGTGTCAGTAGGTATGTAGGAACTTGGAAGCATCAACCGTAAAATACGGAGCCATACCCGTCCGCTGCGACATAAAGGGAAGAGACCACATGACATTGGTTGGCATAAAAGTAGATACCACACTGAAATTCTTTGTAACAGCCAAGCAGAAATGTAATTCACCTACTTAAAATGGAAAAACGAACATGGGATACTTTATGGAAATATATGAAAAAATAGAATTTTACAGCCACCTGGAAACATCCAGGAGAACGTCACACAACGAGCAGTGCACACTAGGAAACACAATTTTCTGGAGACAACGGCACACTGTTATTGACAACTTTAATGGTGCTTCACAATTTCGTAGCTGCATCCAGATGTTGGTAAACATGTTCTTGCAAGCAGTCCACGTTTTGTCTAAGACATGCTAGTGCCCTTTACCATCTCTATTGCGCTAACTCTTTTCCGCTCACGCTAGAGGAAGTAACTTTACACTCGAGAGGATCGAGCAACTATTTTAGATTTTTATTAAATTTAAAAATTAATTTAAGCTTTTCATTTGTAAAAGATGTAATTTAAAACTTCGAACAAGTGAGAACGTAACTCTTCTAAATCTAAAGCATTCCATTACTTTCAGTGTATCTAAATGTACAGTTTTTCATAATCCAGACACGCTCATTTTTCATAACTTACCTTTGGGAGAATAACTTTGATGTCCATCCGAGTTTTATATTCTTTATCATTTAGCGATGCATTACCACAGTACAATGTAAGATAGTTGAATTGTGCACGTTTCGTGTGCCGTTACGCTAAACATTTATATATCCACTATACTATACTTTAACAATGGGAGTTTCAGGTTCATTTGAAAACGTGTGGAAGTGTAGGCTGCATAGTGTCATGGAATGACGGCGTATACCGCCACTACTGCCCACATGGTGTAAGATTCATCCTGGTGTGATTCATCCTACCAAGCCATCCGTTTCCAATGACTGAAGGCCCAACCTCGAATATTCTACACGTACATAAATGGTAATTGACGATGTCGTTTGGTCAAATGGGGAATACGTAGGGGTTGTCTGCTACTGAGCCGCATGTTCAGTATTATGAGCTGAAAGGTATGCTCCGAAACACTTGTGCGTACAACACCACTGTACTTTGTAATCAGATCCACTACATATCGCCGACTGTCCTTCTTCACATACCAGGCAAGCCTTGGACCTCCATGGTCTGTGATTAGGAGTGGACGTCCTACACTTTGTCATCTACCCATGATTTCTGTATCCTTAAACAATTTTCCGCAGATTCTCACGACACTACCAGGCAAAGAGCGGACAGACTTCGATATTTCTAAGATGTTTGAAACTACCTGGTAGATTAAAACTGTGTGTTGGATCGAGTCTCGAACTGGGGACCTATGGTTTTCGCAGGCAAGTGCTCTGCCGACTGAGCTACCCACGCACCACTCACGGCCCGTCCTCGCAGCTTCAGTTCTGCCAGTACCTCGTCTCCTACATTCCAAACTTCACAGGAGCTCTCCTGCTAAACTTGCAGAACTATCACTCTTGGAAGAAAGGATATCCCGGAGACATAGCTTAGCCATAGCTTGGGGGTTTGGAAGGTAGGAGGCTAGGTACTGGAGGAATTTTGCGCACACTCCGCTGCAGAGTGAAAATTTAGTTCTGGTTCCATGACGTTTGTTTCCAGTCAGTGTGCCACAGCAGTCTGCCCTATGTCGAGGTCGTTAATGTCAGTGGATTTCCATATTTATGGCTGTATCATCGCTAGAACGATTTTCCTTATTCTGTGCTCCGCTTGTCATCCCATTTTGGCTCATCATTCTATTTCATGTTCTGCAGACAGATGTTCACATCACAGAGTTTTACTATTGAAATACTGCGAGCGTATGTATTACCGAGTCCGCTAACGAATGCGAAGCCTGAGGACGAGCATCTCGCAAACGGTGAAGCTGCAACTGTCTCGAGCATGTACGCAAAGTTGAGGCATGGTGAGGTCACGAATAGGAGACAAGGTGTTGGAAGTCCATACCTTATCACAGAACGTGGAGATCGAAGGCTTGTCAACTCTGCAAAATTAGATAGGCGGTGGTTCGTCGTAGAATACAATACCGTACAGGCACAGGTGTTTCGGGGCACATCGTTCAGTGCACGTTGTGGAAAATTGGACGCCGTAGCAGACTACCTTTACGTAACCCAACACCACCGTCAATTACGATTGGACATTCACTTTGTCTTCCGTGGAAGCTGCCGTCGTAATCGAAAGCCCAGCGACACCTGTGAACAGTACAGGATGGCGTGAACGGGATGTCAGTGCAACGGAAGAGGTGGGCTGTCAGAGACAATTGAAACTAATAAAATCAAAGAAAATGTCTGCGTTTATTGCAGTTTCGGGTTACAAAGGGTCCTTCCACAATGAATGTAATTATTTCAAATGCCAGTCGCGTAGGCGACGGGGGTGAATGGACAAAAGCAAAAAGTGATTAGAAAGGAACGGTAATGAAACAGGGGCGAACGCTGAATAATATAGAAGGAGGCAGAAGCATGTTACAAAATAGACAAAGACAGAGGAAAAGTACAAGAGAGGTAGAGAAACTCGGCATAAAGCCGTCTACCCTGGAACAGAACTGATACCCAAGAAAGCGTGATTCATAAGTGTTTCTCTCCAAGAAGACGCGGGAAGCAGTTACGTGATCTCTCTCCCACGCCTACTGACTGTTTATTCAAAAATTTCAGGGCTCTACTGCGTCATGGTACAGGCTCTGTACAGCGATTGAACATACTTCCATCTATTCGGCACGCATATAGCGGCATGTGTAGCTGACCGCAATGACTAGGCACTGAATGTGAAATGTTAACTAGATAAAAAGGCAACAAAATTAATAACTTGTAGACGTCAACGTTGAGACAGTCAGCTAGATTGTACAGGAGCACGTGAATTCTATTTCGGACCATCTGTGTTCCTTCATGCTTGATGTCTTCCTCGACAGTGGTGGCGTCTGACAACGGGTTAGCTCTTCTTGTTGCAAGGCTAGAATCGTGCTACAGTGACATGAGGAGCCTGATTGTGAATTCACCTTAATGTCTTGGACACCATATACGACAAGTATGAATCCCATGGAACATATCAGGGATATTATCGGGCGCAAATTCCGCGCCCACAGATCAGCGGCCCCTAATATACGAGAATAGTGTTCGTTGACAGGTCGTGTCACAAACCTCCGAAAACCTGTGTAGGACATGTCTAACCCATATCACGCAAAACTGTGGCTGTTTTGCGTTGCAAAGTTGGTCCAACACGAAATCAAACAGGTGGTCCTCATGTATTGGCTCATCAGTATATGCTAAATTTAATTAATCAATTAATAAGTTTAGGTAGTCACTATAGGAATTCACTGCCAACTTAATGACTCCACAGACAGAAGATGTGCATTGCCTTATTGCTTGGTCAAAGCGATTTTTCATCTTAATTTAAGTACGTGCATAATCGGGTGTTTACTTCTCTACCTCAATTTTGACATACCGGCTGAAAAGCTGGAACAACTGAATTGTTCATTTCTAAAACGCCAGTTCCTACAGGGGATAGTTTACAGAAAAATGCAGATATATCTTTTAATATCGAAATGTATGTGACATCAATAGGTAATTACGTCACTAAATACTTTGTACCAAAAAAATAGCTTCTACGCGTAATAGATTGATTGTAATCATACTAGCTCTGTGAATAAGCGCTATTAGCAATTAGTTAAAAAAAGTTCTTATGCTCCCTATATTTAAGTATTTATATGGCACAAGTACTATATTATTAGAAGAACATTTAGTACTTGTTTACTATGCAGTAGGTGTGCAAGTAGCATATTGCTGAAAAATGTACAATGCGTAGAATAATGTTGTTGTGTACGACTTTAGTTCTCTTTCATAGGGATTGCCATTCTATCTTTGTATTACTAAACTGACTTATATCGAATCTATCTCATTGCCTTCATACAGTCTTCTATATATGATGTTCAACTGGAACTACCGTTGTGCATTGGACACCGAGCAAGAATCAAGTGCGTTTTTATTGGCAAACTTGAGTCGAAGGGAGCCAAGATCCACCATTGATATCAAAGGCCGCCATCATCTTGTTTGATATGTATCTGAATTATGAATTATTTTCAGGGTTAAATGCTACCTTTGATTGATTTTCCATGTTTCTCCCTCGAGATTTCATGTAGAGACCACTTACCTTTTAGAAACTCAGCCCCGCCGGGTAAATTCTACCCTTTTCTCCATATTCACAATGTTGACTGTAAATGAGTTGATCTTAGGACATATTACGGACGCAGTATCCTACTAAACTGTCTGTTATCTAGGAGGAGGGCGTTGTCAGAAATTAATGAAAATATTGGTGGCTTCCTTTGTCAACTCCATTTCCGAAGAGGCGATTCCCTAGAATCGCTAACGACAATAAAACACTCTTAACAAAAGCGTAAGGAACAGAATTTCAGAAATGGTCGATTGAATTGTCTTCAGTATTCTTACTTATTCATTTAAGAGCCTCTCTATTGATTGATAGTAACTTTCTAAGAGACTAATCAGAACCGTTATCGAATGTAACACAGACGTGAACTCTGTGGTTGCTGTATCAAGCAAATCTGAGAACTAGTAACTGAAAAACTTTCATTATCACAGAGTATCCTTTAGAGTATCCTTTAGAGTATACTTTGAAGCAGGCGGGACCGGAGACACTTTCCTTTTATAATACCTCTGCGACCGCCAAGTTCCGCGCCGGCCGCCGGAGATCGCACGCCGTGCGAAGGGAGACACAAAACTTCCGACGCAACGGACCTGAAGTTACATGGCGCTGCCTGGCTATCAAACCGTGTGCCACACAAAATGAGCGACTCTGTCTTTCCCGTGGCCGGGAGTTCCAGTTTCTCGCAAAACTGCGTGGCTCCGACGAGAACGCAGCCGTCTGCCAACGCCAGTTCTTCCAGCTTGTGGATTATGTGAAGCAGCAGTTGCAACTTGATAAACCCTAGTAGCTATGTAACGTAAGTGCGCTTTTGTGCCACTAAGCAGCGTAGCGAAACAGCGAGGTATGTAAGCTTATGGGTTCACATTTACATTGAATGGGACGTTTCAATTTCCTATAGCAGTGAGACTAAGAATTATTTAGTAGCAAAGAATATACTTTCATTAAATGCATCCTGGGTGTATTGTTGCGCCATCTAATACAATACTTGAAACGCTAAAATGTATCGACATTGAGGCCGAGTTGCAGCGGCCTTCATCAGGACAACAACGGATTGGCCAGTCTGTGGCGTAAGCCTGTGACCGGGCTACTGCCGGAGTGCAGGTAGACTGCATCTTTCTTCATTGGGGCCCTAGGAGGGGGAGCGTGGCGACTCCTTCGGCCCGGCCGCCTGTTACCTCCAGGAACGAACCCCAGTGCTCATTTTTAGCAGGCTGAGTTGAGCCGCAGCCTTTCTGAAGAGACTGGAACAAGGAAAAATCCCAATTCCTATCCACGATTGAACTCTCGATCTCCAGAACGGTAGTCCAGTGCGCTGGCCCACAAAAGCCATATATGTACCAGGTGCCTATAATCAAACTGACGGTGTTCCGTGTGCTGCAGTATCGACTATATAAGTTTCCAGACGCTGAAACGTCATAGATATGTTCAGTCGGTGCGCTTGCGGAGAGTGATAAAAAAAAAAAAAAAAAAGTAGTTCCCCTTTGTGCCACCAGGTTAAAATATGGCGCTGTAGGCAGTCAGATGGAAAAGAGTAGGAACGATCAAACACATTATAGTGGTGGTACTGTATGGTCTCCCGACTTCGCAACAAGCTGATTCCGTTACACGGCATGGTCGCCAGTTGGTATCAGCATATCTGGTGCAACCAAAGCGCCATGTCGATGTATGCTATATCTCAGATCAGATATCTGCACAATCAGAAGGCACATGGATTTATAACAGTCACTCCATGAAGGAAATTAACACGCGTTGCCAAGTAAAAACAACATACTGGCGTCAAAACAGGAAACATTTTATATTTTGACTGCTCACAGCGCCATATTTTCACCTGGTAACAGAAAGTGGAACTACTATTTTTTCAGTATACTCTGCGAGCACACCGATTAACGAACGTAGCTACGATGTTTCAACACATTGCAACTTAAACATTCCACACTGCCGCACTCGGAACACCATCAGTTTAATTATAACCACTCAGTATATTATTAACTACAGAGTTCGTCATGCGTAGTGCAGGATATTTCCTACGTATTCTAGATTGCACGATTATTTATAGGCCACCAAAATAAGCGTTTGACCCTCCAATTTTTCCGTAACCATGATTATCTGCATTATCCCAAGTACCATTGTGGATGCAGTATGACAAATTTTCTCCAGAGGCATCCAGACAGCTTTCGAAGCTATACACAGTTGCGCATTATGTACTCTAAACGGACGTAAAATAACCTCGGAAACCCAGGGGGCTCTGTCAAAACTTCCCTTAAACAATTTGA
This sequence comes from Schistocerca americana, assembly GCF_021461395.2. NCBI lineage: Eukaryota > Metazoa > Arthropoda > Insecta > Orthoptera > Acrididae > Schistocerca > Schistocerca americana. The sequence continues at coordinate 649,209,423 of NC_060130.1, read as the reverse complement.
TTCTTTCATCTTCAGGTTTTACGTATGTCGTTGGGGCTGTCGAACAAAACGGCTCCAACTGCGTGACTAATTACCATTAACAAATTATCGTGTCCGCGTTCCTTTAGAGGCGAGTGAAAGAGTTCAGGGATACCACAGAACAATGGCACGTAATCTAGGTATCGGAAGCTGCACGCCACTATATCTCTTATCGAGATGATATTATCTTCCTCCTGAAAGGCTCGTATCGCCCACCTCTCACCTCTGTGGTGAACACCAATTGTCCACGCCTAACAATCCATGTATATAAAACTGGCTATCCATGCAGTCTATTCTGCAGATACTCACCCGTCCTCAATAGTTATGCGCTGATTATTTACGACCATAGCCTAATTTAGTAAGCTCTCTTTTGCTTCGAATGGTGATGAGCTCCCTTTTAATCCGCTAGCAGCGAACCGGATGTAACTATTAGTGGTCCACATGAACCCCGGCTTCAGTAATTTCAGCATTCACCATTTGGTTCAATAATTCCGGCATTTAATATCACAAAGTGTTCCATGGTTCTAGCAGCCCCAGTAAAACATCAAAATCACACTTGGTCTAAAGTGTGCATGAAAGAATCTACCTGCGTGTCTTCTGCCATTTATTATCTCCACCTACTTCTACGTATACAGGGTGGTCCATTGATAGTGGCCGGGCCAAATGTCTTACGAAATAAGCATCAAATGAAAAAACTAGGATGAATGAAACTCGTCTAGCTTGAAGGGGGAAACCAGATGGCGCTTTGGTTGGATCGCTGGATGGCGCTGCCATAGGTCAAACGGATATCAACTGCGTTTTTTTTTAAAAATTGGAACTCCCATTTTTATTACATATTCGTGTAGTACTTAAAGAAATATGAATGTTTAAGTTGGACCACTTTTTTCGCTTTGTGATAGATGGCGCTGAATCACGTAACATTCCGCCAGTGCGAACGGTATTTGCTTCGTGATACATTACCCGTGTTAAAATGGACCTTTTACCAATTGCGGAAAAGATCGATATCGTGTTGATTTATGGCTATTGTGATCAAAATGCCCAACGGGAGTGTGCTATGTATGCTGCTCGGTATCCTGGACGACATCATCCAAGTGTCCGAACCGTTCGCCGGATAGTTACGTTATTTAAGGAAACAGGAAGTGTTAAGCCACATGTGAAACGTCAACCACAACCTGCAACAAATGATGATAACCAAGTAGGTGTTTTAGCTGCTGTCGCGGCTGATCCGCACATCAGTAGCAGACAAATTGCGCGAGAATCGGGAATCTCAAAAACGTCGGTATTGAGAATGCTACATCAACATCGATTGCACCTGTACCACATGTCTATGCACCAGGAACTTCATTGCGACGACTATGAACGTCGTGTACTGTTTTGCCACTGGGCACAAGAGAAATTACGGGACGATGATAGATTTTTTGCACGCGTTCTATTTAGCGACGAAGCTTCATTCACCAACACCGGTAACGTAAACCGGTATAATATGCACTATTGGGCAACGGAAAATCCACGATGGCTGCGACAAGTGGAACATCAGCGGCCTTAGCGGGTTAATGTATGGTGCAGCATTATGGGAGGAAGGATAATTGGCCCCCATTTTATCAATGGCAATCTAAATGGTGCAATGTATGCTGATTTCCTACGTAATGTTCTACCGATGTTACTACAAGATGTTTCACTGCATGACAAAATGACGATGTACTTCCAACATGATGGATGTCCGGCACATGGCTGGAGTGCGGTTGAAGCGGTACTGAATAGCATATTTCATGACAGGTGAATTGGTCGTCGAAGCACCATACCATGGCCCGCACGTTCACCGGATCTGACGTCCCTGGATTTCTTTCTGTGGGGAAAGTTGAAGGATATTTGCCATCGTGATCCACTGACTACGCCTGACAACATGCGTCAGCGCATTGTCAATGCATGTGCGAACATTACGGAAGGCGAACTACTCGCTGTTGAGAGGAATTTCGTTACACGTATTGCCAAATGCATTTAGGTTGACGTATATCATTTTGAGTGAAAAAAGTGGTCCAACTAAAACATGCGTATTTCTTAACGTACTACAAGAATATGTAATTAAAATGGGGGTTCCTGTTTAAAAATCGCAGCTCATATCCGTTTGACCTATGGCAGCGCCACCTAGCGTGCCAACCATAGTGCCATCTGCTTTCCCCCTTCAAGCTAGATAAGTTTTGTTCTTTGTAGTTTTTTCGTTTGACGCTTATTTCGTGAGATATTTGGCCCGGTCACGATCAATGGAACACCCTGTTTAATCCGCAAGTAACTGTGCACCTTGTGCAGGTAGAATTTTGTAAAAATTTTAGTGATTTTCTGACCTGTCTATCCACATATAAGCGCCTGTACACGTCTACATCTCGCTCGTCGATCGCAACATTCCTAAGGAAAATATACAGTGATGGTGGAAGAATTACCACACAGACATCCTCGAATGCGAATTATCTAAATTTCGTTAGAATAAAGTCATCTTCCTTCCAAATATTTCCCTGTTTCTTTTTCGTAAGGGCTATACTGACCTGTAAAGTCCATAACAGCGCATCTCTGAACTCATTCCATGATTGTTATCATGCTAAAGCACTGGAATACTGTCTGGGAACTCCTCAACAGATGCACAGCGTATTTTCAGAACCCTTCCATTCGAAAAATCTATTGCGTATTTTATCCGACCATCCCAGTTCGTATCGTTTCTTACAACTGCTCCTCACTGGCTAACAATGTGCTGCTGAGAGAAAAAACAGACGTATGTTCCGATAGACAATACCATATCATCTATGATCAATATTAGTGGATCATATTGCAACCACCTTATTTTATAGTGACATAGTAATAATTGCGTTTAGCGCAAACAAGCTTCAACAGCGAATGGAAGAACTTGTGACAGTGCAAATGGCAGCTGACCGTCAAAGTTCCGGCTACGCAACTGCAACGAACCAGAGGGGGGGGGGGGGGAGGGGGGGGAGTGGGGCGCTCATCTCGAAGGCATAAGAGCGGTACTTAGCATCAGCTGGACTAGGAGGGGTAAATTCGAGAACTGGAACCAGTCGACAGAAAGGAGGTGAGATACCAAACTTTGGCGGTCAGACCGGAAACGGGTGAAACTCAACGGCGGGTTTAGCCGGAAGAGCTTGGAGTGGGACGCCTAAGAACGCTTGAATGGACGTACATTCTATTCACCATAATATTAATTTTCACACGATGTAATCGACATACGAGAAATTCGGATTCGTAGTCTCAATGAGTCAAATTAAACGTATCTTCGACACAATCTCTGTGACTGTTATTAACAGGGACTCGCTGCAAATTAAGATTTACGTTATTTCACAACCTATAAAAACAACAGTCCCCGACGGTTTTCGATAGCAACAAAGGCTGACAATGTCTGATATGAAATAAACTCGTATATTCACAAATACCTTTAATCGAAATTCACTGTTAATACAACTGGTAGGTCTAAAGCTAAAATAATTATTATATTGAGTAAAGTGTCCTAAAACTGATACGGCAACACTTTCCAAGAAAACAATACACCTGGTCTATTCAGAAGAAAACAGTACCCATCACAAGCGTTCATACTGTTAGTAATATTACCATTGTTTAGAAATAGTCATAATTTTTTTTCCATTAGGATCTTCACTTTGGAGGTAAACATAATTGTGACAAAGAGCACATTCAAGCTGAAAACAAATGTGTCCACAGTTCTAGAACGTTTGCCACTTTTACGTAACTTTAGACGACGTCACTACCAAATTTGTGTCGTTACATACACAAAAAATAAAGCTCTGCTTGCTGAATATTCATTTTTGTTACGTTTATCATCAAGAGATAATTATTAAGCACCTAGTATAATCCTTAAATATCACACGGTCCATTCCAAAATATGACTCAACTATTCCTAAGAGCGATACACTGTCACCTACGGCCCTGCCACCAGCCACGCGGAGGTGTACTGCTGGTTGCTGCCATTCATAGATGCCAGGAACGCAACCGTAGGCTGCCACGGCACCAGCAGTAAACTCAGTGCTGAAAGGAAAAGCTTTCAACGATGAAAGGAGTAGGAGAAAAGCAGAAGAGCCAGAAAGATATACTATGGCAAGTGCACTAAAAAGGAAGGAAACTGAGATGACTGATTTTGAGTCCGATATCTCTTAAGAGTGACGACAGAATGGACAACGTCGATCACTTTGGAGAATCCACTCCTGATGCTTGCAATGACTGATCCAGCACATGTAGGTGAAGAAAATTATATCTTGGCTACATTTCGAGGAAGAAAGAGGAATTCATGCAACTGCAGATAAATCTATGCCGTACAAAAAGTACTGGAAAATGATCTGGAAATTATATGTCTAGAGTCTCTGGATAAGGACAAAATAGTTTTTAATTTAAATGAAAAGACTTTTCTCTTATTAATAAGAGTGAATGTGATAGGGAAACTGTCAATTCCTCTTGTTGTTACTGAAGTGGGAAATACACACATCAAAATAAGTTTTGCATCACCCAGTTCCCAGAACTCCTGAAGATAGACGTTGACTGTGGACCTTGTATCACAGACACAGTCCCTTTGACTGTTCAGAGATGTCACTAAACACGCCCAAAGATGTAAGGAACCACGTATGAGCAGCGCCTATTAGACGGAGGGGGTCCGACAGCCAATCTGTTTCAGTTATTCCACCAGCAAGGAGGTACAAGGCTCGTGTTGTCTGTAGTTCAATAATGCTTAGACGGTCAATACCGCGGTTCGATCCCGCCCGCATTGTTATTTTGTGCCAGGAAGGGCTCTCACCAAGGGAAGTGTCCAGGTGTCTCGGAGTGAAACAAAGCGATATTGTTCGGACATGGAGGAGATACAGAGAGACACGAACTGTCGATGATATGCCTCGCTCAGGCCGCCCAAGGGCTACAAGTGCACTGGATGACCGCTACCTACGGATTATGACCCTGCGGAACCCTGACAGCAACGCAATCATATTGAATAATGCTTTTCGTGTAGCCACAGAACGTCGTGTTACGACTCAAACTGTGCGCAATAGGCTGCACGATGCGCAACTTCAATCCCGACGTCCATGGCGAGATCCATCTTTGCAACCACGACACTACACAGCGCGGTACATATGGGTCCAACAACATGACGAATGGACCGCGCGGGATTGGCATCACGGTCTCTTCACCGATGAGTGTCGCATATGCCTTAAACCAGACAGTCGTCGGAGACGTGTTTGGAGGGAATCCTGTCAGGCTGAACGTCTTAGACATGCTGTCCAACGAGTGCAGCAAGGTGGAGGTTCCCTGCTGTTTTGGGCTGGCATTATGTGGGGCCGACGTACGCCTCTGGTGGTAATGGCAGGCGCCGTAACGGCTGTACGATACATGAATGCTATCCTCCAACCAATAGTGCAACCATATCGGCAGCATATTCGCGGGGAATTCGTCTTAATGGCGACATCTCGCGCCCCCATCGTGCACATCTTGTGAATGACTTCCTTCATAATAACGACATTGCTCGGCTAGAGTGGCCAGCATGTTCTCCATACATGAACCCTATCGAACATGCCTGGGATAGATTGAAAAGGGCTGTTTATGGACGACGTGACCCACCAACCACTCAGAAGTATCTACACCGAATCGCCGTTGAGGAGTGGGACAATCTGGACCAACAGTGCCTTGATGAAACTGTGGCTAGTATTCCACGACCAATACAGGCATGCATCAAAGCAAGAGGACGTGCTACTGGGTATTAGAGGTACCGGTGTGTACAGAAATCTGGACCACCATCTCTGAAGGTCTCGTTGTATGGTGGTACAACACGCAATGCGTGGTTTTCATGAGCAATAAAAAGGGTGGAAACTATATTTATGTTTACCTCTATTCCAGTTTTCTGTACAGGTCCCGGAACTCTCGGAATCGAGGTGATGCAAAATTTTTTTTGATGTATGTATCAATCGAGGAGTCCGATTTATTTTTATCGGTCCTGTTGATGATTATAAAAAATGTACGTAAGTCAGTGATCATGATCTGTGTATCTCTTCTTTTGTGCCAGTGTCAGTATAATAAGTATAAATATTAAGTATAATTGTAATAAGAGTTCCTAACTATTACTGGCTGACATAATAGTACTAAAATAGAAGAAACAAATAAAGAAATTTCTGTAGTTCACACTGACGTACATTGAATGCCATAAATATCCCAGAAATATCCCCAACAGAAAAATTCCAGTTATGTATATGTATCGTTGTGTGTGTTCTGTATATCATTTTTAAGACCTCAACATTCTGTCTGCAGTATACATAACAATATAAAATGTGTATAATATTTTTGAACAGCCATATCATATTTAAGAATTTCAGTCCAAGAACGACACTTTTTGCTTTTTCCAGTCTACATTTGTAACTTTGAAGAATGAAATCTAGTCTCATTTTAAGGCAATTTTTACTCTCTAGCGTCAATAATTTTTTTGTAACAGTTACTCTTTCTCTTTCAAAAATACAGGCAATTTCTGTGATTTTGAATCGTATTTAGGTCACCAAACCCTATTATGTACAAGCAAGTCATACTACTAACTGCACTACATGTAGACTGGATGTGACGACAGCAAGCGATAAAGTCACAAATTTTCTTATCGCGTATCGCATAGACGTAGAAACATTAGTGAATACGTATATTTAGTGAATAAAAGCGAGTTTAGTAAGCTGCTACAACAGAAATTAAGCATCATTAAAAATTGTTGCCCCTGATGTGATTGATGAAGATACCACAACAAAGAGTGACTGAAACTCTTTTGTTTAGTACTTCATTTGTATTAAATGTTTATTCGTGTGGTACAGTATTTGGTTTGGCTGTATAAAATAACTCATATGTAATTGCCATTTTTCTTTGTCAATAAACGCTTCAAGAGATGAACAGTATTGTCTAAGACCTCAGAACTGACCTGCATTTAAATGAGCATCTGTTGACAGGTAAAACTTGTATCAAACATGTTCTAATTATAAATGATAGGATATTTTCATAATTTTGCTAAGACTTTTGGATGAGAACCAGGTTGGGGGACTGCTGTGTTATTTAAGGAATAGCGGGAAAGCGCAAGAGGGGTATTGCTCTTCAGGCGTCAGTTTGCGTGAACTGCATCTTTTTGGCATAGAAATAATGACTTCATTGCTCCGTTTCTAAAGGGAGTCGTTACAGTGACCTATCGCTGGAATTAAAATATTTCGCGAGATATTAGTGTTAAGTTCGGCACCAGTTCGGACTCTTTGTTTGTTGTGTGGGTGCTCAACTACGTGAGACTTATGGTGGGATTCGGCGGGACTGTAGCAGTGCGCGTGTATAATAGCACTCCTTCAGTGTAACTCAATGCAACGCATTTCAAACGCGCGTCTGTAGCTGCACGGCTGCAGACACAACTAACCCGCGCGTGACTTGGCTGCTCGTTATTGGACAGGCACACGGCTACTGCCGCGCGTCTTTTGCCGGCACAACCGTCGCATTTCTGTTACACTTTTAGGCTACCTCAAGACTGGCATTCTGAATTAACGAAATACTTTATTTTGTAATATTTAGAACTTGCGTTGTTGGACACTGTGGGGACGTTTAGTGACATAATGATTTCACATAGGTCGTAGAGTTTATTTAAAGACTGTAATTCTGCTAACACTCGCAGGATTTCAGTATTTCGCGATTGCGCTTTGCTGTACCGTATTTAATTCTATTTTCCGTTGTATTAGAACTTAAAAATAATTAGTATTCCACAATAACATTATTAGGAAAAAATTAAGTGTGCTTGTGAAACTGAACGTGTGGGGTGAACCATCCGGTGGCAGACATTCCAGTTTTGTAAGTCCTTCATTGGCTATGAGAATCATAGAGTGCTACAACAAAAACACTTCAGGTGAAGTAGTTTTAAGGCGTTTACACTGAACGAACTCTACTTTAATGCTTGAATTTGCGGACGGTATTGTACAGATCTTCATGGTCCTCCCATTTTAAGATCCATATTTTACACAGGGTCACACATCAACCCTACGTCCCACTGTCTGCTTGCAAATTGAGACCGACAAACGCAAAACTAAATTTTAATTCGTACGTGAGCTTACTAGCAGCTACCAAACGTGTTTTCTGAGGGCGGTCATATGGTACCTGGCGAGTCGATGACAATAGGTGTAAGCTATAAACAAAATATAGTACGCTTGGGGTTGGCCAGGAAATTAAATATAGTAAGACAACCGTTATGAGCAACTTACACATAAAACAGAAAATGGCATAAATTGAAAATGAAGTTGTAGGTTCCTATGAAGGGAGTTCGGATTTTGGGTTGTTGAAAGCGACTGGATGGACATCCGAAGAACAAAAACAAAAGAAAAACGGTCTGAAGTGCTAACGATAAACTAAAAGGATCTTTCTTTCTTAAGCATCAGATGTGCCTATGGAGCAAAGTACAGAAGCCGTAGTATCAGTTCTGAGTTACAGGAGTGAGACATGCTGTTTTAATGCGAGAAACGTTCAAAAACTTAGTGTATCTCGGCAACCTAGTGGTGCATGTTCGGGGTAGAAAGAAAAAGAAAAAGAAATTGTACAAGATATGTACTGAAGCGGAAATCGTGAAGGCAATATAGACATAAGGCGAATGTTCGTGACTGGAACAACACATCCTTCACTGGGAATCACGAGGTAAAAGAAGACCGAGTCGATGACATGATGAAATATGTGTAGATGAAATTAGCAAACATGCAGAAGCAAAATGGATGCGTTTAGAAGACCGTAACACATGGAAACGCCTGGAGAAGAACTGACTGATCAGATGCTTTTGGACAGCTAGGTGCATGTAGGTGTGCTCTTTGAGGCAAAGCAGATCACTTAAGGTCTGCCTTACCAACATGAAACTACTTCTTTGTAACTGACTGTGACGTACACTATGTGTGAATCATGTAAATGTAGATGTATTACCCTACAACGTCCGCCTCGATAGCTGCGTGGTCAGCGCTGTGAATTGCTAATCGAAGGATCCGTGGTTCGATTCTCGGTCTGCTCAAACATATTCTCCGTTCGGGGTTGGGGTATTTTGCTGTCCTTAAGTTCATATCGTCGTAAGTGAGCTACACAATTGAGGTGGCTGTATGGGCATGTCCCGAAAGCCAGTAAGTTTAAAAAAAATATTACCCAGCACAGCGAAGTGGAAATTTTACCGCGGTGGCAGCACCGTCGTGTTTACGCTCAGGAACCGGGCATTACTGGCACGGTAAATCTTATCACTGGTTGCACACTATCGTAATCAAACATTTTGTGCAGTTGCAATGGCTAAAAATATACCGAATGGGTAAAGAAATCGCGAGTAGTTAACAAAACGAACTTCCATGACGCTCTAACACATTAAAACCAATCTTTTTCTCCTAGACAGGAGTGTGCTTCCGAGTAACAGTGTAGCGTAGGGGTAGAAAACATATAGCTCCCAGTCATGATATTGTGAATTCGAATCCCTTCAAGTGCTGTGAAGTTTTTATTTTTAAATCTTTTGTTTATCATTATTTTTAGTCAGTTAATTGTATTTATTTTGCTCTAATCTTTTGACGCGTAATTGTAATCAGAGTATTGAATTTTTTTATACCACCGTGTATCCTGTACTCGCACAAATCAGATGGTGTAACACACTGCCATTCTATCAATACGTTTACGCGCGGTACAGTTTGAAGAAGATGGGAATCTAATTTCGAAATTCGAATGCGATGTCATGTTTACACATTACCCCTGTCTCTGTTTTGCTAACTAGATCAAACATCGGTTTGCGAGTGTCACTTGTGCAATACGACTGGATTATTTAAATGTCCTGTTCCGATTTAATCAACTCTGTAAAGTGAGGTTATCAGTACCTTCATCGTTTTTTTTTATTTAGTAGAGAAAGAGAGAGAGAGAGAGAGAGAGAGAGAGAGAGAGAGAGAGAGACAAAGCGGTTCAAGGAGAGATGTTTAAATATCTTATCACTGGTTGCACACTATCGTAAAAAAACATTTTGTGGAGTTGCAATGGCTAAAAATATACCGAATGGGTAAAGAAATCGCAAGTAGTTAACAAAACGAACTTCCATGACGCTCTAACACATTAAAACCAATCTTTTTCTCCTAGACAGGAGTGTGCTTCCGAGTAACAGTGTAGCGTAGGGGTAGAAAACATATAGCTCCCAGTCATGATATTGTGAATTCGAATCCCTTCAAGTGCTGTGAAGTTTTTATTTTCAAATCTTTTGTTTATCATTATTTTTAGTCAGTTAATTGTATTTATTTTGCTCCAATCTTTTGACGCATAATTGTAATCAGAGTATTGAATTTTTTTTTACCACCGTCATAAAAAGCGTTACAGAAAGTCTACCCCACCACTCGCCTTGTGTCTTACCGAAGATTTTATCACCAACAAAAGGCTAAAACATGGCGGGGAAAAGCGTTTGCCAGTAAGATAAAATCGGTGTACCAATTAACAAATTTGCCCGCTAAGAAGAATAATGCAGTTATCACCAACTAGATTTGTTTTTATAATTTTTAAAATATTTCAACATTTGTATACCTTGTTTCGTCAAAGAGAGATAAAATGTGATTATCCGCAAATAAATAAATAAAAGACTTCATGATCCATTTGTGAGTGACAGTCCGACATTTTTGGTTTTTGAGTCATATATGAGAAGTGTAAACATAATGAAACTCATTGCCGAGTTATACGCAAAACAATTTCACTTTACCAACTTCTATTTACGTTTCGTCAAGGTAAACATCTGGCCGCTTTGATTCTGATGCTTCATTCTTCTGTAAAAGCCTAATGCAGTATGCCCTTTTTGCAGATATGTCATCTCGTTCGCCCATAGGCCGAACACGGTTTGTTTTGGCACATTTTAAATGTAAATCCCATACACAGAACAATTTTTCTAAAAGATTTCTTAGTGGCCTCGAAGTTCGCTTCTATGCAACAAAAGCTGTGTAATTTCCCAAAAGTTTAGTTATGTTGTTGGCAATAGCATAGAAATTGCTGCCTGATAATACATCACTGGAATAGTTACTGCGAACACCTTGCTTACTCTTCTTTGACGTACAACGTGAAATTCCACTATCAAAACCCTCAAGAAATGCAGCAGGATATACATCAACAGCAATATTTACATCAACAGAGACTCAGTCTCAAAGTGTGGGATAAAGTCATTCATGGTCGCTCATTGGCTCATACTTCTATTCGCAACGTTATACTGGACAAACGCATCTACAGTTTCTCGGACATGACTTGCTTCACTTATTTGATTATGTACTTCTAGACGTCAACCAACGAATGTGGTTCATGCACAATGGTGCTCTGCCTCACTTTACACGACAGTATCTCGATAACCAGTTTCTCAAGAAGTAAACCGATCGAGAGGGATCTATTGTGTGTCCCGCCGGATCGCCGGATTTGAATCGAATGGAATTTTTCCTCTAGGGACATTTTAAATTCTTTGAATTCCCGTAGCCAATGTCGATATTATGAGGGTGCGTATCGAAAATGGATGTGACCAAATACGAAAAACACCACGAGTTTTCCGCAACGAACGGCAAAGCACGGAATGCAGACCCATGGGATTCGAGGGACCAGTAGGTGGCCATTTATAGTATTTTCTGGAAATGTAAATAAGTTTAATGAATGTATAATTTCTTTTCATTGAATAAGAAATATTTCATACCTGATTGGCGAAGGGTTTTAGGACCCATGTACATGTGGACTTCTTGTAATGTTCTGATGTCAAGTACAAATCCCTGAAGTTTCTTAAACATATTTTGATACACCCAGTATTGATCCACAGTTAAAATTGTCGCCACGATACATGATGTCGATTTAATTGCTGTCAAAATCGTTTGCGTGCTTATTACCATCGACCACACCAAATTGTCTAACAAACCCAAAAGCAGATCATAGTCTCATATTAACCTCACTGAACATGACTACCGTCCAAAAACACTTATGTAACTTCTATTTGCCAGACATCCGTCATGTCCACCTTCCCAGCACTGTACCTTACATTCAAATCACTGCTCCACTGACGAACTACTGTGTTGCTAGCGTCATTCTGAGTGACGCTCCGCTGTGTTCCAGTCGATAGAGTGACTGTGTTCTCACACTTAGCAAAAGGCAGTCATCTGCTGCCATTCTGCAGCTGTTGAAATGCAGTGAAATGGAAGATTTAAATCCCACTACGTAATATGGCCGGTGACGTCAGTCATGTTACACCTAGTGCATACAACCAGAGGCAAGAGCTCTCCGATAGCTGAGGAGGACGTCCGACAACTGCCTCGTACAGTCCGCTTTGACTTTAACCATTCCTATCTTTCAGATCATTAGATTTAGGAGAGTGAAGATTACGTTGAGTGTTTCTCTTGCGTTTACACTTCAAAATAGTGGCACTAATAATGGACCTGTGCACATGTATACACGATGGGCGTAAAATATTCGAGCTTATGGACTCCTACAATCACTTCCTGTTCTAACACAACAACTTTTCTTCGATGGCCCTGTCACATACAAAACACGCTTTTGTTGATACATTGGGACTGCAGTATTATGTACTCGGATGCACAGCATGACACCACAATAACTGGAGTTAGTTTGAGCCTTTTACCTACATCGTGTATACGGATGGTTTATGTGTAACTTGCTGTTACTTCTTATATCCACTCTCCGTCAAGGAAGGCAACTGAAAGGAAATACGCTTACCTAAGATCATGATTCGTGTGAAGTGTTCACTTTGCGCCCGTGGCTTCCTAATGCACGATAAAGTTTCAAGTAGTCTTGTTTCCAATGAGGCACACAATAAAAAGGAAACGTTATTCATTCACGGAAGTAATGGCTCAGAAAACATTCGCTGAACAGACTCTTGAAAACTGCTAGTCGATCGGTGACCCTTAGGATTACTAGAAAACATATAGAAGATCCAAAGCGCAGCAGCGTGTTTCCTCATGCGTTCGTGTACTGAGACTGAGAGCCTCGCGGAATTGCTCATATGTGTTCAGTGCTAACGCTGCAAGTTAGGTGGTGTGGATCGCTTAGATGTTCACAGTTAAAACTGGGTGATCGTATCTTCCAGCATATTACTTGTTAAAGATGCATCTGGTTAAATGGTCATGTCGTAAAAAATTAAATAAATTCGACGTCCTACAAATACGGAATGACAATCTCTTTTCCCGCGTACATTCTCGAATTGAACTGGAAAGAATGGAAACCTTATAGTTCCGCTTCTTGCCGAAATGTGACTTGTGAAGTCTAGACGTAGGATTCGACAGATACATTTACGACATTTACGTCGTCACCCCACTACTAATCAATGCACGTGCCTAGTTTACGTGAATTTATAGTTACAAGGTCAGAGCAGTCGGATAATCAATAGAGAGCTCTCGTTATCAGTCTCATTAGCCGTGATTCAAGGTGAGCCGATAGTGGCAACCCGCAGAGCACGTTCTACGCAAAAAGGAAATTGGCAGGGAAGGAAGTATATTGCCTGCAAACATTGGATTCACGATCAACTGCTGCAAACATCAGCCCGGCAGTTGGAGGGTGCCAACGTTTTCTTAGGTGCACTACCTCATAACCCGTGTACACAACTGAACATTTCAACTGTATTCATTTGACGTGTCATGGTGCATTAGATCATGTTTGCAAATCAAGTGTAACAGTTGTCCATAAAGCTTAAAGTTTATAGATCGTCTAATAGGGATTTCATATAATTTTCTACCTTCTTCTGTCTTCGACAATTTCATTGACAGCTGACCTTTTGAGAGGTATTATGAAAAATAGGTTATCTACTTTCGACTCATTGGTAACGTTTACAACACCATCCAACTACTGAAAAATTAACAACTAGTTGGCTTGTTCGGAAACATTACGCACCTACGGTAGGTAAAATGAAATGTAAACACACTATTGTCTAATATTAATCATTTTTGATGACCATCCTTAGCAAAAGTAATAGTGGATAGGGTCTGTTCATTCTGTATTAAAGGGCATGCTGAAAAGTAATGCCTCCCAATTTTGTATGTGTAAACTCTTACAGCCTTTAATCAAACGTTATTAACATTCCACATCTTGATTCTTCTTTGCAGCCCTCCACCGTACCTTAACTATGTCAGTGCTTGAGAAATAGCGTGTTGTAATTGAGTTTCGCATTCGAAGAGTTCGTCCACACATGAAGTAACCTCTTCTTCAGCATGTGAATTTTAATTTATTTTATTTATTTATTGCCAAATTATAGACCTGTTACCTGATGTTTTAAAACTGGTCGTACATCCTACAATTTTAGTTTTTGATCACTATGTCAATGCCAGACCATGCACGAGCGACATGTGCAACAATCCGACTCCTTAGATCCACTGTCATCGATTAAGCCGCATACAGTTCCTATTTGGCCACATCCGAGACTGACGAGCAATGTTCGCATATCAGTCGAACGAGGGTATTGTAAGCTAAGCCGGCCGGAGTGGCCGAGCGGTTAAAGGCGCTACGGTCTGGAACCGCGCGACCGCTACGGTCGCAGGTTCGTATCCGGCCTCGGGCATGGATGTGTGTGATGTCCTTAGGTTAGTTAGGTTTAAGTAGTTCTAAGTTCTAGGGGACTTATGACCACAGCAGTTGAGTCCCATAGTGCTCAGAGTCATTTGATCCATTTTTTTTGTATGCTACCTCCTTTGTAGATAAACTACACTTCTTAAGGATTCTTCAGATGAGACTCAGTATGGCATCTGCTTTACCTGCGACTAGTTTTATGTGGTCGTTACACTTTGCTAGCCGGAGTGGCCGAGCGGTTCTAGGCGCTTCAGCCTGGAACCGCGCTACTGCTACAGTCGCAGGTTCGAATCCTGCCACGGGCATGGATGTGTGTGTTGACCTTCGGTTAGTTAGGTTTAAGTAGTTCTAAGTTCTAGGGGACTGATGACCTAAGATGCTAAGTCCCATAGTGCTCAGAGCCGTTTGAACCATTTTTCGTTCCACTTTAAATCGCTCCGTAAGCATATTCTTAAATATTTTATGGATATGACTGCTTTTAGTCATTTTGCTACCATGTAATCACACAGTAACGGACATTTCTGACTACTTGTGCGCAATGCATTACATATGTTTATGTTGAGTATCAACGGCAACTCCCTGCACCGAGCGTCAAAATCTCTGCATGTCATCCTACAGTTCGCTACTTGTTTCTATGATTGCGACTTCCCTGTCTACAGCAGCGTCATTCGCGAAGATCCTCATGGATCTTCCGACGTTATTTAATTGTGATTTAGATGTACTTTCAAATACATGGTCGTATAACAGTCCCTTGGGGTAGACCCGAAGTTACTTCCACATGCGAAGATCTATCATGTTTGAGGAAGATATGCTGCGATCTGTTTGTTAGAAACTCTTCATTCCAATCACACTGTTGAAAACAGGTTCCTCAATTCGACAACTCACCTACGACAGTTATAAGCGTGCATGGTTTCAAAGTTTTTCGCGACGGTGTCCCTGCATAAGAAGTTCTCGGTTCAAATGACGCGTAAAAGTCGGATGAAATTCGAAGCTATCGATAATACCTATGGTTTTGTGCGTTTATTCGAGGAGCCTTCCTGAAAACGGGATTGACCTGTACTACTTTTAAATCACTAGAAACGTTTCAGCTTCAATCCTCCAGGGACCCACGGTAAATTGCAACTGGAAGGGAGCATGTTCTTGTGAAGACGCTAACTAAAACCGCATTGGTATTCGGTCAGATCCAGTTTTCTTTGCTTTGTTGCGTGATTTTTGTTACTCTTCTACCAAATGGCCAGTTATTTCCATGTATGCCCCTTTCACGTTCGTGTGACAGTTTAAAAGAGGAAATGCAGTACGATTTCACTCAGTGAAACATTTATACAA
Source organism: Schistocerca americana (assembly GCF_021461395.2). Taxonomy (NCBI): domain Eukaryota; kingdom Metazoa; phylum Arthropoda; class Insecta; order Orthoptera; family Acrididae; genus Schistocerca; species Schistocerca americana. The sequence continues at coordinate 649,193,505 of NC_060130.1, read as the reverse complement.
AGAACGTTTAGCACCTCGGCCTTCTCTCTGCTATCCTTTGTTTCGATGACATCATGGTCGCAGAGTGTCTGGACAGATGGTTTCGACCCGTTTACTAATTCAACGTAAGACTAGAATTTCTAAGGCTTTTCTACCAAGTTGGTGGACAGTATTTTACGTTCGAATTCGTTGAACGCTTCACACAAGGCTCTTCTTTTGGTTTCGATCAGTTTTGTTTGTTTGTGAGGATTTGGTTTCGTTAAAATTATCATTGACGCTGCTTTCAAAAACGTCTATCGTACCACGGCGGGTCTTCGCCCATTCTTCACAACTTTACGTGGCATATACCTCTCTCAAGCGTATTGTACAGTACGCTTGAACTTCATCAGTTGATGCAAAACATTACCAGTGCTGGAGATGAAATTTTCATTTGACCGTCCAGGTAATCAGAAATCCTGTTTACAGCCGTATTCCTCTTCTGCACTAACTGTGTCTTAAAAGTTCGGGCCTGTTTGGGAACGAAGAATCTAACATATTATTTACAGCAGTCGATTCAAATGGCTCTGAGCAATATGGGACTTAACTTCTGAGGTCACCAGTCCTCTAGAACTTAGAACTACTTAAACCTAACGAACCTAAGGACATCAGACACATCCATGCCCGAGGCAGGACTCGAACCTGCGAACGTAGCGGTCGCACGGTTTCAGTCTGTAGTGCCTAGAACCGCTCGGCCACCCCGGCCGGCACAACAGGCGATTTTCTAATTAACTACACAGGGTAATTTTCGGAAACAACATTTAGAATAACTTCAAGTGATTCTATGTTTCTACTACTCGCCTTAAACCGTTGAGTCTCCTTGTCTATAGTTGAAAAGTTGAAATCGTCAACCAATATTATAACATGACCATGAAATTTATGTGAAATATTCTCGAAGTTTCCCCCAACGTTCCGCCATACTACTCCTGCGGCAGAGGGCGTATTAAAGCATCCCATGATCATGTTTGATCGTTCTTCTACATTTAACGTCAACAAAATTATTTCTGTTAGTGAATCTGTACTTTTATTTTTGCACCTGCGAACACGCCTATGTCACTGGCATTCAACCTGTCTTTGCGATATATACTGATGAGTCAAAACATTATGACCACCTGCTTGCTAGCTTGTTTGTCCATTTTTTGGAACGAAATGCATCACTGATTCTGCATGACAGGGATCCGACAGTTGGTTGGTAGGTTTGTGGAGGTATGTGGAAATAGATGTCTATGCACATGGCCACATAGTTCTCGTAAACAACGAGCCGCTGATTTCCATACGTGGTGATAGTGCCCGTTAGCGACTCAGAGGGTTCGATGGGATTAACATCAGACGGATTTGGGCATCGGGTCATCAACGTGTGTGCACTACAATGCTCCTCAAACCACTGTAGCATCTGCACTGCTCTGCCACTCAGACAGGAACAATTATACTGCTGAAAGATGACATCGCTGCCGGGAAGACGTCAAGAATGATGGGATGCAGGTGGTTCGCAGCTGTCAGCGTGTCTTCGCTTTCTGCCACAGGTCCCATGCAAGAGCAGGAGAATGTCTTCTTAGGATAATACGGCTCCCACCAGCCTGCGTCCGTAACGCGCTGCACTTCTCGAGCAGCCGTTCACCTCGATGACGGCGTTTGTGGACACGACCAGGGACCAAATGTAACATAATCGTCATTTACCCGAAGAGTGTAAGCGTTTCCATTGATCAGTGGTCGAATACCGATGGTCCTAAGCCCACTGCAATCGTAATTGACGTTGTCGTTGGGTCAACATGTGAACGCTTAGGGGTAGTCTCCTGCGGAGCTCCATGTCCAACACCGTACGATGAACAGCGTGCTCCGAAACTCTTGAGTGTGCACCAGCATTGTACTCTTTCGCCAGATACGCCACAGATCACAATCTATCCTACTTTACAGAGCAGACAAGCCTCCAAGCCCCACGTTCTGTGAAGAGTCGTGGACGTCGAACCATTTAGCACGTAGTGGTAGTTTACTGTCCTACCTCTTTCCGTAAATGCTCCCGACAATAGAACGTAAACATTCGACCATTTGGATGAGGTGTCTGTCTTCTTGAGTGGGGTGGTCCAGGTGGTGCGATCTGACCCATCTCGTCATGTTCAACGGTCTTCCATAAACCATTCTGCACTTCAACCCACATGAACATCAATTTCCCAGATGGATGCATCACATTTTCTCATGACAATAATACTCTTCATTTCAAACTAACTGATTTGTTGGTATGGTCCGCGCATACATCCATGAGGTATCCTACACATCTGCTCAACTAGCATTGATCCATTACCTTCGGTTTATGGCGATTACGAGAGCCGCAGGCTCATTTTTCCGGTAGATGAAGTAGTGCTGTGGTATGGATGTTGACCTTGAACCTGACGGCTGACGTGGTTCAAATGCTAATCATTTCCTCAGAACATGCTAATGTATATGTCCTGCGAATATGAACGTCTTATCTCTAGTGTACACCATGATCAGCAGGTCTTACTATTCCACATTTTTATGTACCGTCAATAGCAAAATGGCAAGCAGTTTTCACCCTATCAGGCCAATTCTCTCTTTTGATACAGTGTTGCACCTCATGTCCATATAACTGAACACTCAACTGCCACACCATATATGAAGCAGGAGACAAAGCAGTCCCAATATTGCCAAGCAGGCACTTCAAGTAATCTTCAACCATTAGAGCTACCGATGCTGCACGCTGCGTACCCATAGCCCATCTAAAGCTGGCACCTGTGTCTGTGCAGTATGCATACATTGTTGGGCAATGACCTAAAACTTCCACCGTCTTTCACAAGAACAATCATCTCATTTTTGGCAGGTGTTACGCCATAGTTCTTCTTGACGGTATATTCAGATGTGTTGAATGCATCAGGGTGGCACCCTATTACTTTATATGGACCGCAACCCTTCACCCACCAGATGAAGCTGACGGTACCCGTATAAAGTATCTCTGGATTTGCGAAATGAGTTTCCATAAATCATAATGGAACTGGTACATGTGCAGTTGGGGTACATCTAATGCACACATGCCCCACAAAAAGGTTTCATGTAATCGCCCAAAACCGTAGCCACCTCCAGAGCAACTACATCTTTGTTGAAGACTGTGGCCCTTTTAAAATTTGATTCTGGCGATCTGGCGTCCCAAAACGCCCCTCTCAACGGGTAGCAAAGTGTATTTCATGAGGTTCTCTGACGTTTTACATTTTTGGCCGGAAGCTTCTTTATTCTTAAGTCTGTAAAACCGTTCTCAAATGTTATGTCACAAGAGTGTTTAAAAAAATGTATTCCCTCAACTAGGGATGCTAGTTCAAGGAAGTACCTGCAATGATTATCCAATTGCCGCATCATGTTGAAACAACATTGCTCGAGATTATGATGTAGTATGTACTTGGTTAGAAACCGAGATGCGACCAAATGCAGCAGTCATGGAACCCCATCAGCAGGCCGGAGTGGCCGAGCGGTTCTAGGCGCTACAGTCTGGAACCGCGCGACCGCTACGGTCGCAGGTTCGAATCCTGCCTCGGGCGTGGATGTGTGTGATGTCCTCCTTAGGTTAGTTAGATTTAAGTAGTTCTAAGTTCTAGGGGACTAATGACCTCCAAAGTTAAGTCCCATAGTGGTCAGAGCCATTTGAACCATTTTGTGAGAAAAGGAAGTAACTTGCCTGTATACACCTGTAGGGCTATTTATGGCTATCAGATCGTTATGCAATTCCATCCTTCCTGTCCTAAATTAAGAAATTCCCTTCTGACAACACCTTTTAAAACAGTTGCTTAAGTTTGGCCAACACATACATCACACTAACATAAAGTCTAAACTGCATGCTGTGAAGCAGGAAGAAAAGTGGCTTTATTTAAACAAACATAAACATCACACAGCGGAGAGCCTCTTCCGGCATCTCTGTGCCAACCACTGCCAGCACTGCCCCTGCCACACTCGTGCTGCCATCAGTTGATCAGCCACTGGGTCGCCACCACAGCTGCCAGAGGTCACACCGCGCTGTATTTCACTCTACGGCTGTCGTCAAACTACTGACAAACCCTGGCACCTGAATGCTGCAGAGTGCTGCTTCCTCCTGTGGAGGATGGGACCTGAGTAGCCAGCTTCACGTCGTACAATTAGGAATAACGCCTGACGCTAGTCTGTTGTATAACAACAGTGAACGCCCAACATAGCCGGCACACTCTGTAAAATGACACAGCTTGCTGATGTATTCTTAAGACAACACGATTTTACATTTAAACATATTCCAATTTTGGAACAGACCTCAGGTGACCGTTCAATGCTCAGAGACGCCACATAAATACTGTCGATTCAGCTGCATTACATGAAGAGGAGGATAGAATTTATGATCTCCCGCTAGTAGTATGTTGTTCGTGATAGAACTGGAGTCACAACCTGCATGGGCCAAGTTCAAATGATGCAAAAATGAAAAATACAGGAAGCATAGATATACTTCAACCCATAGTGAAAAATGACAGGGAAATTCCCTTAAGATGAAAATGACCAATAACCCACACATATACTCTTCCTGGAAATTAAAAAAGCAAGAGATGCACAATTACTCATAGGAAAAAAGTTCATCTACATCTACATGGATAATCTGCAAATCACATTGAAGTGCCTGGCAGGGGCTTCATCGAACCACCTTCGCAATTCTCTATTATTCCTGTCTCGTATAGTGCGCGGAAGGAACGAATACCTATATCTTTCCGTATGAGCTCTGATTTCCCTTATTTTATCCTGGTGATCGTTCCTCCCTATGCAGTTCGGTGTAAAAAATACTTGTTAAAATCACCATAAACATTTGTGTGGAATGGATAGTGACTGCTCCACCAGTAAAGACATAACCAGCCACCACAGCGTCTTTTTTTTTTCTTAAATGCTATTTTATCCCCCTCCCCCCCCCCCCTTGTAGGAGACAACACAGTTAAAATCACCCTTGTAGGAGCGGGGAGGATGGGCTGGCAGCTGTACAAATAAACCACTCTTCAACTAGTAGAAAGGAACACTAAATTAGATGCTAAAAACAAAACAACAAAAAAAAGTTATTGTTACAAGCTTGGTACATACAATATAAGTTCACATGTTTGAAGACTCTATCTATCCTACCCTATCCATCCTATGAACTATGAATTTAAAATAATTTACAAGGTGACATTAATGGGAGAAATATTAATATAATATAATTCTGTGTTCATTAAATTTTTAAGGACAGTGATAAAAATGTGAACAGACAACACAGTTAAATTCACTTGAGGAACACTTGAAAAACACTGGACATGGCAGAAGATACACTGTAGATTAAACATGCAACACTGTGGACTTGCACTATACATAACTGGCAAAGGCTTGCCCTGGGATGGTGGATTGTAGATTGAAAGAAGGGTAGGCATGAAGGGAAATAGGGGAGTGGTGGTGATGAGGATGGTGAACTGGGAAGAGGTAGCGACAAGACAGCGGCTGCTGTCGAGAGGGGTAACTGATATTGGGAACTGTGAATTGTGGAGTAAAAGGAAGAGGGGGGCTGCAGGGAAGGGGAAAACGGAAGAGGTGTGATAGGGGGGAGAGGAGTAGGAGGGAGCCCTGGGGGCCGTGGATGGGGTAGGATGGATAGAGGCGTCAGACATGTGAACTTATTTTGTATTTCCAAGCTTGTAACAATAACATTTGAGAGCTAACCATGTTTTTATGAAGTGACAAGATGAATCGAGGCCATCAAAATATCGGTAAATACATAAGGCGGAAAAGAACGACATTTTTATGAAAGTAGCGGTGTGCAATCATTTTGAGTGAGATATTTCATGAGAAAAAATCTGAACTAACTTCGCAACAGAGTACAGTGACAACTGACAGCAGTTTGACTACAGCTATCGCCAACAACACAGCAATGACCCATGTACTGACAGAAAGTCAAACAAAGAGATCCAGTGACAGATAACTGAACCCACCCTGACCATAAATTATATAGTAGTGGCCGCTCATTGCTGACTACTGCCTTCCGGATCTCGTGGAAGAACGGAGTGAGCTGAGTTCCACACAGTCAGTGTTTGTGGAATACTTGTTGTTATTCTGTCTCCAGAATTTCCCATTAAACTGTTTCCATTCCTCCTACAGACTCAAATCCACAACAACGAGGAAACAGAGTCCAACACACATTTTTGTGTTATAACGGCTTGCTAATTTTCCAAGAAATCTAAGTCTTCCATCAACTTCTCCTGGCGTAGTATCCCTTTTTATTTGGATTGCGAATGTCATAAATATTAGTATACACAAATGTCTGACATATACATCGAAAGTATCCAGGGGAATTCTGAATCATTCCGGATGAACTGTAATACGCTATAATACTTCATACAGACGAGTGGGTCGCTGTGGCTCAGTTTGTATATTGCTAATGGTAGCAGTGTTAGAAGTAGTATATTCAGTACATTGAAACAGTAGGTCTCATGGTGAATTCAGATTGCAGTAGGTTCCCAACCAGATGTAGTAGTAGATTCATAACAGAGGCTCTTCAGCCAGCTGTACCGTAGCGACCCACTCCCGCTTTTAGTGGGTGACAGTATTACTTTTTAACTAACGCCGATTTTCGCTACAAGTACACCTCGGTGTGATGAAAATTTGGTATGGATATAGATGAAACCTTTAATTCCAACCATCCTTCCTACAAAGAGAATGTGATCAAATGTCTGGCTAGCACTGCATTTTTCAGTGGTTCCTCACATAAACTGTAAGTGTTATACGTTCCACATAGAGCTTCTAACATTTCCATCAGATTTTTATCCACAACTCATCTGTAGCGTGTAGAAGTACTGGCCATTATGTATATATCGGAGCAGCCCGTAGAACTGTTTCCAGAGAAGATCCATGATACACATAATTGTTTCCAGACTGAGCTTCCACTATCTCCAAAATGTACACCATTAGATCGTATAGCACACCAATGAATGTGATGTTACTCTCTGCAATGTTAAATTTGTTTTTAGAGGACTAACACGAGCTCGAGACTTCAATGTAGTGTTAATTTATGAAGATCAACGATTTGCTGACATGAAAGTTGTGCACTCAAGTTATCATTGACACCAGCTATATCAGAATTCACTACCTTGGAGTTGCAAATAGAAGCTTAATAACATGTTCCTTTATGGTACTTTATACGTAAATTCATTTATAAACTGAGGCCACTCAGCCTGAAGTCAGGTTACAACACAGACACAGAACTGTATAGCGGTCCTCTGTCCTGGAAGGAATATGATATAAATGTTGTGGGAGCTCCTTCCAGCAATGCAACTCTGGCTAACGCAATTTATGGTTTACTACCCTTCCATTGTCATGACTTCCTAGAGTCCGCTATGACACTGTATCCCGTCACAATTACCGTGATGTATTTAGTCTTTTACTTTGGGGAATAAGTAGGCCTAATTATTTTTGCTACACAGCATACAGTTTTTGCTTTAACTTCGGGAAAAAGCAGGCTGATGATGCTGTATGGCATTATGTGCTGGCCAAATTTACATTATGTATATGGTGACGCCACAGGGGGAATTGTTTAACTTAGGACGGGCCGTGTGGAATCTCAGAGTGACCTGAAAATAGTCCCACATGTCTCTACAGGTAAGTTACTTCCATTTGTCCTATCATAGCGTATTCTGACGCCATAGAGCTGAACCATGATTCCAGAGAATTCTATATATAGCACAAGTGGCCTACTTGCACAGTAACGTCGGGGAAAAACCCAGTAGCCATTTTAAATTCTGAAATTAGCAGAGAGACTCGCTTCCCCCCAGCATGACAATGTGCCATTTTGGATTTTTCGGTTTCCCGTCAATTTATACTTAGGACAGTAGCCCTGCATCATAGAAGTTGGGAGAAACTACACCAAAATTTGAATTTCCCGCCATTTTATATGTTGGGAAACTGGCCCTTGTCGGACGGGGAGAGGTGGGGAAGTCCAGTGACTCATCGATGACATCATCGACGTTGTCACAGGTGACCTTCTCTGCACCAGAACACCCACTGTCTACGTACACAGACTTTGGTGCCACCTGGTATTATCGTCATTCACCCAGTGCACGTTTGGGCGATTGATAACGCACGTCTGGTCTGGCTTTCACTGTAACTATTATGACGAAAGGCGTCTTAAGATGGGCTAACTCGACTGACAAGTTTTCAGGTTCTTAGACGGAGTGGGCCCTGTGAACGAAGGTACAAAATACCCCCTCACGCTGAGTCAGATGTTGGCAACTGTCAGCCTGTAGATACAACTCTTTGTGAGTTGGTTTTCTATAAATGGCATGTCGCAAGATACCATCAACCTCTTTACTCGCCAACACATCAGGTAAGGGAAGGCAGCCATCCGTTTCCATGTCCAGTTTAAAAAGAATATTCGGGTGGAGTGATTTCACGTGTTCTAACGATCCGTTTAAATTTTCGCTATCATGAGTGCACACAACCTAAGTATCATCTACACATCTGAAAAAAACATGCAGGATTCAATGCCGCCGACTGCAAGGCACGTTCCTCGAAGTTCTCGATAAAGAAATTGGCATTAATAAGTAACAACGTGCTTCCCATCGCATCTCCAGCCGTCTATTCATGGTACTGAACACTGAATAAAAATTATGTCGAAATAGGTTATTTAAAGTACCACAAATTCTTACCTCAGCTAACCGCAATGAATAAGACAGAGGAACATGAGTGAACTTACGAAAATATCAAAATCATTCAGAGTCAATCTCTCGAATCGACGTAACAAATCCGCCGAGTTTTTAATATGATGATCACACCTATCTACCAATGGACTCAACAGTGTGTCACCCTGATGGCCAATACGAGGTTTCATGGCATCCCATTCGCGTGACAAGAAGTAAGCTGACCGTGCAGTGAGAATCTCTGAAGAAAGTAGATGGAATGTGCGGAAGACGCAGATGGTGAGGGTGAATATTGACAACGAATGGACAACCAACAAATTACACAAAAAGAAATGTGTAAGTCTTGGCTGACAGATATGAAGCCCGTAAGACCCTTGCCATGCAGCAGGAAGAAAGCGGTTGGACGAAAAACTTTCCCTCCTTACATACTACGGAGAATGAATTGCATCGTTCTTAATTTTATTCTGGTAGATAAAATAATTCATAGATGGCAGACTGTATATAACCGATATGATCATACGGAACGCTGCCTTTCTGATGTATGATTTCTAAATGGTCACCTCAAGGAATAGTCTTATGTGCACTTCTCGTTGTCGATCATCATTTTAGCGTTTACATGAACTACTGCCTTTTAACTTCCTACAGCTTTATAATGTCGTGTTACGCGCAGATTCACACTACTTATGCCATCACTGTGGTGAAAATCCTGCACTGCGTCTTGAAAATTAGCAGAGATCCCATTTAATGCAACTCGTCTCATATACAGCGCGACTGACGCCTCTGGTTCCGCCGTTAAAACTCTTATCTGTTGTCTTCTGTAGCGCCGTTAGGTGGCATTAAGAACTTGACGAACGGAAGCAAAGGAAGAAGTTCTTAACAAATGTGCAGAATATCTCGCAGAGCACTAGTCGTTTAGAAGATCGCTAGCTCACTTCTTAGTATTAACTAGGTAGATCATGCTGTGTAGGGCAGCACATGTGGTAGGATGGCATGGCAGGCCTTCCAGGTCTGCAGTACGCAGAGGCATCGCCGACTCAGAAATGTCGATACCCGTCCAACTGAGTTAAGAGTAAAGAAGTGTATAGAACTATTACAAATAACTTTACGATCATAATTTTTTCCTTCACATACACATATTAATGGTGTCGAAGTTGGTGCTGAGCGACCTTCTCGATAGGACTTTTGTAAAACAGCAAAGTGTTGGTTGGCAGCTTTAACAAATGCCTCTATGTCTATATCTGTTCTGTTGTTCTTATTGATTAGACCTTCTATGTACTTGAAGGGGTCAACTCTCCTGAAGGCTAATCCAGCTACTGCAAAGGGGGCATAAATTATATTGTTCAAAGTTACCACTAGGTATCAGTTTCTCTTCATTAAGACATAGACCGGTTTCCTCAGCAGTTATGTAATGCATACAGGCAGGTTGTTTCCGTATGAGGGTGCAAAATGTAACAGGACATAGAGAATGCTCCACTGAACAATTTGAGGTAGGGAATCAGGGTTCGGAGAAGCCAGCTTAAGGAGAAATGGAAGTAAATTTGTCTACCGCTTGGACTAGGATTACGGTTTTCCAGCTTATTTAAAACTAACATTCGAAAAAGCTTACACGTACTCTGCTGTCTATTTACGTGTACATTCTTTATTTTCTGCAAGGCAACAAGGACTAGCCTGATTACGCCGGCCGGAGTGGCCGAGCGGTTAAAGGCGCTACAGTCTGGAACCGCACGACCGCTACGGTCGCAGGTTCGAATCCTGCCTCGGGCATGGATGTGTGTGATGTCCGTAGGTTAGTTAGGTTTAAGTAGTTCTAAGTTCTAGGGGACTTATGACCACAGCAGTTGAGTCCCATAGTGCTCAGAGCCATTTGAACCATTTGAACCTGATTACTAGGATGTCATGATTCAGGTTTTGTTTACTTTACTTGTCCATAAGATGGCTCTGTGGTATCGGATTTACGTTCTACAATGACGAAACGTGCTATGAATCAACGGCAGATCCATTCATTACTCAAGGCTTTTCAGAGATGTACACTACAATACGGTGGAGCAGTACAGATGAGTTTCACAGAACTCACTGTCATGCACCTTGTGTATGAGGAAGAACGTTTGCAATGCTCTCAGGGTGTAAGGGAACGATTTTCTAACAGGCTTCATCCATCACGACGAGTGTTTATTTCTTTCGATCGTCGAATGCGGGAGACTGTTCCATTGGAAAGAAGAAATGTGGAACCTGGCAACATGAGGATGACTCGGACACCCGATTTTGGGCGGAGGCTTGCGAGGTCACGTGACCTGAATCCCCTTGCTTATTCCCCATGGGAATATCTAAAGTGACTTGTGTATGAGACCTAGTGGACACGGAGACAGTATTAGTTTCCAGAACTATAGTTACCCGTGATGTGATTCGATACACATCAGGAATATTTGTCAGGGTGCATCAGAATATTGTTCGCCGATGTCACGCTTGCGTCGAGGTTGTTAGCTGTCAGTTCCAGCACATTTTGTACGATTCAGTTCAAATGGTACGTTCATTATGTCAGTGATGGTATTTGCAATTAACCGTTATTAATGTAAGTAGAAAAGTACACAGTAATGTGATTTTATTCCTATTATCTCCTTAAGCTGGATTCTACGACTCCAAGTTCATTGCCTCATATTGTTCAGTGGAGCATCCTCTATGTCCTGTTAAATTTTTGCCCGTTCCTACTGAAACACCCTGTATGCGTAGTTTTGAACAATTCTGCTCCTTAATTTCTGATTAATGCTATTGCAAATGCGTATGCGACTCTAGTGCTGATTAGAATCTGTAATAACTGATGAGTGCTATTTCAATCGCTTACTCGGGTCTAGTAATGTTTACCCTTGTAGTTACATTCCGGTTGGGCCAGGTTTAGTGAATTCTCTACTAGCTCTAAGATGAGGTTAAACGACGTAGGCGAGATAATATCCCCTCCTGTCAGTGTTGTATATACGTTTTTCAATTCCTCCTGCAGGTGACTTTATGCTGCAAAAATTTCTTTCAAACCGATAAATTATAAGGACATTGCCATATGTTTAGCACTGCTTGTCAGTATAGGCTGTCATAAAGCTTTCTGAAATCTAGTGACAATATGTGAACGTTTGTGTTTAATTCCCATGTCTGCTTAGTTATATGTCGCAGACTGAACACATTACACGGTGTGGAACCGTTTCTTTGTTAGGAGCCTCTACAGAAATCAGGCAGTAAATGCCGATTAAGTAACAGTCAATATTCGGTGTAGGATCTGTATTTAATGAATAGAAGTGATACTTCAGTATTTCGAAAATACTGAAGAAAAAGTAAGATAGCTCAGTAGTAGGAAGCTGATGCATAATACTGCATTACTGCGGTAAACTTGGCGTACCATAGGACGAACAATAAGCGGTCGTTGTTCCGGGCTGCTGCCACATTGGCCTGCTTTGTCTGACGTTGCAACGCCAAACTTCCCCTTGTGCAGCACGATGATGAGATATTGGAACTGGGGGCATCTTTTTCCCTCAAAGAGTTTACAAACATAAAGCTTAGCTGAAAAAACTACGGCAAGTAAAATGCACCCAGGCTGAAAAAATGCTCGAAGGAAACAGTTGGCTCTGAGCACTATGCGACTTAACTTCTAAGGTCATCAGTCGCCTAGAACTTAGAACTAATTAAACGTAACTAACCTAAGGACATCACACATATCCATGCCCGAGGCAGGATTCGAACCTGCGACAGTAGCGGTCTCTCAGTTCCGGACTGTAGCGCCTAGAACCGCACGGCCACTCCTGCCTGCGAAGGAAACAGTGTAACGTTCAACATTTCTTTCCATTTTCACTCCATCTGTGATTCTCTGAGTGACAAATTTTGGTCACAGTGACTTTTACAACATCCAGAGACCATTGACTATTAATTTCGTGCCCTTTGTGGCCAAAAAAATATATAAGTTTAATCAGCAGCTGTCCGCCTCGCGTTTTTCGTGAGATTGCTCTGAAAAGTTGTAATGTTGGCGTCGCAATGTACCATGCTGGCGTTGCTCATAGTAGCCCTCACATTATGAAACTGGTAGCGTTGTCTGGGGAACTACTGTACCTGTCGATAGCTGCCGTCTGATTTGAGCCATAATGTCATCCAAATTAAGGGATTGAAACCACTTATGGAAAAATAATATGTGTGAAATACAACTCCTAGATAGAATTGAAGATCTACGTGTGACGTCATGTGCTGGTCTAGCCAACGAACAAACTACCTTTCAACCTAGCTTATATTTATGCCTACGCTACACAAGAGCATGTCACCATTATTAGATTCCGTAGTCACAAAACTTAATGAGTGAATGGAGAGAAAATTGAAGTATTTCACGAACAGCTGCTTTCTTCTGATCTGTATACATTTAATAACAATAGAATACCGACTCTATTATTTGTATTTGATTGTTGCTGAAAATCTTCAAAATAAAAAAAGGTTCGTAATAAACGATAAAATGTATTGTTAAAATTATTCGTTCACAAGTAAAAAATAAAATACATCAGAGAAGCGTGTTTTGCGCCCATGAATAATGCTGGAAATCTAATACAGCAAATGAAGTGCTGATTGAGAATGTAAAGTTCAGTGTGTAGCTTAGAATTTTAAGAATTGGATTTATTTTGTCACTGCTTTTTTTTTTATAATCTCTGTTTGCGCACGTATAACCTCACACGCCCAAGATCAATGCGTAGCAAATCGGGACATGCAAACCAGGAGAAATAAGAGAATACAGAGTTGAGTAGTATCCACATCTTCATAAATGAATAGTTAATTTCTTATATGGCATTTTATAAAATCCATGCCGAGAGGGTAGATATATCCAAACGTTGGCATGTAAAACTAGACAGCGGCAACTTACCTAGAACCGCCCAATACGGCTTATGCGACAATTAACAAAGTCCTCGCCGTCCTAGTATGCACAAGGACGGCGACTCGATGCTTTTTAGAGGCGTTCTTGCTTCAATGTTTGTCCAGATAGTGGTTCAGGATAAAACGCGAGTAAGGATAGTTTATCTAAAACTTGTAAAGATTTCAGACTTCAGTTATAAGAGTCGATGGACAGGAAGGAGGAGAGGTAGTAATTAAAAAGGAAGTGATACAGTTTACAATCTTTCCTCTATATCATTAACTCCTTTCATGGAGTAAACAATGAAGGAAGACGAGATAAATTTTAGAAACGAATTAAAGTACAGAGAGAATAAACGAAAATTTCAAGGTTCTCCGATGAAACTGTATTTCTGTCAGAGACAGTGATGGACTTGGAAGTAGGACTTAAGATGTTAGAGGACGACCGAGTCCTGGATAAAGCAAACGTTTTAAAATGGATTTAGTTCGCAGTAGTTACACAGAGATGAAGAGATTTCTACGCGACAGACAAGCATGGACAGCTACACCAAACCATTCGTCGGACGGAGGCTGAGACAACGACGACAACGGGTGAAACATAAGTAGTTGATGGAAATGCTGTTCAGCGTATTCCTCAGGGATTACAGATTCATGAGCCATCAGCTACGAATTCCAGTCATCTGTAATATTTTTTTCTGTAACGTAAAAGTGATTTTTCGAAATATCAGTACTGCCAGATTTACTCTGATTTTGCTATGGCATACGCGACACACTTGTGCAATATGTTACTGATTATACGATATACCTCGCTGTAGTGAAAGTGAGCTACTTCATATGGGAACAATTCTTTGGTGAGGGAGCTATTAAAACACGTCATCAACTTAGTAGTTATTGAATGTGGTTGCTCTACACCTGACGCAGCTTCATCTACCAGCCTCGACACCATTAGAGTTACGCATACAGTATTAAGAAGAATATTAGCATTTGTGTCATGGGAAGTCTCGTCACATCATTATCAGCATCTTCCTCGTACAGCTAAGCTCTACGGATTTTCTCGTATAACTCAAGGGCGTCTCTTACGGCCGTCACTGTTTATAGTATACATACTAATAAATGGAGACAGCGTTGAAAATTCAATGAGTGTGTTCGTATACAATGCTGTTACATATAGGAACGTTGAAAGACCAGAAAATCGTTGCGAAATCCTTGAAGGCATACAGGGGATGAACGTTTGTAATATAGATTTGTAGATGAACATTTTTAATTGCTTATTCAATTGGCGCTCGATCACTAGACAGACTACCATTCGTAAAATATCTGCTACGCGTACGGAGTGACTTGCAGTAGTACGATCAAAGTAAATTAGTTGGAGGAAAAGAAACTGGAAGATTTAGATTCACTGGTATAGCTTCCTAGTCAAAACTATTGACACTAGATTCCGATAAATATATCGTCAGTGTGAGACCCGTAACAGGTGGGATTAATGCAGGAATTGGAGAAGAAACAAAGAAGAGTGTCGTGTTGACAGTTGGCATCGTTTAGTAAAACCGAGAGCGTAACGGAAATGTTCAAGAAAGTCCAGTGACAGACGCTGCAACAGGGGAGTTGTTCATTACGAAGAGGAGTTGTGTGACATTTCCGAGTGTATACATTCCAAAAAGAATCAGACGAGTTATTACATTCTGCCACGTACGCATCGTGAAATGACCATGATGGGAAAACAGAAATTTTAGCACAATGGCGTCACAAAGACAGTTATTCCATAAGTGAACTTCCAACACGGAAGTGGGAAAATGGTAGTGGTATCCAAAACACCCTCCACCACATCCTGTAAAGTGGATTTCGGAGGGCAGATGTAAGTGCAGGTATAGATCTGGATGCAGCTTAGTAGTGACTGTACTGCAACGTATCTTAGGTCACATTTAGTTTGGCCGTGCGGTTAAAGGCGCTTCAGTCTGGAACCCCGCGACCGCTACGGTCGCAGGTTCGAATCCTGCCTCGGGCATAGATGTGTGTGATGTCCTTAGGTTAGTTAGGTTTCATTAGTTGTAAGTTCTAGGCGACTGATGACCTCAGAACTTAAGTCGCATAGTGTTCAGAGCCATTTGAACCATTTTTGAACATTTAGTTTTTAACTGCAAGTGAAGTATTTCACTTTTCCGTAGTGAATATTTCGTTGATTAGCGAGTTCTCTGAAATATGTTTGCTTGTCGTCTCGTTCCTTCCTCCTCACACCCTTAGTCTATGACTTAAAAGGCAGTCGGTAGCTGAGATGGTTTCATGTACGGTGTGGTGCTATGCTTATTGACTGAGGACGCAACCTGTTGTCACTACTAAGTCTGCTGCGCTACGTTTAATATCCACATTCCATACACTGACGCGTCAACTGTTGTCAGCCCAGGAGACACTACGAATCTATTTGAAAATTTACCCAAACTTTATCAAGAAGTTAGCCTCACTGCCTTTCCTTGCCACCCCCGCCAATTAATGAAGATGAATGTCACTTCTGATACCAGAGTTCACTCAGACAATCTAATAGTCGAAGCTATAGAGACTAGATTCCTCTATTACTTTGTATATGAAACTATCCGAAATACTGGCTGAGCGGTTCTAGGCGCTTCAGTATGGAACCGCGCGACCGCTACGTTCGCAGGTTCGAATCCTGCTTCGGGCATGGATGTGTGTGATGTCCTTAGGTTAGTTAGGTTTCAGTAGTTCTAAGTTCTAGGGGACTGATGACCTCAGATGTTAAGTCCCATAGTGCTCAGACCCATTTTTTTTAATCTGAAATACTGTCCATGCATGTAAAGACTCCATCTGTTCCATAGTTGACACATACGCATTTACAGCTATCATAGATTCAGGTAGCTCGTGGTACACATATTCATTTGGCAAATACACTGTTTCACTTTTTTAACATTTCAATACAGATTAAAAATTAGGAGAGAAACTGCGTCTAGAGATCTCAGTAACAACCCTGCTGATGTCAAGGAGAATTGCACGAGATTATAAGCGGTGATATCCATAACAATTAATGATGACTACATATTTTCATCTGCATCTATGAGGGTGTACTAGAAGTAATGCCTCCGAATCTTGTATGTGATAACGCTTAAAGATTCTAAAATAAAACTAACGTTAATAACACACTACATCTATATTTTTCATGTCTACATATTTATTTCTCAACAGTCACCCTGGCGACGAACATTTCTCCCAACGAGACACCAGTTTGTTGATACCGTCACTGTACAATATTTGAATTTGTTGACGTAGCCACACCCTCACTTCTGCTTGCACCACGTCAACACTATCAAGTGGAATCCTCGAAGGCGCTCTTTACATTTTGGTAACAGAAGAAAATCGTATTGGGCCAAGTCGGAACTATATGGAGGATGACCGATGACAGTGAAGCCAGTGCATCGAATTGTTGTAGATGTCGTAGCACCCGTGCGTGATCTGGCATTATCATGCTGAAGTGCTCCACGTGTGGATGAACTCTTGGAATTCGAAACTCGATTACAGCACGCTGTTTCTCACGCACCAGCATAGTTACGTCACACACCGCCATGATACACTCTAAAATTCTGAGCCTTCTAGCGGCAGTGTGTCGCAACTTCCGTCAAAGAAGCAGGAAACTCGATCTAGAAATATACATGACATGTAACACCTCAACCGATATTGAGAACAGAATAAAAAATTCTGAGGCATTACTTTTCGGCAAGCCCTGATATATACAAAATCTTCAGACCATTTTGAAGTGCGTTATAGAGGGTATCTCTCATAGTAGCGTGTATTAAAGTTAACCTCGGCTCTACTCTCGGATGAAGGGCTTCAGTCACACGGTGTGCACTGCAATGAGTGTAATCCTGCATTCATAATCTCAACTGGATCAGTACGTACCAGGTTTCGGTATATTCCCTGATTCCTCACTTATTACCGGATTACAGGAATTACGTTGCATCCACAAGTCAGGTGTTCAATGTTCGACGAGTGATGTGCAATACCCTTCCTCTGAGGCCTATTTCCAACGCGGCTCTCTCGCTAGCAAGGAGCACAGGCTCCGGCCCCGGGCTTAACGCCGGCCCACCAGTTGGAGCTCTCGTCGAGCCCAGCCCCGGGGACCGCAGCTACACCCCACCAACACCCACCAGGGACGACAGAGTACAGTAGCCACGCCTTCCGTGGAACGTCGACTGTGTAGTGTGTTACATTAGATTAGGATGGTGTTTCAGTTGTGTTGTTCAGAATGAGTATGATGTCGAATTTTGATTGTATGTGTTGCGCGAATGAAAACGTACTGACTTGATCCTCGGGTCGAAAGGTGTCTTGATGCTATTACATGTAATAGTGGCACGTGTGACTGATGAGGATGAAATTATGAACTTAGATGCCACGACACCTGATACTGAAGCAAACCCACTCCTCCCACCACTCCTCTATTATTGCTTTACAATATGGGCATAAAGATAAGGATAAATTAAGTACAGAATGATAAAATGGCTCGTAAAGGACGGGCCTAGGTGTCTATACCTCCAAGAGACTCATTTTAAAAATACGGGCACATAACGTCAACCAACATGACGACATTACTGGTAACAGGGCGAAAGGTGAGCTGTCGCTGTTCGTCAAGGACACATATTACTCCTCGCCTGTCCCTTAACCACAATGCTGCATCCGGTGGTGGTCATGATAAGGGAGCATATTAATTTCATTATGTTATGTACCTGTATACCTCCAACCACATGAGCCCGGTGACAATGATAACCTAAGCTTATTGCTGAACTTCCACTTTCTCCTCTTACGCCGTTGCACTATGAGGCTACAACACCACTTGCTCCAGGAGTCGAGTAATTGAGGACCCCACACAAACTTTGTGTATCTGAAGAACGTTGGGCATGCTACTTATTTCGGATCTGCTACAGACATAGACTTCTCACTTTGCCTACCAACCCCTTGACACACGGATTTCTTTTACGGCAGGAGCACCAACCACTGTGTCAAAATTGTGGAACACGAGTATCGATACAGCATACCTCAACTGAATATATGACGATCTTTGGGCGGACCAATGTCTCTCACAGAACCTGTTCTCTGATTAAAATGTCAAATAGACAAGTGCAGTACACGTTTTAAGCCTTTGTGTGCTTCCGGAGCCTTTCTCAAACTACTTTAGGTGCGGTTTTATTGCGTTACATAGTGACTGAGTCACCAATTATTTTTAACTACTCATCCAGCCACCGACATCTTTCCTCATTTAAAGGTATCTATGATGGTATTTCATAACTGATTGTCTCTAAAGTTGTTTTCGTTTGTTTTTATCTGCATTTCATGGATAATGTCTGATAATTTGTTGTTCTTGTAATAGATTTTAACCAATCTCGCCGCTGTTTCTTTTATGCAAGGGTGCTGATGATGTCGCCCTAGAACACCAGACACAAACTATGCAAATAATATTCCAGAGTGGCTCACACAAGTATTTCGTGAGTAATCTGCTTTTTAGACGGATTGCCTTTCCCAAATTTAAGCCAAGAAACCGACGCCAACCACCTGGTTACCTCATCCTATTTAATACTCAAATTTCATATCCTTCCACATTTATAAACCCAGTTGTCTGGACGAGACAACTGATTCAAACTGTGACCCATTAATACTGTGGTAATAAGGCATTTTGTTTTATTGCTTTCGCTTTGAGAAATGCATAATTCAACATCCCTAAACATTAAACGCTATTTGCCAATCTTTGCACCAATTTCAAATGTGATAAAGAACTGACTGAGTATTACGCAGATTTTCTTAGGTATTAATTTATTCTAGATAACAGCGTCAGTTATCTAGAATACTGAAGCGGTGCAAGCAGTGGTGAGGTTGTGGCTCCGTCAACGAAGTCAAACATTTTACACTGACGGTAACAACAAACCGGTCTCTCGTTGGGAGAAATGTGTTCATCGTCGGCATGACTATGTCGAGAAATAAATACGTAGGCATCAAGTATAAAAATATAGCTCCAAACCGTTTGTGTTATTTAAAAAGCGTTAAGAGTTTTCAAATAAAAATTTTTGAGGCATTATTTTTCGGCCCACTCTCGTACTTTCACTAACAATCTTTGGCGTTATACTGAGTCAAATGCCTTTCTGAGGTCAAGAAGTACTACATCTACCCGACTGCCTTGACTTCGGTTTACAGTATGTCAGGCGAGACGAGCGCGAGTAGGGTTTCGCATTACCGAAGGTTTTCAAATTCATTTTGGCTGGGATGGAGAAGGTTATTATTTAATTACGTTTGAACTCAGAATATGTTCTAATATTATGCATTAGTGACAAAATGCCTGTGGGCTTCTGTCTCGGGTTCTTTGGCCGACGTTCGTCTGATGATTCTTATTACGTTTCGCCAGCACGAGTGGCTGTCATTGTCTAAGTTTCACCCTCTATTGCTCCAGTAATGGAAGGAGGAACTTTGACAATGGCAGCAAATCATCAAACGAACGTCGGCCGAAGAATCCGAGACAAGCCAACAGGCAGTTTGCCAACAAGTGGATACGAAAGCCGTAACAGTTTTGTATTATGCAATAGTACTGTTTCAAAGATAATTGGACAGTAGTCTTGTGGATCACTGCAGTTATCCATTGTGATTATTATCAACGAATGGACATTTTTTTCATTTTTTATAGATGGATTTACAGTATATGAGTAATACGGTTAAAAGAGGGGCTAGCTCAATCGCAAGCTCTGTATAGAATCCGACAGGAAGTCCGTCGGTGCGAGAAGCTTCTTCGGTTTCAGCGATATCAACTATTGCTCAAGGTCACTCCCACTAATATCTGTACGATTCATCTTTGCAGTGGCGAGGGAATTTTACGGGGGAGCACTTCTGCATTTTACGTTGTTAAGAACTATTTAAAAAGGGAGTTACGCATTTATTCCTCTGCATTGTTAACCTCAACTTCAGTTACCGTGTCTTGAGTGTCTGGACACCACCTTTGGTGCCACTGATACCTTTTACGTACGACCAGAACTGCTTTTGATTTTGCGAGGGCTCTTTGGATAAGTTTCTGTTATGGTAATTGTTGAAGGCTGCACGTATTGCACTTTCACTGCCAAACCGGGAAATTTCAGTTCCAAACACTCAACGGGATTTGTCAATCCAAGTATACAGTATCACGTAGTCGTATATCATTAGAAAATCTTCGGTGACGTGTAATATCTCAACCCATTATCATTGATACAGCCTTTGAGATAGAAAATACATTGAGTGGACGGTGTGAAAGACATACAACGTTGTTGGTTGGTTTGTGGGATTAAAGGGACCAGACTATACAACGTTGTTATCAGAGACTACAATGGCTCTGCAACCAAGAACGCATATACCGATATTCCATCATTTCTGTTCCTCGTTTGATTAACGTTATTGCCAACCTCTTGTCGTAATTCGGAGGCTTTACCAAGTTAAGATGGCTAATACTTTTTTTTACCAAGAGTGTTTTCCAGAAAAGAAAATGACTGATTTGTGAGTCAATCATTTCTTGGCGGATCGCAACTATTATTCCGATTTCTCTTTTTCAGATGAAATTTGAACAAAAATCAGTTTCTAGCTGATGTTTTGTCTGCTTTACGCGAGGGGTCTCCTTAAGTCCATTGACGATCTATAATGATAGCAATTTTCAAGCCGTGAAGTTTTGTAATTAAAAGTCTTACGATCATAGCGATTAGAGTCCGCTAGGACAACTTCACCGGTAGTTTCCAATTTACGAGAGCGCGAGCGCTGCTCTATTTCTTGAAAGCTGGAAGGAGCTAACTACATACGTGAACATGACAGCCACCGGTGCCGAGAGGGTACTTCCGTGGCTACAAAACTTTGAGGACCGGCTCGTCACATCCGATCAATGCACTTCAGATAAAGAGGCAGCGCCTGGCTACGGGAGACTAGAAAAAGAGTCTTCTTCGAATTTCATTCCGAACAGGCCCGTGGTTGCCTTGCTACGAAAAGTTCCATTCTCTTAGAGGAAATTTTGTCACAAAATGTGCTTGATATATCAGATATACATCGTTTAGCTATCATTATTTCTCTGCTGCTAGACAACTAGGTATGTCATTGCTTAACGCACTGTAAGATTGATCTGGATGTTAGATCTAATTTACTAGTAAAACACTACACCAAACACTATCATTTATAATTATTGGGAAATAAATGTTACATGAAACGTCTGATGACGAATATGTATCAAAGAGTCTCCTAGATTTTGTTACGCCCTGACGAAAATACAATCTTCGCGTATAACTGCGGGGTTTTTGACTGCTCTGGGAGATGGTGGATTGGAACTACAACACGTGAGATATCAGTTTATTTTATTACAAGAATGATAAAAAGATTTACTTAACTTTATACAGTCCATTGCCACAGGAATGTGCCGAATATTTACAACTGTCTTTGAATTTTAAAGCCGCACTTGATGCACACAGTTACTAAACTCTTTTCGTGAAGTACAAAGTTTAGAACGACAGTTCAAACTAAGACATGAGTAACACATGAGTTCTAACTAGGAGATGTTTTCTGCTTGATTGGAAGTCAAGAATTAGGGTGAACCTTCCTCTGTTCGGCTGTACGTCGGCCCCCGTGCAGAGTCACGGCGGGGCTGAGAGAGTGTGTGGTTTGGCCAGCGCCTCTCATTCGTCATTGCAGTATCGTCTGTGGTACTGATGGGAGTTGACGACTTTGTTATGGCACTGCGATCTTTGGATGATACTACTGATTTATTTCAGGAGACTAACTGACAAAAATTATTTTATTTCACTTTCTCCACTCATAGTGGAGAAATGCGTAGAAACAACTTCACATTTACTATTGATGTGGACACAAAACTTTCGAATCTGGATTTCGAACAAGGACAAAGAATTTCTTAGGCAAGATATGCTGTTGTCCTGGAGAATGTCTGCGTACTGCTGACGTTACAGACATTGTCAACACAGAGACAGAGATTAGGTACACGATGTCATCATAGCCAAGATGGTTAGTGAGGTTAATAAGTCACTCAAGAAGGCCATGGGACTTTTACGCTGGAAAGAACAGATAAGCAATTATTAGCATTCTGCTTAGACAGTCACTCCAGATCACTTAGTTCCAGTATGATGGACCAAGTGGAATTAATACCGATGTTTAAACAGATTGCAAATCGCTCTGGAGATGTGTACTCCACGTAAGTGGATTAAGGAAGAAGAAGACCTACCGTAGCTTAATAACGAAATTCGGAAAATTCTGAGACAGCAGAGACTGTTGCACTCTCAAGTGAGAAAAGACTTAGGAAACGTCGACCGGCTAAAGTTAGTAGAAATTCGTGTGCCTATTAAAAGATCCATGCACGAAACATACACTCACCATAATACCTTAGCGAACGATCTCATCGAGAACCTGAATAATTATTATCCTACGTAAAGTCACTAAGCGTGTGAAAGGTGTCTGTCCTGTCACTCGCCGATCCGTTTGGTGTGCCAATAGAAGACAGCAAAATGAAATCTGAAGTTTTAAATTTTTCGTTTAAAACATCATTCACGAAAGAGAAGCGTACAGACATACCATCGTTTTACCGTTGCACAAACTCCAGTAAGGAGGACATAGAAATAGGCATTACTGGCTTTGAGAAGCAACTGAGACATCAAAACAAGTAAATCACCAGGTCTTGTCCGGTCCAGTTTTACATTGAGTTTTGTACACCATGGGCCCTTAACTACCACTAATCTGTCGCCCAGCGAGGGGTCTCAAGCAACTCGAAAGAAAAACATAGTTGAAAACCATATATAAAAGGGGTAAAAGAACGGAGTTGCAGATTTACCGACCAGTATCCTTTACGAAAGTTTGCTGCAAGGTTCTTTGGCATATTCTAAGTTCAAATACGATGGCTGTTCGGAAAGTAAGTCAAACGTGGTACTTAAGGAAAGGAAGGATTCATTGTGGACGGGGCCGTACTCAGTTACCGTTGGTTGTTCAGTTTTTTTTTAATGACGTACACTACTTGAAATCAATTGCCAATAAGGTTGACAATAAGGAACTATTATCAAATTTGACTGCTAAGACGCAATCTCTAATAAAAAATTTCTTAAGCAAGTTGCACTCACGTCTGAAGGCCGAATTGACCAGAAATTCTAATTATTTATCGGTTGAAGGTCCCAATAGTGATAACTCAAAAAAGAATTTGACAGCTTAAGGCCTAGATAGCAAATTCTTAAGAACGAGTTAAGTTCTCCAAGAGTTACTAAAATATTATAAAAAAGGACAATCATCAAATTTTCACTATTAAGAGACAGTATCTAATTAAAAATTCTTAAGACAAATTGCATTCATGGCTGAAGGCCTTATTGACAGTTATCACAATCTGACCACATCAAGAGACAAGTGAGCCTCAGACAGTGCCCCAAGGATCGACCTGGGAAAGTCGCTCAACTTCATAAACGATGAACAGGCAGACAAGAGTTGTATTCACTTAACCGGATGGTAACTCAAACTTGACAGTTTAAACGCACGCCAGCGCTCTTGCAACATCTACCTAACGTCTGATAACTAACACAACAATGGAATAACCCAGGCAAGGCGGAACCGGCGGACAGCGCTGCGTCTTCAGACTCCGGTGTTTGGAACATTCAGAAGCAGAAAGACCCACTACGACCAAGGCAGTCCAAAGGAAATATCCGGACCACAGTCAAGGAGGCTGTCGAACTACACGCCTTACCGGACAGCAGCGGCAAGGCGAGGAAAGGTACACTGCCGCGTAATACGCTAACCTCCAGGGCAGGTAACTGGGGCGTTAGCGGCCACTAGCCATGAAAATACCGGTGGTTGAACTTCGTCAATAATAAAAGGTGTAGGGTGGCTAGTTAATTTTGCCAACTCCAAACACTCCATTCATTGCTCTTCGTCTTAGTGACCCTACGAGCAGCAATGTGGGAACAAACGGCGTGATATCAAAATAGTGGAGGTTTCAAAAATGGTTCAAATGGCTCTGAGCACTATGGGACTTAACATCTTAGGTCATCAGTCCCCTAGACTTAGAACTACTTAAACCTAAGGACATCACACACATCCATGCCCGAGGCAGGATTCGAACCTGCGACCGTAGCGGTCGCGCGGTTCGAGACTGAAGCGCCTTTAACCGCGTGGCCACACCGGCCGGCAGTGGAGGTTTCAATACTGGGTTAATGCTCACTCAACTCAGACGTTCTGGGTCCAGCGGAGAACGAGGCTGTCGCCATCGCAACTACAGCCTCACGATCCGGCAGTGCCTCTGTGCCGCCAGTGGTCCCGGCATGTCCTCGTGCTGCCGGACCTCACTGCTGCTCCGTCCCAACCGAGCTACCCGACACACTCCGATCCAGAAAACACTTGACACCCTTCCAAAGATAGTACCAGGGTACTAGATATCGATAACCGCTGCTGCTGCCACTCACGGACAGACAACACTAGCAAACGTAGTGGCGCCAGGAAACACGAGAAGAAAACGAGACGTCACTATCCCTATTACACGACGCCAACCTACCAATGGCACCAACGCGAGCCACAACACGGCTCAGTGTGGTCCGATCGGTCGTGAACCACTGTGAAAATCAAAAATGTCTTATTGTATCTGATAGCTACACCCATTAACTTCTCTTCATACTTTCTGCTCTGACATAGTGATTCATTGTAGCGTAGTAACAACTTTCCAATACCGTCTTCATAGAAGGCAGCTGCCTATGCGTTCCTCTAATTCTGCTGGTCTGCATCTTGTTGCCTGTATAAAAATGTTTTCTTCGTAGTCAGCCGTTTCAGTGAACAGAGGTTAGACTCAGGGGGAGTCAATTACAGGCAGTATTGTGGGTGATCAAATAGTTCCCATCAAAAACACTGCAGGAGCCTCTTCATTGCCATCGTATGCAGAGTGCGGCCGACTATTTTCGTGAAGAAGGACACGCATAACAGTTATGTTACGTGGACTGCAAGACATCAGGTAAAATCTCTCACCAGGGCCTCATACTGGGCGGGAGATGTTATTTTCTAGGCATATTTACGTGCTCACTGTGTGCTCAGAACGGAAAAGAGTGACGAGATTGCCGGCCGCGGTGGTCTAGCGGTTCTAGGCGCTCAGTCCGGAGCCGCGCGACTGCTACGGTCGCAGGTTCGAATCCTGCCTCGGGCATGGATGTGTGTGATGTCCTAAGGTTAGTTAGGTTTAAGTAGTTCTAAGTTCTAGGGGACTGATGACCATAGATGTTAAGTCCCATAGTGCTCAGAGCCATTTGAACCATTTGATTTAGTGACGAGACGCGATCGACGGCATACTAGATGCACTTCTCAACACATCGGTGCAAAGCTTCATCGGCTTTTCACTGCAGTTTCCATTTCGCACCCGATCGGACCTCACTTTGCGAAGAGACCTCGTGTAATGAATTTCCTTCCGAGATAAAAGCCTCTGTTCACAAATCAACACGCATTAGGAAACCATTGCACATTCGAAACTCTGCCTGCCCTTTCCCACCAAAGAGCCTGCGAATCATAAACAAAGGGCAATAGGCAAATCCCTTTCCCTGTATCTTCGGATAGAGTGTGTTTTTCTTTACATACACAAATAGTACGACGGATATTGGGAGCAGGATACTGCAGCTGTTTGCTAACGACACTTAAGTGTACGGGAAAATGTAATCGTTGAGTGACTTAGGAGGATACAGAATAGCTTGGACTGAATTCCTATTTGGTGTGATGAATGACAGCTAGCTCTGAAGAAGAAATTTTTTATTAGTACAGATGAGTAAGAAAAACAAACGTGTAATGCCTGACTACGATGTTAGTGGTGTGCTGCCTGGCACAGCCACGCCGATAATATATCTAGGCGTAACAGTGCAAAGCAATACGAAACGGCTCGAACACGTAAGGTCGTTGTAAGAAATGAGAATGGTCGACTTCGATTTATTGGAAGAACTCGAGCTAACCGTAACACGTCTATAAAGGGGACTGCGCAGAGAACACTTTTGCGACCCATTCCTGACTACTACGTAAGTGTATGAGATCTCAACCAAGTCTGATTAAAGGAAAACATCAAAATATTCGGAGGTGTGCTGCTAGATTTGTCGCCGGTATATTTTATCAACATGGTGTGTTACGCAATTGCTCCAGGAACTGAAATGGGAATCCCTAGAGGGAAATCAGCCTTCTTTTCCCGAAACACTGTTGAGAAAGTTTGGAGAGAGATATACTGCAAAACTATTTTACTGCCACCATCGTACACCCTGCACATAAGGACCGCAAAGACAAGAGAAACCAATGCTCTTTTTCCTTCGCACCGTTTGCTAGTGGAACAGGGGAGGGAGTGACTAGCAGTGGTACAAGGTAACTTCGGCCACGCGCCGTGTGATTACTTGTGAAGCTTGCACGTCAATGTAGATTTAAGTAATGGAGTGTAAGACACTCAACCCTTGGCGGTAGTATTATGCTGTTAATTTATTAGAGCTGCGTTATGACCAACCAAGAATTGCTGTATGTGGTGTCGTTTGAAGAGAGAGGAGCCAAGGAAAGTTTGTTAACTCGCGACGACACCACAAGAAAAAATATGTGGGCGTGTTGTCTGTTCTTTCGGACATGTCTGAAAGAACAAACACCACGCGGAATGCACAGCTGTGATACACATTATGTAAACTGAAGGTGGAGATGGTGGGGAGAAAGAAAAGTTAATGGAAGGAATTACTGACGTCAGTTGCACCGGTACTTTATGTGGAAACAGAGACGGCGAGTGAAAAATGTGTGCCAAACTGGGATTCGAATCCGGGATCTACTGATTACTGCCAGCCGGAGTGGCCGTGCGGTTCTAGGCGCTTCAGTCTGGAACCGAGCCACCGCTACGGTCGCAGGCTCGAATCCTGCCTCGGACATGGATGTGTGTGATGCGTTCTAGGCGACTGGTGACCTCAGAAGTTAAGTCGCATAGTGCTCAGAGCCATGTGAACCATTTACTGCTTACTAGGCAGTTGCGTTAACCACTGCGCCATTCGGACACAGTGTTTATCATGACCGCTTAACCAGCGAGGTGGCGCAGTGGTTAGACACTGGACTCGCATTCGGGAGGAAGACGGTTCAATCCCGCGTCCGGCCATCCTGATTTAGGTTTTCCGTGATTTCCCTAAATCGCTCCAGGCAAATGCCGGGTTGGTTCCTTTCAAAGGGCACGGCCGACTTCCTTCCCCGTTCTTCCCTAATCCGATGAGACCGATGACCTCGCTGTCTGGTCTCCTTCCCCCAAAAACCACCACCACCACCATGACCGCTCGGACTACAGCGGCAAGCTTACCAGACGACCCACACTAGCATCGAGCGCCACCTATCCGCTGTCACTATTCATGTGCTACGTGCTCGATTCCCACAGGAGGTCGAACGTAATTGTGCATCAGACACCAAGCATTCGCATAACTGATTCGCCTTGATGGTCCACGTTCAGTGCGGATGTACAATTACGTTCGACCTCCTGCGGGAGT
This sequence comes from Schistocerca americana, assembly GCF_021461395.2. Taxonomy (NCBI): domain Eukaryota; kingdom Metazoa; phylum Arthropoda; class Insecta; order Orthoptera; family Acrididae; genus Schistocerca; species Schistocerca americana. The sequence continues at coordinate 649,165,469 of NC_060130.1, read as the reverse complement.
TTTGAAGTAGCGAGCATGGAGGACATGGACGGGGACAGCGAACAGATGGCTCTCGCTGGAGTACTGGTCGGCCGGTGAGCGTGCTGACACAGTGCTCGCACCTTCGATAAACGATATGTTCGAATAACGCCTTGGTTAACACAACGGCCTAGTAAGCGGGTGAGCCCCTGTTCGAGACCCGGTCCGGCACACATTTTCACAGCTGATTCCGCACAAAGTCCCGATGCAGTTGACATCAATAATTTCTTCCTTTTCCTTTCCTTCCCCCTCCCCCCTTCACGTTAAATTTACATAAAACATAGTGGCTGCCAGAAGCAAGACACGCCCAGAAGAGTATCCATACGGCACCGCATCAGCTCGCTTACATACATCTGAGTGAAGAATCGCTCAGCCCAATCAGCAGTCGTCGCCGAAGAAGACAGAGCCATATCGCAGGGAGACAATTACATGAGACAGAAATGGGCATAAATATTTATGAATAACTGTAATATGTGAGAAGAGACTAGTATCTTGTTCAGTATCAAGTGATACCTTAAAGTACAGGAACAGCTATAAATACTCATGACATTCCTGTGGACATGAATCGTAACAAAGTTAAGTATTTCATTTTATTCATGTTATAATAAAAAGACCTAATATTTTATGTGTTGTAGTATCACCATTGGACCTCCAGGAGTAAAACTAAGAATCCGCTGCTGTACCATCCAATATTATTTCTTGTTATACGTTTTATTTTCTCACTAGGTTTCTATTTCTACAGTCACGTTACAAATAAGTCAAATATTACTGTTACTATCAACATTACTGTTACAAAAACAAATGTGTCAACTAAATCAGGACGCAGATTTACCGGAGGGTGACGCTAAGAAATTGTTACCCCAAGGTCCGGTACCGCCTAGACTATATGCACTCCCCAAGGTTCACAAAGAGGGGGTACCATTACGCCCCATTGTCAGCAACATCAGGGCACCTACATATTTGTTGGCCAAATACCTGACGGGAATATTAAGTCCTTATGTGGGTAAATGCCCTCATCACATCCGTAATTCCGTGGATTTTGTTAAACGCCTTGATAGCTGAAGGTTGGGTGAGTCATATATCATGGTGAGTTTTGACGTCGTTTCCTTGTTTATGAGGGTACCCCTGCGAGAGTCACTAGAATTGATTAGTCAGAAGTTTGACGAGAAGACCACTGAACTTTTTAGGCATGTCTGGACTTCCACGTATTTTCTTTTTAATGGAGTAAACTACGAACAAACGGAGGGAGTCGCCATGGGTAGCCCATTCTCCCCGGTGGTAGCGAATTTGTACATGGAGAACTTCGAGGGGTTTTGAGGTTTGAGGAGGAAGCCCTGTCGTCATCCGAATGGAAACCTACTTGCTTTTTCCGTCACGTGGACGACACGTTCGTCGTCTGTCCACATGGTATGGATAAACTCCTTGACTTCCTTACACATCTAAACTCCATACACCCCAACATCAAATTCACTTTGGAGACTGAAACGGAGGGTAAATTACCGTTCCTTGTCGTCTTGGTCAAGAGAAGGGCTGACGGCACCCTAGGTCATGGGGTGTATCGGAAGACAACGCACACTGATCTGTATTTGCACGCAGACAGCTGCCACCACCCTTCACAGAGGAATGGGATACTTAAAACACAAGTACATAGGGCGCGCACTATCTCTGACGCAGAGAGTGTACCCCAGGAATTGGAACATCTGAGAACTGTATTTCGAAAACATGGGTACTCAGAGTGGCAGATTCAACGTGCTCTCCGCCCAACCACTACAGCACAACCTGTGGAGATGGACGAAATCAAGAGGGAGGAGGTAGGCACTGCGTTTATTCCATATACAGGCGCACTCTCGGGCAAAATCGCCCGCATTTTGAAGAAATACCGGGTCGGAACTGTGTTTTGTCCTCCGAATAAAACTCGTGCACTGGTGGGGAACGCCAAAGGTGACCTCGGTTTGAGGAAGGCCGGCGTGAACCACATTCCGTGTCAATGTGGCAAGTCGTGTATTGGTCAGACGATGCGTACCGTCGAGGATCGATGCCGTGAACACCAGAGGCACACTCGACTGATGTATCCGAGCAAGTCGGCGGTCGCTGAACATTGTTTGTCGGAAAATCACGCTATGGAGTATGAACGCACGAGGATTCTGGTACAGACGTCGAGATACTGGGACAAGGTTGTTAGACAGGCCATCGAAATTCGCACCAATGACGACCTCACAAACCGTGACTGTGGCTATAATCTTAGCAAGGCTTGGGAACCAGCGATTGGGTTAATCAAGAGTAAATCGAGCAAACGTATAGTTGTGACGACCACCGCGGACAGAGCCATCACACCGACGTCATCTCAGACGCCGTCGCAATCTGTTCCACCGCGCGACCGTGGCGCGGGGCGCGGACGGCGGAAGGAGCGCGCCGCGGGCGGAGGGTATTTAATTAGGCCGTCGCCGCGACAGTTCCCTCTGAGCAGTCATAGTGTACGGATTTCCGTGCCAGCACGTTCACAGGAGCTCAGTCCGTCAGTTCACCTGATGATGGCGACATGTATGATCGCCGAAATATTGTGCACGTTGGACACTGTAGACCAGCAGTACACCCGTGGATGTTTTGAAAATCAGCAGTTGTTTAACCCCACAGTTACTACTACTACTTCTTCTTCTACTACTGCTGCTGTTATTATCGGTAATAAAAAAACCGTGTGTCCCCACCGTGGCCGGCCGCGGTGGTCTCGCGGTACTAGGCGCGCAGTCCGGAACCGTGCGACTGCTACGGCGCAGGTTCGAATCCTGCCTCGGGCATGGATGTGCGTGATGTCCTTAGGTTAGTTAGGCTTAAGTAGTTCTAAGTTCTAGGGGACTGATAACCACAGCAGTTGAGTCCCATAGTGCTCAGAGCCATTTGAGCCATTTGTCCCCACCGTGTCATTACGAAAGCAACGGAAATGAAGTACAAATTCGCTAAACATGCAGCTAGGTGAAGGATGTTCCTTTCTGGATAAGAAAAGATCGAGAAGAGAAACTCATGAAATGTGTGTAAATGGTACTAGAAAACACGTAAGGTCAAAGAGGATGTTTGTAATCGAAGATCGTAATTAGAACTAATGTTTACCGGTAACTGCCAACGGCCTTACAGCAGTGGTAAGATTCGTTCCCAACAAATCACCGAAGTTAAGCGCTGTCGGGCTTGACTAGCACTTGCATGGGTCACCGTCCGGATCTGCCTAATGGTGTTGGCAAGTGGGGTGCACTTAGCCCTTGTGAGGCCAATTGGGAAGCTAATTGATCGAGAAGTACCAGCATTGGCGAAGAAAACTGTCTACTGCCGGGAGAACGGTGTGTTGACCAGATGCCCCCCCCCCCCCCCCGTATCAGCAGCCAATGATGCCTAAGGGCTGAGTGTGGCACGGCGGTCGGTAGGTACTGTTGGTGTTTAGACAGTGTTCGTCTGTATGTTTATCTTTAACTGTAACTGCTTCATCTAATTAACTGGGGGTACTTCACTTGATTCAAGATGATACCTAAATATTGGCTCTTAAAAGAAATGTAGGAATCTGGTACAACATTTTCGATAAGAATTTTGTATACATAGGATCCTCAGGCCATTTCTTCGTGAAAAACCTTTTGGTTGCAGTCATTATTTCCAAATGGTATACGTACTTAGTTACAACACAATGGTAATGTGTAGGAGAGGAGGTGAAGTGTTACGCCTATCATCCCTTAATCAGAGAACAAACATTACTTTATAATACCTACTATCTCAAGCTGCGTTTACTATCAGCGCAGAATGCCGAAAGATAGCGTAGCGTTCGGGCAGTAAAGCACGAAATGACGGTAGAGCAGATAGAACGTGTACGTTAGAAACGATAACTTCAGACTAAGTAGAAGACTGCATAAATCTTAGAATGTCATCACTTGCCGCTAATACTGTTGGGGAATACGCAGTGTGGAAAAACCAGCTTGACATCCACTTTTATTCATCCATTTGCTAAGCACCGCATCTGCCGTAAGAACACGAACCGTCGAAGACGCTCAAGGACGCGCATAAAAACTGACATATAGCGGTTATAGCAGCGAAACGCTAGCATAAACCCAAGTTACGAGCAATGTATACTGCACACCAAGCCATTCAGTGCCTTTATTTGAGATGTAGGAGACCTTGACTGTGACCGCGGAAATCTGATATCTCAAATGGGAAGGTTATTCACCTGCAGCAATTCTCCAGATTTCTGTAATGAATCCATTTGTTATAACATCAAGTATTTTTATTCAGTCATTCATAGTTTACTTGAAGACGTTAGCTCGAAGTTTTTTCTCTGAGGTCTTTATACTTCATAAGCTTGCAAATTTTTGATCACAGGCTAGCCCTGAATGTGGCTGGCGTTGTCAAATCACTGCACTCTTACATAACTGAACTGTCGATTAGTGTATACTGCCCTGTGCTCAAGGGTATTCATACGCACTTCCAGGATTTCGGAAGACGACTGCGCGAGAACTGCAAAACATACACAAAAATGACATATATCAACGAATAGGGCATCTGTCTAAGTTTCGATTCTCAATCGCTCTGTGGCGCAGTTGCTTTACGGGGCAGGTCAAGAATTGGGCACACGAGATGTGCCCTGGCACGAGTGCTATAGCGCTCACCCTGGCTGCACTTTTCGCCACCGCCATGGCACGCTGTCTGAGGGGAAAGAGGGGGAAACTGCGAAAGTGCCTAATTTAAATGCATATACAGTCCCACTGCATACGACTTACTTTATATTTCACTTTCCTGGACAGCATAGATCACAAACAAAACAAAATTTCATTATTATGTTTGGCGTGCCGAAGAGATATAATTTTTATCCGGTACAATCTGTCAGCGTACAGACAGACGTTGACAATATCACAGATTTTCGCATTCACGTAACCGCGTAAACGGGATTTACTTAGTTTCGTAATCGAAAAAACGTCTTTCATATGTTGATCGAAATATTTTTGCACGTTTGGAGCCTAATTATAGAGACGTGAAAACTCCACCTGAGGAAAGCAAAGTAGTCGCACTGGACAGTCTCAACGTAAAAATATTTGCCTTTAGAACTGGAATTATACTGCAGACAATCAGTTCTATCTGCACATGCACAAGGGCGCTTCCAGCTGAAACGGCAAAAAGTCTCGAAAACATTCGAATGCAGATGAAAGATTTTTAAAAGATTTCGTATTTGCTGTTGATTGTAGAAATTACTTATTTAACAATTGCAAGTTGTTGTGCTATACTGTTGCCTGTACCATTGGCGAGCATTTTGTGACTTCGGTGTTTTCTCGTCACCAATAATGTATATGCATACAAAATAATATGTAAGATTAGTGTTGCCATGTTCTGTACTAGTACCCAAACAAGTGTAAGCTCTTTTGAAGAGAACACATGTGTATTTTTAATCTCTTACAAATAAATTTTCCTATCCTGACCCCTTATCCTTCACCACATCGTCACACAGAAAGCTGTATGTTGCCAACAGATATAAAAAGATGTTATGAGAAGAAGCTCACAATTGTTATCGCCGGAATGTACAGTCTCTGATAATTCGTAGACAGTCCAGCTTGTGAATGTACATAGGGTGCTAGAACATTGATTTCTAACTACTGTATTTATGCGAAGGATCTTAGCATAAGTAACAGTTCACGTAATTCATATCATTTCTCCATGTACAGAGCTTCACATTCGTTTGATGTTAATGTATTTACACATTAAAAAGGTTTAATTTTGATGGTGACATGTATATATGCCGGAGGATTTTAAAGTCTTACGTATGATGAAACAAAATGTAAGTGATGGCTTATCTTCACAATTTTTGTAATTTACAGCAATCTACATACAAATTTGTGCATTTCTGTACATACATACTCTGTTATTCAATTTTGTATTCATTTGGATTTTGTGGTACTTGATAGTTGCCCGACGGCCGGAATTGCAGTTGTGCAATAAATAATTTCTACAGTCAGTGTTAATATAACGTCCTTAAAAAAATTCTACATGACTGTGAACCCCTACCATGAGAACTTAATTAACGAAAGATTTGCAGTGCCTTCAAAACTTGTAGAAAACAATCGTTGCAATTCTTTCAAGGCCTCAATGTGTTCTTCAAGTCTCGAGTTCCTTTATCATCAACGAGCTTATGGAACTGGACTGCGTTTGTCAGAATTTGTCTCTTCTACAATGCATTTTCTTTTTAAATGTAACCCCTTCAAACCAGAAATAAGTTGTTTCTCACCTTGTATTACTGTGAGCAATGTACACTCAAGTCCCTTTAAAATTCCAGGTCTACAGTCCATTCCGGATGTTCTAATTTTCGTCCTGCACTCATTTTTCCTCCATTAATTAAACAATTGACGTAAGCAACGTGCTTTTCAGTAATAAAGAAATCTTCCATACTCTTCGTTCGGTTCCATATAAAACTATTGCCACTGGCAGTGGAGTAACGCATGCACTACTTTCTCCACATGTTCCATAACTGCAAATTATCAAATGGTTCAAATGGCTCTAAGCACTATGGGACTTAACATCTTAACATCTGAGGTCATGAGTCCCCGCCGGCCGATGTGGCCGAGCGGTTCTAGGCGCTTCAGTCTTGGACCGCACGACTGCTACGGCCGCAGGTTCGAATCCTGCCTCGGGCATGAATGTGTCTGATGTCCTTAGGTTAGTTAGGTTTAAGTAGTTCTAAGTTCTAGGGGACTGATGACCCCAGATGTTAAGTCCCAAAGTGCTCAGAGCCATTTGAACCATCAGTCCTCTAGACTTAGAACTACTTACACCTAACTAACATAAGGACATCACACACATTCATGCCCGAGGCAGGATTCGAACCTGCGACCGTAGCAGCAGCGCGGTTCCAGGCTGAAGCTCCTAGAACCGCTCGGCCACAGAGGCTGAGCTGATCGAAAGCTACCACACTGCGGTACCAAATGAACTGTCGCGCTGTACAGGGTACAGAAGAACTGAGCAAATTCAAGACAGGACGATCCTTGTCCCACAAGCTGCCCACACATCTGACACACTTGCTGTTTGGCACGCCGTGGCCATTTCTGCTCTAGACGTTTCCTAATCGGCCATCATCGCCTCTAAGCGAGAGATACGAAGGCGGCACAAGATTAATCGTACAGTCTTTCTCGATTACCATCGTATAAGTTGTAGTCTTTTCTCCGAAGTTTCCCTGAGCATGTCTGTTACTCTTTGGTATGGGCATAAAAGGCCGCACATCTCTGAATTCGTTCAGCTGTTTGTTGTTTTGCTTGACTGATGAAGTGCTGGAGCATTACTATAGATCTGGTGGTAGTAGCATCATGCATACGACTTCCTTTAAAGATACACTGCATTTTCCCAGAACCCTTGTAGAAAATCAAAATCTTCCATTCACTTTTCGCACTACAAATTTTACGTGCCTATCCCATTACATGTTGTTTATTAGTATTATCGCCTAACATTTGTTGATGTAACGAACACTATCAATCTTCAGTCGAATACTGTAAACTTCTTTCTTTTCTTTGTCATAGCCGGCTGCTGTGGTCGAGCGGTTCTAGGCACTTCAGTCCGGAACAGCGCTGCTGCTACGGTCGCAGGTTCGAATCCTGCCACGGGCATGGATGCGTGTGATGTCCTTAGGTTAGTTAGGTTTAAGTAGTTCTAAGTCTAAGGGACTGATGGCCTCAGATGTTAAGTCCCATGGTGCTTAGAGCCATTTAAACCAGTTTTTTGTTCTCATGCTGGTACACACCCACCGTCTCCAAACTGTTCCTCTGCCGTATTCTGTACGCAATGCTGTTAGATTCGTTGACCCTTCCGCACTCCGTGATTTACTATGCGCAATAAGGGGACCAATCGATAATCACCAAAAACAACCCCATACCGTAACACCACGACTTCCGTGGATCACTGTTGCCTCTATACATGATGACGGGCCCGTTCTCCAGGAATTCACTAAATCTGGAATTCTCTCCGATTACCGCAGGATATAGAGTGGGTCATGATTCCAAATGAGTCGTTTCCTGTTTTTCACTGTCCAGCTGCACTACCTCAAATGTCGTGTAGCAGTGACTACAGAAATTTGAGTGCATGAGGAGCTGCTTAACTGTTCTAGCCCATTCATTGCGCTAGAAGGACTGCTGGTAGGCCTTTCGATCTCATCAGTGTGTCCCTCCCCTGATTTCATGTGATGTCTTACAAACACCCTCTGTTGTGCTCGATGGTCCCCGTCTGTCACTGCATGAGGTCCACCTGGTTTGGCTTTAGCTGTGGTTATTCCTTTACGTTTGCACTTCACAATCACATCACCAACAGTCGATGTGAATAGATTAAAGGCTGAAATGTGCTTGATGGGTGTGTTACTCAGGTGACATCCAATAACTAGTCCACGTGCAAAGTCACTGAGCTCACCCTAACGACCCATTCTGTTTCTCTAGTATCAACACAGTACTCCCCACCTCCTTTCCTCCTGTCGGGTCCGCCTCTCTTGATATCTAGTGGTCAGTTTCGCATTACATAGTGGTGTACGGATACTGTTATCCAGATTGTGTATGTGATCATCCATGCAGATCTCCTACTTATATATTTCGCACCCGACGGCTATCACTGCTATTAATAGACTGAAATACTACCCTGGGGTTGTTCGGCCGCCTGAAATGTCTTGCGGTTTGACGTTATTTCGGCGAATTACCCGTCAGTAATAGGCTGGTTGTGTATATCGTAGCCTGTCAGTTAGCACACATATACACTAGCAGGTTTCATTTGAATTTTTATATACACAATTGCTCATCTGATTATGTAAACCCCATGTTATGTTCATTGGCTAATTTATGAAAGAAAGAAATTAATTCCTCTTCTTCTGTGCTCTATGACGCAGAGTCTAAGACTACTACTGATCACGTAGAGGTGATACGTGAAAACTATGGCCTTATAACAGGGACTAACTACCTACTTAGAGATTTATAAAAATACCGTGTTGAACGGTTCAGCTGCAGCAATCCTGGTCTTGAGTAGTCCTATAGCTGATTCATTTGATTGTTTACCTTGCTGCAACCAGAAATACCAGCGTGCCTTGCTTGTAGAATAATACTGCCACACACGGAAAGACTTCTTATAGAAAATGCTATAGCCAGACGCTGCTGAAGGTATAAACTTGGTTCATATGACTCGCTTGTTTAGTCGTTGCGCTAGTGTGTAAATCCACCGTAGGATCTGTGGCTACCGTAGTCATCATGCTATCTGCAGTGAAGTGGTCAAGCGACAGTTTGTGGAAAATCTGTGAAACATGAACTGCGAATGGAAAAATCGAAGCGTAGCTTCTTCAGCCTCTTGGAGCGAGTCTGGTATGTTAATATACTACCAAATGTATGGTTTCGTCACAGACTATGATAATAGAGGAGAAGCAGTCACAAACAGAGCTTAAGAGGAAAGTGGTTGAACGTAATTCTTCTTCACTGACAAGTGAACTTCGTCTACAGAGCTGTCCAAGGCGTTGTTAATCATGCCATAATCTGCCGTTCCATCTAAAATTGTTACAGAGGAAGATATTGAGAGACGTATTCCCCGGTCGCTGTTGTCACAGGGGCCTTAATTGTTAGAATAATGCAGATACAATGGAGACGTAATGTAGGAGATAGATAATTCCCAGTTCTAAGCCACCTTCGCGTCATGTATTTCGATGAGACCAACTGAACGCTGAATACCAATATGCGCAGGAATTTCTTAGGCATAGGTCAAATATAAGAAAAGAGATAGTGGAGAGCAAAAGTTAGTTTACCAATTTTTTCTGATGCTTTCATCGACATCAGGGCCTACATAGGCAGTCAAATGTTCTTTCTGCCTGAAATAAGATGGCAGGTTCTAAAATTTCACACCAATATCTTAAGCGTACCGACGCCATAGAGATGGCAGCATACATCATCATCTTCCTGAAGGTAAATGTTATTGCGCTAGAAGTACTTCATGATGTAGCAACACCGATAGTTAGCTCTTAAAAGTACAGCCATTTTTCCAATTCAAAATGGAAAGGTGGAAGACAGAGGTACACTTATGTGACCCTCTCTTCCATGTTCTAAGCAATACAGTGAGGGGACAAAAGTCATGCGATACCTCTTAACATCGTGTCCCGCCATCTTCCTCCCGGAGTAGTGTAGCAGCTCGACGTGACATAGACTCAAGAAGTCGTTGGAAGTCCCCCGCAGAAATATTGAGTCATGCTGCCTCTATAGCCGTTCATAACTGCGAAAGTGCTGACAGTGCCGGATTTTGTACAAGGACTGTCATCTGGATTATGTCCTATGAATGTTCGATGGAATTTCCTCTGAGTGATCTGGGTGGCCAAATCATGCTCTAGTATTGTCCAGAATGTTCTTCAAACCAATTGCTAATAACTGTGGCCGGGTGACAAGGCGCATTGTCATTCATAAAAACTCCGTCGTTGTTTGGGAACATGAAGTCCATGAATGGATGAAAATGGTCTCCAGATAGGCGAACAAAGCCATTTCCAGTCAATGATCGGTTCAGTTCGACCAGAGAATCCAGTCCACTCCATGTAAACGCAGCCCACACTGTTATGGACCTGCCAACAGCCTGCGCAGTATCTTGTTGAAAACTTGGGTGCTGGTTTCGTGAGGTCTGCGCCACACTCGAATCCTACCATCAGCTATTACCAACTGAAATCGGGACTCATCTGACCAGGCCACGATTTTCAGTAGGATAGGGTCCAACCGATATGGCCACGAGAGCAGGACAGTCGCTGGAGACAATGTCGTGCTGCTGGAAAAGGCATTGGCGTCGGTCGTCTGCCGCAATAGCGCATTAACACCAAATGTCGTTCCACTGTCCGAACAGTTACGTTCGTCGTACGTCTCACGTTGATTTCTGCTGTTGTTTTACTTAGTGTTGCTTTTCTGTTAACACTGACAACTCTACACAGACGCCTGAAATTTGGTATTCTCGATACGCTCTTGACACTGGATCTCTGATTACTGAATTCCCTAACGATTTCGGAAATGAAATACCCTATGCGTCTAGCTCCAACATCGTTTCAGCGTTGAAAGTCTGTTAATTCCCGTCGGAAACTCTTTCACATGAATCACCTGAGGACAAATGACAGCTCTACCAAAGCACTGTATTTATTTGAAGTTCTATTATTTTTGGTTTACTTTAATTATGTCTTCCATTTGAAATGTCGTTTTGTTGCCTGGAATATAAGATACAAGACATTTAGCAATGAGTTTGGAGTTAGGTTAATTACTTCACGTACTAACTGTAAATTTTACCCAAGATATGAAGAGCAGAGACTCACAAGAAGTATACTTTCTCCAATAAATACTACTGTACTAATTTAACCAGTTATTGAATGTATTTAAACCCGTGTCTTGTTTTTCATCTATCATGCTTAATCCTTTTAAACCACCGGCGCAACCTTAAATCTGTCATATTTAGACCTAGTGAAATTTGTGTTTCTTTGCCAGTATTGTGATACATGATCAACTGAAATAACTTCTCTAAATCAGATATCTGCACAGTATGTTAAAATGTCGCAGCACAAATAAGGAGAAAAATGTTGCAGCACAAGTAAGTGGAAACTAGCTAACCTAAAGCCAATCTAGTTGCTTAATGCGGTGCTATATCGTCACGACAAGCGGTAACGACATTCATTCTGAACGGAACCGGGAGAACCGTTAGGCCGTGGCAGGTAACAAGACAGCTCAATCAGGCAATAAGCGATGTTCGTTAACGGATCACACCGTGCTAATTACTCCGCGCAGCCCGTATTTGGAAAACCGCAAATCGATTCTCATTTCTCCCGCAAATCGCAGTGACTGCTCTGCGGACTATCTGCGAACTTATCTCCAGTTCTCCTATGCAAACATCCGGCTAGTTCAGCAGGAAAGGATAATGAAAATTTCACACCAAGAAGGTGGCGTGGTTCTATCGGATACCATATGACAGAATGCCGACAAATGTAAACAATCTTCATAAGAACGCAGTCATTTCTTATGATCCAGAGTGATGTCTATTATTGACGAACATATATTGTCAAAAGAAACTATTAAAATCGAACCTGCTACGGCTGGTTAAATATGATACAGGGAGAGAGGAAGGGTGTATATACGTGCGTTTGATAAACCCCTTCCCTCGACAATTTCTTTCCTTCATACCTCCTCTGTGCTACCACTGATGATGTGTCGCCGATCTCATTTGTACTAAGATTGCAGTACATGCGAGGTGCCTATTTGCTTCCACCGCTCTGAGTGAAATACATAAGTTCTAATTGACGTTCACTAACATGTGGTATTCTATATTTGTTGTGCCCTGCGCAGAAAACAGCACGTAGGCCGTGAATCCGTTATCTTGAGTCTGTAAGAAACTCTTAGTGACGAAGTGATATTATGTGAATAATTAAATTTTCGATGATTTTTGTTTGTACGGGATGCTACTCACTTTTTATTAGCAGAACACGAGAAACTGCACAATTAGATACCAATTTAGGGTCACAAATAAATTATATTCTCCAACAAAATAATGAACTGTGTATTTCCTTAAATAGTATTACACTGTCCGCAGCTACATGTGCATACAGACAGAGTTTGCTAATGAAGTCTTAACTGATGCCGACTGCAGCAGACAATATGTCTGTCCTCCGACACTGCCGAACCAGCTCTCCCTTTTACAAACCAGACATTGCAAATTAAGTCTTAACTGATACTGCGGCACACAACATGTCTGTCCTCCGTCGCTGCCGAACCAACTCTGATCTCACAGGCGAACCACTTCGCCCGCCATCCAACATAGGCGCGATCCGAAGATCTCCGAAGTGCTTCGTTTGCCTTTTCATTTGTATTTATTATTCTGATGATTATTAATAGTTATGAGGTAATGGACTGATAGCACGTTACTGAAAGATACCTTAATCTGCAATATAAATATATTCGCCGTTTAGTTTGTCTAATATTGATAACAGAAGGTTATCATTTTGCCTCGCAACTTCCGAACGCAGCAACCATTCGCGGAGAAAGACCACAATTTAGGCAGTCTTTCTCACGATACCCGTACCGAAAAAACCATCTGTCGTCGGTACCTCACACCACATTACATCATATTCTCATTGCAGCCTTCTCTACTGCTGTAAGAATATAATGGCTGCAAAGCCAGAAATAGTACACTCCTAATAATCTACAGATTAAGGTTTTACTAGCTGCAACCCCTTCTCCTTCAGTGATTATTTTTTTTAGCAGAACCGGTTACTGTAGTAGTTATTAATTGCATCTCTTAATACGACGGCACAACTTTGGTGCAGTAACGTGACCTCCACAGTACATTTTTAAATGTGTCTGATAATTATTACTGTCTTATGTGTAATGTGTATAAAGAAGGCGAGCTTTTTCCATAATGTTGAGGAGCCACCTCAATAAAGAGGGAATCTAACTATCAGTGATTTTCTAATTATTGTCACATCTTTAACTATAGTCAAGTCGAAACCCAAAGGAAGGTAATCAGTGAAGTACAACACCTAGTACGCAATTAAAAACATTTTATGAAATGTGTGTATCGCATTTTTGGCCGGAAGTTCCTTTCTGGGGGCTTTGGTCGCCAGGTGCAAGTCTTTTATTTGACGCCACTTCGGAGACTTCGCCGTTGATGGTGATGAGATGATGATGACGACAACACATACACCCGATCTGGAGCGCAGAAATTCCCCGATCCGGCCTGAAATCGAACGTGGGGTTCTGTGATCGAAGGTCAGAAATGTCAAACACAAGACCACGAGCTGCTGACGCAGAGTACAGTTCTATGACAGATAACAATGTATAACCGAATCAGAACTGGGAGAATGCTGCCATATTCCAGAATATGCTAACGTTACAAATATTAGGAATTTGGAGAACTTTCCAAAAATAATAAACACTAAGTAACAAATATTTGCTAGTAGTAGGATTCGAACCTGTAACTCGCAGCATGCCTGGCGGCGCTGATCCTCAACTCGCGGTAATACACTGACGAAAAAGAAAAACCATAACACAAAAACAAAATTAATGTACAGCAATGAAATTTCAGGAATACTTAAGTGTAGGTAACGTACTTAAGCGATTAACATGACAACATCACAGGTTAATGTAAGCACGAGATAAGACGTTGCAAATGTGTAATATTGGCACATTAGTAAGCGCTGTAATGGCCACAATGTTGCATGCAAACATGAAAACGGCCATGTATTGTGTTGAACAGGTGCCGGATGTCAGTTTGTGAGATGGAGTTCCATGCCAGCGGCGCTTGGACGATCAATGCAGGGACAGTTAATGCTGTTGGGGGATGACGCTAGTGTTGTCGTCCGATGATGTCCCATATGCCCTCAAATGAAGATAGATCGGATGATCAAGCAGACCAAGGCAACATGTCAACACTCTGTAGAGTATGTTGGGCCACAAAAGCAGTATGCGGGCGAGTGTTATTCTGTTGAAAAACACCCTCTAGAGTGCTGTTAATGAATAGCAGTACAACAGGTCGGCCGGCCGGGGTGGCCGAGCGGTTCTAGGCGCTACAGTCTAGAACCGCACGACCGCTACCGTCGCAGGTTCGAATCCTGCCTCGGGCATGGATGTGTGTGATGTCCTTAGGTTAGTTAGGTTTAAGTAGCTCTAAGTTCTAGGGGACCGATGACCTCAGAAGTTAAGTCCCATAGTGCTCAGAGCCATTTGAACAACAGATCGAATCACCAGACTGACGTACAGATTTGCCGTTAGAGTGCGTGGGATAACCACGAGAGTGCCTCTGCAGTCATACGAAATCGCGCATCAGACCATCACTCCAGATGTAAGTCCAGAGTGTGTAGCGCACAGACAGGCTGGTTGCCGGCTCTCATCTGGCCTCCTCCTAACCATCAATATTACGGCCAATGCTGCCCTTCCTTTTAATTTAGCACAATGTCGTCACTGGCACCGAGACAGAACGACTTTTCATGGGAAAACACAACGTCCTCCATCGTGTCCTCTAATGAGTTCTCGCTTGATACCACTGAAGTCGCAAATGGCAGTGGTTTGTGGTCAGTGGAATGCACGATACGGAGCGTTTGGCTCGGAACCACCCCTGAAGTAACCGATTTGTAATATTTCCTTGTGTCACTGTGGTGCCAACTGCTGCTAAAATCGCTGCTGTAGATGCAGTACGAAGCGCCAGAGCCATACACCGATCACGATTGACTTCCCTCTCAGTAGTGCCACGTGGTCGTCCGGAGCCCGGTTTTCATGCGACCGTATATGCTTGTGACTACCGCCGCCAGCAATCATGTACAGTGGCTACACTCATGCCAGATGTTTCTGCAATATCGTAGAAGGAACATCTAGCTTCTAGTAGCCCCATTACACGACCTCGTTCAGAATCAGTGAGGGGCTGATAACGGTGTCTTTGTCCCCTTAAAGACATGCTCGACTTATATCAACTCACCACGTCCAGTTTCAAAAGTAACTAACCCTCACGACCAGTACAGCATGTATTTAAAGCAAACGAAATTTTCATCGTCCTAGTGGCGCTACTAGCGTTACTCCTATGCGACTGACGTAAAACTGGAACATACATCATCTTTCAGATGTAGAAGCAGGCCTAGCAACTTTCCATTTATGTCGCACAACTCCTTCTTGTTGCGATTTGTTTTCCGTCAATGTGTGTTCAGCGTAGTTTGTTTCTCTGAGATATTGGAAATTCTTGAAGATTTGCTTACTATAAATTCCATAACGAAGAGTATTAGCCTACATATTGTAATCTAATCGGTGGCTATTAGAAACTCTTCAAACATTTATTCCATGGACTCCCAGTTATGGCCAGAACATACGTTTCGGGATTGAAGAGAACTAGAAACGTAATCTACTATAATTTGAAAGATATCAGGCTAGAACCTGTATGGCTTCCCAACCGGATACTGGTCTGCGCCACGATGTGTGTGAGCTCGAAACCTGCTCCACGGCCCCTCTTGGGGTGGTCGACAGTCGACTCATGGGCAGCGGAAAGAGAGGTCGCCAATAGGGGGCACAGCTGAGCATTTTCTTAGAGTTTTTTCGGGTTTTTGTGATCTGTAAGATTTAAGTTCTCCATGCTTATGTTGCATTACAATCTTTCAAATGCTTTTTATTCCAGTCTCTGATCACAATATCAGTTCTTTAGACGATGACCGGTCTCAGTCTGTATTGACTATCCTCAGATCTAAAGTATATAAATAGATACATCTAGTGGGCAGTGTGTCTTTCAACATAAAACAGCAATATGTATCACAATATACTGTCATACAATCAGGGAAATGTACAGATAAAATATGGTATAATGTACCTTTTTTACACCATGTCTTAAAGTGATACGGCCATAATGGCTTCGTCAAAACATATAAATATAATCAGCACAGCATCGTCATATAGATCTAAAATAAGGTGTAGAATAGGACACATCATTCACACAGTAATTATTGCAACTGGTTACTGACGTACACATAGCAACCAGAAACCTGTTTGCCTATATCCTCCCTAGATGTCTCTATTGTGGGCTTGATTAGATGTAGTCATCATTTACGTAAAAAACATAATCTGATAAAAACACATTAGATAAAATGCATGTAGCAGACTTATTAAAACTGATGACTATCATAGAAACCAAATGTGATACTTTAAAAGATGAATGCAGTTACCCATATAAAATTATTAAAAGGAAATATATGAAGAGGATAGGTCCGACCCTTTTTTTATGGTGACCAGACCATATGTTATAAACGTTATGTCGATGACATCTTGTTACTGTTAGAGGGGGACGAGAATGAGGTTACCGCATTTGATCATGCCATAGGCAACATGCACCAAGAAATAGCGTTTACTACAGAAATGGAAGACGTGGGCTCCATTAACTATTTAGACCTTACCATTAAGATGGTTGATAATAGACATAAATTTTCGATTTTCAGAATGCGTACATATACAGATACTATTATTGCAGCCAGTTCATGCCATCCACCTCGATATAAAAACGCCTTTTTCACCTCTATGATCCACCGACTTCTTAGATTACCATAGTCCGACAGTGAAATAAGCCAAGAACTTAGTATATTAAAGCAAACTGCAGTAGCCAACGGTTTTTCAGCTAAAGATGTTATGCGCTCATACAATAGGATAAAAAAACAAAATGTAAATAATAGGCAGACCCACAATCATCTAAAAAAAAGAAAGAATAAAGAAAACTTGAAAACTATTCCAATGAAATTTTACGAAAAGATGTCCCAACAAATAGAAAAGTGTTTGAATAAATCTAAGGCTAGATGTGGTTTTCAAGTTACCAACACTCTGAAACTCCATTCAAAATGTAGTTTAAGTAAAGACTCCGATAAAATGACGGTTCTGGGCTTTACAAGATCATTTGTAGTAGTTGTGACAAATTTTACATCGGTCAAACTGGCCGCTCGTTTAAAATTACATTAAGGGAGCATTTGCAAATGCATAACAAAACTGCATTAGGAATGCATTTAGCAGAAACCGACCACACTGTAAACAATATCGAGAGTTGTATGCATATTTTACAGAGGGCAGAGAAGGGTCGCGCTCTCGAACTTCTACATCTACATCTACATCTATACTCCGCGAGCCACCTTACGGTGTGTGGCGGAGGGTACTTATTGTACCACTATCTGATCCCCCCTTCCCTGTTCCATTCACGAATTGTGCGTGGGAAGAACGACTGCTTGTAAGTCTCCGTATTTGCTCTAATTTCTCGGATCTTTTCGTTGTGATCATTACGCGAGATATATGTGGGCGGTAGTAATATGTTGCCCATCTCTTCCCGGAATGTGCTCTCTCGTAATTTCGATAATAAACCTCTCCGTATTGCGTAACGCCTTTCTTGGAGTGTCCGCCACTGGAGCTTGTTCAGCATCTCCGTAACGCTCTCGCGCTGACTAAATGTCCCCATGACGAATCGCGCTGCTTTTCGCTGGATCATGTCTATCTCTTCTATTAATCCAACCTGGTAAGGGTCCCATACTGATGAGCAATACTCAAGAATCGGACGAACAAGCGTTTTGTAAGCTACTTCTTTCGTCGATGAGTCACATTTTCTTAGAATTCTTCCTATGAATCTCAACCTGGCGCCTGCTTTTCCCACTATTTGTTTTATGTGATCATTCCACTTCAGATCGCTCCGGATAGTAACTCCTAAGTATTTTACGGTCGTTACCGCTTCCAATGATTTACCACCTATTGCATAATCGTACTGGAATGGATTTCTGCCCCTATGTATGCGCATTATATTACATTTACCTACGTTTAGGGAAAGCTGCCAGCTGTCGCACCATGCATTAATCCTCTGCAGGCCCTCCTGGAGTACGTACGAGTCTTCTGATGTTGCTACTTTCTTGTAGACAACCGTGTTGTAGACAACTTGTTGGAGGAGTTGGACATTTACAAAGCCAAAAAGCATGAGCCCATTAGCGTACCCAACGCCAACTTTTCTTTGTTTGATAACCAAATAATGCCTCGCGTATTTATACCTAGCCTTATTTGTTGAGTTATGTTGAGAACAGTAGGCATTTTCCTTACTTCCGTACAGTAGCTGCTCTAATCCTGTAACTGATTATCTTCTACCTATTCATGGAATGTATAGCGAGACTATATAATTTTATTTATTGACTGCTTATATGTTGTCTAAACGTTTTCTGTGAGAGACATGTCACGATGTATGTAAAGCCCTCTAGTGGTCAAGTTCTTACGATCGGTGCGCGCCTACATAACATCCTAGCGGACGACCCAACAGAGGGCGCTGATCATTGATCCGTCTCTTTTTCAGCTGCCGTATAGACATTTTATCTTTCATAAGCAATTAATAGGTTTTCACAGGCAATGTATTACGTATATTAATTGTTGACTGTAAATTCACCATAAAATGGTCGGAACTATCCTGTTCATATATTTCCTTTTAATAATTTTATATGGGTAACTGCATTCATCTTTTAAAGTATCACATTTGGTTTCTATGATAGTCATCAATTTTAATAAGTCTGCTACATGCATTTTATCTAATGTGCTTTTATCAGATTATGTTGCGTAAATGATGACTACATCTAAGCAATCCAACAGTAGCGACATCTAGGGAGGATATAGGCAAACAGGTTTCTGGTTGCTACTGTACTTCAGTATCCAGTTGCAATAATCACTATGTGAACGATGTGGCCTAGTCTACATCTTATTTTAGATCTACATGATGATGCTGGGCTGATTATATTTATATGTTTCGACGATGCCATTATGGCCATATCACTTTAGGACATGGTGTAAAAAAGGTACATTATACCATATTTTATCTGTACATTTCCCTGGATGTATGACAGTATATTCTGATACATATTGCTGTTTTATGTTGAAAGACACACTGCTCACTAGATGTATATATTTATATATTTTAGATCTTAGGATGGTCATTACAGACTGAAACCGGTCACCGTCTAAAGAATTGGTATTGTGATCAGAGACTGGAATAAAAAGCATTTGACAGTATTGAATCACTGTTTGTATACGCGATTATGTCGCAGTTGATGATTAAAATCTTTGCCTCTGTGAGCTTGATATTCAACTTCAGCGGAAAATATTCTTCCCCTGAATGTGATGTGTGTCAGTTGTGAATAAGGAATCTTAGTAGCGGAGAGCGACTTAGTTTGTTGCAAGTGGGATATCGGCGAGGAAAGTCCCATTATTTCATAAATCGCCCAAAGGACAATGTTCTTGGCACCCGTATAAAAATATGGAGTGAACAGAGTGAGCATACTACCACCGAACAAGATCAATCGTGGCAGTGAACAGCATAGGCGTGAGAAGTGACCTGGAGGTACATGTTGATGTTGTTCAACACCGACTGCAGGGTGCAGTACGAAAGGCGCTCTTCTGGTCTCTACCCATGGCTTCCGGTTTTCATCCATCAAGACATGTGTCATGCACTTCTGTCGCCGTCTTTCTGCCCATTCACAACCAAAACTCTACTTCGACCACCAGCTGGTCAAAGTGGTGGAGTTTTATCGGATTTCTGGGTCTGGTCTTTGATGCCTGGTTGACGTAGCTCCCCCAGCTTCAACAGCTTGAGTGAACGTGCTGTCACAACTTAATAGTCATCGCTGCCTCAGTAGCAACAGATGGGGCGCAAATCGCTCTACACTTCCGCAACTTTACAAACCTCTCATCCTGCGTATTCCTGATTATAGGAGTCCGGCATGTGGATCAGCATCGCCTTGAGTACTGTTGATGCTGCACCCGATAACCCACGGTGCGTTCCGATTTGTGAAAGGTACTTTTCTGCCCAGTCTAGCAGACGCTACAGTTCCTCCACTACAGATCACTCGCCAATAGCTGTTGCTCTACTATGCGACACACATTCACTGCACCCTGTGCATCCGAATTACCGTGTCGTGTTTCCTGATAGGGAGATACGCCTCCCACAAAAGCGGTCCAGGACTGGTGTCACAATTACAGTTCGCATACCGTGCCGCTGTTCTGAACTCCAACTTCCCGCACAGCGAGGCGCCTGTTGTCAGGGAGCAATCGTTTATAGCCCTCTAACATTCTGAGTGGTTTCTGTTTGTTCTATGTCGTGTGTCCCTACCACTTTCGCGCAACGACGCTCTGAGCGTGTTTTTTAGGGAATTGACTAGTTGGAACCTGGGACCTGTTGCTGGTAAGGAGACGCCAGACCACACATGACATGTAGAGTTCAGAAGAGTTCAGAGAGACTAGCGATGATATAACCAAATACTTAATGATTTCAGCGTCAGCTCCACTGCACTCCCTGTAAAAGAATCTTAATACTAACTAAATTTAGTGGAAGGGGTTTAAGGCTTTCCTATTTTTAGTTAGCTGGTAAAATAACGTCGAAAAAGCAGTTAAGTTTACCATTGGAAATTTTATTCTACTCACAAAACATTGTTTATAAATTGCACTATTCATAAAAGGAAATGTTTTAATACAGGATGGTAAAAACCAAGTGCGTTCAACAAAAATGTGAACGAATATTCCCTGAATGGGTTTCCAAGTTCTACAATGGATCGAAAGATGACCTATGCCATGTCACATCTGTAATCTAGGTTTAAATTAAGTTTCACAAAAGAGAAAACTATCAAAATGGTCTACAGTGACCTTCAATTATCTTTAATTACTTATCTAACTTGTCGTAAATTACAGTGGCTGATGTGGCTTCTCAATAACTATATAACAGATAAATCATCGCGTTTCAGATTTTTACTTCAAGTGACAAATGTGAACACCACGAGCTTTAATTGACGATCGACACTAGTATTACGCAATAAGGGGGGGTAACAGATGAGACTTCTGCAGCTCTGAGTGAAGCTTTATGCGCTGTTATGCGGCATCGCGTGCGTTCATTACCTTGTCGGTGTTCGTCAGGGGGCGGCGGGCAGCACAGCTCCGCTCACCTCGCCGTCTCGGAAGCAACTCTCTCCTAACTTCTCCTTACTACAATTTACCGAAGTTGGTTTAAAACAACTATCTGGCTGTGTTTTCACCTGACCAATCAGGGTCTCAATGTTAACCTTAAGCTCCGCCTACAAAAATTCTGTCTATCCAATGAGAAACATTATACTTTTCGTGGTGGGGCAATGTTTTTAAAGTCTGCAACGTAACAGAGACGCGAAAAAGTCTCACACTAAAACTTGCAGCTGGGGTGGCCCTTTTAGTGTTATCGTATGATCTATACTGTTCTTCTGGAGGTTTCTAGCCTTTAACATGGGCTGGGGGTGGTCCTAGCGGTTAGCTGGCGACGTGGGTGTCCGTCCCTTATCGTAGGGCCTTCTAGCTTAACACGGTTCTGCTCTCGGCTTCTGTTCTCTTTTCTCCCCTCAGAACTGCGTCTGTCTCACGGTGGGAAGGTATGGCATGCATTTAGGCATTCTTGTGTTAGTCTATGGTATTGCATTTGCTCACTCGTTACTCGTATTACTTTGGTTAATTTAATGTCACGATTTATTCAGAGCTATGTGACATACTACTGGATTTGCTTATCATGTCAGGGTTTTCATGGAAGGTGTTGGATTTGCCTGACACCTTACATATCACCACCCTTCGAACTTAATTTTTGTACTGAAGTTAGGCAATGATTGAATCGTTGTCCAAGCCACTCAAAAATTATCCCGTTATCTAAATTTTGTTGCCTTCTGTTCAGCCACGTTATTCTGTTCTATGCTAGTTTGTATTACTAATTTATATTTTTATATTCTTCCACATTGTTACCAAAAATATGTTTATATTGACAAGGGAAGAATACTTTTATTCTATTATAATTATTATTTTTTAATTATTTTCTTTCTTTATTTAATTATGAAGTTTGTTTTTGAGAAGGTTGTTATCGAAAGTGAGGAGTCTTTCACATCGATTTTCTTAGAAATATTGTTTTTATAAATGTAGTAATTAAGTAAAATCTATTCCTAACACATTTTCTAAATATCATGTACAAGTAAAATGTTTTTGTTTCTAGACACTCATTTCAACATTGTTACACTAACAAATAAGAATAATTTCCAAGAATTGCTTTGACAAATAAATATACATACACAAGTATTGAAATGTTATCCTAACAAATGGTACAAATGTAAAAAAAAGGGAAAACATCCAACAAGATAATTTTCTATTCTTTGTTTTTAGAAGGAGAAAATAAGTAAAATATAGTTATACTTTTGTTTTTATGAGGAGAAAATAAGTGGCATATAGTTTTAGTGTTTATTATGCCTTACTTTTGTTCCTTATATACTGTCAATTTCAGAACTAATGACTTATTTTTATCGATAGTCTATTTTTTACTTAAGTCCATAGTCAATGACTGTTATTTTGTAGTTTATTAGCTGTCTGGTGTGCTTAACTTATTTAGTTTTTCACACATTTCTTTTGCACAATTCCTACATCACATAATTTGATGTCACACGTTCACACAATCCTATGAATGTTTAAGTATGAGGTTGGCGAATGTTTTTGCATGAAGGTGATGGACTTGAGCGAGATGGATGTTGGCAAGTATTTGATGTACAGCTTCGTTTGTCGTTCCTTGTTGGCTTTGCAAGTGCGTGTTGCTGTTGTGGAATTCCCATAATGGAATGGAGCTGTGAGTGCAGAATCTCGTGGTTTACTGGCTTTTTATGCGTGAAAGTCATCGTTATGTGTCGCTGAAAGCGGTCGTTTTTCGTTGTAATACTTTGCAGACGACTAGTTTACAATAGGATAGGGATTTGGGAAGGTATGTAGTCTATTCTTCACCCATCTTCTTTCTTGGTCTCAATCTTGCGAATCTTCAACTTCTGTTCTTCCTGCTTTTTCTCTGCTTCTTACTTGCTTCTTGGTTCTTCTCTGGGCAGGATATGGAAATATTTATTGATAACTAGTCGCTTTGAAGTTCTCCTCTTAGTAACAGTTTGATAAATTGTTTGGGCATGTCATTTTTACTTTGTGGAAGTTTTCTTCAGTTTCGTGCATCAGCGTGCTATTTAATAGCAGTAGTGTGACTTTTACACTTTTTGTTTTTTTTTTTGCCAGTGGTGACTTGCCCCAGTGGTCTTCTCGTCGGGCCGTTTTTTGCTCGCTCCACTGAGTCGGGGCGTTCGGAGACCCTTCTGGCGTTCCGTGTTCTGTCCTAGCAGTGTTCTGCCACCCTGTGGTTCAGCTTGGCAGCAGATTTATTTACTGCCCACTTCGGCTACAAGGGCCTTCTGTTGGTCTCGCTGTCCTTTCCCTTCTCTCGATGCTTCTGCCTTGTAGCAATCGTGTCTTGCTAATTACGTCCTTTCCTTTTTTGATACTTCTCGCGTTGCAACTTGTGGGTCGTTGCATCTCGTCCTTGCTGGAGTTTTACAATGGTTCTTACAAAAAGTTTTACTTATAATCATCTAACATATGTCTAGTACCTACATTGTTTTACGCCTTCTTAAAAGCTTTACAAATTTTGGCGCCCTTTCCATGTTACAATTCTAAGATATTTTGAGTCTTAACATCTACAAGAATCCTCAAATTCGTTTTTTATTTTTGTGTAATGTCGTGGTGTATATCATTTTAGTATTTCATGCTGTTAGACTATCTACGCTTTATCCCTTTACCTTAATCTATGTTACTATTGAAGTTATTTTTGTTTTTATTGAAACTACTTTCTTTTTCCCACCTTCCTCTCTCTTCATTATTCTTTCTCCTGACGATCTTATCTGCAACATAATATTGAAATACTGTGCTGATAAAATTAATCTTCAAACTTTTTGATATGGCTCACATGGTGAAGTCCTAAGGTTTTGCCTGTTTTTGGGTTCGTTAGTTCGACAGCATTATCATGAGCAATTCGGCTAATTATGACAGGTCCTTTGTATGCAGTGTAAAACTTATGTATTTTGTGTTTCTGTTTGCTGGAAACATGGTGTGTTTTTACAAATACTTTCTGGCCTACTAAGAATGTTCTTTTAATTGCTGTTCTATCTCCTCTTTCTTTTCTTTTAATGGCTGCCTTTCTGATGTTGGAGAGTGCTGTTGCTATGACTTGTTTGTGCTGTGTACGTGGTACAATAGGAAATCTAACATTTTCTCTGGTTATGTTTGGGGTTTCAATATTTTTAAGTACAGTAACTGGAGGTAGTAGTGTAGTGCTATGTGGCATTTCATTTATTACTTCTTGAAAATCTTTAAGGTATATATCCCAAGTGGTGTGTCTTTTGCCTGCATATAATCGGCATAAGGTGCCTATGTCCTTCATAGATCGTTCTGCTGGATTTACGCTAGGTTTGTACATAGATATGTAGAAGGGTTTTATTTTGTGTTGTTTTAACGTGTTCTGCCATTGCACTGATTTGTATTGTGGGCCATTATCCGAAATTATTCGTTCCACTCGACCTACTTGTCTGAGAAAATCTTGTCTAAATGCTTTACTTATAGTAAGACCTGTTGCCCATTTTAATGGTGCCAAGGTAACATATTTAGAAGTAAGTTCCAAGACGACAAATATGAAAATATATCCATTTTTTGTGCGTGGGAGGGCCCCATCAAATCTGTTGCAGCTATTTGTTTTCATCTTTTAGAGATTATTGGAAACACAGGTGGCTTCGTTTGGAAAGTGACGTGTTTAGCCCTCATACATTTTTTGCATTTGACTAATACTGTTCTAATGCGTGTTTCCATATTAGGAAAATGGCTTGTTTGCTTTATTTTTAAAAAGCATTTCTTTGGTCCAAAGTGGCCATTACTTAAATGTGTATACCATATGTACTTATTAATTAGTTCATCTGGGATATAAATTAACCATTCATTCGTTGCAACATTTCGTCTAAAAATAAAACATTGTTTTTTACGAGATATTGCTGTCGAATGTCTGGAAAATCCTTACTTCTCCACTTGTGTTTGACTCCTAGTATTTCGGGATCCTTGTCCTGTTCTTTGCCTATGTTTTTCAATGCTGTCGTAATGTAGTTTTCGAAAGGTACTTATTTCATATAGTACATTGTAAACTGGTCTTCTGCTGCTTCCAAACCTATGTTATTGGATGCACCCTGTGGACATCGTGATAAAGCATCTGCTAATACATTCGCTGGTCCTGGTATGTGTGTAATAGTGAAGTCAAATTCTTGTAGTATTAACATCCATCTGGCTAAACCTCCCATGAGTTAGTTTGGTGGATAAGAGAAATTCTAATGCTTTGTGGTCAGTGTATACTTTTTTTTTTTCTTCCGAATAGGAAGTATCGAAAACGTTGGAAGTCCCATACAATGGCCAATGCTTCCAGCTCCGTGACTGAATAGTTTTTCTCGCTTTTTGTGAGTACCCGACTGGCAAATGCAATTGTTCTATATGATCTTAGCCCTGCCTGCTCGTATTCTTGGAATAAAACAACTCTTAAACCTGTTTTCGCGCGTATCAGCGGCCATACAAAAATTTTGTGTTAGATCAGGATGTGCTAAAATCTGTGCTGTTGTTAGTGCGTTTTTCACTTTTAAAAATTCTTCATTGGCTTGTTGATCCCATACCCATGGCGTGTTTTTTCCAGTCAATGCACATAGGCGTGGTGTTGCGAGAGAGTCGATCCAAATAAATTTTTTATAGGATCTGGTGAGACCTAGAAATCCTCTGAGAGTTTTCTTATTATATGGAGTACAGAATTCTTTGATTGCCGTTAGTTTTTCTGGGTCGGGCATTACCCCTTTCTCGGAAATTATGTGTCCTATAAATTTGACCTCTCGCCTTCCAAATTTGGATTTTGTTATATTTACTGTGACCCCATGCTCTTTCATGATCTGTAAAAACTGGTTTAATGTGTCGTTGTGATGTTCCCAAGAGGGTTCTGGTATAATCACATCATCAACATAACAAGTATTTTTTTGTAAAATTTCAGGACTGAATATAGTATTAAATCCCCTAATAAACGCTGCTGATGATACGTTTAAACCAAATGGCAATCGTTTAAACTGGTAACATCTACCGAATACGATAAATGCTGTAAATTTTCTACATTCTGGGGCCAATTCTATTTGCCAGAAACTACTCCGTAAATCAATTGATGAAAATATCTTAGCACTGTGGAAGTTTTGTATCAATTCCTCTAATTTTTCTGGGCTATGTGTCTCAGTGATTATGATTGTGTTGATCTGTCTGGAATCAAGCACTAACCTGATGCTCCCATCTCGTTTTTGTACAATATGGAGCGGGCTGTTATATGTGGAGGTAGCTGGTTCAATAATATCGTCATCTAACAATTTAGATATCTCCTGGAATACTTTATTCCTGTAGCTTAATGGGATTGTATAGGGTGCCAGTCTAAATGGTTTGTGCTGTTTTACTTCAAACTTGTACTGAATGTGTTTAATACTGCCAGTCATAGGTAAAAATACCTGTGCTTTATCTCGTAAAATACCCTCTAATTCTCTTCTACTGTATTCCGAAATACCTTGAACTTCTTGCAATTTTTCGTCGATTTCTTTATGGACTTCTGACATAAGTTGAGGCGATTCCCCCTTTTGGCATACCATTCTAATTCTTCATCGTCTTTATCTCGCGTCATTCTCAATTGTTTGTTTATAACTGGTATTTCTTCTAATTTTAGCTTTTGCTCATAGAGAAGTGTGACATTCCCGAATATTACGCTACCTTTCCCCATATCTATTATCGCTCGGCCGGCCGAAGTGGCCGTGCGGTTAAAGGCGCTGCAGTCTGGAACCGCAGGACCGCTACGGTCGCAGGTTCGAATCCTGCCTCGGGCATGGATGTTTGTGATGTCCTTAGGTTAGTTAGGTTTAACTAGTTCTGAGTTCTAGGGGACTAAAGACCTCAGAAGTTGAGTCCCATAGTGCTCAGAACCATTTGAACCATTTTTTTATTATCGCTCGTCTCACATTTAAAAAATCTGCACCTACAATCAAATCCACAGTTAGTTTACGTATAATCACGAAGTTGGCTTCGATCTTTTGACCTTGAAACGAAAGAGTTAACCTTGTTTGTCTCGTAACATCCGCAACATTGTTTCTAATAGGACCTCTTACTTTAATCTTACGTGTTTTCAGAAATGGCAATTCCTCATTTGCATTACACTGCATGAATAAATTATCTAAGATCGCAGTCAGTTCACTTCCGCTATCAATTACAATATTGACTGGGATATGCTTTACCATGGAGTTCACAATTGGTTGAATTTGAAAGGGTTGATTCTGTTCTTCTTCTTCTTGCATCAACGAATCCTCCACTGAATCACACATGACTCTTTTCAGGAATTTCCCTTGTGAATTCGAACTTTCTGTAGGAAAAGCTTCGACTGCTACTTCTCTCTCTTTTATTTCCTCTTCTCTATTTCTTCCTTCATTTACGATTTCTTCAACATACTCTACTTTTTCCTCATCCTCATCTATCTTCTCCTTCTTCGTCGCTACTTCCACATAATCGCATCTAAATCCTCTAATTATCGCTTCATAACTTCCTTCATTATATACGTTGGGTTGTGTGCCCACTCGTAACTTAATTTCAACTTCTGTCGACTGCGCATTATCCTCATTGAATTCGCTTTCCCTGGTTTCCATCTCAAATAGCTCTGCAATACTCATTACTTCGTCCTTTGCTCCTACATTCGTTGTGCATGCCTCTGGTAATTCATCTTCCTCGTCAGTATTCTCCCAATTAATTTCGTCCCAACACGATATTGTTATTTTCTTGTCTTCGTTTTCATCTGGTCCCTGCGGATTTGTTTCTTCCTTCTTCTCTTCTCGTGATAAGGTTTTTACTTCTCTGTTCAAGGTGCTGCAATTGTCCTGGGTCGGTGCGTCATTCTCTTTGGCATGGGCGCTTAGCTGTCAATTCGAACGTTTATCGGAGTTTGGTGGTCTTACCTCCACCTCTTCTATCTGTATTCTCTTTTCTTGTTCAGCTTGTTGATAGTGGTTTCTTTGTTGATAATTTGTCGGTCTATTGGTTATCCAGTACCCGTTCCGGTTGTCGTTATTCCCTCTGTAATAGTTGTTGCCGTTCCTGGGTGGATTATAGTTATTGCCATATTCTCTTTTAAATCCATAACCGGTTCTTTGTTGAAATCTGTTGTTGTTTCTTGGTGCGAAGTTATCACACGGTTCGTAATTATTGTTTCTTCGTACTGTGTCTTGTGGATTCCACTGCTTTTTGCTTTCGTTATCACGTGCGCTTCGTCTTTTTCTTGCGTCATCTTCCGAAAATATGAACTCTAGTTCCCTTAGAATACCTTTAAATGCTTCGACGTCATTGCCTCCGCGACCTACTATTGATTGCTGGTATTTCAATGGTAGCTTCATCGTGCATAATTTAATCAACTCTCCGTCACTGTATGGTACATCTAAGCATTGATTTTTCTTTGCCATTAATTCGAAAAATTTCACGGGACTCTTCTCTCCTGAATTTTCAAAATATGGGTTCGGTAATAATTCGTACTTCACTCTGTTCTGTGCTTCGCTGGACCAATATCGTGAGAGAAACTTCTCTCAGAAATCTTCGTACGATCGGCATGTCGCTGCAACATTCTGCATGGTTTCTGCGACTGTTCCTGACGTCTATGCACATATAAAGTCTAATTTGTGTGCTAGCGTCCAGTGTTCTGGTAATCCTACTCGGAATTGATCAATAAAAGTTCGTGGATGTAATGAGTTTCCTTCTCGAAAGTGTTGAAATTTTCTGACTGTGAGGAAATGATCGTTGTCGTACTTCGTCATAGTTCCATATGAAATTCGCGATTCTTCGCCACTTTTGTTTCTGATCATTTCTCCCGTCGTTCTTTCCGGTTGTGGTAGATCCATTGGATATTGTCCACTGTAACTTTCGCCTACCCTTGCGTAGTATCGTTGGAGCGGTACGCAATAATTTTCTTCCATCGGTTGTGAACGTGTAGCTGAATGCATTGCACTGTACTCTTTGCGACCTGGCTTTCCATTGTCAGTTATTGGTTTAGTATCTTGTCTGGCTAACCTTGCTGCTTCATTGCACGATCCAAACTGTCTTGAAACATACATTTGTGGTTCCGCATGTGTTTGTGATGACGTTTGTTCATCAAGAATTTCGAAACGTGTTTGTTGCTGTGCAGGCTGTCTGATTTCACGTATGTTACTTTCCGCCTGTGATTGGAATCGCAAATGCGTAATACCTTCGTTAATTGCTTGTTTTTCCGGTGCTGATACAGATACGGATGTAGTTGCAGACTCTGTGCTTGTTCGATCCTGTTCGCTACGCTCTTCAATGGTTTGCAACAACTCTGTTCGCAATTTCTGAAATTGTCGCTTCGTTTGCGCTTCTATTTTGACTATGCGGTTATCATATCTTTTCAGCGCTGCTTTTGTGATACGTTTGTGTAACACACGTTTTCAACAATTTCACGCGCTGTACCTGCTGCTTTCTAGTAATTACGTTTATCTGTTTCTCTAGTTTCTTGACTTCTCCCTGGGTGTTGTTACGTAATGTTTTGATCTCGTCCTGAATGTCATTACGCAATGTTTGTACGTCCGCTTGTACCTTGTCAATGTCTGTTCTCAATTGATTGTGACCTGTTATTAAGTTTCCTATCACTTCTGGAGATTCTTTTGCCTCGTCTTCAATATGACTTAGGTGTAACTGAATTTATTTGTTTTGTTCTTTAATCGCACGCATTTCTCTCGTGGTTTCTGCATTCTGAATTTGAATTTGGTTCGCTATGTCTTTATTTTGCCTTGTCATGGTTTCCGTAATTTGTTGTAATAATTCTGCCAGATTGGTGGGTCCTATTGCGTTTTCTTCCGACGTCCTACGCTCTGTGTTTTCGCCCAAGTGTTGGTTCGCAACCGATTGCATTGAACTGTGCTGTGACACGTTTCTGCTCGCATTCCTTGTGGTGAGAGAGCTCTGGTTACTTGTACCATGGGATCTACGTATTCAAGACCCAAGTTATAATCCTCATCGACTGTCTCTCTACTTTTCTGCTCCTCTGTCGTATGCTGACTTACGTTTTCTATGCCCTGACGTACATTATCCTCGTTATGGTACGTTATATGTCCTATTTCTCGCGATACTGCATCGTCTGTTGTACTGTCCTCTATTCTCTGTCCATTTTCATGCTGGATCTCTACCTCAATTCGGTCAGGGTCTCGATTTGCCATTGCTAATCTTTCCGAATCCTTTGTTTTCTGTTTTAAAAGCAATTCAAGCACCCTACTTCGAGTCAACATGCGCTCATGCGATCTCACGCGTTTCATAAACTTTTTGTTCACACGACTTGACACCTATTAAACCCAAGACTGACAATCCTTTCACTTACTTTTTGGGTCAGAACCATCTTGTCAACGATGTATGCGCCACCTGTGCCCTTGCATCGAGGAGAAAACTTAATTCTAACAATTTTTAAAATACATAACTTAATTATGCTATTGTCTCTGCTAGAATGTCGCACTTTTTATTGAATACTTTATTACTATCTATCGCTGCAGCTACTGTTTTCGACTATGTATGCCTTTCAAAAAAATTTTTTTTTATTACGAAAAATTTTTAACAGGATATTTATCTGACCTAGTTAGGCATGTGGTCGACCTTCAATCATGGGATTTTACCATCCTGGCAGGGTCGCCATTCTCTAACAATCTGAGTGGTTTCTGTTTGTTCTATATCGTGTCTCCCTACCACTTTCGCACAACGACGCTCTGAGCGTGTTTTTTAGGGAATTGACTAGTTTGAACCTGGGACCTGTTGCTGGTAAGGAGACGCCAGACCACACATGACATGTAGAGTTCAGAAGAGTTCAGTGAGACTAGTGATGATATAACCAAATACTTGATGATTTCAGCGTCAGCTCCACTGCACTCCCTGTAAAAGAATCTTAATACTAACTAAATTTAGTGGAAGGGGTTCAAGGCTTTCCTATTTTTAGTTAGCTGGTAAAATAACGTCGAAAGAGCAGTTACGTTTACCATTGGAAATTTTATTCTACTCACAAAACATTGTTTATAAATTGCACTATTCATAAAAGGAAATGTTTTAATACAGGATGGTAAAAACCAACTGCATTCAACAAAAATGTGAACGAATATTCCCTGAATGGGTTTCCAAGTTCTACAATGGATCAAAGGATGACCTATGCCATATCACATCTATAATCTAGGTTTAAATTAAGTTTCACAAAAGAGAAAACTATCAAAATGGTCTACAGTGACCTTCAATTATCTTTAATTACTTATCTAACTTGTCGTAAATTACAGTGGCTGATATGGCTTCTCAGTAACTATATAACAGAAAAATAATCGTGTTTCAGATTTTTGCTTCAAGTGGCAAATGGGAACACCGTAAGCTTTAATTGACGATCGGCACTAGTATTACGCAAAAAGGAGGTGTAACAGATGAGACTTCTGCAGTTCTTAGTGAAGCTTTATGCGCTGTTATGCGGCATCGCGTGCGTTCATTACCTCGTCGGTGTTCGTCAGGAGGCAGCGGACAGCAGAGCTCCGCTCACCTCGACGTCTCGGAAGCAACTCTCTCCTAACTTCTCCTTACTACAATTTACCGAAGTTGGTTTAAAAAAACTATCTAGCTGTGTTTTCATCTGACCAAACAGAGTCTCAATGTTAACCTTAAGCTCCACCTACAAAAATTCTGTCAATCCAGTGAGAAACGTTATACTTTTCATGGTGGGGCAATGTTTTTAAAGTTTGCAACGCAACAGAGACGCGAAAAAGTCTCACGTTAAAACTTGCGGCTGGGGTGGCCCTTTTAGTGTTATCGTAAGATCTATACTGTTCTTCTGAAGGGCTCTAGCCGTTAACATTGGCTGGGGGTGGTCCTAGCTGTTAGCTGGCAACGTGGGTGTCCGTCCCTTATCGTAGGGCCTTCTAGCTTAACACGGTTCTGCTCTCGGCTTCTGCTCTCGTTTCTCCCCTCGGAACTGCGTCTGTCGCACGGTGGGAAGGTATGACATGCATTTAGGCATTCTTGTGTTAGTCTGTGGTATTCCATTTACTCACTCGTTACTCGTATTACTTTGGTTAATTTAATGTCACGATTTATTCGGAGCTATGTGATATACTACTGGATTTGCTTATCATGTCAGGGTTTTCATGGAAGGTGTTGGATTTGCCTGACACCTTAGAGCCCGTCCTCGGATCTCTCTCGACCCATCCTTTAGGCTGAAAGACTCTGTTGACCCCATGGTTTGTCGCTGTCCTTAATGTCGTGTTGGCATAAGAGCCAACACCGTGTTACTAGAGGAGGCCGAAATGCACGCGTTTTAGCTCACGCGGGCTGGCGTGAGGAGGGAAGGACTCTACAGACGTGAGGTCTGGAACATGACAAGGAATTAGAATTCAGAAAGCGAACGTAATTAGTTTGATACTTAACTTTAATCCATTAATGATGAACGTCGCTCTTGACGGTACATGATTCAAAGTATTATCAGTTCAGAATACATTCTTGCAGAATATGGCGCCTTGCTAGGTCGTAGTAAATGACGTAGCTGAAGGCTATGCTAAACTGTCGTCTCTGCAAATGAGAGCGTATGCAGGCAGTGAACCATCGCTAGCAAAGTCGGCTGTCCAACTGGGGCGAGTGCTAGGGAGTCTCTCTAGACTAGACCTGCCGTGTGGCGGCGCTCGGTCTGCAATCACTGATAGTGGCGACATGGAGGTCCGACGTATACTAACGGACCGCGGCCGATTTAAAGGCTACCACCTAGCACGTGTGGTGTCTGGCGGTGACACCACACTTAACGCATATTCGGATTCAGAAGTGGTATACACTGACGGCTCTATGGTCAACGGGCGAACAGGTTTTGCCTTTATACATTCAAGATGTAGTGGACTATGCTGTCTGCCAAACGGATACAGTGTATTCACAGCAGAATTGGGGGCCATCGTCCGAGCCTCAGTCACGTTCTTTCTTGCATGTGCGAGACGTTCTTAATCGACAGTGACCACCTTAGTAGTCTTCAGGCTATCGACCAGTGCCAACCTCGACACCCAATGGCTGTGACAATCCAGTATCGCCTTTCTGACCTCCATCAGGCTGTATAGTCGGTTGTCTTTGTCTGAGCCCCAGTTGACTTTGGGATTCCAGGGAACGAACCTCCTGACTGGTTGGACAATTCGCAACCAGGAAGCCGACTTTGGAGACATGGGCACCGTAACTGGACGTTTGGCCCCAGTTTAGCCACCATACGTCGAAACCTTAAACTTGCTGACAGATTGCCTCTGGTGCCAGGGAACGACTCCAAAGTGGCTGATCTGGTTTTACGTTTTACCCGTGAGGGTGGTTTCTACTCTTCTCTGTGCGGTAGTGCACATTGGCCTCGTCGGCCGCTTGAGGGATTGGAGAGGTGACACGTTGCCTGCTCCAACCCAGGGTCTCATGGCTGCCTTTTTTCTCGGCAGTCCGATACGGCACCTGCCCTTCTCATATTTTTAATTGTTCTGATTCTGTTACATTTGTTGTTGCTTTACTATTTCGTTGCCGTTATTCTCTTACCTCAGATTTTATCAACCTGTGTGCTCTAATAGTTTTCTTATTGTAATGGAGGGTGAGGAAACACTGGTCTGATACAGAGGGTGCGTCTCTCGATGCATAACATGTCCTCAAGGGCTCCAGCTGCCTTCCGGGTGCAGCAACTCACCCATCTTCATCATATTACTTCTCTCTCACTTATACACGCTTCTGTACCTTGGTTTTACTGATTATCAGTTAACATCTGATTCATCAGGACTTGTCTTCTGTGCCCTTCCTCCTTGAGGATTCTTGCTAGCTTAACTCATATAGGTTGGAGGTACTGAAGACCTCGTAATTTTTGTTCACTTAACCCCATCACTCCAATGCCACCTGGAAGTACCCCACATAGATGTGCGCACGCTTCTTGGCTACGTTTTTCTGACAGACATCCGGGCAGCTCCAAATTAAGAATTTTACAAAAGCAACTCGCGCCTGTCACGAAAGGCACCTTGTACGCCGTCACAGCCTCCGCCATTAGCGGGTAGGTGACCCACAGTTCAGCACAACTGCTTACGGCGCCCCAGGCAAGTAGTTAGCCGAAGCGTAACAGCTGTCCAGGCTGCAGGTCCGCCACTACAGCCACCACAACTCACGACGTCGCCATTCCATGCCACAACGCAGAAAGTGTTGCAGCAAGTCGTAAATGGTGTGTCATATTCGTTACTTAAGATGTCAGAATCAGTATCTGGTATAAGCAGCGAAACTACTGTTGTGAAAGAACAGGTATCTAAATAAGGGAAAACAATTTAGAACCTTTTGAAATCGAAAACTGCTGACTCAAATCAAGCTTTGTTGGGAGAGCAGATGGTTTACGTAAGAAATGACTCCTCTGCAAGAAATATAGGTGATAATTACAAAGCATCTTGAAATTTTCAACAGCAGTTACAGACAAAGCTAATGTAACAGGCCAATTTCAAAAGTTACAGGATACAATTAGGCAGGATCAAGGAATTTGAACGAGTAATCTACCAGAAATGAATCGTTCCTCTGTCAAGAAGAAACAAGCATGCTAAAAGTTTAAAAAAGAATCAGTGTTTTAATGATGTGAATAAACTTGCGATAGACCCAGTCGCTCTCATCCCACACAACGGGCACAAAACACACTAAGCGGCAAAATAATTTACACAGGAACTGTTAATTTCACTATACTAAAAAGGGCAATGAAATATAGCCAAGCAGCACTTAAATCGCCCAGATCACGAAAACATACGAGAAAATGTAACGACAATGCGCAGCCATGTGTCCTGCTGGCGATCTCTCTCTCTCTCTCTCTCTCTCTCTCTCTCTCTCTGCCGCCCAGCAGTTCAGTGACGATCACCTAAGGACGAGCAGCAGCGCGCGGAAAACGCTCTCACACACGTGCAGATGCACTGACATGCACTCAGAATGCCAACCCTGCAGGGTCCAGACGGATACGTTTCAGCACCCACACCTCCTGACCCACATCCTCCACCTGACCTCTGAACAGTCAGTGTATTGCACACCAAAACATTAATCAACAAACGAATGCGTAACACATAACTACAAAGGTAAAAGATGTCCTAAATGTTCTACACAGTACTCCTTGTTCTATTAACACCAAGGTACAAAACATCATTACCTAACTACGATCAAATTATACATACCGAATTTTTTTTTCATTTTTTTCCCTAATTGCAGCTAACGAAACATGGCTCAGTAATACATATGGTCACAATTACCTTTAGACCATGACGTAACTATTAATCACTTCTGTGTTGCTTATGTTTTATATAAAATCTATTAAATTATTCTGGTATACAATTAAGCAGCTATGGAGCATTCGTTGTTGTTATTCTTTTACCTGTATTTAGTTACAAGCTACAAAGCTCAGTTCGTTATTCTAGTGTCACCTGCACTCCTAGCAGCTCAGTTTATTTTCTCGAAGCAATTGACGCAGCAGTGCTTTTTCATTGCTCATTAGTAGAGTTGCGCTTTATCAAAACTACGGTTCGACAGTTCTGCTATACTACCTAGGTTGCGAAGTAAATGGCTGGATTCCGGTGGTTTTTGTGGCAGTAGTAGAGAAAGAAACAATAATGTATGTGTAAGAGAGAAATTGGGAGCTGACGATTTCTCTTTGGTTTTTTGTTTGTTCGATTGTTTGTTTTACACATAATTAGAACCACAGATCATTCAGTGTTAGCACATTTTATGCTTTATATCCTTACAGAACGTAACTTGTATTTCGTAAGTAATAAAAGCTGGTTGACTGCATACCTTCTGTGCTTTTATGAAACCAAATGAATTACTTCTGATGTGAGTACAGTTTGGATGAGCAAACTTAAAAAAGTATGATTACCGTCGTTATTTTGTACTCAATAGAACGCTCTTCATTACAGTCAAAGGCAAGAGTTTACTGCGATTATTGACAAATGAGAAACTTGTTTATGAATAAGAGAAACATATTTTATTTAATTTCGACGAGGTATTGAAGCGACGTTTGATATAATTTTGTTCCAGTTGTGACTTATTTTACTGTTTTGTTGGGGAAACTGACTTTTTAGAGCTATATAGTAAATCGATACTGGTTTCTTTGTTTTTGCTACAACTCTCTGTTTCACGTTACAAAAAGGTCTCAAATGGCTCTAAGCACTATGGGACGTAACATCTGAGGTCATCAATCCCCTAAACTTAGAACTACTTAAACCTATCTAACCTAAGGAAATCACATACATCCATGCCCGACGCAGGACCGTAGCAGCAGCGCGGTTCCGGACTGAAGCGCCTAGAACCGCTCGGCTACAGCGACCGGCTTCATGTTATAAATCAACAGTTTTCGAATAAAACCTGTGTTAAATATTTACAAGTTCAGTTTTGCTTTCAATTCTGGTTGTTTTTAAGTTATAGACAGGAAGATACCTATGTAACACAAAAGTGTTCCCTTGTCTATGCGACCTTTTATACACTCCTGGAAATTGAAATAAGAACACCGTGAATTCATTGTCCCAGGAAGGGGAAACTTTATTGACACATTCCTGGGGTCAGATACATCACATGATCACACTGACAGAACCACAGGCACATAGGCACAGGCAACAGAGCATGCACAATGTCGGCACTAGTACAGTGTATATCCACCTTTCGCAGCAATGCAGGCTGCTATTCTCCCATGGAGACGATCGTAGAGATGCTGGATGTAGTCCTGTGGAACGGCTTGCCATGCCATTTCCACCTGGCGCCTCAGTTGGACCAGCGTTCGTGCTGGACGTGCAGACCGCGTGAGACGACGCCTCATCCAGTCCCAAACATGCTCAATGGGGGACAGATCCGGAGATCTTGCTGGCCAGGGTAGTTGACTTACACCTTCTAGACCACGTTGGGTGGCACGGGATACATGCGGACGTGCATTGTCCTGTTGGAACAGCAAGTTCCCTTGCCGGTCTAGGAATGGTAGAACGATGGGTTCGATGACGGTTTGGATGTACCGTGCACTATTCAGTGTCCCCTCGACGATCACCAGTGGTGTACGGCCAGTGTAGGAGATCGCTCCCCACACCATGATGCCGGGTGTTGGCCCTGTGTGCCTCGGTCGTATGCAGTCCTGATTGTGGCGCTCACCTGCACGGCGCCAAACACGCATACGACCATCATTGGCACCAAGGCAGAAGCGACTCTCATCGCTGAAGACGACACGTCTCCATTCGTCCCTCCATTCACGCCTGTCGCGACACCACTGGACGATGTTGGGGCGTGAGCGGAAGACGGCCTAACGGTGTGCGGGACCGTAGCCCAACTTCATGGAGTCGGTTGCGAATGGTCCTCGCCGATACCCCAGGAGCAACAGTGTCCCTAATTTGCAGGGAAGTGGCGGTGCGGTCCCCTACGGCACTGCGTAGGATCCTACGGTCTTGGCGTGCATCCGTGCGTCGCTGCGGTCCGGTCCCAGGTCGACGGGCACGATCACCTTCCGCCGACCACTGGCGACAACATCGATGTACTGTGGAGACCTCACGCCCCACGTGTTGAGCAATTCGGCGGTACGTCCACCCGGCCTCCCGCATGCCCACTATACGCCCTCGCTCAAAGTCCGTCAACTGCACATACGGTTCACGTCCACGCTGTCGCGGCATGCTACCAGTGTTAAAGACTGCGATGGAGCTCCGTATGCCACGGCAAACTGGCTGACACTGACGGCGGCGGTGCACAAATGCTGCGCAGCTAGCGCCATTCGACGGCCAACACCGCGGTTCCTGGTGTGTCCGCTGTGCCGTGCGTGTGATCATTGCTTGTACAGCCCTCTCGCAGTGTCCGGAGCAAGTATGGTGGGTCTGACACACCGGTGTCAGTGTGTTCTTTTTTCCATTTCCAGGAGTGTATATCGTCATTCAATTTCTAGACGGTTTACCGCTTCCAGTTTTTAGGGAAATCTAGTAAGAAACTGATCGCATAAGGCAAGAAAGCGATCGTTATGAGGTAACGCCCGATTAGTTTGCAACCTGGTGAACTTATAGGTAACGGAGTACGACCACAGCTGACCAAAGCCCGTTCGAATAGGCCTCGAAAGACCCAGTGCTATGGACCGACGTCCTTGTCATCCTCAGCCGAAAGGCGTCACTGGATGCGGATATAGAGGGGCATGTGGTCAGCACACCGCTCTCCCGGCCGTTATCAACTTTCGTGACCGGAACCGCTACTTCTCAGTCAGGTAGCTCCTCAATTGTCCTCACAAGGACTGAGAACACCCAGCTTGCCAGTAGAAATGTTCAGATGTGTGTGTATTCCTAAGGGAGCAGACTACTGACGTCATTGGTTCCTAGACTTACACACTATCTAAACTAACTTATGCTAAGAACAACACACACACACCCATACCCGAGGGAGGACACGAATATCCGGCGGGAGAGACCGCGCAATCAGTGACATGGGGACTCATACCACGCGGCTTACCAGTGGGGCTCAGCAGACCCGCATAGTCACCCATCCAAGTGTTAGCTAAGCCCGTCAGCGCTTAACTTCGGTGATATAACGTGAACCGCTGTTACCACTGCCGTTGCTAAAGCGACCAAAGCTACACTACTGGCCATTAAAATTGCTACACCACGAAGATGACGTGCTACAGACGCGAAATTTAACCGACAGGAAGAAGATGCTGTGATATACAAATGAGTAGCTTTTCAGAGCATTCACACTAGGTTGGCGCCGGTGGTGACACTTACAACGTGGCGACATGAGGAAAGTTTCCAACCGATTTCTCATACACAAACAGCTGTTGACCGGCGTTGCCTGGTGAAACGTTGTTGTAATGCCTCGTGTAAGGAGGAGAAATGCGTACCATCGCGTTTCCGACTTTGATAATGGTCGGATTGTTGCATATCGCGATTGGTTTATCGTATCGCGACATTGCTGCTCGCGTTGATCGAGATCCAATGACTGTTAGCAGAATATGGAATCTGTGGGTTCAGGAGGCAAATACGGAACGCCGCCCTGGATCCCAACGGCCTCATATCAATAGCAGTCGAGATGACAGGCATCTTATCCGCATAGCTGTAACGGATCGTGCAGCCACGTCTCGATCCCTGAGTCAACAGATGGGGACGTTTGCAAGACATCAACCATCTGCACGAACAGTTCGACGTCGTTTGCAGCAGCATGGACTACCAGCTCGGAGACCATGGCTGCGATTACCCTTGACACTGCATCACAGGCAGGAGCGCCTGCGATGGTGTACTCAACGACGAACCTGGGTGCACGAAAGGCAAAACATCATTTTTTCTGATGAATCTAGGTTCTGTTTACAGCATCATGATGGTGGCATCCGTGTTTGGCTACATCGCGGTAAACGCACATTGGAAGCGTGTATTCGTCATCGCCATACTGGCGTATCACCCGGCCTGATGGTATGGGGTCCTATAGGTTGCACGTCTCGGTCACCTCTTGTTCGCATTGACGGCACTTTGAACGGTGGAAGTTACATTTCAGATGTGTTACGACCTGTGACTCAACCCTTCATTCGATCCCTGCGAAACTCTACATTTCAGCAGGATAATGCACAACCGCATGTTGCAGGTCCTGTACGGGCCTTTCAGGATACAGAAAATGTTCGACTGCTGCCCTGGCCAGCACATTCTCCAGAACTCTCACCAATTGAAAACGTCTGGTCAATGGTGGCCGAGCAACTGGCTCGTCTCAATATGCCAGTCACTACTCTTGATGAACTGTGGTTTTGTGTTGAAGCTGCATGGGCAGCTGTACCTGTACATGACATCCAAGCTCTGTTTGACTCAATGTCCAGGCGTATGAAGGCTGTTATTACGGCTAGAGGTGGTTGTTCTGGTTACTGATGTCTCAGGATCAATGCACCCAAATTGCGTGAAAATGTAAGCATATGTCAGTTCTAGTATAATATATTTGTCCAATGAATACCCGTTTATCATCTGCATTTCTTCTTGGTGTAGCAATTTTAATGGCCAGTAGTGTAGTAAGAAAACTACCGTTGTCTACGTTCACTTATAGTAGGTAGTCTACAGCAGCCAACTGTAGTTTCACAACTCTACTCATTAGCTTCCAGATTAGCAGAACTACGGTTTCAAATCAACTACATGTCTCGTACTTCAGAGTTTTTAGAGTTGTGGTGTATCAGTTTATAAGCCTTAATATGAAGAGAGCTATCCACGACGAAATGGCCTTAAATACATGTATTTTTTTATTTCAACTGTAATCGTCCATAGATTCTCTTTAGTTTTAACAAGGACTAACCTGGGATGATATTTGCTGGCCTCTCAAAAAACATTCATTCACTGGGAGTGAATCCAAGAGCCTCATGCCACAAGTTGTTAATGATTCCTTTGAAAGGAGTTATTAATTAGTGGAAGATGTGTACCTCTTGGTACAATATGTCCTACACAATCTTTCCTTCATAATCCTTTAGCTGGGTTTTCCATGTGGAAGGCAAGGAGAGACTTTGATATTCTGAATATGGTGAGTTTATAATGTTTGTCAAACTTGTTTTCTATGAACCAGATACCATTATCAGACTGGGTAATCTTTGGCTTTACTATGCGAACGAAACTGTCTTTCCACGGTTTACCTGTTTCGACTTAGGCTTTTTTCTGGAATACAGCTTTATAGATTTAAAATATGTATCTAATACTACGAAGGTATATGAAAATCCTCCGTAAACTACAGGTAATGATCCAAATATATCCGCAGTTATAGGTTCTGTTGGTCTTTTGGTTCCATGCTATGCATTAAACTTTGTATGTTCACCGCTGAGGCTTGTAATATCTGGCACTGCTAACATGCATACACAAAGAACTGCATCGAAAAACTCATCGAGCTGAAGACTACAATAACTACTAATTTCACTTAAGAATTAAGACGTTCAGCTGTTCGAGTCTTTAGGAAAATCTCGTACCAGAGAGGAAGAGGACGTCCGTGTTTTGTCAGCGGGTTGCTACAGTAAACCGTGAGCCTCTGAATATTCATATCTAGTATTACGCACCAGATACTGGCGTCTTCCGTATATTTCGCTCAGCGCTTTGCGCCACTGCCGCTCTGTCCTTTTTTTCTTTGTTTTTTTTTCTTTTTTTCTTTTTATCCTTTACCTAGCGGCTGTATTGTGAAGATTACTGGTAACTAAATTTTCACGGTAAAATATTTCCAGTGCTTTGATGATATTGGACGACGTTCGCACAACATCGTGTTAATCTGTTAACAAGATCAAGCTTTTATTTTAATGCTGATACTGGTTATATTGCCCATTCTTATGAGGGGCTAAAATGCGAACTGTCCAGTAACGCGTCGAATCTGCCGCTGAATGGGAATGAAAAATCCTGCGGAAAACACTGTTACAGCCATAAATCGTTCGATAAAAGATAGACGTATTTTACTATTCATATTTTGGAATGGACTGAATAATCAACATTTTTCTTAATTTCGTTTAGTATGGATAACTTTAGCTATGACTGTGCAGTGTTCGTTTTTCTGTAAACCGCGAACAGAGAAACAGGCCAGTACTGGACACTATTAATGAATGAAAGTTTAAAATTACCATTGAAAAGTCAAAACCTTTACTGTTGTTCTCTGTTGAAAACAAGTAATAGTTGCTTAAATTTCTGTTGAAAACAAAGGTGTAAATTCTAGATCAGCTGTAAAATCACCGAACTTAGCACAAAATTTGTTTTATTTGTTTTGTATTTTATACTCTGCTTGCCTGTATTGGTATTCATATTCAACGCAGCATCAGACTGGAATAACAAATTTTATATATATGACAGAAAAAACATTTTTGATTTCAAAGCACATCATTGAAGAATACGCTAGTATATGAAATGTATGAGGCTCATAAAAATATGACAGTTAGCAAACGGGAAAGACAGATATGACAGTTAATGTCTGACAGGCCATCATATCAAATAGCAGATATTAATGATACTACTCAAAGATGATTCCTCCATGAAATTTCGTTTCCAGCAGTGTAACTTTCTGCTGAGGGTGATACTAAAGTGGAAAGTAAGCAACGTGTAATCAATGTTCAACACACGATTTAGAGAATTTGCTTGATTCTGAGAAATATCTGGCGATGCGCAGAAGGGCAGCAAAATAAAGTATGACATAGCACCGAGAATAGTGCTCAAATCGCGTTTACATAAATGGAATCCATTACAACATGGAACACCAGTCGGTTATTTATCAAACTTCATAGAGATAGCCAGCAGAAAAATGCTCCTATCGGAGCACAGAAAATGGGAATACATTTCTGATAATTTAAAAGACTGTGACTGAAAATTGGTGTACCCACGGCCTTATTCTACCTTCCTCAGCAGCTCTAAGAATTTTCACAGTGATTTTTTCATGCGAAAATATCAGCGCTTCTTTTTACATGTAACGCACCTCAAACTCCCACAAACTCCCCTAAATGTAACCCACTCACACACACTAGCCGATCGCTATATGTCGCCCATATCCATCCACTCCTATTAGCCCTTCGTTACTCACTCATTCAGCCCAACTCATTGTAGGTACCGCTCTGTGTTTCTCTGCCATAGTTTCCTGTGTCACAGCCACAATCCCCTTCGTTCTTTCCTACTACTACTACAGTCTCCTCTCATTGCCACTGTCTCCCTATTGCTCTCTCTCTCTTACGCTTCTACCTCATTCCTTCCTTCCTACTGCTGCTGTCTCTTCTGTCGCCATCTGTCTCTTCCTCGTCGTCACTGTCACTCCTTTACACTCTGTCTCCTTCACTCTTTTACTACTGTTCTGTTGCTACTGTGTCCGTCTCTTTTCCTCACATTGCGGTAATCTCCTTCGCTCTTTGTTTAACAAATGGTTCAAATGGCTCTGAGCACTATGGAACTTAACATCTATGGTCATCAGTCCCCTAGAACTTAGAACTACTTAAACCTAACTAACCTAAGGACATCACACAACACTCAGTCATCACGAGGCAGAGAAAATCCCTGACCCCGCCGGGAATCGAACCCGGGAACCCGGGCGCGGGAAGCGAGAACGCTACCGCACGACCACGAGCTGCGGACTTTGTTTAACACAACCACTGTCTACTACCTACCAGTATTTATACTTTTCCATCTCTTTGCCACTGCAATTCCCTTCTTCTGTCTCAGTATATAATGCGCCAATATGTTTAACTATGTTTATATGCCAAAGTTTTACGAACGTTTTAAAGGTGCTGAGGACGGTGGAACGAGGCAGCTGCTCCCACACTTTTCAATCAGAGTCGTTTAAACAAACAGGTATGTATTCGAATTTTTTCTGCTCCAATACGAGCATTTTTCCGCTGGTTCCGTTCTTTTTCCTGCTGCAACAAATCATATAACTCGTATGGAAAGAAATGTATTAGTCATTAAAATTTAGACGGTTTATTCATGCGAAATTTAAATAACGTCAACTTAATTTTACACCTCACACCGTATTTTACGTGCAAAAAAAAAAAAAAAAAAAAAAAACGTGGGCTTCAGTACTACAACATCGGGTTTCAAAAGAAGGTAACGGAGACACTTTATAGCGTATTTCTCCGTGCTACATCACTTT
This sequence comes from Schistocerca americana, assembly GCF_021461395.2. Lineage (NCBI taxonomy): Eukaryota > Metazoa > Arthropoda > Insecta > Orthoptera > Acrididae > Schistocerca > Schistocerca americana. Next base: position 649,121,451 of record NC_060130.1, on the reverse strand, counting down.
ATAAACTACGTTTTCACCTTACATTAGATTTTACATGAGCGTTTTACATGTGCAAGAAGGGTAATTTTGAACCTCTATGTCTGAGGAAATGATTAAAAGTATCAATAAAATTTTCAAGGTTGTTCAACTCGGGATATTAGAAATACATCGCAAAAATTATATTTATTCTGTGCATGGCCGTCTCGAAATCTCTGGCTGGTTTCTGGTACCCAAAAAACAATTTGTGTTTTTGTCGATAACGGCTAAGGATTCTTGAAAACGGGGCGAGGGCACGTCTAGATAAATGCCTAGAGAATTTAAGGAACTAGCTGCGGTTATTTATTATTTAGATTTCGCCTCCTACCGGATATTCCATGTAGAAGTAGGGTAACTGCAAGCCTATGTATCTTCGAACGGGATAAATGTCTCAAGAAAGCTTTGGAAGTTGCTAGTGATCGGTATCTTAGGAATATACCGTGGAACTTTCAGCCATTTGCTGTGCATAGCCATCTTGGGAACCTCGCTGGGTTTTTACCCGCTGGTGGCGGTGAAAATACAGTAAAAAACCGGTTTTTTTTGTTTTCCGAGGAACCGCCCATAAAAGCCTACTATAGACTATATAAAATCCAAAAAGAACCAAGTGATTTCCTCCATTTGCCTAAGCGGGAGGAAGTGTGTGATAGTCATACTTTGACCCTGTACTGTAGGATAATGACACTAAGACGATCATTGTGTTGGTATACAAATGATCTCTAGCCCAAGGGCTATCCAAAACACTGATCACTAAGAGCACCAGAGGAATGAACACCAGGAAATGCCGTTTTTATGCGCAGTGTTTTGGAACATACTAGGTTCACACGTTGGCGCATGCTTACTGATGTAGCAGATGTTAAATGATTATACTTTCTTCTCATTCGAAACTGATGCCCATCATCAGCAGTGGTTAGATGTTTAACCTCCACTGGCTCGAATACTCTCTACATCTTCCAGTGTAGCAGGCACGTTGGATCTACACTTACCACTGGGTGAGTGGCAGGTGGCAACGCGTTCGCCCCGCTCGAGGCGGAGTAGTCAGTGTGGAGGCCCCCCTTCTGGCCTCCTCCATTCACCCCGTCAGTGAACAGGTAACCGTTCCATCCGCAGAGTCCGAGCAAGCACAGGGGGAGGGGGGGGGGGGCTAGTTATCGAGAGTTACAGTTTTAGGTGCTTTGTGGAGACCCTTAGCTCCGGAAAGAAGTCCTAAGTGAACTCAGTATGTCTGCCGGAGGTCCTCATCCAAGATGTGGAGGAGGAATAGTCTGCTGATATCCGTGCAGGATGCAGTACTCGGGAAGTTGTTGCTATTGTCGGCAGGAATAACGCCTGTAGCATAGGTTCTGATTGCATACTTAGTCCATATGGACAGCTGACAGAATTGGTGAAGACTGCCCCGCGTGCAGGTGCAATCAGAGCCCGCAATTTGCAACATTGTTTTCAGAGTTGATCGGGATCCTTTGGCATGTTCCGTGTAGGTCTCAGCCAGAGGCTTCGTGGACTCTGTGACGGTCTCGGCTGCAGATTTCTGGGCCTGCGTTGTCGGGTGGAGAACTGTAAGACTCCCGTCGATAGTTCAGTGATGTACTAGACGACTGGAGCAACTACTCGGGTAACAGAGGTTTTATATGGTAGGTGGTACTTTGAGGTACTCTGATGAACTCTCAGCAGTCGACAGACAGGTGAGGGTCGTGGACAGAGGCCGGCCCGCTGGCTGCGGCTGCACGGGACTACAACACCCTCGGGCCAAGCGAGTCCATCATGTCTCCGCACGGGCCGAGCAGTGCCGTACAACAGCACCGGTTTGCTATCGACAAGGAGAGTCGCGCATAGATTCGCAGCCCACCTGCCGCGTGCGCAGCCCACCTGCCGAGGCCGCACTGCTCCACATTGTGCCAGCCAGTGACCAATCACTGGTGTGCTGCGGTCTACGGGCTGGTTCTAACACTGACCGCATTTGCGAGCAGCGGTCTACGGACGGCAAGTAGAGCAGTGCTTAGTGCAGTGATGTGGCTTTTCCATTTTTTTCCTTAACACAGTAAATGAACACAGAATCTAAACGTGGTTTGCAGAGGAAGAAGCGTATCTCAAGAAAAGAGGAAGTAATTAGAAATGAGTACAGAACCACACATCCTGGAACGAATCTTAGAAGTTAAATTTGGACGGTATATAAGCGTATAATGGATGGCGATGAGAAAAACGTCAATTTTGTTTGCTGTTCGCTGTGCAGTGAAATTTATGCTCATGCAAATGGGTCAAATGGTACTTCGCACATTCACAGCATCCATGCATGTCTAATGAACAAGGGTCTTGTGTGGATGAGAAACGGCTTCTTAAACCTGCTCAGGAGATAACTGTCGATAAATGAGTGTCTATGCGTGAGCGAGACCTAAGGTCGTATGGAACTACAGGAGGGGAAGGTTTTTTGGATATATCTCTAATGTTAATCAATACTGGAGCGACTTACGGAAAAATATTTGCAAAAGTGTGGTGGCACTTGTCAGAGAGTGCTAAAAGCCTAAGAGACATAATTATGCCGGAGATAAGTGCTCATACAACAAAAGGCGAATGCTCAGCAATTACTGACAATTGGACATGCAGTACAAGAAGAAACCGTTACCTGACATATACTGTCTCCTATTTTGTTGACTGAACCCTGAGATCTAGTGTTCTATTTACAAACCATTTTCCAAAGACAGCCGATAACATTCGAAGAGAATTGTTAAGACATGCGTTTTACGACTGGTCAAGGTGCCAATATTGTCGCTGCACTGCGCGATTATTCACGATTGAATTTTTCCTGCCATATGCTAAATACAGTGATACAAATGCTTTAGAGGGAAGTATTCTCAGTAATCCATACGTTCGTGGCCTTTTGACTAGGGCGAAAGAACTCGTCACTTACACGAGTAAAAGTCACGTTCTTAATGCTCCTGATAGATAACTGGAACAATCCAACAATATTCGCTGGAACATGTGGCTGGTAATGTTAGAATCGGTAGGAAGCCAGTATTCGGCTTTGTGTGAAAAGCTCTCTGACAAGGGAGTTCAAAATGGTTCAAAAGGCTCTGAGCACTATGGGACTCAACTGCTGTGGTCATCAGTCCCCTAGAACTTAGAACTACTTAAACCTAACTAACCTAAGGACATCACACACACCCATGCCCGAGGCAGGATTCGAACCTGCGACCGTAGCAGCAGCGCGGCTCCGGACTGGAGCGCCTAGAACCGCACGGCCACCGCGGCCGGCGACAAGGGAGTAATAGCTCAAATTGAAGGAATTGATATCACGCTGGTGAAAGAATAATTTCTCTTCTCACGGTATGTATGCTATTCTATTACTGTAATTTTTATACATTATCGCTTATTTTATAGATTTTAAAACATGAGGGTCTTTGAAGCCGTCCAAAGAGATGTCCAAGGAATTAGAACTGGTGAAATCATTTACACTGCACCTTCTGTTGACATGGAAGATGACACTATTACAGTATTTGAGTCAGGTGCTCCAGGTCAGAGAAGCCTATGAAATAGGACTTTTACGTAAAGACCTCAAATTTTGCTTAGAGGGAAAGTTTATTGTCCACAGGTGCCATAAGGTAGCAACTTTTCTCTGGCCACCATTTCATCAGTTAAAAATGATATCTGATGATTACAGGGGTGACGTCATGGTAGAGGCAAGACGTAGAATGCATTTATTCCTATGTTAATAGCTCCACAGTGGCTAGCTCCAAAGGGAGCTGACGAGTCTCAGTTGAAACCAAGGTCGATCACAGAATCGAGTGTAAGCCTAATAGGTTCAGAGTCGATGTTCCTTCACTTAAGGAATAGCCGACTGTATGAGAATACTTTATCTGATCGCCCGATCAAATCTGTGAGCGACGTTGGCGGATGCCTAAAGTCGAATAAAATAGTTTAAATACCTTCAACAGCAGAACGTTGGGTTTTATTTTCAACAATCTTTCATGCTCACAGTAGTGTTCACATTGGTTCGGATTTGCAAAATGATGTATTAAACAGCTTTTGTACTTTTACACTCAGGTAAAAAACATTAGACCATGAAAGAGACATGTACAACCTACTTAGAGGCAATTCTTTCATCAGATTCCACAAAAACTCCACTACCGAGGTAGTAAAGATGTTTGATTTGTAGGCAGATGCCTATGATGGTCTTACTTCAATAGATGTGTTGAATAGATATTTAAATCAAACCAGTAAAATGGAAGAAAATATTGCATCTTACTGGAAAAAGAGAAGGCAAAATTTTTCGACTCAGATGATCGCCAGAAAAATATTGTGTATAGAAGCATCCAGCTGTGTTTCTGAAAGAAATTTTAGTTCTGCCGATTTAATTCTCAACTCAAGGTGGTCGCTTTTGCATACTGATATTGTCGACGCTCTCCTTTTTATTCACAGTAATTCTATCCGAGAAAATAGAGTCAAAAAGTACGGTGAAACTCTCTTCGGAAATTAAGTTCCATTTTCCGTTGTTTGTAGTGGTGAAAGAGTTTTCCTGTTTGCACATTATGTTGCGTATGTTATATTGGCAGCTTTATTTCAGTCACAACCTATCAGTTTTAAATGTAGTGTATGGAGAATGTATCATGTCATTCACAAGTGTCAGAATTTTAAGTGCACGGCTATAGCGCGTGAGGCTCTAGGTTCAAATTTTGCATGTGGTAGGAAGATTTGCTTTATTTGGTTACTGAATTACGTGTTTGCTTTGAGGTAATACTTATTATTTCATTTACCGGTGTCGCGGTCCCCGCTGGTTTATTACAAAGTACATACAGCAAAAAACTAACGTATTGCGTCACAGTGAGTGATTACAAGCTTCCGAATTGCGCTGTTACCTGTAAATGACTACTAAGTATAGACTTTAAACCAAAAATAAGGAGGGGTTACAGCAAGGACAATAATTTTGTAACTTCTACGTTTACAGCAGATCGCTTTTACAAAAGGTGTTCGAAAAAAGAGTAGCCTAGCGGAGCATTGTGCAGCACTGCCTGAATCAAAAAGAAAGAACAGATGTCAGTTTTTTATTACAGACAAATTATAAAAGATGCAAACACATTGCGTATGCCACTGTATAGACGAAGGTTCAGAGTTTTGATAAAGCTGCGCTGCTGTTTGTTTCTAGCATGACTAATCTTTTGTATGTTGGTATAAGCGCGAAGTCAGCCCATTGTTCAAGTGCAACGTGCATTCCGCCGTCGATTCAGCAAGGAACGGCCTCTGTCCAAGGATGTTTATGACTGGCATACAAAATTGTAGGAATTTTATTGCGTATGCAAAGGGAAGAGCACTAGTTGGCCATGCACGTCTGTTGAAAATGCGAGCATATCCGAGATGCGGTGATATGGAGCCCACGTAATAACAGAAACTATCACTTCTTAAAGCAATGGTGTGGCGCCTTCTGAAACAACGCCTGCACATGAACCCGTACAAGTTGCGACAATTTCATCCTGGTGACCATAACAGTAGGTACGAATGGTTCAAATGGCTCTGAGCACTATGGCACTTAACATCTGATGTCATCAGTCCCCTAGAACTTAGAACTACTCAAACGTAACTAACCTAAGCACATCACACACATCCATGCCCGAGGCAGGATTCGAACCTACGACAGTAGCGGTCGCGCGGTTCCAGACTGAAGCGGCTAGAACCGCTCGGGCACACTGGCCGGCTGCAGTAACATTAGACACACCCAGTCTCGAATATGTACAGCGTGTTACAAGAGATACGCCACAGTCATATACCTCGACTTGTAACTAACTTAGGCAAACAAAGTAAAGTTTTTCTGGTGCACCAATCCAATTTTGTTATGTAATGCAAAGAATAACTGTTTCCCCTCACTGGGTGACAGGAACAACGTAACTGAATAGTCTTCCTCCGTTGTTGCAGGATGGCAAGAGAACCATAAACGAATCGTAGATTGGTATGGCTTGATTTACTGGAACCAAGTCAAACACTCAAGTTAACAGCAACCTGAATGCCACACAGGACCCCCCGCCCCCGTCGGCGTTAGAAGTGATTTTTCGTAAGGCATCAAAAGAACTCAAAATCGGTCGTACGACAGTGTACCGTGTACTCAGAAAGCGTATTTATCGTCTGGATGCCGTACGTACCACAAGGGGAGGTCATTTAGAGCTTGATTAATGAACCAGAAGAAAACTTTCTGAGTTTTTCCGTCAGACAAAGTTTATTTTTTGTTTCTAAATTAATTACAAGTTGAGTTATGTGACACTGGAAGTTTAGCGTACTTTTGAGATATCCTGCACTCGCCGTTCTACATCTGTAGGTACTGGCTTTTAATATATTGGGAACACTGAAAATATGTTCACTTAAGAACGGAACTTCAGTCGAAATATCCCCCAGATGGGAAATACTGGAGTATCGGTTTCTTTGCGTTCGGTCAATGAGTTCATGGTGTAACAACTTCCATTCTCGTTAGCACACTTCCCCGCTGATCTAGTACATGGTGCATTTGTTAAGAAGGTGGAGAGAAATTCGGCAGAAGCGAAGACTTAATCCCTATCCAGCCATTTATATAATGTTTTTCCGTAGTTTACTTTATTTCCGACGAGTACAAAGACAGTTGCTTCGAACAGGTTACAGCCGATGTCGTTCCTCATCCTAATCCAACTGAGTTCGTGCTTCGTCTCCAAAGAGTTACGAGATGCGACAATAAAGTAATGAGACTGATGTGAAAAAAAAAATTTTGCTTACCGTTTTAGTCAAGTTTATTGTTGCCTCCTGTCAGCTTGCTTAGCTGTGTGGTAACGTGCTCGCCTCCTATGCAAGCGGGCCGGGGTTCGATTCCCGGCCGGGTTGGAGATTTTCTCCGCTCGGGGACTGGGTGTTGTCCTCATCATCATTTCATCCCCAGCATCGGCGTGCAAGTCACCCAATGTGGCGTCGACTGAAATAACACTTGCACTTGGCGGCCGAACTTCCCCGAATAGGTGGCCTCCTGACCAAAGATGCCATACGCTCATTTCCATTTCCAGTGTTGCCTCCTTCAAAGTAGTTCCTTTCTAATTGCACACACTTTTTCCAGTGCTTCTGCCAATGATGGTAACTTTTCTGGAACTCATCTTCTGTAATATCCTCGAAGACACTCGTCACAGATTTTCGGACATCTTGTTTTGTTTGAAAATGGTGTCCCTTGACCGCTGTTTTGACTCATGGAAGAACAAAAAAGTCGCACGGAGCGATATCTGGTGAATATGGTGGCTGTGGTAGTACTAAAATTTGTTTTGAGGTTAAAAATTGCTGTACTGACAGAGCAGTATGGGATGGACACGAAGAACTCTTTTACGAAGTCCTTCTAAAATTTCTTTGTAGTAATATTGATTAACTGTTTGTCCAGGAGGCACCCACTCTTTATGAACAATTCCCTTGGAATCAAAGAAGCACACAAGCATGCATTTCGCTTTTGACATTGACATGCGAGCTTTTTTTGGTCTGGGTGATCCCTTTGAGCACATTGCGAACTTTGGCGTTTTGTCTCTGAATCGTACTGAACAAACCAACTTTCATCACCAGTGATAACACGGCTCAACAATTCTGGATTGATTTCCGTTTGGTCTAACAGATCGGCCGCCACATTTTTCCGTGTTTCTCGCTGTTGTGGAGTGAGATTTTTGGGGACTATTTTTGCACAAATCTTTCTCATACTAAGATTTCAGTTATTACACTGTTCTACAAAAAAAAAACTTTTTTTCTATTTCTGATAAAAAATATTGTGATTCTAGTTGTATTTTGAGTGCTGAATTGAAAACTGTTTTTGGTTTTTTTCTGTCAGGGATAGTTTATGAGTAATCACAATTTTATTTCTCTTTTCAGTTTCTGATGTAGTGTAGCAAACGTGAGGTGAAATTCGACAAACAAATGCACATCTTTATGATGTTATAAGTTTATCACATTAATGGAGGGTGGGATCTAACATATAACACGGTAACCTTTGTGTATACACTTTGAAGCATTTATTTGACATGAGAAATTACAGAAAATTGACAAACAATGAGCCTCTGCCTTGTAATGCACATCACTTTTTTCTCTTGTATTGTGAATCTTTCTTCTCTCGAATGGTATTCCAGCAATAATCTGCTAACATAGAAGGTACCCACTTCCCTTCATAGCGCCTTTCTATGGTAGAAATGTCTTTATGGAATCTTTCCCCATGTTCATCTGATACGTCACTACAACTCTCTGTGAAGTAGTCCAGATGAGAGTTTATCATATGTACCTTCAAAGACATATTGCACCCCAAATACTGATATGCTTTGATCATATTCTTCACCATTGCTTTGTAGTTAGTAGCTCTTCTTCTTCCGAGGAAGTTTTCCGACACCATCTTGAAACAGTCCCATGCGGTTTTTTCTTTATCAGTTAAACATGCTTCAAAATTTGCACCTTTCTGCAGCTCCCTGATTTGTAGGCCCACAAATACACCTTCCTTTATTTTTGCAGCTGAAAGACGGGGGAATTTGGTAGCTAGATATGCAAACCCACAGTCTGTTGGATCCATGGCCTTCACGAATTGTTTCATCAGGCCAAGTTTGATGTGAACCGGTGGAAGTAGTATATATTCAGGAGCTACCAGACTTTCACGTTGTACATTCTTTTCGCCAACTTTCCATCTTCGCCTAGGCCATTTCTTTTTCATGTAGTGAGAATTTCGGTCTCGACTATCCCACTCGCAAAGAAAACAGGCATACTTTGTGTAGCCTTGTTGCATTCCAAGTGCCATAGCAAATACCTTGAAATCTGCACATATTTTCCATTTGTGTTCATTGTATTTTAATGAATTTAGCATCCTTTGTACGAATTCGTAATTATCTTTTTCCAAACTAGCGTAAGTTACTGGAATAGAGGGTATTTTATTTCCGTTATAGAGCAAAACACCCTTCAGACTTGTTTTCGATGCATCTATGAATAGTCTCCACTCCTGTGAAATATAAGTGAAGTTCAGCACTTTCATCAGGCCAGCAACGTCATTGCAAAATGTCAGTGCTTCGTCAGTTGAAAAATAAGAAATAAAGGCATGTTCTCTGTGTCTGAACACACTGATTTTAGTACTTTGGTGCAGTAGATTATACTCTTGTAATCTTGAACCAAGCAGCTGCGCCTTTTGTTTACTTAGTCCTAGATCACGTACTAAATCATTTAAATCTGCCTGTGTTAGTAAATGTGGCGATGACTCACTTGTGCAGTGATATAAAGTATCATCATCTGTGATTTCTTCAGTACTACTTATTTCACTATCACTCGGAATTTGACCTCGAGCTCTTGAAGGTACTGGAAGGTTGTCGGAATGCTGCACTGGCATTCTCTCTGAAGGCACATCTGGGTAAACAATGTGCCTCTTCGACTTTTTGTTTGTAAAACCCTGAATTTTTGTTAGACAGAAATAACAATCAGTAACATGGTCCTTAGGCTCCCTCCACACCATGGGAACAGCAAACAATGCCACATTCTCTTTACCTTTCCACCACTGAATTAGTTTGCAGTAACATGTAGCACAACAGAAATGTAGTACCCATTCTTTATCTTTGTCTCCTACCTCTACTCCAAAGTAATGTTTGTATGCTTTATTTATGACTGAAGAAATTTTCTTCCTATTTCTGGCAAAAGCGAACTTCCCACAGATGTAGCAGAAGTTGTCCGGCTTACATCGGCATCCACGACGATGTGGCATTTCTACAAATTTAAAAATACCACTTTGGTAATACACCTGTATTAAATTAATAGTAGGGAACTAGAGGAACGCTGCTGAGTAAAAACAAGCAGTCGTTTTACCTTCAGCACCAGGCTCAATCAGTTTACACATAGGAACTAAAAAATTTAACTGTGCTCGGAAATATGACAGACAGTTACTTGTCAGCCAAAACACTCACTCGTTAAGACTGACACAAATTACAGCTAACACCACTGTTGTAAACTCGATGCACCTGCCCCTAGGAGGCGTGAAGCTTTACTGCCGAGGCAGCGACCGGCTGTCGCCGTTCGAGTTAATGAGATGTTTCAGGTGGTCTTAATGACATAGGTGTGGCGGGGGATAACCTAATGATGTCTGATTCTTCTCACCTACTGCTGCACAAGAAATTATCACGTCCTATCACTACTGGATGCGGCAACATACCCGTATTTCTCTATAACGTCTCTGTGTTTGCCATGAATTGTGAATATACATATATATACATATTACATAAAAAGTATCCCTGACAACGATATTTTGTTTACGTATTTGAATTTCCCACGGTAATATGGTCTAGAAGCACATACTTTAATATCAGAAATAGAACCCATGTCGAACAGTGTTATTAGACGAACCATTTCTCGATTGATGTTCACCTCTTCTACAATCATTTTCACGAATAATCTTCGATCAGATCGTACGAGTTCACGCACCTTGGCCAAGTTGACATCCGTCCGTTAGGTTAATGGTCGTCCACTGCGGTCTTCATCTTCGCCGGCCGGAGTGGCCGAGCGGATCTAGGCACTTCAGTCCGGAACCGCTCGACCGCTATGCTCGCAGGTTCTAATCCTGCTCAGGCATGGGTGTGTGATGTTCTTAGGTTAGTTAGGTTTAAGTAGTTCTAAGTTCTACGGGACTGATGACCTCAGATGTTAAGTCCCATAGTGCTCAGAGCCATTTGAACCATTTTTTTCTTCATCTTCAACATTCGTTCTGCCTTCGCTTAACATTTTATGCCAACGAAAAACTTGAGCTCTTGACATCACCTCCTCTCCAAAAGCCTTCTGAAGCTTACCGTAAGTTGTCGTCGCGTTTTCACCCAATTTAACGCAAAAAGAAATGCCATACCGTTGAGCAATATTATGCGGTTCGATTTCCGTGACGAGAGACACAAACACATGTTAACGTATTACAGCACAACTCACGACTGAGCAGTTGCATCGATGTGCCGCTTGTACTAGCAGCAGCTTACAGACCAAGGTCAAAGATATTGTGCCTACGCAAGCCTGCAGGGTTGCCACATCTTGCAATGAAAATCAGTCTCATTACTTTATTGTCGCACCTCGTATAACCGAGTGAGGTAGCGAAACTGCTACAAGACACTGAACTCATTTGTATGCAGTTTACGTCTATATTTGGTTATCATGATTTAGGTTTTCTGTGGTTTCCCCTAAATCACTTAAATAAATTAATTAAATAATGGGATGATTTCCTTGAAAAGGATACACTCGCTATCCTTCCCCACCCCAACGCAAGCGCAAGTTGTGCACTATCCCTACGGACGACGTCACCAAAGAGACATTTCGTATTAACATTATTTACTTCATCCCCATCCAATGAACTCGGTCTCAAAGAGAGGCCACAGTATAATTTTCTATGTTTCCATTTACTTTATAGTATTAGTTGTTAATATTTATCCTCCAGCACGAAGGAATGAAACCTGCTTTTTAGAATTAATCATTTTATTTAGTGCGGTTCTAAAACAACTGCATAAGGTGATTTTAGTATATCTCCCATGACTGTGAAATACTATCACAATCAGTAAGTGAAACACACTGACTTTAGTTCGATAATACCTACAAAAATGTAGTGCCCTCAAAAATGTAGAAATTAGGTAAACAACTAAAACACTTTTCTTTTCTTGGCAGCATTTTCGGTGTGCTTCATGCTTCATCTATCTCTTGTACTGTATTTTTTGTTGAATGTATAGGCTTAACACTGAAACCATAAGTACTGGTAGGTGCCATTTCTTGCTGATCTTAGTTGACTGGAAGTTTTGTATACGGCAACATGCAGTATCAGCTGCTTCGTACCTAGAAATTTAACGGAACTGCATTATGCAACTTATGCTATTTCATAGAAAAGACGGTTTTAAGAGATTATGAAGTCTTTTCAATTTGTCGTCGTCCTCCGCACCCCCCTTGACACAATATTTCTACAACCAAAGAAAATAGTTTTTGTTTGTGATATCTTATAACAAATGCTAGTGCAATAGATTTGGGCGACAGATACAGGGTAAACAACGTTTACAATTTCGTTTCTTTCAAATAAAATGTGTTGACTAATGGAGAGATTCGCTCATAAAATAAAACTCCACATGTTGTTTCCTGATATTTGTCGATTTTTCGCAAGCCATATGCCCCCTAACGTCATTGTCAACTTTAGAACAGACTTCCAGAAAGAAAAGGTTCCATCATATTAGCCCAGAGCTTAAGTTTCAGCTAATAACCCAGATAACGTCTTTCGAAGTAGTTTATTTGACGTGTGTGGTTTCAGTTCCACGCACAAAAAGAGGATCATTTACGCTGATGCACAAGACGAGTTAGGAAAGTTGGGCGCTTCTCGACGCTGTGGCATTACTCGCAGCTGTTTAATTTCCGTTTGTGTGAACAGTGAGGATGGTAAAAAAACTGCTATTTCCGAAGTATTTTAGATAACGGTTTTGCTCGATAGGTCTGGAGCCATAGTTCCCACACAGAATCACGTTACACTTTAATACGGAAGATCTGCGATGCTATAATTAAATGTAGTAATAAAGTGGTGGTATTTTGTTTCACATGGCCATGAAGAAGACAATATACTTTACTTCCAGTATTATTTTCGCAATCATTTCTGCAGTAAAAGTACATAGTCATAACGAACACTTTGCTTCGAAACTATTTTTGTTTTCAGGATCATGATGTAAAGTCAAGAAATGTTTACTCTGTTATTATTTGCTATATTTCGGTTAAGAGTCCCGCTTGTAACATATACCACGTTCTACGTATGCAAACAATAATTTTGCCCTTCTCATCATAAATAGACGTCTTTATGTTTCGTCACTGTGACTGTGGTCATTCGCCATAATTTGTACATCTACATATACACTTGGCAAGCCGTCGTATACAGCGTGGCAGAGAGAACCTTGTACCAATAACAGATAATTTCTGTGAAATTTCATTCGCGTACTAAGAGTGAAAAATATTACTGTGTGTATGCCTCTGAAGCCTCCCTAATCTCTCTTATCATACTCTCATGCTTTTTACGTGAGATACACTATGCTTGTAGCGCAGCTGTCCTCGAATACCGATATTTGAAATGTATCAGAAGGGTTAAGTGGAAAAGAATCTCACCTCTATTTCAAAGATTCCCCTTGGATATCTGTTACACTACTCAATGACCTGTACGAACCTGATCCATTCTTAGCTGCGAGGATTTGAAACGGTTTAATATTTTTTATCGTACTTGCTTGATACAGACTCCAAACGAGGGAGAAGCACACAATTACTGGTTGCACTAGTATCTTGTACGAGATTTCCTTCATACATGTACTGCACCTGCTCAGAACTCTTCAACAAATTTTCAGTCTTCCATTGATCTTCCCTACTATTGATTTGACGTAATCGTCAGATTACACATAACGTTTTATAATTATCTCTAATTAACTGTACTATGTGATGTGCTGCAACTACGGGCTCCACAACATACGGGAGGCACCGGGGAGTCTTGATGACCGATGACGTTCCATCAATTGCTCACAGATAATGAAGAGCGTATCAGATTTAGTTAACTGGACTGGGAACATATTATTTGAAGGCAACAAAATTACCTTATGTCGCGAGAATGTCAATGGAACCTCTCTGACATATTCCTAATGAGATGGTATGACATGTTGTGTTGCTAAAAGCAGAGGTCCGGACTAGGTTTGTTTTTATTCAGACAAGCAGAATGTTAAAGAATGGATCTTTGTTTCCGTCACTTTTAATTGTATCAGAAAAACTACAATGCACTTCATGCCAAATAAACAACAGTCCTCGCATGGGGATGTTATAACGAGCCTTAGCTGAAATTAGTCTGAGAAGAGGGATCCATCAATGTGCAGCAACATTCACTCATTCGCATGACATGGTGTGAACTTACTCCATCCTTTGAGCGTCCATTGTCACTATTATGGCACGTTATCGATGCTTGGTGAGGTTAGGATTGCGATGCTCACCCGCCTTCTCCAAGCTATTCCTAGCAAGTAAGTCATCATTGATTTCAAAAGGCAATACGTCATTAACTCACACCAATTTGCATAATTTTCGTTGGCAGCATTTTAACAGAGGAGATGATTTTGAAATACTACTAATGAATCAAGTTGAGATCATCGTTAACTGATGTTAGCCTCTAACTCCTTTCTTTGGGTCACAAATTTCTATAAACGGTGTGTTTTCCTAGAACTTATAGACCATTCTACATTTAATACGGAAATCCATGGCACCCACCGTGGTTTAACCGTCGGCTGTTAACTAGCCTAATGACCACTGTCATTCAAATTTCCCAAACAGTTTGCTTCTCGTATCCCAAAGGTTCAGTCCGGCTGTGGACAGTATTACTCCGCCTGACTTATGTATTATAAGGAATCACATGTAATAATTCTAATGCAGCGAACTTAAAATTTTATTTTAAGACTCAAATTTATTATAAAAAGACTAAGAGTGTTAATACATTATGAAATATCACGTGTACATTGATCAGCACACTAAGTTGTAAGATTTAGCCATTCAACGTCTAGCAATTATTGGTTAACAGAAGTCATGAAACCTGAAGGTTTTTATTTTCTTTTATTTCAGATAGAAGGAATCGTATGAAAATAAGTGCAGTGCGGGCAAACCAGGTTAGCATTTTGATTCACGGGGTCCACATCACTGCCCAGCCATTCATATTTAGGTTTTCTGTGCTTTTGTTAAATAGCAGGCTGTGTCCGGTGGAAAGGAGACCTGTGATTCCCTCAGTATTCTCGTCCTATACGAGCTTGTAACGGTATGAAAAAGAATTCATGAAAGGCAGACCGTTAAACTTATTTTTCGTTTCATTCGTTTCTTATCACCTGGTGTCACAGTGGGAATAACAATGAAGGTTCAAATGGTTCAAATGGCTCTGAGCACTATGGGACTTAACTACTGAGGTCATCAGTCCCCTAGAACTTAGAACTACTTAAATCTAACTAACCTAAGGACATCACGCACATCCATGCCCGAGGCAGGATTCGAACCTGCGACCGTAGCGGTCACGCGGTTCCAAACTGACGCGCTTAGAACCGCACGGCCACACCGGCCGGCTAACAATGAAGGAATGAATATTTGAATATAGTGTAAAATCGACAATTAGGTGTTCCTCAGACACTCTGAGCGCTTGTTGAGGAAATGTGCCGTTATCGCTTGGAATAAGAGTTCGTGCCCATAATGGACTCTCATGCCACTCTGTACACTCAGTGTATCTTTTCCTCGCTCTCGGCATCTTGATCCACTGCTAACACAGCAGATGTCATTTCACGTTATCTGCTTACTAATGTAATTATCCCCGAGGCGATCGTGAGTAGAGGGCTCCACCATTCCTGGGGCAAAGGCTCCATTGTTGTCGTATGTATACAAACTGGCGAACTGCCGTAGCACCCAACACATAAAATCACTTTGGCTCTCGTTTTGTTGATTTAGGGTGTAGTTAAGAGTCTATAACTGACATTATTATGAAAATTAATGAGCTTTGACTGATCAAGATGGCGGCCGAGTATCATACTTGTGTTCATCTTCACCTCAAGTTGCCTCAAGTGATAACCGTCACTATAGAAATGGCGGTTTATTACCCATAAATGGGGTCCCTCGACTTGCGCAGTCAGCACCAATTGGTCCTCCTCCAACCACAACTCCCATAGGGTTCCAGTATTCCGAGAGAGACTTAGTATTTGTAATTTGTACCTCAGTCGAGCAACGGCAATAGCAGCGGTATCAGCAGTAAGTTCAGGCGATAAACCCAAATTTCCAGCATAGTGTGGTACCCAGTGGTATTTTCAGTTTTGGGGCTTAGTTTTCGCAAATTTCTGGCAGAGTACCACGTCCAAGCGTATTTCCTACAACAAACGACGCTGTTTACGATTTCGTTGCTAATTTACCTTTTTAAAACATACACGTCAGTACAGGTTTCGGCGCTATTTTAACGGTTTTTCCCCATTTTTAAGACCATAATTACAACTATGTGTTTTGTGACAATTTGACCAATTTTTAAGAAGCTGCACGTAAATACGAGCTTTCGGATAATTTTACCGATTTCGCAAGAATACACACAAATATACCGGTCTGCGAATATTTAAAAGTTACCGCAGTGCAATACTTAGCAACAAGTAAACTCCCGCAACGTACCTTTGGCAGCACATCACTGCTATGTACGGTTGTACCGATTCTTCCAGGCATTCCACAAACAGCCACCTTTAGGTCACACCTAAAAATATGGATGAAACAATCACAACAATGCGATAATTTAACATATTACAAGGCTATTCAAAGTTAAATAACTTTTACTTTACAATAAATATGCACCACGCATGCAGTTCACGTACAGGAACTTAGGCCCGCACTATTAGTGTGTTAAGAAACAATGAAGTCACTATCAGGTCCACTAAGAATATAGCATTAAACCGAACTTAATTAAGGTGAAAACGATGATGTAGAAAGTTATATTCATCGCTAATAATCCCCACTTGTGCTGCTACCATCGGGATGAGAATAGGAGAGAGAGAGAGAGAGGGAGAGAGAGAGAGAGAGAGAGAGAGAGAGAGAGAGAGAGAGAGATGTACTTTGTGAGAAAACACACGAAGAACGTTCCTGTACTCCGAACTATGTATTCCTATTGCACCGCTGAGCACCCTGTTTTACCAAGATTCGGGCATGTCTTCACCGCACCACTCGGTTCAGAGTGTTTGCTTTGACATCAGGAAAGCCGTGGAAAGAGAGTGACAGTTACTTTTTTATTTAGAACAAGCAAAAAATGCAACAGAACTTCTCCCGCAATGTTTTCAAAGTGAACTCGTCCGCATACCCCTGACAGCGACATGTTGGTAGAGAGCCAGGACAAGCCGGGCACGCATGCTGGTGCAGCCATGGTCGAAGGAAGGCAAAATTACTGCTAGCGCACGTCCAAGCCAGCTGCTGGTACTAATGCACGTCGTTATAGCCCCACCACTGTCCTGATTGGCCACATAGCATCTACCCCCACCCACCTAGCGACCAGGGACAGTTAAGCAAGGCGATGACGCGGTGGTCATCCTGGGCTGCAGCCAGCTTCTGAGATACCTCCGTACATATCACGATTAAGGCCAAGCAATGATAGTCTCGGTGACTGCGTTCCCCCTAGTGCTACGTATTCGAGTAGACCGCATCTGAAAATTTGCATCCATTCTGTTTGCTTGTGGCGCGATGTTAAGTATGACGACATCTCTGCCGTGATGTTCTCCCTGCAACTATGGTTTCAAGCGGGCATATGCCCTTGGCCCACCACGCCATCGCATACCCACCCATCTTTGCCCCCACTAGTCGCAGTTGAATGGCCAGCCAGCCGCTAGTCTTAAACCACACGCTAAGATATTTTTAAGTTTAACTTGCCTCTTAAATCCATAAATTAAACGTCGTTAATCTCTCATCACTTCGAAACATTTTTCTCTGTAGCAGACAGCTAGGGCCATATGCGTCCCTGATCAACACGAGAGATAGAACTTTCTCTTTCTGATTAAACATATATTCTATTACCATGCCAAGCGTCGAGAAAGTTATTTTATAAAACAGCGCAGTATCTACATTTCTTATCACCCTAGTTCGCCTCAATTAAAGTCTCCTCACTCTTCGCCAGAGAGATATAACTGGCATCAAAATATATCATTTTAAAGACGCCATGTAATGCACACCTTTCACTACATTCCACTGGAAATACACTACTGGCCATTAAAATTGCTGCACCAAGAAGAAATGCAGATGATAAACGGGTATTCACTGTACAAATACATTATACTAGAACTGACATGTGGCCGGACGATGTGGCCAAGCGGTTGAAGGCGCTTCAGTCTGGAACCGCGCGACCGCTACCGTTGCAGGTTCGAATCCTGCCTCGAGCATGAATGTGTGTGATGTTCTTAGGTTGGTTAGGTTTAAGCAGTTCTAAGTTCTAGGAGACTGATGACCTCAGATGTTAAGTCCAATAGTGCTCAGAGCCATTTGAACCATTTTTTTGATAAGATGACTGTCTTCTCGACTACTAGTGATACGAGGCTGTTGGGATCCAGCACGGCGTTCCGTATTACCCTCCTGAACCCACAGATTCCATATTATGCTAACAGTCAATGGATATCGACCAACGCGAGCAGCAATGTCGCGACACGATAAACCGCAATCGCGATAGGCAGCAAGTCGACCTTTATCAAAGTCGGAAACGTGATTGTGCGCATTTCTCCTCCTTACACGAGGCATCACAACAACGTTTCAGCAGGCAACGCCGGTCAACTGCTGTTTGTGTATGAGAAATCGGTTGGAAACTTTCCTCATGTCAGCACGTTGTAGGTGTTGCCACCGGCGTCAACCTTGTGTGAATGCTCTGAAAAGCTAATCATTTGCATATCACAAATGTGTGTGAAATCTTGTGGGACGTAACTGCTAAGGTCATCAGTCCCTAAGCTTACACACTTGTTGTTGTTGTTGTGGTCTTCAGCCCTGAGACTGGTTTGATGCAGCTCTCCATGCTACTCTATCCTGTGCAACCTTCTTCATCTCCCAGTACCTACTGCAACCTACATTCTTCTGAATCTGCTTAGTGTATTCATCTCTTGGTCTCCCTCTACGATTTTTACCCTCCACGCTGCCCTCCAATGCTAAATTTGTGATCCCTTGATGCCTCAAAACATGTCCTACCAACCGATCCCTTCTTCTAGTCAAGTTGTGCCACAAAATTTTCTTCTCCCCAATGCTATTCAATACCTCCTCATTAGTTACGTGATCTACCCATCTTATCTTCAGCATTCTTCTGTAGCACCACATTTCAAAAGCTTCTATTCTCTTCTTGTCCATACTAGTTATCGTCCATGTTTCACTTCCATACATGGCTATACTCCATACAAATACTTTCAGAAACGACTTCCTGACACTTAAATCTATACTCGATGTTAACAAATTTCTCTTCTTCAGAAACGATTTCTTTGCCATTGCCAGTCTACATTTTATATCCTCTCTACTACGACCATCATCAGTTACTTTACTCCCTAAATAGCAAAACTCCTTTACTACTTTAAGTGTCTCATTTCCTAATCTAATTCCCTCAGCATCACCCGATTTAATTTGACTACGCTCCATTATCCTCGTTTTGGTTTTTTTGATGTTCATCTTATATCCTCCTTTCAAGACACTGTCCATTCCGTTCAACTACTCTTCCAAGTCCTTTGCTGTCTCTGACAGAATTACAATGTCATCGGCGAACCTCAAAGTTTTTACTTCTTCTCCATGAATTTTAATACCTACTCCGAATTTTTCTTTTGTTTCCTGTACTGCTTGCTCAATATACAGATTGAATAACATCGGGGAGAGGCTACAACCCTGTCTCACTCCCTTCCCAACCACTGCTTCCCTTTCATGCCCCTCGACTCTTATAACTGCCATCTGGATACTTACACACTACTTAACCTAAATTATCCTAAGGACAAACACACACACCCATGTCCGAGGGAGGACTTGAACCTCCGCCGGGACCAGCCGCACTGTCCATGACTGCAGCGCCCTAGATCGCTCGGCTAATCGCGCGCGGCTTGCATATCACAGCATCTCCTTCCTGTCGGTTAAATTTCGCGTCTGTAGCAAGTCATCTTCGTGATGTAGCAATTTTAATGGCCAGTAGTGTATCTTCATACAGCGTGCAATGTCGACGTTATGTCGGAAAGAAACATGTGCTATTCATTCATGACTGTTGATGTTTATACCAGCAACTACGACCAAATAAGCTTTCCTGCTGCATCAGTACTGTAATTGAACAGTAATGGATCTCTGTATCTGTTTATACGAAGTAAGTTACATTACACTGAGCGTCCATTATCAACTCCTGCACTTATTACGGCGGTTAATGTTTGCGGCAGTGGCATAGAACCCGCCTGTTCAGGATGCGGCTAGGCGAGGAAGACTGCTCACGCATGCTCGCCCCCTTAGGAGTGAGCGTTCGTGTTAAAATAGGGCGGTCAGATAATATTACGTAGCGCAAGGGAAGTGCAACCAAAGCGCTCCGTTCATGGGAGTGATCACAGTTAGGTTCGGCATGGACTTAGCTGCAAACATATGTACGGCGCAGTGTTCAGAATGGAGTGTAGCGCTTTTTGAATCAGTAATAGCATGATGACCGGGTTATGAACATCAAAGTAAAGGTTCGACACACCAACATCAATCCACAACACGTTTGGGCAGGACGCCTATATGTTTATCGTACGCGATCGCGTCTTCATATGCTTAACGTGCGTCAAAACTCTCAAGACAATGAAAAAATTTAATACCTACCGTTCAAGGGATTGTGGATATTTGGAAGGCGAAAAGCGAGAAGCATAGGTGCAAAAATTAAAGTGTGTGCTGTTAAGCGAAGTCACTGGAGAAAGTATTCATCATATTGGACCAGAGATATAAATACCTCAATGCGGTTCTAGGCGCTTCAGTCCGGAAACGCGCGGCTGCTACGATCGCAGGTTCGAATCCTGCCTCGGGCATGGATGTGTGTGATGTCCTTAGGTTAGTTAGGTCTAAGTAGTTCTAAGTTCTAGGGGACTCATGACCTCAGAAGTTAAGTTCCATAGTGCTCAGAGCCAGTTATTTTAAATACCTCAATAATTTTCCCCAACATTTTCACTATGAAAATATATTTTTCTCTTCAGGTGGAAAACTCAACAAATGAATCTGCAGCTCGACTTGCAGCAACTTATAACATTGCTTTTCAGTTTGCGAAGTGTTGCACTGTTTCACTGATTTTCAGTTTTTTAAATTCTTTTTATAATTTATTTTATGGCCTACATTGGACCACTCTAGTCAAAAATACAAAGTTGTAAACAAGTTGTTTCATAGGGATACAATTTGGTTCAACAATAACTTGATATGATATTTAAGTAATATAATTATTAGAGTCTATTCTTATATGAAAGGTGTTTTGCTCCTCTGTCTGCCCAATATTTCTTCATTCTTTCAGATATTTTCTTTCTTTCTTCATCTGAGACCACTCTTCCTGTACTCCTTTTATTGATTTTCATTTGTAGTCTGGTTTGCGGGTGCCGGCCAGTGTGGCCGTGCGGCTCTAGGCACTTCAGTTTGGAACCGCGTCACCGCTACGGTCACAGGTTCGAATCCTGCCTCGGGCATGGATGTGTGTGGTGTCCTTAGGTTAGTTAGGTCTAAGTAGTTCTAAGTTCTAGGGGACTCATGACCTCAGAAGTTAAGTTCCATAGTGCTCAGAGCCATTTATTTTAAATACCTTAATAATTTTCCCCAACATTTTCACTATGAAAATATATTTTTCTCTTCAGGTGGAAAACTCAACAAATGAATCTGCAGCTCGACTTGCAGCAACTTATAACATTGATTTTCAGTTTGCGAAGTGTTGCACTGTTTCACTGATTTTCAGTTTTTTAAATTCTTTTTTATAATTTATTTTATGGCCTACATTGGACCACTCTAGTCAAAAATACAAAGTTGTAAGCAAGTTGTTACATAGGGATACAATTTGGTTCAACAATAACTTGATATGATATTTAAGTAATATAATTATTAGAGTCTATTCTTATATGAAAGGTGTTTTGCTCCTCTGTCTGCCCAATATTTCTTCATTCTTTCAGATATTTTCTTTCTTTCTTCATCTGAGACCACTCTTCCTGTACTCCTTTTATTGATTTTCATTTGTAGTCTGGTTTGCGGGTGCCGGCCAGTGTGGCCGTGCGGTTCTAGGCACTTCAGTTTGGAACCGCGTGACCGCTACGGTCGCAGGTTCGAATCCTGCCTCGGGCATGGATGTGTGTGGTGTCCTTACGTTAGTTAGGTTTAAGTAGTTCTAAGTTCTAGGGGACTGATGACCACAGATGTTAAGTCCCATAGTGCTCAGAGCCATTTGAACCATTTGGTTTGCGGGTCTTGCAGTATTCTGGTTTTCTCTGTCTTGCTGTTTAGGTCATCTACTGTAATTTGAAGTTCTTTTATATCCTTCTTAATTTCTGTGATCCATTTAATGTCGCTCTTGCTATTCCAAAATTTTTGTATTATTTTTTTCTAATTCTGTTTTCTGGAGTTCTCATCGGATGTCCAAAGAATGAGATGCGTTTCTTCCTGACTGTGCTCATGACTGCTTCTATTTTCTTATATGCTGTTTCATTTGATGCTATTCTCCAATGTCCATTTATTTTATACTGTTTATTTATACATGTCCTAATTATTCTTGTTTCTTTTTTTTGTATTCTGTCAATTTGTGCTGTATTAGTTGTTTTGAAGATAGTTTCAGCTGCATGCGTTATTTCTGGTTGTGTAACTGTTTTATAGTGTTTTAATTTTGCATCTATAGATAGGCTTTTTTTGTTGTATGTAGTTTTGGTAATGTAATTTGCGTAGTTCAGTTTTTTATTCTATTCTGCCATGATGGCTTCTCATTTAGATTGTATGTTATTATTTCGCCTAAATATTTAAATTTATCAACAATTTTGATTTCCTGTTCTACTATTGTAATTTTGTTTGCAAGTGGTGGATCAGTTAGCATAATCTCCGTTTTTTCAAATGATATTCTAAGGCCTACTTTCTCTGCTATTTCTTGTAGTGATTTCACTTGTTGCCTGGCTTCCTGAACGGGGTTGGCTAGGAGGGCAAGATCATCAGCGAATCCCAAGCAGTTTAAGCTAATATCATCTTTTCCACTTCCAACTCGTATCATCTTTGGAGTGTCCTTATACCATTCTCTCATTATGTATTCCAGTGCACAGTTGAACAGTAATGGTGACAGGCAATCGCCTTGTCTTAAGCCTGTTTTTATGAGGAATGGTTCTGAAATTTCTCCTCTAAACTTCACTTTTGATTTGGTGTTGGTTAGAGTGAGTTGTATTATTTTAATTAGTTTTGGATGGAGTCCTAGATTTCTTAAAATTTTTAATACTGAAGGTCTGTGGAGACAGTCATATGCCTTCTTAAAATCTACAAATGTTATTGCCAAAGGTTTGTTCAGTTTCTTGTAGTATGCCATAATCAGTTTTAAACTAATTATCTGCTCAGCACAGCTTCTCCATGGTCTGAAACCTCCCTGATATTCCCCTAACTCCTGTTCTAATTGCTCCTTGATTCTTTCATATAGGATCTTGGATAGAATTTTGTATGTGCAATCTAGGAGAGAGATTCCTCTGTAGTTGTCTGGGTTGCTCTTATCTCCCTTTTTGTGTACTGGATGGATGATAGCTGTGGCCCAATGTTCGGGGAATCGTTCTGTTACCCAAATTTTGGTTAGAGCCATGTGTAGGGAGGTCTTGACTGTGTCACTTGCATATTTCCACATTTCAACAAAAACCTGATCTTCTCCACATGCCTTATAATTTTTTTGTTCTTTTAGAATTTTTTCTACTTCTTGGAAGGTTGGAGGGTCTCGTTTGTTAGGTTTGGTTTTTATTGGGGTATTTATGTTGATTTGTAAGGATTCTTTGGGTTCCTCGCAATTCAGAAGTTTGTTAAATGCTTTTGCCATGATTTCTGCATTTTCCTTGTTACTGTGTGTCATTCTTCCATCTTCATCTTTCAGTATTAGTGTAGGGGCCTCATATTGTTGAAGTTTCAGTTTATCTTGACAATGTGGAAACTGAGCAACAAAAATGGTTCAAATGGCTCTGAGCACTATGGGACTTAACTTCTGAGGCAATCAGTCCCCTAGAACTTAGAACTACTTAAACCTAACTAACTTAAAGACATCACACACATCCATGCCGAGGCAGGATTCGAACCTGCGACCGTAGCAAACTGAGCAACAGCTAGAATTTATAGACATGCAGTGTGACACTTTTTTTGGTAAATTCCATAACGAAATTATCCTCCCGGACTTATATTTCCACAGTCTAAATTTTCATGACGTCACAAGCCTTCAGCAACGATAACGTCAATGTTCGATCCACATACTGGTGCGTGAAGCTTTTTCCACAATGAGGAGAATAAAGTCTATAAATCAGTGCAACGAAAATAGTGTACCTGTTATTCAACCCTAAATATGAAGTTGTTCTACAAAGAAGTAACATAATAATTCATAAATAAGAGTGAAAACTACTATCGAAGCTCGCTGATGGATTTCAATTTAGGAGATTGTTTTCGAATTAGCAGTGATCAAAAAATGAGACTAGACATTAATATTTTAGTGAAAAAAAGCCACATTGATTGAGACCCTGTGTTTTATGTTTAAATTTTAAATGAAATAGTATAAAAAGTATAATTTTGTCAATTTAAATTTCGTCCTAAAATGGCATCCATTATAAGATGGCATCAATGTTAAGAAACTTGTTTCGCACATAGCTGGTGTTGCAACCTTCCTATGTAGATAAGAATCTACATCTAACCACACACTCCACAAGCCGTTGTACAGTGGGTGGTGGGTCTACATGATAGCAGAATTATAGAACGCCATTTAACGAATTGTAGGTAGGATGCGTACCGTATCTGCCTGGTATACACACAGTCCACCTGAGAATCGTTGGAATATCCCCATATAAGATAATCAGAAAGGTTTCTCGTGTACCTGCATTAGAAATGCTAATGTATGCATTTAAGCGCTTCATGAAATTTCTAGCGATTGCTGTCACGAACAAAATACCAGTCAACTGGATACAAAGCCATTTCGGCTCACAAACTGTCACTAGATATGTATAGCTGATATAGCAGCGAAGGAGAAAATAGCCGCTATAAACTCTGCAAATCGATACACACTACTGCTTTACGGTCTTCCTGTACCTAAACACATACTCCACAAGCCATTATATACTGCATGCTGGGAGGTACATCATATTTAATACGCTGCAGTAAAGTGTAGAGTCCGCGCCACAGAAGGAACTTTCGCTACAATCCCTCCCTGTTCCATTCGTGAATGACGGTTGAAAAGAATGATTTTTTCGTTATAGCCATTTCGTAAGATGTGTGTGAGATCGAGTAATCAGTTGAAAATGGTATTTGTTATCCGCTCCTTCATGGATGATATCGCTTTTCTCCATATTATCGCCTTTAACCATTCCTCCATTAATTCAGTCGTCGATACATAGATGCACAACGCAGCACTATTGTCGCTTTCTTTCCTATCCCACTCTAACATATTTATCGAGAAACCAATTGGTTGTCTATATGCACCTGTACGTACGCTGAACTGCTTTGTAATTGCAACACCAGATATACATTTGAAATTTTGGAATATACAGGGTAGTTCCCCAAAGCACTTAGCAAAGGAGCCTTACTGCAGCACCGTTAATATACAAGGGCTGCACCACGAAAATCAGATGCATAACGTCTACAATTCACCGCTATCAAATGGTTGTCTATATAAAGCCTCGCTGCGTGGCATAATTCCCTTTATCGTATTCCTTTGATAACTGCGCTGAATATACGATGGTGGTGGCATAGGGGTATCAGGCGTATCAGAGTCTTAGTTGAGTGCGGTTTCCTTTTAAATTTACCCAATATCGTTTTTCGAGGAATACATCTCTTTTCCTTCAAATGGGATGTACGTACATAATACGTTCCCGAGAGAGTGGCAGAGATTCAGGCACTGTTCATCGGATCATATTTCCATTGAGGCAGCTGCTTCGGAGATCAAACACATCGACGCACAGTCGAGAGGCACTGTAAGAGTACAGCAAGATTCCCGGTTTAATCAAAACACTGTCAAGTTTTTTTTTTCTCTCACATGCTAATCGGAAGCGGAAGTTATTTATTTAGGAAAAAACCCAGTGCTTACTCACTGTTCCGACTTTCATACATCAAGATCCCATAACCAACAAGTACAACACGGACAAAATTAACGTAGATGTCTTTTTCAGCAGCAGGAAGGTCAGCAGCAGTTACAGCAGCTGGCTTTGTGTCTCTTACACTTCGGTGCAAACTGGACTGTCTAGGAGACACGCCGATGTGATTTGCGGCCACTCGCCCGTTACACATAAATCTTCCTGTCAGTTCTTAGTGGGTGGCTTACATTCTCTTAAATTTCTTTCAATTTGAGCACAACATATTCTTCTGCTTTAGCCCCCTCCTGTGTACTGTATAGCGGCTAATGCTTCTGCCGATAGTGTGCATGGTTTCTGATTATGTTTATGTGTAGTAGTTAGATTCTCTTCCTCAGATCAAGTACCAGTCCCATCACCACCACCAGCCACCGATTCCCACGCAGGTCTTCCTACAATTCGCTACTGCCCTCTTGTAGACAACTCCTTTATATATGAACATCCTTCATCTGTACAAATACTACACAAGCCATTGTACGGCGCACGGAAGAGGGTATGTAACACCAGTACTATCAATTTGCCTTCCATAAAACTCTCATGCACTGCTCTAGTGAAAAACTACATTTATGTTTCAGGATCATGTGCGTTATCTTTCCCACTGCTTTCTTTCTCTATTACGTATGACGAATATTGTCACAATATCGGGCCACTGTGTGTGTGTGTGTGTGTGTGTGTGTGTGTGTGTGTGTGTGTGTGTGTGCGTGCGTGTGTGTGTGTGTGTGTGTGTGTGTGTGTGTGTGTATGTTGTTTTTGTGTGATTGTGACATATATGAGATGAAACTGAAAAAAAATGTAATAGAATCATAATTTTACAATTTGCTGTTGTGTGTTTAAGAATACCCAAGTCCACTAGAGCAGTGGAATCAGATGGGTATAACAATCATTTTCCGCATTGTTTCCAAATGCCTGTTAGTCTTATATGATTACAGTAATGCTGTGTGTGATACTCCCTCCAGCCATGAACAAATCTTCTGCTGAAACTGCAATCCTATAAAGCGTATAAGCACATATAAATTCCGTACTGTTTTTGAAATGTAATTTGCTTAAGACAAATAGTTAATCAACTATGGACTCGCACCAGTAACACATGTTCTGTTAATTCTACAGACATCTGTAGCATCTAGATTTCGTCCTGATTTTGAAATGAAATTTTCTTACGAAAAAATATCCATTCATCCGGCAGAGCAATGGAATCAGATGTGTGTAACATAGTTTCCAAACATGTTTCAGTCCTATCAAAGTACAGTAATGTTGTGTGTAGTACTCCCCCACCACTTTAACAATGTTTCGTTAAAACTACAGTCCTCCAGGGCATATACATGCCTATACACCCTTTACTAATTTTGAAAAGAAAATTGATTGTGAAAAATAGCCCGTCATCCATTCACTCACACCATTAACAAATGTTCCGTTAAAACTACAGTCTTCTATTACCTATACGCCTCCAATTCCCATTCCTATACGACACTCAGTGTCGACAGAAAGAGTCGGTTTCTTTCCTGTTACAAATAAAATGATTTTTAGAGGGGAATTCCATGTACCCAATCGATTGAGCGGTCGCAGATTATTTTAGTGCGATATTCGTTTTATCGATAAAAGGGACATGAAAACACAAAAATCAGCCAGAATTTCAGCAGCGACAGCACTGCCATGTGACTGTTACCACCATGCAGAAGCGCTTCTTAGTCGCTATTGGAGTATTAGATATTCATCGTGTTTTACTTCATCTGTTAATGCATGTAGATAGGAGGAATACAGCACTAGAGTAACTTGAGACAGTTCGGTCGATAGGGCAAAAAATTCTGCTTTAAAAACCTTATGGTTTTTGACGGGAAAAACCCACATGTTTGGGTTGACGAGAATCAACACACATTTTCTGTGAACGTTTGGGCAGGCATTGATATATATATATATATATATATATATATATATATATATATATATATATATAAAGGGAGAGAGAGAGAGGGGGGGGGGGGGAAGAGAGAGAGAAAGAGAGATAGAGATGCGAGAATTAATACGTCTTCCAAACAATCAAAGTGATGATTTATTTGTATGCAAACTGCATTTCAAAGTCATGGGAATAGAAAATGGAGGTGTATATGCCATAGAAGGCTGTAGTTTTAACTGAGCTTTGGTTAATGGTGGGAGTCAGTGGATAACTGGCTATTTGTCATGAGCAAATTACTTTTCGAAAATAATATGGGATGTACACGACTGTATGTGCTGTAGAAACTGTAGTTTTAACGAGACGTTTGTTATTAGCTGGAGGGAGTCCCACACACAGCATTACTGTTCTTAAACAGAACTGACAGACATATATGGGAAATCTATGTTACACTCTCATTCCACTGTTCTGCTGGATAACTAGGTATATCCCAAATAAATACTGGAACTTGTACAAAAATCAATTAATTTAATTTTTTAATTTTATATCACATATAATATGCTCTCTCACACACACATACACGCACACACACACACACACACACACACACACACACACACATATACACAAAATACTCCGAAATTGCGTCAACACTGATCATCTGTACAGAAAAAAAAAATGCTGTGGGAAAGTTGACATATTTTCCTCCAAAACGTAAGGATAGACTATGGTATGTATGGATGAATACAGACAATCAGTTGTTGTATTCGATCAGTGTGTGAGAGTGGGATGGAAGGGTAATCGAAAATACTGGTTCTATTACACACAAACAGAGGCAGAAACAATCTACACTATCGCCGTATTCAGTAACTGCCATCCTAACACACAGGAGTGAGCTAAAGCAGAAGACGGTGGCACACTCAGGCTTGTTTGCAAGAACTTTAAGCTTGATTTAGGTGAAGTAGACGAGTGGCGGCTAATTCCAATGCCATGTCACTTAGATGCTACAGTTTGAACAAAAGTGAAGGCCACACAAATACAGCTGCTATTATAAGTGGCCGGCCGGTGTGGCCGTGCGGTTCTAGGCGCTTCAGTCTGGAACCGCGTGACCGCTACGGTCGCAGGTTCGAATCCTGCCTCGGGCATGGATGTGTGTGATGTTAGTTAGGTTTAAGTAGTTCTAAGTTCTAGGAGACTGATGACCACAGATGTTAAGTCCCATAGTGCTCGGACACTGGTTTTGTCCGGCTTGTACTTGTTGGTTAACGAGCTCTTGATGTAAGATATTCAGATCAATGAGTATGTATTGGTACTCCTGTTTAATAAATAACTACCACTATAAACAAGCACACTGCCAACGTAGGAAAAGAAGATATACTCTACACTAGCTGGAATACAATAACATTTTCAGTCCACTCTCGAATAGCATGCGAGGGCCAAAAAATTTAACAATGCTTTCATTAAACCCTGAATATTTCTGTACTCTTACAGTATCTCTGGACTGTGCGTGGATGTGCCTGATCAGCGACGCAGCACATCAATGGAAACATGATCCATGGATAGTGCCTGAAGTTCTGCGAGATTCTCAGGAATGTATTACGTAGGTATATCCCATTGGAAAAAAAACGTAACGTAGATCTTGAGAAACGATATTGGATAAATTAAAAAAAAAGAACGCATTCAACTAAGACTCTGATACACCTATGCCACCACCATCGAATATCTGGCGTAGGATATCAAGGGTACTTATCAGAGGAATGCGATGAGGGGGATATAGACAACAAGCTAAAAGCGGTAAACTGCAGGTGTTATGCATCTGATTTTCTTGGTGCAACAGGCTATAATAGTGTAGCGCTGTACACCTATATCTCAATGATTGAAGTTAATGGAGGAATTGTTAAAGGCGATAATATGGGCAAATCGGTATCATCCATGAAGGAGTGGATAAAAAATAACATTTTCAACTGGTCACTACATCTCACACATATCTTACGAAATGGTTACAATTATTCTTTTCAATCACCATTCACGAATGGAGCAGGGTGGGATGGTATCAGAAGTTTCGTTTGCGGTGCGGACTCTACACTGCACTGCCGGTTGCGTTATACACCAAATTAAATACGATGTACCTCCCAGCATGCAGTGTACAATGGCTTCTGGAATATGTGTTTAGGTATAAGAGATCTGTAACAGCAGAAGGGTGTAGCGATTTGCAGAGGTTTTAGCGGCTTATTTTTTCCTCGTTGTGATATAAGTCTTACATATCCAGTGAGCGTTTGGCGATCGAGACGGCTTTGTATACAATTGAATGGTGGTGTTGTTCGTGAGAGAAATCACCAGAAGTATCCAGAAGCACTTGAAATGCAACAACAGCATTTCTAAAGCAGAGACATGAGAAATCATCCAGAGAGATCTACAGGGTGTTCGGATATTCCCGTGATAAGCTTCTACAATTTGTAGAGTGGAGTAAGTACATGACATTTTGAACAGGAACCCAAGTCCAGAAAGGGCATCCAACGACGCTACAAAGCGTCAAAGATATAGGCGCCAGCATCTGTCAGTTTATGTACACTAATGGCAGTTAAAATTGCTACACCACGAAGCTGACGTGCTACAGTCGCGAAATTTAACCGACAGGAAGAAGATGCTGTGATATGCAAATGATTAGCTTTTCAGAGCATTCACCCAAGGTTGGCGCCGGTGGCGACGCCTACAACGTGCTGAAATGAGGGAAGTTTCCAACCGATTGCCACCGCGGGATTAGCCGAGCGGTCTTCGGGCGCTGCGGTCATGGACTGTGCGGCTGGTCGCGGCGGAGGTTCGAGTCCTCCCTCGCACGTGGGTGTGAGTGTTTGTCCTTAGGATAAGTTAGGTTAAGTAGAGTGTAAGCTTAGGGACTGATGACCTTAGCAGTTAAGTCCCATTAGATTTCACACACATTCGAACATTCCAACCGATTTCTCATACACAAACAGTAGTTGACCGGCGTTGCCTGCTGAAACGTTGTTGTGATGCCTCGTGTAAGGAGGAGAAATGCGTACCATCACGTTTCCGACTTTGATAAAGGTCGGATTGTAGCCTATCGCGATTGCGGTTTATCGTATCGCAACATTGCTGCTCGCGTTGGTCGAGATCCAATGTCTGTTAGCATGTTAGCAGAATATGGAATCTGTGGGTTCAGGAGGGTAATACGGAACGCCGTGTTGGATCCCAACGGCTTCGTATCACTAGCAGTCGAGATGACCGACGTCTTAACCGCATCGCTGTAACGGATCGTGCAGCCACGTCTTGATCCCTGAGTCAACAGATGGGGATGTTTTCAAGACAACAACCATCTGCATGAACAGTTCGACGACGTTTGCAGCTCGGAGACCATGGCTGCGGGTACCCTTGACGCTGCATCACAGACAGGAGCGCCTGCGATGGTGTACTCAACGACGAACCTGGGTGCACGAATGGCATAATGTCATTTTTTCCGATGAATCCAGGTTCCGTTTACAGCATCATGATGGTAGCATCCGTGTTTGGCGACATCGCGGTGAACGCACATTGAGAGCGTGTATTCGTCATCGCCATACTGGCCTATGACCCAGCGTGATGGTAAGGGGTGCCATTGGTTACATGTCCCGGTCACCTCTTGTTCGCATTTACAGCACTTTGAACAGTGGACGTTACATTTCACATGTGTTACGACCCGTGACTCTACCCTTCATTCGATCCCTGCGAAACCCTACATTTCGGCAGGATAATGCACGACCGCATGTTGCAGGTCCTGTACGGGCCTTTCTGGATACAGAAAATGCTCGACTGATGCCCTGGCCGGCACATTCTCCAGATCTCGCACCAATTGAAAACGTCTGGTCAATGGTGGCCGAGCAACTGGCTCGTCACAATACGCCAGTCACTACTCTTGATGAACTGTGGTATCATGTTGAACGCAGCTTGGGTAGCTGTACCTGTACACGCCATCCAAGCTATGTTTAACTCAATGCTCAGGCGTATCATGGCAGTTATTATGGCCAGGGGTACTGATTTCTCAGGATCTATGCACCCATACTGCTTGAAAATGTAATCACTTGTCAGTTCTAGTATAATATATTTGTCCAATGAATACCCGTTTATCATTTGCATTTCTTCTTGGTGGAGTAATTTTAATGACCAGTAGTGTATATACTGGATGATTCTGTGATGATATTACAAACATTCAAGGGTAATTGAAGCAGATAAATGTATCAAGTTGAAGTAAGATTTCCTGGTTCGGAACCGAGCGAGTCGAAATTTGCAAGCGAAAATCATTGTGATAACTCGGACATTGGAACACATGTACTGGTACTGTTGTTTCTCCGGATGTAAGGTATGCAACTTTCCGAGGGGATAGTATGGAGCAAACAAGAAAGAATGTGTGGTAAACATTGGCTCCAGAATGCATACCTGAGCGCTTGTTCATCATCACTGGTGTGAAACACATGTCCTCTATTGACTCAAAATGGTTCAAATGGTTCTGAGCACTATGGGACTTAACTTCTGAGGTCATCAGTCCCCTAGAACTTAGAACTACTTAAACCTAACTAACCTAAGGACATCACACACACCCATGCCCGAGGCAGGATTCAAACCTGCGACCGTAGCGGTTCCAGACTGTAGCGCCTAGAACCGCTCGGACACTGCAGCCGGCTGTCCTTTATTGAACAAGTACTCATAGCTACTCAGGTATGAATTTTACAGCCAATGTTTACTAGATATTTATTTCTTGTTTTGGTCCATAACACAATCTCTGAAAGTTGCCTACCCTGAGATCTTAATGACAACAGTTCTGGCACACGTATTCCACTGTCAGAGTATCAGAGCAGTTTTCACTAATAATCTTCTACATCGTTTCGGGTGCGGCGACCCTTACCTCATATTGATACATTTATCCCTCCCCATCATCCTATAAAGTTTGTAAAATTATCGCAGAATCACCGGCACCGGAGCATGTAACTTTGACGCTCTGTAAAGTCGTTAGAAGACGTTTCCGTACATCGATTCCTATTCAAAATATTATGTACTCACTTCCCTCTACGCGCCCGGGTTCCCGGGTTCGATTCCCGGCGGGGTCAGGGATTTTCTCTGCCTCGTGGTGACTGGGTGTTGTGTGATGTCCTTAGGTTAGTTAGGTTTAAGTAGTTCTAGGGGACTGATGACCATAGATGTTAAGTCCCACGGTGCTCAGAGCCATTTGAACCATTTTTTGAACTTCCCTCTACAAGCCCCAGAAGTTTGAAACTGAAATTTCGGACCACCTCGTATATACGGATATTACAACAATTCTCAGGTGGACTGTGTGTATACCAGGTAAACGCAGTACACATTGCACTTATAATTTGTTAATAGCGTTCGTTAACAGTCGTATCATGTAGACATTCCGTGCACTGTACAGTATCCGGTGGAATGTGTATTTAAATGTATGCTCTTATCTGTATAGGAAGGCTGCAGCACCAGTAGGCCATAGCGATTTACAGGAAGATCTGCATAGGATCGATTATTGGTTTAGGGACTAGTTCTTCTTATGTTGTGAGCGACGTATTATTCACTGCCACATTTGCCTCGTGGAACGACTGCAACTAGAAATTGGAGCTAATACGAAGGTTGCCTTCCAGAATGAAATAACCTTCTTTCCATGGTTTGAGGGAGGGGTAGTAAGGGATAGGTTTAATCAGCGTTGGAAAACCCAGGAAAGTGTATCAGCATAGTTGTGTACAAACTGGAATAGTATGTAAGGATATGTTTTTTGATGTTTTTTCTGAGGGCGTAAAGAAAAGCTGTAATAGCACCGTTTTTTACCCTCCGCCATGCACTGTACAGCGTCTTGCAGGGTTTTCGTTCAGATATAGATGTGAGATGATGCATTTTTGTATAAGAATGTACTAGCGAACTGCAGGAAGACGTGCTGGGGTTGGGAGCAGGGACTGGTAGGTCAGCTCCACGTAAATAACTGTAAGTATTACACCTAAACAAGTCTAGGTATCCTTTACTCTGTTGTCATAAACATTAACAGAAGTTGAAAAGTGCAGGGGCTGGTAATTGACCTAGAACATATTGTAAATTGCTGGGTATATGCAGATGGTGAGATCCATTACTGTTCTGTTACAGTATTGATGTAGCAGCAAAGCTTACTTGGCCGTAGTTGCTAGTGTAAACAGCAAGTATCATGAATGAATAGCAACTGTTGTATCCAGACATGACACATAAAACATAACGTCGACAATACGCGCTGTATGTAGGTATTTTCAGTGGAATAGAAAAAGATAAATACATTAAACGACGTCTTTCAAAAATGTTCAAATGTGTGTGAAATTTTATGAGACTTAACTGGTAAGGTCATCAGTCCCTAAGCCTACACACTACTTAACCTAAATTATCCTAAGGACAAACACACACATCCATGCCCGAGAGAGGATTCGAACCTCCGCCGGGACCAGCCGCACAGTCCATGACTGCAGCGCCCTAGACCGCTGGGCTAATCCCACGCGGCGACGTCTTTCAAATGATATTTTTTATGCCAGTCATATCCCGCTCTCAAAGTGGGAGAAGACTTTAACTTAGACGTACTATTGCGATATGAAATGCATATAATGTAAGTGTTTATAAAATTATTTTTTCTACACTTGGGAGGGTGATAAAATATCTGTTCGATCAGCAAAGAAAAATGGCTCTGTGCACTATGGGACTTAACAGTTGAGGTCATCAGTTCCCTAGAACTTAGAACTACTTAAACCTAACTAACCTAAGGACATCACACACATCCATGCCCGAGGCAGGATTCGAACCTGCGACCGCAATGGTCCCGCGGTTCCAGACTGAAACACCTAGAACCGCTCGGCCACACCGGCCGGCAGCAAAGAAAAGTTCCACCTAGCACGTCAGTCTGGGACATACATGTTTGGTATGGAGAAAAATGTATCAGGCTGATGAGGTATTAATGAAGTCTAATTTATGGATTTAAGAGACAAGTTATGTTTAAAAAATTCTAGTGTGTATTAAGACTGCCGGCTGACTGGCCCTTCAACTGCGACGTGTGGCGGCAGAGACAGGCGGGCAGGTGATGGCCTGGTGGGGCAAGGGCATATGCATGCCCAGAACTGTAGTTGCTGGGAGAACAGCATTACAAAGGTGACGGGATAACTTAGATCGCACCACGAGAACCAGAATTAATCCAAACTCGCACAACGGTCTGCTCGAAAACGTAGTGCTACCTGGAGGTAGTGGTGGAAGCCGGCATTGCTAGGCTTTAATCGTGATATGTACAGAGGGGTCTCAGAAGATGGCTGCTGCGCAGAATGGTCGCCTCGTTTATCTGTCCCTAGGCGCTATGTGTGTGACGTGGGTGGTTATATGGCCAGTCAGACAGTGCTAGGGCTACACTCTTGATGTCCTGTTAACCACGTGTGGTAGTACCAGCAGCAAGCTTGAACTTGCACTAGCGGCGATGGGTCTCCAGTCGACAGTGGCAGCACCAGCAGCTTGCGAGGCCGGCTTGTGCTGGCTCTCTATACATCTCCCTTTGAGGGGGGTGCGGCAGTGCATACTTTGAAAACATTGCTCGAGAGGTTCAGCCTCATTTTTTGTTTGTTTTTAAATTAAAATGCCATTTCGCCATCCTTCCATGGCCGTCATGATGTTGAGACGAACACACTGGATCGGATGGTGTTGTAAAGACATGCGTGATCGCCACTTACACAGGGTGTTCTGCAGTGCGATAGGAATACACTGTTTGGAGTACGGAAGCTATTGTTTTGTCCATTTTCAAATAAAGTGTATACCTATCTGTCACATTCTTATACCAAGGTTAGTGGTGCAAGTATACTTTCTATAGTAAAGATTCCTCTGTTAATTTTACAAGTCCAGTATAATCTTACACTCTTGAGGGACCTGATAGTGACATTATAACTTCTTAACGCACAAATTCTGAGGGGCCTGAGTTCCTATAAGTGAAACATAGGCTTTACGCGTGTTTGTTGTTAAACAAAAAGAATTTCAAAGCCGAATATAGTTGTACTTAGTTGAATTATAGCGTTGTGGTGACTGATTGTCCCATATACGAGTATATACGTGTGTTTACTTGAAGACGGTTGCTGTTGCTGCAGTACTGGGAACAAATCGATAAAACCGTACGTAGGAGTGGTGTGCTTACAGAAGGTACGTTGCAAATTGTTGATGAATAACGCATTGCGAATACTTTTTAAGTTTTTCCGTCTAGTATTGACGTATGTATTGTCGAAAGATAAGTAAAGTTACACCAGACCCCGAACTTACGCGCATCTTCTTAAAAAATTGCTAAAATATTCAAGAGATCCACATTTGCGTGTGTAGTCTGAAAAAGTGGGGAAAAAATCCTTAAAATATCACAGAAATCTGTACTGAGGTGTATCTTCTTGAAACACCTGTAAACTAGCAATGAAACCATAGATTGCGTCACAAGTTGTAGAAAATACCCTTGGACGCGATCCTTTGCCAGAAATTTGTGAAAATTGATGCCCAATACTGCAAATACCATTGGATGCCGTACTATCCTCGAAAGTTGCAAATATAACCTGAATTTACTGTTGCTGTTGCTACTGTTGTTGTTGCTTGACTGAGGTAAAGAATAAGAATACGACCTCCCGTTGAGTGTGCTGGGGCCCCGTAGGGGTGGTGACACACTGATCCAGTGAGGGAGTGGAGACGCCAGTTTTGCGTGATAAATTACGACGGTTGTCACTTTCGGCTAAAAGAGTTTGACCATTAACTAAAACATGTGTAAACATGAGCGCAAGTATGCTCCTCGGGTGTCATCATAACAATAAATTGTGATAATTATAATGACATAGCCCGTTAATTGTAATTATAATGAAAAGACGTGACGTCAATGAATTAATACTGTAAGATTAATAATTCTGAAACATGAAAACTGGTAGTGGTACATAAATGTAATCTTAAAATTCGATACATAACTTTTTGTGATACTTTGAATCATCGGTGAAGAGAACAGTATCCACTGATCAGCAGTTCAGTGTACGTGTCGCTGAGCCTACTGTTCAAGCTCCTTCAGTCACCGAAAATGGCTGAGGATTGCTATATAAATGGTGGGGTCTTTGCAAGCAGGCCCTCTTCATGAAGCATTCCGATCGTGGTACACTTCGACATCAGCATACAGTGGCAGTGGCAGGGCCGGATCGTGGCTTCGCTGAGGTTGTACTTCTATTTATTCGAGTGTACAATAGAAAAGCCACCGTGGAGTGTGTGACGGAGGCTATGATATTCTCGCTTTTTATTCGATTCGCAAACGAGGCAAAAGAAGAACGACTTTCGTAGAAGTTCCAATATATCTGATTATCCCGTCACGACCATTCTGAGAGACGTACGTTTCCTGAAGTAACTTGTGGTTTAATTCTCTCTGGAACGTCCTCTCTCGGAATTTTAGCATTGTACAACTCCACGATAAACAACACTCTAATGTTGCGAATGCCGCTGGAGTGTGATAGGCGTATAGGTGACAGTCTTAAATAAATTCATGACGGAACTTTCCGTTTTTCTTTTGATCCTTTGCACGTTTATATTGTTACTATCAGGTAAGTATCAGATACTGAGAAGAAATACGAAAGAACTGCACGGACGAGGGTTTCATAGGCTACATCTGTAGTGAGTAAGTCACATTTTCTTTTGGTTCTTCGACTGATTTCCAGTTTGGCATCTTATTTTTGTGCGACTAATGTTATATGATCGGCCACACTTCAGTTCGCACAAGACGCATACTCCTCGATCGATATTTTACGTTCTAGACTGTATCGAGAGAACCATCATCAATCATGTAAAGGAAAAACATTGGGTATTTACGCTTGTTTATGAGCAATATGCTACATGGGTTAATAATAAGCTTAAACAGCGAGTGGGCGCTTGCACCAAGTGTAAGCCCTCTACAAGACATCCTGCATTTTTGCGGCGTTACAACATTTCTACTGGGTGGTGCCGTGATGATGCTAAAAACTTTATAAAACGATGGAGAAGAGTAAATGTATCAATCTGAGGCAAGAGACACTGGTCTGGAACGACCGAGACGAAATTTATAGGCTAAAATAGTTCTGATATCTCTGACAGAGGAAAACATGTACCGGTATTGTTGTTGGTAAGACTATAGGGTACGCAACTTTCAGAGGTAGTGGTAGATGCAAAACAAGAAAAATTTCCAGTAAACATGAGTTCTAAAATACATACTTCGAGATGTATGAGCATTTGTTCATCTCCCCTACTGTGAAAAACATCTCTTCTTCTGAACAAGTGATCATTTCTCTTAAGGTACGCAGTTTGGAGCCGATATTTACTGAACCTTCTTTGCTTTGGTTCATAGTAGTCCCTCCAGAAATATGGAAACCAAAGACTTTGCAGTAGAAGAGATGTGTTTCACAATATCGAAGATGAACAAGTGCTGATACCTCTTAAGGATGCATTTTACAGCCCGTGTTTATTGGATATTTTTTCTTACTTTGGTCAATAATACTGTCTTTGGAAGTTGCCCACCCTACAATCTTAGTAACAACAGTACTGTTACACTACTGTCCATTAAAATTGCTACACCAAGAAGAAATGCAGATGATAAACGGGTATTCATTGGACAAATATATTATACTAGAGCTGATATGTGATTATATTTTCACGCAATTTGGGTGCATATATCCTGAGAAATCAGTACCCAAAACAACCACCTCTGGCCGTAATAACGGCCTTGATACGCCTGGACATTGAATCAAACGGAGCTTGGATGGCGTTTACAGGTACAGCTGCCCATGCAGCTTCGACACGATACCACAGTTCATCAAGAGTAGTGACTGGCGTATTGTGACGACCCAGTTGTTCGGCCACCATTTACCAGACGTTTTCAATTGGTGAGAGATCGGGAGAATGTGCTGGCCAGAGCAGCAGTCGAACATTATCTTTATCCAGAAAGGCCCGTACAGGACCTGCAACGCCGGCCGAAGTGGCCGTGCGGTTAAAGGCGCTGCAGTCTGGAACCGCAAGACCGCTACGGTCGCAGGTTCGAATCCTGCCTCGGGCATGGATGTTTGTGATGTCCTTAGGTTAGATAGATTTAACTAGTTCTAAGTTCTAGGGGACTAATGACCTCAGCAGTTGAGTCCCATAGTGCTCAGCGCCATTTGAACCAAGGACCTGCAACATGCGGTTGTGCATTATCGTGTTGAAATGTAGTAGGGTTTCGCAAGGATCGAATGAAGGGTAGAGCCACGGGTAGTAACACATCTGAAATGTAACGTCCACTGTTCAAAGTGCCGTCAATGTGAACGAGAGGTGACCGGGACGTGTAACCAATGGCACCCCATACCATCACGCCGGGTGATACGCCAGTATGGCGATGACGCATACACGCTTCCAGTGTGCGTTCACCGCGATGTTGCCAAACACGGATATGACCATCATGATGCTGTAAACAGAACCTGGATTCATCCGAAAAAATGACGTTTTGCCATTCGTGCACCCAGGTTCGTCCTTGAGTACACCATCGCAGGCGCTCCTGTCTGCGATGCAGCGTCAAGGGTAACCGCAGCCATGGTCTCCGAGCTGATAGTCCATGCTGCTGCAAACATCGTCGAACTGTTCGTGCAGATGGTTGTTGTCTTGCTAACGTCCCCATCTGTTGACTCAGGGATCGAGACGTGGTTGCACGATCCGTTACAGCCATGCGGATAAAATGCCTGTCATCTCGACTGCTAGTGATACGAGGGCGTTGGGATCCAGCACGGCGTTCCATATTACCCTCCTGAACCCACCGATTCCATATTCTGCTAACGGTCATTGGATCTCGGCCAACGCGAGCAGCAAATGTCGCGATACGATAAACTGCAACCGCGATAGGCTACATTCCGACCTTTATCAAAGTCGGAAACGTGATGGTGTTCATTTCTCCTCCTTACACGAGGCATCACAACAATGTTTCACCAGGCAACGCCGGTTCAAAATGGCTCTGAGCACTATGGGACTTAACATCTGTGGTCATCAGTCCTCTAGAACTTAGAACTACTTAAACCTAACTAACCTAAGGACATCACACACATCCATGCCCGAGGCAGGATTCGAACCTGCGACCGTAGTAGTCGCGCGGTTCCGGACTGAGCGCCTGAACCGCTAGACCACCGCGGCCGGCGGCAACGCCGGTCAACTGCTGTTTGTGTATGAAAAATTGGTTGGAAACTTTCCGCACATCAGCACGTTGTAGGCGTCGCCACAGGCGCCAACCTTGTGTGAATGCTCTGAAAATCTAATCATTTGCATATCACAGCATCTTCTTCCTGTCGGTTAAATTTCGCGTCTGTAGCACGTCCTCTTGGTGTTGTAGCAATTTTAATGGCCAGTAGTGTACGTGCATTCTACTGTCAGAGATATTGGAACGAGTTTTGCTTATAACTTTCGAGTTAGTCGTTTCCGAACCAGGGTCTCTTGCCTCAAAATGTTACATTTATCCTTCTGCATTACCCCTGAAAGTATGTAATGTCATTACGGAAAAACCCAGTACAAGATGGCCAGAAAGAGACTAAGAAGCCTGCAAGGCGTTGGAGGGTAGTTTGCTCTGAAAATAACCGTTAAGAAAAAAAATCGTTACGTTGCGCCGTTTCCGAATTAATCAGCAATAGAATTAGCCAATCAGGCCGTAGCACGCTAGTACAAGGGGCACCGCTAGAGAGGGTGTCGTCAGACCTGTTGTTCGTTTGGTTTCCTAAAACCGAACATGAAGTCGATACAAAATTGGACGTAGAACGATAGTAAGGATCGAACCCGATCAAAGGCTGAATGGTTTCATGCGCGATCATTTACGCTATGAGAACAACTGATACTAATTGTATGTAGTGAGCCGCTTGAATTTGCGCGTGCAACGGCCTGATTGACTAATTTAAATGCAAATTAACTCGTGAATGGCGTAACGTGTCGAATTCTTTTCTTAAGTGTTATTTCTCAGCACAACTTAACCTCCAACAACCTTGCAAGCTTCTCAGACTGTTTCTGACCACCCTGAATACGCTACAGAAATTTTCGAACATTGTCATGGCGTTTCCTAGGTTATTTACAAGATCACTTACACTCCTGGAAATTGAAATAAGAACACCGTGAATTCATTGTCCCAGGAAGGGGAAACTTTATTGACACATTCCTGGGGTCAGATACATCACATGATCACACTGACAGAACCACAGGCACATAGACACAGGCAACAGAGCATGCACAATGTCGGCACTAGTACAGTGTATATCCACCTTTCGCAGCAATGCAGGCTGCTATTCTCCCATGGAGACGATCGTAGAGATGCTGGATGTAGTCCTGTGGAACGGCTTGCCATGCCATTTCCACCTGGCGCCTCAGTTGGACCAGCGTTCGTGCTGGACGTGCAGACCGCGTGAGACGACGCTTCATCCAGTACCAAACATGCTCAATGGGGGACAGATCCGGAGATCTTGCTGGCCAGGGTAGTTGACTTACACCTTCTAGAGCACGTTGGGTGGCACGGGATACATGCGGACGTGCATTGTCCTGTTGGAACAGCAAGTTCCCTTGCCGGTCTAGGAATGGTAGAACGATGGGTTCGATGACGGTTTGGATGTACCGTGTACTATTCAGTGTCCCCTCGACGATCACCAGTGGTGTACGGCCAGTGTAGGAGATCGCTCCCCACACCATGATGCCGGGTGTTGGCCCTGTGTGCCTCGGTCGTATGCGGTCCTGATTGTGGCGCTCACCTGCACGGCGCCAAACACGCATACGACCATCATTGGCACCAAGGCAGAAGCGACTCTCATCGCTGAAGACGACACGTCTCCATTCGTCCCTCCATTCACGCCTGTCGCGACACCACTGGAGGCGGGCTGCACGATGTTGGGGCGTGAGCGGAAGATGGCCTAACGGTGTGCGGGACCGTAGCCCAGCTTCATGGAGACGGTTGCGAATGGTCCTCGCCGATACCCCAGGAGCAACAGTGTCCCTAATTTGCTGGGAAGTGGCGGTGCGGTCCCCTACGGCACTGCGTAGGATCCTACGGTCTTGGCGTGCATCCGTGCGTCGCTGCGGTCCGGTCCCAGGTCGACGGGCACGTGCACCTTCCGCCGACCACTGGCGACAACATCGATGTACTGTGGAGACCTCACGCCCCACGAGTTGAGCAATTCGGCGGTACGTCCACCCGGCCTCCCGCATGCCCACTATACGCCCTCGCTCAAAGTCCGTCAACTGCACATACGGTTCACGTCCACGCTGTCGCGGCATGCTACTAGTGTTAAAGACTGCGATGGAGCTCCGTATGCCACGGCAAACTGGCTGACACTGACGGCGGCGGTGCACAAATGCTGCGCAGCTAGCGCCATTCGACGGCCAACACCGCGGTTCCTGGTGTGTCCGCTGTGCCGTGCGTGTGATCATTGCTTGTACAGCCCTCTCGCAGTGTCCGGAGCAAGTATGGTGGGTCTGACACACCGGTGTCAATGTGTTCTTTTTTCCATTTCCAGGAGTGTATATACACATCACGAACAATGATGTAACTGTAAAGCGATTTTAGGGCACAGGTGAAACTGCTGTCACATTTGAAGATTTTTCGCCGTTAAGAATAAAGGCTGAACTCTATCTGCGAGGACGTAGTCTATCCACGTGCAAAACTGGTCGGATATTCACGAAGCATGCGTTTTATCCATTAGGCCAACGCCTTCCAGATACAAAGAAACGTGAAGAAAATGAGGGCACCAGCTGTTATTGCTTTATGGACGAACAAAGCGACATATTACCAAAAGATAGCGTTTTTTCGGAATCCGTGTTAATTACGAAAGAATTTTTCCCACAAATCCTGAAGAATGTAGTCAAGTGAGAAAGCAGAACACACACACACACACTTTATGTAGTATGGGCCATAATTATTTTGCAAGAACAGGATATTATTCTGTAAAGGTAAAGTATTATTAATATTATTTACAAAGGGTGATATCTACAATTAAACATAATTCAACTGTGTTTTCTTCAAAAACACCCCCAACCTTTGTGAAAATGGCATTGCCACGAGGATACATGTGTCTGAAACGAGTTTAATAGTATAGATTAGAGAGATGCCAATACCCAAATGATTCCATTACAAAATTACACGAGATCTCTGACAGTTCAGTATTATGTGAAGATTCGCATTAATGTTAGGCTATCTGAGAAGCGAGAATTGAGAAGTTCCATTATTCAACGTGTACTCTTTGCTTCTTAGAACTGACATAGTGTGTTCGATTACCACATCAGAGACATTTGGTTGCGCATTACGATTCAGCTAATATTGATGGAGCTAGAGACTAGAATGAGAGTAGTTATAGTTATCCTCGTGCAATTTCTCTATTTTTGGATGTGTATGGTTTCCAGTTGCCCTTACTATGAGAATTAGGGCAACAGATTTCACTAGATCACCGAAAAAAAAGAACGAACGCTGTATTGAAAGATATACACTCCTGGAAATGGAAAAAGAACACATTGACACCGGTGTGTCAGACCCACCATACTTGCTCCGGACACTGCGAGAGGGCTGTACAAGCAATGATCACACGCACGGCACAGCGGACACACCAGGAACCGCGGTGTCGGCCGTCGAATGGCGCTAGCTGCGCAGCATTTGTGCACCGCCGCCGTCAGTGTCAGCCAGTTTGCCGTGGCATGCCGAGCTCCATCGCAGTCTTTAACACTGGTAGCATGCCGCGACAGCGTGGACGTGAACCGTATGTGCAGTTGACGGACTTTGAGCGAGGGCGTATAGTGGGCATGCGGGAGGCCGGGTGGACGTACCGCCGAATTGCTCAACACGTGGGGCGTGAGGTCTCCACAGTACATCGATGTTGTCGCCAGTGGTCGGCGGAAGGTGCACGTGCCCGTCGACCTGGGACCGGACCGCAGCGACGCACGGATGCACGCCAAGACCGTAGGATCCTACGCAGTACCGTAGGGGACCGCACCGCCACTTCTCAGCAAATTAGGGACACTGTTTCTCCTGGGGTATCGGCGAGGACCATTCGCAACCGTCTCCATGAAGCTGGGCTACGGTCCCGCACACCGTTAGGCCGTCTTCCGCTCACGCCCCAACATCGTGCAGCCCGCCTCCAGTGGTGTCGCGACAGGCGTGAATGGAGGGACGAATGGAGACGTGTCGTCTTCAGCGATGATAGTCGCTTCTGCCTTGGTGCCAATGATGGTCGTATGCGTGTTTGGCGCCGTGCAGGTGAGCGCCACAATCAGGACTGCATACGACCGACGCACACAGGGCCAACACCCGGCATCATGGTGTGGGGAGCGATCTCCTACACTGGCCGTACACCACTGGTGATCGTCGAGGGGACACTGAATAGTGCACGGTACATCCAAACCGTCATCGAACCCATCGTTCTACCATTCCTAGACCGGCAAGGGAACTTGCTGTTCCAACAGGACAATGCACGTCCGCATGTATCCCGTGCCACCCAACGTGCTCTAGAAGGTGTAAGTCAACTACCCTGGCCAGCAAGATCTCCGGATCTGTCCCCCATTGAGCATATTTGGGACTGGATGAAGCGTCGTCTCACGCGGTCTGCACGTCCAGCACGAACGCTGGTCCAACTGAGGCGCCAGGTGGAAATGGCATGGCAAGCCGTTCCACAGGACTACATCCAGCATCTCTACGATCGTCTCCATGGGAGAATAGCAGCCTGCATTGCTGCGAAAGGTGGATATACACTGTACTAGTGCCGACATTGTGCATGCTCTGTTGCCTGTGTCTATGTGCCTGTGGTTCTGTCAGTGTGATCATGTGATGTATCTGACCCCAGGAATGTGTCAATAAAGTTTCCCCTTCCTGGGACAATGAATTCACGGTGTTCTTATTTCAATTTCCAGGAGTGTATTTGAAAAAGTTAGATCGTACACTGCATAGAAATTCGTTAAGAAATTTTCAATCTTCAAATGATCATGAAGATACATTAATATTTTGATAACAAGTTCATATGAAAAACTGCGTTACTTAATTTTTGTTTAATCCTAAATTAAGTTTTCATAAATTTGTTGCAACAGTAAATATCACGTAGTTATTTTCTAAAAAAATACATAGAGGTGACACTGTAAATTTTTAATTGTGAATTAATATTAATTGTAATTGGCTCGTCCATAAATTACATAGCAGTTTAATGGGAGGCGTATGGGAGGGGTTGTGAGGTGTGGGTTTAGAGGAATGCATTCGCTAATGTGAAAATACGTGACGGAGAGTGAAGAGGGGCTGAGT
The DNA here is from genome assembly GCF_021461395.2 of Schistocerca americana. NCBI lineage: Eukaryota > Metazoa > Arthropoda > Insecta > Orthoptera > Acrididae > Schistocerca > Schistocerca americana. The sequence continues at coordinate 649,076,489 of NC_060130.1, read as the reverse complement.
TGAAATATGATGTCAGAAAGACTTCAAAATGTTTTTCTTCTAATGCCCACGTGTCAAATAGCGACTGCATCACGTATTTTTCACTACAATAAGGAAAAGAATTATGTTCTACTGAAGTGGCTCCTTGAAATCGCATAAGATACACTCCATAACAAAGTTACTTAGAGAAAAGTTTATTTGTGTTTTTATGAAAATATTATCCCAGAAACTTCAGAATGTTTCAAATTGTAGACTTGACATATTTCCACAAAATTGTTTTAGTCAGAGCGTATCTTTTGACCTTAAATCACACGTTTCGCATACATATACGCTAGGAAAACATCCGAGGAAACAGATATCTTACGAGAACAGGCGACGACGTGACTGAAAGATAGCAGCTAGACTGTACTAGAACACTTCTACATTCGAATGCAATTATTTGAGAATCTTGCTGTTGAGCGCCCTATACATACCGCGACCTCTACCTCATATCTGTTCTCTGTTATCCGATATGTATTCCGTTCGTTATGATTCTTCTTGGAATTCTAGAGTGTGTCCACCACTATCTCACGCTATTCATGCTATACAACCAGACATCATCATCAGTCATAGACTGAAGTTGACATGAATTAAGTTATGTATGCCTGAATTCAAGCTATTATCAGGGGCGATAAATAAGTTGCCGTTTGAGGACGTAGCTGCAGGATATGTGCAACGTGGCGCGATGCAGATGGGCGTATATAAGCACCGACATGTAGTCAAGGGAGTCATGTGGCACTCGTGTCTTTCCAACGTGTGTGCGGCAAATGCAGAAACGTAAAGTATGGCGAAGTTATTACCAGATTTGTGCACATAGAACCACCATACTGTTATTCTTTCCTTGGCTACCGAAGGACAGACACTGGTAGACATCCATAGGAGAATGAAGAATGTGTTTGAGGCAGCATTTTTGTCGAAATCGCCTTTGTGGAATTGTGCACCAAAGAGTGCAGCTGTTATGTGATAAAGCACGATCCATATCGCAAACGTAGTAATGAAAAAGTTACGCTAACCCAAGTGGGGGACTTTCAAGCACCTGATCTATAGTCTGATAGCTCCCCATTTGATTATCACGCCTTTGGTCCGTTAAAAAAGGCCTTGAAGTATCGACGATTTCTGTCGGACATGGATGTGCAGCAGGCAGTCACTAACTTCTTCATGCAGCTGGACACAAAGTCTTACGAAACGGGTATTTTCAACCTGATGCGTCGGTTTGATGATTGCCTCTATGATTACGGTGATTTTGCCTGATTGGGTTACCGATTCTGGACTGTATGGCCTTAGAACGAAGACTTTTTGAAAGTCGATTATATTAATATACTGTATCTTTGCTACACTGTCTGTCCGAAAAGTTTTAAGACTGATTTTATTCGTGGCGTATAAGTGATACGTCGGCGCAGTAACTACTGTGGCAGCTTGAAGTAAAGCCTGCGAACAAAAGACGTGCATTCGACCAGTCAGTTGTGAGCAGGCGGTACTAAGTAGTGGGCATGCGATTGTAGTTTGTCAACATTGTTGTGTCACAAGTCTTAACGGATGAACGAACTAAACATCTCTAAATCGAGTTTTCGAGGTATTCCCTGAAAGTTTTGGAGAAAAGAAAAGTGTGTGCAAAGTTCTTCCCGCACACTTCGACAGCCGAGCAAAAAACTACGCTTGGAAGCCTTCCGTAGCTTTAGAGTTACTCTGCAGCCTTTACTCTATTCGTAAACATAGGTATATTCTTGATATCTTTCATTACGAATGGTCGGGCCCGCCTGTTAAACTGCGTGACCTTGCTGCAACCTTGGATGACTTTCGTAGAATCTAACAACCGACTCGTAAATAAAAAGAATAAAATTAACACTCTGAGTACTATTTCAAAGTTAACTGAACTCTCTTATAAATGTTGATCGCATTTGTACATGTCTGAGTATAAATTAGCCTATCGTACTACTATCGGAGGGTTTAGTGGAAAACTAGGGCGTCGTTGTATATGGGAACTAAGCATACATTTCACTTGTTACATGTAATTATCATTTAGATACTTAACGTTTTCCACAAATGCGCGGTGTCAGTATTTACCACTGAGCTAGGAACCAATAATAACTCACCTTGAGAATTTCCTTCTGAAAATCAATAATTCTACCTTCTAATAATGGTGACGACTCCTGAAGGGAGTGTATATATATACATTCGCCGCAATTGAACACTGAATTAAATTCAATGGCGATAACTGAAAATCTGTGCCGAACCAAGACTAGAACCTATCCGAACACACCTCCCTTCCAACCATAATTCTGAACTTGGTGCACGCTACACATGTCTCGTCCACCGTCCATTACCCTAACTTCTCACTGCTTTACCTGATTCCCGCAAGAGTTCGGACATAGTACGGAGAACCTCTACAAATTCTACTGGCAGTCACTATAATGGCTCAAATGGCTCTGAGCACTATGAGACTTAACATCTGAGGTCATCAGTCCCCTAGAACTTTGAACTACTTAAACCTAACTAACCTAAGGACATCACACACATCCATGCCTGAGGTGGGATTCGAACCTGCGAACGTAGCGGTCGCGTGGTTCCAGATTGAAGCGCCTAGAGCCCCTCGGCCACACCGGCCGGCGGCAGTCGCTATAACCGAGGCGTTGTGCATCACGCAGAGGTTTACTTTTGAAATTTCTGGGGAGTACTTTCCAGGAACAGTCGGACACCATATTACGTCCTTCCACATACGTCTCACGAAATGACCACAACTAGAAATTTCGAGAAATTAGAGCTAATACAGAGGCTTATCGACAGTCATTCTTCTCATAGACCTTTCACAAATGGTACAGGGAAAGGAGGATCATTTAATAGTCCTAGAAGTATCCTTCGCCACGCTCCGTGAGATGGCTTGCAGAGTATTTATGTAGATGTAACAGTAAGAAAGGAGAGACTATGGCACAATATTAACGAAATAGCAATTACGACTCCCTTGAAGAAATTAGACATGTTCCAGGAGCAAATAAGAGCTGTATCAGTCACAACAGTAAGGTAGGTAGCCGCAACGTGGTAGGTGGTAGCGACACTAAGGGATTGGTAACAGGTATCAAAATACCTCACAGAAGAATGAAACGTTTTGGAACTTGGATGGTTGCTTCTGATAACCAGAAGGAAAGAGTTCTCGACAATCACACGGTTAAGTAGACAACATACGAGGTCTATTCGGAAAGTAAGGAACGATAGGTCGCGAAATGGAAACAGAGGTGAAAATCTAAACTGTTTTGTTTTCAACAGTTAGGTATAACTTCCAGCTACTTACCTCCACAGTTGCCAATCCGACTTAGACGTTTGACGTAGCGTTGTACCAACTTTCCAATACCCTCGTTATAGAAGGCAGCCGCCAGCGCTTTCCGCCAATTGTCTACGCTGGCCTACAGCTCGTCGTCTGTGCCAAAATGTTGTCTTCATAGCCTGCGGTTCATGTGAGCAGAGACGAAAATCAGAGGGAGACAATTACGGGCTGTATTGTGGGCAATCAAACATTTCCAACTGAAAAGGATGCAGGAGCATCTTCATTGCCCCTTCAGAATGTGGCTGAGAATTGTCTTGAAGAAGAAAACGCTCGACAGTTATGTAACGTTGGCTGCATAGCTTCAGGCGAAATTTCTCACCAGGCCCTCGTACCTGGCGGGAGACACTATGCTTCTAGGTGCCCTCTGTGTGCTCAGAACTAAAAAGGACCACGTAAAGCGATCGACGGGCATACTAGAGACACTGCCCAACACACCTGTGCAAAACTTCATCAGATTTTCACTGTGGTTTCCATTTCGCGACCGACCATTTATTACTTTCCGAATAACCCTCGTATGGAATGCATTGTAGCAAATTTAGTTGTGCATTTAAATATGGACGGTCAAAACAAGCAACAAGAAGACTATTCAATTCTACCATACTAGCGTTCTACGCGTAGCATGTTATTCTAAGAAATAAATTTTCAAACTCAATTGTTCCTTAGTGCTTTCTGTGATTAATGTACTATGAACAGTTGTAGAAAATGTCTTCTAACACGGAAATAAAGGTTTCTCGATCAATGGGTATAAACGTATGTTTTTCTTCTATGTGTGAGGATGGTGCCCTGAAAGTTTGGTGGTACCTTTCTGTTACACTCTATAATACACTCCTGGAAATGGAAAAAAGAACACATTGACACCGGTGTGTCAGACCCACCATACTTGCTCCGGACACTGCGAGATGGCTGTACAAGCAATGATCACACGCACGGCACAGCGGACACACCAGGAACCGCGGTGTTGGCCGTCGAATGGCGCTAGCTGCGCAGCATTTGTGCACCGCCGCCGTCAGTGTCAGCCAGTTTGCCGTGGCATACGGAGCTCCATCGCAGTCTTTAACACTGGTAGCATGCCGCGACAGCGTGGACGTGAACCGTATGTGCAGTTGACGGACTTTGAGCGAGGGCGTGTAGTGGGCATGCGGGAGGCCTGGTGGACGTACCGCCGAATTGCCCAACACGTGGGGCGTGAGGTCTCCACAGTACATCGATGTTGTCGCCAGTGGTCGGCGGAAGGTGCACGTGCCCGTCGACCTGGGACCGGACCGCAGCGACGCACGGATGCACGCCAAGACCATAGGATCCTACGCAGTGCCGTAGGGGACCGCACCGCCACTTCCCAGCAAATTAGGGACACTGTTGCTTCTGGGGTATCGGCGAGGACCATTCGCAACCGTCTCCATGAAGCTGGGCTACGGTCCCGCACACCGTTAGGCCGTCTTCCGCTCACGCCCCAACATCGTGCAGCCCGCCTCCAGTGGTGTCGCGACAGGCGTGAATGGAGGGACGAATGGAGACGTGTCGTCTTCAGCGATGAGAGTCGCTTCTGCCTTGGTGCCAATGATGGTCGTATGCGTGTTTGGCGCCGTGCAGGTGAGCGCCACAATCAGGACTGCATACGACCGAGGCACACAGGGCCAACACCCGGCATCATGGTGTGGGGAGCGATCTCCTACACTGGCCGTACACCACTGGTGATCGTCGAGGGGACACTGAATAGTGCACGGTACATACAAACCGTCATCGAACCCATCGTTCTACCATTCCTAGACCGGCAAGGGAACTTGCTGTTCCAACAGGACAATGCACGTCCGCATGTATCCCGTGCCACCCAACGTGCTCTAGAAGGTGTAAGTCAACTACCCTGGCCAGCAAGATCTCCGGATCTGTCCCCCATTGAGCATGTTTGGGACTGGATGAAGCGTCGTCTCACGCGGTCTGCACGTCCAGCACGAACGCTGGTCCAACTGAGGCGCCAGGTGGAAATGGCGTGGCAAGCCGTTCCACAGGACTACATCCAGCATCTCTACGATCGTCTCCATGGAAGAATAGCAACCTGCATTGCTGCGAAAGGTGGATATAAACTGTACTAGTGCCGACATTGTGCATGCTCTGTTGCCTGTGTCTATGTGCCTGTGGTTCTGTCAGTGTGATCATGTGATGTATCTGACCCCAGGAATGTGTCAATAAAGTTTCCCCTTCCTGGGACAATGAATTCACGGTGTTCTTATTTCAATTTCCAGGAGTGTATTTTTGCGTATATGTAAAGTAAGTTGGAAACTTCCTTGTCATTACTAAGATACAGATATAAACTGTATAATTTGCAGTCTTAGGCTCATTTTAATGAGATCTGAAGAAATAAAGCGAGATCCACTTTTTATACAGTTTTTTTTACGACGCGTTAGTCTGTAAGCAACCTTCAGCTAGTGTAATACATTTATAATTTAACAACTTCGTCAATACAAGGTTTTTGTCAACTGCATTTGTAACACTGCAGCTACTCAGTGCAGAATGACTATTAGTTTAGCTCGATAAATTAACATTTCAATGTTTTTGTACAAATAACCAGATCCGGCTTCACGTCAATTGCGCCAAGATTTGTAACTTTTACCCTATTTTAATACATTCGAGGCCGGCCTCAGTCACCCTACAAGTGGCAGATGGACAGCTATTTATAACACCTTCTTGAAAAACCATTGTTTTGTAACTGCGAATGCAATAAATGTGTACGATGTTCCACTTGGAAGATGAAACTTTGTTTATTTGATGTTAAAAATCTTTTAACGAGACATTAAAATTAGCAAACATATGAAATATTTTACTGAACCGTGTTTTTACTCTGAAGAAAAACTTGCAGGCACCGTTCTTACACATATCTGACCTCAGTTTGCTATGTTTTGAAACATTCATACAATGATCTACATCACAATTTGGACACCACCAGGATGTTTATTTCTGCACATTTTCCCCTTCAGGCTGTTCCTGAGATCGGAATACACTTCGCAGACACGTATTGGGTGTGGTTTCTTATGATACTTTTTACTATCAGACTTTTTTACGAATGTTAATTTAGGTGTTACAATATTTTAAACGTCGCACTGCATTATTGTCTTTCATTTATTACTTGACTGAGTATTCGTTCACACAGTAATCTGGATCAGTATAGGAATTATCAACTTATTCTTTTTAACTGGAATCACCGACTTCTTCCTCCAGACTACACCAAATTACGCTATGATCGATATCCCCAATGTCAAAACTACGAAGAGCGCGAAAAGTAGGCCAAAAAGATAGCAGACGAAAGCAGTGTGGGACTCAAGAGAGCATATACATACAGTTCGCATTAACGGTGTTCAGGTAGTTCACACTTTGAAACCTACGTCGTAGGAGAATGCAGAGCCCTTCGTTGCGCAGTCTACATGGCTACTAACAAAGGGTAGGAGACACCAGTTAGCTATGAATTTTTACAGACAGCACGATCAAGACTCGTGTGCCGTCCGCCTAACCGCCGGTGCTCGATTCCTACTCGCGCACCGTTCACAATGTGTTAAGTACGACGATTTTGTTAATCGGCTCAGTTTACGCTAGGCATGCTCTTGGTCGAGCTTCATACTCTTGTTTCTCGTTTGTATGTACCGGGTGGGTATAATTAAAGTGTAACTACTCGCTGAGGTTTGTAACTACCTTACGACAGAGAAACTTGGCAGATATGCCGGTGCCTTAATGCTGAGCCGATGTACTCTGGAGAAAAATGTTTCAATTTTGGTCGCCAAGTGCATATCTGGTGCTGTACACTATTTAACTGCTAGTATGACATCCACGCTGCCATTTTACATGCAATAACGTAAGTAAACAGTGCGGCTGTCGAGAAGAGAGACCATGCACTGCTAGTGAAATTGTTTTATGTGTACGGCATGAATTACATTGCTACATCTACATCTACATCTACATCTATACTCCGCGAGCCACCTTACGGTGTGTGGCGGAGGGTACTTATTGTACCACTATCTGATCCCCCCTTCCCTGTTCCATTCACGAATTGTGCGTGGGAAGAACGACTGCTTGTAAGTCTCCGTATTTGCTCTAATTTCTCGGATCTTTTCGTTGTGATCATTACGCGAGATATATGTGGGCGGTAGTAATATGTTGCCCATCTCTTCCCGGAATGTGCTCTCTCGTAATTTCGATAATAAACCTCTCCGTATTGCGTAACGCCTTTCTTGAAGTGTCCGCCACTGGAGCTTGTTCAGCATCTCCGTAACGCTCTCGCGCTGACTAAATGTCCCCATGACGAATCGCGCTGCTTTTCGCTGGATCATGTCTATCTCTTCTATTAATCCAACCTGGTAAGGGTCCCATACTGATGAGCAATACTCAAGAATCGGACGAACAAGCGTTTTGTAAGCTACTTCTTTCGTCGATGTGTCACATTTTCTTAGAATTCTTCCTATGAATCTCAACCTGGCGCCTGCTTTTCCCACTATTTGTCTTATGTGATCATTCCACTTCAGATCGCTCCGGATAGTAACTACTAAGTATTTTACGGTCGTTACCGCTTCCAATGATTTACCACCTATGGCATAATCGTACTGGAATGGATTTCTGCCCCTATGTATGCGCATTATATTACATTTATCTACGTTTAGGGAAAGCTGCCAGCTGTCGCACCATGCATTAATCCTCTGCAGGTCCTCCTGGAGTACGTACGAGTCTTCTGATGTTGCTACTTTCTTGTAGACAACCGTGTCATCTGCAAATAGCCTCACGGAGCTACCGATGTTGTCAACTAAGTCATTTATGTATATTGTAAACAATAAAGGTCCTATCACGCTTCCCTGCGGTACTCCCGAAATTACCTCTACATCTGCAGATTTTGAACCGTTAAGAATGACATGTTGTGTTCTTTCTTCTAGGAAATCCTGAATCCAATCACAAACCTGGTCCGATATTCCGTAAGCTCGTATTTTTTTCACTAAACGTAAGTGCGGAACCGTATCAAATGCCTTCCTGAAGTCCAGGAATACGGCATCAATCTGCTCGCCAGTGTCTACGGCACTGTGAATTTCTTGGGCAAATAGGGCGAGCTGAGTTTCACATGATCTCTGTTTGCGGAATCCATGTTGGTTATGATGAAGGAGATTTGTATTATCTAAGAACGTCATAATACGAGAACACAAAACATGTTCCATTATTCTACAACAGATTGACGTAAGCGAAATAGGCCTATAATTATTCGCATCTGATTTATGACCCTTCTTGAAAATGGGAACGACCTGCGCTTTCTTCCAGTCGCTAGGTACTTTACGTTCTTCCAGCGATCTACGATAAATTGCTGATAGAAAGGGGGCAAGTTCTTTAGCATAATCACTGTAGAATCTTAAGGGTATCTCGTCTGGTCCGGATGCTTTTCCGCTACTAAGTGATAGCAGTTGTTTTTCAATTCCGATATCGTTTATTTCAATATTTTCCATTTTGGCGTCCGTGCGACGGCTGAAGTCAGGGACCGTGTTACGATTTTCCGCAGTGAAACAGTTTCGGAACACTGAATTCAGTATTTCTGCCTTTCTTCGGTCGTCCTCTGTTTCGGTGCCATCGTGGTCAACGAGTGACTGAATAGGGGATTTAGATCCGCTTACCGATTTTACATATGACCAAAACTTTTTAGGGTTCTTGTTTAGATTGTTTGCCAATGTTTTATGTTCGAATTCGTTGAATGCTTCTCTCATTGCTCTCTTTACGCTCTTTTTCGCTTCGTTCAGCTTTTCCTTATCAGCTATGATTCGACTACTCTTAAACCTATGATGAAGCTTTCTTTGTTTCCGTAGTACCTTTCGTACATGATTGTTATACCACGGTGGATCTTTCCCCTCGCTTTGGACCTTAGTCGGTACGAACTTATCTAAGGCGTACCGGACGATGTTTCTGAATTTTTTCCATTTTTGTTCCACATCCTCTTCCTCAGAAATGAACGTTTGATGGTGGTCACTCAGATATTCTGCGATTTGTGCCCTATCACTCTTGTTAAGCAAATATATTTTCCTTCCTTTCTTGGCATTTCTTATTACACTTGTAGTCATTGATGCAACCACTGACTTATGATCACTGATACCCTCTTCTACATTCACGGAGTCGAAAAGTTCCGGTCTATTTGTTGCTATGAGGTCTAAAACGTTAGCTTCACGAGTTGGTTCTCTAACTATCTGCTCGAAGTAATTCTCGGACAAGGCAGTCAGGATAATGTCACAAGAGTCTCTGTCCCTGGCTCCAGTTCTGATTGTGTGACTATCCCATTCTATACCTGGTAGATTGAAGTCTCCCCCTATTACAATAGTATGATCACGAAACTTCTTCACGACGTTCTGCAGGTTCTCTCTGAGGCGCTCAACTACTACGGTTGCTGATGCAGGTGGTCTATAGAAGCATCCGACTATCATATCTGACCCACCTTTGATACTTAACTTAACCCAGATTATTTCACATTCGCATTCGCTAATAACTTCACTGGATATTATTGAATTCTTTACTGCTATAAATACTCCTCCACCATTGGCGTTTATCCTATCCTTGCAGTATATATTCCATTCTGTGTCTAGGATTTCGTTACTGTTCACTTCCGGTTTTAACCAACTTTCCGTTCCTAATACTATCTGCGCACTATTTCCTTCAATAAGAGATACTAATTCAGGAACCTTGCCCTGGATACTCCTGCAGTTTGCCAATATTACGTTGACTTTTCCTGTTTTTGGTCTCTGAGGACGGACGTTCTTTATCAACGATGATAATGTCCTCTCTGGTAAGCCGTCAGGTATTTTATCGTTTCGCCCAAGGGGGGGTCCCTCTAACCTAAAAAACCCCCGTGTGCACGCCACACGTACTCTGCCACCCTAGTAGCTGCTTCCGGTGTGTAGTGCACGCCTGACCTGTCTAGGGGGGCCCTACAGTTCTCCACCCAATAACGGAGGTCGATGAATTTGCAACCATTATAGTCGCAGAGTCGTCTGAGCCTCTGGTTTAGACCCTCCACACGGCTCCAAACCAGAGGACCGCGATCGACTCTGGGCACTATGCTGCAGATATTAAGCTCAGCTTGCACTCCGCGTGCGATGCTGGTTGTCTTCACCAAATCAGCCAGCCGCCGGAAGGAACCAAGGATGGCCTCAGAACCCAAGCGGCAGGCGTCATTCGTTCCGACATGTGCTACTATCTTGCAGCCGGTCACACCCAGTGCGTTCAATAGCTGCCGGAAGGGCCTCCTCCACATTACGGACGAGACCCCCCGGCAAGCACACCGAGTGCACACTGGCATTCTTCCCCGACCTACCCGCTATTTTCCTAAGGGGCTCCATAACCCGCCTAACGTTGGAGCTCCCTATAACTAATAGGCCCGCCCTCTGTGACTGTCGGGACCTTGCCGGAGAATCGGCCACTGGCCCAACAGGCGAGGCATCCTGTGGTGGCTCGGAAACGATGTCATCACCACTAGGAAGCACCCCGTACCTGTTGGAAAGGGGTAAGGCAGCTGCCACGCGGCCAGATCCCACCTTCGCCTTTCGGCCAGGCACGCGCGAGCCCACCACTGTCCGCCATTCACCCTGGAGTGATGGCTGACCGGTAAGATGCTCACTGCCGGAAGACGCAGCGACATCAGGGGTTCCATGCGATTCCAAGGCCACCGAAGTAGGCATAGGTCTCACCACAGTTGCCCCAACGCCACTACGAGCCGACGCCTGCGCCTCGAGCTCGATGAGCCTAACAGACAAAGCCTCCACCTGCCCGCGAAGAGTGGCCAATTCTCCTTGCGTCCGCTCACAACAACCACAGTCCCTACACATGACTATGTTTACCCTACAAGCGAACGGTGTACTCGCCTTATTAGCAGCAGGAAATCGAAGTGCTCTCTCACTGACGGTCTAACCGAGAGAATAATGCAGACTGAAAGATCTGAGGGGAGCTCCGATGTGATTAAATGATTGCAAGGATATGACAGTGAAACACGAAAACACGGTTGAGCTTCGCGTGGCACCTGGAAGATGAAGGTATCATATGCCGGTGGAAGTTATCGACGACGTTGATGTTGCTGTAACTGACTATGCAGCATGCGGCCAGGTTAGTGCTACTGCTCATCTAGTGTCACGAGAATTGTCCATCCCATAGTCAACAGTACGGAAAGTTTGGCTGTCTGTTTCACAGTTTCAGACGGTGCAACAACTGAAACCTTATGATCAGCAGCAACGTTTTGAATTTGTTCTTCGGTTTCTGGTACTGATCGAAGTTGATGACACGGGGCCGGGCAGTATTCTACGAAGTGATGGGGCGCGTTTTACACTACAGGATGCAGTGAATACACAGAACTGCTGAATTTAGGGTATTGTTGAATCACGGTTTGTGCACGAAAAGCCATTGCACTCGCCGTCTATGACTGCGTGGTGTGAATTCACAAGCACCTTTATTCTCGGTCCGTGCTTCTTTGGTGAGAATACACCCAGAGGGCCTACCAGGTGTACCGTGACGTCTGCACATTATTTAGACTTCCTTGTACAGCATGTGTATCCTGCTTTGAAAGAGAGCAGCTGCGTGGAAACTACTGTTTTCATATAAGATGGTTAATAAAATGTACTTATCCCTTTCTCAGTTGTTTGATCTTTTCTGCCAACGTCCCGTTCCTCATGCAATACATATGGAAAAATTTCTATACTTCTTTGTTCTATTCACAGCGCCAGATTTGCACCTGGTGGACCAAACAAAAGTAAATAGGATCCGCATTAACGCATTAGCATATTTACGAAGTTTCGCTGCCATCCGACAATTACAGCCCACAATGGACATCTGTGAGTAACTGTACTTAAATTACAACCACACGGTAATAGATTCATGTGCATGTGACATACATTCTGAAGTATTTTTGTCTTTATACTCCTTTTATGATGGCTGCAAAGTCGAAACTGGTATCTGTTTCAGTAAATTAAAATGTGAACAAGAGTGCGATTTCTAAAGTTTACTAAGATATCAAATTCACTGACTTCCTGCAAAGGTCAAAGTGACATTATTTTCTGCTTCGACGCAAAATCTCTGGCCGCGGTTCGGGAACGGCGTTATGCGGCGGGCAGGAAGCGGCAGAGGCAGCCACGCGCGGTGTCAGGGGACGCAGCCCGGACTGCGTCTGCGGCCCAGTCACCCGCTCGCCTCATTCATCTTCTCTGAAGGCACAAAAAATAACGGATCGAACTACACTCTTAAATTTCTCTGCCTAAAACCGTTACTTTTAGGCCCAAGGAAACTTACCAGGCCAGTAATGGATGCATAATTTCACGGCCTATCCATTACCGGAATGAGTGCCTTTTTCCTAGCAGATCACAATTTTAGTGCTGTCACGGAACCTTTCTACTGTGGAGAATTACAACTGTAATTGCTGTGTGGTGCTTCACATCGACAAGGGGAATGAAACAGGCGCAGAAAGTGTTCCAGAAAGCACAACTCTCGTCTTCGTTAAGACACTTGAGTGGCATTCTACCTGACGCTTAATTCCTGCTGTTTAACAGAGGGTCCTCATTAAGCCCAAGAGGAATGAGATTAATGAGGTAAAAAATTATTTTGCTTACATCCGGGAGGTAAATTTCTGTACGGCTGTAATTATAATTTCATTAGACCTCCTTATTGGGTATGTCATATAAATACAATCAGTTTCGGTTTACGTGTAAACACATTGAAGTTACAACGTGGGCGTCAGAAATAATATACCAGGCGTATACGGAGAGGGAGAGCCCTTCGAAATTTTATATATTGCTTAGAGACAGCTTTTATCGGTGGATAACCACCATTAGAAGCTCTTTGTAAAGGATACATGAAATGCTTGATGTTAACTTCAATGCGTTTGCACTGTAAAATGACTGTATAAATAGAAATCATCTTCTACTAAGCGATTGTTTGAAGCGTAAGAAGTCACAGCTGCTGTGTGCGATGTCGAGAATGTAGAATGTTGGCCGAAAAAGGTCATTTGGTACTGGCAGTCGAGTCGGGACGTGTGTTTAGTGGGGTAGAGCTCTCCTGGACGACAGTTTCGCGCACAGCCGATTTTCGTTGGTACGTCTCAGTCTGAAGAGCATTTCGCTGCACACTTCGGTTGTAACTGTTGACTTAACCTTCTGTGGAATCAACACAAGGAATGCCATTTTCGTCACAGAAAACGCCAGCCGCCACTTTACGATTCGAGTTAGAATATTACTTTAATTTTTGTTTAGTTTTGCTGCAGTCGGATGTCGCTACCGCACTGACTGTTACTTTGAGCCTAGTTTGGTGCAGGACATTAGCGTCTAGTCACTTGCAACAAAGCGGGCAAACAAATCATCTCCATCATATCCACAGCAGTCCAATAATGCTACTTCGTTTGATATTCTTTCCTTTTTGTGTCGGTCGGTAAATATTTTCACCTTGGGCACAGTTTCAATATCCGGATTTTTCCGTATGAACTGTGTGGTTAGTCGTGCGTTCAAAAGAGGCTATTCATCATCCAGGGCACCAGTCGTCAGTTGTCGATCAGATTTAGGTAAGATTTCATAGGTCTTACCTGATGCTGAGGGTGCTGAGCCTATCACACCGCCCTTCACCATGCACATTAGTACAACCACTTTTATAGTCGCGGCACATTTCGTTTCACCTGGAGTCAGACGACTACTGAATAAAAACAGTGTGCTCTATGTCTTATAAACAACCAGTAGATGGCGAAGCATTCATGCAGCTTTGTTCTACGGTTTCAACATTTGAAAATGGCCAAAAGGCCCTTACTTCTAGAATATGCCTCTTAGAACGTTAATAAATATCACAGGTCGCAAGAATCAGAATCATACCAGAATGACGGATTTTAATCCGTCACGAACGATTAGATATTGTTCATAGTTAGCTTTCATCGGAATACTACCTCGCTGCACTAGACTAAGCTGTGTCGTTGTGTTACTGTAACAACTGGCCATTACAGACATAGTATGTGATTTCTTATTTATATGCTGCAGCTTTACATTGTTTTCATTTGAACATTTTTACGTAAGCCAAAATGATTTTGCGTATACAATGCAAACAAAAATGGTTCAAATGGCTCTGAGCACTATGGGACTTAACTGCTCTGGTCTTCAATCCCCTAGAACTTAGAACTACTTAAACCTAACTAACCTAAGGACATCACACACATCCATGCCCGAGGCAGGATTCGAACCTGCTACCGTAGCGGTCGCGCGGTTCCAGACTGTAGTGCCTAGAACCGCTCGGCCACTCCGGCCGGCAATGCAATCAAAAAGATATCTTATTTCATGATTGATACCATCCGCTACAGTTGTAATAAATCTTTAAGGAAAGCACATACAGGTTTCAGGACAACAGTGTCATCATCAGGCATACAGAACGTCCATATCAGTCAACCAACAGGGGTTAATATAGAGGTGTTAAGAATGGCAACACCAACAAATAATTAATGTACAGTAATGAAATCACTGGAATACATTTGTCTAGGTAACATATTTAAATGATTAAAATTGCGAGATCACAGGATAATGGAAGCGTGAGATAAGCCATCGTAAGTGTGAAATTCTGGTACCTTAACATCCTGTGTATCTGACAGGATGTTGAATGCAAGTATCCAAAAGTGCACGAATTGTGTTGTACAAATGCCAGATGTCAGTTTGTGGGATGGGTTACCATGCGTATTGCACTTGGACGGTCAATACGGGGACGGTTAATGCTGTTTGCAGATAAGGCTGGAGTTGTCGTCCGGTGATGTTCCCTATGGCTCCATTAGGGACATATCTGAACTTGTTGACGATCATTAGAGCTCGTTCAGTTACAACAGTGGTATCTGGCTGAGCGTTATCCTGTTGGAAAACAATTCTCTGAATCCTGTTCATTAAAAGCAGCGCAAAAGGCCGAATCATCAGACTGACGTACAAATTTGCAGTTACGATGCCTGGGATAACCACGAGAGTGGTCCTGCTGTCATACAAAATCGCATCCCAGACGGTTATTCACGTGTAGGTTTCGTGTGTCTTGCACGCAGACGGGTTGGTTGCAGGCCCTCGACTGGCCCTCTTCTGCCTCCAACTGCTAATCACTGGCAACGACGTAGAACCATCTTTCAGCAGAAAACACGACAGACCACCACCTTGCCCTCCAATGAGCTCTCGCCTGACACTACTGATGTCGCAAATGGCGGTAGTTTAGTGTCAGTGGAAAGCGCGCTACATGGCTTGTGGCTCGGAGCTGTCCGTGAAGTAACGGTATCGTTGGGTCACTATATTGCCAACTGCCGCTCAAATTTCTGCTGCAGATATAGTACTATGCACCGCAGCCATACGCAGAACACGATGGTCTTCCGTCTCTGTAACGCCACATGGCCGGACAGACCCTGGTCATCTTGCGACCGTACATTCTCATGACCACCGTTGCCAGCAGACATGTTCAGTGGCTATATTCTTGCCAAATCTGCAATATCGCAGAAGGAACATCTAGCTTGTAGTAGCCCTATTACACGACCTCATTCAAACTCAGTGACGTGGTGTAACTGCGCCTTTGTCGCCTTAAAAGCATCAACTCAGCACGTCACATCTGAAAGGTAACTAATACTCACTGCCGTTATAGCGTGTATTCAAAGCAAATCGGATTTCCAACTTTATTGTGGCACTACTAGTGCCACATTTTGCGAATGGTGCGAAGTCTGTTTGGACATCATCTTGGAAATGTGGAAACACGCCTACCAACTTTCGTTTGTGTCGTACAACTAGTTCTTGGTGTTGTGATTTTTTCCCTCAGTATGTATTTATTCAGTGGTATATCGTGTGCAGGCACAAAAATAATCTCACATTCCGGGGCTGAACGTAAACCCTCTTGAAGAGCAGGACAATGGTCCTGGCTTAAGGATGTCACTAACGTATTTCCATGCAAAGCGAGATGGCCGGACAGTGGCACGCATTACTGCATACACGCCCTTCTAGTACCGTGCCAACAACTCACCGATGTTAAAATGCCAGAGGATGGACCGTGTTGCCGCCACGTAAGCGAGTGCACTGTGCTAAGGTCTACTCTATTATTCCCGTTATCGTAATATATAAAACCTCTAAAAACAGCACCACTGCCTTTATGCTACCTCCACTCATGTACGATAGAGGCTCTATTATAACGTGTAACAACTCATGCCGTAAACCAATTACAATACCAAAAGGTTTAACAAATTTAAATAAGTGGATGTACCTCCCCTAAGGGCACTCATGAAGTCATACAGCACACTATGATAGTATACACAAAATTGTCACTAAGTCGTAACATTACTAAGCTTGTAGTAAACTAAAACAAGTGACCCTAGAGCTATAAACAATTTACTAAAACAACCATCCCATGAAGGTCACAGAAACACTAGCCATATCAACAAAAAACACCATAAAAGCCACGTATTAGGAATCATAGTTAAAAGTGAAAGCAATAAATTACAAGGTCAACCACGGAACAAACACATACCCAGCGACAGCATGCCAGCCACTGTGGCCGAGCGGTTCTAGGCGATTCAGTCCGGAACCGTGCTTCTGCTACGGTCCCAGGTTCGGATCCTGCCTCGGGCATGGATGTGTGTGATGTCCTTAGGTTAGTTAGGTTTAAGTAGTTCTAAGTCTAGGGGACTGATGACCTCAGAAGTTAAGTCCCATAGTGCTCAGAACCATTTGAACCAACCACAATTGTTCTGCGCATCCCAGGTCTCATAAACATGCTGCCTTCAGAACAATGCTCCGTAGACGGTAGGAAATACCGTTGAGCAATAGGGCGGAGAAGGGAGAACTTGATGCCATTAGAAATATGGCTCGGATGAGTTGTTGTCCTGTGGAGAGGTCTAGCAATTTAAACACAAGACTGACCCAGACTGACATGAAGAGAACATTAGTTACATGACTTTTGTTAGACACTGAGAAACACTATGAAACCGTTTTTTAAATCTGACATTACTTACTTCGGAAATTGTTTAGTAGAATTGTGGGAGTGGAACAAAGAAAAGTCGCACGATCTCAGAACGGTATACACCAGTTTTTCAGGGCAGATGGTGATTGGCCCACCTCGGCAATTGCTAATTCCTGTGTAATTCCTGCAGTTTATGTTAATGTAGTTTGAAGGCAGCAACTGGCACCGCGGAGAAAGTAAAGAACAGTAATGCGAAGTAGATGGGTTCAGAATCCTATGTGCACACTCTCTTTTTTACTCTCTCTTTTTTAAAATTTTACGTTACCTATACCGTAAACAAACCTAAGTAACTCTTAATAGCCGGCCGCGGTGGTCTCGCGGTTAAGGCGCTCAGTCCGGAACCGCGCGACTGCTACGGTCGCAGGTTCGAATCCTGCCTCGGGCATGGATGTGTGTGATGTCCTTAGGTTAGTTAGGTTTCAGTAGTTCTAAGTTCTAGGGGACTGATGACCACAGAAGTTAAGTCCCATAGTGCTCAGAGCCATTTGAACCAAAACTCTTAATATACCGTATTTATCAACATTCCCATAAAAGGCGTGGAAAATACAAAGGAAATTGTGGGACTGAAAATTAATTTCCAGGAAGGAAATGTGAGGCATACACGAGTATTCTGTGCATAAAATTACACTTTTTTATTATTTTAAAGTTGATGATTTACATGTAAAAACGGAGGAATTTATTTACATGTGCAGCTACTGAGTACTGCTAAATGGTCACAATGAGACTGCCAGAAATTCTGTACGCCTTAAGTACAGTCCCTTCTTGGCAGAGTCCTTGTGGATGGCAATAGTACAGTAATTTCTTGGAAATTATTTGGAATCAGAAATTTTCTTTTGCTTCTCCTTTCCACACGTTTTCCGAGGATGTTAATCAGTACATTATATTGACCATTATTTCAGTTTATTTTCAGTGTATTTAACGTAAAACTTGAAAAAAGCATCACAATCCAATGTCAAGAGCCGAATTTTCTCTGCAGTAGTGATATATTTATCCTTCCAGGGTGAATAAGTTGAGAAATGCCGGCCGTAGTGGCCGTACGGTTCTAGGCGCTACAGTCTGGAGCCGAGCAACCGCTACGGTCGCAGGTTCGAATCCTGCCTCGGGCATGGATGTGTGTGATGTCCTTAGGTTAGTTAGGTTTAATTAGTTCTAAGTTCTAGGCGACTGATGACCTCAGAAGTTAAGTCGCATAGTGCTCAGAGCCATTTGAGCCATTAGTTGAGAAACAAAATATGTAGACATTAAGAATAAAGATGAAGAACGTTGAATAACGTTTATTTAAAAAGCTTTAAGAGTTTTTGCATAAAAAAATTTGGAGGCATTAACTTTCAGTACGCTCTCGTACATGCCTCCAGTTCCTCCGTCGTGGCCTGATCTAACCTCTAGTGGGCAGCGAAGGAACATCACCTTTAATGTGAATCTGAAACCACTGCGTAATTGTACGTTCTTCACT
The DNA here is from genome assembly GCF_021461395.2 of Schistocerca americana. Taxonomy (NCBI): domain Eukaryota; kingdom Metazoa; phylum Arthropoda; class Insecta; order Orthoptera; family Acrididae; genus Schistocerca; species Schistocerca americana. The sequence continues at coordinate 649,057,716 of NC_060130.1, read as the reverse complement.
TGCTGTAACTAGAGACGAAAAGAATCTCTTGTGACAATTAAAAATCGTCGTGATAGCTGGGAATCGAATCCAGACTCAATGTATACCAACCTAGCATGAAACCAAGAGACCACCGAGCTCCAGATGTAAGTACATCATAGTTTTGTCGTAATGCAGGTCCCCGGTAGTAGATGAGTATTCTGACTACCTGACTACCTGGAGTTGTTCAGTCGTTTCAATCCATTCATTTTCTTGTTCGATTGGATCGCCGTTAATTGGCTGCCCTGCTTACATTTGACTTGATTTCGTAATCACTGAAATAAAGTCTCACAACGGGCATGTACATAAACTGGCTACACCGTAGAAGCGGAAGATTCCGCAGCCCAGGTGATTTGAACGAATCACGCCTTCAGCCTCCGATCCACAGCGGTCGTTTTTGTCACTCACATTGCCAAACATACGATTACTTAATATTATTCTTTGGTTTTCAGCTTGAAATGTTGTCGATAATGTTAGTGTACACCATGAAGTGACAAGAACGTTGTAACCAATGCACACGCAGCACATGACGTATGTAATCCCTGTGGGCAAAATTTGCTCAAAAAAGGAAAAAAAAGGTACGTGCATAACTTCCTGGCAATTTTATTTGAAATGTTGGTACTAAAATATTTATCAGTCGTCATTTTCTTTATTTCTAGTATCATTATTGCGGCGGCATCTTGATTGTTACATATTTGAAGCATATGAGTAGCATTTTTAATGGGTTAGAAAATTTCGCGTTACACCGAAAGAAGATTTCTTAGAATGATTATTCCAGTCGTATCCTCCTCCTCCTGGGACATCTTGACTACGCAAGGAGAGCAACACAAACGAATGTCGCCTAGACCGTCACTGAGGACCTGCGTACTTGCTGCAGATAAAGACGAGTATACCGTTCGTTTGCGAATTATATTTACGAGCTTCAGACATGAGCGACCTGCCTTCAGCTCTCTGTGTGAATACTAGTTTAGTTTTATTTTTAATTCTTGCGTATTTGTGTGCATACTAAACATAGTCTCTTGTTTTAAGAGCATTGTAGTGTAAAGTAACCCCGTTTGTATCTACCTTTCAATTTGCCCTCGTATCGTACAGGTTTTTGTTTATTTGTTTTAGTTAAATCAGATCATTGTCAGTCAGACTATCAGTGAGAGAGGAACTGCGTTCCTGCTGCAGACAAAAGTGGGTACACCGTTCTTTTGCGAATTATATTTACGAGTACTGTGAATTACCACTTATCATAAGAAGCGACTTACTTTTCCTCTCGTCAGTGTTCTTTAGTTTCAACTCCTGTAATTGTGCATGTATTTATCAGGCAGTCTTTAGTATGGACAGGAACTGTGATTGCTGTGTCCAGATATGAGCCAAGTTGGTAACCCTTCGCTCACAGTTCCAGGCGGCGTTGGCCTCGGTCACGCAGCTTGACACTGCTATCGGTGGCTGACGAAGTCCCTCAGCCAGAGGAGGTCGCTTGTCCTGTTCCAAAGGAATCCTCTCAGCCTGCGAGGTATGGGCATTCACAGAGAGTGGGATTATTGGTGATTAGGAGCTCCAACTTGAGGTGCGTAATGGGGCCTCTTAGGGATGTGGCTGCTAAGGAGGGGAAGTAATCCAGTGTGTACTCTGTGTGCATGCTGGGAGGAGTCATTTCGGATGTGGAACGGGTACCTCCGGATGCCGTGAAGAGCACAGGATGCACCAAACTGCGGGTGGTGGTTCTTGTTGATACTAACGACGTGTTTCGCTTTGAATCAAAAGAGATTGTCTCTGGTTTGGGCAAATAACTGAGGCAGTAAAGACTGCTAGTCTTCTTGTGAGATGGAGGAGAGGTTCGCCATCTGTAGTATCGTCGACTGAACCGACTGTGGTCTTTTGTTACAGCGCCAAGTGGAGGACCTGAATCAGAGATTCAAATGGTTCTGCGATCGTGTAAGTTGCAGATTCCTAGACTTGCGTCATAGGGGGGTGGGTTTACAGGTACTGCTAGACAGGTCAGGAATCCACTACATGCAGGAAGCGGGTATACGGTTAGTAGAGCCTGTGTAGAGGGGACTGGGCGGTTTTTTAGGTTATAGGGTCTCTGGAACGTGCAGATAGGGCTTACGTTTCAAAGGGTGCAGGACGAACACAGGATGAGAGTGGATACAGAAACAATCAATATTGTAGTTTTAAGCTGTTGTAGCTGTGTTCCAAGCGCTAATAGAAAACACTGAATCTCAAACCGTTGTTGTTGTTGTGGTCTTCAGTCCTGAGACTGGTTTGATGCTACTCTATCCTGTGCAAGCTTCTTCATCTCCCAATACGTACTGCAGCCTACATCCTTCTGAATCTGTTTAGTGCATTCATCTCTTGGTCTCCCTCTACGATTTTTACCCTCCACGCTGCCCTCCAATACTAAATTGGTGATCCCTTGATGCCTCAGAACATGTCCTATCAACCGATCCCTTCTTCTTGTCAAGTAGTGCCACAAACTCCTCTTCTCCCCAATCCTATTCAATACTTCCTCATTAGTTACGTGATCTACCCATCTAAACTTCAGCATTCTTCTGTAGCACCACATTTCAAAGGCTTCCATTCTCTTCTTGTCCAAACTATTTATCGTCCATGTTTCACTTCCATACATGCCTACACTCCATACAAATACTTTCAGAAACGACTTCCTGACATTTAAATCTATACTCGATGTTAACAAATTCCTCTTCTTCAGAAACGCTTTTCTTGCCATTGCCAGTCTACATTTTATATCCTCTCTACTTCGACCATCATCAGTTACTTTGCTCCCCAAATAGGAAAACTCCTTTACTACTTTAAGTGTCTCATTTCCTAATCTAATTCCCTCAGCATCGCCCGACTTAATTCGACTACATTCCATAATCCTCGTTTTGCTTTTGTTGATGTTCATCTTATATCCTCCCTTCAAGACACTGTCCATTCCGTTCAACTGCTCTTCCAAGTCCTTTGCTGTCTCTGACAGAATTACAGTGTCATCGGCGAACCTTGAAGTTTCTATTTCTTCTACATGGATTTTAATACCTACTCCGAATTTTTCTTTTGTTTCCTTTACTGCTTGCTCAATATACAGATTGAATAACATCGGGGACAGGCTACAACCCTGACGCAATCCCTTCCCAACCACTGCTTCCCTTTGATGTCCCTCGACTCTTATAACTGCCATCTGGATTCTGTAAAAATTGTAAATAGCCTTTCGCTCCCTGTATTTTACCCCTGCCACCTTCAGAATTTGTAAGAGATTATTCCAGTCAACATTGTCAAAAGCTTTCTTCAAGTCTACAAATGCTAGAAACGTAGGTTTGCCTTTTCTTAATCTAGCTTCTAAGATAGGACGTAGGGGCAGTATTGCCTCACATGTTCCCATATTTCTACGGAATCCCAACTGATCTTCCCCGAGGTCGGCTTCTACCAGATTTTCCATTCGTCTGTACAGAATTCGCGTTAGTATTTTGCAGCCGTGACTTATTAAACTGATAGTTCGGTAATTTTCACATCTGTCAACACCTGCTTTCTTTGGGATTGGAATTATTATATTCTTCCTGAAGTCTGATGGTATTTCGCCTGTCTCATACATCTTGCTCACCAGACGGTAGAGTTTTGTCAGGACTGTCTCTCCCAAGACTATCAGTAGTTCTAATGGAATGTTGTCTACTCCCGGGGCCTTGTTTCGACTTAGGTCTTTCAGTGCTCTATCAAATTCTTCACGCAGTATCATATCTCCCACTTCATCTTCATCTACATCCTCTTCCATATCCATAATATTGTCCTCCAGAACATCGCCCTTGTATAGACCCTCTATATACTCCTTCCACCTTTCTGCTTTCCCTTCTTTGCTTAGAACTGGGTTTCCATCTAAGCTCTTGATATTCATGCAAGTGGTTCTCTTTCTTCCAAAGGTCTCTTTAATTTTCCTGTAGGCAGTATCTATCTTACCCCTAGTGAGATAAGCCTCTACATCCTTACATTTGTCCTCTAGCCATGCCTGCTTAGCCATTTTGCACTTCCTGTCGATCTCATTTTTGAAACGTTTGTATTCCTTTTTGCCTGCTTCACTTACTGCATTTTTATATTTTCTCCTTTCATCAATTAAATTCAGTATTTCTTATGTCACCCAAGGATTTCTACTAGCCCTCGTCTTTTTACCTACTTGATCCTCTGCTGCCTTCACCATTTCATCCCTCAAAGCTACCCATTCTTCTTCTACAGTATTTCTTTCCCCCATTCTTGTCAATTGTACCTTTATGCTCTTCCTGAAGCTCTCTACAACCTCTGGTTCTTTCAGTTTATCCAGGTCCCATCTCCTTAAATTCCCACCTTTTTGCAGTTTCTTCAGTTTTAACGCACAGTTCATAACCAATAGATTGTGGCCAGAGTCCACATCTGCCCCTGGAAATGTCTTACATTTTAAAACCTGGTTCCTAAATCTCTGTCTTACCATTATATAATCTATCTGAAACCTTTCAGTATCTCCAGGCTTCTTCCATGTATACAACCTCCTTTTATGATTCTTGAACCAAGTGTTAGCTATGATTAAGTTGTGCTCTGTGCAAAATTCTACCAGGCGGCTTCCTCTTTCATTTCTTAGCCCCAATCCATATTCACCTACTACGTTTCCTTCTCTCCCTTTACCTACTGCCGAATTCCAGTCACCCATGACTATTAAATTTTCATCTCCCTTCACTATCTGAATAATTTCTTTTATTTCATCATACATTACTTCAATTTATTCGTCATCTGCAGAGCTAGTTGGCATATAGACTTGTACTACTGTTGTAGGCGTGGGCTTCGTGTCTATCTTGGCCACAATAATGCGTTCACTGTGTTGTTTGTAGTAGCTTACCCGAACTCCTAATTTTTTTATTCATTATTAAACCTACACCTGCATTACCCCTATTTGATTTTGTATTTATAACCCTGTATTCACCTGACCAAAAGTCGTGTTCCTCCTGCCACCGAACTTCGCTAATTCCCACTGAAACCATTATACGAACAGAAAGCCGGAAATTAATTCAGCTGAAATTTTTACAAAGGACCTAAACGTGTTCAGAAAGGGTAGCTTAAATACAGTGGGTGGTGGAATGTTTATTCCTGTCAGAAGTAGCTTATCTTGCAGTTAAACTGAAGTTGACAGTTCCTGTGAGTTAGTATGGGTAGAGGTTTTACTTGAAAATAGGAATAGATTAATAACTGCTTCCTTTTGCCGACATCCCGACTCACATGATACAGTAGCTTAACAGTTCAAAGAAAACTTGGGTGTCATTTCAAATACCTACCCAACTCATACAATTGTAGCTGGTGGTGACTTCAATCCACCCTCGGACTGCTGGAGAAACCACATGTTTAAACTCGGTGGTAGGCACAAAATGTCGTCCGAAATCGTACTGAATACGTTATCAGAAAATTATTCTGAACAACTAGTTTGAAAGGTAAATTGTTTGGACTATTTAATTGATTGAGAATGTTGACAATATTTAGTGTACTAACAACATTTATATCACCAAACAAGATATAAATAATACGAAACAAGTAATAGATTGGATTTCCTAAACAACTAACGGGTGATTTAATACTCAGCTGGGCGGATCCTGGGTCACAACGACAGTTTAACTAGGTGATCAGTGAGCCAAGTACTCTGGCACTAAAAATGTTGATAACGCAAGATGAATTGATCATCCGCTGAGCAGACTTTGATTGATCAAATCTGCTGAAGTTTATCTACATAGGTGCAGCTGAGAGCAAGTGGCGATTGAGATCTCTATGCCCTGCCAATGCCGGAGTGGCACTATGTTACCCCGTTTGCTTCGTGGGGCGACGTGACTTGCAGCTGGCGAGATGTGTGCAGTGGAGTTCGTGAGTCGTGGAGGTGGCACCTGTGAATCGATCGCGACCATGAAAATCTCACGGTCTAACGATCAGGTAGACGGATCTCAATTTACTCTCTACCAAAGCCCTGATATCACGGTAGATTTCAGTGTGTGGTTGTACCAAGGACCAATTTGGTTCACTTGTAATAATGGTTCAAATGGCTCTGAGCACTATGGGACTCAACTGCTGAGGTCGTAAGTCCCCTAGAACTTAGAACTACTTAAACCTAACTAACCTAAGGACATCACACACATCCATGCCCGAGGCAGGATTCGAACCTGCGACCGTAGCGGTCACGCGGTTCCAAACTGTAGCGCCTAGAACCGCTTGGCCACTCCGGTCAGCGGCTCACTTATGCAACAGAGCGCGCAAGGACACCTGACGTGAAGACTGGTGAACCAAAAACGAATAAGTGTGCCCTCGGCAAACGAGTAGTTCGAGACGTATGAAGTCACACTGTACAGTAAGAACTTCACCACAGGCTCCCCACTCTAAACTACTCGCAAGTGAGGTCAGTTTCAGGACAGGTCCCAAGTGCCAACCACACATGCCAGAGCTTCGACTAGAAGTCAGTTACCAGACCAAAGTCCTGCACCTCAGTGCTTTGCACTTCTCCAGAAAAAAAAAGTCTGTTTTCCCATAAAGCGTTCTAACGACACCGCCTTCAACCCGTCTTGAGCGAATCACAGGGCTCTAAAAGTGTGAAATCTCCCCTCCCACACGGCAGCACAAACTCATGTCGAACCAGGGCAAGAGTTAGGAAACCTGCGACTCTAATGGCTCTTTTAAGTTTTGTAAGGGGGGGGGGGGGGAGATGATTTTGGCCAAAGTCGTGTCACTTCCCATGGCAGCAAGCTAACAGATACAATCTCAAAGATCTTTATTTAAATCGCCTGTGCCTTGGAGCTTGTTAGTCCTAGCTATGAAATGTAATAAAGATTCTATCTCTAAACGTTTCTCCAATGCCAGAGTTTTCTTATACTACAGAGGCAGCCGAGCGAAGTAGTTCACTGGCCTACTCGTACTATCAGCGAACACTAAAACATGAATTTTTATTATGCACGGCCCTGCATACAATGACTGGTTTACAACTCCACTGGTCAGACGCATTCCTTTAGACCGTCGTCCCTGCCCAGGCTCCAGCTGGCGCCACATCAGGTATCACAGCATTGTTCTGCTGGAGCTCTGTCACGAGGAGGGGCTGCCAGGGCTGCCCTGTATGGCTGTGGTCTGTCTGGCCAGATTTACTAAGGGATGGGCTCACCGCCAATTGCTTTCAACTCCCGACAAGCAGTTTCTACAAACTAAGAATCATAAAAATACATCGTGGTTTTAGCACTCTACCGGGATCCATCAGTGTCTGCTCAGGCCATTAACTTTCTGGACTCTAGCGCAAGGTGTGTCAGGTTGTAATAAAATCTTTAATAATTTTCCACATGTGAAAAATAGGTGAGACAGTAACATGTCCTCTCTCTAGTTCAATAGTAAATAGTAAATAGTCGCGAAAACGTACTTGACCTCTTAGCAACAAATAATCCTGACCAAATGAGGAGCATCATGAGAGATATAGGTACTAGAGATCACAAGATCGTTGTAGTTTGACTGAATGCCGTGACATCTAAACCTATGAAAATACAGCTTTTTAAAAAAGTAGACAAAAATTCTTGGGATGCATTCCTAAGAGACAGTCTCCACTCCTTCGAATCTGAATGTGTAAGCGTAGACAGACGTGATGAAATTCAAAGAAATAGTATCGATGGCAGTTGAGAGATATTTACCAAATAAACTAAAAAGAGATGGTACTGATTCCCCACGGCACACAAAACATGTCAGAGCACTGTTGCAGAAATAACGAAAAAGCATGCCAAAATTAAAAGAATTCGAGATTCCCAAGATTTGAAATGTTTTACAGAAGTTCAGATTTAGCGCGAACTTCAAAGCGAGATTCTTTTAGTAGTTTCCACGATGAAACTCCGTCTCGTAATCTGGCAGAGAGCTCAAAGAGATTCTGGTCGTATTTAAAGTACACCAATGGCAAGACACAACCAGTACCTTCATTGCACGATAACAATGACGTTTTTGATGACAGCGCCAGTAAAGCAGAGTTACTGAAAGCGGTCTTCCGAAATTTATTCTCAAAAGAAGACGAAGAAAATATTCCAAAATTCAAATCAAGAGCAACTATAACGTAAGTAACTTAAAAGTAGATACCTGTAGTGTAGCGAAGCAGCTTAAAACACTTAAGAAAGGCAAGGCTTCCGGTCCAGATTGTATATCAGTCAGGTTCCTTTCAGAAGATTTGATACAATAGCTCCATACTTAGCGATCACATTCAACCGTTAGCTCGTAGAAACATCCGTATTCAGAGACTGGAAAGTTTCACTAGTCACATCAATACCCAAGAAAGGAAATAGGAGTAATTTTCTGAATTACAGACCCATACTAGTAACGTCGATCTTAATAGGATTTTAGATCATATACTGTGTTCGAACATGATGAATCGCTTCGAAGAAAACGATTTATTGACAAGTAGCCAAGACGGATTCAAAAATATTGTGCTTGTGAAACACAACTCGCTCTTTCTCACGAAATTATGAGTCAACAGGGGACGCCAAATTTATTTCCTATTTTTAGATTTCCACAAGACTTTCGACATCGATCCTCACAAGCGACTTCTAATTAAATTGCGTGCCTATGGAGTGTCATGTCAGTTGTGTGTCTGGATTCATGATTTCCAGTCAGAAGGGCCACAGTTCGTAATAACTGACAGGAAGTCATCGAGTAAAACAATTGCCGGCCGGTGTGGCCGTGCGGTTCTAGGCGTGTCAGTCTGGAACCGCGTGACCGCTACGATCGCAGGTTCGAATCCTGCCTCGGGAATGGATGTGTGTGATATCCTTAGGTTAATTAGGTTTAAGTAGTTCTAAGTTCTAGGGGACTGATGATCTCAGAAGCTAAGTCCCATAGTGCTCAGAGCCGTTTGAACCATTTGAAGTAAAACAATTAATAGCTGGCGTTCCTCAAGGAAGTGTTATGGGCCCTCTGTTGCTCCTGATCCACTTTTAGTAAACAATCTCAGCAATCCCCGTAGATTGTTTGCAGATGACGCTGTCACTTATCATCATGTAATGTCATCAGATGATTAAAGCGAAATGCAAACTGATTTAGATGACGTATCTATGTGGTGAAAAGAGTGGGAATTGAGTCTTAATCATGAAAAGTGTGAAATTAACCATATGAGCACGAAAAAGAATCCGCTAAAATTTCAGTTACACCATAAATCACGCAAATGTAAAGGCTGTGAACTTAGCGTGATACTTAGTGATTAAAATTACAAATAACTTAAATTGAAACGATCACATAACTAATGTAGTGGGAAAAGCAAACCAAAGACTGTGATTTATTTACTTACAAAATTTTGCGCGTCTAATAAAGAGACTGCTTACACTACACTTGTCTGTCCTCTTCGGGAGTATTGCTGTGCGATGTGGGGTCCGTGTCAGATAGGATTGACGGAGGACATAGAAAAAGTTCACAGAAGGGTAGCTCATGTTGTATTGTTACGAAATAGGGGAGAGAGTGTCACGGATATGATACAGGAATTGTGGAGGCAGTCATTAAAACAAAGGAGTTTTTCGCTGCGGCACGATCTTCTCCTGAAATTTCAAATACCAACTTTCCTCTCATAATGAGAAAATATTTTGTTGGTGCCCATCTTCATAGGGAGAAATGATCATCATATTAAAAAGAGAAATCAGAGCTGGGACGGAAATATTTAAGTGTTCATTTTTCCCCCACCGTGTTCTAGAGTGGAACAGTAGGGAAGTAGCTTAAAGGTGGCTCGATAAACCCTCTGCCAGGCACTTAATTGTAAATTGCAGAGTTATCATGTGGATGTAGATGTAGATCCATTTTTGATACGATTTAGCTAGATGAACTAAATGCGATGTCCTTTACACACATGCACACTACACCTATACTGGTATCCATCGTTAATCCTACTTCTGCTCTGATACACAGATTTCATTAGAGAAAGATTTGAGAGGAGGGGGAGGGAAGGGGATGACCTTATCCTGTAATTATTCCCAGTTACTAGGTGTCCTTGACCTAATTCCTTGGTCTGTCCATGTATTCTCCTAGTCTTCCCGCCTGTAGAGGATGAAAGAACTCGGAGCTTATCAAAGAACCGGGGGAAAGTTACTCAAATGATAGATTGTAATGTGGAATGAGTTACATAGGAAATGGTGAAAGAGCAGCTCAAACAATTTGCGCTAAAGCAGATTTTCCATAACCATCAGGGTTTCAGAAGTACTATTACTTGTTTTTTGATGGTTTAGACATTTTTCACAGTATCTGACTGGGAAGACACTAAGTGGAACCGTTATTTAAATTATTATACCTGATATTAAATTGCTTACAGCAGCATGATTCCGGTTACGTTAAATGCTGTAGTTTTTTTCTGACAGTGAGGTAATAAACAAATGTGTGGCCTCAGATTTGCTAAGAAAACCCTCTACGTAAAATATAAAGAAGTCATTGGAGAAGGCCGATTGTGTGAGGGGTCAAAACGGAAACAATGGCCTTTAAAGCCACAAAAGTGACTGAAACTACAAGGCGTAACATGCACAGAATGAGATACGAGAACAGTAAACCTAAGAAAAATATGTTTATATGTCCATTAGTACACACTGTGATGAGTCCAGTATAAACTGTAAATGGAAATTTTCCACAGTTGTATTTCCTGACATCATTCCTTTATGCACAAAGGTATTAGCTGAGTTTGATAGCTGAAAATTTTTCTTACGGTTCAAGATACTGTTGAGGACAACGCTGACTACAAATACTTACACATCTTCAATAGGAAGAAAAGCATACGGTCATGAATTTTAATTAAAAGGAACATGTTATGATAATAAATTTTAATCAACTATTGACTACATACAAGTGAGAAAAATGGTGTGACTGTCGTCTACATTTCAGAGACACGTGTTGCAAATGTGCGCTTAACCTGTCAAGCATCTAAATAAAATAGTCAGTACACAGCATACAGTTTTAGAATATAAATAAGTATTTGTTTCAGATCTTCACAAATAAATGTAAAAATGTCGATATCAGCACTAGCGTTTTAACTGCATATTAACGCGTACAGAAAATTTTTCTCATGTTTGCTAGTTGTAAGTTTACTAGATATTCATATTTTGGATTTACAGTTGCGTAAACATTGTTAGTGTTGTTCGTTCCACCCAGAAGTATACATACGTGTGATCTTAAATCACGGATGTTTTAACATCAGTAAAAGCGCTTTCGCTTATGACTGAACACGTAAGTGGGTTTTAGTTTCGTCACATCTCTCGACCAAGCTGTTGTGTTATCTGTCTAAATTTGTTCATCATTGTAGCTGTCACAGTTGTTCTGTTAACATTGCTGTAACAGCATACTATCGTACTGGCTATACGTTCCCGACGGGATGTAGGGGTGCACGGCAAACAGTCAGAAGACCCATCGATTACGATCAAATGGCCTCGGGGTGCTTACCTGGGAGACTGCGGATGACAGAGGCAAGTTTGCCATCTGGCTGTTGTACATGCTGTAAAGTAGTTTGCCAGCTGTATCTTAGGCTGAGACGTAGCGTGCTTGTCCCGATAGTCCCCCCCCCCCTCCCCACACACACACACACACACACACACACACACACTCACACAAACCGGTCATTCTGTGGCTGACTGTTCTGTTCTCGATGGTGTGCAGCCACGGCGTTGGGTTGCTGAAGGCACAACCCGAAACAAAATAACTGATAACTTCCTCTAACGATCCGGCTGTGATCAGTAATCCGGCAGGAACCGTGTGGGCACACCGGAATTACTAGTGTTGGTCGTTGAAATCTCCAGACTGAGGGATATATTGGGGAGATTAGGGAATTAAACGAAAATAAATGAGTGGTATATTTGCCAAGACGGTCCAATTCGAAATGAGGCGTGACTCTACCAATGACAATTATGAATGAAGGTCATGAACTGTGACGCAAATGGTTAGACAGACGCTTGCTGTTTCGGTCTCTAGTATACTCAGTTTCTGTAACACAGTCAAGTGTACTCAGTTTCTATAACATAGAGAAAGAACGTTGTATAATGAGATGACAGGTTTACTAACCGAACATCTGGAAGATGCCATATCGTTTAAGAACCGTTTCTAATGGTACTAACACTTAAAATTGCTAACAGGAAGGCAAATTTAATACTTAGGTATGTTGAAAGGGTTCTGGGAAAATGTAGTGCATCTGTAAACAAAATCAAGACGTTCTACAGCGTTGCTCCAAAATTTGGAGTCCTTATCAGCTAGGAACGACAGCAAATATCAACCTAATTCAGAGACACGCTGCTCTGATTGTAACATCGGTATAGGCGATGTGATAGTGCAGCAGAGCTTTTTGGGGAACATACATGGGATTTGGGGAACTTACATGGGAATATACGGAAAAAAGTAACATGAGCTTGCGAAACCCTGTTGTTTACGTTTGGACATCCGGTATTCAATGAACACTCTGCAAGACTCCTGTTGCCAATATCGTGTATCTCGTGTACGGATAGAAAGATGAGGTAATAGAGATTAGGAAAATACAGACATTACAATAGTTGAGATTTCTCTCGCTCAGTAAGCGAAGTGAATGTGACAGATCATTGGAAATCTGCTACGAAGTCTGGACACTAGTTTCTGGTATATTTATCTAGATGTGGAGGCAGATGCACAGTTCTAATACAGTAATCCTCCCACTACTGCTGCGCTGAACGCAAGGTCTGTTGTTTTGCCCTGGTGTGTGGAGCAAGTTTAGGTTAGTACTTGCAAGGTAAGAGATATTGTTGGCAGGGAAGCTGCGTTACGTTCCTTCCCAACGACAGCGTACCCTTCCATGTTGAAGAATGAATATTGTGCCGTGTAGATATTTGATCTAGATGAGTACGATGAGAGACTGTATGACTCTGTTAGGAAAGATGCCACAGTCCCACAACTGATATATTCAGACAGTTGAATATGAAGACCATCGTACTGTGAGTATAATATAACCAGATCTACTGACACGATATTTATCACCTATTGTATGAAGAAACAACCTTGAAATGAGACAACCAAATGTATTTCACATGTCACCTGCAGCAGAGTGGTTTTCTTCTTCCTTCGTAATAACATAGAAAGTACTCACCTTAGTGAGTTCTTCGAAAACACGGTCTGCCCTGAAGCGACGTATAATCCTCCAAAGCTGAGAAAAGACGTAAAAAACTATCTGCACTGCATGACTCAACAGGGTACACATACAGGGTGCCCGTAATTAAATTTTCAGGTTCAAGAGAAGAGAAACACTGCTCAGAATGACGTCAAATTTAAACAGCGTATTATTCACGTTGGGGGAAACATAGAACAAAAAATGTTTAACGAAAATTTGACCAACAGATGGCTCTGTGTGTGTCAGAATATGCACACCAAAAGACGCGCCGCGTGCGGCCGTTCCTCACCTTGCGTCCGAAACGCCCAACACGACTTTCTCCGGGAAGGATCGTGCGCTGCTGATAACGCTCTTTTACAAGAGCGCTGACTGTGCGCCAGTACCCCCGCAAAAGTTCCAGGCACCCAAGAGTACCAAAAAAGCCATTGGTCCGATATCTGCTAAGGGTCTGGAGAAAATGATTACGACGTTCGAATAGAGAATGTGGCAGAGGGAGGAAAGAAGTGGATCCGACATCTGTCGAATGTGGCTATAGTATTGCAGGCGGTGTCGAGCGGTGGTGTGCAGACATGCAGTGCAAGGGGACTCGCTCGTACGTTGGAGATGCCTGCGAGAACGGTACATAAAACCCTACGAAACATCCTGCATTGCTATCCACACAAAACTACCCATGGTCAGATGTTTCCTGCTGACCTGTCAGCAAGACAAACGTTCGCAGTGGAATTTCTTGCTTGCATGGAAGTGTACAGTGAATGGTTGTGGAACAGTCTGTGGACAGACGGAGCCCCTTTCCATCTCCAAGGACATGTCAATGACCAGAACTGCAGAATGTGGGTAACGGAAAATGTGCACGTGCATCAGCCGGTATCACTTCACTCTGCAAAGGTGATTGTGTGGTGCGGGTTAACGGCATCGTTTATCGTGGAGCCGTAATTTTTCGAGGAGATGAGTCCTACGGGTCCTGTTACGTGTACTGTGACTGGTAAACGTTGTGACAGTCTTCTGCGCACCAACGTCATTCCCACTCTTCAACAGAGTGGATGTTTAGGTAAGATCTTTTTCTTGCACGAATACGCTCCTCCACATATTGCACAGTTTGTGAAAAAGCAGCTACGGAGGCACTTCGGAAATGCTAGAATTATCAGCCGTCATTTCCCTACAGTCTGGCGCTCCAGATCACCTGATCTTAATCCCTATGACTTCTAGTTGTGTTCAGTGCTCCAGTTACGAACGCAGCTGAATTGAAGGCACGCAATGCGCAACTCATGCTCTACGTGACCCCCGAGACACTCCGATCTGTTGTGGAACATGCTGCTTCTCGATTTCAACTTGTGGCGGGAAACATTGGACAGCATATTGAACATGTCTTGCGCCAATGTTGTGACGCTTAGAAACCGATGTAATTTTGCTTTTTATCCTGTTTTTGCCCCAGGACAATTAAAAACTATTTTTCATCGTCCTATCTGTACGACCTTGCCGTGGTGGATGGGCTAACCTAACTATGCAACTCAAACCGTAGCCGTCGTATTACGATTGGTGTATCGTTTGTAGCCGATCCAACTTACTTTAAGACGCTTACAGCGCCATCTATTGTCGTTAATTTTTTTGTTCGGTGAAGTTTCCCCCTGCATTAACAATATGCCGCTCAAATTTGACGTCATTATGAGCAGTTTTTCTCATCATACAGCGTTTTGAAGCTGGAACTTTAATTATGGATACCGTGTATTTAACAGTATTATAATGTTGAAGTGAGTTACTTTTACTAGTTCTGACTATAACTACTAAATTAAGAAAGTCGTTTAAAAAATGTATACATACGTTGGACACGAAATCCGCCCCAGCATATATTGTTCCAGAAGTGAAAGATTAGATTAGATTAGATTAACACTAGTTCCATGGATCATGAATACGATATTTCGTAATGATGTGGAACGAGTCAAATTTTCCAATACATCACATAATTAAGTTAATTTAACAACATAATTAAGTTAATATAACAACTTTTTTTATTTTTTTGTTTCTTTTTAATTTTTTAAATAACTTTTTTGTTTGGTTTTTTTCTTTTTTTTCTTAATTTGTATATAAAAATTCCTCTATGGAGTAGAAGGAGTTGTCATTCAGAAATTCTTTTAATTTCTTCTTAAATACTTGTTGGTTATCTGTCATACTTTTGATACCATTTGGTAAGTGACCAAAGACTTTAGTGGCAGTATAATTCACCCTTTTCTGGGCCAAAGTTAGATTTAATCTTGAATAGTGAAGATCATTCTTTCTCCAAGTATTGTAGTTATGCACACTGCTATTACTTTTGAATTGGGTTTGGTTGTTAATAAGAAATTTCATAAGAGAGTATATATACTGAGAAGCTCCTAGATCCTTAAATAAATGTCTGCAGGATGATCTTGGGTGGACTCCAGCTAGTATTCTGGTTACACGCTTTTGTGCAATAAATACTTTATTACTCATTGATGAATTACCCCAAAATTAGATGCCATATGCAAGCAATGAGCGAAAATAGGCGTAGTAAGAACAATAATAGTACAGTTTTTACCAACCCTTCACACTTATAGCTCTCTCTCTCTTAATCTCTCTCTCTCTCTCTCTCTCTCTCTCTCTCTCTGTGTGTGTGTGTGTGTGTGTGTGTGTGTGTGTGTGTGTGTGTGTGTGTGTGTGTGGTTTTTTTTTAGTAGCCGATTTAAGGTTTTACCTCAGTCGCTAAATGGAAAGAACCGCACTTTTCATTAATTAATAAACAGTTGGGAAATAAATACAATGTGTTTAAGAGTTTTGAATGCTTTCTCAAATTCCACGTAGATCCTCACTTTTGGACTCTTTAAAGGCCGTACTTATGGCCGCGCAGCACACCGTACGGAAGAAAAAGTCCCAGTTCTCAATGAAAGAAAGTGTCTCAGATCTTAAAAAAAAAAAAAAAAAAAGCCCTGAAAGTTTCATTGAAGCCATTCCCGAATATTCATAAGCTTATACTGATAAATCAAATTCTCCGAAAAACTACTGTCACTCAGTGTTAACAAACATGTCTGTAGCTCCGACCTTTGTGACTTTTTACCACATCTTGTGCAAAATAACTCTCCTGGTACCAAAGCACGTGAAAGATCTCTTCTCTGATTGGCCAAATAACACAGTAGCCAATTAGCTTCGTATTTGAATTCACAGGACCCGATAATCTCGCAGTCTGGGCCAACCTCCGTTTCGAGATCAATTTGTATGAAATTACAAAATAACACATTCCTAAAAAGCAAATAAAAACAAGCTAACTTCATCTTTAATGGTTTTAAGTAAGATTTAAACTTCTAAAAAATCTGATCCCAGGCACACTTCCACTTATTTATTCCGATTTCAATGATTCACACTTCTCATACATTGCGCATTCAATTTCTCGTTCTCATAGACTACAAATCACACGAAAATAATATCGTCGAGCAAGTTATTTAAGGATCCGTTAGTTAGCTAACCGTCCTCACTCACTTCAACATAAAACATGGTAACACGTGAGAAAGCTACTTATGAAAGAAGTTTTAAATTCTGTGACTGTTACATGCCATCTTTACTAAAGGTTATACGAAGTTCCACAAAAATTGTGTTACTAGTACCGTCTTTAATAACTCATAGCAGTGTATGTAATGTTCACTCACTGTTCGTGCTTGCACACATGCGAACATAAGCTACTCTGTGATTGCTTTCTCTATGTGTATTTCAAGAAAGATTTTGTAAGGTTCCCTACGGGCGAGGGATATTGCTACGCCTGAAACTAACTACACAAAAAGGTGGGAGAAGTCTGGTTGCGGCTCTCGGCACAGTTAAAGCATAATACTGAAAACCCTGCAAGTATAAAACACAGTACGTCGTTCTACGCAGAACCCATGATCGGGAGTGAAGGTAATACGGTAGTGAAAAGGGAATACGTCAACACATTAATGACCTACAGTGATTCTTGCCACCTACTGGACTTAAGAGACGTATCCGGTTACGGCAAATAATTACGCGTAGCCAATACCGTGGAATAACGCAGACCAAGCTAACAGTGGTTATTCTCCGATATGTTTCTAACACTTCTATCGTTATTGTATATTCCAATTTGCAATTTTAAATCCTTAAAAACAAAATGTAGTCTTTCTTATTTATCCCTGTTGGTAGTTTAAAATAACGTATTGGGTACATGTTCTTCTAGCCATCGTGAAACCACAATTAGTAAAGAAACCGGTTCATAGAGGACGAAAGCACAATATGAATTACAAAACAATTTAGTATTGGATAGCTGTTTAACGATTTTCTGGCCATCATTGTATCTTATAATATCATCATGGATAAAGAAAGCGCTATAGAGATGACAACAGTACAACGCGAAATTGCACTAGCAATTTGCCCGAAGCGATCTAGGTGATGTAGTTGCAAATCACCGGACTCGCTTTGAGATTAAGATTTTCACGTGAACAGCCCGAAACGCTTGGCAAAAGCCTTGACGGCTTCTTCAGGTCGTACAGGACCTACTTTCCTCTGCAACTTTCCGCAATCTGGGATAGTGCTCCGACTCTAATAACTTCATCGTCGACTAAATCTTAAATCGATACCTTCCTTTCATCCTTCAAATCTCCGACCAGCCATTAACGTTTGTCGTGTTTACCTTTAATCACTTACTGCAATTTATGAAGCGTTTTCTTTGAGAATCTCATGTCCCGTTCATGTTACCATCCATATTTAACTGAGCGAGTTATTGTCTCTAATTTCAGTGAAGTCGAAACAGTTTCAATCTGTAACTAACAGGTCGAATTCCCTGCACTTCCATGAGGCGGCTCTCATTGGAAATGAACTTCAACGTACAGCTCTCCGCACTTGCGTAATTTTAGTGTCATGTATTTCAGTGCTCTTTAGCACACAACTAAAATTGGAACCCAGACCGACAATTTCTTTTACAGGTTCCTACAAAATTTTGCAACTCCCTGTATAAAAAATTAGGTTGTCAGTTCCGCCTAATGTTGTTTATGGACCGAGAGCCTCTCCTTAGACTATCGCAGGGTCAGGATGATTGGCACTAAATTAATGATGGGGGCTATAATAGTTAAGGCAACTTGGAATTTAGAGTGCACTGACGACGAGATATCTTGAAATGATGCATATTTTCCGACAGGACAAATTAGGAAATAAACTTGAGTTTGTGTTTTCAAACGAACCATCCCACCTCTTGCATTATGTGGTTCCTGTACTTCACAATCTGCGTAACACTCTGTATATTAACTTTTACCACACTGGATCAGAACATGCCGCAACCATCAAACCTGATAAGCAACAAGTATTAACAGTGATCTATCTCATGTATGTCAGATTCTAAAGTCCATCTAGGATGTTTTCTTCAGATATTGAGTTAAAAGTGAAATATGACTTGCAGAGTGATATGTCACCCATTCTCTTGTGTTAACTTAGACAACTTCATCAGTCTATATCCTATGTAGAACTAATAATTAACTATATGAATACTCTCACCAGAGTTAATTGTTGTCTATTTCTGTAAAATTACGCGTGAAACCCGTCCACGATTATCTTTTATGTTAAAAACTGTATTTCCATCTTTTTTTACGTGTAACGAGGAAACAAATTACAGGTAGAAGAAGAGCAACAGGTAAAATATATTGTTTACTCATACATTGATCAGTATTTGGTGATAAAACTAAATAAAAAATAAAATTAATCCCGAAAAATTACTGCTTAGTGTGCTTTAAAAATCTAAAGTACAGTTCTCTTATTTAATGAGTGTTTTGGAATAACGGTAATATTCTCACACCCCGAACAAGGCCACCTACTAATTTTTACGTCAAGCTTCAGGTTCATGGTCTAACCCATTACCTCCGAGTGGATTTGTTGTGTGAGATACACTCCGTACGAACTACAGTTATTACATCTGCATCCGTTGCTATATAAAAAAGTACCAGACATTCGTAATTAATCTCTGATGGTTTCTAAATCAATGTTTGTATCGGTAGACAAGAGTCGAAGTAGGCCGTTACCAGGCTGCATAAGTAGGACACACGTCGATATTTGTATATCACGTATGAAAGTTTACAGTTAAATGCTGTGACTAGAAAATCGGTCTCGCAGTATTTCCGTTCACAGATACGAAAGTATCGGGACCGGCCGACAGAGCAGCACGACCTTGTGGAATGGTTCTGGGCGACTGGGCGCCACCGTAATGAGGTACGAGTGAGAGTCACAGCCGCGCCCCAGGCGAACGGGGAACCCGATGCGCGGTCAGCGGCGCGCCGCCTAAAAGCTCGCCCGTGTAACCTGCACCGCCACTTTCACAATTCCCTCCCAGTTTCGGCTGAACTGCAGCCCTAATCAAAGAACTTGTCACACTTATGTCGGCTTCCTAAGCCTCTAATGAAGGTTCATGCAAGTCCCATCTCATCATGGATGCATTCCATTTCACCGTTCTGTATGTACCAGAGAAAAATCGTGTGGTGCTTACCCTGTAGCTTTCAGTATAATAATTGTGGTATATTCTACTCTATTAAAGTACCGACAGAGCCTCTATTTCTTTTACCACTGAAAAAGTAATATAGTACATTTATTAATGTCTATGTGTAAATCTATTATATAACGCGGGGTCATGAGCTACCCTGCTATTCAAACACATTTCCAGTTTACGGAGGACTTCAAGGCACGGGTAGTGTGATGTACTGTATTGTTCTGTGGATATATACGTTGTAATTTATTTACATTTAAATTCTGTTAGTGCTATATTAAAGGCTCCTAGTTAAACTTTTCAGTTAGTTACAGATTATACATAATTCATGCATCATGGCATAACGATTTTTCGTTTGTGTTAAAGAGCGTATCGATAAATTATCATTTTTCCTTAAATACATTTCTCAGTATTTTATTGCATTTAAATGAACTACTTTGCCAGTGAATCACTAACAGAATAATGAATTATTATCAAAGGTTCAAATTCTCAATTGATGGTTTCTTTTTGCGGAAAGCAAAAATGTTAATAGGATCGAACAACGAAATATCAATAATTGTATTGATCATCTGATAAGAAAAAGTGTGTTACAGCTATGAGAACTCATAAGTTTATATTTCTTAAAGGTTCGGTGCAGCACACTGTACTCACATTTCATATAACATGGATTCCAGGGAGGACGCACATTTAGGCCAACTGATGTTCGGCAAAATCTTCGATTTTCTGGGACAGGTCAGAAATTGTTTCTGGAATGCGTTTGGGTACTAAACAGAACTAACAAGTCAAATGACATCCCTGTTAATTACCGCAACAGCTGTATGGTTATAAATGATGGCGTCATGTTACCTTCTTTCCAGAGAACCATGTGCTGTTACAAATATTTCCAACCTCCTCCGTTCGAAACATCCACGTGCTGCTCAAAACACGTCTGAGCACCACACCCAATAGTAAAGAGCTGTTACAAATACGTCCAGCCTCCCATGCCTATTCCTATTGAATAATCAGCTTTTCCCTGTGAAGATTCAAAATAAATTTCTAGAATTTATAATGGATTGTCGCCTGTAATGCACGAGACATACTGTATGTCACATTTCATAGAAAAGATACAAGCTTTAATCAACGTAATGCACTCGATTATAAGAGTACGTTCATATGCGAATCACCAGCTATAAATGGTCTGCGGTGGATTGTTGTTTATCAGAGGCAAAAAAACTTCTGTTTTGTTGTTTCATGATTTGCGTCGGAGCTATGTATTTCACACCCACAAACGTATTGGTAGCGAAAGCTGCAGAGATGTCCAACGACATACAATGGAAATTAATGACTATAATGTTTCTCCTGAAAAAGATTAATCTACAACTGACCACCCAGTACCGTAAAAATTCGAACGTGTGTCATGTGGATAAATGAACAGACAGACAATAAGCACTGCCCAAAACTTGTTATGTACCAGCTACACGGATTTAATGTAAATTTTACCTAATCTACAGAGAAAGTGAATCTATTCTACTTATAATTACTAACATGACGATATAGCTACAGCAACCGATGCTTTATTCTATCCAGCGAAAAGATTCACCAGAGCACAGCAAATAGATCAGTTAGCAAGAAACAGCATTCCTGTTAATCCCCCGGAATATTTAGAGATACCAATTTATTTTTCGGAGCAGCAGCTAAACTTGCAATTTTCCTTTCATACAAAATCTCGCAATTAAAACTATTTCTACTTTAACGGATGGTACAAGCTTGCGCCAAGATATTTAGAACAAGTTCTTCTTGAGAAAACTAATCCACTGATAATGGACATTACGAAAGCCGCCAATGGAAACAAAAACTTCAGGAAGGACGTCAAATACTGCCGTCCGATCTGAATACTACAGTATATCAAAGAGCAAGACGCCAATGGGAATGCGAATGTCAATTATCGGAATGAAGTAAAGGGAAATACCGTAGAGAAATACAGCCCTATTCATCGATAACACTGGTCAACACTCATTTTCTTGCCAAGGATATTTGAGTGGCTTTAGGATGGGTTTGTGGTGCTGAGGACGAATATAGCAACCATTTATGCAGTTTGGCTCTAGTTTTTGAGATAATGCATGATTTATTCAAAAAATTAGAAAAAATTGCTAATACTGAACTCGAGCGCTACAAACTACAATGAAAAAAGAAAATAATCTTTATAAGTAGCTTCTATGAAAACCTGATAGGCATTTGTCCACGTATAAAACATAATTGATAAGTTTCTCTATAAGTATATCATTTTCCGTCCATGACGAACCGCTTCCTGCACGCTTTCCTTTTATAGGTCTCTTCAGAACAGTCACGTTGCAGATTCCAGCAATAATCTGCCATCATATGCCTGTCCCATCTTCCTTTATATCTTTCCTCTATTCCTTTCATATCTTGATGGAACCGCTCTCCTTGTTCCTCACTGAAATCACCTAGATTACGAGGAAATCGATCCAAGTGGCTGTGAAGGAAGTGCAATTTTATGCTCATGTTAGCTCCTAAGTTTTGAAAGTTAGTGAGCGTGTTTTTGACCAGTTCCTCGTAATTGGGGGCTTTATGATTGCCCAAAAAACATTTTACAACAGCGACAAAACTGTTCCAGGCCGATGCTTCAGTGACAGTCATGACACTTGTAAAATTGGTATCGTTGATGAGCCTGCGAATTTGAGGACCATCAAATATTCCTGCCTTAAGTTTTTCACTACTGAGTCCAGGGAACGTATTGCAGATGTATGTGAAGCAATTACCATTTCTGTCTAAAGCTTTGGTGAATTGCTTCATTAGTCCTAACTTAATATGTAATGGTGGAAGAACAATCTTGTCCCTACTAACCAGAGGTTCATTAATGATGTTTGCTTCACCAACAGCCATATGTTCCCTTGGAGGCCATGTTTTCTGCTTCCAATGTTCGTGCTTTGCCCTACTATCCCACATGCAGATAAAACATGGGTGCTTTGTGTATCCACTTTGTTGTCCAAGCAAGAAGTTCACCATTTTCAAATCAACACAAATCAGCCACTGGTGCTGCATATACTGAATTTTCTGCAGAACCATCTTGATGTTAGCATATGCTTCACAAAGTTTTGTTGAGTGGGCAATTGGAATAGATGCGTAACGATTGCCATTGTGTAGGAGAACACATTTTAAACTTCTAGTGGAACTGTCTATGAAGAGACGCCAGTCCTCTGGTCTATATTCCGACAGCCTCAATTCAAGTAAAAGTCCAGGTATATTGCTGCAATACACTATAACCTCTTCTTGGTTGAAGTATGGAAGAAGGTTTTCTTCTCTCGTCCGGTAAGCTGTTATTTTAACACTTTGATGAAGACAGTTCTTTTCCTTAAGCCTGGATGCTAAGAGTTCTGATGCTTGCTTTGAAAGATTGAGTTCTCGTATCAAGTCACTGAGCTCCTTCTGGTCAAACTGCTGGGGTTGTGTCTCACGTCCTTCGCATTCCGAACCACTACTTGTACATTCCTCGCCGTGCACATCGTCATCTGATGATGTTAGCGTGGGTAATGTTGTGAAGGTTGGTACAGGAACATCGTTGCTGTGCACCACCGGTCTTCTTGCTGACTCCAAATCGGGATATTCCCACTTTCGTTTTTTGAACCTATTAAAACCTTTCACATTAACAATGCAAAAATAGCAATCATCTGTATGGTTCTTCTGCTCTCGCCATACCATAGGCACTCCGAAGTTTAAGCTTTTCCTTTTTCGTTTTGTCTACTGCCGTAAGCACTCCACACAGCATTTACAAACTTTATGGGGTGCCCACGCCTTGTCTTGATCTCCAAGTTTAATTCCGAAATATGCCAGATACGCTTCCTTCACAAAAGGAGTGATATTCTTCCTGTTCTTTTGAAGAACGTATTCACCACAAATGTAGCAGAACTCATCTGGATGGTTCACGCAAAGACAGCGTGAAGAACTCATGTTTTCCTAAAACAAAATTGCACAAATACTACATATTATGCAGAACTTTCTTGTATTTGCATGTTAATCACATCCAACAAACATCATTAATTGTTTTGTGTGAAATGAATACTCACCTCTTATTTGCTACGTCACGATGAAAAGGTTCTATCTCCTTGAAGCTGCACTGCACATGTGTGTGACTTTCGACCATCGCCATTTTTCTTGTTTACACTGAACGCTACCTATCGGCTGTTGCGGGGATTACCTCGGCCAACAAATGAATGTCGAGTACCGCCGAATTCAAATCTGCACAACCCTCAATATCTTCAACACACGCACCGCACAACAGGACTGAACACATGCTGACAGTGTGTTGTTTGCATGATGTAATCCTCAACCACACAGATGCACTCCCTGAGCACAATTGTTTAATAAAGATAGTACAATATCACTAATTAAAAAACAGGTAGCAAATACATTACACCATATATGGACCCTGCAGTCGATATTATCCACATGAAACTCTCATTTCCACAAATAACCTATATCTCAAAAACCAGAGCCAATTTGGGAAAAGTACAAATATACTCGGAATGAGTATCATAACAATATCCCATTTTCGTTCAAACTTCCCTGGCAACGAAAAAAAAATTTTATTTTGTGAGAGCTGTGTAATACTTACGATATAGCCGGCTGCGGTGGCCGAGCGGTTCTAGGGGCTTCAGTGCGGAAACGCGTGACTGCTACGGTCGCAGGTTCGAATCCTGCCTCGGGCATGGATGTGTCCTTAGGTTAGTTAGGTTTAAGTAGTTCTAAGTTCTAGGGGACTGATGACCTCAGATGTTAAGTCCCATAGTGCTCAGAGCCATTTGAACTTACGATATAATCCTTACTGTGATATGAATCACGTTTTCTCTCCATGTAGGGAGTATACAGGGTGTTACAAAAAGGTACGGCGAAACTTTCAGCAAACATTCCTCACACACAAGGAAAGAAAATATGATACGTGGACATGTGTCCGGAAACGCTTACTTTCCATGTTAGAGCTCATTTTATTACTTCTCTTCAAACCACATCAATCATGGAATGGAAACACACAGCAACAAAACGTACCAGCGTGACTTCAACACTTTCTTACAGGAAATGTTCAAAATGTCCTCCGTTAGCGAGGATACATGCATCCACCCTCCGTCGCATGGAATCCCTCATGCGCTGATGCAGCCCTGGAGTATGGCGTATTGTATCACAGCCGTCCACAATACGAGCACGAAGAGTCTCTACATTTGGTACCGGGGTTGCGTAGACAAGAGCTTTCAAATGCCCTGATAAATGAAAGTCAAGAGGGTTGAGGTCAGGAGAGCGTGGAGGCCATGGAATTGGTCCGCCTCTACCAATCCGTCGGTCACCGAATCTGTTGTTGAGAAGCGTACGAACACTTCGACTGAAATGTGCAGGAGCTCCATCGTGCATGAACCACATGTTGTGTCGTACTTGTAAAGGCACATGTTCTAGCAGCACAGGTAGAGTATCCCGTACGAAATCATGGCGGTGAATCGAGGAAGTACATACTGACGAAATTAAATGAGCTCTAACATGGAAATTAAGCGTTTCCGGACACATGTCCACATAACATCTTTTCTTTATTTGTGTGTGAGGAATGTTTCCTGAATGTTTGGCCGTACCTTTTTGTAACACCCTGTATAAACAGAAAACCTCTTTTCTTACAGTGTTTATTCAAACGTTATGAACCATTACCCACTAATATACCAGTTCCTTTTCATCAATTTAGTATGTTAACTTTAAAAATAAATATGACAGTTTCGAGTATATGTAACCTCACCCTACAAAATCCTGGAGAATTCCCACCATGACAGATACGAAAAATGGTGCCATTCAAAACAGCGAAAACCTGTGACAAGCCCGTCGAACCACTCATATCAAACAATTAAGTGAAGAATCTAACATGGCTGATGTCTTCTGTGTTCAGCCAGTTCCCTTCACAATTTTCAATATTGAAGTAGCTTCATGTTAATCTAAAAGCCCAGCACGACAGAGAGTCAAGAATGTCACACAGTTATATTTCTGGCTTAGAAAAATACGAAGTTTCAGTTTTAATATCCGTGGTAAATGTGCGAGCTGGCGCCAGTCCGGCGACCGCATTTGCCACAATTGTAGCTGCGGGTCAGTAAAAAAATAGCGCCCACCAAAAAGCATATATTGTGCAGGCATGCTGCACCTACCGTTCGCAACACATGACCAAATTTTAAATCATTTCCCTCTACACGTTCGGGACTGCGTGCTAGTTCACACAAAACCCAATGAAATCATTGTCTTCAACCGACCAAGCCGCAGAAGAAGAGACATATCAAAAGCTAGTACAAGTTTAGGACTCCCATGACACTGAAGTTATTCATAGTTTAAAAACGAGTTGAAGCTCTGTGATTAATTTTGTTCGCCTACTGCTCTCACCACCTATCCCATTCTAGAATATAGCACGGTAAGAAGAACTGTTAGCGATTTTCTGTATGACGCCTAGCCTGTCGAATTTAATCACTGCGCCGGCCAGAGTGGCCGAGCGATTCTAGGCGCTACAGTCTGGAGCCGCGCGACCGCTACGGTAGCAGGTTCGAATCCTGCCTCGGGCATGGATGTGTGTGTTGTCCTTAGGTTAGTTAGGTTGAAGTAGTTCTAAGTTCTATGGGAATGATGACCTCAGAAGTTAGGTCCCATAGTACTGAGAGCCATTTGAACCAATTAATCACTGCTGTTATTATATAGTACGTATTATTTCATTGAGGGAGGGTGGGGGAGGAGCGAGCACCTACAATAACAACTTGTTAGAAGCGTCTTTTAAGGTAGGCTCTCAATATTACAGAACTAACAATCGCAAAGCCACTCTTATAGGCTTATAGTTGAAGCTTTTGTGTAGGCACACGAATCGTACACCTCTTGATCGGGTATCTCTGATATGAGAGCGAAACTTGAAAATGTAGTGCACGAGTAAAACAGTTTGTAAAGAATTTACGACTGTAGGATATATCTGTATATGTTCTATTTTCTAAATATTATGCATCCTCCATGTGATGTTGAGTCTTTAACTGGAAACATATGTTGGGGATGTAACCAATTATTCGTTCAAACTAAATGGAGAAAGGCTTTCTGTATCTGTCGCTACAACGTTTATTCTAATGGAAAAGTCTCCCGGATGGCTTTGTATTGTTGAAAGTGGAATTTATTTTTGTTCTTCGTGAAGCATAGTGAATAGCCGTAGTCGCTTTAGCGGCAAGTTGATCTCAGTTCTACCAACATCGTCGTAGTTCTTTCCATAGATGGTCGATGGCATACAGGTCGCAACATTAAGTAGGACGCGTCAGCAAATACATCTGACTTACTTCACACTACGTACAGGAGCAATACCATGCTGAAGAAAAAAGATTAATTCCACGGTGTGTTACGTGTGTTGTGATCTAAAATGCAATAATAAATCGCTTTGCACGTTTTACCATAAGGCATGGCTAAAGTTCAGATCAATTCAGGAAAAAGAAATCCATGGGATCTCAGGTCTAGCCATAAGTGACAATGCTATCTTAATGTCAATTATTAGTTTCATCGATGACAACGAAGAGTTTTGTTGGGCAGTATTAAAACCTTCGTAACATATAAACGGTAACATGTAATACCATAAATAGATTGAGTTTGACCGGCCGCTGTGGCAGAGTGGTGCTAGGCGCTTCAGTCCGGAACCGCGCTGCTGCTACGATCGCAAGTTCGAATCCTGCCTCGGGCATGGATGTGTGTGATGTCCTTAGGTTAGTTAGGTTTAAGTAGTTCTAAGTCTAGGGGACTGATGATCTCAGATGTTAAGTCCCATAGTGCTTAGAGCCATTTGAACCATTTGACCGAGTTTGAAAAGACGCATTCGCCGTGCAGGCCAAACTTATATTTAATACGTTTTAACGTGGATTATTTGTTATTTATTGTCAGCGCGTATGCACTAGATCTGTTTAGTTAATTATGTCTATGCCTTTCTACGAGTGTGTACAATAAAGTGTTTGGACTCTACAGAAGGGGGAGAAAATGTTCTTTGATTTTAGCCATATATCCAAACTGTAACTTTATTATTATGCAAATGGTAATCCATTTGACAGACTTTAGTGAAGCTTGCTGTTTGGTAGAGGAGCGCGTCTTTCTCATTGGCGCGAGCGGTGAGGCTCCCGGACTTTCGGATTCGCGGAGTGGCTGTTGGGGGCAAGGTGTGATTTCTGGGAGTGGTAGCGAGTTGGCACACCCGGTGTGGAGATGATATACGGAGAGATACTTCGTGTAGAGACGGGATAGATGGAAGACTTCGTGTCGAAATGGTAGGGAGGAGAGACTTGATGTTGCAAAGCAGTTAGTGAGGTAAAGTGATATTCGTGGGCTGCTAGGGGTCGCGATTACTTTAAAATTTGCTTATACTCAGTGCAGCGCCGAGGAGGAAGGGACTTTGATTCAGGGAGTCAGTGTAAACTTTAGCTGGGAGTAATCACCATAAGATGTGCTTGAAGGAACTCTGGCGTAATTTATTTGCTGTTGTTGGGATGACTTGTTTCAGTTCAAAGCATGAGAGTCTTATTTGGCGAACTACTGATGATTTATTGATCTCTGGGGAGTATGTTTCAGTTCAAAGCATGAGAGTCTTATTTGGCGAACTACTGATGATTTATTGATTTCTGGGGAGTCTAATACCATTCCGATTATGCAGGTTTACGCAATCTTACCTGCAACTGAATATTTACCGAGTTGTATCTTTTAAACTAAATTATTGTAGGCCCAACAATTCTAGATATCCATTCTTGTGATTGACTGAATAAAGGATCACTTTATTCAACTTGGATTTGTGATGTGATGTACTTCAATTTATTGTGAGCGGATAATAATCTTTTATTGCCCTTAATTGTTAGTCACTTAACTGCAAATTTTCTTTATTTAAAACTTTATTTTCCTTGCCAGTGCTTCAGCTATTTGACCGGCGAGTCATAATCTGTAACTGTTATTTTAGCTATTTTAGCTGATGGACATGAAAGCAGGCGTCCACGATCCGACCCATTGAGAACGTCGAGCGACATTTTCCAAACAGAGTAGTGCAGAGCCGAAATACCAAACGACAAACAATCCCTTAAATTTGATACGTTACAAATATGTTTTTCATCAAGGAATCTGAACAGAGAAGCGACCCACATTCATTATCAGCTGGTGTCTTGCAAATGTGGTTTTTCTTCTCCGGAACTTGAATTCAATCCATTTTGCTGTTGGAAAGCTTGTTTAATAAGCATTGTGAATATTTCGTGATCCAGGTTCTGAAACATCACTGGAAGTTTTGAGAGCTTAAAATTTTACTGCAGTTGCGTCCATATGAGTGTGTATTAGAAGTTAGCCTCGAGGAATAGAAGACGAGAAGCTGTATAAGAAGAAAGAAGACGGCAACAAGAAAGTGCGCTGAGTACTGGGCTTCGGAAGCCAGCAGCGAAGACACAGAGAGTCGAGCAGATTTGGACATCGGCTACAGCATCGCGGGGTCAAGTCAGCGACTCCAAGAACTTTTTCGTCGGCATTGGCAAAGGCTTCAAAGTGCGGCAGCAACTTTACCATGGGTGTTAGCAGCCCAGCACAGGCGAACGTGACCGATTTGTTAAGTGCTAACGTCGGAAGTGTGAACATATATGAGCTTACAGCGCTACCTTCGGAAATGGAGACTGCCGTGATTATACCGCCAGCGAACGTATGTGGGACGGAAAAGATTAGCGAGCCAAATAGTTCAGTATCAGAGCGGGAAATAATTTTGGTACAAAGGAGTCGATATTTCAGATAGTGTCACATATAAATTCTTACGTAGCGGAAATGATATATATGAGTAAAAGCTGGTTTATAGGAGTTCTTTCTGGATAATAAAGTATTCTGGCATTAACAAAGTCGATCCGATACGGGAACTAGTAGGAAGAGGTATTTAGCTATGCAGAGAACTGAGAGTCTAAGCAAAATATGCTTGGAGCAAGCAGACTAGCAGTAAATTAGCGGCAAAGGAGTTGATATCCAGATTAAAGCACTAGAAAGTAAAAATGATTTTGAGGTCGAAGACAGTGGTGACGCAGCGCAGCAGGCATAGCAAGCAGGAAGTACGAGCTGCCGGCTCTGTGGCCGAGCGGTTCTAGGCGCTTCAGTCCGGAACCACGCTGCTGCTACGGTCGTGGGTTGTTCTTCTTTTCTACCACTCTGGTAGAAAATTCTGTAACCGGAAGACAGGCAGAGGCGAATCTGAACGTGCTGGAGGGTAAGTGGATGGAGAATTTTTATGAGGTGATTTTTAACAGGAACAATTTTAAAAATATAGATGGACGTATTTTAGGTGAAGATGCGAAGGCGGCTTAGCGGTGGTCCCGTCAGTTGCAGAGGAATTTTATTTTGTATCAGCAGAAATAGTTTAAGATTTCTGTGCAGGCATTGTGGCAGTGGTCTCGTCGGCTGGAGATGAAAGTCGTGACGTATCAGCAGAAGTGGGTGATTTATTCATAAAAGTGGTTGATTTATTCATAAAAGTAGGTGAAAATGATACTTAGAGGACGAAGTGCAAATGTTGAGCCTATTGATATAAATATTTCCGACGATGGGCTTTGTGCGCTTATCTCTGTTGATGAAAGTGAACCGAAGGGTCTGTATGTAAGGTAAATAATATGCGTATGTTGAAGGATGAAGGCGAGAACAGTGCGGTAAATGAGAGGTCAGTAACTGTAAGGCAGGAAGATACTCGGTTTTGGTGGCAAAATAAAAAATGTCAAGTAGCAGGGCAGTTTGAGAGGGGAAAAGGTAAAACGGAGACAGAGGTAGGTCCACGGTTGGTGGAAATCGAATGTATTACGAATTCTGATGAGGTGCGATTAAGTAGCGGCAAAGTTTGTGTTGCAGACAGTGGATTATTAAAAAGTGATATCTCTGAAGGCGGCGTAGCTATGATATTGTAAGCTCACGATGATATATCGGCGGAAGTAAGAGGAATTACTTCGATTGTACTTTCTTTTGTATCGGCGGATGTTGGTGAATATGTTTGTGGAGAAGTTTATGTTGTATCGGCGGAAGTTAGTAATGATCTGTTAAAGGGATATGAATATGGTATTGTAAGTGGTGTAGTTAAGTGTGAGGACGTTGCAGGTACTGAAATCGTTACGTTGGAGAAGGAATCAGTATATGTACTTATAAATGGGAAGATGAAACAATGGCTCTTGACGAAGGCGTAGGTATATTTTAAGTGTGCATCGGAATAAGGTGGGAATAATATGGTTGAACGGAGGTCATGTTCTGCAACGCAGAAAGAATCTGTTTCTTATTAATTGGAGAAGAATTGGGATGAAGTGGCAAACGAGATTGAAGGGTGAAAAGATGATGTAGGGGCGTAGAATGTATTTCTCGGAATACTTAAGGGAAACTGTGATACTGAAGAAATATGTATAATTAATATGTGTACTATTAATTCTGAAAATTCACGAAGAGAGAGAGTAGGTACTCTGATGAGGTAGATATATTTGGGAAGGGAAGAAACTCAAAATGTGCATCCAGTCGTAGAAATCAATGCTTGTGAAGAACGTAAGTGTGCGCGCTTCAAGTCAAAATGTGATATCCCAGCAGTATTTCAAAACTGTGTGTGTAACTGTATGAATCTGCTGGTAGACAAGGAAAAAGGTAAAGAATTTGAGGAAGTAAAAAAGCCAAATGATGTGACATTAAAAATACACTTACAATGGAGAGCAAAAATTTTTGAAAGGAAATGTTGGAATAGATGTTTTTTGATGAGTTTCACTGTGATGTTTCAGGTGTAAAAATATGTGTAATTGTAAATGTATTAATAAGTTTAATATAGTAAACATTTGGTGGGAGCCTTTTCTTGTGTTATCGTGAACCTAATAGCAATAAAAGTACGTAAGGCATATAGAGGCACTCACATTTGATGCCAGGCGGTAGTTAAAATAGGCGGCGTAATTGTCGGCGCGTGGTCCATTTTACAGATTTTAGTAAATCACGCTGTTTGGTGCAGGAGCTAGGGTTTCTCATTGGTGCGAGCGGAAGACATTCGAAGGACCCTTTGGAGCAAGGTGGGATTTCTGGGAGAGGTACGGAGCTGAGACACTTGGTTTGGAGATGGGGTACGGAGACACACTTCGTGTACAGAGGGGGTAGAGGGAATACTTCTTGTCGAAATGGTAGGGAGGCGAGACTTAATGTTCCAGAGCAGTTAGTGCGGTCAAGCGACAGTTTTTGGGGGACTAGCGGAAGGAAATACACTCCTGGAAATGGAAAAAAGAACACATTGACACCGGTGTGTCAGACCCACCATACTTGCTCCGGACACTGCAAGAGGGCTGTACAAGCAATGATCACACGCACGGCACAGCGGACACACCAGGAACCGCGGTGTTGGCCGTCGAATGGTGCTAGCTGCGCAGCATTTGTGCACCGCCGCCGTCAGTGTCAGCCAGTTTGCCGTGGCATACGGAGCTCCATCGCAGTCTTTAACACTGGTAGCATGCCGCGACAGCGTGGACGTGAACCGTATGTGCAGTTGACGGACTTTGAGCGAGGGCGTATAGTGGGCATGCGGGAGGCCGGGTGGACGTACCGCCGAATTGCTCAACACGTGGGGCGTGAGGTTTCCACAGTACATCGATGTTGTCGCCAGTGGTCGGCGGAAGGTGCACGTGCCCGTCGACCTGGGACGGGACCGCAGCGACGCACGGATGCACGCCAAGACCGTAGGATCCTACGCAGTGCCGTAGGGGACCGCACCGCCACTTCCCAGCAAATTAGGGACACTGTTGCTCCTGGGGTATCGGCGAGGACCATTCGCAACCGTCTCCATGAAGCTGGGCTACGGTCCCGCACACCGTTAGGCCGTCTTCCGCTCACGCCCCAACATCGTGCAGCCCGCCTCCAGTGGTGTCGCGACAGGCGTGAATGGAGGGACGAATGGAGATGTGTCGTCTTCAGCGATGAGAGTCGCTTCTGCCTTGGTGCCAATGATGGTCGTATGCGTGTTTGGCGCCGTGCAGGTGAGCGCCACAATCAGGACTGCATACGACCGAGGCACACAGGGCCAACACCCGGCATCATGGTGTGGGGAGCGATCTCCTACACTGGCCGTACACCACTGGTGATCGTCGAGGGGACACTGAATAGTGCACGGTACATCCAAACCGTCATCGAACCCATCGTTCTACCATTCCTAGACCGGCAAGGGAACTTGCTGTTCCAACAGGACAATGCACGTCCACATGTATCCCGTGCCACCCAACGTGCTCTAGAAGGTGTAAGTCAACTACCCTGGCCAGCAAGATCTCCGGATCTGTCCCCCATTGAGCATGTTTGGGACTGGATGAAGCGTCGTCTCACGCGGTCTGCACGTCCAGCACGTACGCTGGTCCAACTGAGGCGCCAGGTGGAAATGGCATGACAAGCCGTTCCACAGGACTACATCCAGCATCTCTGCGATCGTCTCCATGGGAGAATAGCAGCCTGCATTGCTGCGAAAGGTGGATATACACTGTACTAGTGCCGACATTGTGCATGCTCTGTTGCCTGTGTCTATGTGCCTGTGGTTCTGTCAGTGTGATCATGTGATGTATCTGATCCCAGGAATGTGTCAATAAAGTTTCCCCTTCCTGGGACAATGAATTCACGGTGTTCTAATTTCAATTTCCAGGAGTGTATTTCAAAACTTGAAACTTCCTGTCAGATGGAAACTGTGAGCCAGGCCGAGACTCGAACTCGGGACCCTTGCCTTTGGCGGGCAAGTGCTCTACCAAATGAGCTACCCTAGCACGACTCACGCCGCGTCCTCACAGCTTTACTTCCGCCAGTACCTCGTCTCCTACCTTCCAAACTTTACAGAAGCTCTCCTGCGAAACGTGCAGAACTAGCACTCCTGGAAGAAAGTATATTGCGGAGACATGGCTTAGCTACAGCCTGGGGGATGTTTCAAGAATGAGATTTTCGCTCTGCAGCGGAGTGTGTGCTGATATGAAAGATGTGAGGACGGGGCGTGAGTTGTGCTTGGGGACCTCAGTTGGTAGAGCACTTGCCCGCGAAAAGCAGAGGTCCCGAGTTCGAGTCTCGGCCTGGCACACAGTTTTAATCTGCCAGGAACTTTCATATCAGCGCACACTCCACTGCAGAGTGAAAATCTCATTCTTAACTTCAAAACTTTCTTGCACTTAATGTAGTTTTGAAGCAAGTTGACTTTGACGCAGGGAGATAGTATGAACTTTAACTATGAGCAGTTATCGTATGGAAAGATGTGCTTCAGGGATCTTAGACGTTGTTTACTTGCTGTTTCTGGGATTATTTGTGCCTACTTCAAAGCATGGGAGTCTCATTTGGAGAACTAGTACTGATTTACTGACTCATGGGGAGTCTATTACCATTCTGATTCTGCAGATGTATGCAATCCTAGCTGCAATTTGGTATTTACCAATGGTATCGTTTAAACTGAATTAATATGAGATCACCATTAGTAGATATTCTTTCATGGGATTGTTCGAGTAAATTATCACTTTATGCGACATACATTTGTGTTATCTTCCACA
This sequence comes from Schistocerca americana, assembly GCF_021461395.2. NCBI lineage: Eukaryota > Metazoa > Arthropoda > Insecta > Orthoptera > Acrididae > Schistocerca > Schistocerca americana. The sequence continues at coordinate 649,023,587 of NC_060130.1, read as the reverse complement.
TCAATTTATTCAAAATGGTTCAAATGGCTCTGAGCACTATGGGACTTAACTTCGAGGTCATCAGTCCCCTAGAACTTAGAACTATTTAAACCTAACTAACCTAAGGACATCACACACATCCATGCCCGAGGCAGGATTCGAATCGGTTCCAGACTGTAGCGCCTAGAACCGCTCGGCCATCAGGGCCGGCATCAATTTATTATTAGCAGATAATAACCTTTTATTGTCACTTATTATTATTAATTTAAATGCAACTTGTATTTACTTACAATTTCTCTTAATTTGCTAGTGCTTTAGCTAACTGACGGGAGGATCATAATCTGTAACTCTTATTTCAGTTATCGTAGCTAATGGACTTGAAAGCAGACGTCTACGGCCCGACCCATTGACAATGTCGAACCCCATTTTCTAACAGAGCCGTGCATAGTCCAACTATCAGCCGACCATCAATCTCTTAAAACTGGTACGTCGCAAATACGGTTCGTTGTCAGGGTATCGGATTAGAAATTCTACCCACATTCCTTTCCCATTACACCAGCTCGGACGAGTTTCACTACTGCCCCAACAGACTTAACCCTTTGAGAACACGTGGTTTCCGCTTGAAACCATCGTTTTATTAACTTTTTAAGTGCCAGTGCCTTTTGCGTGAAACCATCGATGCTGTTACAAGACATACATCTACTGGTACGCTGAGGTACGAATGTAGTGCATTACGGTAATTACTTACGGCGTTTAAAGCAACAGTCAACACTGGGATTGTAATTTCAGGAGATTATAACATGTGTTTATTATAGTGATTATATTGAGGAGATCAATAACAATGAAAGTAAGTTCACCTAATGTTGTTATAACGTATATTTGAGTTTGTACTACTGCTGTTATTAGTCTTTTCGAAATGAAACTGGATCAGTATGTACTCTTGACTTGAATTTATTAAGTTTTAAACCAATTTTCGCTTGTTATTTAGTATACGTACTATGACATATGTTACACATTATGACTATTGGAAGTTTCGACATGTGAGACTGTGCGTAGGCAAAGAACACAGTTGCTTTCAGATATATCTCATAAAATGATGGGTGTTTGAAAAACGCATGTTCTAGAGGATCAAAAAAGAAACCATAACTTTAGAGCAGTTCATTCTTTGCATTTTCCAATTTATTTTGGATTCTTTGCTTACTATGATAATAAAAATTACTTCTGTGTAAATTTTTAAAAATTTTGTTCCAATGTGAAACCACCTTCTTAAAATAATTGATTCATTACTTTTTGCCCGTTTCTTCTTGTATTCATTGCTTACTATCACGGAAAAGGTCATTTTTGTTAAAAATAAGTAAAAGGGGTAAAATAAATACCGGTCACAGGTATCGGACACAAGATATATGCTGTATTGTGACTCATAGTTGTGTTAAGCTCTCACTACTGCTTCACGGGACACTTAGTACGTCGGTTGTTTGCCTATTATGAGAGTTATGATTTGATCGAGTGACAGTTGTAGTAAACACGAATAAATAATTTGCGATTTTCCTCAGTATGACTACGTCATTGTCAAATACAATAATACCTGAAGTCCGACAATCCTTTCTGATGAAATGGAACGCTGACATATGGACAACGTGAAGGAAAACTGATTGGTCTATACCTACATCTATACTCCACAAGCCAGCTCACGGAGTGTGGCGGAAGGTACTCTGTGTAGCACTGTCACTCCCCTCTTGTCCTGTTCAAGTCGGGCATGATGAGCGAGGAGCACGATTGCTGGTAAGACTCCGTGTGGGCTCCAATGTCTCTTATTTTATCTACATGATATGTAGATGTAAGTGGGAGGAAGCAATATACTTTTACAATCTCGCTATTTTAACAGTAGACCATACCGTGCTGCAAAACGTCCTACTCTTCGCTGGATCGTCTCTGTTTCCTTTATCAATCGAACTAGGTGGATCTCACACTGACGGAAAACTTCAAGTATTGATAGATCTAGTGTTTTATAAGCTACCTCCTTTGCTGATGGACCACATTTCTAAGGATTCTTCCAATTACTCCCAGTCTGGCTTCTCCCTTAGCGATTAATTTTATGTGTTCGTTCAACTTCAGATCGCTCTGTACGCGTATTCGCAGGTATTGTAATCATAGAATAAACGGTATTTTTGTTTATGTATTTGCAATAAGCTATATTTCTTTATGTTGACGGTAATATGCCAATCCGAGCACCAAGCATCGATCCTCTGCTGGTCTTCCTATATTTTACTACAACTTTCTAGAGTTGGGACCTTTCTGTATACAACAGCACCATCTGCGTAAATCCCCATGGAACTTCCGACTTCGTCTACTACGTCATTTACCGGGTGTCCATCGAAGGAGTCACTGATTTCAAAATTAAATATCTCGAAAACTAAGAGTAATAGACGAGTGTAAAAACCCGTATGTTCACTGTGACACCTGTAAGATTTTTATGCAGAAGTTCCGAAATAGTTCACAATGGTGGTAAGGTATAACATTGTAATCGCGATGCATAGTGCCTACAAATAGCGCGCCGCAGCTCAAAGCGATCAGTTCCACCGCTGAAACGTGAAACGAGGTTGGCGTACTGATAGAAGACGTTGAAATCGTACATTCCATGTGAGGAACTTGTTTTTTCTGGTACTCGGATACCACAGGCTAGAAAACATTCCTACGGCAACAAGGTGCAGTTTTCAAACACAATTTAATATTCCAAAAGCACCAGATGCGAAAACTCTTCTCCAGCTTCCAATGGAGATGCGGCGTGGCTGGTTGATATAAGGGGATGTTGCCCCCAGATATTTTGCAGTTACTCTTCAAAATGTCGAAACGGTTCCTCGAATTATTCAGCGAAATACTAGGAAATCCATCTGAAGAATTTCAGCAGAGACTGGTTTGAAGCGATCCAGTACGCAGCAAATACTGATGCAGAGTCTACACATCTTTCCATACGGAATCCAAAGCCACTACGTCATATCTCTTCGAGCTGTGCGGTAGAGGGTTGATTTTGCGAACCAGATTCACATAATTATTGATAATGAAGGATTTGATCTTAACTACATCTGGTTTACAGATGAAACACATTTCTACCTGAATGGAGTCGTGAATAACTGAAATGGCGAATTTGGGGTTCCAAATATCCCCATTTGTGTGAAGTGAAACCTCTGTATACTCCCAAAGTTATTTATTGTGCTGTGGCATGTAGCTGAGGCATTACTGGCCATTTTACCAGATGAGAAACGAATAATAGTGTACGCCACGCTCCAATTTAGGAATAGTTGGTCACCACGCAGCTAGCGTTCGAGGATCGACCAGATACCAAGTGGTTCATGGGATATGCAGCCACACCACATGACACCGATCAGGTAGTTCGCTTCCTTGATGAATACTTCAGGAACAGAGTTATTAATTTGGATTATTGCAGATTTATTGGCTCTGGGATAGAGTGGCCTCCATATCCACTCCATTTTACTGACTGTAACTACATTTTGTGGGGCACATTGAAAGACCCTAGCCGGCCGTGGTGACCGAGCGGCTCTAGGCGCTTCAGGCCGGAACCGCACTGTTACTGCGGTCCCAGGTTCGAATCCTGCCTCGGGCATGGATGTGTGTGATGTCCTTAGGTTAGTTAGGTGTAAGTAGTTCTAAGTCTAGGGGACTGATGACCTCATATGTTAAGTCCCATAGTGCTTAGAGCCATTTGAACCAATTTTTGAAAGATACTATCTATCAGAACAAAATGGCTCTGAGCACTATGGGACTCAACATCTTAGGTCATAAGTCCCCTAGAACTTAGAACTACTTAAACCTAACTAACCTAAGGACATCACACACACCCATGCCCGAGGCAGGATTCGAACCTGCGACCGTAGCAGTCCCGCGATTCCAGACTGCGTCGCCAGAACCGCACGGCCACCGCGGCCGGCTATCAGAACCATCCCACCACGCTCGATGAACTTAAATTGGCGATATGTAATTCCATTTCCGTTAAGACACTAGAGGATATGACGGAAAATGTAATTTTTCATTTGCGCTATCTCCGTACAGCAATTGGTGGGCATTTCGAAAACATTGTAATGTGACTGCAAAGACTGCTTGCAGAAGATGAGTTTAATGATCGACGCTGGTACTGTGCGAGCTGAGCAGCATACTGCGCAGTCTCTTAGCAGCTTTGCGAACTGTTCCGAAGCTTCTATATAACATTATTACAGCTTTCATAACGAATTCGCTGTGCTTCCTGTACATCCATACTCTGAAAAGTAAGGGTGGCATAATACTCCCATGTATGACGACCCAAGTTACTTTTACGCCTGATGACTTCTCTCCGTTGAGAATTACATACTAAGTTTCCTTTGCTAGAAACTCTTCAGTCCAAACCTACAATTCATCTGATATTCCCTACGCTCATATTTTGTCCATTAGGCGGCTGTGCGGAACTGTATCGAACGCCTCCCGGGAATCAAGGAACACGGCATCTACTTGGGCGCCTGAATCTACTGCTTTCTGGGTGTCGTCAACAAACAGAGCGAGCCGGGTTTCAAGCGAACGTTGTTTGTGGAATCCATGTTGATTCCTACATAGGAGACTTTTCTGTTTCCTAAAATGTCACAATACGATTACATAAAGAATATTCCAAAATTATACAACAGACCGACGTCGGGGACACAGGCCTATAGTTTTGTCCATCTATTCGCCAACCCTTCTTAAAGGAGGGAATAAACTGTGATTTTTTCCAATAAATGGTGTGAGCTGGATGAAATGGACTGGGTCCTGTGGTCCAACTGAACTGATCATTGACTGGAAAAAGTTGTGTTCCGCTACTTAGAGACGATTTGGAGCCATTACTGGACTTAAAGTTCCCAAACAATGATGGAATTTTCGTGAATGGCAATGCCCCACGTCACGGGGACACAGACATTCGGGTCTGGTTTGAAGAGCATTTTAGACATTGTAGACCATTCGAGCGAATGATTGCACCACCCATCGATCATTATGAGACATAATTGAGAGGTCAGTTCATGCACAAATCCTACACCGGCAACACTTTCGCAACAGTTTGCAGAAAGGCGTTTAGTGTTTCGACCTTTTCCGAGTCGCTTACTGTTTCAGCGCCATATGGACACAGAGTGTCTGACTAGATTGCTTCGATCATTTTACTGATTTAACATATGACAACTTATTAGAATTTTCTTTCAGTTTTGTAAATAGAATTTCACCTTCGAAATCGTTGAACGCTTCACGCGTTGCCCACCCTACGCTAATTTTGGCTTCATTTAGTTAGCGATGTGGAGCAGTGCTTAGCACACTGGACTCGCATTAGGGAGGAAAACGGTTCAAACCCTCAGACCCCATCCTGATGTAGGATTTCCGTGATTTCCCTAAATCGTCTTAGGCAAATGCTGGGATGATTCCTTTGAAAGGGCACGGCTACTTCCTTCCCCATCCTTCTCCTGCCGGTTGGACCGACGACCTTCGTGTTTTGGTCCCTCCCCTAAATCGACCAAACAGACAACCAGTTTATGTTTGTCTATCAGATTTTGGCTAAGTTTAGATTCGTAGTGAAGCACTCCTTGCTTTCTAAAAGCTGTCTAACACGGCTACCAAACGGCGCTGTCTCTTTTCCATCCCTCACAGTTTTGCTGAGTATATGCTTGCACAAGCATCTCATACGATGCTCTTGAATTTTTTCCATTGATTCTCAGCAGTGTCAATACCAGAGTTTAAATTTTCGTGTTGACCTATAAATAAATATAAATTCTGTCTCTTGTAGCTCTTGCTAAATAGAAATACACTACTGGACATTAAAATTGCTACACCACGAAGATGACGTGCTACAGACGCGAAATTTAACTGACAGGAAGAGGATGCTGTGATACGCAAATAATTAGCTTCTCAGAGCATTCACACAAGGTTGGCGCCGGTGGCGACACCTACAACGTGCTGACATGAGGAATGTTTCCGACCGATTTCTCATACACAAACAGCAGTTGACCGGCGTTGCCTGGTGAAATGTTGTTGTGATGCCTCCTGTAAGGAGGAGAAATGCGTACCATCACGTTTCCGACTTTGATAAAGGTCGGGTTGTAGCCTATCGCGATTGCGGTTTATCGTATCGCGACATTGCTGCTCGCGTTGCTCGAGATCCAATGACTGTTAGCAGAATATGGAATCGGTGGGTTCAGTAGGGTAATACGGAACGCCGTGCTGGATTCCAACGGCCTCGTATCACTAGCAGTCGAGGTGACAGGGATCTTATCCGCACAGCTGTAACGGATCGTGCAGCCACGTCTCGATCCCTGAGTCCACAGATGGGGACGTTTGTAGGACAACAACCATCTGCACGAACAGTTTGACGACGTTTGCTGCAGCATGGACTATCAGCTTCGAGACCATGGCTGCGGTTACCCTTGACGCTGCATCACAGTCAGGAGCGCCTGCGATGGTGTACTCAACGACGACCCTGGGTGCACGAATGGCAAACCATCATTTTTTGGATGAATCCAGGTTCTGTTTTACATGATGGTCGTATCCGTGTTTGGCAACATCGCGGTGAACGCACATTGGAAGCGTGTATTCATCATCGCCATACTGGCGTATCACCCGGCGTGATGGTATGGGGTGCCATTGGTTGCACGTCTCGGTCACCTCTTGTTCGCATTGACGGCACTTTGAACAGTGGACGTTACATTTCAGATGTGTTACGACACGTGGCTCTACCCTTCATTCGATCCCTGCGAAACCCTACATTTAAGCAGGATAACGCACGACTGTATGTTGCAGGTCCTGTACGGGCCGTTCTGCATACAGAAAATGTTCGACTGCTGCCCTGGCCAGCACGTTCTCCAGATCTCTCAGCAATTGAAAACGTCTGGTCAATGGTGGCCGAGCAACTGGCTTGTCACATTACGCCAGTCACTACTCTTGATGAACTGTGGTATCGTGTTGAAGCTGCATGGGCAGCTGTACCTGTACACGCCATCCAAGCTCTGTTTGACTCAATGCATTTCTTCTTGGCGTATTCCTATTTGCAGCGGTATCCCGTGATGCTGTAAAGGACTTACGATCACTGCTTCCCTGTTCTACGCTGAGTCGAATATTTCGTCTCTGTTTGTCCCCAGCAATTGTAATAAGTTGCCGATATACATAGTGACAGATTTTACACTGCATCAGGACCTATCACTATTTCAATATTCAAACGCACGCACACAATTATCCTGTAACGTTCACATGCTGATCTATGGTTTCTATAATGTTACGCTCGTGACTGAATCTACGATATATAAGATTCGCTGGCGCCATATCATTTCCATTCAGAGAAGCAATGGAATTTTATTCCACTCGTGTAATAAATACACCACTGGCCATTAAAATTGCTACACTAAGAAGAAATGCAGATGATGAACGGGTATTCATTGGACTAATATATTATACTAGAACTGAAATGTGATTACATTTTCACGCAATTTGGGTGCATAGATACTGAGATATCATTACACAGAACAACCACCTCTGGCAGTAATAACGGCCTTGATACGCCTGAGCATTGAGTCAAACAGAGCTTGGATGGCGTGTACAGGTACATCTGCCCATTCAGCTTCAACACCATACCAGAGTTCATCGAGAGTAGTGACTGGCGTATGGTGGCGAGCAAGTTGCTCGGCCACCATTGACCAGACGTTTTCAATTGCTGAGAGATCTGGAGAACGTGCTGGCCAGGCCAGCAGCCGAACATTTCGTGTATCCAGATAGTCCCCTACAGGACCTCCAACATACGGTCGCGCATTATCCTGCTTAAATGTAGGGTTTCGCAGGGATCGAATGAAGGGTATAGCCACGGGTCGTAACACATCTGAAATGTAACGTCCACGGTTCAAAGTGCCGTCAGTGCGAACAAGAGGTGACCGAGACGTGTAACCAATGGCACCCCATACCATCACGTCGGGTGATAGGCCAGTATGGCGATGACGAATACACGCTTCCAGTGTGCGTTCACCGCGATGTTGCCAAACACGGATGCGACCATCATGTAAAACAGAACCTGGATTCATCCAAAAAATGATGTTTTGCCATTCGTGCACCCAGGGTCGTCGTTGAGTACACCATCGCAGGCGCTCCTGACTGTGATGCAGCGTCAAGGGTAACCGCAGCCATGGTCTTGAAGCTGATAGTCCATGCTGCAGCAAACGTCGTCAAACTGTTCGTGCAGATGGTTGTTGTCTTACAAACGTCCCCATCTGTTGACTCAGGGATCCAGACGTGGCTGCACGATCCGTTACAGCTATGCGGATAAAATGCCTGTCATCTCGACTGCTAGTGATACGAGACCGTTGGAATCCAGCACGGCGTTCCGTATTGCCCTACTGAACCCACCGATTCCATATTCTGCTAACAGTCATTGGATCTCGAGCAACGCGAGCAGCAATGTCGCGATACGATAAACCGCAATCGCGATGGACTACAATCCTACCTTTATCAAAGTCTGAAACGTGATGGTACGCATTTCTCCTCTTTACACGAGGCATCGCAACAACTTTTCACCAGGCAACGCCGGTCAACTGCTGTTTGCGTATGAGAAATCGGTCGGAAACTTTCCTCATGTCAGCACGTTGTAGGTGTCGCCACCGGCGCCAACCTTGCGTGAATTCTGTGAAAAGCTAATCATTTGCATATCACGGCAACTTCTTCCTGTCGGTTAAATTTCGCGTCCGTAGCACGTCATCTTCGTGGTGTAGTAATTTTAATGGCCAGTAGTGTATGATACATAGAATATACAGAAATCAGAAAGCCACGGTAAGGAACACAAAAACGTATGGCTAGTAGCTGGGGCGGTAGATAATGCACCCAGTCTGCGAGGTGCGTTGTCTCATCGCTAGATCAGGGTCGGCCACCGCGTGCCAAGCTATACGGGTGCTACGTGTGCGGGCTGTGTGGGGGCCAAAGCCCGGCCTGTCACTCGACTTGGCTCGATGCCTCTCAGAAGTACCCGGAACAGCGCAACATTTCATTGAGTACTGCGGTGCGACGTGTTTCGGTCGCCAAGACTCTGAGTTCGGCAGAATGTTGGTGTCACCGCTGTTTACCCTTCGCTATTTGTTTTTTGTATGAAGAACGTTCACAGGTCCAGTGGCTGTTGGCACAGTAAGAGGCATTCTAGCGATCTACCGTCCTATTTTTTAACATTAATAGGAATGGCAGAAGTGCGGGATTAGACGGGTACTGCCGGTTTGCTATGAAACGACATTACAGCACCGTGAAGAAAGAATTCGAAAATTTAGTAGACAGTAAAAGACCAAAAAATTAACAACGATCGATAGAAGGTGTTTATTGTTCTGCACATCAAGAAGAGCTTTGTGCTAATTTTGCAGGCATGGAGCACGTGAGGACATTGATGGTATGAATAGTAAAATCTCTGAAGCCGCACGCTTTATTCCGTTGTTATTTACAATAGTATTGAGTGGAAATATAAAGACTTCAAAAAATACTGAAAAGTGCGTTGGTCAAGTCAGGGGCATGCTTTGAACGATTTTTCGATTGAAACCCCGCTATTGTAGGATTAATGAAGGAAAAAGGAGTAGAGGAACGAAAATTAGAAAACTGGGAGTGGATTGCAGACTTATAATTTTAAGTGGACTTAAATGTACCGTGCACACAGTAAGTCATTGCAAGGTAACTTCTTTCTGATTTGATGGGGATGCATTTGAAACGAAAATCGCGTTGTATAAGGTATACATTCTGACAAAGACAATCCAGTTCCCTGAGCTCATTGATGTTAGGTCTGAAGAATACATTATGGTCTTGAAAGAGCACCGAGGATAGTGCTATAAAGGTTTAGAGAACACTTCCAACCTTTCGAGCCGCTTTCGAGACCGTTTGGCGTTTCAGTTAATAGCGCCCCTGCACATGCACAGATGTAACTGAGTAACTTGCAAGGTAATTACAGGTTTGGTTCAAAAAATGGTTCAAATGGCTCTGAGCACTATGGGACTCAACTGCTGAGGTCATTAGTCCCCTAGAACTTAGAACTAGTTAAACCTAACTAACCTAAGGACATCACAAACATCCATGCCCGAGGCAGGATTCGAACCTGCGACCGTAACGGTCTTGCGGTTCCAGACTGCAGCGCCTTTAACCGCACGGCCACTTCGGCCGGCTTACAGGTTTAATGAGAAATATTTTTACGTTAAAACTGTCCAGGACGTCTTTATTTCTGTCCCCAGGTCGCTTTTCCAAGTCTCCATAGTGAGCTTGCAAAAGCGCTGCAATGTTTCCATCAACATATTTGTGTGAATGACCATTTTTCGATTATGAAACTAAGTGAGTCACAAGCACGTGCGAAACTCAGTGAGAAACTCTGTAAAATTGTCTATATCCGTCCGCATGCCGAGAGTTGATACCACATAAAAATTAAATTATGCCTCCTGCCCGTCAAAAGTAATTAATTAGTTAGTCCCGACAGGCTTTACGTAACGCTGGACAAGTAGATCTTCCCAGTTACGTACATAGCAGCAAGTAACGGAAAAGCAATGGGGGCATGAGATGGCATTTGAAATTATATGCAACAACACTCGTACAATTGGAACGATAATTAAGTGGTGGTTTTGCGGCGTGTATTATTTAGAAAAGTTTTATTAGTTAATTGTTACAAGGCATGGAACCGCCAAGATTACCAGCCACGATAGACAATGTCGCCAACGAATGCTTTTGCGGTGGCGCTAGTCTCTGAAGTAACCTATTCCAGTTCTGTTGGGGAAAGACGTTTTTAATTGTCCTAAGGAGAAGTATTGGCGCACAGATCCTGACTGTAGGTTCGCAACAGAACCCTGAGTAGGATTCCATTCCTCATATGTGTAACATAGTTGAACGCATATAATAGTGTTGATGGTTATCTGACTCTCAGAAAGTGGCGTTCAACTTGGCAGGTCCGTTATCGCTACTCGGGATGAGTAGACTGGGTTCCGCCATCGGGTTCCTTCTCCTCCCCTCTCATCGTAAACTACACTGGACAGATGCAATCGAGACACAGAAGTCGTAGTTCCCAAGCGGAAGCAGTCACTGTGTGAGAAAGAACAAAATATCTAGCAGTTAGCTAGCTAAGCCATCTCAGGCAGCCAAGAATATCATATTCCATCCTGATACTTCGAAAATCTTTCAATAAACAAGCGCCCAGTAACTACTAAATGAAACTATAATCGTCTTTAAATGCTCTGTTTGATCTGTCCTTTAACACCAGAAAGTGAAGTAACGTGATTTTATACCACATTTCACGTAAGTGACCTTTCGTAGGTCCGTCATTTTAAAGTAAAATGTAGGCACTAAAATCGCTTTTTTTTAAAGTTCACAATGCCACTTATATAGGTAAGGTTTACATTATCTCTTTAGTCGAATTCACAGAAATTTGTTAATATTGTTATAGAAACAGTTTTCCTTTGCGAACGTTTGAATTACTGCAGGGTTGATAACGCGTGTTCGCCATCATTAGTAGGTGCCGCAGTTACACCTCTTGGGACGTAAAACACAAGTAGCAAATGCGCATCTATTTGATGTTTCGCGTTTCGTTTCATTAGCTCAAAACATCACCAGTGGTGGCATTGCATCTTTTTTAAGTATAAAAACGGAATCGTCATATGCATACACATTTTTCAGGTCCTCCTGTTCATAGTACTGGTTTCTTTTACTCCTAATTTCACTTTTATTTGCAGCACTTCCAATTTCTTGGTACAATACGTAACTAAATATTGCATTACTATTGAACACAGCACAGACTGATGTAAATGGGTTCAAAATACTATGTAACTATAAGACGGCGACGACCACCATGGACAAAAAAAATAAAGGAACGCTTACCGCTGGATTCGGATGCGGAATTGTTAATCGTTTAGCGTAAAACTGAGCAGACAAATGCAGAATAACATTCTGAATGTCTCATATTTTAATACAAAATACCTTTTGGAAAACAAGTTGCTGTTACATCATTCTACATTCTGGACAACTTTTATTATATGTCTGCAGTATGCTTCCGTATACAGGGTGGTGCATTGATAAGGACCGGGCCAAATATCTCATGAAATAAGCATCAAACGAAAAAACTGCAAAGAACGAAACTCGTCTAGCTTAAAGGGGGAAACCAAACGGATATCAACTGCGTTTTTTAAACTAGAAACTCCCATTTTCTATTACGTATTAGTGTAGCACGTAAAGAAATATGAATGTTTTAGTTGGACAACTTTCTTCGCTTTGTGATAGATGGCGAAGTAATAGTCACAAACGTATAAGTACGTGGTACCACGTAACATTCCGCCAGTGCGGAAGGTATTTGCTTCGTGATACATTACCCGTTTAAATTGGACCGTTTACCAATTGCGGAAAAGGTCGATAGCGTGTTGATGTATGCCTATTGTGATCAAAATGCCCAACGAGCGTGTGCTATGTATGCCGCTCGGTATCCTGGACGACATCATCCAAGTGTCCGGACCGTTCGCCGGGTAGTTACATTATTTAAGGAAACAGGAAGTGTTCGGCCACATGTGAAACACCAACCACGACCTGCAACAAATGATAATGCCCAAGTAGGTGTTTTAGCTGCTGTAGCGGCTAATCCGCACATCAGTAGCAGACAAACTGCTCGAGAATCGGGAATCTCAAAAACGTCGGTGTTGAGAATGCTACATCAAAAGCGATTGCACCCGTACCATATTTCTATACATCAGGAATTGCATGGCGACGACTTTGAACGTCGTGTATAGTTCTCCCACTGGGCACAAGAGAAATTACGGGACGATGACAGATTTTTTGCACGCGTTCTATTTAGCGACGAAGCGTCATTCACCAACAGTGGTAACGTAAACCGGCATAATTGGGCAACGGAAAATCCACGATGGCTACGATAAGTGGAACATCAGTGACCATGGTGGGTTAATGTATGGTGCGGCATTATGGGAGGACGCATAATTGACCCTCATTTTATCGATGGCAATCTAAATGGTGCAATGTATGCTTATTTCCTACGTAATGTTCTACGATGTTACTACAAGATGTTTCACTGCATGACAGAATGGCGATGTACTACCAACATGATGGATGTCCGGGACATAGCTCACGTGCGGTTGAAGCGGCATTGAATAGCATATTTCATGACAGGTGGCTTGGTCGTCGAAACACCATGGCCCGCACGTTCACCGGATCTGACGTCCCCGGATTTCTTTCTGTAGGGAATGTTGAAGGATGTTTGCTATCGTGATCCATCGACAACGCCTGACAACATGCGTCTGCGCATTGTCAATGCATGTGCGAACATTACGGAAGGCGAACTTCTTGCTGTTGAGAGGAATGTCGTTACACGTATTCCTAATGCATTGAGGTTTACGGACATCATTTTGAGCATTTATTGCATTAATGTGGTATTTACAGGTAATCGCGCTGTAACAGGATCCGTTCTCAGAAATGATTAGTTCACAAATGTACATATATGACATTGGAACAACCGAAATAAGATGTTCAAACGTACCTACGTTCTGTGTTTTAATTTAAAAAACCTACGGATTACCAACTGTTCGTCTAAAATTGTGAGCCATACGTTTGTGACTATTACAGCGCCGTCTGTCACAAAGCGAAAAAAGTGGTCCAACTAAAACATTCATTTTTCTTACGTACTACACGATTATGTAATAAAAAATGGGAGTTCCTATTTTTAAAAACCGCAGTTGATATCCGTTTGACCTATGGCAACGCCATCTAGCGGGCCAACCATAGCGCCATCTGGTTTCCCCCTTCAAGCTAGACAAGTTTCGTCCTTTGTAGTTTTTTCGTTTGACGTTTATTTCGTGATATATTTGGCCCGTTCACTATCAATGGACCACCCTGTAAGTCGTACGCAAGAGTAATAATTACACCTTACTCAATCTAAACGAACACTTTGTGTACCGAAAGCTTCACTTGCACTTGATCAACTATACGAGGCAGACTATGTCGGTGTAATTTCATTATGAATAACAGCTCCATAACTCCATACAGCCCTGTACTTCAAGTGTTGGAATTTTGCACTTCATCAACGTCCATAAGCGCTACGGTAGCATTTCCATTCTAAAGCGCGAACTGCAATCTGCAGCAACTCTGCTCAGCTTTTGCACTTTCTTTATACGCGAACAATGGAACCTTTGCAGATCCTAAATGCTCTTGACTAACATATTTCCAAAACGATCTTTAGCAAGACTCTCTTGATAAACAGAGATTAAAGCATATACAACATTTAGTAACATTTTGCAAACACATTCTACCGCTTCACGCGGCACGCAAAATTATAGTAACAGCTAAAATCAATTTATAAAGTAGTAGTATATCTTTTACAATTTTTACGTGGCGAATTTCACAGGTTCTTATTTATTTACACTGCAAATTACTTGATATTGTAATACACAGTGAAATATTTGTAAGATATTGAATTAATGTAAAGATGAAAAAGATGCATATGCAATACGTATAGTGTTATGCATTTTCATTGCTTATTCCTTCACAGACAAAAACTAGCGACGTTTCTGCCACTCCAAGCGACGTTGCCCGCTCGTTCTTATGATCTGTGATTTCTTTTTGCTAGCAGTGCCAGGATAACCAAGTCTAATCGACTCTGCAGGTAGTTATATTGTAGGCATCTGCACTGAGGTGCAAAGGGAATTCTCAACGTATTTGGAAAAAACGCTGACAGCCGTTGTGGCCGAGCGGTTCTACGCGCTTCAGTCTGGAACCGCGTGACCGCTACGGTCGCAGGTTCGAATCCTACCTCGGGCATGGATGCGTGTGATGTCCTTAGGTTAGTTAGGTTTAAGTAGTTCTACGTTCTAGGGGACTGATGACCTCAGATGTTAAGTCACATAGTGCTCAGAGCCATTTCAATCATTTTTGAAAAAAACGCCTACCGATTGTTTCCTGCAGTAATATTTCGAGTTCGGTGCTCCCTTTCAGCTTATTCTTAACCCATACCAAAAAGATAGTTAGGGTTAATAAAGGTCTGGACCTACCTCAAGGCTGCCAAGACCCATGTAGTCCTGTCACGTAATTCCAATGACATTTTTATAAGAATACTTCTACCTTTTCCCTGTTCAACTACAGCTCACTGACCTCTCACCTTTGACCTATTGTGGCAGAATACACATTTTTTGACACTGTATGACCACACATTCGTAGCAGAGACACGTAGCATGAAGTTACACACAACGCTCTGGAATGTGTATTTACGGGCTTCGTGTAGGTTTCGTGAATCCGAATTACAAGCCTTCGTCCAAAGCAGAGCTAATGGCACTGCTTCTCGTGACGTGAAATCTTGGAACGACTTCCAGTGATACTGACGTTCAATTCGTCCCAGCTTTGCCTTGACTTCCACATTAGACGGGACAAAAAATTAATTCTAGTAATACCAAGGTTTTTCCCATAACGCGCATTACCAGCGAAAATAAATTAATTGTCCTTGAATTATTTTAACAACATACTTTTTAATCACTGTGTTTATATCACATACTGCCTCAGTTCGCGAAGTTTCATTTTGTATCCTCTTCCCCTTTTGGGTGCTTCTCTTTCTTTTTTTTATCAGTCAGTGTATTTTATGCGCACGCGGGTTTGGAAATGGTTCGTTTCCGTCTTATGACTCATTTTATACAATTCTCACGTATCAGCATATCACATGAAACTGTTTGTTATATTACATGTTCAAAGTGCCGTTTTGGTTACATCAGGTTAAGATAAATTTTTAGATTCACCGACTGTTTTTAGTGTTCCATTTCACGTAAGAGAATTCTGACTCACCTCATTGCTTGCGTTGACATGGCACTAATTCATTGCCTTCATTTAGATTTAGCATCAACTGCTTAAGTGATCAGATTGGTGCCTGCAATTCGGAGAGACGTACAAAGACGACAACACAGCTACTGCTGGAGGCAGTCTTGGTGCAATTGCCGGCAAACCTAGTATAAGCGCAGAAGAAGCGGTTGAAACAAGTCATGAATACTGTAAGGAGTGTGTCAGAACTCTGCATTACATAAAACAATGTACCCAACTTAACGCTGTTCTTTTCGTTGTGTAAGCACACAGATGTCGATAGTAACAATCTGTGGGCGAAACATGGGAGCGCGATTGCATGCATTGTTGCGAGATGAGGTCTGTCTGCGAGAGTCAGTCGAGAGCTGGGAGACAGAAGAGGTGTCACGCTGCCCTCATGTCGTTGATGGCCGATCTTACCACACTCAAGGCCTGATTTCATTTATATATCGGCAGGTAGATCTAGATCGCTTAACTACGCTAGAAGATGGAATTCAAGGTAAAATTCGTGAGTATAGCACAAAAGCAATTGTAGGGTTAGGCTCATGATTGTTAGTACGAGTTTACAATAATCCCATGTTTTGCTTGTCAGTGAAAGAAGCCTCCTTATACTCCAAATAATAATAATTATTCTCCACATCTAAATAATATGCTGTGGTTACTAAACGTTAGTGCAATTTTGAAATGGAAATAATTTTTTAATCTCGCACTCAGTCATTACTGACACACATGTCATTTGTCATTGTCATTATTAATACTTGTTCATGATGATTCTGAAGTTTTAAATAGACTTAATTAATGAAATCCCGTCTCAAAAGTTATTCAGTAGTTAACAGGACCCAAGAAAACTCCTGTTTATTAAATACATTCTTAGTAACAATAAGCTTTAGCCGCTGCTGCATGCTGCTGCGCATTGCTGTAAACCATATGGAAAAAGGCAGTCATCTAAAGAGGTGAGTGCAAAACTTAGTGCGAAAACAGAGACACTGACACACCACAACATGTCATGTACTGTAGTCCAGTAAATTCCGTTGCACAAGACAGATTCTGTACCACTTGTAAATTCTTGTTCAAGAACGCAGATTTCGTTGTTATAAGTAAGTTGTGGTAAGATCTTATGGGACCAAACTGCTTAGGTCATCGGCTCCTAAGCTTATACACTACTTAAACTAACTTACGGTATGGACAACACACACACACCCATGCCCGAGGGAGGACTCGAACCTCCGACGGGGGAGCCGCGTGCACCGTGACAGCACGCCACAGACCGCGCCACTACACCGAGCGGCTATTCATTGTTACAGGTTCATTTGTTCCTGTAGTTTTTCGTATTCAAATACGCAGTCAGATAGCTTATCCAAATGTTAGTTTTAAGTTTTTCGTGTAACGATCTGTTGAGGGCTTAAAGGACAGTGAAACTGACACTCATACAACAGGCACACATAGTTATGCAGATTAGATTCCGTTTACTGATAGCTCAGGTTGCTTATCGAGTCCAGTTTCACAGACGAACATAGGTAATATTGGCTGTTGCATATACGTTACAATACTACTTGACTATCAGACGAGCGTTACGTCTCAGCCTGCCGGATCTACACCGTTTCTAAGGTGTGCAGGAGCTGTCATCAGCTGACTTTCCTACCGTTGCGAGTACAGTTCTGTGAATAGTTTATTAAACAGTATGTAAATATTCTATTAAGAACACCTGTAAATAATCTTGATCATGTTGAACACAGTTGACACTAGCGTTTATGATTAATGAAAACCACCTTATCTGTGTTATTACACTCGTATTGTGCTACGATCGCCTTCGTTCGTTGAGCTTCAACCGTCTGCCTGCAGTTAAACAAATCAGGAAATTTAGGCTGCAGCTACAGCATCTTCACGAATAAAATAGGCAGATTACACAAATAACAGCCTTATACCAAATCCTCACCGAGTTCTGCTTAAGTCACAAACAACATGAATGGTCTGGCTATCGTATGTATGACTGTGCGATCACAGTCGTTAAAAGCAATGACAAACCCTTAAGTGCAGAACTAATATGTAAAAGTGCTCAGTAAATTGAAACAACTGAGAAACAGAACCAACCAAAAGTTAACAACACGATAATCCATATTAACAAGGAACATTTTCAGAGACAGTTCATCTGCATAATGCTTTCACCAAACTACATCGACATTTGAAAGCTATGACTGTAAGTGAATAATTAAAAATACATTGGCAAAATAATTAAGTCCAATGCATCAGGAACTATAATTTTGATCTCACTGATCGATAATAAGTCATTGGTAAGATAGATACAAAAGATGAACTGTCTCTGAAAATGTAAAAGAACTGAAGTAACCAAACTGGTGGTTCTCTAATGCTAGTAATAAAATTACCAGAGATCTGTATTAAGTTAGCTACAATTATTTACAGTGGTCGAGAGCATATACCACTGTTTACACAAAGCTGTGTCATCATTAGGTTGATGACGACACATCACTTTGTATACAATAGATCATGAAGTAACTGCACATAACATAACGGAGCCTGTATTTGTGATCATACAATGTGAACATGTCTACAAATTGAAAGCAGTTCCAACAAAAAACGTCTTATTATTAAACGTATAAAACAGTTGAAAGTAATAGAACGGCATAGCTCTTTCGCGCTATTAACGAACTAAAAGCGAAATGTTCCGAATTTGTTAAATGTCTGTGTAATAAAGAAACGGATGGCAATATTTGCACAAGGTTGCATTGTCGTAGACGGTTAAAACAGTAATTAGTTACATAAATGATGTAGTAAGTGCACATAATATAGCAAAACACAGTAAATGTTCTCACATAAAGTGACCATGAGAAATGAATAAAGAGACTGAGGAAAAATGTGTTGCCACTGAACATTTGGAACGTTAAAATAATTAAACTGCATAGTTTCACTCAAGTATTGACAACTTAAATCGTTCTGTGAAACTTGCTACTGTTACATGCAAATACAGAACTGATAAACGATCATCATAAAAAACGAACCCATTAAACAATAAAACTATGCAATTGGAAAACACACACAAACGAAGGTTGACAACACAGTTCTGAACAATAACGGGGGGAGGGGGGGGGGGGACGGAGGACATGGAAGTGCTTACACCAAGCTGCATCGTCACGTGGCATATATGACGCTATGTAAGTAGCTATAAAAAACAGTTACGACATATTTACGTAAAATAATCACGAACGGCAATTAACATCTTGTAAGTCATGAATAACATAGTGCAATGTCACCGAATACGTAAAAGAGCTAATGTGTCAATTTTATACCTCAGTTACTTTTATTCTCCCACATCTGGCAGTCATGCTTGTGTAATATGACTGCATTAGACTTCCTACACATGTATCGATTCAGCTACTGGAGTTTTCTTATTTGTTAAGATTTTCTGAGATGAGTCCTTGAATACCTCTAGTTTTCTTAGCATGAGTAACTAGTCATTTCCCTTGAGGTCCTCTTATCTATTTTCATTCTCATATAGACCTCAGAGTTTTGAACTGTGTATTGACGTCCACTCAGATGCAGAGACGTTGCTACTAAGGTTTAGGTAGTTTTTTGTACATAGTTCATCCACTCTATGATAATGTTTTATGTACAATTATATTTATATACCTTTATTCGGATATTGTTTATAGTGCATTGGTCTGCAGCGTATCGACTGTATTCGGCCAAAAAGTACGTCAAAGTAGAAGTGAGTTGCAAAAGAGCCAGGCATAGGCAGGCAAGAGTGTTACGCATCACGATGCAAATCACGAGCGACAGGTGTTGCGAAGTAGAGCCAGATGGGTGAGGTATAGCAACAGTTGCTGAAATGCGCTATCAGAAGGACGGAAGCTTTTCCATACTTGCCACCATGGAAGTGTTCAGAACATGTGCCTTAAACCCTAAATGAACATAGTCTGGAGCGTATAAGTACTCACACGTTTGTGTACTAAAATATCACGTCTCAATATCACAGCCTACACCTCGAGCTTGTGACACCTCGAGCGACATCCTAGAATGTAGTAAGGTGTCCACTGTCTGATCATGGGACAGAGCAGCGTGCCGTGAGTCATGAGAGCAGCCACCTGGCGAGCAGAGAGCTGCCTGCTCGCTGGAGAGAGGTCATGGCCACCTGCGGGGCATCGTCAGCTGTCCTGCCACGCTGTTATCACGGTCACAGCAGGAGACATCGCTGACAGAGGTACTCGAGTGATGCCACTCTCGGCCCAGCTATTTGCGCTGTCAGTGCCGTACACCTATTGTTCCGCATGAGCGGCAACTGAACGCCTCCACCCAGCTGTTCCTGATGTACTACGGCCGAATTTAACAAAACAAATGTTCGTTCTTCGTGACGTCTCTTTACACTCTCCATTGGTGACAATCCATGGGTCATATATCGCTAGTGTAAGATAATTGACATCAACTTATTAGAGCAACGTCTGAACCTACAGCATATGGTATGGTGAGTCCATTAATTTTTGATTTTATTTTGGTAATGGAGAAAAGGTATAATGGTCGTGAATTTTGTAAAGCAGATTTTATTGCGAGGAGAGAACAAATGGATTTGTCTAGTTTTAGAGATAATGTAAATGACGATTATTTACTGCCTGTCAGATGTGCACAGTGTAGCCTTCAGGGCCATTCAGCGCCATTTATGGAACCAGTTCCAGTAAAATGTTATACTTGTTACCGTTAGGTCATAAGGCTAGACAATACTGAGAGGCGAGATGGCTCATGATCAGATGTAAGAATTAAGCTAATGTGTTTCGTTTTATTTTTTTGTGAATGTTAGTTTTCAAAAAGAGTGTTGCTAAGGACAAAATTTCGACAGAACCAGAGTTGCAAGACATGTCGCAGCCGGAAGCTGCACACATGTTGTTAGAAAAGGTAGCATAATTAACAGCGGACAACACAGAACTGCGTGCGTTGAGAGAGTCGCTGTTGTCACAAGAGGGTATAGATTTGTCAGTCGCAAGTTTAATTGCTCCTTTTTCTGGTAAGGCAACCGAGGATGTGCAGGTCTTTGTCAGAGACCTTGGAAATGTGACTGAGATGGAAGGTTGGTCTGATAAGGAATTATTTAATGTTGCAAAATTAAGACTAACTGTAAGTTAAAAGTTATATAGGGAATACAGAAGCTCCTAAGGGGGCCACAACATTCGAAGAATTAAAAGAAGGATCAATACAGAGATACACGAAACGAAATGGCGGCAGACACTATAGGAAACAATTAGGGGTAATGACTAAGATAAAAACGGAAACTGTGGAACAATTTGCGGATAGGATAAGGAAATATTAATGGATGTGCCTATGAATTAGGACAGGATGCTGCAGTCAATGAAACTATTTTGCAGGAAGCTGAGCAGAGGGCGCTTGATGATCGATATGGCCTGGGGATCCAACGGATTTGCACACAGCAGTGCCGTTAACTATAGAGTGATCGGTTCGTCGACTGGAATGCACAGGAAACGGACATCGTTTGCAGCTAATGTTTCAGGTGTGGACGATTGGGGCATGTAAGGAGGCAGTGGCGCGGCTTCAGGCTTAAGTGTATAAAGTAAGAGGAAGTAATAGTTTTAGAAGTAGTGGACGGGGAAGAATAAGATGCTAAACGCCAACGGGAACCTCAAGTCCACCCATAGTCATTCCCAGTAAGACTGGATGCTACAAAATCGTCTGCAGTGGTGGACTGTACTGACTGTACTCCCGTAGAAGGGGAGTGCTGTTCACCAAACAGGGAGACGTAGTGATCACCAGTCATCGCTGGGTGAAACAGGTGGTATTCAGCGAATGGGAGATGTGTAACGGGTTGAGAAGATTCGAAGATGTATTCGACAAATTACGTCAGGGAACGGAAAGGTATGGGATACTCAAAGAAAGTGCTGAGGTATGTGTAAGAGTACATGGAGCGTAGAAGAAATTAAGGAGTGAGATGACCCAGGTACTGGTGGTTATTCCACTTAGGCGAGGGAAAAGGGGTTGGATCGACGTTGAAGGTCGGATTATGAAAAAAAATATTTGGCACTGCTGATGAGGTAGCCATTCGAAGAGTGAACGACACCGTCGAAGAGGTTAAGCAGTGGGCAAAAGGGAACAAAGCAGAGAGTGATTGGCGCAGCAGACTATGCAGCAGGCTCTAAGAGGTCAGCTAGGGATAAACTTGCTGTCGCCAGAGCAGTAGTTTGAAGGTGTAAGTGAAGTACAGAAGGAACTACCTCTGGGGTTGAAATTGATTTTAGAGCCCGAGCACAAAAACATACCCTTTTATTTCGAGGTAGCCACAGTATCAGTGGAAACTGAGGGAGTGAAAATTGAAATTTCCGTTTCTATACCAGTAGCAGGGAAACAAGCACATTACGAGTGCTCTAAAGTTTTTGTGTATCCTGTCACGTGGGGATATTGAAGGTATTTGTAAGAGTAAAAAAATAGCAACTATTATTAATAGCAAAAGGCAAGGGAAGATATATAGACATGGAGGAAGCAAAGTTCCAAAAAATTCTGCTAAGAGGAAATCACAGTCTGTCCGAATGTGGTCGTAAAAAAGGGACAATTCCTGCTCAGTGTGATTACTAATGGGACAAAAGGAGCTAAGAGAATGCAATAAAGAAGTTACCAAGCTAGAACTGACTCTCAGCAGGTCGAGGTGCATTGGCTGTACTCTGAGTGCTAGATACTGGGGCCTACTTTCCATCTGCCTGCCACGATTTTAGGAGTAACTTACCTGAATACTTCACAGCCTTGTTTGTATTGGCCAGAGGAGCCCATGGAAGTGCCACCTGCCGCAAATCTAGCCAGCTTAAATCAAACTCTAAGATCGTAATTAATTCAGTCTACAAACACGCTTCTGAACCAGCAAGAAGGGCAAGTCTTCCTTGAAACCTTAGTGCAGCATGTAAATTTATATTATGGAAAGCAGTACCGCAAAGAGAGAACATTGATTATTGTCATACTAACTAATGTAGCGACACTTCTTCTGCTGAGCGTAGTCCTTGTTTTGGTATGTAGGAGATGAAGCACAAGGCTGAGAGACCCAGCTGTCATTCAGATTCCAGATTGGATACCCTGAGCACAAAACCAGCATAAGGAGAATGAACACACAAGGGGGTAGTATTAAGAAAATTAGAGTCATTTTAGCTTGTAAGTTTGGAATAGAGAGTTAGAAGCTTTGTGTTTGAGGTAAAGAGTAGTTCAAGGGACCGTGTAGAAATGTGTAAGATTAAATGATAAGTTTAAGGGAATCAAGTGTTAGAACAATTTTTAAGAGATGAAACAGGGCGAGAAGGACCGGTCACCAAGGAACTCTTGTGTAAAGAGTATTCTAATTTGGTTGACCTAAGGTATTGGGTCTTTATAAAAAGGATGGCAATGTAGCATGTCGACCATATTCGGTCAAAAAGTACGCCAGAGCGAAACTGAAATGCAACAGAGCCAGCCATAGAAGTGTTTAGATTATGTGCCTGAAGCACTAAACGAACATAATTTGGAGCGTATAAGTACTCAGCCATTCATGTACTAAAATACTCTTTTCTTAGTGTCACTGCCTAGACTATGAGGTTGTGACCCCCAGAGAGACATCCCAGAATGCAGTACGGGGTCCGCTGTTCGACCACAGGATCGGGCAGCCTGGCCTGAGATACCAGAGAAGCTGCTGCCTGAGCAGAGAGCCGCCTGCTAGCTGGAGGGAGGTCACAGTATCGTCAGCTGCGCTGCGACGCTGCCATAACAGTTGCTGCCAGAGACGTTGCTGATAGAGGCATTTGGGTGATGCATCACTTGGCCCCACTCTTTGAGCCGCCAGCAATACCGGACGTCTTTTTTTTTTTTTGCGTGATGAGAGACAACTGGAGGTCTCCACAAAGCTGTTCCTGATACATTATTGCCAAGGGCTAGAATAAAGAAGTTATTTAAAGAAATCTGGAGTCGTTCTCACTCTCCACAGGTGACAATCAATGGGTCACCTAACAGTTCTTTTGGATGCGCATTTTGTTTACTTACAAATCTCTTTTACATTCTCTCCTATTTTTTAAAATTTTTCATTCCATTATCCCACGTAATGGTGTTACAAACTTCAGATGTCTTTACTTCACAATCTTTTGTTTAATCATTTACTCAGCGACCTGTATCCGTTTAATTAGGATGGAGTTGTATACGCCCACAAGATTTTTCGTAATCCCCTTCATTCTTTGCTCACGATCAATTCGTGAGAGCACACTTACTGTCTTTGCTATGTTGTATACAATTACTTAATACTCGTTTGTGTAATCAGTTACACACTCTTGCGTCTGTCTAAAGTTGGTGCAGTTTTGTGTAAGCTTCGTCATTTTTCTTGTACAGATATGCAGAAAATTCAGCACAACTTGTTTTAGTTTGTTACTTAGTTGTTATTTTAGTTCTTTTACAAGTTCCATGACAACAGGTTATTTGCTGTAATTGCTTTCATTCTCTAGTCTGATTATTTTATATGATCACAATTACTGTTTGTGGCATAATGTACGTATTTATTGCAGAATTGATTGTACAATAGGTCATATGGCTCTATCATCCCAGAGAAAATACACGTTTATTTAACAACTGGCATTTGTTATTTTCCGTTGTAAATAACTGTAGTTAGTTTAACGCAGCTCGCAGGTAATATTATTAAAAGTATGTCATAGCTATCAGGTTGATTGCTTTAGCTGTTCTGCATTTTCAGTGACAATGCATCTCCTGTAACTACATTATTAACGACTTAACGTTAGTTACTTGAGATCATATTTACTATTCCTGATTATTTTACAAAATTACATCGTAAATGCATTTTAAGTTATTTACGTACCGTCATATGTGCCAAATAACGATGCCACCTGCTCCCTTGTTGTATCGAAAACCTTCGTTCGTATTTGTTTTTCAGTTGTTCGAATTAATTGTTTAGTGGGTTTTGCTTTCGTACATAATAGAGGCAAGTTTAATGCTGACTGATTTTAATCGTCAACAAGGAGTGAAACTACCCAGTTTGATTATTTTAGCTTTCCAAATGTTCATTAACAAAGCGTATTTCTGTAATCGTTTCTACTCACTGTTCACGGTCACTTTATTTGACCATAGTTACTGTGTTTTGCTATGTTACGTGCAATTACTCCCTCATTTAT
Organism: Schistocerca americana; assembly: GCF_021461395.2. Classification (NCBI taxonomy): domain Eukaryota; kingdom Metazoa; phylum Arthropoda; class Insecta; order Orthoptera; family Acrididae; genus Schistocerca; species Schistocerca americana. The sequence continues at coordinate 648,998,640 of NC_060130.1, read as the reverse complement.
GTAACTAATTACTCTCTGTTTTATCCGTCTACGGCAGTCGAAACTTGTGTAAGCTTTTTCCTTTGTCCCTTTATTGTACAGACAGATAGGAAATTCCACCACTCGTCTTAGTTTATTAACAACACACAAAAACTACCCAGTTCATTTGTTTTCAGTTCTTTTATACGTTCATTAAAATGATGTTTGTTGTAACTGCTTTTATTGTGTAGAGATGATCACTTTGTATGATCAAAATTATTGGTTCTGCTGTATCGAATTTAATGTCTTCTTTATCGATTGTACAATGAGTGGTATGTCATTAACAACATAATGATGATACAGTTTAGTGAAACCACTGGTGTATGTTCTCTTCCGTTGCAAGTAACTATCGTTAATTTAACACAAATCGCTTGCAGTTTTAGTAACAGTATACGATAACCAACAGTTTGGTTGCTTTAGTTCTTTTACTTTTTCGAAGACAATGAATACTTATTAACTATGAATTCTGATCGTTCTGTGAGATCACAGTTACCATTCTTGATATAGTTGACTTGATTATTTGGCAAATGTATTTGTATTAGTTGTGCACTCTCCAATATTAGTACTGCAGATATGGTTTTATCATTGCTTGCAAAGATCGTCATTGCACAGTCGACTATCGCAATCGATTGAAGCCAAACACTATGTTTACGTGTTTACCTATGTCGGGAACGGTGTTGTCTAGCCAGTTAATTGTACCAGCATGTCGTGTCAGCTTGCCATACTTCCGTCAGGTAGTTGGCAAAATGTTTATGATCAACGGTTTTGGATTTGGTGTTTTACGTTACGTGCGACAACAATATCATTAGTGTCATGACTTAAGCACAACTCGGTGAGGATTTAGTATCAAGCCGTTGTCAGTAGTATCAAGCCGTGTCAGTCTTTAATTCAAGTTGCCGTATCTTTAATATAATTTCCTGCAGGCAATCTGACGATGTTCAGCGAACGAAACAGGTCATAACACAATACAGGTGTCGTAATACAGCTGAGGTTGTTTTCATTTATCACAGGTACAACTGTGCTATGGATGGATACAGCGTCGTTTCAACGTGATCGGGTTGTGGATGTTGACGGTCAACACGTTCGGGTAGACTTTAATTTTTACGCAACTGTCGAAGCACGTCATCATCAAATACTCTCTGTCAGTGTCTAGGCCGGTGCTGTTAGTGAATGTTTGCTGAAGCCTCACGTTCTTCACCCAGGCTGAATGAACGAAATTACAATGTTTTTTGCTTGATATACTAGCTGTGCCTGTATCAGTGCGATGAAACATGTACGTGTACATCTACATCCGCGTAGACACTCCGCAAACCACCGTACTTTGCGTCACGGAGGGTACCCTGTACCACCGCTTGTTATTTCCTTTACTGTTCCACCCGCAAATACGGCGAGGGAAAAAAGAATGTCCATATGGCTCTGTATGAGCCTTAATCTCTTGTATTTTATCTTCGTGGTTCTTACGGGTAATGTGTGGTGGCGGCAATAAAATCGTTCTGCAATCAGTTTCAAATGCTGGTTCTCTAAATTTTCTCAACAGTGTTTCTCGAAAAGAACAATGGCATTCTCTCCAGCGATTACCATTTGAGTTCTTGAAGAGTCTTCGTAACACTTACGTGTTGTTCGAACCTACCTGTTACAAATCTCGCAGCCTGCCTCTGAATTGCTTCGACGTTTTCCTTCAATTTGACCTGATACGGATCCCAAACACTCGAGCGGTACTCGAGAATAGGTGCCACCAGCGTCCTATATGGGGTCTCCTTTACAGGTGAACCACTCTTTCCTAAAATCCTTCCAATTAATCGAAGTTAACCATTCGCCTTCCCTACCACACTTCTCGCACCCTGGTTCCATCTCATATTGCTTTGCGACGGTGCACCCAGGTATATCAAGGATTTGACTGTGTCAAGCTGCACACTAGTAACACATTACAGGCTTCATCTTCCTACTCATCCGCATTAACTTACATATTTCCACCGTTAGGACTAGCTCCCATTCAGCACACCAATTGGAAATTTGGTCTAAGGCGTCTTGTGTCTTCCCAAAGACACTCAACTTCGACACCTTACCGTACACAAGAGCATCATCAGAAAACAACCGCAGATTGCTCCCCACTCTGTCTGCCAAATCATTTATGTATGTAGAGAACAACAGCGGTCCTATCACACTTCCCTGGGGCACTCCTGACGATACCCTTGTCTCTGATGGACACTCGCCGTCGAGGACAAACTACTGGGTTCTATTGTTTAAGAAGTCTTCGAGCCACTCACGTACCTGTGAACTTATTTCATATGCTTGTAACTTCGTTAACAGCCTGCAATTCGGGCACCGTGTCAACTGGTTTCCGGAACTCTAGAAATATGGAATCTGTCTGATGCCCTTCCTCCATAGTTCTCACTATATCATGCGAGAAAAGGGCAAGCTAAGTTTCACATGAAGGATGCTTTCTAAAGCCAAACTGATTCGTAGACATAAGTTTCTCAGTCTCAATAAAGTTTATTATATTCAAACGGAAGATATGTTCAAGGATTCTGCAGTAAACAGACGTTGGGGATACTGGTCTGTAATTTTGCGGGTCCGTTCACTTGTCCTTCTTATATACTGGAGGCACATGCGCCTTTTTTCAGTCGCTTGGGGCTTTGTGCTGAGCGAGAGATTAACGATAAATGCAAGCTTGTTAAGGGGTCAATGCCGTAGAGTAATGTCTGAAAATCGAATTGGGATCCCATCCTGAAGTGGTGATTTATATGCTTTCAAATCTTTCGGTTGTTTCTCTATACCAGGTATGTTTGTACGATTCTCCTGTGTGAACGATTCATGAACGTGAAATTTAAAACATCGGCTTACGTCTTGCCATCTGCAACTGCCGCACCAGACTTGTCGACAAGGGACTGAATGGAAGTCTCAGACTCGCTAAGCGATTTTATATATGAATTTTAATTGCTGGGGCATTTTAAGGTCTTACGTATTGAACCCAGAAAAGATACACGGAGTCTTCGTGCCTCTATTGTTGGAAGTTGCGAAATCATACTGAATGCTACAGAAATGCAACTACACATCATATATTGTTTATTTAATGCAAAGGCGGAGTGATTCATGTATGAATGCCAACGGATGCCATTTTAAACATTTTCTCTAAGAAATAGTTTCATCTGATATCCTGGTCCCTTCTGCCCCTATGCTTTTTCGATGGTGAAAGCACTATCAGCAGCTGTAGGTAACGAGTTATAAAATGAGATTAAAGCGTTGCCAGATCCATATCTATGTAACTTTCTTCTTCTGTGTGTGATACACATTCCTAAAAATCTGGTCTACCTTCTTATTACACTCCGTATATGTGTTACGTAAAATTAGTGTTTTTATATGCATGACGGAGGGTGAATCAGAGACAACGACCACCGTTTCACAAGGCAGCGACGCTGCTCCCACAACCCAGACGCTGGCGTATCTGCCTTTCCATTGCTGTATCAACAAGCAGCTGAACGGTCGATTCCGATCTGTTGACTGCTGTCACAGACTATCGTAGCTTGCATGGAATTTCCTCCCACATTTCCAGGTAGAACAAGTTAAAGTTTTTGTGACAGATAACGCTGGGGTCACTTTACTATACTTTTGCTTTTTCTTAACCACAGTCTGATTGCTACTTATAAACTCTCAGTGAAAGCTTATCTGATTCCTTAGGGTCGTTTTGCTCATTTTAATGCTAAACAGCCTTGGACCTGCAACAACAAGAGCAATTCATGCGCGTATCAGGCAAAATTCACAATCACTAGTAGCATCTTCAGAACGGCAGTCTTATATTTGCGTAATTTCCGTGACACAGGGTCATTGTCACCAACTTATTTTCTACATAGATGGATTGTGAGAAGCTAATTTTCGGCCTGATTATCCAGAAAGTGAAGGGAATAAGTTGACAATGACCTTTTTTGTTGCCTTTCCTCACGATTTCATTGTTATTGCAAATGCAACAGGAATTACATTAGTCAGCAAATTTAAACTTTTCACCAGCAGCTTGTTTGTAATAGGGTGGACATACTCAATTTTCGGGCCTTGAATTCATAGGAGAAATCAGCTTCTCTTTATCAGGTAACATTTCCTAGATATACAGCAAAATATAAATCAGTGCTTGTGAGCACGTACAGAATTAAAACAGACAAGAAATACATATCTAAAACTTTAGAACTGTAGGTGGTCCCGGTCGCCTACGGTGGACTGGAAGCCGAGCGGTGACCTCCCCAGTTGACAGGATGCTAGGAAATGACTGTGGACGCGTCAGAAACGCCAAAGAAACATTGTTAATTCATGACACCATTATTCCTGCCGAGTACAATGTGGCCCGCGTAACACAGGCTGGCTGAGCGTGGTGATATCAATGACCTTCCCCGAGTCCTCGCTTACTCGGAGCGATGACACCAGACCAGCTCCGGGCCGCACTAGTCTTGCTAGCGCAGCGCCGCGTGCTGTGACGTAGCAGTAGAATGCCCTTCGGCCGCGCGTAGCTGATGGCGCCCGGCTGGCCAGCCGGCTCGGCGGCGGACAGCAGGCCACTGTGCGTAGGAGGCTCCGGGTTGGAGTCCCGGCGCTGTCAGCACGACAAGCGTTCTCGTAGTGCGCAGTGTTCTCTATCCCACCCCGTCTTCTTCCCTGCTCCTCCTGGTGGCTCGTCCGCGGTGGACGGACAGAACGGGCTGCAGTCCCCCAGCGTTGTCGGCTCACCCGGTTGTGACGGCGGATGCACAGGGCCTAGGCCCCATACGATCTCGACGACGGCTCACTGATGTGGTCAGCAGTGGCAGCGAGCGAGTCTGCCGCGATGTCTGCTAATCCTTGGATGATGATTGACAGCGGCAGCAGAGAGGACCAGAGCTGGTACTGTCCCCTCACGTCTGCTGCTGGATGGGCTGCCCTTACTGCAACATCTCCTTAATAAAGATTAACATGTCGATCACCGAGATGAGCGCTACACAGCGTCCCAGTACACATCTAACTGCAAGTCTAACTGCGAGTGTCTTGTTGCTATCAAAGCTGGCGTATTTAAAGGAAGCACGAGCGACGTCCTGAAGTCATGCTCGTTTGTAATGAACGCATTCGTTCCACTTATACTGCTGATTTATCCGTCGTACTCGCCCCTTAGGTGTTCTTGTGACAGAGTTACGTGTTGTTACGACAGACTTACGCGAAGTTGTGAAATGCAGTACAGCTGACGCTATACCTCTGTCTTACACTCTACGAAAGTCTCCGTCTTACACAAACCCGCGTGCTAAGCAATTCTCTCTCGCCTGTTGTGTGTAACAAGGCCACTGCCCCTGCGTGACGACACATTCCGATACATGTGCAATCTTCTTACCTCTTGGCTAACCTACTGCCTCTGGTTCTCGGCACAGGCAACGAAACTTTGACAATATTCCACGTTTCCAACTCTTTACTATTCCGCGACACTACAGAACACAATAATGTTTAATATGTATACATGGACATGACGGCCATAGAAGTGTTACATTAGTTGACAACAAATTATCATCTTATTTCTTCTTTGGTATTCGTAAAATATAACAATGATGCCCTTTCTTTATTTACTGTTTCTTTATCGAATCTATCCTAGTGAACATTTGTAGAACTTCTAGCACTACTATACCAAAAATAATTACAAATAAAAAATTGACATCTAAACAAAAGAACAGTAAGCATCTAAATACGGAATACAAACAATAAAAATCCCAAAAAATTAAAGAATCTTACGTGCTAGAACATTTTGAAAGATTGATTTGGGTTCTACACACCAAAGTACATTCTAAATGACATATCACACATCTCGGATGCCAAATGGCTGTTGAGTAGTGTTACTAGAGATTGCATCACTTGTTCAGAGAGACCTGGGTTTATCTGTAAAAGACAGCATTAAAAGATAAGAATCCAATCAATACGCAATGTTCTTTTAACACCTCATCTATCAGCATCACGTAACAATAAGTACCCATCGAATGATACGGCGCTATGATTAGCACACATTTGGAAGAACGGTGGTTCAAATTCCTGTCATTCCACGCAATTTAAGGTTTTCCATGTTTTCCCTAAATTCCCAAGCAAACCGCAAGAATGGTCACTTTGCAAAGCATACAGTCTATTCCTTTCCCCGTCCTTTCGCCAAGACGAGCTTGTGCTCTGTTAGTGGTGACTTTTTCGTCGACGGATCGTTAAACTCCAATCTTCTTTCGTAGCTTCTCGTAACTATGAAAACGTTCTAGCAAATAATTGCCTTTCGAAGCTAAATTAGCTATAAGACTATGTAGCTACTCTTGTGCCAAAATAGATTTTTACGAAGTCCACATTGATCACCCGATTCTGTTCGATTTTAATCCTAGTCACGTGCCGTTCAGTCACACACGAAAATTTATTCACATTTTAAGTTATTTAATATCTAATCATGAATAAATTGTATGTCATGAAGGCTAACGTATCAACATAGTTTTATAGCGTTTTCAAGGTCGATTTTCAGGACGGAATTTCCATTTCTTTCATATCATTAGTGCAGTTTTAAATGAGTTACAAATGAGGTTAAATAGCCGTAAGAATGAGTACAGCTCTTCCTCCGTCCTTTAATTGTTCCTTACGGCTAGCGACAAAGGAGGTAATTCACGAACCTCAAGGCAGCCTCCGCTGCAACTACATTTCGTACAAACATAATTCCGTGGCAACTGCGCGGTACAATAGCATTAATTGGCCACAGTGTTCGTCCCGTAGCATCTGTTGTTCCGGTTACGCTGCACCAACATCTAAGATGCTCTGAGGTCCCTTGCCTTCTGTAGATGTCGCTGACGCTAACCAAGTTACATAGATCCCATTCATTTACTGCGAAACGCAGTTGCCGCTTGTGGCTTACATATCTTCCTACTACATCTTGTTTTGCAACGTGAAGTAAAATGTTTGGTGTCGTAATCAACCGCTCTTTATAACACAAGGTTTATTATCACCTCTGAAGTGGTCTGGGACGCGGTATAATGTCTCGAGAGAGAACAGTGTCTATCGCGACAGAATGAAGTTTGCTTACATGTCTCACTTCCTTCCTTAAGCTTTATACAAGAGGTTATTACAAACGATAGGACAGGGAATTCTATAAAGCCTCTCCATGTTCTGCACTAAAGTCTAAAGGTCAAAGAAGCTTTTTTCCAAGTGCAGAGTAAGTGATTCTGTAAAACAACTGTAGGAGATTTCTTTAACGATAAATTTTACAAATAATGACACTGGCTAATGTAATTGGATGACTACTATATCCAAAACAAACATTCAGCGCTTAAATGTATTTTCCGTCTCTCATTCAACATTGAGACTACTTAAAATTAGTTCTTATTTTCCTTCTGTTGGACGTCACGTTAATGGAACTGAATTTTAAATGTCCTAAGATCCAGAATGAATATTTTATGACGTTAAAACAGTAGAGATACCATTTTCTTGGAACATATTTAGACATCGATCAGTTTATACAGCCAACGAATACTTGGCTTCAAATGGGTCTGAGAACTATGCGACTTAACTTCTGAGGTCATCAGTTGCGTAGAACTTAGAACTAATTAAACCTAACTAACCTAAGGACGTCTCACCCATCCATGCCCGAGGCAGTATTCGAACCTGTGACCGTAGCGGTCACGCGGTTCCAGACTGAAGCGCCTAGAACTGCACGGCCACACCGGCCGGCAATGAATATTTGACTGTGCTTACTTATACATCTACATACGTACACTGCAAATTACGGTGAAGTGCAAGGCATGACACCATACGCCAGAGTTTCTTTCTGTTTAGTAGCAGCAATAATGACTGCTTAAATGCCTCAGTGCGTGCTGTAATTGGTGAGTTAGCTTGTTTGTTTGTTACATGTCACATAGATCGTTTATAAGATTCTTTTGTTGAAATGACGAGGAAATAGTCAGTTTACGGGATATGTATGCATGATCATTGTTAATTAATGAACATATTATGTTTTAGTCATACTCATGCAACTACATTTAAAAACAAGTTGTTTTTATTTATTTTTTTGTTTTTTGCTGCATATTGAACTCCTTTCTGAGCCACGGACAGTTACACATCTTCACTATAATCCACAAGTCACCTAGCTGTATATGACTTTAGTAATGGACAATAGAGATCTTTTTTTCTCTAAGTGTTTTAGGTATGGACATCATTGTTATTCGTAATTGTGATTGATTATTTATGAATATTTTGACGGTGCTGTTAAAGCGCGCAACGCCTTGAAAATTTATTATTATTGTTATTACGGCTCACTTTTCTGTAAATCAATGCTGTCTTTCTGAGAGGTAATCCACCCACAAAAAGTATTCCATAAGGCATTATTGAGTGGAAACATACAAAGCACATCAAGTGTTTTATTATTTTGTTTCCAGTTAATTATGACAAGAAGAACAGTAGCTGAACTTAACTGTAGGAGTAGCTCAGTAATATGCCTCTTCGAGTTCAGATTTTCGTCAGAACGTACACTCAAAAATTTGGAGCATCCAATCTATAAACTGACAACTGTTGAGAGGCTACATCAATTGTTGATAAGTCTCTTGCACAGAACTGAGTACAGTATGGTCTAATCTTGTGTTCGCGGTCGCTGTGGAGCAATACGTAGGGACCTGATGAATATCTCTAGATTCTTCACTTAATACCGGTTAGTGAAATTTTGTAAACAGGCTTTCCCGCGATACTTGACGTCAAACTGACCATTGGGTATCAGTGCCGCATGTTTCTTTTTGTATACATTCAACAACTCCTGTTAGTCCTATGTGGTATGGATCCCACACACGTGAGCAATATTACACGTTGGGACGCACAAGTGATTTGTAAGTAGTCTACCTTGCAATTTCCTAGTATTCTGCCAATGAATTGAAGTCTGCCACCTGATTTACCAACGTGGGGAGTGCTGAAGAGTAATGCTTCCGAATTTTTTATGTGAAAACTCTCGAAACTTTCGTAATAACACAAACGTTAGTAATATTCTACATCTTTATTCTTCATGTGTTCATACTTGCAGCCGTCTGCCACTAGGGCGCACCAAATTGCAGCGTGTAACATGACGGCGTGTAAAGTAACTATGTCGGTGAGTAACGTAACTATGCCGGTGCGTGAGAAACAGCGTCCTATAATCGAGTCTTGAATTCGAAGAATTCGTCCACACATGGAGCAGCCTCTTCTTTACCGTGGAAATGCCAGACAACACATGAGCGCGATGACCTCTGCAACACTCAGAGGCCATCGGTTCACTCTCATCGATCGTCCTCCATACAGTTCAGACTTGGCCCCGATTTTTATCTGATTCCAAATCGTAAATAATAGCTTCGAGGACTTTACTTTGAGTGTGATGAAGCGGTGCGAGTGGAGACGACGTTGTGGTTTCATCAAGAGAGTGAAAGATTCAAACATTCTAGAGGGACGTTAGCTACAAACTGGGTTCTGGTTGGGAGAAATATGTTCGTTGCCAGGGTGACTATGTTGAGAAATAAATATGTAGGCATGAAGAACATAGATGTAGAATCTTATTAACGTTGTTTTATTGAAAGAGATTTAAGTGTTTGCACATAAAATAATCGGAGGCATTATTTTGCAGCACTCCCTCTTACGTCTGATCCTCTGTAATACATCTACTGTACACCATATTTATGTGACTTATGGCGATTTTTATACATTTTACAAGAAAAATTCCTTTCCTAACCGAGTATTGTAGTGAAACATGAAATGTTATGGACATGATTTTTTGTGAAAATGATTTGTTTTCATTTCTTACGGACGTGTCATATGACCAGATGTCAGTAAGAACACTTTTATAGGAAAAAATTGTCTTGTACAGTATTTAAATAGAACTTCATTAATCTCAAAAATGCATGCATTTGTTAGCCGTATGGAATATTAACTCAGACACAGCTGACCAGCATGTACTGCAGTTGCTTTCTAAAAAAAAAAACTGGGACGTACTCGGGTTGTTTAACACAAGATGATTTTTATGATAATTACAGTTAACTATCATTGTAGTATACTAGAAAAGTCACTTTTGTAAAGCAAGTACTACACGCTGTAATTTGCAGCAAGTAATGTATATGAATGGTTTTCTTTCCGTAAACTATAAGTGTAAATACACTAGTATTTCAGTTTCATATTCACATATTTCGACGTGTTCTCGAGATGACCTCAATAATTCGTTAAGTAATTTTATAGGATTAGTGCCGTTAAGGGCTCACTAACATGTATGTCTGTAACTCTTAAGGAAGCTTCAATTACTCCAGTGTAACAGCTAACGGGATTAACATTTTGTCCCTCTTTGATTAGGGTGTAGCTTGGTGTTTTTAACTGCAAGATACTATGGTAAAATAAATCATTCGTAGGATTGCAGGCAATTAGTTCCACACTGGGCACCAAAATGTGATAAAATAAATTGGTTGTATGAATGATATGCAAACTGTCACACTGGGCAACCAAAATGTACTACATTAAATACAAATATGACAAAATGCGTGGAAAGATTTATATTTATTGTTAATATTATTATTATTAGTATTGTCAGCCACAGATCAACAGCATAAATACAATCGCAAGACCGATTTGACTTGGCGTAGACACGATTAACTAATTAAGCAAATAAAGAGGGGAAAAATAACCGTTTCATTTCACCCCTTAATGAGTTCGGTGTTGTATGCAATGGTATGCGACTGACTCAATGTTGACGCGACCGGTCGATTTTCTCCAGTGTCGTGTGGCTGCTGTTGGACAGCTGACAGTCTTAATCTACCATGTCCCACAGCTCTTAGGTGGCACTCTCTGCAGGTTTAACTCTTTCTGCTTTCACTACCTGACAGATGGCCTAACTCCTCTCCAGTCAGAGTGATGCCCGATGTCTGACACGGTGCACGGTGTACATTTCCCATTTCCTGCAGTGATTAGCTAGCAAGGGCAGCGATGAGGTCATATTTGGAAGTTGTCGTCAGACGAAGGATACAAAGTTAGGCACTCAAAGACTGATGTGGTGCTTCACAAGGAAGTCTGTCCGGCAAGTAATGGCAAATAAGGATTTCATAGAGTGACGCTGGACATCGGAATGAATGCAGGGATCAGATTCAGAGCCAGAAAAATGAGTTGACAAAAGCTGAAAAGCTTTCAGAAGGCATGATGCATAATTGATCCATCAGAAGAAAAAAAATCCACTCACTTCTCACTGCTCTATAAATGACTGCTTTTATTGAGTCTTAATGTTTCGCTCACCTATCATATCACTCAATCAATGGGTCATCCTCTCTCTCCTCTCTCACTCATCGATCACGTGGCTGTCCGTGCTCAGTAAGCTTGTTCGTTTTCTCCCATTCTGACTTCCAGTGAGCTGCAATTCCAAACACATCGTGTTTGTCATTGGCGGGCTCAGTATCCAATCTTACCCAACGAACAATCGACACTGGTAAAACCGCCCATCAGTCTTTGTGCAGGGGCCCAAAATTTCCGACCTTGCAACTCGAAAAGTTCAAACCAGTGGCTGGTGTGTAGCATGGGAAACGCCAGTTGCTTTCACACTGGCTCTTTGTTGTGACACCTCCCAGCGGTGGCTGCTGGTTTCTTAGCAGAGTGCATATCTAAATTTCTCGTGAACGATACTAATAAATCCTGTAAGTCGTTATCTGCATTCCTGAGTTGTCAAGACGGTTGCTGCCTATCAATGGACCGGGTTGTTTATAAGGGAATGGCTGTAAGCCTTCCCTCAAGTGTCCCAGGTGTTAGGGACTCGAAAGCGTTCTTCTGCTTTTAGTGATTATTTACTGGACAACCGTTTCAGAGCGAAGCAAGCACTTCAGTTAAATAATAAATATCTGGTTTTCGGGAAAGTCTTACTATGTCCAGAGGCGGCCTAAGTGGAGCCCTTTTGTCCTAAGCGTCTGACAGCAATTTGTCACAGTATTTTTCCTTGTCGTGTGAGTCCTACTTCTAACAAGGAACCAATAAATTTCTCCCCATAAATTCTTGAAAAGGCAGTTATACAGTCATCATCCGGCAACATACCTTTCTTGATACTTGCTAAATCCCATTAGCTTCTGGAGTCAGGACAGTCGATATCATCTGCTACGTTTCTCTCCCCCTATGAACTGCTTTTGTTATCAGTTGAACTTCAGTATATCAGTAAATATTGCGCCTCAAGACTAATATGAACCAACGAAGGTGAGATTTAGACACTAAAATGAAACTGAACGAACTTCAGGGCAGAAAGTACGCGGCGATGAACTGAGGGGAAGTAAGAAGTTCTATCGACCAGTAAGAGTTTGCAGTATTGATGGAATAAGATGTCACTTCTGATGAATATACAGAAACGGGGAAGAAGAGAGGAGACAAAACAATTAAATAGTTACACATACAATAGATGTTCTTTATAATCTGCTTCATGTAACTTCTCGATCATTTCCGAGTTCTTCTGTTCTGCTATCGGCGTCTAAGTTCTTTAGTGACGCAACGAAACTCTGAGCAGCTCGTACTCGCTGCCCTAGATGAAGTAGACAGTGTTACCTGTCAATATCATGTGGGAATAACTCTCCCCATTCACCGGAGTCGATGTCCTCAAGATCAACGAAAAATTATCATAAAGATCACCACATTCCGCTGTTTTTCGGGGGTTTGCAAGAGATAAATAGTGTACAGCTGCTCAACGAATCTTGTACGCAGTACAAACACTCTGATATAAACTAGTATATTCTTTGATTTTCTTGTTTCAAAGCAAACATTAAACAATAAAACATTTGTTTCATTTTTGCAGCTCTGTGTTAGCCAATTTTTCTTCATGTAATCTTTTTCCAACCCAATAAATTTGATTTTTATTATTTTACGTGCATAAATGTACGCCCATAATCAATAAAAATTGCTCCTGGGACAGGAAGGTTTCTACATGATTGGAATCTAACCAGGAGCCAGCAAAGTAGAGCCACTGCATTATTGGTGCTGAATATGCGGCCCACAAAAGTAGCCACTGCACACTACCAGGTAGTAAAACTGTGATGAGGAACCAAGTAGAATGATTACTTGAGTTATTTCAGAAAACTAAAGGAAGGCTGCAGTTCTGTATCACGTGAGGATGAGTTATTAGAGACGCACTATAAATTTAGATTGTGTATGGATGGCGTAAGAAGTCCGTTGTGACCAGATATAAACAACTTAAAATTCACTTTATGCGACTTCGGAAAAATCGTAAGTTATTTAAATCTGAATATTTGACTGGGCTTTTTATGCTGTACCATTAAAATAAGAGTCTCGCTCGATCTAAGTTTTGAATCTGATATATACATGAACTAACTGTGACATTATATTGATTACCATACTCTTGGAATGTTATACGATGTTGTGCTGAAAAGTAGTGGCCCAGAATCTTTTATCTGAAAACACTTAAAGCTTTTTAAATAAAACAAACGTTGTTAACATTCTACTTCTTTATTCTTCATGTCTACATATTTATTTGTCAACATAGTTACAGTGACCACAAACATATTTTTCCCAACGAGAGACAAGTTTGAAACTTCCTCACGGATTAAAACTGTGTGCCGGACCGAGACTCGAACTCGGTCCGGCACACAGTTTTAATCTGCCAGGAAGTTTCATATCAGCGCACACTCCACTGCAGAGTGAAAAGCTCATTCTGGAAGAGACAAGTTTGTTGATAACGTCACTGTAGAATATTTAAATGTTTGACTCTGTCGACGGAGCCACAACCTCATCTCTGCTTGCCTACCTTCATAACTATCAAAGGGATGTCCTCGATGATTTTCTTTAAGTTCTGGAAACAGATAAAAATCGGGGCCAAGTCGGAACCGTATGGAGGACGATAGATGACAGTGAATTGAAGGCGTCGGATTGTTGCAGATGTTGCAGCACTCGTGTGAGACCTGGAATTGTCATGCTGAAAGAGAGGGTGTTCCATGTGTGAACGAACTCTTTGAAATCGAAATTCGGTCACAGCACCCTGTTTCCTAAGCATCGACATAGTTACGTTACACATCGATATTATGAAGCCTACAATTCTAAGCCTTCTACATGCAGAGGGCTCTAAATACACTACGTGATCAAAAGTATCCGGACACCTGGCTGAAAATGACTTACACTCTCCATCGGAAATGCTGGAATTCAGTATGGTGTTGGTCCACCCTTAGTCTTGATGACAGCTTCCACTCTCGCAGGCATACGTTCAATCAGGTGCTGGAAGGTTTCCTGGGGAATGGCAGCCCATTCTTCACGGAGTGCTGCGCTGAGGAGAGGTATCGATGTCGGTCGGTGAGGCCTGGCTCGAAATCAGCGTTACAAAACGTCTCAAAGTTGTTCTATAGGATTCAGGTCACGACACAGTGCAGGTCAGTCCATTACAGGCATATTTTTGGAACACAACCTACTACCAGTTTAGAGACAGAAGTGATGACACTTTCTGCAGGACCTGGCCATCATTTTGCAGGACAATGCTCAAGCACGTACAGTGCAAGCTGTTTCCGATTTGTTTGACTGATGGGCCTGCTAAGTGCTACACCAGCTACTGCACTCCCATGACTTAAGCCCTCGTGAGTTCAACTCGATTTCTAAACTGAAGGAAACACTTCACGGCATTCGCTTCAGAACTGCTACAAATTCGTCGCGCAATAGACCTCGCCGCTCGAACTGTCAACACAACTGGCACTGCTAAGAGTATCCTACGACTTCCACATGGCTAGCAACAGGTTATACACTGTGCTGGTGACTACTTTGAAGGTCAGTAAAACTTTGAAACACGTATCTGTTTTGAACGAGCTGTAAGTAAGTAGTTGCCATTATTAAAGTTCCAACCCTCGTATATAGTTCTGGAGGATGCCATCGACGTTGTAAAACACGTAAGGGATGTAGAAGATCCACATTAATATTCACGTTGTCGACAGCTGTCATGGTGCCATCGATTACTGCCGCATGTCACATGGAAGCCCATGTGAATGTTCCCCATAACATAATACTTTCCCCGCCGACCTGGGTACAAGGGGGAGTGCACATTTCGAGCAGTGTTCGTATGGATGACGGCGCATCCGGATACGATCGTTGAACTGGTATAACAAAAAGTGATATATCCGACAAGACGTTTCAATTAGTCCACGGTCCATTCACACTGAATCTGCGTCCTCTGCAATTGTAATTGACTATTTCGATAGCTCAAGATGAAAAAAGAAGGGGTCTGCTGCTGCGAAGCTCCCTGTGCAACTATGTGTGCTGTACAGAGTACTCCCGAAATACCTGTTCCGGCACAAGCTTTGTACTCTGTCATAAGATCTGCCACAGATCACTGCACATCATATTGTGCAGAGCGGGCAACCTCCGACTCCACGTTCCGTAATGAGGCGTGGACGTCCAGCACCTTGTCGCTTATTTGTGGTTTCAATAACTTTCCATAGAGACACACAGATAGCCTCACGTGCATAGTCGACCAGTTTCACTGTTGCCGGGAACATAGTTTGCATCGTTGGATCATATCACCACCACTACCGTGGTACAACAACCGAGATAGAAAACTGCTACGGAAGCAAAGGGAACTTCACAGCAAACGTAAACATAGCCAAAGCCTTTCAGACAAACAAAAATTACACGAAGCGAAATGTAGTTTGAGGAAGGCTATGCGAGAGGCGTTCTACGAATTCGAAAGTAAAGTTCTATGTACTGACATAGCAGAAAATCCTAAGAAATTTTGGTCTTATGTCAAAGTGGTAGGTGGATCAAAACAAAATGTCCAGACACTCTGTGACCAAACTGGTGCTGAAACAGAGGATGACAACAGACTAAAGGCGGATATACTAAATGTCTTTTTCCAAAGCTGTTTCACAGAGGAAGCCTGCACTGTAGTTCCTTCTCCAGATTGTCGCACAGATGACAAAATGGTAGACATCGAAATAGATGACAGAGGGATAGAAAAACAATTAAAATCGCTCAATAGAGGAAAGACCGCTGGACTTGATGGGATACCAGTTCTATTTTACACAGAGAACGAGAACGAACTTGCCCCCCTTCTTGCAGCGGTGTACCGTAGGTCTCTAGAAGAGCGCTGTGTTCCAAAAGATTGGAAAAGGGCACAGGTCATCCCCGTTTTCAAGAAGGGACATCGAACAGATGTGCAGAACTATATACTTATATCTCTAACGTCGATCAGTTGTAGGATCTTGGAACACGTATTATGTTCGAGTATAATGACTTTTCTGGAGACTAGAAATCTACTCTGTAGGAATCAGCAGGGGTTTCGAAAAGACGATCGTGTGAAACCCAGCTCGCGCTATTCGTCCACGAGGCTCAGAGGGCCATAGACACGGGTTCCCAGGTAGATGGCGTGTTTCTTGATTTCCGCAAGGCGTTCGATACAGTTCCCCACAGTTGTTTAATGAACAAAGTAAGAGCATATGGACTATCAGACCAATTGTGTGATTGGATTGAAGAGTTCCTAGATAACAGAACGCAGCATGTCATTCTCAATGGAGAGAAGTCTTCCGAAGTAAGAGTGATTTCAGGTGTGCCGCAGGGGAGTGTCCTAGGACCGTTGCTATTCACAATATATGTAAATGACCCTGTGGATAACATCGGAAGGTAACTGAGGCTTTTTGCGGATGATGCTGTAGTATTTCGAGAGGTTATAACAATAGAAAATTGTACTGAAATGCAGGAGGATATGCAACGAATTGACGCATGGTGCAGGAAATGGCAATTGAATCTCAATGTAGACGAGTATAATGCGCTGCGAATACATAGAAAGAAAGATCCTTTATGATTTAGCTACAATATAGCATGCCAGCAACTGGAAGCAGTTAATTCCATAAATTATGTGGGAGTAGGCATTAGGAGTGATTTAAAATGGAATGACCATATAAAATTGATCGTCGGTAAAGCAGATACGAGACTGAGATTCATTGGAACAATCCTGAGGAAATGCAGTCCGAAAACAAAAGAAGTAGTTTACAGTACACTTGTTCGCCCACTGCTTGAATACTGCTCACCGGTGTGGGATCCGTACCAGATAGGGTTGATAGAAGAGATAGAGAAGATCCAACGGAGAGCAGCACGCTTCGTTACAGGATCATTTAGTAATCGCGAAAGCGTTACGGATATGGCAGATAAACTCCAGTGGAAGACTCTGCGCCGGCCAGTGTGGCCGAGCGGTTCTAGGCGCTACAGTCTGGAACCGCGCGACCGCTACGGTCGCAGGTTCGAATCCTGCCTCGGGCATGGATGTGTGTGATGTCCTTAGGTTAGTTAGGTTTAAGTAGTTCTAAGGTCTAGGGGACTGGTGACCTGAGATGTCAAGTCCCATAGTGCTCAGAGCCATTTTTTGAAGACTCTGCAAGAGAGACGCTCAGTAGCTCGGTAAGGGTTTTTTGTTGAAGTTTCGAGAACATACCTTCACCGAGGAGTCAAGCAGTATATTGCTCCCTCCTACATATATCTCGCGAGGAGACCATGAGGATATAATCAGAGAGATTTGAGCCCACACAGAAGCATACCGGCAATATTTCTTTCCACGAACAATACGAGACTGGAATAGAAGGAGAACCAATTGAGATACTCAAGGTACCATCCGCCACACACCGTCAGGTGGCTTGCGGAGTATGGATGTAGATATCAGTCTGCCCTTTGTCAAAAGCCCTTATATCATTTGCGGCCTGTATCGTCGCCAGAACGACTCCACATTTGTATCTGCTCCTCGTTCCTTACCGAGCCACACGCATGCAAAACTACCAGGCGGCATTCATTGCCGCGGTGGTCAGTGGTCATAATGTTTTCCTCAAAAGTGTATGCACTGATCAGCCAGAACATTATGACCACCGACCTGCTATCGATATAAATCTGTCCAGTCGATAGCAGCGTTACCTGGCGAGGAACGACTGCTTGTCAGACACACGAACGGTACATGGTGTTATATCCTAGCCAGTAATGCCACCCGAGCCCGCTGCCAAAAGGTTGGCAGCATCAAAGTCCGGACGCCGTCCGCATAAGCAGCGCCAGCGAGACAGGAAATCGCCGCAAGTCTGCGCGCGCCACCGCTGGCTTCTGGGTTCTTAAGCGCTGGAGTCGCGAGCGCTAGGACAGTTCTGTATTCGCCGCTCAGTTGGATACTCGCCACCGAATTGTGTACTTGCTAGTCAGTTGTGTGTTCATCGCAGCAGAGTTGTTGTTTGTCGTCAGCCGACGCTGACCTAGCCGCTCCGACTTGAACTAGACAGATTTCTGTAGACACGGAGTTCACTACTGTTTCTGTATCTACGTTAATAAAGATAAGTACCGACTTTTATTTAATCAGTGTTTGGGTTTTCATCTTTCTGTTCACTGTTCCAGCGGACCGGTCGGCCCGCTATTAAAAGTGTGGCGGTGACTTCGTAAGCCGTTTCTACAGCGAATTGTTTGTCGCTACGAGCGCCGCCACAAAACATGGAGTATCTATGAGCGTGTGTGTAATGGGAAAGGCGCGCGATCTGTGCTTGACTGTGGGCAGATTGTGATGGCCCGGAGGCTCGACACGAGCATTTCTGAAACTGCATGACCTTTCGAGTGTTCGAGGAGTGCTGTGGTGAATGTCTTTAACACGAGGCGAAACCAAGACGAAACCATGTCCAGAGTTCGTGGGCTGGGCGGCCACCCCACATTACAGATGGGCGTATTAGTAATACAGGACAGACGGCGAACTGAGGTGGAGCTAACGTCAGACTTTAATTCAGGGCAGGATAAAAGCGTGTCTGAACATACAGTGCACCGAACACTCCTAATGATGGGCCTCCGCAGCCGACGACCCATGCATGTGCCAATATTAACACCACGACTGAACCGATTCGAACTGTAGTAAATGCTAATCTGAATGAGGAAGCATTTGTATCTGACATGGAATCTTCAAACATGAAACTTATGTGGAGCGTAAAAGTTAAATTTCGCGAATCGCGGTTCAAAAATCATTTTTTGCAATGCGCGTCATGCCTTAAAGCTATTAAGGAATAATCTGGTTCACGGTGGATACCGTCGAATGTCTGCTAGTTGGCTCGGAATCGTCTGGTGTCCACTACTGCTAGAACACTCAGGGAGTGTCCTAGCAGTAGTGGACATCAGAATGAAACGTCCCCTTAGAAAAATTAATGAATTACTGTGCTGATAAACCTCTTACATTAGTTGATTTTCAAACAGCTGAGCAGAACTGAAAGTACTCAGACATTTCGCTCTTTACCTATTCTGATCAACACTAAACTGACATACAATATTTTTAGCGCAACGCATTCTGACTTTTAATAATCCCTACAAAAGAATGGCCCTTACTAAATTAACCTATACGTTTCACAAATCACTTACCTCACAAAAATCTTCGTTACTCAAACTACTGCATTACAGCGAGCGCCACTACTGCCAGCTAAATATAAGATTCAAACTACTGAAGGCACTAACTACTGATAGGCACAGTTAGCAAATGAAAGATTTGATAGAGAACAAACAATGTATTTACCTTAATGGTGTTCAAAAGTCATAATATATATAGCAGTTCATGACATCCATTCTTACAAATTTACTGTTTCTGATGGACACACGTCCAGATCATCCGCTCTCAAAAATCCGCCATCTCACTTCCCCACATCCACCACTGCTGGTGGCTCACCTCCAACTGCGCAACGCTACGCGCTGTTAACAGCCAACTGCACAACACTATAATAGCGAATATTCCAACAATGCCACCCAGCCACAGATTGCACACAGCACAGCCAGTAATTTTCATACAGAGCGCTACGTGACGGTGGCGTTACCAATATAAGAACCTAAACAGCCTACTTACAAGAAAATCCTGAGGAAGATCCCAGCAGAGGAGTCGAGACGTCGATCATTTTAGAAGAAACATGACACGGCCTAATAACCCAGAAGATTTTAACGTCAATAAAAGTAATGTCCGTGACCGGGCTGATGGCGTGGCCCCAGGAAGATTTCAGCCTTCCTTCGCAGTGGCCCATAGTCGTGGCCACTATTTACGACTGGGAAGATCCCCTGTACTCATTTGACAGGCTGAGAGAACCTGGGCCGCCTTGGAAAGATTGAAACGAGGAGAAATTCCAGCCGATATCCAAGTAATAATAATAATAATGATAATAGACAGCAGTATCAATAATCCCGATGATATTCACAATTGTGGGTTAAGCATGTGTGCACGGTGCGCTTCTAAGCTTTTACGTGGTGCGGATGGCGAGAGATTTTGTGGGGAGGTCACCATCCACAGCACATCTGCACGTGATTCCCACCTTTTGTTCTAGTAACTGTGGAAAATACTAAGTGTCTCGTTGTCCAGTTATCGTGGTAAACGAGGAAATGGTGATCGAATGGAACAAATATTGAGAACAGTTTCCTGTATAAAAAGATTGAGAGGCAAGCTCTTTGAGAAACGGGTAAAAGGTGGATCACGACAGTAAAAACAAATCCTAAAGCTATATTATGTGCATTTTTATTGTTTCAACATTTCATTTGTATAAATAATTTATATCTACTTGTTCAAAAGATTATTTGTTTTCATGCACAGAAATTAGCTGACTTGAACATTAAATAGAAAATTTTGTGAGCTGCCTTTGATGTATTTATCTCTTTACAGAATCACCATATTCGGTCGGCTGCTTAAAGATGCGTCCAACGCATGCTGGCAGACTGACGCAGATTCGCAAAGCTACCTCTTACGTTATACGAGAAATGGCGTACCCGAGTTCTTCCCGCCCCTTGTATCAGCTCGCTTTCTTCAGGAACTAGCCGATGTTACTCTTTCTCGCCTTGTTTCGTAATACTGGCTTTTACTTCACAGCTTCAGCGTAGGCGGTTTATCTTCTGTGAAAGATATCGTTTCCATTACAGGATTACGACCGCGCCTGGTGAGTGATCCAGAAGGATTTTCGCCATTTATAAAGCTTACAGCTTTCTACAGGCCCGTCTCCGAACAAAAGATCGGTATGTTATTGCCGGTAACCCGATAAACACCTGCGCTTATTTTTTTCTGACTTTTTACTGAAAGATATTTCCTTTGTTCCTCGAATCATACGAAATACGGTAGCCACAGCCCACTGAAATTTCGTTTTCACGTCTGCAACCTTCCTCGAGTGGCAGAACAGTGAAACTAAATATATAGGGCGATAGGTCTACAATAATCAGAAAGACGTGTGAAACCCACAGGTCTCCTTTCACCTTAACGTAATGCAAAAACTATGTGGTGTTCGCTTGAACAGTAAAAGACACTTCACCTGACACACTATGAAGTCATTCAGTTTAGCTCTTGTAGACAGAATTTTTATATTTACTAGTAAACGACAGCAAATTACTTCACTGTGGTTAATAAAAACGCAAGAGAGGCTATATCTGCTGAATGTTATTTTCAAATTTATTTTAGAAGTTCTGTAGACTATTGATCAAATCAGGTCCATAAATTTGTTTGGATTGCGACAGCATGTTACCCCGTAAATAATTACCAAATAACTTTTCGTAGCACATATTATGAGCTTATAACTAGAAAGATACTGGTCTACAGAAACACGCACGAAGACACACCGATATCAGTTTGCACTTTGTTATAATGAGCGTGAAATAGTTCTGCTTATTGTTTCGACGCTTTAACAGTGGCAATAAACATGTCACTTAAGTAAAATTTAAATTTTTGCATGCTGCAGTTTGTTTAAAGTATGCAGTGTTGGAATTCCATAAACCGACAGAAGCTGCAGGTGTAGTGCTAGAGATATCACTACTCGTACCGTGTTCGATTACGTTGCAATGGGGGAGGTTTGGCATAATGACTGACTGCACAAGTGTACGTGTTATATTCTGTAGAAATATGTTCCGAAATCTCTGGATGGAGTAGAAGCAGGTGTAAATCTTCTCGTACACTGCGATCATATTTTCTACCCATTTGAGGTGCTCATCCAGTGTTTTATGATGTGGTACTGTGATACCGTCTTGAAGAGTAGCGGGCAATTTCTCGCCGAAATGTAATTAATTTTTGATGTGATAAAAAAATTGTTGGCTACTTATTCGCATAAAGTATTGGGTTTAGCGGCCAGGTGACCATTCAACACCAGATCGTCATTCACCTGGACGATGGCAGTAGTGATGTCTCCAAGTGTAACACTGCTGCATATCTGGAGGTCTTCGGCATAGAAATAATAATTACAGGCCCGAATTGATGTCATGTCATTAACATTCAAGGAAAACAATATTGAGCCAAGGACTGACCCCTGTGGCACTTGTGGGAAAACATGGTTCCAGGCTAAAGTTTCATTCTCAACTTCCTCAAGTAGCTTTCAAGCAACTTCAGCGCACTATCTGCAAATTTTAGCTATCGCAATCTTTTCAGAGCTGCTTGTCGAATTTGACGGTATGAAGTGCGTGATTGAAATATAGTGGTGCCAATACTGAAGCGTTACAGTTATTATGGCCTATTTAATGTCAACAGTTATCTTAATTAATACAGTTTCTGCACTATGATGTCTAAGAAAATCTAAGTGATGTATGACGTATATGTGGACGAAGGGCAACAGACAGATTCCAGATTGCTACATTTCTGGGTAGCGTTTGACACGATGGCTCACTTCAGACTGTTAACTGAGTTCCGAGCATATATAGTAGGTTGTCAGGTATGTGAGTGTCTCGTTGAGTTCGTCGGTAACGGAACGCAGTACGTTACCCTCAACGGAAAGTGTTCATTAGAGACAAGGATATAGTTAGGAGTGGCTCAGAAAAGTGTGACAGAACTGCTCTTCTTCTCTATTCAGGGTGGAGATAAATAGGCTGAACAAATTGTAAGGGTGTCGCTGGGTAGGTTGTGCTGATAAATATTTTTTTCAGAAAAAGTTAGGTAAGTTTCTCCGTTCCAGATTTAGCATTGACTTTAGCAGACCGGTTCGTTGCGTACGCAAATTCAAGCACTTGTGCGCTCTAAAATGCGGTAATGCACAGACATCTGTTGGTTTGTGAATTACCACTTGTTCAACTACCCATTACTAGTTAAAACGTGCCTCTTTCGGAAGTAATAAATTTAAGCTAGGTGAGAAAAAGCTGCGTTTGTTCGGTTTGAGCAAACCGATCGAAGAACATCTTTGGCAATACTATCTCTGGCAAGCTGCTTGAATTTGTGCGTGCAGTGACGTGACTGGCTAACTTCACCGCTAATTAAATCGGAAACGGTGCACTATATCGAATCTTTTTCTTAGCAGTTATTTCTCAGCACAACGTACCATGCAACGCCCTTATAAGCTATTCACACTTTCTTCCTTTCGCTTACGCCATAGTCTCGCAGCGATCGCAGGGTCTGCGTCGCTACAACGGATATGGCAACGTTAGTTTTAGGGATGGCTGGATGCCCTTCCTGCCGCCACCCCATACCCCCCAGGACGGAATCAGTGTACTCCATCTGTCTGCGGCTAGTGTATATCGTGAAATAGTGCGATCGTGTTTCAAATGTCTGCGACGCGTGTAACTGAGGCGTAACGTGTGGACCAGCCCGATATTCACCTAGCGGGATGTGGAAAACCGCCTAAAAACCATATCCAGGCTTTCTGGCACACCAGCCCTCGTCGTTAATTCGCCGGGCGGATTCGATCCGGGGCAGGCGCGCGTACCCGAGTCCAGGAAGCAGCGCGTTAGTGCTCTCGGCTACGCTGGCGGGTATAAGTTATTTACACTGCTTATATATAAACAATCAGACGGATAGGGCGAGCAGCAATCTGCAACTGTTCGCTGATGACGCTGTGCTACACGGGAAAGTATCGTCATTGAGTGGCTTTACGAGGACACTGGATTACTTAGACAGTAGACTAGAACAACATTTTAGATAGAGCGAAAATATTGAGACTTCCATAACGGGAGATTTATTAGTTAACTGCTTGCAATGACTACTTAAAATGAAGAGGTACTGTACAGAGTGTTCTTGCTTTTAAAAATTTGTGATATCTGCTAATAAAGTTTAATAAGTTAGGTAATTAGTTGCTTATTCTTCCACCAGTCATTTGACAATTGTCCTAGTAACGTCAGATTAATAATTAAAAAGCATCCAGTCGAAGTAATACACTGTTCCGTCACACTAATGTGACCATCTGTCAGAAGCATGAATAACCACCCTTCGCAGCGCGAATAACTGCGCAACGTGCAGGAACAGTGTCAGTGAGATTTTGGAAGGTATCGACATGGATATCGAGCCATGCTGATATCAGTGACGTGGACAGTTGCGCTAGGATTCAAGGTTGACCATCCATGGTGCGACATCCCGATCGAGATGGTCTGACAGATTATCGAGTCGGTTTAAATCTGGGGATTCTGGTGGCCAGGAGTGTACGGTAAACTCATACTGATGCTCTTAGAACTACGCATGTACACTGTGAGGTGTGACACGTTGCATTGTCCTGCTGGTAGATGCCATCGTGCTGAGGAAGAATAATCTGCTTGAAGAGGTGGAAATGGTCCCCAAGGATAGATGCGTATGCATGTTGATCCATTGTGCCTTCCCAAATGACAAGATCACCCAGGGGAAGTCAAGGAAACATCCCAAAGACCATAACGCTCCATCCTGTGGCCTGGATACTTCGGACCATTGTTGCCGGGTGTTTGCTCTCAAACATGTCACGCTGTGCACGCCAACGGCCATCTGTCAAATGGAGCATAAACCGTGATCCTTCTGAAAAGGCCACCTGTCATCAGTCAATGGACGTCCAGTTGCTGTAACGGCGCGCAAATTCCAACCTCCGACGCTGATGAACAGCAGTCAGCATGGGTGCTTTGGAGGCACATACGCAGCAACGTTCGCTGAGGAGACACTTTTCGTAGCTCTTCTGTTCATCTAGGCGGCCAGCTGCTCAGCAGTTGTACGTAAATTCACCCGCACACACCTCTTCAAATGTCGTTCACGCTCGTCATATATGACCCTTTAGTGCACCACAATTGCCTCGGCAACAGTTAAGGATACCACCACTTAGCCATGCACGGTATACTTTAACCAGAGCGACATGTGATCAGTTTGCAGTTTCGCAAATGGTTCAAATGGCTCTAAGCCCTATGGGACTTAACATCTGAGGTCATCAGTCCCCTAGAATTTAGAACTACTTAACCCTAACTAACATAAGGACATCACACACATCCATGCCCGAGGCAGGATTCGAACCTGCGACCGTAGCAGTCACGCGGTTTCGCAAATGCTTCCACTCATGGCCCGAATGTCAATAAACATACCCATTTGGACATTAGATTAAATCGTTCCGTTTCCACATTACTACGACTGCACTGTTGCCCGCGTCTTCCTGACACGCTTTATATACCCTCCAGAGATAGCGCTGCCACCTGCCGTCTGTGAGTGGTTATTGGTCGCTGACGTCGAACATAGGCGATGGTCACATTAATGTGTCTGGACAGAGCATTTTAATATGTTGTAAGGTCTCGGGGATCTCTAATGGGTAAATGTGGGCAAATCTACTAACGTTTAGCTTTGTATCAGTTGATTTGTTTATTTTTGTCCAGATTACAACAGAGGCCTTGAGGTCACGTTGACAGGCTTGGGTTAGGCGTCGAACACATTGTCATCAGTAGTGATGTTGAGTAGTCGCCTGCAGCCACCACGCTCGGAGTATCTTATGAGCAGAGTGATCCAACGTTGTTGGCATTCCAGTCTGACGTCCGAACTGGATCAGTTGCTGGCACTGCCCTCAGGCATTGCTATGCTAGTAATAAGGTTGGCTCGAGGTCTGACCCATTCATGGTAAGTGACAAAAACGTAGTGTCTAGCTTTTGGTCCTTAGCGATGCCGGTTGCCCAGCGGACTCCAGTTGCTAGAGTCTCAGTTCGACCCTCAGCCCTTCAGTGCAAAGGCTAGGCCCCAAAGACAGGCAGTCCTGTAGGATGGTGAACGAAGATGGCTCCTCCAGCAGATGGTGGGTGATCAGTGATCCTCCTCGACCTCAAAGGAGTAGCCCACTCCATGTCAGTCGCCGATTCAATACTTCTTGCAGGCTGGACAACCAGTATTTATATGCGACACGGTCAGGCTGAAACGTCCCCTTATAAAAATTAATGAATTACTGTGCTAATAAACCTCTTGCATTACTTGATTTTCAAACAGCTGAGCAGAACTGAACGTACTCAAACATTTCGCTCTTTACCATTTCTGATCAACACTAAACTGACAGCCAATATTTTTAGCGCAGCACAGTCTGACTTTTAATAATCCCTACAAAAGAATGGCCCTGACTAACATTAACCTATACGTTTCACAAATCACTTATCTCACAATAATCTTCGTTACTCGAACTACTGCATTACAGCGAGCGCCACTACTGCCAGCTAAATAAAAGATTCGAACTACAGAAGGGACTAACTACTGATAGGCATAGTTAGCAAATGAAAGATTTTGGTAGAGAACAAGCAATGTATTTACCTTAATGGTGTTCAAAAGTCATAATATATATATCAGTCCATGATATCCAATATTACAAATTTACTCTTTCTGATGGACACACGTCCAGATCGTCCGCTCTCAGAATTCTGCCATCTCTCTCCCCACATCCACCACTGCTGGAGGCTCACCTCCAACTGCGCAACGCTACGCGCTGTTAGCAGCCAACCGCCCAACCCTACAATGGCGAATTCCAACAATGCAAACCAGCCACAGACTGCACACTGCACAGTCAGTGATTTTCATATAGAGCGCTACATGGCGTTACCGACATAAGAACCTAAACAGCCTACTTACAAGGCGTCTTGCTAAGCAGACGCCCGAGCTTGCCGTATTGCTGATGAAGCGTCCCGGATTTCGGTAAAACCGTTGGCCATTGACAGAGTAGACGTGCCGGTGTATCGAGGCAGGCTTGGTGGCGATGTATTGTGCCAGCTGATTACTACAACGAGCTCTTGTACCAGCCAGTTAATTCTCTATAGCTCATTTTATACTTCAATGGTGTCCAAAATTAAAGCAGCAAACTGCTGTTTCCCCATCCTGTGTGTAATTCACAATATAATCATACAGGCTCTCAACAGATGTCGTTACGTTCGTGTTCTGCACGGAAGATGGCATTCCAATCAAAGGACAACCACGTCAGAAATGACGTCAGGGCACCTATTAAGCTGGGTATTGCTTGCAGGGTAGTCCCACATCCACAATCGCTGCGTACACAGTCAGAGACACTGTAGTCTGGCACAGAGCAGATGCCTACAGACTGTCTGCCATGGAGAGCCATAGGAAGAATGGAAGCAGAAGATGTGGTCCGATGGCTTAATGTCAATTGTTCTGTTGTTTCTCGGATGAGGTGACAGTTTATAGAGACTGAAACTATATCCCGGAGACCAGCACAGGGCCGACCACATGTGGCATCAGAAAGAATGAACCGTTATTTGTCCGTAAGGGCACGGTGGTACCGCCCCAGTACAGCACTGTAACATTGTGGAAAGAGACCAAGATCGAGGATCCCTACTGGTGTGGGCAGGGATTATGTTAACCACTCCAATATCTCTTCATGAAATTGTATGGGTAAATCAGCAAGATTTAACTGTTGTCAGGTACCGAGAGTAGATCTTGGGATCTCATGCACGGTTGTTGCGAGGTGCTGTGGGCCCAGACTTCGTACTGATGGACGACGATGTTCGACTTCATAGAGCACGGGTGGTTGAGTTTTTTTTGGAAACGGAATATGTTGCACACATGGCGTGGCCTGCTCGCTCTCCCGATTTGAATCCAATGAAGCATGTCTGGGATGCAATAGGGAGACGGATTGCATCACGTCAGCATTACCCAATCACTATCCAAGATTTGTGAGCAGCTCTGCGTGAAGAATGAGCATTATTGCCTCAACATGAGATTGATGACATCATTCACAGCATGTCCCGTCGTTGTCAGGCCTGTATTATTGCCGGAGCTGGCCACACCCTACACTGAACACGTTAACGAGTTGTCAGAATGTGTGCGCAAATCCGTTAAGTTGGAAAACAATGAAGAACATTTTTGTCCACAGTTACGCATGTTGCCGTTGATTACGTTCTGTATTCTTTACAATTTTTCTACCTTACTATCACCTACCAACATTGTTTCGTGGCAAAATAAACGCAACCTTCCAAAATTTCCGTTCTTTTCTTTAATTTTGGACACCAGTTTATTTATTCATATTTCATCCTGGGTAACAGCATACATTGCCACTACTTCACATGCTACATGTTCATCCTGTCGATTGACGTCGGAACTATGACAATAACTTAGCCAATCCAATACATTCCTTCTACTTTCTCACATGTTTGTCTGAGAAACTCAGTGAGCATCCCTCAACATCAAAGAAGATGTTGAATTCTTGAAGATGAAAAAGGCTTAGCATTTTCACCAGAGATCTAGAGCACTGAATTTTCCAGTTACATTCTTGCTGCGCTGAAATGACAGAGGAGCTTCTGTTTTTAGTTTTTATCAACCGTTACAGTTTCAGCAAGTACTAGTTTGTGTTATTTAAGCAATCATTTATTTTATAGTGTGTATGATATAGTATGTTCGTTTTACCTACTAACACACGCATTATCCATTTATTTCATTTCCTTGGCAATAGAGTACGATTCCTTGACAGGAAATCTGATTTTAATTATTTATTTAATTTGTTTCTCTTCTTGTAATTTAAATGTGGGTTTTGTTTGACGATAATGAATAGAGCTGTTAATGTAATAGATACTACTGTCTTTCCCAGTGTGCATAATAGGTCTGCCTTGATTATCAGATAACCTGCGTTTACAGGCTGGTAGGCAAACACACACATGCAAAGGAGAGAGATACTGAGAAGACTGGTAGGACTTGCAGATCAGAAAGGTTTAGTAAGGTGTCGCGGTGCAGGATCTTTAAAGCTTTGGCTCTGCTCGGTTGTCTCTGGTGCGCTTGCTACCGTGGGCGGGAATACGACCGTAACTCGATTCCACTTCAGCGATCCGAGAGGAAAAGAAATCGACCTAGCGGCCGCCCGAATGCGGGCTTTCCACACACATCAAGGGCAAATAAACCGGGAACCCTAGACCCTGCCCCCTACATCTATTCTCAAGATTTAGTTTTTAGCACTTAGCCGTTGGCTAACATCGCGGAATCGATTATTCTCATACAGATGCTCCTGTATATAACGGATACAAAAACTGAAAGAACAAGAAATTAAAACACGTGTCAAATTGTGTGCAATTGTTGACTAACTGCTCATGTTTTCTCTGAATCCTTAAGAGCTACGGTAGGGAATAAGCTCTGTTGACTCATTGTAAATATATAATTTGGCACTTCATAGCTGCCGCTATTGTTATGTCACCTCATTGCGAAGGGCACTGCTACTGACGTTATCCGTTACGATATTAAAGTGTGTCTGTTGCTAATGAAATATAATTTCTCGCATCGCTAATCTTGCGTAAAAGATTGTCGGTTTTCCTTCTGCTTCAAACAGGAATAAAAATTTGTGCTGCTAATGATAATGTAGATGTCTTCGATGGGTGTAATGTCTCTTAAATCTGTCAATGTCAAGACCTCGAACCACGCACCACAATGATCATACGCACTGTCCCAATAACAGTTATTATTGTTAGCACACTGGACATTAGCCACTGCAGGGGAAATTATACTAGTATCGGGTAATATCGCTTCTACCTTGAAAATGACTTCAATTCGGCGAGGGAGAGGGTCCACAAATTTTTCGGGTATGCCATATCCAACTCATTGGTGACATGTTTATCGTAACGTGTCACCCACTGTCCCAAATAATTCCAGAGGTTTTCTATGCTATTAAAGTCGGGTTATTACTGGGCCTGTCGACGCCGGAGGGGTGATTGAGTGTTAGTCAATCCAGGAACATATGCGTGCCTCTCTAAAGACGATTGTTGGCATCTTCGTCGGCGGAAGTTTTCTCAGCGTACTCACAATGAAGGTGTAGAAGTAAGAGCAACACATGTTCACCGATAGTTTCGAAGGAAACACTTGAACGAGTGGGTCCAAATCACGGTACAAACAACAATCAAGAAATATAGAGCACTTGCCCGCGAAAGGCAAAGGTCCCGAGTTCGAGTCTCGGCCCGGCACACAGTTTTAATCTGCCAGGAAGTTTCATAACAGCACGCACTCCGCTGTAGAGTGAAAATGTCATTCTAGAAACATCCCCCAGGCTGTGGCTAAGCCATGCCTCTGAAATACCCTTTCTTCCAGGAGTGCTAGTTCTGCAAGTTTCGGGGGAGAGCTTCTGAGAAGTTTGGAAGGTGGGAGACGAGAAAATGGCGGAATTAAAGCTGTGAGGACGGGACGTGAGTCGTGCTTGGGTAGCTCAGTTGGTAGAGAACTTGTCCGCGAAAGGCAAAGGTCCCGAGTTCGAGTCTAGGTCCGGCACACAGTTTTCATCTGCCAGGAAGTTTCATATCAGCGCACACTCCGCTGTAGAGTGAAAATTTCATTCTAAAGAAATATCACATAACCACCTCAGGACTGAACTACACCTTCCACAAAGAGTCGGTTAAACGCCTCATTGGATCGTCACTGCACTCGAAGCATTACATGATTTGAAAATAAGCAAAATCGCGATTCGTCGGACCATATTAAACGCCTCCTGTCAGCAACTGTCCAGTTTCTTAGTTATTTTGCCCACTGAAGTTCAAAATGGTTCAAATGGCTCTGAGCACTATGGGACTTAACTTCTCAGGTCATCAGTCCCCTAGAACTTAGAACTACTTGAACCTAACTAACCTAAGGACATCACACACATCCATGCCCGAGGCAAGATTCGAACCTGCGTCCGTAGCGGTCGCGTGGTTCCAGACTGTAGCGCCTAGAACCGCTCTGCCACCCCGGCCGGCCCCACTGAAGTCATGAAGCTTATGTGCCCCTGTGAGCAAGACCATAGTGCGAGGTACCCGTTTCCACATTTCTACTGCATGCAGTTCCCTGCGCAGTGTTCGCTCTGAAACTGGTTGAGAATTACCTGTACCCACTGACAGCAGAACTTCTTTCTGCGGTCGAAACCGATCGTCACTTACGAGACGTGACACTCGTCTCTATCTGTTAGACTCCGTAACGATCAGTTATCATTCACAGTGTTATAGTACTGCAAGAGGTACACCTTTCCTGGTATACGCATTGGCCAGTCTGCCTCAACACACCAACAAATCGGGCAACCTCACAGACCGTGTGGCTATGCGCACGTCCACCACGATAGATCTTTTCCGGCGTTTTGTCACTTCCCCACATCGACCCTTCTCACTGTACTAATTCCATACAACCGATGGCACATAAGACCATCTCACTGGCATGAATTATGTCAGCTGTGAATGGCAATATGAGCTGGTACCATTTGTACATCAACTACAGTCAAGTGACGGGTGTGCTTTTTTAAGGGGGTGGATAATACTTAGTCCGATGGGCTTATCTTCTGTTCTCTATGTTATGTCTGATGACAGTATTCTTGTAGGTCGATGCGTGGGACAAGGTCGTTGTTTCGTCAAACATAATTCTATAGTTTATTTATGGTGGCTCTGAAATCGACTGGCGATTAAATATTAGAAACAGTAACAACTTTAAAATATCGGTGGTATGCGTTGGAAGCTACTTAAATGAGAACGACCATCTAGAAATAGTTCTAGTAAGGGCAGATGACAGACTAAGTTCCTTGGAATAATCTCAAGCAAATTTAATTCATCCACGACACAAGTAACTCACCTAACCCCCATCAGATAGATTATTTAGAATGCTCATCAGCCTGGAATCCTTACGGGATAGTATAAATAGAAGAGACAAAGATTATTCAAAGGAAGGCAACACATTAAGTCGCGGGATTCGTATAGTAATCTCTCGAACGTCACAGAAATACTCGTCGAACTCTATTCAGAGAATACACATTGCAAGAAAAGTCAAACAGCGTCTCATCACGATCCATTAAAAAAATCATTTTAATTCCAGGGTCTGGGACTGGATTGATGGTGTTAACTGGGTGACCGCCGATTCTGTACATAAGAAGGTGGTGTGTATATAGTTCCGCGTAGTCAGCGCGTACACAACTTTCCTACTAGAGCGCGCCCCGCTAAGCACAACAGCGCAGGTGCAGCGCTCGTCCGTCTCCGCCCTACGAGACGGCGCTGCCATAGATATGGACCAAATTCTGCTTCCGCCGATCCGCGTATTAATATGTAACGCAGCCAATGAGACTGCTGCTAACGTAGAACCTTTTCTCCTCAGTGATACAGGTATTATAACAAGCGTACAGACCTCCGATTAGTCAGTCTGCATTTGTCTGTACCAGTCTGCATTAGTCTGTACCAGTCTGTATGAGCTCTACATTAGTCTGTACCAGTCTATAGTCAAGTATCTGTCTGCGCCTATTAAGATTACCATATTCCTGTACATAGCCATGAAGATAAATGTATAGACACTTTTGTCAAGTATCAGAGATATATGTGAGAATAAGATTAACGCCGGCCGGTGTGGCCGAGCGGTTCTAGGTGCTGCAGTCTGGAACCGCGTGACCGCTACGGTCGCAGGTTCGAATCCTGCCTCGGACATGGACGTGTGTGATGTCCTTAGGTTAGTTAGGTTTAAGTAGTTTTAAGTTCTAGGGGACTGATGACCTCAGATGTTAAGTCCCTTAGTGCTCAGAGCCATTTGAACAATAAGATTAACATACCAATACCAAAGGAACTTCAGAATTGTAAATTGTAAATAGCATCCAAAACCAAGTTAAGTAATTTTTATGCTTGTTATTATTTTAATAAATGTGTGTGAAAATTAAACAAGTTCTGTTTAAAGTTGGTCACCGTCAATCTGCTACTCTAAGCGTGTAAGTGGCATTTCAATCGTCTGACCTAACGGCAGAAGATAAACACGCCACGATAAGACCACGAGACATATTGCTGACACTCGCCTACTTCGTTAGAGCGACAAGTCAAATAATCTGATGGTGTGTGTACTGAAGGTTTTACAATACACACACCACAGAAGGCATCGGGACGTCAGATATCTATATTCCCTCGCCTCTCTGACAAACCATCGCTGGAGGCCCCACGCCAGACGGTCATCAATCTCAAGGAGATTGAGCTGACTGAGGATGCAGTTTCTTTTCTGGAGAAGGGACTTAATTTTACTGGCACACCTAGCTTCACGCCGGTAGCGGACATTCAGTGCAGTAGGACAGGTTGCTGCGCGACTACCACCTGAAGCAGCTGAAGAAGTACGCCAGGAAACCTGCCGTGCTCTGAGGAGAACATAACGGATTTAGTAGAATATTATCAGCAGGGAGAGGGCAGACATTCGAGACCTGAGACAGAGCCCTGAGATTGTTGTCTTACCGGCTGACAAGGGGAAATGCTACGGTTGTTCTTTCCCATAAGGACTACATTGAGAAGGTGCAGAGCCTGCTAAATGACGAATATTACAGGAAGATCAACGCCGACCCAACAAAGAAGGTATAGAACAAGACTAGGGCTCTCCCCAATGAAGCAAATTTACCAGAAGGTGTCCCCAAGAAAATTACACCTCAAGGACTTGTACCACAAAGACTTTATGGACTCCCTAATGTCCACAAAGAAGGGGTGCCGTTACGCCCAATTGTCAGCAACATTAGGGCACCTACATAATTGCTGACCAAATACCTGGCAGAATTACTAAGCCCTTATGTGGGTAAACGCCCTCATCACGTTCGTAATTCTGTGGATTTCGTAAAACTTTTCGGCAACTTCAAGCTGAAAGACTCAGATATCCTGGTGAGTTTTGACGTTGGTTCATTATTCACCAGGGTGCCTCTTCGAGAGTCAGTTGAACTTATTGCACAGAAATTTGACGAGAAGACGACCGACCTTTTCAGGCACATTCTGACCTTCACGTATTTTCTCTTTAATGGAGAATACTATGAACAAACAGAAGAAGTCACAATGGAGAGCCCACTCTCCCCTGTGGTCGCTAATTTCTATATGGAGTACTTCGAGGAGGAAGCTTTGGCGTCATTCAAATGGAAAACTACTTGTTTTCTCCGTTATGTGGATGACACGCTCGTGATCTGGCCCCATGGAAGGTACAAGCTCCTAGACTTTCTTACACACCTGAACTCCATACATCTGAACATCAAATTCACAATGGAGACCGAAACAGAAGAAAGATTTCCATTCCTGGACGTCATGGTCAAAAGAAGAGCGGATGGCACCCTGGGACACAGGGTATAGAAGAAGAAAACGCACACCGACCTGTATTTGCATGCGGATAGATGCCACCACCCTTCGCAGGGGAATGGGGTGCTAAAAACACTGGTGAACAGGGCGCGCACCATCTCTGACGCAGAGAGAACACCTCAAAACTGTATTCCGAAGAAACAGATACTCGGAATCGCAGATCAGACGCGCTCTCCGCCCCACCTCTACAGTACAGCGTGTGGAGACGGAAGAAGTCACGGAGGAAGAGATAGGCACTGCCTATATACCGTATACTGGCGCAGTATCGGGGAAAGTAGGAGGAATATTGGGGAAACACCGAGTAGGAACTGTCTTTTGTCCACCCAATAAAACACGAGTATTACTGGGAGGTTTCAAAGACGATCTCGGCTAGCGGAAGGCCAGTATATACCAGATCCCGCGTCAGTGTGGGAAGACTCATACTGGACAGACAGTGCACACCATCAAAGATCGTTGCCGAGAACATCAGAAGCCCACTCCACTTAGATACCCCAACAAGTCGACGGTCGCAGAGCACTGTTTGTCCGAAAACCACGAAATGGACTACCAACATACCAGGGTCTTGTCACAGACTGGGACAGCGTCGTTAGAGAGGCTATCGAAATTCGTACCAGGGATGGACTCATCAACCGAGATTGCGACTATAACCTCAGCAAGGCATGGGAACCAGCATTGAGTCTAATTAATAAGACGCTCAGCAAATAAAACGAACGGGGGACCAGGGAGGATGAGGCACTTACACCGACGCCATCACAGACGCCGACGCCAGCGTCTCAGCGACCGCCGACGCGCGGCCGCGGGCGCGGACCGTTGAGATAACGCCTCACAGGGGTAGGGGATTTAGGACGGCCGCCCGCCCTTAGGAACTCAGTCAGCGCACCTGACGATAGTGACATGTCCGATCGCCGAAATATTGAGGCCGTTGGACACTATGGGCCGGCAGTACACCCGTGGACTGTTCGAGCAACATAGACGCTGATATGAGGCCAGCGTCATTGATCTGTATATATTTGTCACTGTATGTCTAAAGCTTTATATATATTATTGTTTTTAAATCTGCAGCTCGAGCTGAGTGGTCAGCACAAGGTGTATATTGGTCAGACAGAAAGAAATTTCAAGTCTCATTACTTTATTTTGCAAGTCTGTCCTGATCACACAAAATCTTTCACACTTCACGATTATCGCTTTCCGCTACTGTCATCTTCAAATTTGTTACAAAATAAAACAAGGTTTAACCAACTAAGTTCATTTTGTTGAATCTATATCTATAAAAGGACTAGTGCTACATAAGGCAAATAAAAAGTATTTCCATGATTAATCGCCAAGCACACCAGCCATACATACCATACTTATTCTGAAGAAGGTATCAACGTAAAATTGTACATGTAGATACACAGTAAGTGCTGGTGATGATTTGGATGCGTTTGATATGTACACAAATAACTGAGACCAGCAGAGGGTACATGACTAACCAGTATCGCAAATTTAATAGTTAAAATCCAGTAGGTGCAGTCATTAACTGAAATCACTTCGCATAGCAAAATGAGCATCTAACAATTAAACGTCTACTGATGTACAATATGTGGAATTAGATCCATGGTAATAGTGTGTAGCTCCTATCTAGCAAAGTAATATACACATCTGTGTAAAAGCCAGTATAAAAAGTTTAGAAATAAATTCACATCTATAAATTAAAATCTTCCGGCATGACAAAACAATTAAGCCTTAACCGTAAGTGTAAGATGATTAACGAAACAGTGAATATTAATTAGAAAGTCGATATTCGATAATACATCCGGAATGGGATCTCAATGGTGCTGCCTCGCGACATCTCTGTATGACGTCCTTAGTTTTCCTGCGGCCCAGTCTCCTCGCCGCCGGTGGAATTCGCACGTGACAGTACGCGAAGCTGCTGGGGAGGTCGACGCTGCTTAGACTAGTATGATTCTGAATACATCAAAATACGCGTCCAGGTTAAACTTATTTTGTTCACTTAGCAGTAATTATTCCTGTTGCCATTTTCTGTGTACATAAATCTCCATTTCCTCGAGTAGGTTTAGTAATTGCTCCTTTGCTGCTCTATGCAACACTTTCATATTATTGTCAATGTTTCCTGCCGAATGTTTTTCTCTCGCCGTTAGAATTTTCATGTGTTTTCAAACGTGTTAATAACCTTGCATCGCCGGCCGTGGGGGCGAGCAGTTCTAGGCGCTACAGTCTGAAGCCGCTCGACCGCTACGGTCGCAGGTTCGAATCCTGCCCCGGGCATGGATGTGTGTGATGTCCTTAGGTTAGTTAGGTTTAAGTAGTTCTAAGTTATAGGGGACTGATGACCATAGATGTTAAGTCCCATAGTGCTCAGAGCCAGCCAATAACCTTGCAGACAATGAACGGAGAAAGATGATGCTGAGACATAGGAAGAAAACTTCCAACTTACAGATAAAGTATAATGTAAGGGTAGACAGAAGGCGGGAAATCAGGCATCAACTTGCAGACAGGTTGGAAAATCTCATGACAATAAAAATGACGGATAAAGAAATGTATCTTCTGAATAAGGGTTAACAATTTAGTATTACCCCCAAATTGAGCCCAGGTATAATCAAAAATACCATTACAGAAGTAAAAGATTTATGTGACGTATCTAAACTCAGTAAATTTGATCAAATGGACATAGCAGTGGAAACTAACAAATGTATAGCCGAAGTAGGTCGCTACGAACATAATAATTCAAAACACTTAGAAGCACTTAACAGCCTAAATCATAAACTAGAAATGGAAAGGGCGATGGTTACGAAGATTGACAAGGAAATTCGGCTTCGTAATTTATGATTACGACTACATCCAAAAAACGGAAAAATTACTTGCAGATAATAATGTAGTCGAAGTGAAGAGAAATCCTGTGAACATGTTTCAATCAGATACAAGAAAAGCAATTGAGTACAATATCTTTTTGGTTCCAGATGAGAAAGAGAAACGAACATCAAAAATGGTGAATCCGTCCAATCCTGTGCTTCGTTCGCAAAATAAATTACGCAAGACGGAGGAACCGATTAAGCCGATTATTAACAGTATGTCGTGTCGCCAGGAATGTAACAAAAGACTGAGA
This sequence comes from Schistocerca americana, assembly GCF_021461395.2. NCBI lineage: Eukaryota > Metazoa > Arthropoda > Insecta > Orthoptera > Acrididae > Schistocerca > Schistocerca americana. The sequence goes on along the minus strand of NC_060130.1, from coordinate 648,961,343 downwards.
GCAGCATATACTTACAAAAAGACATTCAGTGTCAGGAATAGTTATGGATTTGCGAATGATATTAAGGATGTACCAATCCCAGCTGGAGGTACATTGGCTTCCTTTGACATTGTTAACTTGTATACTAACGATACGTTGGAGATAATAAGGAAGATCTTGCTAACATACAACAACATTAGTCAAGGGGAAATAGTAGAACTGTTAGAAATTTTATAAATTATGTTGTCATTTAATTACTTTAAGCTTAACGATAAGACTTTTTATCAGAAGGACGGACTCCCAATGGGCAACAGTTTGTCGGGCACTTTAACTAACGTATTTGTAAATGAGCTAGAAGATACGTTTTTTGAGCAAAATCCTAACATCTGCGAAAAAGCTGTCTATTACAGACGTTATGAAGACGACATTATACTACTGAACAAAGGCGATGAAAATTAAATATGCGAGGTGGTAGAAAGAATGGGTGAGATGTAGGAAAAAATTGAGTTCACAGTGGAACTGGAAGAGGAAGTAAGTGTGGGCATACTTCAGAGCCATTATTTACAGGATGCTAAAACTACCACTCACCGCTAATGACGAAGTGGAAGAATTAAATATGATTAAACAAGTAGCAAAGGCAAACGGGTATAATAAGGACCGTGACGTAATGAACATCTAAAATCAACTAAAGTAAAAAATACGTGACAAGGAGGAGACAATAGGACCAGAGGGCAAGAAGTTTGTTGCTATGTTATACAATGGTGCATTTTCCGACAGAATTGCACAGGCTTTCAGGAAAACTAAAGTGAAAATTGGATTTCAAACAAAAGGTGCAATTAGTTCTAGACTACGCCACAAAGCTGGCAACAACAGCAACAGATAATTAGAATCTTTTGTCTATAAGATCAATTGTCAGAACTGTGACAAGTTTTATATTAGTTCAGACGCGAGGTTTCGAGACTCATTTTAGAGAGCACACGTATAACCAAAATAATAGCACTTTCGGTACACATTTGGACAGAGAGAAAAAAAAATGGGCCTTCTTCCGCCTGCTCCACCGCAGGAAAACAAGTACGTCATACAGAGAACCCACGAGGCGACGCCATTGAGATCCCACTTTTTAATTAATAGTCACTGTTTCGTTAATTACCTTACACTTACGGTTATGATTTAATTGTTTTGTCGTGCTGGAAGATTTCAATTTACAGACGTGAGTTTATTTTGAAACTATTTATTCTGGCTTATAAAAAATTATGTATTTTACTTTGACATTCTAGGAGCTACCCATTATTACTCTTTTATTACTCTTTTCACTTTTAATCTGGATTTTAAGTCTGGATCTAATTTTACATATTGTATATCAGTACATGTTTTATTGTCAAATATACATACTGCATCTTAACTATTAAATTTGCGATACTGGTTACGCATGTACCCTCTGCTGGTCTCAGTTATTTGTGTAAATATCCGACGCATCCAGATCATCACCAGCACTTACCATGTAGCTACATGCGTAATTTGACGTTGATAACTCCATCAGAATATGTTTGGTACGTATGGCTATTGTGCATGGCGGTTAATCGCGATAGTACTTTTTATTTATTTTACGTAGCACTAGGCCTTTTATAGGTTTAACTTCAGCAATCTGAACTTAATTGGTTACACCCCGTTTTCGTTTGTAACAGATTTGAAGATGACAGAAGCCGAAACCAATAAAGTAAAGTGTAAAAGATTTTGTGTGATCAAGACGGACCTCTAAAATAAAGTGCCACAATATGATTACGGACACATTTTCGGAGTCTATGTCTTCAACTGATATTAAAGACTCATTTTAGAGAGCGTAGTTGTAGCCACAATAATAGAGCATTCAGTATACATTTGGATTAACAAAAACATGTGGCGAGAAATATAGACGATAATATGGAAGTGTTACATAGGGCAACAAAAGGACAATTACATTGCGCTTAAGGACCACGAATATAAGCTGGGGGAAATTAGGGCTTGTACGGATACGTATAGACCGTCGTTTTTCCCTCGCTCTATTTGCTAGTGGAACAAGAGGGGAAAAGACAATTAATGATACAGGGTACCCTCCGCCACACACCGTACGGTGGCTTGCAGAGTATCTGTGTAAATGTAGATGTAGATTGAACATATTGGAAGAAATGGAAATTTACGTCCATAGAAAACGGCAACCAGCATTACTGCTGGATGACCAGAATGAGTTTAACTTGAATGTTTATCTTGATACATTCAGTAGCTAGCTTGGTGGGGCGGGGGGGGGGGGGGGGGAGGAGGTGGGACGTTGCACCGGCCATTGGCGGCGCAGAGCCTGGGCCTTCTTCCGCAAGCCACAGGAAAACAAAAAACTTGTTACTGGGAAGCTACGTGTCACCGTCACTGAGATTCGACTTCGAATGTGTCATTGACTGTCAAGATTTTAATTAATAGTGACTGTCTTGTTTAATTATTTCGTCATGCTGAAAGGTTTCGATTTATAGATGTGATATTAGTTTTAAATTTTTTATCGTGGCTTTTTCACAATAATGTGTTATTTACTTTGCCAGGCTAGTAGTTTTCTGTTATTACTCTTTACACGTTTTTTTGTAGATTTTAAGTATACATTCATTCATATTTAATGTCAGTTAATGTTTTATTGTCAAACGCTCATTTTGACGTGTGACGTAATTTTAAGTAATGACAATGCATAATGGATTTCTACAATTGAAGTTACAATATTGGCAACCCATGTACCCGAGCATTATTGCTCTCTGATGGCCTCAGTTATTTGTATAAATATTGACGTATCCAGGAAATCACCAGCTCTTACTATCAACCTAGATATATATAGATTTTGACGTTCACACCCACGTCAAAATATTTTTATGGTATGTATGGCTGTTAATCATATTAACATTTTAATTTTTCTTGTGCATCACTAAGCCTGTTGAAGATTTTGATTCAGATATCTGGATTATATGATTTCACCACTGTTTTTCTAGTTTTCACAGATTTAAAGATCGCAATGGCCGAAACTGGTATTGGTGAAATGTACAATTTATGTGATGAAGACGGTCCTTTAAAAGTGATGTGCCATTACATGGTCGTGGACTCATTTACAGACTTTCTGTCTTCAATTGATAATCAGTTATTATTTTTCTCTAAAACGCTCTTTAGCATGGAATGCCATTGTCTTAATTTTATTTTTAGATGTTCTCACATTATAATCATTTGCTACCTTGTGTAAGGATCAATGTGCTCTTTCTAGTTTACCTTCCGAGTCCGCTAATATGAGGACCGCACCTACTCGTCATCGCCGATCTTGTCGAAGTTTATGTTATATGCAGGTCATGGCCAGAAATGAAAGAGACAGAAGTAAGAGCTACAGATGGCCAAGTGTTTAGAAAAATTATCATTTTTGACGCAGGGCGGGCAAGGGACGAGCCGTTGGTCTTAGTTTAGTTTCAAGGCAGCGCTTGGCGCAACAGAAGGAGTAGAGAACCATAATCTGAGGGTCGTTTGGTCAAGTTCCTATGCGGAAAAATTTGTTTTTTAAAGGTTGTCATCTTGCTTTCAGCTGCTAGTGTTTCGTTTTAAGATTGGAATCTCGGCATTATGCCATTTTCAGTATTTATGTTACTCTTAATATGAGTAAATCGAATAACGCTCAATGTACGGTCTGTTAAGTAAGATCGCAGTCCGGCAATCAGTAGAAACATGTATTTCACAGCGCACTAAGACATACACATACATCATATATGAATAAAAGAATCACAGTTAATAATACGTCCGGTCAGACACAGCGTCGGTAGTTGCTTGGCATCTTCGAGACATGCTTGAAACAAAGTTTTCGGTGGAAGAGACCTCAAAATGCGTGAAATTTTGCTTGCGCATGACGCACGCAATGTCAAGAGTGGGTTGCCTGAAAAAAGTTTGATAATCATTTTATACAACTTTGGATTCGCCTTACCGACTGAGCCACGTTCTTCAAAATTATCCACGTGTTTAACCAATTTATAGCACGTTACCTACTTTGGTACAACTGACTCTGATTTCCCCATATACAGGGTGATTCAAAAAGAATACCACAACTTTAAAAATGTGTATTTAATGAAAGAAACATAATATAACCTTCTGTTATACATCATTACAAAGAGTATTTAAAAAGTTTTTTTTTCACTCAAAAACAAGTTCAGAGATGTTCAATATGGCCCCCTCCAGACACTCGAACAATATCAACCCGATACTCCAACTCGTTCCACACTCTCTGTAGCATATCAGGCGTAACAGTTTGGATAGCTGCTGTTATTTCTCGTTTCAAACCATCAATGGTGGCTGGGAGAGGTGGCCGAAACACCATATCCTTAACATACCCCCATAAGAAAAAATCGCAGGGGGTAAGATCAGGGCTTCTTGGAGGCCAGTGATGAAGTGCTCTGTCACGGGCTGCCTGGCGGCCGATCCATCGCCTCGGGTAGTTGAAGTTCAGGTTTCATAACTAACCTTTTTCGTAGGACTCTCCATACAGTTGATTGTGGAATTTGCAGCTTTCTGCTAGCTCTGCGAGTCGATTTTCCTGGGCTGCGAACAAATGCTTGCTGGATGCGTGCTACATTTTCATCACTCGTTCTCGGCCGTCCAGAACTTTTCCCTTTGCACAAGCACCCATTCTCTGTAAACTGTTTATACCAACGTTTAATACACCACCTATCAGGAGGTTTAACACCATACTTCGTTCGAAATGCGCGCTGAACAACTGTCGTCGATTCACTTCTGCCGTACTCAATAACAAAAAAGCTTTCTGTTGAGCGGTCGCCAACTTAGCATCAACTGACGCTGACGCCTAGTCAACAGCGCCTCAAGCGAACAAATGTACAACTAAATGAAACTTTATAGCTCCCTTAATTCGCCGACAGTTAGTGCTTAGCTCTGCCTTTTGTCGTTGCAGAGTTTTAAATTCCTAAAGTTGTGGTATTCTTTTTGAATCACCCTGTATTTAGACGCTGCGGCATGACTCATTTCAGGATCTTTGTGATGGCTGCAGAGAAACAAAGACTCATAATGCGACGCGTAAGCTGCACTCATGTCTCTTGTTATGTATCTCAGTCAAGAATTCAAAGATAAGTAATGCCTTATGGACATTGCATGAGGGACAGGACTCTGAAAGAACTAAGTCGATATTTTTATCATCTGTGCATAATGCCGACCACGCTCTTACTTAACAAATTGTATTGTTTTTATAAATAATTTCTTTCTGTTAGTTGATTCTTGGGCAGGACAAACAAATCCACAATTGTACAATGAGATTTTGAAGATGAAGGAGGATTGCCATCGTACAATATTAAAGTGACTCTCCCGAAGAGCACTCCGCTAGTGCAACTCAGCGATGTCTGTTTTTAACGCAAGGTAAAGGATTTGATCTGAAAGCTTCTATACTGCTCTTATCTCATAGAGCGAGAAAATAAATCACATCACGAGAAGACTGCATCGAAGTACATTCCGTGGTACATCGCCAGTTATCGTCACCAATATTTGGTGAAACGATGCGTTACTCGTGGTTTACTGCCAAACGGTGTGATGAGAGATAACCTTCAACAGTTGCAAACCAAATTTGTTTTTCTATATAAAAATACGGTGTTAGCCACGTTTCGAAAATGCCGAGAAGATTAAAGCCTCTCCTGTTTTTACGATGACTACCACCCCAGCACCTGTAAATCATGAAGTATATACAAAGTTCTCGAGTACACCTCGAAATTTATTTACAATTCCAAATCTCCCTTTGTCTTTCCTTGTCATGCCTTTTCAGAAAATATTAATAAATATGATATAATGAGCATTATGAAAATAAGAAAAAAGCAGTTTCCATATTGGGACTCGAGCAAACAAGTCGAATTACCGTTCGGAGCTTCTTCAGCTACGCCCTACGCTGCCCGGGAAGTGCCCTACCATATACAGCTAACGCCTGGACGGACCCACGACAAATATTTTATTGATTTCTGAACGGATGGCCAACTGGAGCTATGAAATCTGTCCTTCTCATTTATGAACAAGCCTTGTTTATACAATAAATGTGGACGAAATAGGTGACGACGAGTAGACGTAGTCCCTTTGTAAGATTTTTCCATCTTCTGCAAACGGAATTGTATTTATATTTTCGTTATTAAGCTTATGATGGTGCAATTATTTAATCTTCCATGACTTTACGACGTTGTCTGCGTATATATTAAACACTTTGGGTGGTAAAGGACACCTTTGTGTCACACGCTGCGAGTAGGATCTCGCAAACATACCTTCCTTTTGTACTTTAATGTTGTTTTGTATGTACATAGCTTGTATTACGCTTATTAGATCTAGGTGTACCATTGTTTTCTATTTTTTTCCGATTACTTAACTCTGTTAACTGTATCAAATCTTTCTCAAACTCGATAAAGGTATGTATGTGGGACAATTCTATTCACAAGACATCGTTATCATATTTGAAAACGTTAAGTGTGTCTAGTTTGTTAAACAAAATTCACACTTCCATTCAGTTAAATATCCCTGTAGTTTGTCCATTTGATTATATTAAAATCTGCACTCATGCTGGTAGTGAGTGTGTTCCAAGTTAAAAAAGAACTTCCGTTAACTATCACAGACGACGTGACGACCTATAAGAAGACGAACACGGGAGTAGGCCTTTGGCAGGAGGTGCTCGAGGGGAATGTCAGTGTGGGCGTTGTTATCAGAGCCCAGGTGTTACACCGACGAGGTGCGGCTGACGAGGCTTGGCTGGAGATCGATAAGTTGACAGAGCATCGGTGGCAGGGCGTCAGGCGGCCAGCGCCGGCGTTAAATCGCAGCTGCCATCGCTTGCCTCGCTTCGCATGTGGTCACCCCGGTGTGCCACGTCAGCCATCGACAGCCGTGCGCCGCGATTATCTCTGTGCGGCGCACGATTACAAACTTCTCTGGACGATGGTCTTGTATACAGAGACGTCGCGACGCTAGAAAATCGGAGGAAATGCAGGAACATCTGAGAGGATCGACGCCTCGTGCAGGGAGTGGCATTTGCCCCTCACCGTAAACAAATTTAATGTATTGCGAATACATAGACACAAAGACTATTTATTGTGTAATTCAAATGGTTCAAATGGCTCTGAGCACTATGGGACTTAACATCTGAGGTCATCAGTCCCCTAGAACTTAGAACTACTTAAACCTAACTAACCTAAGGACATCACACACATCCATGCCCATGGCAGGATTCGAACCTGAGACCGTAGCAGCCGCGCGGTTCATGACTGAAGCGCCTAGAACCGCTCAGCCACCGCGGCCGGCTTTATTGTACGATTACAAAATTGCAGAACAATCATTCGAAGCAGTTACTTCCATTAATATGTAAGAGTATAAGTACGTAGCGACTTGAAGTGGAACGACCACATAAAATTAATCGCATGTAAGGCAGATGACGGACTGAGATTCATTAGAAGAGTCCTTAGGAAATGCAACAGAGGGAGTAGTATAGAAAAGCCTCGTTCGACCAATACTTGAATACTGCTTGTCAGTATGGGATCCGTACCAGATGGGACTGATAGAGGCAATAGGGAAGGTCCAAAACAGAGCAGTACGTTTCGTTACAGGTGCGGGAAAGCGTCGCGGAGACGCTCAGCCAACTCCAGTGGAAGACGCTGCGGGAGAGGCGTTCTGTACAACGTTGTTGTCTAGTGTTAAAGTTCCGTACCGTACATTACTTGAATAGTCAACTAATACATCGTTCTACGCATATCTCGTCAAAATTTTCATGAAGATAAAATTAGAGGGATTCCAGCTCACAAGGAGGTGTACCAACAATTGTTGTTCCCGCGAACCATACTTGACTGGAACAGGAAAGGACAAAGTGACACTGATACACCAAGTACCCTAAGCCACAAAGCGTGAGATGGCTTGCGCAATGAAGATGTAGCTATAGATGTAGGTCATATTGTACTACGATTTTGTTGGCAACTAGTTATGACTGTACTGTATTATAGCAGTCCTGACGGCGAAGGAAAATTAATCTCCCGTCTATTTAGAAATATTTATGAATTATATTTGGTTCATCGAAATTGGTGAATATATTAAACTGCTAGTTTTATACCGGAACATTACCGATTTCTCTACACTAAAGCACTGGATTTGTATGTAAAAGTATACATCGCGAACAAAACAAATCTTGAACCATCCAAAAATCCTCATTCAATAGGAGCTATCCTCAACAAAACCATATTTCTCAGATCGTGTTGTCAGAAAACAAAAAAACAAAAAAAACTTTGCGTTACATGAAAACCTCTCCAAGTAGTTAAATGATGCAACGTGGAGCTTACACTCTTTCACGCTGCGCATTGCCGCCCATTCAGTATGCTGTGTAATGGCAGAATACACAGGATATCGATATACATACTGCTAACAATACGAAGAGATACAAAAATATCTTCAAGGAAATTACGCTTAATGTTACAGAGAGAGAAAAATGGTTCAAATGGCTCTGAGTACTATGGGACTTAACTTCTGAGGTCATCACTCCCCTAGAACTTAGAACTACTTAAACCTAACTAACCTCAGGACATCACGCACATCCATGCCAGAGGCAGGATTCGAACCTGCGACCGTATCGGTCGCACGGTTCCAGTTACAGAGAGAGTTCAATTCGTTTATCTTATTCTGCATTCGGGGGGTCCCATTTATTTTAATCAGTGTGAATAAACTTGGTCTGAAAGAAAAATAAAAACGACTCGAGCAAATGTCTTTTAGCTACCCGAGTGACATTAGCGAACCGTGACTGCCTGTCTTGTGACTTATTTCGTTAAAAGGTTTGAGTTGTGGAACAAAGAGAGTGTGACACCACTTATGATATAAAGTACATACGTTGCTTAATTAAACTGATAATGTACTCCTCATAACCCACAGTTATGCTAATTGATTTATGAGCTCTTAGGGGTAATGCATCCTTATGAGAAAGCCTCCAAACCTCCCCTTCCACTCCTCCTCTATCCCTCTGGGAAATCCCCAGCCCTCCTCTCCCTATCCCCTATTGGAGAGAAATTCAATAATTATTGGGAGATTTAAATTCTCATTGTAAATTAGTATTTTTGCTTTAAATGTAGATGTTAATTACACTCATTGCAATGGACATAATAATAATAATAATAATAATCAATAATAATGTATATTCTTTATTTAGAAAAATACAATTTGCATGCTACTGGTGTGGAAGGGTGTAGGGTACTCTCTTTATTTCATCGTCTTTGGAATACTGACATAACATAACAATGATATCACAATCTAAGGTGGCCAAATCAGAATGTTGGTGCAGTCTAACTCTTCTCCTCCTATTGATGGGAAATTCAAAAATTGGTGGGAAAATCCAAATTTCTTCCTCTGGCTGTGAACTATGAGAGTTGGACAATGGTAGATACCACTGACTGAGCACTAGAGAGTAACTCTAGCCAGTCTCATCAATAACAGCTGGATGTAGAGAGGGTAATTTCGCTATTAGTCTAGGACTAGAAAGTTGCTCCAGCCAGTATAGTCAATAGCTCTATGTGGGAAAAGTGGGCAATAATAGTAGAACAGCAAACTATTACTGAAGTGCAAGAGAGAGGCCTCCTGCCAATCTACAAGGACACAGCTGCTGAGTGGGACATAAGGATGGGTAATAATATTAGCACAGCGACCCAGATTCTCAGTGCTGTTATAAATCCCTGCCCTTCTGTACAAGAGTCCTGTAGCGACAGTATAGAAAAATTAAACACACTTATACCACTTAACGAGTTTAAAGTCGTATCCTAGCCAACAGAAACATGGGGGATACATCGCATGATAGTTTTAATGAGTGTACTGCTCATTATCTGACTTGAGCACGGCATTTTCAGTCTAGTCCGGCGCCATCTACCGAGTGTACTGTGTCCCTGAAGAGCCGACTTGAAAGAACCTCTCTTTATATCTGGACAGTCAGCACAGGCAAGCTACGGCTTCTGGTGTGCCAACCCCTCGAGAACACCCCTGCCGTGGACGAGCATCGACAACTCCTACCACAGTGCGAGACAAACGGGCACGGTTTGGGCGTATAGTTCCAACTGCAATTCCATCCACAACATACACTTTCTCCAGTTTAAAACAAAAAATCTACTTCACCCAATCACAGGCTGGGATGTTGTTGTCCTTTCACCCCTATATTTTCAGGTGAAATATAGTTTCCTCCTTTTTATGAGCGTTATTTTCGAAGACAGAAGGAATCAGAGCAAACACACGTTTTCACATCGCTAAAGTGTCGTTCTTAGTGGGAAAATTCTGTACAACAGTATGGCGTAGGCTAAATATCCTCTAAATACTCTCTCATCTGTTAAAAAGATTTCTTCATATCAGTTTAATATCTGTCACATCGTGCATCACTGATCTAGAATGCTAAACTCATTTTTGGCTCACGACGGAGTGCTATGAAGATACCATACTTTTGTCACAGGATGCCTCCGCATTTTCGAACTCTCTTAAGGTAGTCAAATTTCTCGTTACATATGAAGTCCCTAAAGGGAGTAAAATAGCAGCACAGAGGAGTTGTAAATATCAGATTAATACTACACACCACTTTTGAAATTCTGTTGTATAGGTGATTTCATTACGATTGACGTCTTTCCCTATGTACGTGGGAAATTTAAATTTCATTGAAAGATCTCTATGCAACGAAAAAAACGGTTGTTTACCACTCCAACCCGCGAATCATATTCGTGGCGCTTTTGCCATCGCTTCCACCCACCCAGTGGCACGTCATTGATACAAAAATACTTAACAAATTAATTAAATTGATCATAAGAGTCGCTTTGGATGGTAATTTTTAACCTGCAGTCAGATTATGGGGGCTTCTCACAGGCTAGACACACATCTCTTCCGATATTAAAATGACTTGTAAAATTCATCAAATAGCTAAAGACTCCAATGCTAATTACTGTCTGTGTGTCGATTGCATCGTCATAGTGGTGGAAGTAAGTCACTTAGAATTCTGGTATACCGCTCCCGAACTAATCTTGCTGAGACCTGTCGGTCTGTTGTGGCTGTAGGATGTTTCATTCTGTTTTACGCCTCCAAAACACCTCCGCCCCCATGCTCGCCATCCCCACGGTGTCACATGAGAGCTGTGGCCACCGCCGTCAGCAGGTCGTGAACTCCCGCCCACATGCCAGGGCTGTACCGCTCCTGACTTACAAGCCACCGCACACTGTGCCGGGTAACTGTTGATGATTCCTGACTCACAAAAGTTATCCTATTCGTTTCGGAAGGACTTTGTGCTCAAATGTTGCCGGAGTAAATAACAGGAAGATTAACAGTGTACTTCCCTTGTCCCACCTGCAAACCGAATAGTTGTGAGATTTGTTTTCTAAACACCGCAGAAAGGCCCACGGAGTGAAAAATAACAAAGAACAGTCTTGCTCAAAAGTATTCGAACGACCTGAATTGCATTTCGCCTGATTCGCATGCAACCGGCATAACGCAGCTGTCTAGCAGGTCCTCTAATCGCTCCTTGGTACAGTCGTTTGACTATTGAAAATGGTTCCAACAAGTCACCACTAGGAAACACTGCTCTGTATAGCAATAACTCAAGATATAAAGTAATACCACGATACTGCAGATATCAGGGAACACCTTATCACAGATAAGACTGTCCTTAAGGCTTGTAAGCTCACATTTATTACAATAAATGACATACCTGAAATGTTACCACTCTCATTATTACGTCACATGGGTAATGCACGTAGTAAGTTCGTCGTACTCTTGATTTACTCTTGGAAGTAGCATACCGTACTTACTATTTAACACAAAATGACATTAAAAATTTAAGTTCTTCACGAGCAGCTAGTTGAGAATATGTATGAACTTCAAATGACACGACGAACCCTCTCGTTCTGCATATGGGTTCTAACCCAGGTCATGCAAACTAAGCAAAGATTTCGTGACTGACGGAAACTAACAGTCATTCCTGATTAGGCATACAGAGAGTGATATACCTCGATTTTAGATAGTATCAGTTAACATATATCAACTTTAAATTACATAACGCAGACATTTTTAACGGACGCGAATTCCTACCCAGCATCTACTGTCCCTGTTAACGACCTACGAGAGATGTTAAATATTGCTTCTTCACAAGTAACTTACTTGAAATGCCGTGAGGTAAAGCTTTGTGTTGGACAGGGATTCGAACCCAGAACCTAATCGGATTGATATCGAAGCACAATCAACTGTGACATATCGGATTTTCTCGGCAGTAGCTAGATGTTTTAACTGAAGTGACGAAACGAAACATTAATTTTTTCCTTCCCAGGACTCGAACCCGGCACCTATCGCTGTTATATTCTAGAGAAAACGAACGTTAAATATGGGTTTGTTGCAACAGCAGCGACATGTGAGTATGTTTGAACTAGAAATAATATGACGAAGAGTTCAGTGGTGAATGGGAATAGAGCCCCACACATATCGTTGTTGACTACACACAAAGGCGAGTCAGCTACCGAATTCTTCTCCACCAGCAGTTCGCAATAACATCTCGAACTTACAGTGATCTCCCAAATAGTTCTGTGTCTCACTGGGAGTCAAAAACGTCAAATATCGTTAGTGTTGACAACGAACGAAAATACATTAAACATCAAAATTATTATCCACCAGCAGATAGGTGTTCTCATGCTAGAGCTTGATATTACATAATGAAATCTGTAGTGCCGGACCAGCATTCGAACCCATTCATGCGTAACATGTGGAGATGTTGAGGAGTCTGCGGTTTTGAACAGACAACAAATTGCAGCCGAGCTGTATTGTCACGAAGGGATCAAATTCCGCCGTAAGGGCGGTCTGAGTTGCATTCCCAGTTCAGAACCAATTTCATTGACATACAGAAGCTCAAATAAAAGATGGAATAAGTGTCCTGTGACCCTACATAACGTTTGTTTCGTCACTAGGAATAAATAACTAGTATAAGAAAGGTTACTGGTGACAGAGTTTCTACATGTCGCCACATGGGCTCCCTGTAGTAATTTGCAGCATGTTCAGTGAATTCATTTACTTGGTTGACCGAATCACCATGAACTAGCTGCCTCAGCTACCCAGTCCATTCATTCGACTCTATTTTGTAATCACCGAAATAGAATCACGTAACTGCCACCTACACAGATCAGCCAACAGTGTAGGATGCAGAAATTTAAGTAGGAAGTGTTCCTTTCCACTTGAGCTACCGTATTGCGCTTTCTGTTTGTTGAAAACGTCGTGCAGTGCAAGTGAAAAGCTGTAACTGTTTGTCTCTCAGAAGTCTAGACCCGGCTATATGCATTATCTCACAGCAGAGTGGAATGCAGAAGTTCTGGAGGAATTGTTGAGTTAATGGTAAGTGTCGCGCACTGGAGATAAGATGTCGCGAGTTCGAGTACATTCGCTGCTACGTTTTTTAAAACACAATTCTGCTGTCTGCTAAAGTCATCAATCTAATGGAACTTCGAACATAATTCCCTTCACTTCTCAACCCAAAATTGTCGCATGTCAAAAAAGGGCTAACTTCTGCGACATTTTGTTCTTTTCAGGCTTAATAGACATCCAGGGAGCAGATGCATCTCGAAACTGTTGTATTGTGTATGGGGAGAGCGCATCGTGTCAAAATACGCCAGAAAAGTATTTTTTACATTAGCTGTCATGTGGTAGTGGCATTTTATTCTTCTTCAAACCTTGTTTGACAGCTTTAACTCAGAACAAGTTTTCTACATGCATGTAATCAATAAGCTGCACGTGCATTGTCAGACTGTTATAGATAACATCAGAGAATTCGCATATACCCTTGATGATTAATATCTCTCTCATGTTTACTATTGTTTTAACAACACTAAAGGAAAACTTACGAAAATTTTGCGCTGTATTATAAGAAATGAAATAAAACTACCTACGATAACCTTACGACGAAAGTCTGTTTTAATAAAACTGAGTATCTGTACACAAGCGTGCCTCTATGGACACGAATTAGTAAAATACTACTCATTTAGATTTTGATTGGGTCTGTGTTTAATTGGTATGCTGTGACATACTTAAGGGGTATACAAATGTGGCATTTCATAAATAAAGTTAAATATTCCTAGAACCCAAAATTTTCTTGGCAGCAGCGGAAAGAGGCGTTGCCTGTTGTGCAGCATTGTAAGTTTTTCACCATTACACTATGAGCCGAAAGTATTTTCTTGCGATTTCCTTATCGATGTTTGATCTGACTGCTTGTAGCTCTTCCACAGAAGGGATAGAAACGTTGGAGTTAGTGAGACTGGAACTGCGAACAATAATAGACGCTTTTTCACAGGTCAGCACGTTACCAAAGAGCTGGCGAAGAGGTATGTGTGTCAGCTTCGTCTTACGAGGCCAATGGTTGCTAGAACTCGTAAACTGCTATTTAAAGGACGAGATTAGTTGCGATTTCTACGTGCAACGACTTTCCTGGGCTGAAAACCGAAAATTTACAATCTTTTATTCCACCTCAAGCGATAACAACTCAGATTATTCAATGGAAATGACAGGTAAAATCAAGTGAACTTTGAGGCTTATTTCCGTGCACACCAGGAAGTAATTCGTCGATCACAGAGTTGCCAAAAATACCCTGCCTTGTTGCCAAATCTCAGTGACAGTATCAGCAGGAAGAAGACGAACCGATGCGATCGTACACCGGGCTGTGAAGTGACCATAGCTGGCGTCTCCAAGTCGCGGCTGCTACGGCCTGGAATACGTAATGCGTCTGATTCGCATTTCTGTAACTAGGTCTAGGGACTGGAGCGTAGTTACTAATAATACTCAGAACTGACTGCAAACTAAGCATCATAAATCAGTAACTCAAAACTAAGAACTCATTCACAGAAATTTTCGTGCCTCCCTGATAGTCGAGCACAACAAACAAATAAAAATAAAAAAAAGTGTATGTGTGTGTGTGTGTGTGTGTGTGAGAGAGAGAGAGAGAGAGAGAGAGAGAGAGAGAGAGAGAGAGATAAATCAAAAAGAGTGAGGGAGAGAGAGTAAAAAATTGTTGTAGCGAAATTGAATCAAGCAAAAAGCTTACTGACAAATTTCACAGAAGGAAAAGGGTGACGAAATGTCGCTCACTGGAAGGACATGTTGTTTTATTTAAATGATTACAAAATCAGGTAAAACAAACAGTCAGGTTGTCGGTATGAGCACATTACTGTTGTCAGTACGATGTTGCACTGCCCTGGGCCTGTAATGATAAAGGGCCCGTTTAGATCAGGCATATTATATCCAGAAGTGGAAGAGAGAGTACCACTAAGTTCTACAACCTGTATGCATTGCATACACACAGAAATTATTGTTACAGTGTACTTATGGAGCCAAATGAGTGAATTGTGTATTTTCCAGTGAGAGAGAGCACTGGCAAACAGTCTTCGCTACATTAGGTTACTCAAACTGGTGTCACTCTGAGCTAGAATTTATGGTCAGCGACTAAGTGTAAGGTCAATGAGCCGGATGCAAGTTTTGCAACTATGAAATACTTTCCTACATTATAGAAGCGAATATTAAATTTGAACTAATATTGCGAAAATTTAGTACTTGGATAGCTTAGAATGAAAACCTTTCTGTTTTTTGCAAAGGAAAGCAGCGAATGTACTCGAACTCGCGACATCTTATCTCCAGTGCGCGACACATACCATTAACTCAACAATTCCTCCAGAACTTCTGCATCCCACTCTGCTGTGAGATAATGCATATAGCCGGGTCTAGACTTCTGAGAGACAAACAGTTACAGCTTTTCACTTGCACTGCACGACGTTTTCAACAAACAGAAAGCTCAATACGGTAGCTCAAGTGGAAAGGAACACTTCCTATTTAAATTTCTGCATCCTACACTGTTGGCTGATCTGTGTAGGTGGCAGTTACGTGATTCTATTTCGGTGATTACACAATAGAGTCGAATGTATGGACTGGGTAGCCGACGCAGCTAGTTCATGGTGATTCGGTCAACCAAGTAAATGAATTTACTGAACATGCTGCAAATTACTACAGGGAGCCTATGTTTCAGAATTCTCATCCAGTGTGGCGCAACGGCGTTACGATAGAAAAATGAGTCACGGAGAAGAGGATTGGGTGGTCTCTTGGACTAATGATAAGTACATATGCCTACAGTCTGCGTTCGATTCGAACTTCTGTCAATGATTTTATATAGGGAGAGACAGATTCCATTCTCTTCTGGCTACACCAACTGAAGAAGATATAATGACACTGTGGTCTGAAATTCACATTAAAAATGATATTCCTCCTCTACCAAGCAGAAATTAGTTTGAACCTCAATAAAGGCTTGAGTGGCGACAAGTAGAAATTCTGTCACCAGTAACCTTTCTTATACTAGTTATTTATTTCTAGTGACGAAACAAACGTTATGTAGAGTCATAGGACACTTATTCCATCTTTTATTTGAGCTTCTGTATGTCGATGATATTGGTTCTGAACTGGGACTGCAACTCAGACCGCCCTTAACGCGGAATTTGATCCCTTCGTAACAATACAGCTCGGCTACAATTTGTTGTCTGTTCAAAACTGCAGACTCCTCAAAATAATTTTGATGTTTAATGTATTTTCGTTCGTTGTCAACACTAACGATATTTGACGTTTTTGACTCCCAGTGAGACACAGAACTATTTGGGAGATCACTGTAAGTTCGAGATGTTATTGCGAGCTGCTGGTGGAGAAGAATTCGGTAGCTGACTCGCCTTTGTGTGTAGTCAACAACGATATGTGTGGGGCTCTATTCCCATTCACCACTGAACTCTTCGTCATATTATTTCTAGTTCAAACATATTCATATGTCGCTGCTGTTGCAACAAACCCATATTTAACGTTCGTTTTCTCTAGAATATAACAGCGATAGGTGCCGGGTTCGAGTCCTGAGAAGGAAAAATTAATGTTTCGTTTCGTCATTTCTGATAAAACATCTAGCTACTGCCGAGAAAATCCGATATGTCACAGTTGATTGTGCTTCGATATCAATCCGATTAGGTTCTGGGTTCGAATCCCTGTCCAACACAAAGCTTTACCTCACGGCATTTCAAGTAAGTTACTTGTGAAGAAGCAATATTTAACATCTCTCGTAGGTCGTTAACAGGGACAGTAGATGCTGGGTAGGAATTCGCGTCCGTTAAAAATATCTACGTTATGTAATTTAAAGTTGATATTTGTTAACTGACACTGTCTAAAATCGAGGTATATCACACTCTGTATGCCTAATCAGGAATGACTGTTAGTTTCCGTCAGTCACGAAATCTTTGCTTAGTTTGCATGACCTGGGTTAGAACCCATATGCAGAAAGAGAGGGTTCGTCGTGTCATTTGAAGTTCATACATATTCTCAACTAGCTGCTCGTGAATAACTTAAATTCTTAATGACATTTTGTGTTAAATAGTAAGTACGGTATGTTACTTCCAAGACTAAATCATGAGTACGACGAACTTACTACGTGCATTACCTATCTGACGTAATAATGAGAGTGGTAACATTTCAGGTATGTCATTTATTGTAATAAATGTGAGCTTACAAGCCTTAAGGACAGTCTTATCTGTGATAAGGTGTTCCCTGATATTTGCAGTATCGTGGTATTACTTTATATCGTGAGTTATTGCGATATAGAGCAGTGTTTCCTAGTGGTGACTTGTTGGAACCATTTTCAATAGTCAAACGACTGCACCAAGGAGCGATTAGAGGACCTGCTAGACAGCTGCGTTATGCCGGTTGCATGCGAATCAGGCGAAATGCAATTCAGGTCGTTCGGATACTTTTAAGCGCGACTGTACGTATCTACCGACCACCTCATCCCAAACATGTATGAGCCTGAAGACCTGTGCTTACCTGAGAATGCAGTCCTGTAGATGCGCTCCTATTAGCTCCAGCCAAATCAGTTGACGGATGTTTCGGGTACTCTTATGGGAATCCCTGGGTTGAAGGTATTTAAGGCTGACTGCAAAAGTATCCACTTGCCCCCAATAAGGTCCACGAACGTAAGATACAAGGACTTATCGCTCAAAGGGAGACATGAAGAGTGTCTTTTTCTGCCTCGCTTTACTTGCAAGCG
Source organism: Schistocerca americana (assembly GCF_021461395.2). Lineage (NCBI taxonomy): Eukaryota > Metazoa > Arthropoda > Insecta > Orthoptera > Acrididae > Schistocerca > Schistocerca americana. The sequence goes on along the minus strand of NC_060130.1, from coordinate 648,943,261 downwards.
GAACAGGGAAGGAAGTTGAAATGGCTCTGAGCACTATGGGACTTAACTGCTGAGGTCATCAGTCCCCTAGAAATTAGAACTACTTAAACCTAACTAACCTAAGGACATAACACATCCATGCCCGAGGCAGGATTCGAACCTGCGACCGTAGCGGTCGCGCGGTTCCAGACTGTAGCGCATAGAACCGCTCGGCCACTCCGGCCGGCAGGAAAGGAAGTGACTAGTATTGGTACAAGATACTCTCCGCCACACACCGTACGATGGCTTGGGAGGTATGTGTATAGATGTTGTTTTAAATTTAGTCTACCTGTTAACATGTCAGTCCGTCTATTTTTACTCACACAAAACTCAGTGAAGGCTGTTGTCTCTTATTTACCGACAAAACAAAAGACAGAACCTCTGACGCTTTTTGTCTCTCGGTAAAAACCGCCGTATTAGCCCCTAATTTTCTCATTGTAGTCACTCCAGGAGACGTTTGTACCGTGTTGTAGTGGCTGCACACAGCACTTAGAAGAAACTGTATAGAGTTCACCTCTCAACTTCCCTTTCGTCAGAGTATCACCTACCTACCACACTCTCAAGAATCCTCCAGCCTTCGATAGATAGCATTTGAGTCCACCTGATTTCGACGAGTAAGAGATGTCCCCGGTCAAGTCACAGAAGCCTGCTTATTCTCTTGAAATGGCATCACATTCCAACAGCACTGTTCCATTAGTTAGAGAGTTGAGTAGGCCACCCCGGTCACTGACTAGGTAGAGATCTATTACAATTAGGAAAAACTCACACTAATGCAGAGGAGGAAATTCACAACAATACAGAGTATACGTAAACTGCACAAATAAATTCAGAAACATAACACCTACAACTCATCGATATCGGATGACTGTCTATAAATGTCACCCTGTATATATCCTGATCTCTTTATTAAGATTACTACACTAGAAATAAGACACTGTAATGATGTCAGAGTCTTCATTGACAACACAGTTTTTTGTGAGAAATATATAACCTTTTTCCAAATTGAGTACACCTTCGTAATACGAATCTAACAGTATCACAGAGCTTCCTATACACTATCCATTGAGTCATTTACTTTGTTGCAAATCTCACATGTCCACTCATAATTCGGAGCTACTACAAGAGTGGCGTGGACAGTGCGGAAGGGGGGAGAGGGTGGTGTACACCCATGTGCTGTTCGATAGTGGACCGGTATGCTACTGTATTCCGTCTAGAGCTGGAGGTAATAGAAGCACTTCTATAATGTTGTATTCTGAGAGAAACACAGGTCTTCAGCTCCATACACGATAGGGGTGGGGAGATCAGCTGACATGCATTTTGCTATTTTTCACTGGGTCGTCTTTTCTGCGGTATTTCGAAAACATCTCACAATCATTCGGTTTTCAGGTGGGAAGAGGGGAAGTATACTGTTCAACAAGCTGTTATTTACCCCAGTGACATTTACGCACCCAACCCATCCGAGAAGAATAGGACAACTTTCGTGAGTCTGGAACGGGCGGAGGTTTACGATCTGATGACGGTGCGACCCGATGGCGGTGCTGGGCATGGGAGCGGAGGTGTTTTGGTGGGTGTGGGGGGGGGGGGGGGGGTGGAGGGGGGGGGGGAAGAGACTGAAACATCCTACGGACACCATAGACCGACAGGTCTCAGCAAGATTAGGTCGGGAGCAGTATATCAGAATCCTAAGTCACTTACTTCCACCACCATGACAAGGCAATTGACAAACAACGCGTGATTAGCGTTGGATGTATTCGGGTATCTGACGAAGTTTATCAATCATTTTATGTATCGGAGGAGATGTCTGTCTATACTATGGGAAGCCCCCCCCCCCCCCCCCAACAAGTAAATGGACTCTTATGATCAGTTTAATTAATTTTTTAAGCATTTTGGTATCAATTACGTGCCACTGGGTTGCTGGAATGGTTAGTAAGTCGTCTTTCGTTGTTTCGAGATCTTTTATCGAAATTTAGATATCCCACCTACACTGGGAGGGAAGGCCATCGTAATGAAATCATCTATATAGCAGAATTTATGGAGTGATGCGTGGTATTAACCTGATAGTTACAACTCCTCTGTGCTGCTATTTGACTCCCTTAAGGGACTTCGTATATAACGAGAAATTTGACTGCCTTAAGAGAGTTCGAAAACGCCAAGGGATCCTGTGACAGAAATAGCACGTTCGTCTGACAACTCCGTCATGGGCCAAAAATGAGTGTAGTGTTGTAGATCTGTGATGCAGGATGTAACAGATATTAAGCTAATATGAACAGATTTTTATACCGGATGAGAAAGTACTTAGAGGAAACGTAGCCAACACCATAATGTTGCACAGAATTTTCATACTAGGAACGACACTTTAGCGATGTGAAAACATGTGTATGCTCTAAATCCTTCGGTCTTCGAAAAAAATGCGCATGAAAGAGAAGGATCGACGTTTCGCTTGAGAAATTCGAGGTGTAACGACAACAGCATTACCGTCTTGGATTGAGTAAAGCGGATTTTTTTTAAACTGGAGAGAGTGTATGTTGTGGGTGGAATTTCAATTGGAACAATAGGCCCAAGTCCTGCCTGCTTGTCTCGAACTGTATTAAGAATTAAAGACTCTGGTCTGCAGCAGACGTGTTCTCGAGGGGTCGGCCGACCAGATGCCTGTGCTGACTGGCCTGGCCAGGTATAAAGAGAGGTTCTAGCTAGTCAGCTCTTCAGGAACACAAGCACTCGGTAGACGGCGCTGGACTAGACTGAAGATGTCATGTTCAAGTAAGATAATGAGCACTACTCTTATATCATATGATATATTTCCCATGTTTCTGTTGGTTGGGATGCGACTTGAAACTCATAAATAGGTGTAAGTGTGTTTCATTTCCCAATACTGTTTCTATAGGACACTTGTATGGAGGGTCAGATGTTTGAGCAGCATTGGAACTGTTCGCTTGAAGAACCATAAGAGGTAACTTCCCTGCGCTTCAGTAACCGTTTGCTATTGTATTATTATTATACATCCTTTCTGTATAGGGCTATTGGCTAGACTGGCTGGAGTAACTCTCTCGTGCTTGACAAATAGCGAAAATACCATCTCTACATCCGGCAGTTATTGACAATGCCAGCTACAATTAGTGTCTAGTGCTCGATCAATGCCATCTACCACTCCCCAGCACACATGCTTCACAGCCAGAGGATAAATTTGGATTTTCCTGTGCATTCTTGAATTGTCTTCTAATAGTAGGAGGGGAGTTATACTGCACCAGTAATCTAGGTCAGCGTTCTTGGATTGTGGCGTCATAGGTAGATTCTGTCAGTATTCCAAAGATCAAAATTAAAGAGAGTACATATATCCTTCTACACCAGCGATACGCAAATCAATTTTTTCCAAATAAAGAATATATTATTATTGATTATTATTATTATTATTATTATTATTATTACTATTATTATGTCCTCTGAAATTGAATGTATTAGCATTTGATTTTACCACAAAAATTTGTAGTTGACACTGATTTTTTTAGTTTCTCACCAGTAGAGGGGTGGAGAGGGGAAAGCTGGTGATTTTCCAGTGAGGAGGGGACAGGAGGAGGTGATGGGGTGTGGGGTTTCTCAGAAGGATTGGTTGTCCCCTGGGGGGTCAAAAACCGATTAGCAGAGCAGTAGATATACCCAGGAGGTCATAAATCATTAGCATAACAATAGGTCAGTGGGATTACATCATAAATTTAATTAATTGGCATATCAATTTGATATCAAAAGTGATGTCATACTCTCTTTGCCCCACTACTGATATGAACTGTGGTTTATTCTTAAATAGCACCCTATACTTATACACTATTTTAATCTGTCACCGATATCCTTCCCCAAAAACCTATTAAAAACTGTGTCACTGTGTACGATTAATGGAAATATGACGTTATTAAAAAAGCTAGCTGATATAAATGTCATGGTAAAAGGCAGTCAGTTATGCTGTGGACCATGGCCTGATGCCCATAAATGAAATATCGGTAAGAACACAAAACTGGAGTTGAGTCTCGTGCACTAGCACACAGTGCACACACACTGTGTACTGTTACTCTTCCAGTTGCTGGAGTTGACAGTAAATGAGTGCGAATAAGGAGGATTCACATCCGTCACTGAGTCAATCGTCTAGTTTCTAAGGTTTGTATTTGTAGAGTGTACACTAACGAAGAGAAGGTAGAAATGTTACAAATTTACTGAAATGTACTACAGTACTCTGCTAGCTGTACCCATATTGTAAATAAGAAAATATTATTGCAATTATTGTTCTGCTAACTTAAATTCTTCATATATCAGTGAATTCATTGGTGCACATTGTACTCACACAAACTGCGGCGTTGCTGGTATGAAATTCGCATAACTGCTTACTGCTTCTTTCATCGTACTGTCAACCACAAAAGTTCCACCTACCTCTGTACGGCGTCTGGTCAACAGCTCGCTTCTCTGCAACGTAGATACTGTTCTGAACATGTTAAATGCAGCGTTGAAGGAAAACATCGTCAATACTTACGTTAGCACAGTCCGCATTAACTCTGTAGCTAAATGTCATGTAAATAACTTATAGCAATTTTCGGGTGGAGGGCGATTGGTTCATCTCTTAGAAAAATGTCAAAATTCGGCAGATAATTCTTTATTTGCTTTAGATGCCAAATCAAATAGGTGTCATCGGCCCGCATTTAAAACCAACAGCTAATATCATCATCTTGCAGCTTTCACACAAGACAGCCAGAAATGTACCAAAGTTCAACCCGAATTGTTACGCGATTTTCACAGTTTATACTCAGTTACAACATGAGTTTTACATTCGGTCCTTTTCAGTGGATTTCTTTAAAAGAAATTGCTCGCCAACTATTCCGTAAACGATTACGAAATATGGCACGCGGAATTCTTCACAAAGGCCGAGATTTCACACGCGTTTATCTCTCCTACTAATTCCTTCACAAAGCTCAAATTTTCACAATCTGTCCGTAAATGTATCTGCTTTCACGGCGATATAAACCGAACGCGAAATAACAGTACCTTCTTCATTTGACATACAACTCTTTCGGACACATTCAACATGACCTGGGCGTCTGACAGCGAGACTACGACTGTCTCAATGCCGTTTCTCACAGCGCATGTACTACTTGATAGAGTGCGGGAAAAAATTCACCCTGATTGGTTGCTCAAATGAACAGCCAATCAGATCAATCTTTCAAGATCATATTCGCGCCTAAACTGTTTTACTACAGTCAACATTCACAGATGCATTTACATCATTTTATGCTGCAAATATTAATAAAATGTTCCACCAAACCAAACCAAACGAAAACTAATCTCGAAACAACTTTAGAAAAGCATTGCTCTACAAATAACTATTCTGACTGCTTCTTACAAAAACAAGCACACTTGGACATAGGTCATCATCAATGAAGGGGAATGACAGCTTTTGTTGCAACAGCTTGTTGCACACTTTCCCATGACCAAGTTACGTAATGTTTCGCAGGAGATAAGATCTTTACGTATGTCCCGCATACACACTCTCATTTACTCTCATTTATTTACACAACAAAACAAATAGTTATTGGATAAATATTAATTCTTACTGAATTCTCTATTATGCAGACGAAAAATAGTGCGCGTTATTTAAGTATAAAAATTCAAACATATTGACCTAACATTTTGTAAACTTTAGTAATGATTCCAACTGATAGCAAAGGACAAACTGTTATGCATCCGAACTGACAATCTTACTAGTGTCCGTTTTTGGTATTTTTGGTAATTTTCTCTAACTTTGAAAGTATCCCAGCCAGAAAGCTGAAATTTTGCAACCAGCTTTTTTTATAACAAATGGCTAAATATAAAGTTTTTTTCGAAACTGAATAAGATTTAGTATAGTTTGTTTACATTCTTAAGGATATGAGTATTTTGTCGCTGGAACTGACACAAGTAGCGCTTCCTACGGTCGTGCTAGGCACAGGTGCGAGTGAATCACGCCGAGATACAAGCAGCTGTCACCGCCACCGACTCCAAAGCTACGAGCCCGTACTGCAAGGGGTAGCTTATTGCAATAAAATGCTATTGCGGTTTGACTCGCGACGTAAGAAAACCTACAATTGAAATCGTTTGGCTCAGTGACTTATGTGAATCTTACTTGTGTTTCCATTAGTTTAATATTAACTGCAAGTAAACGAGTCCCTTTTCTCCGTGTACCTTCACTATGTGCCAGTACAAGAAAGTGAAAGTCAATATTAGTCGATACTTTGTTACGTTTGGAATAACGTCATGTTTGCGGGAATCGTACACCGTCGTACGTTTTCCAACAGCTCTTTAGAACCTAATAAAGAAATATAGGGTGTCTGGTATCCGGCTCCTCGGACGTTGAATGCCCGCAGAAGGTAATGGACCTAGATGTCCGTTAGAAGGCCCAGTCCCTCCGCAGCGCTGACAGCGCAGCGTGTGTGCGCCACCTATCCCGCAGCGTGAATACACCGGCCAGTTGTGTTCCCCGCGACCGATGTACTGTAAACACGGCCGCCCAGCAAACTGCCAGTCACTTCTGTACTCACGTCTGATATTTTCGATTACTGTCATTGTTGTATTAACCGGCCACGATTTTGTTAATCCTAAGAGTGAGGGCGCTCCGGTTGGCTTATCATGAGTTTTTACCGTGATATTTCACTTGGACATGGCCGAGCGGTTCTAGGCGCTACAGTCTGGAACAACGCGACCGCTACGGTCGCAGGTTCGAATCCTGCCTCGGGCATGGATGTATGTGATGTCCTTAGGTTCGTTAGGTTTAAGTGGTTCTAAGTTCTAGGGGACTGATGACCTCAGCAGTTAAGTCCCATAGCGCTCAGAGCCATTCACTTGGACACGGTTTACCATTTGATAGTATGCGCACAACTGTCCTGATAGCATCCACAATGTGATGTGTTTTCTTTAGCCACCATTGTACATGTTTACTGCAACGTCACCGCGTGTTTCCTACTACGAACACGGGACATCAAGTACAACAATATCGTGGCTAGGTAGTACTACGGTCTATCAATAATAACCTCGCTTGGAGCTTGGTGTTTCTCTCTAGGCGGGATTCCGACTGTCTCTCCCTCTTTTGCTCGTGGCCTGTTGACATCGTTGTGATGAAGGTTTGCTTTTTTTGTTTCCATAGATTCCTCTGGTCTTGTCCTTGTTTGTGACATATTTAGCATGGCTGCCGCTTGGTGCCGAGTTCTCTTCCGCCTTGCGGCTTTAGGTATTTCTCTCGTGGGTTCTGACATGTGCGCTGAAATCCGGCTTCGCGCAGATATAGCAGAGTGCTATTTAAAAAAAGGAAAGAAACGCGCCCTGCCGTTGAGTCTCTGAAACAAGTGTTTTATTTCTAAAGAATTTCCGTTAAAACAGATTTTCAATTGACGGCTGGCCTGTCTGTTATTGACATCGAATAGCTGTTTACTTGGGCTGGGTTTGAGCAGCCGCTTATGACAGAAGACTGAGAAGTTATTTGTCAGTATTCTTTCCATTCCTTCAGCTCGTCTTTGTTCCAGTTTTAGATAGTCTTATACAACACCCATATTTTCATCCGGTGTCCTTCCTCTGAGTTTTATTACAATGAGATCAACAATGTTGTTGACTGTTTGACTGCCAGTTTTTGTTGCTCGTTTAACACCGCCCGGGAGACACGTGTAGGGAAAATTAAAGGTAAATTCTAGAGACGTGAGCTGCAAAAGAGAACTGCAGTCGGCGATGTTCATTCTAAAACAAGTCTGAGTTGTAAATTATTCCTGTGGTTTCCTGTTAATAAATATTTTCAATAATACAGTGCCTGCCAGCAAAAATGTGGCACTGGAAGACATAGTCGGATACCAATGAATTTTGTGCACGTACTCACCATCGCAGGTATGGAAATGATAAGCGCTGTGGCAGAACAGCCACACGAGTGCATTAGTACTGTTTGTGTTTAGTGTTATTACCAGGCCAGATACGGTGTATATGGAGCGTGTACAGCGTCATATGTTGACCTATCACTTTTAGAAATTTAATTTCGTTTCCTCCTCCCCTTCTGGAAGATTCACCTTTTTTTGTCATTCAATGTATAAATAAGACACGGTGGTTAAGATAATTACTTGTACATTTACATGATACCATATTGAGCACTGAGTAGCGTGTTTCAACTGGTGTGAGTGGTACAGTACACACTGTGATATATGCGCACACCCCAAATCAAAACAGATGTGGTCGAGCAGTACGGGGTAGTATGGAGGAGGTTTTGGAATGTGGGGTAGGGGGAGGGGAGGAGGAATAGCGCACGTGTAGAAGTACTCGAGCATTGTGTCAACATCTGAAATGAAGTGTTCTGGTCTGTCGGTGTTATGCAAATAACATTGCTTTGCTCTAGCGCTTCTGCCGCGTACCACATGGTCCACTGCAAGGTAGTGAAATGGAAATAGGAACGGTAATTTTGCTTTTTATAGAGAACTTCTGTCTAATTTAATTCCCTCCCTGCATTGTGGTGAGTTGAGTGAAGTGAAACGTTTCGATTGTGGCTTAAGAATAATTCTCTCAAGTGGGAATGAAACTAACTAGTAAGTTCTCTGACACAGCTTCGTCCTCGTTGTTAGATCACAGAAGTCAATATCAACTACTAAGCAGAAAATTTACTCACTGGACGTGTTAGGTAACATGTAAATAGAGTCACAGCACATTTGTGCAACCAAGCATTACTCATTATATTTTTTCGATATGCATGGTTGGAAAGTAATATGGAAACGAAAAAGTCACAAAACATTACCATCCCTAATAGAGTATAGGAAAAGAGCTAGCATTCAGAACAGCTTTGCGCCGTCTCAGAATGGACATATACAGTTCCGGTATGGCTTTCAAGAGAACCGTATATCATTGTTCTTCGAAACTAGTGGCAAGTTCAGGTTCAAAATGACTCTAAGTACTATGGGACTTAACATCTGAGGCCATCAGTCCCTAGACTTAGAACTACTTAAAGCTAACTAACCTAAGGACATCACACTCCTCCATGCCCGAGGCAGGGCTCGAATCGGCGACCGTAGCAGCAGCGCGGTTCCGGCCTGAAGCGCCTAGAACCGCTCGGTCACAGTGGCCGGCGCAAGTTCAGGTAGTGATGATGGAAGCGGATAGTGATCACACGTCCTTCTCTCCTACGTAGTACACCAACAAAGGGTCATTAATATTCAGATCTAGTGACCGTGGTAGGCTGAAAAGACGCGACAATTCATAATCGTACTCACAAAACAAGTCCTGGACAGTGCGAGCTATGTGGTAAGGGGCACTGTCGTCTTCGCTTACAGCATCACCATTGGCGAACAAACATAGTACCACGATATGGGCTAGGTCTGCTAAAATGATCACATAATTCTTGGTAGTAATGCAACATTATAGAGTAACCTCGCGGCCCATGAAATACCGCCATACGGCTGCCCAAATCATCAACGAACCCCTGCCATGTTTCACTATTTGGACATAAACTTAGCTAGACATCGTAAACAGTGTGAAACAAGACTTACCCTACCAAATTAGTTTCTTTCATTGGTCCGTAGTCCAGGTTTTATGTCCTGGACACCGTGTTTTTCTGTTACGGGCACTTCTTCCACTGAAGATCGGTTTGGAATTACAAATGGCTCTGAGCACTATGGGACTTAACTTCTGAGGTCAGCAGTCCCATAGAACTTGGAACTACTTAAACCTAACTAACCTAAGGACATCACACACATCCATGCCCGAGGCAGGATTCGAACCTGCGACCGTAACGGCCGCGCGGATCCAGATTGCAGCACCTAGAACCGCTCGGCCACCCTAGCCGGCTGGAATTACAGCTCGCCTTGCATTTCCATTCTTATAGAGCTCCCTTCGTATTGTTTTGGAGCTGAAAAGGTTCGCGAATGCGACATGCAGTTCCGCTGGTTTTTCTGCTGTCGTTCTCGTATTTTTCGTCACAATCCTCTTCAATGACCGTCTGACACGATCACTCAACACACACTTTCGTCCACGTTCTTAGTGGATGATGTTCTCCCGCTTTCCCTACATTAAGGCGCTGATAACATAGTCGTTGAGCGCCCTTAACCTACAATCACACACATCAGCACGGAGGCGCTTGAAACACCAAACACATCGGCTAACTTAGTTAGGGAAGCACCCACCATACGAGCACAAACAATTTGCCTAGGTTCGAATTTACTTAGCTCCGTGTAATGCACGCACAGCGTCAGAGAACACTGTTCTGAACACGTCTGACACTTGTAACGTATTGAGGACACTACTCAGTTGACGTTCGTGGTCAAATACAGAAGCACAACTTACAGGTTTGCGTAGCATCTGCATGTCGAAATACGCATTTCTCGCGGTGTTTCCTTTCTTTGTCCAATCTCTGTATTTCAGAAACTCTTAACGATAAATTTAAAATATCAGTTTCATGTTAACTGTATGGTACCATTGTGGGCAAGAAACGACCCGTTGCCCTTGTAACAAATATTTTTGTCATTCAGAGCACTTACAAAATGTATACTTTGCCTGTGACTATATCGCGGTTGCGGAATATCACTAAAAAAGAATATATGACGGAGCTATAATTGAACTCGAGGATGGCTTAGTTCACATTAGCATAATATCTTTTACGTACTACTTTGTCGAGTCGACCAATAATTGTTTTGTAGGAAATCCTGCTGTGTAACGATAGATCGTTTGGAATCCATATCTGTTCGGTGTAAGTTATCTCTGCTCTGCCACATTGAATGTTCTGAGCATGTAATTCTGGATTTGTGGCTTGACATTTTCCTTTGACACCGCCCTCTACTGTATTAACGGGGAATTTCTATTGAAATTCATCTCGCAATGAGATACAGCCGATATTGAATGTTCAAAATTTTTCTTAAAGTAACAGCCAATGTTGTCTCTATTGTCTCATGTTATATCATTCTGGAGCCAAGATTGCAAATGGAATTGCATAAGTGCGGGATTTTTAACCTTAAGTTTACATCACCTGCTTCCCTTCTCCCCATACCCCGAAAAGTAACTCAGCATGGAATGATAAATACAGCACCTAAAATGTTTATTAAGGCGGCAGTAGTAACAGTTAACACAAACTATTTACCATATGATTAGACGTCTTATTGTACCTAGTAATCTACTCAGTAAATAAGACCTCCAGCGTAAATGGGTGTTACATGAGGACTACAGATACCCCTGTAATATTTTTAATCTGTTGATGTGGGCGCTATTTAGATTATCTGCTTTACTTTACCGTTCGAATTCACAGGTAAGCGTGCCACGTGAGAATATTGCATGCCATCGAAGTGTACCGGTAGGCGTTATTGGTATCGATCGCAAGACGCAGACAGCTGAGTAAAAGAAGAACTTCAAGCCTCCGCTCTTCAAACAAATATTTCACCCACAGTAAATCTTTGACAACGTTTCCTTACACGAGCTGTACTTTGAAATTTTTGGAATCTGAAAGTGACTGGTACCTTGGAAGTTCAACATCGCTAAGCTACAAAAGACTTTTGCGTAACTCCTTATAATTCCAATCCAACCAGCTGAAACATATGTGGAACGTAACATACACTGAAGTGGCAAAAGTCATGGAATACTTCGTAATATCATTCCGGGTCTCCTTTTGCTCGACTTAGAGCAGCAACTTGACGCAGCACGGACTCAACAAGTCGTTGAAGCACATAACCATTTCCAGTCAATGATCGGTTCAGTTGGACCAGAGGACCCAGTCCATTCCTTCAACCACGGCCCACACCGTTATCGAGCCACCTGCAGCTTGCACAGTGCCTTGTTGACAACGTTGGTAGACAGCTTCGTGGGTTCTGCGCCACACTCGGGCCCTATCGTCAGCTCTTACCAACTGAAATCTGGACTCATCCGACCAGGCCATCGTTTTTCAGTCGTCTAGGGTCCAACCGATATCGTCACGACCACAGAACAGGTGCTGCAATCGATGTGATATGAGCATAAACACTCGCTAGGTCGTGTGCCGTTATAGCCCATTGACAGCAAATTTCGCCACTGTCCTAACGGATACGTTCATTGTACGTTCCATATTGCTTTCTGTTGATAGTCTACGCAGTGTTGCTTGTCTGTTAGCACTGGCAACTTTACGAAAACGCTGTTGCTGTCAGTCGTTAAGTGAAGGCCGTCGGCCTCAGAGTTTTCCCTGGCGAGACGTAACGCCTGAAAGTTGTTATTCTCGGCACCCTGTTGAGACTGTGGATCTCAGGATATTGCATTCCCTAACGATTTCCGAAATGGAATGTTCCATGCTTCAAGCTCCAGCTACCAATCCGCATTCAAAGTATGTAAGTTCCCGTCGTGCTGCCATAATCACGTCGGAAACCTTTCCATATGAATCACCTGATTACGAATGACAGCTCCGCCAATGAGCTGCCGTTTTATTCCTCGTGTACGCGATAATAAAGCCGTATGTATATGTGCATATCTCTATCCCGTGACTTTCGTCACCTCAATGTGTAGGTTAAGAGATCTTGTGCCTCTTACCTTGCCCGTACACAATTCTCTTTTTTCGTCAATATTCGGATTGCTGTAACTACCTGCACCATTTTTTCTCGCTTATAACTGTACACAGAAAGTAAACTGTTGCTTTTCGCTAAATAATATACCATTGTGTAAAAGCGCATCTGGAATGAGTTAAGACGTTCGAATTCCTACGCGCACCAATTTATGGGGATGTGAAATGGAATGTTCACGTAGACTGAACCATAGGTATAGTATATGGCAGACTTCGGTTCATTGACTGTATACTGTAAGGCTTGATGTTACTATTGGCAACTGTTACGGTTTGAGTGTATTTAGTTATATAATGTCATTGTGTTTATGGAACTATTTTGTATTGTACACCAGAACATGAAACTTCGTCAGGCTGTCTCACGTATCCTGGTTGGTGCAAGTTCTGTTATTTGTTGAGGAGAAGGCGTAGAAAAGGACACAGTCGTTTGTACGGAAGCCCTTCCACAAGGATGTATGCGAAATATAGACTGGCGGCCACGGCGATGCTTGCAGTAGAAATTAGTAATGGACAGTTGGAAATGTTCTTTCCGGTAGTGAGGATGCAGCATCGGGCTTTGTGCGAACTGGTGTTTGTTCAGGACTGTAAACCTTTGGCAGGTAAAAACGTTTTCTTTCCGTGCCCTTATGACTAACTTAAAGTAATCTCACGGTGATATCCTAAAAACAGAATTCGAAGCTACCTTTAAAAACACATACGCACTCACTCACGTCTTTAGGTTACATGTGATACGTCCATCTTGCCTAGGTAGAGCAGGTGTAAATATTGGTTCCATTTAAACACCCCAGTACTCCCTGGGGACTTCAGATGTACTTTCTCCCTTCAGTAAATCTCCTGTTCTCAACATTAAAAAGAGAACAACCACTCTGGAAAGAAAATAGCAAGTGCTGGAACTCTTAAAAGATGAGTTGATCAAACTGCTTGGTACTGTCAGGGAGAGGTTATTGAGTCCGGTATTGGAGACCAGCTAAAGGGCAGGCGTGAGAAGAACTAAGACCTGCAGGAAAACAAAATTCAGCTGATTCTTCATTTGACCGCTGCAGCCCTCCACTTTAGGACACCAATTATGACCTGGTTATCAACGGTGGAAATAAAAAACACTCTCTAATGTTATGACTCTTCCATGATAAAAATTTCTAATGAGAGACTTGCGATGAAGTGTCAATTAAATGAGGCACGTGCCAAACGTGGCCACACTTTGACTGCGGCGTGGCTGAAGGGGCTTTCAATCTTGCTTTTCTTGATAATAAATTTTGTTGGATTTTCATTTAAAACGCTTAAATATACAAGTTGCTCCCTGTAGATTAGTCTACCGTTTTGTGTTGTTTTTATCCTGTTTTACTAAAATACTTTGAAATATTTTTGGTAACTTTTTGGAAAGGGCCCATATTTGTATACCATTAGTGCTATTTTACAAGGTTGTTCGGGATATTGGTTTGCGAGTATAAATAATTATATTTCTTCCTCTCGCTTATTAAATTCTTTATAGTTCTTAATGAAGGTCAAATAGCTCTGTATAGTTGTTAATGAAGGTCACATATCTCTGTATAGTTGTTAATGAAGGTCAAATATCCAAAAGCGTGCCTTTAAGTAAAAACCAAAATATCTTCTTTCACATTAAGTTCCTTTGACAATGATAAAGTGCCGAAACGTTTCACGAAGAACTAATACAAATATTGTGAGGTATATGACGGGACTTCCATTATAACTGCAGAACAGGACCGCTATTAAGCTTTCATGCAATATGAATCGAAAATGTACTAGGTGTAAAAAGTAGATTGCTTGTATAACACTCGTACGACCTATCCTGCAACATTCCTCCAATACCATATGATCACATATTTGTTAGACTCGTGGAGAAATACCAGGAAAATGATTAAAAACCGGACGTGACACACACCTGCACAGTAAACGCCAACCATGCCACGAAAGCCTACTTACAAAGTTTCAGGAGCCAGAAGTAAGTGAAGAGTCTAGACCCTACTCATCGTTCCCGCAGCACCGCAGAAACAACATTAGACTAATTACAGCACATACAGAAGAACATTAAGCAGCATTCCTCCCACGCTCCGAACGCGAATGGAAAGGGAGGAAACCTAATATGTGATTCAACAGGAAGTACCTTCTCCCGTGAGCGTCACAGCGGTCGACAGAACGTAGTCATAGATTTGGAATCATTATAACATGGATGTCTGGTTGAAAGCAGCGTGTTTGTTAGCTGTTTCATTTACTCACTACTTATTTTACCTTTTTGAAGATCTGCAATAATTGCATTTTGCAACTATCTTTGAAATATTTAGTTAACTAGCTTCAGTATACAGGATGATTATAATTAAAGTTCCAGTTTCAAAACGATGTAAAAAATGAACCAATGCTCAGAATGAAGTCTAATTTGAACGGAATACTATCGAGAAGCACTGGACGGCTTCGGGTCTGGTTGCAAATGACAGATAAATTGCCGTACAATGGCTATGGTGTGACTTGCACATGAAACGAAACGTACCGTGCAATGTGTATGACAACAAAAATTATGAATTAAACAGTTGTGGTATTGGTAGTTCAAAAGGTTCAAACGTGTGTGAAATCTTATGGGACTTAACTGCTAAGGTCATCAGTCCCTAAGTTTACACACTGCTTAACCTAAACTATCCTAAGGACAAACACACTCTCCCATGCCCGAGGGAGGATTCGAACCTGCGACTGTAGCAGCAGCGCGGTTTCGGACTCAAGTGCCTAGAACCGCTCGGTCACATGGTCGGCCATTTTATTTTCTTTTGTCTCAGACCGTGCAGGTGTCCGTCGTCCCACTCAAGCAGACTTCCGCCCACTCGCTCTGGTCGCTCTGCTTTGGTGAGGACGCAATCACGTTGCCCGTGGACAAGTTGCGACAGCCACTGCGTAGCGCGCTACTTCAGCAGCGATGTCTTCTATGATGGCCGCAAGTGGTTCAAATGGCTCTAAGCATATTGTATCTTGAACCTCAGGTGTTAACCTAACCACTGATGTACTGTAAACCTTCACAAATTTACTGTTACTTATAAGCGGTCATATCCTGTTTCAATCTTACATGTTCAGTTATTTTTATTGTTAGTTATACTGTTCGTTGATTGCCGGACGGCCCGCATCTCGTGGTCGTGCGGTAGCGTTCTCGCTTCCCACGCCCGGGTTCCCGGGTTCGATTCCCGGCGGGGTCAGGGATTTTCTCTGCCTCGTGATGGCTGGGTGTTGTGTGATGTCCTTAGGTTAGTTAGGTTTAAGTAGTTCTAAGTTCTAGGGGACTGATGACCATAGATGTTAAGTCCCATAGTGCTCAGAGCCATTTGAACCATTTTGATTGCCGGACGTGGTGGCCGAGAGGGTCTAGGCGCTTCAGTCTGGAACCGCGCGACTGCTACGGTCGCAGGTTCGAATCCTGCCTTGGGCATGAATGTGTGTGATGTCCTTAGGTTAGTTAGGTTTCAGTAGTTCTAAGTTCTAGGGGACTGATGACCTCAGATGTTAAGTCCCATAGTGCTCAGAGCCATTTGACATATGTTCGTTGATTTGTTTTCATAATAAAGATGAAAAGAGAATAATAAGAACTAGTAGAAGAACAGGAAACCTGTTCACTGAAATCAACGGTCCAGTCAGTGTTTAGATACTGATCTATGACCGAAGTTCGAAATAAATGCCAATCGATCATATCGCTGTAAGATTATTCATCATGCTTTCATCATCATTTTCTCTCTTCACTAGCAGTTATCCCCATCTCCTAACCCATTATTTTTTTTAAGACAGCACACGTTTCTTTGCTACCTATACAGAATTACACTCCTGGAAATTGAAATAAGAACACCGTGAATTCATTGTCCCATGTAGGGGAAACTTTATTGACACATTCCTGGGGTCAGATACATCACATGATCACACTGACAGAACCACAGGCACATAGACACAGGCAACAGAGCATGCACAATGTCGACACTAGTACAGTGTATATCCACCTTTCGCAGCAATGCAGGCTGCTATTCTCCCATGGAGGCGATCGTAGAGATGCTGGATGTAGTCCTGTGGAACGGCTTGCCATGCCATTTCCACCTGGCGCCTCAGTTGGACCAGCGTTCGTGCTGGACGTGCAGACCGCGTGAGACGACGCTTCATCCAGTCCCAAACATGCTCAATGGGGGACAGATCCGGAGATCTTGCTGGCCAGGGTAGTTGACTTACACCTTCTAGAGCACGTTGGGTGGCACGGGATACATGCGGACGTGCATTGTCCTGTTGGAACAGCAAGTTCCCTTGCCGGTCTAGGAATGGTAGAACGATGGGTTCGATGACGGTTTGGATGTACCGTGCACTATTCAGTGTCCCCTCGACGATCACCAGTGGTGTACGGCCAGTGTAGGAGATCGCTCCCCACACCATGATGCCGGGTGTTGGCCCTGTGTGCCTCGGTCGTATGCAGTCCTGATTGTGGCGCTCACCTGCACGGCGCCAAACACGCATACGACCATCATTGGCACCAAAGCAGAAGCGACTCTCATCGCTGAAGACGACACGTCTCCATTCGTCCCTCCATTCACGCCTGTCGCGACACCACTGGAGGCGGGCTGCACGATGTTGGGGCGTGAGCGGAAGACGGCCTAACGGTGTGCGGGACCGTAGCCCAGCTTCATGGAGACGGTTGCGAATGGTCCTCGCCGATACCCCAGGAGCAACAGTGTCCCTAATTTGCTGGGAAGTGGCGGTGCGGTCCCCTACGGCACTGTGTAGGATCCTACGGTCTTAGCGTGCATCCGTGCGTCGCTGCGGTCCGGTCCCAGGTCGACGGGCACGTGCACCTTCCGCCGACCACTGGCGACAACATCGATGTACTGTGGAGACCTCACGCCCCACGTGTTGAGCAATTCGGCGGTACGTCCACCCGGCCTCCCGCATGCCCACTATACGCCCTCGCTCAAAGTCCGTCAACTGCACATACGGTTCACGTCCACGCTGTCACGGCATGCTACCAGTGTTAAAGACTGCGATGGAGCTCCGTATGCCACGGCAAACTGGCTGACACTGACGGCGGCGGTGCACAAATGCTGCGCAGCTAGCGCCATTCGACGGCCAACACCGCGGTTCCTGGTGTGTCCGCTGTGCCGTGCGTGTGATCATTGCTTGTACAGCCCTCTCGCAGTGTCCGGAGCAAGTATGGTGGGTCTGACACACCGGTGTCAGTGTGTTCTTTTTTCCATTTCCAGGAGTGTAGAATGGCAATATCATGTTAGCGACAAGTGGCTGGCGTTTTCAATAATCTGCACTGATTAGGGTTTCTGAAAGAAGCACTGCTCCCCATTTAAAGGCAGACGAAATGCCAGAACAGTACCATTTATAGCTTTACAACTTCTTGTGTTCTTATATTCTGTAATAGGCTGTTGTAGTGCAAAAACAGAATTTCAGACAAAATTTGTAACAATCGTGCATATCAGTCACAGAATACCTGCTAATGCTGGTGACAGAAATTGTCTGACTTATGTTTTGATTATGATATCTACCTGTTTTATAATTACATGTTTTTTTTGGCCGATTTTGTGTTTCATTTCAGGAAGTAAGGTGATTAAGGAAGTTTTGTATAAAAAAATGAAACACCTCCTAAAATTATTCTCTTTTCATGTTAGACGCTACTTGTTTTGTTTTCGCATGATTAACGATCTTTGTTCATGTAACTAAGCAAACACCGTTCGTCGTCAGCAATTGCTGGACCCATTAGTTACACCCCAGTGCTTGCTTACTCTTTTTCTGGCGAAGTTTACGACTCACTTATTTGCCGGCTTTGCTATGTTATCTGCGTTGTCGTGTGTGGTAGTGACTGCGTTCAAGGTAATAAAGTGTTACATATAACGGATTGAATGTACTAGTGGGTTTTTCTGAGTTCTGGAAAAGTCTACCAACCCACTGGTCTGTTATTAAAAGCCAGAATCTGAAACGAATTAAAACTGAGCTGACACATTCCAGAGGAATACATGTTACCGACATTTGGATGATTTTCCATTCATTATTCTCGTTGTGAGTGCGGCGATGCAATAATTGCCAGGAATTCCAGTCTGACGCACGAGGCACCAGAGGCGTCACCATAGTTTCGCCACCCCGAGCTTCGTGAATGGAAGCTGGTGGGACTTTCTTGTTGTCCCTGGCAGCAGCAATCTGAGAAGCCCCGCCCAAATATCTGGGTCGATCTCTGACGCACTGGAATGCGGCTCCTGTGAATGAAGCGTTGCTGGTCTTGAATTATCGAGTGAACTATCTTCAAAGCTACAAGCCCTCTGCTCTCCTGAATTACCCTAGAAATACTGGCGTGCTACTAATTAAACCTGTTTTTCTTTGTAAACGGGGAGAAAAATTCTGCGACGTGTCTTTAAGATTGAGAAGTTTCCCTGCTATACTTTTCTGCATTCACCTAAAATACTAAAGTATTAAATATGTTATAAATGACAGCTATGTGGCTATGGCTTTTATCGCATCTG
Source organism: Schistocerca americana (assembly GCF_021461395.2). Classification (NCBI taxonomy): domain Eukaryota; kingdom Metazoa; phylum Arthropoda; class Insecta; order Orthoptera; family Acrididae; genus Schistocerca; species Schistocerca americana. Next base: position 648,924,211 of record NC_060130.1, on the reverse strand, counting down.
TATTTTGTTCCTGTAACTAAGAACCTAATTCACCAATTTCCTCTTAATATACAGTAATGAAACTTATTTCATATAGTAGAATACTTGGTATTCGTTATTATTATTATTGGTTTTCCCACCCTAAGCTTACTGCAGTTAATGAGTATTTTTCATCCAGACACGTTTCGCTTTTATTTATAAAGCATTTTCTGTGATCATTCTGGAAATGTGGGTGCCGAATACGTCTCTTCATTTTGGTATGTATAGATTAAGATCAGTGTTTCCTTATAAAATTGTCGCACAATTTACCAACGACGTTTTTGCTTCATGATTACGTATCCTGCAACTACTGCTATTTCCTTTGTTGGCAGCGGAGGTTGAGATCGGAAAATAATTGGTTGCTCATTCACTTTCAGCTATGTTTCGCCTTTCGTTGAAACCATTTTTTTACTATGCTTTGGTATTTCTCTACTTCACCGCATTTTCGTAAAATTTCGCCAGAGATATAGTCTTCTCGTTCCACGTGTTCCGCACTCAGCGCACTGTTTATGTTCATACATTTTTTCTCTGTGTAGGTTATTAGTGTTGCCAAGCTCCGCTAACTGCGAAGGAAAAACCAGTGGTTCTATGAAATATGTTATTAAGAAATAAGAAAAGCTAGTATATAGTGGGCCAATGTTGTAAGCAAATAATGTTTTAATCTATAAATACCTAAATTTAGGGAAATTTAATGTATCCATATCTCCAGAATGACCACAGAAGATGCTTATAAATAAATTAAAAAACTAGAAACCCGCCTCGATTGCGAAAAAAGCACCTAGAGTTAATCTAGGTTTCGGCGTAGATAACTACACCTTCTTCAGAACAATAAAACCCACAAGTGCCTAAGAAGACCTTTGTCAATGATTAAAAGAACACCATAGCTATACATTTATAAACGAAAATAAGGAAAACACAAACAGTACGTATGTTCAAAGTCAAAACCACTACTTAATGGTGTACGCTCCACCTCACACCGGCCTATGTTCGATGGGCCATGACCCGCCATAAACTGCAGTTTGTGCGGTGGAACGTACACCATTAAGTAGTGGTTTTGACTTTGTACATATGTACTGTTTCGTGTTTTCCTTTATTTCGTTTATAAATGTATAGCTATGGTGTTCTTTTAATCATTGACAAAGGTCTTCTTAGGCACTTGTGGGTTTTATTGTTCTGAAGAAGGTATAGTTATCTACGCCGAAACCTAGGTTAACACTAGGTGCTTTTTCCGCAATCGACGCGGGTTTCTGGTTTTTTAAAATATTAACCAACGATTGCTGACGCGCTGCGATGTTGAAGGTTCATATAAATAAAGGCAAAACATGTCTCGTGAAAAATAATCTTTAATTGCAAGTAGCTTAAGATGAAAAAACCGTGAGATCACCGAAGTTAAGCGCTGTCGGGCGTGGTCGGCACTTGGATGGGTGACCATCCAGGCCGCCATGCGCTGTTGCCATTTTTCGGGGTGCACTCAGCCTCGTGATGCCAACTGAGGAGCTACTCGACCGAATAGTAGCGGCTTCGGTAAAGAATACCATCATAACGACCGGGATAGCGGTGTGCTGATCCCACGCCCCTCCTATCCGCATCCTCTACTGAGGATGACACGGCGGTCGGATGGTCCTGGTAGACCACTTGTGGCCTGAAGACGGAGTACTTTTTTTAAGATAAAAAAAATCAATAACAATTGTTTATAACAGCTGCTGCAGAAGATGGGCAAAAATTTCTTGTTCTATTTTGTGCTACGTGAAGTGTATCAGAAGACGGTCCGTCCGACTTGTGTGTCAATGAGGGGTGCTATATTTTTCAACTAGATTATGTGAATGGATGAAATACACTTAAAACAATAATTAAAACGACTAACGTCAACTACAAAGCCTGGTTCCGTAGTAAATTGCCACCAAGTAAATAAAACGTAGACACGTATGCAAGCCGTTCATCGAGTTCGCATCACGCAGCACTTCAAGTATACTATCTCGTAGAAAGAAATGAATCATCACAATTATAGGCTATCTGACATCCAGTACTGAATATAGGAATACAGCCCCCCTCTCCAGACTTCAGCATGTATTCTGGTTACAGTCGACGGCTTCATGTATCCATCCAGTCATACAGCTTTAGGATTTCCGCGGATTTCTTAAAACGCCTAAGGCAAAGTGATTGCTCATATTCATTTGGTGCGTTCGACACTTGGAAGTGGTCCAGTGTGCTGTATCCAGCTTCTACTTTTCCTTGATTAAATTCAGTACATTTTTTATTGTTATTGTTTAAATCATCTCACTGACCCTATTGTCGTACAGTCAGATATAAATTAGACCTTATCAAAAGAATGCATTCAGTGATTCCCTACTTGTCATTTTCGATTCAAGATGTCATTCATTTGTGGTTTTTTCCCCGTGTTATTTTAAGTATGTGTAATTAGGTCAAGCTGCAACACAGAAATTTTTATAAATTTCTATAGAAAGTAATAACTCACGACACGATTATTAAAAGAGACAATGTCTGTGTGAGCCGTGTATACTGAATATTTTTTCAGTATTACAATTTTTGTGGTTGTTAAATATGAGTACAAGTCTGTAGCCACGGTTTCGCCCCTTTGAATGAGCATAAACTGCAAACTGAAGCCTTAGTGATCGCAAAAACCACTATTGTCTTAGATTTGATAAAGATAGATCTATTTCTTGCCTTTTTTCAGCAACATATCAGAAAAATATGATATACCGACGACAGGTGATTGCTCACAATGTTAACTCTTAGCAAAGAATTCATGTTTTTAACGTAAATTACATTTTTACTTCCTAATTTAGACATCTTTGTTTTCCTGTAGGTGCCTTATTTATAATCTAAATGGCATTTACATTTCAGAGTCCCAGAAAAAGGACGCGAGAACTGGCGTAGTGGTAAGTCACGAGACAGCATTCCGGAGGACGGCGGCTCTAATTCCGTTTCTCATATAGAGATTTAGATTTAGCAAAGTGTCCTTGCAAAACGACATGGTTTATTTTCATTCCCATCATTTCATAATCCGAACTTGGGCTCCCTAAGTCTTCCTTCTTCCCGGATGCAGAGAAGAATGAAGGCATACAACGAATGCCTGCAGCAGAGACGCCCGCTTGTATGGCGTTTCCGCTCTAATTCTTCCCGCAATGTTTATAAGCTCACAAGTAAAGTCTGCTATACATTCACCATTGTGAAAGAATAATTATTTCACGGGTTTCATTTCCTAGAGTGATATACTGGCTTCTGTTCTTCACTACATCGATGAAAAGGTCAATAGAATCAAATTACCAACCGCCTCATCAATGACGTGACATTAACATTTCCCTATAATTCCAAAAAAGGCCTCTAAGCATAAATAATAAAAATGAACTACTGATGTATGATTTTGGCAGACTTGGAACTCAAAATAACCATATAAGGTACGTGGCAGTGGAAAATTCCTTTACAAGATGACTGACTTAAAACATGCGTAGGAATAAGATAACATTTTTTGATGATAATTTAAGGGGCACAATAATTTTGAAATTGCTATTTTTAGACATTTGGCAACCAGAGTAAAGAAGCAACTGTGATTTTTTAAAAATTCGACAGCGTGCTGAAAAGTAGTGATTTCGAATTTTTTATTTTGGTCTCAATATCGGCATATGTCATGTATTTTACTCGGTCGACTTTCCCAATTTGCTGACTCAAGTTGCTGCATCCCTCTGTCGCTAGAGGACTCTGAATTGTGCTGTGTAACGTGATAATGTGAAACGTAACACTGTCTGTGCGTTAGAAACAGTGTGCTGTAATAGAAGTGCTATCCACAGAAAAGTCTCTCCAATTGAAATCCATAGAAGAATGCTAGACCACACATGAACGCTGCAATATCTGCAACAATTCAACGCCTTAGGTTCACTGTCTCCATGCAGTCCCGACCCGCCCCCATCTGATTTTGATCTGTTTCCAAAACTTAAAGAACATCTTCGAGGACTTCACTTTTTTAGTGATGGAGTGATGCAAACAAAGGTGAGGTTGTGGCTCCGTCTACAAATTCAAACATTCCTTTACAAGATGACTGACTTAAAACATGCGTAGGAATAAGATAACATTTTTTGATGATAATTTAAGGGGCACAATAATTTTGAAATTATTATTTTTAGACATTTGGCAACCAGAGTAAAGAAGCAACTGTGATTTTTTAAAAATTCGACAGCGTGCTGAAAAGTAGTGATTTCGAATTTTTTATTTTGGTCTCAATATCGGCATATGTCATGTATTTTACTCGGTCGACTTTCCCAATTTGCTGACTCAAGTTGCTGCATCCCTCTGTCGCTAGAGGACTCTGAATTGTGCTGTGTAACGTGATAATGTGAAACGTAACACTGTCTGTGCGTTAGAAACAGTGTGCTGTAATAGAAGTGCTATCCACAGAAAAGTCTCTCCAATTGAAATCCATAGAAGAATGCTAGACCACACATGAACGCTGCAATATCTGCAACAATTCAACGCCTTAGGTTCACTGTCTCCATGCAGTCCCGACCCGCCCCCATCTGATTTTGATCTGTTTCCAAAACTTAAAGAACATCTTCGAGGACTTCACTTTTATAGTGATGGAGTGATGCAAACAAAGGTGAGGTTGTGGCTCCGTCTACTAATTCAAACATTCTACAGCGACGGTACCAACAAAACGTTGAGAAGTACATATGTAGATATGAAGAATTAAGATTTTTCATATAACAGTTGGAAGGCATTATTTCTTAGCGTGTGCTTGTAAATTATACACACATACCTTACGAGTGATGCTCTAAATACGCAATGAATTAATTGTTTCTCATTCCTTATCCCTAATCATAAGTTCTAGATTCAGTACAATGAGAATATTGTTTTCTTTGTTTTATTTGGTGAAATTAGATGCGCCCTCCAGGTTAGCCAAGAGCGCTAATGCGCTGCTTCCTGAACTCGTGTAGGCGCGCCGGCCCGGATCGAATCCGCCTGGCGGATTTACGACGAGGGCTGGTGTGCTGGACAGCCTGGGTGTGGTTTTTAGGTGTTTTTCCACATCCCAATAGGTCAATACTGGGCTGGTTCCCACGTCCTGCCTCAGTTACACGACTCGCAGACATTTGAAACACGTTCGCACTATTTCATGATTTACACTAGACGCAGACAGCTGTTGTTCAGTGTGCTCCCTGCCGCCGTTGGATAAGCAGCTGCAGCAGCAAGTCGTATACTCCTAGCTCACTCATTTGTTACATAGTTTAATTCTTAATTTCTTTGCGTGTTTTTGGTACTTGCATTGTTTAATTCATAAATTCGAGCGTATTATAGTATTTGAGAGTTGTAGCATCGCGTTTTAGTACCTGAATAGTGTAATTTCGCTTAGTCTCCTTCCGCCGCCGAGCAGTGTCAGCAGTGCGCAAGTAGCAGCATTACTGCATTTACTAGGCAATCTTGTATTTTAATAACCGTTTAAATTTTGTCGATTTGTTTGCGCTCTCTGAAGATTAGTTCAGACGTTCTTAGCAAAACAGTTTTTAGCATGGATAGGGACTGCAACTGCTGTGTTCGGATGCAGGCTGAGTTGGCATCCCTTCGCTCCCAGCTTCAGGCAGTGTTGGCTTCGGTCACACAGCTTGAGGCTGTTGCCAATGGGCATCACTGTGGGGGTCGGGATGGGGGTTTGTCGGGGACGGCCAGCTCGTCCCACGCATCCCCTGATCGGACTACGACTGTGGTTGCCCGGGATACTGCCCGCATTGAGGCTGATCCCTCACCTGTGGTAGAGTGGGAGGTCGTTTCAAGGTGTGGCAGGGGGCGAAAGACATTCCGGAGGGCTGAACGGAAAGCCTCTCCAGTTTGTCTGACGAACCGGTTTCAGGCTCTGTCTCAGGCTGATACTGATCTTCGGCCTGACATGGCTGCTTGTCCTGTTCCAGAGGTTGCCCCTCAGTCTGCAAGATCCGGGCAGTCGCAGAGGGTGGGCTTACTGGTAGTTGGGAGCTCCAACGTCAGGCGCGTAATGGGGCCCCTTAGGGAAATGGCAGCAAGAGAGGGGAAGAAAACCAATGTGCACTCCGTGTGCATACCGGGGGGAGTCATTCCAGATGTGGAAAGGGTCCTTCCGGATGCCATGAAGGGTACAGGGTGCACCCATCTGCAGGTGGTCGCTCATGTCGGCACCAATGATGTGTGTCGCTATGGATCGGAGGAAATCCTCTCTGGCTTCCGGCGGCTATCTGATTTGGTGAAGACTGCCAGTCTCGCTAGCGGGATGAAAGCAGAGCTCACCATCTGCAGCATCGTCGACAGGACTGACTGCGGACCTTTGGTACAGAGCCGAGTGGAGGGTCTGAATCAGAGGCTGAGACGGTTCTGCGACCGTGTGGGCTGCAGATTCCTCGACTTGCGCCATAGGGTGGTGGGGTTTCGGGTTCCGCTGGATAGGTCAGGAGTCCACTACACGCAACAAGCGGCTACACGGGTAGCAGGGGTTGTGTGGCGTGGGCTGGGCGGTTTTTTAGGTTAGATGGCCTTGGGCAAGTACAGAAAGGGCAACAGCCTCAACGGGTGCGGGGCAAAGTCAGGACATGCGGGGACCAAGCAGCAATCGGTATTGTAATTGTCAACTGTCGAAGCTGCGTTGGTAAAGTACCGGAACTTCAAGCGCTGATAGAAAGCACCGAAGCTGAAATCGTTATAGGTACAGAAAGCTGGCTTAAGCCAGAGATAAATTCTGCCGAAATTTTTACAAAGGTACAGACGGTGTTTAGAAAGGATAGATTGCATGCAACCGGTGGTGGAGTGTTCATCGCTGTTAGTAGTAGTTTATCCTGTAGTGAAGTAGAAGTGGATAGTTCCTGTGAATTATTATGGGTGGAGGTTACACTAAACAACCGAACTAGGTTAATAATTGGCTCCTTTTACCGACCTCCCGACTCAGCAGCATTAGTGGCAGAACAACTGAGAGAAAATTTGGAATACATTTCACATAAATTTTCTCAGCATGTTATAGTCTTAGGTGGAGATTTCAATTTACCAGATATAGACTGGGACACTCAGATGTTTAGGACGGGTGGTAGGGACAGAGCATCGAGTGACATTATACTGAGTGCACTATCCGAAAATTACCTCGAGCAATTAAACAGAGAACCGACTCGTGGAGATAACATATTGGACCTACTGATAACAAACAGACCCGAACTTTTCGAATCTGTATGTACAGAACAGGGAATCAGTGATCATAAGGCCGTTGCAGCATCCCTGAATATGGAAGTTAACAGGAATATAAAAAAAGGGAGGAAGGTTTATCTGTTTAGCAAGAGTAATAGAAGGCAGATTTCAGACTACCTAACAGATCAAAACGAAAATTTCTGTTCCGACACTGACAATGTTGAGTGTTTATGGAAAAAGTTCAAGGCAATCGTAAAATGCGTTTTAGACAGGTACGTGCCGAGTAAAACTGTGAGGGACGGGAAAAACCCACCGTGGTACAACAACAAAGTTAGGAAACTACTGCGAAAGCAAAGAGAGCTCCACTCCAAGTTTAAACGCAGCCAAAACCTCTCAGACAAACAGAAGCTAAACGATGTCAAAGTTAGCGTAAGGAGGGCTATGCGTGAAGCGTTCATTGAATTCGAAAGTAAAATTCTATGTACCGACTTGACAGAAAATCCTAGGAAGTTCTGGTCTTACGTTAAATCAGTAAGTGGCTCGAAACAGCATATCCAGACACTACGGGATGATGATGGCATTGAAACAGAGGATGACACGCGTAAAGCTGAAATACTAAACACCTTTTTCCAAAGCTGTTTCACAGAGGAAGACCGCACTGCAGTTCCTTCTCTAAATCCTCGCACAAACGAAAAAATGGCTGACATCGAAATAAGTGTCCAAGGAATAGAAAAGCAACTGGAATCACTCAATAGAGGAAAGTCCACTGGACCTGACGGGATACCAATTCGATTCTACACAGAGTACGCGAAAGAACTTGCCCCCCTTCTAACAGCCGTGTACCGCAAGTCTCTAGAGGAACGGAGGGTTCCAAATGATTGGAAAAGAGCACAGATAGTCCCAGTCTTCAAGAAGGGTCGTCGAGCAGATGCGCAAAACTATAGACCTATATCTCTTACGTCCATCTCTTGTAGAATTTTAGAACATGTTTTTTGCTCGCGTATCATGTCATTTCTGGAAACCCAGAATCTACTATGTAGGAATCAACATGGATTCCGGAAACAGCGATCGTGTGAGACCCAACTCGCCTTATTTGTTCATGAGACCCAAAAAATATTAGATACAGGCTCCCAGGTAGATGCTATTTTTCTTGACTTCCGGAAGGCGTTCGATACAGTTCCGCACTGTCGCCTGATAAACAAAGTAAGAGCCTACGGAATATCAGACCAGCTGTGTGGCTGGATTGAAGAGTTTTTAGCAAACAGAACACAGCATGTTGTTATCAATGGAGAGACGTCTACAGACGTTAAAGTAACCTCTGGTGTGCCACAGGGGAGTGTTATGGGACCATTGCTTTTCACAATATATATAAATGACTTAGTAGATAGTGTCGGAAGTTCCATGCGGCTTTTCGCGGATGATGCTGTAGTATACAGAGAAGTTGCTGCATTAGAAAATTGTAGCGAAATACAGGAAGATCTGCAGCGGATAGGCACTTGGTGCAGGGAGTGGCAACTGACCCTTAACATAGACAAATGTAATGTATTGCGAATACATAGAAAGAAGGATCCTTTATTGTATGATTATATGATAGCGGAACAAACACTGGTAGCAGTTACTTCTGTAAAATATCTGGGAGTATGCGTACGGAACGATTTGAAGTGGAATGATCATATAAAACTAATTGTTGGTAAGGCGGGCACCAGGTTGAGATTCATTGGGAGAGTGCTTAGAAAATGTAGTCCATCAACAAAGGAGGTGGCTTACAAAACACTCGTTCGACCTATACTTGAGTATTGCTCATCAGTGTGGGATCCGTACCAGGTCGGGTTGACGGAAGAGATAGAGAAGATCCAAAGAAGAGCGGCGCGTTTCGTCACAGGGTTATTTGGTAACCGTGATAGCGTTACGGAGATGTTTAATAAACTCAAGTGGCAGACTCTGCAAGAGAGGCGCTCTGCATCGCGGTGTAGCTTGCTCGCCAGGTTTCGAGAGGGTGCGTTTCTGGATGAGGTATCGAATATATTGCTTCCCCCTACTTATACTTCCCGAGGAGATCACGAATGTTAAATTAGAGAGATTAGAGCGCGCACGGAGGCTTTCAGACAGTCGTTCTTCCCGCGAACCATACGCGACTGGAACAGGAAAGGGAGGTAATGACAGTGGCACGTAAAGTGCCCTCCGCCACACACCGTTGGGTGGCTTGCGGAGTATCAATGTAGATGTAGATTCCATCTCACGGGTTATGAGGTGGTGGCAGGAAGGGCATCCAGCCACTCCCTTCAAATTAACCTTGCAAATCCGATTGTAACCACGCTGGCCCTGCGAAAACTGCAGGACAAAGGCGTAAGCAAAAGAAAGAAGAAAGAAAGATTTGACGAAATTAGATGGACGATGTCACAGGCCATTTGGCACGCTGGAAAAAAGTTAGTGTTTCCCATGAGATGTCACACTAATACACTGTCACATCGCCTCTGGTCGTAATAATGGCCACGATTCGCCGAGAAGGCTGGTGCTACACAAGTTTCTTCAGGTATGCCATATCCAGATGAAATATCTCGTTGCTGATTACATCCCTTACGGGTGCCAAATCGCGAGCAAGTTGACAGATATCTTTCACCCCTTGTTGCACATAGCCCCAGACATTTTCTCTGGGATTAAGATCTACTGAATTAACGGACCAGTCTGGGTGCGATGGGATGATTGAGTGTTCGTCAAACTAGAAACTTTTGCTTGAGTCCTGTGAACACCTTGGAACATGGAAGGCTCCACACTATATTCATCACGAATATGTAGAGGAAAGGGTAGTACGTAGTCACACTGAATTTTTAAGTACACATCATGATACATGATCTCAGAAACCTAAGTGAGTTTATCCTAGTCAGAGTACGAAAAACGCCACCAAAACATCATAGAACCATCTCTAGCCAGAACGACACATTGAACACATTGCATGTTAAGCACCTCCATCAGCCGTCGAAACACCCGCTACTAGCTTCGTTTGAAAAGAATCAAAATTACCATTCGTCGCTTCAGACTACATACCTCCAGTCAGCTACTGGCCAGCTTCTTGTTGTTTGGCCCATTGTAGCCCTACGGCTGCAAGCGCAGGCCTTTTCCGGGGTACCCTACCCAAAATGTCTCTTGCATGCAGTTCCCTTCGCAATGTTCGCCCGGTAGCTATTTGAGACTGACATGCAGTCAATGACAGCAGCAATCCCTTCAGGGTTTGCAACCAGTTGTCATTAAAAAAGCATGACGTCCATCATCGATCCCTGTCGGTTAGAATCTTGAGACAGTAAGCATTGATAAACCAACAAATCAGGAAATTTCATTCGCGGTGTGGTAGTGGGCAACTTCTAACACGATGAATGCTTTCTGCCATTCTGTCACATCTACAGCACGACCCATCTTAAATGAGCTTACTGCATACAACCGACTGGCACATACTCACCGCTGCAATGACTTAGGCAGCGGTGGAGGGTCGAATGAACGCTTTGTACCAATTCTACATCATCTACTCCTTTAAAGCACTCCAAAGCGGCCATTTTGCTCTTTCAGTATTATGTGCACTAAGATTGTACAGGCTGCAACTGGTATTTACGTCATTTGCAGACTGATAGTTATAGCTATCACAGTTCGTAGGTTTTCGGGATGGGCAGTACATCAAAGTACATGTGGCAAGAGCAAGGCATTAATGCTTATTTTCCCCTGGGTAGCGGTACAGGTATTGAAGTGTGGCTGCGTGGACGCAAAACGGTTAGTCTATATTGACAGGTATAGTCCACTCAGTGGTGCAGTTACGACCGTGCAGAAAATATCCGGTCGTAAAGCTTGCGACACGTTTGTGGGAACACTGCTCGAGGCAGAGAAAAAGCGACCAACACAATGATGTGTGTACATATTGAGATACCACATATAAAAATGTCTGCATTTATACCCGTTACACCCGGTATTTGTAGTGGAAACTTGTAGTTTATGCTTTATGTTATATGGTTTGTAGAATTATTACACTGATAGTCAGTGGTACACAAACTGACTGCAGGAAATGGTAATCGCCAAAACTAGAAGGAACGTTCCTGTAGTAAGTCCGAAAACCAGGACCTGTTGAGATGTGGTCAATCTTCCCTCTCATTCCCATTTTTTACGTAGAAGTGGATACTACAGGCAGTGGTGCATGTTCTTACCACGCATACTTCAGCCCATTTTCGCAATGAATTGAGCTCTCTTTCAAATATACCTGGCTCCATTCTGTTAGCGCCACATTCATTGATCACAAGCTCCTGTGACGTTTGCACATTGTCAATGGATTGGGCAGACACCAGTACCTTCCAACGTCACCAGAGCCATAAACCTGACGGATTCAGATCCGGTGAACTTAGAGGCCATACTGATGGACCTCCTCGACCAGTGCAACGCCCTTGAAACGTTGCGACGAGATACTGTCGTGCGATCTGTAGAAAGCAAGGTGGTGTCCAGCCGTGCATGCAACACAGTCGTCGTCTTTCTGCCAGAGTAATGCTATCCAGTAGAGCAGGTAATTCATCGCTCAGAAATCGACGATACACAAAACCTGTTAATCTGCTTGGTGAAGTTCCTACATATACAGTCATACTGAAATGGTCGCTTCAGCTCCATGTGCGGCGGCGCGGTTCTTTCCGTCCCTTTAGGACGAACCTGCACCTACCTGTGAACATTGTCTCAGCAGATCATCAGTAGGAAAGCCGAGTAAAACCTACTGTACTTCCTGTACTTCAACGTGGACCAGGTTGCAATTGAAGTCACTAATCTACGTTTCGGGAGAACGTTTTGACACAATGAAAGGTTGGAAATTTTTTCCTCAATTAATATATTCTGAAACTTAGGTGAACAAGTATCACTGCCAAGCCCGTGCTAGTCTTAACACAGTCACTCATAATCCCTTTCACTCACGTTAGCAAATTTATGGTGTTGCATTTCCCGAAAACGTAATAGCTACAAAAATACTGATTGTTTTTGATTGATAATGCTCGCCAAATATTAAGTCTGTCGGTACCAAATGCAGTCACAGTTTTTAGCCACCGATCTGCTCAGTACGCCACGCGGAATATATGTCTCTTCTCGTGACAAAATTCTCTTAAAAATTCCGAAATTTTTACACACACATCGGAATAATTATGCCGTCACTATACAACACTTTTGGTGTTAGAAACACTGCTAGATCCGGCAACTTATCATTTCCATCGGAACTACTACTACACACGACCGAACTGTTTCATGGCTAGGCTCCGACTCTTCTCTGGAATACTCTAAGTCTTCTCTTCCAGCAGAGAAAGGCGCGCGAAGAATATTGCTTTACCATTGGTCAGTTTACTCAACAGCCAATAGCAAAACAACATTCTCCCGCGTCAATCCGCGCTTTTCATCAGTAACCAATCGCATAATAGTAAACCTAACGACTGTACTTTTTACCGACGTAATTATTTAACATGCTTAAGTTTAGCTTGTGCATAAATTTATTTACTATTGTTATTTATACCTGAGTTAACTTTCCCTTTACCATAAACTTACTTTACAAATCTATTCTACAAAAATCCCCTTTGTCCACATCCATACTTCTTCGAAATGTTCCCGCACTAAATTCCACTACATAACTCGTCAAACAATTATCTTAATATTAACCTTAAACCACACTCACGCATCATTCATACTGCTAAAACACATTTATAACGTTTTACATGCACAGAAAGAAATAATAACATTTTATGAAAATACTAGAACAGTTTATGAAAAACATTCTATTACTTTAGTGCACTCTAGTGGACACAATCGAAACTAAAATCACAGGCCCCCAATCCAATATTGTCCACTATCGGATGATACATAAACTACGTGCGCGTCCAGTATCGCGTCACCATCTGTCACCATCCAGCTCTGAGACACATCTCCAACTTAACCGCCTCCAAGGCAGGATCGGTATACGGCGCTGCGCCTCACTTGATTGCTCCAGGTGCGTGTTGTGGCAACTTACTGTGACATCTCTTGTGTATCCTGCCTGCATCAACGAATGCTATTGCTAGTAGCCAGAAGAAAAACGGCACTTATCGCAGGGGGTATTGGGTCTGGACACATAAAGTATTTGACCAATACTACCTCCTCTAGGACTGAAGAAATCCATCTTGGGAAAGATAAGATGAGAGTCATTCGAAAGTGGATTTCAAAGAAGAAACAGGTAGCCAAGTATACACATTATAACTGTCTTGTTGTAAAAGTATATGTCATGGACAGATTTCTGTTTGTGACACGGTACAATAAAATGCGTAAATCAAAGATATTTTGCTGACTTAAATGGATTATTAGCCATAAGACTGGGCTCGCTAACAAATAAATACTGATAGGAAGGAGCCTGCATAGGTACCAACTCCTGAGTATCGTTGTTAGTCGAATACATAGCCTTTCCATTTCAAACTAATAAAACTCAAACTAATAAAGGACTCTAGATCAAGATTAACATAAAACTGATGGTAATGGAATATACGTCCATTATGTGCGGACTGTGTTCTCTGTTTGTCTTTTTTTTTTTTTTTTATCCTCGGGAACGGAGAGACAGTAATCATTGTTATGTTGTTACTTGTTCGTCTAATTTCTTTCTAAGAACATAAACGAGCTACCATAGCATAATTAATTCTGTAGGCATCGGAAAGGATTTCCCTAACCTTTACGTATTTATTTTTGTTATTGGGATTTACAAGGGTACGAACGTGTTTACAATACGTTTCAAACACGGCGATAGCTAAAGTTGAAGTAGCAAAAATGTATTTGTGTTCCCCTCATTTTAATAAAATACATGAAATACATGACGTGTCCTTAATTTATATTCCCAGTATTTTTAGATAAATTTAAAGAATACCATAAGACGCTGCGGACGAGTTTTCAATTGCCTGCACCGGGGTAGGAGGTTGAAAGATTTGTATCGGGGGGAGTGTTGGTGGTGGATTTAGTGGCCAGGGGTATGAGGGTGGATGGTGGAGGGGATGAGGTGGGGCGGGCGACAAATGGTGGAAGCCTCCTGCAGTTTGTCTGCTCTCAGCAGCTTAGATGCGCGGAAACACAACACGATTCCCTCCCACTGATGGGTTCTGCGAAACGGCTCAGGAATACATCGCGTGAAGAATGTTTTGTGGCGCTGCAAAAATGCGCTGCGGTGGTGGGTAGAACTACCATATTCTTGGTGCTCTCCTCGCATAAGTAAGAGCATCATTTGTTTGATAAATGTCACCCTAGGTAACAACTCTCAGCTGTTATCAGTTTCTGGTAGCAGCATTTCTTTTCTGTTTCCTTTTTGTCGCACCAGTGTAATACAACGCAAGTAAACATATGGTAATTCAATGTAGATTTCATTAACGAAGTCAGTAAGGACAGACATTATGAAAAGTAAGCGGGGACCTCGAAGCGCAATATCTACCAGAAACTTCCCACTTTCGGGTAATGAAGGATAGTAGTGATAATACTATGCCTTGTTTTGGTAGTGAATTCTGTTTTTTGCTCTCATCCTATTAACAATTCTAGCTATTGAAAGAGATCTTATTTAATATACACCTCTTTTCATCTTAATGTAAATATTTATAGAACAAGTAAAAGGAAGAAAGTTCCAAAGACGACCTCTTTAAATGGGGTCCAGAATGAATCTTATCTACACTGATCAGCCAGAACATTATGACCACCAACCTACTGTCGATGTAAACGTAAAACGTAAACTTTGCAGGAATCGTAGTTATCTACGCTATGAACGTAATCCAATAATGAAAATCAGACAGTCCAAAAATAAAGCAGGACCGAAGTAGAACAGGAGGCGAATTGTCGCGGAACTAACATCAGGCTTTAATGCTGTGCACAGTACAAGTGCGTCTGAACACACAGTGCACCGAACACTCCTAACGATGAGCTTCCGCAGCCGACGACCCATGCATGTGCCAATGTTAACACCACGACATCGGCAACTACGACTGGAATGGGCACGTGACCATTGGCACTGGACGTTGCCGCAGTGACAGAGCGTTGCATGGTCTGACGAATCCCGGTACCTTTTACATCATGCCGATTGGAGAGCGCAAACTCGGCGTCTTCCTGTCTTCCAGGGGAATAGCTCCTTGACTCCATGACTGCGGGACGGAGACAAGCTGGCGGCACTACGCTGCGGGGAACATTTACGTGGGCCTATATGAGACGAGACGTCCAAGGAGTATAGTACATTGATTGTACACCACGTACACCTCTTCATGACGATCATGTTTCCCGACGGTAGTGACATTTTTCAACGAGATAATGCGCCATGTCACAATGCCAGGAATATGATGGAGTGGTTCTGGGAACACAGTGGCGAGATCCAATTGATGTGCTGGCCCCCATTCTCGCCAGATCTGAACCCGGCCTAACACATCTGGAGGTTGAAAGGACACTTGCACTCTGCCCAGCAATAAAGTCTGATGTTAGTTCCGCCACACACGGACAGCACACTCACAGATACTACTACATGAACTGTGCGTGTGCCTGACTAGCGCTCATACTTCGCCAGGTGCTATAGCCCGGACGGGTCGTTTTTCTATTGGAAGCGGCCAGAAAAATACGCCTAGATTTACACAAGAAAAAGAAATAAAACAGTGGAAATCGCATTTAGCGGAGATTTTCAATAGTGTCTTTAGTTGTTATAAAAAAAAGAAATACTTTTCCTGGTGTAAGCTCAGACGTGGCCCCGAGCCAGGATACGTGTTCTTCCAGCTTCCGGGATACCGGGAGAGGCACCTTGAGATTGAATTCCACTTCCTGACTTTTCCGATACTTGACACAGTAAGGAACATGGAAGGGTGGGGAGGGGGGGGGGGGGGAGCTGCAACGTATAAGCAACATAGCGCGACTCCGATATGATTATATAACCACCGACATGTAGGCGACCGATTAGTGTGGCATCATGTGTTTCCGACGTATGTGCGATAATTGCGGAAACGTGAACTATTCCGACACTATAAGCAACGTACTGTGAATCTTTTTATGGCATACGAAGGACAAACAGCGGTGGATATCCATCGGACAATGAAGTATGTATATGGTGCTGCATGTCTTTCGAAAATCACAGTGGTGGAATGGTGCACCAAGTTCCGTGCTGGTCGTGGTTTTACACTGAACGTCTGTCGATCTAGGAGGTTGACACTGAACGTCTGTCGATCTAGGAGGCCACCCTCATCCACTGCGGACAAGTGAGAGACACTCGAGCACCCGTCATATAGTCCTGAGCTCTCCTCATACGATTCTCGTGCCTTCGAACCCTTAAAAAGGGCTTGAAGTGTTGACAATTCCTGTCTGAAAAAGATCTGCAACAGGTAGTTGCAAACTTCTTCACGCAGCTGGACACGTTGTTGTACCAGATGGTTAGCCGGCCGATGTGGCCGAGTGGTTCTAGGCGCTTCAGTCTGGATCCGCGAGACCGCTACGGTCGCAGGTTCAAATCCTGCCTCGGGCATGGATTTGTGTGATGTCCTTAGGTTCGTTAGGTTTAAGTAGTTCTAAGTTCTAGGAGACTGATGACCTCAGATGTTAAGTCTCATAGTGCTCAGAGCTATATGAACCATTCTTTAACCGGATGGTTATCTTCAGCCTCGTGCGTAGGTGGGATTGTTGCCTGAGTGCTCAAGGCGATTCTGCCTGACTGGCATAACGATGCTGCACTGTAGGACTTTCGAACCAAGCTTTTTTTATCTCCCCTTATGTATTATTGAAGCAGAGACGATGCTGGAGATATTCACTGATGTAAGCGACTTTGGCTACGTGCAGATTGCTATGGACCAGCGTCTGGGCACGTAGCCGTCCATTAGCGTGTACCAACGGGTACTTCCACGCTCTTTTTCCATGCTTCGTGTTACTAATGGCGGTGTCCTGCTCACTTACTAATCTCTCAGCCCCATGACGTGGGAGAGGTAGAATTACGTGTTAGACGATAACACTCCAATGAAGCAAAGACACAGTATACGCAAAATGAAATGAGAACTTCTAGAAGCTTAATTACATAGGTACAAGGTACAAACCTTGAGAATACCCTACAGCTGCAGCACAGTCAGACAAACTGGGAAACGTTGGTGAGGTACCTGCTATGAACACAACTGGGTACATAGAATTCCTCTAAAATTTTCCGCCGGCCGGAGTGGCCGAGCGGTTCTAGGCGCTACAGTCTGGAACGGCGTGACCGCCACGGTCGCTGGTTCGAATCCTGCCTCGGGCATGGATATGTGTGATGTCCTTAGGTTAGTTAGGTTTAAGTAGTTCTAAGTTCTACGGGACTGATGACCTCAGATGTTAAGTCCCATAGTGCTCAGAGCCATTTTTAACAGATCCCTTTCCATCCTGTGCCCTTCCGACGATTGTCGCAGGGTGTTTGCTTTCAGTCGTATTACGCCATACTCGCCAATAGCCCTGTGCAAGATGGAGCCTGAGATGCGATCCATCTGAAGAGGCAACCTGTGGCCACTC
The DNA here is from genome assembly GCF_021461395.2 of Schistocerca americana. Classification (NCBI taxonomy): domain Eukaryota; kingdom Metazoa; phylum Arthropoda; class Insecta; order Orthoptera; family Acrididae; genus Schistocerca; species Schistocerca americana. The sequence continues at coordinate 648,906,541 of NC_060130.1, read as the reverse complement.
AGTGGACGTCCAGCTGCGGTTTTTTTTTTTTTTTTCATCAGTCTACAGACTGGTTTGATGCGGCCCGCCACGAATTCCTTTCCTGTGCTAACCTCTTCATCTCAGAGTAGCACTTGCAACCTACGTCCTCAATTATTTGCTTGACGTATTCCAATCTCTGTCTTCCTCTACAGTTTTTGCCCTCTACAGCTCCCTCTAATACCATGGAAGTCATTCCCTCATGTGTTAGCAGATGTCCTATCATCCTGCCCCTTCTCCTTATCAGTGTTTTCCACATATTCCTTTCCTCTCCGATTCTGCATAGAACCTCCTCATTCCTTACCTTATCAGTCCACCTAATTTTCAACAGTCGTCTATTGCACCACATCTCAAATGCTTCGATTCTCTTCTGTCCCGTTTTCCCACAGTCCATGTTTCACTACCATACAATGCTGTACTCCAGACGTAGATCCTCAGAAATTTCTTCCTCAGATTAAGGCCGGTATTTGATATTAGTAGACTTCTCTTGGCCAGAAATACCTTTTTTGCCATAGTGAGTCTGCTTTTGATGTCCTCCTTGCTCCGTCCGTCATTGGTTATTTTACTGCCTAGGCAGCAGAATTCCTTAACTTCATTGACTTCGTGACCATCAATCCTGATGTCAAGTTTCTCGCTGTTCTCATTTCTACTACTTCTCATTACCTTCGTCTTTCTCCGATTTACTCTCAAACCATACTGTGTACTCATTAGACTGTTCATTCCGTTCAGCAGATCATTTAATTCTTCTTCACTTTCACTCAGGATAGCAATGTCATCAGCGAATCGTATCATTCACATCCTTTCACCTTGTATTTTAATTGCACTCCTGAACCTTTCTTTTATTTCCATCATTGCTTCCTCGATGTACAGATTGAAGAGTAGGGGCGAAAGGCTACAGCCTTGTCTTACACCCTTCTTAATACGAGCACTTCGTTCTTGATCGTCCACTCTTATTATTCCCTCTTGGTTGTTGTACATATTGTATATGACCCGTCTCTCCCTATAGCTTACCCCAACTTTTTTCAGAATCTCGAACAGCTTGCACCATTTTATATTGTCGAACGCTTTTTCCAGGTCGACAAATCCTATGGAAGTGTCTTGATTTTTCTTTAGCCTTGCTTCCATTATTAGCCGTAACGTCAGAATTGCCTCTCTCGTCCCTTTACTTTCCCTAAAGCCAAACTGATCGTCACCTAGCGCATTCTCAATTTTCTTTTCCATTATTCTGTATATTATTCTTGTAAGCAGCTTCGATGCATGAGCTGTTAAGCTGATTGTGCGATAATTCTCGCACTTGTCAGCTCTAGCCGTCTTCGGAATTGTGTGGATGATGCTTTTCCGAAAGTCAGATAGTATGTCGCCAGACTCATATATTCTACACACCAACGTGAATAGTCGTTTTGTTGCCACTTCTCCCAATGATTTGAGAAATTCTGATGGAATGTTATCCATCCCTTCAGCCTTATTTGACCGTAAGTCCTCCAAAGCTCTTTTAAATTCCGATTCTAATACTGGATCCCCTATCTCTTCTGCGGTACTGTCGTGCAAATTCAAGCCTTCGTTGCCAATGAGTAGCAGTCAGCATGGGTGCTTGTACCACGTGCCTGCTGCGGAAGCCCATACGCAGCTATGTTCGCTGAACGGTCGTTGAGAAGAGACTGTTGGTATTCCTTAAGATCATCTGGGCGGTCAGTTGCTCAACGGTTGCATATCTCTTCGCTCCTGCACATCACAGCAACTGTCGTTCACCCTTGTCACCTATGGTCCGTGGTATACCACAGTTGCCTCGGCGTCAGTTTTGGATTGCGCTATGTCGCCATGCATGGTGTGTTTTAACCACGGCGGGACGCAAACTGTTTATAAATTTAGCAGTTTCGTAAATGCTTCCAGTCCTGATCCGAAACCCAACGATCATTCCCTTTTGGACGTAAGATAAGTCGCTCAGTTCCCGGACTACAATAATGACTGCGCTGTTATCCATGTCGCCCCGACACGCTTTATATTCACTCCACTACTACTGCTGCCACCTGCCGTCTGTGAGTGGTTATTGCACGTTGACGTGGAACATCAGCGGTTATCACATTAATGTGAGTGGGCCGTTTATTCTGGATGGTGCTGCCAATGCCATCAGAGGACACCGCCTTCGGTTCCACTCGCTGCGTTACAATCTATCCGCTCGCACGTATTCTTAAGATTAATACTCATGACATACGCAAGGGTAAAGCCACTCAATACAAAACAGCCATTGGTTCTAGACATATCATCAATGACTATGAACGCTTGGTGGGAGCCGGCCGGTGTGGCCGTGCGGTTCTGGGCGCTACAGTCTGGAGCCGAGCGACCGCTACGGTCGCAGGTTCGAATCCTGCCTCGGGCATGGATGTGTGTGATATCCTTAGGTTAGTTAGCTTTAATTAGTTCTAAGTTCTAGGCGACTGATGACCTCAGAAGTTAAGTCTCATAGTGCTCAGAGCCATTTTTGCTAGGTGGGAACTTTGTTTACTATAAACTTTAGCATTTGAGAAATTCTCAAATCCCCCATAGGATGCAGCACAATGTTATAACGATCTCTGATGCCATCCGGACCACGTCGGTAGAAGGACACTGGGGGTGTCACTTCAAACGTATCCGATCGATCTGTAGATCAGGAGAAGGAGAGCCTAATTTTGACTCAGAAGACGCAGTTTGGAAAATGTAGTGGAAATAAACTGTGACCTAATCACTGACAAGAAAGAGCTAAATACATGGATGACTGATGAAAATCAGTGAATCTGGAGCACTAAGAGTTCCGGAAAAAGAGTCTATAGTATCCTGCCAGACGTTAGAGAATGTGCAAAAATGAGTCACCTAACCCCTTCGAAGGTGTTGATCCACATGTTTACGGAACACCGACCTCATCCAAATAATCTCCACAACGTCAGTGTAAGAAGTAACGACAGATGCATTTCCAGAGAAATGGGAGCACCTGACCATCTCTGTTGATGTTGGGGCTGTCAGTTTAGAAGATCGTAGTGTTTTCGAAGTACGAGAGAGAGGTATGTACTGCTCTGCACTGAGTATCTGAAACATTTCCAATGTGAGGGCTGGTAAAGTATCTTTTCCATCAGGGTGGAAAATAACATGAAGTTAGGTAATGTGTAATAGTACCGCTTCTCTGTAGACCCAGTATCAAAGGGAACACTGCAGAACAAAGATGACCGACTCCATCACATGGCACGGACAGCATTTGTTCCTAGTACATATCATGAGTATCGACTCCTTAGTTGCTTTCAGTACTAGCAATTCCATCCTTGTTTGAACTCCAGCGGTAAAATGTGAGAGAATACGTGTACGAGGAGGACTTCAGTGACATCAGGTGGATGACACCTCATTTGCCAACAACATGAAGATCAGTCTGAGAATGCACAAAAATGAAGGAGGCAACGTTTTCTGGGTCCTAAACTGTGTGCCAGGGATGTTGCAGCGTTTCGGATACGGACTTACAGACTGCGATTGATAGACTACCATTGAGCAAATGGACTTAAAACAGTAACGGAATTACGAATAATTACTCCCTAGGCTTAGTAAATTTTACTAAGTCCATTTATCACAGTACTGTTAGTTTTATTAGTTCTAACTTTTGCATGAGAAAAGCAATTTTCTGTCAAGCTACAATCTCATTCTCTCCTTGCCATTACCTTTCCTCCTTCTCCCCACCACTTACTTTTCATTAATTCTTTTTGTTCTTTTCAAGTAGTTAAGTAGTAAAATGTAGTGTTGAGTTTGCAGCTATAGAGAGTACTCTTTATAAACGACGGAACTTTTCGATTAGTGTGTGTGTGTGTGTGTTTGAGGTTTACGGGCGCTAAACAACGTGGTCATCAGCGCCCATTCGATTAGTGTGCTGTGGATTGTAACGATAATAATAATAATAATAATAATAATAATAATAATAATATAACGACTCTGAAACACTGCAGGCAGTTTCTTCCAGGGCGCATCTCAAATGCAAAAACAGCAACTAATAGATAAACAAGCAAAAGTGAAGCCGCAACAACAGTCATCCTGCTGACAATCCGTGGTGCTCCAGAAATTGTTGCACTGTACATGTTGTGGTTGTGGTCTTCAGTCCAATGACTGGTTTCATGCAGTTCTCCAAGCTACTCTATTCTGTGCAAGCATCTTCATCTCTCAGTAACAACTGCAACCTACATCAATCTCAATCTACTTACTGTATTTATCTCTTGGTCTCAGTCTACGATTTTTACCAACAGACTTCCCTCCAGTACTAAACTGGTGATCCCTTGAGGTCTCGGATGTGTCCTACCGACCGATTCCTTCTTCTAGTCAGGTTGTGCCACAAATTTACTTGCTCCGCAGTTCTATTAAATACCTCCTCATTAGTTACGTCATCTACCCATATATTGTTCAGCATTCTTCTGTAGCACTACCTTTCAAAAGCTTCTATTCTCTTCTTGTCCAAACTGTTTATTGTCTATGTTTCACTTCCATACATGGCTACACCCATACAAATACTTTCAGAAAGTAATTCCTGGCGCTCAAATCTATACCCAATGTTTACAAATTTCTCTTCTTCAGAAATGCTTTTTTTGCCATTGCCAGTCTACATTTTATATCCTCTCTACTGCTGTCTTCGTCAATTACTTTTCTGCCTTAATAGCAAAACTCATCTACTACTTATAGTGTCTCGTTTCCTAAACTAATTCCCTCACCATCATCTGATTTAATTCGACTGGATTCCATTACGCTCGTTTTGCTTTTGTTGATGTTCATCTTACGTCCTCCTTTCAAGACCGGGTTCATTCCGTCCGACTGCTCTTCCAAGTCCTTTGCTATAACTGACAGAATCACAATGTCTGCGGAAAACCCCAAAGTATTTATTTCTTCTCCTTGGACATAAATTCCTACTCCAAATTTTTCTTTTGTTTCCCTTACTGCTTGACCACCGTACAGATTGCATAACATCGTGGATAGTCTACAACCCTGTATTACTCCCTTTTCAACCACTGCTTCCCTTTCATGCCCTTTACTCTTGTAACTGCCGTCTGGTTTCCGTACAATTTGTAAATAGCCTTTCACCCCCTGTATTTTACCCCTGCTATCTTCAGAATTTCGAAGAGGGTATTCCAATCAACATTGTCAAAAGCTTTGTACATATGGATACTTTACTTGCTGGTAACAAGACCATTTCCTGTTACAAGGCACGTGATGTGGCTGTACAATCCTGCACACTATAGCAAACAATATGCTTACCTTCTCGGACGCTGAGATGCTGCATGGCGTGAGTGTAGCCCTTTTGGAGTCACTGAACGTACCGATACCATATCCAAACAACAGTAATGATATCCTAACCAGCGCAAACGGCAGTATAGCGGAACAGAAAACAACAGTTTCGATATGCCGTTTTGGAATCACCTGCTGGTACTCGTTTCACCTGCTTACTCGAAGAATAACACTATCTCCTCACAAACATACAACATTAAGACAAGATTTTTGAGTGAGAAAACCTGCTGCGTATCTCTCCTGACAAGTAGAATGTAGATGACGTTGCTCCTACATACTACGGGCGGCTGTGCTGCAATGTTTATCAGTTACATATCCAAGCATGTGGAACACTTAGTGCCAGTTTCATGTCTATTGCATGCCGCCTTCATGGTGCTGCAATTTTAGTGGTCAGCAGTGTAGTTCTAGTGAATTTAGTTAGTACTTTAGGGCAAGTAATATGTGCAAATTAGAATTCTGTGTACTCGTAAAATGTGGTATAACGTAGAAGCGATGACGATTTACTTACTGCCTGATGCCTCGAGTACGTTTCGTACAAGGGCATTGTACACATTCGTTGTAGCAGGCTGTTAAGTGCGAGTGGTCCGTCAAACAATTTGGCAGGTCTCATTTGGCCAAAAACTAAACTTACGTCGATGAAAATACATCAGCTGATAAATACACAAAAGTGTTTCTCCCAGGAACGTTACAAACAATAAAGGTTTGCCCGTAAAGTTTACTTCGGACAAGATAGCCACATGTAGTGCTTTCAACTAACGCAATCGAGACATCCCTTTTAGACCGAATCGGCACACCCGTACTACGGTGATACGGCCATGTAATAAGGTTGGAGGCTACAAGAACAGCCCAAATAAATTTTGAAAGATAGGTGGAGGGAAAACGTCCTGTAGGAAGATCCGGAAATCGTTGGTTGAACATGATCGAGGATGACATCGCTGTCAGAGGAAGGACAAAAGATGATGTTTTCCGAGACAGTTTATACATGCGTAGGAGAAAGTGGAAAAGACTCATTAACTGTACCTGCGAAACTGAAGCTGTACGATGATGATGATGATGATGGAGGTGGTGATGGTGACAACGAGAAACTGAGTAGAAGTAAACTCTTATTAAATGCAAAACTAAATATCAGCTTTTTTATTTCATTTCAGTCAATTTAAATACTTAGTTTCTTCGACTTACCTCTTCCAATTTTGTCCATCTTTATTGGGTAGCACTACCGAAAATATAAAGTACACTCTGACATTTTTAGTCACATCGCTTATTTATTCCCAGTTTATTTCAATAATTTTTCCCGAAAAAAAAAAACAGTTACACATCAGTCTACGATATGAAGATGAGAACGATGGAGCATTTCATAGGTTTGTAATCGCTCGGAGCTGCCAATACCCGATCACCTTCCACTGTTGCTCTTAGCCACGGTGTAGGGGAGCTGAGGAAACTTTCTTGTATGACATAATATGGGGAGGGGGAGTCACATGACAATAGGCATCAGCTGTATATCTACAACGTTATTTTATAATTAATCGGAAACGACCATTAACAGAAACTTCAGAGTAAGCCTATGACACTCCTAAAAATAACATGTGAACTGTTTTCAAACCTTATTGTGCTGAAATATTTTAACGACATTAGTAAACAACATGCTTCCGAAAAATATCGAGTGCACTTGGGGATGCACAGTTAACTAACTGCAAGATGCTGAAACAGGCAAGTTTGTGCACCAGTGCTAACGAAGCAACTTCATCCTAGCAGCCTGCCGTGTGTACTTCCGCGGCTTTTAATTATGTAACTATATTCAGAGTCAATATTTATTTTCAACATACGCTGAAAATTACGAGTAAACTGGAAATTCCTCTCGAGCGTTGGATCTAAGCATAGGCGTAATTACACGTATCGACGAAAACATTCGTCAGGGAATAAGAATTGTCTTTACTGTGTCTCGACTTTATTGACTTTTATCGATTTTCCAAGTCCTATGAACACTAAATTTACGAAAAGAAAAGAAAATAAGGATTTTACGTCCCACCGATATGAGACCGCAGTTTCTGTACCAAAGTATGATTGAATAAATTGTCTCTAGCATGGAAACCATGCATCTCCGGACGCAAGTACATTAGACCTTTCTTGTTCCGTATCCCCTCATCGATCAACCCCTAGAGTTTGTACACGCTGGAAAAAATCACCCTGTAGAGGCATCACAAACTTACCTGTTTTTTTTACTACACTGCTAACTACAAAATGAAGGACTGTAGACACGTGTTGAGTGATTAAGTGATCACTGTAAAGGGCATGGAGATAATCCATACTCATGTGAGACGTCGTTATCATTAACCTACAGGGTTTGAAAGTCGCTTCCATTGGGCCGCCTGGTCGAATCGCAGAGTATACAGATTTGTGGGTCATTCAGATGTGACAGTAGGCCAATGTTGGACTGTATTTGAACTTGAGGACAGGCGTACGCATAATCAAGGTTCCGGTCGTCCATGTCCGAGCACAACGGAGGACTACTGTTTTGTGCACCTAGCATATTGCAGTCCTTCCACATCTGTGTCTGCGATCCGAGAAGAAGCTGTAATATTCTGTGTAACCCAGCACACTTGGTCAAAGAATAGCAGCAGCCGATCTAGCGTTTTACCGTCCCAAGCATACGGTGCTGCTAACAATGCAACACTTGAGGCTAGGTTTAAAGTGAAGGCGTGACTGGGAAGCATGGAGTACTGATGAACTATATCGCATTGTGTCCAGCAATGAATCACCATCGTCAGTGGGCATGTCGTCGTCTTGGGGAGGAGTACCACCTTCCCAGTGCTTTGGAGAGGCATAGAGGTGCAACCCCTGGCGTCATGATGTGGGAAACCATCGTGTAAGCCTTCAGATGACGACTGGCAGCGTTTGCGGGAATTCTGACGGCACAGTGGTACGTCGTGAACATCCTGCGTTCTCGTATGTTCCTTCTCATGCGGCAGTATAATGATGCCATTTTTCAACCGGACAATGCTCATCTAAACATGACACTTGTCTTTATGTACTATGTGCGTGATGTTGAGGTACTCGTGTCGTCAGAAAAATCCACTTATTTGTCCCCAATAGACCATGTGCATGACCATCTCGAACATGAATTGCACCCCTGTGCTAGCATCTAGGATATCAAGATCCAGATACAACATTTGACGGCCACTTGAGTTCAGAAAGGATATATCTGGTTTGTTACTCTTCCCAGCTTAATCAGTGCATGCAGCTAAATCAGCTTGGGTGCAACGTCCTTAATGATAGGTGGGCACATACTGTCAAATTCTTTGCAAATTTCACTCCTTTTTGTAATAGCCGAAGTAACATCACATAACGTCTCAACCTCTAAAGTTTCATTTCTTTTAATACTCCCCTTCTGAGTGCTTTACTTTCTTTTGTCAGAAAGTATGTATTCTGCACGCCATTATACGGTGTGTAGTGGAGGACATCTAGTGCACTATTGTTACACCCCTCCTTTCCTGTTCAGTCGGGAATGGTCCCCAGGAAGAACGGCTGTTGGTAAGCATGTAAATGAGCTGTAGTCCCTATCATCTGTCCTTCATGGTCGTTTCATGTGTATGTGCTGGAGAAAGTAATATAGTAGTTGACTCTTCTAGGAACGTACGTTCTCAGAATTTAGTAAATTACTGCGTAATGTACAACACCTTTGTGGTACCTTGCAACACACAGCATCTCCATGATCCTTTCGTTTTTAGAGAATGCCGTATCTTCTTATGTATCTACAGGTTTTTGATAAATCGTCTGATTGCTATCGAAGCTTACAATTCACCATATCTAAAATTTTGATAGTATGGAAGCATTAGATTTTCATTTTATCACTAAGGATGATAATTACTCGAGAAAAGTTGTTAGATTTGTAACAGGAAACGATCGTTATTTCAATTTATTCTGCGATACATGTGCCGTTGTTGATGTACTCCTAAGTTTCGTCAAGAAATTTGTTTCAATAATGTAAAACTTTTAATATTTTGATTGTTTAACTCGCAAGAGACGGTATATATCCTATATTGCTTGTAAATCTGCGACGTGTAACAGTGGCCTAAATACTATAACTACTACATAGCTGTAAGTTTCTGTGTTCGGAATATTTTTGTTTAGTGATCAGGTTTGTATTTCATTGCATTCTCAAGTTGTTCCATCTAAGCAAAGAGTAATTTCCGTATGTTATGTATATAAAAAGGTCCTTTTGTGTTGAAAAAATTAGAGAAAATCTTAAAAATATATTAAAAATGAATCAATACTTTTAGACAGTGTCGGTAACGGTACGTTTGTTCCAGGTTATCGATTTGTCGGTATAGCTCTTGTTATAGGTATCGATCACAAAAATTCTATCGAATGTGACATAGGAACGTCCCTCCAGTTGGTAGCGTGCTAATCGCATGACTTCCGCACGCACCGAGTGTAGCAGAGTCGCTATCGATGAATCAACGCAAATGTCATGCATATGTGCATGAGGAGACATGCAAAAAAGACTGTCGAGCTATCAAAGACGCGCGTGGTCGTGATCGGTTACTGCACTATGCCAGGTGGGGTTCCTATAGTCAGTGAGTCGTTGACCTTCCTCGAGGACGTTGAGAGGAAATAAATACCTTCAGTTGTAATATGTCAACAAAAAATATCACGAAGCTGAACTCACTGAATTTAAAAGTTAAACACTGTAGCTTCGTAGGGTGGAACATATACATCGGAAGAAATATGGAACGTAGTTTAAGTGATAACGAAAGTATGGATCTATTAAGTCGAAAGAGCGGTGATGGGTCACCAAGAAATGTTACTTTACTGCAGTCGGGTTACTTGTCTGAAGAGGAGGAATCTATGATGACTTAATTGTGGGTCTGCTGTAAAACCTGAATTGGTGGAGCTACAAGATGGACGTCACCTATCCCGCAAAAATGTACCTGCAAAGTTTGAACAACCTGTATTAAGCGAGGACTAAGGAAATTCTCGTATATTACAGCCCCTTACGTACCGCACCCGTAGGAACCTTGAAGGCACGATTCGATTAATTAAAGCTCATACAGAGGCAATTAACCAGTCATTCTTCCCGTGCTCCATGCTTGAACGGAAAGCGAAGGAAACCTATTCCGTAATACAATGCACTTCAAAGCGGTTTCCAGAGCGTAGATGATGAGATTATCGGTAGCTACATTAGACGAAATACGTGAAATCGATGAATAGGGCTGAAAATCTTTTAGACTTTTCTATAGGAGTAGAAGGTACGATAGCGAATTGATGGGGCTTAGAATGAAAACGTTTTCCTCAGTTGATGGGGTGTGGCAGAAAAAAACCAAGAGCCTGCCATAGTCAGTGAACGGGATGGACTGTAAACAAAATTAAGGCACAGTCTGTCTAGAAACATATGGATTCCTTTTTGTAAAAGAAAATCGAATTCCACGTAAATGGTATGAATTGTTTTATCAGGGGAAGAATTTGCAAGAATTCGTGGAAAAAATATCTAAACTGGAAATATATGCGTCCTACGGAAAGGTGAGGAATAAAAATGTGAACTATGGTACCGTACCGAGAGCAGTTTCTCTTTAAGGCTATGCAAGACGCATATGACTTCAATAAGCATCTACTCCTAGACCTACATTTACATCTATACTCTGCAAACCACACAGAAATCAATGGCAAAGTGTACTTACCATTGCACGTGATATCAAGTTTTCTTTCCTTTCCATGCACGTATGTGGCGTGAATCGAATGACTGCTAAAATCCTTCTATACACGCTTTCATTCTAATCTTGTCCTCGTAGTTCCTGCGATACCGATGTGTTTGGGTTGTAGCATATTTCTAGATTACTGGAGTACTGGGTTAAACGTATCTGTAACTGATTGTAAATTTGTAAGTTATGTGCATATTTTATTTGTATTTCTGCAATGATATGTGATTGCCATACGATTAATAAGCTAGATTCCTCAGTTAATGCAGACTGTTGCTACTTCGTAAGTTGGTTACCTTAGGATAATTATCGCCTATCGCTTGCTATTTTAGGTTTATAGCATGCCAGTGACGCTCTTCTGTGTGTCAAACTCACCTGGGACCATTCGTGCAGCCTCTCTTTGCATACGTCCTGTATCCCCTGTTACTCCAATTTGGTTTCGGTCCCATACACTTCATCACTAATCTAAAATGGGTCTCAAGAGTGTTTTGTAAGCAATCTGCTTTGCAGACTCATCTTATTTTCCCAGTATCCACAAATGTCTAACGCTTGTTTAACTTAAGACTAAGTCTCTGTGATCATTTCATTTCAAATTCCTACCAAGCGTCACATCCAGGTACTTGAATGAGCTGACTGATTCCACTTGTTACTCAGTGATATTGTAATGATAGGCTACTGCGGTTTTACGCCATGTCTTCTTTTCTGATTCCTGGTCTTTGTCCCAAGTCTTCATGCTGTTGGTATCTTAATTTTTGGGTAGGGTAATATTAGTGGTACAGGGCGGCCGAATGCCATTCCTGGAGCCACCCCGTACCCTATACCGTGACGGAATTTGCGTACTCCAAATGGCTCTGAGCACTATGGGACTCAACTGCTGAGGTCATTAGTCCCCTAGAACTTAGAACTAGCTAAACCTAACTAACCTAAGGACATCACAAACATCCATGCCCGAGGCAGGATTCGAACCTGCGACCGTAGCGGTCTTGCGGTTCCAGACTGCAGCGCCTTTAACCGCACGGCCACTTCGGCCGGTACTCCAAATATCTGCACCTATGTTGTCCCATGTAAAAGTGTGCCTACGTTTTCTGAGTATTTGCGTATCGTGTAACTGAGGCGGGATGTGGGTTCCCACCTGTTATAGACCTATTCGAATGCGGGAAACCGCTTAAATACCACACCCAGACTGCCCAGCACACCGGTCCTCGTCGTTAGTCTGCCAGTCTCACGACCGGCGCGTCTCCCGGAAGCGGCGTTATAAGGTGTGTGACTGACCGAGGACGTCGTTTTTGCGTTTTATGTCAAGTGCACAATTTTACATTTCTGCACATTTAAACCAAGTTTTCGATTTTTGCACTGCTTCCCTATCTTGTGAAGGCCTCACTGAACATTTGTGCTGCTTTTCCTCAGGTTGTGTATCATTTACAGACAACTAAAACACCTACAACAGTCTGAGGTTACTATTAATATTATTTGCCTTGCAACAATTGTGTTACATTTTTCATATAATTGTTATAAGGGCTGATAAACAGATTCGGAAGAAACGTACGTGAAAATGAACAGACTCCTGAATATTAGTAGTAGTTCGTTGCAGTGTTCTTTCTCCATACAGTAACTGAGTGGAGAGGTGCCCCATTCATTAACGTTGCTACAATGTGATGGGAAGCACCCGGGCGATACGTGGTAATCACCAAAATTTTCAGTGCTGCAAATGATGGTGACACAATGTCGCCAAATCTGTATCGATCCTCTGCACAACAGCGACTGGAATTCTCGTTGCCACCCATAGGACGAGAGCGGTCTCCGTCGCCAGACTTGGCTGCCGACGCTATTATACTGTAATAGAGAGCGTCCCTGAGGGGCAATCCCACGTCGCTACACAGCTGCCTCACCGACTGGAGAATACTACTGAGCCGCAGATGCCTGCTGACTATTTGTGTCCACTCTGTCACTAAGCGAATCAGCAAAGTACTAGACTATGATGCTAACGTAACAGACTGTAAATACAAAAAGGTAAAATTAGTCAGATGTTCAGTAAAGTAAACAACTGATGTACGCCATATACAGTTATTAAGAGTCAGCATACGTAGAAGTTGATGACTACTACAGCAAAAAAATAGTTCTGAGAAAACGTTTTTGCCGCTGTAACTAGAGAAACTAGATTCAATTAATCCGCAATTTCTGTCTAGGATAGAAAAAATGCACATGATAGAGGATCCTAAACTGAGTAACTGAAGGTAAAGTATCAATGGACGGAAATGCAAATTTCAGGTGATATGAACTTTTGAATGAGGCGTGAATGGAAGGAAAGTATTGGGTAAATGGTTATGTTTCTGTACAGACATTGGGAGCGATACCTTGAAGTACAGTACACACAATCCAAAATTTCTTACCAGATCAAAACTTTGTTCCAAACCTAAAAACTTTGCCTTTGGCGGGTAAGGCACATACCACTGATCTGTTCAGTTGAGAATGACCCGCGCTCGCAGCATTACTTCCGCCGGCACACCTCACCTACTTTATAACCTCCAAAACTGTGAGGCCGGGTCGAGTAATGGACAGATAGGCAAGCCTTTAAACAGATAATTTTGAGGTCTAGTGTATGGTGTTGGGTTCAAAGTCATCTTGTATCGGAGGTATTGCGATATACTGGGAGAATAACTGGGCGCCTCTGATTTACACGCAGGTGACAAAATCATGGGATAGCGATATGCACTCATACTGACTGTGGCGGTATCGCGTACACAAGATACACTCCTGGAAATTGAAATAAGAACACCGTGAATTCATTGTCCCAGGAAGGGGAAACTTTATTGACACATTCCTGGGGTCAGATACATCACATGATCACACTGACAGAACCACAGGCACATAGACACAGGCAACAGAGCATGCACAATGTCGGCACTAGTACAGTGTATATCCACCTTTCGCAGCAATGCAGGCTGCTATTCTCCCATAGAGACGATCGTAGAGATGCTGGATGTAGTCCTGTGGAACGGCTTGTAATGCCATTTCCACCTGGCGCCTCAGTTGGACCAGCGTTCGTGCTGGACGTGCAGACCGCGTGAGACGACGCTTCATCCAGTCCCAAACATGCTCAATGGGGGACAGATCCGGAGATCTTGCTGGCCAGGGTAGTTGACTTACACCTTCTAGAGCACGTTGGGTGGCACGGGATACATGCGGACGTGCATTGTCCTGTTGGAACAGCAAGTTCCCTTGCCGGTCTAGGAATGGTAGAACGATGGGTTCGATGACGGTTTGGATGTACCGTGCACTATTCAGTGTCCCCTCGACGATCACCAGTGGTGTACGGCCAGTGTAGGAGATCGCTCCCCACACCATGATGCCGGGTGTTGGCCCTGTGTGCCTCGGTCGTATGCTGTCCTGATTGTGGCGCTCACCTGCACGGCGCCAAACACGCATACGACCATCATTGGCACCAAGGCAGAAGCGACTCTCATCGCTGAAGACGACACATCTCCATTCGTCCCTCCATTCACGCCTGTCGCGACACCACTGGAGGCGGGCTGCACGATGTTGGGGCGTGAGCGGAAGACGGCCTAACGGTGTGCGGGACCGTAGCCCAGCTTCATGGAGACGGTTGCGAATGGTCCTCGCCGATACCCCAGGAGCAACAGTGTCCCTAATTTGCTGGGAAGTGGCGGTGCGGTCCCCTACGGCACTGCGTAGGATCCTACGGTCTTGGCGTGCATCCGTGCGTCGCTGCGGTCCGGTCCCAGGTCGACGGGCACGTGCACCTTCCGCCGACCACTGGCGACAACATCGATGTACTGTGGAGACCTCACGCTCCACGTGTTGAGCAAATTCGGCGGTACGTCCACCCGGCCTCCCGCATGCCCACTATACGCCCTCGCTCAAAGTCCGTCAACTGCACATACGGTTCACGTCCACGCTGTCGGGGCATGCTACCAGTGTTAAAGACTGCGATGGAGCTCCGTATGCCACGGCAAACTGGCTGACACTGACGGCGGCGGTGCACAAATGCTGCGCAGCTAGCGCCATTCGACGGCCAACACCGCGGTTCCTGGTGTGTCCGCTGTGCCGTGCGTGTGATCATTGCTTGTACAGCCCTCTCGCAGTGTCCGGAGCAAGTATGGTGGGTCTGACACACCGGTGTCAATGTGTTCTTTTTTCCATTTCCAGGAGTGTATAAAAGGGCAGTGCATAGGCTTTGCTGTAATCTGTATTTAGGTGGTCCATATGTAAAGGTTTCCGATGTGATTATGACTGCACAACGGTAGTTAATAAACTTTGAATGCCGGATAATAGTTGGAGCTAGACGCATGGTGCACTACATTTTGGAAATCGTTAGGAAATTCAATATTCCGAGATCAACAGTGTCAAGAATGTGTCCAGCATACCACATATGAGGCGTTAGCTCTCACCACGGACAACGCAGTGCCCGACGACTTTCACTTAGCGATTGCGAGCAGTGATGTTTCGTGGTGTCGTCAGTGCTAATAGACAAGCAGCAGGGCCTCAAATAACTGCAGAAATCAATGTGGGACGTACGACAAACGTATTCGTTACGATGGTGTTGCGAAATGTGTCGTTAATGGGCTATGGCAGCAGACGATCGACGCAAGTGCCTTTCCTTACAGCGCGACATCGCTTGCAACGCTACTCCTGGGCACTTGACCATAATAGTTAGACCCTGCACGACTTTAAAACCGTGGCCTGGTCAGACGAGTCCCAATTTCAGTTGGTTATAGCTAATGGTAGGGTTCGAGTGTGGGGCAGATCACACGAAGCTATGGACCCAAGGATCCTTTTAACATTTGGGTACATGGAGGCCATTTCCAGTCATTCATGGACTTCATGTCCCCAAGCTACGTCTGAATTTTTGCGGAAGACGATTCGCCATGTCTCCGGGCCGCGGTTGTTAGCGACTGCTTTGAAGAACAATCTGGACAGTTAGAGTGAATGATATGGCCGCCAGATAGTTGACATGAATTCCATCGAAGATAACTGGCACATAATCGAGAGGTCAGTTAGTGAACAAAATCCTGCACTGACAACACCTTCTCTATTATGGACGACTGTGGAGGCAGCATGGGTCAGTATATCTGAAGTAGTCTTCCAACAACTTGTTGTGTCTGAGGCACGTCGATATGTAGCGCTACGCTGTGCAAAAGGAGGTCCGACACGATGTTAAGAAGTATCCCATTACTTTTGTCAGCTCGGTGTCTTTAGCAAGAGAGTGAGAGTAAATGAAACGAGATTCGTAGGTCTATGTCGTTGAAAACATGGCGGCTCACTTATCCCTGATCAGACAGTTTAGAAAAATTGTAGATTTATGCTAAACAGGTGACGGAGTCGAATTCAATCTCTACATCGAATCCATTCAGTCAAAGGACTGCTATTACTGTTGATGAAAGAGCTTTGCTGAAATCACTTAGGCTTTCTGGAGAGAAGTGCGTAAATGCTCCATGAAAGTGTAACACACAGAAATATAAACCTCATAAAAATGCAAAGATGGAAGGAAATTTGAGATACCCTGCTACCTTTAAAGAAAACGTTGTTCGCAAGAGTAGATTGAAATTTTTGACTGGATCATCTGTATGCAAACAAAAATGCCGGCATAATAGTTTCCTGAGAGATCCAATCTTACAGATACCTAGTTTCTCACCTTCGGAAAAAGCGAAGTTTTCTATCGAGGACAAGACATATCATTCAATTCAGAATTTCTGAATTATAAGCCCAGAAATATCAGGTGTGGTACCATTTGGAAATAATTTCACTCCCAGTGATTTCGAATCTCTGTTCCCAAAGTGTGAAGACTCCAATGAAGGAACAAACGTCCATGGTACCGTTAATTCCTAAACTCTTCACACCAGCCCTTTAGTACTGACAATAACAAATGATTACGAAAGCAAAAGAACCAAAACAGTTTCGACATCGGCACCAAATCGTGGAACTCAAGTACAGACTTGCTCACAGCAAGCTCATGTCAAATGCGATACGGTTTGATAACAACTATTTATATGTTTGACAATGTGTCAGATGGTGGGGGCGATCTGAATTGTTATACTGTTCTGAAATATGAAGTACGCCAAGATCGCTTGTAAATCCTTTTATTAATTACCGGTTTAGATAGATCTGTGCTGTCATTATCGGATCTTGTAACACGTTGACAAAAGTTCATGATCTTTACAGACTTGTAAGTCACATGGTGATGTTACGTCGTGACTTGCAAGTTTGTAAAGACCATGAACTTCTGTTGATGTGTTACAAGATCCGGTAATCAATAAAGAGATTCGCATGCGATCTTGGTGTACCAAACATTTTAGAATAATGTAAGATGTAACTACTGATGAATTGGCAAGTTATTTTGATGTTCTTGTGTATGTCTCAAAGAAGAAGTCCCACATGTTTGAAACGATGTATATTTAAGTATCCAGGTTTAACCCTTTCAGACCTGAATTTTTTCTGGAAGAAGGAAACATTTTCTTTATGCTGTAATGGTCTTAGGTGATTTTTAATGATTTTAGATGCAAGATTTATACAAATATATATAACCGTTTTCAATATATACTTTGTAAAATTGGCTTCTTTTTATGGACTAAGATACTTATTTTTGAAATATTCACTTTTGTAATGAATACAATGATAATTCAATAATTACTATGCAAAATAACAATAATAATATTAGATTATGCAGTGGACCAACAACTACCGCGAACGGTTCTAGGCGCTTCAGTCTGGGACCGCGCGACCGCCACGGTCGCAGGTTCGAATCCTGCCTCGGGCATGGATGTCTGTGATGTCCTTAGGTTAGTTAGGTTTAAGTAGTTCTAAGTTCTAGGCTACTAATGACCTCAGATGTTAAGTCCCATAGTGCTCAGAGCCATTTGAACCAACTACCTCGAATTTTGGCGGTCACAAGTTGCTGCCCTCTGTTACAATCACTTGTTGATACTTTTTCAATGACACCCAACAGGTGGGAGCACTTGTGCATGATGAAAGGATTGAACATTCGCAAATTGTGTACTTGAGGTTTCCATTGGGGAAAAATATTTCTCTTGCAGCTAATACACTATAAAGATTAATGTGCACAATTGTAGCCAGTGGGGCTGAAAAGGGTTAAGAACTGTACATATCATAAGTGCTGCAATTTATCGACTGCTGCCGTTTCAGGCTCCCTTTATTTTATTGTGAAAAACAGTTTGTTTTTAAGAAATTCTTTAAACTTCTCAGGTATGGTGAGAAGCCGTTAAATATAACGACGCTAACATTCATTAGTCATTTAGGATTGATTTCCGGTAAACTTAGCCCTAACGTGACGTGGGGAATAATAAATTGGGTTACATTTACTAACTAAACGAAACACAAATTTAGCCTTGTTTCACTAACTCTATTATTGCTGGACGACTTAGGTTTCGGGGTATAACCCCATTTTCCAATACAAAACTGAAAGTAAAGGTGAGAGCAAAGCATAAGTAAATACATTTTTTAAATTCTAAACTATAAAAGTTTTCTGTTGACAGTTTTCCCACTGTTACATAAGTATTTCAGAAAATTCGTTAGGATAGCATTTACAATAACCATACATAAATGCAGTGGAATAGACTTACGTGCACAGTAATGAGAGTTTTGTCATTATCTATTTATGAATGAAAGAACCAAGATTCTTCTCGTATACGGAGGTTGTAACATTATCTAAATGGGCGAATAAATGAACTGTGGTTGATCATTCAATAGAAGATGTGGGGATATACTGTATGTTGTCTTTCAGATATTTCAGGTAACGTAAAATTCACTAGTATCAAGCCATACTTCCAGTGACCACCAGAGTACGCTTGGACCTACCTAAGCATTGAGAGAAGAGGTGGACGTTTCTGTTTAATTTTTTGTTCTTATGTATGTGTGCGCTTCCCAACGTCTTCCCCGATCTGTCCTCATTCATTAATTTAATCTTGTTTAATTTTTTGCGTGCTCTTATCCATTTGAGTGAACTTTCTCCTAGTGAGATAGGGTCTGGCAAAGATAGTACGGGTTTAGTTGGAAGTTTAATAGGTCCCTGCTCATCAACTTCACAAAAGAAACCAAAGACGTGGGTGGGGAGCTTCCATCAGCCGAAATTGGCCAATCTGGTTGGGCGGCCCTCCCCACCACCGTCAGAAAGTGGAGGGAACTGAGGGTTACTGCCACTGCGGATCGGGGACTGCTGGAGAGAAGACGCTGGTAGTAGAACACAGCAGATGTACTTTGTTTAGTGTTATGAAATGAGAAGCCATCTCCAGCACTGTAAACATGTTGAATATGTAAGTTGTAATATTAATCAAAACTCTTCTTTTTGCTGATAATATTTTCTGTTGATTGACAGGGGATATTTCTGGCTGATGGGGTGTAAATTCAGTAGTTAGAGCTGCGCTATACCTAGGCCCTTTGTTCAGGTCACGATCCACTTCTTTCTTCAGGTTTCAGAAGTTAGTTTTATGACAACGTGTGTTACAGATAACTGAAATATTTAAGTGTGTATGTTAACTTTAAGTTGCTATAAAAATTCGATACATTAATGTAAGAAATTCTTTCATTTTCTGCGTGTTATACTTTGTTAAATGGCCAAGCACATGTTGTGGTGAGTAGTATTAGCGCCAATGTCTACTCAGTATATGTACCGCATTTGCACTGAAATAGCAGCAAGGAAAATAAAATGTGCTTCAGCCACATCATAAGTTGAGAAACTGCGAGTGTAGAAATTAATTTGGAATTAGTACATGCCCAGTAATCTTCTCCATGCTATTCATGGCAGAAGTTGCAAGGTGATAACCGTGAAACGTGATGCTGTTCATTGTAAGCAGTGACGTGCGTTACAATTAGACAATGAACGCAACACAATGGAAGAAAATTGTGTGTGCAGATTTCAACATGTACTTGGGGTCGATACACGGTGAGTACATACGCTATCGATCAATGGTTCGGTAAAGGCTTCATGGTCTGTTGAACGATTTGCCTTACCGATCCCTAAAAATAAATTTATGTACTAGGAAGTGGTGCGTGCAGATTTTTTTATGTAACAGAATCATTTCACATTGTTTTGTCATTATCATTTTCCAAATGTCCAGGAGAGGCCATTCCATAGACAGGTGAGCAGTTGTTAATTGCATTGAAAGGGTACAGTACCGCCCGACATTGAAAATAGGTACAACATACTTCATTATTTTTGTCAGAACAACACATTTTTTTGTAAAATAAATCAATTTCAATTAATACAGCGAAGCCAGATACCAGTGTGGGAAAGAATGACAATTTATTTATTTAATTGATCGCATGTGCACTACCTCAAAATAAATCCCTACATCCAGTTTGGTGAGATCTGTGAAATAAATTAATGTATGGTCGTCTGCTAACCGCAGATAGTGAATGTGAATATATGATCATATTTGAGACGATCCTTTTGCCAACTTTGGTGGGACCGAAGAGATGAAATTTACCTGAGCTTTGAGCGCCTGAAATGTGGCTGACCAATACGGTAGCAAGGTGCTCCCCCACTTCGACAGAGGTGCGAGAGGACCTGAAGGACGGCCATGTTTCAGCACTCTGCCACTGGATCTTGTGCTGTTAAGACCTGTCTTAGTTGTGCTCCGTAAAGACAAAAGAGTGGAGACATGGTATGCATGTGGAATATTTAAGAGTAGTTTGAAATAATAAATTCTCTATTTCAGGAACTTTTGTGGGGAGAATTAAATGTCAGGCAGGTAATATTAATGGGATCGTAGTCATCTTCGGAATTGACCAACGGTCACAATGAAACCACGTGTAGCAATAAGTTTATATACTTCTGTGTGCTGAAGTTAAGCTGAATTACTAGCATGTGTACTATAAGTTGAAATATTTAAGAAATAGCGTGTGCAGGACTTGAAATTAGAGGCGAGTACTTCCACGTGGTGAGTACTGTGTGAGTCTCAATCTGTGTATGAGACAAAGGATAAAGAGAAGTACTCGTCCATAGTATCAGTTGAGGACTCGTGTGTGTGATGAATATGTTCTTAATATTACTTTGCGAGATATGTTTCCGTGTGACGCTTGATTCAAACTGTAACACTCTGAGAGAGAAACAAGGCGAGTCAGCTGTCTATCCAGCAACGCCACTTGGCTTGCATTGCACAGGAAGACGTGCATATATCTCCAGAGTTCATAGTAGGAAAGTAGGATTACGAAGTGGGGCAGTGTCATGTGAAACTGGGATAAATATTAATTGAAGCGGGAAAGCTGTAAGTGATAATGTTGTAACTATTCCCTGTCTTGTATTTCGTATTGCAGTGTGGTGTATGTCATGTAATTTAAGAATGTGTGGTTTGCATGGGAGAGTAGCAAGGTAGTTTCAGAGGTAGTGGGTATGCATGTTCCTTTTGTACCGCTCGGTCTGGAGGAAAGTTTCGTGATGATGGTTGTGAGAGTCGAAGTGTGAGATATAGCAAAAGATCCACCATCCTATCCAGAAAGTGCACTGTAGCGTTAAATAATTATGAGACCATAAGATAAAGATTCACCAATGTAAAGCCATGCCCACTGGGAGGAATTTCTCACGTGTTATTGCTGTAGGTTATAGAATTTGTGTGTTTAGGCTATAGAATTTATCGGAATAAATAAGATAGTGAAAAGAAAAAGATTGGTGGACTTTTCCTTCGAATTGTATGTTGTCATGATGTCCCGAATTTATAATGTGTGCGCCATTCATATTCAGTGCGGTGGCCACGTGTTGATAAAAAAGCCGCTAAATAAAAGACAAAAAGAAAATGTGGTATTGACAATGCGTAGTGAACAGTCAGAGTTCTGTAAATTACTGATAGTCAGAAGTGCGTTTCCGTTGCGCATTATTCATACAGGAGGATAATTTGTAACTTAATTGTGAGTACGAGAGTTCATGTTACTCGATAGATAAGAATGAATCCACTCGCTTGGCAGACCACTCATCTTGCAGGCCTGACTGCTTGATGCCACAGTATGAGCAAGGCATCTGGGTGCCTCACAGCATGACTACAATTTTATTCTCCAGAAATGTGTGAGACTGGTGAATGAGTGTAAGTGATTTGGTTTGTGGGGTTATTGAAAGTAGTTATAATTTTAGGTTGTGAGGGCACAGCCATATCCTATCCAATCTGCACATTGCTATCAGAATAAAATAAAGAGAGACCACAGTTAATGTTAGGATTAAATAAATGAAAGTAGTAAAGTATTTGACATACCGCGGACGCTTCACGCGCGGTATCTTAGTGAATCACAATTGAGAACAGGTGCCTCGGGTGACGTGGGACGAAGGTAGAGAATGTTAAATTATAATGACAGTAGTAAAAATTTTATTAGTTAGATGGAATAGCCATAAAATAAATATTTGGATGATTTTGGAAACGAAAATGTGTCGGTATTAATAATTCAGTGGCAGTGCCACTTTCCCGCCATGTTTATTTGCCATGAGGAAAAGTTTAAGTTAACGGACGAGAGATCCGCCTCTGAACATCACTGATAGTGACTCTGGCATGGTTTGAGTAAATACAGAGTGGTTCAATGAACATTCCCCTCTCAGATTGCGAAGTATCAAATAATAGCTTTTGTCTACTTTAGGACAGACAATAAGAAAAAATATCAGAGTTGGTGATAGAAAATTAACTTCTGAATTACCGCATAGTTGAGGCTATAGCTGGAATTGAGATATTTCACAAATGTAACGTCGCAGCTAAACAGAGGTTGCTGCGCAAACGCCCCTCTAAAAATATAATATTATGGAGCAAGATACATTAGTTACAAAAACAAAGTCACATATCTGAAGGGTTCCCCACAGATACACAAGAATAGGGATACCGAAATGTAGCTTGGAGCCACTAATCGGAGCGCGCAACATAAGTGGCGGAAACTCCTCCGACAATTTTTTTTTCAAAAATTTAACCGATATCCTCACAATATGTTTCTTAATTTCCACTGTTTCCCACTGAGTGAGTTCTGAACCTTTTCCCTCCATGTGTAGCTCTTGTACATCTATTATCTGTTTGTAGTTTTCGCTTTATCGATGATCGGCAAAGGATGAATTTTACTTCTTCAATATCCAGCTTCTATGGTGTTATTTGAGCCTAGTACGTATTGACCTCCTGTCTATCCAGTACAGCAGAACTGATAACTCATGCCAAATAATGTTATAAATCCCAGTTTTCGTGTGGATGGTTCTTTATCTTCTGAGCTAAGGAAACAGCTTCATAATTGTAAACGGTCTCCTAACGAATTTTGTAAAATACATGTGTAGGTGTGTCAAAATTTTCAACAGAGATAGCGTTTATACGAGGGCGTGCTGGAAAGTAATTCCTCCGCAAGTTTTGTGTGAGAATTCTTAAAACTTTGTACATAAGACAATCGTTATTAATATTATACATCTTTATTCTTAGTGTATACATATTTGCAGAACTCTGCCGCTAGAGGGCTTTGAATTGTATGAAGTAAAATGGCAGTATATAACGCAATTATGTTGGTGCGTGATGAACAGCGTGCTGCAATCAAGTTTCGAATGCGATGAGTTCGTCGTCACATGGAGCACACCTTCTCCTAGAGCATGACAATGCCAGACCACTGTTCAACAATCCCACGCCTTGGGTTCACTGTCATCGATCATCCTCCGTACAGTCCATACTTGGCCCCATCCGATTTTCATCTGTTTCCAAAACTTAAGGAACGCCTTCGACGACCTTATTTTGATAGTGATGAAGCGGTTCTAGCACAAATGTGGCTGTAGCTCCGTCCACAAAGTAAAATATTCTGCAATGACGGCATCAACGAACTAGTCTTTCGTTGGGGGAAATGAGTTCGTCGCTGGCATGACTACCTTCAGAAATAAATATGTAAACATGAAAAAAAAAAGATGTAGAACGCCAATAACGTTTGTTTTTCTTAAGTAAGAGTTTTCCAGTAAAAACTTCGGAGGAATTGCTTTTCAACACTACCTAATATTTTAAGTCAAGAAGCCAGACATTAAGGAGTCGTTTATTAGATCAGTTCTTTATTGCAAAATGGGCTCATGACCCGAAACCTATGTCATACAGTGATGATAATATTGAAACAAGTCTACAAAAGTTTTTCGTTCAGTTATTACGATGTACAGTATTTCACCAAGACTTCACATTTTAAACAATTAAAAATTATATCGTATGTTTTGAGATTAAAAAAGAAAACCTGTAAGTGCACTGAACATTGGCCGCTAAAGTCAACATTTGGGAATAGAGCCTCGGTTCGGTGCATAGTTTTAGTCTACCCGGGATTTTCAAAACAGTGTCAAATCCGTTGTAGAGTGAAAGATTAATTCTAATTACGTAATGTGTCTGTGATTTGTCCATGGTGGATTTTTTCCTATGCGTGTACATGAACTCATTGGTGTCTGAAACGTCTCCCGTTGAAAACTATCCCATGAAATCTTCGCAACGCCGCCGTCAGTGTCAGCCAGTTTGCCGTGGCATACGGAGCTCCATCGCAGTCTTTAACACTGGGAGCATGCCGCGACAGCGTGGACGTGAACCGTATGTGCAGTTGACGGACTTTGAGCGAGGGAGTATAGTGGGCATGCGGAAGGCCGGGTGGACGTACCGCCGAATTGCTCAACACGTGGGGCGTGAGGTCTCCACCGTACATCGATGTTGTCGCCAGTGGTCGGGGGAAGGTGCACGTGCCCGTCGACCTGGGACCGGACCGCAGCGACGCACGGATGCACGCCAAGACCGTAGGATCCTACGCAGTGCCGTAGGGGACCGCACCGCCACTTCCCAGCAAATTAGGGACACTGTTGCTCCTGGGGTATCGGCAAGGACCATTCGCAACCGTCTCCATGAAGCTGGGCTACTGTCCCGCACACCGTTAGGCCGTCTTCCGCTCACGCCCCAACATCGTGCAGCCCGCCTCCAGTGGTGTCGCGACAGGCGTGAATGGAGGGACGAATGGAGACGTGTCGTCTTCAGCGATGAGAGTCGCTTCTGCCTTGGTGCCAATGATGGTCGTATGCGTGTTTGGCACCGTGCAGGTGAGCGCCACAATCAGGACTGCATACGACCGAGGCACATAGGGCCAACGCCCGGCATCATGGTGTGGGGAGCGATCTCCTACACTGGCCGTACACCACTGGTGATCGTCGAGGGGACACTGAATAGTGCACGGTACATCCAAACCGTCATCGAACCCATCGTTCTACCATTCCTAGACCGGCAAGGGAACTTGCTGTTCCAACAGGACAATGCACGTCCGCGTGTATCCCGTGCCACCCAACGTGCTCTAGAAGGTGTAAGTCAACTACCCTGGCCAGCAAGATCTCCGGATCTGTCCCCCATTGAGCATGTTTGGGACTGGATGAAGCGTCGTCTCACGCGGTCTGCACGTCCAGCACGAACGCTGGTCCAACTGAGGCGCCAGGTGGAAATGCCATGGCAAGCCGTTCCACAGGACTACATCCAGCATCTCTACGATCGTCTCCATGGGAGAATAGCAGCCTGCATTGCTGCGAAAGGTGGATATACGCTGTACTAGTGCCGACATTGTGCATGCTCTGTTGCCTGTGTCTATGTGCCTGTGGTTCTGTCAGTGTGATCATGTGATGTATCTGACCCCAGGAATGTGTCAATAAAGTTTCCCCTTCCTGGGACAATGAATTCACGGTGTTCTTATTTCAATTTCCAGGAGTGTATATGGATACAACACGACTGTGGCTCCCAGTTCTCTTTGCAGTTCTTGTGCGTTATCATTTGCATCTGGCATTTTCTAAAAGTTGAATGTAAATACACTGAATGAGAAAAAAACTGAAGCTACCAGAAATCGAAGACAAAAAGAAAAATGAAAATTCATGTGCTGAGAGGGTATGTGATGTTATTTCAGTGATTACAGAATCGAGAGAAATTTACCAAGACTTTGGCGATATTCGTCAGCTCACCAGTATGACGTAGCACCCTCTATGATTCGGATGCATGCGCTGTTTCGCTTGGGAAGGCTGTTATAAAGCCGTTTTATACACTCCCGTGGCAAGCTGCCTCGCCACTATTGCACTGGCACCGGGGCGGAGTTTACGTCAGAGCTGCTCTCACACAGATTCTATCGGGAACAGATTTGGGCACCCTGCTGGCCACGAGAGTACCTCACCGTCACGCAGACAGTTCAAAAAGACACGTGTCATATGAGGACGGGCATTGCCCTGTTGAAAACTGGTACCATTACGCCGTCGCATGAGATGCAACACAAGGGGACACTGGATGTCCACGACGAACCATTCTGCCCGATGAGTTACCTCAATCACCACGAGACGTGACGTAAAGTTATACCAGTTGACTCCACACTTTGACGTCAGAGGTAACACAGTTGTGACTCTCCAAAACATTGGAAGGCCTACATGTTGACAACGTAGTTTCGACTACGCTGCTGCAGTTTCACTGGGAAACCCTTACACAGTCCCGATCTCTCCCGATGCGATTTCCATATTTTTGGTGCCCCGAAGAAAGATATTCGTGCCCGTCCATTTGTTTCGGACGAAGAGATGCACGCCAGGGTACAGTCACGGTTCCATAGGCAACGGCAAAAATTTCTCCTTGAAGTCATTGACCATCATGTCTCTTAGTGGGATAAATGTATTAACAGTTACGGTGATTACTTTTGAAATAATAAACAGCTTACGTACGTTGTTGCTATCTGTCTCGCTTTCATTTCACTGCCCCTTGTACAGTGTGAACATTAATTAAACCGACAAACTGCAAGGACTGATTCCTGATTGGAAATGAAGAATAAAGAGACCTATGAACATGTTTCCGGTAGTGGAGGTTGTGCGTGCAACGACAACAAATCGTCCTGGAACACAGCACAGAGCTGTATCGCATCCAAGTCACAGCAGATATTCAAAGTGGTCTCTATGGGATGCAATGCAAGCTGTTGTCATGCAGGATATACATAACCGTAGTTTGGCTTACACGATGTTGGCGGTCACTTGCCTGGAACTTATACTAGGGTTCATCTCAATATCCTGTAGACCAGGACCACCAAATCTGGTGTACTCACAGTTCGCCGCCTCCCGGTACGTACGCCTGTCTGAAATGATCGATTATCACACAAACGCCCAAAATGGGCTTGAAATATTGTGTGGTGTGATTGGTGTCTGTGAATTTACTTGTTTTGGTATAGCCGTGCTGCCTCTCGACTGTTTACATTTGCTTGACCGTGCACAAACACCCTTTCGGCTTGTTCCTGACATGAATACCGGACCATTCTGCTGCTTACAGTACGCTGCGTCAATTACACAGCCAGCAACACACAAGGAACACACGGCATGTGGTCAGAGGAACTTTCATTCGTCAGCTCCATCTACCATGGCAGCGATGAGTTTCTGGACATATGTTGATAGGAACTTTTTTCCTCCATTTCCTGGCAGAATCCGTCCCTGCAGTTTTTTCAATTTTATTAATGTTCACCCTCCAAATACAGAAGTCAAACTTTCGAATAGCACTGCCATACAGACAAGATAAACATCATGTTTCGTAGGCTTCCTGCACAAAATAGGTCATTCTCTCAGAAAAGCACACTGATCACTTTGTATCACTGTAGATGGTGCAGAACTGATAGTAGGCCAATCTGTGACCCTCCACCGCTGATGTTCGTCATGACATTGAAGTGATGAGTACGTGTCAATCGGTTATACGGAATCAGCGTTGTAAGATGTGTCGACGTGGTGAAGTGCCAAAAGGGTTGTACGATTTGTTAGTATATCAAATGGCTCTGAGCACTATGGGACTTAACTTCTGAGGTCATCAGTCCCCTATAACTTAGAACTACTTAAACCTGACTAACCTAAGGACATCACACACATCCATGCCCGAGGCTGGATTCGAACCTGCGACCGTAGCGGTCGCGCGTTTCCACACTGTAGCGCCTAGAACCGCTCGACCACTCCGGCCGGCTGTTAGTATATCAACACTGACTTCTCAACGTATGTGTAAGGAATGGGGTCCACCTCGCAGCAACGTAATATGGCGTACAGTGTTCGTATAAATACCGTAATAGACATGGATCGGTGACGACTGTAACACCTTAACAATAACATTCGGCTTTCAACTTGACGGGAATTGTTACCATCAGTGAATACAGGTACACCTCAACCTGCTTCCGAATGTTGCGTAGGAAACAGCAAGCAATGGACTTTTGGAGTGAAATATCTCAGAAAAGGTCATAGCTCACCACTGCACACAAAGCTTCAATTCTACAATGGGCCAAATGACACAGAACCTGCTCATATCATATTGAAGGTATGTAGTGTGGTCCGTCAAGTCGCGATCTTGCGTCTGTTCAAAAGATGCAAGGCGCCGAGAGAACCTGCTGCCTAATAAGGTGTTAAAGCCGTGCTGGGTGGAGGGTGAAATTCAGTTCAGAGGTGATTCTGTGCCTTTTTTCTGGGCGCTTAATGTACCATTAGTTGGGCCCGCAGAATTATGTTGTCACGGAAATGAAATGAGTTGTTTGTTTCAAAAGTCTAGGTTACCTATTGTTGCCCTTTCTTCTACGTCTAGAATGATGAGTATTCTATGGACACTCACTCCTTTCAGGATAACATCCGAGTTCACAGCGTAGCACGCACACGTTTCTTGTTTGACGAACACTCAGGCACCTTATTGTTGCGCTAAATCACTCGAATATAATCCCACTGAAAATGTCCGGTACTGTATGGAACTGCAAGTGAAACGCAGCAGTCAACATCTCCGCAGTTTGGTAGCTCTGTGGTATCTGATCAGTAATGAGGGACCAGAACTGGACGTGTGGTAGCTAATGATACAAATTCTTTTCCTCGCTGTTTTGAATCAGTTATCAAGGCCAGAGGAGTGTTATACAGCCCGTGTATGACTTATTGTTTAGTGACCTTACGTTGCCATATTCTTCACGTACTTTAATGCTTGTAACACAAGAATGTTTTGTGTTACATACTACTTTAAGAGGACGGGAACAGGGTCAGACATGAAAAATCTGGTGTCAGACACATAAACATGAATAGATAATAGAGACGATATTGCTGAAAGCGACAGACGTAGTTTGGAACAACTTGGTTCACAATGAACTCTGCACAGTGCCAGGTGATGGTCATCGTTAACATTCTTCGCTGTGGAATAAGGGTGCTGAAGCGTAAGGACTGATCTTACTATGCCTTACGTAGTTCCACTTGGCACGTTCGTCCTTGCTGCATGAGTCTAGGATGTTGATCACTGGACTTCGACGAGCATTTAGCGCAACTTAGGAGGATGTAGTGAGAATGGCCGAAATATATAAAACTGTAGAATGGCTGGCAGATACTCATAAGAGGTCTCTTACTGCGTTCGATGAGATAATATAGTGCCGAGGACTTAATATAAGGTATAATTAATATAAGGTGACATTAGAAGACATGCAGGACCAACACGGAAAAGTGTGCCTACAAACCATAACAGCTAGTTTGGAGGTGGCCTTTATTGAAGAGTGGAAGTTACATGGCCGAGGAGGAAGTGTACTGTCTCTATCCTAAAAAGTAACACAATACCTGCTACTGCTTTATGGATACATCATTCGCTTACATAAATGCCAACATCTGGAACCTCGGGCAGCGTCGCACGAAAGTGCCAATTTCATCCACGTTCAGAATCAACTCATTTGTGGAACGCAAGACAAAATTAAAATGGCTCTGAGCACTATGATACTTAAAGTCAGAGGTCATCAGTCCCCTAGAACTTAGAACTACTTAAGCCTAACTAACCTAAGGACATCACACACATCCATGCCCGAGGCAGGATTCGAACCTGCGACCGTAGCGGTCGCGCGGTTCCAGACTGAAGCGCCTAGAACCGCTCGGCCACAGCGTAACGAAAGACAGACTAATCGTCAGATAGTTCCGTTGATTAACTGGAAGGGTCTCTTCGTCGGGCTCGGATTCATTCCCCCCACACTATACTTCAGAAAACCGTTTTGATAACAAATGCCAGCCTCACTCTAATCCGACGGGCCTGATGTCACTACTTCAATACCACTACACTATTTCAGTTACACGGAAACCAATTCAGGTTATTAGCTTTATCAACGTAATGCATCTGATTTTCGATACGTGCTGCTTTCTACGAAGCACATGCGTAGGCCTACATCCAAACCAAACTGCATTCCAGAAAACCAAAAACGCATTTCAACATTCTTGTGTCTCCCAGACTAGAACAAATGGGCCTACTTTGTGGATGACTAACTTAGAAATCAGTGATAGTATTGAAACAGCGGCTGAGTTTCAGAGAGCCCATGATTCCTGCAACCAGGTGGGCTGGCGACGGAATTATCTATTTCACGGGGTGCAACAAGCTCCACGAATGTTTTAACTTTGAAGCCTGACAGCAAATCGGTCTCTTCAGTAAAATGTTAGAAATTACATTGGTCATTTCCATTATTATTTCAGCCGAATCGCACAGACTTGGCAGAAATAACATCGTCTATATGCTGCATAAAAAGAAGCTTGCGCAGCTGATTTCTCAATCAGAAATCACGTTGGGTATAGGCTCCTAATGTAAGAAAGAGAAATGTCTACCAGGACATGTCGCAAACCGAACTGTCGGGACTGCGGTTTGTCATTCGGCGATGTTGGCTCGCGCTGTTCGCAATGCCACGAGTCACATGAATATGGAATCGATGGGCTTAGGATGCCTTTACTCGACGCCATTCAGGATCTCAGCTGCCTCGTATGATTGGCGCCGGAGAAGTCAGGCATATTGTTCACTCTGCCATACAGGACCGTGTAGAACGTCCGATACATTGAGTCCGGTATTAACTCGTCTGCAGGAAGGCAAGTTACTGTACGGTCTATTGGGCGCACTTCTGGATTATCACGGAAAGTCGGCACGGTCAGAATTCAATGGCTTCCATTCACGCGGCATTAGAAGCAGGCTCGCCGACATTAGTGCACCCAGTGGTAGCGCTGGGCACAAGAGAGGCTTTCGGACGAGTTTCAGTCTGCATACAGCATCAGTATGGACGTATCTGTAAGTGGAGGCCCCGTAGGCTTGCAGACTGCGTTCGTCATTGTTATACGGGCTCAGCCCTGGACGTGAAAGTGTGGGATGCCATTGGGGAGGAAAGATCATCACCTGATTTAGACAACAGAGCAGTTTCACTTTTGATGTGTTTAAATCGGTAGCTGAGCCCTGTCTTTGACATTTACGTGGTGTTATCTTTCAACAAGATAATACAAGACCGAAAGTTGCCCTTGCTGCCCTCACCTACTTACACATAGTGTTGCCATTCCAGCACGTTCTCCGATCTCTCACTCATTGAGAACATCCGATTGAGGGTTGCTGAGAGACTGGCACACAACCACTCACCATTCATTGAGATTAACGAACTCTTCCACAGAACTGAAAGAGTGTGGAATGACGTACCCGTATTTGTCATCCAAGCTCTGTTCGATTCGATTCCCGGCGAGGTAAGAAGCATGGTTTCTGCCAGAGGTGGCACCTCTGATACTGAAATTCGCACTCTGTATACCCCAAATCACCTTATAAATTAATCGTGATATCTTACTCCTATACTGTAGACGTACAATAAGACAAATTTCGTTAGGTGTTTCTTATCATGATATGGCACTGTGAATAGCCAGTAGCCTCACTTGTGGAACGTGGTAGATTACTAACGTACTGACTCATAAATCACTAACGAAACAGCATCTCAGCTCCAGAGAACCCACGACTCCTGCAAGTAGCACACTTCATGTAGTTTCACAGTTTGTTTCTGGTGGTTGCTAATGACTGGGCCTCTTTTAACGTTCAGGCCTTTCAGCCAGTGAGCTTTAGGAACAGAAAGCAGGGATCTTCACTGCTATTTCGTACCCCACCCAACAGCATTCTTCTGGGAAGTCTCGCTTTCTGCCGGGACATCTTACTTTGCAAACATCACTGTGATAATAAAACAGAACATGGCCGCGTGCGAAGGAAATAGAGAAGATCCAAGAAGAGCAGTGTGTTTCGCCACACTTTCATTTTCGGTTACTGTGAAAGTGCCAGTGAGATGCTAATCACACTCCAGTGGCAGACGCTACAAGAGAGGCCTTATGAATCACTTTATGGTGCACTGCTAAAATTTCGACAGCGCTTGTCACTAGAAGAGTCAGCTAACCAATCTAATGCTTACTCCTACAATATCACGAAGGTAAAATTACATCGATTCGAGCTCACACGGAAATCTGCCTACGATGGTTCCTTCTGCGCTCTACTCGCGAATGGAACGGGAAAGATGTAAATGATAGTGATACAGTAAGTTACCTCCGACGCGCTCCATAAGGTGGTTCGCAAACTGCAGATGTAATCTTGCAAACACCAGATTCGGTTGGAGATCACTTGGTGTCACATTAATCTGTACGGGACCATATGATTGATCGAAGCCATCTGTCCAGACACTTTGTGAGCATAATGGCATTTAAAATTAGGACGACACAGAAAAACCCGAAATACTAAATCTTTTCCCAAATCTGCTAGACAGAGGGCACTCTAGAGCCTCCTTTAAATCGTAGCACGAACGATGAAATGGCTGATATCGAAATATGTGACTATGGGATAGAAAAGTAACTGAAATCCCTCAACAGATGGAAGACCACTGGATGTGACTTGATATCAGTACGATTCTGCATAGAATATACGAAAGAACATGCCCCTCCACTAGCAGCAGTGTACTGTAGGTGTCTGAATAAGCGAAGTGTTCCTGACGATTGGGAAAAAAACACACGTTGTTCCAGTTTTGATGCAGAGTCGTCAAAGATAAGCACACAACTATAGGCCTGTATCTCTGACGTTGGTCAGTTGTAGAATTTTGGAACATGTTTCGCGCTCTCATCTTATGATATTTCTGGAGACCTAAAATCTCCTGTCTAGGTAACAACATGGGTTCCGAATACAACGCTCGTGTGAATCCCAGCTCGCTCTGTTCAACCACAGTACCCAGGAGGCCGTGGACACCAGCGCCCAGATTGAGGTCCTGCATTCGATACAGTTCCTCACTGCCGCCTAATGACCAAGATAAGAGCGTGCGGAGTGTCGAAGAAACTCTGTGAATGGACTGAAGAGTTTCTAACGTACAGAACGCAGCTTCTCATTCTCAATGGAGAGACGTCTTCAAAAGTAAAAGTGACTTCGGAAATATCCCAGGTGAATGTTATAGGTCCAATACTTTTCACAGTATATACTGTGTTGCAAAACGATACCGACAAACTTCGAGGAGTTGTAGAGGGTGTCTTGGGGAACGAGCTGATTATAGGAACCCACGTCCGAAAACATCATCCAACGACGCTGCTACAGAGCATCCAAGTTATGGGTTCCGACGTCTGCCGCTAGGCCAACCCTTCAGCAGCCAGCATGACATTGTATGGTGTTGCATTTTATTTTTCTCCTGTATACCGAAAAACATTGGAGAGTTTAGAAAGTTCTAGGACAAAAATAAACTGTAAGCGAAAACCCGTGTCCGAAACCGTTGTCCACAGAGGCAACAGAGCATCGTATTCCTAGGAGACCAGGCCTGTCAACTGAGCAGTTAGCTCTGTCTTCTCCACTGGCGAAAGTGGCAGTCAGTCGCTGTCAGTGAATAATTAACAACATTACGAGACATTCCACCTATGAAATAACAATGAAATCCAGACCATTAGCTGCTTACAGGCGTTGATAAATATCAACGGGGACAGTTGAAATTATGTGCCCCGACCGGGACTCTAACCCGAGATCTCCTGCTTGGATGGCAGACGCTCTACCCGACTTTTTTACGCTACTTAATCTAACTTAAACTAACTTACGATAAGGATAACACACCTACGCCCGAGAGAGGACTCGAACCTCCGACGGGGGAGCCGCGCGCCCTAGATTAATGTGATTTGAAGAGAAGTAATAAAATGAGCTCTAACATGGAAAGTAAGCGTTTTCTTTCTTTGGGTCTGAGGAATGTTTCCTGAAAGTTTGGCCGTACCTTTTTGTAACACCCTGTATGTGTGTAATATTCTTACTCTGACCCGGCACTGTAGAATAGTTACAGTAAGATGATTCTTCCTTTCTGTGTACAATTGTCCCTAGCCCAATGTCTATCTAAGACACTTGACCGTACCTATCTATCACCAATAAAACCCGCGGTACGAGCCACGGAAGAACTCCGTTTTTGCGCACGGCGTTTTGGAACGTAAGTAGCCATAGAATGGCTGACTGCAGTACACCTCGTCGGTTGGTGGTGGCTGCTGACGAGTGGGCTTCCAGCAGGTCTGGCGGCGCCAGAGGCTGCGCGGGCGGCGCGGCGCTGCGCGTTCGATCTGCGCCAGTCTCTGGCACGGCGCCGCGGCCGACAGACGCCTCACACAGCGCCGGCCCGCTGCGCCGCCAGCCGCCAGCCGCCAGTCGCCGCCGAAATGCGCCTGCGTCCGTATTTACTCCTGCGCGCGCTCTAGCTTCCGCCGCGCACGGCACTCGGTGGCAGCGCCCGGCGTCCGCGGACTGCTGCGCTTGTGCGGACTGCCGCACTTCGCGTTGCTTTGTAGAACCGTGCGCCGTTTTGACACCGCACTTTGTGGAGAATGCGGAAATCAGCGCAACAGTGTCGGTTGGCTGCTTTCTTCAAATGATGGACTACGCTGAAGGTGAAAGATGCCTTACGTATTGGCAGCCAACAACACGTTAGTTTTTTGTTGTTTTTTATTTTATTTTATTTTTTATTTATTTAATTTATTTTATTTTATTTTTATTTTATTTTATTTTATTTTATTTATTTATTTATTTATTTTTTGTTTTGTAATCAACTTGTTTCACTAGCGATGTACCCATATCATCATGTGTGAAAATTCGGATGCCAGAAAATCATGTGTCAGAGTGTATTACACTTGTTCGTCTTAATTTTTATATGAATATTTGATGCCGTTATTTATGTAAAATACACATCATAAGATTTATTTATCGTGAACTTTAGTGTCTTCTTAAATACTGTAGTATTCCGTTAGCTTGAAAGTTAAATTTAAATAATGAAATCCCGAAAATGACAAAAGATTTTTTAATTCCACATTCCTGCACATTTAGCTTTTAATGGAGCGACCACAGAGACACAACAAAGCCCGATAAACTGTATAGTTCACTCTTCATTACAATAAACGTGTGCGGCGTTTACACCGAGGTCCCACCACATTGTCGTACGAACTTGATCGAAATGAAAGGCTTAGTTCATTGAGTAATTTTATAATTGTGAGATTATTCCACACGGACACCGTATTACCGTTACGTTTTACATTAATTTTTAATGTGTGAAGGGAAATTCGCTGACAGAGTGGAAACCTTGCTATAGTAAGATACACTGTAGCTGACAGCCTAGCATAAATGATCAACACGTTGAGTTAACAAATGAAAGGCTTAGTTCATTGAGTAATTCTATAATTTTGAAATTATTCCACACGGACACCGTATTACTGTTAGGCAATGAGTGGAGCGATTAAACCTGATCAGTTTCACCTCGTAATGCTTTGGTGAATTTTGTGTCAACACTGCCACACCCAATGTATTTACAGCAGACAGCAGTCTGCGTTTCGAACTCTCAAATAACTATTCCCTCGCATTTTTCTAAAAGTGTGACATGTGCAGCAGTTATTCTGACATCATATTACTAGCATCTAGGAGATCTCTTGACTCAAAAAATTTTCGCTTGAGCACTAGGGTCAATGATGTGGGGCAGTTCTTTATAGGCCACATAGGCCTCCTCTCTGAAACAAATAACAGGTGTGATTCAAAGGTAGATATAGTTTGAGATAGCTTTCTCGGTAGGCTTATTTTTATGGAACAACAGGCTACTGTTGTACTGATTTTAAGAAATATCAGTAGATATGGTAGTGCAGTGCAAGCTCGCAACAAAATTTTGGTACAGTTATTGCAGCGTTTAACATATGAAAGATCAGGTTTTTAATGTAAGGTATTACATTTTTTCATGT
This sequence comes from Schistocerca americana, assembly GCF_021461395.2. Taxonomy (NCBI): domain Eukaryota; kingdom Metazoa; phylum Arthropoda; class Insecta; order Orthoptera; family Acrididae; genus Schistocerca; species Schistocerca americana. Next base: position 648,870,586 of record NC_060130.1, on the reverse strand, counting down.
CACAGAAAACGCGTTGCACCTACAAATGAGTATGCTGATGATCCGAAATGTGCCTATTCTTTCAATAAATTAATGGAAAATGTCTGTATAAAAACTGTAAGTGTTTTGTCAAATAACTTTATTAATTTACTATTTTTATCCAGATAATCAGAACACGATTTAATGGTATGTTTGTTTATACATGTATATGTGTCGAATCCTTCGACATAGTTGTATGGTTTTCCGATTGTTGCTCGTACAATAATTCGTGATCCTAAAAAAATTCTAGACGCAATACGTCAGTTCTCGGTCATTCTACCTACGTCGGAGTAAACAAGGATACTTCGTGCCACTAACATACGCAAAAGTTTTGAAGTGTAACGAGTAGTTTGTTATTTTTAATTCGAGGGGTATGTTAATAAAAATGTACTGTCTGTAAAGTGCACAATACTATTAACATGTTGCACCAAGTACTCAGCGCCGGAGCTGCTTGTTAAAAACAAATAAATTGTATGTTACGCAGCTGCCGGTAGTCTAACTGAGATTCTTACTAATGGGACGCTATTGTGCATCCTTCGGCAGTTGGCAGTGAGGAAACTAAACGTGGCCACTGTGAGCAATGAAGAGCGATCATATGGACCCGGCGCGTCTATACATAGTGGATTATATTTAGGCGCCGAAGACAAGCTGGCACACCTGCTCCTCTTGTTCTCTCTGTTCATACTCTCAGCCTCTCTCTGTCTAGCAGCCACTAACCGGCCTTAACCGAAACATTCTAATTGCTGCCTACCACGACATATGTCACGTTTTACGTTAGTTTTTAATGTGTGAAGGGAAATTCGCTGATAGAGTGGAAACCTTGCTGTAGTAAGATACACTGTAGCTGACAGGAACACAGAAGTGAAAGACGATGCAGGTGTAGTAAGACAGCAGACTGACCCTCGCGTCTAAAATTTTCTTAACATTTTCCATGTGAGATAGAGAATAGCAGCGACCACACTTTTTAACAATAACGTTTATTACAGTCAAAATTCGCGTAAATGTTTCTGTGGCTGTACTGGTTACGGCTAGATAATCTTTTTCAATGAGTCTTCGCCTAAAACTAGGTCATAAAAATTCAGTCCTCATGCGAGGCTCCTCGCAGTTGCCTCATTTCATTGTATTATAATTACCTTTATTGTCTCGAAGAACTAAACGGGTTTCACTAAAACATTAAGTCAATTATTACCGAGATCGCAGTCTCCATACATATTTTCACTCAGTGCTGGCGCAGACGGCATATGCAATAAACACAAATCAATGAGAAATTTCTGGATTCCTTAAATAAACACAAACTAGTTAGAGAAAAAGTAAAAAATGTGTTTGAAAGTCAAAATGTTGCTTCAGAGTAAGTGTTTTTGCTTAAATTAGTAGCGAATTAATGTCACATATTTGTTATTGGCAGACATAAGTCAAAAGTAAGCTTTATTAGTGAATCAATGAAATAAAAGGTGATGACCACATGCAGATAGTTTAAGTAGAATCTCAACTACGAATAACTACGAGATATGTTGAAATACAGTCACCATATGCCAGAATTTAAATTTTCCTCCACATTCACCATATGGATTGTCAGTTTGTTGTTTATAACACTGTTTACAATGACGGCTCTCTACTTAACACACACATTTAATAAATGACTGAAAAGATTACTGTGTCAGCACCAACTGACGGAATTAGGCGTTTTCAGCATTGTGAGATGCATCTGTCTGTGGAGAGCGCAAATTAAAATAGACCCTTTTATCGAAAAATATGGGAAACAGCTCTTAGGAAATGACAGATACCTATCTGGTCACGGACATTGTTTCCCGAAACCAGTCATAGGGATCAAGTAAAAGCATTTCGAAGTATAGGTGGCTTATTGCGATCTCCCGCAGCGGCCTTCAATTGAACAGCAGGTGCAAAGTCCCCAAATATTTAGCATTGATGTAATAATATTACTAAAGAGAAGTTACACGCTTGCTAAATGGTCATGTGAAGAGAGTGTGAACGTGAAATTCAAATGATGCAACCACGCAATTTTTTAAGTGACTGGACCTGTATTGTGGACGAGATGGGTGGAAACCGCTGCCCAACGAACCTGACTTAGACTGTTCTAAATTACTTCAGGCGAAAGCCGGTATGGTCCCCTTCATCGTGCTACAATTGTTCACTTTTTCTAACCCATAAATGCTGGGGTGGATGGTAGATCGATCGTTAACTTGGCTTTGTTTCAGTAATTCACTTTAACACATATTGTTTCAGCCCCTTTCGGTAGCCAGCCACGACATTTCGCTCTCATAACAAAAATATCGACCAATCTGAAAATAACGGCTTACCTTAACCACGCGCTTTTCTGTTCGTACTTAACCGTCGCTGAAAGATAAGGTGTCACAAAAATCGATTATGTGCAGTTCTTTTTAATAAAAAGCGTGTAAGGAAACCGTTTGGAAAACTTTCACGACATATTTCTCACAAACACAAGAAGAAAATATGGTGTACTGACGTGTGCACGGAAACGTTTTATTTTCACGTTGTAATTCATTTTAGAGTTTGTTCAGAGTTCATTGATGCCGGAAAACACGTAGAAACAGAACGTACGATAACAGAAGATGAAACTCAGGGCATAGACTAATATTTTGCTTCGTGATCGCCTAAAACACATACCTAAAACACAACGTACTTCGTCTACGTTGCATCTTCTCCGTATTCAAGTGTTAACCTCCGTCGACTGTTGCTAAATAACATATTCCTTGACGGATTAAAAGGAAGAGGTAAATCAGTTGCCTGACCGCCACGCCCTACGGACTTAAGCCAACTATAAGCCCTTGTGTGTAGAATCCCGTTATGAGATGCAGAGTGGCATCATGCCTACACTGTAGGAGTCTGCGAAAACAAAAGCTATATTTCTAGAATATATCGGCACATGCGTGATTCAGTGACATGTATGATGCTCGTATAAATGATAAAAGAAAATGTATTTAACATACAAAGTAAAATAGAATTTCATGTTCCTGTGTTATTTCCCTTGATTAAGGTGATACGAAAATTTCTAGAAAAATTTAATGTAATCCATATCGACATAACGGTTTTGCTCGATATTTGTGGGAGAACTGTGATCTAATATTTTGGTCGTACTTTTCTTGTTGTTGTAGTCTTTACCCCAAAACGTACTATGCAGCTCTCCGTTCTAGTCTGTACAATGTCAGCCTCTTCATCTCTGCATAACTACTGTAAGCTACATCCATTTCAACCATGCTTATTGTATTCAAACTTGAATTTCAAGAAAAATTAGTAAGTACCTTTTGCTTATCTAATTGTGTGGCGGGAATTATTAACCTCCCGGCCTCAGGCGCTGCATACATCTGAACCGAAAAATGTTTTCTACTTAAAAGCTGAGGACTTTATCCGTACTGACTTTAAAACTATGCCATCTATCTCATACATGAGTCATCTTAGTTAAATTAGCTGTCCATTAATGTACATTACATATGGAAGGAAGTAACACCAAGGTTTTCCGTCGTATCACAGACGCCGTCATTACGGTCGGGGCTATGTACGATTGAACAGAAAGGCCAAGAAAATCAGTCTTGTCCGTTTCAAAGGCACCATAGCTGCAGTCAAGTGAATAAAATTAGAGAAATCATGCAATATCTAAATCCGGAAGTTAGGACGGGAATTTAAAAGCTGTTCTGAAGTGTATACACCGCCGCGCCACCACCCGCGGTAGCAAGGTTACATTAACAGTATTTTAAAACCTCATGATTATTATCAATGATTAAATCGTGTATGTCACTCTAGTAAAGATTAAATTTTCGGAACATATACGCTTCATACCTACAGAAATTTACGTCAGGAAAATACAAAGCCGGCCGCAATTGCCGAGCGGTTCTAGGCGCATCAGTGCGGAACCGCGCTGCTGCTACGGTCGCAGGTTCGAATCCTGCCTCGGGCATGGATGTGTGTGATGTCCTTAGGTTGCTTAGGTTTAAGTAGTTCTAAGTTCTAGGGGACTGATGACTTCAGAAGTTAAGTCCCATAGTGCTTAGAGCCATTTGAAACATTTGAAAATACAAGAAGGCATATGTATCACAGAAAATCGTGTACAATGTAAGTGAATATATACCGAAACGGGGTAAAAGCCGTAGTGAATGTCAATAAATTTTTAATTTCTCTAAAAGTGGCCCGGCCCCTTTTAATCACCTTTTTAAGCTTCAGTGAATTATTAGCGGTTGTTGTCCGCGGTGCAAAGGAAATAATTGACCTACTGACCTATGCTGACAGCGTATGATCTTACAATCTTGCATATAAGAACAAACGTTCAAACAGTGGCTCGAATCAGCCAGTTGTAATATTAGTTCGTTCCTAATTGTTAGGCAATTAAACGCTATGACCGTCTATTCAGACTTGCTTTCAGCAAACAATACGTAAAAGAATAAACCCAAATTAAAGGTGCAATCCTGGCTAACAATCTGCAAACAGTTGCTTAGTGTTCATCATTCATCGCCATTATGTAGTTAACGCTAGAGCCATGGAGAACACGTTACAATCTATTGACAAACCTCGAATGGGCTGAACTCTCAAGAAGAGCGTATTGAAAGGAAATAGGAACAGAGTCAGAAAAAATTTTCATCGGTATCAGTTGTTCTGTCTTGTATTCAAGCATGTTAAATCATTTGACCATGATATAACATTTTGCTGTAGAACGTCATTACTGTTGCGACTTCCAGAAAGCACCAGTAACAGTATAGTTGAAGCTAATCTCTGATTTACGTCGATGGCTCTTACTTGCGTGCTGCCAGTTATGAGGCACCAAATGGTTACACCAAACGAGTGAACGTAACACTCTCTTTCCCGCAATATAAACGTTTGCTGTACGGAAAACGAAACTACTCACCGAGTTGCATAGCACATTGTTTCATACAGGCGCTGGCTGTCGCCATCATTTGACAGTGATCACACATCAAACTGAATCAAATCATTCAGACTTGACATCGAGCTTTACTCACTCTACGAAACTACACAAAACCGCTAAGAAAAACTATCTGAGGGTTTATCTTACACATTTTAAATTCTGAACCCAGCGAATATTAGTTAAATCGTAACCGTAAGGGGTCACAAGAGAAAAATAAAATCAAGCTAAAAGACTAACTGAAGACTGATGGATTGTCATCGTTTTAGTTTGCCTGAGGTGCAGCAGAACATACTGCCTACTAGATCATACAAAAAACACGCATCTTTTAACGGTTGTTTACGATGTACTTAAATTACTTAGAACAACTTTACCTATCCAGTCAGGGTCACCGAAAGAGGTGACGCACTAGTATGACACAGGACTCGCATTCGTGAGGACGGTGGATTAAATACCTGCCCAGCCAGTCTGATTTAGGTTTTCCGTGGTTTCCCTAAGTCAGTTAAGACAAACGTTGGGATGGTTCCTTTGAAGAGCAGGTAGACAGTTCACTTTCCCATCCTTTGCTAATCTGATGGTGTACTTCGTCTCTGATTACCTCGCCGTTGACAGGACGTAAAGTCTTAGTTGGCTCTGAGCACTATGGGACTTAACATCTATGGTCATCAGTCCCCTAAAACTTAGAACTACTTAAACCTAACTAACCTAAGGACATCACACAACACCCAGTCACCACGAGGCAGATAAAGTCTAAGTGTTCCTCTTCCGTTAGGGTCATAACCTCATATACCGTTGCATAATCTTTGCAAACATGAGACGATGTTGATAATGTTGCTATAGCCTGTGTAGTATCTCTCGAGAAACACCTACATCTCAAAGATGATGAAGTGGCGAAATGTTATATTTTGTCACTCATCGCGCCTCAGACGAATATTTGTATCCCATGTGTTAGATTTACGTCGTTTAAATGCTTAGTTTCCGCACTGGTATATAATGGATCACTTTAAGTGTCATCATCACAACCCTTCGAATTAAACGATGTGTAAGTTAACAAACAGCTACAGTATATTTTACGTTTGTGCGGTGAGTGGTATAATCTAACTAAATACACTCCTGGAAATGGAAAAAAGAACACATTGACACCGGTGTGTCAGACCCACCATACTTGCTCCGGACACTGCGAGAGGGCTGTACAAGCAATGATCACACGCACGGCACAGCGGACACACCAGGAACCGCGGTGTTGGCCGTCGAATGGCGCTAGCTGCGCAGCATTTGTGCACCGCCGCCGTCAGTGTCAGCCAGTTTGCCGTGGCATACGGAGCTCCATCGCAGTCTTTAACACTGGTAGCATGCCGCGACAGCGTGGACGTGAACCGTATGTGCAGTTGACGGACTTTGAGCGAGGGCGTATAGTGGGCATGCGGGAGGCCGGGTGGACGTACCGCCGAATTGCTCAACACGTGGGGCGTGAGGTCTCCACAGTACATCGATGTTGTCGCCAGTGGTCGGCGGAAGGTGCACGTGCCCTTCGACCTGGGACAGGACCGCAGCGACGCACGGATGCACGCCAAGACCGTAGGATCCTACGCAGTGCCGTAGGGGACCGCACCGCCACTTCCCAGCAAATTAGGGACACTGTTGCTCCTGGGGTATCGGCGAGGACCATTCGCAACCGTCTCCATGAAGCTGGGCTACGGTCCCGCACACCGTTAGGCCGTCTTCCGCTCACGCCCCAACATCGTGCAGCCCGCCTCCAGTGGTGTCGCGACTGGCGTGAATGGAGGGACGAATGGAGACGTGTCGTCTTCAGCGATGAGAGTCGCTTCTGCCTTGGTGCCAATGATGGTCGTATGCGTGTTTGGCGCCGTGCAGGTGAGCGCCACAATCAGGACTGCATACGACCGAGGCACACAGGGCCAACACCCGGCATCATGGTGTGGGGAGCGATCTCCTACACTGGCCGTACACCACTGGTGATCGTCGAGGGGACACTGAATAGTGCACGGTACATCCAAACCGTCATCGAACCCATCGTTCTACCATTCCTAGACCGGCAAGGGAACTTGCTGTCCCAACAGGACAATGCACGTCCGCATGTATCCCGTGCCACCCAACGTGCTCTAGAAGGTGTAAGTCAACTACCCTGGCCAGCAAGATCTCCGGATCTGTCCCCCATTGAGCATGTTTGGGACTAGATGAAGCGTCGTCTCACGCGGTCTGCACGTCCAGCACGAACGCTGGTCCAACTGAGGCGCCAGGTGGAAATGGCATGGCAAGCCGTTCCACAGGACTACATCCAGCATCTCTACGATCGTCTCCATGGGAGAATAGCAGCCTGCATTGCTGCGAAAGGTGGATATACACTGTACTAGTGCCGACATTGTGCATGCTCTGTTGCCTGTGTCTATGTGCCTGTGGTTCTGTTAGTGTGATCATGTGATGTATCTGACCCCATGAATGTTTCAATAAAGTTTCCTCTTCCTGGGACAATGAATTCACGGTGTTCTTATTTCAATTTCCAGGAGTGTACAAATGTTTTCACTCACACCATAATCCCTGCAGAAATCTGCACATTGTATACAATATAAGGTTCCTGTAAATACCAACCCCATTATGATGAGTCTACGCTGCTTCGAGAGCTCGCTAACAAGACAATAAAAAAATTTAAGCACGTTTTCAACCGACTGGTTGCAGTTTCCTCACGGATCAACCACTTGTACTTGAGAGGCCGATATGACCATACGTCATGTCTCCACGTGATCAGGAAATGAATACACATGAAGTCACCGAAATTTCAGGGATCAAGCACACAACAGTAATGTGTTTATTCCTTCTCTCCCTGACCTCAACATAGAGATTGATGCGGGCATCTGAGAAAAAAATTTAATCCATTCCAAGGTAACAACGACTGTGGTTTTTATTATTACACAGTATTGTTTCAAACAGCCTTCATATCTCCCTCGGCAGACTGTTCAGCTTTGGTCGTACGGAGATGCAGTTCGGGTGGTGCGTCTGGCGTACGCCAAGCACATAAAGCAAGATCAGAGGAACAGAGAACTGTTTGGTCCAGAGCCAGAAGTTTATGGCTGAGCTGCCAGGTCTACCATGTGTTTATTCACCGCCATGTTTTTTGGCGGGCTGGAGGAAAGTCCTTTCCTTGGGGTACTCAGTAGCCTAATTCCTGGAAAATTTTAATTTAAATCGTAGAATTCCAGATAGAATCAAAATTCAAAAATTTTAGTGCCTCGTAGTGGTTCCAATGTACCTTCCAGATGCTATTAGTTCATGCTGTTTATAACGAACAGCGTCGGGATAAACGTATTGCTTGTAAGTGACTAGCTTCAATGTAGGTCATGTTGATCCGCGAAACATGGTATGAGTTCTCAGGTAGTTTCTTAAATTCACTTGTGGCATTAACTATTTCCCTAATACGTCTCAGCCAAATTTTGGTCCACGAAAGGACCTCAGATAGCATAACTGAGAGCAATTCTAGATGCAGACTATCAGCAAATTGTGCAGCGGGCAATTGTGTTGTTGGTCCCAAGCTGTGGGGCTATATTACGAAGAGAGCAAATTTCTAGAGCCACTATGTTAAATCATGTTATGTGCTGATGATTTATAACAGTATTTAGTTCGAGAAGCTAAGTTCTATCAGTTACACTAATTAATTGCAAAAACTGCAGCTGAATGTATTATTTGCGAACAGGCTCCAATAAAAGAATTTGATACACGAGCTAGATGAATTAAGGAACATAACAGTTACCCATATTTCGACGACATTACTTTTTGTTATTGAAGCTAGATGAATCTCATAACCCTTTGCGTAACTTATCGTCAACGTTATCTAAGATTGGAAAGACCACAATAATATTTGCATGCTCATTGTTTTAATAATAATAGCAGGGTCACAGGTTGCTAGTTACTATGTACATTGAAACAAATGGAACAATGGCAGGGGAAATTTTCTTGGAATGCTTTAGTGCAAGTCATAATCATATGATCATCTATCAGAAGGCGTCGTTGTCTTATGAGAGGCGTCCACCCTGCGCTCCTGAGAAATGGAACCTCGCGAAGTGTATTTCCATTGGCCAGGTCGGGCTGGGCCATGTATCTACCAACAATTACTGATAGACGTTGCTGAAAACCAGAGCTAAAACGGAACTCTAAGGATATCACATGAGGACTACTACAGTTTCAACTGTGAAATAATTACTCTATCACCGCGTTCGGCAAAGTTTCCTCTGACCATATTCTCTGATTGCCCAGTTTATGACACTACCACACACCTTTTTTACACTTTCATACAACGGGTGTTCGGCCAATGTGTGGTCTGAAATGGTAACTTGGGCTTCTTCTTTATATTCTGGACCAGTACAAAAATGCATAATTCACCCTTCAACGTAAAGTATTTGTGAAACAACGTCTTGGGGTAAACCGTGAGCTATATTTAAAAATATTTAATTGCCTGCCCGGTGTTCAGACATACAGCCCATCATCAGTGGCACATATTCTCTACATCTGCATTACATGACGTGTGTGTGTGTGTGTGTGTGTGTGTGTGTGTGTGTGTGTGTGTGCGTGTGTGTGTGTGTATTCAAGCATGAATTCTTTATTGTGTGAAAACTGAAGTGGTTCTCTCAGATACAAATGTTCTCGCCTGTAAATTTTAGAGCTGTCAAACGCCAACAGCCACACATCTTGCTCGTTTAGCACACTGTTGTGATGGGATGTAAACGTGGAACTGTCTTTCAAAATGTGCTTAGAAGCTGCGAAGCACTCGGCATACTAGATTTTCACATAAATAAAGCTGATTTTGAGTCACTGAAATTATGTAAGGTACTTTGATAAAACTGATACACTGTAAATAATTTCACCAGTAGACTCTAGTTTTTGTACATGTATTTGAATCGCTAAAGTCTTTAGGCAGTGGCATGAATAAATTTTCCCGTAGCGAACTGAGAGCTCCTCAGTTTCCGCCACCTAATCTCCCATATATAAGTTTATGTTCAGTTAATTTTAATTGGATTGTAATTTTCATTATGAAATACTATCAAATGTTGATCACTACTTAAGTAAAGTAATAACCAGATGTAGTGTAAAATTATTCTAAATTCAAAGAGTAGTGCCTTTATTGCCATTATATCACCGTATGTATACCTCCAAGCGCAGCCCCGATCCAACTGTCGTCACTTCCTTGCCGTCTCATATGCCATCTGAAGTACACTCCCACCATGTCTTGTGCTAACGGACTCATCTCGCGAGATAATAACACAAATTGTTTAATGAACGTACCTGTCAGTTTGATAAAAGAAAAGTTCAGACGTGTGTGAAATCTCATGGGACTTAACTGCTAAGGTCATCAGTCCCTGAGCTTACACACTACTGAACCTAACTTATCCTAAGGACAAACACACACACCCATGCCCGAGGAAGGACTCGAACCTCCGCCGGGACCAGCCGCACAGTCCATGACTGCAGCGCCCTTAGACCGCTCGGATAATCCCGCGCGGCAGTTTGATAATAGCATTACCGATAAAGTTGGTATGTCGGTTAAAATTTTAAGATGGATCCTGCTGTTTAAGATCATTAATTATACATTACGAAATATAGCAAGCATCTATAGAAAAAAAAGTTACAGAAATGATCTTATGAACAAGTGTAATTTAGGAACGATTCTTCCATTCCCTCTATTTGAACAAAGAGGCTACTTACAAGTTCGGTAGAAGTTGGGAGTTCGACGCACTACACAAACTTCAGTCCGGCTTCGGTTACGCAAATAAAGAACAATGTGAAATACTAAAAGATCTTGATTAATCCCCAAGTCCGCCGTACTGCAATGAGAAATCCAGCCACAGTCAAACACCAAACGTAGTCCAAGCTCACAGCATACGTCGTTTACGATGGGGTAGCCGACGCATTGTAAGCATGTAGACACTGGCTTTTTGTCGCTGTACAGAGAGCTTTATCCCACTCCGGAGACTACACGATCACACCACTTGATGCGACGTGTTGGAGGCCAGCCAGCAAATAGTCACCGTCTGATTCGCTGGCTACAGCATATGTTCATCCACACTGTCTCTGGAGGTTATGTGTGAATGTACATAATACAGGTGCTGAAGTCAAATGAAAGCACTCCTCATTCCCTACTATGTTACTGTAGGATTAATGTATAAACTTTGTAATTGATCATTGTTTGTGCGAAATTACAAACATCACAGATCAAAAAAAAAAAAAAAAAAAAAAAGTTCTAATGGCTCTGAGCACTATGGGATTTAACATCTATGGTCATCAGTCCCCTAGAACTTAGAACAACTTAAACCAAACTAACCTAAGGACATCACACAACACCCAGACATCACGAGGCAGAGAAAATCCCTAACTCCGCCGGTAATCGAACCCGGGAACCCAGGCGCGGGAATCGAGAACACTACCGCACGACCACGAGCTGCGGACACAGATCATAGACCATAAAAATTATATTCAAAAGAGCTTCCTGAGTACATATTTGCTTCCTGAATCCGACGTTATTTCTTGTGAAGACATATACGCGGCTTGAAAAAGATGTGTGTACAATACAGTATTTTATAGAGCGTTTAAAGGAAAAAAAGAAACTCTTTTCTCATGTGACAAAAATGTCACAGATGCACCGTTTCATAACTTGGGGTACGCGGGGTTTTTAACGCGAATGATGTTCAGAGTCTGTGTTCAAACAGCGCGTGTGACGAATATTGTTTTAGGGATGTTGCTGAAACTGTCGTCCGTTTACATCAATGTACAACTGGTATCTGAGTGCTAATGACTACTATGCCCAAAGAGAAAAAGTGTTCAAAAAATAATAATTTCAGCTTCAGTCAAACGGGAAACCAGCTATTCTGGTATGTCTATCGGCGTCTCGTACACGAAACGCTTCGTCTTCACCCACAAAAAGAAATCTATAGGAGTGAAGTTGGCAGACCTCCTCCCAATCCAACGATCGTGAAAGACATTGTCTAAACGTTCTCTGACACCAATGGCAAAGTGTCGTGGTGCCCCCTCGTACTTGAGGTATGGGCAGATGAAGCGGTTGGTGTACGACACATTGACTCTGATCATCACTAGCGTTGAAATCTTCATGGTTCCCTTGTGGGAAATTGAGCACCTATGAATATTTTGGCACGTTTTTGCTCTTTTTATCTCATCTACGCACTATAAAATAATTCTAACGAAATTTTTCTACAACACACATACACACACACACACATATATATATATATGGAAATTTGCCATTTTTGCGTCACAGGCTGCAGTCTCCATTATGATGGTCCTGGCTGACTGGCTGACCATTGATCGTTGGGATTTACATGCGGCCGTGACTCTGTTAGCTCTCTCTCCGCACCAGCCTGTCAACCTTGTTTATAATACCTCCATGTACCATTGATGGAGTGCCACAGCACGGCGCCCACACTTTCTGATAGCGCCGTTCTGACATGTAATGCCACAAGCTCAAAGTCTTTGTCTCACCAATAGAATATTTCATAGATGACACGACTGCTGTTGTGTTACCTTTCGTTTCGTATTCATAAAAGAATTCCAGTACTGAGTAATACTTGTTTATCTGAGATCGTACAACTCTGCGAACAATTGGAACAAAAACATTGTCAGGTTCTACTACGGATGCGGCCCTTCTGCAATACCAAAGATGTACAGACCTATAATACACTTTGGGTCTGTCACTCAGACACGCAGCTGCGAAAGCTTTCCAGATGCGCTTGCAGCGTCATTGTCAAGCGAGTTGTGCGTCCTCTATTTGTTGATATAGGTAGTTTGAGGACTCTACGACTGTGTGAGTGATGTGAAGACGAGGAACATTCCTTATACGTTTATAGGTCCATGGGGTCTCATGTTTTGTGACAGTGTTTATGCATGTTTTCCTACGTGTGCTACTGGTTTTTCGTGTGTTCGCGGGGCAATATTGCAACAACGTAAACCGTTTTCATCACCAGACGATATATGAGGGGCTGAATTACGAAATTACCTTCTCTTTCCTTATGTGAGCTGATTACCCTGCCTCCGTTGCTCTGTTTCTCATTGTCCTTCGATTTGGAGGAAGCCAGTTCGAATCTCTGTGGTGGAAGAAGATTCCATCGCCAGTATTTGGCCGGCAATGGGAAGAGAGTTCGCTCCTGATCACCATCCTGGAAAGAGGCAATATGAAACTGTTGCTGGTGATTCATCTATCGCACTAGGACGTTTCGTTTGTCGACTCTCAGGGTGCTTTTCGAAGTGAGTGGGCTACATGCTAGCACTTCCCTCTCCAATTATTATCAACAACAACATAAACATGACACTGAAAGTTACAAGCATTTATAACAGTCACCGACACGAAAGAGGAAGAGCTGACACACAAAATTCACCCTTTGAAATGAAAGTTGCCAGTATGCACGTCTAAGAGAAGCCACTGAAGTTCAGACTCTAAGGGGTACCTCACGCAATAACAGCACACCACTTTACCTCCTCCACTCCCTGCTTGTCTTCCTGTGTTCTGTCAAGCGTCTGTTCTCATTTACTGCTGACTGACTGCCAACTTCAGCTAAACCACCCATCTGCACTCCACTGCGTTTCATGGCGTGCATCAGCTCTGGACACGTGTCAGAGATATCTTAATTTGTCAGCCTTGTTTGGCTGCATCAAATGAGTGAAGCATTCATGCCACAAGTGTAAGAGCTCCGATGCCCTATCTGATTGACCGATGTATGACATTCCACACTGACTCGGGATGCTGTAAATTCCGATCTGGCATAGGTCTCACTAACATTTAACGATTGCAAATAAGTGTCTTATCTTATTCAGTGGGCATGCCACATCTTTTGTGCTATACTTAAGGGCTCTTCCAATTTACCCATAAATCACCCCTACATAGGGAGGGGGAGGGATATGCCTGGCGTTTGTATTTTCCATTTTCTTTTTCTCTTTCCACGTGGTACTTTTATGCTGAAGCTGAGTGTAATAGCTGTTCGTGAGACAAAATTGCCCTATATGTAATTCAGAAGCAACCCTAGCGTCACCAGGCAGGCTGTGTGTATGAAAATCTTCTATCACGTAAGAATGGCTTCCTGAAGACTTTGATACACAGAGAATGGAGCATTTGCTGCTTGCGTGTGTTAGAGTTGCAGCGTATTTGTGAGGGTTACGGAATGAGGAATGGTGTAGAGGGAAAGCGAGGGGTTGTGATACTGCTAGAGTTCATCTTATGTACAAATACTATACTCAAACTCTCAGAAGTTTTCTACAAATTGCCCTATCATTTTGGTGAAATGGTAACACGCTTGACTCGTATTTAAGGGGATGGCGTTTCACACCTTTTTGGTCAGCCATATTTAGGTATTCTGCCGTTTCCCTAAATCGCTTAATGTAAATGTCGGGTGGGTTCGTCTGGAAAGACATCCGACATATTGATCTGCCCCTAACGATCTCGACAGCCCGTTAGCCGCCAATATTTCTTCCTTTCTGTACAACACGAACGTTAGCTCACACCTTATACTTCGCCTCATCTGACATTACCAAACGTCTACCGAGCGAGGTGGCGCAGTGGTTAGACACTGGACTCGCATTCGGAAGGACGACGGTTCAATCCCGCGTCCGGCCATCCTGATTTAGGTTTTCCGTGATTTCCCTAAATCACTCCAGGCAAATGCCGGGATGGTTCCTCTGAAAGGGCACGGCCGACTTCCTTCCCCATCCTTCCCTAATCCGATGAGACCGATGACCACGCTGTCTGGTCTCCTTCCCCAAACCAACCAACCAACCACCCAAACGTCTCTTGCGTAACCTCCAAATCCTCTATCATCTCCATTAGACTTTTCAGAGACCTACAACGCTTTCTTTTCAGCATAAGATTAATTGCTCCTATTTCCTTTCCCTTCATGTGCAATCTAAATATTACAGGTGTTTAGTTATACCAATTACGCCGGACATTGTGCAACTTCGTTACATCGCTTACTGGTGGTTATTATTACTAACAAGAACTGGCACAATGTCCAGCACCTTCTCTACAAGAGGTTTTGAAGAGTAGTTACCTATTTCTCATTACTTTTGTGATTTTTCTTTTAAATCTGGCATACAGAATTTAAAGTGCATGAAAATATAATTTCAAACACGAGCTCATTTGGAATATAGTCAAGTTTCTTCACTACATCTGCTTTATGACATCACAATTACTCATATTCGATATATATATTTGATACTAAGAAAGTCCTCGTATGATCGTCTCCCTTTCAGTTATGCAACCCATCCAGGTAAAATCTGAAATAAACCTCGAGCTATGCAATAACTGTAGTAGCTTTTCAACTGTAACTTTAAGGACATCTCCATATGGGTACAGAGGGTCTATACCACAGCCGGTCTTTATAGGCCGTAGCAAACATTCACTACATTTTCTTTTCCATTGTTCCATTATTTCCAGATTGCACGTGGAACTATTGTGCTCTCTAAGGGGTGGTAAAAATAAAATCTGACCTGAAAATGTTTATAAATTTATAAAATATTTACAGCACATGCTTGAAATGGTCCATGTTGACGTTGATGCTGCTTTGTGCGCGCTTTATCTAACTGTCAATCACGAGCAGCAGCTCTTCCTGACTTATGGCAGGAATGGAGTTTCCAGTGTTTCTCTGGAGCTCTTCCAGTGTGTCCGTGTTATCTGAGTATTCCTGATATTTTAGCTTGCCTCACCGTAAAACATAACAGGGCGTGTGCTGTTTGTACTGTTTCTACATTCCGATAAAGTATTCAGTCGTGATTTCAAATGATTTCATTGCTATTTGGATTACGTTGTCCCGAAATGGCGAAATCACGTCTCGTTAGAGTTTTATTTTAGTCTAGACGTACCTCAGTGATGATACCTAGCAAACGTATAGAACGTAAACTCTATCCACTGGCCCAGGCTGGATCATCAGTACCGACCGCGCGTCGTGTCGGGCGTGAAAATGGGGTCACTAGATGCGCTGTGTAGGACGAGGTGTCAGCACACTGCTCTCCCTGCCGTTTTCTGTTTTCACAACCTGGAGTCGCTAATAATCGCTCTTCAGTTTACATCACGTGGTTGATAGCATCACTTCCTATCATCCCAGAAAGAAAAAAAAAAACCTTGACAGTACCGGGAATCGCACCCTGGCCTCCACATGACCACTCAGCTACCAAGGGGGACCTAATAAACCTGTTGGGATGGCGAAAAAAGCCTGTAGGGTTTCTCTTAGATGATTGTAGCAGCGTCGGTGTGCTTCCTAGCTATACAATCTACGACAGCCGAGATGCTCGCTAAGGGTTTAGGTCATTCACCCATCTATTAAAATGGTTCAAATGGCTCTGAGCACTATGGGACTTAACATCTGAGGTCATCAGTCCCCTAAAACTTAGAACTAGTTAAACCTAACTAACCTAAGGACATCACACACATCCATGCCCGAGGCAGGATTCTAACCTGCGACCGTAGCGGTCGGTCGGCTCCAGACTGTAGCGCCTAGAACCGCACGGCCACTCCGGCCGGCGCTGAGGTCATCGGTTCCTAGGATTACACACTACTTAATCTAACTTAAACTAACTTACGCTAGGAAAAACACACATAATCATGCCCGAGGGAGGACTCGAACCACCGACGAGGACAGCCGCTCGACCCGTGGCAAGGCGACTGAGACCGCGCGGCTTATTTTGATGAAGTAGATTTGTCATTAGTGCGTAGTGGCTGATAATATCTCTGCTGATATTCGTACGGCCTACATTCGTAGAAAATATGATTCATATCTCTTACTACAACATTGTCATATTCACAGTAAGCAATATTTCGACGTTTTTTGGTGGAGATGAATGGCGAATGATACTTGATTAAACCTCGTGCGAATTAAGATACTTGCAATTCTATTATTCGTTTTAACAGTCTGTTGCTGAGCGGCGAGCGTGTCTCACAACCACGAATGGGACCTGGATTCCAGTCCCTGTATTTCCAGCGATTTTTCCTTGGTGGCAGGAACAGAATCTATCTAAGGCGATAGTTTAATGATAATGAGCCACACCAAGACCAGGAAAGGCTCTCTTCACTGCATCAAAATGACGCCATATGGTGGTGCAGGATAATATGGTGGCCGGTCATTATGGCATAGCTCTGTGGGGCTGACGCGTCGTTACTTCTTGTTTTCTTTTGGAAGTAGCGATTCGAGAGAATGTTGGGTTGTATTTTAGTCTCCGAAAGTTGTGTGTTCTCTCGTTAAGACGCGGAAACGTTTTCTTAGGTGCCTTGGACTAAACCCAATTCGTACTTCTGTTTCTGCATCTGTTCAGTGGGTCAGCGCAGTGATTAAGACACTATACTCGCATTCGGGAAGGCTGTGATTCAAATTTTCGACGGCTATCAACATTTAGCTCTTCTATGATTTCCCTTACATGCTAAAGGTAAATGCAGAGATGGTGCCATTGAAAAGGACACCATGCATTTCGTTCCCCATCATTTCTAAATATGAGCGTGTGCTCAGTCTCTAATGACCTGTTCGTCGATGGAAAATTAAACCTACATTTCTCACTGTTTCTCTTCCACAATATATGGTGGTCAGAAACAGTCTCAAAAGCTTGTAAGGGGGTTTCAGGGTAGGTTATGCTCAGAGACAGCTGTTAAGAAAAGAATTAGGTACGTTGTGCCGTTTCCGAGGTAATTAAAACTGAACTTCACCAATTAGGAGCACGCAAATTCAAGCGGCCCGCCAGATACAATTAATGTCAGTCGTTCTCATAGCGTAGGTGATAGCGCAAGAGACTGCTCAGACTTTGGCTCTGATTCGATCCTTACAATCGTATCGTCCTCTTTTTGGTCTTACGAAAATAAAAAAGTAAACGAAGAACTCGATTGGCGACGCCGACCTGGCGGACCGCTTGAATTTGCGCACGCAAAGGCCTAACTGGCTAACCTCAGTTCTGATGAACTCGGAAACGGCGCAATATACAGATATTTTTTCAACAATTATTTCTCTGCACAGCCCACACTGAAACGACCTTACAATCTTTTCGTACTTTTTCTGGCCACTTGGTATATGCAGCACCTTCACATGAAATCGCCACGTGGTTCGGGCGCACCGTCAGATCGGTGTCCAGATTGCTGCTGTTATTGCAGCTGTCGCCACGGACATATCTGAAATAGGAGACGGCGGATTTGGTCGCCCTCAGCGAGACGACTAACGAGCAGCGCCACGAGGCTGACCGCAGTGGCGGGTATACTGGCAGACACAAGCGCATCGCAGCTGCATTGAGCGTGCTGGCGTTGCCTGATACCAGGAAGGACGGCAGCTGTGGCTGACTGATGGAGCGATATGCCGGCCAATGGGGTACACTAGCTGTGCTGCGCTCTCCCACCTGCGGCGTCCTGTACGCAGCCGAGCGCAGTGAAAGGGCCGTGGACCGTGCATCGCCTTCAGCATGTGCGTCTTCAACGTCCGCAACGCTCCTCTCAACCTCTCTGTCACAGTGTTGATAAAAGGAACATCGTTTGCATCTACAAACATACTTCGCCGGCCTCAGCACAATGCTTGATGAGGACAGTTCTTACCAATACTCAAATTAGCGACTTGCTGCTTTATCCCACTCACGTAACAAGTGAGGGGAAAGTGTCTGTCTGTTTACACTGTACGCCCTCTAATATTTGTTACCTTAACCTTAAATACTGACCTTACGACTTATCTTAGAAGAAAGATTAAGGAAAGGCAAACCGACGTTTCTAGCATTTGTAGACTAAGAGAAAGCTTTTGACAGTGTTGACTGGAATCTCTCTTTCAAATTCTAAAGGTGGCAGGGGTAAAATACAGGGAGCGAAAGGCTATTTACAATTTGTACAGAAACCAGGTGGCATTTATAAGAGTCGAGGGGCATGAAAGGGAAGCAGTGGTTGGGAAGGGAGTGAGTCAGGGTTGTAACCTCTCCCCGATGTTATTCAATCCATATATTGAGCAATCAGTAAAGGAAACAAAAGAAAAATTCGGAGTAGGTATTAAAATCCTTGGAGAAGAAATAAAAACTATGAAGTTCGCCGATGACATTGAAATTCTATCAGAGACAGCAAAGAACATGGAAGAGCAGTTGAACGGAATGGACAGTGTCTTGAAGGGAGGATATGAGATTAACATCAACAAAAGCAAAACGAGGATAATGGAATTTAGTCGAATTAAGTCGGGTGATGCTGAGGGAATTAGATGAGGAAATGAGACACTTAAAGTAGTAAAGGAGTTTTGATATTTGGGGAGCTAAATAACTGATGATGGTCGAAGTAGAGAGAATATAAAATGTTGACTGGCAATGGCAAGGAAAGCGTTTCTGAAGAAGAGAAATTTGTTAATATCGAGTATAGATTTAAGTGTCAGGAAGTCGTTCCTGAAAGTATTTGTATGGATTGTAGCCATGTATGGAAGCGAAACATGGACAATAAATAGTTAGGACAAGAAGAGAATAGAAGCTTTCGAAATGTGGTGCTACAGAAGAATGCTGAAGAGTAGATGGGTAGATCACGTAACTAATGAGGAGGTATTGAATAGAATTGGGGAGAAGAGGAGTTTGTGGCACAACTTGACAAGAAGCAGGGACCGATTGGTAGGACATGTTCTGAGGCATCAAGTGATCACAAATTTAGCATTCGAGGGCAGCGTGGAGGGTAAAAATCGTAGAGGGAGACCAAGAGATGAATACACTAAGCAGATTCAGAAGGATGTAGGTCGCAGTAAGTACTGTGAGATGAAGAAGCTTGCACAGGATAGAGTAGCATGGAAAGCTGCATCAAACCAGTCTCAGGACTGAAGACCACGACAACAACAACAACAACAACAACAACAACAACCTTAAAATACTCCTGAATATATTTCGCAAGTAATCTGCCAATTACGGCAGATTATAAAGTGATGTCAAATCACCGAACTTATAAGAAAATAAATGCAAACACTGATCTCAGCAGGCACTATACATTTAATAAACACTGGATGCAAGCATATACAGGGTGTCGCAGGATAAATGAACTATATCCAGCGATATTACATGAACGATCACTCATAACCAAAAAGCATACCAAATGCGGTCTCTACAACGTATATCCCAACAGCTAAGAACAATTCTTCATCTTAGATACCGTTATACAGATCTCTTCTGCAAGCTGTTTGTTTCCCATATTTTGAGGTGTGGCAGTACGGACCAAAACAAAACAAAAAAGAAAAAAACAAAAAAAATGTCCACTAGTCACGGGTGCGAAAGTGCTTACCTTAACAGCTATGAGCACTTGCACATTTTAGCAACAGTAAGAAACGTCTCTTCTACTGAATAAGGTATGTAGATTAGAACCCATATTTACCAAACTATTTTTTTCTTGTTTTGATCCATACTGCCACTCCTGAAAGCTTATCTGTTGTTCCGTACTATGGACAACGGTTTCTTTTAATTAGTGCTACTTAGCTTACATCCTGTTGGGCGTTTATTCCACAGTTTTTGTCTATCTTTAGCTACAAAGTGCTTACAATTAGTTTCGGTATCACACTAGATTCTCTAAACGACTTTCTTCTTTTCGGACTCTGTATTATGACTGTCCTCTTCTTCCGATACATCTGCTTCTCCTCACGCCTCTTCTTCGTTTTCTTCTTCATCTAGGGGTTGAAACAGAAGATGAATTTTGTCGTCAGATAGATAATATGGTTTTCTAAGAGCAATAAGGTTCCTTATAAAAACAAAATCATCCTACTAGACAATAAATGATGGCTTAGAACACTTGGAAAAATAACTGATGTTTTATAGTTCAATGAACCTCGTATTATATCCTCGACAGCGCGTGTCCATCAGAAACGAGGGTATCGGCAAGAGTAAATTAGGGCAGTGTGGTAGGACGCTCTCATAGCCTATATACATAAATGATATAATGCACTGGGCGAGGAGCAATCTGCGGCTGTTTTATGATGACGCTTTGATGTGTAGAAGGTGCGGTGAGTAATCGTAGAAGGCTAGGAGACGACGTAAAAAAAATTCTAGTAAGTATGATGAATCGTCCCTTGCTCTGAATGTAGATAAATGTAAGTTAATTGAGATGACCAGGAAAAACAATCCAATAGTGTTCGAATACCGCATTATAAGTGTACTAGCTGACACACAAATGTTCAAATGTGCGTGAAATCTTATGGGACTTAACTGCTAAGGTCATCAGTCCCTAAGCTTACACACTAATTAACCTAAATTATCCTAAGGACAAACACACACACTCATGCCCGAGGGGGGATTCGAACCTCCGCCGGGACCCGCCGCACAGTCCATGACTGCAGCGCCTCAGCCCGCTCGGCTAATCCCACGCGGCTAGCTGGCACAGTCACTTTGATTAAATATTTAGACACAACGTTGCATACCGATATGGAATGAAAATAGCACATAAGGATGGTAGTAGGGAAGGCAAATGGTCGACTTTGTTGCGACCCATTCTTGAGTGGCGCTCGAGTATTCTGGATCCCACCGTATCAGATTAATGGTAGGATTGACAGCAATTCAGCGGCCGACCGATGTGGCTGAGCGGTTCTAGGCGCTTCAGTCTGGAACCGCTCGACCGCTACGATCGCAGGTTCGAATCCTGCCTCGGGCATGGATGTGTGTGATGTCCTTAGGTTAGTTAGGTTTAAATAGTTCTAAGTTCTAGGGGACTGATGACCTCAGATGTTAAGTCCCATAGTGCTCAGAGCCATTTTTTTTAGCAATTCAGAGACGTGCTGATAGATTTGTCACCAGTAAGCCGCGTCGACCCCGGCCCTACCGCACCACCCTTCACCGCGTCGCGCTGCGCAAATCAAAAGGAAGAGATTCCTCACAGTGCGGGGCTTCCGGCATGGACGTCAAACCACGCCGCTTTGCGCAACAACGAACACGTCCCGCGCAGTGTTTGTGCATCAGAGGAATTGGTTCATTCGTGTACGCTCTGTATGGACAGCATTTTTCGTTCCCATCTTCATCAACGCGACGCACACAATGGGACATTGCTGCGCAGCTACGAACACTCTGCTCCACTGTGCGCTGTTTTGTCCGGGTCTGCGCAGTTTTGCGCTATTTTGCGCCACCCGTTTGCGCGTGGCGCAGTGCTGCGCGGCGCCTCCGGTGTGGACGCGGCTGTAAGTTCCATCAGCACGTGGTTATTCTGGAGTTGATTTGTGAACTGAAATGAAAATCCCTTGAAAGAAGATGTCCTATCTGCGAAACACTATTGAGAAAATTTAGAGAAGCGGCATCTGCAACTGATTGCACAACGATCTGCTTCCACGAAAATACATTTCCCGTCTCGTCCACGGAGATAGGAAAAGGGAAATTAGGGCTCTTACAGAAGCCTATAGACAGTTTATTTTCCCTCGCTCTATTAGCGACGGTTCAATACCGCGTCCAGCCATCCTGATTTAGGTTTTCCGTGATTTCCCTAAATCGCTTCAGGCAAATGCCGGGATGGAGGAGGTGGAGGAGATTATTGTTTAACGTCCCGTCGACAACGAGGTCATTAGAGACGGAGCGCAAGCTCGGGTGAGGGAAGGACGGGGAAGGAAATCGGCCGTGCCCTTTCAAAGGAACCATCCCGGCATTTGCCTGAAAGGATTTAGGGAAATCACGGAAAACCTAAATCAGGATGGCCGGAGACGGGATTGAACCGTCGTCCTCCCGAATGCGAGTCCAGTGTGCTAACCACTGCGCCACCTCGCTCGGTGCCGGGATGGTTCCTTTGATAGGGCACGGCCGACTTCCTTCCTCATCCTTCCCTAACCCGATGAGCCCGATAACCTCACTGTTTGGTCCCTTCCCCCAAATCAACTCAACCCAGCCAATCTATTGGCGAGTGAAATAGGAAAGGAAATGACAAGTAGTGGTATAGAGGCCTATAGACAATCTGTTTTCCCTCGCTCTATTAGCAATGGTTCAATCCCGCTCCCAACCATCCTGATTTAGGTTTTCCGTGATTTCCCTAAATCGCTTCAGGCAAATGCCGGGATGGTTCCTTTGATAGGGCACGGCCGACTTCCTTCCTCATCCTTCCCTAATCCGATGAGCGGAACAAACACTGGTAGCAGTTGCTTCTGTAAAATATCTGGTGGTTGTGGTGGTTAGTGTTTAACGTCCCGTCGACAACGAGGTCATTAGAGACGGAGCTCATGCTCGGGTTAGGGAAGGATTGGGAAGGAAATCGGCCGTGCCCTTTCAAAGGAACCATCCCGGCATTTGCCTGAAGCGATTTAGGGAAATCACGGAAAACCTAAATCAGGATGGCTGGAGACGGGATTGAACCGTCGTCCTTCCGAATGCGAGTCCAGTGTGCTAACCACTGCGCCACCTTGCTCGGTTAAAATATCTGGGAGTATGCGTGCGGAACGATTTGAAGTGGAATGATCATATAAAATTAATTGTTGGTAAGGCGGGTACCAGGTTGGGAGAGTCCTTAGAAAATGTAGTCCATCAACAAAGGAGGTGGCTTACAAAACACTCGTTCAACCTATACTTGAGTATTGCTCATCAGTGTGGGATCCGTACCGGGTCGGGTTGACAGAGGAGATAGAGAAGATCCAAAGAAGACCGGCACGTTTCGTCACAGGGTTGTTTGGTAAGCGTGATAGCGTTACGGAGATGTTTAGCAATCTCAAATGGCAGACTCTGCAAGAAAGGCGCTCTGCATCGCGGTGTAGCTTGCTGCCCAGGTTTCTAGAGGGTGCGTTTCTGGATGAGGTATCGAATATATTGCTTCCCCCTACTTATACCTCCCGAGGAGATCACGAATGTAAAATTAGAGACATTAGAGCGCGCACGGAGGCTTTCCGGCAGTCGTTCTTCCTGCGAACCATACGCGACTGGAACAGGAAACGGAGGTAATGACAGTGGCACGCAAAGTGCCCTCCGTCACACACCGTTGGGTGGCTTGCGGAGTATAAATGTAGATATAGATGTAGGTACCTCCGCCATGCACCATGGCTTGCGGAGTACATGTAGTTGTAGATGTAGATGAAAAATAAATGCCGGCCGCGGTGGTCCCGCGGTTCTAGGCGCTCAGTCCGGAACTGCGCGACTGCTACGGTCGCAGGTTCGAATCCTGCCTCGGGCATGGATGTGTGTGATGTCCTTAGGTTAGTTAGGTTTAATTAGTTCTAAGTTCTAGGGGACTGATGACCTAAGATGTTAAGTCCCATAGTGCTCAGAACCATTTGAACCATTATTTGAAAAATAAATGCCAAAAGAATGTAATGAATAAAAAACAACTGATTAAATATATTTCAATAATTACACGCCTGGTATATTTTTGTCCCAGAGGACGCCTAAGTAAACGTTAAAACACGTCAACCAGTTGTAGATGTTCTGACAACGTTAGTGCTTCTTCTGATACTTGCAGACACTTCAACAAGATACATGAAATGTGTCAGCAGCTCCGTATACGAACAACCACCAGCTGAATAAGGGAATGATGACAATGAAAATTTGTGCCGAAATGGGACTCGAACCCGTATTTCTCGCTTTACGAGAGCGGTCGAATTAACCGCTTTGGCTATCCGTGAACGACTCAAGGCCAGATCCCAACTTCTATCTGCCGTCGTCCTACGTCACAACCTATACTCGTACACACCTTATTGGATTCCCGTACAAGCGAGGACACTTTAACTGAAAGTCAGCGGAGAAATACGATATTCTAGTGCCTGTGCTGTTAAGAAGAAAGACGCATTGTTCCTTTGGACATGCATCCCGTCCAGTTTATATATGAAACAAACCTCCAGCTACGCAATACCATTAGTAATTTTCGTACTGTACAATCGAGACTATACCTCTTAAGACATTTCCATGTGTGTGCAGAGGGTCTATACAGCATCCTGTCTTTGTTGGCCGTTGCTAACATTTACTATATTTGCTTTTTCTTTGTTTCAGAATTTCTAGATGATGTAGTTGACGTGGAACTATTCTGTTCCCTAAAAGGCGCCCAAAATAAAACTGCGCCAGAAAATGTTTATAAATTTATAACCCATTTGAGCTGATGCTTCAATGGTCACTATTGTCTTCGATGTAGGTCTCTGCGTTGCTTATCGAGCTGTAAAACGCGGGCAGAGCTCTGCCTGACGGATGGCACCAATGGAATTTTCAGTGCTTGAATATCCGAAGGAACATTACATAGTTATTCTTAACACCAGAAGCACTGCAGTACTGCAGGAAACATAACAAGATCAAATACCCCTTCTTCAGTATGAATGATGAGTTTTATTCATCGGCGTATGTACCGAAAGGTTAATCCTTAAAATCCTCACTTTGTAAATACAATAGTAGCAGCTGAACTGTGCGTCATTCCCCTTGGAATACCATTCTCTATATTTACGCAACAAGGCTGGACGAGAACAATATAGTGTATTTCCAAATAGTTCCGATTAAGGTCGCTGAGAATTCCTGGGCTATGGACTAAACTGGCCAGCTTCTTTCCCAACAACGCGTCTCTAAATATGTTCAATGTCATGCCTGCTTGACAAGGACTCCAAGCGGCTGAGCAATACTTTGCAACTTGTCACTCCAGCGCCTTGTATGTGTTTTCCTTTAAGATCCACTGTACTCTACGGGAGACCTTCTACGTCTTACATTTGCCTTCCTTACTACAATTTGCAATTGTTAGTCGTATATAGAATTGCTTCTTACTATTATATCTAAATATGTAAACAATATGACTGGCTCAAGATGTTCGTCTCTACTGTTGTAATCGAACACTGTTGCTTTCTTTCTTTATGTCAGGAGCATTAGCTTTCATTTAGTCACATTTTAAGAGAGCTGCCGTTCATTACACTTTGTTATCCACCTTTTTCTGAATTTACTTACGCCCGTATAGTAATGACACTACCCTGTAGACAGGAGTGTCGACAGCAAACAGGCTGATAGTCCTGTAGGCCCTAACTAAAATTTTGTTTAAGCATTTGGGATGTATCTGAGGTCCTAATACACTTCCACGCGGCACAAAATGCAAATTGCTTTTTTGATGAACAATCGCCAACGAGCAAAACGTACTGGGTTCTACACTCCCGGAAATGGAAAAAAGAACACATTGACACCGGTGTGTCAGACCCACCATACTTGCTCCGGACACTGCGAGAGGGCTGTACAAGCAATGATCACACGCACGGCACAGCGGACACACCAGGAACCGCGGTGTTGGCCGTCGAATGGCGCTAGCTGCGCAGCATTTGTGCACCGCCGCCGTCAGTGTCACCAGTTTGCCGTGGCATACGGAGCTCCATCGCAGTCTTTAACACTGGTAGCATGCCGCGACAGCGTGGACGTGAACCGTATGTGCAGTTGACGGACTTTGAGCGAGGGAGTATAGTGGGCATGCGGGAGGCCGGGTGGACGTACCGCCGAATTGCTCAACACGTGGGGCGTGAGGTCTCCACAGTACATCGATGTTGTCGCCAGTGGTCGGCGGAAGGTGCATGTGCCCGTCGACCTGGGACCGGACCGCAGCGACGCACGGATGCTCACCAAGACCGTAGGATCCTACGCAGTGCCGTAGGGGACCGCACCGCCACTTCCCAGCAAATTAGGGACACTGTTGCTCCTGGGGTATCGGCGAGGACCATTCGCAACCGTCTCCATGAAGCTGGGCTACGGTCCCGCACACCGTTAGGCCGTCTTCCGCTCACGCCCCAACATCGTGCAGCCCTCCTCCAGTGGTGTCGCGACAGGCGTGAATGGGGGGACGAATGGAGACGTGTCGTCTTGAGCGATGAGAGTCGCTTCTGCCTTGGTGCCAATGATGGTCGTATGCGTGTTTGGCGCCGTGCAGGTGAGCGCCACAATCAGGACTGCATACGACCGAGGCAGACAGGGCCAACACCCGGCATCATGGTGTGGGGAGCGATCTCCTACACTGGCCGTACACCACTGGTGATCGTCGAGGGGACACTGAATAGTTCACAGTACATCCAAACCGTCATCGAACCCATCGTTCTACCATTCCTAGACCGGCAAGGGAACTTGCTGTTCCAACAGGACAGTGCACGTCCGCATGTATCCCGTGCCACCCAACGTGCTCTAGAAGGCGTAAGTCAACTACCCTGGCCAGCAAGATCTCCGGATCTGTCCCCCATTGAGCTTGTTTGGGACTGGATGAGGCGTCGTCTCACGCGGTCTGCACGTCCAGCACGAACGCTGGTCCAACTGAGGCGCCAGGTGGAAATGGCATGGCAAGCCGTTCCACAGGACTACATCCAGCATCTCTACGATCGTCTCCATGGGAGAATAGCAGCCTGCATTGCTGCGAAAGGTGGATATACACTGTACTAGTGCCGACATTGTGCATGCTCTGTTGCCTGTGCCTATGTGCCTGTGGTTCTGTCAGTGTGATCATGTGATGTATCTGACCCCAGGAATGTGTCAATAAAGTTTCCCCTTCCTGGGACAATGAATTCACGGTGTTCTTATTTCAATTTCCAGGAGTGTATTAGTAAAAAATTCCACGGCACTCAGTACGCCTATCTTCCTTATTAGTCGACGACAGTGCGAAGTGCAGAAAGCCATTAGGAGATCTAAGAAGTAGGGATCAGATACGGAGTGTGTACCAGTCGAATATTCGGGATGCATACTACACAAATAAATGCGGCTCTTTTACATCACGGTAACGGGCTTTCTTCGTTCCCAGTATAGTTTCACGAATATGTCGAGTCTTGAGAAAGGTGGCACTGCCGTCGATTCATACTCGTCGACTTGTTCTCCCTTACTGAAGCGTCCAGGAGTGCAAGGCTACTCGTGACTACTTGTTAGTACAGAAATGAGAACACGAGATGCTGTTGTAAATTAGTGCTGACAATGCGAAATGACCGATTGTCGAGATCAGATGTCCTTTGACGAAAAAGTCTTTTATGAGACTGTGGAAGGGGCAAGACGAAAATTAATTGATGGAAAGTACAGAACGGCAGATGTGTCCCATTACAGGAGGAGTGGCATCAGGAATACGTTTCACGTTATAATCCATGCTCCGGACAAAAAACATAAAAATTTCGTCCAATGCTAACAAAATAGTTGTATTCTTGTTTATTCGACCTATACTATGAGAAAATATATGTGCTGCGTCAGACGAAAACTGGGCACAGAGAAACGTCACAGTTATATCCCAGCGACGAGAATGAGAGCTATTTCTGTATTCATTTGGTCACAGCAGCTTCCGTTTCTAGTTTAACAGTGAGTTGCATAGCTTATCATTCATTTCTGTAATTTATTTCAATAATTAATCACCATTTAAAGATTCCAAGTCATTCTCATGTCATGTTTTCTGGTACTCTTGTTACACAGTCGGTCACGCCTGTGTATATGGCAACGTAATTGTTAGACATTCTCGGAATATATATTAAATGTGAAATAGTAAAGTGGTTAATTCTGAGCCGTATTCTATATGAAATCTAAAAGAAATTCCATCTGCACCTGGAGCGTTGCTCGCGTTGGCTAGTTCAAATGGTTCAAATGGCTCTGAGCACTATGGGACTTAACATCTGAGGTCATCAGTCCCCTAGAACTTACAAGGGAACCTCCCCATCGCACCCCCCTCAGATTTAGTTATAAGTTGGCACAGTGGATACGCCTTGAAAAACTGAGCACAGATCAATCGAGAAAACAGGAAGAAGTTGTGTGGAACTATGAAAAAAATAAGCAAAATATACAAACTGAATAGTCCATGCGCAAGATATGCAAAACATCAAGGACAGTGAGAGCTCAGGAGCGCCGTGGTCCCGTGGTTAGCGTGAACAGCTGCGGAATGAGAGGTCCTTGGATCAAGTCTTCCCTCGAGTGATAAGTTTAATTTTTTATTGTCATCATTTTCTGGGAGTGATTATCACATGCACAAGAAAACCTAAATTGGGCAAGGTAGAAGAATCTTTTTACCCATTCGCCAAGTGTACAAGTTAGGTGGGTCGACAACATATTCCTGTCATGTGACGCACATGCCGTCACCAGTGTCGTATAGAATATATCAGATGTGTTTTCCCGTGGAGGAATCGGTTGACCTATAACCTTGCGATCAAATGTTTTCGGTTCCCATTGGAGAGGAACGTCCTTTCGTCTGCTAATCGCACGGTTTTGCGGTGCGGTTGCAAAACGCAGACACTAAACTTATTACAGTAAACAGAGACATCAATGAACAAACGGACAGATCATAACTTTGCGAAAATAAAGAAAGTAAACTTTTCACTCGAGCGAAGACTTGAACCAAGGACCTCTCGTTCCGCAGCTGCTCACGCTAACCACGGGACTATGGCGCTCTGGAGCTCAGATTCTCCTTGATGTTGCCTATCTTGCGCATCTACTACTCAGTTTGTATATTTTGCTTATTTTTTTCATAGTTCCATACAACTTCTTCATGTTTTCTCGATTGATCTGTGTTCAGTTTTTCAGGGCCTATCCACTGTGCCAACTTATAACTAAATCTGAGGGGCGTGCGATGGGGAGGTTACCTTGTTAGAACTACTTAAACCTAACTAACCTAAGAACGACACACGCATCCATGCCCGAGGCAGGATTCGAACCTGCGACCGTAGCTGTCGCGCGGTTCCAGACTGAAGCGCCTAGAACCGCTCGGCCACTCCGGCCGGCCGTTGGCTAGTACAGGGCTATTACAAATGATTGATGCGATTTCATAAATTCACTGTAGCTCCATTCATTGACATATGGTCACGACACACTACAGATACGTAGAAAAACGCATAAAGTTTTGTTCGGCTGAAGCCGCACTTCAGGTTTCTGCCGCCAGAGCGCTCGAGAGCGCAGTGAGACAAAATGACGACAGGAGCCGAGAAAGCGTATGTCGTGCTTGAAATGCACTCACATCAGTCAGTCATAACAGTGCAACGACACTTCAGGACGAAGTTCAACAAAGATCCACCAACTGCTAACTCCATTCGGCGATGGTATGCGCAGTTTAAAGCTTCTGGATGCCTCTGTAAGGGGAAATCAACGGGTCGGCCTGCAGTGAGCGAAGAAACGGTTGAACGCGTGTGGGCAAGTTTCACGCGTAGCCCGCGGAAGTCGACGAACAAAGCAAGCAGGGAGCTAAACGTACCACAGCCGACGGTTTGGAAAATCTTACGGAAAAGGCTAAAGCAGAAGCCTTACCGTTTACAATTGCTACAAGCCCTGACACCCGATGACAAAGTCAAACGCTTTGAATTTTCGGCGCGGTTGCAACAGGTCATGGAAGAGGATGCGTTCAGTGCGAAACTTGTTTTCAGTGATGAAGCAACATTTTTTCTTACTGGTGACGTGAACAGACACAATGTGCGAATCTGGGCGGTAGAGAATCCTCACGCATTCGTGCAGCAAATTCGCAATTCACCAAAAGTTAACGTGTTTTGTGCAATCTCATGGTTTAAAGTTTACGGCCCCTTTTTCTTCTGCGAAGAAAACGTTACAGGACACGTGTATCTGGACATGCTGGAAAATTGGCTCATGCCACAACTGGAGACCGACAGCGCCGACTTCATCTTTCAACAGGATGGTGCTCCACCGCACTTCCATCATGATGTTCGGCATTTCTTAAACAGGAGATTGGAAAACCGATGGATCGGTCGTGGTGGAGATCATGATCAACAATTCATGTCATGGCCTCCACACTCTCCCGACTTAACCCCATGCGATTTCTTTCTGTGGGGTTATGTGAAAGATTCAGTGTTTAAACCTCCTCTACCAAGAAACGTGCCAGAACTGCGAGCTCGCATCAACGATGCTTTCGAACTCATTGATGGGGACATGCTGCGCCGAGTGTGGGAGGAACTTGATTATCGGCTTGATGTCTGCCGAATCACTAAAGGGGCACATATCGAACATTTGTGAATGCCTAAAAAAACTTTTTGAGTTTTTGTATGTGTGTGCAAAGCATTGTGAAAATATCTCAAATAATAAAGTTATTGTAGAGCTGTGAAATCGCTTCAATCATTTGTAATAACCCTGTATTAGCCTAACTGCCATAATGGGGAAGTCACTAGCATTTAAGCCAGTGTAAATCCTAGTATAATCCCAGGATTATAGAAAGTCTGATACATCATCTCCTGGCTGCACAAAGCCCCTCTCCCATCTAATACTGACAACAGTCTCTGGCGTCCACAATAACCAAAGAACAAGCCCAGAGGCGCCGCCAGAGAATATGTAACAAGAACTGATGGCGCCAGTATTATACAACACTGTCAGTGTAGGTGAACTTCCGGACTCCATAGGAAGAATAAGGATTTAAGCTCAATGCCAGGAATATTCCAAGAACACAAAATGCATTTTCTAACAGAACGAGGAACTCAGAATTATCTATCCATGTTTTGAAATCAGAGGTGAGCAACTATTTTATGTATACTGATTTGACCATCATTGAACAAAAGCAATTTTTGATCTCCAATAAGCACCAGAATTTCAAGCAGAAAAGTATTTTACCGTAGAGTTTTCTTTTCATACTTGATACATCTGTTCCAAATGAAATGTCTAATTATGGCCTTGGATACACGCACACAATGTTACAGGGCAGAAAGAGACGTCGTCATCCTTTCTCAGGAAGTTCTGAAGCTGTTCCACAATTGCGCAGTATGACGTTTCCCTTGTTCTGATGCGGTACCACTTAAACGTAATACTAATAATTTATAAGTTCTAGCCGGCCGAAGTGGCCGTGCGGTTAAAGGCGCTGCAGTCTGGAACCGCAAGACCGCTACGGTCGCAGGTTCGAATCCTGCCTCGGGCATGGATGTTTGTGATGTCCTTAGGTTAGTTAGGTTTAACTAGTTCTAAGTTCTAGGGGACTAATGACCTCAGCAGTTGAGTCCCATAGTGCTCAGAGCCATTTGAACCATTTTTTAGAAGTTCTAAATAGCCATAAATAACAATAATTCTTCGCCACAATAATTCCAAAGCGCCAACGTACAAAGCATATGTTGCTACGACTACACTCATCAGTGAACCATACTTTATCTCAATTGCCATACCAACTATTTTGAAAGCTTATGAAGCTTTGACGTAGTTTTAAGGCGAGAAATTCCAGTCAACTGAATTATACAAATATATTTTATTATATTGCAATGTCGCGATTTTTTCATTGATAACGAGTCCCGTTGAAGTACACATCATAGCAGTAGTCGAGTAACCAGTCATATTTCGGTAATGCGGGAAGCGTCAAGAACTCATTTTTGCGAATGAGCCCATTAGGACTACGCAAAGTACTTAGTGCATATGCGTTTCTTTCTGCCCATACTTCTTTCATTCTTTTGCTGTGGGCTTCTTTTCTTTCTTGAGACCACGTGGGTCCAGTTTTCTTCTTTGGTTTCTCCTCTTGGTCAACTTGCCACTTGTGAATTTTGGATCTGAAGATTTCCCTGTTTTAGATATCCTCTGGTGTAATTCCTGCTAGTTCGAGATCTGCTTTGATTTCGCCAATCTATTTCCTTTGGTCTGTTTTAGATTTACTCCTGCTTTCATAGAATTCAGCTATTTGCTTTGTAAGTCTGTCCGCATTCATTCTTTTGATGTGTCCATAGAATCTCAATTTCAGTTTTATAATATCACTGCAAATATTAGAGTATTGTTTGATTTCCTGTTTGCCTCTGAGCCGATGCTATTCATCTACACGTTTTAGGCCAAAAATTTTTCTCATTATATTGTAAAAATTACAATGTTTCATCAACCCACAGTCAAGCCATGTAAAAATATTCAAACATCCAGTATTACAGGGTAAGAAGGATGTGAAACAATTTTAAAATATCAGTTATACAATTTACCAGTTGCGTCTCCTTAGCGTCGTCAGGTACATTTCTCTGGTCATGACTGAGGTACCAGAATTTGAAATTTCGTGATGTTATAAATACAGGTCATCACGTGTTTCAAGAGACGCCCGGTGTCAACGGTTAATTTAGAAGAATGGAACGAAAGACAGAAGTCTACTAGGGGGAGATATCATCAGATTGGATTGTAGAAGGCTGAGGAACAACGTACACTACTGGCCATTAAAATTGCTACACCAACAAGAAAAACAGATGATAAACGGGTATCCATTGGACAAATATACTATACTAGAACTGACATGTGATCACATTTTCACGCAATTTGGGTGCAAAGATCCTGAGAAATCAGTACCCAGAACAACCACCTCTGGCCGTAATAACGGCCTTGATACGTCTGGGCATTGAGCCAAACAGAGCTCGGATGGCGTGTACAGGTTCAGCTGCCCATGGAGCTTCAACACGATACCACAGTTAATCAAGAGTAGTGACTGGCGTATTGTGACGAGCCAGTTGCTCGGCCACCATTGACCACACGTTTTCAGTTGGTGAGAGATCTGGAGAATGTGCTGGCCAGGGCAGCAGTCGAACATTTTCTGTATCCAGAAAGGCCCGTACAGGGCCTGCAACATGCCGTCGTGCATTATCCTACTGAAATGTAGGGTTTCACAGGGATCGAATGAACGGTAGAAACACGGGCCGTAACACATCTGAAATGTAACGTCCACTGTTGAAAGCGCCGTCAACGCGAACAAGAGGTGACCGAGACGTGTAACCAATGGCACTCCATGCCATCAAGCCAGGTGACACGCCAGTATGGCGATGACGAATACACGCTTCCAATGTGCATTCACCGCGATGTCGCCAAACACGGATGCGACCATCATAATGCTGTAATCAGAACCTGGACTCATCCGAAGAAATGAAGTTTTGCCATTCGTGCACCCAGGTTCGTCGTTGAGTACACCATAGCAGGCGCTCCTGTCTGTGATGCGGCGTCAAGGGTAACCGCAGCCATGGTCTCCGAGCTGATAGTCCATGCTGCTGCAAACGTCGTCGAACTGTTCGTGCAGATGGTTGTTGTCTTGCAAACGTCCCCATCTGTTGACACAGGGATCGAGACGTGGCTGCACGATCCGTTACAGCCATGAGGATAAGATGCCTGTCATCTCGACTGCTAGTGATACGAGGCCGTTGGGATCTAGCACGGCGTTCCGTATTACCCTCCTGAACCCATCGATTCCATATTCTGCTAACAGTCATTGGATCTCGACCAACGCGAGCAGCAATGTCGTGATACGATAAACCGCAATCGCGATAGGCTACAATCCTACCTTAATCAAAGTCGTAAACGTGATGGTACGCATTTATCCTCCTTACACGAGGCATCACAACAACGTTTCACCAGGCAACGCCGTTCAACTGCTGCTTGTGTATGAGAAATCGGTTGGAAACTTTCCTCACGTCAGCACGTTGTAGGTGTCGCCACCGGCGCCAACCTTGTGTGAATGCTCTGAAAAGCTAATCATTTGCGTATCACAGCATCTTCTTCCTGTCGGTTAAATTTCGCGTCTGTAGCACGTCATCTTCGTGGTGTAGCCATTTTAATGCCCAGTAGTGTAGATGTTCCAGCGTACCGACAAGTGCCGGCACGAAGATGAAGAACGCAAGAGCAGAGAAGGCTGTGAGACGACGTCAGCCAATAGTTCGCTGACTAGGAACGCACCACGACAGGAGCGGCCTCTACAAGAAAATAATATAAGCACCGCTCCTACCAGCCTCGGCCGCTCAGTACTCGGTCGGCACTACGAGAGCAGTTATTAGTGATCCATAACCATTGCTTATATGTACATAGTATATAGAGAAAGACAGTGGCCGGCCGGAGTGGCCGTGCGGTTCTAGGCGCTGCAGTCTGGAGCCGAGTGACCGCTACGGTCCCAGGTTCGAATTCTGCCTTGGGCATGGATGTGTGTGATGTCCTTAGGTTAGTTAGGTTTAATTAGGTCTAAGTTCTAGGCGACCTCAGAAGTTAAGTCGCATAGTGCTCAGAGCCATTTGAACCATTTGAGAAAGACAGTGACTGTTTGCCTTTCGCTCATCGCCTGCGACACGTTCTTGTAATACAAAGTATTGTCAGTCATCGTTATTGGAATAAAAACTATTAATGTGATCTGCTTGCATTCTTGTATAACATTCCGAGAACGCAGCGTCCTTTAGGCACCCTATACGAGACGTGTGACCAGGGCCCCACAGTAGGAAAACGCGATGCATGACTTATTTGAGAAGATGTAATGAAGAAAGACAAACCAACACGGGCGGAATCCATAAATTTAGGGAAATATTTTGAGACTGCTGACTGGAACTAAGTCTTTGACATTCTGATGTTATCAGAAGATGCACCGAAATCAGACTGCAGTTCTAAAACTTGAAACAGGTGGGAAGGCAATAACTGAGATGGGAGGGAGACCGCCTTGTAGCTTAACTCACATTTTGTAGATAGAGCTATTATTAAAGGAAAACAAGGAGATTTTTAGAAATAGGATCAATTTCAAGGAGATAAAATCAAAACTTTCAACGTCTTCTTATGACATTGTAATTCTGTCTGAAATGGCAAAGGACTTAAGGATTCTGAACAGACTTGATAATAAAATTTTGGAAAGAATTCTTGACTAGAGCACAGAGTTCGGTATAAAATGTTAAAATACAGAAAAATCTAGAACGCGTTGTCAAATTTTTTTATTTGCTGGCAAATGGTTTTGGCCCTTTCCTCGAACCATCTTCAGGCTTACAACCACCATTATGGCTGCTGGTGGCTGCCAACGAAACGACATCCGTAAGTGAGCAGTGACAGCCATACTTGTACAGATCTCGCACCGTCTGCCGCTACCAGCAGCTGTAATGGCGGTGTAAGCCTGAAGATCGTTCGAGGAAACGGCCGAAACCGGTTCTCAACAAATAAAAAAAACAAAACAGAAAAAGTGATCGAGACTGTTTTTATTGATTTTTAAGACTAGATAATGTCTTGAAAAGATGTTATACAATGGATATCAACAATAATAACACAAGGACAGTGAACATGAGGCAAAAGCAGCACCAATTCTTACCAGAGTACTAGATTTTAGTTTTCAGCAAGCTAGATAAATGGGTGGCAGAATCAAATAATGACAGTTAGGAACTTGATACACTCAGCTCTCGGCAGGGTTGCGTAGAGAAGTATGGACCTAGAAGAACAGTTCGTGGTGGGAGGGACGCACAGTGATACACAGTTTCTGTTATGAAATGGTAACTATTCACAATGTGTGTAAAACGAAACTGTACTTAAAAATGCTAAATGAAACGGGTATGGCTGTCAAAAGTAAAGCCTTCCACGATTACCGTAGCAGAAACTCACCGAAAGTTCTCTCACAAAACCCAAAGAAATCCTGACCATATGCACACATAAAAAATGTTTTTTTCACCTCGGTTCCGAGAGTTCCAGAGCCTGTACAAAAAATTGGAAATATCATTTCCGCCCTTTATATTGCTCATGAAAACCACACATTGCATGTTGTACCACCACACAGCGAGACCTTCAGAGGTGTTGGTCCAGATTGCTGTACGCACCGGTGCCTCTAATACCCATAGGCTATCCAAAAGTTCATCAAGGCACTGTTGGTCCAGATTTTCCCACTCCTTAACGGCGATTCGGCGTAGATACCTCAGAGTGGTTCGTGGGTCTCGTCGTCCATAAACAGCCCTCTTCAATCTATCCCAGGCGAGTTCGATAGGGTTTATGTCTGGAGGACATGCTGGCCACTCTAGTCGAGAGCTGTCGTTATCCTGAAGGCGGCTGGTCCCAGCGGAGGTTCGAGTCCTCGCTCGGGCATGGGTGTGTATGTTTGTCCTTAGGATAATTTAGGTTATGTAGTGTGTAAGCTTAGGGACTGATGATATTAGCAGTTAAGTCCCGTAAGATTTCACACACTTTTTTTTTTATCCTGAAGGAAGTCATTCATAAGACGTTCACGATGGGGACTCGAATCGTCGTCCATGAAGACGAATGCCTCGCCTATATGCTGCCGATATGGTTGCACTACCGGTCGGAGGATGGCATGCACGTATCGCACAGCCGTTACTTTACGTTCCATGACCAGAAGCGGCGTACGTTGGCCCCACATAATGCCACCCCAAAACAGCAGTAAACCTGCACCCTGCTGCACTCGCTGGACAGTGAGTCTAAGGCGTTTAGCCTGACCGGTTGACCTCCAAACACGTCTCCGACGATTGTCTGGTTGAAGGCATATGCGACACTCATCAGTGAAGAGAATGTGATGCCAATCCTGAGCGATCGATTAGGCATGTTCTTGGGCCCATCTGAACCGCGCTGCTTGGTGTCGTGGTTGCAAGGATCGACCCCGCCATGGACGTCGGGAGTGAAGATGCGCATCATGCAGCCTGTTACGCACAGTTTGAATCGTAACACGACGTCCTGTAGATGCACGAAAAGCATTATCCAACATGGTGGTGTTGCTGTTAGGTTCCTCCGAGCCATAATCCGTAGGTAGCGGTCATCCACTGTAATAGTAGCCCTTGGGCGGCCTGAGCGAGGCATTTCACCAACAGTTCCTCTCTCTCTGTATCTCCTCCATGTCCGAACAAGATCGTTTTGGTTCACTCCGAGACGCCTGGACACTTCCCTTGTTGAGAGCTCTTCCTGGCACAAAGTAACAATGCGAACGCGATCGAACAGCGGTGTTGACCGTCGAGGCATGGTTAAACTATAGACAACACGAGCCGTGTACCTCCTTCATGTTGGAATGACTGGAACTGACCGGCTGTCGGACCCCCTCCGTATAATAGGCGTTGCTCATGCATGGTTGTTTACATATTTGGATGGGTTTAGTGACGTCTCTGAACAAAGGGACTGTGTCTGTATCCACAATCAACGTCTATCTTCAGGAGTTCTAGGAACCGGGATGATGCAAAACTTTTTTTGATGTGTGTAGAAAGGCTGTCAATAACATCAAAGATAGTATTCAGACACACATGGGTGACTCAACAACAGAAATTGAAGGTGGCAGAACAAAAGCAGAAATGCGTATCTCTGATTTCAAATGTTCTTTTACAAAGGAAATCCAGTAGTATTGTTACAGTTTAATTCTCGCACAGCTCCAGAGATCCGTAACAGAGGTATCAGTGTCAATGGCGCTGGGAAGCAGCTGAAATCGCTGAACTGGAGAAAGCAGCACGTCCCCTAAACCGCTGTCAGATTCTATGCAAAATGTGCAGCTGAGTTAGCTCCCATTTCTATCATACCACATCGTAGATTCGTCGAATAAAATCTTTGTCCAGTAGTTAAATCTTAGGTCACAGGTTCTACTAGTAGACGTGATCTGCATATGTAATTCAACACCTTTTTTCTGAAAGCAGATCGGTTTTATTCAGAATTCCAGTGCCGGCCGGGTTGGCCGAGTGTTTCTAGGCGCTACGGTCGCAGGTTCGAATCCTGCCTCGGGCATGTCTGGTCGTGATGTCCTTTGGTTAGTTAGGTTTAAGTGGTTGGTTAGTTAGGTTTAAGTGGTTCTAAGGTCTAGGGGACTGATGACCTCAGAAGTTAAGTCCCATAGTGCTCAGAGCCATTTTTGAGAATTCCAGTACATCATATTATTCCCAATTATTTTGATTACAAACCCTGTTTTTCAATATAACCTTCGCTGAATGCGACGGCCTTACGCCACCTAACGCGATGGCCTTTCCGCCCACACGGTACCACTCTGCTGGTCAACGTCGGAAAAACGTCTTGCTGCATGATAACGCCCTCCTCCTCCTTCACTTACTGCTTCCCGTTCAGTGCATCCTTCACATTGGGTCAAACAGATGGAAGTCGGAAGGTGCGGGATCCGTGCTTTAGAGTGGATGAGAAGGAACAGTTCATTGAGGCCCTGTGAGATCCTCCCGGGTCGCAGACTTGTTGAGTACTTGCATTGTCATGGAGAAGGAAAAGTCAGTTGGCAACGAACACACAGAAGTCGTTTCTTCAATTTCCAACATTGCAGAAGTCACACCTGTCTGCGGCCGGCCGACACGCGGGAGTTCGCGCAGCTTTGCACGATCTTGTTGCAACGATGCAGACACCTCGTCCAACGGCTCGTCGTGCTTTCGTCACTTCCAGCTCTCCATAGATATTCTACAAGCGCCTTTGAATATCTGCGATTCTTTGGTCTCCGCCAAAATAAATTCAGTGGTAGCTCTTTGCGCGGAACGCAGCTCTGTCTCAGACGCCATTTTGAGGGCTACATATAGCAGTGCTACCTATCGGAACTTCTTGAAGCAATAGAGGCTGAAGCGGAAGTATTCCACGACGTCCCCATCAAATTCCACAGTCTTTCAACCGAAATTAGCAGAGACAGAATGGGCTGCATTACTTGTTAAACGTCCCTCGTACAAAACGACCGTTCAATTTATTTGACATCGATCTGTTGTAGTATACCCGAGCTCAAAAATAGGTATTTCGAAGAGAATGACTTCTTGCATGCCAACCACGATCTATTTCGCAAACATCAGTCATGAAGACCCAACTCATGCTTTTCTCACAAGGCGTCCTAAAAACCCATGTTCCAGGCAGTCAGATAGATTTAGTATTTTCTGACTTCCGAAGAGCGTATGTCTTATTTTCACACTGACGCTTTTTAGTGAAAGTGCGCATATGGGATATGTAACGAAATTTTTTGCTGAACTGATTATTTCATAACATGAAAGGCGCAACAAATTATTTTGGACTTAGAGATATAGACAACTGTAAGAAGAAACTTATGCGTGCTCGATGGAAGGATGCTCGCTACCACACAACATTAATAGTAACCTCAGCCTTCTCGCATATGATAAAGATAGAAAGAAGTACTGTCTGAACAAAGCTACACGTACATTCTGTTCGTTGTAGATGAGATGAAGATGTGGCACAAAGACTGGACACTTTATTTAAACGCTCATAAATATAAAATTGTGCACTATACGAAACGAAAAATTTTAGTATCTCCTGACTACAATATCAGCGAGTCACAATTGCAATCAGTCAACTCATTCAAATATTTTATGTGGGCCTACCACTTTGTACGTAAAGATATTGAAGGATTACATAGGCTCAGTATAGGTAAAACGGTTTGCAGATTCCGGATCATTTGCAGGATAATGGCAAAATGCAGTCTGTCAAGAGAGGAGACTAGTAACAAAATACTTGTGCGTCGCGTCTGAGAATATTCCTCCAGTGTGTGGAGCCCATACTATACGGTACTAATAGTGGTTATTGAGCATATACACTTAAGCGCCAAAGAAACTGGTAGAGGCATGCGTATTCAGATACAGAGATATGTGAACAGGCAAAACAAGGCGCTGCTGTCGGCAACGCCTATGTAAGACAACAAGTGTCTGACGCAGTTGGTAGATCAGTTACTGCTGCTACAGTGCCAGGTTATGAAGATTTAAGAGAGTTTGAAAGTGGTGTTACAGTTGGTGCATAAGCGATGGGACACAGCATCTCCGAGGTAGCGATGAAGTGGGGATTTTCCCGTACAACCATTTCACGAGCGTACCGTGAATATCAGGAATCCGGTAAAACGTCAAATCTCCGACATCGCTGCGGCCGAAAAAAGATCCTGCATAAATGAAACCAACGACGACTGAAGAGAATCGTTCAACGCGACATCATCGATACAGACTTTAGGAGCCGATGGCCCACTCCTGTACCGTTGATGACTGCACGACACAAAGCTTTACGCCTCGGATGGGCCCGTTAACACCGACATTGGACTGTTGATGACTGGGAATATGTTGCCTGGTCGGACGAGTCTCGTTTCTAATTATATCGAGCAGATGGACGTGAACGGGTATCGAGACAACCTCATGAACCTATGGAACATGCACGTCAGCAGGGGGCTGTTCAAGCTGGTGGAGACTCTGTAATGGTGTGGAGCGTGTTCAATTGGAATGATATGGGACCCCTGATACATCTAGATACGACTCTGTTAGGTGAAATGTGCGTAAGCATCTTGTCTGATCTCCTTCATCCATTCATGCCCGTTGTTCATTACGACGCACTTGGGCAATTCCAGCGGGACCAATCAACACCTCACACGTCCATAATTGCTACACAGTGGCTCCAGGAACACTCTTCTGAGTTTAAACACTCCCGCTGACCATCAAATTCCCCACACACGAACGTTATTGAGCATACTTGGGATGCCTTGCAACGTGCTGTTCAGAAGAGATCTCCACCCCCACGATCTCCACCCCCTCGTGCTCTTACGGATTTATGGACAGTCCTGCAGGATTCATGGTGTCAGTTCCCTCCAGCACTACTTCAGGCATTAATCGCGTCCATGCCACGTCGTGCTGCGGCACTTCTATGTGCTCGCGGGGGCCCTACACGATATTAGGCAGGTGTACCAGTTTCTTTGGCTCTTCAGTGTAAAAAGAATGACAGACGCTTCAAGATAGACACCAGCTCTCCCGCGAAGGTCTAGTTTCAGCTTTACAAAAACCAGCTTTATGTGAGGAACCTATTAATATGTTATAACTCGTTACTGATCGTCACTCAAGGGGCCACGAATGTAAAATTAGAATCTTTACAGTTTGTACAGAGGCTATTAAATAATCATTCTTCTCGCGCTCCATACGCGAATGGAATAAAACAATGGAACGCATCCTCTTCTACAAACTTTGCAGTGCTTCGCAAAGTATAGATGTATATGTACATATAGATGTAGGTGTAACGGAGTGAAATCTACTTAAATCATTTGCTACTACGTAGCTATGTTATTAAATAAGATATTGAAAGTAGTAGACGTGTTTTCTAATGAAGAGGGGAAACATCTGTCATCAAACAACTAAAGAAAATATAAAATTTAGACTGGTATTTGCAACACAATCTCTACAGAAAAGAGAAATATTCATACATTTTCTACAAATGTGTGTTTGGTTGTATGGATGCTCTACATCTCCCCCTAAACCTAACGTTGCTACCTCCGGATCACGGGGTCTCGGGTTCGATTCCCGGCCGGTTTGGGGATTTTCGCTGCCCGGGAACTGAGTGTTTGTGTTGCCCTCATCATTTCATCATTGTCGTCATCATTCGTGACAGTGGCTTGATGGGACTGTGAAGAAATTGGGACTTCGTACGGGAGCTGATGACCGCGCAGTTGGGCTCCCCACAAACCAAACATCATCATCATCATCATCATCATCATTATCATCATCATCATCATCCTAAACCACTGGACGAATTTCAACTAAATTTGTTCAGCATGTCACTTACTGCCTGCAAAGATTCGCTGCGAGGGTAAGAAAAACCTACCTATTGAAGGGGTGGGGGTGAAAAAGTAGTATAGCCGACGAAGTGCGAATAAGCATTAATTCAATATTTGAGAATGAGATCACTAACTGACTCGTAAAACAACTTTACACGTAATTTCAAGCATTTCCATTTTTTTTCCTCACTGATAAGCGACAAAACATGATGAAAAGAAGAAAAGTTAATTGCTTACTACATTTTCGTCGTT
Organism: Schistocerca americana; assembly: GCF_021461395.2. Taxonomy (NCBI): domain Eukaryota; kingdom Metazoa; phylum Arthropoda; class Insecta; order Orthoptera; family Acrididae; genus Schistocerca; species Schistocerca americana. The sequence continues at coordinate 648,828,383 of NC_060130.1, read as the reverse complement.
CATGCAGTAAATCTGCCACATCGCTCATGTCGTTTTAATTTATTACTTCTTTACTACTAACTGTATTTCCGATACATTTTGCAGACAGTAGTCACGTATACCACTGAATATATTTGAAAATTATATCACTGTAAGACACACAGTTCAGGAGATACGACTTCAGGAAAACTCAGATGCTCGAAATACTGTCGCATATTGTCTTACGTTTATATTTATTACTCCTTCGCTACTAACTCTTTTCGCAACACATTTCATAGACAGTACTGAAATATGCCGCTGAATGTACACTACTGGCCATTAAAATTGCTACACCACGAAGATGACGTGCTACAGACGCGAAATTTAACCGACAGGAAGAAGATGCTGTGATATGCAAATGATTAGCTTTTCAGAACATTCACACAAGGTTGGCGTCGGTGACGGCACCTACAACGTGCTGAGATGAGGGAAGTTTCCAACTGATTTTTCATACACAAACAGCAGTTGACCGGCGTTGCCTGATGAAACGTTGTTGTGATGCCTCGTGTAAGGAGGAGAAATGCGTACCATCACGTTTCCGACTTTGATAAAGGTCGAATTGTAGCATATCGCGATTGAGGTTTATTGTATCGCGACATCGCTGCTCGCGTCGGTCGACATCCAATGACTGTTAGCAGAATATGGAATCGGTGGGCGCAGGTTCGAATCCTGCCTCGGGCATGGTCGTGTGTGATGTCCTTAGGTTAGCTAGGTTTAAGTAGTTCTAAGTTCTAGGGGACTGTTGACCTCAGAAGTCAAGTCCCATAGTGCTCAGAGCCATTTGACCCACTTGAATCGGTGGGTTCAAGAGCGTAGTATGGAACGCCGTCCTGGATCCCAACGGCCTCGTATTACTAGCAGTCGAGATGACAGGCATCTTATCCGCATGGCTGTAACGGATCGTGCAGCCACGTCTCGATCCCTGAGTCAACAGATGGGGACTTTTGCAAGACAACAACCATCTGCACGAACAGTTCGAAGACGTTTGCAGCAGCATGGACTACCAGCTCGGAGACCATCGTGGCGGTTATCCTTGACGCTGCATCACAGACAGGAGCGCCTGCGATGGTGTACTCAACGACGAACCTGGGTGCACGAATGGCAAAACGTCATTTTTTCGGATAAATCCAGGTTCCGTTTGCAGCATCATGATGGTCGCATCCGTGTTTGGCGACATCGCGGTGAACGCACATTGGAAGCGTGTTTTCGTCATCGCCATACTGACGTATGACCCGGCGTGATGGTATGGGGTGCCATTGGTTACACGTCTCGGTCACCTCTTGTTCGCATTGACGGCACTTTGAACAGTGGACGTTACATTTCAGATGTGTTACGTCCCGTGGCTCTACCCTTCATTCGTTTCCTGCGAAACCCTACATTTGAGCAGGATAATGTACGACCGCATGTTGCAGGTCCTGTAGGGGCCTTTCTGGATACAAAAAATGTTCGACTGCTGCTCTGGCTAGCACGTTCTCCCTATGTTCACCAACTGAAAATGTCTGGTCAATGGTAGCCGAGCAACTGGCTCGTCACAATACGCCAGTCACCATTCTTGATGAACTGTGGTATCGTCTTCAAGCAGCATGGGCAGCTGTGCCTGTACACGCCATCCAAGCTCTGTTTGACTCAATGCCCAGGCGTATCAAGGCCGTTATTACTGCCAGAGGTACTGATTTCTCAGCATCTATGAACCCCAGTTGTGTGAAAAAGTAATCACATGTAAGTTCTAGTATAATATATTTGTCCAATGAATACCCGTCTATCATCTGCATTTCTTCTTGGTGTAACAATTTTAATGGCTAGTAGTGTACCTAGAAAATTATATCATTGTACGACGCGTAATTCAGGAGATGTAACGGCATGAGCATTGAGCTGCGTAAAAAAGAAAGTACACTGCGTAATTCACTAGATATACAGGTGAGTTACATGTAAAAATAGCTCTTACGTGTGAAATATGTTAAATATGGGGGATTATCAATAAGCAATGCAATTTTCGGAATTTAGTGTGGGCCTTCGTGGAATATTCCCACTTCAGCTTCTATAGTTTCACGAAGTGGCGACAGGTCGTGGTGCTATACGTAGCCCTCAAAATGACCTCTGTAGCCGGCCCTGGTGGCCGAGCGGTTCTAGGTGCTACAGTCTGGAGCCGTGTGACCGCTACGGTCGCAGGTTCGAATCCTACCTCGGGCATGGATGTGTGTGATGTCCTTAGGTTAGTTAGGTTTAAGTAGTTCTAAGTTCTAGGGGACTGATGACCTCAGAAGTTAAGTCCCATAGTGTTCAGTGCCATTTGAACCATTTGACCTCTGTAACGGAGGTGCGTTCCAAACAGATAGCTGTCACTGAGTTTCTTTTGAAGGAAAAACCAAACATCTGAAATACTCACAGGCGCTTACAGAATGTCTACGGAGACTTGATAGTCAACAAAAGCACGGTGAGGCGTTTGGCAAGCATTCTGTCATCATCGCAACAAGGTCGCGCAAACTTGTCCGATTTCCTGCGTGCTTGCTGGTTGTACACAGCTCTGATTCCTGCAATGTTCTTACTTCAGCGTGTTCGTCGTCACGAAAATGCAAGCGGACCTCTCACGGTCCATGACAACGCACGGACCCTCACATGTCTGCGCACCTGAAAAGAGCTCAAAAAACTCCATTGGACTTTTCTTCCTCATCTACCCTACTGCCTGGATCTCTCTCCTTCCGACATCCACCAGTTTGGCTCAGTGAAGGATACACTCCGTGAGAAGCAGTACGTCGATCATGGAGAGGATATTCATGCAGGAAGATGTTGGTTCCGACTTCGAACTGTAGAGTGGTATCATGAGGGCATACAACGACCCCTCCCCTCTCCGCATGATGGCGTAAGCCCTTCGCATTAAGCAAATATTATGTTGAAAAAAAGTTTTGTTACCAAAAGAGTGGGAATAATATGGTGTATTCGAATACTGAAGAAAACCAGCCTTCATCCAGAAAAAAGCGTTGCATTACTCATTGAAAGCCCGTCGTATATGTGACATGTGATTACGGGGGCACCGCCACGGGTGAAATGCTCCTCCTGAACCTCTGGATTGATTTCAGCCAATCTTGGTTAACGTACTACTTACCATCTGGAAAGAAATACTATGGGAGTAAGAACCAACAGCCTCATATTGGGGTAGTGATAATAATGTGGACAAGAAAGCGGTAGGAGGAGATGGACAGATAGAGAGTGTGAAGAGGGAGATAGACACAGATAAGAGGAGGAGGAGATGGACAGATGGTGGGGGAGGAGGAATTAGACAGAAAGGGAAGGGGAAGAGGTGGATAGAGACAGGGAGGGGGGAGCAATAGATGGGCAAAAGGGGAGGAGGAAGAGAAGGGGAGAGAGAGGGAGGAGAGATATGACAGGAGAAGGGAAGTGGAAGGGATGTACAGAGAGAGGGGAGAGAAGGAGATGGACAGAGAAAGGAGGTTTGAGAGAAGGAGATGGCTAGAGAAAGAAAAGAGGAGATATTGACAGAGGAAGAGGAGGATATGGACAGAGAGAGGGGGAGCGGAGGATATGGACAGAGAGCAGGAGGAGTAGATGGCCCAATAGGAGATTGGAGAATACATACTCGGGCAACGCCAGGAACTCATCTGTTGTTAATATAATATAGGGAATTCTGTTCTGAAAATATTTGTCGGGATCGTACATATGCAAGGAAAGGAAAAGTGGGATCTCAGCTGTACAAAACACAAGAGCATAGAAGCATTTGAAATGTGTTAGCACAGAAAAATTCTGAAGATTTAGCGGGTCAATGGGATTACCAACGAAGATGCATTGAATGAAATTGGGGACAAGATTAATTTATGGCACAACATGAGTAAAATAAGGCATATGTCGATGTCCTGAGACATTCAGAATTATTTAATTTGGTGACGGAAATAAGAATGTGTCTCTGTTGGGGGAAGGGGAGACTCAGATTGTAGAACCAGACCAATACTTGACTAGAGTAAGCAGCTTCAAATTGGTGTAGGTCGCATTGGTTACGCAAATGTGACAAATTGCATAGCACATTCTAACGACAAGATTCGTGTCAATACAGTCTTTGGAACAAAAAGAACAGCAACAATAATAAGTATTACTGTTACTACTGCTACTACTACTACTACCTGCGTTGATGATGTGTTCACTAGTTACTGACCCTGGGTGGTCTTGATAAATAACAGGTTTTATTCTTTAATCCATATATGCTTTCGTACTGTCTGGTTTGTTCACAAATTTTTAACTCGTGGATTACCAATTTCTCATTGCATTATTCACGTATTCCTCAGGATGAAATCTTATGAGTTGAAAATCGATGATAGTGTCATTTGAACATTTGGCTTCCTGTTAACTTGGTAGCTCCAGTAGCTTCTCGTTATTCATGGAATAAGCAAAAAGAAACGAAAGAAAAAAAAGAAGAAACTTGCATTACGGTTCCTTCAGTTCAAAATCGTTTGACCTTAAATGAGGCACCTATTTTCTGCTCAAAACGATTTTTTACAAAAGATACTAAGTATTTGAATTTATGACACCTGAAATCACTTCGTATCAGGTCTTCGTAAATCTTGCATAGTTATCGAAGCTAATTTAATAGGAAGCATATTTAATAATTCGTGAGCTAGAAGCATTCACAGCTGGGGTTAAACAAGCTATAGCTCTTCCCTCAATGTATATGGAGATGATGATTCTCCCGCTGCAGTGATATATCAGAAAGAGGATGACGTCAGACCGTAACTGGAAGACCGCGCGAGAGATGATGTATTTCTCCCAGACCATTCAGCCTGAAAGTTCAAAGCTCTGCTGAGGAGTCTCAGTTTGATGTGTTTTTCGTCTGACAGTGTTAACACGCGATTTAATTATGGCATTCTGCCATTATCATGAATTCCACGGATTCAATAAAAGTTGTATGAACTAGCCAAGAAAAGGACACCACTACAATATATGAATGCATTCAGAAATAAACCGATAAAGGGGAGAAGAAACAGCATAAATTCATATACAGGGTCAAATGCAAAGAATTTTTCCAGAGAATCGTCATGTAAGGGGCCAAAAGTATTAGAATAATGGAAGGTTAAACACGAATTTGTAAAAAGGATTTAGTTAGATAAGTTCGAGAAGTGAAATGGTTTCGTATTTAGGCGCAAGTCAGGCTACAATCCCCCAGTGAAAACGGCCTTCAATACATCGAATTAAGTACCTTCGGATTTTATTTTCCCCATTAACCGGTGAAGCAGTCGTTTTAGAGACAGAAAATATTTCGTTTAGTTTGTTGACAACAGACTTACCGTAAGACGTCAGTTAACAAAGACTGTTAAGTTTTCAGAAATATCCAGTTCATTTTTTTTCCTTCCCGATAATTACACATGTCAATAAATGGTAGCTGTTATGGTAGAAAGAATATTTCGTGTGGAATTTGTGGAATTTTGTCCTTGAATGCGTCCTGGTGTAAGCTTATAACTACAGGTATGGTGGTGGTGGTGGTGGTGGTGGTTAGTGTTTAACGTCCCGTCGACAACGAGGTCATTAGAGACGGAGCGCAAGCTCGCGTTAGGGAAGGATTGGGAAGGAAATCGGCCGTGCCCTTTGAAAGGAACCATCCCGGCATTTGCCTGAAACGATTTAGGGAAATCACGGAAAACCTAAATCAGGATGGCCGGAGACGGGATTGAACCGTCGTCCTCCCGAATGCGAGTCCAGTGTGCTAACTACTGCGCCACCTCGCTCGGTAACTGCAGGTATCAGGAAATTAAGAAATAGTATTAGACCACGATGGGAACAGCGCTGAGACATGGTATTGCGCTCACAGAAGCGATATTTTCATGAAGTAATAATTTTGAAAGTCCTTTCGATTGATTCATGGGTTTCATGGTCTGAACTCAGACCTCTATGGAAGCAGCAACTGCCGAATTCCTGCTTTCCATTCCACGGTGTACTATAGAACGGAGGTTCTCGTGCCACTGGGTTTTCTTATAGCTCAAGACAGACGTAGTAATGCTTATGACATCAATTGTATCGTAAATATAAACGGTTCCAGTCATTATACCTTTTGTGCAGGAATTACAGAATAAGGTTTCGCCGTAGTGTAAATGCAGGACTAAATTCTTCATTTGTGTGGCCATAGTGCTCGTAGTTGCTTTACAATTCTTGATGGTATTTTTGTTCTGTCATTGAAACAACAAAAACGCGTGATTTTCTTCACCATTGGCCACTCCGGCCGGCCCTCGTGTGAATCTTAGAAGGGGAAGGCCTCAGACGCGGCGAACCGATTCGGCTCAAATTTGGCAGGTTGCTTGTGTACGACCTAAAACGAAGGAATCTAAGATATTTTGGGTCGACACATCCTTTTTTGAGAAAATCACACCTCAAGGCTATGACGAGCAATCGACCCAAAATTGGCGGGATCGATAGATAATTGTAAATATAGCATTTTTCATCATCAGGTATGGAGTCCGGAAACGCATACTTTTCCATAAATCGAGGTAGGAAACTTTTACAACCACCGCTTCTGTAACCACTTGGTAAACACGTAACGCCACCAGCACCGACAGCGCAACGGTCAAGGTAACTGGCTGGGAATCGGAGAACCTGAGATCGAGTCTCGAAGAAACGTAGCGGATGTTCTTTTTTTTGTTTGTATTTTTCCATATCTCAATTGACAGGGATAGGAGGGTTAATAAGATAAGTAAATCAACAAGGAATGATAATAATAAGGTAGAATGAGATTTTCAGTCTGCAGCGGAGTGTGCGCTGATATGAAACTTCCTGGCTCGGGACCTTTGCCTTTCGCGGGCAAGTGCTCTACCAACTGAGCTACCCAAGCACGAATCCCGAGTTCGAGTCTCGGTCCGGCACACAGTTTTAATCTGCCAGGAAGTTTCATATGAGCGCACACTACGCTGCAGAGTGAAAATCTCATTCTGGAAATGTCCCCCAGGCTGTGGCTAAGCCATGTCTGCCAGGAAGTTTAATAATAAGGTAGGCTAATAAATTTCCCAAAAACTCTTGGGATAGTAATCCACTAAAACGTTACTCCAGGTCACTTTACAATGGCTCTTCCAGTCACCGTTACGTATCGTGCAATCTTTCGACGGCTACACTGTTCCTTTCGAAAAGTCAGTGGAAAGCAAACTTCGCTAACATTTAAAAATATGTCTTTTTCGGGAACTAATTTTGATGCGTAGCACGCATTCGATATCATGCCTGAAAAATCGGTGCTGAAGGTTGGTTATGAATTATGCTGTGAATAGTTATTGCATGCGTGCGGTTCTGCGATTCCCGCTGGGTTTCCAGAAGCACACTGCAATTCTGAAGCCTGGAAATAAAGTTTTTAACCTGGCGATAGAAATAAACCTCACACGGCTGGCACACAGGTGTGCGGTTCGGTTTGGTGGTATTACTTTTACTGTGCACGTCGGCTGACCCTCGCCATCTATAAACATTGTCTCATATATTGTGGTATTAATTTGTCCATCCCAGGAATCCAATATTAAACGAAACTTGGCATCAGAAACGTATGGTTTTAAAACATTCTCAAGAAATGTTCTGTAAATCGCATTCGTCAGTTTACCGGATTTGGAGCAGGTAACGTAAACATTTTTCAACGAGTCGGTTAAAGGATTGACCTCTTCTATAACCCGAGGACCAAATGTAACATTCGTTTCTTGTAAACACAGGAAAACCTTAGGCAACACTTTTCCAGAGGCTGTGATGGCATATTGCGCCGTGTACGAGTGCTCAAAATGGTTCAAATGGCTCTGAGCACTATGGGACTCAACTGCTGAGGTCATCAGTCCCCTAGAACTTAGAACTAGTTAAACCTAACTAACCTAAGGACATCACAAACATCCATGCCCGAGGCAGGATTCGAACCTGCGACCGTAGCGGTCTTGCGGTTCCAGACTGCAGCGCCTTTAACCGCACGGCCACTTCGGCCGGCCGTGTACGAATGTGTTAGTTTGTTTTTACTACCAACTGCGACAAGGGTTCGTTTTTCTCCCTTATGCGATAACGTGCGTCGAATGTTCACCCGATACCCGCAACCTGTTTGATTGGTGTTGATCACGTAATAACGATTAAAACCGGTCATAAGTGACGCCGTTTGCGTGCTGAAATGAGCTACCACTTTCTGTATATCTTCTATATTTTGTACCTCCTTAGGAGAGACGTATTTAGTGACGTGCCGTTGACGAATTTTTACTCCGATTTAAAATTTCCTGCCCAAGATAATGATGCAGCAAACGTAAAATCCTTGTTGGCCGTATATCGAAGCGCTGCACCTGCAGCCCACTTCCGAAGTATTCTCGTGGTTACATACTCGCTAGGACAACGAGATTCGGCAATTCGGTCATATGTCCACTTATTTATCGCCTGGTATTTGTCGTATCTTGTCCCTCCTTTAACGATATCACTTTCCCTCAATTTCAAGTCCTTCCTTTTCAGGGCTGTTGTTGCTCCATTATTTTGCAGTGTTCGTAAGTGCCAATTTGGATGATTCAAAAATGGTTCAAATGGCTCTGAGCACTACGGGACTTAATTTCTGAGGTCTCAGTCCCCTAGAACTTAGAAATGCTTAAACCTAACTAACCTAAGGACATCACACACATCCATGCCCGGGGCAGGATTAGAACCTGCGACCGTAGCAGTCGCGCGGTTCCAGACTGTAGCGCCTAGAACCGCTCGGCCACTCCGACCGGCCATTTATCAGTCTTCTAAATAAAAATGAAGGCATTTAAACAAATAATATCCTTCACCTCGCCACGCAAAGAATCATGTTCTCATCTACTTTTGCCTCAGGTAAAGAGAGAGGCTGTAAGTTATCTGCTGTACTGCTGCAATACTTTCTTTATATAAACCAGCGGTAGTCAACGTGGTCCCCAAAGACCACTCGTGGCAATTCCAGCTTTCATGGTGGGCGGTAGGTATTAGAGGTTTTAAAAATATTCCCATTGGTTTTCCATAAAATTGTGATATAAAGTACTTCGTAACTAATTGTTATTTTATGTTTCAAATTCTTGTAACTCTGCTTCATAAACTTCGTATGGCAAAGTTAATTCCCCACTTTATAAATCAGCATTACTGAAAAAGCAGTGGGCGTTTAGAAAATTTCACTGCTAACAGATATGCAAAACTGGGCGATAGGTACAAAAGATTGACTACCCTTGATGTAAACGAAGCAAAGCTGCATCATATGCTGAAGTAGATGGCTCTGAGCACTATGGGACTCAACTGCTGAGGTTATTAGTCCCCTAGAACTTAGAACTAGTTAAACCTAACTAACCTAAGGACATCACAAACATCCATGCCCGAGGCAGAATTCGAACCTGCGACCGTAGCGGTCTTGCGGTTCCAGACTGCAGCGCCTTTAACCGCACGGCCACTTCGGCCGGCGCTGAAGTAGATTTTCGGTATACGTTTTACATTATGCATGAGTAACTGAAAACCACAAGTTTTGGATTCACATGTTGTTCCCCCATACAGGTCCTCTGAAACGACTGCATTCAACTGGAAGTCACTTACGCGACTGGCATAGCCAATTATCCAACCGGTTAAAGTGGATATACAGTAACGTGGAATCCGAACTACGTTTAGTTTCTGGCGAATCTCTAAATCATTGAGAGATGAATACTAGATTAAAAGGCAGGGCGAATAAAATATTTCGTGCTCGGGATTAGATCTCACATTTACTCAGTTTCCAGACACACGTTCTACCGCTCTTTTTTAATGTAAGTAGATTTTATTGACAAAAACCTATGACTTTAAAATCCATGAAAATCTGTGGTTCTTGTTACACGTACATGTACAATACACAACACATCAATAAATATCACATCAGTACGTTACATTGGCTTTGAAGTGTTTGCTTCTGTTTTTCTGCATTGACATTTGGCAGGATTCTGTTTATACACCGTCCGCTAGTCATTAATATGTTGGCAGATGGAGACGTCGTAGGCTTTTGACCGATATAGGAATCCACGTGTTTTTGAGTTTGTTCTTATGTCTGCGTTTCAGGGGTGCTTTCCTCTACAGGCAATCTGTTTCCTCTTCCCTCTCCGTTTCCTGCTTGTTTGATGACACTAAGGCTTTCGTCGCGTTTCTTTTGGGTTTGGGATGGACACTCTTCTGTTTGTGCACAAGCATTGGTTTCCTTGTTTTGCCTATCGAGAGTTCGTTCTAGTGGTTCAACTTATTTTGTTTTGGCAACTTTCTGCTGCGTCAAATTGACCGCTCCCTGTAGTGATTCAAGAGCTGCCTGCGCTTTGGTCGGTATGACGTCCTGTGCTGTTGCCTCGACTATTTCTATTGCAGTTTCTCATGTGTTCGTTTCAGGCACCGGCCTCTGACACTCTTCCCCCACGATCTGTTATAAATCGGGAACGTCTTCGTCAGTGCCGCTTCCAGCACCTGTTCTAAGCCTCTTGTAGCTTAGCGGCTGCACGTCAGATATATCATGTGTATTTTCTGCTTCCAGTTTTGAGGGCAACGGGGGAAAAACTGCAGCTGGTTGTTTTAGCTCCTTATGTAATCCTATGCGAGAACCTGATGCTCGTATATTCATATATTGGCTCTCCGCCACTAGTTCAGCCAGGTTTAGTTTCCTGTGTAACTCTAGCGAATTTTTTAAACTGTAACTCGTCTTGGGAAATTCTTTCTTTGATGGCCACTTTCATTATACATAAAACATGTTCCTACCTGTCCGCTGTGCGTAATAAGCACCTTGTAACCACAAACGATTAGATGAAACGGAACATTCAACCAGACATGCATCTTAACCGATCTGATACCGGAAAAAAAATGGCAATTTATCTTGCCTAGTGGCCGAGCGGTTCTATGCGCTTCAGTCTGGAAACGCGCGACCGCTACGGTCGCAGGCTCGAATCCTGCCTCCGACATGGATGTGTGTGATGTCCTTAGGTTGGTTAGGTTTAAGTAGTTCTAAGTTCTAGGGGACTGATGACCTCGCCATTAAGCACTTATTTCACTTCCCCACAGTCGGTTAGACCCCCAGACATACGCAAAATTTGTGACGCATGCTGCATTCTGAAGTCACTGCTGCTCTCTCGAACAATGGTGGCTATTTACTAGGTGTCAATGGCATGTCTTCACAACTTAACTTTAATTCATCGTAATTCAATAATTTATACGAAAAATTTATAAATCCTACTTACAAACCTTCCTCGTGAATCATTACATCTATTAGTGACAAACGGATCAAATCCATACAACAGTTCCTGATAACATCCTACATGTACAGACAGATGAGAAAAGCGACTTCAATTTATATAGGAGCATTTATATCACATTTCGTGCCATGGAACATGTACTGGTTTACTGCTGCTACTTCAGTGCCAGTGAGAAATCAGCAAAGTGGTTATAGAATATTCGCGGAATACTACCGTTTTATCACTTAACAATAGTCTAGAATTTTCTGAACAAGTGAAACGTAGCTCTGTTTCCAGATGCACGTCATTTTCTTGTATTTCGCCCAACAATATAAGATACATCACAGAAGACTTATCACGGTTTCAGGCATGAAATTTATGAAGATGGCATCTGTACGTGTGATGTTATAAGCTTGGGCTACAATGGTATGAACAGCATGAAAAATTCCGACATGGCCCTCCTTTATATCGTGAAATATAAGGTCAACAGCTTTGTAAGTTGAACTGTGCGCTGATTTTTTTTGTATCAGAATCACTTCATATAACTCTTTCTGCATGTAGCCAAATTTCAAAAAGAAACATTGAACGACAATCTATACTGTTCTTAAACCAAAACTTCGGTACATTTAAAGTAAAAGAACACTCTCACTTCCTGCTAATGGAGGTCAGATACTGGCATCATGAGCTGCATTAGCTTATTTACTCTTATTGTGAGATGAAAGTCATCTGACAACATAAATAAAACGCTTTATTAATGCTGATACTGTCTATGTAGCAAGTAAATTTCTTTTCCGTCCCCCTTGAGAACATCAACATTATTAATGTACAGTAATACATATTTCTATCGTCCTACGTTGATTCAAAACTATGTAATGGTATGTAGTGGTTACGTTTGCTGATCCACGTTGGATACTAATTCTATATTGGCCCTCCTCTTATCAGGTGTTTTTAATTAATGTTATGCTACAGAACGCATAAAGCAAGCCACAAAAATCAAATTTGTGAGATGCAAACAGTGTAAGTGGAAGAAAAGCACCAATAAGGAATCTAACGCGTTAAAACAAACAAATGCATTACGACTTTGTATTTTCAGTGCAACAAGGACATGAAAATCGTTGCTCAGTACATCTCAGAGAGCTTTGCTTCAGTGGAAGAGTAACTGTTTGTTAATTATTACGAAGGGATCACTGAATGCAGTTCCCTTTGGTCATATATACCGAAGCGCCAAAAAAACTGGTATAGGCATGAGTACTCAATTACAGAGATGTGTAAAGAGGCAGAATACGGCGCTGCTGTCGGCAACGCTTATTTAAGGCAACCAGTGTCTGACGCAGTTGTTAGTTCGGTTACTGCTGCTACTTATGAGTGAGATTGAACATAGTGTTATGTTCGGTGCACGAGGAATGGGACATCTCCGAGGTAGCGATGAAGCGCGGATTTTCCCGTGCGACCATTTCACGTGGCTACCGTGAACATCAGGAACCCGGTAAAACATCAAATGTCCGACATCGCTGCGGCCGGAATAAAATACTGCAAGAACGAGACAAACGACGACTGAAGAGAATTGTTCAACGTGACAGAAGTGCAACCTTTCCGCTAATGGCTGCAGATTTCAATGCTGGGCCATCGATATGGGCTTTCGGAGCCGAAGGTCCACTCGTGTACCCTTGATGACTGCACGACACAAAGCTTTACGCCTCGCATGGGCCGTCAACACCGACATTGGACTGTTGATGACTGGAAATCGAGCGGATGGACGTGTACGGGTATGGAGACAACCTCGTGAATCCATGGACCCTGCATGCCAGCAGGGGCTGTTCAAGTTGGTGGAGACTCTGTCATGGTGCGGGGCGTGTTCAGTTGGAGTGATACGAGACCCCTGATAAGTCTAGATACGACTCTGAGAGATGACACGTTCGTAAGCATCCTGTCTGATCACCTGCATCCATTCATGACCATGGTGCAATCCGACGGACTTGGCCAATTCCAGGAGAACTCTGCGACATCCCACACGTCCAGTATTGCTACAGAGAGGCTCCTTCAGCAATTTTCTGAGTTTAAACACTTCCGCTGGCTCATGAGGACCCTACACGATATAAGGCAAGTGTACCAGTTTCTTTGGCTCTTCAGTGTACATCCTAAAAATCGTTCTCGAGCAGTTGAGTGATGGGTCATGTCACCATCGACTGGTGAAAAAGAGGAGTGCATTGTCACCCTCTGCTATTGGGGGAGGGAACTAAAGTTAAATGCCTCTAGTCGGTAGCTACTTGTGTCAGGCAGATGATACTAAGTGTTGTATAGACTAGTACTCAGCAAGGTCTATCACAGTGTGCAAATATCCTCTTGTGTATCATCTGAGCGAGTCGGTTAGCAAACGATTGAAGTTAATCAGGCAGAAAAGACCCATCATTCCGGAAAGGCTCTTGTATATATCTTGGCCCACTGCGCGATGGAAGACTGGAAAGGTGGGTGATGAGCAATAAAAGCTAGATAATACGAATTACAGTGTACGTGTGTGTGTGTGTGTGTGTGTGTGTGTGTGTGTGTGTGTGTGTAGTCCTTTGGAAATAGCTCGCTCTCCATTTCACTGGTCATTCTACGAAATCAACATTCGTCAGTTGTGTGACATAGATAAGAAATAGTACGTTTTTCCGCCAATGGTGTAAATTGTTACTGGTCATTCAAACCTCTTACCTTTTCTATTCAATTAGTGGTTCTGCCTGCTTAAACAGGTCATCAGATTCCACCTATGCATCTAAAGAAAACCATCCAGTGTGCTGTCCATATTTCTCAGGCATCATAACCTATTAACCAAAACGTTGTGACCACCTGCTCAACAGCGTGTTGATCCAACATTGGACGCAATACAGCAGTGATTCTGTGTGCGATAAATTCAACAAATCGTTGGTACGATTCCGGGGATATTTGGCACCAAATGTCTACTCGTAAGTTACGCAATTCCCGTAAATTACGGACCGGTGATTTGTGGGAGTGGAGCTGGCACCTGACTGCGACCCAGATGTCTTCCATCTGCTTGACGTCACGCGATTTTGATACCCTCATATGATAATAGAACGAATCTGGTCTTCTGACAAGGACAGTTATCCTGCTGGTAAATGATGCCATACGGGAGATATAAAACAGTGCTCATGTAGTTCACAGGTGTCATGGAGTCTTCGATTACTGCTAGAGATCTAATGTAAGCCCATGTGAATGTCACACATAGCATAATACTGCCACAGTGACCTTCGTCTGGTGCTTGATGCAATTTCAGAGGAGTCATTTTTCTGGTTGACGTCATATATAGAGACCACCATGCCCCATGCTGAACAGTGTGCATTGAGCTGTGTGCTCGGAAATATTCATGCCTCTACCTGCATTTTACTACATCGTCAGATCTACCGAAGATCGTTATGGAACTTACTCGCACTTTACAGAGCGGGAAAGCATTCATCACCACCACATAAAGAAAGGGATGCAGCGTGCTCGGTGTGGTGTCACCCGACCGGTCAGGCTTTGCGAGGCGCTGCGCTTACAGAGTCAAGGCGTGAGACCTTCAGCGTTTTTAAAACGATTTTACATAATCTCTTCGATAAAAAAAGAAAAAAAAACTTTATTTCCACATTACTTGTAGCTTCGTAAGTCAGCTTCGTTTCGTTAATGGTCACATTTGTTGTGATATTTCCTACATAAATCATAAATTCTAAAACGTTACAATGAAAACTTGGGGTCGCTATGATTCTGCGATTGGTGCATATTACACCACATGTTCATTTCCGACCGTACTAGAGCACGAATGAAATATTCATAACATCTCTCATATCTCCTAAACCGTTCGAGATATCGAAACGAGAGTTTGGACAATGATAGCACGCAAAGAGAAGACTGTTTTGCTGTATCCTTAACATATGGAATTTTATTTACGGCGATGTAGCAGAAGCTACAGTTTTTACAGTTTTTTAATCCACAACTGTAGTTTTTTAAGTCATGGACAGCTGGTGGAAACAGAATTTGTCAGTATGAAAAACATGAAATTTCTTCTCTTATGTTACTGTAAACCGACACAATGAGATCTTGCGTAAGGTATTGACCTCTCTGGTCACCAACTAATTGTTTAATAAAACATCCTGTTTCAGTATCCTGTCGCAACAGCTAATGCAAGGTGATTTTGTGCAAAGTATACTGTGATTAGGCAAAATAAGTAAAATTAAACCTGTCAACAAAAGAAATGTAGTCCTTACTCATAACTGATGATGCTTCTTCAAATGAGAAAAGGTTAACATTTTAGACAGAAACAAAACGCCAATTCTGTTGCAATGTTGGCGGAATTGTATAACCTACCATATTCTTAATACTGAACAGCAGCGACTGTAACATACCAAAGGATTTTCTTCCTGTTCTTCGTATGAGAAATTTGAAAATCTTTCACAGCAATAGTGAATTATCCTTTCTCTCCTATATCCATTCAGAGCGAACAGGTTACGTCTCCACCTTAATTACTTTTTGGTGTGTTAAAGATAAGTTATACATATTTCTAAACTACTTTAACCTTAATGAATTGTCTCAAGCGGTTCATAAAGTAATGACTATCTTATTTTCGCAACCTTATCAACCACAGATAAGAAGGCATCAAATATGTTATTTTAAATAGCAGAATTCTGCATTTTTGCTCCAGACCAGAACTGACACAGTAAAACACTTCCGTAACTCTGAAATTGTGAAAAGCAGATGACTTGCAAACCTTGCTAAGTATTCGTGGAAGTCACTTTCTCTAATGAATTAGGGGATATTTCTAGTAAAAAGAGTCACTCCCTCATTCTGACATAGATAGGAACGAACTGAAGGTATGCTATATACAGTAATTTCTCGTATGTCAAAGATAATTTAAGTGTAGAAAGAAAAGCTTTTGGAAAGTTTCATTGTGTTGATTTACAGTAGAATAAGAGAAGAAATTTCGTTTCTTTCATACTAGCAACTTCTTTTTTCACTAGCTGTCGACGACTTTTCAAAAATACAGTACTGCTTTGAAAAAAAAAATTAAAATAAAAACTACAGCTTCTGCTACATCACCTTAGAAAAAAATCCGTATATCGACTACAGGGCAAAATACTCTCCTCTCTGCTTCATATCATTGGCCGAAATCTCAGTTCATTATCTCGAACGGATTACCAGATATGAGTGACGTTATGAACATTTCACTCCCATGATCATGCGAACTAAAGTGAACATGCTACTTAAAATCCATTCTCTCGAGACTTGAGACAGCTGCAGACTTCCTCCCAAGTCTAAAAAAGAATTCAATATGTTAGCTAAATTTCATTGTCAGCAAAATTTGGTGTAATGTGAGCCAAACGCAGAATCTTAGCGACCCCAATTTTTCATTTCAACATTTTCGAATTTGATGTTTGTATAGGAAACAAGTCAATTAATATGACAATTAACGAATTGATGGGCATTTTAACAAGAAGTTGATATATAAAGCTACAATTAACGTAGAAATCAAAGTTTTTTTACCCTGTAGAGTGTGCAAAATCGTTTGAGAAACATTGCGGGGCGTTCGCCTCGACCCTGCCAGAGCAGCGTCTCGGCTCGTTACGTAACACCGAATGCACCGCGGTTTCTCTTTAGGTAGTGGTGCTTCGACTTCCACATTGAGTGATGTTCCGTATACGCAGCACACGAAGAGCCTACCAGTTCCGCCGATTTCAAGAGGCTCGCTCCCAAGCAATGGGTCGTAACACTCTGCCCTTTGTCAGAGTCAGTTACGTCAGTGGATTTACCCATTTTAGGTTCGTATCGTTGTTTTAATGACTCTTCATTCGTCTCTGCCCCTCTCATCTAGTTCACTTACCGAGTCAGCGGCCTCAACGCTTCCCGGAGCAATTCATTATCGCATTGGGTAATTAACAAAATATTTTTGCTCAGTGTGAATTTTGTCGTCCAGTGTGATCCCAGGGAACGCAACACTACATATAGCACAGACAAAACAGCTTTGTGGGCTTCACTCGTCCGCTCAGCCTCTCACAGCGTCTGAAATCCTGACATTCGCTCACGCTATGAGCATTTGTGTAGGGCGAGGAATTCAACACTTTCTGAGTTTTAGCAATTCTTAAGGTTGGAGACGGAATGACGATCCTGCCTGTTGAGACTAATTTATGCCGGCAGACATCAGAGGGCTTAGACAGGAAACACAGATACTTTAGCCGCACAAATGAAGAAAAAACCCATTAATCATCAATTCATAATCGGACAGCGAAAAGGGTACGACCATCGAGAGATTCTCCCGCTTACTGTGAATGTTAAGTTCAGGCAGTAGGAAACAAAATGTTACTGGTCATTCAAACCTCTTACCTTTTCTATTCAATTAGTGGTTCTGCCTGCTTGAATACAAACAGCCATTTTCTCTTTCACATATTTATAAATGAACTCGAAGCCCCTGAAAGAAACATCTTGGAATACACATCTCGGTGAGGTTGCAGAATGTTCCACCGTACACTGACGGTCACAAAGTGAGTTTCCAGTTCAGCAATTTGGACGAATGTCTGCGACAAACGTTCATTTCATGTATCCATCCTACCCCCCTCTGAACCCAAAGCAGTTAGAGAGCAAAATGTATTCCGCAGCTTTCAAGAATTTAGATTAAGGGTATTCAGGTCTATTATTCTGTAGACCTTTCTCTGTTTTTGCGTCTCCCTCCCGTCATGGGACACGGAAGGACGATTGCGTAAACAACGATCACCTAAACGACGCAAAAGGAGGCACCGTACGATATCGGAACGGGGCTCATCGTCTGTCCAAACGATACACTACCTATTGAGGGAGTGAAGGTTCAAATGGCTCTGAGCACTATGGGACTTAACTTCTAAGGACCTCAGTCCCCTAGAACTTGGAACTACTTAAACCTAACTAATCTAAGGACATCACACAACGCCCAGTCATCACGACATCTTTACATCATGAGTTGCATCAGAAATATTTATTTGTCAAAATCGGTTTAAGAGTTTACGACCCATCTGATATTTTAGAAAACAAACATTTCTAGTGCGGTTCATGGTGTGTAAAAGATGTTCTTTAATAAATATATGATTGTGTTTTGCCAGAACCCCGCAATTACTTCAACGCAGATTTTAGAGTATTTTTGGCCGTTTTGAATGGTTAATCAGGTACATTATCCTCTAGCAGATAAGAGGAAAACGAGAACAATATATTGTTTACTCGGGTGGTGCAGGAAACGAACGATTGGTGATACTATTGTGCGCTTTGCAACTAGAGGTCAGGAACCATTGGGAGAGAGAGAGAGTTCTGGATGCAGTGTCTATGAACGAGACCAGCGTACGAATAGATTTCCTCCATTTACCACGAGGGAATCGTTGCCTATCGGGATTGTGGACTATCGTACCGTGAAATTGGCTCTCGCGTAGGAAAAAATGGAACCACAGAGAGATGGATACGGTTTCAGTGAGACGGGGGACGAAACAGATGAGTGACGTACAGGAGTCCAACAGCCCATTTATACCAACGAGTGCGAGGACTGACATCTCGAAAGTACGGGCAATTACAGACTACTACAGACTGTCATACCACTCAGCAGTTATAGTCTCCACCAAATTCTACTAACTCTTACTGCAGCCGCCTAGGATTACAGTGTAGCTTTCTTGATCCGACTTGAAGGAACGAATCTCATGCAACTTAAGAGGAGCAGTCAAATGAAAAAGAGACATGTATAAAAAGTAAGTAAGTTGTTCATTATTTCAAAATTAATAGCCATAACTGTAAATACATTTCTCCTACTATGAGGCAACGCAGCCAATGCCTTCACGGGCAAATGTTTGCAGTTGCCTACGGAGTCATGATTGTGCCCAGGCGTGCACCTCTTCGTCCGACGCCAACCAATGGCCAGAAATGTCTTTATTCAGTCTTCAGTCATATGTCTTGTCAGTATTAAACGCATCAGATTATCATATTTTTTGCCTCTCTGCATACGTTTCGTAAGAATCAATTCTCTCCCTATTTATTTATTTTACTTTTACGCTGACGACGTGCCAAAGCCAACTTTTTGTACCCTCGTCCTACTGTTCGCCTGCAGTACGCGTTTGCTACCCTCCAGAAATCCTAAAGTTCCCTCCTGCTCCATCTCAGCTACTTGTGCAATCAGTGGCTGCTTCAGATCGACCTCTCCAAAAATATAGGGAATCATTTTTACGATGAAGCTCTGCAATACACGCTAATTTCGGTATCTTATATGTGGTGTCACCGCCAGTCACCACACTTGCTAGGTGGTAGCTTAAATCGGCCGCGGTCCATTTAGTACATGTCGGACCCGCGTGTCGCCACTGTGTGATTGCAGACCGAGCGCCACCACAAGGCAGGTCTCGAGATACGGATTAGCACTCGGCCCCAGTTGTACGACGACTTTGCTAGCGACTACACTGATGAAGCCTTTCTCTCATTTGCCGAGAGACTGTTAGAATAGCCTTCAGCTAAGTCCATGGCTACGACCTAGCAAGGCGCCATTAACCGTATCTGAAGAGAGTCTTATTTGTATTATCAACAGCGATGTACCACAACATGGAATAAAGTTAAGTATTTGAGGAGCTGCATACTTTCCTTATTAGCATTCAATACTTATCCTGTTCCAAAATTCACGCCCGTCTGCGTTAGATAGCTTCCATTTCGGCCTCCTACATCTACAAGGTGTTGGCACATTTACCAACACATCATTATATTTCCACCAGAAGAATCGGCATAGACAGTGGGCAGCCTCCAGGTGGAGCCGCTGCGTGCTGATGACTGAAATGTTCCCCACTATGGTTCACCTGGTCCTTGTCATTACCGTCATTAACCACCGGGTTTTATAAATAGTCAGAGGTTAACCCCTATGATATTATCTTGGAGCTCTAGGTATGGCCCCATTCGTGGATTCAGTACAGCTTTCGCGTTGAGAAACTTTTGATACGCATTTGAGACAGGCGTGTTATATCATGGCGCACTGTAATAGTCACATTTCGAACGTATCCTGTCTCGGCTAAGTTCAATGTAATATCCAATTTGGCGTACTCCGCTATGGTAGTGACTGCGGTAACCCTCTGTCATAAACTAATATAAATAATCTACCTACTGACCCAGTACAAAGTGCTTAATTGACTAAAAACTATTCAACGCACTGAAAAGCTAAGCATGGGGATTGAATCTCACTGCCATCTCCTGCTGCTATAAACACGTGGTCTGACACATTTTCTCCTACAAAACTTCCATCACTCCCTGTACACTCTTAAACGCCATGAATTCCATAATACTTCAAGCGTCTCATTACCCGCCAGAACACGAATACATTATCAGGTCATAAAATTCTCCAGCACCTTGTGTGTATGTGTGTATACCATTAACACCTCAGAAACTCCACTGCAATAGTCAAATAAATTCCCCCAATATCTAATCCTGTTCCACTGCTCTACAAAAACCAAAAAATCCCCCAAACTCTACATTTACCACCATTTCCACTTCCACAGTCTGCTGCTCTTACATACCTTAACTCACAATAAGATGGTCTCTTCTCTCCTCATACTTTCATTTTATTCCCCTTCATGACTATGGTAGAATTCAGCCCCCCTCCCCCCACCCCCAACTACTTACCCGCCTGCATTACATTCAGACCCATATAACAACCCATCTCCGCAGATGCTAGGCTACATCTTACACCATTACATAATAGGTCGACCTAACCCCTTCTGTCAAATCCCTTCGCAGTACTTGCTCGTATTCAGTACAGTCCTTCAATGTCGGTTCTCCAAATTTCCTCAATAGCGCCTCTCGAAAGAACGTCGTCTTCCCTCCAGGGATTCTCATTTGAGTTCACGAAGCATCTCCTTAATACTTGTATGCTAATCGAACCTACCAGTAGCCAATCTAGCTGTATGTCTCTGAATTGCTTCGATATCTTCCTTTAACTGCACCTGGTGGAGGTCCCAAGCACTCGGACAGTACTCAGAAGTTGGTCGCACTAGCATTCTACACGCCGTCTCCTTTTACAGATCAGCTACACTTTCCTTAAATACTCCCAACGAGACGAAGTAGAGCATTGGTCTTCCCTACTAACTTGGAGTGATCATTCCATTTCATATCACTTTGCAACATTACGCTTAGACATTTAATCGATGTTATTGTGCCAAGAAGTACACGAGCAATGCTGTATTCGATAGTTAAACAATTGGTTTTCCTACTCATCCGCATTAACATACATTTTTCCACATTTATAGCAAGTCACCATTCATCATTTACCTGAATATTGGGAAATTCTACGGCAAAGAGTCTATCCTCGCCGCTGAGAAGCAGCAGAGTGAAATGAATGTTTAACTATACACTGCGTTGGTACTGGAAACCTTGTGCTGTCCTTAACTTCGGCGCCAGCCGGAGGCCTCGGTACATTATTACATGTGACATGTGGCAAATTTCCCGTACGGCTGCCAAGTCATTATTCATGGTGTTTCCGGATTTCACAAGGCTAAATCTTCTCAGTCAATAAAGTTAATATCTTGGAGTGAATTTTAACTTAGAGAATGTATAGAGTGATTATAGTTAAAGTTAAACTTTCAAACTGCTGTAGAATGACGTCAAATTGCAAAGGAATATTATCGGAGAAGGGGGAAAACGTATGGCAGAAGAAAACCAAATAGCTACAAAATGTAGCGATAGATGGCTCTGTAAGCATCATAATTTAATAGTGGTCGACTACAAATGACAAATGAATCATACAACAATGCCTAAGATGTACTTTTGACGTTAAACAAGCTGTACTACTCAGTGTGCATGGGTGTACAGGTGTGGTGCTGATAGTTACGTAAGCCCATCCGCCATGGTAAGGTCATGTCACATCAGATGGTAAAAATCGGTTTTTAATCGTTCTGAGGCCAAAAACCGCATAAAAAGCATCAGTCAGATTGGTTTTTAAGTGTCCTGAGGGCAAAAACCGCATGAAAAGCATCAATCAAAATGAAATCGGAATATTAATTTCCGTGTGATTGGCACAAAGCATGTTTAGCATGCTGTTCACCGTTTTCTGCAACAAGTTGAAATCAAGAAAGAGCATGTTCCACAACTGATCGAAGTGTTTCCGGGCTCACGTTCAGAGTGTGTTGCGGAGTGCGTGCCTTCAATGCAGCTAAGTTTGCAACCGGAACACCGAATACATCATCTTTCAGATAGCCCCACAGCTAGAAGTGGTCGGGACGGCCAGGCTGTAGTGAAATGGCGGCTGATAACTCTAGCATTTCCGAAATGGCGCTTCAGCAGCTGCTTAACTACAGTTGCAATGTGCGGAGGTGCGCCATCTTGCGTAAAAATTACCCCATCCACTCACCCACGCTGTTGGAGAGTTGGAATGACGTGGTTGCGCAAAAGACGCTCGTAGTGCTTACCAGTGACGGCACAGGCAACAGAACCGGAAGCACCTGTCTCTTAGAAAAAATATGGCTGGTTGATTTGCGTGTGTATTTTCCGTTCCCCATATTCGACAATTCTGTGTATTCATATATCCTGTCAGATGGAAGTGGGCTTCGTCTGCCCACAAAATCTTCCACGGCCAACCATCGTCCACTTCCATGCGAGCAATAAATTCTACAGCAAAGGTCTCTCTTGCTGGCAAGTTAACAGGAATCAACTCATGCACATGGGTAATTTTGAATGGATGAAAAAGAAGGATGTTTCGCAGGATTTTACGCACCGTGCTCACGGGTATGTCCAACGTTCGGGAAATTCTCCGTGCACTACACGTGTACACACCACCACTCGTCTCCTCCTGCATTGCTGTGGCCACTGCTTCCACTGACGTCGAATCAATTCGTTTCCTTCCTCTACCAGGTTGCACACCAAAAGAACCCGTCTTTTCAAATTTCTCAAACATTTTCTTCAGACCCATGGTGGTCATCAGACCAACGCCTTTTTTTCAAACCCTTCAGTGTCCGGAACTTCTGCAGAGCGACGTATGCACAGTCATCATTCTTGTAACACAGCTTTACAAGCAGAGCGCGATCCTGTTTTGAGACAATCACGGCGAACGTCGCAGATCCGAAAGAGAGGAAAAGTTGTGTACCCGACGTGTTTATACTAACTTGAATTGGTCGTGCGCTTGACAGGTGTTTTTATTTACGTATGCTGACACATACAGCGCCATCTATTCATCAATGTTCACACTATTTTTTTTTTCTTCTGCCGTACGTTTTCCCCCTTCTCCGATAATATTTCGTTGCAATTTGACGTCATTCTTACCAGTGGCTTAATTTCTACAACGTTTTGGAAGCTTAACTTTAATTATAATCAACCTGTGTTACAAAGTTTTCATTTCCAAAAGAACAATCCGATTTTACAAGCATACACATTTTACAGGCATGAATATACAATCATTGGGTACTTCTAACATTGATGCTTGGTTCGAAGTTTTCTTTTTCTTCTTAGATCTTCAACCAACAGGTTTCGTTAGCAGCAGTTCGCCATGCATGTCCTCTTGAGAGCGCTATAGGTGGTGCAACTGGTATCCTTTGCGATATGGTTGATGTATTCTAGCCTCAGTCTGCCTCTTGCATTTTTCCCTTCTGCTGTCCCTTCAACGATACTATGAATGATACCATCATGTCTCAGCAGATGGCCTACCCATGTGTCCGTTTTCTGTTCGATTAACTTCAGAAGACAAGGCTTCTCTTTCTCGACTCTGCGGAGTACCTCTTCGTTTGGCATCATCTCGTCCCAGGAAATCTTGAGCATTCCGTGGTCGCACCACATCTCGATGTTTTTCTGCTTCCCCGATTGTCCATGTTTCACTACCGTACAGCACCACCCTCCAAACAAACGTCTGTACGAGCTTCTCCTGAGATGTTTGTCTGTGCTGCTGGATGTGAAAAGGTTTCTTCCATTGTTAAAAGCATTGGTGGATTCCGCTTACAATGGCCTTCCTTGACCTGCCGTCTGATGTAATTTTACTCCCTAGGTAGGAAATGAGCTCGATTGTCTTCAGTCGCTTATGGTTAAGTGAGCGTGGGGTAAAGGTGTTTTCATTTACCTTTAACCAAATCTTCAATGTGATCTCCAACAGAAGCACCACGAACATATAGACGATACCAGAATGTATTTTCACTCAGTAGCTTAGTGTACTCTGATTATAAACTTCCTAGTAGACCAGAACTATGTGTAGGACCGGGACTCGACCCAAGAAGCTTTGCCTTTCACGGGCATGTGCTCACTCTTTAAACTACCCAAGTTTGGAATGTAGGAGATTGAAGCACTGTCAGAAAATAAAGATGTGAGGGTGGGTCGTGATTCATGTTTCGAAGCTCCAAGGACAGAGTCCCAGTGTAGCACACAGTTTTAGTTTGGCACAAAGTTTCATCGAGATGAAATTCCTAATCCTTCTATACTTTTGGGTGCGTTTCTTGAGGTACTGCATCCACTGCTGTTGCCATGCTGCGTCCGAAGTTGTTGGAAGGGGTGTCACATAAACGGAGTCTTTTACGGAACGCCAAGAAAAATAAAATACTGAAAGATCAGACAACCTTATAGGCCAATGGTACACCTCTTACGCTGTAGGAGGTGTAATGCTGCTTTCCTGACGAAATTCACATGACGCAAATGTAACAGATGTGCATCAATTTAAAAGGAGAGCACAAAACGACTTTTATTGCTATGTCATCAAGATCACTACTCGACGCAGTGAGTAAGCTAATTGTACTACTGAGATACATACGTACAACAATATAAACCAATAACTTTCAAATCGCGACAAGGTCAAGTACCGATTAGTATATTCAAATTCCCCAGAAATTTCTGTCTCCATTTATGTAAAAGATGCAGCCTTCTGAAACGGAATGAATCTTTTTCAGACCCCTGAATCCTGTGTTTTCGACTAGTAACATTTTGGCCAGTGCACTGACTGTGACTTCGGAAGTTGTGGAATGCATGTTAGGTGCGTGTGGTTTGTTTGTACTCTTTAGGAAGAGGCTTCTCCTGAGGGCCAGAGCATGAATATTTGTGAGCGTTCAGAATGATGTTAGCCACCCATGTCGCTTGCTTATTATGGCGTCTAATTGAAATTACAAGTGATTTGTTATTTCACATCTTGAAACTGGGTTCCTCTTACTGCAACTCTCTATCTCACGTGCGCACCGTCCGCTATTGGCAGTGTACCACAACAAAGGGTCAATTAACTTGCAGTGTTGGATTAGTGCACAGCAACCGGCGCACTCAGAACAAGCGTTATTTAACAACTGCTACGCAGAATCCTGTACGCAGCCTGTTTGACTTTCGCCGACAGCAATGGAAAACAATACATTCTGCCTGCGTGGGCGGTACACAGTATGTTTGACCGATGCTCAGCCGAAGGGCAGACGGTAGCCATTGCGGCCAAGCTGCAGTGGCGCGTAACAGACGTCAAATAAAAAGTTATTGTAATCAGACCATTCAGAAAAGCGGCTATCAAACCGAAGTTTCGGTCGAACACTTCTGTGTATTGTTGAAGGTGGCTTGCCGTTGACTTCCTCCAGCCTTCTGAACTGACTAACGTAACCAGTTACAGGGCTACCTACAGTTTAACGGATATTCCGAACCACTGTGCAACTCAGCCTCTTTCACAGGTCATCAATATTTATGCCAATGTGTGACCAGCAGACATTTCGTCACGCGGCCAGTTTTACTGACTAAGAGCGATTGGAAAAAGGCGGAAAAGGATTCTTTACGTTCTGTGGCTAAGATGATAACCTCTCTATTTTGGGAAATAAATATTTAGTTTCTTTTTACTGACACGAACAACTTGCACTTTGTAACAACAACTTTTTCTCCTAACAACTGCTCATAATGACGACCGCATATCTCAATGCATCTATTGCAACGTAATCAATGAAAAAACTGAACTGAATGTTCCCTGCCCACATTGTTTTGGGGTATAATTTATGCTCCATTAGGACTTCCAAACTGCGTTCTTCGAAGTGTAGAATTTACGGACAGCTTCACTCTTATAATCAAACACCATCTCCTTAAATTTTACTACACACAAAATTCATTGTTGATAACCTTCGTCAGCACTTTACTGTTAGAACGACGCAGTTACTCCTACATTTCTAAGCACGCCGATAATTTTTCCCAATACGGTTGCCGCTTTATGCTAAACTTCTCTCTGTCCTTTTTTCTCTGCTTTGCAAGCAATATATCCCACAGCACCACACATTAAACGCGTGTCTCCAAATTCCACCAACGAGAATTGCTACATCTTCGCAAATCATTCATTAACTGTAAACCGGTACGCTCAGCGATAATGGGCTAATATTTTTCTCGGTAGCACTATAACATCAATGCGAAAGGCAGTTGATTTTTAATAAACATACTCGGTTTACAAATACAAGCCTCGGATGCACTGATCGTTCCGCTTCTTGTATCGCTTGAAGTTCTAATTTCCAGTCGTGGGATCCTAATCTCACAATACCTTGTTTAGGATGTTCTACCATCTGCGTCATTCTGACTCAAAGTTTTGGTCACCCTATGGAACTTCCCGTAATGAGGAATCCTGCTTAGTAGCATTGGCATTGACTACTCTGGTTGTATTCTCGGAAGTTGTCTAATGCTTCCCGGTTCACCGATTGGACTCCATCTGTAGATGCGATGGAGCAAAACGCTTCCCTACCCCCTTGTCTTTCAGATACAAATGTTACATGCGTTTATTGAAGAAGAGTGGCCAACGTAGGTTTTGATGCACTTTTCTTTATTGGATCTAGTAATTACACCAAATAATTACTATAGATTTAGTGAACGATTTGGCAGTATCACTGAAGAAAATATTGTTACCTCAGCCGCACTTTTTATGAATGATTTATCTCGCCGTAAGTAGCTTCGGGCATGATCCCACCGTCAGACGGCAGCGAGGCTTTCTTGTAAAAATTTCACGTTTTGAACCTATACCATATCAGAATATTGATGATTTTCTTGTTTACAGAAGCTTTTGCTCTGTGTACAAGTTTGTAACATTTTATTTGCTTGAGAAAAGGTTATTCTCTATAAATTACAGCATAGGGGTCAGCATCATTGATATGGAACCTGCCGGAAATGAGCTTCACTGCAAACACGGTGGTGGACACATGACATTAACTTCACCAGTAATTTGATTGGCTGTACCAGTGAACAAAATGATTCAGTACTGGCATATTTCTACAGCTATGATGAACATTATTGGAAAGATCCTGTTCTTTAATCAAATGGACTTTTACTGCTCACATAGACCAACATACAACACAAAGACTACCACTCAAGAAAACTTAGAAAAACTAAATTTTGCTGAAAATGAAGTGCAGATGAATTTGTTGGGACAGACAGAAATATACAGCCATATCCACAACAAACCTGACACCATCTTGAATGACTAAATATGGCTAAGAAACAAAATATAACAACAAAATCTTATTCAAATTTTATAGAGCTGTACTGATAGAGGGAATGTGTATACTGCCATAGTAAACGAAGTTAATTTTTTAAAAAAATATTTCCGTTTACATTGGCAATATTTTCAAAAGTTAAATATATAGCTTCCGTCACGATATAGGGTAAGAAAAAGAATATTTGCAATGTTATACATCATAGTTGTAGAAGCACGCCGTTACTGCAGCATCCCTTTCATTGGTACAACCAATCCTATCACTAGCTGACTTAATGTCATTTGTCCGCCATCATGTCGTTACAGGCACATGTTTTGTAATTTATAGAGAAAAATTCTTCCTCAAGTAAATAAGAGGTTAGGACCTTACATACATTGTAAAAGCTTATGTAAATAAGAAAATCGTCATTATTCTGTCATAATATAGATTAAAAAAGTGAAATTTTTACAAGAAATCCTTGCTACCATCTGACGATTTGCTGACAAGGGAACCTCCCGGTCTCGGAAATTCAGTTCGGCATGAGACTTCACAGGCTGATAGTATTCCTCAAGGGTGGTCACTCATAGAAGTCTCAAAGCGCACCATCCAGAAATATGCGAGAAAAAAGGTTCTAAGTTTTAAGCGTAGTTCATACGGCTCTCATATGCAGTCAGAAGTAGCATTCCAGCAGACAAGTGAAATAGCCCAGTCATGAGTCTGGCGTTAGCGGTCGCCCGGGGTGTACGTGCCGCACTACGGAGCGTGTGAGCACGTGTTTGTTTACATTGAGACTTGACCTGCACGTAGGCTTCACGCACTGAGATCATGGAAAATAAGTTCAGGAAATCGACAATACATTTCAACTTTTGCCCGTAATATGCACAACCGAAAGCCTTACACGTGGAACGTTTCCTCCGTGAAGAGGCGAAGATCCCGACATTGGAACTTCTGGGTATCCACCTCTCGATTCTCAGCAACACTGTTTAGGTTAAAACGATCAATGACACTGCGAGTGAGTGCATTTTGAATGTGACGAAATAGGGACTCCGTTTCCGTTACGCTGACGGTAACGTCGGGGTGGACAAAGTCGAACATGCGAGGTTAGGCGTTCGAACTATTCTCGTGTCGCAACAACCATTCGAGGTTCCAGCAGAGGACATCATAGCTGCTTTTCGGGCATACGGTGCTGTTCATGATCATAAGGCAGAACGCAGTTCCCACATCCGCACATATCCTGCTCTTAACGGAGTGCGTCAAATCGCAATTGATCGGCGCAACCATATTCCGTCATATGTGACATCAGTGGATGTCGAGCAGTAATCATGTACGACGGACAGCCGCGGACTTGTTCTGGGTGTGGAAAAGAGGGGTGATGATGATGATGTTTGGTTTATCGGGCGCTCAACTGTGCGGTCATCAGCGCCTGTACAAAGTCCCAATTTTTACACAGTCTAATTTTTTTCACAGTCCAATCTAGCTACTGTCACGGATAATGATGATGATGATGATGATGATGATGATGATGATGATGATGAAATGGTGACGACAACACAAAGACCCAGTCTCCGGGAAGAAAAAATCCCCAACCCGGCCGGGAATCGAACCCGGGATCCCATGAGGTAAAGAGGGGCACATCACACCTGAATATATGCAGCGATGGATAACTCAGCTACCAACTGGAGCTGTAGTACTTCCCTCATCGTCTACGGTACTTCCGATCACATATGCGACGGCGCTTAAGTCGCTGCCGGCCGCCCGGCGGCTCTCTGAATCAAGTGAACAGCTGATGGTAATTGTTACGCTCCTTCCTGAACCGGTTGCGGACGAGATGACTGACGATGTGACTTCAGCCATGTCCTCAGTTCCGGTGGTTGCTCCGGCTGCAGCCGTGACCGACGCTGATGTGGAACGTGACTCCTTGGTCGACTCTCTGGCTGCCCGACGGCGGCCTTTCTGCCTGACCGGCGCGACTCCCTCCCGTCATCGAACACGGACGGACGATTGCGTAAACAACGATCCCCTAAACGACGCAAAAGGAGGCACCGTACGATATCGGAACGGGGCTCATCGTCTGTCCAAACGATACACTACCTATCGAGGAAGTGAAGGTTCAAATGGCTCTGAGCACTATGGGACTTAAATTCTAAGGACCTCAGTCCCCTAGAACTTAGAACTGCTTAACCCTAACTAACCTAAGGACATCACACACATGCATGCCCGAGGCGGGATTCAAACCTGCGACCGTAGCGGTCGCGCGGTTCCAGACTGTAGCGCCTAGAACCGCTCGGCCATCCCGCCCGGCGGAAGTGAACGCTTCGGTGTCGGAGACCGTGAACGACAGCGTCGTCACTGTATCTGTTGACTGGCGGCCCTAAGTGGCTCTCGCATCGACGGAACGGAATGTTCCTGCTAGTGAAGCCCCTTCCGAAGAAGGAGCGATCCCAGTGTCGGCAACCGTTGAACATACGGATACCACGGCAACGGAGTCACCGCGGGCGTGGATGGAGGATTTTGAAGGAAGAGCGATTCCCGTACAGGAGAGATGACCGTTAGGGAAGGCGACCTGTCGATGTTAATTCCTCCGCCGTGCGAGGAGCGCCGGCAGCTCCTGCTTCCGGGTTCCCCCGCATCTTCACACCAGCGAGCTGCAGCCTCCCCTCCCCCCCCCCCCCCCCCCACCCAGGTAGGGCACAGCTCCACGCATACAGTATCGCGACATTGAATGTCAACGGGATCAGCGCGCCGGTTAGAATATATCTTCTGAAAGAAGTGATATGGGCCTCGGAAACAGACATTGCACTGTTACAAGACGTGCATTTTTAGCAGCGCTACCCCTGATGGTAGGATACGACTTCTATGCCTCTCATGGCAACCACATTGGCCGCTGAGTGCCGGTCTATGTACGCGAAGGCATCCCGATTGACGGCATCGTCTATCTCCCGTCTGCCAGGAGTATGCCTTTTACGATTCACTCCACGCTGGTCGTTAATGTCTATGCCCCCTGTGGTACTGGACGTCGGCGTGAAAGAGTACGATTTTATGCGGTGGAGATAGCCCTACCGTTCTTAGGTCGGCACGTACATCTTCTCTTTGGAGGGGACTTTAACTGCGTACACGGCGGAAAGATTAATACCTCAACTCTACATCGTGCCAGGAGCTGCGTCTCATTGTTCGTGATCTAGCCATACGGGCTACCTGGGAGGTACGGCGCGCCGACGACCCGGGATTTACGTTTCACACGAGACATTCGGCTAGTCGGTTAAAAATGGGTCAAATGGCTCTGAGCACTATGCGACTTAACTTCTGAGGTCATCAGTCGCCTAGAACTTAGAACTAATTAAACCTAACTAACCTAAGGGCATCACACACATCCATGCCCGAGGCAGGATTCGAACCTGCGACCGTAGCGGTCGCTCGGTTCCACACTATAGCGCCTAGAACCGCTCGCCCACTCCGGCCGGCGCTAGTCGGTTAGGGCGCACTGATGTCTCATGTAAGCTGGTTGATGCAGTGCTCGATGTTGAGCGCTGGCCTTTGGTGTTCTCTGACCACTGGGTGCACATATGTATATTGCTGTTTCCCCGCCAGGAGGCTTAAAGGAGTCGAGTACCATGGAAACTCCACACTCACCAACAGCAGGATCCTGATTGTCTCCAACGTATCACTGAGACGTTGACAATATGCGAACAGCGTCTCCGATCCTGCGAGTCTGTCGTGGACTGGTGGCTGAAGAATCCTAAACGTGACCGCTTGGTACAAGTGCACTACCGACTCCTACTTCCGTCCTCCGTGACCTTGATAGCCAGTCACATTCCCCGGAAGTACAAACTGGACGCAGCATGATTAGGGATAAGCTACTAGCGATCGCCGGAAACTACAGGGAGCTGTGGTGCGTGGCCGCAGACCTGATGTGATTTGCCGGGAGAATCCCTTCATGCTTCATATTGTGCATGATCGCAGACACCGCAGACAAAACTTAGTCACTGAACTCCAAATCATCGTGCGCAGCGGCTCACCTGCCAAACGGACATAGTACACTACTGGCCATTAAAAATGCTACACCTCGAAGATGACGTGCTACAGACGCGAAATTGAACCGACAGGAAGAAGATTCTGTTATGTGCAAATGATTAGATTTTCAGAGCATTCACACAAGTTTGGCGCCGGTGGCGACACCTACAACATGCTGACATGAGGAAAGTTTCCTACCGATTTCTCATACACAAACAGCAGTGAGACCGGCGTTCCCTAGTGAAACGTTGTTGTGATGCCTCGTGTAAAGAGGAGAAATGCGTAACATCACGTATCCGACTTTGATAAAGGTCGGATTGTAGCCTATGGTGATTGCGGTTTACCGTATCGCGACAATGCTGCTCGCGTTGGTCGAGATCCAATGACTGTTAGCAGACTATGGAATCGGTTGGCTCAGGAGGGTAATACGGAACACCGTGCTGGATCCCAACGGCCTCGTATCAATAGCAGTCGAGATGACAGGCATCTTATCCGCATGGCTGTAACGGATCGTGCAGCCTCGTCTCGATCCCTGAGTCAACAGATGGGGACGTTTGCAAGACAACAACCATCTGCACGAACAGTTCGAAGACGTTTGCAGCAGTATGGACTATCAGCTCGGAGACCATGGCTGCGGTTACCCTTGACGCTGCATCACAGACAGGAGCGCCTGGGATGGTGTACTCAGCAACGAACCTGGGTGCGCGAATGGCATAACGTCATATTTTCGGAAGAATCCAAGTTCTGTTTACAGCAACATGATGTTCGATCCGTGATTGGCGTCATCGCGGGGAACGCACATTGGAAGCGTGTATTCGTCATCGCCATACTGGCGTATCACCCGGCGTGATGGTATGGGGTGTCATCGGTTGCACGTCTCGGTACCCTCTTGTTCGCGTTGACGGTACTTTGAACAGTGGACGTTACATTTCAAATGTGTTACGACCCGTGGCTCTACCCTTCATTCGATTCCTGCGAAACCTTACATTTCAACAGGATAATGCACGACCGCATGTTGCAAGTCCTGTACGGGCCTTTCTGGATACAGAAAATGTTGGACTGCTGCCCTGGCCAGCACATTCTGCAGATCTCTCACCAATTGAAAACGTCAGGTCAATGGTGGCCGAGCAACTGTCTCGTCACGATACGCCAGTCGCTACTCATGATGAACTGTGGTATCGTGTTGAAGCTGCATTGGCAGTTGTATCTGTACATGCCATCCAATCTCTCCTTGACTCAATGCCAGGCGTATCAAGGCCGTTATTACGGCCAGAGGTACTGATTTCTCAGGATCTATGAACCCCAGTTGTGTGAAAAAGTAATCACATGTAAGTTCTAGTATAATATATTTGTCCAATGAATACCCGTCTGTCATCTGCATTTCTTCTTGGTGTAAAAATTTTAATGGCTAGTAGTGTACCTAGAAAATTATATCATTGTACGACGCGTAATTCAGGAGATGTAACGGCATAAGCATTGAGCTGCGTAAAAAAGAGGTGGTTTTTATGGGTACTGATTTCTCAGGATCTATGCATCCAAATTGCGTGAAAATGTAATCATATGTCATTTCTAGTGTAATATATTTATCCAATGAATACCCGTTTAACATCTGCATTTCTTCTTGGTGTAGCAATTTTAATGGCCAGTAGTGCAGATACCTTGCCGAGCATCATCGTCGAGTCTATCGTGCCGATGATGGGGCCTTCCTGGACTACGATCCTATCGTCGTGGACGTTCCGCGCACCCTCACGGTTGAGGAGGGGTTTACGTTAATTGAACCTTTCACGTCCGAGGAGGTCACAACCGCTATCTTCAGCGGTGCGCTGTGCAATCCACCAGGCATTAACGGACTCCCTACTGAATTTTGTCGTACGTTTTGTGGTCTCATGCCTACACAATGGACGGAGATGTACAATGAACTGATCACACCTGCAGCTGCAATTACGCCAGCCTTTGTTGAGGACATTATTGTTCCCGTGCGTAAGCTGACGCCTGGAATTACGTCGGGCCGCTACCGCGCTATCACTTTATTAAATAATGATTAAAAGATTTTTGCGCTGTTGGCAGCGCGCTGCAGACCCCTCTTACAGCGCGTCCTCTCCACAGCTCAAACTACGCCAGGTTGCACAGTTAACGTCCAGACAGCAACTGGAGGCTGTCGTGACGTGATTGCACTTATAGAGGTATGTAGACGTAGTGCGGCGGTTGTTGCCGTAGATTTTGACAGCGCGTTTGAAAGGGTAGGCCATGACTTCCAGTATTCTGTCTTAGAACGGATGGGCTTCGCTGCTGGTTCACCAGCGTTCTTCGGCGGCTCTATACCAGCCCGCGTTCATTGGTCCAGGTCAGCGGGCGTGTGGCGGGTCCGATACCCACTCTACGGTCGGTCCGATTAGGCTGCGCCCTGGCCATGTACTTTTATGCAGTGGCGCTGGAGCCGCTCATAAACCTCCTGACAACGCAGTTATCTGGACTCATCTTACGCAGTTACACCTTTCGATGTCGTGCATACGCTGATGAACACCTGATGCTCGTTCGCTCACGGGAGGAGGTCCCACGAATCCTCGACTCCATCACGGCTCATGGGAGAGCGGCTGGAAATTTGATGAATGTGCGCAAATCCACGGCGCTGTCTGTTGGTCGCGGGCTAGCTCCGGAAGTTCTGGCGCCCCAGCCCTGTGTCCAACATCTCCGATATCTTAGGATCACCTTCACATCGTCAACGCATCGTACAGCGGCGGTCAACTTCCGTCAAGTTGTGAGAATTACCAGCATAATGATCAGTCACAGTTCCGTACGCCGCCTCGATCCTTTGCAGCGTGTTGCCTATCTTAATGCCCATGTACATCCAGAATGGTTCATATTACGCAGGTTCTACCGCTGCCGATTACGATAGGACGTTATATTCAAGCAGCATTCAGATATTTTCTGACGGCTGGGTCCATCTTCAACGTCTTCAAAATACGCTGTGATACACTCACTCGCCCACCGCATGCAGGAGGGCTTTGTCTTACGAACGTCCGCTTTCATGTGGCAGCACTTTCCATGGCCACGATGCATAAAGAATGGCGCATCTCGAGACCTCCATTGCACACCATTTACTTGCCGTTCTTGTGTCAGCGTCCCTCTCACCGCCGTTCCCGGTCGGTAGCACCAGGCCCGCGTTTGCACACATCGCTACTTTCATTGCGGAGCTCAGTTATGCTCGCTCCGAACCCCCACGAATTCGCCTGCCGAAAGGCTAGTTACCATTGCGGTCGACTTAGATTTGGTTCCTCATTCATCACAGCCTCTTTCCGACGCAATATGTGACTTGTGGGAAGTGTCCAACTAATCAGCAGCTCCATGCCATAGGACTCTCCACTCTGCGCCGTCAATCGTAGCCGTTGGTGATGTCTGGTTGTTGGGGCGACTAATGGTCGCGTGTTTTCTACGAGTGCCGCCGTATGTAATTGAACCCGCGTCCTTTCTTTACCCAGCGGTGGAATATTTTCCTGCAACAAAGTCTCGGGCGGTTCCCTGGACAAAGGGCGGGACTTGAACATATGTATACGAAGACGCCCATCACTCGCTCCTTGATTTTTGGCAATACTTGCAGACTGCGCATGCGGAGGTTCATCTACATCTACATCTACATCCATACTCCGCAAGCCACCTGACGGTGTGTGGCGGAGGGTACCTTGAGTACCTCTATCGGTTCTCCCTTCTATTCCATTCTCGTATTGTTCGTGGAAACAAGGATTGTCGGTATGCCTCTGTGTGGGCTCTAATCTCTCTGATTTTATCCTCATTGTCTCTTCGCGAGATATACGTAGGAGGGAGCAATATACTGCTTGACTCTTCGGTGAAGGTATGTTCTCGAAACTTTGACAAAAGCCCGTACCGAGCTACTGAGCGTCTCTCCTGCAGAGTCTTCCACTGGAGTTTATCTATCATCTCCGTAACGCTTTCGCGATTACTAAATGATCCTGTAACGAAGCGCGCTGCTCTCCGTTGGATCTTCTCTATATCTTCTATCAACCCTATCTGGTACGGATCCCACACTGCTGAGCAGTTGCCGTTATCGCGCGAAACAATTCGCGTCTACGACGTGCAAAAGGCTTCCTTAAAAGCTGACCAGTGAAAACAATTGTAATTCATTTTCAGTGTTTTTAGTATGTAACTGCAAATGTTTTGTAGAGGAACCACTGTAATCTCTGTATGATTATTAAGACGCCAGATACCGTACCACGCAGACTATTTTAGAAAATAAAAGCGAACAAGCTTCGACCTCCTGTATGCTAACCACTGCCCCAGCTGCACGGCGTTATTGTTTTCGCTGACAGAGATAGTTACCGGAAGTACAGTGTTGCCAGACTGCCAATTGGTTCAAATGGCTCTGAGCACTATGGGACTTAACATCTGAGGTCATGAGTCCCCTAGACCTTAGACCTACTCAAACCTAACTAACCTAAGGACATCACACACGCCCATGCCCAAGGCAGAATTCGAACCAGCGTCCATAGCGGTCGCGCGGTTCCAGACTGAAGCGCCTAGAACCGCTCGGCCACACCGGCCGGCCTTTTGTCGGAGACATTTTTGTATTGCCAACATAGGAATCGCGTTGCGAAGTCAGAGTGCGCGAATTTTTCTTCACCCTGTGTACAGACAGACAGACAGACGGTCAGAAAGTGTCAAGGCGAGCACAGAATTAAACGAGCAATGGGCTACAGCGCCAGTTCATTCCTAACTTTCGCAGAAGCTGCAGCGCTCTGTACTTTGAAATATTAATGGAAATTTTACAGTATTTGAATTAACAATGTCTGTCAACGAAGACATATCGAAAGTGTCAGAAGCTGCAGATTCATTATATAGTGAAGTGTCGAAGGTGATGTTAAAAGATGCTGTTGTTTATTACGAACGCTTGCTTGTTGCAAATAATTTGATTGCATCTGAATCTTAAACAACAATTTCTCGTGTAACAATGTTGATGGATGAAGAAATTTATAGACGTACTATGGGCATGTTGACTGAAGAAACACTTGTGGCTGATGATAAACTTGCTCACGAAAATGAAAACTGTGAAGGAGAACCTTTCGAAAAGCACGAAGACCACAGCTCATCGGATAAATATGAACCAATAGAAAAGAAGGCAGAGCAGTAGACCGTCTTTCTTTGGATTACAAAATGAACGTTGTTAATTTTGCGACGGTTCACCCCCCGTGGACACTACAAACAATACAAAAAAAGAATCACGGGAGAATTATCAGCAAGTGACAACACGGAATTTACTACAGTGTGCTTTAGTAGCAGCGCAACAGTTTACAGATTTTGAATTTAAAGCTTCTGGCTGTTGGGTTCAAAGATTCAAAAATAAGGACGAAATTAGTCAGCCGAAAGTGGCAAGATTTTTGTTTGAAGAAAAGAAACAGCGACGATCGAAGAAACCTTGGTTGCTGCCGACACTTTTCGAACCCAGACGTTAAAACTGATACCGAATTTCAACAAAGATTTTATTAACAGTACTGAGCAGACTTGTATTTATTGCAGGCTATTTAAAAATCCATTTTATTCTCTAGTGTTACGATTCTCTGACAAATACTTCAATTTCGATTGTTTTTCCTTTCCAGGGTGTCAGTATGAGTTGGTGTTCAACAGGACTCAGAATCAAACCTATTGTCGTCAATAGACACGACATGAATAAAGTGACGCGTACAGATACTGCTCAGTAAGCTTTCAGTCTTTCAGGAAATATCTTACTTCAAGTGAGTGTGTGTGTTTACAAGAGGCAACCGGAAACTTCAAAAAACAGTAAAAGAATACCAGCAAAATTATAACAAGTTCGTAATAACGTCTTCCAAATCTGAGAAGGTAACGACAAAACTTTATACTGATTTTCTCATCTGGTATAAGCTGTCATCGCCAATTTTTAAGGGGTTGGGGTTGGGCTGTTTTGGGGAAGCAGACCAGACAGCGAGGTCATCGATCTCATCGGATTAGGGAAGGACGGGGAAGGAAGTCGGCCGTGCCCTTTGAAAGGAACCATCCCGGCATTTGCCTGGAGCGATTTAGGGAAATCACGGAAAACCTAAATCAGGATGGTCGGACGTGGGATTGAACCATTGTCCTCCCGAATGCGAGTCCAGTGTCTAACCACTGCGCCACCTCGCTCGGTCTTTTAAGGAAATGATCCAATATGCAAGGTACGCTTCCAAGCTTTCTGACGAAAGAGAAGTTTTCAGGAATGTCAGCGAAGTATGTTTTTCAAAAGATCTTCCAGTAACCAATCATACTTCATAATTGTGCAAGATGCCAAAATAATTTTTGTTTCAATGTTTTCATGACAATTGTCATTCTGATGCTTGCACCTAACATACAAAGTCGACAAATGGACATGATATTGTTAAAAAATTTATGTAATTGAAACCCTACCAAGAATATTGTGACAGTGGTAACTAATTTACCTGCATTAGAAATGCATTTGAAATTATTCAACTTTTTAAAAAGATAATATTGATGAATTTAGTTCACATTTTAAGTAGCTGTGACAGCCATTTCATTAACAAAATTAAATTATTTGTGATTCACTTGATAACACTTTATGTCGTCAACTTCATTAAACAGTTGTTATAAGTTTTAAAACAATTAAAAACACGAAATTCATGAAGATTCTGTTATATTATAGGACGGAAATTTGAAATCTTTGCTCCCTTCTGACTATGGGTTTAAATTAAAAACTAGTTCAGGCGAAACGAATCATTCATTCGGAAAGCGTGGTTGTTTGCAATGTTTCTTTTCGATGATATTTACGAAAACAGCTGCTGTGTTCAAAACGACCATGGATGAGATAATACTTTTAATAACTTTGGCTCTCAGACATACATTTAAATCCTGAAGTTATCAGGGGTAACATAGAAGGTTCTGAAGGCCAACCATAACTTTTTCAGAAACAAAACAGAAATGGTAAGAGTAGAAAGAAATGAATGGGAAACAGTAGTGGAGAAATTTGTTAAAAATAATTTTAGCCGGTCTCTCGTATTATTCAGTCTGTGTAAAGAGCAATCAATAAAGCAAAACCTAGGCGATATCGGAAAAATGAATTAAAGTTCTGGATAAATAATCAAAAACTTAAGGTTTGCCGATGACGTTGTAATGTCGGAGACGGATTGTGTCTTGGTAGATGAGTTGAATACAGAGAAAAGTGTCTTCAGAATAAGTTGCAAAGAGAATATGAATAAAAGCAAATCAGTGATACCTGACTGCAGTTGAATAAGTCAGGGGACGCTAAAGGAACTAAATAAATAAGACGTTGAAAGTTATACACGAGTTTTGCTATTTGGACATCAAACTAGCTATTGATGGCAGAAGAGAAGAAGGTAAGAAATGAACACTAGCAAGAGAAAGAAAGACTTTTCTGAAAAGTAAGGTATGCGGACATTTAATAGACAAGATTTGAGATTTGAGTAGCAATTAAAGAGGGTTAAAATATATAGACTAGCTGTACCATGAAATACTTATCTGGAAAAGTGACGTGTGAGAACAACTCACACAAATCTTAAGTTGCAAAATATTCCTATCGAGTTTAGTTTTATGTGGAAGTGAAGTGCATGCGATGAATTGTGTAGTCCAGAAAGTAACGGAAGCTCATGAATTGCAGTTTTGGAGAAGAATACTGAAAAGTAGATATATGGCTCGTGTAACAACGAATGAAAGAGAGAAGATATTTATAGTACAACTCGACTAAAGAAAGGTACAAATTGGTAGGTTTCAAGGAACAGTTAACCAGGTCATGAACGGAAGGGTGGATGATAAAACTTGTAGAAGAAGATCAAAGATCTGACTACAATAAGGAGCTTCAATATGAAGTTGATGCAGTAGCTACACATAGATGAAGACACTTGCCAAGGGTACACTAGCGTCGAAAGCATCATCAGACCAATGCTCGGACTGAACACTACAATAGGAACAACGCGATTTGGGTTTGTGATCCCAGACTAGATGAGAAATCGTTATGTGCTGCTCCTAAAACGTGTTATATGTTTAGATTATAGACGAAACACTGTTTTTCTCTGTATGAGAAGTTTTGTGAGAAGTCTTGGAGACGAGGAAAATGGACTGTTCTGTGTCGTTATGATTTGTACACTATGTGATAAAAGTATCCGGACACACCTAAAAACTTACGTTTTTCATATTAGGTCCGTTGTGCTGCCACCTACTGCCTAGTGCTCCATATCAGCGACCTCAGTAG
This sequence comes from Schistocerca americana, assembly GCF_021461395.2. Taxonomy (NCBI): domain Eukaryota; kingdom Metazoa; phylum Arthropoda; class Insecta; order Orthoptera; family Acrididae; genus Schistocerca; species Schistocerca americana. The sequence goes on along the minus strand of NC_060130.1, from coordinate 648,788,577 downwards.
TCATAAAATATCGTGAGAGAGCAGAATGGGGAGCTCCACAGAACTCACGGACTTGGAACGTGGTCAGGTGATTGGGAGTCACTTGTGTCATTCGTCTGTACGCAAGATTTCCACACTCCTAAACGTTTCCAGTTCCACTGTTTACGATGTGATAGTGAAGTGAAAATGTGAAGGGACACGTACAGCACAAAAGCGTACAGGCCGACCTACTCTGTTGACTGACAAAGACCGCCGACAGTTGTAGAGGGTCGTAATGTGTAATAGGCAGACATCTATCCAGACCATCACACAGGAATTCCAAACTGCATCATGATCCACTGCAAGTACTATGACAGTTAGGCGGTAGGTAAGAAAACTTGGATTTCATGGTGGATCGGCTGCTCATAAGCCACACATCACGCCAGTAAATGCGAAACGAAGCCGCGCTTGGTGTAAGGAGCGTAAACATTGGACGACAGAACAGTGGAAAAACGTTGTGTGAAGTGACGTATCACGGTACATAATGTGGCGATCCGATGGCAGGGTGCGGGTATGGCAAATGCCCTGTGAACGTCACCTACCAGCGTGTGTAGGGCCCACAGTAAAATTCGGAGGCGGTGGTGTTATGGTGTGGTCGTGCTTTTCATGGACGGTACTTGCACCCCTTGCTGTTTTACGTAGCATTATCACAGCACAGCCCTACAATGATGTTTTAAGCACCTTCTTGCTGCCCACTGTTGAAGAGCAACTCGGGGATGGCGATTGCCTCTTCAACACGATCGAGGACCTGTTCATAATGCACGGCCGGTAGCGTAGTGGTTACACAACAATAAAATTCTTGTAAAGGACTTGCCTGCACAGAGTCCTGAACTGAATCCTATAGAACACCTTAGTGATGTTTTGGAACGCCGACTTCGTGCCAGGCCTCACCGACCGACATCGATAACTCTCCTCAGTGCAGCACTCTGTCAAGAATGGTTTGCCATACCCCAAGAAACCTTCCAGTACCTAACTGAACGTATGCCTGCGAGAGTGGAAGCTATCATCAAGGCTAAGGGTGGGCCAAAACCATATTGAATTCTAGTATTACCGATGGAAGGCGCCACGAACTTGTCAGTCATTTTCAGCCGTGTGTCCGGATACTATTTATCACATAGTGTATGTCTCAGGGCTGCTCCGATGCCATATCGAAAACCGTCGGTCTAGTATTACTGGATTTTTCACTGTTCACGATGGTGGACAGGTCACTATGCCTAATAGAGTAGTTTTTTAGTTCTATGATGATGTTTGGTTTGTGGGGGGCTCAACTGGGTTGTTATCAACGCCCGTACCAATTCCCAACCTTTGCTCAGTCCAATCTCGCCAATTTAATGAATGTTGATGAAATGATGAGGACAACACAAACACCCAGTCATCTAGAGGCAAGTGAAAAACCCCTGATCCCGCCGGGAATCGAACCCGGGTCCCCGCGCTCGGGAAGGGAGAACGCGACCGGGGGGCCACGAGCTGCCGACAGTTAGTTCGAGGTATCCCTGTTCGCACGTTGGTGACAAGAGGAAAGAAGGCCATTTTCTTACCCACTGCTCTAAGCTAGTGCCGGATTTCCGCTGCTTTCGACAAACAGTTTACGTACTTGCTTATTTTGGCGTAATATTTCTATTAAAGGTAATAAAATGGTAATAGCTGTTTAGGATCAAGACAATACTGATTGACCTATGATTATAGGAAATTCATGATCTAAGCCGTAAGAAGACTGTGTCAAAGGTAAACTGCGTGGTGGGACAGCGTACTTGTGACTGGATACTATTTCTTAATGGAGTGGTATCCAAGCGGTACACGGTTCTCTGGTCACGAGCGTGTTCGATAGATAAACTAGTCGCTCTTCCCTGATCGTAAGTAAAAGACACAGATAGGTCGCTAGGCTACCTCAGAAACCGAGCAGCGAGGACTAATGTTGCTTCTAGCCGAGGTAAACAATCTTAGCTTCTTTCCACCGTAAGATGCCAGATGTTTTACTGATTTACCTGTGTATATATTTATTATGTAAGCCAAGTTATCATTAATGATGTAGCAAAAATATTGTGAGTAGGTGTTCTGCACTTTTCTGTGCACTGTTAACATCTTGATGATAGTGTAAATAATAATTCGCACAATTCATCTAGTGTTCTTACTGAAATAACAAACGTACTTGTGACCATTTATTTGATATGTGTATAACTAATGCAGTAATTTTCGCCGAATCCATCGCGCTGTGTGACAATCCGTTCTTCCAGAGCACAAAACGGTGGTAGTGAAAGAGCAGTGGACGTAATATTCCGCATTTTCTATGCGTGGTTCGAAACTACACTACCTACGCGCCCTTCGAAGTAGTATTCTGGCTGATAGGATGTGGCCCAGATATTCTGTTTGTTTCTTAAAGACCTGGCATTAGGTATGTTGCAACACATCCTAGAATATTGCAATGTTTGAAAAAAAATGGCGCCAGTGTTTTATTTACATTTCCTTGGCTAAACCTACTTCTGATATCATCAATGATTAGAACTGCGCTTCTCCGTGATACGTAGAACGACCACGATGGCTCATTAATGTTATCCGCGTTGTTATCCGGCCTGATATGCAATATAAAGGGCGTAAACAGCATCAGGTGTTGAGAATTCACTGTGAAGATAAATTGTACTCGTCTGAGATAGCGTTGTCAGCAACTGACAGTTGAAAGGAGCCTTATTCCTGATTTTCATTTGGCAGACTGGTGGAATCGTGCTGGGTGCAGATATGTGGGGCGAAGTTAGACTGCATGGGAAAGTGAGAGTAGGTATACCGTTCGTCAAGCTTCCGGTCGACCATGTCTGACGCCCAGAAGAGGACCATCATATTGTGCACCAAGCACATCGTAATGCCTTCACACCTGCACCTGCCATTCGAGAACAAGTAATGCACTCTCACCATCATTCTGTGTCATCCCGCACCATTGGTCAGAGGCTACCAGCAGCCAGACTGGGAAATTACCGTCCGATGCATTAGCTGTCATTAACACCACAACACAACCGGCTGAGTCTGAAGTGAGACCGTGATCGGGAACCTTGCGCTGCGGAAGAATTGCGTGTCATTGTGTTCAGCGATGAATCGCAGTTCAGCACTAACCGAATGAAAATCGTCGGCGAGTATGACGACGACCTGTCAAGAGTCCCCATTCTTCCATTGTTTTATATGTGCACAGCGGTATTACTTGTGGTATAATGGAATGGGGTACCGTCGGATATGTCTTCTGGTCATGGCTGGTACAGACTGAGGAATTCTGAGTTACTCTCGTGGCAGCACGATTCTCAGATTTGTCCCCGATAAACATGTGTGAGATCAGCTCGGACATCAGCTACGTCGCAGTGCCAGTATCCAGGAACTGTTAAACAGAACTGTTACACAGTCGTGTGTCAGCATCCCTCAGAAGATAATACTACGGCTTTAGGGCACCGTTCCAAAGCGCATCAGTGAATGCAAACAGGATTGAGGTGTTGCATCATCTTACTCATAACTGGACTCATTCTGTCAAGTTGTTTATAAATTTGTTTCTATTTAGTAATAACCGAAATAACACTCTCAGCCGATTTCCCCCTCCTGTTCTCGGTGCTTCACTTTTTTTTTTTTTTTTTTTTTTCAGGCGCTTCAGTTGTGACGTTTGCTGTACCAAACCGTAGTTGTGCGTATTTGTACAGTCTGAATGGTGTGTTGATTACCGTGAACAGCTGCGTATCTTCGTCTAGTTGTATTTATAGGTTTTCATGCGGTAGTGTGTTTTAGAAAAGTTAACAACTCATCTGAGTGCCATGTGGTATGCGTTTCTATTACCACATTTATGGCCGTTTTAAAATCGCTGAGCTGGCGTAGTATACAATTGGGCGTTTTACTACCACCGTGCTTAACACAGACTCGACGAAATTGGTTTCTATCGCCCATGCAGCCCGTAATGTGTCGGGTTCAGCTTTTACGTCGTCTGTTAAGGAACAGGGGGTGGAGTTGAGCACGACAGAATTTTGAGTTGTAAGGCCGTTTGCACAATACATCTCGTGAATACACAATGCTGGAACTTGTAATATCACAGTAGCCATTCCAGTAATCTGGCGCATAAGAACACCGGAGGCCAAATTAACGTGCAACAAATCCATTTAGGTGAGGTCTCTTTTGGTTTAAACCTGATGGACATTAGTTTGCTAGTCACCTTCATAACACGTGTAGAAAATGAACTGACAATCGGGGTTTCGGACATCTACCACAAACAATTTTTATGCATTACAGTTGTCCCTGTGATCAGTTTTGATGAACTTTTAAAAATCTTTCCTACATTGAGTGCATCAAGCAAACCAGAACTACGTACATGAGTGTTAATGACAGAATGTTTCATAGTCTGGTCATCCTGAATGGTAGATGAAACATGAAAGAAATTGGACAACACTTACACGAGTTAGTTATTTAGTTAGCTGCATTTCTGTGTATCAAATTACTGAATGTTGCGATATAAATCAGATTAGTTATACAGCTACATTCTGCAAATTATTTTATTTTATTTTGTGGTGGTTATCATCATATTTTGCTTTCATTTCTGTTCCTTTCTTAAACAGTGCCTGCTAATGACAACTGTCGATCACAGTTATCATATATATGACTTGTTAATGTATATGGCTACATCCTGGTTACTAAATCATTGAATATTGCATTGAATGAAATTTAATGAAAACTAATGTACAAGTATGTGATATTATTATTGAAATACTTGAATTCAACAGAAAAGTAGACACGTTTATCTTCTATAGTACCGTATACATACTTCAAATTTTTAATTAAAAATTCGTATGAAAAGTAAAAGTATTTCAGCTTTAAGTTTCGTTCATGTCTGGAGCAGCAAACATAGGATGAAATTTTTTTGTAGAAATAACAAACAGCCAATCAGGTGCAAAATGGAAGATTTATTAAAACCTCTTTACCGTGGTTTCAACGTTTATAAAATCATCTTCTTCAGAAGGAAATATTGACAACTGGGTTGCATGTTGCTAGTGCTCTAGCCGAACATTGATGAGGAAATACCAAGTGACAAAAACCATGTTGCGCATGTTTTAATTATTATGATGGAGAAATTTTATATTTGACTGACGCCTTTCGGTTGCGTTTTAACGTACCTCTGCCACAATATGTAATCCAGCTGTCGATGTTTCCTTTTGAAGACGATGTTGCTATTAAGGTTGAAGCAATGGTAAAGGGGTTGAATAAACCTCCATTCTTCAACTAATTGGCTGTTTATTGTTTCTACAAGAATATTTCAGATTAGGTATAGTATTTTCTTTCCTTATGTCAGACGTTCTACCTCATCCTTCAAATGTTCAAATATTTTTGTGGCTACACGGTAAGTACGGAAGTTTTTTTCCTGTTAGTGTTGTACAGTCGGTGACAGACTTCGCGAGACTCCTCGCCTTCTCGCTAAACACATACACGCGCTGTAGTGTCATAGTATCTTATGCCATAAATTTTGTTAATATTTGCCAAGTACCTGTAGAATATACCTGAATGTTTTTAAATTACTGTGTTTCTGTCAATGGGACAACACGCTCGTTTTGGAACATACGTCATGACGTCACTCACACATTAGTAATTTATGGGTGATGCACATTTGATAGAATTATTGAAATTCAGCCACACACTGTATTGTCAAAGTACCTCACGTCATAAATTACTTTAATATTCACCACCATGTTTAAAAATATGCCATGACATCATTATTTTATACATAGACTTTAATGTCAAAGTATCTTACCTCTGAAATTATGGTAATATATCTCGCCATTTTCCATGTACACATCAAATGAATTCGCAACTGCGAATAAGGACTATCATCAGCTGTAGAATGGAATGACGACAATGAAAATTTGTACCAGGCCGGCGCATGCATACATGTCCAAAGGAACTTTACGTCGTAACCAGAATGACACAGACACTGCAATATCGTATTTTCTACGTGGGATAACTTTGCTGTTGGCTCTCCATGATCCTTCTACACGAACGGTCCTCGAGCGACGAAGCTTGCGCAGTAGAAATAATAATGAAATTAATTTATTATATTGTTTATAACAAAGATCCACACCTTGATCCCAGTCAAACCATACCCTCTCACGTTGGTGCACAGATCTCGAATGACGCGGTGCACACATTTGTTCTCGTAATAAAGGGGGGGGGGGGGGGTGGGAACTTGAATATATTGGTCCAGAGAGAAAGGGAGAGCGGTGGGTGGAGGGAAGGATGTCGGCTGTAAAACACACAGGCACCCTACGGGTGTGTAGAATGTATTGGGTTGAATGTTGACCTTGAAGATAACAAGCCAAGTTGCCTCAGATGCATGGACAGAGCTCCCATACGCCTTATCGTATCAGCGAAGTTCTTATTATATCAGTTACCTTGCAAATCGCGCTCGTACGCCCACTGTCCTTCTGCTAACGAAGCCCTCATGTCTACAATCAGGGCTGACTAATCAGTTATATTTCGTCTGCGATTCACCTGAGACTTTTTTTAGATATAAAGCTGGCGTGCAGACGTAGTGTACAAAAGACAAGCCGTAAATAAGGACGAGAAACGGTATGTTAATGAAACTTGCAGGTACGACCTGATGCAGTAATGCTAATACCCTGAGTATCTCAAAACAGGCCCTAGTGTACAGTGTTTGTGAAGACTGCAAAATGGTTCAAATGGCTCTGAGCACTATGGGACTCAACTGCTGTGGTCATAAGTCCCCTAGAACTTAGAACTACTTAAACCTAACTAACCTAAGGACAGCACACAACACCCAGCCATCACGAGGCAGAGAAAATCCCTGACCCCGCCGGGAATCGAACCCGGGAACCCGGGCGTGGGAAGCGAGAACGCTACCGCACGACCACGAGATGCGGGCGTGAAGACTGCACTCTCGTCTTAACGCGTAGTGTAAGTGCGAAGAACATCAACTTATCGAAGTACTGTGAATAGTCTCTGTGACACTTATACACTCCTGGAAATGGAAAAAAGAACACATTGACACCGGTGTGTCAGACCCACCATACTTGCTCCGGACACTGCGAGAGGGCTGTACAAGCAATGATCACACGCACGGCACAGCGGACACACCAGGAACCGCGGTGTTGGCCGTCGAATGGCGCTAGCTGCGCAGCATTTGTGCACCGCCGCCGTCAGTGTCAGCCAGTTTGCCGTGGCATACGGAGCTCCATCGCATTCTTTAACACTGGTAGCATGCCGCGACAGCGTGGACGTGAACCGTATGTGCAGTTGACGGACTTTGAGCGAGGGCGTATAGTGGACATGCGGGAGGCCGGGTGGACGTACCGCCGAATTGCTCAACACGTGGGGCGTGAGGTCTCCACAGTACATCGATGTTGTCGCCAGTGGTCGGCGGAAGGTGCACGTGCCCGTCGACCTGGGACCGGACCGCAGCGACGCACGGATGCACGCCAAGACCGTAGGATCCTACGCAGTGCCGTAGGGGACCGCACCGCCACTTCCCAGCAAATTAGGGACACTGTTGCTCCTGGGGTATCGGCGAGGACCATTCGCAACCGTCTCCATGAAGCTGGGCTACGGTCCCGCACACCGTTAGGCCGTCTACCGCTCACGCCCCAACATCGTGCAGCACGCCTCCAGTGGTGTCGCGACAGGCGTGAATGGAGGGACGAATGGAGACGTGTCGTCTTCAGCGATGAGAGTCGCTTCTGCCTTGGTGCCAATGATGGTCGTATGCGTGTTTGGCGCCGTGCAGGTGAGCGCCACAATCAGGACTGCATACGACCTAGCCACACAGGGCCAACACCCGGCATCATGGTGTGGGGAGCGATCTCCTACACTGGCCGTACACCACTGGTGATCGTCGAGGGGCACTGAATAGTGCACGGTACATCCAAACCGTCATCGAACCCATCGTTCCACTATTCCTAGACCGGCAAGGGAACTTGCTGTTCCAACAGGACAATGCACGTCCGCATGTATCCCGTGCCACCCAACGTGCTCTAGAAGGTGTAAGTCAACTACCCTGGCCAGCAAGATCTCCGGATCTGTCCCCCATTGAGCATGTTTGGGACTGGATGAAGCGTCGTCTCACGCGGTCTGCACGTCCAGCACGAACGCTGGTCCAACTGAGGGGCCAGGTGGAAATGGCATGGCAAGCCGTTCCACAGGACTACATCCAGCATCTCTACGATCGTCTCCATGGGAGAATAGCAGCCTGCATTGCTGCGAAAGGTGGATATACACTGTACTAGTGCCGACATTGTGCATGCTCTGTTGCCTGTGTCTATGTGCCTGTGGTTCTGTCAGTGTGATCATGTGATGTATCTGACCCCAGGAATGTGTCAATAAAGTTTCCCCTGCCTGGGACAATGAATTCACGGTGTTCTTATTTCAATTTCCAGGAGTGTATTTTCACTCTACCTTCGAGTGGTAGAGCACATAGTCCCTCATTTCAGAAATCCTCAAATAGCGCGGAGCATAGGAAAGGCTTCTCACAAAAATTCAGACTTAACAATACAGCAAAGAACCGTTTCGAATCCCGCAAGTTGTTTTTCATAGCTCTAAACCTTATTGTACCAGATGACTTGAAGATTGATTGGCAGACAAGAAGATTGACACCTATTTCATTTCTGTTAACGGAACGAATGTTTGAGTTACCGTGAACACTGTCGACTATATTAAACAGAATTCGAGTTGGCGTGAGAAGATACCGAAGATTCTACTTTTGACTACGAGGTGGCTCTGACTTTGGACACTTTCTGACGTGTGCAGAAACTGGTTTTAAAGTACTGATGACGTCTATTTTCACAAGTTGATACATTGTTCCTGGGACTTCGAATCCTGTTCCTTATTTATATAAATGATATTCCTTCTACTATTACGGGCAATTCTAAAATATTTCTGTTTGCTGGCGACACTAGCTTGGTAGTAAAGGATGTTGTGTGCAACATTGGCCTAGTTTCAAATAGTGGAGTTCATGACCTAAGTTCATGGCTTGTAGAAAATAAACTAACGCTAAATCACAGTAAGACTCAGTTTCTACAGTTTCTGACACACAATTCAACAAAACCTGATATTTTAATTTCACAGAATGGGCACATGATTTCTGAAATTAGCCGGCCGATGTGGCCGAGCGGTTCTAAGCGCTTCAGTCTGGAACCGCGCGACCGCTTCGGTTGCAGATTCGAATCCTGTCTCGGGCATGGATGTGTGTGATGTCCTTAGGTTAGTTAAGTTTAAGTAGTTCTAAGTTCTAGGGGACTGATGACCTCAGATGTCAAGTCCCATAGTGCTCAGATTCATTTGAACCATTTCTGAAATTGAACAGTTCAAATTTCTAGGTGTTCAGATAGATAGTAAACTGTCGTAGAAGGCCCACGTTCAGGATCTTTTTCAAAGACTTAATGCTGTCATTTTTACTATAAGAACAGTATCTGAAGTGACTGATCGTTCGACACGAAAAATAGTCTACTTTGATTATTTTCATTCGCTTATGGGGTAACCCCATTCTAAAAGCATATTTTTGGCTCGGAAACGGGCGGTCCGGGCAGGAAGTGCTGTAAATTCACTAACCTCTTGTCGACCACTGTTCATGCGTCTGGGCATTTTGACATTGGCCTTTCAATATAAATATGTTTACTGTCATTTCTTGTCAACAATATTAGCTTATTCCCAAGAATAAGCAGCTGTCACTCAGATAATATTCAGCAGAAATCAAACCTGTATTTTGATCGGATTTCCTTAACTCTTGTGCAGAAAGGTCTGCAGAACACTGCTGCATCCATTTTCAATAAGCTACCGCTCGACTTCAAAAATCTTAGCGGTAATCCACGCGATTTCAAATCGAAACTGAAGAGTTTCCTCATGGGTCACTCCTTCTACTCTGTCGAGGAGTTCCTTGAAAAATTAAGCTAATTCTTGTTGTATTGCTGATTCCGTTTACTTGAACTTATGGATTAACTTTTTTCGGGTTCATGAACTTTTTATTTTTATACGTTGTTACTGTTATGTTGTAATTTCATGTACTGACATGCTCGATAACCTTGGAGATTTGCTCCTCTATTTGGTTCTACAGAACTTGACGTGTAAATAAAATAAAAATAAAAGAGTGAAGTTCGTTCCTAGCATTAATTATTTATACTTACATTTTCAAATCCTATTTATTACAGTCTATTTATGTATGAAATTTATATACTGTCGTATGTGAGAAGTATTTTTTCTCTTAAGGTGCTGTCAAACAATTTGTTGGTGGTATTGGACGGTAACAGTTCGTGACTTTGAAGAAGATGTAACGTTTCCTCCCCCAAGGGCGCGTTACACCAGAGGGGCTAAATAGACGAGCTGGGCCTCATTAACTCTTTCGAGATCCAAACTGTATCGCCCGCTGGACACTTTGCCTGCTAGGTATGCCGCGCAGTCATAAAACCCTTCCGGGAGAAGTATTTCCCCGTTACACCATGTATTAAACTTTAAATCGCCATAGGGTCGCCAGTCTCACAAATTAATCAGTGCCCTGCCAGACTATGACTATGTAACACTGATTAATCCTACAGGATCTCTGGTTGTATTCTCTAGAACATTTCTAGAGATCAGTACGTGCATCGGAACCAGATACACATGAAATTATTAGTCTGTTAAGTTATCCTTAAGAAAAATTCATAGACACAAAAGGATAAACAAACTACACTCATTAACATCAGGATATAATAAAGGTTATAAAATTATTTCATTCTGACTTCACTCGCTTTCGAGCCTCACTGTATTTCTTTTCTTTGGCCACCTCTATGTAATCTACCTTAGTAGCTGAAACATATTCAGTTTGCTGCTCCTGCTAACTAGAATCTGATGCCGAAGCCGGAAGATTCTGTGCTTATGACAGTTTTCACCAACTCGTAAACTTGAAAATCAAACCCGTCTTAACTTTGCCACTATTTCTATAAAAAGCATAAATAAAAATGCAATCACTAGACGCTACAAACCCAGTTAAAGCTTTTTACTCCATCTGACTATTTCCTAGTCTATGTTCCCTCCTTTCTCTTCTTCATGTTGTCGCAATCCAGTAGCTGCTACGTTAAGATAATCATTGGCACCTATTAGCCGCCCTCGCTAATTCAAAACTTTTCAATTACAGAACCCTATTGACTTGTTACATTGACATGTCATAGGCAGCTACATGGAACTTACTTTTCCTCTCAACGACGTTACCTGGGCACAGTAAGGCTACTGAGGAAGTCCCTGTTTGTTTTTGCCAGATTTTGGTTTCTTTCCCGGGGGTCTGATAACTTTTCCGTGCTTACAAACCTGCGAGATTCTCCTTCTGAAACAAAGTTCAGCAACCTATTGGAGTGCCCGTGAAAATATCTGATATCTGTAAGCCGGCATACAATGTCGGTCTTGAAACCACTGAATAATTTGTCATCGGTTAGCCATGTGTCCTCCATAAAATAGTTGACGCGTCAACGACTACCCAAACCTGCCCCCCTCAAACCCCTCCACCCACCCTCCCAGCCGCCACCAGTTCTCATCTCTTACGACACGTTAAATAGGCATCCCAACACACGCCTAAAGTTATTTACAAAAGTCGCAGATTGAGGATGTCTCCATTTGTGTTTTCCTCTTTTCCTTCTTTATTTGAGCACAATATCAACGGTAGCTACTGAAGACATCTTAAAATATTCTTAAATGAATCCAAGTGGAAGATAAGTTCCATTAATTCACAAATAAATGCCTTTACCAATCGTGTATCTCTATAAATTACTAATGCTGGTGTTGGACTTCTCGTCTGTGATGATATGCATGTGTTACACCGTACTTCACGTCCTCAAGCTGATTATTACTTCTGTCTATGCTAAGTTATTTTTAGTTACCTCTACATTTACGTATAAATTCCGTAAGTCAGTGCGTAGCGTAACTCGTTTTGTACGAATATTTCCTTTCGTCCAACGAGTATACTTTTTTGTAGACAGAAACATCAGCATTTATCGATTTAATACTGCTGTTAGGCCTATTTGATGAATCGTTTATATGTTTGAGAACGTTAGAGAACCTATCAAGCTTCTTTGGAGCTTGCCCAAAGTTTCTTTTATTTCCGCTGAATCCAGTATCACGTACATGTATATGTTAAAAGCTTCTCGTATGCCAACGCCAATGTCAAATGATATAATTAAATGGGTCGCGTAACACGAAACTTCCATTCCAGTAATGGACGACCTAAATACGGGACAACAGAGGAAATTTCGGAGAAGTCCACCCACATTTCGGATTTTCAAAGAAATTTAATTTATCTTGCAAATCAGAGATGACATTTAGCAAACGCCATTTTGAATTTTTATGTTCTTTTACGTTCCGAGCCAGTATTCAATTTTCTCATAACACCATTCAGTTTCCTTGAATCTTATGTTTATCTTTGACATTATATTTGTAGATCATTTACTTCCGTTTGCAGGAGACATAATACTGCAAAAAAGTAATTTGGACACTTCTGCCAGTACAGATGCCAATATCTATGAATGGCTTTCACCTTGTTATAATTTTGGAACACCATAAATACTTCTCACTGAATATGTAATATAATGAGTTTATTCAATATCAGAATACCATAAACTGATAAAATTAGTGTTCCTTTATTACAAAGTAAAAACGTAACGAAAAGTTATCATTTACGTTTACTAAATTTATCATAAACAAATTTATGTTTTCACATTATCATGCCGGCCGGGTTGGCCGAGCGGTTCTAGGCACTTCAGTCTGGAACCGCGCGACCGCTACGGTCACAGGTTCGAATCCTGCCTCGGGTATGGGTGTGTGTGATGTCCTTAGGTTAGTTAGGTTTAAGTAGTTCTAAGTTCTAGGGGACTGTGACCTCAGATGTTAAGTCCCATAGTTCTCAGAGCCATTTGAACCATTTGAACCACATTATCAATTTTTACTGCTCTGCTGCATTTCGTGTGATGAAAGGAAAATTCAAAGCTACTTTAAAAATATGATTGTACAGACCTTAAACGACAACGCAACCAAGGAAATTGGACTGAAATGCTACCGTTTACATTGCATAAAAATTGACACTGAAATTAAGACAACATGCGTATTCAGTACATTTACATCTACATCTGTTAATACCAAATAATATACACATATACATGTATTCTGAAAATCTGCATCACATCTCCAGAATCGCTCTCTGTTTTGCCTCATATCGATATTTTTTGTGATACATGTATTGAACATGTCTTTACGCATGCTCCTCGGTCCAGCAGTATTTACGTTGGAAGTAAGTATTCTGCTGGCCTACTTAAATTTATAGTTATTTTGGACCAGTTTTCTCCAGAATTCCCTTGGCCATCAGACACCATTTTTTAACTACCATTCTGAATCTTCTTAATATAACTCAGGGCATTTTTTCTAAACACAGACTATATATTTTACCGATATATGTGTAAATTATGTATCATTTAGTCATTTATCGCTTTTTCGGTCAATTTTTTACTCTGTGCGAAGTTGAGAAGAAATTATTAATGCATAAATACCAAGTCTTATTTAAAATATAACGTACGTAGTGTTTAATCACTACCCAAAATACCTTATGTGGATGAATGTTGCAGGTAGACAAAAGCTGAAGAGCCAAAGCGAAGTAAATATTATGTTGGCGCATAGCTTCGTAGCGTTTTTGTTTTGCCTGTTGGTCTTCCAGATGCTGTGTGTTTATTTAATGATTGTCATTTTTTATTTGTCGTTCACTGATGGAATCTGAGTTTACATATTGTCATTTGTCTTTTGGAGATAGTGATGGAACTGTGGACGCTAGAAAATGGAGTGCCAAGTGGCGGAATCGAAACATTTCCTACATATTCTGCTGTTTCAGTTCGGTAGAGCAGTGACAACAGCGGAGACAGACAGAAACATTTGCACCGTGTATTGTGATAGTATCATTTGACAGTGCACGGCAAGAAAATGGTTTTCTCGTTTGAAGGATGAGCGTTTTGACATTAGTAACCCTCCACGTTCAGTAAGACCTTCGGGATTTGTTGAAGATCGATTAAACTCATTAATCCACACATGATCTGTGTTAGTGTCTTAGAGAACCGGTAGATGTGATGAACTGTGATCATTCTATCATTGTGCGACTTTTACATTCAATGGGCAAGCTTCAAAAATCGGGTGTATGGGTACCACATGCTGTAAGCCAAATTCACAAAAATCAGCGTGTTGCCATTTGTGGATATCTGCTTGCTCTTCATCAACTGGCTAGTGAACAACGCCGAGCATTCCTATACTTTATCGTTATTGGTGACGATAAATGGTGTCTTTATGCTGACATAAGGGAAACAGAAGAACTGTTGAAACCAAACAAAGCGGTAGTTCCCCGCACAAACACTTGCACGCTTCCACAAAAGATAGCGTTATGCATCTGGTGGAACAGCGACGCTGTAGTGTACAACGAATTTCTTGCTCTAGGTGTAACCATCATTACTGCCATTTATTGCCAACAACTGAGACGTTTTGCAGGCCAAATCCAAGAAAATCAACCTGAAAGACTGCGTGAATTGATGCTACTTCACGACAACGTTCGCCCACATTCTGCTAGACTAATGAAAACGGTATACAGGAGTTGGGTAGAGAAGTTATTCCGCGTCCACCTCATTCCCCTGACCTTTCACTTCATTCCCCTGACGTTGCTCCCTTAGATTTTCAGTTTTTCCCCTTTCTGTCGAGAGACCGTCAACGAATTTCAAAAAAATGGTTCAAATGGCTCTGAGCACTATGGCACATATCTTCTGAGGTCATCAGTCCCCTAGAATTTAGAACTACTTAAGCCTAACTAAGCTAAGGACGTCACACACATCCATGCTCGAGGCAGGATTCGAACCTGCGACCGTAGCGGTCGCGCGGTTCCAGACTGTAGCGCCTTGAACCGCTCGGCTACTCCGGCCGGCCAACGAATATCCTTTCCGAATGTAAATACGCTTCGAACATGGCTCGACTAGTACTTCGCATCAAACCCATGTGATTTCTACAGTCACGGAACCGAAAAGCTACCTCATCGTTGGCAAACTGCTGTAAACAGTGAAGTAGAATATACACTGAAGCGCCAAAGAAACTGGTATAGTCATGCGAATTCAAATACAGAGAAATGTCAGCAGGCAGAATATGCCGCCTATATAAGAGAACTAGTGCCTGGCGCAGTTGCTATATCGGTTACAGCTGCTACAATGGGAGGTTATCAAGATTTAAGGGACTTTGAACGTGGTGTTATAGACGTCACACGAGCGATGGGACACAGCACTCCGCGGTAGCGATGAAATGGAGATTTTCCCGTACGACTATTTCACGAGTGTACCGAGAATATCAGGATTCCGGTAAAACATCAAAATTCCGACATCACTGCGGCCGGAAAACATCATCGATATGGGCTTTCGGAGCCTTCGTAGCCGAAGGCCTACTCGTGTACTCTTGATGACTGCACGACACATAGCTTCACACCTCGCTTGGGCCCGTAACACCGTCATTACACTGTTGATGACGGGAAACATGTTGGTTGGTCGGACGGGCCTGGTTTGAAATTGTATCGAGCGCATGGACGTTTACGAATATGGCGACAAACTCATGAATCCATGAACTCTGCATGTCAGCAGGGGACTGTTCAAGCTGGTGGAGGCTCTGTAATGGTGTGGGGCGTGTGCAGTTCGAGTGATATGGGACCCCTAGATACGACTCTGACAGGTGGCACGTACGTAAGCATCCTGTCTGATCACCTGCATCCATTGCTGTCCATTGTTCATTCCGACGGCCTTTGTTAATTCCAGCAGGACACTGCGACATTCCATACGTCCAGAATTGCTACGGAGTGGCTCCACGAACACCCTACTGGGTAAACACTTCCGCTGGCCGCCAAACTCATCAGACATGAACATTACTGAGCGTATGTGGGATGCCTTGCAACGTGCTGTTCAGAAGAGATCTCCACCCCCTAGTACTCTTACGGATTTATGAACAGCCCTGCAGAGTTCATGATGTCAGCTTCCTCCAGCACTAATTAAGGCATTAGTTGAGTCCATGCCACGTCGTGTTGCGGCACTTCTACGTCCTCGCGGGGCCCCTACACGATATTAGGCGAGTGTACCAATTTCTTTGGCTCTTCAGTGTATCATTGATGATTAAAGTCTCTTGTATGTTTATCTGTTGTTTCGTATTAAACTTACGGAAAAACGCTACGAACGTATACACAAAGTAATACTAATGTTGCAGGAGTAATAAATTTTATGATCGGCTGGGGTCCATTTCAAATTATATAGCTGCTTTTACGTCGAATCTTACGATGAAGATCGAATGTAAATGGTCTCACATCTGAATATAAGCCTTATCCTTGTAGTATGTGTTTTTTCAGGGTGAAAGACGGATTTTAAGAGAATAATCTTGATTTTAATGTGTGAGGGTAAAAAGAATCGGCACCTAGCGCCGCGGACTTTGATGTTCGTGAAAAATTTGCGAGCCGTCTGCATCTCAGATACTCGGTTTAGTTCTGGATACCCTTCGTTGCTGTTAGCTGTCCTCATGCACGTATGATTAGTATCGAAGTTCATTTGTGAGATATCGACTTTCACTCCATAAAGCTGCAGGGAGATAGCCTATCACTCGCCGAGAAATAGGTTTTTCCCGCAGCCCACCAGCAGAGGTCCTTAGGGGATATCGGCGATATAGTATGTTGACCACAAAGAGAAGGCACCGAAAATTAAACAGTTTCATCACTTTCTCCCGACTTGGAAAATGAGATATTATTTTACGGTTGTTCACACAGATCTCTGGACCTAGAGGCAAAATATTTCGGCAAAGGACAATGTTGCCATCATCAGGTGTGTGAATAAACAGATTCCCGTTGGTTTTATCTACATACGCGCCCATCTTGCGTCAAAAGGTATGTCTATGGTAATAATCTCTCCGATTCGTGTCCATTCCCCAGTCAGAGTTTCGCATTTAAACGGGCGTACTATGAGCAGTGCTTCAGGTGGTGCTTTATCGGCAACGTTTTGACACTTTTTTTTTTTTTTTTTTTTTTTTTGCTAACGTGGCTTTGGCTTCCTTTAGTTATTGATTAAGTTCTCTTAGGTTTCTTATACAAATTTCTGACATGAATATTAAGCTATAACGGGTCTTTTCTGTTCCTCACTACCTTGCTCATCACAAACTCTGGAGTATTGTTTAATAATTTACAAATTTATCCATTGAAACACCATATTTTCTAAAAAAGGTCATCTGCTAAGCGTTTGTTGTAACACTTGACATGGTGGATATACACTGACGGATAAAATTACAACACTAAAAAGTAATTAATTTAGGACAATGAAATTACTGGAATGCTTTTGTCCAGGTAATATATTTCAGTGATTAGCATTGCAAGATCACAGGTTAATGTCAGCTCGAGATAAGCTATTGCAAATGTGAAATGCTGGCACGTTAATAACCGGTGTAGCCACCATAATGTTGAACCTAAGCATGCAAACATGCATGCATCGTGTTTGACAGGTGCCGCATGTCATTTTGTGCGGCGGAGTTCCATGCCTGTTGCACTTGGTCGGTCAATACAGGGACGGTTAATGCTGTCTGCTGTTGCCGCTGACGCGGTCATTCTTTGATGTCCCATA
The DNA here is from genome assembly GCF_021461395.2 of Schistocerca americana. Lineage (NCBI taxonomy): Eukaryota > Metazoa > Arthropoda > Insecta > Orthoptera > Acrididae > Schistocerca > Schistocerca americana. The sequence goes on along the minus strand of NC_060130.1, from coordinate 648,770,926 downwards.
TGTACTCGATCGGAGACAGATCTGGTGATCGAACCGGCCAAGGCAACATGTCGACACTCTATAGAGCATGTTGGGCTACAACAGTGGTATGTGGGCGCGCATTATCCTATTGGAAAACACCCCCAGAAATGCTGTTCATGAATGGCAGCACAACAGATCGAATCACCAGGCTGACGTACATATTTGCAATAAGGGTGCGTGGGGTAACCACGAGAGGCTCCTTCTGTAATACGAAATCTATTCCTATAGCATAACTGCAGGCGTGTAGGTCCAGAGTGTCTAGCACGTAGGCAGGACATAAAATGGTCTCCTTCTAACCAATACACGGACATCACTGCCATCGAGGCAGAACCAGCTTTCATCAGAAACTACAACAGACCTTCCACCCTGTCCAATAATGAGCTATCACTTTACACCACTGATGTCGCAAGTAGCATTCGTTTGGGGTCAGTGGAATGCACGCTACAGGCCGTATGTATGGCTCGGAGCTGTCTTCGAGGTAACCGATCTGTAACAGTTCGTTGTGTCACTGTGGTGTCAATTGCTGCGCGAATTCCTGCTGCAGACACAGTACGATATTTCACAGCCATGTTTCGGATACGATGGTTTTCCCCCTTGTTAGTGCCACGTGGCCGTCCGGAGCCATGTCTTCTTGCGACCGTAAATTCCCGTGACCACCGCTGCCAGCAAAGTACGTTCCTGCCAAGTCTCTCTGCAATACCGCAGAAGGAACATCCAGCTTCTTGTAACCCTATTACACGGCCTCCTCCAAACTCAATGAGGTGTTGTTAATGGCGTCTTTGTCGCCTTAAAGGCATTCTTGATTAGCCTCAACTCAGCATGTCCAATCTCGAAGATAGCTAACGCTCACGACCGTTACAACGTGTATTTGAGGCAAACCTCGTTTGAATACTCATAGTGGCGCTGCCAGCACGACTCTTGCGCGACTGGCGCGAAATTTGATTAGGCGTCATCTTCCATATGTAGAAATACGCCTACCGGCTTCCGTTTATATCGCACAATTCCTTCTTGGTGTCGCAATTTTTTTCCCGTCAGTGTATTTTATGCGCCTTTGACGCTTCCCTTCACCTTTGTTATTTACAACTTGAAAAATCTGTACTTATTTCGCTTTATGTGATCGAATTATTCTCTACAACAACTGCGCCCTTGCCACTGGTGTTCTTCCAATCCTTGTGCTACATACTTCATTAAAATTTCATTGCTATTTACTGTCGTTTTCCGTTGACATCTCTATCCCATTATATACGTTCGCTTCTAGTCGACTTCTCTATTTCCTGTGCTACATGTATATTATAATCGTTAGTAACTAAGACCAATTCCGGAATCTTATTATTGATGATCTTACAGGTAGCTGGCACCTCTTCTACTTACTAATGAAGAACAGAACTCTCGATTATATTTAATGTTTCCTGTGAAGTACTCCATCCAGCGTTGGCATGTAATACACTACTAGCCATTAAAATTGCTACACCACGAAGAAATGCAGATGATAAACGGGTATTCATTGGACAAATATATTATACTAGAAATGACATGTGATTACATTTTCACGCTATTTGGGTGCATAGATCCTGAGAAATCAGTACCCAGAACAACCACCTCTGGCCGTAATAACGGCCTTGATACGCCTGGGCATTGAGTCAAACAGAGCTTGGATGGCGTGTACAGGTACAGCTACTCATGCAGCTTCAACACGATACTACAGTTCATCAAGAGTAGTGACTGGCGTATTGTGACGAGCCAGTTTCTCGGCCACCATTAAGCAGACGTTTTGAATTGGTGAGAGATCTGGAGAATGTGCTGGCCAGGGCAGCAGTCGAACATTTTCTGTATCCAGAAAGGCCCGTACAGGATCTGCAACATGCGGTCGTGCATTATCCTGCTGAAATGTAGGGTTTCGCAGGGATCGAATGAAAGGTAGAACCACGGGTCGTAACACATCTGAAATGTAACGTCCACTGTTCAAAGTTCCGTCAGTGCGAACAAGAGGTGACCGAGACGTGTAACCATTGGCACCCCATACCATCACGCAGAGTGATACGCCAGTATGACGATGACGAATACACGCTTCCAATGTGCGTTCACCGCGATGTCGCCAAACACGGATGCGACCATCATGGTGCTGTAAACAGAACAAGGATTCATCCGAAAAAATGAAGTTTTGCCATTCGTGCACCGAGGTTCGTCGTTGAGTACACCATCGCAGGCGCTCCTATCTGTGATGCAGCGTCAAGGGTAACCGCAGCCATAGTCTCCGAGCTGATAGTCCATGCTGCTGCAAACGTCTTCGAACTGTTCGTGCAGATGGTTGTTTTCTTGCAAACGTCCCCATCTGTTGACTCAGGGATCGAGACGTGGCTGCACGATCCGTTACAGCCATGCGGATAAGATGCTTGTCATCTCAACTGCTAGTGATACGAGTGTTCCGTATTACCCTCCTGAACCCACCGATTCCATATTCTGCTAACAGTCATTGGATCTCGACCAACGCGAGCAGGTATGTCGCGATACGATAAACCGCAATCGCGATAGGCTACAATCCGACCTTTATCAAAGTCGGAAACGTGATGGTACGCATTTCTCCTCCTTACACGAGGCATCACAACAACGTTTCACCAGGCAACGCCGGTCAACTGCTGTTTGTGTATGAGAAATCGGTTGGAAAATTTCCTCATGTCAGCACGTTGTAGGTGTCGCCACCGGCGCCAACCTTGTGTGAATGCTCTGTAAAGCTAATCATTTGCATATCACAACATCTTCTCCCTGTCGGTTAAATTTCGCGTCTGTACCACGTCATCTTCGTGGTGTAGCAATTTTAATGGCCAGTAGTGTAGATTATCAACTGCATGGAGAAGTTATAACCGCAGATGTGCACACCACACGTACAGTGCCGCCCGAGCAGTCGCTTCCTGCATGTAGTGCAGTGCGCCTCTGATCTACGAAGGCGTGCTGAAAAGTAATGCCTCCGAAATTATTATGTGAAAACTCTTATAGCTTCTTGCATGAAACAAACGTTATTAACATTCTACGTGTTTAATCGTCATGTCTACATATTTCTAACCTGACATGGTCATCCAGGCGACCGACAAACACATTTCTCCCAACGAGAGACCAGTTTGACGATACCGTCACTGCAACAAAGTATGTTTTACATTGTCGCCGAAGCCACAACCCTTCCTCTGCATGCACCGTTTCGTAACTATCAAACTAAAGTCCTCGAAGGTCTTCTCTAAGTTTTGGAAACAGATGAAAATCGGATGGGGCAAAGTCGGGACTGTAAGGAGGATCGGGCCGGTCGTTCTGGCCGAGCGGTTCTAGGCGCTTCAGCCCGGAACCGCGCTGCTGCTACGGTCGCAGGTTCCAATCTTGCCTCGAGCATGGATGTGTGTGATGTCCTTAGGTTAGTTAGGTTTAAGTAGTTCTATGTCTATGGGACTGATGACTTCAGATGTTAAGCCCCATAGTGCTAAGAGCCATTTGAACCATTTTGTAAGGAGGATGATCGATGACAGTGAACCCAGGGCGTCGGATTGTTGCAGATATTGGAGCCGTTGTGTTTTGTGTGGCATTGTCATGATGAAGAAGAGGGTACTCCTCCTGTGGACGAACGTTTCAAATTCGGAACTCAATTTTAGCACGCTGTTTCTCACGCACCGCCATGTTAAAATTCGGAGCCTTCTACCAGCAGAGGCTTGAAAATATGTAGACACGAAGAATAAAAATGTAGAGTGTTAATAACATTTGTTTTATTTCAAAATCTTTACAATTACATAAAATTTTGAAGGCATTACTTTTCGGCATGCTCTTGTATTAAGGCGACCCTACAGTGCTCCACCAGATAAAATAGTTGTGGAAGTCCGCATTCGAAACTGTCGCAAAATCATCGAACGAGCGTGAAGTAAATAGTTGAAAAAGTCTGGCAGAAGAGTGCGTTTTGATCTTGTAAAGATGAAGAAAATCACGAGCAGTGAATCCACGCAGCGTGCGATGCTGACATACTTCCCTCATTCTCACTTGGGAAGGTAAAAACATGATTAAACACTATACTCGCAATCGGCCAGCCGAAAGAAACTGAAGATGGTCCTACATGCAGGCGGCAATCCTCATTCCTGCCGACATGAATACCATATGCCAGTCGACAGTATCCTGTGCGCTCAATAACCGCCAAGACAACCTCCCCCACGATTCAGGCAAGATTTATTGGCAAATAACCAAGTGCGACCAGCCAGCTATTTTCCAGTCGCTCCTCCGCATTGGGGAGAAGAATGTTTTTATCGTCAGCCACAAACATCTATGTTTTTCAAAATTGTACTCAGTCTTTAAAGACCTCCTAGTCGACTAGACGTTATATCTTAACCTTCTATTCGTTTCTTTCGATGCAATACTGCCGCGAACTGTGCTGCATGCAGCGTGGTGTAGCAGTTAGCGTCACTGTCATTGCCTGGCAGGTCGCCTGTTGAAATCAGATCACCAACAAATATTTGTTATTTGGTATTTATTATTTCTAGAAGGACTTCGAAATTTCTTAACAGTTCTCTTTCATTCAGGAAAAGTTCTCTTCTGTGCGTACGTTGTTGTCTGCAGCAAATATGATTTCAGTGCTAACTGTTGTACTTCACTGACTACTCTACCATGTGGTTTGGAGTTGATTTTCGTTATGACGTGACAGTATTATCATAGAATTTAACTCTGTTTCGATTGCTTATAAGATTGGTCCTCTGTTCCAAACAGAGCACATGGCGTCACAACGATGTTGACTAATGGAATGAATACCTCGAATGACTGACCTCATCTCTTTATTGTGTAAAACAAAATACTACCGACCAATGTTTCTTATGTAGCCTTAGGTGGAGGAAACAGTCACCTCGATTATCCCGGAAACTTTTTCATCAAATGCGAAACAGTTCTGAAGCTCCTCTAGTTGTGTGCGCGTAGCACACATGGTTTCTCCAGTACCGTTCAGCGGCCATCCTTATGTTGATCTGCGCAGTCCTGTCGCCATATACAGGGTGCGTCAAAAAAATGTATACACACTTTGAAGCGTCATAGAAAATTTATTTCCCGTTCTACAATGTTAAATTTCTGGAAATGGAAAGCTTAAAGTCCAATTGGAAAAATAAATTTACCTTGAAAATGTGATTAATGTGGCTGGTGGCCTTCAGCATCAATACATTTCTTAGTACGAGTCACCACTGATTCCGTACATCGTACCAAAGTGTCCAATGAGATTTCTGTGCACACCGCCTGAATCTCATTCCAAAGTGTGTCCAGGTTACGTGGTCTACGTTTGTACACCTCATTTTTTACTGTGCCCCATAAGAAGAAACCCAGCGGCTTGAGGTCTGGAGAGCGTGCAGAAAACTCGATTGGTCCCCTGCGTCCTATCCACTGGCCTGGCACATTGTGATCCAGGTATGCTCGTACGTCCCTATGATAGTGCGGCGGGGCGTCATCTTGTTGGAAATAAAACTTATCATTACCGTATAATGCACGAATGGCAGGGAATATAGAATCAGCAAGCATTGTTAGGTACGTTTCTCCAGTAACAGTACCTTCAAAGCGGAAAGGCCCAATGAGTCCCCTTGCAGACAAACCACACCACACATTTACACCAGGCAAATTCACAGCCTTTTCAACTGTAATGTGAGGATTAACTTCAGCCCAGTACACACAATTGTGCCTATTGACAGTTCCATTGAGTTTGAATTGGGCTTCATCCGACCAAATTATGCTACCCATAAATCCCGGTTCACGTCTCACCATCTCCTGAACCCATTCACAAAATTCTAACCTTCGATCTGGATCGACGTCACTTAGCTGTTGCATCAGCCTTGGAATGTATACACGAAACTTGCCTTTCTTCAGAATGCATAGCACACTACCAGCACTTACATTACTCTCACGTGCCGCTTGCCTCGAAGATTTTTGAGGCGTACGCTGAAACAGTTCCAAGATCGCAGTTGTGGAATCATTACTTGTAGCTGTACGAGGTCGCCCTGATCGACCTTTATGCACATCACACACTGTTCCATGAATTTCGAATTTGTCTCGCAGACGTGTAATTGTTGACCTTGAAGGTGGTTCTGTACCATACTCACTTCTCCACTGTCTTCAAACCGCAGCTACATTCTCAAACTTCCAGTGCCACTTAATTATCTGCTTCCGCGCTTCAAAGATCAAGCGCACGTTCGCTATGTTGCAGTTACTTCCTTGACACTGCTGCCACCTGTTGAAGAAACATAACATTACAGTCTCACAGATATTTAACCTTGTAGAACGGGAAATAAATTGACTATGACAGTTCAAAGTGTGTATACATCTATTTGACGCACCCTGTATAATAGTTTGAGAAAAATAGCGTCGAAGGATTTTTCACTTTTCCATTTTTATTCTGTCACCACGGCTGGGAAACTGAGTCGTGTAGTGTCATAGTTTTTGTGGATATTGTGGTATATAAGTAATGATAATTACATATATATATGTCTCCATCTCCACCCAGGTCGAAAGCCACCCTCTTACCTATCGCCATCCTGACGACATCATCCGCGCCTCGTCCTTCCTTCAGACGGTAATTACTGACGCCGTGGAGGCCCATGTTCCTACTAAAACCATCCACCCACACCGTCCCACTCTCCCTCCGCAGGCTGTCCTCCTCCTCCGTGAATCCCGCCGCCTCTATCGCTCCTTCCTCCGCACTCGTGACAGGGATACACTACAACGCCACCGGCAAATACAGCGACACGTACGGAACCTTATTACAGCAACGAAACGCCGGGACTGGCGCCAGACCTGCACACGACTCAATGCCACCCTCCCTATCAACTCCTCCAAGTACTGGTCTGCCTTCCATCGTCTTACTGGTTCCCTTTCCGCTCTCCACTACCCCCTTCTCCATAACGATCGCCCCCTTCCAGACAACCTCAGTAAGGCCAACCACTTCGCTTCCCACCTTTCCGAGGTCTTCTCCATCCCCGATGATCCCCGCTTTGATTATTCTCTTTTCCCCACCGTCATGGAACGTGCTGATACCTCAGTCGCTCCACTTCCTCCTAGTCTCCAGTACTTGGGGCAGTTGCCCCCCTCCGACGTCAACACTCCCATCACAGCACAAGACATTAAACTTCTCCTCCAGTCCAAACGCAACACGGCCCCTGGTCACGACTGTGTCACCTACCGTCACCTTCGAGAAAGCCCCTATTCCTTCCTAACTGTCCTCGCCCATCTCTATAATGTCATCCACTCTACTGGCTTCTACCCTGACCTGTGGAAGACCTCTCGCGTCCTCCTCTTCCTCAAACCCAACAAACCCCCTTCTGCCGCCTCTTCCTATCGTCCCATCTGCCTCACCTCCGTCTTCAGTAAGGTCCTTGAATCCATCCTCTCCTACCGTATCCATCGGCACCTTGCTCAACACCACCTCCTCCCCCTTACCCAGTGTGGCTTCCGACCCTCCTTCTCTGCTGACGACCAACTCCTCAACCTTGTTCACCTTCTGTCCCTCCAGCTCAACTCCCGTCGCTCCGCCATTTTTGTTTCCCTTGACCTCCAAAATGCCTATGACCGTGTATGGCATCCCGGTCTCCTCTTTAAACTCCAAACCTACGCCCTGCCTATCAATTTTGTCCGTCTGGTCGCTTCCTTCCTCTCGCACCGTCCTTCCTATGTCACCCTCCACAACACCAACTCCCGTATCTTTTATCCCACGGCTGGCGTCCCCCAGGGTTCTGTCCTCTCCCCTCTCCTTTATCTCTTGTATACAGCTGATATGCTCAAGCCACCCCCACCAGTTCACCTTCTCCAATATGCTGATGACACCGCCTTCCTGGCTCTCTATCCTACCCTTCAACGGTCTCAATGTACCCTCCAAACCCACCTTAACCAGTTCACCACTTGGTGTAACCAGTGGCTCCTCCGTCTCAACCCCTCCAAAACCCAGGCAATCATCATAGGCCGTACCACTCGCTCCTTTCGCCTCCAAGATTTCTACCTCACCCTTTATGGTCGTCCTATCCAACTCACCCCCACCCTGAAATACCTTGGCCTCACCCTTGACCGACACCTCACCTGGACCCCTCATCTCGTGACCATCCAGCAGAAAGCCCATTCCCGCCTCCGCCTGCTGAAACTCCTGTCCGGCCGGACATGGGGATTGCATCCTTCTACCATCCTCCACACCTACAAATCCCTCATCCGTCCTATCCTCTGTTATGCCAGCGTCACCTGGATCTCCGCCCCCACCCGCTTTTACAAGGCTCTCCAAATCCTTGAACGCCATGCGCTCCGCCTTGCCTTCCGTATCCGCCTTCCTTCCCCCACACGGCTCCTGTATGAACTGATCCCCTTCCCCCACCTCCTCTTGTTCCTCCAACATCTCCGCATCCTTTACATTGTTCGCAGGGTTGATGCCCCCCCACCCTCTGGTTTCCTCCTTCCTCTCCACCCCCCCCCCCCCCCGTTGCCGCGCCTCTATCGCTGTATCCCTCCCTCTCTCCACCTCCACACCCTCCATCTCCTTCATCAGGGCAATTTCCAACGCCTCCCCCTCCCGGATGACGAACTTCGCCGTGACATATACCCTTCCTTCCAACTATAACCCGGCCTTGTTCCCCCCCCCCCCTCCCCAGGGCCCCCTTCTCCTCTTTCCTCCTTCTCCCAGAGCGGATTTTCCTCCATCCCCCCCTCCCCTGAGACCCTGCACCCCATACTTGCCTCTCTCCTTCCCACATCCCTCCCTACCTGGCCCTCTTCCGAGCGCCCCCCATTCCCCTCCCCCATCTCTTCCCCTCCCTCCCTTCTTCAGGTCTCCCTCATCTCCTTGAACCTGGCAGATCCTCTGTATTGATCATCATCAGTGTGCCACGTCAGTGTTGTGTTTCGTGCTGTTTCTCGTGTGCGTCAAGAGGTGTGATTTTAATTGTGTACTGCCTTGAGGTTCGCCGTCAGTGTTACATTGTGTTCTATGCCATCCGTCAACACCTTTATGCTCCAGTCATACTGTGCCTTGTGTTCTTTTAATCGTCGCAGTGTGTGGCTTTTTGTGTGTGCTACTTTTAAACAGTTCTTTATCTCCATTTTACAGTCACCCCGTTTTTTGTATATTGCCTTCCATGATGTTCTCCCTTTTTTTTTTATATCTATGTTCGCCTTCTTCTCTCCTTTGCTGTTTTTTTAAATGTCTTCTATTGTTTTGTTCTATGTCTTTCGGCTGAAGAGCAGCGCATATGCTGCTGCCAGCCCGCCCCGATGGGGAATTGAAATACAATAAAGGAAAATATATATATATATATATATATATATATATATATATATATATATATATATATATCATTACTTACCTACCACAATGTCCACAAAACCTATGACGAAAGATGATTTTGTTCTCCAGTCACCGTCAGACGCTGTAATGGTAAACCGATCTTAACGTTGCTACTACAAACGTATAGCGCGTATTACAGAGTCGGAAGTAGAAATAGCGGCCTGCCTATCTTTATGCCTCACTACTGCTTGTTTTTTAATATGACCAAGTTGGCACGTTTGTGGGTATTCTATGTGAAATTAGGTAACATACAACAGTTTTCTGGAGACATGCAGCTGTAACACGGGTAAAAGTTATTTGAGGCACAGAAGCTATTTTAAACGAGTATTAGAGTTGAGAAAAAAATTAGGTAAACTTCAGGATTACTGGATTGTGCTTTATGCCCCGCTGTCCCCGAATACGAGAATAATTCCCGAAGGATAGAGACACCCCGCTAGGTAGTATAGAACATCACTTCATCACTCGTACCACTTCAGCATTTCTATAATACAGAGGTTTTGTTAGATCAATTCCTTGCAGAAACTGTTTAAATGACACAATGTACAAAGGCCTGCCTCAATATTATACTGACTGCTGCGCTGTTTTCATATGTATGTTACATTGACGAAAGTGAGTCCCCTCTTTTTCTATGTGAAGTATTTCAGAGACGTCACGAAGCTAATGTAGGCTCTGTTTTATTGTGTGACGACAACTGTTGAACATTGACATTGAAGGGAAGCATACCGGGTGTAAGAAACGTTCATAGCATAGGAAAATGTATCTGCGAGTTGTGTCAAACAGACCAGAATACATGGTAGAGTGGAAGCTGTGTTATTCTTAAATCGTTGTTCAAGTACTACGAAAACGGTAAGCTACTCTAAAATAATTCTTCTCCTTGTCATCATATTCCCTGATTTTCTTCATGAATATTTGCTGTCTTAGGTGCGGAGTGTGCTTTTCTTCTTGTTCGATATTTTACATTCATATATTTTGTATCAATATATTATTCACATACAGCTTTTTTACATCCTCTGCTGGTAAGTCGCTCTCAATTGTGTCTCAGATGACATCGATATGGCTGAGACGTCAGTTTGTAACTTACCTTTCTTCCCTTCTAGTTATATCTTCTGTTTGGTTTATAAAGTGGTGTCTTAGTTGTCTAGTAGCAGCTGATTTTCGAGATGTTTCCCTATGATATCCGATACCCTCCCGAGTTTTTCTTAGAATTATTTCTCTGGTGGTATGAGTTCCCAGATATCCTTGTTCTGAGCATTTTTCTCATGATCTCTCTTTCCTTTCAGTTTCTTACTGCCATATGTTAGCGGACGCGCAAGAATTTTGTTTCATTACTATCTGGGACTATCTTCACTTAGTCTTTAAATTCTTTTGTAGAAGTGGCATTCGTTTCATTTTTGAAATACATGATTATATAATATCCTGCTCCATTATTCGCGCAGTTCTTTGACTGTTGCTCTGGTATCGAAATCTACTGAATTCAACGCATCTGATAACGTGCTGATTTCCAGGAAACAAGCTTTTCTGAAGAAACGTAACATCGGTTGATAGAAAACTAAAGTGAAAGTATCCAACAGCATCAAAGGGCTGCGTATATACTTTGCATTTCTTTACTAGGGGTTTTCCACTAATTCATTCGTTTCAAATTTCCGCTCGGAATGGTAACTTTGTTACACGAGTTGTACTCATAAACACACAAAATACAAATCAGAAGCGCCTTTTAGGTGATTAAACACACACACATACACACACACACACACACACACACACACACACACACACTCACACCTAAGTACGTAAGCTGATCGTCGGTAGTGGGTTATATTGGAAATTTGTGTTAAGTACTATAGGACCAAACTGCTGAGGTCTTCGGTCCCTAGGCTTCCACACTGCTTGATCTAACTTAAACTACCTTACACTAAGGACAACACACGCCCCATACCCAAAGTAGGTCATAACGCACACTTTTAATCATTACTGCACGAATATTTTTCTTATTTGATAAGGCGCTGCTAATGGATATTATGTCGGTTGCAACATCTTTACAGGCGTGACTTGTTGTCGCGTTCAGCTGTATGAGCTGATATTAGAAGTTGTTAAGGATTATTCTTCAGGGAAATACGCTTTCTTTCCGTAAATTATATGCTCTACGTAAAGATTACCAAGGTAGCAAGCCTGGCGTATCGTAAGTAACGAGTCGAGTGTCATTCATAGCTGAAGAGCGGCTGGCGGACGGAGCATTAAGAGGCGTGACTGTAGCCTGTAAATGGGATTAGATGGAACGGCTTTCTATCCGATTACCAGCGGGCTACAGCCACTCCGTCAACAGAGAAGAGAAGGCCGATGACTAACACCAGCTTCACCCGCAACAAAGAACTCAAAACCTGGCCCCAACGCAAAGATTCATGTTCATTTACACAGGGCCACGGGAGATATCACACGACAAGAAACCGAAGACGCTATCTACATTATGGTACCAGTTGTTAGTCTTACGCCATAAAACAATCCATGGTATTACGAAGGGGGGAACTACAAATTGTCCCAAACAGGAAAAATTATAAGGACAGTAAAGGACCATAAACTGAGTACATTGTGTTCAGCAGCAATGGCAGAAAATGAATATTTCAGGCTGTACGGGGTCTAGAATGAACACGCCTTTGCCACCTCCTTATGTTTCTTGATAAGCAACTGCTTTCTCTTCTCCGTGGTCGGCGGTACCTTGCAAGCCAATACCCGACCGTCTGCTGTATTCACCATTGTATACCGTTCATTACTTGTCGTCTAAGATCGACCATTACTCGTTGCAGGAATTCACAGCAGCAGGATGTGGTGTAAGTAGTATAATTTTTCTAATAGCGCATCACTTTAGTTGTATGGAGATGGACTCATAATAGGCACGATATTATTTGTAGGAATCATAGTTTCACCTTCGGCAACGCAAACCGAGGACAGGCTTACCGAAATATGTGTGACAGGTGCTCATTTGAAATACCGTGAGCGGTAGGAAACGAAGACCGGGTGCACACCCGAAATATAATAGGGTATTCATTTCGCAGTGAAATTTTTAATATTCACAGGTCACAGTTTATTTAACTCTTGAGAGAGCGTTACAGGTATGCTGAATAACATATAGCATTAGTTATAGCAGCTAGAACAATTAACATAGTAATAAGCTTTATTTTTTAAAAAAAACTCAAGATAAAGTCATAATAATAAATATAATTCCAACCACCAAAATTTAACAATCAAGCAATAGAAATTAAAATAGCAACATCACCAATACGATTAGATAAAGCAGTTAATATATCTGCTAGGGACGTACGCTCTCGGAGCTTTAACAGTAGAAAATTCTGTGATGCAGAGCGCCCGTCTTGCAGCGTCTGCTAGTGGGATTTTCTGAGCGTATTCGTGAAGCTTTCACCCTTACTAAATGAACCTGTAACGAAACGCGCTGGTCTTGTTTGGATCTTTTAGCTGCAGCTTGCACAGAGGCATGTAAGCAGTCACTTTCTCATGCTCCACACGAAAATGGAACAGAAAGCATAGTATGGGCTACAATGGGGTTTATCCTCTGCGTGCACTTCGCTGTAGTTTGTAGAGTAGGGTTGTAAAACTAGAACAAGTGACCAGAATATCCGGCGGATTGCAAAGCCAGCTCAATAAGCTTTCGGGAACCTATTACATTTTCTCTGCGCTGATACACGTTAGATTAAGTTAATCTAAAGAGTAAGTAGTTAAGACTGTTTTGTGTTTCCAGATCTACAAGATAAGCTATTTTGGGATGCGGAGAGTTCATCATAACAAGAAAAGTTAAACTAAGTTTCCCAGCATCGAATCCACTATAATTTCAATCAAGACACAATTTCATTACAAGCACATCACAGAATGTGAAGATTTTGCATAAGGTAATCAATAGGGAATCTACTTAAGGACTAATAAAATCTAGGAATACGGACGTAACACAAAATCCGGGTGAATTTTCTTGTAATTCATATTTCACTACGTTCGATAATGTTTTGACAGAATCACCTTCTCGAGTTGCGCATACGCGCCTTGAACAACTTTTTTTTCAACATGCGTTTCCAGAAAAGGCTTTCTGCTGTAGACAACAGTATGCATGAAGAGCAGGAAAAAAGCTCACCGCTCAAAATGTTAATCTCTTTCTTAAAATAGCATACTGGTCAGTACTGAGCGCTGTAGAATGTGTAGAACTGCTGATTCTACCCTTAACGAAGTAATTCATAGCAGCGGAGGTGCCAAACTGTGGGTCGACATGGAGACGTCCGCAGCTAGTGATCTCGTGGTCGCGTTCTCGCTAGCCGAGCACGGGGTCCCGGGTTCGATTCCCATCGGGGTCAGGGATTTTAACCTGCCTGGAGATGACTCGGTGTTTGTGTTGAGCTCATCATTTCATCATCATTCATGAAAGTGGCGAGATTGGACTGAGCAAAGTCTCGGAATTTGTACGGGCGCTGATAACTGCGCAGTCGAGCGTCCCACAAACCAAACATCATCATCGACACGGAGACGTGACTTAATAGCAGAAAGTAGCTGTCAGGTTTAGACGTTTCCGTGACCACACCATGCACGAAATTACCCAATTTGTGGAGTATCAAAACAGACTGTTCAATGTGTCTAGAAGCCACCATGTAACGGAGCTGGAGAATAGTAGTGCACAAAAATTTAAAAAAAACATCTATAGGGATCAGAAACAAATGTCAGTCTGTGACAAACGGTTTCTATCCCGAAAGGAATTGCTGCCGCCGGCCGGGGTGGCCGAGCGGTTCTATGTGCTACCTTCTGGAACCGCCTGACCGCTACGGTCGCAGGTCCGAATCCTACCTCGGGCATGGATGTGTGTGATGTCCTTAGGTTAGTTAGGTTTAAGTAGTTCTATGTTCTATGGGACTGATGACCTCAGAAGTTAATTCCCATAGTGCTCAGAGCCATTTGTACCATTTTTTTGAATTTCTTCCATCAGTGAAAGCAGGACCATCTCAATCAGCTACCGGGAGAACATGCGAAGCGAACTACTTGCAGTACACGTTCGGAGTAGCGTACCTTGCAAAAGGCCATTGCTCAAAGGTGCATACAAAGTTGTATCTGTACCTCTTCGATGCTAGAAATATAAGGGAGTAAGCTTTGGTGAACAGTGTGACTACGCTATTGGACTCCCTAGACCAGTCCATGGCCCATTAAATGTTTGATTTCAGTTGATAGGACACATGCTAAGGAATGAAGGACTCGCTAATTTAGGGCTGGAAGGAAGTGTATGTGTGTGTGGGGGCGGGGTGTTAAAATTATATAGGTAGCCCAAGGCTTGGATATAGTTAGTAGGTTCAAATTGAGGTGGGTTGCAACTGTGAAACGTCTCTGTTAGATTCGTTTCATACTATTTAACTTGTTTTTCGTGCAGTTATTTGTATTTTAGTTTTCCACTTCGTGTTTGTCCCCATTCAGTGGTACAGAATTACACTGAAGTATCAAGTTTTCCAGTAAGCATCCTGTCCTGTGTAAATTATCTACATATTGTGCTCTCAAATTACTTTGATTTTTATCATCTGTATAAATGAGTGAGTGAGTGTGTATGTTGAATTTGTCTTATATATGGTGGCAGTACAGCATCTACCTGTCTGCTGTGGTTGTAACACCGAAGCAACGTAGCTTTCTCAGTCAAGGCAAAGTGGTTTGTACCTTTACGGCAGTCATTCTACAGCAGTTAATTTGGTGGCGAAGGACCCCTCCGGTCTCTTCCGGCTACGTGGGCGAAGTTCTTTGCAGGGAGAGAGTGCTGGACCTCTGGTGAGTGAAGACGGTACTCTTAAAAACGACTTGGTGTTGGTGAGTGTGTTAATATGTGATCGTGTGTAGCTATTCCAACTTATGTACATGTTCGATCTGCTGGTTCGTTGTTAAATTCGGCAGTCGAACTCTTACATTTTTCAGAGTATGGTTTTCTGTATGTAGGAAGTTTCTCCGGTCCTCGCTTTGTGTAAGCAGAACACGTGGTGTAGGAAGTTCGTTACTCCAGCACAGGTTTCAAATTCAGTTGTCTGACTTCTTTTTTAAGTAGAATGTATGTGTAAACTTCTCTCATATGTATGTGTTGTATTTCTTCTTCTTTTCATTTAGTTTCAGTTTTAAGATTGTGCAGCTTTGTCCATGTCACGTGGTGGGAATTTCACCCCGTGTAGCTTCAGGACAATCTTGGATACGTTTTGTTCTTAATTCCGCATGATATTTTATTGCTATTTGTGTCTATACGGTTTACATTTGTGTTCTTGAGTCTTTCGAGAGTCTTAGTAATTTTCCTTTGCTCATGAATATTCAATGATATTTACGGGTATTTCACATGACCGTAGCTAAGTTTCATGTGCAAGGTGATGCAGATAAATTTCTTGGTCGGAAAGTGTTCCATAGTACTCATATTCACATTAGTTCAGTCATAGCGATAGGGATCACCCTCTGAGCCTGTGACTTACTGTGAAGGACAAGATTCTTTTTATCTTGAATCGTGTATGTTTATGTGAACTTTTCCCAAGCGAAGATTTCCTTTTCATTTACCACCGTAACGTACGATAGTACACAATATCATAATAAGTGAGGTAATGAATTACATAACAGGCATCGACAGATCATAATTTATAATTATTTTGTGAATTTTTAATATGATGTTCTATTTGAATAAACAATTTTAAACTGTGATGACTGTTTCTCAGACAAACCCAGTCCGCTTTAATAAGCTTATTCTTAATATGTCCCAACTGGCGTTCCTGGAGCGCAAAACGCAGGCTTTGTCAGATTACCTTATTCTTTTTGTTGAGGCTTAAGCTCCTGCTTGCTCTGAATTATTTGATTTAACGGTTGCACTTAAATTGTTCCCATATGCTCAGTCCATATATTCACTGGGATCCTTTTATTAATTTTAACACGTTAGTTATATTTACAAATTCAGTGATTAATTGAGTTCTTACATTAAATTTTCCCAATTTAACTTAAATTGGGTGGCGACCCAGAAACGTTTTGTGGCACACGAAACTTACAGTAGACTGCATAGTTTCACATTGGCTTTCCCCAGTTTCTGTTTGCAAATCACTCTCCAGATAGCCGGCTGGTGTGGCCGTGCGGTTCTAGGCGCTACAGTCTGGAACCGCGTGACCGCTACAGTCGCAGGTCCGAATCCTGCCTTGGGCATAGATGTGTGTGATGTCCTCAGGTTAGTTAGGTTTCAGTAGTTCTAAGTTCTAGGGGACTGATGACCTCAGAAGTTAAGTCCCATAGTGCTCAGAGCCATTTGAACCATTTTTGAACCACTCTCCAGATAACCATTGACCCATTAATAACCATTACACTGTTACGCAGAGACGAGCCTTGCACATGTAGACATAAAGGATGGTATGGTGCCCCATCGTGTATAAACGACAGTCGCTTTCTGCCTGCAGGCATTACATTCTCCAGTGGCGTGATTAAATTATCACACAACTGCTGGTAGCAAAGAGTTCTTGCTCATTTGCCTGTTATAGTGTATTGCCTCAGGAGTCTACCTGCCACATTCCCTGTTCAAAATCCATACATTAGATAAAAATCGAAGTACGTATGCATTTATGTATGTGAGTTCCGTATCTCCTCCTGAACAACTGGACCAGTTTCAAACTTGGCAGACATACCAGTTACTGTCTGGAAGGAATCGCTGTGGGCACAAGAACCACCTACCTGTGAAAAGAATTTGTGGTGGGGATGAAAAAGAAGTGTAGCCCACGACGCACTAATGCCCAAACTTTATTCATCCAGTATTTGAGAATGAGAGCATTTAGTGAGCTTTAATCGCACTTTGAAACCCTTACGAAATTTTTTCTCATTGACAACACCCACAAAATGATGAAAGAAGAAAAGCTGTTCATGCAGTAAAACAGTCCCATCGCGCATGACGCTTTGCTTTATTACTTCGTTACTACTAACTGTACTTCCGACACACTTCCCAGACAGTGTTCACAATACCAGTGAATGTATCTGAATGTATATCATTGTAAGACACATATTTCAGTAGACAAGAGCTGATAAACACTGAGATGCGTGAAAGACAGCCGCATAATGCATGCCGTTTAAATTTATTACTTCTTTGCTACTAACTATATTCACCGACAGTATCAAAATATGTCGCTAAATGTACCTGTAAAATTACGTCATTGTACAATACATAGCTGAGTAGATATGACGTCATAAACACTGAGCTCTTGGAAAACGAAACTGCACGGTGAAATTCACTATAGATGCAGGTTAAATATGTGCTCAAATATGTGTGATATATTTACTTTGAAAAGCGTATAATTAGGCTCCAAGCGCATTCATCCTCATTGCAGAAATCAATGACTTTTCTGACAAACATTTTACGATGAAGACCGGAAGTCAGTGTCCAACGAACACAATATTTCGACAAGCGACCACACTGCCGACATCAGGTGCGCTAATGAACTGATTGCGTAGGAGCTTGTGCAAGGCATTGACCTCTTCAACCCCTCCCTTCGAGCTGATGCTCTCTCAGCGGTCAGCACACAGGCTCCAGCACGTCTTCCCCCTCCGACAGGAGTCATTTTGGAAAAGGGGAGCGATGGATAGCCGACCCATCGCTCCGGCTTCTGGTGAGGGTGTCGCCAGCGTCTCTGCTGTAGCTCCACCTGCTCCCGAAATCAGTTCATTGTAGAATCTTTCCTTCCTCTTCTTAACGTAATTGGAGGTTCCCAGGCCTACTAAGGTTATGGCCACAGTCTTGATTGTTCAGCTGTTCTCTTACCCGAATATCCATAGGTTGTTTAATGTCACAGTCTGAAATAATAGACGTCTGTGTAAGAACCATAGTATGGTCGAAATCCCCAGCGTATACCCTGCCTAGTCAGATTAATCTGACCATTTGTGAATAACCAGCTTTAGCAGCGCAGACCGTTACGAGATTTGCACGAACGTAGTCAGTGAAATAATTAATAGAAAGTACTCGCAGGGACGCAGACCCATGCCGGCTCCAGCGACGTGGCCAGCTGCGCTAAATTTCTCGGCTGAGGACCCACGGCAAGAACAGCCCGATCGAGATGGTCCAATAGATTCTTTATTAGGTTTAAATCCAGGAAGTTTGGTGACCAGGGGCGTACGGTTAACTCATACTGGTGCTCTTCCAACTACGAACGTACACTGCGAGCTGTGTGACATGTTGTCTTGTACCCAGCGAGGTGGCGCAGTGGCTAGCAAAATGGACTCGCATTCGGCAGGACGACGGTCCAATCCCGCGTCCGGCAATCCGGATTTAGGTTTTCCGTGATTTCCCTAGATCCCTCCAGGAAAATGCCGGGATGGTTCCTTTGAAAGGGCACGGCCGATTTCCTTCCCCGTCCTCCCCCAATCCGATGAGATTGATGACCTCGCTGTCTGGTCTTCTCCCCCAAACAACCCAACCCAACCCATGTTGTCTTGTCCTCCTGGTACATGCCATCGTGCCGAGGGTAAACAAACTGCATGTAGGTGCCGACATGATACCAAAGGATTGATGCATACTTGTGTTGATCCATTGTGCCTTCCGGAATGACGAGATCACCCACGGAATGCCACAAAAACATTCTCCACACCATAAAGCGTGCAGGGTGTTTATTTTCAGATGTTTCACGCACACTCCAACGGCCATCTGTCCTCTGGAGCATAAAACGTTGTTCATCTGGAAAGGCCACACCGCGCCATTCAGAAGACGTCTTGTTGCTGTACTGGCGTGCAAAATTCAGTCTCCGTAGCCGATAAACAGCAGCGTGGATGCATGAACCGGGTGCCTGCTGCGGAGGCACATGCAAAGCAACGTTCGCTGAAATGCCGTTGAGGAGACGCTATTGGTAGTTCCTCGGTTCATCTGGGCTGTCAGTTGATCAGTAGTCGCACGTCTATTCGTCGTTCACCCTTGTCACCTATGGTCCGTGATGCACCACAGTTGCCTCGCCGCCGATTTTGGATAGCGCCATTTTTCCATGCACGGTATACATTAACCACTGCGGCACGTAAACAGTTTATAGACTTAGCCGTTTCAGAAATGCTTCCACACTTACCTTTTGGGCGTCAGATAAATCGTTCCTTTACCCTGCAGTGTTTTCCGTGTCCCCCAGACACATATACCCTTCAGTGCTAGTGCTGCCACCTGCCGTCTGTTAATGGTTATTGCCCTAACATAGGCGGTGTTCACATTATTTCGACTTGACCGTGAGGTTCCGATAAGCAATGTTCTGCAACTGCCGACGTCTTAGACTGCTTCAGTCTTGGTGCAGTTGGTGTTCTCGGCAACGATCTTTCACAGTACGCGCAGCATGTCCGATGATCGTCATGCCACATTGGAAAGGTTTTTTCTAGGCCTTAGGGTCCAGCAGTATAAGGCCGTCCTTGACAATACCAAACAGTGCCCGTGTCGAACATATTCGCTCCTTCTTAATATGCAACTCACCTCAATTTCCCACAAGTTCCCCATACTGTAACTCACACCAACTAGTCCATCGCTGTAAGTCGCTAACCACTTCCAATTGCTATTACTCACCCACTTATTCAGCCAAACTCATTGTCATTATCTCTTATTATGTCTGTGTGCCTCTCTCATTGTCTCCTGGGTCATAGCCACAGTTCTGTCGTACTAATACAGTCTCTTCTCACTATCTCTGTCTCTCTCTTGCTCTCTCTTACTGCTAACATCTCATTCCTTCCTTCCTACTGCTGCTGTCTCTTCTCACAGGCACTATCGCTCTCTTCCTCGTTTTCGTTGTCATATACTCTGTCCCTCATTATCACTGGCTCTCACTTACTTCCACTTTTTTTTCTCTTTTTTCACTTTATTATTTTTGTTAAAGCTATGAGGAAGGTAGAATGCGGCATCTGCTACCCAACATTTCAGTGAGAGTCTTATAAACGAGCAGGAACATATTCGCTTTTTTTGTCCTCCGGTAGAAGCAATCATCAGCTGGGTTTCTTCCTTCTTACCCTTGCTGCAGCGAGCATGTAACTCATATAAAAAAAGGAGTGTTTGGTCAGTAAAATTTAGATAGTTTACTGAAGTGAAACCGATATAACACAAAACTAATGTTACACCTCAGACTGCATTTGACGCGAAAAAATAATTGCATGTGCTTCAGTACTACACCATGGGTTCCCAGATGATATTGAAGATATTTTACAGCATATATTCCGTGGTACGTCACTTCACAAACTACGTTTTCGCCTCACACGGGATGTTACGTGTGTATATTACGTGTACAACTAGGGTAAATTTGAACCTCTGTATCTGATCCCTAGATCGGGATCTTAGGAATAAGTCGTAAAAATTACAGACATTTGCTGTCCATTGCCGTCTCGGAATCTGTTGCCTAGTTTTGGTACCAAAACAAAATTATTTGGGGTGTTTCTCGATATCGAACCAACATTTTTGAAAACGTGGAGATGCTTCTTCTAGAGAAATGCCTAGAGTATATACCGATAAACTTTTACCAATTTTCTGCGGTTATTTAGTATTTAGATTTTGCCTCATACCGTATTTTACGCCTAGAAATACGGTAACTTTGGACGCCTATAACTTGGAAACGGATGAAGATGCCAAGAAAATTTTCAAGGTTGTTGAAGATTGGGATATTAGGAACACATCGTAAAAATTTCAGGCATTATTTATGCAAAGCCGTCTTGGAATCCTCGACTGGATTTTGATCCGCTGGTGACGGCGAAAGTATACTAAAAAATTCCTTCTGTTGGCGGTTTCCGCGGAGCTGCCCATGAACAACGGTGCCTCCGTAAGTCCCAGCATACCCACTGTAGGCCACATCAAATGCAAAAATAACCAATCGATCTGCTCCATTTGCATAAGCGGAAACAAGTGTGTAACATTCATACCTTGATCTTGTACTGTAGGATTGTGACATTAAGACGATCTTTCTGTTTAACATACAAATCGTAACTAACCAAAGCACTATCCGAAACACTTGACCCTACCTTTTTACTACCAACGGAACCCGAGAACGGTCATAGGAAAATCCCTTATCTATGCGAGGCGTTTTGGAGCATATTATGTACGCATGCTGTCGTATGCATACCAACACATCGAGATTTGAGTAAGGGAACATCTAATCAGTTGTGATCACTTTTAGTAAGGCCTGGGAAGCAGATTAAGAAGAGGAAAGAGACATCCTACAAGCAACTGACTTGAGGAGCTGGTGGAGCTACCGAAGAGGCCCCGGCAGCATGTCTGTGGGCGCGTTCCTCGTACGGAGCGACGTGTCGGTGGGAGGGCACGGGTAGGATATGCTGGGCTCACCCCCGCGCCTGGGCACGGACCAGTGAAAAAGCGCCACGTCAGTGGGAGAGGGGGGAGGACATGTAATAACTGCGCCAGTTCCTAGGTAATCAGTTCATCAGCGCGTCTGATCATGGCAACGTGTCGTCCATTGGACACTGGCATCTGGCAATCCACCTGTGAACAATTTCATCATGAATTACGCTGGAAAAAATTGATGGATCACATTTTTTTCTTTGCGGATGGTTCGCGCACAGTGAAGGCAGACGTGGGCCTTTCTTGGCACTGCGTGCCGAAAGGTGACACGAGGCGAGGAATAAACGGCGACGCTGACTTTGAAAGTGAGACTAGAAATGCTGGCTTCAGCCCCCTTATTGAGGAGGCCAGTAAAATATGGCGCAGCGGTCCAGCAAGGCCGCCGGAGACAAACAGCGAGCAGGGAGCAGAGAGGGCAAACAGCAAACAGGCAGCTCGCCGCCTGGCGCCTGGCGCCGCTCCAGCCGCGGCAAAAACCGCCGCCCCCGCTGTCGCCAAATGGATTACCCTCCAGTCATACGTACCCGCCGACTCCCTCACGTTGCGCACACCAAATTTCCCACCGGCGTGGCTCGGAACGCTGCTGCGATACAAGAGAATACAGTCTCATTGTCACACGAGGAGATGTTTTCGCTGAGAAGTAGCTTTATAGACTTGAAAATTGAGCGGCAAACAACTGTTCGAAGTACTTTGCCTGCTAACCACTAAAAGACGATATCGAGATGGAATCATATTGTGATATACGCTTCATTTCATAAACCCGGGAAACATCACAGAAATAATGACAACTCGAACAGTCATACATCGAATGTTATAAATCTTTACAGAAGTGAGCAACAAAGAATATGGCATTAATAAAACGTAAAAATACGTCTCCCGAAAAAAAAACTGTGCTACTAAATTTGAATGTGTTTCCACTGATCAAAATAGCAGAGCAAGAATAATGTCAACAGAAAAACATTTAACGGCACTCAACAAGAAAGTTGAACAAGACTTTGCTTTACTATACTTCGTAGAGCGAAAGAAGAACCCTCACACCTAGTAGCAAAGTTACTAGCTTTCAGCTGCTCAGAGTAAAAGGTTACTGGCGGTACCAAAACTACGAGGGTAAGTGAAATGGCGTACTTAAATATCTTTAAAATTTGTTTAATTGAAGAAAGGGCAACACAGGTGTATCATTTTTTGGCAAAGTCTCCCTGTCGTTCAACACACTTTCTCCAGCGCTCAATAAGCGCGGATTATATACACTAAGGCGCCAAGAAACTGGTTTGCCAGATGTATTCAAATACAGAGATACGTAAACAGGCAGAATACGGCTCTGCGGTCGGCAACGCCTACGTAAGACAACTAGTGCCTGGTGCAGTAGTTAGAATGGTTACTGCTGCTACAATGGCAGGTTATTAAGATTTAAGTGACTCTTAACGTGATTTTATAATCGACGCACGAGTGATGCGACACAGGATCTGCGAAGTGGCGATCAAATGGGGATTTTAACGTACAATTTCACGACAATGCCGAGAATATCAGGAAGCAGGTAAAACATCAAATCTCCGTCATCGCTGTGGCCGGAAAAAGATCCAGCAAGAAGGGGACCAACGAAGACTGAAGAGAATCGTTCAAGGTGACAGAAGTGCAACCCTTACGCAGATTGCTGCAGATTTCAGTGCTCAGCCATGATCAAGTGTCAGCGTGCGAACTATTCAACGAAATATCATCGATATGGCCTTTCGGAGCAGAAGGTGTACTAATGTACCCTTGATAACTGCACGACACACGGCTTAACTCCTCGGCTGGGCCCGGCAACACCGACAATACACTGTTAAACTCCGCCCAAATAGGCCATGAAAGCCCAATGGTATTTACCAGCCGCCGTCATCCTCAGCCCACAGGCGTCACTGTATGCGGGTATGGCGGGGGGGGGGGGGGGGGCATGTGGTCATCACACGGCTCGCCCTGCCGTTTGTCAAATTATGGGACCGGAGCCGCTACTTCTCGATCAAGTAGCCCTTCAGTTTACTTCACAAGGACTGAGTGCACCCCACTTGCCAATAGCGCTCGGCAGACCGGATGGTTACCCATCGAAGTGCTAGCTCAGCCCGGCAGCGTTTAACTTCGGTGATCTGACAGGAACCGATGTTGTCACTGCGGCAAGGCCGTAGGCCAACAATACACTGTTTATAACTGGAAACATGTTGCCTGGTCGGACGAGCCTCGTTTCAAATTGTATCGAGCGGACAAGTACGAGTATGGAGACAACCTCATGAACCAATGAACCCTGCATGTCAGCAGGGGACTGTTCAAGTTGGTGGAGGCTCCGTAATGGTGTGGGGTGTGTGCAGTTGGAGTGAGATGGGACCCCTGATACGTCTAGATATGACTCTGACAGGTGACACGTACGTGAGCATCCTGTCTGGTCATTTCATATTTATTGTGCATTCCGACGGACTTGGGCAATTCCAGCAGGACAACGCGGCACCACACACGTTCAGAATTGCTACAGAGTGGCTCCAAGAACACTCCTCTGAGTTTAAACACTTCCTCTGGCCACCAAACGCGCCAGACATTAACATTATTGAGCATATGTGGGATGCCTTGCAACGTGCTGTTCATAAGAGATCTCAACCCCTCGTAATCTTGCGGATTTATGGACAGCCCTGCAGGATTCATTGCGCTAGCTCCCTCCAGCAGTACTTCACACATTTGTCGAGTCCAGGTCACGTCGTGTTGCAGCACTTCAAAATGGTTCAAATGGCTCTGAGCACTATGGGACTTAACTTCTGAGGTCATCAGTCCCCTAGAATTAGAACTACTTAAACCTAACTAACCTAAGGACATCACACACATCGATGACCGAGGCAGGATTCGAGACTGCAACCGTAGCGGTCGCGCAGTTCCAGACCGTAAAGCCTAGAACCACTTCTGCGTGCTCGGGGGGCCCTACACGATATTAGGAAGGTGTACCAGTTTCTTTGGCTCTTCAGTGTACTCTCGTGCACAATCCGTTCTACCTCTTTGCTTCATCGGAAAAACTTCTTTCCTCCAATCGCCTACCTGAATGGCCCAAACATGTGGTATTCACTCGGGGCCATCACTTTCTGCTTCAGAGCGTCGCAAAGTTCTTCACAGACGTCAACGAGTCCCTTTTTCATTTCTGGAGTCATTTCCTGTGGCACCCAACTTGTAGACACTTTGAGAAACTTGAGCACTTCATGAATGATGTAATGCACTGAGTCATGTCTAGTGATCAGATTCGCGGCTGTTTCTTCAGCCATCGTACGGCAATTTTCTGTCACATTGGCTTCAACTGCTGCAGTGTACTCAGTAGTAATGTGGTGTGCCTGACCAAGGCGCTGAGCGTCTGTACGGAAGTCACGACTTTTCGAACTTTCTACTCCTTCTATACACTTACTGCAGTGATAGACATAATTCATCACACTAGGGCTTCATTCGCCGATGGATTTCAATAGGTTCCGTATCTTCAATGGTCAGAAAATGACAGAACGCTGTTCTCTCTTGGCGCTTGTCGCAAGTGGGGCAGCCATTTTAAACAGGTTTTGTGGCGCGTTTCGCTTGTCTGTAGTATGCTGCAACATGTACGGTATTCCTTACATCATTGGTAACATCAGTGACAGCTTACAGAACAGTGGTACCAAATTTCGATTTTTAATTGCACTTTTAAGGTCTTCATTTGACTCCGCCTAGTATGTGACTAAACGCAACTGTCGTCTATGTATCTGCCATCCATACTGGGCGTTGCCACAAAGACGTACGCAAAATCGAGTTACCTGATACGCTGTGGCAGACGCGTGAAGCAGGCACGCCAAGCCCACATCAACCGACAGGGGTGTATTTTCGGCGTGTGGACTATACATCCCGCGTCTTAAAAGTTCCGAGACTAATTTTATTCTTGCCGTACAAGCGAAGTCATCGTAGTAATCACGGTGGCAGCTAAGACTAAGAACTGTAAACAACGCATGTGCATTCCATCAGTCTATTGTGAGCAGGTAATGCATATACGGCCGTAGTGTCTCACTGTTGTGGCACAGCGCGGGGTAGCTGCGCGGTCTGGGGCGTATTGTCACGGTCCGCGCCGCTCCTCCCGTCGGAGGTTCGAGTCCTCCCTCGGGCATGGGTGTGTGTATCGTCCATAGCGTAAGATAGTTTAAGTTAGATTAAGTAATGTGTAAGCTTAGGGACCGATGATCTAAGCAGTTTGGTCGCATAAGATACTACCACAATTTTTTTTTATTGTTGCAATTGACAACGAACTATAAATCTCTAAATCAAGTGTTCGAGACACATTCTTCATAATGTTTTGAAAGTGGACAAAAGTGTTCGCAAAATTCGTCGCTCACGTTTTGAATCCTGAACAAAAACAACAAAAACCGGGATGCGTTGAGGCCGGCCGAAGTGGCCGTGCGGTTAAAGGTGCTGCAGTCTGGAACCGCGAGACCGCTACGGTCGCAGGTTCGAATCCTGCCTCGGGCATGGATGTTTATGATGTCCTTAGGTTAGTTAGGTTTAACTGGTTCTAAGTTCTAGGGGACTAATGACCTCAGCAGTTGAGTCCCATAGTGCTCGGAGCCATTTTTCAGGATGCGTTGACGGCTGCTGCGAGTTGAGTTAAATTCTTTTCTCGAAAAAAATCACCAGGTGTGATGGGACGCGGCGTTATCAATACCAATCTACCAAAAATCAGCAAAGTGCAGAAATTCATACGAAATGTTCATGCTTTGACGACGTAACTGACACTATTTATTTATTTATTTTTTTTGGTATGGAAATACTCATGCAGTTTACAGCTATATATACACAATGCAATATTTATACATAACCAAAGGAATGTACAAGAGTTATGGTTACTAATTATATCACAAACTGATATCCAGAGAGTCTGCCCAATTCAGTGCTGCTGGCGAGGCGTTGATTATGTCGTTCCAGCCTCCACTAAAACACCTAAGGGAACATTCCTCTACAATGTGTTCAACAGACTGTTCTGCTGATCCACAGTCGCACATAGGGGAATCTGAGAGTCCCAATTTGAACGTCAAGGCCTTAGTTCTTCCATGTCCACATCGGATTCTGTTGAGCACACACCAGGTTCTTCTAGGTAGTAAGAAGCCTGATATTCATGTAGGGTCTTCGAGGCCACGGCGAAGTATGCTGGTGCCGTTTTTCCATTTCTCCTTCCACACATCTTCAATCTTGAATGGCTCTGGTTCTCGAGCTGTCCAGAATGATTTTCTTGATTTTAGTCGCGTGCAGGGTGGATTGAGCAGTATTTTCTGGGCGGGTAGCCTTTGGGGAAGCTTTTCGTTATTAGTCTTTTCCCGTTCGCGGGCCGCTCCTTCTTGTCGTCTCAGATGTGGTGGGGCGATGCTACTGAGAGCAGACAGCCAAGGTAGAGGGGTTGATATCACCTGGTAAGAGTCCCAGTCTGGCACTGAAGCCAATGTGACGCACGAGTAAAACAACATGGGAAAGAAGGACTTTGCCTATAGTTTCGTAGGGTTGTATTATGGACATATTGTGCATTGCACTAGTGGAGGTGGAGAGGGGGGCGTGGGAGGGAGAGTGTTAAGCACAGTCATCTTCTTTCATGTACTATGACGTTGCCTGCCTAGTGTTACAAGCGAAGTTCGAAATACTGTGCAACTTTACATTATTTATCCAAAGAAAATCATTGTGAGCAATGAAAAGAGCAATAAATAATACAACTTTTTGGTAGGTTTTGTAAGAAACTACTGAGTAACATGTCGTTGGGTATGGGATTGTTGTGCTGTTGTTGCCGCTGCTGCTAGGCTGGCAGTTACCACTATCTACATCTTCTCTCCAAGTTTGTTCTTGTGCCACTCACTCACCGGAGAGATTGTATGTCAAAATAGGATTAGACGACACTCAGTTTTGTGGTGTAGGAAACAAAGTGAGAGAAATGACTTCTCCGTCATTAACAGAATTTAATTCTTCTTATAACATAAAACTCTTCTTCGAAATTAGAAGGTTAATAGAAACTATAATTCTTATTGAAAATCAAACCCTTCCAACAACCTAAATTTCTTCACAGAAATAAATCTTAGTAGAAAACTAAAACTCTTCTCGAGCTCAGTAGGGACGTTCGGATACTTAAAAAGACCAGATATACATCCACATTTGTGCTCTGCAAAACACATGTCAGTGAGCGGCGAAACGTACCGTGTGCACCACTGTCACCCTTTACTATTACAGTCTGGAATGGTTTGCGGGAAGGACGTTTGTTGGTAATTGTCAGTGTAATCTAAGATCCCCTTCACAATATTTTCGCAATGTTCACGTAGATGGAAGCGATGTAATACACTACTGGCCATTAAAATTGCTACACCACGAAGATGACGTGCTACAGACGCGAAATTTAACCGACAGGAAGTAGGTGATTAGCTTTCCAGAGCATTCACACAAAGTTGGCGCCGGTGGCGACACCTACAACGTGCTGACGTCAGGAAAGTTTCCAACCGATTTCTCATACACAAACAGCAGTTGACCGGCGTTGCCTGGTGAAACGTTGTTGTGATGCCTCGTGTAAGGAGGAGAAATGCGTACCATCACGTTTCCGACTTTGATAAAGGTCGGATTGTGGCCTATCGCGATTGCGGTTTATCGTATCGCGACAATACTGCTCGCGTTGGTAGATATCCAATGACTGTTAGCAGAATATGGAATCGGTGGGTTCAGTAGGGTAATAAGGAACGCCGTGCTGGATCCCAACGGCCTCGTATCACTAGCAGTCGAGGTGACAGCCATCTTATCCGCATGGCTGTAACGGATCGTGCAGCCACGTCTCGATCCCTGAGTCAACAGATGGGGACGTTTGCAAGACAACAACCATCTGCACGAACAGTTCGACGACGTTTGCAGCAGCATGGACTATCAGCTCGGAGACCATGGCTGCGATTACCCTTGACGCTGCATCACAGACAGGAGCGCCTCCGATGGTGTACTCAAGCGACGAACGTAGGTACACGAATGGCGAAACGTCATTTTTTCAGACGAATCCAGGATCTGTTTACAGCATCATGATGGTCGCATCCGTGTTTGGCGACATCGCGGTGAACGCACATTGGAATAGTGTATTCGTCATCGACGTACAGGCGTATCACCCGGCGTGATGGTATGGTGTGCCATTGGTTACACGTCTCGGTCACCTCTTGTTCGCATTGACGGCACTTTTAACAGTGGACGTTACATTTCAGAGGTGTTACGACCCATGGCTCTACCCTTCATTCGATCCCTGCGAAATCCTACATTTCAGCAGGATAATGCACGACCGCATGTTGCAGGACCTGTAGGGGCCTTTCTGGATATAGAAAATGTTCGACTGCTGCCCTGGCCAGCACATTCTCCACATCTCTCACCAAATGAAAACGTCTGGTGAATCGTGGCCGAGCAACTGGCTCGTCACAATACGCCAGTCACTACTCTTGATGAACTTTAGTATCGTGTTGAAGCTGCATGAGCAGCTGTACCTGTACACGCCATCCAAGCTCTGTTTGACTCAATGCCCAGGCGTATCAAGGCCGTTATCACGGCCAGAGTTTGTTGTTTTGGGTATTCATTTCTCAGGATCTATGCACCCAAACTGCGTGAAAATGTAATCACATGTCAGTTCTAGTATAATATATCTGTCCAATGAATACCCGTTTATCATCTGCATTTCTTCTTGGTGGCCGGCCGCGGTGGCCGTGCGGTTCTAGGCGCTCCAGTCCGGAGCCGCGCTGCTGCTACGGTCGCAGGTTCGAATCCTGCCTCGGGCATGGGTGTGTGTGATGTCCTTAGGTTAGTTAGGTTTAAGTAGTTCTAAGTTCTAGGGGACTGATGACCACAGCAGTTGAGTCCCATAGTGCTAAGAGCCATTTGAACCATCTTCTTGGTGTAGGAATTTTAATGGCCAGTAGTGTAGTTACATCTTCTAGGAACGCACGCACGCGGTACTTTAATAGGAAACCATGCCGTGGGTTTGTCTTGTAGCGTACACCACTGGCGATGTGTTACTAGCAGATCATTTTTTTAACTTCTCTTTTTCTTTATCGATATCACCTGGTAAGAGTCCCAGACGGTCGAGCAATACTCAAATATCTGTCGAATGAGGATTTTGTAAGGTAGCTCCTTCGTAGCTGGACCACTCTTCCTGAGGCGTTTTCCAATGAATATCACTCTGTCATATGCCTTCCCTTCGGTTAGTTACTTGTGGTCGTTACACTTTAATTTTCGGTCCGTATGCACTCTTCCAAACATTTAATAAATGGGTTCGCATCCAGCGGTTGTTCGGCAGTGATGCAGTCATACAATAACGGGCCTTTCCGCCTGTTTAAGCCCAATAGCTTACCTGTGTCTATGCTGAAGATCAGCTGCCAGTTCGGGACCAAGAACAGATCGCCCACAAGTCCTCCTGCATTTCGGTATATTTTTCTAGTGTTACGACTTACATATATGCAACAGCATTGTGGGCGAACAGCCTCAAGGTGCATCCGACGCTATCCACCAGGTCGGATACGTGTGATGTCGTTAATGATGGGGCTGACGAGTTCCATAACAAGTAAATGGCACCCCTGTTACAAATTAGCTTTCAGTAAATTAAGGATCAGGGAAGGTGGATCGCGAACAGCAACTCATATTTGACCAACATTCCAAACATGCTATACTGGGATGACGTCGAACTGGCTACCCAGTAGGCTGACTAGACTATTTTTATCAATACCCAATGATGAGACTAGGCTTATGCTGCTTTGCCACAGAAATAACCATCTATTGCATCGTTACGGGGGTGTACACAATCACCAAGAATGGCAGACCTTGGCATTTACTATCTCACATGGAGTGACACATAAATCCTCTTCACAGAAAGATAGTTCCTCGCTCAAAGACATCCCACTCCCAGACGTGTTACGGTTTCTTGCTCTGCAGTCCCATCTAGCGTCCGCCCCTGGTATCTGAGTGGTCAGCGCGACAGAATGTCATACCTAACGGCCCGGGTTCGATTCCCGGCTGGGTCGGAGAATTTCTCCGCTCAGGGACTGGGTGTTGTGTTGTCCTTATCATCATAATTTCATCCCCATCGACACGCAAGTCGCCAAAGTGGCGTCAACTCGATAGACTTGCACCAGGCGAACGGTCTACCCGACGGGAAGCCCTAGCCACACGGCATTTCCATTTCCAGTCCCGTCTAGCTCTTTGCAGATTAACGACCGAGGTGGTGCAGTGATCAAGGATTCGACAGGAGATAAAGGAGGAGACTTTAAAGTATTGTACGTTCCTAGTACAGTAAATATACATTTCACTTACTCGCATTTCTCGTAATATGATCGTCATTGGAAAACCAGAGAAGCGGGAACCCATAAGGAGGCTTATTGGTATTCGTTCTTCCCGTGGACTGATTGCAAATGGAACAGCACCCGAAATATTCTGCGACACTCAATATAAGGTGGATAGCGGAGTATACATGGGTATGTAGAGCTACGTGGTGAAACTAATGTCTTTAATTATTTTTATCATTTAAACACTGACCTACGGAATTTTCCCTGACAAAGACACCTCCGACTTAACCTATTCATTTATTGCCAACAATATACAAGCCCAACGCAATCTGACTGCTGTACAGTGACAACATGACTTCCAATACTTAACGCAAAAGAATGGCCCTGTGCTGCAAGAAATCCTAACAAAAAATAAAATTCCAATAAATATGAAATTAAAGAAATATGAAAGTACCTCCAGCTCTGTTAATTGCCTAAATTAATTTCAATTACGAATCCCATTTTTTTAAGTCAATTACCTCAAAGAAAATCTTCATAACACGAACTACAGCAATTACAGCAAGCAGCAACTACAGTCAACTAAATAAAAACAGTCTAACTACTATAGACTAACTGCTAGGAGGCATATGGCTAGCAAAAGAAAGATTTTGTTGAAGAGAAAACAATGTATTTAGAAAATTTTACCTTACGCATGTGACACCCAGTTCCAAAAATTATATACACTCCTGGAAATTGAAATAAGAACACCGTGAATTCATTGTCCCAGGAAGGGGAAACTTTATTGACACATTCCTGGGGTCAGATACATCACATGATCACACTGACAGAACCACAGGCACATAGACACAGGCAACAGAGCATGCACAATGTCGGCACTAGTACAGTGTATATCCACCTTTCGCAGCAATGCAGGCTGCTATTCTCCCATGGAGACGATCGTAGAGATGCTGGATGTAGTCCTGTGGAACGGCTTGGCATGCCATTTCCACCTGGCGCCTCAGTTGGACCAGCGTTCGTGCTGGACGTGCAGACCGCGTGAGACGACGCTTCATCCAGTCCCAAACATGCTCAATGGGGGACAGATCCGGAGATCTTGCTGGCCAGGGTAGTTGACTTACACCTTCTAGAGCACGTTGGGTGGCACGGGATACATGCGGACGTGCATTGTCCTGTTGGAACAGCAAGTTCCCTTGCCGGTCTAGGAATGGTAGAACGATGGGTTCGATGACGGTTTGGATGTACCGTGCACTATTCAGTGTCCCCTCGACGATCACCAGTGGTGTACGGCCAGTGTAGGAGATCGCTCCCCACACCATGATGCCGGGTGTTGACCCTGTGTGCCTCGGTCGTATGCAGTCCTGATTGTGGCGCTCACCTGCACGGCGCCAAACACGCATACGACCATCATTGGCACCAAGGCAGAAGCGACTCTCATCGCTGAAGACGACACGTCTCCATTCGTCCCTCCATTCACGCCTGTCGCGACACCACTGGAGGCGGGCTGCACGATGTTGGGGCGTGAGAGGAAGACGGCCTAACGGTGTGCGGGGCCATAGCCCAGCTTCATGGAGACGGTTGCGAATGGTCCTCGCCGATACCCCAGGAGCAACAGTGTCCCTAATTTGCTGGGAAGTGGCGGTGCGGTCTCCTACGGCACTGCGTAGGATCCTACGGTCTTGGCGTGCATCCGTGCGTCGCTGCGGTCCGGTCCCAGATCGACGGGCACGTGCACCTTCCGCCGACCACTGGCGACAACATCGATGTACTGTGGAGACCTCACGCCCCACGTGTTGAGCAATTCGGCGGTACGTCCACCCGGCCTCCCGCATGCCCACTATACGCCCTCGCTCAAAGTCCGTCAACTGCACATACGGTTCACGTCCACGCTGTCGCGGCATGCTACCAGTGTTAAAGACTGCGATGGAGCTCCGTATGCCACGGAAACTGGCTGACACTGACGGCGGCGGTGCACAAATGCTGCGCAGCTAGCGCCATTCGACGGCCAACACCGCGGTTCCTGGTGTGTCCGCTGTGCCGTGCGTGTGATCATTGCTTGTACAGCCCTCTCGCAGTGTCCGGAGCAAGTATGGTGGGTCTGACACACCGGTGTCAATGTGTTCTTTTTTCCATTTCCAGGAGTGTAGTTGTCAATAATTCCACTGCCCAGACATTATAAACAACATCTATCCTCATACAGTTCCTTCCGTCTCACTTTTCAATGCATGTCCTACCGACACAAAGTCTCCACTAAGAATATCATGTCCATACACTTCCCTAACCACGAGCAGAGCGCTGTCAGCGATATTAACACAGTATATAGCACTGCCAACATACAACCAGGCTACTTACAGTGGAAATAAAATGCCTGATAATAAAAATGAAGCACCCAGAAATTCATGAGTCGAGAGGGTATATGATGTTATTTCAGTTATTGCAAAATCGTGTAAAATTTACAAAGAACGGCGGTATGCACCTTTATCTGAACCACCAGCCCCCTGCCCTAGCCCAGATGCATGCAGTGATTGGATTGGTACACGTGTCAGGAAGCCATTGCATCGTCTTTTGAGGGAAACAATCCAGTAACTATCGGAACTAATCCTTGATACACCGGATGATAGCAGTGGGATAGAGTTGACGTCCAACAGGTTGCTGCATATGTCCTATTGGGGACAGATCTGGGGATCTTGCCGTATACGAGGTACCTCAGCGTCACACAGACAGTTCATAGAGACACGTGTCATGTGTGAACAAGCACTGCCCTGTTGAAACATGGCACCAGGTCACTGTCGCGTGAATGGTAACACAACAGGACGCACGATGTCCGTGACATAGCGTCGTGCCCTCAGAGTTCCCTCAGTCACTGCTAGCCGTGACCTGAACTCATACCCGACGGCTAATGGCACGATGACGCCAAGAGCAACACCGCTATACCTCTCGAAAAGTTTGGGAGATTGGTACCTCTGCCAAGTCACCGCTGTACACGTGGACGACCTTCATCCAGGGTAGTGCAGAAGCGTGATTCATCGCTGAACACAGTGTGGCGTCATTCATCTGTAGTCCATGCTCAAAGTCATAGTTCTCGTCACGTCTTCAACCGCACCTGCTTGTGCTGTAATGTTAACGACAGCCTACGCATGGGGGCGGTAACTGCAGTCTTAATGTTGCTTTCGGCCGGCCGGTGTGGCCGTGCGGTTCTAGGCGCTTCAGTTTGGAACCGCGTGACCGCTACGGTCTCAGGTTCGAATCCTGCCTCGGGCATGGATGTGTGTGGTGTCCTTAGGTTAGTTAGGTTTAAGTAGTTCTAAGTTCTAGGGGACTGATGACCACAGATGTTAAGTCCCATAGTGCTCAGAGCCATTTAAACCATTTGAATTTTGTTGCTTTCGTGCATGGGAGTAGAGCAGCCTGCCCGTTCTAGTGATAACACGCGGCAGCTTGCCTGCCTGGCTAACATGTAAGCATGGCCAGGTTAAACGCAGAATGTATACACCTCTGCATCCAGAGCCTCCTGCCGAAGAAACAGGCCACGCGCAACGCTGCGCGACGCTGGAAAAGCACGGCCGCAAGTCACGGATCGGATCCAGCGCGCGAGTACAGAGTGTTGGCGATGTAAGTATCCTTACATCGATAGTTGGATTCGCTCATCTGTGGTCTTTTCTACGAACCAAGATATCTAAAACGCGAGGTCTCCAGTTTATTCCTCTCCCGTGGTGAAGAAAATGCCCGGATGGTGGAAGCTAAGATTTTGAAATACGGGTTGCTGTACCATTCTGCCGTATAACGAAATTATCATCTCTGAAAACATTTAGGTTTCAAAATCACCACTGAAATGATTTTAACACTAAGTCTTCCATAAAAGTGTTAACTACTATGGGCGAAAGAGGGGTGCTCATAGTGACACCGTCAGTTTGCTCAAAATATACACTGAAGCACCAAAGAAACTGCTATGGGCATGCATAATCAAATATAGAGATATGTAAACAGGCATAATACGGCGCTGCGGTCGGCAACACCTATATAACACACATAGTGTCTTGCGCAGTTATGTCGGTTACTGCTGCTACAATGGCAGGTTATCAAGATTTACGTGAGTTTGAACGTGGAATTGTAGTAGGCACACGAGTGGCGGGACACATCATCTGCGAGGTAGCGATGAAATAGGGATTTTCCCGTACGACCAAATCACGACCGTAACGTGAATATCAGGAATCCGGTAAAACATCAAACCACCGACATCACTGTGACTGGAAAAATATCCTGTAAGAATGGGACAAACGACGACTGAAGAGAATGGTCCAACGTGACAGAAGTGCAAGCCTTTCGCAAATTGCTGCAAGATTTCAGTGTTGGGCCATCAACAAATGTCAGCGTGCTAACCATCCAAAGAAACATCATCGATATGGGATTTCGCAGCCGACTTGGACAACTCCAGCTGGACAATGCGACAACCGACAGGTACAGAATAACTACAGAGTGGTCCCAGGAACACTCTTCTGAGTTTAAAAACTTCCGCAGGCCACCAAACTCCCCAGACATGAACATTATTAAGCATATCTGCTATGCTTTGCAACGTGCTGTTCAGAAATGATCTCCACCCCGTGGTAGTGTTACGGATTTATGGACAGCCTTGCAGGACTCATGGTGTTAATTCCCTCCAGTACTACTTCAGACATTGGTCAGGTTCATGCCATGTCGTGTTGTGACACTTTTGCGTGCTCGCGGGGGCCCTAAACGATATTAGTCAGGTGCACTAGTTTCTTTGACTCTTCAGCGTAGTGTTAACAAATGGTTCAAATGGCTCTGAGCACTATGGGACTTAACTTCTGAGGTCATCAGTCCCCTAGAACTCAGAACTACTTAAACGTAACTAACCTAAGGGCATCACACACATCCATGCCCGAGGCAGGATTCGAATCTGCGACCGTAGCGGTCGCGCGTAGTGTTAACACAACAGATGCCCTGCTCATAAATATTTAGCAGAAATACATACTTTAAAGCGCTTATTTCCAAACTAGTGAGTGGACAGCGCTTGTCCTATCTACAGATTTCCAACAAAATCTCCTGACTTTAAGCCACCACACTTTATCCTCTGGGTTCATGTAAAACTCGGTCTACGGAGTAGGTTCCAACTACTTTGAAGCATATGAGAGAACTCGTTACTGCTGCGTGTAAAGCGGTAACTCGAGACATGTTGACAACAGTGAGTTTCTGAGTTATACAGCGTGGACGGAGTTTCAAACGCTCAGATAGTGTTATTGGGCGCTATCGGTATGGGCAAAGCACGACCAAATTTTTTAGCTTGACTCGCTATGATATCATAGGCGTTGGTCATGCACCGTCGCTTTGAATCTCATACAGTTACTACAGAGTTGACCGTTAACTCTTTAGGTAAATAGAGTCAGCCAATAATGTATTTAAATGAGTAAAATGACTGAATAAACCTCATAGGAATAATGATGTTGACAAAACCTTAGCTTTGTAGTTTGAACCAAATAAATATTTATTTGAATAATTTTCACACACGTGTGAGTGGTAGCCTTACATAAATTGCAGATTCCTATAAAAATATTTACAAACAATAACTGATGTATGTAATGCGAGCGGAGCATCATATAGAGAAACATTTACAAGAACATTTGATCTAACTACAAATTAGTTCACGACAGTCAACAGTAGACACTCGAAGTCAAAAATATACAGTTTACCAATATCAATCGTGACGTAAACTAAAGTTGATTATCAACTGTGAAAACAAATAAAAAGTCCGTCACAAACAGAAACAAATATCAACTGCAGCAGACAATTACAGTTTGCATCCACCTCAAATCCCATAAACAATGTTAAAGTTCTTAAAGTAGTACAAAATCAATCACAGGAAACACAGTCAAATGAGATAAGTCTTATGAAAAGTTATAGCATGCATGAGAGCGTGCAGAAAAGTAACGCCTCGGTATTTTGTATCCTGTTCTCCATGTGAGTAGAGGCATTACATGTCATGCACATTACGTGGTCGTCTTTCCTGCGTCGCTGATGCAAGTTGCTACCCTCTGCCGCTAAAAACTTGGGGGTGTGTAATGTAACTACGTCGATGCGTCGAAAATAACGTGCTGTAACTGAGTTTCTAACCGCAGGAAACTTCACCCAGACATGGAGTATCCTCCCCTTCAGGATGACAATGTCAGAGCACACTCGAGTGCGGCGACATCTGCAACAATCCGACGCCATGGGTGTGTGTGTTGTCCATAGCGTAAGTTAGATTAAGTAGTGTGTATGCTTAGGCACCGATGACCTCAGCAGTTTGGTCTCATAAGACCTTACCACAAATTTCCAATTTCCGACGCCTTGGGTTTACTGTCATCGATCATCTTCCGTACAGTCCCTACTTGGTTCTATCCGATTTTCATATGTTTCCAAAACTTAAAGACCGC
This sequence comes from Schistocerca americana, assembly GCF_021461395.2. Classification (NCBI taxonomy): domain Eukaryota; kingdom Metazoa; phylum Arthropoda; class Insecta; order Orthoptera; family Acrididae; genus Schistocerca; species Schistocerca americana. The sequence goes on along the minus strand of NC_060130.1, from coordinate 648,733,549 downwards.
CTTCGAGGACTCCATTTTGATAGTGATGAATAGGTGCAGGCAGAGATGAGGTTGTGGCTCCCTCAACAAATTAAATCATTCTGCAGTGATGGTATCTACAAACTGGTTTCTTGTGGGGGGAAATGTGTTTGTCGCCAGGATGACCTTGTTGAGAAATAAATATTTAGATATGCAGGATAAAGATGTAGAATATTAGCAGAGTTTGTTTTATGTAAAAAATAATCTGAAAGCATTACTTTTCAGTGCGCCCTCCTAGCTCAAGCTCATAACATTATTCCATGTCTAACGGAAAGTTGAAGTATGCAACTCACTTGGCTGCTAGACCACGCAGATCACTTGACAAACTCATCAGCACTGACTAGCAAATGACAACCAAGAGATCATCTGCACCTTACTGATCGCCCTTGAATATTTTCTATGACGCCACTCATTAGTGAATACATTTGAGGCACTTCTATAATGACGATAATTCATATCCAAATCTAATTTTACGCAGATTTTAAACGGTTATTAACGGGTGAGTAGTTAACTGAAATTTGATTTTCAAACAGAAACTGGCGGACGTTAGTGAATGTGGAACTCTACAGTCTACTGCAGGTTCCGTTGCCACAAAACTTTGCTGGCTCGACACCCAATTTAATTAAAATTGGGAAGATTTAATATCAGAACTTAATTAATCACTAAATTATTAAGCATTAGAATCGTGTAACAGATCCAGGCGAATATATGGAATGTGCATATGGGAACAATTAAAGTACTCATGATTGGAAGCACAGAATGTAGGTAATGTACATAGGATTGGGTGTTTTTAATGTAGCACTTTACCACTGAATGGTAACGAACACGAAGTACAAAGCTAAATCACTAATGACTGGATGCGAAGCACGAAATACAAGTTAAATAATATAAAAAGGTATCTAACAGAGACGTTTCAGTGTATGATATTACAATACTGCTAAAACGTTTCCAGTAATTTTGTGGCCTCTAATTAAAATAGCGGCTGGCCTCAGTGGCCGAGCGGTTCTAGGCGCTTCAGTCTGGAACCACGCGACCGCTACGGTCGGAGGTTTCAATCCTACCTCGGGCATGGGGTGATGTCCTTAAGGTAGTTAGGTTTAAGTAGTTCTAAGTTCTAGGGGATTGATAACCTCAGATGGTAAGTCCCATAGAGCTGAGAGCCATCTGAACATCAAAATAGCAACACAGTATTAAACGTATCATTACTAAAATTCGTTAATCATGGCCACATCTGACTTTTGCAATGTGACAATGTTTACGTCAGATTGTAAATACATATAGCCAATTAGAAGAACGAGTGTCCGTCTACCTTTTAGTAGAATGTGTTTCATTTTCAGCCTTTCTTCCTCACAATTCACACTTACGTGGCTATTTTATACAATTTTACTAATGGCCATTTACATAATTGACCCATCAAAGCATATCATAGAGTAAATTATGAATACTCAGTTAAGGATCATCAGGCAAAGATCTAGGAAACCAACACTGCCTTCGTGTTTCATGCAACTGTGGAGGATTTGTAATATGGAGACATCTGCATATACACTTTTAATATTGTCGTCTGTAATTCTCTACACTCGCACCTTATTTGAAAAGTAGCTTCTTGTCGTGTTAAAAGATGCCACCAGCTTGAATTTGGCACTTAATATGATCAGATTGCTCCAGTATCTCAGTTTTCATTAATTTCATAGTGTGTCACAAGTAAAACCGTTGTACGAGGTGCGGCTAGAAAAAAACCGGACTGATGCTGGAAAAAACATTTATTTACAATTATTTACAATTTCATGTTATCTCCTTCAATGTACTCTCCTCCTCGGTCTCTACACCGCTCCATACGAATTTTCCACTGTTCATAGCAATGCTGCAGATCATTTTCGGTAAGTCCATACATTACTTCCGTCGCTTTTTCTTTTACTGCTTCAACAGTCTCAAATCTAGTTCCTTTCAAAGCTGACTTGACTTTAGGGAAAAGAAAAAAGTCACAGGGGACCAAATCAGGTGAGGAGGGTGGATGATCTAAGATGGGAATGTTGTGTTTTGCCAAAAACGTCTTCACTGACAACGCACTGTGAGCTGGGGCATTGTCGTGGTGAAGGATCCATGACTTTTTTCTCCACAAATCGTTCCGTTTTCTCCGTACTCGCTCACGTAAGGTAGCCAGGACGCTAATGTAGTAATGCTGATTCACTGTTTGTCCCTCTGGTACCCAATCAATGTGCACAATCCCTTTGATGTCAAAAAAAACAATCATCATTGCCTTGAATTTCGATTTTGACATTCGTGCTTTTTTTTGTCGTGGAGAACCAGGAGTTTTCCAATGCATCGATTGGCGTTTAGTTTCGGGATCGTAAGTAAAAAACCACGATTCATCGCAAGTAATAACATTTTGTAAGAAGGTGGGATCACTTTCAATGTTTTCCAGGATGTCAGAACAAATCATTCTTCGGCGTTCCTTCTGTTCAATTGTGAGACACTTTGGAACCATTTTTGAACACACTTTGTTCATGTTGAAACTTTCATGAAGAATCTGCCTAACACTTTCCTTGTCAACTCCTGTTAACTCAGACACTGCTCTGATTGTTAAACGGCGATCTTGTCGAACAAGTTTACCGATTTTTTCAATGTTTGCGTCAGTTTTTGCTGACAATGGTCTGCCAGTGCGAGTGTCATCACTGGTGTCTTCGCGGCCATCTTTAAATCGTTTAAACCACTCAAACACTTGTGTTCGCGATAAACAATCATCGCCGTACACTTGTTGTAACATTACAAACGTTTCACTTGCAGATTTTCCTAGTTTGAAACAAAATTTGATGTTAACACGCTGTTCTTTCTGTACTCTCAACATTTTCCGACGCACAGACAAAACGTCAACTACTTAAAACAGACGCCACGGGCAGACTGAGTGCAGGAGGCAGATGAAACTCGAGCAGTAGGCGGAGCGAGAGTCACGTGACAGGCCACGCGACTTTCAGCCTTATTGCATTCGTTTTATTGTTTCACCAGTACTAGTCCGGTTTTTTTCTAGCCACACCTCGTAAGTTTTCAACTATTTATTCGAGACTTATCCTTAAAGCTGCAATGAGCTCGTGCCGTCGCTGCGGTTTTTCTGGTGTACTTAGTTTTACGGTATCATGTTTGTAGGGTCTGCAATATAGTTTCGTTGAAAATATAACATTCATCCGTCATTTCCTCCACCTTAGTTGTCCCTGAGTCTTCTCCATCCTGTGGCGAACCACGAGCCTGTCTGCATTCCTCGCCCGGTCGGCTAACCGCCGCGAGATGCCAAAGCTCCCACCACAGTCTCTCCCTCCGAGAGGTCACAAAGCGACGTAACCTAAACGCTCCTCACTTGAATATTCTCTTTAAAAAAATTACCAACGAAAATGTGATGGCATATAACAGTATCTTCCACGTTTCTGTTTCACAAATTTGGATTTCTGTTAGTAATGTATCACTTGATGTACAACACTTTACCAGAGCCCAAATGTCACAGAATACTACATAAATATAAAGAAAAGTATGTCATTTGACTGCCATACATAGTCATAAATTTTATGTGAACAGTGTAATAATTATGTCACTAAGAAACATTTCATTACGAGCATCAGTTATCTTTATGGCTATCTTATCACTTGTTGAACATTGTAGGAGATAAAAATGGAAATTACTGATCTTTTAAAGCCGACTGCGTGACGTACAGTGACATAAAATTGCGTTTGGTTCCACAAATTTTAGATATTCCAATACGTCAACGTTATGGAATGACATCGCCTCTCAACCCTGTGGCGCGAGGTTTCGTAAACATTGAAACGACGGCAACAACGACACAAAATTCCTTGTCCTGAATGCATTCTTACTCAGTAATTTCTTGTTAGACGTACAAAACAGTTATTCCACTAACACAGATGCGTACTATGGGGCAAGAAAATACCATAGTTCGATAGAAAAAGGCCACTGAATTTATCTCGGTGATCAATTAAGTTGCAAAAACGAGACGACCTTCGTTCGTTATCCATCATAGGTGTCGGTGGGAACGTAGCCACATATAGTAGCAACAATAAATGAAACAGCGTCAGGCTGCAGATAAAGTGTTATAAATTTTATTGCGTGTTCGATTTCGTGGCTTCATGCTTCACTTTTGATGCGCTTCCATACATGAGATTACACACAGCAGTGCATATAAAACAAAAAATGTAATTTCTTTCGAAGTTATGACCTAACCAGTCTGCTTGTCTTAACGTTACGTTGGAGATCAGTACTAAATCCTAATGCACTGAGGCAACAAAAGTCATGGGACACCTCCTAATATCGTGCCGTACCTCATTTTGTCCTGCGTAATGCAGCATCTCGACGTGGCACGCCCTCGACAAGTCGTTGGAAGTCACCTGCAGAAATACCTAGCCACGGTGCATGTATAACCTTCAGTAACTGCGAAAGTGTTGCCGGTGCAGGATGTAGAGCACGATCTGACTTGTTGAAAAATGTGTTGGATGGGACCCACGTCCGGCTATTCGGGTGGCCAAATCATTCGCTCTAACTGTCCAGACTGTTCTTCTGGGCTGTTGGGCTGTGGTGGTGGAGGAGACCAGACAGCGAGGTCATCGGTCTCATCGGAGTAGGGAAGGACGGGGAAGGAATTCGGCCGTGCCGTTTCAAAGGAACCATCCCGTCATTTGCCTGGAGCGATTTAGGGAAATCACAGAAAACCTAAATCAGGACGGCCGGACGCTAGATTGAACCATCGTCCTCCCGAATACGAGTCCACTGTGCTACTCACTGCGCTACCAGCTCGGTCGACTGTTCTTCAAACCAATCCCAAACAAATGTAGCTCGGTGACACGACGTCGTTGTTTGAGAACATGAAGGCTCTGAATGACTCCAGACGGTCCCCAAGTAGTGGAACATAACCGTTTCGAGACAATAATTGGTTCAGTTGGGCTAGAAGCCCCAAGACATTCCTTGTAAACTTGTTGGCAACTTCGTTCCATACTTGCGTGGGGTCTGCGCCACACTCGAAGTCTGCCATCAGCTCTTATGTAATCGGTACTCAGGTGACCAGACCACGGTTTTGTCGTCTAGGATCCAACCGATATGGTCACGATCCCAACAGAAGAGCTGCAGGCGATGTCGCGCTGTTATCAAGAGCACTCGCGTCAGTCGTCTGCTGCCATACCCCACTTACGCCACATTTCGCCGCACTTTCATAACGGATATGTTCGTAGAAAGTCCCACATTGATTCCTGTAGTTATTTCAAGCAGTGTTTCTTGTCTGTTAACATTGAGGACTATAGGCAATCACCACTGCTCTCGGTCATTAAGTGAAGGCCGTCGGTTACTGCGTTGTCCGTGGTGAGAGGTAACTCCTGAAATTTGGTATCCTCAACACTCTCTTGACGTTGTGGATCTCGGAATATGGAATTCCCTAACGATTTCCGAAATGAAATGTCCCATGCGTCTAGCTCCAACTACAATTCCGCGTTCAAAGTCTGTTCATTACTGTCGTGTAGCCATAATGACGTCGGAAACCTTTTCACATGAATCACTTCAGTACGAATGACAGCTCCGCTAATGTACTCCCGCTTTATACCTTGGGCACGGGATACTACCGGCCACTGTATACTTGCGTATCGCTATCCCATGACTTATTGTCACCTCAATGTAAGTAGGAAATACAATTAGTCGTAGTAAATCCCAGTTATAGTGCAGTAACGTTTCTTGTCACTAGCGTAGATTGTTTCCTAATTGTGCCACTCATTTACAACTTACTTGCTGTAGTTGGCTCACTGTGCAGTTATCAAGGAGGTATAAGGAAAAAGGACAATCGGTTTTAATTTATTCATACTCGCAGTTTCTCTAAAACATTTGTTCTTCGAAACTGAGTCAACAGATGTAGACAAGTCTGGAGGAGAAGGCAGTGAATGAACAGCCTGTTAACAGAGGGAACGAGCAGTCACAGAGAATGAGGCTAAAGAACGATATTTCCTAAGGGCAGCGAAGCTGAAATCCATTCACACTTTATGATCTCAATTAAGCGCCAAAATTTAATGCTAAGGAGTAATCCAGCGGCGAATGATTGGACGGAATAAGCTACTGCGAATTAAGTTTACCTTTCTGGCAGAGAAATCAGCCTTACGAAAACCTGCTCACGAGCGGCTGAATGAAGAAACAACGCGTATAATAAAAGAGTTACAGTGTTTAATATAAATCAAACGGCAATTGTTTCAGTTATTTTAGATCAGATCCGTAAAAAGAGAAATTCGTTATATGAGATGTAACACGAAGGAATAATATGGAAGAAGGAACTGCAACAAAGCAGGTGAAATAGAGAGAAAAGTATTCACACCTGGTTAACATTTAGAGAGAAGTCTGGCTTTCTGAGAACTTTCTTTATCATAATCTAATCGCATCAGAAAATTTTTTCTGCAATCTAGTGTGAACGATAATGACGTACTGTTTTACCATATTATGTGCATCGGAATTATTTCAGACCTCACCCGTAATGTACCACAACTTGAGACATATTACTAACAAGTTTTAAGTGATAGGACTAGCCAACATTTGAAGCAGCTGTAAAAATTAGTCTTTGCTTAGTCGGAGGCCCCAAGGTAGAACCGAGACCCTGTCAAGTTCTACACATACATGACGAATTAGGTCTACTGCTGATCATAATTCACCCCATAACCTCTTGGGCCGGGTTATATTCCCCGTGACTAGAAAGTAATACCTGCAAAATAGTTCCACTTCGTAAGTGAGTGATCAGAGGATGATCTGGAGTCATTTCCCCGAATTTCTAGTGTTCTATTCTTGGCAGGAAGTCTGGAACTAGGTACGCTTTGGTGATGCCAGTTGTTAAGTTACTTGAGTGATAAAAAGCGGTTCTAAGGTCTGTGAAGCTTACAACGGCTGGGAGAGTTATGGGCTGACTACATGATCTCTCCCACATCCTAATATCGCATTCGAATTGTGACATTGGCAGAGAGAGAGACTGCGGCCGGTCAGCAGCGAATGGCCCGTCACAGATGGTACGTGTCACACTTATCTACAAAGTAGGAAGTAGAACTGGTGTACAGGAATACCACCCTATACCATATCTATTTGTAGAAAAATTCTGTAACATATTTTGAGCTCATGTGATCAGCCTGGAACAAAATGAACTTCCAGGGGAAATCAGCATGGGCTCCGGAAACACATACGATTCTCTCTGCCATGCGTAGAGAAAGCCAATTTGACTGGTTGATTCAGACGTTTGTAAACGTTTTCTTCAGGTACTGAATTGTCGCCATCTAAGGAAACTACGTTCCTGTGGGATACAAGCCAAACTTGTGTCGAGATCGAAGATTGCCTAACCGTTAGGACACAGCATTTTATCCAGAATTGAGAGTCACCTACCGAGTCTGAAGTTATATCTGGTGGACTTAAACGGAGTTTAGCAAATCCATTAAAGTTCACATTATACATTAATGACTTTTCTTATACAGTTAATTATCTGATGATATTATAACAGACGAGGTAATTTTGTCGAGTAAATGTTGCAGTAAAATCCAAATATCCAGTTAGATTCGACAGAATATCATCCTGTCCAAAGTCTGGATGCTAGCTCTTATTGCAAGGAAATGCCAAGGTGAAAAGTCATCGTGGGGATAGTCATGTTATACACATATATACTGCATAGAGATTTCAAATACAATGACCACATAGGCTCAGTTTGAGGTAACGTAAACCGCTGAATACGATTCATTGGTTGGATACTGGGGACCACAGTTTTTCTATACATGTAACTGTATACAACATGTAACTGTATGTAACACCCACACGACGCTGATCAAGTGTATGAGACTCATATCACAGCTTATACAAAGTTTATATACAGCTCATACAAAGAATAGCGATGCGAATTGTCACAGGCTTGTTTCAGTGGCGAGAGTGTGTAACAGAAATGATGAACTATCTTATCTGGCAGACGTTCGAATGACATATCGCAAATCTGCCGAGACAATGCCTTGAAAACGTCAAGAATCGTCTTTCGGGTGATAAACTACAAGATGTTCTTCAGACCCCTATGCACATAATCTGTACAAATTGTGGTCGATAAATTTCACAAATATCAGCTCACTCAGGGTCTTAAAAACTGTCATTCTTTCCACGCTTCATTCATTAAAAGAATGGTAAGGAACCTCAGCATTTGGTACAAAAAAATCCTCTGAAACATATTCCTCTACGTTTCGTAAAACATAGATGTAAATGTAGAAAGAAATAACAACTATCAATTTAAATATGTGAGTGTTCACATGATAGCCTGAGTCAAGACGTTTTGCTGCAGCTTATTGTTTCAAAGGTCCTTCCACTAGTGTAACGGTCGCTGGAGCTCACTTTCCGCGATGGTGCTCAGTTCTCTTATCGCGGCCTCTGCATTGTTCTTCGTCTTTTCTAAATGAGGTCCTCAGAAGTTCGTTAAAGTTTGAGAAACAGGAGACAATCTGCAAGTTTAGTCCGGAGCCCGGGCAGGGGGGGGGGGGGGGGGGGAAGGGTTAGGGGGGGGGGGATGTTTGAGTAGGTCACTTCGGATGCCGGATACTTTGTTATTTTATTGTGGGTGGAGGGAGATGTGCTGCATTGTCGAAATGAAGTATTAAGTTTTGACTTTGTGCAGATTATTCATCAGAAGAGGTGATAAATCCCTCTTTTTAAACTCTTAGATCATTACTTGTGTTGGAAATTATAATATACGGTGTGAAACACAAAGGTATGAACCCACCCGCACAGCCGAGCTCGTTAACGGGCTGCTTCCAATGCGAGCGTGACCCGCATGGAAATCGCCTCACCGATTAATGACGAGGGCTGATGAGCAGGCCAGCCTGGATGTGGTTTTCCGGCTGTTTCCCACGTTGTTGTTGTGGTCTTCAGTCCAGAGCCTGGTTTGATGTAGCTCTCCATGCTACTCTATCCCGTGCAAGTTTCTTAATCTCCCAGTACCTACCGTGAATTTACTTTCAAAACCTTTTCTTAAGAATTTACTTTACTTACTAGCGATTCATCAAGAACATTAACACATTTAATCACACTCTGTGAGCGTGGAAGTAGTTGCCAAAGGGTAACTGATGAAACAATATAAAAATTTTTTTTTTCAATGAATGGAAATTGCAATCCTAAAAGAACATTTTTGGGAACAGATTAAAATTATAATCAGAAAGCTCCCTGTAAATATCAAGTTACAATTTATTCAGAGGCAGAAATAACAATTTCTTTTCTTGATAGTATGAGCTTTCGGGCTGGGAACCTTGCCGCTCCCTTTTAACACGGCCGTAGTCACGACCGCTCACAACAACCTCTGAAAGACTACACTGTTGCAAATCTGCAACACACCAGATTACTTTAAACTAAAAATTTTAACAACTCAGACAAACACACAAACTATGCACCCCGTAAGAGGGATGGAAATGGTACAAAACACTCACATTAAAAATTATTTGCCACCGAAGGTGTAACTTGTTTTTAAAGGAACTCTTACCGTGGATGGGTGGCAACTTTATATACTAAAATGACCCTTTAAATAATATCCATGCAATGCAGTTTTACACAAAATGTACCAACAAGCTCTACATTACACATATACCACCTCTCAAGATGATAGGCAAGATAAAAACATACTTCAGGAAATCGGCCTTTACACCTTAAGCAAGAAATTCGTTAACACCGAACCCGACAAACATGACAGAGGCAGCTATTAACGTAGGCAGACAGACAGAGAGACCGACACTAACTGCCTAACAAATAGGAGGATAGACAGACGAGCAAGCTGGGTACGAGAGACTGTCCAAGAAAACAAGTAGAATTTAACAAATAAATGAAACAACGTATCTCCAGCCACTTCATTTCTAATAAACTACGATTTCTGGCGAAGACCTGGCGCAGCACCCCCAAAACGCTCTCCCGAACCGTCCGCTGCCAGCCGCTTCAACGGATGCAGGAAGGCGCGCCGATCTGCCGTCTCACGGCGTCGCAGCTCGCCCCGGCCAGCCCAATGTCGTGGTTTGACTCCTGTTGCTCTCGTGCCGACCGCGAAGCCACTACCCCTTTCTACACGGGGCGGCCCACTGGACTCAAGTGGGGACTTCACATGCGCCGACGTTCAAGACGGGCCAGTCATCTTGTGTCTCAGTGCGCGACCGACCAACCTACCGATCCAACCGCCAATGACCGTTGCCCAAGCAACTCGAGCAGACTGGCGGCCTAACGCGCAGACTCATTCAGGAACACAGCCCCGACCGGGCGACCACCAGCAACTGGTGACGTGAGACTGACCCAGCCTCACTCGGACTGATTGACTGACCTCTTGCCGAGCTCACAGCGCTCATTAAATGCACGTGAACGGGCAACTTTTCCCCTTTCCCACCAGAGAGAGACACCAAAGCTGCGATTGCCACAGCGGCGCCACCGCCAGAAACGGAAGGCGACTGCTTTACACTACGCGCTGCGCCGCGCGGGATTAGCCGAGCGGTCTTGGGCGCTGCAGTCATGGACTGTGCGGCTAGTCCCGGCGGAGGTTCGAGTCCTCCCTCGGCCATGGGTGTGCGTGGGTGTGTGTGTGTTTGTCCTTCGGATAATTTAGGTTAAGTAGTGTGTAAGCTTACGGACTGATGACCTTAGCAGTTAAGTCACCATAAAAAAATTAAAAAAAAAAGAAAACTACGCGCTGCGGCGCGCTCTTCAAAACAGCAAATTGTACCACGGCTCATACTGCAACCTGCATCCTTCTGAATCTGTTTAGTGTGTTCATCTCTTGGTCTCCCTCTAAGAGGTTTAACGTCCACGCTGCCCACAAATACTAAATTGGTGACCCCTTGATGCCTCAGAATATGCTCTACCAACCGATCCCTTCTTCTAGTCAAGTTGTGCCACAAATTTCTCCTCTCTGTGTTTCCCACATCCTCATAGATAAGTACTGGGCTGGTACCCACCTCCAGTCCCGGATTCACATTTCGCAAACATATAGAAAACGTTCTCATTGCTCAACATGAGATTTAGTCTAGATGCAGACAGATTGGCTGCACAAATTCGTCGTGGAGGGCTGGTCACATCAGGACAGTCATATGATAGCCTATTGTCTCTGACACTACCAAAACCATTAGACAATGTCGACCCCTTAGAGGAACGGGAAGAGGCAAGGAATGAGAACAAGAACAGAAAGGTAGGACCAAACTATAGGGGCATCACCACACCAAACAGAAAACGATAAGTTTTATGTTCACAGTGATCCAAAAATGCTCCAAATTCTTGTTATAACTTAGTTTGTACAACACTTCAAAGTATATTAATCATGAGAAACACACAGCACAGAAATAATCGAGCAAAGAAAATGGAACTTTCTCTTACACAAAATGTTTAAAATGCTGTCTCGATTATGGTTGATTGCCAGTTGATTTTTAAATGACAGATTGTGACTGATACAAAGGAAGAGGCACACTATTCTCCTGATTTCCACGTTCCCTTTCCCTAGACCCCATGTACTGTTATACATGAAGCATTTCAAAACACTTGTTTATAGACTGCCAATGGTTCAAATGGCTCTGAGCACTATGGGACTCAACTGCTGTGGTCGTAAGTCCCCTAGAACTTAGAACTACTTAAACCTAACTAACCTAAGGACATCACACACATCCATGCCCGAGGCAGGATTCGAACCTGCGACCGTAGCGGTCGTGCGGTTCCAGACTGTAGCGCCTTTAACCGCTCGTCCACTCCGGCCGGCTGACTGCCAATGCATTTGCTATACTCCAGAGATACATCAGTACAATAAAAGCAATGGTGACAGTGGGTGGATGAATACATCATCGTTAATACAGGGCATTTTGAATGCTGTACATTACAACGACTGTTAGTGGTATGCCAATATGTCCTGCTTCTCTGAGTTCCCCATTATGTATGTACTATGGAGCGTTGTTGAATATGAACTCCGACAAGGCAATAAAATCTGTTGGGACCAACGTTCACACAGCAAATATTTTCTCCCATGTGTGAGTGATGAGTACAGAAAATTTGGTCAAACGCTTTTGTTTCATTCTGCATAATAGTGGCAGAGGCCAATCAGAAGAAAATACATTCACCATTTACCTATTCTCGCGATGGACTAAATCGTCATTTTATGATACAGTACGTAATTTTCGTCTCGTAATGTGAGGAGCGTTTCATCCATGAGGCAGAAAAAAGTCGATGTACAGGGTGTTTCAAAAATGACCGGTATATTTGAAACGGCAATACAAACTAAACGAGCAGCGATAGAAATACACCGTTTGTTGCAATATGCTTGGGACAACAGTACATTTTCAGGCAGACAAACTTTCGAAATTACAGTAGTTACAATTTTCAACAACAGATGGCGCTGCGGTCTGGGAAACTCTATAGTACGATATTTTCCACATATCCACCATGCGTAGCAATAATATGGCGTAGTCTCTGAATGAAATTACCCGAAACCTTTGACAACGTGTCTGGCGGAATGGCTTCACATGCAGATGAGATGTACTGCTTCAGCTGTTCAATTGTTTCTGGATTCTGGCGGTACACCTGGTCTTTCAAGTGTCCCCACAGAAAGAAGTCACAGGGGTTCAAGTCTGGCGAATAGGGAGGCCAATCCACGCCGCCTCCTGTATGTTTCGGATAGCCCAAAGCAATCACACGATCATCGAAATATTCATTCAGGAAATTAAAGACGTCGGCCGTGCGATGTGGCCGGGCACCATCTTGCATAAACCACGAGGTGTTCGCAGTGTCGTCTAAGGCAGTTTGTACCGCCACAAATTCACGAAGAATGTCCAGATAGCGTGATGCAGTAATCGTTTCGGATCTGAAAAATGGGCCAATGATTCCTTTGGAAGAAATGGCGGCCCAGACCAGTACTTTTTGAGGATGCAGGGACGATGGGACTGCAACATGGGGCTTTTCGGTTCCCCATATGCGCCAGTTCTGTTTATTGACGAAGCCATCCAGGTAAAAATAAGCTTCGTCAGTAAACCAAATGCTGCCCACATGCATATCGCCGTCATCAATCCTGTGCACTATATCGTTAGCGAATGTCTCTCATGCAGCAATGGTAGCAGCGCTGAATTTTGTATGGATAGAGGTGTAAACTCTGGCGCATGAGACGATACGTGGACGTTGGCGTCATTTGGACCGCAGCTGCAACACGGCGAACGGAAACCCGAGGCCGCTGTTGGATCCCCTGCTGCACTAGCTGCGCGTTGCCCTCTGTGGTTGCCGTACGCGGTCGCCCTACCTTTCCAGCACGTTCATCCGTCACGTTCCCAGTCCGTTGAAATTTCTCAAACAGATCCTTTATTGTATCGCTTTTCGGTCCTTTGGTTACATTAAACCTCCGTTGAAAACCTCATCTTGTTGCAACAACACTGTGTTCTAGGCGGTGGAATTCCAACACCAGAAAAATCCTCTGTTCTAAGGAATAAACCATGTTGTCTACAGCACACTTGCACGTTGTGAACAGCACACGCTTACAGCAGAAAGACGACGTACAGAATGGCGCACCCACAGACTGCGTTGTCTTCTATATCTTCCACATCACTTGCAGCGCCATCTGTTGTTGAAAATTGTAACTACTGTAATTTCGAAAGTTTGTCCGATTGAAAATGTACTGTTTTCCCAAGCATATTGCAACAAACGGTGTATTTCTATCGCTGCTCATTTAGTTTTTATTGCCGTTTCAAATATACCGGTCATTTCTGAAACACCCTGTATTAACTTTTACCAGACCTATAGAATGGCCGGCCGAAGTGGCCGTGCGGTTAAAGGCGCTGCAGTCTGGAACCGCAAGACCGCTACGGTCGCAGGTTCGAATCCTGCCTCGGGCATGGATGTTTGTGATGTCCTTAGGTTAGTTAGGTTTAACTAGTTCTAAGTTCTAGGGGACTAATGACCTCAGCAGTTGAGTCCCATAGTGCTCAGAGCCATTTTTGAACCTATAGAATGAATATCAACACTACACTAACTAATAGTCAATATAATAAGCAACAAAATTGAAAGTTCACTTTCTCTTGCTTGTAACATGGTAAATCTGACGGGTGTCGACAGGGTTGCCTATCCTGAGATTGTGTTGAAATGGGAGATTAGGTGTTACTTTACAGGGGCATTATTTCAAGTGTCCAACAAAGGTGGACAGATGGCACTGAAGGTGTTGTCAAACTGGGAGATCTTAAAGGGACAGTTTGCCATTTTATTCCCGAGTGTGTAAATGTTGCAGTCCCCTTGCACACGCCACAGAAGGGAGTGAAAAAGGAGAGATGAAAAAAATATAAACACCCTTTTATGCTTTGGACTGTGTCGACATTTTGTTGAGTGGTTTTGAACGTGCTGTGTATACCAGAGCAAAAACTGCAGTCACGCTGCTCTTGAAAGGGGTGAGATAACGTTCAGTGGGGTTGTAGCCCTGCGATAACCTTAGAGAAGGGCTGAATCGTTCACTGGGTGTCAGCAGTGTACAAGGATGTCACGAATGTCGTCCTGTGTCGCAGTTCACTGCAAACTGTCGTTTTACGCCACGAAATTTGTGAAAATGTCGTTTCAAAGGAAGAGGGGACTTTCATTTACGCCATTTGTGACACCTCCTGATGCTTTTTTGTGTCGATTCCGAGCAGCGGTGAGTCCGAAATGTTTTCCTGGGCCACTTATAAGGAAATCCATGATATCAACGCTGTGCGTCGCATTTATGACCTCTGTAGCACAAGCATTAGGAGAAGGTCTGTTACATGGGTTACGTAAGGTGTGACGACCTTACCATGATATGTCACGACAACGATGCTAATGCGACATTATTAACCCATCTTACACCGTACATGAACGTCTGCACTCTTGCCACTTCCGTTGCACGTGTCGACACCTTGCTTGAAGCATCACCAAGCCTGAATGTGACATCCCAAGGCGCCATAGTTTTGCACCATTACAGAAAGAGTTTGGAGGTATCTTAGAGCCAGATTACAAATTTCTGTATCGATCTGGTAGAAAATGACATAGTTTCAAAACAGTGATCCTCATATTTCGTTAAGCAGCTATTTTTGAGAATAGAGGCACCAAACAAGGTGGCTGGTACCATGGTGCAACATCAGCCTTAAATATCAAGACACTACTCTACAATAAAAGGGAAGATAGTTCATTTACTTCTTTACTCAACGGCAAACCGAAGAGTGGGCCATGGAGGGTAATTCATAACAAGAAAATGTAACCCGTGCCCCCCCCCCCCCCCATTCCCATCCCGTCGCCCCATCCATGTGTGATCGGTGGAATAAAAACAGTCGGCACCTGTACAACTTATCCCAAATTGATCTACTTGTGCCATTACGCCAGACGTCACTTGGATGAATTGGTGTATGTGTTCACTAGTATTACAATGTTGTAACTAACCGGTTACTACGGGTTATTCCTTATTATTGGGAATGGAAATACTTATTGCTTATGAAATCAACGTGAGAAGAATAGGGTCGCCACCGACTCAAACCATACAACTAATCAAAGATTTGGTCGAGTCGGAAAATAAATTAATTTGATCACAGACCAAAAACTCACAGAAATGCATACGTTGTGAGGTCGCTCACAGCGGATACGATGTAATTAATAGTATTGCCCGTGCGCTGTTCACGACAATCAAACATTTAAAATAAAATAGAAAATGCATGAACACTGCATAAGATCAGCTCCCAGCAACACAACTGAAAATATGACTTAATCTAAAGCATTTGTTATAAAATACAAGAGGAGACTAATCACTGGACCTGTGCATAAGGAAACGCATTGGATGTGCTAATGGGAAAGCGATGAGGTGAGTGGCTTAGGCGCAAAAACGTAATCTCGGAACACAAGAGAAAATTGTAGATAAAATCATTTATTCCTAAACTAAGGATGTGAGGCATGTACACGATTCCTGATAACACGTGGTTTGTGGAGGCTCAATTTCTAGGTATAGTGCCAAATTCCAACAATATCACATCATACAATCATGTTAACATTTTCTGAAACAAACATGCGATCGGACAGTTAGTAATGCCGGTAGCCCAACAACTATAATGTTCTACCACGTGGTTAGCTCCCCACGGACGAAAGACACGGAAAGTAAGGAAAATTTACGAGAAGGCAAGGCTCTAAATATTTAGAAGGGTAAAGCTTATACAGGCACAGCTGAAGGCAAACAGACATTGATACAGAAGCGAGTGCTCACTTCTTATCGACACCTTTGTGTGGCGCTCTTCCGGCGGATCCAAGTCTGCTACAGAAATTTGCTAAAAGAAAAATCTGCCAAAGTTTTGCATTCCTTGCTGCGACAAGGCAAAGCAATCTTCCAGATTTGAAAAGCGAGACCAAAGGCTAACAGCTCTCCCCTCGCCAAGTAACAACGCGCCACGCGGTCAGTGTAACTCACCCTTCTTCGACTGGAGCACAGCTGTGGACGCTTCTCGTACCGGCGGCAGACTGCCTCCCGCTTCTCCAGCCTCTTCCACGCTCCGCGTGGACCGAAAAACCCCAAGATGTCATTTCCGCCACCAACCTAACGCAGGTGGATTTCTCACAAGTAGCGGAAACCTCTTTGCCGACTTGACCACTACGAGAGTTGGCTATTCTGTGCAACTGCTGCTGAATCTGTACGACTATCGCATACTTTCTGCAGCAGACTACGCCACCGTCTAGCAACGAGACACACAACCACATTCATTCAATCACACTACTATGAGAGTAAAGAGAATAGAGAAACGAGGAAAAGAAAGAGAAATGGTAATGAAAATGGGCTACCGGACTAATGAAAGGTGGCTGCAGGACCCTTTCAATGTCTCCCGCTGCAGTTTGTTGAACGATTCCGTAACGCTCTCACACTGACCAGCCAGACCCATAATAAATCGCTCAGTTCTTCTTCGGATGTTCTCTATCTCCTCCATACACCCAGCTCTGTAAATACGGACACAAATGGAAAATGTTGACGTTTGAACATGTTGATGGATTATAACGAACTATTATTGCAGTATTTCCATGCCAGTCGGTTATTCTGATCAAAAGTTCACCCTTCTGCAAACTTATTTTCAGTATAGAAAAGAGACAGCCCTATAGATGAATATTGGTGTGAGTAAATGATAGCTATTAAGTATGTCAGATGCTAACGGAACGTGTGAGATGAGGATCGCAATATAACACGCGCAGATGACGTGTGCACACAGTTTATCTCACATTTTTTGTATTTTAAGGTAGGCATGATGGACATTGAGGCGTCATACTGACAAATCGCACAGAAAGGTCGCTGTAGTGAAATGATTGCAGGCCAAGTGGTGACTATATGAACTCAGGACAATAGTGAGAAGAAGGGTAGACACGTGTCCTTGGAGGAGGACTGTATGTACTGCAAGAAAATCGTACGACTATTCGACTGGCTCTGGCATAAATATGGATGACGACAGCTGAAATCCTGACTGAGGTTACCTGCAGAATGCCATCGAGAAACATCGGAATACATTACTGGAAGATAGCTGTAGATATCGAGTTTCCACTCTTCGTTTACGGCCCACATTATGCCACTGACAAGAGAGTCTATACGGTGTGCAGCAAAGAGTCTCACTTCCATCTGTGGCAGTCAGATAGAAACCTACGTGTCCGCAGACGAGCAAGTGGATGACAGAAGACACAGGCCTGTCCCACTTCTGGAAATGTAGGATGCAGTGCTACTGGTTGTGACAACAGGACTGCTAGGGTAATCGCGCAAGAGAAGCTGAATGCTCGCAAGCATTAGGCAAGAGTGATAAACTCTGTTGTCGACCCTTCATAATGACGCTACCAGCTGGCATATTCCGCTGGATAATGCAAGATCCTACGCTTCAGTTCAGACTAAAATCTCTTTGAAGAATGTACGAATGCGTAAGTTTCCTTCTTGGTCTCCAAATTCTCCACTCAAAGAGCAGATCTGAAATGCGATGGGAAGACGTATACTTTCATTCCACCCACAACAGGCAATATTTTTGAACTGACTCCGCATATTAATCAGGCATGGTTAGAAATTCCCCAAGATGACATGTCGAGGTTGTTTGCTTTCATACTATAAGAAATATGAGCTCAATTGTGTGAGTGAGCGTCACATTTCATTCTGATTTTGATGATGAATGTCAGCTGTGAATGGAATGAAAGTTTCATTATTTGACACTCCACATAGTTCGATAAAAGTTGGACTAGTGCATCATGGTGACACTTCCCAATTCTCACAGAATATTACACGTGGAACACATTTTTCTGCTTCTTTCTTATAGCGGTTATCCCTTCTAGTACGGGACCCGCTTTCCCAGGATTTGGCAGATTTTATTTTATTATTCTCCGTGTGACCCACCTGCCCATCCTGACACCAAAAGTCGTCAAGCTAACCTATTTGAGGGGAATCGTGTGCGCCATCTGTTCAAAAAAATGTGTGTGAAATCTTATGGGACTTAACTGCTAAGGTCATCAGTCCCTAAGCTTACACACTACTTAACCTAAATTAACCTAAGGACAAACACACACACACATGCCCGAGGGAGGACTCGAAACTCCGCCGGGACCAGCCGCACAATCCATGACTGCAGCGCCTCAGCCCGCTCGGCTAATCCCGCGCGGTTGCGCCATCTGTGTGTGACTCATTTAAACTATGTACCGTGTGGTATCGTATTCTGTCTCTGTATCGTAATCTCTGATACGAAATTTGATGATCAACCCAGCATTTGCCTAAACGAACGCCAGAATCTATCTAAAAACCGTAACCAGGCTGCCCGGTGTACCTGCTCACAGTCGTTGGTCAGCTGCGTGGATGCGATCATGGTCTGATTCGCCTTCCTTCTCGCAAGGCAGAGCGAAGAAAATTAATTACCTTTTACTTTAACAGCATGGATTTGACTTTTCCATACAGATTTCAGGTGTTATCGTTTCAGGGTGTTATTATTTCATTGTTGCGTACTATGAATCAAAGAGTCTACAACCACCAAAGATATTAAGAGCTTATTTGAAATACACTACTGGCCACTAAAATTGCTACACCAAGAAGAAATGCAGATAATAAACGGGTATTCATTGAACAAATATATTATACTAGAACTGACATGTGATTACATTTTCACACAATTTGGGCACATAGATCCTGAGAAATCAGTACCCAAAACAACAACCTCTGCCCGTAATAAGGGTCTCGATACGCCTGGGCATTAAATCAAACAGAGCTTGGATGGCGTGTACAGGTACAGCTGCCCATGCAGCTTCAACACGATACCACAGTTCGTCAAGAGTAGTGACTGGCGTATTGTGACAAGCCAGTTGCTCGGCCACCTTCGACCAGAAGTTTCCAATTGGTGAGAGATCTGTAGAATATGCTGCCCAGGGCAGCAATCGAACATTTTCTGTATCCAGAAAGGCCCGTACAGGACCTGCAACAAGCGGTCGTGCATTATCCTGCTGAAATGTAGGGTTTCGCAGGGATCGAATGAAGGGTAGAGCCACGGGTCGTAACACATCTGAAATGTAACGTCCACTGTTCAAAGTGCCGTCAATGGGAACAAGAGGTGACCGAGACGTGTAAACAATGGCACCCAATACCATCACGCCGGGTGATACGCCAGTATGGCGGTGACGAATACACGCCTCCAATGTGCGTTCACCGCGATGTCGCCAAACACTGATGCGACCATCATGATGCTGTAAACAGAACCTGCATTCATCTGAAAAAATGACGTTTTGCTATTCGTGCACCCAGGTTCTTCGTTGAGTATACCATCGCAAGCGCTCCTGTCTGTGATGCAGCGTCAAGTGTATCGGCAGCCACGGTATCCAAGCTAATAGTCCATGCTGCTGCAAACGTCGTCGAAATGTTCGTGCAGATGGTTGTTGTCTTGCAAACGTCCCCATCTGTTGACTCAGGGATCGAGACGTGGCTGCACGATCCGTTACAGCCATGCGGATAAGATGCCTGTCATCTCGACTGCTACATGATGGTACACTTTTCTCCTCCTTACACGAGGCATCACAACAAAGTTTCACCAGGCAATGTCGGTCAACTGCTGTATGTGTATGAGAAATCGGTTGGAAACTTTCCTCATGTCAGCACGTTGTAGGTGTCGCCACCGGCGCCAACCTTGTGTGAATGCTCCGAGAAGCTAATCATTTGCATATCACAGCATCTTCTTCCTGTCGGTTAAATTTCGCGTCTGTAGCACGTCATCTTCGTGGTGTAACAATTTTAATGGCCAGTAGTGTATGTAGTTATCTCTCAGTCTACAACAAATAAGGTAATGGTGGTATGATACACCTATGGAATTACTTCTGGCTTAGATTGCATTGTGTCACCAGACCCAAAAATTCAAACCAGTTTAAGTGAAAACATGCTGAGGTATCCGTACTATCAAGTATTCAGCTTTGTAATAAACTTGATTCACAATTATGCGAAATACGATTCCTTTGCGGTTCTCCCAGTAAATAGTCGTTCAAACGTAAATCGCTTGTGAGATACTTGACAACTGTGACTGCTTATGTTTACTGATAACTGGTTGTAAAGTGGAATTATGCGGTTCAAATGGTTCAAATGGCTCTGAGCACTATGGGACTCAACTGCTGAGGCCATTAGTCCCCTAGAACGTAGAACTAGTTAAACCTAACTATCCTAAGGACATCACAAACATCCATGCCCGAGGCAGGATTCGAACCTGCGACCGTAGCGGTCTTGCGGTTCCAGACTGCAGCGCCTTTAACCGCACGGCCAGTTCGGCCGGCAATTATGCGGGATATGTGTCTCATTTTAAGCGCTTTGCATTAAATTTATATATGTTTAGGTCAGCTGTCACTCTTCTCATCAACTTCTAATCGTCTTCACGTCATCCTGCAATTAATAAGGATTTTCAAACGGTGTGATACAGCAGCATCGCCTTCGATCAGCTTCATAGACATTAAATTATTGTCTGACAGATACTCAAACGATGTATAGGTATCGCTCAACGGAATCGAAATGTGATGCACGATTTTTCATGTTAACCAATATTTATGGACGTATCGCTACGTTTCAGTAGCGCACAAACTACAAGTTGGTTGAACATAAAACTAACTGCTTTTTGCATCAAATGATCACACTATAAAGACTTCATGGAGTTGCTTCTTATAAACGAAGCATAATTGTAATAACATGCACAAATACTTCAGCTGTGGACCTAGTGAAAGTGTGTCGTAGTTTTGGAAACATGGTACTTTCTCTTGGCTTAGCTTGTAGCACTAGTTGTGGAATACTTTTCCTTGTATGTATCCAGAGCGTATTGTCAACACTAGCCAGCAAGTCTACTGCATGGCTAATTGTTCCGACACCGACAGATGGCTGGCTGTGCTAGCCGTAGTTATTTCCTGACGTCGTTCCTATATCTAAACGAGAAATTTTGATGTTCATTCATTATTGAACCACTGGACAAACAAAAAATTTGGAAAAAATTTCGTCTGCTACCTATTTCTACAATCTACACATGACGTTTCGGTATGTATCGTAATCACCAAGTATCAGCTACCTGAGTCTACAGCATACTGTTACAAGTGAAGAAGGTATATAGATCTAGACTTTGTTCTTTTAACTGATTTCACATTTAACCGAAGTTTTTTTAATTTTGTGTACTCAAAGGTAATACCTGGCTTTTAAATTCATTGAGAGCTAGTCTTATGCCTATTTTGCTTCAAAAAGATGTTTATCATTAAGTATTTTATTTTGTCTAACCTGCAGCTCTGTTTCTACACAAGCTTTCTAGTCGTTCGAGGTCTGCGATTGTAAACCTCGAGGCTATATGTCATGTATGTTTATGCAGTATGCATTTCTCCTGCTTAATGAATATTCAAGACATCTGTAATCACTAGGAATATGTGCAAAGAATAATATAGAAAATTACTGGTTCAAATGGCTCTGAGCACTATGGGACTCAACTTCTGAGGTCATCAGTCCCCTAGAACTTGGAACTACTCAAACCTAACTAACCTAAGGACATCACACACATCCATGCCCTCGGCAGGATTCGAACCTGCGACCAAATTACAGGTATGTCATTATTGTTTAAATCAATGTTAAGAAATCATCGTAGTCATAGATTTCTAATTCATATTCCTCCCTTTCGGTTTCAAGCGTCTCAAAGTCGTACGAGACTTAAAATAACCGTTGCTTATTAGTTATTCCATTTTTGTGTCGTGGTAACTATTTCTGGCGATGATTTTAAACTCGTCAATGAAAAGTAGAGATACTTGAATTAAACCAAGTTTGTGTCTACATGATTGCATGGCACATTACCTATCGTAATATTTCTTGCACATGTCTAGTGATACGAACCTTATCCATACAGGTCATACAGGGTGGTCCATTGATCGTGACCGGGCCAAATATGTCACGAAATAAGCGCCAAACGAAGAAACTACAAAGAACGAAACTTGTCTAGCTTGAAGGGGGAGTCGGCCGGAATGGCCGAGCGGTTCTAGGCGCTACAGTCTGGAACCGCGTGACCACTACGGTCGCAGGTTCGACTCCTGCCTCGGGCATGGATGTGTGTGATGTCCTTAGTTAGTTAGGTTTAAGTAGTTCTAAGTTCTAGGGTACTGATGACCTCAGCAGTTAAGTCCCATAGTGCTCAGAGCCATTTGAACCATTTTTTGAAGGGGGAAACTTGATGCCGCAATGGTTGGCCCGCTAGATGGCGCTGCCATAGGTCAAACGGATATCAACTGCGTTTTTTAAAATAGGAACCCCCATTCGTATTACATATTCGTGTAGTACGTAGAGAAATATGAATGTTTTAGTTGGCCCACTCTCTTCGCTTTGTGATAGATGGTGCTGTAATAGTCACAAACATGTGTCTCACAATTTTAGACGAACAGTTGGTAAGAGGTAGGTTTTTTAAATTAAAATACAGAACGTAGGTACGTTTCAACATTTAATTTCGGTTGTTCCAATATGATACATGTACCTTTGTGAACTTATCATTTCTGAGAACGCATGCTGTTACAGCGTGATTACCTGTAAATACCACATTAGTGCAATAAATGCTCAAAATGATGTCCGTCAACCTCAATGCAATACGTGTAACGACATTCCTCTCAACAGCGAGTAGTTCGCCTTCCGCAATGTTCGCACATGCATTGACAATGCGCTGACGCATGTTGTCAGGCGTTGTCGGTGGATCACGATAGCAAATATTCTTAAACTTTTCCCACAGAAAGAAATCCGGGGACGTCAGATCTGGTAAACGTGCGGGCCATGGTATGGTGCTTCGACGACCAATCCACCTGTCATGAAATATGCTATTAAATACCGCTTCAACCGCACGCGAGCTATGTGCCGGACATCCATCATGTTGGAAGTACATTGCCATTCTGTCATGCAGTGAAACATCTTGTAGTAACATCGGTAGAACATTACGTAGGAAATCAGCATACATTGCACCATTTAGATTGCCATCGATAAAATGGGGGCCAATTACCCTTCCTCCCATAATGCTGCACCATACACTAACCGGCCAAGATCGCTGATGTTCCACATGTTGCAGCCATCGTGGATTTTCCGTTGCCCAATAGTGCATATTATGCCGGTTTACGTTACCACTGTTGGTGAATGACGCTTCGTCGGTAAATAGAACGCGTGCAAAAAATCTGTCATCGTCCCGTAATTTCTCTTGTGCCCAATGCAGAACTTGTCACGACGTTGAAAGTCGTCGCCATGAAATTCCTTGTGCATAGAAATATGGTACGGGTGCAATCGATGTTGATGTAGCATTCTCAACACCGACGTTTTTGAGATTCCCGATTATCGCGCAATTTGTCTGCTACTAATGAGCGGATAAGCGGCGACAGCAGCTAAAATACCTACTTGGGCATCCTCATTTGTTACAGGCCGTGGTTGACGTTTCACATGTGGCGGAACACTTCATGTTTCCTTAAATAAGGTAACTATCCGGCGAACGGTCCGGACTCTAGGATGATGTCGTCCAGGATACCGAGCAGCATACATAGCACACGCCCGTTGGGCATTTTGATCACAATAGGCATACATCAACACGATATCGGCCTTTTCCACAATTGGTAAAAGGTCCATTTTAACACGGGTAATGTATCACGAAGCAAATACCGTTCGAACTGGAGGAATGTTACGTGATACCACGCAATTATAGGTTTATGAGTATTACAGCGCCATCTATCACAAAGCGAAAAAAGTGGTCCAACTAAAGAATTCATATTTCTTTACGTACTACACGAATACGTAATAAAAAATGGGGGTTCCTATTTTAAAAAACGCGGTTGATATCCGTTTGACGTATGGCTGCGCCATCTAGCGGGCCAGCCATAGCGCCATCTGGTTTCCCCCTTCAAGCTAGATGAGTTTCGTTCTTCGTAGCTTTTTCGTTTGATGCTTATTTCTTGAGATATTTTGCCCACTCATTATCAATGGACCACTCTGTATAAATAATTAGTACGGAAGTTTATGAATAACAGAAACATATTTTTTTCATATGTTTAGCGTAGTACTGAAGCCGAGTCTGATATATTTTTGTCTCGCAGTTTTTACTATTTTACTTGTTGGTTAAGAACATTGCGATTTCTGATTCTGTATGATAAATCTGTATTGTTTTCTTTATTTTTACTATATCATCCCTTTGTTTGACGTTACAAATCAAGAACTATCGAATGAAACCAGAATTAAACATAGAAAATTTCAATTTTGCTGTAAATATTGCTTACTTTTAACTAACAGACAAGAGTATTACTAAGCAGACCAAAAACTCGTCCCCTGCTACTTCATACATCTTCACTTAGTTTCTAGACGCTTCCGGTTTTTAGGGGACTCTAGTAGTACTCTTATCACATACATAAAGAAATTAATCGATGTGATGTAATGCCTGATAGCTATGCAACACACCTAATATACAAGTACGACTTTAACTGTACTGTATTTTATGCTTACTTGTGATACTCAACAGATGCCTACAGTAGTTCTACAACTCTATTAATAGTGATGATGATGTTTGGTTTTTGGGTCGCTCAACTGCGCAATTATCAGCACCCGTACAAAGTCCCAAACTTTGCTCAGCCACTTTCATGAATGATCATGAAATGATTAGGACAACAGAAACACCCAGTCATCTCGAGACAGGTGAAAATCCCTAACGCCGCCGGGAGTCGAACCCGGGACCCCGTGCTTGGGAAGCGAGAACGCGACCGCGAGACCACGAGTTGCGGACGTCTAATAATGAGGCATCGCACTCAAGGGCTTCAAACACTTGACAGGACTTGAAAAGCTGCATGAGGTGCAAACTTGAAGTACTTCTCAGCAAGTTGCAGCAGCATGTAAACCAGTCCGTTAACAGGGGTAGAGCTGTGAAAGTTGCTGGTTGCAACCAGTGCCCGGTATGATGGCCCATACATGCCACAGGTTAGCAAGCTGACAAGGAGACCACATGGATTTTTGTAATGTTTGATATTTATGGTGTGTGAACTTCAGAATTCAAATATCAAACACGAAAAGTTGCTAAGCGCAACTGTAAAACATTCTCGAGAAAAGCGAGCATCTTTAATAAGTTAAAATATAGTGGTTGTTTTCTACGCGCAGCCTGTTTTTATAATTCTCGCTCACTACGATGGAGGCCAGTGTTCTGTTCCCAGCAGAATCAAAATGTAAAACAAAGATGTATATCCTAAGAGCATTTCCGTGAAGCGTAGAATACATAAAAATGTCATTTCCTCATTATTTTCAATTCATTTCGAATACCTACGTCATTTAATATGAAATGCATCAAATACATTCTAATTAAGACATAAAATTGTCATATTTATGGAAAATGCATGTCTTCTGGTTTCTAATTACATACCACTCACAAAAATCCAATTTTCATTGCAAACATAAATTCTTAGTTTCTGATATTTTATAAAAGATTGTTAGTCACGATTGTTTACATAAAAATGGAGATTAAATTTTATCCCATCTTTACGTGTTTTACAGTTCACGGGAATGCTCGTAGGGCATGCACCTATGTAAAAAATTTGATCCCGTCAGGAATCGAATGCAGGCCGCTCACAAAGACACCGATCACTACTTTACTTATTTCACGAGAAAAACTAAGAAGTAAGATGGTCGAAAAAATCCGAATTCGATATTCTAGAGAATGTTCGAGAGCTGCGTGGAACTGCTGCGCGGGACCGATATTTGTTTTCTGAACTTCACGTACCATGAATGTAAAAAATACTCCACTTTTGAGTGCACCCCGCCGCGCTACAGGACGCTCTTTGGGTCGCCCGCACTGACCTAAGAGTTATCGGGAGAAAATATGACCCTGACGTCATGAACCACTTGATCCCTACTCCGTCAATGGATTCTTGCAATATGGTTTTGTGCAATTACCTCCTACAAGAAAGCAGTTCCTAAATAACTCAGGGCTATTCTTGAGAGGGGTCTGTCGTTGAAGGAGCAATGAAACAATCTGAGAGTGAAGGTCGCAGCGCCAAGCAACATGTCAAAAGTACAAGTCAGGGAGCAAGCACCTGCCGGCCGATGTGGCCGAGCGGTTCTAAGCGTTTCAGTCTGGAACCGCGCGACCGCTACGGTCGCAGGTTCGAATCCTGCGTCGGGCATGGATGTGTGTGCTGTCCTTAGGTTAGTTAGGTTTAAGTAGTTCTAAGTTCTAGGGGACTGATGACCTCAGATGTTAAGTCCCATAGTGCTCAGAGCCATTTGAACCATTTGAGCAAGCACTTGTGCTTCATGCATGGGCTTCAGCTATATGTTACTCGGCAGGAGTAACCCACCCTTCACATATTTCACTGTGTAGTACAATTCCTGCCACTCGGAACAGGCTGGCATTGCTCTTCGCCAAACTTATCGACAGGTGAGGGATGGTTGATACCACCTTCAGTCGGAATGATTCAAGTTTTGGATGGAATAGTACCATCCGACATCAGACGGATAGAAACTGCCAAATTCGAAAGGGGCAAAGTTAACATTGGTGATGGACACGGGGCACGAATCTGTTGCTCAACTTTTAAACATTACGATAATTTTTGTCAAGTAACGCCTCCCTGGTGAAGCCAAAGACAAAACAGAGACTTCAGCGCTGACAGATCAGAAATAAACGTGTTTGGATACCACCAAAAAGAAGCTATCCCCTTGAAGCGTCAAAATAACTGACGATGGCCAAAGTAGATAGGATATACAACGTAGACTGGTAATGGCCAAGAAAGGTCCTCTGAAGAAGAGAAGCCTGTTAATAATGAATATTGATTTACGTGTCAGGAAGTCTTTTCTGAAAGTATTTGTGTGGAGTGTAGTCATGTATGGAAGTGAAACATGGACGATAAAATGTTTAGACATGCAGAGAATAGAAGCTTCGCAAATGTTGTGCTACAGAAGAATACTGAGGATTAGATGGGTAGATCACTTAACTAATGAGGAGGTACTAAGTAGATTTGGGGAGAAAAGAAATTTGTGGCACAGCCTAATGACAAGAAGGGATCGTTTGACTGGACACATTCTGAGACATCAACGGATCACGAATTTGGTACTGAAAGTAATTTTGGGAGGAAAATCGTAGAGGGAGACTAAGAGGTGACTACAGCAAGCAGATTCAGAAGGATGCAGGTTGCAGTAGTCATTCGGAGATGAAGAGTCTTGCAGAGGATGGAGTAGCACAGAGGGCTGCATCAAACCAGTTTTCGGACTGAATACCATAACATCAAACCTGTCAGGTTAGAATGGAGACTACGCCATAACCAAGATGCCTCTTGCAATTGCAGTACTAATCAAACGGTGAGTCATTTCCTTGACAGCCCCGTTTACATCATCTCCTCTCGCTCTGTGATGCATGAGGATCTGGTATGAGCAGGTCCTAAGGCAGTGCATTTTGTTGGGGTGCTACGCTTCATCTAAATACCATCGACATAGTTGTCATCGAAATGATAAGAAGAAGAATTACCCTTAATTCCATCCACGTATGCTTGATTTGTTCTGCTACGAAGTTAAGAATGTACCCAAAGTAAATATATTCTTCTATTGTTACTGTTACCACATACGATCTTCTAATCATAAAAAGTACCAATGTGTGCGCTGTACCGGAGGTTTTGTATGGTGTCCCGGATTAATATTCAGGGATATGACAAGAAGGATCATTCAACCAAAAAAAGTCTAGTAAACTGGGGCTCTAAAACACATACTTCAAGAGCTATAAGCACTTCATTTTCGATACTATCAAACAAATTCCGTCTCTGTAGTTCTTTACTTTCCATATTACTGGACGAAAAGACATTTTTATATTTTTATAACTAAATCTGCTATTTCATACATGACTGCAAACGATTCATAGAAAACTTCAGTATAGCTTTAATCGGCATATGAATAGCACTCCATTGCACATCAATTACTCACCAAATACGGGAGTACAAACTATACACTGAAATTTATAACAGCATAGGAATACTACAGTATGTGTATTTCATTGAAATAGGACTGAAAAGCCGGCCGCTGTGGCCGAGCGGTTCTAGGCGCTTCAGTCCGGAACCGCGCTGCTGCTACGGCCGCAGGTTCGAATCCTGCCTCGGGCATGGATGTGTGTGATGTCCTTAGGTTAGTTAGGTTTAAGTAGTTCTAAGTCTAGGGGACTGATGACCTCAGACGTTAAGTACCATAGTGCTTAAGCCATTTGAACCATTTGAACGACTGAAAAAATATGTTTCCTCTTAAATACTGTATAAAAAGAAATTAAAAATTATTGTATAAATATGTGATGGAACACTGTGTCTCACACAGTATACAATCACTGATATTGATACAATCGCCAAGTAAACTGAAGATATCAGAGATTATATAAGATCTTATAATAGATTCTTTACATCAACATCTCTCAAAATTTACGATAACACCTACGATAAATAAACTAGCGGGACACATAGTGTAATGCAATAAGAACTGGTTCCCCGTTCTACGGGTATATCAAATATCATTGTCACGTGGTTTATGTCCACCTCGATAATGAAGGTACCACAATGAAGAAAACTATCTACTAAGCACATACATTACAATGACGCAGTACGGTGTTACCTTAACTCAGAACAGCGGCGTCACAAGCAATAGAACGCTTCCCCTAGTTTCTCAGCACCCACTGCAGCCATATGTTATTGAGACCAGTTTGAACAGTAAGCGAAAGTTTTGAGCTAAAACCCCATACCTCCGGTGCCGCTCTTTCAACGGCGAAGCGTGCTTCTGGACGCGGAAGTACAAAAAGAAAAGTTTAAGAAAGCTCGGTGAAAATGATGTGCAGACAAGCCCTTAAATTAGGAACATTTGGAACAAGCCGCCCGACAAATTGTACGGGGTACTACTGTCGATAGCGGTATGACACAGTCAATCGTACCCCTTAAGCATCGCTGGTTCTCTGGAACATTTTGACTTCATCGCACCTTCTTCGTCAGGAGGTAGTATCTTTCTGTTTCGTTCAACAATGTCCAAGCAATACCATTCACGCCCGTTAATTCGAGGCTTTGCTCAGGTTTCGAGTGGGACGTTCGTATGCGCCTACTCAAGTTTACAAATTTTTCGACGTATGGAAAGGCCACTGTCAGTGATTCACCGTTGTATTCGCAGCGGATGAGCGTAATTACTGGAAATGGAACTGAATTCAACTTTCGTGATGAATATAGTTGCTCCTAGCCTTTGTTAAGAATTATGCAACTTACTAGCTCAATATACCAAGGAAATAGTCTGAACTGCTGTCCTATCAAACACGATTTTCGCTTAAACTGAAGAACTAACGAATTTAATATTTGTAAAGAGAAGAGACGCGTTTTTGTTTAGGCAACTCAGTAAGGCATCATTAAAAGCGTGTTCTTTCGGTCAACCGCCACTTACCAACGTCCGATAGTTGAAAAGAAAACTGTTTCAGTTAAAATTGGGCAAATATAAGAGACTGCAAACGTAAGGGAACGAATTTTAGAAATTGTGCGAAATAGGCGACTAAGGCAACTGGAGAGATTTTAAAATTTGAATTTTTCGCAGTGGAAGATAAGTGAGATATGAGGAACCTTGGAATTTGGAAATCAATATGTAGGATGAAAAGATGAAGCTAGAAGGAGTGAAGAAGTCAGCGACGTTGACTCAAATTGTTCGGCACTGTTCATAAAACATTGTAAACGCTTCAGTATCATGACAGTATTATTCGCAAGACGTAGAGCACTTTATTACGGGGCGCCCATAAAGGGATGTCCTCAGTTACAAATTTTAATAGTATCAACTATAAGCGTTGTAAAGTGTTCGTTCAAGGTCACAATTAAAGAGTATCTTAAACAGTTTTACGCCAGTATACGTGTGAACACTGCTTTGTTGTTTTCCTGCTTGCAGCGCCACATACGCAAAACGGCGATTCCTGAGACAAGGGTTGGGTTGTTTTGGGGAAGGAGACCAAACAGCGAGGTCATCGGTCTCATCGGATTAGGGAAGGACGGGGAAGGAAGTCGGCCGTACCATCCCAGCATTTGCCTGGAGCGATTTAGGGAAATCACGGAAAACCTAAATCAGGATGGCCGGAAGCGGGATTGAACCGTCGTCCTCCCGAATGCGAGTCCAGTGTCTAAGCACTGCGTCACCTCGCTCGGTCCTGAGACAAGGGTATCGTCAGAAGTGCCCTAGGGACTTGTAGTAGAACTGCTCTTATTCTCTATGTACATAAATGATCTGACCGACCGGTTGAGCAGCAATTTACGGCTGTTTGCTGATGACTCTGTGCTGTACGGGAAGGCGTCATCGTGGAGGAAATCTAGGAGGGTATAAGATGACTTACACAGAACATCAAGTTAATGTGATGAATGGTAATTCCCTCTAAACGTAGAAAACTGTAAGTTAAGGCGAATGAATAGGAAAAATTATACAGTAGCTTTCCAGTAAAATATTACTAATATGCTGCTTGATACAATCACATCGATTAAATATTTAAGTATAATGCAAAGCGATATGGAATGGAATGAGCACAACAGGTTGGTGGTTTTATCGGTAAAATTTTGGGAAAATGCAGCTCATCTATAAAGGGAGACGGGGTGTAGAACGCTAGTGCGACCCATTCTCAAGTACTGCTCGTGTGTTTGGGATCCCCAACAGGTCAGATTCAAGAAAGAGTCAAAGAAGTTCAGAGGCGTGCTGCTAGATTTGTTACCGGTAGGTTCGATCAGCGCACAAATGTTATGGGGATGCTTCGCGAACGAAAATAGCAATCCCTCGATGGAAGAAGGCGCTCTTAACACGAGGTACTATTGCAGAGATTTAGAGAAATATAATTTGAGAACAACTGCAGAAAGATTCTACTGCCGTCATCGTAAACTTCGAGTAAGGACCACGAAGGTACGATCAGACAAATTACGGCTCTTACGGAGGCTTATAGGCAGTCGTTTGTCCTTCGCTCAGTTTGTGAATAGAGCGGGATAGGAAATTACTAGTAGCGGTACGTGATACGCTCCGCCATTCACCGTACGGTGCCGTGGCTTGCGGGGTATGTATGTAGACGTAGATTAAGCTGTTTAGTCTCGCAAGCCAGCTGGAATGCTGTGTGCATTGGACGGACGACGCCTCGCGACACATGGCAGGTTCGCAAACCGTGTATGCCTCTAAACGGGGTTTTGGCTTGTATGTTCCTCATGGAATTCGGTTTTGCATTACAACGTAAGACCACAGAGTCTGAGCGCGATGTCGCCGAAATGACAGGACATACTGCATCGCCTTTGAAGCAGTGCTTGCGATTCCTCGTGATGCGTTCGCGCTTCGGCTCCCAGGCTCTGCAGAGTTCTGGCGCTTGCAAGGGTACTCCGGTGTTATCCAGGTAGTTCGCTTCCTGCCAGTGCGGTGGGACAATAGTGGTAGCCTATGCTTTAATATGTGGTTGTTATGTGAACGGTTTTATGAAATGAAAATCAGCCGACAAAAAAGAGATATCGCATTGACAGCCTTCAGAAATAGCTTTGGTTCTCCTAAAAAAGAAGCCAATTCGAAATGAACAGATAATGGTTCAATCGAAGAAAAGCTGTACTTGGAAGGTAAATGATATATTCTCAGTTGAAGTTAACCTTTCATTAACTGAATTATTGTGCAGTTTTATTTTTAAAGAAAACGTCAGTCCTTATCTACTACAAATCAAGGAATTTTGAGGTGTTGACTTTTCCATATGATATTCTGTAACAATATCATAAACCATTAAACTCAGGTCGATAGATTTAAATATTTCGTGCTAGACTCAGTTGAACTTCTCTTGAATACGTAAGCACTGGTATCAATTTTTCCCAAGATGGCATTCCTAATGTCTCTTTTTCGATTTCCAGATATCATCACCGAATTTCCGAGAGAAGAACTGCTACAAATCTACCGAGAACCAAGTACAGTAGCCTTCAGGTGAGTGCAGACTCAAGTAGTCATTAAGTACAGCACATCCTTAAAAGTGACCACCGGCTGATCGTAGATGTGGAAGAACGTCCCTTGTTGTAGTAGAGGGCTGCCTACGATGCGACGTTTTAGGAGAGTATCTCGCTAACACAGTAGAACAGCTTTCTTATTTAAGGCACTAGCGGGACATCGTGACACAGCCTTCCAATGTTGTAAACCAAAGCAACGGCCCAGTTCTTTAAGTAAGGACAAAGAGAGTAACTTGGTGTGACATAAGTTGATCTTTGGTGGTCATTCTATGGACTTTGATGATACAATCATACGCAACGGATGTCACGCAAACTCATCTTATATGGTTCATATACATCTATAACTATTTGATTCTCTGCAATTTACACTTAACTGATTGGTAGACTGCTCATAAAATGACTTTAAGACTAGTTCTCGAACTACCCACTGTCGAATAGCATGTGGGGAAAAGTAACAGCTAAATATTTCCATCTGAGCTCTTACTACTTTTATTTTATTACGATGCTCATTGCTCTCTATGAAGGTGGAAGCCAACAAAATATTTAGGAATTCTGAGGAAAAAGTTGGTGATCGACATTTCGTGAAAGGACCTTGCCGCCACGAAAACCCTTTGTTTTAATGATTGTCTCCTCAAATCGCTTATCATATCGATGACACACTCTCCCTTATAACGCAATAATACAAAATGAGCTGCCCTCTTTTGAAGTACTTCGATGTCCTCTCTCAGTCCTACATCACAAGGATTCCACATCACTTAGGAGTACTGGAGCAGAGGACGGACAAGTGTAGAGTAGGCAGTCTAGAAGACTTTTGCGTTACGTGGAAAACATGACACAGTCATCCAATAATGTCACACTGGATGGCACGCCTCTGTAGACTTATTTACTCATACGTATATACAATCAGTGTCTATGCCATACAAAAACATTTCTGCGACAGAAAATTCATGACAAGTGTAAAGACATTAACCACGCGTAGTTTCCATGACCTGAAACCCACTGCGAAAGCAGTGGCCAGGCGCACATCAGGATTGGTACAATACGACCCGACGCGCGTGAATCTGAGGGACACTATTTTCGTTAAACTTTTCTATAAGTTTAACGTGTAAGGTGTAACAGATAAATACTAACAGCAGTTATAGTTTGCTATTTGCTAATCGTTATGGAAATAGAAAAATAAAGAGCAAAAAAAAAAAAAAATCACCTGTATGCGGAAACATACGCAATGTGTGTCCTCATAGCAGTCACAGTTTTAAATGTGAGAAGCGGAGCTCATGTAGTTCCCGTCAGGCATGTTAGTATAAAAAGTGTATCTCTCTATGTTGACTGCCGGCCGGTGTGGCCGTGCGGTTAAAGGCGCTTCAGTCTGGAACCGCGTGACCGCTACGGTCGCAGGTTCGAATCCTGCCTCGGGCATGGATGTGTGTGATGTCCTTAGGTTAGTTAGGTTTAAGTAGTTCTAAGTTCTAGTGGACTGATGACCACAGAAGTTAAGTCCCATAGTGCTCAGAGCCATTTGAACCATTTTTTTCTCTATGTTGACTGAGAAACTAAAATTTATATTTTTTCAGTTTAATTTTAAAACATTTTATATTCGGTCATTATTTCTCATGCAAAAATTGAGATGCTTAAAATGCGAAATAATTTGATAACATCAGTTGTATTGCAATATACTAACGGGACCAAATCCACTCGACTAGTGCCCAAAAGGAACCACGCTACCTGCTTACATTCAGGGACTTGCCATGCTCCCTTCACGGTGACACCATTCGTAATCTAAGAAGCCACATCTCATTTCCTGGAACTGTGACAGCCATTAAAATGAAACAACCAATCAAATACCAACAATGTACAGGTCATTAAAACGAAACAGACAGTGACAATATAGTCCTAGAGCCACCACCTTGGCCCTGTTCAAAAGCAAATGCATTACCTAAATTTTTTGCAGCCATGTTTAAAAGTATTTGCCAAAAAATGTATAAGACATACACACTCTGTCACACACACACAAAGCACTTGTGAAGGTCCATAGTTCGGTCACTATACCACACATGGTGCAAGGCAAAACGGGTCCTTACACTAAATGTTTTCACATCTACTGGATGCCCCAAAAGAGCATTGCCATTTGAGAATTCAGTACTTAACGGAATAGTGTAGGTAAAGAGGAACAGTTCGATAGACATGTTCGAAGTGACTTGGAGTCTTATTCAAACCATAAAAATGCGCACGAAAAGACAAACAGCTGGCGCTTCATATAATACAAAGGCAATAATTATCATAATAACTGATTTTTAGCAAAGACCGTGTTCTTAATAACAAATTGTCAAGATATTGGGTGTCATTCATCACGACCTGTAGCAGACACACAACGTTGTGAACAGCGCTGTGCAGCATACTAGTAGGTGTGATGAGATATCGTCATCCGACGTAGTCTTTTGAAATCCCTCAAGACGTCGGGCGATAGCGGTAGACTTGCGACCTCAGGTAACCCCACAACCAATAATCACACAGATACAGGTCTGGGGAACTGGAAGGCCATGCATGACGAGTGGCGACTCAACCCGCAATCCTCACCCTACGTAGTGGGCAAGAATTCTTTCATGCGTGTAGCAATAGGAGGTGGAACGCCATCTTGCCTAAGAGTCGTGACTTCTAGCATGTGTTAAACAGCCAGGCTAGGAATGATGCGTTATGTAACATATCGGCGTACCTCGCACCCGTTAGGCTGACAGTTTAAAAGGCAGCCTGCATTTCCATCGCCATCTGTTGGCCGGATTTTGCACTCGATTTTGGATTCAATAAAAACCACTATCATTTCAGGCATGTGTACGACGTTTTACGTCTCATCTACATTACTCCGTGAATTGGTATAGTTTCAATTGTTCGTGGCTTTGGGTCACCCTGTAAATTGCTCAACGAAAGTCATGACGATTCTCAACCGTCAAAATGTTGTTTCCACTTCTAAGTGGCCTGCAAAAATATGTCACCAGCACACAAATGCAATGATTATTTCAATTGCCACAATGTTATTTACACACACACACACACACACACACACTCACACACACACACACACACACACACACACACACACACACACACACAAAGAGAGAGTCATAAGAACGGACGTGTAAAATGTGACAGTGGAATCTCAGATTACGTGCCCCCCATGCTGTTACTGCAACAAAATTGTTAACACATGTCGCTAAGGAAACAACCTAATCATGCAGATGATATTTCATGTATAGACCTAAATGGGGCCAATTACCAAAACGAGTGTAACTAGCCCTTTAACTGTACAAAACATGCGTTGGCCAAAATATTACACTAAGCAGGCAACCACATAAACAAATAAACAGTCTGCATTACTCTCAGTTACTGGGAGAATAATATTACTGTATGATATTTAAAGCCTGACTGTGAACTCTCAGATTAACTGTCATAATGCTAATCCCATATCTAAATTCTTGTATAAATCTGCAAGACGCGTGTAACATAAGAAGGAGGTATTTCATCTTTCATTCCAGTCCTAAATGATGATATGCACAGCAATGAATTTGAACAATCATAATTTCATGGTGTGGGTTCCTGTAGTCATGTCCTAGTTCATGAACCACGGGCAACGTATGAGTGGCCAAGTAAGTGGTCCCGATAGTCGGGATACCAGTTACTTTGGAATAAGGCTGGGCATCTCGGACATATTCTGAGTCGTGGTCACCTTTGTGCTCATACGGCAAAGACTACCAAATCCACCGGTTAGTCCCTCAGCCGTTAGGGATAAAACCCAATGGGACTCGGGGCAAGTAAGGCTAGCAACCTGCTTCCCTGGTACTTTAAATATGATGCTGGCAACAATCAGAGCAAAATGCCTCGGACCTTTGGAGGTGACGGAGTCCCACCTCTAACTGACAAACCAGGAACTCCAAGGATACGACTTGGCAAACAAATGGTAATGAGATGGGGAGCTATTAATATCAATGGGGGCTACTCTGGGAAGAAGTTAGAGCTGGCAGAGGCTGCAAGTAAAATGGGGCTGGACGTTTTAGCTGTTAGTGACATTCGGGTAAGGGGTGAGAAAGAAGAGGAAGTGGGAGAATACAAGGTCTACCTGTTAGGAGTCAAAGCAGGAATAGCACAATGGGGTGTAGGGCTTTACATCAGAAAAGAAATGGAACCCAGCGTAGTTGCAATAAGGTATGTAAACGAACGACTGATGTGGATAGATTTGACAGTGTCTAGCAAGAAAATTAGGATTGTGTCAGTATATTCGCATTGTGAAGGGACAGATCAAGATAAGATGGATAGTTTTTATGAGGCACTCAGTGATGTAGTTGTTAGAGTAAAGGACAAGGACAGTGTTCTGCTCATGGGTGATTTTAACGCCTGGATTGGAAATCGATCAGAAGGGTATGAAAAGGTTATGGGTAAATTTGGAGAGGATATGGAGGCCAACAGGAACGGGAAACAACTCTTGGATTTCTGTGTCAGTATGGGCTTAGTAATCACAAACTCCTTTTTTAAACATAAGAACATTCACCGGTATACTTGGGAAGGCAGGGGAACCAGATCTGTCATTGACTATATAATAACAGATCAGGAATTCAGGAAGGCTGTGAGGGACACACGTGTATTCAGGGGATTCTTTGATGACACTGATCATTATTTAATCTGCAGTGAAATTGGGATTGTGAGGCCGAAAGTGCAGGAGGTCAGGTCCATATGTAGGAGGATAAGAGTGGAGAAACTTCAGGATAAGAAAATCAGTCACAAGTACATAACAGCGATCTCAGAAAGGTACCAGTTAGTTGAATGTAGTCAATTACAGTCATTGGAAAAGGAATGGACAAAGTACAGGGACACAGTACTAGAAGTGGCTAAAGAATGTCTTGGAACAGTAGTGTGTAAAAGTAGTATGAAGCAAACAGCTTGGTGGAATGATACAGTCAAGGCAGCCTGTAAAAGGAAAAAGAAGGCGTATCAAAAATGGCTACAAACCAGAACCCAGGTAGACAGAGAAAGTTATGTTGAAGAAAGGAACAAAGCCAAACAGATAATTGCAGCATCCAAGAAGAAATCGTGGGAAGACTTTGGAAACAGGTTGGAGACTATGGGTCAAGCTGCTGGAAAACCATTCTGGAGTGTAATTAGCAGTCTTCGAAAGGGAGGTAAGAAGGAAATGACAAGTATTTTGGACAGGTCAGGAAAACTGCTGGTGAATCCTGTGGATGCCTTGGGCAGATGGAGGGAATATTTTGAAGAGTTGCTCAATGTAGGTGAAAATGCGATCAGTAATGTCTCAGATTTCGAGGTAGAATGGGATAGGAATGATGATGGAAATAGGATCACATTTGAGGAAGTGGAAAAAATGGTCAATAGATTACAGTGCAATAAAGCGGCTGGGGTGGATGAAATTAAGTCGGAACTCATCAAATACAGTGGAATGCCAGGTCTTAAATGGCTACACAGGATAATTGAAATGGCCTGGGAGTCGGGACAGGTTCCATCAGACTGGACAAAAGCTGTAATCACACCAATCTTTAAACATGGAAACAGAAAAGATTGTAACAACTATAGAGGTATCTCTTTAATCAGCGTTGTGAGTAAAATCTTCTCAAATATTGTTGAAAGGAAAGTGCGAGTATTAGTTGAGGACCAATTGGATGAAAATCAGTGTGGGTTTAGGCCTCTTAGAGGTTGTCAGGACCAAATCTTTAGCTTACGGCAAATAATGGAGAAGTGTTATGAGTGGAACAGGGAATTGTATCTATGCTTTATAGATCTAGGAAAGGCATATGACCGGGTTCCTAGGAGGAAGTTATTGTCTGTTCTACAAGATTATGGAATAGGAGGCAAACTTTTGCAAGCAATTAAATGTCTTTACATGGATAGTCAGGCAGCAGTTAGAGCTGACGGTAGATTGAGTTCATGGTTCAGAGCAGTTTCAGGGGTAAGACAAGGCTGCAACCTGTCTCCACTGTTGGTCAGAGTATTTATGGATTATATGTTGAAAACAATAGACTGGCTGGGTGAGATTAAGATATGTGAACACAAAATAAGCAGTCTTGCATATGCGGATGACTTAGTTGTGATGGCAGATTCGATTGAAAGTTCGCAAAGTAATATTTCAGAGCTAGATCAGAAATGTAAGGACTATGGTATGAAGATTAGCATCTCCAAAACGAAAGTAATGTCAGTGGGAAAGAAATATAAACGGATTGAGTGCCAAATAGGAGGAACAAAGTTAGAACAGGTGGACGGTTTCAAGTACTTAGGATGCATATTCTCACAGGATGGCAACATAGTGAAAGAACTGGAAGCGAGGTGTAGCAAAGCTAATGCAGTGAGCCCTCAGCTACGATCTACTCTCTTCTACAAGAAGGAAGTCAGTACCAAGACTAAGTTATCTGTGCACCGTTCAATCTTTCGACCAACTTTGTTGTACGGGAGCGAAAGCTGGGTGGATTCAGGTTACCTTATCAACAAGGTTGAGGTTACGGATATGAAAGTAGCTAGGATGATTGCAGGTACTAGTAGATGGGAACAATGGCAGGAGGGTGTCCACAATGAGGAAATCAAAGAAAAACTGGGGATGAACTCTATAGATGTAGCAGTCAGGGCGAACAGGCTTAGATGGTGGGGTCATGTTACACGCATGGGAGAAGCAAGGTTACCCAAGAGACTCATGGATTCAGCAGTAGAGGGTAGGAGGAGTCGGGGCAGACCGAGGAGAAGGTACCTGGATTCGGTTAAGAATGATTTTGAAGTAATAGGTTTAACATCAGAAGAGGCACCAATGTTAGCACTGAATAGGGGATCATGGAAAAACTGTATAAGGGGGGCTATGCTCCAGACTGAACGCTGAAAGGCATAATCAGTCTTAAATGATGATGATGATGATGATGATGATGAATGATGATGATGATAATTTCAGGGAATAAGAAGGTAACACACAATTTTTACGTCAAATCTCACAAGGATTTTTTCGACTTCAAAATGTCACTCCAAATACATAATGGATGTAACTTACACTAATGCTGGTCTCAAATATATGTAAAAAATTGTAGATCTTTCTTAGTAATGAAGCACCTAACTAAGGGTAGTTTTAGGGGGGAGAAGATAACGAAACAGGTTCTACACCAGTAAAATATAATCGACGGTACTGACGGGCTAATACTGATTTTATTACATATAAGCATATTCGCGTTTGTAAACAAGACAATCTTTTGGGGAAGGCTCCAATGTTTACCAATCGGGACTGTGGTGCCCATTCTCCGTAAAGCGTTCACAGATAGTATTTCGGTAATCAGCAACTAAATAAAACCTAATCCTAATGATAAGACTCCTTAATGCGACATGTAAACGCAAAACATTGAAAAAGACAAACTGACAGACCTAGCACCGTCTTAGGAGAAGAAACACTGCAGACAACGACGTTCAGGTTGATGTTGTATCCCTTGACTTCAGGAAGGCATTTGACACTGTCCCGCACCGCCATTTAGCTGACCGAGGTTCCTAGTATCCGGCCACATCTGCGACTGTATTCGAGACTTCCCTGCAGATAGAACTCAACAACTCGCTCTTAACAGAAGAAAATCAACACATATGAAGATAATATCCCGATTGCCCCAGGGGAGTGTGAAAGGACCGTTATAATCTTACAATGTGTACAAATAATCCAGTAGAAAGCATCGGAAGCTCTTTAAGGTTGTTCGCAGCTGATGTCGTTGCTATAAGAAGGTACCAACGGCATAAGACGGTAAAGGACCTAGAGAGGGTTGATGATTGGTGAAGGGACTGGCAGTTGACTCTAAACGTAAATAAATGTAGTACGTTGCGGATAAACGGGAAAATAAATCCACTCATATACAACTACAGTATTGATGGCAAATCGCTGGAAACCGTATCTAGCGTAAAATATCTAGGAGTAACTATCCAGAGCGACCTTAAGTGGAATGATCATATACGTAAAACAAATAGCAGGAAAAACAGGTTACAGATTTAAATTCATAGGAAGAATCTTAAGTAAATGCAATTCATCCACTAAAGAAAACTGTTGCAGGGCTCTTATTCGACCGATTCTTCAGTATTGTTCATGTGGGAATGTTACCAGGTAGGACTGAAATTCGAGAGAGAGAAGAGCCAACGAACAGTGGCGCATTTTGTTACGGAATTGTTTGGTCGGTGCGAGAATGTTACAGAGATTCTCAACAAACTCTAGGGACACACGTTACATGATGGTGTTGTGCATGACGAAGAGGTTCACTACTGAAATTTCCGGGAGGAGTCAAACAACGTATTACTTGTGTATTATATTGTGTATTGAAACCGGGGACCTAGATACGATGGAGATGCTTCGTCCCACCGTAGCCCTCAGTGGTCCACAACCCCACTACACGCCAAAGCTATACACCCAGCCCACCGCCGCCCCACACCGAACCTAGGGTTATTGTGTAGTTTGGCCCCCAGTGGATCCCCTCGGGAACGTCTCATACCAGACGATTTTAACCCCGAATGTTTACATGGTAGAGTAGTTGCAGTGTACGCGTACGTGGAGACAGTGCTTGCGCAGCAATGGCCGACACAGTGTAACTGAGGTGGAATAAGAGGAACCAGCCCGCACTCACCGAGGTAGATAGAAAACCGCCTTAAAAACTATCCATAGGCTATCTGGCACACCGGACCTCGACACTAATCCGGCGGGCGGATTCGTGCCGGGGACCGACATGCCTTTCCGCTCGGGAAGCAGCGCGTTAGACCGCGCGACTAGCATACACATCTCGCGAAATGACAGTAACAAGAAAATTCGAGAAATTAGAACTAATACAGAGGCTTACCGACAATCAGTCTTCCCATGCAGCATTCGCAAGTGGTTCAGGGAAGGGAGGATCAGTTTTCGTAATGGAAGTACCGTCCGCTACCCTACGTTAGGTGGCCTGTGGAGTATGATGTGGATGTAGAAATAGGTGTTTTGAAAAAAATCTTTATTTCATTGTAACAGTTAAACATCTTATTCTCATAATAAACATGGCAACTTCCATAATGTATGGAATGCAAATGTAAACAGCGCAGTAAGGTTCCGTACACAGAGATGAAACTTGGATATCTGTGATCTACAACGAAAATTCGATCTATCTAGCTTCCAAGAACTAAACACATGTTGCACTACTGCCATAATTTAATTTTTCTGTAACCTTGGAAAGAAATACACATGGCTTTCATACTAACTCCACTGATAAAACTTAAAGGTTAAGGTACACTGATGATGACTGGAGTTCGATTATTGTACCACACATTCCAAGGCTCACTGTAGCCTAAAATTAAGTATTTCCACATCTAAATGATCTACATACATCATTTACTAAGATATTCATGGACTTCTTATTCGCACGACTGAAATTAATTATAGGTTAGCCAATGAAAAATGGCTCTGAGCACTATGGGACTTAACATCTGTGGTCATCAGTCCCCTAGAACTTAGAACTACTTAAACCTAACTAACCTAAGGATATCACACACATCCATGCCCGACACAGGATTCGAACCTACGACCGTAGCGGTCACGCGGTTCCAGACTGAAGCGCCTATAACCGCACGGCCACACCGGCTGGCGGTTAGGCAATCACCACAATTCAATCTTTGTGCCACACATTAAAGAAATCAAAACACACAAAAAATAGTTCTATAACATTACAAAAGTGTACTTATTGACTGTAGTAAATTGATTTCTGTGCCAAAGTAAATAATATTTTTCCTGACCGTTTCGATCTTCAAATGCTGTTTCCACATATAAATTTATCAAACACATCTCAATTTGGCTGAAGCAGATATCAGTCAGCCAAATATCATAGTGACTCGATTTAGGGCATTACCTTTAATGTGCCACAAAAAAACGAATGTCACCTTCTGGTGATAATCCTCATTGTTGCGTACATAGCTATATTGGTAAGAAACAAAAATTATTACTCTTTCCAACTGCTTTTCAAAGATAAGAACATAGTGACCTAATTGAGTATTAACCTTATCTGGTAGCATAAAACGCTTTGTCATCATATGTAACTGTTCAGTAGAGTCTGCATTTCACTTCACGCCATGCATAGTCATTTTACAGCAAAATTTTAAGGAACTGTTCCATACATGATCGTGTTGTAACATTGTGGGGCAATGATGGTCAGATTATTTGTATTTGTATTTTAAAATGTGGCTAAAAGAAATTACTGCAAAACAGTAATGTAATGTGTCATATATCACAATATTACAGTCAAATTGTAACAACTACCTGTATAAACCAAAAAGTAAGAAATTTCCCCAGTCATATCTATGTTACAACAGAATTCCAAGAGCCTGCCCATATATCTACATGTTGCAACACAATTGGAACAAAATACCAAACACACCAAAGTTTGCAGCCTAATTGTAACATACTGCCTCATGGTACAGCGAAAGGATAAGAAATTATGACATACATCGCTAATGGATAGTGGATACCTTTGGGGCAATTAAGGTCAGATGATGTGGTAAGTACCATTACAGCCAATCCAGTTGGGGGCAAGGATGGACAGTTGTAATATCGTGACACTCATTACACCAAACACATGAAAATAGCACATGCACGGCAACAGTGTGTGTTGACAATGACTGTCCACTACTGGGTCTTACAACAGTGTTCTAACACTAGCAGCTTACAGTGTGTACGTGCTGTGTGTTTCAGTTACTCATGGCGTCTGTAATAAGTCGAATGAGTTCTCTTTGATGTTTGGTATGTGTGACTGAGATGGTGTGTGTGTGTGTGTGTGTGTGTGTGTGTGTGAGAGAGAGAGAGAGAGAGAGAGAGAGAGAGAGAGACAGAAAGAAAGAAGGGGAAGGTTCTGTGAGCTGGGCATGTGATGTTTGGGTGGGTGGTGTCTGCAACTGGAGATCGTCTGTGACTGGGCAGTGTCTGTGACTACAGGGCGCCTGTAAATAAGGGGTTGCCTGTGACTGTGTGGGGGTGCCTGTGACTGATAGAAGTACCTGTGACTGGTGCTGCCAGCATTAGCCGCTAGCGGTGTTAGCTACTGGGTGGACGGGTGAGGGGGGAGGGACGGGGGGGGGGGAGGGGAGGTGGTTGTCAGCATTAAATACTCACTATGCCAGCTACTGTGGGTGTAAGTTACTAGCAATGTGGGTTTCACCTACTCGTTCTTAAATCTGTGTTGTAACGCAAGTAGCTGACAGTGTCTACATGCAGTAGACGATTGCCATTGTCCCAAACACACAGTTGATGCTACTACTGTGGGGCAACGATGGTCATTATACAGGATGCACAAATTGTGATCAGTTTATAGGGTGGACAAATGGTGATCAGTTTACAAAGTGGGGAGATACTGATCAGTTTATAGAGTCGAGCAACGTAAATTAGTTCAGTGCGTGAGCACAATTACGTTCAGTTGCCGTACGATGACTGCCATTAACCCAGATACCATACTACACCATGCTGTTACTACAACATCAGAAGCTAACTGTCTGTGTGCCATACCTTGGCAGTGGGTAGTAGCTACTCGATCTCCCTTTTTTTATATTAGGCTACACATAAATTTTAGCAAACTTCGTCATTCATCGTCATGTTACAGCAAAAGTAGACCAAGTGTCCCATAACATCATGCTGTTGGATCAAAATTTTGCCTAATTGTCCTATACAATATCATTGTTACTAACTTTCACAAGTTACAGCAAAAATTGCAATAGATTACCATCATACATCGCTAAGTTACAACAAAATTTCAACATAATT
Organism: Schistocerca americana; assembly: GCF_021461395.2. Taxonomy (NCBI): domain Eukaryota; kingdom Metazoa; phylum Arthropoda; class Insecta; order Orthoptera; family Acrididae; genus Schistocerca; species Schistocerca americana. The sequence goes on along the minus strand of NC_060130.1, from coordinate 648,689,325 downwards.
ATGTCACCACCGTTAAGCAAAAACGTAGGAAACTGCCCCAAACATCACCGACTAAGCTATTTGAGGCTTCTTCTAACAAGTTACAATTTGTTCCAACAAGCAAAAGCTACAAATCAGCAAGTTAGGACATATCCATACCAACAAGCTAAGACTTGTTGCAGCATACAAAGCATATCATGCAGGCTAGGTCAATGACTAGAATGTGAAGTCTTGATGATATAGTAAGAGGGAGCACGGATTGCTATATCTACATCTAAAGTTGCACTTCGCAAACCGCCCTACATAGCATGATGGAAGGTGTCTTGTACCACTACTATCCGTTCTTTTCCTTTTTCTACTGGCAAACAGGGCAAGGGAGAAATGACTGTTTATGTGCATCCATACTATTTTGGACTAAGCAGTTTCATCACTCACTCTTTAACACAGCTTTCATCGATATGATACTGACCTGGGCAATTGGAGTCATGGATCTTATAAAGTGTCTTATTTTTGGAACAAAGACTTTACTTGCTAGTACTGATAAGTCTCGACTTGCAGACTAATATCTATTGGAATAAGGCACTACTTGACAGAACCAATATCAGTTTGCTTAGCTGGTGTTGTATGGGGCAGTTTGTTTCCATTTTATGTAATATGGAGAAATTTTGGATTGACATAGGGATGTATATTGGCAAGTTGTAATTTTTACTACAAGGCTGGCAGTTTGTTTCAATTTTTCTGACAATGGTGATGTGTGTGGCAAATACTTACAATGTTATTGTAACTTGATGAGTATAACTTAATTTCTTAGAATTTTGTTGTAAAATGACAGTGTTTGGGGAAATTTGTTACAATTTAGTTTCTAGCTTATCTGTATTTGAATATGAAATGAGGGATATCCTGTTACAGAAACTTTTACACCAACTGAAAAATTGTGGCATATATACTATCAACTTTATGTGTATCAATATTAGTACCATAGGGAATGGTAGTCATGCACTTATTTGACTGCAGTATCTAGGCTAATAGCAGTCACCACGTGTCAATTCACTGTCATTGCCCTGTAATAGTGACAGACATGTATTCAGGGTAATGGTAGTCAGCATATGCCAGTATATCAGAGACAATGACAGTTAACATATCATCTGCACATTATTGCCCCAATTATATCCACCAAGTATGTGTAAATTTGTTAAAATTTTGATGTAAAATGAGGTAGTTTGTTACATTTTTGCTAGAACAAGGGACAATTTGTTAAACTTTTCCTGTAAAATAAGGCGATTTCTTACTTTTTGCTGTAACATGGGGCAATTTGTTACACTTTTGATGAGGTAGTTTGTTACATTTTTGCTAGAACAAGGGACAATTTGTTAAACATTTCCTGTAAAATAAGGCGATTTCTTACTTTTTGCTGTAACATGGGGCAATTTGTTACACTTTTGATGTAACATGGAGCCATTTGTTACAATTTTTCAGTAACATTGTGATTTAAAAGGCAGTTTATTAGCATTTTGCCATGGCATGATGCGTGTGTGTGTGTGTGTGTGTGTGTGTGTGTGTGTGTGTGTGTGTGTGTGTGTGTGTGTATGTTTTGCTGATGATGAAGTTTATGTATTTTACATGTGCCAATACTGCAAGTTAAATGCATTACATATTTTTGGAAGCAGTTTTGAATATAGAAGCTGAAAATTCAAATCATTCTTACAGTTATGTGATTGTCTGTTTCGTTCTTATTTCTAAAACCATAACAAGACTACTGGATTGTAAAAAACACGAACTATTATGGGGGGGGGGGGGGGGCATGGCTCGTTGCATGATGATGTCATCATACATAAGGAGGCGTTGCTTGTGATGTTCCTTCCCATACTTGCAGGCAATAAGGGTGACTCATCTCTAGCGCTAATTGAGTGGGTTTGGTCGCATTAGTAGATTACCGTCCTTCTAGTTTCCTTCCTTATTTTTTCATTCTGTTCTTTATTCTCATAGGTGTGTTGCATGTAACTCTGTACATGGACAGGGAGTGAGAAGAAGGTTGTTGGATTCCGCTCACAACGACAATGTACAGGAGGTCAAGCAGTCAGGACTTATGGGTGCGTATCTAGGGCTGCCGTGAAATGACAGAACAGGAAATTGGGTAAAATAAAGAGAATATATAGTATTTCAGTGTACGGTGTACAATGGGGCGTGCCTAGGGTCAGAAGTTACAAGGTGTAGGCCAGTATAGGAGGACTAATAACTAATTGAAATAGGCAACGGAAGGGGAAGCAGTTCATGCTAACTTATGTTGGTGTCCGGTCACGGGGAACAGAGCCGAAGGCTCTGCCTCTCAAAAAAAATGTCTGTTCTGCTCGAGGTCTGGATCACAAGAGAGCGAGGCAACTGTGTTCTGCATTGCAGAAAGCTCCAGCGTCCACACATGTGACCTGTATCCCACGCACGCTATTGGCGAAAACCGATGGCGTGAATTCGCTAGGAGTTTTAGCAGAGAGCTCAAGATGTCTCTTTTCAGTAGCTTTAACTGGAAAGAACTCCCTCGGTTTTGAAAGGTAGGCAGCTTGTGTCACCTAGGCACAACCGAAGTTGCTGTGGGAGAAAACTTGTAAAGATCTGACTGGGGCATTTGAATTAATTTTTTTTAAATTTATTCCGTAAAATATTCCTTGACTTGTTGCCACCCTCACATTCCTTCTCCCTTCAAGAGGAGTGGTGACTCACATTACTTACAAAAGTGTGTCTGTCACTCTCTGGAAAGATTGTTTGCGCTAATAGGGGCCTTAATGCTATGGGAGGGATCTCTTATAATATTTCATTTAGTGTAAGAGGGAGGTGACTTACATGTTGGCAAGTTTATCAACTTTCACGAGTTAAAAAACAGTAAAATATTAACTGTACACATTTTCTACTATAATTGAAATCATCATCGTCCAGATAATCAGTTCTTAAACTAAACAAAGTTAAAATCGAGCCAGAAAACTTCACAAAAGAGGAATGAACTATTATGGTTTCTGTTAGGTTGAGAGGAGAGAAATCTGTTATTACTGCTGTTGCAGTACTAAACTCATTCTCATTGGAAGTAGATGCTGGCTGGACTGAATCAGCACTGATCTTTTAATGGTTTACAGGCGCCCATAGAAATATGTAGTTGTTTGTGTTGTCTGGCAAATATTAATCTCGTTGCCACACAGTGAAACGAATACGAAAATATAAATTGTAACATCAACATAACAAAATACAATGGAAAATCCAAAATTTTAACAAAATACTTAAACTAAGATAATCAAAGTATTTCTGTAGCAACATAATAAACCAGCTTACTGCAGAACATTAACGTGTGGCTTCGGTAAAAATTGGATTAAGTACATTTGAAAAAGAACAGTAATCCAAGTAAAATCTAGGTACATCATCTGACTATTTTTGCGGGTAGTAGTTGCACAAAGTTGCTCAGGCTACAAAATATTAACAAATTTCAGTAAAATGGAAGATTCAGTTACTAAGCCAAAGAGATGGGGTTCTATGAAACACATAACACAAACCTTATCTGTATTAACCCATGTTAAAACAGAGAAGCACAAAACCTTTTCTTATACCGAAAAAATGCTCCATTCTGAATGAAATCAGGGGATAGCAAAGGCTACCCACCAAAAGTCCATGAATTCCTGAGACCAAAATGCTACCTTCTTTCTTTAAAATATCTTAAATCGCTTCATAGAGCAATAGTCCTTCGAAACATGGCATACTGGAATACACAGTGAGAGAGAGAGAGAGAGAGAGAGAGAGAGAGAAATGTTACACCTAGGTCAAAATTACTCAGTAGTTTCAACTTCTAAAATTGTAGCATAAACTACCCAGAGCATTTGATGAGCTGTCGCTGCCTCAAATTGGATAAAGCATTGTAAATGGCCAATGGAGCCAAATGATAGTTAAAAACTCAGAAAATCCAAATGAAAGCTATACCTATTCATTTAAAAATCATTTTAAATTACTTCGTGGGATAATAGTCCTAATGCACATCGCTTAATTTGTCATGCCAATTAATTTGTCATAACTGTGGCAAATGGAAATTAACAGGGTTGAAATGTGACTAAGTTGTGGTTTATCTGACAAATAATATAGGTCTCATAAGTGGGTAGGTATAATAAATATTTCTCATAAGTTAGTGCTCAAGATCCAACAAAAAATTGTACAGTTGCCAAATGAGGATCTGGTATGACCTTAACCACTTAACATAAAATCCCGAGTGTATTCGTTTTTTTAATTCTGACGAAATAATAAAACGCCAAGTATACTCGGGCTTATCATTTCCGACTGGCACACGATTTAAAAGGCCTAATTTACTCGTTCTATCTCGTGTTTTTGCAGTTCCTTGATATTTTCGTAGATGTCACTGTGGTGTGTTACTCTGAAGTGTAGCTCTATATTTCTGGCTAGAGACTGAATCAGGCAGTTGTACTAGCGTTCACTCTACAATCTCTTCTTGCAGTTTGCCTGTTATTTCCTCACGTTTTATGAAAATGGAGAATGACGATGAGTTTGATAATGAATTTAGTGGGTCTGAGAGTTCTGAAGATAGCTATGAAGAGAGTTCGGAAGTAGGAAGTGATGAATCAGTTTCTTCTGAGTGTGACATTGCGAGCGCCAGAGTGTGGTACGAGATAGATCCATCTAAGCCACTGCCACCTGCTCCACCACGTTTTCCTTTTACAGGTAAACCTCAAATTAATTGTGAACCCTGTATTGAAGATGTCTTGCATTATTTTAGAGAGTTCATTGATGACGGATACATGGAAATTTTTGTTACCGAGACCAACAAATATGCAACACAAACGAACGTCCCGGTATGGAAGCCAACAACAATTGATGAGATGTTCATATTTGTTGCTGTAATATTGTTACAAACCATTGTAAAAAAACCCACATTTCAGATGTACTGGACAAAAAGAGCTACATTAGCCACACCAATTTTTAGAGAGGATCTACCGTTCAAGAGGTTTATCAATTTGAAGAAGAACTTACATTTTTCGGGCAATGGTACCTATAACGCAGAAAGCCATCCACAACCCAAACTGAATAAAGTATGGCCTATTGTGAGCTACCTGTCCGCTAAATTTAGAAACAGCTGTGTTCCAGAAAGAGATGTCACCTTAGATGAAAGCCTGGTGTAATATAAAGGGCGACTGGGTTGGATCCAGTATTTGCCGCTCAAGAGACCTAGGTTTGGCATAAAAACATTCATGTTGCGTGAGTCACAGACTGGATATGTTTTGTCCCCAATTGTTTACGTTGGCAAGGGCACAACATTTGAGGAAGAATACAAGGATCTGCCAATGTCGTCACAAATTGTAATGGCACTAATGCAACCCTTGCTAAATATTGGATACTGCTTGACTCTAGATAATTATTATAGTTCTCCCCAGCTAGTTGACCTTCTGCTAACAAAAAGAACAGATATATATGGCACCGTGCGTCGTACAAGAAAACAAATGCCGCCTTCTTTCCGGACCAAGAAACCTCCAGCGAGGTAAGCTGACTGCACTGAAATGGAAAGATAAGAGAGACGTCTGCATGCTGTCCACTATCCACAATGCAGAAATACAAACACGGAAAATAAGAAACAAGTACTTTGCCAAACCAGTGGCTGTATTTGCTTATAATGACACAATGGGAGGTGTGGATAAAGTTGATCAGCACATCGCAAACAATCCATTGCCACGCAAGAGGGGTAAAAAGTATTGCAAGAAGGTACTTTTTCATCTATTGGAATTAGCAGAATGGAATGCCTTTGTCCTATATAAAAAACATGGACGAAAGCTCACTGCCCTTGACTTTCGCGTGGCTGTCGCTGAACAGATCATTGCCAAACATCAGGGGGAGGAATGTTCACCCAAAGCAGCGGGCCGTCCATCAGCAAAATCAAGCCCAACGCGACTTGTTGGACGTCATTTTACATCGACGATTCCTCCGACCAAGAATAAGCAGAATCCATCAAGAACGTGTAGGATGTGCAGTAGTGTTCGCGATGCCACAGGGAAGAAGGCACGGAGGGAATCAAGATACATGCGTAAAGACTGTGGTGTAGCTTTGTGTATTGATCCTTGCTTCAGGGTATTTCACACAGCCACAAACATATAAACAATGGCTCTAAATTTTAATGGTTAGTGTTGCTGTTCACTTTTAGTGCCTCGATGCAAAGAGTTACTGTAATTTTAAGAAGAAAAAAAAAAGGTTAAGCGTATCACGACTATACTCGTGATTTTAAACCAGGGGCTATTTAGAGATGAAAATGTCCATTGTTAAGCACCTAAAAAATAATTTCATTGTCACTGTCAATATTGTGCTTCACTGAATATATAATTTTGGCAATAAAAAAATTAGTTGACAAAAGAACCATCATATTGTAAATGATACATATGTTAAGAGGTTAAATATTTGTAGGGTGAATGCACCTAGCGTAAGAGCTTCCTATTCATAATACAGTTTCGACTTAGACTCATTAACTGTAGAAAACACACACCAATTTAAATGCTCTCTAATTCCCAAAACCACAAAATAAAAACGTCAACACATATCACTTCATCACATCACAGTTATAAAAAGAACACAAAGCAAAAGTACTTGAGGGAACAGATCTTTGCGAAATCGTTAATATCCACTACCTTGCATAAAATGTTGCTCATTATCCCATCATACCGTGGTACCACCCTCAATCCCTTTACTCAATCCCTTTAGCAGGAAACACATGAAAAATAACTAATTCCCATTATCTAAGTAGGTAAAAATATGAAAACATGCTCTGGATAAGACACAGCTTTAATATTTTTCCCAACAGTGTCACTCAACGACAGTGTTGTGCAAACATGTTACAATAATCATTAACAAACTGTCCTCTATAACTAAAATTAGAACTAGAAAAACTTAAGAACAAGACCAGAACAGCCCCTGTTGGATTGTTAATTGAAAATGAGGATCGGTTACAACCTTATTTTTTCCTCTAAAACGGCGAAGTTCAAGAAAAATATCTGCCTTATCAACTGTTATTAGAGTTTACAGTTTTCAGATTATCGGTGAACCTTCATTGGCTTAACATAAGCTTGTAAAACAAAGTTATAGCCATTGAGAAGACATGGCAAAACTCTTGAAAAGACTATTTTAATCTGTGTCCACAGTGGCAAAACAGCTAACAGTATCCTCGTCCAATCCATAAGACTTCACATAAAAGAAGGGAAAGAATGTAGTGAGTTTACAATCAGTTCGTAAAATACGAAAAGGTTCACAGCTAGAATGTGTTCCTGCGAGACGAAGTGCACGCAGTGTTTGTGAGTAAACATACTTCTGACTAATGGGCGAAGAGCACGTGGCTTGTCCAGCGGAGAGGGAGAGATATGCGTGTGTGACGTTGAAAAACTTTAAAGGCGCTTCTCTCTGGTGGGTTGATGGAAGGGGGTATTATCTGTGGCGTAGCGCAAGTCCTGTGGGAGGGGGGAAGAGCAGAGAGGTAGGGAGGTGGAAGGGCGAGAAGGGTGAGGGAGAGGTAGCACTTTCAGCACTCGGCACAGCACTCGTGCGCTTGCAAAGGCTGTGCACCTACATTCCATCCGGAAGTCGTCCGATCGAACCTGTCCGATGAAGGGCGATAAACGTGTCCTGGCGTCATCCGACGTGAATGCCTACACTGAGTCCAAGGGGAGCCCGTAACGGCGCGCAGCTGACGCACGTGGTACACTGGCTGCCACTTGCCATCACATAAACAATGGAAGAGATTACACTGAGCGTCAACCCAGTGTACTGTCGTCATTCATGAGTATTCACACTGGAATAAGTTACACGCTATAGGTCAGCAATTGCAATTGCTGAGAAGATATCATGGGTGACTGGGATGATGATTTTTTGTGTTGGCTGCTGCTAGATAAGAACATTCGCCTTTAAAGTTATAGGCAAAAGACTTGGGTGCATCGTTTTAATGAAGGCAGATCTGTTCAAACATTACTACCACATGTCTATAGAAACGTTTGACTATATATTTGAATGCATAACAGGCTATATAACTGGCAATTATAACTTCAGGGAATGTATCACTCCAGAAGCAAACCTTACCATCACAGTCAGGTAAGTCAACTATTTTGTTATTGTGAATGGCATAACTAGTAAAATAATATTAGAATATTATAAATAAATTCTGGCATCAGTTACAATAAAATATATTTATTAACATAGACATATTTTTAACGTTCCTTCTCAGTTATATTACACATTATTAGCAAATAAGCTACTGTTTACAAGTATCTATGTATATATACTAAGCAGCTCGTTAGAATGAAATTACAATTAAATGAACATCCTTAGCTGCTTACAGGCGTTGACATACGTCAACAGGGACTATGTATGATCTGAAAATCACACTGAAACAATTTTTAGTTCAAGACTGAAAAATATTAGCACTGAATGCCATGAGAATAATTGTGGAAAATAATGTCTAGTTTATACATAAGGACTTGTTAACAGCACATTACGGATAGTCCATTAAAATGAGTTTTTCATCAGCCTGTTGGACAGGAGGACGCATTTGAACTACACTCACAAAAGAAGACGAATCTTGCCGTGGTGGTACTTTGATCACATGGAGAAAGCTCATTCTCTTTCTGTGTGGCAGGCAAGTTTTCTGAGCTGGGCCATGGTGTTATAATGTCTTTCAAAGACAGCATGCTTTTTAAATAGGGCCATTTATCAAATGCAATAAATTCCTGACTGTTCTTAGAGTCATGTTGTATTTTATATTTTTTCCTAAAGTGTCTCGCAAGTTCTGCCACGTTACCCGAGCCTGTTCACTTGAAAAAGGAAACGTGTATCTCACAAAATCAGCACATAAGTTGTACTCAGTTCTTAGAACAAATGTTCTGTTATTGCTTATGTATATTTAAGGTCCGTAAAATATCACTAACAAAGGATACATACATCGTTTGAATAATATTCCATTATCATTGCACCCTTTCAGGTACTTAGCAACAGGGATGTCTTTTCACTCCTAGGGTCTAACATATCGACTGAGTGATTATACGGTAGGTAAGTGTCTCTCGGAAATTGTGGATGCGATATGGAGGAATGCCTATGAGTGACAGGGGAATGTTTCCGGCTTCTACTTTGTCTGCATTCTTGGAGAACTATCATGCTACACTACCACAATCTTCGCCTGTCGATGGAATTACGACAGATATGACGTTTGTCTTGCTTGGAAATGATGCATATTCTTTGAAAACTTATCTGATGAAACCTTCTTCCAGACGCCATCCCTCAAATGAAGAAAAAGTTTTCAATTACAGATCATCGAGGGCTAGAATATGTGTGGAGTGTGCATTTGGTATCTTGACTGCCATGTGGTGTTTACTGGGAAAAGTACTGAAACAGAACCTGGCAAAGCAGAGAGGATAGTGAGATGTATTTTCTTACTGCACAACATAATTGTTGATCGTGAAGGTGGTGACTTCTACAACTCAGCAAGCTTAGAAGACGACGTAAGTGCACCACCACATCAAGAAAGTGGTTCATCAAGAACATTGAACAGACTGTCCACAACAGGCTCAAATTATTAGAGAGAAATTCAAGTCATACTTCAATGGGATTAGCGCCATACATTAAAAGTAAGTTGATTGAAATTAGTACTGATTTATAGTAACATGTAGTGATTTGAAAACAAGCATTAAAACGATTGCAACATAATTTAGATATTTACCTTTGACTGATACTTGCTCTCCAATAGATTCTCACAGTTCTCGCTTCGTATTCCAGTTATGGTAGCATTTAATCCACTGGTTCCACAAGCGAGGATCATTCCTCACGAGATGAATTAGAAATTCCTTGTCGATCATCCTGCTCGTGATGCACCGCCAGACTGCCCTCCTGGACTGGAGACAAACATTTTTGGGCAGCCAATCCAGCAGTCCGGGTCCAGACGACGTATTACTGCACTTCTCCCTCCAATGTAGGCATGTGCATTAGCTACCTGGTGTTTGTTTGTTACTCCAGCATTAGCCAGCGCCGGACCGGATCGGATCGGACGACTTCCAGATGCAATGAAGGTGCAGCCTTAGTGTCTATCGCTAGCACGCTCCACCAGCTGTACTTTAAAAATGTTTTCTTCAAGATCGTCTCAGGCCACACCTACATTTCATCAGCAAGTCGTCCGTTACGATCCGATCCGGCGCTGGCTAACGCCAAAGTAAAGAACAAACGCTAGGTGGCTGATGCACGTGCCTACTACATTGGAGGGAATAGCGCAGTATGACGTCGCTTGGCACCTGACTGCCGAATTGGCTGACCAAACATGTTTGTTTCAAGTTCGGCAGTGCACCATGAGTGGGATGATCGACAAGGAATTTATAATTCATCTTGTAAGTAATGAGCGTCGCTTGTGGGGCCAGTGAACTGAAGGCTACCATAAACGGGATATTAAGTGAGAACTGTGGAAATCTATTGGGGAGATACTATCAGTCAAGGGTAAATATGGAGTTTATGTTTTAATAGTTTTAATGCATGTTTTCAATTCTCTACATTTTACTACAAATCAGTAGTAATTTCAATCATATTACTTCTAACATATAATTTTTTTATCAAACTGTCAAAAAGCAATGAATTTTTAATTTCCAAAGTACTACTCGAAGCGCTCGTTTTGCCACAGAATGGCGCCAACCCCATTGAAGTATGACTTGAATTTCTCTCTGATAATTTGAGCCTGTTGTGACTGTCTGTTGAATGTTATTGATGATCCAGATTCTTCACATGGTGGTGCACTTTCGTTTTCTTCTAAATTTGCAGAGTTGAAGAAGTCACCACCTTCATGGTCAATAATTATTTTGTGCAGTAAGCAGATACATTTAACTATCGGCCTCACCTTGCCAGGTTCTGTTTCAATACATCTACCCAGTAAACGCCAATTGGAAGTCATGATACCAAAAGCACATTTCACGCATCTTCTAGCCCTCGATAATCTGTAATTGAAAACCTTTTCTTTGTGTGAGACCTGTCGTTTGGATGAAGGTTTCTTGAGGTATGTTTTCAAAGGATATGCATCATCTCCAAGCAAGACAAATGGCATATCTGTAGTAATTCCTTCGACAGGCAAAGGTTGCGGTAACGTAACATGACAGTTCTCCAAGAATGCTGACAAACTAGAAGCCGAAAACATTCCTCCCCCACTTTGTTTTCCATAATCTCCCACATCTATAAAAATAAATCGATAACGATAGTTCGCCATATCTCTAAAAGCTATTGAAAAAACATTTTGTAATTAAAAAACGTAGTTCCACAGGCCGTGGAATCCTCACGGTATTCCTCCAAAAATTTTCATATCAGGAACGGATAGACGTCACTCACAGAAATTCCTCCATATCGCATCTACAACTGCCAAGACACACTTACCTACTGTGTAAACACTCAATCGAAATGTTAGACCCAAGGACCGAAAAGACATCCCTCTTGCTAAGTACCCGAAACTGTGAAACGATATTGGAATATTACTCAGTCGCTGCACCCAAGTCGTTTTCCTACGTCTTTTAAGGCTAACGTTCTTGTCTAGCACGAGCCAACACAAAAAAATCATCATCAAATCACTCAGGATAGCTTCTCATCAACTGCAACTGCTGACCTATAGCGTATTCACGTAGGACGGCGCCGGGGCACGTTTATCGCCCTTCACCGGACAGGTTCTGATCGGACGACTTCCGAATGCATTGTAGATGCAGCCTAAGAATGCGCAAAAACAGAGTAGGACAATGCTGTCTTACAGCAGGTTAAACACTAAGTACAGAGTGACACCAAATATGTATATGAAAGGATCTTAACTTTTGTATGACAAAAAGAAATGGTTAACAAGTGTTGGTTCGGACTGTTAGTACATTAGTTTTTTTTAATTTAAAACTGAAATAGAGTGACAGAGTGCATCTCTGTGTTGAATTTCAGCAAACACAAAATTCGGAAAACGCTGGCTAGTCGTTTCAGGAATTTGTTGTCTGCATAAAAACTGCAATAGAGTCGCCTCAATATAACGAAAATTCCCATACGTAATGGTTGGAGCGTGTTACAGAGTACTGCAGGACTTAATATGCCGTGTAAAACACTTAGGTAAGAAAAACGTTAATGTTAATATCACTGGAGGCAGGTCAAGAAAGCTTTGTAAAGAGATACTGAAGGAAATGATCAGTTAAAAGGACACAAGAATTAAAAACGTGCAGTTTTTTATAACTCTTAGTGACATCTTGAAAGAAATCAGGGAAAAATGTGCTTCTAAACCGACAGTGGAGTAAGCTCATGCGCAAAGCAGTGGAACAATGTAATATTAGTTGCAAAGATTCGCAGTATCGCAATCTATTGAGCAATGAAAGACCAATGGAATAGACACTACAAAGAGAGGCTCTACATTCTTTGTTTGACAACAATACGAAACATTCAACCAAGCAGACTTGTAATAAGTACTAATATAGAAAAACTATAGTAAGGTAAACTTGATGCTTTCTTTCGAAAGACAACACAAAATCCTTGTCAATAAAATGCAAACTGCAAGTGTACTACAGTACGACACCAAAATTCTGCAACAAAGCTGAACAAAGCAAACAGCGCAATTCATCACGTGACGAAGGCCTATACAGTAGTTGGCAGAGCGTACCTTTAAATATCTCAAAATCTTCAAAATACCTAAACTCTCCACGTAATAGAAATAGGCATGCACGTGGGCCATCCTTCTGAAAAAATATTAACACTTACTTAGAATCACTTAATATTTGTACTATCTGTAATTTTATCAGTAAATTGTCATTCAAAACCTATACAATAAATGACTTATAAATCATATAAAAATTAAACTTAATTAAGACAGACAAGAGTGAGAGAAGTGATAATGTGTGGTGGCAGGCTGGCTTATCGCAAGGCGACAGCTGTGCTGATCCATGTGTTTGTACCATGCAGTTTCTGCTTATAGTAAGCGTTCACTAGTAACATAGTCTGCAATTTAAACGACTCCAAAAACATTGTCTCACCTGGAAACTCGCTGCATGGTAAAATGAAGCATGGTTAACGGTTCTGCTCTGACATCTGGCAGCGACAGCATAAAATAGACCAGTTAACATCACTGAATCATGTTCTCTCATACAATTAGCAACATAACTAACATTCATTGCATCCTCTTCAGATTCCACAACGAAACAGTATCTGTGCAACAGAAAGAACAGCACTTATAGCACCTGACTCAGGAACTCTTGCCTACACATAATTACCTTCAACCACTAGAACGACAGGACCTATTGTCTGCTCACAAATTACCTCAATAAATCAATCTCATATCTATCTTCATAAAAAAAAAAAAGGAACTTCGCTACACTCTGGGGGAAACAACTGGAAGTCACCATATCCTCGCAAAGCTCACAGGGGTACAAGAGATCAACTCTCCTTTATCACTCGTTATAACTCTTATTACGGTACGTAACTTAATACATCTTAGATCCTTGCACTGAGTTAACCAGTTAAGTAACTACCAATTACGAAAAACAGAAGGCATGGACAGAAAAACAATAAAACATCGGGGATGAGAATGTAGAGAAATTCAGAAGAAAAAGAAAGAGAAGGTAAAAAAAGTTCATTCCTTTCGTTCCACAGTCCGGCGTACCACACAGCGTCCTATAGGTTTCGGCAACACAGGTGCTAATCGTATTCTTGCGACTGCGTATGCGCTTGGGTTCTCAAGTCGCCTAGTACCAACATTAAACTGACAGATGGTTGGTTTTGGGGAAGGAGACCAGACAGCGTGGTCATCGGTCTCATCGGGTTAGGGAAGGATGGGGAAGGAAGTCGGCCGTGCCCTTTCAGAGGAACCATCCCGGCATTTGCCTGGAGCGATTTAGGGAAATCACGGAAAACCTAAATCAGGATGGCCGGACGCGGGATTGAACCGTCGTCCTCCCGAATGCGAGTCCAGTGTCTAACCACTGCGCCACCCCGCTCGGTAAAACTGACAGACAACACCAAGATCGTCAGAATCTATGGTCTGACGCTTTTCTAACAACGCATAGACATTGACTTCGCGTCTGTGTCTGGTATTGCAATGAAAACAAACTCCCATCAAGGCAAATGGATTTAGGGCGCCAACGATTTCGGAAACCTTGAAGACGCGGTTTGGAGGCATACGAGGTTACAGAACGCTTAAAGCGCTCACGTCTGTGGAGCAAGGAGTAGGAACCTACTTTCATCAGACGGCGCAGAAATGATGCTTACAGGAAATATGGAAGAAACTTGAATTGATCTTGACACGAATACAAAATGTCATGAACGACTGGGAGACTCTGTGGTTGCCAAACACATTGTGCACGCTGCACATCCATGGAGATTAAACGAAAACTCTCAGGGATATACCTTAAGAAACTACTCACCAAAATTACTAAGCATGATGTACTTCGACAACAAAGACTGAAACAAGGGCAAGAAATCCACTGCAATACACAGGTCCTAAGGAAGTACGTGTATAAATTACACATCCATTAATTATCCAACCAACGCAAATCTTAAGGGCTTATCAAGGACCAATTACACATTTTATCGTACCTCATAGTAATTAGACTCACAAAAATTTAAAGTTCAAATCGTCCTAGGTAAAGACACCTCCAAAAAACGAGCCACAACTGCAAAAGACGCAAAATTTAGCTGTTTATTGCAATTTACTGATCTCTAAGTTCTTCTCCGAACAAATGGCTGCAAGTGCCTTAGTACATGGCAACACTCACTCTAGAGTCGTCGCGTCGCGACGCGCAGAAGCGCGGCGACGGTAGGGTGCGCCTGAGGGCCATACGCACGCGGTACCGGTCTAGCAGCGGCATGGGTGGCGGGGCGGCTGGTTGCATGGCGACGAAAGTACGCGCCCCGGACGTTGAGTCCAGGACCATAAGGCAGGTGGCAGTGAGTGGCTGGCCAGTCGCGAACGTGGGGCGGTATTGCGGCAAGTAGGCCGCGTAGCTAGTCGGCACCAACAGCAGAGCCCGCGACGCGGACATCTCGGCCCGCGTGTGGCGGCAAAGCTTCGTGGCTTGCCACACTGCTCTCAGCCGACTGGCGGCATCAGAGGTTCAAAATGGTTCAAATGGCTCTGAGCACTATGGGACTCAACTGCTGTGGTCATCAGTCCCCTAGAACTTAGAACTACTTAAACCTAACTAACCTAAGGACATCACACACATCCATGCCCGAGGCAGGATTCGAACCTGCGACCGCAGCAGTCGCACGGTTCCGGACTGCGCGCCTAGAACCGCGAGACCACCGCGGCCGGCGCGGCATCAGAGGCGACGGAGGTAGGAGACAACAGCAGCAGGTTAACGGAAGCAGCGGCAAAGAAGCCGCGCCGAGGGTGAATAGTGCACCCTTGCGCTCCATGAGCCACAGCCCCGATAAGGACGCCTCGCGCGTTTTCTTCATGTCTCGGCGCCGGCTCAGAGTCAGCTAGCGGCGACTGAGAAGTTGGGCCTTCTGCGACTGTCAAATGGCGCCGGAGCGCACGCAGCCCGCACTTGGGCTGTGAGGCGCAGCTCGGTGTACTCGGCGCGCACGTGTTGGTGCGGCGGGCTGCGGCAGGCAGGAAGTAGACTTTGTCCTGGGCGTTGGAATAGGCTCAGACAGCGTCTGGCGCGGCATCGCAATTGACGGGCTGCAGCGCCCATGCTCTGCTCGCAACGGAATAACAGCGGCGAATACTGACCGACTGCAATACATCGAACATGAACAAAAAGTAATGTTCCGAAGGCGGTGACGAATCGCGTTTCTGACACCAATGTACATGGGCAGGGAGAGGGAAGAAGGTTGTTGGAGTCTGCTTTCGACGACAATGTACAGGAGGTCCAGCGATAAGGACTTGTGAATGGGCATCTAAGGCTGTCATTAAATAACAGAACAGGAAATTAGGCAAAATAAAGAGAATATATTTCAATGAACGCTGCACAAGGGGCGCGCTTAGGGTCGGAAGTTACCAGATGTAGGCCAGAGCCGGCCGCGGTGGTCTCGCGGTTCTAGGCGCGCAGTCCGGAACCGTGCGACTACTACGGTCGCAGGTTCGAATCCTGCCTCGGGCATGGATGTGTGTGATGTCCTTAGGTTAGTTAGGTGTAAGTAGTTCTATGTTCTAGGGGACTGATGACCACAGCAGTTGAGTCCCATAGTGCTCAGATCCATGTAGGCCACTCTAGGACGTCTGACAACTAATTGAAATGGGCAACGGAAGAGGAGGCGTTTCATGTTGACTTATGTTGGTGGCCGGTTACGGAGCGCAGAGCCAGAGGCTCAGCCTCCCAAACAGACGTCGGTTCTGCTCGAGGTCTGGATCACAAGAGAGCGAGGCAACTGTGTTCTTCACTGCAGAACGCTCCAGCGTCCACACACATGACCCGTATCCCATGCACGCTATTGGCTAAAAGCGATGGCGTGAATTCGCTAGACATTCAGCAGCGGGCTCAAGATGTCTCTTTTCAGCAGCTTCAACTGGACAAGACTGCCTCGGTTCTGAAAGACGGGCAACTTGTGTCACGTACGCACAGCCGAATTTGCTCTGGGAGAAAGCTTGTAAAAGTCTGACTGGCGCCTTTGAAATACATTTTTTAAACCAATTCCTTAAAATACTCCTTGACTGGGTGGCACCCTGTGCAACTCTGTATTTAATGAAGTATAGTCCATGCTAGTTGACTAGTTTAAGAATAGCGTGAACATGGTGGTTCTTCCAAAATTAATCACTTTTAATACTCAATCATAAACACAGCGTAAATAGATACTAAATTTTTATTATTTTTTATATGACGCGCTTCGATGGCTTTACTCTATTATCATGGGGCAGTTATGGTATTTAGATAAGGTCCATTGCTTCTACTAAATGAACAATGTACATGTGTCCAGAACGTTTTAAGTTAATCACTTTGATTGAAAAATGATTTTGATGGGTTTATGATAGAAATATTATGGACCTGATGTGGCAACATTGCAGTCGTGTGCACCTTAGTCGTGGACATGCATAATGCATGTATTTGTTCTTCACACATTAAATAAAATCTTCTCGGTTTTTAAGCCGTGTCAGTTTGAATAAAATTATGGAGCTCACCATGGCTCAATAATTCAACCCGACGTAGGGGTCATCTTCTGGTCGTTTACACCATTGGTCGACTGCTGATGGTGTCACTCCTGTCTACATAACGGCAGGAAACTATGGCTGTCTGCGTCATCGTCGTCAGGAATAAAACAACTGACTGCTGGGTCTGGCAAGAATTTTCGCTCTTAAATAGCCACGATTATGGCCTCTGGCTCTGGCACCAATCAAAGAGGGCCAAAACGACGAGGACGCGGAAGGTGACTTGAGCAGCTAATAGCAGCTCGAACCCGCAGACATCTACATCTACATTTATACTCCGCAAGCCACACAACGGTGTGAGGCGGAGGACACTTTACGTGCCACTGTCATTACCTCCCTTTCCTGTTCCAGTCGCGTATGGTTCGCGGGAAGAACTACTGCCCGAAAGCCTCCGTGCGCGCTCGAATGTCTCTAATTTTACATTCGTGATCTCCTCGGGAGGTGTAAGTAGGGGGAAGCAATATGTTCGATAACTCATCCAGAAACGCACCCTCTCGAAACCTGGACAGCAAGCTACACCGCGATGCAGAGTTCCTCTCTTGCAGAGTCTGCCACTTGAATTTGCTAAACATATCCGCAACGCTATCACGCTTGCCAAATAACCCTGTGACGAAGCGCGCCGCTCTTCCTTGTATCTTCTCTATCTCCTCTGTCAACCCGACCTGGTGCGGATCCCACACTGATGAGCAATACTGAAGTATAGGTCGAACGACTGTTTTGTAAGCCACCTCCATTGTTGATGTACTACATTTTCTAAGGACTCTCCCAATGAATCTCAACCTGGCACCCGCCTTACCAACAATTAATTTTATATGATCATTCCACTTCAAATCGTTCCGTACGCATACTCCCAGATATTTTACAGAAGTAACTGCTCCCAGTGTTTGTTCGGCTATCATATAATCATACAATAAAGGATCCTTCTTTCTATGTATTCGCAATACATTACATTTGTCTATGTTAAGGGTCAGTTGCCACTCCCTGCACCAAGTGCCTATCCGCTGCATATCTTCCTGCATTTCGCTGCAATTTTCTAATGCTGAAACTTCTCAGTATACTAGAGCCTCATCCGCGAAAAGCCGCATGGAACTTCCGACACTATCTACTAGGTCATTTATATACACTACTGGTCATTAAAATTGCTACACCACGACGATGACGTGCTACAGACGCGAAATTTAACCGACAGGAAGAAGATGCTGTGATATGCATATGATTAGCTTTTCAAAGCATTCACACAAGTTTGGCGTCAGTGGCGACACCTACAACGTGCTCACATGAGGAAAGTTTCCAACCCATTTCTCATACACAAACAGCAGCTGACCGGCGTTGCCTGGTGAAACTTTGTTGTGATGCCTCGTGTTAGGAGGAGAATTGCGTACTATCACGTTTCCGACTTTGATAAAGGTCGGATGGTAGCCTGTCGCGATTGTGGTTTATCGTATCGCGACATTGCTGTTCGCGTTGGTCGAGATCCAATGACTGTTAGCAGAATATGGAATCGGTGGGTTCAGGAGGGTAATACGGAACGCCGTGCTGGATCTCAACGGCCTCGTGTCACTAGCAGTCGAGATGACAGGCGTCTTATCCCTATGGCTGTAACGGATCGTGCAGCGACGTCTCGATCCCTGAGTCAACAGATGGGGACGTTTGCAAGGCAACAACCATCTGCACGAACAGTTCGACGACGTTTGCAGCAGCATGGACTGTCAGCTCGGTCACCATGGCTGTGGTTACCCTTGACGCTACATCACAGACAGGAGCGCCTGCGATGGTGTACTCAACGACGAACCTGGGTGCACGAATGGCAAAACGTCATTTTTTCGGATGAATCCAGGTTCTGCTTACAGCATCATGATGGTCGCATACGTGTTGGGCGACATCGCGGTGAACGCACACTGGAAGCGAGTATTCGTCATCGCCATACAGGCGTATCACGTGGCGTGATGGTATGGGGTGCCATTGGTTACACGTCTCGGTCACCTCTTGTTCGCATTGGCGGCACTTTGAACAGTGGACGTTACATTTCAGATGTGTTACGACCCGTGGTCCCTCCCTACATTCGATCCCTGCGAAACCCTACATTTCAGCAGCGTATGTTGCAGGTCCTGTACGGGCCTTTCTGAATACAGAAAATGTTCGACTGCTGCCCTGGTTAGCATATTCTCCAGATCTCTTACCAATTGAAAACGTCTCGTCGATGGTGGCCGAGCGACTGGCTCGTCACAATACGCCAGTCGCTACTCTTGATGCACCGTGGTATCGTGTTGAAGCTGCATGGGCAGCTGTACATGTACACACCATCCAAGCTCTGTTTGAATCAATGCCCAGGCGTATGAAGGCCGTTCCTAGGGCAAGATGTGGTTGTTCTGGGTACTGATTTCTCCGGATCTATGCACCCAAATTGCGTGAAAATGTAATCACATGTCAGTTGTAGTATAATGTATTTTTCCAATGATTACCCGTTTATCATCTGCATTTCTTCTTGGTGTAGCAATTTTAATGGCCAATAATGTGTATTGTGAAAAGCAATGGTCCCATAACACTTCCCTGTGGCACGCCAGAGGTTACTGTAACGTCTGCAGATGTGTCTCCATTGAGAACAACATGCTGTGTTCTGTTTGCTAAAATCTCTTCAATCCAGCCACACAGATGCTCTGATATTCCGTAGGCTCTTATTTTGTTTACCAGGCGTCAGTGCAGAACTCTATGGAATGCCTTCCGGAAGACAAGGGAAATGGCATCTACCTGGGAGCCTGTATCTAACATTTTCTGGGTCTCATGAACAAATAAAGCGAGTTGGGTCTCACACGATCGCTGTTTCCGGAATCCATGTTGATTCCTACCGAGTAGATTCTGGGTTCCAGAAATGACATGATACGCGAGCAGAAAACATGTAAAATTCTACAACAGATCGATGTCAAAGATATAGGCCTATAGTTTTGCGCATCTGCTCGACGACCCTTCTTGAAATCTGGGACTACCTGTGCTCTTTTTCAATCATTTGGAACCTTCCGTTCCTCTAGAGACTTGCGGTACACGGCTGTTAGAAGGGGGGCAAGTTCTTCCGCGTACTCTGTGTAGAATCGAATTGGTATCCCGTCAGGTCCAGTGGACTTTCCTCTCTTGAGTGATTTCAGTTGCTTTTCTATTCCTTGGGCACTTATTTCGATGTCAGCAATTTTTCCGTTCGTGCGGTGATTTAGAGAAGGAATTGCAGTGCGGTCTTCCTCTGTGAAACACCTTTGGAAAAAGGTGTTTAGTATTTCAGCTTTACGCGTGTCTTCCTCTGTTTCAAATCCATCATCATCCCAGAGTATTTGGATATGCTGTTTCGAGCCACTTACTGATTTAATGTAAAACCGTAACTTCCTAGGATTTTCTGTCAAGTCGGTGCATAGGATTTTACTTTCGAATTCACTGAACGCTTCACGCATAGCCCTCCTTCCGCTAACTTTGACATCGTTTAACTTCTGTTTGTCTGAGAGGTTTTGGCTGCGTTTAAACTTGCAGTAGTTTCCTACCTTTGTTGTTGAACCACGATGGGTTTTTCCCGTCCCTCACAGTTTTACTCGGCACCTACCTGTGTAAAACGCATTTTACGATTGCCTTGAACTTTTTCCATAACCACTCAACATTGTCAGTGTCGGAACGGAATCCCAGAGTGACGTCATGCGGCACGAGGGGCCGACGCCACAATTGCAACTGCCGCTCTCGCCTCCCTACGAGTGGAAAATATCCGTCGTAGTTTCCTTTCGACATCCAAATCCCCCACCTCCAAACCTAACTCAATGTGTACCTTGGTCTCTGTTCATTCTAATTTCAGCTGCCTCTTTTATGACTGTGTACGTTTCCCGGACAATGCTCAGCTATGGCCGACTTATCAAGCTCCTTTTGTTTAATATGTCTTTTGTGCTCGGTACAGTGCTCTGAAACTGTGCGAACTGTCTGATCTATATGGACGCCGCGGCACTCGTAAGGGACAACATACGTTGCCCTACATTCAACATCATCCTGCATATGTCAAAGTCAGCCATACCTGCTCCTTCTTCTTTCACCCCGCTGCAGGTGTGTCTCAAGGCTCTGTTCTCTCACCTGTCCTTCACATCCTGTACAATGCAGACACTCCCAAGCCACCACCCCCAACATACCTCCTGCTGTACGTAATACCCTTAAATTCTTTCATGCCTCCCTCCAACGCCACCAGAATCTCCTAGCCGAGTGGTGTAATACGTGGAAACTTAAAGTAAACCTGCAGCAAAGCCAAGCCACCAGCTTTGGCCGCACCAGTTGGCGTTTCCGTCGTCCAGGTTTCTATCTCTCCGTTTACAATCATCCCACTCCTCTGACTAATACAGGAAAGTATTTATGACTAACTCTCGACAGAAAGCTAAAATGGGACGCACGTCTTCTTACCATCAAACAAAAAGCCCAAAATCTACTACAAATAATAAATTGCTAACAGGCCGCACCTGAGGTCTACATCTTCCTACCATTATCCTCACCTACAAATCTCTCATTCGCGCTACCTTAACCTACGCTAACACTACCTGAATCTCTCCCTTGCCTAAATTCTGTAAGTCCCTCGACATCCTGGAAAGACATGCACTCCGCGTCGCCTTCTGCACCCGCCTACATTCCCTAACTCACATCCTGTACCAACTCATTCGCTTCCCACACCTCCTTCTCTTCCTAGACCACCTTCGGATACGACACATATATCGCGAAACCTAGTCCTAGCACCCAATCCATGATCCACTAATCACCAATCCAGGTACCCTGCTGCACCATTACATCCATATTTCACCTTCCATGCACCTCCATGCCTTATTCCTCCTCTCGTGCAGGAACGTTAACCAATTCCCACTCCCCAACGATGAAATCCGTGCCGAGATATACACCCCTTCCCAACCCTAATCACAATGCTTCAACTCACACCATCCTCCATTTTTCGCTTTCCCCCTTTCTACACCTTGCTGACTTCAAGTCGCTGTCTGCTGTTCTGCAGGACCCCATAGTCATACTCATCATTGCACGTTCATCATGTCCATTTTTTCGTGTGTCACTTACGATCACCATTACACCATGGGATCATTCACGTTCAAGAGTGACTTTATTTTAAGTGTAGTGATGATGATGATGATGATGAGCGTTTGGCGTCATTGGCCGGGAGGCCCCTCGCGGGGCAGGTCCGGCCGCCATATCGCAGGTCTTATTTCATTCGGCGCCACATTGGGCGACCTGCACGCCGGATGGGGATGAAATGATGATGAACACAACACAACACCCAGTCCCTGAGCGGAGAAAATCTCCGACCCAGCCGGGAATCGAACCCGGGCCCAGAGGACGGCAATCCGTCACGCTGACCACTCAGCTACTGGGGCGGACTTAAGTGTAGTATAAGATCGTCAGACGAGTTTGAACAACCATCAGTACTTTCATCTCTGTTTGTTTTACAAATCCTCGTTTATTGTCACTTGATTTTATGTAAAAATCGTCACTATCGTCCACCTATGTATTTTTTAGAAAATCAGCTGTCATTGTCACTTTTTATATGTTTTAGCCATTTGTAAATACAATTTTTGTAACCTTTGGTTACCACTGTGTGAACTGAAATAACAATAAAGAAAAAGAAAAAAAAAAATCAGCCCCCACAGTCAGCGGTTTTCTCCTGGCGACGATGACGTGGATAACAATCGAAAGCTGAAGAACTTTATTTGAACTGACATGGCTTGAAGACCGAGAGGATTTTATTTAGTAATGCTGTATTTATACATTCACTATTTACCAGTTATACCAGATTTGTTACTGGTATTTCGCGTTTCCTATGTTATAGAGATATTGTATGTCATTTTCTTCCTGTGATATACGAGGGTTATTGTAAAGTGTTTTTGGAAGTATTTTCCTTTGTGAGCATTGGACCATGATACAGGGCATATTTCTCTGCCTAACGTCTTGTCTCCCAATGCTGGTGACAGTATCAGAATTCATAACGACATAGAAATGAGTTAAAATCTGAAACAAGCTCATGAAACCGAACTTCTTTTACGAAACCGCGCCATCAGGCGTCATCAGTCCGTTATCTAAGATCTTGGAGTCGAACTGATTTTTGATGTGAAGATTTCAGTTTGGAAAAGTTGGTGCTGTTTATTTTATTTACTACTAAGGCTCACAACCTCTCTAATTTCAGTGTTTCTCGTTTTCTGTTGGAGCTGTTTTTTGTGTTTTTGAATTTATGTTGCCGTCTATGTACGTCCTAGCAGAGTGATAATTCGATTTTGATAAAACTGTGGTATCAAAGAAACGATGTTGGTGGTCCTCTGGTCACTGAGTATGTTCTGCTACCTCCCATTTATCTGTGGTGCCCAAACGACAGTTACTCTTTTATTCCATAAGGTGGGTGTTGATGCTTGTTTTCGCAATTCCTATGTCACTCGACCGCATGTGAAATGCGTTTTATATAGTCCGGCTGCGGCAAGCTGAGGGCTTAGGTCTTCTGCAGATGTTGGCGCACCTACGAGATACACTGCTGGCCACCGTAAATGCAACACCAAGAAAGACGAGAGGTAGCACAACAAAATTTATTTTGTAGATAACATGTTGACCAAGTATCAAATGATTACATTGTGAATGGTCATTTCTGTTACTGCTGATCATTTTAGTTTGCATCTACGTTCTGAAAACGTTTAAGTTATAACAGCGTTTTCTCTTTATCGTACTCCAATAGCTGTTTTCTATTATTCAGCTGTCACGTGATATTCGACGTTTTTTCCGTCTTTATCTTATGAATTTTCAACATTTTTAATTTTCTGCCACATGATCATTATCCGATGATATTCGTAAGACAGAATTTCTTTCAATGAATTTAGCTGTTTCCAGTCAAGTGTTCTTCTTTTACACAATGTATCATCCTACGTGCAACTGCATGCTGCAAACTCGTGATAAAAGGTAGTAAGTTAAATTTCATCACCAGTATTTATCTATAAAAGTGAGTTCTGGTTGTGCGTGCAAGTCCTCATCATTAGTATGTGCACAGATATCCGTAATTAACTATCTTTGCAATGTCTCATTTTTAGAGAGTGCGACAATTTTGAAAGTGACAGTCCGTCGTATGGGGACGTTAAGATCATCGACTCAGTTGATACTTTTCCTGGCCATTTACACCATATACGCTAAAATCTATCAATAACCATAGGAATTCCACGTCACTGGCTTAAACTGTACCAAAACGTCAGTTATTAGCAGTTAGATAACGTGCAGGGACCCAAAGTACATAGATTTATGAGGACTGAAGCAACAGTGGGAAAATGCCGCCGTGAGAGATGTCAAAAAGCAAATGAAACGAGTGAATGGCGAATTAGAAAAGACGGCTACATTCATCAAACCTTCAGTTACCTAGTGTCACCTCAACATATTACAGGGCGGTTCATTCGCAATAAAGTGATTTGTTATGTCCCGAACTTAATGCGCTGTTTTAAGTGTGTGCTCTATAGACACTAGTTCAGTACGTAGTAAATTTGGGCTGGCTACACACCACTACCACCGTCATACCTTAGCGAAAGATCTTGCTGAAAACCCAAGTAAATTCTGGTCTTACGTAAAATTGGTAAGCGGGTCGAAGGCGTCCATCCAATCACTCACTGATCAGTCTGGCCTGGCAACAGAAGACAGCAAAACGAAAGCTGAAATTCTAACTTTAGCATTTGAGAAATCTTTCACGCAGGAGGATCATACAAACATACCGCCGTTTGAGCCTCGTACAGATTCCCGTATGGAGGCCATAGTGATGGACATCCCTGGGGTTGGAATGCAGCTAAATGGGTTGAAAATAAATTAATCGCCAGGTCCTGATGGGATTCCGATTCGGTTTTACAGAGAGTACTCTGCTGAATTGGCTCCATACTTAGATTGCATTTATCGCGAATCTCTTGCCCAACGTAAAGTCCCGAGTGACTGGAAAAAAGCGCAGGTGACGCCTGTATATAAGAAGTGTAGAAGGACGGATCCTCAAAATTACAGACCCATTTCCTTAACATCGGTTTGTTGCAGGATTCTCGAACATATTCTCAGTTCGAATACAATGAATTTCCTTGAGACAGAGAAGTTGCTGTCCATGCATCAGCACGGCTTTAGAAAGCATCGCTCCTGCGAAACGCAACTCGCCCTTTTTTCACATGATATCCTGCGAACCGTGGATGAAGGGTATCAGACGGATGCCATATTCCTTGACTTCCGGAAAGCGTTTGACTCGGTGCCCCACTGCAGACTCCTAACTAGGGTACGAGCATATGGGATTGGTTCCCAAATATGTGAGTGGCTCGCAGACTTCTTAAGTAATAGAACCCAGTACGTTGTCCTCGATGGTGAGTGTACATCGGAGGTGAGGGTATCATCTGGAGTGCCCCAGGGAAATGTGGTAGGTCCGCTGTTGTTTTCTGTTTACATAAATGATCTTTTGGATAGGGTGGATAGCAATGTGCGGCTGTTTGCTGATGATGCTGTGGTGTACGGTAAGGTGTCGTCATTGAATGACTGTAGGAGGATACAAGATGACTTGAACAGGATTTGTGATTGGTGTAAAGAATGACAGCTAGCTCTAATTATAGATAAATGTAAATTAATGCAGATGAACAGAAAAAAGAATCCTGTAATGTCTGAATACTCCGTTAGTAGCGTAGCGCTTGACACAGTCATGTCGATTAAATATTTGGGCGTAACATTGCAGAGCGATATGAAGTGGGAGAAGCATGTAATGGCAGTTATGGGGAAGGCGGATAGTCGTCTTCTGTTCATTGGTAGAACTTTGGGAAGATGTGGTTCATCTGTAAGGGAGACCGCTTATAAAACACTAATACGACCTATTCTTGAACACTGCTCGAGCATTTGGGATCCTTATCAGGCCGGATTGAGGGAGGACATAAGAGCAATTCAGAGGCGGGCTTTTAGATTTGTTACTGGTAGGTTTGATCATCATGCAAGTGTTACGGAAATGCTTCAGGAACTCGGGTGGGAGTCTCTAGAGGAGAGGCGGCGTTCTTTTCGTGAATCGCTACTGAGAAAACGTAGAGAACCAGCATTTGAGGCTGACTTCAGTACCATTTTAGTGCCGCCAACCTACATTTCGCGGAAAGACCACAAAGATAAGATAAGAGAAATTAAGGCTCGTACAGAGGCATATAGGCAGTCATTTTTCCCTCGTTATGTTTGGGAGTGGAACAGGGAGAGAAGATGCTAGTTGTGGTACGAGGTACCCACCGCCACGCACCGTATGGTGGATTGCGGAGTATGTATGTAGATGTAGATGTAGATGTAGATGTAGATGTAGAACATGGAAACACTTGGTCATCCCGTCCCTTTCACATGAAATGCAGAGACAGCCATGCTGTTTGGAGCTGTGACTGCCAAATATTCGTGGATTAAAAGTAGATTCTGGAGATGAAAGTCACTAGGAGAATATATTTCTGGAAAGCAACTCCTCAACGCAGACTTTGTCAATGGAAGTAACAACAAACATATACACGTTTAAGTGCTCTTATAATGGCGGAGTTCCCGTAAAGGCAATTACCTCACCCATACAAACAGCGAAAGCATGAGACAAACTTTTCCTACAAGTTAAGTTATATAGCACAGATTTTCAACCTTTTCCCACCCACCACACCTTTTCCGACGCAAGAATTACTCAACACCCCCAACCCTTTTTTTCAAGGAAAGGAAATCAGACGCAGGTCCGATCTATAAATAAATAACATAAATTTTTCCAACAAGTTTTGATCATAACACGCTTTTCGAACAATAATTCAATGGCCAAAGCCTTCGTCCTGGAATACCATATTTCAAGCATATGTGTTCAAACTTCAGCTGGTTCATATCTTGCAATTAATATGTATCTCAATAAGGATTGAAAAAGTTATATATTTAAATTATTTTATTAAAAGGTATCAGCAATATTGATGTCGTACTCAAAGATTGACTAACAAATACATAATTAAAAATTACACAATATATTTAGTGAGAGGGGTGAACTTGGTGTAATGACACTAATTTTTTAGTATTTGATGTCATGTTTGTACGAGTGTGAGTCAAATGAAAACCTTAAATTTGTAATAACAATTAACCTGTAAGTTGGTAAGTGTGCAACAAACAGCGTACAGAATGGCCTGTAGGTGGAAGCATAGTGCAGATGCACACATACCGTCGCAGTATCAGTATAAAGTTGGCCGCCCCACTTGCGACTTGCACCAGGGGAGAACAGCGTTCTGTTATTCGGTTTTTGCGTAGTGAAGGTGTGAAACCTATTGAAATTCATTGATGAATGAAGGTTCAGTACTGTGATGCATGTTTGTCACAGCAGCAAGTCTACGAATGGAGTAGGAAGTTCGCAAATGGTGTGACTTCAGTGGAAGATGCTCCTCGTCTGGGTCAGGCGCAACGAGTTGTGACTCCACAGAACATTGCAGCAGTTGAAGCCATAGTGAAGGAAAACCGCCGAGTGACAGTAAATGACATTGCAGCATGTTTACAGATTAGTCATGGGTCAGCACACCACATTGTGCATGATGTGCTTCAGTTTCACAAAGTGTCTGCAAGATGGGTGCCACGGCAGCTGACTCCTGAAATGAGAGAACGATGTGTTGATGATTGTGAAGAACTTCTTTGGCGCTTTGAACGAGAAGTTCCTAGATAACAGAATGCAGCATGTCATTCTCAATGGAGAGAAGTCTTCCGAAATAAGAGTGATTTCAGGTGTGCCGCAGGGGAGTGTCGTAGGACCGTTGCTATTTACAATATATATCAATGACCTTGTGGATAACATCGGAAGTTCACTGAGGCTTTTTGCGGATCATGCTGTAGTATATCGGGAGGTTGTAACAATGGAAAATTGTACTAAAGTACAGGAGGATCTGCAACGAATTGACGCATGGTGCAGAGAATGGCAACTGAATCTTAATGTAGACAAGTGTAATGTGCTACGAATACATAGAAAGAAAGATCCTTTATCATTTAGCTACAATATAGCAGGTCAGCAACTGGAAGCAGTTAATTCCATAAATTATCTGGGAGTAGGCATTAGGAGAGATTTAAAATGGAATGGCCATATAAAATTAATCGTCGGTAAAGCAGACGCCAGACTGAGATTCATTGGAATAATCCTAATGAAATGCAGTCCGAAAACAAAGAAAGTAGGTTACAGTACACGTGTTCGCCCACTGCTTCTATACTGCTCACCGGTGTGGGATCCGTACCAGATAGGGTTGATAGAAGAGATAGAGAAGATCCAACGGAGAGCAGCGGGCTTCGTTACGGGATCATTTAGTAATTGCGAAAGCGTTACGGAGATGATAGATAAACTCCAGTGGAAGACTCTGCAAGAGAGACGCTCAGTAGCTCAGTACGGGCTTTTGTTGAAGTTTCGAAAACATACCTTCACCGAGGAGTTTATTGCTCCCTCCTACGTATATCTCGCGAAGAGACCATGAGGATAAAATCAGAGAGATTAGAGCCCACACAGAGGCATACCGACAATCTTTCTTTCCATGAACAATACGAGACTGGAATAGAAGGGAGAACCGATAGAGGTACTCAAAGTACCCTCCACCACACATCGTCAGGTGGCTTGTGGAGTATGGACGTAGATGTAGATGTAGAAGGTGATGGCTTCCTTGCAAGAATCGTTACTGGGGACGAAACGTGGGTTCACTTCCACCATCCGGAAACGAAGAGAGCGAGGAAGGAATGGCGCCATTCCTCATCACCAAAACCAAATAAGTTCCGAACAGAACCATCAGCAGGGAAGGTTATGCTAACTCTCTTTTGGGACGAAAAGGCAGCTTTTTGGAGCATTACATGCCTAGAGGCACCACTGTCACCAGTGCATCATACACAGATCTTCTAAAAAATCATCTGCGGCCTGCAGTCAAATCAAAGCGATGTGGATTGCTGTCAGCAGGTGTCCTTTTGAAACATAACAATGCAAGGCCCCACACTGCCCGTTCAACAGTTGCAACAATCAAAGAGCTACATTTTGAGTGTCTTCCTCATCCACCATACTCACCAGACCTCGCCCCAAGTGATTTCCATATGTTTGGAGCATTCAAAGACGCAATGGGAGGAAAGAAGTTCCGTTCTGATGAAGAGGTACGCCACGCGGTGCATGAGTGGTTGCGCGGACTACCAAAAGAATTTTTTTCTAGTCGAATTTATGCACTTGGTAAGCGCTGGACGACTAGCATCGAACGTGGGGGAGATTACGTTGAAAAGTGATACAGCTTTGTACCACTTCTGCACAATAAATAATATTTAAAAAAATATTCAAGGTTTCCATTTGACTCACCCTCGTATCAGCTATCTCAAAACATCGCGTTCTGCAGCTGACAGTCTGTTTCTCTTCTTCATAACTAACATGCCAACGACGCTAAATCCTCTTTCCGCTGAATGCGAAGATGGAGAAGCAGTGAAATACTTCTATGTGGCAGCCCATAACTCTGGATACAATGTAACTATGTGCCTCTGAAGCCAAAATTCTTGATTTTCATTTTTTAATATTAATTTTCAGTCTTCATTTGTTGCAAGTTCTGTCAGCTTTATTTGCGCCCAGCGTAATGTTACTTTCTCTCTGTGATCACAGAAATGCATCAGGGAGATCTGAATCGTGTGCAGCATTTTCCCTGCTTTGTTCAACAGTGGCATTTGTTGGAAGGCACTGAAGAAGTCAGAAGAAATAGAAAATTCCTCCCACTTTCAGGCCTCGTAGATTCCATTGCCCTCATGAAACTGTACTTAAACCTATTAAGCAACCATCTTGATTATTCTAACATTCAGACAAGGTGGTGGATGATTATGTGCTCTAAGGTCCTTCCCACGTAACTCTTTAAGCCAACACTACGATAATATTCGGGAACGTGTGATCCTCTTCAGGTTCCGGCAGGGGGAATAAAATAACCTCCTTTCACGGGTATGCGAAATGTCCTGTTCCAAAACTTAACGTATAAGGATGGAAGAGAGATTTTTTGGAGTTTGCCTTTAGGTGTCACACCATGCTGCAATGAATGCTGTCGTGACCTTTGACCCTTACGTGCTACAGACAGTGCCAATTTCAGCTCCTAGATGGGGAAAGGGAGGT
Source organism: Schistocerca americana (assembly GCF_021461395.2). Classification (NCBI taxonomy): domain Eukaryota; kingdom Metazoa; phylum Arthropoda; class Insecta; order Orthoptera; family Acrididae; genus Schistocerca; species Schistocerca americana. The sequence continues at coordinate 648,659,089 of NC_060130.1, read as the reverse complement.
TGTAAACTTCATTGTTGGTAAAACTAAAATGAACACTGCCTCTCTCAGTGATGGTTCAACAGTAACGGAAAGCTAGGTTCTGTCTATCATTTGTACGAGCGAAACGGTCCAACATGCTCCGGGCAAAGTCTCCTTCGCTGGTCTGGAGAGTAATATTCTGCATTGCAACGGTACTGGGCATCTTGTACTTTTCGCTGAAATTGTTCTGGAAGCGTCCCATACAATCGACGGCTTTGTGAAACAGTTTGTTAGTTCCGGAATGCCTGGCGTGATATTTTATTGATCTCTCTCTTCATACGGTGGCATTTCGCTATCAGAAACCGAAAGACTACGAGGTTTCCAACTGATAATGTGGACTGAAACTTTCTGAGTGCCATGCACCTGTCCTTCATTGCGGAACAACATTCTGCATTCCTCCACGGAAAAGGCAGTCTCTTTAGTTTTCCAAAGAAAGTAGGAATGGATGCATCTGTGACGTGGTAGGTCATGCCGGTGATGTGATCCACTCGTTCCTGGAGCTTGTTTCTACGTTACAAAAATGCAAGATGCCTATACGGGAGCGGTTCTCTACGGGGATGGTAATGAGGTCTGATTGGTGGCTCAGTATAAAGCAAATTAAGGGAGTGTTGACGGCCACTTGTTGCCCACCCCTCTCGCACCGGGGCAATACTCGCAAAGCTCAGGCGGAAAGGTATAGTGAGATCAAAAGGTATTAAAGGCTTGTTTCAAAAACAACAGTTCTAGGTTACTTCCAACAATTTTTGAAAAGTATTAAACGTCAGCTTGCTTACCAGCTGAATTTTTTTATGTTGCAGTCTTTCCTTCGATACACCTCCTGCTGCGCCCTGGTATCTGACGCATGTGCGCAGTGAGCGAGTAGTAGCAAAAGCAAATTATTACTGCTTTTGAGTCGAAATTTACCTTGCACAGATATAATTTAGGTCGAAAGCAATATCGCCGGTTAAAACATCTTTCTTCTGTGAAAACAAATGATGAAAATTTAGTATTTTGTCGGCACTTGAACGCACTTAAAGAAGATTTGGCATGCGTGTTTTAAGATCTCCTTAAAACAATCAATCCAGATTGAGCACTGGAAACTTTCTTTGATCCACAAACATCAGAATTATCCTTTCAGGAAGAGCTGACAGAACTTTCAACAAATGACTAGTGAAAATAAATATTCTGAAATTTATATCAAGAATTCTGGCTTCAAAGGCAAATTCCTATGTTGTATCCATCTTCATGGGCTACAACAAAGAAGTATTTAATTGTTTTCCCATCTTCTTATTTACCGGAAAGAGGATTTAGCGTGGTTAGCAAGAACAAAAACACACTGTCAATCACAGAGCGCGGCGAATGAAGATTGCTAATGACCAACATGACACCAAATGCTGAAAAATAGTGTCATTACACCAAGTTAACCCCCCCCCCTCCGCCCCCCCCCCCCCCCCCGACTGAAAACACTATGAAATTTTTAAATATATATTTGTTATTCCACCTCTGAGTACGACACCTTGTGGAAGGTATTTTGTTGTTTCCTGCCGATGACCTAATAAACAGAAAACTTGTTTGAAATAAATAGATACTAGAAGAAAAAAGCACATTCTTTCAACCGGAAATATGAAATTTTTTACCAGTCAGTGGCGAAAGAACCCCAGAATACGTCAGATTTTAATTTTTAGTTTGCTGCAGAGTGAATGACGCATCAGTGTTTCGTCTAGAAATCAATCAGGCACAATTATGTTCCACAGACAGTCAACATTCTCTCTTTTATCTCTCATTTCCTATTCATTCCAGTTTATTTTAAAGACAGATACATCGCAAGTTTTACGGCACGTGTGTGTGTGTGTGTGTGTGTGTGTGTGTGTGTATGTATGATGTATGTGTGTGTGTGTGTGTGTGTGTGTGTGTGAGAGAGAGAGAGAGAGAGAGAGAGAGAGAGAGAGAGAGTGTTTTTGACATGAGAAGATTCAGGAAAAAAATTTCTGTTTATTTTCTACTGTTTCTGAACACTATTACTCGTTTCAGCCACGTTAATCTAAACCGACTTCAGATGGATGCTAAAGACATCGATGTTGCGCTCTCAAATTCCATAATCAGTCACTATTCAAGATAAATAGGTTACATGCTGGGATTTGATTTCAACCTCTCCTGCCCTTTCATTGCCACACTACTATATTAGAACGTTCATCACAGTAAACTACACAACTGAGATCTTAATGCCGGTCGGAGTGGCTGTGCGGTTCTAGGCGCTAGAGTCTGGAACCGAGCGACCGCTACGGTCGCAGGTTCGAATCCTGCCTCGGACATGGATGTGTGTGATGTCCTTAGGTTAGTTAGATTTAAGTAGTTCTAAGTTCTGGGGGACTGATGACCTCAGATGTTAAGTCCCATAGTGCTCAGAGCCATTTGAACCATTTTGAACCAGCTCTCTGTGCAACTCCCTACTTCTGGATCTCCATTCGTGTTGTTTTGGTCCTTTCAAGATTCGCGAGTGCGACATTCTGTTCTGCAATGACGTTCTCAGGTATGGCCTTCTTATTTTTCGTTACAATCCTCTTCAATGACCATCTGTGACGCTCAGTCATGACGAACATTCGTCCGCGTTGTGACTTAGCTCATGATGTTTTTCTGCTTTCCTTGTATGCGGTGTAAATATTCGGTGTCTCTTGAAACACCAAACACTTCGACTCCCTTGGTTACGGAAGCACCCACGCTACGAGAACCAACAATTTGTTCACATTCGAAGTCGCTTAGCTCCGACATAATGCACTGACAACTTTGCAGAAAACTGTTGTGCCTAAGGCTGTCCAGTGCAACGTATTGAGAACGTAGTACAAGTGCCGTCAGTAGTCAAACACAGCAGCGCAACGTGGAGGATCGGCTACCATCTGCATTTATCTTCAAGCATGTATTTCTCTCGGTGTTTCCATATTAATGTCTACGCCCTATATGTGACGCTTTCACGCATGCTAAACGAACATGTGACAAAACGCACTGCTCTCTTCGGATCTTCTTTGTTTCTTCTATGAACTCAGCCTGACGACCAGTACTCAAGTACCATTCGAACGAGAGTTTTGGAATCTACCTGCGCAGACACACCCCGTAACTACGGGACTTCCTAGGTTTTGCCCATACTGGTTGACACTGCTTCTTTTCTAGCTAAAAACCAAACACATCTCCCATAAATGAAAGAGAGCCACCTTTAATGTGTTGGTTGGCTCAGTCGATGATATACCACGTGTCTCTTCTAAGAATCATATAAACTACAGTTGCAGGTGCCCAGTGTATGAAATATGCATTGAAGAAAACAATCTGGAGGGATTATAACCAGATATCTATTAATTTTCTTCTGAGAATTGTCATTACTGATTGCTCGTGATATCTTTAAGTTTGTCTCGATATGACAGATACCTGACGTGGTCGTTTTCGAAAACACGAATGTAATTTGAACAGATGTATCATACGTAAGATGCATCGTTCCGGGGTCACTAGTGTCTACAAACGTTTGGCTTGTTAGTTAAACAGCAGACTGATGCAAATGGAATGAAAAAATATACAGACGATGTAGTATGTAGTGGGGTTGCAGTCAATGTACTATAAACAAGATCGAAGTGTTGCCTGACACTGATAATGAATTTGAGGCAGTGCCACACACTTCTCTAGTACCTCCTCGATTTCTGCGCAGATGAAAGAAACTATAAAACGAAATTGGAGAAATGGGGTGAGGATGGGGGCTTAATTTCAATCAACACTTAGGAATTCCGTTAACCGCTGTACATTCTAAGAGAAGTATCATTGTACGAGGGGCGTCCAGTAAGTAATGCAGCATATTTTTTTCTCGGCCAGCCACGTTAGAGAAAATGCAGAATTTGTTGTGGGTCTTCGTGGGAAAAAAAGGCGTTTTTACCAGAGGTGCGTTCCAAGCAGAGAGCAGTTACTGAGTTTCTTTTGGCGGAAAAACAGAGTGTCGCAGGTATTCATAGGAGCTTGCAGACTGTTTATGGAGATCAAGTACTGAAGAAAAGCACGGTGAGTCGTTGGGTGAGGTGTCTATCATCATCGCAACAAGGTCGCGCAAACCTTTCTGATCTGCGTGCCGGCCGGCCGCACACAGCTGTGACTCCCGCGATGTTGGAACGTGGGGACATTCTCATTCGAGCAGATCGACGGATCACATTCAAACACGTCGCTCTACAGCTGGGCATTTCTGTTGGTAGTGTTGACACACTCGTCCACCGGTTGGGGTACTCAAAGATGTGTACCCGCTTGACTCTCGCCGTCTAACAGAACACTATAAAGAGCCACGAATGGCCACTCGTGCGAAATTGTTTGAGCTTTACAGACCTTTTTTGGTCGAACACCGACACAGGCGTTGAAACATTTGTCCATCACTTCGAATCGGAAACAAAACGACGTCCATAGAGTGGCGCCACACCACCTCTCCCCCGAAAAATAATTCAAACCGCACCCTCAGCTGGTAAAGTAATGGCGACAATCTTCTGGAACTCTGAATGTCCTCCATCATGGTGCAACAATCAACTCTGCAGTTTACAGTGCTACTCTCAATAAATTTAAGAAAGCAGTTCAGCGTGTTCGTCGCCTCAAAAATACAAACGAACTTCTCTTCCTCCTTAACAACACAAGGCCTCACATTAGTCTGCGAACCCGTGAGGGGCTCACAAAACTTAATTCGAATGTTCTTCCTCATTCACCCTACAGCTTGGAGCTCGCACCTTCCGACTTCCATCTGTCTGACCCAATGATGGATGCACTCCGCGGGAAGCAGCACGTGGATGATGGGGAAGCTGTTGATGCAGAAAGGCATTGGCTCAGACGCAGAGCAGTAGAGTGGTACCATTGCAGGAATACAGGCCCTCCCAGTAAGACGGCGTCAAGATATCACATTGAACGGTTTTTATGTTGGAAAGTAGGGTTTGCTTGCTAAAAGAGTGGGGTATAATATGATGTATTCGAAACCTGAGCAGAATCAACCAGCTTTCAGAAAAAAGTGTTGCATTACTTATTGAACGCCCCTCGGAATGCCGAGTATTTTTAGGGGGTATTGCAGCAGCTACAGGGCTTGCGATGGAACTACTGTAGGTAGAGGACCGAAAGGTACACGGCATTATATAGCAACAGCTGGCCTGCTCATGTCGCCAATCACTGACACATGAGGAAACGACATCTGACCCTTTTTCAGTCCTCCTTATCATAAATTAGAAGTGTTGTCTGCTACTGATAACAAGCTTAAGCCAGTAAGACACACTCCTACTGCTCTAAGGCCGACAGTGACCTATCATGTGTGGAAGAAGTTGGTTAGATGGTCATTACTGAAAGTAAATATCCACAATTATAAATTGAAAAAGCACAAAATTGTGGCTATCTCGGAGTAATACTTTTTATTTCTAATTAAGTTCTTCTACGAAACAGTGACGGAAGAATATAGTAACAAACATTAACTTTATCTTGTAACTCTTCCATTTGGTCGGTGTTTGCATAGAAAAACAACAATATGGGAATTATGAGTCCAATTTTGATGCAGAACACTTTGTTATTCGTTTGCTTATATATTCCCAATAATCTAAAACCTGCAGGAAACAGTATAGTTATACAAACACTGTAACACATTATTACATTTTTACTGTTCTTTTTTGAAATATAGTTTTCTGTCGATACTTTCATAATACTTTATTTATTGTAGGTTATGGCGTGTTTGTAAGAGTTGTTGTCGCTGTTTGCGGCATATTTCCTTTGCTTTTTCAGTTGTTTTTCTCAGCGTACATCATGTCATCTGCCGCTTTATGAGCGGCTGTTAGTAAACATATATTAAAAGGTGAACTTACTTATGTCAGCGTTATACACTTGGTGCTGCGGTAGCGTTGTGGATACAGTTTCCGCAACCCCAAGTGTATAACGCTGACATACTTAAGTTCACCTTTTAGTATATGCTTACTAACTGCCGCTCACACAGTTGCAGATGACATGAAGTACGCTGAGGAAAACAACAGAAAAAGCAAAGGAATTATGCTGCAAACAGCGACAACAACTCTTAAAAACACGCCATAAGGTACAAGAAATAAGGCAGTATGAAAGTATCGACAGAAAGCTAGATTTCAAAAAACGAACAGTAAAAATGAATTAATGTGCTACTGTGTTTGTATAGCTATGCTATTTTCTGCATGATTTAGACTGAAATAACCGACGGATGAAGGCGATATTTGTCACTGAATCTAGTTTGGGGAATAAATAAGTAAACAAATAACAATTTTTTTTGCAAGGCGGACTCACAATTCCCATATTGTTGTTTGAGTAATAAACATGTATGATGAAACAATTTTGTATGTTATTCTAATAACTGTCTTACCTATAAACGTGAAGTATTAGTAAAATAAAAAGTTAGTAGCTGTTCATCTGGTCTTGAGCTGAACCGTCCACTTGAATTAGATACACTGGTGATTATGTGAATCCTATTATGAATTTTGAAATCTGTGTCGTAACGCTTGAGAAGGAAGAATGTCACAGCAGGAAGAACTACTGGCAGATGCCAAAAGTTGGGTATATACCTGAAATTCTTCTAACTTGCCTATGAGTGCACAGGTTACCTAGAAAAGGAACGTATATTTGTTGGAGTAGACAAGACACTTCAATCCTCTAAGGAAACATAGCCCGTACGTGCACCGTTTGGAAAGTGACCATGAAAGACTGGAAAACTTTGTAGCTGTGACGCGCTGCCAATCACCAAACTGATAATCTGAAGATGTTGAAGACTTGAGGGAAAATGAAGAAATCCAAAGTTCACTATCAATATTAATCTGTCGTCATGCCGTACTCCTACAGGATGGTTGCAGCAGTCTAGATTCATTATAGAAAAATTAAAATTTCATAATTATCCTACAAGAGATATATTCCAGCGAGACCGTTTTGAGACCATTTCCTGCAATTACAGGGACGAGATGTTTCAAAACTCGACACGAGTCACATATGTTAAGTTTTTTTGCGTCAAAGATTGTTGATACCTTCTCGGATACCTTAATCGAGAATTGAGATAAATAATCATGACACAATTTTAGCAACAGTGGTAATTAGTGTTCAAAGGACTACTAAGAATGTGCGAAGAAATGGACACAAGAACTTTTCCTACCTTTCAATCGAGTGGCTGACCAGGCTGTACTAAATGTCTACTGATACAACGCTACAACTATCAAAATTTATGAGACATAACAAGCTTATCCCTAAATGTTGCTCACAGTGAAGTGCATTTGGGCAAAGAGACAAAGGAACGTGGGAGCTTAATACGCCGTGGGCAACAAGGCCATTGAAGATTAATCATATACTCATCTGGAAAGAGTGTGGAAGACACAGTTATGAAGGTATCACCCCGGCATTTACCATAAGTTGTTTGGCACACCACGTAATAGATAAATATCGAAGGCTCAACAAGGATTAGTACTGTGCTGCTCGTATGAACAAACTAAGGTATTCACTACTCACGTTTCTTTAAATGCACTAAGATAAAAAGTAACTAAAGCTGTCCTCGAGTCAGAAGTTGATTTTAATGCAGCAGTGTTCTGCAAACTAAGATGTTACTGGAGGCTGTATGTCCCGCCATACTTAAGCCTTCGAAAGTATTTATCCAGTCAGTTACAGGCTAAATTGCAGTTTCAAGTGGGCTGTGGATTCCTAGTTAATTCCAACTTGATATTTTTCACATATACAAATCATTCTCAGTTGTGAAAGAAGCGATAACATCCAAAAGATATGCCTATATCGTTTATCGTTGCTAAAAGAAATGAAAGATCGGACCACACTGAGTTATGACACTGTCGTCGTTGACGGGTTTCATGTTTCAAGACGTAAATCAAGTAGTATCTTAGATGCTAGTTTTCAGAGTATATCACTGTGATGACTGCGACTCAAGTGCAGTTGTGTAAGACGACGTGACAGCACGTATCTTACGAATGTTGGAAATCTACCATGCTTCATCCCACGACCTGCGTTACATCGCCTCACTCTGTAAAACACTGCAGCGACGTTTACAGCTTAACTCAAAATTAAGAAACACATACAACAATGTTTTCCATCGCCTTCATACAACTATTTAGTGAGGATCAATTGTTCCACAAGCAGGGCACGATTCGAAAACCTGCAGTTCCAATACAAGTAACCATTGCGTTCGCACTGAGGCAAAATACTGTGATGATCACACGTTCTCTTACATCATTAAAACGTCTGTGTCTGAAAGCTGAAGGAACAAAATAGTATTCGAAATTTTACACTTTGCTTCCAAATGTTCATCAGGCAAGGAAAATTATTGCTATTATGCAGATAGAACATTTCAGCCCTTTTAGCCTTCCCGAAATGTACCTTATATGTACTTTAAGCAGCTGTTTTGTCCTACAACTTTGACTGAAAATATACCAGACTGAATTTCTTTCTTATTGGTACTTCAGAATGTCTTCCTTAGCTTTAAAATATGTGAAACTCTTACTGAAAACCTTTGTATAACAAGCTGTTCAGTAATACTTGTGATATATAGAAACCAACAGCATAATGCAATCACTTTAAACAAGAATTAGTTTTATGGAAATAATGGCAAATGGCGCTCGGTAGTTGCGAAAATTTAAGTCTAGCCGCTTTATTAATTGCGATACATTCAGTAAAACAAACTAGGTTTGTAATGATTCATCTCAGGAGACCATTCTGGAAGGAACTCAATGGTAACAGTGGGGAGCAAAATAGCATGGGACGATAACACAGATTTAGTCGTGGGTGAAGCAAATAACAGAGTTTGATACTGAAACCTCTTTGAAAGCTACCGTGCGAAGCTTTTAGATGACATACTTCGCAGTAGTGGTTGAGTTAGCTGTTTGAAGTTCAACAACAGAGAAATCGTAATGTTTACCAAATAGGGTACTACAGAGAAACACATGTTTATCTAGCTCTGGGAGGATGATACAAAATGCTGAGATATCTGGAATAACATATTTTCGATTAAAGGAGCCGAATACCTGATAACTTACTTGCAGGATTTCAAGAATAGGTTATTAATGATGAGTATTCATTGCTACCCATGTACCATTTGAAGATATGAACAGGTAGTGACAATCACACGAACAATATAATGGGACTTTTGTCTCACTGTCCAGTAAAGAAACCCGCCCTTGGTCATACACCTACACAAACTTACCAGTTGTTAAGTTAGATGTATTTACTGTTACGAAGTACCGACTCGCTGTAAGAATGAAACAACTGTCAAAGTAACGTGGTTAATTTGACACTGGTATACCAAGTTTTCCTCAGAGGGAAGTGAAAAACCGTGTTCCAGCGTTCTAAAGCTGATCTCTAGGATGTTTTTGCTGTGTGAAATGTTCGCTTTAGGAAACATTTTCACCGCGTTTCCAGATCGCTATATCATCTCAATATATGAGAAATTAAAGTGTTAATTGACAGGAAACAACTATTGTTTCTAGGAGCTTCATTTCTTTTCCATGTCGAAGACTCCATTGTTGTCAGAGGTGTCTTATTTGCTGGCAAATGACACGTGGAACAATAAACGCTGTGCGAGCCTTCTGTGTCCAGAGGGTGCAAACGAGAACCGTTAACGAACACCAGGGACCGGCAATAACGCTCGATTGCCGTGGTGGCAATTGTACGCCGCCCTTCCACTGTCTCACAGGATTTGCTTCCCGCCTACGTAGTAATGTGATTTTCTGGCTCTGTTCATTATCCTCCAGTAGTTTCAAATATACACTGCTCTCTTGTATTAGGGTAATGTAAACACTAGGTGCTCCACCTTTCCCATTCAGTACCCTTTACAAATTCAGTGGTATTCAGAGCGGGAAGATCTGAAAAGCGCACGGAAATAAATTGTTATCTACACAGTGACCACATAAAAAATCTAAACTAATATTATAACGTTTCTAACTCGATAACTAAAGGTGTCCTCAACGTGAGCTTGCGTGGTATAAGTATGTGGAAAACAATAACGTAACATTTTATATGTCTGTTTTTTCTTCAGGTTTCTTTGTATTTTGAACACATTAGAAACACTGGAGTAGTTCGCTTTACGAAGAACTTAGGAATACTGTAGGGTAGCATTCTTCGAGAAATAATCTTGACATTCACATGGCTTTCGTATTTTCCTGCAGAAATTGCTGTGAATCTGAATTTCATTTCTACGTTTTATGTATAGTAGTGTGTTATGGCATTCACGGTGGAGGACTGCTTTTGTTCTTGGACAGGTAAGGAGATTTAACAGTCAGTTCTGCACACTATAGTATTTTATATTCTTAGCGTCGATAAAAGTAAAGTCGGACCCTTTATTCAGTACAACATGCCATTCAGTGTAATGTGAAGTAATGAATTTCAGGGCTTCAGTCAGTTCCAGGTCTTATCGGGATTTGTAGTTTTGTGAAATTTAAATATTGTTAAATACAATATGTCATCATAAGTCAGCATTTATTGTGATAACAACTGTCAGAAGACGCTCATGATTTACACTGGATACATTTATGCACTATGGTCAACGTACATTTGGTTGACATTCTCTAATTCTAAAAGTGTATTGTAGGTCGACATGACCTATGATTACATTAATTAGCTCTTAGGTGACGCTTGGCGTCTCTCCAAAATCTGTTTAAAGACATCCCTCTCTTCACTAGTTTTAGAGATGTGGTGCAACAAAAACGAAATGTAAAAACGTATTTACTAATAGAATAATTCTGCCTGAAGGCTACTCCTATTTTCATTAATGTTAGTAGTAACTGAAAATAGTTTGTGTGTTGCATATAAAATTTTTTTGAATATATATTAATGTGATAGCAGTCATTCTTGATTCCGTTATTAATTCCACAAACCGGTCGGCTGTCTTAGCAAAATGAATTAAGTTGAATTTTTACGATATTTAAAACACTAGAGAATTTTTGTGTAAAGTGTCTCATGTTGAATATATTTTTTGTGCTACCTCCAAAATGTGTCTTGTATTTTGCAAGTCTGTCGTATTTTAGAGGTTAATATAATTATTTGTGTTTTAGCTGTACCGATACATCTGATGTATTTGGAAAATAGCTGTATGTTTAAAAATGATCTTTTGTCTTATAGCATATGCTGAATAAGTGTTACTTTTGAAAACAGTCTTTTAATTTAAATCTAAATATTGCGCAACATCATCTTTCTTTAATATACGATAGAATTTTGAAATTAGCCAAATCTGTTGGCGCCTCATGAAACATATTATCCTACTATTACGCTCTTTTTTGTTATTGATTGTCAGTTAATAGTAGCATATATTGTGTGATAGCGTTTTAAATAGCTTTCAACATTCGAAACAAGTATTTTACACAGGAAGCCTAGAAAGTAATTTCGGAAGTACTGTATGGTATCCATGAAACCGGAAAGCAATCAACAATGTTGTTCTGTTCTCATGAATATGTTTTGTGTATGAGAAGAAACTAGAACACATTTGATACAACTTTTGGTAAAGATCGAAGAGCTTGTGGCCCTCCAGCCAGCACGGTATTTTGACCATCTAATGCTCCAGTTCGATAGAATTTGGTACGATATCCTTCAGCAGGAAATCTGACAAATCTGTCAGTCAATGCCAAGATGAATAACATTTTGTATAAGGGCCGAAACTGAACAAACGCTGTATTAACTCGCTCAATTTTTGAAGCTCTTTCTCTTGAATAAATCAACCAATTTTTCTGAACCTATAGTCGTCTCTTTGTCTGTACATGTACGTCAACTGTATCTATTACCGAATCTATTCCATCTCATTCGAATAATTCGTTCGTGGTGTCATTTTGCTCTTAGAGTGTATTACAGATATTCTTAGCTCTAGATTTGTAAATCCCCGTAAAATTTGCGACTGCAGCTGTTGCCATTTAGCAGTTCCCGTCAGTCTCTTACTGTCAGTGTAGGGCTTAGAACATTACATTTTGTACTTGCTTTGTATCTGACGTATCACTGGATGCCTCAGAACTGTGATTCACTAGTGTATCAACCTTAGATTATGACTTACTTTTACGATCGTTTAATAACACCGTGACACTCTCCCATCCCCCTCCCCCTCCCCCCTTAATGTTCTAGGGGTAACAAACTACAGTGGCAGATGCTACAACAAAGGCGTCGTGGATCATGGAGGGGTTTGCCTGAGAAATTACGGAGTAGTACGTTGCGGGATAAGCCGGGCAACATATTACTTCCTTTCACATACATCTCTGAACTGGTCACATTCTTACCACGCGCTATTCGCCAATGTACAAAGAACGACGGAACAGATAGTGACCGAGCGAGGTGGCGCAGTGGTTAGCACACTAGACTCGCATTCGGGAGGACGACGGTTCAATCCCCTCTCCAGCCATCCTGATTTAGGTTTTCCGTGATTTCCCTAAATCGTTTCAGGCAAATGCCGGGATGGTTCCTTTGAAAGGGCACGGCCGATTTCCTTCCCAATCCTTCCCTAACCCGAGCTTGCGCTCCGTCTCTAATGACCTCGTTGTCGACGGGTCGTTAAACACTAACCACCACCACTAACAGATAGTGGTGCCGGAAGCTCCTCCACATACCGTAAAGCGGCCAGGACAGTATAGATGTTGATGTTGGCACTCGCAAGGTTTCTCATCAGCTTAAGATGTAAACATTCAAAACTATCGCAATGGAACTTCTGTAATACTCAGTGCCATACCAGTTGTCAATGTTGACGTTGAAAATTGGAACTTGGAAAGAAATTAAAAATGTGCGTCGACGTCAGACTTTAAGCCAGACCTCATATATCGTAGACAACGCTCTAATCTACTGCGCTACGTAGCCACGTCAGAAATTCAGTTTCATACTACCTTCACTTAGGGGCAAGAGTTCTCCCTAGAGGATAGTGTACCATGGAACACTCAATGTTTTTTGGTCGCGTTCTACACATTTAAGTGATGTACACTGATCAGCCAGAGCACTATGGCCACTGGCCTACTATCGATATAAGCCCGTCCAGGCGTTAGCAGCATTACCTGGCGAAGAATATGTGCCAGTCAGATACGCACGGTGCGTTTAGTATCAGTGAGCGCGCTGTCTGCTTGAAGGAAGGGGAAGGCATGCGATCAATCTGAGTTTGACCGAGGGCAGATTGTGACAGTCCTGGGGCTCGGTACGGGCGTTTCAGAAACTGCACAACTTGTCGGGTTTTCGAGGAATGCTGTGGTGAGTGTCTTCAATACGTGGCTAAACCAAGGTGGAACACGTCCATACGCCGTGGGGCTGGGCAGACTGGCAGAACAAGACAGGTGACGAACTGTGGCGGAACTAACATCATAATTTAATGCTGGGCGTAGTATAAGTGTCAACCCCTATTCATTAGTCTGGGTGTTCTAACATTGGCCTCTCAATATACAAGTGTATATTCTTTAATGTCGTTTCTTGTTAACAGTATCAGCTTATTCCCAAGAATTAGCAGCTTTCACTCAGTCAATACTAGGCAGAAATCCAGTCTTCATTTGAATTGCAGCTCCTTGATTCTTTTGTAGGAAGGCGTCCAGTATTCTGGCGCATACATTTTCAGTAAGCTGCCATAAGAAATCGAAAACCTTAACAGTAGTCCACGCGCTTTGAAATCTAAATTGAAGGGTTTCCTTATGGATCACTGCTTCGTTGGACAATTAAGATGGTTCCTTTGTTATATTGTTGCGTTTTTATATACTTATAGTTTGTTGCTCTTTAGGATTCATAAAAAATTCATTTTATCTGTTAGTACTTTTGTGTTCCAATTTCATGTACTGCCACTTTCCATGACAATGGAGATTTGCTCCTCAATTTGGTCCTATGGAGCTTGACGTACAAAAAAAGAGTAGTGCACCGGAAACTCCTAACGACGGGCCTCCCCAGGCGACGACCCATGCATGTGCCAATGTTAACACCACGACATCGGCAACTACGACTGAGATGGGCAAGCGACCATTGGCACTAGACGTTGGACACTTGTCCTGCAGGATGGAAATAAGCTGGCGGCGGCTCCATTATCGTCTGGGGAACATTCACATGGGCAGCCCTGAGTGCAGTGGAGCTCGTCAAAGGCACCATGAGCGCCAAGGACTATCGTACACTGGATGTCATACACTGGTTGCAGACCACGTACACCCCTTCGTAACGATCACCTTTCCCGACGGCTGTGGCATTTTTCAACAAGATAATGACCCATGTTACAGGCCCAGAAGTCTAATGCAGTGGTTCGAGATACTCAGCGGCGAGTTTCAATTGATGTGCTGCCCCCCCCCCCCCCCTCCAGCTCACCAGATCTTTAGCCCGATGGAACACGTCTTGGATGTGATTGAATCATTAAATATGGGGTCAGAGCTCATCACCCCATTCCTCGGAATTTGCGGGCATTAGGTGACTTGTGTGCTAAGATTTGTTGCCAGCAATCTCCAGTGATCTACCAAGGCTTCATTGTTTCCATGCGATGACGCGTCGCCGCTTTTATCCGTGCCAAAGGTGGACATACCGGCTACTAGGTAGCTGATCATAATGTCCTGGCTGACCTGTGTGTATGGACCTGTGTAAACAGGGTGACAACGTAACAATGTTACAAACTTTCAGGGATGACGGAGAAGAGGAAATGCATCAGTTTGAGGTAATGGTTGTTTACAAACTTTCAGGGATGACGGAGAAGAGGAAATGCATCAGTTTGAGGTAATGGGCGCAGTCTCTAAACGACATACCCGAAAGCTGTAAATGAAAATAGTTGTAATGTCTCTGACAGTGGAATACGTAGACCGGTATTGTTGTTGCTAAGATGGTATGGTAAGCAGTAGTATGGACTAAAACAAGAAAAAAATATCAAGCAAATATGGTCTCAAAAATGCATACTTTAAGAGCTATGAGCAATAATTCAAAACATTGATACAGTTACCCTTTTCCATCATCCCTGAATGTTTGTAAAATCATTACAGAATCATCCTACATAACGGATGGAATGTGCACAACCATGTACCTTGAAACAGAACAACGTGTTTTTTTATTTATTTTAACATGGAGCATGTGATATTTGCAAATGAAGTGAGTTTCTTTAACGTTTTAACAATTTCACCTGTCTTGCAAATGGAAATTTGTGTTAGTCGCCATAGATTCTACTTCTGAATACACAGACGGAAAACTATCACAACATCTAGAAGGAGCTGAGCGACGTAAACGTAAGTTGGTAGGGGCGTTTCTACTTCTGAAAGATGATGTCTATTCAGATTTCGTGCTAGTAGTGCCACTATTAGTATGAAAATCAGATTTACTTTAAATATATGCTGTAACGGTCGTCAGCGTTACTTACCTTTGAGATTGGCCGTGGTGAGTTAATGTTAGTGAAGAATGTCCTTCAGGCGACAAAGATGCCATTATCAACACCTAGCTAGTGTGAACGGTGTCGTGTTGTGGGGCTACGGGAAACTGGATGTTGCTCCAGTGATACTGCAGAAAGATTTGGAAGGATTGTAGCCACTGTACATGACTTTTGGCAACGGTAGTCAAGAGAATGTACTCGCAAGAAGACCGGGCTCCGGATGGCCAGATGGCACTGTCGAGAGGGAAGACCATCATGTTCGGAATATGTTCTGCCGCATGATACCGCATCTGCAGCAGCAATATGAGCAGCAGTTGGCACCACAATGAAACAGTGGACTCTTGCAAATCGGTTACGTAAAGCACAGCTCCGAACCAGACGCACCGTAGCGTGCATTCCACTGTCCCCAAACCACCAACATTTGCGACTTTAGTGGTGTAAAGCGAGAGCTCATTGGAGGGCAGGGTGGAGGTCTGTTGTGTTTTCTGATGAAAGTTGGTTCCGCCATGGTGCCAGTGATGGTCCTGTTTTGGTTAGGAGGAGGCCAGTTGAGGACCTGCAACCAACCCGTCCGTGCGCTAGATAGTGGAGCTACACCTCGAGTTAAGGTCTGGGGAGCGATTTTGTATGACAGCAGCTGCACTCTCGTGGTTATTCCATGCACCCTGATGACAAATTTCTACGTCGATCTGATGATTCTATCTGTTGTTCTTACATTCCTGTTTTCAAACTGGATAACCCTCATCTACATACCACTGTTGTAACCCAACATGCTCTACAAGAAGTCTCGGCTTGTTGCCTTGGTCTGCTTGATCACCAGATCTGTCTCCGTCTCCAATCGAGCACATACAGGACATCATCCAACAAACACTCCAGCGTCATCCACAAACAGCATTAACCATCCATGTATTCACTAATCAAGTGCGACAGGCATGGAACTCGATCCCACGAAGCGGCATCCGGCACCTGTACACCATAATGCATCCACGTCTGCGTTTTTGCGTTCAACACTATGGATGTTACCCCGTTTATTTATGTAGCATCAGTTCACAATTGTAACAGCTTATTTAGCGCTTACATTAGCCTCTTACCTTTAAATGTTAATCAGTTAAATATGTTACCAAGACAAGTTTATTCCCGAAATATCATTACTCTACATTAATTACTGTTTCGTGTTCCGATTCGTTTTCGCCAGTCTATATTTATGCTTTAATAATACTTCTGCTTTATTCGATCACCATTACTGATTATTGGTGCAT
The DNA here is from genome assembly GCF_021461395.2 of Schistocerca americana. Classification (NCBI taxonomy): domain Eukaryota; kingdom Metazoa; phylum Arthropoda; class Insecta; order Orthoptera; family Acrididae; genus Schistocerca; species Schistocerca americana. The sequence goes on along the minus strand of NC_060130.1, from coordinate 648,642,511 downwards.
AGTAGAACTATAATGTACCAGAGAGACTATCAAATACAGTATAGACAACATTTTCTCGACAACAGCGCTTTTAAATTTGAAAAGAATATTTGTTCCTAGGTACATGACATTTTGTACCATGGAACATGTTTTCACATTTGGAAAAAAACCTTAAGTTCTGAGAATATATTTGTAATTTCTGAAAAACGTTACACATAAAAAGTGAATGCCAGTAGTTAAAAATAGAAGTGCGTAAAGGAATTAAAGGATCACTTTTTCGAAACCTCTTAACTACCACACTTTGCGACGCTTTGTTCTTAAAATTCGGTTCAAAGTTGCGTACAGTCTTTCTCTGTAATGGTGCAAAAGCACGGCGCTCTGTGCCTTTATCCTCGGGTTCGACGATGCTTCATGTTATTAATACATGGGAAAAAAAGGTCGCAGCTCAGTTAATGTGAAGCATAATGTTGGTTAATGGTGTCATACTGGTACCAAATTTCACCACAATTCTGCCCAACGGCACCGTTGTCGTGTCACATGAGCGAGGTCTTCACAGCCCCTCTTACCCAAATTTCGCCCCTTCTTCTGACGCCTCTGGGATGGAAGTCAGAACCTCCCCCATTAAACGTGCTCTGCACCTTTGGATCACAGCGCGACTGTAGTTTTTCTGTCGTATAATTTTGGGGTCTAGTAAGGACCGCTCAACACCATTCGACGAAATCTCAACGTGAACTGATGCAGAAAATGATGCCTGTGCTTTCTCATCCCTCCTATTTTGCATCCCCATACGACGTCATCATGAGGGGATGTGACATTCGTACATACATAAATATAACAGCAAAGGGTCCTTCCTGTTCGGTAAAACCCTCGGTCCCATCCACCCATCTTTGTTGAGCAATTTATAGATATACCTGTGCAGACAGAACGCATGACAAGTGTGATAGATGCCTGCAGGCAGGCTACGCGGGTGCTCTTCCGCCGCTACACTACTGCTCTTGCGGCTGATAGTACGTCATCCGAAATCGAAATGTATCGGAAGGGTTGCCTGTCTGAGAGCGCTTAGACCTACGACAAGGGTTCTGCCTATACAGGAACATTTTTGAAAATCTCAATAAAGGCTGGTGGGTGCCGATCTGGCCGGTGTCAGACTGAACCTTCGCCATTTGATTCATGCATGTGTCAATGTTGCATCCACAGGAGGACACAAAACTGGGGCTCTTCTTTGGATCACTTTCAGATTTCATAGAACACTTTTGAACGTTCCCCAACGGTCCAAATCTGTACACGAGAGTAAAAATTGCAGTCATGCTGCGCTCCAAACGGGTGCGATCACGTTCGATGTGGATGCAGCCACTCAGTTTCCTTAGACAAGGGTTGAAATCCCGTTTGGCGTCAACACTGTCGAAGGTTGTTAAGAACATCTTCCTGTAGCTCATCACACTGTGAAATTCCGTTTTCGACCATTCAATGTGTGGGAATTAACACACCAAAGAAAGGGGATCTTTCAGTGATGTGCTTGATGCCACCCCCAGCGGCCTTTCTGTGCCAGTTCTCTGCGATGATATGTCTAGAATGTTTCTTCCAGCCACTCGCAATAAAACCACGTGATTTCAACTATGTGCGTCACAGTTCTGAGCTTCATCGCTGAGGAGTCAAAATAAGGGGTGAAATTTGGGTGAAAGGGAGTGTGACGAACTTCTCATCGTGTGACACGTTCAAGACTGGGCAGAACTGTGGTCAAATTTGGTGCTAATGTGATACCATTACCACAGCAGGAACCTCACATGAACTTCTGGGCTGTGGCCTTCTTGTTTTTCGAATGTTTCGACACCTTGCTGTCTGAAGGGTCGTCGAGTCCGAGGGTGACCTCGCAGGGCACCACGCTTTTGCATCATTACAGAGGACAGAAGTACGCACCTTTGAGCCAAATTTCAAACCTAAGCGTTGCAATGGGTGTGAATTACAGAGTTTCTAAAATGTGCTTCTCACAGCATCACATCATTTTTCATTCTATAATAAGAGATGTTGTTCAGAAGTTAGATGCGAACCACACTAACTATCCCTATACTGAAAACCAAGTACAACAATCACTAAAATTATCTTAAATTTATGGCAACATGCTGCAAACTAGAAGGAATCCTACGTTACTGTCTTCTGTCTAGGATCAAGTTTTGATGTTTTTAGTCACATTCTTGAAAAGACCATGTTTTCAGAATTGAAAGATATTCATTGTGAGCAAGAAGAAACTGAACGAGACAGGCAACTATTACCGCTTGTTCAAGAATCAAGTCTAACATCCATGATGTCACATTTCATCACCTTCGGTTTCATCTGGCAGCATAAAACAACTGAGTTGGTTGTCATTTCCTTACGTCTGCACCTGTACATTCAGTAGTTATATCAAATAAAATTGGTTTAATATTTCATTTATGAGAGGCTATGGCAAATGTTGGTATACACGCACTGAAGGTGAGGAAACAACTAGAACAGAACTGTGTAGTCAAATACATTTCAAGTTCAGATCAGGAAGCGAAACTAGGATCACAGAGGAGTTAGCTATTCTAGCTCCGTCTTCGGGGCTATAATGTGATGGCCACTACCCGATTTTTTGTGTAACGGTTTTCGCGGCATGTGCCATCACATTATTTAGTAAAGCATGGTAGAGCACTTCACCTTCTCATTAACCCAATTACCTAGGGAATTAGGTTATTTTAAAATCACTTCGGTCACGCTCATTAGACTATAATGAGTATGAGCCATGAAGATATTTTACCATAACGACTAGAAAACGTGGCGTAGTTTTGGAAGTGCTGCATAGTCCGCTAACTACTTCCACAGAAGATCTGAGCAATTTTACACTATTCCTATATATCTGACGCGATAAATAAACATGTGTATTTCGTTCATTAAGATCGTTTTAAGAACTCTTTTCGGCGTATCTTTACATAATTTACTCGAGACTTCCGTGATGCGCACAAGACAAAACCAACAAGATTTTCCACCCAAGCATCAACGTCGCTTCAACAACAATACGTGTCCTCATATAACCATTGCTAGTAAATATTATAACAAATTAAAACAGCGTGTGAATGCTTTTCATCGGTAACTAGTAAAGGGCGCTTGTAATTTACTTAATATATGAAATTATTAGGAGTGACACTGTTTCAGGCTGATTTAAAGTACTTTGAAACAGAACATTCTCTCCACGTAAACAGGGTGCGATAGTTCCACATAATGACACTACACTTTTAAGGAATTAAATAAAAAGACATAAATCCTCATCTCCATTACAGGAGAAACCACGCAATGCTTAAGGAATAGAACTCATAAACTAAGTATCCGACTAAAAATTTAAACAAAACAAAACACAAAGAATGGTTCATCGATGAACTCTTGTTTATTCACTCTCAGTAGGTTCTTTTCGACAGTACCCCATTGCTGTGACCACCTGCCATACCACCCGTCTTAAAGACAACTGGGCACTGCAGCATTGAAAGTACATCTATATATACAATCATACGAGAAGGTATCAGATAGATTATATAATGGTAAGACAGAGATTTAGGAACCAGGTTTTAAATTGTAAGACATTTCCAGGAGCAGATGTGGACTCTGACCACAATTTATTGGTCATGAACTGTAGATTAAAACTGAAGAAACTGCAAAAAGGTGGGAATTTAAGGAGATGGGACCTGGATAAACTGACTAAACCAGAGGTTGTACAGAGTATCAGGGAGAGCATAAGGGAACAATTGACAGGAATGGGGGAAAGAAATACAGTAGAAGAAGAATGGGTAACTCTGAGGGATGAAGTAGTGAAGGCAGCAGAGGATCAAGTAGGTAAAAAGACGAGGGCTAGTAGAAATCCTTGGGTAGCAGAAGAAATATTGAATTTAATTGATGAAAGGAGAAAATATAAAAATGAAGTAAATGAGGCAGGCAAAAAGGAATACAAGCGTCTCAAAAATGAGATCAACACGAAGTGCAAAATGGCTAAGCAGGAATGGCTAGAGGACAAATGTAAGGATGTAGAGGCCTATCTCACTAGGGGTAAGATAGATACTGCCTACAGGAAAATTAAAGAGACCTTTGGAGATAAGAGAACCACTTGTATAAATATCAAGAGCTCAGATGAAAACCCAGTTCTAAGCAAAGAAGGGAAAGCAGAAAGGTGGAAGGAGTATATAGAGGGTCTATACAAGGGTGATGTACTTGAGGACAATATTATGGAAATGGAAGAGGATGTAGATGAAGATGAAATGGGAGATACGACACTGTGTGAAGAGTTTGACAGAGCACTGAAAGACCTGCGTCAAAACAAGGCCCCGGGAGGTCAACATTCCATTAGAACTACTGACGGTCTTGGGCGAGCCAGTCCTGACGAAACTCTACCAATTGGTGAGCAAGATGTTTGAGACAGGCGAAATATATAATAATTCCAATCCCAAAGAAAGCAGGTGTTGACAGATGTGAAAATTACCGAACTATCAGTTTAGTAAGTCACAGCTGCAAAATACTAACGTGAATTCTTTACAAACGAATGGAAAAACTGGTAGCAGCCGACCTCGGGGAAGATCAGTTTGGATTCCGTAGAAATATTGGAACACGTTAGGCAATACTGACCTCACGACTTATCTTAGAAGAAAGATTAAGGAAAGGCAAACCTACGTTTCTAGCATTTGTAGACTTAGAGAAAGCTTTTGACAATGTTGACTGGAATACTTTCTTTCAAATTCTAAAAGTTGCAGGGGTGAAATACAGGGAGCGAATGGCTATTTACAATTTGTACAGAAAGCAGATGGTAGTTATAAGAGTCGAGGGGTATGAAAGGGAAGCAGTGGTTGGGAAGGAAGTGGGACAGGGTTGTAGCCTCTCCCCGATGTTATTCAATCCGTATATTGAGCAAGCAGTAAAGGAAACAAAAGAAAAATTCGGAGTAGGTATTAAAATCCACGGAGAAGAAATAAAAACTTTGAGATTCGCCGATGACATTGTAATTCTGACAGAGACAGCAAAGGACTTGGAAGAGCAATTGAACCGAATGGACAGTGTCTTGAAAGGAGGGTATAAGATGAACATCAACAAAAGCAAAATGAGGATAATTTAATGTAATCGAATTAAGTCGGGCGATGCTGAGGGAATTAGATTAGGAAATGAGACACTTAAAGTAGTAAAGGAGTTTTGCTATTTGGGGAGCAAAATAACTGATGATGGTCGAAGTAGAGAAGATATAAAATGTAGACTGGCAATGGCAGGGAAAACGTTTCTGAAGAAGAGAAATTTGTTAACATCGAGTATAGATTTAAGTGTCAGGAAGCCGTTTCTGAAAGTATTTGTATGGAAGTGAAACGTGGACGATAAATAGTTTGGACAAGAAGAGAGTAGAAGCTTTCGAAACGTGGTGCTACAGAAGAATGCTGAAGATTAGATCGGTAGATCACATAACTAATGAGGAGGTATTGAATAGAATTGGGGAGAAGAGGAGTTTGTGGCACAACTTGACAAGAAGAAGGGACCGGATGGTAGGACATGTTCTGAGGCATCAAGGGATCACAAATTTAGCATTGAAGGGCAGCGTGGAGGGTAAAAGTCGTAGAGAGAGACCAAGAGATGAATACACTAAGCAGATTCAGAAGGATGTAGGATGCAGTAAGTACTGTGAGATGAAGAAGCTTGCACAGGATAAGGTAGCATGGAGAGCTGCTTCAAACCAGTCTCAGGACTGTAGACCACAACAACAACAACTTCCCTAAATCGCTCCAGGCAAATGCCGGGATGGTTCCTTTGAAAGGGCACGGCCGACTTCCTTCCCCATCCTTCCCTAATCCTATGAGACCGATAATCTCGCAGTTTGGTCTCTTCCCCCAACTAACAACAACAACAAGCCAGAACATCATGGCCACCGACTGATTATCGATGTAGGCCTGTCCTGGCGACAGCAGCGTCACCTGGTGAGGAATGACTGCTAATCAGATACACGCAAGGTGTAGGTAGTATAAGTGAGCGTGCTGTCCGTGTATAGAATGGGGAAGGAGCATGATCTGCCTGAGTTTGACCGCAGGCAGATTGTGATGGGCCGGAGGTTCGGCACGAGCATTTCGAGAACTGCACTACTTTTCAGATGTTCGAGGAATGATGTGGTGAGTGTTTTCTAAACGTGGCGTAACCAAGGGGAAACCAGGACCAGATGTCGTGAGGTTTTGTGGTCACCCCTCATTACAGACGTCAGACGTCGGAGGCTGTGCAGCCTGGTATGTTGCATGGTCTGATAAATTCCGAGACCTTCTCCGTCTTGCCGATAGGAGGTTGTGAATTCGTTGTCTTCCAGGGAACAGCTCCTTCACACCTGTTCTGTGGGACGGAGACAAGCTGGCCGTGGCTCTACTATGTTCTGGGGAACGTTCACGTGGGCATTGATGAGTCCAGTGGAGCTCGTGCAAGGCACTATGACCACCAAGGAGTATCGTACACTGGTTGTAGACAACGTACATCCCTTCATGACGATCATCTTTCCCGACGGCAGTATCATTTTTAGTCAAGATAATGCACCATGTCACAAGGCCAGGAGTGTGATAGAGTGGTTCGAAGAACACAGTGGCGGGTTCTAGTTGATGTGCTTGCCCCCAACTCGCCAGATCGGAACCTCCATCGAACAAGTCTGGTATACGATTGAACGAGGCGTCAGAGCTCACCGTCCCCCTCCCCGGAATTTAAGGGATTTAGGTAATTGTGTGTGCAGATGTGTTGCCAACTCTCTCTACCGACCTACCAAGGTCTAGCCCTCGCACTTGCTTCCATGCCAAGGCGCATCGCCTGTATCATCCGTGACAAAGGTAAACATACTGACTATTGGGGGGTGGTGGTGGTGGTGGTTAGTGTTTAACGTCCCGTCGACAACGAGGTCATTAGAGACGGAGCGCAAGCTCGGGTTAGGGAAGGATTGGGAGGGAAATCGGCCGTGCCCTTTCAAAGGAACCATCCCGGCATTTGCCTGAAACGATTTAGGGAAATCACGACTATTGGGTATGTGGTCATAATGTTCTGGTTGATCAGTGTACATCAGTACTCCGCAAGCTACTATGCTGTGTGTGGTAGAGGATACATTGGGAATCACTGTCACCTCCCTCCTTTCTTGCTACTGTTGCCAATGCTGCGCAACGTGAACGACTGTGGCAATGTCTGAGTGTGAGATCAAAGATGTCTAATTTTACCTCACTGGTCTTTTTCTGAAATACACGCAGGAGGAAGTAGTAAACGGGTCGAAAATCCCAGAAACGTACGTTCTTCGAATTTCAGCAGTAAACCACGCCGTGATGTACTGTGAATGCATCCCTAGCAGCGTCTGTCTCTAGTTTTGGAAGAGCATCTCCGTCACGATTTCTCACGTACTAAACGAACCTGTGTCGAAATGCGCTGCTCTTCTTCGGATATTTCTACACTACTGGCCATTAAAAATGCTGCACCACGAAGATGACGTGCTACAGACGCGAAATTTAACCGACAGGAACAAGATGCTGTGATATGCAAATGACTAGCTTTTCAGAGCATCCACACAAGGTTGGCGCAGGTGACGACACCTACAACGTGCTCACATGAGGAAAGTTTCCATCCGATTTCTCATACAGCACTGACCGGCTTTGCCTGGTGAAACGTTGTTGTGATGCCTCGTGTAAGGAGGAGAAATACGTACCATCACGTTTCCGACTTTGATAAAGGTCGGATTGTAGCCTATCCCGATTGCAGTTTATCATATCGCGACATTGCTGTTCGCGTTGGTCGAGATCCAATGACTGTTAGCAGAATATGGAATCGATGGGTTCAGGAGGGTAATACGGAACGCCGTGCTGGATCCCAACGGCCTCGTATCACTAGCAGTCGAGACGACAGCCATCCTATCCGCATGGCTGTAACGGATCGTGCAGCCACGTCTCGATCCCTGACTCAACAGATGGGGACGTTTGCAAGACAACAACCATCTGCACGAACAGTTCGACGTCGTTTGCAGCAGCATGGACTGTCAGCTCGGAGACCATGGCTGCGGTTACCCTTGACGCTGCATCACAGACAGGAGCGCTTGCGATGGTGTACTCAATGACGAACCTGGGTGCACGAATGGCAAAACGTCATTTTTTCGGATGAATCCAGGTCCTGTTTACAGCATCATGATGGTCGAATCCGTGTTTCGCGACATCGCGGTGAACGCACATTGGAAGCGTGTATTCGTCATCGCCATACTGGCGTATCACCCGGCGTGATGGTATGGGTTGCCATTGGTTGCACGTCTCGGTCACCTCTTGTTCGTATTGACTCCACTTTTAACAGTGGACGTTACATTTCAGATATGTTACGACGCGTGGCTCTACCCTCCATTCGATCCCTACGAAACCCTAAATTTCAGCAGGATAATGCACGACCACATGTTGCAGGTCCTGTACGGGTCTTTCTGGATACAGAAAATGTTCGCCTAGTGCCCTGGCCAGCACATTCTCCAGATCTCTCACCAATCGAAAACGTCTGGTCAATGGTGGGCGAACAACTGGCTCGTCACAATACGCCAGTCACTACTCTTGATGAACTGTGGTATCGTGTTGAAGCTGCATGGGCAGCTGTACCTGTACACGCCATTCAAGTTGTGTTTGTCTCGATGCCCAGGCGTATCAAGCCCGTTATTACGGCCAGAGGTAGTTGTTCTGGGTACTGATTTATCAGGATCTAAGCACCGACACTAAGTGAAAATGTAATCAAATGTCAGTTCTAGCATAATATATTTGTCCAATGAATACCCGTTTGTCATCTGCATTTCTTCTTGGTGTAGCAATGTTAATGGCCAGTAGTGTAAGTTTGTCAAGTAATGAAACGAAGCAAATGCAGCTACTGATGAACCACAATCATTGAAACGAACAAATCCATTAATATGATGTACCTTAAATGAAAGAAATGACCGTACAGGATTACCAAGTACTTCGCAGTGCACCATGCTTGAGTGGAAAGCGAGAGATCCTCCGTGTGGCAGGTAGTGTCCACTGTCCACATCGCCGACATTGACCGGGCCACTGAAAAGCTATAAGGTTGTGTGTTAATAGCCACTCAGCGTCTTGATGAAGTGCCTACCCACGGAGCGTGGCAGCAAGTCCGCCGGTGAATAAGCCTCGGCATGCAGGAATCTCAGATGTCTGTATCTAACAATGATGAGCGCCAGTAGACACTTCGTATAACTGCAGCCATTATCAGTATTATGGTCTCTCCCCTACAATTGTTTCAAAGATAATATTTGTTGCGTTAATCGTAATTAATAAGTTTTTCTCGGAAGGAAGGAAGCAGCTACTGGCTACTCAAGCTTCTCAGTTCCTCCTCAGAAGTTTTTTTCCACCCGAAAAATTCATTGGATTTCACCCAGGCATTTCGAAAGCGCCATAGGTAGCTCCACTTGATTTCCAGTTATAATATACATCCAGGAACTGTGAATATGGACTTCATACGGTGTTGTTTCAGTTATAGCCAGGTGTAAATATAGCCCACAGCGTCTGGTGTAGTAAAACTTGTTCAGAATAGAAGCAGCTGTATTAGGAAAAGGAATTAAACACTTTACGACCGGGTTTGCTTTCATAAAGTTATAGGATTGCGAAAACACCGTAGAACGAACATTGGCAGATTTTGATATTATGCTAGTTCCTTAAAAGATTTGTGACGAAAGATTAATGACTACATGTCAGTTGCAGACCGCACGCAGCAAGGCAGGCATCAAATTCTATTACGGAATATCAATCCTGGGAGAGTTTTTTCGGTTGAATCTTACTTTTACAACCAGCAATGTACTACTAGAATGAATATTTGCCACTGCACTGCAGTGAGCACGGTTGTGAATCATCTTACCAAATTAAAACTTCGTACTTACGGGAGGGTGGAAAAAACGCTTAGAGACATCACTCACGCTGGCAGCGTACCAGACGAATGATCGTTAATCTGTGGTGTTTATTTAATGCACGTCTCACTTACCTCCCTGTCTCGGAAGATAGCGATTTGACTCTGTCGTCAATTACATACATTTTCGTGATTCTTTAAACAAGGTACGCTGAGGTGACAAAAGTTATAAGATATATCTTAATACCGTGTCGGACCTTCTTTTGCCCGGTGTATTGCAGTAGATCGACGTGGCATGGACTCAACAAGTCGTTGGAAGTCTCCTGCACAAATGTTGACCCATGCTACCTTTTTAGTAGTCCATAATTTCGAAAATATTGGCACGTGTAGGAGTTTGTGCACCAACTGACGCCTCGATTATGCCCCATAAATATTCGATCTGATTCACGTCGGGCGATGTGGATGGACAAATTATTCTTTTGAATGGTCCAGAATGTTCTTCAAACCAATTGCGAGCTGCTGTTGCCCAGTCACACGGAGTATTGTCATCCATAAACATGTCCGAAAGAACAGATACCATCTTCATATATACACGGTGGTCCATTGATAGTGACCGGGCCAAATATCTCACGAAATAAGCGTCAAACGAAAAAACTACAAAGAACGAAACTTATCTAGCTTGAAGGGAGGAAGCAGATGGCGCTATGGTTGGCCCGCTAGATGGCACTGCCATAGCTCAAACGGATATCAACTGCGTTTTTTTTGAATAGGAACCCACATTTTTTATTACATATTCGTGTAGTACGTAAAGAAATATGAATGTTTTAGTTGGAACGCTTGTTTCGCTTTGTGATAGATGGCGCTGTAATAGTCACAAACATGTGACTCAGCCGGCCGGGGTGGCCGAGCGGTTCTAGGCGCTACAGTCTAGAACCGCGCGACCGCTACGGTCGCAGGTTCGAATGCTGCGTCGGGCATGGATGTGTGTGATGTCCTTAGGTTAGTTAGATTTAAGTAGTTCTAAGTTCTAGGGGACTGATGACCTTAGAAGTTAAGTCCCATAGTGCTCAGAGCCGTTTGAACTATGTGGCTCACAATTTTAGACGAACAGTTGGTAACAGGTAGGTTTTCTTTAATTAAAATACAGAACGTAGGTACGTTTGAACATTTTATTTCGGTTGTTCCAGTCTGATACGTGTACCTTTGTGAACTTATAATTTCTGAGAACGCATGCTGTTACAGCGTGATTACCTGTAAATACCACATTAGTGCAATAAATTCTCAAAATGATATCCATCAACCTCAATGCATTTCGCGTAACGACATTCCTCTCAACAGCGAGTAGTTTAACTTCCGTAATGTTCGCACATGCATTGACAATGCGCAGATGCACGTTGTCAGGCGTTGTCGGTGGATCACGATGGCAAATATCCTCCAATTTTCCCCAGTCTACTGTAGACACTGACGGAAATGCAAGAAATGTGTCTTATAAGACTGATTAACACTCAGAGATTCAGAAACTAAATTACCGAAACACAGGTTAGGCTAACTATAAGTAATTCGCTCCTGGTTGGGAACTCATAAAATGTCATAAAATCGGTCACTTTCCTGTTGCTGTTCTGTGTTGGCTGGCACCTGCTGTCTAACTGTTACTGCCAATGAGCGATCACTAGCTTTCAAAACAAACGTACAAACGACTAACGACACGCGCTACGAAAGTCTGCTGTAAACACTGACGAATTCATAAACTGAACTACGAAACCACATTGGTGAGAGTAAATAATTCGCTCCTGGTTAAGAACTTGTAAAATGCTGAAAAATAGGTTAGTTTCCGACAAAAACGAAAAGTCGAAGGCTGTGTCTGTTGAATATTAAATTAACACGCAGAAATTAAAGAAAACTAAACTACCAAAGCACAAAAACTGCTGCCTGACTGTGTGGATTTCTCTGTCCCATGACTTTTGTCAGCTCAGTGTAATTGTATTGAAGAAACTAAAAGTACAAATTAGTTTTATTCCTTTACTCAAAATAGAAATGAAGAGTTGTGGCATTTATCACCTCTTGTATTGTATAACAGTATAAGAATCCATCAAAATTCATAGATTTCCATACTTCTTCCTTCCATCCGTTGTTTGTTTTTCCTCACAAGCACAGATTTCAGTCTCTTTCACGATGGAATTGCTACTGTCTTTAACTGGACCCATCTTGTAGATCTCTACAGTATTTCAGAGTGCAGAATTACTGTTTTTGATATTATATTTAGATATTAATAAAGCTCGAGAAAAGAAAAACTTGTAACAGCAGATACAAAAATTAGAGATGTAAAACGACGGAGGCGACCATCGACTGATCCAGGTGTGAAACGTCCTTTTTTTGTAGATTTGAGGCAGATAGCATTCCCAAATGTGTAGTAGCGTGCACACCACGAGAGGTCATTAGGGACGCAGCACAAGCTGGAATCGGGAAAGGGCATCGGCTGTGCCAGAGGAACCAACACGGCAATTTCCTAAATCTGTTTAGGAAAACCATGGAAATCCTAGATCTATATGCCTTTCGGGGATTTCAAACGCTGTCCTTCTGAATACGAGCCGCGCAGTCTGCCCTCGCGGTTAGAGGCGCTATGTCAAGGATTGCTCAGTCCCTGCCGCTGGAGGTTGGAGTCCTCCCTCGGGAATGGGTGTGTGTGTTGTTCTTAGCATAAGTTAGTTTCAGTAGTGTGTAAGTCTAGGGACTGATGACCTCAGCAGTTAGGTTCCTTAGGAATTCACATTTGAACATTTGTTTCTGAATGCGAGTCCTGTGTCTTATCACTGCACCACCACGTTTGACGACATTAAGCAGAGTATTCTGTTCGAGGAAGTGAATCTTTGGCACTTAACATTCCCAGGAGGTAGCAGTGTGTCCGCAAGCTTTACAGTTAAAGATGTACGCACATTTGACGCTCTCATGAGGGGACTGTGCCTACTTGTCATCACCGTTTTCGTACAGATTTGAGACATTTGCAGAGCTTGGCCAGAAGTCATAGATCCAAATGGCGGAGAGCTTAAATATTTTTGATGCGGGTTGGATAAGGTATGAGCCTTTTATGTTAGCGTAGTTTCCAGGCAGCAGGAGGCACAGCAGAGAAAGTTCAATAACCGAATCCTGGGATCGTGTGCTAGAGTCAACATGCAGAGACTTTTTTTTTAATTCTTTGTTTTCCAATTCTTACCCTAGTTACACCGCAAATAAACTGAAGTAATGATCAGTATATTTTATTTATTAATATTTTCATTAAATTCATTGAAAGGAAAGGCAAAGGAAAATTTGGTGATGAATATACGGAAAATGTAGGAATGTCGTTACTACTTCATCAAAATCTGAGAAACTTACACCAACCTTACTGAATAATTTTTGGAATGTTTTGATGAAGCCTTACATGTAGGAGAACAAATATCTTCTGTTAACTGACTCTTGGGATGACTAACAAATCCACAATAATATGAGATTTTTCGGTATGAAGTCGTATTCCCGTCATGCAGTATTCAAGGGGACATTGTACATGGAATTCGTTGAAACTTGACATTTTCTGTTTTCTACTCCATAATGTACTTTGGACTTTCCTGAACATTTTGGTGTATAATACATTAAAATCAGACAATTGTGAGACCTTCAAATAATATTTTGAATGTTGACGTGTGACTGTTAAATTTTGTGGCTACGCATATACTGCCACATTGAGCAGTCATATCTTGGGAACTAGACGGTCTAGAAGGCTGTGAATTGCTTTGTTTTGTGCCCACTGCTACGTCTGAGAAGTTGGCATTATGGATAAAAAATCAGTCCTTTGTTTCTGATACTAGCTTTCATTGAAAGTAGTGTTATTACCGGCAATTTTTGTAGTGAGCTAACTTCTATTGCTTTTTATACGTAAATAAAATGACTAAGTGTAAAAGTAACTTCAAGAAACGCAAATTTGCGGGTAATAAATATGCAAGACCTGCATTTTCTTCTGGAGTACTTGCAAAACGTGTGCTAACAGTGAACGGAACCACGATAATGTTTCTGAAGTGACCACGCCCCCTAGTGCATTGAAAAGGAAAGTAACTTTAGAAACGGGTGACAATGGTAAAAGTAATGATATTATGGACAATGCCATTATTAATCTGCAAATCCTTACACAAGTTCTTTCTAAAACTGTCTCTTGCTGTCTTTGTGGTGGTGAAGTTAAGCTGTACGAACGTACTGGTGCTAGAATAGGTGTTGTGTCTAAATTAGTTATTAAATGTCAGAGGTGCAAAAACGAAGGAGCATTTCATACTTCATCAAAGTGTTCAGGTAATGAATTGTATGAAACTAATGTGAGATTGTTCTTGGCCTTAGATGCATTGGTAAAGGTCCAAGGGCTCGTAATGTCTTCTGCACTGTGTTGAATTTGCCAAAACCACCTTCTACGTATACGAAATATGTAACAGCAATTGGGGACTCTGTAAATGCAGTGGCTGAGGATTCAATGGTTGCTGCTACATCAGAAGCTGTTGAACAAAATGAGGGTGACACAGCCATCAATGTCGGTACCGGTTTGAATTACTGCGATCGACGGTTTAACATCTGCGTGTGCTTGTAGGCTGAATAAGGGAAATAGGCTTGTCTCAACTTAATGCAATAATTTATTAACGATACCCTGCCGGCGGAATAGACAATAATACACTGCAATCGATAATTCGTGCGAAGGTGTGAGAAAAGTTCAGTACGGTAAATTATTCAGTATCCAACACACTTCGATTCACGCTTTCGCCAAGGAGTAGAACGTGGAACAGAAAACTACAATCAAAGAGTAAATCACAGAACAAATGTCTCTTGTGTATAGCGTCTCTGTCGTTCAGCGGGAAAGTTTCTCGGCTCTGTACTTTCAAATAACCGCGCATGTCACGCTACTGGAGGATGACAGAAGACGCCACATCAGCCCCCATGGTGGAAGCGGAGCGTCATTCCAAATAGCGTGCTGGAAAACTGACATGTCGCCCGGACCTTGAGGTGCGTGGTGATGGGTCAACTGCGGCCCCCGGCTGCGTCTGTGTCGGCGACGAAGTTGATGGAATGATTGCTGAGTGAGGCGGAAGTCGTGGTAGGTAAGACGTCGTTGCTTCCGGAAAGAAGTACGCCGGTTTCACGCGGTCAGTGGAGGCTGTAGTCAGTTTCCCATTGATCAAGACGTCCACGATCTTACTTCCTCTGGTTACGACACGGTGTGGGCCGGAATATGGTGGCTGGAGCGAGGTTTTAATACCTTCCGTGTGCAGGAGGATAGGTCAAAAGTTAGATTAGCTTGTACGAATAAACTTGGACCCTTTAGTTTGAAACCGGACAGGTCGTCCGGAGTACCATGGAGAAAGTATGGTAGGCGTAATGCCTTTAAATTTATTACTTATTCCAAACCAGAATGTAGCGCAGAAATTGGAAAGGTCAAGTCATGGGTAGATTTAGAAAACCAGTGTAAATGTAAGAATAAGTTATTTCAAGGCATTAATCCCTTTTATATTGGTGTAGAAATAGCAGGTGACGAACCTGCTAAGAATGATGTCGTTCAATCTGAAGTAAAATATGTAACATATATTGTACGTAATAGAGTGTATACGACGTTTTGTAAACGGAAGGGAACGGTCACGTTCTAAATAAAGATTATTTTTACAGCTCATGTCTGCGTTGGAGTTTTTTTATTCAAATTGGGAGCACATCCGTAATTATCCTGACGACCTGCGCCTGGCCTTCCTGGTACCTACCAATCAGCAGCGCATCGACGATCTTGCCCTAACATTTTATGGCAACGCAATATTCCAAAATGTTCCAAATAGACAAGACAGTGTCGATGAAGTGCTGCTTACCACCAACTGAACCTGAGTCTACTGTAACTAGATAGACGTCGCCACGTCTTTTATACCTGCCCCTAGTACCGGTGTTGCAAGCGTCTGGAACATGTCCAAGCCTGTCCGGCACGTCCAGACTTGCGCGCGGCCTTGAAGTGGTTACGCAATCGCGAAAACGCGTACTCGGGCCACTGGTAATACTAGGTGGCCCGGAGTCGCTTTCTAAAGAGGCCCCCACTGGGGCCACCGCAGCGGATGACTCTCCATCTCCGAATAGGTACGCTGGCAGGCGCGACATCGGCACGTCCCATCCGTCGTCGGATCCAAGTTGTGAAGTCTCTTCTTCGACCCCATCTGCCGTTGTGCTAGAATTTGTGTTATGTTCATGGGTTTCGGTTTGTTGTATACCACGGGAATCATCTTCATACATGCCTCTTCTGTATCCCACAGCGGGACGCAAGTGGTACGCCATCCTGCAATGTCCAAAACATAAAATAACCTAGAGAGCCACTGTGCTCGATAATGTAAACATAATTCGTAGGTGCGTTTGCATTGGCATTTCTTCTTCTCCGTACTCAACTTGTGCACAAGCCTATATTTGGTGCTACCCTGACTGGGAGACCTCACTGACCGTGAGGCCATTTTCTAGGATGGCCTACGGCTGTGTGTCTGAGAAGGACTGAGTGATATGTACTGAGGCTCTAATATGTGTAGAACTTTGGTTTTACAAACCCAACTTGGAAGAATTAATTGAACAGTTTAGACAAGCATATAGAGAATTTGCATTTATGCCAAATGGTATAAGGTGCGCTCAGCGTTATTTTGACTTTCGACAGGGTAGATACAGACCTCTATGGTACACATATTAGAGCCTCAGTACATATCACTCAGTCCTTCTCAGACACACAGCCGTAGGCCATCCTAGAAAATGGCCTCACGGTCAGTGAGGTCTCCCAGTCAGGGTAGCACCAAATATAGGCTTGTGCACAAGTTGAGTACGGAGAAGAAGAAATGCCAATGCAAATGCACCTACGAATTATGTTTACATTATCGAGCACAGTGGCTCTCTAGGTTATTTTATGTTTTGGACATTGCAGGATGGCGTACCACTTGCGTCCCACTGTGGGATACAGAAGAGGCATGTATGAAGATGATTCCCGTGGTATACAACAAACCGAAACCCATGAACATAACACAAATTCTAGCACAACGGCAGATGGGGTCGAAGAAGAGACTTCACAACTTGGATCCGACGACGGATGGGACGTGCCGATGTCGCGCCTGCCAGCGTACCTATTCGGAGATGGAGAGTCATCCGCTGCGGTGGCCCCAGTGGGGGCCTCTTTAGAAAGCGACTCCGGGCCACCTAGTATTACCAGTGGCCCGAGTACGCGTTTTCGCGATTGCGTAACCACTTCAAGGCCGCGCGCAGGTCTGGACGTGCCGGACAGGCTTGGACATGTTCCAGACGCTTGCAACACCGGTACTAGGGGCAGGTATAAAAGACGTGGCGACGTCTATCTAGTTACAGTAGACTCAGGTTCAGTTGGTGGTAAGCAGCTCTTCATCGACACTGTCGGTGAGGCTGCTGCGGACGGAGGCGAGGCACATGTTGTCGCAGTTGGCGTAGAAATTCCGGCTGGTCGCCAGTAATATTCGGCAGTGTCGGTAGCCACGAATTCTCCCGGCGGGCGTAATGCTTCGCCGTAAACCAATTCGGCTGAAGAAGCATCCAGGTCTGGCCTGAATGTGCTTCGGAGTCCAAGTAACACCACAGGGGGATGCTTTGGTCCATCCGGTGCAATGATACACTAGGGCAGCTTTTAGGGTACGGTGCCATCGCTCTATTAAACCATTGCTGGCAGGGTGATCGCTCGCCGTCCGTTGGTGAAGAGTGCCACAAAATTTTGTCAACTCTCGAAACAAATCGGACTCGAATTGACGTCCCCTGTCCATCGTAATGTGCAGCGGGCAACCAAAACGTGACACCCAGTGTGTGATGGAGGTGAAAGCGATAGTTTCCGCCGTAACATTGTCCACTGGTGCAGCTTCCGACCACCGAGTGTACCGATCAATCTACATCTACATTTATTCTCCGCAAGCCACCCAACGGTGTGTGGTGGAGGGCACTTTACGTGCCACTGTCATCGTAAGTACGTAACGGTGACCATCGGATTATGACAGTGGGCCAACAATTTCAAGGTGGACATGCGTGAATCGTGCTGCTGTGATTGGAAAGCTTCCTACCGGTGAGTGGACGTGGCGATTTATCCTGCTACGCTGGCATTTCAAGCAGCATCTCGCCCATTCGCGGCAGTCCGTTTGCATTCCAGGCCACACGTAGCGCGCTGTTACTAAACGTGTCGTAGCTCGTATGCCTGGGTGACATAAGTTGTGCAGCGAATGGAAAGCGTTCTTCCGAAATTCCTGAGGTAGGAAGGGTCTCGGCTTCGATGTGGACATGTCACAATATAGCTTTACATCGCCTCCAGGAATGTCTACCAGTTGCAGGTGCAGCGATGATTCACCATTTGACAGAATCGCTTGTAATTCCGCATGAGCTTGCTGTGCTGCAACGAGGTTGGCGTAATGGATGGTATTGGCGATGCTACTGACTCTGGACAAACAATCGGACACTACATTGTCGATCCCAGACACATGATATATATCAGTGGTAAACTGAGAAATAAACATGAGCTGGTTGTGTTGTCTGGGGGAACAGTTCATGTTGTTCTGACGAAATGCCTATGTTAGTGGTTTGTAATCCGCAAAGATAACAAAGTCACGTGCTTCTAGTTGCGGCCTGAAGTACATGACAGATTCGTAAATGGCAAGAAGTTCTCTGTCGTATGCACTCCAAAGTCTTTGTGAAGTTGTCAACTTGCGTGAAAAAAATGCGAGTGGCTGCCACGTGTCACTATATTGTTATTGTAACATAGCGCCGACTGCGGTCTGGCTAGCGTCGACTACCAATGCTAACGTGGCGGTAGGATATGGATGTGCCAGCAGGGCTGCGTTGGCGATGCTTTTCTTGGCCGCTTCAAATGCGACAGTCATTTCGTGAATCCAAGTTATGGGCGTGTTACCCTTTGCTTTCGGACCAGTTAGCGCTGCGACTAAAGGTTCCTGTACCTCAGCAGAGTGTGGCAAACGGCCCACAATACAATTTTAGTAATAATTCTAGTTCATTGTATTTAGAAAGGTGCATTCAATAATTATGGAAAATTGTAAGTTGGTAACTTGAAGAGTTTCCAAGATAATGGGTCACAAAATTCGATAATTTAATATTGGCGGAATAGGACATACAATGTCCCCCTAGCCTAGCCCGTCCGGTGGACCGTGTAGTCTAACGCACGGCTTTGCGGGCGGGAAGGAGGGCGTGGTCCCCTGCACGAATCCGCCCGGCAGATTTGTGTCGAGGTCCCGTGAACCGGCCAGTCTGTGGATGGTTTTTAGGCGGTTTTCCATCTGCCTCGGCGAATGCGGGCTGGTTCCCCTTATTCCGCCTCAGTTACACTATATCGGCGATAGGTGCGCAAACAAGTTCTCCACGTACGCGTACACCACCATTACTCTACCACGCAAACATAGGGGTTACACTCGTCTGGTGTGAGACGTTCCCTGGGGGGTCCACCGGGGGCGAACCGCACAATAGCTCTGGGTTCGGTGTGGGGCGGCGGAGAGGTGAAGTGGACTGCGGTTGTCGTCGTGGGGTTATGGACCACTGTGGCTGTGGCGGGGACGGATCTCTCCGTCGTTTCTAGGTCCTCGGTTAACATACAATGCAATACAATAAAATGTCCCCTTAAGTAATTTTCTCCGTTCTCCACCTCCAAACGGCTCTCGCTAGTGCATCTATGTGATATATTTTTATCGTCAGGTAAATAATTTGATCAAAAAGCTTCAAAACTGCTCTGATCTCATCTGGAGAGAAAACGAAATCCATTTTAGAGAAGGCTGCATCAGAATACTCGTACACTTCGTTGCCAACATTTGCTGAAATTATGAATTACGTGTGATATGAGAGAAAGCGTTTTATGGATATAAACCAAGTTTGTTTTTCTATACAAACTTCTAAAACTACCATGTGATTTAAAATTCCGCGTTTATAGTGTGTGCAAGCTTCCAAGAAAATTTTGCAAAAACACACATAATGTCTGATTGGGATAACAGCAATCAGTGATTTTATAATGTTACTTATAATCAGTCTTGTGAAATTTGCTGGATTTGGACGGGTTACTCCTGTAACTGAAATATCAGATCTGAAGATGGTTCTGAATGAACCGAAACCGGTCATATGAATAAAAAATTTTGCAATCAAAACTGATTATAAGTAACATTCCAAGAAAATTAGTCGTTGTCCTATTTTTATTATGAGTGTCACCCCACCACATGTAAATAATCGGGTGTAAAATAATAAGAGTATCTAGTATTATGTTCCGGTTTAACGACAAGCGCCGGCACGACGATGAAGAACGGTAGAGCAGAGAGAACTGTGAGACGGTGTCAGCCAATACTACGCTGACCAGGACGACACCAAGGCAGTAGCGGCATCTACACGAACAGAATACTAGGGCCGCGCCGCCGCCCGCGGCGGGAGAGGAAGAAGAGCCGTCATACAAACGCTACAGCAGTGACTTATGAACTGTTTTGTTTTGCTTGCATTGAAATTGTATACACCGGAGGGCAATGATTATTTGCCTGTCGCCATTTGCTTTCGATACAACTTTGTGAATACGCAGAGTCAAGTAGGTTCAATTTAACTTCTTGTAATAAACTCCATTAATTCGAGTTGCTTGAATTGTTGTCTAGCGATCCGATGAAACAGCTTCCTAGGCACCCTATATTAGACACGTGGGTAGGATACTACATACTATATACGAAGTTTTCGTGCACGCTCTACAATCTGTTCGTGGAAATTTATCTGCAGTCACAAATTTTCCTTGAGCTTCCCATTTTATGTGCTTTATGAGTATATTAAAAAAATGCAATATATAGAGCATTATGTCGTTTTATTTGCAGTGAAAGAAGAGTAAAAAGTGAAATAAAGGAACAAGATTATAGAAACATATTCGAGCCCACAACCGTCGAATTACTATTCTGTACTTCTTCCGTTGTACAAACTGTTGCCTGGAAATTACGTCAACATAAATCACTCATGCCTCGCCCTAGCCGCACCAGAAATGATACCTTTTCTAAATGCTTGGGCATCTGCAGCTCCGGCTTCTGCTGTCACTTTCATTTCTTGCCAAGCCCTGCAAGTTCCACACAATTGGACAAAGCGGGGATGACCAGTAGGCGCGGTTCCCTTGTGAGACTGAGTATTTTGAGATGATGTTGTTGATGTGGTCTTCTGTCCTGAGGCTAGTTTGATGCAGCTCTCCATACTACTCTATCCTGTGCAAGCTTCTTCATCTCCCAGTACTTACTGCAACCTACATCCTTCTGAATCTGCTAAGTGTATTCATCTCATGGTCTCCCTCTGTGATTTTGACCCGCCACGCTGCCCTCCAATGCTAAATTTGAGATCCTTTGATGCCTCAGAACATGTCCTACTAACCGGTCCCTTCTTCTTGTCAAGTTGTGCCACAAACTCCTCTTCTCCCCAATTCTGTTCAATACCTCCTCATTAGTTATGTGATCTACCCATCTAATCTTCAACATTCTTCTATAGCACCACATTTCGAAAGCTTCTATTCTCTTCTTTTCCAAACTGTTTATCGTCCATGTTTCACTTCCATACATGGCTACACTCCACACAAATACTTTAAGAAACGACTTCCTGACACTTAAATCTGTACTCGATGTTAACAAATTTCTCTTCTTCAGAAACGTTTTCCTTGCCATTGCCAGTCTACATTTTATATACTCTTTATTTCGACCATCATCAGTTATTTTGCTCCCCAAATAGAAAAACTCCTTTACTACTTTAAGTGTCTCATTTCGTGAACTAATTCCCTCTGCATCGCCCGACTTAATTCGACTACATTCCATTATCCTCGTTTTGCTTAGGTTGATGCTCATCTTATATCCTCCTTTCAGGACACTGTCCATTCCGTTCATCTGCTCTTCCAAGCCCTTTGCTGTCTCTGACAGAATTACAATGTCATTGGCGAACCTCAAAGTTTTTGTTTCTTCTCCATGGATTTTAATACCTACTCCGAATTTTTCTTTTGTTTCCTTCACTGCTTGCTCAATATACAGATTGAATAACATCGGGGAGAGGCTACAACCCTGTCTCACTTCCTTCCCAACTACTGCTTCCCTTTCATGCCCCTCGACTCTTATTACTGCCATCTGGTTTCTGTACAAATTGTAAATAGCCTTTCGCTCCCTGTATTTTACAACTGCCACCTTTAGAATTTGAAAGAGATTATTCCAGTCAACATTGTCAAAAGCTTTCTCTAAGTCTACAAATGCTAGAAACGTAGGTTTGCCTTTCCTTAATCTTTCTTCTAAGATAAGTCGTAGGGTCAGTATTGCCTAACGTGTTCCAATATTTCTACGGAATCCAAACTGCTCTTTCCCGAGGTCGTCTTCTACCAGTTTTTCCATTCGTCTGTAAAGAATTCGCATTAGTATTTTGCAGCTGTGACTTATTAAATTGATAGTTCGGTAATTTTCGCATCTGCCAACACCTGTTTTGTTTAGGATTGGAATTATTATATTCTTCTTGAAGTCTGAGGGTATTTCGCCTGTCTCATACATCTTGCTCACCAATTGGTAGAGTTTTGTCAGAACTGGCTCTCCCAAGGCCGTCAGTAGTTCTAATGGAATGTTGTCTGCTCCCGGGGCCTTGTTTCTACTCAGGTCTCTCAGTGCTCTGTCAAACTCTTCACGTAGTATCGTATCTCCCATTTCATCTTCATCTACATCCTCTTCCATTTCCATAATATTGTCCTCAAGTACACCGTCCTTATATAGACCCTCTATATACTCCTTCCACCTTTCTGCTTTCCCTTCTTTGCTTAGAACTGGGTTTCCATCTGAGCTCTTGATATTCATACAAGTGGTTCTCTTCTCTCCAAAGGTCTCTTTAATTTTCCTGTAATCAGGATCTATCATACCCCTAGTGAGATAAGCCTCTACAGCCTTACATTTGTCCTCTAGCCATCCTTGCTTAGCCATTTTGCACTTCCTGTCGATCTCATTTATGAGACGTATGTATTCTTTTTTGCCTGCTTTCTTTACTGCATTTTTATATTTTCTCCTTTCATCAATTAAATTCAATATTTCTTCTGTTACCCAAGGATTAATACTAGCCCTCGTATTTTTACTTACTTGATCCTCTGCTGCCTTCACTACTTCGTCCCTCAGAGCTACCCATTCTTCTTCTACTGTATTTCTTTCCCCCATTCGTGACAATTGTTCTCTTATGCTCTCCCTGAAACTCTGTACAACCTCTGGTTTAGTCAGTTTATCCAGGTCCCATCTCCTTAAATTCCCACCTTTTTGCAGTTTCTTCAGTTTTAATCTACAGTTCATAACCAATTGATTGTGGTCAGAGTCCACATCTGCCCCTGAAAATGTCTTACAATTTAAATCCTGGTTCCTCAATCTCTGTCTTACCATTATATAATTTATTTCATACCTTCTAGTATGTCCTGGATTCTTCCATATATAAAACCTTCTTTTATGATTCATGAACCAAGTGTTAGCTATGGTTAAGTTATGCTCTGTGCAAAATTCTATCAGACGGCTTCCTCTTTCATTTCTTACCCACAATCCATATTCACCTACTATGTTTCCTTCTCTCCCTTTTCCTACTCTCAAATTCCACTCACCCATGACTATTAAATTTTCGTCTCCCTTCACCTCCTGAATAATTTCTTTTATCTCATCATACATTTCATCAATTTCTTCATCATCTGCAGAGATTTTGAGATAAGGATACAATAACCGGAAATTAGTTTTTCAGACTCGACGAGGCCGCGCATGAGCAATGCATATGTTTCTTAAACTGTTTATGTTTCACTGAAAACAACTGCCTGGCGCATCGGCTTTGGTGGCTCGTGTAAATCAGTATTCAGTTGTTTGGGACTTGTGCACAGTCGAGTTTACCACTATTTACAATTACCGTCTAGTTGTCGAAGATGGGCCATTACTCGTTACAGTAACTTTTTGATATGGAACTAATGTAGTCTGCAGAACGATACAGTATCCCGGAAACAGAGCAGATGTACAGACAGAAGTTTCTCAGCCGACTTCATCCAGAATGAAAGAAAACTCTCGAGTAAGAACTGTTTGCGCAGAAGAATTTGAGAACAAATTATTGGGTTGTGGGAGGAAGATTCATCAATAAGGGACCGTCAACGGAAAATGAGAAGAAGATATAGAAAACTACAGTGTATAGAATAGAGATGGATCAGCAGCTACACGTCTTACATGAACGATTGCAAACAAAGTTGCCAAATGTTTCTGAACCCAGAGTTCTGGTCTATCAATGCACTGTATTGTATTGCACTAGTTGAGACAGGCGGTAGTAAATTTTGACAGTTGCTGTGACATAAAGTAGAAATTATGAGTTGTAAGCACTACATGGTAAAATACATTCGTTTTCGGCTATTATTAAAACGGCATGCTCGAAAGAAAAGACACGATTATGACCTTGCGACAGGGACAGTTATCTTGCTGGAAGATGTCATCATTGTAGGGGGAGACTTCAAGCATGAAGCCGTGCAGGTTGTCCGCAACAATGTTCACGCAGTTCACTGCTGTCATGATGCCTTCTATTACCATCGCAGATCCCATGGAAGCCCAACTCAGTGCACCCCATAGCATAGTTCTGCCCTCACCGTCTTGCATCTGTGGCACGTTGCGTGTGCAGCCATTGAGCTAGATGACGGCATGTAATGACCCGGCCATCGCCCTAGAGTAACATGAAATGCGATTCATTCGTCATGCGACTAATTTATATCGATCCACGGTGAAAACTCAGTGATGCTGTGCCCACTACCATCATAACGGACGATGTCGTTGGGTCGACACGAGAACGCGTGGGAGTCGCGTGACGTGGAGCTCCATGTTCAACAGTGGCCTTTGAACGGCGTGCTCCGAAACACTTGTGTCTTTAACACCACTGTATACTCTGTCGTCATATCTGCCACAGATCGCTGCCTATCCTGGATTACACAATGATGGATTCTCCGACCTCTACGTTTTATGATGAGATTCAAAATGGTTCAAATAGCTCTGAGCACTATGGGACTTAACATCTGAGGTCATCAGTCCCCTAGAACTTAGAACTACTTAAACCTAACTCACCTAAGGACATCACACACATCCATGCCCGAGGCAGGAATCGAATCTGAGGCCGGCTTGTGATGATACATGGTCGTCCAATACCGTATGGCCTACTCGTCATTTCACCATACCTCAACCACTTTCATTAGGTTCTCAAGACAGCAGTGCGCCAACAGGTGACCAGCTTCGCATTTTCAGAGATTCTCATTCCCAGCCACAACACCAAAATCATGTCCCCCTTGTCAAAACCGCTTATATCAGTGAATATCCGCATCTGCGGCCTGTATCTTCGCTATAATGCCCATTATCCCTCTTTTGCTTACATTCTTTCCTTACTGCGTCACACCACCACGAGGCATTCAAGCTCGTGGTGGGCAGCGGTCATATTGCTTTGGTTCATCAGTGTGTGTGTGTGTGTGTGTGTGTGTGTGTAAAATCAGTTCCTTGTCGCAACGTTTATTGGACCCACACAACACGGACTACGTTATTGTGGTAGTATTAACCATCGCTTACAGAATTTGTTCAATCTGAGCACCGGAGACGCCGACAAGGTACTACACAGTGCCAGATTTGCACTTATTGGCCAAAATGGGAGCTAATCTTTTTTCAGCGTAAATCGGTTCCACATTAACAGATGAGAGTATCTACCAAGTTTCTATGTCATAAGCTAAATACATCCCACAGCAGACCTCTGTCTGCACTGCAGTTGCAACCACACGGTACTTAATGTGCTGTATATTTTTTACTAATAAATTACTACAAATTGTTGCTCATTTGTGCGGCCTTCAGTTTTGCCTCAGTCTGTCTGGCCCTGTGAAGAAACTATAAAACTGGTACATGCCAGGAAGCTATCTCGCAATACGAGGGGTGTCCAGAAAGTAAGCTCCGATCGCTCGCAAAATGGAAAAGACTATGAAAATCCGACAAAGCTTTGCACAGATGTGTTGGGCAGTGTCTCTAGTATGACCCTAGACAGCATCACGTCGCTCTTCTCATTTATGAGCTCACAGTGAGCGCGTAAAGATGTCTAGAAAATAGTGCCTAGCGCCAAATACGAGGGCCTGGTGAGATATTTCGCCTGAAGCTATGCAGCCAACATAACATAACTGCTGTGCTGTTTCTTCTTCAAGACAATTCTCAGCCGGATTCTGCAGGGCAATGAGGATGCTCCTGCATCGTTTTCAGCTGCTGAAAATATTTGATTACCCATAGCACTGCCTGTAATTGTCTTCCTCTGAGTTTCATCTCTGCTCACATGAACCACTGGCTATGAAGACAACATTTTGGCACAGACAAAGAGCTCTACGCCAGCGTAGAGAATTGGCTGAAAGCACTGGCGGCTGCCTTCTATGATGAGGGTATTGGAAAGTTGGTTCAACGCTACGACAAATGTCTAAGTCAGAACGTCTACTACGTAGAGAAGTAGCTGGAAGGTTGTAACTAACCACGTTACTACGGGTTATTCCTTATTATTGGGAATGGAAATACTTATTGCTTATGAAATCAACGTGAGAAGAATAGGGTCGCCACCAACTCAAACCATACAACTAATCAAAGATTTGGTCGAGTCGGAAAATAAATTAATTTGATCACAGACCAAAAACTCATAAAAAATGCATACGTTGTGAGGTCGCTCACAGCGGATACGATGTAATTAATAGTATTGCCCGTGCGCCGTTCACGACAATCAAACATTTAAAATAAAATAGAAAATGCATGAACACTGCATATGATCAGCTCCCAGCAACACACCTGAAAATGTGACTTAATCTAAAGCATTTGTTATAAAATACAAGAGGAGACTAATCACTGGACCTGTGCATAAGGAAACGCATTGGATGTGCTAATGGGAAAGCGACGAGGTGAGTGGCTTAGGCGCAAAAACGTAATCTCGGAACACAAGAGAAAATTGTAGATAAAATCATTTATTCCTAAACTAAGGATGTGAGGCATGCACACGATTCCTGATAACACGTCGTTTGTGGAGGCACAATTTCTAGGTATAGTGCCAAATTCCAACAATATCACATCATACAATCATGTTAACATTTTCTAAAACAAACATGCGATCGGACAGTTAGTGATGCCGGTAGCCCAACAACTATAATGTTCTACCACGTGGTTGGCTCCCCACGGACGAAAGACACGGAAAGTAAGGAAAATTTACGAGAAAGCAAGGCTTTAAATATTTAGAAAGGTGAAAGCTTATACAGGCACAGCTGAAGGCAAACAGACATTGATACAGAAGCGAGTGCTCACTTCTTATCGACACCTTTGTGTGGCGCTCTTCCGGCGGATCCAAGTCTGCTACAGAAATTTGCTAAAAGAAAAATCTGCCAAAGTTTTGCATTCCTTGCTGCGACAAGGCAAAGCAATCTTCCAGATTTGAAAAGCGAGACCAAAGGCTAACAGCTCTCCCCTTGCCGAGTAACAACGCGCCACGCGGTCAGTCTAACTCACCCTTCTTCGACTGGAGCACAGCTGTGGACGCTTCCTGTACCGGCGGCAGACTGCCTCCCGCTTCTCCAGCCTCTTCCGCGCTCCGCGTGGACCGGAAAACCCCAAGATGCCATTTCCGCCACCAACCTAACGCAGGTGGATTTCTCACAAGTAGCGGCAACCTCTTTGCTGACTTGACCACTACGAGAGTTGGCTATTCTGTGCAACTGCTGCTGAATCTGTACGACTATCGCAGAGTTTCTGCAGCAGACTACGCCACCGTCTAGCAACGTGACACACAACCACATTCATTCAATCACACTACTATGAGAGTAAAGAGAATAGAGAAACAAGGAAAAGAAAGAGAAATGGTAATGAAAATGGGCTACCGGACTAATGAAAGGTGGCTACAGGACCCTTTCATCACCCCAAACTTCCCGGAGAAGACTGTGCCGCGAATTTTCTCGCCATGCTAGGAGATTCGCCATAGTCTTCAAAACAAACATACCCTAACGAGCAACAATTGCGACAGGCAAACAGCAGCACAAAAGAATTGATTGATCTCTTAGATCCAAATGAGTTTTATCTGAACTTAGTCAATAATTGTGACCTCATGCGGTCCGCAAGGCTAACAAAACAAATTAAATTGTGATACTGTACGCTAACATCATGTCATCTGACCTACAACGACAACAAACATGAGATATTATCTTAAAATTGCTTAAACCTATTATCTAAAGTTAACATAGAGACATAGATGAACAGGTACACACAATATATGCATATATAAACAAATTCAATGTTGCAAAATCATTATCACGAATCAAAGCAGTATCAGCTGGTGCTGACATAAATAAAAACATGTAAGTGAAAGTGCAAAATACAATTTTCACAACAATTACAGTGATACAAAATCATTAATGAACCCAATGGAATGACAGCTGGTAAATAACCACCTATGGAAAATAAGACATGAGTACAAAAACACACCCAGTAACCAGCTCGTTGACACGCTGTCATTTTGCAGTTTCGTCACATGGTATTTTCACTGGGTATTCTCTTTAGGTGCTGGGGTGGGCGTCTCTTGTAAAGGCGACTTGGAGAATAAGCCACTAGGGGACCACAACACTGAACTGGGGAGTTCGCAGCGGCGTTGATTGTAACGTCCGTTGTAACCCAGGTTGTTCATCCTAGACAGCATCCCGCGACGTTGCCTCGTGCCCCTTTCGACCCTATGCGTCCATACTGTGGGATGGTTCGGCGTTGCAGATTTGCAGGACATCGCCACTTGTGGGCCCTGCCTCATCATCGAGAAGGCGGCTTGGCGGTCGTCGTCCGTGTGTTGTGGAGGAATGTGTTTTACCGACACACGCCCCCGTCTCCTGTCGTGTCAATGGGGAGACACGCGCTCTTCTGCGTCGCATCGAGGTCGACGTAATCTCGTGCGGATGTCGGACTTGAGACCCGCTTATCACCTCTTTGCACCGTCTCAGCTGATGCGTCAGTGGTGGGACCCGTGTCCCTCCGGGCAGTGGGCGTTACCTCACCGCAGCAGCCGTCTGGACTAGCGTCGCTCAGGGATCGGCGGCCTCGCCTGGTGTGCGTCATACTTTCCCTTTCGCTTGTCAGTTGACTAGCACATGGGGTGGAACGCCGGCCATCAGCTGGCGCTCCCGTGGTGACACGCTTGCGGGCTCCGGTGTGAGCCTGCGCCTGGGGGAAGACCAGCGTCCCCTCCCCTCTGATGGGGAAACGGCTGTGACCGCTCGCCGCACCACTGCTTCGCCGTTGATACCTGGGTTCTGCAACGCCTGCCGGTGGACCAAGCCCTGTGCTTTCTGATGCGGAGGCTCCCTAGGCGGCCTTGCACCCACTTAAGAACTGCGCTCACAGAGATCGTTACAAAATTTCATGTGTACAGATTACCACAAAATCTTCGGAGTTTCTCACTCCTGATCAATACATGGAATAGTGCCCAAAATTAACTTGACAAAAAGGGCCTTCTTAACATTACTAATAAAAAAAACAATGAAGAAAATTAAATAACCAATATTCAAACAAACAAAAAATCCTTTTTGTAAAATATAGTTCCAGCATTACATCTGCTGTCAATCAGATCTTGTACAAGGTTTGGTCAGGATTTGGATAGGATTTGGCGCCGCTGCTAGCTACAGACACAAAACTCTACCTACTCCTAACTACGCTCTCACACACAATCTACACAGCTCGTACTAGTCACCATCACCATATAGCCCGACTACAATTCCCACATATAAACAAAATATTCCTTTCAACACCAATACCCATATCGTTGTTCATTGACTGCTCCTCCAAGGTTTGCAGAACATGTTTGCTGATCTGTGAAAAATTTCCGAGACTTCTTTTCTATGGACATTGCATAATAAAAGTTATGATTAATGAGACACAGAAGGTTCATTCAAGTCACATCTGGAATGGTAAATGTTTCAACATCTATTCATCAGACTAATGCAAAAGGTCACTGGGCATAAAAATGGAAATAAAAATCATCCTATCCTATTAGCAAACACATAAACACTTCGTCCTATAAGTACATAAAAAAAAACTGTCAAAAGATATCCATTGTCCAGGGCCATGAGTATCCAACTTACTGCTATCATAAGATACTCATAATGATTACACACTTACCCACCACATGTCCCCAGGGGTCCTCACCTACCGTCATGTTATTTTAGCTTGGAGGTAGTCGCATTGATTCTCTATTAAATATCAAGCTGCTTGAGTTTATAAGCTGTTTCCATATACATCTTCTGGGGTTTCACATCCTGGTGTCCTCAACCGTACCTAGTAGTATGTGACGGAAAGTTACACTTTCCAAATATCTTATAAGATGGCAACTCTGAAAATCAAACACTATTAATCGCTCTTCATACACAAGTCCTTCACCTACAAGTCACCAAGTTGCTTCATTAACATCGCAGTACATTAGAAAAATCTCACTGAATCATGCTCACCTAAGGGGAATAAGAACACTAAAACTGTAATTTATCATCAAGAATTACCTTACGACCATTGACTCGCCACACCAACACACCCGATATCCTTTTAGTCATCAAAGAACGAAAGCCATCTTACTGTAATAGGAAACGCTTCATATGAGCCTCATAATCATTCACATTCAGATGTTTTGAAGCTGCACAACACTACTCCTTTCTGCTGATAAGAAGAAATAACTACACACATATTGGGGGACCCTTTACAATTCATAGAAAATATACACGATAATTTTAATGACACCAGAGTGAATCAAAACATTGGAAAATACACACTGTAATTTTACGAAACAGAAGCGACTGGGTTTACCGCAGACACACCAATACTGTGGCCCTCCCTCAACAAATCTTCCATAATAACGTCTTCCTTTATCAAATGCACATCAATATCTTCAATAGCACGCGTCCTCATTAAGTTGCGCCAACCGAGTCATCCAATAGTCATTGATCCCTTTGATTAGGGGCATTTGTCGGATTGTGCCGCGGGTTTGCGGGACGAATTTCAACACCCACTGGCGGACCACCCGTACTGTTTACAGCACCCCTGTTGTTGCTTGTTCGATAATTATTCTGTGGTCGGTCACGACTACCGTTCCTAGGTCCGCTATAATTACTCCAATATCTCTGCTCATTACCATATCTTCTAAACTCCCAGGGGTGTCTTTGATTTACTCTCGGCGAATGATGACGATTGTCATCGTTCGTTCTGCCCGCGTTCCGTGAGGAGTCGCAACGCTGTCAACGCTCGCGCGCCCTGTGACTCTGAGGCGACCCGTTACGTCTGGAGTGCCACCTGTCTCTACGGCTGCGGCTTCGCTCGCGCGGCCGCTGCTCGTAGGCGCTCTGACCGTAATTCTGCGTGATGCTATTCGCATCGCACTCAAGCTCTAAAAGGAAATTGCGAAACCCCTCTACGTCATCCTTACATCGCCCTGCAAGGATAACGTGCCGCAACTGCATTGGAAACTTTCCCAGGCAAATACGAATAATTTCCGTAGGTCCATAAGGATCGTCAAGATGTTCATTCGCCTGCAGTATGTGCTCGAACATCTGCACAGGGCTGGAGAATTTTGACCTGCTTAACTCTGGTAGCATAATGAGTCCGTGTTTTACACGACTTTGCGCTGTCACTGACCAATAGATCGACAGGAACTGTTGTCGAAACTCCCCAACAGTGTAGCAATTGCGTGCAATTGACCTCATCCGCGCCGCTGGCTCACCTTCGAGGTAGCCGCACATATACTCCATCTTGTGCGCACTGGGCCACGTAGGAGGAAGGGAGAATCCCCGTACCCGAGTTACGGAAGACTTCAAACTTCCTCACCGTCAGAAAATGTTTAAAGTCAAATTCGTGAGTTTCCCTTGGCGAACGTTCCTGAGGGGATCCGCGCCGTTCCCACCTGGTACGAGATCCGTGATCATGACGATGATCAAATTCGCCATCGTTCCCGGAATCATCGTCGGAATAATGGCCCTTTCGTTCATTTCTTTCAACTTCATGGGCCTTTAACCCTTTTAGGTGAAGTTCTAAACGGGCATTGCGCTCACATATTCCCTCGGTAACCCCTCTTTGTTGTATTTTTATTTCACACTGTCCACGCGGACATTTCGTTATCGACCGTATTTCGTCTGCATCCGCTGATGACGAGGTAATCGTTTCCCTATTATTGTCAGACTTACGCGCCACTGCGTCTGAGATCCTGGCTATTTATTCTCGCATCTCTCGGTGGGCCTTGTCTTGTTTTGTTTGCGTAAGCCCTTGCTCTCGCTCGAGAGCTATTATCGCATGGCTGAGGGTTTCTACCTGCGCGCTAAGGTGGACCGGGCACTTAGCCGCAGTGTCCTCTATTCGGGACACAAGAGCCGCGTGGTCCCTCTGGCATTGTTCTGCTAACGCACGGAGATCCCTGGCGGAATTTTGTCCTACTCGGGACTCAAGAGCCGCTTGTTCACTCTGGCATTGTTCTGCTAGTATACGTATATTCCCAGCGAACCTTTCTTCTTGCTCCATCACCTGCTTGCTAATGACTTACTGCCCCTCTTCTAAGGCGGAGATGCGTTGGTCAATGATCGCCAGTTTCTCCCCAACACCCTGTACTATCTCACTTGTCAATCTTTTATTCGCTTCCTCGATATGCCTCCTATATTCTTCTGCTTGTTTTTTATTCACTTACTCGATATGTCTCCTATTACTGTCTAGTAATTGTCGTAGCATAGCCTGTAATGAATTTGCATCTATCGAATGATTCGAAATCACTACAGCGGGCTCAGAATGGACAACACTTGTACTTGCGTTTTCCGCGTTTCGTTACTGGTCGGACTCGACGTTTTGACCTCGTCCTTGTTCAGGGTTATTGTCTGGCAGGTTTTTCCGATCGTGGCTCCCTGAACAGCTACGCGTCTCCATCATAAGGATAGTTACTCCGTGCTCCAAAATACAACAAGAATAATGCCAAAGTCTCCTAATGGACTCACAGTCCCCACAAAGCACCCAAGATTTACTATATGACACCGGTACACGCCACAGGACAAGAATCAACCCAAACTTGTAACACAATTGAATACTAAATCACAATGTCTATACAGTAATACATATACGAGATTAAACATGTAAGAAAATGCACGCCTATATCATAAATTCACGTAAATTCTGTATTACAGAAAAACAATATACCAATTAGCACATCCAACTGAAAATAACTAATCCTCACTGCGCATCAGAAGATCTCTGGTTTACCGAAATCCGAAGGCAGGGTAAACCATGTGTAACTAACCACGTTACTACGGGTTATTCCTTATTATTGGGAATGGAAATACTTATTGCTTATGAAATCAACGTGAGAAGAATAGGGTCGCCACCGACTCAAACCATACAACTAATCAAAGATTTGGTCGAGTCGGAAAATAAATTAATTTGATCACAGACCAAAAACTCACAAAAAATGCATACGTTGTGACGTCGCTCACAGCGGATACGATGTAATTAATAGTATTGCCCGTGCGCTGTTCACGACAATCAAACATTTAAAATAAAATAGAAAATGCATGAACACTGCATATGATCAGCTCCCAGCAACACACCTGAAAATATGACTTAATCTAAAGCATTTGTTATAAAATACAAGAGGAGACTAATCACTGGACCTGTGCATAAGGAAACGCATTGGATGTGCTAATGGGAAAGCGACGAGGTGAGTGGCTTAGGCGCAAAAACGTAATCTCGGAACACAAGAGAAAATTGTAGATAAAATCATTTATTCCTAAACTAAGGATGTGAGGCATGCACACGATTCCTGATAACACGTCGTTTGTGGAGGCACAATTTCTAGGTATAGTGCCAAATTCCAACAATATCACATCATACAATCATGTTAACATTTTCTAAAACAAACATGCTATCGGACAGTTAGTGATGCCGGTAGCCCAACAACTATAATGTTCTACCACGTGGTTGGCTCCCCACGGACAAAAGACACGGAAAGTAAGGAAAATTTACGAGAAGGCAAGGCTCTAAATATTTGGAAAGGTGAAAGCTTATACAAGCACAGCTGAAGGCAAACAGACATTGATACAGAAGCGAGTGCTCACTTCTTATCGACACCTTTGTGTGGCGCTCTTCCGGCGGATCCAAGTCTGCTACAGAAATTTGCTAAAAGAAAAATCTGCCAAAGTTTTGCATTCCTTGCTGCGACAAGGCAAAGCAATCTTCCAGATTTGAAAAGCGAGACCAAAGGCTAACAGCTCTCCCCTCGCCAAGTAACAACGCGCCACGCGGTCAGTCTAACTCACCCTTCTTCGACTGGAGCACAGCTGTGGACGCTTCCTGTACCGGCGGCAGACTGCCTCCCGCTTCTCCAGCCTCTTCCACGCTCCGCGTGGACCGGAAAACCCCAAGATGCCATTTCCGCCACCAACCTAACGCAGGTGGATTTCTCACAAGTAGCGGCAACCTCTTTGCTGACTTGACCACTACGAGAGTTGGCTATTCTGTGCAACTGCTGCTGAATCTGTACGACTATCGCAGAGTTTCTGCAGCAGACTACGCCACCGTCTAGCAACGTGACACCCAACCACATTCATTCAATCACACTATTATGAGAGTAAAGAGAATAGAGAAACAAGGAAAAGAAAGAGAAATGGTAATGAAAATGGGCTACCGGACTAATGAAAGGTGGCTACAGGACCCTTTCAAGGTATAGCTAACTATTACAAATAAAACATTTCTGACTTTCAATGTGGTTTTCATTTCGTGATCAGTCGGAACTTACTTTCTGTTCAGCCCTCGTAAGAACTTCTTTCTGTGGTAGGGAATTCTTTTGTTGTCACTTTTATACGTTGCACCAAGAGTATTTAGCGAATACCACACTTTTCCATTTAGGATTTCTACAGTCCGGATAAGTCTGACCTGAAATTTTTTAAATACCCTACATATAAGCCACCGAAACCAAGAAACAGTTCCACACAA
Source organism: Schistocerca americana (assembly GCF_021461395.2). NCBI lineage: Eukaryota > Metazoa > Arthropoda > Insecta > Orthoptera > Acrididae > Schistocerca > Schistocerca americana. Next base: position 648,607,646 of record NC_060130.1, on the reverse strand, counting down.
AATTCGAGAGGAAGAATTATCTTAAGATGGTGAGAGCGTTACCAATGAACGGCAAAGATTTTGAATTCGGATCGCAATCCGACAAATAGTTCGATCAAAACAAAGCTCCACACCTCTCCACAATGTTGAGTCCTAAGAGTTTGCTGCCAGAGGTTACCCATGGATTAGGATCTATAATTTGCTTTCGTAATCAGCGGGACTTTATTCACCCCTCGTATATCCACATTGAAGTGTTTATTGGTTTTTCAAAATAACTTCAAGGTATTGCCAAGACTTGATACGATTCTCCGTCTGGATACATCAGAACGCGTGCTCCGTCTATAGTGACCACATTAACGGAACGTTACATTTCACGCTTTATTTCTTTGTTTTTGAGCTGTTCTATTCATTTCGATATACAATTATGTATACGGCAAATCTGCGTGTTATATTATTCTTCGCGTTTCCTTATAGGTCACAGGACTTTCTTCACAGTTAAATAAAGATGTAAATTATAATATTCGTCACTTTAGTCATGGTTGTTCTGTTGGAAAATATTCCTAGCTTAATGGCATAGTAGTGTGAATCACAAGTCTAGATTTGTATTTAAATACATCTTACTTAAATCTATCCCATCTAAACACACAATATGCTCTTTACATGCTGTTCCATAGGCTTGAAGAAATTCTTGAATCAATAATTTTCCGCCCTGGGCAATGAATTCAATTATCTTTGTACCCCATCGGTCAGTTCTGACATTTAAGTCATTCTCAAGAGAAAACGTTTGATGTTAATGGAATGTATCACAGAGATGAGCAAAAATATCACTTCAGACCTTGCATATATCTAGTTGTACTCATTAATACGACATATATCCGACTTAATATTCGCAGTAAATCACAAACAAATTAAAGAATGCACGTTAACAGTCTATAGTAGCATCTGAATGTTCATTTTAAAAATGTATCCCAAAATAACACATTATACTTCAGGCTTGTTGATACATGGTGGTATGAGCCAAAATATTACTAGCACCTGCTTAACAGCTTGTTCGTCAACGTCATTCATCCAACCAGGTGACTCGTTTCCACTGACCCGAAGTCCAGTGTCGATGATTCCGCGCCCACTGCAATCGTAATTGACGTTTTGTTGGGTCCACATGCAAATATACAGGCGTCACAGGAGTCCCCAGTGATTGACAATATGTAATGAACTGTGCGCTACAAAGCACTTTTGCCTGCACCAGGATTGCACACTGTCTTCAAATATACCACAGATCGTTGCCTATCCTGTTTTTACAGGGAGAGAAAGACTCCGAGGCACGGACATCCCGCACCTTGTCGCCCACCCGTGGTTTCACCATCCTTCAACCACTTGTCGTGGGTGCTCAAGAAATTAGCATACAAATAATCGACAAGCGTCGCCGTTTCCTAGCTGCTCCTTCACAAGTGTCAAGTCGTAAAGCATTACACTCTGCCCTTCCTCAAAGTCGTTCGTTAGTACATAGTGTAACATTTAAAGGATCATTACTTTAAAGCCCACTAATTGTTTCCAATTGCATCGCAGATGTTTAACATTTGGCTTAGAGGTGCCTACAACCTTTCTCTGTAATGCTGCAAAAGCGTGACGCCCTGAAAAGTCACCCTCTGGTTCGGCGACGCTTCAAACAGCAAGGGGACGACACATGCGCAAAAAGGAAAGAGCTCGGAAGTTCACGTGAGCTGTAAGGTGAGTTAGTGATTTCACATTGACACCAAATTCACCACAACTCTGCCCAGCGCCATCATGGACGTGTCAGACGGTGGGAAGGTCGACATCCCCGCCCTCCATTCTTATCCACAGTTCAGCGCTTCGTTTGGCGGCTCTGCAATGAAGTGTCGAACAAAGGAGCTCGAGTGACACCAAGGATGTTACCGAAGGCATTCACGTGTGTGTCAATGTTGCGGACGTCCGTGGAAGCACCAGAGGAGGGCGTCAAAAAGAAGGACTGAGAAAGCATAAACACCCTTTTCTTCTTCGGACCATTTTCAAATTTCGTCGAAGGGTTTTGAATGATCCCAGGTGGTTCCCCCCTGTATACCAAAGTATTTTTTGAAAAACTTTACCTTTTTCTAGGAAATCGCGTTTCCTAGCGCTACGTGATAAATCTGTTTCTTTTTTTTAATTTTTACTACAACATCGCTCTGTTTCAAGTTACAGATCAATATTGTTCAAATAAAACCTGAATGAGACATGTGAATTTTGCTATAACTACTGTTTATTTTTAAGTAACAGAAAGGAGAATAGCTATGTAGATCATACGTGGCCATTTACGTACCCTCACTCAGGTTCTAGACGGTTCACTTCAGGTTTTTAGGGGAATCTAGTAAGGCACTAATCGCATACTCAAATAAAGTTACCGAAATGAGCTTACGCTCGATAGATATGCAACGAACTTAGCGTACAGGTAACGCGGTTAGGATCTTAGCTGGCCAAGGCTTCTAGGAAAACTACCATAGTCTCCACTTACTTACGATAGCCTACGCTAGCTTCACACAAATCTACATATAATGCATTTACATTATGTCCCATGTTTCATTTGAGAATGACGCTGGGCTGGTAATTGGCCAATCGCATATTTAACCCTATCAGATACTCTGGCTCCAATTGTGTGCATTAACTTTTACTGTGTCTTCAGTGCAAATGAAGTATTTTTTCCAACTGGAAACCTCAAATACATATTTGTTAATATTCAACACTTTCTTCATGCAAAAGTGGTGCCGACTGTTGAGCATTACAGTGAAAATACCAGCAAGTCAATGTAGCAGTACGTAAAAGCTCTTGACCACCACACTACACGGATGTTATTGGTTCACTATATTCCACTATGTAAGTGAATATTGTCATTGTAATTTTGCATGGTAATTATTAAATGATCATTTTACTATTTATAATAATAGAGAATATTTCGTAATTAGTTATTTTAGTCCATAAAATGAAGCCAAGTGTACAAAGTATGTTTTAAAAACGGGAACCTATTTTTGTATAATTCTTGCTCCTAAAATAATTAAAAAATCACCTAAGAGCATTGCCACACAAAAAAATTACTTCCTCCCGAAAAAATTCATGTCTGAAAGGGTTAGGTAAATATATTCACTGTCCCAATAGGAAAAACCTCTTAATTCAAATAGTACTACACTTCTTGATGAAACGAATTCGGAAGAAACTCGGTTTTCTAACTTTAGTACCCCCCCCCCCCCCCCCCCCACTCTCTCGAGTAATTTCGTCATCACCTCACATACAGCGAGTTAAACGCTCAAAAGAAAAATAATTTAAATAATGTACGCTGCAACTTACGTCAATACGTTTGAGATGTGGCAGTTCTTCAATTGTTTTCAAGGTTCGCCACACGCAACGTGACTACACTATCAGTATCGCATTACCTGACATCCGTGTTTCTGCGAATTCCAGAATTATGTCCACAGATAACCATGCGGAATTAATTTCTGCCATTGATTGAATTCGGCACTGGCCAGTGGCACTCTACCTTAATTTGATCTGACGCCAGTTTTATTTGATTTTCCATAACCGGCTTTACCGGGTGCTATCTCCACACGTGCTTTTATGGAAGAGAGTAGAGGGGAAACTTTTTCAGTTCCTGTCTGCTTGTGTGATACGACAAACTTCGATGTGTTGAATGTATGAGAATGCTGCAAGTTTGGTCTGTGGGGCAATGACCGCTGGCTCCAATTCTGTAAACAACTGGGTTTCTCGAATTTTGTGACTGAATCAGATGGTTCAGATGGCTCTGAGCACTATGGGACTTAACATCGGTGGTCATCAGTCCCCTAGAACTTAGAACTACTTAAACCTAACTAACCTAAGGACAGCACACAACACCCAGCCATCACGAGGCAGAGAAAATCCCTGACCCCGCCGGGAATCGAACCCGGGTACCCGGGCGTGGGAAGCGAGAACGCTACCGCACGACCACGAGATGCGGGCGTGACTGAATCCTTCGATTGTATAGAACTTCAGCTGCTGAACATTTATTTCAGTGAAATCCGCCGCCTTAGCTGAGTGGTTAGCGCGTTTCACTGCTATGTAGTGGGTCCAGTTTCGATTCGATTCCCGGCAGGGTGGGAGATTTTCTCCTCTCGGGGATTGAGTGTCGCGTTGTCCTCATCATCATTCCATCATCTTCGACACTCAAGTTTCCCAGAGTTGCGTCAACTGAAAAGACTTGCAACTTGGCGGCCGAATATCCGCATGTGGGAACTCACTGCCATCAATGCCATACGCTCATTTCATTTCATTTTTTTCATTTCGGTGGAACTTTATCTCTGATCCCTAAGTGTTTGTTTTTTCTATAGCGATGGTACCTGCTTCACAACAGGTTGTAGTGTAAACATAGTTGCTGCATGTTTACTGGTAACTACATGTAGATTACGTGCGACAACATTCACAATAGAAGGAAACTATTAATTTTCTTCTAGGAACTATCTGCTGTGGGTTCACGGTCACATTCATGATGTCCTCAAGCAATTCTGGTGGTGTCCAGAACGTATCTTTTAATGTGTAGCAGTTTTCAATTTGTAGTGCAGCAGGCAGAACTATTGCTAGTAGATCTTCCTGTATTTCTACAGGACTGTCGTAAATTAAACTTCGCATACGATAAGTGCTATAAGTTGACCGTCTGACGTAGTACACGTCATCCTATTTGACTTATTGCATACCAGGACAAGCCGGCCGGTGTGGCCGTGCGGTTCTAGGCGCGTCAGTTTGGAACCGCGTGACCGCTACGGTCGCGTGTTCGAATCCTGCCTCGGGCATGGATGTGTGTGATGTCCTTAGGTTAGTTAGGTTTAAGTAGTTCTAAGTTCTAGGGGACTGATGACCACAGATGTTGAGTCCCATAGTGCTCAGAGCCATACCAGGACAAGCAACTCTGAGACTTTTCTCTTTCCCTCAGCAGACGTGGACGCGTTACATATCTGAAGCGAAAACTTCCATGCACGGAACCGGCATGTTTCCGGTCATGAGTTCCTATTCAACATATCATGTACTCACTCATCTATATAAGTCCTAGAAGTTCGTAACTGGAATTTATGAACACCCTGTACAAATCTGAATTAAACTCGTTTGCTTAGCCGCCCGCTGTGGCCTAGCGGTTCTAGGCGCTTCAGTCCGGAACCGAGCTGCTGCTACGGTCGCAGGTTCGAATCCTCCCTTGGGCATGGATTTGTGTGATGTCCTTAGGTTAGTTAGGTTTAAGTAGTTCTAAGTCTGGGGGACTGGTGACCTCGTAAGTTAAGTCCCATAGTGCTTAGAGCCATTTGAACCATTTTCGTTTGCTTACATTAAGGAACGCGTTAAAATGATGTTACAATTCTTTACAGCAATTATTTGTAAACGTTAGACATTGGAAACGGGTCACTCCGAGTACCTCTCAACTTTTTTCCAGAAAATCAGCGCTGACTTTCCCCACTCAGACGTCCAGTACAAGATCTAATATAATCATGGCCACTCAATACAGTAAAGTACTTAGTTCTTCGTGGTAAGAAAATGGTAGTATCTTTGACATTTATTTTTGAATATAATACCCTCTATTCTTCATTCACTGAGAGAAGATCCCTAACAGGTAGCAGCGCTACTGACAGCAGTCAACTGCAAAGTGCAAAAGGCTGCCGGGTTTAATTTTTTGCTACAACGTTCACGCGCTAATAGTATTTTCCTCACACACACGAACGCACACGCACGCACACATGCATGCACAAAATAGCCATCCGTCACTCACAAGGAGCATCAAAGTTCCCAAATGCCAAGTATGAAATAAAAATGAAGATCTAACATTTAATTTTCTTACGGGGTAAACGTCATGATCATCTTTATCCGACTATTGGTTTGTCACGACCGCGCTAGAGTTCCTATTTTCGCTGCTCCTATCCTCATCATCCCATAAGGAAACCACAATATTTTGTATTTTTCCTTTTCTTACGCTCTCCTCTCTTAAATATCTAAGCTCGTTCTGCACGTGATTACTTATGTTCTTCTATTACTCTGGCATTATTCGTGTATCATCATCGTTCACCTTTCTCTCAGATTCTCGCAGCGTAATTGTTTTATTTCGCCCCATGGAGTCTGTTTTAACTTGAGGCATAGAACTTCAAACGCGTTGAGATTTCAGTGGTACGGCTGAAGACGTATAACTTCGTGTGTCTGGTTCTGTACTTACAAATTGGTCATATTTCGCTTTCTGTTGTTCTTTTCCTAGGGCCGTTGCAACATAATGCGTACAAATAATTCGCTTGCTTGGTCTTCCAGGTTAATTCCATTTACAAACCTCGTCTTACCTTTGATTCAAAACGCAGCTTTAACGATACGCTTAAGGAATATCACAAATAGAATTCACCGCAACACTAGTTAAAACCATAGTTCGTTAGAACTGCCACAACACAGATTGAAAACTATACTTTTTTAGAACTGAAGCAATAATGTATGTGAAATCTTATGGGACTTCACTGCTAAGGTCATCAGTCCCTAAGCTTACACACTACTTAACCTAAATTATCCTAAGGACAAACACACACAACCATGCCCGAGGGAGGACTCGAACCTCCGCCGGGACCAGCCGCACAGTCCCAGACTGCAGCGCCCTAGACCGCTCGGCTAATCCCGCGCGGCAATGCGTACTCAAATTTGTGTTAGGGATGATGTGTGTGATTTCCTAAGGGACCACTGCTGAGGTCATCGGTCCCTAGACTTTAACTAACTTATGCTAAGAACAACACACACACCCATGCCCGAGGGAGGAATCGAACCTCCGGAGGGATGGGCAGCGTAGTCCGTGACATGGCGCCTCAAACTGCGAGGCCACTCCGGGCGCCTTGTGTTACTTAACTGATCGTGGTAGACGTGCGAAGCAGCCATGCCGTACTCACTTCAACTGTCGCGGATTTTCTGCGACAGAATGGACTCTCATAAGTGGTGTGTACCGTCCTTACTGTCAACGGCCGTGGAGCGCTGGATACACCGGCTCCCGTCGTATCACTGAAGTTACCCACCGCTGAGCATGGCCAGTATACTGGTGGGTGACCTTCCGTGTACGCTGCCCGCTGTTGACAGTTTTTATTTTTTCTTTATGACAGAGGGGACAGGAGGAGTGGTGCCGGAAGTGCTTGATCACCAGTCTTCGTGCCAATGTCTTGGGTTAAATTCCAACTGCTCCACAGTGTTTTATAAAATTTAAGTATGCTCCATTTTTTATGGTAATCCGTCAGTTGGACGTGGACATTACGCTCGGAAGGTCTCATGGTGCTGTTCGAGAAGAGTAGGCTATGCTTCGGCACTGGGTTTCACCTCTACCTTCTCTCATTATCATCCAACACATAAATGACACCACACTGAACACACAAACTCCCTGAAGTTATTTACGATCAACAATGTTAACGGTTGAATAGCTCGCAACGCTCACACTTGCCAAAGGAAATGTGTCGACAGGTGCGAAGGACAGACAACACCGCCGGCCGGAGCGGCCGAGCGGTTCTAAGTGCTACAGTCTGGAACCGCGCGACCGCTACGGTCGCAGGTTCGAATCCTGCCTCGAGCATGGATGTGTGTGACGTCCTTAGGTTAGTTAGGTTTAAGTAGCTCTAAGTTCTAGGGGACTGGTGACCTCAGAAGTTAAGTTCCACAGTGCTCAGAGCCATTTTTGAACAGAAAACACCTTTCAAATTCAGGCGGCTTAACCTGCCCTTTGGGACCTTCCAACCGCACTACTTTACTTTTATCCTCCTTGAGTGCTTTACCTGAACAGGATAGCGTATAATACTAGAGTGTATGTGAAATGGTAACCTCTAAAGCAGGAATGGCCAAGACTTCGAAGTGAGGGTGAGGAGGGGGTAACTGTGAACGTGCCGAATTTAAATTGCATTGCAGTTGCAGTCCTATGATTTGATTTTATATTTCACGTTTCTCAACAACATAGACCAAAAACAAAACAATTTTTTTTATTCAATTATTTATGGCGCTCTGAAAACGTATAACTTTTATTGGTACCAACTGTCGACATACCGATAAACGCAGACAGTTTCACAAGATTTCCCACTCAGGTTGCCACGTAATGGTAACTAATATAGTTCCATAACCGAAACGTCTTTCACAACACATATATTGATCGAAATATTCTAGAACTTTTGTAACCACATTATCGACACGTGGAAACTACCTAAAGAAAGCAATGCAGTCGTTTTGGACAGAGTTAACGTCAAAGGGATTTGTCTTTAGGACGGGAATTACCTTGCAGATCAATCAGTTACATCTGCACATACACAGGGGCGTTTTCAACTGAAACTGCAAAAAGTCTCGAAAACAGATGAAAGACTGACAGCGTTCTCAAAACGTATAGGAAACTAACCTTGTAGTTCTCTCAAGTTCACAATAAAATCTTCAAAGCTCAGGTTCTCTTTAACGCCAGTGAGCTTAGGAAACTTGACTGTATTTGTCAGAACACGCCCTGTCTACAACGTGACATTTTGTTTAAATGCATCCTAAAAAAAAAAAACAGAAATAAGTTGTTTGTTTTCTTGCAATATTCTACTGTGTACACTGTGCAGTCAACTACATTTAAAATGTAAGGTCTGGAATCCATTACGGATGTTCTAATTTTCGTTTCTGCACTCTTTTTTCCTTCATAAATTCAACAATAGTGGGTCTTAAATCGAAAAATCTTTCGAGGCTTGCCCCTTAACTTGGAAAATGTATTTTGCAGTACTATATAAAGTCTCCATTCTCTTCGTTCAGTTTCATCGAAAACTGTAACAACTGACAGCAGAATAACGGGTGCGACTTCCGAAATTTTGCTATTCATGTCACCAATTTCTTCATGCGATCCATACCTGAAAACTTTGCACAAAATGCGTCTTGATGTAGAGAACAATGAATCCTGCCCGTCGATAGTTGTAATTTTTGTCTCTTTCACTGTCAACTAGATCTTTAAATTCCTTCTGCATGTATTGTAATGTCGTCGTATAGCGAATTTGCAATACTGGTTCCTTATGCAATTGCATAATGTATATTGAGAATTCTCATCACTCTCTTCTGTCAGTCCCATTCATTTTTAAAGGTTTGAGGCGATAGATCACTAGATTTACTTTCTTTCTTTTTTTTTTTTTTTTTTTTTTTTTTTTTTTTTTTTTCTTTTTTTTGCAAATAGCCACTGGACCTGTGAACGTTCTCCATACCACGAACAAATAGCGAAGGGCAGACAGTGCTGACACCATGATTCTGCTGAGCTGATAGTAGTTCTGCCGACCGAAAACCGCCACAGTGCAGTACTGAATGAAGTGTCGCCCTAGTCGGTTACTTCTGCGGGGGACCAGGGAAAGCCAAGACAGTTCGTGCCTTGGCCCGCACACAGCCCGAATACTCTGCACGCGTGAAGTTTGGCACGCCGTGGCCGTCCCTAATCTAAAGTAAAGGCGTTATTTTTTATTGTCGTTTATGAAACTGCATTTCACTGTTGTTTTTTTTTTTTTGGTAGTTGTTTTCTAGCATCAGTTTTCTAGCTGTCAGAAAGAACCAACCTTAGAATGTTTCAAGAAGGATTCAACAACATAGTGATGTCGTCCTTTTGGGCTATAAAGACGTGATAGTGTGAGCTGTTTGTTCTGCGTGACGTCCTGCGCTTCTGATTCGTTGTGGCTATTCACTGATGAGTGTCAAGATGATGAGTTAGCTTTTCCGCTATGCCACAGACGCCAACGAATGCCTTACTGCCAGAAATGAAGGCAAATCTGCCTCAGATACTTCACTGTCTAAATTCGAAAGGCTTATTAAAAGAAGCACAGTTTGTGACGGAAGAGCTCTTAGCGAATTTTGAGGAGCTATCCGGCGAGTATTTTCCTTGGAACATTGTCTGAAGAAGCACCTCCCCTGCCTCGTGCCCGCATCTCGTGGTCGTGCGGTAACGTTCTCGCTTCCCACGCCCGGGTTCCCGAGTTCGATTCCCGGCGGGGTCAGGGATTTTCTCTGCCTCGTGATGGCTGGGTGTTGTGTGATGTCCTTAGGCTAGTTAGGTTTCAGTAGTTCTAAGTTCTAGGGGACTGATGACCATAGATGTTAAGTCCCATAGTGCTCAGAGCCATTTGAACCATTTGCACCCTGCCTCGTAGCAGAAATGTTACTGCAAGTTATTTTATCATCAGAAACAGATATTCCCAGAGAATACGCTGCTGTGATGATAGCTACAAGTACAATGTCCTTTCCGGGGTCTCTTGCTGGAAATAATTTATGCGACTGGAGACACGGTATTCCAGCAAAATCGAGAAAGATGCGAGAATACAGGATGACTTACGCAAAATTTCTGTTTGGTGTGGTAAATGGCTGTCTGTTCTAAACGTAAGATAAATAAGTTAATGCAGACGAGTAGAAAAAACGATCCTGTAATGTTCGAATACAGTATTAATAGCGTGCTGTTTCATACAGTCACGCCAGTTAAATATTTGGGCCTGACGTTGCAAAGCGGTACGAAGTGGAAAGAGCACGTGAGGTCGGTGGCAGTGTAGTGTGAGCAAGGGACTTCAGTTTACTGCGAGAATTCTGGGAAAGTGTGGAAGGCTCCTTTTGTATGAGAGCTCAAACGTTGGGTGTGAAATTAGTATCACGTATGGTTCCTTTATATCTGGACCTTCTATGCCCTGGTTTTGTAGTCACGTCTGGCTCACGCCCTCAGTCTTCGCTAGCCTGTATGCCAATCGATAAGATCTGAAATCAATACATGGCATGAATGACTCCATGAAATGATTAATCTTGAATTTCTGTTGCGCAGCGAATAACGGCTTTAGGATTCAGTTGGACATATAGTACTACGGGCATATACCGCCAAGAGGAAGCTAAAAGTCGTGAGCAGTCAAATTGTAATTGGGACGTGACGGGCTAGCCTCTTTTACCTATCACTAGTTTTAGCCCATCATCATTATCATTAATATCTTTTGGGGTTACGTAAATAAATGATTAGCACAGAGAAGTGGCGGTGAAACATTGGGCGCGTTTCCTCATTTCAGAGTTATTTGACTATACTGCTGATTTGTGACGTCTACTCGACAGGGTCTTCTCGGTATGTCACAAATATGCGATATTGAATTCAATATTATTCTGACGTTTTGTTAAGATTATCCAATACATAGCAATGAAAGAGTTGGGTTTTCATTTAATCGGAAGCAGGCCGATTTATCAGGCTTTGGGGTTGAAATAGACATCAAAGTCAGACTCAAACACTAGAGACTCATAAGGGATATATGGAGCAATTGACTTACAGGAATCTGAGTGAACTGACGTTCAGTAGGACATAGAGAGCACAGCAGAGAACCAGATAGATGCACATTGGTATGCCTTGAGAATTCGTCACTACCACAAGCGGAGGTACAAAAACATAAAAGTCATCGACGGGCTGAAATTTTCTACACATATATGTAACCATCTTGCCCATTAGACCTACCTTGCAATAAACTTCGATTAGAATTACGAGACCATGCACATTCACGATAAAACACATGGTGGTTGATGGCCAAAATACATATTTCGTAAAAATTCTGCAGTTCCGAAATTATTCAGTTAAGTCACGCATACAGGGATTCCCTGAACTGAGAAAGCGAAGATCTGTGCATTAAATACAGTCAAAGTGGTCTACCTTTAAGATGGAGAACACATGCCGGCTGATGGCTGAAATTATCAGGCACACGATGGGAACACCATCAGAGATTAGACAAAATGTACAAAAACAATGCAGTTTGCATTTACCAGGAAAATGGTATCTCTTGACAAGTAGATCTCTTCATCTGTACACAGCAAATTGTAGCACACGGCACTGGCCTAATGGGCATTTCCTTGAATGGAGTAAGATACACGAAGTTCCTTCAATCACGCGAATTCACACCACAATACCGATTAACATCCGCAAACACTACACATTGTTGCGATAAACACCAGTCTAAATTAATTCCAACATTAAGTCAATGCAAGTTTAAAAAAACGCTTTCTCCACTATCTCAGAGCAGAGCAAGCCATGAAGGTAACAAAATATCGTCGACGTACCGCCGTGCTGTAAGGGTCCCGCAGATGATAACCAAATGGGTCCAGCTTGAAAAGAAATGGCACGCCACCCAATTACTCTTGGTTGCGGGCCGTATAGCGGGCGACAGCCAGTTTGGTATCACATCACTGTCTGGGGCGTCTGCAGACACGTCTGGGTTCTCATTGGTTGGATTAGAACCGTTTTAAGTGATGGTCCCAATTCGAACTGAGCCCTGAGTACTAGCAAATGCTAAATGTCAGCAGCACCCTTACAGTACAGCGATACGTCCACGACATTCTAGTTGATACACTTGATGGCAAGCCAACCTGGGTCTGCATTTCAGAAAGGTAATGCCTGTCTGTACTCGGTGAGAATTTCTACTGCTTGTCCTCGTGCTTGTCAAGCCCTACCTTGGGCAGCAAGGTCGCTAGATCTCTCCCTAATTGAGAACGATTGGAGCATTGTGAGAAGGACTCTCCAACTAGCTTTACTTCTTTGCCTACAATGTAACCGATTCAGATCATAAACGGTCATTTGTTTCTTTGGTGGTCTTCGCATAGTGTGTAAGGGTATGTTCCAGAAGTCTAACTCGCTAATTGGACGGAATTTGACACGATATCCCTAAGGAGGACATTCTACAGGTGCCAGTCTATGCCAAGCCGAATAACTGCTTGCATAAGGGCCAGAGATTGTCAGAGAGAGGGGCAGAAGCACATGGACAGAGAGAGAGCGGTAGGATCAGATTGACAGAGAGAGGGGTACTAGCAGATAGTCAGGGAGAGGGACAGCAGCAGATGGAGAGATAGGGGGGCAGTGGGTGATGGACAGAGATGGAGGCAGTAAGTAATGGTCAGGAAGGGGGGGGGGGAGTAGGTGATGCACAGAGAGAGGGGGGGGGGGGCAAGAGGTGATGGACAGAGATTGGCAGGTGGAGGAAGTAGACAAAGATAGGATGCCGGAGGAGACTGACAGAGAGAGGGGAGGAGGAGGTTGACAGAGAGAGGCAGACAGAGAAGATGAACAGAGAGAATGGGGTGGAGGAGATGAACTGATAGAAGACTGGAATGAATACACACCCAGGCAACGCCAAGTAGAAGGAGGAGATAAGTGTTTATCATCCCATTCACAACGAGGTCATTAGAGACAGAGCACAAGCTCGGATTGTGTCAAGGAATCGGAAGAAAATCGGCTGAGCCCTTTCAAAGGAACCATCTCGGCATTTCCCTGGGGCAAATCAGGGAAATCACTGGAAACCTAGATCTAGATGGCCAGACACGGGTTTGAAGCGTAGTCCTCTCGAATGTGACTCCAGTGTGCTAACCACTGCGCCACCTCGCACGCCAGGTATTCAGCTATTTGTGCATATTGCTAGTTGCAAGTAAACAGTGAGTAGGGAACTGTATACATGTGCCCAATGAATAATAAACAGCCCAGAGGGAAGGTTCGAACAACAAAAGCGGGTACGGCTGACAGTCACATCCATTATATCACCACAGCACTGTCACGAAAAGATTAAATATGATAGACCATACCTAGTAAAATCATTAACACATTTGAAGTTAAGAGAAAAAGAAAATCACATCATATTGAATGTGCCAAAGCGTCACGAATTCATGTTACTTAACATTAATCAAACCAATATACAGAAAATATTCATAGGAATTGTAATAACAGACTCCGACAGCGACATGGAGCTATCATCGCTGTCGGAGATCGATTCTTACCTGCAGCCCCCAGCATCGGCGGCGTCGCCATCTACAAGCTGTCTGCGTAACCGACTCTCTGGGAAGAGGTCACGCACCATGTCGCCTGCCGAGACTCCGCGACCACTGCCCGCGTGTAACCATGACCCTTCTCTCGTGTGCTCGACTGGGGAACTTTCCCTTTACCAGCCGCTATCTGGTGACAACATTTGCTTTGATTGCAGCCTATGCATTGATTTTAATATTGGTCGGCTATCAGCTATTTGTGTAACACCTCCCTTAACAGTTATTGAATTTACTGTGTGTCTGTACACCGCCGTACGTCGCCCAATAAATTTTGGTCATAACAGCAGACTTCATCAGAGGTGCCGAGTAATTCCGAACTCGCAGTGCACCAATATATCTCACAATATGGACCCGTACCGTACTTTATGAAGCAGCAGCTTCTTCAGCAGGAGGAACAACGGCAGCTTACTAGAACAACAGCAACAGTAATCATATCTACAGCAGTAGCAAATCCCAGTGTTTATCAGGGGCGAGAATACTTCGGCATTTCCACCGTTTCCTTCGCTTCTGGATGGCGTTGACGTTTGGGAAACTAACTTACAACGTCACATCAATCATTTGTTGGCTTACAAGGTAACCGATTCAGATCATAAACGGTCATTTGTTTCTTTCGTGGTCTTCGCATAGTGTGTAAGGGTTTGTTCCAGAAGTTGTTCCTCTCCATTTGCTGAATTCGTAAGCTTTTGTTCAGTCATTATGGGTGTCACTACCGTGTGGCGTTTGCTAGGCTGCAATTTTACCAGCGTTGCAATCGACCGTCGGATGCCGGATATACACTCCTGGAAATTGAAATAAGAACACCGTGAATTCATTGTCCCAGGAAGGGGAAACTTTATTGACACATTCCTGGGGTCAGATACATCACATGATCACACTGACAGAACCACAGGCACATAGACACAGGCAACAGAGCATGCACAATGTCGGCACTAGTACAGTGTATATCCACCTTTCGCAGCAATGCAGGCTGCTATTCTCCCATGGAGACGATCGTAGAGATGCTGGATGTAGTCCTGTAGAACGGCTTGCCATGCCATTTCCACCTGGCGCCTCAGTTGGACCAGCGTTCATGCTGGACGTGCAGACCGCGTGAGACGACGCTTCATCCAGTCCCAAACATGCTCAATGGGGGACAGATCCGGAGATCTTGCTGGCCAGGGTAGTTGACTTACACCTTCTAGAGCACGTTGGGTGGCACGGGATACATGCGGACGTGCATTGTCCTGTTGGAACAGCAAGTTCCCCTGCCGGTTTAGGAATGGTAGAACGATGGGTTCGATGACGGTTTGGATGTACCGTGCACTATTCAGTGTCCCCTCGACGATCACCAGTGGTGTACGGCCAGTGTAGGAGATCGCTCCCCACACCATGATGCCGGGTGTTGGCCCTGTGTGCCTCGGTCGTATGCAGTCCTGATTGTGGCGCTCACCTGCACGGCGCCAGACACGCATACGACCATCATTGGCACCAAGGCAGAAGCGACTCTCATCGCTGAAGACGACACGTCTCCATTCGTCCCTTCATTCACGCCTGTCGCGACATCACTGTAGGCGGGCTGCACGATGTTGGGGCGTGAGCGGAAGACGGCCTAACGGTGTGCGGGACCGTAGCCCAGCTCCATGGAGACGGTTGCGAATGGTCCTCGCCGATACCCCAGGAGCAACAGTGTCCCTAATTTGCTGGGAAGTGGCGGTACGGTCCCCTACGGCACTGCGTAGGATCCTACGGTCTTGGCGTGCATCCGTGCGTCGCTGCGGTCCGGTCCCAGGTCGAAGGGCACGTGCACCTTCCGCCGACCACTGGCGACAACATCGATGTACTGTGGAGACCTCACGCCCCATGTGTTGAGCAATTCGGCGGTACGTCCACCCGGCCTCCCGCATGCCCACTATACGCCCTCGCTCAAAGTCCGTCAACTGCACTTACGGTTCACGTCCACGCTGTCGCGGCATGCTACCAGTGTTAAAGACTGCGATGGAGCTCCGTATGCCCCGGCAAACTGGCTGACACTGACGGCGGCGGTGCACAAATGCTGCGCAGCTAGCGCCATTCGACGGCCAACACCGCGGTTCCTGGTATGTCCGCTGTGCCGTGCGTGTGATCATTGCTTGTACAGCCCTCTCGCAGTGTCCGGAGCAATTATGGTGGGTCTGACACACCGGTGTCAATGTGTTCTTTTTTCCATTTCCAGGAGTGTAATATATATATATATATATATATATATATATATATATATATGTATATGTATATATATGTATATATATATATATATATCAGGACTGGCAAAGCGTTGCTGCCCTCCAGTTATCGCTTCCCCCTCCAACTCTACTCGGGTCCTGTCTTCATGGCCTAGCAGTCGAGTGGGGCGGCGTCTGTTCGAAAAGGCATCGCTGTTTCGTTAGTCGGTTTACCCTAGGCGTTTTGTTCGAATTTTCTCTCCTTAATTTTGAGATATCGATGAAGCTGTCATTGTGTTTGCTACTGTAGCTTTTACTCTAGTTTTGATTCTGGTTATTTCTGTGGCGATCCTTCTGTTGCGGTTCTTAAGGTTGTCGAAAATAAAGAATACTGAAAAGCGCGTTTTTCTTAGCGAGTGGGAGAGTCACTAGTTTTCTGTATAGAATTCCGATGAAAAACATCAGTGTATAATTTGCGAAAAATGTTTAAGTCAGTACAAAGTTCATAAACTTGCTTGATATTTCCCTTCACTCCATGTAGTCATACACAGACGTAGGGCGTTACTCTCCTGACGAAAGATACCCTTTTGTCGACAACTTAAAAAAAAAAAAAAAAGGTAGAAGAGTTGTCTCAGTCATCGAATCTTAAAGAAGAGAGTTTGTCTGCATCGTATGTCTTACGCTTAAAATTCGCTGATGTTCAGAAACGCGTCAGCGACATCTTACACGTAAAATTATCTGCAATAGATGTGGCAAAAGCGTTTAGTTTCGATAATGCCGCATTACACTTCAAAACAGTTGCTTTTCCACGTAGCACTCTGAAATCATGATATGGTACATAGTATAAAAAATAAACAATAATTTAATTGTGAACTTTTGGCATTATTTTTGTGTGTGTGTACTAGAGCACTGATCTAAATATCCTAGTTAACTACTAATTCTTTTCGCATAATAAAGGACGACTTCCCTGGAAAGTTGCCCGCTTTAGTTCCGATGCTCAGAACAACAGGTTTATGTATTTTAATGTGTCTGGTTTTAAAGGGTGTTCTGCACTTTTTGCAATGGTTTACAGTCTGTGGCCGGTAGCGAAAATGGTTTCGTCTATTGCATTTTTCATCAGACAGCACCATCTGGGAAAAGCCGCAAAGATAGACATAATGAAAATTTCGAATATAATACGCAGAGGAAATCGATAATTTAAACAATTTTGGAAAAAGTTAACGCGTTACTTTTTAATTCCGAATTTCGTTGGTTGAGTGCCGGAAAAGATTTCATTAGTTTTTTTACCTTAGAATAAAATTTTCAAGGTTTTGGGTAGAGAAATAAAATCGGATATTATGGAATTTGAGACTGAGCTGAGTGTTTCACTTTTTTTAATCAGAATCAGCCTTTCTAACAGATTTTACAAATAAATTACATAATTTGAACTTACTTATGTAAAAAAGGAACACGCTGTTTTTGATATGTTTACGGATATTAATGGATGCCGGTGTAAACTGACGTTGTTTATATTACTATTAAACAAGGGAAATTTGTGTTATTTCTCGAGTTGCTGTAAATTGAAACAGGAAAACATGGAACTAAAATTTTCAAATTTTACTTCCATTTTTGGTGATGTCTCCAGTGGCTGGCACAGTTGTTTTAAATATTTAAGATTTATAGAGCCGGATTGCTTCATAATGCAATGAAAATTGTTCTTCTTCAAGAAGTGGTTTGCAGATTACAAAATGATCCATTCATGCTATCTAGAACCTAAACAGATGCCGAAATTTTGTAATTATGCCACAAGATCGGTATCCAGAAATCACAGATTTTCATGTCAACATCATTTGTGAAAATACATTTTCTTCGATGAGTACATTATATCTGCTCATCGTAATGGAGTGTCGAATGAACCACTGGAACTTCAACTCCGTTTCGCTACAATGCAAACTAAAATCGAATTGCAGATGTTTTCAAGACCAAAAATAGAGCTAACCTAAACATTTAAATATTTCATCAATGTAAATATAAGAATCTGAGACAAACAGCTAAATAAAGAGCAATGTCTTAGTGGTGTATGTCTTTTACCGTTTACGTTTAGGGAGTTCGTATTATAGAGCTTACGATCCCCGAGAGACAGTTGTCCGACGTGGCCGTGTCGGGGCAATGACGTCACCGCACGAGTCGATTTGGTGGGAAAGCAATCGCTGAAGGGGAATGGCTCTCGAGTCACGGTTTGCCAGGTCTGCTATAAAGAACTGATCACTGACATTCGTGGTCTTAGTCGCCGTTGTTCTTCTATGTGCTCCGAAGAATCATGCCGGCGATAGTATGCCAATTCCTTCATTCGGGACTTGCCTATCCAAAGTTCTCCCTACGAGATACTAGGCACACAGGCTTTACGGAATTTTTATCCTTCCTTAGAAGAAATCCTTAAAACTGTTCAGGATTTCGAATTCACTAAGGAAACCGAAATCCAGTTGGATACTCGGTCTGCAGTTTCACCACCGGTTTGACGGTAAACACTTACTGTGAGCACAATAGGGAATCTAAGGTTCGTGTCGGCCGCCCCGGTAAACATGTTACGCCACGGTCCTCCTCTTCAGCATGGCGGCCTAGAGGCACACGAACGGGGCCGCGACACTTCAGACGATCTCTCTCCGGTAGCTCATTTTCTGAATCTTTTCAAAGTTCTAAGTCTCGACGGAAATTCAATCCGCACCGTTTACCTTCTTGTCCTCAGTGTTTTCACAAACACCGTCGCTCCCTCTGCCCACATCGGTCTGCTACTTGTTTTTCGTGCTGCACTGGGGATAACAATAACAGCTTGTCTCGGTTGTCCGACATACGGAAACATCGGTACGCTGCGGAGTCTGGTTCTACCGTTTCTCCCCTTGTTATATGACGTCATTGCCTTCCTTATGAGGGCTCACGAGAAAGACAGGCCGTTGCGGGAACGTCACGAAGGTAGTCCTGAACTCGCTCGCTCGCTCAACTCAGCAGACACAAAGTACTAACGAGAATTCCATCTTCCACTCGAAACTGCTATTATGAAGTCTTACTGACTAACAGTACTACAGCAAAATTTAATTTAAGATCTATACTCGATATAAATGGTATAACGGCTTGGTCATAGCATTTAGTCTCTTCTGCTTAACAGTACTCATTGCATGCTGGAAGTGGTGCCTTATGCAACTGATAATCATTTTAGCATGATTTTATTTTATTGTACGCCAGTACAGCCGTAATAAATTACAAGTAGGCCCATGGACTTCCCATCATTATAAGACTGCCGGCCGTGGCGGCCGAGCGGTTCCAGGCGATACAGTCTGGAACCGCGCGACCGCTACGGTCGCAGGTTCGAATACTGCCTCGGGCATGGATGTGTGTGATGTCCTTAGGTTAGTTAGGTTCAAGTAGCTCTAAGTTCTAGGGGACTGATGACCTTAGAAGTTATTGTCCCATAGTGCTCAGAGCCATTTGAACCATTATAGGACTAATAACAGTAAGATTCCATAATAGCGGATTTCAGTACAAGATTCAGTTTTAGCTTGTACGGACATGCCTAGTTACGAGTTAACAGGTGTAGAATCATGGTTTGTCTGCTGATTTGAGCGAGCGAGCGCGACACAATCTTCTTGACGTAAGCGCCGCGGCCTGTATTTCTCGTTGGCCTCGCGTCCTTATGAGGCAGCGGACTCTATTGAAACATTGACTCAGCCCGCTGCAGGTACACTTTTCAAATAATTATTAATGCTACAAGTGAATATTTTGAAAGTCCGTTTTCAGGTAGATTCCGGCACATCCAATTCTCTTATAGTACTACCTACGTTGCGTTAGGTTCTGCTCAGCTACAACCTTTTCTTAGGGGAGTAACGGCGTATGATGACCATGACATACACGTAAAAGGTGTTTTTGTAATAAAAGTCTCTAATAAAGATTATATGACTGCATGGCGTCTGTTTTTTCTGACGCGGTATCCGCACCTGTGATACATATTATATAAATTGAAGGAGGATGCGGGAGAAAGGAAAGGGAAGGGAAGGAATTATTTATTGACGAAGGCTGCACGGCGACTTTATGCGGAATCATTAGGTAAAAGTGAAAATGTGTGTCGGGGCGTGATTCGAATCCGAGATCTCGTGCCCACTTGGCAGTTGCCCTTAACCACTGCGACACTAATCAATTACAACAATGCGTGGTGTCTGTTCTTCCGGACGTTCATTGCCCAACGAGGCTAATCAGTTATATGAATGCTGGGTGACTGTCCTTCTGAACAAGACTGAAACAACACATATCACGCAGTCACATGATAGATTCGCGTCGACGGGCAGTGAATCCACGAATCTGCAATGCGGATGCACAATTGCTAAGACCTCCTGTGGGAGTCACAAAGGCTAGCATGGAGGACGTGGCCATGGACTGCGGATAGGGCCACATGCAATACCCTTAGGGACCCATGATGGACGTCTTGGAAAATTCAGAGATCTTCCTGCACAATAAACAGGATACAACGGCAATTCTTAATGAGCAAATAGTAAACTGTGATAATAATTATTTTGAAATCTTCGCAAATATTATTAGTTCATGACGATACTGCTCATCCTTCTCAGCTATGTTAATATTGTATGACGATGTATATTGATACTACTTTTATTATAGTGTTTTAATTTTATAATGAAGACCTACAAAGTTTAAAGATTTCCTTGTATAAGTTGGTTGGTTGGTTTGGGGAAGGAGACCAGACAGCGTGGTCATCGGTCTCATCGGATTAGAGAAGGATGGGGAAGAAAGTCGGCCGTGCCCTTTCAGAGGAACCATCCCGGCATTTGCCTGGAGTGATTTAGGGAAATCACGGAAAACCTAAATCAGGATGGCCGGACGCGGGATTGAACCGTCGTCCTTCCGAATGCGAGTCCAGTGTGTAACCACTGCGTCACCTCGCTCGGTTCCTTGTATAAGTCCTAAAACATTAATATGTAATTCAGAAACAACTTTGTGGATGAATATCCATAATACAACGACTTACGTAGATCGACGGCAGCATGATGAAGGGAGGATTGTGATACACCGATGCTACAATATCGAATGCCGTGCTACAGCAGACGACACGCACGAGGAGGCTACTATAACGACGGCATACTAGCCAAATAGGCTAAGGGGCACCGATATACTTCTTTTTCTAATATGTTAATATTATAACGGAGATTACACTGATTTAGAAGTTTTTTATTAATTACTAGGAACTACTTTTATGGACAGCAGCCAGAACACACCACGACAACCCACGCTGTGCAAAGATAACGCCGCAGCAGAAGACCACATAGATTGACAACAAAATGGCGGAAGAATGATTATGGTACGCCGTTACCATAACAACGAACGCCGCGGAAATATGGTATTACAGCAGACGACTTATTCGAAGCGGCTACCATGACGACAGCGTCCCAACCACACAGGCTAGGGGGCGCTTGATATATACTATCGCCCATGGCAACGGGGTCCCTACCACAAAAGATAGAGGGCTCTGTTCTATCCACAAATGATGTGAAAAATGAATGGGACAAAAGTTGCCTGAATTTTAAATAATTGTAAATTTCTCGAGGTTTAATTGGTTATATTTATTATTTATTGTGTTTTATATGACAACTGGAACAAACTTTAAACTTTACCGTTGGCCACCGTGGAGGGCGTTACCGTCTGCCCACAAAAAAAAAAAAAAACAATAGACTTCTGTTCGTCACTTTCAGCGCACCAGCTGAATGTAACTGAATAATCGCTATCAATCCATCGTCATTCAGTTACTGAACTTCAAGTGTATGCAGGATGTCTGTGAATAAGGTAATGTCGTAATTGTAATAGTGAATCTGAGAAGTGGTAGTGAGTGTATTGTGTAAAGTATGGTCGTGCTTTAGTTATCGCTATAAAAGAGGAATAGTGACTGCACAACTCTGCTTATTTAAGAGCAGATCTATAGCCACACTCAAGAAAACATAATGTAGAGGTCTTACTTCCTCAATATGTTACGACAGTCAACCTTGAGTACTACGGATTCGCTGGGAAAAGAGAATGGTACTGCTTGCAACGTGTTTGAGCGGGTAAAATCATGAAATGTGTGTAATGTGCTCTCGGATATTTATATGAAACTGATTAAGCCTCGCCGCCATGTGAACGCTTTTGATTACTACATGTTCCTTAGACAACATGTACCATTACTATATGATATATATCGCACAGATTTTATTTGCTACTTCGCTTGTTTAAAAGGGGGGAACTCATTTCAAAGTATGAGTCCTGCTTTAAACACTATGATCGAATGAGCGTTGCCACATTGATGGACCTCCATCAAATAAGATTTATTGTAAAGGTTTTTTTTAAATTACTGCTACCAGTAACAAACTTTGTTGCCTATTGTATACTTATTTATTTAGCGACATGTTTCGAGGGAATACTTCATCTTCAGGCTAAATGGCATTACAAAAACAATTTTACAATAAAGCCATACTGATGTTACATAGTCTTTTCATAAATGCTGTTGTTATCCTGTGGAAGAAGAGAAACCTCAGTAAGAGAGTAAGAGACGATGTCCCTTTGGAAGCTGGACTGATGTTTGCATGAAAATCCTTTGTTCTTCTGGAGTGGCAGTCTCGTTGTGATGCCCTGAGGTGTTTCCATTTCCGTGGCTCTCTTGGCTCTCTTGGTCACTATTCACAAATTTTCACTGACGTAACAGTAACTTGGATACAGCAAAATGGCTTCAGAGATTTGTTGTATTGGTTATATAGCTGAAAAGATCAATAGCAATAATAATATCTGCTCCGTAACCTATTTTTTTACTTCATGGTTTCTATTATGATGAGAGCAGACAGTTCATATTTAAAAATATGGCAGACACAGAATGTTCTGGTACATTAGAGACACTCTCAGCAAGCATTGCATCACCGAGCCCTTTCAAGGATGTGACGTACGCTAAAACACGAGAGAATGCAGCCGGCCTGTGTGGCCGTGCGGTTCTAGGCGCTTCAGTCTGGAACTGCATGACCACTACGGTCGCAGGTTCGAATCCTGCCTCGGGCATGGATGTGTGTGAGGTCCTTAGGTTAGTTAGGTTTAAGTAGTTCTAAGTTCTTGGGGACTGATGACCACAGATGTTAGGTCCCATAGTGCTCAGAGCCATTTTTTGAACGAGAGAATGCGAAGTCGTTAACTCATTTCTACCATAGAAGTCACTGGGATGATCCTGACATGCCTTATAAAGATATGGTGGCGTCCCTTCGATTATTCGGCCATTATCTACGTGAAGGGGAAGGAGAAGATCTCATGCAGGCATCGGATCTTCAAGTTTGCTGCTATTCAAGACCTGGAACTCTATGGGTACCCGGCTCTCCATGAACTCAACAAGAAGGAGACGTGTGAAAATGCTTATTAAAATGTTAAATTACTTTGAGAAATGAAAGAAATTTTCCCTCATAATATGTGCATGATTCCTCTTCTCCCCTGTTCCCGCTTTGAAACATTATAGTTTCGTCCAGTTGGCATGTCTGTGGTACTCATACATATAATTTTAGATATGTTTGCTTCATGAGTTTGGAAGCGGACGGGGTTATGTGCCTCCTGCTCCCATAACACAACACGTGCTGCACGATGGGCGTAATTCCATGCAACCATTATATATATTTTGTTATTCTCGGTCTTAAACTTCACCTCCATAACAGCACTCTTCTTCAGAAAAACTAATGTCATTTGTGTCCTACACAGCTTTTATATATACTTACGTAATGCAATAGGGGTTAGGTTTTTTATCCTAAATAGTATCAACAACAAAGTCATATGGAAGCGGATTTTTTCGTTTATTGAGTCCACAGAACTAGAATTCAGTTCTTGAGATCAAAATTCATTTCTTGAGATACAATATAGTTCCTGAGGTACAATTTGACTCTGTTATTCCAATGCAAATATACTTTTAACTTACATGCTGCAACAGTAATACTGATCGAGATTAATGTCTACAATTTTTTTTGCAGTAGCATTGGATAACAATGTTTACAGTTTTTTTCAGATATGTAAACCTACGCTAAAACTAATGCCGACATACTTTTTTTACTACTACAATTAGATTCCACTGTTCCAGTAGCGTAGCTTTTACAATAATTGTGATGGATTGTGTATCCTTAGAATATAATTTCAACAGCCCCAATAGCAAAGGATTTTACAATGATAATAGTAATTCTGGTGAACTGTGAGCTATATAGATACATATACTAAAAGACTAATCTGATTTGGATGGCTAGTGGCAGGTGAAAACTTAAGAACTGTTCTAGTCTGTAGCTACGCTGGCTGTCTCTCCTGATATGCTGAGCTTCAGATCAGCACATGTGTGAATGTTCGCCTAGTAAATGCCGTCCTTCAGGTAGTCCAACAACCATAAATCACATCAGGTGATCCTGCCAGCCAAGTGTATGGAAAGCCTTTTAAATAACTTTAGCAAACACTGATGGCATAGAAATAGATCTAAAATTGTCTACATTATCCCTTTCTCCCTTTTTATAAAGCGACTTTACTACTGAGTACTTGAATCGTTCGCGAAACTGACCATTGGTAACGAAAAATTACAAATATTGTTAAGTACAAGGCTAACATGCGCACACAGTACTTTAATATTCTGCTAGGCACTCAATCGTATCCATGAGAGTCAGTAGTCTTCAGTAATTTGATAACTGACTCAATATCCCCCTTGCCAGTTACTCAGAGGAGTATTTCAGACATCAGTGTCGGAAAGGCATTTGCCAAATTTTTGTTTAATTGATCAGCAATGCTCCGAAAATAATTGTTAGATACTTACCAGTAGCCGAAATATTTTTACTACGAACTGAATTTATATTACCGAACTTGTGCTGCTGACCAGACAATTCCTTCACAACTGACCATATGATTTTCATTTTATCCTGTGAATTAGCTATTCTATTGGCGTACCACTCCTCTTTGCCTTCCTAATAACATTTTTAAGCACGTTACATAACTTTTTGTAGTGGGCTACTGTAGCTTGATGGTGACTACTTCTAACATTTTGATATAATTCCCGCTTTGTTCTATATGATATCCTTATCCCACTAGTCAGCCACCCAGGCTGCCTTTTACTGTTAGTACCCCGTTTAGAACGTTCTAGGAAAGAGTTATATTTGTGACCTATGTTATCGCCACTGTAATCATCCTGCCACTCTTTTTTCCTTAACGAGGTTTAAAAAACTCTCTACTGCCGTTGAATTAGCTTTACTATATAGTTTGTAATTATATGTGACATTTGTTTGAGTATAAAATCCCTTTAGTGTTAAAATTTGTGCATCGTGGTCTGAAAGACCATTCACTCTTTCACTAACAGAGTGCCCATCTAATAATGAAGAATGAATAAAAACATTGTCTATGGTTGTGGTACTGTTCCGCTGCATCCTAGTTGGAAAAAACACAGTCTGCATCGTATCATATGAGTTTAGGAGACCTACCAACACCCTTTTTCTTGCACAATCATATACACCGGTGGCGTCGGGAACGGCGGCGTGAGCGAGAGGCGTGCCGGCAGCTGCAGCTTCTCGCTCGGCGACCAGCGGCGCCCTTGCTCGCGGAGTGTTACGGGCTTCGCCATCACTGGCACCCAAGCCACGGCGTATTGCAGGAATTGTTACCCGTACGCAGCCACGCAGCCGCTTTAGAAGAGTGAAAGAATAACGAACACAATTAAGTACAACGTTCCAGACACTGCTTGCTGCAAGGAAAGAAAGAACATAGATTATTTGAAACCAGAGTGTGTACTACCTATTTCGCTCTGTTCGTTGGCATCTCCCTCATCTCCTCACCCAGACGAGGGTCTTCCTCCATCCTCTTCACCCAATGTGGCCTTTCGACCTTACCTGAACTGACAAGAACCAATCGATTCATCACACTGATATCACCTGCAACAGTAATGATCTAATAATAAAATCTACGGGAAACAAAATTATTTTTTTTACAAAATGTAGTTACATTAGGTCTGCGAAAGCTACTGCATACACAGTATGATCAAAAGTATCCGGTAACCCCCAAAAATATTTTTTTCATATTAGGTGCATTGTGCTGCCACCTACTCCAAGGTACTTCGTATCACCTTCCTCAATAGTCATTATACATCGTGAGAGAGCAGAATGGGGCGCTCCGTGGAAATGACGGACTTCGAACGTGGCCAGGTGATTCGGTATCACTTGTGTCATACGTCTGTAAGCGAGATTTGCACTCTCCTAAACATCCCTAGGTCCACTGTTACCGATGTGATGTGATAGTGCAGTGGAAACATGAAGGGACACGTACAGCACAAAAGCGTACAGACAGACCTCGTCTGTTGAGTGACAGACACCGCCAACACTTGAAGAGGGTCGTAATGTGTAATAGGCAGACATCTATCCAGACCATCCCACAGGAACTACAAACTTCATGAGGATCCACGGGAAGTACTACGGCAGTTAGGCTGAAGGTGAGAAAACTTGGATTTTTGGTCGAGCGGCTGCTTATAAGCCACACATCACGCCGGTAAATGACACGGTACACAATTTGGCGATTCGACGGCAGGGTGTGGGTATGGTGAATGCCCGGTGAACGTCATCTGCCAGTGTGTGTAGTGCCCACAGCAAAATTCGGAGGCCATGATGTTACGGAGACATCGTGTTTTTCATGGAGGGGGCTTGCACCACTTGCTGTTTTGCGTGGCACTATCGCAACGCAGGTTTACTTTGATGTTTTAAGCACCTTCCTACTTCCTACTGTTGAAGAGCAGTTCGGGGGTGGC
Source organism: Schistocerca americana (assembly GCF_021461395.2). Lineage (NCBI taxonomy): Eukaryota > Metazoa > Arthropoda > Insecta > Orthoptera > Acrididae > Schistocerca > Schistocerca americana. The sequence goes on along the minus strand of NC_060130.1, from coordinate 648,580,874 downwards.
GATTGCATCTTTCAACACGATCGAGCACCTGTTCATAATGCACGGCCTGCGGGGGAGTGGTTACACAACAATAACGTCCCTGTAATGGACTGGTCTACACAGAGTCCTGACCTGTATCCTATAGAACCCCTCTGTGATGTTTTGGAACGTCGACTTCGAGCGAGCCCTCACCCATCGACATCGATACCTCTCCTCAGTGCAGCACTCCGTGAAGAATAAGCTGCCATTCCCCAAGAAACCGTCTAGCACCTGATTGAACGTATGCCTGTGACAGTGGAAGCTATGATCAAGGTTAAGGGTGGGGCAGCACCATATTCAATTCCAGCATTACCGATGGAGGGCGCCAAGAACTTGTAAGTAATTTTCAGCCAGGTGTCCGGATACTTTTAATCACATACTGTATCTCCAGCACATACCCCTCCCTGTCCACCTTATTCGTCTGCCGGAAAATCATTTAGTACAAAAAATACGCGACATATTACATGAATATGACGACATTTAATTACGTATGCAAAGTACCATGGAGATGAAAAAAGTAATGGATACATATATACTAAAATAATACGGAATTCTTAGTGAAAAGAAAAGAAGGAACGTTTCATTGATTTTGATCCTTGCAATCATGTACAACAACAACTGCTACATATTACGTAAACGCTGAAATTTTTTGGAAAGAAACTATCTATAGATGACATATACTGCAACAATACGAAATTGTTAGTGAAAAACTAATATTTATCGATTTTGGTCCCTCGAAATCATCTACAACAACTTTACACTCCTCGGTCACAACACATTTCTTACTCGATGAAAAATGTATGTACTACGTACGATAATATTGCTGCTGCTGCAGTTCCTGCCACTGCTGCAGCTGCTGCTGCTGTTGCTGTTGCTGCAGCTGCAGCTGTTGCCTCTCGACCTCTTCAATTACGCGCTGGATCCATGCTGAAACAGTACGACATGTATTCAATACGAAATTTTTGGTGAAAAATGTTACAGTTATCGATTTTGGTTCCTCAAAATCAACTACTGTCTTCTTGGACACCACAAGTATTACACAGGTGGAGTATCTACCGTACATACAATACTGCCAATGCAGCTGCTGCTGTTGCACCACGGCATTCATTTCATCCACGTTTTGTGTTGGTGGATATGCGCTGAAAGGATAAAAATAAATGTATTCAATACTACGAAATTCTTAGTGGAAGAGCAAAATTAGTTAATCTGTACTTACCAGGTAATTCCCCATCCTGCTTAGTCTCTGCCACCCGCCGCTACTGGAATGTCGACGTTGCTTGATGCAGCTGACTGCTTCATTTCTCACCTCAACTGGTAATACACAGGCAAAAACGGAGCAAACTGACGATTAGCGAACACAATCAGGACCTCGAACTCACACTACAGTGGTTGACGACAGAATGAGGGCTACTGGCGGTCATAAGTTCTTTAAGGCTTCTTGCCTTGGTGTGTCGTAGGTTAAGCAGCCTATACTGCTGTTCCTACAGCTGCCTATGGACTTTTATTTCTTCTCAATTATGGATTTCCTTCTTGGTGTCACTGTTTTCGGCTTCTTGCTTCTTTCGCTACTGGTGCGTGTTCGCTACTCGCAGAGCTGCTTCGGCCAGCGAGTGGTCGGTCACCAGTGGACTTGGTTTCAAAGGCCACTGACGAGTTGATTGTTTGATACTCTCGTTGCCGTGTAGAAACTTGTAGCCGGAAACGCTATTTCAGCGTCAGTATTTCGGCAACTTGTGTAGTTCCCTCGTGGGGAAATCACGTGGCAGGTGCAGTGCAAGCGTGAGGACTTTGTTCTGCACGGTTTGTAGCAGCTTCACTGATTTGTCGGCCGCGTTTCCTCAGACTACGGCAACGTATTCCAACACTGGCCTGATGAGAGTTAAATACAGTGTCCTGTCGCAGTCTGGAGGAAGTGTTGACTCAGGGTTCAGTAGCGGGTACAGAAGGCACTTCTTGGCCTGCGCCTTTGCCCGCACCTCCAGAATATGCGCCTTCCGCGTCAGGTTTGTGTCCAGTGTAACGCCGAGGTGCCGACCAATGCGTGACCATAGGATAGAACCTCCCATGATCTGCACTGGCCTGATGTCCGCTGTTACCTTCTTCCGCGTGAAAATCACCGCCTGGCACTTGCCCGCGTTGAATTTGAGCCGCCATTTGGTGGCCCAAGCTCCGATCTCGTCGCAGGCGAGCTGCAGGCGGCGACGCATCAGTTGCACGTTCATGCTTTTCGCGAACAGCGCTTTGTCGTCCGCATAAAGTGTCAGGTGTACCATCGGCGTTTTCGGGATGTCAGCAGTGTAGAGACAGTGCAGTAGGGCGCCGAGGACGGACCCCTGTGGTGCTCCCGCTCGGATGGGACGAGCTGTTGATGTACCATCGTCGACTCGCACATGGAAGGTGCGTCCGTGTAGATATGATTGGAGCAGGCGGACGTGCGAAACTGGCACCCCGTGTACGAGCAGCTTGTACAGAAGGCCGTTGTGCCAACACAGTCAAAGGCGCCAGCGACGTTCAGTAGCACCGCCCCGAAGTACTCGCGACATTCCAGAGCCCCTATCGCGTGCTCCACGAGACGCAGCAGCTGCTGTTGCGTCGAGTGTCCTCTGGGGAACCCGAACTGCTCGTCAGCAAGCAGACCTTCTTCCCTGACATGGCGGCGCAACCTTCTTGCGTAGAGGCGCTCGAACACCTTTCAAGTGGACGGTAGCAGGCTGATCGGTCTGTAGTTCTGGGCCAGACAGTTGTCCTTCCCTGCTTATGGAATGGCCACCACCTCAGCATGCTTCCACGCCGAGGGGTAGCTGCAGCTCTTCAGAACGGCGTTGAAAATAGCCGTCAGGACGCGGACTGCGACCTGCGGCAGTTGTTTCAACAGCGCGTTGTTGACGTCGTCGGAGCCACCTGCCTTCCTGGTTGGCAGGAGGGCGAGCTGTTGTTGCCCCTCTTCTTCTGTGGTTTCTTCAATCTCGTCATCTTCCGCTCTGACGGCCAGGAAGGCAGTAAGCCGCTCTTCCACCAGGCGGACGTGTTCGTGGTCGATGTCGTCTTCCACCGGCGTGAATTTTTCCGCAAACGCATTTGCAAACACGCTGGCTATGGTGTCGGGTTCTGCGAAGACGTCACGCTCCGGCTGCATCGGCGGAATGCGTTGGCGACGTCTCAGGAATCTCTTGGTGGTTTTCCACGCGCTGCCCTCGTCAATCCTGAGCGTTGCGATCAGGCCGGCCCAGTCTCGGTTCCTGTGGTCGGCTAATGCGGCCGCGATGTGGCAGCGGTTTCGGTTGAGCTCAAGTTTCTGCGGCGGGGTCTCTCGTAACCTGCTAGTCACGACGGATCCTGTTCTTCTCCCAGATGACATCTATGATGTCAGTAGACAGCCAGTGGGAGTGGTACTGTGGTTTCCTTGGTCCTTGCGACGTGGCTGCGTTTGCTGCATCCAATGAGTATCGCGTGAATGCTACGATGGCCGCGTCTGCTCCCAAGACGTCCGGATCGAGGGTGGCGGTTCTGTCTGTGCCAGGAGCACTCGAAAGTGCTCCCAGTCGACGTTGTGCAGCGTTCTGGGGCTCTCCGGTGGTGCTACGCCATCTGTATCCAGGTCGAATATCACTGTCAAGTGATCTGGCGACAGGGCACAGCGGGTGGACACGACGGCGTTCTGTGCTGCCCCCTTGATGATGGCGACGTCGAGGACGTCAGGGAGGCCGCGTCGTGGGTATATGATACAGTCACAGGGCCCTGCCACAATCGCATCGTGATTCCTGGCCACTCGGAGTGGCCACTGGCCGCTGCTGTTCGTTACTCGGGAGTTCCACTCCGAGTGTTTTGCGTTAAAGTCGCACTGCCAGCAGCGCCTCGAAGTCTGCTGGTTGTAGTGTCCCTCTCGGTAGCTGGTATGCTGCAATGAATGTTATCTTCCCCGCCGACGTACTAACAGCGACACCTGTAGCTTCCACCTTCGCCAGCTCTGGAAGTCGTACAGGGTGGTATCGCAGCGATGTCTTGACATACACCACCGTCCCACCGCCTGCCGTTTCTCGGCCTGTGCGGTAGGATCGGTAATTTACTGCCCGCACGTTGACCCCAGGTTTCAGGTGAGTTTCCGTCACGAGGCATACGTCCACTGACTCGTCGTGCAGAAACCGCCGGAACTCGCCTTCTTGGGTGCGAACACTATTTGCGTCCCAGAAGCAGGCTTTGATCCCCAATGGTGGTGTTAACCATGTCTGGGCGTTGTGGATGCTGTTGTGGTGTTGGCCTTGGCGGCCGCTTGCACTGTAGCACGATAAGCTGCAGAATTTGCATAACGAGTTGTTTGAACTCGTTCAACATCGCCCTGAGCTCTGCTGCGTGAGATGTTGCCACTGGTTTCTCCTGGTGCGGTGTCGTCTGTTGGGCTTGTGGCTTGTTCTGCGGTTTATGAGTCGGTGGCGGCCTGTGGTGGCCTTTGTCAGCGCCTACCGTGCCCCTTGCCCATCCTGGCTGATATCTGTTGCTCCGTCTGTGGTCCGCACCCGATAGTGTCTGCCGCGGTAGGAGCGTTCTCCGTTCAACGTCCGCGGCCATGGTCAGCTGTGGCGGCGTTGGACGTTGTTGTGTTGGCCTGGGTGGCGTTGGTCTCGTTGCTGTTGCTGTGGCGTAGCCCCTTTCCTCTTGTACTGGCCTGGAAGGGGCCGCTCGTCCTCTCTGGTTTGAGGCTGTGCGTTTGGAGGTGCTGCAGCTTCGGTAGTTCGCCACGTGTTTATGCTTAAAACTGTGAAAGATTGGAACAAATGACGCTTTTAGCTGCGAACAGCAGCAGCTACACAAAAAATAACGGAACTTTGTAAGATCACTTTGTATTTGTTTGGCGGTGTCGGGCGCTAACAATTACGAGCATTTCACGACTGCTGGTGATTTGCCCAGAGTCACATTTTTTGCGGCTTCGGAAACATTAAAAAGTTTCGAGCTTAGCACGAAAGCATAGCACACTGAATTCAAAGACATGATGATGCTTAACGGTATGACAGCACATTGCTAATTTCGATGCTGTCAAACAAAGTAACTGTCCATTACTTTAAGTGATCCTATAGCGCACTTTTGCTTTGTGCTTTACGTCAGCTAAATGATCCTTAATATCTGCTCTTCCCCATACGCAATAATATCCTAACACTTAGAAATCACACATTCTGTTTCATATTCACGCCTTCTTCGTTTTATGAAGAACCGCTCATATGAATATTTTATTTGGAATGAACACTTCCTCTTCGGCATTTTGAGTACACTTGAAGCAACTAAACATCTTAATAAAAAATTAGTCGCGATACGCCTCAGAGAAACAGAGAATCACGTAGTTGCAAAGCGTAAACTAAAGTAAGATAAAGGACACTGATGGTGGTCCATCAATGTAAAAAAGTGCATTCGAGTCGTAGTGCTTAAATCAGGGCTCATACTTTGAAATGAGTTCACTCATTTTAAAAACGTGAGGTAGCATATAAAATCTGTGCTATATATATATATATATCACACAGTAATGGTACAATCACGCTCAAAAGTATCCGAACGACCTGAATTGCATTTCACCTGATTCCCATGCAACCCACATAATGCATCTGTCTAGCAGGTCATCTAATCACTCCTTGGTACAGTCGTTTGTCTATTGAAAATGGTTCCAACAAGTCACCACTGGAAAACACTCCTCTGTATCGCAACAACTCAAGATGTAAAGAAATACCACGATACTACAACTATCAGGGGACACCTCATCACAGATATGACTGTCCTTAAGGCTTGTAAGCTCACATTTATTGCAATAAATGACATACCTGAAATGTTAGCACTGTCATTATTACGTCAGATAGGTAATGCACGTAGTAAGTTCGTCGTATTCACGATTTCCTCTTCAAAGTAACATACCATACTTGTTATTTAACACAAAATGTCATTAAAAATTTACGTTATTCACGAGCAGCTAGTTGAGAATATTTATGAACTTCAAATGACACGACGAACCGCCTCGTTCTGCATATGGATTCAAACCCAGGTCATGCAAAATAAGACTTCGTGACTGACGGAAATTAACAGTCATTCCTGACTAGGCGTAAAGAGAGTGATATACCTCGATTTTAGACAGTATCAGTTAACAATTATCAACTTTAAATTACATAACGTAAACATTTTTAAAGGACGCGAATTCCTACCCAGCATCTACTGTCCCTGTTAACGAACTACGAGAGATGTTAAATATTACCTCTCCACAAGTAACTTACTTGAAATGCAATGAGGTAAAGCTTTGTGTTGGACAGGGATTCGAACCCAGAACCTAATCGGATTGGTATCGAAGCACAACCAACTTTGACATATCGGATTTTCTCGGCAGTAGCTAGATGTAGCAGTTGAACGAAATGGACAGTGTCTTGAAGGGAGGGTATAAGATGAACATCAACAAAAGCAAAACGAGGATAATGGAATGTAGTCGAATTAAGTCGGGTGATGCTGAGGGAATTAGACTAGGAAATGAGACACTTAAAGTACTAAGGGAGGTTTGCTATTTGGGGAGCAAAATAACTGAGGATGGTCGAAGTAGAGAGGATATAAAATGTAGACTGGCAATGGCAAGGAAAGCGTTTCTGAAGAAGAGAAATTTGTTAACATCGAGTATAGATTTAAGTGTCAGGAAGTCGTATCTGAAAGTATTTGTATGGTGTGTAGCCGTGTATGGAAGTGAAACATGTACGATAAATAGTTTAGACAAGAAGAGAATAGAAGCTTTCGAAATGTGGTGCTACAGAAGAATGCTGAAGATTAGATGGGTAGATCACATAACTAATGATGAGGTATTGAATAGAATCGGGGAGAAGAGAAGTTTGTGGCGCAACTTGACTAGAAGAAGGGATCGGTTGGTAGGACATGTTCTGAGGCATCAAGGGATCACCAATTTAGTACTGGAGGGCAGCGTGGAGGGTAAAAATCGTAGAGGGAGACCAAGAGATGAAGACACTAAGCAGATTCAGAAGGATGTAGGCTGCAGTAGGTACTGGGAGGTGAAGAAGCCTGCACAGGATAGAGCAGCATGGAGAGCTGCATCAAACCAGTCTCAGGACTGAAGACCACAACAACAACCTAGCTAGATGTATTAACTGAAATGACGAGACGAAACATTATTTTTTTCCTTCCCAGGCCTCCAACCCGGCACGTATCTCTGTTATATTCTAGAGAAAAGGAACGTTAAGTATGGGTTTGTTACACCAGCAGCGACCTGTGAGCGCGTTTGAACTAGAAATAATGTGACGAAGAGTTCAGTGCTGACTGAGAATCGAACCCCAAACATATCGTTGTTGACTACACAAAAAGAGACGTCAGCTACTGAATTTTTCTCCACCAGCAGCCCTGAATAACATCCTTGAACTTAGAGTGATCTCTCAAATAGTTCTGTGTCTCACTGGGAGTCAAAAACGTCAGATATCGTTAGTGTTGACAACGAATGAAAATGCATTAAAAACCAAAATTATTATCCACCAGCAGATAGGTGTTCTCATGCTAGAGCTTGATAATACATAGTGAAAACTTTAGTGCTGGGCCTGGATTCCAACCCATTCATGCGCAATATGTGGAGATGTTGAGGAATCTGCAATTTTGAACAAACAACATGTTGTAGTCAAGCTGTATTGTCACGAAGTGATTAAATTCCGCGTTAAGGGTGGTCTGAGTTGCATTCCCAGTTCAGAACCACTTTTATCGACATACAGAAGCTCAAATAAAAGATGGAATAAGTGTCCTGTGACCGTACACAGGGTTTGTTTCGTCACTAGAAATAAATAACTAGTATAAGAAAGGTTACTGGTGACGGAGTTTGTACATGTCGCCACTCCTGACTTTATTGTGGTTCAACCTAACGTGTAATTGGTAGAGAAGGAATATCATGTTTAATGTGATTTTCAGACCACAATGCCATTATGCCTTCTTCACTTGGCGTCGCCAGAAGAGAATAGAATCTGCCTCTCCCTATCAATAAACATCGGCACAAGTTGGAATCGAACCCAGACCATCACCATATGAAACTATCATCAGTCCAACAGACCACCAAACCCTCTTCTCTACGACTCATTTCTCTATTGTAACACCGTTGCGGCACACAAGATGAGAATTCTGACACACAGGCTCCCTGTAGTGGTTTGCAGGATGTTCAGTACATTCATTTACTTGGTTGACCGAATCGCCATGAACTAGGTGCCTTGGCTACCCAGTGCATACATTCGACTCTATTTTGTAATCACCGAAATAAAGTAACGTAACTGCCACCTACACAGAACTGCCAACAGTGTAGGATGCAGAAATTTAAATACGAAGTGTTCTTTTCCATTTGAGCTACTCTATTGCGCTATCTGTTTGTTGAAACGGTCGTGGAGTGCAAAAGAAATGCTGTAACTGTCTGTCTCTCAGAAGTCTTGATCCGGCCATGTGCATTATCTCACATCACTGTGGAATGCGGAAGTTCTGGAGGAACTGTTGTTCACTTCCAGAGCTGGTTAGCTGTGTCACAGCTAGTAGCGTAACAGTAAGCATCGCGCACTGTTGATAAGACGTCGTGTGTTCTATTACATTCGCTGCTACATTTTTTAAAACGCAATTCTGCTGAAGTTATCAATTTAATGGAACTATGAACATAATTCTCTTCACTTCTCAACCCAAAATAGTCGCATGTGGAAAAAAGGCTAACTTCTGCGTCATTTTGTTCTTTTCAGGTTTAATAGACGGCCAGACACAAAATGCGTCTCGAAGCTTTTGTATTATGTATGGGGAGACCGCATCGTGTCAGAAAAGTAATTTCTACATTAGCTGTCGTCTGGTAGTGGCATTTTATTCTTCTTCAAACCTTGTTTGACAGCTTTAACTCAGAACGAGTTTTCTACATGCACATAATCAATAAACTGCATGTGCATTGTCAGACTGTTGTAGACAACTTCAGAGAATTCGCATATATCGTTGATGATTAATTTCTCTCTCATGTTTAGTATTGTTTTAACAATAGTAAAAGAAACCTTACGAAAACTGTGCACTGTATTGTAAGAAATGAAATAAAACTACCCACGATAACCTTACGACGAAAGTCTGTTTTACCAAAACTGAGTATCTGTACACAAGCGTTCCTCTATTTGCACGAATTAGTAAAATACTACTCACTTAGATTTCGATTGGGTCTGTGTTTAAATGGTATGCTGTGTCATACTCAACAGGTATGCAAATGTGGCATTTCATAAATGAAGTTACATATTCCTAGAAACCCAAAATTTGCTTGTCAGCAGCGGAAAGAGGCGTTACCTGTTGTGCAGCATTGTAAGTTTTTCACCATTGCACTTTGAGCTGAAAGTATTTTCTTGCGATTTGATAATCAATTTATTTCCTTCACACTTATCACCCTGGCATGTGAATCTTAAGTGAAGAACAATATTGAATTTCGTATCGTTGACGGTCGATTCGAATTTCTTCAGAGACGCTTGTATTGTATAGCAGCTTGGCAGTCAGAAAGCCAAGATCTACGACCATTAACACAACTTACTGAGTCGAGCTGCCAAGAGGATTTGATGTGTAAAGGTTTTCTTCTGATTTTGTTACAGAATATTTTATGGGAATTCGCAGCTCCATGAAATAATACACACACAAAAAAAAAAATCGCACGCTCTGCCCCTAAAACGGTTAGAACTGACGATTCCCTTAACCGTTGGAACACGAGACTCGGGCGGTGCCACGGGGCTACGGACACACTGCTGCCAGTACGCCACTCTGATCATGGTATTGGTCGCTCAGCCTCATAACGCATCGTGAAAGATATTAAAAGTTGTCACTTATGTGAAGAATAGCATTTCTGTAGCCAAAATTGAAATTTCTGTCTCAGTGTCTTAGTTTACATGATGATTATGTACCACGAGTCATTCAAATGGAAAGTGAATATCAAGTGAATTTAGCGAGTCAATGAGAGTACGAGGGATGTGAGCTCTAGCCACGAATGGATCGTGTTTCTCAGTACATCGCAGCGGTATTTGCTGTTGTCAATATCCTGTCACACGATAGTCTCTTTCCACCCTCTTTACGAATGTAACTGAGAGAATCAGTCAATTTGGGGATTCTATAGTTGTTTTAAAAGAGAGAATGGACTGACCTATAGTGGTCGGGAACTCTATAACCATGACGGTATAAATTCACTTCGAATTCCAGCGACGGAAATCATTACTCGTTCAAAGTTATATAGGCAGTGGTTTTCCTTTTGCTCTATTTACAAGTGGAACAGGAAAGGAAATGACTTGTAGTGGCACAAGAACCCCCCACACAGTTGACCGCATAATGACTTGCGGATTATGTACATAGATGTAGATGAATCAATCATCATAGTCTTGATTTCACGGTAACTCTCCTGAAGAATTTGTATGGGGCTAGAAGTAATCATCCGCATTATGAATAACTCGTAGAAACTCCTGAGATGACAACAGAACGAAAATACTTGCGTATAATACAATGTTGTGGCGCTAAAAGAAATAGTTCACGTTTTGGTTAAGGTGATCACTGTCGACTACGAAATTACTCATTATCGAACCTCACCTATCAATTCTTAACGATATCCAAAGTGTGATGTCCCAAATTTTTAGCTCCAACTACTGTTCCACGTTCAAAGTCTGTTATTCCACGTCGAGTGGCTATAATACCGACGAAAACTATTTCACAAGAATCACGTGAGTACAAATGACAGCTCCACCAATGCAGTGCAATACCTTGCGTACGCGTTACTACCACCATCTGTATATTTGCATATCACTATCGTATGACTGTCACCTCAGTGTAAATGTTCCACACTCAGCTATCAGCTATCAGCAGCACTCCTGCTTCCAACGGCATCATAACAGTCTGTTCATCAGAGATCGGTCAAACGATTGGCTTAGGAGCTACAGACTCATCGAGCAGCCTCACCCCCCACGCAATAAGTTCCCAACCTTTCTGAGACCACTGACCGCGCCTTCTCGTTATCACCGAACTTCGTCAAAATTTGTAGCGTAGGTGGGGCTTGACGAGATATTTAAATTACAAGTGATAGGTCCATATGGCCAAGTGTTCAGAAAGAAATATCATTTTTGGCGTGGATCGGGTGAAGCGTAAGCCATTTATGTTAGCGTAGTTTACAGGCAGCGTTTGGAGATGGGGAAAGAATACGGAACGTCGCTCCGAGGGCTCCGTATGCGGAAACATTTTTTCATTTTCAATTTCTACATTATTTACTCAGCAAATGAACCGAAATAACGCTTAGCATAAGGTACTCATTAATATTTACATAAAAGAAATGAAAAGGAAAGGCGAAGCAAACTATTAAATTGCAAATAAAATTCCAGGAAGACATTCTAAGGCGTATACGAGAATTTCATCCGTAAACTTTGACAATTTTATTATTTTGTAGTTGGTGATTTACACGTGCAGGTGAGCAGAAATTTTCTCGGCATGTTTTACCCGTTATGAAAGGCGACGTTTTACAACTACATAGCTGTTTCAAAGTTTCTATAGAGAAACAAACTTAGTTCACAATCGTAAAAGGTTCTCTCTCGTTGCACAGTTTGGCAGCAAACCATACGTAACGCATCATGTGGCCAAATATTGGTGAGGATAGCTGGTGATGTACAACGTAATTTATTTTGATGCGAAGAGGTTCAAGAAACAGCCTAATAGCTGCAAAATAAAGGTTTATTAGCCATTGACCTAAGTTTCGATATTTCTAAAAATATATTCTTCCGAAAGGGTAGGCCCCCTTCTGGAGAAGACATTTTTACAAATGTTGAAACCTAGGTCAATGGCTAATAAACTTTTGTTTTTCAACTGTTTGGCTGATTTTTCAACCTCTTCAGATCTACACAGTTGTTGTTTCACAACCATGTTTAAGATTTTGTATTTTGATGTAGTTTTCTCAGGATGTGATTTCTATCTCTCTCTCTCTCTCTCTCTCTCTCTCTCTCTCTCTCTCTCTCTCTCTTTCTCTCTCTCGATGAGAGGAGAGCAGCTTTGAAGCTATTTGATCAAACACTTCCATTGAAAAAAAAAAAAAAAAAAACTGAAAGATATTGCTGTGTCGAATTAGCAGCCGAGGGCTGCTCGAAGGTTAAAACGAAACCAACGGAATGCGAAAGTTTTCACTTTAATTACAATCCCTTCTCGGAATATTATTTGCACAGTCTTGGTGGAAGCTGTAAATACAAACATTTCTTGGAACTTTATTTGCACTCCCAAAATGTCTTTTGCCTTTCCTTTTCATGCTTCTCGTGAAAATATTAATCAATACAATATAATGAGCATTATTTTGGTTTATTTGGAGCGTAAGTAATGTGAAAATAGGAAATAAAGAAGTTTCCGCATACGGACTCGACCACACTACCATATGATTACCTTTCTGTGCTCTTTCCACTGCGCCCACCGCTGCGTAGGATCTACGTCAACACGAGTAATGCCTCATGCCTCGAGCTCCCCGCCCCCCAAAAAGCTATTTTTTCTGATCACTTGTTTATCTGGAGCTCTCACTTGCGTCACTCCCATCTCTGGCCAAGCCATGCATATATGAGGACATGCTGAAAAGTAATGCCTCCGAATTTATTATGTGACAGCTCTTAAATATTTTTAAATAAAACAAACCTTGTTAACATTAGACGCCTTATTCTTCATGTCTACATATTTGAAACCCTTTGCGGCTAGAGTGCACCGAATTGTAGCGTGTAACGTCTATACATGGAACTCCCTCTCCAGCAGCATGACACTGCTAGGCCACACATGAGCTTTGTGACGTTTGCAACAATCCGACGCCTTGGATTCCCTCTCACTGATCATTCTCCATACTGTCCCAACATTGTCTCATTCGATTTTCATCAGTTTACAAATATTAAAGAATACCTTCGAGGACTTCACTTTGATATTGATGAAGTAGTGCAGTAGAGGTGAGGCTGTAGCTCCGCCGACAAAGTCTCCACAATGACGGTGTCAACAAACTGCTCTCTCGTTGGGAGAAACATGTTCGTCGTCAGGTTCACTATGTTGAGAAATAAATACGCAGACATGAGGAACAAAGTTGTGGAATGTTACTACTGTTTGCTTTCTTAAGAAAGCTTGAAGTGTCTCCACACAAAAAATTCTGAGTCACTACATTGCAGCACGCCACTTATCACAAATTTGGACGAAATCGGTGATGAGGTGCGGGCACGATCTCCTTGTGTGTGTAAACAGATATTACCTAGTATCCCCTTGTCTCTCCGTCCATTCCGTCACCATCGTCAACATTAGCACGTAACCACACTTCAGATAATATGGAATTTTCTTTGAACATTTTTAAAATGACGAAAGATAATGATATTTAGTTTTCATAGGTGTTTTATTACACCACGAACTAATGAGCCAATGAGAGAGCTGATACTGCTCATTTCTAATATTCTTTTTTTTAAGTAGTGAAACAATACTCACAAGGGGAACTCAGCAAGTACCATCACCCAGTTTCCCAGTAATTTCATTCGCGATTTCACTTCCTTCAGAAATAAAAGTAATAAACATTTAAGTAACTGATGGGCAGAAACCTTCTACTTACATGTAACCAGCTTGACAATCATCTCTACCTTTGCTATATGCTCAGATTAGTATTACAGGGCTGTGCCTATTCACGATGATAACAAATGTCTGATGGCTAAAATCAGTAAGTTTCGTATAGATTCTATAACTCCGAAATTATTCAAAATAAGCGAACATGTGTCTCGGGTTATCCGTAGATGCTCGACCGTTTCTCAGAAAACGACGGTCAAAATTTTTGCAGTAGCTGGCAGTATATTGAATCGAAGAGGTGACACAGTGGCTAGCGTCGAAGCTTCAGGTTTTTGTGTCCCATGTTGGAAATCCGTTTTTTTTAATTTAATTAAATCTTATTTCATTTATCTTTCTGTGTTCGTAGAAGGCTCCCACACAAATGTTTCATATAAAATTTTATATAAAACGTAGTATTATGTCTGGGTTTCACAAAAAAGTGCCATACATTTTTGTATAATAAATACTGAGGTGACGTAAGGTCGTGAGAGATCAATATATCCTGGCATATACAGACGGCTGTTGTATCGTGTACGCTAGGTGTAAAGGGGCAGTGAATTGACGGAGCTGTCATTTGTACTCGGGTCATAAATTTGGAAAAGGTCCCGACATTATTATTGCCCCACGAAGGAAATTAGACTTTGAAAGCAAAATGGTAGTTTGCGCTAGATGCGTAGGACATTCCATTTCGGATAACGTTAGGGAATTCAATACTCCGTGTTTCACAGTGTCAAGAATGTGCCGAGATGACCTAATTTCAGTCATTGCCTCTCAACACGGACAGCGCTCCAATCGAGAGCAGCAGCGTTTCCTCAGGGTTGTCACTGCTAGCACTCCCACCAAGACTGTGCAAATAATATTCCGAGAAGGGATTGTAATTAAAGTGAAAACTTTCGTATTCCGTTGGTTTCGTTTTGACCTTCGAGCAGCCCTCGGCTGCTAATTCGACACGGCAATATCTTTCAGTTTTTTTTTTTTTTTTCAATGGAAGTGTTTGATCAAATAGCTTCAAAGCTGCTCTCCTCTCATCGAGAGAGAGAAAGAGAGAGAGAGAGAGAGAGAGAGAGAGAGAGAGAGAGAGATAGAAATCACATCCTGAGAAAACTACATCAAAATAAAAAATCTTAAACATGGTTGTGAAACACTGCGCGAAATAACAGCAGAAATCATTGTAGAATGTACGTCGAAAGTATTACTTAGGACAGTGCAGTGGAATGTGGAGTTAATGAGCTATGGCAGCAGTCGACCGACTGGAGTGCCCTTGCTAACAGCACAACATCTACTGCAGAGCCTCTCTTGGGCTCGTGATCATGTCGGTTGGACCTTGGACGACTGCTCGCAAATAACGATGCCATGTCAACGAGCCACAACTGTTCACGATTGCTTGGAAAAACGTAGTCGACAGTTCGAGCGACACATTTGGCCACCCAGATCGCCCGACGTGAATCCCATCGAACATTTATGGGACATAATCGAAAGGTCAGTTCGAGCAAAATATCCTGCACCGGCAATAACTTCGCAATTGTGGACGCCTGTAGAGGCAGCTAGGCTCACTTTTTCTGCAGGGGACTTCCAAGGACTTCTTGAGTCCATGCCTCGTCGAGTTGCTGGACTACGCCGGGAAAAACGACGTTCGACACGATATTAGTAGGTACTCCATGACCACGACTTCCGTCGCCTCAGTGAATGTGTGTATCGTATTTGCATGGGTTACAATATTTTAACATTTTCGATTCCTCATCTTTAATTCTTATATCAATTCTTACATCTTTTTCTTAGTTTAATCTTGAGGAAGATTTGGTTCAAAATGGTTCAAATGACTCTGAGCACTATGGGACTCAACTGCTGAGGTCATTAGTCCCCTAGAACTTAGAACTAGTTAAACCTAACTAACCTAAGGACATCACAAACATCCATGCCCGAGGCAGGATTGGAACCTGCGACCGTAGCGGTCTTGCGGTTCCAGACTGCAGCGCCTTTAACCGCACGGTCACTTCGGCCGGCGGAAGATTTGGTACATTCTTTTGGTTGATACCGACCTAAGAAACGTTCGAAGCATACAAATTTCGAACACCATGAGCATTTCTTCGTATGAATCTCATTTGGGAAAGAAACATCGTTAGCATTGCTGAAGATTTCACTCATTGGCAACAATTTCGCCGCAAAAGATGCACAACGTATCATTTTCAGAAAACCGGCGCTTGTAACTGATGAATCAAGATACACTGTAGGAATTCCGGTGAAAACTGTTTCAAATAATTTTATCATTCTTTTATTGTTTTTTTCTTTAATTTACTCAATAGCCAGACAATTAGCAGACGAAAAACGAGAACGTTATTTCAGCATACACTGGAAAACATTCATGTAGTAGTCTTCTACGGACATGGGCGAAAAACGCAAAAGAGAAACAAAATTAAAAGCAATAATCGGGATTCAAATTCGGGGCGCAGGACTGTGAAGCCGCGACGCTGACCACTGTTCCACTGCTTCGCTCGAACTAATTATGCGCTAAAAGGCATATAGTGAATCTCGAATAATTTGACCGTTGTTTTCTTAGAAACGGTCGAGTATCTACGGATAGCCAAGACACATGATCGTTTATTTAGACCTCTCTTTCACTGAGCGATGTTTCTGGGAATCGGGTTATGGCACTTGCCGTGTTCTTCTCGTCAGTGCATCCCGAGTGCTATCCCGAACTCATTCTAAGGCAAGAAAACCAACTATCCATATTTAAGATAAACACTTGCTACAAAATATGCTTTCCTACTGACACTTACTTCACCCACACCGTGCACCTCCATTTAAAGTCAACAGAGTTAGAATGTGTACTCCGTAGCTACCGTCCGTATACCACTTAATTACTAGCGTCCTTAAATCTTAACCGGCAGAAATTGAAAGACTCCAGACTGCAACTACTTTTTGTCTGACCACTACCACCTCCACCACTACCATCACTACCACTACTACTACTATTGCTAGAAATAATAATAATAATAATGATAATAATAGCACTGTGTAGGGCTCGCGCACGCCATTCGGGCAAAAGTGCTCGTCCTGCAAGTGCTGGTGTGGATGTTGCTCATTCCATTACATTACAATTGGAGAAAAACAATAAGTACAGAGAATAAAACAAATACCAATTGATAAATACTGTAGCAGGAGAAGCTGAGTAGCACCATGGTGTAGTGGTTATGACACTAAACTGTTGCATGGAGGGTCGTGAGCTCAAAACTCACCGGCACTGTACAGTATTAATTTCTATATTCGGTCCGAGTACATTCTAGAAGTATCCAAAAATGTCAAGAATCATTGGACTGGAACGTTCTGTAGCTGTATATATTCTGTATGTGCACTGGCCGGAGGCAGTTAGCTCCGCGCTCTTGTATGTGCAAGTGCTGAATAAACCTTCGTTAAGTGAAATTAGTGTTCGTCATTCATCTACTTACACCTACTTCTAGATGACAATACAAATTCGTGATTAGTAATAACACACATACAATGGTGTACGAAATTTGCAACCAGTCGTAAAATGTTTATTCAATTGTTTCGTATTTTTAGATATCAGTGCAATAGCTCTCGCTGTAAGAGATCCTCTCCAACTCCAACAAGAAAGAGGTAAAAAAAATTTACTGGCGTTACCCTTAGACACGTCACACACTTTTTGTACGAGAGACAATTATATTATGTTGTGTTTCTTAGTAGAATGGTTCTTACCAATGAACACTGTCGCTTGGAAAGAAATGAGTTATCCAATAAAACAATACCAATCGCTGTTATTTAGGTTTTATTTTTAGGCTACTAGTTTGGACGATACATTACGTCATCTTCAGACCTGCTTAAATCAAGTAACCTTCGTGTTACAAAATACGGTAGCATTCTTAACTGGTCTCGTAATGATTATTACGGGCATGTGTGCTCCTTGGACAACTGTCAGCAACTCAGGAGCGCACCGCAGCCCCATACTCCAGACAAAAGATGGAGTTACATTCATAGAAATGAATTAAATTTTACTTCGATTTTCCGTTATAAGTTTGAAAGGAACATCTTTTACAGTGTAGTGTGATGATTATTAATAATTATGTTTGAAGCACTTTCAACCCATGTTCAGTATTTCTGGGTGACAACCTTTTTTTTTTTTTTTTTTTTTTTTTTTTTTTTTTTTTTTTTTCGCTAGTACTGGCAAAGTCTGCCAAACGTTGGACCAGAGTATTGGTGGAATATGTAGTTTCCATTTTGAACCTCAACGTTGTCACATTTTCCCAGAAGTTAGTGAGGTATGCAGAAACATTGAAATAGAGTCTTCTCTGTGTCCTCACTGAATGTCTAGTGTTTGCGTGTGTCCTGTGAATGAGTATGGTAGTACATGATCACTGTAATGTTGGATTTGTATATTATCGATAATGGAAGTGAAAAGAAGTAAAACAGGATAATCCGTGGCCGATGGATATTGCACTACTCTAGAAATTCGCAGATAGTATACAGCCAAGGATGCCACGAGTTTGGAATTGTCACCATAAAATTATCGCGTAGTTTAGTTATCATATACTTTAGTAATGGCCTCAGGTTAAGTTAATAAAAAAATGTAAAATGAAAAGACAAAACGTAGTGATAATTTTAAATGATAGTCAGTGTTTCCCAAAAAATCAGAATCATACTGTCTACAGGGTGGTCAATTCATTTAGGGTCAAGATTATAGATAGGGTAGAATATCCTACGCATAATATACTGAGATTAGAAAACAATGGTCGGAAATGAATATTTTACACGGTACGACTCTTGAACGAGCATTGTATGTGAGGTTTGTATTTGTGAACTGATTACCTTCCATTAGAAACAAGCTGCTGCTTCGACGTTGGTGACACTACCCCGAGCGATGAAAATCCATACGCGAGGCTGTTCTCAGAACACAAGCAAAGATTCTCCAGGTAAGTTGCGATGTTAAATTGCACAAGATAAATGAATAGGAGCTGATCATCTCCCATGTAGTTTGAATGACAATCGATTTCTGATATTTATTCGAGATGTACTGCCACATTTGTACATCTTGCTGATGACAAGCGGTCGTAGTTTCAATTATAGTGTACATCATAGTGTACCTTCCTACTTGAATGTGTGTCCTCATTGCACGAAAGGAAAGGCAGCTTCTATCAAATGACCAGCACATGAATTTTTTTTCCTACGAAGTTAAATCATTAATACAAGTAACCTCCGTGGAGTCTGAAGGAGAAATGCTTCATAAGATCCCTTGCTGCCTGCCCATTGTACAACAGACAACATGCATATACGAGAGGCTGCGCTAAAATTGTTATAATTCACACATCGAGACTGGCGGCCATTACTTTGAACTGTTACCATGAGCTTAAGTTGTTGCTGTGACAATTACTTTCCTACCTTAATGTTTACAATTTAGGATCCTTTACCACGTGCATTATCCCGACTAAGGATCTGAGGTATTTGCAATACCTGTAGATTATATAAGAAAGTATGAGTCTTGCACTTCTATTAGGAACGTGATTCAGGCATAAGGAATATTAGTTTATTAGACGATAAATGTTTGTCATGTTTGAACTTTCATTGTCAGCAAAGAGTGTCTTGTTTATGTCACAAAGGGGCTCTTTGAAATCTGTTTTTCACGACGGAATTCGAAGGCGCCTTTGATGCAGGTCAGAACACACTATTGTCTCAGCAGCGTTTATTGGCCACAGAGCGCCAATCCAAGGCTTTGACGACGGTTCTGCGACACAGGAAATGTTCGCCGTAAGCCATTGCGCGATCGACCACAAGCAATCAGTCCACAACGGGAACCGATTTGTGGCCTGAACTGCACGACGAAATCTAATAATGTCTGCAAGACAACTGTCTCGAGAGCTTGGAAATGCCTCAGGAGTTGCAGACTGTGTATCAGATAGACGGAGCAGCTGGTCCAGTCCGGCCGTATGTGCCCAACTCACAGCAATGCGGAGACGAGTCCGTTTGAAGCTCAGACTGGGGTTAGCCATGCGTACGAAACCCTAATCCGACCCCTCTCCGCATATGAAAATGTTGCGTGGACTTCATCTGCTTCCACACTTTACTGCTCTCTCCAAATCTTAGAGTGACACCTACTTAGCGAACTAATTTTTCCCCGTCCGTCTCCCGTACCAACTTATGAATTTGGTAACTGAAGATATGAAGATGTAGAGCACTGTAGACATTTCATTGTAATGAAGATAGTCAGATAATAATTTTGTCACTTTATATTGTACCGATTACTGGCTTAGATCTTTCTTGCAGGTCATCTTTCTCTTCACCTTCGTATTCATTGTCCTATATAAATCTCAATGTATCCATTAGAGCACATTTCTGTGCATGTCTGTTATGCTGGTAGCTTTAGGACCTAAAAATAATTTCGAGTAGTTGATTAGTAGAGGGGCAAAACCCTGTTCGACATGCCGTGATGATTTGTGGCTCCTCAAACTGCTAGCAGAACAGACGTGGAACAGTTTATTGAAATGGATATACTGCTATATGGATGAAGATGACCTGCAACAGTGGTCGAAACCGGTAATCGGAACATACATAAAAAAATTTTGAAATTTCCACTCTCAAACACCCAGAACACTTTCACCTGTGTTACAGTTCCCAAAGAACTGAGTCTTACCACCATTTTTGTCTACCGGCCTCGCCAACCATCACCAGCTGCATCATCTCAACAAACACGTCCTACATTTTCTCCGTCACGAAACGCTTCACATCCTTCCCCAGTGTAGTTCTGATCAGATTTACCTCCAAGATCATGAAATCATTTCCTTATAACTACCCGCTGTATCACCTAAACTGATACTACTGCTCACTCTGCAATTAAAGGCCTAACCCATCTTTTTCGTACCTAGTGGCAATTCCTCCAGCCCATTCTAACACATACATCCCATCTATTGGTTCTGTCCTATACACAGCCGAACGTTTTTCCTGTGTTATCCTCCGCGATAAAATCTCTACCCAATCCTTCCAGCTAACATTACCAGGGAACTCCACTATCATCATCCCAAACGAACAGGTAGAACTTACGTACCCAACATCACACTATTCATTTCGTTATCGTTATTTTATCTTAATAAAAAAAATTGTTTTCCTTTTAACCATTTTAAGTCGACAAAAGAGCAACAGATTGTTTGCTGCTATGTTGTTCACCTCAGGGAGGACATAAATAACGAACGAATGCAAATTAAGTCCAGATCAATCTGCCGGCTGAGGGAATGTAGTATTTTCGTACGTATTTTGTTTCAGTTTGTTAAAGGTTTGTCCTCGCACGCTGGTCTATGGGAAAATTAATAAACGAAACTCCTCCAGACCAGGCCATGAAGGCCCAACGGTACCGACCGGCCGCCGTGTCCTCCTCAACCCATAGGCGTCACTGGATGTGGATGCGGAGGGGCAGATGGTCAGCACACCGCATACCCAGCCGTATGTCAGTTTCCGAGACCGGAGCCTCTACTTCTCAATCAAATAGCTCCTCAGTTTGCCTCATAAGAGCTGAGTGCACCCCGCGTGCCAACAGCGCTCGGCCGACCGGATGGTCACCCATCGAAGTGCTAGCCCAGCCCGACAGAGCTTAACTTCGGTGATCTGACGGGAACTGGGGTTACCACTTTGGCACGGCCGTTGGCTCGGGAAATTAATGGCAGATATAATTAGAGGGACAGCGTGGAAATAGCCTATTCTGTTGTGTTGTAGTACTTGTGTGGAAGACAACATATTGAATGAGCGCTGATACTCTAAAGAATAACATTGACGCTGAGATGTCTAAAGACGAGATACTGCAATCATACGCGTGACGACTTAGAGATGCATCATTTACAATAATTTTCAAATGTGTGGGACTTACCTACTAAGGTCATCAGTCCCTAAGCTTACACACTACTTAACCTAAATTATCCTTAAGGACAAACACACACACACCCATGTCCGAGGGAGGACTCAAACCTCCGCCAGTACGATAATGCTTGTCTGCAATGAGCTGTTTTCTTGAATGAGTTTATTTCCGATGACGATAGCCACCACATCGACTGGCGAGTGAGGATGTGAAATGTACAGGTTATTTATGAGATACATTGGAGAGACGGCTTCCAGCTCATCAGTCGTTGCCGAGATTGCTTCCTGAAATCCTGATAGCTTCTTCTCAGGAATGGGATCATATTTCAACATGGCACAGCGATGCTAAGGATATATGGTAGTTATCGATAGCCGTGTGACGTAATAACAGATTGTTTAGAGGAAGAGGTTTTTTAGGTTTTCATTATTTTTTTATTACTGTACGATGAGATTCACAACCTTTCTAATAAGGAAACAGTTTGTTCACAAGTACGTGCCAAATATCTTGTGTTGAGGTGTTACCTCGTTCTGTAGCACTTTCGACAGTCTGTTCAAGGAACCAACATTTACAGCTGTACTTCGCGAGCACCTCACGTGTGTGTATGAGAGGGTACTATATGAAACAATGTCACTTCCCCGTTTCCACGAGAAGAACGACTGATAGTAAACTTTCGTGTGAGCTCTCTAATTTTGGCAAGAATTTTTCGTGAAATATAATTACGAGGAAGCAATTTATTGGTTGACTTTTATTGGGACTTATGCTCTCTGAATTTCAACACTAAATCACACTGTGATACACAAGACGTCTCCTGTCGCTCTTCCATTGGAGCTGGATGAGCATCCTCGTGATGCTTCCGCGCTTTCTAAATGAACCTGGAACGAAACGGGTTGCTCGTCTGCTCTGTTTCCTTCATCTCTCCAAGTATTAGTTGAACGATGATTTCGTTAACTATTTCCTTCGTGGGTGTAATTCGTTTCCTGAGGATTCATCCAATGACTTTCAATCTGGCAACCAGCTTGGCTGCAATTAGTATTATGCGGTCGTTCCATTTCACATCTCTCCGTTCGCATTCTCCCAGATATTTTCCAGAGATTGTTCTGCAACCGATTTATTATCCAAAAATGGGTCTTTCTCTCTATTTATGATCAATGCATTACATTTATTTAAGGCGGGCGACAGTACTGAACTGCTGAACCAGGTGTCGATCGTTTACATGTCATCCGGCAATTCGACAGTTTCTTAACGTTGCAACCTCTCTACATAAAACAGAATCACGAGCGAAAAGCCTCGCGGAACTTCTGACGTTATGTGTATGAAATGTGTGTGAAATATTATCGGACTCAACTGCTAGGGTCATCAGTCCCTAAGCTTACACACTACTTAATCTGAATTATCCTAACGACAAACACACACACCCATGCCCGAGGGAGCACTCGAACCTCCGCCGGGACCAGCCGCACAGTCCATGACTGTAGCGCCTAAGACCGCTCGGCTAATCACGCGTGGTTCTGACGTTATCCACTAAATCATATACACCGATGATCAGAAACATTATGACAACCTGTTTAATAGCGTATTGGTCCACTATGCAAACAAAGTACAACAGTGATTCTGAATGGTATGGATTCTACAAGTCCTTGACAGGATTCCAGAAGTATGTGGCATCAGGTGCCTGCTCACAGGCCAAGCAATTTCCGCAAACTGCGGGATAGTGGTTTACAGACACGTAGCTGGAGCCCGATATGTGTTCTAGTGGGTACAGAATAGGCACGTTTGGTGGCCAAGATGTTAATGTGAGTTCATTATAATGTGCCTCAAACCACTGTAGCACGATTCTCACCTTGCATCATGGACAGTTATCCTGCTGGGAGATGTCATCGCCGTACGGGTGGCGCGCAATAATGTTCACGTAGTTTACTGTTGTCGTGATGCCAGTAGTAGCCCATCTCAATGTACCACATAGAATAACTCTGCCCTCACCGGTCGCCGTCCGTAGCGCAGTGCATATTTCGTGCAACCATTCACCTGGATAACGGCATGTAAGGACCCTACCATCGACCAGGTGTAACAAGAAATGCGATTCACCTGAGGTCATCGGTCCGTAGACTTTAACTAATTTATGCTAAGAACAACACACACACACACACACACACACCACGCGCAATCCGTGACACGGCGCCTCAAACAGTGCTGCCACTCAGAGCGGCGGGAACTCTTCATTCGAGTCACACTGCTGATATTGCGTACGTTGATATTTCGTTCACAAGGCGGAAATTGAGTTGTATTGAACGCTTTCTGGAAATCAAGGAACATGGCATGTTCCTGGGCATCATTAGTCACTCTATTTCGAGTATCACGAACGAACAGACGGAACTGTTTCACGCAATCGTTTCCATCGTGTGATTACACTTGAGGGTTGAGTGATATTGTATACAACTGTATCCGTTTGCGACTCGTCCGTGTACATTTATTAAGTCCAGTAATAGAAAATCACATCAGCTATAATGTTCTTAAATAACAATGATCATAGTTTAGTGTGATTTTTCCTCCATCCTCAGGCATCTGTGAAACTGAATTATGTATCTTAATCTGTCCATCCATGGATTTCGGCCTAGTAGGTCAACAACAGATCAGATATTTGTGTGAGGCACATACGCTTGTCAGTACCGGGTGATCAAACAGTCAGTATAAGTTTGAAAACTGAATAAATCACGGAATTATGTAGATAGACAGGTGCAAATTGACACACATGCTTGGAATGACATGGGGTTTTGTTAGAACCAAAAAAATACAAAAGTTCAAAAAATGTCCGACAGATCGCGCTTCATCTGATCAGACTAGCAATAATTAGCGTAACAAAGTAAGACAAAGCAAAGATGATGTTCTTTACAGGAAATGCTCAATATGTCTACCATCATTCCTGAACAATAGCTTAAGTCGAGGAGTAATCTTGTGAACATCACTGTAAAGCATGTCCGGAGTTATGGTGAGGTATTGGCGTCGGATGTTGTCTTTCAGCATCCCTAGAGATGTCGGTCGATCACGATACACTTGCGACTTCAGGTAACCCCAAAGCCAATAATCGCACCGACTGAGGTTTGGGGACCTGGAAGACCAAGTATGACGAAAGTGGCAGTTGAGAACACGATCATCACCAAACGACGCGCGCAAGAGATCTTTCACGCGTCCGTTGGACATTTTGTGAACTTCGTTTTTCTTTTTGGTCCTAATAAAACCCCATGTCATTCCAAGCATGTGTGTCAATTTTGACCTCTCTATCTACATTATTCCGTGGTTTATTAAGTTTTCCAATGTATACTGACTTTTTGATCACCCAGTATAATATTATAGACTTCAAGCAGGCCCTCGATAGTGTTGATAGGGCAGAAATGTTAAATTATTTGCTACTGCTTGCTATACCATCTAAGTATGTTTCACATATCCAAGCATAACTGGCTGGTTCCAAGGCTGTAGTGTGAGTGGATGGAGAACTTAGAAAATGCTTTGGCTTTAGTAATGGATTCAGACAAGAGGACGCCCTCTCCACAATGCTTTTTAATTCGATTCTTGAAGCAGCCTTCCGGAAGCGTCGAATACCTGGTTACATAGATACAAAGCCAACCAAGATATGTGAAGAAGATGATGATGATGTTGCAGTTACTAATAGCAGTAGGTTTTCACTTTCGAGAACAATAGATGTGCTGAAACAAGCTAAGTAGAGGCTTTCGGTTAATTAAATAAAGACCAAGTACATGAATTTCACTAGGAAGAAAAATAATAACTTTCATAAACCATCAGCAGCAGGTTTCAATTTTGAACATGTGCAGAACATTGAATATATGGGGTCTAATATTAATAGGACAAATTCCATGTCAACTTAAATAAAACTGCGCGTCCTAAGTGGTAATACATGATTCCACACCTTTATAAAATTGTGGGCCTCAAGGTTACATTAAATAGACAGCTGAAACTGCAAATTTATAAAGTCATGATCAGGACAGTTGCTATCTGCGGATCTGAAACATGGGCACTAACGCGTAGTGATGAGCAGCAGCTCAGTATGTTTGAATGCAGGGTTCTGCACAAGATCTGTAGAGCTGTCAAGGATAACAGTGGTTTTTATAGATCCAGAACAATGAGCCGTACCGCTTTATACAAGGAGCTGACATTATAAGAATAATAAAAAGTAGGATAATAGTTTGGTTTGGGCGTGTCTTTAGCATGAATATCGAAAAACAGCTAAAAAGATATTTGAATGTAAGTCAGTTGGAAGAAGATGGAGAGGAAGACCACGAAAGTGTGGATAGAGGAAGTGGAAGAAGATTTAAAATCTGATAGATACTACGCTGGAGAGGGCGGAATGGAGGAAACTTGTTGAAGCGGCTAAAATCCATCCAAGATTTTAACGCCATGAGAAGAAAAAGAAGAAGAATAGGAACAAGTTCAGGTAAAATTTAAGTGAATATAACTAAAATTAGTACCTTTGTTTCTGATTTGGTCGTCAGTCCGAAGACTGGTTTGATGCAGTTCTCCACGTTGATCCATAAAGCTCAAGTCTTTCATGTCTGTACATAACTACTGCAACTTACATCCATCTGAACCTGCTTGGTCTTCCTATCTAATATTTACCCCTCCCACCCACCCACACACAACTTTCCATACCAAAATAATTACTCGTTGATGCCTCAGAATGTGCCCTAACAACCGATAGCTTCTTATAATCAAGTTAGTTAGGTTCAAATGGTTCAAATGGCTCTGAGCACTATGGGACTCAACTGCTGAGGTCATTAGTCCCTTGAACTTAGAACCAGTTAAACCTAACTAACCTAAGGACATCACAAACATCCATGCCCGAGGCAGGATTCGAACCTGCGACCGTAGCGGTCTTGCGGTTCCAGACTGCAGCGCCTTTAACCGCACGGCCACTTCGGCCGGCTCAAGTTAGTTAGGCCATAAATTTATTTTCTCCCACACGCATTTTAGTACCTCCTCAGTATTTATCCGATCTAACCATCTAATCACCCACATTCTTATATAGAACAACATTTCGAAAGCTTCTACTCTCTTTTAGCTTGAATTGTTTATCGTTCGCGTTTCTTTTGCATACAGGGCAAAACTCTTGACGAATACCTTCAGAAACGACTTCCTAACACCTAGATTAAATTCAACAAAAACAGTTGAAAAATATTAGTCCTGTAACAATAAAATCCTTTTTATAGAAGAGCAAATTGCTTTAATGTGGACAATACAAACCACTCGGCAAAAAGTAATTTCCCAGCCTCCTGTTCTACTTGGGTCATGGCAGCTCTTAAAAACTATTAACTAAGCTAGTTACATCTTCTATCACCATAACCACGGTTATTCCATGCAAAATATAATAACACATAGTTAAAGGGTATTACGTCCTACGTTTAATTGTCGTCTCTGTCAACGAATTTCGTTTTGTATGGTTTGACATCTCTTTTTGATACATGGCGTTTTATGTATAGGCTATAGTTTGTAGTGATTCTCCTTATCCGCACGTGAATACTTAAAATTCAGTTAATATACTTTGTTATTTTGGTGTTGTTCCTTGCGCTTTTACGCTTCGGGTATCCTTCATAAAAAAACGTAAGCTTAACTGATAGACGTTAATTTTAATATTAGTATATGGTTAGGATTATTTTCTTCATGTGGGGTATAACAGCCGTGGAAGGTGGAATCTTGGAAACGTCTTCTAACGGTGAGGATTATTCAATTTCCATATTCAAAGTTATTTCGTAACATCGGCATGATGTTTTTGACTTGTGGTAAGTTTGGAAGTATTGCCTCTTAATTAACTGTTATTGTAATTTCCACTGAATTATTATGTATGTGGAAAATGAAGCTTTAACTGGTACTGTTGATAGTTCTTAACAGTAATGCTAATGGAATTTCTCATTAACGCAAGTTGAGAACACGATTACATTACAAATCGTAAACGTAAAATTCGTATCTACACAGAAATGAAATTTTCTATGGTGGCGGGTGGAGACTGCCACGTTGTGATACGGCGGGATTGCAATGATCGCATGTTACCATTTATGCATATTCTAGAAAGCATGGTGAGTGCGATTCTCCTTTTGCGCCTTGAACTTTGTGCTAAAATACGGTAGAGCACGTCTTCCCACAACCTCTGGGACAAGGATTTCTTCTACAGCAGGGGTGATTCGCTGGGGCAGCGATATAATCGCCTGTTCGGATCCACAGGCACGTTCAACCGCTGTCGACACTAGGATGAAGACGGTTGCTCTTAAGTGATTTACGACAGTAGACCTAGCATGCACAGCTCAAGGATGTTTCCTGTACCTCACCCACTGAATTCGTACCAACACATCTTTCGTCGTAACGTGCCTAATCGTAAGTTGGCCACACTCATGTTAGAATGATTCAATGTCTTATAAAAAACGTGGCTCAAATGTTAAATGAAACAACATGAAATTTAACTGGTGCTTGTCATTTAAACTAATGATCCGCCAACCTCCTTCATTTTACGAGTATTTCGTGCCACTTAAACTGTATTAACGGAGCATCGGATTATTTTGTAATTTTTTATTTATGAAAAACCGCAAACCGTTTTCGACACACGCGTGTGTCGGAGACTTAAATCGAAACAAATTCATCGAACTGTGTTTTCAACCTCTATGTCAAAGAAGATCATTTCCTCGCAACTTCATAGCATGTACTGACAGCAGCAACAATCTGAAGTATTATGGTAATAACGTAAGAGTAAATGCATCATACGCCGAAGAACGACGTTATTTTCACTATGACTGCCTTAATTTAACCTGCTGTTCGCAAATTTCAACTAGTAGCAGTTGTCAAAGGGTCTAGTCCATATGAGTGACATTAAAACAACAATCGTATAACGCTACACACAATCGCTAAAGATGAAAGCATGAGTCCTGAAACACTGAGCGCATTATATATTCTGTGATACTTGTAATATACAGTTACAGCTTACATAACGTCGTCTTTCAGAAAATTTCAGTTGACTGAGACCTAACACAAAAAACTAATTATATCATAGTTTACTGTCAAAACTCATTACATTATCGAAAATTCCATTTTATTTTGTACGACTGTAAGTGTAGCACGATTATGAAATTTTAAATACAGCTCAGTGCTCGGCACTGCCTATATCGTTAATAATTACCATGCTGGTTGTTTTGTAGTGTGTTGCAGAGTGATGGCTCCCCAGCAGATGGTTCTTCGGGTTTCAAAACCATGGAACTACAAATGTTACAGACAGTACTGCTAATCAAGCGTCCCGGATGTCAGCGTTCGCAATATTCCATCGCCACAAGACAGATGTTCGCACAACTTTGCTTTGTAAAGTCGGTATGCTGCAGAATGAATGATATTTTGATATTCGACGGGTTTCCTAGTTCTCCTATCCGCAGCTTTTAATGTTTCACTTACGTTATGTGTTGGTGAAATTGTATAGAACGCCCGTCGTAAAATTTGATCGGATGCGGGATCTCATACTATGTAATGAAAAGCACCCGGACACCTGGCTGAAATTGGCTTACTAGTTCGTGGTGCCCCACATCGGCAATGCTGGAATTCAATATGGTGTTCGCCCACTCTCAACCATGATGTCAACTTCCACTCTCGCAGGCATAAGTTCACTCAGGTGTTGGAAGGTTTCTTGGGGAATGGCTGCCCATTCTTCACGGAGTGCTGCACTGACGAGAGTTATCGATGTCGGTCGGTGGGGCCTGGCACGAAGTCGACGTTCCAAAGCATCCCAAAGGTGTACTATAGGATTCAGGTCGGGACTCTGTGCAGCCCAGCCCATAACTGGGATGTTATTGTCGTGTAACCACTCCGCCACTGGCCGTGCGTTATGAACAGGTGCTCGATCGTGTTGAAAGATGCAATCGCCTTCACCCAATTGCTCTTCAACAGTGGGAAGCAAGAAGGCGCTTAAAACGTCATTGTGGTCTGTGCTGTGACAGTGCCACGTACAAGAACAAGGGGTGCAAGTCCCCTCAATGAAAAACACGACCACACCATAACACCACCGCCTCCGAATTTTACTGGTGGCACAACCCGCATTGGCAGACGACATTCACTGGGCATTCACCACACCCACACCCTGCCATCGGATTGCCACGTTGTGTATCGTGATTCGTCACTCCACACAACGTTTTCCACTGTTCAGTCGTCCAATGTTTACGCTCCTTACACCAAGCGAGGCGTCGTTTCGCATTTACTGGCGAGATATGTGGCTGATGATCCAAGTTATCTCACCCACCTGTCATACTACTTGCAGTGGATTCCGATGCAATTTGGGATTCCTGTATGATGGTCTGGATAGATGTCTGCCTATTACACATTACGACCCTCTTCAACTACTGGCGGTCTCTGTCAGTCAACAGACGACGTCGGCCTGTACACTTTTGTGCTGTACGTATCCCTTCATGTTTCCACTTCACTATCACATCGGAAACAGTGGACCTAGGGATGTTTAGGAGTGTAGAAATCTCGCGTACAGACGTATGACACAAGTGACACCCAATCACCCGACCACGTTCGAAGTCCGTGAGATGCGCAGAGCTCCCCATTCTGCTCTCTCATGATGTCTGATGACAACTGAGGTCGCTGATATGGAGTATTTGGCAGTAGGTGGCAGCGCAATGCACCTAATATGAAAAACGTATGTTTTTGGGGTGTCCGGATACTTTTGATCACATAGTGTATTCCCGAGTGTTCATGAATGGAATGAAAGAATCTCACAAACGCGTATATTGAAAGATCTAGGATACATTGAACATCAGTATAATATAGTACACACGTGAAATATTTTCCCTTGCTGTATATATTGCCCCTGTGTGTATAGTAACTTGTTTCATAGATCGTGTTCACGATAAACGTGCTAATGCGGAACGTGTCAACCGATCAAACATAGGAAATACACAAGTTTTCATATGCACATTACATTAATTTCTCAGAAGGGGTTGTTACCGTCTCGTTTGACGCAGTTTTTCTGGATTTCTCCCCGGCCAATTTTCTAGTTTTGAATTGTGTGCCTAGATATTTGCCTCTCTTGTATATCAAGTTGTTGTTCCTGCCCACTTCAGGCATTTTTCGCTACACCGAATCATTTTATTGATACAATTTTAGCTTTACTATGAGTTTCGTAGTATTCTACAACCTTTCTAGTTAATGTAGCTTGTTCCTTTCCTTTAATATGTTCATAGAGTTTTATTCTTCATTCTTTCGTATACGAGTACATTTTGGTATATTTTTAAATCTCCTTAGTAGTTCTTAGTTTGTATGTTCATTCTTCAGTATAATTTGGGCCTAAAATTTTGCTGACTCATTTTCTTCTGTTTTGCATTTCATTTTCTTTTCTCTCGGTTTGAAATGAGTGTCTCCGCTTCGCCACCTCCTGTGTCCGAGCGGTCGCAGGTTCGAATCCTGCGTTGGTCATGGATGTGTGTGATGTCCTTGGGTTAGTTGGGTTTAAGTAGTTTAAAGTTCTAGGGGACTGATGAACTCAGATGTTAAGTCCCATAGTGCTCAATGCCATTTGAACCATTTTTGTCTCTGCTTCATAATGGCACACTGTTGTGATGACAGTGTTGCTCAGTCTCAGTTTGGCGTCTTTTGAGAGGCAGTCTTGTTATATGCAAGTTGATTCAAAAGTAGTGTACCATAGTACAAAGGCTACAGTGGTGATCCATTAGTCTGTCCCATGGGACAAAGTCGTTTTCAGTGTTATTACGATATTTCGAAGCAGAAAAGTCTAGTAAACGTGGACTCGAAAAGGCATACGCTAAGAGCTATGAACACTTGAGATGAGTACTAAAATTAGAATACATAATAAGACTACAGACAACAATACCGTTATGTGATTGGAGTATATTTCGCTGTCACACACAATTCAACTAGAGGACCAATATTTTCCGCCAGTTTTAAGGATATGTCATGACGACTTCTTTATTTATATAACTGAGAATGGAAATACAGATATGTGAGAGGAATTGGTCTAAAAATGTAAACAACAATTGGAGGCGTGAGGCGTAGAGCGTTACATTGTGCCTATTGAGATCGCAACAGCTGTGAACAGTCGTACAATATGGAAAGTATATGCAGCACAATATAGTGATACGCAAATAATATAAGTGGTGCATTTACTTTGCAATACTTCAAAAATACAATCCTGCAACTTCGTAACAAAATTTCGCGGAATTTTTTGTGTAAGTACTATAATTATTTAACGTCATATATTCGTTTACCCTGTATTACATCGTTTGGAAGTTAGTTATGTTCACATAGGGCGCTTCTAACATTGTTTTCTACCGTAGGCCACCAACACTTCAAGAATATTTCGCTACAGTGGGAGAATAAAAATCGAAAACTGACGATTATGTAAAGCGCATCTTGTGAATCTTGTGAACATCCATCTAATGATGAACTTGTCAGTTCGAAACCGGTTACGACGCTATTTAATTCAATAAACAGCACTGTTAATAGTGTCTGGTTACTGTCTTCTTCTTTCTAAGAATCAACCTACATTAATTGTACACAACCTCGGTCTCATCATGTCAGTTTCAGACAAAATAGCAAAGAGGAATTAGAAATAATGCCTGATATGGGGATTCAATTAATTTTAGCCACAGGAATGATTAAGAAACCTGTCAAGTATAAAGTGTTGATGCTTCTTAGAATAAATGATATACAATTGTATCGTAAATTCCCAATAATTCAAGGATTAACTGTAAACATGTTGAAAAGTGTGGATCTTTCAATCAATATAAAGGGAAACAAGGTGTCAATGAGGATTCTATGATGTTGGAAATACGGAGAAGAAACGTAATTATACCATTTTATAGGAAAAAGAATCTAACTGCGGAGGGCTTGACAGTTTTCCAAGGAGGTATTGTAGAAAAAGGGAATGTATGAACGGGTATAATGAATACGGCACTGAGGAAATGGGATTGATACAGAAGAGTTGCTGGTTGCACAGGACAAGGCAGAAGGGGAAGTAGAAGAAATACATTAATTCAATGAAAGCCAGAAGGAAGAGTAAAGAGCATAATAATTTTTTCTTAGGTCAGCCAGGATTATTAAGGGATTATCAAAGCTATTTCACTGTGAAAGAAGATGCATAGTTTTTCAAAATACCTAGAACAATTACAGAAAGAGCATAGGAGAGCAGGAAGCGACTTGATCCAAAAAACGCATAAGTGGGGAATTATTGAAAAAGCTGTACGTTTGTACAACAATCCATTAATTGTGGTTATTAAGAGAGATGGATCTGTGAGCCATGTGTTGGATACTAGGGCTTTTAATAAAATTGTTAGACCAGAAAGTGATAGGCCTGAAAACATTGATAAACTGTTACAAAAATGTAAAGGGGCTTAATTCTTGATTTCAATGGATGTAACACGTGGCTATTGGAATTTGCCACTATCAAAGGAATCTAGGAAGTACACAGAATTCTTGTTTGCAGGTAAGTGTTATCAATATAAGGTTCTACAATTTGGATTAAGTATAAGTACTTGTGCTTTTCTGAGAACTATGTCAAAAGTTTTAAGTAACGAACTACTGAGAAAAATAACTGTTTATGTTGACGATGT
Source organism: Schistocerca americana (assembly GCF_021461395.2). Lineage (NCBI taxonomy): Eukaryota > Metazoa > Arthropoda > Insecta > Orthoptera > Acrididae > Schistocerca > Schistocerca americana. The sequence goes on along the minus strand of NC_060130.1, from coordinate 648,547,823 downwards.
TTTGAATACCGCTGTAACCTGGGTCAAACATTGTATTTTATTAGACAAGGATTTGGATACATATGGAGTAGGGAGTCTGCTGAATTTGGTAGGAAAAACACTTGGTGAGTGATGCCTCCTCTACCTAGGTGTGTCCATTCTTATTTTCTGGTTCACTTTATCCTAACTCTTTTCTCTCTGGGCTCTGTTCCCACTGTGCTCTTCAATTTTTGTTTTACTCTTTTCTATACAGAGCCTATCCTATTAGATGTGACCACAACTTCTGTGGATTAGATGATTTGGTAAAGGAATTTTCGGTACAGTTATACAATTGTAACAGCTGCCATCTCTTGCATAAAAATTATTACAAAGTAGGGCAAGAAATAATTATAGAAGTTAAATTTGGAAGTAATAATGTTCTGGTATCCATTCTGGATTATAAATTAGAGTCCGCTGTAACGTTTGGTAAAATGAAGGTTTACTGTGGTGGCAGGAGGTTAATGATGGGTAACAATAACAATATTGAAGAAAGTAAAGTAGAGAGTGCCTCAGTGAAGGTCAGTGGTTATTGAGTACAGGCAGTAGGATCAGAAAATGTGTTTGTAGGTAGTAATGCACAAAAAGGGGTTCTTACTGCAATGAAGAGGTGGAAGTTTAGAATGAACAGGCAGTGGTTTTTGGGTCATACGTTGTTGTTGAAATGGTTACTTTAAGGAGATAAGAGAGGTGTATGTGGAGGAAATAGACGTTGACGTTGTTGTGATAGGTGAAGGTGTAAGCGATGAAATATAGCTTAGTGAGGTAAGTTCTCTTACATGCTGTATGAATGTAAGTGTTAAGCAGGCACATTTTCTTTGTTAAGCCATATGAAAATAAGATGGAGAGAGAATTGTATTCTAGTAATTGGATGGCCAGGGAAAGTTAGATCCAGAAATGGACCCCTCAGGGTTTTGAGTTTAGTAATGCTGCAGGTACCATGCAGATAAAAAAAGGAGTTGGGGTAAATATCTCATAGAGCGTTACACTCTTCGTAGTGCTAGGTAATTGACGATTACTAGGTTCTCGAGTTACAGACAAGACTACTTCAGTGTCTATTCATGTTGTCAAACTTCCTCTTCTACCACTCTGAACTGTGGTCTATCATCTTCAAATTTTTCCCTTCTATAGGAAAGTTTAAGCAGCAGGGGGTAGTGTCATGTTTAAGGTTATGAACAGAGAGAAATGTTTAATTGTGGAAGGGAGGATTATTAAAATTTGAAGTGATTACAGGATGTGGTTTTGAAAATTAAGTGATTAATGAGGATTTGGGGTAACTTCGGGTAGTGAGACGTGTTCTAATGAAAAATGGGTAGTGGAATCTGAGTTGTTTATGTATAGTTTACTGAACGTGACATGGGAAGGAACATATTAGTAAATGGAGGCTAATGAAGAATAATATGTTTTGTTGCAACCAGAGGTGTTTTGTCACGATGAAAAACAGATAACAGTGGAGTAAGATGTCTTGTTGCAAGGAGACATCGTGTAATTCCGATGGAAAATGGTTAACAGATTTTTGTAACATAGAAAAATACCAGAAGTGAGGGTACCACAGAGCCAGAATACGGTCCCCAAAGTGCTCCACCAGGACATCAAACACACTCCCGCTTAGTTGGGATCGAGCTCTGTCTCATGAGCTACATCTTGGCGAAATCAGAGCCACTTTGGAAAATGGGGATCAAATCATCTTCCAAAATCTTCAAGTACATTTGATGGTTACTGTGCCCCCAAGGAATATCGCACCGATTATTCAGTGACTGGGCATTGCGTACCATACAATCACCCATTGACGATAGAGAGACTTCTCAGTCGCAGAATGCGGATTCTCAGTCCCCAGATGCGCTAACTTTGCTTATTGACGAACTCATCCAAACTAAAGTGGGCTTCGTCGCTAAACCATATCATATTCACATCTAAGTCCTATTCGACAATTCTGTATACAATAGTGTTGGCGAAACACAACCGCTGTTCCGTGGCCCTGGGGCTTAATGGATGATAGATTTGAATTTTGTATGGGAAGAGATTCAGGTCCTTAACAACAGTTTGTCGCAGTGTCCCCCAGTTGATTCTCACCTGTTGTGCAGCACGTCTGATCGATTTCCTGGGGCTGGTCTGAAACACAGCGCGTGTCTTCTCGATGTTTTCAGGTGTTTTCACCCTTTTTGGATGACCGACATTGCCAACACTGTCTTCACGAATGCTACCCAATCTCTCAAACTTGCGAATAAAATTCCTGATTGTTGGCACAGTTGAACCGGTTGTCTTCAGCTTGAATTCGGTCGCAAACGTCCTTTGAGCCGCAGTTGTTCTGTTACTTCTCGGATAGTAGGCCATAACAAGCACTGTATCTCAGGCACGCCGTTCCGTGACTTTTCACGTGCAAATAGCCGACAACAAGGCTCATGCGCATACTAATTCCCATCATTCTCCGAGGCCAACTGTGCATTTCTAACGTGATGACACATACCGTTCAGAAATTAAGACGACTTCATTTCATGTTGTATTTGTAGTCTTCAGTCCAGAGACTGGTTTGATGCAGCTCTACATGCTACTCTATCCTGTACTAGTCTCTTCATCTCCGAACATCTACTGCAACCTACATCCTTCTGAATCAGCTTAGTGTATTCATATCTTGGTCTCGCTCTACGATTTTTACCTTCCAAGCTTCCCTCCAACAGTAAATTGGTGATCCACTGATGCCTCAGAACGTGCCCTACCAACTGATCCCTTCTTCTAGTCAACTTCTGGCACAAATTTCTCTTCTCCCCAGTTTTATTCAGTACCTCCTCATTAGGTACGTGATGTACCCATCTAATCTTCAGCCTTCTTCTGTAGCACCGCATTTCGAAAGTTTCTATTCTCTTCTTGTCTAAACTGTTTACCGTCCATGTTTCACTTCCATACATGGCTACACTCCATACAAATACCTTTCAGAAAAAATTACTGACCCTTACATCTGTACTCGACGTTCCTCTCTACTTCGGCCATCATCAGCTATTTTGCTCCCCAAACAGCAAAACTCATTACTACTTCATGTGTCTCATTTCCTACTCTCATTCCCTCAGCATCATCTGATTTAATGCGACTACATTCCATTATCCTCGTTTTGCTTTTATTGAAGTTCGTCTAATATCCTCCTTTCAAGACAATGTCCAATCTCTTCAGCTGCTCTTCTAGGTCCTTTGCTGTCTCTGATAGAATTACAATGTCATCGGCGAACCTCAAAGTTTTTCTTTCTTCTCCATGGATTTTAATTCGTACTCCAAATTTTTCCTGTTTTTCCTTTACCGCTTACTCAAAATACAGATTGAATAACATCGGAGATAGGCTACAACACTCTCTCACTCCCTTCTCAACCACTGCTTCCCTTTCATGCCCCTCGACTCTTGTTACAGCCATGTGGTTTCTGTACAAACTGTAAATAGCCTTTCGCTCTTTGTATTTGACCCCTCCCACCTTCAGAATTTAAAGGAGGTTATTCCAGTCAACATTTTCAAAAGCCTGCTCTAAGTCTACAAATGCTAGAAACGCACATCTACATCTACATCTACATTGATACTCCGCAAGCCACCCAACGGTGTGTGGCGGAGGGCACTTTACGTGCCACTGTCATTACCTCCCTTTCCTGTTCCAGTCGCGTATGGTTCGCGGGAAGAACGACTGTCTGAAAGCCTCCGTGCGCGCTCTAATCTCTCTAATTTTACATTCGTGATCTCCTCGGGAGATAAATCGTAGGGTCAATATTGCCTCACGTGTTCCAACATTTCTACGGAATCCAAACTCATGTTCCCCGAGGTCAGCTTCTACCAGTTTTTCCATTCGTCTGTAATGATTTCGTGTTAGTATTTTGCAGCTGTGGCTTATTAAACTGATAGTCGGTAATTTTCACATCTGTCAACACCTGCTTTCTTTGGGATTGGAATTATTATATTCTTCTTGAAGTCTGATGGTATCTCGCCTGTGTCATACAACTTGCGGACCAGATGGTAGAGTTTTGTCAGGGTTCGTTCTCCCGAGGCTGTCAGTAGTTCTAACGGAATGTTATCTATTCCCGGGGCCTTGTTTCGACTTAGGTCTTTCAGTGCTTTATCAAACTCCTCACTCAGTATCGTATCTCCCATTTCATCTTCATCCACGTTCTCTTCCATTTCCATAATATTTCCCTCAAGTACATCGCCCTTCTATAGGCCCTCTATGTACTCCTTCCACCTTTCTGCCTTCCCTTCTTTGCTTAGAACTGGATTTTGATCTGAGCTCTTGATATTCGTACAAGTGGTTCTCTTTTCTCCAAAGGTCTCTTTAATTTTCCTGTAGGCAGCAACTATCTTACCCCTAGTGACATACGCCTCTACATCCTTACATTTGTCCTCTAGCCATCCCTGCTTAGCTATTTAGCACTTCTTATCGGTTTCATTTTTGAGACGTTTGCCTCCTTCATTTACTGCATTTTTATATTTTCTCCATTCATCAATTAAATTCAATATCTGTTCTGTTGCCCAAGGATTTCTACCAGCCCTCATCTTTTTACCAACTTGAGCCTCTGCTGTCTTAATTATTTCATCCCTCAAAGCTACCCACTCTTCTTCTACTGTATTTCTTTCCCCCGTTCTTGTCAATCGTTCCCTTATGCTCTCTCTGAAACTTGCTACAACCTCTGGTTCTTTCATTTTATCCAGGTCCCAGCTCCTTGCATTCCCACCTCTTTGCAGTGTCTTCAGGTTCAATCTACAGTTCATAACCAATAGATTGTGGTCATAGTCAACATCTGACCCTGGATATGTCTTACAGTTTAAAACCTGGTTCCTAAATCTCTGTCTTATGCTCTGTGCTAAATTCTACCAGACTCCTTCCTCTTTCTTTCATTACCCCCATTCCATTTTCGCCTACTACGTTTCCTTCTCTTCCTTTTCCTACTACCGAATTCCAGTCCCCCATGAGTAATAAATTTTCGTCTCCCTTCACTACCTGAATAATTTCTTTTATCTCATCATACATTTCTTCTATCTCTTTGTCGTCTACGCAGCTAGTTGGCCTATAAACTTGTACTACTGTGGTTGGCATGGGCTTTGTGACTATCTTGGCTACAATAATGCGTTCACTATGCTGTTCGTAGTAGCTTACCCGCGCTCATATATTTTTATTCATTATTAAACCTACTCCTGCATTACTCCTATATGATTTTGTATTTATAATCCTGTATTCACCCGACCAGAAGTCTTGTTCCTCCTGCCACTGAGCTTCGCTAATTCCCACTATATATAAATTTAACCTATTTCCCTTTTTAAAGTTTCTAACGTACCTGCCCGATTAAGGGATCTGACATTCCATGCTGCGATCCGTAGAACCCCAGTTTTCATTCTCATGATAACGACGTATTCCTGAGTAGTCCCCGCCCGGAGATCCGAATGGGGGACTATTTCACTTCCGGAATGTTTTATCCGAGAGGACGACATCACCATTTAAACATACAGTAAGGCTGCATGCCCTCGGGAAAAATTGCGGCTGTAGTTTCCCCTGGCTTTCAGCCGTTCGCAGTACCAGCACAGCAAGGCCGTTTTGGTTAATGTTGCAAGGCCAGATCAGTCAATCATCCAGACTCTTGGTCCTGCAACTACTGAAGAAGCTGCTGCCCCTCTTCGAGGACAACACGTTTGTCTGGCCTCTCGACAGATACTTCTGTGTTGTGGTCGCAGATATGGTACGGCTATTTGTATCGCTGAGGCACGGAAGCCTCCCCACCAACGGCAAGGTCCATGGTTCATGGGAGGAGGCTTCATTTCATATAGTTCAATAACTGTCACTCTGTATGTTATGTTATGTTGTAAATATTGGCGGAGGATGATTTTCCCTAGATGAAAGTCAATTTTGAAAGAACTTGAATCTACTTAACGTAAATATTTCAGTTAGCTAAATAATTAAACAAAGTGTTTGCATTAACTACCATACTTTGCTGAAGTTTCGGAATTATTTCGATTTAATTACTTATGGTTCGAAGTAAGTTTAATTAGATGTCACTTCAATGCACTAGTTAGAGTAAAGTCTCTGTTAACTTACTTAACTGGGAAATGAAATGTAAGAAACATATGTAGAAACGATTCATTTCAGGAAGACGTAACTGTTATTTGTAGGCTTAGACGAAACTATCTTTTCAGGAAATATGGGCTTCCAACCGAAGCCCAGACTGTGGCTGAAGGTCAAACGTTATGGACGCCACATACTTGGGTGGCCTACGTATGTGAGAAACGTGTATAAAAAATTTGTGACGCTAGGTCACGCCTTCATTCTCACTCATAACTAAGCACAATTATAATAGTAATAATAAATAACTAGAAAACGGAACGGACAGATCCGCAAATAAAAACGACAGTATGTTGACTCAGCTCCAAGTATTCGTCAGCTAGTGACCACCACCAGATAGCATAGAAACTACACAGACTCGGGCACCAGACGCTACTAGATCTATGTGTGACTCATACTGCACGCCTGTTCATTGCAGTTACGACCTCAGTATTCACGATGTAAGGCTCTACGCCTCACCCGCTTGAATTATGAAAAAAAAAAAGCAAATAAAATTTTTTTAATAATTTAACTCAAACTTTGGGTCAATTCCAAAAAACCAAAATATAGTAAATTACATTTCCCTTACGTCAGACTTGGTAGTTGTAAAACTAACCTAGCCTATGATTTAACAAAGCTATATTGCTGCCAAAAACGGCAAATTAATTTTTATACAAAATTAGTTTTTTCACACAACAATATAACTTCTGTTTTCTGCGCAGTTTGCAATTATTTACAAAAAATTTCTTCTTCGCAATGTATGGCGTCTCTCTATTTTACACCAATTAAATTCTCTGGTGACCCCTAGTGAGATAAGCCTCTACATCCTTGCATTTGTCCTCTAGCCATTCCTGGTGTTGTAATGTTAATCGCCAGCTGTGTATTTCATTTATATTTAAGTGTGTGACTGATGCATAAGGATTAAGAACCTAGGTAGCGAATTATGCAGATGAAAATCAGCAAATAATTATATATACTTTTACTTCTAGAATCAAATATTCCACATCGTATATTTTCACATAGCGCACTATTCACCGTACCAACTGCTTAGATATAGCGAACAGAATGAAGAGAGGTGTCAGATGCTTTAATGAGCCATAAAATTGTTACCACTGCATACAGCAAGATTTTTTGCGGCTTTTGGCGTTGCGGACATGTGACGCGGCAAGGAAAATATATAAATGGAGCAGAAACGAATAGGAAATCACCACCGCATGGTGCGCCCTGCAAATGGGGAAGTCATCAGGCATAAGCGGCTGACATAAGGGACACACTGTCATTGACCACACCCTGGGAACGAGTATCTCGGAAATGGGTCGACTGTATGTGTGCTACTATCTTGAGTATCTATGGAAAATGGATGAAGGACTGTGGAATAGTGAGTAGGCTACAATGTGTTGGACGTCTACGCCCTATCACAAACTGTGGAGGTCAGAGGCTAACACGCTTTGTAAATTGAGATACTCGGGGATATTAGCTGATCTGACTAATGAGTATAATGCTGGTGCAGGCACAATTATTTAGGAGCAAACTGTTTAGCATACATTGTTAAAAATGGAGTACTACAGCAGACGACCCGTACGTGCTCCCATGTTGAACCTACGACGTTGTCAATTACGACAGCAGTGAGCACTGGATCTTCGAGAGTGGACCCTGGATCAGTGGACACTCGTCTACATGTAAAATGAATCACTTTCCTAGTTACACCAAGCCTATGGCCGTGTCTAACTACCCCGTCATCCAGGTGAACGGCGACTCGAAGCGTACACTGCACAAATGACTCAGGCCGGTGGGGGCTGTATTATGCTGTGGGGATATGCAACTGGGATTCTGTGGGACCTGTGGCAGTAATCTAAGGCACTATGACAGGTCTGGACTACATGAACGTTACTGTGGCCTACCCGCATCACTTCGTGCTTGATGGCTTTCAGCGATAGCACCTGCCAGCAGGATAACTATCCGTTTCACGAGTACAGCATTGCGCTGCAGTGGTTTGAGGATAATGGTAGTGAACTAACTTGGCCCTCCAAATTCGTCTGTCCTTCACCCTACACAGGGTGGTGAAAAACGCTTTGAAAAGCTAGTAATGATGCTGTAGAAGTTAACAAATCAGGAAACTGTGTATGCAGATTCGAGCGGCCCGCGAGGTACAATTGTCAGTTTTCCTCATAGCATAGATGATAGCGCACAAAACTACATCTACATCCATACTCCGCAAGCCACCTGACGGTGTGTGGCGGAGGGTACCTTGAGTACCTCTATCGGTTCTCCCTTCTATTCCCGTCTCGTATTGTTCGTGGAAAGAAAGATTGTCGGTATGCCTCTGTGTGGGCTCTAATCTCTGATTTTATCGTCACGGTCTCTTCGCGAGATATACGTAGGAGGGCGCAATATACTGCTTGACTCCCCAGTGAAGCTGTGTTCTCGAAACTTCAACAAAAGCCCGTACGGAGATATTGAGCGTCTCTCTTGCAGAGTCTTCCACTGGAGTTTATCTATCATCTCCGTAACGCTTTCGCGATTACTAAATGATCCTGTAACGAAGCGCGCTGCTCTCCGTTGGATCTTCTCTCTCTCTTCTATCAACCCTATCTGGTGTGGATCCCACACCGGTGAACAGTATTCAAGCAGTGGGTGGGCGAATAAGTGTAATTTAACCTACTTCCTTTGTTTTCGGACTATATTTCCTTAGGATTCTTCCAATGACTCTCAGTCTGGCATCTGATTTACCGACGATTAATTTTATATGGTCATTCCACTTCAAATCACTCATAATGCCTACTCCCAGATAATTTGTGGAATTAAGTGCTTCCAGTTTCTGACCTGCTATATTGTAGCTAAATGATAAAGGATCTTTCTTTCTATGTATTCGCAGCACATTACACTGCTCGCTTTTGATCCTTACTAGCGTCCGACGTCCAATTTTTGTATCGCTCTCTCGTGCGATTTTAGGAAACCAAACGGAGAACACCTTTGGCGACACCGTCTCTGGTTGGGCGCTTAAATTTGCGATCGCAACGGCCTGATTGTCTAACTTCAATGCTAATTAACTCGGAAACGGGGCAACGTATTGAATATTTTTCTTAACAATTAATTCTCACCACAACCTTTCCTGCAACACCTTTGAAACGTTTTTTTTTTTCAGGCAGTTTCTGGCAAATCTGTACAAAACATCTGGGATAATATCGCGTGCCAGTCCCGTGCCCACGAACCACCAGCTTATAATTTAAGGGAACTACGGGACCTGAGCGCAGAGACCCCTGGTGCTACATACACGGGCGACCTGCCAAGGACTTGTAGGACCCATGCAATGCAGGATCGTTGTTACGTTCCTTGCCATATGTGGGCTAACATACTATCAAGCAGGTGATCGTTAAGGTTTGTCTCATCAATATATGTCTGCTTATTTTCGTCATTTGTCGAAATGTTTGCTGTGGACAGCGAGAAGTCAATTTCGATAATGCTTTTCGGTACAAGTGTTTTGTTGCTGCGCCTACTAAGACTGTATGAAAGATATTTAACTCCTGCAGTCACAAAAAAAGATGAATGTCGTACGTATCTGTAAACACATATTCTTCACCGTCGGTTTTACATATCAAAGCTGCTTTCGTCTTCATCTTAGCGAACTTAACGCTACATCGCGTGTAGGTAGTTACGTTATTTGACCTAAATACATACAGCCTATCGCTCTCAATTAAAGGTGTAGTGTTGGCAGAAAAGCCAACACTGTTTTTCTAGAGGAGGCCGAAATGCACGCGTTTAATTACACGCTGACTGGCGTTAGGTCTGGAACAGGTCAGAGAAATAAGACTAGCAAAACAGGAGGTAACTTGTAGAATACTTAACTTTAATCCACAATTGTAGAACATCTCTCGTTACGGTACATGCTTCATAATATTAATTATCAATTGAATACGGCGCCTTGCTAGGTCGTAGCAAATGTAGCTGAAGGCTATGCTAACTATCGTCTCGGCAAATGAGAGCGTATTTATCAGTGAACCATTGCTATGAACGTCGGCTGTACAACTGGGCGAGTGCCAGTACGTCTCTCTAGACCTGCCGTGTGGTGGCGCTGGGTCTGCGATCACTGACAGTGGCGACACGCGGGTCCGGCGTACACTAATGGACCGCGGCCGATTTAAAGGCTACCACCCAGCAAGTGTGGTGTCTGGCGGTGACACCACAAAAGGCACCATCGGATTTTTTCCCCAATACTGGCATTATTCCGTTTTCATTGCATGGCTCGTAACGCATGAGCCTTCGCACACCAAGAATATGAGAAGATGGCATAGCGTTACGTTAGTAAAGGGAAGGATTATTAGACACGGTAATATTTTGAGCTGTGTGACCATTTTCAGTGGATTTTAATTTTTATCCGTTTATGTTGTATGTTAACCGGGGACCTAGAAACGACAGGGAGGCTCCGTCCCCGCCGCAGCCGCAGTGGTCCACAACCCCACAACGGCTACCGCAGTCCACTTCACCCCTCCGCCGCCCTACACCGAACCCAGGGTTATTGTGCGGTTCGACCCCAGGTGGACCCCCAGCGAACGTCTCACACCAGACGAGTGTAACCTCTATGTTTGCGTGGTAGAGTAATGGTGGTGTACGCGTACGTGAAGAACTTGTTTGCGCAGCAATCGCCGACATAGCGTAGCTGAGGCGGAATAAGGGGAACCAGCCCGTATTCGCCGAGGCAGATGGAAAACCGCCTAAAAACCATCCACAGGCTGGCCGGCTCACCGGACCTCGACACAAGTCCGCTGGGCGGATTCGTGCCGGGGACCAGACGCTCCTTCCCACTCCGTAAAGCTGTGCGTTAGACCTTCGGCTAACCGGGCGGGCATTTTTATCCTTTACTGTACCACGTTGCTGATGGAGAGAATGTGTGGTACTGTCCGAGGCTGTTCCGTATCCTAAGGGTGATCACAAAGAAGCCACGTTGCACCCCAACTTGAAATAATAACAGTCGTTACCCGAAACGTCGATTCAATCTGGGTTGAGGAGAATCCCTTGTCTCGTCTGGTAACTTCTTTAAGGATAATATTACACATATGGTAGGAATCCAAAACTGAGTTCTGTAAGGTAAGAAACTAGTTGTCAAAACAGACTATTTACTTTTTATTGACGTACACTACGGTCACCTTCCACTAACAGCTTATGTTCACAGTAAATGTTCAAAGTTACAAGTGCCGGTCCCAGTGTATCCATTACAAGGTCGCATAAACTGTTGTACATTCCGTCAAATAACCACACTGCCCGTTGTGCAATGAGACGGGAAGCCAAGATCTTATCAGTGTATTTCTCTTTCGTTTCTATTGGGATTTCATGTAGCAGCTACATTATATAACCCTACACGAAAAAGAAAACACAGCGGTCAAATCTGACTCTATATTTTTGTTAAGGTGCAGCAAGAAATTTTGAATTAGACACTTGAGTAGTTTATAAACACATGCCTCATATGTATTACTCATTTAAGACCAGGTCACACGTGAAATAATCATTTCCGAGCTTCAGTTGGTAATACTCAGTTTTAAATCCTGTAACATCTAAAATGAGACACTTAAAGTAGTAAATGAGTTTTGCTATTTGGGGAGCAAGACTCTCACAACCAGGAGCACCTCCGAAGATGTCCAACTTAGCTTTGGACGAAACGTTAGGGATAAAAGAGTTCCATGGACCATGGCCATACAACCCGGAAGAATTCTCGGTAGCTGAAACATTCGGTCGTGAAAGCCTTCATTGTATGGCCGTACATTGAGGTGACAAAAGTCATGGGACAGTGATATGCACACATACAGATAGCGGTAGTATCATGTACACAAGGTTTGAAAGGGCAGTGTATTGGAGCAGCTGTCATTTGTACTCAGATGATTCATCTGAAAAAGTTTCCAACGTCATTATGGCCGCACGGCGTGGATTAACATATTTAAAACACGGAATCGTAGTTGGAGCTGGATGCATGTACATACCATTTCCGAATTCGTTAACGAATTTAACATTCCGGGATCCACAGTGTAGAGTACCTAAAATTTCGGGCGTTACCTCTCGTCACAGGCAACACAGTGGCTGACGGCCTTTACTTAACGACCAAGAGCAACGGCGTTTGCGTAGAGTTTTCAGTGCTAACAGACAAGCAACGCTGCGTGAAATAACACCAGAAATCAATGCGGAAAGTACGACGAACGTATCCGTTACGGTAGTGCTGCGAAATTTCACGTTAGGGGCTATGGCAGCAGACGTCCCACGCAAGTGCCTTTGCTAACAGCACGACATCGCGTGCAGTGCCTCTACTGGGCTCGTGACGAAATCTTTTGGATCCTAGACGACTGGAGAACCGAGTCCTGCTTAAATGAGTCCCGATTTCAGTTCGGAAGCGATGATGGTAGAGTTCGAGTATGGTGCAGACCCCACGAAGCCATGGAACCAAGTAGAGAACAAGAGACTGCGAAAGCTGGTGGTAGCTCCATAATGGTGTGGGCTGTATTTACATGAAGTGGGGTGGGTCCTCTGATCCAGCTGAACCGATCATAGACTGAATATCGGTAAATGGCTATTATCGGCAGCTTGGAGACCATTTCCAGCCATTCAACGGTGGAACTTTTATGGATGACAATGCGCTACGTAAGCGGACCAGGTTGTCACGATTGGTGAGATGAACACTCTGGACAATTCGAGTGAATAATTTGACCACACACGTCGCCCGACATGAATTCCATCGAATAGTCAAGGAATATAATCGAGAGATCAGTTCGTGCACAAAATACTGCACCGTCAACACATTCACAATTAGTGACGGCTTTAGAGGCAGCGTGGCTCAATATTTCTGCAACGACTGCCAAGGACGTATTGGCTCGTTGCCACCTTGAGTTGCTGCACTGCGCTGGGCAAAAAGAGGCCTGGCAGGAGATTAGGAGTTACCCTATGACCTTTGTTACCTCAATGTAAGGTTCAGTAATCAAATGAATGGTAGCGTCTGCAGCTGGCTGTCATCTTGTCTGAACAGTGATGTAGCATGGAATTAGGAAGTGATTAACGACAATGGTGTTCGTACGTGCACTGTCAGCATACGTTGTTGTCACGGCAGTTGGCTCGAAAGTCTGTGGCCCCGAACCGAGGTACTTAAGGTACACTTTTAACACGGTGACACAGGAAAAGCCAACTGAGAGAGAATGCCCCTTGCGTTGGGCATTAAAGATGTAGCAGTGATCAAGTGTGCTTTGGCTAATCCAAACGCCGATGAAAGCCCAAGATCGCAAATCCCGGTCACATGAGAGGCAGAGCTATTCCATTTGCTGTATCGACAGGAGCGCAACTACCTGCAATTCAGTCCCGCTGATCTTTTATAAACAAAAAGAGTTTGCATTCTATTAAAAATACAGTTAAGAATTTTAAAAACACTCCTGGGGCTTTGTGAAAGGGATATCACATGTGCATCAACGAACTTTTATATGTGGTGCTACTAGCTGCGTTTCATAAAATAGCCCAGTTACTAATAATATTATATTAGATATTGCTCTAATTGTTACAGAATTACGCAATACATTTCACTCCCTACAGCTAGGATTTCCACCTACAAGTTATCACGAGAATTAAGAATTCGACACTAAAATCTTTCTTTTTTGATTATCTGTTCGTGTCACTCTCGTCAAACGTTCATACGACCGCTGCAGATGCTGCGAGTGTGTTACTCTGAAATTATTACGTTTCTGGACAGCCACCTAAATTCAAAATTGGCTAAAATTAATTAAAGAGTTCCAGAGTTTAATGTTCACGTATCACCACTTTCTCACCCCTCCCCACATAAATAGCGGTGATTGAAGAGTCTTACCCACATAGCAGCTTCTTATATACAGTACACGACATTTGTACTAAGTTTGATTGCAATTGCACCTCGCATTCCATAATTATACCTTACTTGCCCCGTTTACTATCAAAATCACCACATCAAACGTTTAAATGTGAATCGTACCCTCACTAATCAGACGAGGGAACACACAAATTGCGATTCCACTCTAATGTAGTACGCCATCAATTAATTTTACTTCCGATCTTTCTTCCCCCCCCCCCCCCCCCCTTCCTCTATTCCCACCATTGCCGTCACTACGGCTATCGAGACGAATCCAATGATGTGTTACAGCGAGGTCTTTGAAGGTGAACGAAGGTCAAAAAGGTGGCATAAACATCTATTTACAGAAGGTGTTCGAAGTGACAAACCAACTTATGATTTATTTGATTTATTTCTTCCAATGGGCTTTGTTTCTGTGAAAATACTTTCATATCAATGAAAATGACTATAATGTGTCTCTTCAGGAGCAGTTCAGAATAGCGTCGTTGTTCCGCTCTTCCACTACATTCAGAGAACCCACACATGCGGCCCACCCTTCATCCGTAAATCTACCAAATGGTTCAAATGGCTCTGAGCACTATGGCACTTAACATCTGAGGTCATCAGTCCCCTACAACTTAGAACTACTTAAGCCTAAGGCATCACACACACTCATGCCCAAGGCAGGATTCGAACCTGCGACAGTAGCAGTCGCACAGTTCCGGACTGAACCGCATAGAACCGCTTGGCCACAGCGGCCGGCCGTAAATCTGTCCTTACTGCTGTGTATCCCTGATAACGTACAGCTAACAATGCAGAAAAAACAAACTAGGGACATAACTGAGTAGTGCTGAATGCAAGATTGAGGGCGTAGACTAAAATGGGCATTACTGTTGTCAACACCAAGAATCATGAGTGAATGGAACAATATTGTCTCGTATTTTTGGCCTCTAATACTGTTTATAGTAGAAAGCATAAGAACTGTTCGTTACCCTACATACACACATATCCAGTAATCACAGGCCCTGCAGATGACGCGATGCTTCCACAAGCTTCGCAATTCCTTTCTATTTTGTGCTCGGTTCCTCCAGGTGTCTTCGATCCCCGACGCTGCCACATCCTTCGCCAGGTCGTCCATCCAGTGCTGCCTTCGTCGTCCCATGTGGTGTGGCTCGCCCGCTAGATTGTTTTGTTCTTCAGCTTCTGTAGGATTGTTGGCGGTTGTTACATCAAGAAGTAGATTTGCTCATACTTCCTCCTCCGCCATTCTCCTTTATCTAAGACAGGTCCACATATCTTCCTCATCACTGTTCTTTCACTTATTAATGGTTTTATCTTGTCTCTTTTAGTCATGGTCCAGGTTTTTGAGCAGTACGTGACTGCTGGCACGTCACTATGTAACACGTACTCATCTCAGTATCCGCTGATATTGATTATGAGCTGAGCGTCTGCCTGAGGAAATACATGCATTTCATTTCCACTGCTACTCTTTCCTTGATGTCCATTCCTATGATGTTGTCACTGGAAAACCAAGATCCCAAGTATTTGAGCCTGATGCTATCTATTTCTTGAAGTTCTCCCTGCTCTTATCTTTTCAGATACGTTACTGTATAAGAAAAGCCATATTGTTACAGTGACTACTGAAGATACACTAAAATAAAGCGAATCGCGTGTGGTTTTAATAAGACTTTCATTACAGTCGCAAAAGACGGTGTTAACCAATACTAAGTGTGCACCCATATCAACTGTAAATAGATAGCATTTTCACTATCAGTCCTCCCAGCGGTGCGGCCATCACAGATATTAATGGCACTGAACAACAGTTTAACTATCGATTAACATTCGTTATATTTTATCTTCAAAAATTAGTGGGTTATGATTGCTGAACAATGGTAAATGTTCTCTGTGAATTCACAAAGCTCTTCAATTGCATTTGTAATGTAAATTTTGACGTGCTATAAAAATCTGCAGAAATAGCCCGTTTTCTTATTCTTGCTATTTGTTAGTTTTGTCTAGATTGAGTTTCTCCACCACTGCAGCACTGTATTTTACGTTCGTAATTCAATTTTCGTCAACCACTGTAAGGACTGTTAATTTTTATCACACTAAGCCACACGCTGTCTGTCGTTTTCTGTTCTGAAGAGGTACAGATCACTGCGCTTCTGTACTTGCTGCTGTCTGTCTTGCTTTCCGATGTCTCGGCGCTTTTTCCGATATTACGTAAATACATCGAATTATTAATCTTTCCGTAACTGAAAAAATGGCCTGTTTAAAAAAGTACAAAAGAATTTGGAGCGGACCGAGTGGATAGTACCTACCTGCACAAACAATTTATGAGATAAAGCTTCGTACAGAAATATTCAGAACTGTTATGCAACCTTTGTAATGGATGCATCGCCTGCCGGTTATACAGCGACCGTTTAAATAATATTCGGATAAAGCAGCCCCAGGTAGCGCTCACAATCTGATACACTATTGCTAGTTTCGCTCGTTAGAAAACTATGACTATAGTGTCAAAATGTTAGGGGGATTTAAAAAGCACCACTCTACACACTACTCAAACACTAAGTATATGAAGCAAGGAAATCACTATCTGATGATGTGTGCGTTCGACTGGTAAAAACGGTTATAGTGAAACAAATTGTGCGTGACCTGCGGCTGCTTTATCTGATTATAAATGATATGAATAGAAGAGCAGAAACATCAAACGTTCTAAGTCCTATTCATTTCACAGAAGGCGTTTTGTGTTGTGTTGTCTACTCCCTACTCAGTTGCATGTCCCAGGACCTGTTGCAGGTGCCAAATCCTGGAGAAAATGTTTCGAACATTCATTACTAGATGTGTTCATGGTCTTTGTGCCAACAGTTCACACTTCTGGAGTTCCAGGTGCCATCTGCAAAAAGCCTTTGTTCCTTTAGATTTACACAATACTGTTCAGCTATCTAACGGTATGAATTCGTTCTACACTACTGGCCATTAAAATTGCTACACCAAGAAGAAATGCAGATGATAAACGGGTATTCATTGGACAAATATATTATACTGGAACTGACATGTGATTACATTTTCACGCAATTTGGGTGCATAGATCCTGAGAAATCAGTACCCAGAACAACCAACTCTGGCTGTAATAACGGCCTTGATACGCCTGGGTATTGAGTCAAACAGAGCTTGGATGGCGTGTACAGGTACAGCTGCCCATGCAGCTTCAACACGACACCACAGTTCATCAAGGGTAGTGACTGGCGTATTGTGACGAGCCAGTTACTTGGCCACCATTGACAAGACGTTTTCAATTGGTGAGAGATCTGGAGAATGTGCTGGCCAGGGTAGCAGTCGAACATTTTCTGTATCCAGAAAGGCCCATACAGGACCTGCAACATGTGGTCGTGATTTGTCCTGCTGAAATGCAGGTTTTCGCAGGGATCGAATGAGGGGTAGAGCCAGGGTCGTAACACATCTGAAACGTAACCTCGACTGTTCGAAGTGCCGTCAATGCAAAGAAGAGGTGACCGAGACGTGTAACCAATGGTACCCCATACCATTACTCCGGGTGATACGCCATTATGGCGATGACGAATACAGGCTTTCAATGTGCGTTCACCGCGATGTCGCCAAAGACGGATGCGACCATCATGATGCTGTAAACAGAGCCTGGATTCATCCGAAAAAATTGCGTTTTGCCATTCGTGCACCCAGGTTCGTCGTTGAGTACACCATCGCAGGCGCTCCCGTCTGTGATGCAGCGTCAAGGGTAACCGCAGCCGTGGTCCTCGAGCTGATAGTCCATGCTGCTGCAAACGTCGTCGAACTGTTCGTGCTGATGGTTGTTGTCTTGCAAACGTCCCCATCTGTTGAGTCAGGGATCGAGATGTGGCTGCACGAACCGTTACAGCCATGCGGTTAATATGCCTGTTATTTCGACTGCTAGTGACACGAGGCCATTGGGATCCAGCACGGCGTTCCGTATTACCCACCTGAACTCACCGATTCCATATTCTGCTAACAGTCATTGGATCTCGACCAACGCGAGCAGCAATGTCGCGATACGATAAACCGCAATCGCGATAGGCTACAATCCGACCTTTATCAAAGTCGGAAACGTGATGGTACGCATTTCTCCTCCTTACACGAGGCATCACAACAACGTTTCACCAGGCAACCCCGGTCAACTGCTGTTTATGTATGAGAAATCGGTTGGAAACTTCCCTCATGTCAGCACGTTGTAGGCGTCGCCACCGGCGCCAGCCTTGTTTGAATGCTCTGAAAAGCTAATCATTGGCATATCACAGCATCTTCTTCCGGCTGGTTAAATTTCGCGTCTGTAGCACGTCATCTTCGTGCTATAGCAATTTTAATGGCCAGTAGTGTATGTACGTCCAATGGATGAAATTGCTTTCATTGATTTTGAAGATGCTATCAAAGCAGGAGTGCTAGATTTACAGTTGCGGTATGACGAAATGTCTTATACTCGTTCATCTGAAATGGCTATTAAAACTTCATGCACTAAAATAGAAGAATGGAAATATGCCCTTGCATTTAAAGTAGGCTGATGACATGTCGTTCTTCATCGGAAAGAAGAGACGCGCCTGTCAGCTGTACAACAGGAAGACCTGTTGACGGCGCTGCCATTTTTTCCTGAACAGCACTGGGAGTTCAAAATGGTTCAAATGGCTCTGAGCACTATGGGATTAACATCTGAGGTCATCAGTCCTCTAGACTTAGAACTACTTAAACCTAACCAACCTAAGGGCATCACACGCATCCATGCTCGAGGCAGGATTCGAACCTGCGACCGTAGCAGCAGCGCGGTACCAGACTGAAGTGCCTAGAACCGCTCGGCCATAGCGTCCGGCGGAGTTCTACAGTAAACTTTGCAACATCTGATCGCAAGAGCGGGGTGTAAGAAACAGAAGTCTGTAATGATAGCTTTTACTTGAATTTAATTTTGTTGTTCCCTTGCAGATATTCAAAAGATATGAGAAAAGGTTTTTGCCGACTACATTACTACAAATTAAAGCCTTACTGCTGTGTTTCTGCACTTGTATTATAACAAATAAAACTTAGTGCCTCGGTATTGATGGCTTTCATTTCGGCAATTTGAACAAATGAGTTCCCTGGTTTTGTACGTAGGTAGATTTTAATACAATATTTATTTTTTAAATTTGTCTCATTTTTAGCGATTATGGAGTAAGCAGCATAATTCTGTTGTATTAATATACCTTCAATTTTTGGATTCATCCGAAACATTTGAGGTTTGGCACTTAGAACGTTTGACAAATTGCACCATTGTACTCCGGCCTGGTGAAGCAACAGCGGTTCCATGTTTCAAGTAAAAGACAGTGTCTGTTTTAATGTTTATTGATTCATATAGAGTTTCGCACTGTCAGCGCATCATGAGATTAACTGCAAAACGTTACAAAGTAATTATTACATGAATCATTGATTCACGAAACTGTCTAAGCCATTAAATGGCAGAATAAGCTAATGGTGCGAGCATCAAACATACGTTAAAAATACAGCAGGGGTTGCATTTGTCAGAACTGAAAGCCCTGGTGGCATGCACCTCGGTGAATATTAAGCCACGGAAAAAAACGGTTGCAGCGGAAACACAGTCGTCAAATTGAAGATAAAAAGAACCTGAAACGACGAAAAAAGTGATCATGCAGGAACGAAAAACCACGAAATACACGAGCAGCCGGATATCCAAGATAAGTGAAGTAAATACAGCCACCAAGCACCTGTAGCAGACGGTGTAGATAGGCTGGCGTTCAATGGCATGTGCCTCTCTAATATATACTACTGCCGATGAAAGGTGTACTGAGGCGTGGAGGACGCGGAGTTAGTTGAGGTAAAAGCGGAAGTAAATGGGAAGGACCAGGTGGAAGCTCTAGTACTGAAGGTAAGATTAATTAAACGACTTACGTAACCTGATAAAATTTAAATAATGAAATACTTAACAGGAAGTTTTGACGTTTGACACTTCTACTCTTCAGTTATACAGGCTTCATGATTTCTGCATTTGATTCTCCTTAACTCTGCTAACGTTACTAGAAAACTTTCTTACCCTTCAATTGGTGCGCAAAGCCGACGACCAATCGATCGCTCCCTGGGAATCGCAAGGACCTTTACGTTTACGGGTGAAACGATGTCGCACAGATGTTAGGACAGGATGTCGCGTTATCTTTTACTGCTCTCCTAACGGCTTCCTATTCGCGTGTAATGTTTTCTGTACTCGAATCTCAAGTTGATATCCACACAGCGAACTTTTCCCCCCCTAACCGGTCCATTTGTTGGGAATGCTGGGTCGTAACGAGTGGCGTGCGGATTTCCATCTGGGCGCGGCAGGAAGCTGGCGAGGACAAAGGCGAGGCGGCCCCTTTCTTCCTTTTGAATTCAGCGGCTTCCTTTCCGGCCGTGCCGGCCCGCGGCAGCCAGCCCTGTCCGTGTTTAAAGAGCATTCCCTTGCACTTAATTGGCGTGCTGGCGGCAGGCTACGCAGCGCAGCGGGCCACGCTTGACTCGGCCGGCAAGCGGCCTGCGAGATTAACGAAATCGTGTTACCCAGCGCGTCTCATTTGATTAAAAAACGCTCTCGCACACTTAAAAAGAGCACATTTTCCGAGTAGCTTGTAAGGTTTTTAAACTGAAGAGGTACGGCAACAAACAACCTCTCTCTGTAACATATAAGGTGAACAAAATTCCGCGCATACCAACATCTCTTTCCATTACCACTTACCCCGGCTAGGACAGGCTACCCTGTGTTCAAATTCTGACAAATTTATTTTGTTTAACTTCGACGTCAGATGCCTTTCTCACTGGTGGAGTCTAAGTTATCTAAGGGAGAAAAGTAACGTGCGCCACCAGTAAAGCATTTGGGTAACAGAGCGTGGGAAACAACCTAAAAATTCCAGGATGAAATTTTCACTCTGCGCTGATATGAAACTTCCTGGCAGATTTTGGCTATGTGCCGGACTGAGACTCGAAATCGGGACCTTTGTCTTTCGCGGGAAAGTGCTCTACCATCTCAGCTCCTCAAGCACGACTCACGCCCTACCCCATAGCTTTAGCTCTGCCAGGTCCCGAGTTCGAGTTTCGGTCCGGCACATAGTTTTAATCTGCCTGGAAGTTTCAACCTAAAAATTACATACGTGTTTGCCAGTACATTAACAACGAACGTCAATCCGCCACGAGGTCTCGATTCGGGTGTGTCTCACCGTGCTGTGTTGAAAGTCAGCACGCTATGAGCAGGTTTCGTACTTTTTTAATTTTTAAAGAACTCATTTTACAGCATTTGTGTTTAATATCAATATTTAGTTTGCCACGGCACTTTTTGTCAGTACGTTGACATTATTGGGTTCCTGTACATTAACTACACATAACTTCTTTATAACTGTACACGACCCAGGTGCGGTGTTTTGTTGTTGTTGTTGTTGTTGTTGTTATGTGTGCCAGTGGGGTTAGGTAGTGAAGTAGTGCAGCACGTTGCCAAGCTAGACGTTGCCATACGCATGTTTCTGGATAGAGTCCACCTTTAGCAAAACACAGTTTTGTTTTTAACCCAAACATGTTTCACTGCAGTTGCAGCATCTTCAGTGGGCTTTTACTTTTCATCTGTTAAAGACAAATGATGTTTTTTACTGTTTGTATACATGTAACTATTAGTTTTTAAATCATAATTACAGATATTTAAAAAAACACACAAATTATGAATTCATACATGTTTACCACATGGTGTGGTTTTTCTGATGTGATGTGTTTCTTCAGTGACTGTTTTGTTCCACAGTTTGTTATCTGCAACCACTCACACCTTAAAGTAGATAAATTGTTTAAGCCAAAATCACGATTTGAAAATAGTTATTTCTGTGCGTGAAATTAATTAATTCTATGTGTGTGTGTGTGTGTGTGTGTGACTATTTACAATTGTTTCACCTACATTCCCTTTTTCCTCATCGTCATCACGGTCAAATACTATATGCTGAGTTGCCACTGTCACTGTTTCACTGTTTACCAGCTGTAAAAACAAACATGTTGGGCAGTGGAACAGTTGAAGGTGTAAAAACAAGATGGCTGACAGTGAAACAGTTGAAGGTGTTCCTGTCGGTTGTTCAGAATCTTTCAGAGGTGTCTGTGAATTTGTGTGTGTGTGTGTGGGTTTGTGTGAGAGAGAGAGAGAGAGAGAGAGATTGACAGTAGGTTTTAGAATTGTTTTGTGTGTGTGTGTGTGTGTGTGTGTTTATTTATTTGTGTGAAAGATTCTGAACAACCGACAGGAACACCTTCAACTGTTTCACTGTCAGCCATCTTGTTTTTACACCTTCAACTGTTCCACTGCCCAACATGTTTGTTTTTGCAGCTGGTAAACAGTGAAACAGTGACAGTGGCAACTCAGCATATAGTATTTGACCGTGATGACGATGAGGAAAAAGGGAATGTAGGTGAAACAGTTGTAAATAGTCACACACACACACACACACACACACACACACACACACACATAGAATTAATTATTTTCACGTATAGAAATAACAATTTTCAAATCGTAATTTTGGCTTAAACAATTTATCTACTTTAAGGTGTAAGTGGTTGCAGATGACAAACTGTGGAACAAAACAGTCACTGTAGAAACACAACACAGCAGAAAAACCACGCCATGTGGTAAATAGGTATTAATTCATAATTTATGTGTTTTTTCAAATATCTGTAATTATGATTTAAAAACTAATAGTTACATGCATACAAACAGTAAAAGACATTCTTTTTCTTTAACAGATGAAATATAAAAGCCCACTGAAGATGCTGCAACTGCAGTGAAACATGCTTGGGTCAAAAAACAAAATTGTGTTTTGCTAAAGGCGGACCCTATCCGAAAACATACGTATTGTTAAAGCAAACACGGAGGAAGAAAAAAGCTTTAACCCTAAGATGATTACTAGACGTTGCTGCTCAATCTTACTGAAGCAGTGATGTGTGTTGTTTTTGAAATTCCTAAGCCTGTCGCAGACCTCACTCCGATCCATAAACACGGGTACATTTGTTTTAAGTTGAAGCCACAGTTGAAAGGTAACTAATGGTGAGTTTGGACCTAGAATTCTAGAATTGCTTTATGGAGCCCCAGTTGTCCCTATGAAAACATCAAAATCTGGTGAGCAAATGTAGGACCAATTAAAAAGATATTTGAAAGATGTTTTCTTTCCTAGTAAGGAAGAAAAATCTATGTTATTGTTAAATTCTTGGGGCTATCATTGTGAAAGAACTGTATAGAGCATCGTACGTAAGGACAAGGAACTCGTTTATCTGGTGATCCCAAAGGGCTCGAGGACACACACACAGTCGTGAGGTGTATGCCGCTTTCGGTGGGAGAACTTTGTGAGAGTTTCAGATCTATTTCTGTTGAATGATTATGATGTCAGTCTCCACTTGGGAAACAATATAATCAAAATTTTTTGGAAATTTGTGGAAAGGTTCTACGGGACCAAACTGCTGAGTTCATCGTTTCCTAGGCTTACACATTAATTAAACTAACTTACACTAAGGGCAACACATGCACCCATGCCCGAGGGAGGACTCGAACCTCCGACGGGGTGCGCCGCGCGAACCGTGACAAGGCGCCTTACGGCTACCACGCGAGGCCCAATATAATCAACCTGCTGTCACTATAACATAATCAATTCTCTTCTCCAAGGCTTACCAACATACTGAAACATCCCTGATGCAAATAAGAATATTTAGAGGGTTACCGGCGACAAATCGATATTTTGTATTGTGTTTGCTGTCGTGTATTTTTTTTTCGGTCATTAGCCTTCTGACTGGTTTGGTATGGCCCACCACGAATTCTCCTCCTTGTGCCAGCCTTTTCATCTCACAGTAGCACTTGCGAGCTACGTCCTAGATTATTTGCTGGATGCATCCAATCTCCGTCTTCCTCTACGCCGTACAGCTCCCTCTAGCACCATGGAAGTTATTCCCTTGATGTGCTATCATCCTATCTCATCTTCTTGTTAATGTCTCCCACATTTTCCTTTCCTCGCCGACTCTTCCTCATTCCTTACTTTATCGTGTATGTTGTTGCTGTTGTTGTTGTGGTCTTCAGTCCTGAGACTGGTTTGATGCAGCTCTCCATGCTACTCTATCCTGGGCAAGCTTCTTCATCTCCCAGTAACTACTGCAACCTACATCCTTCTGAATCTGCTTAGTGTATTCATCTCTTGGTCTCCCTCTTCGATTTTTACCCTCCACGCTGCCCTCCAATACTAAATTGATGATCCCTGATGCCTCATTGAGAAAATGTATAGCCTATGTCTGTCCAAACCTTTGTTAGAATATAGTGTAAAAATGTGAAGTAAATCAGTCAAAAACTTTTCGAGATTTTCGCTAACAACATTTCCCTCTTATACCCCAAGACACAAAAAAGACGCATCACGAATGAATTATCTGAGTGGAACAGAAATCGGTAAATGTGATGGACATGTACAGGAAGTGTCAAGGTGCCACGGATGACAACCAAAGGGGCTATGAGAAGAAATAGCACCGCAGACCGTCACTCGACTGTCTGGCCGTATGGCGGACGACAGTCCGGTTGGTATCCCATTGCTGTCCCAGGCGTCTCCAGACACATCTTCGGCCTGGAATATCATTGACAGGAGTAGAATTATCTTCTGCGATGTGTCCCACTTCTAACTGAGCTCCGATGGCCTGCAATGACGCGTCTGGGAATGCCCCGGACAGCGGTGGGATATCAACCGGACTTTCGCCTGCCATATGGCCCGACAGCCAGCTGTAACTACGATATTGCAGTGCCTGTGTTATTCTCAATACGATGCAAAGTTCTTTTCATGCACTGCAGTGACTGGAGCCGATATGAAATACACTAAATGTATTCGCAATTTCGAATATGGACAATCATGGGCTGTGGAATGAAAAGACGACAATGAAATTTGTGCTGGGCAGGGACTCGAACCCGGATTTTCCTCTCATCGCGAGCGATCGCCTTGCCATTTGGCTCTCTGTGCACGATTCACGGCCAGATGCAAACTTCTATATGTCGTCAACCATGTGTCGACAACCTGTACTTTACTTTCAAGTAAAACGTCTCACCTGTGGGGAATATACATAATGGATGTACGAGTACAGGTTGTCGACCCAAGGTTGACGACATATGGAAGCTTGGATCTGGTCGTGAGTCGTGCACAAATAATCAAATTGTAAGATGACCGTTCGCGATAAGCGGAAAAGCCAGGTTCGAGTTTCGGTCCGGCACAAATTTTCGTTGTCGTCTTTTCATTCTACAGCTGATATTTGTCAATATTAGCGTTTGCGAATACTTTTAATGTAGACCAGTAGTAATGGTTTCGGGAGCCAATTCTTTTCCATAGCAGGAGTTCTTCGGTTGTCATCCGCGGCAGCTTTACAGCATAGCGGTACGTCGACGATATTCTACGCACCGTTTTGTTGCCCTTCGTGGCAAGCCAGCCTGGCCTTACATTTCAGCAAGATAATGCCCGCCTGCACACGGCGAGAGCTTCTATTGCTTGTCTTCGTGCTTACCAAACCCTACATAGCCGGCAAGGTCGCTGAATCTCTGCCCAGTTGAGAATTATTGGCCGAATAGTTCAACCGGCTCGGTATTTTGACGATGCAACACGCCAATTGGACAAAATTTTGCACGAAAGTCCTCAGGAGGACATCCAACAACTCTATCTTTTATTGTCAAGCTGTATAACTGCTTTCATGAGTGCCAGACGCGGAACATCGCGTTATTGGCTTACTCGATATGCTAAGCTCTTTCTCTCGAATAAATATCCAATATTTCTGAAATAGTAAACATTTGTTTTTTCTCTACATGTGCATCATATCTACCGATTCTCATCTCAACGTTTATTAGAGTAGCATGCAAAAATTTGAAGTAAATCGCACAAGAACTTTTTCGTAACAACTTTAAGAGATTTTTTGGTAACCACGTCAAACGACGACTTTCCTTTAAATACTACGTGCTTAATCGTTAACCCATCCGCTTTCGCTGGATGCTGCTAGCCGGCGTGGTGCGGTTAGGTGGTATGCAGTAAGTGTAGCGGCCGGCCGTGTGGCCGAGCGGTTCTAGGCGCTACAGTCTGGAACCGCGCGACCGCTACGGTCGCAGGATCGAATCCTGCCTCGGGCATGGATGTGTGTGATGTCCTTAGGTTGGTTAGGTTTAAGTAGTTCTAGGGGACTGATGACCTCAGCAGTTAAGTCGCATAGTGCTCAGAGCCATTTTTGAAGTAAGTGTAGCGCGTTAATCGCATAAGTTATTTCTAACATGCATAACATAAACACTTCAAAAGGGAAGAAAATTTATTAAGCAAGTAGATGCTGTAACTGCCTCCCTTCGTTGTTCAAGCATTTTTGATACCTGCTTAGAAAGCTGCTCATTCCACTCAGCAGTTCCCTCTGAGAAACGGCAACAATTGCGTGACAAATTTTATTTTAAAGTTTATCTAGAGTGTGTGGATTTGATTATTACACTTTCTCCTTTAATGTCCCACAGAGATAAAAATCGCGCGGTGTTAAACCGGGGGAACGAGGAGGCCGTACCTTGTTAGTAATAACTGTATCCTGAAACACCTCATGAACTTCCTGTCGTGAGAAGTTGGCTGCGTGTGCCTTGGCAGAGTTCTGCTGAAACAGTGAAAGCAAGTTCTCTCTCAGTTAATTGGCCAAAAAAGGGCCACAAATTGTTTTCCATATATCTCTCGCTGCTAACTACTTCCTGGGAAAAAATGTTGCCTATTATTCTCTCACCGCTAATAGCGCACAATACTCCATTTTTTCGTTCATGCAGGGATGCCTCGCGTACTACATTAGGGTTTTCAGAATCCAGTAACGGTTATTTTGTGAATTAACGCATTAGCTTACGTGGAAACATGATTCATCCGAAAATAAATTTAATTTTTCCAATATGAACCGTATTCAAAGTCCATTCATATAACTGCAAACTTTTTGCAGAGTCATCCGGTTTAAATTCTTGCACTGCGGTTATTTTATAGAGTTCACTAGCTTTTCAGCCGTTTGAACAGAGCCATAGGAACTCCCATTAGCTGATATAGATGTCAAACCGACTTTTTAGCAGACCTTCCCTGAGCAACGTTAACGAATTTTTTTTTCTATGTGTATTGTACGTAGTTGTCTATGTTTTCTGTCACGTTTCACGAAATTTATTTATCTCAAGTTATAGATATCGATTAGTAATAGGTCTTCAAATCGTCAACCAAATTCGAGATATATTGACATATCGGTAGAGCTAAGTTCACGATTTGAATAGGTCGAATTTCGTTAGATCTGTAGGGAAGACCTGTTTATCAATACATGGAAGTGCGAGAATAGCTGGTTGGTATTCCGATGTGTCGATGGGACACAGATCCTCGTACCGGACCAGGAAAGATCGATGTATCGATAGGCCGAAGAATACTCAAGCGGCAGGTCTATGTTCGTTACTCGCTCTCATGATTTAGATACGTCGCCGAGTCGAATGTTGATATATCGGCAGCTCGAAGTTCGATATACAAAAGGTGGAAGTACGACAGCTCCACAGGAGTTATTTCGGATGATCGTCAGTCTGAAGTACGATATTTCGATAATCATAGTCTGGTGGCTCGGCATATGATAAATCGATAGGCGAAAGTCTCGGTATATGTATAGGTCAAGGTTCAGTACAAAGATGGGCTTAACTTCGACATACTGAAAAGCGCAAACTTTAAGGAACTGTTTGTCGAAGAATGACATCGATAGATCGACGTTCTGATTGGATTCATAAGAACAGCGAAATTCAACCGACTTATTTACCTAAATTCATCACGATATACATGCAACTTCTACCTATAGGTGTATCAAAGTTCGATCTACTGATGTGTTGTGCTTTGACCTATCGACACGTAGAACTTCGAACGATCGATCTGCTGAACTTTGACGAATCGTCACGTAGGGCTACCGCCGATCTATCTATCGAACATCTACCAACCGACGAAACTGACTTTATTCTATCTGTGTACCGAAATTCAACTTATCGAACCATAAGGCTTTGGCACACAGAACTATAGGAATTAGTCTATCGACGTAACTATATAGTGGACTTAGATCTAAAGACCCAAGGAACTTATCCCAACTGAACAGTCTATCATCGATGCGCGATATGTCGAATTTCGACATATAGTTATGCCCTAATTCGACGTATCGATGTATTCTATGTATATCTATCGATTTTTCGTGATCCGACCTATCGATATTTGGAGCTACCACATACCTATACGTCGAAATTCGAATGTCGGTGTCTCGAACTTCGACCTACCGAATCATCTCTATCCCTTCATTTGGTACAGATGGTACTGACCAATCAATGCTTTGTGGTGCATTGTCAGACACTTAATTTTCATCATTCTTCTGCCGCTACGCTCGCAGGTTCGAATCCTGCTTCGGGCATGGATGTGTGTGATGTCCTTAGGTTAGTTAGGTTTAAGTAGTTCTAAGTTCTAGGGGACTGATGACCTGAGATGTTAAGTCCCATAGTGCTCAGAGACATTTGAACCATCATTCTTCTGTAAAACCATACCTCACAAGAATCGACTCTCCTCTTTTTCGGTTTTCAAATGGAAGTATAATTGTTTCACAGTAATTATCGATTTGTTATTCCTCAACCTGTCTGTATATCGAATGTGCTCCTACTGATACATCGTTTGTCAACCGATCTATCTATCAGACCTAGTCTAATGTATCTGTCGGATTCGACCTATTAATGTACTGAGCTTCGATGTATCTATCTGTTGTACTTAGTCCTATCGATACGTTCTACTTCGACGTAGTTGTCCTTCGTACTTCGACGTATCGATCTGTCTTACTTCGCCCTGCCGTTTAGGCTATTAAATTGCCTTCCTGTATTAGAGAAGAACTAACTAATTGTAAGTACTAAATATTCTGCTTTAATTTTAAAATGTTTGGTCACAATTAACGAAGCGATGTTAAGGTTCAAAATTATGCTGGAATTGAGGACATTGGGACGAAGTCCAAGTGGGAGTTCATGTCACGCAAGAAGATGGTCACAGGACGTACCTTTCCTCGGGGGAAGAGTAAGATTGGCGGGTATGAGTATGTTATGACGCCAATATACACTGTTCAGAATAACCCTTCCTAGGCGGTAAGACAATGTAATCTTTTTAAGAAAAATAATTACTGTGTTATGAAACCCTTGATGACATTCTCGTGCTGTCGCCAACAATACGTTGCTGCAGCAGCTGTCCCTTGCGGTTAAGTGTGCTGAGAACTCTATTGTCAACCGTACAGTTTCAACCATAAATTTACTGTTTTATGTCACATCTCTACACTCCTGGCGGTATTTAAACATGCTGAAATAATAGTAAATTAATCCAAAGCAGCCAACCAGTTGCAGCGAAAGGTGGTTTTATTCAACATTTTACCATACTTTCGACGGATTTAACCCCGTCTTCTTCAGAAAGATATATAACCTGCTCCGTTTTCAGTTTGACGTCCATGGATTAACATGGACATAAAACTGAATATAGTCAGAACAAGTTACATATCTTTCTAAAGAGTACCAGTTTACATCCGTCGAAACCTTGTAAAAGGTTGAGTAGAACCATCCCAAAACCTCTCCGTTAGTATTAGAGTATTGTACTTGCGTTTTTACAGACCTTATAGTACGTAATGATACGGCACAATTATCACATGCTTTAGGTCAGAGACCTATACTCAGCTACAAAGGGGTGTTTTGGGCACGACAATGTCGCTCTGTAGTACATTGCGTATGCAACTGAAAATGAACAGTCCAAGTTCGCAATCTAAGCGTTGTACGTTGTACTGTTGTGTGGTTTTTAAAAACTTTTTATCATTGGTGTGTATTTGTTATAATAACATAATTTCCCAGTGATTATGAAAACTACGTATAGTAATAAATTCGAACTGGGAACTCAAATATAGGCGGTGATATTCAGATATGAGGGCTAGTTGCACCCAGCTCTGCCCAAAGAGGAGAGGGCAAAGTAAGTTCCTGACGAAAGTCTTATTTCGGATCTGACCAATGAAGAAATGCTTTACAGAAGGAAAAACCACAAAAAATACGTGGCAGGTTTTTCACCTGCCGATGAAGGAATTTCACAGGTTCTCGTGTACCTAGTAGTGTGGTGAGCGTTCAAAAGTAAAAAAAAAAGAAGATAAATAATATTTTCTTTCTATACACAGTACATCACTCATAGACACGAAGTGCTGTTGTGGTTGGGGTTATGGAAGCACGATATCAACTCATTAACGCCAGAGCTTCGAGCTTTCTTAACAAGTATCTACCACAGAGATTCTATAATGATTTCTTTTTCACATGTCAGGTAATCATTTCATTGGTTGCCATTGTGGTATGGAGAAGCTGTATGTCTAATGACAATGACCAATATTCCACTATGAAGCGTGTCCCTTGTATATGTAGACGAGCAGTGTGTTAACGCTCCCAAAATTGCGTCTCAATCTTAATAAATACGTTTTCTCATAGTAAAAATTCCTGGGATGACGGGTGAAAAACTTCTAACACGTAAAATAAAATAATCTAAGTTCATTGTTATTCGAATCACTGCTAGTACTTCTCAGAAATGAATCTTTTGAGTCAAAGAGGTGGTCAAGCCGAAATCTCGCCATTGTTTCAAACTGTTGTAATCGGAACACAACAACTAGTTCACTTAAGACCACTATATGGCTTTCATTTTGAATGTAAAGAAAACTGCGCAAAATTAAACTACAAATCAGTTTTCTCTCCCTAGAAAGAGCTGATATTTAAGACGACGCTGAAAATTAAATGAAAACATAGCGACAGGAAAACTTCATTTCCAATATGGCAGCACGACCACCGACAAAATACTCATCGATGTTACGGCTGGTATAAAACGAAAGATTTTTCGATATAGCTGTTAGGTTCGTGGCAGATAACGTCTAGCATCGCCATACAACACATAACAGTAGGTCATAAATCTGTCAGCTGATAGGGGAAAATACGGGCGGCTTGCAGAGGAATGACGAATGACTGAAAGGCCCAGATGTCAAATGCCTGCCATTCGCTGCTAACTACATGTGGAATATAGAAACAAATGACGGAGTGCAGCACCGTACCTCATGGGTTTCCTTGCCCATTTCTGTAAACGCCGTCAGCCGCTACTCCGAAGTTAAAATTGTCAGTAGTGTGTTCCTGCTACTCGCTCGGCATTCTACATATTTTCCTCGTTTTGAGAAGTACTTGTTAGCACACTGAGCTTTACCATAAACTTAGTTCTTACTTGTCCCTTGCAATGGTACAATTTCTTTTTGTTTGTTGCTATGGCTTCTGACTAATGAACTTCAAGGGACAAATTTACCGCTAGCATCGAATAGCAGGATGCATATCGCATTATGTCATCATAAGAAGAACGCCGATTGCATTTTCTGAAAGTTTCTCAAAGTACTGCCCGTACCTTATTCCAGTTTCTAGCTATCTGTTCCATAGAGGAATTTCTATTATTGTATTGTGTAAAAGGTGGTAGATACGAATTACTAACTCATATCTGTATTCTTTTTTAAAAACAAACAACGTTATAAATGTTCAACAAGTAACCATGTTTACAAATTAATTCGCGAAGTGAATATAAAATGATTCTTTCCACATCATTACGATTTATCGTGCAAAATGATCAATGTAACATAAAACCATCTAACCGACTGTATTGTATTTTATGGAACTGGGGACCTAGAAACGACGGAGAGGCTTCGTCCCCGCCGTAGCCCGCAGTTTTACACAACCCCACAACAGGCTACAACAGTCAAAAAATTGTTCAAATGGCTCTAAGCTCTATGGGACTGAACATGTGAGGTCATTAGTCCCCTAAGACTTAGAACTATTTAAACCTAACTAACCTAAGGACGTCACACACATCCATGCCCGAGGCAGGATTCGAACCTGCGACCGTAGCAGCAGAGCGGTTCTGCACTGAAGCCTACAACAGTCCCACTCAACCCACCGCCGCGCCAAACCGTACCCATGGTTGTTGTGCGGTTCGGCCCTAGTAGACCCACACGGGAACGTCTCACACCAATGTCTGCGCGGTAGAGTAATTAAGGTGTACGCGGACGTGGAGATAGTGTTTGCGCAGCAATCGCCGACATAGTGTAACTGAGGCGGAATAAGGGGAACTAGCCTGCATTCGCCGAGGCAGATGGGAAACCATCTTAAAAACCATCGACAGACTATTCGGCGCACCGGACCGCGGCATTAATCTGCCGAGCGGATTCGTGCCGGGGACCGGCACGCCTTCCCGCCCGGAAAGCAGTGCGTTGGACCAAACGACTAACCGGGCGGGCTGCATCTAACTGACTAATTAACTGACTAACAACTAACAACTTAGCGCCGATCACAATGTCCAGCGTGATGATGTATAGGGATAATGTGATGTATGTAAGACGCAAGTAATGTGGCATGGTGTTTCGTCTACATTAATATGACTAGTCTGCTGTTAAAATACAGCTCTTGGCAGATGGTTCTGTGTCACTTTTAGACTATTTCTCTACCGTACCAGAGAGAGAACTGATCGGTACTTTTATCTTTGCAATTTGTTTTACATTACAAATGAAAAGCATACAGCGATCTTAAGTGACTTAATTTTTGTGTTATGATTACATCATTTCGAAAGTCATGTAAAGTATCTTCTGCAACTGTGGAATTTTAAATCAAAAGACTAATTTCT
The DNA here is from genome assembly GCF_021461395.2 of Schistocerca americana. Lineage (NCBI taxonomy): Eukaryota > Metazoa > Arthropoda > Insecta > Orthoptera > Acrididae > Schistocerca > Schistocerca americana. Next base: position 648,515,180 of record NC_060130.1, on the reverse strand, counting down.
AATAATTAGCAACAATGATTCGAACAACAGTGAACAAAGTTTGTTTTATACTGTTAAAAGTCGTTCACCTACATCTCTCCGTGCGAACTTTGATTTCTCTTATTTTAATATGGTAGCAATTTCTCGCTGTGTAGCTCATAGTTAGGAAAATATTTTCGCAATTGAAGGAGACAGTTGGTGACTGAAATTTTGTGAAAAGATCTCGCCGCAGTGAAAAACGCCTTTGCGTTAATGCTTACCACGCCGGATCACGTACCATAACCGTGACACTGTCTCCCGTATTTCGTTGTGATAATAAACGAGCTACCCTGCTTTAAACTTCTTGACTGTCATTCAGTTCTGGTTGGTAAGAATCCCATACCGCACAGCAGAGGACGAACCTGCCTAGTGTTGGCAGTCTGAAAGAGAGAAGCAAACGAATGCTTTTCTATATTCTGTCAGAGACAACACGTCCGTTAAAGGCAAAATAAGCCTTAGTGGTCTAATTTATATGTAATTGCGATAAATCGCTGTTATCAAGGTACTGACGTAAGACATGGTAGTGTAGCAGGTCGGGATTATGTGACAACAGATATTGAGTGTCAGTGATAGAGGGGAGCAAAGGTCATTATTTTGTCAGGGATGGCGGGAGGGAAAGTGACACTTTGTGGACGGAGGAGTGGGCTCTTTCCTTGACTCAGTGGCTGAAGTGAGAGTGAAACATTGGTGGTTCCACTATCAGTCATTTATTAAAAAACGTAAGACCCTTTAAACAAACAGAGTAATACACCGTGTTTTAACTCGCTCAACTCCTCGCGGCAGCGGTGCTGTGCGTATGCGTAGCATACAGATTATGCTGACCGATGATACGGCGACGGCTCGTATTGCAGCGCAGAGCCAGAAGGCGTATATTCTGTTCAGTACCGTACCCGTGACCCACTGCGACGGCGGCGCGGTCTTCTTGTGAATTCGCTCGTCGCGTTATTAACAAGCAGCTACAGCGTGGTGCGAAGTGCTCCGTCCCTGAATCGAACAAGCGATCCTCAGGTTCGGCATCTTCTGGCGGAGTTCATCAACCTCAAGGTTCACAGGTGACCCGTTTGGTGAGGTCGCAGTCCATTCGTCCTCACCAACTACCTGGGTAAGTACCGCGCGACTTCTTCCTGGCAACATCTGGGATGGAATCTTCTGCATTGACCTATTGGCGCGGTAATGACGTCATCTTCTGTCGAGCAGCGTAGCAGCTAAGACGTTGCAGGGAAGTATGACGTCTGCTGACTAGCCATCGGTCCGTCCGTCCATGCAACGTTTCTTCTTCTCTCCTATCTCCCCTCAAAGGACCACCTCATGCCCATTTGTGGGAGGTAGTTTTTCGGTGTTTTCGCCAATGTCGCTAAGTTTCTAGGGCGGCGACTGACTCTTCGACCGTTGATCTATGCTTCTCACGTTGGGCAGAAACGTGACAAATGTCGACTCACGTGCCGGGTTTCCTTGTATTACCTCTATGCTGGCGTGGTCGAGCATTACGCTGTCGTCCTTCTGCGAATCGCCAGATACGTCGCATACGTGAGTTCAGTATGCTGACAGTTCCTGAAGTATTGATCGCTGATGTGCAATCTGCTCGGTCGTTGATCTGTCGAAGTGCTGACTGCTGCTGCGAAAACTCCGCTGGTCATCGACCTCCTTGTTCGACTACTGCTGCTTCCGAATATTGTGGCTTAACCCGTCAAAGCCACTAAAATGTTCACTTAACCTATAATAAACAACCATAAATACAACATAATTATTATACACAATAGTAAATGACGCATAATTATTATACATAATTATTATACACCATACAGTAGGATTCGTGTGCTAGAAATAACGATTTGTAATTTGGCACAGTTATGAGGTGTATTGCATTGAAATAATTTTGTGGTGTATCTGAGAAGAATTGATTTACCGTAGACAATATTAAATCAATTATATTGGAACTCGAATACATCAGTTACACGATTCCAAGAGAAATGGCACACACAGCCTTGTTGTTGAATATTCCAGCATGATGCTACATGACTGCCACAACACTTTCGTAAGTAGTTTGAGGTTGCTAACTTCTCTAGCCTGACACCAAAGCCAATGTACATGACCAGCATATAGCTGCTGGAAAAATAATGAAGTGCACAAGTCGACATAGGTAAGATTCGTTGACAGCAGCAGTTTGAGCAGTTGCAACTAAGCAACTTGTGATCAACTGATAAAGGAACATACGTAGCTGTCTTCAATAAAACCAGAATTTGGAGATACTCACATAGATATTTTTGTATCCCGCCTGGAAGGCGGCGCATGGGTAGGAGCAGGAAAAGGTGAAAATCTTTCGGTACAGCAATGTGAATTAAATTCATCTTTACTTTAGCCACAAGAGTAATACATAACTTTGCCCTGAGGTGCGAAGCTGAAGCGAAGTGTCCACGCCGCCTGCTCTTGATCAAATAGGCAGAATCAGGAGCGGAGCTCGTAGATCCCTCCAACTCCGGCTAGAGTGCGCTGTCGTTGGTGTCTCATAGTGCCAACTTACGAAACTATGCCGTAGCATCGTTGCTATGGATACCACATCCCTCTCCCCTGAAATGACGCACCGGGCGGCGCAGCTGACGGGGCAGACAGCTGAACTGCCGGGGTGCGCTGTCCATACGCGATCCCGAATTGCTCTCGAGGGGGCGAAGAAAACGCCCCGTGGAAAACCTGCCCAGGCCGCGCACCGCCACTGGGTATGCTCGGATGAGGAGGCGGAAAAACGACCTCCATGGGCGACGGCGGCGGCGGCGTGACGTCAGCCTCAGCGTCCATCGGTTCTGCCGCCGCGGAGGAACACGGCGGCGGCAGTGGCTGGAGGTGGGGCCGTGGCAGCGGCGAGAGGCGTCCGTCCGGTGCAGGTGACCGGACCGGCAGCGGCGACGCCGGCAGGCGCTTCCGCGGCGGAGGCGCGAGCGGCGGAGGCGCCGTCGGTGGAGGCAGAAAACCGAGGACGGCACGAACGGATCTGTTTCCCGTATCGCTTGACAGTGCCTGAGGGACCAGAAATGAGAAATAAGGTGCGGCCAAGCTGGCGAAGAATGCGCCCCTGCTCCCAGCGCTGCCTGCCAGAGAAAACGCGATAGAACACCAAATCAAGCCAGAACGAGGCGAAGCGGCGGGAGCGCGCGGCGGCGGGTGCAATAGATGCAGGAGCGACCGATGGGGAAAGGGGGCCGCGCGGCTGAGAGCGATAGGAAGCAAGGAAAGTACAGAGCGCGCACTCGCGTGAGTGCGTGGCGCGCAACTTGATCATCTGCGACTTAAACATACGCACAAAGCGTTCAGCCTCGCCGTTCGACTGGGGGTGGAACAACGACGTCAAAGGCTTATGTTCAGTGTCCAAATAGAACTTTCGACTGTACAAAAAATCATGAAACTACGTCACTCCATATACAATAGCTAAAGCTTCTTTCTCGATTTGAGAATAGTTTTGCTGGGCAGAACTGAGCAACTTAAACGCAAAAGCGATCGGGTGATCGACAGAATTAATGCGGTGCGAGGGAACTGCTCCGATGAGGTGAGAAGATGCATCGACAACCAAATCAGCTCGTTTGGAGGGATCGAAAGGAGCAAACTGCGATCAATAACAAAGCAGATTTGGGCTTGTGGAGAGCAGCGTCACATTCCGAAAACCAAACAAAAGTAACGTTCTTACGCCGAAGGCAATGCAAAGGCGCTTGCAATCTGCGCTGCATTTGGTATAAACCGAATATAATACGTAATTTTGCCCAATACAGACCGAAGTTCTTTCAAGTTCCTGGGTGCTGGCAAGTCTGTAATTGCACTGAGATATGACGGCGAAGGGTGGATACCTTGTCCGTTAATCATATGTCCTAAATACTGAATCTCAGTTTGAAAAAATTTGCACTTCTCCTTGTTACACTTTAGTCCTGCCTGCAAAGGTACAGTAAATAAGGCACGCAAATTCTGCAAATGTTCGGCAGGGGTGCGACATGATACGACTATATCGTCCAGATAATTGGAACAACCGGGGACAGTGGCACACACGTGCTGATAGTAAGACTGAAAAATAGCGGGAGCCGAAGCACAACCGAACTTGAACAATCCAAGGTGGGCGTTGATCACAAAATAGCGCTGCGACTGTTGGTCGAGCGGAATCTGAAAGTATGCGTCCCGCAAGTAAATCGTGGAAAAGAATTTTCCCGCACCAAGCTTATCAAAAACGTCTTCGGGACGCGGTAAGGGAAACGTAGCTACCACTGTCTGGGGATTTACTGTAGATTTAAAGTCAGCACAAATACGGAGACGACCGTTTGGTTTCTTCACACACACTACAGGCGAATCCCATGGCGAAGCAGAAACAGGTTCAATGACACCACTGTCTTGCAATTGCGTAAGTCCAGCAGCTGCGGCGTCGCGCAGTGCGTGCGGTACCGGGAGCGCGCCGGAAAATAGGCATGGCATTGTCTTTAACTACAACATGCGCTGCAAAGACTGTGGCTCAACCAAGGCCATCAGAAAAGAGCTCAGTAAGATTATCGCATAGTGCGGCAACACTGTCTGCATGGTCACTAGCGTTGATGCCAAGTACATTGTCCTGAACTGCGAGGCCAAAATGTTCAAATGTGTCCATGCCAAAAATGTTCGTAGCATCACTAGAGCGGAGCACATGGAAAGACACTGTACGGGTCGTTGTACCATATGTGGCTTGCAAACTACACACGTCGAGCATTGAGATTTCCTGTCCAGTACATGCAGTCAGTGTGGAATGTGAACGACGAAGCGGGGCGAATCAACCAAGTCATACGTTGATTTGTTCAGTATAGAAACCGACGCACCAGTGTCCAGCTACATGCGAAGAGAACGTCCACAAGTGTTCAAAGTCACAAAAAGTTTCCTCGCATCGCGCTGAATGCGAGAGGAAGTGTCTAACAAAACTTAATTCACACGACGAGCTTTCGAAGCACGTGAAGCAGAAGGCTTTGAATAAATGGCATTAACATCCATAGGCTGATGTGAATCATGATTACGACGGTGTCCGTTCCGGTGACGCCCACGTGAGTCACGCGAACGGGAGACAAATTCGGAATTAGAGTTTCTCTTACTACACACAGCTTGCACATGTCCTTTCTTATTACAAAAATAGCAATGTGCTTGACAGGATGGGCAACTGTCCCGTGGGTGGGCACGAAAGCAATTCGGACATAATTTCAGTTTCTGATTAGGTGCCAGGCGTGAACGTTGTGTACGTGCGCGCGAGCAGCGCGGCGTGTCTGGCTGGGCTGGGTTGAAGGGCAACAGTACACACACCCGGGGTCACATCGAACGTGGAAGTAGCCATATCTTATGTATCCAGTCTTTCTAGCAAGTCTACCACTTCCTGCAAAGACGGGTTTTTAAATTTGAGGATTTTCTTTAGGATGCGGTGATCCGCCACATTTTGCGCAATAGGTCTCTAATAATTATATCCGCATAATTATATCCGCATATGAGCGTCCACACGAGCAATTAAAGTGACAATCAGAAGTTAGTCCCTGAAGGTCCTCTAACCAAGCTTTATTGGACTGATAGGGACACGCCTGAGACGAAAGAATATGTAGCGTGCAGCTACCACATTTATATTGTCACGGAAGTGGGAGTTCAGAGCATCACTCACTTCGTCGTACGTTTTAGTTTCTTGGCGGGTGGTAGGAAACAATTTCACGAGCACACGGTATAGCACAACACCCGCGTTGGCAATGAGAAAAGCAAGCCGCTCTGTACCTGGTATGTTGTATGCTGCGAAGTGTGTCTCGATCTGGGCGATGTATTCTGGCCAGCGTTCAACATCAGGATTGAAGGCACGAAATGGCGGCGCCGTCGACGAGGGCGTCGGTACAGGCGGTGGCGTCGGAGGCGCCGAAGCAGCTGCAGTTTGTAGCGTGACCAGTCCATTTATGGCAGCAAGCAGCTGCGTCATTTGCTGAGCCTGAAAACGTACAAGGTGGGACAGCGAAGCCTGTTCCTGTGGCGAAGCCACGGTTTAAACAGTTGGAAGTCTTATAGCGAATGGTGGGAACACTTAAAGACAGTCACTAAGCCACACGGGGATATCACAAAAAAGCTAAAGCAGTACCGAGCAAAAAACGAAATGATAGAAGGTGAAAGGGGAGTCTTCGTCGCCAACTTTTGTATCCCGCCTGGACGGCGGCGCGTGGACAGGAGAAGGAAAAGGTGAAAATCTCTCGGTACTGCAGTGTGAATTAAAATCACCTGTGGTTCAAATGGCTCTGAGCACTATGGGACTTAACTTCTGAGGTCATCAGTCCCCTAGAACTTAAAACTACTTAAACCTAACTAACCTAAGCACATCACACACATCCATGCCCGAGGCAGGATTCGAGCCTGCGACCGTAGCGGTCACGTGGTTCCAGACTGAAGCACGTAGATCCGCACGGCCACACCGGCCGGCCAAATCCACCTTTACTTTAGCCACAATAGTGATACATAACTTTGGCCTGAGGTGCGAAGCTGAAGCGAAGTGTCCCGGCCGTCTGCTCTTGATCAAATAGGCAGAATCAGGAGGAGCTCATAGATTTCTCCCGTTCCGGCTAGAGTGCGCAGTCTTCGGTGTCTCATAGTGCCAACTTATGAAACTATGCCGTGGCATTGTTGCTATCGATACCACAGATATGGCCTATTTTTGCCCTCAGTCTCATTTCATGTGGTTCCTGATTTGTGGCTAACTTCGTCAGTTTCCGAGGTGCTCTACTCTTTAAGTGTACTCTCCTAACGTAAAGACATGCTGGGACTTCACAGTTAATCCGGACGACGAACATTCCCGTGTCGATGCCCACTGTCCCACTGTTTCCTAATTCCATTAACTTTATGTTCTTTGACTGTTGTGTCTTCACATACAAGGGGTTACGTTCCCCTACTGTCTCGTCTGGAAGCCTGGGTGTCCGAGCGATGTGTGATAGCTTCAACAGTATGTTTTGTGGGAGGCGAAGAGACTGGCATAGTCCTCCATTTATCACAGCTTATAGGTGTTTTATGTTCGTGTTTGCTCTTTTGCTCCATGTGACCGCTGGGTCCAGAAGTACTGGCCGTATAAGCATCTTATATAGCGTCACACGGAGATGCATTTAGTATGAGGTAGAGCGCCCTCATTCTGCCAAGTGATTCGCCTTTGAGATGTTTGACGTGCTGGCCGATGATCTTCCCTGACGCCGCCTTTATACCTGTCTTCTGTGGACTGTAAGGTCTGTCGTCTAACAGACGCTTCATTTTTTCTTTCTTTTTTTTTCTTTCATATTTTTGATTCCTCATAGTTGCGCGCTGTCAGCAGCTATGTGGCCTCTGTACACACATACTGGTTTTGTATATAACGTATCTGCAAATAGAAATATTAAAGTATGACAAAAAGGTAGATTTCGTTACTTTGATGTGATGACCTTGATAAGACGATGAATTAATTCAGTGAATTTTATCCATAGTGGATGATTTTGAACTCCGTGACTGTTCCTTTATAGGGTGTTGAAACATTTCCGCTACCAGTCACAATAAAAGATTATTTAGTCGTCACACGACTGATTTCAGACTTGTGCCCATCCTCAGGTGTTTATACATTCTCGTACATGTTTATATTGCTGGAGATCAATTAAGATGAAGCAACATTATTACAATTACGCTTTGGTGACAGTTCTACCACTTAGCTGCACATTTGTTATCATTTTCACCATATTTCGCTATTTCTTGACTCGTGAAGAAGAACGTGTTTACAAACAAACATGTATGTTACCACAGCGTAATTGTAATAATGATGCTTCATCTTCGTTGATCTCCAGCAATATAAACATGTACATGAATGTATAAACACCTAAGGATGGGCAGAAGCCCGAAACCGGTCGTGTGACGAATTAATAATCTTTTATTGTGATTGGTAGCGGAAATTTTTCTACACCCGATGAATTGATTCGATTGAGGTCTGCTTTGTGTTGTTACGGTGCAGACGATTTCGATTATGGAGCTTCTGACGGTACACCAAATTCTCAGGACCAGCTCTTGGATAAATGTAAAAAAAACAGTGTGACTGGAACAGTCGGAGTGAAATCGGAGGTAGGACATTGGTGAGGAATTGTTGAGAGGATATTAATAGGATAAGCAAATGAAGGAGTGTTTGTGGGAAATGGTATAAGGACCAAATGGTATTTTTTTCAGGAAATAAAAACAATATCTCAGATGTTACGTATTGTTTCGCTGCCATTAATAATGTTTTTTTTATCATGAATACAAATATAATTAAAATATAATTAGTACTGAGAAGGAAAACTTTCAAAATAACAGATACAAGAAAAGGAAAACGTAAGCGTTTAGAAAATCAGTTCTAATTTTCTGTTTAATTCAGCTACCTCACTGGTAAATGTTTCTGTAAAACACAAGGTATTATTTGTCAATGTAAGGAAGCATAGACAGAAATTCCTTCTTTTTTTCAGCACTTGTTTGAGGTGACGCATTTAACTGATGAAGATCCTCCAGTATGTCCCATTTTGCATTGTATAACCTTTCTTGAAGACTGAATAAGCATTCCATTCCTTAATTTCACAGAGATAACACATCTTTCCATTCATTCGAGAGTTCCTTACACGTATATTTGCATGTTACCAGAAATAAAATAATATAAATACAATATATTATATGAAATAAAAATTGATAAGCAGTTATTATTACAATATTTGCAAGTTTAATTTATAATAACATCATGGTTCACAAAACATATTTTGAGGTAATAAAGACAATACATATCTATCGTACTGGAGTTTCTGCTCATTTATTTACCCCTATTGATGTAGTGCAATAAAGCGGCTGGGGTGGATGAAATTAAGTCGGAACGCATCAAATACAGTGGAATGTCAGGTCTTAAATGGCTACACAGGATAATTGAAATGGCCTGGGAGTCGGGACAGGTTCCATCAGACTGGACAAAAGCAGTAATCACACCAATCTTTAAACATGGAAACAGAAAAGATTGTAACAACTACAGAGGTATCTCTTTAATCAGCGTTGTGGGTAAAATCTTCGCAGGTATTGTTGAAAGGAAAGTGCGAGTATTAGTTGAGGACCAATTGGATGAAAATCAGTGTGGGTTTAGGCCTCTTAGAGGTTGTCAGGACCAGATCTTTAGCTTACGGCAAATAATGGAGAAGTGTTGTGAGTGGAACAGGGAACTGTATCTATGCTTTATAGATCTAGAAAAGGCATATGACCGGGTTCCTAGGAGGAAGTTATTGTCTGTTCTACAAGATTATGGAATAGGAGGCAAACTTTTGCCAGCAGTTAAATGTCTTTACATGGATAGTCAGGCAGCAGTTAGAGTTGACGGTAAATTGAGTTCATGGTTCAGAGTAGTTTCAGGGGTAAGACAAGGCTGCAACCTGTCTCCACTGTTGTTCATATTATTTATGGATCATATGTTGAAAACAATAGACTGACTGGGTGAGATTAAGATATGTAACACAAAATAAGCAGTCTTGCATATGCGGATGACTTAGTTGTGATGGCAGTTTCGATTGAAAGTTTGCAAAGTAATATTTCAGAGCTAGATCAGAAATGTAAGGACTATGGTATGAAGATTAGCATCTCCAGAACGAAAGTAATGTCAGTGGGAAAGAAATATAAACGAATTGAGTGCCAAATAGGAGGAACAAAGTTAGAACAGGTGGACGGTTTCAAGTACTTAGGATGCATATTCTCACAGGATGGCAACATAGTGAAAGAACTGGAAGCGAGGTGTAGCAAAGCTAATGCAGTGAGCGCTCAGCTACGATCTACTCTCTTCTGCAAGAAGGAAGTCAGTACCAAGACTAAGTTATCTGTGCACCGTTCAATCTTTCTACCAACTTTGTTGTATGGGAGCGAAAGCTGGGTGGATTCAGGTTACCTTATCAACAAGGTTGAGGTTGCGGATATGAAAGTAGCTAGGATGATTGCAGATACTAGTAGATGGGAACAATGGCAGGAGGGTGTCCACAATGAGGAAATCAAAGAAAAACTGGGAATGAACTCTATAGATGTAGCAGTCAGGGCGAACAGGCTTAGATGGTGGGGTCATGTTACACGCATGGGAGAAGCAAGGTTACCCAAGAGACTCATGGATTCAGCAGTAGAGGGTAGGAGGAGTCGGGGCAGACCGAGGAGAATGTACCTGGATTCGGTTAAGAATGATTTTGAAGTAATAGGTTTAACATCAGAAGAGGCACCAATGTTAGCACTGAATTGGGGATCATGGAGGAACTGTATAAGGGGGGCTATGCTCCAGACTGAACGCTGAAAGGCATAATCAGTCTTAAATGATGATGATGATGATGTAGTGCAAGCCTTTCCATGAACTCTCACATCTTTCCTGGGAGCCACTTTGTTCCTAATAGTATTACATTCTGTTTTGAGGTCCATCTTCATGCAGTAAGCTAATAAATAACGAACTGAAACACGTTAATGTGTATGTCATTGGTAAAGGTCAGAGAGAAGAATGTATAGAACGCCTCTACGCTAACGGTCTCTATGGAAAGTGTAATGGAGGCATTAGAGGTGCCTTGTTTGGACAAGCCTTTGAACTAAATGAGAATGAACCGGCACTTGTATTGTTTCCTACAGTATTAACAGTAGTACATTGAACGGTTTCAATGCAAAAATGCGGACTGAGTTCCGTAGTAGTGGAAATGATGTGCTACGTAATTTGGGAGTGAGGCTAAAAATAAAGCAAAAAAAAAGGAGGAGAGTAGCAAATGAGAAAAAAATACACTGTTTCTAGGAGTAAGAGGCGATGATGTTTATCAGATATACGGAAAGGTTTTCTAGTTTGATCTGTTTTAAGATAAGGTGTCGTTCACATTACTTTTTGTGTGATGTTAGGCCTGTAATGTCACGAGTTGTTCGGTTGGAAAGGTATATCGATAGGGAGAATGCGGACGGATAGCCTTACTTTCAAGGGGTTAGTCTGCTTGGGTTACGTCGAAAGTTTTAAGTTGGGTGGGATTTGTAGACGGTAGGTTAGTAGGCTGATTACTTGGAAGTGCCTAGCTCTAGCTAACATATATCCTCTTTTTCTTCAGATTAGTGAATAAAGATTTGGGCAACTAAACGAGAATAACCAGGATATGTTTCGAATTTTTCTTCTCAAGCAAAAACACTGCCATTTTATGGTGTCTGTCCACTGATGTAAACGTGGATGGTCGATTTACGCGGCTCCGACGGAGATAATAGAGTTGCTGTGCTAACTATCGCACTGCCTCAACTCTTCTCTTACGAGTTAATTCCGGAAGGCAATGGCCGTCGCTTCAACTCCACAACTTCGATTGCTAGTTGTCTCTGGTCCTAAACAAACACTCACCACCGGATAGGATTACGGCCCGGAAAATCATGTCTCTGCCATCATCTCATCGCGGAGGTAGTGCCCAAGGACTATAAAACACCACAATCCGCCAAAATATCTATGTGTGTTTGCAAATGACAAGGCAGTACTAAGCGAGAGAAAAATTAAGTACTACGGCTCGTAAATAATTTGCTTAAGAACTCCATTCCATCTAAGCTGCAAGAAGGTAACTATCCCACCATTCTTCGTCAGCCTGTGTCAGCTCCTCGCTCTGCTACCGCTCACAGGCTTTTTCCCCCAGATGCCACTCACATCCACCTTACTGCAACGTCACATCGTTCAGATGTCTCCATTGTTCCGATACTTATTCTCGTCTGACGCTTAAACATTCTGAACCCACTACAAACTTAGCATATTCCATATCTACACATCATCAGGTCTAGTATCCAGTGTACTCTGGTATCACACAAGGATACGTGATAACTACAGATGCAGATAATAGTGGAGTTGAAGAAAAATGAGTTACCATTACACAACTCATACTATATTTTGAAGAGAACGAGAATTTAATTATAGAGAGAGATAGAATGTAGCCGTCGGTGAAGGTAAGGAACAGAAAATACGGCGGAGCTCGGTACTTACAAGAAAAATGAAAGAAGATCTGTATGAATGGAACTCTGTGCTGTGCACTTGTCATTAGTAGTAAATTAACTTTTCGAGACGTAAATATACATGTAAGGCGCAAAGGGCTCAGAGACGATAGCAGAATGACAGTTATTGTATAAAAAACATTCTGTAATCAAGTTAAGCATTGCAAGAACAATATAACGTTTATAGTTACCATAACCTGGTACTAATGAATTATCAGTTAAAATTCAAGAAGTTAAAGAGAAAGCAAATCAGACACTGCAGCTAGGAAGAAGGAATTACATAGTGGACTGTCTTGGAATACCATACACTAGGAATAATGTCACTTCAAAGACTTATTGGTATGATAAACAGACGGAGTTGCCTTAAAAGAAAAGTATGTAAAGCAGCAGAAAAATCAGAGACCCTTCAAAAGGCAGAGAAGTGGTAGTCATAAAACATGAGACAGTGCCGTTAATAAAGAATCTACGAAAACTTAAAAGTATTTAATGTGAACAATGGTATAGGTCACTCAGACACGAAATGTGAGACTCGTCAGGCACAGGTGGAAATGCAGCATGATACGGTTCGCTGATGACGTAGCAGTCACAAAAAGCGAATAGCAATACATTCAAGTACTTAACGAAGTGGAGCCAGTTCTAGCTGGCGGCTATAGCATGCACATGAGCAAAAAGAAAAGAAATGAGGTAATAATGAGCCGGCACACATGCCGGGCAGTTAATGTTTTATTATAAAGTCTTATAGAGCTAGGTTAATTTTTCTGCTTCAGACGAAGAGAAGTTAAACAAGAAAGTTGCCAGTGGAGCGTAGTAGAAAGGACCGCAAAAGACAAAACGGGTTTCTATAAAAAGCTACAGCTGCGAACATCCACAGGTATAGGCGTCGTTACCAGACAAAAATACATGAAAACTTTGGTTTGACCACAGCTCGAAAAAGAATTGAATACATCTTGCAACGAGTCATCGAGAAAATGAAGACTGATAAAAATATAATATACTGAAAAGATATTCGTTCGTCAAATATTCCGTCATGCGTCGTTGCTGTAAAATGTAGTTGAAGAGATGAAGAAAGAAGAGACTGCAATAGGGAAGCCAAGGTATGACTCTGTAAGACCGATCGTCGGAGATTTCGAACGCGGCGCTACGCAGCAATGGATATCTACATCAAATAAATAGTGCAAGTTAATGGCGAAAACAGTAAGTTCAGCGGGAAGATACTAGATCACAACTGTATTTTCTTTTGCAGTGGAGAATGCCGCATCCTGCTAGCCGCTCTCTGTTGGCGTCTCTCATGAGGTTCTGGTCGCCGCCTGACGCTCTTTGAACTATTAGGCGGCCGTCCTCTGTGCAGTTAAGTCACAGGTCACACTCCAGCAGTCAGCAAGTGGAAACATCCGGTGCTGTTGTTGTCTGACAAGCTTTAGCCTCGAGGTCTGCCACGTAATCCATGATGCTCCGGGATGAGGATGGTCAAATCGGTGCCACTGCAGAAGCCGCTAGAAAGCTGGCCATTGAATCTGCCGAGGACATAAGGCGTGTAGCTTTGCAAACTTTTAGGAAATCCTGGTCGCAAGAGAGTAATGTCTTGCAAATGGAAGACACTGGTAACCGGATTCATTCCGTCTCTCTAGACTTCCGAAAGAGGTTCGACACTGTAGACCATCGCCAGCCAATAAGCAAAATACGACCACACTCAATCTCTTCATAGATATGCGACTGACTCGATAAATTTTTGACTCATGGAATCCAGCACGTCATAACTCGACTTCAAATGTTTCACGAACATTAAATGCACAACGGTTGTGCCGCAACTGAGCATGGTGACAAACGTGTTTTCAATGCGTCGGAGGAAGGGGGCGGGGCGTCATGGATCTTATGCCACACTCACAGAGGACATTTTACTGAAAGCTTATATATTCTTACGTGTAAAAACTTCCAAATTTCGCGAATAATATTCAGAACATAAAGTAGCTTGATTACCGAGTGTCTCGAAAATGGCAGGGTATTCCAGAAGTTACAGTCTAACACAGGATTTTATTATTTTTTATTTACACAATTACCTATAAAGATGACCTGTTCTGACCGTCTTAAAAGACCATCCAAACTTCTAAAATAAAAATTAAGGCTTCTATGTCCAATATGTTTAGAGAATATTATATAATGCTGCAAGTAAAATTTTTGATAACTCATCCAGTGATATACACTAGGGTAACAAAAGTCACGGGGTAGCGGCATGCACTTATACAGATGGCGGTAGTACGGTGCAGACAAGATATAAGACGCAAAAAATGACTCTAAGCACTGTAGGACTTAACATCTGAGGTCTTCAGTCCCCTAGACGTAGAACTACGTTAACCTAACTAACCTAAGGACGTCACACACATTTAAACCTGAGGCAGGTTTCGAACCTGCGACTGTAGCAGCAGCGTGGTTCCGGACTGAAGCGCCTAGAACCGCTCGACCACAGCGGCCGGCCGGGTATAAAGCGACAGTGCATCGGAGGATTTGGCATTTGCACTCAGGTGATTCATACGAAGGGCTTCCGACGTAACTTTGGCTGTACGATGGCAGTTATCAACTTTGAAAGCGGAATGGTAATTGGAGTTACACGTATGGGACACTCCATTTCGTAATTCGTGAGGGAACTCAATATTCCTAGATCAAAAGTGTCAAGAGCGTGCCCGGAATACCAAATTTCAGGTATTACCATCATGGACGACATAGTGATCAATAACCTTCTCTTCGACCGATGGTAAAATTGTTAGTGCTAACAGACAAGAAACACTCCGTGATATGACCAGAGAAATCAATGTGGGATGTACGACGAACGTATCCGTTAGGTCGGTGCGGCGGAATGTGGCGTTAATGGGCTGGGGCAGCAGACGACCGACGCGAGTGCCTTTGCTAACAGCACGACGACGCCTGCAACGCCTCTCCTGGGCTCGTGACGATAGCAGTTTTACCCTGGACGACTATAAAATGTTGCCTGGTCAGATGAGTCCCGATTTTAATTGTAAAGAGTTGATGGTAGGGTTCGAGTGTGGCGCAGACAACACGAAGTCATAGGACTCAAGTTGTAAACAAGTTACTGCGCAAGCTGGTGGTGGCTCCATAATGGTATGGGCTGAATTCACATTGAGTGGACTTGATCCACTGGTCCAACTGAACAGGTCATTGACTAGAAATGGTTGTGTTCGGCTATTTGGTAACTATTGACAGCTATTCATGGACTTAAGGTTCCCAAATAACGATTGGATTTTTATGGATGTCAATGCACCATGACACCAGGACACAATTGTTCGTGATTTGTTTGAAGAACATTCTGGACCATTCGAGCGAATAATTTGGCCACCCATATCGCCCGACATTGATCCCCTTTAACATTTATGGGACATAATCGAAAGGTCAGTCCGTGTACAATATCCTCCACCGGCAACACTTTTGTAATTATGGATGGCTATGGAGGCAACGTAGCTCAGTATTTCTGCAGGGCACTTCCAACGACTTGTTGAGTCCATGCCACTTCGAGCTGCTGCACTACGCCGGGAAAAGAAGTTCCGACAAGATATTAGGTGGTATCCCATGACTTTTGTGAACTCAGCGTAAAAGGTCTGAGAGATGATGAAGTCCCATACTCTGTGACGGAGCGTAGGGGAACGATGCGGGAGACCCGCACCGCCGTACTAGGCAAGGTCCTAGTGGAGGTGGTTTGCCATTGCCTTCCTCCGACCGTAATGGGATGAATGATGATGATGAAGACGACACAACAACACCCAGTCATGTCGAGGCAGGAAAAATCCCTGACCTCGCCGGGAATCGAACCCGGGACCCCGTGCTCGAGAAGCGAGAACGCTACCGCGAGATCACGAGCAGTGGACGTCTGAGAGATGGCAGATTAAAATTTGAACACAAACTGAAGAATTTTGTCCTTGACAACTCCTCCTATTTCTTAGAAACATTTACATTATGGCCATGGATAAAAGGTGGTGGGCAGGAATTTTCAACTCTCATCTGTATACTTTAAATGTAGGATACTTACTCGTATAAATGTAGCAATATTTACGAATTAATTTGCGATGTGAATGTAAAATGACTCGTTTCGCATCATTACGATTGTTGGTCTAAAGTGACCCATGGAACATGAAGCTAACTAACTAACATAATAGCTGCAATATAAAATGAAAGTTGCAACACACGAAAGTACCAACAACATAAAATACACTAGTATGTAATGTAAAGGAGCTACAAATTTGAGCGAATATTTCTAAAAGTAAGTGTTAACATTTCGTTTCAAATTCAAGAAATAAGAATTATAAAAAAACATGTTTACCAGTTCCGGTATGTACACTGTGCAGGGCTGAGCCGGCCGGGGTGGCCGAGCGGTTCTAGGCGCTACAGTCTGGAACCGCGTGACCGCTACGGTCGCAGGTTCGAATCCTGCCTCGGGCATGGATGTGTGTGATGTCCTTAGGATAGTTAGGTTTAACAAGTTCTAAGTTCTATGGGACTGATGGCCTCAGAAGTTAAGTCCCATAGTGCTCAGAGCCATTTGAACCATTTCGTAGGGCTGACGGGAAGAGATTTTCTGACGTGTTAGAAAGAACAAATATACGTCAGTAACAAGTTGACACTGGAGTTTTACTTGAAATCTGAAAAACATGACATTAGAAAAATCGTACAATGTCTACAAATTTTGGACACATCCAACACGAGACGTTATGTGGACACATTAAAGGTTCTAGATCTACATAGCAAACAAAGGAACAGGCGAAACTACTGATGGGACGAAATAAATTCGTCGAGTACGCGTATAAACGAGCAGTCGAAGAAGAAGCGCCAATATTTCATGAACTTTTGTAATATTGACACTGTGAGAAGAAATAAGAATCATTCAAATCATAGCAAAGTAATGAAATTTTAAACAGAATGTGCGTGCTCCTCATTTTAACGAATCCGTTTAACACACGTAATGTATCCAGAATGAGATTTTCAGGCTGCAGCGGAGTGTGCGCTGATATGAAACTTCCTGTCAGATTAAAACTGTATGCCGGACCGAGACTCGAACTCGGGACCTTTGCCTTTCGCGAGCAAATGCTCTACCAACTGAGCTACCCAAGCACGACTCACGCCCCCTGTCCACAGCTTTACTTCTACCAGTACCTAGTCTCCTACCTTCCAAACTTTAAAGAAGCTCTCCTTTCTTTCAGGAGTGCTAGCTCTGCAAGATTCGCAGGAGAGCTTCTGTAAAGTTTGGAAGGTAGGAGACGAGGTACTGGCGGAAGTAAAGCTGTGAGGACGGGGTGTGAGTCGTGCTTGGGTAGCTCAGTTGGTAGAGCACGCCGGCCGCAGTGGTCTAGCGGTTCTAGGCGCGCAGTCCGGAACCGCGCGACTGCTACGGTCGCAGGTTCGAATCCTGCCTCGGGCATGGATGTGTGTGATGTCCTTAGGATAGTTAGGTTTAAGTAGTTCTAAGTTCTAGGGGACTGATGACCACAGATGTTAAGTCCCATAGTGCTCAGAGCCATTTGAACCATTTTTGGTAGAGCACTTGCCCGCGAAGGGCAAAGATCGGGTGTTCGAGTCTCGGTCCGGCACACAGTTTTAATCGGCTAGGAAGTTTCACACTTAGTGTATAATTATCGCTTTTGTAACCACCACTAGATGGCCATAGTGGAAGGAAGTTTATTTTTAGATTCTACTAGGCCTATATATAATATTTCAGGATACTCTTATGTTAGTCACAACACGTGGTCCACCTGTGTAGCAACTGAGTATGAGAAATTCACTATTTCATTATTTTATAATGCTAAATATGTTTCACATGTGACATAACAAATTAAATAGAAGTTTCAAATTTTACTTTTAGTCCTGAAAATGGCTGTCTGAGACAGTGGAAACCGACAATCTGTAAATATAATTGTGTTGCTTCGGAATAAAAAAAGGAAAAGACATTTCAACTCATTTAATAATCACGTTCGTCTGCAGATGATATATAAAAATAATGTCATGCTTCGTAGAATAACACAGTATACTTTTCAGTTTCTTCATGGTTCCATCCAAGGGCATGGGACTGGGCTTGAGGCACATACACAGGCTGATTATACCTGCTGCCAACAACAAATCCGACACAGTGCATGAGTCCACAGGTGGATCCGGCATAGCACATGAGGTTGAGTAAAACTAGACAGAAATGGGAAAACTGTCCAATGAGGATATAAGGAGGAAAACAAAAGGACCGACTTTCAAAACGGAAGTGGAAACGACTTAAAGAAACTGCCCCCCGCCGCCCCGCCGCCCGCTCCCCTTACAAGCTCGCATTTTCATAGTAATTCGATATTAAATCTTTTAATATCGTTTAAGTAGTGAGTGTATGCATCTATTATATTTCTATTTCGTAACACATGAACAGATACCATTGGTGATCTAGCAGCTCTCGAAGAATGAAATTACAATGAAATGCAGGTCATTAGCTTCTTACAGGCGTTGATAAATATCAAACAGGAGTGATATGAAGATGGTATCTCATCTTTCGGACATGTCCGAAAGAACAGATACCATCTTCATTTAGATAAGGCTTACCGCCGAATGATCTTCTTCAGTGCGGGTGCACTCACATTGCTCAAACTCTTACGGGAATCGGTACATGGACTGTCGCGCGTAATGGGTGTGGTGGGCAGGGGCACTAAAAATGTACTGTGTGGACAGTAGGTTGGAAGTGTAGGTCTCACGGGAAGCGTGCCAGAGATAAGACCCTGCAGTTGCACTATCATCTGCGTCCTCGGTGGCTCAGTTGGACTGAGTGTCTGCCATGTAAGCAGGAGATCCCGGGTTCGGGTTCTGGTCGGGGCATCGGGGCACCATATTTTCAACTGTCCCCGTTGATATTTATCAACGCCTGTAAGCATCTAATGGTCTGCATTTGATTGTAATTTCATTAAAATTACATCGACACTCTAAAAATTTAAATATTTGGAAAGTAATTTAACAGGTTCAAATTTGGACTTGCGAAAAAGGGGGAGAGTGCACTACGGTCAGAAAATATCATACTAGCAACTCTCGAAAACTATCAGAAAACAGTTAGGGCTAAATTCACTCTTTTCCCTTAAGACTGTTTGTGGAGCTCGGTTTTTGTGGATAAAAATTTCCAGGCCCTCCAGTATGTTTAAGGCATGTTCCTTTGGGGCTCTATGCAGTACGTCCTTCCTTTCACTTATCTTACCTAACTTACGCTTTTCCGTTAAGTGCGTCTCAGTGCTCTACCGCTCTCGTTTGGTGTAAGGAATGGCAGTTTGTTTAAATGGGGGTATGTGATAGCTAACGTCTGTACAGATCTTATAAAGATGATAACAGTGCAAGGTAAATCATTTCTGTGTACTGACAACGCCGGACTGATTCAGACTCGAATATCCTTCAGAAATCTTGGAAGACAGAAAATATTGGTCCAACTGTATCTCTCACGGATCAGAGCAAACTGATTATAACGATAGGTTGAATTTATCACGACGAAATTGTTTCAAATAAACAGAATTCAGTGGAGGACAACTTGGTGCATTATCCACGTGAGAGTTTATCTGAACAGCTTCAACAGAAGCTGCATATTTTTCATGTCGAAAGTGTAGACTGTAGGAGCAGGACCGGACGTCGTACGATACCAAACAAATATGTAGTCTTTTGAAATAATGTGTGCCTAATACAACAGTGGATGAAATTAAAAATAAAAGAAAACTTTATGTTCAAAATACTGCCCAAAAGGTCACTACTTGTGAAGCTTCAAAGAGGAGAGATATGGGAAATGAAGACGTTTACGAATCAAAAATGTTTTGACTAGTTTCGTTCCCAGAGCGTGCGCCTGTTATGTATGAGTAGCGTTTGTGAAGCCCAGCACGGATCGGCAAAAAAAAAAAAAAGTGAAAAATCCTCACAACTGCCACAATGATACCACAAACAATCGCAAGACGCTCCATTCTCATGGAATTAGTGAAGAAGTTATGAGAACGGCTCTAACAGAGCTTCTTTCTCCCATTTCCCTACCTTTTGTTTTAGCCTCCACATCATGGACATCATTGCCAATCTACTGTCATCTACCACCTTCATCTCGCCTCTTATATCATCATCTCCTGATCACATACAGTCAAACCCTTCACCATAAAAATGAAGCTACAAATCCAGAATATCATCGTCTTACAGATTTGAAGACCACACCAACACCTCATCATGTTTGAGACAATCGTTCTTGTTCTTGCGTATGTCCACTGACGGAAATGAATAAATGTTCCACCATGAACCACCAGTCCAGTATAAAACCATCCTTTATGCAGGTGTTCACCACGTAGCGGGTATTAAATGATAAAACTTTCATTCCATGCCCAACATCAACATCGCTATGAGGTTCAAATGGCTCGGAGCACTATGGGACTTAACTGCTGTGGTCATCAGTCCCCTAGAACTTAGAACTACTTAAACCTAACTAACCTAAGGACCTCACACACATCCATGCCCGAGGCAGGGTTCGAACCTACGACCGTAGCAGTCGCCCGGTTCCGGACTGCGCGCCTAGAACCGCTAGACTATTCTATTCACAATACATCTCGTGACATCTCATTAAGATTACCGGGAGGAGGCTAGTATGAAAGTATACGTCTCTCCATCTTATTCCCTCTGTGAAAAATTAGCTAACTGGATAGGTCAGTCAAGGCTCCATTCAATCTCCAAGACACTTGTGATGTGAACCGCAGTATAAGTTCGTG
Source organism: Schistocerca americana (assembly GCF_021461395.2). Lineage (NCBI taxonomy): Eukaryota > Metazoa > Arthropoda > Insecta > Orthoptera > Acrididae > Schistocerca > Schistocerca americana. The sequence goes on along the minus strand of NC_060130.1, from coordinate 648,494,436 downwards.
CGTTACCATTTTGGACTAGGCCATTTGGAACGCTGGTCATGAGGGGAATGACAAGTGTTTATCATTCCTCCTAAATACTGGTTAGTACTCAGCCTCACTTCTGAAATAATACCAAATCAATCCCGTTGTCATATCTAATAACTCCCCACTCTGTCGTTTCTTGATTTGGAGAAATATCGGACTTGAGATTTGTTGTTTTCTGCGACCATTCCTCAAGTCGTCTATGCACAAGTTGGGCTCCATTTAACCGCGCCAAACATAAGCGAGACTCGACGCTGAACATCATAGATTGCCACTCGGTGCCCATTCGACTCTGGTAGTACACAATGGAAGTCACTGTTCCCTGTGGTATTACGTCAGTTGTAAACCGCGCATGGAAGCTGGAGATGCCTACCCAGTTTTCAGTAATGCGTTTCCTATGGTTCGTGATGACACTCTGCCTGTGATCTTAGCCAGAATTTCAGCTGTTGTGACCTACATGGCCCGTCAAACAGTTCTTCTTGTGGTCTAGTTCTTCTGGAAGGGTAAGCGACTGCTCGTCTTGCCACACTGTAGTGCTGAGTTGACTATAGACCACTCCATGTGCAGTCACCACACTACAGCCAATTAACTTCCAGATCTTTCGATACGATGCTCCCATGCCCCTCAGGCTAATTAATATACATCTCTCAAAGTGTAGAACCTGGCGATGATCTGCACGTGAACGTCCACTGGGCTTGCGGTACTGCAATCTGTATCACATCTCATCCCCATCTTGTATTCACCCCACAAGCTCACCGGACAAAATATTAGTCACCACAATGCGCATACACAGATGAATCATTAAGAATTTACAGAGTGCAAAGCGTTCTAGTCTCGTGCTCAACCGAGTGCACACTGTCTCTACGTAGCGCAAGACAGTAGCGATCAGTGAGACATTTATGTTTCAAGCGCACATTTTACTTAAACAAGGCTAAATGCAAGGGCGTGACAGAGCGACGAAATGGAGCAATAGTGTTCGGCCGTGCCCATGACTATACGTGTGTGAAGTTGGTGTTTGGCGGCGGACTGTTCTGCATGTCTACAAGCAGTGTTGTAACACATGTAGCCACGAAGACGACTTCAGAATTGTGGTCGAGAAAAGATACTGACTGAGAGGGATCAGAGAGGCGTTGAACGGCTTGTGGATCAAAATCACCTCCAAAGCCACCAGAAATTGCTGCAGGCACTGCATGAAGGTTCATCCCAATCTGTTAGTAAGAGTTCATTCAGACGGGAACTGCACACAATGAACATTTGTCGTCGGTCACCTTGCAAGAGGCTACCGCTCACACAGTGCGCGAAGATAGCAGTAGTCAAGTTCATCGTTCTGTAAGAATACATGACTTTTTTCCGAAAACCCCACTCCAACCTACTAATCTCAATTGGCCTGCAAAATCACCCGACACAGAAAATCTGTGAGACACGCTGGATCTACCGGTAAAACGCCGACATGAGCATCCCTGCAAATTGGTGGAATAGTGCGATCAAATCCTCGGCTAGTGACTTAACCTGGATGCAACGTGCCTGTACATTATGGACTCGCATCCTAAACGAATCCAGGCAGTTATCAAGTCCAGGGGTAGAATTACATGGCATTAGATGATGCTTGTAATAATTCCTCTAATCCATTCAGCTTATGTAGGAATGTTTTTCCTGCAAGTTAAGTACTTTAAGTAGGTTTGCGTTTGAATAAAATATTGGTGAAAATGTGCCACAGACATGGATGTAATGAAATATCTAGTTGCTAGCGTTCGGTCATCATGTAACAATTTAAATTTTCGTCTGTGTAGTTTTAACTGTTATGTTCAAAAGTTTAAGTGTGGTAACATGTCCGATGCCAGCCCATCCCCCGGCTGAGGTAATGTAAATAACGGATTAATAAATAATGACTTACTAACTGCAAACCCACTTCATGATCAGTTTGTCTTGTTTAAACCCATGTCGGTCTACTATCTGTCAGGTGATAAAATCAACATTAAACTTACGATTACAGCGTTCCCAGCAACCGTGAAGCCGGAAAGATCACGGGAACAACCGCTAAGGCAGAATAATAGGAGCTGTGTACACGGTATTATTTATTCTTTCATGAGCACTTAACCTCATTACAGAAAACATTTGACAGTAGAACACTAAACGATCAGTTCGCAGAAGTGTAATCTCTTTTATGACTGCAGTACCTTATTCGGAGTTTCCCCTCTGTGGTAATTTAATGGAGTCTGTACCTGTAGAACTTCTTCCATAAAAGCTCTCGGGTTTCTGGCATAGAATTTATGATGCTGGAGATCTAGCTACAGTTATCAGGAAAATGGGAGAAATGGTGATATTGTGCAGCATGCGGCAGACAGCTACAGTATTGCAAACAGCACACTGTGTACTGCGTTAATGTGTAACACTCCACACGCGCATTTCGCTTCAGTGACTTACTGTATCCATGTATCATAATCCATGACTTTCGGAACTGGCAATGGAACGGAGAAAAGTAACTTGTTAAAACTGCACAGACGCTTTACATTGCAATGTACAGTTCGGTACAAACGGATATGTAACCTTTGAAAATACTGAGCTGAATGAATGTGAGTTTTGTTCCTCCGTTACGATAGTCCATGTCTTGATATTTCAAACTAATAAAATATAAAGAGATTGCAGTTCTAGAAGAATCAAATGCTGTTATAGAGACATTGACTGTTTTAGGGTCTGCTGACGGCTCTAAAGAGAGAACCTGTTATATGTTTAAACAAATTAAAATGCGAGCAAGAATGTGGTTTCAGCAGACTTTTTAGATATTACATGTACTTCTAGTACCACCTATATTGTAGGGAAACAATATTTTCGACTAATGTAGCGCCGATGTCAGCGGATTTAGAGAAGGAGCCCAAAATAGTAATAAATGAGGATGGACTACACCCCTCCAAATGCGACTCCAGTGTCTTAATCATTATCTCATCTCGCTCGAGGCCACCCGCTTAGTGGAAAAGAGAGATAACACCATATAGCCGTATAAACATTAAGCACTAAAACACTGCGTTAGGTATTGGTTAAAAATAGTCTTGGTTGCAATTTTATTTTATTTTTTTTATTTTTCAACTACGCGTTTCGCCTTATTTAGGCATCTTCAGGTTGATCTACATAGAAAACAGAGAACAAATACATCTATTTACGAATAGCGATCGCGTTGTGCAAACTTGGATAACCTTAAAAGCATGTATAAACAGATCAAATACTGAAAGAGCAAATACCTTAATTTGGTATTTCTTAGAACGATCCTTTAGACAGTGTAGCCAAAGGGCATCGTCGAATACATCAAGCAACATCGCCTTCGTTAAACTCAGCGAAAACTAAAAATATAAAATAGTAAAAACAGATCACCAGTGATCGGACACTCAGAAATGTAATCATATTGCAGAGGCCTTATTGTACGGCCTTACCTTTTCTTGATGGATGCGAGTGACTCCAAGACCTGCATAACTCGTTCCCGTTCACAGGAGCGAGTAACAGAATGAGATGGGGCTCAGGTAGTAAGCATAATGCACCACAGCGTCGTGTGCTAGTACTGACGCCCAATACAGAATCACCTCAATAGGTGGCGCTGCCACGCAGCTGCTGGCAAGAATGAGAGAACGTAAACTGGATATACATACCCACTAAAACTTTATAAATGTAATGCACATAAAACATTAATAAGATGAAATTACTAGGAGCAACACCTGCGTTAGGTTATTACGATGTGTGAAGGACTCTGTGGCTGCTTATGATAACTGCATCTTGGCTGGATCACTTCGGGGACAGTTTCTCTCAGAAATCGCGTTTAGATATCAAATATGATATAGCTACCTCTGTAGAAGCCGCACGCTCGCGCACGCCTGCGTGAGTGCGTGCGTGGGTGCCTGTGAGAGAGTGAGTGAGTGTGTGTCTGTGTGTGTGTGTGTGTGCGTCTGTGTGAGTGTGTGTGTGTGTGTGTGTGTGTGTGTGTGCGCGCGCGTGACTTCTGAATCACCCTTTAACCAAACTGTATTTATTTTAAAGGGCAAAAGCTAGAAAGAAGAGTTTTAATTCTTTCTCAGTTTCATATTGTAAGCTTATTATAAGTCAGACTGAATGAATTTGTAGTAGTCAGAAGGCAGCAGTCGGCCGAGACACAAGCAGCAACAATGAAGTAACCGATTTTGTGACTTTTATGAGTTCCTAGCCAGGAACGAATTTTATCATATCATTTGTGTGCTTTAATAGTTTAGTTTCTTGAGTTTCTGCGTGTTAATTAAATATCTAATAGCCACAGTTCTCGCGTTTTCGTTTACGTCGGAAAGTAAACCGATTTTGTGACATATTACAAGTTCCTAATCAGGGGCGAATTATTTAGTTTCACCTAAGTCCTTCGGTAGTTAAGTTTTTAAATCCCTGCGTATTAATGTAATTTATTAGACACAGTTCCTGCGTTTTCGTCGGGGTCTACACTGGAGTTGCGCATCATGTGTCGATAGTCGTTTTATCTGCACAGTTAAGTTTTCCACGGTCTTTAGTATGGACAGGGACTGCGATTGTAGTGTGCGGATGCGAGCCGAGTTGGTGACCCTTCGCTCTCAGCTTCAGGCTGTGATGCCTTCCGTTTCACAGCTTGAGGCTGCAGTAGATGGGCACCACAGTTGTGGGCCGGCCGTGGGGATCCAACGGACGTCCAGCAAGTCCGAGTCCTCCGATCTGTCCTCACTGGTGGCCAGCTCAGTTACTGCTTGCACTGCGGTTGACCCCTCACCTGTAGTCGAGTGGAAGGTCGCCCCGGGGCGAAAGATATCCCAGGCGGCCGCACGTAAGGCGTTTGACAGACAGATTCCAGGTGCTGTCTGTAGCTGACACGGACGCTGAGCCAATTGCTGTGGCCTGTTCTGCTTCAGAGGAAACCTCTCAGCCTGCAAGATCCGGACAATAACAGAGGGTGGGATTATTGATAGTTGGGAGCTCCAACGCTAGGTGTGTTATGGGGACCCTTAGGGACATTGCTGCCAAGAAGGGAAAGAAAACCATTAAGCACTCCTTCTGAATACCGGGTGGAGTCATTCCAGACGTGGAACGTTTCCTCCCAGATGCCATAAAGAGCACAGGGTGCAGCCAGCTGCAGGTGGTTGCTCACGTCGGTACCAATGATGTGTGCCACATTGGACGAGAAGAGATTCCCTCTGTTTTCGAGCGGCCAACAGAAGTGGTAAAGGCTGCCAGTCTTGCTTCCAAGATGAAAGCAGAGCTGACCATTTGCAGCATAGTCGACAGGAATGATTGCGGACCTCTGGTACAAGGCCGAGATGAGGGTCTGAATCAGAGACTCAGACGGTTCTGCGACCGTGTAGGCTGCAGATTCCTCGACTTGCGCCAAAGGGTGGTTGTGTTTCGGGTTCCGCTGAATAGGTCAGGTATCCACCATACGCAGGAGGCGGCTACACGGGTAGCAGGGGCTGTGTGGCGTGGAAGTTTTCAGTCACAAAGGGTGCAGGTCGAATACAGGAAGAACATAGATACAGGAACCATTGGTAAAACAGTTGTAAATTGTCGTAGACGTGTTGGGAAAGTACCAGAGCTCCAAGCGCTAATAGAAAGCACTGACGCTCAAATCGTTATAGGCACTGGAAGCTGGCTAAAGCCGGAGATAAGTTCAGCCGAAAGTTTTGCGAAGAACCTAACGGTGTTCCGAAAGGTGGAGGCGTGTTTGTTGCTGTTAGAAGTAGTTTGTCTTGTCGCGAAACTGAAGTAGAAGTTCCTGTGAGTTTGCATGTTTGCCTGGGCAGAGGTCATCTTTTGCAACCAGAATAAAATAATAATTGGATCCTTTTACCGACCTCCCAATTCAGATGATAAAATTGCTGAAACGTTCAAAGAAAACTTGAATTTGATTTCAAACACGTACCCGACTCGTACGATTATAGTTTCTGGGGACTTTAATTTACCCTCAATATGTTGGCGAAAATACATGTTTAGTTCCGGAGGTACGCATAAAACATCATCCGAAATTGTGATAAACGCACTGTCTGAAAATTATTTCGAGCAGTTAGTTCAAGAGCCCACGCGAATAGTAAAGGGTTGCGAAAACACACTTAATCTCTTAGCAACAAACAATTCTGAGTTAATAACGAGCATCAAAACCGATATAAGGATTAGTGAACACAGGGTTTCGTAGCGAGGCTGAATATCGTAATCTCCAAATCCTCCATAAATAAACGAAAAATATACCTTTTCAAAAGAGCAGGTAAAAATTCACTTGACGTCTTCCTGAGAAAGAATCTACACTCCTTCCAAATAAATAATGTAAGTGTAGACCAGATGCGTTTTGAATTCAAAGAAACAGTATCGGCAGCGATTGAGAGATTTATACCAAATAAATTAATTGGTACACAAAATGGGTCAGAACACTGTTGCAAAATCAACGAAACAAACATGTCATCAAAGGTTCGAATCCTGCCTCGGGCATGGATATGTGTGATGTCCTTAGGTTAGATAGGTTTAATTAGTTCTAAGTTCTAGGCGACTGATGACCTCAGAAGTTAAGTCGCATAGTGCTCAGAGCCATTTGAACCAAACATGTCAAATTTAAACAGACGGAAAATCTCCAATATAACGCTAATGTGCTATACGTCACTCTTCCCTAACTACCGAACATTAAGTCCTGTTACCGGAAACGTCACATATAACACCAACATGCCGTGACACAAGCTAATGTTACCCTCTGAGAGAATTTGGGAAATTTTGACCGCGTGCTTGCCTAATGAATGAAGCTATTGGACTGTAATTTTGAATATAGTGAAATTAATAGAAAAATTAAACAGCCTTTAATTTTGGGGTTAATAAAAGTAGAAAATGTCATACACGAATGCCCAATTAGGGACATTACTTTGAAAATATGTGTTTAAGAGAATTAAATATTAGTTAGTGAAGTTACTTTCATCAATATTTCAAATGGTTCAAATGGCTCTGACAAGGGAATATACCCATCGCACCTCCCTCAGATTTAGTTATAAGTTGGCACAGTGGATAGGCCTTGAAAAACTGAACACAGATCAATCGAGAAAACAGGAAGAAGTTGTGTGGAACTATGAAAAAATAAGCAAAATATACAAACTGGGTAGTCCATGCCTCAGATAGGCAATATTAAGGGCGATGCGAGCCGAGGAGCGCCGTGGTCCCGTGGTTAGCGTGAGCAGCTGCGGAACGAAAGGTCTTTAGTTCGAATCTGCCCTCGGCTGAAAATTTTGCTTTCTTTATTTTCGCAAAGTTATGATCTGTCCGTTCGTTCATTGACGTCTCTGTTCACTGTAATAAGTTTAGTGTCTGTGTTTTGCGACAGCACCGCAAAACCGTGCGATTAGTTGACTAAAGGACGTGTCTCTCCCATGGGAACCGAAAACATTTGATCGCAAGGTCATAGGTCAACCGATTCCTCCACAGGAAAACACGTCTGATATATTCTATACGACACTGGTGACGGCATGTGCGTCACATGACAGGAATATGTTGTCGACCCACCTAACTAGTACACTTGGCGAATGGGTAAAAAGATTCTTCTACCTTGCCCGATTTAGGTTTTCTTGTGGATGTAATAATCACTCCAAAAAAAGTGATGAAAACATAAGGGTTTGTCACATAAACTGAAAATAAAAAGTTAAAATTTTCGGTCGAGGGAAGATGTGAACGAAAGACCTCTAGTTCCGCAGCTGTTCACGCTAACCACGGGACCACGGCTCTCCTCGTCTCACATTGCCCTTATTATTGCACATGGACGACCCAGTTTGTATATTTTGCTTATTTTTTCATAGTTCCACACAACTTCTTCCTGTTTTCTCGATCGATCTGTGTTCAGTTTTTCAAGGCCTATCCACTGTGCCAACTTATAACTAAATCTGAGGAGGGTGCGATGGGGAGGTTCCCTTGTGAGCACTATGGGACTTAACATCTATGGTCGTCAGTCCCCTAGAACTTAGAATTACTTAAACCTAACTAACCTAAGGACAGCACACAACACCCAGTCATCACGAGGCAGAGAAAATCCCTGACCCCGCCGGGAATCGAACCCGGGAACCCGGGTCATCAATATTTTCCTTTGAATAGTACACAGGATACAAACGGACACAGGGCACTCTGAGCTGGGAGTAGCAGCTCTCACCAATACTGAACGTACTAGGAATCATAGGAAGAAAAATTTGTACCAAACTTACACTAGTAAGAGCTACACTCAAGATTATTATTTGAAGCAGTACTGAAATGTTACTGCAAGAAGTGCAGTACTAAAATTGGCCATGAGGGGGTTCTGACTTAACTGAAATATAAATACCATAAATAAAATTAAATAATGTTTGGGTAGCTCAGATGGCAGTCTGCCGCCGGCACTGCTGCGAGGCGGTCTCGCGCCAGAGCGCTGAAGGGGGAGGCGCGCACGGTGTGTTTGTGTATACTTCGGCCGCTGTAAGTGCCATTTTTCCCTTCTAGACCACCATGGCGCACAACTATCGGAGGAAGACATTACGTTTCAACTTTTGTTCCGACTTCGCCCGACCCAAGGCCCTGGAGGTAGAACGATTTATTCGCGATGAAGTTAAAATACCACCAACGGATCCAATTGGTTTCCACTTGTCCATAGTTAGCAGTACCGTCTACGTCAAAATAATCAACGATACGGCGTGCGACAAGGTGCTTCAAGAGGCAAAACTTGGACTGCTCTTCTGTCATTCCGACGGCAACGTCGGACCCGTTACAATCGATCACGCAGGTCTCGGCACACTGACGATAAGGATCTTCGAGCTGCCGTTCGAACTACCTGCAGACGTCGTCATCGAGGCGCTCCATCCCTATGGCAACGTTCTCGAAGATGGTGCCGAACGATGGGTACAATTTCAAACCTATCCCGTTTTAAACGGTGTTAGACAGGTCCGCATCGAGTTGCAGAAACACATGCTTCCCTATCTACATATCGGAGGCTGCCGTGCCATTATAATGCACGACGGCCAACCTCGGACCTGTTCCGGTTGCGGGAAAGAAGGTCACCTACGGTCTGAATGCATTCAACGACGTGTCGCGTAGCTCCCGTTGTCGGAAGCGACCGTCACACCAACCATGACCGCCCTACCGGTCACTTACGCAGCGGCTCTTGCCACGTCTACAGTTTCGTCCAGTCCGTCACCCGGTCCTTCCGATCGGCACGTCTCACCGTCCCAGTCACCTATGGACGGTGCGGACGTCCAACCTGACAACCTTCCCGCCGAACAGGCTCCCACACCGGACGCTGAGGAGAACAGTACTTCTTCACAACACCTGTTTAACAATTTCATTGTACCCACCGACGCCTTCGAACCAGGTCGACGCTCCTCCTTGCCGTCGTCCGACACTGAGGAACACGTGCGCAAACAACGCTCGCCACGTAGGCGCAAACGCCGCCGCCGTTCACCCATGGGCTCTCAAAGCGTCGCCACCCGCGACGACGAAGACGACACCCAACCAGCCGACATTTCCACGCAGAGGTCGGCGGACAACTTTCACGATGAACAAGACGTTTCGCAGGACGGGACCACAATGAAGGTCGCCACGCACAATGTAACGATCGGTGCGCAGGTTGAGACGCTTGTCTCCCCGCCGACAACTCCAGATCTCTCTCACCACGACCCAGTTCCCATGGACATTGGACAGACCCACGGCGCAGGAGCACGGGCCGACGACATTGAGGAAGATACGCCCCCTCCTCCGGATGAGTTACCTCCGCCGGACAAGGCTGCTTGCTAACATCAAAAGCGAGGCACTGCAGCTGATGGGACGGGACTTCTTGTCGGTACCCTCCTCATACTTCCCTTGGTGATGGTAGATGCGCGTCCACCACCACTGAAACAAACGTACCGGTTCGCCACACTGAACATCAGCATGATCGGCACTGCACCCAAGCTGCAACTCCTATGTGACATGCTTCGGGCCTCTGACGTCGACGTCGCCCTTCTTCAGGAAGTACGCGTTGCCACACTACCACCAGTCTACGGCTACGACTCATACACGTCCACATGAGATAAATCAGGGCGTGGAGTGGCTTTCTACATACGCGAAGGAATCCCACTCAAGGACACGACAATCCTTCCCTGTGGAAGGGGCATGGCTGTTACCATCTTCGACACGCGCGTCATCAATATCTACGCTCCGTCTGGCTCCACGAACCGTCGGCAACGGCCCACTTTCTTCGGACATGACGTGGCGCCCCTGTTTTCTGGACGCTATGATCTCCTTATCATGGGAGGCGATTTCAACTGCGTCCTCCATCCACAGGACCAAATGCCTGGTTATTCGCCATGCCAGGCGCTGCTCACCTTAATCGAAGATTTTCATCTAGTGGACGTTTGGGAAAAAATTCGTGGCAATACCCCCGGTTTTACCCATTATACAGCACATTCTGCGAGCAGACTGGACCGGTTTTATGTCTCTGCCCACCTTGGCAATGAAGTCGCCCAAGCTAAACGATGGCCCCTTGCATTTTCGGACCACTGCGCCGTCATTTGCTCCCTGGCTCTGCCACCCCAGTCAGTGTGGCGCAGCAGAGGTTATTGGAAGCTTAATACCTCCCTCCTTAATGATCCACACTGTCGACAATATATTGCCACTACATTGGCGTCTTGCGGAAGACGCCTCCCGCAGTACACATCCACGTTCCATTGGTGGCTCAAATGTGCCAAACCTGCGATCAGAAAGATCTTCATGCAATGTGGCAAGGAAGCAGCAGCATGGCATCAGGGCACCACAAATTTTCACTACGCCGTCCTCCGTGAGCTCGATGCGCTCCCTCCACCACTGACACCCATAGGGAACGACAGCGTACTGAAGCTCGTCTCCTCTCTCTCCAACGTGCACGACTGGATGGTGTCGTGGTGCGTTCCCGACGACATGACCTCCTCCACGACGAAACCCCATCCACAATCCATGCCACATCCGACCACAGTCGTCGACGTCGACTTTTCGTCCCCAACACCACGACCTCCGATGTTGTTCACCACACAACACAGGCGGCAGTGGTGTCTGCCTTTGCTGAACATTATCGCCAATTTTATGATGATGAACCGATGGCAACGACAATTCCCGATGATCTCCGTCCTTCCCCTGATCGGATCCTCACCGTCGCGGAGTCAACGTCCATGATGTCTGCAGTCACCGCAGAAGAGGTGGTAGATGCGATCAACAAAGGGGCCAAGAACAAATCACCAGGACCAGATGGTCTCCCAGTGCAGTTTTACCGGGCGTTCACCACGTTAATGCTTCCTCGTTGGACGGAAATGATTCAGGAACTCTTTACTCCGTCCTTCCCAATTCCACCTGAATTCGTCACTGGCATTCTTCTACCTGTGCCTAAGCCAAAGGAAGGGTCTCATGTCTCTGTATATCGCCCCCTTACACTACTGAATGCAGACTATAAAATCTATGCACGCCTCTTAGCAGCGGGCATACTCACCGTCTTACCTACGGTCCTTTCACCGGAACAGACTGCACGTGGTTGTGGGACCACCTTACAAACAGCCCTAGGAGAATGCCGTGACCTCATCGCACTGGCGTCGGTTTGTCGCCTTCGTGCAGCACTGGTATCCGTCGATTTCACGAGTGCCTTTGATCGCGTTCGACACCCATTCCTCCTCATGGTGGCTACACGTATGGGGTTCCCATTACATTTTGTCGATGCCATTCGTCGGTTACTACTTCCCGCTGTCTCGATGGTCCAAGTCAATGGGAGGCTTGTAGGACCGATTCCTATACGCCGCTCTGTGTGTCAAGGATGCCCTATGTCTACTTTACTATATGCCATTGTACTTGAGCCCCTCATCACTGGTCTTACCTCTAGACTGCAGGATCTCACTTTGCGTGACTACACCTTTCACTGCAGGGCTTATGCGGACGACCTCCTCTTTCTCACCTGCTCCTCCACAGAACTCAATGACGCCATCCAATGGATCCACCAGTATGGACGTCTTTCTGGTAGCATTATTAATGTCCGTAAATCGACTATGATGCACATTGGGCGCGGCCTTCCGGCTGCGGTGCCGACCCCACTCCCAGTCAGTACCACCGGTACTTGGGTATCGAATTTCCGAGCTCCACACACCGCACAGTGGCCCTGGCTTACCGGCGGCTTTTGCAGTCGATTCGGCACCATGTCCACGGTCAAGTGCACTGTAACTTTAACCAACTCCAACGTGTGTCCTATGTCAACATGTATGTCGCCCCTAAACTGGTACCCGTCGCCCAGACCCCCCCCCCCCCCCCCCAAATGCCGTTACTCGTTGGCCGCCGCATCCAATCAGCCTTTGGATATTTCGTGTCAGCAGAGGAACTTTTAAAAGTCCGCTACAACACTCTAACACTGCCTCCTGCTAAAGGTGGCCTGGGACTCGTCAACGTGCGGGCACGATCTTCTGCACTCTTTGTCCACACTCTGTTGCGGCACTGGCAGGAGCCGGTCCCGTCCTTAACGCGCAGTCTCTTAGATATCCTCCGACCAGCTTCTCTCGATCCACCGATCAATGTGGCACCTATTTCTCCATTATTGTACCACGTCGCCAATTGTTTCATAGAATTCAGCTACGTTCGGGCCGATCTTCCAGTCACCCGTCCTCCCCGTACAAAAGATTATTATCGTTTGTTTATGCTGCCCAACCCTTGCGACCCCATGGTGCTACTGCATCCTGACATTAACTGGCAAACGGTTTGGGGGTGTGTGCATGCACCCTTTTTACCGTGGTCTGTGTCTCCATTCTGGTATGTTTTAGTCTATGGAAAATTCCCGACTAATAGTCGACTTTATCGCATAGGACTGGCCACCTCCCCACTCGGCCCTGACTGTCAGCTCGAGGACACCGACAAGCACCGTCTTACGTGCCCCCTGAAACAAAACGTATGGCTCCTCATCCAACGAATCGTGGGCTTTTACTTCCGTGCCCCGCCAACGACGTTAACCCCGGATTTCCTGTTGTTGCCCCAGACATTTCACTACCCTTTTGCTAAGCACCATACCCTAATCTGGTTTCGAGGACAGGCTTTAGAATACCTGTTTCAGAGTGGTCCGCATACAGTCCTTGACTTCTGGTACAAAGTTGTGACCGCGCATAGCACCCTCACCCGAAAACCATCTTACCGACAAACTTTTGCCGGTTATCTCCGCAGCGTCTTCCTTGACCCCCCTCAAAGTTGGGGTGTGCCATGCCTACCTGTCACATGATGCAACATCCGTATCCACGTTCTCATGCATCGGCCGAAAAAAAAGGAAGAAGACAGAATATGTTATATTTTGTTGTAATTTATGTTTTTTTAATATTTTTTTGTTTAACTAACAGTCATTTGTATGTGTTTAAATAGTAGCTTGAAGAACTCTTGCATAGTATATACATATATATATATATATATATATATACATATATATATACTTTTAGTTTGTTCAATAAAGATTATTAAAAAAAATAAAAAAAAGGAAGAAAACAGGATATGTTATATTTTGTTCTATTTCATGTTATTCTAATAATTTGTTTACCTAACACTCATTTGTATATGTTTAACTGGTACCTTGAAGAGCTGTTGCTTTGTGTATGTATATTTACTATCAGTTTGTTCAATAAAAAGAAAAGTTGGTAGAGCACTTGCCCGCGAAAGGCAAAGGTCCCGAGTTCGAGTCTCGGTCTGGTACACAGTTTTAATCTGCCGGGAAGTTTCATATTAGCGCACACTCCGCTGCAGAGTGAAAATCTCATTCTGGGTCTGGAGTTTTCTTATATTCAATTTTTCGATACTTTCCCAAAATTTCTATTTCATTTTCGGTCACAGGCGCTTATTTAATATCACTTTGGATGACATCAACTTTAACTTCATATTTCATATAATCGTCTTGGATTTCAGTGGTTCACATATGTTCACCTGAGTCTATATTCTCATGATTATTAAGAATATTTACTTGTTTCGAGTTTTTCATCAGCCAGGATCATTTCATCCACACTATTAAGGATTTCATTCTCCTCCATATCCCTGTTGATACCGACCATGTTTCTATTTTTTGCACCAATTTCTATAACATCGGCAGGTCGCATGCTTTGCGTGGTGCCTTCCTTTCTCTTACCAACCTGTTCCTCTGTAATTGCTGCTCGTGCATCTTGTGCAGCGTTAACTACTTCCACCTCCTTTTCATTTTCAGACAACGTCCTCTTTCTGACGTTTCCACTTTCGTTTCTCTCTTTTATTAAATCTCTGGTCTTATAACCCTTTTCAAAGTTGTCCCTCTCATATTGCTTTATACTGTAGAACAAATCGTCACGCCCTTATCCGATCCCTGGAGACTCCCTGATGCGCAAATTGTCTGTCTTTTCACTTTTACTTAATAACATGTCCAATTCTCTTTTCATTTTGGTGATATTCCCTACGGGAACAGGTCCACTGAATTCCCTCGCAACGCCATCTCTTCCTACTGTCGTTACTACAGCCGCACGTTGGGCAGCTGATAGCTCCGCCAAGTTCAATGTACGCGGTGGCTTAGTTTGCATGCTACAGCGTGCCGCATGTTCTCCCGTATGTAACTCATACATGCCATCATCTGTGGTTCTGTGCACACCGCCTTGTGACACAGCTCAGCCTTTTGCTCATGCCTAACATTCACTTTGCTTCAGCCGGTATGATTTCTTTAGTTCGGGCCCTTTATATTTGTCTGCGTGAATCTGGCCCGTAAAACACGTGGGCCTTAGTTTTCCGAATCATTTCGGTTTTGAAAATTTCGCGACGCAAATCGTCTATCGCGAAATGACGTGTTATCGCGACCCTTGCCTCTACCTCTCTGTATCATATTTACTCGGTAATATTCACTTTCATTTTGCTCATGATGCTCAGGATTTTCCCTACTCCGGATGTTATTGTTTTGGCGATAATCACGGTTTCCTCTCCAGTGGTCCTCGTCTACCACTCTTTCCAAAAAACGACGAGAAGCTTTTTGCCTACTTCCCACATAACGTTTTGAATCCTCCAGGAACTTTATCCATGATTCCCACACTATTTCGGATTCTGTTCGTCTATTTCTCAAGTGTGTCAATTTTCGAAACCACATTTCGCAGAATTCTTTCACGAAGCTCTTTCTTCTGTTGTCATATAATCTGGCCATGATAAATTCCCGCCATAGGCAGTACTGTTTTTGTTCTGACCAGTATTCCTCTATAAATTTTTATTTTAAATTCTTGGTTCAAATGGCTCTGAGCACTATGGGATTTAACATCTGTGGTCATCAGTCCCCTAGAACTTAGAACTACTTAAACCTAACTAACCTAAGGACATCACACACACCCATGCCCGAGGCAGGATTCGACCTGCGACCGTAGCAGTCCCGCGGTTCCGGACTGAGCACCTAGAACCGCTAGACCACCGCGGCCGGCTTTAAATTCTTCAAATGACATTTCTTCCCTGTGGAGATTTAGTTCCCATCTTTTTGTATCACCTGCCAAAGCGATAATAACTTCATTGATCTTTTCCTGGTCCGTTACATAATCAAGAAAATTCCTTTCACAGTTTTTCAAAAAATCTAATGTGTGCCATCCATTATGTCTTTTTGCCCGATCGAATCGTTCTTCGTCCTCCATCAGTTTGCTACAAATTATCCTACCAGTGGCATAATTCGGTTTTTCTCTTATTTTCCGTTCAAGGTCACTCGCTTTACCTTGACTTTTTGAAGTGGTCTGCTCACACTTCTATTCGCATGATGCCACTTGTTTACTTAGTTCCCTTTCTGTGTCGTTCACCGCTTGTCTCAACTGAGAAATTTCGGTGTTACATTTGCTCATTAATTCGGTTTTGAGGTCGAAAACACTTTCATCAACTTTTGTTATCACCAAAGGTTTTACAGTATCTTGAATTTTCGTTATTTCTGCATCGAATCTATCGTTGATGTTGTTAATCTGTCCCTGCATAGTAGCGACATTATTTTTGATAGTATGTATCTCAGTTTTTAATTCCTTGATTGCACTGTTTATAACGCCTATTTTTAAGTCTACTTTTTCGATCTGTTTACTGTTTTCACTACCTTGTGGTTTAATTTGATGACCTTGTGCTGTAATTTTTACAGACAACATTTTTATCAATTCGGTCATATTCATTGGTTTTCCGCTATTTGTTCTAAGGTGTCATCATATTCAGGTTCTATTTCTCGTATTTCCCATTAGGTACTTTTTCGTCTACCTCATTCTGACCTACTGTAGTCCTTGTATCAATTTTAATTTTGTTAACACTTTATATTCTATTTTTTAAGGCCTATAAAGTAATCTATTAATTATTTCACCTGACCTGTTGCAAGTTCGCGGCGCTGGATATTCAGTACTTGTCTTACACTTGTTTTACGACCAATATTTACGTTCTGAACTATATTCTAGTGAATCCTCGGACATGGGGATTGCATCCTTCTACCATCCTTCACACCTACAAATCCCTCATCCGTCCTATCCTCTGTTATGCCAGCGTCGCCTGGATCTCCGCCCCCACCCGCTTTTACAAAGCCCTCCAAATCCTTGAACGCCATGTGCTCCGCCTTGCCTTCCATGTCCGCCATCCTTCCCCCACACGGCTCCTGTATGAACTGATCCCATTCCCCCACCTCCTCCTGTTCCTCCAACATCTCCGCATCCTTTACATTGTTCGCAGGCTTGATCCCCCCCCCACCCTCTGGTTTCCTCCTTCCTCTCCACCCCCCCGCCCGTTGCTGCGCCTCTATCGCTGTATCCCTCCCTCTCTCCACCTCCACACCCTCAATCTCCTTCATCAGGGCAATTTCCAACGCCTCCCCCTCCCAGATGACGAACTTCGCCGTGACATCTACCCTTCCTTCCAACTAAAACCTGGTCTTGTTTCCCCCCCCCCTCCCCAGGGCCCCCTTTCCCTCTGTCCTCCTTCTCCCAGAGCGGATTTTCCTCCGTCCCCCCCCCCCCTCCCCTGAGACCCTGCACCCCATACTTGCCTCTCTCCTTCCCACATCCCTCCCTACCTGGCCCTCTTCCGCGCGCCCCCCGCTCCCCTCCCCCATCTCTTCCCCTCCCTCCCTTCTTGAGGTCTCCCTCATCTCCTAGCACCTGGCAGATCCTCTGTATTGATCATCATCAGTGTGCCACATCAGTGTTGTGTTTAGTGCTGTTTCTCGTGTGCGTCAAGATGTGTGATTTTAATTGTGTACTGCCTTGAGGTTCGCCGTCAGTGTTACGTTATGTGCTATGCCATCCGTCGCTACCTTTATGCTCCTGTCATACTGTGCCTTGTGTTCTTTTCATCGTCGCAGTGTGTGGCTGTTTGTGTGTGGTACTTTTAAACAGTTTTTTTTATCTCCATTTTACAGTCACCCCGTTTTTTGTCTATTGCCTTCCATGATGTTCCCCCTTTTTTATATCTATGTTCACCTTATTCTCTCCTTTGCTGTTTTTAAATGTCTTCTCTTGTTTTGTTCTATGTCTTTCGGCTGAAGAGCAGCGCATATGCTGCTGCCAGCCTGACCCGATGGGGAATTGAAATACAATAAAGAAAAAAAAAATTCTAGTGAATCCTCTTTGTGCCGATATTTTAGTGCAGTGTTTACAGTGAGTGTTCAGTGTTGTGTATCTTTTCCGAAGTGTTGCGAACGGCCATCATACTGTCGCTGGGTGTGATTTTATATCTCTTGCGAACAGAAACCATACTCTCGCCATGTTTTTTAATTGTCTGTCTACTATGTTACCTGTCTGCATCCTGTGTATTTTATTCGCTTTGCCAACCCTTTGCTTTATGTTTTAACTTTCCCAATTAATCAGCCATTTTACAATTTAAGTCCCCGTTTTATCGCCTGCTTTTATTGTTTCTTAACTTCTCCTTACATTTTAAAAATTCTGTAGGCTGCAGAGCAGCGTAATAAGCTGCTGCCAGCCCGCCCCCTTTGGGGGGAATCGAAATACAGTACAGGGAAAAAAAAAAAAAAAAAAAAAAAAAAAAAAAAAAAAAAAAAAAAAAAGTAGACCGAGCGAGGTGGCGCAGTGGTTAGACACTGGACTCGCATTCGGGAGGACGACGGTTCAATCCCGCGTCCGGCCATCGTGATTTAGGTTTTCCGTGATTTCCCTAAATCGCTCCAGGCAAATGCCGGGATGGTTCCTTTGAAAGGGCATGGCCGACTTCCTTCCCCATCCTTCCCTAATCTGATGAGACCGATGACCTCGCTGTCTGGTCTCCTTCCCCAAACAACCCAACCCAACCCAACCCAAAAAAAAGTAGTGATTAAAACTGACGAATGTCCTGCCACCTAGCCCCACGTATAAAACTAGTTTGTTATACGTCACTCTTCCGTAACTACCGAACGTTAAGTCCTGTCATAGGAAAAGTCACGTGTAACACTAACCTGCCGTGACACAATCTAATGTTACGCTCTGAGAAAATTTGGGAAATTTTGACCGCGTGTTTGCCTAATGAATGAAGGTATCGGACTGTAATTTTGAGCCGGCTCGTGTGGCCGAGCGGTTCTTGGCGCTACAGTCTGGAACCGCGCGACCGCTACGGTCGCAGGTTCGAATCCTGCCTCGGGCTTGGATGTGTGTGATGTCCTTAGGTTAGTTAGGTTTAAGTAGTTCTAAGTTCTAGGGGACTGATGACCTCAGACGTTAAGTCCCATAGTGCTCAGAGCCATTTTTTTGTAATTTTGAATATAGTGCAATTAGTAGAAAAACTAAACAGGCTTTAAATTTGGGGTTAATGAAGGTAGTAAAATTCATATGCGAATGGAAAATCGAACAGTCGTCAGCCCAATTACGCACATTCTTTTTAAAATATATGTTTAAGAGAATTAAATATCAGTTATTGAAGTTACTTCCATTAATATTTTCCTTTGAATAGTACACAGGATACAAACAAACACGGGGCAATTTGAGCTCTGTGTAGCAGCAGTCACCATTACTGCATGTATTAGTAATGATAGAAATGAAAATTTGTACCAAGCTCACACCAGTAGGAGCTACATTCAAGATTGTTACTTGGATCACTACTGAAATGTTACAGCAAGAAGTGCAGGACTAAAATTGGCCAGGAGGGGTCCTGACTTAACTGACATATAAATACCACAAATAAAAATAAATAATACCACAATTACACTCTTTATGCTCCCATTTACAGAAATGTATCAGATTTCCTTAGTAGCAATAATATTCCAATTACTTTTCTAATATGAGAAGAATATGGTGGGGACCCATAAACTTATATTGCATCACTAGTCAAACTCTATGATTATTTCAGTAGCAAAATTCAGTTCAACTAAATGTAATTTTTAGCTTCACTATGAATAGTTTATATTTTTAATTTTTAAATCAAATTATTCAAGACTGTAGGGCAACGGCCTTGCCGCAGTGGATACACCGGTTCCCGTCAGATCACCGAAGTTAAGCGCTGTCGGGCGTGGCCGGCACTTGGATGAGTGACCATTCGGGCCGTCATGCGCTATTGCCATTTTTCTGGGTGCACTCAGCCTCGTGATGCCAACTGAGGAGCTACTCGACCGAATAGTAGCGGCTCCGGTCAAAGAAAACCATCATTACGACCGGGAGAGCGGTGTGCTGACCACACGCCCCTCCTAACCGCATCCTCATCTAGGGACGACACGGCGGTCGGATGGTCCCGATGGGCCACTTGTGGCCTGATGACGGTGCGCATTCAACACTGAGCTCAATTAAATTCAAAAATTCGTTAATGATAGTAATCAAAGCTAAATTAAGTTTCAAATGAGTATAACTTATTTGCCTTTTTTCATCACCTGTGAAGCAAGTATTTTAGACAGTCATATTTACACAGTCTGGCACTGGATTTTTGCAAAACGACTTTTTGCAATAAGTTGAGAGTATTTTCGTAAAAAACTTTTAATAGTCCTTGCACATCTCATAAACATAAATAATCAATAATAGTGCGTTTGAAACAGGATACTCGGTTTTATAAACACTAAGGAGGGGAGCCTGCATAGTTTCATGGTCAGGATAAAAGTTATGGCTCTAAACATAAATTTATAGCGCTTGGATTATTATTAAAATCACTCTCACAAATTAACTGGTCCATGCTCTGATACATATCTGTATGCATGAAGTTGGTGGAGCAGTGGCGAAGGTGTGGTGGCAGGCGATGTGGTGGCTAACTGTATTCACGGCTTTTTATGTTTGAATGCTCTATACAGTTTCTTCTTGGCGACAGATTTTTAATGTGTTAGAGCCATTCCTAATTGCCGAGAGTACCATGCAACAACCAAATCGACATCCGAGGTAAAATTCCTTGCAAAGCGGCTTCCAATTGCCTCTCTTGGCACAGTCGATGTGTATCGCGCAATGGCTAGCCACTGACTGCGTACCGTTCACACCAAGGAGACGCCCAGTTCGACCGCCAAAATCACCTTTTACATCTCGCCAAGCCACTTCCGTTGCGGAGCGATTTCCCTTCATCTTTTGCATTTTACAATACAAGTGCCCTAATCATGAACCAGCTTCCAATATACAATGTTTTTCTTCTAAATATACACATACTATAAAATTTCATTATTTTAAACATCATTTAGCTTTTTCCGTATATACTTTACTACTTTACAAAACTTTAAATTTCATGACGCAAATCAATGACCTTAATCAACAAAGAATACGTACTTCGTAATTACAGATACAGTTACATAATATAAACCTACTTCTAATCAATATATGTGTTACACCAAGATTGGCGATCTCTTACAGAAGCTCGAAATTTAGCGCGGACTTCAATGCGAGATCCTTATAACAGTTTCCACAACGAAACTTTGTCTCGAAACCTACCAGAAAATCCAAAGAGATTTTGGTCCAATGTGAAGTATGTTAGCGGCAAGTAACAATCGATGCCTTCTCTGCGCGATTGCAATGGAGTTACTATCGAAGACAGTGCTGCTAAAGCAGAGTTACTAAGCACAGCCTTCCGAAATGGCTTCACAAAAGAAGGGGAAGTAAATATTCCAGAA
The DNA here is from genome assembly GCF_021461395.2 of Schistocerca americana. Taxonomy (NCBI): domain Eukaryota; kingdom Metazoa; phylum Arthropoda; class Insecta; order Orthoptera; family Acrididae; genus Schistocerca; species Schistocerca americana. Next base: position 648,473,432 of record NC_060130.1, on the reverse strand, counting down.
TTCGAATCAAGAACAGACGCCAACATGAGTAACGTAGAGGTAAATATCCTCGGAGTATTGAAGCAACTTAAATCACTTAATAAAAGCAAGTCTTCTGGTCCAGACTGTATACCAATTAGGTTCCTTTCAGAGTATGCTGATGCATTATCTCCATCCTTTATAATCATATACAACGGTTCGCTCGACGAAAGATCCGTAGCCAAAGACTGGACAAATGCACAGGTCACACCAATATTCAAGAAAGGTAGCAAGAATAATCCACGTAACTATAGGCCCATATCGTTCACGCCGATATGCAGTGTGATTCTGGAACAGATATTGTGTTCGGACACTATGAATTACCTCGAAGAAAACGGTCTATTGACGCACAGTCAACACGGATACAGAAAACATCCTTCTTGTGGAACACAACGAGCTATTTTGCCGCACGAAGTTTTGAGTGCTACTGACAAGGGTTTCAGATCGATTCGGTATATCTGGATTTCCCGAAAGCTTTTGACACTGTACCACACAAGCTGCTTGTCGTGAAATTGCTTATTTATGGAATATCGTCCCAGTTATGTGACTGGATTTGTGAATTCCTGTCAGAGGGGTCGCAGTTCGTAGTAACTGACGGAAAGTCATCGAGTAAAACTGATTTCTGATTTTCCCCAAGGTAGTGTTACAGGCCTTCTGGTGTTCCTTATTTATGTAAACGATTTGGGAGACAATCTGAGCAGCCGTCATAGGTTGTTTTTAGATGTCACTGTCGTTTATCGACTAAAAATGTCATCAGAAGATCAAAACCAACTGCAAAACGATTTAGGAATGATATCTGAATGTTGCGAAAAGTGGTAATTGACCCTAAATAACGAAAAGAGTGAGGTCATCCACATTGGTCCTAAAAGGAGTTTGTTAAATTTCAGTTACACGATAAATCAGTCTAATCTAAAGGCTGCAAATTCAACTTAATACCTAGGAATTAAAATTACTGACATCTTAAAGTGGAAGGAAGACATTGAAAATATTGTGGGGAAGACCAACCAAAGACTGCGTTTTATTGACAGGACACTTAGAAAATATAACAGATCTACTAGAGAGACTGCCTACACTATGTTTGTAGTGTAGGCTCTTTTAGAATACTGCTGCGCGTTGTGGGATCCTTTCCAGATAGAACTGACGGGGTACATCGAAAAAGTTCAAATAAGGGCAGCACGTTTTGCATTATCACGAAATATGGGAGAGAGAGTCGCTGAAATGATACGAGATCTGGCCTGGACATTATTAAAAGAAAGGTGTTTTTCGTTGCGACGGAATCGTCTCACGAAATTCCAATCACCAACTTTCTCCTCCGAATGTAAAAATATTATGCTGACGCAGACCTACATAGGGAGAAACTATCACCACGATAAAATAAGGGAAATAAAAGCTCGTACGGAAAAGTATTGGTGTTCGTTCTTTCCGCCCGCTGTACGAGATTGGAATAATAGGGAATTGTGAAGGTGGTTCGATGAACCCTCTGCCAGGCCCTTAAATGTGATTTGCAGAGTATCCATGCAGATGTAGATGTAGAAACAAATTTATTTACTTGTTGAGCACCATTATACGAGATTGTTGCTTTCGTTCCAGCGATTCCAACGCTAATCATAATTCTACTGTGCAGATATAGGTTATAGATATCTTCCGACAAATAAAAAGAAAACTACATACCAAAGATACATATTGCCTGATAAAAAAAGCAACGCACGCAGAAAGTAAGGAGCAAATCAAATGAAACTTCATGGGTTGAAAGGATATGTGATGGTATTGCTTTGATTACAAAATAGTCAAATTTTCAAAGAATTAGGCTGTGTGGCACAACGATACTATCGCATGAAAGGTGATACATGAAGAGGCAGGATGTCGTTACGTACTGTAGTGCTGTTAGACATCTCTCAGTCTCTACCGGCAGTGACCTGAAGTCAAACCAAACGACTCTTCACTCCACGCCACCGTGATTAATATCGTTACGTCTGTGCAAAACATTCGAAGGATGAAACCTCTCCTCAGGCCACCGCTGTACTCGCCGACGATGCACATCCGAGGTAGCCCAGAGCTGTGTTTCATTGCAGAGCGCAGTGCGATGCCATTCTTAAGCAACCGACACTGCTCAGTCACAGCATCACTCCCAAGGCAGCAGTCTGTGTTGTGATGCTGAAGACAGCACGCGCGTGTGACGGGAAATCCCTTGTCCAGCTGCTGCGTCTTCGACCAATTCTTTCATGGAGTTCTTTCATATTTTCAGATGCCAGGCGCGCATGTGAAGCTGTTACGATGTACTTGTATATCGATCCCTCCTTATGTTGGTCAGACGTGGTCGACGGAAACCTTAACGCCCAAGTATGCCTGCCCTCACGTTTCCATACAGTCCAATTTCGCACCACTATCACCTCACAAGCCCTGCATATCTGCATGGTTCGACCAGCCAGCCAAATGGAGACCAACTATGAGCTCTCTTTGAAACGCAGTCAGGTACCGATAACACCATGTCGCACGAGTACACGACATCTCCATATCCTTCAATGTGATCATTCGACATCTGATGCTGTCCACACTCCTTATATTGTTGATGTACAGGTCTAATGTCTATTCTGTGCAATGGAGTGCCGAGCGGTTCTAGGCGCTACAGTCTGGAACCGCGCGACCGTTACGGTCGCAGGTTCGAATCCTGCCACGGGCATGGATGTGTGTGATGTCCTTAGGTTAGTAAGGTTTAAGTAGTTCTAAATTCTATGGGACTGATGACCTCAGATGTAAAGTCCCATAGTGCTCAGAGCCATTTGAACCATTTATGATCTTCTCAAGAAATTTCAATCACCAGTTTTCTCCTCCGATTGCGAAAACTTTCTGTTGACACCCACCTACATAGAGATAAATAATCATCTCGATAAAATAAGAGAAATCAGGGCCCACACAGAAAATTTTAAGTGCTCGTTTTTTCCCGCGTGGCGCTCGAGAGTGGAACGGCAAAAAGACAGCTTGATGGTTGAACCCTCTGCCAAACACATTATTGTGAACAGCAGAGTAATAACGTAGATGTAGATGTCAACAATGTATAGAAGGGCAAATGAAGCAGCGCTATCAGGCCCGAGAGACCACGCTATAGTTGATGGACTACTGTTTCATCCTCACTCATCCTTCATCGGATGGCGTGTGGAGGAGCATGGAATGTCCAGTAGCAATAGCAACGTGTGCGTTGACGAATATCCATACACACTCTTGTGCTGATATACAAACACACTTTTCTGTAAATGTCTGGACCGGTTTTGTCGACGATTTTGTGCCTGGACCTTACTAGCCTGCTGATACAATTAACGAATTCGTCTACAGTTTGTTCCTTCAATATGCCATGCCACAGTTTCTAGAAGATATTCGTCAGGCTATGTGGTTTCAGCATGAAGAGGCGCCGACACGCGTTGCTCTTGATGTTAGGAACCACAACGAAGTATAATTAGGACGGCAGAGGTCTAGTCTATGTGGTCCTTTTTGATAGCGAGCTCGGTCGCGAGATATGATACAAACGGACTACTTCTTCCGGCGGTATGCGAAGAGCCTACCTAGTTTACGAGTATCCATTCGATACTCACTCTGACCTGGCTGCTAGGGCACAAAACCCCTGGAATTCTTTGGTATGTAAGACAGTCCATGGTACGTCTCTGTACACTCTGCCGTGATCATGGTGTTGGACATTTTGAACAGTACCCGTAAGACAACAGTTCTGCAGTTGTTACGTGCTGTACTATACACAGTGTGATAGAAATATACGTGTTTTATCTGAGGTTTGTTACATTACTCTTTGTTTTATGCTGTACGTTTTTGTAGATGCATATACAGGCTTCTTCATTGTTGTAGAGGTACTTTGACGGAAACAAGGGTGGTTGCGATAACAAACCGGATATTTCATAATAACGTTATTACTGCGTACCGATCCGCCGGTGGTCATGGATCCCTCGGACCAAAATTCACAAAATATATCCCAGGACAACCCCTGAAAGTCGAACTACTACGACAAGCTCTTGGGCTCTCCTTCTACTTGCGCTAGAACCTCGAGGACCGGAAAAAATTCTGTTACCTTATACATTAAAAGTTAAGTTCACCTTGTAAAACAGTTTATGAAAGTGTCGCTCAAAGAACAGAGAATTTTTCAAATATCTCTACTACATTTTTACACATCAGAAGCGAAATTTAAAGAATGTTGTCGAACCTGACAAGCGAAAGATGATTTTTGATGGAACTTCGAATAAGAAATGACTGTGAATGGGAAGGAAGCATAGATACTATTCAAGTAGCATCTTACCAACTTTTTAGGCAGTAAAAAAGATTCACATTACATTTCTGTCGCAGGCAATAATCTGGAAAATTTCAAGACGTTAGGCTGTTGAACATCAAGAGTCATCTTTCTTTTCCTTGTGTCATTGTCCCGCATCTGCGCGGGGTCTGCAACCTTACTGTTGGATGTGGCGTGATTAATTTAAAGGGTGACCTCATGCCCTTCCTGTCGCCACTCCCCGTTGCCCCCCCCACCCCCACCCCGCCCCCATCCCTGTCCGGGACAGAATATGTGTAACGCGACTGTCTATGTATAGTGGTGTTATCCACGTAAAGTGCGACCGTTTTTCTAAATGTTTACGAAACGTGTAACTGAGGCGGGTCTTAGTGCCCAACCCGATATTAATGTAGTCGGATGTGGGAAACCGCCTAAAAACCACATCCAAGCTGACTGGTGCACTGCGCGGATTCGATCGGGGTCCGGTGCCCCTGCCCGCATCCTAGAAGCTGCGTCCTAACACGGGCGGCTATATGGGTGGGTCAATGAACATCAAGAGTCACCTTTCGAAAAGTCTCCTCGATTATTTCCATGAATTTTCGAGTGATGTCGGTGCAGAACAGGTTGTATGCTCTTATCAAGACATCAATGTAATGGGAATACCGTATCAAGCTCGTTTGAATACCAGTACGACGGGAAACTACAGTAGCTAACTTCAGCGATATGTACGACACGCAATTCTGGGATTAAAAGCTATGTTACAAGTCTTAAGGAAAAGAGAGAAAGGAAATATGAGCTAATGGATACACAATTACCATGTAAGATTACATGTCTTTTGCTAGTTTTCTAATTTATAAGCAAAGCTACAACGTGGCAAAATGGTGTGTGATGGAAAAAACAGAAGTTACATGCGGATTAAGCATCAGAAAATCATGTAATTAAGCTATTACCTAATAAAAGAAATAAAAGTATGGTTTAGTTTACTTGTGTAATTATTAAGAAATTGCCAAATGTGATGCTAGCCATTTCGTAAATCAAAATGAAAAATCGTACTTACGATGGACGGAAGTGTCAACAGCAAAGAAATTTTCTTGGAGATTAAAAACTGTATACCGGAATGGGAGTGGATCACGGACGTTTGGATTTCCAGGGGTTTCTCCTCTCAACTTAGCCACAGAGCACACCTCAAATTATCTTCCTATAGGTGTGATCCTTATGAAACTATAGAATCTAGCCTGCAAAAGCCTGCTGGATTAGCATTCATAATAAAATGCAGAATGGTTAAGTCGCAGCCTTGAGATTATTTGCAGAATGAACCCTTCATCTTGCATCAGGATTTCCTATGAAGGAACCTTCTGTCATTAAAATATCAGGATGTATGGAACTCGTACCTTTAATCAGCCTTTTAGAATATGTGTCTTCATAAATAGTTCGTTTTTAGGCGTATAATGACATATTAACTAATCAGTGCCCAATGTTTAATTTGATGTGAATTAAGTATTGCACACTAGTACACTCTTAAGTCTTAATAATCCTTGGTAAAAGCTATTCCGGTACGACAGGGATTCTATGAAAATTCATTAAAGGTACTGTCAGCATTTACTGCCACACTTAGACCTCGCAAGCCACCTCAAGATGTATGGATGAGACAGCTCTGTAACGCTCTCACGCCGATTAAACGATTCCTCGACGGACTGCACCGCTCTTCATTGGATGTCTTCCCTTATATTAATCAAACTGATTACGGTCCCAGAACGATGAACAATACTCAAGAATCGTTGAAACTAGTGTTTTCTATGCCATTTTTTTCGTGGATAATTTACTTTTCTTTAATATTCTTCTATTGCCTCTCAGCCTGACATCTTTTTCCTACAAAAAGTTTTATATGGCCATTCTACTTCAGGGCGCTACCGACTGTCACTCCGAGGTATGTTACAGTTGTTATTGGTTCCAGTGTTTTATCGCCCCTAGCGAACACCTGTTTAATGTATAATATGTTATATTTTTTACGTTCATGGTCAAATTCCGTTCTTTATAGAACTTATCAACCCCGTTATTTGCGCGAATTTCATGACCTTTTCGTAGACTTCTAATGCCACGTACCTCCAAAAACCTAGCAACAAACTGTCGTATCCCATATACGCAGAATCAGTGATTAATTTCGTTCCAAGCACGGACAAACATGATTTAAGCAAGTGGTCATAATGTTTTGGCTCATCAAAGTAAATCTTCGATAGGGTGCCTCTTGAAACACAATACAAAAAATGGTTCAAATGGCTCTGAGCACTATGGGACTTAACATCTTAGGTCATCAGTCCCCTAGAACTTAGAACTACTGAAACCTAACTAACCTAAGGACATCACACACATCCATGCCCGAGGCAGGATTCGAACCTGCGACCGTAGCAGTCCCGCGGTTCCGGACTGCAGCGCCAGAACCGCACGGCCACCGCGGCCGGCAAACACAATACACATCCTGTCTCTTGATTACGGAAGCATACATCATACGAGCACCAACAATTTGCCCGTTCCATTTCACTTAGCTGCAACGTAATGCACCCGAAACTACACAGAACACTGTTCTGACCACTTACAACGTACTGAAGACACTGCACGGGTGCCATTCGTGGTTAAATACAACGCAACCTGCAGCCTTGGGTAGCATCTCCATTTATGTCCAGGCATGTATTCCTCTTGATGTTTCCATGTTTTCTGTCCAACCCATATATTTAAAGGGTGATGCAGCGTAGACAGGCCACCCCAAATACATTCAGAATGAATAAATACTGCATATCGAGGAGCGATTTAAATGTATTTGTGTTATCAAGGTAAAGGAGACGACGGGTTGAAGTTTTATGACCTTTATTTGTAGACGCTGTAGTCCACGTAGTTGCTGACACTCCTGGCAGGGCAAAGCTACGGGTTTTCCGCCTCTTACTGGGACGTGAATGCGTTACTTCCGGTTGTGCAAATGCCTGTTAGGTAGGTGTTGCATAGAAGGCAGCACCTGGTCGCATTGAGGTGTTTGGTTCACCCAGCGTCAATTTGTAATCAAGAGGCGATAATCTTGTGTTCAGTGGACAGGAAATGGAGCGCTATTGTTGGGAGGAAAGGAGAGACATGTACTGTGCTTACGGGGCGGCGGATGGAAATGCTCACGCAGCCAACGTCTGTTCGTTCAGCCGTTTCCGAATCGTTGAGTGCACATTTACTGCCATCCATAGGACCCCACTAAACACAGTTTCACTTGAAGTTACCACTGGCACGTTCTCGTAATGTCACATGTATATTTAAGGCCTACTTCGTAAGCCGGGGTATTCATTTTGTGTTACAGATGCGAAACCCTGACAGACGTGGTCTTCAACGCACATTGCGTACACCAGGGCTTGAGTAGGACACTTTAGCACTGCTGGAAAACACAACATTAACAGGCTGGCGGCATGTTGCCCGGGAAATGGGTGTAGGTCATTCCGCAATTTGGCGTGTGTGGCATGGAGATGATTTGCATCCCCAACCGCCTTCGGAGCGTTCACGCCCTTAACCCAGACGATTTTCCACGTCGAATATAATTCTGTCAGTGGTTTTTGCTAGTGTTTTCCACTCAGTTGGACTTTCTGAACCATGTACTTTTTACGGGTGAGGCATCATTTACACGAGAGGATACAAGGTATGTTCAACAGCCACAATTAGCACATGTGGGCACAGAAATATCCGCACGTCGCCTATGTTCGTGATCACCAAGATAGCTTCGATGTCAACATCTGGGACAGTTTGGTAGGCGATAATCTGGTCGGTCAATACATGTTCGCACAGCGACTGAACGCAAACAGATACTGTTTATGAGAAACTCTGCCAGAGTTGTTAGAACATGTTCCACTCAACGTGCGACAACGAATGGAGTACCAAAATAATAGTGCACCTGCGCACTTCGCACATGCAACGCGAATGCATCTGGATGAAACATTTGGTGAGAACGTGGTAGGGCACGGTGGGCCTGCCGCATGGCCTGCACATTCACCCGGTTTGATTTCCACTGATTCTTTCTACTGGGGCCAACTGTTGACTATGTATCACCCATTGCTACTGATGAAGAGCTGATAGCGCGCATTATGGCAGCCTACGATGCAATTTCCACTTTTCCAGTAGTGTGTGAAAGAGTGCGACAATCACTCGAGCGTCGTTCTACGACGTGAGTTCTGGCAGGAGGGCGTAATTTCAAGCACATTTGGGAACTGTTTTCAAATAAAGGTTGTGAAACTTCACCCCGACTTTTCATTTACCTTGCTGCCACAAATACGTTGAAAATGTTGCCCTGCAGACCTGCTCGGATGGTATGTTGTGTGCCCACCCTCTTGGCGAGTAGCGACACTATTCAAGGACGCCCAGCGCTGGACGATAAGGGATGCCGACATGGGGTGCTATTTGAAATATGCTTGTTATGACCTAGTACTCTATATGTACTCTAATAAACCTACGGGCAGACATAGGCTACATGTACGTCCGAAGATTTATTAGAGTATTGTTTCAAAATTTGAACTAAATCGCTCAACAAATTTCCGAGATTTTTGCTAAAAAATCTGCCATATAGCTTGTGCCCGCCCAACCGCGTATCGGAGTATCGTACCTGAAAGTGAAGTCAATCGCTGAAGAGTTCTTCGAGAGGTTTGGCTACAACGTCACACTATGACTTGTCTTTATATACAGGGTTATTACAAATGATTGAAGCGATTTCACAGCTCTACAATAACTTTATTATTTGAGATATTTTCACAATGCTTTGCACACACATACAAAAACTCAAAAAGTTTTTTTAGGCACTCACAAATGTTCGATATGTGCCCCTTTAATGATTCGGCAGACATCAAGCCGATAATCAAGTTCCTCCCACACTCGGTGCAGCATGTCCCCATCAATGAGTTCGAAAGCATCGTTGATGCGAGCTCGCAGTTCTGGCACGTTTCTTGGTAGAGGCGGTTTAAACACTGAATCTTTCACATAACCCCACAGAAAGAAATCGCATGGGGTTAAGTCGGAAGAGCGTGGAGGCCAGGACATGAATTGCTGATCATGATCTCCACCACGACCGATCCATCGGTTTTCCATCGAGTGTCAGGGCTTGTAGCAATTGTAAACGGTAAGGCTTCTGCTTTAGCCTTTTCCGTAAGATTTTCCAAACCGTCGGCTGTGGTACGTTTAGCTCCCTGCTTACTTTATTCGTCGACTTCCGCGGACTACGCGTGAAACTTGCCCGCAAGCGTTCAACCGTTTCTTCGCTCACTGCAGGCCGACCCGTTGATTTCCACTTACAGAGGCATCCAGAAGCTTTAAACTGCGCATACCATCGCCGAATGGAGTTATCAGTTGGTGGATCTTTGTTGAACTTCGTCCTGAAGTGTCGTTGCACTGTTATGACTGACTGATGTGAGTGCATTTCAAGCACAATATACGCTTTCCCGGCTCCTGTCGCCATTTTGTCTCACTGCGCTCTCGAGCGCTCTGGCGGCAGAAACCTGAAGTGCCACTTCAGCCGAACAAAACTTTATGAGTTTTTCTACGTATCTGTAGTGTGTCGTGACCATATGTCAATGAATGGAGTTACAGTGAATTTATGAAATCGTTTCAATCATTTGTAATAGCCCTGTAGTAGTACAGATAACTGTTGTTAAAACCGAGCGCTCCTAGAGTTAACTTAAGAATCAAGTCACCACAATCCTGCTTTCATGAGGTGCTTTGTTTCTGAAGATATAACATACTCTGATGCCATAGCGTTACTCCTTATTTCCTTATTTTTGTTTTTTAGAATAGATTATTGAGCAGCTCCAATCATTTGGAATTTTATGTTATTGTGCCACACAATATACCGGTAAAGAAATAACTGTATCACCCATAAACGTCTCCACAAAAAAAATTATCAGTCACATATTTGACGTCATCGTTGGTCTTTCCAAAACGTTACTTATTTTTATTAGAGTTGTACACCCTGTAAGGATCGTAAAATGTAGAAACATACCGATATCTCTTTTGTGTAAGCAATCCGCCGACACTTTGCTGAAAAAAAAAACGAGGCTTAATTAGCCAAAATATTTGTGGGGTAATAGTTGCAAACAGATTTAAACATGGCTATGCCGCGATTGAGTTCAGTTTCTCGCGAATAGGACATATGTGTAACCACTGGCATGCCTCACTTGCTATTATGTGTACGTATCGTTGAAATACGAAACACAGTAAATAAAATTTCGTTTCTTGCTGCGTTGTTTTGGAAATCAGCTTTACGTAAACACAATTAGTTTATTTTTATTAGCCAGCTTTTGTGGCCGAACGGTTCTAGGCATTTCAGTCTGGAACTGTGCGACTGCTACGGTCGCAGGTTCGAATTCTGCCTCGGGCATGGATGTGTGTGATGTCCCTAGGTTAGTTAGGTTTAAGTAGTTCTAAGTTCTAGGGGCCTGATGACCTCAGATCTTAAGTCCCATAGTGCTCAGAGCCATTTGAACCATTTTATTTGTATATTTACCCAGACATGTTTCGACACCTATGTGTCATCCTCTGTCGGTCAAATTTTTATATCTGTAAAGTAATAGCAAACATTTATAATAATTTAACTGCTGCTGGCCTAAGAAGTACAATACTTGCATCACAGTACAGAAGAATCTAAGACCTAAGAACACCTCTGTAGACAAATTCTCCAAAGCTGGAGTATATCAGTTAACCTGCAGTTCATGCCAGTCGGTCTACGTCGGCCAAACATGCAGAAATTTCAAAACGAGGTACTCCGAACACGTCAGAGCCCTAAGAATTGATAGTACACACTCCACTTTTGCAGACCATGTAATAGAAGAAAACCACCACTCAAAAAACATGGAGACTGATCTTAAGATCCTCAGAGAAAGCAACAGTCTCTATCAAAAACTTACAATAGAAGAGAACTACCACATAAAAAAGCAATAATACAGGGAAAGAGCGTCCTGAACGAAAATACAACACTGTGCAACAAAACACTGTTTGGAACGCTCAACAACACAATACAAAAACGTAACAGGAAAAAAAGCTACTGTTTTCTTGGCTCCCTCCCCACCCCTCTTTCCATCTCTCTCTCTCTCTCTCTCTCTCTCTCTCTCTCTCTCCCTCAAACACACTCACACACACACACACACACACACACACACACACACACACACTCACACATTCAAAATCAGCGCCATAACAATCACAAGGCCGACGATGAGCAAGTGAGCAACGACAATAACATGACACCTCTCACTGAGTGTGTTGTCGAAACTGTCTGTTCAGATCACATTCCGCCATATTTTGTGTAAGTGCATGTGAGCGGAAATTTTCTGAGAAACTGAATGAAAACAATGCACTAAATAGTAACTGATTGAGACAACAGCAAGGGACACGAAACAGGACGGAAAATGTAAGTACAGAAACGTACATAATCTCTACCCTCGAAACAGCTCTCCACAAATAGGGAATTATTATCTTCATTGATAGTTTGCAGATGACATACTGTCAAAAAACAAAAATACAAAAAACGACGAAAACGAGCATTAAAGTCGATGTATAATAATACAGTTCAGTTAGCGATGTAATTTTAAGGTGAGTGTCTAAACAAAACGAAACAAATTGCAAATATAGTACTTCTTAGGCCTACAGCAGTTAAATTATTACAAATGTGATACTGTACTTTACAGATATAAAAATTTGATCCACAGAAGATGACACATTGGTGTCGAAACATGTCTGGGTAGATATAAAAAGAAACTAATTGTGTTTGCATATGGTTAATTTCCAAAGCAACCCAGTTTTTAAACCGCAAACACGGAAGAACGAAAAGAGAAGCTTCAAAACTTTCGAACTTACTGCCATGGAACTGCTTGATAATGAAGAAATTCGCCCTTTTCCGCAATTATTTCAGGGATCGGAATGCCTACACGAATATTCCACTCAGTGATATTTTACTTCTATTGTTGAAGTTAATTGTTTTAAGTTAGTGTGGAGACAGGGGGATAGCACAAGTCACTGATTGTTCGAAGAAAGTTGAATCCTTTATTTATTTCCCAATAATTTGCTATACAAGACTCGTGCTTACGTCAGGCGGTCAGTGGGTGGACTGCGTCGAACCCACGGTTCACACTGCAGCGATGTGTGGATGAGACGAAGCCATCAGTCGGTACTATCAGCTCGGCTGGACGGCGTGGCGATCTTGCGAGGTGCCAGGCTAGCAGTCACGGGTGGCCGTACTGCACTGAATCAGCTGTTGGCTAGGCTGCAGGTGAGGCGAGTTGGCGGATTGCCTTGCCGTATGGCTTACGTCCAGTGGACCGTTGGCTGTGAGGTCCTCAGTACGCCTCGCGGACCATTTGTACTGTGGCTGTACTCCCTGGCAGGCAGTTGTGTCACGATGACCGTTGAGCGTTAGCGAACTTACGGTCGAGGACCACACTACGGCTGACGCTGACACGATGACGTGCTGATGAGTTGCCCTAGCCGGGCAAGGTGGCCAGTATTGATACGCGCCAGAGCGGGCTTGCACTTGAGCGGACGCGCCAGGGGCCAAGTACACGACTTGCCCCAACACCAGCGAAGAGACTCGGACTGTGGTAGAACCTTTGGACATCTGCCAATCGGTCGTGCTTGGTGTACTGAGATAGGCGAAGTGGCGAAACGCTGCTCCAGATTGTTACGATGAGCAGACCGTTTACGACTTCTTTGGCTCGCCACACGATAGCAGGAAAACCTGCTTCATACTTCAACCTAAATGCAGGACTATTCGTGTGAGGTATTTTAATCATAAACCTCTTTGGTGGTACATAGTAATTGTTTCCTGTCAATGACATTATTGATAGCTTCATATTAAGGCAGTTACAAGAAAACAAAGTTTCCTGTGAGATTGAGGTTAACTGCCTCCCTGATTACTATGGGTCTAGACGTCGAGAATAGTATTCCTTGCCAAAAACAAGACAGTGCAATGAGTGGACAATTTAATTCTACTGTTTTTTAAATAATGTTAACGCTGTGCTAATATACCGGCTGGTTATAATAAAAGTGCAGCTACCCACTTGTGTGTGCTGTAATTATCGTATGGTAGCGAAACTTCGTAGATTTTCTAAAGCGTTAATGCGGAACCGACTTGTGGTGGAAAAAAATATTTCTAAGTCTGAATAGCAGGTGCGAATCTGGCACTGTGACTGCAACAAAGACATATAGAAATGTTTGCATACATAATGGATTAGGAACAGGACATGGGCAGAAAAGGTCAAACAAGTGAGAAACGCGTAATGCTGAATTTTGTTAACTACCACTTTCACAGTTTCTGTAATATGAGCACCGGGGACATCGGTGAGATGCTGTGCAGCACCTGATTTGCACCTGGTGGCCAAAATTGGAACTATTTTCTCCAGCGTAAATAGGTTCCGCATAAACGCATTATCAAATCTACGAAATTTTGCTGCCATACGATATTAGCAGCCCATACCGGACCTTCGTGAGTAGCTGCAATTTAATGATAACTACCTGGTACATTCAGAAGTCAGAGATTCATTATCAGTGCATCCACATGTTGTTTACATAGATTTTTGAAGGTCATGTTTGAAAATTGTGCAAATAACATGTGCAAGTTTCTTCACTGTGTTGTCATATGGGGCAGTAATTAGTTCAAATGTTCAAATGTGTGTGAAATCATATGGGACTTAACTGCTAAGGTCATCAGTCCCTACGCTTATACACTACTTAACCTAAATTATCCTAAGGACAAACACACACACCCATGCCTGAGGGAGGACTCGAACCTCCGACGGGACCAGCCGCACAGTTCATGACTGCAGCGCAGTAATTAGTAAAATTCGGAAACACGCGTCTCTAGTGTGTTGACATCGGGATGAAGGTCTTTACACAAGAACTGAAGTCTTGATGATGAAGTTGTAGACTGTCAATGTAAAAACGCTGTTGAAAAGGTAGTAGACCGATTTTATTATCATGTTAACCAACAATTTCGACTCCTACATCTGACTGAATGTCTTATAAACAGCGCGCTGTTTCCAAGAGATAACACGAAAACCCTTTAGCTTCCCATGGTCGGGGTTCACACTAATGTAGAATTTTTTAAGGGACATCATATTCGCCGTTGACTGTTGAAATTATGTATTTCACAATTTAAATTTTGGTCTTCCGGTCATTTTCAAGTGCTACTGCAACAGATTTTGCTTCACCACATGTCAGACTTTAAAATCCTCCGACATGTATACACGTCATCGTCAAAAAAAAAAAAAAAAGCCTTCTCGCTGTAGACGTACAGTAACAGCACGAGTGTGAAGCTCTGTACATCGTTAAATGACGTAAATTACGTGAAATGTTACCACTGGTTACATCTATCATAAACCGCTAAAAATCAATGTTCTAACACACTGTTTAAGTGTGGACTACGCGAAGGATGTTAACATTGCTAACATTTCACTTAATTTATATCATTTCACGGTATACAGAGCTTCGCACTCACCTGATGTTACTATATTTCTACAGTGAAAATGCTTGTTTTTGACAATGACACGTATGCATTTCGGAGGATTTTGAAGTCTGACATGTGATGAAGAGGCAAAATGTTTTGCAGTATCACCTGAAAATGACCCAAAGACCGAAACTGTAATTGTGAAATAAATAATTTCTACAGTCAATGGCAGGTATGATGTCCTCTTTTCTTTTAGAAAAAAAGTTAGCATTGAGTATATAACCGAATATGGTTTTGGATTACGGTTGGCAAACTATATTTTACTACGCGTTCTTCACTGACGCTAAGTGAACAGCTGGAAGAACTTGCCAGAATGTAGCAAGTCTAGGCAGAGGTTTTTCAGGGGTCTGCATTTTTCGGGAGGCCGAAAGCCGCCCCGTGCTGTCGAGGGAGGTCGTCGCACTGCGTGGGGTGCGGCCTGTGGGCGCTCTTTATACTTCATGTGAAACAGACCGCAGCGACAGCAGCCAAGACTTATTGTGCTGCCGTATAATTCTTCCGAGGCAGAGGACGGCTACGAGCTCTTGAGGCGCCTACTTTCCCCGTCGCAAGCACCAGAGGCCACGTCCCCTATCCACCTGCCTCTTAAGCTAACAAAGGCCCTAATGAAATATCGCGACTTGGAGACTAAGTTCCAAAAAATTCTCTACTTGATTCGGTACAGTGTAGCGATCGAATTTTGTCAAATAGATACTGCTTTGAAATATAGTGTCAACGTATTAATTAATCTGTACGATTGTAAGTTATTGCTACCTGTATGTACAAGTAATTTCTAAACACCTACTTTTATTTTAGACACAATAAGGTAATACGATAACAATTATTACTAGTTTCGGAAATACATTGGCCATCTGTAGGTTATACAATAAGAAAAGGCGAAAGTGCACTCTAAAATATTACACCTATAAAAAATTTTGCAAGTTCTATTTGCACGGTCAAAATACGCGTGGTTTATATCTATACGACGCAGGCGGAATTCTGAAAGCAAATCGCTCACGGTATGAGAGATGAAACTAAATCTAACGGGAACCTCTCTTTCTGCTAGATGGGCATGTCCTCTGTAGTGAAAGTAAAACCTGGCAGATCTTTAGCGCAGAAAACACGGAAATTTACAACGAGTAACAGGGAAATAGAATTGCTTCAGAACTTTCTTTACACCACTAAGCTTGAGTTTATGTCTTACATTATAAACAGATTTTTAAGCCTTCCGTTAGTCTATTCTATCGAAACTACTAATCTATGCCTAAAGGTTCTTGCCAAAATAGCGCTAAAAGAAAAAAAAGACAACTAAAGAAAAGAAAATGAAACAAAAGAAATCAAAAACATACGAGGGTGAGTCAATAAATAAATCGCAGACTGAGATAGACACATCAGAGCCCAGTTACCAGCCTGAAATTTATTTTTCGTTCAATACACTCCCCTTGTAAACTTAAACACTTATCCCATCGTTGGACAATGCGTTAAAAGTCTGCAGCATTGAATTCTTGTGACAGCGTTCGCATCAAACGTGTGACCTCTCGGGATGTAATAAGTTTATTTGGTTCCTTAAATTGCTGCAGTAATTCCCCTGGACGGTGAAAGTAGTTCAATCATTGGATAATCGATGTGGCTAGGATGCTCCTTGTTTGTGTCTTATTTGTCCTTTGTTGCATTCCTTTATCCGACTAAGCAAAATTTTTATGAAATGCAATTCCAACCATATCCGGTACGATTTTCGCTATGGGTGTGCTCTGCAGGCAATCCATCTGCTCACACAAATCGCATTGTTCTATTAGGCACACATGCATAACACTCCTGCCATCCCGGTCTGACTGCAAATCTTTAACAGTTGGCCGTGAAATATTGGGTATTGGCTACGTTTACCCAACATGCGCTGCCACGTTCTAGATACGTATAAAATTTAAAACGATATGCTGTATTCTGGCTTTGAGACTTACTTATTGACTCACCCTGGTTATTGTACGAATGTTATAACTTCACCATTAGGAATAAGCGCACTAAGATGTTTGTTGTGCACAGAAGAATAGCTTAATTTTACGCTTTAGGGCGGGAAATATGTGTATATATCTTTCATACTATCGACTCATATAAAATTCCTACGTTGTCTTTGAAGAGGGAGGTGTGTCTCCTCCCGCCTCATTTGAAACTTCTCTTCATTTTTGTCGTCATTATTTGGTAAAAGCTGACCTGTGTAGGATCTGGTCCACTAAAGGCGGTTTCTAACTACCGAGAGATATTGCCATCAACTGTGACCATTCGTCCTGACAAAGTATTTTCTTAACAACTAATTGTCTGAAGAAATCATCTTGAATTTTTTTCTGGAGTTTATTCTGTTGAACAGATAGTTTTCAGCGTTCAAAGCATCTCCCGAAATTTGTTAATCATTGAACTTCTTAGTCAATCAACGCCTTAGCTATAGAATACTGTACTTTCTTTTGACTCACGAACACTGTAATTACTTCAGAATCCTTATCTGCTTATAACAACACAACACACTCGACCAAATATGCCAGACTGACCAAAATTGTTCTATCGTATCACGGGAAAATAATCCCTACAGTGAAAGATTTCCCGATTGCCACCCTAATCTGGGAATTGATAGAAATTCTCCTCGTCCATCTTCGACTACCGACAAACAGCGTACTTCATTGTGTGTGTATCCTAGGATACAATCCTAAAAATGACAGGCAATCTCCTCGTCCATCTTCGGCTGCCAACAAACAGACTATTCCATTGTGTGTGCATACTGGGATACCATCCTAAAAATGACAAGTAATTTAGGAATCCAGGAACGGAGGGGTGTCAAGGTTTGCCTATATGCCGATGGCTATGACTCTGCCACAGGTTGTCTCAGTACAGGTACGTTTTTAAAGTGCTCAACAGAGGTGCAAGGGTGGCACTGAGGCTGGTACTAAAGTGGTGGACGTTAGAGGAACAATTTGCCATTTTATTCACTTATGTATCAATGTCGCGATCACGCCACAGGAGAGCCAAAAACGGAGGGCTGGAAAGCATAAGCACCTTTTGCTGCCTCAGGTTACATTCAGATTTCTTTAAATGTTTTTAAATGGTCCCTAGAGGTTCCATATTGTACACCAGAGCATTAACTGCGGTCGCACTGCACTCCAGAGGGGTGCTATCACGTTCAGTGGAGATGTTGGCCCACAATATCCATAGAGAAGGATGGAATCGACTGGAAGGTGTCAGTAGCGTCAGAGGTCGTCAATAACGTCGTCCTGTTGCTACGAACTGTCATTTTCGACCGCTGAATAGGCAGGAATCAACGCCCCAAGAAAAGTGTTGGGTCCATTGACGTTCTCTATGTCATCCCCTGAGGCCTTCCCGCGTAGATTCTGACTGGCAGTGCGTCCGAAATAATTTCCTCGACCACCAATAATATTTAGTTGGTACGTAAGTTCTTGGTGTTTACCGTAAGAGAGAAAATCTCATTCTTGAAACATCGCCCAGGCTGTGGCTAAGCCATGTCTGCGCAATATCCTTTCTTCCCGGAGTGCTAGTTCTGCAAGGTATGCAGGAGAGGTTCTGTGAAGTTTGGAAGGTGGGAGACAAGGTATTGGCGGAACTAAAGCTGTGAGGACGCGTCGTGAGTCGTGCTTGGGTAGCTCAGATGGTAGAGCACTTGCCGCGAAAGGTAAGGGTTCGAGTTCGAGTCTCGGTCCGGCACCCAGTTTTAATCTGCCAGGAAGTTTCTCATCAGCAGTGATGGTTACACCTCGGGAAAGCAATTCGTAGTAGACGACACTTCGGTGTTCCACCAGATGCATAACATTATCTTTTGTGGATTCGCGCAGGACTTTGTACGGGGAGTTTTTATTTTGTTTGGGCTCAATTATTTCTTTCCTTTCCTTATGTTAATATAAAGACACGATTTCACTAGCGATAGAGGATAGGAATGGTCGGCGTTGTTCATGAGCCAATCGATGACGAGCAAGCAGAGATGCAAATATGTCCACCAGCAGATTTTTGTGATTTTGACTTAGTGAATGTGGTACTTACACACCGCTTTTTGAATGTTTCCCACTGCATGCAAATGTCGTCCAATGGTGGAATGATCACAGTTCAACACATTTGACAGTTCTCGAGTACGATGGCGTTGAGAATTGTGGATTAATGCGTTTAAACGTTCTTCACCAAACCACGAACGTCTTCCTGAAGGTATAGAGTCATTAATGGCAAAACAATTCGTAAAGCAAGAAACCATTTCCTTGCTACGATCTGTTCAATAGCATTATCCCCGTAAACAGCGCAAATTTTTCTGGCAGCCTTCGCTGCTTTCATCCGTCTACTGGATTCAAACAGAAGAATATGTCGAAGATGTTCCAATTTCTGCAGTTTGCTCTCCATTTTCTGGCGTCTACAGCTCAAATCACTATATCCAAATGACAGAAGACAACATGTAAACTCAAAATTCAACAGCAAACTACAAATTAAAAAATGACAATGGACAAATAAACCCACAACAACAGGAATACCATCATCCAAAACAAAAACGCTGCGAACTTATGCACTAACTTAATAAAACGGCGTGATTTCAACCCTCGGCATTGTGGCATCAAAAAAAGAGGTGAAATGAGAGTAAGAAAGAGTATGACGACGTTCACATCGGGTGACACGTCCACGGTAGCGTTGGGCAGAATTGTGATGGAATTTGGTGCCGATGTGACTTCATTAATCCACCTTACACCTCACATCAGCTTCTGAATCCTGACCGTATTTTCGCATGTGTCAACTCTTTGCTGTTTTCAGCACCGCCGAGAGCGAGGATGACATCACTGGGCTCCACGCTTTTGCGTCATTATAGCGGAGGGTAGTAAGCACCTTGGAGCCAAGGTTCAAACTCCACGTCGCAATGGGCGACAATTGTGGCGCTTCGTAGAAGCGACTATTTGTGTTGCGCAGCGTAAAAGATGAGTTAGTTCGTCGCAAATGATGAAATTAAGCTGAAGACTAGAACACACGACATGATAAAGATGAAACATGAAGACACAAAGAGTTAATATTCTAGAGTTAATATTCTAACTTGGAGCAATTACTAAATGTTTCAGTCAATTTGGAATTTAAAATTGTGCGGGGTAGTCTTACGTTAGACAACAGATAACCGTAACACAATAAACATGTTTGACGTCGCATAGTTCTCTCTGACCTCACTGAAGCAGGTCATAGCTGGAATTGCTAACTATATATTTTGTACGCCGAGTTTCCGAATATCATGACACAACTTCATAAATACACTGAGGCAACAAAAGTAATTGAATATGTCATAATATTGTGTCGGACCTAGTTTTGTCCAGAGTAGTACAGCAGTTCGACGTGACGTACACTCAACAAGCCGTTGGAAGTCCCCTACAGAAATATTGTCATGCCTCCTCTACAGCCGTCCATAATTGCGAAAGTGTTGCCGGTGCAGGATGTTGTGCACGAACTGACTTCTCGATTGTGTCCCATAAATGTTCGATGGGATTCATGTCCCTCGTTATGGATCCACCACCAGCATCCACAGTGCCTTGGGTCGATGGCTTCGTGGGGTCTCCCCTACTCTCGAACCCTACCATCAACTATTTTCAACTGAAATGAGGACTCATCTTACCAGGCCACGGATTTTCAGTCGTCTAGAACAAAACCGATATGGTCACGAGCCACGGACAGTCACTGCAGGTGATGTCGTGCTGTTATACAAAGGCACTCCCGTCGGTCGTCTGCTGTCATAGTCCATTAGCGCAAAATTTCGCCGTACTGTCCTTACGGATACGTCCATACCTTCGTCGTACGTCCTACACTGATTTCTGCGTTTGTTGTATTCTCCGCACAGTCCTGACACAATGGATCTCGGAATACTGAATTCCATAACAATTTCCGAAATGTAATGTCCCATGCGTCTAGCCCCAACTGTCATTCCGCATCCATAGTCAGTTAATTCTTGTGCGCATGGGAATGTATGTTAGTTAACTAGCAGATCTTTCAGCCATATACTAAAAATCCCGTGGTTGTCTGTGTTGTCATCATATACGCTCTCATCTCGTTGTTGAGACACAGAAAGATGTATCGCTGAGAAGAGAACTAGCCTGTAATACTGGAAGATAAGCTGTGGATACAAAATTGACTAATTTGCCTTGATTTACCTCCCTTATGGCCGTACAGACGTGACAAGGTCCTTCCCAATTGTCTACTGTTGGACACAGTCTGAGGACATATGGCTTCTTTCTCCAGCGAGAGGAACTTTAAGTGTGTGGTGCATGCAGCATATGGTTTTCATTTGGGTAAATTTTGACAGACAGTGTGTGCACTCAGGCAAAAGGAGAGACAATAGTTTACCTACATATATACAGTGTTTTTTTAGCAGACACTGACACGAATACGGTAGAAATTTCAGGATTCTGTGAAATGTCCACCCCATTCACTACTACTAGATATGTATTCAGGTAGGCTTACGTCACCTCACCTTTGTAATTCTACTCAAGTTTCAAGTAGGTCTTACAACAACGATGTTGTTTAAAGTTTGACTGACAGTGTCAATGAGACAGACAGACAGAGAGAGAGAGAGAGAGAGAGAGAGAGAGAGAGAGAGAGAGAGGGTGAAAGATATTTTAACTGAGTCTTAGCTCAGGTATTTCTAAATTTATACAGTTTCAACACAGTCGTTTCAGACGAGCGGAAGATGAACCTCAAACTTGTCTAATGCTAGGTTCAAGACACCGTCTTAGATATTCAACGTTACGCCTTAAGCATGTTTTAAATAGATATTTTCCACGGTAATGAGCCCAATTACGTGTTCCCTATTCGTGAACGGTTTTTCAATTTTACGCAGTTCCTCCAACCCGCCAAGAAACACATAAAATTTGTAACTGACAATTACAAGACTGGAGGAATGGACAGTTTTTTTTTTCAGTATCCTATACAGAAATCTCTAGAATTCATTTTAAGCATTCGCGTTGTGTTTTTAATGATCCGCAAATTAGAATCAAGAAAGTAATTACAAATTTTAAATAAACGCTGAGGTTAGCCTGTGACTCTTCATAGTTTAGTGGGAGCTTCCAGTATTTCACAGTACGAGGGCTGTTCGGAAAGTAAGGTCCGTTCGGCCGCGAAATGAAAACCACAGTGAAAATAAAAAAAAAAATTATTCGCAACTGTTAGCCATACTTCCCAGCTACCTCTCTAAATAGTCGACACTCCAACTTAGACATTTGTCGTAGCGTTGTACAAATTTTCCAGTACCCTCGTCGCAGAAACAAGCCACCTGTGCCTTCCGCCAATTCTTTATGCTGATGTGCCTTTCGTTGTTTGTGCCAAAATGTTATCTTCGTAACCTGCGGTTCATGTGAGCAGAGATGAACAACGGAGGGAGCCAATTAAGTGCTGTACTGTGGGTGATCAAACACGCTGAAAACGCTGCAGGAGCGTCTTTACTACCCCTGCAGAATGCGGGTGAAAAGTGTCTTGAAGGAAGAAACGCCTGACTTTTATGTTATTTGGGCTGCATAGCTTCAGATGAAATTCCTCACCAGATCCACATACTTGGCGGGAGGCACAGTTGTTTTAGGCATTTCTCGGTAATGACTTTGTGCTCTGAACTGAAAAGAGCGACCTGAAGCAATCGACATGCACACTAAAGACACTGCCCAGCACATCTGTGTAGAGTTTCATCGAATTAAATCCAGTTACTTTTCCATTTAACAAATAATAATTTGAAGGTAGGGTTTAAACGACGTAAATAGTACGTACCGGAAATAATAAGTTAACACTTTTTGAGTTTTGACTGCACTGAAGTGCCAAAGAAACTGGTATAGGCATTTGTATTCAAATACAGAGATATGTAAACAGGCAGAATACGACGCTGCGGTCGGCAACGCCTATATAAGACAACAAGTGTCTGGCGCAGCTGTTACATCGGTTACTGCTGCTACTATGGCAGGTTATCAAGATGTAAGTGAGTTTGAACGTAGTGATATAATCGGCGCACGAGCGATGGGACACAGCATCCCCGAGGTAACGATGAAGAGGGAAATTTCCCATACGACCATTTCACAAGTGTACCGAGAATATCAGGAATCCGGTAAAACATCAAACCTCTGACATCACTGCGGCTGGTAAAAGATACTGCAAGAATGGGACCAACGACGACTGAAGAGAATCGTTCAGCATGACATAAGTGCAACCCTTCCGCAAATGGCTGAAGATTTCAATGTTTGGCCATCGACAAGAGTCTGCGTGCGAACCATTCAACGAAACATCATCATATGGGCTTCCGGAGACGAAGGCCCACTCCTGTACCCTTGACGACTGCACGGCACAAAGCTTTACGCCTCGCCTGGGTCCGTCAGCACCGACACTGGACTGTTGATGGGTAGAAACATGTTGCCTGGTCGGACGAGTCTCGTTTGAAACTGTATCGAGTGGATGGACTCAATATGTCGGCAAGCGACTGTTGACGCTTGTGGAGGCTCTGAAATGGTGTGGGGCGTGTATAGTTGGAGTAATATGGGACCACTGATACGTCTAGATACGACTCTGGCAAGTGACACGTACGTAAGCATCCTGTCCGATCAGCTGCATCCATTCATGTCCTTTGTGCATTCCGACGGACATGGGTACATCCAGCAAGACGACGCGACATCTCACACATCAGAATTGCTACAGAGTGGCTCGAGGAACACTCTTCCGAGTTTAAACACTTCCGCTTGCCACCAAACTCCCCAGACATTAACATTACTGAGCATATCTGTGATGCTTTTCAACGTCCTGCTCATAAGAGCTCTCCAGCCCCTCGTACTCTTACGGAATTATAGACAGCCCTACAGGATTCATGATATCAGTATCCTCCAGCAGTACTGCAGACATTAGTTGAGTCCGTGCCACGTCGTGTTGCGGCACCTCTGAGTGCTCGTGGGGGCCCTACACGATATTAAGCAGGTGTACCAGTTTCTTTGGCTCTTCAGTGTATTTCTGTATTAAACTGGCAGCATCATCACCACATTGTACGGGTTGGTCAGAAACAGTCTGAAAATCTTGTAAGGGTGTGGCAGGGTAGGTTGTGATGAGAAATAATTGTTAAAGAAATTCGATACGTTGAGCCGTTACCGAGTTAATTAGCTTTGAAGTTAGGCAATCAGACCGCTGTGCTCGCAAATTCAAGCGGCCCTACAGACTCTTATAGCGTAAATGACAGGGCACGATACGGTTTCAAGAAACCGAAGAAAGCACACGTTTTGCAACACGTCCCTGGCAACGGTCTGATTGGGTTCTTCAATGCTAATTAACTCGGAAGCGGTGAATTTCTTAGCAGAACCTACCGCGTAACACCATTACAAACTTTGCAGACTGTTTCTGAGAACCCTGTATATCAACACAAGCCTGACTTTCCTTCAAATGTATAATTACGAAGTAAATTATCTGTCGCTTGCCTTGTCGGAAGGAGAGCAGTTGAGAATCGGATATAAAATTTCTTTCACTGTATTCTGACGTTTCATATTATTTAGGTAGACAAAATACGCCATAATGTCCACCTTCTGGAAGAATTCATGCTGTGAGATGGTGCAGTCCGCAGCTCGTGGTCTCGCGGTAGCGTTCTCGCTTCCCGAGCACGGGGTCCCGGGTTCGATTCCCGGCGGGGTCAGGGATTTTCTCTGCCTCGTGATGACTGGGTGTTGTGTGACGTCCTTATGTTAGTTAGGTTTAAGTAGTTCTAAGTTCTAGGGGACTGATGACCATAGATGTTAAGTCCCATAGTGCTCAGAGCCATTTGAACCATTTTTTTGAGATGGTGCAAGTCTTGCAACAACACGAATTTCCTTGGATACCTCTGGCGCCCATGGCTGCAATTTACATGAGACGACCTGTTACTGCAGGAATACTAATTGTGGCCATGATGGGTAAATTGTATCAGCGTTGGCACAAAAAATTACAATCTTGAAAAAATGCACCACAACGTGACCTCACTCAACCACTGCTAGTCTGCTACTTTCTCTCACTTCAGTCTGTCCGCCGCACGCCTCGTTCCAGAGATTAGGAGTTCCACAAACGGAAATGACAAGGGCCACGCGCCATCCCTGTACCATCACAGTCTACTGCGTCAGTCTAATGCACATTTTCTCTTGCAAGAAAGACGTTCCAGAAATGCAGAAATGGAACAAGAGAAGAAGACTGCCAGTTGTCAGGCTTAATGACTTCACAACTTCGTTAGATGAATAGTACTCTCTTCATTACAATAAATTATTGCTTCCTCGGAAGAGACAAAACTGCAAAAACATGAATGTCTTAAATACGCAGGTAAATAACAATGTAATACACTATTAGAATCATTTTGTAACGTCTCTCTCTCAACATTCATCTCTAAATATTGGTTCAAATGGCTCTGAGCACCATGGGACTTAACATCTGTGGTCATCAGTCCCCTAGAACTTAGAACTACTTAAAACTAACTAACCTAAGGACATCACACATATCCATGCCCGAGGCAGGATTCGAACCTGCGACCGTAGCAGTCGCGCGGTTCCAGACTGCGCGCCTAGAACCGCTAGACCACCGCGGCCGGCTCTCTAAATATTAATCGACACACTACGAAAGTGCAAAAGTTTGACACAGACCATGTTATACAAGATTGTGTAACAATTCCGTTACACAGTCTTGTGTAACGTGGTCTATTTCATTCCATATGAAGCATACTTGTAGTTTCCAAATGTATGTAATGTATTTTTGATAACCCCAATACTCATTACAGACTGTGTCAGGTTTATACTTCCATTTTGATTTATCCTAAGCCATATGGGACAGGGACGGATTAAAAGATTTGCACGAACGTTTCGGTGAGTCTGCTATCTGAGCTTTATTATTTTGTTTGGAACGTCCATGGGGATGTTACTGACATGAACATTTGCCAGGCGTCTTCGACTATACTAAAAATCTAACTAGGGTCAGAGACATTTGCCAATGTTAACTAAAAGTTACCTGTACAGTAATGGATAGCTCGCTCATACAGTAACTTAGAGCATAGTTTGAAGTAGTAGACCGGCTAGTTAGTATTAAATTTCAGATTGTCTACTTGATCTCCAGTTAGTTTAATTTAAGAAGTTGCCCAGTTGTGGATTTTGAGAGTTGTTAACCGTTCGTTGCCCTTGACGATTTCCAGTTTCACAGTATTCTTCAGAGGGTGAGTTTCCAGCGTTCTTCATACCTTTTCGCACAATTAGGAAAGTGTGAAGACTACCACTTCTCTCGTAACCTGTCTGTATAATAGACACTAGGCAAGACTGCACGAAAAGCACTTGTAAGCAATGGCTGCAGCTCACGCAAGTAAGCTCTGCGACACTGGCCGCTGCCACTGAAGGATTGGAACTGCACTGTACAAGTTGGTCTAGCTCATTATTGTTCACAGCTATGGGTTCATATTTTCGTGTTTTAATGGACATCGTTGGGGTCGGCCAACAAAATCAAAAGACGATTGATGAGATGTGGTTGGTGTCATTGCTACGGGGACGTCAGTGGCTTCTCAATCTGTATGTTTCGATTTGACTATCTACTTAATCCCGTGTGCTGTATGTCAACAGAGTGAAGAGTTCTGACGGGAATTTTTTGTCTTTTATTGAGTCACTGACGCAAAGACAAGAAACTTTCGAAAATCACATTACAACCACACATTGGTGATCGTCAGGAGGAAGAAGAAAGTGGGAAGTTAGAATAAAATCTGCGAATGTTCCATTTTTCAATAAAATAAACAAAATCTTATGTCACACTGCTTAGATGTCCCGGTATTTTTCAATCGGAGACTTGGAAGAATACGAGTATGTGGTATCTCTCCGTGTTTTCCTTTCTCATAGTATCAGAACATGACCACTGTTTTGTTAAAACCCGTTACGCTGCAGATGTCTTTGTGATTGCACTTGTAAGAGAATAAAGTAGTGTAGTAAGTCAGCGCTCTCTGAGGTAACAGAATGAAATTTTTATCCAGCGGCAACAGATGCTGATGAAATGACGAGAAAAATAAAAATGCTAAATATCACAACATTAGGTATATAGTGTTGGGAGCGTATTAAAAATCAGCGTGAAAATAACTTACAGCACTTGTGATTCGTGGAACAGAAGAAGACAGATTCTATACTTTTTAATACCGAGCAGCGTTTCAGTCTGGCGGCAGATAGTGTTATCCATACATAACATGCCGCTAGCGTCTGCCACCGTGAGTTGCCAAATGTCCTTGTTCGCAGCGGGTCATTCACACCTTTTAATTCTTCTTTTGCACAACACACAAATTATTCGATTGTCTTTCGGGCGTACATCCGAGACAATGTTATTTCTTCTTCCGATATTTCTGCTGATAACATTACAGCCACCCTCAAAGTGAGTCGCTTGCACAATTTAAATCATTTGACACAACACTGTGAATTAAAGACTCATGCGTTAGTTGTAAACTGCTGGCAACAAGATCGTCCAACACAGGTAAAATTTTATGTGTTTAAGATTATTAAAAAATAAAAAAAGCATACAGTCAGTAAATCCACATAAATTGAGAATTATGTGGTGATTATAAAAAGTGGATGGCATGTGAAGGAATGACAGACAGTGAAGACTCAGAAACATACTTCCTTTGAGAGCGCAGACGTGAAATGAGCTGGAAGCCCTAGTGTCGGTGGAGAGGTGCTAATCGTATTTCCACAGCTTCCTTGATCACTAAATCCCAACAGGATCATGGGTGGTTAGTATATTGACTTCCCTTTAATCAACAGAATGGTCAATGGAAGCACAGTGTTCAGCCACTACAGATTTGATGGGCTGTAGAAAGTTTTTCTAAGTATTGTTTGCGCTATGTAACTTTTAGCACGCTGAAAAGAAATTTAGTATATACTCGCCTTTCGCAAAAGCAAATCATGTCTCATATATCCCACAAGAGCTGCCGTCTTGGACGGTGGGAGGAAGACCGAATCCGCTTCATGCTTCTTCA
The DNA here is from genome assembly GCF_021461395.2 of Schistocerca americana. NCBI lineage: Eukaryota > Metazoa > Arthropoda > Insecta > Orthoptera > Acrididae > Schistocerca > Schistocerca americana. The sequence continues at coordinate 648,445,685 of NC_060130.1, read as the reverse complement.
TTAATCTGACAGTTTTTGAAGAAACATTATCAGAATAACGAAGTAGCATAATATGGGTGTAAGCTTCCTCCTACCGGCCAAGACTGCAGTTAGTTTTGGTCTGCAAATGATTTTACGGAAGACGGGTATGTGAAATCCCTTCTCAGTTTGGTAACAGGCACAAAGAGCAAACAATACACACTATACAATAACGGAACGTCATACTCCAGCAACACACTCGCCTACTACACCCCAACAAATCTTCAGTGACCGATCATAGTTTTTCCACTGGCCATTCCATGATTTAAAAAAAAAAAAAAAGTGTTGGTTACAGACTAATCCTGTTGAGATTCAGTGGTCAAGAACCAACAAATCTTCAGTGACCGATCATAGTTTTTCCACTGGCCATTCCATGATTTAAAAAAAAAATGTTGGTGACAGTCTAATCCTGTTGAGATTCAGTGGTCAAGAAAGTTGTGGAAATACAAATAGTGGACAACCTTCTCAGGCTAGACGAGGGCTTCCAGCCCGGCACATACTGTAATCGCCTCATTTCACGTCTGCGCATACAAAAGAAGCACTGTTCTAAGTCATCGCTAACTGCCATTCCATCACATGCCATTCATTTTCACAATAAACCACGTAATTCGTAAGGACCGTGTATCTGCTGAGCCTGTTCGTGCAGTTTTAATTAATTTTTACTCATAAACGCATGAAGTTTTATTTATTACTGACGCTTTCGCTGCTGACAGTGCTACCCCTGATGGACAATATTGTATCAAGTAGCCTTCCTGGTTAGCCATGCGGACTAAAGCACTGCCTTTCGGGCAGGAAGGCGTGCCGGCCCCCGGCATGAATCCGCCCAGCGGATTAGTGCCGAAGTCCTGCGTGCCGGCCATTCTGTGGATGGTTTTTAAGGCGGTTATCCATCTGTATCGGGGAATGCGGGCTGGTTCCCCTTATTCCGCTTCAGTTACACTACAGACTATGTCGGCGATTGCTGCGCAAACACTTTCTCCACGTACACGTACACAATAATTACTCCACCACGTAAACACTGGGGTTACACTCGTCTGGTGTGGGACATTCCCGGGGGGGGGAGGGGGTCCACTGGGAGCCGAAAGCCGAAGCTCACAATAACCCTGCTGGGTTCGGTGTGGGCCAGCGGTTGGGTGAGTGGACTGCTGTAGCCTGTTGTGCGGTTGTGTACCACTGCGGGCTAGGGCGGGGACAAAGCCTCTCCGTCATTTCTAGGTCTTCAGCTCCGTACAATACAATACAATTGTATCAAGTGGTTTAAATTCTACCAGCGACTCGTCTTGAAGATGGCTGTAATGTTTTCAGCTGAAACACGGGAATAAGAAATAACGCTATCCCGGATGCATGCCCAGAACAAAACAGAATATTCTATCCGCTGAGAAAATTTCAAGATTCACAACACTTTTTTTAATTTTCAGTAGCTTTGAACCTGATGCAGTTCGAAGTCGCATAACTCATGTCAAGCTTTGTGTCTAGGAATTTGTTGCGTCTCCAAGCATCTTTCATTTGAAAAAGTCTGCCCCGGTAGCTGAGTGGTCAGCGTGACAGACTGTCAATCCTACGGCCCGGGTTCGATTCCCGGCTGGGTCGGAGATTTTCTCCGCTCAGGGACTGGGTGTTGTGTTGCCCTAATCATCATCATTTCATCCCCATCGACGCGCAGGTCGCCTAAGTGGCGTCAAATCGAAAGACTTGCACCAGGCGAACGGTCTACCCGACGGGAGGCCCTAGCCACACGACATTTCATTTGAAAAAGTCTTTTGAAAGAGAGCGCTTATGATTTAGTTGTTGTTGCCTTGCATTATTTTGAAAATTAATTCATTACTACGATCGTAATGTGCATTTTTGAAACCTAGACACGTAATTATATTTTTAGACAGCACTCTTTTGACTGGTTTCATGAGGCCCGCCACGAATTCTTGAATTTGTCTCCTCCACCAAACTTTTCATATCATAGTAGCACGTACAACCTACGTCCTCAATTATTAATTGGATTCATTCAAGTCTCTGTCTTCCTCTGCAGCTTTTACCCTCAACAACTCCATATAGCACCATGAAGGCTATTCCATGATGTCTTAACATATGTCCTATTGGCCTGTCTCTTATTCTAGTCAGTGTTTCCCATATTCTCCTTTTCTCGTCGATTCTGCGGAGAACCTAATTCCTAACGTGTGAGTTCACCTAATTTTCAACGTTCGTCTGTAGCATCGATTCTCTTCTCTCCGGTTTTCACACAGTCTACGTTCCACTACCGCACAATGCTGTACTGGAGACGTACATTCTCAGAAATTGTATCCTTAAATTAATGGTTATGTTTGATACTAGTATAGACTTTTCTTGGCCAGGAATGTCATTTTTGCCAGTGCAAGTCTGCTTGTCATGTCCTCCCTGCTCCATCCATCATGGGTTATTTTACTGCCTAGGTAGCAGAATTCCTTAAATTTGTCTAAGCCAGCCGCGGTGGACGAGCGGTTTCTTGGTGCTTCAGTCCGGAACCGCGCGACTGTTACGGTCGCAGGTTTGAATCCTGCCTCGGGCATGGATGTGTGTGATGTCCTTAGGTTAGGTTAGTTAGGTTTAAGTAGTTCTAAGTTCTAGGGGACTGATGACCTCAGATGTTAAGTCCCGTAGTGCTCAGAGCCATTTGAACCATTTGAACCAAATTCTTCTATTTCGTGTCTCCAGTTCTGATGCCAAGTTTCTTGCTATTCTCATTTCTTCTGGATCTCATTACTTTTATCTTTCTTCGATTTACTCTAAATTCACTTTCTGTAGTTAATAGACCGTTTATTTCATTCAACAGATCCTGTAACACTTTCTCACTTTGACTGATGACAGCAATGTCATCAGCAAAACTTGTCATTGATATCCTTTCCCCTTGAATGATAATCCCAATCTTGAATCTTTAATTTCTTTCCATCATTACTTCTTCGATGTATAGAGTGAAAGAATACATCCCTGTCTTACATCCTTTTTACTCTGAGCAATTCGCTGCTGGGTTTCCAGTCATATTGATCCCTCTTGGTTCTGGCACATATTGTACATTACTCGTCTTTCCCTTTAGCTTACCCAGGTTCTCCTCAGAATTTCAAATATCTTGCATCATATTACAGTGTCGAACACTTTTTTCCAGGTTAACAAATCCTATGACCGTATCTTGAGTTTCCTTCTGTCTTTCTTCCATTGTCAACCGCATCGTCAAGACTGCTTCGTTGGTGCCTTACCTTTCCTAGAGTCCAACCAATACTCGTCTAACAGATTCACAATTTTCTTTTCCATTCTTCTGTATGTTATTCTTGTCAGAAACTTGGATGCATGAACTGTTAAGCTGACGATGAGATAATTCTAATACTATTTGGCTCTTGCTATCTTCGTAATTTGTGGATGATGTTTTCTGAATGTCTGAAGGTATATCGCCAGTCTCATACATTTGATATAAAAACGTAAATAGTCGTTTTGTTGTCACTTCCCTAAAAAATTTTAGATATTCCGATGGAATTATTTACTCTTAAGTTGTCTAAAGCTCTTTCAAATTCTGATTCTAAAGTTCGATCTCCTATCTCTTCCCTTGTGGACTCCTGTTCCTTCTTCCATCACGTCATCAGACAAGTCGTCCCCCGGATAGAGACCATCAGAGTACTATTTCCATCTGTCCGCGTCTTCTCTGCGTATAAATGTAGAATTCCCACTGTACTCTTAATGTAACTGCCCCTGCTTCTGCTTTCAGCTAAGGATGTTTTGACTTTTTTCTATGTTGAATCATTTCCTCGGATAGTCATTTATTTATCGAGTTTTTCAAATTTTTCACGCAGCCATTTCGTCTTAGTTTCCCTGCACTTCCCCTTCATTTGATTTCTAAGTGACTTGTGGTTCTGTATCCTTGGTTTTCCCTGAACATTTTTGTACGTCCTCCTTTCGTTGATCAACTGAGGTATTTCTTCTGTTACCCATGATTTCTTCGCAGTTACCTTCCTTGTACCTACATTTTTCGAGAAATTTTAATAGCCAAGATCACATTTAGTAATAGTACTGAAAGCTATTTTGGCTATCCAATATTCTCTACAGCAATTCAGGATTGCCCCTTTTAATCTCTAGTTGTGAAAAATGTCAACCTACATTTTTCTGTCCAACTTCTGTGATTCAAGTAAGTTCATGCTGGAAAAATATTAGAATTTACAAAATAATGCTCTTGAGTTCAGTTGTTTTTATACAGTGCAGTTTCCATTCACATATGATGCAGATATAAATAAAATTTGTGCATTTCATTGAAACCCTGAAAGAGTAACTCCGAATATGAGTATACATCACTCAGCACCAATTGCTACTGATCATACTTTTTACTAGTGCTATAATCTAGAAATGTACAGGAATTTAACAGTGGTAAATACATTTAGAGGGCTCGAGATGGTAATTTTGAGCTGTTTGTGAAACAACACGAATTTTTACTAAGTTTTCCACCTTCTATGCAAAATGAAATATTATTAGGTGCCGAATATAATTTAAATATTCTAAAACATAGTTATTCTAGAGCCTTACTACAGTTTCGAGCTACTTCATACCACCCAAATACCGTGAAACAATTGTTGGTCTGTATTATTGGAACTGGAAGTCTGATAACTATTTTTAGATACACTAACACCGAGAAATTATTGTGTAAATGTTATAATAAGCACTTTGTCTGGTCACAAGACTCAGATTATAACCTGTAATATTCTTGGGTTTGATACAAAAAGAACAAGAAGTGCAAAAACATGAGGAAACTAAATGCGAAAGGAATTGAGGAATTCATGTAGTGAAACATAACATATAACCCGAATAGATATATAAGAAATTCCTGGAGAAAGTGGAATATACAACAAATTCTGGAACGTAGTCGTAGGCTGCTTCAGGAGAGGTTGTCTTGAAACAGGAATTTTTTCTGTAGATTGCTTTTCTCAGTACTTGAGGTTACAAATGTCACAAAATCTATACAGAACTAAGAACAGATATCAAGAACACTTATGACTAAAAAGTTAAATCAAATTACAGAGTTCGCCTTAAAATTCTAAGCGACTATAAGAATACTGATATGTAGGAATTGTAGCTGGAACACGTACAGACTATTTGGATAAAGGTAAATCTTACAAAACAAACTGTTTTGATAATAGTAGAAACGAAAGAAAACAGCTCAAGTAAATGAGCAGATTTCCTTAAATGTTACATCTTCAAACAACATTTTTAATGTGATCTACTCTCTTAAAACTGAATGCTCTGTTGTCAGAGTGAAAATGATGGGGAAATAATAGAGCGTTGCTTACCTGATATTTATTTTATTGACAAATTTTGTGCTTCTGTGTATCAAACTTTCTAGCTCTGTTATTACTTTAATTCTCATGATTAAGTTGAAAAGTGTTTGCAAAGCTTATTCTTACAAGGAAAAATCACCAACTTGACCTCAGACTTGAAGGAGAAAAAAGCCTTATGAACCGATCCCACGTAAAAAAACTGGGCCAATTTCGATTATACACAGCTATGACTTCCGAAAGTAGAGCGTTTCAACTTCCCGCGCACCAGCTGTTTGTCATTTGGTCAGCCACAATGCAGCCGCTCAATGCCCGGCCGCGAAGTGCTATACAGTGTAATGAGTAAGAGGTTTGTTAATGCTGTTTTCACATTATTTACGTGCTGTGTTCATTGTGCCAAAGTGCGGGGTTTTTAACCCACATTAAATGAACACTTTTATTTAGCAATTCACAAACACAGTGTAAATTAACGAAACGAAATGAGTGTGCCATTAAAGAAGCGGCGCAACGTTATTTAATTATTAGCATCGAAATTCTGCGCTATTTTCTTTAGATTTTAAGGCTAGCATTGTGAAGGTGAAGTACATTTGCAGGAGATCCGCTAGTCTTCAACGTGACTGACATGGTTAAATTGCAAATCTAAAATCATTAATTTCATTTCATAATAATGGTACAGTCGCTTAGGTTTATTCACTTTGATTTTGAGACTTATTTATAGCTACAGGATATCGGTAGGAGATTATTGTTGAAACAATATTGGAGGTGTATCTGCATGGGATTGACGCATTGTGTAATCATACTCCCCACTATTTTTCGACTAGAATAAATTTTTTTTATCGAACAGGATTTCGAAACGCATTGGGCAGGTGTGTGTACCTTCAGCCTCCTACTCCCACGCCTAGGTTATCGCGTGAATAAGAGGGCCCTGGTTGTCACTCCGCTGTACAGTTCCTCCCGCTCTGGCATAAGGCGGCTGCAGTGAAGCGGAGGTAGTTGATAAAAAAAAAAAAAAAAAAGGTTAAACGTTGTGCTTTCACAAGGTGATAATAGCGTACTACCAGAATTATGGCCTAATTTTTCACGCTAGATCAATTTCTGGGGCTGATTTCCTGCAAGCGTACGTTTTTCTCTTTAAAATGCGAGGTTAAGTTGGTGAAGTTTACTTGTTAGTTTAGAAAGAGATAAGATGCAAATGTTGGACTTACGACAATAGACATCCATCAAATTAGTGCTATTAATCTAAAACGTGTTATTTCTCTGTTTTAGGTTACTTCACGTGCAGGAATGCTGACTGCAGGTGGGAATGAAAAGTGGAATCTGTAGACAAAGAAATTCTGAGGAACTGCTCGCACTCTAAGTAGCTAAACTGAACAATGGAAAGAGTAATAAGGGATTGTTATTTAATTATGTACTTCTGGAAGTTTAAAAGTACTACTGAGAATAGTCATCTGACGTTCGCGCACAATATTCTGTGGCAAGTAGAGGATGATCGTGGAGTAGAAATGGTGAATTATTAGGAGAAGAGGGGGGAAAATTTTGGTGGAGCAGGTGGTGCCGGTGTTTCCGAAGAGAGCTGTGCGACGGGAGTGAGCAAGAAGGCGCCAGCATGAACGACAGCTCGTGCTCGCAGTCCAATGCCAGCAGCACGGACGGACAGCTGCTCTTCGAGTTCGTGGCGTACGGCGTGCTGCTGAACCTGATCGGTATCTTCGGGATCGTAGGCAACATCATTTCGATGATCATACTATCGCGGCCACAGATGCGCTCGTCCATCAACTACTTGCTGATCGGGCTGGCGCGCTGCGACACCGTGCTGATCGTGACGTCGGTGCTGCTGTTCGGGCTGCCGGCCATCTACGGGTACACGGGGATGCTGATGGCGTACTTCTACTACGTGTACCCGCTCGTGGCGCCCATCGTGTTCCCCGTGGCACTGATCGCGCAGACGGTGTCGGTCTACCTGACGCTGACGGTGACGCTGGAGCGCTTCGTGGCGGTGTGCCACCCGCTGCAGGCGCGCTCGCTCTGCACGTACGGGCGCGCGCGCCTCTACGTTCTGCTCATCCTGGCACTCGCCACCGTCTACAACCTGCCGCGCTTCTGGGAGGTCACGCACGTCGAGGACTTCAGCCCCATCACCAACTCCACCATCTACACTGTGGCGCCCACCTCCCTGCGCGACAACCGCATCTACATCTCAGTCTACATACACTGGCTCTACTTCATCTTCCTCTACATCCTGCCGTTCGCCTGCTTGGCCGTGCTGAACACCGCAATATACCGTCAGGTAAGCTAAAGCTCTCCTCGCTGTAGTAAAAATTGAGATAATTAACTACAGAATTTGAGATTTTTCTTAACATGAAGTTTAAAATGTAACAGCTCATTCGTTTTTTCATAGAGTAAATAAATTCTAGAGTTTCATACACCTGTAAGTATGGTTTGTATGCTGTGCAAAATTCATCGAGGCATCTCTCTTATTTAAGAAGAGAAGTGTACCTACAGCAACAAATGCAGCCAATAGTAAGTGAAAAAACTATGAAAGTTGACAGTAAAAAATTTGATGTGTTATGTTTTTGAACTTCCACTTGTATGAGTGTGAATCCTGAATCCTTCCTAGTCATGCTGACAAAGTTTTATGAATTTATTTGTAAGAATATAGACGGTAGAAATTAAAATCTCGTGTGGTGCCTCTCCTACTACTAGTCGGCCCACTTTGACGTCCTATCTTCCTTAAAGAAAATAGGAGACATCGGCGCTGTGGGGCGCCGAAAGTGGAGTGCAATGGCGTCGTAGCTTCTTCGGATTCCGTTTCATAGACTAATTAGTTACGCAACCCATTACCCATGAATGTAAAGTGGATGCACGGGACGCTTAACTCGTATGTTGGGCAGGACGATAAACAAATTATTTATTCGGGAGGACGACGGTTCAATCCCGTCTCCGGCCATCCTGATTTAGGTTTTCCGTGATATCCCTAAATCGCTTCAGGCAAATCCCGGGATGGTTCCTTTGAAAGGGCACGGCCGATTTCCTTCCCAATCCTTCCCTCACCCGAGCTTGCGCTCCGTTTCTAATGACCTCGTTGTCGACGGGACGTTAAACACTAATCTCCTCCTCCTAAACAAATTATTTATCTAAATGGAAACCGTATCCAGAAATACATAGTTGGGGCTCTCTGGTGCTTTAAAATTATAGAACGGTTCTGATATGGTCTTAGGTCGATGTTCCGCGTTAGTTACAAAATTCAAAAAAGAGCGTCAAATTACGAGGTGCGACAATAAAGTAATGAGACTGATTTTCTTTGCAGGATGTGGCTACCCTGCAGGCTTGTGTAGGCACAATATCTTTGACCTTGGCCTATATGTTACTTCTAGTCCAAGTGTGACATCGATGAAACTGCTCAGTTGTGAGTTGTGCTGTAATAAGTTAACTCGTGTTTTTGTCTCTCGTCACGGAAATGGAACCGCACAATATTACGCAACGGTATGCCATTTCTTTTTGCATTAAATTGGGTGAAAACGCGGCGACAACTTACGGGAAGCTTCAGAAGAATTTTGGAGAGGAGGTTTTGTCAAGAGCTCAAGTTTTTCGTTGGCATAAAATGTTTAGTGAAGGCAGAACGAATGTTGAAGATGAAGACCACAACGGACGACCATCAACCCCACGGACGGATGTCAACTTGGCCAGGGTGCGTGAACTCCTACGATCTGACCGAAGGTTATCCGTGAAAATGATTTCCGAAGAACTGAACATCAGTCGAAAACCGGTTCGTCTAATAATAACTGAAGATCTTGGTATGAGAAATGCGCCATCCCATACTGCACTGTCAGTACAGCAATTTTTAACCTCAAAACAAATATCAGTACTACCACAGCCACCTTATTCACCAGTCATCGCTCTGTATGACTTTCTTCTATTTCCAAGAGTCAAAACGGCGGTCAAGGGACACCATTTTCAAACAACACAGGATGTCCAAAAAGCTGTGAGAGGGTCTTGGAGGATATTACAGATGATGAGTTCCAGAAATGTTACCTTGAATGGCAGAAGAGCTGGAAAAAGTGTGTGCCATCAGAAGGGAACTACTTTGAAGGAGACAACACTAAACTTAATTAAAACGGTAAGCAACATTTTTTTCACATCAATCTCATTACTTTATTGTCGCACCTCGTATACTGGACACTACAAAAGTGATTCAGAAATTTTACTTACAACTACTAGTGTCTACATCGGTTGAGAAATACACTCATAAACCGAAACATTATGGCTACCATCAACGTGAGACTGAATGCCGCCGGTTAACGATGCGAGGACGCGACATGGTAAGAAAAGCATATGAGCGAAGCAGAAACGAATGGGAAAACATTCTAGTTACCATAAGTGTTACAAACGATGAAAGCAATTGATATAAGTGTCTCTGAAATAGTAAAGATTGTAATGGATCGACGTCTGTGAACGAGATCTCGGAAACGGCAAAGCTGGTAGACTATTCGCGTGCTACTCTTGTGAATGCTTGAACTGCTTGAAACACGATGTAACCAAGTTTAGATGACGAGGTGTTGGACATCCACGCCTCATCGCAGAACGTAGAGGTAGGAGGCTTCCCCGATCTGTAAGGTAGGATAGGCTGCGATCTGCCGCAGATATGACGCACATTGTACAATGATCGTGAAAGCAAAAGTGTTTCGGAACACACCTTTCAGCAAAGGTTTTTGTAAATGGGGTTCCGTAGTAGATGAACGCTACATATTTTCGTTTTTAGCCAGCGGCATTGTCAATTACAATTGCAGTGGGTACGGGATCATCGAGTTTGGGAGGTCGTCTGTCATATCCGGATATGCCGTCATTTGGACGCGTGACTGTTCGAAGTACGCACCGTGCCGCTTATGATGGCCGGTAAGGATTGCCTTATGTAATGGGGGACATTCATCTGGTCTTCCATTGGCCCTGTGGTGGCAATTGAAATCACCATCTCAACTGTGGACTACCTGAATATTGTTGAGTGTCACGTGCTTTCTTTCGTGCTTGATGCTTTTCTCGAAGACGATTGCATCTGCCACATGGGTAAATGTCATTCTTACGAAACCATAATTTTGCTACAGGTGTTCGAGCTGCATAATAGGGAACTCGCATTGATGTCTTGGCCACCAAATTGACTTGATTGGGACCCGATGGAAATCATCTGGGATGCTACCAGGTACCAGCTGTGAACTTCCAAACCACGGCCCAGATTTATGGGAAATGCGTGACCTGTGAGTACGCATATGGTGCCACATACCTCAGAATACCTACGAAGGACTTTCGAACCCACGCTACAAAGAATCGCTGATGTATTGAGTTCCTAAGGTGGATCCACACACGATTAAGAAAGCGGTCCTAGTGTTTGGGTTCATCGGCATAAGTACAGAGCATGGATTTTTGATACAACGTCCTCCTCTGATGTTAAAGTAGTGACGGGCACAGTGGTCTTTATAGTTCCTCACGGAAGACAGGCAAGAGGTGGTCACGGAACTGGTCCCTCTACAAGGTAGGAAGAACAACTCTAAGAAAATTGATGTAGAGCAGTCCTGTTAGTGTGGCCGTAACTACGGAACAGTTATTGTGAGTAAATTAGCTCACCCAAATGATCGCAATGAACCTGTGTTTTAGCCTTCTATCCACTTGTGCATGTGAATTTCCACCAACACAATTATAGGGGTTGTGCAAATTCACAATGCCTTCTCGAGCTAACGTATACTGTTCGGTATGAAATACCAAAGCAGACACTGGTGGCTGGAGTAGGCAGCGCTGTAAATACCGTTGAGCAATCTTTACTAACCTGGGCAGTCTTCCACTACTATTGCTTCGACATTGTGCAGAGTGTATGGATGTATATCTTGATCTCAATACGTTAAATGAGATATGCTCACCACTTGGGCCACATGAAGAATGCTCTTGGGCGGTTTCTCTCTTAAATGTTCCAAAACCTCCTCTGTAAAAGCAAGCATTTGAACGGAGCATCAGCAGAAATTTGTCACACCTAATACCAGAAATAAATACAGAATATTCGATACAATGTTAACTAGGCCGACATTGCAGATTTCTCAGTATCACGCTGTAAAATGTAACAGGCGCGGAAAATGAATGTTGTTACGTGTACACACATTCCATTCAAGAGTTACGGGCACTACTAGCGACTTTTCGGTCTTTTGTAGTCTTCTCTCAGTTGCTACGAACATCAGATGGGGAGGAATATGGGATAGCTCTAAGTCCACAACAAAATATTGGTACGAATGTTTTCCGAGTGTTTTCGTGTAAAGGACTCGAAGTCTCTTGTGCCTTGTCACATATTAATTGTATTTAATTCTATTTCTTAACCCCTATTTGTCTTTCTGTGTCTACTGAGGGGAAATTATGTGCACAACATGGCGAGTTTTGAATGTATGCACAGCGTGTCTTGTTTATTTCTAAACTTGTTCTGTTCACTGACAGTATTTCCTGCTGACAACAATAACGGGAGCTATACTTCTCGCCCTTAAGCTTGCACTCGGTACCGCTCGAATCTGGCTTTGATTTGTTTTTGTGGCAAAGTTAGCTGTACTTTAACAATGATACACAGCATTATGAATAGGTGCACTGGTGAGGAGTTGGCCAATATGCAACTCGATTACAGGTCCACTGAAGGCAAAGTACAGAACGGCATAAAGACATTACGCTCGCTGACCACGTACGACGGTAACCACATCACGGTAGTACTTCTGCATCTGTAAATAGTCTCCTTACTAGAAACTCTATCCTTTCGTGTTATCGTAATTGTATATTAGAAGTTTTTTCGCTGCTGTGAAGTAATTGTCACAGGAAAATCTTCCTTGTAGTATGAAAGAGAACGAAACTCAAATGTAATATTACTCTGTAATGAGCCACAGGAGACGCAGGTCCTTTATAGTCAAATACTCGTAATACATCCCTAAACAAGAAATAAAATTTTGTCGGAGGAGTTCTAGGTTACGCTGTTTATATGTTAGAATACATTTCCACAAAAAATCTGGCTAATTTTGGACCTTTCACATCAACTTTGTCGTATGTAAGAAGCATATTTCTTTACTTGTGTACTAGTACATGTCGTAATGCTGCTAATAATGTCATTGCACTGTTGTACAACACATATCCCGTTATGATAAGAAGAAAGAGGTATGGGAAGACAAGCTTATGTCCATTGGTGCTGTTAGGCGCAGCCTGTAGATACCTTTACGCTGATGGCTAATGGGTTGCCTAATTAGTTAGGGTAGCAAACACAATATGAAAATACACTGACGTCACCGTTTTCGACATTCTAAAGCTACCAAACTATGCATATCCGAGCTGGAAAATGACGAGTTTGCTGTCTCTTACAACTTACTAAGCTTGGTGGAAGTTTTTCGATACACCTCATGTAGATGATCCGGGTGCAGCGTTTAAAAAAAAGTAAGGGCCAGTCGAATGAAAAGAGACAGATGGGAAAAAGTAACGAAAATGTTTATTATTTCAAAAGTAATCGCCATAACTGTTGACACATTTATTCCACTGTGAACCAAGACGGCCATTGACTTCATGAAAAAATGTTTGAGGTTGTCTACGGAACCACCATTGTACCCAGGCGTGGACCTCTTCATCACAAGCAAATTGGCGGTCACTAATGTCCTCCTTCATGGATCTAGGAATATAGAAGTCGCATGGGGAGGTATCTGGGCTTGTATGGAGGATGTACAAGGGCTTTCTAGTGAAACGTCTGTAGCCTAGTCGAAACGATGGGCACGCCAGCTTCCTTAAAATTTCTTTGACTACAAGGGCCCACTGCTCATTGCTTTTTTGGAACACTGCACCACATTCGTTCTCGTCCGTTTGCTTCCGACGAATAGATGCACGGCTGGGTACAATAACGGATCCGCAGGCAACCGCAAACATTTTTCTATGAAGGCACTGACTGTCTTGACGCACATTAGGGTTACATGTATTAATAGTTATGTCAATTACTTTTGAAATAATAAACAGTTTACTTACTTTTTTCCACCTGTCTCGTTTGCATTTTACTGTCTCTTGTACATTAAAACAACAGTTTCACTTGCTTTGTCTGCAAGGAGTCCCATTGTTTCCTCAGTGAGTATAGTATTGGTAACGGAATTTTTTATCCATGACTAGCAGTATTGGGAAAGTAATTCATGAATACGAGGAACAGTGTTGGACCTAATATGTTTCTCTGGGGAACCTCTATATTAATGTATCATGGTTCTGTGATGTGTTTTATCAAAATTTTTGCCTTATTTGAAGTTTCTGTAATATCTCAAATTGTACCCCTCTGTAGGATATGACCCATTCGCTAGCTACACCTCTTACTCCTAATGTTTCTAACTTATTTTGGCAAATGTTGGGATGGCTCCTTTGGAAAGAGCATGGACGATTTCCTTCCCCATTCCTTTCGCAATCCGAGCTAGTGTTGCATCTCTAACGACTGTTCTGTCGAAAGCCGGCCGGAGTGGCCGAGCGGTTCTATGCACTGCAGTCTGGAACCGAGCGAGTACTACGGTCGCAGGTTAGAATACTGCCTCGGGCATGGATGTGTGTGATGTCCTTAGGTTAGTTAGGTTTAAGTAGTTCTAAGTTCTAGGGGACTGATGACCTCAGATGTTAAGTCCCATAGTGCTCAGAGCCATTTGAACCATTTTTTTTTTTTTTTTTTGTTCTGTCGAAGAGTCGTAAAACTTTAAATTTTCATCCTCTTTTTATGGTCAACAGTATCAAAAGCCTTAGAAAGATCTAAACGTATGTCTGTGACACACTCGTCCATGTCAAGAGTATCATGTATAATTTAATTGAATTCTACTACTGGTCATTCTGTACTTGTACACTACGACAAACCGGGAAGGACTTATAAGGTTATATTCATTTAAGTGATTCCTTACCCTTGTTTCATAATCATTCTATTGTTTTTGAGGCAAATGACAGCTGAGAAACGGGCTTGTAATTTTCTATATCTATCTGTAGCAGAGACACAGCTCGTTTCCGGTTTAAATACTCTGGAAACTTTCATTCCGCAAATGACTCTTTTATGATATTTGTCAAGGGACCTTTTTTTTCTCAGTATGCATTGTTTTAGCCTAGATATTGGCACTTAATCTAAACCTATTGAATTCTATTTTCTTAGGTTTTGTACAATGTAATGTACTTCATGAAGTTTTGTGCTTAATAACGTCATTGTAGGCCTACTTAGTGTTCTGTTACTTACACAGTTTATATTTGTTTTTGAAGATTTTTATCTTTGCGGCTTCTCTTAAATAATAGGAAAATGCTCATTTATGTAGCTGACTGGTTTGTGAAGATAATTTATTACTTTATCGCCCTCCGTAACACCTATGTTATCGTGCTTTCTTGTCTGTTCCTGTCTCCTCTTTAATGACTTCCAAACAGCTTTCCTTATATTAACTTCATTCTATAATTTTTCTATCAAATGACTTTTTGCAACAATCAGCGCTCTCCCATAAACTCTTTGTACTTGCGGTGGAAATTAAAAACCCTGGATCATTGTGACTCTTTTCATTGTAACTGAGATACTTATGGGTTTGGGAGGACTTCCTGATACCTGCTGTTATTTATTTGTTTTTATGAGATATTGCTGCTGATCTAAGTACTTCCGAAAATATCTTTCTGAAGTTCAGTTTAAATATACCGCCCAGTCACATTAATGTGAGCATCTGTGAGAAGCCTGAACAGCCCACTTTTGCCGTGCGGACCGCTACGAGATGTGCAGGAATAGAGTCAGTGAGGTACCGACAGGAATGTGCAGCCGTGCCGACTCCAGTGCCGTGGCTAGCTGCCCTGAAGTCTTCGGCTGAAGATCCATGGGACATGCAGCCTGGTCGAGGTGGTCCCACAGATTCTCGATGGGGTTTTAACCAGGGGAGTTCGGTGGCCAGGGGAGTGTTTTAAATTCATCCTGGTGCTCTTCGTACCACGCATGCACACTGCGACCTGTATGACACGTGGCATTGCCCTGTTGGAAATTACCACTGTAACGAGGAAAATAAAACTGCATGCAGGGGTGAACATCGTCCACAAGGATAGATGCATACTTCTGCTGATTCATTGTGACTTCCAGAACGACGAGATCACCAACGGAATGCCAAGAAAACATTCCCCATACCGTAACATTCCCTCCTCCGGCCTGGAGCCTTCCGATGATTGTTGCAGGGCCGTACACGCCAAAAGCCATCTATCAGATAGAGCATAAAATGTGATTCATCTGAAAAGACCACCTGTCTCCTCTCAGTGGACGTCAAGTTGCAGTATGGGCGTGAAAATTCGAGCCTTGCAGCCGATGAACAGCACTCACCATGGACATGAACTAGGTGCCTGCTGCAGAGGCCCATACGCAGCAACGCTTGCTGAACAATAGTTGAAGATACATTGTTTGAAGCCTCTTGGTTCACCGGGGCGGCTAGTTGCTTAACAGTTTGCAGGTCTATTCGCCTGTACCTATGTCAACAACCGTCGGTCTCCATGTTATCCAGGGCCCGTGGTGCAGTACAGTTGCCTCGGCGCCGGTTTAGGATACCGCAATTTTGGCATACACGGTATACTTTGACCACGGTGACATGCGAACAGTTTACACACTTCGCCATTAGAGAAATGCTTCCAACCTTGGCCAGAAAACCAATGATCATGCCCCTTGCGACGTCAGATAAACCGCTCCATTTCTGCCTTACAGCAACCACTGCACAGTTTTGCGCATCCCCTGACATGCTTTATATACCGTTCACTGCCAGTGCTGCCTCATGACGTGTGTGAGTGGTTACCGCACGTTGACGTCAAACGCAGACAGCGGTCACATTGATGTTACTGGATCGTGTGGCATTGAGAACTCAGCGAATTTTGCATTTACATTGATTTCTCTATTCACACATTCAAAGCTTTGGTTTCCTAGTTCTCTCGGAAAATTGTGCATTTTGACTACTGATGTAGGGACTTTCTTCCAACTTTATTTCACTGTTGTTATTTATCAAAAATTATCTAAGAGTCCAAGATCTTGTGAAGTTATAGCACACTGTTCCCTGTCCCTATTCGTAGTCACATGGTCGATTACCGATGCTGTTGTTGTAGTTGTCCATGTTGAACAGTTGACCAACCAGACACGCTGAAACGGTCATAGAAGTTTCAAAGTGTGCACCTAGTTTCTTCTGTGATATTCGCATTTATGTCCCCAGGGAAAAAAAAAACTGCAGGCAGACAAAATGACTCACTTTTTGTTGATGTCGAGCCCTGTTAATTCAATAACTGATATTTAAAAGAGTTCGTCTTCACTGACTGTACTAAGATCACGTCTCGAAGTATCTTTCCAGAATTAAATGCGTGATCCTCCACCTTTTGTAGAAGTTTTGCAGTAAGAGTCTGTCCTTTCATATTATCATAGATGAGCATTGATTTGAGAACACTTCTCGCAAGGCAGAGAACTCATTGAATGAACTCATTGTATCTACATTATGAGACAAAATAAATAATACAGTATTGCAATTGTAACTGTCGAATGTAACTGTTGAATGTGCGCCGAGTACATTTACTCTCTTAATTATAATCGGAAAAAGGCGATATTCTTATTAGGAAATAACGAAGAATAATTTCAAAGAACATATAGTCCAGAAATACTACAGAACAGTTATGCTCCTGGCAACGTTCACTTCGCATAAGAGACCTAATGAAAAACTGAAAGACCTTTATACAGCTATTTTTCCTTCGTTTCGGTAGCCATCGGGACAGGAGAGAAGGATGATTATAATTGTACATCGTACCTTCGTCATGCACTAAAAAGAGACTTGCACGATGCATAAGTGGAAGTTAATTGCATTATGGCCTCGTTTCGCTAGTAAAAGTTTTTTATCACCGCCATAATTCGTCAGGCAGTGTACAGGCGAGGTGAAACGTGCCAACTAGAGCGCACGGCGTCTGCGGCGTGCTGAGGGAGCGCGCCATATCGGCGATAAACGCGCAAATTATGCCACCTGCATCCACTCAGCGGGAACAACAGTACAATAGTAGCCACACCACGCTGTATGCAGTCGAGCACACTGGAAAACACCGCCAAACCACAATCGCATCCTACTAACACTTTCAGCGAAGTTATGGCACATTACAGGACTCACCTCCAAAATACGAGGCGTATATATTCACACTATAGTCTGTTAACTGAAATTCGAGCAGCACAGGCAAACAATATTTTCGTTAAGGGCAACACTGAAGTAATTCAGCTCCGTATAGAAATCAATGCTAGTTTGGTGTTACCTGCTCCATCTTAATGCTGGATGATGCTGCCCAGAAAGTGTCGTCCGTGGGCTATAACAAGAAAACGCAGAAAGCCTTACACAAAATTTCCACATAATCTAATGAATAGGGCAGGTCTGATTAAAAGTGGATAAATGCTTGATAATGTTCACAATAAAAAGAAATAATCTAATAGCATCCAATTAAAAGATCAGTTGTAAAGTTCTATAGACGATCACGTCATTTAAGTGTTTAGGGGCAATGCTAAACTTATGTGTTAAATACACGTTCCAGTCACATTAACGTGATCACTACCTGTGTTCGATGTCAACGTTCAAAAATCACTCACACACGACATGTTGTAGCACTAGTATTGGAAGATATACAGGGTGTTACAAAAAGGTACGGCCAAACTTTCAGGAAACATTCCTCAAACACAAAGAAAGAAAATATGTTATGCGGACATGTGTCCGGAAACGCTTACTTTCCATGTTAGAGCTCATTTTATTACTTCTCTTCAAATAACATCAATCATGGAATGGAAACACACAGCAACAGAACGTACCAGCGTGACTTCAACCACTTTGTTACAGGAAATTTTCAAAATGTCCTCCGTTAGCGAAGTTACATGCATCCACCCTCCGTCGCATTGAATCTCTGATGCGCTGATGCAGCCCTGGTGAATGGCGTATTGTATCACAGCCGTCCACAATACGAGCACGAAGAGTCTCTACATTTGGTACCGGGGTTGCTTAGACAAGAGCTTTCAAATGCCCCGATAAATGAAAGGCAAGAGGGTTGAGGTCAGGAGAGAGTGGATGCCATGCAATTGGTCCGCCTCTACCAATCCATCGGTCACCGAATCTGTTGTTGAGAAGCGTACGAACACTTCGACTGAAATATGCAGGAGCTCCATCGTGCATGAACCACATGTTGTGTCGTACTTGTAAAGGCACATGTTCTAGCAGCACAGGTAGAGTATCCCGTATGAAATCAAGGCGATGAATCGAGGAAGTACAGTACATACTGACGAAACTAAAATGAGCTCTAACATGGAAATTAGGCGTTTCCGGACACATGTCAACATAACATCTTTTCTTTATTTGTGTGTGAGGAATGTTTCCTGAAAGTTTGGCCGTACCTTTTTGTAACACCCTGTATAAACCGTACCGGGAAGACACGGCAAACAGTGCCGTATCTGTCGTAATGCGGAAACGGAGCGGTTTATCTGATGCCCGGAAGTGCATGATCATAGGCTTACGAGCCAAGGGTGGAAGCATTACCCAAGCGGCTAAGTTTGTAAACCGTTCGCGAGCCACCGTGGTTCATTAGTACAGTGGATGGCAAAATGTCGCTAGCCAAAGCCGACTCCGAGGCAACTGTGGTGCGACGTAGGCCACAGATGACTGGGGTGATGATGATGATGATGATGATGATGATGATGATGATGATGATGATGATGATGCTGATGATTGGTTTGTGGGGCGCCCCACTGCGCGGTCATCAGCGCCTGTACAAAGTCCCAATTTTGAGACAGTCCAAATTTTACACAATACAATCTAGCCACTGTCACGAATGACGGTGATGATGATGAAATGATGAGGACGACACAAACACCCAGTCTCCGGGCAGAGAAAATCTCCATCCCGACCGGGAATCGAATCAGTGATACAGAGGCAGCAACGCTAGCTACTAGACCACGAGCTGCGGACGAAGACAGGTGTGAACGATGGCTACGGGGATGTGTGCAAACGAATAGACGTGCGTCTGTTGATCTTGTGACCTCTTAGACGAACCAAGGGGCTACCAACATATGTTCTCAACGACCATTCAGAGAACACTGCTGTGTTTGGGTATCCGCAGCCGGCTGCTGGTTCATGCACCCATGCTGACAGTTGTTTATTGCAGACGAAGACTAGAATTGGCACACCAATACCGCAATTGGACGTCCACTTGGTAGCGACAGGTGACCTTGTCAGATGAATAATGTTCTATACTTTAACGGACAGATGGCCGGGGGTACGGTGTGAAACATCTGAAAGTAAACACTCTGCAACAATCTACGGAGAGGTCTAGGCCGGGGGAGGGTGCATTATAGTCGTGGCATCCCTGGGTGATCTCGTCATTCTGTAAAGCACAATGGGCCAACACAAGATGCATCTATTCTTGGGGACCATGTCCAGGCATATATGCAGTTTGTTTTTCCTTGGCAGTGTCACCTACCAGCAGGCAATGCAACGTGTCACACAGTTCGCAATGTGCGTGCGTGTTCAGCGTACTTCTCTGGTCACCGAAATCCCCGGACTTAAAACCAGTCGAAAATCTACAAGACCATTTCGATCGGGCTGATCGCATCATGGATACTCAGCTGAGAAACGTTTCGCAGCTGGCCATGGCAATGGAGTCGGCATGGTTCAACACCTCTATCGATATATTCCACAGCCTCACAGACTTTCTTCCTGTACGTCTCGCAGCGGTCTGTTCTGCAAAATGTGACAACTCAGGCTTTTTGTAGGTGGTGACACGAATATGGCTGGACAGAGTCTAACGAATATGAGAATTCTGTTGTAGTGAAGGAGAATGAAAGACTTAGATCTGCCGAAAGGGTTATGAAAAAATACAGTGGTTTTGTAAAGGAAATTGCTCATCAGGAGGAGGTAGAGCGCCTCTGCAGTACTGATCCTGCGTTTGCAGCAAGTAGGTACGACAACAGACATCAAAAGAGCTGAGAAGTACACTGCTAGAATCGTAACTTGTTGGTATAGCCCTGACGAAACTGTGACGGAGATGATTTGTAAAATAAAATAAGAGTGTTTGGGAGGAAGAAGACGTTATTCATGCGACATTCCTTTTTGGTATGCTTCGTAAATTGATGTTGGAGGAATAAATTCAACAATCATAGCACATCTCGCACATGCGTCATGAGAACAATATAAGAGGGATCAAGGCTCTATAGAATGAAAAAGGCAGCCATTTTTTCCTCGATGAATACGAAGACTCATCAGGACAGACAGTCGCTAATACTGATACGAGGTACCCTCCACAACACTTCGCAAACTCGCTTGGGGAAAACTTATTCGTTGAAGCACAATTCGTACGCAGTGATTCTCAGAAAAATCCCCCGTATATTAGCAATACAGAGGTGGCTGTAGCCAAATTTTGTTTTTTGCGTATTTTCAATAGAGAATGGACGTGTAAGAGTTGTAAGTTACCTTGCAGTAATCAAATGGTAGACAAGTAAATTCATGGAATACACTTTAACATCACTACGAATTTAATATAGTAGTTGGTGTGTTGCGCTAAAATTTTCGAGATTTAATGTTCGATTCGAAACGTATATCTTGTTATTTATTTGTCTGTTTACGGAATTTGGCGGAATTTGTAATTTACTTTGATTTGAACGAAAGTAATTCGGGCTAATCAATCCAGATATATAGACTGGAGAGAGTGACGGAAAATAGTGCGTGACATGAGATCATATTGAACACTTAAAGGAAATATGCAGAGTGTTTACATGTCTTCCCATCTAACATCTAGGGATGATATCTCACGTCATCAGGCACAGCTTCTGTTTCCGAGAAAATGTTCGCTGAAGCTTCCCAGCGACGCTAGGCGTCTTTCTATTGAATTAGATGGCACTCGGATAACGAGATTTCATTAGACTAGCTGGGCCTACTAACTACGCTCGAACAGTTTTGCAGAGTTTCTCCAATTATATTGGAGCAGCATCTCATCATCGAACGATTCGACGCTGTTCGAGTTTACAGGCAATACTAAGTAGGCTGAGGCGTCAATGGGAATTTGGACAGAGGAGGAAGGCGAGCAAGGGTAGTCTGTGCTGTTGTACAAAGCCACTGTACCAGGTTGTCGTAGTGATTAGTGCATCTACCTAGTGAGTAGGAGACCTGGGTTCAAGCCCCGGCCCTTACACGAATTTTCATTCGTCACTTCAGTCTGCACACACACATTACAGATGTTTGAGACTTGAAAAAGGTACCTGGAACCATATAATTTCATCTAATTAAAGCACCGATGCCGGGTTGTCAGGTAGGATCCAGGATTTCGTTCCCTGCTGAGGTACTATTCCAGTAAAGCTGGACAGCCTCTGCAATGCTGTTCGAATTTAGGGGGAGTACTAAGTGGGTTGAGGCATGAATGGTAATTTGAATTGAGGAGGAAGGCGTGCTAGCGTAGTCTTTGCAGTTGTGCAAAGCCCCTGTGCCAGGATGGCGTAGCGGTTAGTACACCTGCCCAGTGCACCAAGTTCGAACCCCAGCCTTGGTATAAATTTTCATTCACCGCTTAGGTCTGCATATATGTACATGATAATAAAACGACACCTAGCGTCTCTGGGAGCGTTATCAGGCATTTTATCTCTAAAAAAACTTCTTCCCCATGACGCGATCTCCCATCCACAGAAGAGTGATGCAAAGACTTTGAAACACTGAGTAATTCATTAAAAGTCGAATAGTAAAAACCACTGTACATCTTCCTTTGTGATAATATTACATAATTTCCTGTGTTGAAAATTACTGTCTAGACATTTAAAGCTACATATCAACCCATACAGATTAAAATTAGCAGATAACAGCAAAAATGGTTCAAATGGCTCTAAGCATTATGGGACTTAACATCTGAGGTCATCAGTCCCCTAGACTTAGAACTAAGTAAACCTATCTAACCTAAGAACATCACACACATCCATGCCCGTGGCAGGATTCGAACCTGCGGCCGTAGCAGTCGCGCGGTTTCGGACTGAAGCGCCTAGAACTGTTAGGCCACCGCTGCCGGCCAGATAACAGCAGATCTGCCTACACCTAAGAATCGAATCTTCCACTTTGAGCATTCTAGTCAAACTCTGAACTCAATGCATTAATTAAACAGTGAGTTTATTCCGTTTTAAATGAAGACTTTTGTCTATCATGTGATAGCGCTGTTGCTAAACCTCCATTTTCGTCGTTCGTTTTCTACCCAAAAGATGCGAGGGACGAAATTTTATTGTAGTTGTGTTTGTGTTGTTAGTATGCAAGGAACCGAATCGCGCCGTTCTAATATCCGAATTCTCTCCACCTCGAATATCTAGATGTATAATATTTCTATCTGCTTCCTGCGTCTAGAGCGAAGGGAAGGAAAGCGGGTCAAGGTCTTGCGATGTCACTATGATTGCGGGCTCTTACTCTCGAAGTAGATGGAAGATTTGAATCGATTCACAATCGTACAGGCGCTAGCAAGGGCAATTCCGACAGTAGCCCGCAACACTACAAGAGCAAACAGGTGAGGACGGAGTACGGGACGCATGACGCGTACATTTGCCGCGCGAGCGGCTGCGCGGTGTCGCGTCCACGTTCCCGTCCAGCGCGCTGTTTGCAGCAGACCGCAGCTGCTGCCACCGCGCCGCTGCATATGCATCTCCCGCCCAGATAATGGCCAGCCGGATTTGCAGCTTCGGGTTAAAGTATCACTCGCGGATGTAATCACGAATACTCGCCCAACGAAACTATGCCCCGCCTGTAATACTAACCCCTCGGCACTCGCTCGCGTAAGTTGTAATTCACGTACAGCTGTTGGTTTAGATATTTACTTGTATTGCTGAGTTACACTGCAGCCAACAGATACTGGTAAAATATACAGACATGAGATGTGTTGATTTCCCGAGGGACTGTTTTCATTCAGAAGGCATGACAGCATTCGCAGATTTATTTTATTAAAAAAGTGAACATACTTCGCACAAACGATACAGAAATGAACCACTGCATTACCTAAAGCATAAAATACATTCTGTAATATAGGACCAATAAATGGAAATAGACCCTACTGTAATGAGAAATTTATGTAGTCAACTTTGTGTGTGTAATTTAAACAAAAGAATTCTTTGCCATCAGCTGTATATATTTAAATTTTTTGTTGCCCGCTTCTGTTATTTGAACCACGATTACTGGAGGATTGAGGAATCAAAAGAAACGTATAGTTTACAGAGACGTAAAAATCGAAATATGAAGATTGCACCTCTGAACGTCAACAACATACACAGTAGAAACATCCCCCAGGCTGTGGCTAAGCCATGTCTCCGCAATATCCTTTCTTTCAGGAGTGCTAGTTCTGCCAGGTTCGCAGGAGAGCTTCTGTAAAGTTTGGAAGGTAGAAGACGAGGTACTGGTAGAAGTAAAGCTGTGAGTACCGGGCGTGAGTCGTGCTTCGGTAGCTCAGTTGGTAGAGAACTTGCCCGCGAAAGGCAAAGGTCCCGAGTTCGAGTCTCGGTCGGGCACACAGTTTTAATCTGCCAGGAAGTTTCAACATATACAGTGCTTACACAGCAATGCGACAATAATGTGGTGCCATTTTTCAACAGAACTATCCTCGTCCACACAGTGAATGTGTCTCTGTGAACCGTCAGCGAGATGTTGAGATCCTTCCATGGCCAACAAGATTCCCAGATGTGTTCTCGATAGAACACGTGTGGCACCATCTCGGATGTCAACACCGTCCAGTGACAGTTTCCAATACTTCAAGGTCCATTAACAAAAGTTGTGACGGAGCGAGGTGGCGCAATTGAATTGTTAGCCTACTGAACTCGCATTCGGTAATACGGCAATTCAAACCCCCTTCCGGCCATCCTGGTTTAGGTTTTCCGGGATTTCCCTAAATCGCTTCAGGAAAATGCTGCGATGGTTCCTTTGAAAGGGCATGGCCGACTTCCTTCGCTGTCCTTCCCGAATCCGATGGGACGGTTGGCCTCACTGTTTGGTCCCCTCCCCCAAATCGCTCAACCAACCAATGAATGTGGGCCAGCTTGCCTCAGGAGAGGGCACAAGGGCTTTATGACCCCCTCCCAACCGAATCAGAACATGCATCCAGGCCAGAAGGGATGCAACCTAATACCGATAAATGGGCTCATATTGTCAAGGTCTTCGTAAATTTTACTCGACTTTCTAATCTCTGAATTATCACACAATTCCTCTTAACTCGTGAAACTCTATTTCGATTCCTCCTCCCCTACCATGTGCTTCATTTTTATCTCAGACAGTGTAGATTATACGCGACTGGCGAACTCCAAGAATTTTAAAAAAGTGTTCACACATAGACTTTAGTAGTATTTGATGGTCATGAGTACAAAATTAGTTTCAGAAACGAAAATAGGCGCTTTCACTGACACATAGATTAGTGCATGAATGTCGGTAGAAGTAACTACATTCCTTAGTCTGTATCCGTCTGTCCTGACGTGCAATGAATCCAGCCATATGAATTCCAAAGCCGGCCGGGGTGGCCGAGCGGTTCTGGGCGCTACAGTCTGGAACCGCGCGACCGCTACGGTCGCAGGTTCGAATCCTGTCTCGGGCATGGATGTGTGTGATGTCCTCAGGTTAGTTAGGTTTAAGTAGTTCTAAGTTATAGGGGACTGATGACCTTAGAAGTTAAGTCCCATAGTGCTCAGAGCCATTTGAACCATTTTGAATTCCAAGTACTCTTCAAAACAAGCATTTATTTACGCGTCAACAAATGAAAATAATTCGAAGATATTACTAAACAGTCTGCTAGTTTCTTCATATTTGTAAATAACAACTGGTAGTGTTACAGATAGTCTGTCTCAGTACGTACAGGTCTCGTGAAAGGTTTTAGGTATTTCGCAGTTTGCCTATGCTAGACTTCTCTTTAACGTAACGTTGTGGTAGCATTTTCCTTCTGATAAGCGGGGATATTTCAAATGATTCGGAAGAGCATGAGTAGGCGATGTTTTCACTGCAGCAAGGCATACCAACATACGAAGAGCAGCCATTATTCAGCCTCAGTATAACTACATGGAAGTGGATCATGGTTTAACGTTCTACTACCCAGGAGTCGCTAAATGACGCATCATACGGTCAGTTTGAGGAACAATCGGAAGGTAAATAATCCATGACAGTTGCAAAGGGACCATCACGGCATGGATCATACGCCCAGTTTGAGGAACAATTGGAAGATTAACCATCCATGACAGATGCAAAGGAACTACTACGGCATTTCCCTTAAGCAATTTTGGGAAACCACGATAACCTAAATTCTGGACGCCCAGACGTGGAATTCAACCGCCTTCGGTGCTTTAACCAGTCTTATTTGAGATGTGTAGACATTCAACAGTGTTGATCGTTTAGTTAACCCACGAACAGTACAGAGGTACCTCTGCTAGATGTCTTGAAGCAATTTAACCGGTTATGTGCAACACAAAGTTCACTTTGTAGCAGGCCTATAGGATCTTCCCCACTAAACGGAACTATGATTTCATGCTATTTCTCTGCATTTTATTTACACTATACTTTTTGAAGTGTTTACTATTATGTAAAAAAAGTAGTTGACATTTGTTTTTATGGTGAAATGACTAAGCCATTTTCACGAATCCACTTCATCAAGTTTTTCACATTTCTATTGAACTACGTGTTGTGTCTGCCTCTATGCTGAATGTGACGTAGATGTATACATCGCACACGAACAAAGAGAGTATAATAATGTAACTAATATTCTTTCTATGACCGGAACATAAAAATTGGTCCAAGAACAAAACGTTCTGGGATGTCACTTTCCGTAGTACAAGTTCCCGTTAATGAATTCCCTGCACATATACAGGGTGAGCAAAAATTCGCGCACTCGGACTTCGCAGCGCGATTCCTAGCAGTACAAAAATATCTGTCACTAAATTTCGTCCTGCGCATATTTCTGGCAGTAAACGGACGATAAAGATTGGCAATTGGCAACATTATAGTCACAGGTACAGTAACTATCCCTACCAGCACAGCGCAATAATGCTGTGTATTTGGTGCAGTGGATAGCGATTTGGGTCGGCATTCAGGGGATCGAGGGTTCGATTCTGGGGCGGAGGCTCATTTGCTTTGTTTGCTAAATGTATTCTGTGTGGTACGGTATATGGCGTCTTAATCGTCACAGAGCTATTACAGTGAGTCTCCTACAAGGCATTTGTAGTTACATACTACGAATACAGAAATGGAACTGCAATCACTTTCATTGGTCAGGTTTTAAAGAAGCCTTTTGCGCGTCGTGGACGCGAAATGTTTCGCACCACTGCATCTAATAGATTGTACTTCCATTTTAGTGTTCACTGTATGTAATTGCAAATGTTTTGTAGAAGACCCCTCTAATCGCTGTATGACGATTAAGACGCCAGGTACCGTACCACACACACTACATTAGCAAAAAAAATAAAAAGACAAATTCAGTTCGACGCAGCATCGAACCCTCGACTTCCTGCATGCTAACCCAAAACGATTCGTACCCACTGTACCAACTGCACAGCGGTGGGGCTGATGCTGATAGAGGTAGTTCCTGTACATGTGATTACAGTGTTGCCAGATTCCCAATCTTTAACGTCCATTTACTACCCGAAATATGCGCTGGACGAAATTTTATGACAGACATTTTTGTATTGCTAGTATGTGAGGAATCGCACTGTGAAGTCCGACTCCGCGAGTTTATCTTCACCTTGTATATACGTTATTTCGTGTGAAATGATAGAAACCAGAGAATGACCCTATGTTGGATATTAGTTCATTGTAGTTGACTGAACAATATTTAAATCAGGGCGTAGCCATAAGCCGTTGGTATGTCAGCATATCGCAGTTCCATATAGAACTGTATCCGTGAGAATTTCAGTACAACTTACCTTCCTCCAACACCGAACCGAGAACTTGATAAATAGATGTTCTCTGTCCACTATTATAATCGTGTATTAGCCGTGGGGCTAACGGATTTCTGGAGGTCAATGGAACTGGCTTCTACGCAGTATATTACATAGTTAGATTTTGTACAGCTTGTGAGCTATTTCCTCGACTCAGAACTTTGTGTGTTTTGCTGCTATATTACTCTCCTGACAGAGGGAGGTGGCAAAGTGGTTAGCACACTGGACTTGCATTCGGCAGGACGACGGTTTCAACCTGCGTTCGCCCATCTTGATTTAGGTTTTCTGTGGTTTTCCTAAATTGCTTCAAGCAAATGCTAGGAGAGTTACTTTGAAAGGGCACGCCCGACTTTCTTCCCCATCCCTCCACAATCCACTGGGACCGCCGAGCTCGCTGTTTGGCCCCCTCCCACAAATCAGCCAACCAACCTACTCTCTCCGAAGTTGTGCATTTTGTGTTTTACAATATACTCTGCCACAGATCTTTAAAATTGTAAAGAGTTTAGAGGATGCTAAATGGTGTACTTTTCGATAAGTAAATAATGTGTAGTATTGAATACTTAGTTATTCACTGAAATAAAGAACTTAAACGTTACAGTAACAAGTTAAGCGCATGGCAGCTGTTAATACTGACGATCGTCAGTTGAAATACATGCATTACGCCGGGGCAGAAGATTTTGCCACAGCCGTTCAACATCCCCTTCCTGTAGTAGAGTCGGAAAAGCTGCCAGGAACTTAATAGGCAGCTCCTCTTTAGTTGCTACTAGGTTTCAGGTACCAGTGACTTCCTGTAAGCCGATACGAAAACATTCGCCGTTGATCCACAGGAGACGATTGTTTATTGTTATTGTTTTGTGCGGCAGGCAGTTGTTTATCATAATTCATAAGCAGTTTAGAAATACGTGCTTCGGACACAATGCACATAAAAAAAATCGTATTGCATGATTTATTAAGTTCCGATGACTTGTTTTTGTTATATCCTAGCCAGTAATGCCACTCGAGCCCGCTGCCAAAAGGTTGGCAGCATCAAAGTCCGGACGCCGTCCGCATAAGCAGCGCCAGCGAGACAGGAAATCGCCGCAAGACTGCGCGCGCCACCGCTGGCTTCTAGTTTCTTAAGCGCTGGAGTCGCGAGCGCTAGCACAGTTCTGTATTCGCCGCTCAGTTGGATACTCGCCACCGAATTGTGTACTTGCTAGTCAGTTGTGTGTTCATCGCAGCAGAGTTGTTGTTTGTCGTCAGCCGACGCTGACCTATCCGCTCCGACTCGAACTAGACAGATCTCTGTAGACACGGAGTCCAATACTGTGTTCTGTATCTTCGTTAATAAAGATAAGTACCGACTTTTATTTAATCATAGTGTTTGGGTTTTCATCTTTCTGTTCACTGTTCCAGCGGACCGGTCGGCCCGCTATTAAAAGTGTGGCGGTGACTTCGTAAGCCGTTTCTACAGCGAATTGCTTGTCGCTACGAACACCGCCACAAAAGTTTTTTTATGACAAGATATGAAGTTTAGATCATGTGTCGAATGTATAATATTTGTTCTAAGTACTTGTGCCACCGTGCGTATAGCATTGCGGAGGGTTAGAGCTAGGTTGCGAGAGACTCGGTGAGAGCGCAGTCGCGCTGTACCAGAGTGCCGTCTCTGGCGGAGTTTCAAGGTAGCCGCTGTTTCTTACGAGGTGTGAACCGGTGTTGTTTATTTGGCAGAGCAGGGAACTCGCGTTCGACGTCAGACGTCTTAGCTACTACAGCTATTTCCGCCTGTGTCATCGGCTTCTTTGAAGGGAATATTTAGATTATCTGATACTTCATTTACCCCTTACCCTTCAATATATTGTGGCGTAGCCTAAACGTTTGCTTCTGTGAAATGTTCTCCGTGGTCGTGGCATTATGAAAGAAGTATCACCGTTGGCGATTACGTAACCCCTGAAAATTCAGTCACATTTGACAGTATGTTGTTTTCCTGATGAGGACTATGGTGCTTATGGTCGAAAGCTCGTATATTGTCAGATGTAAAGCGACAACTTAACGGTGAACGTTTTATACATATTCTGGACATGTTTTCCCCCATAGTCCTTCTTCTCCGAGCACTTCACTGAGAAAAGCCAGTTATTTTCACTCTTAGAGACAGCATGAGTTTGGTCATATGTTGCACAGCGAATACGCCGCTGATACTGGCTCCCCGTGAGTTTACCACAGGGCCATCTCTAGTGTGGTCAAATACTAGATGACTGAAATATAGCAGAGTGGCTGAATTGCACTACACAGCCGGCCGCGGTGGTCTCGCGGTTCTAGGCGCGCAGTCCGGAACCGTGCGACTGCTACGGTCGCAGGTTCGAATCCTGCCTCGGGCATGGATGTGTGTGCTGTCCTTAGGTTAGCTAGGTTTAAGTAGTTCTAAGTTCTAGGGGACTGATAACCACAGCAGTTGAGTCCCATAGTGCTCAGAGCCATTTTTGAATTGCACTACACAGCGCATCCAATACATTCTGGGAGAAATCTGTCTTCCGAAATTTATAGCACAATTTATCGAAGAAACAAGTGTTTGCTTCTTGTTTGTCTCATTCAGACATGTGCTTTATCTGGGTAGATTTGATCGGCGAATCAGTGACTCCCGATAACTCTTCTTCTGTAATATCCATATCGGCTTCGAGGATGACATATTGCCTAAAAGTTTTGATAGCAATAATATACGTGTCTAGCTACTTACAATAGAATACGTTTCTAGCTGCTTCGTATGAACGGTGTCTGCCTTAGTGAGAGAATTCGCTGGTACGGATGTCGGAAGATCCACTTTTATCTTGAATGAGATTTTCACTCTGCAGCGGAGTGTGGTCTGATATGAAACTTCCTGGCAGATTAAAACTGTGTGCCCGACCGAGACTCGAACTCGGGACCTTTGCCTTTCGCGGGCAAGTGCTCTACCATCTGAGCTACCGAAGCACGACTCACGACCGGTCCTCACAGCTTTACTTCTGCCAGTATCTCGTCTCCTACCTTCCAAACTTTACAGAAGCTTTCCTGCGAACCTGGCAGAAGTAAAGCTGTGAGGACCGGGCGTGAGTCGTGATTCGGTAGCTCAGATGGTAGAGCACTTGCCCGCGAAAGGCAAAGGTCCCAAGTTCGAGTCTCGGTCGGGAACACAGTTTTAATCTGCCAGGAAGTTTCACCTTTATCTTGCTTTTCACCGTAGTTTCGTTATTCTCAATCAGTTTTCCTAATATGAGATTGAACGGAAAGAGATTAGCTTACCTAATAGTATTGGATGTATTCACTGTATTCTCGCATACAGTGCTTCAATGCAATTAATTACCCCCTTGCTTAATACCGACAATTTTTGTGATGTCTCTAATTTGTGAATCGGTTCCTCAGTCGATAATTGTCTCACTTAAAGCTCACAATTCACGTTAAACTGTAGGTTGCCCATTAACTGGCTAGGTCATTTCAAATGTTTGAGGAAGGCAGCGGCATACTAGATATAACAGGAACATTCCTAGTATACAGTTGGCTGTATAATCCTGTGCTGAAATAGGAAAGATTAAACAGCACTAACACCACGATTCTTCCGAACTGAAGAGAGTTGTGCCTACCGAAAACTTCCACACTGGCGTACTCAATGAAATGTCTTGCTGTAATGAAATGTCTTGCTGTTCCGTCACTTCCGAGAAGGACCGAGCAAAGCCGAGACAGACCGAGCCTCGGCCCGCCCGCACTTGGCACACCCTGCACGCGTGAATTTTGGCATGACTTGGCTGGTCTTGCATTAAATGGTGTTTCCATTATTTGCTACTCTCTTGGAATCTAGCAAAAACTTCCCTACGTCAACCTGCTCCCCTGGATATATATCTTCCCTTGCGCAGTTTCATTGTCAGCACAGTAATAATTACGTCATCCAGTCCATTCTGTTCCTGGACATATTCGTTTGTTTCCTGACTTCCTGGTAATTCCTGACATGCAGCTCTCAGCTATCGTCGATGTTTAAATAATTTTCGCAGTAAACTTCACTACCATACGTAAGAAATGATAATAGCCGCTGGAGTGGAAGATATACACGCAGATGAAGAATGCATGAACTACGTCTGCTCTCCGTGGCAGCTGAAGACAGACGCATTATGGAGGTTTAAA
Organism: Schistocerca americana; assembly: GCF_021461395.2. NCBI lineage: Eukaryota > Metazoa > Arthropoda > Insecta > Orthoptera > Acrididae > Schistocerca > Schistocerca americana. The sequence goes on along the minus strand of NC_060130.1, from coordinate 648,414,329 downwards.
CATTACCCTTTTTTTTACCACGTTCCGTCACTGACAAATTTTGCCACGGTAACTCCTTCCTTGAAACCATTAACCTAAAAATTAAACTTTGCAAGTTTGTGGTAAGGTCTTATGGGACCAAACTGCTGAGGTCATCAGTCCCTAAGCTTACGCACTGCTTAATCTAACTTAAACCCACTTACGCTAAGGACAACACACACACCCATACGCAAGGGGTGACTCGTCCACCGACGGGGGGAGCCGCTCGGACCGTGACAAGACGCCCCACGCCGCGCGGCTACCCAGCGCGGCCCTAAAAATTAGACAGCACAGATATCCTCTTGTGTCATTAGACGTTGAGTCCTTAATCTGAGAACCAAGAAGATTTTATTCTTTCAATAACACTTAAAATACACTATCTGTTCAACATTACACGGATACCGTTATGTAATGCAGAACTGAATACCGGGTGTCAGGAGAGGCTGCACCGCCGATATAAAAAGAGGCGATGTGTTGAGCAGTCAGAACAGAAGCAGTTAAAACAGTATGGTTCGGTAAGGAGAGATCCATGCCTTAATGTGGACTAGTCACTGGATGTCACCTGAGTAACATATCCAACACGGACATTTCAACTCCACTAAAGCTGCCTAAGTCGACAGTTGAAGAAGTAACGGTAAAGTGGGAACGCGGAGAGAAAACCACAGCTAAAGCAAGACCAGGTAGACGTCACGTACTTACGGGCGGAGATCGTCGAGTATTGCGGAGGGTAATTGCGTAAAATCGCATGGAAGCGGCAGAAGGAATCACGGGTGAGGTCAAACGTGTTAGCACAATGACTGCGCACGTGGAGTTTGTAACACTACCGCCCTGCTCGGACGTAGGTTAGCTCTATAAAGCCTGTACTGTAATAAGTTCACGGGCTTCACCTTATAAACAAGGATTTTTAGTACATTAGTTGACCGCGTGTACCTAATCGAAGCCAAATCGGACTTATCTTCAGTCAATAACTACAGTGACGCATCAAGCAAATGTACAGTATAATTATTCTTTCGCGTGGACAAGAAGTACACACAGTAGATGCTACCTATAAATAACAATTCGGTCGCCAGCCTACTTAGGCAATTAGTGAGTTTTTTCCTTGTACAAGTGGGTGCATGTACAAGCATAGTAACACGTAGTAACGATACGGTATATAGCAAAGTTTGGAATCCGAAAAATCCACTGAACTAAAGTTTGCTCTTTTTGTACTAATTTGGACGAACTACATTTACACAACACCACACAGTAATGATTACTACTAACTGCATTTTGTATGTTGAGCAGACTGAAATCGGGCATAGATTGCCCTAGCGTCGACAATCTTAAAAGTACACACACAATATCACTATGAATAATGGAAAAACACTAATACATTTAGGATTAATATAGAATTTAGCTTTACTGGTCAAATCTGATCAGTACACATCAAGGTTTGAACGAATGGACAAGAGCAAAAAAAAGGGGGGGGGCCCTGAAACTGTTATAGTGGTTATACTGAAACTGTTAAGTACTGAAGGCAAATTAACACACAAAATTTATCAATCTCTGGATAACTACTCTTTTGTCTTACTTATGAATAATTTAACTGTCATTATTTCTGTTTCAAATTAATTAAATAACATCGCTAACTCAATTCAAAAAAAAAACTCTTTTGGTCTTTACCAATATTTGCAACAACATACAGAACTATAGATTCCTTTATGGCATAGATTACTCTGCTGATAATTTTCATCAACACAAACATTAAACTTTCTATTTAGGATACTCGGATTGCACAATACGAGGTAAGGATCCTGTCTAGGTCAGTGATCAGGATAAGTCATGGCTAAAGCAATTCTGGTAAAAGTCACGTTATTATTGAACCATTAGAAACAGTTTCGACACTGGTCCACACAGATACACTTCTAAAGATGAAATAAATGTTTGACCTGTGCAAGTCGGTGCGGCGGATGGCGGGCAGCGAGATAGCGGGCAGCACGGCACACATACAAGCACGGCTAAGGCTCACACAACATCGGCACTTTCCATCTTCTTAGCGTCGTAATTTTTCCAATTTTGTGCCTCAGAATATAGCCATGCCAAGTAGTCGTCGGAATCGGTTCATCCGAGGCTCAATGGAATCCACTTTTCCTGGGTAGCCTCCTCGGTACAGTACGTGTACTTCCGACTGTTGCTCGCCTCCGACTGTGTTACTGAGCCCGTTGTGCAGAACCGCGCTAGTGTGCGTTTTCCCGCCTCGCCTGCCTCCACCTTTTCCCGCTCCCCTACAGGTAGGGTATTCACCACAGGTTTTCTACTACACATATCCTAACGCATTACCTACGTATGGACCAAGTGTATAAATTACAATTTTCACATCTTACAATAGTTTTAACACTAAACACACTTCCCTTTGATTACCACATTATTTGAAATCTAACAGAAATAATAATATTCGTTTCAAAAGTTACACACAGTTTCTTTAACATGACACGAAAAGAATCGAAAAAGAAATTCAACACATTGCTATTATTAATTTATTTAAATTCATAAAGAAAAAAATTTATTATACGTATAATTGTCGTTACACATGCCCCTGTTTCCAGAAAATTTTCTTAAGTCTAAATTTTATGGGAACACTAATAAATCTTACAATTATACAGTGGTTCCGAGTCTTTACTTAATTGTTCAAAAAGATTTACACTACATATTTCCTTTTGCTCACTGTATATAGGTTTACACTTTTTTAATACTTCTAGAATAATTACTTGTCATTTACTCAAGTGCCTTTTGTACAGTCCAACTTCCCATCATAACCTCACTAAAATAGCAATTTACTCATTTTTTCTGAATTTCTCAAAGAAATAATTTAAAATTCTGGAATACAAACATTTAACTACAAAAACAATTGCATATTTTGTATACACTATAAAATAATTTATCGCTGCATGCTTTGAATAGCAGTCCATTTTCTTACTTACTAAACAAAACACACACACATATATTCAGAAAATTAACTACACATATTTGCTGCCTATTATGCGGATTTGGGCAGTCCTTTTCACTTCATATGGTGACATCTCCTGGATCACATTTACAATTTTCCATCGATTATTTATCTGCCCTCATTGGTATTTGGCAGTCCTTCATATTACGGTTCATACACTGCCCATTTTCATTTTGACAGTCCCATCTTTTATCTGACTGATAGCATTTATCCTTTCTTTTCAGTCCTTTTCTCCATACATTTTTACAGTTTCAGTACAATTGGTAATCTGAAACTCACATAACTACATTAGCACACTTTCAAGGGTATACAGACATTTACAAAGATTAGATACATTTAGAATAATTTGGGTTCAGCATAAGATACAGCACATTTACTCGTTCCTAGGTACATACAATTTTAGGTCCACAATATTTCTTACGCCTAAAGGTCTTTTGGATTTTGGGTAGATCAGGTAGTAAGCATTGTCGTGTGGAATATTCTGTATTACATATGGTCCATTATAAATATACTTAAATTTTGAAATTTCATGGTTTAGTTCACTAGACTTTTCGTGGGTTTTTAAAAGAACATAATCTCCAATTTTAAATTTTGAAACTTTTAAATTTTTATTGTGTCTTTTAGATCTAGATTCAGCTTTTTGCTTTGCCCTTTTTATCACCAATTCTTTCTTTTGATCCAATCCCAAACTTGTACAAGGTGGAAACTCTAGTTTTTCTTCAATTAAACTTTTACTACTTCTGCCTAACAAAATTTCTTCCGGTGGAAATCCTGTAGTTTCATGATGTAATGTGTTCATGACATTCTCAAAATCCAATATAAATCTGCCCCAGACTCTAATTCAACAAACAATAATTCACTTTCATATAACACTGAGTTACAGTAATAATAAAGTCATGCATAATATTAATAATATATAAAAATACAACATCCTGCCCCCTAATCTCTTTATTAACAAGGCAGTCTTTTCTGGTTCATAAAACAGTCACTTAAGTCTGGTGGCTTCTTAGGCTTCTGGAGTTCAAAGTCTTTGCTTACTTGAACTCTTCGCAAAATAAACACAGAGTCGTCAGGTGGCTCTTTCTTTCTTTGTTTAGTTTCAACGTCTGGGTTTTGTTTTGATACGTCGTCATCGTTAGGTACAATATCGTACTTAACTGCATCCCCTTTATTTCCACTGATTTTCTCATACCCTCTTTCAGTAAAAGTATATTCACTTTCTTTTACACCTGAAAATTCATCTTCACTAGAGTCATCACTACACTCTTCCTCAACATCAGATTCACTTAAGCACGCTACTTTTGCACAATAGGGAGCGTTAGTACATTCATTTTCGTCTATATTTATGTATCTTTCATCATCCGAACTATCGTCGGGATCCGACCATTCCGGATCGCTTTCAGGTTCTAACATAAAAGCTTTTCTGAGACAGGCACTAAGTTCTTCCTCTGTATTGTCGTCAGGCTTAGATTTTAATTCAATCTCCTCTTTTGGCAAAACGGCCTCATCCTCAGTTTTATTCACATCCACTGTGACTTCATATTCGGTGTAATTCTCGTGGACTTTAATTACTTTCAGGTAATCATCTACCCCTTCTCCACGGTGCCTCTCGGTAGCAGCTTGTACTATTGGCGGACTGTTAGCAGAAGTTATTTCTTCATCAATGCGGAGGATTTCATCCTCCAAATCCTTCCTATCATTAACCTTCATCCTATTGGCAGCACGCGTACTTTGCGCGGCGCTATTTATTTTCCCCTCTTCAAATTTGGGCCACGTCACTTTATGGACGTCCCTACTATCTTTCTTTCCACCAACTAATTTCTTCGCCTCATACTCCTTCTTAAAATCCTCCCACTCACATTTCTTTAGGCCCTTGTACAGATCGTCGATCTGCACACGCCAATCAGTTACTTCTGCTAGTTCATCCTCGCCTTTTATCTCATTGCAAACACTGCTAACCGCACCTCTCTGTGTATTTACAGTTTCAATTATTGTTTCCTTTGCCACGGAATTATCACTCGTAAAATTTTCTTTAGCTCTGACGGCTATGTTCGTATCTACTGCTGCCGTATTGCTAGCGGCTTCTTTCCGAACAGATGTTCGGCTAGGCTGGGCCGTTGCCCTCTGATGCTCCACTCGCCTGTTAACATGTAGCGCTCTGTGCGGCAGCGATGATTCATTCTGGCTCGCACCTGACGCTTGTTTCGCCACAACACGTCGCGGCGTTCCACGCTCGTCCCTAGCCTGTCTTATTACATTACGGTCGGTCCGGTATCTTTTCTTGAATCGGGGCCGGTATATATTGTCCGCTTCCGTTTGGCCCGCAACGTTCGCGGAAATTAGTTTCCCGCGTCGTTATTATTTTGCGCGGTATACCCTCTACCGCGACCTGGATTATTTCCTCTACCTCTTCCTCTGCCTCTTCCTCTCTGTATTACATTGACGCGAAATCCATCGCCGTCATTTCGTTCGTCATTGTGTCGGTTATTACGGTTACCAAAACTTTGATAATTGGCACGACTTTCGCGCCAATGATCTTCGTCTTTGACTCTTTCGAGAAATGCTTGGAAGCTGCGATGATTGCTTCCTACATACCTTTTTGAATCCTCCGGAAGCTTTTTATATAGCTCCCAGATAATTTCCGAATCTGATCTTCTACCTCTTAGGTGTGTCAATTTCCGGTACCAATACTCACAGAAATCTTTCAAAGAATTTCTGCCCCGGTTATCATGCTGTTTGGCCATGATAAACTCGCGCCATAAATGGTCCTGCTTTTGTTCAGACCAATATTCTTCCGTAAATCTTTGCCTGAATTCTTCGAAAGTCATTCGTTCGGTATTTAAATTTATTCCCCAGCGCTTAGCGTCACCTGCTAAGGCGCTAATTACTACGTTTATCTTTTCCTGATCAGACAAGTGCTCAGGAAATACTCTCTCGCAATTTTTGATAAAATCTAACGGATGCCACCCGTTATGTTTCTTGGCTGGATCGAAGCGTTCCTCGCCTTCTAACAGCTTCGTAATTGGTGTGCCATTACAGACAACACCAGGCCTATCTTTAATTTTGCTCTCCAGATCGAAAATTTTGCCCTGAATTTTCGTAGTATTTTCTTCACAATTGTGAACACATCCGGTTACTTTTTTACTTAAACCACTTTCAGTGTCTGAAACTACCTTTTTCAATTGCGATATCCCGTGTTGACATTCGTTTACGATTTCAGTTTTAAGACCGAAAAATTTTTCGTCTACCTTAGTTTCAACCAGAGGTTCTACTTTCTCTTGGATGTTGAGAATTTCAACATCAAATCTACTATTAATGTTTCCAATTTCCTCCTGCATAGTATCCATATTTTTGTTAATGGTATCAATTTCAAATTTCAGAGTATTTACCACAGAACTTAAATTACCCACTTTTTGTTCTACCTGTTTTATCTGTTTACTAATTTTAATTCCCTGTCCTTCCACCTGTGCTTTAATTTGATCCACCTGTGTTTTGAGTTGCTCGTTAACGTGTGTTTTAAGCTGCTCATTTTGCGTTTTGAGCTGCTGATCAACATGTGTTTTAAGCTGATTAACCTGATTGCCGACTTGATTTTGAAGTTGCTCATTCTGTCCTGCAATTTGTTTGGTTAATTGTTCAAATAAGTCGTTCATACTTAAAATTTTTATACTGTTTTGTCCTACAGGATCGATGTGTTCCGATTCTACTTCAGAAGTTTCTTTCGGTTCTTCCTTTATCTGTGGTGAATCAAATATGTCAGTGGATTCGTTCACATACCCACTATCATCTACAAAGTCACCCTCTGCTTCCTGTTTTGTCCCTTGTTGTGTTCGAGGCGATCTCAACCTTTCAATCTGTTCACTGACATGTTCGTGGTATTGTATGTACGCCAACTGTCTTTCGCTAACGCCATCTGTTATCTGGCCGCGTAAACTCCGGCTACTGCCAGCCGCATTCTCCATTTCACTTGGCGCATCTACCCTGCCTACGTTCCTGTCCATATTGAATGCCAACTATACCACACTATTATACTTGACTCACACTGCAGTTTATTTTGCTAAACTTTATTGCAATTCGTGCCACTGAACATCCACTGTTCGGTATTTACATTAATTTGTAACCGACAACAGATGGATGTCCTGTCACCGGGAAGCCACTTGTAACACTACCGCCCTGCTCGGACGTAGGTTAGCTCTATAAAGCCTGTACTGTAATAAGTTCACGGGCTTCACCTTATAAACAAGGATTTTTAGTACATTAGTTGACCGCGTGTACCTAATCGAAGCCAAATCGGACTTATCTTCAGTCAATAACTACAGTGACGCATCAAGCAAATGTACAGTATAATTATTCTTTCGCGTGGACAAGAAGTACACACAGTAGATGCTACCTATAAATAACAATTCGGTCGCCAGCCTACTTAGGCAATTAGTGAGTTTTTTCCTTGTACAAGTGGGTGCATGTACAAGCATAGTAACACGTAGTAACGATACGGTATATAGCAAAGTTTGGAATCCGAAAAATCCACTGAACTAAAGTTTGCTCTTTTTGTACTAATTTGGACGAACTACATTTACACAACACCACACAGTAATGATTACTACTAACTGCATTTTGTATGTTGAGCAGACTGAAATCGGGCATAGATTGCCCTAGCGTCGACAATCTTAAAAGTACACACACAATATCACTATGAATAATGGAAAAACACTAATACATTTAGGATTAATATAGAATTTAGCTTTACTGGTCAAATCTGATCAGTACACATCAAGGTTTGAACGAATGGACAAGAGCAAAAAAAAGGGGGGGGGCCCTGAAACTGTTATAGTGGTTATACTGAAACTGTTAAGTACTGAAGGCAAATTAACACACAAAATTTATCAATCTCTGGATAACTACTCTTTTGTCTTACTTATGAATAATTTAACTGTCATTATTTCTGTTTCAAATTAATTAAATAACATCGCTAACTCAATTCAAAAAAAAAACTCTTTTGGTCTTTACCAATATTTGCAACAACATACAGAACTATAGATTCCTTTATGGCATAGATTACTCTGCTGATAATTTTCATCAACACAAACATTAAACTTTCTATTTAGGATACTCGGATTGCACAATACGAGGTAAGGATCCTGTCTAGGTCAGTGATCAGGATAAGTCATGGCTAAAGCAATTCTGGTAAAAGTCACGTTATTATTGAACCATTAGAAACAGTTTCGACACTGGTCCACACAGATACACTTCTAAAGATGAAATAAATGTTTGACCTGTGCAAGTCGGTGCGGCGGATGGCGGGCAGCGAGATAGCGGGCAGCACGGCACACATACAAGCACGGCTAAGGCTCACACAACATCGGCACTTTCCATCTTCTTAGCGTCGTAATTTTTCCAATTTTGTGCCTCAGAATATAGCCATGCCAAGTAGTCGTCGGAATCGGTTCATCCGAGGCTCAATGGAATCCACTTTTCCTGGGTAGCCTCCTCGGTACAGTACGTGTACTTCCGACTGTTGCTCGCCTCCGACTGTGTTACTGAGCCCGTTGTGCAGAACCGCGCTAGTGTGCGTTTTCCCGCCTCGCCTGCCTCCACCTTTTCCCGCTCCCCTACAGGTAGGGTATTCACCACAGGTTTTCTACTACACATATCCTAACGCATTACCTACGTATGGACCAAGTGTATAAATTACAATTTTCACATCTTACAATAGTTTTAACACTAAACACACTTCCCTTTGATTACCACATTATTTGAAATCTAACAGAAATAATAATATTCGTTTCAAAAGTTACACACAGTTTCTTTAACATGACACGAAAAGAATCGAAAAAGAAATTCAACACATTGCTATTATTAATTTATTTAAATTCATAAAGAAAAAAATTTATTATACGTATAATTGTCGTTACAAGTTGATAAGAACGGGGTTGAATCGTCGAGTAGCTCAACATAAGCCACAAATTTCTGTATACAATGCTAGGTGAAGCTCAAGGTGGTGAAAACAGCGACGCCAATAGACAGAGGATGACTGGAAACGAGTTATTTGGAATGATGTATATCGCTGTAGCCCGATGATGGGTTCAAATGGCTCTGAGCACTATGGGACTTAACATCTGAGGTCATCAGTCCCCTAGAACTTAGATCTACTTAAACCCAACTAACCTAAGGACACCACACACATCCATGCCCGGGGCAGGATTCGAACCTACGACCGTAACAGTCGTGCGGTCCCGGACTGAAGCGCCTAGAACCGCTCGGCCACAGCGGCCGGCGTAGCCCGATGACAGTGTTTGGATTTCGCGCATGCCTGGAGAACGTAAATTGCGAACATTTGTTAAGCTAATAGTAAAATGTGCAGAAGGTGCTGTTACGGTATTAGGGGTGGTCACTGAATGAATTTTCAACTGCCAGGATTCCTAAAATCATTTCTTCATATTGATTCTCGATTTCGGCAATTCTCTGTTGCCATCTGCGGATCTGCAAAGGTGGGACCGAAAATACTAGGCTACAACAACTAACATAACACAGCTAACATAATTATATCCGAGTTTTGAAAATCATAAATTAACAACATACCTATGTTTGTATCGTCAGAGAATCTTTTCCTTCAGTACAATAAGCGGTGCCATACAATGTATGCCCATGTTGGTCTCATGAGCTTTACTAGAAGTCGACATGTGTGTTTTAAAGAAGCTACTATGTACACACATGTTATTGGGCCGTTTACAAAGACTTACATTCATCACTACTTTATAACTAACAGATCCCAGCGTAAACATTCTTGGTAATACATAAATACATCAGATGGCGCAGTAGTACGAATCGATATTATCATCTCTCATGGATCAATTGTTCCTTAATCCTTATAACTGCATATCTGTAAACCATTATCATAACATATGAGCCAAGTCAGTATTTTTCATTTTAAAAAAAGAAACTATCTGTTAAATCGTGTGCAACATTCATAAAATATAATTTATACATAAACCTTTTATATCATTTTAGAAAACTTTCTAAAAATCATTTTATAAAAATTTTTGATTGTCTTTACCAAATTTTGCTTTATACGAAATCACAATCGATATGACAAACTAGAACCCCTTAAAAGCTCTTTAGAAGTTGATTTTAATACATCCAGGAATAGCATGACATCTACAGGCACTGATATGATATTTCATCAAGAATACGTTTAAAGTATATGTACAAACAGTGGAGCTACTTAATGTTTGTGCTTTTGTTGTCAATTACGATATCTATATGAGCTTATCCACGACAGCACGTTGCTCGAAGTCTAAGCAAAATCTCGTCGTCTGACGCCAGTGTGCAATCTGATGACCTGATATCTAGGTGACCAGTCTTTCAATGATTAATGTTACCTTTGTATAATTATTGCACCATGTGGGTTTGCAATCGCTCTTAAACTGAGCTCATGATGTAACATTACAAGCTAGTTCTTACAAATGCGTACTAGAAGAAATACCTTCACGTTATATCTACCACGAATGACTAATGTCAAAAATTCGATCATGTAACAAAATGTTGCCACTGTCTAAATCATCCTAAATAATTTAAAAAAAAACATTTTTACTTCAAGAACTTAAGACAAATTTTCATACTGAATTACGTTATGTGCCAATATTTATGTAAAAAGCTATTTAGAAAACATTTATAATTTTTTAAATATTTATTAATATTAAATTACATAAGAGGAACCTTGAACTCTTTTAAAAAGTCCAGCATATGTCTTATGATCCCATATGTGAGCGAATTTTATTACATCCACAAATACTGGAAATGAAAGGGGCAATTAATACATTACGATATTTTTCGTGTGAAAAATATACACTGTATCTATTTACCAAATGGCTGCAACTAACATTCTGTATTTTTTCCAGCAAAAATGCTGTTTGTACTAGCTTCTATGCGGCAACTTGTCGCTCGACGTCTACGTGACAGTTCGTTATGCTGTGTCTTCCTGCAATTTCCTCACCCGAGGCCTAGGTGAAATCTCTTCCACATTTGATACATCACTGTACAATTAATGTACCACATGCGATTGCAGTTGCTCCTGATTGAACCCGTGAAGTATGTATTTAGAAAATTTTCTCATTTTGTGATGTGTAATGTGCAAAATAATAACACGTTTTACTACGTCTGTGAATGAATACAACCTTAGATCACGGGTTATTTTACAAGCATTTGTAACCTAAAGGGGGTTATAATTATGGGCTGATTATAGCAAACATTGGAACAGATTTAATCTAGACATCAAGTGATGTGTTTGTAGTTAGACGTCGGGTAACCTGAGTTCACCTAGACATCATACAACGTGTTGTTGTAAATAAGTTAATTTATACATTGCACCTTATAAAAAGAGAAAATAAAATAAATACATAGTTCGCGGGTTCAGTTTGAAGCAACTCCAATAACATGTGATAAATTAATTTTACACTGATCCATCAAATGTGGAAGAGATTTCACCTTGATATCGAGTGACGAAATTGCAGTTAGACATGGGATAAATGGTTCTCACCTAGGCGTCGAACGACATACTGCGAATACAAGCTAGTACAAACAACATATTAGTTGCGGCCCTTTGGTAAATAGATACAGTGTATATTTTCCAGATAAAAAACATCATAATGTATTAATAGTATCTTTTGATTTACAGTATTTGTGGAGGTAATAAAATTAGCTCACATATGGAATTGTAAGGCATACACTGGACTTTTTAAAAGAGTTTAAGGATCATAATATGTAATTTCGTACTAATGAATGTTTAAAAAATTTGTTGAAAAGTTCTTTAGATGAAAATTGTCATAAACGTAATTGTGTATCAAGATGTGTCTTAAGGATGTGTTGCAAATTTTTACAATTTTTTTAAATTATGATGATTTGGAGATTGACCATATTCTATTACATGATAGTAATTTTGATATTAGTCATGCAGGGTGAATATAACGTCAACATATTTGTTCTAGGACAGGCATACTGAAGGAATAGTGTGTGTAATAATGTAAACATAGGTATGTTGCCATTTCATGTATTGCAAATCTTAGATTTAATTATTTGTATAGTTATATTAGTAGTTGTATCCAAGTATTTTCGGTCCTATCTTTTGCACATCCGAAGATGGCAACAGAGAAATGCCAAAATCGGTTATTTGTATAAATAAATGATTTTAGCGATCTTGGTAGAGGAAAATGTTTTCAGTGTTCATAATACTACACATCGCTCCCACGTTTACGACGTCAGAAGTGTATCAAGTATTAGAGGTGTTTCCCGTGGGTGGGGTGTGGGCCCCGTATTGGGCTTAAGAAAACTCGAAATGCGGAATGATATGAACACAGTGTACAGCATTATGTTCTGCTTAAACTAGAAGAACTGTTCTGAGACTGTGAAAGCTTATGTCATCATGACAAGGTACCCTGTCATAAAGCATCATCTGTGAAGTAATATTTCTTGCACTGCAACATTGCTCAAATGGACTGGCCTGTCCAGATCTCATATCTGAACCCAGTGGAACACCTCTGGGTTGAGTTAGAACGTCGACTTGGCTCCGGACTCCATCGCTGTCGCTACCTTGCCTGGTTGCGGCTGTTGAAGAAGATTAGGCCGCCGCACCTCCACAGACATTGACAGATCACTGAAAGTGTCCACAGCAGGCTGTAATGAAGGCGGAGTGTTGGCACACTCCATTTAATATCCCCTAACGGGTGTCCGAATGCTTTTGATCAGAGAGTGCATAAGGGTTTGGCACTTTGATGAGCGGTACTGTACTCGCTATAATGTGATTGAATCCCGCGCAATTTGACCGGAGCTCAGTTTCTATCTCCGTCCATTTACGTGCTGTTAGATGTATTATAAACACTCTTCAAGTAGATTCTCAATGAAGTGGCTGATGTCAGTAGTTGAACTGATCGAAACCAATGTACTGTAGTTAGATGTAACCGTTTTCTGTTCGATACGGACTTTAAGTAGAAAACCGGCTGTATTTAATGCACTCAAAATATTAAAAAATAAGAAATTTAATGTAACATTTAACCGACCTTCTATTTTGTATTTCAATTCTGCTTTCGTAGGCGTAGATGCTCTAAATCCAGTAGTTAAAGTTGGCTGAGACAAGAAAGCAGTGAACGTCATTCAGTTTCTGTGGATGTAATTATTTCGATCAGCCATATCGTCAAGATTCTCTTTAGATCAGGGGCAGTCAACATTTTCTACCTACAGTCCACTTTTGTATCTCCGTTAACAGTAAAATTTTCTAACGGCTAACCTGTGGTATATTAATTGTGATTTATAAGGTATAGAAGTAACTTACTTCATAAAATTTATAAAGCAGACTTGTAGTAAGTTAAAGCATATAATATAAATTACTTACCAAATAGTTTATTTCAAAATTTTATGAAAATCTAATGAAAATATTTTTAAAATCCCTACCGCTTATCGCCAACCACGAAAGCTGCAACTCCAACTAGAGCACGATAGGGACCAGGTTGACCACCTCTACGTTAGAGGAAAGGTATATTACGTCTCGTGGTCCTAGTCTAGTTAGCACACTCTCTACTGTACCAGAAGTTTACATTAGTTTCCTTCGTGCTGCACAAAATCAACCCATGAACAAGAAGAGAATCGTTCATTTATACTTAAGAACGACAAGAATTGGCACTCCTTGGAATATCTACGGAAGTCATGTTTACTTGAATATTTCAAGTCTGTGACGGAGAATTTCGTAGAATTTCTTCTCTTTTTCCACTTCCGTTGTCATAGATAGCAAGGTCATATAGAAAATATATAGCATGTGAACGGAACAATTGCTTCTTACCAGTTGCTGGTAATCTTACGTAATGGTCCGAACCTTGAACAGGGTGGAAGTTATTTTAATTCATTGCATTTGACCTAGCGTTGGTCATACTTCTGCCCAGTTATAATGATAATAAAAAGTATAAAATAAAATTAAAATACTATATTACTCTTCTTAGCTTCATATTACCATTTAGCGTCATGCTTCAAGTGTGCTGAAGTAAATACATTGGAGAATTTAGACCAAAGTAGACAGTGTGTATTATCTGTATTATTCTGAGTAGTGTTGTCGCCAACGGTCAATACATGATTAGATCACGTTATAGATATTTGTACTAGAAGCTATATAGCTAAGTTCCAGAATTATCATTAGTTTGAAATTTCAGAATTGCCTGAATTTTTACTATATGCGTTGTAGTGAAGAAATTATTTACACTTTTCAAATGTCTAACATTAAAAATAACGACTAAATTTATAAAATTTTATTTGATAAGCTAATTAAACTAGAAACCTTCTAAACGTTCGATAAAACTTCATTTATTAGTCTTACGTGCTTCCTGTTTTAAATTTTGTTTCTGAACTGGAGTAAGGTAGCTTTGTAGCTCATGAAAATGAGCTTAGCCAGCAGAAAATGTTTAATATCTATTACAGAATATGTTAGAGTATTTGAAGCAGATTAAATTTTTAGGCCATCTTGGTGTAATGCAGTTCTTTGCGTGCATTTCGAGCACAATATGAGAATGTTTGGTTGAGCTAAGACTTTTTAAACAACAATATGTAGAAACAGAGTATTAGAAAGGGAAACCTGTGATTACAGTAACTTTTTCAAACCGCTCATGACGAAATTATAATAAAAATTACTATTCTCGTAGCGTCTTGCACAGCATTCCCAGAAGAGGAGGTAAGAATTCAGGTTCCCGCGTGTGACTGGACGACTTGCGTGAATACGAACAAGAGATACGGCGTACGCCCCAGGGAGTCGGCGGCACGTGGTGTGGCGAAGCGGAAGCAAGCGGGTCGGCCGCGGCCACAGCCCATCTGCCTGTCCAAGGCTCTCGCGGTCAATGCATTCAAATGCCAGCTCCAGCCGCCGGCCTCCTCGCCCGACCCGAATCCTCGTGCGCCTCGGAGGATCCATTGCCGACGCCGTTACGTGCCGACGGATACAACGAGAATTTCTGCAAAACGCCCAATTCCGGCAGCAAGTTTGGGGGAGTGTGTCAGTTAGTCCCAGGGCTGTCATAAAGAAAGAGTAACGGCTGGGGCACCTCTCACATCACACGAAACGTGTAAATGGACCACAAATATTTCAGGTCTTTTTCTTACGGTGTTTGGTAAAATACATTGTAAGTGCATGAATTGTTGTGGCTAATAAATAATACTGAAATGTTTAGTAGATTCGTACTTCGTAATTTATTTGCGGCATCACCTGTTACGAAATTACATTTCAGCTGATTTGACTGTGATCTCTTGGTGATTAACCGTAATTGTTGCATGACAAAGCACAGTTTTTGTCCATGTTACAAAACTGAAGTGTAAACGTACAAGTTTTCGAGTTTAAAGCCTATTTTCAATTATTACGGTTTCGAACATTTCATTGCTGTCTTCTGGTGCACTAAAATGAAATGTGCGCGTGACTAAGCTCCCACGCCGGGTCGACTGGTCGCCTAGTGAAACATTTTTAGTTTACGTCACTGCGTCGATTTGCTAGTCGATTAGTATGATATCATGAGGAAAACAGCAGGTATCCAGTCCCCGAGCGGAGAAAATCTCCAGCCCTGCCGGGAATCGAACCCGCACCTCTCCCATGGCATTGTGCCAAGCTGACGACTCAGATATGGAGGGGGTTTCTGGTGCACTATGTAACAATGAGGCTACATTTACAAAAACAAATGAGAGTCAATGCGATATACGTCACGATCCTACTATACACAAGCTGAATGTAAGTGAATATATTATATATTATCTAATGGTTTTCAGGTTAACCCGAAAGGCCTAAGGATATAAAATACACCAAATGTATGCGACATTAACTCCAAGTAAATAATGTAAACTGTCACTAATAAGTCACATTTCTTATATCTGATTTCTCAACACTTAAATTCTACGATTGACGTCATGACAGATTAACAAATGGTTCAAATGACTCTGAGCACTATGGGACTTAACATCTGAGGTCATCAGTCCCCTAGAACTTATAACTACTTAAACCTAACTAACCTAAAGACATCACACACATCCGTGACCGAGGCAGGATTCGAACCTGCGACCGTAGAGGTCGCGGGGTGTCACACTGTAGCGCCTAGAACCGATCGGTCACTAAAGCCGGCACAGATTAACAGTTGTGCAATCTGCATTCTAACTTATTTTATATTTCACGACTGCTTTAGATTTAAGGTTTCGTAGGAGCCGGTATCAATAGAAATAATTTTGCAGAAACAACATCTGCGTGTGGAGAGGGAAGTAGATGACGTCAGCATCTTTGCTGTGATGTGAAAGATCAGTTTGACTGTGAGATACGAATTTTGTAAGCAAGGTACCAGTATGCGGACGAAACGGAAATGTGTAATTCAATACGATGAAGATTAAATTTCTTGAGAACATGTTCATCTCAGCTTCAAGGTACGCGTATATATCCTGCCCAACTTCACAGTGAAAATAAATAATGTCACCTTTCTTACCTTGAAATACAGTGCTTCACTTACGCCAATACCAATTTGTAGCACACTGGACACGCATTTGACAGGACGACGTCTCAAAATCACGTCCAGCGATCCAGTTCTAGGTTTTCGTGATTTCCTTCAGTTGCTGCAGACAAATGTCGGAATGGTTCCTTTCAAAGGGCACGGCCGTTTTCCTTCCCCATTCCTGAAACAACACGAGCTTCTGCTCCATCTACAATGAACCAGATGTCGACACAAGACATTAAACTCTAACCTTTCTTTCTTCTTATGCTGATACAACACACACTTCCCATAAAAAGCATAGATAGCCCACAATGTTTAAAATTGCCATTAAGCTTCACTCGTACTGCCCATATTGCATTTGTTGGTATTTCGTAGAGAGAATCGTTAGCCGAATAAAATTCTTTTGGGTTTCACGAAATACTTTACTATCTCGCTACTGTAGCACCACTTCATGGGTTGGGGCAAACGCGTCACATTGGGGTAGCCCTTGGCTCTCAGCAGGAAGTAAACAGTACGGCCGGCCGGGGTGGCCGAGCGGTTCTAGGCGCTACAGTCTGGAACCGCGCGACCGCTACGGTCGCAGGTTCGAATCCTGCCTCGGGCATGGATGTGTGTGATGTCCTTGTGATAGTTATGTTTAAGTAGTTCTAAGTTCTAGGGTCTGATAATCTCAGAAGTTAAGTCCCATAGTGCGCAGAGCCATAAATAATATGGTCGCGACTCGAGAAACCTACTGTCAGCCGGCGAAAGTTGCACGGTAAGGGGAAAGTGCCATGTGTGCATGCACAACACGAGTAGCCAAGTCTTAGTGGAAAATTTTAGAAGTCTCATTGTTACCGTGGTAAATGGGGGAACATTGGCAGTCGAGTGCCGTGCTGTGACTTTTCCTGGGGAGGGGAAAGCGCCTGGCCAGCTGGGAAAAATCGGCATTTCGTATTTCGTTACTGACGCTTCAGTACGCCGATTCTCTGATACAACTGTTCCCTGTACTACTGTGCTGCTTTCTGTACCTGGAATTTGAACTGGATATCTGTGTGACTCTGACTTGTTGTTTAATACAATTTTGAATTTGTTCATCGGTAGTGGTTTGAGCTCGGGTTATTTGTACTCGTCCAGATGAACCCGTGGAACTGTAGGTCTGAAATGTACACTGTAACATGCCTGGGTCTATGAAGATTATCAGCTATGAGAAAAACCTTGCACACATTGATGGAAAGAAAAATAAAATAATGATGGAGGTAGCATTTCGGGTCTTCCCTTGCCGACGTTTGCGCAACACAGTGTTAGAGATTTTGTGTTGTTGTTCGTTTTGGTCGCCATGAGACCAAATTGACAGTAGAGAGGCGGCAGTGTTTTATTTGGATCAACGCAGCACACTTAGTGCCTCCAAAAATGCAGCGCAAACACCTGTAGTATTGTCCTCACAGTACCTGCAAGTCATAATTTGTGTGTACGGACATAATCTCGTATTTTTGAGCACGAGCTGCTAATACGAGGCAGATCTTCAATGCTTTGTCTCCCACGATAGTTGGTAAAAGACTGAATGACGTCGAATGTCCGAAAATTTCGTGTGCCCTTTTCCAGACAAGTCTTCTTGCGAAAAAGTAAGTATACTAGGATGGTCTGAGCTTCAAATAACAGAGAAAAGTAAGACGTTAATTGATATCCTAATCTCCGCACTGGATATTGTTTCCCATAAAAGTGAGCATATATCAACTAGTCTCAGCTGAACACAAACTAAATGAAATAAGTAAATTATAGCAATAATACATGAGATTTGTAACTCCATTAATAGACTGCAATGTACCATTGCACGATGTTCGCGGAAAAAAATGTATATTGATAGTATTGCGCTGAGACCGGCCATGGTTTGACAGCGTCACGCAAAATTTTATGGTGATCTGTCCACTTCGGTTGCAGAGGGCTGATTGTTTCGACGGGGAACTGGTTCTTAGCCAAGGGTACTAATTTTAATTTGGGTCTTAGATTCATTCCGGTCACCACATCTATTCACTCCAAGTGCTAGTGTCGGTATTAAATTTACTACATTCATTTGAAAACCTTAACACTCTGATGACAAATTACATTCACTTATTACCAACACAATAACTATTTACCCACGTTCACATATATCCCTACAGTACAAGGTAATATAAATTCAAACCCAGATAAATTTAAATAAGAAAGGGAAATATATCAGCCGACGAGTGTGGCCGAGCGGCTCTAGGCGCTTCAGTCTGGAACCGCGCGACCGCTACGGTCGCAGGTTCGAATCCTGCCTCGGGCGTGGATGTGTGTGATGTCCTTAGGTTAGTTAGGTTTAAGTAGTTCTAAGTTCTAGGGGACTAGTGACCCATAGTGCTCAGAGCCATTTTAACCATTTGAAATATATCATCTGTGTCTCAGTTGGCCTTAAAACATTATATATTGTATCTCAAATAAATCACCAATACCATTCAAAAGATAACACTTAAATAGAGATAAGAAATGTATAGCGCTTTATCACATGCGATACCGAGATCAATATTACATAGTTGCAATTTCACAGATAAACGTCAGTTCATTACACATAAGCATAAATAAAATACTGAAAACATTAAACACACTAAACCACATAAAAATTGCACATATATTTTATAATTTTCGCTGTCGTATAAGGCCTTTATCAAAGCTCAAATCAGTCACACCTAAAAAGAAAACAATAAAATATATTTTCAATACCTACTCGAAGTCATCTAATTGTTACTCGAGACGCAATTCGGCACACTTCACTGTGCTCACACATAGACATTAAGCACTGTTTTAGGATGACATGGGTGAAATGAGTTTTACAAATACTGCAGAGTGATGGACATCGTGGGAACAAAAATGATTCTGACACCGTCCCATTCAGAGTTTATCATGTCTGCCTCCTTCAGAAACCATGACTTGTTTCTTAGTACACAGTGATGTATCAACAACAGAATATTCATTACCAGTGCTACTCTTTATTTATATGCTTATCAACGTTACCTATTTCATTATTAATTGTGGTCAGTCTGATCAGAAAGTCTGTGTTCGTGATGACAACGGTACAACATTTAATCTCTAAAGGGCGTCACATATTGTTCGTGACAAGCGCCTGAGTAATCTAACATTGCTCATATTGTCCATGTAGCTTAATTTCATCACAATGCAAGATCATGACAAGTCTCTAGGCAATGTCCTCTCACTTAACTAGTCATACTAATCGTTTATTCAAATATGTCTTCTAATAATAGTCAAAGCAATACGCTTTAGAAAAATTGGTTCCGTGGGCAGAAATTGTCTATTTGCAGACCTGATGAAAACATAGCATGGGCGCGACAGAAATTCAGTCAATCACAGTGGCAGGAAAATTAACTTTTGTCCCTTTGCAGATGCACCATGATCATCAGTATCACAACAGTAATGGTTCTCTGTGCTCCAGTTACACGTTTGTTGATGTATGTGTTTACATAGACAGACAGGCATACATTTTCCACTGTGCCCGTTGAGATTTATCAGCGCCTATAAGCAGATAATGGTCTGGATTTTATTGTACGAGTAATTTCATTTTTCGAAAGCTGCAAGATACCATCATCAGACAGCTTACACAGTTACGTTGCGGGCAATAGTAGACAGTTGAGCCTGAAACTTTCTTTAAGTCGGGCTGTTATCTGTGTCTAGCCGTTTATAGGCGCCACAGATAGACGGGACCCACCGCACTGCGTCGGCTTGCACATGGGGCATGGCGCACCTGACCAGGTTTTGAGACCTCGCCCGTAGTTGCGTGAGTCTGGTCGGTGATGCATGGAATAGGCCCTGCAGCTGAGCATCCCCCTCCAGGGTGGTGGCAGCGGCCTTCGGCTGTGTCAACTGCGAATGTCTCAGGTCGGTGCTCGGCGCTTTAAGTGTCACCTTGCCCTAGCACTCGCTCTCACATGTCACGCCCCGGCTTCGTGATTCATTTTCCCTCAAACATTGATATAATTTACGATCATTAATAGTAAATACAAAATTACGCGTTGGGACCAGAAATTGCTTAACATAAAAGTGTACAATCTTGTTTCTGACAATTATTAAAACTTATTTTATACTTTTAATGTCTGCTGATGGGGATACAAAACCTTGCATTTTTCACTTTTACAATCTACTCTTTGGATTGCGACGTGGTAATACTAACACATTAACATCAGTCAATGTTGTGCAAAACCGATTGTTTAATATCTAGACGTTGAAATAATGGGTTCAGATAACGTGGACTGAGAGTAGGGTTTTCCCATCTTACCGTTAATCGTCCCCTTCGTGCATGTAAACCACTTCATGAACTAAACGTCTTACCTGAGAATATGCAGATATACTTGCTGTCATACCTTTTAGACTACATTACGTGGAAGAGCAAAAACTACTGTCGGCCCCACTCAATGTACATCTCTACGTGCAAGCAGGGTATACCACATGCTTGAAAAAAATAAAAAAAAGTACAGATCATTTATTTCTTTCTCGCCAATTTCGTTAAAATTTCAGTGCTTTTCTTCCCTTCATACGTCCCTTATATCCACCAAAGATGTTTGTTCGTTATGGTCTTTTCGTCCAGCTGCAAGACGACATAAGAACTGTATGAGGCCACTATTTTCAGGGCGTAAGTAGAGTTGGTTCTCTGTCAAGAGACACACTCCCAGTTCGCTTGATGCCAGGTTTCCTCGGAAGAATAGTAGTGACCTGCGGTAGCTGGTAGGCGCAGTGATGGTTCAAATGGCTCTAAGCACTATGGGACTTAACATCTGAGGTCATCAGTCCCCTAGACTAAGAACTACTTCAACCTGACTAACCTTAGGACATCACACACATCCACGCCCGAGGCAGGATTCGAACCAGCGATCGTAGCAGCAGCGCGGTTCCCGAATGAAACGCCTAGAACCGCTCGACTACAGCGGCCGGCGAACGAAATGAAGAAAAAGTTACACAAGCCTTGGTTCTGACACCAATATATTAAACTGATTAGGGACTCTTCAAAGACAGAAGTGTGTGGCGGCGATCTGGGCACTCAATGCCGCACGACAGTATCTTATATTTTCATAAGAATGCGAGCTGCTAAACATATCTGTATACCCAGATATGAGGGTGTTCTCTTAAAAGGAAACACCACCAACTTGACATCTTATTTTAAGGAGAAACAAGCAAAATATCAGCTACAGCAATCAATCCCGCGTGAATATTTGAGTCATAATTTTGATAGTGTCCAGGTATGAGCTTTTGGAGGTACAAATTTTAAACTTTCGCCCGTACCACTTACTTGCCTCTCCCTCCGCTTCATTGCAGCCACTTACTGCGCCAGAGCGAAGCAGTGTACAGCTGAGGGATTAAGAGGTTTGTGAAACATTGTTTTGGCATTGGCAACATGCACTGTTCATTGTGCCAAAGTGTGCGGTTACTAACATGTAGCTGGTGCCAAATATCTCACTGATTTGAACATTCTTACGATGTGATTCATAAATGCAGTTTAAATGGATGAAACGAATGAGTGTGCCATCATTAAATAGGGTAGCGCTATTTAATTACTAACATCGCTTCTCTGCGTTATTTTTTCGTAATTTAGAGCTGACGCTGTTAACATGATGTACATTCCTAGGATTGGTGCTATTCTTCTACGTGAATGGCATGATAAAATTGTAATTCGAAAATGATTACTTTCATTTCATAATACATCTTCAGTTGCTTATGTTCATTTCTTTTTATACACAGCTGCAGAATATCAATGCATATACATCTACGTCACTGCTCTGCAGTTCACTCTTCCGTGTCTGGCAGATGGTTCATTCAACCAGTTTCACACTATTTCTCTAGTGCCTCACTCTCTGATATCGCGTGGGAAAGGCGAACACTCAAACCTTTCCGTGCGAGTTCTGATTTCTCTTTTTGTATTACACTGATCATTTCTCCCTACGTAGCTAAATATCAACAAAACATTTTTCCATACAGGGAAAAACGTTTTTGTTTTAATAGCTGCCATCTCGAATCTGGTATTAAATCCGTGACATTCTGTCCCCTGTTTCGTGATAATACAAGACGAGTTGCCCTTCTTTTAGGTTTTTTGATGTCCTCGATCAGTCCGATCTGGTAAGGATCCCATACTGCACAGCAGTAATGTAGCAGAGGACAGACAAGCATAGCGTGGGCAGGCACTTTAGTGTAGGGCCGGCCATGGGGTGCCAAATTTCACGCGAGCATGTGTGTGAAGCGCGTGCGGGCCACTGCTCGTCCTATCTCGACTTTGCTCGTTCCTTCACGGAAGTACCAGGTACAGCGCGACATTTCATTTAGGACTGCGGTGTGACATTTTTTTAGTCGACACAGCAGTCCTCAGGTCGGCAGAATCGTGGTGTAGCGCTCTTTTCCTTTCACCGTTTGTTCATACGATGAAGGACATTCACAGGTCCAGCGGTTATTTGCACAAAAGAGGTAGTCTAGCGATCTATCGTCACGGGCCTTTAAAAAACCATTATGGATGAAAGAAGAGAGGGATGAGAATTCTCTATACATAATATGCAGTCGCATAAGCGACAGGTACTGCAAAGTTGCTATGAAAAAATATTACAGTTCCATGCAGAAAGATTTTAAGGGTTTGGTTGACAGTGAAAGAGCAAAAAATTGCTAAAAACCGCCAGACGGGATTTATTGATCTGTATGCCGAGAAGCACATAGTGCTAAATTTTCAGGCATGCACCATGTGAATAAATTGATGGTATGAATAGTAAAATTTCTAGAGTCACAAAACTTTATTCCACCGTCAGCTGCAACGGTTTTTTACTGAACTGAACGAATAGTATGGAGACTTTATATATTACTGCAAAAGACGTTATAAATGTGAAGCACATTCCTGGACCAATTTTGCGTGAACGAAAATAAGAGAAGCCACACTGGATTGCCGGCCTCGCATGTTAAGTGCAATTGACTGTACATTGCGCACAGTAAAACATTGTAAGGTGACAACTCGTTTCTGATTTGATGGGAATGCATTCAGAAAGAAAATCGAGTTATTCGTTGTCCTTTCTCATTAATGTGTATACTACCTATGTTCAACGTGAATATACAATAACCACTCATAGCCGGAAGGTGGCAGCACTAGCAGTGGAGGCTATATAAAGCGTGCTGAGGGATGCGGAAAATAGTGCAAGAATTGTCATAATGCGTAATGCGTAATGGTTTTTCTGACTCCAAAAGGCCATGATCATTGCCTTTTGTGCCAAGGGTGGAAGCTTTTCCGAAATGGCTAAGACTGTAAAGCGTTTGCGTGCTGCCATGGTTAAAATAAAGCGTGTGTGGTAAAATGGCGCTATCCAATCCGGCACCGTGGTAACTGTGAAGCACTACAGAATATAGAGGAGAGCATTGAATGACCCTGTGGAGATATGTATGGGCTAATATACGTGCGTGTGTTGACCAACTGACCGCACAGATGACCCAGTGTCTTCTCAACGACAATTCAGTGAATGTTACTGTGTAAGAATCTCTGCAATAGGCACCTGGTTCATGCACTTATGTTGACTGCTTTTCATCGGCGAAGAAGGATAGAATTTTCCCGCCAGTACCGCCATTGGACGTCCACCGCGTGGTAACAGGTGACTTTTTAAGATGACTCACGTTTAACACTCCATGTGACAGATGGCTGTTGGCGTGTACGGAGTGAAACGTCTGAAACCAAGCACCTTGCAACTATCCCTGGAAGGGTCCAGGACAGAGTAGGGAGCGTTGTGGGCTGGGGAATTTTTCGTGAGATTACATCTACATCTACATCTACATCTACATCTACATACATACTCCGCAATCCACCATACGGTGCGTGGCGGAGGGTACCTCGTACCACAACTAGCATCTTCCCTCCCTGTTCCACTCCCAAACAGAACGAGGAAAAAATGACTGCCTATATGCCTCTGTACGAGCCCTAATCTCTCTTATCTTATCTTTGTGGTCTTTCCGCGAAATATAAGTTGGCGGCAGCAAAACTGTACTGCAGTCAGCCTCAAATGCTGGTTCTCTAAATTTCCTCAGCAGTGATTCACGTAAAGTACACCTCCTTTCCTCTAGAGACTCCCACCCGAGTTCCTGAAGCATTTCCGTAACACACTGCGTGATGATCAAACCTACCAGTAACAAATCTGCCAGCCCGCCTCTGAATTGCTTCTAGGTCCTCCCTCAATCCGACCTCGTAGGGATCACAACCGCTCGAGCAGTACTCAAGAATAGGTCGTATTAGTGTTACCTGGCTGATCTCGTCATTCTGGAAGACACAATAGACCAGCATAAGTTTGCATCTATCCTTGAGGATCATGACTACCCTACATGCAGTTTGTTTTTCCTCAGCACGATGACATCTACCAGCAGATCAACGCAATGCGTCACACAGCTCGCAGTGTAGGTGCGTGTGGCAAAGAGCACCAGGATGAATTTATCTTACTTCCCTGGCCACCAAACTGCTCAGATTTAAACCAAATTAAGGGTCTCTGTTCGCGGCGTGGGATCTCAACCGATAAACTTGGCACAACTCAACACATCATTGGATTCGGCATGGCTCCGCATCCCTATCGGTAGCTTCCAGAAACTCACTGAATCTCTTCCTGCACATCTTGTAGCGGTACGCGCTGTAAAAATGTGGTTATTCGGGCTTTTGAAAGTTATTCACGTTACTGTGATTGGGCATTGTAGAAGGGACAAACACTGACAACCACAGTCCAATTCCTTAAGGTCACTGCTTCGAAAGAAAACGCGCGGTCTGAAGAATTCATTTTGACCTTGAATGAGTTATAAGGGTAGTTTCCTTTTGTGGCGGCCTTCGTAGCGACAAGCAATTCGCTGTAGAAACGGCTTACGAAGTCACCACCACACTTTTAACAGCGGGCCGACCGGTCCGCTGGAACAGTGAACAGAAAGATGAAAACCCAAACACTCTGATTAAATAAAAGTCGGTACTTATCTTTGTTAACGAAGATACAGAAACACAGTAGTGGACTCCGTGTCTACAGAAATCTGTCTAGTTCGAGTCGGAGCGACTAGGTCAGCGTCGGCTGACGACAAACAACAACTCTGCTGCGATGAACACACAACTGACTAGCAAGTACACAATTCGGTGGCGAGTATACAACTGAGTGGCGAATACAGAACTGTCCTAGCGCTCGCGACTCCAGCGCTTAAGAAACCAGAAGCCAGCGGTGGCGCGCGCAGACTTGCTGCGATTTCCTGTCTCGCTGGCGCTGCTTATGCGGACGGCGTCCGGACTTTGATGCTGCCAACCTTTTGGCAGCGGGCTCGGGTGGCATTACTGGCTAGGATATAACACTCCTCCCCCCCAAATCGCCGCACCGTCGTTGAGTAATGACGTGGTGAGCGTCGACGGCGGGGGAGGGGTCTGGCCGCAGGCGTAGCAAAAGAGACCGGGGCGGAGACTGTTGTCGGTCCGCACACCACCATTGGCTGCGCGGGGCCTCGGGAAACACCGACTGAAAACCGAGGTCAGGGTGCACGCCTGTGACCACGGGCGCAGCTTCTGGTACTGGACGTGACGGGGCGTCGGGACCCACGAAGAGAGGCAGCGCCTCCTGACGCTGCGTCGACGGCTGCTGAGTGGGCGCCGGACAAGGCGCTGCGGTGTCAGACTCCTTGGGGGTGCCCAAGGAAAGCGGCTGCAGGACAGGCTGCACAGCCACCGCTTGGGAAGGCGGCCCGGCTGAGGGGTCGACGTCCATCAGCTCCGAAGGCGGTGGCGACTGAAGAGGGACCGCAGGCGCCGGAGCGACCACCTGGGGCGCTCCCGGATGAAGCTGCGCGGGAGGCATCAACGGGACGGGCTGTCGGCGTGGTAGCGGCGACGGCTGCTGCTGCTGCCCTGGGGGCGGCAGCGAAGTCGGAAGGCGCGGCTGGAACCCGCCGCGGACCAAATCTGTGGACAAAGAACGGGCGGCAGAATCCGGGCGGCCAGCGCGGCGCAACTGGTGGTTCTGATGCCTCCTGTGCACCCCAGTAGCACCTTGAACAGTATAAAAACCGCGACCCTGGACACTTATCACGGTACCACGTTCCCAACGACGGCGACCGTGATAAACTCTGAAAAAAACGGCGTCGTTGCGCTGAAAACGCGTGCGATGCTCAGAAGTGGCGGGTCGATCCGGGGGGTGCAACGACCGTAGTAGGGTGCGATGACGACGGCCGTGGAGAAGCTCCGCAGGCGAAGGGCCGTCGTGTGGCGTGGTCCGGTACGACGACAGGAACGTGATGAGGGCCTGCCGACGAGAGTGCGTAGCACGAAGGCGGTCCATATGATCCTTGAATGTGCGTACAAAACGTTCCGCTGCACCATTCGATTGAGGGTGGAACGGCGGAGTAAGAACATGGCGAATGCCATTGGCAGAACAAAAACTTTCAAATTCAGCAGAGGTAAATTGTGGACCATTGTCAGACACTAAAACTTCTGGAAGACCCTCAATACAAAAAATTGAAGTCAACGCCTGTATAGTTTCTGCAGACGTTGTAGACTGCACGGGCACAACAAACGGAAAATTACTAAATGCATCTATCACGATGAGCCAACAAGAATGCCAATATGGACCAGCGAAATCAATATGTACTCGCTGCCAGGGACCGGCAGGGCGTGCCCACTCAAAATAGCGTTGAGGCGGAGCAGCTTGGTGTTCGGCACACGTCGAACAATCTGTAGACATCTGCGTAATCTGCTTATCAATGCCGATCCATGTACAATGACGGCGGGCAAGCTGCTTGGTGCGGACCACTCCCCAATGACCTTGATGCAACAAGTCGAGGACCTTGGATTGGAGCACTTGGGGAACCACTACACGAAGCTGGTCATTCTCGGTGCGTAACAGCAAAACTCCGTGCGAAACAGACAACAGAGGACGTTGCGGATAATAGCGACGAACCACAGGATCCGATATGTCCTTTGCCCTGGACGGCCAACCACGTTGAACAAAACGTAATAGTAAACTCAGATGAGGATCCATAGCTGTCTCACGTGCCACCTGACGATAATCAATCGGAAAATCCCGGAGCGATTGATGCTCATCGGCGTCAATCTGATGGCAAGAGTCGTCAGAGGAATCGAAGACATCATCCGCAGCAACCGGCAATCTAGAAAGCGCATCAGCGTTTGCATGCTGAGCTGTAGGGCGATACAGTATCTCATACTGGTATTGTGATAACAAAAGAGCCCAACGTTGTAGTCTCTGAGCTGTCCGCTGAGGAACTGGTTTAGACGGATGAAACAGTGACGTCAGGGGCTTGTGATCTGTTACTAAATAGAATGGTCTACCATAGAGGTAGTGATGGAATTTTGTGACACCGAACACAATAGCCAACGCTTCCTTGTCCAATTGGCTATAATTACACTGAGCTTTGTTTAGCAATTTAGATGCGAACGCAATAGGACGTTCGATGTTACCGACTCGGTGAGACAACACAGCACCGAGGCCGAAAGAAGAGGCATCACAAGCTAACACCAGAGGCTTGTTAGGGTCGTAATGGACCAGACAACGATCATTCAATAAAGCCTCTTTAAGCTGCTGAAAGGCTGATTGGCAATCAGCTGACCACACAAACGGAACATTCTTACGGCGGAGACGATGCAACGGTGCAGCAATCTGTGATGCATTAGGTATAAACCTAATATAATATGTCAATTTGCCAAGAACTGCTTGCAATTCCTGCAGATTGCGAGGGGCGGGCAAATCACGAATAGCTGCTAAATGTGACTGGGAGGGATGAATGCCTTGAGCATTAATAACATGTCCCAGATACTCCAGCTCCGTAAGGAAAAATGAACATTTATCGATGTTGCAACGTAGGCCTGCCTGAGACAACACTTTAAACAAACACTCCAAATTACGGAAATGTTCAGCAGGCGTCCGACCGGACACAACAATATCGTCTAAATAGTTGCAACACGATGGCACATTAGCCAGAAGTTGTGACAAAAAACGCTGAAAAACAGCTGGAGCTGACGCACAACCAAAAGGCAAACGCAGAAAACGGAACAACCCCAACGACGTGTTTATGACAAAATACTGTTGTGATTGCTCGTCGAGGGGCAATTGCAAATATGCTTCACGGAGATCAATTTTGGAAAAGAAACGAGCGTCCCCTAACTTATCCATCAGCTCGTCCGGTCTAGGCAAAGGAAAAGAATCAATGACAGTCTGAGGATTAACTGTCGACTTAAAATCAGCACACAAACGTAAGTTGCCAGACGGTTTCTTTATAATAACTAAGGGAGAAGCCCACTGGCTCGCGGAAACGGGTTGAATAACACCGTTGTTTTGCCAACGACGAAGTTCATCTTCTACAGGTGCCCGGAGGGCGTGAGGCACTGGACGAGCACGACAAAATCGAGGCTGAGCATTATCTTTTAACGTAATATGAGCGGCAAAGTTCGCAGCACAACCTAGTTCGTCTTTAAATATGTCACTGTATCGTTTACACAAATCGGTTATGCTGTCTTGAGGAACAACAACAGAATTAATTTGCAACACATTGTCTTGGATAGACAGGACAAACAAGTCAAAACAGTCTAATCCGAAAATGTTTACACTGTCTGTAGCGCGGAGCACTGTGAATGAAACTGTTTTTGTATTGCCACGGAATGTGGCTGGCACGCTACATACACCTAACACAGGAATTTGTTCTCCACTATAAGTAGCCAAAGAATGTTTTGCCGCTGAAAGTTTAGGGCGGCCGATAGCCGCATACGTAGCACTATTTATGAGAGTCACAGACGCACCAGTGTCTAATTGAAAATTGAAGGTCTTATCCTGGATGCGTAGCTTGACAAATAGTTTATTACACTGTCTCTGGATCGGTGCAGTGGAGGCGGAAGACACAAAATCAGCGCGTTTAGCGCGTGTTCGCTGCTTACGACAACTCGTGGGTTGGGCGGGTGGAACAACAACTCCCGCTTCACTTGCAGTCTGTACATTACGTTTTACAGCGTTTGAATTACGCTTGGGTCGCATAGCAGAGGGCTGGGTGGGTGGCTTATTGCGAACAAGTTTATTACCCACACGAACCGTGGAAGAGTCTTTAAACGCGACCTCCTGGGCGGGCTGGCTTTGAAGAACATGAATATCCATGGGCTGGGCAGCACTAGAATTGTTCTTGCGTTTACGCAAACAAACAGTCTGAATGTGTCCCTTCCTTTGACAAAAGTGACAAACCGCGTTTCTTAACGGGCAACGTTCACGAGGATGAGCAAGAACACACTTAGGGCAAGACTTAACTCTATCATTTTGCACACGCGGCTGACGAATGGGTTTAACATGACGCGGCCGGCTAGTGTTTACAGTCTGACGCTGCCGGTGGGGCCGCGGGCGTGACATAACTTGCTTAGCACAGGCAATTTGAGAAATACATGGCTGATCTAACTCATACTCAGCATAGTCAAAAGTATCTTGGGCTTCAATGATGTTCATCACAGTCTCTAATGACGGGTCAGGCAACTTTAAGATAGCAGCACGAATACGAGAATCTGCAATGTTTTGAGTAATAGCGTCTCGTAACGTGACATCACTGTAGGAAGCTCCACACACACAATTAAATCGGCACTGACGGGTGAGGCCCCGTAAATCTGTTAACCACTGTTTATTAGATTGCTGTGGCAGTTTCTTTAATCTGAAGAACTTGAATCTGGCTGCTGCCACATGAACTCGCGACTCGAAATACTCAGCACGCTTGTTAACGACAACGTCGTAGTCTAAAGCTTCTGGCTGGGATTCCGGGAACAACTTACAAAGTAGTCGATAGACTTCCACGCCTGCAGTGGAAATTAAATAAAGCTGCCGCTCAGTACCTGTGATTTTGTAGACTGTCATGTGCGCCTGCAACTGCGCAAAATATTCTCGCCATTCTTCTCGTGATGCATCAAAAGCACGGAAAGGTGGTGCTGCCTGTGCTTGTTCCTTTTGTGTTGGAGGATTAACCGCTTGTTTGGCGATTGCTTCCACCAGACTTTGTATTTGCTGACTCTGTAACAAGATCAACTGTTGTAATTCGGCAGACATAGTGAACACAAATTAAACCAGCCCCCAAAATTTTATCGCTATAATTAGGATAACCAGAAACAAGTTGAACCAGCCCTGCACACGAGTTCGGAAGTCCTCGTCGCCAGTTTTGTGGCGGCCTTCGTAGCGACAAGCAATTCGCTGTAGAAACGGCTTACGAAGTCACCGCCACACTTTTAATAGCGGGCCGACCGGTCCGCTGGAACAGTGAACAGAAAGATGAAAACCCAAACACTCTGATTAAATAAAAGTCGGTACTTATCTTTATTAACGAAGATACAGAAACACAGTAGTGGACTCCGTGTCTACAGAAATCTGTCTAGTATGAGTCGGAGCGACTAGGTCAGCGTCGGCTGACGGCAAACAACAACTCTGCTGCGATGAACACACAACTGACTAGCAAGTACACAATTCGGTGGCGAGTATACAACTGAGCGGCGAATACAGAACTGTCCTAGCGCTCGCGACTCCAGCGCTTAAGAAACCAGAAGCCAGCGGAGGCGCGCGCAGTCTTGCTGCGATTTCCTGTCTCGCTGGCGCTGCTTATGCGGACGGCGTCCGGACTTTGATGCTGCCAACCTTTTGGCAGCGGGCTCGGGTGGCATTACTGGCTAGGATATAACATTTCCTAAACATTTTGAGGACAGTGCCAAGACTAACACCAGTTTTTGAACTGTTTTAGAGACCGTTTACTGTTTCAGTTAAAAGCGCCAGTGTGCATGTGCAGATATTACTGACTGATCTGCAGGGTAATTTCCGTTTTAATGACAAATGTCTTTGCGTTCAAACTGTCCAGGGCGTCCTCATTGCTTTCCTCATGTATAGTTTCGACGTCTCCATAATGAGGTTGCAAAAGTGCTACGATATTTCCATCGAGATATTTGTGTGGAAGACCTTTTTCGATTATGAAACTAATTAAGTCACGATTACGTAGCCACCAGAGTGCGGAAATGTGTGAAATTGTCTGCGTCTGTCCGTTCGCACCAGATAAAAATTATATCATGTGTTCATCACGCAAAAAATAATTAAATAATGCGGAAAATATGTTTTGTTATTGGTTTTGTTGCTCAGAAATGTGAGATATAACAAAGAAAGATGCAGTGCGACTGCACGGCCAGTTAAGTGCGGCACGTTTGTAGTTTCCCGACAGCATGGCGTGGCGATTGGAGCGCTATGGCACTCGTGCCAGTGCACATCTCGTGAGCCGAAATCTTTCCCTCCCCCCACCTTCACCACTGCTACGATAGACCTGTTGCATCTTCAGTGTTCTGCCAATAAAAGTCAGTGTTGGTTTGCATTCACACCATTTTATCTATGTAAGCATTCCTTTTAAGTTGTACGTAATTGTAATTCGTAGGTATTTATTTGAATTGACAGTTTTTGGATATCTGTGATTTATCTTTTAACCGAAATTATTCCATTTAGGGTCAATTGCACCATACAGATATTTTGTCTAAATCATTTGGCAATAGTTTTTGATTTTCTAATGCCTTTACTAGAGGCTAAATGACAGCATCAGCTTCAAACAATCTAACAAGGCTCCCCAGATTTTGTCCTAAAACGTTAATACAGATTAGGAACAGGAGAGGCATATAACATTTCCTTGGGCAACACCAGATGCCACTTCTGTTTTATTCGATGACTTTCCATCAGTTACCATGAAGTGTAACCTCTCTTACTAGAAATCGCGAAAGCAGTCACACAACTGAAACGGCACTCCATTTCAGTAGAAGCTGCTTATGAGTATCGGTGCCAAAAGCCTTCTGGAAATCTAGAAATATGGAATCAATTTGTGATTCTTTCTCTGAATCACTTATTATTCATGAGAGTAAAGAGCTAATTGTGTTTCACAAGAACGATATTTTCTGAATCCGTGGTGATTGTTTGTCAACGGATCTTTTTACTCGAGTTAATTCATAACATTCAAACAAAGTACAATTTCTAAAATCCTACGGAAAATCGAAGTCAGTGATGTGGCTATGTAATTCATCGAATTACTCCTACTTCCATGCTTGAGTAGAGGTGTGATCTGTGCCACTTTCTAGTCCTTAGGTACGGATCTTCCGTCGAGCCAGCTATTATATATGATTGTACAGTATGTGTGAAAACTCATAAAGTTTTTTAAATAAAACAAATGTCTTAACATTCTTTATCTTTATTCCTCATGTCTAAGTATTTATTTTTCCAGATAGTCATCTTTTCGACGAACATATTTATCCTAAGGAGAGACTGGATTCTGATAACGCCACTGTAGGACCTTTGACTTTTTGACGGAGCTGCAAACTCAGCTCTGCTCGCGCCGCATTTTCACTATC
This sequence comes from Schistocerca americana, assembly GCF_021461395.2. Taxonomy (NCBI): domain Eukaryota; kingdom Metazoa; phylum Arthropoda; class Insecta; order Orthoptera; family Acrididae; genus Schistocerca; species Schistocerca americana. Next base: position 648,381,457 of record NC_060130.1, on the reverse strand, counting down.
AAAGAGAAGTACACAAAGGTCTTGTTTAAGTTTTGCAAACATACGAAAATCGGATGAGGCCAAATCGCGACTCTATGGAGGATGGCCGATGACAGGGAAACCAATACGTCAGATTCTTGCAGATATCTCAGAACTCATGTGTTGTCTGGCGTTGGCATGCTGAAGGAGAGGGTGCTCGAAAAAAATGTTGAAATGTGTGTGAAATCTTATGGGACTTAACTGCTAAGGTCATCAGTCCCTAAGCTTACACACTATTTAACCTAAATTACCCTAAGGACAAACACACACTCGAACCTCCGCCGGGACCAGCCGCACAGTCCATGACAGCAGCGCCTTAGAGAGGGTGCTCGAAGGCGACAAACTTTTCGACTACGAAATTTGAATACTGCAGCTTTTCTCACGCGTCGACTTAGTTATGTTACGCAGTGCCATGGTACTCCCTACAATTCGGAACTCTCTAGCGGGAGACGGTTGCAAATATGTAGACGTCAACAATGAAGATGTAAAATGTTAATAACGTTGGGTTTGTTTAAACAGCTTTAATAGTTTTGACATAAAAAAATTAGGAGGCACTAATTTTCAGCACGCTCTCGTATATCGGAATATTTTGAAAGGAATCTAACTCACATACAATCTGGACCGGATGACTTAGCTTTACTAAGGGATTTAAGCTGTTTTGATAAGCCACAGATACCTACTGCTCAGTTGGTAGCAGTTCTTGTTTAGAATTCTGGAATATTTACTTCGTTTTCTTTGGTGATAGAATTTAGGAAAACGGTTTATTGGCACTTTCATCAGTAACATTGCTTCACATGTGACCAGAATGCCTTTGGGATTTCTGCACATTTAGAGACAGGCTTTCGTTGGGGAAGATATTAAAAAACATCTCGCATTGAAGTTCGTGCTAAATTTCGAGCTTTTGTAAGTCATGGCCAATCTTTGAGACTTTGCGTTTTTTGAGTTGTGCATATGTTTTTGTTGCTTCTGCAACAGTGTGCCGACCTCTTTTGTGTACCATGGACGATCAGTGTTTGTTAAAATAACAGTGAACGTATGTGTGTGGACGGTTGACCAGTTACGTTCATATTCCTTAACATTTTTCATATGTGTTCTCGAACAAGATTTAAAAATACGTTGTTAGTCGGCTGTACATTAAGCTTACTACGCCCTCGGGCATTAGACGTCTGCAGAGCAATGGAGCAAGTGACAAACAACCGGTTCACGCGAAACTCTAAAATCTATACTTTCAGAAGCTCGTAACTACGTACTGTCAGTACTGCGTAAAGGGCACACGTCTCGATTAGCAACATAAAAGTGTAGGCGCTTCATCTTGAACAAAAGGATGAGCAGCGCATGAACTCAGTGTGCAACTCAAGCAGTCCTTTGACCGAAGTTATGGAGCTGTGAACACGTTTCGTGTACCACAACCACTGAAGTCAAGGAGCGCTTCGAAGACACAGCTAAGCAACGACACTCAGTTACCCCATTGGAAAGGATGCGCATATCGGCATAAACTAACAGCGTGAGACCAGGAGAATGCACAGTCGGCTCAGAGCATGTCTGGCACCAGAAACAGACCAGATTTGGGAGGTTGAGGATAATGAATAAGAATGCCACCACTTTTCATAACGACTGGGTGCAATCATATAATGAAGGCTTTCACGACCGGATGTTTCAGCTGCTGAGAATTTTTCTGGGTTGTATGACAGTGGTCCATGGAACTCTTCAATCCCTGACGTTTCGTCCAAGGCTACGTTGGACATCTTTCGAGGTGCTCCTGGTCGTGCTGAGTCTTGCAGACTGACGAGGCGGACGTCGAAGAGCGGCCTAAATATCGTGGAAAGTGGGCGTGGTCTGTATTTCACGTGATAGAAGAGATAAACATTGTGAAAGATAAAATTTTTTAACTATCGATTATAGTACGTCAAAGATAAAAACTTCTCATAGATTCTGTAGCGCCACAGCCGGCCGCGGTGGCCGATCGGTTCTAGGCGCTTCAGTCCGGAACCGTGCGACTGCTACCGTCACAAGTTCGAATCCTGCCTCGGGCATGGATGTGCGTGACGTCCTTAGGTTAGTTAGGTTTAAGTAGTTCTAAGTTCTAGGGGACTGATGACCTCAGATGTTAAGTCTCATAGTGCTCAGAGTCATTTAAACCATTTGTAGCGCCACAGTCCATATATCACTGAGCTTCATGGCTTCTTCTTTTCTGTCAATATTATCCCCATGTTTATATATTTCGATGGCTTCTCTATATAGCCGTGGATAGTAGTTCGTCATAGTACATAAAACTTCAGTTTCCGAAAATTTCACCACTTGATCACCTGATTGAGGAGCATATTCCGCCACGGCTGATTTGTCAGTTTTCTCTAGAGGGCAAAGACTTTTATGTTCCTTCTACCGTGTATTCACACTTCTCTTCGTAGTTCCAATGTAGACCTAGCCACACGTAGACGGAATCTTATATACACCACTTGCAGACAGAGAGGGACGTTTATCCTTAACGGAACGAAGAGCTTGGCCTATTTTCTTAGTTGGTCTGAAAATCGGTCGAACGTTATGTTTCCTTAGAATTTTGCCGATCTGATCCGTTACTTTTTTGATGGAGGGAAGAGAAATCGTGTTCTTCCTTCTCTGTGTCCTATCGTTGCCATTAGTCCTCGTGTTATTCGGTCGCAAAACTCTATTTATTTCCTTGTTAGAGTACCCATTAATCTGAAAAGCCTGCTTTGGATGTTTTAACTCGGCGTCCAGGTGATCCGACGTACAAATCCTTTTAGCTCTGTCCACTAGATTTTTAATTATAACTCTTTTCTGGAAACAAAAATTGCGGCGTGAACGTAGAATTTTTTTGCAGATAAGGAGACACAGTAAAAGAGAGTACAGAATTAGTTGATGACTTAATGTAGACAGTTGCTCCAAAAGGCGCAATTAAAAACGTGAAGCTTCCGCTATTATGCCTAAAACGTTCGTTATATGGTAGGGTAAGACGCCAGTGTGAAGGCAAATAAGATATTTTGGAACGCAATTAATGTAAATATCAAGAACAAATACAGCCGAACGTTTCTTAGAAATCTCAAGTTCACAAAGTTAAACCTAATAAAATGTACTTAAATTTGGTTATTACTCATGACCTCTAATCAATCACAATTCCCCAGTCACCTCGCTGAATATACTTGGGAAAGAAACCTTGATGTGAAGGTGGTATGTAGCAATGGAAAGCATAAATGACGTTTTGCTGGCATCTTTGCTCTATGCAAACCACCAAACGGAACTTCAAGGACAGTTAACAGATACAGTCAGTCATTACTTACTGACAGGAGACTCTGCTCAGCGAAATGATATATTAATTTTGAAAACAGTAATACAAAATTCAGGTAAATGTCATATTGCGCTGTAAAATCATACAATGTTCCTAAAACCCCAAGGGATATTCGTATGGACAACAGACCGAAAGCCATACAAAAAGTTTTCAAACATTTGTTCCAAATTAAGAATCGTAAACATTTCGCATTTAGTTTGTCTGTAGGTACTGAGATTCGTCAAAACAGAAATCGGTTGATTATATGTGGGATATTATCCAAATCGCTTTTCCACCTAGAAAACGGTTAATAACGAAATATCTACTTTTAAACGTTTCTTTGTAGTGTATAACAAGTAGACATTTTAATCCGTCGGATACTCACATACGTCTTATAAATCTACAAAGAGTCTTTCGAAACATTTATTACATTATTTTTGTTTTTATAGCTGTAAAAACTGGCCCTGCAGCTCTGTTACGCTGCACATACTTTGCGATTTTCCTTATTGCCCCTTTATGTTGAAAAAGATAAATTCTTCGGAAGAGCACGCAGCAGTGGTAGCGGAGGAGGACAAGTGCAGCTCATGAATGCGAAATGAGGACGTGGCAACAGGCTTACCTGCTCCCGTATGCAGGTAGGGAGCGCTCCCCTACCGCTTTAGCGGGAAACACCTGTTTTCTTAGCTGCCGTTTGCAGCTACCGATGCTCGCCTTATGCGAGTGTTACACATAGGCATTCAATATTTGCTCTTCCGTCTGATTTCACTGTGCTGGGGGAATTTCTTTACCTGAAAGACGGCGTTATTTTGTCATATCTGCTAACCGTGACACAAGTTCTGTTCTGATAAAAGCTGGGCATATCTCGATTTAAAATTACAAAGATAATTAGAGGTATCATACTAGCAGCCTACATTTGCTTCAGCACGTAACTTAGAAGCTCCTGCACGCATTGTCGCTCCAGTGACCTTTTTGTGCAATCTTCATCCACAGCTGCTCCTTGATAACCATACGCTAGTATGGGGGTCAGATTTCTATAAACCTACAGATTTTTTATCATTGGTGTGGTAGAATGGTGAGCCTTGTCAAGATTTTAGACCGTTTTCGACCCTCGTATCGGAAAATTCTGGGCTGGACACGATCTGTGATCGGGATGGTTCCTTTGAAAAAGGGTATGGGCGATTTCCTTCCCCATCCATCCCTAATCCGAACAAGTGGTACGTCTCTAATGGCCTTGTTGTCGACGGGATGTTAAACCATAATTTACCTTCTTTCATACCAATCTACATCTAAGAATATATTATATAGAAACAGTTAGAATATAATAACACAAAGAGAAATGTTTGTACGACTAAAAGGCTGATGGGAGCATCGACCCAAAAAGTCAAATAAAATAAGTTTACCGAATCACGAAAGTAGCGGACCCCAAGCGACGAGATATACGCTAGCGCACTACAAAATAATCAGAAAAAAACTGAACAATCTCAGAAATTTTGTAAGTGGAGTTCAAGCTTTATATATACATACATACAGAGTGTGTCAGTAAAGATTTTTGCCTCTGTTAACTTACAAAATAATACGTGACGGGGAAACTTATTGCTGTAGCTCAACATAAGACATGTTACACTTCCTGGAGAGCTATGAACATAGGTTATTGTGTTATTTTCAGAACAGATACAATTTTTAAATACAACAATAGTTCTTTCCATCATGCACTGGAATCGTTGAAACCAGCTGTGTACAAATCGATTTAAATCACACTCCTGTCACCTTTAGTTTGGGAGCTACAAACCTTCAAATTTTCAAGCGTGGACACCACACGTTGTACATAGTACGTGACTGTGTGGTGATGGATGTTTCGGCGGCGGAATTTTGATTTAAATGAGGTGTTCAAATGTGTGTCCATCTTCCTGAATGCACAACGCAGTGCGCCTTCTAAAGGATCTGGGAATGAGGTGTAACGTCGTCGCTGTCACGGAGTAACATACTTCCTCGATGCCCCGTTGTAGATCATACTGGGTTGTGGGCTCAGCGACATAAGGACGATTATTTTGATATCCCCTCAAAAAGAAATCAACCGCTATTAAAACGGGGGACCGTGGGAGCCATTTATGAGGGGCACGGCGCATCAACCATCTTCCAGAGAATCTGTTGTTCAGTTCTTCCGCAACAGCATGCGCAGAATAGGCCCGGTCACCATCGTGCTGCTTCTACACATGATCTCTGCTGTGTTGACGCACATGTTCAAGAAGAGGCCCAAACTGTCGACTGTAAAAGCCCGATACATCTCTCCTGACAGAATATCCGTGAAGTAGTGTGGACCGATGATTTCATCCCCAAGGATTCCACACCATACATTAATAGACCATCGACGTTGATGTTCGACAGGTCGTACTCACCGAGGATTGTCTGCGGCCCTGTAGTGCATGTTATGACGGTTTGCTGTTCCAAAATTTGTTCACTACACCATAATTTGTGAACGTGGACCCATCAGAGAATATAACATTTTGCAAAGAATCCAGAGTGAAATTACGCATGGCTCATTCACAGAAAGTAACTCTCCGATCGAAGTCGTTACCATGTAGATCGTGGGTCAGTGATCCTGTACTATGCGCCGCACAGATCTAAGGCTGATATCAGCGACTGCAGCAACGTCTCATAAGCTCACACCGGTGACGTTACGTCTCGTCTGCAGCACCTTTACAAGGCGCACTACCTTATGTACAGCGTGTGGTATCCGCCCCTGAAACTTTGAAGTGTTGTAGCTCCCAAACTAAACGTGATAGGAATGTGATTTAAACCGATTTGTACACAGCTGGTGTAAACAAATCCAGTGCATGGTAGAAACAACTTTTGTTACATTTAAAAAAATTTATCTCCTAGTTGCATCTCTTTGGAAAATAACACATTAAACTATGCTCGTAGTTTCGCAGAAACGGTATTTTTTATCTTGAGGTACACCATTAAATTTCCCCGTCACGTATTATTTTGTAAGTTGCAGACGGAAAGACTTTTATTGACACACCTTGTATATATATGAAGCTTGAACTCCACTTATAAAATTTCTGAGGTTGTTCAGGTACTATATATCGTAGTTTGGGGCCAGCTGTTTTCGTGATTTCATAAATTTATTTTATTTGACTTTGTGGATGGACTTTCCCATCACCTATTAGTTTGTAAGTTACACAGGCAAACACTTTTACTGAAACACTCTATATATATTCCACACTTTTTGAACTGGTGTGTATATATATAAACTCAAAAAATAGTGGAATGCTTGTTCAGATTTTGTTTCTTGCACTAGTGTGCAGTTCCAGAGTTTAGAGTTCCTGCACTGAACATTTGAACAAAAAGAAATATGCTTACCTTTACGACATACCTGAACATATTTTTCGCAAATAATGCGAACTTTCTGTTTTGCGGGCTTTAAAACGAATTTGAAAGTACTAACTGCAAAAAGTACACCCTTTCTTAGTCCCTCTAGCATTAAAAGTTATTTCATCCCTAATATTTGTAAGGCGCTGCGGTCATCACTTCGAACTGTCACTATGTGATGATGTTTCTCTGACGAGGTATAAGTTGTTCATGCCAATAAGAACTAAACATTTGTTTTGTACTATTACTACCTTCGCCAAAAATACTAGTTTGTAACTCTACCGTCTATTCGATCACAATTAAAGAATCATATACCTACAGACTTTCTTCGGCAACGATTTCAGGTTCTTGTATCGTATACGCCAACTACGCGAGAGTCTTTTATTGATTGTCTCACAGAGGTGTCAGACATCGTATCTGGAATTAGTGTCCACATTAATTCCATTTATTGTTGCATCTGGTGACGAGATGCACTCGCATTTCGCTGACACGAACAGAAGCTGTTCTAAGACGTCGCTCATGTGGCGTGTCTGGTTTTCGAGATGGCTGATGGCTGATGGCGTAGATAGAAGCCAGGGAGCGTACGCTGAGTACCGCAAGAGGTGTTACACGGCTGTTATCTTGCGAGAGGAGCTCACCTCCGCGGATTCCACACCGACGTCTGTACCCTGCAAACCACTGCAAAGTGCATGTCGGAGGATTCTTTCCATTGTACTACATATTACGGTTTATTCCTATTCCAGTCGCGTATGGGGCATGGGAATAGCGACTACCTGAATGCTTCTGTACGCGTTGTAATAAGTTTAACTTCTTCCAGCGTCCGCCTGTTGAGGTTTCTCCGAATTTCTGTGTCACAGTCCCGTGAGAAAAACAAATCTGTGACCAATCGTGCTGCCTTTTTTTCTATAGTTCATTATTACCTGTTACTTGCGGCTGGTATTGATTCCGTAGTCCACCTTCGGAGGTGAGTGGTCGCCATGGATAGTTGGCATGTGGAGGAAACGAGTTCTATTCCCGGTACTGCTAAGGATTTTTCCTTGGTGAGAGGACTGGTACAAAGTGCTCTCAGGCTCGTGATTTTGGTTTTGAATGTCTGCAAAACGGCCGGGAGAGCAGTGTACTGATCATACGGTCTTCCATACCGCATACGACTAACGCCGGAAGGCAAATGATGACACGGCGGCCGGTAGACATAACACTGCCCTTCACAACCTGGTGAGGACCTCGTTATTGGCTCCAGACTAATTGCTTTTGAATAGTATCTTACAATCGACCCAAGGCCTTACCTACAACAGAGTCTGTGTGTTAATCCCGTTTTATATTCAAACAAGATGTTACACTCAGGTATCTATATGAGTTGCCTGATTCCACTGTAGCTCAGTGATACTGTAGTCATGGTATACCATTCTGCAAATCTAACTTAAAATGACTATATTCACTAAGCGCAAACGTTGTGTTTCAAAGTTGTATGTAAAATCTTGGTTTCACTGGTCAGGGCCATTAAGTTAACTTGTCGGTAAGAAGTTTGGTGAAGTAAAGGCCTTTGTATAAAGATATTTTACAATAAATGAGAAGTAAATTGAAACAGTAAAATCTAATTATCACTCATGAAAGTAAATCCTTTCTACCAACAAAACCAAGTTGTGTAGCTCCACGTGGCGTCTTCAGTGAATCAAGTTTAGGATTTGTGCTTTGTCAACATTACTGTTGTGGCTGTGCCCTCTCGTAACGTTTTGTGGTTCCTGGCTGGATGAGGAGAGGGCAGTATGATAAGCAGCTGGCCGGTTTCCTCTCACTACAACAGAGAAAGCACACGTGGTTAAAATACACTTTCTTACAGGCACCAATTGAGTATTTAACTTCAATGATGTCCAGTCTGCAGTTCTGTGATTAACAGCAATCACGTAACTTGTACTAATTCTTGAATCTTGTATGTGTCCATATCACAACTACATACAATGACTGACGTTCTCTCACAGCTAGGTATGGTGCGAGGCGACGACTATCACTGTGGAAGACTAGGTTCAGTGCGACGTATTGAGGCGCAATGCGAACTGCGTCCCGCTGGGACGTACAGAGATCGAGAGATTGGCCCAGCTCGGTCGGCGGCGGCGTCCTATATGCGTGCTGCCCAGGGGGCGTTATTGTCTCGTAGCCTGGGGGGTGGGGGGTGGGGGGGGTGTCTTAGTCTTCTCTTGTTAAAGGCGCGCTCAGTTCAGGGCCTGCTATACAGTGTTTCCTTGCGCCAACCGGTGTGCTGGCGAAGGTTTATGCCAGCGCATTCCTCATATAGTGTATTAGAGATGCAAACGACAACGGCAGTGAGGGGGCGGGAGGCAGGAAGCTGGACATAAAGATGAGCCGGAGGCATAGCTGTGGGGGATGGCGTACTCCCGGCCGTATTCCACCATCTGGCTTGCGAAAGCCGAGAAATGTGCCCCCGAAAACACTTTCCAGGATACACGTCCAGTCGCGAGGGCGTCTCCTGGGGCGATGACGGCGACTTATTTATTTATTGTCTATTATAGACCTGTTACCTGATGTTTTAAAACTGGTCTTAAATCTTAAATTTTCCTTTCTTTTGTTTCATCTACAACATCTAGCTTTCAAAAAACAATAATTTAAGGTTTAAATATAAATAAAATTTTGTTTCTTTAAGAAGAATATAAAAGATGATAGGATAGAGGAGAGATTTGTTAGTGCCATCACCGATTGTGACTGACGGTGAATACCTCGGAATGGTCTTTTTCGAGCTGTTGACCGCCAGACACACACACACACACACACACACACACACAGACACACACACACACACACACACACTCACTCACTCACTCACTCACTTTGCGGAGAAATAGTGTTGCTAATCCTATGTATTAACTTTAAGTGCTCATCCGTGTACAGCATTTGGTGATTTTTTGGCAAAATAGCCAGCACCTTATGCTTATTTACTGTCACATCTCGTATTCCTCCTGTTCTTCCTCATTGTTACTGGTTTCGTTCTCACTGTGGGTATCGCTGCCCACCCTCTGGAGATTGTTGTTACGTCGCATATAGGCACGCCTGTTATGTCGTGTCCGCACGTACTCTTCATGTGTTGTTCTTGAAATACTGTTTGTCAGTACGTTTAACTGAGCCATTGTTCCTCTTCTCTTATCGCTCTGTGTATATTTATGTCTCTTTCTGCGTAGAATAAGTCTATTGTTCTCAGAAAAAGAAAGTGTGTTCTGGGGAACCTTCTTCCCCGCATGTGCATGTGGGTGTCTGCCTCAGACTCGCGCGATTTAAATGATTGGGATAAGGTCGGTGTCCGGTTAAGAGATGTACCATACCGCCGCTGGGATCGATTTGTTTCATTCTCAAGCGCTCCCTTATGTCAGGGAGGAAGTCGTGCAGTCTACACCCCTTATCACTTACATCCCACTCACCTTGCCATGTATCCAAACTCCAACTTTTAAAGTGACGTTTCGTCTGTATCGGCACAACAGTTATTGTGTGTACCCTATCTAGTCTCCCCATCTTTAACCAGTATCCTGCGGATCTGTGTTTGATCGTTATTATATCTATGGGGCATATTCCGAGCACAACACATAGCGTATCCACTGAGGTGGTGCCGAAGGCTCCAGATAGCCTAAGTAGGATACTTCTCTGCCCTCGTCTGACTGATGCTTTGTTGGTGACCAGTTTCAGTCTGTGTGCCCACGTACTAGCTGCGAAGCTGAGTACTGATACGAAGAGCGGACAATGGTATGTCAGTATGACTGGTAGAGGTAGTCTGTACTGTTTTGAATTCAGCCTCACCAGTTTGTGTAGTATTTTTTCTGCTTTGTCTCTTATTAGCCTTATGTGTTCGTGGATATTCTATTTTTCATCTATTTGTTCCCCAAGATAGCCCGTAATGTGTGCTCGTTTGATGTTTGTGTCCCCAATTTTAACCGAAGGATTCCTTAGGAGTGATCCTTTCAGTAATGTGTATGTTTTGTTTTCGGCTATCCTGAGTTTATTGCTGTGACACCATTGTGCAATTGTTTGTAGTATTCCACTGGCTTTCTCTTTTAACTAGGATCTGTTGTTTGCAGTGACTACAACTAATAGGTCATCTGCGTAGGTGACAATTCCATCTAACCTGTCATCCCCATTTAGAAGCTGTAGGAGGGGTTCGATTGTTGTCCCAGAAGATGGGGCCGCAGATAGACCCTTGAGGACAGCATTCGGTAATGCTTTTAATTACTTTGCGGCTGTCCATCCGCCATTAGACTACTAGGTCTTTACAGTAGTCTAGGAAACTGTCCTGCAGTGATTGCGGTACCTCCAGATGTCTTAACCTGTAAAACATTAGGGGCCACCAGAGATTATCGAATGCCCCAGAAATGTCAATCATTATTGCCGTGGCGTATTTCTGTGTTGTAATATTAACTATGTGTAGGGCCTGGTTGATGGCATCATCCACTGATCTCTCAGCTCTGAAGCCGAATTGATGCTAGCTCATATCTCAGAGCTCTGTGTGTTTGCAAGCGCTCACACAGCAGCTTCTCCTGAATCTTTGATAGGGTGTTTATTAGGCATGTTGGCCTGTAATTCTCTGGCTCTGAAGGCTCCCTGTTCGCTGATTTCTTAGTAATGACTGCTTTGGTGATTTTCCATACTGTAAGTGCCCTGCCAAGCCGTAAGGCATCGTTCAGTAACGTTGTTAGGAACGAGCTTATCTACGGTGCTAGTTTTCTCAGCGGATACCATCTGGTCCAGGTGGTATCCACTCGGAATGGCAAAGGCGCCGGTGGGTCCAAGTGCATCGGGTCGGAGAGCGGTGATGGCGGAGGCGAGGGTGCGACGTCCAGTGACTCGTCCTGGGGTGCCGAGCTGGCACCAGCGGACAGCTGCGAGGGCCGCGTGGTCCCGTGAGGCCGTGAATCTCGGGGAAAAAAAGCAACAGAGTCACGGGGCAAACGACAAATGCGAATTTTGTTCTGGTGACGGTGCTGCAAACCATCGGGACCTGGAATTAGATACAAATACGAGTCGATGCGTTTCTGGACCTCATCTAGCTCCCAGCACTGACGTAGGCCAACAACTCTGTAAAGAACAAGATCACGAGGCGTAAAACAATACTTGCGGACCATCGGCGACGCCGGGTGCTGCGGTGGGCGGAGCAAGTGAAGCAGCGTCCGACGGCGGCGGCCATGCAAAAGTTCCGCCGGCCATGGTCCGTCGCGTGGGTGGGAGCGATAGGAGGCGACAAAGAGTTGCAACGCCTGTTCCCGTGTGTGGGAGGTGCGAAGGTTAACCATTTGTTGTTTGAATGTACGAAGGAAAGCGTTCCGCCTCTTCGTTGGGCTGCGGGTGAAACGGAACACTTGTTACATGAAGAACACCATTTTGTTCACAAACATCTTCAAAGTCATGTGACGTGAACTGAAGTCAGTTGTCCGTAAAAATGACGCCAGGCAATCCTTCAACGTAGAAAACTGAGGACAACACTTGAATGTGGCCACGAGACGTGGTAGAGTTCATACGCTCCGCAAATGGGAACTTGCTAAAAGAGTCTACCACTACGAGCCATCTAGTGCTCCAAAATGACCCTGCAAAGTCTATGTCCACTCGTTGCCATGGGGATTGAGTCTTAGAACAAGCTGAGAATGTCTGTGGTGGAGCGCACTGGGTGTGACGTCATCTGTTGGATGTGGGCGTCCATGCCCTGCCAAGTGCAGTGCCAGCATTCTAACTACACTCCTGGATATTGAAATAAGAACACCGTGAATTCATTGTCCCAGGAAGGGGAAACTTTATTGACACATTCCTGGGGTCAGATACATCACATGATCACACTGACAGAACCACAGGCACATAGACACAGGCAACAGAGCATGCACAATGTCGGCACTAGTACAGTGTATATCCACCTTTCGCAGCAATGCAGGCTGCTATTCTCCCATGGAGACGATCGTAGAGATGCTGGATGTAGTCCTGTGGAACGGCTTGCCATGCCATTTCCACCTGGCGCCTCAGTTGGACCAGCGTTCGTGCTGGACGTGCAGACCGCGTGAGACGACGCTTCATCCAGTCCCAAACATGCTCAATGGGGGACAGATCCGGAGATCTTGCTGGCCAGGGTAGTTGACGTACACCTTCTAGAGCACGTTGGGTGGCACAGGATACATGCGGACGTGCATTGTCCTGTTGGAACAGCAAGTTCCCTTGCCGGTCTAGGAATGGTAGAACGATGGGTTCGATGATAATTTGGATGTACCGTGCACTATTCAGTGTCCCCTCGACGATCACCAGTGGTGTACGGCCTGTGTAGGAGATCGCTCCCCACACCATGATGCCGGGTGTTGGCCCTGTGTGCCTCGGTCGTATGCAGTCCTGATTGTGGCGCTCACCTGCACGGCGCCAAACACGCATACGACCATCATTGGCACCAAGGCAGAAGCGACTCTCATCGCTGAAGACGACACGTCTCCATTCGTCCCTCCATTCACGCCTGTCGCGACACCACTGGAGGCGGGCTGCACGATGTTGGGGCGTGAGCGGAAGACGGCCTAACGGTGTGCGGGACTGTAGCCCAGTTTCATGGAGACGGTTGCGAATGGTCCTCACCGATACCACAGGAGCAACAGTGTCCCTAATTTGCTGAGGAGTGGCGGTGCGGTCCCCTACGGCACTGCGTAGGATCCTACGGTCTTGGCGTGCATCCGTGCGTCGCTGCGGTCTGGTCCCGGGTCGACGCGCACGTGCACCTTCCGCCGACCACTGGCGACAACATCGATGTACTGCGGAGACCTCACGCCCCACGTGTTGAGCAATTCGGTGGTACGTCCACCCGGCCTCCCGCATGCCCACTATACGCCCTCGCTCAAAGTCCGTCAACTGCACATACGGTTCACGTCCACGCTGTCGCGGCATGCTACCTGTGTTAAAAACTGCGATGGAGCTCCGTATGCCACGGCAAACTGGCTGACACTGACGGCGGCGGTGCACAAATGCTGCGCAGCTAGCGCCATTCGACGGCCAACACCGCGGTTCCTGGTGTGTCCGCTGTGCCGTGCGTGTGATCATTGCTTGTACAGCCCTCTCGCAGTGTCCGGAGCAAGTATGGTGGGTCTGACACACCGGTGTTAATGTGTTCTTTTTTCCATTTCCAGGAGTGTATTTAGTGCGAACAATACCCCAATGTCCTTGATGAAGCAGTTGTAACACATCCTTTTGCAACACTGTAAGAATGAGCACAGGGGATTTTCCGCTGTCAGATTGTACTTAAATAACACTTTGTTGTACTGAAAGGTTATGCCGACGAGTAAAGTATCGGCGCACTACTGAGTTCTGAATACTGTTCAATGAGAGAGGTCAAGACGTGTGAATGTAATGCAACAAAATCTTCAGATCAGGATTAGCTCCCGTGGCCTATGCAATTTTTCTGTAATTCACTGGACAAGATTGCAGCAATTTAGAGTCCTGCGCATCCACCTGGCAGCACGATGTGCCAGAGGAATCAAAATCAGTGTCGGGGCCGATAGAAAGGACGTTAGCATTGCCATGCTTTGCCGTGGGTATATACACTATGTCGTACTGCTACTGGAATAGAAGGAAAAGCCAACGTTGCAGGTTTTGAGTAGTACGTTTAGGAACCGGCTTTGGCAGATGAAACAAGGACTGCAAAGGCTTGTGATCTGTCACTAAATAGAACTTGCGACCAAACAGTGGTGGAATTTTGTCACAACATACATAGCGAGAGCTTTTTCAATTTGTGAATAACTACACTGAGTTTGAGTTAACAAATTTGAGGCAAAATCAATAAGTCTGTGTTGTGCACCAATTCTCTGCGAAAGCACAGCGCTGATTCCGTAAGAGGAAGCGTCTACTTGCAAAATCACTGGATTGGCAGGATCGAAACGTACTGAACATCTCCCAATGAGCAAGGCATTTTTGAGTTTCTGAAATGCGTCGTGACACTCTTTGGTCCACACGAAAGGCACATTTTCCCGACGCAAGCGATGCAAGCGGGCCGCGATCTGTGAAGCGTTCGGAATGAAACGAATGTAGTATGTCAACTTGCCTATCACTGACTGCCGTTCAGATACTCTGCGAGAAACAGGCAGACAACGGATTGCAAGCAAATGAAATTGGAGTGGGTGCACGCCCTGACTGTTTATCATGTGACGGTTCTAGGCGCTACAGTCTGGAACCGCGCGGCCGCTACGTTAGCAGGTTCGAATCCTGCCTCGGGCATGGATGTGTGTGATGTCCTTAGGTTAGTTAGGTTTAAGTAGTTCTAAGTTGTAGGGGACTGATGACCCCTGAAGTTAAGTGCCATAGTGCTCAGAGCCATTTGAACCATTTTTTTGTTTATCATGTGACCTAAGCGCTGTAGTTCTCTCTGAAAATAAAATGACACTTTTCGAGACAACACTTGAGTCCTGCATCTGACAACACTCGAAAAAGAGAGCGCAAATCGGCAATGTGTTCCTCTGGCGCAGGATCAGAGACG
This sequence comes from Schistocerca americana, assembly GCF_021461395.2. NCBI lineage: Eukaryota > Metazoa > Arthropoda > Insecta > Orthoptera > Acrididae > Schistocerca > Schistocerca americana. The sequence continues at coordinate 648,366,299 of NC_060130.1, read as the reverse complement.
ACAATATCGTCACGGTAGTTCGAACAGAACAGCACTTGAGCAGTGAGCTGTTCGAAGTAACGTTGAAAAATGGCGGACGCGGAGGTATTGCCCAAGGTCAAAAGCAAATACTTGGACAGGCCTAAGTGTGTAATAACAACAAATACTTTCTGTGATTCTTCGTCTAGTGGCATTTCTAAATTATCATGAAGCAAATCTATCTTAGGAAGGTAACGACCTGCGCCAAACCCGTCCATAAGTTCCTCAGGGCGAGGAAAAGGATAAATGTCCATTCTTTTCTATGGATTGACTCTAGTTTCGAAGTCAACACAAATGCGAATGCGACCAGAAGGTTTGGGCATCAAAACCAATAGACTTGCCCACTGACTAGCTTGTACCGAAGCAATCACACCACTGTCCTGCAATTCATTCACTGGCTACTTTGTCTTTTAAATCAATGGGAACGGTCCGAGCCCGAAAGAACCTAGGCTGTGCATTGTCTTTCAGGGTAATGTGCGCCATAAAATTATTAGCTTTTCCAAGTCCATCAGAAAAGAGTTCAGGAAATTCCTTAAGCAAACTAGTTAGACTGTGTTTTGAATTAAAAGCAGCCACTGAAAATACATTGTCTTGGATACTAAGGCCAAACAAGTCAAACGAATCTGAGCCAAAAATATTTTCACTGTCTCTTGATTGCAACATATTAAATTTTACTGTCCTAGTGTGAGACTTGTAAGTGGCAGTCAAACTACACTGTCCAAGTACTGGAATTTTCTGTCCGTTGTATGCAGTGAGTTGGGTGCAAGATTTTGACAGTAGTGGTGAGCCTAATTGTTCGTACGTGGCACATTGCCGGCCGGTGTGGCCGTGCGATTAAAGGCGCTTCAGTCTGGAACCGCGTGACCGCTCCGGTCGCAGGTTCGAATCCTGCCTCGGGCATGGATGTGTGTGATGTCCTTAGGTTAGTTAGGTTTAAGTAGTTCTAAGTTCTAGGGGACTGATGACCACAGATGTTAAGTCCCATAGTGGTCAGAGCCATTTGAACCATTTTTTTCGTACGTGGCACGATTAAGCAGAGCTGCAGAATCACATGTTTCCAATTGAAAGTCAACACGACGGCCAGCAATTTGTAAGATTACAGATAGTTTGTTGGAATGGCGTCGCTCTATACTGGGGCGAGATGAGAGCACCACGTACTTGAATTTCTGCTAGAACCTGTTGTCGGTTTTGGAAACACTGGATTCAAAGAAAGTGCATGAGACCTGTTGTTGCGACAGCGGGCAGAGTTGGCGTCATTTTGCCGTTAGAAGCAAACTGCCTTGACGTGGCCTTTCTTTCCACATGAGTAACATGTCGCGTTGCACAACGGGTGGTCTTGCCACTTACGGCGAGCAAAACAGCGAGGGCAAGACTTCACTAGATTCACAGGCCTGGCTACGTGTTTACTAGGCCCTCTGCGCGTCTGTGTGAGCGCTCTTTGTGGTGCCTGAGTGGGGCGGTCGCGGGCAAGAGGCGACTCGACCCGAAAAATCGGAACCTGATCAGATTCATCACTGCCATGGCGTCGAAATCGAATTGTTCTAATATTTGCAACACTTAATGGAGCGAAGAAACTGAGTACTTGAAAACCTGTACTCTAATCCTGCTATCGGGGAAATTGTATCTGATCGCATCAAGGATCGTCATCTGACTATAAAAGTTGCCTCAACTACGCTTGAATTTACACTTCCCAGTGAGACCCTGTCAGACGGTATGCCACAGACGGTACGACTGCTCGGGCTTTTTCTTAAGGCGAAAGAACTGAAATCTGCCTGCCGCGACCTGAACCTGCTGTTCGTAATACTAACTTAATTCGCCTACTACATCATAGGAGAGTGCATTGGGAAACGACGTAGGGAAGAGATTTTGAATTAAGCGAAACAAGGGTTACCTCGACGGCCAAGAAATAATGCGATTTTACAGTACCTCGAATTCGATGGACTTGGCAGTGGGCCTGGAACTGGGTGAGACATTCGAGCCATTCCTCTTCTTTTTCCATCGAAGTGCCGGAAAGGTGTAATGTTGTTTGGAGGCACTTGTTGGATCGGTTGGTTGGTAGGTTGGGCAGCCAACGCAACTTTTGCGGCAAGCAATTGCTGTACTGTAGACAGCAATGTGGCGATTTTCTGCTTCTGAAACTGAAAAATCTGATTTAGTTGCAGAACAGGAGCAGTCTGCAGCTTAAGCGCACGGCCATGGACTGGAGTGGGCGGGGTAGCTATTCTAACGCTAACAAATTTCAGCAAAATATGAAAAGACAAATAGAAAAGCAATGTACAAAGCCTCTGGAAAGAGAAATAGATTAGTTCTCCAGCTCCCCTCCTGTAATACATGCAATAACAAGAACAAATCAGCAAATAGAATCACTGTAACGACAGCTCCCCTGCAGCAAAACAGAATACATGATAAGCAAACAAAACTTGGTGATCAGACTTGTCGCCACTTGTTGTGGCTGTGGCGTCTTGTAATGTTTTGTGGTTCTCAGCTGGATGAGGAGAGGGTGGTTAAAATACATTGTATCACAGGAACCAATTGAGTACTTAACTTCAGTGATGTTCAATCTGAAGTTCTGTGGTTAACAGCAATAAAATAACATGCATTAACTCTTGAATCTTGTCCGTGTCTATATCACAACTATATACAATGACTAATGTTCCATCACAACTAGCTAAGGTGCGAGGCGACGACTATCAATGTGGAAGAATAGACCACAATGCGACGTATTGAGGCGCAATGCGAACTGCGTCCCGCTGGGACGTACAGAGATCGAGAGATTGGCCCAGCTCGGTCGGCGGCGACGTCCTATATGCGTGCTGCCCAGGGGGCGTTATTGCCTCGTAGCCTTGGGGCGTCTCTTGGTCTTCTCTTGTCATTGGCACGCCTAGTTCAGCGCTTGCTATACAGTGTTCTGAGGTCATCAGTCCCCGAGAACTTAGAACTACTTAAAACTAACTAACCTAAGGATATCACACACATCCATGCCCGAGGCAGGATTCGAACCTGCGACCGTAGCGGTCACGCGGATCCAGACTGAAGCGCCTAGAACCGCTCGGCCACACTGGCCGGCTGTCCTGAAGTAAGAAACTGACGTAGCTTATAAACAATACACTACACTTCGTCGGATAGTACAGCTGGTAACTGATGTGGTCTTGCCGCTATCGTGTCGCTTGGTTGTTTCCGCACTCTCAGACATTCACCACTCACGCATTATGAACTCTAACTGAATCAAATTCAGTGAAATAACATGCATGAAATTGATGAGCATCAGCTAATTGAAATGAAATGGCATGAAATGAAATAAGTGAAGTACACTCAGAAAATGCTGAACTGCATTATAATGAATACATAGCGATTAATGAAAATTTGTACAGGCTAAGTCTCGAAGCCGGATTTACAGCTCAATAAACTTTATGGTTAAGGTAAGTGATAAGAAGCGGGGAATCTAATGTAGAGTTGGACAAGGCCACAATTTTTACATTACCTTAGACACATTGATGATCTGCTGTTTGTTGATACTCCGTCCCAGTCTTCTCCTCGGTTGCGAGTGCTCTCTCTCACTCCTTGCAGCCATTTGTCCTGTGGCCTTTCCCCTAGTGTCTTGTCTTTTGTTTTCGTCTCTGGCGTCTTCCTAGGCATCCTCGTCTCATACATTCTCTTCACATGCCCATATCATGGGTTCATGTTTTATCTCCTTAAAAGTATCATTTCTCGTCTGTTCTTACTTTACGACCTACCTGACCACTCAGAAACTTCATTCCAATTCCTCGCTCCTTAATTTTTTCCCTTTCCTTCATGACCCAAGTTTATGAGCGTACAACAGAATTAGTATGTAATACGTTTGGCGTATCCCCTTCTTACATTGCTGGGGTTTCGTCGATCCATATTGTTAGTCTTGTATATTTCATAAAAGTACAGTTAGAGAATGAGGACAGGTGGGAAGCTTACAACAATACACAAATCCAATACGAATTCAGACTCAGCCGGATATCTTAGAAATAAATTACACACATAGAGAGCCTCATTTTTCAGGAAACGTAATTACACTGAAATAGGTAGCAAGTTCTTTCGCCGTTTAATATTAACATAGAATAAATTCTGCAGTCATTGGTCAGTTAATTTCAGAATATAAGTCATAGACTATGAAGAAAAATAATAGAATGTGAGGCGAGCGATAGAGATATCATCAAATAAGATACGTCAGCATTAGAATATTCAACGTTTCCTGAGTTGCGGTATGGATGATGTTTCGGTTCCGTAACGAACGTAGTGTAATATTGTTAATTCGCTAATCAGAACATAAAAGCAAGAGAGGAAAGATATAGTCAAAATGATCACTTAAAACCTGAAACCTTCCTTAATATTCTGTGGCTTTTAGTGTCAAGTGGACATGTACACGCAAGGCACCTACACTGCAGTTCTCTGTGTTCCGGAAGCTGACTGTAATCTATGCGGTCTCTATGTTGGTCTCTAGAAGACGAGATATACAGTGAGAACGACATTTCTCCTCAGATACTATTTCAAACCTTTAGCACCCAGGAAGACCGTCGACTGATCGTAGCAGCACTGTTGTACATCACCAAATTTAATGGGTCTTGGTAGAAAGCACTGAAGTGACCACTCTCTGATGTGAGGTTGCCATGTTCTGTATGCGTTATACCATCAACTTCACTTTTCACATAGTCTTACACGTAAAAGGAGGCTTTTATTCCAAAAGCACTTCGTTTTAAATGAAATCACCAACGTGACGATAATAAGATACGTATTAATCCCATTAGGCATCGAGACGCAAAATACACTCCTGGAAATGGAAAAAAGAACACATTGACACCGGTGTATCAGACCCACCATACTTGCTCCGGACACTGCGAGAGGGCTGTACAAGCAATGATCACACGCACGGCACAGCGGACACACCAGGAACCGCGGTGTTGGCCGTCGAATGGCGCTAGCTGCGCAGCATTTGTGCACCGCCGCCGTCAGTGTCAGCCAGTTTGCCGTGGCATACGGAGCTCCATCGCAGTCTTTAACACTGGTAGCATGCCGCGACAGCGTGGACGTGGACCGTATGTGCAGTTGACGGACTTTGAGCGAGGGCGTATAGTGGGCATGCGGGAGGCCGGGTGGACGTACCGCCGAATTGCTCAACACGTGGGGCGTGAGGTCTCCACAGTACATCGATGTTGTCGCCAGTGGTCGGCGGAAGGTGCACGTGCCCGTCGACCTGGGACCGGACCGCAGCGACACACGGATGCACGCCAAGACCGTAGGATCCTACGCAGTGCCGTAGGGGACCGCACCGCCACTTCCCAGCAAATTAGGGACACTGTTGCTCCTGGGGTATCGGCGAGGACCATTCGCAACCGTCTCCATGAAGCTGGGCTACGGTCCCGCACACCGTTAGGCCGTCTTCCGCTCACGCCCCAACATCGTGCAGTCCGCCTCCAGTGGTGTCGCGACAGGCGTGAATGGAGGGGCGAATGGAGACGTGTCGTCTTCAGCGATGAGAGTCGCTTCTGCCTTGGTGCCAATGATGGTCGTATGCGTGTTTGGCGCCGTGCAGGTGAGCGCCACAATCAGGACTGCATACGACCGAGGCACACAGGGCCAACACTCGGCATCATGGTGTGGGGAGCGATCTCCTACACTGGCCGTACACCACTGGTGATCGTCGAGGGGACACTGAATAGTGCACGGTACATCCAAACCGTCATCGAACCCATCGTTCTACCATTCCTAGACCGGCAAGGGAACTTGCTGTTCCAACAGGACAATGCACGTCCGCATGTATCCCGTGCCACCCAACGTGCTCTAGAAGGTGTAAGTCAACTACCCTGGCCAGCAAGATCTCCGGATCTGTCCCCCATTGAGCATGTTTGGGACTGGATGAAGCGTCGTCTCACGCGGTCTGCACGTCCAGCACGAACGCTGGTCCAACTGAGGCGCCAGGTGGAAATGGCATGGCAAGCCGTTCCACAGGACTACATCCAGCATCTCTACGATCGTCTCTATGGGAGAATAGCAGCCTGCATTGCTGCGAAAGGTGGATATACACTGTACTAGTGCCGACATTGTGCATGCTCTGTTGCCTGTGTCTATGTGCCTGTGGTTCTGTCAGTGTGATCATGTGATGTATCTGACCCCAGGAATGTGTCAATAAAGTTTCCCCTTCCTGGGACAATGAATTCACGGTGTTCTTATTTCAATTTCCAGGAGTGTATTAAGAAGAATGCTCATGCTGCAGTGAAACACATGTACGTTATTATACTTTCTGGGTCCCCCTCAAAAAACATATAAGTTTAATACAGTGTCTGACAAAAACAGTTAAGCATTCAGAATGGAAGAGAAACGGAAGGAAACTTGATGGTTTGACACGACATGCGATGTTATTTTAATGATTACAAAAGAAACTCAAAATTGCAAAGAACTTGCCAACATGAGCACACTTATCAGTATGACGGTGCAGCCCCAACCGGCCTTGAAGCATGCTCTGATTCGGTTGGGAGGGGTGTCACAAAGTCGTTGTGACTGTAACTTGTCGTGGATACAGGAAATGGGAAAGAGATGACGTACGAGCTGGTCCCGCACGTGAGGTAACGCATGGGGAACGGGATGTCCATGACGTAACCTGACCGAAAGTCATACCCGTTGACTCTCCACACCATGGCGTCAGGAGTAACACCGCTTTGCTTATCCAGAACACTGGAAGAACCAGACCTCTCCCCTGGTTGCCACTATACTCGCCAACGATGGTCATCCAGAATACTGCTGAACTGCGATTCATCGCTTAGCCAAATCCGACCCCCTTAATCAGCAGTCCATGCTTCTCAGTCACAGCAGCACTACAAACGCAGCCGTTTGTGCTGTGGTGTTAACAACAACCTACGCTGCTGCTAGTCTGCAAACAATTGTGTGTGATGACACAGAACGTTGCAGGCAGTCGATTTTTGTTGTCGGGTTGGGGCGTGGATGTCAAGCCGTTACGACGTGATTGGTGCACAACGCGGCGACCCTCTCTCGAGGCAGTCAGACTTTTTCGATCGGCATTGGCGATGAGTATGTCGGCCCTTACGTTCCTATAGAATCCAGCATCGGGCCACTGCCACATCCAAATGTCCTACAAATCTGTGTATTGCACGATTCGACAAGCTGACCAAATAAGTACCTGAAATGAGGCCACTTTCAGACTGTGTCAGGTGCTGATAACACTGTGTCACACAAGTACGACCTCATCTCCGTATCCTCCATCATGTTCAGTTATCATATGATGCCGTTCAAGCTACCAGCATAAAATCCGGTGATGCTGCCTGGCGGAAAGTCTTTTTTAGGTGGTTTCCCTCGTCCCACTAGGTAAATACAGGACAGATATCCGGATTCCGCCTCAGATACACGCTACGAAAACGTTTAGAAAACGTTCTCAGACTTGCACATAGGATTAAATCTAGAAGCAGACAGCCGTGCGGGATAGCCTTGCGGTCTCGGGCGCCCTGTCGCGGTTCACGCGGCTGCCCCCGTCGGAGGTTCGAGTCCTACCTCGGGCATGGGTGTGTGTGTTGTCCTTAGCGTAAGTTACTTTAAGTTAGATTAAGTAGTGTGTAAGCCTAGGGACCGATGACCTTAGCAGTTTGGTCCCATGGGAACTTACCACAAATTTCCAAAATTTCCTAGACGCAGACAGCTTGGGTGCACAGTATCTGTCCTGGGAGATGAATAAGAGACTAATTACTTTTGATGTTTATTCTCTTGAAACCCTTAATCTGCAGCAGATTTACTAGCTCGCTGGAATTCAGTTAGTTGCCATCCTAACCGTCGACGTGCTACCGTTTCTACGATGTTTACTAATAGAGTATGAAACTCGAAACAACATACTAATCATTCAACTAATAAATTGTAGTTATATGGGCTCTGCGTTTTTAAGCTCCGATTGTTGTTCCTACCTCTGTCGTAAAAAGAAGACTGTTACTGTACTGTTTTTATTAGCCCATGCAGAAATGGTGTTTATGCGTCACTGCTTTGGCTGCAGTTATTTTAATTTTTGAATTGTTAAGTTATAGTTTCACTAAAAACGACACAGAACACACAATATTATGTTAACTGCATCATTCCTTCAACGCAGATAATTAACAGAATAAGCAGATGATTATTTTAGTAAAAAATAATACTGTGCTAAGATAAATTTGGAAGTTTATCGAATTTACGCTGCACAATACAATTAAAGGATAATGTTTCGAAAATCGGAAATTGTCACGCATAGCAAGGTATAAGTTTGAAATTTGGGTCAAAGCTGCCTACAACCATCCGCTCTAAAGCGCAAAAGCGTGGCGCCTAGGGACGTCGGCCTCGAGCTCGGTGACTCTTCACAAAGCAAGGTGTACACTCATGGGGAAAAAAGGCTAGTGTTGAGAAGTTCATGTGAGGAGTAAGGTTGGTTAATAATGTCACATTGGCACCAAGTTAAACGAAAATTCTATTCAACGATACTGCGGACGTATCACAATGGGAAGGTCGTCTAACTCAGTATTTTCCACATTTCTCTCCTTCTTCCGACCCCTCTGCGATTGAGGTCAGAACCACGACTTCCAGAATTAAAATTACGCTGTTTCCTTCAGGTGGCCGAGGAAAACATTTCAGACACGCTACCGCCCAGAATCGACACGAAGAACCCTAAGGTGGTGGGATGAAGGGCGTCATTGAAGCCACACCTTTACTTGAGCGTTGATTCCCCCACATATCACGGCCCTGAACGACAGTTTGCAGTACCATGAGCAATAAATCGACATTACTGACAAGCTTTGACACCGATGACTCTTCTCTAAACAAATCGTGGGCCAGCATCCCTACTGAACATGATCGCACCCCTTTGTAGTGCACTGTGACCGCCAATTTTACTCAGGTGTTCAGGGTGGAACCACTAAGGACTCTCAAGAACTGTTCCATGAATTCTGAAAGTGATCTGAAGCAGCAAGTGAGGACTTCAAAAGTCTACCTCTTCGGAGACAAGCCGTGAGGGAAACCTACACGCCTACATATTGCTGGTCTATCACATGCTAACAGTCTGGCGGAATCGTAAGGGTGTTGCAGGGTTGCCTGTCTGCAGGCGCCCAGAACTCTATCACTACTTGTTACTGTATAGGCAGATGCGCAACAAAGAGGGGCGGAGACCACCGAGAGTGTTGCCGAATGGAGTCGTTTTAGAGGGAAGCTTTGCTGTTTTATTCACGCAACTGTCAATGTCCCACGTCTCCATGATAACGCCACAGGAGATCGTGAAGCAAGAGGTATGGTACAGCATAAGCACCCTCTTCTGCGTCGGGTCGTGTTCAAATTTCGCCATATAGTTCCTAACGGTCCCCGTTTTCTGCACCCTCCACACCAGAGCAAAATTGTGGCTGCACTGGAGTCCAAACGGGCGCGGTCGCGTTCAGTTGTGGGAGGTGGGGGGGGGGGCTGTCAAAGAAGGGGTTAAATGTACTTAACAAGGGTGCATTGACCTCCCCAACGTAAGACACATCCGCGGTTGTGTTGGGTGGAGATTCAGCGAAATTTGGTGGCAATGTGACATTATTAACCCTCCTTACACCTTACATAAACTTCTGAGTTCTGGACTTTTTCCGCATGTGTTACCCTTTGAAGCGTCGCCGAGCCCGAGGATGACTTAACAGGGCGCAATGATTTTATGTCATTGCAGCGGAATGTTTCAGGCACATTTGAGCTAAGTTTCAAACTCATGCGTCGCAGTGGAAGACAATTACGTGGTTTCGAAAAACTGATCATCTAATTATGTTGCGCAGTGTATATCTGTTGCTATTAATCGCCGAGAGATTTCTATTTAATGACTGAGCAGTTTGGAGCACTGGTTAAGACACTGGAAAAGGGGGTTTCACATCCTCGATCAGTCATTTTACCTGGTTTTCATTTCTAATATACACGTGTAACGAATTTTTTCTGTATGTGAGCAAACGTAGTTTTGACTATATCTGCAGGCGATGAAACTACCCTGGTTTAGGTGAGTATAAACGCTGCATGTTGCACCCTCGGCTGACTTCTTACATGTTCTTTGTATTACCTTCATATCACAGGACAGACAGAATTCAATTCACGTTTGTGACAACCAACTTTTGCTCTAAACAGTAGGAAAACTTAGTTATTTTACGAAATTCTGGGTCTCAAAACTCCAAAAGATAAGAACTTTATCGTAAGCGTCCCTCCACTCGTATTTCAACCAGCTGAAACTCTCTTTTACTCTCTGTTTTGTTCAGAGTGTCTCACTTTTCATAAGGCTTTAGGGATAATAGAAATATTAGTCTCTGTGGTAACTCATTCGTTTCAATTTACTTCAATAGTTTTCTGTAGCTACGAAACATATTTTTAATGAATGTGTTCGGAGATTCTACGTTACACATAAAAAAGCTTTTTGAAGTCTCAGGTTTCTGTTAAAAAAGCTATAACTCTACTTTGCGGTAAGTGTACTAAAGGGACCAACTTTGTTGAGGTTTCTGGTTTTTTTTATATCAAACTACTTCAAATGGGTTTCTCAACGAAAGTTTTAGTGGTGTCGTATATAATTGTTGTTTAAAAAAATCAGACTAAATAATGTAATACTGCGCTAAAATTTCATTCAGTGACCCAAAATAGTGATAACTGAATATCATTTTATGAAATCACCTCGTAATCCGGAGACATAATCTCTTGTCTTAGTAGTTGTTGTTGTGGTCTTTGAGACTGTTTTAATGCTGCCCTCACGCTAGATTGTTCTTGGAAGTCTCGTCATCTCTACGTAATTATTGCAACCTACATAAGTTTTGACATGTATAATCTAACCAAGCTTCAAACTCCCTGTATAATTTTCATTTCCCAAACTTCCATCTCTTGCCTAACTAACTGAAATATGATGTCCATGGATATGCCCTATCAGAGTGTTTCTTCTTTTAGGTAAATTGGGGCATCAAACTCTTTTCTCCCCAATTCGATGCAATACCCCTTCATCAATTTTACGAAAGGAGATCAGGCAGTGATCGTGGGTAGAGCTGGGAATATACACTCCTGGAAATGGAAAAAAGAACACATTGACACCGGTGTGTCAGACCCACCATACTCGCTCCGGACACTGCGAGAGGGCTGTACAAGCAATGATCACACGCACGGCACAGCGGACACACCAGGAACCGCGGTGTTGGCCGTCGAATGGCGCTACCTGCGCAGCATTTGTGCACCGCCGCCGTCAGTGTCGGCCAGTTTGCCGTGGCATACGGAGCTCCATCGTAGTCTTTAACACTGGTAGCATGCCGCGACAGCGTGGACGTGAACCGTATGTGCAGTTGACGGACTTTGAGCGAGGGCGTATAGTGGGCATGCGGGAGGCCGGGTGGACGTACCGCCGAATTGCTCAACACGTGGGGCGTGAGGTCTCCACAGTACATCGATGTTGTCGCCAGTGGTCGGCGGAAGGTGCACGTGCCCGTCGACCTGGGACCGGACCGCAGCGACGCACGGATGCACGCCAAGATTGTAGGATCCTACGCAGTGCCGTAGGGGACCGCACCGCCACTTCCCAGCAAATTAGGGACACTGTTGCTCCTGGGGTATCGGCGAGGACCATTCGCAACCGTCTCCATGAAACTGGGCTACGGTCCCGCACATCGTTAGGCCGTCTTCCGCTCACGCCCCAACATCGTGCAGCCCGCCTCCAGTGGTGTCGCGACAGGCGTGAATGGAGGGACGAATGGAGACGTGTCGTCTTCAGCGATGAGAGTCGCTTCTGCCTTGGTGCCAATGATGGTCGTATGCGTGTTTGGCGCCGTGCAGGTGAGCGCCACAATCAGGACTGCATACGACCGAGGCACACAGGGCCAACACCCGGCATCATGGTGTGGGGAGCGATCTCCTACACTGGCCGTACACCACTGGTGATCGTCGAGGGGACACTGAATAGTGCACGGTACATCCAAACCGTCATCGAACCCATCGTTCTACCATTCCTAGACCGGCAAGGGAACTTGCTGTTCCAACAGGACAATGCACGTCCGCATGTATCCCGTGCCACCCAACGTGCTCTAGAAGGTGTAAGTCAACTACCCTGGCCAGCAAGATCTCCGGATCTGTCCCCCATTGAGCATGTTTGGGACTGGATGAAGCGTCGTCTCACGCGGTCTGCACGTCCAGCACGAACGCTGGTCCAACTGAGGCGCCAGGTGGAAATGGCATGGCAAGCCGTTCCACAGGACTACATCCAGCATCTCTACGATCGTCTCCATGGGAGAATAGCAGCCTGCATTGCTGCGAAAGGTGGATATACACTGTACTAGTGCCGACATTGTGCATGCTCTGTTGCCTGTGTCTATGTGCCTGTGGTTCTGTCAGTGTGATCATGTGATGTATCTGACCCCAGGAATGTGTCAATAAAGTTTCCCCTTCCTGGGACAATGAATTCACGGTGTTCTTATTTCAATTTCCAGGAGTGTACTTGATAGGGACGGGGAGTATGATGTAGGTTGTGACCTGGTAAAGACAGGTACTCAAAATGGTGGCAATAATGTGTAATTCGTGCAAATGCTTCAACGTCACAATCGGCCTGATCTTAATGCTGCTGTTCGGCGTGGTAACATGAGACTGTAGCAGGCACTGATCGTGGAGGGCATGGCTCACACTGCAGTGTTGCCAGTTAATTCTATCAATAGATCGGTTTCACTCTGCATGGCCTGCACCTCAATAGGTATGTGGAAGCTTATAGGTGACAGTGTACTGGGCGATAGTGGGATCACTAATGGGAAAATTCCAGTAGTGTTTGGTATTAGAGCTGCATCTATTTTAGATTGAAGTCAGCTGATAGGTATCTCGTCTTACAGGAAGTCACCTTCAGAGGAGGTTAGGTATCCAAGTAGTGACGGAATTAGCATATTTCATCAAAATATAAGATATATTAGAGCTAAAGGTAGTGAACTGCTTTTAGATGATGACTCTAAAATTATTGGTATATCGGAGCACCACTTAAATAATTTGACAATTCAGAGGCTTCCTTTACCAGGATACAGATTATAAGGCTGGTAGAGGAGTTTTCATGTACGTAAACAAGAGTATTTCGTTTGAGTACATAGACGTATCATGGCACTCCACTGAACAGATATTTGAATGTTGTGCAGGGGCTGTTGAATTTAATGAAACTGAACTCCTAATTGTCGTTGTATATAGGTGCCCTAACTCTGACTTCAGAATATTTCTGCTCATGTTAGAGAAGTTTCTTGATTCACTTTATAGGAAGTACCAGAAATTAGTTATATGTGGTGACTTCAATATAAATTTTGTGTATAATGGTGCAAGAAAAAGGATGTTAGTAGATCTCCTAAATTCGTATGATCTCATGCAGACTGTGTTTTTTCCAGCTTGGGTGCAGGAGGACAGTAGCACAGCCATAGACCATATTTTTATTCATTCTTCATTATTAGATGGGCATTTCCTTAGTATATGGATGAATGGCATTTCAGACCATGATGCACGAATTTCAACAATGAAGGGCTTTTGTAGTCAAACAAATGTCACATATAATTACAAACTACGTAGGAAAGTTGACCCAACAGCAATAGAGAGATTTTTAAACCTCGTCAAGGAACAAGAGTGGCAGGACGTTTATAGTGCCGATAACATAGATGACAAATATAATGCTTTTCTTAACACATTTCTCATGCTCTTTGAAAGGTGCTTTCCATTGGAACGTTCTAAACGGGGCACTAACAGTAAAAGGCAGTCTGGGTGGCTGACTAGCGGCGTAAGGATATACTGTAGAACAAAGTGGGAATTATGTCAAAATGTCAGAAGCAGTCGCAATCAAGCTACTATAGCACGTTCCAAACAGTATTGTAAGGTGCTTAAAAATTTTTTTAGAAAGGCGAAGAATATATGGATGGAAATAGAATAGCTAGTTCACAGGATAAAATTAAAGCCGTATGGTCAGTCGTGAAAGAAGTATCTGGTCAGCAGCACAAGGTCAACGACATAAAGTCAGTTCACAGTAAAAATATTTCTGTTTCTGATCAGTCAGAGATATGTACAGTATTTAACAATCACTTTCTGAACATTGCCGGTGAACTAAATAAAAACATAGTTTCTACAGGGAGTCATATAACTCTCTTGGAAAACACCTCACCGAGACTTATGTCTGAAATAGTCCTCTGTATACTGATTCGGGGGAGGTTGTATCATTAATTAAATCACTGAAGACTAAGGACTCTCATGGATCTGATGGAGTGCCTAGTAAAATATTAAAGTACTGTGCTGCACATGCTAGCCCTGTATTGAGCCATACTTGTAATTTTTTTGTTTAATAATGTACAGTTTCCTGAACGACTAAGGTACTCAGTAGTAAAACACTTTATCAAAAGGGAGAAAAGGATAGTTTAGACAATTTTAGACCTGTTCCTGTGCCATCAGTGTTTGCTAAAGTTACTGAAAAAGCTGTTGATCTAAGAATAATTGATCATTTTATTTCATATAATTTGCTATCAAATATACAATTCGGTTGTAGAAGTCGTTTAACAAATGAAAATGTTATATTCTCCTGTCTCTGTGAGGTACTGGATGGATTAAACAAAAGGTTTCGAACCCTAGGCATCTTTTTTGATTTAAGTAAGGCGTTTGATTGTGTTGATCACAAAATGTTGCTCAGAAGGTGGACTATTGTAGAGTACGGGGAGTAGCTCACAATTGGTTCACCTCTTACTTTAACAACAGACAGCAGGTCACTATCTACAGTGTTGATAATGGCTATGATGTGGGGTCTGAGTGGGGCACGGTCAAATGGGGGTTGCCCCATGGATCTGTGCTGGGGCTGCTCCTGTTCCCTATTTATGTAAATTATGTGCCCTCTAGTTTTACAGGTGACTCTAAAATATTCCTGTTTACTGATGATACTAGCTTGGTAGTAAAGGATGTTGTGTGCAACACTGGCACTGTTTCAAATAGAGCAGGTCATGGCTTGTAGAAAATAAACTAACGTTAAATCACACTAAGACTCGGTTTTTATAGTTTCTAACACAAAATTCATCAAAACCCGACGTTTTCATTTCGCAGAGTGGCATATGATTAGTGAAAATGAACAGTTCAGATTTCTAGGTGTTTAGATAGATAGTAAACTGTCGTGGGAAGCGCACGTCCAGGATCTTGTTCAAAGGTTTAACGCTTCTAATTTTTGCTCTTCGAACAGTATCTAAAGTAAGTGATAGTCCGACAGGAAAAGTAGTGAAGTTTGCTTATTTTCATTCGATTATGAGGTGTGGTATTATATTTTGGGGTAACTCTTCCCATTCCCAAAGGATATATTTTGCTCAGAAACAGGCGGTTCGGGCAATAAGTTGTGGAGTCGCGACCCCTACTCATTGGTCTGGGTATTTCGACATTGGCCTATATATACATATATATATGTATATTCCTTACTTTCGTTTCTTGTTAACAGTAGCAGGTCATTCACATGAATTAGCAGCTTTCACTCAGTTAAT
Organism: Schistocerca americana; assembly: GCF_021461395.2. Lineage (NCBI taxonomy): Eukaryota > Metazoa > Arthropoda > Insecta > Orthoptera > Acrididae > Schistocerca > Schistocerca americana. The sequence continues at coordinate 648,350,796 of NC_060130.1, read as the reverse complement.
GTTAGGTAGAAATCCAATCTGCATTTGGATCGCATTTCCGTACCTCTTGTGCAGAAAGGTACGCAGTATACTGCTGCATCAGATTTCAATAACCTACCTCAAGAATTCAAAAATTGTAGCAATAATCGACGCACTTGCAAATCGAAACAAGAGTTTTCCCAAGGGTCATTCCTCCTGTTCTGCAGAGAATTTCCTTGAAGAATTAAGCTGATTCCTCTGCTATATTGTTGATTGCGTTTACATAAACTTATGGCTTGCATTTTAGGGTTCATAAACATTTTATTTTATCTGTTATTACTTTTATGTTATAATTTCGTGTAATGATACGTTCCCTGACCATGGAAATTTGCTCCTCAATTTGGTCATACGGAACTAGACGTGAAATATAAAAGAAAATAATAAAATCTGTTGTTCAATGTACGCATCTAAACTGCGGCATGTTTGTGTAACAACAAATTTCAATAGCTTACTTTGGCATCTTGTGTGTCTGCTTATCATCCACATTTTACTTCCATCTAACGCAACACTTGAGACACATACTTTCATAAAGAACATCGTAACACTTAAAGTTGTACTACATGTTAACACGTTCTTCTTTTTCAGAAAAGCTGTTGGATGTAGTGGAAGCCTGTCTTTCATACCTTGCTTACTTCTGTCATCGTCAGTTGTTTTGCTGCCCAGTAGCAAAACTCGTATATTAGTTCAGTAGCTCATTTCCAAATTTAATTCGCTCAGAATCGCCTGATTTAATCGACTACTGACCATTATCCTTGTTTACTTTTTTATATTCATCTTATAAACCTTTTCAAGATTCTATCAATTCTGTTCAACTGATATTCCAAGTACGTTGCCAACTTGTTTTCAAACCTTTAATTTCTGTTTTTCTCTCCATGACCTTTAATCTTTATTTTCCAAAATAAATGGTTCAAATGGCCCTGAGCACTATGGGACTTAACATCTGAGGTCATCAGTCCTCTAGAACTTAGAACTACTTAAACATAACTATCCTAAGGACATCACACACATCCATGCCCGAGTCAGGATTCGAACCTGCGACCGTATCGGTCGCGCGGTTCCGCACTGAAGCGCCTAGAACCACTTGGCCACCGCGGCCGGCTTTATTTTCCAAATTTTAGTGACTTTTCGTCACTACTTACTTTACGCACAGGTTCAGTATCATGTGGGATGGCTTTCAATCTTGTCACACTCCCTTCTCAGTTGCAGATTTTCTTTCATCTGCAAGTGCTTGGAATGTGGGTTGGCCTTTCTTCAGTTTGTTTCCCAAGATACATCGCGTGTTCCTCTATGTCGGCTTCTACCGTTCGTACCATCCATCTGTAGATAATTCGTGTTACTGTTTTTCAGTCCTGATCATGTCGTATCCTTAACATAGTGAAATCTATCCCTGATAACTTCAAATTGCGAAGAGTGTGTTCCCATAAACATTTTCAACAGATTTTCTTTCATCTGCAAGTGCTTGGAATGTGGGATGGCCTTTCTTCAGTTTGTTTCCCAAGATACATCGCGTGTTCCTCCATGTCGGCTTCTACCGTTCGTACCATCCATCTGTAGATAATTCGTGTTACTGTTTTTCAGTCCTGATCATTTAAATGGATAGTTCCATAACACATACCCGTGCTAGTATATACCTTGTTTTGTTTGGTATTGGAGACTTAAATTATGAAATGCTAAATATTCATTGCCATGTTAATCTCAGAGGCACAGGTAGCTTACAGTAACGTTTAGCTTCCGATCTGATGATACCCGATTTGAACATCTGTGGGAGAAAGTATTTTCAACACAGGTGGGAGCGGTCGAATGTAACCTATTAACTACCATACAGAGAAGCACGACGTAGGTTAACTTTCGAACTTCTTCACACGTCTTTGCTTAACAAAATAAAATTTCTCAGAATTTCTTGTGAAGTTGACACAACGTTCATTGTTGTTTGTGAGGTGAAGCTGTTGAACCAGGTGGTCTCTCTGCCACAAGAGCCAGTCGCTATATTTTACTTTACTATGACCGTATTAAACATTTATTAAGTATAAAAAAAGTACACCATAATTTGTAACGTATCCCGTCGGTTAATCACTAGGCCTTTTTATTGTGCGTCTGAGTCTATCGGGAACGAGTAAACGTTTCCAAAGCGAAACGATGTGAAGAATATATACAGTTCACCTGTATAAAACACAGCAATCACTTAACTTATAACAATAACGCCGTAAGTCCACTAAGGACGAAGGATATTGCTCTAGCTTGTACGTTATGAGTCGGTTAGTCTCGTTATTTGAACTGGAATATGCACAAAGAAATGAGTAATTTCTGAACACGCTGTTTCTCTAGATAAAAACAATAATACTACGGTAATTTCAAAGATGCTCTCACACGCGTTTAAATGAAAGCGTTTGAAAAACTTAATTGCTAACCAGCTTGACCTAATACACACTGAACCTTTGTAACCAAAACTGTTTTGAGTCAAACAAACAGTTCCTCTTACAGCACTGTGAACAGCAAAAGACGAAACCACTTTGAAGTACGGCATGCCAGACAACACGCAAAACACGTAGTACATCATCTGTGTAAGAAACCTACAGTCATCTAATACACTGTCTGCCGAAATATGTAAGGCACGCATAAGATATGTCAGAACGTATGTGTAACTTAGTGCATGTCCACACTATCTGGAGTTATATAAATGATTACAGTTGCAATTCTGTATGACTGGTACGATGGCCACAAGCGTGCATTGGTGTCCTTCGCGTTCAGAGTTGTTACCAGAACCGGTAGGGTATGTAAGGGGCCTGAACAGCGGCAGATGATGAGTGATCATAATGTCTGATATGGAAATTGCCGGGTATTCGTGTGTCAGTTTTATCTGCACCACAAAGAGTTTGAAACAGGCCTAATTGTGGATCTCCATTGGGCTGGCTGATCGAATCGTGAAACGTCCAAATTGTGGTGTGTTCGGATGTGACAGTATCCCAATTCTGGACAGCATGGAAACGCGAGGGCAAGCGTACTCGTTGTCAGGGTTCCGGTCGACCACGTCTGACCATCAGAAATGATGATCGTCGCACTGTGCACCGAGTACGTCCTAACTGCTTTACACCTGCGCATCCAGTCCGACAACAAGTAAAGGGAACCCTGCAATACTGCATGTTATCTCGAACCATTGGTCGGAATTATCGTTCTATTCGTAGGCTGCCGTAAACTCTACGGCAAAAACGGTTGCTTTTGGAGTTTTGCTGTGACCGAGAAGCATGGACTGCCAGTGAACGACGTTGGAGGGCATTCAGAGATGAATCGCGGTTCAGCAGTATCCTGGATGACCATCGTCCGGGACTATGGTGGCTACGTCTGGAGTGGTCCAGTTCTTCCCATGTTCTCGAAAGGCAAAGCGGTTTTGTGCCTGGCGTCATGGTGTGGGAAATCATCGGGTGTGACTTCTGGTCACAGTTAGTAGTGATTGAGGGGGATCTAACTGTACAGCAGTATGGACATCCTATCACTCATGTGTTACCTGTCGTGCGACAGTATCGTGGTGCCATTTTTCTACAGGACTAAGTTCCTCCATGCATGGGTCGTGTCTTTTTCAACAGTCTGCGTAATGTTGATGTACACTTGTTACAAGCAAGGTCCCCAGAATACACATGTGTCTAGCTCGGTCGTCAACTACGTCCCAGTGTCAGTGTCACAGAGTCAAGGTCCAGTTATAATAGTTGCGGGCCAGCTTACTTCGAGGAAAGATACAACGGATCTGTGATACCCTTCCTAAGTGAATCAGTACATGCTACCACACTAGAGGTGGAGCAAAGTCTTAATTATAATTGAACACATTGTACCGAATTCCTCCTAAGTTAGATTCGATTTTGTGCTCACTGTAATAACGTCACACAGCACCCCTAACCTGGAAACTTTCATTTCGCGTACTCCTCCCCTTCTGGATGATTCAAATTTTTTCTGGCGGTTTATATAAAAATAATCCTTTATTTCTTTTACATTTTATACATTTCTGATATCATTTATTAAGTACTGAAGTATTTAGAGCAGAAAAATCTTTTATCGGCGTCAAATATAAGTGAGTAACCATTTTTGCAAAATTTTAAATAAAATTCTAGTTAATAATATTTTATCAGTCACTTTTCATTTCGTATTCGTTCATAATGATACTCGAACATTCAAATAGGGTTATAGGAAGCTGGACATTACTCCAGGTAACAATGGGTGAGCACGATATAACTTTACAACCCACGTACACTTACATAAAGCACTAATTTAAAATTAAATTTGTCAATAAAGAAATTGCTACGGTAATTTATACAGTCTAAAGCCTGTTAACGTCGTTCTTCTTACGGAAGCAATGCCGGCTGTAATGAGAACGTAGATGTGATGCCATCGTATGGTGAAGACGACAATATTCGAATTGACTCTTCTTGAATGGGCCTCTCTGGATCATCACAATGGTGTTGTAATTATGAGTGGAAACTCATATCACTGACGACAATGGAAGCTGCTAACACAGAGTGCGAAATTCATGCCACCTAGTACATTACATATCTAATATGCATATTTCGCATATACTCGTGAGCTTCAACATGCCATAGACTGAACTTCACGAGCAGCCAGAGATGAGCTCACGAATTGTTTCCCAAGCAATTGGGTTTGGCATTATTCTATTCCTGGCAGTTATTATGTGCGAAGTCCCTTCCACACACCCAGCGATGTTATTTATAGATAAATTTACATACTACACACAGTACTTTTTACGTGAATTTACTGATACCACACTGCAAAAATTACAATCAGCACCGTTAGCTTTACACATGTAAGTTATCATATAAAGTTATAAGAAACACCGGTATTGCGGTATTACAGGTTAACATGTTCTCTAACAGATATACATCCTACAAATGTGGCACTAAACAATCGGAGCGAAAACGCCAAGTCTTTTTTTTTTTTTATTCTTGTTCACGACGGCAGTATGGCTTTGCCGAAGCGCACTTCCTCTGTGCAGAGACTCATCATCAGTCAACATTTTTCAGCTCTCTAGTACACCGCTTTTTGTTATTGAATGCATATATTCCTAGAAATCGAGAAAGTAATGTTAATAAGGAAGACTGAGAAGTGCTATCGCTTTTCAGTAGCTTAGTCTTAGTAACATTTGCGTTGATACCGATTTTAGCTGAACAGAATTATACCGTTCATACGTTTGGTAAGGACCAATTTGCTTGTATTCGGTCTCTGTGTGGGCTGACATAACATCCGCTGTTTGCACTGGAGTAATTGCACGGCGACAGTGTTTGAACCGGTGCCGTCGCTGTCCTTTGTACAGTAGTGACTAAAGCAGTTGACAGAGATGACGTCAACGGTCCCAAGCTTTTGGGAATCGATATTTAAATTACTTTAAATCCACTTTAACACTTAATAATGTATTTAAATCGTTTAAGATGCACAGCAGCTAATGTCAAATGGTTCAAATGGCTCTGAGCACTATGGGACTCAACTTCTGAGGTCATCAGTCCCCTAGAACTTAGAACTACTTAAACCTAACTAACCTAATGACATCACACACATCCATGCCCGAGGCAGGATTCGAACCTGCGACCGTAGCGGTCGCGCGGTTCCGGACTGTAGCGCCTAGAACCGCTCGGCCGCTCCGGCCGGCCCAGCTAATGTCTTGAGACAATATTATTATATTTTCAGACAAAGTCACAATGAAAAGTACACAGTGTTTCTCATATCCTTAAAATAATGACAAAATTACCAAGAAAATATAGGATCCTACACTTGTATGTCCACAGTTCTACAGTTCTACAGTTGAAGCGTTCTAACACTAGTTAATTATTATGCCTATCTTGGACACCGAGTATCCGCAACGGTCATTAGTAATGTGAATACATAGCAGTTCCAGCTATATAAATATATACACGCCAAGCTCTAGTGATTAGGCATTATTTCACTTTAGTTTAAATACATAGAAGTAGCATCTTAAAACGTGAAATAAGCGGCCAGATACAGTTATGTATGCAAATTATTTCGTACCGACGCCTCAGAGTTTTTAAGTGAATCGCAAACAGAAATGTGCAAAACTTACACAAGGGATGTCTATTTCTGAGTCCGTGGCGCCTCAAAACACAATGGTGGGCAGGAGTGTCGTTTCAGTGATAAGGAGAGCACCGATTAAACAAGACAGCCAATAACAGGCAGGAAACGTGGTCTAAACAACAACGGAATACATGTAAACATCTGAAAAGCACTTTTTAAAGTGAAACACGTCAAACAAATAGGCTACATAATCCATAGAACATGTAAAGTCTAGCATACGGCGCTCAAATCAGATATTCAAATATTCAAGGCTAAGTGTCGATACGACAGTGAAAATACCTATGCAAATAAATGTCGTGTTTCCTTTGATCGAGCATTCAAATTGTCTTCAGAAATAGTTTTTCTTAATATTGTACTTATTAAATTTGATAATATTTTGTTCTGAGAAAAAGACAGTGTTAAACTAATTATTGCTATTTTCGGAAGAATGCTAAGAGTATACCACTACTAATCCCCAAGCCAATGAACCATGGACTTTGCTGTTGGTAAGGAGGCTTGCGTACCTCGGCGATACAGATAGCCGTACCGTAGGTGTAACCACATCGGAGGTGCATCTGTTGAGAGACCAGACAAACGTGTGGTTCCTCAAGAGGGGCAGCAGCCTTTTCGGAAGTTGCAGGGGCTACCATCTGCATGACTGACTGATCTGGCCTTTTAACATGAAAGCAAATGGATTTACTGTACTGGTACTGTGAACGGCTGGAAGTAAGGGGTAACCACAGTAGCAATTTTTCCCGAGGACACGCAACTCTACTGTGTGGTTAAATGATGATGGTATTGTCGTGGGTAAAATATTCCGGAGGTAAAGTCGTCACCCTATTCGGATCTCCGGGCGCGAACTACTCAGGGGGACGTCGGTACCTTGAGTAGCAAAACTGGCGTTCTACATATCGGAGAGTGGAATATCAGATTCCTTAATCGGGAAGGTACACTATGCGATCAAAAGTATCCGGACACCCCCAGAAGCGTAAGTGTTTCATATTAGGTGCATTGTGCTGACATCTACTGCCAGATACTTCATATCAGTGACCTTAGTAGTCCTTAGACCTCGTGAGAGAGCAAAATGGGGCGCTCCACGGAACTCTCTGACTTCCAACGTTGTCAGGTGATTGGGTGTCACTTTTGTCATACGTCTGTACGCGAGATTTCCACACTACTAAACATCCCTAGGTCCAATGTTTCCAGTGCGATAGTGATGTGTAAACGTGAAAGGGCACGTACAGCACAAAAGTGTACAGGCTGACCTCATCTTCCGGCCGGTGTGGCCGTGCGGTTCTAGGCGCTTCAGTCTGGAACCGCGTGACCGCTACGATCGCAGGTTCGAATCCTGCCTCGGGCATGGATGTGTGTGATGTCCTTATGTTAGTTAGGTTTGAGTAGTTCTAAGTTCTAGGGGACTGATGACCACAGATGTTAAGTCCCAAAGTGCTCAGAGCCATTTGAACCATTTTTTTGACCTCATCTGTTGACTGACAGAGACCGCCGACAGTTCACGAGGGTCGTAATGTGTAATAGGCAGACATCTGTCCAGACCATCACACAGGAATTACAAAGCACATCAGGATACACTGCAAGTACTATGACAGTTAGGCGGGAGGTGAAAAAACTTGGATTTCATGGTCGAGCGGCTGCTCATAAGCCACACATCACGCAGGTAAATGCCAAACGACGCCTCGCTTGGTGTAAGGAACGTAAACATTGGACGATTGAGCAGTGGACAAACGTCGTGTGGAGTGATGAATCACGGTACATGATGTGGCGATCCGATGGCAGGGTCAGCGTGTGGCGAATGCCCGGTTAACGTCATCTGCCAGCGTGTGTAGTGCCAACAGTGAAATTCGGAGGCGGTTGTCGTGTTTTTCATGGAGGCGGCTTGCACCCCTTGTTAATCAGCGTGGAACTATCACAGTACATTGACGTTTTTTCTCACCTTCTTGCTTCCCACTGTTGAAGAGGAATTTGGGAATGACGATTGCGTCTTTCAACACGATCGAGCACTTGTTCATGTGCACGGCCTGTGGAGGAGTGGTTACAACACACTAACATCCCTGTAATGGACTGGCCTGCACAGAGCCCTGACCCGAATGCTACAGAACACCTTTGTGATGTTTTGGAACGCCGTCTTCGTGCAGGCCTCACTGATCGACATCGATACCACTCCTCAGAGCAGCACTACGTGAAGAATGGTATGCCACTCCTCAAGAAACTTGAAGATTGAACGTATGCCTGCGAAAGTGGGAGCTATCATCATTGCTAAGATTGGATCAACACTATAATGAATTTCAGAATTACCGATGGAGGGCGCCACTAACTTGTAAGTCTCTTTCAGCCAGGTGTCCGGATACTTTTGATCACGTGGTGTAGGTTAGAAAATTTAAGAAGGGAAATAGATAGGTTGAAGATAGATATAGTGGGAATTAGTGAAGTTCGGTGGCAGGGGGAACAAGTCTTCTGGTCAGGTGACAATACAACATCAAATATAGGTAGCGCAGGAGTAGGTTTAGCAATGAACAAAAAGAAAAAGAAAGGAACGCGAATAAGCTACCACGAACAGCATAATGAACGCATTATTTTAGCCAATATAGACACAAAGCCCATGCCTACAACAGTAGTACAAGTTTATACGCCATCTAGCTGCGCAGATGATAAAGAGATTGAAGAAATGTATGATGCGATAAAAGAAATTATTCAGATAATTAAGGGAGACGAAAATTTAATACTCATGGGGGACTGGAATTCGATATTAGGGAAAGGAAGACAACGAAAGATAGAAAGAGGAACTCGCCTGGTAGAATTTTACACAAAGCATAATTTAATCATAGTTTAAGAATCATGAAAGAAGTTTGTATGCGTGGCAGAGACCTGGAGACACCAGAAGGTTTCAGATTGATTATATAATGGTAAGACAGAGATTTAGGAACCAGATTTTAAACTGTAACACATTTCCAGGGGCAGGTGTGGTCTCTGGCCACAATTTATTCGTTATGAACCGTACATTAAAACTGAAGGAATTGCAAAAGGGCAGAAATTTAAGGAGTTGGGACCCGAATAAATTGATAGAACCAGAGGTTGTCGCCGGCCGCGGTGGTCTAGCGGTTCTAGGCGCGCAGTCCGGACCCGCGCGACTGCTACGGTCGCAGGTTCGAATCCTGCCTCGGGCATGGATGTGTGTGTTGTCCTTAGGTTAGTTAGGTTTAAGTAGTTCTAAGTTCTAGGGGACTGATGACCACAGTAGTTAAGTCCCATAGTGCTCAGAGCCATTTGAACCATTTTTGAACCAGAGGTTGTAGAGAATTTCAGCAGGAGCATTAGGGAACGACTGACAAGAACAGAGGACGAAATACAGTAGAAGAGGAATGGGTAGCTTTGAGAGATGAAATAATGAAGACAGCAGAGGATCAAGTGGGTAAAAAGGCGAGGGCTAGTAGAAATTCTTGGGTAAAACTAGTGATATTGACTATAAACGATGAAAGGAGAAAATATAAAAAGGCTATAAATGAAGCAGGCGAATGTAATACAAACATCTGAAAAATGAGAGCGACAGGAAGTGCAAAATGGCTAAGCAGGAAGGGCTAGAGGGGAAATGTAAGGATGTAGAAGCATATATCAATAGGGTAAGATAGACGCTGCCTATAGGAGACTTAAAGAGACCTTTGGAGAAAAGAGAACCACCTGTATGAATATCAAGAAGGAAACCCAATCCTAAGCCAAGAAGGGAAAACAGAAAGGTGGATAGAGTATATAGAGGGTCTGTGCAAGTGGAATGTACTGGAGGGCAATACCATGGAAATTGAATGAGATGTAGATGAAGATTAGATTGGAGATGCGGTACTGTGTGAAGAATTTGACAAAGCACTGAATGTTGTAAGTCGAAACAAGGCCCCAGGGATACAACTACTGAGAGCCTTGAGCAAGATGTATGAGACAAGCGAAATACCCTCAGACTTCTAGAAGAATATAATAACACCAATCACAAAGAAAGCAGGAGCTGACAGGTGTGAAAATTACCGAACTATCAGTTTTATAAGTCATGGATGCCAAATACTAACACGAATTCTTTACAGAAGAATGGAAAAATTTGTAGAAGCCGACCTCGAGGAAGATCAATTCCGGAGAAATGTAAGAAAACGCGAGTCAATACTCACCCTGAAATTTCTCATAAGCAATAGGTTAAGGAAAGGCAAACCTACGTTTATAGAATTTATAAACTTATAGAGAGCATGTGGCAATGTTGACTGGAAGAATCTCTTTCAAACTCTAAAGCGCAAGTGGTGAAATGCAGGGAGGAAAATTCTATTCACGATTTGTACAGAAACCGGAAAGCAGTTATAAGAGTCGGGGGCAACGAAAGGCAAGCAGTGGTTCAGAAGGGAGTGAGACAGGGTTGTAGCCTATACCCGATGTTATTCAGTATGTATATTGAGCAAGCATGAAAGGAAACAAAAGAAAAATTTGGTGTAGGAATTTGAGTCCAGGGAGAAAAAATAAAAACTCTGAGTTTACCGATAATATTGTAATTCTGTCAGAGACACCAAAGGACTTGGAAGAGAGCAGGATATAAGATGAACAAATTCATAACGATGATAATGGAATATAGTCAAAATGAATCAGGTGATGCTGAGAGAATTACATTACGAAATGAGACACTTAAAGTAATAAATTAGGTTTGGTATTTGGGAAGAAAAATAAATGATCAAGGTCGAAGTAGAGAGGATATAAAATTTAGACCAGCAATTTTAAGAAAGGTGCGTCTGAAGATGAGAAATTTATTAACAGAATATAGGCTTCAGTGCTAGGAAGTCTTTTCTGAAAGTATTTGTATGGAGTGTGGCCATGTATGGGAGTGAAACATGGACAATAAACAGTTTAGACAAGAAGAGAATAGAAGCCTTCGAAATGTGGTGCTACAGAAGAATGCTAAAGATTAGATAGGTAGATCACGTAACTAATGAGGAGGTACTGAATAGAATTGGGGAGAAATTTGCAGCACAACGTGACTAGAAGAAGGGATCGGTTGGTAGGACACATTCTGAGGCATCAAGGTATCACCAATTTATTATTGGAGGGAAGCGTGTGGGTAAAAATAGTAGGGGAGACCAATAGAAGAATACATTGAGCAGGTTCAGAATTATGTAAGTTGCGCTAGTTGCTCGGAGGGGGAAGAGTCATGCAAAGAGTAGAGTAGCATGGAGGGCTGCATCAAATCTGTCTTTGGACTGAAGACAATAACAACAACAACAACAACAACAACAACAACACTAGTATCTGTAGCCAACGCCTAGAGTTTGTGTTCGGATTTTTCCACGGTTGCGCGTGTACATTATTGTTGTTCGATACGGTGTAGCAGAATTTACTGGCAACTGTTGAATAACTTGTTTTCTTGTTCGAGAATTTCGCTTCAAAAATGGTTCAAATGGCTGTGAGCACTATGGGACTTAACATCTGAGGCCATCTGTCAACTAGAATTTAGAACTACTTAAACCTAACTAACCTAAGGACATCACACACATCCATGCCCGAGGCAGTATTCGAACCTGCGACCGTAGCAGTCGCGCGGTTCCAGACTGAAGCGCCTAGAACCGCTAGGCCACTGTGGCCGGCTTTCGATTTAAATCATGATGTTGTCAATGGACATTTTGTTCACTGTCTAGACAGGCGAAGTACGGCGCCTCGATTGCTGGTCCTACGCTCTCTTGCGCATTTTGGCGTTGGCGCAGCTCCTCACGACTGACCGGCCCTACTGCCATACATTTATGCTTTCTTATTTGGTGTCACCTGAAAATGGAGCTTTAGCCTTTGAAACTGGCCACGTAATAAATAATAAACTTACTAGAAACTTAAGCGGATTTTTATTCCTTTAATTAAATTAAAAGATATTTAGATTGACTTTATCTGTGTACAAGTTTAGGTGACCTGACCAGGAGGTAAGTTTCTTACATTTGGAATCACAATTAAAACTTCTTATGCAGATCTGAGACAGCAAGATGAAGACAATATGTATGATATTTAACAATAACACTAACAGCATTTCCCCAAAAATATTAAATTTTAAAACCAGTTTTTTGATGCATGTATATCACTGTCACCTGCTCGTATAGCGTAACTCACAAAGCTATAGCCTGCGACATAGGGAGGTGAGTCAGCCCTGGATCGAACCCTCGTGGCGGATTACCAATCGTCGCTGATAAACCGGCCAGCCTGAGTGAGTTTCCACGCTTGCTTAGGAAAATGCTGGGTTGATCCCCACTCTCCACCTTATAAACTTCTGTACACAAGCATTTAAAAAAGTAAGATCAGACACAACAAAATTTACCAAATTCACGGCCAGGTGGCGCACACAACTCCCCCACCTAAAGTAACGCGACTGTAGCGACAGGAAGCCCATCTGACCACAAAGTTAATAATATAAACTTATCAGAACTTGAGTACATCAGATCCCGTAGTTAAGAAAGGTTAAATAGTATCGAAAAGAAGCAAAGAATGTGCATTGCTGTCATTTTGTGTATGTATTGTTTCTGGTGTTAGAATCTCCCTATAATGTACTGAGATAAAGTAATTAACTGTTCACTGCGGCTCAATAATTGTACGATTATTGATAAAAAATATAGCCATTTAAGTGTATTCGATTGCCTTTATCTAGTAGTTTGATGCCCTGCGTTCTCTATAATGATATGTTGTCTGAATGTGGCGTAATCGAAATAATGCAGTGCAAAGTATGCAAATCACCACCACATCAATGAGCTGAATTAGTTCCGTACAAAGCCAGATACATCACTATAAACTGTGAATTATCCAGCCTTCCAATAGATCTTAGTGTTGTTTTCGTACACAAAAAAAATGGTTAAATGGCTCTGAGCACTATGAGACTTAACTTCTGAGGTCATCAGTCCCCTATAACTTAGAACTGCTTAAACCTAACTAACCTAAGGACATCACACACATCCATGCCCGAGACAGGATTCGAACCTGCGACCGTAGCGGTCTCGCGGTTCCAGACTGTAGCGCCTAGAACCGCTCGGCCACCCCGGCCGGCTTTCTTACACAAAACAGAACTGTTGAATTCAGTTACAGGCACTTGCCCTAATAGATGGATTTCGTGTACCTGTTATCCAGCGTATCAGAGTATTATTAGCCAGTTATTGTATTTTCAGAACTATTTTGAGGGCAGCAGAAATCAAAGAGTAATATTACTTCAGTTTAGGCTGTGACCCAGAATCGTTCCTCACTGAAGGAATTACTCAGATTTTGACCTTGTACATACAGTACGTCAGTTTACAGTACATAATATCCAATATATTCCTAAAGAACCATTTCGAAAGAAAATAAAAGCAATTAAATTAAGGAAGATTAGAGTTTATCGTCGTGTTGACAGCTCGGTCATTACAGATGAACCACAAGCTCGAATTACGAAGGAATGGGGAAGAAATCGGGCGTATCCGTTTCAAAGGAACCATCCTGACGTTTAACTAGAGCGGTTAATGGATATTAACATTAGCAACAACAACGCATTACCAAAGGGTGAAGGGGGAGGTCGATTACTTTATGTGCACCGTAAAAATCTTTTTTAAAAAACAAAATTACAAAATTTTAATAATTGTCCTTGACTTATATTAAAAACATATTTTTTAAACAGATACTGATGTGTAAGTACGATCCAGAACCTTAAATATTTTAGCACATTCTTGCGAATATCAACGCATTTTCGGTAATGTGTACCACTAACGGGGTTGTTACTTTATGCCCATCGCAAAAAATTTAAAGAATGCAAAATTCGGTGATTATTGTTGACTCTTACCCACAACATACTTTTTGAAGAGATACTGCTGCGTAAGTAAACGTCCAGAACCTGAAAATATTGAATGCGATATTCATTGGGAGGAGTCACGTTTTGCTACTAAGACTTAAATTTTTACGTTATATTTTTTAACTGACTAGATTACAATATTTTGTAAAGGTGGGCATGAAGTGTCGACCCCCTTCGTATAGCGACGGTTGAGAAAAAGCTACACCTGGAGGGTTGAACGGGGATGTGAACCGTCGCCCTACCGAATGCGTGTGCTGATCAATGGTAACCTCGCTCAATTCGGAAAAAAGGGATCGGTTGGAAATTTAAACATGGCGTATTTTCTATAGATGGTCGGCGGTGTCATTGTTCCCACAGGAACTCGCAGTTAAGCTCAGGTAGACAGCTTGCGGTTGTTTCAATGATCTTAGCGAACAACCCAAGCCAGTCGTGGAAGCTCTCATGATTGGACAGGTGGGTGGGATAACAGTTTTGTAAAAATCCCATTGTCTGGAGAATCTGAAGAAGGGTTTAACCAGCGTGTGGCCCAAGGATGGTGTCTGCAATATTTTGCAGAGAAAGATATATTATATCCAGTCCGAGAGGATTGTTGTTAACAGTGCAAAGACAGCCAGTCAGGTGGCCTTGCGGTAGGGAGTGAAATCCAAGTGGCTGCCCATAGAAGAGAAAAGATGTAGTCAGAACAGAGAGGGGCCCAGCGTGACCGCGCTTGGCGAGAGAACGAAGATGCCGGGGAAGAGTTGAACAGACGCAGGCTTGGTGAGCGTAATAGACGTACGACAACACAAAGATAAAATATTAAACCATTTTACCTGTATGAAATGAAAAGACTGAGGTATTCTCGCCTAGGGAGGGACGCCGTAACGTGCAACTGAGTAACAGAATTCCCTGTTGCGGGCATCAGAGGGACACGCAAAAATTTAAATAAATGTCCATACGCCTGGGAAAAACTTGATTCTGCTGAATGATGTTAAAATAAATAAAGGCTATTTTGTAATTCTATATTCATTTATAATTTTGATTCGCTGTGCGTAGCCTATACTATTTGTTTCCCTATCTGTTTTTGCATTACATGTTGTGGCGAAGCTTGTTTATTGATAATCATCCCGTATTTCTGCGATATAATGCAAGAGCCATGGACCTCGAAGACTGAGGTGATCACTAGGCTTACAAACGTTTGATAGGTTGAAAACGCTCGTCTCACAGTGTTTTGAAGATAAAGGGAGGCTGGTGACCCTAATATGCAATCTGTTAAGTATGAAGAGAGCCAAAACACAAGTACGATAATTTTCTTATTTCATTTCGGATGTGAATGATAGCTCAAGGTAAACTGATTAAGGTTGCAAAATAAACACGAGGGGAGAAGGAAAAGGCACATTGCTCATTAAGCACGAAAGACAGCAAATAAATGGGATCTTACCGCACTCTCGATCTTTAATAGGCGTTTCTTTCATTTGTCTTTCTAATCCTCTGGTTTATAACATATAGTTTTTAAAACTCGACTAAACTTGTAAAAACTCTGACATGGCTTTTGTAATACTGGAATTGCACAACAAGTCACTAAACTACTGGCCACATGCCTGCCTCAACTCGCCGTTTCTGCTGATGGAGGATACTTTACCAGAGCCGTGCAGGAACGATCTGCAATTAACTTTCCTACAATGGAATTTATGTGCTCGTTCCGTTTAATCGTCTCACGATGTTATGAGTTCATGCTGGGCACTCCCGTTAACGAATGGAAGGAGCCCAGCGTCAATAGCCCAGTACCCAAGTCGGAAGGGAGCTGTAAATTTACCAGCTGCCATCAAAGGTTTGTGTGCGGTTTTAGGAAATAGTCTCCTGACGAATACTGGACGCAGAAAAATTTTCAAAGCGATGTACGGATTGCCTGTGTCAGCTAGCCGACTTCAAGTGCATCTGCCGAGTAAGATATTGAGTGATACTTAAATCATATCGTATCCGCGGTAGTATCAGAGAAATTGAGATGTTAATTGGCTTAAATTAATTAGCAGCTACAAGTGAACTGCCAGTCATTACTGTGGCTTCGGCTCAGTTATTTCGGACACCAAACGCTGTTTTACGTATCTGAACGCAAGATACTTCTCCCTTAGATGAACCCTAAATGAAGCGAACCATAGTCTCACACCTATGTAAAGAACATTGGTTAAACCATAGAAATGTTACACTAATGTCAATCGGAAGGTGCTAAATTGAGGCGCTTTGCCATTATGGCTGCATGCGAAATAAAAGGAGAGGGTAACTACCAGTGTTACTACAAAACCCGCATCTCTCGAATAGTTTGTAATAGTCTGCCGATCTTGACGTTTACATCCAGCTGGCCATTAATACAGACCCATGTCATGGCCTCATGTGACATTGCGGAGGGGTTTGTAGTTTAACGCATGATATATGCTCGATGTCAATCAATCTTTACGCAATCACGTCTAATTGTATTTTCGATCATTTTTTGCTTTTATGGTCTCATCTACAGATGACGTTGTCAGTCCCATATATGTTATATAAAGTTAAATAAGTACGCCGACCCGATGTATGTATATGTCGTATGCTACTAGGGCATAACAGGTCAAGTATGGTGGCGATAGAAGGTCAGAGTTTCACGTCCTGTCGACTTTGAGGTCGAGAGTGGCGGCGTTTTAGCTAACGCGGGTGAGGATTCGTCCGTGACATTCTTCAAGGAATCATCTGCGCTTTGAAGGAAGAGATTCAAGGAAACTATTGATACTGTAATAATTAGCAGACTCCGAATTGTTGTAACAACACAGTTATGTATTTTTGGCTTTTTATTAAGTTGACCATGCTATCTAAAGCACGGAGCATAGTACTTGTACTGGCGTATGTAAAATTCGGCATTTAATTTTGCGCTGGAGAACTGATATTGCATAGGTTATGAACCGTGCAAACCCTGTTATCAAATTAGTAATATGTAAAATGGTCAAAGAGTATGAGAAAAGCGTAAGTTAACGTTGCTACAGATCCATTCAAGACAAAACACTTAACAAATCATAATGAAGTGTTTTACTCAGTCAAAATATTTGTAATATACTGAAATCAATGGTATGACAATAACACAAACGTGGTAATAACCGATAAAAGAGCAGCTAAAATGTTTTAGAGCAGATACAACGCAGCCACTTTATGTATCAGTGATGGTAGAACCCAACGCCACTTACTTTCACGTACGTTTTTAGATTCAGGCCTACTTTCTGACACACTGTAATCAATCATTTGGGAATGGTGTGCTATATTTAGTACACCAGCACAGGTTTTACAACATACTTATTAGAGGAGAAACTTTTCCAATTGAGGAGACGAGTTACAGTACTAGATCCACATTCATGCGAAGCGGGACTCCAGTTCAGTTTGACCCATCCTGACTAATTATTTTTGTGGTATTCCTTATCGCTAAAACTGTTATTAGGGACTGCGCGCTTAGCAGGACCAAGACTAATGCTCATCGCATTTTTTTCTACTTAATTCATTTCGACAGTAGATTTAGCTCGGACTCAATTGTCTGTAAGTATCCACTGTATCCAGAGTGACATTTTACTTACACAAAAAAAATGAAGTGACCTTTCGAGAACACCCCAAGAAATAGAAGAGCTGCATATCATTTCTCCGCAAACAAACGATTACGGAGCTATCACTACTTTTCTGTAGCTCACAATTGACAGTCACCAAATTATAAACCTGTTTAATTCGTAAAATTACTATATATAAACCTGTTTCATTCATAAAATTACTATAAGATTTTTATGAACGTGCTTCGTTTGAATGCGGAACGTTCATCGCAAAACGTACGAAAAGTTTCAATAGTAAATCATTCGAGAGATCGGTGTAACACTGTACTTCCGTCAGACTTGACTGGTAGGTCTACATGCCGAGTGCCGTCGAGTGAATGTGGCGTACTTCACCTTGTATATGTCTGTTGTGCCAGGAAAGCTCTCGCGTGGCTGCTTGTTACAACATCAACGTCCAACTGGCTTTTCTTACCTCAGTCAGCTTCAGACGCTTCGAGTAGGACCCAGGACCCTCGATGACTGACGTGAGTGTCAGGTGATGCCACCCACCGGGTGGCATCACCTGGGCGGATCCAGTTCGAAGCCCAACATCATATGGCTCCTAAACCAGCGGCTTCGCCCAGTTGATGACGCTGCTCAATGAAGCTGTATCAGCTTGGTGACACATTCGACAGACGCCAGGCGCAGAGCCTGTGCAGGTCGAACACACGGAAACAGTGGAATGCTGCTATCAGCCGAGCTGCGACCACCACGATAGGGGGCATGTACTGAACTCCGGCCAGGGTTATCTGAAGGATTCGGGTGCCCGCCGAGAAGTCGGCTGTTGAAATGTTGCTTTGTACCATAGCACGAATTAATCTCGTCCTTCGCTAATGGTAGAACGCCGCGCTTCATGGTATTACGCAAGCATTAATGCAGTATCCAATGTCGATAGCTGGCTCGCATTTTCCTTCGCTGCCTGTGATGGCCTACATGAGACTTATGCTTCAACAAAACAAAAACTTCTGATTTTAATTATTGATTAAACCAGTGATCAAATAAAAAGTGGAAGATAAGTTTTTCTGCTGGCAGTATAGGCATTGAGGAAACACTGAGTTGATAGTTAATAACGCGCATCTCGCAACATATATTTGTCAATTAATGTCAAAGATTTCAAGTTAGATATAATGTTTATACGCAAACCTGTGTAGTGTGAGGAAGACACCTTCTCAGTTTTTTGGTATCCAGGTAGTGCGCTTCTGGAGATACGAAAATTCTTTGGCTGGACCTCCGTAACATCTACCTGCTTGTCGGTGGCTAGACAACATATAAGTGTCGCGCTCTCTACATTTCTCATGTGATTAGAGACTATCAGGTGACTTAAGAGGCATTTATTCAGAAATACTGTGGCTTGATAATATAACACAATACAATAAACACTTCTCTAGAGTCACTTGTGTGTGTTACCAAGGTAGATAGAACCAAACCGTCAAAAATAATTTCAAGCATGCACCTTTCCACACACGTTTTCATCAGCACTAATTCGGCGGCCTAAGTTTATGAACTTTTTTGGAACAACTGACAGCCAAAGATACTGCTCACACTAAACTGTTCGCTTTGGAGAATTAATTGGGAGGACGAAGGGAGGAGGGGTTTGTAGCATGTTTCTAAGCCGTGTGGTCGTCTACAACGTAGGAGCATTGTATTACGTCGTTATCAGGTATACAGTAATGTCAACGACAAAACACAAACAAATTAAAATAAACCCATAGTCTATCACACCATAAGTTTATGAATCTTTTTAGTAATTAAATTGTTAGACAATTAAATTGCGTCAGAATTGAAGGGAGTGTGGAGTCCAATCTGGGGTCTGGCTACCGAATCATTCGCGCAATTTTCTAATGGCGAACATGCATACTCTTACCTTCAACAGACAGAAGCACAGAAAGAAAGACTAAGTTGATATACCTGATAACTTTACGTAAGGTAATACAACTTTGTAATGCAGTTTGAAACATTAAATGTCCAGAGACTGAATCCCTCTCCTACAACCGCACACGATCAAGTAAAGAAACATTCTCAAATACCCTTGAAGTCGATGGTCGTAATTTCTGTTATTTTTCTCGTGAACGGCTCTGAATTATTATTATTCTTCACCGTCTGTGAACCTCGCTTTTGAAGAAATTGCTTTATAGACTGAATCGCCTGTTATTTAGCTTCAAATATTTTTCAGACTACTACTGAACGATGCGACACATTTCACGTGCCTCCGAACGGTAAGCATTTATTCCAAAACGAAATGCCGAAGTACTGTGACAAAATTCATTGTAATTGTGTGTAATGGACTATAACAGAATACGCAAGAGTGATTTATAATTATGCGTGAACCAAAAATGTCACGCTGGAAAAAGGAGCCACGGACGCACTTGATCGATGTAAACCTGTGGGGTTAAAAGCGTGCAGCTAAAATTTACGGCGCACATGTATATAATACGTGAGTGTATAACCGGCTTCTGGTTTTTCCATAATTCGAGCGGCAGTAATGCTCATATCTAAAGCTTTGCAAGTAGTAAATTGAGTAACATTTTAGTGAAAAATTCCCTTTGGCGATAACTAAGGCAACGTGCCAGTCGATCTTTATGTACAGTGGAAATGGCGGCATTGGATCAACTTAGTGTCTGAACTTAGGTGCATTCCTTTGCACTGCCATATCCATAGAACCACCTTCAGGTGTCCAGTTGCTCCTCCAACTCAAGATGTGAGCACTGTTCGCTGAACTATACTGCCAGGTTTCCGATCTCATTTGAGTTCAGCCCACTTATTTGAAAAATAAAATTTTAGGTTATGTGCATTCCAACGTAAGTAATGCATTAAACTTCCTGGCAGATCAAATATGTGTGCCAAATCGAGACTCGAGCTCGGGACCTTTGTTCTCGTTGGCAAGCGCTCTACAAACTGAGAAAACCAAGTATAGTAGTATAGTTCCCGGCTCCTCCTCGCAGTTTCTCTTTCGGCAATACCTCCTCTCTTACCTTACAGACTTCACAGAAGTTCTCCTGCGAAACTTCTGGGGCTAACACTCATGGAAGAATGGATAGTGCGGAGACGTGGCTTAGACATAGTGTGGGAAATGTTTCCATAATGAAATTTTCTCTGCAACGAAGTGTGCGCTGATATGAAACTTCCTGTCAGTTGGTATAGCACTTCCCCGCAAATGGCATAGGTCTCGAGCTCGAGTCTCGGTCGAACAAACAGTTTTAATCCGTAGGAAGTTTCATATCAGCGCATACTTCGCTGCAGAGTCAAAATGTCATTCTGGAAACATCCCCCAGGACGTGGCTAAGACACGTCTCCACAACATCTTCTCTACCAGGAGTGCTTGTCTCGCAAGCTTCGAAGGAGAACTTCTGTGAAGTTTGTCAGGTAGGAGATGAGCTACTGGCGGAAGTGAAGCTTTGAGGAGGTATCGTGAGTCTTGCGGCGGTAGCTCAGTGGGAATGCAGTCGCGCTGGAGTTACTCATAAGCCTGCTGATGACGCAGTTGTCTGGTTACACCTTCCGATGTCGTGCATAATCAGATGACCTCCTGATGCTCGTTAGTTCTCGGGAGAAGGTCGCACTGATCCTCCACACCATCACGGCTCCTGGGAGAGCGGCTGGAAGTGTGATGAATGTGCGCAAATCCACGGCGCTGTCTATTGGTCGCGGGCTAACCCCGGATGTTCTGGCGCCCCTGCCCTGTGCCTAACATCTCCGCTCTCGTGGGATCACATTTACGTCGTCAACGCGCCGTACAGCGGCGGTCAGCTTTCGTCACGTTTTGACAATTACCCACATGATGATCAGTCACAGCTCCCTAAATCGCCTCGATACGTTGCAGCGAGTTACTTACCCGAATGTCTATGTAGCATCCAGAATGGTTCATATTGCCCACACTCTTCCGCTGCCGATTACTATAGGACGTTGAATTCAAGCGGCATTAAGATATTTTCTGACGGCTCGGTCCATCTTCAAAGTACGCTGTGACATACTCAATGGCCCCCGTGTGCGGGAGGGCTTGATCTCATAAACATCCGCTATCGTGCGGCAGCACTTTGCATGGCACGATGCACAAACAATGGCGCAGCGTCGAGGCCTCCAATACGCACCATTTACTTGCGTTTTTGTGCCAGTGTCCCTCTGTCCGCCGGTCGCGGTCGGTAGCATAAGGACCGCGTTTGCACACATCGCGGCCTTCATTGTGGAACTGAGTTACGCTCGCGCTGAATTCCCACGAACACACCTGCCGAGGGAGAAGGATTTTTACGTCCTTTTCTTGCGTGGTGTCTCCTGTAACGTACTAGAACGTAAGTTCCCATTGTTGCGGTGAACTTCCATTTGGCGGCACATTCCTCATAGCTTCTTTTCGACGTATATCAGATGAACTTGGTATTATACGACCTATGGGAAGTGACCAACTAATCAACACCTCCATGCCATGGGACTGGCGGACTCTTCCGTCTGCGCTGTCTGTCGTTATGTCGACGATGATTCTCACCGACTCAACTGGGTAGCGATTGCGGATGCCTGTTTGTTGGGGCGGCAAATGATCACGTGTTTTCTACGAGTGCCGTCACATGTTATTGGAATATTTTCCTGCAAAAAACGTCTTGGGCAGTTCTCTCGATAAGGGACTGGACTTTCGAATGTCTATGTGGAGATGTTCCTCACTCGCGCCTTGATTTTTGGCAGTACTTGCAGACTGCACATGCAGCAGTTGCGTGCAGTTTCCGTAATCGCGCATATTTTGCCAGTTATCTTAACAGAGTTTTTACCACGCCTCCACTAAGTTGGCGTGTTCCTGGCGTCGAAGGTGCTCGCTCGATTAGGAATGAAACATGACGCGCCTGCACCTTGGACTCGGCCCGCCAGCCATCCTGTATCACATTGCGGGATTCCCAAGTTTCCGGATGGGTGGACTAGTTTTGATTTGTTTTCCTCAGTATACATGTGGACAAAAAATAAAAAAAAGTAAATAAATAAGTAAAATTAACATGAGCAGTATGAGGGTGCAGCACGGCGGCGCGAAAGGGGATGCAAAGTGGCCAGGCCTCGGGATACGAACCCTGCCCACCTTGTCTCCTCCAACCTGTACCTGACTGTTTCCATAACAAACCGTATCAAGGAACATGGAATCAACCTGGGCGCCTTTGTGTATGACGTTCTAGAGCCGACCGGTGTGGCCGTGCGGTTCTAGGCGCTTCAGTCTCGATCCGCGTGACCGCTACGGTCGCAGGTTCGAATCCTGCCTCGGGCATGGATGTGTGTGACGTCCTTAGATTAGTTAGGTTTAAGTAGTTCTAAGTTCTAGGGGACTGATAACCACAGATGTTAAGTCCCATAGTGCTCAGAGCCATTTGACCCATTGACGCTCTAGAGTACGTAAACTAAGAAAGAGAGCAATGAATCGCGGTTTGTTTATGCAATTTCTTTAAAGATTTTCACATACATTTTTTCTTATCACGTGATGGCAAATTTTCACGTGATTCCTCTTAATTTTGTTTCTACGCTCAAAAATGGTTCAAATGGCTCTGAGCACTATGGGACTTAACTGCTGTGGTCATCAGTCCTCTAGAACTTAGAACTACTTAAACCTAACTAACCTAAGGACATCACACACATCCATGCCCGAGGCAGGATTCGAACCTGCGACCGTAGCGGTCACGCGGCTCCAGACTGTAGCGCCTAGAACCGGACGGCCACTCCAGCCGGCCTTCTAAACCCATCTTAGTAGTCAGTCTCTTTAGGTCTCCCTTTACTAGTTAATGTTAACGAATACATATCCTCAAATAATTTTAACTAGCGAGATTTTCGCCTTAATGTAATGAGATCGGACTGTATAAAATGTGTACACCAGACGCACGAGAGTGTGATTACGTGCAGAGGGATGCCGTAAGGAGCCCGCTGGCTCTCTGTAAAAACAGTTCACTTGCATTAAACGTCGTTCATTGACAAATTAACGAACTTTAGAATCTCAAGAGGACAAAGAGCAATGAAATTTGAAAATTTAACATTCATTACATAAACAAGTATCTCTGGGGTTGAAGTAGGTGATGGCTCCAAAACTACAAGACATACTGAAATTAGACAAAAATGAGTTAATAGAGTATTTATCCACGTTTTCAACTCGCATTAGTAGTGCTCAACGCTGACAACGTTTGCGACACGGCGTACGTCAATATGTGCATGCATTTCATCCAAGTAGCAGACACGAACTTCCCGGGAAGACGCAACAGCCTGCATAGCCTGTCTGCAAACGTGAACTAATGTGAGGGTGTTGTTGTAAGCTTTATGCTACGTAGCCCGACTGCGATCCAGGTCTATAAGCGCCGAGTTGTAGTGTGGTATTCATGCGTTTCCGGCGTGTTAGCAGTAAATGCGGACACGTGAACTGTGGCGACGGTATTACCCAATGAGACCAAATAGGACCTACATGCTGTTATTCTTATCTTGGCTGCCGAAGGGCAAAGACCGGTAACATCCATCGGAGAATGAAGTATGTGTATGGGTAACATGTCTGTCGAAAACCTCCGTTGTGGAATGGTGCACCAAGTTCCATGCCGGTCGCGGTTCGACATAAGACACTGGTCGGACTGCGAGGCCAGACTCCTCCATTACGGACAGCAACTCAAGTGGTAGACTTTCGAGCACCCTGATCTCTCGCCATGCGATTATCGGACTATCAGTCTCCAAAAAGGCCATGAAGGGTCTAAGATACCTGTAACACGAGGAGGCAGTCACCGACTTCTTCACGCCGCAGAACACGGTATTTTACCAAACGGGTATTTTCAACCTGCTGCGTCGGTGGAATCATTACCTCAACGCTCATTGCGATTTTGCCTACTTGGCATACCGACTCAGGACTGTCTGATCTTCGAACGGAAACTTTTCTGTCCCCCATTATAAAAAAAAGAACGGATGATTTATCAACATATGCTGACACGCCTGCCGAGTAGTGAAACTACGCCACGGCGCCCATTACATATCGAAACTGGGAAGGATGTTCTGTCATTTCATATGCATCATTTCCCTATATTTTTCGTGGTTTTACTGCAGTCTTCATACGAAACACTGAAAGTACTCATGAACAGCGCTGTAGAATATTTTTAAAGGGAAAGCAAAGCGTGTATCTACAGCTGTTATTTTAAAAATAAAATATCAATTGCCAGCGCTGTAGCTTCAGTCTGTCAGCTCAGTCAAAAGATGTCCGAAAGATAGGTCCGAAATTTCAGTTGAACAAACGGAGTTTCCGCATCTGCAAATCTATCTACCATATTAACACGAAAGGTTCCATCTCGAGTTCGTTAATGTGGCCACTTTCCGCAGCAAGTAAATAAATGTCCGTGTATAAATCCAGAAAAAAGCTAGAAAAAGTTTTCACTTGGTACAAAATTCTTAAGTTTTCATCTAGAAATAACTTCTATGGTTATAAAGGGCTTGTTTCCTATTAAAATCTACAAATTACTGCTCGAAAATATTTAGGAATTCAGAGCAAAGAATTTCTAAGAATTTGTGGTTCACACCAGGCGTAACTCGTAACGTCGATCAATATTACATCCACGGTCGTACAAGGAAAAATACATCTTTGGAAAAATAGAAGACGAATTGAAGGGAGTAACTCCACACTATATACAGTAACTTACCTCTGCGTCTAAATCGACAATAGCATCTTCTAATATCTAACTTCCTTTATGTAACTAGATTCTATAGGCGGGTTCAGAAGAGAGATAGGTGGCAATAATTTTTGCTGGTTATTTGCTTGAGGCGGGCTGGGAGTGAGGAGACGGACGCTTTTTCCAGCGGGTTGTATTCCCTCTGGAGGAGGCAGTGTTTCCTTAATTGCTGGCGTGATGTACATCTCGGGAGTAGGAACGCAACAGCACGCGGGGTGTCGCCCTCCACACCGCTACCGCCAGCAGTTTGGCGACCTCTGCTGTTATCGTCCTGCTTCACTTATCTCACACCGACTCAGTATGTGGCCAACGGTTTTCTCACAAGAGTGTAGGCTATGGGATTCCCTACTTGTGCATTAGCTGTATATCTGGTTTTATTAGCTGATGTTTTAGGAAAAAAGTTACTTAACTCATTTATTTACCTAACCTGATATCATTAGCAGATCATTACGTAGGAATAAGGTTTCACACATAACGTACCTTTTTTACATCATAGTTACCTAAGAAAAAATAATTTTAATGTGAGAAATCGTATTAAGCCGATTTGAGTGTAAATAGTGACAATGTGAGTTAATAATACCTACTATGAACTAATAAAGTTAATGTTAGCAGTACCTCTAGTACTGTTACTGCTGTGCCTAATAGTGGTAATAGTAACAACAGTCCGCAGCTCGTGGTCGTGCGGTAGCGTTCTCGCTTTCCGCGCCCGGGTTCCCGTGTTCGATTCCCAGCGGGGTCAGGGATTTTCTCTGACTCGTGATGACTGGGTGTTGTGTGATGTCCTTAGATTAGTTAGGTTTAAGTAGTTCTAAGTTCTAGGGGACTGATGACCATAGATGTTAAATCCCATAGTGCTCAGAGCCATTTGAACCAATAGTAACAACAACAACAACAACGATAATAATAATAATATTGGCAGAAATAAAAACAATTTACAGGAGAACAAAATAAATGTTTTCTGATACAGCGAGTTCGTGAGAAAGGAAGTTTAAGGAGACTGCACCAGCTAAAAATACCGGGGAATGAGAAAGATCTGGTTGGAAAGAAGGATGTACAAGTGTAACGAGTGCGTACAGGGAAAATGGTAATCATTATTATTGATTTAATAGATATGTCATTAACTCTCGTCTGAAATTGGAGATGTTGGTTAGTTGGTTGATTTGAGGGAGGGGACGAGACAGCGAGGTCATTGGTCCCATTGGATTAGGGGAGGATAGGGAAGGAGGTCAGCCGTTCCCTCTCAACAGAACAATCCCGGCATTTGCCTGAAGCGATTTGGGGAAATCAAGGAGAATCTAGATCAGGATGGCTGGACGTGAGTTTGAACTGTCGTCCTCCCGAATGCGAGTCCAGCGTGCTAACCACTGCGCCAAGTCGCTCGGTAAATGGAGACGTTGTTCAGTTCTGTAATAGAATGAGGGCGCTTACTCCAGATTCAGGTCCCTGCAACTGAGAAAGACTTCGAGAAAGCGGCTGAACGATGGAGTGAGAGATTTCGATCTGAATGGAAGGGGCGTTTCTGCCGTGTTATTCAGACAGAGAAGTATGAAGAATAGTGCACTTTGATAAGACAGTGGAGAAGACAGAGAATATGGAAATTCCTGCGCTAGTCTGTGTATTTGAAGGTGAAATAACGAACGCAGGAATCATTCATAATCAGCTCCCAGCGTCTAGAGTTTTCCTGAGAAAGGCAATGCCGGATAACACCGTTCTTTGTCAGACTAAGAGGCAAGAGCTTTTTATATTTTTGTAGGGCATGGAAAGATACTGATACCTTTTTGCACATTGCAGTAAAGTCCAATTTAGATTTTCATCTGTTATTACTCCTAGATTCTTTACTGAAGGAGAGAAGTTAATATTCGTCCCATTTAAGGTAGCGAATCCCGATATTTCGGGCTAATAAGCCTAGAACGACCAACAAGTAACATTTGGGTTTTGTATGGGTTGGGCTTTAACCCTGTGTCATGCGCTCGTTTTGGAGTATTGAGATTCTCGATAGATGTCTCCAGGTATTTTGGTTTTGCATTTAAATACAACTGGAGGTCTTCAGCGTACACGTCCTGTTTGCAGCAGGACAAAACTGATGACACATATTGACATACAATTAACAGAATGTTGGACCTAATACTACCTACCTCTACTATGTGTTTATGGTTATGGATGTAACACATTGCTGGCGAGACATCGGGTATGAGCGAAAGCATTGCACCGTAGTTGGCCAGAAATTAGGCTGCTTAGTTTTCCAAAGCTTTGCGAAGTCTAAGAACCATATTATAGTCGCCTCTTTTGCACACATGGAAAGCTTCAGGCCATCTGTTTATCTTTATTGAGGTAGAAATTCCAATGTTTACTGAAACCTTGTTGTTAATCGTGAAGTAGGTTGTTTGCCTTTAGGTAGTTTGTTAGCTGGTCATGCATATATATGCTAAGGCCTTGGGCAGTGGAAGAAGAATTCAGATAGGTCGGTAATCAGAGGGTGGGGCAACGTTCTTTTTCGTAGTGGCTTAACTAATTCCTGTTCCAAAGCCTCAGGGACAAACTTGTGGTCAGTGTGTGAAGGTATCTGTTACAGTGGGCAATGGTGGGTCAATAACGTGCTTCATTAAATGGGTTGTCATGCCATCGTGCCCTGCAAATGCAGATCTAATACTCATGATCCACATGATTTGGGCGGTTTTGCAAGTAACATGCTTTAGATAAAATGTTTCGTGGCTACAGTCGTTTACCCCATCGAAGTAATCAATGAGCCTCAGTTACGATTTTGATTCAGTTGGGATGTAAGTAATGTCAAACAACGGTTCAGTTCCGCGGCCAAGACAATGGGATCAGCTGAAACTTTTAATTTACATAGACCAAGACCACTCAGGTGTCTCCATAAGACAGCTGGTTGATTTCTGTTGTCAGTAAATGTATTGACATACCCGAGTTTTTCAGTTCTCACAGTTTGACTGACTTTTTTCCATTTCTGTTTAAAAGCAATATGACTTCCAGGCGTGAGGTGCAGTTTGTATAGCGTCTCTGAGATTCATGAGCTGTTTCAGTTCTTCAGTTAACCAAACTGGAGGCTTTTTCTTTCTTTTCCTGTCTTTAGCGGAGCATATTTCTAATGCAATTGAGTTAGTTTGTTAGTAAATCCCTGAAGTTTTTCGTTTACGTCCGAGAAGGGAATAGATGAGGTCTCCCAAACCATTTCTTGCGTCTCAGATACAGGTTAAGGTACATTAATACGCTTGAAGTCTCGGTATATAGTCGGTTCTGAAATCTGTTTGAGACATTCTAGCGAGCACGTCATGTAAATTACGTAACGGGCAAACATGTCACGAGCAGATATTTGAGAGGTACAAGTTACTCTAGGCATTTCGCTGCAAATATGTCTATGAGACGACAGTCATTTTCACTTTGTAATACCACGTCATCAGCAAATCTTTTACGTTTTATTTCATTTTCTCTTACTGTCACACCACAATTTTCTTAGAAGCAGTTTTTAACTAAGCAGACTAAATCAGAATACGTGGGAGATTCAGTCTGGAACCACGCGATCGCTACGGTCGCAGGTTCGAATCCTGCCTCGGACTGCCGGCCGAAGTGGCCGTGCGGTTAAAGGCGCTGCAGTCTGGAACCGCAAGACAGCTACGGTCGCAGGTTCGAATCCTGCCTCGGGCATGGATGTTTGTGATGTCCTTAGGTTAGTTAGGTTTAACTAGTTCTAAGTTCTAGGGGACTAATGACCTCAGCAGTTGAGTCCCATAGTGCTCAGAGCCATTTTTTTTGAACCTGCCTCGGACATGGCTGTGTGTGATGTCCTTAGGTTAGTTAGGTTTAAGTAGTTCTAAGTTCTAGGGGACTGATGACCTTAGAAGTCAAGTCCCATAGTGCTCAGAGCCATTTGAACCCAATAAGTGGGAGATAACAGCCTTGTCTGTCCTCTCTCCCAATTTTAATTCGTTACCTCATATCCCGTTATTATTTCGTCTTCGTTTGGTATGTAAATTGCTTACTAACCTCCGTTTCTTCTAGTCAGTCCCGACTTTCTTCCGGACATCTAGAAGTTTAATCCACCGATCGGTTTTTCCAAGCCACCAATAACTGCGCAAACATCCCTAGGAATCGTTTCCCGGCTTCTAATAACTGTCTAATGGCATCTCTTGTGACTTTTCTACTTTTGAAGCCGAACTGCACTTCGACCAATTCTCTCTTAACTTTTCATGGCAATAGTCTATTCGTTATTCTACTTTCAGTTGTTACCGAATGGTATATCAAACTTCTTATACTATGTACATTAAGGTCCTTGGCTTAAGCCTTCGATTGGTTAATTTAGATTCTCGTCTCCATCGGTTTCCTTTCCTCATTTCGTGTTCAACTTCTTCCATAATGAGTGCAAATCCTTTGTCCTCTTCGAGCAATTCATTTTTATTCTCCATTTCCGAAGCATCATTACGACCCATTACCTGTCATAACTGTTCTAAGTACTCGTTCCTTCGCCTTTTGCAATTTCATTATTATTTTCATCTTAAGCATCCACAAGGTGGCTTCCTTCCACTTCCTGAAATCCACGTTATTTACTTCCCCGTACGTTGAATCTTACCTCTCCTTCCTTTCTATTTCGTCAGTTTCTTAGTATTTCCGTTGTAGCCTTTCAGCTCTTGCACTGTAAGTTTCTTTTCGGAGTTGGTAGTTTAGAGCCCTGTATTTTTTTCCAACGCCTTCCGTGGCAGACTCTTTATATTTTCGTCTTTCTTCCACCTTCTCCAACATTTTTGCTGTTAATAATGGTTTATTTTCTCTATTCTTATTTTTAAGATATTATTTCTGCTACCGCTTCCTAGTTACAGTTCTTAACACCAATGCAAAAGTTTTTACTGCCGTTTCATAAGTTGTGTATTTGGCTATTTTTTCCTGTAAATTTTCTTCAGATACCTTTCTTAGTTCTTCCTCTGAAGCTCCTCCAGTTTAAATTTTCTTTTCATTCATGTTTTTTTTAAAATTTTTAACCTAATAATTATTTCTCTTTTCAAGGGGATATAATCTGAAATGATATCCGTCCTTGGAAATGTCTTAGAACTTATCAAAAAATTTCTAAATTCTTTCTGCGTCAAAATGTAGTTAATCTGGTATCTGTTTGAGTCAGTTGGAGTGGGGATCGTGTGTATCTTCTTCTCCCACGTTGTTCATGCAATGTGTTTCCTAATGTTAAGGAGTTTTTCATTTTTCTTTGGCAGTGCACAGTGCACGAAATCGTTTACTCACTCATTCCTATTTCATAATCTCTTTTCCCACAATTATTCCATCTTGACCTAAACGTACTACCACATACCATGCATCCTTTACTGCTGTACATATATCCTTCATTTCTGTCTCAATTATGTCCTCAATCTTGCCACAGTTTTCGTTTATATTGATCAGATTGACATCTATGGGACATGTATATTTGCATTATCACTAGTTTTTTCAACGTTCTTTGAGTTTTTACTGTGATCAACAGTTCAGCTATATATCTCATTAACATCACTTTATCCTTAATATTTCGTCCTAATATTATACCAATATCACCAATTCCTTAACATGTTTCTTCAAAATAAAATACAGTGCTCTGAATTGGTAACCTGAAAGCTCTCCATTCCTTACCCATCTCATTTATGAGATTAACATTATGTTAGTTCAGTTTCTTCTAATTTCCTCCTTATGATCCTCCTCCTAACCAGCATCTAAAAGGTGTTACCATTCCATGTTTTTACTCTTAATATTCTACTCATTCTCGTTTAAATGTTATTCCCTGTCAGCACCTCCCCCTCGGACATCCGAAGCGGGAGACACTTTACGTCCGGAATTAATTTTTCTCTTGGAAAATCACGTCCTGCTATTTATGCAGCTTACCTACGGACTTCGTAAATGCACCTTGTCTTACATGTATTATAAGAGGCCGCCGCCCTTACGTTGGGAACACAATTGATGACTGCACGCAACATGAAGAACAGACGCGAGCGGATGTTTTCCAGTGACAATTTTGCATTAAAGTAACACTAAAGCCTGTTGCGGCCTCATCCGCCCGAAGCCGTTGGCTTCCTTAGATAATTGGGTTCTTTACCACCGCACAATTCTCGTTGTTAGCGGCTTACCAGCTGTTTGCCACCACAGCCTACCATCCTCCTTTGCCCCTTTCCGAGCTTGCTTTTATTAATCATACGGGCACTGCACAACCTGATTCAGGATTTCGCACATTAGGTTATGATTTATTAATCTAAAGTTTGGTGCTGAACTCATTTCTACGATATAAAATAAAGTGAAAGAAATCCTAACTTGTTCTTCGTAACACTCTATACGCTGCCGGTGTCTGACATTTGTTTCTCAATAACTAGGTTGCGTCAAAACATGCGTCAAGACATTATGAAATTGGTTGTGGCCATAGGTAAATAGCTGAATTTTCGTCTAATCATGGGAGGACACTGGACTCACTTTCAGGACGACGGATGCCCAAATCAACATCCGGTTATCAAGATTTAGGTTTCCGGTTCTTTCTCTAAACCGTTTCATTCAAATGCTGAAAGGGTTCTGTTGAGTATAAACGACTCATTTCCTTCCTCGTCCACCTCTAATCGACGCTTCTGTTCCGTCTCTAATGATCTAGTCGATGATCGGGCGTTAAACCCTTATCCCCCTTTCCTTGTTTCTCTTTCTCTTATGCCATACTCATGAAGGTTTAGGATTCATTATAGCCTATAATGCTACTTTAGTCGATACTGTAACTCGTAGAACATATTATTTTTCTTAAGGTAGCTCCTTAAGGATTTAGTTTGCAGTGTTCTGACAGTAATCCTCAGAAACGTTAATAATTTCTTCATATCGTTTTGAAGTACATAATTTCACTACGCAGTCTATGGTCGGTCATTGTACTGATGTTAACCCAGATGATCAGTTAAGTATAAAAAAGTTAGTAGTTATTGGTATCATGACATTATGGCATTTATATGCTGAATTATGAATAGTTTACATATTATCGAATGTTCTTCTTCTTTAATGGTAGACAATGCCTGTGTGAACCCAGTGTTAACTATGGCAATTAGACAATTTACGGAGAGAACATGATTGTTTCAGCCAACTAAAGGATTCGTAAACAAATATATTACCTGTAAATTTAACAGATGAAGGCAGATGCGAGCGATCCCTTCCTTCCATTCACGGAACTCGCAAAGAGCAAGTAGCATGTAAAACAAACTTGCATCCGTATTTCTGCAGAAGCAAAATTGATACAATTACGTAACGATCCCTTAAATGATTTCAAATAATCTAAAATTGAAATTATATTTCCAAAAATTACAAAATTATTGGATGATGCTGTTGTACACAGAGAAGACACAACACTAGAAAATTGTAGCGAAATGCAGGAAGAAATGCAGAGGGTCGAGGCTTGGTTCAGGGAGGGGGAACTCGACCCTTAACATACAGAAATGTAATATATTGTACTACACAGACAGAAACACCCACTGTTGTGTGATTAAACGATTGGAAATGAATCACTGGAAATAGTTGCTTCCATAAAATGCCCTGGAGTATACATACGGATCGATTTCAAGTGGAACGAATAATTGAAATTAATCATAGGTATAGCAATTGCCAGACTGATTCATTGTAAGAAACCTCAGAAACTGTAGTTCACTCAAAAAGGAGGTGGCATACAAAACCCTCGTTCGACCAGTACTCGAAATTGGTCGACAATCTGGGCCCATACCGCGTAGAACTGATAGAGGAAATACAGAACATCCAAAGAAGAGCAGCATGTTTCGTTAGAGGTTTATTTAGTAAGCATGAAAGAGTCACGGGGATGCTCAGCCAAAACCAGTGGCAGACACTGCAAGAGGGTCGTTCTGCATTTCTACATCACGATGTGATTTACTATTAAAGTTCCGAAAGTGTATATTTCTAGACGATTCAACCAACACATTTCAGCTTCCTAGATATATCTCACGAGAAGACCATGAAGATGAAACTATAAATATTCGATCCCACACAGAGGCTTGTCAGTAATCATTATTCCCACCAACCATTCGCGTCTGGAACAGGAAAAGTGTGAAGTGATAATGGTCCATAAAGTACCCTCCGCTACACACCATAAGGTGACTGACGGAATATAGCTGTGGATGCAGGTACAGATACTAATGGAGAGCGTCTGGGTTCACTACTGCGTTGGCGAGAGCAAATTCAGTCACGCTCAGCTTGGTGTATGTATTAAATATATCGTCCAGCAGAGGTCTTGTGCTCATTTACCCAGGCAGCGGATAGGTTTTGAACCCACGGTCCTCGACGGCGATGCGTTGTCGTTTGATCCCCTACGGCCACCATACTCAGCGTATCTCGGGAACGGAAAGACTACGCTTGAGGCGAGAAACAAAAGTATTGACATCCAGGGTATAAACCACGGCCTCGACGTCTGGCTGGCGGCTCCTGGCGCCGATGGACGCCCAGCGTATCGTCGGCGAGGAGGGTCTCAGTTCGACACTTGGCCCATTGCTTTGAAGCTTGGGCCCGCAAGCCAGGCGACCATTTAGGTTGTCGAATGGTCATGACTACATCAGCGGAAGGTGGCGGGAGACGGTGCTTAAACGGCCTCACGGTTGTAGCCCGCTCCACATTGGTGACTGACTCAGTGGCTCTTGGTGGATGGACGACCAGTATTTACACTAACGTGACAAAAGTGATGCAATAGCAATATACACATATACACATGGCGATAGTATCACGTACAATATCTATAAAATGGCAGTGCTTTGGCACAGCTGTCATTTTCATCACATGATTCATGTGAAAAAGCTTCCTACTTCATTATGGCCGCACGACGGAAATGAACAGACTTTGAACATTGAATGGCAGTTGGAGCTAGACGCATAGGATATTCCATTTCGGGAATCGTTAGGGAATTCAATATTCTGAGATTCACAGTGACAAGAGAGTGTCGATAATGCCAAATTTCAGGCATTACCTCTCACTACGAACAACGCAGTGGCCGACGGCCCTCACATAACGAACGAGAGCAGCGGCGTTTTCGTTGACGTGTCAATGTTAACAGGCAACAAACACAGAGTGAAATAACCACAGAAATCAATGTGGGACGAACGGCTAACGTATCCGTTAGGACTGTGTAGCGAAATGTAGCGTTAATGGGCTGTGGCAGCAGACGACCTACGTGAGTGCCTTTGCGGCGCGTTTCCTGAGTTCGGGTGTGCCGCTGACACCACGAAGCCTTTGACCTAGGTTGTCAACTAGACGCTGTGCCATCTGGTAGTGACTCCATAATGACGTTGGCTGTGTTTACATGGAATGGACTGGATTCTCGAATATGTTCGGCTACTTGGAGACCATTTGCAATCATTAATGGACTTCAGGTTTCCAACGAACAATTGAATACTTGTTGTTATTGTTGTTGCGTTTTCAGTCCAAAGACTGGTTTGATGAAGCTCTCCATGCTGCTCTATCCTGTGCTCGCCTCTTCACTTCCGAGTAACTACTACAACTTTCATCCTTTTGAATCTGCTTAATGTATTCATCTCTTGGTCTCCCTCTACGATTTTACCCCCCACGTTTCCCTCCAGTAACAAATTGATGATCCCTTGATGCCTCAGATTATGTCCTAACAACCGATCCCTTTATCTCGTCAAGTTGTGACACAAACTCCTCTTCTCCCCAGTTCTATTCAGTACCTCCTCGCCGGCCGCGGTGGTCTAGCGGTTCTAGGCGTGCAGTCCGGAACCGCGCGACTGCTATGATCGCAGGTTCGAATCCTGCCTCCGGCATGGATGTGTGTGATGTTCTTAGGTTACTTAGGTTTAAGTAGTTCTAAGTTCTAGGGGACTGATGACCACAGATGTTAAGTTCCATAGTGTTCAGAGCCATTTGAACCATTTTTGAACTAAAATCTATACTCGATGTTAAGAAATTTCTCTTCTTCAGAAACGCTTTCATTGCCATCGCCAGTCTACATTTTGTATCCTCTCTGCTTCGACCATAAACGCTATTTTGCTTTCCAAATAGCAAATTTCATCTACTACTTTAAGTGTCCCATTTCCTAATCTAATTACCTCGGCATAACCTGATTTTATTTCAATACATTGCATTATTCTCATTTCGCTTTTGATGATGTTCATGTTTCATTCTTCTTTCAAGACACTGTCCATTCCGTTCAACTGCTCTTCCAAGTCCTTTTGAATAACATCGGAGATAGGCTATAACGCTGTCTCAGTCCCTTCTCAACCATTGCTTCCCTTTCGTGCCCCTCGACTCTTATTAGTACTACCTGGTTTCGGTACAAATTGTAAATAGCCTTTCGCTCCCTATATTTTACCCCTGCTACCTTCAGAATTTGAAAGAGTGTATTCCAGTCAACAATTTCAAAAGATTGCCGTAAGTCTACAAGTCCTATAAACGCACGCTTGCCTTTCCTTAACCTGTCTTATTAGATAAGTCGTAGGTCCAGTATTGCCTCACGTGTTCCTACATTTCCGCGGAATCCAAACTGATCTTCCCTGACGTCAGCTTCTATCAGTTTTTGCTTTCGTCTGTAAAGAATTCGTGCTAGTATTTTGCAACCGTGACTTATTAAACTGGTAGTTCGGTAATTTTCACACCTGTCAGCACCTGCTTTCTTTGGAATTGGAATTACTATATTATTCTTGAAGTCTGAGGGTATTTCACATGTCTTACACATCTGAGCCACCAGATGGGAGAGTTTTATCATGGCTGGATCTCCCAAGGCTGTCAGTAGTTCTAATGGAATTTGTCTACTCCCGGGACTGTGTTTCGACTCACATCTTTCAGTGCTTTGTCTGATTCTTCACGCAATATCATATCTTACATCTAATCTTCATCTACGTCCTCTTCCATTTCCATAATATTGCCCTCAAGTACATCTCTCTTTTATAGACCCTCTGTATACTCTTTCCACCTTTTTGTTTTCTCTTCTTTACTTAGGATTGGGTTTCCATCTGAGCTCTTGACACTGATACAGGTGCTTCTCTTTTCTCCAAAGGTCAAGTTAATTTTCCTATAGGCGACATCTATCTGATCCCTAGTGATATACGCTTCTAAATCTTTGCATTTGTCCTCTAGCGTTCCTGCTTAGCCATTTTGCACTTCCTGTCGATCTCATTTTTGAGACGATTGTATTCCTTTTCAGATGCTTCCTTTATTGCATTTTTTTATATTTTCTCCCTTCATCAGTTAATTTCAGTATCTTTTGTGTTACCCAAGGATTTCTACTAGCACTCATCTTTTTACATACTTGATTATCTATTGTCTTCATCATTTCATCTCTCAAAGCCTCTCATTCTTCATATACTGTATTCCTTACTCCTTTCCTTGTCAATCCTTCCCTAATACTCCCTCTGAAACTGTCTACAACCTTAGGTTTTTCTCAGTTTATGCAAGTCCCATCTCCTTAAATTACTACCTTATGCAGTTTCTTCAGTTTTAATCTACATAACCAATAAATTGTGGTCAGAGACCACATCTGGCCCTATAAATATCTTACATTTTAATTCTTCATTCCTAAATCTTTGTCTTACCATTATACAATCAATCTGAAACCTTTGGGTGTCTCCAGGTCTCTTCAGTGTATACAACGTTCTTTCATGACTCTTGAACCAAGTGTTAGCTATGATTAAGTTATGCTCAGTGCAACATTCTACCATACGGCTTCTTCTTTCATTCCTTTCCCCCAGTCCATATTCACCTACTTCTTTTCGTTCTCTTCCTTTTCCTACTATCGAATTCCAGTCCCACATGACTATTAAATTTTCGTCTCCGTTAACTATCTGAATGATTTCTTTTATCCCATTACACGTTTTCTCAATCTCTTCATCATCTGTGGAGCTAGGTGGCATATAAACTTGTACTACTGTGGTAGAGGTGGGCTTCGTGTCTATCTGGGCTAGAATAATTCGTTCATTATGTTGTTCTTAGTAGATTAGCTGCGTTCCTATTTTTAATATTCATTGTTAAACCTACTCCTGCTCTACTTATATTAATATTGTATTTATAATTCTGTATTCACCTGACCAGAAGTCTTATTCCTCCTGCTACCGAACTTCTCTAATTCCCACTATATCTAACTTTAACCTATCCATTTCCCTCTTTAAATTTTCTAACCTACCTGCCCGATTAAGGAATCTGACATTCCACGCTCCGATAGATTGAACACCAGTTTTGTTTCTCCTGATAACGACGTATTCCTGAGTATTCGCCACCCGGGGATCCGAAATGGGAACTAATTTACCTCCTAGATATGTTACCCAAGAGGATGCTATCGTGATTTAGCCATACACTAAAGCTGCTTGGCCTCGGAAAAAATTACAGCTGTAGTTTGTCCTTGCTTTCAGCCGTTCGCAGTACCAGCACAGCAATGCTATTTTGGTAGATGTTACAACGCCAGTTCAATCAATCATCCAGACTTTTGCCCCTCCATCTATTGAAAAGGCTGCTGCCCCTCTTCAGGAACCACACGGCTTATGTGACCTCTCAACATATACCCCTCCGTTGTGGTTGCACCTTCAGTACGGCTATCTGTATCGCTGAGGCACGCAAGCCTCCACACGAAAGCTGAGGTCCACGGTTCATGGGGGTGGTGGATTGAATATTTATAGACGACAATACGTTGAGTCACCACGCCACAATTGTTTGCGATTGAGTCGAAGAAGATTGTGGGCAGATCGTGCGAGTGATTTTCCCTCCCTGTCTGCCCAATATGAATCCCATCGAACATTTATGGTACATAATGGAGAGGTCAGTTGGTGCAAAAAATTCTGCACCGCCAACACTTTCGCAATTATAGACGTCTATAGAGGCAGCATGGCTCAGTTTTTCTACAGGGGACTTACAACGACTTGTTGAATCCATGCCACGTAGAGTTGCTGCACTGCGCCAGGTAAAAACAGATGAGACACGACATTAGGAGGTATGCCATAACTTTTAGTACGTCAGTGTACGTGCACCATTGTGACCGTGTTGGTAAGCAGGCACCCCAGCTGTCACGCACTACAGGACCATGTTGCTGCAAACAAGCACAGTGGTGGCTAAGAAATACGAAACAATTATGAATGATTTCAAGGCAGTTGTGCATAAACAGTCAAGTGGTGCACGGTGTACTCGTGAAATATCACGATAAAAACTCACGATAATCAGACCGAAGTGTCTTCATTCTCAGGTCCTATAATGGTGTGGTCGACTAATAAAACCTTTGCTGCAACACTGCTGAAGCATCCCTGATTTCACTTGCGCCGTTGGTCATGAAATGGGCGGTCATGGCAGTGTACCGAAGCTGACACTGTGGTGAAATACTGCACCCTCTAATGGCAGCAGGCAGCGTGATTACGGTAACGAACACTTGCACCGACCATCGCCGCTACACCAGCATACGGTGTTCCTGCAGACAGTAGTGCTTTTTTAGTACTTTACGGAAAGACGTCAGCACCAGCCAGTTTCTACCGATTCATAAAAATTTTGTGTAGGTGTTATACAGCTGTAATGAAAATTAAAAATTACAGTACGAAATAAATTTCTGCATCAGTATATTTCATTAATACCGATCGATTTCGGTCTAGGATCAGACCATCATCGGGTCCGAAAACATCTCAGCTGTGCAGTTACACAACTGGAATAACAATTATCAGCTGTAGGCTGTCCCATCAGTAGTATTAGCTGTATGTGTGTAACATATATATCCTATTAACATCGGAGAGGCTTGTGTGTACCTGTTATCATGGACTCATGAGCTTCGCATGCAGGCATTGTAACACGTACACACAACCGTCTCGGAGGTTAAAAGGACATACAGCTAATACTAGCGATGGAACAACGTACAGCTCATAGCTGTTATTCTAATTGAGTAAATGCGTAGCGGAGATTTTTTTTTTTTTTTTTTTTTGTACCCGATGATGGCCGGATCCTAGACCGAAACAGATAGTCTTTAATAAAGTATACTGATACAGCAGTGTACTTGATAATGCAGTTTTTACAATTCTACTGATTCCTCCGTTCCCAGAGTTCCCACGGGAAGTGCCAAGCTATGTTACGCATTTTGTATTCATAATAATTAATTACTAACAAAGTACAATGTTTACCATATCGATAGGAAAATCTGACAATCGTAAAAATAAATACTGAATTATACGAAATCTGATTAACATAATTGAAATTATGAAATGATCTAAAAGGAATATAATTTCAGGCCAAGAATCTATTTTTACGAAGAAAGAATAATTACGATGTTGGATATCCGCGATTGTTAATTCTCCGCTTCCGGGATTCGCTGTGGCGTGCTGGCCTCGGATCGAATCTACCCGGCAGATTCACAAGGAGGGCGGGTATACCAGCCAGCCTGGATGTGGTTTTTCAGGCGGTTTCCCACATTCGAATATGTGAATACTGGGCCAGTACGCACGCTCCGCCTCAGTTACGCGATTCGCAACTACTTGTACTTCGAATACGTTTGTACAATTTCACATGGGATGAAACTAGGTTCAGACAGATTAATTCCGTCCTTCTGAGGAGGGGGTAGAGTGGGGCGAGGGGAGCAGCAGTGGAGCCAGGATGTGTATCCGTCCACCCTATGCGATTAACACTGCCGAATTAACGAGTTAACATGTCGACCCTTGAAGCC
Organism: Schistocerca americana; assembly: GCF_021461395.2. Taxonomy (NCBI): domain Eukaryota; kingdom Metazoa; phylum Arthropoda; class Insecta; order Orthoptera; family Acrididae; genus Schistocerca; species Schistocerca americana. The sequence continues at coordinate 648,311,013 of NC_060130.1, read as the reverse complement.
TGGGATAAGGTCACGAAAAAGAATAACAGATGTACTCCGAGATAGGGTCGCCGGCGCACACTTGGTTAAGCTCTTATGAACGGCATTGAGATGAACATTTGTTGGACAGATAATCGAGCCCAATTTCTCCATACAGAGCAAAAAGTAACTATTTGAAAAGTTAAGACAGCACGGATAATTGATTTTTCAGAATATTACACCAAATAAACAGGAATCTAGATTCGAGAATTATTCTGACTCATATTTTTAATTTTTCATGGCAGGGGTTCACAGTCATGCAGAATTTTTGGAAACATGTTATAATCGCCACTGACTGTAGAATGTTTTCCTTTTCACAATTTGAATATCGTTTTATCGTCCTTAAGGTCATTATCAGCTAGTGTACTGCAGACGACTGTGCTTCTGCGTATGTTTCAGTATTTTACAAATGGCTCTGAGCACTATGGGACTTAACATCTGAGGTCATCAGCCCCCTAGAACTTAGAACTACTTAAACCTAACTAACCTAAGGACATCACACACATCCATGCCCGAGGCAGGATTCGAACCTGCGATCGAAACGTTCGCGCGGTTCCAGACTGAAGCACCTAGAACCACTCGGCCACATCGGCCGGCAGTATTTTACGTATTTACTGTTTGACGTGTGCGGAAACACAGTCATCTGCAGTACAGCAATTCACACTGCCTCAAGGCCTCAACTGCAATTGTGAAAATAAAAAACTTTCTATAGTCAGTGTAGAATATAACGTCTCTGAAAGACATATTTTTAAATTTTCGTGAATGTTCATCGCAGCATAAAGCGGAACTGTTACATCGGCTTGTTTTATCTGCCTCAAGTGACAGTCAATCCCATACACAGGACACGTGCGCTGGCTACAGATTCGAGAATCACATGTTGTTCTCCTCTGACGTGGTATGACGAGTTAAGTATGTATCGGTGTGGTGTGGATTGCTCTGAAGGGTTGCTTGTGGAGTGTAGTTTTGTGTTGTTATGATCAAGGGATGGGAGAATTGAAACCCAGTTTTGGCATACAGCTCCCTCCTCTCCAATGCAACCAGTGGGATCGTCGAGCTTAACGCCCAATCCAACGGACGGTTCATCGTCAACTGTGTCACACGCCTTTGCTCCATGACAAATCACAGTTTGGTATCTCATCAAGGATTCTGAAGTAGCTTCTCGTGAGCAGAATTCAACACTGCCACCTCGCATTCTCTCACACGACATATAATGACGCACCAGGATTCCAACCAGCTACCTCCCATCACACTGATACCTCGTGTCGCTCGCGGAACTGTTTTACAGGAGGCAGAGGTGTCGCAGCATTTCAGTCGGATTATCTGGCTGTTTCCCGTTGGACAGGAACCGCTAGTACATTCAGCTGACTGTCTTCTGATGCTACGGTCGCAGGTTCGAATCCTGCCTCGGGCATGGATGTGTGTGATGTCCTTAGGTTAGTTAGGTTTAACTAGTTCTAAGTTATAGGGGACTGATGACCTAAGATGTTAAGTCCCATAGTGCTCAGAGCCATTTTTTTTGACTGTCTTCTGAGGATGTTATGCCGCCAGTTGTCAAATGTGTGACATTTTTAGCACATCATATTTCGGGGCTACGTTATCCCATTATCGAATTATATAAAATAAGGACATGAATCAATGCACACACACACACACACACACACACACACACACACACACACACACACACACACACGTGTGCAGCACCCGAGACCACTCTGCTAATCCCGCGGGGCCATGAATCAATAAACTGTAATACTACACACGTGCTGACAACCATATAAAATTATTTATATTATCCTGTAGTATAACGTACCTTAAAGTTTCTGTGCCATTAGGCACAATCAGGAGTAAAAACCCAGCACTGAATATACAGTGCCGGCCGCGGTGGTCTCGCGGTTAAGGCGCTCAGTCCGGAACCGCGGGACTGCTACGGTCGCAGGTTCGAATCCTGCCTCGGGCATGGATGTGTGTGATGTCCTTAGGTTAGTTAGGTTTAAGTAGTTCTAAGTTCTAGGGGACTGATGACCACAGAAGTTAAGTCCCATAGTGCTCAGAGCCATTTGAATATACAGTGTCAAAAAAAAAAAAAAAACTCTTCGTACAACATCTCATGTTGGTGCGCTATACTCTCGAAAAACTGCTGTAAACCAAGAGCAGTCGCTTTCACCCGCCACAGACAGTATTTTCCAGCAAAGCATATATCACAGGCCCCAACGATGCTCACGCTTGTTATCCTCAAATCAAGGTAATTCAAAACACCTTGTTGCTCATGCTCTACTGTGAATATTACATACTTAAGCATTTTATCAGTGTTACTCGCCAATTAGTTTGTTTGAATATAAACACCAATATGCGTAAATTAGCATCCTTCATAAATGCTGTGCATGGGACTAATTCCATTCCGCTAAGTCCTCAGAACAAGGATGAAGAAATGAAAACACTTAGGCAAATATATTTGGAAAATGGTTTTGAAAACTAGGTTCGTAGAGAGGGGGGATGCAGTTGTAGGGCACAGAAAACCACAAAACGACAAAAATCGGCAGATTAGAAAGTAATATCATATATGGGAATCATCTCACACGAACTGGCGTGGTTATTTAACAAGAAATGGGTAAAAACTGCATTCAGGACGGACAACTAACTGGAGCAGAGGCTGAAGCATATGATAGACAAAGGAAGAAATGCGTGGGGAAAGGGCCAGTTTATGAATTAAAGTGTCAGGATTGCGAAGTGAAGTGGGACAAATGGGAAGAGACTATAGAATAGGGTATATAGAGCATAATAATAAAAAAAAAGACACATCGGAAGTAGCGAAGCACCTCAAGAATGAGCAGCATTCGTTGGGTAACACCAGAGGCAGCATGATGGTATTGCACTTATAGGATAATGGGTAGTTGTAATCAGATTTGGAGGAAGGAATTCCTCAGCGTGATAAATGAAAAGACAGAAGTTTCCAAGAGGCATTTCTGAAGCCACTTTATCCTTATCAACTTTGGGAGCAGCCATCAGCTTATTCGAGCTGGCGGCGTTAGGTTTGTTTCCCGTTGAACGTTCTATACGGACGCATTCCTTGCAACATAGATGTAGTATTGTATTTTATAATTTACGCGTACTTGCCATATAACCTTCACAGATTTTTTTATAGATGCAATGTTGGGGGCTGTAACGTATGGGTTGCGGGAAAGTACTATCGTTAGCAGGTGAAAGGGCCTGCCATTAGTTAACAACTATGCTTTGAGAGCAAAACAAGACAACATGGGATGTTCTGAGAAGAATTTTGTGTTTTACAATGCATGTTTGCTGCTGGAATTTTACTTTTGACGGTACGTAATAGTACGGAAACTGTGATGTATGTAATACTACAGGATACATGATTTTCAGTACGTGTAGTATCGGGATTTATTTATTCGTTTCCTTGATTTATAACATTTGATAATGTGATATCATAGTCTCGAAACATGTCGTGCTAAAAATGTCACACATTTGACAATTTATGGTGTAACACTTTCAGTAGCGCTTCATGAGAACGTTGTACGATGGCTTCACACAGGTAACTGCCTTCTGTTTCGTCAGATATTTGTGATATATTGCAGCACTAGGAAGGATAGCCGCTAATGATATTTTAGTAGGTGTTCGTATTTGGTACAGGAGCAAGACCGCCTGATTAAATTTTGAAATGAATTGAAAGTGTACATGGAGTGAAATTTAGTAAACAAATCTGACACAATTAGCTCTAACTGAGGTTGTGAGACAGATACTGTCACATCATTCCACGTTGTTTCAGCTTTGTGCCAGAGTACATCAGTCGGAGTGGTGACGTGTTAGGCTCTCGGTTCAAATGGTTCAAATGGCTCTGAGCACTATGGGACTTAACTTCTAAGGTCTTCAGTCCCCTAGAACTTAGAACTACTTAAACCTAACTAACCTAAGGACATCACACACATCCATGCCCGAGGCAGGATTCTAACCGGCGACTGTAGCGGTAGCGGGGTGCCAGACTGTAGCACCTAGAACCGCTCGGCCACCCCGGGCAGCTACGCTCTCGGCAACCCATGGCCAGATGTTTTCGTGGGTGAGAGATCCCGAGGACGTGAGTTTACTGGACTAACCAATGCGCCACCTCACGCGGTGGCAGTTCATAAAGATTGCTGGCTGGAGACTTGTTTGAATGTGTAAGTCTTCCAATGGGGTACCTGACATGCTTTACGGGGAGGTAAATTGGGGGCCAGGACAGGACTGTCGACGATCAGTAAGGTGTTTCTACTGTTCTGTACCTCAGTTGGCAAAAACGGAATCCTTACAGGATAGCTTTGTTGCCTGTGTGTGTCTGTTTGTCTGTCTGTCTGTGAAACTGTTAATAACCCTTTTTCTCAGGAACGGGTAGACTTCCCAAATTGAGATGTATGTCACATACTGAGATGTATGGTCCCTTGGTGGTAAAACATTGAGGCTTTTAAGTCAATGCAATCAAAAGATACAATCATTTATGTCACATATTTTAATACACGCAAACTCACTCATAAAAACTTAAAGGGTACTTTCTGTTGGACTCGGTCAGCCTGAATAGAGAACTGCTTATTATTACAATAATGGTAACCTGACTCCTACATGACTTTGTCACATTTATATTGTTGAGATTAAAAAAATTCTCGAAAATCTTGGAATTCCTAGGACTTATATATTGAGAATATCTGGGTCAGCAAAAATGTGTCAGGCAAAAATGGACGAGATTCTAGATTCCCGGAATGGATGAGTTGTCTATACACATAAATAAATTTGTACGGAACCCTCAGTGCGCAAGTCCTTCTTTCACCTGGGCAATTGTCTGTGTGACCTGCAGAATGGGGTCTTGTGGTATCCTGCTGGAATACGCCACTTGGTTCCCTGGTCGTAAAGCTACGACAACAGGGTTTTCCATTCTGACCACATATTGGCGAGCGTTCAACAGTTGTCAAATGAATGCTACTGTCATATCCGATAGCCCTTACATCCATGTCAATAGGAGTTGGAGAGGTGTGAGTCTCGAGAATCGTTTTGTTACCTAAGCTTTTATCAGTTCGTCTGCGGACACTTTCCGATTTGTCTAACTGCCAGAGACAGTTATAAAACTCATCAATGAAACGACACAATGACTCTGGCTGTAGCCCATGCCAAACTTTCTCTTCTGCGACATGGTGTCAGCAGTAAACGACGCTTGTCGGCAGCTTAACCTAGCTTCCAATAATCTGTTCCGGACAGTTGGTAGTGACACGCTGCCTGTGACCTCTTCTCATGTGTCAACTGTTGTGATCGGTCAATTCGATAGACCCAGTCGAATATCGAGCAGTCCTACTACCTTCTGATAGTGCAGTTCTTATGGAAAGGCGAGTGACTACTCATCTTGGGACATAGTTGTCCTCGATACGATACTACAGAGCGCGTGTTGCTCTGAACTACGATACAATGTTCCTTAAGGAACAAGTACTGCGGTGACTACAGCCGTTAGGAAATACGTAAAATGTATTCGCAGCTTCAAATATGGACAACCAAGAACTGTGTGATGGAAAGACGACAGTGAAAATTTGTACCGGATTGGGACTCAACCCCAAATCCCTGCTTAAAGCCAGCGGTCGCTCTACCATTAGCCTATCCGAGTACGCTTCTCGGCCAGACCCAAACTTCCATATGTTGCCCCAGTCCTACCAAAATTTTCACTGTCGTCATTCCACTATATAGCTGATAGTTGTCCATAATCGTAGCTGCAAGTACATTTAACGTATTTCATAAAGGCTGTAGTCGCCACGCTGTCTTTTCCTTCGGACAAGCATGTCCGAAGGAACATTGCATCGTACTTCAGAACAATATAGGCATTGCAATATCGTATTTATCCGCCGACACTGGCCAAGCGATGCCAATTAAAATTTCTGTCCTGTACGGTGCTATATGTAATTGATATACGAATATAGGTAGACACATGGTTGACGAGGTATGGAAGATTGGGTCTAGTCGAGAAGCGTGCTCGGATAATAAGGAATCAGGGTTCGAGTCCCTGTCCGGTACAAGTTTTCATTGTCATCGTTCCCCATATTCGCGACTATGAATACACTTGACGGTAGTCTTCTGTCCATCCTGTGACCACTCGATCAGCTGTCACTGTAATACAACCAACAGATGTCTGTACGATCTGTCGGTACGATGCTCCCAAGTCGCTGATGCTACTGATTAAACGTTTCTCAAATTCCTGAAGAAGGCGATATGCTGCATTTTCACGTTTCCAGAGTATGCTGTGTGTGATTTCCACCTGAGGAGTTCGAATAATGTAACACAACCATTAGAAGTCATGTACTCGCGCCATTCATCCTTTGCAGGAACAGCACTTTTCCATAATGAAAATACTGAAAAGAAGCGTGTTCTGCACGAAGGATGCTAATCTGGTAGCCCCTCATTCGCAAACGCTGTGCACACAGTCATAGAAGGTGCAGTATGGCACAGAGAAGACTCTCTGTGTTGGAGGGCCATAGAAAGATAGGAACAGGACAGTCGCAAACTGAAATGGCCCGATGGCTTATTGTGTATCGTTCTGTTGTTTCTCGGACGTGGCGACAGTTTATAGGGACAGAAACTGTATGCAGGGCCGACCACGTATGACTTCAGAAGAGAGGACCTGTAAGGGCAGAAGAGTACCGCCTTAGTACTGCACGGCAACTGGCATGGGAGGTCGTAGCATCCACTGGACGTCCTGTATCGAGACAAACGGTGTGCAGAAGGTGTCGGCAGAGTGTCCTTTACTGTCGAAGACCTGCTGTATGTCTGCCCCTGACGCATCTTCACAGAAGGGAACGTCTAGAGTGGAGTCATCAACATGGCACTTGGACGGTCGAACAGTTGGCCAATGTTGTTCTCACAGTAGAGTCCCGATTTAGTCTGGAGAGTGAGTCTCGATGGATTCGTATTTCGAGGGAACGTGGAACACGACGGGCTCAAACATTGTGGAAAGAGATCGATGTCGAGGACGCTCCCCAAATGGTGTGGGCAGGGATTATGTTTACCACTCGAATCCGTCTTCACGAAATTGTACGGGTGAATCGACAAGGTTTAACTGGTGTCAAATATCGTGACGATATCTTGGGACGTTGGACGTCATATGCAATTGTTGCGAGTTGCTGTGGGCTCAGACTTCGTACTGACGGACGATAATGCTCGACCTCACGGATCGTGGGCATTTTCTTGGAAATGGAGGATATTCCACGCATCGCTTGGCCTAGTCGATTTTTGATCTGAATGCCATAGAGCATGTCTGGGATGCACTAGGGAGATGGCTTGCATCACTTCAGCGGGCACCAACCACTCTACAAGACTGCGAGCAGCTCTGTAGGAAGAATGGGCGTTATTACCTCAAAATGGGACTTATGACATCATTCACAGTATGCCCAGTCGTTGTCAGGCCTGTATTGCTGCCAAAGGTGGTCACACCCCATACTGAGCGCATTAACCAGTTGTAGGAATGTATGTGCAAATCCGTTGAGTAGGAAAAAACGACGAACATTTTTGTCTACCGTTATGCACGTTGCAGTTGTTTACGTTCTGTATTCTCTACATTGCTTCTACTTTACTATAACCTGTTTACATGTTTTGTGGCAAAATAAAAATCTCCGATTGTTGCTTAAATTTTTTTGGACACCAGTGTAGATAGTAAAATTCCACTTAACGTGCTGCAATCAGTTACGTGCCACTGCTATGGCATGTAGTGCAATGAATTAAGGTATTATTTATGGGTCAACCCCCGTGTGTAACTGAAAACTGTACTGTATCTTCTGCTTATTTGATGTATATTACTTCCATTCCAGTGCAAGCCACTCATTGATTATTATAAAGGGCAATCTAAAAGTCTCGATTGAAGACCGTGCGATGCACAATTGATATGCCAATCAGGCAAAATTGCCGTGAACAATGAGGCGACAATCACACCGACGCACCAGGTTGCAGATGGTCGTTTGTTAAAACACGGTGTCCAGCTGCGTGAAGAAGTCGGTAACTGCTTGCTGGTCATCCTCGTTCGAGAGGAATAGTTTACTCTCGAAGGTGTTTTTTAAGGTGCCGAAGGCGTGATAATCACATGAGGAGACATCAGTACTATAAGTCGGGTGTTAAAGCATCTCCCACTTGATTTGGCGTAACTTCAGAGTTACGAAATTTGCGATATGGGGACGTGCATTATCATGAAGCAGCAGCTCCCCTTGACGCAGTTTCCCCACAACGGTGGTTTTCGACGGACATGCTGCCTCATACATATTCTTCGTTCACCGATGGATGACTACCGGTGTTTGTCCTCCGGCAGCCAAGAAAAGGATGGTAGGACATTGGTCCTATTTGGACTTATTTCGCAATAATATTGTCATAGTTCACGTTTCCGTATTTATCGCACACATGTCGAAAGGGCATGAAGACGTGAATGCCACAGTAATCTGCTACCTACTTGTCGTTGCTTATATAGCGGCATCGCGCCACGTTACATACACGCCGCAGAAACGCCCTCAAAGGGTAACCTCTTGATCGTCCCTTATACACTACTGGCCATTAAAATTGCTACACCTAGAAGAAATGCAGATGATAAACGGGTATTCGTTCGACAAATATATTATACTAGAACTGACATGTGATTACATTTTCACGCAATTTGGGTGCATAGATCCTGAGAAATCTGTACCCAGAACAACCACCTCTGGCCGTAATAACGGCCTTGATAAGCCTGGGCATTGAGTCAAACAGAGCTTGGATGGCGTGTACAGGTACAGCTGCCCATGCAGCTTCAACACGATACCACAGTTCATCAAGACTAGTGACTGGCGTATTGTGACGAGCCAGTTGCTCAGCCACCATTGACCAGACGTTTTCAATTGGTGAGAGGTCTGGAGATTGTGCTGGCCAGGGCAGCAGTCGAACATTTTCTGTTTCCAGAAAGGCCCGCACAGGACCTGCAACATGCGGTCGTGAATTATCCTGCTGAAATGTAGGGTTTCGGAGGGATCGAATGAAGGGTAGCGACACGGGTCATAACATATCTGAAATGTAACCTCTACTGTTCAAAGTGCCGTCAATGCGAACAAGAGGTGACCGAGACGTGTAACCAATTGCACCCCATACCATCACGCCGGGCGATACGCCAGTATGGCGATGACGAAAACACGGTTCCAATGTGCATTCACCGCGATGTCGCCAAATACGGATGCGACCATCATGATGCTGTAAACAGAACCTGGATTCATCCGAAAAAATGACGTTTTGCCATTCGTGCACCCAGATTCATCGTCGAGTACACCATCGCAGGCGCTCCTGTCTGTGATGCAGCCTCAAGGGTAACAGCAACCATGGTCTCCAAGCTGATAGTCCATGCTGTTGGAAACGTCGTCGAACTGCAGATGATTGTTGTCTTGCAAACGTCCCCATCTGTTGGCTCAGGGATCGAGACGTGGCTGCACGATCCGTTACAGCCATGCGCATAAGATGCCTGTCATCTCTACTGCTAGTGATACGAGGCCTTTGGGATCCAGCAAGGCGTTCCGTATCACCCTCCTGAACCCACCGATTCCATATTCTGCTAACAGTCATTGGATATCGACCAACGCGAGCACCAATGTCGCGATACGATAAACTGCAATCGCGATAGGCTACAATCCGACCTTTATCAAAGTCGGAAACGTAAAGGTACACATTTCTCCTCCTTACACGACGCATCACAACAACGTTACACCAGGCAACGCCGGTCAACTGCTGTTTGTGTATGAGAAATCGGTTGGAAACTTTCCTCATGTCAGCACGTTATAGGTGTCGCCACCGGCACTAACCTTGAGTGAATGCTCTGAAAAGCTAATCATTTGCATATCACAGCATCTTCTTCCTGTCGGTTAAATTTCGCATCTGTAACACGTCATCTTCGTGGTGTAGCAATTTTAATGGCCAGTAGTGTATATGCCTACCGTGCACATGTACAGTATGGGCCTTGGTTTCACATTGAACCTTAGTGTGAAACTGTTAAATAAGGATCCAAGCGGTGGGTAAATATGCTAGTGTATGCATCTGCCATTAGTAACTGCTCTGCCTTTCAGTGTCAAGAGCTGTCGACTAGAATCTGCAGAATCCAGTCATGTATAGGTGTTCGTTCTTTTTGAAGAACGATGCAGAGGGCTAGGGACACACTGCGGTGTGCGAGTAGAAGCGCCAGACTGATGAGACGCAGACGTCTGGGGAATCCGGCAGTACATCACACTTGCCACTGCCGTGCTTATGGCATTGTCCGCTGCTCAGCGGCCCGGAAAACACACGCGAAAGAACCTCCGTCCCTCTAAGAGCCCGTAAAAGCTTTACGTCCGTGCCTGCCAGGAGTCAGACTGAAATTCCATTCCTTTAGTCCAGCAGAAATCAAAGCTGCGTCGACACTTACGTGAAGGACGACAATTCGTTGTTTTGCTCTTATAACACCCTCTTCGACTAATACGAACATTGATTTTAACGCCTTCCATTAATATCATTGCAATAGAACATCACCAGAAAACAGAAATAGTTCCCGAGAAAGAGGTTCGCCATTGCATGTATAACAGTGGAGTGTGAGAAAACATCGCTTTGAGGAGAAATCCCTTCAGCAACAACCGTCCACTCATTACATCGCAAGAGGACCGTAAACAGACATGGCATTCAAACAGTCGAAATTACAATTGTAAGAATTTTACATGATCTACGTAGATGGACACATTCACAGTAGACCGTCCACATGCTACCAAAAAATTAAAACAAGTTATTTGTATACCATGAGGGCAGAAATGCTCTCAAAAGCTTATAAAAGTGTAGCAGGGCAGGCTGTACTGAGAAATAAGAGTTAAGAAATAAATTCGACACTTTGTGCCCTTTCCGAGTTATTTAGCATTGAAGTTATCGCATCAGGCCGTAGCACCCGCAAGTTCCAGCGGCCCGCATGGTACAATTGTTCTCATAACGTAGATTATACCACACGGGATTGCTTGGCAGTTGGCTCGGGTTCGATCTTTACTACCGTCCCGCGTTCAGTTTTTGAATCGCTCTCTTGCTCGGTTTTAGGAAACCAAACGAAGAACACGTTTGGCGACACCTTCTATGGCGGGCCGCTTGAATTTGCGCGCGCATCAGCCTGTGTGCTAACTTACCCAAGATTAACTCGGAAACCGAGCAATATATCTAATGTTTTTTCTACCAGATATTTCTCAGCGCGTCCGCCCCCGGTAGCTGAGTGGTCAACGCGACAGAATGTCAATCCTAAGGGCCCGGGTTCGATACCCGTCTCGATCGGAGATTTTCTCCGTTCTAGGAGTGGATGTAGTGTTGTCCTAATCATCATCATTTCATTCCTAACGGTGCGCAAGTCACCGAAGGGGCATCAAATCGAAAGACATGCACCTGGCGAACGGTCTACACGACGGGAGGCCCTACTCATACGACATTTATTTTCTTTTTATTTCTCAGCTCAATTGCCAGAAAGAAAACAGTACACCTTTTTTGAGGTTTCCAATTCACTCAGGACCTATTGTTCTAATAGAGCATATGTAGTACGTGAAATGATTACATTTACGGATGAATGGCGCAAGTAGTTCTGAGATATCAGGTATCGACCCACACTGAAACACCCATGTGGTACAGCCTCCACGGGCGGCAATGTAGATGCTGATTCTGACATCCAGTCGATCGTACAGATGGTGAATACTGTACTGGGATACGTTGTTCCAGCCCTGGTCGACTTGTTCACGTAGTTCTGTATGAGCTGTTGGTTGAATAGTCACACGAGTCACATCTTGTCCCAATACTTTCCCTATTGAAGACAAGGCTGGAGATCGTCCTGGCCAGGGAAGTTGCTGCATGTCTTGCAGAGCACGTTGAGTTTCACGGGCAGTGTGTGGACGAGTATTGTTCCGTTATAACAACACATGATATTCTTGTTTCAAGAAAGGGTCTAACAACATTTTACACGTACCGAGCGCTGGTTAGCGTCCCCTCCATAAACACAATAGGCGAACGAGAGCTGTAACTTATCGTATACCAGACCATAAGGCCTGTGGTGGGACCAGCATATCTTGGTCGAAAGCACTCTACAAGTCATCCCTCACCACGTCCTTATCATACACGCGAACGACCATCACCTACATTTGCATTCTGTCTTCCAAGTGATCCTCTGACGTCACGAGTCGAGCAATGCACGTCGATGCTGTGATGTGAGTGGAGGATGCGCTAGAGGTGTAGTCCCACTGCTAATAACCGGTTCGCAACAGTTCGTGTTGACAAGTCCGGGCAAACTAGCCGAATTTGCTGTGTTGTGGTAGCTAAACGATCGTTGTGCGGACATTTGCCATGCTGGACGTTTGCCACGATTTTACCTGCTCCGAAGGGTTGCGTCCCTTGTCTCTTCCCCCCCACCCCCCCACCCCCCTCTCCTCCTCCTCCTCCACGTCGTCGCTTACTGAGCCTTTCTGCTGGTTTACTTAACATGGAACCAGAATGTCTTTGGATTTTCCGCCACATTTCTAGAGAGAGTTTCGTTTCGGAAGCTATTAAATGCATCTCGCATTGAAATCCGCACCAAATTTCGAGCCTCAGTAAAACTTCGCCAAACTTGGCGATTTTGCGTTCGTCTAAATTATACTTGCCTTTTTCGGTGCTTCTGCAGCAGCTTTCTGTCGTGTTTTGTGTACGATGGGGGATCAGTTCCGTCTCTTATTAATTTATTTGGTATGAATCTCTCGAGAGCTGCGGATACTATTTCTTTGAACTTAAACCACATATGGTCTTCACTTACATAGTTTGGAAGGATTGGAGACTCTCTCTTAGAAATACGTCAACCGAATTTTTAGTTGCATTTATAAATAGATATACTTCGCGTTTTGTTTTGGTGAATTTCTTTGTTACGGAATTGAGCCTCGCTACGACTGTATTCCCTGTATCCGTCGTGATGCTCAGGATTATTTGTGGCTAAGAGGTCAAGTGTATTTTCGTAACCATTTATAATTTGAATGGCCTCATGAACTAATTGTTCAAAACAATTTTAAAAAAGCATTTAGAACAATTACGAAAGTTGTTTTCTATCTACAATAGAGTCTGAAAATGTATTTTTGTCAACATACGGAAGGTAGATTGCAGTCACTGCCAACTACACTCCTGGAAATTGAAATAAGAACACCGTGAATTCATTGTCCCAGGAAGGGGAAACTTTATTGACACATTCCTGGGGTCAGATACATCACATGATCACACTGACAGAACCACAGGCACATAGACACAGGCAACAGAGCATGCACAATGTCGGCACTAGTACAGTGTATATCCACCTTTCGCAGCAATGCAGGCTGCTATTCTCCCATGGAGACGATCGTAGAGATGCTGGATGTAGTCCTGTGGAACGGCTTGCCATGCCATTTCCACCTGGCACCTCAGTTGGATCAGCGTTCGTGCTGGACGTGCAGACCGCGTGAGACGGCGCTTCATCCAGTCCCAAACATGCTCAATGGGGGACAGATCCGGAGATCTTGCTGGCCAGGGTAGTTGACTTACACCTTCTAGAGCACGTTGAGTGGCACGGGATACATGCGGACGTGCATTGTCCTGTTGGAACAGCAAGTTCCCTTGCCGGTCTAGGAATGGTAGAACGATGGGTTCGATGACGGTTTGGATGTACCGTGCACTATTCAGTGTCCCCTCGACGATCACCAGTGGTGTACGGCCAGTGTAGGAGATCGCTCCCCACACCATGATGCGGGGTGTTGGCCCTGTGTGCCTCGGTCGTATGCAGTCCTGATTGTGGCGCTCACATGCACGGCGCCAAAGACGCATACGACCATCATTGGCACCAAGGCAGAAGCGACTCTCATCGCTGAAGACGACACGTCTCCATTCGTCCCTCCATTCACGCCTGTCGCGACACCACTGGAGGCGGGCTGCACGATGTTGGGGCGTGAGCGGAAGACGGCCTAACGGTGTGCGGGACCGTAGCCCAGCTTCATGGAGACGGTTGCGAATGGTCCTCGCCGATACCCCAGGAGCAACAGTGTCCCTAATTTGCTGGGAAGTGGCGGTGCGGTCCCCTACGGCACTGCGTAGGATCCTACGGTCTTGGCGTGCATCCGTGCGTCGCTGCGGTCCGGTCCCAGGTCGACGGGCACGTGCACCTTCCGCCGACCACTGGCGACAACATCGATGTACTGTGGAGACCTCACGCCCCACGTGTTGAGCAATTCGGCGGTACGTCCACCCGGCCTCCCGCATGCCCACTATACGCCCTCGCTCAAAGTCCGTCAACTGCACATACGGTTCACGTCCACCCTGTCGCGGCATGCTACCAGTGTTAAAGACTGCGATGGAGCTCCGTATGCCACGGCAAACTGGCTGACACTGACGGCGGCGGTGCACAAATGCTGCGCAGCTAGCGCCATTCGACGGCCAACACCGCGGTTCCTGGTGTGTCCGCTGTGCCGTGCGTGTGATCATTTCTTGTACAGCCCTCTCGCAGTGTTCGGAGCAAGTATGGTGGATCTGACACACCGGTGTCAATGTGTTCTTTTTTCCATGTCCAGGAGTGTATAATTGTATGAGTAGGGTACCTATTTGTGATGAGACTCAAGTTTTCTTTGAACTGTTCAGCAACTGTTTCATCTGAGACCGGGGGTCGGTAAAAGGAGGTAGTTATTAATTTATTCCGGTTGTCGAATATAACCTCTGCCCATACTAAGTCACAGGAACTATCTGCTTCAATGTCGCTTGTGAGCTGGAACACACATTACATTATTTTTCCTTAATTTGTGCCTCGTGTTTCTGTTGTAGTGCAGATCATTACAATTACGGATTTCCCCTCCAAAACCTAGGATGCTTTCTCTGTGACCCTGTAAATACCAGAGCTAAACAATGTAGAACAACAACGTACGTTACAAGCATAGCACTCTGTCTTACTTCATTTCCTTATTTCTAACATTTTAAAATTGTACGTCCACTTTAGATGGCATGTCAATCATAGATGTTCTTATCTCTATTTAGTGAACGTATTTTCAGTCATGTTTTGAACATTGTCCCGCTACACTTTATTAACTAATGTTTCGCAGCAAGGGATATCCCATTTTAGATAGTAAATTAATATGGAGTATGTCGTTCTTCTTTTCAAACATTCACATAGCCATTTCTTCTTTTCTTATTGTCTTTTGGGCATGCAGTTGTAGTAATTAAAGTAGGCACAAATGGAGTGATCAAAAACAAGTGACTAGCGTATATTAGCATTCTCTTTACATCGTTCCTTTCTTGCTGCTCCCATGGCGATGCACTGTTTCTATCGCAATCAGTAAGCGTGAAAAGAAACTACCGTACAGACAGATGGATCTATATTTATACTTGGCAGAACTAACTGCATACTGACATAATCGCCGGTATTGCTTTTGTTTCCCAAAAGTTACAAATATTTCGATTTCGGAAAAGAAGCTCTGTATTTGGCCTAGATGTCGAAGAAGAATGTCCCTCACGTACTGGTTGTATCGAGTAAGATGTGGAGACGGCGGTTTGAAAGCGGACAGAAGTAGTACGAGGAAGGGCGTCCCTTACCTGAGGGATCGCTACTTGGCGAAGGGGCAAGTGTGGCAAACGTCCGGCGTGGCAAATGTCCGGCGTGGCAAATGTCCGGCATTCATACGATCTGCCACAGCTATCCTAATAATAGGCCGATCCTGGCGGGCGTCTGTGCTGCGTGGATGTCCAGAAATTCGTCTGCAGGTATGATAATGTGCACGTGACCACTGATACCAGCAACGTTGCACAACTGACGCAGCACGGCCAATTTGTGTGGCAATTCTCCGAAAGAGCCAACCCGCCACACACAAGGCCATAATGTGACCGCTTTCAAACACGGTCAGTTGGCTGTAGGATGTTCGACTGTATCCCCATGGCACAGTTGCCTGCTTGTTTCACATGTTAGCACCACACTGAACCTTTTCGCTGTGAGCATTCCCTATTGAAGAGTAGATACAGATGGCGCTCTGACAGCTATGCCACTACGCTGTTGGCTGTCTGTACATAGTTCCATTTTACAAAACACAGTTGGTGTCGTAGTTAAGCAGTTGCAAACGTTAATAATTCTTGCGTAAGTCAGATAATTTACCACGTAGTTCGCTACAGCTTAGCGAAAATCGCACCTCCATATATTTAACCTGCATTGGTATACTTGTCATGGCCTGTGTATCACATTACTCCGAGTAAGGAAAACAGGATTGAAAATTAGCATAAAGGCATGGATATTTTTAGGAAAATTCACATTGTCACTTGAAATAATTGTGCACAGTGTACATACTATAGTATGAGATCCAGTATACCGACAATTGCATGAAATGGTATCGCATTTGATGTCAGTACTACATTATATAACAAGACATGAATGATTCAGGTAGAAGAGGGGTGGAACTCGGTATAAAGGCAGTCGGCTCTCTGCGGGGTCACTGTGTGCTTACGTGCCTTTACGGCAGATAGGAAACAGACAACTTGTTTCTGATTTACAGTCGATACTAACTGCCATATCCCTGCTTTTGAACACTGTAGAAAACCTTTGCTAAATACTTGCAAGTCATGTTTATCGCAATAGAATGCAATTTAAGTCCATAAGTGAGCTGAAAACAGCGATACGAAAAGAGTGGGCGACAATTTCACTGCAAGAACTACAAACATTTAACAACACCAATGCCGAAGAGAATTTTTCAGGTAATTGGGAAGAACGGAGGTTGGACGAAGTAGTAACAATGCAATAACACAATAGGACAGTGAGCGCTTTTATACCAGTTTCCATCCACGAAAGGCAACGGCTTTACTGTGTTACTCGTGTTGTGAAATAAATATATGGATCTACTACTTTCATTATAAATTCAATACATGTATGCTTCAGACACCATACGATTACTTTCGTAGAAACCCTACCTTTTTGCTGATTTCCGCTACTGTACGTGACACTCTAACAGCTCCCAACAGAGTAATGACCGTAACTTTC
Organism: Schistocerca americana; assembly: GCF_021461395.2. NCBI lineage: Eukaryota > Metazoa > Arthropoda > Insecta > Orthoptera > Acrididae > Schistocerca > Schistocerca americana. Next base: position 648,293,987 of record NC_060130.1, on the reverse strand, counting down.
GCGGAACCGAGTGTTTTTCGGCAACCTCAAGAAATGTATCACCTTATATTTCACATCAGGACATCGTATCTCTCGAGGTAACCGCACGCATGAATGTTGAACAGCAAGTCGCTTTTTTTCATGTAATCACGATGTGGTCGTAATATCCAACATCTTTCACGCGTCACGGACCCGCAACTTGGCCCACGTTTGACATAAACTCATGGCCGTTGAGTTTTTTGAGGAACAACGACAGGTAGGGTGGACGGCGACAGCGCTTGTCCGCACAACTTCCCGCTTCCCGGCGGCTCAGTTCAGTACTGCAGCGCCCAGCGACCGCCCAGCCAGAAGTTTCTCTTTTTTTTTCAGCTCGCTTTTTTTTTCTCTACTGGACGGGGTGGCCTGAGCAGGTGGCGAACAATACAGTCACTCGTATCTCCCGGGTTGAACTCTTCCGCGCAGTGACTTTCTAAATAAAACCAGGACACTTACTTGCTTCAAAAGTTCACATTACAGTTTTATCCCTGATCAGTTCTATCGTAATCATGAGCTTTTTTCAAAAAGACATTCACATCTTCCTGCTTTAGTACTACTCTCAACCCAATTTAGCAAAATGAGATGCAGTTACGACTTCTTATATTCAAAGTAACTACACATTTTGTTCCCAGATCTGCTTACCCAGGAGTGTACTCACATGCTATACACACTGGGATTGAGTATTGCTGAAGGTTTTCTTCATTCATTTACTGTCTGAATGATGCTGTAGTAATATTTTCTAAAATAATATTGATAATTGGATACTCTCCCGTCCTGTCACAAGCATATCCCCTCGAAAGCTATAACCCCACATTCTTTTGGAAACTGCTGTATTATCCTTTTGTGGGAAAATTACGGTCTGTTTTTCCCCAACATGACACATGCTTATATGGGTAGATGGACTCGCTGAGAGTTTCAGGTGAATTTTACATTGAACTGTTTTGTAAAACACCGCCTGCCGCGGTGGTCTCGCGGTTCTAGGCGTTCAATCCGGAGCTGCGCGACTGCTACGGTCGCAGGTTCGAATCCTGCCTCGGGCATGGATGTGTATGATGTCCTTAGGTTAGTTAGGTTTAAGTAGTTCTAAGTTCTAGGGGACTGATGACCACAGATGTTAAGTCCCATAGTGCTCAGAGACATTTGAACCATTTTGTAAAACACCTGCCAAATATGAAGTCGAAGAAAAGTCAGTAGATAAATACGAGTACATTGGCGAATATATGGCTCTCGTACGTAGACACATTTACAAGTCTGCTACCGCCGCTACACACTCGAATTCGTTAAAAACGTAAATTAAAACATTCATAAATTTCTTCTTTCAAATTGGCATATCACTTGCAAAGCGAAACACAATATTGCGAATGTCGCTGGACACTGTGGACTTCTGTTATCGTTTCGGATAAAACATGACGCGAACAGTCCGAAATGTGTTCATAACTGTTCGATAAGCGTTGAAATGTAGTGTGATCTGCTGCAAGTATATTGTGAACTGTTGGAAATTTATTTCAGACCCAAGTAATCGCAAGAGAACAGATGCTTAAAAGCGCACAAATAACCCCAAAGAAACTATAAAGGAAATATAAAAACTTCCATTTCAGAAAATACCCAGGATTAACTTTTTGAATAATTCGCTGGGAAACCCGACATTGTCCGAGTATTTATTTATTCTAGTCTTCCATTAGTTTATCACCTAGTCCCTCTTCTCTCTATCCATTTCCTTCTCCTCCCTTTCTCTGCCTATCTTGTTCCTCCTCCTCGCTCTATCATGCTCCTCCTCCTCCCACCTCTCTCTACCCATCCCCCATCTCTTTATCCACTGCTCCTCCCTCCTCTCTGTATCCACACCCCTTGCCTGCATCCATCAACCCGCACCTCCCTCTCTCTATCCATCTCCACTATCCCATCTCTCGGTCCATCTCCTCAACCACCGACTCTCTGTCAATCTCCTCCTGCCCCTCTCTCTGTCCATTTCCTCTTCCCCTGTCTCAATCAATCTCATCCTCCCATCCACCAGCTCCTTCCTCCTCTGTCCATCGCCTCTCCCATCCTCTAATTCCGTCTCCGCCTCCCTCTCTCTTTGTCAATCTCCTCCTCACTCTCGCTTGGTCAGTATCCTTCTCCCCCCCCCCCCCCCATCTCTCTCTCTGTCCATCTTCTCATCCCCCCTTTCCATGTCCATCTCCATCTCCCCTTCTCCCTCTTCATCTCATTCATCATCCTTTCTTTGTACTTCTACTCTTCTCCCCTCTCTCCATCCATCTCCTCCTCTTGCCTTTCTCTGTCCATTTCCTCCTCCCCCTCCAGCGGGTCATCTCCTCGTGTCACACTGCCTGTCTCTTCCGCTGCTGTCTCTGTCCATTTCCTCCTCTTTCTTTCTCTTCCCATCTCGTCCTCTCCCCTCTTTCTCTGTCCAGTGCTCCCTGCCCTACCTTTCTCTGTATCCTCCTTCTCCAATCTGCGCAAATCACTCCCTTTCCCTTTCCTGTCTGTGCATCTACTTGTCCTCTCTTCTCTTTCCATGTTACCACTCTCACCCCAATCGGAGGTTGGTGGTTCTTACTTTTACACTCTTTCTTTTCGGGTTGTAACAAATATGTATACTAAATTTGATTTAAATCGTTCCAGTGGTTATGGATGAGCTTTTTACCTATGGCTTTGCTCGCGTACTCACATGTCAAATATATTTCACACATACTGAACTTATTTCACGCGTACTTGTACACATATTTCACCTGCATGTGTAGCGAATTTCGCCCTGCACTTTCATTTTTACGCTGCTTAATGTTTATGACGTCGCAATTCTTGAACTGTGGACTGTACAAAGATACCATTTTGCAGGAACATCCAGTGATATATCTGCCTACCGACTGCGGGATATGTTGCGAACAGAATTAGTACCAAAAAAGTAATAAATTAAAACGTCAAACATAATGCGAAAGTTTCTGACGCGTCTCAGCATTTGATGTTACGTCTCCTGAAGCGTGTGTCACACAATCAAATATTTTTATAGCTTTACTCAAAGGGAAATGTGGATGCCGTCAGCGAAAAGTGTTGCTGATAGAGTTTGTAGCAACGAAGTAATAAATTTAAACGTCTTTCATGATGTGGTAGTTTTTCTCGCATTCAGTGTTCATAACGTCGTATCTCCTGAACAAGTGTCGAACAGTGAGATAATTTTTCTGGGAGATTCAGTATTATATGTAAATACTGTCTCCAAAATGTGTCACGAATACAGTTAGTAGTAAAGGAGTAACAAATTAAAACGCCATGCTTCATGTGGCAATTACACTGCATGAACAGCGAAAACGTAGCAAGCCACAAACATTTTTCCTTTCATCGTTCTGTGTGGGTCTTCAGCAAGACAATGATTCACGAAGGTTTGAAATTATGTGTAAAGCTTGCTGAAAGTCTCTAAGTGCTCTCATTCTCAAACACTGGATAACTAACGTATGCGTATTCTAGTGCCGTGCGTTACACTACTTTTTCACCCCCACGCTGTTGACAGGTGGGAAGTTCTTACGCCCCCAATGATTCTTTCCAGACAGTAAATGATATGTGTACCAAGTGTGATTGAAATAGATCCAGTGGTTTAGGAGGCGATGAGGATCATACATACACAAATTCGCACATCTGTTTCTATAATTTGCATCGATTCCGTGAAGTTCAAACTCTCCTCGCTCATAAAGATCATTTAGCATTTAGAACGCATGAAAACAATTGTGAACATTGGTCATAAATTTTACAGAAACTTGAGGGTTGTCGCGAATTTCACATGGTAGCATCCGCACCACGTGATGTTTAAATTGTTTAGTTTTACCCCATGAAATGCTGCTCAGATTCGTGCAAAACAAGGTCTTACCATGTGAAGGAGGCTACGTGTTTTTAGACCATGTTTGTGCTCTCCTCATGCGTAAAAGCAGAAAGAGAGAGAGAGAGCCTCGGTTGATAAGACACAGGCGTCTGTCAGGTTAACTGTGGACGTACAAGAATTCGTTCAGTACGTTGCATTCACGGTGAACTATGTAGGGAATCGTCAACTTCCTATGTGTTAATTTTTACCTCACAAAACTACACGGTATGTATTTTATAAATATTTAACAGATACATAATCAAATTTCTCCATCAGTACGCCACACTTGTATTGCATCCCATAAAGTTTCACTTCAGTTACAATATCATGCTGCGTGAAGTTGTAGAGAAATATCAGAACTTACGCGTTTTGATGTTTATGTACTGTTTATCTCCAGCGCCAAGCGTAACAAAGGATTACTAGCCTTGTGTCTCTGAAAGTGTGGCAGATGGGAATCGTGGCTCAGAGTGCCACTCTTAATGTATGCAAAAGCGGAAGAAGTTTTAAAATTCCTAACTCGCTCCAAATAACGTTCAGCTATTGCACTGCAGAAAATGGTAGATCGATGCATTCTCCACTCATTCGTGAACCATTTTGTGATGTGCAAGTATACAGTGTCACAGACATGACCATTGTTTCGAGGCTGTGTGTACATGAATATAAGCAACTGATGGGAAGCCGTTTACATAAAAGCACTATTATTTTGTGTTTTCAGTGAAATAAATATACAAAACAATTGACTGTTACATCTCAGAGTCACTGGGCGTGGGGAGGAGTTAAACTGGGCACAAGTGAAAGTTAATGCAACTCAGAATGCGACTCTATGATGAATTACAAACGATCGTTGCGCACCTGAGTGAAAAACGAAAGTTCCTCCTTTTTGATGCCATCTTGATGTCGTAAAATTGTTGGACGTTGGATCTCCTGGTGCTCTATGTCTCATTGAAGTGCCTCTCTACACAGCATACTGCAAGTAAGCCAGTGGATGACTATCAGCATGTGATGATGAAGGTAGTTATCTTGAATAACTGCGTAGAATATAGAAAAATACTTGCGTGTCACTGCCCTGATATGTACTATAATTAACCTGGTTCTTTCATGAAAGTTGTATAATGGCTGGAATTTAGACGTTTATCGGAGTAGATTGGGTGCAGTGAACTTGTTCCTCGAAAAGATTTCTGATTTAGAGAGAGAATTATACACTGGAACTGAAACTCTCTGTTGCTCGATCTGTGCTTACGCGCAACGACCTATATATCTTGTCTGCTTTGCATCCCGTGAGCCTGTATGGCGACGACCTTTTTTGCCACTGTTCAGAAAAATTATTCCGACAGTGACAGAAACTGTTACCTCTAATTTACTCCCAGTCCACTGGAGATTCTCTTCTACTACTACATACATTTTTGTCCGTCTCTCTGTAACTTGATCAGGTAACATGGTGCCGCTAGCGTGCCTTAAAGATCACATGAAGCTCGGCGGCGCCCACTCGGCTGTTTTCCGATACTACGCTCAGCTGAAGGCAGTTCTTTCTTTTAGTGTTGTAGATATGGGCAACGCCATTCTTTCAAATTGTTATGAATTATTTATGACGAATTTTGTTAGTGAATGTACATTATGTGATCAAAAGTATCCGGACACCTGAGTGAAAATGACTTACAAGTTCGTGGCACCCTCCGACGGTAATGCTGGAATTAAATATAGTGTTGGCCCACACTTAGCCTTGATGACAGCTTCCACTCTCGCAGGCATACATTCACTCAGGTCCTGGAAGGTTTCTTAGGGAATAGCAGCCCATTCTTCACGGAGTGCTGCACTGAGGCTAGGTATCGATTTCGGTCGGTGAGGACTGGCACGAAGTCGACGTTCAAAAACACCCCAAAGGTGTTCTACAGGATTCAGGTCAGGACTCTAGATAGGCCAAGTCCACTACAGGGATGTTATTGTTGTGTAACCACTCCGCCACAGGCCGTGCATTCGCCATCCCCGAATTACTCTTCAATAGTGGGAGCCAAGAAGTTACTTGAAACATCAATGTAGGCCTGTGCTTTGATAGTGCCACGCAAAACAATAAGGGGTTCAAGCCCCCTCCATGAAAAACACGGCCACACCACCATACCACCACCTCCGAAATTTACTGTTGGCACTACACACGCTGCCGGCCGAAGTGGCCGTGCGGTTAAAGGCGCTGCAGTCTGGAACCGCAAGACGGCTACGGTCGCAGGTTCGAATCCTGCCTCGGGCATGGATGTTTGTGATGTCCTTAGGTTAGTTAGGTTTAACTAGTTCTAAGTTCTAGGGGACTACTGACCTCAGAAGTTGAGTCCCATAGTGCTCAGAGCCACTACACACGCTGGCAGATGACGTTCACCCGGCATTCGCCATCCCCACACCCTGGCATCGGATCACCACATTGTGTACCTTGATTAATCACACCACACAACGTTTTTCCACTGTTTAATCGTCCAACGTTTACGCTCCTGACACCAAGCGAGACGTCGTGTGGCATATACCGGCGTGATGTGTGGCTTATGAGCAGCCGCTTGACCGACCATGAAATCCAAGTTTTCTCACCTCCCCCCTAACTGTCATAGTACTTGCAGTTTGGTATTTCTGTGTGATGGTCTGGATACATGTCTGCCTACTACACATGACGACCCTCTTCAACTATCGGCAGTCTCTGTCAGCCGACAGACGAGGTCGGCCTGTACGCTTTTGTGGTATACGTGTCCCTTCACATTTCCACTTCACTATCACATAGGAAACAATGGACATAGGGATTTTTAGGAGTGTGGATATCTCGCGTGCAGACGTATGACACAAGTAACACTCAGTCACCTGACCACGTTCGAAGTCCGTGAGTTCGGCGGAGCGCCCCATTCTGCTCTCTCACGGGGTCTAATGACTACTGAGGTCGCTGCTATGGAGTATCTGGCAGTAGGTGGCAGCACAATGCACCTAATATGAAAAACGTTTGTTTTTGGGGATGTACGGATACTTTTGATCACATAGTGTATATATGTACATTGTGCTGGTGCAGTTAAAATACATAACTTCCTGAAGAGCTAATTTACAAGATTACTGCGAGTGAACACCACATATTATTCTTATTTCTCGCTTTTCTGTAAGCAATACTTTCCTTCTAAGTGATGAGTTACCCAATAAAAGTATTGCATAACATTTTACTAAATCTAAATATGTAGCACAAGTTAGGAAGTTGATTGGCTTGTTTCCAAAACTAGGAATTACAGATAGGGAAAAAGTAGCTCTACTTAAGTATCTAAGCAGCTCAGACATATATTTATTGCAGTTCAAGTTTTTGATAAATATGTAAACACAAACATCGGAAGCGTTCTACTACTTTTGTGGACTCATGTTCAGTTGTTACATCGATTGTTAGTATAAGCTTATTTATTGATACAGAACTGAATAAAATGTGTCTTCCAAGCATTAAGTGAGGCCATATGGCGTGTTTTCCCAAAATTAAGGTAGGGTCCGTTTTCAGAAAACCGCTTAATAAAACCTTTGAAATATCATTAAAATGTCTTTTGTTATTTCCTCTCTAATGCGTTAATTATAACACAATTATAATTTGCAAAAGGTATCAGCTTTGCTTGACGAATAAAATGAAAAGTCACTCGCAAATATAAAGGAGTACACCCAGACTTGAACCTTCGTGATTTTTCCTCTGTCACCTAGCCAGCGAGGTGGATCCGTGGTTACCACACTAGACTGACATTCGGGAGGACAAGGGTTCAGATCCCCACCGGGCTATCTAGATTTACGTTTTCAATCATGTACCTAAACTGCTCCAGGCAAATGCCGGGATCGTTCCTCATAAAATGGTGTGACCGAATTTTTTTCCTCATCGCTTTGGAATCCGAACTTGTGCTCCGTCTCTAATGACCGCGCCATCGACGGGACCTTGACATATAATCTTTCATCCTTCCCACCAAGTCACTACAGTTTTCTGTCGTTCTAACCTTGTCTGAATTAATCACCGCAACTTTATGCACATTGTTTGTGAGATATGATTCAGATCAGTTGTCTGTAAAGCCAGCAATTCCATGAAACTTAAGCTTTTCTAAGAGAGTTCGTGATATACAAAATCAAACGCCATGGACAGATTACAAAAAATACAAAGTTGCTATATTTTTTCGTTCAAGACATTTAATGTTTGGTGAAGGAGTGCATAAATGGCATTATCAGCAAAGCAACACTTCTGGAATCCAAACTGTCATGTGTTAAGTAAACTGTTTCTAGTTAAATGTGAGACTACTCTTTTGTACACCTACATTTTGAAAGTTTTGGGAAAATATGTCAGTAAGGAAAAGTTTAAGTCCTTGTTGTAGCCTTTTTTATAAAGACGTTTAAAATGGCATTTTATTTCTGTCTCAAAAAATTCACTGAGCCACTAATGTATTAGATGTATCACTAAGGACATCACCTATTAATTTAGAACAAATTAACCTTACTAAATTTTACGATTTTCATAGAAATTACATGTTCTGTTGAAGTGAACCATTAGATAGTATGAGATAAACTTCCATTAGTGAACCTGTGTTATTAGTGTAACTTGACCGCTATAACTACAATAACATCTCTTACAATACCTACAGTGTGGAGTGGAGGTGTACGTAAGAAAGAGGTAGAGGCAGAACACACAAACCATGACCTCAAGGTTATTTTAACTCAATACATCTATGTCATTTTTTCACATTATTTCTTTTATCTGAATTTAGATCCGACTTCTTGAATTTGATGCCGAATGCACAAGCTGATCTGCGCATGCCTGTTGTTGGGAGCAGAAAACTGGAAGTGGAGCAGAACGATGTTGACTTCCATATTCTGAGTTACACTGAAAACATTTGAAAACACAGTGTGTGGGAAACACGTATCTAAAGCGGAAGTCCATAAAAACGTATTGAAGAGGTGAAAAGGGTTGAAACATCAGCTACATATATCGTACGATGAATGAATTTGACAACATGTTTATCAAGGGCCTTCTATCCTAATGGGCGACAGGTCAATATTGTTCAAAAGTTGATTCTTTTATTAAAGAAACAACATAAATATTGGGTATTAAAACACTCTTAGAGACACAATACGTACTGTAACACTTTCGCTAGGTGAAACACTTATGAACTCGTAGACCCATACACAAATGTGGAATACCTGCCACTGACGACAATGTGGTGCGCGTGCGCTTCGTCTTTCATGTTGTCAGCTTCTCCTCTGAAACTTTTCACACATTATACAGTATTTGTAACGCTCCATGTAACAGTACTTTTAAGAGAGACCATGAACCTCGTACCAATGGAAGAAGGGCTCTACTGTGTAACACTTACGCAGGAATCATCTCTTCTAATGTGATATCACGTCGAACAGCTGTATCTGAGACTACATTGTGAACTGTACGATGCTACTATATAAACTATTAGCTCGACTGAAAAGCGCGTTTCTGGCGAAATATTTAACTATGCATGCGCTGCATTTTTACACTATTAAAAAAATTATATACTTCTGTGAAAAGTTCTTCGCGTTACTGGAAGTTCTTTACGAATCCTCGACGTGTCTTCGTCGCCAAGGTTAGTAACGCACACCTGTTTGGCGGCAGTCGACACTGAGGATGGTGGTTCGTATCCTGATGGTCGAAGAAGTTTTTACCTCCAGAATTTGCTTCGAAGGAGAGGAGAGGTGGTGTGGTGTGGTTCTTGATCATCAGACTTCACGCAAATGTCCTGGGTTAAATTCCACCTCCGCAATATCTCATGAAGTGTCAGCGTGTGATGTATTGGTCGTGATACGTCGGTCGGACGAGGACGCTCATATCGGCAGCCCCGTTGTGGGCATTCGAGAGAAGAGGCTATGTGCTGGCACAGAGTTTCACACGCTCTCTTTTCTCAATAACATAAAACATAAACACATCTCCACGCGATACATACATCGTCGAAATCTAAATTCACACACATACTCCACAAGCCACCATATGTCGCAATTCGGAGGGTTAATTGTACAATCACTATTCGTTTTCTTTCCTGTTCTACTCGTAAACAGAGGGAGAGATGAATGAATTTCTGTATGCCTCCGTACGAGCCCTAATTTATCGCCAGCCGTTGTGGGCGAGCGGTTCTAGGCGCTTCAGTCTGGAACCGCGCGACCGCTACGGTCGCCGGTTCGAATCCTGCTTCGGGCATGGATGTGTGTGATGTCCTTAGGTTAGTTAGGTTTAAGTAGTTCTAAGTTCTAGGGGACTGATGACCTCAGATGTTAAGTCAGAGCTCAGAGCCATTTGAACCATTTGAACCTAATTTCTCTTATTTTATCATCGAGGTAATTACGCGAAATGTACATTGGCAGCAGCAGCAATCTTCCGGCAGTCAATATGAAATGCAAGTTCTCTAAAGTCTCTCAATATTATATCGCGAATAGAACGTCGTCTTCCCTCCAGGGATTCCCATTTCAGTTCATGAAGCATCTCCGTAATAATCGCGTGTTGATCCAACTTACCGTTGACAAACCTAGCAGACCGCCTCTCAATTGCTTCGGTGTCTTTCTTTAATCCACCCTAGTTGGGATCCAAAACACTCGAATAGTACTCAACAAAGGGTCACACTAGTGTTCTACACGAGGACACCAATACAGGTGAACCACGCTTTTCTAAAATTCACTGAATAACCCGTCAACCAGTCGTCTCCCTACTACCGTCCTGGTGTATTCTTTCCATTTTATGTCGCTTTTAAACGTTACGCCTTGATATTTTATTGACCTGACTCTCTCCAGCAGCACACTATTTGTGCGGTAATCGAACATTACGAGGTTTTCTTCGCCACTCATCTGCAATTAACTTACATTTTTCTCTATTTAGATCGAGCTGCCACATATCAGACCAACTACAAGTACTGTACAGGAGCCATCTGGGCTTTCTACGGTTGCTTCGGACTTACCCACAACCATTATAGTGGCCTACATCTAACAGATACACTCAAGACATAACCTTCGCAAATCGCGAAGCATGGCAAGGGGTCACTCTGCGTGGAGGAAGGTTAGTAAGTGGGAAACATTGCCACGTGTATAATGTTTCCTTACGGATGTCGTAAACAGTAGTGATTCATATGACACGCCTCTGTTCCTTTAAACATATGAGAACTCAGATAAAGTTCAACACGACATTATTATTACTAATATAATCGAAAGAACCACAAGTAGAATGAAACCCATTGTCCCGTTTTACACTTGATTACCAACACATTTTGTTAAGGAAACAAGGCACTTCTGTGGCTGTTTGAAAAAGGGTTCCTAAAATACTGTTAAGATGCCCTAATAATAATATTAAACTGATGAGGAATTTCTTTTTCGGTATTTTCCGTATCTAAAGCATGTATGAATCGCGGCAAATATCACACTTCGATAACCACCTCCAGAAGCTACGTTTGTTCACCTTAAACTCCACTGAAACTGGACGTCATCTTCGTAAGTTGCTATGATCAGGGTCGAATTAGCGCTATTCGTTTCGTTTCTTTGTTTATATGAGGTATAGTGTGTTTAAGGCTGGATTCAGTTTACAGAAATTCTTCTACAGCTAATGCCAATTGATTCACAGAAGCTAGAAAATGTTACTGTTTCTCGCACTTTTACTCTGGGAAGCTGGGAAATGAAGTGTGAATATTTGCTGGTCTGTGTGTGTGTGTGTGTGTGTGTGTGTGTGTGCGCGCGCGTGTGTGTGTGTGTGTGTGTGTGTGTGTGTGTGTGTGTGTGCGTGTGCGCGCGCGCGCGCGCGTGCACGCGCGGGTGGCTGGATTGGGGAGAGGGGGAAGGGGGCAGGATGATGGGTCAAAGCCCCAACTTGCAAGCGATAAGGTGGATTACGTTCAGCGTGTAGTGAGACTCTTCTAGTAATTAGAGCTGTACACTCGATGAAATATGTAGATCTCCGGCGCACATATTAGTCTCAGACTAGAGGTTAAACTCAGATTAATGCTTGGCAACCCAAGGTCGAGAAACGATTACAAGTTTCCCTTTCCAAGTGAATTCGAGGCGTACAAAAAGAACCATCAACGGATTAACACGATACATTACTTTACGAAGTTCTTCAGAAATTATTGTACGAACTATTTTTTTTTTTTTTTCTTTGAGCCATATTAGTTGACACAAAGAGTGGGGAAAAAGGCTTCACAGTAGAAAGTGTACTGTAAAGGAAACGAAATAAAATGCAGTTCTGCTTCATCTACTGACAACCAGTGCGGTAAAATATTATTGCTGTGGCTATCGTTTTCTTTCTTGTTTTGCCAAGTCGTAGTACAGTGATAAAAGATATACAAATAACTATGTGAAACATACATAAATAAATATGTATTTTATAGGTTCAAATAGCTCTGAGCACTATGGGACTTAACTTCTGAGGTCATCAGTCCCCTAGAACATAGAACTACTTAAACCTAACTAACCTAAGGACATCACACACATCCATGCCCGAGGTAGGATTCGAACCAGTGACCGTAGCAGTCGCGCGGTTCCGGACTGAAGTTCCTAGAATCGCTCGGCCACCGCGACCGGCTTGTATTTTGTATAAGGACTACAAAAGTACCTGTCGACTGCCATTAATGCTTTCCTTCATTTAGCCGTCAAAAAGTAAATGAATCGTCCTCCCTGCCTTAGGAATCAGATGTTGAGTTCAGCAGAACGAAAAGAGTAATCATTGAGTATCAGAGAGTTATATGTATTATTTTTACCATCCTGTACTCTGTATTATTTAAACTGATAATTAAAGCGGGATAATGTATTTATGAAGTACACTGTAGAGTCGTCTGTAAACATTTATGTTTAGAATTTCTTTCTAATATCTTGGACTATATATTGTACAAATCTGTTAGACCATACAAAACAATATTTGAATTAATATATCTCTTTCCCTTGGTAAACGTAAGTTATTGCTAGCTATTATTTGATGTTTTCGTTTTTGTGAGAACTGATAATGTTTACTTATTATACTGTACGGATTGGTGGATATGCTCCTACCCTGCAATTACTATCCTCAATACAACGTTTTAGTTAACCTAATTACTGTTTTAGTTACTATTCGTATAGCGCTGTAAACTTTCGTTATAAGCAGTACAGCACGTTAAATGAGAGCGTGGCAAACTTCTGTCATTCATACAACTTATGACAGCAGTGTACATTGTTGAACATCCACAGGATTTTCGTATGCGTATTCGACCATATCTGGCTAAGAATTGTATCAGGTCTTCGGCGTGGAATCTCATTGACGAGAGTGGAATTATCTTCAGTGTTGAGTCCCGCTTCGAACTGAGCCCAGATGACCAGCGAAGACGTCTCTAGAGATGCCTCACATAGTGTTGGGACACCAGCCTGATTTTCGGCCTCCATACGGCCGACACCTGGAGTGATGGTTTGGAGCTGCATTTGGTTGTCATTCGCTGCAACCTTGCAGCACAGTGGTACGTTGACGATAATCTACGCCGTCCTTTATGGGAAGCCATCCTCGGCTCACGTTTCAGCAGGATAATGGCCGCCCGCACACGGCGAGAGATTCTGCTGATTGTCTTAGTGCTTGCAAAACCATACCTTGGCCAGCAAAGTCACCAGATCTCTCCCCAATTGAGAACGTTTGGAGTATTATGGGTAGGGCCCTCCACCAAGCTCGGAAGTTTGATGATTTAACAGGCCAGCTGGACAAAATTTGGCACGATATCCTTCAGGAGGACATGCAACAACTCTATCAGTCAATACGAATCCAAATAACTGCTTACGTAAGGGCGAGAGTGGAACCATCGCTTTACTGGCTTGCTCCATTGATGAATCTCTTTCCCTTGGGTAAATCATCCGATTTTCCTGAAATTGTAATCATTTTTTGTGTATGTACACCATACCTACCGATTTACGCCCCATTCGGATATTTTTTTTGTAGGGCGTCGTTCGTCGCGTATCACAACTCCTACATATCGCTGCCATACGGATCAGTAAGGCAATATTAGACTAATTAAAGAGCCTACAGAGACATTGAAGTAGTCATTCTTCTCACGCTCCTTACGTGAAAGGAACGAGAAAAGTCCTAATAACTGATAAAATGGTACGCACCCTGTGCGATGCAATTCATAGTGGTTTGCACTGTATAGACGTAGAAGTAGCTTCATTGCTATGTTTGCTAGAAAATTTATGATCATTCGCAGACCGGCTTAGTTGAAGTTCTTATGTGAAGAACCTGCATACTGGAAAGCCTTGTGAAATTCGAGTAAGTGGGTGTAAATGAGTGAATGGAAGAAAGTAGCGGCAGTGCACTGTGAGGCAAGGACGAACTTCACCGCTGCTCTGTTATTTTTGACTACTTAAACTTACGGTACAAATATGTCTTAATAACATAATCCAAAACGACCGAAATTTAAAGATAAATCAATTGCTTGGGATATTGACATACATCATATCCAGCTGGACTAAATATGAATTGTGACACGAATTATCTAAACGCGAAGTATGGTGATCTGATGGGAAAGAATCCATCTACTTCAGATAAACTATAATTAACTTCATAAACGTACCTCCACAAAATAAACATGTCCTGACTCAAGAAACGAGACATTAATAGATGTGAAGGTAAACTGTATGTCTGATAGAAAAATGTTGTCAAAATAATTAATACTTAGATCCAAATAGTATTTTCCGTTATTATATCTACAATGTTCACTGTTTTCCCAAGGCATTAGGTTGTCCTGCCTTCCTCGCTCCCTCCCATCCACCCCCCCCCCCCCCCCCCCCCCTTGGTTAGTTCCTCGGCCTCGAATTCGGATGGATCTCCGCCGAGGTCCGAAGGATTCCATCCCCCCGTTGGTGTTCCGCTCCTTTTTCCGCCAAATTTTATGTTAGTTTCGGGATGCTGTTGTTTTTTACACTGATTGCTCTAAATCTGCTGATCATGTGGGGTATGCCTTCACGGAAAACCATCTGCTGCCACCAACATGTGGGGTGTTTACTGCCGAATTGATGGCAATTTCCCAGGCCCTTACCTTTATTAAACAGTCCCAACACAACCGCGTTTTGTTATGTACGGACTCGATGAGTGGCCTTCTTGCTATTGACCGGTGTTTTTCGCGCCATCCCTTGGTCTCTGCCATCCATGACCATCTCACTGATATTCACCGTGCTGCTTAATCCATTGACTTCCTTTGGGTCCCTGGCCATGTGGGTATCCCGGGTAATGAGCTCGCTGATCGTTTGGCTGGGGGAGCAGTCACTTACCCCCCGTTTTCTGTAACCCCTCCTGCAGCGGATCTACGGCTTCAAATCAAATCCCACTTCGCATAGTCATGGGCCAATTCTTGGGAGGCTACCGCCCTGTCTAATAAACTTCGTGCGATTAAGGTGACGCCAGGCCCGTGGCGTTCTTCCTTTCGCCTCTCCCGAAAGGACTCGACCACACTGTGTCGTCTCCGCATTGGCCATACCAGGCTGACCCATGGTTTTCTTTTGCGTGATGAGCCACCCCCACTTTGTGGTTGTGGAGCCTACCAGTCAGTAGCCCACATTTTGGTTGAATGTCCCCTTCTTTTGGCTCTGCGTGCTAAGTACAGACTCCCCCACACTTTACCTTTGATGTTGGCTGACGATTCCCGGATGGTCTCTCTGGTTCTCGGTTTCCTCCGGGAAAGTGGTTTTTATTCTCAGTTTTAAGGTTTTTAATCTCTCTCTGGTGTTGGGGCAGGGCGGTGAGTGTTTGGGTGTCTCCCACTGTACGCCGTGTTCGGAGATTCCCGATTCACCCCCCTGACCGAGTTCCTCTTTTCTTCCCCTTTTACTCTGTTTTTACCCTTTTTTTAAGGATTGGTTAGTCTCCATTTCCCATACGTACTTCTACATTCTAGCAGTTGCACCTTTTAAGTCACAGGTGGTCTTGCCTATGCTGCTTCAGCATAGCGTTGGGTTAGTTCTCTTGCTGACTTCCCTCATTTTGTTTTTACCATTGACAACATGACTGCCCTTTTACGTTTTTAGCTTTTTCCCTTTTATTGTTCTGACTTTCTTGAGGTGTCCCATTAGCGGAATGGACTATATTTGAAACAAGGGACTGATGACCTTGCTGTTTGGTCCCTTAAACCTCAAACAACCAACCAACCAAGGCATTAGGTCTTCAGTTACAGATTAATGCAAAATATGTATCAGAAACTGAGAATACTTATATCAAACGACTAATTTTCATAAACAGCCCAGCAGAGTTATCCGAGTATTTGTGGTAGTTAACTGTTTTGTGTGTAAACAACCCATAATTTTAAGTACGTCGTTTAGGATACATTAGATAATGTTCAACTCTCATCATTATTGTGGTTACAGTCATTAAACACAATATTGTATCGGCATATGGCAACTTTAAACTGCGTAAGAAATAATAGGACTGCAGTAATGGAGTAGCGCGTTAGCAAGACAGGTACCTCACGATCGTTATTGTCTACTTGCGTAGCCCTCCTTACCAGTGTTATATCGACCCGATCCAATTCTTCAACGAAACAAATTACACGCAATTTTAATGCAATGCCCAATTACTCACCTTTGACCTACACTTCCGTGGACACTTCACCGAAGTCATGACTATCAACTAAAGCTACAGGATAAATTGACATGCGTGCCCTAGCTTGGACTATTTTTAGAACTTTACGTTCTCTCCGGAAGTACGGTGGATAAAAGACACACTTTATAAAGAGTAATGCTACGGAATCTGGAAAAGACTCGGTCATATACAGAGTGCTATGGTTATTAAAATTAAGCCAGATAATCCGAATGTAAACGACAACCGCTCGTTGGTGGAACGTGGGCTAACCTCTTGCCAGCCGGAGATCCTGGCTTACTGTATCGCCGCGTCTGCCGCAGCGCACGACACGTTTGCGCTCCATGTGCTTAAATAGCGCACGCAGCCTGCTTTTACAGAATATAAATGTCGAGTAAAATAAATCAGTCCTTCTGACTGTTTGCTGATCATAACAGGAAATGAACATCACATAGAAGCATATTTATTTTCCTCTTTGGAATGAATACTATGTTAATTAGGGACTGCATTTGGCATGCAATATTAATAACTTGGATATGAGGATAGCCGAAGTAATTTAGCACTTATTGAGAACCTATGTAATTACATTCGGTGATTTAGCCTACATAATCATTTTTGTATCGATTATCGAACATTGCTATTGAGTTGATGGTCTTATCAAGAATGGATAATTGAAGAGATAAAGTTTAGGCAAAGAAGAGAATAACTTTTCCTCAAGGATTCATTTAGAAAACGCGATATAGTGTCAGAAACGTTCGTTTACCTTTAGTTACAGCTACTAGAAGGAAAGCTTTTTGAGTCTTGTTGAGGATGACTGTTAAAATTCGAAGTGTGTGCGGAATTGATAGCTTTATTAAACGTCACGCTGGTAAAAAGTTATGCTGCGACCCTCCTGTCCTATGAAGCATTTTAATGTCTGGTAGCCGCCAGACTGCTAAAAGCAAACCATCGAAAGTCAAATTTATAACTTTGGGACCCGGTTGCAAGAAGGAAAACGGCTAATTGTGAATCATATACACTGCAAAAAGTCCTTTATTAACTTGTATTTTAGATAAATCAGTGAGCTCGTCTGACTGTCTTGTGGAGGGTCCGGGTTCTATTTTCCTTGGTGTGAAGGCCAGCTGAGTAGCTACTTTCATGGAAAGTAGCGGCTCCTACTTTTGGAAAGGTGACAAAGACTTGGAGACTGGTAACCCGAACCCGTGCCCCTCTATACCACATTCAAATGACGACATACATCATGGGTTGACACGACGGCCGGTCATTATTCCTGGTCCTTCGGATCTTATTGCGAAGCTATTTTTTTCCAATCAAACAATGAAACGGCATCACTTGTCCTGGCTGCACGATTTACTGTATGATAATTATTCCATGAGAGAGGCATGATACACAACAAATATTTGTCGGGCTGCGTTAAGTGTCGCCCCCGTAGTACTGAAGTCTGCTGAGTCTAATATGGGTAAAATGAGTAAAATTGTTAAAATAAATTATAACAGAACGAGAAATGAAAACTTTATCTTTAATATCTGTGAAAACACACACACACACACACACACAGGCGCACGCGCGCACTTACACCATTTGTCATAAGATATAAATCTAAAGTCCAAGCTCAAACAAAGATGCATTATACTATCACAAGAGATACATGTGACTGGCATTTCCATAAACAAAAATTGGATGTGCTAACCACCTGTTTAGGCTGGTGTCTGTCCATTTCAAAAAATTTTAAAACGCATACCAAAGTCGTCTTGCCATCACGTGAATGAGGGGGCAAGTGTCCACCTAAACTTACTGCTGCGTTCTCGTCAGAATATAAAACAAATTCAGTTAAAATGTTGTGTATAGGTTACATACTCGACAAGCTTCACAAATTGATAGGTGAGGACAGTCAGTTGCTGAAGATTAATACAGCCAGCCCGATCAGCAATGAAGTTAATGAGTTAGTTGTTTGCGTGTTCCCTTGATCAATCGCACGGTACAGTAGCCATTATGATGTGGAAGGTGTCAAGTGCACAAGAAATGCACATATGAAACAAGATTTTTTAGTACAGTGTTAAAGATTAATATTTCTGTTATTTACCCCATTCCTTTAAATGGCACAATATTTATTTATTACTATTGAAGAATTCATCTATGGTATAAAAGGAGTTGTTAGGGAAATATGATTCCTATTTACTTTTGAAGCTATTACTGCTGTCTGTCCAACATTTTATTTTATCTGACAATTTGTCAAAATTTTTATAGCAGCATATTTTACCCTTTTCTGTGCCAAAGGTAGATTGAGTAAACGATAGTGTAAGTCTTTCTTTTTTCTGGCATTATAATCATGAATGTCACTGTTGTTTTTAAACTGGTCCATGTTGTTGATAACAAATTTTGTTAGTGAGTGAATGACCTGTGAGGCTGTAGTAACAATTCCCAATCTTTTAAAAAGATGCCTACAAGATGTGAGACTATGAAACCCACACATTATTCTAACCACTTTCTTTTGAGAAGTAAATAATTTTTGTCTAAGTGTTGAATTACCCCTAAATATTATTCCGTATGACATCAGAGAATGAAAGTATATGAAGTATGATACTTCACTAATTTCTATTTCCTCAAGATTGGCAATTATTCTGATTGCAAAAGTTGCTTAACCTAATCGCTTTAGAAGATCCAAAATATGAATTTCCCAATTAAGATTTTCATCTATATGTACACCCAAAAACTTCGTATGCTCTACCCTATCTACTGACTTCTGTTGATGTGTTATATTTATTAAAGGAACTGTACATTTTGCAGCAGAATATTGGATGTACTGTGTTTTTCCAAAGTTTTGAGTAAGCCAATTAATGACTTTTCCAAAGACCTTATATGTATTATTTTCAATTGGAATTTCTTTTACTGGACTAATAATGATGCATGCATTATCAGCAAACAGTGTCAGTTCAGCTTCTTGTTTCAGATAAGAAGGGATGTCGTTCACATATATCAAGAACGGTAGGGGACCCATGATTGAATCCCGTGGAACACCTAATGTAATTTCACCCCAGTTAGATGAAGTGGCAAACTTATTTGAATCACTTGACCCATACAAAGAAACTTTTTGTTTTCTGTTCTGTAGGTATGACTTAAACCACTTATATGCTATTCCATTTATACCATTGAATTTTAATTTCTGTAACATAATGTCATAGTTCACCAAATCAATTGCTTTGGAAAAGTCACAGAAAATTCCTACTGGAGACATTTTACTATTTAAAGACTCTATTATGTGGGCAGTGAAATTGTATATTTCAGTTTTTGAAATCTGAACGGTGATTTACTAAGTATCCAATTACTGTTGAGATGACTAACAACTCTTGAGTACATTATTTTCTCGAATATTTTTGAAAATGCTGTAAGCAAGGATACTGGACGATAATTATTGACATCTGTGGTGTCCCCCTTTTTGTAGAGAGGCCTGACAAAGGCATATTTTAACCTGTCTGGGAAAATATCACGAGTTAGTGATGCATTACATAAGTGACTCAGAACATCAGGTGTAATTGCTCTGCATTGTTTTAATATCTTATTAGAGATGTCATCTACTCCAAAAGAACTTTTATTTTTCAAAGATGAAATAATTTTACTTATTTCACAAGAGATTGTTAGGTGAAACTTAATCTCACTAAAATTTTTCAAATCTGCCACGTTTTTTTCTTTTGAACTATTCTCACCAATTTTTTTTCCTACACCTAAGAAATGGTTGTTAAATAAATAGCTACTTGTGTGTTGTTGGTTAGGTTGTCCCATTCTCTTTAAGAGTAATACTACCTACTCCAGTGCTTACTTTTCCTGTCTCCCTTCTAACAATATTGCATATTGATTTGATTTTATTGCTGGGGTTGTTAATTTCTTCTCTAACAGACATATTTCTTGATTTCCTTATAACTTTTCTCAGTGTCTTACAATAATTTTATAGTGTAAAAACACTTCTGGATCTTAGTAGTTCTTGCTGTCTCATACAGTTTTCTTTTTCTTCCTGAATACACTTTAATACCTGTAGTAATCCAAGGTTTCTTTGAAAAGTTTGTGGTGTTAGATTTAGTATTTTTCTTTGGGAAACAATGTTAAAAAAGGGATATAAATTTATCAAGAAGTATGTTGCATTTATCATTAGCATTTGACTCATAATATACATCTCCCTAATTAACATTTCTTAAACTTTCTCTGAAATGCTCTATAAATACCAGGTTGAGCAACCTCACACTTTTACTTAATCGTTTCTGAACAGTACACCTTGTTAGGTTTTGTAGGTTAACCAGTTGTGCATCATGGTCTGACAATCCGTTTACCATAGGGAAAGCATGTGTTTGCTTTACATCCTTTTTCTGTACAAATTCTTTATCTATTAGAGTGCTTCTGTGTTGTGCTATACGTGTAGGGAAATGGACCACTGATTCTAAGTTATATGTTGCTAATAACACTTCTAGTTCAGTCTTCGTAACAGTACTTCTTAGAACGTTTATATCGAAATCACCAAAAATTAATAACTACTTCATTTTGTCTGACAGACAGCATACTACGGAGTCAAACTCTTTTTATAAATAGCTCCCAGCCTCCTAATGGGAACCTCTACACTGTTGCTAATATCAATACTACATTATCTAGCTGAAGTTCACATGCACAAACCTCAAAGTGCTGATTAACACAAAATTTGGTTACTTCTGCAGTTTTTTATTTATATCCTTGTTTTTATGAGAATGGCAACATTTCCTTTATCCATCCTAGATCTACAAGTGTAAGATACCAAATTATACCCATTTTTACTGACACTATCCGTCCCCACAGTTACATGGCGTTCAGACTGACAGAGTATTTGAATCTCATTATTATTTTTGAGGTCATCTAAACACACTAATAGCTCATCTACTTTATTCTTTATTCCCCTGATGTTTTGATGAAGTAAGTTGATACTGCCCTAAGTTTTGCCCCAATTTACTGTAAATGAAGTTTTTTTATCTTTAGAAGTCAGTCAATAAGATCTCCTCTTATGCGTCCACTCATTTTTAATTCATTGGTCTCCAATCTGCTATACCCCGCTGGGACACCACTAAATATCCGTATCGTGTCATTTCCCAAAATTAATATATCATTCTGTCAATGATGGAAGCTGTTGATGTATGAGTGAGTAACTGTGTCATATTTGTGTCTGTGTGTGCGTGTAGAGAGAGAGAGAGAGAGAGGGAGGGAATAACTTTCGCGGATATGCAAACGGGGCTAAGTAGCAAATTCATGTATTGTAACAACTGCACGAAATCTCACTAGAATCTTCTCAATCCATGTAAAATATAAAAAGGGATGTACGTATGTATGTATGTATACCTACGGCCCGTCAGGTTATCTGTGCGGTCTAACGCACTGCTATCCAGGCGGGAAGGCGTGCCGGTCCCCGGCCGAATCCGCCCGGCGGATTCGTGTCGAGGTCCGGTGTGCCGGCCAGTCTGTGGATGATTTTTAAGGCTGTTTTCCATCTGCCTTGGCGAATGCGGGCTGGTTCTCCTTATTCCGCCTCAGTTACACTATATCGGCGATTGCTGTGCAAACACTTTCTCCGCGTACTTGTACGTCATAATTTACTCTACCACGCAAACATTGGGGTTACACTCGTCTGGTGTGAGCCGGGTCCACTGGGAGCCGAACCACACAATAACCCTGGGTTCGGTGCGGGGCGGCGGTGGGGTGAGTGGACTGCTGTAGCCTGTTGTGGGAGTTGTGTACCACTGCCGCTGCGGTGGGGACGGAGCCTCTCCGTCGTTTCTAGGTCCCCAGTTCAATATAATACAATATATACATATGTATGACGAAGACTTTACGGGAGCTCAGTGGCGGGGTTATCAGTGTATGTATGTATGTTCCACATACCCTCCCAACCCATTTCAACCAAACTTTGTACACATATCATTTACTGTCTAGAAAGAATCTCTACGGGGGTAAGAACCACCCATTTATCAGATAGGTAGGGATGGGAGTGACAAAGCATTGCAGCCCATTACGCGAGAATAACCACACTTTAGTCATCCAGTATTTGAGGATGAGAGCACGTAAAAACTAGGAGCAAACTCTCTACGTAATTTCGAACTTTCAGGCAACGTTTCCTCGCTCACATTCCTCACAAAATGACGAGAGGAAAGGAGTTTGTAGCTTACTACATTTTTACTGTTCACGCAGTATAACTGCCAGATGAAGCACGCTGCTGCAATGTATCATTTCTTTACCACGACCTGTATTTGTTACACATGTGCAGACATTATTAATATATACAAAAATTACATCATTGTATGACTTTTAGTTCAGAAGATACGTCGTCATAAACAATGAGGTGCGTGATACACTGCCGTATTATGCATGATGTTTTAATTGATTACTTCTTTACTACTGACACTATTCGCAAGACATTCCGCAGACGGTAGGCATACATACCACTGGATGTACCTGCAAAATTATGTCATCGTACAGCACATGGGCCTCGCGGGATTAGCCGAGCACTGTACGGCGCTGCAGTCATGGACTGTGCGGCTGTTACCGGCGGAGGTTCGAGTCCTCCCTTGGGGATGGGTGTGTGTTTGTCGTTAGAATAATTTAGGTTAAGTAGTGTGTAAGCTTAGGGACTGATGAGCTTATCAGTTAAGTCCCATAAGATTTCACACACATTTGAATATTTTTTTTTCAACAGCACATGGTTCAGGGAAGATACAACGTCATAAACATTAAGCTGCCAGTAATTGAAATTTCATGGGAAATTCACTAGACACACAGGTTAAATATGTATAGAAATACGCGTGAAATATGCCAAATATGTGTAAAATATATTTGAGACGTGTGTGTACGACCAAAGACAGAGGCAGAGAGAGTATCCTGAACTTGTGGAATAATTTCCATCAAAGTAAGTTCACCTATAGTTACAATCTGGAAAGAAATACTGCAGGGGTAAGAACCACCAGGCTTCCATTGGGGTGAGTTAGATAACGTGGAGAGAGAAGGGAGGACGAGTAGATGGACAGACAGCGAGGGGGAAGGAGAAGACAGGCACAGTTATGTCGAGGAGGAGATGAACGGAGATAGGGGAGGGGGGAAAAGACAGAGAGAGGGTAGAAGAGGAGATGGACAGATAAAGGGAAGAAGAGGAGGTGGGCAGAGAGAGGGGATGAGGAAGATGGTTCAATAGAAGACTGGAACAAACACATACACAGGCAACGCCTGGTACTCAGTTTGGAAAAATATGTAGTATTTGTCCACCTGCTGTGCAGTGTGTAGGGTGTACAGTTCTATGTACACAGGGTGATTCAGCTGCCCCTACCGATGTCACATTATGCAACCCACAATGTTATACCTGCCACTCAAAAACCACGTACGACATTTCCATTTTCTGTTGCTCTATACGTGCCAACTATTAGACCTACAGAAAAATGAACAGGACCTTTATATAAGAAATTTAATATAGTTAGATTCTGTACTGGGATACATTTTTGCATGAGGCCAGACAGGGTATCCTAGTTATTCAAGGTAAACGTGAAAAAATGACCTTCAAAGAAACCTCCACCCTCACACACATTCCTCATCAGTCAGCATTTCTAGTATGTTGTTCATGCCACTTCCTGTTACAAACTGTACTAAATTCCCGACTACATGAACTATTCCTGATACTTTACCTTCTTTGTTCTTTATTGACTGGGCTTTTAGGCCACCAGCATGGTCGGGTATTCCGTTGACGTTATTGATTTAAACGTGCCCGTGAGGGTAATGAAAGAAACACGACTTCCGGAAACGTTACGCTATACTTAATCATGTTGACAATGCGATCCAAACTTAACCCTTAAAAGAACAGTAGTTATGTAATCAGAAGAACTGGTGAATAATTATGTAATTGTTTAATTAATGCTGTTGAAATTCACAAAGCTGTTAGGTAAGATTTACACAAATATCAATTTTACAATTTATAATTGCTCGACTAAGCCTGTTATGTAATAAGGCCAGTAATTGTAGACCGAAGAAATTCGAGTTTGGGAAATAATTCGTGCAGTCGCAAATCTGTGTTCCGTGATAGAAGGAAGTGTGAACAACATACAAGAGATCGTCATCAGTGGGGGCTGAGCGTAAGAGCGGGAGTGCGTTTGAAAATCACTTCCGTACGTTTTCCTTGGATAACTCGAAAACTTCAGCCTATAGTGAAAACATATTCCAGTACACAATTTAACTATCTTAAATGTAAAGCCCGGTGTGTGGTTTTTGAAGGCCACATATAAACATTGTTGGTTGCATAAAACGACATCGGTAGGTGGTGTAGTTGCCTTCTCAACTAGGCTGCGGTTCACACTTTGTACAGTCGGATATTTTCTTAACTTTATTCTTTACGTTTATAGAAGTCTAATGTCTTCTAAAAGCGGTGTAAAAAGCGGAAGACAGGTGAATAAAGACATAACAGTTTAGTAGGACATAACGGAAGTTTGTTTCTTGTAATTAGTATAATGTTCTGCAAAGGGGGTAATGTCCAATTCAGTTCACAATGAATGCGATGTTTCGATAAGTCACCACATTTGTATTAATAATGAGCATGCGTGAACCGTATCTATCAAGTCAAAACAGCGGATCAACGCTCCGTTCACTCATGCAAATACAAAAACCAGCACAAATAGAAGCTCTGTACGTAGAGTGTTGTCGCATTCGAGGCACGAGGAAAAAGAGAGGTAATATCGCACACCTCGACGCACGGAAGAGCCGTTTACGCTGAAGGTCAGCTGATACGAGAGTGTATCGATGCTTGCCACTCCAGGCTCGCTTCCGCACGATTTTCCGTGCTACTGAGTTCGCCTCATTTATTATAAGCTGGATGACGTGCGCTGCTCAAACCAGCCAATATCCTGCGGAGGCTGCATATTCTACTGTTCTCCGAGCGCACCGCAGTCCCAAAGAACAATAGGTATCCGGCCATCTATTAAAATGCTTTTTTAGCCAATGTGGCTTGCAAAGTTCCCTTCACTTATCGTAATTTACATTACCTACCTCAAGGTGCATTAATTATTTTACGGGCTAGTGTTGTTTTGCCAAACCTCCGGTATTTTTCCTTTGAAATTACACAAAATCTAATGTATTTGTCGAAAATTGTTTGTGAAATTCACGAAAGAAGCAATTGTGAGGACATTCAAACGTGTATCCCGTGTACAAGTGTTGAGTAAATGAAAGTCAGCCTAAGAAATCACGTACGTAGTAAACGCCACTAAGTGGAATCCAAAACATCGTCGTGTCAGAGCATTATCTTCACCACCTCTTGTAGTGTGTGTCTTAAAGCTTAAAGATAGACCTGCAAGTTTTCAGTTCTGCTGGTGATTACTAAATGAAGTGGTAAAGGGGCATTCGGTACCTCAGTTTTCATTTCTTCAAACGGGGCTCGATTTAAACTGTCCAAGAATGTGCAATCACAGAATATGCGCAACCATACATCATGAAATAATCACCAGTACGTGTAATAGCTTCTGCATTGTATAAAGTTTTATTTTGGCCATCTATTCTTTGATTGCAATTAAAGACCTAAAAGCATACTTGCACTGAACTGGGCTCTTTGAATGCCCAGTTACGGAGCTTTGTGCGTTAATTGTCGGTGAAAGCAGGAAAGGTTATATGAAAGATTTCTATGTCTCTTCGAAGTGCCGGCCGATGTGGCCGAGCGGTTGTAGGCGCTTCAGTCCGGAACCGCGTGCCTGCTACGGTCGCAGGTTCGAATCCTGCCTCGGGCATGGATGCGTGTGATATCCTTAGGTTAGTTAGGTTTAAGTAGTTCTAAGTTTTAGGTGACTGATGACCTCAGATGTTAAGTCCCATAGTGCTCAGAGCCATTTGAACCATTTTGAACCTCTTCGAAGTCAAAGGTAGTCTTGTGACTTATTTACGGTGTCGCAGGGGGAACGAATGATCGGTTATCTAGAAGATTATCGGTGTGGCACTGACCTTCATTCAGGTATTCCTTTGTATGGTACATTCCTTAAACCAAAGCAAAAACTCATGTAACTTAAGTGACCCATTATTACGGAAAGATGTAGAGCCCAACACATTTCTAGACCTGTCTTCCAGAAGGTGTGCTCGTCCACTTTTTGGATGTGATAGTGAAGAAAAGTTCTTTCATTACCGTAGCCGGCATGTCATCTAGTTTCTCCTGCACCTGATTCGTCATTCACAGAGCATAATCCTGGCTTCATCGCATGGAGATTCATTTGTACTGCTATTGCTGTGCAGCTGAACTTTGGATTGATATAGAAGATAAAAGAAATGAAGATCGCTGGGAACACTTTGAGAGTCGCTGTGAATCGATGCTAGGAGCCATAGACGCTGCTAACACAGCGTGTATCTGTTTCGTCAAACTTCGAGTTTGGTGTTCTGTATTACTTTCATGTTTCTTACATAGCCACACGTGATCTGAAAGATAATGTCAGAAGCTCTGTAAGTCACCCCTTTAATGATGCTGTTCTATTAATTAATTTTACAGTGCCAGAAACACTAAGTGACATACAGGAAAATCTGCGGGGGACTGACACTTACCGCAAGGACTGGCAGTTGAGCTCCTTTCTTCTTTCTTCTGCCCTAATCTCGTATCTTCAGGAGATCGGTATGTCAGTTTTTCAATTTGGCAATTTGAGTGGTAGATCGTGGTCAGAGGTCGCCAATACAACTACTCTGGGAAAGAATTTGTGTTCATTTGTCTGCGTCCAGTGTTATCTCATTTGGAAGGCTGATAATGTTTTCGAAGGGTATGAGATTCGTGTAACTGAGGCGGGACGTCGGTATCAGCTCGGTATTCATTTATCCGTATCTGAGAAACCGCCTAAAAATCACATACACGCTGGCCAGCATACTAGCCATCGTCGTAAATTAACGGGGAGGATCCGATCCGGATCCGACGCACCTCTCCGATTCCGGGAACGGCTTGAAAACGCGTGCGGCTATCCGGGCTGGTCTGGAAGTTGGTTCAAATGGCTCTGAGCACTATGCGACTTAACTTCTGAGGTCATCAGTCGCCTAGAACTTAGAACAAATTAAACCTAACTAACCTAAGGACATCACACACATCCATGCCCGAGGCAGGATTCGAACCTGCGACCGTAGCGGTCGCTCGGTTCCAGACTGTAGCGCTTAGAACCACACGGCCACTCCGGCAGGCTGGAAGTTGGCCTTCAACATAATTAAATAGTAAAGTTACTTAGCTTCATGTACCATACATAATTTCACTAATTGTTTTAACGAAATGATGTGGAATGAGCTAGTTTACAGAATATGTGTACACCACAACATTCAATTCCTCAGCACTACACATACAACTACGCTTGAAACACATTTTTTTTTGCTGGTTATCAGTTTTGAAATGAAAAGAGATGAACTTCTTCACAAGAAATAATTTTAGGTTAAATTTGGTACCTGTCAGACATTTTATGTTGTTGACAAATATTCAAAATTTTTTGTAGATGCATATTGAACTCCTGTCTGAGCAACTGACCGCTTTAATTATGTACAATAAAGATCACATTTTCTTATAGCGCTGTAGGTACAGACATCTGCATTCCTCTCAAACTGTAATGTGTTACTTAAAACGAATAACATTAGCGAATATATATATTGTGATGATGTGGTTCAAGTATCTAACTCATTGCAGAGATACCTACTAGATGACCGTGCGTGATCTCCAGTTACTATTCTTACTGCTCGATTTTGAGTAGTAGAAAATTATATTGTAAGACATTATTTAGTGGAAATATGCAAAGAATATTTGGAGGCTCATCCGTTTCTTTTCAAGACTAGTAATTACATGAAGAGTAGAAGCAGCTGTAATTAACTGTTTGAGCACAGCTCAGTGATACACTTCTTCCAGTTCATGTTTTCATCGATATGTATACCCAAAAATTTGGAGCAGCCTACTCTATACACTGACTCCTGTTCATGTGCTAAATCAATCGCTCGTATGACTGAATGTTGTACAGGACTGAATATAGAATGTGTTCTCAGAATTTGGGGAACCACTTAATACTTCATTGAAAGACATCATTAAAAATTTATTCTGTTGCTCTCTCTCTAATGGGATATATTATAATATAAATTTTAGCGTATAATTATGTCGGCGAGGCTATTATTGTTTGATGATGTTATTTGTAACGGCCGTAATATATGTAAAAATATTCATTCAGGCGACAAAGTAGAACAGCCACATAAAAGTAAAACTAGAAAAAAACAGATTTAAGGTTGAGGTACTTTGAAAAAATGTCAAGAAAACGAAACCTACTCCGCATGAAATAACTTACAAAACCCAACATTCATTTGATCGTTTCTTGAATGTCTCGTAGTTGGGATCCTTACATGCAACAATAAAATCCGAGATAAAGGAAATATGAAGATAATTTCCATATATCGTTACGGATGCGTTTAGTAAATGCAGAAGCGTAACGCAAATGATCATCAAACTCAGATGGCAAACTGTGTAAGAGAGGCGTTCTACATCACGGAGAGTATTGAAGTTAAAATTCCGAGATCGTACGTTCCAAAGTATAATATTTTCTCTGACACATATGGCAAAATGACGACGAGAGGAAAAAAAAACAACGTAAAAAGCAGAGAAATTCGATCTTATAAGGAGGCTGACAGACAGTCATGCTTCCCACGCATCATTAGCTAACTGAATAGGACAAGATAGCAGGGCATGAGAAAGATGTTGGAGGCATCACAACGACTTGCGGATACCACAAATGCCGTCCGTTGCATAGCCCAAGCTACAAGTTGGGTTGCAGTGTGCAGATGTAGATGAAGGTTAACATCGAATAAATGAATTTATTTTTATTCCTTCCTGTTCAGTGACACATACAAATCAATATGTTTGTGCCTTCAGTCTGTGGTAGTAAAACGCTCTTCCGTAAAAGTTAATCCACTCCCAATAATGTCCTACATTTATACTCGAAAACTCATGATCATTAGACTGGCATCAGTAAAATTAGTCTCCGTCCTACATCACTCATTTGTACCACTTTAAATAGAGCCAAGATGACTCCTTGAATGGTCATGTGATAATTGCTCAACTTTGACCTTATCCACTCCACTCATCACCATCGAGATTCATTGATTCGTTGAGTAAAATCGAAATGTAGATGATTCATTGTTGCCGTCGGCCAATATGTTGTGCATAACTGCAGTCAAACGGAAATAAGATGAAATAGAAAGAATCGTAGATACAGACTAAATTTTTATTCTTCACAAGAGTTCTGTTGGACTGATAGTATCATACAGATTCTGGTAAATTGATAGGCCTTGCAACCTACTTAGCAGACTTCATGCGCATAATAAACTTTCCATACATCTTAGCCACGAGGCCTGAAACGTTAATTGTCTGTAAGCAACATCTGCTACTTCCAGACATTACACCACTGTCATATGTTTTACCTACAATAACTTTACTTTCGTAAATCACGAATATTCAAAATAATGCAGTTAATATGCGGACTTCAGGAAGGTCATCTTTTAATGCAAATCACATTCTGCCATCCTTCCAGTGTTTATATGAGTACTTCCGTAACTCTGGATCACAGTTCTTGACAGTCAACACATCGTATTACATTTGGGACCACTGTGTATTCATTCAGTGACAGATCAAGCTACGTCCCTCGACAGAAAGCTAGTAAACGCATTTCCTGTTGTTTTACAAAGATACACAATAGATGTATTTAGAAGGCTTTAGGTAGCCACCCACATGTACGTTTCCTGTGATTTGAACAAATTACTTCAGATGATATCGTGACTGGTTCTTTTTACTAGGGCTTGTGCCTCTTGGCCGTAGCGAGATACCGAGCGAGGTGGCGCAGTGGTTAGCACACTGGACTCGCATTCGGGAGGACGACGGTTCAATCCCGCGTCCGGCCATCCTGATTTAGGTTTTCCGTGATTTCCCTAAATCGCTCCAGGCAAATGCCGGGATGGTTCTTCTGAAAGGGCACGGCCGACTTCCTTCCCTGTCCTTCCCTACTCCGATGAGACCGATGACCTCGCTGTTTGGTCTCTTCCCCCAAAACCAACCAACCAACCAACCGTAGCGAGATATGCACTATCTCTTAGGACATGGACGCTGACAGAACGTTTTATCTCTCACTTCACTCTCATTCCTCCTCTGTGCTAGGATCGCTGTCAGTAAAAAGTAGGGAGCGTGTTGCTGTCAGTTTTTCGAAGTCTGTTCATTGACCGAGGACTCGGAATGCATGCATGATAAAAACTGAGAAGATTCCTTGATTAGTACGATGATCCATGGCAGTCAGATAATTGCTATAATGGTAAACCCAGTTGAAAAGTAGACCATTAACAGCAGCAAAGTGCAAGTTTTTTCACAACTAAAATCTGCAAAGATAAACAGATAGATTAGTAGTCCTCAGAAGTCTATTCTATGATGCCCAGTATTTACCTAACAAAATTTCAGTGAATAAACGAACGACTTGGACATGTTGTTGTACTCTGACACAGGGCTTCTGATATTTTGATACTTACAGAATTACCGCGGCTAGTCAGTTACATGTTCCACAGGTTATCTGCACAGCTTATATCGAACTGGTATGGACCGAGGCAGTTGACTGGCGATATATATAGGTGATTTGTTTCCCTGTGAGGCTGAACGCAGACCATCACGAAACAGTACAGTGGCTTTAAGGTAGGAAAAATGAAGACATTCCTCATTGTCACTACTCATAATATAAATGAAACACAATCTTCAGAAAAAATAAACATATGTTTTCTACTAACCTGTACATGCTGCCAGCGTTTACTTCAATATTAGTTTGTAGAACAGAAGGAGTTCAGAAGAAAAAATATTTTCAGAGTAGATCTACAATGATCTTTGCAAAATTTTAGGCTTTTTATGTTACTTTTAAGTTATACTGAACACTTTTTTGAGGGACTGCGAGTTTTAGTGGGTATTAAAGTCATTCTTATCTTCAGTTTTGTGTCAGTTGATATCTACATTCTCTTCAAATTTCTGAGCTGATTTTGACACATTTCATTAGTAAACGATAGTAAAATGCAGGTGCAGTGAATGCAGTTAGTATGCCGAACATCTTCAAAAGGCGAAATGTGAGTTTGGTTGAACACCATTTATTATTCTAGTTGTTCACCTTTATTCAGTCAGTACTTTCTGCCTAAGGGTTGAGTTACTGTAGAAATTTTTACCACAAAATATTAACGGAAAGAAATGTATTAGGACATAATTTCTTTGTTTCGAAAACTAGTAGTTAAGATAAGAGTAGAAATTACTAACCTTAGCTATCTGAAAAGCTCGATAACGAGTTACATCGGTTTAACCCGTATTTTCATTAATACGAATATCTACATCCAAAATATTGAGTATTCTCATCTATTCACTGTCAGTACTTCATAAGTTTCAATGATTACTGCTGCTTTATTTGTTGTACCGAACGGAATACACTGTATTCTTCCGGTATAAAATGAGAGTCTCTTGGCAGAGAATCGCTTGTTAACTGAATACACCGGCTCTCTGGTCTTCTTCCGGATACCGCTGTGTAAATTACGCAATATTCCTCGAGGCAACTGCTAGAGATTTTAGCGTGATTGTTGCTGGTTACTGTTTCAGGTGGTTTCTACTGGATTCTGTAACCTGTTAATTACAACACGTACGTTATCTGCAAAAAATAAAAACGCTGCTTGATGTATATCAAGTGTCAGCCCATCCACATGCATAAAGAATACAAGAGGAAACCAATCTGAACCCTGTGATTTACTTTTTGGATTTCCCCATAGTCACTGTCTGAACTGTTCGACTTATCAGTAACACATTCTACATACTTTTGGCTAAATATCATTGAAACAAGCTGTTTCTAACACTATTTGGCACGAAAAACTTAAACTTTTTGAAGTTTCATGATCTACACAGTCGGTTTGTACATATCTATTCGGAACACCTGAGGCGTAAATGATGGAGTTTCCCTATATTAGTCTACATAAGCTTCCATAGATTGTGAAGATCACTATTCCCGTTAGTTCCTGCCATGTTATCGACTGTTTCAGAAATTCCTGCAGACGACTTGAGTAGCACCGACCAATGAACATTGTTTGTGGGATGTGTCCCAACAAGATGAAAACAACGCGGTGTCTGCTGCTGCATGCTTGACTAATTATGAGTAAGCAACGGATGGGGCAGTCTGTTTTTTTCGACGTCACCAGCGAGATTATGGCGAGCTCCTCATTGCTACGATGCTTCACATACGAAACGAAGCAACGTCAGAATTTTCCTGTTGACGAAACAGTGCTAGATTAAGGAATTAAAATTTAAGGATTGTTGTCTTCTCCGTCAGTCAGTCTTCATGCTTACTGACAGTGTGTGTCATACTACAGAGCACGTACACTGATGAGCGAGAACATTATAACCACCTACTTAAGAGCTTGTTTTTCCGTGTTTGGAACGAAATACACCGCTGATTCTGCGTATCAGGGATCCCACAGTTTGTTGGTAGATTTGCGGAGGTATGTGTCAGTAGATGTTTACCCACAGGTCATGTAATTCGCGTAATAACAGGCCACTGATTTGCTTACGCAGTGACGGGTTCCATGGGATTTACATCAGGCGAATTTGGTTGCTGAGACATCAACATGAGTTCACTATAATCCTGAAACACCTGTAGCACGGTTCTGGCTCCAGACACGGACAACTGTACTGGTGAAAGATGAAATCACTGTCGGAGAAGACATCAAGCCTAAGGGATGCAGGTGGTTCGCAGCAGCCAGCGTGTTTTCGATCACTACCACAGGTCCCACGCAAGTGCACGAGAACGACTCCCATAGCGTAATGCTACCCCCATGAGCCTGCGTCCTTGGCGCTCTGCACGTTTCGAGCCGCCGATCATCTCGATGACGGCATCTGTGGAGACGACCATCGACCTAGTGAAGCAAAAATTCGATTCAGCCGAAGACCAACACGTTTCCATCGATCGACGGTCAACTCCCGATGGGACCGTGCCCCCGCAATCATAATTAACCATGTTGTTGGTTCAACATGTGAACACATAGGGGTGGTCTGCTGCGGAGCTCGATGTTCAACAATGTACAAGGAACGGTGTGTTCCCAAACACTTGAAAGTGCACCAGCACTATGTTCTTTAGACAGATATTCCACAGGTCACCATCTATCCTATTTTACAGAGCAGACAAGCCTCCGAACCTTACGTTCTGTGAACAGTCGTAGATGTCTAACAGTTTAGCGCCTGGTTGTGCTTTCACTGTCATTCTACCTCTTTCCGTAGATGCTCACAACAGTAACACGTGAACATTCGACCAGCTTCACTGTTATCGTGGTACTCTTTCACAGGCCCTATGTAATTATAATCTGACCTTTTTCAAATTCTCTTATCTCAATGTATTTCACCATTTGCAGCTAATATCATAGCTGGGATGGTCCCACGTCTGTGTGGGGTTCATTTACATACGTCTGTTACTGCGCACCCAGCCCGCAACGCCACCAGACGCATCGAACGTTGCGGTGGTCAGTGGTCGTAATATATTGGCCTATTAGTATACATTAGTGCATTCAGCAAGTGATCATATGTTGATCACAATCACCTCTACACCCATCCTTTGACAGTTATCATCGAATGAGACATGACCCTCACATCCGTGAATTTTAGAGAATGGTGGCGACGTATTTCAAAGAACAGCTTCAAATTCTAGGAAAACTGGATCTTTGTCAATGAACTTCTTCGAGTCAAATAATAAAATAAAATATTTGCGGACAAGTTAGTAGAGAAATAGGTATGTGAGGATTTAGTTATTAAAAAATACTGCCAAAATAGATTATAGTAGTCATCTAGCCAACAAACTTAATCTACTTGTCCTAGGAGTAGTTAAAAAGACAGGTGTCGACATTTCTAGGGATAAATCTGTAGAATATGTGCAGTAAGTAATGCCACATAGCCGCGCGGGATAACCGCGAGGTCAGGGGCGTCCTGTCACGGTTCGCGCGGCTCACCCCGTCGGAGGTTCCACTTATTCCTCTGGCATGGGTATATGCGTTATCCTTAGCGTAAGTTAGTTTAAGTTAGATTAAGTAGCGTGTAAGCTTAGGGTCCGATGACCTCAGCAATTTGGTTCCATAGGATCTTACCACAAATTTACAAATTAATGCCACATAAATACATCCAAATCACAATTTTATTTGACTAATATGTTAAAAATGGAATTAATTCTCTCAAACTAAAAGTTCTAGAGAGTTGACAATATCTTCAATATTTCACTAAAATCAAATTTTTTGCCTATATGTTATATTACAGCCGATAAGTGGTGACTGAAGATGTGCAGCAGGGACAAACCCTGGGACAACTTTGTTATTGTTGTATCGAAGTAATATTCCTCTTTTCTGGCGATGGAAGTAATAATTAAAACTCATGCAGAAAATTCAACAGCTGAGAATCTAAATAAAATTTACAATAAAGTTCTTAAATGATTCGGACCGCCTCTGCACGTAGCTTATCTCCAGGGGTGCACTGTTTCATGTTGACTGTCCAAAGAGAGACACAATTCTTGCTATAGTCCCAAAAACATCTATACATGCATATTTGCTTGTGTATTTGTTTAGCTAGGATATATCGCTTTGGTGATGTATGAATGTTGTGACTGTGTCATGTTTGTTTGTTTGTTTGTTTGTTTGTTTGTGTGTGTGTGTGTGTGTGTGTGTGTGTGACAGAGAGAGAGAGAGCGGGCGGGGGGGGGGGGGGGGAGGGGCAGTATGTCATCACAATATGAAAGACTCTTGTGTATGCTTCGATGGGTTCATCTCGAATGAAAAGTGACTGTTCAGGATATGCAGAAGGAGCTAAGTGGTATATTTATGCGTTTCAACATGGAGTCATGAAGTCATGAAATGGTTTGCACGAAATGTTACAAGTTACGAGAAAAGTCTGAATTGGCAGTAATGTGTGATTTATGGGCGTTCCAGTGATATAGAGTCCCCGCGAGCACTCAGAAGTGCCTCAGCACGACGTGGCATTGACTCAACTAATGTATGAAGTAGTGCTGGAAGAAACTGACACCATGAATCTTGCAGGGCTCTCCATAAATCCGCAAGAATATGAGGGGTTGGACATCTCTTCTGAGCAGCACGTTGTAAGTCATCCCAGATATGCTCAATAATGTTCATGTGTGGGGAGTCTGGTGGTCAGCGGAAGTGTTTCAACTCAACAAAGTGTTCTTGGAGCCACTCTGTAGCAATTCTGGACCTGTGGGGTGTCGCATTGTCATTCTGGAAATGCCCAAGTCCGTCGGAATGCACAGCGGACATGAATGGATTCAGGCGATCAGACAGGATGCTTACGCACGTGTCACCTGTCAGAGTCGTATCTAGACGCATCGGGGGTCCCATATCACTCCAAGTGAACGCGCCCCACACCATTACAGAGGCTCCAGCAGCTGGAACCGGCTCCTGCTGACATGCAGGGTCCATGGATTCACGAGGCTGTCTCCATACCCGTACACGTCTATCCGCTCGATACAATTTGAAACGAGACTCGTCAGACCAGGCAACATGTTTCCAGTCATCAACAGTCAAATATCGGTGTTGACGGGCTCATTCGAGTCGTAAAGCATTGTGTCGTGCAATCATCTAGGGTACATGAGTAGATCCGGATAGATGCTGTTGTTACAGCATTTCTTTTATATTCACCAAATAAAATTAGTATGTCCAACTTATCGTCATTGGTGTACATGTCTGCACAACAACTAATGTTGAAACAGAAATGAGCGGCCTGAAGTGCAGACAAGTAAACAGACAAATGTGTTGACATTCTGACACAGCGTAGCACGACAGCTCTGCTGGCAGTGTTTCCACCGGTAAAGCCGTTTGCGACCACTGTGCTCTCAAATTCTAGAACATTTCTCAAAGTTTATACGCCGGGTTTCAACGTTAACATTAACAAACGCTATGTCACTGTAATTCTCTACTCAGGAACTGTCGAACGCGTTATAAAAAGTACACAGTTCCATTTAAAAAAAAGTACTTGCTTCAATGTCTCCGTTGATACCAGCATAAAAACATTAACTAAACAAAAAAAGTGTCCCTCGACGCTCTAACATTTAATTACTCTACATTAATTATCTTTCTGGTGTTGCGATTTTTTCCGCAGTGTTTATGTTTAACACCAGAGCTGCTATTTATTTACTGATTGACTAGTTTCCGGCTTTGATCGTTTTTACAGCCACGTATTTTGTGTTTAGGGTACATTTGGCACGAACCGTTCTATTCATCCCATCACACTTAGATGTAACTCCGGTCTTCATTATCCAGCATGATGCGATCCGCAAGACAACGATATTTTATATTGACTGGAGAATATGTTGTCACTGGATTGCTGTGTATGTAATCGTAAATTTGCCTTTCCTTCAAGTGAGAACCCCACGCGGCTGAATGATGTGCATGCATGGTGGGTAACGGGTGTGTGTAAGGTTAATGGAACTTGCAGGGACTGGTATGCAGCTGATGAATTATATGAATAAAACTGGGGAAATCACTGCCTATCGGCCGTTTCCTTGTCAGACAGGTATCAGAACTCACCGCTAATCTTCTGGCCCTAGACCGTTAAGAAGCCGGGCTTCTTTTCTTGGCAAACGTTTCATCTCATATTTGATAGTTTAATCTAAAGGGGAAGGGGCAGTCGGAAATTTGCAGAACACTAATAGCCATAAAATGCTATTAAATTTGATCACACAGAGTAATTAGAAATCTTGTGAAAAGCTTGTAAGGATATTGCAGGGTAGCTTGTGCTGAGAAATAATGGCTCACATGGCTCTGAGCACTATGGGACTTAACATCTATGGTCATCAGTCCCCTAGAACTTAGAACTACTTAAACCTAACTAATCTAAGGACATCACACACATCCACGCCCGAGGCAGGATTCGAACCTGCGACCGTAGCAGTCGCGCGGCTCCGGACTGAGCGCCTAGAACCGCTAGACCACCGCGGCCGGCGAGAAATAATGAAAAAAATGGCATACGTTGCACCGTTTCCGATTTAACTAACATTAAAGTTATCCAATCAGGTCACAGCGGGTGCAAATCCAAGCAGTCTACCAGAGGTGGTCATGCCAAATGTGTCCTTCGTATGGTTAGCATAAAACATGGGGAACCATTGGACGGTAGCAAGTTCGATCTTCGCTACCTTCCACATCCTGTTTTTGTAATTCTGTTTTGTTTGAATTGAGGAAACCAAAGCACATGTTTGGCGACACCGTCTCTGTGGTACCGCTGGAATTTGCACCCGCAACGACCTGACGGGCTAACTTAAATGATAATTAAATCGGAAACGCTACAACGTATAGAATTTTTTCTTAACAATTAATCCTCACCACAACCTACCCTCCAACGTCTTTACAAGCTTTCCACACTATTTCTGACCACCCTCTATATTACAGGAGTTCACACAAATGCGAGGTAGCCTATCACAGTGTTTCATAGAAAGTATCCTCGATTGAAAGAACTGAGAGTTCCTAGCCATGAGTTGCACATTACTTGCACAAAGGCAGAGACGCAACGACAGAGCTTATGACATAGCGATCAGTGGATTACCGATGTCAGATCCTCCAGACAGTCTTAACACAAGGCTGCTCCCAGGGAGATGGAAGGCAACGCCTGCGTACCAAAAAGGCGGTAACTGCGATGTGAACTCGTCCAAGATCAACAACCGAATGGGGCTGAAGGGTGACTTCCCGCGCTATTTATAAAGTCGGACTCCACACCACACTGCGTGTATCCGCAGTTAACAAATATGTTCCCACAGATATCACGACAATGGGAGGAAACGAATCGTTGGTGCAGCCTCGCTTCGGCAGGCGGTCCTGTCTCTTTGACTCTCTAGTTGGGACACCTGATTCGGTGCCAGTTCTTCGAACGAGGGAGGAACTTGTATGGCTTCAACTTAAATTCAAATGTAATGGCCAAGAACTTTTACAGAATTTCTCCATCTTGATCACCTCCTACATTACATAAATGGTGAACCTGAACATTACTTCGCCCCCTCCATTCACTGGTGTTCCATGTAGGGAATCCATCTGTGGTTTTCATTGG
Organism: Schistocerca americana; assembly: GCF_021461395.2. Classification (NCBI taxonomy): domain Eukaryota; kingdom Metazoa; phylum Arthropoda; class Insecta; order Orthoptera; family Acrididae; genus Schistocerca; species Schistocerca americana. The sequence continues at coordinate 648,255,470 of NC_060130.1, read as the reverse complement.
CTGGGGAAAATAAATCTAATTGGATAAACTGATCGACTAATTTTTATGTCTTTTTAGTTGATGATCTGTCGAGTATGTAATTATTGTCAATCAGCTGGGAATTCTTTTATGAAGCCATAAGCTGTGGTTGGAGCTTTGAAATTAATGTCATTGGCTCTTTTTCTTTGGGATAGGGAGAGGCCTGGACTGCTGTTATCCACTACCACACGCGTTGTATACCTTCAAAATCTTATAAGCACTTCAAGTGGAGACTGCTTACAGTCTTCCCAGAGGACGTGCACATTTACCTTATCACATTTTGCGGGAGGTTTGTACCAGTGACATCAGGGACATGAGAGCATCATACTGACACAGCACCACGCAGTCTGTCTGCTTTAATGGCATAACTGCTGAGTGAGTAGTGACTCGATGCACTCATGAAAACAACATGACTATAAAATTATTTGACGAGTGTCCTTCTGATAGGAGCAGACCATATGAAGATCGGTTGTTCGAATAGATCTGAAAAATAATTACAGCAGCTGATATCCAGCAACGTCTTACCTTCGGAATTTCACCACGAATCGTTAGGAACGGATTACTGGAAGCATGTTGATACCTCGATTTGCCATGCATCTTTACCCCTAACACCATATCATACACAAAATATACTTGCATGATGAAGAGTCAGTTGGGACACTGAGTGTCATTCTGTGGTGTTCAGCTATGAATATGACTTCTATTTCTGTCAGATGGACGCCATCGTGTCCATAGACGTCCTGGGGAAAGATCACAGGAAACAGCCAATCTCCAGACACACATCTCTTCAGCTTCTAGAATAATGATGCTTGTAGCTATTGGATGTGGCAACAACCCCGATTTGATAACTGTTGATGGGCCAGTAAGTGGTAATAATGGCGATCTCTGTGGTGTAGCCTTTAATACCCAATGTAACAACTGGAATAATGTGGCAGGATAACGCAAGATCCTTCCATACCTAACACGAGAAACGACACGGGAATGCACAGATCCTCGACAGTCCTACCCGATCGTATGACTTGTTAGCCATTGAGCAGATGTGGGATGCGGCTTTCAAGACAGCCTCCAGTCAGCAGCCTTTATCAACTGATACAGCAGGTGTTTTAGGCAAGGCAAGTTATTCCTCCACGACACAAGGAATGGAAGAGTGTATTCTTGCTCTTTACGGGGATGATGATGGACATGTACACAAAATTTGATAAAAATCGAAGTGCTGTTTCTTGGTGTACAATTTTCCATTTCCATCAGTGTTCGTGGAGGAAATGAATTCATGTTTCCAAAGATAATTCAAATAGCACCGACAGAAAGAGCTGCAAATCCGCCCTATAAATTGGACAGACAGAAGCCAACTATATTCCTTAGTTTTAAAATAAGTTGCCAACTAAACGACGTTTCCGTAACTGTTATCAGATGAATGACAGGTTGATTTTTGAGTATAGTACAGCTGACTGGTGACGATATCTACTGCTAAAACGTAATGATTTGTGGCAATATTCGGAGACCCTTCGAAATTTCAGCCGCCTAATAAGCGCGCTTTTGTTCGTTAGCAGACAACATTTCCTGTTTGTGAGTTAACTGTATCATTTTCTTTGCACTAGCTCTTGTGAGTGCGTGTAGAGTGTAATATGATAATATATCATAAAATTCTACGCGTTGAAAATTTCGAAAGAACCCGAGAGAACGATAGCCTTGTGCAAAAGTTGGCAGCTATCTCTTCATCTTTTTCACGGCCGTGTCTTCAAGGAACCGCAGTGTTAGTGGTAGACGCCGGATACATTTTCTGTCGCCGCGGCTTCCCTTCTCCCACTTAACGCCCCACCCTTCCCCGCCACATGCACGGAATTGAAAGACTGTGGACGTTTCCTGAATCTATACGAATCGGGTAACTGAGGACGCGAAAGGCAAAGGTCCCGAGTTCGAGTCTCGGTCGGGTACACAGTTTTAATCTGCCAGGAAGTTTCATATCAGCGCACACTCCGCTGCAGAGTGAAAATCTCATTCTGTAAACATCCCCCAGGCTGTGGCTAAGCCATGTCTCCGCAATATCCATTCTTTCAGGAGTGCTAGTTCTGCAAGGTTCGCAGGAGAGCTTCAGTAAAGTTTGGAAGGTAGGAAACGAGGTACTGGCAGAAGTAAAGCTGTGAGTACCGGGCGTGAGTTGCTTCGGTAGCTCAGTTGGTAGAGCACTTGCCCGCGAAAGGCAAAGGTCCCGAGTTCGAGTCTCGGTCGGGCACACAGTTTTAATCTGCCAGGAAGTTTCATATCAGCGCACACTCCGCTGCAGAGTGAAAATCTCATTCTAGAAAGATTTTCATTGTAAGCTATCCAAGTTCAAAATTTTCGGAATATTAGTTCAAATTTAATATTCGCTTCTATAATGTAGGAAAGTATTTCACAGTTGAAAAACCCGCATCCTACTCATTGTCCTTACACTGACCATAAATTATAGCTCAGAGTGACACCAGTTTAAGTAACCTAAAGTAGCGAAGACTGTTTCCCAGTGCTCTTTCTCATCGTAAAATATGCAATTCACTCATTGGGCTCCATTAGTACACTATAACAGTAATTTCTGTGTGTGTGCAATGCATACGGATTGTAGAATTCAGTGCTGCTCTCTCTTCCACTTCTGTATACAATATGACTGACCTAAACGCGCCCTTTATCATTACAGGCCCTGGGCGGTGCAACATTATACTGACAACAGTAATGTGCTTATACTGGCCACCTCACAGTTCGTTTTACCTGATTTTGTAATCATTTAAATAAAACAACATGACCTTCCAGTGGGAGACATTGCATCTCCCTTTTCCTCGTGTGAAATTTGTCAGTAAGCTTTTTGCCTTCCAACCAGCGAAATGCGGCAGAGTACGGCCGGTAAACGATTCACAAACCACGATCTAGTGCCGTTAAGACGATTTCTTTAAACAGTGGCGTAGCTGAAGGAATTTAGTTTCTTCTTAAATCGTCGTATGCAGCAACGTTCACAGATATCTCAAATAGGAAAAGCTCTTTATCTAGGTACGAAGGTTGTAAAACAAACTTCCCACAGTTTGTGTCAGATTGATCTTTCCATCTGATAGCACTGCGTAAGTATTTTGTCTAAGAGGTATCACAAGTAGTGTTCCTGTAGCTGTGGGAATCATTGGCTGAAAACTAGTTTAACACCAGTGGGTACAGCACTTCTAAATATTCAAAATGATTATCAACCTGAGTTCATCCACAAACTGAGACATATTTATAATATTGTAGCTAGACTGTTGTCTTCCTTGAGGGGGCATCGGAAGGCGTTTACACACACGTATACGAGGGTATTCCCAAAAGTAAGGGCTCCTAAGGGACACACATGTGCCAACGCAGGCACAAACGAGAGATCCTTAATTTTAATGCTAAGCAAAACCCAAAGTAGTACCTGCATAGTGGCAATGTGACAAAGAGCATGAGAACTGATACGAAGGTCTCAGGTTCAATCCATCGTTAGGCCCATGATTTTTATGTGACATTTTACACTTATTTCCTGACAGGCAGTGTTTGTTGCTGTGAAAAATGCCGAGTTGCACTGTGGTCCGAAAGCCACGTTAAGCTGTAGTTTCCCCTATTAACTGGCTGGGTAAGTCAACTCAAAGGTCGGCGGGAGGCAACGACATACTACCTCCAACAAGACCGTGCCTATTAAAGCACTGTGGTGTTCAAACCACTCTTCCGACTGATGACTGCTTTACTTTCTATGGGTTCTAATGATCTTCGGGTTATTAACATTTTTGTGCCTTCATGCTGTAGCTTTGATACCAGTAAACGTAAGTAAGCGGCCGAGCACTGTCACCGTTCGAGTTGTCGAGGTGGTAGGCGACGATGCTGTCGACCCCAGTTACAGTCTTGGTCATCGCTGTGTTTCAGTCGAATACCTCCATGTGACTTTCTACGTATTTCAAGATATACTTTTATACACTTGGTACGCATTCAAATTTGTATCTGATAGAGCTGTATTTATCAATATGAATCAGATATGATTTTCGTGCCATATATCGGACAACACGTCAGTGCAGCGAGATTTCGTTTGTGTGGTACGCATGGTGCAAGAAATATTTGTGTTTTGCTTGCTTATGTGATAGTTTTCACCCAACTGAATGCGAGAAGGTCACAAATAGACTGTCAATAACTGGAATTACGCAATAATACACTTAAAAGTTATATTTTTGCATTACGTATCCCAGTGAAAATAACAGTAAACAATTTATATGCCTACTTGCTTATTATTCGCGCTTCTCGATGCTTTCCGCAAAAAATAAAAACAAAAATAAAAAAAAGAGAGACACAGAGAGAAAACAGAAATGTATCTCAAATATCAGCTCGGTGACGCCATGTACGTCTCGTGATGTAAAGCAAGGATAGTTGATAGGTAATATCTCGTTGTACTAGCGGTATGTATGGCTACAGGGTTCTTTCTTTTCTCTCTGCAAACAACCAGAACAGAATTCAGTAGCAAAGTGGTAAGAACACCTATGTAGTGGGCCAATTAAACACTCAAATTTTCTTGGTTATTTTGTTAATCGTCTGTAATGCACTAACATCCTCGATTACTGATTCGTTATTACTACCATTTTTATTGTTATTCGTCAGTACACAACAGCTTTCCTATCACTCATTGCTGCCGATGCATGCAACGAATGGATCAGGATGAATGGAATATGGTATGTTTCGTCACGGAGAGTATACACATTTATCTCGGCGTCTTGTTTTTAGGGTAATATGAAAATCTCAGTAAGAGAAGACGACAACGGGATGCCGGTGATGCAGGCAATAACACCCAACTATTTCTGTCGACTTAACACCGTGACGACAGACAAATTGGCGTCTCACTGTATTTTGATTATAATTCGTTTTAATACCTCGTGGGAGTAAGCATAATATTTTGCTTTTTGAACACCGAAAAATAACACACAAGGATAGTAGATGCAAGGATGCAAACAAACAATCAGATTCATGGGTGTGGATCTAGTTCATCTCTAGAAAACTAAACAAGAGGGAAACATTACGAAAGCAATAAATGCGCTGGTTAGTATATATTATTTGTATATATCTGAAGATGAAAAAGTACAGATCTGCTCAGTGCCCGAATCCGCACTTTAGTTTCTGTCTTAATGGGCATAATTTTTAGTTTATTCTCTTCTGAATTTTCAAATGAATTGATTATTGCGTGGTACAACATAATTAGTTAACTGTGTTTCTTACAGCTTCCGTTTGCACCAACATTTTTCTAAATTCTCGTGCAATTCACGAAATTCTACTTGTATGATCACAAGACTGCACATAGATGCAATCGATTTCGATGTGCAAAGTCTTTGTTATCTTACTTTTCGTGAAAGGTGGGCAAAGTTGATTTCCAAAGACTTTTTATTGTACTGAAATAATCTTTTGTCACAAAGTAACAAGGTAAGTGTTTTATTCGTATATATTTTGTGGGAAACTGTAATCGTGATGGAAGATTGCACACCTGAATGTTTGACGCAACTGGTAGGAGAAGACGCTGCATATTAACTAAACCCCGCGCCTCCTCTCTATATCCTCCAATATTATAACGCTACAGAGCTGTTCCTAGCACAGCTGAGAACTGGTAACATCGTCACAAACATTTGGCAACAATGTGACAGTGCAATCACTTCCGCGTATGGTACTGAATTGACTCACCTATCCATTTGAATGACTCGTGCTATATAATCCTCATGTAATCTAAGACACTGAGTCAGAAAGTTCAATTTTTTGGCTAAAGAAATGCTGTTCTTCACATAAGTGACCACTTTTATTATCTTTCACGACGCATTATGAGGCTGAGCGACCAACTCCATGATCAGAGTGAGGTGTTGTTAGCAGTGTTTCCGTAGCCCCTTGGTACCGCCCATGTCTCGTGCCGCAACGGCTCAGTAAGTCGTCAGTTCTAACTGTGGTAGGGACCAGCGTGTGCAGGCTTTTTTTCTGATTTACTTTATGGGGCTGCGAATTTCCAGAAAAATTTTGTAACGAAATCAGGAGTAAACTTTTAGACATCAAATTCTCTTGGTAGCTCGACACAGTAAGTTGTACTACGATATATCAATAATTTTTACTTATGGACCGTCTGACAGCAACCGAATAAATACAATTTTAATGTCATACACGTTTCGCCTTTATTTTCTGCAAGCCATTATTGTATTGTATACGTGTGTGTAAATACCTAGCAGCTGGTAAGAAAAACCGAAACGTAACATTTGATTTTACTTATTTAACAATCCGATTACGTGTTGGGTTCGAACTCCGACACAGAACTACACATCATGCACTTCATCTTTAAATGCATACACACTTTGTTACTTCCGAACGGAGATATATCATACATCTTTCGTGGATAGTTAAAAAATATTCATAATTTCATTTCAAGCCCTATCACGTGCACACCGACCTGCTAGTGCAGATTAAGGTGTATTTTTAATGTCTGTTCATGTGTGCCAAAAATTTCTGGTCAAACACGCACACATCTTACTGTTGGTGAGTAAGCAATTGATACCTAAGCTACATTCATGGACGATAAAGAAGAACGACAGGAGTGCGGTCCGATTGTCGCTCAAGCACAAAAATTTGTATCCTTATTTTAGATTCAAACACCTAGAAGCTGGTAAGAAAAACCGATATGTAACATTTGATTTTACTTAGTTAACAATCCAATTACATGTTGGGTTCGTAACTCCGTCACAGAACTTCACATCATGCACTTCATCTTTAAATGCATACACAGTCATCTTTCGTGGTTAGTTAACAGGGATGAAAGGGTCTTGATAGGAGTCCCGATTTATTACAAAAACTGTCGTGTTTTATTTTCAAGTTTAGATTTGCTTACTGATATTGGCGAAAATTTCGGTAATTCATGACTCTTCACGGCTAGTCAGCAATATGATTGATTAGATTAAATTGGATTAATACTTGTTCCATAGATCATGAATACGACACTTCGTAATGATGTGGAACGTGTTATTTTAATGAAAGATTTCTTTCCATACCAGTATTCAATTTCTTTACAACAATTTTTTACCCTCTCTCTCATGCTTCTTTATCTTTATTTCTCTCTCTCTCACTCTGTCTTCTCACTCTCTCCCTCTCTGTCTCTCTGTCTCTCTCTCTCTCTCTCTCTCTCTCTCTCACACACACACACACACACACACACACACAAATTCTTTCTTTATTTGTTTAGTGCGCTCGACTATCGGCGAGGCACGAAAACGTCCGTGAATGAGTTTCTTAAGTTTGAGTACAGTTACGAAAGAAATATAAAAACAACTATGAGAGTTACTGATTTATAATGCTTAGTTTGCAGTCAGTTCTGAGTATTATTAGTAACTACGCTCCAGTCCCTGAACCTGGTTACATAAATGCGAATCAGATTCATTACGCATTCCAGGCCGTCGCAGCCGCGTCTTTGAAAGGCCTTTACATAGCGGTTTACGAGTTCTAGATACTATTGGTCTCGTAAAAGAAATGAGCAACACATACCTCTTCGCTAGCTCTGTGGTGACGTGCTGACCTCTGGAAAAGCGTCTGTTATGGTTCGCGGTTCCAGTCTCGCTGAATGTAAAGTTTTTATCCCTTCTGCGAAAGAGCTACAAGCAGTCAGATCAAACATTGATAAGGAAATCGCAAGAAAATACTTTCAGCTCATAGTGCAATGGTGAAAAACTTACAATGCTGCACAACAGGTAACGCCTCGTTACGCTGCTGATAAGCAAATTTTGGGTCTCTAGGAATACATAACTTTATTTATGAAATGCCACATTTGCATACCTGTTGAGTATGACACAGCATACCAATTAAACACAGACCCAATCGAAATCTAAGTGAGTAGTATTTTACTAATTCGTGCCGATAGAGGCATGCTTGTGTACAGATATTCAGTTTTATCAAAACAGACTTTCGTTGTAAAGTTATCTTGCGTAGTTTTATCTCATTTCTTTTAATACAGTGCACAATTTTTGTAAGGTTTCTTTTAGTGTTGTTAAAACAATACTAAACATGAGAGAGAAAATAATCATCAACGATATATGCGAATTCTCTGATGTGATCTATAACACTCTGACATTGCACATGTAGTTTATTGATTACATGCATGTAGAAAACTTGTTCTGAGTTAAAGCTGTCAAACAAGGTTTGAAGAAGAATAAAATGCCGCTACCAGACGACAGCTAATGTAGAAAATACTTTCTGACTACTTTCGCACGATGCGCTCTCCCCATACATAACACAAAAGCTTCGAGATTCATCTGCTGCCTAGCCGTCTATTGTACCCGAAAAGAACAAAATGTCGCAGTAGTTAGCCCTTTTTCCACATGCAGCTATTTTGTGTTGAGAAGTGAAGGTATCTATTTTCAAAGGTCCGTTAAATTGGTAACTTCAGCAGATAGCAGAATTGCGTTGTAAAAAATTTAGGAGCGAGTAAAATGGAACTCTCGACATCTTATCTACGGTGCGTGACACTTACCGTGACGCTACTAGCTGTCATATACCTACAGCTCCTCCAGACGTCAACAATAGTTCTTCCAGATCTTCCACATTCCACAGTGCTGTGAGATAATGCATATGGCCGGATCTAGACTTCTGAGAGACAGACACTTCTTTTGCACTGCACGACGTTTTCAACAAACAGATAGCGCAATAGAGTAGCTCAAATGGAAAGGAACACTTCCTCTTTAAATTTCTGCATCCTGCACTGTTGGCAGTTCTGTGTAGGTGGCAGTTACATGACTTTATTTCGGTGATTACAAAATAGAGTCGAATGTATGCACTGGGTAGCCGAGGCAGTTAGTTCATGGTGATTCGCTCAACCAAGTAAATGAATGTACTGAACATGCTGCAAACCACTACAGGGAACCTGTGTGTCATAATTCTCATCGAGTGTGCCACAACGGTGTCATGAAAGAAAAATGAGTCCTCACAGTAGCTGGTTTGGTGGTCTGTTGGATTGATGATGGGTTTCTATGCTGATGGCCTTGGTTCGATTCCAACTTCTGCCCATGATTTTTAATAGGGAGAGACAGATTCTATTCTCTTCTGGCTACGCCAAGTGAAGAAGGTTTAATGGCATTGCGGTCCGAAATTCACATTAAACATGATATTCCTTCTCTACCAAGTAGTCGTTAGGTTGAACCACAATAAAGTCAGGAGTGGCGAAATGTGGGAACTCTGTCACCAGTAGCCTTTCTTATACTAGTTATTTATTTATAGTGACGAAACAAACGCTATGTAGGGTCACAGGTCCCTTATTCCATCTTTTATTTGAGCTTCTGTATGTCGATAAAATTGGTTCTGAACTTGGAATGCAATTCAGACCGCCCTTAACGCGGAATTTGATCCCTTCCTGAAAATACAGCTCGACTACAATTTGTTGTTTGTCAAAACTGCAGATTCCTCAACATCTCCACATATTGCGCGTGAATGGGTTCGAGTGCTGGCCCGGCACTAAAGTTTTCATTATGTATTATCAAGCTCTAGCATGAGAACACCTATCTGCTGATGGATAATAATTTTGATTTTTAATGCATTTTCATTCGTTGTCAACACTAACGATATCTGACGTTTTTGACTCCCAGTGAGACACAGAACTATTTGAGAGATCACTCTAAGTTCAAGGATGTTATTCCGAGCTGCTGGTGGAGAACAATTCTGTAGCTGACGTCTCTTTGTTTGTAGTCAACAACGGTATGTGTGGGGTTCGATCCCAAGTCAGCTTTGAATTCTTCGTGATATTATTACTAGTTCAAACATCCTCACATGTCGCTGCTGATGTAACAAAACCATATTTAACGTTCGTTTTCTCTAATATATAACAGCGATAGGTTCCGGGTTGGAGTCGTGATAAGGAAAAAAATAATGTTTCATCTCGTCATTTCAGTTAAAACATCTAGCTACTGCCGAGCAAATACGATAAGTCACAGTTGATTGTGCTTCGATAACAATCCGATTAGGTTCTGGGTTAGAATCCCTGTCCAACACAAAGCCTTACGTCACGGAATTTCAAGTAAGTTACTTGTGAAGAAGAAATATTTAACATCTCTCTTAGTTCGTTAACAGGGACAGTAGATGCTGGGTAGGAATTCGCGACCGTTAAAAACGTTTACGGTATGTAATTTAAAGTTGATATTTGCTAACTGATACTGTCTAAAGTCGAGATATATCACTCTCTGTATGCCTAGTCAGGAATGGCTGTTAGTTTCCGGCAGTCACGAAATCTTAGTCTGCATGACCTGGGTTTGAATCCAAATGCAGAACGGGACGGTTCGTCATGTCATTTGAAGTTCATACATATTCTCAACTAGCTGATCGTGAACAACTTAAATTTTTGATACCATTTTGTGTTAAACAACAAGTACGGTCTGTTACTTTGAAGAGGAAATCATGAATACGACGAACTTACTACGTGCATTACCTATCTGACGTAATAATGAGAGTGGTAACATTTCAGGTAGGTCATTTATTGCAATAAATGTGAACTTACAAGCCTTAAGGACAGTCTTATCTGTGATAAGGTGTTCCCTGATATTTGTAGTATCGTGGTATTTTTTTACATCTTGAATTATTGCGATACAGAGCCGTTTTTTCAGTGGTGACTTTTTGGAGCCATTTTCAATAGTCAAACGACTGTACCTAGGAGCGATTATAGGACCTGCTAGACAGCTGCGCTATGTGGGTAGCATGCGAATCAGGCGAAATGCAATTCAGATCTTTCGGATACTTTTGAGCACGACTGTACATGTGTGCCAGCCAATACGAGCGATGGGAAGGAAGCGGACATGCTCGGTGCCCTCGCGCTAAGCTGACGTAGCGACCTTACCGAGGCAGAACTCTTTCGCTGGTTGGTTTCACGTATAATGACTTAGAAGCGTAAAGTACGTAAAACTTTACTGAAAATAGAACAGTATCGCCTCTCTGTACGCTTCATTAACTTCCTCGTTGTATGTGTATTTCACTGTCGTTGCTATATGTAACAAAAAGGAAACAAAAGTAACTCAGTAACTGGTTTTTCCTTCTTCCGCACTCATCTATTTTCATTTTTTATTTTGCTTTGAAGTCAGATATCTCCCTCCGCGAGGAATTACCCACGTCGGAAGTAACGCAGGGATACAATACAAGCAGCAACTACTAAATGAAACGTGGAACCTTTGCCGCTAAGTAAGTCTATTAGATATGTACGTGAATGAGATAATTTCAAATCAAACAGCAAATCAGCAGCAATGTTTCGAGGATGTGAACGTTTTGGCTGTAATCATAAAGATATGCTCCAGGAAACATAGAGCTATACATTGATTCATCCAACTTCTGTTAAGTTATCGCATTAAAAAGAAGTATGTTGTTACCTGCAGTTAACTTGTTCTTTTCCGCCGTTCACTTTAAGTCAGAAAACAACATCACATGAAACACTAATCACAGTGCATTTTTGAAATAATACAACACTGAATGTACTGCACGTCAAAGCTGCTCTCAGCGTGCTCACCTAACGTTAGGGCCTCATCATAAGACACTAGATTTCATTCAGACGAACTACAGTTCCAAACCCCGTCTGGCCATCCAAAGTTACGTTTTCTGGGATTTCCATAAATCACTTAAGGGAATTGCAGAAAGTTTTCTTTCAACTGACGCGACTAATATCTTTTCCAACAGTTCCTCAATCCGAGTGTGTGTCGTCCCATAAAATCTCGTCTACGACGCGACGCTAAAATCTGATAACAAGGTATGGGGAAATTTAACATGTAGACCATTCGCGACGAATGCTCTGTCATTGGTCGCCGCACCCTGACGTCACCGAGGAGACAGCAGTGCCGCGTACTTACGATCTGTGCTGCCTTAAGTGCTGATCGCAGTGTTGCTCCTGTGTATATTTTTCGTACTGAATATAAACAATTATCCTTACGCCTATAAAAGGTTGATAATGAACGCCTGTGCGGTAGCTCTCGACTATGAGATAAGCTGGCTGGAGTCCTTGTGGTGACATAAAGTTTCACTGCTAGTATTTGACCCCCGAGCTGAGGTGGTGGTTTAAAATTTATGACCAATAATTTTTACTCCAATGTGCTGGATTAAATTCCAAACCTCTTTGTAGTCTCTCGAAATGTGAAGAAACGTAACATTGTTAATGTTCATCCTTATGTCGGACGGGGACGTTAGGCTCGGCGGTTCTCTTGGTGCTACTCGAGAGGAGAAGGCTATGTGACAGCAACGGTTTTGCACAATCTCTTTCTCTCACCATCATCATCATTATCATCATCACCATTATGCAAAAAAATATATCACTACACCATACGCACGCCCACGATACCTGTCCACTAAAAGTACACACGTCATAACTCTCACACATCCGCACGGAAAAGGGCCAACGTGCGTTGATGAACAACACCCTTTCCTAAAGGCGGCTGAACACACCCCGTGAGATGTCCCGATCAACAACACCATACGACATTTTGATTTATAAACTACTATACCTTTGAAGTCTACTACACTTTAAAACCAGTTGTGATAAGTCAGCCTAGAAACGTTGAACAATAACCGCGTTGAAAGTAGAATGAAGCTCCCAGTAGCAGAATGTTGCTCAATCGGCTTTACCGACTCTCCCCGTTCTGTTTAGAATAATTATAAGATCTACGTGAATACCAGTTAATACACAGTACTGTTTCAATGAGGTACGGCAAGCCAGTTATAAATAACAATCGTGCTTCTTATATTTATGAAAATATGCCTGACTATCAATGTACTCAGCCATTCACGTGATTAATATGAGAGACCTCCTCTGCAATTCACAGTAATCCAGTCATGATGTGCTGTGTCTTTCGTATCAGGCAAACAGTTCTTTGTTTGACCTCCCAGTGAAGTAGTTCAGTGTACTTTGTGCCACATCTTCACTGGGATATGATGATCAATCGAATGCAATATTTAGAACAAGTTGTCTTCGTTTCTACCTTTGGCATTATTATAACATGAATTACCATTTAAGATGACGTCTTGTTTGATATATAACAGACAGCAAAGGCGGTTTCATAATCTGCATTGGTTTCTGCATTGGTTTCTCCCAAAGATTACAATTATTAGAGAACACATAAGTATCCTTTGCCATGCGGTTCAACGCTCCAAAATGGACGAGGCAGTTTCATTAGCGATGGAGGAGAACTGTTTAAAATCTTCGAAGAGGTAACCTATGTATTCATAAAGACAACATTGATAATCGTATAAGTTACATCTGCTAGTTTAATACTCCAGTTTACGGTGTGCCGCACCGCATGTGTGGTGTGGAATGAGCCCTTATATTACGACTTTGCCATTACAACAACTCGGGTGACCATCGAGTAATTAAAGAAGCATAACAATCAGAATTACACACTGGAGCTACTGCTTGTGACATGGGAGCTGAATACTTTAAATTTATGGAAATAGCTTGGGTTATCCAGAAATAAAACGTATTTCTCTAACCATGTGGTCCGTGATAGGATATTGTTGCTATCCTGTATTGTATCCGTTGTTGAAACCGATAAGAAACCACTTACTATACGAAGGACTCGTTTTGCCAGATATCATCACCGTGACAAAGAAGTTAATACAAGATCTGCTGGATCTTGAGAATGTCTTCCAACTGCGTTTCATAGGCATACCTGAAAATTACTGGACCGGCACGCTAAAGTGTGACGATAGCTGCACAATTACTTTCACACCACTCGCAGAAGTTGTGAAGACCGTTTTATTGAAGTAAAAACGAGAGGTGTGCAACTGGCTATACCCCAAAAATGAGGCGATTTCCCTGAAAATCGACTACGGCCTGAACCCTAAAAACGGAGGGAATATTTTACGAACTTTTTTGGAGTTTTGTTCGGCCATGATTATAGGTAAATTTGTCTGTCTCAGAGCAGTCTAGAGACGAGTTTTGTCGTCCGTGAACTCAGCAATTTTTCTCTTTAGCGATATACTGAATATGGAAGAATCTTACATACTGACTGTTAGCGTAAACCAAAAGTGAATGGGGAATTACGTTTCCAGAGTTTGCGGTGTTGATGTATTCCACAGCGTTATAAATAAAAATCAAGATAGTCCTCATAATACCCAACACAAATACAAATCCTGTACCTTTTTCTGATGATGCTGTGTTGTTGAGGAAGGAAGTATCTACTTCAAAAAAATGGTTCAAATGGCTCTGAGCACTATGGGACTTAACATCTAAGGTCATCAGTCCCCTAGAACTTAGAACTACTTAAACCTAACTAACCTAAGGACATCACACACATCCATGCCCGAGGCAGGATTCGAACCTGCGACCGTAGCGGTCGCGCGGTTCCGAAGTATCTACTTCCATTGCACTTTTAACAACGACAGAAAACTCAACTTCAGATATCTTCGTAATTCGAGTCTGTCCTGATGTGAATCGCTGTGAAAAAATAAACTGCATATCATTACTAACAGTCTTATGTTCCATTTTATGCTAATGTAAGGCGTAGAATGACCATTTTATTCATCTGTTACTAATGTGGCTGAATCTGGAATAGATTTAGTATTTTTGAAAAACGATAAGCACGCGTCCCGCGTTTCATGGGTCATTATGTTAAGCAACATCATTATTCGCACATGAAATCGTTACGACTTGGAGACTGCATCAAGCGTCGGTTTTCGTTCTGTTGTCGTGCCACCCGACTGACGCCACAGCAGGGAGCCTTGGCTGAACGACTTTAGCGCAGGAAGCCGGAATACAGCCCCCACGCCTTACTTCCTGACAGTTTCTTCTCAGCCTACGCTTCCTGACTTTAAGTAACAGGCGAAAGAACACACTGGCAGTCGCGACTCCTACTATTTAAAGGTAACCGAAGAGGTGACAAATGTTGCGGAAGTTGATGCATTTTTTTAAAAGTCTGTCACATGGCTTGTTTTGTCTAAAAGCATAGGTCTCACTATACACTTTCGTCTTTAAGTATGACATTTTAATGTCCCACTCATCCAGATACACACAGTCCGACTCGGAGTGTGGCAGCGACATTACTTGTGGGGCACAGAGCTCGGCTCTTTGCAGTCAGGAGCCCAGAAATCATGACCAAGGATAGCATTTCCTACGTTTCTTTCTGATGGAATATTAAACTAAAACTGTGTGGTAGCAGTTCAGTTGAGAACATACTCTCTTTTGTATAACCTTGCAGCGATGCTTGGCTGTCTACAATTAAACGAGATAATCTCAAGTAGAGTACTTTCGTACCGTAACGTAACACTAACGAGACACATCACTGTCGAAAACCACAAAACGTGTGTAAACAAAAATCGTCATTAAGGTGATGACTGAAGATGCTGTAGGGAGTCAACGTTACGACCGCAAGTAAAGTGGGCTACACTGGCGTCTTAAATTAAAGCAACAATCCGCTATTTCCCCGTTCTCTGCCTAATTCACGATATAATGATACAAACTGTCAACAGACGGCTGCACGATCGTGTTCTGCACGGAAGATGGCACTCCGGTCAACAGACAGCAACACCAGCGATGACATCAGGGCACCTATCGAACGAGGTAGTGTCTTTCGGGTAGTCTCGCATCCACAATCGCTGTGTGCACAGTCACAGTAGGTGCAGTACGGCACAGAAAAGACGCCTACCAGATTCTCTGCGGTGGATGGCCATAGGAAGAATGGGAGTAGGACAGTCGCAAACTGATGTGGCTGATGGCTTAATGTGAATCGTTCTGTTGTTTTACGGATGTGGCGATAGTTTATAGAGACCGAAACTGTGGTGTCACCGCCAGACACCACACTTGCTAGGTGGTAGCCTTTAAATCGGCCGCGGTCCATTAGTATACGTCGGACCCACGTGTCGCCACTGTCAGTGATAGCAGACCGAGCGCCACCACACGGCAGGTCTAGAGAGACGTACTGGCACTCGCCCCAGTTGTACAGCCGACGTTCATAGCAATGGTTCACTGACAAATACGCTCTCATTTGCCGAGATGATAGTTAGCATAGCCTTCAGCTACATTTGCTACGACCTAACAAGGCGCCGTATTCAATTGATAATTAATATTATGAAGCATGTACCGTAACGAGAGATGTTCTACAATTGTGGATTAAAGTTAAGTATTACATCATCTACGTACTTTATTTACAATTCTCAAGATATTGTCCTGTTCCAGACCACACGCCAGTCAGCGTGTAATTAAACGCGTGCATTTCGACCTCCTCCAGAAAAAGTGTTGGCTCTTCTGCCAACACAACAGAAACTGTTCAGGAACCTCAAAGGGTGCAGATGTTTTAAGACAGCATTTAACAGGAAACGGAGGTGGGCAGGACTTGTAGCCTGGCAAATGTATGGAAGATAGGGCACGTAGTTCTTCCAAGACGCAAGTAAAGAACTTTTTCGTTTCCTGAGCTTATCCCGTGTCTTTCACGGAGTCTGCACGTTAATTTGGATTTGGACATGTTAGTGGTACAGGTTGGCATGATGCCCTCCTTTCACCATCTCCCTCCCTCTCCCTAGCTCCAAGAGGGAATTTGAGCACTCTCTACGTCTGCGACTAGTGTCACGCTATGTGAAAGTTTGTGAACGTTTTCAGAATGTTTTCTTACCAGATAAATTAGGCGGGACGTGGGTAACAGCCTAGTATTTACTTAGTCGGATGTGGGAAACCGCCTATAAACCTCTATGCTGGCCAACACACATGCTCTGGTCGCTAATCCGTCGGGCGTATTCGGTCTGGGGCCTGCATGCCTCCCCGAATTTCGGAAGCAGCGTCTAACGTGCGCGGCTATCCGGACCGTTCGAGAGACAAGGAAAGAATGAGATTTTGAAAGGACGTTAAAAAGAAAATAAGAACAACAACATAACTGCGCATAGCTGGGTATCATAAGGCATGGAAAAATCTGGAGGAGGTCTTTATCTGGCAGTGAATGTCAAATAACTGATAATGATCACGATAATGATAAAGATGACACATCGTTTACTTCAAAAGGTCTTAAATTATCTAATGTTTTCTTGTATCAACAGGTGAAGCCGCAGGAAATACGGAGGATTATCCCATGATCATAGATTCTCCTTATTGTTCACAGCAACCGTGATAATTAAAAATATGGATTAGTTACAAATTGTTTGGTACAAGCCGTATTGTTTCCTCCATTCTGGTTTGCAGTGAAATCTGTAAATCGTTTCACCTGAATGCCAGGACGTTCCTTTATTGATATGCGGGCGAGTTTCAAACATGGATATCCCATTCTTTTGATGCACCTCACTTAATGAACGCACAATCGGTAGAGCTTTAAGATATTAAGCAGCTCTCATAAATATGAGTAGGGCTCGGGAGGGGGGGGGGGGGGGGTGCGTACATATGAGGGACGTAATTATTGTGATTGGCAGGCAATACGACATGTCCCCCGCAGCGGAGGGGCTGCCCCGCTCTCAATATGCATAAGGACAGCTGTCCGCGACGCCAACGGCCGCTTAGCTCGCCGTAATTTGCTGACAGCGGTCGACGCTGCCGGGGTTTCCGCGCTATTCCGTTTTTCCCGTTCCTGTGCTCCTTTGCAGCCTTATGACCAACAGTCACAACATACTTTAGTGTTTTCAGTCTACTTCGACGTGGTCTCTTTAGAAACAGAGGCAGCGAACTGTAGCTAAGGATACAAATAGTCATCCCAGAGCCGAAATAGGCGGCTGTGGTGACAGCGGTTCTACGCGCTTCAGTCCGGCACCGCGCGACTGCTACGGTCGCAGGATCGAATCCTGCCTCGGGCATGGATGTGTGTGATGTCCTTGGGTTAGTTAGGTTTAAGTAGTTCTAAGTCATGGGGGACTGATGATCTCAGATGTTAAGTCCCATAATGCTCAAAGTCATTTGAACCATTTTTTTACAGCCGAAATGCAAGTTTTTCTCTTAAGATCTTGCCAAGGATGTTCTTCCGAAATGTTTCGTAATTCTATCGACATAAAACGTTTCCTATAATGAAGGAAAGCTATATTTACTGTTACAGTATTTCAATGACAAAATTTCAGCCAATGGAATTATTGTAATGTGTCTAAGGCGTCCTACTGCGGAAATCGCCACACACTTTCGAGAAAATTTATCTGTTCCAAAGTTCAGTGAGTACGTGGTTCACTTCATGTTTGACTGATAGGAAGCAAAAGGAAATGTTAGACAGCCGGTAAAGTTCTTGCGATGAATCGTCTTATCATTGGCAATAATAGCAATTGGTAGTCCAGAGGGTTCAGCGTTAGGACCGCTCCTCATCATACTATATAAAAACGACATACCGTGACATAGTAGTGTTAGCTGATCACGCAAGAACGATACTCAAGCGGAACGGAGATGGAACAACTAAAAGAACAACGATTATTCTGAAGAATTACTGATTTAATCTCAGTAAAACACCTGTCATATAACAGGAAAAACACAGGCCATTCAGTTACTGAGATTACCGAGCGACGTGGCTCAGTGGTTACGACACTGGACTCGCATTCAGTAGGACGGCGGTTAAAACACACCTCCAGCCACCCTGCTTTAGGCTTCCTTAGATTTTCGTAAATCCGTTCAGGCAAATGGCGGGATGGTTCCTCTGAAAGAATGGGACCGATGACCTCGCTGTGTGGTCTCCTCCCCCAAATCAACCAACCAACTAGTCGTTCAGTTCTGTATAAGGCAAGCTGTGTCGCCATTAAAATTTGTAGAGCACCGGAGAAAATACATATGTGGCACACTGATTGTTCAAACTAATGTGCGAGCATGTTGATCAGAAGTGAAACTGTATAAAGCATAATGTAAATTTTCTGTAATGCTTGAGTTCAGAAAAATTCCCTCTGATAGTGGTAACAGATTTTTCTTGAACAAAAAATGAAAAAGTTGACTTTCTTTGGAACTTTCCATTCATTTCCGCACCTAATTACTCTATGGGCAATTCTACACTTACGAATAAGGTACTGACTCAACATAAAACTCATTTGGGCAACTGTTGAAAAAATTAGGAAAATTATCAATGGACACGCAACACATTTATTTTCTTACCCATTTTCTTGTGAAGAACCCGTTGTATTTACAAAATGATAGTGTTGTTATAATTACAACAAAAATGACCTCCATTAACTCCAAGATGAACCACACTGTTGCACAAAGAAGAGCAAAGTATAGAACAGCAAAAGAGGTTGAAAAAACAAAACAAATGCTGCACTTGGAGATCGGCATTTAATTCCTCATCTCACTTCAAAACAAAAGTGTATCTAGCAAAACCTAGCCCCAGCAATAGGCTCTGGCAACGCTGTTACTGCGTGTAGGAGGCCGGTAGCAGGTACCATCAACTCTAGGCGATGCCGGCGGTGTCCCATTGGCTCAGTGAGATGAGGCAGTGCAGTGGGAAACGGATATGCTGACTCACCGATGTTCGAATCGCTTTCGCTGTAAACAATTCACTTGAAGCACAGAATTGCATTCAGATAGCACCTCCACAATGCGATGTCTTGCGTATTCCTTTCTGTTACTCTTACCTTTGTTTAAACATTAACTTCTTACTGACGTCAAGAGCCACATTGTTTCGTATATGACAAAGACAAAGCTAACAGAAAATAATAGTCGATACAGTAACATCGTCTGTATCCAATGAGGTGCAAAAAAGCAATAGGTAAGTTACACTATGTTGCCCATTATACTACCCACAAAATTCCACTCTGAGCGTTTGACATTCATGTTTAACTTCACAGAGCCGGTACGCACACGGACGAGCAACGTTCGCTATAGAGGAGATGTTCAAAGCAACCACCTTCCATTTGCAAACATTTCGTCTGTCTCTGGATCATACTTGCTGGACCCTACGCAACACACCTGCATCCACCATTGCCGAAGTAGCATAACAGCGAAATGTTAGGTCATGTACATCCATGTGTGGAATACTATGAACTTTTTCTATAAGTGTCCCCACAAATAAACGTCTAGTGGATTAAGGCCCGGGGAACATAGAAACCGGAACGCTGGAGCTCCACGAACTATCCATTTCCTTGGAAACGCTTCATTTAAATTGTTACGCACATTCATTTCAAAGTGCGGCAGTGCACCATCATGTTGAAGCAATAGCTGTCGCCGATGTTTTCTAATGCGTCAGAGTAACACAAAGAAACATACGATACTGAGGCGCATTTAACTTCTCCGGCAATAGATAAGGGCTCAAAAGCTCCCACGATTCGAGCCCACGTGTTTATGCCAAAGCGTGCCTGAAACTACGTTCGCGGCTGACATGTGGGTCGTGATCCTACCAATAATGGCTGTTTTGGAGGTTGAAAATACCTTCAAGAATGAAGCTAGATTCATCAATCCTTATCACGTTATTTTTAAAATGTTCGTTACCTTCCACTTGGTGCAAAAGTCATTCAAAAAACTGTACTCGTCGAATGCGGTCATCTGGCCCCTGACGTCGAGTTAACGTGTAACGATATGGACGCAGTCCAACACTTCAGCAAACAGTGTATGAGATTCTGAACTGCCTTGGAATATCACTGGTACTTTGTTGAAGTGACTGGTGAAGGGTTTCAAGAATCGCGTCCTCTGTTTGTGTAGTAAGTTTAGTCCTTGGACGACCTCTCCCCGTTATTTGTGGACGAAGATTACCAGTTTCCTGAGGGCGCTGCTCCAGGGGACGAGACGCACGGGGTAGCCTCGGGGTTGAAGGCGCCTTGCCACGGTTCGCGCGGCTCACTCCGTCGTAAATAACTAGTCCTCCCTATGGTATAGGTGTGTGTGTTGTCCTTAGAGTAAGTTATTTTAAGTTACATTAAGCAATGTGTAAGCCTAGAGACCGATGATTTCAGCAGTTTGGTCCCATAGGAACTTACCACAAATTTCCAAATTTTTTTCCAGGCGACGAAAAACAATCTTACCGGGATGACGCCGTTGAGGGTACCGTGCGGCTTACATTCGAACATCAGCAGCCGCAGTTTAATTATCAGACGCACCAGCGCCGAAAGCATATTGCCGTTTCCATCGTTCGTATACTCTATCGGGAAGCGTCCTACACTACTGGCCATTAAAATTGCTACACCACGAAGATGACGTGCTACAGACGAGAAATTTAACCGATAGGAAGAAGATGCTGTGATATGCAAATTATTAACTTTTCAGAGCATTCACTCAAGGTTGGCCCCGGTGGCGACACCTATAACGTGCTGACATGAGGAAAGTTTCCAATCGATTTCTCATACACAAACAGCAGTTGACCGGCGTTGCCTGGGGAAACGTTGTTGTGATGCTTCGTGTAAGGAGGAGAAACGCGTACCATCACGTTTCCGACTTTGATAAACGTCGGATTGTAGCCTATCACGATTGCGGTTTATCGTATCGCGACATTACTGCTCGCGTTGGTCGAGATCCAATGACTGTTAGCAGGATGTGGAATCGGTGGGTTCAGGAGGGTAACACGGAACGCCGTGCTGGATCTCAACGGCCTCGTATCACTAGCAGTCGAGATGACAGGCATCTTATCCGCATGGCTGTAAAGGATCGTACAGCCACGTCTCGATCCCTGGGTCAACAGAAGGGGACGTTTGCAAGACAACAGCCTTCTGCACGAACAGTTCGACGACGTTTGCAGCAGCATGGACTATCAGCTCGGAGACCATGGTTGCGGTTACCCTTGACGCTGCATCACAGACAGGAGTGCCTGCGATAGTGTACTCAACGACGAACCTGGGTCCACGAATGGCAAAACGTCATTTTTTCCGATGAATCCAGGTTCTGTTTCGAGCATCGTGATGGTAGCATCCGTGTTTGGCGACATCGTGGTAAACGCACATCGGAAGCGTGTATTCGTCATCGCCATACTGGCGTATCACCCGGCGTGATGGTATAGGGTGCCATTGGTTACACGTCTCGGTCACCTTATGTTCACATTGACGGCACTTTGAACAGTGGACGAGTGGACGTTGCATTTCAGATGTGTTACGACCCGTGGCTCTACCCGTCGTTCGATCCCTGCGAAACCCTACATTTCAGCAGGATTATGCACGGCCGCATGTTGCAGGTCCGGAACCGCGGGACTGCTACGGTCGCAGGTTCGAATCCTGCCTCGGGCATGGATGTGTGTGATGTCCTTAGGTTAGTTAGGTTTAAGTAGTTCTAAGTTCTAGGGGACTGATGACCACAGAAGTTAAGTCCCATAGTGCTCAGAGCCATTTGAACCATTTTTTGTTGCAGGTCCTGTACGGGCCTTTCTGGATACTGAAAATGTTCGACTGTTGTCCTGGCCAGCACAATCTCCAGATCTCTCACCAATTGAAAACGTCTGGTCAATGGTGGCTGAGGAACTGGCTCGTCACAATACGCCAGTCACTACTCTTGATGAACTGTGGTATCGTGTTGAAGCTGCATGGGCAGCTGTACCTGTACACGCCATCTAACCTCTGTTTGACTCAATGCCCAGGCGTATCAAGGCCGTTATTACGGCCAGAGGTGGTTGTTCTGGGTACTGATTTCTCAGGATCTATGCACCCAAATTGCGTGAAAATCTAATCGCATGTAAGTTCTAGCACAATGTAATTGTCCAATGAATACCCGTTTATCATCTGCCTTTCTTCTTGTTGTAGCAGTTTTAATGGTCAGTAGTGTATATGAACTTGAAAGAACTAGTTATGGCTCTGCACAGTGCGGGTAGTGCGTAGACGCAAGTATGCAGTTTAAAGGATCCCACTGCCATATGATAGGGTATTGTCATAAGAGAAAATAATGTCATGCTTATAAACGACGAGAACTAGGGAATGGACATCTAAAAAATAAATAGAAACCTGATGAGGGCTCGAACCATAACTAAATGGTGAATGAGAGTATTATACACCAGCCGTTTAGTCGGTGAACTGCGACGTCTGATAACGTAGAGCACCTGATACACGTTTCTCTGTACATTCCGATGCGCTGCAAGCTGTGATGTTCTGATTTTGCTAGATAAACTTTTGTCCTGAATCTGGATGAGGAATCGCGTGCAGACTTCCAAATGCGGCATTTTTCTTCTCTCTTTATATCTGACCACTTCCCTTTACAATAACAAGTGCTGCCTGAGGATGGAAACATAACGAAAGATAAATTATTGCTAGAAAACATTTAATTCTTTATCGATGAATTTCTGAGTAGCTGAAGAGATGCCTAAAACCGGCCTTTAGACTAAAAATATCAACAACTACAATAAGATAATAACTGTGTTTATAGGGGTTACAGTTGTTATAATTCATTTTAAATTATGATTAAAATGAAGTAATATTATGTAAATGGGTATCACGTAACCTTATTGTCATTTGGAACACAATATTTATAAATGTAGCGATTTCTTTTCAAAAATAAAACCTGTGGAACATCCAAATTATTCAACTAAATTGAATAACACTCTCGAGTTATCACTTTAAATGTCGTATCCAGTCGCATTCCAAAGGTTTCATCGTTCATTTGTCTTGTTTTCGAGTGGTGGACATGAAATGATCGTATGACATTGATGGCAGGTGGGCCCCACCTGGGGAAGTTCGGCCACCGAATTGCAAGCCTTTTCATTTGAAAGCACATTGTACCACTTAGGTGTCGATGATGATGATGAAATGATGATGAGGACAACTCAGCACCCTGTGTCGGAATAGAGGAAATCTCCCACCCGGCTGGGAGTCAAACTCGGGCCCGTTGCATTGCAGTTAGACGGGTTGACCACTCAGCTAAGCCCGTGGACGGTTGGTGGAAGCTATTTATCAACTAGTTATCTTCTTCTACTCTCCAACTTCCCCAAAACTTCCTATGTCCAGTCCCTGCTGATATTCAAGGTAATTATCGTCAGACAATGTTAACAAAAATGGTTCAAATGGCTCTGAGCACTATGCGAATTAACTTATGAGGTCATCAGTCGCCTCGAACTTAGAACTAATTGAACCTAACTAACCTAAGGACATCACACACATCCATGCCCGAGGCAGGATTCGAACCCGCGACCGTAGCGGTCGCTCGTCTCCAGACTGTAGCGCCTAGAACCGCGCGGCCACTCCGGCCGGACAATGTTAACAGAGTGTTGTGAAACGATTATGGCGTCTCTAAGTTGACTATCTTTATTGCATACAACAAAATTTTTACCCTTATTAACTGCCGACGAGAAGTTTAGAATGCCTTCTACCGCCAAGTTCTTGGACGCCTAATAGCTGATGGTAAATGGTAATCTGCCAAACTAGCATAATCCTCGGGGAACACATAAGCTGCTGCCACCCCTACCCCCCCCCCCCCCCCCCCCCCCTAACATGCGTCTTCAAGCAGACATCGGTGGCGGTGGCCGTTCTCTTGCTGAAAGTCTGTAACGTAACTCCCCACCTCGAGCAGGGCTGTGGGATGCTTTCTCCAGGCGCCGTCTACGACGTCAGCCAGAGTGCCCTGTCACTTTCTAAACGTACTGCTGGCCATCGGGACATTTTCAGTGTGGCCTGTCAGCAATATAATGTGACATAGCTGCCTGTTGATTGTGTAGCCCCGTCACTGCAGTAGTCAAGACTTTGATCCATGCAGGAATCATCTTTAGGGGCCCCATGTCACGGATTGCACGGCCCCTCCCGCCGAAGGTTCGAGTCCTCCCGCGGGCATGTGTGTGTGTGTGTGTGTGTGTGTGTGTGTGTGTGTGTGTGTGTGTGTGTTGTTCTTAGCATAAATTACTTTAAGTAGTGTGTAAGTCTAGGGACCGATGACCTCAGCAGTTTGGTCCCTTAGGAATACACACACGCGCGTAAACACACACACACTGGCTTTGCGTGAGCTCTACCTGCTCGCCTGGCTACCGGCAGTCGTGTCCATGAATAATAAAGGTATATTCTTTTAAAAATGCCTTACTAGCGCCTCAGGGTTTTCAACAGATCCTCATGCCCGCACTCTGCCAACCTGGCAGTCATGGAGGCCACAGTATCGGCTCTCTATAGTTTTATTCGATAGGTGCCAATTTCAAACTCCTGTGAGACGAATGATTTTGATGACCATTATTTCGGAAACCACTTCATACCAATGCTTGAGTGGCTCCTCTTTGCTGTTTCGCATAGCTGGTGTAAGCGGTCTAAGAATCTTACTACATATTGAAGTTCTTATGATCTGTTTCACTGCAATGTTACGATGGATAATCATTGTTTGAAAACTAATTTTCTACTGATTTTTCAAGGATACCTACATTTCCTGATGACTTACAAGCTAACAGTGTATATTTGTCAAATTTGAGATTTAACTTTTGTAAATGGTATACTAAGCTAATGGGCCTAAGAATGGAAATAGAATTTATATTCTAAGAAATACAGTGTTGATGATGCTGTTGTGGCCATTTATATATAAGACGGAAGCAGTTCAGTATTCAAACGACAGTATCTTATTTAATCAGTATATTTATAATCTGAAGGATTATGGAACTTCAGAAGCAGTATTAACGAAAAATTCCTTTTTAAGGTCAAAGACTGACCTATCTACGTATAAGCAGCAAGTAAATATATGCTTAACAAATAAAATTAATGATATAGGCACTCACCCAATTCAGCTGTAAACAAAATAAATAGAGGTTAGATTCTTATACTTTGATGAAAAAAAGTCACAATACCAAGGAGTAGTGCATCATAAGCGAAAATGTTTCTACAACAGAAGGATGATACTTATTCACACGCTGAAACGGTCGTGGGCGTTAGTTACCTCTGAGATTGGACGTGGTGAGATGACTTTGGTCGAGAATACCTTTAAGGCGACAAAGACACCATTATCGATTTCTCACTGATTTTGAACGAGTTCGCATAAAAAGGCTACGAGAAGCTGTCTGTTCCTTGAGCTTGGCAGGAATGTAGACACTGTACATAACCGCTGGCTGCGCTGGTCACGAAAATGCACGGTCACAAGAAGACCAGGCTCCGGACGGCCACGTGACACTACCGAGAGGGATAACCATCGTGTTCGGCGTATGGCTCTGGCCTGTCTTACTGTATATCCAGCAACAATTTGAACAGCAGTTGGCACCACAGTGACACATCGAACTCCGGGTACTCCAAGGACAACTCCGAGCCGGACGCCCTGTAGCGTGCATTACATTAATCTCAAATCACGGCCATTCGTGACTTTAGAGGTGTCAAGCGAGAGCTCTTAGATGGGCAGGGTGGAGGATTTTTGTGTTTTTTGGTGAAAGCTGATTCTGTCTAAGTGCCAGTGATAGCCGTGTGATGGTTGGAAGGAGGCCAGTTGAGGGTCTACAGCCTACCTGTGTGGGTGCTAGACACACTGGACTTACAACAGGAGTTACGATCTGGCGTGCGATTCCGTACGACAGCACGAGTAGTCTCGTGGTTACCCCACGTACCCTGGTTGCAAATTTGTACGTCAGTCTGGTGATTTGATTCGACCTGTTGTGTGTTTTTCAACAGGATAACGGTCACCCACCCATCGCTGTTTAACATAACATGATCCACAAAGTGTCGACATGTTGCGCAGGCCTACTCGATCATCAGATCTGACTCCAATCGAGCACATGTGGGACATCATCGGAAGACAGCTCGAGCGTCATCCACAACCAGCACTATCCGCCCGTATATTGGCCGACGAAATGTAACAGACATGGAACTCCAACTCACAAACTGACATCCACCACCGGTATACAGCAATGCAAGCACGTTTACATGCTTACATACACCTTCTGGCAGTTACGCCGGCTATTAATGTACAAGCATTCCAAATTAGGCAAATGTATTCCTGAAATTTCATTTCTCAACATAATTGTTTTTTTTTTTTTTTTGCGTTTGGATTTTTTCTTCGTCAGTGTATTTCAATGACGATTAAAAATTAGAGATGTTGACACGCAAAAGAAACAAAGAATACTAATAAGGGTCTTCTTGTATGACGTGTTGGCTTAGTAACTTGATACATGGAGACTTATCACACCAGAGTATGAATATTATCGATCAATACACCGAAAAACGTAATCGTTTAATATCACGAACACATTGCTTTTACTCTCCTTTGTTGACATTACAGATGCAGCCTGTCTGTATTACCACTTAGTGACTATGTTTTGTTTTCCCTTCAAGAAATTATGTCATCCCACAGTTTTTAACGTGAAATTAAATTGAGAAACTGAAAGCCCTTCGATCCGCCTGACAGAATTATATACTATATTATTTGAAGTATTAAAAATTAAGTTGACAATATGGTCCGTGGAAAAATACTTTCAAATCAGACTATCATACGCATCAGCTAGTTTTTATCCAGAGTAAAAAACTGATTTCATCACACACAGCAGCAAGACCACTTTTTAATCGTTCCATTTGCTAGCTCACCTTGGCAAAAATTATGCAGCTTCCTTCCCCTTTTATTAGCCGTTTATTATGAGTGCTGGGTATCAGACCCCTGAAAGTAAATATAACAATGAAAACTATAGACTACAAAACATCTAATATAAATGAAAGGCATATATTAGAAAACCAGATATAGAAAACTAATAAATACGTGTGGCCGAGCGGTTCTAGGCGCTTCAGTCTGGAACCGCGTGATCGCTACGGTCACAGGTTCGAATCCTGCCTCGGGAATGGATGTGTGTGATGTCCTTAGGTCCGTCAGGTTTAAGTAGTTCTAGGGGACTGATGACCTCAGATGTTAAGTCCCACAGAGCTCAGAGCCATTTGAACCAACAATAACAGATCACTTCATCTCAGAATGCTTGATCTAGATAGACAGTTAGTTTCACATTATTTACCCCAAGTTGTCCCCAGGATCCAGTTGCCATGTTCTTTACAAATGTTTACAAAAGCGGTTGAGTCGTGGGGACTTGAGCGATAAGGAACTGTTCTCCTTCATATTTGTAGCACGTAGCGTTATCCATTTTGCCAGGACGCTCTCGCATGTCAGATAGGATTGAAGATGAAAGCCTTCGACCTCGTACGTGTGTGGGTTGGATAATGATAGCTGCTGTCCTTGATACGAACCGTGTGAAGAGATCTTGAATACTAGTTATCCAGCAAATGACCAAAGTTAGTCAGCTTACAAAACCAACAGAGGGCGAAGATGCATGTGAAATCTCGATCTCCCTGTATTCTACGTTCCGAAACACAAGTCTTTGTCTCTTGTGTGCCATTCCTTAGAAGTAATACTTTTCCGTCAATGACTGACTGGGACTTGCTGTTCTAATTTATTACCTCCTCTCAGTTTACTGGCGATTTTTTTCACTCCTACAACTCATCAGATTTAACCTGTGTGTCGGTTTCAGTCCTCTCAGAGGTACAGTATCATATATCTTTGCATACAGCAAGTACAGAGTTCATCCTGTCTCAGGCAATAAAACAATCCAGGGAGTATGTACTAGACAAAAACGCAGGATGGATTTTCATTGTCTATCCGTAAAGCTGGCACATCAAAGTGTCTATTGGCCTATTGTCTTGTCTGTTGTCACTGAAAATACGTTTTGTTCGAGAGAAATGTCTCCAGAAAGTTGGGAAATTCGGTATGTATTGAGGGGGTAGAGGTGATCTCAGTATCAGACGGTGAATTTATGGCTGGCTTCAGGAAGGCAGTCATGAAAAAACGACTTATGACCTCATTGTACAAGGCAGACACCGCAAGCAGGGCATGACTCTGGTTCTGTAAAGTCTCCATAGGTATTAATTAGAAGCCGTAATATCTACAGTGTTTTCCTGAACTGTTCTCTGGAATGTGGCAGATATTCATACAATTATAAATGCTGTCAAAGTGATCCCACAGGCTTTTCAACTGTTTTACTACTCGTGGAAATTTAGGGCACAATGGAGTCACGGCCAGATTCCTTCACTATCCTTGCCCCTCTAAACTTGTGTATAGTCGCAGCTGACCTTATCGTTAAAAGCGGCTTTAGTATTCTTACAAACAACTTTCATTCCTTCATTGTTAATGTCTATGATTAAACTAGAGTAACGACGCTTGAAAAAAGTGGTGTTCAAATAACAGTCAACGATGATCATCAACATGTAGGTTACCCTTGGCTTCTTCGAATCAACTGAAACAAGTGCTGAGAACTTTCTTGTGAAAATAATAGGCACAATTTGCTTCAGTAGCCTTCCTCAGTCAAGTCTATTGTTACATTTCTGATACCGTCATTGGCCAAACGATACCCTGTAAGTTTATCTCTCCTTCAGAGAAGTGATTTGCAACGACCCTAGCTGAAGTGGACACGTTTACGGCCATTCCTCCTAATTTTGATGTAGATGAACAAATAAAACCTTTTTATTTGTTGCGTTGTAGTCAGCATGTGTACAGAGACAGCTCCACGGCTTCAGATTCGAACACGCAACCCGATATTCTGGATTGTTGTGGTAGATATGTGTGTAGTAGCCTCCTTTATTTATCTGAACGACGGATTGTTCCACTGTGTCGAGCCTGTTGGACATACCCCATTGTAGTGTACGTTCTCCGGAGTCATGAGTGGCTCATGGAACTCCGCATTCACGACAATGATTACTCACGATTATCGCGTTACACAACTTCCGATACACTTTGTCGGAGAGGCATCCACTTCCACAGCCGAGGTCGTTATTCCACTTTTCTCGGTTACCAGTTCGTATCCCAGCGGTGAAAGAAATCTTCTTCGACAGTATTTATCTTGTAGGGGAAGGAGATTTGGTGCTGTACAGTACATGATAACGAGACTTTGCGTCAATGTCTTCTGTCAAATTACAACGATCTCAATTGTGCTTCATGGAGTGTGAGTATGTGGCACATTATTTCGTGGTCCGTCCGTCGGATGGAGACATTTAAAAGGATCTAGGATTCAGTCTCTACCTTCTCTCTTGCCACCAAGTACAAAACAAACACAATACAAACACTCCAAATGAACTCATCACAGTCACCTATATTCAAAAGATACTCTTCAGACAGAATTCTCACATTTCCAAGAAGTGGTATTTGGTGCGATGGCAGAAAGGAACAAGGCCTCTAAACCTGTCCCTAGGGCTCCCCCAGAGAGCTATGGCATGTTTTTTTGCCTCATTGGCATGTGAACAGACCGTTGACCTGGTACATCGGCCACCCTGAGTGTGATTTTAAGTACTATTTCAAGCTATATTAGGCAAATGCTACCTTCAAAAATACTATATAAGAACTGTTAAAATACGATTGGACAAGGAATAAAGTTTACTCGATTCCTAGACACAAGGTGCACAGGACTTCTTTCCCTTAGGTGAACTGACGGCTGGGGCGACAGAATACCATAAATTTGAATTACAATTGTCAACTCCTGAAAAAAGCGAACCCCGTAATATGAGATAAACGCTACAGGAGAGAAAGGCAAGGTATACGAACCGTTTACGATCACCGCCGTTTCAGAAATACAGCTCTATTTGATCCGAAATCCGATAACTCGGGTAAGCCGATTTCGTTGCTGATGACGACAGTGCACGGGCCCCTTCCTTCAGCCAAGCACATCACTTCACAAACATCACGAGCTTTGCATATTAAATGTCACATGTAGAGAGAAATACAGCTCTTTTTTTTTTAAATTAACAGAGTATACTATTGGTCTACTTTATTCCATTTTGCAACTATGGTACGATTCTTTTATGTAGCCTGGTGTGAAAACATTAAAAGTGACGTCATGAACTGAGGTACTCACTGACCACAAAACTCTGTATGCCTTTATTACCTTGTCATGGATATTCAGACCAGCGCATTTTTCGAAAAGGGAAAGCAATATCTCTATGCAGCAAAAATGAAGTTTTTGTACGCATTGAATAACGTTGCTTAAATAACCTAGAATTAAATAGTAAGAGAGAGATGTGAAAATCACCAAGTTAACATGGAAGGAGGAAAACGAGATGGAAATGTGGAGCTAAGGATTGCGGTTGTCGCTCCAAGATCCTATTGTGCCTCGTTTAGCGTCAAGAGGAGGTTACATTAGCCTTTCTTGACTGAATATCTTCG
This sequence comes from Schistocerca americana, assembly GCF_021461395.2. Taxonomy (NCBI): domain Eukaryota; kingdom Metazoa; phylum Arthropoda; class Insecta; order Orthoptera; family Acrididae; genus Schistocerca; species Schistocerca americana. The sequence goes on along the minus strand of NC_060130.1, from coordinate 648,224,548 downwards.
AATAGGTGTATTTGGAAACTGATAGCATCCCATGCTAGATTAATTGAAAAATTGATTACGCTGAGTGTACTGTATTTTCTGCTTTGCAGTTTTCATGTATAGTTTTCAGGCCAGTAGCAGGAACGAAAACCCACGAAGAACGATGAATGAGACATGCTACATAATGAACAAACTATTTAAAGGGAGGGCAATATTTTGAAAGCTTGGAGTAGTTGTATAACTTTTGGTAAACCAGATAAATTTGCTAGCTCCATTGACGAAAAGAAACTTCTGTTCATGTGTGAGCTATGCTTGTGTATATAGAGGCCAACGGGGGACAACATCGAGTAAGTGGGACATGTACGGCCACAAAATCGTCGACCCTACCGGACGCTCATATTCAGAACTTGCAAATTAGCAACCACAGTATCAGCACTGTCATTTATAAAGGTCTTGCTTAGCAGAAAACCTGTTTCTGATTTGTGCAGTACAGATTAACTGAGGGAGAGATGGGAGCATGGCTGGAAACTGCAGAAGTTTTCACTGAAACGTGTCAATAGAAATCCGCTTTTCCTGTGAGACAAATATCACTGGGGATCTGGTGCTGTCAGCTGGTTATGGAGCAGGGTAGGGGCTATCACAGCCACACTGCGTAGTGGTCTTCACGATATTCCACGGGCGCCTAGAAACTGTGAAGCAGCACATCTACCAGTTACGAAACACACCGTTTAGTCACACTGATGTGAGCATCTGTCAAAAGCCTTAATGAACACCTTTTAAAGCGCGTAATGCTGCGTGACATACAAGAAGAGAGTCCATGAAGTGGTGAAAGACACCGACATGGATGTGGAGCCATGCCAACTCCAGTGCGTGGGCAGCTGCGCTAGATTTCTCGGTTGAGGTTCAATGGCGCTGACAGACCGATCGAGGTGGTCAAATAGATTTTCGACTGAATTTATAGCCGGAGGGTTTAGTGGCCAGGAGAGTACGGTAAACTCTTCCTCGTTCTCTTCGAATTACGCACGTACACTGTGAGCTGTGTGTCATGTTGCATTGTCCAGCTGGTAGGTGCCATCGTAACGAGGAAAAATAAACTGTATGTAGGGATGGACATGGCTCTCAAGAATAGATGCGTACTTAAGTTGATCCGTTGTGCTTTCCCGAGTGACGATATCATCCAGGGAATGCCACGAAAGTATTCCCCAGACCATAACGCTCCTTCCTCCTGCCTGGACTCTTCCGACATTGTTTCAGGGTGTTTGCCTAGTCTGAGAAGGCCATGTGTCAACACTCAGTGGCCATACAATTGCGATATTGGTGTTCAAATCCCAGCCTTCGTCACCGATGAACAGTAGTCAGAATGGATGCTTGATACAGGCGAATGTTGCGGAGGCACATACTCAGCAACGTTCACTGAACGGTTGTTGGGGAGACACTGTTGGCAGAGGCTTGGTTCAGCTGGGTGGTCAGTTGTTCAACAGTTACACGTCTTTTCGCCCTTATAAACCTCCGCAGCTTTCGTTCACCCCTGTCATTTATGGCCTGTGGTGCACCACGGTTACTTCGGTGCTGGTTTTGGATAGCGCAATGTTTCCATGAACGGTATACTTTAACCACTGCGGAAGCGAATAGTTTACAAACCTAGCCGTTTTGGAAATGCTTCCATCTGTTGCCAGAGAGCCAATAATTATACCCTTTAGGACCTCATATAGATGGCCCCGTTTCCACATTTCGACAACGACTGCACTGTCGTCAGCGTCCTTCCGAGCCACCTTATGTACTCTCAACTGCCAGTGCTCACACTTGCTGTCTGTGAGTGGTTATTACACGTTGACGTCAAATAAAGGTGGTAGATTGAGGGAAACGGCTATGCGTCTAAAGATAAAAAGAGGTATTTCCTTATTACCTTCTGATTGCTTTGCTTTTTAAAATGACATTTGTGCTTCGCAACCCTTCATTCATTGTGTGGCGGAGGATATTTCTGGTAACACAATCATTTCTGCCCTTTTCTGTTCCATTCCCTAATACTTTACCATAGTTAGTAAGCCCCTGTATGTACTCGAGCTTCGCTGGTTTTACTGTCCTAGTCAGTCCACGGTTCACGTACGTGTAGGTGTAATGGAAGCCTGCAGTGTAAAACTTAGTAGCAAACTGTTGTGAAACGGACTCAGGAGTGAATGAGCCGCGTAACTATCTGAAAAGAATTCGAACAGAATGAAACATTGCTCGAGTGAAGAAATACTCAGCGCCGTATATGTGTGCTAGTTGGAATTAAGAGACCATCGTGTCGAAACATTGTCGAAAGGACCTGAATCTGTGCCCATAAAAATTTACTGTTCAGTTCGAATTAAAGCGTGCAGAGAAACTTTCTCATATTCAGTTCTCCCAGTGGCTTCTGAGTGAAGTGCAATCATTTCTCTTGGATCTTGAGATTTTCATTTATTCTGATGAGGCCCGATTCATCCAGTCAGGGTATGTGAATTCACAGACTAGGCGCCTATACAAGTCAGAAAATCTCCATCAATACTTTTAAGGATTGCTGTTCGGTGAACGATGTCTGATGGCTGTATCGTAACAGGACTCCTTCACCAAACTGTTAAAAAATGGTTCAAATGGCTCTGAGCACTATGGGACTTAGCTTCTGAGGTAATCAGTTCCCTAGAACTTGGAACTACTTAAACCTAACTAACCTAAGCACATCACACACATCCATGCCCGAGGCAGGATTCGAACCTGCGACCGTGGCGGTCGCGCGGTTGCACACTGTAGCGCCTAGAACCACTCGGCCACTCCGGCTGGCACCAAACTGTTAATCCTGTCTGGTATATCTGTACTCTTTGTAATCTATATATGGATCAACTCACAGAAGATGAACGACTATATTGATATGTTCAGAAAGACGCCACCTTCCACAACCTTGTCCCAACTGCACGAAGTGTTCCATGAGGAGAAGAAAACCAGCAGATGCAACGAAATCGGATGGCCGTCTCGATCGCCTGATCTCTCTCTCTCTCTCTCTCTCTCTCTCTCTCTCTCTCTCTCTCTCTGTGATTCTTACCTGTGGTGGGGAAAACTGAAGGGTCAGGTGTACTCAAATAATCCTCATACACTGGGAGAGTTACAGCAGAACACACAAAACGCTATTGCTGCTGTCCCTCAGACAGAGCTGCTATCCGTGTCTCACAGTTTGATGCATAGAGCAAAGCATCGACGTCAGCGAAAGTGATTTCCAGCCACTTCTGTGATGCTCATTAATATGGATCCATCCAGTGCTGCCTTATAGTGGATACTTTCAGGGCCAGTTTTATTGTGCCCAGCCCGCAGCAGCAACTACTGAAGTTGATTAGCGTCTTCTTGAAGCTCTCGTACTAAGCTTTTTACTGACTGTACCTGTGACGACGCATACCTCTTTTCTTTGGATCTTATCTATATAGTTTATTGTCCGCCGGCGTAGCTGAGCGGACAGAGTAGGTGGCTGCCGTGCAGAGGACCCGGGCTCGATCCCCAGTACTGCCAAGCATTTTTGCTTCGTGGGAGGGCTGTTACGGCGTGCACTCACCCTCGTGGTGCCAGGTGAACAGCTACTTGGTCTAGTAGCGGCTCCACGGTCTGAAAAGTCTGCAAAACAGCCGGCAGAGAAGCGTAATGTTCACATGTCCCTCTATACCGCATTTACATGACGCCACAAGAGAGAGGATGGCACGGAGGCAGGTAATCATGCCTTGGGCCTTCGCTCCAAGTACGAGGAGCTGGATTTTGTTCTTCTCTACTTTATTGATCCTATGTGACGATAAATACTCAGGAACCTGCCGAAAGAAAGTTTTGTAAATTATCTCTTTCGTGTTTTATGCTTGTTGTTGGGAAAGGTGGATTTCGATCAAATGTTTTTCAAATGATTTCATTGAAGACATTTTGCGCACATTAATAGTGGCTCTTTAGACAATAAACTTCCAAAGTAACACTTTTAATCAAAGTATGTCCTTTAGCCCTAATAGTGGCTACAGCAACAAATGTTTACCAGAATGAAGTGTTGAAATACAAAGGCCGAGTAATACAGGCGAACTTCATTTACGTCAACTAATTATTTAAACGCCTCTGGATGAAGGAGAATTGATTCATAAGCGTTATCATGAGAACCCCAGCCTGATCTGTTCATTCTGGATATCTAGGAGCATGTAGATTATCTAGCCCAAATTGCCATGCTTCTAGGCGCCTTCGACAAAGTTCTTTACAGTGACCTAGTAGACAAACTAACTGCTTATGGTATGCTGGAACAGGAATGCAAGTTAATTTAAAAGTTTGTACCAACCACAACTCAGTATGTTGTTCGTCAAACGTAGATTTATTCAGTCAGAAGCAGATGTGGTGACCTCCTTATATGCAGAAACTATGACGGGACTGTTAATCCCCATGACATATGGGACGAAGAAAAATTTTCGCTTTTGAACTCTACTCCGCGATCGTTGCATATTGGCAGTACTAAAAAGGTTTGTATCTAAACTTTGTCCTGTGTGTATTTTCGTGAGAAACTGGATTTCAGATTAAGGAAATCTTGCAACAGTGTCATCATACATACGACAAGCATCTTCATTCAGTACGATATAGCCTGGTTTCGAACGTAGCAGAATAACGGGTGCGAAACAATACACTAAAATCATGTTCATATGTAATACTTAGGATTCAATTGTACCTGCTTAGAAAAACCTATCAGTTCAATAGCGGAGATAATAGAAGCAGGGGTAGACCAAAATGGAAATGGGAGATGTAATTCCTTTCTTGTTATATTGGATTGAGGGCTACAAATTAGAAACGAGGAACCAGTGTTGCCAATAAACCGGCAGGACTTGTGATTGAGAAGCTAGTGTATCACGCCACGTAGGCTAAAATAGTCCCACTTCAGAATTAGAACCCTCTATCTGGGATATTGTAGCACAACAGAACATGCTCCGCACTAACTGCGCAGCGCTACTGTATCGTACTTAATAGGGACACTTGTCAACATGCGACTGCAGTATTACCAAATAAATTCATACACTGAGCTGACAGAGGTTATGGAATATTGATGCCGGCCGAGGTGGCCGAGCGGTTCTAGGCGCTACAGTCTGGAACCGCGTGACCGCTACTGTCGCACGTTCGAATTCTGCCTCGGGCATGGATGAGATTGATGTCCTAAGGTTAGTTAGGTTTAAGTAGTTCTAAGTTCTAGAGGGCTGATGACCTCAGAAGTTAAGTCCCATAGTGCATAGAGCCATTGGATTGGAATATTGATATTTACATATACGGATGGCGGCATTATGGCGTATCCACGGTATAAAAGGGCAGTGTGTTAGCGGAGCTGTCATTTCTACTAAGGTGATCCATGTAGAAAGGTTTCCGAAGCGATTATGACTGTACGACGGTAATTAACAGGTTTTGATCATGGAATGGAAGTTGGAGACTGACTCAATGGACAATCAGCTTCGTACATCGTTAGGGATTTCAATATTCCGATGTCCACAGATTCAAGATATTACCGAGAATACCAAATATCAGACATTACCTCTCACGACGGACATCGCAATGGCCGACGGCCTTCACGTAACGACTAAGAACCGCGGCGTTTGCGTAGAGTAGTGAGTGGCTCTCCTAAAAGCATGACATCGCCTGCAGCTCCTCTCCCTGGCTCGACATCATGTCGGTTGGATTCTAGACAACTGGAAAACCGCCGGCCGCGGTGGCCGTGCGGTGCTGGCGCTGCAATCCGGAACCGCGGGACTGATACGGTCGCAGGTTCGAATCCTGCCTCGGGCATGGGTGTGTGTGATGTCCTTAGGTTAGTTAGGTTTACGTAGTTCTAAGTTCTAGGGGACTTACGACCTAAGATGTTGAGTACCATAGTGCACAGAGCCATTTGAACCAATTTTTGAACTGGAAAACCGTTGCCTGAACAGATGAATCCCAATTTCAGTTGGTAAGAGCTCATTGTAGGGTTCGAGTGTGGCTCAGTCTCCACGAAGCCGTTGACCCAAGTTGTCATCAAGCCACTGTGCAAGCATGTGGTGATTCCGTAATGGTGTGGGCTGTATTTACATGGATTGGACTGAGTACTCTAGTCCAACTGAAGTGATCACTAACCGGAAATGTTATGTTCAGCTACTTGAAGGCCATTTTCACAAATTCACAGACTTCATACTTATGGATGACAATGCGCCATATCACTGGACCACAACTGCTCACGATTGGTTTGAAGAATATTCTGGACAATTAGAGCGAATGATTTGGCCACCCACATCGCCCTATATGAATAACGCCGAACATTTATGGGACGTAATCAAAAGATTACTTCCTGAAAGAAAATCTGCACCGACAACATTTTCGCATTTATGGACGGCTATAAAGGCAACATGGCTCAATATTTCTGCAGGGAACTTTCAATGACTTGTCGAGTTCATCCGACGTCGAGTTGCTGCACTACGCCGGGCAAAAGGAATTCCTACACATTATTAGGAGGTATCGCTTCACTTTTGTTACCTCAGTGTACAGTTATGGTACACGAAATCACGCAAGGGACACTAGAGTACGGTATGGAGACTGTTTACGCACTTCTCTTCAGCAACAGCCAGGAGAGAGTCGTTTCCTCGGCTGTGAAGAGACCTTACTATTTCGATTTCGGCCGGGTTGGGGATTTTCTCTGCCTAGGGACTGGATATTTGTGCTGTCCTCATCATTTCATCATCATCATCTTCATCATCATTCGTGACAGTGGCTAGATTGGATTGTGAAAAAATTGGACTGAGTGAAATTAGGGACTTTTTACGGGCGCTGGTGGCCCCGCAGTTGAGCTCCCCACAAGTCAAACATCAACATCATCAGATCTTACTTTTCCACATCTGATCCGAGTTGGTCAACACGACGTGGTTAATAATGATTGAAACCCGGTAGTTTGAAATACAAGTTTTCAATGCGCAACTAATCTCGATGCAGCGAGGGCGGTCACTCCGATTTCCAGGTACTCAGAGGATAGAAAGTGCTGGCGGACTGGCTCCCGGCGCCTCTACAGGCTAACTGGCGAGGCCCCAGTAGGATGTCTCGTCTAAGACGAGAGAATGCTTATTATGCATTACATTCTACAATCTACTGAAGGCTAGCTTGTCTTCTTATGTGTGTGTAGTGACACTGATTAGCACTGGCAGTCACTGACAAAGCGTAACCATAAGCGTACTACATACAATGCGCATGGAATGTCGAAGCTCAGCGTCAAATAAGTGTGTCTGGGAACTGCTGAGCCATCGTGCTGAACAGTTCTCATCTCATCAGTATACCAAGGCCAATGTTATTATACTGTCTGTTTGCATATCGGCCCCCCACGTTCTAGTTAGTCTTGGCAACAAATTTTGCGACTTTTCACTTCTTGAACTGCTTTCCGAAAGCAGTGTTCATAGTGAAATACTATTCAGAGTGACATCCATATAAGGCTACAAGTCTATTTACTCGGCATGTAAACTGTTTACTGCTTAGTTGCCTGCTTTCGTGATTAACTTCGGGGACTACAATACATTCTGCTCTAAAGAATCGTTTGGTCCAGCACTAATCATGAATACAATAAATTTATTATTTACTCGAATAATCCTTTTAGAGAGTGTCGTATATCATCTTTCGTCAATCTTCTTTCTGTTAAGCTTTATTTTCTCGATGACTTCCTTAATCTTTTCATAGCGTCGTACTTTTTCTTTCCAGGTCTACTCCATTCCATTTGCTGATATCTTTCTTTCATAAAATCCTGCCCTTATTCTAAAATAATGCGAGGCATATACTTTTGTGTTGTGTGTGTGTGTGTCTGTGTGTGTGTGTGTGTGTGTGTGTGTTTATTACATGGGTACGTTCAAAACGTTTGCACTTTTGTGCCGTTGTAGTTTTCACAGACAAACGTACCTACATCTCAAAATATTTTTTCCAGTTTTTTAAATTTCATATAGAACAATATTCCTGGGAAAGTCATTATTTATAAGTAATATTGTCATTGTACTTCTGAATAATAACATCTCTCTTTGTTACCGTGCAAATAATATACAGTGCTGAATAATCTAGATCTGTCTTTAAAGCGAGGCAATTTAAAACAGTTTCATAACAAAAATTCTCTCACGAAATTTATTATAAGTAATTCTTTCATGTATGAAATAAGTAATAGCGCATATAACTGAAGCGTCCTGTTTCATAATTACCGCAATTACTGTTCTTTAATCACGGCTTTGGATCACAAAATTATGAAGTCGGCTCCGAAAAATATTTTCATCCACGTGCAGAATGGTATGAGATAACTGATGAAAGTTAAAGTTAGAAACTAAACCACTATATTTAATCTTGAAAACTGTTTCCGCGGCGTAGGCTACTTTCATGTCGAATCTTGTGACATACATGTAAATTAAGAGGGGAAGTACCTTCTGTTGTTAAACCTACACATTTCTCACTATAATCTGTACTCTATTGTAAATCATCAGTATTCGCCCTTATATAAAATTAAATACGTCGACAGCCTGCAATAAACTTGTTCCATCATTATTATGTATCATGTAAATGATCTTTGGAACATGTAAATAACTAGGTAACTACCAAAATTTCTTTCGATTGGCTGAATGGTAGGTTTTACAACACGGTTAGTAATTGTTTGTTGATGTAACAGTAACGAAGACTAGTCGAAGTGAAAATCTTTGCGTGGTCCATGTTCAATGGCCCACAAGTGTAATTGTTTGTTGATGTAACAGTAACGAAGACTAGTCGAAGTGAAAATCTTTGCGTGGTCCATGTTCAATGAAGCACAAGTATGTTTGTACTGACGATCAAAAGTGCAGAACGGCACAGTATTACGTATAAACGATGCTGTTTCAAACTGAGTGTTGTAAATATTCTATACATATGTAAAACCACTAAAATATAAGGGATTTATTTATTTTTTACTCTTTTCCTTTCCGTATTGTAGAGAGAAACCTTGAAGGAAACATTAAAGAAGACAAAAAAAAAATACAGAGATAAGATTTACCATTAGATTAACCGTTTTCCTTTGGAAAGTATAATTTCACCTTTCCACAATACTGTTACGTGGATGAGGACACTGTCACAATGCAAATCAAAATTCACCACTTACAATATGGGATCCTGCATACGAACACAGAATAAACAGTGGTATTACTTCCATTCTCACTGAGCTGCGAAGTCCAATGCGTTGAATAATGCATAGCATTCGGTCGTTCTCAGAATTTGGAAGTTATGCGCTTAGAAGATAATTAAACGAAGCGCGACCCAACTGTCGACCGGATTTGTAATTCTGATTACTTGTTGAAGTGCCTTGCTGTTTGGTAAATATTCTCGAGCTTCCAATACATGAATGAAATATGGTAAATTAGTTGCCAAAACCACGTAACACAAACGCTATTAAACTAATGAATTCATTAAGTCATTGAGTGACTCTATGGAGCCCTTTTTAAATATATAAATCTGTCTACATTAAAAACGTGTTTTTAGTTACGGCATCGAAATTTGTTAAGATTATTGGTCAGATGAAGTTTCTTCGTGAATAATGGTTCTAGGAGAATTCCGTAAGTTTCCTTGGGTGAAAGAAAACAACAAAAATATCATTTACCTGTTATTCGGAAATACAATACAAGCATTCTAGAGAGTTACTTTTTGACGTTTCATGAGGGAAAGAAAATTATTTTCTTGTTGTCATCTGGTTTAATTTATCTGAGTTCTAATCATCCTTGTGATTTTTCCCATGTCACCAGCTATGAGGGATATATGTCTCATTCCGGGTGATATACTCTACAGTTTATCTACTAATACTATAAAGGAAAGTCATATTTTAACTTTCTACTTAGCCTAAGTATATTTTCACATTATTCAGTCAGTAATACCACCAGTAAGTATGTTACGGAAGAGGTCACACATTGTAGGATACTTAGATACGAATACGGGATTCTGATTGACAATAATTTAATTCTTCCAAATCCTTAACGCCAACTAATCTTGAATGTGTTGCAAGGAAGTGAAATAACGTAGGCTAACATTTCCTTAATATAACAACAAGTCTTATTTTTTCACCAAGTTATGCATCTTATCTCTCTCTTCTTAGGTTCTACTGTCCCTACAGATTTCTTTCATTATGCTCACTCAATGCAGTGGTGCTTACAAGTCACATCAAGTGCAAACGAGCGCGGGTGTCTGACTACTTCATTTTTATATTTCTTAAAGGTCCTTGGTTTGTCTTGAGCTGTATCTAGGAATAAAACATATAGTACTACACACACTGTTTTGCACATTAAACTAAAAAGTAACCACAGACAAATAATTTAACTGACACTTTAATTTAAATTTTTAATATGAACAAAGCTTTCATGGAAATGTAAATAAGTAAACACCTCTTTACTGCATACGGATTAAGTGTCCATTGGTTTTTATTTGCTTTCTCTCCTTCTCCTTAAAGCGTCTACTATCAATTTCCTCCGATGGTTTGCCTGTTGTGCGTCCCGGTGAAGTGGCCAACAGTAGTCCGTCAACATACTGGTATTTCGGACGTCATAATCTCATTACTTTCTTGTCTCGATGAAGGCATTCCGAGTGTCCCCCAATGACGTCATCCAAATTTCCAGCAAAAAAAAAAAAAAAAAAAAAAAAAAAAAAAAAAAAAAAAACGAGGTGAACGTAAAAAAGTTAAATGTTAGGACTTGTCACATAGCCTAATGTTCTGAAGTTATCCAGCATTTTGGCTGCAACAGAAACATGGTATGAGTCCATTTGCTGCCTGAGAATTAAGTAACTACCTTCTTGAGTGAGACCCAACCTCGCCAACAGTCATTTTGGATTGTTGAAATCTAAAATGATTTTTGGAGCGTGAGGTCTGACAAATGCACCTCCTTGCACTTTATCTTCTGATAGATGAGTAAATTTCTCACTGAGATATTTCTATCACTCTTATTTAGTGATGGAGCCATGTTAATCAATCGCAGGAAGGTAAACGTCCGACACACGCACTATAGGTCTGCTGACAATCCCCGTTAGCTTCGACAGGTGGCACGTCAGCGTGGAGGATAGGAACCATCAGCTCACATGTCCGTTTTTCATAGACGGAGGACTGAATGCGCACAAGTATCGCAGCGTGCCAACAGGTCATCTTCCACTGTTCGTATTTGTGTTGCAAGTTTTAGGTGATTCTCCCTGTATACCTACCAAATGTGTGCTACATACACAGAAAATTTTACTCTACCCACCGATATTACATTAAAAACACTATTTGAATGGAGATAAGTATTAAGGAGTCTATATAATCCTCAAATCTGATACGCTCCATTCCGAAACATGATGCAGGTTAATTTCTCAAAGTAATACACTACCACCTACTGCTCACTCACCTGCCACACAGCGGTGAACCACAGGTTGTCGCACTTCGCATACGCCAGTAAGACAACCGCTAGGGACTACACCATTAGCAGTAAACTAACGGCTGAATAAAATTAAAAAAAGTTTAAAACTCCCGATACTAAAACCTCTAAAAAGAAAAAGGAAAATATGTATTGCCCCTTCAAGTTTAATATAAATATTAATAACTTGATCCAAGCATCGTCGCATCGGGGGACCTCTAAGTAAACAAAAGTAAAAGAAGTCAACGGCAGCTATCCTTTCTAGAACAGTATACTCTCTTCATTGCTGGGTACATACCTCTTCTGTTTGGCGTCACCTCTTCCATGTCTGTGCGTCCCGCATCCACACCTCAAAATTAATATTGAAGTTATAATTACGTATTATATAAAATATGAAAAACCAAACCGTCTTTAATTAGTCCAATATTGTTAAAGAATAGAGTTTCCTATTTATTTTAGATCATATTTTTACATAATCACGTACGAAGTTGGGTTCAATCATTAATCTATCTCTGAGACCTATGTCCTGCAGTGGTTTAATGGTAGCGTATTAATTCACGCTTCAGTAAACCGCGAGTGCGAGTTGCACGGTGCTTGGTATACGTCACGTTGGCGTGTTCAAGTGCGGCGCCCGAAACGGATAGTCGCGTGAGGGCAGGCATTATTAACGGTTGTGTCTACATTGCAAATTATTCGGATTTCATTAATTAATACTCAGACTCACCGATTTGATATTGCTGTTTTGATATTTACTCACGATGGCTAGGTAGCTGACTTGTATTTGAATTTGATACTTTATCTTTTCTAGATGTATTCCGTTTTTATTTTATTTACTTAGCTGTCCCCCGAAGCGACAACTCTTGGGTCAAAATATAGCCACTTATATTAAATTTAAATGGGCAATACATATTATTTTTTAGAGGTTTCTTGTGTCGGTGTTTTTCAAATTTTTTAATGTAAATTTTATTTTATAGTTTTTAAACTTCAAATTTTAGTAGTAGACACGATACAGTCGACACTGATACTCGATCCCCACATTCACAGAAATAGTTTCTGGACGAAACGCGAAATTTTGATGCGAATTCTTTTTCACTTATGTGATTTACGTGTTTCTTTCTTTTAATTCACACATATACTTATTGACTATGATTTAGTATCTATTTAGCTAACGTAGATAACGTAGACAATAGGCAGTGGCGATAATTCTAAATCAAGTCGTAAGAAAATAGGCTGCCATTCCATATTCTGGCATTAGGCTTCCTAAACTATTGAGTACTGAATTGTAGACTTCAAATAGTACAACAAAAAAGACTGGGAGGGCAGATGTTTATCTTTTACTGTTGAGTCACAGTCACCATTTCTCTGCTTTGTAGGCGCTGAAACACGCGACTTCCAAAGACAAAAATCATCACTGTTGGTGAACCGCAAAAGAAAAACATATGTTCTTGCGGACTTTTATTGGGATTTTTTTTTCGAGCTCTCCAATTTGGCTCTCCATAATGTGGGCTTTCAAATAAAATGATGAAAGGGTGTGAGGTGGTGGCTCTCAGATACGTACCCTCCGACTCAGAGTTCCAACATTAAAACTTTTGGCAGGTTTCGTTGTCTATGTGCTGGAATGCATAGTTGCCGCATTACAGGCCAAATGCTGCTGAGTCTACAGTATACAGTAAGAATACGCACATGAATCGAATGGTCTAAGGTTTCTATCACTGGACAGTTGCGAATTATGAATGTAAAAAATAAATTTATAAGTGAAAGACTGCAATTAAATAAAATCGACAGGTACTATCTAAACGACTTTAAATGATGAGTAAGATAGTAGAAGTACTTTTGAGAATGCTGTATATTCCTGCGAAACACTTATTGGTGTCGATGGTCCAGCAATAAAATAAAATATATGTTGAATAACAGGGGAACAATAGATTCCTACTTCACGTAATTAAATATGAACAACAACATAGCTTGTGAAATATTCACTTCTGAACGTATACTACGTCTTCACTTCCCCGTGTCCTGTGCCGTACTGTTCAGAACTTTCTCTTGTCCTCTGTACTAGCACCGAGCGCTGTGATTGGCGATAGCGCTTCTGTCATGTCTCCAAGCCAACGCACACTCGCAAACATTTTGAAACACATTCGAAGTACTGGATTTACATTTAAATAACTTGAAATTAAATAAATATTCTGTGCGGCTGGTCCTGGCGGAGGTTCGAGCCCTTCCTCGGGCATGGGTGTGTGTGTGTGTTTGAGGTTAAGTAGTGTGTAAGCTTAGAGACTGATAACCTTAGCAGTTAAGTGCCATTGGAGTTCACACACATTTGAACATTTTTGAAATAAATATTCCAACGGATGGACCATAAACACGCTCTAACACACATTATTAAATACATAAACAAGTTAAATAAACATATACCAAAGGAATAGAAACTAAATTAAGCCAGTAGTCTAATGCCTCTGTGCTTTCTAAAACACAGTAAGTAAGTGATCAATTTCTTCATGAATAGCATATATCGATTATAAACAAAGACATAGATGAATAAATATATTTATAAGCGTGCGGCTACTGTTTTTTCGTGTAACTGTGGAGTACTTACGGCCTGTCTCAATTGATAGTAATCATCCACTTTGACATACAATAACTTATGTACTATTGAAGTTACATGCCTGTAATTCATACTAATTTAGGTTTACACTAACAGCTTCCTAGAGACAAGTCGATCGATGAAATCGGATGAAGCGCTTAGATTTTGGAAACTCGTTGCTGGGTGTTTCTTGTATAATTTACAGTCAGATACTAAACTGTAAAATAATAAAGATATTGAAAATCTGATTACACCATCAGAATCGTCGTTCAAGTAATGCTAATGTACGTGTTTCTTTTTGAGGTATCGTCATTCATCTGGCTACTATTAATTTCTGTACGAACTGTGAAATATCTGTCATCAAGGTTTCACAAAGTCCGCCATCTGTGGCACTCCCAGCGTGTCTCCTTCATCGACACAGTGTCGCCATGGAATTCCCAGCCATGTGGCCGATGAACCCCAGCTAACGTTCGACACGACGTGGCCGCCGACGAGCCGCGGCCCGCCGAGACTCCCCAACGCGACCACGCCAACGCCAAACATAAAATATTTCCATGGCGCCGCAACTCGCCCGTTACCTCAAAGTAACTTGATTTAGCTCTCACGTATTACATAGAGTGTATCAAGAGAGCACGCTGGCGGAAAACACTATTACTTAATTTAGCTGACGAAATTTAAATGGCTGAACAGACTTTCGTGGAATATAGCTAAGAACTGTACCGATTAAACCAGCTTTCAGATTAAAAGAAAAAGCTGTACTGAAATCGCCCCTTTCGTTTGGGAGCTACGATTCCACAGACATATACACAGATACTCTAGTTAAAATTATAATGATCTGCTGTTGGCGTAGGGGGTCAAAACGAAAATCCTTCAAATAAAAAAGGAATAGGCCAAAAGCAGAAGAGCCAGAAGGCTTTGCCTGTGGCCAGAGCTGTGGCAAGAGCATAAAAAGAAAGGAAACTGACGAGACTGATTCTGTGTCTTCGGAATCTTTCGTGACAGCATACATGAATAAAATGTTCTCATTTTTCAAGCGACACCAATTAGAATAAAATTCTCGAGCTTTCGATCACCATCTCTGCCTTCATCGTCAGGAGTTCACTGACTGCTGCGGCTGCTAAGCGATAAACCGTAACAGCCCTGGCAGTCAGTGAACTCCTGACGACGATGGCGGAGACGGTCATCAAAAACTCGAGGATTTTATTCGAATTGATCCGGCTAGAAAACCGAGACTGATTCTGATTCCGACATACGTTTGAAGAATGACGTCAGCATGGATGATGTTCATACCTTTAGAGAATCCACTTCTGATCCTATTGTAGTGACTGATACAGCACATGTAGTCGAAGGAGATTATATCTTGGTTAAAATTCAAGAGGAATAGAGGAATGGTTCAAACAGCTACAGATATATCTGCAGAATACATTATCTGCACCATACATGATCTGGAAGTTATGGCCCTAGACTCTGTGTGTAGGGACAAAATAGTTTTCAAATTAAATAAAAAATACATTTATCTTACTAATAGGAGTGGTGTGAGCGGGAAAATGCTAATTTCTCATGTTGCTGCTGGGATTCGAAATGTTAAACCAGGAATCAGCTTACTGTTTAACGCTACCGTTGATTAGAAGGAAGGTCAACGTTGGCCGTAATATTGACGGTTTATTGATAGCAAAATCGATTTTCAATCACATAGTGGTCATCTTCAGTGCTGTGGTGTACAAATTAAACTCTTAGGCACTGGTATCAAGTTATTACCAGTAACCAAAGCTAAGAAACGATAAAAAAAACATGTGTGTGATATCTTATGGGACTTAACTGCTAAGGTCATCAATCCCTAAGCTTACACACTACTTAACCTAAATTATCCTAAGGACAAACACACACACCCATGCCCGAGGGAGGACTCGAACCTCCGCCGGAACCAGCCGCACAGTCCATGACTGCAGAGCCTTACACCGCTCGGCTAATCCCACGCGGCAAGAAACGATCACCGTTGATGATATGAAAAAAATAGTGATTCTGTTTTGTGTATCTCTTACTTTCGTATAGGTGTCATTATATTAAGAATAATTGTGGATATTTCCTGCCCAATCCTTGTTAAATTGACAGTATTACAAGTAATAAAAACAAATTAAGTAATTTCAGAAGTCCAATCTGACGTACGTTTCATGCCATTAATATCCTGAAAATAGTATCCCGAGAAAAATCCCAGTTACACATCTGTACCGTTTTGTGAGTTCGCTCTCTGCTTTTTAAGACAACAACTGTTGATCTTCAGTGCATATGACAATGATTACACGAGTATCGTTTTTTGGACCAGCCAAATCATATTTAAGAATTTCAGTCCAAAAATTATACACAGTTTTTATTTTGTCTAGTCTAAATTTGTAACTTTAATGAATTAAAAACGCTGTCATTTATACTCTCCAGGAGTTAACGTTTTTCGTAACAGGTCCTCTTTTTCTTTCAAAAACACAAATTTTGTGATTTTGCATCATACTTAGGTCACCTCACCCTTTATGATTTTTTCCAGGTCATCTGTCCTTGGACTGGTTTAATGCTACCCGTCACGACTTCCTCCTCTGTGTCAACCTCTTTATCTCAGAGAAGCACTAACTACAAATGTTCTGATTATTTTCATAACGTATTGCAATCTCTGCCTTACTCTACAGTTTTTGCCCTCTACAATTTCGTCAGCACGCTGGAAGTTGTTCCCAGGTTTGCTACCACGCTGTGCCTCCTCCTAGTCATTGTTTTCCCCGCATCCATTTCTTCACAGATCCGCAGATTAATTTACAACATCCTTCTGGAACCTACAGCTCAAACGGTTTGATGCTATTCCTTTCCAGTTCTGTCACAGCCCATGATCCACTTCCATACAACTGTGTGCCACAGATGTACATTGTCAAAAATCTTTAATACCAGTTCACTTCTTTTAGCGATGAATGTCCGCTTTTCCTGTGTTAGTCTGTTTCTTATATCCTCCTTGCTTCGTCCGTAATGACTTTGTTTGCTTTGAAAACAGCAAAATTCCTTCACTTCATCTACTAACTGAGACGTCAAAATTGTCGCCAATGTCGTTTCCGATGCTTCTCATTACTTCCGTCCTTCCTCGGTTCCCTCTCAATTCACATTACATACTCACTCGACTGTTAATTCCATTTAACATTTCCTGCAATTCTCCCTCTCTTTCGTTGAGGGCGCGGATATCATCACAAATCTTATCATTAATATCATTTCACCCTGAATGTTAATCCCACTCCTGAATCTTTCTTTTTCCCATACATTGCTTCTTCGATATATATATGTTGAGCAATTCTCAGCTGGTCTTCCATTATTATTTGTACGCCTTCTTTCTTGTTCGTATTGTACATTAAGCGTAATTCCCTGCAGCTTATACCTGTTTTTAAAATAATTTTAAACTTCGGACACCATTTTACTAGTCTTATAGGTAGACAAGTACTATAAAGTTGTCTTCATTTTTCTTAAGTCTTGCCTCCATATCATGCACAACGTCAGAATTTCCTCTGTGATGTCTTTATGAAATTTCCAATAATTAAAACTTTCAAATGATTTTCTTTCAGTTTTCAGTGTTAATTGTAAAAAATGCTGGGTAATGTCCACACAGTGCGTATGGACCCAAGGTCTCACATTGGTAGGTCTTCAAGCGCCGAGTCCCGGGTATCTCACATCCTCAGCTTGTTGCAATGAAACACATGCTACTTGTACTGAAGTACTTTTACTTCCTTTAGCCAGTAGTTACCGATAACGCTTAAATATTACCTCCATCATACACTGAGGTGACAAAAGAAATAGGATAGCTATATTCACATGTACAGACTGTGGTAGTATCTTCTACACAAAGTGTAAAAGGGCAGCGCATTTGAGGAGCTGTAATTTGAACTCAGATGATTTATGCGGAAAGGTTTCCGAAGTGATTATAGCCGCGCGATGACAATTAACAGACTTTGAACGCAGAATGGTAGTTGGTGCTAGACGCATGGGACATTCCAATTCGGAATTCGTTAGGAAATTCAATATTCATAGATCTGCAGTATCAAGAGCGTGCCGCGAATACCGGATTTCAGCTTTTACCTCTCACCACGGACAACGAAGTGGCCGAGCACCTTCACTTAACGACCGAGAACAGAGGTGTTTGCGTAAAGTTTCAGTGCTAACAGAAGAGCAACACTGCGTGAAATAACCGCAGATGTCAGTGTGGGACGTATGATGAACGTACCCATTACGACGTTGCAATGACATTTGGTGTTAATGGGCTATGACAGCAGACGACCGACTCTAGTGTCTTTGCTAACAGCATGAATTCGCCGGTAGCGCGTCCCTTTCGCTCGTGACCATATCGGTTGGACCCTAGACGACTGTAAAACGGTGACCTGGTCAGATCAGCCCTGTATCAGTTGGTAAGAGCTAATGGTAGGTTTCGAGTGTGGTGCAGACCCCACGTTGTCAACAAGGCACTGTGCAAGCTTCCGGCGGCACCATAATGATGTGGACTGTTTTTAAATGGAATTGATTGGGTCCTCGCTTATATTTGGCTACTTGGGACCATTTGCAGAAATGGATTTACTTTATGTTCCCAAAAAACTAAAGAGTTTTCATGAATGATAGTGCGCCATGTCAGCGATAACATTTCGCGATTCGTACGAGAAACCTTCAGGACAATTCGAGCGAATTATTTGGCTCCCCAGATCGCCCGAAATGAATTCCGTGGAACACTTATAGGATATAATGAAGAGGTCGGTTCATGTACAAGATACTGCAGCAGCAACACCTTCGCAATTATGGGCAGCTACAGACACATCATGGCTCAGTATTTCTACAGAGGCCTTCTAACGACTTGTTGAGTCCATGTTAAGTAGAGTTGCTGACCTACACCGGCCAGAGGGAGGTACGATACCATATTAAGGTTTATGCCATGACTTTTGTCACCTCAGTGTAGATTCCTGCGGTCACCATGAGTCCTTTATCATTAGTCGACGAAAAGTGTAGTTCACAGACCAAAACTGACTTCGGTGGACGGGAGACTGAATCGAAAGATGTATGGCTATTGAATGTCATTATAAGCAACTTGACGCGTATATACGTAGTGTCTCAACGTCGAGTACCTGCATCTATGTACCACAATGATTACAGCCGCCGGCCTCATGACAGTTTTTGTGGCACGTTCTGACCTGTACGGCCTCTTAGATGACGGAATACTAATAACGGTATGTGTGGGGCAAGATAAGCCAATCACAGCAGCCGTTACTACAATCGGTGGTTCCATACGTGGCGACGGGGATTTCCAGCTGAAGTTCGAGTCTTCACACTAGTCTGATGCGGCTAGAAGACAGTGAAAATATTGTATAATGACATCTTCGCAAGAAACTTAATTCTGATGTTCTTTAGACTTGTTTGTTCTATGCTATGTGATGCTTCCCCAAACATCTTTTCAAGCTCAGATTAATCTAAGTCATTTCATGTTTACGAAATGAGAGTTGAGCAGATGCGGGAATATGCTATGTGATGCTTCCCCAAACATCTTTTCAAGCTCAGATTAATCTAAGTCATTTCATGTTTACGAAATGAGAGTTGAGCAGATGCGGGAATCTCGTATGCCTTCCTCGGAGCTACTATGAAATGTCAAATATGCATCTGTGGCGTATGGATGCCTGTTTTGAGTGCTTGTACGGTGTAGTGTTGTGTGTCTATTAAGGTATGATGACCTACTGCTCTCGAATAGCATCAAGCGAATCGCTGGCCTAATGTCCTCATCACACGGACGGATCGTCATGAACGGTGCTACATATCTCCACTCCTAGAGACATTGCAGAGATGTCTGGAATTTAACTCAGAATATTAGTGCAATGAGTGATGGTCTGAACCCGTACGCCATCACCGCTTTTCCACTCGATATCCAAACTCTAGAAATAAACATTTCTTCCACGAGTAGGATTCGAACTACCTAACGCGGAGTCGAGTGCCTCTGCGAAGTCGTACCGTAGAGATTTCGAATACTGAAGCACGTCATGCTGATATGCTCTCAGTTGTCGGTCTATTAAACAAATCGGTATACGAAATTGAATGGAGCCATTCTAGCCTTTGCTTTAACATATGAATCGTTGTGATAAAATAAACAGACTGAAACAAGCCGTTTATTTCAATATTAAACCATATACATTTGCCTCGAATGTTTGAAAGCTGAGCTCATATATTTATCTTACCACTATTAAACCAGTCCTGTACATTTGATGGATTTAATTATTTTATGAATATCACCCGGCACTTCCCCCTCAGCCTCCACGCTCTTCACAGCAGCTGCAATGAATCAAATTACTCCCTCTAATTAGTTTAATCTTTCTTGAGGTGCAATGATAAATGTAGTTGCCCGCAGACGTTCGTAATTCCACGAGCTTTTAGGATAAAACAGCGCTCGAGGGATATCCCGGATTAATTATGCTCTAGAGAAGTACGGAAGATATTTCTGCAATTTTACAGAAGCTAATAGTCTGTAGACCGTGGAACCTTTTTCTGGTATTTAAACTATCTTTTCTGTACACTGGTGGAAAATATGACGACTATGCAATATATAAGCCTAACGTAGCTAATCAAAGTAAGGAAGTTTAGGTTAGACATGCAGGTTGTTCGAGAGGAAACATTATCTCACTGTGATAAAGCTAATT
Organism: Schistocerca americana; assembly: GCF_021461395.2. NCBI lineage: Eukaryota > Metazoa > Arthropoda > Insecta > Orthoptera > Acrididae > Schistocerca > Schistocerca americana. Next base: position 648,203,909 of record NC_060130.1, on the reverse strand, counting down.
GGAACATCCCTGTGGTGATGGTAGATAACAGGATATTATCTGGTCACAAATTCCTGGACAGTACAAAAACTACTTCTTATGTTGACCTGATTTCCTATTATTCTTTTCCACTAATCTGTATTTATTGATGTCAGATTTACGCTGTATGCATTTTAGAAGCGCCTTCAGGGATATAAGGAACCAAATGAAATCCGCAGTCTATGTCATATCCTGATGGAGATCGCGACAAAACTGTTTCTCATGTGTCAACACAAGCCTGAATACTCCTTAGCTACTATAACCTGTTACTAGTGAGTGAGGGTAGTGGTTACACTAGTGACAGGTTTTTTGTAATGGTGATAAATAAAAAACTACTTTGTCACGGCCCATATAATCAGATGATATAGACTGGGCACTTAGATTGATTCCTGTATTCTGTAATTACAGCCGGGTGAAAAGTGTGTGTGTGTGTGTATGTGCGTGAGAGAGAGAGAGAGAGAGAGAGTATGCATGTATGTATGTATTTCGTTACCTTATTACTTGAAGGTCTACAGCAACCAGCAAATCTTTGCTAAGACGCCTAGCGCGCTTTCGCTCATCTTCAGTTGGTGTAATACATTTATATGTGCGACAGTATGGCGTTTGTGTCGACTGCAATTTGAACGATTTAGCTGCTCTGGGCAAAATAACAATTGGTACAGCTACCAGGCTTCTAAAGTCTCGTGGTCGAAGGCGACTTGCCACGGTTCCCGCGGCTATCCGCGTCGGAGGTTCGAGATCTCCCTCGGACATGCGTGAGTGTGTGTTGTCCTTAGCGTAAGATAGTTCAAGTTAAATTAAGTAGTGTGTAAGCCTAGGGACTGATGACCTCAGCAGTTTGGTCCCATAGGAACTTACCACAAATTTCCAGTTCAGGTTTAATTAACAGTTGGTGCACTTCATTTTATTCTGTATGTGTTAGCTCGTTTATGCAGCTTATGACCACACAAACACTTTTAAATTTACCGATGCTCTGATGCAGGGCATCATTTGCCTTATTGACCGACTAATGCGTTTCTTTACGTCAAAAATTACATTTCAGGTGAAGTTAACATTTTCTTACACGTTCCAAAACTACTTCTGAAATTGGTTACACTCATTTAATTAATTTTGATGACATTAAAATTCGATATTTAACTATGTATGGTTGAAATTGGTTAATATAAGATGTATGAAGTACAGTAATTAAATTATGCTGAGTGGTACGAAAATGATACGGTACATTTTACATGTAAACAGTGATACCACGCGTTTTACAAACATTGGGCTAACATTTTAGAATGAGTACAACAAGAAGTGAGTTACTTATACTACATAAAGTTACAAGATTTTCCGTTTTTCACGTTAGGACGGAGAAAAAAATGTGGTGTTCTATTTTTTATTAGTTTTGTACCTTGCCAGGACTGGATTTGATGTGAAGGTTATGTAAGTATTAAATACAAATGTCTTTGAAACATTATGTTGGTTAACTCTGACGGCTAAGGTTGTCATTTCGGGCGTACACTTATGACAATAAATTTCAATTTTTTGAGACCAGGTTCATTTTCTTGTCTTTCTTGGTCGGGTGCAATATTTGTAGGTTGTAAGCTCTGTCCGTCACTCGATGCTAATCTTCAGCTACATATGCGGAAAACTGGATTTGTTAAGAATTTTTAAATGAAGTATAAAGTAACGTTATTTTTCCTGTGTAGAGAATGTAATATGAATTCGGGTGCGGAATATTTACTAATCACCTTGCGATTTACTTGGACTCAATCCGAAAATTGAATCCGAATTTGTAGATGCAGATCTGAACCCTTCACCCCTCGAATACCAGTCCAATATCTTGCTTTCGACGTTTCTTATTCAACCGCTTTCGACATTTCTTATCCAAGTCCAGTAAGTACGTTAGAAGTGTACAAAAATCTTATTTCAACGTGGACTGTAAGAGCCACAATACGAAATTCGAGACTATAATGCCATATGGACAGAAGTATTAGCATAATCATTTCATATATTAGGTAACTTCACTCTTTAACTTCCCTTTTAATTTATAATGGCCAGATTTCTGAGCATCAGCGTCATAACATTTATAGGACGTTGAACTCAAAATTGTCACATTTTGAAAGTAAGAAATCCTATTGGTACGACAAAGATATTATTCTTGATGCAGTAACCACAGGACGCCTGCCTAACGCAGTTTTATATAGCTGTAGCACTGTAACGTAGCTACCAAGCAATGACAAAGTAGCCGAGCGGTCTCAGGCGCTGCAGTCATGGACGGTGAGGCTGGTCCCGGCGGAGGTTCGAGGCCTCCCTCGGGCATGGGTGTGTGTGTTGGTCCTTAGGATAATTTAGGTTAAGTATTGTGTAAGCTTAGGGCCTGATGACCTTAGCAGTTAAGTCCCATAAGATTTTACACACATTTGAACAATTTTTTAATGAGACAGAAAATAATAGCTGATTTTGTTACAAGTTATCAAACACTTCTAATTTTACAAGAATAAATCGTATTGTATTTTGTCTAATGAAACAAACAGGGCGCTCTGAGTGTTACCGCAGTACCCACGGATAGAGAGCTGTGCTTAAAATGCGGTACTTGTGCTACCCTTATTACTCATGGCCTAAACTACGTGGAAAATAAACGGTCACCAAATCCGCGTGTACAGAAGCACTTTTGAACTAATTAGTTAGCAGCCTAAATGCTATTTACTGGTAAAGAAATATTATTGAACTGAACGGCAGTAAAAAATAAGCAAATTGGTCAGATATTTCTACATTTGTTCACCACGGTAACATATTTAATAAGTATTTTTCAGTGTATTGAAAATGTCTAGTTATGTTTGACTTTATACAGAAATTGATTATTAAGTTAATAGGAAGTACTCATCGGAATACTTAGAGCTACTTACATAAGTTTTGTTACTTCAAGTTAAAGAATGTATCAGTACGTATGTTCCTTATTATTTTTCAGAAACATACTCGCCTTTATTACTAAATGTAATTACTAACACATCCACATTATTGTATCTCACGTGAGAAAGAACATTGCATGACAGTAGCAATATTGTGCCCTAAAACACATAGAAAGAAAAAGGAAAATTTTGTACATGACAGCAAGTACATTGACATTGCAAAGTGTCTATTTTCTGTGCAGAAACGCTACTTCACTGAAGCACGCATTCATTCTCATTCTGAAATGCTCTCAAGTCGAGGCTTGGCTGATGTGGAACTGCGATGGCTATGAAAATACCAATGTGAATCTTATTTCTATCCAAAACCATGTAAATCAAATCAACGAGCAGACAGAAATCTACTGTAGGGGAATCGAAAAAAAGTATGCAAGAACTCTGGAATTTATGTACGAAATGCTTTAATTTATGAATATATACTAGCTTTACTGTATGGTTAATGACGATGGCGTCCTCTTGGGTAAAATATTCCGGAGGTAAAGTAGTCCCCCATTCGGATCTCCGGGCGGAGACTACTAAAGAGGACGTCGTTATCGGCAGAAAGAAAACTGGCGTCCTACGGATCGGAGCGTGGAATGTCAGATCCCTTAATCGGGCAGGTAGGTTTGAAAATTTAAAAAGGGAAATGGATAGGTTAAAGTTAGATATAGTGGGAACTATTGAAGTTCGGTGGCAAGAGGAACAAGACTTTTGGTCAGGCGAATACAGGGTTATAAATACAAATTGAAATAGGGGTAATGCAGGAGTAGGTTTAATATTGAACAAAAAATAGGAATGCGGGTAAGGTACTACAAACAGCATAGTGAACGCATTATTGTGGCCAACATAGCCACGAAGCCAACGCCTACTACAGTAGTACAAGTTTATATGCCAACTAGCTCTGCAGATAACGAAGAAATTGAAGAAATGTATGAAGAAATAAAAGAAATTATTCAGATAGTGAAGGGAGCCGAAAATTTAATAGTCATGGGTGACTGGAATTCAACAGTAGGAAAAGGAGGGGAAGGAAACGTAGTAGGTGAATATGGATTGGGGATAAGAAATGAAAGAGGAAGCCGCCTGGTACATTTTTGCACAGAGCACAACTTAATCACAGCTAACACTTGCTTCAAGAATCATAAAAGAAGGTTGTATACATGGCAGAAGCCTGGTGATACTGACAGATTTCAGATAGATTATATTATGGTAAGACAGAGATTTAGGAACCAGGTTTTAAATTGTAAGACATTTCCAGGGGCAGATGTGGACTCGGACCACAATCTATTGGTTATGAACTGTAGATTAAAACTGAAGAAACTGCAAAAAGGTGGGAATTTAAGGAGGTGGGACCTAAATAAACTGACTAAACCAGAGGTTGTACAGAGTTTCAGGGAGAGCGTAAGGGAACAAATGGCAGGAATGGGAGAAAGAAATACAGTAGAAGAAGAATGGGTTGCTTTGAGGGATGAAATAGTGAAGGCAGCAGAGGATCAAGTAGATAATAAGACGAGGGCTAGCAAAAATCCTTGGGTAACAGAATAAATATTGAATTTAATTGATGAAAGGAGAAAATATAAGTATGCAGTAAATGAAGCAGGCAAAAGGGAATACAAACGTCTCAAAAATGAGATCTACAGGAAGTGCAAAATGGCTAAGCAAGGATGGCTAGAGGATAAATTTAATGATGTAGAGGCTTATCTCACAATGGGTAAGATATATACTGCCTACAGGAAAATTAAAGAGACCTTTGGAGAACAGAGAGCCTCTTATATGAATATTAAGAGCTCAGATGGAAACCCAGTTCTAAGCAAAGAAGGGAAAGCAGAAAGGTGGAAGGAGTATATAGAGGGTCTATACAAGGGCGATGTTCTTGAGGACAATATTATGGAAAGGGAAGAGGATGTAGACGAAGATTAAATGGGAGATATGGTAGTGCGTGAAGAGTTTGACAGAGCACTGGAAGACCTAAGTCGAAACAAGGCTCCGGGAGTAGACAACATTCCATTAGAACTACTGACGGCCTTGGGAGAGCCAGTCCTGATAAAACTCTACCATCTGGTGAGCAAGATGTATGAGACAGGCGAAATACCCTTAGACTTCAAGAAGAATATAATAATTCCAATCCCAAAGAAAGCAGGTGTTGACAGATGTGAAAATTACCGAACTATCAGTTTAATAAGTCACGGCTGCAAAATACTAACGCGAATTCTTTACAGACGAATGGAAAAACTAGTAGAAGCCGACCTAGGGGAAGATCAGTTTGGATTCCGTAGAAATGTTGGAACACGTGAGGCAATACTGACTCTACGACTTATCTCAGAAGCTAGATTAAGGAAAGGCAAACCTACGTTCATAGCATTTGTAGACTTAGAGAAAGCTTTTGACAATGTTGACTGTAATACTCTCTTTCAAATTCTGAAGGTCGCAGGGGTAAAATACAGGAAGCGGAAGGCTATTTACAATTTGTATAGAAACAAAATGGCAGTTATAAGAGTTGAGGGGCATGAAAGGGAAGCAGTGGTTGGGAAGGGAGTGAGACAGGGTTGTAGCCCCTCCCCGATGTTATTCAATCTGTATATTGAGCAAGCAGTGAAGGAAACAAAAGAAAAATTCGGAGTAGGTATTAAAATCCATAGAGAAGAAATAAAAACTTTGAGGTTCGCCGATTACATTGTAATTCAGTCAGAGACCGCAAAGGACTTGGAAGAGCAGTTGAACGGAATGGATAGTGTCTTGAAAGGAGGATATAAGATGAACATCAACAAAAGCAAAACGAGGATAATGGAATGTAGTCGAATTAAGTCGGATGATGCTGAGGGAATTAGATTAGGAAATGAGACACTTAAAGTAGTAAAGGAGTTTTGCTATTTGGGGAGCAAAATAACTGATGATGGTCGAAGAAGAGAGGATATAAAATGTAGACTGGTAATGGGAAGGAAAGCGTTTCTGAAGAAGAGAAATTTGTTAACATCGAGTATAGATTTAAGTGTCAGGAAGTCGTTTCTGAAAGTATTTGTATGGAGTGTAGCCATGTATGGAAGTGAAACATGGACGATGAATAGTTTAGACAAGAAGAGAATAGAAGCTTTCAAAATGTGGTGCTACAGAAGAATGCTGAAGGTTAGATGGGTAGGTCACATAACTAATGAGGAGGTGTTGAATAGGATTGGAGAGAAGAGAAGTTTGTGCCACAACTTGACTAGAAGAAGGGATCGGTTAGTAGGACATGTTCTGAGGCATCAAGGGATCACCAATTTAGTTCAGATGGCTCTGAGCACTACGGGACTTAACATCTATGGTCATCAGTCCCCTAGAACTTAGAACTACTTAAACCTAACTAACCTAAGGACATCACACAACACCCAGTCATCACGAGGCAGAGAAAATCCCTGACCCCGCCGGGAATCGAACCCGGGAACGCTACCGCACGACCACGAGCTGCGGACTCACCAATTTAGTATTGAAGGTCAGCGTAGAGGGTAAAAATCGTAGAGGGAGACCAAGAGATGAATACACCAAGCAGATTCAGAAGTATGTAGGTTGCAGTAGGTACTGGGAGATGAAGAAGCTTGCACAGGATAGAGTAGCATGGAGAGCTGCATCAAACCAGTCTCAGGACTGAAGACCACAACAACAACAGACTATAAGTTATGTGTGAAACCCCGTGGTGGAACACACACACACACACACACACACACACACACACACACTCACACACACACACGTGTCCGCGTGGCGTTATAGGGCGGGATTCTTGGTGCAAATACCCTTATTTGACGCCACTTCGGCAATTTGCGGATCGATGACGAAGAAATAATGATCAAAGCAACACAAACATCCAGTCACAAGTGGAGAAAATTTCCCGACCCGGTCGGGTATAGAACACGTGCCCCGTGATCGAGTTTCAGCAGCAGTAACCTCAAGACCACACACTACGAACTGCTGACACAAAGCACAGAAATAAGCTGAAGAGCCAGAGTAATTGGTACACCTGCTTAGCTTCGTGTAGGGCCCCAGCCAGCATGCAGATGTGCCGAACGACTTGGCATGGACACGAGTAATGTCTGACTCAGTGCTGGAGGATGCCGTTACCATGAATCCTGCAGGGCTGTCTATAAATCCGTAAGAGTACGAGAGGGTGGAGATCTCAGTCGAACAGCACGCATCAATGCATCCCAGATATACTCAACAATGTTTATGTCTGGGGTCTTTGGTGGCCAGCGAAAGTGTCTAAACTCGGAAGAGTGTTCCTGGGGCCAATCTGTGGCAAGTCTAGATGTGTGGGGTGTCGCATTGTCCTGGAAGTGCCGAAATCCGTCGGAATGCGCAATGGACATGAATGGATGCAGGTGATCAGACAGGGTGCTTACGCACGTGTCACCTGTCAGAGTCTTATCTAGACGTATCAGGGGTCCCATATCATTCCAGCTGCACACGCCCCACACCATTACAGAGCTTGCACCAGCTTGAACAGTTCCCTGCTGACTTGCAGGTTCCATGGATTCATGAGGTTGTCTCAATACCCGTACACGTCCATCCGTTCCATAAAATTTGAAACGAGACTCTTCCGACCAGGCAACACGTTTCCAGTAATCGAAAGTCCAATGTTGATATTGACGGACCCAGGCGAACCATAAAGCTTTGTGTTGTGCAGTCATCGAGGGTACACAAGGGGGCCTTCGGCTCCGAAAGCCCACATCGATTATGCATCCTTGAATGGTTCGCGCGTTGACATTTGTTGATGGCCCAGCACTGAAAGCTGCAGCAATTTGCGGAAAAGTTGCACTTCTGTCACACTGAACGATTATTTTCAGTTGTCGTTGGTATCGTTCTAGCAGGGTATTATTCCTGCCTCAGCGATGTCGGAGATATGATGATTTACCAGATTCCTGATATTCACGGTACACTCGCGAAATGGTCGCACGGGAAAATGCCCACTTCCTCGCTATCTAGGAGATGCTGTGTCCCATGGCTCATGCGCCACGTTCAATCTCACTTAAATCTTGTTAACCTGTCATTGCAGCTGCTGTAACCGATCTAACAACTGCGGCAGTCACTTGTCTTGTAAAGACATTGCCGACTTCAACCGTCTACACTTTCCTAAGTATTATGCATTAACTGGTAATGAAAAAAGTTGTGAAGATCATTGCCTGCACTTATGTTTTGTCTAAATTCAGTCTGGAATTACGTCAGAGAGTAGCATTTCTGGGATCTGTCTCGCACGACGTGACATGTAAGTCTCTACTGTGCAATGCCCTAAGTTAGTGCTATCAGCATAAAATGATAAACGTTTTGTAAAGCAAGATGAAATTCTTACCCTTGAGACGGGGTCACTATAAGTTTTGGCTGACTTTGATATTGGCTTAGCTAAAGTAGGAATGTTTTTTGGTAATTAATAGAGAAAGTTTAAATGTGGGAATAACATTGTTTTCTTTGGTACAAAGATCGAAGTATTCACGTCGAAATGTGCAATTTAACCTGTTAGATCACCAGTCGAGCCATATGTCTTCTGTAATGTAATACATCGATTCTTTACGTATTTCTATAAATAATACACACAATTTCTGGTTTATTTAATTTATGGTAGAAAGATGATACTAAGCTCAAGTGCTGTTTAGTTATAACTTACGCCAGTAGTGAAAATATGAGAGCCATGTGTACCTTCTTTCACGTTACAGAACAGTTATATTGTGACAGTAGTGCTGTATACGGCTTGTACTAGAGATTTGTAGGTTTTTTTTAATAAATAATACAGACAGTTTTATTTTGATACAAGTTCGATTTTCGTTCGTCACCATACTTACGTGATTATACATGCGTATTACAGTAATACAATGCGTGTGTTTTCTACTCTATATCCCTACATGTTTGATAAAAAACTTTATTTATATTTTCGATGTTTCGAACTTTAATGTCTGTGTGTAGAACCTTAATGCTCATTTTTTGACCATGTTGTGTTGTGTGGTAACATTTCTTATACGCTATGTGATCAAAAGTATACGGACGCCTGGTTGAAAATGACTTACAAGTTCGTGCCGCCCTCCATCGGTAATGATGGTATTCAGTATGGTGTTGGCCCACCCTAAGCCTTGACGACAGCTTCCACTCTCGCAGGCATACATTCATTCAGGTGCTGGAAGGTTTCTTGGGGAATGGCAGCCCATTATTCACGGAGTGCTGCCCTGAGGAGAGGTATCGATGTCGGTCAGTAAGGCCTGGCACGAAGTCGGCGTTCCAAAACATCTCAAAGGTGTTCTTTAGGATTCAGATCAGGATTCTGTACAGGCTAGTCCATTACAGGATTGTTATTTCGTGTAACCACTCCGCCACAGGCCATGCATTATGAACAGGTGCTCGATCGTGTTGAAAGATGCAATCGCCATCCCCAAATTTCCCTTCAACAGTGGGAAGCAAGAAGGTGCTTGAAACATCAATGTAGGCCCGTGCTGTGATAGTGCCACGCAAAACAACAAGGGGTGGAAGCCCCACCATGAAAAACACGACGACATCACACCACCGCCTCCGAATTTTACTGTTGGCACTACACACGCTGGCAGATGACCGGGCATTTGTCATACCCACACCGTGCCATCGGATCGCCACATTGTGTACCGTGATTCGTCACTCCACACAACGTTTTTTCACTGTTCGGTCGTCCAATGTTTACGCTCCTTACACCAAGCGAGGCGTCGTTGGCATTTACCGGCGTAATTTGTGGGTTATGAGCAGCCACTCGACCATGAAATCCAAGTTTTCTCACCTCCGCCTATCTGTCATTGTGCTTGCAGTGGATCCTGATGCAGTTTGGAATTCCTGTGTGATGGTCGGGATAGATGTCTGCCTATTACACATTATGACGCTCTTCAGCTGTCGGTGGTCTCTGTCAGTTAACAGACGAGGTCGGCCTGTACGCTTTTGTGCTGTACCTGTCCTTTCATGTTTCCAATTCACTATCACATCGGAAACAGTGGGCTTAGAGATGTTTAGGAGTGTGGAAATCTCACGTACAAACGTATGACACAAGTGACACCCAATCACCTGACCACGTTCGAAGTAAGTGGGTTCCGCGGAGCGCCCCATTCTGCTGTCTGAAGATGTCTAATGACTACTGAAGTCTATAATATGGAGTACCTGGCAGTAGGTGACAACACAATGCAGCTAATATGAAAAATGTTTGTTTTTGGGGGTGTCCGGCTACCTTTCATCACACAGTGTATCTCCATCTACAGGTATACCAGTAACCTGCAGTTCTCACTTAAGTGTATTGCGAAGTTATTCTTTCGAATTACGAAAATATGTACTTCACGTGATGCAACACATTAAATATTTCTTCAATAGATATTATTTTTAGAACGCTTCGTTGTGCTGAAGTGACTAAAAATGTAACTTCGGAATATAACAAGCTAGGACAGGTATATCCGAGATCAAAAGTAACAGAAAGGTATATTAGTTAGTCAGTAACATCGATTACCCATTTCTTGTTTAGAACATGATGCGCTATCTTCCCCCCCGCCCCCCCCCCACCCCCTGATTTGGTGCATGGTGGTACGAGGCATTACTGAAAATCTTCTAAAACTGTCTATTGATCATAGTTCGACTTTTGTACCATAAGTAACATAGCTTTAAGAAGTCCAGGGATTGAAATGCCAATATATTTACGTATTTTGCTAAATAGAGACAGAATTTTCGCAATTAACTGTAAAGTCCACTTCCGTGTTTTACAGTGAAAAAGCATTTTCGCAATTAACTGTAGAGCCCACTTCCGTGTTTTAGGTGTCAGGCAAGATGCACATTACTTGCACTCTTCCAGTAGCTGACAGCTATAGAAGAGTAATGCAGACTGCTTGACTGTCTGTGAGCTTGACTGTTTGGTGCACTACTTCAACCATAATTTGTTTTCTACAGTTACATAGTATCTGCAGGTTCGTATTGGTGCATAGCCTGATTTAGGCCTAGAATTTAAATGTCAGCTGCCTGTTATTTTTAGGCCTATGTGTTTTGTTCTGTTGCAGAAATGAATCGTTACAGAGAGGTGAAACCTACTCGTGAGCAGTACGGCATTTGACACAAACATCTTTTCGTTGAATATAAAACAGAGAAGGAGAGATGAAATTTACTGAAGAGAGAATACAGTATTCGATATATACATTTTATAGAGATGGAACGTTACACTATGTGTGTGTGTGTGTGTGTGTGTGTGTGTGTGTGTGTGTGTGTGTGTGTGCCGGCCGCTGTGGCCGAGCGGTTCTAGGCGCTTCAGTGCGGAACCACGCTGCTGCTACGGTCCCAGGTTCGAATCCTGCCTCGGGCATGGATGTGTGTGATGTCCTTAGGTTAGTTAGGTTTAAGTAGTTCTAAGTCTAGGGGACTGATGACCTCCGATGTTAAGTCCCATAGTGCTTAGAGCCATTTGAACCATTTTTCAAAATGGCAGCTACATACTAATTGCCTGTTTGGTCGGTATTTTCAATTTCCCGCCGATGTGATCTCATGCAATGGTTGTGATCTCAGAGGGAAATGGGCATGGTTTGTCATGCCATGATCATGGCCTCGTTGATATGGGCGTGGCTTATCACACTATGATTATAACGTCATACGGGACGTGGCTTGCCTCGTCATTACAATGTCACAGATAAAGGGGCGTAGCTTGTGACGGTATATTTACGTCACTGGCCTCTGCACGTGACATCAAAAACGTAAAGGGTAACGCCTTTGTCACCACAGCAACATTACTGGCATATAACGTGTAAACCAGAATACAACTACCTACTTCAGTGTTCTTCACATATTGAATTCTTAGCTATTTGATGTAGATCCTGCAAGTAATAAAAAATATGTATTCAACGCGAGAGATCTGATTATCTATCAGGTACTATGGCTTACAGTAGCTTGTTTGCCTTGTAGAGTTTCTTATGAAATTTTATAAATATGCAGAGGGCTTGAAGGTGGTCTCTTAATCATAACTAGTTGCCTGGAAAGTAGAATTCATTGCAGTAAAGGTGGATGGTTCCTCGATGTCGCTCTCTAAATCTGTCTTATGGCAAAGTCTATTGAACTACTAGGCCGAGCTCACCTTTGAATATCTTTGTATTGCTGGTTTTCTGTTATGTGCTTTTCGTACTGCTTCAGTTTACTAGGCCACAAATACCTAACAGAATATAAATAATATTTTTTCTACATACTTACATAAAAGCTATTTACTGAAAAATAAGTAACACAGAAGCCTCATTTTAAAAATAATGACGGATTAGTACCTACAGCCAAAAAATGATGTACACCTTTTCACGCGTCAACTGTGGAGAGTCAGTAATTTGACAAGAAAAGTATAGCACACAAGAGGGGAGGAAAGAACAAAATAAAACTTCATGTGTTGCTGATATGCGTAATGTTATTTCAGCCATTACGATGTCGAGTCAAATTTACAAAAAACTTGACAGTGGAACCCAGTTTTCAGTACGATATTGCACCCTTCTGGCCTCGATACACGCTTTGATTCGGTTGGGAATGGTGTTATGAAGCCGTTGCATACGCTTCTGAGGTAAGTTGGCCCACAACTGTTGTAAATGATCATTGATTTCATGTTTACGGCCACTGTGACTTTTTGACGTCTGACCTCGACCTATACATGTTCTGCTGGAGACAAATCTGGGGACCACGCTGGCCATGGGGTACATCAACGTCACGAAGACAAATCACGGTGACAGATATCATGTTTGTAGAAGCATTGTGCTGTTGAAAAATTGCGCTTCTTTACTGTTGCATGAGAGGTAGCACGTGAGGAAGCAGAATGTACGTGGCATACCAAAGTTCCCTAAATAGCTACCAGCTGTTATGTAAAGTCATACGAAATGGCTTGCCAAACAGTGGTCTGTCATCCGGGCTAATGCTAGCACCATGATTCACTGCTGAAAACAACACGACACTATTCACCAGCAGTCAACGGAACCGCTCCAAAAACAGCTGGTTGTTTTGAAATGCCTACAGCAACCTACCCATGGGACAGGTGTTCTCTCGTCCGGTATCTGCTAGTCTCTATTAAGTGGTGCGGACTGACACAGAAGGTTGGAGGGAGTCCATTAGTTGATTTCGGATGGTAAGCGCAGATCTGAATAGCTTACAATGTGCTTGGAGTTCAATACAGCAATCCCCCCTTAAGGTGGTTAGAAGCGGTCGGCTGGAACCTTAAGGGCGATTACGCCTGCCCTCATGTTTCCATGCAATCCCACATCAGACCAGTGTCGCATCAGTATACCCCATAGACTTTGATATTACATTATTTCGCCACCCGTCCAAATGGAGATCCACATTAAGACCCATTTCAGACTCTGTTATTTGCTGGTAAGGCTGTCTCACACGAGTACGCAATATCTTCCTGTCCCTCGCAGTGATCACTCAATACCTGATGCTGTTCAGGCCCTTTACATGCCCTACCTGACCTGGCAATAACACTAAACACCAGTAACACTAATGCACTATAGTGTCCATTCCACTTGTACAGAGCATTGTAACTCAAATTATTTACAAAATTGCGAATGACGTGCGTGTGTACGAAGTTACAGTGACATCCGACCAAGATCTTTAATAGGTTCACTCTCTTTTGTCAGGCAGTGTATTTTCTAGATCCTCTACAATTAAAACACATTTGAGGACGAGATATTTCCAGCAACACCGTGAGTTTCACGTGTACAATACGATCCAAAAGATAGCGTTACGCTAACAGTTTCGGTATTGAAACAGTACAGTCCTGAAGAATGGCTGTTGTACGACACCGTTTCCACAGTTAGTTCATTAGATGTGCAATAAATCAGTAGCACAGTTTCTTTTAAATTCACTTGAACGAGTCATTTTACAGACTGTATATACATAATGGGAACAGGAAATGGATTGGATGATTCCAGGATTATTACAAATTGCTTAAAAATCTTTTGTATTGTTTAAAAACAATCGTTTTGACACTGTAGCGTAGAATCGGAACAGTTCGTATCATTACGATAGATGGTGTCTTATACCCAGTCTCCATCAGCGTACATATGTTGCAGTTGTTAACTATGTATACATAATGGAAATAAGGAGTGGGATGGATGACTGCACGAATTTACACATTCCTTAAACATATTTTAGTACTCTATAAGACAAGCCGATTTGATCGTGTGCCATAGAATCGGAACATTTAGAATAATTATGGCAGATATTGTCTTACCCCAACATCACTGAGTGGGTGCATGTTTGCTTTCTGTAGCAAACGAAACTGACATTATCGCATCATGTGTTGTGGTATTCACAGTCTTAAGTTGTCTGATGTTGATCTAGATAGCTGAATGCCGTTTAGAAACGAAATATGACAGACTTTTATCCTCGTCGAAATTGAAACCACCGTGAATATACGATGATGCTTTGACCAGATGTTTTGTACAATGTTTCTAGTATGCCTGTCGATCGTGTCACGGCACACTGTTGAGTTCTGAACGCACAATGAGATAGTAAAGATGCTTAGAACAATAGACTCTCCCACCACGTCCGAAGTGACTGCTGAGTGCTTCCACCTGATTTCATGCTTCCCAAAGAACATAACTGTCATGCGTTCCCTAATTCGTGAAAATGTTTGGCCGGACACTGCAGGTGTAGCATTTTCCATGGAAAGTGGATGATCATCCCCGACCAAACCCGGACATGGCTCACTGCGATTTTCATCTCTTCTCTGGGATCAGCAGCTGGCCATGACAACATCATTTAGACACAGACAGCGATCTTCAGACCAGTGTAGGGAACTGGCTATGACAAGGTTACTGGAACGTTAGTACCATGCTACGGCAGATGTCTAAGTCGAAGCTGCCATTATGTAGACAAGTAGTTGGAACGTGTAGGTAAACGTTGCAAATAAAATATTTTCGATTTTCAGAATGAATTTTTTCACTCGGGAGCTGAGTGTATTCTAATATTAAATTTCCTTACAGATTAAAACTGTGTGCCAGACCGGAATTTGAATTCGGAAACTTTGCCTTTTTCGTGCAGATGCTCTACCAACTGATTCTAATTCTTGACCCATCCGAGTTTGAGAAAAATAGCCTTCCAATAATATAAATAATGTTGTGGAACATTAATGAAGTGTATTTCAGTTTAGTAATAATGTTTGCTTAAGAAGGAAAATAGCAAAAGTAATCAAATTTAGTACAACTAAGGTAAGATAGTAATCACATTGCCTACAGCGTAATCTAGGCATTCTAATTCTTATGACAGAGGAATAATCATAAATTGAATAAATATGTCTTCAGAGTCAGTAATATTTATCAGTATCAAACGAATTCCATTCGACATATTTCAACAACTTCAAGCTATCAAAATCTCATTTTGTTCATGACTGAAAGAGTGGTATTATAATTCGTTACACATTGATTCATTATGTAGCACCCATTGCCCAACATCTGGCGGGAAACAAATGACATGCAGACTGTCAGTGCGGGAGGGAAGCGGCCTCTCACGCGCATCTGGTGCCCGTGATATACTGTACGGCCGCAGTGGCAACTCAGCCGGCGCATCTGCCGTGTATGACGTGCCGCAGATGTCCCCCTCCCTCTACGAAACAGCTTCATCATCAGCAACTCTTTCTCTTTTCAGACAGTGGTTCAAACCATAATGATTTCGATTCTACGTTAAGTATTGTTGCACCTCCAGCCCCCTCCCCGCAGCCCGTACACACACACACACACACACACACACACACACACACACGCGCGCGCGAGCGCGCGCACAGAGACAGAAAGAGGGAGGGAGGGAGAGAAGGAGAGAGGGGGAGAGAGAGAAAAAGAGAAAGAGAGAGAGAGAGAAAGACAGAGACAGAGGCAATACATGTAATTATTGTAAATTCCTAAAACAGAAAAGGAAATCGACTTCTGACCGAATAGAATAACGTAACACAGTAACAATGTATCAGGGGTCATCTTTTAAGATTTTAAAAATACTCGATGGTTGTCGCTATTGAACTGTGATATTACTATTGTCGTTGGTTATTATTAAAATAATAGCAGCTCAGAAACTGGCCATTTAGTCAGTTTACATTGAGTGTTTAAAGAAGTAGTGTTTTGAAAAACGAATATTTTCATGTGAACTATTTTCGTTGGATGATTTGTTACGATTTTCTGTAAAGTTCAAATGGCTCTGAGCACTATGGGACTTGACATTTGAGGTCATCAGTCCCCTAGAACTTAGAACTGCTTAAACCTAACTAACCTAAGGACATCACACACATCCATGCCCGAGGCAGGATTCGAACCTGCGACCGTAGCGGTCTCGCGGTTCCAGACTGAAGCGCCTAGAACCGCTCGGCTACAGCGGCCGGCTTTCTTTAAGGTGAATCTCATCAACGCTGAATCGAATAACTTCATTAAACACGTGGTCTCCCACTAACATCCGAAAAGACTGTTTGAGGAATTTCATTGTGGTTGTTGTACTTCCGTCACAGATGAATTTCATGAACATTGTACAAAATCGGTTATTTTCCAAAACAACAACCATTATGTGCGCAACACAGCTGAAGGGGGTCGGCATGTAACTTAGCAAGATATAGAGGTATTCCTGGGCATAGCAAAGACTGTAGTGCATTTTATAACAGACGAAATTCTGTTTCTGACAAATATCTGTTCTCAATGGATTCCACATATTCTGACCAACGCTAAAAATTAGGCTTCACTTAATTGACTAAATTAAGAACATCAATCGAGGAAATGTAAAATCCGTATATAACATTTAACAGGTATATATCCGTAGGAACCGCAGATTAAGTAGCAGTCGGCTGTTTGGATATTCCATGGTGAACTAAATTCAGCGAAAGTAGTTCGTTCGGGAAGCTTTTCTTAGCTAAAGGAAGTTTGTTTCTTTGGTAATTCTGTAGATTATTAGTTTCTACATGTTCGGAGGCTGTCGATTCCGCAACTATATGTTGACTCGACAAAAACTGATTCACTTGGTAATACGATCTATATTAAGTCAGTGACCAATTTCAGCCTTTCCAGCAGACCATTTTCAAGTGGATCTGAAAATGGCCTGATTTAAAGGCAGAAAACTCTCGTTGACTTAACGAAGATCTCATTAGAACCTAGAGCGTGTTTTCGTAAATTAACTTTGGATACGTCGTGACCATAGCTTTGGAGCTTCGAAGAATATTTACCGCTGAATGGAACAAAAAAGCACGTTTGTCACAAGTTATTCAACACATAAAAATATTGATGCTTTGGCGGAGAAAAGCGTCGAATTAATCCCTCGTTGGCCTTTATCACTTGAAGTATTTACTCACGTCCGTAGCGGAGGTAGAATCAGAATTAACTGGATCGAATTATGCGTCTGGAAGAAATTTTCACCGCTAGTATTTCGCCAGCAAGAGAAGGAAAGGTGAAGGGGTAAGGCACCTAATCAACAGTCTTTTGCTCCAAGGTCTTGGATTAAATTCGAACTCTCTCCGCAGTGTGTCGTGGTGGGGGGCATGTAACACTTTTGATGGTGATTCGTTCTTCGGATGGGGGCGTAAGGCTCGGCAGCACCCTTGTTGCTGGTAGGGTAGTAGACTGTGTGCCGGCATCGAGTTTCACCTACTCGCTTGTCTTATCGTCACCAAACACGGACATGAGATTACGCTACACACACGCATTACAGTCACCTACACTTATCAGATTTACTTAAACAAACAACTCTTACAGCGGGTAAAGGAAAGGTAGGTCAACATACCCGCGGTGTGCTACACGAATTTACTTTGCTCGATTTAACATCTACCGATTCTGGATAGCTGTTTTGATCACCACAAGATTAATCCTTTCGTAACCATGTTTTTGGGTCCCAAAATCAGAGTGCCCTTATATAGTGTGTAAAAAGAAAGTGAGCAGAATTTGTAGTCAGGAGCCTCTAAAAAATCATTCTCGAAGTGGCAAAGGAGAAAATAGACCAGAGATTGTCGGCGTCGCCTGAATACTTTATCAAATGGTTCAAATGGCTCTAAGCACTATGGGACTCAACTGCTGAGGTCATTAGTCCCCTAGAACTTAGAACTAGTTAAACCTAACTAACCTAAGGACATCACAAACATCCATGCCCGAGGCAGGATTCGAACCTGCGACCGTACCGGTCTTGCGGTTCCAGACTGCAGCGCCTTTAACCGCACGGCCACTTCGGCCGGCAATACTTTATCCACAAGGACAACGGCCAATCATTCCACCAATAGAAACCCATCTTCAAATCAAAAAATAGGCACCAATGAGAGGCAGCTATGACGATAATAAGTCTAAATGTCGACAGAATTACAGGCATGCATTATGCATTCAAGAATCTCACACAGGCAGAGGAGGAAAAGTATCCGAAATACAAGGACTGCCACTAGCGGTGGAAGATCGCACCTCAAACATGGCAGTCATATATTTAGCAGCACAGAAATGATCGTGAGCTCTGTGGATAAAACCACAAATAATGCCTCTGTAATACTAACAATCGAAATTGGAAACTTCACAGTGGCACATGTGTACAAACCTCCAGGAGAAAACTTTGCTTTCTCACTGTCAAAACATTTTAACAAGCAAAATCCCAAATTCATAGTAGGAGATTTCTGTTGCCACAGCACCAACAGGGGTTCAAAGAAACACATGAGAACGGACACCTAATGGAGAAGTGGGTAGACACAAGTGCTCTCTATCCTTCATGACCAAAACTTTTCTGATCCTTTACGAGTAAAATATAGAAGTGAGGCTACAATCCTTGTAGCTTTATCACCAGTTCTTACATACAAGACTGTTGTATTAAAATGATATATCAGCTCACTCATCGAACCAAAAACAGGCTAACTGGGATAACGGTGTATGCCACAGATAAGGACACTACGGTGCCCTTCCGCAGAAGATTTTACTTCAGGAAGGCGAAATGGACATTTTTCAGGAGGAACTTGACAAAGACAATGTGTACCTCATCCCCACATCTGAAAATTACCCAGCATTTGTAAAAATATTATAAAGAATCTCAATGTAACACATACTGCCTGGCTGCAGACAGAAATTAATCGCCGGCCGCTGGTGGCCGAATGGTTCTAGGTGCTTTAGTCTGGAACCACGCGACCGCTACGGTCGCAGGTTCGAATTCTGCCTCGGGCATGGATGCGTGTGATTTCCTTAGCTTAGTTAGGTTTAAGTAGTTGTAAGTTCTAGGGGACTGATGACCTGAGATGTTAAGTCCCATAGTGCTCAGAGCCATTTGAACCATTTGAACAGAAATTCATCCTCTCGCATGTGTCTGACATACGTCTCATATATGTATTAGGAACTGTATCAGAAAGACACTTTCAGTGAAAGAACCATAATATCAGATGCAACGCTAATGGAAATCCTAAGTGAAGCGAAACAAAGTAGATCGAGACTTTGCAGAAGGTGGACATGACGCACTGAAGCAAAGTAGCCTGGAATCTTATCAAAAAGTTCAGCGATGATCCAAAAGGCTCGGACAGTCTGCTGAGGTAACACCCACCCAGTGGCCCACCAACTCCTCTTGAATCTAAAGTCCAATGAAAAGCACCAAAAAGTAAAAATCAACTGTGTCTTCAATCGGAGACTCGTAATTTCTCAGCGCCTTCCACAACGAAAGTACTCGACTATGTCCTCTATACTATGAGAAATGGTAAAGCGTCTGGGGTGGATAATATGTGCACATAGCAGATCATACATTTTTGTCCGGCCGCCGATATGTGGATTTTGCAGCTCTTCAACCATGGCCACGAAACTCATAAGATCCCCAAGATATGAAAAAAAAGGCAAAGCTAGTGGCGCTGCTGTGGCCTGGGAAGAAATCAGTCTCGCCGAAGATCACCGACCACTATCACTTCTTTGTCACCTGTAAAAATTGTATTTTAACTGCGTGGCAGACTTTATTGATCTGAAACGATTCCACAACAAGCTGGTTTTAGATCTGGCAAACCATGCACCAGCCAAATTCTATACCTGACAGAACATATCGAAAAAGTGCACGAAAATGTAAAGGTTACAGAGCTAGCATTGGTTGACATCAGCTCTGCATACGATAGAATACTATCAAAATACCGGATGATCAAAAACTCAGTATAAATTTGAAAACTTAATAAACCACGGAATAATGTAAATAGAGAGGTAGAAATTGACACACATGATTGGAATGACATGGGGTTTTATTACAACAAGAAAAAAAGTATTGCTAGACGCGTGAAAGATCTCTTGCGCGCGTCGCTTGGTGGTGATCGTGTGCTCAGCCGCCACTTTCGTCATGCTTGGCCTCCCAGGTCCCCAGACCTCAGTCCGTGCGATTATTGCCTTTGGGGTTACCTGTAGTCACAAGTGTATCGTGATCGACCGACATCTCTAGGGATGCTGAAAGACAACATCGGACGCCAATGCCTCACCATAACTCCGGATGTGCTTTACAGTGCTGTTCACAACATTATTCCTCGACTACAGCTATTGTTGAGGAATGATGGTGGACGTATTGAGCATTTCCTGTTAAGAACATCATCTTTGCGTTGTCTTACTTTGTTATGCTAATTATTGCTATTCTGATAAGATGAAGCGCCATCTGTCGGACATTTTTTGAACTTTTGTATTTTCTTGGTTCTAATAAAACCCCATGTCATTCCAAGGATGTGTGTCAATTTGTACCTCTCTATCTACACTATTCCGTGATTTATTCAGTTTTCAAATGTATACTGACTTTTTGATCACCCGGTATATCCGCTAAATCGTATCCTTCTAAAACTCAGCAAGCGATTTCTACGTTCGATCTCGGCAACCAAAGACAAAGCTCAGCGTTTCCTGTAATAATAGCACAATGGAACACACAACTTGTCTGGGTGTGACCTTTGATAGAACCCTAAGATATAGATAACACTCCAAAAAGATTCGTCATAATGCGGCTCGAGAAATAATATTTCGGTGAAAGTCGTAAACAGTAAATAGGGTGGAAAACGTACTCTCCAGAGAATCACCGCACTATGCGTCTCTACAGCACGATGCGTCTCTACACCACAGTATGCGTCTCTATAGCTGAGTATGCCGGCCCAGTATTTACCAGATCAATCCCTGACAAAAAGGTTGATATAAGCTGTAATGAAGCATGTCGAATCAAAAAAGCTGTGAAAGCCACGTCGCTACCAATACTTTACAGAGCTGCTTGCCTTGAGGGTCCCATATCCCTAAGAATATCTCACGAATTCAAAGAGAGGTTCAGACAAACCATCGATGAACGAGATCCACTCCTTGGCACTTAGTGCGAACCTGGGTGGCTGAAACCAGTAAAAGCTTTTAAGATACGGCCATTGAAGAACCACCACCTGACTATCCAACACCACAAGTATAGCCTGGCAGTTTCACAACAAGCTTGAATACGTGGAGAACCCGGAACCGTATAAAAACATGGGTGGCCCCAGTCAAACAAACATGATCAGGCAGGGTCATGGTAACATGGTAACATGGATGGTGCTGGACAAGACATGGAACACCTCCTGGACTATTCAAACTGTTCCTACAGATGCAGCATCGACGATCTGTGGCTGGACAAGAAAGAAGACCTGGACGTGCCCCAGTACCGGGCTGAAAGACTGTATTTCGTTTCCGGTCTCGAAAAGGTAAAGGGAGTGTAGTTAGTTACATGTGCAACAGATGATTTGCAAGATATCCGTCGAAATGATGAGGGCCATTTCAGTTTACACCTTATGTATACGTGACTTGTTTAGATGTATGGCTCTATTTTGCTTATTTGCCGATTTTAGGTTGGCTGGTTTGTGGGAGCAAAGGGACCAGACTGCTACGGTCATCGGTCCATCCGATTTTAGGCACTAATTTACTATGTAAATGTACTTGCAGGTGGTCAAGACGGGATTTAGATGTCACGGATCCGAGTTCATAGCATTCGTACATTTTCAAAGAACACAGTTGCATAAGTAAACGAACTGAATAAACAGAAGAGACGTATTATAGCCGAGCTGCTCTTTTGCATCTTGTTACGAAATCTGTTGCAATTTACTGACCACTAAACAGCACAACAGCTAAAGGTAATGAAAATGGTAGTGTCTGTCTTAGTCACCACTCGTGTCGTAAGTGAAACACAGAATTAACAACAAAGTAAACATATGTATCTGCTTTGTCTTTCCCGGCTAGTTGCAGCAATGTTGGGGTTTCCAGTCAGGTGAACTGCTCAAACTGGCCCAATCTTCTGATGATGGCAGTAAGTGACAAGGAGAATGTGTCTACCGAACCGCAGTACGTCTATGCTACATACATGCTATGCAAACTGTGACGTGAATGGCTCTGTATCGTATGTTGGGGTTTCTTGCGAAGCGTGGGGAGCTGAAGTGTATTTCTAGAGTCTCCCATTTATAGTGGTTCTTGAAACTTTGTAAGTGGCATCTTTCATTATCACTGTCATCTATCTTCTGCAATCTGCCAAGTTAAGTTTATCGTCATTTCTGTGAGATTCTCCCTTCACTGAATATCCCCAGTTAGTCCTATATGGTACTGGTCGCACACACTTGAGCAGTAATCTGAGATGAGACACACATGTATTTTTTCAGTAGATCTTTTGTAGACTAACTGTATTTTGTGGGATATTGCCATCTTATTTTCCTACGACTGAGGCTATATGAGCACCTTTTGTCATATCAATCTAAATTTTTGCATTCAGGTATTTGTGTAAGGGCGTCTGATTCCAAATATGTCTCACTGAAAGTGTCATCATAGGATTCGACATTTGT
The DNA here is from genome assembly GCF_021461395.2 of Schistocerca americana. Lineage (NCBI taxonomy): Eukaryota > Metazoa > Arthropoda > Insecta > Orthoptera > Acrididae > Schistocerca > Schistocerca americana. The sequence continues at coordinate 648,181,220 of NC_060130.1, read as the reverse complement.
GAGTTGTATGATGCGCAAAATTTTGTATTTCGAAACACAAAGCAAGATGCCGACATTTCTACCACTTTGGAAGCTTCTCTATGCCAACCTCAATATTTGAGCATCTTTTTTCGTGGAGTACTTCAATATCTGTAACACTATGCAAGTAATGTGGTGGACAGTAACCCCAGCGTGTTGACAGGTTCCCTATTTTATGGCTTCCAGAGGCAGCAAAAATTTAATTTTTAATATTCCATACAGTTATTGAGCGAATTTAAAAATATAAAATGCTGTCATAATTTGCTCATTAAAAGCAATAACCTTATGTTACAGGTTTAGCACAGTAAGACAAGTATTATAGTAAGAAACTGTAGACAACAACTCACATCACACAGATTATATTCACCCAGGATGCGAAAATGACAGCACTTATTTACATCAAACACTCTTTAACTATAATTTCGAACCATTACGATTTACTAATCTCTGACACTACCTAAAAATGATGAGAGGAAAAGTGTTTATTCTTTAGTAAAATTTCGCTGCCCATGTAGCCAAACTTCAGCATCAAGGAAGACGTTTTAATTTATTACTTCTTCTTTACTGACTTTATTTGCAAAAATAAATTGCAGAGAGCATCTACATATACCACTGAAAGTGTCGGTGAAACTACGTCATTGTACCACAGATAGTTAAAGAGATATGATGCCATAAATATTGAGATGCGTGAAAGACTTTTTCTGAAAACGGAAGGCAAATTACGCGCACCATATTCATACAGTGTTTCATAATGACAGCACTTAGTGACTTCCAACGTATTTTAAGCGCATCTTAAAAGCCAGTTCTGAGCTTTTCCTCCCTTACATATTTAACATCAGATGCGTAACACAATAACTCATTTTGACTGATTCAACAGTGGGTGCTTGACCAATCATTGTATATTATATTAACTAAACGAAACAATGTTTTAGTTCCACTAATGTTATTAATATTGTATTACCTATGTTTCGGGTTATAAGTCCATTGTCTAGCACGCAACGGATCCCAACTGATCATCTGTGTACTAGAAAATGGGCTTCTAACCAAAAACCTAGGTCGTATAGTAATAATAAAGTTTGTGAAACAAGACCAAAAATTGTTTCGTTTGATTAGTACGATTAACTCATTTGTTAAGTGATAAGAATCTTGAAGCTGCTTTATACATAGAAATTCGAGTCTTTCAGGTATTGGGAGTTTACTTTTAAATATGTGAATCATCTACAAACATTGTGAGAATCACTGAGAGAGGCCTTCCGGAAGAACAACTACGCCATTGTTCTACCTAAGAAAGCAATGCGAATTAAGCGCTATGACGAAATAACATAGGTAGAGAACAAGCGACTAGGTTTCATATCAGACATGGGACCAAAAACAGCTCACATCTCAAAGACACTGAAGAAACACGGTGTCTGAACAACCTTTCGACCATCATAAATCATTAGCTATGTTGTTGACTTGGCTGAGGATCCATTGTAACTGCGCTCGTCTAACGTCTGCAGCATTTAGCGTGAGTGAAGACTGCAGAACATGGGGCAGACACAACGCGACACTGGAGACGGCAGGTATATTCACCTCTGACACAAAGATAAATCGGTGGTTATTGAACACAGCTTGAGCGAACGCCACGTGTTCGATTTTCAACGGGTCTGCAAAAGCACTTTGTAGTGCCAGTGTATTTTCCGAAAACATAATACAGGAAACCTTTTATATTTCGAAAGATTGTGGCCTCGTAAACAGACACGTTGTCACCTGAGCTCTGCTCCGAATCTGTTACTGGGCACAATAAGCTGCGAGCGGCTCCAACCCAGAGACATCCAAACGCCGTGAGAGATGGCGCCTACCAGAACACGCCGGAATTCGAGACCGACTCTTCCCGCCTTGTGGTGCTGGGAAGCGGTGGACCAGTCCCCGCCATCATGTTGCTCCACACCAAGAGGACATAGAGGCCGTTTTGACACTTCCTTCAACATGATGGAAGGATGACCAATCGAAGATCTCAACTGGCTGTAAACCTAAGAACATATAAATATGGTGTCAACTATCCCACACATATTAGCGGTGTTTGATTCATTACTCGTTTACAGAATACAAGGGGGTGTCCAGAGGAAGTACTTTCATGTTAAATTTAGAGTCTGTTTCGTTACCTTTCACATATTTTACGTCATTGGACAAGCAATCAAAGATTTTTGTGGCTAATTTGAATTTCTTTCTCAGGCAATCACAGATTTAGTAATCAGTAAAGAAAGTTATTTATAAGTTCCCACCAGGTTTTGTAGCTGTTCGGAGTAGAGCGTGCCCCAAGAGGAATGGTCAATATTCAGGGATATCAGAGCAAAGCACTATTTCGAATGGTTTCCGTACGAGAACACGTTAATGAGGAATAGGAGTGGATCCTAAATTTGACTCTTGTGGGACTCACGTCGTGATTTCTCCTCAGTACAATTAACTGGCCACCAAGATCGCCAGAACTGACACTATTACATTTTTGTTTACAGGGCTGAGTGTAGCCTGGGATGTATAAACGAAAGTTGAATACGCGAGATGAACTTCTTGGCCACATTATTGGCGCTACCGCAGAATTCCGAGGCACTCAGACAAACAACACAACATGTTCTCACAAAAGTGCATTATTGCACTTAAGTACTTAAGTTGACGGTGGGACATTGAAATACTTACCGTGAACTGTACAAACGCTGTAATGCGATAATACTTGGAGGTGAACGTGTTAAAAATGCATATTTTTTCTGTTGAGCCATTATAAAACGCTTTTTATACTGGAGTTCTGCAATAGATTTCAGCTAGTAATAGCGAATATTCTGTTCAAGAATAACACGAGAAGGAGGTATACTTGGAAATGACCGGGAGATATGGGAAGATTTCAGTCAGATTACTTCATGGTCAGACAGAGATTGCGAAATCAGATTCTGGATTGTAAGGCGCACCCAGATCTCAGTTTAGTAATGATGAAAAGTAGGCTGAAGCTTAAGAGGCTAGTCATTAAGAAACAGTGTGATAAAGAAGTACTAAGGAATGAAGAGATACGCTTGAAGTTCTCTGAGGCTGTAATAAGTAGCTCAGTAGCAGTTCTGTTGATGAGGAATGAACATCTCCATAAAAGTCAGTCACAAAAGTTGAAAAGAATATCGTTGGTACAAAGATGGTAACTGCGAAGAAACCATGGATAACAGGAGAAATACTTCAGTCGATTGATGAAAGAAGGAAGTACACAAATGTTCAAGGAAATACAGAAATACGAGTCGCTTAGGAATGAAAAGAAATAGGACGTGCTGGAAAGCTAAGGCGAAATGGCTCCGTGAAATACACGAAGTCATCGGAAAAGAAATGATCGTCACAAGGACTGATTGAGCATATAGAAAATTCAAAAGAACCTTCGGTGAAATGAAAAAAAAAAGGCCTGCGACATTGAGATTGCAATGGGAATTCCACTGTTAAGTGCAAAGGAGTTGGCGGATACATGAAAAGCGTACATTGAAGGCCTCTATTAGGTGGAAGACATGTCTGCTGAGGTAACCGATGAAGAAACAAGAGTCGATATAGAACAGGTAGGGGAACCCGGTATTAGATTTAGAACTCAAAAGAGCTTTGGAAGACTTAAACCGAATAAGGCAGAAGGGATAGGTAACATTCCACCAGAATTTCTAAAACTATTGGAGCAAGTGGCAACAAAACGACTATTCACGCTGGTGTGTAGAATCTACGAGTCTGCCGATACACCGTCTCACTTTTGGAAAACTATAATCCTCACAATTCCGGAGTTTGCAGAGTGGAGCGGCGGGTAAATTATGCCTTCTTCCCGTTCACAAGAACCGGAAAACTATTTCTGCGTCAGACTGAAAGCGATGGAGAACATACTGACCATAATTTCCAGTCTGCAAGTCCACTTCACTCATTGTGTTCAGTGAAAGAAAATTTTCCTACTTGCTATTTACTCAACAGACTCAGGAAACTATCACTATAAATAAAAGTTTTGAGTTTAAACTGATTGATATGTTCAGTAAAAGTTAACACACACACACAATTTATAATAATATTTCTAATGATAATAATAATACCCTTATGGGAAATAGCACTAATACCAGTTCAGAAGCGACCTCTACGTAAAGTTCCAGGTAAAATGGTCTATCGGCCTGACTTGTTATCACCAAAGTTACTTGCTCTCCTGAAAAGTGGAAAGCAATCTCTCCGCGTTTTTTCCAACATTACGGGCGGCACACAAACCCTTTCTTCCGTGAAATCTATGCGATCCAGGACTGTGTACACTCCCCGCGAGTTCACTTCCTGCTTTTACCGAAAACTGTTTTTGTAGCTATCAAGCTCTGACGTCATTCGATGCACAGAATTTCCAGACATTTGACTGACGCGGACAGATTGATATCTCGGTGCAACGTGTCTCTACCTACTGTCTATCTGGCCGTATTTATATATAGATGCAGTGGACCGCCGAACAGAACATCTGCTATCAACCACTCCAAGCACAGATAGCAGCACCTAAGTGGCCCCTTTCTCGGTCACGTATTAATTAGTATCTCTGTCATTTAACAATTTACAATCGTCATAATTTTTACATAATTAAAGTTAAGTTTGCTTTAGTTAGTGAAAATGTTTAGCGCGAATGCATGTAAACTTTGCCAGCTATAATTTTTCGACCAGAACCGACAGTAGAACATGACTTCTGACCTGCTTGTTTAAGATTGTTTGTAAAGATTGTTATTTACAATAAAGTCTTGAAACCTGGTATAACAGTATTATTTCATCAATGTAATCGAGTGCAGTAATTAGAACTTTCTAATACTAATACAAAAGATAGTTAATCTATTACGAAAACGGTTTTTTAGTTCCAAATTTAATCTTTAATAAGTAACTTGAAAACTGTTAGACGTAGCTTAATGGAGTAACATAACTAAGACTACATAAGGATTTTCGTCTCTCTAAGTCTAATATTAACGCCTTCAGTATGTTATAAAAGCACCAGTTTTGACCAAAATATCACCGTAATCGAGTTGAGACTTGTATCTTTTGGTTGTGACATACATTTGCACATTCTAAAAAATTCTTAGCTTTCTAGCTTCATTATCTAGAGCCACTTATTTATTCTAAAAATTATATATTTAATGAAACATATTGATTAGGTCATTCTGGGAGATGAGTTCGTGGTGGGCCGCATCAAAACAGTCGTAAGACTGATGACTCACGAAAAAACGTTTCGTAACCGTTGTAATTTTGTCATGGTCCGTACCTCTGTATGTACACAGTGAGTCTATTAATGTCCGCAGACATAGCTTAAGACTTAGCGGGCAAATGGACAAAATATCAGAACTGTCTTCTCAAGCCCAGGGTGTTAAACAGACATTCTAAATAAATATGAACTTGGCCCTGTAAGGTAGCTAATATCAGGTGCGGATCGTAGCAAAATCATTGGAAATTCGGCTGTCACATAAGTAGAATGAATGAATTAATAAAGGTGAAAGTTTGGGGTGTATTCTAGAAAGACGAAACAGCTATTCCCTTTTTTATTATACATATAATTTATCAACTGTACTTTTAGCGATCAAGTGATACACATTAATCATGTTCAATCACCTTTGACGCTCAACAACAAAATATTTAACTCTTGGACGTATTGAATTGACGATTATTAAAATGTTATCTCTACACACAAATTTTTTATCACAGGAAAGAATGATTAAATATCTTCATCAACTCATGCTGGCCAGTGCACTAAGTTGATGGTGAATAAATTTACTTTTTGTGCCAATGAAAAAACTCTCATGTACTCAATGTGAGGGTAGGTCAGTATCCTAGCTTTTCATATTCAATGGTCAAAGAGTACTTAAGTTGGAGTGAGCAGTTCTAGACTCACACACTTGCTAAGGGTTGGAGCGACGTGCACAATGTATTTGCCTATCTGTCGCCACAGTACGTGAAGCATGTCGTCCTCACTCCACAGAAAGCAAAGCTCTCAATGCCTTAGCTATTTCCACACACTTGTGCGGTCCACTGCGAGATGAGGAAGAGAGAGAGACAGAGAGAGAGACAGAGAGAGATCTCGAAATTTTAGTTTTCAAAATGCTTTTATATTATGGGAATGTTCCATCAGTGTTGCGTCTGCATCGCCCAGTATGGCTTCAGCCAATCGCCATCTCGCTAGAGGTGAATTTTATTTTTCTTACTGGGTGACAGCCTAGCCCTGTCAATGCTATGCAGCCACTTTCCCTCGGTTCCAGCCGTATTTACGTTAATAGGAATAATGTATTGTCATCGCCTTTTCCCTTTCTGCACTGAAGTTCGCCGTTCTCTTGTTAAATAGGGTTTTACGGTGACATTAACCACCTGCTCGGTTCGTCTCCAAAATGCGTTTTACTTTAACTAGTTTATTCATGCCCCTGTCCATATATTGGTAGATATTGTTTTTAGTTTTCGGTACATCAGATTAAATGCAATTTCCTTTTGTCTGTCTAATATAATTATTATTTTCTGAATATCTCATACTGTATCGTACTGTCATTGTAGATCAAACTCATATAAGGTCCATAAAATCTGGACACCTTACACATACCATCACTTCTGAATTAATTTTGTGCTGCTGTGATCAATGGTTGAGGAATTGCTCATTGCAGTGCAAAATTATAGATTCAATTAATTTTAATCATTGTCCAGCTAATTGTCTATCTTATGCTAGATAATTTCGTTTTAACATTAATTTTTTTTATTTAAGATGTATTGCTTCCCATGGCATTTTCTATTTAGATGCTTATTATTTGTCTTTACAGTTCTTTATAGTTATTTTGATTAATCTTACAACATTTTTCTCTCCAGTACTCGTGGTTAAATTCTATTAAAATGGTTCATGCACCCTTTAGATTATCTCTTTACAATAACTTCCTGCACTCCACAATTCTCAAACATTCATGATATTAATGATTGTGAAAGATGAGTGAAGTTAAGGAAGCATTCGTTTGTCTTATCTACTCTCAACACATAAATTCTACGTCAATATTGCAACTTATCCTCATAAACAGGCATGTATTTACTTAAGTGACGTTATATATGTAAAATAGTTAATATTTTTGCACATTTTATACACATTAACACAAACATTATATTCATTGACATTATCTATTACTAAAAACAGATGTTTCCAAAATACTAGAGGTGAATTTTATTTTTCTTGCTGGGTCACAGCCTACCCCTGTTAATGCTATGCAGCCACTTACCCTCAGTCTTGGCAATATTTATGTTAAAAGGAATAATGTATTATTGTGGCTTTATCCTTTTCTGTGCTGAAGCTCTCTGTTATCTTGTTAAATGGGGTTTCCCAATGCCTTTAACCACCTGCTTGGTTCGTCTCCATAATGCATTTCACTTTAACTTGTTTATTCATGCCCCTGTCCATACATTGGTAGATATTGTTTTGCTAGTTTTTGGGACATGAGAGTAACTGAAATTGCCTTTTGTCGACCTAATATATTTATTATTTTCTGAATATCTCATACTGTATCGTAATGTTGTTATGGATGAAGCTCATGTAAGGTCTGTAAAATGCGGACGCCTTACAATTTGTACATGTGTAAACCTGAAATTGTGTTAAACAATACAAAAAAGAATAATGATGATTGTTAAATGTATTTTATCATTTTGACTACAGCATATATATTTCTCTGAAGTTTCTGCTTCAAACATTCATTCTTGTCATATCCCTGAATACTGACCATTCTCCAAGAACACTCTGTATACATTTCAAATTAAAAATTTGAACAGTTTGAAAAAAAAAAGTCTTTTGCCTAGAGAAGCAGTTTTTCATATTGCTTTGGGTTAGTATGTATGCATGTATAAATCCTGTACAAGTGATATATGAGATTTCAAAACCAGCTCATCACAACTTGACAAATGTTCTCTGGCAATAGTAACATCAATAGAATAAAAAAATGACCTCTTTGACTTACATATGGCATTATCACGAATGTACGGTTCCTCAATGAGGCACCTAAAAGATGGTTGTGCATGAAAACCACAGTTTCAGCCTTTGTCCAATGAATCCTTTCTTGCTAAATGACAAGCTGTTTGTCATAAGACTTTAATGAATAGAATATGTGAAAGGCGTTAATGTACTGATTTGCTTGTTTCGCAACTAGCAATTATGAGGGTCATTGAGAAGCTCGGTAACATTTTCTTTTCTTTTTATTTCAATGCAAACAGGCAGAACTGACGTTAGTACTCTGAGAAACGAGTGAAAGGGCTATGACAGACAAAAATTCTTCATTGTAGGAGATACTGTATTGTATGTAGAATAAATCTATAAAGCTATAGCTCATCATAAAGACAATGGTCCTCCAAAATGTATTAGAAGTCTCGAATTTTCCTTGAGTAATTTCAGCACTGTTGTACGAGAATCTGAATCAAGAGAGAAACAAGTCTGTATACTTCCGGAAAATAAACAGACAAACAAAGTTTCTGAGTTCACGGAAGTACTCATACATAAACCTAACATTCTCGGCCGTTTATCTTCACTCCTTTTCGCAAACTGGTTCACTGAGTGGTGGATATTTTCATTGGAACTATAGTTTGAGTGTTCCCTGTTAACAACAAACATCGAATAACAGTGGTTGTATATCGTCCTTAGTGTACTATCACTGCTCTTATTTGAGACCTAAATACTGCGTCGTCAATCAGCTTCTTAACCATTTCACTACACACCTACGGTCAGGTTTCATTTTTAAGTTTATTCAGTTTTTTTCTACGTTAAATAGCAGATAAGCATTTGTGCTTTACATACTAACTGTTGGAACTGTAACTCTACTTGTATGTAAGTGAGAAAATAACGAAAGAAAACGGTTCCTCGATCTTTCCCTCAGCTTGTGTTACACAGTAAAGAAATGTATACAACTGCTCATAATTTCATAGACTTTAAACTTTAAAATTACACGCCCTAATTTCTCTACAAACGTTTACATTTCATAAATGAGTAACTACACGAAAGACGAAAAACTGCTGCTGGAGTCGTTACACATATTTTGAAAACAGCGTGGAAACAAATGTTGATTATTAATATGATACGAAACTTCTTCCATATTTCAACTGATTTTCATGCAGGTTATGTATACACGGACACACACACACACACACACACACACACACACACACACACACACACACACACACACTCACATTTACTCATTCACCCATTCACCTTCCCCTTTATTTCCATCATCTTTGGCACTGTAAGTGTTACTAGTAAGCAGAACGTAAATTTAAAATTTGTGACATTGGATTACTAGAATCTTATGTACGCCAATGTAAGACAATAATTCATAATTAGGTTTTGTGAAATGGTATTTTTTTGCATTTAGCTGATCTATTTAATACAAAGTAAGTAGAAAAACGTACTAGGTAAGGCACGTATTGTCAGGTACAACATTGTGAACTGAAAAACTGGTGTTTTAATCATAAAACATAGATTGATGTTTGTTAAAAAAAATAGTATTTTATGATGCGTCCTCTCGCACATAGACTGAGACGACAATGAAGGGGGCAGGAACACTGGCTAGGATGACAGTTCAGGGAACCCAGTACACGTCTTCTGTAACTGACAGTACTGACAACTCCGTAACTCCCTGAAGGTTTCTATGGGTATCTGCAATAGTCTTTAGGCGAGTGTCATGATATACTCTCAGAATTGTCGTAACTCTTACATAACAGACTGATATCATTGATCACGTGAAATAATTACGAAATTAGGTGTGTAACTTAGTAGATCTGAGGCTTCCCAGCGTAGACTGCCGGTTTTCAGGATGATAGTGTACTTAAATACACAGAAATTTAGTGAAATCATACGACTGTTTCGGAATATAGCATGAAAAACATAGTTCCATCCCTTTAGCGCTACATCTAAATGACGTGCTGTACGAAGTCACATCTAACATTCAACCTCCAGCTATTCAGATTTGCATAAAAATCTCTGCCATGGCGTATGTTGTTGTTATAAGAAAAGCCAGCGGATAAGAGAAATATTTTGATAACTTTGAGTGTGTGATGCTATATCAGTCTCCTGTTTGTCCTTTAAATTGCTACTTTCGTTTCTTAGACCGTAAGATTTCGTTTCCTCTTTTGCTAATGTGTTCAGTAATGTAACTTCAAGTGTTAAGAAAATGGAATAACTAAAAAGATTCGTTAGCTAACATACAAACATGAGTGAATTATCATAAACGCTCTGGGTAATTCAGTTTCGCTTCAGAATGCTGTCAGAGGATGAGTCTGGCTGCGGATAGTTGTCGTTATACTGGTATAATTTATAATGGCAACGAACACAAGAGCTTGCGCCTTTTTTCCTATACACAACAGAATGGTAAAAAATACTGCCTCTTTGCGGCAGCGCCCCATGTTAAAACAAAAGAGTTCCCCACTACTTTGTTTCGCTACGCAAAATCCACGTTTAAATAGGGTCCTTATTCCTCAGTGGAAAGTAATAGGTGGAAGTAGCGTCCAAATTAAAGCAGTACTCACTGTGAAGAGTGGATGTCTGCTGTAATGGATGAATTTCTCTCTCCAGCTAGTAAACTGGAGAACAGACGTTTGTTCTTCCTCATTTATGGCACCATAAGTAACAGAGACAGTAGCTTTGCCTTCGAATTATACAATTTTTACTTCATTCCACTAAATAAATGTCGTGTGACTAGGGCCTCCCGTCGGGTAGACCGTCCGCCGGGTGCAATTCTTTCGACTTGAAGCCACTTCGGCTACTTGCGCGTCGATAGGGATGAAATGATGATGGTTAGGACAGCACAACACACAGTTCCTGTGCGGAGAAAATCTCCGACCCAGCCGGGAATTGTACCTGGGCCCTTAGGATTAACATTCTATCCCGCTGACCACTCAGCTACCGGGGGCACTTAATTCCACTTGACAGCAGTCAAGAGAATTTAAGTAGATTAAGATTAATCAAAACGCACTCTAACACAATAAAAGAAACGACTCACCACGAAGAAATTATGCAAATGGGACGGAAATCGGTAGGTGTGATGTAATTGAACATACAAACAGTTCAAAGCAGGACTCTTCAGTGAAGACTCCTGCTTCGAATCGAGCCCCGATGACCAGCGAAGACGTGTCTGAAGACGATCCAGACAGTGATTGGGTAACAACCTGGTCTCGTCCGCCATATAGCCCGACATCCTAGAGTGACTGCTTGGTCAGTTATTTCATTTCTTAGCAGGACCCCTTTGCTTGTCATCCGCGGTATCCTTAGAGCACAACGGTACGTCGATAATATTCTACGCCCCATTTTGTTGCCCTTCATGGCAAGTCATCCTGGGCATACATTTCAGCAAGATAAACCCGAGCGCACACGATGAGTGTCTCTACACCGCGTCTTAGGACTTGTGAAACTCTACCTGGGTCGGCAAGGTAGCTGGAACACTCCCCAGTTAAAGTTTGGAGAATTATGTGCAGGGCCTCCTACCTGCTCGGGATTCTGACTATCTAACGCGCCAATCGAACAGAACCTAGCATGATATCCTTCAGGAGGACATCCAACTCCTCTCTCAGTTAATTCCAAGCCGAATAACTGCCTGCATAAGAGCGAGAGGTGGACCAACACGTTACTGACTTCCTTAGTTTGTGAAGACCGTGCTCTTGAATAAGTCATCCAATTTTTCTGAAACTGTAATCTCTTGTTGGTCTGTACACGTACATCACATCTACTGATTTCCGTCGCATTCGGATAATTCCGTCATGGTGCATCCGTTTTTTTTAGCTTAGAGTGTAATATGATGTTTCAAAATTGAAACTAAAGACTCGAAGGAAACTACTTTCTGAACAAAATACACAAACGGTTACGTATAATATGGGCACACATACTACATGTAGGGAAACATCTTTTCAAGACTATAGACCTTGACCACTAACAGGACCAATTGCAGCAATAGTCCTATTATCAGGATTAGCAAAATGATTCCACCTATGTAACATTAACTTATTTATAACTGGTTCGGAATTACATTATTAACTATAATTCACTGATACATTTTCACTGTAAAAGTAATATATCTATATTTCAGTGTTTTAAACATAGCTGCATAACAGCAACGGTTCCACGTAATAAAATTATAAACAGCCAACCAGTTGCAATGGATAAAGAAATATTTACCTAGGTTTCAACAAATTTAAATTTGTCTTCGTCAGAAGGTGGCAATTTTACATTAGTATGGACTGACGTATCATCGCCGTTTTTACAAATGTCTGCATAGATCCATTTGTCCAAATTAAAATACAGCTATACTTTAATTTGGACAAATGGATCTATGCAGACATTTGTAAAAACGGCGATGATACATCAGTCCATACTAATGTAAAATTGCCACCTTCTGAAGAAGACAAATTTAAATTTGTTGAAACCTAGGTAAAGATTTCTTTATCCATTGCAACTGGTCGGCTGTTTATAATTTTATTATATCTATATTTATAAATACCTAAAAGTAAAAATACTTCCTTAACATCTTCAGTGTCATGCTCTAATTATAAACTATTTAAGTATATGAAAAACAACATTACTAAAATAAACATTCAAAAAATAAAAGTTAAAAGATAAATCTTGAAATTAGAATCACATCAACCTTGAATATATCCAGTTAAATAAATAAATAATCTATATAAACCTTGGCCACCAAATAACTCACCTCAACCATAATCAAATGATTTTGATGAATAATAACCTAATTTTAAAGGAACATATCTAACAAACTTAATTGAAAGAATAGGTATAAATCATATAGAACCAGTAAATCTAACAAAAGAAAGCATACTTAAAGAAAACAAATTATGAGAAAAATCAAACTTAGAAATAAGATAACCCAAATAAGCACCTAGAACAACAACTGTAATAGTCAAAAACTTTAAAGAATAAGGTAAAGCAATCATATGAGGAATAGGAAAAATTAACCAAGATAAAGGACTACCACCTAAAACAGCAACAAATAATAAACCAGTCATACCAAATGAAATATAATAACCCTTATCATCAAAAGAAAATCTAGAATAAAGATTATTATCCCTAGATATTGAATAATAAAATAAACAAAAAGAATAAGAAGCAGTTAAACCAGTAGAAAAAAATAAAGAACAAAAATTAAACAATTAATTCATCTTAAACAATTTCAAGAATCAAGTCCTTTGAATAAAACCCTACCAAAAAAAAGGCATACCACACAAAGATAAACTAGAAACATTAAAACAAACACAAGTTAAAGGTATAAAATTAACAATTGAGGCTATAAAATGAATATCCTGAGAATCCTTTAAATTATGAATTATTGAACCTGCACACATAAATAATAATGCCTTAAATAAAGCATGAGCTAATAAATTAAAAAGTGCAAGCTTTGGATAACCTATAGCCAAAATCCTTATTATTAAGCCAAGTTGTCTTAAACTAGAAAGAGCAATAATCTTCTTTAAATCAAATTCAACATTAGCGCCCAATCCAGCCATAAATATAGTTATACAACCAACTAAAAGTAAAAATCAACCACAATTATAAGTCTCTAATATTGGTCTGAAACGAATTAATAAATTAACTCCAGCAGTAACAAGAGTAGAAGAATGAACTAAAGCAGAAACAGGAGTAGGAGCAGCCATAGCAGCAGGAAGCCAAGAACTCTTAGTTATAGCTGCCAAAACAATTAATATAGTAATAACTTTTATTTCAAAAGAATTAGAAATGAAATCATAATAATAAGTATAATTTTAGCCACCAAAATTTAACATACAAGCAATAGAAATTAAAATAGCAACATCACCAATACGATTAGAAAGTGCATTTAATATACCAGCACTATAAGATTTTACATTTTGATAATAAATAACTAAACAATAAGAAACCAAACCAAAACCATCTCATCCTAACAAAATTTTAATCAAATTAGGACTAATAATTAAAAACCCTATAGAAAGAATAAATATTAAAACAGTAATAATAAAACGATTTATATTCTTTTCTTCTGATATATAATCCTCTCTATAATAAATCACCAAAGAAGAAGTATATATAACAAAAGATATAAAAATAAGATACATTAAACCCAAAATTAAAGTTATAACAACCATAGAACCATTCAAATTAAAAAGTTCTCATTCAACAAAAGTCTACAATCAATTATTAAATAATAAATACCTAAAATAAAATTATAGTTCCAGAAAAGAATAAAGAAAAGAACTCAAAGAACAAATAGAAAATAAATTCACGGTCTAAGATGAAAAATTTCATATCATTGATTCCACGAAACAACATTTTCAATTAAAATACTCAAGCAATTTAAACAAAGAAATACTCACACTTTAAACAAAGAATATTTAAAGGCAATCAATGCAAAAGTAAAAGATGATATTCATGAAAATAACCAAGAGAACAAGTATAAACCCGAGAATAATAATTCTGGTGCTGAGAATAAGAATACATATATAAAGTATAAACAGCTCTAAAAAAAGATAAAAAAATTAAAGCAAAAAATCGAAAAGAAGATCAAGACATAATTCTATTTCATAATCTAAGTTCACCTGCCAAATTTAATGATGGAATGGCAGCTATATTTGATGATCTCAAAAGGAATCACCATAAAGTCATTCTAGGTATCAAATTAATTATACCCTTGTTAATTAATAATCTTTGTCCACCTAAACGTTCATAAATAATATTAGATAAACAAAATAATCCAGAAGAACCTAAACCATGTCCAACCATTAAAGAAAGAGAACCCATGGGTGATTTGAGTGAGTTGTTGATATAGGTTTAATATACTTGTAGAATATAAAGTTCTTAAAATTGAGAAAACATAAGCTTGAATTATGGCCACTGCTGATTCTAGAATTAATAGAAGTATTTGTCCAATAATTAGTAGTGAGATTAGGTTTATTGCTATAGATGGTCCTGTGTTTCCTAGTAAGGTTAATAGTAAGTGTCTTACAATTATATTTGCTGCTAGTCATACTGCTAGTGTACCTGGTCTAATGACATTTCTAATTGTTTCAATTAATACTATAAATGATATCAATGCAGGTGGTGTTCCTTGTGGAACAAGGTGTGTAAATATATGATTAGAATGATTAATTCATCCAAATAATATGAATCTTAATCATATAGGTAGGGCAATAGCAAATGCTAAATGTCTTGTTCTAATAAAAATGTGAGGGAATAATCCTATAAAATTATTAAATAGTACCATAATAAAAATTGACATAAAGATGAATGTGGTTCCATTAAATGATTTTAGTCCTAGTAGTGTTTTAAATTCGTTGTGTGAGGTTAAGTTTAGTTTATTTCAGATAATATTAATTTGTGATGGTGTAAGTCAGAACATTGATGGGATTAATAATAGTCCTAAGAATGTTCTAGTTCAATTTAACGATAAATTGAAGATGTTAGTTGATGGATCAAATGTTGAGAATAAATTTGTTTTCATTTTCAATTTAAGTTTTTTATCTCAATTGTTCTTTTTTCTGTTCTTTTAATAGGGTTGGGTTTAAATGAGAAAAAGTTTATTTGATTGAATAGGATTAAAGTAGCTGAAAATATAACGAATAGGGAGAATCATATGAGAGGAGATATTTGAGGGATTTAGATTTAATTTCCCCACCAGAAGTAGTCGTTAATTTACTATTGTTTGGTTTAAGAGACCATTACTTACTTTCAATCATCTGATGTTGCTAGGTGTACTAATTGTTTAGTTATTTTTGATTGACACTGCAATGTTATATTAGGAAGTCTTAGGTGCAGGTGGTATAGTAATATAACACCTATTACATTTTTCGTGGAAAATTTTCACGAAACAGGCAAAAAATTTTTAAATGTGAAGTCTCAGAACAGCAGAACAACTCAATTCCTCACTGTCGTACAGTGTAGAGGTACAGAGACTGTTATGACCAACATTTATGGACGTCACATGCAGCGCACGTACCATTTATATTACGGAAACGTCTCAGTGCAACCATTAAACAACATTATGACTTTTACATTCATTTTCAAAAATTTTCAAATATTTTGCTAGTGTAGAACGATAATGAGAAAGTGAAGAATAGTTAATTGAATATCTCGGCAGAGAAAGGAAGCTAATACAATGAATGACACTCACTCACGGTAGCTCAGCGTGTTCGGTCAGAGAGCTGTGTGCTCTCTGTATTAAAAAAATTGAGTCAAGGAATCACCAATCAACTTTAACAGATGTCTTGTGACGTCCGCCCAGACCAAAAGCAATGAACTATATCGAAAAAAAAAGTATTCAGCGAGACAGACTGTCAATCCTAAAAGCCCAGGTTCGATTCCGGGCTAGGTCGGAGATTTTCTCCGCACAGGAACTGGGTGTTGTGTTGCCCTAATCATCATCATTTCATCCCCATCGACGCGCAAGATGCCGAAGTGGCGTCAAATCGAAAGACTTGCACCAGGCGAGCAGTCTACCCGACCGCAGGCCCTCGTCACACGCCATTAAATTAACCGTTTGTCAATAACTAAGGACGGTTCATGACATGTAGGACACCCTAAATTTTATAATAAATGAAGAAAAATTAACAAATGCTTCCTCCAAAAACAATAGTTTCGTGTTTCGTAAAACAGAGCATCACAGTTATCGTCTTCGTCATTATTATCATGATCTTCATCCTCATCATCACATCACTGCCGCAGGCCATTGTGTAGTTGAAGAAGTAGAAGACAAAAATTAATTTTATTGACAGATGATCAATCATGCTTCGCAGTAAATGACACTGGTTGTCGTTAAGAAAGATCAGTCTGATCCAGCGTGATTTATTTGTTGTGTGACATTTCTGTTAGAAGCTGTGCCTCTCATTTTACACTTTTGTTGTTACACTCCAAAGCGGTTCATTTCTTAAGTTAGCTCTATTCTCATTAGAAGAAGGTACGGTGAGAAAACGGTAGGAAAATTATGGTTGAACTTCCCGCCCATGACGAGGTCATTAGAGACGAAATAAAAGTGTGGAGAGGGCTAGAGCTGGAAATGAAGCAAACACAGCTTCTGTATTGATGAGGAAAAGTATTATGACAACTGTGTACCTCGAGGTTGAATGGCGCCTGGTGGCGTTACAGCGCGTGATCCGGAAAGCAAGATATACCTGTTGTAAATGTCGTGTGAGTAAGGCATCTCGCGGGTAGACCGTTCGCCGGGTGTAAGTCTTTCGATTTTCCGCCAGTCCGGCGATTTGCGCGTCGATGGGGATGAAATGATGATGATGATTAGGACAACACAACACCCAGTCCCTGAGCGAAGAAAATCTCCGACCCAGCCGGGAATCGAGCCCGGTCCCTTAGGATTATTCTGTCGCGCTGACCACTCAGCCATCGGGGACGAACATATACCTGCTGAGCATAGAGGAGGGGAATCGCTACAGCCTCGACACGGGTCACAAATCCAGAAATCAACTGACGTAAGTGACTTTGAAAAATGACACATCGTTATGACCATGCGCCTGGGAATGGTCATCTGGGAAGCTGTTCATTCGAAGCTGTATTCAGTACCGGAAGGCCTGCTTATTTTGTAAAGGAGCATAGGCGGCCATGTGTGGCAGATCCGACGACAGGGTATACCATAAGGCTGGCGCTGGCGCACGTGTTTCGGAGCACACAGGACAGCGAACATTATTTAATAAGGGACTCTGCAGCAGACGACCTCTATGAGTTACCATATGGCCATATTGGAGCAGCGACATGGTCTGTTACGACTGCAGTGGACACAGCATCTTAGTTTTGGGACCGTGGATCAATGGAATCTTGTTGCCCGGAAGGATGAATCTCGTTTCTTGTTACACTGAATGATCACATCCGTATACGCCGTCCTCCAAGCGAACGGCTGCTAGAAACATGGAACTCGTCACGAGCTAAGGCCAGTGAGGGCAGCGTTCTCCTACTAGAGACATTCACCCGGGATTCCACTGGGCATGTGGTGGTAATCGAGGGCGTCATGATAGTTGTGGACTACGTGGAGACTGTTGTGGACCATCTGCACCATTTCATGCTCGAGATCCTCCCCGGCGGCAGTGATATCTTCCAACAGGATAACGTGATAGTAAACTCACGTTGATTTGTTGCCCATCAAAGTTGCGTTATCTAACTTGTTGAAACCATGCCGCGCACAAGCTCTCCAAAAGGAGATCAGTATATTATTAAATGTGTTGTCGTAATGTTTTGAGTCATCAGTGTAGCCCATCTTGGCGTAGTATTTCTTTAGGAAACTCAATATATGCGTGCGTATTTGGTTCATCAGTTAATATATTTTGACGATTCTACTTCCAGCAAAACACTATTTCCTGTTGTTTCAGCACCATACACCTTTGATAATGTCGCCCGCATCTCGTGGTCGTGCGGGAGCGTTCTCGCTTCCCACGCGCGGGTTCCCGGGTTCGATTCCCGGCGGGGTCAGGGATTTTCTCTGCCTCGTGATGGCTAGGTGTTGTGTGCTGTCCTTAGGTTAGTTATGTTTAAGTAGTTCTAGGGGACTGGTGACCATAGATGTTAAGTCCCATAGTGCTCAGAGCCATTTGAACCATTTTGATAATGTCACACCAAAATCAATGCGTTTCCCTTTATTTTACTTAGGAGCGCATTTTAGTTTATCCTGCTGCACATTTGCGATTTCAGTACACTGCGTCATCTGCATTTCTGTTGTGGGTTCCACGTTATTAAAACTGTTCAATTGGTTCAAATGGCTCTGAGCACTATGGGACTTAACATCTGAGGTCATCAGTCGCATAGAACTTAGAACTACTTAAACCTAACTAACCTAACGACAGCACACACATCCATGCCCGAGCCAGGATTCGAATCTGTACCGTAGCGGTCGCGCGGTTCCAGACTGAAGCGCCTAGAACCGCTCGGCCACACTGGCCGGCTATTAAAACTGTCTGAACTGTTTTCAGAAGACGCTATATTTCATAATTTACAGCAAACATTCAACTATTCCGACGTCTTTTTTGTTTGTGAAGCTGGATATCGTGTTAGAGTTTCTCCTATTAATCGTCAGGTATATTTCCTCTGGTGTTCCGTAACATTTTTCAGTTTAGTTTTTGCGTTTTGTAGCTGGAGCCGACCCAAAGAAAAAAGTTTCCCCACGACTTCACTGTCAAATGGATACGTCGTTTCCGTTTTAGCTATTCCCAGACTTCCTACGATCAACTCTTTTCGGAATAGGTTGGCAAACAAGATCCTATACGTTTGTGCGCCTTCGCACAATGACAATGGCATGTGGTATCCTACGATTCTAGTCGACAGTGTCAAGGATTTCTTACTCACAAAATAGGGATTTTAGATGACGTATAAAAAGAATTTAGGTCAAAGTCTGACGCGCTAGTTGGCGTAAAAGTTCCACACGTCAGGTCCATTCAGTAGAAAAGGAATCCACCATGTTGCTTGAGGTATAGAAGTGAGCGGAAAATTGACCCTGTATGAATCATATTTTCACATTCTTAGTAGTCTCAGATAATTCCGCTAGAGAATCGGCCAGAAAATGCAAAATTCGTTCTCCTGAAAATTTTGCTAGTAGCACACGTAGCCAGCCAGATTACAGTCGATAGTTTCATACTGGATATTTACACCATATTATTTTAATGTCATCGTAAATGCGTTTCCTTTGAGTTTACTTCCATTGGCTCGTACACACTATGAGAATTCACTTTAATCTGAACTGTGGAACAGACTTCATTAATGAAAATGAGGTCATCGGTCCATAGACTTACACACTACTTCAGCTAACTTAAACTAATTTCTGCTAAGAACAACATACACACCAATGGCCGAGGGGGACTCGAACCTCAAGCGGGAGGGGCCGCGCAATCAGTGACATAGCGCCTCAAACCCCTTGAACACTCCGCGCAGCGATATTATAATGACTCATAATTTATACGGAGGAGTGTTTTGACATTCCTGTAGCACCGATGAGAATCCTAGAACTTATTTTTTGATTGTCAGCTTGTAATCTGTCTCTAATAACCTCGTCGTCGTCGACGCGACGTTCAGTGCTAATATCCTTTCCTTGAAAGACCAGGCAGTACCTAGTGTTTTGAATAGAATCTCTTTCGTAGGAAAATTGCAGGTTCCCAGTGTTGTAGTCTTACTTCATCTACAACTGAGTTTATACGTGCAATACATTTCATAATCCTGCACGTCGTTCTCACAAATACTTCTATAATGTGACTGACTCTGGGTGTATCTCATTAATCCAGTAGTCAAAGGATACCATGCTCTTAAAATTTGTGAGGGGGACAGCTTTACATTCCTCTACTTTAAGGGGAAGTGCCAGTCACTGCATAAGGCTGACATATGGTGGAGACCCAACTGGATTCTACTGGAATTTCCCACGGGTGTAATATCGACATACATTACAATATCATCTGCGAAAAGCCTGAGATGACAGCTAATACTGTCCGCTATTTGAGTAACGTATGCAATGATCTTCGACATTTCTGTTACATTTCTCTGGAGCGCTCTCTTCTGTGCCTGTACATGACTATCAGTCTAGGAAAACGTATTGCATCCCACCGGTCAGGAAATCTTCGATACAAACGAGTATCTGGTTAGATATCCTAGAGGAAGAATTTTCTTTAGAAGCCGTTGATGTGGTACTGAATCAAAAGCATTTCCACCATCCATGCCACTTTGGATATCGTGAGTAAAGACGACAAGGTGAGGCTCATTCGATCGATGTCTTCGGAAACCATGCAAGTGCTACCTCCATGACTGGTGAAGAACCTCTACCATTACTTTTCCCACAGCCTGTACTGTTGTCGTCGTAGAATTACTCTATTGCAAAATAATCTGCCATGTGGATAAAGCTGTTATTTCCACTGAATGCGTGGCCGGTGATGGTATGGTCGTTGGGAAACAGGTACCACTTACTATTATTTTTGTTGTCCCCGCAACAGAAACACTCGTCAGCTCCATTAAAAGTTTTGACATAAGTTGCTACTGCTTGATGAGTGATGTCTAGTGTAGATATTTTAAAGTAATAAGGAGATGCTATTTTACTGTCAGGAACTAGAGGTATCCAACTGTATTGTCTCCCAGAACGTCAACGCTGATGAAACACTTTGATTGGCCAAATATCAAGGGAAGGCGTTGGATGCTATGTTAATAGCGATTCGCTCCTACGTGAGCGCTCAGAACTGTAGTAACACGTCGAAGCATCAACTCACAGCGTTATTGGAATCGTTTTGGAGAGACATTGAGCCGCATCTCTTCTAGTGGAACACCCAAAATTGTAAAAAAAATAGCACTGTAAGAATGTAAACATTAGAATTGAACCATGATAAATAAGACCACTTCAGCTGTATAATAAATATTTACTTCTGATCCAACTACTTTCACGGCCTTAGAGTCACATCCTCAGTGATACAGATTTATTTCATAATTTATTCCAAAGCAATGACCCAACATTCTTTTTCCAATTGTGATAAAATTGCTTAACAGTCAAGAGGTCGGTCCAATTTAAAATAGAGCAGAATGCAGGGAACATCATCCCCATATGGGAAAAGTAAGGTTTAACATCGGCGTGACAACATGAAGTCCGCAGTGACCACCTAGATAAGTTCATTGGACTACATCATGTTGGGTCATCTACTAGTTATCGTTTGGACTAAATTATAAAATAAGTCTGTGTACCTGTACCTGAAAATGTAGCTCTAACAGCACGAAACTAGTTGGATCAGAAATAACGATTTGTCATACAGCTGAAGCAGTCTTGTTCACTGTGACCCAAAACTGTTCTTGGGTAGTTGGTGCTGGGGAACGTACACTGGTATGGACAGCAGTCAATAAGTTCATAATCAGGTTAGGATCAGCTGATCTAGAAGATTAACCCATCGTAGTGAACTTACATGAGTGTTCATCAAGTCACCTAAGTGCAAACAAGGAGCGGTGATACGTCACTTATTAGGGTACTCTGTTGCCAGAAAGGGATGCAAAGAATGTCGTCATAACGAGCACCTGTCGCTGGTGACTGTAGCCGTACAATGGGACCTAACTGCGGTCATGCAAACACATCTCAGACAACACTGAGTCACGCCCTGACATAATCTTTCGACAAGCAATACCCATAGTTTCATGTGGAATAACTAAACTCGCAGTCGGGCAGCAGATTTATACAACTGAAACTTGGATTTAGCAGGCCATGATACATGCCACCACTCTTCCATGGTCCAGGGTCGATGTTGACGAGCAAAGGGACGCGAGTCGAAATTTGATGGCTGTGGTGAATGTTTTGCATTTACGGTACTGTCGTAGTGAAAACTGGTTCCTGACGCCACACATTCAAATCGGCGGTGATCGGACTGTCAGCAGACCGTCGATCACATTGTACTGATGTACAGATGCGACCTCACGTCTGTTCATCAAAGACTTCTTGTGGGTCTGAATTACGCTAGTGAAAACATTGCTTCTAGAATACTGAAAACCCAGTTAGGCACTGCTGAGGCTGACAAGTCCCCACACTTGTCTAATTTGTGACATGGTACGATTCATGCCTCCTCCACTGATTACCATCTCACATCGGAAGTCCGTACACTCGGTGTCATGTCCAGTATACACCACTCATTAACAGACTCCACAAATATCGTCCGCACTGGGACTATATGACACACGAAACCGCGATAGTCGGGCATCATATAAGACACAACTTGAAATGGGACAACTTTCCCTATGCTTTATGACCACTCAGTTTATATCTTCATCCCTAATATGCCGATTGTAAACACACCGTTTACGTTTTAGAATAAAAAAATGGTTCAAATGGCTCTGAGCACTATGGTCATCAGTCCCCTAGAACTTAGAACTACTTAAACCTAACTAACCTAAGGACATCACACAACACCCAGTCATCATGAGGCAGAGAAAATCCCTAACCCCGCCGGGAATCGAACCCGGGAACCCGGGCGCGGGAAGCGAGAACGCTACCGCACGACCGCGAGCTGCGGACGTTTTAGAATAAATGTCATAGTAAATAACATATCATAAGGTAACAAGTATGTTTAAATTGGTTGGTTGGTTGTTTTGGGGAAGGAGATCAGACAGCGTGGTCATCGGTCTCATCGGATTAGGGAAGGATGGGGAAGGAAGTCGGCCGTGCCCTTTCAGAGGAACCATCCCAGCATTTGCCTGGAGTGATTTGGGGAAATCACGGAAAACCTAAATCAGGATGGCCGGACGCGGGATTGAACCGTCGTCCTCCCGAACGGGAGTCCAGTGTCTAACCACTGCGCCACCTCGCTCGGTATGTTTAAATGTTCACCCCGCTGTACACCTGGAAAAAGGATTACCACAAGTGGTATGTGATGTTACCTCTGCCAGAACCTAGCAGCGAATGACTTTCTAATATGCTAAATTTTAATACAAAGAGTTTGGAAGTCTGTATGATACATTCGGCCCGTTTCAAATTTACAATAACGCGTAATATGAATTTCAGGGACGGAAGTATCTTTCACCAAGTAACATAGCTGGATGAAACTTGGATCATACATGGAAATAACTACTACAACTTAGTACAGAAGGTAACTGAAAGAAATGCGTAATGAGGGGAATGGAAATGACATTTCTTTTCAAAAACAATAACTACATGGAAGTCAGCGAAGTTTTCTAGACATTAAACACGGCGTGACGTGGCTTTTAATATATGTGATCTCCACGGAGTTCGCTGAAGTCTCACATTGTCATCGCTAAATTGAATTCAGGGCGGAATGCTCCTCCTAAAAGCCTCACGTGGGGAAGGTGTGTAGAGTCACAAGTGACCCTGACTGGTGAGTGTATCGTGTTCGAAGGTTTGGAGATCGATACGCCTTTGCAATATCATGCCTTCCTACACCATAGCGCCTGGACTATCAAAACGATCACGTTCGA
Organism: Schistocerca americana; assembly: GCF_021461395.2. Taxonomy (NCBI): domain Eukaryota; kingdom Metazoa; phylum Arthropoda; class Insecta; order Orthoptera; family Acrididae; genus Schistocerca; species Schistocerca americana. Next base: position 648,157,300 of record NC_060130.1, on the reverse strand, counting down.
CAATGATGGACGCACCCTCACAAGATGAGAAGGGGGAACACGCAATGCACCGAGGAATCCAAGTGTCATCGAACTATATTACTTGGCAGGGACACATCGTGAGAAAGTTACTTGCGTCCTTAAGTTTTGCGTACCAGTATATAATACTTCAGACCTCATTGATGACCTTTGCCTAACATAATGATTATTTGTTATTAAATCAGTTCACTTCGGCGCCTAAACAGCAAGACTCTTTCACCACATAGTTACTAGCGTCAAATACACTCCTGGAAATGGAAAAAAGAGCACATTGACACCGGTGTGTCAGACCCACCATACTTGCTCCAGACACTGCGAGAGGGCTGTACAAGCAATGATCACACGCACGGCACAGCGGACACACCAGCAACCGCGGTGTTGGCCGTCGAATGGCGCTAGCTGCGCAGCATTTGTGCACCGCCGCCGTCAGTGTCAGCCAGTTTGCCGTGGCATACGGAGCTCCATCGCAGTCTTTAACACTGGTAGCATGCCGCGACAGCGTGGACGTGAACCGTATGTGCAGTTGACGGACTTTGAGCGAGGGCGTATAGTGGGCATGCGGGAGGCCGGGTGGACGTACCGCCGAATTGCTCAACACGTGGGGCGTGAGGTCTCCACAGTACATCGATGTTGTCGCCAGTGGTCGGCGGAAGGTGCACGTGCCCGTCGACCTGGGACCGGACCGCAGCGACGCACGGATGCACGCCAAGACCGTAGGATCCTACGCAGTGCCGTAGGGGACCGCACCGCCACTTCCCAGCAAATTAGGGACACTGTTGCTCCTGGGGTATCGGCGAGGACCATTCGCAACCGTCTCCATGAAGCTGGGCTACGGTCCCGCACACCGTTAGGCCGTCTTCCGCTCACGCCCCAACATCGTGCAGCCCGCCTCCAGTGGTGTCGCGACAGGCGTGAATGGAGGGACGAATGGAGACGTGTCGTCTTCAGCGATGAGAGTCGCTTCTGCCTTGGTGCCAATGATGGTCGTATGCGTGTTTGGCGCCGTGCAGGTGAGCACCACAATCAGGACTGCATACGACCGAGGCACACAGGGCCAACACCCGGCATCATGATGTGGGGAGCGATCTCCTACACTGGCCGTACACCACTGGTGATCGTCGAGGGGACACTGAATAGTGCACGGTACATCCAAACCGTCATCGAACCCATCGTTCTACCATTCCTAGACCGGCAAGGGAACTTGCTGTTCCAACAGGACAATGCACGTCCGCATGTATCCCGTGCCACCCAACGTGCTCTAGAAGGTATAAGTCAACTACCCTGGCCAGCAAGATCTCCGGATCTGTCCCCCATTGAGCATGTTTGGGACTGGATGAAGCGTCGTCTCACGCGGTCTGCACATCCAGCACGAACGCTGGTCCAACTGAGGCGCCAGGTGGAAATGGCATGACAAGCCGTTCCACAGGACTACATCCAGCATCTCTACGATCGTCTCCATGGGAGAATAGCAGCCTGCATTGCTGCGAAAGGTGGATATACACTGTACTAGTGCCGACATTGTGCATGCTCTGTTGCCTGTGTCTATGTGCCTGTGGTTCTGTCAGTGTGATCATGTGATGTATCTGACCCCAGGAATGTGTCAATAAAGTTTCCCCTTCCTGGGACAATGAATTCACGGTGTTCTTATTTCAATTTCCAGGAGTGTACTTCTACTACGAGCTCGGCCGGTTCTTAACCAGCCGGTTTCTGGTATGGGACAACCTATCGAATCGAATGGCACATAAGCTCTCCCACCTGTTGGATCAGTCAGTTATTGCTTCTTAAATACAGCCCTGACGGATTCAATCATGGGAAGTTTCAATAATGTATATCAAAATGTAACTTTACTTGTAAGCAAGTAACAAAAATGCATAAAAAAATGATTCATTTTGACCACAATTGTCACACTGATTTCCGTTGAGAAGGGTACTTTTCCCATCTACATCTCAGTGTTTGAAATAAAACTATGTTCTTGTGACCTCTTACATACAGATGTGGGTAATGAAGGAGACTAGTTCAGTGAATCACTACTACTTCCTTTCCTTGCAGATGAGCGTGACCTGTGGTCTTTTCCAAACATTGCTTATGTACTTGTGTCTCCACTGAAAAAAACGGTTCAAATGGCTCTGAGCACTATGGAACTTAACATCTGAGGTCATCATTCCCTTGGAACTTTGGACTACTTAAACCTATCTAACCTAAGGACATCACACACATCCATGCCCGAGGCAGGATTCGAACCTGCGACTGTAGCTGTCGCGCGGTTCCGGACTGAAGCGCCTAGAACCGCTTGGCCACCGCGGCAGTCTCTCCACTGAAGATATTTGTGCTAAACAATCGTCAAGGCGGCGTTAATTCACTCGGAATTTTTGTGTAGAACTAGACTGAGTTACCGCAGGACCTTAATATCTTGTTGAAATGAGTTTGCCGGCCGGGGTTGCCGAGAGGCTCTAGGCGCTACAGTCTGGAACCACGCGACCGCTACGGTCGCAGGTTCGAATCCTGCCTCGGGCATGGATGTGTGTGATGTCCTTAGGTTAGTTAGATTTAAGTTTTGTAAGTTAGAATAGACTGATGACCTTCGAAGTTGAGTCCCACAGTGCTCAGAGCCATTTGAACCAATTGAACAACTTATGTTTTTATATTCAATATTTTGTTTGTCTGGTCATTGGTTTTTGGTTGTCTGAAAGTCTTGAAGTATGTGTGCACTGTCCATTAAACATACATGTGGCCGGTCGGAGTGGCCAAGCGGTTCTAGGCGCTACAGTCTGGAACCGCGCGACCACTACGGTCACAAGTTCCAATCCTGCCTCGGGCGTGGATGTGTGTGATGTCCTTAGGATAGTTAGGTTTAAGTAGTTCTAAGTCCTAGGGGACTGATGACCTCAGCAGTTAAGTCCCATAGTGCTCAGAGCCAAACATACATGTGCCATGGCATTTTTTAAAAATTCGACCATTTTAAAATCATTCACCTCTTTCTACGTCAACACCGGCAAAGTGTTGTAAGTAATTACGTCGTAGAAAATAAATTTGTAAACGAAATATGTTTTGTTGCAGGTGAGGAAGGCCAACCAAGAACGGCAACGCCTGTCCCGGCTGCAGAAGAAGGAGATTGGGCTCGCGACGATGCTCCTGTGTGTCGTCATCGTCTTCTTCCTCTGCAACATCCTCGCTCTGGTAAACAACATTCTGGAGGCATTCTACTGTATAAACATCGACCAGCTGGTCAAAACGAGCAACCTGCTCATCACCATCAACTCGTCGGTGAACTTCGTGATCTACGTAATATTCGGGGAGAAGTTCAAGCGTCTGTTCCTGAAGATGTTCTGCTCGCACGGCCGGTGGCTGGGCCACGGGGGCCGCGACTCGCCGGACGGCACGCACGACGACAGCCTCGTGTCGAATGGCGACGGCCGCCACTACTCGATCCGGCTGCAGCGCAGCGTCACCAGACACGCTAGCCGGCGCCAGGGGCCACGCGCCCCCTCGCCTGGGCCCTGCGTCTATTATCCCAAGCGCACCCACGAGTGGGACGCCACCACCTCCACCACCGTCAACAAGCTGTGAGGTGGGCATCGTCGGTCAGAGTCACGTGACCGTGTGGTCTACCCGAATTCCACCACGACAGGAATGCCACCTCCCCCACCATCATCAAAAAGTTGTGAGGAGGACAGCGTTAACCATAGTCTACTACTCAAAGCACAGCCTCGAGTGTTGCAAAACCACCTTCATCCCTGTCAATAATCAGCGAGGGGGGCAGCGTCAGTCACAACCTTATCCCAGTAGTAAATACCCTAAGTACAACCATCAAAGTGATGCCAGTACATCCTCCACCATCAACAAGCGGTGTGTTGGTCATCGTTGGTCACAATCATTTCCCGTGACTACCCCATGTGCAGCCACGACGGCCACCACCGTCAACAAGTTGGGAGGAGGGCAGCATCGACCATAGTCTACTACCCAGAGTACAGCTCTGAGTGTAATGCCACCACCCCAACACAGTGAATAGTCTCTGAGTAAGGTATCAACAGTCACAACCCTCACACCAAGTCAAAAATCCTACCTGCAGCGACAAGAGTGATACCAGTACGTCCACCGTCGTCAAAATGTTGCAAGGTGAGCATCATCAGTCACAATCGTGTCCTTGTGTCGGCTACCGTAAGTGTAGCCCTGACAGGAATGCCACCTCACCTCCACTGTCAAAAACTGTGAGGACGGCAGCACCAGCCATAGCGCATTGGTCGAAGTACAGCCTCAGTTGTGACGCCACCACGACCTCCACCACCGTCAATAATTTGTGAACTGGGCAGAACCAGTCACGACCCTGACCTCATGTCAGAAACCCAAAGTGCAGCCATGAGAGTGACGCTAGAACCTCCACTACAATCATCATGGACGCGACCATCCGCAAGACCGTTAACAAACTGTGAAAAGGGTACCAATTCTAGACACTCACTGTGGTGTCGATTTTAAAGCGGTACCTTATCACCACTAGACACAAGCATTGTACCAATATTTAGTTATCATTTATCACAATGTTACTTATATTGACTGAGATACTATAAAATCATTTCCATTGTGATGCCCCCTCACAACTTATTTGAAATCATTCCCAAATTGTTTCTGAAACAATGTTCAACTCCACTGGATCCTCACTAATATATTTTTGTGATGTCATATGTTATGACGTCATCCGTTACTATGTCGCCATGAAATAACTGCATCGCTGTAAAGACATTTCTTTGGTGATCCCTCCCAGAACACCTGGAGGAACTGGTCCAGATTGGAATAATTGAGCAGATTCGATACCCAATATCGGTGACTCTGCCTCCCCACCATGTCAGTTTCAAAACGATGCCCTCGTCCACTGTATCCCAAATAGCACATATTCGAGAAATTATTTATTTCATCTCCATCCATCACAATATCGCTGTTTATTTACTGAAACATGGTCACGTCATGTCTATAGTGGTCCAATGCACATCACGTTTAAGATCAAGTTCATGTGAAAGTACTATGGGAGGTAAAATACTCAAAAACAGGGACCATGTCTCCCCGCAAAATGACTTTTAAATGACAGCATACTCCACTGGTCCATCCATAGAATACATTACTGGCACCAGATGATATGTCGTCATCCATCACAATCATTGAGATACTGTAGCGTAGTTTCTGTAGTTATCCTGCAACATCTCATTTGAGATCTTGTCCTTATTTGTGTGTACTTGGACAGATACAGCAGAGAACGTCATGGACCACCTACACCTTCTGCAGTGGTGTCTCATGCAACCTACAGAAGAATTGCCAAAATGTCGAAGGTCCACTAACCACCAACGCCTCATCATACTGTTAATTTATTAATTTTATATTCTACATGTGGAACTATTGCAGTTAGCTCGGCGAATCAAAGAGACGTTCTGCGGCAGCGAATGGCGTCTCTTTGGTTACCGCTCTGAAGTTTCCACCTTATCTGACTCATCTCGCCAATGCGTCCATAGCTGATAACTGCAGACCCTGTGTGACACTATAGTGTTGCCATCACTACCCTCTTATTTCCATATCAAGTGTACTCTTCTTATCTTCATTTGCTACCACACGAGCATACACCGCCGGGTGCAGCAATCAACGTGACACATTCCATTCCAGGTCAATGACTTTTCATAAGTGCAATGTAAGGGATGAACAGAACGTAAAAGATAACCTTTCCATTAGTGCTGTTGCCGCTGATGTCACAGAGATAAGGTGAAATTAAAAGGCATATAAATTAAATGGACACCCAATAATTTCCTTTACAACATTTTCCTCAACGTTCACCTGATGAACAACAGTAAGGACCCGTTCGTTTTTCTCCCTTGAAATACCCTTTCTCCTATTACAAAATGAACCATGAAAGGCTCAACGAAACCCAGTGCAAAGTATTTACAGCCAGTTTGTGATACAGGGCTCATTAATCGAGTAGTAAGGAACTCGTTTAACTTCACTTATGTCACAGTGGGAAATGGCGAGAGTGACAAGAGGCAGGGATTCAAAGTGTCGAAATTTAAGAACACTGTGCACTCTTAGAATTGCAGCTCACTCTATTTAAAACCTACCAGTTAACCACGTGTATTAAATTTAGCTCTGTACCTTCTATAGGAATCCTATCTAACTGGTGAAGCCTCCAAAACATCAAGCTGCCGTGAAACATCATCTAAGACATGTACGTGGGGCGACTCATCTTTCATGTCGGCAAGCAGAAGAGTCTAGCATTATGCGAGAAACTGATTGCCGATATGAAAGATGATAAGCCCCACGTAAATACGTCTTAGTTCTAAAAGCTACTGAGAAGTGTGAAATATGTTTGTCAAGAGAAGAGGACTCTAGTTGTTTCATTTATGTGACTGCTCAACTAAATACAATAAGCCAAACGCGGATGCTGCATTTAAATACTGTTGTGGTACAATAGCCAACATTCTACAAAGTCGAGACATGAGCACTGACGAGATTTATGTCTTGTGTGGTGTATTAATAGGATAATGTGAAACCCATTTTTAGTAAGACACAGGAAGAACGCAGGTGTACTGTCCACATGGAAGCCCTACGAGCACTATACATTCCTTCGCACTGTGACATCCGTATGTTGCCACGATTTACGGTACTTCCCTTGATATTATTTCACTATATCACTAATTGTGTGTGTGTATGTGTGTGTGTGTGTGTGCGCGCGCGCTCGCGCGCGTCAGGAGGAGTATGATAACTGAGGGAACAGAAATTACCTTAATCTGTGTAAGGTCATGTGTGGTTTTGTCGTTCGTAAAAAATCGCTAGAATCACAATATGCTAAGGCTCATTCTTAAGCAATTATTTAATTTCTTTGGAATTAGATTCTTTCGTGTTACATTTTTCGCTATTAACGTTCTAAGCAGAGACAGAGACCCATTTATGTTATTATCTCGACTGTGGGTAACAGGATACTATCCGTCTGTAGAGGGTGTCTCTCCTTAGAGTCATCAAGTGCATTTTCTCTGCTGTTTGAGAAGATAATTCCAATTTAGTTGTTGCATTGTGTTCCTGGAGCCAGCCCAAACAAATAGTGATCGTTACGTCTTTCACGCGACACCCAACGTCAACAGAAAGCATCGGTTTGTTTTCCTCAAAAACAAAAAAAAAAAAAAAAAAAAAAAAAAATTAAGGAGAATTTTACGTGCCAATTCGATAGAATGATCCTACATTATTTTAGTGCGATATTTTTTCTGTCGATATGCATTACCAGGGACAGTAAATCACGAGGAATAACTAGTAGTCAGGAGCGACAGCACCGAACTGGCTCGCGCTGACTGCTCCCGCCAAGCAGGAAGCGCTACGTAGTCGCTGCTGGACTACTGTTTATTCTTCGTGATTTACTCGCCCTGTTAATACATACAGATAAAACAAATATCGCACTATACTAATCTGGAACCACTCTACCGAGTGGGAACGAAAAATTCCGCTTTAAAATCCATTTTGCTTCTAATGGCAAACAAACCGACGCTCTCTGCTGACACTGGCTTTCGCATGAACGATGGGACAAGCAGTAATAGTTTCAGCTGACTTACGCAACACGTTGCGGAAACGAAATGGAAAAGATCTAACGAGAAACCAGAGAAAATACAACTGACGACTCTTAGGAGAGACACCCGGTATTTTTCTGTGTGCCCTACCGATATTAAACCCTTGTCCCAATTCCCGGTCTGAAATACCATATTTGTAAGCTGTGACGAAGACAGTATTTCGTGAGTAGCTCATTTGATTTAATGCCAGTGTTTAATGATTTTTGTAGTAAATATTAAGTGTCTGAACTATGAGTTTATTAGCTGTGTGAGTGGATCCTGTTGCCGTACAAGCAGACCCTCCTTCCGATCAGATAGATCAGGATAACGTCGATGGGCTGGTCACTTTTTTCTTCGCTACATTCCTGTCCACTCCTTACAAGAACCTTTCCTAAGTTTCGTCTGTATTAAAGCATCACTACATCAGTTAATGTTTTAGTTACTTTTAATATACGCATGTCCTGTCGCCTGGCATTCTGTGTTTATCTCTTTTACGCGTCTTTGTGTTAGGTGTGTGATAGGCGTTTCCAACATTTCAGTGAAGGATTTATAGATGTTTATTGCTGAAATATGTTTGCATTACGTTCCAAATCAGTTATATTGGATTTAAATCACAGCTGGAAGGAGATAGTAAAACGTCAAGAAACTCGATTTCTTCTAAAATCTATACAAAATTACACAAGCATATGTTTATTTGCCTTGAAAATTACGAATGTTTCTCCTTTGATGATGTTTTCCGCTAATGAAATACTGTTTTTCTTACGCGCGACAGCGTATTTTCTTTACATGGTATAACATTTGAGATTTTACTTTCACTAACTATATGAAACGAAGCATTGCCAAATACAGCACTGCATCTACATTCTGTATTTGAGATATGGTATTAGCACAATCGTTTGTCGTAATTTGTACTGTTCATGTAATATGCTTTTAGAAATTGAGTAGTGATGCCTTCGTGTCTCCGTTCAGTATAGATATATACTACTCTGAGATCACATCACTAGCAATGATTTCCTTGGAGGTGTCGCCTTTTTACACATATAAGCAAAGTAACACAGCAGACATTCTGCAGTGCAGAGCTGGCCCGCTGACTAAACTTACCGATCGCAGGAGGGCACGTAATTCCCCCATTCCGCAACCCACGCAACTCGTGCAGCTAGTTCCAGCATCTTCCCCCGGTAAAGGAATTTCAGGCGGGCTATAAGACGCACGTTGGTGAAAAACAACACTGTGGGTCGTGCCTCGGGAAACACTGAAACTTTTGTCGCCACCGTCGTCTAATGATGTAACGTTTTATGACCAATGAACTACTATTGCAAGTGAATTGATTCCCGAATTAAGCTGAAGATCATCATTGGCATCAATCATCAGAGCATCACCAATAAATCAGGGCACAGCAACACAGTGTTCCTAGTATTATAAGAATTCACATAAAATTCGAAGATTAGTCGCCAAAGACAACTCTCAGGATCCATTGAAAGACTGGAGACAGTTCTGTATATAGTAGGGGGCAGTACTGTATATATGTACCTGAGAAATAAAAATTTCGTGCACTATTCCAGAAATGTTATTACCGTAATGCTGATATTATTGCAGTATTATATCCACGAGTTCGAGTTTAATTACCAGTACGGAAGAGGCAAACGACAGGGTACCATAAATTATTAGACACTAAAGTATATAAAAATTTTGTAAAAAATTACAGTTACAATCATGTCATACTTAATGGCACCTTTATTGAAACCAGACTTACGTATGAAATAGTGCAGTGAATACTAGGATTTCAATTAGCTGCAAAATGTAACTTCACAGTATCCTGCTACGACGAATGTGGTAGAATTTATATCAAGAAATAAGAGTAATATTGGACTGTAGAGAACAATGGACTGTGCTTTTAAAGAAAAGCATATATTTACCTTTATCAAATGTTTTGCGTCCGCCGAAATACTGTTGTATCTGTTTTCTGTCTATGCATTCGAGAGCGTGGGATGTAAAAGGTCCATATAATATTATGTTGCAAATTTCTGGTAGTACTCGAAACGAAAAAAATATGCTGTAACCTCTGGAAAAGTGAGCAATTAATTCCCATAATTATACTGAACGTTAGAAGCTAACATGAGCAAAATCTTTATTCCATGATAGATGGAAGAAATCGGTAACCACAAAAAATATTTCATCGTCCCTCTACCTGTTCCTACGCAGAAAAGATTTTGTATTATATTAGTGTAACTGGTGAGAAAATTGTTGAAATGGATGTAATCACTTTATCTCCAGTATGTGTCAACTACTTTCAATGAAATATTTGCTTAAGAATTATTGTATATTTTTCTCACAAGTATTAGTAGCGTACATGTGTCATATTTCCCTAATGGCAGCAGTAACAGCTGTGCTAAATATAATTAGGGGCAATCGAGCTATATAAATATATATATACATATATCTTGAATCCTTCGAAATGAAACATATTTGCCGCTCTTTACTATGTGAGAGTACATATTTAGGAAACTCCTATTTTTACAATATAAAATCAGAAGTATTGATCTTAATTAAATGGTTATATCTGTGGACAACAATAGTACGAAACTTAACAATATTTTACGCTCCCTTCTTCCAGTTTTAAGCAGTTGTAGTTACATCCTGAACCCTGATTGCTAGCGGAGTGTATAAAACACCTGTACAGCAGTCTTCCAGTAATGGAGTTCTTTGACCGTTATGAACTAAATGTTATCGTGTATAAGCTTTCAAAAATATTATATACTGTAATCATGGAATATTGTTGTACAGCTGTGAACCATGTTTTCCTTGTTGTGTGATTCTTTCCTTTATTCCTGGTGTCATGTTTCCTCTATCTCTATTGAATAGTGTTATCAGCCTTTTTGTAGTTTGAGATGCTTACTCATATACGGGTGGACATGTGAACTATTATGTGGAAAAGTGTAGTATTATTCCTTGAAACCCTGTTTAAGTACAAACTTGAAAAACATTATTCGTGTAGCAAATACTCGATTATGACTAAACTAATTGTCCTTTTTATGGTGTTTTGTGTAAAACAATTATTACGTAATTACTTGAAGACAGACACTTCTTGTATTGGTCTACGGAAGCAACAAAGGTTGCGCAATACTTCTTTAACTGAACAGAGTTTCAACTAGTGAAATATAACATCAAATAATGAATAATGAGGAATATTTTCGATCTGCCTGGAGCAAAGTGCAACAATATCTGGAGACACGCGCAAGTGAGAACCAGAGATATGGTACAATCTATGTTAATTTAATTAAAATTGAAACAAAAATTTCAAATCAAATAACTAAGATCAACTATCTCAAAATTTAATATATTTCGGAAAATATTTGGGTCTCGAAGAACAGATAATTTTGAGAAACAATCTGGTGTTAGAATATCTTACTAATACAGGTAAATCACACCCCATCCATCAACGGACACAAATTTTAATATTTTTATCGTCGATAGCAACGTCACAACTGTTTTATATATCTGTGGATAAAAATGTCTCATATTCACATGTGCAAGCCATTTCATTACTTCAGCATACACGGTTCATGTGAAAGTTTAATCGCAACTTCACCATGTCCTTAAAATAATTACTATGCGAAGAAATGGCGGTATATAAAACAACTATACGTGTGTGAGTACAAACGGAAATGCATTCGGCAGCTGACGAGAATCTGCCAACAGTCCTCGTGATGTAACTCTGAGAAGTATTAATAAGTAAGCTTACAGTGCATACACACTACTATACATGGTGTATTGTAAACAGGATATGAAGATTCATGAAGATTGTTAACCTATTTAACGCTACCTGCTTTGTCCCCACGAGTAAATGTCATTATTTTCGAATTATGTGTTACATAAGGTATGCATGTATGACATATGTTTACGCTGTGTAAATAAATGCTTGATTTCCCCAAACTGTTTCATTTATAAAAATCGTACTATAAAACAAAAAGACAAAGTCTCATATCCCTATAGAATTTGAATTTGTTTGTGCACTCGACGACATCTTATTAAGGAGTTTTTGCCAACCCACATTGACGGCATCGTGAAGTGAGTGTATTGTGTGTAACTGTGGTGTATTCTCGTCTCAATAGTGATACAACAAGTGTTCTCAGATGCTGTAAAATCAATATCATCGAACACTAAAACTTACACTCTGATTGCTGGCTTTTCATTGAAAGGAGTACTTCCCATGTTTGTTGCATCTAAGCAAATACTAAATGAAAATGGCAACATGCATTACATTCCTGTGTCCTGTAATGATCAGGCCGACATCAAGGATCTTGACAAAAAAGGATCTGAATAATCGAGTTTCCTGTAGGTAGCAGTTGGTATGGCTGTCTGGAGAGTAAGATGGAGGAGTGCTCAGATGAAATATCAGAATTTATGTGGACATGGCTGACCGAAGAACCAAAACAAAAATTCACTGACGCCAGTTAGGAAATCAAGAGACCATTGTAGATCATCACGCCGACTATGCAGTTAGCTTAAACGAGTGACCTGACAACGAGTGATGTACCTCACACATCTGTGGTTGATCAAGATAGTTACCTATACGTTTAATAATTTATTGACGTTTAGTTTCTTTTCTTCCGAGAGCCGCGTCAGCAGTCTACGTTCTTAAATTTCACATTAATGGAGTGTGGCTGTATGTTAACATACTACTGCTCTACAAGCTTCCAAGATTTTCGCCGAAAAGGTTGACACAGCAGTATACATACTAGGCTCATATTCTGGACGAATATGTTCCAAATCACTACACGCATATAGAGACTTTGATCTTCCGTCTATTCCGTAAATCACTTCTGGCTAATACTGCAAGTGTTCCTTCAACAAGGCTATGGTCGATACATTACTTTCTTTGTGGCCAGTCAGTCTCTCACCACAGACCGACATCAACACTTATTTATAACTTTACGGTTTCCAGATTCGTCATTTGCCATGAGATGTTTGAGACCAGTTTGGAAGGCAACTAAAGCAGTGGATACTGCAAGAGTGACGAGTCCAAATTCTATTTATGGGTCGTAAGATCAGTATTGCCTCCGTTTGTCTGTGCCTCGAATTACTGTATGTCACATTAAACCTGGTGTTGTATTGCATCATCTGCTTTCTTACAACGTAATATCTGCATAGTTACCAAAATCTGACACCTCTGATGTATTATAAAACTCTGCCGCCTTATAACATTTGGACAGAACCTTGATACGGATCAGCGATTCTTCCCCTATGTAAAGAAATGTAAGTACAGCTCACGCCAGTTGACATTAACAGATTACATTCACTCCAATTACAGGCAGAGCACACAATTTCAGCGCTGGTACTTTGCAGCAAAATTGAAAATGTGGACTATTAATTACTGAAACTATTTTAGTAGACCTTCACTGAGATTATACCCTGCAGTCACCATACATACCTCTAATATAGTTGTCTAACGTAGCAAGAAACACGTATTCGAAAACTAGCTCGTATAAATTCAACGAGAAAAAATAAAAAACAAATAGCATTCGAACACAAAGGATGCACTCAACTCGACGACAAAGTAATAACAGTTTATAAAGACAGAAAGTTAAAAGAATTGGCTTTCCAATTTGTAAACAACTTAAAAAAGTAACTGTTACACAGTCGTAGCATTAGCTGTGTTACATTTAACAATCTTCACACTATAGGATATCAGAGAGTTTCGTAGAATGGAAAATACTTCCCAAAACACGCCAATACTCAAAGAGGGACTCGTAAAGGAATGGACAAATGCTAAACAAGATAACGAATTTCGTCGCTACGTCACTCAGATACTAAGGTGAAAAACGATGTAACAAGTTTTCTATCAACTTCTTTTAGTGTCAACAACATCCCCATAGAAACAAGATTCTAACGAATTTTTTGAAGGTGACGTCTTCCTAAACCTGTGAGTCTACTTGATTTCGAAGGAAAACGTTTTAGTTTTCAAGTTCTGTTATACAAATACTTCAGTTGACTGCTACCAGCTTTTGTAGAAAAAAGTTCTGTTTTTATTTCAGATAAAATACGCACCCGCGTGCACACACACACACACACACACACACACACACACACACACACACACACACACACACACACGCACAAACAAACACGCAAATACGGGTGTCTCCAAAGGTATGCTACTATTTTTAATTGCTACAGACAAACAAATTTAGATATTCACACCATGTTTGGCTTATGTGACATATTATCTCTTAAGGTTTTCAAGCCAGTTAGTCAGTTTCAACATGTGTGCCTTTGGCGGTATACATAACATCAAGTTGTGGGGTGGCGAGTGAAATTTTTGTGTGTGTTCGCTATTAATGTAAACTAAAATGATTTTACAAGGGTCTGAAAACTATTTGTAAGGACAGGCGGAAAGTGATGGAGACAGTAATATCAAGTTTTCACTCCTCAGGTCAACTTGTGAGCTCCGCTAGACTGAAATAAAGTATTCCGACTCTCTAAGATAATTGCACGCGGTATTCTCTAATATAGCGGGTGCCACAAGAAGAAGGATACGGATACAAAACATGGGCTTTCCAGATAAGTTCTTCAGCCAAGTAAGTTCACTTTTACACAGTTTCATCAATTACACCGAACACAATTACGTCAGCCATTATTAAGACCACTGAGGCATAAGCGGAAGCTGGTCTGTGCAGACACCTCACTATCGTTACGCAAGCGAAAGCATGCTTACCAATATTTTCCAAAACACTTCGCATAAAAACAGAATTTTCAGTGATCGTACCTCGAGTTCTGTTGGTGACCAAAAGATGGGGTCAAGTGTTTTGGGCAGCCCTGGGGCACCATGGGTATATCCATCAGAAGGATCGTCTTGGTATTACTATCCTACAAAACAGCGTAGAAGTCTAAACGTTTCAAACTTCCTCCTGGTTAGACAAATGGAGCACATCAGTTGGTTGTTCTTTTTGCGTTTGGTGTGATCTACGGTTGGCTTGTTGGGAATTGTGGAGGAACCATTAGTTCATGTGCGGTTACTCGGTAAACCTCGAAAAAAGCGTTTTCTTAATATATTTTAGCCCTCACCAGCGGACCAAAGCCCAGCCGAGGATTCCAAGGTGGCTACGCACAGAAAATGGCTCAAATTTTCACAATATATTCCTAAGATTCCGATCTCGAAAAACCTTGAAAATTTTCTTGGTATCTTTACCAGTTTCCAAGATACAAGATTTCAAAGCTACTCTACATCTTCAAGTAAAATCTGGTTTGAATCGAAATTTGAGTATTAAATAATCGAAGAAACTTACATAAATTTTAACGGTATATTCACTAGACATTTACCTAGAAGAGCCATCCCACAGTGTACAAAAAATATTTATCCGTTTCGAGGAACATCCTAAAAACTCCTTTGTTGGATACTAAAACTCTGCCGCGGATTTCGAAACAGCTATGCACATCCAATGGTTGTAATTTTTGTGACATATGCCTAAAATATCGATTAGGAATTACCTTGAAAAATTTTCTTCATATCTTTTTTAGATTTCGAGATACAGAGGATCAAAATCACCCTACTGGTACAAGTAAATATGCGCACAACATCCGGTGTGAGGCGAAAACTTAGTTTATAAAAATATTTAGAACAGGGAAATTTGCTGTAATATGTCTCCATTATTATCTAGGAATCCTATGTTTTACACTGAAGCATATTCAAAATTTTTTGCGCTTGAAATTCGGTCTGAGGTGTAAAAGTAGTTTTGCGTTATTTCAATTTCACATGAATAAAGTGTCTTAAGATTTTACTGACCAATACGTTTTGTTTCTCACATGAGTTACATGCCCTTTTGCAGCAGGGGAAAGAGAGGGACCAGTGGAAAAATGCTCCTAACGGAGCACAAAAGAAGCGAGTAAGTTTCCGTTTATTCAAAAGACTCTAACTTAGAAGTGCGGTGCCAGCTGTCGCATTCTATCTTTCTCAGAACCTTTAAAAATTTTCCCAAAAGTTTTGGTATGTGAACATATTCACTCTTCTCTATGCTGAGAGACAAGAAGATATTTCCAATGACAAAGATACGGAAAAGTAATAATTACTGGAAGATAGCAGACAGTTTATTTCTTATAGAAAGAGCGAAGGAGACAGTGACAGAGTGAGAGAAAGAGAGTGACATAATGGCGGTGGAACATGGTTGACAGTGGCATAACAGCGCTAGGGAAAGAGTGAAGGCGACAGTGCAGGGGTGGGGGGAAAAGGGAGAGGAATGAAGAGAAAGAGAAAGTGGAAGTGGGTAAGATCCAGTGATAATGAGAGACAGAGTATACGACAATGACTGGGAAATGGAATGACAGCATAAGAGAAAGCACCAGTAGGAAGAAAGAAATGAGATATTAGCAGTAAGTGTTATCAAGATGGGAGACAGTTACAGTGAGAGGAGTCTGCAGTAGGACAGAACGAAGAGGACTGTGGCTGTGGCACAGGTGAATCGGCATGAGCGACTTACAACAATAGAAGAGTGGATGCGAAGGAGTTGCAATTAGGGGAGCTTGTGGGAGGGTGTGGTGAGCTGCATCTTATAAAAAGCACGAGTATGTTCACATTAAAAAAAATTTCGGAAAATTTGTATAGGTTCTGAGGAAGCTTATATGAGGCAGTTGGTATCCAAATTTCTGTCACAGTATTTTTTTTACAAAAAGCAACGTATTCTGCATTTTTTGTGCTCCGATAGAAGCATTTATCCGTTGGTTTATACACGCTTGCTTCAAAACTGTTTCGGGAAACAACAACAGCATTCATCCAACACCATTTATAAATACAAAATTGAAGACTACAAACGATCCCAATTTTTCTGTATCTCCGTACATTATTTATGTTCTATAAAATTCTTTGCCCGTAGGTCTTAAACTTCGAACTCCACAGTCTTCCAAACGTAACACATGGTAGTGCTTCTTTTTGAATTTCTGTACCTTTTAATATTATCACATTACGTTCAAGCTTGGTACAGTTTCATTATTACATATCTCAAATATAGTGATACCTTTATAGCCTTCTAGCTTAGTATCAAAGGTTACTTAATCTAACTCGTTTTACTAAATTTAAGTACAAAATTGGGTTTCTTCTTAATAACTCGAAAAGTTGATATGGTATTTTCATTGAAACCTCTACCATGTATTTTTATGATAAAGAGAACCTAATTGCAAAAGTCTAGCTCTGCAATGTTTAGAAAGAAAATGGAACTTTTTTTCGTTTTCCGTCGTTCCGTAGTTGCTTCAAATTTCATGGAGGTGTGTTCTGTCTACACAGCTAAGTGAAGGGCAAATTGTTTTTTGCCATAAGCTTTTCGTTTCTTTAAATTATGAAGTATCTTCAGTCGCCTGTAACACATGTTTCTTTTCATACATATAGTAAATGTGTTAGGCAGTAGTTACAATACTGACTATGTTATATTTTCTCATGTATTTCTCTTGTTTTTTAGATTAGCACCGACTTCTGTAGCATAAATTTCGTGTTATTAAATTATCGTTTGGTGTTACGATTTCCTGTGTTGTTAGTCCATATGTGTGGTCCTGGAGATGTGCTCATTCGGTCCTCATGCTCCAGCTGGCCGATTTCTGTAGTTTTTTCACTCACATTTGTTGTAACAAATCACTTGTAATTTTCATTTTTTGATCAACCTGCGTGTGTTTACAGAGTGCAATGTTAGCGATTGTCGCTGTGTGTTTACTTTTCGTCTTTTTTTCGTGTTATGTGTGTGGTCTGATATTTTTCGTGTGTTGTGTCTGTGCATTTTGTTATGTGTCGTTCCTTGTGAGAACTTTTTTTTTTCAATGTGGTGATATTTTTGTGTGTGTGTGTGTGTGTGTGTGTGTGTGTGTGTGTGTGTGTGTGTGTGTGCGTATTGTTATTGTTTTTGTGGCTAACAACATCAGGGACTTATTGCTTATATTGATTTGGTCATTAATTGCTTTCTTTTTCATGCAATCGCTGTTTGTATATGGAAGTTTTCTTGTTGATGGCAGGAGTTTTTTGTTGTGATTGTTCGCTCTAATAATTCTGATGTCTTGTTTCTTGTTGGATGGTTCATGCTTATGTTTTATTAGGTGTTTGGCCAAGGTAGAATGACTATTTTCACACTTCAACCTTCTTATATGTTCTTTCCTGTCTGTCATATCAGGATATGTGGATTCATATGCTTGGCATTCTAGTTGGTAGTAGTAGTAGTAGTAGTAGTAGTAGTAGCAGTAGTAGTAGAAGTAGTGTAAGCGCACACTCTGCTGTAGAGTGAAAATCTCATTCTGGAAACATCCCCCTGGCTGTGGCTAAGACATGTCTCCGCAATATCCCTTCTCCCAGAAGTGCTAGTTTCTGCATGGTTTGCAGAAGAGCTTCAGTAAAGTTTGGACGGTGGAGACAGGTACTAGCAGAATTGGAGCTGTGAGATCAGGTCGTGAGTCATGCTTAGGACGTTGGGACGTTAGCTCAGCGTGTTCGGTCAGAGTGCTAGCTGCCCTCTGTAATAGAAAACTGGGTCAACAGCTCAACACTGAACTTGAACGAGTGTGTATCCGCACCGAACAAATGCAACGAACAACATCGAACAACATCAAAAAAGAAAAGGTAGCTCAGTTGATAGAGCACTTGCCCGCAAAAGGCAAAGGTCCCGAGTTCGAGTCTCGGTCTAGCACACAGTTTTAATCTGCCAGGAATTTTCATATCAACACACACTCCACTGCAGAGTGAAAATCTCATTCTAGTAGTAGTAGTAACTTTATTCAACCGTATATCTCTTTTTACAAGGATATAGAATATGTCAAACTATTTACAACTTTAGACCAATTTATAATAAGTTAATTCATTTACACATATCATTTACAGACTTCTAGCTAGAGACAATCATTAGATTTACTCCTGGTACACAATACTTTTGTAAATTATTAAATAATGTAATGCCACATTGTCCACTCATATCCCACTATCAGTCACTGCATACACTATATACACACTGTTTCGTAACACTTCAGTCACTACACACACAAACACACACACACTGGTGGTCTCTGAGCCGTTTGCTGTGCCACAACTTCCCTTTTGCTATACTGAAGAACTGAGTCAGCGTCCATCTATAATGAGTGAGATGTTGAGCTTAGGAACAGGAATTGGTGTTAGTATTGTGCAATGCATAACTTCAGGGTAAGTTTATCTAGAAAAACAAAAGGAAGGAAAAAAACACAGTCTGAAGGTGTTATGTGGAATGTTCGATGTTTTATAACCATTATTATTATTTATCTGTATAACATTTTTTGTACGAAACCCCTACTCTGTTTTATCTAAGTAATCCTTCACTGTATAAAATGTATTGCCTAACAGGTACTTTTAGCTACCTTGTTAAACAAGTGTATTTTTGCAATTCTTTTATCTCTTTTGGTAATTTATTGTACAGTTTTATTCCATGGTAGAAAATGCTGTTTCGAGTTCTTTGTTTATTTCTTCTTAGTAACTCTAAGTTGAGTCTACCTCTTGTTCCATGGCCATGGACAGAACTGTTTGTGCAGTAATTACCAATGGTATTTTTGATGTCTACAACTGAGAGATAAATGTGTTCACACAGAGCACTAAAAATCCCCAGTGTTTTGAACAGATCTTTACAATGAGCTAGACTACCATTTTCGGTTATGATTCTTATGGCTCTTTTCTGGAGTTTGAAAACTGTGTTCATATTTTGTGGATTTGTTCCCCAAAAAAGGAAGGCCATAGCTAATAATTGAGTGCACGTATGGATAGCATGTAACTAAAAGACCATGCATGTTACATACTGATGATAGAATCCTATGGGGCATAATAAGATGCTGATGACATTCTGTTTGCAAGTACCTTTGTGTGTTCACACAACTTCAACTGAGAATCAATATTCATTCCTCGAAATTTACCATTTGTTACTCAGTCTATAGAGGTGCCACCTACATTTTATTTAACATTGTCTTTTCCATCTTCAAACTGAAATTCATGGTATTATTTTTCTTTATGTTCAGTGCCTCTTTATTGCTTATTGATCAATCATAAACTTCCTTGAGAGCTTCATTTGCTTTCTCTGCAAGTTCTCTTGTGTTCTCAGTGACTATAATATTGCTGTCATCAGTGAACAGAATTTTTTCACCATGAGTAACACTACTGGGAAGGTCATTGATGTATATCAGGAATAGTATTGGTCCTAATATGGTACCATTGTGGAACCCCTATATTAATTTATTTTGGTTCTGATAAATGTTTAGATCTATTTGAAGTTTGTGTTATCTCTGCTCTTTGCACCCTATCTGCTAGGTATGATTGAAACCAGTCACTAGCTACCCCTCTTATTCCTAATGATTCTAATTTATTTAATAGAATCTTGTCGTCAACTGTATCAAGGGCCTTAGAAAGACCAAAAAATATACCTGTGACACACTCATCTTTATCAAGAGCATCAAGTACAACCCTTGTGAATTCTACTGTGGCTGACTCCGTATTTTTGCCACTTCGGAAAGCAAATTGTGATCTGCTTAAAAGACTGTATTAATTCAGGTAATTCATTAATCTTTCATCCATGGTTGGTTCTATTATTTTTGAGAATGGTGACAGCAGGAAAATGGGCTGGTAATTTTCTATGTCTTTTGCATTACCTTTCTTAAGCAAAGGTATAACTCTTGCCTGTTTTAACTGCTCTGTAAATGTCCCTGATGTGAAGGATTCATTTATTATATTTGTTAAAGGGCCTTGTGTAATCTCTATGCATAGTTTCAGTACACACACTGGTACTTCATTTAAGCCTATGTTCCTGCTCCTTGGTATTTATGTGATTTGTCTGTTGTTGTTTGTAAATGTGACTAGAGAATGTTTCTTGCTGTATAAGCAATATGTAATCCCTGTTTCTTTAAACTATTTGCTTTCCTGCGTGTAGATTTGTGTTTCTACGTTGAAGTGTACCATTTCTTTCTGTTAGTCATGTCATGAGTGTTATTGTTTTCTGATTTAGTGTGTGCTGTAGTGCTTGTCAGGTTATTTGGTGTTTGGGGGTGGTATTATCTACTTGTTTTCTTTAGTTGTGTTCTAATTATTTGGTTGAGTCTTTGTATTATATGGGTGTTGTAATAATTGTTTGTGGCTATGAGTTACATTGTTTGTAATTATTTTTCATAGTTTTATTTGCAGAGTGGGATATTGTTTAGCCTGTGTAACATGTGTCATACGGCTGCTAATTTTTGATCTTGCAGGTGGTTGGATGAAGCACTTATATTTCTGTCTGTGGCTGTTGGCTTTCTGAAGTTGTCAAATATGTGCTTATTGGTGTCTCTCTTAACTGTTTTATCCAGAAAGCGTATTTACGATTGTGCTTCTTCTTCCATGATGAATTGAAAATTTTTGTGTGTATTGTTATGTCCGTATTAAGTTTATCTATTTTCTGTTTGATTCATCTACCATGCAGATTATGTTATCCACATATCTGCGCCAGTAAACAATTTTGTATCCTTCCTCTGTGATGACAGTATCGAAGATTGTGTTTTCTATTTGGTTCATGAATGTGTTTCCCAATGATGCGGATATTGGGGATCCTTTTGGAAGCTCATCTTTTTGTAAGTAAAATTACTTTTCTAATTGGAAGTAATTTTGGGATGTTATTTAGGGTTTTGGTTATTTCATTAATATTGTCCGCAGGTAGATCATTGTATGTTAATAAGTTTTCTTCAATTAGTTTTATTGTGTATGCAGCGGGTATCGAGATGCACATATTCTCCAAGTCAAAAGATATCAGGGATGCTGTTTGTGAAATATATAAGTCTTTTATTTGTGTTATAAGATCATTTGTGATTTTCACTGTTTTGCTGTTCTTCATTTTATTGCACTGTGATTATTTAAATCTGTTTTGCCACATGGCATAACGATGGATTTGTGAAATTAATAACAGGCCTTAATTGAATAAAGGACTTCATGAAGTTCGGGCTGGCTTTTTAATGTTGGTGCTTTTGGGTTCTTGTGTTGTTTTCGTTTATCTCTGAGTATGTGTTTGATGTCTTTGAGGGTGTTTCTTATGTGTGTCTGTAAACATGCTGTTGGATCAGATTTCAGTTCTGTGATACTATTTGAGGTGGTAAAATGTTTAGTTATTTCTATACATTGTTCTTTATTTTCGGTACTGTGCTGTTCGGTTTATCAGCTCTTGTGACTATGATGCTGTTGGATTATAGTTTTTATTTTAATTTTTTAGCGATATTATTTTCTGTTTCAGGTTTCCTGTTTTGCTCGGTCTTTGACATTGTGATTAAGTTGTTTATTTCTCAATTCACTAGTTCCTGTTAGCACAATATTTACAGTATTGTTTTCTTGTTGCTCTTCCACTGTGAAGATGCTTTCTGTTTCTACGATCAGATTTTCTATGTAGTGATTATCTATTTTTTTACCGATTTTGTTTATGATCCCTTTCTCCAATAGTTGTGTTTCTTTCTCTGTTAATTCTGTATCTGTGAGGTTCATTAATATCGGGTGAAATTTTTGGTGGTGGGTGTATCCTACTTTGTTGAGTTTCCTTTCTGGTTATTTTTGTTAGAGAATATTCTCATTTCTCGTTTGTGTTTGTGCTGTGTACATTGTAGTGTTCTTCCTGTGATATGTTCAGTTTTTTGTAACAACATTATATTAAGCATGAGTTTCTTGTTATAAAACGATTTTATTTCATATTTTAACCATTCATTTATTAACCATAGTCAATTTTACTTCGGTAAACCCCTGATAAAACATGGACATGAACCATTCGACATAGAACAAGATGTCAAAATCATTAGGATGAACAATCACGATAAAGAACTGATACTATTACAAGAAAACTTCCATATATAAAGAGCCCCTGCAGTGAAAAACAAAGTAATTAATCATCAGATTTCCTGATAATGTTGCCCACAAAAACGATAACATACAGAAATATGGAACATAACCAGAGTAAATAATTAATGAATCGTCCTCGTCCCCTTACTTTCTCTCTCCCCGCCCTCTTTCTCTCTCTCTCTCTCTCTCGCTCTATCTCTCTCTCTCTCTCTCTCTCTCTCTCACTCCCACCCTATCTCTCTCTCTCTCTCTCTCTCTCACACACACACACACACACACACACACGCACACACAAAACAAACAAAAAGTATCAAATTACACACACAACACAACGAAACTCGAAAAGTAAACGCACAACGACACTTGGCCACACTGCACTCTGTAAACACACACACACACACACACAAGTTGATCAAAAAATGGAAATTGCAAGTGATGTGTTACAATTAATGTGATTGAAGAAACACCGGACATCGGCCACCTGGAACATGAGGATCGAATGAACACATTTCCAGGACCACACATATAGAGCAACAACAATGGAAATCGTAAGTAACACCAAATGATAATTCAACATCACGAAATTTGTGATACAAAAGTTGTTTCTAATCTGAAAAACCGGTGAAAAGCGTGAAAAAATGTAACAAAGTAAAATATTGTAACTGCTACATAATACATTTATTATATGTATAAAAAGAAACATTATTGCAGGCTACTGAAGATGCTCCATAAAGAAAATAACGGAAGCATGTATGGAAAAGTATAAACCGCTTATCTTTCAGTTACTTAGACAGAATATATCTTCATGAAAAATGGAAGAATTCTAAAAGTAAAAGGGGTAGCTTCCTGGAAACTTCTACCTCTTGTATTCATGACAAACTGCACCTAATTCCAAAAGTAGAGGTCTAGAGCTTTGTTACTGCATGTCTCTCAGAATTTTACAAGAAGTGGATTTTTGAAGTAACTAATTAAAGAATCATGTTGATATTAACAATTTTTAACATTTCCTTGGTCTTACATAATCTAAGTTTCCAAGTTATATTTAAACATTTAAGTTTTATGTAAGGGTATGTGTCAGTTTCTTTGTTAGCGGCTCACGGCATTTTCTCTGGCGACTGGCCTTGACTGAGTTACTAGGCGAATGATCACTACTTCACTCGACGTACCAGTATGGGCTTGCTTCCCTACACAGTAAGTATTCAAACTTTATCCATAGTCGGCGCAACATAACCGCATCAGTGGCAGCAATGGCAGCAACGATTCCGTTCTTCAATTCTTTGATGTGGTTGACAGACGTGTGGTGGACTATGACCTTGACATACCTGCATACAAAGAAGTTCTTCAGTGTGATGTCAGGCGAACATCCCTGCCAATCCAGCGATCTGGAAATACCTAGTCTGGAATGTATCACACAATTTGGGCACATTGATATGGTGCATCGTCTTCTTCGAAAACTGTTGTGTCTTCGCGACTATGCAGTTGTGTTAACGTAAACAGCTTCAGGGGAATAAAAAGAATCCCACAACGCGATAAACCATCAAACAACACCACACATTCACTTTCTGGCTGTTGCGTACCACTTCCGTCACAGTATTTAGGCTGGTTGTGCCCCAAATGAGAAAATTGTGTTTGGTTGCCTTACCACACACTTGGAATATTGTTTTAACAAAAAATGTTAGTTTGTGTAGAAAACTTTCATCCTCCCCTAAACAGCGAAGAACGTCCTCAGTGAGCTACATACGTTGTGGCTTTTGATCTGGTATCAATGCGTGCAATAGTTGCAGCCGGTATGAATACATGTGTAAACGTTTCCGAAGGACGCAGTGCACAGTCGCCCTAGGAACTTGGAGCTCCAGTGACGCCCTCCGAACAGATTTCTACGATGCTGGAAAGCCAGCTGTAGCTATTCTGTGTCGGCTTCACTTGTTCCATGTCTGCCAGTATGATGCTTCAACTCAATACTTCCCGTATGCATAAAATTCCTGTACCACCAGCATATCGACGTCCGCGAGGGTGATTCATTCCTATTCTGTGTTTCGTTGTTCCTTTGAAACTCTGAGTCTGATTTGGTCCGAATAAACCCTTGTGAGTAGGCTTCACTCACGAAAACCTGGAACACGTACAAACAAAACTTGAGATCTTCTGTCTCATAGGCCTAATTATCGTAATTACTTTTAGAACTATAACACATTGAATTTGTAGCGTAGTTTTGTGACACCCTGTACATATTATAGACTGCAGTAAAAGTGCTTGGAGAGAATGTTAATCAAATGCTTGAGTATCGAAATACGTTAAGGAATTCGATAACCATAGCTGTCCCCCCCTTTCGCCCCCCTTTTACGTGTAATACATACACAATTCAAATGCAATGTGCGGGTCTGTGCTAAATTTCAAAAGTTAAGGGAAAAAGACGTGAAAATAATGTGTTCTGTGCTACGTCGTATGAGTAAAAACGTTGCAAATTTCTCGACTGCCGAGACATTATGCTTAGACACGTTCAGTTTAATTGGACATCAATTATGGCTGATTGACATTACTACAGTATTGATTTTCTGCGGTAGAATATTTACAATAAAATTAAAGGAGCACGTTCTCTATTTCTTCTAGCGTAATACTTTCATAGAATTTTCTTGATATACAAGTGGTAAAGCAAGGCATGTGATAAAAGTTTATAATACACAGTTCTGAAGATGACTTTCAACTGTATATGTGAAGTATGTAATGCATGGAAGAGTCTAGGAAAGAAATTTATCGAACAGTGGGTGTCAAATGGGTGACTATGTGATCGACTTTCAAGCACCACTCAAATACATTTGGTAGATTACTGTCTAAATATCTGAAATACAGTGACAAATTGCACTAATTAGAAGGATTACTACGAAACAGTAGCTGATCACATGTAATATGGGAAGGTAATTGACAGCCGAATCCCTCAAGTTAGTAAAGTCTGTATTTCTTCTATTAGTTGCTCCAATCATTGGTGTTCCACCATGTTAAGAGTTTGAGTTACTATGCACAGTCGCTTTATTGCTGTTGTGAAGCGACCATAACAAGTCCAACATGTGCACTACAGATCTGTGGCCAGATGAGAAATGTGGTGGCTAAGGTACTAGTGGTATAAGGAGAAGCGTAACAATAATGATCAGAAGACGTTAGCACGGCAGCAGACAACGTGATATCCAGTCAAGACATAGAAACTGTTGACTCTGTTATATTGTAAGTCCCACCTAGAGTACGCTGAAAGAAGTATGGCAGAAGAAGGAGTCCGAATAAAACAAGTAGTGGAGACAACAGGAAGGAGAAATATAGGAGAAATATCTGTTTTGGAGAGGAGAGAGGATCTTCCTTAACTCTGAGCAACGAATACACTATGGCCTGCAGCTACGGAAGAAAAGCAGTAACATCGCCAGAAATAAGTAGAAAGCCAGGAAGTCAAGACCTGAAATTCAGTCATGTATGTATGTGTATGTATGTACTGAACTGGGGACCTAGAAACGACGGAGAGGCTTCGTCTCCGCCGTAGCCTCAGTGGTACACAACCCCACGAGAGGCTACAGCAGTCGACTCACTCCACCGCCGCCCCACACCGAACCCAGGGTTATTGTGCAGTTCGGCCCCCAGTGGACCCCCCGGAAACGTCTCATTCCAGACGAGTGTAACCCCAACGTTTGCGTGGTAGAGTAATTATGGTGTATTCGTACGTGGAGACAGTGTTTGTGCAGCAATCCCCGACATAGTGTAACTGAGGCCGAATGAAGTGGAACAGCCAGCATTCGCCGAGGCAGATGGAAAACCGTCAAAATCCAGTCATAGATAGTATGATGAGAAAACCGTTGTTAAATTACCCGTGACGACACTAGGTCTGTTTACGTGCAAGGCAGCTAGTGTAACTCTTATTATGTCAACAAGTCGCAGTCGTGGTAGATGAAAACTGAGGAGCGCAGCACTTCCTGCTATCTGATAAAAAATAAAAAAAACAAAAAAATTCCTTGCTTGATGATCCTCATGTCCTCAAGTCTTCGTGTCAACTCTTCGCACGCCACAGGGACCATAGAAAATGTAACAGACGATCAATGTGTCGATGAATGGTTAACGCACGTCACACAGTCCGAAATTACGAAACTTAACGTACCTCAGTAACACCGAACCGAAACTACCATAGCATGAATACTTAGAGCCGCTGAATTAAATACAGATGTGGGACAGAGGGAGGTCTACAGTCCCTCTGCTGTCTACTGGTCATCGACAGGATAAATGACATAAGAATGGGCAAGATGCACAATGCCACCTTATTTCGGTGCGGACATCAACGAGATTATGCTTCGCAAGGGGCACTCCTGAAGTCATCCAAGCACTGCGCCTTTCTTGTGTAACCGTTACATAGGTTTTCTATGAGTACAGACGCCGCCAGAATACACTACCGTGGACAAAGAGTTGTTGATGATAGGGGTCGCCGCATAATATTGTGGATTGTAACAGCGGATAAACGAGCCACAACGCAGAAAAGCACTCAGCACTTCAGTGCTGGACGAGAACAACAAATGGAAAAAGAGTCATACATGACACATGGGACGTTCCACTTCCAAGGCCGAGCAGGCACTGCGCTTTCCACCGCCACTATGTCAAAGCTGCATCGTTAGTACTCCGTCACAGGGAGAAAGCCTGCCATCAGATGCATTTGCAGAGACCTGCTTATTGCTGGCATCATATCGACTATCAAGGATTGTAACAGTGGGTAGATGGATCACAACACAGCGGGAGATTACTCCCCAAGCCCGTGCTGGAAAACAGCAATGAGTAAGCAGCCTTATAGCCCGGGAGCTATAACCCATAGCGAATCCACCATTCCACGTGTGCTTTTCCGCTCACTGTACGCCACAGCAGACAGAGATTACCGAGGATGCAAGCAGCATCAACACTTTCATTGGACGGCCGATATGTAAGACAAGATCGTTTCTTCAGAGAAGATATGAGAAGATATGAGGAGGTCGCAAAGCTGCAAAATTGTAGCGAAATACATTGGTATAGAAAAATTAAAGCAACAAACCGTCATTTCCCCGTCTTGTGTGTAGTTCGCGGTATAATCATATAAACTGTCAGCAGATGCCCGTGAAACCGTGTTCTGCACGGAAGGTGGTGTTCCGGTCAGCGGACAACCAAGCCGACAACGACGTCAGGTCAGTTACGAAACGGGGCAGTGTTTGCCGGATAGTTCCACATCCACAGTTGCTGTGTTTACAGTCACAGACGGGGCGATATGACGCAAAGAAGACGCCTACCAGACTCTCTGCGGTGGAGAGTCATAAGAAGAATCGAAACAGGACAGTCGCAAAATGATGTGGCCCGATGGATTAATGGGAATCGTTCTGTTGTTTTTCGGATATGACCGAAACAACATCTCGAAGACCAGGGCATGGCCGACCGTGTGTGATATCAGAAAGAGAGGAGTGTTATTTGGCTGTAAGGGTACGGTGGTACCGCCTTAATACTGCACGGCTAGTGCCATTTGACCTCGCAGAATCCCCTGGTCGTGTTGTATCGAGACAAACGGTGATAGATGGCTTCGGCAGAGTGGCTTTTACTGTCGGAGACCTGCTGTATTTGTACCTCTGATACGTCTTCACAGAAAGGAACGTCTAGAATGGAGTCGTCAACATGGCGCCAGGACGTCGAACAGTGGGCCAATTTTATTTTCAAAGATAAGTCCCGATACGGTTTGGAGAGTGATTCTCTAAGGATTTGCATCTGAAAGGAACGTGAAACATGATTTCGGGACCCAAACGTTGTGGAAAGAGACCAATATCGAGGAGGATCCCTAATGGTTGAGGCAGGGATTATGCGGACCACCCGAATACCTTCTCATGAAATGGTACGGGTGAATCGGCAAGGTTTAATAGCTGTCAGGTATCGTGACGAGATCTTGGGACTCATGTGCGGTTGTTGCGAGGTGGTGTGGACCCATACTTCGTGGTGATGGACAATAATGCTCAACTTCATAGCGAACGGGTGACTGATGTTTTCCTGAAAACAGGAAGTATTACATGCATGGCGTCGCCTGCAAGCTCTCCCGATCTGACTGCCATAGAGCATATCTAGGATCCACCAGGGAGACAGATTGCATCACGTCAGCATCCACCAACCACTCTCCAAGAGTTGCGAGCAGCTCTGAAGGAATACTGCCTCAACATGACATTAATGACATCATTCCCATCATGGCCTTTCGTTTTCGGGCCTGTATTGCTGCCAAAGGTGTTCACACGCCGTGCTGAGCAGATTAAGCAGTTGTCGAAATGTGTGTGCAAATCGTTTCAGTTGAAAGAAAAGAAGAACATTTTTGTCTAATGTTATGCATATAGCATGATTTATGTACTGTATTCTTTGCATTGTTTGTACTTTAATATCACCTGTTTACACTGTTTCGTGGCAAAATAAACGCAACCTTGGAAAATTTCCATTTTTGCTTTACTTTTGGACACCAGTGTACATGAAGAGCCGTAGAGGATAAACGCTTCGTGCAGGAAGTGGCAGTTGACCCTCAACATAATCAGAGTCAATATTTTATATATAAATAGGTGTAAAAACCTCTTATTGTGCGATTACACGGCTGTCGAACAAATACAGGAACCATATCATCCATTAAATACCTAAGAGTAGGCGTATGGAGGAATTTAGTGTTGAAAGCTCATATGAAATTTATCGCAATAAAGGAAGAAGGCAGGTGATATTCAGTTGAAGAGTTGATCACCCGCAAAGGATGTAGCTAACGAAACATTCGCTTGAACGAAACTTGAATACAGGTCGTCAGTCTGGGACCCATAACAGATAGGACTGACAGGAAATACAGAAAATCAAAAGAGGGACGTCGTGTTTCGTCACAAGTTCGTTTAGTAAACGCGAAAGTATCAGGAATATGCTCATACATCTCCATTTGCAAATGTTACAAAAGATGAGTTTTGCGTCACGAGAGCGTACACTACTAGAATAGTCGACGAATATTCTGTTCCTGGCTAATTATATCTCGCAGAAAGACCATGAGGGAAAGTTGGTGATGTTCGGGCTTACACGGAGGT
This sequence comes from Schistocerca americana, assembly GCF_021461395.2. Taxonomy (NCBI): domain Eukaryota; kingdom Metazoa; phylum Arthropoda; class Insecta; order Orthoptera; family Acrididae; genus Schistocerca; species Schistocerca americana. The sequence goes on along the minus strand of NC_060130.1, from coordinate 648,127,820 downwards.
CTTCCATCAAGCGTTCCTTCTGTACAGCTTTCGCGACTGGGGCAGGAAAGATGGTTAGTATCAGTGGTACACAAAGTAAGCTCGTCTACATACCATAATGTGGCTTGCGAAGTGCACTCTAAGACTAAAGAAACAACGACACGCCATGAAGAGGTCACAAATTAGTACTGAAAAAGGTATCGACGGAAAAGGCAAAATTATAAGCTTTGGAAGCCTGTGGATGAATGTGTGACGCTGCAGTGCAATTTCACCGTGCAGCTGGCAAGGACCGTAAACATGTTGATATCAGGGTATAAAGTATTTGCGGCTTTCATTCTGTGTAGTCAGTTCGACAATAACTATGACTCACAGACAGGCGAGTGAATGATATATGCGGATGTCATGATTTAAGAGAGGACGCGCAGTCGGGCTCAAAGGAACCGGTTGGAGTAATCTGCTAATCGCTTTGAACAGGAGCGTTGACACCAGTAGACGGTGTTGACAGGAATTGGTGAACGGTAGCAGAACACAGAAGCGGTCGATCTAGACAGTCGATAGAATAAGAGGACCGAGCAATCGTCAGAGAGGCACTCAGAGCCCCAGAGTCATCATTATCGTCTATCCGACGTGCAACTGATGCTTCAGTGATCACAAGGACCATTTATCAGCGGCTCACAGAATGGGGTCTGAACTTGCGCCGACCACCATTGACTTCTGTACACCAACAAGCTCGTTTTTAGTGATCTCAGGCACATTATACCTGGAATCTCATTGTCTTCAGTGATCCGTCCAGCTTCTAACCGAGCCTCGATAACCAGCGAAGACATGTCTGGAAACGCCCCAGACAGCAGTGGGGTACCAAACTGACCGTCGCCCATCGTACGGACCAACAACCAGGAGTGAAGATCTGGGGTGTCATTTCATTTCATAGCAGCCCCATTTGGTTGCCATTCACGGCACCCGTACAGAGCAGCGATACGTCGAAGATATTCTACCCCTCTTTTGTTACATTTCATGGAATGCCATCCTGGGCTTGGATTTCAGCGAGATAACGCCCGCCCGCACACATCGAGAGTTTCTACTGCGTGTCTTCGCGCTTGCTAAATCCTACCTTGGCCAGCAAGGACATCTGATCTGTCACCAGTTAAAAAAGTTTGGAGCATTATGGGCAGGGTTCTCCAACCAGCTCGGCAGTTTGACGATCTGACGCGCCAAATGGACAGACGATGGCACGGAATCCCTCAGTGGGACTTCCAGAAACACTATCAATCAATAACAAGCAGCTTAACAGCTCACATAAGAGCCAGAGGTGCCCCAACGAGTTATTGACTTGCTCAAATTGTGAAACTATTTCTCTTGAGTACATCATCAAACTTTTCTGAAATTTTAATGATTTGTTTGACTGTACGTGTACATCACACAAACCGTTTTCCGTCCCATCCCGTTAATCCCGTCGTAGTAGGTATTTTCCTTTTATTATTTTGTCTTAGAGAGGATAAATGTAGATGTACACAGAGACATTGGAGACCTCACGAGGTGAAGCGCCCGCTTACCAACAGGGCACTGTTCAGGCAAGTGATGCAAGGGGTAATCTGAGGCGCCTGATGGATCTGCCAACATCTCTCACTGGTGACTTACACACTGCCCAACCATGCGCCGCAGTTTGTTTGTCTGCGGCACTCGATGGTAACCTATATGTTCAGGATGCCCCAGCGCGTCTCTTCTGTGACCAAGGCGAAGTGGAATGCTGAGCACTACTAGGTAAGTGACTTTAATTCAATTGCTACTGGAGCTCGCATTCACAGTTTAACATATGTCTATAGCTACAACATGTGAGGAATAGCTGCGTCGGAGGAGAATTAAGTAGCGCACTGCATTTAGTGGATAATAGAACAGTATGCCACCTCCTAGCTTAGGATAATATCATGAGGAAATGTAGGTACAGTTCTAATAAAACTGAAATTAATTAGAGCTCCAATATATCTGAAAAATGTATAATCTTGTTGTCAGAATAATATTTACATATATCAACGAATTTATTACACATCACGGATTCTGAGGATGTACTCGCACATGATTGCCTCCAAAAGTCCCCTGAGGAAATAATATGGCAGTAAAGCTGTGAATGAAGATAGCAGAGACGACGGCAAATGCACGATACTCACAGTGGCTTGCGGTTCTAAAGAAACATGATACAACTCTTATAGGTTTGATGTAATTTACAACATAGAACATTTACATCCATATCTGTATGATAACTCTGCAATTCACACTTAAGTGTGTAGCAAAGGGTTCATCGAACCACTTTCGTACTATTTCAATACCATTTCACTCTGGAATAGCACGCGGCAACTTAGCACACAGTCAAAGAGCCACAATTTATAATAATGCAATGTCGCAGTCGCTACTGCGCATGGGACTCAGAAACTCTCGAACATTATATGAATGGATTATACCAAAACGTGTTGATCGATGAAAGATAATGAAGAAGCATTTCCAGTCTTCTAGTTTCATTGGGATATCAGTCAGTGATAAATCTGAAACAAAGTTATGATCAAATTAATTATTTATAATCTCTTAGACTGACGTAATTCGGGCAGACAGCTACTCATCAAAGGTAATCTTGCAAAAGCCCAGAAAATATGATCGCTAATGTATCACTTCAAGCTGCTGCTGATGCCCAAGAATGGAAGGCCGTGTCAGTTGACTTATGAAAGAGCCAGATTGTAATCAGCTAACAGCTGCTAACTCTGACTAATTCAATGGAGCAAATGGGCATTCGAATATGTGACTCTAATGCTTATCACTACGTGTGAGGCTCATACTGTGGAAATAACCTCTTGAAAATGCAGCAAAAATTTTAGGATACCTCACGTAATGAAAGTACGCTGAAAAGAATAAAAGCACCGTATCAGTGTGTAAGTGTAGTAGTCCTACGTAGGGTCACCTTGAATAACATTAGAACAAGCGGAGGAAGCAGATGCAGAACGACTTGGATCCAACCTTCCTTATTCTTCTCAGATATGAGACTAGAGCTTCACAAAGTGTCATCCACTGAAATTTCAGGCAGTACTTCTAGAAAGGAGACAGGTGCATGCACAATATTATGTTCATGGTGAACAAACAGATTTCCTGAACGTTGTTGCTTACAGTGATAAGGAGTCAATAAATAAACCTTTTCTTTCGTGTATCTATCACCTAAATTGTAAGACGACAAATGCAATAACATATTAACGGAACGGATTAACGCCCTTAATATACACATGAGGCATTCTTTGTAAGATACCTACATGAACTTACTGACTGTAGATAAATGAACGATATAGGAAGTCGGAGTGAACGATATTCAACAACAACTGGAACGACAATGCCCTCAAAGCGTTACGGAAATATACGAAACTACCGTGCTAAAAGCACAAACGCTTTTTTTTTTTTAACAAATTAGTGAATGATATTCAGGAACGCTTTGTTCTAAACTCGTACCAGTCATTAATGGCTGATGCGAAGAAAATCATAATTTCCCAGACATAGGGAATTTGTTTATGACAGGTAAGGAGTTACTTCTGCAACAATATTTGGAGCACATGAGTTGATGTTTCCAAAGACGGTACGAATGTTGGAAATCCATCCAATAAAAAAGTGGTCAATAACGCTCTTCATTTTTGTATAGAGAGTACCAAAAATAATTTTCGACCATAGACTACAATCATGTTAAAGACGAACGAATAGTTCAGTTTAATGCCCCCTCGACGACGTGGCCGCTAGAGTACCAGCTCTGATTGGAGAATAAGGGGGAACAGAATCAACTTCTTTGTAGGATCGATAGCAAAATTTCTTTGAAACGATTCAGGGAAGCCCCGGAGAACCTTAATATCCAATGGCCGCACGAGAATTTCGAACGTAATCTTTCAGATTCGAGTGTCGTAAGCACTGTGCCACAGCTCTTAGTTCGACTTACGGTATGAGCGTCACAGTCAGTTCCCAGAAACTACCTTCCGTTTTGTTGTGAAATATTTCAGGAGCTGAAAGTTATTAGAATTACTAACCGATAATTTCGTCTTAGCTGAAACTGATATACACAGCGCTTATGATAGCATTGCCTGACCGGCGACGACTACAGAAATGGTGGACTAATGAAGGGTCTTATTGATTTATTTTGTTGTGTTTTGGTAATGGTAATGAGAGAAAATCATTACGAATGTCCGAGGATGATAAGCAAAATACTTCCTCAGGTATAATACCTATCTTCTCCCGCTTTTCACTGTGATCACACTGTAGCTGCAATGTACTTGTGGTTCTTTCCTAGAGCGGTTGACAGTTTCACAGTGTATTAACGAGCTCCATATTTTATTTGTGCTCTAAAGGAATACGAATTGTTACCAGTCCATGTACGGAAGTGCCTCTTTGAGTCGATACAGATTTGACTGGTTTCTGGAATACATTTGATGATGGAATGTGCACTGAGAAATAGATCATGTATGTTGTACCTCAATATCAATAAAGAGCAGGATAAGGAAGTGTGTGCTATCCATATAGTAAAGCTGACAACATACTCTAAACGTAGACAGATTATTACTTATGCACTTAACGAAACATAAAAGCGTTATATCTTTTGACTATGTGATTAACACATCACAGGTTAAATCAGACATGTTATAAAATTACACTCCTGGAAATTGAAATAAGAACACCGTGAATTCATTGTCCCAGGAAGGGGAAACTTTATTGACACATTCCTGGGGTCAGAAACATCACATGATCACACTGACAGAACCACAGGCACATAGACACAGGCAACAGAGCATGCACAATGTCGGCACTAGTACAGTGTATATCCACCTTTCGCAGCAATGCAGGCTGCTATTCTCCCATGGAGACGATCGTAGAGATGCTGGATGTAGTCCTGTGGAACGGCGTGCCATGCCATTTCCACCTGGCGCCTCAGTTGGACCAGCGTTCGTGCTGGACGTGCAGATCGCGTGAGACGACGCTTCATCCAGTCCCAAACATACTCAATGGGGGACAGATCCGGAGATCATGCTGGCCAGGGTAGTTGACTTACACCTTCTAGAGCACGTTGGGTGGCACGGGATACATGCAGACGTGCATTGTCCTGTTGGAACAGCAAGTTCCCTTGCCGGTCTAGGAATGATAGAACGATGGGTTCGATGACGGTTTGGATGTACCGTGCACTATTCAGTGTCCCCTCGACGATCACCAGTGGTGTATGGCCAGTGTAGGAGATCGCTCCCCACACCATGATGCCGGGTGTTGGCCCTGTGTGCCTCGGTCGTATGCAGTCCTGATTGTGGCGCTCACCTGCACGGCGCCAAACACGCATACGACCATCATTGGCACCAAGGCAGAAGCGACTCTCATCGCTGAAGACGACACGTCTCCATTCGTCCCTCCATTCACGCCTGTCGCAACACCACTGGAGGCGGGCTGCACGATGTTGGGGCGTGAGCGGAAGACGGCCTAACGGTGTGCGGGACCGTAGCCCAGCTTCATGGAGACGGTTGCGAATGGTCCTCGCCGATACCCCAGGAGCAACAGTGTCCCTAATTTGCTGGGAAGTGGCGGTGCGGTCCCCTACGGCACTGCGTAGGATCCTACGGTCTTGGCGTGCATCCGTGCGTCGCTGCGGTCCGGTCCCAGGTCGACGGGCACGTGCACCTTCCGCCGACCACTGGCGACAACATCGATGTACTGTGGAGACCTCACGCCCCACGTGTTGAGCAATTTGGCGGTACGTCCACCCGGCCTCCCGCATGCCCACTATACGCCCTCGCTCAAAGTCCGTCAACTGCACATACCGTTCACGTCCACGCTGTCGCGGCATGCTACCAGTGTTAAAGACTGCGATGGAGCTCCGTATGCCACGGCAAACTGGCTGACACTGACGGCGGCGGTGCACAAATGCTGCGCAGCTAGCGCCATTCGACGGCCAACACCGCGGTTCCTGGTGTGTCCGCTGTGCCCTGCGTGTGATCATTGCTTGTACAGCCCTCTCGCAGTGTCCGGAGCAAGTATGGTGGGTCTGACACACCGGTGTCAATGTGTTCTTTTTTCCATTTCCAGGAGTGTATTTGAGAGTAACAATGTGTAGTTATAAAGTGGAACGGTCACACTGACTCACTTGCAGGAAAAACAAATGGCAGGTAGCAAATATTTAAAAGGAAACTGGGAAATAACAAATTATTTACAATAGATATCACGCTTGAAACACTTATAAGGCGCATAAGTGACTACTGTTCTAGTATCTGTGGCCCGTATAAGGTCGGAACAACAGGGTAAATCGAGCACATACTAAGGAAGCTGTTGCGAATGCTCGCAGCCTTGTTTGGCTGGTTGAAGAGTGCAAGTGAAATATTGAAAAACTTTACGTGGCAGACACTCGAAGTAAAGTGCCAAGAACCTGGTGCAAAACCTAGCTAGAAAACTTAAAGAACCATCTTTGAAGGCAGAAACATATCTATCCCGCAGAGAGCGCGCAGGTACTGTTGACAAATAACAATTCGCGTGGAGCCATACAAAGCGCACAATTCCTAATCTCCATTCGTGGACGAACCAGGAGATATAATAAATGGAGCAACAAAAAGTGCCCTCTGCCACGCAAATCTCAGTGATTCGCAGAGAAGAGATGCTGATGAACCCCTCGTTCGCCTTCACATTTTGCCTCACATTCTAATACAAATCAAAACCGTCTAGGGCCATTTTTGTAAAGCCCAATTTATAACTCTGCAGTGTTGGCCAATCTCATAAAAGCGGTATTGAAATTATCTCCACGGAATTAATCAACTGCAAGACAATTTTCTTTCACTCCAAATCAGACCTTTTCTAAAGGTTTGTTATAGAGACTTCAACAGCCACAGTCATGTACGCCGTTATACACATGACGACAAAAATGGGGAACCACTTTTCAAGTGGTCCTGATTCACGGTATCAAACATCCTCCTTCTTTCAGCAGTGTGAAATGGAGACGAGGCTATAATCTACACCCTCTTTTTGCTAGTGAATGTATTGTACATACATGTTCCAAAGCCGTATGTCCACCTGTATCAAACACAGAACATAGACCCATCATATGTAAAATTTTATCCTCAATAAAACCTTAGGAAATCCAATTTAAGCGGAGATACAGCTTTAAGAAGGGTGACAGGGCAAGATTTTCCAGTGGATGAGAAATTCTGAGCATTACTTCAATTCCTGGAGAGTACGACCATCTTGTCGACATTGTCCAAGTTTCCTCTAAGGCATAAATTCCAATGGACTGCAAAACTAACTGTATGAAGGGCATTAAACTTGAAGAGGCTCCTTCCAGTGCACAAATCGTACTTTACTTAATATCGCTAGCTAAGAGAGTCGAGTGGTTTCAGCACACATTGTGACGTGATTGAAGGCACTCAGAGAGACTGAAGACTAATAAACGCCGTCTCAGTAAAGATAACACCCAAGCCAGCATGCGTGCTAGTATAAAGTTTGAGCAAAGTGCCCATCAACTGCTACTAAACGGAAAACCAGCTTGATCTAGAGAGAGAAATAAGTCCTGGAAAGGCTCATCTTTCAGAGACTGAAGAAAAATTGAGCCTTCTCTTATGCCACAGAAAGCTGGCTTCAGAGAAGAAAAGAGCTGCGAATCACAGATATTAAACTGGGATTAAACTTGGTTTCGAGAAACGGCTCGTCACAGGCACTGTAGCCATTAACCTCTCTGTGGTTTAGTATATAGTCACTCATTAGCTTCTTCTAACAAAGTGTATGACATCACCAAAGACTTGAACCTTGTGTGGGACACCAAAAATATTTTCCAGAGCCGGAGATTATTTGTGGAATTCCAGGGATAAAGAAGCAGATGGCTAACACAGAAGTATGGATTACCGCAAGACAGAGTGCTCGCACCATAGTTATTGAACATCTACACTAAAGATCAGCCATTGCCTGAGGTACCTATAGTTGTGTCTGTGCTGATGAGTGTCAAATCACTCCTCAGGCAGACTGTTTTGTAAACAAGAAGGAAACCTTGTCTAAAGGTACAGAAGAATTTACCGTTTAGCGTAATGAAAATCACCTGAAACTCGATCCTGCCAAAACTCAGACCTGTATATTCCACCAGGGAATAAACAAGTTGTTAACTCCTCAAATCAACTGAGAAGGAAATACCTTAGACACTGGCCGCCTCCGAAATATCTGGGAATGACTCTGCGCCGTACACTTACATATAATGAACACTATCTAAACATTAAACAGAGAGTGTCTGCCAGAAACAGCATAGTGCTCAAACTGACAAATGGGGAGTTTACCAGCGCACAGTGATAACTAGAGCTCTAGCGCTGTGTTCCTCCAGAGATGAATATACATGTTTGGCACGGTACAAATCCAGCCATGCCACAAACTCAGATTTCGCACTTAATCGGAGCTGTCACTAACTGTGTAAGACCTACTCCCGTACATAAACTCCAATGTCATGTTGGCATAGCCCCTCCTGAAATTAAAGCGAGATACCTGCTACGTGCGAGAATAGCAATGTTATGATTACGAAAGCCCCGCTGGCCCTCAGCCAGCATATCCTTGGCTGATATCAAAAAAGGTGTTCCTGGCAACTGCTGAAGCTCTTATAGGAACACCATGCGAGCAAGGATCTCAAAGTGGTGAGGAAAAGGTCAACATTTGGAAAAATGGATGATTCCGAACAATGAGCTCCTTCCTGATCACTCAGAAAAGTGGACAATATGGAAGACTACGCTCTGGTACGAAGAGATGCGGAAGTGGGGCCTTCCTGTGCTGATGAGAGTGACACCGAATGGACACGATGTGGCCAGTTTCTTGTCAACCAATGTATAAACTGTTGTCGAAGATCGATTTCCTTTTGTTCATTATATAGTTTGTACTTCTGACAAGATAACGATAAATAAATATAAAAATGACCTCATTAATCAGTAGCATGTTGCTTGTATAATGAGTACTTTCCTGTAAATCACTTTATTTTTAATTTTTTTATTTTTGGAAACGCCATTTGCACGGCATTTTGATTTTTGAATTGGGTCTTCAAATGTTTGCTATCAGAATTAGTGTCTATCCATTTACAGAAAAGAAAATCTCGTCTGTACCCAGTACCTGGAAACTGAAAATGAAAATGTTCCTGGGTGTGAGTTCGTTCATGACGGCTGATGTTATGGAGATTAATTTTGCTCTTTGACAGCCAGCTTTCACCCACATGACGGACTTTTAAAGGTTATTTAATAAATATTTAGAGAAATTTGGACATATAAACGCTCCATATTCCTAATGTAAAGAAAGAGATTAGGCGAAATGAAATACTGTATGGATTACTTCCTTGTACTACGAGGAGCCTCAATTCCGAATAATGTTGAGGAAAATTATAGCTTACCACATCTTCAGTCAGTCACGCTAACGGAAAACAAATAGCAGCAGCAAAAAATAATTAATGTAGAGTGATGAAATTTGGGGAATACATTTATGTAGGTAACTATTTAAGTGATTAACATGCAAGATCGCAGGTTAATGTTAGCGTGAGATAAGCCACTGAAAATGTGAAATGCTGGTACATTAATAACGGATGCATCCGCCAGAATGTTGAATGCAAGCATGCTAACGTGCATGCATCGTGTCGTAAAGGTGTCGGAGGTAAGTTTTGTGGATACAGTTCATTGCATGCTGCACTTAGTCGCTCAGTACAGGGACGGTTGGTTAATGTTATTTGTGAGTGACGCTGGAGTTGTAGTACGATCGTGTCCCATATGTGCTCTATTGGAGAAAGATCTGGTGATCAAATATGTCTAGGCAACAAGTCGACACTTTTTGGAGCATTTTGGATTACAACAGCGGTATATAGTCAAGCGTTATCCTGTTGGAAACACCCCGTGGATTGCTGTTTACGAATGGCAGCACAATAGATAGAATCACCAGACTGACGTACAAATTTGCAGTCAGGGTGAGTGGGACAACCACGAGAATGCTCCTGCTGTGATACGAAATCGCTCCCCAGACCATAACTGCAGGTGTAGGCCCAGTGTGCCCAGCAAGCAAACAGTATGGTAGCGTACCCACAACTGGCCTCCTTCAAAAGAACACACGGACATCACTGGTATCAAGGTGGAACCATCTTTCATCAGAAAACACAAAAGACTCCCACCCTGCCCTCCAAGGAGCTCTCGCTTGACACCACTGAAGTAGCAAATGGTTTAGGGTCAGTGTAATGAATGCTACAGGACGTCCGTCTCGGAGCTGTCTTTGAAGCAACGTATTTGTAACAGTTCGTTGTGTCACTATGGTGCCAACTGATGCTCAAATTGTTGCAGCAGATGCAGTAGGATGCGTCAGAGCCATACGCCAAACACAATGGTGTTTCCTCTCGGTGGTTTCGCATGGCCGTCAGGAGCCCTGTGACCGTACATTCTTGTGACCACCGTTACCAGCAATCATCTACCGTAGATTCATCCCTGCCAAGTTTTTCTGCAGTAGCGCAAAAGGAACATCCAGCTTCTCTTAGCCCTATTACACGACTTCGTTCAAACTCAGTGAGGTGTTCATAATGAAGTCTTTGTTGCCTTAAAGCCATTCTTGAACTGACATCAACTCACCAGGTCGAATCTCAAAGGTGACTAACGCTCACGACCGGTACAGAGTGGTTTTAAAGCAAGCCTGATTTGCATCCTCATAATAGCGTTACTGGGGCCAATCTCATGTGACTGGTGCGAAATCGGAATAGACATCATCTTTCACATGTACAAATACGCCTACCAAATGTCGTTTATATCGAAAAACTCCTTCTTGAAGTTGTATTTTTTTTCTGTTTCTGTATTTTCCAACTTCAACACGGAATAACACATAAATCAATTCGTGTTTGCCTGTCCCAAAGTTTTTGGTAGTTCATGTCTACTCTAATTTTGTCCTCAAACCGAGACGCCGTCGCAGGATAATCTAACGTGCGTATTTCTCATGTAATATCCTCCCTCCCCTCCCAGCCTTCCCCCAAGGAGTTGGGCCTAGACATGTAAAGAGCCTAATGCTATTAACTGTCTCAACTCAGTCTTACAGAATTCCCTGCTAAGGCTTTTAATTTCTTCTATGGCGGTGGTTATGTTCTGTCTGTTCATTTAAAGTCGAATTGAATTTGCTTGGGAGGGTGGTAATGAACAACGGCATTTTCCCAATTGCTGAGGGAAATGTTCATTAGACCTCAGCAAGAGTGTGTGAAATCTCTTTCGTTATTGTCTAATTACTGGTGATGTCTTCTTCGTCGGTTCTCCTGTAATGTATTTTCGTTTCCTTTCGTCTACATATGCAACGGATTTTGTTTTAGTATTTGTTATTTTTATAGAGTTCTGATAATGTTCTGAAGGTATCGGTATTTTTTTTTCTTTTTATTTCCTGTATTTGAATTCGGTGTGCTTTTCCTCTAGAAAGGAAGGAAATGAGATTACAGTTTAGGTCCCGTCGACGGCGCGATCACTAGTGAAGAACGCAAGCTCGGATTACGAAAGGTTGGGGAAGGAGTAATATTGCTTATTGATAGCCGTAGAGTATAAATTCGCGGAGTCGTTAGATATTAGCAGTGGGATGGATAGGGTGTGTGCGTGCTGTGTGCTGGCGCAAGAGGAACTGGCCGCGGTTCGCGAGCAGCTGAGCGTACTGCTGGCCACGGTCATCTGCCTTCAGGCTGCTGCCTCGAGGTGCAGCGACGGTGGAGGGTCTGGCGCGTCGCTTGAGACACCCCAAGTGTCGCTTGCTGCGTCCGCTGACACAGCCGCCGAGGCACCTTCTAGTGTACCCGGCGCGTTGGGGCCGCCCTCACCTCAGGGTGAGTGGCGGACTGCAACGCGTTCACGTCGCTCAAGGCGGAGGGTCAATGTGGCGGCTGTCCGGCTGGCCTCGCCCGTTCGTCCTGTCAGTGGACGGGTGGCCGCTCCTTCAGCAGGGCCCGAGCAGGCACAAGGGGCCAAAGGCTTGCTGGTTATTGGGAGCTCCAACGTTAGGTGGGTGATGGAGCCCCTTAAAGAAATAGCGTACAGGGCTGGAAAGAAATCCAACGTGCACTCGGTTTGTCTGCCGGGGGGCCTCATCCAAGATGAGGAGGCGGCCTTGCCTGCGGCTATCGAGCGTACGGGGTGCAGCCATCTGCAAGTAGTTGCTCACGTCGGCACCAATGATGCCTGTCGCTTTGGTTCTGAGGCGATCCGCAGTTCGTACAGGAAGCTGGCGGATTTGGTGAAGACCGCTGGCCTCGCACGTGGGGTTCAAGCAGAGCTCTCTATCTGCAGAATCGTTCCCAGAGTGGAGCAGGGTCCTTTGGTTTGGAGCCGAGTGGAGGGTCTCAACCAGTGGCTTCGTCGACTCTGCGACGGTCTTAGCTACAGATTTGTAGACTTTCGCTATTGGGTGGGGAATTGTAGGACGACCCTAGATAGGTGATGGGTGCACTACAAAAAGGAAGCGGCTACTCGGGTAGCAGAATACTTGTAGCGTGCACATGGTTTTTTTTTTAGGCTAGGCAGTAGCGCGAGGTGTCCTGATGAACACTCACCAGTCGACGTACAGGCAGGGAAATCACGACGCGCTCAGTGTAAAGACATTTCAGCTATCAAGATATTAGTAGTGTTCGGAATAAAGTTCCTGAATTTACTGCCCTCCAGGAAGCGTGTGACGCGCAAATTATTCTCGGGACTGAGACCTGGCTGAACCCTGAGATAGGAAGTTCTGAAATATTTCGTGAGGGTTGGAACGTGTATCTGAAAGACAGATTAGACACTGTAGGAGGTGGTGTCTTCATTGCAGTCGACAAAAGTATTGTGTCTACTGAGGTCGAAGTAGAGTGTGATTGTGAAGTTATCTGGATACGTTTAACAGGGCTAGGGGAAATAAAGTTAATTGTGGGGTGTTGTTACCGGCCACCAGGTTCCACTGTGACAGTTCTAGAATCATTCAAAGGGACTCTACATTCTGTATCGCAGAAGTACCCTGATCATGCTATATTAGTCGGAGGCGACTTCAGCCTATCTAGTATAGACTGGGATGTCTATGGATTCATTACAGGTGGTACAGACATGCCGTCGTGTGAATTACTTTCGAACACATTATCCGAAAACTGTCTTGAGCAGCTAAATCGACAGTAACGCGTAAGGGACATATTTTAGAGATCTGGTAGCCACGAACAGACCAGACCTCATCGACGGTGTCAGTGTTGAGACAGGGATTAGTGATCATGATGTTATCATTACGACTATGGTTACAAAAGTTAAAAAGTTGGTCAAGAAGGCTAGGAGAGTATTCTTACTAGAAAGAGCAGATAAGAAGAAGTTAGCATCCCACTTAGTAAATGAATCGACTTCATTTACTTCCGGTACGATGGACGTGGAAGAATTATGGCAAAATTTTAAACACATTGTAAATCACGCATTGGACAAGTATTTGCCGAAAAAGTGGGTTACGGATGGAAAAGACCCCCCGTGGTTTAACAGCGCAATTCGGAGAATGCTCATGAAGCAAAGGCAGTTGCACTCGCGGTACAAGAAAGAACGGGAGAACGAGGACAGGCAAAAGTTAGTAGAGATTCGTGCTGCTGTAAAAAGAGCGATGCGTGAAGCATTCAACCACTACCACCGTCATACCTTAACAAAAGATCCTGCTGAAAACCGAAGGAAATTCTGGTTCAAATGGCTCTGAGCACTATGGGACTTAACATCTGTGGTCATCAGTCCCCTAGAACTTAGAACTACCTAAACCTAACTAACCTAAGGACATCTCACACAACCATGCCGAGACAGGATTCGAACCTGCGACCGTAAGTCACGCGGCTCCAGACTGAAGCGCCTAGAACCGCACGGCCACACCGGCCGGCGGAAATTCTGATCTTACGTAAAATCGGTAAGCGGGTCGAATCCTTCCATCCAGTCACTCACTCATCAGTCTGGGTTGGCAACGGAAGACAGCAAAACGAAAACTGAAATTTTAAATTTAGCATTTGAGAAATCTTTCACGCAGGAGGATCGTACAAACATACCGCCGTTTGAGTCTCGTACAGACTCCCGTATGGAGGACATTGTGATAGACATCCCTTGGGTTGTGAAGCAGCTGAATGGGTTGAAAATAAATAAATCGCAAGGTCCTGATGGGAATCCAATTCGGTTTTACAGGGAGTACGCTACTGCATTGGCTCCTTACTTAGCTTGCATTTATCGCGAATCTCTTGCCCAACGTAAAGTCCAGAGAGACTGGAAAAAAGTGCAGGTGACGCCTGTATATAAGAAGGGTAGAAGCACGGATCCTCAAAATTACAGACCAATACCCTTAACATCGGTTTGTCTCAGGACTCTCGAACATATTCTCATTTCGAATATAATGAATTTCCTTGAGACAGAGAAGTCGCTGTCCATGCATCAGCACGGTTTTAGAAAGCATCGCTCCTGCGAAACGCAGCTCGCCCTTTTTTCACATGATATCTTGCGAACCATGGATGAAGGGTATCAGACGGATGCCATATTCCTTGACTTTCGGAAAGCGTTTGTCTCGGTGCCCCACTGCAGACTCCTAACTAAGGTACGAGCATATGGGATTTGTTACCAAGTATGTGAGTGGCTCCAAGACTTCTTAAGTAATAGAACCCAGTACGTTGTCCTCGATGGTGAGTGTTCATCGGAGGGTATCATCTGGAGTGCCCCAGGGAAGTGTGGTAGGTCCGTTGTTGTTTTCTGTCTACATAAATGATCTTTTGGATAGTGTGGATAGCAATGTGCAGCTGTTTGCTGATGATGCTGTGGTGTACGGGAAGTTGTCGTCATTGAGTGACTGTAGGAGGATACAAGATGACTCGGACAGGATTTGTGATTGGTGTAAAGAATGGCGGCTAACTCTAAATATAGATAAATGTAAATTAATGCAAAAAAATGGCTTTGAGCACTATGCGACTTAACTTCTGAGGACATCAGTCGCCTAAAACTTAGAACTAATTAAACCTAACTAATCTAAGGACATCACACACATCCATGCCAGATGCAGGATTCGAACCTGCGACCGTAGCGGTCGCTCGGCTCCAGACTGTAGCGTCTAGAACCGCACTGTAAAAGTAATGCAGAAGAATAGAAAAAAGAATCCTGTAATGTTTGAATACTCCATTAGTAGTGCAGCGCTTGACACAGTCACATCGATTAAATATTTGGGCGTAACATTGGAGAGCGGTAGGAAGTGGGACAAGGATGTAATGGCAATTGTGGGGAAGGCGGATAGTCGTCTTCGGTTCATTGGTAGAATTTTGGGAAGATGTGGTTCATCTGTAAAGGAGACCGCTTATAAAATACTAACACGACCCATTCTTGAGTACTGCTCGAGCATTTGGGATCGCTATAAGGTCCGATTTAGGGAGGACATAGAAGCATTTCAGAGGCGGGCTGCTAGATTTGTTACTGGTAGGTTTGATCATCACGCGAGTGTTACAGAAATGCTTCAGGAACTCGGGTGGGAGTCTCTAGAGGAAAGGAGGCGTTCTGTTCGTAAATCGCTACTGAGTAAATTTAGAGAACCAGCATCTGAGGCTGACTGCAGTACAATTTTACTGCCGCCAACTTACATTTCGCGGAAAGACCACTAAGATAAATAAGAGAGATTAGGGCTCGTGCAGAGGCATATAGGCAGTCATTTTTCCCTCGTTCTGTTTGGGAGTGGAACAGGGAGAGAAGATGCTAGTTGTGGTACGAGGTACCCTCCACCACGCACCTTATGGCGGATTGCGGAGTATGTATGTAGATGTAGATGAAGGAAATCGGCCGTGTGCTTTTCAAAGGAACCATCCCGGCGTTTGCCTGGGTGAATTAAGGAAAATCACGGTAAACTTAAATCTGTATAGCTATACGCGGATTTGAACCGTACTCGTTGATTTGACGAAAGAAATAATTAATGAGATCCTATCGCGTTGTCTTTTCGGTACGTGCACGTTATTCAAACTGCTGTACAGCATCGTGGGTGGTCAGTCGCCCCCACCTTTGGCGAGTGTCTGTTGATGCTCCGCGTCCGGCGGTAGCGGAAGCACGTAACGGCAGTACAAGGTCCCGCATACTACTGGTGTTGTACCCGTGGCCTCTGTTCATCGTACATCGTGATAGGATTCTCACTGTGTCCTTGACGACACTGTCGCAATAGGAGGAGGCTTGCACCATGATAAGTTTTCCGTCTTACTGCACAGCTCGCTGAAGTGGAAATAGGTTCTTGGCACCGGGGAATTGTTGAGACAGGGTAGCCTTCGTTAGCCCACGTGTTTATTCAGTCTCTGTTGCACAGTTATAACTGTCCGATCGATTTATTTTTTCCTGCAGTCTCACTGGCGGCAGTGTATTCCTGGTATTCGGAGGTTGATGATTTCTTCGACCCTGCCGAGGATCTCTCATGTTATAGTTGCCAATGAATAGGGGGGTGGGCGGAGGGACGATATTTTTCATCTTAACATTCCGCTGATTCATCTCAGTGTAGGAAGACCGTGGGGCGCGGTTGTTCCCATGGCTATAGTATGCCATTTAGAGCGCCTTCTCCGGTGATCACCGTGCCCGTTCCTTTGGAACACAGTTTTCGTATATTGTAACTGGTGGTCGAGTCTTCATCGTCGGAAAGAACTTAGACTATGTGAATGACTGAGCTGAGTACACTGTTTCTGTCCGTCGGGTGGCGGCAAGTTGACGCGTGGTTGATCAGTGTGTGTGGATATCTGTAGTGTCAATGTCTGCATCTGTTTTAAACTTTTTCGGGTACTGTGCCTGGTAGAATTGTCCAAATGGTATAATACACTGCCGTAAAAAATTAGGACACCTTCTAATAAGTTCCTAATTCGCTCAAAATTAGTTGTTGAAGCACCGATTATGGAGTGCATAAGATGATTACATTTACAGATTAATAGCACAAGCGGCACTGAGATACCAGGTATCGAATCATACTGAAACACCTATATTAGTATGTAGTGAAGTCTGCACGGGCAGCAAAACAGGGCGCTGACTTCCGCATCCAGTCGATCGTACAGACAGGGAAGAGTGTGCAGGGATACCTCATGTCACGCCTGCTCAACTTGACAACGTAGTTCTGTAAGAGGTGTTGGTTGACGAATCGCACAAGTCACTTCTCGGCCCTTCATATCCCACACGTGTGCGATCGGAGACAAGTGCGGAGATCGTGCTGGCCAGGGAAGCAGCTGTGCGCCTGCAGAGCACGTTGAGTTTCACGGGCGGCGTGTGGGCGACCATTATTCAGTTGGAACAACACATCACGTTCTTGTTGTAAGAACGGCAAGAGAACGGGTCTAACAACATTCTGCACGCACCAAGCACTGGTTAGCGTCTCCTCCAGAAACGCCAAAAAAAGCGCGAGAGTGAAGTGTGTCTTGGGAAAACGCACCCTACGAGACAGCACTCAGCTTCACGTCGTAAGCGCAAACGACGATCACTTGTGTGCAGACAGAATCTGCTTTCATCTTTGAATTCCACGGTGCGTCATTCCATCTTCGAAGTGATCCTCTGATGGCACCAGTCGAGGCCCCGGCCGGAGTGGCCGTGCGGTTCTAGGCGCTACAGTCTGGAGCCGAGCGACCGCTACGGTCGCAGGTTCGAATCCTGACTCGGGCATGGATGTATGTGATGTCCTTAGGTTAGTTAGGTTTAATTAGTTCTAAGTTCTAGGCGACTGATGACCTCAGAAGTTAAGCCGCATAGTGCTCAGAACCATTTGAAGCAACCAGTCGAGCCGTGCACATCGATGCTGTGGCGTGAGTGGAAAACGGGCTACAGGTGTACTTGCCCGTAGTTCCACTGCTAACAATCGGTTAGTAACAGTTCTTTTTGACACGCCTAGGCTCATAAGCCCTCTTATCTGTGCTGTGGTAGCTGTACGGTCTCCCACTTCTGTCCTTATTGTACGAGCATCCTGGCCGGTGTCCGTACTATGTGAACGTCCAGTTGATAATGTTCACGTGACCACTAATACCAGCATCATTGCACAACACGTCCTACTAGTGTGGCAATTCTCCGAAAGGACCATCCTGCCACTCGGAGTGAGACAACTGGACGCCATCAATCTCTCTCAGTTGGCTGCAGGAAATATAAGTGCGTCTCCGTGGCATGGCTGCCTGTTTGGTTCAAATGGCTCTGAGCACTGTGGGACTCAACTGCTGAGGTCATTAGTCCCCTAGAACTTAGAACTAGTTAAACCTAACTAACCTAAGGACATCACAAACATCCATGCCCGAGGCAGGATTCGAACCTGCGACCGTAGCGGTCTTGCGGTTCCAGACTGCAGCGCCTTTAACCGCACGGCCACTTCGGCCGGCCACTGCCTGTTTGTTCCACACATTTGCGCCATAGCTACGCTTCTGGAAATCAGCATTCCCTATTGACTGCTAGACGAAGATGGCGCTATCGTAGTAATGCCTCTACGCTATCTTCCGGTGGACGACGTTGAAACTGTTATGATTGTATCTACTACCCCAAATGTGTCATATACCGTCATAGGATCAAAATCGACATTGTCTTTTCGGGTGCACAAGGTGTACAATTTTTTTCCAGTTGTGTACTTGGCTCGTTACCATCCACAGGCGGTCCTGATCGTATATCTACAGCTACATAGGCCTATGTAACCTGCAAGCCACTGTACGGTGAATGGTGGAAGGAAATTGTACTGTTAATCTGTCCCATTCAATTCGCGTGTCGAGAGAGAGGAATGTAACTGTAATCTCAATGGACAAAGTATTTATGAGTCATCTCTTCAAACGATCGCACTGGTCGATTTGTAGCGTTGTAGGTGGTGTAGGACTTGTACCATCCGTTTCTCTGACCTCCACCGCTGATGTAAGTCAAGACAAGAAGAGTAATCTTAGAGCCCTGTCACAACGGTGGACAGGAGCTTTTGTGTTTTAACGATCTCATAACCTCAAACTAAAAAAGTTGCCAGATTTGTTGACATATCAGTGAGAACTTTGCAACGTGGTGTACCATTAACAGCCATGTGACATGGGTCGTAATGCGATCCTAACCGACAAGCTCTGGATACACCTTGTCAGAGAGAATCGATTTTAAATCCGACAGGAAAACCAACTGTTAGTGGATGTAGGTCCATCTCACCAGTTCCCGCGAGGAAATGCGAAGGGAACTGCATACAGTGTACATTCGGAGTCGGCTACCCCGCAAAAGGCTATTGCTCCAGCGGTACACAAAGCTGCACGTCTTCAAACACCCGCACAGTAGTTAACTGGAGGCGTGTGATGTGGCCCTACCAGTCGTGATTCGGCCTTTTTTTTCCAACTCATACAAGCCACCGTATGCACCAATGAGATGTTTAACGCGAACAGTGTGTGTGTGTGCGGGGGGGGGGGGGGGGGGGGAGGGTTTGGGGGCAGCAAGCAGCAATCAAAATCCTCGAAATTTGGTATCTATGCGGGTTGCAGTAATCAATGTGTGACTTCACCTGTATGTGACATACTTGAAACAAGTAGTAGACTCTCTTCCTCGTCCAAGTGACGCTATTATCATGGCTACGGGCAGTACTAACGTGATGTCTCCAGGCTGTCATAAGTCATTTGTCCGGTGTGCTTATACTGTTTGAGGCAACGAAGACAAGCCACAACAAATATACCCAGAATGAACAAATATATCAAGGTGCGGCTATAGCAGACAATATGTACAATTTTTTTTGTTTATAGTCACCTTTACGACACAGAGTTTGTTTTATTCTAATACAACTATATATTTGAAACTTTCTGGCAGATTAAAACTGTGTGCCGGACCGAGACTCGAACTCGGGATCTTTGCCTTTCGCGAGCAAGTGCTCTACCATCTGACCTACCCAAGCACGACTCACGACCCGTCCCCACAGCTTCAATTCTGCCAGTACCTAGTCTCCTACTTTCCACACTTCACTAGAGCTCTTCTGCGAACATGTCAGAATTGGCAGAAATGAAACCGTGGGGACGGGTCGTGAGTCGTGCTTGGGTAGCTCAGATGGTACAGCACTTGCCCGTGAAAGGCAAAGGTCTCGAGTTCGAGTCTCGGTCCGGCACACAGTTTTAATCTGCAAGAAAGTTTCATATCAGTGCACAGTCCGCTGCAGGGTGAAAATCTCATTCTGGGAACTATATACTTTTTCGTGGCATATGGGAGAAGCATCTAAGAGTACTTCAGCGATATAACATGTGTGGGACGTGATCAAATAGTAGCAAGATAATAGCGCCGGAAACCATTGTCCAGTAGTCAGGACAAGAGGTCCCTCAAACGTCTGCCCCACTGTACGAAATGTATGTTAAAACGTAATTCAGTTATGGTTCATGTATTTATTATTAAGGCTGTCATACCAAGTGCTCAAAATGTTGACTTTGAGCATTGCTACGCACTATAAAGTGATTCTGGAGAAGCGATACAGCACGTTTAAATTCATCTGGAGTTAACGGCAGCACAGGCCCGAATTAGGAGGTATTTCATATCTTCGAGAGTTGTCGGTGTTTCCTAACAGAACGTTTGTTTTTGTTTTCCCCACAGATAAAAGTATCGGTGTGTTAAGTTTGATAAGTATGAAGACCATTTTGCGTTTCCGCAACTTCCTTTCCAATGCTTCCCAAATGTTTTCTTAACAGAGTCCATCATTACATCTGCGGAATGAAAAGGCTTTCCGTCATGTTGTTATCACATTAATTGCCTTATGACCAGTGTGATGTCTTCCAATTACTCCGGGGACACCATATCTTAGGAACTCGAGATACTTTAGTGTATTTAGATTCCCATCGATTAACGTAGACCAATGATGCAGGTCTTGAGAAACACCTTTCTTACACAAACTTTTTGCATAGATGTGCCGCATTACTTTACACTTTAAGTAGATAACACTCGCAGAGCTGTAACCAATTTTGCAAATCATTAGCGTGCAGCTGTAAACGCAGCAAAATGTAAAGATGATGAAATGCGATCGAATGTAGTGTTCGTACTTCGCAGAAC
The DNA here is from genome assembly GCF_021461395.2 of Schistocerca americana. Taxonomy (NCBI): domain Eukaryota; kingdom Metazoa; phylum Arthropoda; class Insecta; order Orthoptera; family Acrididae; genus Schistocerca; species Schistocerca americana. Next base: position 648,106,866 of record NC_060130.1, on the reverse strand, counting down.
TCTCGTATGGTTAATCCCTCTCGTACCCCCGAGAGCTCTCTTATTGGCGTTTTCATTGTGTGTTACTGCTGTTGAAATGATAGTTTCATTTCTTTCTTCAGTTTGTCCACTATTTCCTTGGCGTATTTTATTCTCAACAATTCCAGTTTCTAGTACTTCCTTTTATAACACTTGAAAAGACTGATCGTGAGTGCTTGACACGATCTCGACATTCTTCAGTTCGGCAACGTTCGCCATAAACTATATTCACTTTTTCGGCTGTCTCATGCATTGTGAACGTCTCAGTACTTTTGGGGACAAGTTTTCTGATTGCTAGAACAGCAGACCCAGGCTGGTGGCAGTCAAGCGTACTGGTAAACATAAGAAGCATACTGGCAGTAAGTGTTTTCCTACACCTGGCATAAGATGGGAGACCTTTGTTGAATCTCTTCTTCTGAGGCCGGGAAAATGGTTCACGGATATGTTATCTTGATGCTATTTGATCTAGTCCCATACTTGTTATGTTATTGAGGGTTCTCTTATCAGATTCTTTCAAACACAACGGAAAAAGTATGTAGTTCCATCAGAAGAAAATGGTCGGTGTCGTGATTCAGTGACTGTAATCGACAGAAATTACTAGAGAATGTCTGGAAGTTTGCCATACTGTCCGCTACAAATTGGCGAACACAGCTCCTTGATCTGTTTATTCATTCCGTATATATTTGAGGTGGACTGTCTGAGTTGCCACATCCTATACATCCCTTTGTGTAAGCCCTAACCATTCATCACATTTTTAGTGATCCCTCAGAAGATATAATGTGGTGTTCGCATAATGTTCGAACAGCCGTATTCGAATACAGTTTCTCGATATTCACCCAACGGGATTTCGAGAGATCCTCAAAGTATTCCCCTCAAGATCCTCGAGATGAATTGTTACACAGCCGGAGGGGCCATAGCAAACAAATTACGATCCTACTAAGGCGTCTCAAAAATCTTCGATGGCTATTGTCATGCCTATTTGATAAGAATTCTGACCACTGGAACAATAGTCTAGAACTGGTCGCACTAGCATCATATATGGTGTTTCCTTTACAGGTGCGCTGCTCTTTCCCAGAATCGTTCCACCAAATCTAGGTCTTCCATTCGTCCTCGGGTAACTTCGTGAGATCCTCCAATTTCAAATCGCTTCTTCGTATGGACACGAATTACTTACACACTTAGCCGACAAAAGTCATGGGATAGCACCTCATATGTCGTTGGAAGTCCCCTGCAGAAATACTGTGCCATACTGCCTCTACTGTCGTCCATAATCGCGAACGTATTGCTCGTGCAGGATTTTGAGCACGATCTGACCTCTCGATTACGTCAGATAAATGTTCCTTGGGATTTATGTCGGGCGGTCTGGGTGGTCAAATCATTCGCTCGAAAAGTTCTTCAAACCAATCGGGAACAGCTGTGTCCCGGTAACAAGGCACCCATAAAAAGCCCATCGTTGTTTGGGAAGATGAATTCCGTGAATGGCTGAAAATGATCTCCAAGTAGCCAAACCGAACCATTTCTAGTCAATTATCGGTTCAGAAGGACCAAATGACCCAGTCCATTCCATGTAAACACAGCCCACAACAATAAGGAGCCACACCAGCTCACACAGCGCCTTCTTAACAGCTTGGGACTATGGCTTCGTGGGGTTTGCGCCACGCTCGACCCATACTATCAGCTCTTACCATCTAAAGTCGTGACTCATCTGACCAGGCCATGATTTCCTAGTCGTGTATGGTCCAACGGATATGCTCACGACTCCAAGTGGAGACGCTGTAGGCGATGTCATGCTGTTAGCCAAAACACTAACGTTGGTCGTCTGCTGCCACTGCCACTTATCACCAAATTTGGCCGCACTGTCCAAACGGATTTATTTTTCGTAGTCACACATAGGTTTCTGCGCCTATTTCGCGCAATGTTTCTTGTTTATTAGCACTGACAGCTGTTAGCAAACGCGGCTGCTCTTGGTCGTTAATTCCCGGAATTTGGCTCCCTCGACACAATCTTGACACTGTGGTCCTCGGAATACTGAATTCCCTGTCGATTTCTGAAACTGAATGTCCCATACGTCTAGTTGCAACTGTCATTCTGCGTCCGAAGGCTGTCAGTTCCTGTCCTGCGGCCATAATTATGTCTGAAACCTTTTAAAAGGAATCACCTGAGTACAAATGACAGCTCCGCCAATGCACTGCCCTTATATACCAAGTGTACTCGATACCACCACCATCTATATATGTGCATATCGCTAACCCATGACTTACGCTACCTCAGTGTATTTTTTCACGTGCTAAAGACGCTCACCAGCAATCTGATACGATCGGGATCTTTCTCTGTCTCAAAATCATTATTTTGTCTTTACCTACATCTGAAGAGAGCTGCCGGCGGTTGTAGCCGAGCGGTTCCAGGCGTTTCAGTCTGGAACCGCGCGACCGCTACGTCGCAGGATCGAATCCTGCCTCGGGCATGGATGTGTGTGATGTCCTTAGGATAGTTAGGTTTAGGTAGCTCTAAGTTCTAGGGGACTGATGACCTCAGATGTTAAGTCCCATAGTGCTCAGAGCCATTTGAACCATTTTTAAAGAGAGCTGCCATTCATTTCACCAAGTGAATAAACATAGAGTAGTGCTGCAGCGGTCCCGGTGGAGGTTCGAGTCTTCCCTCTGGCATGGGTGTGTGTATTTGTCCTTAGGATAATTTAGGTTAGTTAGTGTGTAAGCTTAGGGACTGATGAGCTTAGCAGTTAAGTCCCATAAGATTTCACACACATTTGAACATTTGAACAGTGCTGCAGCAATTTGAGTCATTATCCGTTATGTTTGACACCATACCACGAACGTGTCCACAGACGCGCTACTAGAGTTGTTACTGGTCGGTATAACCCATAGGTAAGTGTGACCGATGTGCTTCGAAAACTTAAATAGGAATCTTGGGATGACAGGTGATATTCTCACGAAACCGTGTTGGGTGAACCACAGGAATTGGAATTAGCAGAGGTCTGTGTGAGTTTTTGTGGCTTAGACTTATATGGGCTGAGCGCTGAAGCGTTGTTCCTGCAGACATCCCTCCTCCCCTGGTCCTTTTGAAAATTCGGCAAACAATTCACAAAGATTATCGACAGATACAAAGCACCCAATAACGCATAATCTGCGCTATAATTTTGAGGTCTCTAGAATTATAAACCTTCTGACCACCAAGTGTCCAGGCCTTTTGCTTAAAGACTGCGTTAAATAAATTTAATTTCATACAGTTTTGGGTGGTTTTCGCCTTTAGCAAAGCACAGCTTTGTTTGTTGTCCCAGACATGTTTCGCTGCAGTTGACGCATCATCAGTGGCTTATATACAGTAAAAAACACACTGATGACGATGCAGCTGCAGTGAAACATGTCTTCGACAACAGACCCCACCCAAAAAGTATGTTATTACAACAGACCCCACCTAAAAAGTATGTTATTCTTTAAGCAAACACAGACAAAAGAGCCGTCATTGGACAGCTTACAACGTGCTCTACTGTGTTCTGGCGAGTTTTCTTTTGCAAATCCTCAATACTCTTCCTCCACAAATGCATCCTGTCAGATAACTGGTAATCTTTTTCACTACACTGGATCCATTAACGAATCAAATGCCGCAGACGTTAAGCCACTAACGGAAACGGCTACAATCCTCCTACAACGGGGTGCTGAAAATTAACGCCTCCGAATTTTTTATTCTGTTCCCATTATCAGTTGAAGTATTACATGTCACGTGATCTGAACAGTTCCTCCACACGTGGAGCACCCTCTTTTTCAGGATGAAAACGTCAAACCACACTCGAGCTCTTTGACGTCTAAAACAACCCAATGCTTAGGGGCCATTGACATCGATCTTCTTATGTACAGTCCCGACTTGCACCCATCAGATTTTCTTCGGTTTCCAAAACTTAGAGAACACCTTCGAGGACTTCACTTTGATACAGACGAAGTGGTGTTAGGAGCGGCCAGATCGTAGCTCCGTTAACAAAGTCAGACATTTTCTAGTGGCGGCGTCAACAAACTGGTCTTTTCTTGGGAGAAAAGTGTTCGTCGCCAGGGTGACCCTGCTGAGGAAAAAATATTTGTTGTTGTTGTTGTTGTTGTGGCCTTCAGTTCAAAGATTGGTTTGATGGAGCTCTCCATGCTACTCTATCCTGTGGAAGACTCTTCATCACCAAGTAACTACTGCAACGTACGTCCTTCTGTATCTGCTAACTGTATTCATCTCTTGGTCTCCCTCAACGATTTTTACCCTCCACCCTTCCCTCCAGTACTAAACTGGTGATTCCTTGATGCCTGAAAATTGTCCTATCAACTGATGATCCCTTCTTGTAGTCAAGTTGTTCCACAAATTTCTCTTCTTCCCAGTTCTATTCAGTACCTCCTCAATAGTTACGTGATCTACCCATTAAATCTTCAGCATTCTTCTGTAGCACAACATTTCAAATGCTTCTATTTTTCTTCTCGTCTAAACCGTTTATCGTCAATGTTTCCTCTATTGGATTCCTTTCCCTTGTTCTTGTCAGTCCTTCCCTAATGCTCCCTCTGAAACTCTCAAGAACCTCTCGTTCTTTCAGTTTATCCAAGTCCCATCTCCTTAAATTCCTGCCTTTTTTGCAATTTCTTCAGTTTTAATGTGCAGCTCGTAGTTAATAAATTACGGTGTGGTCCACATCTACCCCTGGAAATATCTTACAGTTTAAAACCTGGTTCCAAAATCTCTGTCTTCCCGTAATATAATCATTCTGAAATCTTCTGGTGTCTCCAGGTCTCTTCCACGTATACGACCTTTTTTCATGCTTCTTAAACCAATTATTAGCTATGATTAAATTACGTTCAGTGCAAAACTCTGCCCGGCAGCTTCCTCTTTCATTCCTTTCTCCCAGTCTATATTCACCTATTACTCTTCCTTCTCTTCCTTTTCTACTGCCGACTTCCAGTCCCCCATGACAGTTAAATTTTTGGCTCCCTTAAAGATGTGAATAATTTCTTTTATGTCGTCATAGAATAGATTTCCTCCATCTCCTCCTCATCATCGTAGCTGGTTGACATGTAAACTTGTACTACTGTGTTGGGTGTGGGCTTCGTGTCTATCTTTGCTATAACAATTCGTTCACTATTCTGTTCATAGTAGCTTATCCGCGTTCCTATTTTTTAATCCATTATTAAAACCACTCTTGAATTTTCCCTACTTGATTTTGTATTTACAGCCCTGTATTCACCTGACCAGAAGTGCTGTTCCTCCTGCCACCGAACTTCACTAATTTCCACTTTATCTAGCTTTAAACTATCTATTTGAGTTTTTAAATTTTCTAACCTACCTACAAGATCCAGGGATCCGTCATTCCACGCACCGAATCGTAGAGCGCCAGTTTTGTTTCTGCTAATAACGACGTCCTCGTGAGTACTCCCTTCCTGGAGATCCGAATGGGGGACTATTTCGCCTCCGGAATATTTTACCCAAGAGGACGCCATCATCATTTAAACATACAGTAGAGCTGCATGCCCTCGGCAAATATTACGGCTGTAGTTTCCCCTTGTTTTCAGCCGTTCGCAGTACCAGCACAGGCAAGGCCGTTTTAGTTGATAATGCAAGGTCTGATCAGTCAATCGTCCAGGCTGTTGCCCCTGCGGCTACTAAAAGGTCTAGTGCCCCTCTTCAGGAACCACGCAGTTGTCTGGCCTCTCAACAGATACCCCTCTGTTGTGGTTACAACTACGGTACGGCTATCTGTATCGCTGAGGCACGCAAGCCTCCCCACCAACGGCAAGGTCTATGGTTCATGGGATTTTACTTAACAAGTGTTAAGAGTGTTTTACATAAAAATTTGGAGGCATTTCCTTCTAGCACGCCCTAGCATTTGCAGTTGACATTTTTCTGTAAACCAATTAAGCTTTTCTGAGAGTACGACACGACCAACTCTCCAACTATACTTGTAATATGCGACCTTATGCTCAATTTAAAATTATTTCTTGTGTATGGGACGGTAAACCATAATGCCCTTTCTTCCTTATACTGCATTATTGCCTACATGGCTCATCCAGGAAAAAATGGCGTATAATGGCGGGAACCTAGCACTGTGATAGCAATGACTTTCTCAAATTTTTGCTTCAATTTTTATATTACTCATTTCTTAGCTTTAAAAGTTTCACTCAAGCCATTCAGTCACTGGATTGCCTATGACAAAACTTTTACAATACGCAGACGCGGGCTCAGCAGCACATCACCAAAACGTCCACGAGAGACCCTGACTGTAATGTAGCAGCTCCTTTTAAAATCACCACATGTTGTCGAACTGCAACAGCGACAATACCGTCGAAATATAGTGTAGCTCCAAGCTCGCTTTTTCCAATAGATCTAGGCTCAGCTGGTGTGCTTTCTCGTACCGCAGAAATGCTCCTAATACCTGCACGGAGCCTCGGAGAACAAATTTTGTATCAGTCAATAAGACTCTCAATATAACAGATAAAATAAGGTAAAGTAAAGTAAAAGTAGGCTGTGTATACTTTCATCCCTCGTCAGGTTCAAATGGCTCTGAGCACTATGGGACTCAACTGCTGAGGTCATTAGTCCCCTAGAACTTAGAACTAGTTAAACCTAACTAACCTAAGGACATCACAAACATCCATGCCCGAGGCAGGATTCGAACCTGCGACCGTAGCGGTCTCGCGGTTCCAGACTGCAGCCCTCGTCAGGCGCCTCACTATTACTGAAATTTAGAAACCTTATAATCCATTGGGGAAAAAAATCTTTATTATTTCAAAAGTAATCGACTAACCGTTAATAAATTTATCAACGGTGAGGAAAGCGTTTTCGGTGGCCTATTATTACAAACCACTTTGTATTACTTTTAAAATCCAGTTATTATTCATGTGCAGATTTTGAGGCATAGTAACACTAAGCCAGTGCCACTAGTATAAGATGGAGGGAAGATCGAAATAATAATTAAAAATAAAATGTACTAAAATGATTCTCGTAGCTTCTCGTCGATAGTATAACTCGTTGAAAATATGGCTCACTGAAAATAATACTTCTGTATGTCTAGGCGGTACGATCGAGTTCTTTTGCGTTTGGCAGTTTGGACACTGAATGATCAAATTTCTTCATCTTTCCCCTCATTATCTTCATCTCATACTTCAGAGTAATGTCACAAATCAGTCTCCATTCTCGTACGATTTATTCATTTGAACATAAGAGCTTCATATCAACTTCTCCAGAACTACATCTCACGCCAGCTCCATAACAACAACTATTCCATGACTGCTAGTTAACATCTGCTACTAACTGGACCGTAAGTACAAAGATACAAGAATACATAGTTAAGTGATCTTATAATACATCGATAATTTACATCAAAATAGATTAACATACAATTAACTATATCTTTCATAAATATTATCAATTTATTATATAGGACCAATTATATAAAATACTGATAATTTCAAATATGATTACAATTTCAAATTAACTTTAAAGTACAAGAAAACTAAGTTTTCTGAAAAATGAATCTTAAGTTAACTTCATGTTTCATTTCTGTTTACGAAACATTGAAGACTAAATTGTGTTATCGGAAATATAATAAATACAAAGTTACGATTTTGGTTCCATTGGATCGTGTCATGACTTTAATGCGAGTACCATATTCTCCGGTACCTGACAGAGATACGAGCACTGACCAGTTCCGTTAAGCTGTGGAACCATGATTTTACCAAGACAGGCACTTCTTTGTCTGAAGAATATCGACGGCCGCGAACTTTTCTCTTCAGGATTCTAAAAATCGCATGGTTAGACATTGGGACTGTATGAAGGATGTTAAAGGTCTTCTCAGAGAAACTTCTGCAGTGTACTCCAAACAACCTTGGCATCATTTTATTTATTTATTTTACTGACGAGACCACTATACCTCCCCTAGAAAATGTTTTATAACCTTAACCAATCGTTACACACCCTCACACGCAGTTCTTTAACAGCTCTGAGTTACCATCACACTCCACAGCTAAGCTTATCACTTCAGCCAACATGCTCGCCTCCAAGCCCACACTTCTCGAGAATTGACTTCTTGAACTCTCCTACTCCATCCCACGTAAGACACGAAAAGAAAATCGGCGTATCGCTTTACAAAGAGAAGGAGGGGGGGGGAGAGGGAGGGAGAGGGGGAGAGAGAGAGAGAGAGAGAGAGAGAGAGAGAGAGAGAGAGAGAGAGAGAGAGAGAGAGAGAGAGAGATGTTAGGAAGCACTCCGCTTTCAGCTGATATAAATGTTGTTTACTGAAACACGACCGGTTTCGTAGCTTCAAGCCACTTCATCAGGTGAACATCGTTAAAACATCATAGGCATACCCATCGCTCCTAGTCAAAATTTTCTGTTTAGAGAATACTATGGCGAGCGAAAGGTAAAGAATACGTACCCAATTCCTGAAAATTTGCCTGTATCAGTGTGACAGCAGGACAGGTCAGTGCAGGGAAAGGCGAAAGTGGCCCTCACGAACGAGAAAGAGAGGCTCTCTTTGTCGTTCGTGAGGGCCCCTTTTGCCGTGGCCGGCATTGAGCTGCCCAATGATGCAGGAAAACTTTACAAATGGGGCACTCCTTATTTACGTTTCGCTCACCATAGTGTTGACGATATTCTCCAACAGTAAATTTTGTCTAGGAGCGAGGGGTATGCCTATTATCTTTTAACTTTGTTCACCTGATGATGTGGCTTGAAGCCGTGAAGCCGGTCGTATTTTAATAAAGAACGATTTTAGAATTCTTCCTAACACCACTCCTTTCAAAGATGCGGCTGCCTGGAATATAAAAAAGTTTGCAACAAAGAGAAAGTGCCGCCCAGATACTTTTTACAGAATGCCGAAATCTTTACCTAACACTGACTGTCCTTAGCATAGTGTTCCTGGAAGGCGACTTTTTGGCAGAATACCAGATTCCTTTGAAATATGTTTTGGCTGGATGAGCCCGCTTGTAAAAACGCAGACTTTTCACAAGTGCAGGTGATGGTCTCTCAGCAGCAACGATTTTTGCCAAAGTGGCCCTGGACCGAACATTTTGCAGGGCGCATTATGCGACAAACTGCAGAGATTTGACTCGTGAATGTGAGCACTGACAATGGCTGGATGGCTGGTAGGTATCTACTCTGGGTGGTCGCCACGCCTCATGCTTTCCTCTGAAATGGTAGGCCACAGCCCCCAGGGACACGGTCCAAACATCAGCTCATCAGCCTGGACCATGGTATCCAGCCTGGCTCATTATTTACCCAAATACACTACAATATGAAATGCAAAACAGCGACCAGGGAAGCAAAAGAATTAATGTAGAAGTAGACAGCTTACTCCTGACCATCACTGACGCTATTAACTAGAAACATAACTATTTTATTAATCAATAGGGATAATTTTCAGGTAGTAATGATTATAAATCGATTATCAATAGCACATGGTATGTGCTGACATATGTAACCCTCCCTGTCTCTGTCCATCTCCTCCTCTCCCTGTCCAACTCCTCCTTCCCTCGTTTTCTGTCCAGCACCTCCTCCCTCCTCTCTCTCACTATCTCTGCCTCTCCCACTCTGAGATTCCACACCTCCTCCTTTTCTCTTCCATCTCCTAGAACCCACTGTATCTTCCAATCTCCTCCTCCCTAGGCTCTCAATGCCACTCCTCCTTCCTCCTTTCTGCATCCATCTGCTCCACCCCATTCTATCTGCAGATCTGTTCTTGCCCCCTCTCTCTGCCCATCGCCTCCTAACCACTCTCTATCTGTTCACCTCCTCTCACTTGTCTATCTGTTCATCACCTCCTCGCCTGCCACCGACTGTCCACCTCTTCCTTCTCCTCTCTCTTTGTATACTTCATCCTCCAACACCCACTCATCTACCCACCCACCCATCCAAACTCCCCCCACTCACACACATTCGACACGCGAGCACACACACACACACACACACACACACACACACACACACACACACACACACACACGCATATCTGAGATTCTGACCAATGTGGGGCATGCACCTGCGTGAGCGCGAGCGCGCGGGCGCGCGCGCGTGTGTGTGTGTGTGTGTGTGTGTGTGTGTGTGTGTGTGTGCGTGCGTGTGTGTGTGTCCAGCGTGACAGGGATATGGGTGAAAACAGGTACGAACCCCAGACATCTACTCAACCCTATATGGTTGGCATTTTAAGAGGGTTGTATCAGCAAGTATTGGAGGGCCCACACATGTGGGGGGTACGACTTGGGAAATGGACTGTGTGGAGCAGATGGACGGATACTGGGAGAAGGTGAGGATGAGTTATACAAAGAGAGGGGGGGGGGATGGAGATGATGGGCAGACAGAGAGGGGCAGCAGGAGGTGGACAGAGAGAGAGGGGCAGAGAGGAAGTGGACAGATAGAGGAGAGGGCGGAGGAGGAGGTGGACAGATAGAGAGGGGTTAGAGGATAATGGACAAAGAGAGAAGGGAAGAGCAGATTGAGAGATAGAGTGGGGAGTAGGAGATGGAAGACACAGGAAGAGGAGGGTAATGGCTGAGAGAGGGTGAGAAGGATATGATGAGAGAGAGGGAGGAGGAAGGGTTAGAAAGCGAATGATGGAACGAGGAATTGGATGGAGAGAGGAGAAGGAGACAGATAAACGACATATGCCAGCATGTGTCCTCTGCTACACACACACACACAAAGCAATTTTATCCTGTTTTAGTTCATACTGCTTCATGTGAAAATATTTAAAGCACACATATTGCAGTAGAAAAAGACTGGTTTCACAGTATTGAATACGAAGAAGTGCTGATAGCTAAGGTACGCATTTTACAGCCCATGTTTAGTGGAACTTTTCTGCCTCTAATATCGTATACTTTGAACGGTATTCATTTACATATTAATTATGATAAGCCATGTGTACATGAACTTTATTTTCCCTATCAAATTCTTTTTGTCTTCACTGAAAATACATACTAGGATGACTGGTTTCAATTTATCAGACAGTCTTCCTCAGTTCACAGAAGACTTGGTACAATGAGTAATGCGTCATTTGCACCGTACGCACATGCTATGTCGTTTGACTAGTTACTCAGTGTAACTATGTTTTTGTGATCTGGAGATGATTGCCTGGTCAGTCTAAATCACTCATCCTAGTAAAAAAATTGGCGGTCAATACAAAACATGTCCTACGTTTTATATTATTAATTTTTCCTTAACTTTTATTTTACTCCTTTCTCAACCCTCAAAATTTCAGTCACAACATGCAGTCATGCTTCTTATATACCAATTGATACTTAATCTCATGAGATGTGATCACTGAGTAATGGAGGATCAGGCATAATTGCGAGCTGGATGAGATCTACAACAGATAAAATATTGTAGGCCTGATGAGAATCAGATGTCTTGTATGGGCAGTTAATGTCATTTCCATGGATAAACATCGGAATCCATGGAATTTACTCGCCCCTGAAGAAGACTGCTAGGTATCCCAAAGAAATGTTGAGAGATGGACTTTATGAGGACCTGAAGCAGATTATCATAGAGGGTGATTGGCAGCAGAAAGTGAGAAACAGGATTCAGTGAAAGATGAGATTTGTACCTGGTCCTCTGGCCCAGATCGCGTAAGGTAAGTGTGTTATTTATATTCAGTTTATTTTAAACAGATAAAGGTCAGATGATAGTTTCAGAAAACCATAAGAGAAATAAAAAACTCACGTGACCGTCACTGTTAAACATTACCAAAATACTAGGGCGCATTACTTTTTTCCTTAATATATCTCTCAAAGTCTTGACTCATAATAAAGGACATCCAAAACATTGTGTTGTCTCTGTTATCATCGAACGGCTCACATCGTTGACTTGTTGTTGTGGCGACTCACTGTCATCCCCGGCGAAGTTAAAACAAGGAAATCAGAAGTGTGCAATATTTGCTAGCCGCACTTAGAGACGACTTTATACCTCATGCAAATCCTGCGTTTTTGGTTGTGTAGTGCCCATTACTCCATGATTAATCCAATCACGTAACACTTCAATCTGTCACTTTACAGGTTGTATAGCTGCTTAGGGCTCCTGTTTCTGCATATTCTGTTTTATAATTTATTAATCAATAGTTCTGCGCAACCACTCTACGCCTGCTTATTTTCAGCAAATAGGGAGTTTGAAAGCTTCTACGCACTTCCAGTTTGTAACAACTCCGTGGTTCATACCGAGCGAGATAGCACCGTGGTCAAGACATTGGACTCGCATTCGGGAGTGGTGGGGTTCAATTGCTCCTCCAGCGATCCAGACATGTTTTGACATTGTAAGTGTCAAGAAGTTCCCTAAACTGCATTAGGAAAGTGATGGTATGCTTCCTTGAAAATGTTTACTTTCCTTCCTTAGTCCCTGCTAAAGCTCCATCTCTAATGATGTCGTCGTCGGCAGGACGTTACAGTCTAATATTCCGACCTCTGCACAATTAACACATCGTTCCGACTTCTCCACAATTCTCGCATCCTGTGAAGTACAAACTTGTTACGTGTTTTTCAGATCTTCCATTTGACATAAGCACACGTGTTGGCCACCATCCGCATTACTTACTGGTTACACTATCAGCAGTCGTCTTCGTTCCAGTTTTTCACTATGGCGACACTTTGTTCCAGGTTCCGTGTCAGCAGCGCGTTCTTTCATGTCCACTGTCAACTCGAAGAAAACAAGGAAGTAACTTTAGGTTTTAATGTTCTGTTGATGACGTGGTCTTTAGAGATAGAGGACAAGGAAGGATGGGGAAGGAAATCGGCCGTGGTACTTTTAGGAGATGGAGAGAAACCAATGGTGAACTCAAATTACGATGGACAGCATAGCATCATTCTCTATAATCATTCTACGCTTTAATCTAATAAAATTAGAGAGGCCAAGACTAAACTTGTGGGCTACGCCCCGAGCAAACAAAACTTGCATGCGGGCCTCCGACCGGCCAGTGCAGATCCTTTTTACGTCTCTCCCCATTCTCGCACTGGACAGCTAAAAAACTGTCGTAACGGCACGAAACTCTCAGCCTGCTTGATCTGAAAATGGTAGACCTTCAGATCTCAGCTAGAGAATTCTCACGAATGCCTCGAACGTTCTCAAAGGCGACTGAGCCGTAATTGCTGTCCTCTTGCTAAGTATCCAAAACAAAGGTATCGAAATATATCGGGTTTGCTAAAGGAATTTTACATGCTATTTAATCATTCTAGAATGCCACTGTCTGCAAAATCTTCGTGGGCTAACATTTTCTCCGCCGTTGTCACAACATTCACTTGCTAGTTTAGACCCACTCTGGTGAGGATTTTGGTTTGATCGCGCATCACAAGGATACAGTGACTGGCCCTTTTTGTACTAACTCATTTACTTCTTCATTTCTATAACAGCGTATGATGTATCTGGAGGTGGATAAACTCAATTACTGCTTCTTTACGCTTAAAAATATTTCCCGTATATAAACTCTTTTCTGAAGACAATCATTCCGTCCATTATATCTTCCCATTCTGTTGCTGGCTCTAAAAGAGTTACAATGTCGTCGGAAAAGCTGCAGTTTTATTTTTCCTCTAACTTTAATTCCCTCTCAAAATTTCTCGTTGAATTTCGTTACAGCTTGCTCAATGTATTGCTTGAACAACATCACAGATGGACTACAACACAGTCACTTCCATCTCAGCTACTGCCTCCGTTTCATCTCTTTCGAGTTTTATAACTGCCGTGTAGTTTATGTAAAAATTTTCGCTTCCTGAATTTTACTCCTGCTACCTTGAGAATTTCAAGGAATATATTCCCGATGACTACATTTTTCTGAGTAATCCTCACTGGGAGATATAAAAAGGGGGACTCATTTACTTCCGAAATACGTAACCAAAGAATATTCCATGAGCTTTAAATCATACAGTGGAGCTACATGTCCTCGAGAAATGTAACGCCTGTAGCTCTCTTAGCTTTCGACCCTCAGCAATATCAATATAGGAAGGCCATGTTGCCTAATATTACAAGAATAGATCGTTCAGTTATCCAGATTGCTTCCACAGTAACGACTGAAAAAGCTGCTCTCTCTCTTCAGGGAGGAAATAATGGACAGGCATCCCCACAGACACCACTCCGATACGGTTCCACCCACACTAAGTCTGTCTGTAAAGGGGAGGCACACAAGCCACGCCAGCACGGCAAAGTCAATTTATCTGCATAGGACAAGAAATTGAATATGACATGCAGCTGTGAACCAGTAAATTTAAAAAACTGACATCCTGTACCTGGTATCCTTGTCATTGCAGATATTCTGCCCAGAACATTAAGTGGATCCATTCCCTCAGTCGAGAGTGAGACCAGCGGTACGGTGTCGACAGCTTTAACCACAGAGCACACTGAGCAGTTGCACTGGGCAGACAGAGCCACCTGTTTGTAGGTACTCAACTGCATTTATCACGGAAATGTTCGCATGTGAAAGTGAGTTGGGTCTCGAGTTCCATTTCAATCTTCGATATGGCTGTCTGAATCCATAGGTTTGCTAGACGTAAGCTCAAGGCATTGTAACATGACTTCTCTGCTGACGTCGTTTGGGTTACATGGCTCACATGGCTCTGGGCACTATGGGACTTAACATCTGAGGTCAACAGTCCCCTAGAACTCAGAGCTACTTAAACCTTACTAACCTACGGACATCACACACATCCATGCCCGAGGCAGGATTCGAACCTGCGACCGTAGCGGTGGCGCAGTTCCAGACTGAAGCGCCTAGAACTGCTCGGCCACTTCGGCCGGATCGTTTGGGTTAATTGATGAGTGATGAAGGTCACATGCGTATTGTCTCCCTGAATACTAGAGATGCAGCTTTTCTTACATCCTCATACGAAATAAATAAGGTCATGATCAAAGTTGTGTTCTACCAAAACTACGGTTCGGGAGTTTCTGTAAGCTACATAGATGATGTAGTATATGGTAGGGTTACCGGTAGTGGGAGCATTGGCAGGAAAAGAAAGTGAAACTAATCTGTAAGAGAAAAAGTGCGATCAGACGACTTCTTTCTCTTTACTGTTTGGTTGTTTATTTTGCACATAATCAGAACTGCACATCAGTCAGTGTTACCCGATTGTGTATTTTATATCCTTACAGAATATAAATTGCATTTAATAAGTAATAAAAATTAGTTGATCGCGTAACTACAGCGCTTTTCTGTAACAGGCAAGTACTGTCTACATGCAGAAACGTGTAGAAATATTCGTATATATAATTCTTGCCATTATTTTGCACTCAGTAGAACGTTCTTCATCGTGATCAAGTGTAAGAGTTTCGTGTTATTATTGATAAATGTGAAACAGAAAATATTTCATATAATTTCGACGAAATGCCGAAGCGATGTTTGACGTTTTTTCGTGCTTTTTTTTATTTTTTACCTTTTTCTTGAATAAATAGCGTTTTCTAGCTGTATATAATAAACCAATATCGCTTTATTTATTTTTACTGCAGCATCCCTCTGCTCCACGTTACAAATCAACAATTCTCGAATAAAACCTGAATTAAACATAGGCAATTTCAGTTTTGCTATAAATACAGTTCATTCTTAAGTGACAAACAGGAGGATAACTACGTAGAACACAAACGTTCCATCGATTACTCGTCCCTTTATATATTCTCACTCAGTTTCTAAAGGGTTAACTACTTCCGTTTTTTAGGGGAATCTAATAAGACACTGATCGCATACGCAAAGAAAGCGTTCGTTATGTAGTAACGCCCGTCAGGTGTGGAATATACCCAGTTTACAGGTAACGGAGGTACGACCTTGAATGACCAAAGCTACTAGAAAAACTACGCTTACTTATTGTAGTACGGTAGTTTTACAACTCTAACCACGAATACACAGGGTGAGTCATAAATGAGGAAAAATATGTCCAGGACCGCATAGTGCTATGCGTAACATGTGACGCACCGTTGTTAATTTCGTTCTCCTTGGTGTACTGTGTACGTAAAACAGAAACACCTGTTAACCATTGAACGAGATACCGACGAGCCTCACTATCACGACATGTCATTCACCCATAGATACAACACATGACACACCAATGAGCTGATGTGTATCTGCCAGCTTTAGAAAGATACGAGAAAGAACAAATCCTATCGTAATATATGTGAAATTGGGTCAGAACTTGTGAATCACACGTTGACGGCGGTAACGGAGTGTACAGTCCCATGTTAGGGAATGTGTGTCCTGTAAGCGGAAAGGGTGGTTAACGGCGGAAGTAAAACCGCGGCGTGCATGACGTGTTTACAACACCTCTACGCTGCTCACTCTGCCGGATACTCGCCGTGTCGACAGCTGCTAACGGCCGCTTCGCAGTGTTACTACAGTAAGTTTCACAAACGAGGAATACGCCGACATCCACCTCACCTACGGGCTTGAAGATGGAAGAGCTAACGTTCCAAGGCACGAGAAGTTTCCTAGCCGGCGCCTTCCATCAGCAAAAACGCTTTACTTTGTGGACAGGCGCTCGAGAGAGTATGGTGCATGTGTAGCACCTCCAGGATTTAGTGGTGGTCGTGGCCGACCGTCGACGTACAGCGCGGATGGCGAAGAAAACTGCCGTCGGAATGTCACATTTTACTGTTATGCGAGTACTCCATAGGAACCATTACCATCCCTTTCGCATGCAGAAGGCGCAATAGGCACTGTTGCCGGAAGACTACCAGAGGAGGCTGGACTTCTGCAACTTTATCCTACGGCGTCAGACCCACGACTAGCATTTTTCACGAACAATACTGTTCACCGACGAAGCCTATTTCACGAAGGAGGGTATAGTGAATTCGCATAATTGGCACGAGTGGGCGGAAGAAAACCCCCACAGCACGGTGATACGAGGGTACGAACAACGATGCGGTGTCAATATCTGGTGTGGTATTATTGATAACCATCTCATAGGGCCACATGTGCTACCAAAAAGGCTTACAGGATAGCGAAGTATGCGTTTCCTGGATACTACACTACCGGAATTGTTGGAAGACGTTAGTTTGGCCTCTCGTGTGAACCTGTGATACGTGCAAGATTGTTCCCCGGCTCACTTCAGCGGCACAGTGCGACGCCACCTGGACAATGCCTTCCCTTCGAAATAGATCGGTCGTGGAGGCCCTGTAGCATGGCCAGAAAGATCGCCAGACCTGAATCCACTGGATTTCTTTTTGTGGGGGCATCTGAAATCTGTGACTTATGAAGGAGAGATTGTTGATATCAGCACACTTCAACGCAGAATACAAAATGCCTGTGATATTACGCAAAGAGATACAGACATGTTGGATGGTGCTGAGCAATCCTTTCTGCGAAGAGTTCAACTTTGCCGCACACTTCGTGGCCGCCATTTCGAACAGTACTTATAAACCACCACTGCAGCTTCTGGTCATGTGTTGCTATGTTAGTTTCGATTTGTACGGCTGTATTGTATTCGTTTGTATTAACTGCCACATACCTGTGTAGTTGTATTTTGTATTTTGCATCTATGTACTCGTTTCTTAAAACTAAGTCTGGGACACGAAAACCAAATTATAAACCATGCACGTACAGTAGTGCAGCCCCTCCTCACGTTCGTGTCGCTATGCCAACTAGCCACGATACATAATACCTGCCAACGTAACCGGTACGAGATAGATGTGGGCACTGACATTGCTGGCGGTATCACGCAGACCTTCGCTTGACGCCGCATATCTCGCCTTCTCGTGAGAAGCTATACTACCTACAATACTCGCCTGTTGTGCCCTGTTGCCGATCTGTCCCCTTGGCCAATGTCTGCGCACAGTAACACCCGAAAGTCCACTTCATATTTCCAGATTTTTACCATTCAATTGCATTGTCATTTATTGACATAAGAACATGCGAAAACGAATTTATGTTTGTAGCTCAGTGTATGAAAATTTGCACGATATAATTTTCCTCATTTATGACTCACCCTGTATACGCGGGACTACACTCCTCTCGATTAAGGCTCATAACATGCAGTTTGAAATCCGGAATGAGGCTATTCAACATAATCTCGTCACATTTGTTCAAATATATCAGATTTATTAAAAGCGTTGGTAAAACAATCTCCTCTTGAATGTGTATAACGGGGTCCATGTGTTCGGAATGTAATTGACGAAAGACATTTCCTAATTTCCTGGCTATTGTACGTTTTGTGCCCATATCATTTATGATGGAAAGCCTCACACTAGTGCAGTATGTTAGGCAACTGATAACGTTTGAGCACAGTATACCAGTAGGCGTATTAACACTATTCAAGTAACAGTGGCTCCAACAGGTTCCTTGTCTACTCTCATCAAGCTATTGCAAGGTTGGTTGGTTGGTTTGGGGAAGGAGACCAGACAGCGTGGTCATCGGTCTCATCGGATTAGGGAAGAATGGGGAAGGAAGTCGGCCGTGCCCTTTCAGAGGAACCATCCCGGCATTTGCCTGGAATGATTTAGGGAAATCACGGAAAACCTAAATCAGGATGGCCGGACGCGGGATTGAACCGTCGTCCTCCCGGCTATTGCAAGGTTCTCATTGTCCTGGTACCGACAGTAAATAATTTGTAATCTCCACAAGATACTACCGGCCATCGTAGGCCACCGAGACAGCAGCTACATCTGGTTTCAGTATCACCTACAGGATACTAGCTACAGCGACATCCAGCAACCCCGCTTACAGAACTCGATTAAAAAACATATAATCTTTGCCTCAAAAATATGACAATACTAATTCCCCCCAAGACAAAACCAAAAACTTGTTGAAGTTGCAACATTAATCAGAGAACAAGGACAGAAAGCGTACACTACAATACATTAAAAGGGTAACGAGGGAAAACAGCAAAGCAGAGCCTAAAGGCGACGGCACATGGGCCGTACTCTCGAACGTTAACGTTGAGCGTGCCGAGTTCAAAGAGCTGCTGAACGCTCAAAAAGGATGCGACTTGTGTATACGGTGTGTGTGTCTCAACGTATTACACGCGATTGCAGCGCACTCCAGCAATAGTTGTTGTCCGTATCGCACTGTTTACGAAACGAACGGGAGTAAATTTCCTACTTTAGCTCTATTAAAACGCACATTTCCTCCCCTACCCATACGCAAACCATGCTGTTTTGTGTGTAGCACACACAAAAAACTTTCATATCCATGAACATGCTATGAGGCAAAAAGGAAAGTAAGATGTGGAGTCAACAAGACATCGGCTTAACAAAAATTAGATTACAAATAGTGCATTATAGTTTAAAATAGTTCTCCACATAACATAAAAATTATTTCATCAGTCTCACATTTTCGTAATACCTCGACGTAATTCTTACTTGACCACTGTTTCTGTTCAATATCAGAACCTTTACAACAAACGAAATACGAAACTTACAACAGGAGAGTGGGAAATATCTTACTGCTAGTAGTGCAAGCTGTGTTTTACATTAATCAAATCGAACAAAATCATTCCTCACAAAGAGGACACTTATTTCTACGTAAGATCGTATGCACATTGAGGCGACGAAGGTCATGGGATAGCGATATGCACGTGTGTAGATCTCGATAGTATCGCACACACAAGGCATAAAAGAGCAGTGCATTGGCGTACCTGCCAATTTTACCCAGGTGATTCGTTTGAAAAGGCTTCCAACGTGATTATGGCAGCATGACAAGAATTAATAGACTTTGAACGCGGAATGGTAACTGGAACTACACGCTTGGGATGTTTCATTTCGGAAATCGTTGAGTAATTCAATATTGCGAGATCCACATTGTCATGAGTGTGCCGAGAATACAAAATTTCAGGCATTATCTCTCACCACGGACAACGCAGTTGCCGACGGCCAACACATAACGACAAAGAGCGCCGGCGTTTGCGTACAGGTGTCAGTGCTAACAGACAAGCAAAACTGGGAGAAAGAGCCGCAGAAATCATTGTGGGACACAGGCGACCGTATCCGTTAGGACAGTGCGGTGAAATCTGGCGGTAATGGCCAATGACAGCAGGTGACCGACGCGAGTGCCTTTGCTAACAGCATGACACCACCTGCAGCCCCTCTCTGGACTCGTGACCAGATCGGTTGTACCCTAAACGACTGCAAAATGTGGCCTGGTCAGGTTAGGCCCGATTAGTAAGAGCTGCTGGTAGGGTTCACGTGTGGCGCGGACCCCACGAAACCTCGGACCAAAGTTGCCAACAAGGCACTGTGCAAGCCGGTGGTGGCTCCATAAAGGTGTCAGGTGTGTTTACATGGAATGGACTAGGTCCTCTGATCCAACTGAACCAATAATTGTGTGGAAACGGCTATGTTCGGCTGCTTGGACGCCGTTTTTAGACATTAATAGACTTCATCTTCCAACACAACGTGGAATTTGAATGGATCAGAATGCACCATGTCACCGGGCCACAAATGTACGCGAATGGTTTGAAAAACATTCTGGACAATTCGAGCAAATGATCGACAGACATGAATTGCGTCGAACATCTGGAGGACATAATCGAGAGGTCAGTTTGTGCACTGCATCGGCTGCACTTTCGCTATTACGGATGGCTGTAGAGGCACCATGGCTCAGAATTCCAACGACTTGTGAAGTCTATGCCACGTCGGGCTGCTGCATTACGCTGGCCGAAAGGAGGTCCAACACTATACTAGGAGGTATCCCATGACTTTGACACCTCAGTGCAATAGAATATACATTTACTAAACCATGAAACACAAAGATTATAAAGAACAATATTTCGATGCAGTGAGACGCGAACCAGCTTACGATTCTATCACACTGCTCATTACGATACGCCGACCATGAATTATTTGCTATCATACTCAGCATTTTAGCATCCCCTGAAAGTTTTAATTGTAGGTGTGTTATTAACTGACATTTAATTATAACAAACTACAACAGGAGCAACGGGTTTTTGATGAATCCTCAATGTACCATTGCCTTGAAACGGCATTCTTTCATAAGACACAAGTTACACTAATTCTGTAACCACCAATACAACGGTTCCAGTCATTTTATTGCAACAAACAGTACAATTGTCGACGTGTTTTAGAGGGATTTTCAATTTGCTAGTGTTTACAGACGACATGTAAGCCAATATGACATCTCGCTACTTTGTACTGCAGAGAGATGGCGTGCGTAACACGACCTTCTTCCATATCACTGGTCTCCTTTCAAACGCACATTCAGAATATCTGACATGCTAGATATTGCTCTACACCTTCAGAAAGACTCCCAATGCACTTTTTCCACACAATGCCGTCAGAAACTCTGCACGCTCAACGCTCAACGTTCGAAAGCACGGTGTGTGTACCGACGGATTAACACTGAACATTCAAAGGGTTATTACTGCAAATAGACTTGCCACTCGACTGTAAACGAACCGTGACCCTTAGCTAGAGAGCGATGGGACTCAGCGAAATCTGATACCTATTACCAAACAATAATTTGATCAAATTACAAGTAAATGTATACTGCTGGCAACAAAAACTACAACACCATGAAGTCGACATGCAACTATGCAGCAATTAGCGTTAAGTGTACAACATGCTTCGACATCCGAAGGATTAGCATTGCAGCAGATCTTCACACATTAGGTATGAGTAATGCCATATACCTTCTTTAAATAAAGGGAGGTTACACAAAGTTTTTTTTTTTCATTCAGCTATCGCATTCGAGTGTTGTTTGTTTAGGAGAGTATTTACGTATGCCTCATATATAGAAGAGAAACGTCTAATAGCAATTGACGCAATTTGACAATGGCAGAATAGTAGCCTATTCAGGCTGTGACTTACATTTCACGGTTTTTGTTGCTCGCGTTGACTGGAACCTCACGACTGTCATGCGAATGTGGAATCGATGGTTTTCGGAGGGACATATTCAACGACATGCCAAATCTCCACCGCCTTATGTAACTAGCGACCAACAAGACAGACATATTGTTCGCTCGGCCCTGAAGGGTCGTACAGCCACGTTACGTATTTTTTGTAAGGAAATGCTCTTTTTTCGCAAACACTACACGGGAAGTGCAACGACGTCTGGATCCCCACTGCCTGCCAGCATGGTGACCACCGTTACAGCTTACCTTAACATGGTTGCAGAAAGGGGCACGCCTCAATTGTGCATCCAATGATTGGAATGGACACAGGACTGTCACCACTTCGTCTTTTAAAAGTGTTCAGGTTCGGCATACAACATCACGATGGACGTATCTGTGCCTTGTATCTCCGAGGAGAACGAAATTTGCCAGACTGCATATTTCATACCTGTCCAGCGCATGGCATGATTGTCTACGGTGCCAATGTGTACACAACATGAGCATCTCTCGTTGACATTTGCCTCCCTACGTTCAGACGTATGAATATGCGTCCATTCCTGTTGCGTATGTGTGAGACAAGATTAGTGTCGACCCAGAACATTCACAAACGTTACTCTCCTGCGAATATTGGCTCGTTTCATTTTCCAATAACATTACCACATCTTTGTTAAGTTTGTAGTGGAGTAGATTTACCGTGAATATGTAAAATGAAGATTTAATTGTTAACTCATCGCAGATATTACCTTGAAAAGCTGTGGCATTAGCATTGTCCAACAACTGCAGAAAGCGCTTAACAAGATTAGGACGTGAACGTGGTACTCTAAATAAAAATTAGTGTCCTTGGTGAAAACTTAAAGAGGAATGAAATCTATTGATTTAGTGAAACTAGAGTACAATTTTTACGACCTAAGACAAGTACACAGCGATTATAATTCAGATTACTGTCCGATCTGTTGCCTGTTACGGGATAAGGTACGAGATATTCGTAACTATTCTACTCAAACCAGTTCTATGCACCATTTAGAACGAGAACTTCGACGTGAGCGTAAAGGACTGATCCACAAATCGCAGGAAACAGAAAGAAATCTGCATAGTAATTTGGGCGATACAAAAAGACGTGAAACAACATTCCTGCTGAAGTCATCCTATGAGTAAATACTTTGACAGCAACATCACTCCTAACTCGTCGTAAATCATGAACTCGCCCTGCATTTCACGTGCGACGAACTCTTAGACGGTTTTGATAGCATCCCGAGAAGAAATACGGGTATAGTTTAGGTAACCAACTAGTTTCTGCGTTTAACAAATTGTTACAGACTACCACTATATCCCTCCCTCCATCCCACCCGCCATGAACCATGGACCTAGCGGTTGGTGGGGAGGCTTGCGTGCCTCAGTGAAACAGATAGCCGTATGGCAGGTGCCACCACAATGGAAGGGTATCTGTTGAGAGGTCAGACAAACGCGTGGTTCCTGAAGAGGGGCAGCAGCCTTTTCAGTAGTTGCAGTAGCAACAGTTTGGATGATTGACTGATCTGGCCTTGTAACATCAACAAAACGGCCTTGCTATGCTGTATCCCGAGGACATGAACCAGTACTGTTCGGTTAAATGATGATGGCGTCCTCTTGGCAAAATTATTCCGAAAGTAAAACAGTGCCCTATTCGGATCTCCGGGTGGGGACTACACAGGAAGACGTCGTTATCAACAGAAACATAAATGGCGTTCTACGGGTCGGACCGATAGCTTAGAAAATTTAAAAAGGGAAATGGATAGGTTAAAGTTAGATATAATGGGAATTAGTGAAGTTCGGTGGCAGGAGGAACAGCATTCTGGTCAGGTGAATGCAGTGTTATAAATACAATATCAAATAAGAGTAATATAGGAGTAGGTTTAATAATGAATAAAAAAAATAGGAACGCCGATAAACTACTACGAACAGCATAGTGAACGTATTATTGTAGCCAAAACAGAAACGTAGCGCACCCCTACCACAGTAGTACAAGTTTTTATGCCAACTAGTTGCGGAGATGATGATGAGATTGAAGAAATGTATGATGCAATAAAGAAATTATTCAGATAGTTAATGAAGATGAAACTTTAATAGTCATGGGGGATTGGAATTCGATAGTAGGAAAAGAAAGAGAATTAAAAGTAGTAGTTGAGTATAAACTGGGGCTAAGGAATGAAAGAGGTAGTCGCCTGGTAGAATTTTGTATAGAGCATAACTTAATCATAGCCAACACTTGGTTTAAGAATCATGAAAAATCGTTGTATACGTGGAAGAGGCTTGGAGACACTGGAAGGTTTCAGATAGATTATATAATATAGACAGAGATCTGGGAACCAGGTTTTAAATTGTAAGCCATTTCCAGGGCAGATGTGGGCTCTGACCATAATTTATTGGTATGAACTGTAAACCAAATCAGAAGAAACTACAAAAAGGAAGGGATTTAAGGAGACGAAATCTGGATAAATTGAAAGATCCAGAGGCTGTTGAGAGTTTCAGAGAGAGCATTAGGGAACGATTGATAAAAACAGAAGAAAGAGATAAAGTGGAAGAAGAATGGGTAGTTTTGAGGGATGGAATAATGAAGGCAGCAGGGACCAAGTACGTAGAAAGATGAGGGCTAATAGAAATCCACGGGCAACAGAAGAAATATTGAATTCATTTGATGCAAGGAGAAAATACGAAAATGCAGTAAATGAAGCAG
The DNA here is from genome assembly GCF_021461395.2 of Schistocerca americana. NCBI lineage: Eukaryota > Metazoa > Arthropoda > Insecta > Orthoptera > Acrididae > Schistocerca > Schistocerca americana. The sequence continues at coordinate 648,082,359 of NC_060130.1, read as the reverse complement.
ACGAAAAGGAATGCAAGCGTCTCAAAAATGAGATCGACAGGAAGTGCAAAATAACTCAGCAGGGATGGCTAGAGGACAAACGTAAAGATATAGAACCATGTATCACTGGGGTTAAGATAGATGCTGCTTACAGGAATATTAAAGAGACCTTTGGAGGAAAGAGACCCAAGTGTATGAATATTAAGAGCTGAGATGGAAAAACAGTCCTAAGCAAAGAAGGGAATCAGAAAAGAGGAAGGAATATATAGGGGGTCTATACAATGGGGATGTACTTGAGGGCAATATTATGGATATGGAAGGGGACGTAGATAAAGATGAAATGGGAGATATGATACTGCGTGAAGAATTTGACAGAGCACTGAAAGACTTAAGTCGAAACAGGGCTCCAGGAGTAGAAAACATTCCAGTAGAACTACTGATACGCTTGGGAGAGCCGTCCATGACAAAACTCTTCCATCTAGTGAGCAAGATGTATGAGACAGTTGAAATACCTTCAGACTTGAAGAGTAATATAATAATACCAAACCCAAAGAAACCAGGTGCTGACAGGTGTGAAAATTACCGAACTATCAGTTTCATAAGCCACGGTTGCAAAATACAAACATGAATTCTTTAAACACGAATGGAAAAACTGGTAGAATCCGACCTCGGGAAGATTAGCTTGGATTTCGAAGAAATGTTGGAACACCCGAGGCAATACTGAGCCTACGACTTACCTTAGAAGACAGGCTAGGGAAGGGGAAACCTACGTCTCTAACATTTGTATACTTAGAGAAATCTTTTGACAGAGTTGACTGGTATACTCTCTTTCAAATTCTGAATGTTGCAGGGGTGAAATATAGGGAGCGAAAGGCTATTTACAATTTGTACAGAAACCAGATTTCAGTTATAAGAGTTGAGGGCATGAAAGGGAAGCAATGGTTAAGAGGAGAGTCAGACAGGATTGTAGTCTATCCTCGATGTTATTCAATCTGTATATTGAGCACGGAGTAAAGGAAACAAAAGAAAAATTTGGAGCAGGACTTAAAATCCACGGAGAAGAAATAAAAACTAGGAGGTTTACCGATGACATTGTAATTCTGTCAGAGACAGCAACGGACCTGGGAAAGCAGCTGAAAAGGAATGGACAGTGTCTTGAAAGGAGGATATAAGATGAACACCACAAAAGCAAAACGAGGATAATGGAATGTGGTTGAATTAAATCAGCTGATACTGAGGGAATTAGATTAGGAAATGAGACACTTAGAGTAGGCCGGCCGGGGTGGCCGAGCGGTTCTAGGCGCTACAGTCTGAAACCGCGCGTCCGCTACGGTCGTAGGTCCGAATCGTGCCTCGGGCATGGATGTGTGTGATGTCTTTAGGATAGTTAGGTTTAAATAATTCTAAGTTCTAGGGGACTGGTGACCTCAGAAGTTAAGCCCCATAGTGCTAGGAGCCATTTTTGAACTTAGAGTAGTTGATGAGTTGTTATATGGGAAGCAAAATAATTGATGATTTCCGAAGTACGGAGGATATAAAATGTAGACTGGCTATGGCAAAGAAAGCGTTTCTGAAGAAGAGAAATTTGTTAATATCGAATACAGATTTAAGTGTGAGGAAGTCTTTTCTGAAAGTATTTGTATGGAATGTAGTCATGTATGAAAGTGAAATATGGACGATAACTAGTTTAGGCAAGAAGAGAATAGAAGCTTTCGAAATGTGGTGCTACAGAAGAATGCTGAAGATTAGATGGGTACGTCACGTAATTAATGAAGAGGTACTAAGTAGAATTTGGGAGAAGACAAATTTGTGGCAATACTTGACTAGAAGACGGAATCGGTTGCTAAGACACGTTCTGAAGCATTAAGGGCGCACCAATTTAGTATTTGAGTTCAGCGAGGAGGGCAAAAATCGTAGAGGGAGACCAAGAGATGAATACAGTAAGCAGATTCAGAAGGGTATACGTTGCAGTAGTTACTTGGAGATGAAGAGGCTTGGACAGGATAGAGTAGCATGAAGAGCTGAATCAAACCAGTCTCTGGACTGAAGAGCACAAAAACCCCTCTATCCGAATTTTTACAGAAGATGTTATTTTTGTAATTCCTATAGAAATCGCCCCCACGCTATTCCAGACTCTCGCCTTGTTTTTGTCAATTGTAAACTGATGACACGTTCTCTTAACGCTGGAATGACGCATCTTTCACTTCTGTCAATTGGACCTTCACAGGCATGTTTCACGCCAGGGCTTTCCATGATAGACATACTCCATCCCTATATAGATATTGTCCGTCGCTGTAAATGGCTTTGCTTGGATTTCAATAAGAAAATTAGATGGAGTAGAATACGCATACCGACATGGAACTTGTCAGTTGCTGTACATGGTATTGGCTGGATTGCCAGCAAGCTTAAGCATGAGTTACATCATCCATGGGAACATTTCAGTTCTTTTTAACTCTTAATGGGTTTGTTTGGATTAAAAAAGGAACTTATAATGGGGTAGAATACACATACCTATATGGAACTGCTCATTTGCTGTACATAGTATTGTTTAAATTTCCAGAAAGCTTAAGACGCAATGTAATACACACGTATTCTATCATCCATAAGAACCTTTCATTTTCATCCAACATTTATAGCTTCAATAGAAAATCCACATTCGTATTTTGGCTTCGCGGACTAGAATCTAAATGAACCAAACCGCAAGAAACTATGTGCCACTCGAACGAAGCCTCAAGAACTGATGTCCGTTGTCGCTCACTCCGTCTGCCATTGCCATCGAGTCCATTCGTTGCAAATTTCACCGTAATCTGATAGGCTTTACATTCCATAGATTTAAAACTGGTTCATAAGTTTGCGCATAACTTTATACTTACTTTGCGTAACGACAAAGGTGTATAAGCAGTTAAACACATTTCACTTGAAGACCAACAAAAGAGCTTGGCTAGGCTACAGAAGCTTCGTATGCACCCAGTTTCTCCTACAACTATTTAGCCTAGTTTTGGGGAACGTTACAAACATAAATTCACATTTTATTAATCGAAACGCATGATTAGCTTGCTGATAAATCTATGTCGGCGCTGTCACCCGAAGAGCATGACGAACACAAGTTTTCGTTAATTATTCTCGATGAAGGTTGAAATGCATTCTTCCAGCTACTACATACGTTAAGGCTGTTTCTAGAGAAGGACTTTAATTTTTTGTCACTGAAATTGGGGTTTTATGTTACTTTAAAAAGAGAAAAAGACTTAGATAAAAGAGACGCCCTTTTTGTCTATTTTATAAAAAAAATGCTGCTGAATCGACAACGTTGAAAATTTCTGCGGAAATATTCTAGATTCGTCTCTAGGTTTGATTCCTTTTGCCCTAAGTCTCGATAGAGTATTATTCTGTCCCACTAATTTAGTTTTTATGATACAAAACTGATGGCCTAAGGTTATTTTATCGATATCGGATCTTGTGAACTCTGCGGCAATTAAGGTTTGTTGGTGAATAAAGAATCAGTCACAATTACGTTTAAAATGCATTATTTCAATGCCTTAATGGGTTTCAGGCTATCATGCTCATCTTTAGATTGTTAACGTATCTAATTACGTTAACATTTTCATCAGCAGCATCTCGTCCTCACGTGCGATATGTTCCAATGGTCGGCGCCCTGTCTTCCTATGGTTCTCATGTGTTTTTAGGACAACGCACAAGCTGTTTCAGCGTAAATAGCGCACATAGTCGAAACAAATTGCTGTGGCACACTAGCTCTTCATAATATCCTTCATATTAATTTGAGGTTCAAACATGGGCTTTACATTTATCGCGAATATCTCACCCAGCACAAATTACCAAGCGACTGGAAGAAATTGTAGGTGACTTCAGAACAAGAGTAAAAGAATGGACCCGCAAAATTAAAGACCAATATCCCTAAGTTCTATTTGCTTCATAATCATTGACAAATATGCTCAGTTCTAATATTATAAACTTCCCTGAGACTGAGATGCTTATGTCCACGAATCAGCAATGTTTTAGAAGGGATCGCTCGTTCGAAACTCAGCTTACCCTTTTCTCACATGTTGTACTGCGGACTATGGATCAAGGGCAACGGGCAGATTCCATACGTCTAGATTTCCGGAGAGCATTTGACACGCTGCTCCATTGCAGGCTGTTAACAAAGATACAAGCATATTGAATAAGTTCACAGATAGATTATTAAGTAATAGAAACCAGTATCTTTTTCTCAACGGCAACTGTTCATCGGAGACAAATGTTTTGTCAGGAGTGCCCCAGGGAAGTGTGTTACGACGGCTGTTGTTCTCTATGTTCATAAATGATTTAGCTGACAAGGTGGGTAGCAATCTGTTGTTGTCTGCTGATGGTGCTGTGGTGTACGGTAAGGTATCGAAGTTAAATGGCTGTAGGAAGATACAAGACGATGTGGAGGAACTAATGCGTTAGGATAACACCATCACAGTCGTACACGAGAATCACCATAACTTTAGACCGTTCCATTCGCACCACCTACAGAAAAGGCTCTGCTAACGGTATAATGCGCCTTTCACATCGCTGACAGCGGGTTCTATACAACGCTGGTGACTACGTTGAAGGACAGTAACAGGTGCAAACATGTAACTCTTTTGTATCGGTTGTGAATAAATAGTTGGCACTATTTAAGTTCCAACCCTCGTACTTAAAACTCGTACACACCCAATCGATGCCGGAACAGAGCTTGTGATCTCTACTGCAACACGCAGAGATGAAGAATGTCTGAGTTCATCAACAGTACACTAAAATTCAGAAAGATTTTCATGATCATTTTTCGAGTTTTAATGTTGTAACCGCAACACGTTTGCAGGAAAAAACCAGGCATTTATGACAGCCCACTTCGGTTCAGTTCAGAATGATTCTCAAGTGTGGTAACTTGAGCGTTTTATTCGAAAAAGTATAGATTCAGCAGGTAAAGAAGACTTCCAGAGCTCTGAGGACTAGTGGCTCTGCTCCTTTCTCATTAATGTGACAGAAAATAGTAACTAGTATTGGTATTTTTTAGTAAAAGAGCTTAGAGAATTGCAGAATGTGGAAGTTACTACTTTCTCATTAATAAGACAACAAAAGTAATAATTGGTTTCCACTATTTAAGTTCCTACCCTCGTACTGTGCTTATTTGTATTCGGTTATAACATACAGCATTATATTGAAGGGTAACTCTTCCCATTCTCAAAGGATATTTTTGGCTCGGAACGGCCATTTAGAACAATATGAGCTGTAAGACTACGAACCTCTTGTCCATCACTGCTGAAGAGTCTGGGAACTCTGACATTGTCCACTCAACATATTTTTTCTTTAATGACGTTTTTCTTATTCCGAGAATTAACAGCTTTCACTCCGTTAATTCTAGGCAGGAATACAATCTCAGTTCGAATCGAAACTTCTTTATTCTTGTGTAGAAAGGATTAAATCTTCCTCGTGAATCCATTTTCAATACGTTACCACAAGAATTACGGAATCTTAGCAATAATCCTCGTTTAAAGTGAAGAATGTTCTCACGGTTCCTAACTTCTGTTCTCTTGTGGAATTCCTGGAAAAAATTTAAGCAAGCTCCTGTGTTCCATTGTTGATTTTGCTAATACACCAGGTGACAAAAGTCATGGCATACCTCCTAATAACATGTCGGTCCTCCTTTTGCCTGTCGTATTGAAGAAACTTGACGTGGCATGAAATCCGTAAGTCGTTGGAAGTCTTCTGCAGAAATATTGAACCATGCTGCCTATATAGCCGTCCTTAATTCCGAAAGGGTTGACAGATCAGGATTTTGTGTACGAACTTTCGATTATGCCCCATAAACATTCGATGGTATTATTGTCGGACTATCTGCGTGACCAAATCATTTGCTCGAACTGTCCAGAATGTTCTTCAAATCAAACACAAACCGTTGTGGCCCGGTGTCAAGGCGCATTGTCATGCATAATAATTCTATCGTTATTTGGGAACATGAAGTCCATGAATGGCTGCAGATGGTCTACAGGTAGCCCAGCGTGACAATTTCCAGTCAATGATTCATTCATTTCATGCAGTCACAGCCCACACCATTATGGAGCCACCTCCAGTTTGCACAGTGCCTCGTTAACAACGTAGGTTCATGGCTTCATGGGGCCTGCGCCCCTCTAATTCCATTATCAACCCTTAGGAACTGAAATTGGGACTTATGTGACCAAGTCACGGTTTTCCAGTCGTCTGGGGTACAAGCGATATGGTCACGAGCGCAGAAGGCCATATCATGCTGTTAGCAAAGGCACTCGCGTCGGTTGTCGACGGCCATAGCCCATTGACGCCAAATTTCACCACGCTCTCCTCCCAGATATGTTCATCGTACATCCCACAATGATTTCTCAGTTATTTCAAGCAGCGCTGCTTGGCTGTTAGCACTAACAAATCTACGCAAACTCCGCTGCTCTTGGTTGTATTCTCGGTACGCTCTCGATACTCTAGGTCTCAGAATATTGAATTCCATAAAGATTCATGAAATGGAGTGTCCCATGCGTGTAGCTCCAAATTCTATTCCGCGATCAGAGTGTTTTAAATCCAGTTTTGCGGCCATAATCAAGTCGGACACGTTTTACATAAATCACCTGAGTACAAACTCTGCTAATGCAGTGCTCTTTTATACCTTGTGTACGCGGTACTACCGTCGTATGTATTAGTGTATATCGCTATCCCACGATTCGTCACCTCAGTGCATACACTCATCAGCTTGTCCTCTGCACAGTATTAGTGTAAGTGTTATGTTAAATAGTATTAACTTTTTTGATGTTAGTTCATGAACATGGAGATTTCCTTCTCGCCGGCCGCGGTGGCCGTGCGGTTCTAGGCGCTTCAGTCCGGAACCGCGTGACTGCTACGGTCGCAGGTTCGAATCCTGCCTCGGGCATGGATGTGTGTGATGTGCTTAGGTTAGTTAGGTTTAAGTAGTTCTAAGTTCTAGGGGACTGATGACCTAAGATGTTAAGTCCCATAGTGCTCAGAGCCATTTGAACCATTTGAGCCATTTCCTTCTCAGTTTTGTTCCACGGAACTGGGCGTGTAATATAAAATAAACTATACACTTTATAAGCATATATTGTTAGCCTTTAAAGAGACATGCAAGACTTAACTACACAAACCCAGAAAGTACACGGTTAAACACAAACCTTTTGAGCACATAGTAACATCTTCACGAAACTGCACACCCGAAGGGCATTACGGAATGTAAATTTGAGTACGTTGTTGCGCTCGTGGACACACAGTTGTCAACGTAACCACTCATGTGACTGTGCTTCGAAACTACCACGGCGTAGCGCGAAATGATCCTCGCACCACAGCCAGTCAGCGCAGCCTCTGCGATTGGCGGGGCGCGAGACCAATCACGCTACGACTGCTCGTCAAATTTACTCGGAAAGGTTTAGTGCCGCTTCCAGATTAATTCTCTGCGGCACTTAAATACTGAAGCATTCTAAATAAGACTCGTCAGTCTCGCTTCGAGCCGCCTGACAGGATTAAAAACCGTCACCACTCTTGTATAACCCATAAGCGCCCTGGAGCTACCCAACTACTTACAGAAGGCTCTGATATCCGACCAATAGACTGGAAAACGAGCTCACCAAAGTCACTACCCTGTCTCCAATTGGTATCTAGCAGTTTTCGACGGTAATATCGTACATAAACAGAAGAGAGTAACAGCCTAAAATCAAAGAGCAGAAAGACATGCACAAGAACTGAATACTTCAGATTACCGTTACAGGAAAACTAAACTTATTCTCTTGTCATAAGACCCTCCATCTTTATTTAGTTAGTTCAACAACACAGCCAGTTAACGAATGGCTGCACGTTATGCTATGTATCCTGTCCCTAAAGAGTAAAGGTTGGTTGTAATTAAAGTGCAGCTACTCACAGAGGTTCATTGTGGGCTGTAATTACCTTGTGGCAGCGACACTTCTTGATAGACATGCTACTGCGTTAATGCGGAACTGATGCACGACGAAAAAAATTAGTTTTGATTTTGGCCACCAGTTGCAAATCTAGCGCTGTTTATTCATAAATTTTATACATTAATTAACGGCTGTTGACAGTCACCTTCCAAAAATGTTTACGCATAGATATGTTTGCATATGTAGCGGATTACGAATGAGATAATGCAGAAAATGTCAAAGAAATGACAAAGGCATACGAGCGGTCTAAGGCGCTGCAGTCATGGACTGTGCGGCTGGTCCCGGGGGATGTTCGAGTCCTCCCTCGGGCATGTGTGTGTGTGTTCGTCCTTAGGATAATTTAGGTTAAGCAGAGTGTAAGCTTAGGGACTGATGACCTCAACAGTTAAGTCCAATAAGATTTCACACACATTTTTTTGAGAAAGGCATAATTCTGATTTAATATTAACCACCGTTTATACAACTTGAAATTACATTTAAATCAATACCCTTAACTGCTGACGGGCGTTGTTATACATCAACGGGATCAATTGAAAATACACTCCTGGAAATGGAAAAAAGAACACATTGACACCGGTGTGTCAGACCCACCATACTTGCTCCGGACACTGCGAGAGGGCTGTACAAGCAATGATCACACGCACGGCACAGCGGACACACCAGGAACCGCGGTGTTGGCCGTCGAATGGCGCTAGCTGCGCAGCATTTGTGCACCGCCGCCGTCAGTGTCAGCCAGTTTGCCGTGGCATACGGAGCTCCATCGCAGTCTTTAACACTGGTAGCATGCCGCGACAGCGTGGACGTGAACCGTATGTGCAGTTGACGGACTTTGAGCGAGGGCGTATAGTGGGCATGCGGGAGGCCGGGTGGACGTACCGCCGAATTGCTCAACACGTGGGGCGTGAGGTCTCCACAGTACATCGATGTTGTCGCCAGTGGTCGGCGGAAGGTGCACATGCCCGTCGACCTGGGACCGGACCGCAGCGACGCACGGATGCACGCCAAGACCGTAGGATCCTACGCAGTGCCGTAGGGGACCGCACCGCCACTTCCCAGCAAATTAGGGACACTGTTGCTCCTGGGGTATCGGCGAGGACCATTCGCAACCGTCTCCATGAAGCTGGGCTACGGTCCCGCACTCCGTTAGGCCGTCTTCCGCTCACGCCCCAACATCGTGCAGCCCGCCTCCAGTGGTGTCGCGACAGGCGTGAATGGAGGGACGAATGGAGACGTGTCGTCTTCAGCGATGAGAGTCGCTTCTGCCTTGTTGCCAATGATGGTCGTATGCGTGTTTGGCGCCGTGCAGGTGAGCGCCACAATCAGGACTGCATACGACCGAGGCACACAGGGCCAACACCCGGCATCATGGTGTGGGGAGCGATCTCCTACACTGGCCGTACACCACTGGTGATCGTCGAGGGGACACTGAATAGTGCACGGTACATCCAAACCGTCATCGAACCCATCGTTCTACCATTCCTAGACCGGCAAGGGAACTTGCTGTTCCAACAGGACAATGCACGTCCGCATGTATCCCGTGCCACCCAACGTGCTCTAGAAGGTGTAAGTCAACTACCCTGGCCAGCATGATCTCCAGATCTGTCCCCCATTGAGCATGTTTGGGACTGGATGAAGCGTCGTCTCACGCGGTCTGCACGCCCAGCACGAACGCTGGTCCAACTGAGGCGCCAGGTGGAAAAGGCATGGCAAGCCGTTCCACAGGACTACATCCAGCATCTCTACGATCGTCTCCATGGGAGAATAGCAGCCTGCATTGCTGCGAAAGGTGGATATACACTGTACTAGTGCCGACATTGTGCATGCTCTGTTGCCTGTGTCTATGTGCCTGTGGTTCTGTCAGTGTGATCATGTGATGTATCTGACCCCAGGAATGTGTCAATAAAGTTTCCCCTTCCTGGGACAATGAATTCACGGTGTTCTTATTTCAATTTCCAGGAGTGTATGTGCCCCGACCGGGACTCGACCCCCGGATCTCTCGCTTACATAGCAGACGCTCTATCCATCTTTTTTTAACCCATTTTGTTCTATATTGTTCGTTGAATTTGTTCGTGGCGGACGTCCGATGACACTCGTTCAGGTTGTTCGTAGATCCGTGCTCTCAGTTTTTTATTACAGAGGGTAGCTAAATTCTCTGACCGAACACACTGAGCTACCGTGCCGGCGTCCATCTGAGCCACCGAGGGCACAGAGGATAGTGCGACTGCAGGGATTTATCGCAGGTACGATCCCCGGGAGACCACTTTCTCAACTTATAGTCCACAAACTTCATTCGTAGTGCCCCTGCCATTATACCCATTACCCGCGGCAGACAATCCACCGAGTCCCGTAAGAGTTCAGGCAATTCGTGGGTACCCGCACTGAAGAAAGTCATCAGCCGGTTAGCCTTAACGATATGAAGATGGCATCTGTTCTTTCGGACATGTCCGACGACGTGACCAACAGTTGCTCACAGCAGTTCCAGTGGAATCTGAGCACCGTGTTGCTGTATACCGGCCTTCAGATCAGGTGGAGCCCGAACGTGTCCGTGGTAAGCCCGTTCATTTAGATGTCGTCAGAGCCAAAAGTCACTCGCGTTCTGGTCAGGTGGTCTTGCAGGACATGCATATGGGAAACCTCTGGAGATAACACATTCGTGGAATGCTGCGTTAAGCAGGTCTTTCACTAGCGACCGACGTGAAGTGTTGCCTCATCTTGCTTGAAAACAGTGGTTTCTACACAGTTGCGTTCTTCCAAAGCGGGAATCACATTCTGTACAAGGAGGTGTCGATAACGTTCAGGTGTCACAGCACATTTTAAAGGCCCTCTGTGTGTATTATTCTCGATGAAGAGCGGGCTGAGAATAAAGGTGCTTGTGAATTCACACCATACAGTCACATATGCCGAAAGTAATGGGTCTTTGTGCGCTACACGCGGTTTAACAGTACCTCAGATTCGGAAGATCTGTGTATTTACTGCACCCAGTAGCGTAAAACGGGTCTCGTCATTCCATACAATATTGATCGTCCACATGTCATCAACTACGATCTGTACTGGGAACCGAAGAGCTAAATCAGAATGTAGCTGCGGACACTGAGATCTCAGATGCTGCACGGTCTGGATCTTGGATGGGTACCAGTGTAATATAGACAGAGAAACTTTCCATACTGTTCACCAAGGGATGGACAATTCTCGGGACTCTGCATGAGCACTAGCGCAACCAGAGGCACGTGCTGTATGGTCAGTTACGGCATCAGCAACATCGACAACAACTTCCACAGGGATAGTAGTAAGCCTTCTGTTCCACGTACCACACCAAGCTCACCTGGATTTTCGAATTTCAGTATCATCTTCTTTAAACCATTTAAATACATCGGGTCTCTCCTCAGACCTTTCAGCTGGCGATACTTTCTCAATGCAGCACTTTAACTGCTGCTCTTCACATAAAAAAATTTCACTAATAGCACCCAGCCTCTCGTCTATATGTTCATACTGTTCACTCACATTATGGCTTGTCAGATGACAGCGTGGATGTCATACTGACATACAAACAGCATACAGCGCCAGATTTGCACCTGGTGGCAAAAATTGGAACTAATTTTTTCCAGTGTAAATCGATTCCGCACTAACGCATTAGCTACCAAGTTGCTCTGCCATACGATAATTACAGCCCAAAGTGGACTTTTGTGAGTAGCCGCACTACCTAGTGTATGTACGTCCACCAAAATTTTAACACTCACATTTAAAACTGGCATAGGACTAAACTGGTTTTCATGATCGATCATGGGAATGCACTTGGGAACTCTGTCGAAACTTTTCGCAAGGGGAGAACAACTTTATTAATCACTCACTATCGACGTCTGTAATACACTCTGCGATACTATCTCTGCCTCAGAGGATATAAAGATTATCTCTTGCACACGAGGAGGGCCACTAGCCGACCGCTCTAATCCGCGGACTCCAAACAGCTGCACGAAACTGTTTTAGCATGTAGCCCTTTCAGTCGGTCAGTTTCCAGAAGAGAATGTAGACACTTTAGTTGGTCATTTCATGCTAATGCTAACAGCATTTGCTGTACGATTCTACTCCCTGCGAGAGCTTTCAGAAGTGTTTTTCCAACGACCCGTTCTCCTCAAGCAGCAGAGAAACATCGTTCTCCCCAGATCAAGGGAAAAGGTCTTTCCGAACACGACAGCCACAGAATGAGCACACAGATTCGCATCTCTCTGTCCACTTTACTTATGTTTTTACCAGTGTGTACCACGGCGTATTACCAAAACGCCTGCGACTGGTGTAGGTTAGGTAGACGACAGCAGATGTCGGAGACAAACAACATTCTTACTCTCATGATACGGAAAATAAGATCTTGTTATATACTTCCCTCCAGAAGACAAAGATTGATTTAAGTGCCGCAATAACACAATTTGTGATAATATGCCCGTACCTACCTCTGATATTGTCTAGTCAATTATAGGGCGACCTACAGTTCAACTTGTTGTGGCGTAACAAGCTAGCTACGCCACATTGAGAAGGGAGCCGAAAGGCACGCGTACACACACGCCGACTGGCGTCAAGTATGGAACAAGATACGTTATGACTGCTATAAAGAAAATACGTAGCTTTGGAATATACTTAACTTTATTCTTTGTTGGTTTACAAAGTTCTTCTTGAGACATTTATACGATAACTCTCAAACTAGGTAAGGCTAATGGCGCCTTGCTAGGTCGTAGCCATGGACTCAGCAGAAGACTATTCTAACTGTCTCTGGGCAAATGAGAGGAAGGCTTCGTCCGTATTGTCGCTAGCAATGTCGTCCGTACAACTGGGACGAGTGCTATATCGTATCTCGAGACCTGCCTTGTGGTGGCGCTAGGTCTGCGATCACACAGTGGCGACATGCGGGTCCGACATGTACTAAATGGACCGCGGCCGATTTAAGCTACCACCTAGCAAGTGTGGTGTCTGGCGGTGACACCACACAACTGTTTAACAAAAACAGTTTAACAAGAACAAACAATGGCTGTTCTTTGGTATAATTGTAGTAAATTAATTGCCAGTTAAAACACGTTCACATTTTACAGATTTGAGTAAAGGAAACCTACTGACCATCGTGCGAAGGTGCTGCAAAATGTTTGGATCACTATGAAAAAACAGTGTGTTGCATAACAGGGAGACCTTATATCCGGTAATAGAAAGTATGTGCGGTGCTTGGCTAGAAATGTGACAGCAACGGGAGTACCAGATGGCCAAGCCTTTAGTAAAATTAGCATTTTTGGCGTGGATCGGCCGAGGCATAATCCTCTTCTGTCAGCGCAGTTTCTAAACAGCGGTTGGCACAGCAGAAATAGTTGAGAACGGCAGTCCGAGGATCGTGGGGTCCAGTTTCTATGCGGAAAAATTTTAATTTCTTATTATAAATTTTTACTTTACGCAAATAATGCTCAGTATATTGTGTTTATGAATATTTTTGTAAAAGGCATGCCAAGGAAAAGCAAAGGAAAATTTAGGGCTGCTCATTTCGAAGAAAAGATGGTACTTAACAGTACTCTGAAAACAGACTTCCAACAAGGGATTGGAATTAAAATGTCAGGATTTCGTATTCAGTTAGTTTCATTTTGACCTCCGAGCAGACATCGGCAGATGCATGCCAACAATAGGTTTCCGCTGCAGGTAAAATCATCCCATCGACCAGGGAGAACAACAATGTTTGGTAACGGTCTTGGATTGTAGTTTACATCTTTTGGCCGAAAACGATCGGGTCACATCAGAAAGTTCCTCAGAAATAACCGAAGGACACACTGAAATTAAAAGTAAAGTGTGCGAGAAAGTAATTGAGACTTTATAGAATTTCTGCGTTAGTGTGCGGCGATCAGTTCATTTGGTCCGATGAAGTCGACGGTCGAGGGGAATGTGAAGAAGTGGAGGGAGACTTCCTGTCAAGCGATGACTACGAACAAATCGAAAAAGAAATGAAAAATGATACAGATGTTGTTTCACTAGATTACAAAGTAATGGTGGTTAATGTTGCAAAAACACATCGAAAGTATAATATGAAGAGTCTGCAAACGAGAGGAGAATCTCGCTTGAAGAATTTGTGAAATCAGAAAATTTGAGAGCACATTAGAAAGGGTTGGAGACGAAAGGATAAATATAACACATTTGGTACCTGGAAACATGACCGCTTCGTAGAGACTTGTAGGTATAGCCAACAAGTTACCACAAGAAACTTGCAACAAAGAGAACTTGTTTTTGTGAGTCATTGTCCAATTTTGGAAAGTCTCGAAAACCTGAGGAAGAGAGTTCAGACAATAGCATAAAATTCCCCAGAAAAGAGAGCCACTATTAACGAAACCCTTGCTGCAGCAGAGACGTTTCAAGTCCAAATTCGGGCTCTTATCTCTACTTACGAAAATAATTTTGCTATCAACACCGATGAAACAGGTAAGGCGAGAATTCTTCGTCGAAATACTATTCTTGACGTCACGTAAAGTAAAATGTTTATCTTCGTATGTTCTCTTTCTAGTCTGCCAGTACCAATCGACTTATAACCGGACCATGCACTATAGAAGGGCGAGAGTAGTTCTGTTGAAACGAAAGGATATGAACAAAGTAACCCATTCGTATGCAGCACAATATGCTACATCCCATTTCTTTAACATGGTTTTCAACAGCCAACGCATGACTACAAGAAAGTAATGACTCTTTTGGACCGAGGATTCAAAAAACTGGGGATAAGTGTGCGACAAAATGTAGGAATGTTGTCATTACTTCATGAAACTTTTGTGGACTTACAACAGCCTAATACAAATTTTTTTTGACTGAAGTGGTGAAGTCCTGCGTGCAGGAGAACAAATTTATTTTGTTAACTGACTCATGGGAAGGACAAACAAATCCACCATTCCCCGACGAGATTTTGTAAGTTAGACATGGATTGTCGTCGTGTAGTATTAAAGGGGTTCCGCCCAATGCACTCTGGTAATACAACCCTGAAACGTCTTTTTTTCGTCCGGTAAGAAATTTGATAAGAAAGCTGAAGAACTGCTCTTATCTCATCGAAAGAGGAAAAGGAATCACATCCTGAGAAGACAACATCAGAACACATTCCAGTGTACATTACCAGCTATCTTCACCAATATTTCGCGAAATGATGCGTTACGCACGGTTTGCTGTCAAAGTGTGCTGGCAATGACAACCATTTATCAGTGTAAACCAAGTTAGTTTTTCTACAGCAACTTTAAAATAACCACGTAACTGTAAAAGCTTGGCGTTTATAAAGTGTGCGGAATGCCTATAAAATTAGTGCTTCCCCTTTTTTACGCTGAATGTCACACAATCTCGGTAAATTCTCAACTATAAAATAACCGAATTATCTAATTTTATGTAAGAGCTTCTCGTGTACGCCTAAATCACAGTCCCTTCAGAGACATTTATTTACAATCACAGATTTTCCTTCGCATTTGCTTCCCATGCCTCTTATGAAAATATTAATAAATGCAAGACGCTGAGTATTTCTTCGATTTATTTGCAATATAAATAACGTAAAAATTGATAATTAAAGGTAGGACTCGATCCCACGACCCTCTGACTACCGCTTTCATCTCAACCGCTGCGCCAAACGTTGCCTAGGAAGTATGCTAACATAAATGACCCTTGCTCGCTCGACCTGCCCAAAACATGCATTTCTTTTTATAAACGGTTGGCCAAGTGGAACTCCCATTTAGTCAAATGGTTCAAATGGCTCTGAGCACTATGGGACTCAACTGCTGAGGTCATTAGTCCCCTAGAACTTAGAACTACTTAAACCTAACTAACCGAAGGACATCACAAACATCCATGCCCGAGGCAGGATTCGAACCTGCGACCGTAGCGGTCTTGCGGTTCCTGACTGCAGCGCCTTTAACCGCACGGCTCCCATTTAGTCACTTTCATTTATGTATAGCCCTGGGAATGCTATAAATCTGGACGAAATCGGTGATAATGCGTAGGTGCTATCCCCTCGTAAGTAAAGCCAGTAGCCCATCTTTTCTTGTCACTATGTCGCAATGAGGAAAAAAGAATTTCCGCTGTTAGCCTCGTTGCTACGTATTGGAAGACACGCTTAGCTACCTGTTTCGATCTGGTACCCTCCCAGAACGGTGCCAGCGGCAACAGTGGTAATACAACGAACGAGCCGATTGCCATAGCCCCGTTCCCCGTAATGATCTTTGAACACGGTTCGATCATCCGTCTGGAAGCAACTTTTCCACGCATGCGCGCCTTCTGCCGGGCCTGCATACGAAGACCGCGGCATTGTGGACACTTGAAGATACCACTTGCCAGCCATAACCAGCAGTAAATGCATGACCACTTGCCGCGAGTAAGTAATGCGGAATTTGCACAACGTAGAGCAGCAGATTCGTAAGATTCCATGAGAAACCCTAAAGAATCATATCAGTAGTTGCAGAAGAATGGAAAAGAAAATTGAGAATGCGCTAGGTGACGATCAGTTTGGCTTTAGGAAAAGTAAAAGGACGAGAGAGGTAATTCTGACGTTACGGCTAATAATGGAAGCAAGGCTAAAGAAAAATCAAGACACTTTCATAGGATTTGTCGACCTGGAAAAAGCGTTCGACAATATAAAATGGTGCAAGCTGTTCGAGATTCTGAAAAAAGTAGGGGTAAGCTATAGGGAGAGACGGGTCATATACAATATGTACAACAACCAAGAGGGAATAATAAGAGTGGACGATCAAGAACGAAGTGCTCGTATTAAGAAGGGTGTAAGACTAGGCTGTAGCCTTTCGCCCCTACTCTTCAATCTGTACATCGAGGAAGCAATGATGGAAATAAAAGAAAGGTTCAGGAGAGGAATTAAAATACAAGGTGAAAGGATATCAATGATACGATTCGTTGATGACATTGCTATTCTGAGTGAAAGTGAAGAAGAATTAAAGGATCTGGTGAACGGAATGAACAGTCTAATGAGTACACAGTATGGTTTGAGAGTAAATCGGAGAAAGACGAAGGTAATGAGAAGTAGTAGAAATGAGAACAGCGAGAAACTTAACATCAGGATTGATGGTCACGAAGTTAATGAAGTTAAGGAATTCTGCTACCTAGGCAGTAAAATAACCAATGACGGACGGAGCAAGGAGGACATCAAAAGCAGACTCGCTATGGCAAAAAAGGCATTTCTGGCCAAGAGAAGTCTACTAATATCAAATACCGGCCTTAATTTGAGGAAGAAATTTTTGAGGATGTACGTCTGGAGTACAGCATTGTATGCTAGTGAAACATGGACTGTGGGAAAACCGGAACAGAAGAGAATCGAAGCATTTGAGATGTGGTGCTATAGACGAATGTTGAAAATTAGGTGGACTGATAAGGTAAGGGATGAGGAGGTCCTACGCAGAATCGGAGAGGAAAGGAATATGTGGAAAACACTGATAAGGAGAAGGGACAGGATGATAGGACATCTGCTAAGACATGAGGGAATGATTTCCATGGTACTAGAGGGAGCTGTAGAGGGCAAAAACTTTAGAGGAAGACAGAGATTGGAATACGTCAAGCAAATAATTGAGGACGTAGGTTGCAAGTGCTACTATGAGATGAAGAGGTTAGCACAGGAAAGAAATTCGTGGCGGGCCGCATCAAACCAGTCAGTAGACTGATGACCAAAAAAACAAAAAAGTTGCACTCCTCTCATATCTTTAGTTTTTAATGACTGCTGAGCGCCATAACGCTGAATATAAACCGACAACGATTGACATTAAAATGTTATGAACAGATTCCATGAAGGCAAAGTGGCTAATACAGAACGACATATATTAGAACAAATAATGCATTATTTGTTGCAACGATGTCTGCGTAACACAGTTTATTGAAAACAACACAAAATGGAGTTATATGACTAATAAAAGTGTAGTGACACAGATAACAGCGTAAAACCAAAGTCGTCTACTGATTACATGAACAATTGCAGTCCGAGCTGGCATCTCATTCAAAAGCAGTCTTCATAGGACACTGCTGCTCGGACAGCGGCGCTGTTTGACGCAGAGCTTCTACTTATGGCACAGAGCAACATTGCAATACTCGAAATCTGCTGACCATACTGGCACTGACTTAATTAATGCGCTCAGAGTGTTTTTAATCTATGATTTAACTGAAACAAAGGGATGAAATAATAAATTTCAGCCTGACCTAGACGGTGCACTGGTTGTACGTTAATATTGAATTTGAGGTGCTTAAATGAGTTCTACGTCTAATTTTAAAAATGTTTATTGATCGGATGAGTGACGAGTTGTGTCGTCTCTGGTAAAAAGCGAGAGAACCAACTCTTGCTTGCAGCAGGTAGCATTCTTCTCTAGAGTCAGCCTGGACTGAAGAGGATGGTGTTGATGTCATAAAGGTTTTATGCGGAGTGGGGGGGGGGGGGGGGGGGAGGCCTACTGCTCTCTGTTGCATGTCCACCGATTACGTCAGTTAGTTAGGCAGCAAAAGACCAAATTAACCAGCGAGCAAAGACTGTCAAACGGATAATATATATACAGACGTCTTCGATATGCAACGGAAGATTCGGTAGATCAGTATTGATCGACGTCAGACAGATCATGAGCAAACTTTCTGTCTCTACAGCCACTGCTAATTAATCGATCTTCATTTTGATAAACCTTTTGAGCCACCAGGTTAGTCAATTTTGTGCTATTATCCATTTTTTCTTGATTTCTCATGGTGCCTAAAACTCCTTAGGTGAGTACCATTTGTTTCCATCTTCTTCTGAAGAAAATATAGACTGTAGCCAGTGTCGTCTCAGGCAACTTAATAATATAGGGAGTATAGACATCACTAAACGGTTTCAGTTTTCACAGGCTATTGTGGCACTCCGCGCTGTTCTAGTACCTCTTACGTATTTACCTGCTTGTAACAGACCTAGTGGGCGAGGAATGTAGCCGATGCTGCTACTGTTCTTGGCTGGACAATGCCGTTGGACAGGTAGGTAAAGGATGACTAATTTGTGTTGTCTTGTCATAAGATATACGGTGGTATTTCTGAAGGCAGACATCAAATTATAGTCGTCGAAAATGCCACTTAATCATCCACAGAGCATAATGTAGGCCTAATCGTGATGTGTTATTCTAGCAGTTCTTAAGAACACTGATTTTGCTGCATTTCAGCAAGACACGATGACTTCCGTGTCTCGTATGCATGACATACGACATTCGCCAGAGAAGGCTACCTTTTATACCTCTTGTATTCTTTATCAACCAGCAACACTCTACTTTCGACCAAGCGAGGAGTGCAGTGACTGGCACGCTGGACTCGCATTTGGCAAGACGATGGATCAAATCTCCAACCAGTCATCCGGGTTTATGTTTTCCGTAATTTCCCTAATTAGCTCCAGGCAAATGACAGGATTTTTTTTTCAAGAAAGGTACTGCCCATTTCCTTCTCCATGTTCATATAATTCGAGCTTTTGCTTCGTCTCCAAGGACCGTGCTATCGATGGGCTTATTTACTTCCAGCTCCGAATTTGTAGTGCAAGAATGATAAAATAGAATTTATTTGATTTACTTGAACGAAGAACTATTTAACTGTGGATTGTTATTGATCTTCCTAAATTATGGTGGCTGAAGCCACCACAATGTCTTAGATTCTACCAACTGCGGTTCTAGGCGCTTCAACCCGGAACCGCGCTGATCCTACGGTCGCTGGTTCGAATCCTGCCTCGGGCATGGATGTGTGTGATATTCTTAGGTTAGTTAAGTTTAAGTAGTTTCTAAGTCTAGGGGACTGACGACCGCAGATGTTAAGTCCCATAGTGCTTAGAGCCATTTGAACCATTTGAACTCAACATTTTAAGTAGAGTAAAGGCTGTGAAGAATGATACGAGCAGAGTACTAATGGGTCCACTCCTGTACTGCAAACAGATTCGATCCGGATGTCCTATGGTCGCAGGTTCGAATCCTGTCTCGGGCATGGATGTGTATCATGTCCTTAGGTTAGTTAGGTTTAAGTAGTTCTAAGCTCTAGGGGACTGATGACCTGAGAAGTTAAGTCCCATAATGCGCAGAGCCATTTTGTTCCGGTTCAAATGGTTCAAATGGCTCTGAGCACTATGGGACTCAACTGCTGAGGTCATTATTCCCCTAGAACTTAGAACTAGTTAAACCTAACTAACCTAAGGACATCACAAACATCCATGCCCGAGGCAGGATTCGAACCTGCGACCGTAGTGGTCTTACGGTTCTAGACTGCAGCGCCTTTAACCGCACGGCCACTTCGGCCGGCTTTTGTTCCGGATGTCAATCCAAAATTTGTGGCCCCCGCACTTTACATCACAGTATGGCCTATAAAATTATCCAATGGGGTACGAGATTGATCGCTCAAGGCAAAAAACGACAGTCCTCAACATTTTATTCTCGAGACTAATGTAAACATTTGTACCATAACTGAAACATGGTTCAAAAGAAAAGAACTGTTCGCGCTCCCAGGATACTCTGTCTTAATAAAAGGTTGAGGTGATCGCTACGGAGGTGCAGCGTTGTTGATAAAACTCGATATTTACTTTTCTGCTGTCAGTACTGGCATTCAGCATGATACACTGCAAACGGTGAGTATCTGCCTGCAGATTAAGGACATCCAACTGAATTAGGTCTCCTCATACAAAGCACCTAACGATAGGCTTTCCAAACGACAGTTGACAACGATAATTGCTCCATCGAGAAACCTCTTCTGCTACTAAATGGCTTTAACGGTCACCATATTCTGTGGAGCGTACAGAAATGCTAAGGCAATGGGAAAAATGCTAGTGGATTTACTAGATTCAGTAAGATTTATAGTATTAAATGAGGGCTCATCAGCACGGATAGTCCGACCAAATGAAGTCCCGATGGCAGTAGCCTTCAGCGTAGCATGCCCTGCACTGTCTCCCAGAACAACAAGGGAAGCGCTACCAGATACTTTACGTTCGGATCACTTGCCAATTCAAATCGTAGTAAATGCACGACGTAGGGAGACTGTCAAACGCATAATCAGCCGTAAATGGGACACAAACAAAACCAATTGGAACCTATACGAAATATTACTGGAAGGTAAACTGAAATCAGTCATCGAAACAGAGAACCCGAACGAGATTATGGAATCTCGGTATCGCTTATATGTTAAGCAGTGGACGTCTCAATACCTCTAAAATAACGTAAGCAGTCTACTCATAGGCGGTCACATTGTTGGTGGGATTCAGAATGTGCCGCAGTCCTCAAGGAACGAAGACAAACATTAAGGAACTACAAAACTCTTTCAAATGATACTAAATTTATTGCTCTTTTGAAGCACAAGCTGCAGCCAAGAAGTTATTCTAGTGCCAGAATAGAAAATCTTGGCATAATATCTGCACTGCAGACTGCAAAGAAAAACCAGGATTTGGAATGAAATAAACTACATTAAAAACGGTCTGAAAATGTACATGCGCACACCTCCACCTTCCGACGAACTTGTAGAATCGTTCTTATGAGTGACAGCCCTAGCTGACGTAATGAACTAGGAAGACGAGCAGAATACGAAGAGAAGAACAGTGTCATTACACAACCCTTTTAGCCGGAAGGACTCAAGACTGAACTTTTCCAAAGGAAGGTACTGCTCCTGGCCCCGATTATATTGCCCATCCGATGCTACGACAATCGCCCACAAAGTGAAAATGCTGCTACTCAAAATTTGCAATAGCGTATGGATTTAAAAGTTCAAACTCGACTACCCAAAAGCACTCTTGCGAAACATGGTAAGCTTCGTGAGCAATACGAAAAACAATCATTTTGCAACAAGGAACTACACTGGGATCCAGAGAAACTCGGCGAGGACTCCAGCAGAGACCAGTCTTGGCTCCCTTATTATTTACTCTCTGTACTGCTGAACTTAATGAGACTTTTGCCAGTGCCAGCCAAATATTACAACACGCAGATGAGGCGTGTATATTTTCCGAAGACAGTACTGTTCAGTCCTGTCACACGACAAGACACATCACTCTCATACGTCTACCTGAGTCGTTTACAGAAAATTGGTTCGAAATCTCTGATAGCAAGCCTACTCTTCTGATCTTTATTCGCCATAGGATTCCAGTTCCCCAAAACAATGCAACTGGGACAAAAAACTTTCGCAGTTACGAAAACAATACAATATCTTGGATGATAAACTAAGATGGGCTCCGTATATCGGATATATCGTTAGCAGATGTTAAAAAGCCTGCCATCTCACTGAGCAACGAAAAAGTATGGGTGGACTCTGATCGGCGGTCAGAGATGACTTTATACCGGCCCCTATTACGGACACACATTGACTATGGATACATGTGCTAAAAATAAACGTCAGGCAGCACGCTCCAGAGTCTCGACATTATGCATTACAAAGCCTTGGGTTTAGTTACTGGAAAGAACAAAAAAAAAATGGTTCAAATGGCTCTGAGCACTACGGGACTTAACAGCTGAGGCCATCAGTCCCCTATAACTTAGAGTTACTTAAACCTAACTAACCTAAGGACACCACACACATCCATGCCCGAGGCAGGATTCGAACCTGCGACCGTAGCAGTCGCGCGGTTCCGGACTGAAGCGCGTAGAACCGCTCGGCCACACCGGCCGGCTGGAGCGAACATATCAACAACAAGCAACGCATTATTGATTGAAGCGAGTGAGACTCATTTAAAGTTGCGACGTACATTCCCTTCCGAGAAATCCCTCCTGCACCTCTATTTCGAGGAGTGTTTGCTGAAGATATTGGATAAATAAGCAACTTCTACCTGTCGTGGTTGCATATATGGAAATGCATGCATTAAGGCGCAATGTGTCGAAGAGTCCTCTTTTGTCACATACAATAGGCCATACCAAACGTCGACTCTGCAGATTGATTCCAGGACCAGTTTAACGTTTCAAATTGAGGATCGAACTAAGGCAACTTCAATTGAATTCCTGTCTCACTGTCACGATAGACGAGTGGTTTATACAGATTTACCCAAGTGTAGTGACGGCGCTGATAGTGCCTGACGGGTACCCGGAAGCAAACGACAAGGCCTCTACTGGGTGGATCCACATTCCACTATGGTGATAGCAGGGCTGATTGCCATTTTTGAAGCCCTGCTATTTTCACAGACGTCCACAACAGACATAACAGTCATAATCTCTGACAGCTGATCCCTACAACTCGTTAGAAACCATCACACTAGTTGCACTGTAGCCAATACGTATTACTTCATCCCATTATTCCAAGAGCACCATGGTATAATAAGATACAAACAGGGAGGAGCTTAACGGCAGTTATAGCACTGCTGAAGTTCAATCACTGGAAGCTCTACAAATATCTATATTGGCTCAATCTAAACGCCACCCCTCTCTGTGTTTGCGGAGAGGTAGATGATGCAAACCACATATTCATACACTGTCTTCGGAACACGTGTCAGCTAAACATTCTTGCAAGTTATCTTCGGGTTCTTGATCGTCAGTTCCTAAGCAGCCTCTAAACTTTGTTAGCATCCAGCGATATAGCAACGTATAAAATCCTGTACGAGTTCGTTAACAGTGCCAATATCCAAATACAAGTTCCCTGTGCTGCTGATCTAATGTTCTTGACAATTAGAACGCAAGGGGAGCACAAAAGCACAGTTAACTTCCTATATCGCAACGCACTACTCAGCAGGATGTGGAACGCCAGTCTAATAAATATGTGTCACTATTTGCCTCCTGTATGTATGTCTCTGAATACTGGTACATCTACATGGTGCGGCGCTTAAATCTGGACAGTTGAAACTTCTTTTTAAAAGCAAATTTATTAAAACAAAATACAAATGAAAATGAAAATATTTTTACATAAAAGTAGGTCTATCTTACAAGAGTAACATTACTCGATGTAACCCCATTCAGCCACAATGACCGCCTCCAATCCTGTCCTGAAGCGATCGCTCGCAGTCATTAATACAGCTCTGTCGATATTCGCGAATGCTGCTGCGACAGCGGTGCGTAGAGACGTGACATTAGGGTGCCTCGTCTTAATGGTAACTCTTTCGACTACGCTCCAAACACGGTAGTCAAGGGGATTTTAATCCGGGCTACTCGGGGGCCAGAACTCCTTTGACCAGAACATATCAACGCTACCGAGAGCCAGTTTTGTACTAATTGACTCGAATGAACCGGTGCACCGCCCTGTGGAAAGACAAATTGTATCCCCGGGGCCATAGTCACCATCCACTGTTTCACGACATTCGTGCAGATAAAATTCTTTTGTGGCAGTTTGTCTCTTCTCAAAGAAACGTGGCGGCATGATATCACCCTCACTGGACGCAATAGCAAGGACATGAACCCTAGACTTCTCCGAAGCATTATAATTGTCCACAATATCGTAAAGAGTTGATCTCGTGTACCCGAAGAATCGAACTATTTCAGTGGGCGAATGCCCAGCGCGAAGACTTTCGTTAATCGCGAGTCTTCGTTTGTACTCCGCACTTGTGCATAACATCTCGGCCGTTTTGAGGTTCTGACTTTTGCTAGATGCTTATGGCTTTCAACAACGCCAATCGCGTTCTCCTGTCGATCTACGATATGGCTGGAAATTCAAATTAAAATTTGTCCGGATTTACGCGCCGCACCCTCGACATGTATAGCTACAATACCCAAATCTAGTTATTGTATATTGCTCTCTTGTTCTGTCTAGATGAGACATTTATACGTGCCCAAATATTCAGTTTTCTATCCGCAGATTTTGAAAGAATTCCTATGCGGCATAGAAAAGAACATTTCATTGTTAATTTAGATACACGCTCGTTAATATGGATTGAATCGGGAGTATCCCAAAGACGTACTAGCGGCGCTTTAGCATTTCATTTTGTTTTATCACTAGAATTTTGTAGCGTACTACCTCTATGTTTGTTACCTTTCGTCTTGATTACGTATTTGTGTATACTGCGGATGTAAAATTTGTTTTATGTCGGAATCTGTCCTTTTGTAAGCCTATGTAACTTCTTACCAGTGTAACCTTATGTATACTATGAATTGTCAAAACCAACTGTTGTGTAATATTTTCAGTGGTGAGTTGGCTATATTGGCACGTTCCGAAAGCCAGCAAATAAAAAAAAAAAAGAAAGAAAACAACTTCTGTCTCTTACAGTATCTTAGAGCATAGTTTAACCTCAAAGCTTATAATGATCCTGGAGGGAAAAAAAGCCTCTCTTAGCTGTGCCCGAAGGAAACGTAGTCCTTTCAGGTTGTCATATGTATCAGTGTTTTATCAGATAGAGCCAGAAAAGTAATCAGATACCTTACTGACGATGCTGTTGCGTAGAGTGAAATATCATCGTTGGAAGATTGTAGGGATATGTGGAAAGACCTTGACAAAATTCTCACTTGGCGTAACGAATGGCAGCAGTCTCTTGATGAGGATAAATGAAAGATAGAGAAAATTAAAATTCGAGGGTAAAAATATGGTAAACCACACATCTTTTGAATGTTTTCCCTAAGGAGCTGTACTAAATGTGATGTACTGTTGTTATATCGTGGTCCACACTTCGGTAACCACAGTATTCTGTTTTAATTAAATGTTCGTGCAGAGTTTAATCTTTAGAATAGTTAAATTGTGTGGTGTTAGTTTATGCGTAAAAGGGTCAGATAATTTATTAAGCAAGGCACCAAGGTGGCTAATACACGGTCCAGTCACATCAATGTGACCACTGTCTATGTTCGACGTCAACGTGCAACAATCGCTCACAGTTGGCAGGTGGCAGTACAAGCAGTGGAGGGTAGATAAAGCGTGTCGGGCTGACGCGGCAATAATGCAGTCGTTGTCGCAATGCGGCAATGGAGCGATTTATCTGCTTCCAAAAGCGCATGATCATTGGCTTTCGGTTCAAGGTTGGAAGCATTTCCGGAACGGTTACATTCGTAAACTGTTCGCGCGCTGCCTTGGTTAAAGTATACCGCGCATGGCAAAATGGCACTATACAAAACCGGTGCCGAGATAACTTTGGTGCATCACGAGCCATAAATGACAGGGGTGAACGACGGCTGCGGAAATGTGTACGGGCGAATAGACGTGTAACTGTTGAGCAACGGACCACGCGGATGGACCAAGGGACTACCAACAGTCTCTCCACAACGACCGTTCAGGGAACGTTGCTGCATATCGACCTCCATACTGATTGTTGTTAATCAGCGACGATGGCTGGAACTTCCACGCCAGTACCGCAACCGGACGCCCACTGAGTGGCGACAGGTAAATATTTCCGCTGAACCACATTTTATGCTCCATCCGACAGATGACCTTCGGCTAGTATGGTGTGAAACCTCTCAAAGTAAACTCTGCAACAACCGTCGGAAGGGTCCAGGCTGGAGTGCATTCCTTGGGTGATCTCACCATTGTGCAAGGCACAATGGACCAACACAAGTATGTATCTACCCTTGGGAACCGTGTCCACAACTACATGCAGCTTGTTTTTCCACGGCGCCATGGCATCTACCAGCAGGACTACGCAACGTGTCACATACCTTGTAGTGTGCATGCGTGGTTCGCAGAGCAGCAGGATGTATTAACCGTACCCCCCCCTGGCCACCATACTCACCGTATTAAAACTCAGACGGGAAACTTTGTGACCACCAAGATCGAGATGTCTGAGCCACGGATCCTGAACTGAGAAACCTAGCTCAGCTGGCCATGGAATTGGAGTCGGCATGGCTCTACGTCCCTGTCGGTACGTATGAGAACTTCAGTGACTCTCTTTCTGCACGTTTCGCAGCGGTCCGCACAGCAAAAAGTGGTTATTCAGGCTTCTGACAGGTGCTCATATTAATGTGACTGGACAGTGAACATAAAAATTAAAACATACCATAGTGTGCATGTATTCCAGGGAGTGAAAGTCTTAGGAAAGTGTTAAGAAAATATAGGATATCGGACCATGAAGCATTAACGTTGTCACGTACGCGTACAGAACTGCTGCAAATAAGGATGAAAAACATTACACAATCTTTACAATAATACAATGACTTAGTAAGAACAAACATTAACTAGGTGCACAAAAAGTAAGACTCTGCGGGGAAATTTGTCTGGACAACCGTAGAGGCCGGCCAGAGTGGCCGAGCGGTTCTAGGCGCTACATTCTGGAACCGCGCAACGGCTACGGTCGCAGGTTCGAATCCTGCCTGGGGTATGGATGTGTGTGATGTCCTTAGGTTAGTTAGGTTTAAGTAGTTCTAAGTTCTAGGGAACGGATGACCGCAGCAGTTAAGTCCAATAGTGCTCAGAGCCATTTGAACCATTTGAACAACCGTAGAGACATATGTTTATGGGTTTTTAATTTCATGAGTACCTCGGGACAAGTCTTAAAGAAAGTCCAAAAACTACCGCAATCCTAGACTGGACGAACGGCGCTTTCCAGGTAGTGGCGAAGGTGGTGGTGCAGCTCATATGCCTCGAGTCGTCGGCTGGGTGCGTTACATCTCTGATCATCTGGATGAGAGGGCCTGTATCACTTTTAGAAACATAGTTCGGATCATGCAGCAGTGGTAAGCATAAGCTAGGATACAATCCAATGCGGCAGCGACCAGTGATGCCTCTTGACTATTACACGACAGTAGAGCAGTTACTAATGGTTCAAATGGCTCTGAGCACTATGGGACTTAACTGCTGTGGTCATCAGTACCCTAGAACTTAGAACTACTTAAACCTAACTAACCTAAGGACATCACACACATCCATGCCCGAGGCAGGATTCGAACCTGCGGCCGTAGCGAGTGCAGTTACTGCCACCAAGTCTACCTCTCCAAGGATCCAACCGAAAGGAAATGTCTCGAAAGGATTTCTCCTGCCCTTCCGTTCTTTTCCTAGGAATTCCTCTCATTGTGTCTATGGCGTGTAATAGCAACTCTAGTTCAGGAGGAGGTCGAACAGATATTGCAGCACATAAACAAAAGTTATCAGTAATTTATATAAACTTGAACATAGTAAATACTTTACTTTGGAAAGAAATAATATCCACACAAATGACATAAAACTGATGCGGTTTCTGACACTTACAACCTTTAGCACCTTTTTACAGAATGATAACTTCACGTCAGAGTACAATAGTGTTCAACTGATGATAAGTCCAGAATAACTGTTCTATTCGCATGCAGCGGGATCTGTACTACGACGATACTGTCGTCCTAAGCGATGACTACAACTGATTGCTGATCACGTAGAGAAAGATGTGAGCACATAAGTGACCTTCGGGCTGCTGCGGAGGCGTAACGTAACACCAGGGGGCGTGTCTACGCCGTTGTCTCCGATTCGCAGCGACCGTCATTATTGTGGTGCCGTCATGAGGTACCAACTTTTGCATAATACTTCGTTCTACAGGCGACACCACTGACTCAACTGTTGTTCATTCTGCAGCCAGTTGGGTGTGACGTTACAAACTAACAGTTTGTGCTTAGAGCCCCTTTGTGCACTTGCCAAATAAATTTCTTAAGTTCTTTGTTATCGAAAATTCGATATTTGTCAGCCGAATACCACTGGTCATGGCTAGGTTACCTATACATCGGCTTTATACCATCTACTCGACTACAGTTGTTGCGCTTTAAGTGTAGCTGCACCGCCGTGTCACAGTTGCTCCCAAGGGACGGACAATCGTCGTGTCCTGATGGATGGACTGGGACATAAAAGAGATGGTACAAACCATCTGCCACTTGACAGCTAACATGATGATTCCACGAAGACTTTTCTTGACATACTTCTACATCTACATCTACGTGATTACTGTGCTATTCACAATAAAGTTCCTGGCAGAAGGTTCATTGAACCACCTTCATGCTATCTCTCTACCGTTCCACTTTCGAACGGCACGCGGGAAAAACGAGCACTTAAATTTTTTCGTGCGAGCCCTGATTTCTCTTATTTTATCGTGAGGATCATTTCTCCCTATGTAGGTGGGTGCCAATAGAATGTTTTCGCAATCGGAGGAGAAAACTCGTGATTGGAGTTTCATGAGAAGATTCTGTCGCAACGAAAAACGCCTTTGTTTTAATGATTGCCACTCCAATTCACGTATCATGTCTGTGACACTATCTCCTCTATTTCGCGATAATACAAAACGAGCTGCCCTTCTCTGTACTTTTTCGATGTCATCCGTCAGTCCCACCTGATGCGGATCCCACACCGCATAGCAGTACTCCAGAATAGGGCGGACAAGCGTAGTGTTAGCAGTCTCTTTGGTAGATCTGTTGCCCCTTCTAAGTGTTCTGCCAATGAATCGCAGTCTTTGGTTTACTCTATCCACAATATTATCTATGTGATCGTTCCAATTTAGGTTATTTGTAATTGTAATCCCTAAGTATTTAGTTGAATTTACAGCCCCCAGATTTGTGTGGCTTATCGCGTAATCAAAATTTAGCTGATTTCTTTTAGTACTCATGTGAATAACTT
The DNA here is from genome assembly GCF_021461395.2 of Schistocerca americana. NCBI lineage: Eukaryota > Metazoa > Arthropoda > Insecta > Orthoptera > Acrididae > Schistocerca > Schistocerca americana. The sequence continues at coordinate 648,053,026 of NC_060130.1, read as the reverse complement.
CGCACTTTCCTTTATTCAGGGTCAATTGCCACTTTTCGCACCATACAGATATCTTATCTAAATCATTTTGCAAGTCGTTTTGATCATCTTATGACTTTACAAAACGGTAAATGACAGCATCATCTGCAAACAATCTAAGACGGCTACTCAGATTGTCTCCTATGTCGCTAATATAGATCAGGGACGATAGAGGACCTATAATACTTCCTTGGGGAACGCCGGACATTACTTCTGTTTTACTCGATGACTTTCAGTCTATTAGTACGAACTGTGACCCTTCTGACAGGAAATCACGAATCCAGTCGCACAACTGAGGCGATACTCCGTAGGCACGCAGTTTTATTAGAGGACGCTTGTGAGGAACGGTGTCGAAAGCCTTCTGGAAATCTAAAAATATGGAATCAATTTGACATCTTCATGAATATAAAGAGCTAGTTGCGTTTCACAAGAACGATATTTTCTGAATCCGTGCTGACTATATGTCAATAAATCGTTTTCTTCGAGGTACTTCATAATGTTCGAATACAGTATATGTTCTAAAACCCTACTGCAAAGCGACGTTAGTGATATAGGCCTGTAATTCTGCGGATTACTCCTACTTCCCTTTTTGGGTATTGGTGTGACTTGAGCAATATTCCAGTCTTTAGTATACCTCGCTCTCCCGCGCACTGTTGTTGTGTACTGATTCGTACGGAATTCCTACACCAATATATTGAATCATATCACACGCAAGCGCTGTCACCTGCCTATCAAATAATATAACTATTTCTATCAGCGCATGCACACAATTCCGTCGCACATGCACACAATTCTTCGCTATAAAATAAATACTGAGGAAGGCGGATGTAGGGCTTTGCTTTTTTGGATGGGTTCTGGGTGTATTTCATCTGTAAGGAAAATCGCTTACAAGAACCTAGTGCGATCAGTTCTGAAGAACTAGTCAGGGATTTGTGGTGCCTATCAAATACATTTGACAGCAAAACTCTAACGAATTCACAGTCGTGAAGCAAGGATCGTAAAAAGGCGGCATAGCCCGTACAAAACCGTTGCAGAGCCGTTCGCAAAACTTAAATGAGAAACATGTGTACATTCTCTAGAAGTACTGTTGGGTGAATGTAGGAAACCGGCATTGGAAGACTTCATACGAATCCACTTCCATCACTTTGTATCTCGCGTAAGAGATCATGAGAATAAGATAAATGGGATTATGTCGTGTATGTATTAATTTTTCATCCCTTGCTGAATACCCAAAGTGAATTGGGCAGAAAATCGTTCACACACTGTACTCTAAGTTGTGGAGTACTTACAGAGTTCGGAAATTCCCGTCACTAACTTCAGGAAATTGAAGAGGGAACTGAGTAGATAGTATTTTCAACTGAAACCCATGTCCGGAAAGGTACCGTTACCGTTCTGACACCATTTGAAGACAGGTTGTTAAGGCGACCACTTCTACAAGTAATTGATTAGGAGTCACCAAGTACGTTAGTTATTTTACAGTTCCACTCATTAATAGCCAAATAAATTTTTCGCGTACTCATTGACGTGTTCTTAGTCAACGTGATGCAGGACGGCTTCTTCCAATTGGGGTGTGCGGTGTCTGCTTGAAGCACCACAGTCACGCCTGTTGATGGAGAAGGCGTTGCGTAATAATTGTGGCGAGCAGGGTATGCGATGGAGTCGGACGTTGTGTAGAACGATCTTGATAAAGGCGAGGAACAGCTCTTCCACCACTGTGAGCTTCGCCATTCAGAAGGATCATGTCGTTGTATTCTGCAAACTTGTGCTCATCGATGTTGCTCTAACACTCGCAGATACGTGAAGAGGCTCGAAACAGGTAAGAGAAGTAGGATAGACGTCATACGACATCAACCGATCCGACATAACCACCCCCAACCATGACTACCCTGTTGCATACCTAAACAGCAAACATATTTTCGAACGGCTGTAGCACGGAAACGGTACGTTTTCGGATAGGGATTTCTACTCAGAATATTGTGCACTCGCTCCCCTCTACAATTCCCAGAAGTTTGTAACGGGAATTTTCGAACACCTTGTATGTATACGAATATGTTGTTTCCCTTACAAATAAATAACTTGGCGCCAAAGGCGAATAACATCAAGTTTATCTGCTTTAGTAGATTGCTTCCAACCTACTACATTCGGTATAAAGAGGGACTAACGCCGTAAGCCGCAAGTTATAAACGTCATACTTAAATGATATTCATAAAAACATGACTCCACTTCGGTAGGCCTTTAACAGAACAATTTCATCATCTATACTCTGGGAATCACTGTGAACCTGTGGCAGAGGCTCCTTTCTGTAGTTCTTGTACTGTGGCTTCCTCTCGTTCCATTCGAGGATTGAGCACGAAGAGTGACTGGTTATACATCTCTACCACAGCTGTTAGTGTGCGGTATTTCACGAAATTTACGTCTTCCTTGGAGTATCCTTTACAGTGTAAGAATTTTCAAAATTTCTGTTACACTCTCTCGTCATTCAGTTGTACTCATTAACATTTGCACAGCACATCTTTGTATTTTATCGATATCTCCTGCTTCTTTCGCTTAGAATGTATGCAAAACACTTGAATAATACTTAATTATTGTCCATACTAATGTTATCTATGATATCTTTTTGTCGTACAAGTGCCTACCATTTCCTTTTCTTTGGCTTAGAAGCTCATCACCCCGTGACAATAAACAAATGTAATATTATGTAACAAGACTCTCAAAGTGTAGGTATCATAACAAATGAGATGTAGGTTTAACACGCAAAGCATAAACAAGTTGACTGTTGTGAAGTATGCTGATGTAACATTTCCTCCTCTTCCCAATGTTCCGAGAAATAATTGTTACACAGAAGTAGTATTGGAGACTCTGCCATGGGAGCTACTCCCGCCAGTAACGAGATTCTGCACTGTTTGTTCACTGTTTCACAAACTGATCTTCGTGTAGCAGCAATCAATACGGTACACTATTTACATTCACTCAGCCAGCAGTCCCTTCCATTTCGCTCGTAAACGTGGTACAAAATCAATCTCCCTCACGTATTAGCCTTGTCACATAGAGAACCATACAGCATACTAAATCGGATAACTCGCTAAGTCGATTCAACAGCGTCAGTAATAAAACATCTCCAACACGGCTCCGTCCTGTAGTTGAATAAGTCATTAACAATTCAGAATAGCCCGTAAGCACGAAACAGCTGATTACACGGAGGATATGCATTAGTCACACGGTCCGCAGCAAGCAGACCAGGCTAGATTTTACGGAACTGTACGGGCTCATAAAACTGTCGGTTGCATTCAAAATTTCTAAATAACTCGCAAAATAATTTGCATCAACAGCCGACTCATACAAATGCAGAAATTTTTTTATACATGCTTCCCGGCAGAATAAAAATTTGCAGCTTTTGCAAGTGTAACGTAACTGTTGTTAAATGAGGCAACAAGCGGTAGCGAGGGTTTTTCATAGCCAAGCCCAAAATTCCAACATGCTTGGATGCAGCACTCATCCACCCTCACGAAATCAGGTGTGTTTGCAGACTTGTTATGCTACACAATATTTCTTTCCCAAAACTGAATAATCAGTTCTGAAATGTTACAAACCAGAAGTGTTATGGTAGATCGTGGACACAGAGATCAGTACGATCTAATGTGAAATCATACCCCTTTCATATTTGCAAACACTGACTGCTGGGAAATTTTAGTCCAAATTATGCTTGTATGAAATGGAGAGGTACGGTGTTTAAACGTATCACACGTATCTACAATTGATGCAAAGTAATAGAAACTATCTTTCAAAAAAGTGTTAAAAGTGTAGCGCAAAGACGACAAGAGAAATAAAGCATTATTGACCAAGATTTACTTGCCCCTAGTCGAAACCTCGAGGTGATTAATAGTGACCGTATGGATTGTGCGATACTTCCAACAATATTTCAGTTGCATTTCTGTCGTTAGTTGTTATTCTTCGTTGTTGGCGTATTTTACGTGTCACTCTCCTTATAATGTGAGCAAAGATAGATGGTTAGGGCTTACACGATAACGATAACTTTCGACACCCAGCTGCACAGCTACTCTATCATTTTCACAACATACTGCAAAACGAAAACTAAATCCACTTTTTAGTTTGTCGTATGCATTAAGGAAGTCTGAACAGTTTTATGAGAAAATTATTTGGTCGCTAAAACATCAGAAAAGAGACTAAGGATCTACAAGCGAACAGTTTTTTTCTTTTTTCTTTTTTCAAATTATTCAGCGCCGCACATACTCAACTGAACTGTATATTCAGATAAATCTAAGAAGTGTGTTGGTATAAGCAGAGAAATGTAAGTTTTAACGGGGGGGCAAGTTCACAATTTCTCAGATTTTTCTCCTTTGCGTCTAGTGGGTAATGAATCGAAATGCGATGAGACTTAAGATAATGAAGTAAAGATTTCCTTAGTGGTTTTCAATTTGAAAGCTTGTAGCACACATACGTTTAGGCCTCTAGCGAGATTAGAAAGTAGAGCTAATAAAGCTAATGCAGCGTTCGCCGCACAAAGCTTCAACTGTAGCACTTTTTTTTCTTTGTACAGTGTTTCTGGATGATGTTACTTTTGCTTCTGTCGTCGCCCAGCCTAACTTATAGTCAGTAGGGTAGAGAAATCACGTTTAATGTGTACCTGGAATCATAGTGGAATCGTTATGTTTCTCCTTTGGCGTTGCCAGGGGTAAATAGAATCTACTAGCGCCTATTAAGAAACGTCTCCTGAAGTGGGAATCGAACACAGACCCTACGTATATCAAACTAGCATTTAGTGCTCAGATAATCTTTTTTCAGTCGCTCGGTTCACAGGCAAGCGCCTTGTTCTATTTTTAGATAGTTCTTCTCCAAAAGAACTTGAGAAATTCGACTAAAGCCCATGCAAACAAGCACACGCGTCACTTCACCACACTATCCGTCAAATGTCACGTGTACGAAAAAATTAGACCAGTAGTGAAAAAAGTGGAGAAAAGAAAGAGCGGGACTCGATCCACGGACTATAGAGCCACTTTCTTCTTTGTTAAACTGAAACAGCAGCAACAAACAGTTGAAGGACAAAGTACATGCATAAATGTCTTTTTTTTCTTTTTTTGTCTATATATATGGCAGAGAACACAATTCGTGGAAACTCCTTGCCAGAGACAGAAACGAGAAATGACAAGGGTCACATATGCTGACAGGGTTCCTCGACGTCTCTATCAGATAGGTCCATCGGTCCGTTGACCACCTTTACCAGCAGCCTGTCTGGTAAAACGTTAGTGATGTGGCAACCGGCTTCTTTTCAACAAGCTATATACAGGCCGGTCGATCGTTTTTTCGTTCAGTCGGTTTTTTCAGTTGAATGAAAAAAACAACCGATGTGGCTACGTTACTTTCCAGGTTTGAGTGGTTTCATTTACTGTCAGACAACCAACTGACAGTCTGTCGGTTACGTCAGTTATATGAATGGTTTTACTCAGTCATTCATTCGAACTTAACAAAAAAATTTTTTTCACCTACCCCAGTGGGTCGTCGTCGTTGCTCCTGCTGGTGCCGGGGCCAGGGTCACAGCCGGTGCGAGGAGGTAGCGCGGTGGCCGGTGCGAGCGCAATACTGCTGGCGGTGCCTGGCTACCTTCTCCTGCCGTCTGCCACCCTTGCCCTGGGCGTGGCAGCCCCTGGATGCTGACGAGCGGCAAAATGGTTAAAATGGTTTTTAATTAATGGGTATCGTCACAGCTTTTCAGTAAAACTGAGTGCAAACAGCTGCAAAAATTTAGCAATGTCTTTCATCTTCACGCACCCATAAAAGAACTTCTGTGCTTTCTCAACTTCGTATGCCCAACGTAGATTATTTATTAGTTACGCGTTAATTACACCTGGAACAATTTAATGCGCAACAACCTGTCTGTTTTTAATGGTGAAAAGAAGACCCAGTATGCAGTGCATAATTGCTTATTTTAACTTTGGTGTTCCTATTGAAATGTCTCCGTGTACATTCGGGGGTGAGGCTACGCTGTGGGGGGAGGGGGTGTTTGTATTGTATACATACCACTGCTTTACTTACTACATGCTGATTTCTCTCAGAAGAATAACTCAGTCAAGTACACTACTAAACAGTGCTTGCGATTGAATGAACGAACGAATTCGTGCTTAACCAACCGAAGAACTAAGGACTGGTTTCACTTGAAAACAAAGAATGAGTAGTCCACTCACAAGGGAACCTCCCCATCGCAACCCCCCCCCCCCCCTCCCACAGATTTAGTTATAAGTTGGCACAGTGGACAGGCCTTGAAAAACTGAACACAGATCAATCGAGAAAACAGGAAGAAGTTGTGTGGAACTATGAAAAAAGTAAGGAAAATATACAAACTGAGTAGTCTGTGCGCAAGATAGGCAATATCAAGGAGAGCATATGCACAGGAGCGCTGTGGTCCCGTGGTTAGCGTGAGCAGCTGCGGAATGAGAGGTCCTTGGTTCAAGTCTTCCCTCGAGTGGAAAGTTTACTTTCTTTATTTTCGCAAAGTTATGATCTGCCCGTTCGTTCATTGACGTCTCTGTTCACTGTAATAAGTTTAGTGTCTGTTTTTTGCTACCGCACCGCAAAACCGTGCGATTAGTAGACGAAAGGACGTGCCCCTCCAATGGGAACCGAAAACATTTGATCGCAAAGTCATAGGTCAACCGATTCCTCGACAGGAAAACACGTCTGATATATTCTATACGACACTGGTGACAGCATGTGCGTCACATGACAGGAATATGTTGTCGACCCACCTAACTTGTACACTTGGCGGATGGGTAAAAAGATTCTTCTACCTTGCCTGATTGAAGTTTTCTTGTGGATGTGACAGTCACTCCCAGAAAAGTGATGAAAACGTAAGAGTTAGTCACGTAAACTGCAACAAATGAAAGCAAAAATTTCACAGTCGCACAGTTTTCCCTGTGCTCTGTCAAAACATATGTTTTTAACGTTTTCAAATTTTTCCGTGTGTAGACCGTCAGTTACCTCTCATCGGACGGAAGGACAGATAATAATTGCCTGAAAATAAAAAATTAAACTTTTCACTCGAGGGAAGACTTGAAGGACCTCTCGCTCCGCAGCTGCTCACGCTAACCACGGGACCACGGCGCCCCTGAGCTCACGCTGTGCTTGATGTTGCCTATCTTGAGCATGGACTACTCAGTTTGTATATTTTCCTTATTTTTTTCATAGTTCCACACAACTTCTTCCTGTTTTCTCGATTGATCTGTGTTCAGTTTTTCAAGGCCTATCCACTGTGCCAACTTATGACTAAATCTGAGGGGGGTGCGATGGGGAGGTTCCCTTATCAGTACGCAAGACACCATCGGATTATGTCTACTGTTTTCATTCAGTTGCGAAAGAAATGAATAGATAATAAGCTAACAGATACGTAAAACTACAGGCGACTGATTCGTTTGCTCCATTCAGTTGCTCCCCTAGACTGGTTTCACTCAAAAGAACAAATGAATAGTTTAACTGATAAGTAAAGCTCCAGTGCTTTCCAGCAATCGACCGAATCTATTGTTTTCATTCGGTTTTTCCCATCACTAATAAACGTGAGATTTTGAATGTTAGTAATATCACCCTAATAACTGGACAATAGCGAGGCGATCCAAAATGCAGTAGTAAGCTGAAACGTCAAAAATCATTCCCTCGCCGGCCGGGGTTGCCGAGCGGCTCTAGGCGCTACAGTCTGGAACCGCACGACCGTTATGGTCGCAGGTTCAAACCCTGCCTCGGGCATGGGTGTGTGTGATGTCCTTAGGTTGGTTAGGTTTAAGTAGTTCTAAGTTCTAGGGGACTGATGACCTCAGAAGTTAAGTCCCATCGTGCTCAGAGCCATTTTTTGAATCATTCCATCCACACTAGTAACAACAAGATGTACAAATTGCGCAATTAAGCTCATCACAGAATTCGTCTTCGACTTCGGAATGGAGGCGGAATCCAGCAACAGGATAATGTAAGTGGGGTAAGCAGTGACAGAAATCCTGACGAGGTAATTAAGTTAATTCCGCAGCCAAAGCCAGTGCTCTAGGTGACCACTGCAGGTAAATCTATATGGAAGCGTGTCCAAGGATCCACATTAACAACATGTAGCCGTGTCACTAAGTCCAGTTCGGTGTAGGCGTTCATTACTAGGTCTGTACCAAGAGGAAGCCAATTCCACTGTGTGAATCGAGAAACTTACGTTGACCCATAAAACCTTCCAACGACCACGCTGTGATAACATTCGATGGGATTCGGCAGACAACCCCGCCCTTGTGAGCAAGCAGGAATTGCGTCATGACCACTTGCCGCCTCAAAGTGTCGTTCCCAAGATAGTTCACTGCAATATAAAATTCTCGAACGTGACGCAATTTGAAATGAACGCGACCTGCGTCAACAGGTGAAGCAAGACTCACTGGCGGTACGAGAGTGAAGAGTCGTGACGTGATATTATGCAATTCACGGGTAAAGATGAGTATCATGCGTTGGATACACAACGCAGAAGCCTTACATGTGGTATACGGAGACAAGCCTTCTTTTGTGCGCGGTTTCGTCAGAACCGTACACTGTAGTTTAAATATATGGGCTTTCCATATAAATCGCCAAGACAGTTGCCGCAATTTATTTGTTACCATTTTGAGGACGGGAAAGATCTGCGACATATAATATGTCTCACACAAAATATAGGTATCCAGTATTCGTACTTTCTGCAAAATGGTGAGCGAACATCGTTCATTTTGTAGTGCGGCACGCTGAATTTGATCAGTAACAGATTTCCAATTCAAAGCCGCCATCTTCAGTGGGTCCGAACTATGATGTTCCCACACCCGAGAGATTTTAACCCGACAACGGATCAGCAGCTTGACGCAACAACGGTTCAAGATATAGGACCAAGACATAGAGAATAGTCTGCCATGAATCACTCCACAACAGAGAACCACCGGTGGCGTCCCCCGTCCTTGGACCACCACCGACGCTGCGATAGTCTTATACAAGTTAAAAAGAACGACACGCTCATATGATCGAGATACGTAGACCTAATAAAACCTAAGAACGTAAAAAGCGCAATGAATAAATGTAACATCCCAACATTGAGGTTTATCAATCGCACAGTTAAGTGAAATGAAATGAAATGTCGTGTGGCTAGGGCCTCCCGTCGGGTAGACCGTTGGCATGGTGCAGGTCTTTCGAGTTGACGCCACTTCGGGGACCTGCGCGTCGATGGGGATAAAATGATAATGATTAGGACAACAGAACATCTACTCCCTGAGCGGAGAAAAATCTCCGACAGAGACGGGAATCGAACCCGGGACCTTAGGATTGACAGTCTGTCACGCTGACCACTTTTTTCTTTTTTTTGCTTTTTTTTTTTTTTGGGTCTCCTTCCTTCCCTTCAACCCATCCTTGCGCTCGCCAATTTCTGCCTTCTCGGACTGGCTTCTATGCCATTAAAAGAATGTTTAACACAAAGGATGCTTCTTCTACATCAAGAAAAGAAAACATGTTGTCACTCCAGTGGAAAGTTCAAGGTGCATTGCCTCTGCAGTAAAGGAAACGTTTCATTCCTGTTGATGATTCGTTGCTGCAAAACTGTTATTTTCATCTTATTTTGTTGTTTTTTTCTTGTCAACTTATTTAATATACAAAAGATTTTTTTAATTGTTTGTTTCCACTATTCTATGCGTGAGACATCTCGGCTTTTTGACGGCACTCAACGCTCGTCTTCTCGAGGGTTGCCTATTATGGTATACCCCAAGCATATAGCTTGGTCTCGTTTCTTTTTCCCCGTTTGTATGTGATCTCTTATGTCGGCAGTTGTCTTCTCTTAGCACCTGAGTACCCAATTGCCGGACGCCACACACTGGTTGTGATGTAGGGAAAAAAAAAAAAAAACACTGCCATCAACGCTATTAACAGTCGGACACAGTGCATACATCTACTTCGTCGTTCCTTGTTCGTTTTTTTTTTTTTTTCATCGTCTTTGTCGTTCATAGTGTCGTTATTCTCAATGCTGGTATATAGTTCGCGAACTTTTGTCTGTATTTGTCATCCTTCATCAGCAGTTGTGCTTGTGTGGCTAGATATACTCTGTAGCCCTGGTAAGATGGCGCATCTTCAGCTTGAATTAGGTAATGCAGAGTATGTCCTGTCAGCCATGTCCATATATTTTTCTTCGTGATGTGGTACTAAGTGCCATCAGGTTGCAACGCCGATGTGATGGAGATTGTCTGTCTAGCTGTCCTGCAGATAGAGGCAAGGTTCATTCTGCACTATTCCCAGATCAATTTATTTTCTCCGCAGACACATCTGTGTTGCAAGTTGTCTATGAGGACACACTCCCTACATCTGTCAGTTGCCGACAATCGCATTCTGTGTAATATTTCTTTCGTAGGTATGGTCTCATTAACTACTTTATACCACGTTGATCTGATATTTGTTCCGAGCACTTTGTTGTGGATGTTCTTCCAGATTTGAGCCCAATCCCGTAGGGGATATTTCGTTTCCATGCGGTTTACTCTTCCACTAGTATTCATTATCCAGTATAGTTGGGCGGTTGTAAGGTCCTGTAGTAGTGCGCTCAGTTTCGCTCGCAGGTAACTAACTTCGAGCAGAAACATCCTGATGTGGTTCGCTTTGTAGTGGGTTTTCCCCCAGGTTTATCGGTATTGCCATATTAGTAGGTGTATACATCCGTAGGGCCATATGGAGCGCGCTGTCTGGGTAGTCTTGAATCAGCTGAATAGTTCTCCGTATAATAGGAGCCCTTTCTCTGGTGGGAGAGTAATATTTCGCCCCCCCCCCCCCCCAAATATACCAACCAATTGCCGTCATTATTTGCTTGGAAATGATGTTGACCACAGGGATTGTCTGCCCTACATATCATATTTTCGAAAGTATCATTTTATTGATAAACTGTACTCTTTGTATGAGGTCCTGTTCTCTGCCTTTATTTTGCTGGAGACAACCGCTCGTCATAGCCAGAAGCTCTTGCCAGTTGTCCGTAGTAGTTTTCAGAGGGCAGCGACTCATTCGTATTCCCAACAGCTTGATACTCTCGTGTACTACATATGGACAGTTGTCATCGATTCTAAACCCTCTGCCGATCGGCATTAGTTTAGTCTTTCGATAGTTGAGCTTTGAGCATGAGGCTCGTTCATACTCCCGTACACTATTAGTGACTTCTTGCCGGTCTCGCTCCGAACGTACGATGACACTTACGTCATCCGCGTATGCCACACATTTTACAGTCGTCGAATACAGGGCTAAGCCCTCAAGAGCACAGTTCAGCAAACGGACAAGTGGCTCAATGGCAATTATAAAAAGAGGCATTGACATGGGGCACCCTTGTCGAACAGATCGCTCAATAGTTATTTGCCGGGAGAGTTGCCCATTGATGACGATCCTAGAGCAAGCAGAGGTGTACATATTTTTGACCATCGTAATAAAACCGTCACCAAAACCTAAATGGTTCATAATTTGAAAAAGGTAGCTGTGCGAGATCCTGTCAAAGGCTTTCCATTGATCTGGAGCTAAAATTGCAGCCTCCGGTTGGGTAATAGCACTAAAGGAGATGATCTCCCTATAATCTGCGAGACTTTTAAAGATCGTTCGACCAGGGACGGCTGCTGTCTGGCTATCATGTATGATTTTATGTAAAACATGTTTATTCTCGCTGCTAGAACGCGGGCCACAATTTTGTAATCGGAGTTGAGGAGGGAAATAGGACGAAATTTATTGACATCATCTGGTGGGTATTCTTTGGAGACGAGTACAATTAGACTATCACTGAATCCTGCTGGTAGTTGCCGACCCGCTTTAATTTCATTACATATGGTCAGAAAGCAATGTTCGAGTAAGTACCAGAATTGTTTGTAGAATTCAATGGGTAGTCCATCTTCCCCGAGCGATTTATTACCCTGAGCCTTCTTCAAAGCCTCCCGAAGTTCTTCCTCAGTGACATCACTTAGTAATAGTTGTCTGTCCGTCTCGTCGAGGGTCGCCGTAAGGTAGTTTTTCATGGTCGTAATTGCCTTGTCATTCGTGGGCTCTGACATGTACAGCCGTCAGTAATAGTCGGTTATATATTCCTTTACCTCTTTCTGGGTTGTGGTGACACTGCCACCTTCTGTTTTTAATCTGTGAATCAATTTCTGTCTTACGCGGCGTTTCTCTTTCGCAAGATGGAAGGAGGATGGGCTTTCGTCATAGGCGCTGTTACCATCGCGAGAACGTATTTTAATTACTTCCAGTTGTCTTCGTTTCAATAGTGTTAGCTTCGCCTTAATCCTTTTAATCTGTACAAAGTTCTCCTGTGTGACATGAGGAGCAGAATGCAGCTCACGGAGACATCGAAAATAAAACTCGAAAAGCTCTTTCTGCTGACGGCTCCTTTCATAGCTGTAACCTTTCAAGCAATTAATAAGTTTGGACTTTGCGCAGCGGCACCACCACAGCATGACCGATGGGAAAGTTTGTTGGCGCCGTGAGCAGAGATCCCATACTTCCTGCACCCGTTCTCTTAAAATTTGGTCATTGAGTATTGAAACATTCACCTTCCAACCTGCTATGCCACGGTACGTTCCATGCCGTACCATTCGGATTGTACAGTGATATGCCTCGTGGTCGGAGAAGTACAACGGCCACGTCTCCGTTGCAGAGACCTTGTCCCGCAGGCGTTTTCCTACATAAATTCTGTCTATTCGGCTGGCAGTTAGAGCGGTAAAATACGTAAAACACTGTCGGCCCCCGTTCAGGATATCCCAGGTGTCGTCTAGGTCCATCAGTCGAACAGTTTGGGCAAGTGTCGCACAACCGTTAAAATTCGGCCATTGGTCTTTAGGCTTTAAAACACAATTAAAATCCCCGCCGACGATCAAGTCCTCCTCATTCCTCCGTAAAAGATACAATAACACAGTAGCCTAAAAATGTGCTCTGGCAGCTCTATTTTGATTCCCCGAGGGAGCATAGATGTTTATCAATCGAACTCCGTTAATAGGGCACGAGATTCCTCTGCCAGACTCTAGCCTTCCCACGTCCGAGACAATAAAACCCTCTTTGAATAACAAAGCTGTGCCTGAGGAGCTATCTGGGATGGTATTTGTCAGTACTTCATACCCAGGAAAGTCAGGTAGGAAATGGTGAGCCACCTCTTGCAGCATCGCGATGTCTGCATCACAGCTATACAAATAATCACGGAGGCTGTGTATCTTCTGCTCAGAAGTTATTTTGTTTATGTTTACAGTGACTATCTTATAGTCCTGAAAAGGAGGCATGAAGTTCTCTATGTTAAGAGTCGCTGACCAGTCAGCACAAGCATGATGTCGGTGAGGAACTTAATACGTATCCGAATCATCATCTTTCCTCAGGTTCGTTGAAAGCTGTCGTGTCACAAGTAATTCCGCTCTCCCGGCTGGCATAGCCTCTTTTGGTGGTTCAGACGTAGTCAGTCCTCGATCCACCGACATGTCCTCGATATCATCAGCCCAGCTGCCCGCATTTGACATGTCCATCTTCTTATCTGAGCCCTTTCCCGTTGGACACTGTTCTTTTCGCCCCTCTTTCAGAAGCTGCTGAGAGACCCGATCCTCGTCTGTTGCAACGTGATTTCCAACCCCAGAGTTCGGCGTGGTCACTGTTATCGCCTGGTCATGGCCACTCGATGCTTCGCATCTGTCCTGCCAAGAGTTGCGTCCGTTAATTCGCGGGCAATTTGCGCACTTTTCTCGCGCAGCAGTGGAGCTGTTTTCTCAGTATCCTTGTGAGCGGTCCGTGTCTTTTTGTGTTTTCTGGGAGAAACGTCAGCCCTTTCATTTGCCACAGTCACTGAGGAAGAGCTGCAGATTGGTAATCCGGTGTTGTCGTCGCTTCCCATTGATTTAGAATCCGCTCCTTTGTCAGTGCGTGGATCATTCTCATCATCTTGGGTTTCCTCGCCAGCCTGGGCGCTAACCAACCACGCAGCCTCCGGATCGTTCAGTTTCATAGTCACGTCGGGGGTGGTGTCAGCGTTGCCCTCTGGGGTGGCAGTCTCCATTGGTGTCTGGTCAACTTCGGTGGTGTTGACAGTTGTGTCCATGTGAGTGACCTCCGTCGCTGCCATGGTCGAACGGACTGCCACCACATAAGTTAGAGGCATTGATGACATCTTGTTACTAGGAACACTTTCGCCTGGTGGCAACTGTGTCACTCGTCTCTGTACGCATTGTGCGCGAACATGATCAGCTGCACCACACCCAGAGCAAGTGCGAGGCTGTCCATCGTATATAACAATGGCCCTGTATCCACAGATCGTAATATATGATGGAATGTGTTTCTCCAGTTCTATTTTCACCTGCCCAACACCGTTCAAGACAGGAACTTTGAAGGACATCCACTTTTCCGCAATATTGCTGATAACCGTGCCATAATTTTTCAAAACTGCATTTATTTCGTCGGCAGGAACTTCAAAAGGTAGTTCGAAAATTCTAACTGTGTGGACACTAAATCCTGCACGAGATATCTGAACTTCGCCAAAATTACCATCGCTGTGAGTAAATTTAAGGCTACCACCGCATGACTGAACAATCTGATCGCATATTTCAGCAGTTTTAAACTTTATGTGCGCAGTACTGCTAACGATCGAAAGATGTACACCAATTATTTCATCAAAAGATCGTTTCAAAACATTCTCAATCCATGCTTCGAGTTCGTAAGCTCTAAGTCATGCATATTTCGGATCGAAACTGAATTTCAAAGTATCTTTTCGTGCTAGTTCATTCATAGTGAATGCGTGACATTTTTCACACAGTCACCCTTAACTGTGTACGCTACAAGAGCGTCAACTCACCGTAAACAGCGCTCAGCCGGCAGCAGCAGAGACGTAAACACCAGCGCGCGTCCGCTCGCCACGGCCGCCGAGGGCCGACTGCCCACTCAGCTACCAGGGCCGGACGCACATTTAAATAACAACGACAATCTGCTGTTCACAGCCTGTGCAACAGTTTTGTAGTCAAAATTGAGTACAGTAAGGGGACGAAACTCAGCCGCTGTTAAGCAATCATGATGCTTCGAAATCAGAACAACTCTCTCCAGCTATGCCCGCAGGCATAGCTCTCTCCCGCAAAATATCGTTTAAACTAGAAGTAAAGTTAGAACCAAAGAGATTCCAAAAATGTAATTGAACTAGTTTCAAAAAGCCGTCCAGACGCCGTGATTTATGGGAGGGGGAAACAACATTGTGTTCAGGCGTAATCATCTCAGCAAGGATCGCAAAACTATTATAGGAAGGGGGAGGGGGGGCAGAGTGTCATTCGCTACATAAAACTGTGCATAGTATTGATGTAAAGCTTGAGTCCCCACTCCTTGAGGAGTGAACTGACGACCATCCTGTGCGACTAGCGAGGTAATGGTTCAAATGGCTCTGAGCACTATAGGACTCAACATCTGAGGTCATCAGTCCCCTAGAACTTAGAACTACTTAGACCTAACTAACCTAAGCACATCACACATCCATGCCCGAGGCAGGATTCGAACCTGCGACCGTAGCAGTCACGCGGTTCCGGACCGAAGTGCCTAGAACCGCACGGCCACCACGGACGGCTAGCGAAGTAATAAGAGAGTGACGACGATGAGTGTGACGACGAAACAGGTGATACAAGGATGTCAGTTCCTTGTTAATGAGAGAACGTGGAGTAGACTTCACCCTAAACACTTCCATCTGTTATTTCTTAATCTGCAGAACTTATACTTGATCCGCTTAACGTCAGCGATTTTCACACGGGCGTCACCTTCTCGCGCATATAGTCCATAAAGCATGATACAATGAAACTCATACATGTTCCGAAAGTGTCTCGCCCTTGCAGCACAATAACGTATCAGAGTTTTTCGGATCCGCGTTTTACATCCTCAGATCACCATCCACGTAAAGCTGGGTGACACTCTACCGAGAGGAGGCCAAACTACTGCACTAGTCACGGCATCAATAGACCTATCAAAAAGTCGGGAAACATTAAGCATTCACTGAGCGCCGCTGGCCGCAGTGGTCGAGATGTTCTAGGCTCTTCAGTCCGGAACCGCGCTGCTGCTACGGTCGCAGGTTCGAATCCTGCCTGGGGCATGGATGTGTGTGATGTCCTTAGGTAAGTTAGGTTTAAGTAGTTCTAAGTATAGGGAACTGATGACCTCAGATGTTAAGTCCCATAGTGCTTAGAGCCATTTTTTTTCACTCAGCACAGCAGTATTTAAAGGACTGGAGGTTGCTAGTTGCTGCAACAGCACAGTGAATAATGAAAGAGTCTGGGATTACTTCGACTACAAGATTCTAACGAGACAAAACACCGGACAAATAAAACCTGTCAAGTTTGCTACTAGAAGTTGCAGTACAAAACGTGAATTTTACCAACATCGGAAATTTATGTTCCCAAAAATTCCTCAAATGCATCGTACTAACCAATTCATGGAGATCACAACCAAATTAAAATGCGGGGACTCATCAACGGGACGCAACACGCAGTCGAAGTCACCATCCAGCAGAAGGTTCAGATGATTATTACGCAAAAGATTCGGAGCCTTTATCTGTAAAATTTCGAGCGAGCCACTGTTTGATCCGCGCCAGCCAGTGCATAAATCACCACCAAAACTATAACCAATCCCGCAGCCAGAACCTCAATGTCAGTGACGAGGAAACCTTAATGGTAGAATAAAGCAGCGGCCGTCGAATCTTAAGGTTCTCCTTCAAAGAAGTTGTTGAAACCAGGGAGAGAAAATGTGGTAAACAGTACTTCCTGCAAGAATATTACATTTGCACTAGTACCATAAATAAACTGACGGAGAGCAGCGGGACAAAGCTCAGATCCAATGAAATTAACGTTCAAGTTAACAAAGGTGTATGCCTCAGTGCCTCTAGTGACAGCTGGACAGTCGCCTGTGCTACTTTTATTTTGCTACCACTTGATCAACTATTACACATATGATGTTGCTGAAATACGCTGCAAAGGTTCTTTCGAGTGCCACAGAAAATTTACGTAGTTACAGTGAAGAAAAACGATGTTCCTGTCATAACTTAGAAACTATAAAAGTAAAAAATTAGTTATATACGTCAAAAAATTTGCCACATTTTCCTCAATTATTTACCGAAAGCTGTATCTCGATATATTTACTCATTCTGAATATATACTGCCGGGAAAAAGTAGCACCCCATTCTACAGGATTCCAATACAATCTAGATTTGCTTTATCCAACAGTCTATGCGGATTACATGAACTGATTACATTTACGGATCAATAGCACAAACATCTACCCTTGCTGAAGCACCCATAGTACGTGGTGTAGCTCCATGGGAGCTGCTAGGCGGGGAAACTATGGAGATGATAGGTAGGAGGTGAAGCGGATAGTGGGAATACAAACGATTCGAAAGACGGAGGGTAAGAGGGATTGTGATGGTTGGAGAGCGTAGTTAATACAAGAGGAAAGCGATAGGGATAGATGGAGAGGGAAAAAGAGAGAGGAAGCCTAATGTGGGGTGGAATTGATGGGGAAGAGTTGAAGTTGGTGAGAGGGGTATATACTGGGGCTCATCTCACTGTGTGGGAGAAACTGTTGTTTTAAGTATTGAATTGTTCTTTTTTTTTTTATTTCGTTGTCATTTCATTCCCCTCGTCCCGTGTTGGCGGGGCGTGGGCTGTCAATGGGTACAAAGCGCTACTCTTCAATCGCATGAGAGCAAAAAGAATAAAACATATTATATAAAATTATACACGGTAGCCGAAAAAGTGGACTGTTTCATATTAATTACTTTTTATTTCATTACTGAACTGTTCACACATGCTCTTACACACTGAAGAGCCAAAGAGACAGGTACACCGGTTTAATATCATGTAGGGCCTCCGCGAGGACGCAGAAGTGCTGCAACACGACGTGGCATGGACTCGACTAATTTCTGAAGTAGCGTTAGAGGGAAGTGACACCATGTATCCTGCAGGGCTGTCCATAAATCAGTAAGAGTACGACATGATGGAGATCACTTCCTAACACCACGTTGCAAGGCATCCCAGATATGCACGATAATGTTCATGTCTGGGGAATTTGGTGGCTAGCGGAAATGTTTAAACCAAGAAGACTGTTCCTGGAGCCACTCTGTAGCAATTATGGACGTGTGGGGTGTCGCATTGTCCTGCTGGAACTGCCAAAGTCCGTCGGAAATCGTAATGGACATGAATGGATGCAGATGATCAGACAGGATGCTTACGCATGTGTCACCTGTCAGAGTCGTATCTAGAGGTTTCAGGGGCTCCATATCACTCCAACTGCACACGCCCCACACCATTACAGAGCCTCCACCAGCTTCAACGGTCCCCTGATGACAGGCAGCGTCCATTGATTCATGAGGTTGTCTCCATACCCGTACACGTCCATCCACTCGATGCAATTTGAAACGAGACTCGTCCGATCAATCAACATGTTTCCGGTCACCAACACTCCAATGTCGCTGTTTTCGGGCCTAGGCGAGGCGTAAAGCTTTGTGTCGTGCAGTAATCAAGGGAACATGAGTGAGCCTTCTGCTCGGAAAGACCATATCAATAATGTTTCGTTGAATAGTTAGCAAAGCTGACACTTTTTGATGGCCAAGCTTCCAAATCTGCAGCAGTCTGGGGAAGAGTCACAGTTCAGTCACACTGAACGACTCTCTTCAGACGTCGTTGGTCCCGCTCTTGCGGGATCTGTATCCGGCCGCAGTGACATCTCAAATTTGAAGTTTTACCGGATTCCTGATATTCACGAAACACTCGTGAATCTGTCGTAAGGGAAAATCTCCACTTCATCGCTACCTCGGAGATACTGTGTTCCATCGCTCGTGCGCCAGCTATAGCACCACAGCCAGACGCACTTAAATCTTGATAACCTGCCATTGTAGCAGCAGTAACCGACAGACACTTGTTGTCTTACATAGGCGTTCCCGAACACAACTCCGTATTCTGCCTGTTTACATACACTCCTGGAAATTGAAATAAGAACACCGTGAATTCATTGTCCCAGGAAGGGGAAACTTTATTGACACATTCCTGGGGTCAGATACATCACATGATCACACTGACAGAACCACAGGCACATAGACACAGGCAACAGAGCATGCACAATGTCGGCACTAGTACAGTGTATATCCACCTTTCGCAGCAATGCAGGCTGCTATTCTCCCATGGAGACGATCGTAGAGATGCTGGATGTAGTCCTGTGGAACGGCTTGCCATGCCATTTCCACCTGGCGCCTCAGTTGGACCAGCGTTCGTGCTGGACGTGCAGACCGCGTGAGACGACGCTTCATCCAGTCCCAAACATGCTCAATGGGGGACTGATCCAGAGATCTTGCTGGCCAGGGTAGTTGACTTACACCTTCTAGAGCACATTGGGTGGCACGGGATACATGCGGACGTGCATTGTCCTGTTGGAACAGCAAGTTCCCTTGCCGGTCTAGGAATGGTAGAACGATGGGTTCGAAGACGGTTTGGATGTACCGTGCACTATTCAGTGTCCCCTCGACGATCACCAGTGGTGTACGGCCAGTGTAGGAGATCGCTCCCCACACCATGATGCCGGGTGTTGGCCCTGTGTGCCTCGGTCGTATGCAGTCCTGATTGTGGCGCTCACCTGCACGGCGCCAAACACGCATACGACCATCATTGGCACCAAGGCAGAAGCGACTCTCATCGCTGAAGACGACACGTCTCCATTCGTCCCTCCATTCACGCCTGTCGCGACACCACTGGAGGCGGGCTGCACGATGTTGGGGCGTGAGCGGAAGACGGCCTAACGGTGTGCGGGACCGTAGCCCAGCTTCATGGAGACGGTTGCGAATGGTCCTCGCCGATACCCCAGGAGCAACAGTGTCCCTAATTTGCTGGGAAGTGGCGGTGCGGTCCCCTACGGCACTGCGTAGGATCCTACGGTCTTGGCGTGCATCCGTGCGTCGCTGCGGTCCGGTCCCAGGTCGACGGGCACGTGCACCTTCCGCCGACCACTCGCGACAACATCGATGTACTGTGGAGACCTCACGCCCCACGTGTTGAGCAATTCGGCGGTACGTCCACCCGGCCTCCCGCATGCCCGCTATACGCCCTCGCTCAAAGTCCGTCAACTGCACATACGGTTGACGTCCACGCTGTCGCGGCATGCTACCAGTGTTAAAGACTGCGATGGAGCTCCGTATGCCACGGCAAACTGGCTGACACTGACGGCGGCGGTGCACAAATGCTGCGCAGCTAGCGCCATTCGACGGCCAACACCGCGGTTCCTGGTGTGTCCGCTGTGCCGTGCGTGTGATCATTGCTTGTACAGCCCTCTTGCAGTGTCCGGAGCAAGTATGGTGGGTCTGACACACCGGTGTCAATGTGTTCTTTTTTCCATTTCCAGGAGTGTATTTCTGTATTTGAATACCAGTTTCTTTGGCAGTTCAGTGTACTTCAGACAGTAGCTAATTTGAGAACAAATTATTTAGTGCATTCTGCTTTTAGAGGACTCATTAGCCTGCCATCAGCAGGAATACCTTGATTTCTTTGCATTCTTTAAGGTCTGTGAGCTAATTCCGTGTTGGCGTGATTTCTAGACTTAATACTGTTCTTTTTGAATGAATTTAGGCTTTCAATGTGAGGCTGTACACCCTCACTGCACGTGATCTGCCTATATGGGAGTTCACGTACTCCTATGAATCAGGCAGTCGAGTATTCTGTCAAGCTCCCTTTTTCTCCATTGAACATTGAGCACCGCCTACTCTTGAATATTTCCGCTAAACCGTGGTCAGAAGGCACTATTCATTATCATTTGATCAAAATTTAGTAGGAAAGGGGAAATATTTTCAAGCGACTTTACTGAAGTCAAACATCTCAGGTACTCAGCTTAGTTCAAGAAGTATGTAGGAGGAGGCTTTCAGCTTGTTGATGGAGCCTTCCACTGGAGGAAGCATATCAAAGAGCTGTTCAGAACACAAGTTCAGCAAATTTTGCTCCATATATGACTGATATGTTTGGAAACAAACATAGAAACATAATAATAATATTTGTGTATTTCCACTTAGTAAAGCCTTACAGCATAATTTTCTAGGGTAGCAAATGATTTTTTTTGTTCACCCACAGTCAAAATGCTGTTTGTAGACACAGTTACTAGGAGTTAGACATTCTAACTCGTCCTCCACAATATAAATACTGGTTAACCAAATTTGTAATTAATAATCCCTCACACATCGTTGTAACTTGGTTGTGCTTGGAAGAGAAGTCTGTCCGTTCAAAGGCGGTCCTGAAGCACTGTCTCATGTGTCGGCATCTCCTTCGAAACGGAAGAGGGAAATAGTGAGGGGATCAGGTAAGGTCAGTTGAAAAGAACAGGGTACCCTGCTGTTACTCCGATATATGCATACGCCCTAAAGTCACGAGGTGACCTGTGTCTTTGTGAGATGATTCAGAATAATCTCTCCTCCTAGAGCGCTTTTAGTAAGCCAATAATTTTATCTCTGAATTTTCTTCTTAGTTTCATGTGATATGTGTGGGTATAAGTTGTGTTAATCTTCGTGTGCATTAGTAAGTGCTGAGATTCATATCATATAAGGTGTTGCACTTATGCAAGAAGTTTACGAAGGGGCGTAAAGGGGGCATTTTGGTGTTGTGAAAGTATGTCTTTGTGGATTAAAGGAACTTTCAACTGAGATTTCTTTTTATGTGGACTGTGTAATGGTTGTAATGTGTATAGTGGAAATTTAGCGTGTTTAATTTAGTGTGGTAGGAATGAATTGATATTTCACTAAGGTGACAAAAGTCATGAGATAGCAATATGAACACACACAAAGGGCGGTAGTATCGCACACGCAAGGTATAAAGAGCACTGCATTGGCAGAGCTGTAATCTGTACTCAAATGATTTCACATAAAATGTGTCCAACGTGATTATGGCCGCACGACAGGAAAGAACAAACTCTTAACGCTGAGTGGCAGTTGGAGCTAGAGGCACTGCAAATTCCATTTCGGAAATCGCTAGGGAATTCAATATTCGGAGGTCTGCGGTGTCGAGAGTGTGCCGAGCATAGCAAATTTCAGCCTTTACCCCTCCCGACGGACAACGCAGTGGCCGACGGCCTCCACTTGGCAACCGAGAGCAGTGGCGTGTACGTAAAGTTGTCGTTGCTAACAGACATGTAATAATACGTGAAATATAAGCAGAAATCTATCTGGGACATATGACGAACGTATCCGTTAGGACAGTGCGATGAAATTTGGTATTAATGTGCTGTGGTAGCAGATTATCGACACAAGTGCGTTTACTAACAGTACGACATCGTCTGCCGCACCTCTCCTGGGCTCGTGACCACGTTGTTCGGACCCTAGAAGACTGTAAAACCATGGCATAGTCATACGAGACCCGATAAAAGCTAACGGTAGGATTGGAGTGTGGCGCAGACCCCACCGAGCCGTGGATCCATGTTGTCAACAAGGCACTGTGCAAGCTAGAAGTGGTTCCATAATGGTGTGGGCTGTGTTTACATGGAATGCACTGGGTCCTCTGGTCCAACTTAACCGATAACTGACCATTTGCAGCCATTCACCAACTTCATGTTTCCAAAAAGGATGGAATTTTTATGGATGACAGTGGTCCTGGTCACCAGGTCACAATTGTTAGCGAGTGCGTCGAAGACCATTGTGGACAGTTCCAGCGGATCATTTGGTCACCCAGACCGCCCTATATGAGTACCGTCGAACATTTACGGAACATAATCGAGAGATCAGTTCGTGCACAAAATCATGCACCGGCAAATCTTTCGCAGCTCTGGACGGCTACAGAGACAGAATGACTCTGTATTTCTGCAGCGGACTTCCAACGACTTCAGTCGCTGCCACATCGAGTTGCTGCACTACGTCGGACAAAAGGAGGCCCTACACAATGATAGGAGGTATCTCATGAGTTTCGTCACTTCCGAGTATGTAGCGCAACATGTTGATTATTTTGTGAAGTGTGTACATGTTAGGGTAACAATGATTTTTGTAGAAACTGTTGCACAAGCTTGTAACAGGAATTTGGTTGTCGCTGCGTATAAGTGTGTGTCTGTGTGCGTATGTCGTGTTTGTTGTGTGTGTGTGTGTGTGTGTGTGTGTGTGTGTGTGTGTGTGTGTGTGTGTGTGAGTGTGTTTTGTGTTTAGCTTCGGAGTTAAAGATTTTGAGGTAGTTCCGCGCACTGCTTTCTACTTTGGAGTTGCCGCCGTGCCGGACCAAGCGAGTCAGAATTTGCCTACGGTCCCAGTGCCATGTGAACTCAACTTGTTTCACTGAGTAAGCTGCGTATGAGTGTCCCATAGAGATGATTGCAAGTAAAGCTCAATTTTTCCAAAAGGTAGGGTGTCATTAGCTCTTTTCAGTACATGATCCCGTGGTCATAATCTACACGTGCTACGACCAATGTCGCGGAAATAGCGCAAAACGGTTTGAGCTACAGGAGAAAGGGCTCTTGATAACTGGCTGCCATTGCAATATTTATGGACCTCACGTCCTACTACGCGTCACCATCAACGGAAGTACAATCCTAAATACCACCTACTCGCAGCATTACTTACGGACTTACCGTCTCAAATTCTGCCAAAAGTTAACTTAAGTTACCTAAATGGCACCTCGGACCAAATCCCTGTAGCCTTCCCGTGCTACATACTGGCCACTCAGAATGGCTGTGTGTCGATGGAACTTTTCATTGGATATGTAAAAAAAGAAAAAAAAAGAAAAAAAAACCTTGTTGGTAGGATTTGTTTTTTGCCACATCAAGAGCAGAGTTGCCCTGGTTCCATCTTCCGCACCATTCGACCTGCAGGATCATATTAATGGTGTTGGCATGGGTAATGGATGACTTAGTTTTGAAGAGTTGAAGTGAAATAGTAAAAAAAATCATGACTCAAAGACTCAGTGACTGAGGGGCATGAACGTGGAATGTTGTAAATGCTTTAAATATGAAGATGAAAACGAAGAGTACTGGCATGAAACATCTATGATAGTGTTCGAACCGTAAGTTTGTGTTTTATTTGGGAATATGCGAAGTGCAAAGATGTAAGTGTATCAGCATCTCTGATTGAACCAGAAATTCAGTGAGCAGAATTCTTCCAAGACGGAAAGAAATGCAACGACACGGGCCCGAACGGGGGCCTGGTGCCATAATCCAGGCGCTAGATGGCATTACGCCATCACGGCGTCTCCGCGAACACGTCCCGTACCGTGGGACAATGTCCGGCGTTAGAGACCTTTTGGGCGTTTACCGAGTCTCGTATGTGACACCTGCAGTAACGTCCCCTGCTCTCTCATGCATTTGCAGCGCCCTTCACTTGCTTACATCAGTGAATGCCAGAATGGGGAATATGGACCTTCTGAACATTTAATTCTGTAGGCTGCGCGGTACAACCACTTACATAGCAATACACCAGGAATTACCACAAAGATACTACGAGGAACACTCGGAGATGCAGACAAATAGGGACTATGAAATAAACACACACATCACGTCTTCGAATTTGAACCCACTATCTCTAAAGAAATGAGACCATTTCGACATCGAGTTAGACGATAGCGTGACGAATGGATTAATTCAAACATAGACTCCAGCACAACGAATTCCTCTGAAGCTATCACCAACGACGAAACAAAAGAATAGTTACCATGTACATAACACATACATGACACTGATGATGAAATAGGAACACACAAACAAATTAGAATAGAAACATGTTAATCTACTGAGCAGGCTAATTAGTGGTCGGTTATTGTACCAGGTGCCACGTAAAACATGTAATTATACTGCCTTAACACGTAACACAAGTAATATAGCAGATAAAGTCGAGACAAAATAAACGACACTAAATAAAGAAATAGCGACATACAGGTAAAGTAGAATAGAAACTTCTCAGCAGATTATGTAGGAGAGATCATGGCTGGTCACTGTACCACGTGCAACGTTGAACCTGTAACTAGATTACATTAACAGAGAAAAACTGTCTCACATGTACACTAGGTAATCGACACACTTAGATATTAGAACAGTTATGAGAGAGATAGATCGACTCGTGTCTTTCGAGACGTGATAGTTCACGATTTGAGCTAAGGGAGCAAGGGCTGATGATGAATGGCTGCCACTGCAATATTTATGGACCTGCAGTCCTACTACGTGTCACCATCAACGGAAGCATAATCCCGAATACCGCCTACTCGTGTAATAAGCTAATAACTGGATGCACTCCTCAGGGGCGACTGGCTCGAGGACGCATTCGGATAGCACGTCCTTGAGTAGCCTCAGTTAGGAGACAACTCTTTTTAACACTAATCTTTCCCACCTTCTTTTTCTTTCCCTTCTTAAAAATTAAAGTTTTATGTTTTTCCATTTCGGAATTTCGTATGTCATAATTTTAAGAAGTAATCACTGTTGTATTTAATACAAAAAAAGGAAAATGATTTCCACCCAGCCCACCTCCACGTGGCGCTGCATTGGAAACGGTGCCCGTGGTCTCAGCACTGTAGTCAGATTTCAATGTGCGGGCAGGGGCTGTGGGTATCGGCTAATTGTAATAAGTGGAGCACTACGGTCGCGCAAAATTTACCAGTGGTGGCCTCTAGTTGCGTAAATGTAGCCTTCAAAAAATAAATGCAGCCTAGCCGTTACACCAGGCTGATGATGGGTACAGCTAGGCATCGAATCGGTGTCCGCTATGTGTAAGGCTTCCGCCAACGAGGCTCCTGACGTTTCTCTACCATCTCGACGGGACAGCCAGCCTGGCGGTCCAGCCGCAGCTTAGATAGGCCGAGGGTCGAACTAAGGCCCTCGTAGCCCCAAGCCATTTCGGACGGCCACTGCCAGCCGCACTTCTCCAGCCACCGGTGTGAGGCTGGCCCTGGACAAAGCCGCGGACTGCAGATGGATTGCAGATGGACTGGCTGCTTCACTCGCAGTTACGACAGCTTATGCGCCGCCGCCTGACAACGCACTGCGGAGCCACTTGGAATATGCAGCTGGAGAGCCAAGTGGGCGAGAAGCGCTGACACCGGCGCGTCTACATCATTCTGTCCCAGTTGAAAGCTCATCACTTGCCACACGCCGCCCGCCTCCCTGGGTGCGTCTAATAAGAAAGTCAATAATTTGTATCAACGTCAAGACTGCAGAGTTAAATCCTGGGTTGCCTATCACTTCCTTTCAAAGGTTTGTTTGTGTCGAAAGGAATACAATGGTGTCCCAGGAGGAATAGTCAATGTTCAAGGATACAACAAGTACGATCATTAGAAGCAAATGGTATAGCAAACACGGGCGGTGAAATGCGTACTTTAAAAAGCTATGAACACTTTTTCATCTTCGGTACTGCGAAACAAATATGTTTTACTCAAGCTCTTTGCCTCCCATGTTTTGCGAGAACGTAATATGGATCACAACTAAAACAATTGTCTTGTAAACATGGGCTCTAAAATGCATACCTTAAGATCTGTGAGCACTTGTTCACTAGAAGAGATGTGTTTCACAGTAGCTAAGATGAACAGCTGCTCATAGCTCTTAACGTATGCACTTCAGAGCACTTTAGTGGACGTTCTCTTCTTGTTTTAGTCCATTTTACCACTTGTCGAAACATGGAAAGTAAAGAACTTACAGTAGAAGAGATTTGTTTCGCAATATCGAAAATGTAGTAGTTCCTATAGCCCTTAAGGCATGCATTTACGAGCCCAAGTTTAAGATACTTACACGCTTCGGATGATAGTTCCTGTATTATCCCTTGATGCTGATCATTCCTCCTGCGACGTCCTGCATAGTGAAAAAAAAAAACGAATTACGTTCACTGGAGTCAATGAGATAAAATCTTTGAGATGCAACACCACGAAATAAAAAACAGTGAAAACCATTTACATGTGCAAGACCTGCAGAGTAATATACCGCGCTCTGCCAACGTGAATGTACACCCATATAACTTTTGACAGTGTCCTTGAGGCATGGGGCTGATAGAGATACTTTTTCGGTCCCATTCTACTACAGCATGTTTATTAATGTGAAGCATATCGATGGTATGCAGTAAAAACCCCGTAACTCCATCTCTATGTGAAAACCTAGCCATTCCAATAGCGAGTAACTCCACTATCAAAGATAAATTTCAAAATGCATGGTTTTCTCTAATCTGTCAATAACTAGGCTCCTACTATACAGTTAAACATGTAGCAACATTACCTGTATCATTTCATATACGGTGTAGGACGTCGTTTTTGCTACTCCTGTAAATTTGAAGGAAATGTAATTATTAGGTTTTCATTGCCTACCATAGATATGTCCCCTAAAGACGACGGTGGAATGTTACGGACCGAGGGTAGCAGGGCAGAACTGAAATCAGAGTGAAATAAAATGAACCAGGGCGGAATTAAGTGTAAAATCAACATCGACGATAGTACCACAGGCGGACACTAGAAATTCGTCGAAGTTCTACCTTGGCAGCTCCCGTAAGCCGAACTGCCTGTGTCAATGATTAGTAGACTGACAGCTAGGGGGCAATGGTGTCTCAACGTAGACAAGTGTAATGTGCTGCGAATACATAGAAAGAAAGATCCCTTATCATTTAGCACCAATATAGCAGGTCAGCAACTGGAATTCCATAAATTATCTGGGAGTACGCATTAGGAGTGATTTAAAATGGAATGATCATTTAAAGTTGATCGTCGGTAAAGCAGATGCCAGACTGAGATTCATTGGAAGAATCCTAAGGAAATGAATCCGAAAACAAAGGAAGTAGGTTACAGTACGTTTGTTCGCCCACTGCTTGAATACTGCTCAGCAGTGTGGGATCCGTACCAGATAGGGTTGATAGAAGAGATAGAGAAGATCCAACGGAGAGCAGCGCGCTTCGTTACAGGATCATTTAGTAATCGCGAAAGCGTTACGGAGATGATAGATAAACACCAGTGGAAGACTCTGCAGGAGAGACGCTCAGTTGTTCGGTACGGGCTTTTGTTGAAGTTTCAAGAACATACCTTCATCGAGGAGTCAAGCGGTATATTGCTACCACCTACATATATCTCGCGAAGAGACCATGATGATAAAATCAGAGAGATTAGAGCTCACACAGAGGCATACCAACAATCATTCTTTCCACGAACAATACGAGAATGGAACAAAAGGGAGAACCGATAGAGGTACTCAAGGTACCCTCTGCCACACACCGTCAGGTGGCTTGCGGAGTATGGATGTAGATGTAGATGTAGAAGTTGTACCGAACAAGCAAGCTATCGCCACATAGGGAAGCGACCGAGTGCCAAAGTCTGCAAGTAAAGCGTAATGACGTCATGGAAGCCGAAAGATACCGTCATACTAGTGAAGAAGCATAGAGTCCTAAGGAAGGCTAGTTACAATGCTACAGTAAGTATTCAGGTGCTGAACCAGTGGAGGCTGTTGAGGTCGAGCGTCGACACGCCTAGCTGTCTTCGATCGTCTACGGAATCATGAGTCCGGCTGGAAGAACGCTGCTGCTTCAGCTGCGCAGCCAACTTCTGAGGCAAGACTGATGTGGCGCGGAATGAAAACGCGCACTCCAATGTACTTCCAGAAAAAATATATATCTTGAAAGAAAATCTTAAAACGTGCATTGCATTTTCACACGAATACATTAAAGAGTCGCTTACATTGCTGTAATTAATAACAAAAAAGAGATTTTTTTAGTTTAACAATGAGACCAATTTGGCAAGTGATGTCTTGCTGACGGGACCCGCAGTACCAGGAATATAGGAAATATGTTTCTTAGCCATGTAGATTTCATCATGTTGACAAATTAGTATCATTAAATGCAACACCCAAAGCTGCATCAGATACGCACACAGTATTCTACGACCCCCAGATGAACCAGATACAAGAGTAGACCATTAAAATGTAGACAGAAAAAGATGCAATATATGAGAAGTTTAAACTTGTTATGGCAAAGGAATAGGATAGGCAGATGATTTTCTACGATGTATATAGCAATACACACAGCAACCCACCCATGTCCGACATATCTATAACCAGAAAAGACATATACAATAGTACCCAGACACCAAATCACTCGACCCTACGCAGTGCCACTGAATACAATCAATTACCAAACTGAATAGCCAAAAAACGGATAGGTAGAAAAGTAATTATAACTAAAGAAGCATAAGGTAAGACACAATCATTTCATGGTACCAGGAGTGGTGAATAAAATACGCTATTGAAGAAACAGTAAACAAATACCGAGTGTCACAGGAGAAATAGTAAATATTCATGTATAAGACAGAAACCATCATTGGAAGCGAAAAAGTCAGTAAACATGAGGTCTAATAACAACTATGAGTACTTCTTCATCTTCGATACTGTAAAACAAATACCTTCTAGTGCAAGCTTTTCTTTGTTTTGGATGGAGGTAGTGTGGATCAAACAAGAAAAACATTGTCTAGTAAACATTGGCTCTAGAGTGCATATCTTATGAGCTATGAGCACTTGTTGAGTACGAGAAATGAGTTTCGTAGCACCGAAAACGAAGAAACGCTCATAGTTCTTAAAGTATGCCCTTTAGAGTCCATGTTTACTTAGCGCCTTTGCTTCTGACGATACATCCGATCATTCCTCCTGGGAAGGCAGTAGACCACTCTATTCGCACCACCAACAGAACAGGCTCTGCTAATGGTATACTACGCCTTCCACATCGCTGGCAGTGGGTTCTACGCAACGCCGGTGACCACTTTGAAGGGCATTAACAGGTACAAACAGGTAACTCTTTAGTATCGGTTGTGAATAAATAGTTTCCACTATTTAAGATCCAACCCTCGTACTTAAAACTCATACACATCCAATCGATGCTGGAACAGAGCTTATGATCTCTACTGCAACACGCAGAGATGAAGAATGTCTGAGTTCATCAATGTTATACTAAAATTCACAAAGATTTTCATGATCATTTTTCGAGTTTTAATGTTGTAACAGCAACACACTTGCAGAACAAATCGGGCGTTTATGACAGCCCATTTCGTTTCAGGTCAGAATGATTCTCAAGTGTGGTAACTTGAGCGTTTTATTTGGAAAAGTGTAGATTCAGCAGATAAAGAAAAACTCCAGGGCTCTGAGGACTAGTGGCTCTGCTCCTTTCTCATTAATGTGACAGCAAAAACAGTTACTAGTATTGGTATTTTTTAATGAAAGAGCTTAGAAAACTGCAGAATGTGGAAGTTACTA
The DNA here is from genome assembly GCF_021461395.2 of Schistocerca americana. Taxonomy (NCBI): domain Eukaryota; kingdom Metazoa; phylum Arthropoda; class Insecta; order Orthoptera; family Acrididae; genus Schistocerca; species Schistocerca americana. The sequence continues at coordinate 648,022,819 of NC_060130.1, read as the reverse complement.
CTTTCTCATTAATAAGACAATAAAAGTAATAATTAGTATTGGTAATATTCTGTAAAAGAAGTCAGAGAATTGCAGAATGTGCGGGCATTAAATCAATCGAATCTATCAGATTCAGCTTACTTTCCATTAGGAAAGTGGATGCAGTCTGCGACTGTGATATGATTTATAAATTATAGAGCGCCGCAATCAGTCGTCCTTTTTTTGCAGGTTTTATTTGGCAAATCCAGATTTCGGCTACTGCTTAGCCATTATCAGTGCACTATTTTCTAGTCTCGATGTATGTCAGTTCCCCGTTGTTCGGGTGTCAGTCACAGTTCTTTGAATACTAGTAGTATTCAAAGAACTCTGACTGACGTCTGAGCAACAGGGAACTGATATGCATAGAGACTAGAAAATAGTGCATTGATAATGGCTAAGCACTAGCCGAAATCTGGATTTGCCAAATAAAACCTGCAAAAATGGACGACTGATTGCTGCGCTCTATAATTTATAATTCGTAACAGATTGTTGCCGAGATGTAAAATTAAAATATATATTCATGTTACAAATACCTGAACTCATTAAGACGAAATACAAGTAATTTAAACGAACAGGTCAATAAGAATAATATTTATACTTTTCATCGGTACCAGAAAGTGTAGAAACTATAAACGTTACAGTGAAAAATCACAATATTTGCAATGTTGTACAGAAAACAGTAAAGAAATTGTATATACGAATACTGAATGTACAAATGTTTTAGAGGATTCTCAGAAATGTATCAACAAAATTAACGTTACATGACAACAAAATTGAGTGAGTGAGTAAGTGTGAGGGAGGGAAGGAAGGATAGAAAGTTTTAGAGAAGCTTGGAGGATATAAAGTTTATTTGCTCATAGCTGCAAAGAAATGGTAAACGCTTTCCATTATGCATTCCTTAGGGTCTGCAGAGTAGTACTCGTAGATATATTGTAAAGACATTTTATGTATATTACACTAGGAAACATTAGCTCGTAACTAAATAACATAAGCAAAAAACTTACCTCAAACAATGCAGTAGCACTAAAAACAGACAAACAAAATAGTTTAGTCCTAATGTATAACAACAACTACAAAAAAAAGGAAAAAGGTTTCTTCAAAGGAAAAAACCAAAATTAACTGTTATCTCACCAACAAATATACCAAAATTGTGAGACACTTTTAAGTGAGCCTGTAGAAAGAAAGTACGCAGTAATGAACCCACAAACACCTAAATTTTACGGACAACCACAAATCCACAAAACCCAAACCCCAGTTCACCCGATAGTGAACTGTATAAATAGCCCAGCCTATATAATTAATCATCTGCTTGCACAATATTACACATACCAGAAATAATCACAAGATATCACTGAACTACTAAGACTAACATTGTACGAAAATTGCCTCAAGTTCAGTAATGAAATATATATTATCAACATAATGGACAGCCATTGATGCAGCATAGCTGGCAAAATAGCTAACATATTTCTCAACAACTTACAACAAAAATTCTTCAGCACTAATAACACACGCAATAAGAAAATTAAATGCTATTTCCGATGTGAGTAGCCAAGATGCAAAAGCTGGTAAATGCATTTTGTCGGTTTTGAGTTGAGCGCAGAATCGTATAAACTCTTTCACCGCCGACACGATGCAATAGGTATCAGGGTGCAGAACCCGCTGTAAACTGTTGAAATTCGCTGTAGAAAATCGTGTTCGATTGCAAAAGCAGCTATCAGCATTCTCTTCGGGTGCAAAGCCCGCTAAATGTCCAACTGTTGCCAAGTTCGCAGAGCTCAGTAGACATGGCCGGCGTCGTGCCATGTCAGAATGGAAGGACATCAGACTTACCAATCTAGACATTCAAAGCCACCTTTCAGTTTCTTACGATTCGATGGGATATTCTTCTTGTTCAAATTTAGGCTGGCTGCCATTGTAGCGAACTAGTACGCAACAATGAAGCTCGCGCTGCTGATGTGTTGTCGAAATATAGGCCTGTAAGCACAGTTCAGCTGATCAGTAGGACGTTTTTTGGGGTATTTGGGTGAGTGTTTTTAAGAAAGTAAGTGATTTTGTGGAAGGTTTAAATGCTGCAAACGATGGTACAAACGAAATGAGAGTAACTGAAACAGCAGGAATTCTGCAAGAAGTCGAAGCCATCGTTGTCGTTAGAAATGACCAGAACGAGGCCAAGGGCGACGGTCCGTCCCGGATAAGGGAGAGGCGTCCTGATCAGTGGAAAAGAAATGTTTCCAAAACAGAAAGGTAATAGCATGAAAAGTATTGATAAAACAATATTATGCAATAAGTACTGTGTTGACACTAGTTGTTATGACATACGTGGAAGGATGAATAAAAGTTACTGATACCTTGCATATCCAGATTCTGAAAGTAAAAGAAATCGTAGTCACGAAAAGCAAAAACAAGAAAATTTGTCTACTTCGTGGACAGCACTTCTACAACTTTGGTGCTGGAGACAAGAAGAGCATCCTAAACAGCGAAAAAAATTTCAGCAAAGGAAACGGCCCAACACCAATCACAGCTGGTGCAAAACTTTTGGAAGCCAAACTTGAAGACGTCAGAAAACTTTTGGAGCTCCATTTTGGTGAAGAATGGGGATCAATGACAAACTTAAATTCTACGCCAAGGTGTTAGACGAGCAGGAGGGCACTATTAGAGTCGCTCTGGCTGCTGCCGGAAGCGATATCACTGAACTACTAAGACTAACATTATACGAAAATTGCCTCAAGTTCAGTAATGAAATATATATAATGGACAGCCATTGATGCAGCATTGATGGGCAGTGTTGAGGTCGATGTCACATTAAAATCAATTTTCAGCTGATTTCATTTACTAGGAATTTTTGATTTAGCAAAGATGCAACTTTCCACCAGTTTTATTATTTTCTAAAATTTTGTCGATGTTCTACTAACATGCAATTTGAAGCTTATTTTATTTTCTACAACAATATGTTTGATGTGAAAGACGTGATGGTGTATTTAAAAAAAAAATGATGTTGAGCATTAATGTCTGTTCTCTTTTTCACGTTAAGTAAGTCAGTTTTACCTGGTAAAATAATGTCACCTTCGTATTTTTATATGCCAATTTTGTAGAAATTTCAGTCTTTGAAATAAAAGTTTTCTGTTTATATTCGCAATAATTAAATTTCACCTTTTTGTCATTCCTAATATATCACCGAATAGCGATTTTTGCAACCGAATGTTTGTTTTGTAATTGGATGGATAAATTTGCAATACTCACTAGCTGCACAAATCGGATGCAAAAACCGCTAAGTCAATATTTCGCTTAAGATTTTGACATATAAAACATAACCGCAGATTTCCGCCAGTAATACCGCGTAATTAATTACTTTTTTACTTAGTTTTAGAAAAGAAGTGAAGTCTTTAATTGTTTGGATGGAACGAGTTTTTCGCGATTATCTCAGTTTGGCTTATCATGCAGTTAGCGACTTTTGCATCTTATCTACTCATATGTAGATCACACTTCACTACCAATAGACAGTTCGAACAATAGCATAAAGGAGATACATGCAACAGCAAATGAACTTCATCATGACATGAAATTCACAATAGATCACCATCACGACAAAACAGATTACATAAGCTACTATTACAGCAACCAGATATACAGAAAGTACTTGAAAGCCTCAAATACATAGAATAACAGAGCAGTTTTCATCCCAGTATAGTCAGCTACACATTTGAGCAATTAAAAACTCCAAGCATACCAAAATTCATGCTGACATGAAACTAACATGACAGACACTGAAAAAACGGAAAACCACATACATACCACAAACATATATAGGAAATATATGAGACAATCTAAATTCATTATTAAAAAATACTACAGTGAGATCTGCATACCGTACCAAGCACAACATAAAAACACAAATCCATTCCAGTAAAACAAAACCATCAACGCACATGTAACCAGCTGTACATAAAATCAATTGAAATGACTAAAAAAGTCCGTGTAGACATAACAGGACGAAATTTTCTGATCAGATATCGAGGACACACCAGAAACAGCGACACAAGTCCCTCCTCATTTTTCTGCTATTTTGAAACAGAAAACCATAACGTAAACCAGTTCGATCACGCAATGTAAATCCTACATATAATGTCTAAGGGCCCAATAATGACCCTTTTAGAAGAAATGAAAATACAGGCGCACACACACGCTTACGAAAATACCCAGGCAAAATCCCAAACTATCAGACTGAACTTAATCATAAAAAATTTATTGATAATCTCGTCGACAGTTTAGAGGACAGTAAAATATAACATGATAAGCAACGACTACCCACACAAGCTTATACAAAGGAATAATACCCATCACCAACTCCCTAAATGAAAAAGGTAAATATGTAGCCATACAACATCGTTGTCTTCTGTCAAATGAATTTGTTACATTTATAGATAACGAAAATAAACTTAACATCTAACTGGAGAGCTCTTGAATAAAGCTTCAAAAAGTAGCAACGTCCTGATATAACAAACGGAAAATGTCTTTACTTTCCATTTTGCCAAGCACTGCAAACTATTGCTGGGGACAATAAGGAATAAAATTTTATCGCCACTGAAATACGGACACAGCAAAGTCCCGAGGAGAGCAGTTGTAGCCGTTCAGGATCACTCAACGGCAAGGAGACTAACTGTCGTTGGTAGCTGGCAGTTAGTGGTGGTGAATGCACGGAATATTTTAAACCATTTGTAGCGCTGGAATTCTGTCCGACGTGACACACACTGTAATTTCACTTCAAGGTCGATGTCATCACAGTGAAGATGCGGACTGGATGAGGGCAGGAAGTCACGTCGTATATGGCCCTGGTTAATCACCCCGAAGCTCAAAAGCACCCAGGGTAATCTCAAATCAGTACCTACAGTTGAAACGCTCTGGTCCTCCCTAAATCAAGTGTCACAGGTAGTGTAGAACATGGAACTCGGTTAAGGATAACGTGTTTATGTAATGCCCAATTGAAACACACACTCAGAGCAATTTAGCAGCAGTAAAATATTTCGTAGAACCATGGTATTGAAAAGGATGTAATAATTTTAATATCATGGCCACTTCCTTACTCGATCTCTTAATACAGAGGTCACTGAATGTAAAGATAGAATAAGATAGCTGGACAAATAGTGCTGATTGATCTTATCGTATACGTATGTGTGAAGTTTCAGTATGCTCGCCATCCAGGAAGTTGGAGTTAAACATATTTGGGCACGTATGCAAGGTGTCACAGAGTGAGCGCTGAGTGATAATTCGTTAGCGCATAGACTATAGAAGGCACTGAATTACACCACAAGTTCACTGATAACCAGTGTATCCCAACAGATACCGAAGATGCGATGCAACAGAGCAAATTACAGATTCTAGGACGAATGACACAAGTTTTGGCTTAATTAATAACACTGCAAAACATTCTAAGTTATCTGGATTAAGGTAGTTCACTAACACAGTGTCCATTTAACAGGTTGCCATTCAGCCTATATCTCCCTCATGACCGTGTGTGTGTGTGTGTGTGTGTGTGTGTGTGTGTGTGTGTGTGTGTGTGTGCGTGGGTGAGTGTGCGCTCGTTTGTTGAAATATATCCTTTTAAATTAAAAACAGCACGTCTATGACAGAAGAAATTTTACATTATTACCATTTTCTATAGAAATTTAATTTAGAAATTTTTGTTTTATATTAACTCTTGATGTAGTTGCTCGAAGTTCTACACTGTTTTCATTTTCTATAGAAATTTAATTTCTTTAGAAATTTTTGTTTTCCAGTAACTCTTGGTGCAGTTGTTCATTTAGTTAAGATTACATAAACTCTGAAAGGAGTTTTAGTTTCCTTGTCAAGTGGTACTGACTAAACAGAAATTATGGTCTCTTAATCCTGAGAGAAGTGATAATTATGGTCATTGAACCCATGAAACATAAGAAAAATCAGCGGAGAACAGCGAGGTGGCGTAGGGGTAATTATAAAGTGTTGAAATTGAACATTCACAGTAAACCATTAGATTAGTGTGTGAGTAGTTGATGTTTAACACTTGGAATAAGGCCTTAAAAGTTTTAATCTAAGTGGCCGAGGAAATGTAATGGATTATAAGTCCATCAACTACTTTTCTGCCGGCCGTTGTGGCCGAGCGGTTCTATGCGCTTCAGTTCGGAACCGCGCTGGTGCTACGGTCACAGGTTCGAATCCTGCCTCGGGCATGGATGTGTGTGATGTCCTTAGGTTAGTTAGGTTTAAGTAGTTCTAAGTCTAGGGGACTGATGACCTCAGATGTTAAGTCCCTTAGTGTTTAGAGCCATTTGAACCAATTTTGAACTTCTGTTCAAAGAAACAAGGACCTCATACTTAAAACCCACACACACATGCTCGATATGGGAACGGAATGTATCAGCTCTGCTTTAAGATGAGTGACGAGAATGTTTAAACTCATCAGTGATATAAATTGAAAGTCACCAAGAATTTCAAGGTAATCTTGGGGTTTTTAACATTGCCCAGCAGCTACGTCTTCAGAATAAATAAGGTATTTATTAACTACCGAGTGTGTTTTCCAGGGAACTTTACGACGCAGTGTCCTCAAAACCCTCAGCACGCTTAGAAACAACATCTTAGATTCCGTATAATTTATGCTAATCACCTAGTTGCCAAAGAGTACTACTCAAACAAAACAAAAAAAGAAAAAGCTGATTTAGAAGTAGTCAAATTCACCCAAAACCCATACGAAAACTTACGTTCGTGCCTAAAAGCTTGTGAGTTCCGATACTTAGAAACATTGTTAAATATGTACAGGGTGTCCCATTTATCTTGACCACCCTAAATAGCTGTTTGTCTAGATGCAAATTACAAAATTTTTCAAGCAAATGTTCTTTAGCAGTCAGGGGGACATCAGTCAGCATGATTGCCTTCGTCGTAGCTCTGTCTCTTACAAAGATATGAACAGCGGTATGACTTTTTTAAATGGCACCCTGCGTTTTTTATTCGGTAATTCATTTCCTCTTCTACAGATCTATTCAAAAATGTATCAGTCTACCATTGACTGAAACACAACGTTATTAATTACATAACACAACACTGACGCTGACGCTCCCAGCGCTTAGTGCAGGTACTCGGGGTAATGGAACACATCCACGTGCTGACGTTGACAGAGGACAAATGTAAACATAAGTAGAATGCACACCCGTCATTCCGTCAACCATCGTCAGTTGAAGACTTATATGAATAGAATGTACACCAACGAAGAGAAGGCAGAAATGCTACTCATTTGTGGGGAATGTAAGTTAGCAGAACAGTAACTGCAATACTGATTTCTTACGTACGGGTACATTTAGAAGTGTAGTTTGGTCCTTTTAAATACTACTGTGTAGAGTAGGCATACAGTAAAGGCTGTCCTTCCTACAAACTGCATCGACATAACGTTTCTTTTATTGTTGTTGTTGAAAGGAGGCGATATGCTATGCAGGCAGCGGTACTGTACAGAGAGCGATATCCTGACAAGAACCCACCTTCCCGATAGATGTTTTCTCGTCTTGTTGCGACGCTTCAAGAAACGCAATCGTCGTAGCACTCGCACAGGTGAAGCTGCCGAAGTTACTGTTCTCGCTTTCGTTGCTATGAATCCACATGTGAGCACATGACAGCTTGAACAGGAGAGTGGCATTCCTAAAACCAGTGTACATCGTATTCTTACACATCACCGGTTCCATCCTTACCATGTACACCTACATCAAGAATTGCATGGGAATGATTTCCAGAATCGTGTACAGTTCTGTCAGTGGGCACAGTAGCAAATCCTCGACAACCCGAACTTTTTCTCCAGTGTTCTATTTACCGAAGAATGTTCCTTCTCAAACGAAGGACAGTTAAATACAAGGAACATGCATTATTGGCATAGACAGATGGAACATTAGCGTCACTGGAGAGTGAACGCCTGGTGTGGGATGCTTGGTACTACAATTATTGGCCTTTATTTCATCAATGGTAGTGTAAAGGGCACAGCGCATGCCAACTTCCTCCTCTCTGGATGACGTGCCGCTATGAAACAGAACGTTTATGTGGTATCAACACTATGGATGTCCAGCACATAATGCCTTGCGTGTACGTCGTGTTCTGAACCGAAGGTATCCTGCCAGATGGATTGGTCGAGGAGTAACAGTTACTTGGCCTGCTACGTCTCCTGATTTAAATCCTCTGGACTTTCTTCTTTTGGGATGCATGAAAGACGCTGTCTATCGCGATATTCCAACATCTCCAGAGGACATGCAGGAAAGTATCGTGATTGCTTGTAATTCTCTTTAGCAGGCAACACTGGGAGCAGTAGATAATTCTTTCATTCAACGTGTGCACCAGTGAATCGTTGTCCAGGTTCACCACTTTGAGCACCTTTGAATGTTCTACTACCGGGAAATGGTACAGGAGAGTCAAAGTCAGTTTTGTGATATGTTTTTACTTGTTTTTCGTTTGTTTTCTGACAACTCTAGCAAGTGGACGAGTTTGTGATTTCGGGTTCAAAGTCAGTGTTGTGTTACGTAATTAATAACGTTGTGTTTCAGTGAATGGTACACTGTGATACATTTTTGTTCATATATTTGTAAAAAAACAAAGCTACAGCGAAGGTAATCATGCTGATTGATGTCCCCCTGACGGAAAAAGAACATTTTCTTGAAAAAGTTTGTAATTTGCATCTGGACAAACAGTTATTTAGGGTGGTCAAGATAAATGGGACAGCCTGTATACGACTCCATCTCCAAGGAAAGAACGTGGCATTCTGACAAAAACATTGAAACAAATTGTAGACACTCAAAAAAAAAAAAATTTCACGCTACAAATCACAATCTAAAGAATTATTTTCCTTAACTTTCGAACTACCTCCACATAAACCATCGTGTTGTTGCAGATGAAGAGCTATCCAAACAGTCAACGAAAGTCCTGTAACGTGCAGTGTTCAGTGGCTTGTGGAGTACGTACGTAGATGTAGATGTTGATGATGTAAAGCCTGATCGCCTAGTAATTACGGTCCAAGATTGCATTACACGAAATAATCGTTTGGATTTAATTTTCTCTCGCAGCTGGTATCAGAAACGATCTTGAACTTATATATTTCAGCAAAGTAATGACGCACTGAAGATTGCACAAAAGTGTTCAGGTAAATATGCGGAGCCCAAGCACCTAAGATTCTCAGTTGGACTTGGACTCTCTGCTGCCTGATAATTGTATTAGCAGACGAATGAAAGAGCGTCTGAAAACTGAACATAGGATGAGATTGTCAAATGCAAACAGAATATTAAAAATATCTTTTTTTTAACTACAGCACAAACTACGGAGTTCGTCTTGTAAAATGCAGCTGTAGGTACAACCAGGTATCTTGTTTTCTGTTTTCCATTATTCGCTGTTGTAGTCATTGAACACGACAAATCACAATGTCGGCTGTGGTTTCACTTTTCCCAAGTTCGTTAGATCCATCAGCCGCACACGCAAAGCTGCAACCTGCAACTCGTATACTAATTAGTTGACAGTTGTATCCACTCGACCAGGCGACTGCAGTCAGTTTGCGTTACATATTCTCAGCCTGTGGACAGAAAACTTGCTTATCGGAACTTGAACAGCAGCTCGCACTTTGGGTGATGATGTAAGTTTGAATGGCCCTGGAGTACATGGGTATTTGGAGCTGGAAATTAACAGCGTAGTGGAGATTACATGTAGCTTAGATAGGATACCTTCGTCGAATAAATCAAATTTTAAGAAGCATATCAGGTTTGTCCTAAGTGACTGAGGAACCTAAATGCTTTCCATTTACATGCGCATTAATAAAACAATATCTAGCTTTGGTCAAAAACATAAGTATTTATAAGATAATTTCTTCTGTTTCTGTAGATCTTTAAAAAGGCATGACAGAAAAATCGGTTCGTTCCTTAGATGTGTTGTCTTAATGATGTAGCATCCGTCCATCACGTAACATTTGCTAATGGAATTCTGTATTTATGTACATGATAGGATTGTTATGAGGAACACCACAGACGCTGGACATTATGCCTTTGGAGAATGAAAATTTTTTGGCTTGAAAGTCAAGTAACCGCTGAATATTTGAAAGGTTTCAGTATATTTCAGTTTCACTGTCTTCTGTTACACACAGTGTTTCAAAATTAAGTACAGGATTTAGAACCCAGATGTTAACTAAATGAACATGAGATAGGTGACACTCAACTTTTTATTATGGCAGTAGACGTCTAGGTGCATTCATTCCATTATAAACTATTTACTAATTTAGCTGTGGTTTCACTACCGGCAAGCACTGCAATAGGTGGTGTTAAATAAACTATAAAATTTGTAACGGAACAGCTAAAATTATCGAAACTCTGATCGTTGCAAAGTGATAAATGATTCGTGTCCTAGAACACTGACTTGATCATAGAATGGCAATTATACCTACGAGTTCTTCATCACTGTTAATGGGGCTGTGATACAAATGAACATACATGTGTTCGCAGCGAAAAAGTCAGATAGGGATGAATAATGTAAGGGACTACAGCTACATAGTGACAGAAAACCGATCATCAAAATTGTGGGAAACGTAGCTCAACGATTTTATTGGGCCCTAGGGAACAGAATAGGGCCTGTTTAGCCTATGAAGTATTAAGTTACTACTATTTCACGCAAAAACCATATAACAACCCAGTTACGATTGGAGAAAAAAGTTTCCAGTTATCTGTTCTGTATTTTACCCGTAGAGATGGCGAATGTAGTCACACGCAGCCCACCAAACATTTCTGTAACTAGCATAAAAAGTGCGAGCACTGAAATGTATTCTAAATCATGTATTGTTTTCTAACATTTCGAATACTATTTCTTCCTAATCTGGTATATGTACTGTATATTACGTTGTTGACCATGAGGTCAAGAATTTCCCTCTAATGCGCCCCTGTTAAGAAAACGACACTAATGCGGCAAATGTTCTCCCTTTGGGAGTTGTATTTTGGACAGTGTTTAATGCACAAATAACGTGCTCATTTCATAATACCTGTAACACCAAAGACAAAGAGCGCTGTGGGGCGGCAGGTGGAAATTTTTTATGTTGTTGCCATTCTCAACACAGGCTCTCTAACTACAATGTTGGCAACCAGAAAGTCATTAGCAAAAACATGGTGCCTGTAACTAGAGTTCACTGTGCCCACTCTGATGGAGAAATACAGTTATTGATCACTGAAGTTCATTACGCTGAGGATTTAAGATGATGTCTGGGATTCATAGAAAATGCAGTTTACTATAACAATTTTCACCATATTCTGAAAACGATAAAGCGTAAAGTTCCAGACAAAAGTTAATCCAAGCAATGTTTCTATCAGCTCTTGTACTATCAGAGCTGTTCAGAGTCTATTGTGCGGATCTTATTATCCCTAGATAACAAAACTGTTCAATAATAGTTATCGATGTAAATGTTCAAAGATAATGCTCGCCAAAATTTGATGTCAATACTCATCAAACGCCACGCTAATAACGACAGAAAGTCTGTCCTGCGGCAACACGTGAAAATACGACATACGCAAACTGAGAACAAATCACTGAGGTCATTCCACAATTTCCAAAAATGGTTCAAATGGCTCTGAGCACTATGGGACTCAACTGGTGTGGTCATAAGTCCCCTAGAACTTAGAACTACTTAAACCTAACTAACCTAAGGACATCACACACATCCATGCCCGAGGCAGGATTCGAACCTGCGACCGTAGCGGTCGTGCGGTTCCAGACTGTAGCGCCTTTAAGCGCGCGGCCACTCCGGTCGGCCCACAATTTACACTTCACCCCAATGCGAACTCATTGTTACGTGCATACCGAGTTACGTAATACGGCGTCCAAGGCTGTTCCTAGTAACTGCACCGACGCGATGGGGCTTCCGACACGGATTGCGCGCTGGTACAAATCTAGAAGAGAACTGTAGCCTGCTTCTAGCTCGCAGCGCTCTTATTCACATAGCCGCGGTGCGGACTGCCGAAAGCGCAGCCGACTGAATTTGCCTTCCTGACTAGCTGCTGGGGCTAGTAGAGCACCACTTCAAGTTGCTAAATAATTAATTGCTTCATTCGCTGAAGGCCGATGAAGCTCTCAATTTAATTGTGCAATCAGCACAAAGGTAAGTATCTATCACAAAATTATGATGAAGCTAGGTTAAATACTTTTGGCGAGAGAATTATTTTAGTTGTACTGCACACAATAGATGAGCTCTGAACTTGCCCTTTGGATAGACGCTACAGCTATAGGTTTATAGCTAAGTTTTGGAAACTTCTCATATCTTTATTATTATAGCGTATCTCCATTCTACCTAAATCTAAATATTCTAGCTTTATCTAATCACTTACTTAATCTATCTTGCTTCCGTACTTTTAGGACACAAAAACAGAAAATCATGAATTTTAACCAAAAGAAAACTTTGTGAAATCCAGCATGTTGTTTCCATTAAATTACAATGAGAAAGGAATCCGAATATAATGTTTGAAGTTTTTAGCTCTTTCCTGTTGCGTTGATGATTTTTATGTAAACGTCCAAATTCCGAAAACTGTTTAAGTTACTTAACTGAAACTTGACACATTATCATTTTAACATTACTCATGACATGCTATTAACTTTTTAGGTTATTTACTTTATCTTGAAAGTATTGCACAACATTCGTGACATCATAGCTAGTTACTGCGGACTAGGCTGGCACACAATGGAAAGCATATGAATTCTATACGGCGTGAGTGGGCTGGTTCCCTACAGTGTGTCTGCAGCTACATTCTACGTGAAACATCTAATGTTCTACAATTAGAAGATTACAGGATATTAATCAGTCTTATTTGCAAATGCATTACGAAATCTGCTTTACATGATCACACAACATAATAACTCAACATTTCTACAAAGAAATATTGTACAAATGTTTGTGGTTGTCAGTCCAAAGACTTGTGTAATGCAGACCTTCACGCTCATCTATGATATGAAAAATTTCTTTATCTGTCCTACGCATATTCATTTGAATCTACTTACTGGTAATGTATTCAGACTTAGGCCTCCCTCTAGAATATTTAGTCCCCACAGATCAGTCTATTAATACACACATCAAAAAAAGTTTTGCATCACCCCAGTTCCCAGAACTCCTGAAGATAGATGTTGACTGTGAATATTGTATCACATACACAGTCTCTTTGACTGTTCAGTGATGTCACCAAACCCGTCCAAAGGTGTAAACAACCATGCATGGGCAGCGCCTATTAGACAGAGGGGGTTCGACAGGCGATCAGTTCCAGACGTTCCACCAGGAAGGAGGTACACGGCTTGTGTTGTCTGTAGTCCAAACATGCCTAGATGGTCAATAACGAGGTTCTATCATGTCTGCATTGTTACTTTGTGCCAGGAAGGGTTCTCAACAAGGGAGGTGTCCAGGTGTCTCGGAGTGAACAGCCGGCAGGAGTGGCCGAGCGGTTCTAGGCGCTACAGTCTGGCTCCGCGCGACCGCTACGGTCGCAGTTTCGAATCCTGCCTCGGGCACGGATGTGTGTGATGTCCTTAGGTTAGTTCTAAGTTCTAGGGGACTGATGATTTCAAAAGTTAAGTCCCATAGTGCTCAGAGCCATTTGAACCATTTCGGAGTGAACCAAAGCGATGTTGTTCGGACATGGAGGAGATACAGGGAGACAGGAACTGTTGAAGATATGCCTTTTTCAGGCCGCCCAAGGACTGCTAGTGCAGTGGATGACTGCTATCTATGGATTATGGCTTAGAGGAACCCTGACAGCAACGCCACCATGTTGAATAATGCTTTTCGTGCAGCTACAGGACGTCGTTTTACGACTCAAACTGTGTGCAGTAGGCCTTATGATGCGCAACTTCACTCCCGAAGTCCATGGCGAGGTCCATCTTTGCAACCACGACACCATGCTGCGCGGTACAGATGGGGGGCATCACGTTCTCTTCACCGATGAGTGTCACATATGACTTCAACCAGACAATCGTTGGAGACATGTTTGGAGGCAACCCGGTCAGGCTGAACGCCTTAGACACACCGTCCAGCGAGTGCAGCAAGGTGGAGGTTCCTTGCTATTTTAGGGTGGCAATATATGGGGCCGACGTACTCCGCTGGTGACAATGGAAGGTGCCGTAACGGCTGTACGATATGTGAATGTCATCCTCCGACCGACACTGCAACCATATCAGCAGCATATTGGCGAGGCATTAGTCTTCATGGACGAAAATTCGCACCTCTATCGTGCGCATATTGTGAATGAATTCCTTCAGGGTAACGACATCGTTCGACAAGAGAGGCCAGCGTGTTCTCCAGACATGAACCCTATCGAACATGTCTGGGATAGATTGAAAATGGTTCTTCATGGACGACGTGACCCACCAACACCTCTGAGGGATCTACGCCGAATCACCGTGGAGGAGTGGGACAATCTGGACCAACAGCGCCTTGATGAACTTTTGGATAACATGCTACGACGAATACAAGCATGCGTCAATGCAAGAGGACGTGCTACTGGGTATTAGAAGTACCAGTGTGTGCAGCAGTCTGGACGACCACCTCTGAAGGTCTCGCTGTATGGAGGTACAACATGTAATGTTTGCTTTTCATGAGCAATAAAAAGGGCGGAAATGATGTTTATGGTGATATCTGTTCCAATTTCTGTACAGGTTCCAGAACTCTCTTAACTGAGGTGATGCAAAACTTTTTTTGATGTGTGTAATTAACTTAAACCTATCTCTCGCTTTAATCAAATTGTGTTATAATACTATTTTATACCCATTTAGATTCAGAATCTACAGAATATTTACTTGCTCTGCCCATAAAATCTTTAGCATTCTTATGTAACATCAAATTTCAAAAGCATCTGTTTACTTATTGTCAGCACAATTCATCGCCAAGATTTCGCATTAATATAAGGCTACCCTACAGTCTCACACTGTCAGAGAAGAGTTCCGAATTTTAAGTTGGTTCCAGACATAGTGTTGCTCGAGTATATATAAGACATCATTGAACCTCACCTCAACCTCCTCAAAAGCACTATCCTGGGCGGCCACAGCTATCTCATCAGCGTAGATGGAGTTCACTGCGTCATTCGGTAGTGTATGATGGCAAGCATAGGCGTCCGCAAGGATAGCCAATTGCGCAATTGCAGCTTCCTGGAATCTGGGGAGTAGCTTTTTATTATCTCGAAGTTCTAGCAGTCATTGTCTGCGACTCCACTAAACTGCAAATTTAACACTGCACGCCGCGATGAGAAATACTACGCGTTTAGCGATCACAGTAGGCCACATGGCCCGGGTTTTCTGCGTTTCCACTCTAGTCATAGAGGGATTATGCCGATTCCTTACAGCATCAGAAGTATCGACACCGATGTGCAGTCAAAATGAATACGAACCTTTACAGACCAATGCCAAAATACAGTGAGGTAACAAAAATCACGGGATTCCGATATGCACACATACACATGGCGGTAGTGTATCGCTCACAAGGTATTAAATGGCTGTGCAGTGGCGAAGCTGTCTTTTGTACTCAGGTGGTTCATGTGAAAAGGCTTCCGAAGCGATTATGGCAGCAAGACGGGAACCTACAACAGACTTTGAACTCAGAATAGTAGTTGCAAGTACACACATGGGGCAGTCAGTTTCGGAAATCGTTAGGGAATTTAGTGTTCCGAGCTCCATATTGTTAAGACTGTGTCGACAATATAACATTTCAGGCATTACCTCTCGCCACGGGCATCGCAGTGGCCTATGGCCTTCACTTAACAACCGAGAGCAGCGGCGTTTGCGTAGAGTTGTCAGTGGCAACAGACAAGCAAAACTGCCTGAAATAACAGCAGAAATCCATGTGGGACAGCTACCAATGTATCCGTTAAGACAGCGAGAAGAAATGTGGCATGAATGGGCTATGGCAGCAGACGACAGACATGAGTGGCTTTGTTAACAGCACGACATCACCTGTAGCTCCTCTCCTCGGCTAGTGACCATGTTGGTAGGACCCTAGGCAACTGCAAGACCGTGGCCTGGTCAGATGTCAGATGAGTACCAGTTTCGGATGGTAAGAACTGATAATAGGATTTGAGTGTGCTGCAGACCCCACGAACTCATGGACCCAAGATGACAACAAGGCGCTGTGCAAGCTCGTGGTTGCTCCATAATGGTGTCGGCTGTGTTTACGTGGAATGGACAGGTTCCTCTGGGCTATCTGTACCGATCTTTGACTGGAATTGGTTATTTTCGGCTATTTGGAGATCATTTTCTGGCATTCATGGACTTCACGTAACCCAAACAACAATGGGATTTTTATGGATGACAATGCACCATGTCACCGGGCCACAGTTGTTTGCGACTGGTTTGAAGAACATTCAGGATAATTCGAGCTAATGATTTAGCCAACCAGACCTCCCCCATATGAACCCCATCGTAGATTTATGGGACATAATCGAGAGGTCAGTTCGTGCACAAAATACCGCACCGGCAACACCGTCGCAGTTATGAACGGCTTTTATATTTTGCAAGCTTTTAATCAATAATGTTGGTAATTTTAGATGAAGGCTCTTTGGTTATTTCTTTTTGGGCACTTAAATTAATGGAATAAACATGTGTACTACAATTCTTTGTTTCATTGTATTCCAGGTTAGTTCTATAGGATTCAAATCGCAGTTGTATGGTGAGAGCCTCTGAGAAATTTATTCCTTACGCTTGATAAATGCATCTGGTTTAATAACGAGGTTTGGGTTATTATCACACACAATTTGCAAAAGGTTCATATCTTGTTAGTTTTACAAGTTGCTGTACAGGAGGCTTCATTCATCTTATCAGAATGTAACGGTGCATTATCAAGAACAACAATACCACCATTTCTAATAAGTATCCCCGTTCATATAATCGGGATGATTTTGGATTCTGGATTCTGCTCCTCTAGCGTGGACAACAGTAGCTCTTTGGGCAGCACTGTCACGATACGCATAACTTCTTCCGCCTGGCACCATTTTTTCATGCTGCTGTGCAGACGTATGGGCTCAGGTTTCATCCGTCTGTACCACTGGTTTATTTGGCCCTTTTTCATTATTTCTAATTTTTTTCAAGTAAGATGCCCGCCTTGAAAAAATTTCGGAACGTGCTATTAGGATGGTACTCTTATTTTTACATTTTTTAAAATGGAATTTCACTTTCCGAAATTTTTCCTGTCCCCTCTGAAAACGTATCTTAGTTTTTTGAAAGATCCGCAGTTTTCATAAATTTAGGATTTCCTCCTCGTGCTCATAATACTTACCGAAATCGGTACTCATAGCTACATCCGGTTTCTTCCGCCTTTCAAAGCCTTTCAAAATTTATTTTCTAGTGTTTCTGACATCCTTGCCATTTTTTCCGCCCCCAAGAGGTATGCTCTTTCTTCTTCTTGGCAAAATTGCCCAACTTTGAATATAAACACCTTTCTTCCACCTGAATGTGTCCACTTTCCTGATATCTGGCTCTGTTTACCTCTCTGGGGTATTTGTGATCAGGGATAAAACAACACTGCACTACTGACGATGTTTCAAGAGGACACACTAAACTACTGCCGTTATATCCTGCCTAGTTTCCAAGGATCGCTAGACAATAATTCAAGCAAATTATATTAAATAGCTTTATTGCGAAATCAATCAATGAAAATACTTAACACTGAGAAATACATAGATGTGTCGCAAGCAAAGATCGACGTGTAAAATACCTGCTTCTCGGATCGCTAGACAATAATTCAAGCAAATCATATTAAATAGCTTTATTGCGAAATCAATCAATGAAAATACTTAACACTGAGAAATACATAGATGTGTCGCAAGCAAAGATCGACGTGTAATATAATAAATGTCCTTCAGTATACCGATTCCAATAGAAGCGAAGTAATAGAGTGGATGTTTCCATCCAGGTCGCTAGTCCTGACGCTTCTGTAGGACTGGGGTGCGACCAGTCGGGAGCGGCGCTTACGTGCTCTTTGCCTAGAGGCCGCTGCCGTCGCGTTCTCGTCCTAGACGGGGGCCGGTCAGCGTTCTGCTGGCTGATGTTTTCTTCACAGATCTCTCTGCTCTAACGTTCCCGACTGGTGTGCTGGA
Source organism: Schistocerca americana (assembly GCF_021461395.2). NCBI lineage: Eukaryota > Metazoa > Arthropoda > Insecta > Orthoptera > Acrididae > Schistocerca > Schistocerca americana. The sequence continues at coordinate 648,004,709 of NC_060130.1, read as the reverse complement.
GCTTGACTTCACGCTGAAACAACTACTACATGCTCAACTGATCTCAAAGCATAGGTATTGCGATACGTTTTCCACAGTCACCTCTATACTTGTTCATTGTAACGTCAAAGCGAGTTTCCCGTAGGGGCAACGGGAGGACAAGTACAACAATATCATGGTTGAGTAATACGTGGGATCAGAGTTGCGCTCTACCAGAACTGCGGTCTGGCAGTAAATGGTAGGGTTACCGGGAGTACTGATAGCACGTAAATACAACCGCACATCGTTCACTGTTAGGCCAATCTGTATTTTATATCCGTACTAATTATAAATTGCAGTTGATAAGTAATTAAATTTAATTGAAGCCATAACTTCAGCGATTTCATGCTACCAAAGCAATTAATATTGAAGCAAGTACAAATCACAAGCACAAAAATAAAAATCCTATGTAATTCCTGCTGCCATTTTTTACTCAGTAGAACGTTCTTCATCAGGACCAAACGTAATAATTTCCTCTTATTGTTTATAGGTTTTAACGTTATTTATGAATAACAGAATCTTTTTATATAAGCTTGAGGAAGTACTGAAGCAAAGTTATATATATATATTTTTGTTTATCGTTTTTTTCAATTTTATCTGTCTTCAGGAAATTGTGTTTTCCAGCTCTGTACTTTAAATCTGTATTGTTCTTCTTATTACTTTTACTACAATCTTCACTCCGTTTCGCGTTACAGATCAACAAGGTTCCAATAAAACCTGGATGAAACATTTCAGTTTTGCTTTGAATACTGTTTATTTTTAAGTAACGGAGTAAAACTGTGTAGAACAAAAATGCTCCGTAAGTTAAGCGGCCTTTATATATCTTCAGTTACGTTCTACTTGGATCACCGCTTCACGTTTCTGGGTGAATCTAGTAAGACACTGATCACATACAGAAAGGAACGGGTGGAAATGAGGTAACGCTTCACAGGTATGCAACACATCTAACGTACAGGTTACGCGATTACGATCTTAGCTGACCAAAGCTATTAGGAAAACTTCTGTAGGCTACGCTTACGCAACTGTAGCCTACGGTGGCTTTACATCTCCACAGGCTAATCATGCATCCACAGTTCCCATAATGCCCCATCCCCTTGATGCACAACGGAAACACAATAGCAATTTACAGTTTGTCCGTGGAAAAAAAAAATCCCATGCTGGCTTGTTTCTACGTTCAGTTTTACGAGACAGGACTATTGTAGTACACCTGGTAGAATACACCCATGCTATATTGTAGGTGCGTACGTATTCACTTAATCCCAAAGACAAGAACAGAAAAAATAAAAAATAAATTGTTTTCTGTCCCAGAAGAGGGAGTAAAAACTGTGAAGTTGCAAGAAGGAAGAAAATGTGCCCGCCAAGATTAGGACCTTCTCTGAGTCTATGGGTGCAGCACAGCTCCACATCTGGTTAGACAGCTATGAATTCAACGTTCCAGTTGGCATGCTGTACACTTATGTGAAAAAAAAACTGAGAGACGAAAATGACCTTGGTGCAGTTCTCGGCTGCTAAAACTTCATTCTACCCTCCAACGTGAGCAACAAAAAATGTTCAAATGTGTGTGAAATCCTATGGGACTCAACTGCTAAGGTCATCAGTCCCTAATCTTACACACTACTTAACCTAAATTATCCTAAGGACAAACACACACACCCATGCCCGAGGGAGGACTCGAACCTCCGCCGGGACCAGCCGCGTAGTCCATGACTGCACCGCCTGAGACCGCTCGACTAATCCTGCGTGGTGTGAGGAACGCTTTTGGCGATTTTCCATATTCTTCTTGTTGTATACTAGCCCTGGACTCCACGTCACCAACCCAGAAAATGTTGCTTTGAAAACACGGTTTGTTTAGCTTCAGTTATGCCAATCCACAATGAAATACAGAAATCATAAAAGTAAAGCAATAAATTCATTAACGTGAACAGACGTGATGTTCTGTAAACATCCAAAGTGGTACAGATGGTATCAAAGTCTTTTTAAAACTTTATTTGCAGTTTCTCCACGTCAAGGGATGCATTTGTGGCACATTTGACGATATCCAGCAAGATTTCCTGAATCATTCTGACTTTTCTCTTACTGCAGATTTCTAATTTTCCATTTCCACCTAAGATTATGTGGGTATGAGTACATTATTTTCGTGAATACTTTTTAGCTTTGTTTCATAGCTCGTTGTGTAACCTGAAATCATTCTGACTTTTTTCTTACTCCAGATTTCTAATTTTCCAAAATGGTTCAAATGGCTCTGAGCACTATGGGACTCAACTGCTGTGGTCATAAGTCCCCTAGAACTCAGAACTACTTAAACCTAACTAACCTAAGGACAGCACACAACACCCAGCCATCACGAGGCAGAGAAAATCCCTGACCCCGCCGGGAATCGAACCCGGGAACCCGGGTCTAATTTTCCATTTCCACCTAAGAGTATGTGGGTATGAGTACATTATTTTCGTGAATACTTTTTAGCTTTGTTTCATAGCTCATTGTGTAACCTGAAATTAATCCCATGAGAATGTAATTTCAGATTATTGAATTAAGAAGGCGGCATCCAGTCGTACTAATGAAATAAAAAGGCACGTATTTTTCATATACTATTGATATACCCTTACCGTTTATGTACCAAATTAACGTATTTTAAAAATGCTGAATGGGTGACCATCAGCCTTTTCACATATAAAATGTTTTATGTACATCTAATCACATTTACGTCTTTGGAAAGACACGCTCTCAGACTCACTAAATCACTTACATACAAACTAGCATGTATGAATCATGAGCCCCCTTTGAAAAATTTCTGTGGACTCCCATGTTGGTAGCTACAAATGTTAAACAGAACTGCCACTATTACGCTGCTCTCAAGCAGACAATTCTGAACTTCCACCACCTTTCTTTTCCATCACGGAAGTCCGCTATGAATACGCAGTTTTCGAGGAAGCCTGTGACCATCATGGTGAATGTGCAGATGTTTTGCTCCGGTAGTATCGTAGGTGGCAGTGACATTAGGAACGCCACGTCCGTAATTTTAAGGTATTCGGAGCCATTCGAGACGAACTGTGTGAGGCTTCGTGGTGTCGTCCGAAGGAATAGGTCCCATGTCAAAGTTTTTGCCTCATGACGGAACCACAAATAATGACATTCGCTGTCTGACGCAGCAGCGAATAGGAGACGTCAACGTAGACACGCCGTCAAGGGGTTCCATACGCCACCGCGGCTGAATGCTTGGTTACGTCAGAGCGCAGCCCAGTTGTTAATCATTACTTACGCCGAGATCACGGTCTTACTTCAGTTCCAGCATTTCGTGTTGTCTTAGAAGCCAGACGATGAAAGTTTATAGTCAATCGTGTATTGAAATTCGACTATCATTCTGTATCAAAATAAGTGATAAGTTTTGCTGTTCAGCGACAGTAACGTATTCACAGTAACAATCCTGTAGATCTGGATTATTTCCAAGTTAAGCACTCTATGTTGCTCAAGCTTTAATCAGGTGCTCTAATACTTTCTGTGTGACGTAATATCTTGTCGGCCCCCTCCATAAGGAAATCTAGAATTGCGACAACGCCACTAAAGGTTTAATATTAGAAAAGTAATTATATTTATTGCACGGTGCGTTCAGCTCCATATGAGAGGTGGTATAGTAGCATTCTGCACAGATACTACAGATATGGGGGCGGAGGGATAAGACACCCCATTAAAAAATGAGCACACTGGTCGCTTTCGAACGTTGTAGACGGTGCAGAGCTGGTACCAGGCGAACATGTGACCACTACGTGTGACGTAAGCCAAGACAGCAAAGTGGTGTGTACCAATCGATTGTATGGAAACACTGCCGTGTCATGGGTCGACATGGAAACGTGAGAGAATGGCAGAATTGAGCTGTTGTGTTTCAACGTGTCCTTGTCTACGCCATGAATGAAGTTGTCCAATTTGTTGGAGTAACAATGCAGACTCCCCAACATTCCTTCCGTGTACTGCTCGCAGCTATGGATCTCAATGTAGACAAGTGTAACGTGCTGCGAATACATAGAAAGATAGATCCCTTATCATTTAGCTACAAAATAGCAGGTCAGCAACTGGAAGCAGTTAATTCCATAAATTGGGAGTACGCATTAGGAGTGATTTAAAATGGAATGATCATATAAAGTTGATCGTAGGTAAAGCAGATGCCAGACTGAGATTCATTGGAAGAATCCTAAGGAAATGCAATCCGAAAACAAAGGAAGTAGGTTACAGTACGCATGTTCGCCCACTGCTTGAATACTGCTCAGCAGTGTGGGATCCGTACCAGATAGGGTTGATAGAAGAGATAGAGAAGATCCAACGGAGAGCAGCGCGCTTCGTTACAGGATCATTTAGTAATCGCGAAAGCGTTACGGAGATGATAGATAAACTCCAGTGGAAGACTCTGCAGGAGAGACGCTCAGTAGCTCGGTACGGGCTTTTGTTAAAGTTTCGAGAACATACCTTCTCCGAAGAGTCAAGCAGTATATTGCTCCCTCCTACGTATATCTTGCGAAGAGACCATGAGGATAAAATCAGAGAGATTAGAGCCCACACAGAAGCATACCGACAATCCTTCTTTCCACGAACAATACGGGACTGGAATAGAAGGGAGAACCGATAGAGGTACTCATGGTACCCTCCGCCACACACCGTCAGGTGGCTTGCGGAGTATGGATGCAGATGTAGATGTAGACGCAAGAACTATGCCTGTAAAATGATCATACACTAGAGGGACCAGAAATGAATGTCATGCCTGCACAACCACAATAGATTTCAAACGAAAGAGAAATTGCTGATGTTAGTGGATGCACGTTCATCTCAACCAGCCTCCGACGGACAACTGCAGTAGTATACCAACGTACACTGACGGAAAAAATTGCAATATCAAGAAGAAGTCGTTCGACATAAACGAAACTTGGCAGACATGTTTCTACATCTGAAAGATGTTACCTATTCTCATTTCGCGGCACTCTCGTAAGAGTGGCGCTAGTAGTGCCACTATGAGGATGCAAATCAGGTTAGCTTTAAATACACGCTGTAACGGGCGTGATCGTTATTTACCTTTCAAGTGGGACGTCGTGAGTTGATGTTAGATGAAGAATGCCTTTAATGAAACAAAGACGCCATTATCAACATCTCACTGAGTTTGAACAGGGTCGTGTAACAGCGCTACGAGAAGCTGGAGGTTCCTTTTGCAACAACACAGAAAGACTTCGAGGAAAGTAGTTACTGCACATGATTGCTGGCAGCGGTGGTTACGGGAAGATATGGTCGCAAGACGACCGGGCTCCGGACGGCCAGTTGGCACTAAAGACAGCAAAGACCATCGTGTTCGGCGTATGACTGTCGTGTCGTACTGCATCTGCATAAGCAATCTGAGCACCGTTGAGACCACAGTCAAACAAGAAACTTTTACAAATTGGTTACTTCAAGGACAGTTCCGAACCAGAGGCCCTGTAGCGTGCATTTCACAGACCCCAAACCACAACCGTTTGCAACTTCAGTGGCGTCAAGCGAGGGCTCATTGGAGGGCAGAGTGGAGCTCTGGAGTGTTTTCTGATGAAAGCTGGTTCTGCTTTGGTGCCAGTAATGACCATGTGCAGGTTAGAAGGAAGTCAGCTAAGGACCTGCACACACCGTGTCAGCGTGCTATACACACTGGGCCTACAACTAGGGTTATGGTCTGTGGTGCGATTTTGCATGACAGCAGGAGCACTCTTGTGACTATCCCACGCACCCTGACTGCAAATTTGTTCGTCAGTCTGCCTCGTGATGACTGGGTGTTGTGTGATGTCCTTAGGTTGGTTAGGTTTAAGTAGTTCTAAGTTCTAGGGGACTGATGACCATAGATGATAAGTCCCATAGTGCTAAGAGCCATTTGAACCATTTGTTCGTCAGTCTGGTGATTCGACCTTGCGCTGCCATTCATGGACAGCATTCCAGGGCGCGTTTTCCAGGATAACGCTCACAAGCATACCGCTATTGTACCACGTCAAGCTCTACAGAGTGTAGACATGTCTCCTTGGCCTGATCGATTATCAGATCTGTCTCGTAAAGAGCAGATTTGGTTCATCATAGGACGACAACTCCAGTGTCATGCACAAACAACATTAACCGTCCCTGTATTGACCGACCAACTGTAACAGGCATGAACTCCATCCCAGGAACTGACATTCGGCAGCCAACAACATAGTTTATGCACGTTTTTATGCTTGCATTCAAAAACCTAGCGATTACTCCGTGCCGGCCGAAGTGGCCGTGCGGTTAAAGGCGCTGCAGTCTGGAACCGCAAGACCGCTACGGTCGCAGGTTCGAATCCTGCCTCGGGCATGACTGTTTGTGATGTCCTTAGGTTAGTTAGGTTTAACTAGTTCTAAGTTCTAGGGGACTAATGACCTCGGCAGTTGAGTCCCATAGTGCTCAGAGGCATTTGAACCATTTTTGATTACTCCGTTTATTAATCTAAGGGCACTTCCCATTTGTAATGGCTTATCTCGCGCTTACATTAACCTGTGATCTTGCCATGTCAATCCCCTAAATATGTTACCTAGGGCAGATGCATGACGACACTAACCATACCGTATAATCCATGAATTCATCATCATCATCACGTGACTGACTACGTCCCATTTCTATGACATCACAATGCCCTTCTCTTACCCTCCCTTCCCCCTTACCCTCCCCTTACCTTCCGTCAAAGCCTAGTATTTTATCTGCCATTTAAGCGAAACAGTCTATAACAGCGCGGTAGTGAACTGGACACTGAAATGAACCAACCAGTCACAATGTAGCTGGCACTTTCAAAAGCATCTGATTTTTTTCGCCATGTTCGAAAGCATGTGACAATATAGCATTTCCACCCCCGTATTATTTAACAAAATGATTATGTGAAATATTTTACCTGTCAGCTCACATGTTTGTACACAGCATCACAAAAATATATAAGCTCCACCTGAATTGCATAAAATGGTGTCCTATTAAAAAGGTATTGCCAATAGTACCATAGCTGTATGTCGGAAATGATTCTTAGTTTTCACCTGAAATGCATAAAATTGTGTCATGTCCAGAGATGTTTGCCAATACTATAACATGTTCACAAGGTTACATAAGCTTCATTTCAGTCGGATAAAACTAGTGCCATTCTCATATTTCCAAATACAACAGTGTTTCTGTGTCGAAAAGTATGTAACTTTAGTGTGAATTGGCTACATGTCAAGAAAAAAAGAAAAAGATGTCGCCAAGCTTTATCGCCTGAATTGTGTAAATTGATGTCATTCAGTGCACAGATATACATCTCTATATTAGATGCGTCACTTAAAAAGTAGTTTATGTCAAATATTGTGCTTGTTACGCATGTCATCTCTCTTTTACAAAGTAATCTAGGAAGTGTTTTCACACACACACACACACACATGATAAATCGTGAAAAATGTATTACACACTCGAGTGCACCTAGAAGGCTGGAGAGAGAGAGAGAGACTTTGAGCTAGTGTGACATAGATCCTCTCAAGTTAGCAATGAGGTGTTTGATAACAGGTCTATCCGCAGAGACGACACATGCTACACCGCGTCTCTCCCACTACGCACTGCTGTTTTCCTACAGAGAGAGGCATTAGCCTATTAGTATATAAAAATAATGTTCTAAAATGACCCACTATTTGCATTAAAAATTCGTGTCCACCATGCAAAAATACCCTCCTAACTACAATTTTATAATCTTGCAAGCAATAGATCGGGAGTTATTATCAAACTATCGATGTTTAAAATGTAACTGAGATTCCATAGACGATTGAAGTTACGAACAGCATATCTGGTATGAGCTTTTAATTATATATTATTCTCATGGGCTTAGTGTCATGTTGTGTAGCTTTTGAGTCTACTGTGCTAGTAAACTGCCCACTTGGAATTACACCAAGTCGAAAATATATCAAGGAAATCATTAAATGCCATATCGGCGTTAACATGATTGGTCAATACTTGCTTCCAATTACAATCGTCTTGTTTGAAAAGAGCAATGACGGCTAATGTTGTTTCTGTGGAAACAGCCCAAAGGGCAAAATGCATGTTGATTAACTCTTTATTAGATAACCTGAGTTTGATGGCCATATACGTGACGCTGTCATGCATACTAGACGAGCTCATCTCCTCTTATAATATAGTTAGTAAGGATTCCAGGACAATTAGCAATAACATAGAAGCCGTCGGACGAGTGTTTCTTAAAACACTTTTTTCATGATCGACTAATATTTACTCAGGATTTAACCAATAAATCTCAGACTTGCTTGTGTTTTACCTACTACTACTGTTACTTTTATGTGGTCTTTCCACTTTATGGAACTCCTGGTAGTTACTCTTAGGTTTGCTCCTACGGTTTTCAGTGATTTGTTGCCAATAGTGTAATCTGCGACTAGAGTTTCTGCTAATTTATGTTTAGTTACATTATTTATGCTTAGTTACATTTATTTACGTTGTGGGACAACAGAAAGTTTCTGGAGCAGCTGGTGATTCTCTATAGTCTTATCTTTCGTATATACAACTGCATCGACCATCATTGCCCCCCAGGGTATAATGGTCGACAGCCTGTCAATCGCACATCACTTCTGATGGTGACCGCAGCCCAGCAGCCTTCTAAATTTAAGAGGTATATGGTGGTCATGTTGGCAGTTTTTATTTGGGCTTTCAGTGAGATAGAGTGTCTGTTGCAAGCAACGCTATAGTACATATAGCAATGCATGGCATGTTTCAGTGTTTCTGCTGACATACCAAGTACTGCAGAGCATCACGGTAAGGCCTACTTTTACATCTCAGAATTCTTTATTAAGGATTTTAAGCCTATTGCTTTGTAATTGTTAAATGAAACCATGCGTTCAGGATAATGGCACTCACCCTGTAAACTGACTATCACATCCCAAATGTAATCCATATATATATATATATATATATATATATATATATATATATATATATATATGAATAAACATAATGTGCTGCAAAGGATTTGAAAAAAACGGAATGAGATGATGATGAAGGTTTATCTATTAGAAATGCAGTTGAAAATTTTAAAATACCTTTTAACGTACTACAAATTAGATTAGAGGGTGGATCGGAATGGAGCTGAGCTTAGGAAGGAAATATATTCACCATGTTAAAACACCTGAAGCTACAGTGTGGCTGAAGCAAGCACTACAAATTCAGATAAGACTCGTTTCTCATCTGCTACAGAGATTAATTCAAGAAGGACACCTATCCCAAAAGGAGAAGAAGACAGGACAAAACTAGGAAGAAGAAGCTAAGAAACAACGTATTTATGAAAGCTTAAGGCAGACAGGAAGAAGAAGAAGAAGAAGAGAAATATGATGAGAAAGATGGTGATGGAGAGGAAGAAGAATCACGAAAGAGAATTGTAGAAGAGACAGGGAGCAATCTAGCACCATCATTTTCGTAAGCAAATAGACGATCACAGTCCCCCTTGGTTTGTACAAAGCACTATTAGTCATCAAGGATGTGTTGACTAAGTAAATGCAAAATGGATGCGTGACTATTCACAAACGACGATTCAGACTCACCAGGTAATCGAAAATAAAGTTCACCCCTTTCCATTAGCAAATGAATCATCAATGCTAGCTCGTCACTCCCCGCGAAAAACAATCATGAATGTTACCAGGGCACACGATACACGAAGTCATCGTTACCGATGATAAGGGTTTAATTTCAGTTCCACCTGAATTTACGTAATATGATACTAAAACCATCACTCGCGAGAATCGTGTACTGCTTCTAACAATTGAGTTTACTCTTTATAGAGTGTCTTTACTCAAAATCGAATTAATGCTATCCAAAATTCACTGTTCACGTGGGTGGAGAAACAGCATGTCTTACTTACTTGACCACAGAGCAGGGACGGATGCTGCGGTTCTTCCTGTCTGCGCCCTGGTAAATTTAGTCTAAAATCTAAACTGCCTAACCTGTGTGTACAGAGAGCAAACAAACAGGGTTGGGCGATGCACCGACCGATCATCAATATCAGGTTGCTGGTAAGAGCAGGTACCTCCTCCACTCATAAGACAGGAGAGGAACGTGTGATACTTTAGTCTAAGCTTTCCCACTCCGTAACGTATTTGAAATTTTGAAGATGGTGTCCCAGTCCTTGGGTTCGAATGGCCGAATCGAATGGGCACACGTCTAGGGATGTGCAGCTGACTGTGGTAACAGAGTGTAGCAATATAATCTCTCCACCAAAGCTGACTTCGAAAATTACATTCAGCTGATTTCCCAGGTTGTTGCTGCAAAAATAAACCAAGTGCTTCCACCCGAATTTGTCTATTTGCATGCATTTGTAATTACACCCATACTCATTCAAAACCAGCAATCATCCATGTTTGTAACAGGTAGTTATATGTACTCATTGTGTTGACTATCAGCGGAAATTAAGATGATAATAAACATACACAGTTCAGGTTGCCAGCGTGATCTTCATCCCTGGCATGGAAAATATGAGCAACTGCAGGCAGAGAAAATATACTCTGCAGAACCTGAGAAAGCAAAACCACAAAATTAAGTGAGAAGGAAATTCATTCACTCTTTTCATTAGGTTCTTATAAATTATCGTAAAATTCTCAGACTAGCAATGCTTAGAAGTAAAACTATATCTCCCACGGACTGTTAAATTCAAACAGAAGCTGTAAATATACTCATATTGTTAAGCCTGAATTTAACAAGAGCGGCAGACCATTACCGAGAGATGGTAACATATGTATTTGTGTGGGACAGGACAAAAACATGAAGTTCGTGATTGGAATAATCCGAATGAATTGGGGGCGTGATTAGTTTTCTTGCTAGCTGAAAAAGCAGTGGGCAGTAATTGGCGTGTTAATGAAATAATATCAATTGAAGAAGGCTTTGCAAAGCTTTGGTTGTTGCTTGAATTTTGCGACAGCTGTTGAAAATATTGAAAAGAAATGCTAAATAATAGACTGGTAAGTTGCGTATTAGAACATTCCATAAGTTAAAAGATACCCACAAAGGTGCATTTCGCAGACTTGGGAACGATACACGTAATTATTGTGTGCGGTTTCGCATATCGAACAGCACGCAGTGGATCTTGGGAAAATAAAGTTAGGGACTGTATTCGATATCAAAGGAGAATTGAAAATATGTACCAGTACTATCTTTATAGCACCAATATTACGAGGAAACAGAGGATGGCAGCGTATAGGCAAAGAGAAAACGCATGCATTTAAGACTGTGTTACGTTTTCCTTGAATGCGCATATCTTAAGGGACGCGCATGCCTTCATGGTGATGTCCCCTGTTTTTTGAAATGTGGAAGAACCCATGTAGCGGAATATGATGCAGATGTCGTCTGAACAGAATTTTAAACAACTTGCTGACTCATCATTTTTGCCTATTCGAACACGTCGGAGCAACTCGGAACTAATTTAAACTTATTGACTCCGCAGAAAGGTGTGCTATGAAGTAGATCTCCCAGAGTAGGCAGATTGTGATTGTTGATGGACAGTCACAGATGTCATCGTAATCTTCATGCTCATTGTCATTCTTTCAGTACTTTCTAGTCTTCCTTTTGGACACAAAACTTAAGACTGACATCCACTACACACTACTTCTACTAATAAAATTTATAGTTTGGCTATCATTTACTTGTTGTAATTAAATAAAGCAATTATTCTTCTGCTTATATGTTGCAGAGTTTAAAGCAGCTGCATGAAATGTATTTGCAGTCGCGAATATGAGCAACCATCAGCAGCATAATGGAATGACGGCAATGAAAATTTGAGCCGAACGAAGATCCCAATTACCAGGGACGGTCGCCTTACCATTAGGCTGTCCGAGCACAATTCACGGCCAAACCCAAACTTCCATATGTCGTCAACTATTTGTCTACAACCTGTACTCGTACATCCATTATGTATAGTCCCGTACAGGCGAAACAATTTACACGAAAGTCGTTTGCCCGGTGATGGCAGATAAATACGATATTGCAGTGCCTGAGTTACTCCATGCAGTGTTCCTCGAGATATATATGCATGTCCGAAATAACAGAGGGTAAATTTTTATGTTGTATTTATTCGTATTTATTTTTATTACTTCATAAAAATTTCGCCATTTACATGCAACTGAAATAAAGCTTATGGGCTCTGTGTGACAGGTACACCATTTTATACAAACAGTTATCTTAAACAATAAAGAATTGGAGATACAATATTTTTACACATTTCTTTACGTGGCTAAGAAACTCAGGTGTGTCATAATAAAGTGAGTGGCTGTTTCATTTATTTTATTTATTTATTTATTTAACCTGATCAGATTAGGGCCATCAGGCCCTCTCTTACATCGGACCAGTGTTCCACACATGCAGCATTTCACACATCAGAGTAACATCATGAACATAGTTTAAATGAGAAAATTAGCTTACTCTAGTGACAATATGAATAAAGACTAGTGTCTAAGACCTAATAAAGTAAATGCGGAAGTATTTTTACAACAGTTGCTATACATACAGATTATGATAAAAGCAATAATAATAACAGTAAAACAAAAAATCAAGTAATAATGATAAACATGACTAAGACCTAATAAAGTAAATGCTGGCAGTATTTTTACATCAGGTGCTATACATACAGATTATGGTGAAAGCAATAATAATAACAGTAAAAAAAATCAAATAATAATGACAAACATGAGAAAGATTCGCAATAGTAATGAAGGTTTGTGCAGATGTACATTAATATTTTGGTGTGTAAAGTAGATGTTTACTAGTATAGCGAGTTTTGGGTAAGGGAGGTTTAAGGAGGGGGAGAGAGGGAAGTAATGAGGTGAAGGGCACTCATGTACAGAGGAAGGCATTACTGTTGCTTAAGTAGATACGTCATTAACTGTTTTTTGAAGCCGGTCATGTTTTTAAGTTCTCTAACATAACGAGGGAGGTTATTCCAGAGTCGGGTTCCCGCTACTGTAAAGGACTTGGAGAAGGTGACTGAGCGATGCAGTGGAACGGAGAGGATTTTATTATGATGGGAACGTGTGTTTCTGTCATGTTGTTCCGACATGAGTGTTAGGGACGAGGAGAGCTATGAGGGACAGTGTACATTTATAAGGCAGTAGATGAGACAGAGTGTATGGAAATCTCTGCGTTTGTCTGCACGCAGCCAGGACAATTTTGCATATGCTGGTGAAATGTGATCAAAAAGTCGAACGTCACAGATATATCGGACGCAGGCATTCGTGACCAGTTCTAGACGTCGGGAATTTTCCTGAGAGAGGCCTTGTAGGATAGCCGGCCGAAGTGGCCGCGCGGTTCTGGCGCTGCAGTCTGGAACCGCGAGACCGCTACGGTCGCAGGTTCGAATCCTGCCTCGGGCATGGATGTGTGTGATGTCCTTAGGTTAGTTAGGTTTAACTAGTTCTAAGTTCTAGGGGACTAATGACCTCAGCAGTTGAGTCCCATAGTGCTGAGAGCCATTTTGAACCTTGTAGGATAATATCGCTGTAGTCAATGATTGGGAGTATAAGCGTTTGTACTAATTTCTTTTTCAGATCGAAAGGGAAGAGTTTTTTATATTTTTGTAGGACATGAAGGGATGCTGATGCTTTTTTGCACACTGCAGTTACGTGCTCTGTACAATTTAGATTTTCATCCATTATTACTCCCAAACTCTTTGCTGAGGGCGAGAAGTTAATAATTGTTCCATTTAGGTTAAGAGGTGGTACGGATTCCCGATGTTTTGGGCTAATGAGCTTAGAGTGACCAACAAGTACCGCTTGGGTTTTAGATGGGTTTAGTTTTAGACCTATGTCCTGTGCCCATTTTGACAGTGCGTCGAGGTCAGTATTGAAATTTTCAATAGCTTTCTTGAGATTGCTTGGTTTCGCACTTAGATACAACTGAAGGTCATCAGCATACATATGGTATTTGCAATAGGTCAGGACCGATGACACATCATTGACATAAAGAGAGAAGAGTATAGGATTTTAATACTGAGCCTTGGGGAACGCCTGAGACTACCTGCCGCCATTGTGATTTTATATCCCCAGACAGGACGCGTTGCTGACGAGACGTCATGTATGAGCGAAACCATTGCACTGCACTTGGTGAGAAATTTAGACCGCTAAGTTTGGCTAGTAAGATGTCGAAGTCGACAGTATCAAATGCTTTGCTGAAATCTAAGAAGCAAATGATAGTCGCTTCTTGTCTGTCTATGGCAAGTTTCAGGTCATCTGTCACCTTTATCAGAGCGGATGTTGTGCTTCGATGTTTACGGAAACCTGATTGGTATTCGTCTAATAGGTTGTTAGTAGTTAGGTAGTTGGCGAGCTGGTCATGAACTATATATTCTAAGGCCTTTGATAGTGCAAGAAGAAGGCAGATGGGGCGGTAGTCAGAGGCTGCTGTGGCGATGTCCTTTTTAGGCAGTGGCTTAATTTGTCCCAGTTTCCAGGCCTCAGGGAAAACACTTGTGATTAATGAATCGTTGAAAATGTCTGTTATAGAGGGCAGTAGTTGGTCAATAATAAGTTTTACCATCTGGATAGTGATACCATCATGTCCAGTAGATGCTGATCTAATGCGCATTATGGCTTTCTTGACAGTACTGCAAGTGACGTGCTGTAGATAGAATTTTTCTTTGCTACAGTCGTTCATCCCAATGAAGTAATCAATGATTCTCTGTTTTTTTTGCGGATCAATTTTGGTTGCAGGTAATGTGAAGAATCGGTTTAGTTCTTCAGCTGGGACCATGGGATTTTCTGCAACTTTTATTTTGCCTAAACCGAGACTACGGAGATTTTTCCACATGATAGCTGGTCTACATCTATTGTCAGCTAATGTACGGGCATGTCTGAGCTTAGCGTTTCTCACCGCTTGACTGACTTTGTTTCGTTTCTGCTTGTATACAGCGTGGTTCAAATGGCTCTGAGCACTATGCGACTCAACTGCTGAGGTCATCAGTCGCCTAGAACTTAGAACTAATTAAACCTAACTAACCTAAGGACAGCACACAGCACCCAGCCAACAGCGTGATTTTCAGGTGTAGGGTGTATCTTGTATGCTCGATGAGCAGCATCTCTGAGATTCATGAGCTGTTTTAGTTCATCAGTCAGCCAAGGTGCAGGTTGCCTTTTTGCTTTTCTGGTCTTTATTGGAGCATATTTGTCATATAGTTGCGTAATTTTGTTAGTGAAATCGTTGAGTTTGTCGTTTATGTCCATGAGGGGAGTAGAGGTCATCCCCCAAACTATTTCTTGTGCCTCAGTTTCGAGTTCAGGCAAATTTATGCGTTTGAGGTCTCGGTATGTAGACAGTTTTTGTTTCTTTCTAGGGCATTCTAGTGAATACGTCATGGAAATGATGTCATGAGCAGACATGCCAGGCGCAGATATTTGAGAGGTGCGGATTATTCTGTTCGGGGATTTCGTTGCGAATATATCTATGAAAGTGTGACTGGTAGTCGTGTGATGAGTAGGCGCCAGCTGAAGTAGCGTCATATTTGAGGAAGAAAGCATCCTCTTAAATTTCCCAGTGGAAGGACTATTGCACAGAAAATTAATGTTAGTGTCACCAGCTATAATTACATGTTCATATGACGATTCGAGACTAGAGAGGGCAGTTTCGAAGCAGGCGAACCCACCTACTTTAGGAGGTTTGTAAAGGACACATATTGAGCACTTTCTGTTAAGTGATTTGATCTCTATGTATATTTCACTTGTTTATCTACATTGTTGTCGGATGTGTGTAGTACTGTAGGCAACAAATCAGAGCGTATGTACGCCCCTACTCCGCCCCCTCGTCTGTTGCATCTGTCGTGCCTGAGAAAGATATAGCCATCTAGGTTTACGGAAGTTGTAGGAATACTTGGTTTGAGCCAAGTCTCTGACAAAAGTATTACGTGTACATCAGCAGTTTGAAATATATAAATTTGAACTCGTCGAAGTGAGCTGGCAGAGACTGGACATTTGCATGTACAATATGCAGCTTGGTGCGTTCGGGTGTTGATTGCCCGAGGAGGCTGCCGACCGATGTTTGCGGGTCGTGGTTGGCGGTGACAATAGCTACTAAAATACTATGCTGTGATTTGCAGTTTGAGGGGAGTGGATGTTAGTGGGGAAGGATGGTGAGGGCATGATGATGTCAGAGAAAGGGTGTGTGGCTTGTTACATAATGATGATGATGATGATGATGATGATATACATAAGAGAGATATGGCTTGTGATGTCATGCATTTGCTCCTGGCATGTAGCTAGTGCACATTACCACTTTCACTTTTGCAGAGTGGGTAAGGAAGTACATTGCTATGCTACTCATAGTGAAAAGATCTGCTTGCAAGTGGACGTCTGGATTAGCGTTCATCGCAAAAGGCCATTGCTCACTACGCTGCATAAATCTGCGTGTCTTCAGTTAGCAAAATACGGGTAACACAGGAAAGTAGACCATAGGAGTGTAGCATGATCAGATGAGTCAAGGCTTCGAGCGCAATGACAACCCAAGGAGACGTTTAATCAACAGTATGTTAAGTGCGTAGTGAAGGTCAGATGTGGATTTGTGATATATTTGGGGTGTTTTTTGGATAATGACTTGGACTCATTCATCAAGTTTAACAGAAACATGAACTGGGATGTTAATTTCATCACTATGTGTGACAGTGTCGTCTTTCCTTCTGTGCCGTCACTATGAATATACTGTGGCCACTCCCATCTTGAAAGATGATGACACCCATGTTCTCAAGGTTGGTCGAACACGCTCCTGGTTTGACGAACAGTCCGGCACCCTTTCGCACCTCGATTGGTCGGCTACATCAAGCAGTCTTAGGCACATTCAAATGTTCTAGAACTGCTGGGACAGCTGGTGAAACATAGTAATAAACATACCCGGAATCTGGTAGCCCTACAGGTTCTAAATTTGAGATATAGTCAGCATTGTATTTCACATAATATCCGCAAATGAAAGAGGAGTGGAAGGAACGGGGGATGATTCTGTCGACCAGTTTCACTTCTGCCTGTTTTTTCAAAAATATTTAAAAAGGTTGTGTTCAAGCCTCTTCTCAAGCATCTGTTTTACAAAAATATATTGTCCATGTCACAATTTAGGTTCCTTAAGAGTTCAGATATAGGGAAAGCTATTTACATATACAGTGAGAATGTACTTAATTCATTACATAACAGATTGAAGGTTACTCTCATTTTCTCTGACCTGTCAAAAGCCTTTGTCTGTGTGAATCACAACGTTCTCTTAATTACGAGGGTTATTCAGAAAGTAAGAAACGAATGGTCGTGAAATGGAAACCACAGTGAAAATCCGATGAAGTTTTGCATTGGTGTGTTGTGCAGTGTCTCTAGTATGCCCGTCGATCGCGTTACATCGTTCTTTTTAGTTCTGAGCACACAGGGAGCGCATGAAGATACCTAGAACAATAGTGTCTCCCGCCAAGTACGAGGGCCTGGTGAGAAATTTCACCTAAAGTTATGCAGCCAACATTACATAACTGTCATGCGTTTTCGTCTTCAAGACAATTCTCAGCCGCATTCTGAAGGCGCAATGAAGGGGCTCATGCATATTTTTTAATTGAAAATGCTTGTTTACCCACAATACAGCCTGTAATTATCTCTCTGCTCACATGAACCGCTGGCTATGAAGACAACATTTTGGCACAGTCAACAAGCTGTAGGCCAGCGTAGAGAGTTGGCGGAAAGCACTGGCTGCTCCCTTCTATAACGAGGGTATTGGAAAGTTGATACAACGCTACGACAAACGTCTAAGTCAAATCGGCGAGTATGGAGATAAGTACCTGTAAGTTGTAGCTAACTGTTGCAAATAAAACAGTTTTGATTTTCACTGTGGTTTCCATTTCGCGACCTATCGTTCCTTACTTTCTCAATAGCCCTCGTGCATTAGAATATTATGGCGTCACTGGCATTGCTGCAAAGTGGTTCGAGTCTTACCTAACTAACAGGAAACAAGGAGTGTCTGATCTGTTACAGTGACAATGCTAAGTTTCTATTGTTTGAAGATGATACAAACATTGCAGTAAATAGCAAGTCAAACACAGATTTAGAAATGGCTGCTAATAATATCTGCACTAACTTTAATAAGTGGTTCAAAGGTAATTCACAGTCATTCAACTTTGAAAAGACCCAATATATGCAGTACAGGACCTGTAAGAGATTTTCTTCCAGCATGCGTATAACATATGAAGGCAACGAAGATTGAAGAGGTTGACAGCGTTAAATTTCTGGGATTACAACTCAACAACAAATTCAGTTGGGAAGGGCATACCACAGAATTGCTGAAACGCCTAAACAAGCTCGTATTTGCAGCGTGAATGATGTCAGATACACGAGACATAGACATAAAAACTTGCATTCTTTGCTTACCTTCATTCTGTTATGTGATATGGGTTCTTATTCTGGGGGAACTCGTCAAAGTAAGATAAAAACTATAGATTGCAAAAGCGTGTAATAAGTTTCGTTTGTGGTGTGAGTTCAAGACCATCATGTAGAAACCAGTTCAAGGAACTGAGTATTCTAATCACTACTTCTCATTACATTTATTCAATAATAAAACTTGTTGCAAATAATATGTCTCTATTTCGAGTGAGTAGTTCAATAAACAGCATCAATACTAGGAAAAGGAACAATCAACATAACGACCTAAAATCACTTACCTTGGTCCAAATAGGGGTCCCACATTTAGGTACACTTATTTTCAATAAATTTCCACCAACAATTGAAAACTTGGTTTCAGATAAAGTGCAGTTTAAACAGAGTTTGAAAGAATTTTATATAGGCAACAGCTTCTGCTCTGTAGATGAATATCGTAACAGGCACTGTTAGACTAGTTTAAGTAAAAATTTGTGGTAAATTTCGAGATTTGAGAGCACTTGGTCGTAACAGTTAACTATTGGTATTTTGTGAATGATGAATTTATTAAAAGTACATAACAATGTTTCATTCTGACAGTGTATTAATTCTATAAGTATAACAGTTACGTTTTACTGAAATGTGTTCACATGTTTTGGCCATTTCCTGACAAGTGATTAGGTAAGTGAGTATTATATTCAAATGTCTTGTGTTTTTAATGTATACTATCTGACTTGTTCCACACTCACGAGAATCGTTTCATTTTTTGGTCTATGGAACGAAAACTAAGTCTAATCTAATCTATTCTAATGTGCTCGAGTCACATATCATGCGATGGATTCCGGAGTACAGCTATAGATACAGAATTAGAAAAATAAATTAAACACTGATTCTTCTGTCTGATTTTACTCCGTTCAAAAACTGAGTGCTGTTACCTCGAATAGTATTGTAACAGATGACGTATACAGACGTTCTTGTTTAAGTTCATGTTCATAATCTACCATGCAGCTGTCACATAATATGAATTATATTATTAAAAATGAGAAATGAGATTATCCAGGCACCAACTGGTTTTTGTTGGGGTTGAAGGACTGAACTACGAGGTCCTCGTTCCCTCGGTAAAGAAGTAGTTTATTTGTAGTTATTGACGTCCGCCAAAAATTTGATCGAATTAGGAGAGTATGTATGAATGGAAAATCTAGGCTAGGGTAGGAATTTTGATGCCAGAACTGAGGAATAACTTCAGAAGAAGTAACGATATGTGGATTGGGCCGGTACATATACCAGACCGGAGAGGCTCATCTGTGGCTAGGGAGATCCCACCAACCCGATTGAGAGCGAAGTCGTTTACAGTGTAAAGAATGGCTCCTAGCACGGAGATTCGTAATAGTGGAAGTGAGAAGACTATAAGCGTAATGGAAATCAGTTTGAGTTGCAGTAACAAAAGTAGTTGTGAGTAATAATTAGGTCAGTAGACCGGAGGGACCATGCACTTCTCCTCTAGTGCTCTGCGTGAGACCGGGGTCACCCCTCCCATAGCTGACCCACCACTCATTCGTTATAATCAAAGTGTTAGAGAGGGGCATCGCATCCACAATTAACCGAAGTGCTAAGCCTCAAACGGAAATTAGGGGGTGACAGATAAAATGACTAACTGCATCTAAAACCAGTTGAAACAGGATAAAAGGCGAATGATCAAGACAGCTGGGAAAGGAAGTAAGGTCGATGGTTTCCCAGACCCTCTACCCTTCCCGCACACTGAAAGTGGTTTAAAACACTATTTCGGAGAATAAAAACCACCTTCGGTAAGAAACGGAGAACCAACTCAAGCTTCCGTGAGTCGTCTGCCAGCACTCGAGGAAAGGAATGCGGAAGACCATGCTGAGCATGGAGAGTCAGAAGGAGGGGGAATTGCATCAGGAAAGCAACAACAATGTGGGAGCGTCTCGCTACATAAAGTGAAACTATTGGTTACTCTGGTGTGATAGATGCAGAGGCGACATATAATGATGCATTCCCTCTAGAAGGAACCGTAGGAAGAGCATCATGCAGCAGTAATCCCCCGATATTGGGACTTCAATAGGGGCGACGGTATCCCACCAGACGTTACTCCATCTCCTAGTTAGGATAGGACTTATTTGATCCCGCAATTCCGCATCTGGGATAGTCAAAGCAAATGTAGGATGAGTAATCACTTCTCAAGTCAAACAGTCGGAGAGTTCATTCCGTGGGATCCCCATGTTACATATGACCCAGAGGAAGAGAACAGAGCAGGCAGTTCGACTATGGTCAGAGAGACAGTCATGTGTAACAGATACCGCAGGCTGACAACAGTAATATCGATCAGTGGCCTGGAGACTGCTCATGGAGTAACTAAAAATGCAAGCGCTTTCGAGGGAGGTAGGTTTAATTAAACGTACGGCTCTATTCATGGCTATCTGCTCCACCGTTAAAACAATATACGTTCCCTGCCACAAATGTAGCTCCTAACAGTCGAGAGACATAAAAGCATATTCCGTCCTATCCCTGGTTTTACAGCCACCAGTATAAGTGATGGTATCACACTCTTACTCCTGAAGAATAGACTTTGAAACGTCACGGGAGCGAATGAAACTTTAGGTCATAATTTGTGGTCTGGGTGCTAACCAAAGGAGATGTACAGGAAAACATGGTGAGCACGTTCTAAGGGTGTTAGGCGGCTGTTGTGGGATAGGTTCCTGAGACTCATAACAGCTGCCAATCCTACCCAAGGGCGAATGTCAGAGGGTCGAAGCCCCTTGAATGCCAAACTAATTTGATAACCAGGATGAAAAGGAAATTGTCATATGGTGATTGCAAAAGTGAGTAAGAGCTGCCACTGTTGGAAACGAAGAGGAAAGAATCCCATTTTGCCAACGAGACCGTCCACAGGACTAGTCCATATGGTGCCAGTTTCTAGTCTTCCTCCATGATGATGGACTTGATCCAGGAATTTCAAAGCTGGAGTTGTTGCTGAGCCATAATCCTGGCAAGCATACTCTAGTCAGGATGAGACCAGGCCGAGTATAAATGTGGGAGAGTGGTGCAGTGCGCACGGAAGGGATGCAGGCAAAGAAGTAGAGAGCGTAATTTTTCGCATGCATCTTATTTGTAGTTCAGTACTGTGGGATATCCAGCTCTTTATCAACGAAGAGTCCCAAAAACCGGAACTGTACAACAGTGTCCAGGTGCTTGGGGCCCAGGTAATGTATTGGGACAGAAAAAAACTATGGTTCGACTACAGAAGCAAATGACTCGCATTTTGAAGGGGACGATGGGAAGTCATGGGTAGCGTCCATCAGGAGGTCCTTTATGTGGCGTCTTGGAGCTCGCGTTCAGCCGCACTACCGACTAGCAGCTACACCCAATTAGAAACTCATCGACATACAGCGCGGGGGATGATAAATGGTCCACGTAAGTCACTAGATCATCTATGGCAATGGATAAGAGTGTAAAATTCTTCACGGAGCCCTTAGGGATGCCGCTCTCTTATACCCATGGGGAGCTGACTGATGTACCAACTCTAACCCGAATAAGTAGAGTAATGTAAACTGAAGAATAAATATTTGTTAGAAGCCTTGATATCCCTAGTCCTAGACAGTAAGTAAAATGTGAATGTGCTAAGCAGTGTAGTATGTCTTATTTATACCAAAAACGACTAGTGTGGAAAGATTGTGGTTTGAAAATGTCTGTCGAATTACTCTTGCCAAGCTATCCAGATGGACGGTTGTGGAGTGTCCTTCCCAGAAATCATACAGAGAGGTAGAGGTTAGACCGAGATTTGGGAAACGAACACAAATTAACCGTACATGTGGTGTAAAATTAGGGAACAAAGTGGAAGAAACCAGAATCAAGGCCCTACGACTGAGGTAGGCAGTCAGCATGTAATCTGTACTGGCTGGCTCTGAGCACTATGGGACTTAGCATCTGAGGTCATCAGTCCCCTAGAACTTAGAACTACTTAAACCTAACTAACCTAAGGACATCACACACACCCATGACCGAGGCAGGATTCGAACCTGCGACCGTAGCGGTCGCGCGGTTCCAGACTGAAGCGCCTAGAACCTCTCGGCCACTCCGGCCGGTGGAATCTGTACTACACCTTAAGTTGAAGGAAATATATAGTCACAGAGAATAACTGCAGCAGAGGAAAGCAAGGCGTATTAGAAAGTCTTGGGATCCCATACTCGCAACGCACTCACTCACAAAGAGCCGTCGCCCCCCTGGGAGAGCGAGAGTGTTGGGGGGGAGGAGTGGGAGGGGGGACTATAGGTCAACTTGCAGAATCATTGTAAGCGATACCAGGTGATCATAATATATCGGATGATATTAAAAGACATTGACGAACCCTTAGTCGGTTGGTTACTTACATGCCCTGCGGGCTATTTACACGATTTCTATCGAAGTGATGTGGCCACTAAGTTAACCAACTAAGTATACATCAATATCGTTTGTGCGTACGGTTGCATGCTGGCTGCTAACAGATTACTATACCGAAGTGGAGGAGTTAATCTGTTCTTAAAGTAACGTAGCTGTGGAAATATCTATTTCTTTTAAATTGAGATGGATTGCTGTTTATCATGAATTTCATTAGCCAATATAAACATCAAGATGAATGAATGGAAACAAATGTTGGCATGCTATATTCCCTTAACGGCACTATAACCATCCTGCAGCGGAATGTCACTTCGACTGAAACATAAGTAACTGAAAATCAATGTGGATTCTATCGAAGAAAAATGGCTGTGAATCTAAATCATGGAACCATTTTAACCACAGTAGGCTGCCGATGGTTAAAATGGTTCCATCATTTAGACAGTACATTGAGGCTGTGGACCCGTATATGAAAAAGTTGAAGGCTGTGAACTGTCAGACATGAACCATCAATTGACAGAAAAGCAAATACATGACAGTAGCAACTTATTATTTTCGACCTGTTTATGGTGTTAAGTTATATATTTTTCTCAAATTACCTGAAGTAAAAATGAAAAATGACGTCACTAGAGACTGATATATTTGACGATGGCGTAATGTATTCTTCGTTAAACGGAAGCTGAAATGAAACACGGGAAATAATTATTCTGCACTGATTTAAAATATTCATATCTCTGACAGTATGATTCCTTCTATAGAAAATATACGCAGAAGCCTTTCCCTTTTAACACTGTTCAGATATACAATACAGTTTCCCGTAGAGGCGACAAAGAGCTCGCTGTTTGTATGAATGTGAACGATTGCTGTGTAGGAGGTGATCGTCATTTCATTTCGCACCCTAAATGTGACACACAACTTTCCATTAATCTCGTGCCTCGCAACAGACGTTTATGCTGACTAGGACTAAAAAGATTGTCGGCGAGTTGTTAATTTGCGGAGCGTAATTCTCAAAATGAATTGTTTTGGTGA
Organism: Schistocerca americana; assembly: GCF_021461395.2. Lineage (NCBI taxonomy): Eukaryota > Metazoa > Arthropoda > Insecta > Orthoptera > Acrididae > Schistocerca > Schistocerca americana. Next base: position 647,980,905 of record NC_060130.1, on the reverse strand, counting down.
GTTCTGCTCACGCGCACGCAGCCTCTCGTGGTTTGGAATCCGAAACGGCGCTAATTCCTGCGGAGAGCCACTGCGGCTGTAAAATGAGTGGCCGTCCTGTAATGGAGTTTCGGAACTGTTTTCCAAGACAAAAGAAGCGATGTCCGGCGCGTGTAATTACCGTAAATCAAAGCACCGAGCCGGACACAGCGGAGCCAGTCGTGGCCGCCTTCCTCGCCAAACGGATCCACTAAACTTTGTTCCCACAACTCGTTTTCCGCTACCGCGTGAAAATCGTGAAATGAAAGTATACATTCCTTGACAGAAACGATCTTCGCAACTGTTGTTATTTACCGAATTTCATACTGATTGAAGCTATATAAATTGTCTAAGAGTAACACTGGGCGGAAAAGTCGTGAACATTAAAGAAAGGAAAAGCAATGGCACTTATTCTGGAAGATAGTCCTAAGAAGTTCTGGTCATATTGGTATGTAATATATGTAATAGCTACGAACAAATTCAAACTTTCTGATCAGTCTCTCGTCTAGTGCTTCACTGAAGTCAGTACTCAGAGAACCAAAATATTAAATTTCGCATTTACACAAGTACTTGCTGATGAAAATTCTGTCACACTGATTTTGACAGCCACACACACAATAACGTGATTTACTTTAATAAGCAGCCTATGAACTGAAAGATAATTACGCCTGCCCATCATGAACGAAGCACCGGCACTAGCAGAATTACTATTTGATTTTTCATTGACTGCACTGTGGAACTGACCCATTTACCTTTTCACATTTACCTAGAATATCTCCCGCAGTTGACCGTACGAAATGACAGGAAGAGAGAGCAGCTAAGGGAAAAGAGTAAAGTAAAAGATGCACAGACTTACACATCCATGTCACTAGCGTCCAGTTCTTGCAGGATTCATATTTTAACCTTGAACGTTAAGACAGATTTACCACCAGGTCAGCCGGCCGGTGTGGCCGTGCGGTTCTAAGCGCGTCAGTTTGGAACCGCGTGACCGCTACGGTCGCAGGTTCGAATCTTGCCTCGGGCATGGATGTGTGTGATGTCCTTAGGTTAGTTAGGTTTAAGTAGTTCTAAGTTCTAGGGGACTGATGACCTCAGTAGTTAAGTCCCATAGTGCTCAGAGCCATTTGAACCACCAGGTCAGATTAAAAGAATACATCGACGCAATTCAGAGGTGGGCTGTTAGATTTGTTACCGGTAGGTTCAATCAATACCCGAGTGTTACAGAGATATTTCGGGAACTCAAGACGGAATTACTGGAGGGAGGGAAGGAGGTGTTCTTTTCGACGAAGGCTATTGAGAAAATTTTGAGAACCAGCATTTTGAACCGATTGCAGAACAATTTTACTACCGCCAACGATCATTTCACGTAACGACCACAAATATAAGAGAAATTAGGGCTCGTATGGCAGTAGTAAACAGGAAAGGAACTGACAAATAGTGGTACATTACTTGCCCGCGAAAGGCAAAGGTCTCGACTCTCGGTTCGGCACACAGTTTTAATCTGCAAGGAAGTTTCAATCAGCGCACACTCCGCTGCAGAGTGAAAATCTCATTCTAATGGTACATAGTAGGTACGTAGATGCAGACATAGACTACTTTAGAAGATACGAGAGTGTAGAGGCTAATGAACAGTTAGAAGCTGCTTTTCTGCGTATCAGAACGGCGTTAGACACTAAAGAAAATTGTTGTTGCGAAGATAACGACCATACTGAACCTCACAGATATGCTTACCTGAAGGATTATGAGGACATACAGAAACGCATGAATCAGATTTCGGCTTGGTTTAACGAGCGAAAATTCTTTAATTGTACATAAATGCAAGACGAGAAATAAACCGATAATATGGCATCAGATGGTTAGTGATAAAATTCTGGGTCCCATAACATGAGTTGAAATTTGTGTGTAATGGTAAGATACGAGAAGAAATGAGACGAACTCTTAAAGTCAGTAGTGGGGAAGCTGAGTGGCAGAGTCAGATATTTAGGATCAATTCTCGGAAATTGCTGTGCCTCTGTAAAGGAAATATAGTACAAGTAGCCAGTGCAGTCAATTGTGTAGTAGTGCTCCAGAGTTGGAGTTCTTATCAAGAAGACACGGCACCTGGCATCGAGAGAACTCCGCGACGAACTTCTACAGTCTGTACGTATGAAAGCGTAACAGGGATGGCTCGGGAACTTATATTGGAATCTTTAAAAGTAAATGTGAAGTTTTCCTCGCTAGATCCTGTCGAGTAAAACTAGAATGCAGGCACAAGGTGATGACTACGTGACAAATATGATGGCGCCATCATAAACCTCGCTCAGTGATAAAAGAGCGTAACAAGGCTTGTTGTAAGTCAGTCTTGCCTGGGTGTATAAGTGAATAGGGCACGGAAGAAAATCAGTTGAATATGTTTGAAATAACACCTCCATGGTATACACAGTGCACTGCGGTATATACTTGTAAATGTAGATGTGGATGTAGAACGAACAAATTTTGTTATTGGTTAAAAAATACAGAAGGTATACACGACAAACGTCATAGAAAACATATTGTGCATAATTCTGGAGAGTAGTCTTTATAGGTGAACCTTCGTAAGTGATCCACAACCAGCACCTCCACGTGCACCACCTCCTCCCCCTTATCCAGTGTCGCTTCCGACCCTCCTTCTCTGCTGATGACCTTCTTGTTCATCTCACTCACCTCCTCTCTGGCCAACTCAATTCCCGTCGCTTCGCCATCTTCCACTCTCTCGACCTCGAACGTGCTTACGACCGCGTATGGCACTCCGGTCTCCTCTTCAAGCTCCAAACCTTCGCCCTTCCTATCAATTACGTCCGTCTGATCGCCTCCTTCCTCTCTCATTAACATTCCTATGTTACCTTACACAACACCGATTCCTATACTTTCTACCCCTCCGTCGGTGTGCCCCAAGGTTCCGTCCTTTCTCCTCTTCTCTACCTTCTCTATACAGCGGACATGCCGTTACAACTAATCCCCATCCATTTCCTCCAATATGCCGATGACAACTCCTTCCTTGCCCTCGCCCCCACCCTTCAACGCTCCCAACGCCTTCTCCAATCCGATCTTGACCTGTTCATTGCTTGGTGCAACCCTTGGCTGCTCACGGTCAATCCTTCCGAAACCCAGGCAATTATCGTAGGCAACACCATCCCTTCCTTCCGTCTCCTGGATTTTTACATCACCATCTATAACTGTCCAATTACCCTCACCCCCACCCTCAAGTACCTCGGCGTCACCCTCGGCCGCCAACTTTCCTGGAACCCCCATCTCCAGACAGTCCAAGCCAAGGGACGAACCTGTCTCTGCCTCCTCAAACTCCTCTCAGGTCAAACGTGGGATTTGGACCCCCTTCACTATCCTCCACACTTATAAGTCTTTCATCCACCCCATCCTTTGTTATGCCCATCCTGCCTGTATATGTGCCCCTCCCACCTACTATAAGTCCCTTCAAATCCTTGAGCGCAATGTGCTCAACCTTGCCAATCGCATCTGTCTCCCACCCCCGATGCAGATCCCTTAAGACTTGATTCCTTTCCCGCACCTCCTCCTTTTCCTTAAACAGATAGAGATCCTTTACACCTCCCATCGGCTTGATCCTCCGCACCCACATGTCTCTCACATCCTCTCCCACCCCAACCTGCTGCCGCAGCTGCACTCTTGCATCCCACCTGATCTCCATCTTCACATTCTCCACACCCTTGTCCAACGTGGCTTCCGCCAACTCCCCCTTCCTGATGATGTCTTCGTTCCCTCCATATACCCCTCCTATCAGATCTAATCCTCCCCTTCTCTTCCTTCCCCCTTTTCCTCCAGGGATCCCTCTCTCCTTCCTCACCTTCCTTTCCCCTACCCCACCTCCTCTCTTCCACTTTCCCACTCCCCCCCCCTTTCCCACTCCCCCCCCTCTTCCCTCCCGGGTATCCACACCCAACCCTACCCTCTCCCCTCCCCTCACCCTCACCCTCCCTTTCTCCAATTGGCTTCTTCCCCCTCCCTTCTTCCCCCCCCCCCTAGCTGTCTTTGTAGGTATGTTAAGTATATATGTCTCATAACGGTAAGCTGGAGCCACACCAGCTGTACTTGGGAATTATCTCACATTACGATTGTGTGATCTTCAAAGACGCACGGCTTTCTCAATGTCTTGCAGTGGTCGGTGTTGCAAAATGTAGTTATTAAAGATTTTTACCGGTGGTCATATTAAAGTGTAGCTGTGTCCTGCACGAAACGACAGAGTCCTCGGAGAGATGGTGGAAAACTAAATTCTTTACTTACAAAGTTTCTGAAGAGAGTAAACGATGAACAAGTCCCTATATAATCGAAGTTTCATACAGCTGTATTCTGTACAGGAGCCGGCCGCGGTGGCCGAGCTATTCTAGGCGCTACAGTCTGGAACCGCACGACCGCTACGGTCGCAGGTTCGAATCCTGCCTTGGGCATGGATGTGTGTGGTGTCCTTAGGTTAGTTATGTTTAAGTAGTTCTAAGTTCTAGGGGACTGATGACCTCGGAAGTTAAGTCCCATAGTGATCAGAGCCATTTGAACCATATTTTTCTGTACAGGATAACCAAAATTAACAGTACTGCTTCCTCGGTACTTGGAGGCATCACCATTCATGAAACATGAGGTAAGCATTTTTTTTCCTTTATTGTTAATTTCACACCTGATACAGGTAGGCCAGCAGCGGCATATTACGCCACTCTTCGGCCACTGATAAAAAAGATACAAAAGGAGACAATCGTAGAACAGACAGGGTGGATATACAGATGTAGACATACGAAATTAAAACACACGGAGCCGTTCACGGGCGCAGAGTCCAAGATAAGACTGTTCAGGCACGTGGATGAGATGATAGTTGGTACATGCGAAAGTTGGAGCACAAACGAATAAGCACTGGAACACTTGAGCACGAACACGACACCACACACAAACACTAGGCGATGATCTCCAGTACACAAATGTCCACATAACGTGTTTGAGATAAGGAGCACAGAACAACACAAGACATTCTAAAGAAACAGAGAGCGATTGAGTACATTCCGAATTTGAAGTCTAATGAATGGCATTACAGGAGACGAAAAAAGAAAAGGCTTAATTTTTTGTCAGAATGAAGCATCACAAATCTCTTAGCTATGTACACTGAGAGCAATTCCGACTCTTTTAGAGGTACCACTTTGGTTCTTCAATAACATTTTTTCTAAGACTCTTAATGTGGGGTTTGATAATTCTGCAGTAGATGTCTCTAGCTATTGCTGTAGAATGCTTTTTTTTCCTTATTGTAATTTTAATCACCTCAGACAGGCGGGCTGTCAGCAGCATAGGATGCTGCTCTTCAGCCTTAAGTGGTACAATAATATGACATATAGGTGACACAGACAATACAATAAAAACGACGGGCAAAAAATGTAGATACAAAAAACAATAAACATGGAGCCGTTCACGCTGGACGAGAAAAATCACTAACACTAGTTGACACGGCGCACATAACACGGATGACGGCGACGGCACACGTGAACAGTGGTGGCGTGACGGCGAAAGAACACTAAGCACAAAACGGAGGCACACACACGAGACACTGATGGCGATGATCTCCGGCGCGCGAATGTTCACTGAGCGTGTGCGAGTCCGGCAACCTGCCAAGAGAGGAGGAGGGGGGGTGGGAGAGGGAGAGGGGAGAGCAGAGATACCACGGGCAGGGGAGAGAGGGGGTTGGAGGGAAGGAGGAGAGGAAGCCCGGGGGAAGAGTGGTGGAGGAAGGAGACGGGGGAAAAGGAAAGAGAAGGGCGGGAGGGTGCCTAAAGGAAAGGACACAGGAAGTGGGGGGGGGGGATCAAAGATGATAGGAGGGGTAGATGGAGGGGAGGAGGACATCATCAGGGAGGGGGAACTGGCGGAAGCCACCTTGGGAGAGGGTAAGGAGCGTGGAGAGATGGAGACCGGGTGGGACGTGGGAATACAGGCGCGGCAGCGGGCGGGGGGGGGGGGGGGGATGGGCGAGACAAGTGGGTGAGGATGTAGGATGCAACACAAAATGAAAGACTTTGTTGAAAGCCAAAGAGTTCGAACAGAGCTTGCTGCTCATAAAATGAGAATAAAACAATTTTATAAAGATATGAAACAGAAATTGACCAACAGTTTATCTCTCTGTTTTAATCTACAACAAGTGCAACCCTTATCGAAACTTGCTATATGAGGTATATTATGTGCGAAAACTATCTTCGTTAGTGATACTGAAAATAAGTCTTCACATTTCTCCTCCTGGACTGCAGACCAGGCTAGTCGTTGATCGAATGAAGTAGCTTCAGCCTTGATACACGCCATAAGTAGGCGTAAGTTCGAAGAATACGCTAAAAGTATGATATCTTTTTCTGATATCTGACCACTGAACAGAAATTTTCATGTAGTTAATTCTCTCTACTGATGGCTTCTAAGAAACTCCAGACTCAGTGAGAGAAATACATCTAATATTTGCAGCCTGTGGGCATTATACTAGCCTGCGAAAGAGAATAGTGTTGTTCATCAGATAATGGGGGATGCTTGTAGTCTAGGAATAGACTGGAATATATTTAACTTTAAGGACATCTTCCATTATCTGGAGGAGCAAGTAGGAATAGGAGATATGGAATGATTAACACTGGAAATGTAACTGAAATGGAAATGAACATACATTACTTTTAAAATGGAAACTTCATACTGCTAGGATGATGTATCGGAAAGTTGTATGACCTTCCTAAATAGAAGTTTGGTGACAGACCATACAACTGACCATAATGTTGTCAGTCTGATACACACCATTGAATCATAAAAAAGAAGAACGTAGTCAACCTACTGAAACAGCACTTTAGTGACAATTCGAGTCAAGATGAAAGCCTGTAATTGTGTGTTCAACTTCTTGAAAGACATTAATCGGCAAACATCATAGAAGAGCAAGTTGAGGATTAAGAATAAGAATGTTTGAAGGGGGAACCTGAATACCAAATGCTTTGAACAGCGTCTATTACAATTTTGAATGAGTGCTCACAGAATAAATGGAAATTTCTCGTACAAACAGTATGTGGCTTGAAACCAAAGTCATTAATTTTGACTGTATTGCTTACACTCCAGTTGGGCACATCTTCTTGTTTCTTTGGGCACTTTATTATTGTTCAAAATAAAAGTTCAAGGATAGTTTCTTGAATATACCTTATTTAAATTTGCCTCAAAACACGAAATGAGCTCTTTGTGATTTGCGCCATAGAACTTACACAAAGAGCAGTGTAAATTGTAAATCATTATCGCAAAAATGTCACTACAATACATATTTTGCACTGCAGCCCCTATGAACAGACTTAAAGAGATACACAGATTGTATAAATTTGAGTAGCAGCTGAGCCTTTAAATAAAGAGAGATCTTTTCCGACTTATCCCAGTTTTTGTTATTCAGGTCATTAACATTCAGATTATGTATAATTACACTCCTGGAAATTGAAATAAGAACACCGTGAATTGATTGTCCCAGGAAGGGGAAACTTTATTGACACATTCCTGGGGTCAGATACATCACATGATCACACTGACAGAACCACAGGCACATAGACACAGGCAACAGAGCATGCACAATGTCGGCACTAGTACAGTGTATATCCACCTTTCGCAGCAATGCAGGCTGCTATTCTCCCATGGAGACGATCGTAGAGATGCTGGATGTAGTCCTGTGGAACGGCTTGCCATGCCATTTCCACCTGGCGCCTCAGTTGGACCAGCGTTCGTGCTGGACGTGCAGACCGCGTGAGACGACGCTTCATCCAGTCCCAAACATGCTCAATGGGGGACAGATCCGGAGATCTTGCTGGCAGGGTAGTTGACTTACACCTTCTAGAGCACGTTGGGTGGCACGGGATACATGCGGACGTGCATTGTCCTGTTGGAACAGCAAGTTCCCTTGCCGGTCTAGGAATGGTAGAACGATGGGTTCGATGACGGTTTCGATGTACCGGGCACTATTCAGTGTCCCCTCGACGATCACCAGTGGTGTACGGCCAGTGTAGGAAATCGCTCCCCACACCATGATGCCGGGTGTTGGCCCTGTGTGCCTCGGTCGTATGCAGTCCTGATTGTGGCGCTCACCTGCACGGCGCCAAACACGCATACGACCATCATTGGCACCAAGGCAGAAGCGACTCTCATCGCTGAAGACGACACGTCTCCATTCGTCCCTCCATTCACGACTGTCGCTACACCACTGGAGGCGGGCTGCACGATGTTGGGGCGTGAGCGGAAGACGGCCTAACGGTGTGCGGGACCGTAGCCCAGCTTCATGGAGACGGTTGCGAATGGTCCTCGCCGATACCCCAGGAGCAACAGTGTCCCTAATTTGCTGGGAAGTGGCGGTGCGGTCCCCTACGGCACTGCGTAGGATCCTAAGGTCTTGGCGTGCATCCGTGCGTCGCTGCGGTCCGGTCCCAGGTCGACGGGCACGTGCACCTTCCGCCGACCACTGGCGACAACATCGATGTACTGTGGAGACCTCACGCCCCACGTGTTGAGCAATTCGGCGGTACGTCCACCCGGCCTCCCGCATGCCCACTATACGCCCTCGCTCAAAGTCCGTCAACTGCACATACGGTTCACGTCCACGCTGTCGCGGCATGCTACCAGTGTTAAAGACTGCGATGGAGCTCCGTATGCCACGGCAAACTGGCTGACACTGACGGCGGCGGTGCACAAATACTGCGCATCTAGCGCCATTCGACGGCCAACACCGCGGATCCTGGTGTGTCCGCTGTGCCGTGCGTGTGATCATTGCTTGTACAGCCCTCTCGCAGTGTCCGGAGCAAGTATGGTGGGTCTGACACACCGGTGTCAATGTGTTCTTTTTTCCATTTCCAGGAGTGTATAAAACTCTACCGGATATCAATTTTTGGAATTTCTTGCAAAATTTTTATTTGTGAACTTAGTGTGTTTTGAACAGTCACTCATATATACTCCCTGACAGAGAAAAACGAAGCACCCAGAAGTCACTAGAAGATATTGATAAACGGGGGCTATTTTTTTTTCAAAATCCGAACGCTTGCGAAATGGAAACCACTGAGATCATTAAAAATGTTTTATCTGAAACATTTAGCTACATCCTCCAGTTACTTCTCTAGATAGTCGCCGTCCAGACTAGAAATCTGTCGTAGCGTGGTAGCAACTTTCCAACATTCCCGTCACAGAAAGCAGCTGCCTGTGATTTCCACCAGTTCTCTACGCTGGTCTGCAGCTCGTTGTATGTAACAAAATTCTGTCGTCACAGCCATTGGTTCATGCGAGAAAACGGAAGAAATTCGAAGGTAGTCCTGGCTGTATGGCGGGTGATCAAACATTTCCTATCGAAACGATGCAGGAGTGTCTTCGTTGCAGCTGCAGTGTGCGGCCGAGCATTTTCATGGAGAACGACAATGCCTGATAACAACATTCCTCTTTGATTGTTCTGAATTGCCTTCGAGGACGATTTTCTTGAATCACATCATCCACTCGTTAAACGATATCGTCGGTTGACGCTCGTTTCCTTGCCTCACCGCCTGCATCATGAGCGTCTGTAGGATACGGATGCCTAATACCATTATTTTCTTCAGCTAGTGTTGCGCAGTGTTCGTAAATAAAAGAAGGTCATTTAAATAACAAGTCAGGAAGACAGACTGAATGTCCTAGAATGTCGTTCTTTTACTTGACTGAGTACTGCTAAGTTCTAAATGTGTAGTCAAAACGTATTACGAATTCTGTGACAATGGTTCTTAAATGCATTTTACATTTGTGTCTTCATGAAAAATTCTCCTTTACATATTGTAAAACAGAGGTCTGATTTTCTTTCACAACCAGTGCTGATCAATGAACCGATTTGTAACACTTCGTTGTGACACTGTGGTTCCAACTGTTGCTCATGTTGCCTCTGCAGATGCAGTTCGATGCGCCAGAGCCACAGGCCGAACCCGATGGTCTTCCCTCTGCGTAGTGGCATTTGGCCGTCCGGAGCGCGGTCTTTCTGCGACCGTACAATTTCATGACCACACATGGTAGTAATCATGCACAGTGGCTACATTCCTGCCAAGTCTTTCTTCAGGAACATTAAGCTTCTCGTAGCCTTGTTACACGATCTCGTTCAAACTCAGTGATGTGTTGACAATGGCGTCTTTATTGCCTTAAAGGCATTCATGACTTGCATCAACTCACCACGTCCAGTGTCAATGGTAAGTAACGCTCACAACCGTTGCAGAGTGTATTTAAAGCAAATCCGATATGCATCCTCATAATGGCGCTGCCGGAGGCACTCTTATGCGACTGGCGCGAAATCTGAACAGACATTATCATTCAGATGTAGAAACACGCCTGCCAACTTTTGTTCATGTCGCATTAGCCGGACATAGTGGCCGAGCGGTTCTAGGCGCTACAGTCTGGGACCGCGCCACCTCTACGGTCGCAGGTTCGAATCCTGCCTCGGGCATGGATGTGTGTGATGTCCTTAGGTTAGTTAGGTTTAATTAGTTCTAAGTTCTAGGCGACTGATGACCTCAGAAGTTAGGTCGCATAGTGCTCAGAGCCATTTGAACCATTTTCGATTGTGGCCTCACACTCTTCTTCTTCCCGGCTACACGTGAGAAGCATGGGGCACCGGAGCTGACAACCATCTATGCTCTCTCCAGAAGGCGCAGAACGTCGAACTTCGGACTGTCTTTCATACAGCTAGATAGTTTCCGGCACAAGAAATGGAGGTTCTCGCCCTTTTCCAACATCAAGCCCGTAGGATGTACGAGAAGATAAGGGAATCCCCCTTCTTGCTCATCCACCAACTCAACCGACGAAATGACGACAGATACCGTTTTCGGTGGCCCATGGCTTTAGTTGGCATACAGTAACGTCACCTCAGTACGGCCCTGCATCCTTGTTACAATTGCTCACGAGACGACACCCCAATACACTGTAGAAATAAATAAACAGTAATACAAACTATTGTTGCAGTAAGTGCCCAAGGGTAAACACTGCCTTATATCCTTCACCACCAGAAAAAGAAGAAAACGACAGGAGCACGCCTCGTCTACCGCATGCACTGACCATCACCAGGTACACCAGTGAATAGGAACAAGCAATGAGAGTAAGAAAAACAAACAACTCGTGCAGCCTAGTGACGGCAAATAGACGTCCTCGTGCCATCCTACCATGGTCAACATTCAGGGCATGGCAGCCAGTGTATACGACATGAGGAAAATGACCAGTCATGCTTGCACGCAAAGTAACATACGATCAGCAGCAACTGGCTGTCAGTATGATCCTCCCGTCATCTTCATCTATAGAGTGAGGTAGCATCAACAAATTTAGTCGTACGGAAGTACCAACTAATGAAAACACCACAAACAACTACCATATTGTAACACCCAAAGTCAAAGATAGTGAAAGTCACGAAGCCAACACTGCGAAAGACACGCAGATGGAGTGGTTCGAGGGCTTATAAAATAACCAGACAGAATGCCAAGCAAGCTAATTAAGTCATGTCACAAGCATTCACAGTTATTGCCCAGAACATTAATAGCGTCCCATTCAATATAGAAATAGCTGCGCAGCAGAAATTACTTTCTGAATCTGAAGCTGATTTTATCCTCTTACAAAAAGTAACACAAGTAACCTTAAATGCACCTGGTGTGAACCTCGCACTCAAAAGGACACAGACACTGCCACCCTAGTGCGTGAACGTGTCCGAGCCAGAGGGGAGAGGGATCGCATGCAAAAGCCATGTCATTGTTCTAAACGTTTACGACCCGTCTGGCAGCAGCAAAAAGGCAGAAAGAGCTGCCTCCTTTAAAGATGAAATAATTTATCATCTCAGAAAAAAACGCCTAACCCACTTACAGCAGACCACTCTATCTGTGTACTTCATCCGAAAGACCAGCGACTGAATTTTAACTATTGCAAACAATTACCCGACCTTTGAAGAACTTGAAACTAAAGGAAGCATGGAACTTATAACACCCTACAAGTGTGAAATATTCATTCCTGCTGTCGGCTTCGGTAGGCCAAATTGATAGAATGTGCATAACAGAGAACATTCGCTGAACTGTGTTCACTACAGACGTTACACCTGCTCCCTTTTCCGATCACTGTGCATTATATGTAACGTTAAACCTAAACGCACAGCTTGCAAACAGATAAAGAGGCCAGTGAATGTTAAACGACTCCCATGTAGACGGCGAAGGCTTATATGACATGTCAGAAGAACATGTACCAACTGCCTATGTTCACTCGACAATTTCAAGTGAGAAGCCGACTGGTGGGCCAGACTTCCTACAACGCGCTTAAGACCATGTCTAATAACTCACATAAAACCAGTGAAGTAACGAAAACCATGGAATTTTACTTTACCATTCATGGAGAGTTGTATTAAAAATCTAACCTTAGCCGAGGGCACATGCAACAGAGAAGGGGAATTGAAGGGACACTCATTGCTGTCAAAAGGGAACACGTGGTCTAGAGATCAAATCCAATGAAAGATCCATAGCGTAAGCCGAGACAGAGTCAATGTATCACCTCACCAAACATCAAATCAACCGCAGTCGCACATTCCTAGAAGAACTATAAACAGAGGATGGCAATCTACTATTAATCCAAAGTGAGATGATAAATGGAACACCACGACATTACCTGAACCTCTACTCTGTGAAGCACACCTATGATTTGATAGCCGAAACTATACAACCGATAAACAGAATAATTGGGAATTTGTCACTGATTTTAGCGTGGCTGAAATTTTTGAATTCATTGTTAAGCCACCACCACACATAAATCCAGGCCAGAAGCAATTCCCAGAAAGTTTCATTACAGATGCTAGGATATCATCTCGACTGCAATTTTAAATCACATAATTAGTGGTGAGATTATGTCTTAAGAGATGAAAGAGGACAAAATTGTTCTCGTATCACAGAAGAGCTGACAGAAAAACGTAGACCATCTGCGGCTTTTTATACTGCTGAAGATTGACTACAAAACTGTCATTGAAGTTATTAATAGCGGGATGACTTTGTTGCTCAGAAACATCAGATTTGCATCCACGGAAGGACTATTACGTCACCTGTTGCCGCAGTTAAAGATGACAGCCCCGTAGCTGGTGTGACCGACGAAAGATGTGCCCTTTTTCCATCGATTCGCATGAAGCCTTTGATCATGTCAGTCATTAATAATTAATGAGAGTAATGGAGAAAATGGGTCTGGAAGAGAGTCTGTAGCCTCCCCCTTCCTAATCGACCTACTGGATTGCGATATAAATGACTGTGATCGCATGTGCCTAATGAAGCTTTACTGTTAGTAAGACTATCGTTACAGAAGGAAACTAACGCCGGTTAGCTGGAGGAAAGTGTACAACAGATTCTTCTGAAGGAAGAATCTATTCTAAACATAATCTAAATACTGATGATAATTTTGAAATAGTTGGAATATAGAGCAAACGCTCTCGCACCGCACAGGGGAATAAGGGGTACCGCGTAATATTTACTACAAAAATCACTGATAACACAAAGAAAAGACTGATTAGTTAAGAAAAGGGATAATTCAACGGTCACCGGCCCGCCAGGGCAACGAATCTCCGGAATTTTGGGAAAGGTAACGGCAAAGAATTTTAAGCAGGTAATCACCGGTGTGGCAACAGAATGTTTTCACGCTTTTCCACAGCACAACAGTTCACGAGAAAATAAATGAATCAGAAAGCAATGGGTTTGTACTTACTTATTCTGGAATATTAAATTTTGAGAGTAAAATTAAATGGGGTTACTGGTTACATGACTGACTGGCTTAACTTAAACTTCGTTGTGTAAAAAAATAACTTTCAATAACCTCAGTGTAACGTAATGCAAAATTTAAAAAAAGACAAGTAATTTACTTTTGATCATTGAAAAATTGAACGAAATTTACTTTAAGGAAATGAGCAATTGGTTAAATTGCGTACTCTTAATTTGTGCTGTATCTTTAGTTATTAGTTTTGCCAGTGAAATTTTACTTTACATTAGGTAGCCTCTGTCATGCAATACAAGAATGAACAGTTACAGTGGCAGAAAATTTAGATTGAAACAAGATTTTAGCAAACACTAACTGGCAGTAAATAGTTAATTACTTTTCATATTCTTAAGACAATAGGTGATTGCGTGGAAAGGATAGGGACAATGCTTGATAATAATGTCTGAGGACAATGACGACACATGTGCCTTACAAGTTTTAACTATTGCAAGTTATTACTCAAGTTATTCATACCTCGTGAAAGAAATTTTGCTGAGCAATGCCAACGTGAGTTTATAATTTTTCACTTAACAGTCTTACGATGTCGCAGCTGTGCGGACGACGAAGAATGTAGCCGACGACAGTGCTAAGCTGCCATTGTTGCTGCTGCTACTGCTGTTCGATGGGAAGAACCCCGACTCGTCTCCAGAGCCACAGATAATTATGGTACAGGCAATAGTTGGAATAGGCACATTCCTCCCCCCGTCCACTCCTACCGTACTCTCAATACTCGCTGGTTAAAGAATCAGGTGCGTTTACACTTGAGCGAGCACAGCTGCACACCGCGACGGCGGGAGCGCCCAACAACGCTCCCGCACTCTTTTATAACTCAGGCTGCTCTGCTTCCTGTCTGCTCACAATACGGCAGAGACTCTCCATACACAAAGATAAACAACGACACAGCTACTACCATTTTGTCGTTGCGATCGATGCATTTCATTAAAGTTCCTTTGTCTATTACCCAGCAATTTACAAGATTTTCGTTATAATTACAATCGATTACACTATGGGATCAAAAGCATCCGGACAGCCCCAAAACATACGTTTTTCTTATTAGGTGCATTGTGCTGCCACCAACAGCCAAGTACTCCACATCAGCGAGCTCAGTAGTCATTTGACATCGTGAGAGAGCAGATTGGGGGTCTTCTGGGGAACTTACAGGCTTTGAATGTGGTCAGGTGATTGAGTGTCATTGTGTCATACGTCTGTACGCGAGATTTCCACGCTCTTAAACATCCCTAGGTCCACTGTTTCCGATGCGATAGTGAAGTGGAAACGTGAAAGCACACGTACAGCACAAAAGCGGACAGGTAGATCTCGTCTGTTGATTGACAGAGACCACCGAGAGTTGAAGAGGGTCGAAATGTGTAATGAGCAGACATCTATCCAGACCATCACACAGGAATTCCAAACTGCATCAGGATCCAGTGCAAGTACTATGACAGTTAGGCGGGAGGTGAGATAACTTGGATTTCATGGTCGAGCAGCTGCTCATACGCCACACATCACGCTGGTAAATGCCAAACGACGCCTCGCTTGCTGTAAGGAGCGTAAACATTGGACGGTTGAACAATGGAGAAACGTTGTGTGGAGTGACTAATAACGGCACACAATGTGGTGATCTGATGGCAAGGTGTGGGTATGGCGAATGCCCGGTGAACGACATCTGCCAGCGTGTCTTGTGCCATCAGTAAAATTCGGAGGCGATGGTGTTATGGTGTGGTCATGTTTCTCATGGAGGGGGCTTGCACCCCTTGTTGTTTTGCGTGGCAGTGTCGCAGCAAGGCCTACATTGATGTTTTAAGCACGTTCTTGCTTTCCACTGTTGCAGAGCAATTCGAGGATGGCGATTGCATCTTTAAACACGATCGAAAACCTGTTAATAATGCACGGCCTGTGGAGGAGTGGTTTCACTACAGTAAAATCCCAGTAATGGAGCCGCCTGCACAGAGTACTGACCTGAGGCTTACAGAACACCTTTGGGATGTTTTGGAACGCCGACTTCGTGCCAGGCCTCACCGACCGACATCGATATCTCTCCTCAGTGCAGCACTCCGTGACGAATGGACTGTGATTCCCAAAGAAACCTCCCAGCACCTGATTGAACGTATGCCTGCCAGAGTGGAAGCTGTCGTCAAAGCTAAGGGTGGGCCAACACCATATTGACTTCCAGCATTACCGATGGAGGGCGCGACGAACTTGTAAGTCATTTTAAGCCAGGTGACACTTTTGATCACATAGTGTATATACAGTCAAAAATAAGTGCACTATTACATCGATTACGTATTAAACATAGTTCCTGCAATATAGCTTACAGCTTCAGAATCAACAGCACGCTGCAAGTTATCAACGGATATTAAATGGAAAAAAGTTTTGGATGGTGCAGAAGGTATTTTGTCTTCATTTTCGGTGTTATAAGTGTAATGAAAGTAATTCGGAATATGATCACTGACTTATTCGCTAGGGTACAAGTTTCTTTTCGTGATATCTCTGGAACCGTTGCTGCGATTTTTCACGAAATGTTATTAGATGTTTCAGTGTCTGATCAACTGATAGTCGTAAGAGCATATGCTGATGACGTCTCTGTTGTAATAAGAAGAGAAGATGGCATACGGACCCATCGAAATAGAAACTGAGAAATATAGAACTGCGCCGCGGACACAATTCAAAGAGCAAAAATTTAAAATACAAACATGCGAGGATTTGGCTACCTAGACATACCGTGGGCCCAAATTGTGGACAATCTCAAAACGTTATTAATCATCTTGTGCAGATACTCTCTAAGGATGGCAGCAGAAGTTCTAGATCTGAAGCAAAAAAAAAAAAAAAAAAACACAATGGGCAATCGTGGAAAATAAACTAATTCAGTGTATTAGAAACCAACACACGTGTATTCTTCAAAGCATATTACGCTGCACAAGTCTTTCCAATTCCAAACATGCTACAAGCCACAAGGATAATGCGACTAAGTAGCAGATACATAAGAAAAGGAGGCCTATTCCAACTATAGTGCGATACGCTAGCCGTATCTAAGGGGTCTACAGGGCTCGAACTTATTCACAGTAACAGAAAAGTAATGGGGTTGTTCTTAAAAAGAATAATAGCACGGCTGAACGCAGTCCAGGCAATATCGCAATTAACTTTTCAAAGTCGTGGCACCACCAAGTGCACATACTCCGAGCGGCGTAACAAGATTAACTACAAGTTATAATATTTTAGAGAATTCTACCTCCAAGGCAGTTACATACGTATCTTAGAGGGAAGTTATCACACTGGACTCGCATTCTGCTGGACGATGGTTGATCTCCATATCCGGCAACCCAGATTAGGTTTCCCTTGATTTCCCTAAATCGCTCCTGGCAAATGCTGTGGTGGTCCCTTTGAAAGGGCACGGTCGATTTCGTCCCTCATCCTTGACATAAGCCGAAATTTCGCTTCGTCTCTAATGACCTTGATGTTGACTGGATGTTACACCCTTATCTTCCTTCTTCCTAAAGAGCGACCAACTGACAGCAAGAGATTTCCGACGTGAACCGAAAAAGTCGGAAAACCCCGTAAATACAAAACACAAGCAACTAGTGTGGAGAATCATAGCCTCTAAACTACGTATAACTGACGTTACGTGTTATAGGGTTGCTAACAATACCGTTGCAACAAATGAATAGCTGCACAGAGTAGGACTTAGTGACACGGATAAATGCTCCTTATATGTTTAGTTAATTCCCATTTTCATTGTAGCATTTTCTGAGGTCATTTATGCAACTTCAGATGGATCAGTAACAGATCTGCCTCGCTGACAAGAAGCTCAGAAACCGACTGCACGACAGACATTCTGCTGAGGATGGTATCCAAACTTTATACCATCACAGAAAGTAACACTGCACTGTGATTATTGGGACATGATGTCAATTATACACTTAACACCAGAGAGGATGATAACTTTACCAAATTCATTACTCACGTGAAATAGTCTACTGGAAAACCGAAAAGGCTCGTAAGACATGGAAGTTATTTCGCAACATGCTGGGAATAACATTTTACAAGCTTGGAAAGGAATAATCCATTGGATGACTGACGCCAGATGGGGAAGAGAACAGTATACTCTACAAGGAGAAATTTAAGTTCGACAATAAATTACTTTTAATGTTCAAGAACTTTTTTATATTTCTTCTCTATTAAAATTATTTAAGACATGCATTTTATTGTGATTTTCCATGTATATAATTAACGTTTGTTATTACACTTGTACGATAGTAAAAACTTGTTTACTCATGCAATGCATCTTTGTCGAACCTAAAAATGGTTCAAATGGTTCAAATGGCTCTGAGCACTATGAGAGGCGAGGCGAACCTAAAAATACAATGTGTTTCAAAACGAATATACGTATTAGAAAGTATTATTTTGTCCAAACTATCGATCGCTGCGCCTCGGCTCGGTTATTGGAGAAACCAATACATAGTCTAGTTTATATTAATAGCCGCTAGATGTCAGTTGTCTTCTGCTTCGCTTGGTAGCCGTCGTATATTTAAAATGGCTACTCCGTAGCAGAAATAATTTTGTGTTCTCCAGTTTGCGAATTACAATTCCGTGATTACAGTGCACTGTCGTTTCAGGTCGAGGTACCAAATTGATCCTCCGAATGGGTTGAACATTCGCAGATGGTATCGGCAGTTTCTAGATACAGTATGTGTGTGTAAAGCAAAGAGTCCTGGCCGTTGCCGGCCGCGGTGGCCGTGCGGTTCTGGCGCTGCAGTCCGGAACCGAGGGACCGCTACGGTCGCAGGTTCGAATCCTGCCTCGGGCATGGGTGTGTGTGATGTCCTTAGGTTAGTTAGGTTTAAGTAGTTCTAAGTTCTAGGGGACTTATGACCTAAGATGTTGAGTCCCATAGTGCTCAGAGCCATTTGAACCAGTCCTGGCCGCCCTCGTGGCCCTGAAGAAAATGTTGCAGGAATTCAAACTGCTTTCCAATGTAGTCCTTGAAAATCAACTCGTCGTGCCAGTCTGGAGTTACAACAACAATTTGGCGTGTTTTGGGACGTCGGTTGGTTACGAAGCCGTACAAGTTACAGTTGTTACAAGCTCTGCGTCCTGATGATAAACGCAAGCGTGTAGCATTTTGTAACGAGATTCTTGATGCTATTGAAGATGATAACACTTTCACACAGCGCATCGTGTTCAGTGATGAAGCGACTTTCCATGTTAGTGGTCAGGTAAACAAACACAATGTTCGAATTTGAGGCCTACAGAACCCACATCCAGCCACTGGACATGTACGAGATTCGCCCAAAGTCAATGCGTTTCGTGCGATATCCCGATAATCTGTTTAAGGCCCATTCCTCTTTGATGGAAACACGGTTAACAGTCAACCGTATCTCGCTATTTTACCAAACTGGTTGTTTCGGAGGCTGCACGAAGACAAGTTCATTTTTCAACAAGACGGGGCACCCCCACACTGGAGTCGCTAACTGCGTGAATATCTGAATAAAACTATCGAACCGTTGGATTGGTCGTCGAGGAGCTGGTGACTTAGCATTTCTCAGCTGGGCTCCACGGTCACCGGATTTAACTTCCTCTGACTTCTTCCTCTGGGGTTTCGTTGAAGACAACTTTTATGTACCACCACTTCCACAGAACCTGGAAGAGTTAAAGAACCGGATCCGTACTCCCATAACATCAGTGACAAAGGACATGCTTGCCCGAGTATGGGAGGAATTTCAGTATCGATGTGATATCGTTCAACTCGCTGTGTATAGTTTCATGTTCGTATGTCTTAAAGTTAAATAAATATATGCATTGAAAATACGTATATGATTTCTGAAAGACCCTGTATTAAGACTCTTTTAGCGTGACGTTCAAGGCGTTAACCGGAGTCTACCAATGGGAACTAAAGACACATACAAGTTAGGTTGTTTCTAGCATCCTGTCTGAATCACGAACGATTCAGTACTTCTCGTCTCGTCTTCTACCCGGGCAGCACATACGTAACAAGCACCGATTCCGACATTTGTCAAGTGTGTAAGATGGACGCTTTTGACCAGCATACTTCGATGTAAATGGTGAGATGCATATAGCTGCGGGCGCTACAGTTGCTTTCATATGAATCAGCTTCATAATACTACTACGTTATGACAAAGTCGTCACAACTTCACGTATGTATTCAACTAGAAATAACAATGATAGTTGTCTGTAATCTCAAGTGACTTTCAGAATATACAATGCTATTTGCTTGAGGGTCACAATGGACTCGCATGTTACCTTAGAATTTATTTTTTTGTAAGTAATTTTCAGCAGTTAAGAAGTTCGGTATTGTTACAGCACTCAGAGTTCATACGATGATGGACACGACAGATTTGCGATTCATAATTTTCGTCAACAGGAATTATGCTCTCAGCTTTTTAGGTGGTAATTGATGACTGTTAGTAAGGTACGTTACTTGAGCTAGCTGAACGCGCGAGATGCTCATTACCACACGATGAGTTCGCACGTACTGGAGTTTGCGGTTTCCACTACATATAGAGTGTTAAAATGGTATTATCACCAAGTAACTTTCTTCCGTAGTTGTGTGTCGTGCGTAGCAATAAGTAGACACAAGTCAGGTCACGTTATCCATAAATCATATTCTCTCTTTAGGGATATATATCAGGCCATGAACAGTGCTCACATTCTTGTGTGAACACTTATGGTTCGTTCATGAAGGGATGGCAGCTTTCACACCACTATCTAAATAATTTCGACCGTAAGGTTTTTGAATGCTTAATAACTTATTTAAAAATGTTGTGCAAAAAAAATGAGGCAAATGTATCATTGTTGTTAGAGCATGAAAACAACTTATGGGCATTGCTACACTTGGAGTATGAACCGATAATTTTTCTTACATCTACATCTACATTTATACTCCGCAAGCCACCCAATGGTGTGTGGCAGAGGGCTCTTTACGTGGCACTGTCATTACCTCCCTTTCCTGTTCCAGTCGCGTATGATTCGCGGGAAGAACGACTGCCGGAAAGCCTCCGCGTGCGCTCGAATCTCTCTAATTTTATATTCGTGATCTCCTCGGGAGGTATAAGTAGGGGAAAGCAATATATTCGATACCTCATCCAGGAACGCACCCTTTCGAAACCTGGACAGCAAGCTACACCGCGATGCAGAGCGCCTCTCTTGCAGAGTCTGCCACTTGAATTTGCTAAACATCTCCATAACGCTATCACGTTTACCAAACAACCCTGTGATGAAACGCGCCGCTCTTCTTTGGATCTTCTCTATCTCCTCTGTGAACCCAACCTGGTACCGATCCCACACTGATGAGCAATACTCAAGAATAGGTCGAACGAGTGTTTTGTAAGCCACCTCCTTTGTTGATGGACTACATTTTCTAAGGACTCTCCCAATGAATCTCAACATGGCACCCGCCTTACCAACAATTAATTTTATATGATCATTCCACTTCAAATCGTTCCATACGCATACTCCCAGGTATTTTACAGAAGTAACTGCTACCAGTGTTTGTTACGCTATCATATAATCATACAATAAACGATCCTTCTCTCTATGTATTGGCAAAACATTATATTTGTCTATGTCAAGGGTCAGTTGTCTCTCCCTGCACCAAGTGCCTATCCGCTGCAGATCTTCCTGCATTCCGCTGCAATTTTCTAATGCTACAACTTCTCTGTATACTACAGCATCATCCGCAAAAAGCCGCGTGGAACATCACACGTGGATACATTTTTCTCCATTTCTTATTTCAGTGAAGCCGAAATATTTTGCGTCTTCTGAACTGTCATTCGTATTAGCTGCAGGAAAAAAATGACTATAGACCGGCGACACACATATCTTGGGCAATTATAAGATTTTTGTCTTACAAACCTGCGAATGGAAGGTTCAGGATACGTCCAAGACCATCATATATCGACCACTTACCCATTCACAAGCTATACGACCGGGTGGTGCACATCCGTTCTGTAGCAACACACGATACAAAAGGGCGGTCTTTCAGTCCATGCAAAAAAAAGAACAGTTCTTAGTTCTTTGTGTGCTACTTCGTAAGTCAAGTCTTGATCAATATTTTTCACTGAACAGATACTCGAAAATGTAATCTCACCTCTCACGATCAATAGCTTTACCAACTGAGTTATCGTGGCGTCATTCACGAATCTCCCTCACAACTACAATTTTGCAGTACTTCTCTCCCGCATACTTCGCGTAGGAAGTCTATTGTGACGATATGGAGTAGTCACAGTGTAAAAATAGTTTCGAGAATGAGTCATACGTTCCACAGCGGAGTATACGCTGTTTCATAAACCGCTGGTACATTATAACTATGCGTTGGACCAAGGTTTGAACCCAGAAGATCACCTATCCTGTACCATGTCTTTTCCGTCTGAGTTACTCAGTCACGACTCACGCTCAAACCTTACACTTTCATCTTGAAAGTCTCTTCGGGTTTGCTGCCGAATCCTAAAATCAACTTGACTCGATATTTCGGCGATCCAGCTGTTCGCCATCTTCAGGAAATGCTGCTTCTGCTGATGAGTACCGCTGAGAACTGACGCCAGGTTGCAAATCGACGTCCTATATAGGCCACCGTTCAGTACACGGCGCATGCGCCGCCCATCACGGTTTCTGCCTTCCAAAACAGGGAGGTGGCGCCGCCCTTAGTGAAACACTGCTGGCAACGATATAACGCAATCAAGGCCGCACCGAAGAACGTTCAGTTTTGATGCGAGATAATACAGGATTCCACGTTTTGCTAAGAGGAAACCCATTGTCTCTGTTGATTAAATTATCAGCCAAACTAATTTCAATCGCCTCTTTATAGACACTATTCCAAAATCCGGAAATGTTGGCAATCACAACAGTTTCCTCAAATTTCATTTTGTGTCCCTCATTTAGGCAGTGTTCTGCTACGGCCGATTTTCCGGCTGTTGTAGCCGCGTGTGACGGCGATGTTCCACACACCTGTCATGCACTGTTCGAATAGAACGGCCAACGTAAGCTTTCCCACATTGACACGGAATTTTGTACACCCCGGGTTTCCTAAGTCCCAAATTATCCTTCACAGAGCCGAGAAGAGCCCTAATCTTAGAAGGTGGACGGAACACACTCTTAATGTTAAAATTCCTTAAAATTCGTCCAATCTTAAACGATAACCTCCAGCATAAGGAAGAAAGGCCACAGTACTATGTTCCTCTTCGTACACCTCCGGAGATGGTCCAAATTCCATAGCCCGACGAATCTGTTTCTCGGTGTATCCATTTTCCTTAAAAACAGTCATCAAATGGTCAAGTTCTTGGGTTAAGCTGTCTGCGTCGGAAATGGCATATGCTCTCTGTACCAAAGTCCTAAGGACGCCACTACGTTGGTGTCGTGGATGAAATCTTTTAGGGTGCAGACACCAATCTGTGTGTGTTGGCTTTCGGTGAACACTGTGTCCCAAAGTTCCATCTGGTTTTATATAAACCATTACGTCTAAAAATGGAAGCATCCCATCATTTTCAACCTCCATAGTAAATTTGATACGGGGATGAAGACAGTTGAAGTGGTCCAAAAATCTGTTAAGAGCATCACGTCCATGCGGCCAGACGAAGAAGCTATCGTCCAGAAGCACGTTGGTTGCAAAGTTGAAGTCCTCAGTGCCATGGTCTCGAAGTCCTCCATAAATAAATTGGCGACTATGGGTGACAAAGGACTACCCATAGCCACTCCGTCATTCTGTTCAAAAATGTTACCGTTAAATAAAAAATACGTGGAGGTCAGCACATGACGACAAACTTCACCAGCTCTTCATCCAGATTTTCACTGATCAAACTAAGGGACTCTTCCAGAGGAACTCGTGACAATAGGGATAACACATCGAAACTCACTAACAGATCTGAAGGACTCAACTTCAAAGATCCCAACCGTCAAATAAAATCCACCGAACTGGATATATGGTGTTCACACTTGCCAACAAATGGACTGAGAGCGGATGATAAATACTTTGCCAGGTTATAAGTGGGTGCACCCAAATTACTAACAATAGGGCGTAGAGGAACCCCTTCCTTATGCAACTTAGGCAGACCATACAACCTAGGCGGAACGGCAGCACCAGGATGAAGTTTCTTACGTAAATCATCTGACAACGAACTCTTTTTCAACAGTGAAAATGTCTTACGTTTGATCCTTTCTGTGGGGTCATTAGATAGTCTTCTGTACGCCGGGTCGTTGAGAAGTAAATTCATTTTTAGGACATAATCATCCCGCGTCATTACAACCGTGGCATTCCCCTTGTCAGCCGGTAAAACTACTACTTCGTCATCATTCTTAAGGGAACGAATGGCTGCTCTCTCTGCGGAAGAGATGTTATCCCGCGGTGGTCGAGCCCGACGTAATGTGTGCGACACTTCTTGCCTTATTTCCTCTGCTTCATTCTCGGATAGGCTGTGTACTGCTTGTTCTACAGAGCATATCAACTCTGTGATAGGAAGTCTCTTGGGAGTGGGCGAAAAATTTAAACCTTTCTCCAATATCGACACTGTGGACCCATCCAACGCCTTGTTAGAGAGATTAATCACAGTACGCCGACGTTTATCCATTTCTGATGCTGTAGAACGAGAAAGAAGCCGTTCAAATTTCTAGGATTGTCTGGTAACGGCGCTCCTGTGTGTCCAATCTGATAGCGCCCACGTGGAATCATCAACCCACTGCCAGACATCCCTTGAAAACTGCGAGGACAAGTTTAAATGTAAATATAATAAATCTTTGAAAACAATATCCAGTTGTCTACGGGTAAAACGAATGCGTTCTCTTAAAGGTGCTTGGCTTGCACGTTCCTTAATCCTATTATCTCTCTTACTATTAATAAAATGAATAAATCTGGCGAAATTAGGAATAATACCTTCGTCATGGCATCTCAGCAAGAAGGCGAGTGTACTCAATAGGTTTCCTTTCTTCCTCTGAAGTTTATCTAACTTCTGTATAAGTTTCACCATCTCCTCCCCGTAGAGGTACTTGATGTGATTACGTAGGCTTTCTCGGCGTAATAAGTCTTGAAAGTCTCTTCGGGTTTGCTGCCGGATCCTAAAATCAACTTGACTCGATTTTTCGGCGATCCAACTGTTCGCCATCGTCAGGAAATGCTGCTTCTGCTGATGAGTCCCGCTGAGAACTGACGCCAGGTTGCAAATCGACGTCCTATATAGGTCACCGTTCAGTACACGGCGCATGCGCCGCCCATCACGGTTTCTGCCTTCCAAAACAGGGAGGTGGCGCCGCCCTTAGTGAAACACTGCTGGCAACGCTATATCTTCCTTATGCTGGAGGCTTATCGTTTAAGATTGGACGAATTTTAAGGAAATTTAACATTAAGAGTGTGTTCCGTCCACCTTCTAAGATTAGGGCTCTTCTCGGCTCTGTGAAGGATGATTTGGGACTTAGGAAACCCGGGGTGTACAAAATCCCGTGTCAATGTGGGAAAGCTTACGTTGGCCATTCTATTCGCACAGTACATGACAGGTGTGTGGAACATCGCCGTCACACAAAGCTACAAGAGCCGGAAAAATCGGCCGTAGCAGAACACTGCCTAAATGAGGGACACAAAATGAAATTTGAGGAAACTGTTGTGATTACCAACATTTCCGGTTTTTGGAATAGTGTATATATAGAGGCGATTGAAATTAGGTTGGCTGATTATTTAATCAACAGAGACAATGGGTTTCCTCTTAGCAAAACGTGGAATCCTGTATTATCTTGCATCAAAACTGAACGTTCTTCGGTGCGGCCTTGATTGCGATATATCGTTGCCAGCAGTGTTTCACTAAGGGCGGCGCCACCTCCCAGCTTTGGAAGGCAGAAACCGTGATGGGCGGCGCATGTGCCGTGTACTGAACGGTGGCCTATATAGGACGTCGATTTGCAACCTGGCGTAGCCAAGGCACGCTCCCGACTTGGTCTCCTCAAGCTCCTCTCCGGCCGTACGTGGGGTCTGGACCCCTCCACCATCCTCCACACCTATAAATCCCTCATCCGCCCTATCCTTTGTTATGCCCATCCGGCTTGGATCTCCGCCCCCCCTACCTTTTATAAATCCCTCCAAATCCTTGAACGCCATGCTCTCCACATCGCCTATCGCATCCGTCTCCCCTCCCCCATGCGGATCCTGTACGATCTCATCCCCTTCCCCCACCTCCTCCTTTTCCTTGAAAGGATACGGATCCTGTTCACCTCCCGTAAACTCGATCCTCCTCACCCACTAGTCTCCCCGATCCTCTCCCACCCCCGCCCGCTGCTGCACCTGTATTCCCACGTCCCACCCGGTCTCCATCTCTCCACCCTCCTTACCCTCTCCCACGGTGGCTTCCGTCAGCTCCCCCTCCCTGATGATGTCCTCCTCCCCTCCATCTACCCCTCCTATCAACTTTGACCCTGCCCCACCCCCACTTCTGGTGTCCTTTCCTTTTGGCACCCTCCCTCCCTTCTCTTCCCTTCCCTTCTCTTTCCTTTTCCCCCATCCCCTCCCTCCACCCATCTTCCCCTGGGCTTCCCCTCCGCCTTCCTCCCTCCCCCCTATCTCCCCTGCCCGTGGCATCTCCGCTCTCCCCTCTCCCTCTCCCCCCCCCTCCTCCTCTCTTTGCAGGTCCCCGGACTCGCACATGCTCTGTGAACATTCGCGCGCCGGAGATCATCGCCATCTGTGTCTCTTGTGTGTGACGTCGTTTTGTGTTTTTTAGTGTCCGCCGTCACGCTTCTCCGTTTACTTGTGCCGTCAGATTCACCAGTGTTCTGTGCGCCGTGTCAACGTGTTTTCAGTGTCGTTTTCGTCTAGTGTGAACGGCTCCGTGTTTTTTGTGTATCTGTGACCACTCTTTTTTTGCACGTTACTTTGTTCATACTGATTCTCCATTCTGTGTTCTGTTCTTGTCAACACTATGGCTGAAGAGCAGCGTAGATGCCGCTGACAGCCTACCTGTTGTTTAGGTATTAAAATAACAATGAAGGAAAAAAAGCAACCTAGCGTCAGTTCTCAGCGGGACTCATCAGCAGAAGCAGCATTTCCTGAAGATGGCGAACAGTTGGATCGCCGAAATATCGAGTCAAGTTGATTTTAGGATCCAGCAGCAAACCCGAAGAGGCTTTCAAGACTTATTACGCGGGGAAAGCCTACGTAATCACTTACACTTTCACTTCTGTTGGTACCCTTCCTCTGTTTTCCAAACACCACAGAAGCTTTGCTCCATATTTTTCCGAGATAGGCAGATAGGAAGAAGAAAGTTATAGACTCAGGTTATGTGTAACATAATTAAAAAAAGATTTAGAAATGTTATCGGGTGTTCAGCTGGTTGGCGTTGTGAAAACACCTGAGTACAGGGAAAGCATAAACCCACAAACGAAAAATTTACCCGAAATGTATTCGTATACGGAGTATAGATGATACAAACTTCGGAGATGACGAAACAGGGAAGATGTGCTAATCTGGTAAACGAACACTGGTCCATAAATGTCTGAATCGAAAGCAAAGAGCGCAAACGTGCTACTTTAAAAGTTAGTGTTGGACTTCTGACGATGATAAATTCTAAGTAGCTATTTTTCCTTAATAATTTTGTGTGTCTGGACAATTTGCACAAGATGCTACATTAATAGCAGTGATTCAAATGTGCGTCCCCTACTCTCTATTCCAGCATGGCACATTGCTGAAGGATCTGACGCACCAGTTAAAATAAATGCAGTCTTCCATGAAAGCGAGAATTTTCTCATCACACCACCTGAAGGAATTTACTGGACGAGCTTTCCGCGAAACACCATCACCTCTTGTTACCCAACTTTCACGGAACGTCTGGCGCTGGTGCCCTCAAATTAAATATGCAAATTCTGTTGTTGTTCACCATTTTGGAACCAAATACGTCCGTGAAAATTATATAGTCCATATTCAAATAAAAACACTGACACTGCCGAATTTTTTGGGTTTGCCAACCTGCTTACATAATTAATCAATTTATTAAATCCTACAGTCAACCAGATTTAAATTCTAGCATTTCTTGATGGAAGTCGTTTTACTGCGTAGGCTGCTTTATTTTGAAATAACCACATTATTTCATTATTTAGCGATTATCTAATTTCTTCCCTCTTGGACATCATCAAGCTAGTTAGAAGTAGAAATATCGTAATTCATACAGCATTATACACTCCTGGAAATGGAAAAAAGAACACATTGACACCGGTGTGTCAGACCCACCATACTTGCTCCGGACACTGCGAGAGGGCTGTACAAGCAATGATCACACGCACGGCACAGCGGACACACCAGGAACCGCGGTGTTGGCCTTCGAATGGCGCTAGCTGCGCAGCATTTGTGCACCGCCGCCGTCAGTGTCAGCCAGTTTGCCGTGGCATACGGAGCTCCATCGCAGTCTTTAACACTGGTAGCATGCCGCGACAGCGTGGACGTGAACCGTATGTGCAGTTGACGGACTTTGAGCGAGGGCGTATAGTGGGCATGCGGGAGGCCGGGTGGACGTACCGCCGAATTGCTCAACACGTGGGGCGTGAGGTCTCCACAGTACATCGATGTTGTCGCCAGTGGTTGGCGGAAGGTGCACGTGCCCGTCGACCTGGGACCGGACCGCAGCGACGCACGGATGCACGCCAAGACCGTAGGATCCTACGCAGCGCCGTAGGGGACCGCACCGCCACTTCCCAGCAAATTAGGGGCACTGTTGCTCCGGGGGTATCGGCGAGGACCATTCGCAACCGTCTCCATGAAGCTGGGCTACGGTCCCGCACACCGTTAGGCCGTCTTCCGCTCACGCCCCAACATCGTGCAGCCCGCCTCCAGTGGTGTCGCGACAGGCGTGAATGGAGGGACGAATGGAGACGTGTCGTCTTCAGCGATGAGAGTCGCTTCTGCCTTGGTGCCAATGATGGTCGTATGCGTGTTTGGCGCCGTGCAGGTGAGCGCCACAATCAGGACTGCATACGACCGAGGCACACAGGGCCAACACCCGGCATCATGGTGTGGGGAGCGATCTCCTACACTGGCCGTACACCACTGGTGATCGTCGAGGGGACACTGAATAGTGCACGGTACATCCAAACCGTCATCGAACCCATCGTTCCGCCATTCCTAGACCGGCAAGGGAACTTGCTGTTCCAACAGGACAATGCACGCCCGCATGTATCCCGTGCCACCCAACGTGCTCTAGAAGGTGTAAGTCAACTACCCTGGCCAGCAAGATCTCCGGATCTGTCCCCCATTGAGCATGTTTGGGACTGGATGAAGCGTCGTCTCACGCGGTCTGCACGTCCAGCACGAACGCTGGTCCAACTGAGGCGCCAGGTGGAAATGGCATGGCAAGCCGTTCCACAGGACTACATGCAGCATCTCTACGATCGTCTCCATGGGAGAATAGCAGCCTGCATTGCTGCGAAAGGTGGCTATACCCTGTACTAGTGCCGACATTGTGCATGCTCTGTTGCCTGTGTCTATGTGCCTGTGGTTCTGTCAGTGTGATCATGTAATGTATCTGACCCCAGGAATGTGTCAATAAAGTTTCCCCTTCCTGGGACAATGAATTCACGGTGTTCTAATTTCAATTTCCAGGAGTGTATATCACACACATCCGTGTAGGGGAAGCAGCTTGTGACGCCGTCCATAATAAAGGTTTCGCACAACCGTAGTAATTACGAGCACAAATATGTCAGACGTGAAATATACATGTAAAACGGAATAAATGAGACGTTAACGTGTGGCTCGTTACTGTGTCGTCATGTAACACAGTAATGTAGGCTACTGTTACTATGTGAAGTGAAAATATCCGTGCCATTGTTAATGGCAGTATTATTCATCAACGCCTTTGGTTTCATAGCTTTCAGCTTTGTACTTTCCTGACCAGCGTTATTAAAGTCAAATTAACATATGTGCCTCCCTCCATCATCCACAAAAATATCTATCATCATTATGGAAACAACTTGCATGTTTGGGCTGTAATAATGTCAAACATCTCCCTCATATATCTCTTGCAGCTCTGGAGTCAATTTTTGATAATGTCCAAAAATTCTGGTCCCATAGCAGCAGGAAATTCGTCTTTAGACATGAGAGTGATACATGTCTGGTAGTATTTACTGTTATTGTTTCCATTAAATTATTTTGTCAACACCAAACATCCATATCAACATTTATGAGTGTAAACAGTTGTCTCAGGGAAGAAATTGCCTCTAGGTAGGCAAATGTCTCCTAACATCAAAAAAAGCTCGCTATTTATGACGATCAGACATGCGTCAAAGGGTATTTCAGAGTAAGCACAGTGCGTCAGTATTATACACTGACGGAAATAAAGCGTAGCATAAAAGAAAATAAATGTAGATTAATGATATTTCCGTTATACATTTGTCTGTGTAACATATGTAAGTGATTAACATTGGAAGGCTACAGGTTAATGTAAGCGTGAGACAGGCCATTGCAAATGTGAAATGCTGGTACGTTAATAACCGATATCTTCCAGGATGTTGAATACAAGCATTTAAACGTGCGTTCATTGTGTCGTACAGGTGTCGGATGTCAGGGATGTCAGTTTGTGGCATGTAATTCCAAGCGTGTTGCACTTCGTCGATCAATACAGGGACAGTTAATGCCGATTGTGGATGACGCTGAAGATGTCGTCCGATGATACCCACTACGTTCTCCATTTGCGACACATATGTTGATCGAGCACGCCAAGGGAACATGTCGACGCTCTGTAGAATATATTGGGCTACAACAGCGGTATGTGGGCGAGCGTTGTCATGTTGGAAACCACATCCT
Organism: Schistocerca americana; assembly: GCF_021461395.2. Lineage (NCBI taxonomy): Eukaryota > Metazoa > Arthropoda > Insecta > Orthoptera > Acrididae > Schistocerca > Schistocerca americana. Next base: position 647,950,334 of record NC_060130.1, on the reverse strand, counting down.
GGAAAGCTGTTCATGAATGGCAGAACACTAGGTTGAATGACCAAAGTGATGTACACATCTGCAGTCAGAGTGCTCCTGCTGTCATACGAAGTTGCACCCCAGACCACAACATAAGTGTAGGTACAGTGTGTTTAGCACGCAGACAGGTTGGTTGCAGGCGCTAAACCAGCCTCCTTCTAACCATCACATGGCCATCACTGACAACGACACAGAAACAGCTTTAATCAGGAAACAGAACAAACCTCCACCCTGCCCTCCAATGAGCCCTCACTTGACACCACTGAAGTCAGAAACGGAGCTCGTTTGGTGTCAGTGTAATGCACGCTACAGGGCGCCTGGCTCGGATCTGTCCTTAAGGTAACCTATTTCTAACAGTTCGTTGTGCCATTGTGGTATCATCTACTGCTTAAATCGCTGCTGGAGATGCAATACGATGCGCCTGAGACACACGCCGAGGACGGTGGTCTTTACTTTCGGTAATGCCATGTGGCCATCCGGAGCCCGGGTTTCTTGCGACCGTACATTCTCAAGAACACCGCTGCCAGCAGTCATGAACAGGGGCTGCATTGCTGCCAAGTCTTTCTGCAATATCTCAGAAGGGACATACAGATTCTCGTAGCCCTCTTACACGACCTATTTAACACTCAGTGAGATGCTGATAACGACGTCTTTGTTGCCTTAAAGCTATTCTTCACTAATATCAACTCATCACGTCCAATATCAAAGGCAAGTAACACTCACGACCGTCACACCGTGTATTTAAACCAAAATTGATTTACATCATCATACTCGAGCTACCAGCGCCACTCTTATGTCACTAGCCCTAAATATGAATAGACGTAATTTTTCAGATCCAGAAACACGTCCGCCAACTTTCGTTTATACCACACATCTCCTTCTTCATGTTGCCATTTTTTCCGTCAGTGTAAATATTGAACCAAAGACTCCGTTCTATTGCAAGAACGTTTAGAGGATCCAACAAATCTACTAAAGGAACTCTACAGACTACAGTTCTCCGCCCACTTCTGCTTACCAGATAGGATTGATGAACAACATCAGAAAGAATGACATTTTCACTTTGCAGCAGAGTGTTCGCTGATATCGAACTTCCTGTCCGATTAAAACTGTGTGGTAGGCCGAGACTCAAACTCGGACCTTTGCCTTCCACGGGCGAGTTCTCTACCGACTGAGTTACGATAGAGCACTTGCTCGTAAAAGGCGAGGGTTCAGAGTTCGAGTCTCGGTCCGATACACAGTTTTAATTTTCGAGGAAGCTTTAACAACAGAAAGTTCAAAGAAGTGTTTTTTTCGTATTATCATGAAATACGAGAGATAGTGTTACAGATATACACAGTCTGACGAACATTATCCTGTTGAAAAATGGCACCATGATACTGATGCATGACATGTAACATACAAGTGGAACATTTAAAAGATTCAAGAAATCTACTAAACAAAGTGCATACACTGCATGTGTCCGTCCAATTAGTGAGTATGGCATCCTTACCAGACAGGATTGCCGAACCACATCAAAACGTTTAACTAAGTGTAGTTTTTTGTATTATAGTGATATATATATAAGATAGCGTCACAGATACGCACAGTCTGACGAAAAACATGAAACACTCAAAAGGGAAAAAGGAAACGTAATAAAACTCTAAAACCGTTGTGCCGTCAGAGTTCCCTCAATCACTGCTAGCGATGATCTAAATGCACACACAATGGCTCCCCATACCATGGCACCAGGACAAGACCACTGCGCTTCTCCAAAACATTAGAAGAGTGGGATCTGCCACGTGGTCGCTGCCACATTCGCCAACGATGGTCATCCGGGGTAGTGGACAAATACGATTCATTGCTGAATACAATGTGATTCCATTCATCAGCATCTCTGCAAGTGCTGCCTTTGTATTATGTTGGGAATGGCAGCCTACGCACTAGATGGTAACTCCCAGTCCAGCTGCTACTTGTCTCAGACTAATGGCGCCTGATGACACAGAATGTTTCTGGGAGTACATTACTAATTCTCAGAGGCAGGTGCAAACACGGAAGGCCTACAGTATGTTTGGTGCACAATAACGTGATCTTCCCTGGCGGTGGTTAGACGTGGTTGACCAGAAAATTAACGATTGACATGCCTGCCTTTATGTTCCCAGACATTACAGCATCAGGCCACTGTCACAACCGAATTCCCCACAAATCTGAATATCGTACAATTCAAAATTCAGGCAAAATGCAAACCTACAATCAGACCCTTTTCAAACTCTGTAGGATCTGATACATCTGACGCACGTAATACATGTTATCTCTGCGTCCTTCATAGCGTTCATTCAACTTCTGACACAGCTCGTGCTCCCTTCATGACGTATGAGAGCTGGTGACAAAACAGAACACGAACAACAGTAACGTTCTCTAGTGACTGTTCTACCTGTTACACAGAAATACAACTCTAATCATATACATACTCGCCGCTGATTTGTAAGTGTACGAAGTTACGAGTGTTACATTTTTCAAGAACCTACTGGTCTTGAAATTGAAACCACCGTGAATATCGGATGAATCTTTGAGCAGATGCGTGGCGGAATATGATCATTGATCGCGTCACGTAGCACAATTTAGTTCTGATAGCACAGTGTTCACCTATAGATGCCTAGGACAATAGAGTCTCTACAAAATGTATAAAGTGCGTGCTGTCATTGGATTTCTTCATGCAGAAGGGTTTGGCCAGATTTCATTCACCCCACATAACGCAGCTGTCGTGCACGACAGCAAAGGGGGACAGTGATGCAGGAACTTCAAAGCAAGAAATTGGGTAAGGATGTCTAATTAAGCGCTACATCAAATATTGTGATGATTGCGTTAAAATTTCAGAAACAACCAGCAGATAGTGCAGGTTGTCTGCTTTCCAGTCCTATATACCCAGCGCTCTTTGGGAAGTGTTGGCTCAAATGGCTCTTAGCACTATTGGACTCAAAATCTGAGGTCATCAGTCCCCTAGAACTTAGAACTATTTAAACCTAATTAACCTAAGGACATCACACACATCCATGCGCAAGGCAGGATTCGGTAGCGGTCGCGCGGTTTCAGACTGAAGCGCCTAGAACCGTTCGGCCACACCGGAAGGCTTGGGAAGTGTAACGACTACAGCAGTTTCTGTGCACCGAACGTTGGGAAAACGCACTTCTGAAGAAATACTGAACTGAGAGGTAAATATCAATGCAAGAACGTTAATAATTGTTGATAAAGTAAATTACAGTGAATCAGTTTATGTCAGTACACTACTGGACTTTAAAATTGCTACACCAAGAAGAAATGCAGATGATAAACGGGTATACTTTGGAAAAATATATTATACTAGAACTGACATGTTTTTACATTTTCACGCAGTTTGAGTGCATAGATCCTGAGAAATCAGTACCCAGAACAACCACCTCTGGCCGTAATAACGGCCTTGATACGCCTGGGCATTGAGTTAAACAGAGCTTGAATCGCGTGTACTGGTACAACTGCCCATGCAGCTTCAACACGATACCACAGTTCATCAAGAGTAGTGACTGACGTATTGTGACGAGACAGTTGCTCCGCCGCCATTGACCAGACGTTTTCAGTTAGTGAGAGATCTGGAGAATGTGCTGGCCAGGGCAGCAGTCGACCATTTTCTGTATCCAGAAAGGCCCGTACAGGACCTGCAACATGCGGTCGTGCATTATCCTGCTGAAATGTTGGGTTTCGCTGGGATCGAATGAAGGGTAGAGCCACGAGTCGTAACACAGCTGAAATGTAACGTCCACTGTTCAAAGTGCCATCAATGCGAACAAGAGCTGACCAAGACGTGTAACCAATGGCACCCCATACCATGACGCCGGGTGATACGCCAGTATGGCGATGAAGAATACATGCTTCCAATGTGCGTTCACCTCGATGTCGCCAAACACGGATGCGACCATCATGATTCTATAAACAGAACCCGGATTTATTCGGAAAAATGACGTTTGCCATTCGTGTACCCAGGTTCGTCGTTGAGTACACTATCGCAGGCGCTCCTGTCTGTGATGCAACGTCAAGGGTAAACGCAGCAATGGTCTCCGAGCTGATAGTCCATGCTGCTGCAAACGTCGTCGAACTGTTCGTGCAGATGGTTGTTGTCTTGCAAACGTCCCCATCTGTTGACTCAGGGATCGAGACGTGGCTGCACGATCCGTTACAGCCATGCGGATAAGATGCCTGTCATCTCGATTGCTAGTGATACGAGGCGGTTGGGATCCAGCACGGTGTTCCGTATCACCCTCCTGAACCCACCGATTCCATATTCTGCTGTCACTCATTGGATCTCGACTAATGCGAGCAGCAATGTCGCCATACGATAAACCGCAATCGCGATAGGCTACAATCCGACCTTTATCAAAGTCGGAAACGCGATGGTAGGCATTTCTCCTCCTTACACGAGGCATCACAACAACGTTTCACCAGGCAACGCCGGTCAACTACTGTTTGTGTATGAGAAATCGGTTGGAAACTTTCCTCATGTCAGCACGTTGTAGGTGTCGTTAGCGGCGGCAACCTTGTGTGAATGCTCTGAAAAGCTAATCATTTGCGTATCACAGCATCTTCTTCCTGTCGGTTAAATTTCACGTATTTAGCGCGTCATCTTCTTGGTGTAGCAATTTTAATGGCCAATAGTGTATTATAATAATCTTGTAGTTACATAGCACTGCGACAGCTTCCCACTTGATGCTTCATTTTCTCATTTTCTGTAACATGGTGTCTCACTCAAACAGGGTTTCACAATATATATAGACAAAAGATGTGAGTAAATAAAATAGTTCATGAAAGAGAAGCTAATCATGTATGCACATTCTGTCAAGCATAGAGCAAAGAAGTATATAAATGTCATTAATCCTTATGGTGCTAAAAGGACGGATAACATTGCCAAGTAACTCTTATTATGCCATGATGATGTAAAAGCTTTTTCATATTCTGTCACACCAGTATGATAGAATACAGAGTAATTTCTATATTTTGGCTTGTAGATTTTATTCTGTTGTCAACAATGGGAAAAGAAAAGAATAACACAAAACTTGGAAAACAATCTATCGAACCATAAGTTGGAAGAATGCTTGAACTGGCTGTAAGGAAAGTTTTCCAGGAACACTGGAGCACTTACAGAGCGTCAAAGTTTTGTCCAGTCCCTTGATACTCTTTTCGGAAAATGTCGTGAATGGTACAGAGCACTTCCAATGCAACAGAGACCTACTTCAAAAATCTGAACTTGGAAGAGCGGAGCCTTTTGGTCTCTCTTAGGAGGTAGAACTATACATAATACGTAATTAAAATTCCCGAAACCGGATTTATTCTATCTCTTATCCCTATAAGATATTTTGCTCACAAATTGGGAGAAAAGTGTAGAGCAGTAAATTAAAGTTTTGAAAGGAAAATAGCAGGGAAAAAGTGATTTGGTGGTTTTATGAACCGATTCAATCCCACATTAGAAACACCTGAAAACTTATCTAGGTAGCGCACATTTTTTGTAAATCCGGTATTAACTCATGGATTTTATAACGTTTTTTGGAAAGTCATTGATGGACACAATTTGAGGAATTCCCCGCATCAGATTTGGTTTTCTGTGAAACAGGTGTGATATTGGTCAGAGCTGAATGGAAAACTGTGCTTGTGTCCTTAAATAATTAAATCTAGTTCAAGATGGCTGCGATACCCCCTTTTAACTAAAATTCAATCCCACCACAGGGCCTAGCACCCTCTTTAGTCTCCGATAAACCAATTTCTGAAGTTAATTAGACCTCAGAGTAAGAGCGTATACGGTTTAGTCATACATGTGAACCTTCCCCAGCCGGAAAACTCTCATAAATTCTTAGTCTGCAGAAGTTCATATCGTACACCAAATATAGGGGCAATAGTGACCCTGAACCTGGCTTAGCTTCTATAAAACAACAAGAAAAAGTGGAGAGAAAAAAGAGGAAGAAACGCTAAATCTCATGACAACACTATATATTCCGCGTGCAATTTGGACTATAAATGTGATATACAGAATCGCGCTGGAACAGACTGGATGCACTGTAGTTTCTATCCTCACTGGTACCACAAAAAATGTGACGTTCTATTGGACATTATGACGAAGATGTTTATGTGTGTTCAGTATGAGCATGTCAAAGCTTTTGTTTCAATAAAAAGATAACATCAGCTTTCGCCCTCTGCTTAAGTTCAGTAATTGATTTACTTGCTCTGCTTTTTTTATATTTTTTTAAAACATTTTCCCCTTTTTTCCTTACATAAAATATTTTTTACTTCGTCCCATGCACCCTGACTACAAACTTGTAAGTGAACTTGGTGATTCGACCTATTGTGCTACCATTCATGAACAGCATTCTTAGTAACGTTTTCCAACAGGATAACGCTCTCCCACGTACTCCTATTGTAACCCAACATGCTCTACAGAGTGTCAACACGTTGGCCTGCTCGATCAGCAGATCTGCCTCCAATTGAGCAGATATGGAACATCGTCGGACGACAAATCCAGTGTCATCCACAACCAACATTAACGGTCCCTATATCAACCGACCAAGGGCAACAGGCATGGAACTCCATCCCACAAACTGATATCCGGCACCTGTAAAACACACTGCATGCACGTTTTCATGCTCGCATTCGGCATTCTAGCGGTTATACTTTTATTTAATGTGCAAACATTTCAATGAGTTATCTCACGCTTTCATTAACCTGCGATCTTGCAATGTTAATCACTTAAATATGTTACCTAGATGAATGTAGCCCAAAAATTACATTACCATACATTATTCAAATTTTGGTGTTGTGGTTTTTTTCCGTCAGTGTATTTCTTCGAAGTAGTAAGACGTATGTTGAGAAACATTTCTCCCTCTTTTTCTTCTGATGTCCGAGAACTAGATGCTACTATACCAAACATGAAATTCATGTTTATATATTCCTGTAATCAGTACTACTCCATATTCAACAACGACCTGTAATTGTAAACGGTGATGAACTCTATCCTGGACACCTGACAGGCAAACATGCGTTTTTCTTTTTCAAGGAAATGAACAATGACTATGAGGGTTATAGTTGTTTATTATGAAATATAAGCAATTTACAAATAAGCGATTTGCAAACCAGTGCCTGACACACTTGGCTCATTCAAGACCTCATACCACCTGCAATATTCCTTTTCGACAGTTGGTTTCACATTTCACAACACGCAGATTGGGATGCTCTACCTTTGGTATAATTTCGACAGTAAGCGTTTGGGACACCTCGTACGTAGTGATTAAAGGCCTGAAATATTTTTAGTACGTTTCTAAAGCTAGTTATCAATAATCATACTTAAATTATTGATCTGATTGTTACTTCAGTTTTCTGTCTCGGTTTTACTGGCTTAATGATTACTAGTTTCCAACGAATTCGATCATTACCGAACCATTAGCTACAATAAAAGTACTTTGTTAGTCAAAATGTGAAATCCAAATATTAATTAACATAAAGTTTCCTAGCACAGTTAAAATTACATCGTTGTTCAAAATGTTGAATACAAAATTCTAAAGGAAATCGATAGTTTTCTGACACTGTGAATGTTCGGAACACAATAGTTCATTACAATGGTTGTAGCATACATGTGTGGTTCTGAAATGATTAATGAAGTGACAGTTGTGCATTTTGAGCTATTTACAACTTTTCAGCTTCGAACATTCTGTATCTTTAATGTGAGTGCCTACTATGCCGTGAGTCATCTTTTAGTGGAAAGTGGTAGGAGCATTTGACATGAGCAATGTGCGTTTCTTATGTATATCTGTACACTATTGTCTTAGCACATTACTAGCAGGCTTATGCTAACTTTCATTAGTATCCCTTCTAGTGTAATGTTCTATATTTGACAATAGTATTTGGAGACTTATTATATATAGCTCATAACGGAGTTTAAAACAGTGTGACATTAGATATAAATAAGCAAATTAGGTGTGACGAAACTATAGTACTATGTGAAAAGTCTCTGATACGCCATGCCCAATGTCGGCCAAACAACACCGCGCTTGGCGAAAGATGTTCATCCATAGATACAATTCTGTAACTATAATGAAGAGTTTTTTTTAATGTCGTATGGAATTTCTAAGAGATATAAAGTGCTTCTGCTTTTCAGGAAGCATAACAACGTGTATGAGGTAAGCATCGAACTAGTGTGGTGTAAACGATGTTATCTTTCAAGAAAATTCAGGTGAAGGAGGTAACAAGCACTTTTACGGCAGTTCTTTGTGACATTATCTTTCAGAGCCACGACTCTGCTTCTCCTTTCCAAGCCCCGTACACAGCTATCTTTCAGCTTGGTGGTTCACGTGTCGTAGCAAAATAGGATGAGTAGACTCGATAGTTATAATAAGAGTAGGAAACACAGGTTATGTTACACAGAATATCTGTCGAAACAAGAGAGTATGAGTAGACTAATTTTTATCGAATCTATGGCGTCTTTTAACTTAATCGATTTGATAATACCTACCGATGTAGATATTGTCTTCTAGGTGTAAAACTCTTCTGAAAAAATGACATTTTGAAACGCATTCAGTTGTAAAAAATGACTCATAACTACACAATTAAGGTGAGCTCCTCGTAGCCTACAAAGAGTGGAGTAAAACTACGATATTATGGAACAAAAAGAAAGCCGTAATACCAGTTAATGACGTTTCCAACCGATGTAACGTTGAAATCAAAGTACATAACATATTTTTCAAAAATGGTTCAAATGGCTCTGAGCACTATGGGACTTAACATCTATGGTCATCAGTCCCCTATAACTTAGAACTACGTAAATCTAACTAACATAAGGACATCACACAACACCCAGCCATCACGAGGCAGAGAAAATCCCTGACCCCGCCCCGAATCGAACCCGGGAACCCGGGCGTGGGAAGCGAGAACGCTACCGCACGACCACGAGATGCGGGCTAACATATTTTTATGGCAGAAGTAACATCTGAAATGTCTTTGGCGTATTTTTATTTTCGGTCGTTCGGAAGCTGGTAGTCCTGATAAACGTGATGTGAGTCACTGGAAAAGGCATCTCGATAGTAACAGGCAACGTTTGCACGAACTCACGAAATACCAAATTTGAGGAAATCTATAAAGGAGGATCTAATTTGTCCCAATCATGAATTATAGTGGAACGATTTTCAAGTCTGTCAGTTACGTAAAACGTAGTTAGGTACGTATTTCATACACGTTTACACTAGTAGTGACGAAATTGAGTAGAGCAAATCAATTCACGGACTGTATACAAGTGATGTTCCTGCGAGTTTGAATGCATACGGCCATTAACACATAATAGATACCATATGGGCTTTAAGTTAAAAAAAGGTAAGATACCAGTGTATGTCACAACTGCAGTTACAAGGGAAAACTAATTTAAAAACAAAGTAAGCATTTATATCTACTACATTTTACATGCTAAAATTGCATAATTAAATATTAATCAAAAAAGTAAAAGGAGTTATAGGTAATAGCTGATTTCATGTTATATTTAAAATTTGGTCTGTTACCGGTTTGTTTGTTATTGGATAAATGGTGTTGTATGATGAACTCATTTCCGAGCCATTGACAATTTTGGTGATGAGTATCGATGGCCAATTACCTACATCGTTGAAGCTGTGGAAGTTATTGTTATTTGCAACTGCGACTGACTATTGATAACGAACTTAGATAGCGAATATGTATCTTGAGAGACACCAGTTACCCATAGGTCAACACTTACGAGGAAATCAGAGTTACTTAATGAAGTGACCTACTCCGCTGCCTCAAAAGGAGCTTGGAATAATAATTTCAGTGTTATTGAGGGCGACTGAGATGCAAACGTTTTGGATAAGCGGTGACACGTTTATGCCACCCAAGACAAATCATCAGGGGAATTCTGAAAACAATTAAAATACACCAACTAGCCAGGCACCAGCTGGAGCACTGTTTTTAACATTTGCAACAACCGTCGTTCGAGACTTAAAACGAAAAATTGTATTTTACAGGTTGGGAGCATTGAGACTTGACTGAAGTGAAAAATGAAAACAAATGTACCCGGCTGCCCGGCTGCCTAAAAAAAAAAAAAAAAAAATAAATAAATAAATAAATAAATATGAAGCACTCAGAAGGGGAAGAAGAAACGAAATGAAACTTTGTTGGTTTAGAAGGTATGTGATGTTACTTCAGCGATTACAACATCTACTCAAATTTATAAATGACTTTGCAGTATTAGCACTCTTACCAGTATGACGCATCACGGCCTTACCTGGATGCATACGCTTATTCGGTTGTAAACACAGTTACATGCTCTCCTGACGTAAGGTGCCCCAAAACTTCTCTAGCTGGTCCTTGATATCCTGGATGGTGGCACGGGGAACGGATTGACTTCCGAGCTAGTCCCACACACGTTCTGTTCGGGTCAGATCCAGTTATTTTGGTAGCCACAGGGGCATGTCAACATCACGCTGACTTTTCCTATAGCCACATGCCACATGTGAACTACCATTGCTCTGACGAAAAATGGCACCACTTCACTGTTGCATCAGAGGTAACACACGAGGACGCAGAATGTCTATGACGTACCGTTATGCAGTCAGAGTTCCAAATGGTTCAAATTGCTCTGAGGTCATCAGTCTCCTAGAACTCAGAACCACTTAAACCTAAACAACCTAAGGATATCACACCCATCCATGCCCGAAGCAGGATTCGAACCTGCGACCGTAGCGGTCTCGCGATTCCAGACTAAAGCGCCTGGAACCTCTCGGCCACACCGGCCGGCAGTCAGAGTTCCCTCAATCACTGCAACCTGTGATGTAAATTCATAGTCGGTAACAACTCACACCATGACACTAGGAGTAAGACCGTTGTGCTTCTCCAAAACATTGGAAGAATGGGACATTTACCCTGGTTACCTCTATACTCACCGACGATGATCATCTGGGAGGTGCAGAATCACGATTCACCGCCGAATACAATAAGAGTCCATCTATCACCAGTCCATACTCCCAGGTTACTGCGCCACCCCTAATGCAGCCGTTTACGTTGTGGTGTTAACAGCAATCTACCTGTGGGACAGTAATTCCCTAGTATGGTTGCTGCTAGTCTCCGACCCATTGTGCGGGATACCACAATGTGGCACGTAGTCCATTACTTGCCCTTAAAAGACAAGTGAAGATGTGAAGGAATTACAATGTGCTTGGTTCACAATAGAGCTATCATCTCTTGTGGTGTTTAGACGTGGACACCGGGAATTGGATGATAAGTATCCCTCCCTCGTGTTCCCATGCAGTAAGTCATGGGGCCACTGTCACAACCGAACGAGCCCACAAATCTGGATACTGCACGTTTGGGCTACCCTGCCAAACAAAGACACACAAGTAGATACTTTTCAGACTCTGTCAGGTCGTGATAGCACTGTCTCACATGAGTACACTGCATCTTTGTGTCCTTTGATAGCCGGCCGGAGTGGCCGAGGGGTTAAAGGCGCTACAGTCTGGAACCGCACGACCGCTACGGTCGCAGGTTCGAATCCTGCCTCGGGCATGGATGTGTGTGATGTCCTTAGGTTAGTTAGGTTTAAGTAGTTCTAAGTTCTAGGGGACTTATGACCACAGCAGTTCAGTCCCATAGTGCTCAGAGCCATCTGAACATCATCTGTCCTTTGATAACCGGCAGTCAATTACTGGACTGGAACATCCTATAGTCTATTCATAATTGATTCAAAACCTTTACTATCCGAACTTTATTTAATTAATAAAATAGTTAGCCTTTGTAATTAATAACGTCAGCGCTTGGCAAAAGTAAGCCATCTACTTCTATTAATTCCATCTCTTCCCTGATGGCCGTCTTGTACGTAATTTTCTCTGTTGTTTACATGGGTGCGTGATGAAATGTGCTGGACGCAGTGGGCCAGGCCGGTGACTAAATTTTCGGATCGGTTTCCCGGACGCTGGGTCCCGTCTTTACAGATGAAAGTGCGAGGCTAGATGACCACCCGGAGTAGGTACCAGCCAGCGACCCGGCCACCGTCCGTGCTGGCGTCTGAAAGTCGCGTCCCTGCAGTTTTTTACGTAATGTGCCCTGCACGATACGAGGCCCAGAGCTACATAAATCGTTAATGTGCTGTGGCGAACACCTGAACTTGCAGAGAGTCCAAGTTCTTAGAAGTAGGGCCATCCAACCAAAACACACTTCAAAGGAACCTCGTTTTGTGCTGAACAGTCACCTTTTCGGATAGCTGTGCGAGGAGCAGTCAGTGACCAATAAATATCTGTTCCTTCTGGGAGAAATGCTTGGATAGAATTGTGAACAGGAATTCTTTTCTCTTTCTAAGGCCATGTGTCACATTTCCGTTGCCGCTATACATGAGATGAATAACCTTTGGTCTAAAAAGTTGTAAGAAGGCCCACATTAACTAATCTGAGAAAAAAAATAGAGTAGGCGAAGTCAGGACGCGAAAAAGTGCCGACATGGCGCTGAGTTTATGGCTGAAGTAGCCAAGGAGTGGAAGAGTAAGATAGAACTGTTTAAGAACTGCGTGCATGGAATGCAGCCATTGGTTAATGCTCTGTTGTAAAACGCTTATCGGGAGGAGGGATAGTCGTCTTATTAGCAAAAATATCAGTGTCCCGCATTTTACAGTTCCGTTTTTCATTGGTGCACAAAAATTGCTTGGTTTGGCAGAGTGGTGAAAGAAATCCGTGTCAGCAGAAAACACATTTCAGGTTTCAGCCCGGTGGAGGGCACTTTGGGAAGAGTTACGGGGACAGGACACACTTCGACTAGGGCAAAGAGTCCAAAACTTCTTCTGAGAACCAGATAGAGTTGATGTCAGAGGTGTATAACATCTCCTTCCAACATGCCTGCTTCTACATCCGCCGCAACCATTAAAGCAGCTCAATATGTCGCAAAGGATACTTGTGTTCTGAACCACATTGGTTAAACAGGCCAACTTGAGTTTCCGATAACCTGGAAAGCTTTAAGGGACCCATTCAGCCTGCTGCACCTGACAAAATGTTGTGCTGTTAGTCCAACGTGACTAGCCAGATAGACGTTTGCACAGGTAGTTTCATTTATGATAACGGTGGGAGTAGAAAAATGAACACACAAAACTTAAAGGCGATTGAAGAGAAATTAAGAATCGGGCTCATGAAACAGAGCAAGCCCAGAAACAGAAAAATTTTCTTATGTTTAAGCAGTGTCTTCAGCTAATTCAGTAGGCGAGTCGCAATGCAAATTGTGTAAAAAGTTACCAAACTCTGATTCGGGAACCTCGAATATGTTACGATATGTTTGTAAATTTGTCCAGCACTTTCCTCACTCTATCAATATTTTGGAAGAGGACAAAGAGTTAGTGGCTGATATGTGTGTGGAAGTGCGTGCAAAAAACTTGAGGTCATTTAGTAGTATATTGCCTTTCGAAATGTAGGGTAAACATTAACAGAAATAGGAAAAAAAATATGGCTGAGTGGGTTTTAGAAACCACGTTCTGGTGATATGCAAAGTAGTGCGAAGAAAGTTTAGTACAAAAGCAACATGTACTTTGATATTAACATAATATAAAAAAGAGCTTAGAATTCGTTAAAGCGCATTTGACGAATTTAAAATGAACTACAAGGTGTACAACTTTGCTTCTGCCGTTTTTTCCCCAATATTTGAGGCTTTAATGATACAAGTTGGTTACATATGTATCATTCAAATTATTTTCCATAGATTGGCCACTACTTTCTCCCATCTTTCGGGCAGTGTACGAATCCCGCGTCGAAAAAATTGTTCATCTTTTGGAGCGATTCACGAATTGATCCAATTTGTGACTTCTTCATGAGATCGAAAGTGTTGGTCAGCCAGCCCATGCGCCATTGATCTAACCAGGTGACAGGCAGAGGGAGCAGTGTCTGGATATTACGGCGGGTGGGGTAGGACTTCAAATTTTAACGTTTTCAAGTACGTTTTGACCTCTTTTGCAACGTGGGGTCGAGCGTTGTCGTGCTGCAAAATCACTTTATCTTGCCTCTCGCTGTATTGCGGTCGTTTGTCTTCTAATGCTCTACTCAAACGCATTAATTACTTTCGATAACGAGCATACATGATTGTTTCACTTGGTTTTAACACCTCATAGTACTCGACGCCGAGCTGGTCCCACCAAATGCAGAGCATATTCGCTTCGGACGTCGACGCGGAAGCACGGCCGGGATATACCCATGATTTTTTAGGGTTGCCGTAATGAACCAATGTTTCGTCCCCGGTCACAATGCGATGCAGAAACCCCCTCCCTTTTTTGCCTCTGAAGCAACTGTTCACAAACACACAAACACCGTTCAACGTCTCTTGGTTTCAGCTCACATGGGACCCAAGTTCCTTCTTTCTGAATCATGCCCATAGCCTTGAGACGTTTTGAAATGGCTTGCTGTGTCACTCCCACTAATCGTGCCAATTCTTGTAGAGTTTGACGCGAGTCTTCACTCAACAATGTCTCCAATTCTGCGTCTTCGAAAACATTCTCTCTTCCACCACTATGCCCGTCTACGACGTTAAAATCATCGTTCTTGAAGCACTGAAATCACTCCGACACGTTCTTTCACTAATAGCGTCCGTACTATACGTACTTGAGAGCATTCGATGAGACTCACCAGCTGTTTTCTTCATCCTGAAGCAAAATAGTAACACATCCCGCAAATGACGAGAATTAAGCTCGTAAACTGACATTTTCAACCAAGAACAACTTTATGATGCAGACACAAATCGACTAATGTTTGAATGAGGTTATGTTGACCGAGGTCCAAGCTAACTGCCTGACGTCTGCGATCTGTTTCTTTCGACCACTACTTACCGTTGTCGCCACCTATCAGCAAACGACGGAACCAAAGTTGTACACCTTGTATTTTGGCCACTTAGAATGGATTCAGTTAACCTGCAATACACATTCACGAGAACGTAGCTAAATTGGTGTTAGTGGGATTAAAAGGTTAGTACAGGAGAGGAATTCATGGCGGGCCACATCAAACAAGTCATAAGAGTGATGATAGAATAAATAAATGGTGTCATCTTTGGCTGAAACACGCTAAGGATACAGAAACTAGACTTCCGGTCCTTACTTCAGTTTGCGTCGCAGTATTACAAATGTCTCCAGGTTCTTATGTTCAAAGGATCTCGACTTTCAAATATGGTTCTGCTTACTACAGAAAACATTAATTGAAGATGAGCTGATGATGGTTCTAATCGAGAATAGTTAGTAGAATGGTGAAGTCGCAGAGAAAACTGTTTACATCTAAATAAATATACGAACACGATGCATGCCGAAAGGGGAAAAAAACAGAAAATCCATCACTTTCAGGCCAACAATGACCTAAAATGAATGTTTATTTCATTGACCTTCGTCTTATGATACTTGGATAAATAAAAGAATTTTCATCAAATTCCAAACCCTACTCATAACAGTACAATTAAAATGTACACAATAAGCTGCCACGTAGGGTAGCACAGCGGAAAGACGGGCAGGTAAGCAGAAATCCTGAAGACTGTTTGGGTTGGATGGGAGTATAGCCGCCTGCCCGTTCTGCTGATAACGAGTGGCAGCTTACCTGCCCGGCTAACAGTCAAGCATGGAAAGGTTAAAAGCGAAACTCTGCTTGATGTGTTGCGGTATGCGGATGATCACGGCACCCGCTACACTTCGCGCATATGAGTGCTGTATATGGTGAGAGATCGCCACTTGGGCGAGCAGATTACGAGAAGTTATGAGAATTTCCGTGTGTTTGAGGGCTCGTTCTTTGAATTAGCCACATTTCACGAATCCAACACTTTTCTCCAGTTACTGCAGGCTCATTCATAACTGAATGAGCAATGTTAGTTGCATGTGTAGTTTTTCCTCCTTCTGGTGCATTCAGGCAATCACTGTGCGCCACCGCGAGTTTATCTTTCCATGATTCATGCTTGGATTACCGTGTTATGCTATTCAACTAATTCATCGATTCGAATGTTAGAATACTACAGTCCCACGTCAACAACAGTTAATTTTCTTATTCTCTGCATTACTTGTGATTGAATAGACGCTGTAATAATTTGTTATTACGTAGCATTGTGTAAAATTTTGCACTATTATGTTTTCATCTGCTATAATTTATCACACTTGCCTCAAGTAGGGCAGAACGAAAATGTGTTTCCGTATTTAATTTGTCGATTTTAAGGGATATTCAGATTCCTTTCTTTTCCTTGTGGGTGACACTATGTGTAACTCTGAAGTGCAGATGTTCGAAGTGCCACCCTGGTAGGTAAAGAGTAACGTTAGCTGGCAGTTTGTAGTACCAACGTATCTTAGTTGACGCTGGAATAGGTTAGAGACATGCTTTTGTAACAGGATGCAGTTGCTCCATTGTAGAGCATAGGTAATAGTTGACAGGTGCCAAATCGCTTCCTTCCCAACCATCGATCCGTGGTGGGTTCCGGAAACGCTAGCGTGCACAGATCACTGTTTGTTGTGGGACCTCAGTGAGTATACATGCTTGCCTATCCTGAATGTTAGGACAACGTATTTGTTAAAATTGTTGAATTTAGTATAATGTATTCTCAAGAAGCGCGTTTCTGTGTAATGTTTCATCTACATCTACATCTACATCTATACTCCGCGAGCCACCTTACGGTGTGTGGCGGAGGGTACTTATTGTACCACTATCTGATCCCCCCTTCCCTGTTCCATTCACGAATTGTGCGTGGGAAGAACGACTGCTTGTAAGTCTCCGTATTTGCTCTAATTTCTCGGATCTTTTCGTTGTGATCATTACGCGAGATATATGTGGGCGGTAGTAATATGTTGCCCATCTCTTCCCGGAATGTGCTCTCTCGTAATTTCGATAATAAACCTCTCCGTATTGCGTAACGCCTTTCTTGAAGTGTCCGCCACTGGAGCTTGTTCAGCATCTCCGTAACGCTCTCGCGCTGACTAAATGTCCCCATGACGAATCGCGCTGCTTTTCGCTGGATCATGTCTATCTCTTCTATTAGTCCAACCTGGTAAGGGTCCCATACTGATGAGCAATACTCAAGAATCGGACGAACAAGCGTTTTGTAAGCTACTTCTTTCGTCGATGAGTCACATTTTCTTAGGATTCTTCCTATGAATCTCTACCTGGCGCCTGCTTTTCCCACTATTTGTTTTATGTGATCATTCCACTTCAGATCGCTCCGGATAGTAACTCCTAAGTATTTTACGGTCGTTACCGCTTCCAATGATTTACCACCTATGGCATAATCGTACTGGAATGGATTTCTGCCCCTATGTATGCGCATTATATTACATTTATCTACGTTTAGGGAAAGCTGCCAGCTGTCGCACCATGCATTAATCCTCTGCAGGTCCTCCTGGAGTATGTACGAGTCTTCTGATGTTGCTACTTTCTTGTAGACAACCGTGTCATCTGCAAATAGCCTCACGGGGCTACCGATGTTGTCAACTAAGTCATTTATGTATATTGTAAACAATAAAGGTCCTATCACGCTTCCCTGCGGTACTTCCGAAATTACCTCTACATCTGCAGATTTTGAACCGTTAAGAATGACATGTTGTGTTCTTTCTTCTAGGAAATCCTGAATCCAATCACAAATCTGGTCCGATATTCCGTAAGCTCGTATTTTTTTCACTAAACGTAAGTGCGGATCCGTATCAAATGCCTTCCTGAAGTCCAGGAATACGGCATCAATCTGCTCGCCAGTGTCTACGGCACTGTGAATTTCTTGGGCAAATAGGGCGAGCTGAGTTTCACATGATCTCTGTTTGCGGAATCCATGTTGGTTATGATGAAGGAGATTTGTATTATCTAAGAACGTCATAATACGAGAACACAAAACATGTTCCATTATTCTACAACAGATTGACGTAAGCGAAATAGGCCTATAATTATTCGCATCGGATTTATGACACTTCTTGAAAATGGGAACGACCTGCGCTTTCTTCCAGTCGCTAGGTACTTTACGTTCTTCCAGCGATCTACGATAAATTGCTGATAGAAAGGGGGCAAGTTCTTTAGCATAATCACTGTAGAATCTTAAGGGTATCTCGTCTAGTCCGGATGCTTTTCCGCTACTAAGTGATAGCAGTTGTTTTTCAATTCCGATATCGTTTATTTCAATATTTTCACTACAACAATGGGTTTTATGTTCGGTTACAGTTTTAGTAAATTTTTTGTGAATTTGCGGGCGTGCAACAGGTCCACCTGCGTTCAGGCCGTATCAGTGGTATCCATGTGGCTTGAAGGTAGTTTCATTTTATGAGCAACGTGAAGTATCTGCGCTAGCGGAATAGAAATGTGGAAAACACAAGTCTAAAAACAATTTATTGGACTCACCAAAACGAAACAATAATACAATCTCCAAAAGAACAACGAACTCGATCCCAACTGCGGATCGCCACCAAAATGAAATAACAAATAACACACATAAAAAAAAATTGCATCACCTCGGTTCCGAGAGTTCCGGAATCTGTACAAAAAATTGGAATAGAGATCAACATAAACATCATTTCCTCCCTTTTCATTGCTCATGAAAACTACACATTGCATGTCGTACCACCATACAGCGAGACCTTCAGAGGTGGTGGTCCAGACAGCTGTACGGATCGGTACCTCTAACACACAGTAGCGCGTTCTCTTGCTTTGATGAATGCCTGTATTCGTCGTGGCATACTAACCACAAGTTCATCAAGGCACTGTTGGTTCAGATTGTCCCACTCCTCAACGGAGATTCAGCGTAGATCCCTCAGAGTGGTTGGTGCGTCACGTCGTCCATAAACAGCCCTTTTCAATCTATCCCAGGCACGTTCGATAGGATTCATGTCTGGAGAACATGCTGGACACTCTAGTCGTTATCCTGAAGGAAGTCATTCACAAGATATGCACGATGGAGGCGCGGATTGTCGTCCATGAAGACGAATGCTTCGCCAATATGCTGCCGATATGGTTGCACTATCGGTCGGAGGATAGCATTCACGTATCATACAGCCTTTACGCCGCCTACCATGACCACCAGCGGCGTACGTAGGCCCCACATAATGCCACCCCCAAAATTGCATTTAACCTCCACCTTACTGCACTCGTTGGACAGTGTGTCTAAGGCGTTCAGCCTGGGCGGCCGCTGTGACCGAGCGATTCTAGGTGCTTCAGTCCGGAATCGCGCTGCTGTTACGGTCGCAGGTTCGAATCCTGCTTCGGACATCTCCTTAAGTTAGTTAGGTTTAAGTATTTCTAAGCCCATGGGTCTGATGACCTCAGATGTTAAGTCCCATAGTGCTTAGAGCCATTTGAACCGTTCAACCTGACCAGGTTGCCTCCAAACACGTCTCTGACGACTGTGTGGTTGAAGGCACAGGCGACACTCATCAGTGAAGAGAACGTGATGCCTATCCTGAGCGGTCCATTCGGCATGTTGCTGGGCATATCTGCATGGTGTCGTGGTTGCAAAGATCGACCTCGCCATGGACGTCGGGAGTGAAGTTGTGCATCATGCAGCCTATTTCGCACAGTTTGCTTCGTAACACGACGTCCTGTGGATGCAAGAAAAGTATCATTCAACATGGCGCGGTTGCTGTCAGGGTTCTTCCGAGCCATAATCCCTAGGCAGCGGTCATCCACTGCAGTAGTAGCCCTTGGGTGGTCTGAGTGAGGCATGTCCGCCCGGGTTCCCGGGTTCGATTCCCCGCGGGGTCAGGGATTTTCTCTGCCTCGTGATGACTGGGTGTTGTGTGATGTCCTTAGGTTAGTTAGGTTTAAGTAGTTCTAAGTTCTAGGGGACTGATGTCCATAGATGTTAAGTCCCATAGTGCTCAGAGCCATTACGAGGCATGTCATCGACAGCTCCTGGGTCTCTATATCTCCCCGACGTCCGAACAACATCGTTTTGGTTCATTCCGAGACGCCAGGACACTTCCCTTGTTGAGAGCCCTTCCTGGCACAACATATCAATGCAGACGCAATCGAACCGCGGTATTGACCGTCTAGGCGTGGTTGAACAACAGACAGCACGAGCCATGTAGCTGTTTCCTGGTGAAATAACTGGAAATGATCGGCTGTCAGACCCCTCCGTCTAACAGGCGCCGCTCAAGCATGATTGTTTACATCTTTGGGTGGGTTTAGTGATAACACTGAACAGTTAAATGGATTGTGTCTGTGATACAATGTCCACAGTCAACGCCTGTCTTCAGGAGTTCTGGGAACCGGGGGGATGCAAAACATTTATTGATATGTGTAATAGAAAAGACCCGACTCTTCACGGGGAGAGATCACAGTCAAACAATTCTACAATGTTCAGATGTTCGTCCATTATACCAAATCCATCCGCAAGAGACCGGCCAACTAGAAGAGGCGTCTTACCGTGGCTGCCGGGGTGGCAGCTCTGTAGACTTCTACGCGGTGTGTCTAACTGCCCTTTGCCGGTAGTGCGCCACCCTATCAAGCCCGTTGTTGGATGTATCTGCCGGAACTATTTGCGATCACGTACCTGGCGTAGCACAATAGTCCCTGGGCTGGCGGCGACCTCTCGTGAAACTGTTCTCCAGGCTCCGCGTAGTGGTCCCTGGTGGCCGTTGGTGGAGGCCTTGTGTTGTGTTGTGTTGTGGCCGCCGGTAAGTATTTGTTGAGAACGTAGACGACGTAAGTGTTTCTGATGAATAAATGCCCTTTGATGCAGGCATCCCGTGTTAGTTGGACGTGAAGTGGGATGCCGACGCAGTAGGCGCTACGATGTCTGCAGTGGGCGGCCACAGGATATCGGAGACATACTGTGGAGTGATCTCCCTGCATATAACTTCCCTGGAGTGCTACTGATTTGTTCGTCCTACCAAATTTTGGGGAATTTTCGCTGCTCGGACTTAGACCAAATGTGACCTTCAGTCACCACAGGTTTGTTAAAGCACATCAACGCCGTTCAATTTGAATTTCTTTCGTTGTGCATTTATTCGAGAAATCACTAGTGGTCGGCAAGCACATTTATAGCGTTTAGCTGATTTTGAATTCTAGAAAAATCCGTACCGAACCTTGGGTTCTCAACCACACCATGCCAATATCATGAATACTCGCTGCGTAATGCGTACATAACTTTAGATTCATTTTGGAAAGAAATCCCAACGTACTTGCATGTGGCTCGCTCCTCCACCGACTATTTGTTTAAGAAATATAGTATTGGCTAGCTCTTGGCCAGTTCAACCCATTTAATTTGTGTATCCAGTATATTTATGTCCATTCCAAATTTTGTCACAATTCTTGACCCTGTTACACGATAATAGTGCGCATTTACCAGTGTTATCTGTTGTGCTGAACGATCAACCACATGTCTGATGTATGACTTGCCCTGATGAAAAAGTTTTTGTCGCTCTATCCCTCTTCCTCTCTCTTTCTCTCTCTCTCTCTCTCTCTCTCTCTCTCTCTCTCTCTCTCTCTCTCTCTTTCTCTCTCTCTCTGTGTGTGTGTGTGTGTGTGTGTGTGAGTGTGTGTGTGTGCGTGAATATTTCGATTAGGAAATAGCCCAGTGAAAAATTCATTGCACGTTCCGAGTGTGTAAGATCAATAATGGTACGTTAAATCCACCTCTATACTCCCCTACAACCACGGTCTACTTCGAGTAAGTGTCATTCATTTTATTACGAAACATCAGGCTATTGTTGATAAATACAATGATTCCTAAGGTATTCCATGTTCTAATGACTTATATATTCGGTGTAGAATCCAGTACAGGCTATTTGTGATGTCCAGTTGAAAAATAAAAAACGATAACTACTAATTCAAGTTGGAATTCATAGAATGCCAGAATATTTACCCATCCTCCTCCAAATCACTTTTAATGAACTTAATGTTCAATTCAAGCCCTAACCACTGCAACTTTACAGTTGATTAAAGAATACCTCACCTCACGTCTAGTCAATGAGTTGCAAGGCACACAACAGAATGTGCATCTAAGCTCTATGAGCACATTGTGTTGATAAGTTATCCAACTCGTTATCCATTGTGCATTAAAGTCTGATTGTTATTGAGACTAAAAACCTCAACCCATCAAACATATGGTATATTTGAAACAAAATCAATGGTCATATTACGGAGCAGACTGGAGATTCTGCATATGAGCATCGCAGAGACGCACAAGGCACAATTAATGAGGACAGATTCCTGCACCAGCTCCTCAGTATACTGTACACCAACGGCGGTTTTTTTGTAATAGCATAAGAGTACGTGAACCCCCTAACATTTGACACCTTGCGGATTTATTGGTTACTGTTTTTTAATGCTGTTAAACGTAATATAAATGCGGTAATCTGAACTACACGGCACTAAATCTACCACGCTATACTACATAGCTACTCCTCTAAAGTCCGTGAAACTTGGCATCAGGTTCGCGAGGACACCTTCAGTTGTGCACGTTTGTAGGGGCTTTTGCGAATCAGCAACTGGCGTGACGTAATTGCCTTATAGGACAAATACATAAGGATTTGATAAACAATGTTCACAGCTCACGATGTGCACAGCTACCCATCACCATTCAACTACAAGTTTACATCAATGTCACCAGGTGCTAGCACACAGCAGCAGACTTTTATTCCCTTTCGCTTGGCGTACATCCCACTAGACGGTAGCACAGTCGTGATGTATGCCAATTTGGAAGACGTAGATTGGACATCAGTTTGTGTTACAATAACACTGACAGAAAAATCTATTTTATGTCATTATGAATGATTTATAGTATATTAAGTTTTCGATTTTGTCATACAGTAATCTGTTTGAGGTGGTGAGACCCATAAACCAGACCGTCGTCGATTGCGAGATTGTAGCATTTATTCGTGCTTCTGAAATCAGTTGATCTTATGGTGGGTCAGGTTTGCCTGTACTGTAGGCCCACATTGTGTACATGAACATTTTCGAACAGCTATCTCACTGATTTGTCTGTTATCTACTTAAATGTGGAACCTAAGAGGTTTGCTTTTATTCCTTACAGTTCTCAGCTCCTCATCTGAATTCTAGTCAAGTGCCAATGTTGGTAAACAGTACTGCTTGAGTTTCATCACTTCCACAAACAGCAGTTTGTCTTTGGAATTGGTTGTTTACCACGCAAAAATCGGATTTTGTGTCTAGTGTCGACATGAACTTTGTTGAATCTATTTACGTGCTAACAGAAAAGAAAATACCCAGCCAATGAACTATGGCCTCCCACCCAGATTTGTTGATTGACAAAGTGACGAAATCATATAAGCGTGACTATAAGCGAACACTTAACAAATAAGTGTATAATAAGCACAAGTTGTTGTGTGGCTGCAGCGTAAGAATGTCTCATTTTCAGCCCGGAAGCTAATTCGTTAGCTAGTACATGTGTTAGGCATGTCATACATTTGTCTGAAAAAATAAAAATCACGAGAACTCCCACTTACGCAAAAATGTGAACAAAGAACAGCGAAAGATTAAACATAATTCACTCTTGCCCTAAACTGTACTTAAGTAGGTAAAAAACAGCAAAATTCAACAAAAACAATTCTTTATTCTTTCAGATAAGTTATATATATTATTATTTTTGTCATAACTGTTAATATTATTGGTAGTGGCTGCAGTTGTATAAATATGTTGACAAGCAGAACGGTTATCCAGCAGATGCTATTAATTTCACACACTCATAGTTATCTGAATCTCAAAATTTGTGAACACCCAAAATCTATACTCAAGAGCAACCACTACCGAATGCTATGCAGAAGAAAGGAGAATCTTTCACCATTACGTTATACATGTTTTATCGAATGCGGATGAGTCCATGGCCTGTGATCTGAATATTGGCCAATCCAACCGATGTATGTCATTCTGGCATCCACAGGGGAATGTCAAGAACTCAGCTACTCTCACTCCTTCACGATGAGAAATCAATATCTGACACCGTTCAGCTCCCTCGTATAACCTAACAGTACTAGTAACAAAACTAAACACGAACGACACTAACACACTTTGGTGGTCATTCTACCTGCCCCAGAGAGTTGCAGCTCTAACCATCTACGTTCCCACTCATGGTGTGTACGTTGTGAGCTTTAAGCATACCCTTGTGACACGGTCAGTATATGAACCCGGTAACTTATAAAGTGAACTGACTGCTCCTCATTAGATCGGAGTGGCCGTGCGGTTCTAGGCGCTACAGTTTGGAACCACGTGACCGCTACGGTCGTAGGTTCGAATCCTGCCTCGGGCATGGATGTGTGTGATGTCCTTAGGTTAGTTAGGTTTAAGTAGTTCTAAGTTCTAAGGGACTGATGACCTCAGAAGTTAAGTCCCATAGTGCTCAGAGCTATTTGACCTCAGCAGTTAAGTCCCATAGTGCTCAGAGCCATTTGAACCATTTCGAACCTCATTAGATCATGTGGAGTGTGAAGACAAAGCATACAGTAGCACCTGTTCATTTGCTTATGCACATATTGATTTCAGCTAGCTGAGTGTGTGAATTAATTCAGAAAAACAAGACCCTAACACAAAACAAATGACTTCGTGTCCGCCTCTTCACGTCATATTCAAATGCTGCTCATGCTTACAAGCCTTCTGAAATGCCGATACAGAGAGCAGCTACAGTAGCAGCTTAAAATTGAAAGTTCAGCCCCAGCGTCTGTGATCGCCTGATACTGAGTCTCAAAACGACTATCAGCTAAAGAATTCCTGTTGGAAGAGCAAACGAAAGCGAGGTGTTCCCGCTCTGTAGCACTAACATGAAGTCCTTATTTGCTCGCGTTCTAAAAATCCAGTTGGTTCTCCCGGTACCGCATTTTCACTAGCCAACAGCTGTGGACCTTCTAAGTTGTAGCCAATGAAATATTCATAAAAATACTAGCAGTCACCCTCCTCTTAAAGAATCTATTGTGATTGGTAAGTAACACACATTCCTCTCGTAAAGTGAGGCAGAAAGCAGAAGTTCTCTCCCACTATAAGGCTGGTTTCACGTTTTAACCAAGGATAGCAGCTGCACGTAGACACTCTGCAGTTTTCGTCCCTGCTATAAAAGTAATTTTGGGGAGACGATCCTGGTCTTCCTTATAAAACATGTATATCAATACCAAATAGCTTACTCTGAAACCTCCGCTCACTCTGAGTGTTTAATGTTTTCCCATCCCGCTGCAGAACCCTATCATTTTAGAAAGGGTTAGAAAGCGTTCCTTTCGCTGCTTCTTATAACGCAAGTTTACAAGTTGCGAAGTTCGGCCCTCTTCCCGCTACTGTACCAGTCACTGGATGACTGAGCACCATCCCAAACAACACCTTTAGCCCAGTGCACACCTGCCAGTGACTCTACCTTTTAGCGGAAACAGTTTTACGACCTGTATGCATTTCTACCGCTGTGACCTTTGCATTCTCACAGTCAATCAGCTGACTCATCTTACAGGAAAATTACACATAACTTTCACCACCATACAGATATCAGTCAATGAAGAAGTACTGATTAAATTTATAATCATTGGTGTTTCTTTCAATTGCAAACATACTTTTACACATTAATTGCAATTTGAATTGACCTGGTAGTCAAATTTGAATATTGGTTATTAATTAGGTTACAGAGTAGTTTTGGGAAAAACTGTCCTGTAACACCGTTTGTGTAGTTGCAGTGACATCCATCCATGTCTTCTGGGTACTGGTGTGGTACCCATATACAGGCGAGTAAAGAGCCAGGTTAAGGTTTTGAGATGGAGATGTGCAGCGCAAGAGTAATCTCAGCTACGGAAGGGCGAAGCTGATAATAGTGGCAGGGCGTTTTCACGGCCAGGTGAGTGCGCAGACAGCGGAGCGGTTAGTGGCGGTTAATAGGCAGGTTTTTCCTAGTATCTGGCTGGGAGCCGCATGGTCTTGTTTCTAGGTGACTGGCAAAATGGTGGCTTTTGTTACATTATGTGAGATGGTGATATTTACATACTTCTTAATACTGTAATAATTCGATGTATTATCATAGTGCAAATCGAATGACGTCAGGGTACGCATGACATTGAGATGTATCTATTCAGACAATAACATTATAAATATAAGAAGAACTACAGAATTTAGATGATCACATTTAGTAAAATAATATTCTTACAACACTCGTTGGAAATTAATAACGGCTGCACACTTCATGCAGTCATAGATCCCGTATTAGATGTAGATCATGAATCTAGCTATCTTTCCTGAAAGCCACACATTTTTACGTAATTTAGTTATTGAGCTACCATGTGTTTATAGCTTCTTTTATTATGTCAAAAAAGCAAATAAAAGCAATATGGTAATTATCAGGTCTCGCCAGCTATCTAAATTATTAATAGCAGGAAACAGAGCTTACTTTGCAAATATGCGTCTTTTCAGAAATAAACTTGTTACAAGAAAAAAAACTGCTAATATATAATTCCCTAGTCCGCCCAGTTATTACGTACTGGTCAGAGGTATGGACGTTGACAGAACATGATAGAAATGCACTAAGAACCCTTGAGCGGAAAATACCACGCAAAATCTATGGGCCAATAAGGGAGGAAGAAGTCTGGAGAATATGCTACAATGCCGAAGTAAAAGAGTTAATACAAGGTAGGGACCCAGTAAAATTTGTGAAATCACAGTAAATACGATGGCTAGGACACTTGGGCACACACAAAATAAACGTTTACCTTGTGCTAAAAATCAGCCAAGCTGTGGGCAGTTGGAACATCGGCCTAAGTGCTGAAAACTCGCACAACTTCTGTTTAATTATAGCGTTCGAGTCAGCGCGTAAACATCATGGCACTCTTCCGCCCGCCATACTTTTCCCTGGCTCTGCCTCACATAGCCCAACATCCTGCCTCCAGGTACCCGCGCAACCCTTCCTCGCTTCCCGAAAAATCCACGTTCTCTGCATTCCTCACCTAAGAAAAAGCCAGGAACCAGCAATGCGCCACTCTGCACACATTTTCCTAAATGTTTTAACATTTTTAATGTTTCCAGTTACTCTTATAAATGCGTAATATTCCTCAGTACTTTTACTTTCTTTGCTGTTTGAGCAGGTTTTCAGGAGAGTGTAACACTTATATCGATCAGAAGTACGTTTATATTATTTAACTGTGTATCTGCAATTTATTAAGTGTGTATTCTGTGTTGTTTAAACTCCTTGATCTATGGCAAGAAAATTAGAGTAATTTATATATGAAAAAAAGCAAAAGAATATGTTGAAATGATAAGCTATTATAATATGAGTATGTTCATAAAAGGAAAATATTTGTTAAAAGAGTAATTGTATTTGTAACATGTAAAAGCTGTAGGGAAATTCCTCTGTAATGGAAGTGGCATGGTGCGATGTAAAAGGTGGGTTTAGCGGTCGAACTGGGCGGCTCCTTTGTGTGAACGACACGCAGTATGTGGCTAGCCTTAGCACGGTATACTTCGACGGTGCTAAGAGAGGCAATTGGAAGCTGCATTATAATGGGTTTGCTTCGGATGTGGATCTGGCTATTATTTCGTATTCACGGCATAATGTAATGGCCTCTAATGTTTTGAAAATCGGACGCACAGAAGAGATTTTATAGAGCATTTGTACATCAAGAGCCGTGAGTACAGTTAGCTGCCATGTCGCCTGCCACCAATCTTCCCCACTGCTTCAAAAACTTCATACACTCAGTACATCCAGTATTGTAATGTATGTAGGCATGGACCAGTTAATTTGTGTGTTCTTCCAATAATAACCGTATGAAACCTAAATTCATGTCAGGAACTATATTTTCGATCCTGATCACAAACCTATGTAGGATACTCACCTATGTGCTACTAAAACCGCGTATCCTGATTTAAATGAACAATTCTTGCATTCATGTGTTAAGACGTGATTTTTTGTCTAAAGTAAAAGGAGTAGTAAAAGTTAAAGCTAAAACCACAAAATTGAAATTGGATAAGCTTTGGCTGAAGTATCCTTAGTTTATTATATAATATAGTTTTGTATGGCTACAGTACAAGATTGTGTAAATATTATTGTCTAGAATACCTGCTTCAGAGGTGATTAAAATTCAATTACATACAAATCTTTAATGAAAAGATTTACGATAGTATTGTTAGAAATGAAGTTATACTCATTTTCAAAAGTAGTGTGGTTTTGTTTTCTATCATGAATGGTTACTTTTTTGAAGTTAATTGAGCCCAGTGATGTATTTTACTGTCTTGCAAAGTAATTTATGAACTACTCCAAGTGAAGTGAATGATTAGCTTCTTTGTATTAGTCTTTACTACTGTAATAATGAAAGAGCGTTGACTAGTGGCACTATACTACTTTATGTGTCCTCATCGTGTCATTCACCTACAAAGAAAAAAATGAACTATTAGTGTTAGTAAGGAAAACTGCTGATGTAGAGGAACTTAAACATTGTATTTATGATGTTATTCATCTTTATTTGTGTTTTTCATGTCAGACAAGATAGAAGCACCTCGTGTCCGAATTTAGTTCTGCACTTCATGCACTGACATTTCTCAGCAATCATATACAATCGCTCACTTGGCAAAAGGTTTGTTCCTAAAGACTGGAAAGTAGCACAGGTCACACCAATAATCAAGAAAGGAAATAGGAGTAACCCATTACAGACCCATATCACTGACCTCAATTTGCAGTAGGATTTTTTAGCGTATACTGTACTCGAACATTACGAATCACCGTGAAGAAAATAACTTATTGATACATAACCAACACGGATTCATAAAATATCGTTTATTCACATGAAGTAATAATAGCTGTCGACAAGGGATGTCGGATCGATTCTGTATTGGTAGATTTCCAGAAGGCTTTTGATACCGTTCCTAACAAACGACTATTAATCAATCTGTGCCACACAAGCGGCTTGTAGTAAAATTGCGTGCATATGGAGTATCGTCTCAGTTGTGTGACTGGATTCGTGATTTCCTCTCAGAGAGTTCACAGTTCGTAGCGATAGACGGTAAATCATCGAGTAGAACAGAAGTGATATCTGGGGTTCCGCAAGGTAGTGTCATAGGCCCTCTGGTATTCCTGATTTACATAAATGATGTAGGTGATAATCTGAGCAGCCCCCTTAGATTTTTTGGAGATGACGCTGTAATTTACCGTCTAGTAAACTCATCAGACGATCAGTTCCAATCGCAAAAAGATGTAGAGAGAATTTCTGTATGGTGCTAAAAGTGGCTGGCTCAAATGGCTCTGAGCACTATGGGACTTAACATCTGAGGTCATCAGTCCCCTAGAACCTAGAACTACTAAAACCTAACTAACCTAAGGACATCACACACATCCATGCCCAAGGCAGGATTCGAACCTGCGACTGCAGCGCCTGAAGCGTCTAGAACCGCTCTGCCACATCGGCCGTCCTCGTGCCAGTTTATTTAGGAAGATCAGCAGGACCTCAGGTTGCTAGATTGATGGTATCCGCCATCAAGATGCTTTGGATTAGGAGGCCTGGTTACAACGAGCAGCGCGTGTGAGACTGTTGAGATAAAGCTACACGCTAGCTTTCCAGATTGACTGCTTTGAACACAATGAAAGCAATAGCCAGTCTTTGTCAACTTGGGTGGAACATGGCTCACGTCCTCCTTTGAGCTGAGGCAGCTTTCCTGGCGCTGTAGCAGAGTCATCCTCGGACTGAGCCAATTACAAAGTCAAATACTGTATAATCATAGCGCTTAATTCATCTCGATCAACCAACTGTGTGCACTGTTTAGTAAGAACTCTTTCGCGCCTCACAAGCACACCAATGAAAATCTTTTCCAAATATGTGAATGTAGGCCTTCCCGGTGTATACTGCTGTTGAAATCTTCTCGTGGTTCCATCCGGGTAGCTGCGTCGAAAATCCGCGAAGTTTCGATGAGTGTTATTCTCATCATCTTCTGGCGAAGTGTCACTGGACCGCGGCCGTCCTCTATATATAGCTGGTCAGTGACGCGCGGCGGCCGTCCCTCCCCGCCCCTCCTACCAGCGCTGGGTCGGTGGTGGGGGGCAAGCCGCGCGGGGCCGGGCGACGCCGGCCGCCTGCCTTGCTTAGAATCGCGGAGCGCTAGCAGCTGAGCACAGCCCCGGCGTATAGCTGCTATTGCAGGGTTCCACGCCGAACTTAAATGGCAGCCCTCGTCCCTGTTGACGAGATTGTCATGTAATCTTAGTACGACTGATTCCTTCATGACGCTCTCCCAGGAGCCACTGGCTCGGCAAAGCGTTTTCGTTTCTTCAAATTGGAAGGTGTGTCCCTCATCGAGGCTGTGTTTTGCCACGGCCGATTTGTCCTTGTGCCCATTAAAATATATTTAAAGAGAAATAAGAGAAGAGTAAACGACCAAATTTGAAAGGGTTTCTAAAATTTTTTTTGCTCACTTGTTATCTGAAACAGCCATGTCGTTTCCAACTTGCCTCTTGATAGAACACAATTACGATGATTCTCGAGCGTTAATGGTGATCATTATGACGCGTCATGCTTTTTTCCAGGCAGATACTGTTTAGGTTTCCTTTTAGATCCTGTCAGGTCCAACACCTACTGGCCAGGAAGAATAAGCGGCTAGCTTATTCAGTATTGGGAATTCTGGCTGGGTGATTTCTCTGTTTTCACAGTTCCGCCGGAAATGACGAGCGAGATATTCACCGCCTGTTGACTAGCGAAGGCTGATCACATCTATGCAGTGAGTGTGTCTTCTGGTGTCACGGCAGTGATTCAAATTTCATAATATTTCGAGCCACAGGCTACCTTAATCAACAGACCTTACCGGTATACTGTTTGCTGCCTTCTACAGTTGAGGGTATTTGTGATGTTGGCCACTTCCAACACTTCAGTTAGCGTTCTCATTCTTCAGACAACAATAATTTAGTTATGATGTTACGTCCATTCTGCTGTTAATGAGAATGAAAATGGAAGAAAGCAGAAGTTGAAACATAGGAGAAACATAGGCTATCATAGTTGAAAAGAACTAATGGCCCATCGTCATCCAAATATCACTGAGAATATTTTCATATAGGTCTTCGAGGTTCAGTCTCTTGGTTAGATGTCAAAGGCCCGTTACATTTTCAACATGAAGAGCAAGTACCAACATTATGAACAGATATAGGCACCGAAAGCTGGCTAAGGTAGAAGATAAGTCCAGCCGAAATTATTGCGAAGAACCTAACGGTGTTCCGAAAGAATAGGCTAAACACAGTTGACGATGGCGTATTTTTTGCTGTTGGAATTAGTTTATCTTGTATCGAAATTGAAGAAAATATTTTCTTTCAGTTATTATGGAAAGAGGTCACTCTTAGGAACCGGAAAAAAATTATAATTGGATCCTTTTAGCGACATCCTAACTCAGATGATGAAATTGGATATATTGACTAAAATACATGTTTCAATCAGGAGTCATGCATAAAACATCATCCGAAATTGAGCTAAAAACACTCTCCGAAAATTATTTCGAGCAGTTAGTTCACGAGCCCAATCTAATAGTAGAAGGTTGTAAAAACACACTTGACTTCTCAGCAACAAATAATCCTGAGCTAGTAATGAGCATCAAAACGGATTTTAGGATTAGTGAATACAGGGTTGTCGCAGCGAGGTTGGTTACTGTAACCCCCCAAATTCTCCAAAAATGAAAGGAAAACACTTATATTAAAACAAGCAAATCAAAATTCACTTGACGCCTTCCCGAGAGACAATCTACACTCCTTGCAAATCAACAATGTAAGTGTAAACCATATGTGGCTTGACTTCAGAGAAATAGAATCGAGTACAATTGAGAGATTTATATCAATTAAATTAACAAACGGCGGAGCACTTCCCCCTTAGTAAACAAAACGGGCAAGAACACTATCGCAGAAACAACAAAAAAACATAACAAATTTATACGATCGCAAAATCTCCATATTGGCGGTCCTTCACAGAAGCTCGAAACTTAGCGCGGACATCAATGAGAGATACTTATAACAGTTTCCACGTCTCGAAACCTGGAGGAAAATCCAAAGAGATTCTGGCCGTATGTAAAGCATGCTGGCGGCAAGACGCAGTCAATTACTTCTCTGCGCGATAGCAATGGAAATATTATCGACGACAATGCTGCGAAAGCAGAGTTACTAAACACAGCCTTTCGAAATTTCTTCACCAAGAAAACGGGTGTTAATATTCCCGAATTCGAATCAAGAACAGCTGGCAACATGAGTAACTTTGACATAGATATCCTCGGAGTAGTGAAGTAACTTAAATCACTCAATAAAAGCAAGTCATCCGGCCCAGACTGTATACCAATTACGTTCCTTTCGGAGTATGCTGATGCAATAGCTCCATACTTAACAATCGTATGCAACCGCTCGCTCGACGAAAGATCCGTACCCAAAGACTGGAAAGTTGCACAGACCACAACAATATCAAAGAAAAGTAGTAGGCGTAATCCACTAAATTTCAAGCCCATATGTAGCGGAATTTTGAAACATATATTGTGTTCGAACATTATAGATTACCTCGAGGAGAGCGGCCTATTGACCGACAGTCTACATGGATGTAAAAAAACATCGTTCTTGTGAAACACAACTAGCTCTTTGTACACACTAAGTGTGGAGTGCTATTGACAAGGGATTTATAATTGATATCCAAAAGACTTTTGACACTGTGCCACACAAGCGGCTTGTAGTGAAACTGCGTGCTTATGGACTATCGACTCAGTTGTGTCACATGATTCGTGATTTCCTGCCAGAGAGCCCACAGTTCGTAGTAACTGACGGAAAGGCATCGAGTAAAACAGAAGCGATTTCTGGCGTTCCCCAAGGTAGTGTTATAGGTCCTCTGTTGTTACTTATCTATATAAATGATTTAGGAGACAATCTGAGAAGCCGTATTAGGTTGTTTGCAGATTATGCTTTCGTTTATCATCTAGTAAACTCATCAGTAGATCAAAGCAAACTTGAAAAGGATTTATAAAAATATCTGAATGGTGCGTAAATTGGCAATTGACCCTAAATAATGAAAAGTTTGAGGTCATCAGCATGAGTGCTAAAAGGAATTCATTAAATTCGGTTACGCGATAAACCAGTCAAGTCTAAAGGCAGTAAATTTAACTAATTGCCTAGAAATTATTATATGAAAAATATAAGACATTGTGGGAAACACAAACAAAAGACTGTGTTTTATTGGCACAACATTTAGAAAATGTTACAGATCTACTAAAGCGACTGCCTACACTACGCTCGTCCGCCCTATTCAGGAGACTGCTGCGCGGTCTAGGTTCCTTACCGGATAGGACTAACGGAGTACATCGAGAAAGTTCAAAGGAGAGCAACACGTTCTGTATTATCGTGAAATTGGGGAGAGAGTGTCACTGACATGATACAGGATTTGGGGTGGACACCACTAAATCAATGTCGTTTTTCGTTGCGGCGATTTATTCTCACGAAATTTCAAAATGGTTCAAATGGCTCTGAGCCATCTGAGGTCATCAGTCACCTAGAACTAATTAAACCTAACTAGCCTAAGGACTTCACACACATCCATGCCCGAGGCAGGATTCGAACTTGCGACCGTAGCGGTAGCTCGGCTCCAGACTGTAGCGCCTAGAACCGCTCGGCCGCAAAGGCTGGCACGAAATTTCAATCACCAACTTTCTCCTCCGAGTGCGAAAACATTTTGTTGACAGCAACCTACACAGGGAGAAACTATCATCATTATAAAATAAGGGAAATCGGAGCTTGCACTGAAAGATATAGGTGTCCTTTTCTCCGCTAGCTGTTCGGTATTGGAATAATAGAGAATTATTGTGAACGTGGTTCGATTAAACCCCTGCCGGGCAATTAAATGTGATTTACAAAGAATTCATGTAGAGTAGATGTTGACGTATATGTAAATTTAGGTATCGAGCAGTAGTTTCATGCGAGATACATGAAGTTACTTAAACCTGGCTGCTCATAAACTAAGATCTTATTGCTTTTCACATAAAACATTGTCATATCTGCACTAACGTTTTGGATTATGACTTACATAGAAGATAACTTTTTGTACTGCTTTTTCCATGCTGCTTTCCAACAGCTTTTGTAATACTTGCTTCAAGTCCAGCATTAAAGTTTTCTGACCGATTTCAGTATTCGAATCCATGCGCATTCCACAAAGGAATGTTAATTTCATAACGTCATTTTATGTGCTAACGTTTTTCCAATCACTTCGTTCGCATTCCGCTTGGAGTCCCGAGAGGTACGAGTGAGTCACGTGTAGTGTTTTTACGTCTAACTTGCCTTCCGCGACGGGCTGGTTTCTCATAAAGTCTTTCCAGCTGAAAAATCTGGGTGTTTTTCACAACATCCGTCTTTCACGCAGTTGTCCTGTGTCCTACAGAGCTCGACGTAGGTATAGGTGAGTCAGGATTTACCAAACAAACAGAAGTGGAATACTACATAGACGTCGAAGACACACCAGAAGATGACAAGAATCAAGGAATGGTCGAAAACATAAAATATGGACTAGAACTTCCAGATGAAAAAGTCATCGATGAAGGTTTCGCTACGGTGCAATACATACGCCAACACAAACCTTGTACGTTGATACCATACTTAATTAAGCCCACGTAAACTGCGAGTTGATGCGATAGAAACCTCTAATAGATTTCAACCTCTCATGTAACCAATAACTAAAGAAGACGGCGCAAAGTAGGATAGACAGTATAACCGACCATCGCAATAGGAGCCAACACAGGATGACGTTCTACATTTATTACACAGAAAATTACCTGGTACCCAATGTAGCACTCAAAACACACATCGAAGGTGAGGCCAAGGCAATTTATTAAACCAACAGAATAAAAGATCATTGTGATTCATACACTGATCAGAAAATAAAACAAACTTTTTACGAAAGCACAATTTAGATTTCTTCATGACTCTACCTCCAGAAGAGAAACAGCTTTGGGCTGTATTGAAGGGTCTTCCTGGTCAAGTTCCAGTAGACGAGTCGACAAGGGCAATACGCTAAAAAGGATTTTCTGCACCACAGCTTATAAATATAAAAGATGTGAAGTATTGACAAAATATTTCCGACTTTTTCCGATTTACGTCGTCAGATTACCAAAGGACAAAAACAACGACAGGGTATGTGGACCTAACTAGCCTAAGGACATCACACACATCCATGCCCGAGGCAGGATTCGAACTTGCGACCGTAGCGGTAGCTCGGCTCCAGACTGTAGCGCCTAGAACCGCACGGCCACTCCGGCCGGCCGCAACAGCCACAAATTCAACATCAGCAGCGCCGTCCGCAACAATGACCACACCCCAGCCACAACGACGACCTTAAGCAGGAGCAGCAAACTCTGAACCAGCGCTACAGAAACCTGGCAGCGACCTTACCATCATAATGGAGCCCATCTCAGCAGCTCTTCCAGATATTTGGAAGTTGCTGACATGCTTCACAAAAAATCACCAGCATAGTCACCGTTATCGAGGGTATCATGAAAGCATTCATCTCACTTTAAATTTGCCATCAGACAAAGCACTATTCACTTCTGGTTCCGAATATGGAACACAGGAGGATTAAGTTCAAGACATACTGAACTATAAGAATTAAGAACTCACTTTCATCTTCTGACTAGAGGTTGTACTTATTTCTAATACTTATCTGACGGCTAACACGATTTTTAAACTCTGGAATATGCAGGGTCATCGAAGAGATAGAGTTGGCCGCAGAGGAGGAAGCAATGCGGTACTGATCAAGAAAACTTTTGCCCACTCTGTTGAAGAATTACGACAAATGGCATTCTTGGAAGCGACAGCTATCACAATCTACACTGATGTCGAGAAAGTACCTAAAATGGAACCCATTCCGAATGACCTCCGCCTACTATTTCTTCCGTATGATAAAATACTACTAGGAGTGTACCTGAATGTAAAGCACACGGTGCGCCATTCGTTGACCACCAATCCCAATTAAGAACAAAGATTTCTAACCGACTTGCAATAGCAAGGCCAATTAACTTGTAATAATTTAGAATTCACCTTTACAAAGTCAGGCCAACTCGAAGAGTCTCCATTAGGGAACGCATTGACGAAACTATCCAAACGCTCACAAACAAAGTCTTAACATCGAGTAAGCGGGCGTCCACCGTTGTAGCGATGCTGGAGCCGACCATTCTACCGTTTACACAATTACTATATGAGTTAAAAATCCAAAGGAACCGGAGCAGCAGAAGGTGAATGCGATTCAGGAATCGGGTGGCCTATCTAGAGAATTCCGGCAGAGAGTTGTAGAATGGAGGCAGGAATTTGGGAAAGACGTGATTGCCCTATGCCTCCTCATCACAAAAGAACGATTGCAGCTTGATAATCGTGCGATACAAGGTCTTGCAACCTTATTCAAAACCCGTTGACAAAGTCGAAACTTTGTACAAACGTCTACAACTAGCAGACGACGACTTCCCAACTGCTGATCAGGCACGAACAACACCTCCGACAGTAAAACAAATGACTGATACAGTTCATCACCAAACATCGTCGACAACTGCCGCAGGCTCGCCCTACTCTGACGACGCTTCAGATATCAAGAAAATTATTTAAATAATTAAACACAAATCACTCTATCAGTGTTACATAGGCAGTGCGGAACTGAAGCTACTGTCGAGAAAACTCATTATGCTTCAACGTGGATCATTATCGACTATGACGACGAAGTCTTTCATGACGGAGTCTTTGGATAAAAAGTTCTCCGCTTACTTGTCGTGTCAAATTTGTATAAAATACCGAGCTTTCGATGATTGCTTGCATCACTTTCATCAGTGGCTAAGTCGGACTGTTGTGAAACTTGCGAGGCTTCCACTTTTATGCCCAGAGGTCGGCATCTGATTGGCTAGAATACGTCATGAAAACACGACGGAAATGCCATGTACTGAGGTGACGTACTCTGTATGCGTAGATTATGTTTGCGCTCTCTATCTGGAGTAGCTTGCATCGCCATTACTCGCGCTGAGCGGTAATCTACGAATAGGCTTCCTCTGTGCTCTTTATTTATCAAGTGCACGCTTCCATTCACTGCTAACTGCATAGATGGTGTCTCTATTAAATTTGTTTTCACAAAGTCTAATTTCATCTGTTTCCTTGATCACAGAATGCCAACAATTCGATGTGTGAGCAAGATATCTGATTTCTTCAAAGGAAATCTTGTGCTAGTTTAATAGATTGTTCTCGGGCAACTCTGATTTTTTGGGATTCCTGCGATTAAATTGACGTTGATATTCAATGCATCGATCGTAAACAGTCGATACAGACTGGCTCACCATAACTTTTGTCAAACTCGCAAGGAATATTACAAATCACTAGTAGCCTCAGGCCGAGACTATCTATAATGTGCCTCAAATTTTCTTTTTTAAAATATTTTTTGGGTTGCTGGAAGACTGGTCTGATGTCCTGTCGAAAACTCTGCCTATTTTACTAGTTGTTGTACCGCAGAATGGAAGCAGCGGTATGTGCTGTTTCACCTGGTCTGGTTGAACGGCGTCGCCTCTTGGTTTGCTCGACAGCTTTGAACCTATATTACGGACAGATTACCCTTTCCTTCTGAACAACATCGTCAGATGGTTAAACTGGGAGCCGAGGTGGTCCTTGCCCGAAATATTTCTGGGTTTTTGAATTGTGGTAGTCAGTATAGCTCTCTTCCGAACTGGGTGGTGTAAGCTATGGCTGTTGAAATACTGGTCTGTAAGCGTCGGTTTTCTATGCACAGACTGGCCGAGCTGTCCATTGAATTTCCGTTTGACCAACGAATGTAACACAGGAAAAATTAACAGCTGTCTCTTATTGACATACTTTCTGGGAATCCAGAAGACAGCTCAACTCGTCCCTATCACGAAGCATGGCAGAGATTTCTCCAAACGCGAAAACTAAGTTTATTATCAACTATGGGAAAAGTACTTGAACGACTTCTCCTCAGTCGACTCACTGACCAGCTGGCATGACACTACGTTAAACTACCGGAGCAGACAGGTTTTCAAGCAAAGTCGTCAGTGAAACTCCAACTTCTCCTGATAACGTAATCGACCGAATCAAACTTCAATATGTCCAACTCCACACTAAGATTCTTTACAGACACTGAAAAGAAGGTGACTAAAGCTCCAGGAGAAACTTTTAACAAACACTCCCATCAAAGATTGCTACGTGAGGATCCTGGATAGCTACCTTCACGACCGCAAGGTTTTCGTCCAACTCAAGGACATGAAATGTGGAACGAAATATGCTACAGCAGGCATCCCACAGAGCTCTGTCCTGTTGCCTTTATTTTAAAATATTTACTTTAAAAATTATCATTGGAAAACAACGTTTATAGGAGTATCTGAGCAGATGATACGGTATTTGTAATCACGGAATTCATCACATCTCAGTCGATCAATGGTATGCAGCGGCAACTAGAGTCTCGAAACATGGGCACTATAGAACTATATTACTGTCAACGCTGCAAAAACTGCAGCGGTTCTTTTGAGCAAGAAACCTCCATCATAGACGTGGGCTTAACGTTGAGCGATAATCAGGTACCCTGGAACGTTCAGACAATATATCTTGTTGTCAGGCTGGACAAAGGACTTATTTTTACCATCCACAGCAAGGAGAAGAAGAAGACGACGGTTAAAATGAAGCGAACACTAAAGCTTATGTTCGTAAGGAAAGGGCTCAACTCTTCTACCAAGTTTCTAACTGACGAAGCGCCTGTTCAACCCACCATCCTATACAGTAGCGCCGAACGGGGCACTACTTGCAATACCAACATAAAGGAACTCCAGACCCTGGAAAACAAATGCCTTAAGTGGATTTTGGGAGTACCGTTGTGGACGAGCACAAGAGCAATCTACAGGAGACTACAAGAGGAATATCTCATAGAGATTATACGCGATTTTGTAACTACTGCATTTACCAGGATACACTACAAACGGCGCATCGTTCTGCAGTTGAAAAATGTTGGCACAGTATACCCGAGACCGTAGCATTGTTACAAAGTTCCGCTGCTAATTAGGGAGGGCAGTCGCCGTGTCTTACGTTAACGAGAAGCCTCTGGTACATTCTATATGTGTAGATTAGCTGCCATACCCTCCCATTCAACAGCTATATTTCCACAGGTGGAAAGGGCCCATATACGTGCCAAACCTTCTCTGAAAGTGTCAAATAAAAAAAAAAAACCTTTCTGCAATCGCACCAAAGACGTACAGACAGCTACAGGCGTTAAGCCTTCGGAACACATCACATTTCGTTGCGCCATCGAAAGATGTTGCTAGCTTATTGTTGACCAATATATTTCAGTTCACAACATTACATAGTTCTTAGCGGCTTCAAAAATCACTTTGGCCCTTCATTGCATATACGAGGGCGTTCAATAAGTAAAGCAACAAATTTTTTCTCGGCCAATTGAAAAAATTTTTGTGGGACATGTGAAACATTCCCGCTTCAGCCCCTATAGTTCCATGAAAATCCAGTAGGTGGCAGCGCTATGCTCAGTCGTCAAAATGGTGGCTGTAAAGGAAGTTCGTTCGAAGCAGAGAGCTGGTACTGAGTTTCTTTCAGCGGGGAACCAGAGAATCGAAGATATTCATGGTTGCTTGCAGAGTGTCTGCGGAACAAAAGCACAGGTAGTCGATCGGCAAGGCGTCTGTCATCATCGCAACAAGGTTGCTCAAACCTGTCCGATCTCCCATGTACTGCCGCGCGGTCTAGGCGCCTTGTCACGGTCCGTGCAGCTCCCCCCGTCGGGGGTTCGAGTCCCTCGGGCATGGGTGTGTGTGTTGTCCGTAGTGTAAGTTAGTTTAAGTTGGACTAAGTAGTGTGTAGGCTTAGGGACCGATGACCTCTGCAGTTTGGTCCCATAAGACCTTCCCACAAATTTCAATCCTTTTTTTCCCATGAACCGGCCGGCCGAAGTGGCCGTGCGGTTGAAGGCGCTGCAGTCTGGAACCGCAAGACCGCTACGGTCGCAGGTTCGAATCCTGCCTCGGGCATGGATGTTTGTGATGTCCTTAGGTTAGTTAGGTTTAACTAGTTCTAAGTTCTAGGGGACTAATGACCTCAGCAGTTGAGTCCCATAGTGCTCAGAGCCATTTGAACCATTTTTCCCATGAACCCGCCGGCCACACACAGCTGTGACTCCTACAATGTTGGAACGTGCGAACACTCTCATTCGAGATGATCGACTGATCACAATCAGATACCTCAACTGGAGTTCTCTGTTGGTAGTGCTGACTCTTTCACCATTTGAGGTACTGAAAGATGTGAATTCGCAGGGTTCCTCGCCGCCTAATAAATTCCGTAAAGAGCTTTATGAGGCTGACCGTGACAAAATTTTGTCGACCTTCGTGACAGGTGATGAAATATGAGTTCATTACTTCGAACCGAAGACAAACAGCAGTCCATGAAGTGGCGCCACAGAACCTCTCCTCCGAAGAAAAAGTTCAAAGCCGCACCCTGAGCTGGTATACCCATGGTGACTGTCCTCTGTGACTCTGAAAGAATTATTCTGTTGTATGTCCTCCCTCATGGTGCAATGATCCACTCTGAAGTGTATTATTTTACCGTCATGAAACTGAAGAAACGACTTCCGTGTGTTTGTGTCCACAAAAATGCAAACAAACTTCTCCTTCTCCAAGACAACGCAAAGCCTCACACAAGTCTGCGCACCTGAGAGGAACTCAAGGAACTTTATTAAACCGTTCTTCCACCTCCATCCTACAGCTCGGATTTTGTACTTTCCGACATCCATCAGTCTGACCCAATGAAGGATGCACTCTGCGGGGAGCAGTACGTGGACCGTGAGGAGGTTATTGATACAGCAAGATGTTGACACTGACGTCGACCAGTAGACTGGTTCCATACGAGCATACAGGCTCTCCGAGCAAGGTACCGTAAGGCCACCGCGTTGAAGGAATTTATGAGAAGAGTGAGAAATAATGTGGTGTATTGGAATCTTGAATAAAACCAACCTGTCTCCAGAAAATGTGTTGCATTACTTATTGAACGCCGCTCGTATATTTCTGTCTTCATTTGCCTCAAGGAATCTGCTCGTAGTGGATTAACAAACGAGGACGTGCTGAAAAGTAATACGTCAGATTTTTTACGTGAAAACTCTTAAAACTTATTAAACAAAACGAAGGTTATTAAGATTCTATATCCTCATTCTTCATGAAACTTCCTGGCAGATTAAAACTGTGTGCCGGGCCGAGACTCGAACTCGGGACCTTTGCCTTTCGCGGGCAAGTGCACACTCCGCTACAGAGTAAAAATCTCAATCTGGAAACATCCCCTAGGCTGTGGCTAAGCCATGTCTCCGCAGTATCCTTTCTTTCAGGAGTGCTAGTTCTGCAAGGTTCGCGGGAGACCTTCTGTAAAGTTTCGAAGGTAGGAGACGAGGTACTGGCAGAAGTAAAGCTGTGAGGACTGGGCGTGAGTCGTGCTTGGGTAGCTCAGCTGGTAGAGCACTTGCCCGCGAAAGGCAAAGGTCCCGAGTTCGAGTCTCGGCCCGGCACACAGTTTTAATCTGCCAGGAAGTTTCATATCAGCGCACACTCCGCTGCAGAGTGAAAATTCTCATTCAGGATGTTCACTGTCTACCGCCTTTTAAAGGTCACGCAGTTACCGTAACGGTTTTTGCGCCCCCTCTGTGCCTACGTCCTTGGCAAGGACCTATCTCGCCATGCCCCCACCCACCGCCGATCCACCCGTACAGCCCTATTGTGCAGACGTTGTCGGCTGTGGTCGATGGAGATGGCCTTCATTCCCGATCAGAATCATTCTCGACTGTGCGGCCTTGGTCAGATTGTTGGAACCATTTCAAAATGGCTCTGACACTATGGGACTCAAATGCTGTGGTCATAAGTCCCTTAGAACTTAGAACAACTTAAACCTAACTAACCTAAGGACATCACACACATCCATGCCCGAGGCAGGATTCGAACCTGCGACCGTAGCGGTCGTGCGGTTCCAGACTGTAGCGCCTTTAACCGCTCGGCCACTCCGGCCGGCGGAACCATTTCACTTCGACTGGACTCGGGGATGCATTTAGGCTATATATACCGCCATAGTTTCAAATGGAAGCTGTGTGTAATTCAGTCGTTTCTTCAACAAGAATCGTGCAGTCCTGCAAACTTCAACGTTTCCAGCTGGTGAGCTGTTTCACTTCCCATACTGTAATGCGTGCATTATTCGTATTGCATCAGAACTGTGCCTGCAGGACGCCCAGAACATTTTCTCGGATAATGCACCACTCTTGTTCCGCAATGGTCCTGGCGTGGGATGACGTGTGTAACTTACGTCTTGAAGTCCCCTTGTATATAAGAGTAGTACATTCCACTCTTCTAGTTTTATTAGTTCTGTATCTTTTTTATTTTCGCCAACAGTAGTGTAATTAGGGTACTAAAACGTCTACAGTAGTGTTCCAAAACTTCACACTTCCCCATTATGATAGAGCCCTCCCGAAAACTGGGCAACTTTGTGACATTTTTAGCAGTCATTTAAAAATAACGTTACACAAATATATACTGCAATATTTAATTTACACATATATGAAATTTTACGAACTTTGATCTTTAATTTTGCTAGCAATGAAGATTGTATGTCCAATGAACCGTTCAGAATACGGAATTTTAATAGTCACAGTGTTACCCCTCAGCTCACGACAGAATTGTGACGTGAGTATTAAGACAGGGAAAGTAGAGTTAGATTCATCTGTTGCTAAAATGGGCTGACTCAGTGTTTCTTAAAGACACTCAGTTATTTTGTCACAAACTTGTATAGTGCTGTGAGTTCTCTTTTATCCACACACACACAGAAAATTTTTTTTCACTAAGTTTGCCGATGTGATAAGATTTATTTCTCTAATTTTGTTAAAATCCAAATAATTATAGGCCTATCCTCCTTGAAACAAAATAAGAATGAAGAAAGCTAAACTGCACTAGTCGAGGTAATTAACACTTTTACTCACATATTTACACAGCTGTTCAGTGGGACCGTACCAGGAATAAAAGAGGACACAACCCTTCCATTTAACACAATATCGTCTAAGCAAGGTAATAAGACCAAAGTGTTTTTCATTTGTCGCCTTCAGTGATATGAGAGGGAAAAAAAGAAACGAAGTCATGACACATTTAATATAACAGTCTGACGAACTATATG
Organism: Schistocerca americana; assembly: GCF_021461395.2. NCBI lineage: Eukaryota > Metazoa > Arthropoda > Insecta > Orthoptera > Acrididae > Schistocerca > Schistocerca americana. The sequence continues at coordinate 647,907,239 of NC_060130.1, read as the reverse complement.
TCATGTTTGGAAACAAAGTTACAATGCGTCAAAAAACTTCGTCTTTTTTACCAAACGAGTTCAAAAGGTCCCTGATTTCATTAACGAGACTTATCTAGAGTTTCAGTTGATACACTTGTTTCTGCAGGTATATGTGCTGCGATCTGCGGAATTTACTTTCCTCTATTTTCTACGACAGAGAATATTTTTGTAAAATTTAACTCTTACACAGAACGGTCTGTGTACATAACATATTTGTATGAACTCACTTTGACTTAGTTAGCACTTCTGAGTTACCGGCAGTAGCGAAAACTTTCCAAGAAATCTAAAAATACGTTTCTTCACCTGCAAACAATATGACTTTGTAATCATCTCAGAGATAATGCACTTACTTGTAGCTCCTATGGCTAATGGAGGCGCTATGCAAGAACATACACTGTAGCAGAGCTTTCTTCTGAAATTTGAGCCGATTTACAGTATTTATGAATAACAGGTGGTGGGAGCTGTCGTCACATGGTTTCTCAGATTTATGGTGCTGAAAATGATACCTACATTTTACGATTCTTCCTCTTTTCCTGATATCAAATCCTTAACACTACTCGTCTCAAAATGGAAATACATACTATATTCCCTATAGCTTTTTGTTACGTTAGGTTAGACATTTACCTCTTCAATTATGTATTCAACATCCCAGTTATTAGTTACACTGCAGTGGAGCCCATGACTTTTCTGTGAAGAAAGGAAAAATACCAATTTACCTCAATCATTAAGTTTTAAATTATTAAAAATAGGGACATCTGAAAATAGGTTTATTAGTTAGGAAAAGGAGTTGCTTTAGGTATGGTTTCAACTAGTATCACACACTTTAGTCTCTCCCTCATTTGTGTAACAGGAGACGGTTTACGGGTAAACATAGTGATAACTAGAACTGCCTCTATCCGAAGTTCAGTACTTTTAAGAGGAGCAACAGTATCTGTTAAATATTCAATGTATCTCTGACGCCAGCTTTGTAGATTCTCCAACTGATTGTTAACAGAATTGGACCGTATGGTATACCAAATATACAAGTATGTAACTTCTAAAGCCGTTTAATTTCAATTTTGAAAGTACATAGGTCTTCCGTAATAAGTTATACTGCACTAAAAATTCATTATTTGGGAGATATTCTGCACTTATTTGACAACGTGTGTAATTCTTTCCCTGTGCCACATTCTATTTTCGCCGTGTGTCTTGAAGATATACTCTCAGCAGGGCACAAAATAAGTCACGTTGTAAGTAGCCGTAGCCGCTTCAGTACTGGGAACAGTAACTCGGCAGGTTCATACGTCATGGGCAATTAGCGCCAGGAAAAGGGCATACCATTATTTGGCAGGGATGGTGATATCCACAGAACCACGTTTTGAAATACACTAACGCGTTGTCCTGTAGGACAGCACTGCGGTTCCGCCAGAAGGCAACCTCGAGTGTTAATGAGTTGAAATGGTTGCCAATCTTCCAGGCACCAGTACTGTACACGGAACGGCCATTTTGAGAATACATGGCAGAGGATTTGAGTGAATTAACGAGGCGTTTGGATATATTCTTCAGTGTATGCTGTAACCTCGAAGAAATTGTGTTTATATACAATCTACGATTTACAGCTCTGTTCACACCATTATGTTCATTCAAGGATTATGCTACTGACAAGCGAATGATCCAGTCAGACATGTCGAAACATGCCCTGAAATTTTTTATACGGGATGAATATACAGGAAGAAACACACTGTCAGAATTTTAACTGCTAAGACGCAATGGAAGCATCTTCTTATAAAAGGCTGAAAATTACCAAATCCGAAGCTCACCAGGAGGCTGGAAAAATGTACTCCTCCACTGCAGCTGTAGCGAACTGCACATGTGCAAGAGGGCAGAAGTATATCCTTGATTGACGGCGCATTGGTAAACGGATAACACCACGCGGCGGGATCGTAGTTTGTAAAGCGAATTTCTGTTTCGTTGATAGTTTCTCTGAAACAATTGTTCACTATTACTGTTCGCTCATATTTGCAACTCACTTGATATCCACAATAATTACCAGCTGCTTTTGCTGTGTCCCACGTGTTAACGATGTAGACTAAAGAGAATTAGTATTCGTTGTGTTTAATGCTTAATGTTAAGCAGCGTGCAAAGCCGGTTGTGCTCTGTAACATCTGACCGTGAACTGTATAACTGGAAGAAAGACTTGCACGTAGTTATAAATATGAACCAATATGAAACAAGATAAAGTGTGAAAGAAAAACAATGATATTCGAGATTCGCTATTGAATTCTTCGTGAGAGACAGGGCACCGTTACCGATGGAGATCTATGAGACTAGGCCCTTCGAAGCGCAAGTGAGATGCACATAGCTGATTTCAAGGCTTCATAGACGTGGTTAATCAGATTCAAGAGATCATACAGTATAGGGAGAAGTCAAATACGAAGTTTACTTCAAGTAAACATGTAGATCAGATGCCATCACTCCACAGCTGAGGTGAAGATGAAGTTTGCTGTTATCCCCACATCTGCTGTGACTAACGCTGACCAGTCAGGTTCGGGGACACAACTGCGAGCAAACTACACTTCATTATCTGAGAACGAGAAAAGAGAGACTCTGTTGTGCAACCGATTAACGCTATGGCACAGTCGTATACATCAATGACAGTGATAGCTGTGAATGGATTACTGTTTCCGCTGCTTTACATCTGTGTTCAAAAACTTCAAGACAAGTTAAGACCAAAAATAGAAAAGGACTGTTGAAAGGGTACTGTATGTTCCATTTCAACTGTTCCAAGTAATGTAATGTTCACTTGGTATCGAGACATACTAGCAGTGACATATAAGGTAAACCTGGCACTGTCCTAATCTTTGACAGAAGAAGTGCACGTTTGTGTTTCATTTTTTATTCTTCCTAACATTTTCCTTGCTTTGTCCTCATTCAATAATTTAATTTTGTTTAAATTTTTGTATGTTTGGGTTTGTATGAGTAATCTTTCTGCTAGTGAGATGGGGTCTAGCAAAGATAGTAGACCTGAAGTCAGAAGTTTATTAGGTCGATACTCTGCAGTCTTGTAAAAGAAACCAAAGACGTGCGTGGCGAGGATCCATCAGCTTCAGTTGGCCAATATAGTTAGGCAGACCTCTCCTCTACTCTGTGGAAGTTGAAGGAATTGGCAGTTAGCACCATTGCGGATCGGTGTCTGCTGGAAAGGAGGCCCTGGTGGTAAGTCGGAGCAGGTGTACTTCGTTTAGTGCCATGAAAAGAAAAGCCAGCTCCTACACTGTAAGCATGTGCAGCATCTAAGTTGGAATACTAATCAATTGCTTCGTTTTGCATACAACATACTGTGTTAATTGATGAGAGGATATTTCTGTTTGATAGGGTGTCAAATCAATAGTTTGAGATGGGCAATACTTAGGTCCTTTGTTCTGGTAATGACCCACTTCTTTTTTCAGATTTCAGGAATTAGTTTTAAGATAGTGTGTGTTAGAGATAACTTAAATATTTAAGTGCGTGGTTCTTTTCGACTTTAAGTTGCTATAAATTCAATATATGAATCCAAGAATGCTTTCATTTTGCGTGTGACGCTTTGATCCATGGCCAAGCACGTTTTCTGGCGAGTATTATTAGCACCTATGTCTCCTTGTGGTAAGTACCACACTTGCACTGACATGACAGCAAGAAAACTACAATGTGCTTGAGCCACATCATAAGCTGAGAAAATGCGAGTGCAGACATTACGACAGAATTACTAAATGGTGAGTAAATATCCGGTAATCGTCTCCATGTCATTCTTGGCTGGAATTGCACGACGATAACCGTGAAGCCGGCCTGAGTGGCCGAGCGGTTCTAGGCGCTACAGTCTGGAACCGCACGACCGCTACGGTCGCAAGTTCGAATCCAGCCTCGGGCATGGATGTGTGTAATGTCCTTAGGTTAGTTAGGTTTACTTAGTTCTAAGTTCTAGGGGACCGATGACCACAGAAGTTAAGTCCCATACTGCTCAGAGCCATTTGAAACATTTGATAACCGTGAAACGTGATGGTGTTCATTGCAGGTAGTGACGTGTGTTAGAATTAATCAATGAACACCAAACAATGGAGGAAAACCGCGTATGCAGATTTGAATATGTACTTGAGGTCTGTCCACGGTGAGTACATATGTCATCGATTAATAGTCCGATGAAGGCTTCATGGCCCATTGAACAATATGCTTTACCGATCCCAAGAAATTAAATTTAAACGCTGGGAAGTGGTGCGTACAGACTTTTTAAGTAACAGAATTCTTTCACGTTGTTTTGTCGTTATCATTTGCCTCATTCTCGGATGAGGCCGTTTCATTGTCAGTTCAACAGTTGCTAACTGTATGATCATAATTTTCTTGTCCAAAAATGTTTGTGATTGGTGCGTGAGTGCAAATAATTTGGTTTGTTGGGTTGTTTAAAGCAGTTAAAATCTTAGGTTGCTAGGACACAGTCATAGTATATCCCATGTGCATAGTGATTACAGCATTAAAAAAAGCGAGACCATAGTTAATGTTAGGACTAAACAAATGATTACAATAAAGTTAGGTACGTGCCTCTGATATATCGCTGACACTTCATGTCGCGCTTGGTGTTACTGAATCGTATTTGAGATGGGGGGCCTCACATTGCATGAGGTTCAGACAGAATGTTAAATTATAATGCCAGTAATAAAATGTTAATAGTTGGGTAAAATGTTATAAAATAAACTTGTGCGTGATTTTGAAAATGAGAATTAGACAGGAATATTAATTCAGTAGCATTCCCATTTCCCGCCCTGTTTGTTTCGCAAGACCAAAAGTTTGAGTTGACGGACAAAAGGTCCGCCATTGAACATCACTGACAGTGACTCTGGCATGGTTAAAGTAAATACAGTGTGGTTCGAGGATCATTCTCGTCTCAGGTTGCGAAGTACAAAATAGTAGCGTTTGTCTGCGCGCGATAGACAATGGGGAACAAAATCAACGTTGTTTATAGAAAATTAACTTCTGAATTATCTCACGGCTCGGGCCATATTTGGACTTGTGTGAGTTTACAAATTTAGTGTCGCACTTGAACAGAGGATGTAGCGACAAGGTACCTTTAAGAATTTCATATTATGGAGTAGGAGACTTAAGTTACAACAGCCAGGTCACATATCTGAGAGGTCAGATACACATGAATAGGGATATCAAATTGTAGACTCAATTCATTAATCGGAGTCCATAACTTAGGAAGAGGTAGCGGAAGCTCCTCCGAGCCTCTTTTAAATAATTTAACAGATCTTCTCTCATTGTTTAGTGGCAAAAGTCTAACACTCAATGCATCACAATCTCTAGAAATAGGAGAGAATAATATTTAACATTGCATAGGAAACGGTTTCTAACCAGTTGAAGAAATTAATTGGTCGCTTTGGCTGGACTCTTGGCCTGGACATAACGACATTTGTGTTTGAGGAGGACAACAAAAAACCGTTGACATAATTCTGACTGGACCCAGAACAAACAATGTGACTCTCACTCTTGAGAAAGGTTTTTCTCAGTTGTGGAAAGTATTTTTAAAGAAATTTTCGGACAATATAATTTCTGATAGCGTCACGTCGTTTGAGGTTTATCAGGGGAAGAGTATTCTTAAGCTTCAGTCATTTATGCATTACCAGAATGCATCGTTGCGTTTTACGAATTTCAGTAAGTATGCCTGGTATGCAGCACATGAAGCAGAGCAACGAAACAGACCATTTCTTATTCCACCGCAATTCTGTCTATATATAACTAGTAATTACTGTGAAGTGGCTGAATTAATTAATTTTTCTTTCTTTGCGTGTACCTGTTGCAGAAAATGTATTCAAATGACACTTCGCGTTACTGTAACGATTATAGGTAATAAATAAGGAACTGTATCACCGTTAGTAAACTATACATTATATCTGCAACAATTTAGCTGGTGATATTAACTGCCTCTTATTCAAAAAATTAATGATATGTGACATTTTTGTATGGTTTAATATTTCAAATTCGTGTGAGGCTCTTTGGATACGTGCGCTAAGCGGCCCTACGCTCTCTCGTCACGGCCGATCACGCGCTAGGCAGGAAGGGCCGTACAAACCGCTATCGTAAGCAGTCCCTCATGCGACAGTTTTTAATGCATTGCGTCTTAGCAGCTAAAATTTTGGCAGTGCAGTTCTTCCACCATAAGAAATTTCTAGGTGCGTATGGACACTGACTAAATGACTGAATTATTCCCTTGTGAGCTTCTACGAATATTTATCGTTTTCCTGATCTTAAAGGATCTTTCCTGCTGGAAACACGTGATCTCCACGTTTTCTATAGGAGCCGGTTTGGTGGTCTACATGCAAATAGTCACTTAAGGGTAATCTGTACTCCCTTACTTTACTGCTCAAATTAACCTCATGTCAGTGAACTGCGCCACTGGGTCTTCCGTTTTTGTAAAGTGCAAATCTCGATTGCCTATATACGGAAGTATTTCTTAAAATAAGAAAAAATCAGAAGAATAAAAATTGATATGTAGCACTGTGGGTAAGGTAAATAAAGCTTTTGAACAAAGATTCCGCTTTTTATCAAGCGGAAAGATTACAATCAGTATTCGAACATTTAGAGTTTCTCTGCGAGTAAAAGAGATATACGTATTTTAAGTTACTAGATTTGCTAGGAATGACAGGGAAATAAATGTACAACAGAACGACTCTAACGAAACACGCAATTTTTATTGTGGTGAAAGTAAACTGGGGTTGAATAACACATGTAGCCAGGTGAAGAGACAGTAGACAGACGAAGGAAATTTTTTTCTGGAGAGCAGTTGCTTAATCCAGCCGACTTTCGCGTACCTGGACCTGTACAATATACTGCACTAAGGTCACGTTGCATGATGAGCGAATAAATGACTTATCGGTTATATTTAATTTGTTAGTACACCTAGTGCGCAGGCTGCTTTAATACGCCTGAGGTATCGTAGTTCGCAAGCGGAACTGCCTGTAGGAGGTGCACATGTAGTTTACTACTTTCTGTTATCGAAATGTTGTTTTATTTTACAAACACAACTGTTCATGGACTGTGTGGCTGGTCCCGGCGGAGGTTCGAGTACTCCCTCGGGCATGGGTGCGTGTGTTTGTCCTTAGGATAATTTAAGTTAAGTAGTGTGTAAGCTTAGGGACTGATGACCTTAGCAGTTAAGTCCCATAAGATTTCACACACATTTGAACATTTTGAACAGCTGTTCAAATAACAATTCGACAAGAAACAAATTTAAACGTTTTACTTTTATTTCGTACAGGAGTGTATTATCACAAGTTGTTTCAATTTGTTTTGAAAACATTGTTTTGGAAAATAAGAAGCAAGCGCAAAAAATATGCTAGGGCAGATTGGAAAATTTTATAAATCTCTGTATTTACTGTTACGAGACATTCGTGTTTCTTCAATTATTTGTGACCGGTGAATGATTTAGTTTTCGTGTTACCAGAAAATGAGCTTATCGTACGAGGCAGTTTAGCTATGAGTGCTGCAATGTCACTGTACTGTCTTTTAGACACACACAAATGAGAAACTACAATCCCCTAGTGCACCTGATAGGGACACTGTAATGTATCACGCCTAACGCAATTACGAGGCGACCGTCATGGTAATCACAGTGCTATAATGGCCACTTTAACGTGTTAGAGAGCGTGGCACTACACGAGGTTCCGCTGTGTTGAAGTTGCTGCAAACTATTAATGTAGCGACGAGTAATTTGATATTAAATTGCATTATCATAAGAGCTATTTTTTAACCTTTACAATTCATCTGTCTGAAAATTGACGACGTTAAAGCATTTATAGCTACGTAACGTATTTAAGATGACAGAGTGAAATGTAAGTGAGGTAAAAGTCCGCTAACCGGAAAATAAAATAAATTAAAGTATCTAAAATGCCGTGGCATTGATTCTGTTATTGTTAAAGCGAACGCAAGGGGTAGCTGTGTTCAGAATCCTAAGGTTTCCTCTGTAGAATTGGTTCCCTCACTGAGATGGTAGTGCCATTTTTATTAGAACTGTGGAAAACAATGGCAAAGTCGTTTGCTTAACACTTTTTGGTTAGCATGCGAATGAGGCTCTGTGACAACTGGAAATTTAACGCCTAGTTGACGACTAGATTATTAGCGATAGATCAGAACTTCAGATTGTTAGTCTGGGAAAATATGTGGAAGACGATCGCAAGTCTCCTTCTCCTAAGAAATCTTACCAGCGTTAGCCTTAATCGATTTAGGGAAACCACGGAAATTCTCAGTCAGGATGCCTGAAGAAGGATTTGAATTCCGCCAGCATGTGGTGTATTGCTATAGTGCCACCATAGCCTTCACGTATTAGTAGCAGCTCCTGAGAGAGGAGGAATCCGTTGGTTGTGGCACAGTAGTGCCCAGGATGGGGATTGATTAACGTTACCAAGTTTTATATGAGTGACAAGAAGGAAATAGAGTATAGGTCGTGCCGCCAGTTGAAACATAATTTCGATAATTTCAAATTTTCTTAGGTGCTATCTAAGTAACAGTGACCTACTTGCAGAAACAGGATTGCTTCCCAAACATAACTTTGTTTATTTCTCCTAACTGCTGGTCAGTAATCTGTCACCTACGCAACAGGTCTGTATAGCCACTTGGAGTGGAATCATGAGCCGTACACTGGTGGGTCACGTGGGGCGTCGGCACAGACATCTTGCTGTCACTTGTACCTACACTCAGCTAGCTAGCACATGCTTTCCAAAGTCAGTATTCTGATGTAATTACATCCAGGCCTCGAAAACGCTGCTGGAGGGAGTGTATACCTTTTGGATGAGCAACGTTATAAGGAGCACAGGACTACCATTTTTGGCATAAGAATCTCTTAGCATTCATGTCCGCAGCTCGTGGTGTAGTGGCTAGCTTTGATACCTCTGGATCACGGAGTCTCGGGTTCGATTCCCGGCCGGGTTATGAATTTCCTCTGCCCAGGGACTGGGTGTTTCTGTTGTCCTCATCATCATTCGTGAAAATGGATAGATTGGATTGTGTACAGGTGGGGAATGTGTACGGGCGCTGATGACAGCGCAGTTGACCGCCCCATAAACCATTCCCTATCATCACCATCTTAGCATTCACCTTAGGCACTCACTACTGATGCTGACACCTTAGCCTGCTGTCATAGCCAGTTAAACACACTATAGCTTGTTGAGCTATATTCAGGTAACTGGATTAATCAGTAGGGACTTACTCACTTCCCATCACTCTGTTTCTCACTTATCTCATAATCATCGCTCTCCGCAATAATTTGGTATGGAAGGGCACCGTGAGTTTAATCACAGTGGTTTCTTAACACCAATTTCACTACAGCATCAACATTCTCATTGTTATAGATCACAGGTTCCTCTATCTGGGAGAGTTCCTTCAATTTGATTTTGGTGGGAGTTCCACCAGCGCGAGTTCCATAAGCACCACGGGCGGAGCTGAAGACGAAGATATCGACTTCGCCTCGGCCAATCTCCGACCGAGTACAATCCGCCAATGACCAGATGACAACGGACTGAAGCCTACTTGGAAGATAGAAGAGCAACTCTCGCCGACTTGGTTATAGACCATCGTCCAGGGCTGACTTAGACAGGGAACGTCATCCTGCCTCGGGCATGGATGTTTGTGATGTCCTTAGGTTAGTTAGGTTAAAGTAGTTCTGTTCTAGGGTACTGATGACCTTAGATGTTAAGTCCCATACTGCTCAGAGCCATTTGAACCATTTGAACAGGGAACGTCGTTTAGTGAACTCTTAGAAGTGAACAGACAGTTGTTGTAAATTGCATTTAGTATGTACTGTGAAGTTTACCTACGATTATTTACACTTAGCCATTAAGGGCCTTTTTTGTGTTATATTACATGCCGTATGGCAGACCTCATTACACGACTAGTCACAAAGATAAGTAAATATTTTTTGACTCATCTCTATTACTTTGTTACTAATTTATTGGAGTGTTTTAGAACCTTCATTCTCCTATCCTGTTACCTCAGTCTGTGGCATAGCTGTGTAGTAGCGGGAGGAAGAAATAGTTTTAGCGGTGTACTGTACCAGAAGAAGTTTCACGAACTCACAAATTCGGCCTACGCAACAACAGTGGCAACTCGGCCTCCACAGCAGTAGTGACGAGGCCTTTGCGAAATAGACAAACATTTCTGTTGGGTATATTCATTTGCTAGTCTACAGAACACTGAAACAACTAGGAGTTTACAAGGTATCTCAACAGATGTTCGTGTCCCATCTGCGTAATAGCCATTAAGTTCTTGTATATATTCGCAGTGGTGAATTCTTGAGAAATTACCTCTAAAGTCATCCGAGTAGCAAACTCAGTCCCACCTTTTAAAGCCATCAGCGCATTGTATAGCCATCACAGTATCTTAATAGATAATAAAACGATTACTGCTAGACAGTATATGTATTAATTGCCTTGTTGTACGCGATTAATTGAATATTACCGTGATAAATCTGACGAAACAAGGTGTGTGCTTGGCGAACACACCAGAAGAATCATAAAATCTATTTCTTACTCAACTTGATATCTAATGCCTTTTGTGACTCTCGGGAAGTTAAGGACTATCTTCTCAAGCTGTTATCAGCTTGTCTTTAAATGTGTGCTGCATAGTAATAAACCACCAGCGTATAGTTACAGCTAGCTTACTAGCTTCGGCTAGAGGATAGGAGTAGGGATTATCATATAAGCACCTGTCGTCAGTCTGACGCTCACTTGATTTGCTGCGTCTAATACGTTTGGTGAGAAGTCCGAGCTAATCAATAAATGAGGCTCTCATAGTCCAACCATGATTAGATGAACACGTATTACTCTTACTCTGTACATCTAACTCTTCCACTAAGCGACTTCGAAATGCCCAAGTATTTCAATGACCTTACTTTACTGTTCCTTATACAATTTGCCCGTATACTTTCACGGGCAGCGCGCTGCATTGCCAAACAGAAGATGAGTTTGAATAGGAACAAATGCGACTGCTGATCTGGTACATCCATCAGTCTGGGCTTGGTTTTAGACGGTTGTCCAAGCTTGGTTGCGCAAATTACGGGCTGGTACCAAACCTCTGCCACAAAATAATTCATTATTCAAACAGTTAAAACACAATAAACACAAAGATAAAATTGATGCTCCACATGAATTCCGTCCTTAGGGTAACTGATGGCTATGGCAACAGGAAGGGCATCCAGCCATAAAGTTAACTAAAATAAATTTGCCAAATCATAAAAAGAACTAGCACCGTAGGACAGAATAAACCATACGAAAGAGAGAATTTTCTATTCCGTAAGTGTACTAATCACGTGATCTATTCGTAAAATAAGATACTCAGGAACCTCATTGAATTGTTAAAATGAAAATTAGTGTCTTTAAAACAAAGAGAAATGAATGGTTTTTACTAACTTTCTGAACAAGGTTATTTGTAGTCGGAGTCATCAAGTAAAATACATAGCTAAAAATTGTATGAAAAGAACAAGCTTAAACAGCACTTTAAGAATGTAGAGCGATTTAAAAACTGAAAATAGTAATTCCATAATGTGTACGTAACACTGCATTTTACAGTAAATGATATAGTATTACATAATAGTATATCACTCGGTTCTTCCAAACACAAAATGTCGTGCTACTTCAAATTCTAGTACTCTTTGTGAATGTTTCGACGTTTTATGGCTAGAATTTAAGTTGCGTAGTAACAGAGGAGACCCATCTTCAAACCCTATCCCGGCCGTAACGGGTGGTGGATCCACCGTCGAACCCTGTCCCTGATGTAACACATTGTAGCTCCACCTACGAGCTCTACCCTGTTCCTATCCCGAACCTACCCCGTGCTACGGAGGCCCTCACGTGTAACCGATGCAGCCACACACGCATAACGAGAAATAGCGCAGTTGCACTAGGTGTTGACAACTGTAACACATTTACAACCAATTGTAGAATACGTGGCGAGAAGTGATGTCATGTTCACAGAGCAGAGGTGACATAAACTCTGTAAAATTAAGAAAATTGACGGAAAATTCGTATAAATTGAGGGGAAATACTCCAAAATGTGAAAAAATTGAGGGAGAATGAGGGAGTACTTACATGTTTGCCTGGTGAAGGAAAATTCTTGTACGTGGAAACGAGTATTTGACAGCAAGAAGAATACGAAAAAAAGTTGACATGGAAGCACACGGAACCAGGGAAACAGTCGTTTTTCGCGGACAGCGATACGACAACTGGAATAGATTGTTTAACATGTATGATCACCAAATATAGAGTAATGAATTTATATATGTCCGACCACAACCCCAGGTGTGACCCCAAAGTTATCGGCAGCCACCTAATAGATGTTTATAAAGTGTCCTTAGCTAAAGAGCGTTGTATTACCAGCTTGGGGACTAATACACAACTATAGAATGGATCGCCTGTTTGACCCTGTTCACGTATTTTAAACTCTAATAAATAGTATTTATAACGTTCTTCTCTGTACTCTCTATCAGCCACAACAATGCGGTGTCAGCTAACAAATACCTCTGAATGGTGTTTTAACAACGTTCTGCTGCAAGTCTATTGAGGTAATAGGGATACAGGCAAGTTGAATGCTTTCTTTGATGATTTTCTGGAAAAGAAAACCATATGCCTCTAAATTAACATGTATTTGCGTTTAAGGATGATAGAAAGTAGATGGAGTAATCTGTTGAAAGGGATTGTAAAGAGATATGATTTAATCGTAGACTGATGAAGCATTCTAGAGAGAGGATGTTGCGGCAAATCATTTATCACACATTTAACCATTTCTTTCCATTTTCTGTCGGGGTGCATCAGTTGCGTAAACTTGCGATTCACTCGTATTCAGTTGCATGTTCTGTGTGTGACTTGGAGCGCTATCTACCAGCAATCGTTAATAGCAAACCTCTCCAACCACAGTCAGCAGAAGACTTCCAACACACGTGTGATGAATCGCGTCCACCAAACCTATGGGAGACCAATTCTGCCCTCTCCTCCTTAAAGTTTCTTACCATAGTAAGTGGGATAGAGAAGTTGCATGGTGAATTTTTGTCACATGTTGGAAATATATTTCCTGCATTGCGGTATTAACAGCGTTGCATTCCAAACTGTTAATATATTGGAAACCACTCTGCTTCAACATTATAGCATGATCAAGTGCTGAACCATAGGCTTAGGAGTGTGTGTTTATGTTGTACGATCATTTCTCTCTTCCCTGTACCTTCTTGGTATGGAATACCAACACTACAACTTTACTGCAGAATTGATAGCACAAGTGATTTACGTAAAATGTTTCGAACTTCTTACGTCTGCAGCTCCATAATGCCTATAACATACGTTTCTCCTTCTTCTTAGTCGTATGTTATATCACCACAACACTCCCAAGTGTATCAGGTTCGTATCTGCTATACATCAATGACTGCTGACCTCCTCACCACATATGCATCTAGAGATACCATGTAAGATGCAGCACTAATGGCGAAATCTGGAGACCGAAGGGGTAGCTCGTTTCAAAATAGAGGGTAAAGTGCTGCTGTGGATATGGTTCGTTTGTTGGGGTGGTTATCATCAAAGATGTTGGTGGGATCTATCAATCTCCGACTTTACCCTAAGAATGCGAGAATTGTTTATGACTTCCATCGAAATAGGGGTAGAAGGCAAATTGTAATAAAATCTTACAGAATTTATAAAGTGCTTCTGCTAAGGAACCTAGTTTTTGCACCTCTTCTCTGCTGATGGCTATTTTATACATTAAAAAACAGTATTTGTATCATGTGATTTAGGCAGTGTAACAGGGTTTGCCATATGTTCACATATATATTACCCTCGCAAAATAATGGCGGAGATGGTTTAGCAATGATGAAGAAATTCAGAATCATGCTGCAGTGTCATTGACTGATAGCATCAACGGAACGAGGCGATGAGACATCTTTTTGATGTGACTACTCGTAGAGCGTGATGGTTTGGACCTTGAATAATTGGGTAAAATGCGATGAAATTACGGGAAACCTGGAAAACACGTAAAACTGATGAAAAAACGACTAAAATGTGAAGGGATGAGTGTATTTACATGCTCGTCTGGATGCATGAAAATCATTCCATTGCTCCCCCAGTGGGATTGACATCTGATAGTGCATACTATCCGTGCTCCGTTAGTTTAAGTCCTGCAGAGTACTCCCTTCTCCCAAATATGGCTAGGCATTATAAGTCATAAAAATGAAAAACGAAGTGCCCAAAGATTTGGAGGCCAGGATGACTATCACCTAGGTCACCGAAACAGCGTTCATACACCCGTGTGCTCATGCACCACAAAAATTAGGAATCAATGCTCTGGGTCTCTTTGAAAATGGAACGCTGAGACATCTGGCACCCTGTAGCTGTGGGAGATTAGATTAAATGCAGAGGTCATCACCTTCAGACAGCTGTTTGGAAACGCTCCACAATGAAATAAACTCTTCCAGTTTCCATATGTTGTGACGTCTTCCACAGTTTTTTGAATAACAAACATTACTCTGTCTTTTATTTCAATAATCCTGTGTGTTGTGGGAGCAGCTTTTATACACTATGTAATGTCCAGCTGTGGGAGCCGATGGATCGAAGTGTGTTACTGTTGATTTAGCACCTGGCACAGACCTCCAACTCATGATAGAAAAACAAAGTGTATGACTGTTTACACAGCTGTAATCATACACTGTTTCCGTGAGTTACAGCAAAAAACAATGTATCAAAAAGCTTGTGAAACGACAACACAAGAACCCCTGATTGTGATTAATAGTCTGTGGGATATGGCCTTCCTTAAGCACAGGCAACAAATCTTAACACAGGTCCGTGGAAGAAACTTTGATCACTGGCCGCCTGCTCCAATGGAGCACTAAATGTACATTTAATTGGATCACCAAATATGGTGGATGCCAACACGCAGACGGTATTTGCTCCCGATATGTCGGACGAGAGAGCTGCAGTACAACCTTATTGAGTTCTCTACTGGGTGACATTAGTGAAGATTTTATAGTTAGTAGTCCTACTCCATTACCCGTCAGATGTTACAAAAATAACGAGGAGAGAGAGACGGAGGTATTGGGAGAGAGAGAGAGAGAGAGAGAGAGAGAGAGAGACATGCTGTGCTGTCAGCAAAGTTTCGGACCCTATTACACTGTCGTATGCCTAGCATGGTACGTTTAGTTTAGTTTAGTTATGTCATATTCCGCAGATAATTTTTACGATTATTTTATAGACATAATGTGGAACAAGTCAGATTACAAGGTATAAATACACAATTGAATAGTGCTAATATTAATATTACCGAAATTTTTAGTTCTACACATGCAACTACATTTAGAGGTACATTTTTTTTTACCAGTTCTGAAATAGAAACTCGTCCATGGAATAGAAAGAGTTGTCTAAAAGAAACGATTTTAAGCTTGATTTAAAACTAGATCTGATTCCTGACAGACACTTTATGTTGTTGGCCAAGTGATCAAAGATTTTTGTTGCTGAATAATGTACTCCTTTTTGAGGAACTGACAGCTTCAATAAGGGTTAGGAAAGGTCATTTTTCCCTCTAGTTTTGTACGTATGAACATCACTGTTCTTCGCGAATTGAGATGGATTATTTATAGCGAATTTCATTAGCGAATATGTGTACTCTGATGGCGCAGTTAAAATACCTAACTCCTTGAATAGGTGCCTACATGACGTCCTTGGGTGGATACCACTAATTATTCTCACTGCTCTCTTTTGTGCAATTAATACTTTATGTCTAAGTGGTGCGTTACCCCAGAAAACTACTCCATAAGACATTATTGAGTGGAAATATGCAAAGTACGTTAGGAGGCTGATCTGTTTATTACCAAGACTAGCGATTATACGAAGAGCGAAAGAAGCTGAACTTAATTGTTTGAGAAGCTCAGTAATACGCTTCTTCCAGTTCAGGTAGTCATCAATGTGAACACCCAAAAATGTGGAGAAATCTACCCCATTAACTGAACCCTCTTCATATGCTACATCAATTGTCCATATGACTCTATTCGGTGTACAGAGCTGGATATCGTGAGTTTTTCAAACTTAAGGGGGAGTCAATTTTCTGAGAACCACTTAATAATTCTTTGAAAGACGTCCTTAACAATATCTTCACCTGCTTTTTTTGGAATTGGTTTTATTATAACACTTGTATCATCTGCAGAAAGTACTACTTCTGCTTGCTGAACGTTAAATGAGCGGCCATTCACATGAATAAGGATCAGCAGAGGACCCAAAATTGAACCCTGTGGGACTTCTTTTGTAATAATTCCCCATCACTAGAATTTACCACCATCCCAACATTATTTATGTTATTCAGCACAACTTTTTGCTTTCTGTTCGTTAAGTATGATTCAAACCAACTGTGTGTATAGCCTTCAATTCCATTAAATCTGAGTTTTTCTAAGAGAGTCACATGACTCACACAGTCAAATGCCTTGTAAAGATCACAAAAAATACCAAATGGTGATAGTTTGTTACGTAGGGCTTGTACTATTCGATGGGTAAATGTGTAGATAGCATTCTCAGTCGGGTAACCTTTCCAGAATCCGAACTGTGACATGCTGAGTAAATTATTTTCACTTAAATGTGAGACTACACTTGAATACATAGATTTTTCGAATATTTTAGAAAACGAAGTCAGAAATGACATTGGCCTATAATTATTTAAGTCACTCCTGTTCCCTGTCTTATGAAGAGGTTCGACAATTGCGTATTTCAATCTGTCTGGAAAAATTCCCTGTGCCAGTGAAGCATTACATATATCACTAAGAGCTCCATTTAATAAATTAGAAGAACACTTCAAAATTCTGTTAGAGACGCCACCAGCACCACACGAGCTCTTGTTTTTCAGTATATTTATAATTCCCTTAATTTCAGTGGGGGATGTTAGTGCTGTTTCTAAGGGCCTAAAGTCCTGGGAAATGACATTTTTAACATATTTTTTTGCTTCTTTAACTGAACCCTATAACCCTATTTTTGCTGCTACATTCAGAAAGTCACTTTTGAAAATAGTTGCAACTTGTGAATTATCACTCACAACATCATCATTTAGCTTTATTGCTATGGTATGCCGTGCAGTGTCAGGCAGACCTGTCTCCCGTTTGACAATATTTCATATAGTTTTAATCTTATTATCCGCATTATTAATTTCTGTCAGAACACATAAGCTTCTCGACTTCTTAATAACTTTCCTTAAAATATTGAATTATCTTTGGTAGTAAGAAAGTAACGTCGGATCCTGACTTATTCTGGCCTGAACAGATATTTTCCCCTTCCTCTTACACGATATCTTAATTCCCTTAGTAATCCATGGCTTACTTGACTTTGCAATGGCTTTTTTTTAATGTTTCAGAAAAGCAAATCTCAAATACTGAGACAAATTTACGGTGGAATACGTTGAATTTGGCGTCAGAATCATTTTCTGTGTATTCTTCATCCCATTGTACCTCTTCTAGGCTGCTCTTAAAACTCTGTATCCTGTTCGCATCAATAAGCCTCTCTGCCTTGTATGAACATGCCTGAAGCCTGGAAGGTGCTATATGTGTTATCTTAATTAACTGTGCATCATGGTCAGATAGTCCTGTAACAACTGGGTATACATTAATTGTTTCTACCTCATCACTGTCTATGAAAATGTTATCGATAAGTGACCTACGATCCTGCTGCACACGAGTTGGAAAATTTACAACAGATACTAAATTGAAACAACCAAACAAAGATTCTAGCTCATTTTTCCTATCCATATCTTTTAAGAAATCTACATTAAAATCACCACAAACCACTAAATGCTTCTTCTTGTCTGACAGGAAGCTGTATAACGCCTCCAGATTTTTCATGAATAGCTGATAGTTACCTTGAGGGGATCTGTAGATTGTTGCTATTACTGTTGTTGTTGTTGGGTCTTCAGTCCTGAGACTGGTTTAATGCAGCTCTCCATGCTACTCTATCCTGTGCAAGCTTCCTCATCCCCCAGTACCTACTGCAACCTACATCCTTCTGAATCTTCTTAGTGTATTCATCTCTTGGTCTCCCTCTACGATTTTTACCCTCCACGTTGCCCTCCAATACTAAATTGGTCATCCCTTGATGCCTCAGAACATGTCCTACCAACCGATCCCTTCTTCTAGTCAAGTTGTGCCACAAACTCCTCTTCTCCCCAATTCTATTCAATACCTCCTCATTAGTTATGTGATCTACCCATCTAATCTTCAGCATTCTTCTGTAGCACCACATTTCAAAAGTTTCTATTCTCTTCCTGTCCAAACTGTTTATCGTCCATGTTTCACTTCCATGCATGGCTACACTCCATACAAATACTTTCAGAAACGACTTCCTGACACTTAAATCTATACTCGATGTTAACAAATTTCTCTTCTTCAAAAATGCTTTCCTCGCCATTGCCAGTCTACATTTTATCCTCTCTACTTCGACCATCATCAGTTATTTTGCTCCCCAAATAGCGAAACTCCTTTTCTACTTTGAGTGTCTCATTTCCTAATCTAATTCCCTCAGCATCATCCGACTTAAGTCGACTACATTCCATTATCCTCGTTTTGCTTTTGCTGATGTACATCTTATATCCTCCTTTCAGGACACTGTCCATTCCGTAAAGCTGCTCTTGCAGGTCGGTTGCTGTCTCTGACTGAATTACAATGTCATCGGCGAACCTCAAAGTTTTTATTTCTTCTCCATGGATTTTAATTCCTGCTCCGGATTTTTCTTTTGTCTCCTTTACTGCTTGCTCAATATACAGATTGAATAACATCGGGGATAGGCTACATCCCTGTTTCACTCCCTTCCCAACCACTGCTTCCCTTTCATGCCCCTCGACTCTTATAACTGCTATCTGTTCTCTGTACAAATTGAAAATAGCCCTTCACTCCCTGTATTTTACCCCTGCCACCTTCAGAATTTGAAAGAGAGTATTCCAGTCAACATCGTCAAACGCTTTCTCTAAGTCTACTAATGCTAGAGACGTAGGTTTGCCCTTCCTTAATCTTTCTTCTAAGATAAGTCGTATGGTTCGTATTGCCTCACGTGTTCCCATATTTCTACGGAATCCAAACTGATCTTCCCCGAGGTCGTCTTCTACCAGTTTTTCCATTCGTCTGTAAAGAATTCGCGTTAGTATTTTGCAGCTGTGACTTATTAGACTGATAGTTCGGTAATTTTCACATCTGTCAACGCCTGCTTTCTTTGGAATAGGAATTATTGTATTCTTCTTGAAGTCTGAGGGTATTTCGCCTGTCTCATACATCTTGCTCACCAGATGGTAGAGTTTTGTCAGGACTGGCTCTCCCAAGGCTGTCAGTAGTTCTAATGAAATGTTGTCTACTCCCGGTGCCTTGTTTCGACTCAGGTCTTTCAGTGCTCTATCAAACTCTTCACGCAATATCATATCTCCCATTTCATCTTCATCTACATCCTCTTCCATTTCCATAATAATGTCCTCAAGTACATCGCCCTTGTATAGACCCTCTGTATACTCCTTCCACCTTTCTGACTCCCCTTCTTTGCTTACAGCTGGGTTTCCATCTGAGCTCTTGATATTCATACAAGTGGTTCTCTATTCTCCAAAGGTCTCTTTAATTTTCTTGTAGGCAGTATCTATCTTACCCCTAGCGAGATAAGCCTCTACATCCTTATATTTGTCCTCTAGCCATCCCTGCTTAGCCATTTTGCATTTCCTGTCGATCTCATTTTTGAGACGTTTGTATTCCTTTTTACCTGCTTCTTTACTGCATTTTTATATTTTCTCCTTTCATTAATTAAATTCAATATTTCTTCTGTTACCCAAGGATTTCTACTAGCCCTCATGTTTCTACCTACTTGATCCTCTGCTGCCTTCGCTACTTCATCCCTCAAAGCTATCCATTCTTCTTCTACTGTATTTCTTTCCCCCATTCCTGTCAGTTGTTCCCTTATGCTCTCCCTGAAACTCTGTACAACCTCTGGTTTAGTCAGTTTATCCAGGTCCCATCTCCTTAAATTCCCACCTTTTTGCAGTTTCTTCAGTTGTAATCTACAGTTCATTACTAGTAGATTGTGGTCAGAGTCCACATCTGCCTCTGGAAATGTCTTACAATTTAAAACCTGGTTCCTAAATCTCTGTCTTACCATTATATAATCTATCTGATACCTTCTAGTATCTCCAGGATTCCTACGATTACCATACAAGTATATTACAGTAGCAACTCACAAGCACGTGCTTCAAGGATCTGATATACAAAAAACTATTTGTTTCGATATCTTTGACTTTGTGTGCAGTTTTTACATAAGTAGCAACATCTTTTTCCATGTTGACTCTGCACGAATAAGATGCTAATCTGTAATCTCTTGAATTTAACTTCTCGATCCCTGCGGTTACATGGTTTTCAGAGAGACACAAAACATCTATATGTTGAGAATTTACCCCATTTTCTAGGCATACAAGAATCCCATCTATCTTATTTTTCGATGCCCTAATGTTCTGATGAAATACACAAATTTTATTTCTTTGGATACTGCTACAGACGTTATGGCACTGTTCCGTTTTAATCAGAGGAAAACGATAAAGGAAGATATTTATAAACCGTAATTCGGTATCGATGAACCGTAGGTGTCATACTTCTGTGTGCAGCCCGCGTATACTCTGCATGGTTGTGAATTTCCTTCTGCAAGTTAGTTGGCTATTTTCCTCATTATGATAGCTCTCTACCTAGTCAGTGACAGGTGGAGGACTAGACAGCGCTCTAATTATAGAACTATGCTTCGGAGCATTATGCGATTTAAAGAGAATTATCAGAGGTCTGTGACTCTGCTTGGGGATATCAGTTCTTACTGCTCTGGCAAACGCCGTGCGAGAAGTTCTGTAATATAAATAAAAGACACGAGGGCTATCGAATTGTAATTACGCCCTTATTCCTGGACGAATATGTGAGAGTGACGATGGGGCGGGAGGGTTTTGTTATTCGGAAGTTGTGGCAGGTCGTGTGAAACGACATCCAGCTGGTGTGAGATTGGGCATATCAAAATTTTTCGGACACTGTAGACCTATAAATGATAATCACGATACTTGTCTGGAATGTTATGCTGTTGGAACGTAACTTTGCTATGGTTAGTGTTCTGACATATCACCAGACGTGTGTGGGAAGTGATCAGGTGCTGTTCCTGTAAGAGTTTACGTACGTCTACCCGTAAGGGATCAAGGGATCATAAATTTAGCATTGGAGGGCAGCGTGGAGGGCAAAAATCGTAGAGGGAGACCAAGAGATGAATACACTAAGCAGATTCAGAAGAATGTGGGTTGTAGTAAGTACTGGGAGATGAAGAAACTTGCACAGGATAGGGTAGCATGGAGAGCTGCATCAAACCAGTCTCAGGACTGAAGACCACAACAACAACAACCCGTAAGGGGAGGATATATCTGCCTTGGAGGACTGTGATTTCAACACATTGATGAGTATATTCGACCGTAAGGAGTGATGTATTTATTTTAAAAAACTGCGCATTACTCTAATCCAAAAAAGAGTTCAACTGTGTCTGCTATAGCATACAAACAGGGCGGACAATACGGCCGTAACATAATGGAAATACAGAACGTCCTCTCATTGGCTCAACTAAGCAGATAGTTACATGTTCGTTGTCACATTATCGACTGCGACGTTTATTACAGCACGCCAACCCATATCGGTGATGTCGCTCCAACCCTTTCGTCCTCGGGAGCGCTGTTGGTTATCACATAGTGCCGGACGCCTGTGTTTTACAACACTTGTGTGAGAGAGTCTTGGCGGGATGCAGCATCTTCCGAAAGAGCTGACTGAAAATACTTGCAGTCTGTTCTCAAATCTGATTGGCTGGAAGACCTAAATGTTTATTAATTTCCTAGAACTGAGGAGAATCAAAACGCCTTGCCGGTGTATATGGACATGATATAATATGTTCAGACACACACAAACAATAATTGCACTGCTTGTCTCAAATGTGTGTATGTGAGGGTGGAAAGTTACTGCGGTCAGAAAAGTTACTGTGGTCAGAAAATGATGTGGCTGGGACTATGTCCGTTCGTAAGGGAAAAACTGCGATTTCAAATCCGTCGACAGATGTACGGGGGTATGGAAGATATTACATGGAAAATTATATCCACTTAGAAGGAGGATATAGATTTACTTTGGAAATTGATATTTCCAGAACCATAGTGGTAAGGAGGAGGTATCTCTGATATTTCCCTCATTGTCGAATATCATCAGATTGGTGCTGTAGCCGTAATATTTAACTGTAATTAAAGTGATAAACTGGAGGCTGGTTTCGTAGGACGACAACGCCTTGCGAGTGGGCTGTGTGGTGGAGGCAGCCGGTAGCCGTAACGAGTAAATATTTGCGGGTTAAGGAGCGAGCCGCCGCTGAGCCTCCCGAACTGGCCAGGCTTTGGATGTATTGACATAACTGCGTCGCCCTCTGGTCGGGTGAATACCGAACTAATACTCAGTGTCTGGTGGGCAGAATTCAAGGTTGCGTGTGTTAGGCGTCTTCTCTGATTTTTCTGTGGAAATTTGAGAGGATCCAATACGGCGAGTTTTTGCGCTGGACAATTATCCGTCCCTACCACTTAAGTTCACCGGTTGACTGCTTGTACTGCGATTCTAAACATTTCCCGTTTTTATTTGATTGAGTGAACATCGACTGTGAAATGCTGATTTCATCGAGATTGTGAAACACACGTCGAAGAGACATTTCTTCGTCCTCTAGACATGAGAAACACATACAATTATGAGAATCAAAAGCTTACTTTACTTTTTACGTTACGAGAATGATCTCGAGTCTGTTATATCATTGAAATGGGTATCGTAAAATTGTTCACGGGTGTGAGAAGTTTACAGTAACTCAATGGTTTGCAGCACATCCCACATGATAACCTCGCTAAAGGCTCAGCTTTATAGAGATATACTTTCCAATCTTTGTCTTCTGCATTATACTGTGCAAGCGATCGGTAGTATACTGATATGTGGTTGATATCGAGAGCAGTCACATAAATGGTACGATATTGTGGCTAACCATGTAAAAATACATGAAATTTTCATATGCTACTCGATGATTTCACCATAAAAGTGTCACAAATACGTCATTTTTTGGCGTGTAAAATCGGATATTGCAACTGATATCGGTTTCGATATTGATAAATCAATCCGCGATTGACGGAGCATTTCTCATCGGCTGGAGATGGTCATAACTCACTCCAGAAACCAATGCAACAAGCAGGCCATACCTTAAAGAGTACCGTTACCGGATTCCTTTTTGCCAGGGGAATCAGCCTAGCCTTTGTTCACCAGTTCAAAGAGAGGCCACTGTATGCGGAGGGCGCTCTTATCGCGCATTAGGCCAGCGTGTTTGAGGGCAGTTGCCTTGGGGAATACTGGCTGCGCTGGATGACTGACCCACATTATGGGAATATCTAATGCTGTGACTATATACGGTGCATCTGCTTATGTTTTTTGGATGTGTGTTTTTTCTCGGTGTATGTATATATGTCTGGTGGTCGATAGCTATATATAGGATAGACAAGTATTGCTTTTGTATGGTGCAGGATACTGTAATATTTATTTATTTTTCTATTTTGCGTTGTTGGCGAAGGGGGCAATCGATGTAGAGCTTGAGTCTGCCTACTACTATTTTCGAGTGGTTCTGTGAATTTTTTTTCCACCAGCATAACACCACTTTTGTGACATCGTGGGTCAACACGTGAACACGCAGGGGTTGTCTGCTTCGGAGCTCAATGTTCAACAAAGTGCGATGAATGGTGTGCTCCGAAACACTTGCGCATGCGCCAGCCTTGTGCCACAAATCACAATCTGTCCTATTGTAAAGAGCAGACTAGTGTCCGAACCCCAAGTTCTTTGAAGAATAGAGGACGTCCAACCATTTAGCGCCTAGTGGTGCTTTCACTGTCCTTCTACCTCTTTCTGTAGATGCTCCAATCAGTAGCACGTGAACATTCGACCAGCTTTGCCGTTTTCGAGATACTCGTTCACAGGCTCTGTGTAATAATAATCTGCCGTTTTTTAGTGTCGCTTATCGCAATGGATTTCCTCATTTTGCAGGCCATATCTTCACCAGGAAGATCCCCGTCCGCGGCAGCTCCGTTTACATACCTACGAGGTGCAATCCAAAGTTGCGATGAGCCGTGGTCATAATATTTTCGCTTATCAGTATATAAAGAACAAAGAAAATCCGTTATTTAAAATTATTATTATCTGTACGTGGGCACTGTTGGATCACGAAGTGCTTTTACACTACTTTCTCAGATCTCCCCATGATACTTATTCTTCTTCCATAGGCTATTTGCAATTCCTAGGTTCACTTAGATCCTCGTTTTTAGGAATCTCATTGTAACCTACAGTTTATCTTTTGGTTGAAGAGATTCCTGTCGACTATTTCCGCTGTTTCTGCCTGGGCTTTCTCGAGGTCCTATTTAACTTGTTTGCTTCATGCTATATTCTTTAATATTCCAACGTATGCCATATCCTAGTTTGTAAGCCTTGTTGCTGGGAGTCTTTGAACTTGCCCACAAAATTTAAATATTCATTTTCCATTGGCTGCTACCAGGTTTGAAAATATCTCTCTTGTTTTACAGTATTTTGATCTTGGCAGGTACTCTGTCTTGTGTTGGCTAAGAATTTTCACTTACTTCTTCCTTCATGCTGTCTTCGTGATCACTTTTTCTGTTGACAATTACAAGTTCACTCGCGTACAGAACTTTGGGATTGATGATGTTATTGTAATGTCTAATCTTTGTATGTATGGATATGCACTTTTTGTTTTAGATGCGCCGGCCGGAGTGACCGAGCGGTTCTAGGCGCTACAGTCTGGAACCGCACGACCGTTACGGTCGCAGGTTCGAATCCTGCCTCGGGCATGTGTATGTGATGTCCTTAGGTTAGTTAGGTTTAAGTAGTTCTAAGTTCTAGGGGACTGATGACCTCAGATGTTAAGTCCCATAGTGCTCAGAGCCATTTGAACCATTTTGTTCTAGATGCCAAGCGTTCATCCGGACGCTCTGTTGAGTTTTTGTGATCGAAATCTCAGTGTTTACTTTGCTAGCTAGCCTCGTTGGTTCTACGATCTCACTGACGTACTTGAAGTGTCTGATCCTTTTGATTTGCTGTACTTCGTTTTAATTGCCGAATGTTAAATTTAAAACTTATCAGCACCGTATTTTTAAAGGTTTGTAAACAAACACTTTCGTCGTATTCTTCGAGGACATATACCTTATAGTAGTGACTTCTCTGTCCGCTAGTATCACTAAATTGCCTGAGAAAGCTAAGCAAGACATATTTAAGAAAAGGAGATCAGTGTCTAATATCCTGTCGACAACGAGGTCATTAGAAATGGAGCAGAAGATCGGGTTAGGGAAGGATGGGGATGGAAATCGGCGGTGCCTTTTCAGAGGAACCATCTCAGCATTTGCCTGAAGTGATTTAGGGAAATCACGGAAAATCTGAATGACTTGATGCGGGTTTGAATCGTCGTCGCCCCCGAAAGTGAGTTCAGTGTGCTAACCACTGCGCCACCTCGCTCAGTGCAAGATATAGTCATGTCGTCTTTGCTCGTATAAATACGAGTAAAACTGGTATTCAAATATTTTGAACCTTTTTACAGTTCCATAATGACTTTATCTAAGGCAACATTGAAGTGAGTGTTGACAGTTCACCTCTTGGCGAACTCCTGTTTTAATTTCGAAGTGTTCTGATATTTTGCACGTAAATCTTACTTTTGACATTGCTTTCATTAGTGTCTTGTTAATGAGTCTCACTATCCCTTGACCTAGTAGCTGCACTACTAAAATATCAGACAGAGACTATCAGTCAATCAAGTCATGACTTGTTGAGACCAACGAAAGTGTCAATCATTGAGCTGTTTCGGGTTGCCTTATTATTTCAGCATTGTTTTTAGTTTGAAGATCTGTTCCACGTGTAAGCACCGCTGTAGAAAAAGGGCTTGATATTCGCCGATCTTAATTTTGCACTATTCTTGTGTTTTTTGAAATAATATGCTGAGAATACCTTGCATGTGACTTGCAAGAGAAGGACTCCTCTATAGTTATTTACGTCTGTCCTGTCGCCTTTCTTCTGGGGTGGGTCGGTGAGTGCAAATTCCGACCTTCTAGCAGTTTTCCTGAGTGCTAAATTTCGGTGATGATTAGTGTAATTTCCTCAAGTGTGTTTGTCCTTATAAGATTCATTAACACTCCAGTAATTGCATCTTTCCCGGATATCCTGTTGTTTTTGAGTCTAAGGACAAATTTACGATACAAATTTACGATTTCGATTCTGGATGAGAGTGGATAGGTGCCTCTGGAAACTCTTGAAGGTGAATCGGGACTGTTGCCTAACCCAGAGTAGTATCGAAATTTCTTCTTACAGTTTCCGTGATTTGTCAGAGCAGATTAGCCATCCTGTTTTCTGAAACATAAATTCAGTTTTGTGTCTTCGCCAATCTTTCCACTGAACGTCCTGTAAGGTCAGACGGCTTGTGTTACCAAAAGCTATTTTCAGTAACATGGTTCTCTCATGTTTCTCCTGTATATACGCCTGGTTGATGTTGTCACGTGTTTTCTGATCTCGAAAAGGTGTTATTTAGCATCGGGTGATATTTTGACTGTTATATTTCCGGAAGGCTCTCCACCAAAACTACGGTTCGGTAGTTTTGGTGCACTAGATAAATGAAGTAGTAAATGGTGGGATTACCGGTAGTACTGGTGGCATTCGTATCGAAAGAAACATACACGAATGTGTGAGAGGGAAACTGGGAGCCGGTGGCTTCTCTCTCTCTCTCTCTCTCTCTCTCTCTCTCTCTCTCTCTCTCTCCCTCTCTCTCTCTCTCCCATTCCTTTTGAGGTCAGCAAGTCGTCCAGTACTGGTGCATTGTGTATTTCATACCAACAAAAAATATAAACTACATTTTATAAGTAACAGAAATTAATTTATCGTATGCTCAGACGCTTTTTTGTAACCATAGGAATGCCTTTTGATGAAAGGACAGTTTACATGCGCAAACATGAAAAACCTATATAATTATTGTTCTTATTTTGTTTTCAGTATAACGTTCCAAATCACGGTCAAAGGCAAGAATTTCTTGTTGTTATTGATAAATACGGAAGTTGTTTGAGAATAACAAAAATATGCTTTATCTAAGCTCAACGGAGCATCCAAGCGAGCTCTGATATCTCGCATTTTGTTTGAGGAATTTTTGTTTTCCAGCACATTATGATAAATCTGTACTTTTCCTGTATTTTTGCTACTACATCCCTGTCTTTCAGGTTACATGTAAACAGATTTCCAATAAAACCTGAATTACACATTTCATTGTTTGTATTTAAGTAAAAGGCGGGAAAATAGCTACATAGAACAAACACATTCCGTAGTAAAAGGCGGGAAAGTAGCTACATAGAACACATTCCGTAGGTTACACGGCACTTCACGTATCCCTCAAGCAGTATCATGACGGTTCACTACTTCAGGTTAATAGAGGAAACCAGTAAGACACGGATCGCATACGTAGTCAGAGGTATTGAATTGAGGTAACATCCGGTAGGTATGCAACATACCTAACATAAAGGTAACGCGGTTACAATCTTAACTGACCAGGGCCACTAGGCGTAACACCTAGTCTACACTTACTTATGACGGTCTACGGTAGCGTACGGTAGCTCTACGACTCCACCTCTCTTTCGTTTTTCCAAAGTGTCTTCACATATTTAGTCCCACGAAGGTAGATTTGTGTTGTGCTTCTGCGAGTTAGCTGTTTGGCTTTACGTGAAATCTTGGTTTGGAACTGTTCTTAGGTGACTGCCTTTTCTTTCTCTCAGCCCTCTGTTATCCTCTATAACATTGATTTCTTCTATTCGTTTTGTGTAAATTTTTTGAAGGTGTGTACTCCAGTGTTCTCTTCTGGAATAAACTGAACTTGACTACGGACCAGATACGGATGCGAGTCGACTTTTGCGCTTATGTGGATTTGTACATCATGGACTTCTTTCTGAGAGCAGTATGTGATAGCAACGATATGGATCCTAAACTCATCAAGCATTTCAATGGGTTACCTCCAGGTCTTCTTCTATCAAAAATTTGTACTCAGAGAGGACGACGTGATTTTAAAACTCTGCTGTGCACACAACACAATCAATCTGACCCCACTCCTGTTGGGGAATTTATGTGATGGTCCATTCCTAATGGTTTCTTGGGATGCTTTACTCAAGCTAAGTTGTGCGATAGCACCGCCTAGTAGGATTCTTATATCGGTTATTTATAGTTCATCATACCCGAATCAATGTAAGGAGCTCTATGAACGATGCAATGTCGTTCTAGTTTTAACTCTTTTTAGGAAGTTTATACTACTTACTTACTACAACGATATATATGATTTGCTGTGTCTAATAATTTACATAAATATACACTGAAGACCCAAAGAAACTAGTATAGGCATGCGCATTCAAATAAATAGGTACGTAAATACGCAGAATACGGCGTTGCGGTCGGCAACGCCTGTATAAGGCAACAAGTGTCTGGCGCAGTTGTTGGATCGGTTACTGCTGCTACAATGGCAGGTTATCAAAATTTAAGTGAGGTTTGGCGTGGTGCTATAGTCGACGCACGAGCGATGGGATACAGCATCTTCGAGGTAGCGATGAAGTGGGGATTTTCCCGTACGACACTTCACGAAGGTACCGTGAATATCGGGAATCCGGTAAAACATCAAATCTCCGATGTCACTCCTGCTAGATAAAGATCCTGCAAGTTCGGGACCGACGACGTCTGAACATAGTCGTTCAACGTGACAGAACTGTGACCTTTCCCCAGATTGCTGCAGATATCAAAGCTTGGCCAACAAAAAGTGTCAGGTTGCGAACTATTCAACGAAACATCATCGATGCGGTCTTTCGGAGTCAAAGGCTCACTCGTGTACCCTTGAGTACTGCACGGCACAAAGCTTTACGCCTCGCCTACGCCCGAAAACACCGACATTGTAGTGTTGATGACTGGAAACATGTTGCCTGATCGGGCGAGTCTGGTATCAAATTGTGTCGAGCGGATGGATATGTACGGGTATGCAGACAACCTCATGAATCAATGGACCCTGCCTGTCACCAAGGGACTGTTGAAGCTGATGGAGGCTCTGTAATGGTGTGAGGCGTGTGCTGTTGGAGTGATATGGGACCCCTGATATGTTTAGATACGATTCTGACAGGTGACACGCACGTAAGCATCCTGTCTGATCATCAGAATCCATTCACTTCAATTGTGCATTCCGACGGACTTGGGCAATTACAGCAGGACACTGAGACACCTCACACGTCCAGAACTGCTACAGAGTGGTCCAAGGAACACTCTCCTGAGTTTAAGCACTTCCGCTGGCCACCAGACTCTCGTGATATGAACGTCATTGAAAATATCTGGGATGCCTTGGAAAGTGCTGTTCAAAAGACATCTCCATCCCCTCGTACTCTTACGGATTTATGGACTGACCTGCAGCATTCATGGGGTCAATTCCCTCCAGCACTACTTCAGACATTAATCGAGTCCATGCCACGTCATGTTGCAGCCGCTCTGCGTGCTCGCAGGGGCCCTACAGGATATTAGGCGGGTGTGCCAGTTTCTTTGGCTCTTCAGTGTCGTTCAATTAAGTAATACACTCTAAGACAAAGAAAAGATGCACCACGAAGGAATTACTAGAATGGGATGGAAATTTGTAGATGTGATGTATGTGTACAGGGAAAAAAAGGATTACAAAATTAGGAAAGTTGGATGATTTATACAAGAGAAAGAGCTTCGCAAATTAAGTATATCAATAAAGCGTTGATCCAATTCTGGCCCTATGCAAGTACACTACTGGCCATTAAAATTGCTACACCAAGACGAAATGCAGATGATAAACGGGTATTCATTGGACAAATATATTATACTAGAACTGACGTGTGATACATTTTCACGCAATTTTGGTGCATAGATCCTGACAAACCAGTACACAGAACAACCCCCTCTGGCCGTAATAACGGCCTTGATACCCCTGGGCATTGAGTCAAACAGAGCTTGGATGGCGTGCACAGGTACAGCTGCCCATGCAGCTTCAACACGATACCACAGTTCATCAAGAGTAGTGACTGGCGTATTGTGAAGAGACAGTTGCTCGGCCACCATCGACCAGACGTTTTCAGTTGGTGAGAGATCTGGAGAATGTGCTGGACAGGGCAGCAGTCGAACATTTTCTGTATCCATAAATGCCCGTACAGGACCTGCATCATGCGGTTGTGCATTATCCTGCTGAAATGTAGGGTTTCGCAGGGATCGAATGAAGGGTAGAGCCACGCGTCGTAACGCATCTGAAATGTTACGTCCACTGTTCAAAGTGCCGCCAATGCGAACAAGAGGTGACCGA
Organism: Schistocerca americana; assembly: GCF_021461395.2. Lineage (NCBI taxonomy): Eukaryota > Metazoa > Arthropoda > Insecta > Orthoptera > Acrididae > Schistocerca > Schistocerca americana. The sequence goes on along the minus strand of NC_060130.1, from coordinate 647,876,796 downwards.
GACGTGTAACCAATGGCACCCCATACCATTAGGCCGGCTGATACGCCAGTATGGCGATGACGAATACACGCTTCCAATGTGCGTTCACCGCTATGTCGCCAAACACGGATGCGACCATCATGATGCTGTAAACAGAACCTGGATTCATCCGAAAAAATGACGTTTGCCATTCGTGCACCCAGGTTCGTCGTTGAGTACACCATCGCAGGCGCACCTGTCTGTGATGCAGCGTCAATGGTAATCACAGCCATGGTCTCCGAGCTGATAGTCCATGCTGCTGCAAACGTCGTCTAACTGTTCGTGCAGATGGTTGTTGTCTTGCAAACGTCCCCACATGTTGACTCGGGGATCGAGACGTGGCTGCACGATCCGTTACAGCAATGCGGATAAGATGCCTGTCATCTCGAGTGCTAGTGATACGAGGCCGTTGGGATGCAGCACGGCGTTCCGTATTACCCTCCTGAACCCACCGATTCCAAATTCTGCTAATAGTCATTGGATCTCGACCAACGCGAGCAGCAATGACGCAATACGATAAACCGTAATCGTGACAGGCTACCGTCCGACCTTTATCAAAGTCGGAAACGTGATGGTACGCATTTCTCCTCCTTACACAAGGCATCGCAACAACGTTTCTCCAGGCAACGCCGGTCAACTGCTGTTTGTGTATGATAAGTCGGTTGGAAACTTTCCTCGTGTCAGCAGGTTGTAGGCGTCGTTAGCGGCGGCAACCTTGTGTGAATGCTCTGAAAAGCTAATCATTTGCATATCACAGTATCTTCTTCCTGTCGGTTAAATTTCGCGTCTGTAGCACGTCATCTTTGTGGTGTAGCAATTTTGAGGGCCTGTAGTGTAGTTACTCGGTTTGTTAGTGATTGACAGACTCGTTGGATGTCCTCCAAAGGTAAATCGTCTCAAATTCTGTCCAACTGCTCGTGAAAATCCCGATCTGGTTGGCGGGCCCTACCCATAATGATCCGAACTGGATTCTGAACTGGGAAGAAATCCGGCGATCTCCCTGGCTAAGGTAGGGTTTGACAAGGATGAAGACAAGCAATAGATTCTCTCTCTATGTGCGGCCGAGCATTATCTTGCTGAAATTTAAGCCTGGGATGGTTTGCTATGAAGGGCAATAAAACGGGGTGTTTAACATCGTCGATGTACCGCTGCGTTGAAAGAGTGTCACAAATGGCAACCAAAGGGGCTCTGCTACGAAATAAAATTGCACTAAGACCATCACTCCTGGTTGTCGTGCAGTCTGGCTGGCGACAGTCAGGCTGGCACCCCACCGCTGTCCTGGGCATCTTCAGAAAACTCGTTTAAGGCTCAGATCTTAATGACTGAATCAGAAAGTAGAACTGTCTTCAGTGATGAGTCCTGCTTCGAACTGAGCCATGATGACCAGCGAAGACGGGCACGCAGACGCTCGGTACAGTGGTGGAATACCAACCTGACTACATGAAATGTATTCGTAATTGCGAATATGACAACTATCAGCTGTAGACAAAATGAGTACCTATATCTTTCCATATGAGCCTTGATTTCTCTTATTTTCTAATGATGGCAATTTATGTCTGTGTAGGTGGGTGTCAACAAAATACTTTGGCACTCGCAAGAGAAAGTTAGTGATTGAAATTTCGTGAAAATATCTCTCACCAACGAGAAACGAATTTGTTTTAACGATGACCACTACAACTCACTTAGCACATCTGTGCCATTCTCTCCCCTATTTCGTGATAATACAAAACGAGTTGCCCTTCTTTGAATTATTTCGATACTCACTATCAATCTGATGTAGAATGAAACCACACAGCGCAGCATTGCTCCATATGAGGACAGATGAAGATGGTTAGGCATTCTCAGTAGCGGAATTGTTCCACCTCCTAAATGTTCTATGAACAAAATAGAGTCATTAATAATCATTCCCATTGTAATAGCAGAATGTTTGTGGGCGGGTGGTTACCTGTATAAGGTGAAGAGGAGGTGCAGAAGATGTACAGCGAGTGGAAAAAAACATGGGAACACCACAAGCACAGCACAGTACTATATCCTTTGCGGTGTAGGACAATTTTTGACGTTCAAAACAGCTTACATTCGATTCGGAATGGAACGATACAGTCCCTGTATGGTTTCCAAGGGGAGCTTATATCATTCTTTCTGTAAAATAGAGGCAAGTTCAGGTAATGATGATGGAGGTGGAGAGCGGTCACTAACCCTTATCTTCAAAATAGACCTCAAAGGCTCAATAATACTGAGATCTGGTTACTATGGTGTTCAGGGAAGATGTGATTGTACATCCTCATTCTCATGCAACCAGTTTCGGACGATGGGAGCTGTGTGGACAACGTCCTGTCGTCTTGGACCACAGCATGACGAGTGGGGAACACATACTGTACCATGGGACGGCCCTGATCAGCCAAAATGCTCACAAAATCGTTGACAGTAATGTGACGTCGCAGAGTAGCCATGAAGCCCATGGAATACTACGATATGGGCGCCAAAATCATAGCCGAACCCCCTCCGTTTTTCACTCTTGGGACGTAACCTCAGCTCGAACTCGGAAACCGTGTGAAACAAGACTCATCCGACGAAATGACTTTCTCCAATAGCTCAGTAGTCCAGGGTTTATGGCTTCGGCACCACATTTACTTGTTACAGGCATTTCCATTACTGGTGAGTGGTTGAACTGGTCAAGCAGTTCACTGCTTACGGAGCTCCCTTCTCGTTGTTTTGGTGCCGATCGGTTCGCCAGTGCGCGATTCAGTTCTGCAGTGGCTTTTGCAGCTGCCATCATCTTATTTTTTGTCACTGTACTCTTCAGTGAACGTCCGTAGCGATCACTGAATTCAGATTTTCGTCCCAGTTGTGATTTAATCTTTGATGGTTTTCCGCTTTCCCTGAATGCGGTACAAATCTTCGCTACAGTGCGTCTTGAAAAACCACCTAATACTTCCGCTCCCTTGTTTATGGAAGGACCCACCAAACGAGCAGCAACAATTTTCCCGCTTTCGAATTCACTTAGCTCCGACATAGTGCCCTCGAAAATACACAGAAAAGTATTCCGATTACGACGGATACTCGCAACGTATTGAGGACATAGCACAGGTGCCGTCTGTGGGCAAGTACAACAGCACGACCGGCAGGCTAGGTTAGCATCTTCGTTTACGTCCAAGATGTATTTCTCTCGGGGTTTTCGTATGTTATTCCAATACCTGTAAGCAGATAGTCGTTGACGAAATAATTTAACGATCCTTTAGCAAACATAGTAAGAAACTGCATGCCCACGGCGTGATGACGTCAAGTGGCGCGTGATGAACGTTAGTTCGGGACGGGCTGGCACTGACGCTCCAGTGTCAGCGCCTCTCTTGCAAGCAGCTCACTCTGGCGCGTCTATGGCAGCCCGTCCAGAACTAACGTTCATCACGCGCCACTTGACTTCAGCCCGCCGTGGGCACGCAGTTTCTTACCATGGCCTCACTAGTAGTTACCTCAGATCAGACGGCGTCTCCTCAACTCCCTTGGCCGCGGGGTCACATTCAGCGTAACGGTAGCCTCTGGTGTTGCCCCGGACCGGACCGGAGGCTAGGGAGTGGTAGCTGACGTCGGCAGATACCAAAGGCTCGGGACTGGGAAGCCAGATGTCCATATCTCTGACTACGAGGAGGCGGCAGGACTCCTGACAGGCGGTCACGTGGAATGGCGGTGGAGCGTAAGGGACCAAATGGCGAACGTCGTCCGGCAGCTGTCGTTGGTTTGCGACCCGGCTACGTTGACGTTAGCTGCGCCAGGAGAGCGTCGACGACGATGCGGCAGTGGCCAATACACTGCGAGCACCGATGTGTAGCCGTTCAAATAAAATTTGTCGTAAGATCTTATGCGACCAAACAGCTTAGGCCATCGGTCCCTAAGCTTACACACTACTTAATCTAACTTAAACGAACTTACGGTATGGACTACAAGCACACCCATGCCCGAGGGAGGTCTCGAACCTCCGACGGGGGGGAGCCCCACGGCCGTTCCAATAACTAGCTCTGCAGGCCAAGGGGTATACAGGTTGTATCACAATTAATGGCTTAAACACAAATAGCTGAAAGTACACAATAGTAGAAGCAAAAAGGTCTCCATAAACTTGACCTCTGAAACGCATACCTTAAAAGCTATGACCACTGCTTGTGCTCTACTACCAACTGTTTGCTTTCCATATTTTCAATAGAAGAAAGAAGTATCATTTCTATCAGCAACTTACTCTGTTAAATGCCAAAATACGTTGTCGAGTTCCATCTACAGGGCTGCAACTGTATTTGGCTGCCATCCTTTATTGTGAAAAAAATGAGGATCGTAATAAGATAAGAGAAATCAGAGCTTGCACGAGAAGATTTAGAAACTAGTTTTCCCCTCGTTTTATTCAATAGCAGATCGGCGATTGTTGATACCATCTGTCAAACACTTAAGTGTGTGAGGCAGAGTAATCATGTAGATGTCAGTTTGGACGTAGGGAGCCATCTTAAGGTATGACCCATGCAGATTTCTACTTTCTAAGATTAGTAATATTTTTAAATGCATATCTTTCTAAGTTCTGATGGAGACAAATGTTCTGATACTGGCTATAGCTAGTCATAAACAATAGTCTGTTCGGTCTTCGAGAGTATATACAATATTTGTACTTTCCAGACAATAAGCGAGATCAGATATTAGATTTTGACTAGTATTTTAAGCGTCTAAAGGTTATTATTTATTAACCGGTGTCTTAGGACTTGAATGGACTGTTTCAATGTCCATATTATTTCTTTACTCAATCACACATATTGACTTTTATAAAGAAAAAGTAACGTACAATGCTGATACTGTGCAGACTCTACCTGAATGTGCCCAGCGGGAGCTGGAATTCAGAGATATTATTCTGTACATAGTTTCGTAGTTATAGGAAAATAAGGCAGATTTAAACTCAGACGTGCATTCAGTTACAAAATAAGACGCATACCAGTAGCAACTGACTGAATGCAACACTTTTCGGCTTATGAGAGGTAAGAAGGCAATCAGTCGGTAATTACATCTGACTGTAAAGGTAGGTTCATTTTTCTATCTAAAAGCAATCTGGCAAGGGAACAATCTATATTAGAAAAATACATCAAACCGAAGCTATAAGCTTTACATAGGAAAATATAAACGAGACGACATCGTATTCATAATATAAGAATTAGAAGATTGATAGAAACATAACGATGGTAGGACATCTTCAGTAGGTTCTGTAACTAGCTAGTGAAAACAAATGGCTATTTAAATTAAAGGATGTTCGGATTGTTGTTAACACTGATCCAGAAAAGACAGAAAAGCTAACAAGAATGAAGGGCAACTGCCCGTGCAAAGTAAGCACAGTGGCAGTTAACCACGACGCTAGCAATGAATTTATTAGTGTTATCTCCATGCTGTGAAGGGAGAATAAAATGTATCTGCCTGCTGAGGCCTACAGGCGGAGTGCAATACAGCTCCTGTCACCATCACACTGAAGTGTCACCACAGTGACTTGAAAATTCAGTGCACATGTGAAGGCAGTAAATATTGATATAGTTAGTTACCAAACAAAAAATAAAATTATTGTTATTAAAGACTGATACGAATATGAAACTTCCTGGCAGATTAAAACTGTGTGCCGGACCGAGACTCGAACTCGGGGCCATTGGCAAAGGTCCCGAGTTCGAGTCTCGGTCCGGAACACAGTTTTAATCTGCCAGTAGGTTTCATATCAGCACACACTCCGCTGCAGAGTGAAAATCTCATACTGATACGAATGCTATAAAATCAGTATGTGTCTACCATGGCTGGTGCAACATTCACGTCCTGTTAGAAAGATATATACACTGTCTGTCAAGAAAAGTGGAGTACCCAGAAGATATGGTCGAATGTCAATGGCATTTCATGCACTCTCATACCATCAGCAAGAATGTAAATCATTAGAGCCGTAACTCCCTATGACAGAATGCCTTAGTATTGTTCATGATTAGTGTTGTTCGTGTTTAGTGTTGTTAGGAGGCCTGGTGGGGCGTATAAGGCGTGTAGACAGCGTCAGATGTTGAGGGATCTTTGTGAGGGACACGGAGGTGCCGCGTACTCGTATGAGACAGCGTTCTTAGCATCTGAAAGAGTTTGAACATCCAAATTTTTGGGGCATTCGGATATGACAGTGGCCCGTTATTGGACGGCATGGGAACGTAAGGCATGGTATATCCGTCATCAAGATTCTGGCTGACCTCGTCTGATCACCACAACGGGGTTATCGTCGTATTGTGCACCATGAACTCCGTAACCCCTTCCAATTTGCATCTGCGTTTCAGGAACAAGTAATGGACTTCCATTAAGATACTGTGTCAAACCGCACCATTTGATGGGGACAAGCAGTAGCCAGAGAAGTGAATTGCCGTCTCGTGTATAAGCTGCCGTTAACACGCGCAACACGAACGGCTGCATTTGGAGTGGCACTGCTGATGAAATGGGTCGTTTTGTGTTCATTCAATAATCCCTGTTCTGCACTGCCAATGATGACCGTCGGCTTCGAGTACGACAGGGACCTGAGAAGGGCTCCCATTCTGATAATGTCTTGGAGAGCCACAGCGGTGTTTCTCCTGGCGTCATGGTGTTGGGAAACATCTTGTATGACTTTAGGTCACGGTTGGTAAGGGCTGAAGGAACTATGACTGCACAACGGTATCTCACGGACGTCCTACTGCCTCACGAGTTATCTCTCATGCATCATTATTTTGGCGCTATTTTCCAACAGGGCAACGCTCGTTCACATGTGGCTTGTGTCTCTTTGAACAGAGAACATGATGCCGAAGCGCTCCTGTGACCACCAAGATATTCAGATCTGACCTCGACCGAACATATGCGGGACCAACTTGGAAGTCAGTCACGACCCAGTGCCAGTGTCCAGGACATCAGAAACTAGCTACAGCAGTTCTGCGGCATCTTACCTCAGGAGAGAATACAACGGCTTTATGACACCCTTGCCAACCGAGTCAGTGCATCCATCCATGCCAGTGGCGGTGCCACGTCATACTGATAAGCGGACTAGTATTGCCACTTTCTTTGTAAATTTAACTCAATACTATAATCGATGATATAAAATCATATACCCTCTCAATCCGTGAAGATTAATTTTATTTACTCTTCCTATTTTGGGCTGTTTACGTTATTGGCCAGGCAGTCTAGACTGAGGGGACAAAAGTTATGGGACACTTCCTACTATCGTGTCGGACCCCTTTTTGCCCATCGTATTGCAGCAACTAGACGTGGAATGGATCCAATAAGTCATTGGAAGTCCTCTGCTGAAACACTGAGTCATGTTGCCTGTTTTAGCCGTCCATAACTGCTAGAGTGTTGCCGGTGCAGGATTTTGTGTACGAACCGACCTCTCGATTGATTCCCATAACTTTTCGATGGGATTCGTGTCAGGCGATCTGGTGATATCTTCCGCTCGAATTCTCCAGAATGTTCTTCAAACCAATTGCGAATAATTATGACCCCGTGACATGGCGCACTTTCATCCATAATAATTCCATCATTGGGAACATGAAGTCCATGAATGGCTGCAAATGGTCTCCAGGTATCCGAACGTAAGCATTTCCAGTCAATGATCACTTCATTGGGACCATCGGATCCAGTCCATTCCACGTAAACACAGTCCACAGCATTATCGAACCACCACCAGCTTGCACAGTGCCTTGTTGACAACTTGAACCCATGGCTTCTTGAGGTCAGCGCCACACTCGAACCATACCATTAGCTCTTACCAACTAAAATCAGGACTCATCTGACCAGGTCACCGTTTTATAGTCATCGAGGATCCTACCAATATGGTCACGAGACCAGGAGTGGCGCTGCAGGCGAAGTCGTGCTGCTAGCAAAGACACCTGCGCCGGTCGCCTGTTGACATAGCCCATTAACGTCAAGTTTCGCCACACTGTCCTAACCTACACCTTCGTCGTACGTCCCTCGTTAATTTCAGTGATTATGTCTCGCAGTGTCAGTACTGACAACTCTACGCAAACGACGCTGCTCTCAGTCGTTAAATAAAGGCCGTCGGCCCCGGCGTTGTCCGTGGTGAGAGATAATCACTGAAATGTGGTGTTTTCGGCACACTCTTCACACTGTGGATCGCAGAATACTGAATTCTCGAACTGTTTCCGAAATTAAATGTCCCATGCGTCTAGCTCTGAATACGACTCCGGATTCAAAGTGCGTTAATTTCCGTCGTGGAGCCATAATCACGTCGGAAACCTTTTCACATGAATCATCTGAGTACAAGTGGGAGCACTGCTCTGTTCTTTTATATCTGGTGTACGCCATACTACCGTCATCCGTATATGAGCATACCGCTATCCCACAACTTCTGTCACTACAGTACATGTTGTATAAGCATATTGTTAAATGACAAATGATGTAATTATTTCTGATACATCAAACCAATCCTTTCTTTGAAGTCTGTAAATAATTCCTTATTTCATAGCATGTCTGCAAGTCAAGTACTGTTAACAAACTAAATACTTTTTATAAATTCACACAGAGTATGTACTGCCCTACTTTTACATATAGTAGGGAGACATGAATTTTTATACGAAAAGCGTTTAGAAATAAGGGTGGCCAGAAGACCAATGCAGAGACCCATGTTTCGAATTACTAAGAGAGATACAAAATCAAACCAATGGGTAAGGAAGGACTGGAGTGGATGACCTAAGTATGCCCGTAATTTCGAAAAGAAGATAGGCAAGCTCTGTGTGCGAATGTGCCTCATAAATAATCCGCAGTCCAGTGAAGGCTCCTGTTTTATCATTCATAGGTGCACAAGACGCTTTACAGGCTTACACAGAGACAATTAAGTGTTCGCAACACAGTTAAACGTGCACTGAATATAGTAAGTTTGATTGATAATGGAGGATTTTTGAATATACGCTAATACTAACATTCGATAAATGTAATTTTAAGAGATTTTCGCAACTGTGAATGTCTTTAACAGAACCTCTTTGATTATTTTGCAGCTACAAACGTACACTAGGCACCGGAAACTGGAACGATACTCAAAATAATAGCCGAACTCTGTGCACCGCGACTGTTTCGCAGTCCAGTTTCATATGCTAATCCTATAGAAATTCATGGTTATAATAGGGACAGAGAAGTTAACCAACGGAATACCTGGAGGGGGGGGGGGGGTGATACTTGATCCCACCTTTTGAAAGAGTTAGCCTTGTTTCACCGTCTATTATTAATATTAAAGCACATCCAAAATTTCGGGTTAAAAGCCCATTTTCAAGAACATTACTGATTCCCAAAGATGATAATGCACACATAAACATGCAGACAAAACAAAGATAATCATCTCAACTTCTTAAGGTTTCAAAATGGTTCAAATGGCTCTGAGCACAATGGGACTTGACATCTGAGGTCATCAGTCACCTAGAACTTAGAACTACTTAAACCTAACTAACCTAAGGACATCACACACATCCATACCCGAGGCAGGAGTCGAACCTGCGACCGTAGCAGTCGCGCGGTTCCGGACTGAAGCGCCTAGAACCGCTCGGCCACCGCGGCCGGCTTGATGGTATCGACCCATAGCTTAATGTACAGTTATGTCAATGACCATTTTTTAACAAATTACATACATTATTGCATATCCATCAATCACACACTAATGACTGGACTAAAGTTATGCATCGGGCAAGATATTATTTAACTACGATGAACTGGGGCGCAAAGTTTTGTCTCTATCCTGCGTTTGTGATCTCATGTAAAAGATCTAAATTATTGAATTGGGTTTTCTCGTTTAATAACAGATGTGGGAGATATACACAGCTGTGTATGGAATCTTTCTATATAGATGTACATGTCGTATACACTGAGTAAAAGGGGGCCAAACACAACCAATTAGAAATTTTAGAAATTAAGAAACAGCTGTGTATATCCCCACGCCTATTATTAAACGAGCAAATCCAATTCAATTATTCGCCTCTTTTAGACGAGATCACAACCGCAGGATGGAAGCAAAAATTTGGGCTCCAGTCCATCGTCGTAAATAAATATCTTGGCTGATGCATAACTTTAGTCCACTTATTGTAGTATAATTGGTGAATGTGTAATTATGTATGTAATCTGTTAAAAATGGCCAGTGACATAATTGTACATTAAGCCATGGATCGATACCTTAATAAGTTGAGATGATTATTTTTGCTATTTCATATTGTTTATGTGTGCATTACCATCTTTGGGAATCAGTAGTGTACTTGAAAATGGACTTTTAGCCCAGAACCTAGATTGTGCAATAACATTAATAATAACTTGTGAATGAAGGCTAACCACTGTGTTTGTTCAGTTAATTTACAATGTTTTACCAATAACCCACAGTTGACGTAATGTAAATATTGTAATCAAGTCTGTTTCTTTAAATTTAAAAATTTTGAAAATAAGGTTTATTGTTTTAATCACTACCTGTTCCTGATTAAATAAATAGTTTAAATGTTGCAGTAAAACTTAACATAAGAGTTTAAGTAGTAAATGTCATATTCCCCAATGACTGTCATATTCCGTATTTTCAATTTCAGTACCTTGCTTAGTTATCAATACTTCCTTAAAAAGTATGTTGTGAGTGAAAGTCAATAACAATAATTAACGATATTTGCAATCTTTAAATTTGGTCCTTAGGGTGGGCATAATGAATCCCTCTTCCCCCTTTGGATGTACACGTTATTGTTAGTATGCTCATGTTGCTAAGAATGTGCTAAACAATATTTTCATGTTCTGGACCCTACTAACACATCAGTACCTAATTAAAAATTATATTGCTAACATAAATCCACAACAGTTTATGAATTTTGTTTTTTTATTTTTTAGGGTGGGCATAAAGCACCACCAACTGCTGATGCACGATATTGGAAATGCGTTAGTACTGGTAGGGTTAATATATCCATAGTCTCAGTAGACGAGGTGTCAAAATGGTCCAGAACAGTTCAAATTACCAGTTGCAACACCCAAAGCAATCCATATGTTTTCCAGACAAGAAATGCTCATCCAGCATAAGTCACGTAAGTGCTAACCACTGGCAAATAAATATTGCTATAAAGAGTGCGCAATTATGTAACAGATTAAAAATTCTCACTGAATGTCATGAGGGTCTAGTACGATGTAATAATTAATTTCTTCAGTTAACACGAGGACATATTGCTTCATGCTGGTTAAATAAGGTGACTTCCACATAGATGAAGCTATAACACAGATCTGAAAAAAACCATATATTTTTGAAAATAATTTTAGTTTGGTAACTGATTCTTATATAGCTTTTCGCCCTCATGTCAGAAATAATATTGTTTTCTTCTATCACGGAAGTTGTGTCTACAAAAAGAGGTAAAACTTTTAGAAAAAATCCTAAAAAGGCTGTATTTTATATCTTATTATTTGTATACAATGTTATTAAACCACATTAAACATATATTAATCTTAAACATACAGTAAGAAAAGTAGATAAGGCTTTATTACAACACTATTACAAAGCTTTATAGGAACGTTTCCTTTTTCCTTACGAACTTCTTTTTGTACAATGCCTGCTGTGGAGTTGAGGATTTTCGCTTTTTAACATCCAATAGTTGTCAGCCATCATGTTCACTTCCCAACGTCCTTGATACTTTCGTTCCATTCCTTTTATGTCTTGATGGAATCGTTCTCCTTGTTATTCACTGACAGCTCGAAGATTTTCCGGAAAATAATCTACATGAGAATGAAGAAAATGAACTTTAACACTCATGTTACAGCCGAACAGTTTGTAGTTAGTTAACAGATTGGCAACATTATTCTTGTAGTTTGGGTCTTTTTTACGAGGGTTATTCCAAAAGTAAGGTCCGATCGGTCGCGAAATGGAAACGACTATGAAAATCCGATAAAGCTTTGCACAGATGTGTTGGGTAGTGTCTCTAGTATAACCCCAGTTAGCATCACGTCGCTCTTCTCATTTCTGAGCTCGCAGTGAGTGCGTAAAGTTGTCTAGAAAATAGTGTCTGCCGCCAAGTACGAGGGCCTGGTGAGAAATGTCGCCTGAAGCTATGCAGCCAACATTACATAACTGTCGTGCTGTTTCGTCTTCACGACAATTCTCAGCCGCATTCTGCAGGGGCAATGAAGATGCTCCTGCATCGTTTTCAAATGGAAATGTTAGATTACCCACAATACAGTCCGCAATTGTCTCCCCCTGAGTTTCATCTCTGGTCACATGAACCGCTGTCTTTGAAGACAACATTTTGACACAGACAACGAGGTGTAGGCCAGCGTGGAGAATTGGCGGAAAGCACTGGCGGCTGCCTTCTATGATGAGGCTATTGAAAAGTTGGTACAACGCTATGACAAAAGTGTAAGTCAGAACGGCGACTACGTAGAGAAGTAGCTGAAAGGTGTAGCTAATTGTTACAAGTAAAACATTTCTGATGTTCACTGTGGTTTCAATTTGGCAATCAATCGGACCTTACTTTTGGAATAACCCTCGTATTTCCTAGAAAGCCGGTTACCACTTGTTTAAAGGACTTCCATGCTTTTCTTTCCTAGTTTTCCTTTTTCAACTCGAAATTTTCATCCTTGATAAGTTTTCTTATATCAGGCCCACCAAATACCCTACGGAATTGCTCACAAAGATATCTTAAACATTCTCCTTCTACAGGCAATGCTTTGACGAATTGTTTCATCAGTCCTAACTTGATGTGAAGTGGCGGAAGTATAATCTTCTAGGATCCACTAAACTCTCCTCCTCAACGTTCTGAACTCCAGGAACCAAAATTTCTTACTGTCCATTCTGTTTTCATATAATGTTGTTTGCGATCACGACTATCCCGTTCACAGAGGTAGCAGGGAAACTTCGTGTAGTCACTCTGTTGGCATAGTGGCATAGAGATCACTTTCAGATCCCCATTAACGGTCCACTTATTATCAGAGTACTTAAGCTGGTTAAGTACTTGCCTCCCTTCTAACAGCCGTGTACCGCAAGTCTCTAGAGGAACGGAGGGTTCCAAATGATTGGAAAAGAGCACAGGTAGTCCCAGCCTTCAAGAAGGGTCGTCGAGCAGTTGCGCAAAACTATAGACCTATATCTCTGACGTCGATCTGTTGTATAATTTTAGAACATGTTTTTTGCTCGAGTATCATGTCGTTTCTGGAAACCCAGAATCTACTATGTAGGAATCAACATGGATTCCGGAAACAGCGATCGTGTGAGACCCAACTCGCTTTATTTGTTCATGAGACCCAGAAAATATTAGATACAGGCTCCCAGGTAGATGCTATTTTTCTTGACTTCCGGAAGGCGTTCGATACAGTTCCGCACTGTCGCCTGATAAACAAAGTAAGAGCCTACGGAATATCAGACCAGCTGTGTGGCTGGATTGAAGAGTTTTTAGCAAACAGAACACAGCATGTTGTTATCAATGGAGAGACGTCTACAGACGTTAAAGTAACCTCTGGTGTGCCACAGGGAAGTGTTATGGGACCATTGCCTTTGACAATTTATATAAATGACCTAGTAGATAGTGTGGGAAGTTCCATGCGGCTTTTCGCGGATGATGCTGTAGTACACGGAGAAGTTGCAGCATTAGAAAATTGTAGCGAAATGGAAGAAGATCTGCAGCAGATAGGCACTTGGTGCAGGGAGTGGCAACTGACCCTTAACATAGACAAATGTAATGTATTGCGAATACATAGAAAGAAGGATCCTTTATTGTATGATTATATGATAGCGGAACAAACACTGGTAGCAGTTACTTCTGTAAAATATCTGGGAGTATGCGTGCGGAACGATTTGAAGTGGAATGATCATATAAAATTAATTGTTGGTAAGGTGGGTACCAGGTTGAGATTCATTCGGAGAGTGCTTAGAAAATGTAGTCCATCAACAAAGGAGGTGGCTTACAAAACACTCGTTCGACCTATACTTGAGTATTGCTCATCAGTGTGGGATCCGTACCAGATCGTTTTGACGGAGGAGATAGAGAAGATCCAAAGAAGAGCGGCGCGTTTCGTCACAGGGTTATTTGGTAATCGTGATAGCGTTACGGAGATGTTTAATAAACTCAAGTGGCAGACTCTGCAAGAGAGGCGCTCTGCATCGCGGTGTAGATTGCTCGCCAGGTTTCGAGAGGGTGCGTTATTGGATGAGGTATCGAATATATTGCTTCCCCCTACTTATACCTCCCGAGGAGATCACGAATGTAAAATTAGAGAGATTAGAGCGCGCACGGAGGCTTTCAGACAGTCGTTCTTCCCGCGAACCATACGCGAATGGAACAGGAAAGGGAGGTAATGAGAGTGGCACGTAAAATGCCCTCCGCCACACACCTTTGGGTGGCTTGCAGAGTATAAATGTAGATGTAGATGTAGATCAGTTAAAAGTTCTAACATTCTTTCAAACTAATTGAATGTGCAGATGCATATTAGTTGCCATTGCGCAGAAGAACAGCTTTCTGTCTTCTTTAGGAGTAACCAATGGAAAGTCTCCATTCGCCGGGTTCGTATTTGATATTGAATGTCTCCATCAATCCAAGAACATTAGTACAAAAAACGAGGTCACCCAGTCGGGAGAAAAAAAGGCACAAACTATTTTATCTACTCCTGTACGAAGAGAAGGATATTCCATGAAACAACAAACCTTTTTCTTTCAACCTCAACCCTAAAACCTCCGTTGAATCCTTTGGCAGGCTCTGGACTTAACCCAAATCATTTAGTTTCGGCAATATGAAGAGTTTTGGTTCATTGTTGGGGGCTCATAACTACCATCGTTTTCATCGTCATCACTGCCTTAAGGCAACTGATCAACACCATCTAAAATGTTTTGAAGTGTATCTGCAGGACAAGCTACAGGTAAATAAAGCCCACGACAAACAGGGTGCATAGATGCAGGAATGGTCAGATACAAAATGTCCTTTTTATTTTTCAAACAAACACCTTGCAGATAGCAAGAGCAAAAACAACAGTCTTCACTGTGATTTTTCGGTTCTCTCGAAATCATAGGTATTGCAAAGCGAAATGATTGCGTCTTACCTTTAAACAATTGTCTCAGTTCTTCTATACACAGAGAACACACTTTGTGCGGAGCCAATGATTTGTCTTTATCACCCAGTTTCGTACCAAAGTAGACAAAGTATACCTTTTTAACAAAATCAGAAATGTTTCTCTGTTACTTGTAAACTATATCCATACCAGTAACAATCAGGAGAGATCACATAACCTCTAGAAACCATTATGAGCACAAAACTAAATTTCACTTCAGCGAAGAAGCAATGGAAGTATGCTGAGCAGAGTGGTTACATCCACACTTACAGTAGATTGACCCTGCAGTGGAGAGCAGAGAGCGGGTGGAGGGGAATGGAGGAAGAGTGGAAGGGGTACTGATGCAGAGAGCATAATAGCACTAAATCTAGTATGAACCACAATGTACCAGTTTTACCGTACAGTGTTTTTAAGAAAGGAATAGCTGTCTCACGATGGCAAACTAAATTTATATTGATTACATTTTCAAGTTAACTTATTAAGCTATAAATTATATATTTTAAAGTTATTATTTACATTTTACTGAAAGGTTATAGGTTGTACACATGTTAAGAACATCTTAAAACTAAAACTTCAGTGTGAGATTTGTGGGAAAACAACGGCTGATGGAATTCTTTTACTATTTTTTTCTGTGTTCAGCACAACAAATACCATGCGAATCACTATAAAAATTTGAAATATTTTTTTCATCGCAGAGCTGTGATTATCAGAGACGATATGTAGGGTAAGAAGTCAATAATAAACAGCCTATCGACGCAGAAGGTGTAGGAGGCGCACGGAAAATTATTTTACACACAACGAGGATGGTTATATAATCTACTCCTTGAACAAACAATTCAGATTTATTTTCATACTTGCAGTAGGGACACAGCAGGTGGGCAAAAATATGGAAACACCAAAAACTCAAACCATTACCATGCCTAACATGGTGTAGGAAAACCGCTGGTACTCAAAACAGCTTCCAGTTATCTTGTATGGTTTTAGAGGTAATCTCGTACCATGCTTCCTGCAAAATAGTTACAAGTTCAGGTAACGATGATGGAGGTGGATAACCATCACGCGCACTTCTCTCCAAAGCGGACAACAGATGATCAATAATATTGAAATCCAGTGACTGTAGTGTTCAGGGGAGATGCGAAAATTCATCTTCGTGCTCACAAAACCCGTCCTGGACTATGCGAACTGTGTGAACAGCGGCTCTGTCAAGTGGAAAACAGAATCAACATTGGGGAATAAACATTGTACCACCTGGTCAGTCACAATGTACAGCTAATCCTTGACACTTGTGCGACCTGGAAAGCTAACCATGGGGCGTGTAGAGTACCACGATATGGTCATCGAAGCCCCGCCATTTTTCACTTTTGGTACATAATCTTGGACAGAAGTGGGAAACTGTGTGAAAAAAGACGTATCAGATGAAGTGACTTTCTTCAATAGCTCCGTAGTCCAGATTTTACAGGGTTTGGCACCACTTTTACCTGTTATGGGAATGGCCATCACTGATGAGTGGTTTTCGGATTCGAGCTCACCAAACAATTCCCTGCTTATGGAGCTCTCTTCTAGTAGTTTTGATACCGACAATGCGACATTCAGTTCGATTACTATTTGATACGATCACTAGCACACATTTCCGTCTGCGTTATGATTTAGAGGATGATGTTTACCGCTTTCCCTGTATGCAGTATAAATCTTCGATAAGATCCCTCTCGAAACACCAAACACTTCTGCTACCTTGGTTACAGAAGCAATCACCATACGAGCACCAACAATCTACCTACATGCACATTCACTTTCCCCCGATATAATGCACTCACAACTTCACAAAAAGCTATTCTCATCACAATGGGCACTTGCAACGTATTGAGGAAACTGCACACATGCCGTTTGTGGTAAAATAAAACAGTGCAACCTACAGGCTTGAATAACGTCTGCATTTATGTTCAAGCATGCATTTTCGTGATATTTCCATATTTTTGTCCAACTCTTGGACATGTCCAGTAATTTTTCTGATAGTGGATTTCCTACTTGCCACGTCTTGCAAAAGTTAAGTTACATTCCTTCTGTAGCCATTACTCTACATAATAAAAAGCTATATTTATCAGATAAAAACAAGTATATGGAGATTGGTAATGAGGCTGTTAGTGAGAATATATTTTATACTGGGCTACTAGAACTGTGTAAATTATACAGAAGTTAGCATCTAGCTGTGGACAAAGAGTGCATTGAAATTAAAAAGAACTATACACTGGAGCATGCACACTCACACTCACACACACACACAACCCATTTATCTATTTCAACCAAATATGGCACAGAAACAGCAATTGTCATAAATCTCAGCTCTGTGGGGCTTATATTTTCCTAGCTCCAATAGTAGCAGAGATATAGTAAAAAACGTGGTTCTCCCAGCTCCTGGTGTATAGGCTGTCCTGTACACAACAGGCATGTGGTGTGGGAGCAGTACTGGCCAAGCAAATCTTCTTTCTTAGCAGGGGAACCTATCTGTCAGGGTAACAAACTATTTTTGGTGTTTGTAGGCTGCCCTGCATGACAGACGTATTGTGTTGGAATAGTATCAGTATGCTTTACTGACCTGACTTGCATTGAAGCTTGTACATCAAGAGGAAATAAATGATTATGGAACTGCTTATATGTAGCATGTTGTCAGAGTTGTATCGGCCTGTGTTACTGAACTGTATTGCAGGGGTGCACAATCTGATGAACATGTTTGGGTACAAGCTGAGATGGATAGACGAAGTCACAGGCTGAGCGAGGGGAGGAGGAAGTAATAGACTAAGATGTGGAAGGAGAGGAGATGCATGAGGTAGAAGGAGGGTGCAGATGGCTAGTATGCAGGTGGAAAAGGGAGAGTGCAGCTGGAGATGGAAAGAGGGAGGAGGTGGAGGATATGGGCAGATGGAGGGGAAGGAAGATATGGTCAGAAAGAAGGTTGGAGGAAATCGACCAAGAAAGGGGCAGGAGGAGGTGTGTTCAACAATTATGTCGAATGCATAACTGGACAAATCCAAAGAAAAAAATATATGTATTGTATATACATATATTTAAGGATCAGCCATAAGAAAATGTAACAAATAGAAAAAGGTAAACTGTTTATTATTTCAAAAGTAATCACAATAAATGATAATATATCCATCCTATTGTTAGAAGAAATTGTCATTATCTTCATGTAAAAATTTTCGCAGTTGCCTGTGGAACCATGATTGCACTCAGTCGTGCAACTCTTCATCCAAAGCAAATTTATGGCTGTGAGTGTCTTCCTTCATGGCTCCAAAACTATGGAAGTCACATGGTATGAGGAGAAACGGACTGTATATAAGATGTGTAAGGGCTCCCTAGGAAAACTTCTTCAGTGTTATATGCTGAGTTAAGGTGACCTTCGACTGCTGTCCCTCTCGCTCCTCCTTTCCACGTGAACCACAGACATTGCCGAGTTGGGATAAATTGCGTGCCTCAGAGGCACAGTTAGCCGTACTGTAGGTGCAACCACAATGGAGGGGTATCTTTGGAAAAGGCAGATAAACGTGTGGCTCCTGAATAGAAGCAGCAGCATATTCGGCAGTGGCATGGGCAACAGTCAGTATGAGTGACTGATCTGCCATTGTATCATCACTCGACATAGCCTTGCTGTGCTGACACTGCGAACAACTGCAAGGAACGTTTGGTTGGTTAGCTGATTTGGTGAGGGATACCAAACAACGAGGTCATCAGTCTCATGGGATTAGGGAATGATGGGGGAGGAAGTCGTCCGTGCCCTTTCAAAGGAACTATCCCGGCATTTTCCTGAAGTGAAAATCACGGAAAACTTAAATACGGATGGCCAGACGCGTGTTTGAACCGTCGTCCTCCTGAATGCGAGTCCAGTGTGCTGACCGCTGCGCCACCTCGCTCGGTGAAAGGAAGGGGAAAGTACAACTGTTACTTGTCATGAGGGCATGCAGCTTTAATGTAAGGTTAAATGATGATGCCATCGTCTTAGGTAAAATATTCTGGATCAAAATATTCCTTCATTCAGATTTAACAGTGGGAGCTACTCAGGAGAATTTCATCACCAGGAAAACTTATGAACTACGTTCACTAAACTAACTTATATATTTTCTTTCATTTTATAAATTGTTTACAGGATAATCCACTGATCGCGACCGAGCCAAATATCTCACGAAATAAGCGTCAAACGAAAAAACTACAAAGTACGAAACTTGTCTACCTTGAAGGGGGAAACCAGATGGCGCTATGGTTGGCCCGCTAGATGGAACTGCCATAGGTCAAACGGATATCATCTGCGTGTTTTTAAATAGGAACCCCAATTTTTTTATTGCATATTCGTGTAGTACGTAAAGAAATATGAATGTTTTAGTTGGAGCACTTTTTTCGCTTTGTGATAGATGGCGCTGTAATAGTCACAAACATGTGGCTCACAATTTTAAACGAACAGTTGGTAACAAGTAGGTTTTTTAAATTAAAATACAGAACGTAGGTACGTTTGAACATTTTATTTCCTTTGTTCCAATGTGATAAATGCACCGCTGTGAACTTATCACTTCTGAGAACGCATGCTGTTACAGCGTGATTCAAAAAATTTGTGTGAAATCTTATGGGACTTAACTGCTAAGGTCATCATCCCTAAGCTTACACACTACTTAATTTAAATTATCCTAAGGACAAACACACACACCCATGCCCGAGAGAGGACTCGAAACTCCGCTGGGACCAGCCGCACAGTCCATGACTGCAGTGCCTAAGACCGCTCAGCTAATCCAGCGCGGCTGCAACGTGATTGCCTGTAAATACCACATTAATGCAATAAATGCTCAAAATGATGTCGGTCAACCTCAGTGCATTTGGCAATACATATAACGACATTCCTCTCAACAGCGAGTAGTTCGCCTTCCGTAATGTTCGCACATTGACAATGCACTGACGCATGTTGTGAAGCGTTGTCGGTGGATCACGATTGCAAATATCCTTCAACTTTCCACACGGAAAGAAATCCGGGGACGTCAGATCCGGTGAACGTGCAGGCCATGGTATGGTGCTTCGAGCCGGCCGAAGTGGCCGTGCGGTTCTAGGCGCTGCAGTCTGGAACCGCGAGACCGCTTCGGTCGCAGGTTCGAATCCTGCCTCGGGCATGGATGTGTGTGATGTCCTTCGGTTAGTTAGGTTTAACTAGTTCTAAGTTCTAGGGGACTAATGCCCTCAGAAGTTGAGTCTCATAGTGCTCAGAGCCATTTGAACCATTTGGTGCTTCGACGACCAATCCACCTGTCATGAAATACGCTATTCAATACCGCTTCAACCGCACGCGAGCTATGTGCCGGACATCCATCATGTTGGAAGTACATCGCCAGTCTGTCATGCAGTGAAACATCTTGTAGTAACATCGGTAGAACATTACGTAGGAAATCAGCATACATTGCACCATTTTGATTGCCATCAATAAAATGGAGGTCATTTATCCTTCCTCTCATAATGCCGCACCATCCATTAACCCGTGAAGGCCGCAGATGTCCCACTTGTCGCAGCCATCGTGGATTTTCCGTTGCCCAGTAGTGCATATTATGTCGGTTTACGTTACCGCTGTTGGTGAATGACGCTTCGTCGCTAAATAGAACGAGTGCACAAAATCTGTCATCATCCCGTACTTTCTCTTGTGCCCAGTGGCAGAACCGTACACGACGTTCAAAGTCGTCGCCATGCAATCCCTGGTGCATAGAAATATGGTACGGGTGCAATTGATGTTGATGTAGCATTCTCAACACCGACGTTTTTGAGATTCGCGATTCTCGCGCAGTTTGTCTGCTACTGATGTACGGATTAGCCGCGACAGCAGCTAAAACACTTACTTGGGATCATCATTTGTTACAGGTCGTGGTTGACGTTTCACATGTGGCTGAACACTTCTTGTTTCCTTAAATAACGTAACTATCCGGCGAACGGTCCGGACACTTGGACGATGTCGTCCAGGATACCGGACAGCATACATAGCACGCGCCCGTTGGGCATTTTGATCACAATAGCCATACATCAACACGATATCGACCTTTTCCGCAATTGGTTAACGGTCCATTTTAACACGGATAATGTATCACGAAGCAAATACCGTCTGAACTGGCGGAATGTTACGTGATACCACGTACTTATACGTTTGTGACTATTACAGCGCGATCTATCACAAAGCGAAATAAGTGGTCCAACTAAAACATTCATACGTCTTTACGTACTACACGAATATGTAATAAAAATGGGGGTTCCTATTTCAAAAAACGCAGTTGATATCCGTTTGACCTATGGCAGCGCCATCTAGCGGGCCAACCATAGCGCCATCTGGTTTCCCCCTTCAAGCTAGATGAGTTTCGTTCTTTGTAGTTTTTTCGTTTGATGCTTATTTGGTGAGATATTTGGCCCGGTCACTGTCAATGGTCTACCCTGTATATTCATCTAAATGTATTCCTAATTAACTACGATTTCTTCTTTTGATACAATAACTCCTAGCTTGTTAATGTTAAACTGCTGTCTTTAGTATTACGTCATTAGAGACAAAAATAAAGTATCTAAAATAAATTTAACGTATGGAGTGTACTATACTACCTACTTTACACACAAGAGAGGTACGGTCTTCATAACACAATAAATAATTTCGGTTTTCAATCTATCACACGCTGCATTTCAGAATACTGAGGAAAACGAATAAAGGGAATTGGTCGCTAATAAGATACCATCGCCCCTATAGACGAACTGCAGCTTTATCCTAGAGCACCATGAGGTGTTTCTTTTAACATTCTGAGAATTAAGCCTTTTCATTATGTCTATAACATTGTCGCACTATAGATCTACTTAACTAATTGATGAATCAATGTGCGCCGGTTAGTCGAATGATTTGGTTTTCACATCGTAACACAGACAGCTTTTGTGCTTGGGTACGCTTTGAAATACCTGTTCATGATTCGTAACCGATGTAACTGCTCAGTTCTAGATGACAATAGTTCAGTCCCTATTCAGCTTGTCAAAGTGAATGACTTATTTACAATGTGCTTGGCGCTACGTGCCCAACAACGTAACTACGTTTTATATTTGTAAAATTTCATGACATCTCTTTTGTTTTCCATGTCTTGTGATACATTAATCGGAGAACGCTACGTATACATTCTTCATCAGTTTTCTTATTTTTGAGAATAACTATGAAAACTTTATTCCAAAATGATTCTACTTTTATACACGGTGGTCAAAAGTAGTCTGTTTCAGGGGAGGCTGTGCTGAGAAATGTTTGTTAAGAAAAAAATTATATACGTTCCAAGTTATTTAGCATTGCAGTTAACGAATCAGACCGTAGCGCTCTCAAATTCAAGCGTTTGTTCGCTCTTGCGCTAACACGCACAGACATTTGTGAGTCCGTGAGCTACCACATGCTGAAATGTTAATTAACGGATAAAATGAGACTATTTCGGAAGTGAGAAGTTAAGGTAGTTGAGCAAGAGCTAAGTGCGCTTTGTCTGATGAAACCACACGACGAACACGTTTAGCGACACTGCTTCTGGCAGCATGCTCGGATTTGGGTGCGTGACCTTATTGACTGTCTTGAATGCTGAATAACTCGGAAACGGGTTTCAACGTATCGAATTTTTTCATAACAATTACTTCTCAGCGCACCCTTCCCTGTACCCTTACAAGCTTTTGAAACTGTTTATGCCCAAACTGTATATATAGTGTGTTGTTTCCTTCGGTTCCATAAATGTGTGAATATGGAAAAAATGAAGTCCCATGAAAATGTGCATCCTGAATGCACTGAGTAAGAATGGAGAGAATATTCAGCAGAGGAAAATGGACGAGATTCTTGTGACACACAAACAGATTAGAAAATTACCAAAAAAGAAAACTGTAAGATTGATCCTGAAACATTAACAAAGGGTATGCAAAACATTGTTTAGGAAACGACGGAGAAACTATTTGGACAGATGAAATACAATGTTCAAATTCAAAAATACTGATAATAATAACAGAAGTATACTTTCTTCAGACCTCTCTACCTTGGGAATACGAAAGAACACATAAACAACAAGCGTTGCTTAAAACATTTCCTTCGGGTATTCACACCTCTTTTACGAGATACAAGTTCGAAAGAAAACACGGTATTTGTTGTGTATTAGGACGGCATAAAAATTACAGCAGTTGCACCAATTCATTCATTATAAACCTCACATTCGATAAAGCAAAAGTATTATATAAACATTTTTTTTAAATAAAACTTTTCACGATGAAAGTGACAAGATACATCGACAATTAATCGCGACGTAAAAACCGTAAGGCGCCCAATCGTGAAACTCTGAAAGCCACGCTCACCACAGGGTTAACGGTAGAGGTCTTCGTGTCAGCAGAAAGGGAGCGTACGATGTCCTGCGTTAGGCTGTAAAAGCGGCGGCGGCGGCGGCTAGGTCAAGTACTGACGCGGCCCTATTTCTGTGTACACAGTTGGGGGCTGACAGCGTCAGACATTTGATGTGGCGCTGTCTCAACATCGCCTGCCGCAAGGGCTGCTCAAGACAGCTGGCGGTTTGACCCGCTTACGGGCCATTTAGTGCCGCGCAGTTGGCGGCCTTGGACGTCACACACGCTATGGCTGTGCAGACGCTGGGTAAGACCTAGAGTTGCGCTCTCCCAAAACTACGGTCTTGGTACAGGTCATAAGCGACGTAATAAATGGTTTAATTATCAGTAGTATTGGTAGTAAAAGGAATGTGTAGAAGAGAAACTTTGAGTCGATGGCTTCTCTTCGGTTTTTGTTTGTTTATTTCTTTCGCACATAATGAGAACCGCAAATAGTTCACTGTCGGTCCATTGTGTAATTTATTTTCTTAAGAATATGAATTAAATTTTATAAGTAACAAAAGTTAGTTGATCCCGTAACTTATACGCTTTTATGTAACAAAAGCAATTACTTTTGAGGCAGATACGGTTGACATGGACAAAAATATAATATCAATGTAATTACTGTTGTCATTTGTTACTACATAGAGCGTTCTTCATCATGATGAAAGAGAAGAATTTCCTTTTATTTTTGACAAGTTCGAAAGCTGTTTATGAGTAATAGAAACACGTTTTACATAAACATGACGAGGTGTTGATGTTTGATATGATTTCGTTCAGCGTTTCTTTATTTTACCTTTTTTGAGAACATTGCGTTTCCTAGCACTATATGATAAATATGTAGCTCTCTCCTTTTTACTACTACATTCCTACGCTTCACGTTCAAATCAGCAATTTTCAATAAAACCCGAATTAGACATTGACAATTTCAATTTTCGTTCAAATATTGTTTATTCTTAAGAACCAGACAGGAATGTAACTATGTAGAGCAAAAATATTTCGTAGGTTACTTGGCTCTTTATACACTCCTGGAAATGGAAAAAAGAACACATTGACACCGGTGTGTCAGACCCACCATACTTGCTCCGGACACTGCGAGAGGGCTGTACAAGCAATGATCACACGCACGGCACAGCGGACACACCAGGAACCGCGGTGTTGGCCGTCGAATGGCGCTAGCTGCGCAGCATTTGTGCACCGCCGCCGTCAGTGTCAGCCAGTTTGCCGTGGCATACGGAGCTCCATCGCAGTCTTTAACACTGGTAGCATGCCGCGACAGCGTGGACGTGAACCGTATGTGCAGTTGACGGACTTTGAGCGAGGGCGTATAGTGGGCATGCGGGAGGCCGGGTGGACGTACCGCCGAATTGCTCAACACGTGGGGCGTGAGGTCTCCACAGTACATCGATGTTGTCGCCAGTGGTCGGCGGAAGGTGCACGTGCCCGTCGACCTGGGACCGGACCGCAGCGACGCACGGATGCACGCCAAGACCGTAGGATCCTACGCAGTGCTGTAGGGGACCGCACCGCCACTTCCCAGCAAATTAGGGACACTGTTGCTCCTGGGGTATCGGCGAGGACCATTCGCAACCGTCTCCATGAAGCTGGGCTTCGGTCCCGCACACCATTAGGCCGTCTTCCGCTCACGCCCCAACATCGTGCAGCCCGCCTCCAGTGGTGTCGCGACAGGCGTGAATGAAGGGACGAATTGAGACGTGTCGTCTTCAGCGATGAGAGTCGCTTCTGCCTTGGTGCCAATTATGGTCGTATGCGTGTTTGGCGCCGTGCAGGTGAGCGCCACAATCAGGACTGCATACGACCGAGGCACACAGGGCCAACACCCGGCATCATGGTGTGGGGAGCGATCTCCTACACTGGCCGTACACCACTGGTGATCGTCGAGGGGACACTGAATAGTGCACGGTACATCCAAACCGTCATCGAACCCATCGTTCTACCATTCCTAGACCGGCAAGGGAACTTGCTGTTCCAACAGGACAATGCACGTCCGCATGTATCCCGTGCCACCCAACGTGCTCTAGAAGGTATAAGTCAACTACCCTGGCCAGCAAGATCTCCGGATCTGTCCCCCATTGAGCATGTTTGGGACTGGATGGAGCGTCGTCTCACGCGGTCTGCACGTCCAGCACGAACGCTGGTCCAACTGAGGCGCCAGGTGGAAATGGCATGGCAAGCCGTTCCACAGGACTACATCCAGCATCTCTACGATCGTCTCCATGGGAGAATAGCAGCCTGCATTGCTGCGAAAGGTGGATATACACTGTACTACTGCCGACATTGTGCATGCTCTGTTGCCTGTGTCTATGTGCCTGTGGTTCTGTCAGTGTGATCATGTGATGTATCTGACCCCAGGAATGTGTCAATAAAGTTTCCCCTTCCTGGGACAATGAATTCACGGTGTTCTTATTTCAATTTCCAGGAGTGTATATCATCACTCATTTTCTAGACTGTTCAACGCTTCCAATTTCTATGGAAATCAAGTAAGACACTGATCACATACGCAAACAAAGCAATCGAAATGAGGTAACACCCGACAGGTAAGCAACGCGCCTAACATACAAATAACACAGGTACGATCTTAACAGAACAAGACGACTAGGTTCAAAAAATGGCTTTGAGCACTATGGGACTTAACATCTGAGGTCATCAGTCCCCTAGGACTTAGAACTACTTAAACCTAACTAACCTAAGGACATTACACACATTCATGCTCGAGGCAGGATTCGAACCTGCGACCGTAGCGGTCGCACGGTTCCAGACTGAAGCGCCTAGAACCGCTCGGCAAGACGACTAGGAAAACTACTAATGTCCACACTACCTTATGATAGTCTACGATATCCTACGGTGTTTTTTTTTTTTTTTTTTAATTTACTGGCTTTCAGGGCGTGCCCATACAGCCATCTCATTAGAGGAATGTTAATTAGGACGATACGCACGTGATGACTGCACAACATTCTATACCGGACCCGACGGTAGTTTTACATCTTTAGTAAGACCTACACGGAAATATCGTTGCCTGGGCCTGTGAAGGCGTCTAACATTTTTACGGGAACGCAAAAGTATGACCAGTAGCCTAGACGTAACAGGCAGTTCTGGAGGAATAAGGTCTACTGATAAGGAGACAATCAGACCTATTAATCATTAATTTCAATGAACGTCAAGTATGTTGCAGAGGAACCTGTTCTCAATACCTGACCAGTAGCTTTTCATGAGAAGGCCCCAAGTTTCCGGGAGAGTCGATGTTGAATATTTTTTTTTGTACCTCCTACGTATATAATGATAGTTTTTATTCGACCAAGTGAGCATAGCGCAGCGGCTGCGATTAATAGGTACCACGCTGGAAGAACGCGTTCAAATCCTGCCCATGTACTTCACTTTTTTTTCAATTTCATCGTAGAGAATATCATTAAATAGCATCTGTCGTGGGCAAAAACATTCAAAATTAGTCATATCTGGCGTAGTAATCGCGTCATTAAATCAATGGAAACACACTTTCTTCAAAGTGTATTCCGTTTGAATGGTTAGTTGAAATATTTAGACAGCTTCAACGAGTTTGCAACGATAGACGAAGCATTAGCAGCAGAAGAGGAGCTCCGGATACGGACGAATGTATTCATCCCTGGTTTTGACCTCAATTAATACCCATTAAACCGGCTGCCAGTGCCAACAGGCGTACAATAGATCCCTTGCGGAACATGGAGCGAAAACCGACTCCTTTGCAGAAAAAGTATTGACCAACTTTGTGCATTCCCTCACAGCAGAATATATTATAACTGCATCAGGAAAGATCTTGCGTTATCTTATCTATGTAAAAAAACCATTCGGGAAATTTAGCCGGACAGTTCGAAAAGGAGTTGACAAGTTGACTCATGAATTACGAAATGTAACTGTGACCTGCAAGAAATCAGAGAGGTTCCTGAAAGCTGTACGTAGATTTTTTAAAAAATCTGTCATTCTCTCGATCGTGGGATACGAAAAATTTCTTTACCACTTTGATTCTTGAAGTGGTGAGACGTATAAGCCACTTTACGATCAAATCTTTGCATATGAACGACAAACATGCACCCACACCGTAAAAGTAATTCCACCCATATATACTCCACTTTGCTGGCAGCAGGCAGGTTAAAATATTTCCGAGAAGGACGCGATGTTGTTCGGACATGGAGGAGATACAGAGAGAGAGGAACTGTCGATGACATGCCACGCTCAGGCCGCCCAAGGGCAACTACTGCAGTGGATGACCGCTACCTATGGATTATGGCTCGGAGGAACCCTGACAGCAACACAACCATGTTAAATAACGCTTTTCGTGCAGTCACAGGACGTCGTGTTATGACTCATACTGTGCGCAATAGGCTGTATGATGCGCATCTTTACTCCTGATATCCATGGCGAGGTCCATCTTTGCAACCACGACACAATGCAGATGGGCACAACAACATGTCGAATGGACCGCCCAGGACTGGCATCAGGTTCTCTTCACCGATGAGTGTCGCACTAAGCCTTCAACCAAAAAACCGTCAGAGATGTGTTTGGAGGCAACACGGTCAGGCTGAACGCCTTAGACACACTGTCCGGCGAGTGCAGCATGGTGGAGGTTCCCTGCTTCTTTAGGGTGGCATTATGTGGGGCCGACGTACGCCGCTCGTGGTCACGCAAGGCGCTGTAACCGATAGTGCAACCATATCGGCAGCATATTTGCGAGGCATTCGTCTTCATGGACGGCAATTCGCGCCCCCCCCCCCCCCCCAATCGTGCTCATTTTATGAATGACTTCCTTCAGGATAACGACATAGTTCGGCTAGAGTGTCCAGCACGTTCTCCAGACATGAACCCTATCGAACATGCCTGGGATAGTTTTAAAAGGGCAGTTTATGGACGACGTGACCCAAAACCACTCTGAGGGATCTACGCCGAAACGCCGTTGATGCGTGGGGCAATCCGGACCAACACTTCCTTGGTGAACTTGTGGATAGCATGCCACGACGAATACAGACATGCATCAATGAAAGAGGACGTGCTACTGGGTATTAGAGGTACCGGTGCGTACAGCAACCTGGACCACCACCTCTGAAGGTCTCGCCGTGTGGTGGTACAACATGCAATGTGTGGTTTTCATGAGTAATGAAAAGGGCGGAAATGATGTTTATGTTAATCTCTATTCCAATTTTCTGTCCAGGTTGCGGAACAGACGGAACCGAGGAGATGCAAACATTTTTTGGTGTGTGTATTTCCGGTAACTTCTCCAACCGTAGTTTGATGAGCATTTCTGTGACACTCACAAACCAACAGAACAAACCCGTGACGAATAGTGTACCTCCTTGTTGGATATTTTCTTTCTCATCCGTTAATCCAACTCAAAAATGTACTTTCAGCCCATGTTTTCTGATCCCTCTGGTACCCGCCTTTAGCACATATAAGACGAACTCTGTGCAATATTCGTAAATCATGTCATTGTCACAAACGAAAATGGGGAAAAAAATTTCAATAGCCAAGATCGCATAAGTTAGTCTTTATTTTTGACAAGCGGTTTCGGGAGTTGTAACTGTCATCTTGTCATCGTGCGTTTCAGGAATTAACAAGCATTTGTGAATGCTACGTATACGAACATGCTCGTATGTAGAAGGTGCTTTCCACTGTAAATGGTTTTCATAATGGGACACGTTCTGGAACAAAATATTTAGTCACAACAATCGAAACCAGTTATCAACAATACAGACTAATTAATGTGATCTTGGCTACATATTTCTTTTTATACGGTGGCCTAACCAGGCTCAGTAGTAGGACAGCAGTTTGGTACTGAGATTCAGATCAAGTCTGAGTTTAACAAGTCATTTAATTAAAATCTCGACGTGGGTCATATTAAAATGAGAGAATCAGTAATTTACCAACAAAATGTACGCAGAGTCTCGTGGTGTTGCTTGAGAAACTGTTCCGACAAAGTGAGCACCAAGTCGTCTAAAATATTGAAACACAAAACCCTCTACAGGCTCAGTTTAACAATGAATGTCCCCCTAACGCTGTGGAAGATACATCATCTACGCGGAAAACTGGTTGGGGAGCACCAAATGCTTGCCTAATGTGTGCATCTCGCAAATGCGAAGTAAACGATTCAGACACACAAGATATAAGACAGTTAATGAAGCAGCTCAAGTTGGCAAGCAAATATCACATATCGTGAGCGGCTGACTTACTTCAAATGGCTCAAATGGCTCTGAGCACTATGGGACTCAACATCTGAGGTCATCAGTCCCCTAGAACTTAGAACTACTTAAACCTAACGAACCTAAGGACATCACACAACACCCAGCCATCACGAGGCAGAGCTGACTTAGTGGACAGCGCTAATACGAAATGCGAAACTTCCTCAAAACCCAGTAAACATATGCCAGAATGCGCAAGTTAGCACCGGACAGACACAGGAGTGATGGCGGCGGTAAACGGCTGCCACCAATGTCCTCTTGACACTAGTGTCCCAGCCGACTTCCTCACGACAATTCTCCAAAATTCACCTCCTTGAAACTTAACTCCCGACTTTTCGAAAAACTGTTCATGAGGGAAAGGACATCCGGCCACTGCCATAGCGACCAGCGAGATTTTCGCATTACTTAGTTGAATACAGGTGAACTGTGCAGGTATTTTCCATTCTTGGCTTACAGAACGCATATTAACATGCAGTAGGTTGGTATCGGCTGCCACTCATTGATCGAACCCTTCGCGCCTAAAAACAGTGATGGGCAAGACTCAGGTGTTTAGATAACAAGATTTGGAGGGATAAAGCAACGGATTTCCTAACGTTGTCCGAGCGGTGTCGCTTATCAGCCGCTGCCCTCAAAGGGGAAAGCTGTATTCGATGTCACAGCGAGTGGCAGGGGCATAACGCAAGCGCTTCTGCGACCTACAGTGCTCTGGGGACCCTCGTCCCTTCGCTAGAGCCTCTGTGACTAACCTCTTGTGGTCAAGCTAAATCACCGGATGGACACCTGTGCCGCTCGTTTGTTGAGAGGGTAATTTCAAGCCTTCCACCAGATTCGGCAAGCTGTGTATACAAAAAAAAAAAAAAAAAAAAAAAAAAAAAAAAAAAAAAAAAAAAAAAAGCACACCGTCCGAACAGCCGGCCACCGTGTCATCCTAAGTACTTAAGCGTCACCGGATACCGATACAGAGGGGGGCATTTGGTCAGCACATCGCTCTCCTGGCTGTTGTCAGCTTTCGTGACCGGTACCGCTACTTCTCAGTCAAGTAGCTACTCAAATGGTCTCACAGGCGCCGAGCGCGCCCCGCTTGGAACAGCAATCTGCAGACCTGGACGGTAGCCCATCCAAGTGCTAGCTTTGGCCGGCAGCTCTTAACTTCGGTGATCTGACGGAAACCGATGTTACCACTACGACAAGGCAGTTGGCCCAGCTAGCCTTGTACTCTGCTCACCAGCCAAGAAGTGAGCAGAAAAATAATCTAGTAACACTTCATGCATGAATTCAGTTTATTCAGATGTTCCCAATGAACATGAATCTGTAATCTGTCTAAACCATGATTTGATATGTGTGGTCGATCCGTCAGGAAACGTCCCATACAGAAATTTCAGATACTTGATATATTGATTGTTTTGGCAGACAATCCTTAGAAGTTTCGGTCTTTTGTTAAACTGGTAAACAGATCAAAGCCATCTGTGTAGCCGGCCGGGGTGGCCGAGCGGCTCTAGGCGCTACAGTCTGGAACCGCGCGGCCGCTACGGTCGCAGGTTCGAATCCTGCCTCGGGCATGGATGTGTGTGATGTCCTTAGGTTAGTTAGGCTTAAGTAGTTCTAAGTTCTAGGGGACTGATGACCTCAGAAGTTAAGTTCCATAGTGCTCAGAGCCATTTTTGAACCATCTGTGTAGTCACTCAGTGATCATACTGACACCGATAAGGGAATGACAGAAGACGAAGTACTAAGTTCTGTTTTGCAAAGTTGTTTTACTGAGGAAGGTCGTAACTCCACGTGTGCTTTGCATCGTCGCACGAACGCCAGAATGACAGATATAAAAATAAGTGACCACACAATTGAAATTCAGCCACATCAGTGAACAGAGAAAAGGTGAATGGACCTGTGGCTGCCATTACGATTCTGCGGATCTGCGAAAGAACTTGGACATTTCAGAACTAGTAATCCTGTTGGGACCATTAGTATTCATCTTATGATCTCTATTCTGTACACCACTCTGTCTGTGACAAAATGCACTATCAATTTTGTCTATGAAGTCTATGGAAGCTCCTACCACAATCTGGGTTGTGAATCAGTTCCCACTACAAGTTTTTCAGTAACATTTTTAGTGCTGATATATCTGTCAAAATCTAATGGTCTGTCTAAATGGTCCAACGTACCTAGTTAATACTAGCCAAACTTCTACATGCTACCCTGTTATACGTGTGAGGATACTTCCAAAATCTATGCTGTCAGCTGCTTCAGCTGTCCACAATACTTCGATATCAACATTGCTTCAAATGTGGCAAAAGTCTTTGAATAGTTTGAATACTAGTTCGCTCACATCTTTAGTAGATGCTCCAGGCTACGTTTAACCAACATGATTTTAGCCACGTCACAAAAGTTTATCATAAAATTAGTTTTGCTTGCAGGAATAAGTTCAGTGTAATTGTTTGACGCAATAGGAAATACATGATACCTTCCTTCCTCTGAGAATGACTTTCTCTTTTCGGCTTCGCCCTTAATATAGGCAAGTCACATTACCTTATCCAAAAGCAACATTATTTTCAATCCGCAACTTTACAGTGAATTTACTTCTTTTTTCAGTTTTCCCCTCAATCTCATTTTTCGTGTCACTGGCTTCCTGATTCAGATTTACCTGAGAACAGTCCCGCTCCAGAGCTTGATTTTCACCTTTTTCACGTTGTTTTCACCTAGCTTCTCTTCCAGAGCTTCTACGTTGTTTAGGAACGTTGTATCTACGCTTAAAATTCTATTACTGATCCCTTCCCATAAATAAGCTTGGTCATTAAATTGTGCATTCATTCTATTACTGTGTCACTCATGCTAACATTGAGTTCGTTTCATTCTGCTCCCATGTTATTATTTATACTCTCAAACTGTTAGTGAGTAACTCCTGTTTTATCCCCCAAAATTTTTAAACATTCCATAATTACACCACACTGACTTTCAGGTTCCATTTCCTCTGCCGGATTCCGAGTCTATTTTCCGGACTACCTGGATTACTAACAATATGATCCGCACCACATTAACAAACTAAGTGATCCATATCGTCACTCGTAGCTAAAGATTCACAAGGCAGTACACAAGTACAGTTACAAAAATGGTCTCGTTTACCTTTACAGCTGCGTCCGCCATTCTGCGTGCTGTTTTTTGTGTGTGCCAGTGCTGATGAGCTCTACTTGTGATCGCTGCGTCCATTGCCCACCGTAACGCCGCTACTTCTCAATGTCACCTGCTGACTGCCTCCAACCTGCAGTCGGCCGCCGAGCTATGAGTGTGTGCAATTAATGTCTTATGTTCGAAGCATTCCGGGTATGTGCAAGGTACCTTAGTGCAGTGAACATTTACTCCACCGAGAACAAACATCAGTGCTCACATGTGACAAAGCAGCACATTTTTAGTGTAGGGAGCACAAAAGAAACTATGTTTAATGAGATGTTATGCGTGATACAAACATTCACTTGGAAAAGGAACTGAACAGTACAGTTCTAGGATGCTGCATCAGTTGAAAATTTTCGGCAAACACCAGATATTTTATTTCTAGCCAGTGTGAAATGCCATCAATCTTTATTGCTTCAGAATATTTGCGGGTTGAGGAGTAACGTTAATGAACTACTTATTAGCATTGATGGCTTTGAGTCGTCCAATCCTATCATCATAATCTACTTCTCTGAACATCGTACGAACGGTATTACATAAGTTCAGTATTCCAGTTCATCAGAAATTGTCAAGAAAAATAGGCATTAATACATTCTGCTTAGTGCAGCATAAGGAAGCATGTGGAACAGATGTGACTTTCAAAAACAATCATCACACAAAACAATAAATCTAAAACACTTGAAAAACGTTATAAAAATTCATGAATCTCTTAGAACCACTATTGTGCTATTAAACAGCAAAAACAAAGAAACATTCTTTGTTTTTGATTTGAATAAAGATTTTCTTACAACCTCTTCCAATAAGAATTTTTTCATTATTTAACATCATCATTCAACTTAATTTCCGCTGTAAACTTCACAACTAGAGCAGCTAACTGCTCAAAACAAAACATAAATCTAAGAAAATCCAGAGTATATAAAAGCATGTCAGAGATTAATGTTGTTACCAAAAATTCCGAAAACCTCTCTCTCGACTTACTTCAGATTTTTACATATTACTGTAATAAACGTTCAATTGGACATAATTATACATAATTATGTCTACTTCAACGTTTATTACATAGTGGACATAATTATATATAATTATGTCCACTTGACAATTTGAGGCAGCGTATTGAGGTAGCAAGTTGAGACTAACAGTTTGATACGGGACACTTGTGGTCCATCAAGTCGGGAAACTATCTCAAATTGTCCTACATAAACTACGTAAGCTACAGCGCATGCGCGTCGAACGAATTTTTCTACATTCTCGCTCTCTCTTCGCACAAACTATTAGTTCTAGAGAAATTTAATATAGTTTAATTTTGTACTGCAACGCGAGTTCACTGAAGGGCGCGGTTTTCGATCGGGAGGACGACGGATCAAACACGCGTCCGGCCATCCTGATTTAGGTTTTCCGTGGATTCCGTAAATCACTTCAGGCAAATGCCGGGATGATTCCTTTGAAATAGCACGGCAAACTTCCTTCCCTAATCCAATGGGACAGATGACCTTGTTGTCCTGTCCCTTCTCCCCCCCCCCCCCCCCCCCCCCCGAATCCCCATATCAACCTACCAATCATGTTAGCACAAATCTCGAAAAGTTCTTGACTGATTTACATCAAATTTTTACATGATACTCAAATGAATATATGCACAGATACAGGCTATTTATTTTTAATATATTTACTTTATAAATACTCATACACAATATAAAGGTGAACTTCATTAGCAAAATTCTCTGTAAGTTCGTGACCCATAAAATGGTTCAAATGGCCCTGACCACTATGCGACTTAACTTCTGAGGTCATCAGTCGCCTAGAACTTAGAACTAATTAAACGTAACTAACCTAAGGACAAAACACACATCCATGCCCGAGGCAGGATTCGAACCTGCGACCGTAGCGCTCGCTCGGTTCCTGACTATAGCGCCTAGAACCGCACGGCCACTCCGGCCGGCTCGTGAGCCATAAACTTCAGATAATTACGTGACACTTTAAGAAATGCTTGGATGTAAATAAGCAACACATGTCATTATCTGTGTATGTATTATATGAATGGCACAAGCAGCACATGTCTCGAAATATTCTTCACTGATTTACTTCAAACTTTAATATGATGTGCTAGTAAAATTTCGACAGACATTGGCTATGTGTTTTAATGTATACAACATTTAAATATATAACACATAAAGTGGAAACGTTGTTAGCTAAAATCTCGAAAAAGGCTTCACTAATTTAGTTTGAATTTTTACACGATGCTGTAACAAATATTCATACTGATTATGTATCTATCAAACAACAATTATCAGGTTTTCAGTTAAAGCTAAATGCGAGAAAGAAAATGCTATGCTGTAAAAATGTGCAGTTTCGTTAAAATTTTAACATTCAGTTTTAAATATGGTAGCAGGGTGTTTATTTCTCTTAAATATAATCTTTTTCCTAAGACATAATTTTAAACAGAAATCGTACACACAACGATGTGTAGTTTTGTTTTCTTCCTTGAAGCTGTTTTTAACAGAAAACAGGATAGTCGTTTCCATGGCTT
The DNA here is from genome assembly GCF_021461395.2 of Schistocerca americana. Classification (NCBI taxonomy): domain Eukaryota; kingdom Metazoa; phylum Arthropoda; class Insecta; order Orthoptera; family Acrididae; genus Schistocerca; species Schistocerca americana. Next base: position 647,841,435 of record NC_060130.1, on the reverse strand, counting down.
ATTGGCTTGAAACTAGAATAGTAAAAAATAATCTGATTCGTACGAAACGTCGCAATCCTACCAGTTCATAGATTAAAACTATGCAAAATACTGTCATTTAAGCTTATATACTCACAGATACAGCAGCTGGAGGGATCTTTCTCATTTACTACGTACCAGTGATACCAACCATTTTCCCATTCATTTTAAGTGAATTCAACTCCCAGGCGACTTATACCTTGCAATAACAGTAAACAAGGCTCAAGGTCAGGGAGATGGAGGAGGAGATGGACATAGGAAGAAGGGGGAGAAATTGGACATGAAGAAGGAAATGAGGAAGTGGATGGACTGAAAGGGAGGAGGAAATGGAGAGACGTAAGGGGGAGTAGGTTATGGAGAGAGAGAGAGGTGTATGAGGAGGAGATGGACAAAGTGAGGGGTGAGGAGGAGATGGTCACAGAGAGGGGGCTAGAAGCCGATTAGAGCCTACATCCAATTTCCAGACATATTTAATAAATCTGAAGCATTGCCAAGTTCGCTAATTCTATTACAAAACCAATAGTCAGCGGCTCTGACACGAAGACATCCAGTTCCTAATGTTAAAGGTTAATATCTATCAGGATACAGAATATACTTAAAAATAGTTCACGAGTGTACACAGTAAGCCATAAACAGATTTTTATAGTAGACTCTTTAAAGGTACAAAGAAAGTTATGTTTGGAGCGCTTATGATACGAAAATATAAAATATTACGCGTATATTAATAAAATTATCATCCATATTTGGAAACCGTTTACCTGCAAAGTAATCGAGATCAGGCGAAGTTTACAAAAAGTTCCATGGTTTCCTCAGTGACTAAAGATATATTGCAAGACAAAAAAATCATTGTTCCTGTTGGTTACAAACTGGTTTGACGGTGATTATATAGCGAAATAGCAGACGAACTACGAAAATTTTAGGTAGTAATACAGACAAGAAACGAAATGCTTTACGAGAAACGATAATTCCATTAGGTACTAAAATAAAGACAATGACGGATACAGTTAAGGAAGAGATTGGTAGAAACACGCACACGCACACAAACTGAAAACAGGGCGCCGTCGTCGTCCCTTTTTGTAATTGTGGCATCACGTAACATTTTCGTCTACCTGCAATAAATTGATATGTTCGCAACTAGGTGTGTTTACTGTCATACTCCGAAGACGCGTAGCGGTCTCGTCTCGTAGAAGAGAACCTGACAACAAGTATTTACTCGAAAAATTGCCATTCCATGGTTTCCTGTTGAGCACAAAGATCAAAGTTAATTGTCTCGTTCCAGGCGAGGAGGTGCAGGTACACTGGACTCACATTTGGAAGGACGACGATTCAAATTCGTGTCCGACATCGTGATCTCTCTAATTCGCTCCAGGAAAATGCCAGAATGGATCCTATGAAATAACACGGCCGATTTCACCCCTCATCTTCGAAAAATGACGAGCATTAGCTCTGTCTCTAATGACGGGGATGTCAACGGGAAGTTAATATCTTATATTCCTTCTTTCCTTTGTTCTCTCTGCTGTGTGCGTTCTGTGAAGCAGGAGATTTGAAAGTTATCCGATTTTCAAATTTCTTTTACTTGCAAACAACGCATTCCCGGATTTGGTTCCCTTACTAAAACCTTACCTACTACAACTCCTCTACAACTCCTAGAGCCTATGTGAGGAGTTATAAAACTCCCTGTGTAAATATAAGTTTTCTGCAAATTATACCGCTTTTGTCGTAAATAGATATTAATTCTGTATGTTGACGATAGTCAAAACTAAAAGTTGTTACTAATATTCTTAAATTGTGGTTGGCTGCGTGTTTATGTTACCAAAACACAATAAATAAAAAACACATGATCTACATCACTACAGATAAATGGAACAAAAATTCTGTCTAATGTAGCCCACGCAGATTACAGGCCAGTATGGCTGGCTCACAAGACTATGTAGCTGAACTGAACCCTCTGACTGAGCCTGGTCAGCACTTCGATGACTGTTTCAATAAATGGCTTCATTATCTTTCAAGTTAGTTTATTTTAGCATAAGACTATTACAGCGTCCATATAGTACTTTGATATGCATGCATGTGACAGCAATAAAGCTTACAGACTTTCTTTATGTTGAATAGATTTGTAATTTTCATTTGGAAAATCGAGTACACTTTGAAGGAATTTAGGGTAGTGTTATGTGGTTGGATGTAATCAATGATAATCATAATGTAAGAATCCACTGACATATACATTGTCCAGTAAAATAAATGTGACCACCTGTCGAAAGCCTGTATAACAACTTCTCGCAGTGCGGACCGCTGCGAGACGTGCAGAAAGAGAATCGATGAGTTTGTAGAAGGTACCAACAGAGATGTGGAGCCATGCTGACTCCTGTGCTTTGGGCAGCTGCTCTAGGTTTCTCGGTTCAGGATCCATGACCTTTACAGCCCGGTCAAGGTGGTCCCATACATTCTCGATTGAGTTTAAATCTGGGGAATTTGATCACCAAAGGAGTACGGTAAGCTCATCCGAGAACTTTTCGAAACAAGCACATACACTGCAACTGTGTGGCAGGATATATGCATACTTGCGTTGAGCCACTTTGCCTTCCAGAAGGACGAGATCAGCTAGGGAATGCTACAGAAACATTCCCCACGCAACAACGCTCCCTCCTCTGGTCTGGACCTTTCCGACGATTGTTGCTGGATGCTTGCTTTCAGACGTTTCACGACGTACATACCAATGGTCATCTGTCGTATGGACCATAAAATGCGATTAATGTGAGAAGGCCACATTTTGCCATTCAATGTAAGACCAGTTGCGATATTGGCGTGAAAATTCCAGCCTCTGTCGCCGATGAACAGCAGTCAGCATGGGTGCTTGAACGAGGCACCTGCTGCAGAGGCCCATACGCACCAACGTTCGATGAACAATCGATGAAGAGATACTGTTGGTAGCCTTCCGGTTCATTTGGCCGGTCAGTTGCCCATCAAGTGCACGTCTGTTCTCCTGTACACATCTCTGAGCCGTCACTCAGCCCTGTCGTCTGTGGCCCCTGGTGCGTTATTTTGGATAGCGCCATTTTCCCATGCACGGTGTACGTTAACCACAGCGACATGCGAACAATTTAGAAATTTAGCCATTCGGAAATGCTTCCACCCTTGGCCCGGAAGCCAGTGATTGTGACCTTTTGGACGTCAGATAAATTGTTCCGTTTGCGCTGTGCAACAACAACTGCAAAGGTTTGCTCGTCCTGCCGACACGCTTTGTACAGGATGGGGCAAATAAAAGTGTCCTGAATAACAGAGTTCCAGCGTACAAAGCAAGACAGCAGAGGAAAGGAAATACTGTACTAACCTGACTGTAGCAGATGTTGAAAGTAGCCAGCCGCTGTGGCCGAGTGGTCCTAGGAGCTTCAGTCCGGAACCGCGCTGCTGCACGGTCGCAGGTTCGAATCTTGCCTCAGGCATGGTTCAAATGGCTCTGAGCACTATGGGACTTAACATCTGAGGTCATCAGTCCCCTAGAGCTTAGAACTACTTAGACCTAAATAACCTAAGGACATCACACACATCCACGCTCGAGGTAGGATTCGAACCTGCAACCGTAGTGGCCACCATCCATCTCTTAGCACTTTAGGGCCCTGGTCAGCGAGTTTCTGAAGGAGGATCGAAGCTGAACTGTTGGAATTGCTGCAGTCTTATCCGAAATGTTCTGCTCCAGTTCAAGAAGACTATGAGGGGTGTTGCGATACACTTTAGACTTGGGGGCTCCCGACACAAAGTAAACTCACACTGACAGATCAGTTTCTCTAGTTGGCTATCTAGGGCCACGGCCAAACTGACCTCTCTTAACAACCCTGTCAGGCGTGAAGATTGTGACAATGTGCTCCAAGGTTCGGCCGGCTATGTGGGCAGTTACTCCTTCCTCTAGGAAATAACTGTAGGTCTTTCCTCCTCCATTAATGTCGCCGCAAATTCACGTCCAATCGTATCCACTTTTCTTTTATTTGCCCAACCCCATATACCCTCCACTGCTAGCACGGGCACCTGTCGTCTGTGAGGTGTCGTACATTGACATGAACAAAGGCGGTGGCCACACTGAAGTGACTTAACCGTGTAGTAGAAATGGCACACCACACGACGTCAGAGTCATATTTCTGCCCGTAAATTGCAAGCACACGCAAAATGGGCGGTAGCACAGGCAACGGACTGGAGCGGTGAACACGTAAGCAGAGCGCATAGCCCATTGTTCTCATGAGCTAACGGGCTTGCGGGCTGGGCTGCTAACCCGTGTCTGTGGTGCAGGCGCCGCACTCTGTACGCTAGCCTGGCGCCTGCTGGATTAGCCTGTCGTCCTTACGGGCCAGCGCGCGAGACAAGGGCTGCGTCCGCTGATCCGGCACCGTGTACGACCACACACAACCTATACACTTCTGGTCTGGTAACGTGCAACACGATCCACGAGTTACCTGTGCAGTGTTACAAGGTGGAATAAGGTCTCTATTGCCACTCCCTATTAAACGGGTTTGTCCATACACTAATCTACATCAGACGTTCCTCAATGACGACACTCCTGCCCAGTTTTACTGTTGGTGGTTAGAATAATGTGTTTTCCGCAAAGTGTGCTACGTATCCGTCTAGAGGTTGATGTATACTGTATATAGGATGTGGCAGGATGTTAAATAACAGTGCGAGACACAAGTTGTACTGAAGTTTGGTCAGTACTCATATCAATTGTCTTAAGTTTAATTGCGTAGTTATAAGTTTTCAAGGGTGGAGCGAACGATATATTTCAAAAAATGTAATCGCATGGGTTAGCAGAACCTACACTCCGTCCTAAGTTCCGCGTCTTACCTCATAAACAAAATAATCCAAAAACAAATATCTATTCTACAGTTCATTAACATCGTGACAGTATGAAAACAGTGAAGGTGTATTTTCTGTACTGCAAGTTATTAAGATCGAGAATCCGAGTGACTTGTGCTCACGAAAATCTCTATATAGGGAACTGACGAAATTCTAAGTCCATTTGGTGGCAACTCGCATCACAGAGTGTCACTAATCGCACGTTCCACAACAGACAGAACTACAGTGCTCCTTGCTTCCACGTTCCAGGAACATACAACCTGTCTCACAACATTCATCGAAATACTGTTAATTTCTCTTCACAAACTATCATTCTTACAAAAATTCTTTGAACTTACGTGCCATTCGAAAGCTAAACTCTGAAAATATTCGTGACTGGGTGGTGACCCCTACAGAATTGAACGCTAAATACTCCACATATTGATTGCATGACGAATTGATTTAATTTTCTTGCTATAGCCAAGCAGTCTTCGCCAAAGAAATGAATTATCAGCAGCGTTTGAGGTATCCACAGCATCGGAATTTTTCCTGTGTCTCGGTTGGTAGCCATTGAATTATGGTATCGCAGACTGTTTGTTAAATAATTACGCTGCCTAATCACTGAATCGGTACTAAGTTGACGCTTTTTGTGTTCATTTCTTCTGTTCTGTCTGGTAATGGATCGTTAGGATTCATTAGTATAACAGTGCCCTTAACAGCTAATTAATAATAATCTGAGGCTATGATTCGATTACGGTTTTGGAGAATAACCCATCAATACCTTTCTGACATTCTTAATCAAAATTGATTAACTATAACTATCAAGAGGATAAAGGATGGAAACGTGTGTCATGAAATCAGGCTCAAAAATGTTCATTGCACTGGTGGTCATGTCTTTCCAGTAACCGAGTTATTTCAGGATTTTTATTGTTGGTCTCATACTAGAAAATATGCAAACACGCCATTTCTCAGTGTCCGGGAGGAGTGGCCGACCTTGACCTGGCCACTCAAAAACCGTAGATCTGTGTTCTCTAGCTTATCTCCTCACAAAAATTGTGTCTGTCAATTATGTCGTCTGGCAGCGCCCTCTGACAGTTGTCACTCAACATGGGAGCTAACTGTGGCCGGTTTCTGCCTACTTAGCGGGAACTGCGCCTCGCCCACTCTGGATATGCACAGTACACAAGTATCTCAACGCCGCTTGAGAGACCTCGTCATGGCACACAGCATCGCCGTCTGCGTACAGCATATACAATTATAGACGTCATCCACAATGCCGGTCATACACATAACTAGTGAGCCTAAACGAAATGAAGAAAGCGCAGAATGGGACTGAACACCGCCTGGTAGCACTGCAGGCACATGACGAGGTAAGGAAAACTATACTCAGAATAAGGACGAATGGGGGAATCATTCTAGCGGCCATACGTACAAGGAAAGGAAAATCCACTGGCATAAGGGCAGACTGTTAACAACCGGTGTCTAGGAACAAGCATCTAGGAAACTGTGAAGCCAAGTTGCTGCTCGTGTGCTACTGCCGTGAGTGAACATCAACAGAAAGAGGTAGAAGGATGGCGAAACCTCAAGTAGGGGACTTTATAACGGAATAACCATATCAAACAATTTAAATAATACATTTTTCAAAATAAGTTGTGATCCGACTTCGATCGATTAATATCCTTGTAACTAATGAAATGATTTGTTTTATATCGATATTACTTTGAAAAGACAAGAGGGTGTAACGGTTGTTTTTTATAATTTTAGATTATTGCACTACGTCAAGGGCTCAAATACTGAGTCAGTTAAAATTAAATATTTTTCCGTGAAAGTTAGTTATTTTCACTGCACGACTGGATTAAAATGCTCCATGCTGACGTGTGTGACAGTAGCAGGAAATATAGATATAAAATTAATAGAGCGTACAATTGGTGTGGCGTTTATTTACGTGCTACTAGCTCTTATCCGAAATTCTAAGCTCGTAAATGCAAGAATTTCCGCATATACGGTGCTGTGGAGTTTTTTGTGCCATGGCTGCCGCTGGAACAATAGCTCCGGAAAGATTCACGTTGGTCGGCTTTTAAATATTTGTTGGAGACATGAAGAAGCTGCGTGGGATTATTGGCCGCCACTCATTCGATGACGCAACCATGAGAAGACAACACTTTCAGTTTGGTTAATAGAGCCAAAACTGACACGGCTATCAGTCGTAATATTCCGAGTCGAAATTTGAAAACAGGTCGCATATTACAGTTGATTCTTAACATAGAACTGACTTGAACAAACGAAAAAATATCTACCCTTCACTCTGTGTAATTTTTGCTACTAATATTTAGTATCAAAATTACAATCTCAAGAACCATATCTACATGCTCTGAAGCTTCAGTATTTCAAAGATTAAAGTTCACTTAAACTGGTTAAAACCTAAGAAATATGCATTGGTCAGCTTTGTTTTTCCATTTGCTAACGTAACTTTTGCTAAGTAATTGTTTACAATACAATCAATATTTTTCACTACTCTCTTACGCAAAAGTTTTAAAGATGAAACGGAATGAATTCATTTAAAAATTCTTTCTCTAATGCCTCTCTTACGTAGCATTAGCAACAATATTTTTAAAAGAAAAGATTCCGCTGTAAGTTGTTAAAACATTGTTTATAGCGACTACAACTTCGAAAAGTGGTCACTTTCTAGCATTCTGAAAACAATCAGTCGTTAAACGAGATACACGAAATCATGAAATTAACAAACATTAGAGTGAAAATTTCGAAGCTACTTTTGTGGGGTGTTGTAACACACTCAGTAACATAAAGCTCTGACGTGCTGTGTAACAGCAGTTGCGTGTTGTGTTGTGAATTTGTCTGCTGTCCCATATGCCATTCACGTTAGAAAGATGGTGAGTTATTGCTATAAGCACTTCCATTTAAATTTTACGTTGCAGGTGTGGTAAATCGAAGTCAAGAGGGGCAGAGATGTATACGTATGAATGATATGAGCTATGAAATGCAAAGATACCAATATATGGGTTCGATATCATGTGTTTTGTGACATGTGTGTGCACAAAGGAGAACAGTGACAGAAATTTAAAAGTTTCATGATCCTTTGGACCTAGTCATCATCAAACGTCTTGAGTCAGTATTGCTTCCTTCCATCTTGAATTTTTAAGTGCAAAGCACGTTAATAAAATTAATTATTAATTCACAATAAATTTCAGATTTAATAAAGTAAATTAGCTCCTTCAGAGATTGATGACTGCAAGAACCTAGTTATAACATTTTTTTAAGGGGAGTAGGACGTCAAACGGGCCGACTTGGAGCAGGAGAGGCACCACAGGACATTTTAAATTCCACTGTCTATACCTGTACAAATAAATTCATAAAACTTTGTCAGCATAACAAGGAAGGATTCAGAACTCACACTCAAAGCAGTGGAATTTCAAAAACATAACAAAGTAATGTTTTTAACATGTGAGATTTCATCATTTTTTCACTTACCATTGGCTGCTATAGCAACAAATGCAGCCAATAGAAAGTGAAAAGATGATGAAATTTCACATGTTCAAAACTTTATTTTCTTCTGTTTTTGAACTTCCACTGCTACGAATGTGAATCCTGAATTCTTCTTGGTCATGCTGAAGAAGTTTTATGAATTTATTTGTAAAAGTATAGACAGTGGAAATTAAAATGTCCTGTGGAGCCTCTCCTGCTCCAAGTCGGCCCATTTGATGTCCTGTCCCCCTTAACAGGCTCAATAAGATGATTCACAAACATCTCTTTTTCCTGGGCCTAAAAAGATGTCAAGTGATGTCGCAGGCAGGTTGTGCTATATTAAAGGCAGCGCTTTTGTGGTGGAGGGTGCAATATAATTATGATGGAGCTCCTATATCCATCAATTACTTTGGAATCAGTAGTCGAAGGCCATTTTTGTGTAACAACAATCCACTTAGAGCACACACAGCTGAAAGAAGAAAACAGTGACGTTAATATCGTTATTTACCCACGTAATAACAATTACGAGGGTAATAGTTACGATATGCTTCAAAGCCAAGGTCGCACCCCTCGCGCACGCAGACGGCAGGTATAGTGTCTGATTTACCTCGTAGCGGCCAAAGAGGCCGAAAAGTGCCTTTCGTAGCTCAGTTGAAAAGTTATTGCAGCAATTAGCGGATCAACACGATAGCAGTAAATGAAAGAAGCAACAAGAAGACCAAGTGGCCGCAAAAAAAAATCAGTCTTTCAATAATCGATTCGTGTGAAACTTGATGTGACTGTATACAACGTGGCTGTAATGAAAGTGCGAGGTCCAGTAGGGGCTGTAATTATCGTATGACAGCGAAACTTGGTATAAATGCTAGTGTATTAATACTGAACCGATTTACGATGGAAAACAAATTAGTTCAAACTGTGGTCACCAGGCGAAGATCTAGAACTTGAGAAGTCTTTGCCGGCCGGACTGGCCGAGCGGTTCTAGGCGCTACAGTCTGGAACCGCGCTACCGATACGGTCGCAGGTTCAAATCCTGCCTTGGGCATGGATGTGTGTGATGTCTTTAGGTTAGTTAGGTTTAACTAGTTCTAAGTTCTAGGGGACTGATGACCTCAGAAGTTAAGTCCCATAGTGCTCAGAGTCATTTGAACCATTTTTTGAGAACTCTTTGTATGATGGTATGACATCCACGCTGTCATTTGGCAAGTCCCAACGTAGGTGAACAGTATGTATATCGAAAAGGGAGACTGTGCGCTCTTAATGAAACTGTTTTATGTGAACGTCGGAAGTTACATTGCTGCACTGAGAGAGTATCTCCTACTGAAACGTGTGAGGAGAGGCCTGATGTCATTAAAGGTGATAATAAAATTCGAATACACCGGTGAGTTTGGTGCGGCACATGGAAGAGGGAGGAGTGCCATCCTGGTGGAAGTTATTGGCAAGGTTGCTGTTACCCTAAGTGACCATGAAACACGAGCTGTGGGTAGTGCTAGCCCCGTGCAGTGTCACGATAATAGTTCATCCCACGGTCAACAGTACGGAAAATTTTTTTGTGGTCCATTTTACACTGGTACCCGTATCAGGTCCATACGGTGCAGCAACTGAAACCTCATGATCAGCAGGAACGTTCCGTATTTGCTCCTCGGTTTCTGGTGTGGGTCAAAGTTGTCACATGTGGCCAGGCAATATTCTATGCAGCGACGAGGCACATTTTACACTACAGAGCGCGGTGAATACACAGGACTCCAGAATCTGGGGGACTGTTAAACCGTGTGTTTTGCACGAAGAACCATTGGAGTCGCCATATTTCACAATGTGGTGTGGATTGACAATGACGTTTATTCTCGGTCTGTTCTTCTTTGAAGAGGCTTGTGAGGTGTACCGGGACGTCGGCACGTTATCGGGAACTACACTCCTGGAAATGGAAAAAAGAACACATTGACACCGGTGAGTCAGACCCACCATATTTGCTCCGGACACTGCGAGAGGGCTGTACAAGCAAAGATCACACGCACGGCACAGCGGACACACCAGGAACCGCGGTGTTGGCCGTCGAATGGCGCTAGCTGCGCAGCATTTGTGCACCGCCGCCGTCAGAGTCAGCCAGTTTGCCGTGGCATACGGAGCTCCATCGCAGTCTTTAACACTGGTAGCATGCCGCGACAGCGTGGACGTGAACCGTATGTGCAGTTGACGGACTTTGAGCGAGGGCGTATAGTGGGCATGCGGGAGGCCGGGTGGACGTACCGCCGAATTGCTCAACACGTGGGGCGTGAGGTCTCCACAGTACATCGATGTTGTCGCCAGTGGTCGGCGGAAGGTGCACGTGCCCGTCGACCTGGGACCGGACCGCAGCGACGCACGGATGCACGCCAAGACCGTAGGATCCTACGCAGTGCCGTAGGGGACCGCACCGCCACTTCCCAGCAAATTAGGGTCACTGTTGCTCCTGGGGTATCGGCGACGACCATTCGCAACCGTCTCCATGAAGCTGGGCTACGGTCCCGCACACCGTTAGGCCGTCTTCCGCTCACGCCCCAACATCGTGCAGCCCGCCTCCAGTGGTGACGCGACAGGCGTGAATGGAGGGACGAATGGAGACGTGTCGTCTTCAGCGATGAGAGTCGCTTCTGCCTTGGTGCCAATGATGGTCGTATGCGTGTTTGGCGCCGTGCAGGTGAGCGCCACAATCAGGACTGCATACGACCGAGGCACACAGGGCCAACACCCGGCATCATGGTGTGGGGAGCGATCTCCTACACTGGCCGTACACCACTGGTGATCGTCGAGGGGACACTGAATAGTGCACGGTACATCCAAACCGTCATCGAACCCATCGTTCTACCATTTCTAGACCGGCAAGGGAACTTGCTGTTCCAACAGGACAATGCACGTCCGCATGTATCCCGTGCCACCCAACGTGCTCTAGAAGGTGTAAGTCAACTACCCTGGCCAGCAAGATCTCCGGATCTGTCCCCCATTGAGCATGTTTGGGAGTGGATGAAGCGTCGTCTCACGCGGTTTGCACGTCCAGCACGAACGCTGGTCCAACTGAGGCGCCAGGTGGAAATGGCATGGCAAGCCGTTCCACAGGACTACATCCAGCATCTCTACGATCGTCTCCATGGGAGAATAGCAGCCTGCATTGCTGCGAAAGGAGGATATACACTGTACTAGTGCCGACATTGTGCATGCTCTGTTGCCTGTGTCTATGTGCCTGTGGTTCTGTCAGTGTGATCATGTGGTGTATCTGACCCCAGGAATGTGTCAATAAAGTTTCCCCTTCCTGGGACAATGAATTCACGGTGTTCTTATTTCAGTTTCCAGGAGTGTACTTGTACAGCACGTGAGCCCTGCTTTGGAAGACTGCAACTCTGTGCAAGCCACAGTTTTTGTGCAAGATGGGGCAAAGACTTACATCGCTCGTCCAGTGAAAGATCTGCTTGATGCAACCTTCCACTACCATGTTATTTCCAGATGTTTTCCTGATGTGTCCTCCAAGATCACCTGATCTGAATACATGTGACTTTCGGCTCTCGGGATATCTAAAAGAATGTGTTTACCAGGGACATGTATGGTCTGTACCTGATCTGGATGCCAGTATACAGGAAAACGTTGCTCAGATTCCACCAGAACTGCTGCTACCAACTGTTGATCACGTCGTTTTATGGATGCAGCAACTCCTCGACGTCTCCGATGCTCGTATTGAACAAACTGAGTAAACAGCAGTTGACAATAAAATCAATATTATTCCTTTCGCACTTGTTTGACCTTTATTGACCACGTCTCGTTCATAATCCATTACACATAGAACTATTTCTATACGTGTTCCTTGCGTCCACAGCGCCAGTTATGCCGGGTGAATTACTTTTCTTGTTGCACTAGGATACGGCATTACCCAGGCGAATTGATGCTCGAAACATGCATCACGCCAAGGGCGCAGGTCATTGGAGCAGGCACCATGACAGCTGTGGACTATGTGAAAATTATAGCGGGCCACCTGACTCCCTTCTAGCTTGATGTCTTCCCCGATTGCGACGGCATCTTCCAGCACAATAACTGTTGGTACCATCGGCTACAACAGTGCTACAGTGGTTTGAAGGTCATGAAAGTGAGCTCAGGTTGATCAGTTCCAACTGATTTGAATCCGAAGCCTACCAACGTCTTATTGAATCCACTCCACGACGAATCGCTGCTTATTGCGTTCCAGTGATGGACCAGCGCGCTATTATGCGGTTGTTCATAATGTTTTGGTTCATCAATATACGTTCAGGGTGAATCTCCTAAACGTTGCACAAAATTTATTTTGTGAACCGTTCAAGGTACTGAAACGAGGATTTTAGCCATAACCTAGTACTCTAAGAGCGGCACGTAATTTTATTGCTCTATTAATCCACACCAACTAGTAAAACAATGGGTTTGATAGAGCAGCAATCAGTCGTGGAATTAAGTTGCTTTAATATGACATCTGTAGTCACAACGCAGATCAGATTTCGACCTGTGTCAGCTCATTATCAATGCAGTGCGGAATTGTAGCAGTTGCTCGTGCTCAAGTGAATGCTTAGACAGTTCAACCATTACTGTGGCAGCATTCACTTGAGCACGAGCAACTGCTACAATTCCGCACTGCATTGATAATGAGCTGACACAGGTCGAAATTTGATCTGCGTTGTGACTATAAATATCATATTAAAGCAACTTAATTCCACGACTGATTGCTGCTCTATGTAACCCAATATAACCACAGTCGTTGCGTGCACCCACCCTATGGAGGCCAACCTGATACTAAAACAATATTTTTGATTGAGTGATATATGTTTCTAAAAGCATTCAAAAGCTTTAGAAAAGAGAATACAGTGGTAACTGTTAGAAAAACTATCCAAGAAAAAAGCTAAAATTAAAAGGCAAGCACGTCGGAGTCATCTATTACAATGTAAACACTTCCAAGTGGGGCTCTTGTATCAGGCTCCTTTATTTTATCAAGCCTTTCCACTGTTAACTTGTTTCCACAAGAGATGTTGACATTAGTATATATGTACACATGAAACAGTGTTCCTAAGCCCCTTCTGGTATGCTAGAAGTCAGGAAATGGTTCCAGTTAAAACTATCCTAGATGACCATGAAAATTGGTCGAATAGAGTACGGCCAACAGAAATTACGTTTAATCTTAGTAGCGTAGGTATATTTTCTTGCTATATATTTCGGTGGAGCCTGACGTGAGAGCCCCACTTGCCTTTCAATTGTACGCCATTTCTCAGATACTGTTGGGAAACGACTTCATGACAGCACTAACAATTGTAGTGTCACTGTACTCATCTTTCAAGAGATTTCAATGTCATTAAAAAGATACTCATCGATTAAAATATCTTAGTTGCTTATACATATCAGTTGACACAAGAGGTAAATGGATACCACAAAACCAAGTTGCATAATATGCCAAAAACTACTATTGTATAACCGTAACTGTTACCAAAATGAAACAGGAGCAAGTCTTAGGTGACGAAAGCTGCTTTATTTCTTCCAGCCGATAAAATTAGTGTTAAAAATTGCTCTCAAAATAGTAGAGGATCCGATAGATGTTCGACCTAGTAGAACTTTGGACCGATAATATGTTTAACGGGTCGTTACCTGTCGCTCTAATTATCAACCTTTAGCGAACTTGGCTGTAGAGTCCTTAGGTTTTACTCAGATTTCTAGCAATTGATAAGAATGGCAAAATATGGCAACATTTTCAGATAAAATAAAATAAAATATGAAAGTTAACTAACTGAAGTTTTTGTTTTTTATTCACTAAAACTGAATTCGCTAGTGAATGGTGGCCTCACAATAATAGTGATAAATAAAAACATTTCTAACAAGAACACTTTGCTATTGAATAACAAGCATATTTCGAGACGCTCCGTCAATGACCCGTCAGCGTACAAACTCACTTTTGCTGCCGAACAGGTGACCTAGTGGCAGGCGCCAGTGCCTATAATGTCGATGTTCTGTAGTATCGTTGTATGAAGTTTCCGGACACAGGTTCCTATGCACTATATGTTGCTCAAGACACCCTCTATATCCCCTTGAAGTCTGTCGCAACATTTCGGGGATACCCTTTATGAGCCTTTGTGGAAGTCAAAACTGCATTCACGAATCTGGGATGCACTCTCGGGGAGTGCAAACACGTCGGCTGATGAGACGTTCCAGCCTTGTTAATATACTAGTGTTGCTTTTATCGTTACTGTGATACCACAACTGGAAATATGCCACAAGTTGCCTGGTCACTGTAATATGTAATATGGAGTGCACACTACTGGTGACTGAAGTACCTCATTGGTTAGGGAATATGAGGTCTCTCTTTATACGGAGGTATCCTGTTGTCACGTTTTCCGTCATCGGTGCTGGAGAGATAAATGTGATTATAAGAACAGCTGCTTTATCTAGCTCCAAATTAACTCTTTTCACAATATTTATCGCGTCAACGGAGCCTTCTTCCTCACGTTCTTCTTCGAGCTCCTGCACCAGCTATATAAATCTCGACAGTGTTAATTAAGAGAACTGACAATCTCCAAGCAATTTTGGCATCTTGTAGTTGTGTAGACTGACAGGATGTCGATGTCTTCACTAAAAAGTGTCCCGTTCCTTAGTTCCTTTACATATATCGTTTTCTGAAACGAACTGCAACGGTGTTGCCTTTCGAATCAGCAGGCTTCCGTTTCCACAGTCAGAAGCCCCTTATCTGAAGCATGAAATGCTCTATTACTATTAGTAAGTCTCTCGAGAAGAATATCTCTTGGTGATCTACTGGGTGTTAAGAACCTGTCGAATATTTTGAGAGGTAATGGTACCCAGCAAAACAAGAAAAACTAGTCCAGCAAACATGGGTTCTGAGACGTATACTTCCTGAAATCTGTACGTTACTTCATAGTGGCTGAGAACAAAAGTGTCCAATACTGTGAAAAGTGGTGGTACACGTAACAACATGAAAAAATACCATTACTCATGGGTCTGGAATAGCGTATCTTCTGCGACCTGTACACTTATTCGTAGGAGAGGTTCATCCTGATGCCCATTCATGACAATTGTTACAGTAGATTCTCAATGTGACGTCCGTCCACGGCAATGTATCCCTCTGCCCTTCAGCACAAGGAATCACGTACTCTTTGAAATACACCCGCTTTGAGTTGTAGTAAGTGCTGGCATGCACTGAAGGTGCGAACTCGTAGTGTCTAGACATCGTTGACTGTGGTGGCGTACACTGACGCTTTCAAGTGCCCAATAACCAAATTCTAAGTGATTGAAGTCAGGGAGACGAGGGTGGCAGGCTATGAGACCTTTCCAATCAATCCAGCGGTCCTGATATGTCAACGTCAGATGTTCACGCACATTGCCGGGGAAATGTGCCGGTGCAGCATCGTGCATAAACCACACATGTAGTCTTTGCTGGCATGGCATATCTTCCAAGAAGCTAGGCAACACGTAAACAAGAAATTCATGATAATTAGCCCCAGTCTTTGTGGTAAGATGTGTGGCCCCTAGTACTTCATCACTAGAACGCATGACCATACGTTGATGGAGAAACAGATGTTGATGCCGTCTATCTGCAGCTGTGTGTACCTTTTCGTCAACTTAAATATGCTGTTAAGGAAAATTCAAAACGTCACCTCTTGTGTACCCCGCCTCATCGGTAAATACAATCTTCGACGGAAACAGTTGATCTGCAGCACACTTATACAAGAGCCAGTGACACAGTTGAAATCCGCTACCGTGATTTTCTGGTCTTAGTGTATGGAAGCGCTGAAGATGGTGTGGATACAGCAGTTGTTAATGTTGTACCGCCCACACAACAGGATGACTCACGCTTTCTGCTGCAGGCAATTGCATTGGTGTCAGGTCTTCTGTCCTGTAAATGTAGCACATGCATCTCCATTTAGGGTGTACGGACTGACCGAGTCCGTCCAGTGTTCACCTTCCGTGGTACTGGAGAACTTGTGCTGTTAAAACGCCGAAAAATCCGGCTGAACGGCTTATGGCGTGGTACTCTGCGACGTGAATGTTTTCCCTCTTAGAGCTCACCGGATGGCGAACTACTTCCATCTGCTAACCCGTAACAGAAAATCATGTCTGCCACATCATTTGTGGAGTAGTACGCTTCCATTGCTAACATGTGGAAGAGAAAAGAAAATGTACTGAAAAATTCTTGTACATGACAGTATGAACGTCACATAAAAAGTAAACATAACAGGTAAGCCATGTTTGTAAGTGGATACGAAAATATGATACACACCTAGCTCTGCAAGTAATTTACTGCAAAATAACCCACATTTAACAAGACTAATGGGACCGATCACCTCGCTGTTTGGTCACCTCCTCCAAATCAACCAACCAACCAACAACACTGAAACTACAGTACGCATGATAGAACGCAAACAACACTGTAGACTACCCTATGCTCAGAGTGATCTGCACACTAGAGTACGTCGACACAGAGAGATATGCACGGTAGTGAGCTCTGTTGACATATCACCGAGGCAGTGACTGTTCCCACACAATATTTGTTTCATCGATGTTTACTTTGTCTGTCATGGAGCGGACATATTCACAATCAAACATCCTCTAACCTCCATGGGTAAGTGTGCAGATGATAGAAAGTATGCGTTTCCGAACCCACGTTTACTGGATTTATTTCTTTTTTTATGGTTACTACCATCTCTCCAAATATTATACACTTTGTTTAACAACCTCTAGAATTTCCTGCTAGCGACTGTTTCGCCTCAACGGCCTCCCATCTGAACAGCAAGTAGAAAACGTTCTGAATGACAATTCGTAGTGGTTTTACCATCTTGACGATCCATTGGTTCACGCCAACAGTATCCAATTTACGTGGCACACGACGTTCTTCTTTCACACCAAATGTGGATCAGTGAGCATCTTCAGAGCTGACGGTAATAGGGACAGATGACTCAGCCCAGTCCCTACGTGGGGAACGTTGGGTTAATTCCAACTGGAAGTATCGAGTTCTCTGCGATACTCACAAGGAAACATTACCACCTCGATCTCCTATTTTGTTGAAGAAAAAGCACATGTACAAGATATCAGTCCCAGCAATGGATCCCGCCTGAAAATTTGGACCATTATTCTGACAGTACGCAATGACCTTCTGAATATACAGCGTTTAACCACGCGCGCACGTCGCTTCTTCGTCACTCGCTCCGCGCCACTGGGACAGTTTAATGTCCGTGTGCGATGTACTGTATAGATGAGTGACAACCATTGCTCTCCTATTGGAGAACAACATAAGTCCTTATCAGTAAACTCTTCCGGGCTAAGTTGCCGTGGTCGATCTGTAGAACTTCTTCTCCCTGACGTTTCGTTCTCAACTGCGGAGAACATCTTCCGAGGTGAGTCCACTCACCTCGGAAGATGTTCTCCGCAGTTGAGAACGAAACGTCAGGGAGAAGAAGTTCTACAGATCGACCACGGCAACTTAGCCCGGAAGAGTTTACTGATAAAGACGCCGGCCGTGAAAGCCTACATGGAATGAACATAAGTCCTGTAGATGTACTGCGCTTTAACAGTGTCAGCGTTACAATCCAAAGAAAATAACGCACGACAAAGACGTTAATATTTAAGTAGCGCTACGCTACTACTTTAATGACACACTCAAGCGTTTCTCTTATTTACACTGCATTTGTAAATCGCGAAATAAAAATGTTCAAAACAAAAGAGATCACTGGCACCAACTACATGTTGCAATTACTTCGCAAATGTCAAAACAGAATTTCACTGGATTTTCAAAGTGCTGACGCCGGTCAACAGTACTGGAAGCCTGGCCGAATTACTGGTGCACTTAACTACCTGTAAAGATGAGATCAAATATGACGAATGTTATTACGCTGGTCGAAGTTCACATTGAGCTCAGAGGACGTGTCGAATTGGTAAACCAACGGACCAAACCCTTGAATATGCGGAAACCAAATACATCCACCTTGTGGTAAAGTCAGTACAGCAACTGCAGAGTCTTCTTCTACATTCTCTGCTCGTACTGGCAAACTTTTGTGGTAGCGTAGTGAACCCAGATAAAAACTTTGCTACTGTCCTACTGTATGACTTTCGAAAACACATTCTGTAGCCACACCCGTAAATTTGCCTTTATTTTTCTAGAAGATCAAACGACCACTGCAATATTGTCCGCATAAAACAAACCTTGTTTGACTCGCGGTCCAAACGTCCTGGTCGGCTCTTTTAAAACTACAATCGGAGGAGACTGCAACTGTCCATATGTAGATGCCGTTAGCATTATTGTGTAGCTGTGCATCGTGTTACTGACTGCACGGCTGTTTCGACGCCCTTCGTCTCTTTTTTAGCAAGAGATCAGCTGGACGTGATTTCTAAATTAGATCCGCTCAAACCCGTTTCCACAATACCTCCGGCGTTAGCGACAAGCTCTTCGCTGCAGTAACATTACCCAGTTGTTTAGTCATGGTAACACCGGTTATATTTCGTGATACAATACCATGCTTCTTCCTGAAAAAGTACAACCACTCAGCAGAAGCCTTAAATTTTTTCTTTCCCACCTATACTGCGGCTTGAACGTCTCACTGCTGTGTATTAACATCGCGAATTGTCATCTTTTTCCTGAATGCTTCGTTAAATTTATCTAGACAGATTGTATTGACCTCGGAAAGCTTTCGTTAATACATACCCTGGTTTTCAACGTATTTACTCCAGATGTAAAGATCAATTTTTTGTTTCAATAATTTTAAATGCCTCTTGACCGCCTTGAAATACAGATTCCCTTTCTTTCTACTTTTACAAAACAAGATAGCCACTTTCATATACTCCTCTGTTACGGGCAGGGACAAAGTTGTATCCGACGATATTACATCTACAAAGCAGGCTTCATCATCACTTACTTCCTCGTTTTCACATCTCTGTACAGTTTTACCGATGATGTTGTTCGATGTATGTGACTGGTGAAAGGGCAGCCCGATTACCGATTATCGTCATTGTCATCCTTTAGGAAATAAGCAGCGAACGTTATGCCACTATTTTGCTCTATATCTTGCGTGCTTTCCTTCGTGAAACTATCTATGATTTCTGCAATGTAATGGAAATATATGAACAAGATCAGAAAATAAACCCAATAAGATTTCGTTTTTCTTGTATAAAAAGTAGTCGAATGTGCTCCCTGCCGCCATGGATAAGCGGGTGCAGCAGCAAGTCGTATACTCCTAGCTCACTCATTTGTTACATAGTTTAATTCTTAATTTCTTTGCGTGTTTTTGGTACTTACATTGTCTAATTCATAAATTTCGGGCGTATTATAGTATTTCAGAGCTGTAGCATCGTGTTTTCGTACCTGAATAGTGTAAATTCGCGTAGTCGTCTGTCTTCTGTTTTTGTTTTGAACGGCCAGTGTCGGTTGGTCACAGTCAGTGTGCTCCCTGCCGCCGTTGGATAAGCAGCTGTAGCAGCAAGTCGTATACTCCTAACTCACTCATTAGTTACATAGTTTAATTCTTAATTTCTTTGCGTGTTTTTGGTACTTGCATTGTCTAATTCATAAATTTCTGGCGTATTACAGTATTTGAGAGTTGTAGCATCGCGTTTTAGTACCTGAATTGTGTAAAATCGCGTCATCTCCTTCCGCCGCCGAGCAGTGTGTCAGCAGTGCGCAAGTAGCAGCATTACTGCATTTACTAGGCAGTCTTGTATTTTAATAACCGTTTAAACTTTGTGTCGATTTGTTTGCGCTCTCTGTAGATTACTTCAGATGTTCTTTGCACTACAGTTTTTAGAATGGATAGGGACTGCAACTGCTGTGTTCGGATGCAGGCTGAGTTGGCATCCCTTCGCTCCCAGCTTCAGGCAGTGTTGGCTTCGGTCACACAACTTGAGGCTGTTGCCAATGGGCATCACTGTGGGGTTCCGGAAGGGGGTTTGTCGGGGACGGCCAGCTCGTCCCACGCATCCCCCGATCGGACTACGACTGTGGTTGCCCGGGATACTGCCCGCATTGAGGCTGATCCCTCACCTGTGGTAGAGTGGGAGGTCGTCTCAAGGTGTGGCAGGGAGCGAAAGACATTCTGGAGGGCTGAACGGAAGGCCTCTCCAGTTTGTCTGACGAACCGGTTTCAGGTTCTGTCTCAGGCTGATACTGATCTTCGGCCTGACATGGCTGCTTGTCCTGTTCCAGAGGTTGCCCCTCAGTCTACAAGATCCGGGCAGTCGCAGAGGAGTTGGGAGCTCCAACGTCAGGCGCGTAATGGGGCCCCTTAGGGATATGGCAGCAAGAGAGGGGAAGAAAACCAATGTGCACTCCGTGTGCATACCGGGGGGAGTCATTCCAGATGTGGAAAGGGTCCTTCTGGATGCCATGAAGGGTACAGGGTGCACCCATCTGCAGGTGGTCGCTCATGTCGGCACCAATGATGTGTGTCGCTATGGATCCGAGGAAATCCTCTCTGGCTTCCGGCGGCTATCTGATTTGGTGAAGACTGCCAGTCTCGCTAGCGAGATGAAAGCAGAGCTCACCATCTGCAGCATCGTCGACAGGACTGACTGCGGACCTTTGGTAC
Organism: Schistocerca americana; assembly: GCF_021461395.2. Taxonomy (NCBI): domain Eukaryota; kingdom Metazoa; phylum Arthropoda; class Insecta; order Orthoptera; family Acrididae; genus Schistocerca; species Schistocerca americana. Next base: position 647,820,553 of record NC_060130.1, on the reverse strand, counting down.
AGAGCCGAGTGGAGTGTCTGAATCAGAGGCTGAGACGGTTCTGCGACCGTGTGGGCTGCAGATTCCTCGACTTGCGCCATAGGGTGGTGGGGTTTCGGGTTCCGCTAGATAGGTCAGGAGTCCACTACACGCAACAAGCGACTACACGGGTAGCAGGGGTTGTGTGGCGTGGGCTGGGCGGTCTTTTAGGTTAGATGGCCATCGGCAAGGACAGAAAGGGCAACAGCCTCAACGGGTGCAGGGCAAAGTAAGGACATGCGGGGACCAAGCAGCAATCGGTATTGTGATTGTAAACGGTCGAAGCTGCGCTGGTAAAGTACCGGAACTTCAAGCGCTGACAGAAAGCACCGAAGCTGAAATCGTTATAGGTACAGAATCGTTATAGGTACAAAAAGATAAAAATAGGTACAGAAAGATAAATTCTGCCGAAATTTTTACAAAGGTACAGACGGTGTTTAGAAAGGATAGATTGCATGCAACCGGGGGTGGAGTGTTCGTCGCTGTTAGTAGTAGTTTATCCTGTAGTGAAGTAGAAGTGGATAGTTCCTGTGAATTATTATGGGTGGAGGTTACACTCAACAACCGAGCTAGGTTAATAATTGGCTCCTTTTACCGACCTCTCGACTCAGCAGCATTAGTGGCAGAACAACTGAGAGAAAATTTGGAATACATTTCACATAAATTTTCTCAGCATGTTATAGTCTTAGGTGGAGATTTCAATTTACCAGATATAGACTGGGACACTCAGATGTTTAGGACTGGTGGTAGGGACAGAGCATCAAGTGACATTATACTGAGTGCACTATCCGAAAATTACCTCGAGCAATTAAACAGAGAACCGACTCGTGGAGATAACATCTTGGACCTACTGATAACAAACAGACCCGAACATTTCGACTCTGTATGTACAGAACAGGGAATCAGTGATCATAAGGCCGTTGCAGCATCCCTGAATATGGACGTTAGTAGGAATATAAAAAAAGGGAGGAAGGTTTATCTGTTTAGCAAGAGTAATAGAAGGCAGATTTCAGACTACCTAACAGATCAAAACGAAAATTTCTGTTCCGACACCGACAATGTGGAGTGTTTATGGCAAAAGTTCAAGGCAATCGTAAAATGCGTTTTAGACAGGTACGTGCCGAGTAAAACTGTGAGGGACGGGAAAAACCCACCGTGGTACAACAACAAAGTTAGGAAACTACTGCTAAAGCAAAGCTAAGTTTAAACGCAGCCAAAACCTCTCAGACAAACAGAAGCTAAACGATGTCAAAGTTAGCGTAAGGAGGGCTATGCGTGAAGCGTTCAGTGAATTCGAAAGGAAAATTCTATGTACAGACTTGACAGAAAATCCTAGGAAGTTCTGGTCTTACGTTAAATCAGTAAGTGGCTCGAAACGGCATATCCAGACACTCCGGGATGATGATGGCATTGAAACAGAGGATGACACGCGTAAAGCTGAAATACTAAACACTTTTTTCCAAAGCTGTTTCACAGAGGAAGACCGCACTGCAGTTCCTTCTCTAAATCCTCGCACAAACGAAAAAATGGCTGACATCGAAATAAGTGTCCAAGGAATAGAAAAGCAACTGGAATCACTCAACAGACGAAAGTCCACTGGACCTGACGGGATACCAATTCGATTATACACAGAGTACGCGAAAGAACTTGCCCCCATTCTAACAGCAGTGTACCGCAAGTCTCTAGAGGAACGGAAGGTTCCAAATGATTGGAAAAGAGCACAGGTAGTCCCAGTCTTCAAGAAGGGTCGTCGAGCAGATGCGCAATACTATAGACCTATATCTCTGACGTCGATCTGTTGTGAATTTTAGAACATGTTTTTTGCTCGAGTATCATGTCGTTTTTGGAAACCCAGAATCTACTATGTAGGAATCAACATGGATTCCGGAAACAGCGATCGTGTGAGACCAAACTCGCTTTATTTGTTCATGAGACCCAGAAAATATTAGATACAGGCTCCCAGGTAGATGCTGTTTTTCTTGACTTCCGGAAGGCGTTCGATACAGTTCCGCACTGTCGCCTGATAAACAAAGTAAGAGCCTACGGAATATCAGACCAGCTGTGTGGCTGGATTGAAGAGTTTTTAGCAAACATAACACAGCATGTTGTTTTCAATGGAGAGACGTCTACAGACGTTAAAGTAACCTCTGGCGTGCCACAGGGGAGTGTTATGGGACCATTGCTTTTCACAATATATATATAAATGGTCTAGTAGGTAGTGTCGGAAGTCCCATGCGGCTTTTCGCGGATGATGCTGTAGTATACAGAGAAGTTGCAGCATTAGAAAATTGTAGCGAAATGCAGGAAGATCTGCAGCGGATAGTCACTTGGTGCAGGGAGTGGCAACTGACCCTTAACATAGACAAATGTAATGTATTGCGAATACATAGAAAGAAGGATCCTTTATTGTATGATTATATGATAGCGGAACAAACACTGGTAGCAGTTACTTCTGTAAAATATCTGGGTGTATGCGTGCGGAACGATTTGAAGTGGAATGATCATATAAAATTAATTGTTGGTAAGGCGGGTACCAGATTGAGATTCATTGGGAGAGTCCTTAGAAAATGTAGTCCATCAACAAAGGAGGTGGCTTACAAAACACTCGATCGACCTATACTTGAGTATTGCTCATCAGTGTGGCATCCGTACCAGATCGGGTTGACGGAGGAGATAGAGAGGATCCAAAGATGAGCGGCGCGTTTCGTCACAGGGTTATTTGGTAACCGTGATAGCGTTACGGAGATGTTTAACCAACTCAAGTGGCAGACTCTGCAAGAGAGGCGCTCTGAATCGCGGTGTAGCTTGCTGTCCAGGTTTCGAGAGGGTGCGTGTCTGGATGAGGTATCGAATATATTGCTTCCCCCTATTTATACCTCGCGAGGAGATCACGAATGTAAAATTAGAGAGATTAGAGCGCGCACGGAGGCTTTCAGACAGACGTTCTTCCCGCGAACCATACGCGGCTGGAACAGGAAAGGGAGGTAATGACAGTGGCACGTAAAGTGCCCTCCGCCACACACCATTGGGTGGCTTGCGGAGTATAAATATAGATGTAGATGTAGCCCAGTACAATGATGATTATCCTTTCAAGTTTTTCAGATCTCTCGTTCTTTGACGTTATACCGCTGCCATCTGGCCGTCATTCCGTACGGTCCTGGAGGTACCACACTATCGCTTGTTGGTTAATCGACATCGTAAATGCAAACTTCTTATGCCCTCCACTGCACAGCACTTCGCGCCCCAACCGGCATTAAGCGGGGGCGTATGGGCGGAGTGAGTTATAAACAAGCGATATGCGCGCATCTTTAAAAGCTGTACTTTCACAAGGTCGTAACTGCGAACTATCAAAAGTATGGCAGATATTTTCGCACGGGCTCGGTTGCTGGGACTTATACCCTGCACATGTGTTTTTTGTTTCTCCTTGAAATACGAGGCTGAGTTGGTAATGTTTGCTTCTCAGTTTTCGTCACCACACAGGATGTGTGTGTGTAGCTTATCGAATGCCAAGGGAAACAGGGCGCTGTATGTCTCTTAATCTTAATGTTATTAGTAATATTTCATTCGACGGTAATATGATCGCTGTGAAGTGAGTATAAATGCTTAGAAATATAAAAGGTGGAGAAAAACTTTCGTAATCTCAGCGCGATTTCTTGAGTACGAACTAACCATAAATTTCTATTACGTAATTCCGTCTGGTATGTATTTTCGACTGAAAATGGACGTCAGAGAATGAAAATTCGGAAAGATTATCATCTACTTCTACATCTACATCCATACTCCGCAAGCCACCTGACGGTGTGTGGCGGAGGGTACCCTGAGTACCTCTATCGTTTCTCCCTTCTATTCCAGTCTCGTATTGTTCGTGGAAAGAAGGATTGTCGGTATCCTTTTGTGTTGGCGCTAATCTCTCTGATTTGATCCTCATGGTCTCTTCGCGAGATATACGTAGGAGGTAGCAATATACTGCTTGACTGCTCGGTGAAGGTATGTTCTCGAAACTTTAACAAAAACCCGTACCGAGCTACTGAGCGTCCCTCCTGCAGAGTCTTCCACTGGAGCTTATCTATCATCTCCGTAACGCTTTCGCGATTACTAAATGATCCTGTAACGAAGCGCGCTGCTCTCCGTTGGATCTTCTCTATCTCTTCTATCAACCCTATCTGGTACGGATCCCACACTGCTGAGCAGTATTCAAGCAGTGGGCGAACAAGCGTACTGTAACCTACTTCCTTTGTTTTCGGATTGCATTTCCTTAGGATTCTTCCAATGAATCTCAGTCTGGCATCTGCTTTACCGACGATCAACTTTATATGATCATTCAATTTTAAATCACTCCTAATGCGTACTCACGGATAATTTATGGAATTAACTGCTTCCAGTTGCTGACCTGCTATTTTGTAGCTAAATGATAAGGTATCTATCTTTCTATGTATTCGCAGCACATTACACTTGTCTAAATTGAGATTCAATTGCCATTCCTTGCACCATGCATCAATACGCTGCAGATCCTCCTGCATTTCAGCACAATTTTCAGTTGTTACAACCTCTCGATACACCACAGCATCATCTGCAAAAAGCCTCAGTGAACTCCCGATGTCATTCACAAGGTCATTTATGTATATTGTGAATAGCAACGGTCCTACGACACTCCCCTGCGGCACACCTGAAATCACTCTTACTTCGGAAAACTTCTCTCCATTGAGAATGACATGCTGCGTTCTGTTATCTAGGAACTCTTCAATCCAATCACACAATTGGTCTGATAGTCCATATGCTCTTACTTTGTTCATTAAACGACTGTGGGGAACTGTATCGAACGCCTTGCGGAAGTCAAGAAACACGGCATCTACCTGTGAAGCCGTGTCTATGGCCCTCTGAGTCCGTGGACGAATAGAGCGAGCTGGGTTTCACACGACCGTCTTTTTCGAAACCCGTGCTGATTCCTACAGAGTAGATCTCTAGTCTTCAGAAAAGTCATTATACTCGAACATAATACGTGTTCCAAAATTCTACAACTGATCGACGTTAGAGATATAGGTCTATAGTTCTGCACATCTGTTCGACGTCCCTTCTTGTAAACGGGGATAACCTGGGCCCTTTTCCGATCCTTTGGAACGCTACGCTCTTCTACAGACCTACGGTACACCGCTGCAAGAAGGGGGGCAAGTTCCTTCGCGTACTCTGTGTAAAATCGAACTGGTATACCATCAGGTCCAGCGGCCTTTCCTCTTTTGAGCGATTTTAGTTGTTTCTCTATCCCTCTGTCGTCTATTTCGATATCTACCATTTTGTCATGTATGCGACAATCTAGAGAAGGGACTACAGTGCAGTCTTCCTCTGTGAAACAGATTTGGAAAAAGACATTTAGTATTTCGGCCTTTAGTCTGTCATCCTCTGTTTCAGTACCATTTTGATCACAGAGTGTCTGGACATTTTGTTTTGATCCACCTACCGCTTTGACATAAGAGCAAAATTTCTTAGGATTTTCTGCCAAGTCAGTACATAGAACTTTACTTTCGAATTCATTGAACACCTCTCGCATAGCCCTCCTCACACTACACTGCGCTTCGCGTAATTTTTGTTTGTCTGCAAGGCTTTGGCTATGTTTATGTTTGCTGTGAAGTTCCCTTTGCTTCCGCAGCAGTTTTCTAACTCGGTTATTGTACCACGGTGGCTCTTTTCCATCTCTTACGATCTTGCTTGGCACATACTCATCTAACACATATTGTACGATGGTTTTGAACTTTGTCCACTGATCCTCAACACTATCTGTACTTGAGACAAAATTTATGTGTTGAGCCGTCAGGTACTTTGTAATCTGCTTTTTGTCACTTCTGCTAAACAGAAAAATCTTTCTACCTTTTTTAATATTTCTATTTACAGCTGAAATCATCGATGCAGTAACCGCTTTATGATCGCTGATTCCCTGTTCTGCGTTAACTGTTTCAAATTTTTCGGGTCTGTTTGTCACCAGAAGGTCTAATATGGTATCGTCACGAGTCGGTTCTCTGTTTAACTGCTCAACATCATTAGATGTATGAGAAGTAACTTCTTTCAAGGTGCAATACTAGCGCTACGCACTAATTGCAGTGAGTGATCTGTTGAACTAGTTTACCTTGTGTGATATCTGTATTATTAATACTCATACACGAAACTTGAAATCACTCGTACAAATTTTCAGTACTAACACAGATACGAGAGTATAACTGTTTTCATTATTTTACTTTGAAGATGTACTTTGCCTTAAGCGTTCTCTTCATTCTGTTCCCACACACTGTACTCCGCCATATATTTTCGTCCACTGTCAATATCGCGACCATCTCCCTCTTCATGAGTAACACACTCCATTCCACAGAGGGCAAAATAACAACTCCATCCACCTCTTTTTTGATCTCTACCCTGTTTCTAAATCTTTGACTACTAAGTGGCATCACATAGCCATATTATTTACGTCCATTATTTACCACATAATATTCTACATTATAACCCAAATTATGATATGCCTTGCATGAATATAGTAACGTGATGAAATGATTACTAAACCGCCATTCCTTGACGCCCATAAAAAAATGACGTGCACTGTACAAATTTTTCACTGATACGTTTGTACAACTAGTATACAATAATCGATATATACTTCAACACACACACACACGCACACACACACACACACACATATATATATATATATATATATATATATATATATATACTCCTGGAAATGGAAAAAAGAACACATTGACACCGGTGTGTCAGACCCACCATACTTGCTCCGGACACTGCGAGAGGGCTGTACAAGCAATGATCACACGCACGGCACAGCGGACACACCAGGAACCGCGGTGTTGGCCGTCGAATGGCGCTAGCTGCGCAGCATTTGTGCACCGCCGTCGTCAGTGTCAGCCAGTTTGCCGTGGCATACGGAGCTCCATCGCAGTCTTTAACACTGGTAGCATGCCGCGACAGCGTGGACGTGAACCGTATGTGCAGTTGACGGACTTTGAGCGAGGGCGTATAGTGGGCATGCGGGAGGCCGGGTGGACGTACCGCCGAATTGCTCAACACGTGGGGCGTGAGGTCTCCACAGCACATCGATGTTGTCGCCAGTGGTCGGCGGAAGGTGCACGTGCCCGTCGACCTGGGACCGGACCGCAGCGACGCACGGATGCACGCCAAGACCGTAGGATCCTACGCAGTCCCGTAGGGGACCGCACCGCCACTTCCCAGCAAATTAGGGACACTGTTGCTCCTGGGGTATCGGCGAGGACCATTCGCAACCGTCTCCATGAAGCTGGGCTACGGTCCCGCACACCGTTAGGCCGTCTTCCGCTCACGCCCCAACATCGTGCAGCCCGCCTCCAGTGGTGTCGCGACAGGCGTGAATGGAGGGACGAATGGAGACGTGTCGTCTTCTGCGATGAGAGTCGCTTCTGCCTTGGTGCCAATGATGGTCGTATGCGTGTTTGGCGCCGTGCAGGTGAGCGCCACAATCAGGACTGCATACGACCGAGGCACACAGGGCCAACACCCGGCATCATGGTGTGGGGAGCGATCTCCTAAACTGGCCGTACACCACTGGTGATCGTCGAGGGGACACTGAATAGTGCACGGTACATCCAAACCGTCATCGGACCCATCGTTCTACCATTCCTAGACCGGCAAGGGAACTTGCTGTTCCAACAGGACAATGCACGTCCGCATGTATCCCGTGCCACCCAACGTGCTCTAGAAGGTGTAAGTCAACTACCCTGGCCAGCAAGATCTCCGGATCTGTCCCTCATTGAGCATGTTTGGGACTGGATGAAGCGTCGTCTCACGCGGTCTGCACGTCCAGCACGAACGCTGGTCCAACTGAGGCGCCAGGTGGAAATGGCATGGCAAGCCGTTCCACAGGACTACATCCAGCATCTCTACGATCGTCTCCATGGGAGAATAGCAGCCTGCATTGCTGCGAAAGGAGGATATACACTGTACTAGTGCCGACATTGTGCATGCTCTGTTGCCTGTGTCTATGTGCCTGTGGTTCTGTCAGTGTGATCATGTGATGTATCTGACCCCAGGAATGTGTCAATAAAGTTTCCCCTTCCTGGGACAATGAATTCACGGTGTTCTTATTTCAATTTCCAGGAGTGTATATATATTGCGTGTCAGCGTACAGTGTGTGGTGAAAGGTACATTATGTACGACTGTCACATGCCCCCTTACGTGTAACTGTCGCTAATGGTTCGCGGGAAGAATATATTTTCTGACTCTTCTAGGGTTGTACTCTCTCGGTACTGTAATAGCAAACCACAACTGTGACGCATAACACGTCTGTTGCAGTCTCTGCCACAGCCGTTAGCTGAGCATCTCCGTAACACTTTTGCACTTCCTAAATGAATCGGTACCGAAACATGTTGCTCTTCTTTGGATCTTTCCTATCTCCTCTATCATTCCTATCTGATACGGATCCCAGACTGACGACCAACATTCAACAAAGGAAGTAGGTTACAGTACGCTTGTTCGCCCACTGGTTGAATACTGCTCAGCAGTGTGGGATCCGTACCAGATAGGGTTGATAGAAGATATAGAGAAGATCCAACGGAGAGCAGCGCGCTTCGTTACAGGATCATTTAGTAATCGCGAAAGCGTTACGGAGATGATAGATAAACTCCAGTGGAAGACTCTGCAGGAGAGACGCTCAGTAGCTCGGTACGGGCTTTTGTCAAAGTTTCGAGAACATACCTTCACCGAAGAGTCAAGCAGTATATTGCTCCCTCCTACGTATATCTCGCGAAGAGACCATGAGGATAAAATCAGAGAGATTAGAGCCCACACAGAGGCATACCGACAATCCTTCTTTCCACGAACAGTACGAGAATGGAATAGAAGGGAGAACCGATAGAGGTACTCAAGGTACCCTCCGCCACACACCGTCAGGTGGCTTGCGGAGTATGGATGTAGATGTAGATGTAGATTGTTTCCAACGATGGTTTCCTAAGCTACCTCGTTTGTGGGTTGACTATAGTTCCTGAGCATTCTTTCAATGAATGTCAGAAGGCATCTAGTTTATATATGATTAGTTTTATGTGGTTGTTCCAATTTGAATTGCTACGAATTCACATGCGGTGATATTTTATAGATGTGACTGCTTTCAGTGACTGTTATTCAGTCGTGTAAAAATACATTAATGGGTGTCTCTACCTATCTGTCTCGCACAACGTTACATTTTCTTATATTGATGGTTAAATGCGAAGTCTAAGAATGCCAATTTTTATTGACCCTCTGTGACTGTGAACTATAGTTACTTTGCCCAGGTTGTATTTTGACTGCAATGAAACAGAAATATGCTCAATATTCCATATTTGGTGTGAAAGAGGTTACTGTGATATTTAACAGATAGAAATGTATTGTCTGATGTCCCGAGTTGTTTAGAGGAGCTAGACAGAAGCAGTTGTTTGTTGTATTGACGCCTTCATATTGCAGTGCTTCAATGTTGCGGTACTGATCCATTATCAACAGCTGCTTCTACCGTGAATGTCGTTTCCTATGACAATAATGATACACTTCTTTTTTTCTGTACATGTTTCCTTTTGTGCACAGATTTGGGACGTTATATGTACATAATTTAAAAATTACTGGCTGAAGTAAAAATTTGAAACGATATATAAAGATATCACTTCATTTTGACACAAAACACACCGTATATGCTAAGATACATACTACTAAAGATGCGGTGCAGGGATTCGTGACACATCTAGTGGCAGACGCAGCATCAGTCTCCTGTAAGTACGGCATATTTAGATCTGGTAGTTGGCTCAACGCCAGTTAGGGAGATCCTTGGAAACTGGCTTTTAATCTTCCAAGTTATTGTGAATCAGAAAGCGACACGGAGAGGAGTGGGTGGTCCATTAAGTGCGGACGAAGCACTTACCGCCAGTCCGCACCCCCGCACACCCACCCCCACCCCCCAACACCCAACACCATTCTCGTCACAACTTCCACCAAGGGGCTCCCACCCTCATATCCTGATAAACTCAAGCACAGAGCTCCTTGGAGCGTATTCAGATACCTTGTCTAAGAAATATCAAGGATGCAGAAAAACACACCACATAATTTCCGTTTTACGTCCAACAGAAAAGAGATACACATTACAAGACTTCTGCACGAGTGTTGTAGAGTAAGTACTGCAGTACTAAGAATATATTGTGTAATCAGGTTTATTTACTTATCACACTTATTGATACTGATCCAGTAATTAGTCGTTGTTGTACAGTGTACGTAGTCACTAATATTTAAATTAAGTCCACGTAAGGAGAAGTATAAAAATACAGACGTTTATATCCTTTAAGTAAGAGTTCGCTTACATTTTATTATAAAAATTATTTTAATATTTTGGTACTTGACTTACCATCATTCATCTTCTAGCTTCGAAATAAACTATTCTGGATTCTAAATTACAATGTCTTAGTTCTGTACACTCATGTAAATATTCTTTGTTCATAATTGAACCAATCTCGTGACACAGAGCATATTGGTATAGGGAATATGCATTGCTCACTTCGAGCTGTTAACACTAAAAATCTTATACAGCCAATGAAACGTGAAAATACTTGCACTGTCGTCAGTCGTGATACAAGATTTCAGCATCAAATAACTGTAAAAAAATTAATACAAAATGAAACGAACTATATGCTGCTATGTATCAGTAGGTTGTAGTTTCCACTTCAGCTGCTACTACGTTTAATTTTATACCTACCAAGATGTTATTTTCGAAACTTGCTCTCTAGGTCAATGCGTGACTAACTGTCATAGTTCAAAATAGTATTAGGTATTTTGTTCCTATAGCAAGAATGCACTAAGTACGTCGCAATCTGCTGTGTTGCATTTCTTACGAGTGTTGGAACACTTCCTTGGTTTCTGAGAATTTTTTACCACGTTCAACGTCGTGACGTTTATACCAGGAAAACGTAGTACGTAACCGATTGTCTTATTAAGTCGTGGATGAATTATAAGTACATGATGTTTTTATTGGCTCAGTTCTGCAACGATGATTAATAACTGCGATTTATTCTACTTATTCTGCTTTGTTCTCTGGTGTTCAAAACTTAAGGCTGAAACTAACTTTCACATGATGTGAAACAGCCAACTCTCTCTAATCTCTCTCTCTCTCTCTCTCTCTCTCTCTCTCTCTCTCTCTGTGTGTGTGTGTGTGTGTGTGTGTGTGTGAGTGCGTGTGTGTGCGTGTCGTGTGGCAGCTCGCCACCGGGTGCAGTTCTCTTGTTTTTTATGTCGCCTAAATGCGACTTCTACTTCTTTTATGATGCAATGATAATGAGTACAACACAACACCCAGTCCAAGAACGGATTAAACTCCGACCTGGTCGGTAATCGAGCCCAAACCCCTTTGGTTGGCATTCAGCTATGCCAAAGTAATGACATGTAACATAGTTCGGTGAAACATGGACCATACATAGGCAGAACTGCTGCAGTATGGTACAGATGGTAACTGAATGAATTACACCATGAGACGAAAAGAAATATTACTTCTATTCAAACAGAATAATTACTTTGAAGTAACCAGGTTATATTATTGTCCCGTGGACATTGAAAAAGACAGAACATTGGTCTTAATAGGGTGTGTGATCACCAAGGACGGGAATGCATTCTCTGCAACGTGCTCCCATGTTGGCTACGTTGATAAGGAATATTTGTGGCGGGGCGTTCCATTTCTCCATCAGTGTGATTCACAACTGATATATGGTCGTTGGGGCCATGTGAATATGCTGCAATACGTGACCCCAACGCATCCTACACATGCTCGGTAGGATATACGTTGAGAGAAGAGCAAGACCAGCCCATTTGCCGAATATTCTCTCGTTAAAAGGGCTCCTCCATCTGCGCCCTATCCTTAGAAATGAAGTCAGGGCTCAGTACATCCCTTAAAAGACAGACGTGGGGAACGAGTACAGTGTTATAGTAGCTTTGATCGGTGAGTGTTCCATGTTAAAAGATTTGGAGGGAAGCACGCCAAAGTATTATTATGCTGCCCCACACCATAACACGTGGACCAACCAAACAATCATGTTCACCAATGTTCCTGGGTGCGTTAAGGATTAAGATCAGGTGATCGAGACGGCTAGGATGTAGGGAAATGGCGGCTGATAATTCTAGCATTTCCGAAATGGCGCTTCAGCAGATGCTTTACTGGATTAGCAATATCCGGAGGTGCGCCATCTCGCATAAAAATGATCCCATCCACACATCCACGCTATTGGACAGATGGAATGACGTGGTAGCGCAAAAGACACTCATAGCGATTAACAGTGACGTTAGAGGTAACAAGACCAGAACCACCTGTCTATTCGAAAAATATGGCCCTATGATAAATGATGCTGTAAACCCACACCACACAGTGAGCTTATCAGGATGATGTGGTGCTGGTTGACATGCGTGTGGATTTTCCGTTGCCCATATTCAACAATTCTGTGCACTGACATATCCTGTCACATGGAAGTGGACTTCGTCTGTCCACAAAATATTCCACGGCCAATCATTGTCCACTCCCATGCGAGTAAGAAATTCTAAAGCAAAGGTCTCTCTTCCTGGCAGGTCAACAGGAAGCAACTCGTGCACGTGGGTAGTTCTGAATGGATAGCAAAGAAGGATATTTCGCAGGATTTTACGCACCATGCTCACAGTATGTCCAATGTTCGGGCAATCTCCGTGCACTACACGTTTGCACACCACCACTCGTCTCCTCCTGCATTGCCGTGGCCACTGCTTCCACTGACATCGAATCAATTCGTTTCTCCCCTCTACCAGGTTGCACACCAAAAGAACCCGTCTTTCCGAATTTCTGAATCACTTTCTCCAGACCCAGAGCAACGCCTTTTTTCAAACCCTTCAGTGTCTGGAACTTCTGCAGAGCGGCGTGTGCATAGCCATCATTCTTCTAATACAACTTCATAAGCAGAAAGCGATCCTGTACAGAGGCAGTTATGGCGAACCTCGGAGACGCTAAAGGAGGAAAAACCATTTTCTTCTGGCATACGTTTTCCCCCTTCACCGGTGATATTCCGTTGCAATCTGACGTCATTCTGACTAGTGGTGTTATTTATACAGCGTTTTAATGTTTAATTTTAATTATAATCACCCTGTATATCCCGTCCTACAACACAGGCGCCCACCGAACATTGTAGAGGCTAAATATCCTCAAGTGAGTTGGAAGGTCGTGTGGTGGGCTATACACGTGGTTACACTGGATAGAGACGTCCGATCCACATGGAACAGCACAGTCAACGATAAACAGATCACCCGATCACACCTCCACAAGATAAATGTGGTGAACTCGCCTGCATGTGCAGACTGCAGAGTACCGAACACGGGCTAGCACCGCCTCACATGTGGCGCGGCAAAATACGTATGGCGTTTCGTACGACAAATTTTGTCGAATTTTCTGGGTGACTCCAGAACACATCACACCTCGCCGTCTACCATTCCCGGATGAACAGTATTTCGCGCTCACCAAAATCAACGCGGTCACGTGGCTCCGTGGGCATGCTGTACAATATTTATTTCATGACGGACCTAAAGAAGTATTGGACTTTTGGAATTATCTACAAGAACGTCATTGCAAGGTTGTACGGAACCCAAAATACGGACAATATTTTTCTAATTACTTAGGGAGTGCCTTACGCGATCCTCCATGCAGGTTGATCATCAACAGGTAGGAGAAGATACCCATTCACTCAGCTGACAAGAACATGTCCGGTTATCAGTGGAATAACATACGACATGCGTGAAGACATACCTGGGTTATGACGCGTAAGGAGAGTGGCGACACACTCTGCAGGTTGATCATCAACAGGTAGGAGAAGATACCCATTCACTCAGCTGACAAGAACATGTCCGGTTATCAGTGGAATAACATACGACATGCGTGAAGACATACCTGGGTTATGACGCGTAAGGAGAGTGGCGACACACTCTTCAGCATCGTACACGAAGCACATTTTTCGTGTCCCCGTACATAAACATCAAAAAAAGGTTTGCATCACCCCAATTCCCAGAACTCCTGAAGATGGACGTTGATTGTGGATATTGTATCACAGCCACAGTCCCTTTGACTGTTCAGAGACGTCACTAAACCCGCCCAAAGATATAAACAACCATGCGTGAACAGCGCCTCTTAGACGGAGGGGTCCGACAGCTGATCACTTCCAGTCATTCCACCACAAAGAAGGTACACGTCTCGTGTTGCCTGAGGTTCAACCATGCATAGACGGTCTATACCGTGGTTCGATCGCGTCCGCGTTGTTACTTTGTGCCCGGAAAGGATTTCAACAAGGGAAGTGTCCAGGTGTCTCGGAGTGCAGCAAAGCGATGTTGTTCGGACATGGAGGCCATACAGAGAGACACGCACTGTCGATGACATGCCTCGCTCAGGTCGCCCAAGGACTACTACTGCAGTGGATGACCGCTACCCACAGATTATAGCTCTGAGGAACCCTGAGAGCAACGCCGCTATGTTGAATAATGCTTTTCGTGCAGCCACAGGACGTCGTGTTACGACTCAAACTGAGCGCCGTTTGCATAATGATGTGCAACTTCACTCCCGACGTCCATGGCAAGGTCCATCTTTGCAACCACGACACCATGTAGATGGGCCCATCAAAATGCCGAATGGACCACTCAGGATTGGCATCACGTACTCTTCACCGGTGGGTGTCGCATACGCCTTCAACCAGACAATCGTCGGAGACGTGTTTGGAGACAAATCGATCAGGCTGAACGCCTTAGACACACCGTCCAACGAGTGCAACAAGGTGGAGGTTCCCTGCTGTTTTGGGGTGGCATTATGTGGGGCCGACGTACTCCGCTGGTGGTCATGGAAGGAACCGTAATGGCTGTACGATACGTGAGTGCCATCCTCCGACCGATAGTGCAACCATATCCGCAGCATATTGGAAAGGCATACGTCTTCATGGTCGACATTTCGCTCCATCGTGCACGTCTTGTGAATGATATCCTTCAGGATAACGAAATCGCTTGACTAGAGTGGCCAGCATGTTCTCCAGACGTGAAACCTATCGGACTTGCCTGGGATAGATTGAAAAGTGCTATTTATGGGCGACGTGACCCACCAATCACTCTGAGGGATCTACACTGAATCGCCGTTGAGGGACAATCTGGACCAACAGTTCCTTGATGAACTTGTGGATGGCATGCCACGACGAGTACAGGCACGCATCAGTGCAAGAGGACGTGCTACAGGGTATTAGAGGTACCGGTGTGTACAGCAATCTCGGTCACCACATCTGAAGGTCTCGCCGTATGGTGCTACAACATGCAGTGCGTGGTTTTCATGAGCAGTAAAAAGGGCGGAAATGATGTTCATTTTGATCTCTATTCCCATTTTCTGTACAGGTTCAGGAACTCTCGGAACCGAGTCGATGCAAACCTTTTTTGATGTATGGATAATACCTCGGTGTAGTAATGTACTGAGATTTTTGTTTTACTTACTTAGTGCACGATGCGGTGCTAAGTACATTGATTTTCAGAGTGATTTCAAGGAAATATAAATTACAAATATACTAAAAAAATTTTAAAAGTAAATATAATTAGAAAATAAAATAAAAAAATTCCCACTATTGATTTCCCCTCACCATCCCTCATATCTTGACGGGCGAGTGGGACACCGTGGCCAGGCCTCAGTTTACGACCCCTGCCCACTCTGTCCTCCCCCCCCCCCCCCCTCCCTTCTGTGCCTCGAAAAAAAGGAAAGAACGCGCGATCAAATGCCGTTCAGACCACAAATTTTTATCTATGTTTTTTAACTGAACATTCACTTCTCACAAATGTTGGAGTGGCCACGAAAGACATGTGGATCAGATTACATGTTAAACTGCAGCCCTCCATTTTTTGATTAGTTAACTGGAAAAGGCTAGGGTTACGTAAGAGCGGCAGTGGACGTCCAGTTGAAAGACCTGCAGTAGGCCTACCGGGTACACCAGACAGAATTCTCTTTTGCTCATGCTTGTTACCTTGTTTGCTAAAGTGAAAACCTGGCTTAAGCTAAGCAAACATTTTTTTGAATAACTTCATATCGACAGCTCAATTCTTTCACATGCAATTCTGATAAAAGTGGCTAGCAGAGAAAATAAAATCATGGCAGTCCTTGATGTCTCGGACGACTTCCATCAGTGAGGACTTGCAATTTGTTGAAATGAAATGTGTCTTGCAGTACTACATTTTATAACAATTCCTGATAGCCACTCCTTGTAATAATGCTTGAATGTTGTACATGTGACTGTCAGTGAAACAGTTCTTTGTTTATTCCCTGTAGTCGTCGCAAAATTTGAAGTGTCTATTCTTGTACCAGGCACACTGGACAAAGGAAAAATTGACGCTGTCGGGCACTTTGCCGTAACCACTAGTTTTATTTAGACAGAACTGTGATAGAGTCAGAAATGCTCCCGGCCATTGGTCTGCATATTGAGCTGCATACCAGTCTTAAATGATCAAATTCGTAAAGTGTGGCGAAGAAAACTGGTAACGCACAAATGAGTGGAGCTTAAGAATACTGTACTGCTGGTAAACCTGAAATGAGAGAGAGGTATCGGAAATTACGTTGTCTGAAAATGTACTGAAAAATGTTTTCCACTCTCGAAAAAATTCTTTATCGAGAGGTTCAATCGCACTAGTAGTTCTAGGAGGAATCGACATTACATCTACAAATTTTTCGTCGTCTTCCACAAAAACAGAAGCGTCATTATGTCCAGACCATGAATCCAACAAAAGCAGTGAATTAGTTTCTGCAGCTGGTAGGAATTGGTTTCGAACTAAAAGTTGAAAATTATTTTTTCCCACTTTTCCAGATTTTGATACGTCGCTTACAAGATTTTTGCTCTAAACAGTCCATTTTTAATTTTTGGTGCTAAGTTGCCTTGCGATTTTTGAAGACACATATACAGGTGCGGAAACAGTAAACCACTCATACTTATCACTGGTGTTATCGTGTATGAATGTGTCACTGCATTCATTGACTGGGCAACCGACTCCTTCTGTTTTTCATCCCCAAATGATAAAAGTGCGGTGTCCACGCAGTTTTTTCACGAAATCTGACTGATCAGCGTTATAAACAGCAGTTACGGGGATAACAGCAAGTTTCGTCTTTACGTCAGCTATGCATTTCTCTATAGCATTGTCTATCGCGGGAAGCTACTCTACACGTTTACGTGACATAAACTTGGTAGTTTTGCAACTTCCTATTCTGTACGATTTCTTGAACCTACTTAGCCAGTTCGACGAAGCCTGTAAATTAACAATGTTCATGTCAGATGCAATCCGAAGGGCCCAGTCTCGTAGATCTCCATCTATGACGGTGCACAGCATCTCACCAGCAGTTCTATATCATTCGAACAGTTTTTTATTCAGGTGGTTTAGAATTTCCGTTTGGCGCATATTCCTCACTTCATGTAATTTATTCTCCCATTTTTTACAGTTCATGCTCCGATTTTACAAAACGAAAACGCCTTTGCACACCGCATAACTTCAAGCGTTTTTTCCCTCCTTCGTTTAACCAACATTTCACTACCATTTCTTTGTCACTGAAAGCTGTTGCAGTACGTGGTTCTTTTTAGGCTAGGAAAGTATTCTTTTTCAGGACTGTTACTGGCACAACTGACGTCGTCCGAACCACAATTCATGGAATCGTCACAGTTACTTCTTATTTCATCTAACATATCTACAATTTCAAACGAAATGTCGATATCATTAGAATGAATGTTAAGGAAATCAACTAACAAATGACACAAATGTACGTCCTCAGGAAAAATAGGTGACTTCGGCTGGAAACCGCGTTCCTCGTATTTCATCAATGCTAAACTGAGAACGTTAATTGTATTTCACATTACTGTGAAACTGGAAAAAAAGGTACCATTAGCAGGCATGCCTTACTGAAGCACAATAAACATTAATTCAGCTTTATCTGTACTGTCTGTGCTTGCCCATAGTGCAAAAAGCAAAGGATAATTTGTAATAGATGTTACTTGAGTGACTAATTCGAGAGAATAGTAAATGTGCACTGTAGTGTCAGTAAAACTATCAACGAACGGTAACCTGAAGCGTTTTTTCAAATTACGATCGGGTTGTGTCGTATTTCATGTTTAAAAATGTACCGCCAACCTCGTGTGTGTGTGTGTGTGTGTGTATGTGTGTGTGTGTGTGTGTGTGTGTGTGCCTAGTTCTACAGCGCCATTAGGGGTGTATATTTCTATCGCAGCCTGGCGCGCTACGAATTTGTCAGTTTTCAACCACTCTTTTTAATAGCAGCTAAAATTTTGACAGTGCATTTCTTTCGTTGTCCTCTTCGTGTGCAAAAACTTCAGGTTAGGTTTCAAAATGTCTTATTGAACCATTCCCTTGTCTGTAGCGCTCTTATAGACTTACCAGGATGCGGATGCTTTTGCAACTCCTCCCTGAAGTTCAGAGTGAGCTCATTTCGTGGGTGAAATACTTCTAGTTTATCATTTACTCTCTTATAATTTTTGCATTTGGGATTTACCTAAACAGAAATACATTTCGGACAGAGGGCCATTTCCTAGTGAATCTGCTAAAAATACCAGACCTCTGATCAAATAAACATTGATAAATTAAAACACAACTGAATATCAACTGTAGCCTTTTACTTTCAACACAGTTTATTTCATTTTCACTATATTCTAAAATATTATATATAGAATTGTAAAATTTGATACAACTTGATAAATTTCTCAATTATATCTAGTGGTTGGCTTTACTAATGGTACTGGTATTCTAACGGTTAGTTAAGTAACCATATTTTTCGGTTTTGTAGTAGAATGTAACTTTTTCCCGGTAACCATTTTCTGCAGCTACTCTGGAAGTTCATGAAGTTAAGTAAAACTTTGTATTACATTCGTTCATGTACGTTTACACTGGATGCCAAATATTTGTAAGGGCCATATGTCAGGTATGATGCGATATTGGAAAGCCTGTGTTGTTCAGAAGTGTGATGTAATGTTCCTTCAGACATGCATCCAAGTCGATAGGAACAGGCACTGCGACGACTACAGTCGTTATGAAAGACATGAAATGTATTCGCAGTTGCGAATATGGACATCATGGGATTTATAATGGAATTATGACAACGAAAGTTTATGCTGGACCGGTAATCGAACTTGGTCATCTTTCCATTAGGCTATCGGAGCTCGTTTCAAGGCCAGACCCAAACTTCCACATGCATGCATGTCCGAAGGAAGATCGCATTGTACTTCTGAGCAACACAAGCACTCCAGTATCACATTTTTCCGTCTAGACTGGCAATCGGCTTTCAATTAAAATATCTCATAGAGGATGTACGAGTGCAAGTTACAGACACATGGTTGAAGACATATTGCCGTAGAGCGTGCTTGAATAGCCTAACAGTAATTCGTTCGCGAAAAGCAGGAAATCTGGGTCTGAGTCCTGGTCCGGCACAAATTTTCACTGTCGTCATTCCATTATACAGCCAATGGTTGTCCATATTTGCAACTGTAAATACATTTCATGTATGTCAAATATTTTTTTATTACACAATATCTCCCAGTAATTGACATGCCACGCCTAGCGCAGACTGCTACGAGTCCCGAAGACCATACTCACAGGGTGCTCGAAGGTAAACAGGACCATACTCGTTTCTCCACTGAGTACTGGTAGGACAGAGAATACAAGTCTACCACACAACGTGTTCAGGCAATGGATCCAATTTATTTTGAACTCACAATTCAATTCTGTGAATGGATTATGTTGTAATGTATGTACTGAGACGCACTTGTCACATGGAACCGTCAAACTTTTAGCGACGGTTGTTGCCATAAGCTGTAAATTGTTAATGTCAATAACAACTAAATATTTATTCCGCGCATTTAGGTCGATATCTCCAAACAGTCAATTCAGATCCTCTGCAATATTTATCACTTTAATCTCGGAAATTTGGGACTCCCTGAATATCACTTGGTTCATGTCACTCGCGTCATACGCTCTGTGAATGATTTCCTGCACAGTTTGTTATAACAAGAAGGTAGGCAGAAGCTGTGTTCTACACATGTTCTATTGCAATGTTACACGACGTTAAGTCACATATGCCGTGGCGGCCGACTGTATTTTTCCTCATTACTATGAGAAGAAACGACACAAAGTAATTGCTCTATAATATTTCCGGTTGATAGGAATAACAGAAAAATCACAGATTACTCGTCAGCCCGAGATACAATGAAAGATTGTCAAAGAACTAGATGTTAACATAGAGATCAGTAGATTGGTATCACAGTTTGGTGTTATTTAGATAGGTGAAAAACTGTTCGTCAGTGAACCGTTTTGTCAATATATCTACGTCTTACTCTGCAAGCCACGTAGCGATGTGTGGTGGAGGGTACTTCTGGTACCACTAACTGTTGCAAAGTGCACCATGATACTGTCACATGAAAGGTAACAAATAAGGACAAATGATGCCCGTGGCGTACTATTGTGCCTTCAAAGTTCCCTCAATCACTAGCAGATGTGAAATGAAGTCATACACGGTGGCTCCCCACAATGACGTCAGAAGTGCCTCTGCAAAACACTGGAACGAAGGCACCTCTCCTCACGTCGCCGTCATACTCGTCAACGATGGTCATCCGGGGTAGTACAGAATGGCGATTAATCGCTGAATACAGTACGACAACATTCATCAGCAGCTTCACGATCAATTCTTAAAAGCTGTCATTTACTCTGTGGTGTTCATGTAAGTCCAGTCATGGGTCGGTAGCTCCCTAGCCCAGCTGCCGATAGTGTCCGACCAATGGTGTGACTTAACGCAGAATATTACAGGTAGTCCAATACTTATTTTCGTTGCTTGGTGCACAACACAGCGATCCCCCCTTGTGGTGTGCTACCGCGGTCGACTGGAACTTTGACGGAGCGTATTCCTGCCTCGACGTTCTCATGCAGTCATATCAGGCCCCTGCAATTTCTGAACGCCCCATAAATCTGTATATTACACGATTCGACCAGTCAGCCAAATGGAGACCCACAACGAGGCACCTTTCAAACTGTGTCAGGTGCTGACAACACTGTGTCACAGGAGTGCGCGTCATCTCCATGTACTTCACAGTGATAAATCTGGCGGTGTTGGCAGGCTCTGAGCACTATGGGACTTAACAGCTGTGGTCATCAGTCCCCTAGAACTTAGAACTACTTAAACCTAACTAACCTAAGGACATCACACACATCCATGCCCGAGGCAGGATTCGAACCTGCGACCGTAGCAGTCGCAAGGTTCCGGACTGCGCGCCTAGAACCGCGAGACCACCGCGGCCGGCTCTGGCGGTGTTCGCTCCCCTTGTATATCCTATAAGGCCCGGTAACTACATCAAGCACGAACAACACTAATGCACTCCGGAGGCCGTTCTAAATATCATGGAGAATTGTAACGTGAGTGATTTACTACCCGTCGATGTTGTGTGTGTGCACGAAGTTACTATGACATCCGATCATGTCTCCTGTGTGCTCCACTTTTTTGTCAAGCAGTGTATCATAATTTCACTAAAGAGGGTACCAAGACAGAATGTATATTTGTCTCCCTGGAACGAAAATGGTATTCGCTTGTAGCGTCCGAAGTCGACATATATCTTCTAACAGGGACATACATCTCGACGTATACCTTCTAAAAGGGACGCACCTCAAAAAGAAAGAAGAATTCTTACTACGAAGATACAATAATGCCACTAGGTCAGCATTAAGACTTTCGTTGCCTGATTCACCATGGAATATATGCTCTCGAAATTATATGCAGTAATCTTTTCCGTGACGTAAAATGCCTTTCTTGTATCTTCTGGGATAGGAGCTAAATGTATGCCTGATTAATGCTGTCGCCATTACTAAAAGAGCCCACGACAAAATGCCCTGCAATTCCGTGCGCGTGCTTTGTCTCGTCTATTAATCTTGCTTCGTAAGAGTCCCTGACGGACCAGTAATTTTATCGTAAATCAATCTTGCGGCAGTGTTTCAAGGTGATACTTCCGTCAGTGAATTACATTTTATTTTCATCCTTCCAATGATTCCCAATCTGGCATTTGTTTTACCTGCCACTAGTTTTACATGGTCGTTCGTACAGTTACTTCTAAATATCTTCAGGCCTTCGTTGTCTATTGATGTGATAGATCATTTAATGAGGCTTTAATAAGAAGATATCGGCAAACTTCATACAAGTCATTCCTTGGTTAAAGGGGGATGTGGAAAACTTGCTTCCTTGGTCGCAAGGAGAATATCTTCTACGAAATGGTGTCTGAATAAGGAGTGAGGTCGGTGCATGTTGTGCTGCGTCACTGGGAAACTAGAAGAGCAGTTTACATAATGCTTGGGCACAAGAGCCCTATGAATGCCGGACACTGCAAAGAAGTTAAACTGTTCTTGGAAAATTTTGCTACGGAGCCTATGCAGCACCTGCCCTTGTTATGGAACAATAGTGGAAATTCACCGAACGGATACTGATCGGTAGCTGCAAAGTGTTACTTTCCTGTTACAGGTAACAGCTATGGTTTTCAGACTAAAGTTCTCGCGTCCAGCCAGCAGGACACTACTTCTCTATTTTACTTTAAGTGTAATTACGGATTCTTCTGCACTGTAACCACGTCTCAGGTACGCTGGACATTTTTCTGTCTCCGGAATTTTTTCTCACTGGTATTTGGTTTGTGTTGTTGGCTACACTGAACTCTTCTTCTCAATGCGTCATGGCGGCCGTTGCTAGCGATTTTTGTGCGATGTCTTTCAGAAAGAAACGTAAATATGAATATCATACTCAGTTTTATATTATTATTTATCGTCGTCGTTGTTGTTGTAAATACATCAACAAAGTATGCTACAGTCTGTGCAGTAACTTAACACCATTACTTCTTAATTATCTCCATGAGTAAACAGTGAAGTCCAGTCGGCCTGACAGATGGTCGCAGCTTTGTTCATTTTTTATCATTAATTTCTCTGAGTACAATATCTACTCGAAAAGATGCCTGTGCTTCTCATTACTTTGTGAGATGTACAAAGTTAGTTGATCACTGGAAATCATAGTAATTCTTTAGTAAATATTAATTTATCATTCGTTTTTGAAGTTAACAACATTTTTCTCCGCAATAAAGCGGGCGCAAATGAATCACTCACAGAAACTGAAATCGAGAGAGAAGTGCTAAATGTAATAGTTGAGTGATACAGGGTACTTTTCTGATGAGGAGGTCGTTGACATTTCTGTAAATACAAAACAAGCTTGTTTGTACCAGAAGTAGAAAATGACATTTCAGTCTGGCCCAGTAAACCTTACATCATTATTTCCATTTACTACAATAGACACTTTCTGAGATACAGATTCAACAACGTACTGAGGATAGGAAGAGATACTGAATTTCTAATGATTCAAATATCAATAGGAATCTATGTCCAAGCACTACAGCTGTTAGAAAAGGGGCTGTTGGTAAATCAAATGTCACACCTATACAAATGCTTTGGAAAAAGGATTTGATATTGATCGAACAGCCAATATTGCCGAGGAGGAGTCGTCAGTTTGAGACAGGTAACTGTGAACACCAGTAAGATTTTGAAAATGACATATAGTGTGTCACTGCTGAGCAGATAAACATAAAGGCACTTCAGGATAATAAGGTTCCTCTAAATGCAACAGCTACCGAAATTAAGAAGTTTGTGGGTGTTCACATAATAATGGGTTTTATGAACCTACCAAGACTGAGAATATATTTTGGCAACAGATTTAGGATCTCGATGTAACTGTAATTCCAAGGAATTGTACGTTCAAATTGAGGGACTACTTACAGTTTGGAAATAATGTGAATGGCCGGCCGGTGCGGCCGTGCTGTTCTAGGCGCTTCAGTCTGGAACCGCGTGACCGCTACGGTCGCAGGTTCGAATCCTGCCTCGGGCATGGATGTGTGTGATGTCCTTAGGTTGATTAGGTTTAAGTAGTTCTAAGTTCTAGGGGACTGATGACCACAAATGTTAAGTCCCATAGTGCTCAGAGCCATTTGAACCATAGTGTCAATGCCTCGGATTAAATCAAGGCAAATAATAAATTATGGAAGGTTTAGTAGAAGATATTTGTCACTGTAAGCTTCTTCGTGCCTTTCAATAAATAGGCAAATGATTCCTTTCCACGGCAGAACGCTTCTTAGACTGTACATATGGAATAAGCCAAAACCAGTGGTTCTGAAAGACTTTGCGGTGACAGCTGCTAATGAACTGGTACTTGACTCGTTTATTTGCCAGGGCCATGTAAGCAACTAGAGTCAGAGTTCGGTTTTGGAGGTTCTCTGGTGAAGAAGCTGGTAGAGAGCAAGGTTCCTAGAGAGCATGTTGTGTATTTTGATCGATATTTCATATCCATTCCTCCACTACAATACCTACTGGGAAGATAAATATATGCAATAGGATCCACTTTAGTTAGCCGTACTCCATGTTGTCTCAGACCGAAATTCACTGGAAGCAAGGAACTGATGGAGAGAAGTGAGGTTCCTTTGACGAGTTCGTGAGAGAACATGAGAACATTTCTGTTTTGATGTGAATGGATAACCGTTCTGTTACAGTATAATCTACTTCCTCCGGTGCTTTTCTTACTTACATTGTGGAAAGGTGAGACACAGAAGAAAAAGAATTCTTTGGTGTGCCTAAACCCAAATGTATCAGTGATTACAACAAATCAGTGAGAGGTGTGGATCTATGTGACAGAATGAGTTCTTACTATCGAATATCCACATGTACATAGAAGTGGTCTGTAAGAGTCTTCTACCATTTCGTTAGCAGCAGAGGTGCTTACACGAAAATTGGACCCAGTGAAATTTTCATCCAAAGAGAAATCTCTGAAATTTACATCCAGCACTAAGCTGGTTAGCTATATGTTCCATGGATCTTTGAATGATTCTTTTATCGAAAAGATGTGCAACGAATCAGTTATAGGATATGTATACATAATTAGTGTCAACATTAAGAAACACATAATCATTTTAATCCTAATCATGAAACCACACTTAAAAACTATTCTTTTTGCTTCTTTTTAGTGTCTACCAGTTTTTAACTGCAAATTCGTCAATAGAAGAAATTTTCCAGGAGAAATCTTTTGAAATTAGATTTAAAATATGGCTCGCTGCCTGTCAGAAATATTTTATTATTAGGCAAATGAACAAAAAATTTTATTACTGCATACTGAACTACTCCTTGAGCCACTGATGGCCTTAACAATGGGTAATAAAAAGTCATTTTTCCCTCTACTGTTGTAGGTACGTACATCACTGCTCTTCTCAAACTGTGGTGGATTGTTTACGACTAATTTCATTAGCGAAAATATACCGAGGTGACAAAAGTAATGGAATATCGATGTGCACATAAACAGATGGAGGAAGTATCGCTGTCATTTGTACTCCGGTGATTCATGTGATACAGTTCCCGACCTGATTATGGTCGCACTCCGGAAATTAAGACTTTGAACGCGGAATGGCAGCTGCAGCTAGACACATGGAACATTCCATTTCGGAAATCGTTAGGAAATTCAATATCCCGAAATCAAATGTCAAGACTGTACAGAGAATACTAAACTTTAGGCATTATCTCACAGCACAGCCAACCTAGTGGCCGACGGACTTCACTTAACGACCGAGAGTAGCAGCGTTTGCGGAGAGTTGTCAATGGTAACAGACAAACAATACTGCATAAAAGAACCGCAGAAATCAATGTGGAATGTACTATGAACGTATCCGTTATGACTGTGCGGTGAAATTTGTCGTTATTGGGCTATGGCACAATCACCCGTCGCGAGTGCCTTCGCTAACAGCACGATATCCGCTGCGGCGCATCTCCTGGGCTTGTGACGATATCGGTTGGATCCTAGACGTCTAGAAAACTGTGGCCTGATCATATGCGTACGATTTCAGTTGGTAAGAGCTGATGGTAGGCTTCGAGTGCGGTAAAGATCCGACGAAGCCACGCACTCAGGTTATCAACAAGGCACTGTGCCAGCTGCTTGCGATTTCATAATGGTGTGGGCTATGTTCACATGGAATGCACTCGGTCCTCTGATCCAGATGAACCTACCGTTGACTGAAAATGGTGATTTAGGCTACTTGGAGACCATTTGCAGCCATTCGGGGACTTCATATTCCCAAACAACGACGGAATATCTATACACGGCAATGCCCCACGTCACTCGGTCACAGTTCTTAATTATTGATTTAAATAACATTTTGGATAATTCGAACGAATGATTTGGCCAGCCAGATCTCCCGACATGAATCCTGTAGAACATTTATGGGACAGAATCGAGAGGTCAGTTCGGGCACAAAATCCTGTACCGGCAACACTTCCGCAATTATTATGGACAGCTATAGAAGGAGCAAGGCTCAGTACTTCTGCAGGGGACTTCCAGCGACTTGTTGAGTCTGTGCCACGTCGAACTGTACCACTACGCCGGGCAAAAGGAGGTCCGACGACATATTAGGAGGCATCCCATGACTTCTGCCACCTCAAGATATTGTGCCGGCGCAGTTAAAATGCCTATCTCCTTGAAGAGGTACCTACATGACGTCCGTAGATGAACACTTTATATTATTCTTACTGCTCGCTTTTGTGCAATCAATACTTTCTTTATAAATGACGAGTTACCCCAGAAAATTATCCCGTACATTACTGAATGGAAGAATGCAAAATATGTCAGGAAGTTGATACAATTGTTTCCAAGAGTAGGAGTTATACGAAGAGCAAAAGCAGCTGATCTTAATTGCATGAGAAGCTCCGTTGTATGCTTTTTCAAGTTCAAGTTTTTGTCAATATATACACTAAAATTTTGCAGCTTTTTACCCTACTTACTGACTCCTGCTCATGTGTTACATCAAATGATGGTATGACTTAATTTCTTGTACAGAACTGAATGTAGTGTGTTTTTCAAAAGTTTAGGCATAGCTCATTTTCAGAGTACCACTCAATAATTCCTTGGAAAATATCATTTACTAACTCTTCTCTTGGTTTCTCTCTAATGTGATTTATTGTAACACTAGTATATAGTCTGCAAGAAGTACCAATTTTACTTGTTGAATGGTAAGTGGAAGGTCATTCACGTATATAAGGAATAGGACTGGACCCGGAATTGAACTCTGTGTGACTCCCTTTGAGATTTTAGCCCCTCATTAAATTTTTTTACCTCCCCGACATTGGCTAAATTATTCAGGACAAACTTTTGCATTCTGTTTGTTGAGTATGGTTCAAACCAGCTGTGTGAAAAGCCAGCTGTTACACAAAGTTTGAGTTATTCTAAGAGAGTATCATGATCTACACATTCGACGCCATTGGCGAGATCAGAAATATACCAGTTGGTGATATATTATTATTTAAGGCATGTACTGTTTCATGAGTGTATTTATGAATAAGGTTATAAGTGGAGCAACCTTGCTGGAATCCAAACTGTGATATGCTAAGCAAATGGTTTCCACTTCAATGTGCGACTACTGCTGAGTAAATTGCTTTTTTGAATGTTTTGGAAAAAGGTGTCATTGAAGAAAACTGGCAATAATACTTAAATTCAATCACGTCACCTTTCTTATGAAGCGGTTTAATACTTGCATATTTCAACCTGTGCGGAAAAATTTCCGGTGTCAGTGATGCATACCATATATCACTAAGGACATTAATTTTAAGTTAGAACAACTTCTCAAATTTCTGTTTGAAATTTCATCAAGAGCTTTTGTTTTCTAAAATTTTTAAAATGGTGTTAATTTTCGTGAATGATTTTGGTGTTGTTTCTAGTTTGTTAAAGTTATGTTGAATGACGTTTTTAATATATTCACCTTCTTCTTCAACAGAACTATTTAATTCTATATTTGCCGCTAGCATTAGAAAGTGATTGTTCAAAGCATTTGCAACTTGTAAGTTATCAGGCACAGAATTGTCATAAAAGTTAAAGGTTGTGGAGTTTTGTACACTGACTAGCTGCAATGTCTCCCATTTAACGATGTCCCATATAGTTTTAATCTTATTTCTTACTACTTATTTCTGTCAGGACATTTGGAAATTTTATTAACTTTCCTTAAAATACTGCAATATTTTTTGTAGTATGCAAGCAATGTCGAATCTTAACTTACTCTGGCCTCTGCATAAATAAAATTTTAATTCTCCCAGTTAAGCACTGCTTACCTGCTCTTTTAATGGATCTTTTGTATACTGGTATATTTTTAGGAATGTAGCTTTCAAATACTCACCCAAATTTACTATGAAGTAAACTGAACGTGACACTAGCATCCATTTCTACATATACCTCAGCACGTACCACTCCTTTTAGAATTCTCTTAAAACATTGTATCCTGTTCTCATTAATAAGCCCCACTGCTTGGTATGAACCTGCCTCTGGAGTGTAAGATGCCATATTGTTTATTTCCATTAATTTCCAGGTAGTCCTTTTGGAAAAGAATACACATTGATTGTTTCAGCCTGTGATCTGCCTATAAAATGTCGTCAATTGGCGTCCTACTATTTTGCTGCACACGAGTTGGAAAAATAACTACTGAAATTAGATTTAAACACACAAATAATAATTCTACTTCATTTTTCCTGTCTGTACGTTTTACGAAATCTCTCCTCAAACTACTAACTGTTTCTTGTGCTGTGAGAGGAAGGTCAATAATACATCTAGAATTCTCATAAACAAGTGAAAGTTTCTTAGAGGAAATCTGTAGACTGTTATAATTACAAGAGGTGTGTTCTGCGGCAACAATTTAAAAGCACATGCTTTTAGGTTCTGAGTAACACAAAATCTACTTGTTTCAATAGTTCTGATTTGGTACTCAACTTTCACATATGTTGCAACTCCTCCCTACACGAAAATGATGCAAGTGAATAATCCCTGATTTTTAACTTCCCATCCCCGTGCTTACATGGTATTCAGAGATACACAAAACATCTACCGCTTCAGAGTTTTCCGCATCTATCTTGTTTTTTAACTGTCTAGTTTTCTGATGGAAAAAAATTAATTTTGTTTTTCTGGAAACCTTTACGTGCATTATAGTCGTGTACTGCTTTAACTTGTTTCAGTATTCTGTCTGTAACCTTACTCTAACCTAAAAATATGCCTCTTTGATTCCAATAATCACAGGTACTTCGTCTTGTGTGCTTGTTGTCCCCCTTACACTTTTTGCAAGGTGCTTAGCTAATTTCTCCTTCCCCTTTCTATGTAGGTGCAGTCCATGATTATCCTGTCCCCATCTCCCAATCGCAGCAACAGGCACGGCGCAGATTTGAGACTTTATATCAGTCAAAAGCCACTTGCTTAGTTCTTTGTTCACATGGATAACAACCTGGAAGCTACCTGCTGAAGGGCATGGCAAACCTGCAACTCGGATGTCCTCGTCCTCTGTGAGACACAGTCTACCTTCACTCCAAAAGCCCTCGTCCACCCCCGTGGGTAACAACTTGACAGTCACTGTCATTACGACTCACAACGCTCCCATTCACAACCTGACTGGTCAGCCGACCCGTTCCCCGACCCTCTAGCATACCTATTCCATTGTCTGTGGACACTGGCAGCTGCTTGGCAGACCCTGCTGCCTACACTGAGGGGAGTGTCAGCTGGCAGGTAGCGGTCAGGGCAAGCAAGTAGAAGTCCCCCGGTCGAACTGACGGACCCAGACTGTAGACCTGACTGCGAGCTAGTTGTCTCCCATACTGGCGAATGGGTCGGGGTGGACTATCTCAGCTAACGGTTCGGTGTACTAGTCTGTCTTTGTACTTTTGGTACTTTCGTAGTGTTCAGTTCCTGCTCCTTGTGTGCCTGTGTGCTTATAGGTTTGATATGGAAGTGTCAACGACCATCCACGGTAGGCTATGTGGCCACGATGAAGGTCGCTTATGTATTATAAAGGGAACCAAAGCGCAAGACCCTTCAACATACGATTTTAAAAAAATAATTACGGCAGCAAAAGCTGCATTACGTTTGCATTTTGAGAGGGAGAAATTTAGGGTGGATAACACTGAAGAGCAAATGGAAATTATACACAAGACGGAAAAAGGCAGGTGCCTCCATGTTGAAGATGCAAATGACCAACCACATAAACATCCTGCTGCCGTAAGAAGAGTGCTGCCAATGGTCGACATAACGTTCTACGCTGTGCCCTCTTTCATACGCGTTTTGTACTGGTTTTACCTGTTCAAACGTTTAAATCCTGGTTTTCCTTCCTTTACGATGCATACTCTGTGCTAATATGGAAAATCATGTCATTCATTGCCACCTTTAAAAACTGTTTCTTTGTTATTACGTAATTATTTTATGAAGCAAACAGGTACTCTATTCTTTTATTGAACGAGGTGGTTATAATTAAAATTCCGCCTCATGAACCGATGTAGACGGAAAACTATTTGCCATATAGGTACACAACGTTATAGGAATGATGTTCAGACTGCGCGCTTCACGATTTGAGTTGTTAGTAGTATTAGTGTCATGACTTGCCGTTTGGCTCCGGTACTGGTACAGCGACTTAGGGTTGAAACACAAACATAAATGTGCATTGCAGTTGCAGGCATGGTTCTGGACAAAGAGAGTAGTGCTTTAATTGTAAAGATGTTTATGAAAACGACAGTAATAGTGCTGCTGCTGTCGCGATTACAGCTACAATGCACATGAGGTCACTCAGTTACTCCGTAACACATTTGGAGAAAACCAAACCATTGGCGATCGTTCCAAACTGAATGTCCATCAAAATTACCAAACTGGAACCAGTGTGATTTTTGGTTGTGGTGTTACGTGAACGATAGGGCTTATCAACAGGACACGTTTTTAATTTAATTTATTGGCTTTCGATTTGCACCCATAGTGCCGTCTCGGTAATGGAAAGACTACACGACAAAGTACTGCAGCCGCGCGGGGTAGCTGTGCAGTCTCAGACACCTTGCCACGGTTCGAGCGGCTCCACCCGTCGGAGGTTCGAGTCCCCCCACGTGCATGGGTGTGTGTGTTATCCTTAGTGTAAGTTAGATTTAGTAGTGCGTAAACCGATGACCTCAGCAGTTTGGTTTCATAGGAACTTACCAACACAGCGTACTGGAAACGATTTTCGTACCACTTAAGACGAAGCGAACGTAAGAACAACACAACATCCAGTCCCCGAGTGCAGTAATCGAACGAGGGCATCTTCGGTTAGCTGCATGACTCGCTGAGGCCGCAGCTACCGAAGCTGACGACGAGGCACTAACACACCTTAGAGATTTAAGATGAACGTAGCGACGAACGTAGCCAACATCTCACTGAGATTATTCGGGCAGCAATAGAGCAATATATAACGCGGTTCGAGGCTGTCGTGGATAACGATGATCGTCACGCCGAGCAGCGTTTGTAGCCTGGAACGTAAAAATGGTACGCAATTAACAACTGTTGCCCTTTCATGTGGAAATTGGTATAGGGTACATGTTCCAAATAAGGCCCGGTTCCTAATAAGGCCCACTCTCATTTTCTAGCACAGAAAGTTTGAAAACAGCGCCAAATGTCTTCGGCAGTGATAGCTTGCGACATCTTGTGGCCAAGGCAACAACTATTTCCGCACCCGCTCTCGTGCCGGCCATTTCACTTTCAGTTGTGCTACGGCGTTCAAAGAAGGAGGGTTGCTTCTTCTTTTCATGGTACGTTTCATCTAATGCAATCGTTTCGGTTATGGAGCCTTTTTACTAGTAAATATGCATTTATGAACAGAAAATTTTGCTGTATTAAGATAGTGGCATTATATTCCTAATAATAAATTGCTTTTTAAAGAATAAGCAGACACCCGTTCTAATCTGGTTGTTCCCAATAAGGCCCATTCCTATCACTCCAGACAAGCCCTGGGCGGGCCTTATTAGGCACCCTGCTGTATAGAGCTGTGCATAACGACAATGCATACTTCATTGTAGCGTATCCTGGGAAACCTCATGTAGCACTTAATATCTCTAAATTAAATCTAAATTAATTTATACATATTTATTGAGTTATTAGTTGGTCGTTGCAAGAAATGTCAAAAGAAAACATTTTAAATTCCTTCTTGGTAATCTTTGTGACAGGGCGTTCTGCATTTAGATAAATAATTTTTAGTAGCTATAATTGAAGTACGGTACTTTAAAAAATATATAATCACAGTTTTACAGCCCTAATTCAGGAACGTCAGGCTTACTGGAAATGTTTGTTTTTAGATGGAGCCACAGAAAAAAAGAGCAACGTGGGATGCAGATAATTTAAAACGAGCTATAGGAGCTGTTGCTGAAGGGATGCCTGTCGGAGCCCTTCGAAAACATACGGGATTCCTCGACGCACGTTGCACAACCACATAGTTCTGAACTAACAACCAAAAATTTGGGACGAATAACTTGTTTCGACGAAGCTCATGAAAGAGAATAGACTACAAGGATTTTAATGTAATTTTGTTTTAGAAATAAGTCGAATGAGACGATACATAGACTTTTATAATTACTTGTTTTTACAAATGCTTATTAAGTTTTCCTGTCATTTACATGCCCCAGAATGTTAATATGAACAAGATGTGGCTGCGGGCCATGTTAGGAACAAGCTCTCCTAACAAACCCACTTGCAAGAGTTAAACATTTTCTTTAAAGTGATGATATTTATTAAATAAACTTTCAATGTTCATTTATTTTTTAACTGAATATAGCTTTAGGGCGTTGCACGTACGATCACGGAATCTTACCACTTACACATACTGCATACGAAATTCCTAAACGTTAAGTGGGCCTTATTTGGTACACGTACCTCATGTTTCTTTCAATGAATTATTCTTTATCTCTCTTCCGCCTGTCCTTACAGATGTTTCCACAAAGTTTCTTGTCCTACGATCACTCGATTTTCGTGGAGGCCTTCTCAGGTAGCGAAAGTCTAATTATAACCACCTTGTATATATGACTTGATACACAATTTTATGAAAGTCATGTATCTTCCATGGCAAAACTGATAATGACACACAAAACTGTGATAACCAAGTCCTGTATTAAACCAAATATTGGGGAGCGCGCATTTTAGCGCTAGGAATGAGAGGAGTAGCTCTGTTCAACTTATTTCACATATATACGTGCATATTCCTGGACTTTTAGTTAGTATGACAAGGCATCTTGTGTACATTTCATGTACCATAAGGTGATCTACATGTGTGGACGACATTTTACTTTAAGTTAATTTTAAAGTATGCATTGTCAGGTAGAAGTGATATGGTTTTTAAATTCTATATTTCTAATTTGGTTTTATGTTTTCTATTGTAGTTTCGTAAGTACAGATCTCAAACATCAAAACAGTCATTTGCGATTGTAACAATTTTGGCATTGCAGTTCTTGTTAGGGAATCTCCAGTTTTATTCATCAGCACACTACGTAAATGTACGTATATTAGTGCGGCCACACATAGCCGTAAAATAAGTCTTGCGTCAACGTGCCTTAAGAGCCCTCGGCTCTTCTCTCTGCCGATCGAGCTGCGGGCGCCGGACGCGGAGAACAATCGACCTATCCTCGACCTTTTCTGGGAACAAATTTCACTGGGTGCAATTTACATGACCCCAGAGAAGCTGCACTGCACTAAGGAAGAAGATGGAGTTTTAGATGGGTAGCGGAAAGCGAAGAGACGCCGCCTGCGTAACTCAAGGTACAGTTCTGAAGGGGATTCGTAGTTACTTTGCGGGTGGAAAGAAGGAATTCTTTTCTGTAAAGGACAGATGGATTGGTAGATTTCTGTTAATGTGGCTAGTTTCCAATAGAACACGTGAGTTGTTAAAGGTCTGACTAAGACATAGCAAAGCTTTAGCAACTAGTTGAGCTACGATGCGAAGTCAGAATTAGTTGCGCGTTCCTCTAATGGCGTAGCTAAGGAGTTAAACTTAATAAGAGAGATGCACACTCAACTTATATTGGTGTCCTCTTCCTAGTCGTTAGCCTTTCCTTTCTTTAAAGTCTTTTCCTGTATTTTGTGTTGTCACTGGTTTGCAATGGATTTTGTTATCTTGTTGTGGGGGGGGGGGGGGGGATGTAAGTGAACGGAAGAGCTGTTCATTTAATACTATTTAGTGTTCTGTATTTTCCGGGATTGATATCCCTATAGTTCGCCGATCATTCAAACCGATGCTGGGTCTTCGGGAAATAAGCAGTCAGAAGGGTCTGATGTGTGTCGGTTAGTGAAACACCCATGTCTCTCGGCGCGACGTCTTGCAGTGAGGCTGGCGAACCAGTTATTTACAGTTATCGATACTAGGAAGGTTACTGTTGAAGGTAGGCGAAAGTGATTTACATAACTCAGTTCAGGGATGATGTGTCACACTGTGATGTAGGTAATTACACGAATTGAACATAATTTTTAGTATTTATGTACAATGCGCAACATTGTTTACCTCCAAGGGTCAACTGCCAGCCAATAAACCAACCGTCGATAGTCTGCATTTATATTCCAGCATTTGCGAACAACCTCCAGATGTCGAGGTCGTAGACTCACCTCAGATGATGTTGCCCGCAGCTGGCAACGAAACGTCAGGGAGAAGTATTTCTACTATTGGACCACGGCCTCTTAGCCCGGAAGTTTTAATTACTGAAGACGCCGGCCGTGAAAGCCTACACGCTATGAACCTCCAGATGCTTTATAAGCTATCCGCCAACTCATTTATACGTTTATGTACCATGAACACTAATGTCTCAGTAGATCGGACTTCCGAAATTACTCGTACATCTGATGATTTCTACCCGTTAAGAACTGTGTTCTCTCTGCTAGAAAGTCCTGAATACATACTCTATCAAGCATTGCTACCATCCGGGAAACATGGGAAACTTTTGTACGAGAAACTGTACGATTAAAAATTCAAGGTTTCAGGGTGTATTCTCAAGTTGGTTTTAAGAAGTTTTT
The DNA here is from genome assembly GCF_021461395.2 of Schistocerca americana. Taxonomy (NCBI): domain Eukaryota; kingdom Metazoa; phylum Arthropoda; class Insecta; order Orthoptera; family Acrididae; genus Schistocerca; species Schistocerca americana. The sequence goes on along the minus strand of NC_060130.1, from coordinate 647,785,623 downwards.
CTGTCGCATTTTTCCTTTCACCTGCGATAATGAATTTTGTGGGTAAAAAATCCTAAGCTGTACCGTGACTCATAGTCGACGTTACACTGTAGGTTTCCGGGTACCTGGCTGGATAAGCCAATCAAAAGGTCGGAGGAAGAAAATGACCCTGTCTTTTAAAGCACTGCAGTGCTGAAAACATCTTTGGGGTTGAGAGCAGCTGAACTTTGCCATGTGCAATATCTCAGCATGGCATGAACTAGACTAACCTCTTAAATTACAGGTCATTGATGGAAACTGTTGAACATGTTTTTCTATCTTGTGGTGAATGATGTTTGTTGATAAAGAAATTCTTGAATCGATTACAAGCATTCTATGCAGTGATGGACACAGTCATGAAGGAGCTGAACATAAAAGTTTCATTAGCTGACAGTCTCACTTTGAGCAAAGGATAAATACATTGATGTTAAAATACAATCCACATAAATACTGAGTGATCACACAAAGACATTGGTTTAGTGGCAGTGACGGTACAATCACGGACACCGAGAAAAGTTTACTGTCGGCAACTATCAGAAATGTTGATTCAGCACAGCAAATGTCAAATGGTTCAAATGGCTCTGAGCACTATGTGACTTAACATCTGAGGTCATTAATACCCTAGAACTTAGGCCTACTTAAACCTAACTAACCTAAGGACATCACACACATCCATGTCTGAGGCAGGATTCGAACTTGCGACCGTAGTGATCGCGCGGTTCCAGACTGAAGCGCCGAGAACCGCTCGGCCACCCCGGCCGACAGCAAGTATCATTCCCCACATAATACAGTGGCGAACGAATGTATTCCTGAACGCAAGATAAAAATTTTTGTTTACTGACTGTCAGTAAATAAACTTTTGTAAAGTTTTTGCCGAATGCCTCTAATTAGAAAATTGCTATAATTATTTCTCTAATACGTCTGTTGCTCGCTCCTCTTTCAGTTCAGATGTTATATGATACACTGACGTTTATGTTTTAGCTCAAAGATTGCGATTAAGCATACGCGTTTTAGTTCGTCAAGCAGAGACGGTCGAACGTTCTGATTAAAACTGAGGAAGAAAAGAGATGCATTCGCAGTTGTGGCTACGATTAGACTTCAGCTGCAGAATTTATTTGTGACATATGAAAATTTAGGATTGGGGAGAAGAGAAGTTTGTGGCACAACTTGACTAGAAGAAGGGATCGGTTGGTAGGACATGTTTTGAGGCATCAAGGGATCACAAATTTAGCATTGGAGGGCACCGTGGAGGGTAAAAATCGTAGAGGGAGACCAAGAGATGAATACACTAAGCAGATTCAGAAGGATGTAGGTTGCAGTAGGTACTGGGAGATGAAGAAGCTTGCACAGGATAGAGTAGCATGGAGAGCTGCATCAAACCAGTCTCAGGACTGAAGACCACAACAACAACAACACATGAAAATCTATTCTTGACCGGTTCCCGAAACTGAAGTTCCCGCTTCAAGGGGGGTAGGACATCAAACGGACCAACATGGAACAGGAGAGGCACCACAGGACATTTTATTTTCTACTGTCTATACTTTTACAGATAAATTCATAAAACTTTGTCAGTATGACCAGGAAGGATTCGGAATTCACACTCATAGCAGTGGAAGTTCAAAAACATAACAAAATAAATTTTTTTACATGTGAAATTTTATCATTTTTTCGCTTACTATTGGCTGCATTTGTTGCTATAGGTACATTTTTCTTCACAAGTAAGAGAGATTCTTTGATGAATGTTGCGCAGCATACAAAATATACTTACAGGTGTATGAAACTCTAGAATTTTCCAAATCTATTAAAAACTGTGGTAAAATTAGAGATAATTAACTACAAAATTTGTTTTTTTTTCTAAACACAAAGTTTAAAACGTAACAGCTCATTCTTTGTTTCATAAATTAAACAGATTCTAGAGTTACAGACACATGTAAGTATGGTTTGTATGCTGTGAAAAATTTATCGAACAGTCTCTCTTACCTATGAAGAAAAGTGTACCTATAGCACATGTAAAAAAAAATGTTTTTGAACTTCCGCTGCTACGAGTGTGAATCCTGAATCCTTCCTGGTCATGCTGCAAAGTTTTATGTATTTACTTGTAAATGTATAGACAGTGGAAATTTGTCCTGTGGTGCCTCTCCTGCTCCAAGTCGGCCCGTTTGACGTCCTACCCCCCTTAAGCCCGCGCTCGCCTTAATCACTTCCGACTATCCGACCATGCCTCCCGTACCAACCAAGTCCCTCATATGTCACTCTGTGTCCCGCTCCTGCACCCGCATAGTTGCTGTAATTCTGGAAGAGACTATCATAATTCTCGTGGCTTGTCTAGGCATGTAATACTACTTAGCAGTGCCTCTATTTTACGGTATACTATGAACTGCATGTACGTCTGGAGGACACAACGTAGTAAGCGTAAGACAGAGACGCTGCAAAGTAGTATTACATGCATATACATGCCGCGACAATAATAATTAAGTCTCTTCCTTTGCGGGAATCACAGCAACTATGCTAGTACGGGACGTGGACACAGTAACATATAGTGGATTAACTCGGTACGGGAGGAGTGCTCCGATGGACGAAGTGATTAAAGCAACTGCTCGTGTAAAACGGGAAATCCAGGTTCGAGTCCCAACCTGAAACAAACTTTCATATGTCACCAATAAATTGTGCAGTGAAGTCTAATCTTATTCCCAACTGCGAATACGTTTCTTCTGTTTCATACAGCTGTAGATCGTAGCAGTGTCTGTTCCTCTAGACATACGTGCATGTCTGAAGGAAATTGTGTGGGACACCGTTAAACACACGAAATGAGATTTGGCATGTCTCTTGTCCCAACTGTTATACTATGTGCAGACTTTGATAAAAATTTTGGTCATAATATCATCTGGAATAGCTGTGATGTGATTTGTACTAAAGCAGTACAGATCACTATAACGTGATTCCTGCTACAGTACTTGATCTTCTTAACCATCTTCGTCAGCGACATGTTGTTAAACGAAAAAAGTCTTATTTGAGGAAACAGCTGTAAATGCTTATTTTTAGCTTAATAAATTCACACTTGGATAAAATAAGAAATTGAAAAATGTTATTGTAAGATAGAAATGATACTTAACTCATGGACTAGCCTTCGTGCACCTACGCCATTTGCTACTGACAAAACAAATAATCCCTGCTGCTTCAGGGTGACAGCTACATTGATAACTAGGCAGTATGTATGTAATATCCATAAACATAATACCCGCTTAGTGGTCGTAACTTCACATTTTACAGTCTAAGTCATTTCAGTTCATGGTATTTACTGCGCTAAAATACAATTTATGTAATTGTTGCTAAAATACAGTACAAGGAAAGTAAAACAGTCTTCGATCAAAGGTTGGTTTGAAAAGAGCAGTGATTTACTTGGTATAATCCTATTAGGTATATTAAGACCTATGCTTCAACCACCCTCTGAATACACTCACCTAATTATAGAGCGAGCTGCTGTGTAACGTTGATTCCTGACCACAGTTGATAAAATATAAACTTTACAGTCAGTCCCTCATGGCCATAGTGGCCGTTCTAGACAAAACGGAAAGAGTAAGTTGAACAGAAAACTTGATGACAACGTCCGTCTAGCGTCTTTTCAATGGTGTATTTTATTACCCTGAATATATTTCGAAACACAGCATTATCTGCAGAGTTTCATTTCGCTATCGAGGGATCTTCATTGTTATTTCAACGCTCCAGATACTCGTATTTGTGACAGGTTATAGTGCGTTTTCACATTAAATTCGCAAAATTGATTTGGAACATACATGAATTAACGAAAGAATATATCCCGATTATTTTTTAAATATATAGTATGCTTGGAAATTTCTCCGATTTCTGTTCCTTGCTATTTTAGAAATTTCTACCACATTTTGTTTACAGTAACGTATGAATATCAGCATTTGTCAAATATAAGTCTACGAGTTTCAAGGAACATCGCAATTAAATGGCTAATTGAGTACCTAAAAGGTATAAAATAAATTACTTGATAGGCAACCGCAACATACTATTAAAAAAAATTCATTTCAGTATTATGGCTGGCAATAATGATATCCTCTACTGTTTACACAGGTTGAAATTAAGTGTGAAATATTGAAGAATCAGTATGGTTTCGTAGAGGATTGTGTTTTAATTATTTCTCAGTTTAAGATGTATTTTAAAGTTTGAAGTGTCATTTACATACTAAAATATGAACAACGGGGGAAACATTTATCATTGAGACTTTATCTGCAAAGGAAACCAGCAAAATTCCATATGCTCTTAGTGATTTTGTGTATATACTATAATTACATCATGAATTGCACTAAAGAACGAAATATAACCCCAAAAAAATACACCTTTTTGGTGTGTTGATATTATAGTAAATATCCTTCAACAGCCAACAGAATTTTCTAAAGATGAAGCTGTCCGTCGAAACGTATTTTGTCAACTAAAATACGTTGTTCACAAGTAATTAGACAAATTTTATTTACGTGTTTCCCATAAACATCCAAACCCACAGGATACATCTTCAAATATAGAAGAGACGTGAGTATGCTCTTTGTTTCTGACCTTTATGTTATCAATATGTTTCACCAAGGAGTATATTATGTTCGATGCCTTGCCGCTTGGCCATGACGGATAATACAGAGGTGCGCGCGGGCGCGACACACACACACACACACACACACACACATTGTTCTCACGCAGTTCTGTGACCATCTATAGGTCAATATAAAGAAGATCTGATACCGCTGAAGTTTTAACGTTCCTAGACCCCTTGTTATTCTAAACATTTGCGTTTTCATTTTTAAATACATACAAGTATGACTTGTGCAGATGGGACGCTGTGTTCGTAGTATCCCACTATCTTAACAGGAGTGTTCCTTTTCTTTCCCAGCAAAAAACTTTTAAATCATTAGTTCTGTGTTATAAGCGACACACAAAGTCAAGAAAGGTCCTTTTCCAATTAAGTTATTGACCGAAGATTGAATTTTAATGGCCGAAACTTAGTTTTATACCTTTCTTGACGCTCAAGAGACTGGTTTTAATCCAACTTCAAACCAGAAGATATTACAACCTCCCCACATAGAAACTGTTCATCATCACTTGAAGGTTATGATCATATTACACACCATTGCTCAATCCGAGCTAACCATACATCTGTATGTATCTCCCGTGCACTACTATTCTATGAGAAAAAGGCGTTTTCACCGACAGTGGATTAATCCTCTGGAATCCCGGTCGAAGAGCACCGTGGATGTAGACAGCCCACAAGAAGCATAATCTGTCAGCAGCCTACATATGGCGTGGCCAACGAGTACTTTGTTCCACTGTATTAATCGAAATAGCATCTTCTAGGATGTAACTTGAAATAAAACATGTCTCTTCGTCACAAGCTGTCTCAGTCATACATCTCTGGAGAAGCTGTACTCCCTTTCTGGAGTAGCAGACACAGACATACGAAGACTTTTGGCAATCTGGAAAGAGAGGTTGGAAGTTACAACATCTACAGCCCACCCCCTTTTCGGGCACCAGCGAGCTCAACCAAGACTTATGTCAAGGAAGAGTTTCCAGAGAACAGCCGAGGAACTTGAACAACCACCGAAGCAAGTAAGACTTCAGGAGTGGCACACCAGGAGCCAGCAGGTCAAATACTGAATGGCACCAGGCAAGAGAATGCCCCCTGACCACACAGAAAACACGGCTGCTGGGAAGATACTCAGTCGACTTAGAAGCGGTGTCACAAGGTAGAGATCCAACTTAGTGGACTCAATGCTGTGCCATTATGGTGTTGAGCTGACTCCAGACCACGTGTTGCAATGCTGTCTGTGCCCAGCTAAGTGCACTGTGCAAGATCTGGCCAAAGTTTCAGCCTACGCACTTTCAGCGGCCACATATATACGTCGGGGAAAATTTAATACATATGTAACAGGTACTTCCGTATTTTAGTTATTGCTGTGCATATACACAACTTACTTATACTTCCATTTTACGTTTCTGTTTTAATTAATACGACCCATTTCAACTTTCTGCTTTAATTGTTATAACGTGTGTCATTGATTGATGTATGATTACTTCTGACACCAGAAATAAATAAATAAATCCAAAGCGTAGCCGTAAGAACGCCACATGGAGGTACACCGAGCCCTGCCTCTGCGGATATAGGTGCACCTTCAGAGTCACTGAACCATTCTCAGCTCCAGTTTGGCGTCTGCCTACTCGTTGAGTGTGAAAGGCCGATCCTTGGTCCGACTTGATTACTGTAGATTTTGTTATAAACTGTTATTAGGAATTTCTATTTTACTACTGTGGACACGTTTTTACCACTAGAGCACCACCATGTCTACCAGTCCACAACCATGTGTCCACCATCATGAATGACCAACATACTTAGAATTGTAACTTGTCCAGAAACTAATAGTCGTAATGACAGTTCGTGATAAACTAAAACATGACAACTAAATCCTATGACACAAATGAACCTCATTCAGCCGATTTTAAACTAAACAAACGTGTCATCGCTCCATGTGTATCTTGAATGAATGACTAGCAGTGCGCCTTACTTTCTGCATCCAACTACATTCTCCCACAACTATCCTGTTTGAGTTCATAAAACTTCTACACCTTCTCAAACACACAGAATATCTTCGCTGACCTAAGTCGCCCTTATTTGTATTCTCATTCTTAGGCAACATGACCTGCTATTTGGCCTATGTGCCTCATCTCCAGACATCCTTAAACACTCAGTATCAATCATTTACCTTTTCCAAAGCCTGAGAAGACTCCTGTGATCCACCCATCTTGTCAACAGTAATATTCCATCCTAAATGAATACTGCAAGTGATCAAAATTCTATATAACTGAAGCGCTACTCAGTTCCTTGTTCCTAAATCTCAAACTAACAGTTTGTGATAGTATGACAACACAAGGTGACTGTTTTTGTGGCTATGTTGAATTAGGAATCTCTGACTGATCTACGGTGTTACTTGTTGGTTGTAGGTGTAACAACAATAACTGTACAGTGTGAGGTGAGGTACAAGGGAGTTTCTGTCCCAGCAGTCAATAGGAACAGACTTGTACACGTTTGCTAGCTAGAACACTGCGGAAATATGCAGCATGCTGAAGCGGATAGAAATCTACACCCATTTACAGATAATGTTCAGTTAAAACTGCGTATTCCAGCTTGGTACTTTGTCCCTATTTATTAAAATTCACTTCCTCCGTGCTTCACCGCACCACATTTTTCTTAGTTTTTCGGTTGATTATTCTGCTGGCTGTAGACTTTGTACCAGGAGACTTTCCAAATATAATTGGCGTCACAGGAAGTACCAAATATTCTCTGCGTAAGACGACTTGGAAGGTGGTATGAGGTGGGTGGATGATCAGCACGCCATCCTTCACTGGGGTCGTTAAGTCCCCTCGAAAGTGCAGCAACGACCTGAAATTAAACATAATCAACAAATGAGAGGAAAATTCCTGATTGATATGTTGGAAGGGTTACAGAACTACAAGTTCAGTCACACAACTCTCTCTAATACATGTACAGGATGTTTCAAAAGTGACCCGGTATATTTGAAACGGCAATAAAAACTAAACGAGCAGCGATAGAAATACACCGTTTGTTGCAATATGCTTGGGATAACAGTACATTTTCAGGCAGACAAACTTTCGAAATTACAGTAGTTACAATTTTCAACAACAGATGGCGCTGCGGTCTGGGAAACTATAGTACGATATTTTCCACATATCCACCATGCGTAGCAATAATATGGCGTAGTTTCTGAATGAAATTACCCGAAACCTTTGACAACGTGTCTGGCGGAATGGCTTCACATGCAGATGAGATGTACTGCTTCAGCTGTTCAATTGTTTCTGGATTCTGGCGGTACACCTGGTCTTTCAAGTGTCCCCACAGAAAGAAGTCACAGGGGTTCATGTCTGGCGAATAGGGAGGCCAATCCACGCCGCCTCCTGTATGTTTCGGATAGCCCAAAGCAATCACACGATCATCGAAATATTCATTCAGGAAATTAAAGACGTCGGCCGTGCGATGTGGCCGGGCACCATCTTGCATAAACCACGAGGTGTTCGCAGTGTCGTCTAAGGCAGTTTGTACCGCCACAAATTGACGAAGAATGTCCAGATAGCGTGATGCAGTAATCGTTTCGGATCTGAAAAATGGGCCAATGATTCCTTTGGAAGAAATGGCGGCCCAGACCAGTACTTTTTGAGGATGCAGGGACGATGGGACTGCAACATGGGGTTTTTCGGTTCCCCATATGCGCCAGTTCTGTTTATTGACGAAGCCATCCAGGTAAAAATAAGCTTCGTCAGTAAATCAAATGCTGCCCACATGCATATCGCCGTCATCAATCCTGTTCACTATATCGTTAGCGAATGTCTCTCGTGCAGCAATGGTAGCGGCGCTGAGGGGTTGCCGCGTTTGAATTTTGTATGGATGGAGGTGTAAACTCTGGCGCATGAGACGATACGTGGACGTTGGCGTCATTTGGACCGCAGCTGCAACACGGCGAACGGAAACCCGAGGCCGCTGTTGGATCACCTGCTGCACTAGCTGCACGTTGCCCTCTGTGGTTGCCGTACGCGGTCGCCCTACCTTTCCAGCACGTTCATCCGTCACGTTCCCAGTCCGTTGAAAGTTTTCAAACAGATCCTTTATTGTATCGCTTTTCGGTCCTTTGGTTACATTAAACCTCCGTTGAAAACTTCGTCTTGTTGCAACAACACTGTGTTCTAGGCGGTGGAATTCCAACACCAGAAAAACCCTCTGTTCTAAGGAATAAACCATGTTGTCTACAGCACACTTGCACGTTGTGAACAGCACACGCTTACAGCAGAAAGACGACGTACAGAATGGCGCACCCACAGACTGCGTTGTCTTCTATATCTTTCACATCGCTTGCAGCGCCATCTGTTGTTGAAAATTGTAACTACTGTAATTTCGAAAGTTTGTCCGCCTGAAAATGTACTGTTGTCCCAAACATATTGCAACAAACAGTGTATTTCTATTGCTGCTCGTTTAGGTTTTATTGCCGTTTCAAATATACCGGTCATTTTTGAAACACCCTGTATGTATAAGATGTCCACAACGTAAGATACACATTTCCCAGGAAAATACTAGTAAATATCTTCAGCAGCAACAATTTCTATAGCATTATTATGGAGGGTTGACCGTGTCCCACCCATAACTTACATTTGACTGGAGGGAACATTTGGTAGTTGGGGTTCTTGGTGAAAGAATCGTTACCATCATCAAATTCCAAACATTCTGAAGCCCGGGAGGTGCAAGCTGCGAAGAGCAAGGCTCCAGCAGCACACGCTGTGGAATTTTAACTTCGAACGAACTAATGAATGATCATCGTCAATGATCAGTCTTCATGTGACTAGTGTTCTTAAGTATTGACAAGGAAGTTTGAGAGTTGCTTCGTAGAGAATAAGAAATCGCTGCCATGAGGAATAGTTAAGAACTACTGTAGTAAAGATTTGAGGTACACTTTCCATGACGATGTGTTGTAAGAGGCTACACAGTCTACGGGTAAACTAGTTTTACTGTCTGAAGTTATGGCTATTAAGACTATTTTGCTCGCGTATCATGTCGTTTTTGGAAACCCAGAATCTACTATGTAGGAATCAACATGGATTCCGGAAACAGCGATCGTGTGAGACCCAACTCGCTTTATTTGTTCATGAGACCCAGAAAATATTAGATACAGGCTACCAGGTAGATGCTATTTTTCTTGACTTCCGAAAGGCGTTCGATACAGTTCCGCACTGTCGCCTGATAAACATAGTAAGAGCCTGCGAACTATCAGACCAGCAGTGTGGCTGGATTGAAGAGTTTTTAGCAAACATAACACAGCAAGTTGTTCTCAATGGAGAGACGTCTACAGACGTTAAAGTAACCTCTGGCGTGCCACAGGGGAGTGTTATGGGACCACTGCTTTTCACAATTTATATAAATGACCTAGTAGATAGTGTCGGAAGTTCCATGCGGCTTTTCGTGGATGATGCTGTAGTATACAGAGAAGTTGCAGCATTAGAAAATTGTAGCGAAATGCAGGAAGATCTGCAGCGGATAGGCACTTGGTGCAGGGAGTGGCAACTGACCCTTAACATAGACAAATGTAATGTATTGCGAATACATAGAAAGAAGGATCCTTTATTGTATGATTATATGATAGCGGAACAAACACTGGTGGCAGTTACTTCTGTAAAATATCAGGGAGTATGCGTAAGGAACGATTTGAAGTGGAATGATCATATAAAATTAGTTGTTGGTAAGGCGGGTACCAGGTTGAGATTCATTGGAAAAGTCCTTAGAAAATGTAGTCCATCAACAAAGAGGTGGCTTTCAAAACACTCGTTCGACCTATACTTGAGTATTGCTCATCAGTGTGGGATCCGTACCAGATCGGGTTGACGGAGGAGATAGAGAAGATCCAAAGAAGAACGGCGCGTTTCGTCACAGGGTTATCTGGTAACCGTGATAGCGTTACGGAGATGTTTAGCAAACTCAAATGGCAGACTCTGCAAGAGAGGCGCTCTGCTTCGCGGTGTAGCTTGCTGTCCAGGTTTCGAGAGGGTGCGTTTCTGGATGAGGTATCGAGTATATTGCTTCCCCCTGCTTATACCTCCCGAGAATAGCACGAATGTAAAATTAGAGAGATTCGAGCGCGCACGGAGGTTTTCCGACAGTCGTTCTTCCCGCGAACCATACGCGACTGGAACAGAAAAGGGAGGTAATGACAGTGGCACGTAAAGTGCCCTCCGCCACACACCGTTGGGTGGCTTACGGACTATAAATGTAGATGTACAAGGGCTGAAAATCATTTATATGTTTACGAATGGAAGCAACTGTCAAATAGATCAGAAAAGAACTACTGTAGTAAAGATTTGAGGTACATTTTCCATGACGATGTGTTGTAAGAGGCTGCACAGTCTACGGGTAAACTAGTTTTACTGTCTGAAGTTAAGGCTATTAACGGCTGAAAATCATGTATGTGTTTACGAATGAAAGCAACTGTCAAACAGATCAGGCTAGAAACCGAACGGACAAGATAACAACTGCATTAGCTCGAATTGCTTCAGAACAAAAGAAGTTTCGTTTGTACCCAGTTGATGGTCCATGAAACTATAAAGGCTATAAATAATAGCGTGAAAAGGAGGTAAAATCTGCGGGCGATTTGTATAATTTGGAATACAATGTGGAGCTTCAATTCTCTGTCGCAAACCGTGTAAGTAGCGTGAGTAAAAGGTCGCTATGTGTAAGAAGCGTGAAGCGCACTTTGAAAGTATCCTGATGGCTAAGAGAGCCACGCGCACTTTGAACAAAGAAATGCTATGTGAAATTGAAATCAACGCAAAAGATTGGGTCGCCACAAACTCTAGCCACACGACAAATACGAGGTTGTGCTGAGTCGGAAAATTACTTAATTTATTCATAAGGAAAACTCACTAAAGAACATTGATTGTAAATTCACTAATAAAGAATGGGATGTAATTATTAATATGATCCGGGCATTGATCACGTGAATCAAATATTGAATAAAGTAAAGAGTGCGTGAACACTGTGCATAAGTGCAGCTTGCAGCAGCATTCCTGAAAACAAGATCTATTCCAAAGCATTTGTTTTAAATGATGGGACACTAATTATTGGGCCTGTGCGCATGGAAACGCTATGAATGGGCTAACAAGGAAAACTACAAGGTAAATGGCGTAGGTAACAGAGACGTAACATCGGTACACTGGATGAGATTGTAGACAAAATTATTTATTCCTTAAAACATTGATGAAATGCATCTATAGAACTGCTGTTGCCTGGTAACTAAGTACAATTGCTTGTGAAAAGCTACACGTTTCACAACAAATTCGTGGGGCCACGTGGAACGCGGAGACACAATTTCTACATACCGTGGCCAAATTTTTGCAACGTCAAATCACGCAGTCACGAACAATTAACATTTTACAGAGGACACACTTGAATAGACGAATGATAATGGCAGAAGGCCAGCACCAGACATAAAGCAATGAGACCAAGAAAATTCACAAAGAACCAAAAATTACCAAGATTCGGAAAAGATTAGAATGCATACACACGCAGTTGCAGGCACACAAACATTCACACTGAACCTAGGGCGCTTCAACATATACAACACCATTGCGGATCAAAGTCAAGTCCGTATTAGGAATCAAACTGAAAGTCTGCAAAAGCCTCGCATTCCTTGCTGCGACCCAGCAAATCAATCTTTATAAGATTCTTTATAAGATAACCACGGTTACTTTCACACAAGGGAAGCAAACCTCTTTGCCTACCTGAAAACTACAAGGGTTGGCCATTCAGTTCGACTACCGCTGATTCCCTGCAGCAGACTAAACCACTGTATAGCAAAATGAAACACACCCACATTCATTCACTCACGCATGCCAGAGAGTTCTGTATCATTGGAAAGCAAATAACATGATAATGAAAGGGCACTACAGGACCCTTTCAACAGAATAAATAGTGAGCGAGGGTGGGTTGACTATATATAGTTATCCATAACGACTCCGTTTATCCTGATTTACCGGCTGATGTGATAGTGGAATAAAATGGAAGAAGAGTGGATTGTCTATGGTACTCCAGTTTATGTAATAACTAGTATATGAGACCTCTAAAACCATCACGTAAATGAAGTGCTACATACGGTTACAACCTGCCGAGCTTAGGGGTTGTAATATGTCACAACGATAGAGAGGTATGGTTTGGGAGAAACCGTGTAGAAAAAAGTAGGCAAGTGTATCATTAACCTTGTTATATCGATGATACACAGGGGGTATTCTGCTAAACTAAGCGATGGCGCCGCAAGGCGTTCCTGGGTCAGCACCAACGCAAACTGCCGGAATCTGCAGCGTCGGTGTCCGGTTGCCCAAGCTTGCGGACGTAGTGATCCACTCACGCCACGTCTAAGTGGCCGCCTCGTGCATTAACTGTGTCCGTGACCCGGAACACGGCTTACTGCTCCCTCCAGCACGACTCGTGGACCCCATGTAGAGCGCCGCAGGGAAACAGCCGACCGCTGTCGCTGTAGTGAGCCTTCGCAGCTCCGGCCATCTGCCCTGTGCAACTCGTTCAGAGCCCACCGATAGCTCTGCACCCGGGAGGCCGCGAGTTCGCGCCCCGGCCCCGCCGCTGTGGACGGTTCCTTGCAGTCTGCCGGACGTGGCAACCCAGACAGCGGAGGCTAGCAGCTCTCTCGCTCCTCGCGCCGGTGTAGCTCCAAGATGCAACGCGCCACGCCACAGCAATGACGCGTCCGTGTAGCGGAGGTTGGTGGTTGCCTCAGCTGGCCGGTTGCCTGCCGATGTCCATCACCAAAAGCTCATTGATATGGTTGAGAGCAGGATACAGGGGCTGCTGGAGTGGAAGGCTGAGCAACAAATTGAGGATAGAATACAAAATTTAATTTATTACTCAAGAAAATTCATGCAAGGTACTGGTAACAACATATTGACATATAACTTTTTCAATTTAAACGTACATCAGCTGATTTAGCATGAATCATCGACAAGTTACCTAACATCAAACAATCTGCAAATATGAGATTTAAACCTTTCCCAAAAATTTTAACGCTTGTAAAATGTTATTATAAAACACATAAAATTAACAAACTGGTCACTGTATTTAAGCCTTACATAACCTAATAGGCACAAAGGCTTACAGGAAATAATATCACAGACGTATAGCAATATATGCCCACTACAGCTCTGTCTTACGTGACCTCGTGTGCCACAATGATTCACAGAACCAACTCATTTAGTTACATGGTAAATATTACACACAATGACGCTTGCGTTACAATCTTACGTAGCTCACCGATTTACCATGACAATGCAATTAATGCCAAGTACAGTCTGGTCCAGAATAGCGAGTGCCCTACCACTGCTTAAACTACTCAGAATCAGTAATGAACTGTTTTACAAGGCAAGCACATTCAGTTCGGACAAGTTAACAAGACAGTGCCTCCATCTGAATTTTACCACAGAAATCCATCAATAGTCGTAGGCCAGACGGTGATTCGAAGATTGATAACAAGTTACCGCACTGTTGGCGGTTGGCACTAAACCCCTGGCGGCGATAGATGTTTGGGCCAGAAACCCTGTTGCAATAAGAGCTCACAAATTTCTAAAACCACACCGTGAAATGATGTCAAAGGGGTTCCCAAAACAATTTAACACTCAACAGTAATGAGTAAGAGAACAGGACCAAAAAACAAACACACACGTCACTTACAATTAGCCTTGAATTATTCCTAGCTGTGGTTAAGATTGAATTAATTTTGATCCAACAGGTAAACAGTGGTGTCACAGTAAACTTAAACTTTACTTGACTAGCGTGACAATTTTGGCGTCCCATAACTGACGTAAGTTCAGTAACAAACTGAAATGCAATTTAAAGATACTCATGTAAGGGTATTGTGAAACATTTCATCAAAAATTTAAGCAAACACGCCCACATAGGCACTCCAAAAAAGAATGGTTCAAATGGCTCTGAGCACTATGGGACTTAACATCTGAGGTTATTTGTCCCCTAGAACTTAGAACTACTTAAATCTAACTAACCTAAGGACATCACACGCCGGCCGCGGTGGCCAAGCGGTTCTAGGCGCTTCAGTCCGGAACCGCGCGTCTGCTACGGTCGCAGGTTCGAATCCTGCCTCGGGCATGGATGTGTGTGATGTCCTTAGGTTAGTTAGGTTTAAGTAGTTCTAAGTTCTAGGGGACTGATGACCTCAGATGTTAAGTCCCATAGTGCTCAGAGTTATTTGAACCATTTGACATCACACACGTCCATGCTCGAGGCGCCTAGAACCGCTCGGCCACACCGGCCGGCATAGGCACTCCAGTTCATACGTAAATCAACCAGGGCACAAGTCAGTATTTCGACACGCGACGTGGGAACACTCACTGCTCAGCAGCGCAAGCCTGAATACGACAGAAAGAAGTCTCGCTGTAAATTCGCCGGATGAAAATGCACCAAACCAACAGCCCACCTTTAACAATATTAACCACATGCTGCTAATAAGGTAATGGCCAGAATAACACCAGCCCGTAGCCACAGCGTGAGGAAGATTGAACTCGTAAACAGAACGAACGACAGCGAGTCATTGCAGCACCTCCAGTTCCGCTGCCCGGCCGGCCCCAATGCAACTGCCACATTCACACCACTTACCGACGCGACTTCCGCGATCTTCCGGCGTCGCTCCGCCAAGCCCGTTCGTGTCTCTCTACCCGAGACGCCCTTTCGGCTTCCCGCACTGAATCCCAGAGGGCGAATCTACATCTACATCTACATCCATACACCGCAAGCCACCTGACGGTGTGTGGCGAAGGGTACCTTGAGTACCTCTATCGGTTCTCCCTTCTATTCCAGTCTCGTATTGTTCGTGGAAAGAAGGAGTGTCGGTATGCCTCTGTGTGGGCTCTAATCTCTATGATTTTATCCTCATGGTCTCTTCGCGAGATATACGTAGGAGGGAGCAATATACTGATTAACTCCTCGGTGAAGGTATGTTCTCGAAACTTCAACATAAGCCTGTACCGAGCTACTGAGCGTCTCCCCTGCAGAGTCTTCCACTGGAGTTTATCTATCATCTCCGTAACGCTTTCGCGATTACTAAATGATGAAGCGCGCTGTTCTCCGTTGGATCAACCCGCGCATCGCAAAGTGAATCGATAGATATCGAACACACTACACCGGAACAACCAAATCGCAGGAGCACACGGCACACTCTTCTGGGTTGGCCCGCAAATTAAATAATCATCATTGTCTCCACTTCTAGACGTGGACAAAATGGCGACACGACTGCCTGCTTTGAGCCTCCGCGCTCGCTTATTTATACGTCTTTTCCCTACTCCTCTGATCTAATTTCTCTAGAGGGGACAAGTGGAGTTCTCTTTGATAATTACAACGTCAGCCTTTCTCAGTCCGCTTCGGCCCCTACACAGAGTTCACTATGCGCTGTTGTAACTGCGACGTGTTGGTTCTTCACAGCACGTCGGTGCGCAGTTCTGACCTCATTACTTCACATGTGTATACATTGCCCTCCTGGCCGTGCCTTCTAGCCTGCGAGCGTTGTCGTAAACGTGCCTCGCAGACTCGTTTGCAAATATCAATATCGCCCGCGCCTGCCATCCGAGATGCTAATCTGTCCCTTAACTACTGCTTTCCTGCCATAGCTGCACGAGATTTAACAGAATTACCTAAATCCACGTCTGTATTTATTCGTGGCGCGGCATAACTCCTCCCTTCCCAAAAGATTCGTCCCGAATCTAATCATCGTGCTGCCACTCACCTACCTTAACTCTCACAGTTTACACATTGAGAAGAATATACCGAATTCACCATACAGGACTTTCGCTCATGTTTCTCTTCTACCATGTATCCCTTATCATACACTTATACACTTATTAACACCTTAAAAATGTTTTTACAACTACTGCTCGTCTATCAGTCTACTGGTAGTTGTCGTATTGGCACGTCCATAGAAGTCTTACCCAGAAATACAGTACGCAAAAGCCTGCTAGGAACACGCCACAATTGGTGGCTGATACGCTCACGACTAACACTTTGTGCTCCTGCTATCCCGGAAGCCGTATGCGTACATGTTGCCGCCGGCCGAAGTGGCCGTGCGGTTAAAGGCGCTGCAGTCTGGAACCGCCAGACCGCTACGGTCGCGGGTTCGAATCCTGCCTCGGCCATGGATGTTTGTGATGTCCTTAGGTTAGTTAGGTTTAACTAGTTCTAAGTTCTAGGGGACTAATGACCTCAGCAGTTGAGTCCCATAGTGCTCAGAGCCATTTGAACCGTACATATTGCCATATTTGTTCCATCGAACTTCCCCTTGCTGGGACTTTATTAATCTGTCCAAGGACTGAAAAATCTCTGGACTGAATGTGTCATTTAAATACGTAAAATTTTGAACTGGTAGTACTTTCAGAGATTCTTCTGGTCAATACAACGTATTCCGCTACAATGTCATAACAGTCGAGCCAGTAAGCGTAGCTGGAAGACGAAAGTCCGTCCCGACCACCGCAAAAGTCGTGTCATTAATGATCATTCTGCTTTCCCGAATCTCGAGTTTTTTCTACCATACCGGTCTGCTGCCTTCGCAGCAATTCAACCACTCATTTTCCAGCGTGAAAACGGAGTATAACCAGTGAGTACCGACCCTCCGGAAGTACGTTAGGGCTGAAAATGCTCCTTCCCACAACTCGTCCCATTTACTGGCCCCAGAAACAAACTCGCTTCACATGTCCGCATATCAGTCCGTACGTGGTCACCCTGACAGATCACAAATTACTCTGTCATCCCCTTCCTTGTACGCACAATCCACGAACAAAATAATTAATAACGACATGAAATACTAACAACTCCGCAAAAAAACAGCAACTATCCTTGCGGCAAAAAATACATACTCCTTTATGTACTAAACCAAAATAAAAAGAACCGACAAATCACAAAAAAATGGTTCAAATGGCTCTGAGCACTATGGGACTTAACTTCTGAGGTCATCAGTCCCCTAGAACTTAGAACTACTTAAACCGAACTACCCTTAGGATATCACACACATCCATGCCCGAGGCAGGATTCGAACCTGCGACCGTAGCGGTCACACGGTTCCCGACTGTGACGCCTAGAACCGCTCGGCCACTTCGGCCGGTGACAAATCACAATTATAAAACTTGCTTACGCGACCTTAACCTATACGGCACATCATGCACCTCACGTTGCTCACGAGTTCCAGGCTCCTTCTTTTTACCCTTTGTAACTTCCACCTCCTGATTGGCTGCCGATAAGTGTGGTACCCTTCTACCATTCCTTTATACGGTTTTATGCCACTGACGTGTATGACGGAATTTATGTGGGGAACTGTATCTGCACTTTGACCGGTGAGGTCATTTCCACTACCTGGGCCGGCCGGAGTTGCTGTGCGGTTCTAGGCGCTGCAGTCTGGAACCGAGCGACCGCTACGGTCGCAGGTTCGAATCCTGCCTCGGGCATGGATGTGTGTGATGTCGTTAGGTTAGTTAGGTTTAATTAGTTCTAGGCGACTGATGACCTCAGAAGTTAAGTTGCATAGTGCTCAGAGCCATTCCACTACCTGGTATGGTCCCTGGTACTTTGTTAAAAATTTCTTCGTTTTCCCCTTTGACGTATAGGGATTAGTGACCATTACCCATTGCCACACGTGGTACTACGGCAATTAGCCCATGCGTCTCTTTGGTTGCTTCTGACGATCTTGCGCCTCCGTGTTTGCTTTTTGCACATTCCTCCGAACTACCCTAATTATTCTGCAGTCATGGACTGTGCGGCTGGTCCCGGCGGAGGTTCGAGTCCTCCTTCGGCCAAGGGTGTGTGTGTTTGTCCTTAGGATAATATAGGTTAAGTAGTGTGTAAGCATAGGGACTGATGACCTTAGCAGTTAAGTCCCGTAAGATTTCACACACATTAAAAGCATTAATTATTCTGACAAACTTCCTCTCATCATACGGTCCTAATTCAGGAATCAAAACATTACAGGCAGATGGCATTTTCCTGCCGTACACCACCTCAAATTCTCACAAGCCCGTTGCAATATGAACCTTCGAGTTACATGCACACAGTGCATGTGGTAAATAGTTGTGCCAATCGTCGTTTCGGGAACCTGCGTAAGAGCTCAACATCTTTGCAATTGTCTGGCGCACGTGTTCCGTTCTCCCATTAATCTGCGGATGATACGGACTCGTCCGTAACTTCCTTATACACAGCTTGCGGCATAGCTGCCTCAGCAAATCCGGGACTAAATTCGTACTTTGGTCCGTAATTATAATATCAGGTACCGCAAGCTTCAACATCCAGCTGTTTACTAACACCTACGTTACACCCTCATGTGACACCAGTACCCTTGCTAAAATTCGAAGAAAATGATCAATGATCATGAGAACATGCCTATTTATTACAGGTGTTTTATTAAGTGGCCTGAGGACATCCAACCCCAACATATAAAATGGACTGGACGCCTCTGGTAACCTATGAAATGGCACTTTATCATGTGTAATATTGGCCTTCTGCGCGCATGACACACAGTCCTTAACATACTGCTCCACGTCACGCTTCCTGTTCCTCCACCAGCTCTGCTATACGTCTGTCTGTCCCACGTCGCCCGCCATGACATGACAACAAATGTTTCTTGAGCTTCCCGCAAACTTTCCTTCCGAAGACCCTTTGAAATCACCTCACGTGGTCCACATCTCGTTCTACACAACAAACCGCTATGCATGATGAAATGTGGCTGTGGCTTAAAAGCGTGGCACTCCATATCCCTTGCCTATGCCTGCCGCCGTTCTTCAGGGCTCTTCCCTAGCATGCTTAACATTGCTACCCGGCGGCTTAACGAGTGTGCATTTGCGTGCGATCTCCCTGATTAATGGATTACCTCGTACTCGAATTCACTAATGTTACGTGCCCACCAAGCTAATCTACTAGTGGATCTTTCAAACCTAGCAACCGTTTCACTGAGGCATAATCTGTCACGACCTTTAACTTCCTATCATAAAGATAACACCTAAAATATGTAATACCATATATGACAACCAACGGCTCTTTCTCCGTTGTTGAGTAGTTACGCTCCACCTTGTTCAACTGCCTTGAAGCATAAGCTACCGGGTGTTCCTTACCATTTACCATCCCCCCCAAAACACAACCGACTACCTCATTTGGAGCATCACACGAAAGGATAACGTCTTTCTCGAAATGCGGTAAAACCAATACTGGACCTGAAACTAATATTTGTTTCAGTTTTTAAAATGCCTCCTGGCATTCCTGTGACCAATGGAATTTCGTCTCCTTCTTCAGTGGTTTGCTCAAGGGTCTGGCTATTTTCGCAAAATCTTTCACGAACCGTCTGTAATAATTACACAGACCAATGAACGACTGTATCTGTTTAGTTGTTTGTGGTATCGAATAATTTTGAACTGCGTCTGTAAGACGAGGATCGGTCTGTACGCCACGCTAACTAATCACATGCCCCAGATAGTTTACTTGAGTGTGCACAAAATGACACTTGTCCGCACTTAACGCCAAAAGTGCAGATCGAATTCTACTAACGACATCCTCCGAGCGTCTCATATGCTGCAGTAAATCCTTTGAATAGAAAATTATGTCATCCAGATAGACTAGGCAAGCTTTTGGCTTTAGTACTCTCAGTATCCCATCTAACAACCGCTGGAAAGTTGCCGGTGCCTTCCTTAGTCCAAATGGCACGTGTCTATAATGAAAATGTGCTGCTGGAAGGTAAACACTGTTTCCGGCCTATCTTGAGGCACCACCTGCAATTGATTGATTCCACTCCTGAGGTCCATAGTTGTAAAGAACTGATACTGGCGCAGATTATGCAAGGTTTCCGTGTAGCTTGGAATTGGATAAGCATGCAAAATGGTTCGTGCTCTTAGATATCTGTAGTCGCAGCAAAATCTGTATTTCCATCTTCCGTCCGCTGACATTTTTGGCACGATGAGAAGATTTGCACTCCGGTTCTATGATACCATTGCGTAGTTTTTTTTCAATAAATTCTTCTACCAACGGTTGCAGCTGCTTCACTATGAGGTATGGCTTCCTATAAATTGGTGCGCTATCCCATGTCAGTATGTGTTGTTGCATCGGTGGAGTTGCTGGTAACCTCCCGTTCTCACAAAATAAATCGCTAAATCTCAACTACAAGTTCTCCATAGCCATTCGATCGCTGCCCTTCAAATGACTTACTTTCCCTCGTAAGACTACCATATCGACCATTTGCTTGCGGCTTTCCTCTAGGCTCGACCAATCGAAGCCGCATCATCCAAGACTTCCAGTTTGGCTATTATGCACCTTTGGACAGTGTCACCTCCCCTCCTCCAAAGTTATCCACACTAACCGGAGTCATCTGTTCCCCTTTAATGTCACGCACATGCGCTAAACTCCTGCGAATAAAACAATGTGAACTGTCCAACTCTACATTGCTTCAGCGCAGTTGAACAACATATAATGCTTCCCCCGGCAAGTCGGTATCCAATGTAACCCACACTATCTTTCCCATACCTGCTGGTATTTTATCCTGTTGATCGACTTTTACTGAAAACATACGCAGTTTAGTTAGTCTAACTCCCATGACAAGTGAACCTTGCGCATTGTCTCATTAGCAGCTGTTTCCCCAGTTAAAACAAAGTCCCACTGACTTCCACTGTGCGTTGCAAAAGATAAATCTTACCGTGATGTTCGTCGAGAAAGTGTAGCCCGAGAAAAATTGAATAGCCTTTGCCTACGTATGGCAACAACTCCATGAGTTCGGTAAACTTATCTTTCCCGACTGAAAATTCCGGTTCTTCCGTAACCAATGATTGCACACTAATATTGCCAACCCCGTTGTGGCCCAGTCTCCTCTTTTCCACGAGGTCCAGACTGATAACGGACACATTTACACCTGTGTCAATCAAAAAGTTGTGTTTCCCGTCAACCATTAAGCCCACCAAGCTACACTTCGTCTGTGCAGCAAGTTGTGCCGTGTATGGTCTGTCGGCCCAACCTACCGACGGATGATGTAAGCTCGTTTGCGTTTAACGGCTGCTTCATTTGCCAGCGCTTTCCACCCTTCCATCCTCTACACTCAAATGCCCGGTGGTCGACTATGTCACACGCATAGCACTCTGATTTATTACAATGCTTTCTTACATGTTGTTCCCGACCCCATCTATAACACTTGACTTCAGAAGCGAACACGGCGTCGTCCACTGTTCCCTTGGTGACTATATCCACCTCCTCTATTACTGTTACGATCCTAAGAGCTGATTGTAAGTCCTCTGTGTTGTGTCTAGGCAAGACAGCCTAGACACAATGAGAGGAAGCCGAAAGGCACGCGCTTAAACTCACGCAGGCTGGCGTGAGGTCTGAAACAGGATACGTAATGAATGCTATAAAGAAATGTACGTAGCTTCTGGAATACTTAACTTTAATCCATAATTGTAGAACATCGCTCTTGATGATACATGCTTCATAATATTAATTAGCAATTGAATACGGCGCCTTGCTAGGTCGTAGCAAATGTAGCTGAAGGCTAGGCTAACTATCGTCTCGGCAATTGAGAGCGTATTTGTCAGTGTGGCGTCGCTAGCAAAGTCGGCTGTATAACTGGGGCGAGTGCTAGTACGTCTCTCTAGACCTGCCGTGTGGTGGCGCTCGGTCTGCTATCACTGACAGTGGCGACACGCGGGTCCGACGTATACTAATGGACCGCGGTGACACCACACTCTGGGTTCTCCATCCGTACCCTCCGTTACATGTATACCACGCAAAAAACACCCACCGCTAGGAGAATGCTTACACAATCTCGTTGCGCTGAATCGACAACGTACTTAATTCATCCAGAAAAATTCGCGAAATACCGCACTGTTCTGATTTTGGTACCACTGAAACAATCCCGAGGCGCACTTCTGGAAAGTATGTGCTTTACTCAATGTCTCGTGGTAGACAACATATGCTTTAGCATCCCCCGTCAAACGCATATTAGCGACATACAAGGTTACTTCATCCGAACACCCATGTGCTTCCCTAACATTCTTGACGAAAGTAGTCACGTCCTCCTTTGCCTTGCCCGAGAAGCGATTAATCAGTGCGACCACTGCCGGGTCATACGGAACAGAAGGCACTCTCATTCCAGCCTTACTTTTCCGAGACTCCGACTGTGTCTGATTGTGACTCACCTTACGAGCCTCTAACTCACGATTAATTTCGAGATTCCTCACCTCCACGCTCTCAGACTGCTCTGTTAATGCTTGCACTTGCCGAGTTAAAGCAGCAACCGCATCTGCGATCGTAGCACGTGTTTCCACCATTTTGCGTACTCTATTTCCACTTTTATACAACCAATTTCTTTAAAAAACAAGGCAAAACTCAAACTTCCATTCAACTCTACAAAAAAAAAGTGACACAAATTAATGTCTCCGGCGAATCATCACCCATCTATACTCATTACAACTCCTAGACAGATGACCAGTACGCCTACATACGGAACAAACAGCTGCTACAGCTCTGGTACGTGGCAACTCGTGCCAAGAAAAATTTCAAATTGGACAACTCACTCCCACTAAACTATCCCGTCCACCATTATCTCTAAACAAAGATAAGTCCACGAGTTCTAGCGGCTTCACAAAAGTAACTCTAAGCATCTTGTACCCTGTCTCACTCAACTAACACTGACGACTAGAGCAAACATAAAAGAATAATATAAATAAAACTTAGATTGACCGAACCACACTGTGCTAAGCTGGTACCTACGTCAGGTGCCACTGCCTCACTTACTATTCACCAAAACTAACTCTCTCACCAAAAGGTACTGTTGGACGTGGACGGACACTTTTCAACGCAACGTATTTCGTTGGAAAGCAAAAAGACCACTTCCTGACACTGAATTGTTACATTCCCCCGAGCTTAAGCGTTGTAATACGGCAGAACGATCGAGAGGTATGGTTTGACAGAGAGGGATGATTCACGCCGAAGCGTGCAGACAAACACAGGCAAGTGTTTCTTTGACTTTATTATATCGAAGATACACAGCGGGCCTTCAGCTGGACTCGGCGATGAGGCGCGCAGCGTGCGTGGGTCAGTGCCAACGCGAAATGCCGGAATCTGTAGCGCCGGTGTCCGATTGCCAAGCGTTGCAAATGTAGTGATCCTCTGACGCCACTGTTAAGTGGCCGCCGCATGCAGTAACTGTGCCCGTCGCCCAGAACACGGTTGACTACTCCCTCAAGCGTGACTCGTGGACCTCACGTAGAGCGCCTAAGGGAAACAGCCGACCGCTGTCGTTGTAGTGAGCTTTAGCAGTTCCGGCCGTCCACCTAGGGAAGCTCGTTCAGTACCGTCAGACAGCTCTGCACCCGGGAGCCGCGAGTTCGCTCCCCTCCCAGCCCCTGCGGACGGCAGCTTGCATTCCGCCGGACGATCCCACCCAGAGAGCGGAGGCTAGCAACCCTCTCGCTCCTGGCGGTGATGTAGTCCAAGATGTGACGTGCCCCGGCACATCAATGACGCGTCCGTGCAGCGGAGGTTGGAAGTAGCTTCAGTGGGCCAGTTGGCCGCCGATGTCCATCACCAGAAGGCCGCCGTGGTTAGCCTGCAACTTAAACAATCGTCATTGACTCCGGCTCTATACACGGACAAAATGGCTACACGACTGCATGCTTTGAGCCTCCGGGCCTGCTTATTTATGTGTATTCCCTACGCCTCTGACGTAGCTCCTCTGGGAGGGGACAAGTGCAGTGCTCACTGATAATTACAAAGTCAGCTTTCTTCAGACTGCTTCGCCCCCTATACATAGGCCACTGGGCGCTGTTGTAACTTCAACGTAGGGGTTCTTCAGAGCACGCAGGTGCCTGTGTTTACCTGATTACTTCACATTTTATACAGTACCCACCAGTTCATGCCTTCTAGACTGCGAGCGGTGTCGGTAGCCAGCCTCGCAGACTCGTTTGCGAAATGTCAACATCGACCGCGCCTGCCATCAGATGTGCTAATCGGCCGCTTAACTACTGCTTTTCAGCCATAGCTGCGCGTTATTTACAAGAATTCCCCAAATCCACGCCTGTACTTACTCGTGGCGCTGCAATACAGTGATGGACCGAAACATTATGACCACAGTTCCTGGGAACTAGCATAATGGAAATAAGGAACTCTTTGGCGTTCTGCTGTCATGAGCATCCGTTGAGAGTGGTAAAAATATGGTGAAACCACGGGCAGGCGAGTAGGCGACAGGGTGTTGGACATCCATGCATCATCACAGATCGTGAGGGTTGGAGGTTTACCCATTCTGCAAAGTAGGACTGTCGGCAATCTGCGGCGTTACTGGCGACAGAGTACAATGATAGTCCAGGCACTAGTGTACCGGAGCACATCGTTCAGAGTACACTGATGACAATGGGACTCCGTAGCAGACAAGGCACACCTGTCTCCATATTGAACCACGGGAATCGTCAATTTCCATCATGTTTCTTTTTGCACTTGTTCGATGGTTGTGTCCAGATACCCTGGCATACAAGGGAACGGTTGCTCGGTATATACAGAGTGCCACATCCGCAGGCTTGTAGTGTATATTATGTGGCAGAGTGAGAAGTGAGCGGGGAGGGGGGAGATATCCACTGTGGCTTCCTTGCTCCAATAGGCGCTGTGGTAGTAATCGAAGTCACCATAACAGTTTTGGGCTACGTGAACATAACTGCGACCTACCTGCATTCCATCATTCGTGACGCTTCCCCAACGGCGACAGAATTGTGAAAGTAAAGGCTGACTGTCCTTGCCACGAAGCCGGAATCGTTCTACAGTGGTTGCTAGAGTATGATAATGAACTCACGTTGTCCTATTAGATACCAAATTCGCTTCATCTGAATCCGACTAAACACTTCTGGGACGCAATCAGTCGCCAGCTCCACACAAACAAGTCACCGGCCCGTAATTTACGAGAATTGCATGACGCGTACTTAGACATCTGGTGTCACAAATCTCCGGAGACTTCCAAGGTCGTATCGAATCGCTGCCACGCAACTACACGCGTTCCAAAGATAACCCAACATGATGTTAATGATATGATTATTATGTTTTCGCTCATCAGTAGAGCTGCGCTGTAACAAAACTACGGTTTTGGTACAGTACATGAATAACGTAATAAATGGTAGAATTACCGGAAGTACTGGTAGCATTGGTAAGGAGAGAACCGTAAATATAAGTGTGAGAGAGAAACTTGCAGCCGACGACTTCTCTTTGTTTTTTGTTTCTTTATTTGTATGTTTTGCTCATGATTATAACAGCACATCGTTCATTGTTCGTCCGTTGCGTATTTTATTTCCACAGAAAATATAAATTGCATTATGTGAGTAATAAAAGTCATTTGATCTCTTAACTTCTGCGCGTTTATGTAACCAAAGCAATTACTTTTCAGGCGAGTGCAGTTTACGCTCACAAACATAAAAAATCTATATTATTATTGTTGTTACTTTGTACCCAACAGAAAGTTCTTCATCATGATGAAAAGCAAGGGTTTCCTGTAATTACTGCGAACTACGAAAGTTGTGTAAGAATAACAGAAATATGATTTGTTTAAGCTCGACGAAGCTCTGAAGCGATATCCGATTTTTTTTTTAATTTTGCCGTTTTGTGGGTTTCTTATATTTTCTAGGGCTATAAATCTGTGATGTTTTTAAAATTTTTACCTCAACATCCTTCTGCTTCAGGTTAAAAATAAACGGTTTTTCGATAAAACCCGAATTAGACATTTCTGTTTTGCTATAAATACTTTATTTTTAAGTAACAGACAGTAGGATAACCATGTACAACAAAAATGTTCTGTAGGTTTCAGAGCTCTTTATACATCCTAATTCAGTTTATATATGGTTCAGCGCTTCATAGTGATGGGAAAACCCAATGAAAACAATGGATTCATTCGGTTATTGGAAAACAATCGACTCATTCGGTTGTAGTTTTACGTGTCGGTTGGATTATTATTGATTTAGCTTTTTCAAGTAAATGCAGTTTCTGGGAGCGACCGAATGAAAACACTGGACACCGCTGTTTGCTTTGCATATTGCCTGAATTATTCATTTTTTCTTTTCAAGCCGGCCGGAGTGGCCGAGCGGCTCTAGGCCCTTCAGACTGGAACCGCGCGACCGCTACGGTCGCAGGTTCGAATCCTGCTTCGGGCATGGATGTGTGTGATGTCCTTAGGTTAGTTAGGTTTAAGTAGTTCTACGTTCTAGGGGACTGATGACCTCAGAAGTTAAGTCCCATAGTGCTCAGAGCCATTTGAGCCATTTCTTTTCAAGTGAAAACAATAGTTTTCCTGTCGATTGAACAGTACATTCATTCTTTCAGCTAAAACCACTCTTTAGTGTTTTAGTTGATTGAGTTAACCTTTCATTCATCCGAATGAGATCAGCCTGCAGTACTTTCATTAGCTGAAATAAAGCAGTGCAACATTGTACAGTATTGCGCTCAGGCGTAAGTGAAAACTTATCTAAGAAGATATGCCAGAGCTAAAATAAGCACTCTGCATGTTAATTTAATTATTTAATGAATGGAATAATCTCTCTTTTCATCGTTTAGAACTGATTATATATTGTTGTGGATTAAGTTGTTCTGGTGCCATTAACGTGTAACTTCTTAAGCTCATGTTTCGCTGGGGTGGGCCCGCCATCCCTCAAACTGCCCAGACAAAACTTAGAAAACACCAGACTTCTGGGGAAAATAAGAGTCAAATCGGATTATTTTTCCGGGTACACACAATGTTTGTAAAAACGAACGTAGCCCGATGGTCACGATGTACCGCTGTGAGCGGGAACATGAAAGTGGGAATGTTCCTCTTTTGCGTTTCAGTGTTGACAAGCCAACGGGCGTGTACCTCCTATCCATCAGTGCATCTAAATTACACTTGAGAGTAACAAGGATTTGTGAAAGAGCATTATAGAGACGTCCGTGTTCAAACGTAGTGCTCATCCGCAATAAGGAACATGGTCGTAAATGAAGTCAGTTTTAATACAGCCCAATGAGTGGAAGGCAAAAGCCATTTAAAATATTCCCTTGTCTAATGGGCGGGGCAGCGTCGTGGTTTCGTACCAAAGACGGAGGAACAAGCAACTAAGCATGTGGTCATAATGTTTGGCACTTCAGTGTACATAGGTTTTGACATATTTCATTTTTAGGAATTTAACTTTTCTTGACTTCTACTTTAATACGGTAATCATACATTATTTGTCCGTAAAAAGTTTTCAATCCTAGTCATGGTTCATGTACAGCCGAAAAGGCTACAAAAGTATGTAAATAAAACAACCTCAGCCTGTAGGCTGAGTGAGAACCTTCATATAACGGAAGAAACGGGGGAGACATGTGTCAGTCCGTTGTCTCGTCCTGAATGAAACCACTCATACCAAGTCAGTGAGTGAAAACATTCATTTAACGGCAGCAGCCGACAGTGACTTGCTTCAGTCGGTTGTCTCATACTGAGTTAAACCACTCAAACCCGACGAAGTTGTGAAAACATTCATGTAGCTGACATGGTCAACCGACTGAACGAAAAAGCAGTCGACTGACCAATATACTGCTAAAAACAGTCGGTTGCCGCATTACTATCGTTTTGGGTTTCTAGGGGAATTTTGTGAGACACTGATCCCTACGCAAGCAAAGGGATAGAAATAAGATACCCTCGATCGGTATGCAACGCACCTAATGTACAGGCAACGCGGTTACGATCTAAATTGACCAAAACTACTAAGGAAAATACCGTAATTTCTGCTTGCTTAGGGTAGCCCACGGTAGCCTACAATAGCTTTACAACTCTACGCATCAGTTTATGTGACTTTAGATTAATGCTACTGAAATTATTGCAGTGTTATTGGTTTTGTCAGACATCTAGACATAATATAAATTCATTATCTGCGTGTGCAGGCGGTGCAGGTGCATACAGGGATAACTACAATCAATTCGACTGGAAACAATAATTCATTTATTCAGAGTGTAATAACAAGAAGAGACAGCAGGTTACGGTTCAGATCTGATGTGAGTTACAGGAAGAGATAACACTGTCAAGTAAATCTGGTAGTAGACCCGTACTGAAGCCCTAACAATACTGAGCACAACACGGAGCCTAGATCTGCAAGTCGTTTTCCTCCTGCATGTAAAGTCCTTCCACGATCTGTGGCGTCGTCGCTTGTCGGCATCGTATGCCGATTGAGGGACCACAGAGCGGTCGATGTAATTGTGCAGCGTCTACTCTCCACGATGACTCGCACTTGGAAGCCGTCTACCGGCCATGTCTACTGCTGAGATGGAGGTATACAGCGCGGACTACTAGCGCTTTTTCGTTTTCGTTTATCAAAATCCGATCAGTCACGAAATGTAAAACACAATAAAAATAAAAATCCGTATTTCCAACATTTAGCTATACCTTCTAGCTACTTCTCTACATTGTTGCCGCTCCGACTTAAATATTTGTCGTAACATGGTACAAACTTTCCTATACTCTCATCATAGAAGGCAGAAACCTTTTGTTTCCGACAATTACCTACGATGGTCTGCAGCTCGTTATCTGTGCCAAAATACTGCCATCGGACTCACTCAGGATGACTTCACACTTCGTGGGAGATCCTATTTTCTAGGCATCTTTACTTGCTCACTGTGCACTCAGAACTCAAAAATGCCACGTGACACAATAGACGAGCATACTAGAGACGTTTTGCCACACATCTACACAAAGTGTAACCAGATTTTCAGTGTGGTTTTAATTTCTCAACCAATCTGCGGTTGAAAGCAAAAGTAGCCCTCCGAACTCCAGCGCGTGAACGGCGGCTACACCTCCTGTCGTCGACTGGAACGCCGCAAGACGGTGGTACGAGCGCCCGCAGTGGTGGCGTCCTGAGTTCACAGCAATAACAAGCCGCGTTGTATTTGTTGTGTTTTACTAGCTAGCTACCCGGACTCTGCTGTGGTCGTCACCTGCAGACGCCTGTCCAAGAAGCGGATGACATCTAAGATTAGGCCGCCCGCAAGACGCGCGTGTGCTATGTTTTCTGCCCGGTTAGAATGAAGGTGTGGACGCCAAATTAATTATTCGTGTCCGCAGCTCGTGGTCGTGCGGTAGCGTTCTCGCTTCCCACGCCCGGGTTCCCGGGTTCGATTCCCGGCGGGGTCAGGGATTTACTCTGCCTCGTGATGACTGGGTGTTGTGTGATGTCCTTAGGTTAGTTAGGTTTAAGTAGTTCTAAGTTCTAGGGGACTGTTGACCGTAGATGTTAAGTCTCATAGTGCTCAGAGCCATCCGAACCATTTAATTACTCGTTTTTTCTATGCACTGTTAGAGAGTGGAATAATTCAGAATTATTGTTAAGGTGGATCGATGAACCCTCTACCAGGCACTTTAGTGTGAGTATCCATTTAGATGCCGATGTAGATGTATTCTGAAAACAGATTGTCTTTACGTCCACGCACGAGAGATACTGGTGCTGTGAGTTTCAATGCCTGCTGCATTGAAACACGTTGGAGAGGTGAAATTTAACTCCGTCAAGCGAATGAACATTAGAGTATCAGGTAACTAGTTGGATGTACATACACAATATTGTATTGAAATTTAAATTATGAACATTTATTTGATATCCCACACACAACTCTGCATTTGCGTGACAGCATGTCGGTTGAAGCTACACGAACGTTGGAACGCCATTAAGAGCTAAAGAGAATATTTCCCATTCTACACACCCTACTAAAGCCAGTTCAGTACTCTTTAAGAATCCGTAAAAAAATTCTATATGGAATATATAAGGAGCAGTCAAATGAAAAAAAGACAGACTACATAATGATCATGGCACAGACGTTGGTAACGCATGTAGGTGCATGTACAGAATTACACTCTATTGAGGATCAGGAAGAAACAGGGCGAACATTTGCAAAGGGTCCAAAAAGGAGACTGATTAAGTTAGTTAAAGGTAGGAGTTTTGCAGTAATAAAGTTAATTAAAATGTGAAGAAATATAGGGAGCCAGAAGTTGTATGTGTGTTACATTCAGTTGCGCAGATCAGTGCTATGATTGAACGGTGTGTTCCTCACAGTTCGATTTCTCTGTCTCTTAATGTCGCTTGCAGCGTTAATTTCAATTCCCGCCAAGCCCCATGTTTTGTTTACTAGCGATTCCAAGGGGGCGCTGTGTGCTCTGTCCGGAGCGTTCCTCGTTGCACGCGCAGCAGGGGGCGACGGGAGGCCACCAGTGGGGAGTGGTTGCGAGTAGTGCGACCGTCGTCGACGCTCTACGCCGAGTGCGTACGTGGCCTCGATAAGGTTACTGGCGTCGGGACGTAATAGTGGAGTCTGGTTCAACACGTTATGGAAACTCTGTCAGTTCTGTTTCCTCTATGTTGCCGGTGTGGAAGCAAGACTTTGTCCCTGTGTCAGTAGCTATCCGTCCGAGTGTGCATCAATCAAAGTAAGACCAATCGTACACCTTTGTTTAGCGGTGGTTGATTCAGTAACCCGACCATATTGCCGAAGTTATTTGTGGTGACTACCGTTGACTGTTCCTGTCAAACACATTAGTATGCTCGTCCGTCTCTTCCTGTGTATGCTGTTGGGCTCATTTCTGTGTTAATATCAGCCCAATGTATTAGAAATGAATTTTTGCTGTCTTTTGGGTGAGTCCTGGGTATGTCTGAATAGATAACCAGAACATCCCATACCACTCAGGACGCACGTCAAGCAACCAAAATAAATGTGACTTAAATTTGCATTTGTGTAACTTGTTTATCCAGTTTTCTATGAGGTTTTAGTTAATTAGTTAAATAATTATTTGATACCTTAAATTATGTAAAGCTTGTTCCACCTGTGACATAGGGTTTTCACATGCGATGTCTTCTTGTTTTGGGTTCTGGTCAAGTCCACGTTTTGTCATCGTAATGGCCTGTTAAATGACTCAGCACTTGCAACAGTCATATGGGGTGTATCTAATTTATTACTTACGTAAATTAATAATAATTTTATTCGGTTC
Organism: Schistocerca americana; assembly: GCF_021461395.2. Classification (NCBI taxonomy): domain Eukaryota; kingdom Metazoa; phylum Arthropoda; class Insecta; order Orthoptera; family Acrididae; genus Schistocerca; species Schistocerca americana. Next base: position 647,754,010 of record NC_060130.1, on the reverse strand, counting down.
ATTCCAGTCCTCCCATTTCTCGACTGACCACAAGGTCTTCTATTTTCTACCCTAATTCTGGAAGTGTGAATGCCCATAATCAGCAAAGATTTATTGGCGGGTCTCTGCCTATATGCCATTACAGTTGCCCGGCTCCTGGTGGCTGTTACGATTTCTATCGTGACTTGTTTGTTCTTCAGCCAATCGCATCAGTTAATGAGTTTAGCACATTGTGGAGGCAAATCTTACCTCAGCCTTAGGAAGGGGTAATTCCTCAAGGTAGCTTTAGGCTAGCACTGGTCCATTAGGATTCCTTTGATCTTATGATAGTTTTATATAGCTCTAGAGAGTAATTTATTGGGATCGAGTTTATTAAGTTGATTTTACAAGGCTATTGTGATGCCAAAGTGATGGTTTTAAGAATAATGTGTAACCCTTTTATACGCTGAATTGTTCAGAGTGAAACAGAGTTGTGTTAGAAGCCTGTTTATATATATGTATGACATCTTTAAATTTATTGTTCTATTTCCATGATTTAATGTATATACCCCTTTTAGTGGGTGCTAGATTTATCCTGTCTTATTTAGTGTTTAAGTAAACCCACTGAAATATCACTCTCAAATTAAACTAACTGATCCGGTTTTCTGTAACACGTGAATTTGCTTAGTTCTCAGTGTTCTACGATTTAGCTTGTCGAAAAGTGTTTTAGTGCTACAATGTATATCAGTCAGATCTGAACCAAGTTGTTCTCCAGTTTAACTGTTTATTCCCTAATTTTCGTGGAATTTAAAATTTCTAAATTGGCAAGCCTTAATCCGTTTTGTGTAAATTGTTGTCCGTATAGCTGCGACCTACCTAGTCAATTGCAACACGTAATTGTTGGTGTTTTAGCTGGTTGTGTTGCAGTAAATGCAAACTTACAGTGAAGCTTGTGGGTGACTCTTATTCCCCAGTTCCTCATCCTCAGTAATGTTAGAATTAAATTTTGTTATTAAAACTAGTGTTAAGATTTTTCTGTGAGTTACTGGGAGAAAAGAAATAGCACTCCGTCTTCAGGCCACGAGTGGCCTACCTGGACCATCCGACCGTCGTGTCATCCTCAGGGGAGGATGCGAATAGGAGGGGCACGGGGTCAGCACACCGCTCTCCCGGTCGTTATGATGGTATTCTTGATCGAAGCCGCAATTATTCGGTCGTGTAGCTCCTCAATTGGCATCACGAGGCTGAGTGCACCCCGAAAAATGGCAACAGTGCATGGCGGCCCGGATGGTCACCCATCCAAGTGCCGACCACGCCCGACAGCGCTTAACTTCGGTGATCTCACGGGAACCGGTGTATCCAGTGCGGCAACGCCGTTGCCGGGAGAAAAGAAAAGGAAGCGTTAAATGATACCTTGGCATAATTAGTCGGCGGAGTTCCGAATTCAGCAACATGGGAGCAGAACGCTGTGTCAACAGCCAGCTCGCAGCATGCCAGGGTGTCAACATCGAGGGCAGCAATTGTGTCATTTACACCAGCCGAACAACACCAGAACATTCCAACCACCTACTGGGGAAGAATAAGAGCAGTCATCAGCTCCAGAAAGCCGTATTTGAACCAGCAGCCAGCTCGTCAAAATCGTCCATCGTGAGGTGTTGGAGTGACACAGACCCTCTGTCACTTAGCGCCGCCACCAGTTCGGAGTGGTCACAGCCGTCGCAAACATACAGTGAAGCGCCAAAGAACCTGGTATAGCCATGCGTATTCAAATGTAGGCATATGTAAACAGGCAGAATACGGCGCTGCGGTCGGCAACGCCTATTTAAGACAACAATTGTCTGGAGCAGTTGTTAGATCGATTACTGCTGCTACAATGGCAGGTTATCAGGATTTAAGTGGGTTTGAACGTGGTGTTATAGTCGGTGCACGAGCGATGGGACACAGCATCTCCGAGGTATCGATTAAGTGGGGGTTTTTCTGTATGACAATTTCATGAGTGTACCGTGAATATCAGGAAACCGGTAAAACTTGAAATCTCCGACATCGCTGTGCCCGGAAAAAGATCCTGCACGAACGGGACCAAGGACGACTGAAGAGAATCATTCAACGTGACAGAAGTGGAACCCTTCCGCACATTGCTGCAAAATTCAGTGCTGTGTTATCAACAAGCATCAGCGTGCGAACCTTTGAACGGGATTTGAGAATCGAAGGCCCACTCTTGTATTCTTGATGACTGCAAGACACAAAGCTTTACGCCTCACCTGGACCCGTCAACACCTAAATTGACTGTTGACGACTGCAAACATGCTGCCTGGTCAAATTGTATTAACCGGATGGACGTGTGCGGGTATGGAGACAACGTCATGAATCCATGGACCCTGCATGTCAGCAGGGGACTGTTCAAGCTAGTGGAAACTCTGTAATGGCGTGGCGCGTGTTCAGTTGGTGTGATATGGGACCCATGATACGTCTAGATACGACTCTGACAAGTGACACATACGGAAGCATCCTGTGTGATCGCCTGCATCAATTCATGTCTATTGTGGATTCCGACGGACTCGGGCAATTCAAGCAGGACAGTGCGACACCTTACACATCCAGAATTGCTACAGAGTTGCTCCAGAAACATGCTTCTGAGTTTGAACACTTAATCTGGCCACCAAACTTCTCAGACATGAACGTTATTGAGCATATCTGGGATGCCTAGGAACGTGCTTTTCAGAAGAAATCTTCACCCCCTCGTACTCTTACGGGCTCATGGACAGCCCTGCAGGATACATGGCGTCAATTCCCTCCAGCACTACTTCAGACATTAGTGGATCCCATATGCTACGTCGTGTTGCGGCACTTCTGCGTGCTCACAGGAGCCGTACAAGATATTCGGCAGGTCGTCGCCCAGGAGGCGCCAGAGTGCCGCCGCCTTTAACTATCGTCGGAAGCCGTCAACAGGCAGCTGCCTGCCATGGGAGTCATCGCTTCGAGTGCTTTGTGTTAACGGACTGACGCCATCGTCCTGGGATGCTGCCACCACAAACGCCATGTCCGGGGCAGGAGCAGGGCACTGAGCTTTCCCGCTGCCACGCCACCCTTCCCCCCCCCTCCCCCCTCCTCCCCCCCAGCGACCAGCGCAACAAAGGCCTATGGCGCGTGGTCTCTGCCTGCTGGCGCAGTATGTCTCTGCAAGACCGGATGAGCCGTGCGTCGTAGCCGCGAGGTCTATGGCGTCTTACCACGGTTCGCGCGGCTTCCCCCGGTCGTACGTTCGAGTCCTCCCTCGGGCATGGGCGTGTGTGTAGTCCTTAGCGTAAGTTAGATTAAGTAGTATGTAAGCCTAGAGACCGATGACCTCAGCAGTTTCGTTCCATAGGAACTTACTAAAAAATTCCACGACCGGAGAGCCCCTGTCGAGGCAGCAGATTCGAGTTACGCCAGCACAGCTTCAGACACAGCAGCACGTGTGAACATCCGCCGGTCAATTCCGTCACCGCTAAGAATATTAAAGAATGGAAGCAAACCTCTCCCAGAGGGCCCGCAACCAATGTGTTTCAGATGATGAATAAATTATATGTTTGTCGGGATCCACAGCCTCCAGACACTTGAAAACGTAAACAGGGTCCGTAGTGTAACGTGACTTTTATTTAAATGTGCGATTAGCTGATTGCAACTACTTGTCATTGTCGTCTCTTGTAAGACCGACATGGAAAAGCACTATATTGTCTCCATGCATCGCATATATATCTGACACTTTACGCACCTCAAATTAAGATAAAACATTACTGCACATATTTCATCTGGAGCCGTCCGTGGACACACCCTCATCATCCTCTTCCTCACGTCCGGCAGAGAACCCAGATTCAAATCCGGTGACAAGCAGTGGAATCCCGTACCAGATAACACGGCGCATTTACACTGGTATTAGATGTGGTCGTTTACACATGCTCCACTGTGCCATTTGCCTGTTAGACGAGCTAGACGTATCATCAGCTTATCATTTGTGTGTCCAGTTTCACTACGGAGGCCGTAAATGAGGAACAGCGAGGTGTAGTGTTGTTTTTGAACGCAGAGGCAGTATCACGAAGTGAAACTCATGCCCCAATGTCTGCTGTGCGTTTTGAGCTCGGTATGTCACGTGCGAGTGTGTTTGCATTGAACTAAAGTTTTCGAGATTATTGGTGTAACTGAAAGACAGCAGTCTGGCGGGACAGGCTGATCGTGTCAATGCCCCTTCTATCATTTCTGTGTCGGATGCTGCTGGTCACGATCAAGAATATCGTTTCCTGACTCGTATCGTCGTTAAGGATAAAACATGATGTCATTGTTCTGGGTCGGAGAGCAAGCGTCAGTATCACCAATGGAAGCATAAGCATTCACCTTTCCTCTAAAAATCCAAAACTGTGCACGCTAGTTCCAGGAAAGTTATGATGACATTTGACTGCAAGTGCCAGCTGCTCATTGACTTTCTGGAACACAGCGCCACAATTAACGCGCAGTGGTTAGCGAACATTTTGCAAATATTAGAGAGTGTCATTAAGTCGCAACGCATAGGAATATTGACGGATGGCACTTACGCTCCGTAAGTGTCTCTGGGAATCCCTTACACATCCTCCATACAGAACCGATCTCCCACCATGCGATTACCATATTTTTGTAGCCCTGAAGGCAGACATTTGTGACCGTCAGTGTGCTTCGGACGAAGAGGTTCACGCCTAGATACAATCAGGTTTCATCAGGCCACCACAAATATTTTTCCATAAAGGCGCAGACCATCTTGTTTCACAATGAGGTATTTATTGGGGTGGTGCATAAGTGCTTTGCGTTTCTTCATAAGTCTAATAAAAACAACAGATACACGTAACAGAGGCTTTAGTCATCAACATGTATTCTCCTTCACTATTTACAACAGTCTGCCAAAGCTGGGGAAACTTTTCGATTCCTCCGCTGTAGAAATCACGTGGTTTTGAGGCGAACTCTTAAAGCCATATTCTGAGCCCACTTACATCAGGAATGGAAGTTCGTTGAAGGTTGTTCGATAGAGAGCCCAAAAGGGGAAAATATTAAGGAACAAGATCATTAGAATAAGATGGGTGCGGAATGACTTCCCGACGCAACTCCTGTAGAGCGGTTTTTGTCAACCTAGAAGAATGATGGCAGGCGTTATCATAGAGTAGTATCACTACACGCAATCTTCCTGGTCATTTTTCTTGAATTGCGTCTCCAAGACGTCTCAGCTGTAGACAGTAAATGTCAGCAGTGATGATTATACCTCATGGAAGCAATTCGTAGTACACCATACCGTCGCTGGTCCACCTTAGGCGTAATATTATCTTTCGCGGATGCGCGCAGGTCTTTGTATGGGAATTTCTACTTTGTTTGGCCTCAACCATTACTTTCCTTTCTGTATGTCAGCATGAAGGCACCATTTCCCGTCACCATTAACGACACAGGATAGTAACGATCGGTGTTGCTCACATGCTGATTACTGACAAGCAGTCACAGATGAACAAATGGCCACCCGCCGATTTTTGTGATTTTGGCTTAGAGTATGCAGTATCTATACACCCGACTTTTGAACCTATTCCATTGCTCGCAAATGTCGCACGATGTTGGAGTGACCACAGATAATCACATTTTTCGTTTTTAGAGTACACTAACGTGGGTTATTGTGCTTTAATGTGTTTACGTGATCTTCATGAAATCCCGAAGATCTTTCTGAACGTGGAGAGTCACTAATAATTTACTTACTTTGCTTCCATCTGTCTCGTTTTGATTTGACTGCCTCTTTTATACTGAATCCATGGCATTCTGAGACAGTTTCGCGAACACTTCTCTACCCTCCTAACAACAGCAGTTTCGTGACACGGCCTGCCGGTCATAAAGTTCCTCTTTTATAACAGCAGAAGGATGCTAAAACTGGCAGTCAAAATACACTGCTTTCCCATCTGGTTTCATCTCACATTTATTTAATTAACGAGCTGTAACCAGTGACACGGGTCTACCAAGGTTAAGTGGTGATCCAGAAGTACGAGAATCGGTTTGTCATTTGTTGCAACCTTCATTCACACACGTTGCATCAACACTGTTGCAGTGGCTCCCATCTCCTAACGGCACACAGATCATCCATGTTCGTCGTATTTGAACAAACCCCTGTGCGAGGGAGACGGACGTTTAGAGCCAATCCGGTGGGAAAAGCACTCGCTCTCTTTTCGCCCAATCAACACAAAAAAATCTTACGACAGCTTCGAGAAATCGACCCCCACACGGCCGGCATTACTCCCAAGAACAAATTGTTATTTGTATCTAATAAGCTAGGTTATACACGATAATAAGATGGAACACTTTAGGACGATAATACACTGCCCAGTCACATTAATTTGACCTCACGAACAGTTTACAAACTTAGCCGCTTCCGAAATGCTTCAAATCTTGGCCCGAAATCCAATGATCTTGCTCTTTCGGACGTCAGATAAATCGCTCCGTTTCCAGATTACGATAACGACTGCACGGTTTTCCGCGTCCCCTGCCACCCATTATATACCCTTCACGGCTAGTTGTACGATCTGGCGTCTGTTAGTGATTATTGCACGTTGACGTCGAAAACAGGCGGTGGTCACATGAATGTGACCGTGTAGTAACTGACCGGATAGCAGAAAAGAAGAGAAAGGAGAGGAGGGGTTTGTATTTACTCTGTGTTGCTAATTGGTCAATGTTGATAATTTGTGCGTAGCCGTTTCCCGTGTAAATGCTGGTTACATTCAGGAGCTACTTTTTTCGTGAAATTCATTATTTTGACAAATAAATTAATTATCTAGAATACTCCAGTATATATGTGTACTACACACCATAAAATCTGTTCCTCCATTACATCATTAATTTACGACGACGTATAGATATTTTTCCACAGCAGACGTTCGGATAGTAACAGAAACGTGTCAGTCGCTTTCCTCGTGTTTCGGTTTAAATTGTGCCCAGATTACAGAAAAGGAAATAGTTGCCACTCAAACCGAGGTTCAGCTAGAAGAATCGTGCTGACATGAGAAAAATATTTTGTTCATAGCTACATTCTGTTCTCAAATTAGAGAAAAAAAATATGCTCTTAGCGGCTTTACTTAAACGAAAAGTTATGAAAGCATGATGAAACAGCCACTTCATAATATAATGTAATTATTATCACTGAAGTAAATTTGAAACTTTATGAATGGGACTCGAATCTCTGATGTTGGCACTGCGAATACGAGTGCCGATAATCCAGGGTGCTCAACCCATCGATCGCGAGCGACCGGTCGATCGCTACAGCTTAATGGGTCGATCTTTCAAGACCTTCGTCCGAAATCAATGAGCTGACAGTGAATGTTTCGCAGGGTACTTATAGGGGGTAAATCTGACAAACTATTTCCGCCTTTTTCACCTCCATGTACATTTCACCACCTTTAATGCCGTCGCAAGGCAACAATCCTTCCTCTAGCGTGAGAGGTTACTACTCGCGAACCGTGATCTGTCACGTTGTGAGCAGAGGTTGTGGTGAAGAGGGAGGGCGCTCAGGGTCTGTGGCGCGATGGGATGCAGTGTGCGGTGCGTGGAATAACTAGCTCCACCTCCAGTACGCAACACAAACCTCGTGTTTTCGAGCTTCCACGAAACAACGATGTGCACGGCAGGAGGAAATATCTCCATTTCAGAATGACATTTCCTATCAATCAGAAGTTACTGAGTGAAAAAACATACCCCAAAGTTGTACATGTTGCATCGTATATTTTATCGTTTATTGGATCAACTTATCTATGTGAGACTGCTTTTTCAACAAAGAACATACTGAAATCGAAGTGTAAAAACAAACTAGGGGTTTCCCATCTTTCAGACTATATAAGGTTGGCTCCGAAATATCATTCACCACATTATGATAAATTTGCCGATGATATACCAAGCCAAGTACGTCACTAATATTTTTTTCAACATTCATGAATGTGTATATTTTAATTTTTTGTCACATGTGTAATAGCTTGAAAACTGAGCATTAGCCCGACAACTTTTGATGGAGAGAAAAGTACCTTCTACGTATTTTGTGTAATTAAAACGGTTAATTCTGGGTACGTTGTTGCTTTATGCTTAAACCTTTATCAGTTATTAAATCGGTAGATCTCTAAATGGACTAAATTGCATGTAGTGGAAAAATTGGCTCAAATCGATCTGAACACTATGAGACTTAACTTCTGAGCTCATCAGTCCCCTAGAACTTAGAACTACTTAAACCTAACTAACCTAAAGACATCACACACATCCATGCCCGAGGCAGGATTCGAACCTGCGACAGTAGCGGTCGCGCGGTTCCAGACTGTAGCGCCTAGAACCGCTCGGCCACTCCGGCCGGCTGCATTTAGTGGATCTCAAACGTAAAAAGATTAAGCATCCCTGCTGCAATCCATCACAGCTTAACAAAACTTGACATTCTTTGTTGCAAGAGATTCTGAAAACGTCGTTTCACCTTATTGTTGGCGTATTCGTTTTAATACAACACTACACTGCATGTAGAAGGGATGAGACAACAAAGAATTTCAATTATTTCTCGGACCACTGAAACCAAACATTAGCATATATCACGTTTTTATTCTATAGTACTGCATGCTACATTACATATAATTACACCTGTGGCCATAATGTTCTTTAGCGAAAATGACGTTAATGAACACTGAGTTACTCCTAAAAATGGACCATTCGATCGGCAATAATCGTTGTACGACTATGACATAGCAAACCTTGTGACCTTGCTTAAGTCTGTCACAATATTCAGGAGCCTTACCTTATCAAATGCGTTTTCGTGACAGTGTTATTGGTTTGGTAGAAATGAATGCTTCATAGAATAGACGGTTGTGGGGGTATTGATAACAGGCTGTCTTATACGGTGTACTAGACACTGTCCTTCAGACATACATGCATCTCTGAAGGAACAGATACTGTGGGGATCGACAGTTGTATGAAATAAAAGAAATGTAATCACAATTGCGAATACCAAAAGACTTTAGCTGCACAGTTGATAAGAGACAATGAAAATTTGTGTCAGATAGGTATTCGAACAGCGATTTCCCGCTTATCGCGAGTGGTCGGCTTAACCACTTTTTTTTAATAGAGGGAAATTCCTTTTTTCTAAAGGTTTACTTGTTTATTTAGTTTTATTGTTTTTAGGATATATTTTTAATTTGTAATTCCTTTATACCACACCGAAAATACAGTTACCTAGCACCGCATCGTGAACTAAGTAAATAAAACAAATGTCTCAGTACATTACTACACCGAGGTAATACATGTGGGGAAACGGAAAATGTGCTTCGAACACGATGCAGAAGGGTGCGTCGCTACTCTTCGTACGTTTCATCATCCAGTCTTGTCTTCACTTATGCCGTACGTTATTCCACCGGTAGTCGGACATGTTCCTGTCAGCTCACTGAATGGGTTTCTTCTCAACCTGTTGATGATCCAGTTGCGTGTAGAGCCGCTTAGGGCACTCCCCCAGTAATCAGAAAACTATTGTCCATATTTTGCGCTCCTTACAATCTTGCATTGACGTTCTTGTAGATAGTTCCACCTTTAGGTCAATCGTGTAATAAACACTGTACCGCGTACCCGAGGACCCGCGTGACTGCGTTGCTTTTGGTGCGTGGGAAATACTGTTCATCCGGAAAAAGTAAAAGCTAAGGAGTGATATGTTCCGGGGTCAATCGTATAAAATAATACAAAATTTGTTCTTCCAAGCACTGTTCGTCTTCTGCCGTGCCACAGCTGAGACGGTGCTCGTCCGTGTCCGGTACTCCGGAGTTTGCACATAGAGGCTTGTCGGCCATATTTATCTTGTCGAGACGTGATCGGGTGATCTGTTTCCCGTTCATTGTGTTGTACCATGATGATCGGACGTCGGTATCCAGTGTAACCGTGAGTGTTGTCTGCCGCACCACGTTCCAAATAACATGAGGGTTTTTGGCCTCCACGACGTTGGATGGGCGCCTTTGTTGTAGAACACGATATATATCCTGCGGCTTCGCCTGTTTCGTCGCTGGTATTGCGATACAGACATAATTGTGTTCAATGTAAAAGTGCCCAAAGTAGTAAAAAGGTAGGGGTATGTCTTGTGTCGTCAACGGGGGCGTAAGGAAAGACGGAGCTAAGCAGCAATTCCATCAAACTTTCCAAGTGGTGGCGGCACAGCTTTATGTGCGAGCTGACAAACAGAGACACCACTCTGCCGTGAACATGGACTAATCCAAGACCTCCTCTTTGCCGGCCGAAGTGGCCGTGCGGTTAAAGGCGCTGCAGTCTGGAACCGCAAGACCGCTACGGTCGCAGGTTCGAATCCTGCCTCGGGCATGGATGTTTGTGATGTCCTTAGGTAAGTTAGGTTTAACTAGTTCTAAGTTCTAGGGGACTAATGACCTCAGCAGTTGAGTCCCATAGTGCTCAGAGCCATTTGAACCATTTTTTTCAAGACCTCCTCTTTCTGGGGGAAGGGTCAGTGACTCATTACTGACTCAGAAGAGCATGCCTGTACTGACGTAGGCTAGGAATGCCGCTAATATACGTCGAGTCATTAGTAACGGTACTGGAAGGACTCGCACTCTGTGTGGTAGGCGCGATGCTAGGTAAACATTGGCGAAGTGTTTCCCTTGAATAATGTCGAGAGTCCGCAGACAAAGGCTGGAGATGTGGGCCCGAATTTGTTGTAATAAGCGGCGGTAATTAAGGGCCGCAGTGCGCCGGATGTCGTCGTGAAACTCTACTCCGAGGCATTTGATAGTACCACTAACTTGTAGGGGGTGGACACACGCTGAGGTCAACCCGTCTCCTATGGCCATGGCGACTGATTTAGTGATGCTGAGACAGCTGCCTGAGGCCACACCGTATGTAGCAATCCATTCTAGTATGCTGGTTACATCGTCGCGATTGCGGAGCACGAGAACCGGATCGTCTCCATATGCTGTACAGCGAAATGTGACGTCACGTAAGGTGAGTCCGGTGAGGCGTCGACGGAGGCCACAGAAGAGCGGTTCCAGTGCCAGAGCGTAGAGTAAGCTCGACAGGAGCAGCCCTGACGCACCGATATAAAAATCGGGAGGGACTGCGTGAGATGTCCGTTAACGAGTACCTAGGAAGTCGCCCCTCAGAGGAGGCGCATCACGTCGTCCATGAATTGCTGTGGGTACTGCATGTTTTTGGGAACGGACGTCAGGCACACGTGATCCACTCGATTGAAATTGTAGTGATGCCAGCGCTCCCGGGATGCGGCGGGCACTCGCTAGGGCTATTATGTCACGGTATCGACACAATGCTGTGTGTATGCTATTGATACCCTTAGGGAAGACTGATCTAGTGAGGAGGCGTGAGGCAGGGTCGGCCGTAGACGGTTTGCTAATAGTTTGGTGAATATCTTCGAGTCGCAGTTGACGAGTGTCATGTAGTCGAGAGTCACCTTTCGGTTTGTGAACCCATATAACCACTCCTTCTACGAAGGCTACGGGGGCGGCACCGCGGGGACGTAAGCTCTCGACAGATATCTGTCAACTTGGGAGCCAGTAAATACTGGAAAATTCTATAAAACTCACAGGGAGGCCGTCGGAGCCAGGAGACTACTTCGCCCCTCCTTTACCTGTGGCGTCGATAACTTCGTCTTCTGTAATGTCGTTCAATAATTCAGTTTGTAAATCCTGTGGGACAGTGCAGTAATCCAATCGTGAGACTCCGGTCACCGTCGTCGCATCGGAACACTGAGGAGAATAAAATCTTGAGTAATGGTCGAAGAAGGTTTCACCAATACCGCGTTTTATGACATGGTGACAGCCGTCCGCTGCGGTGATGGTCTGTATCAGCGCCCGTCATCGAAGCTAGAATAACGTGGTACATGATGAGTCGTTCCGTTGCTACTCTGTGATTTGTTCGCGCTCGGACGATCGTCCCTTCGAGATGTCGGCGCATATTGGCTGTGATCTGTGCCTTCCCATGCTGTTCTGTGATGTGTCGTTCCGGTAGCTGTGGCAAGGAGGCACATTCGCGAAGGATGATGAAATAAAAACCGAGGGTCTGTCGTCTCCAAGCAGCGGTCTCAGGATCATACATAACCATGATTCTCCGTAGGTTCGGCTTGATGCAGTTTAACCACCAACTGATCGATGTAGGATACGTTGGGAGGCGGCGGAATGACAAACTCCACGTGTCCTCGGTGGCGCGTCGGCAGTCTGGAGAAGCGAGACGAGCAATGTTTAACTTCCAGGGATGTCGGCTGCGCCGCACTCTTTGGCGACGAAGGGTGACGGTACATGTAGCCCTCGTGATCAGAAAAGGCTTCTGGCTACACCTCTGCGTCGCTCACTGTTGCTGCGAGAGAACGGAAGACATAAATCCTATCGATGCTACTAGACGACTGACTCGTGAAATGAGTGAATCCCGGTCGATTTCCTTGGACATGTTCCCATGTTTCTACCAGCTGTGGATCGGTGATGTGTGCCCCAAGTTCGGGGCACGATGAGAGGCATGGCAACTGATCTTTAGGTGCTTGGGTGCTATTGAAATGGCCTCCTAGTACCAAGTCATCTTTCCTCCCCTGGAAAAGCGGTGCTACTCCTCCCGCGAAGAAGAGCGATTCGTTCCGGAAGGGGCATACGCATTGATAAACAGGACGCCTAGCACTGTTATAGCCATTTCTCTAACGCCAGGGAGACATCGCACTTCGTCCGCCTCGAGACCCTCCTCGAGGAGAACTGCGACTCCACTGATAGTTGGCGAGCCGTGGGACACATTAGCCGTATAGCCATACATACCCGGGAAATCATCAACGAAGACTTCTTGGTGAAATACAGTCCCAACGTCTGCTGCATTGAGCTTGTCTTGGAGCAGCGACTACTTCGTACAAATCCGAATGGTATTAACGTTGATGGTCGCTAAGCAATAGGTCTCTAGATCGTCTCCTGCAATGTGGGCCGCTGTTAACGTCACCGTAAATGTTGGGGCCTGTAATCTGCAGGCCGTGTCCGCGCCGTCATCTGTTACTATTCGGAAGGAGCCGAGGTGTGGGAGGAGAGACCCCTCTGCTGATTCACCACAGTGAGCGTAGAATCGTCTTCAATGTCGTCCGCCCAAGGTCCTTAAGTTAAGGATGCATGCAGCAGGACACTCGTGAGTTGAGTGACCAAACGTGAATCCACAGTTTTTCTGGCTGTGTACAAGTGATGGGACTTGTGCTTGTGATCTTTTTTCCCGAGAGAGCGGAAACGGGTGTGTCGAAGTCAGGGACAGTAACTGGTGAGGGCGATCCTGTGTCATCCATTTTTCCCGTCCCGTCGGTCGTCCGGTCACCAGCTGGAGAAGACGTCCGCAGGAGGCAATCGTCTGAGGGTGTGCGACGTCGCTTTTTGTTTCCTCTGTGACCTCTGTTTGCAGACGTGGGTTTCTGTGTCCGAAAGAGTGTGTGGTTTCCGCAGCGCATCCCCCTCAGGAAGAAAAGCGGAGGTGGGTACAATCCCAGCGTCGAGTTCCATTCTTTCGTCAGAATCTTCCTGTGGAGTGGATGGGTGGGTTTCTGCAATCTCTGTACATTACGATTGCTCGACATCCACCTATGACCAAGAAGGATGGCACGTGTTTCGTTAATTCAATTTTGACTTGTTGGAAACCGTTGAGGACCGGGTACGTCTCGAAAGTGTTCCATTTTTCTGCCATGTGGTTAATTACCGTCCCATTCAGTCGGGAAGCTGCGATAACTACGTCCGGCGGTACTTCGAACAGGAGTTCGAAGACTCTTAGTGTGCGTAATCCAAGGCCTGTATAGTCAATGGTAACAGCCCCGAAGAGACCGTTAGAGAGTTAAACTTGAGAGTGTTCGCACATTTGCTCACAACAGCGTGACATAACTTGTCATCGACCATCTTGACGTAGACGATGCTACTTGTGATTGATAGGTGGACACTGACGATGTGCTGTGGTGTTATTTGAACTTCGTCACCGATGAATCTTTCGATTTTAAAGGCTCGTGGTCTTGCGTGGTCAAGCTGGAAGTTGATCTTGACGGTCGCTTTTCTGTAGGAAGGAGCCATAGCGATTCAATGTCAACGGACGCGAGTATTAGCTGCGGCGAGGAAGTAAACAAACCACGCGAGCTCGCGACTCTGCGGACGAGACGCAAACAAGACGTCCTCGCCGCTCACCTGCAGACTCTTCACTTCGGCTCCATTACCAACCCAAACTTCTGTATGTCATTGTGTGTCTACGTCCTGCTCTCACGCAGTTACTGTGATTCCCGCACAGGGAGAGACTTTCATTATTATTGTTGCATTATTGCCTAGGTATGAAGTACTATTTTCAGTGTCTGTGTTATAAGTATGTATCATATTAAATACTTTTCACATTTAGAAAGTGACGGATGGCACAGAGACGTGGAAACGTTCGTTTTCAACATACTTCATCCTTGAATATAATAGAGAGAAAACTTACACAAACAAAAATTATCCTCTGACAAGTACTTCGATGTAGTTTACAGAGTATTGATGTAGATGCATCGTCTTTCGACATGTAACCACACGGAAAGAAAGAGAGAGAGACAGAGAGAGAGAGGGGGGGGGGAGGGAGGGGAGAGAGAAAATATCACGCACAGGATGCCTTTCATATCAAAGGCTAAACATGTCTAGAGCAATAAATATGAAAACCGGAGTAATAAAAAGCCGTATTGTTTCCAACCCAATATGATGAATATCATTTTAAAGGGCCAGATTGAGATATCGTCAGTTCCTCCATCCCCAGAATGCTCAACTGAAAATGATTACACAAAAGAAGAGGAGAATTGGTCCGTCCTCTTATCAGAGATCCAGGAGGCGAGGCAAGTTTCTCAGACAGTTCATTGAATAAGATATGAAGCTGAACGTCCACGTATCTAATATGCTATGCTGCTATAGGCAGTTTCCATCTGTGGGGAGCAAAATGTTTTGTTCACGGCAGATGGTTCGGATAGCAGCTCCAACCAATTTTTCTGCTGCCACGTGTAGTACGTGCCGTTTCGCGTCATCATGTTTGATCGAGCTTAACGGCAGGAAACGACGTCGCTCCCCGGACGTGCCGCCAACGAAGAGACGGCATCGGGATATAGGAAGGCAATAACGCCGCATGTCGTGCACTTTTGTTCGCTTTTCTGGAGCAAGCTAAATTAAAAACCATGTCATTCAGAACGAAATTCTAGCCGTGTATATTACATAATAATACAACACACGTAGCAACTAATCATTATAGACATTTCAGCATGAACAACATGGGCCGGCCGGAGTGGCCGTGCGGTTATAGGCGCTACAGTCTGGATCCGCGTGACCGCTACGGTCGCAGGTTCGAATCCTGCCTCGGGCATGGATGTGTGTGTTGTCCTTAGGTTAGTTAGGTTTAATTAGTTCTCAGTTCTAGGGGACTTATGACCTCAGCAGTTGAGTCCCATAGTGCTCAGAGCCATTTGAACCATTTTTTGAACAACATGGAAATTATCTGAAAGTAAGAGCATATCAAATATGAACTATCCCAACGATCAGAAATCAAGGGGTAAGAGCGGTCTCAAATAAATCTAAATGTGCACATGGCTACATGGCTCCCATAACAAAGTATCCTCACCGTTTACAGTGCCATGTCTCTTCATGAACATAAAGATTAGTCTTGAATTAAAGTAAGAATTGAAGGTGGTGATATACGCTTAACCTTCTGTAACCGCACAGTGAGACAGGAGACATTTTGAACTTTCTGCTACTAAACCAATGACAGCTGAATATTTTAAACTTGTAAGATATGTGTGTGAACACAACTACTTTCTCTAAATTCAGACTGTTTCTAGATAAGTAAATTTCAGATCCTATCATTCCTTCAATTATTTTTAGTTTAACACAGATACAAAGTATAACCATCGTTACCGATTCCTGCCTTACAGTGACCATTTTCAGATCCTAACATGACGACAACCATTGTAAGGGCTGAAATCATCGGGTGACGTGGATACGGTGATCTGTATTATGTGTTAAAATTTTTAAATGGTCTTGATCGCAATAAAACATAAAATTACAATTTGTTGGCAGCAGGTTTCTGTTAACTGACGAGAATCTTCAGATCTGTGAAAATAAACATAAAATAGCCTTCCATTGAATGTAACAATTTTTGAAAGAACGTTATTCAAAAAAGTTAAAATGCAAAATAGTGAGAAACTTAGCAGACTCATTAAAGACGCAGTATCTATATACAGCATTATCGTTACTGGTTATAGCTCAGAACCATGGAAATAAATGGAAAATGGCTTTCAGTTGATGTGAACACGTAACAGTCTTTAAAACGTACATTATTTAAAAGGTCTTAAAACTTAAAAATGCTAGAAAGAGCACTATTCTCACTGAAAAACCAGTACCCAACTACACTATTTGCCATAACGATATCGTCACAAAATGCAGATTCTATAGAAATAAACGGAAAACTGCCTTTCAGTTAACGTGAGAACTTAACAAGCCTTAATCCATACAGTATTTATAAAAGTATTAAAATACAAAAATAATAAAAAACAATAAAAGCGCACCAGGCTTAGAATAAAAACTGTAGCTAAGTATAGTGTTGACCATATCATCCTTACTATGTGTAAAACGTGAGTAATAGGAATTCAGTATAAGCGTAGGTATTACAGTTGGTACGTTTTTTACTATTTTACTTTTAAATGGTTTTGGAAATAATGTATGTTTTACAAAGACTGTTAAATTTACATTAAACGAATGGCACCTTTCGTTTATTTTCACGTAACTATAGATAGTTGTCAGTCAACCGAAACCGGTTATCAGAAAATAGTAATTTTATGTTTTATTGCGATCAAGACCACATAATAAAAACATAAAAATAAATGAATGATACGTCAGTCACTGTTCTCCATGGAGAGATGTCGTTTTTCGTCCTATTTCTGTCACACGGGGGAGATGTATGTATTTTGTAGTTAATAAATTCGATAGTCGTTATTTATTTACAATTATATCTTAATTGATTTAACTTAAGTAGTTACAAGAATATTTAGACACGCTACTCGCTCCATCACCGAGCAGCTCTTTAAACCATACATATTACTATATCAACGTCCCCGCCGTGTTTTCCTGTCTGTATTTGATGGTAAGTCTCAGGAACTACCGTAGGGTTTTTGATACGGTTTTGATTAATAGAGAGACTGATTCACAAGGGAGATTTGTGTCTACAACTTATTACCGCTACGCCCGACAAGTCGTTTGGCTATAGCTCCTTCCAAGGGACGCCTCAAGCTCGAACTGGGATTTGTATTTATACATTTGTACACAGACGCATATCGCATTTCTAACCACGCATGCGACAGAGTGTGATAGTGCAGTTCTTGGTTTGTAGACAACAGTACATGCAATCTTGCAGTGCTGGAGAAGGCAGGGGCGCGGTGGATAGACATCAGCACGCCAGTCATTGAGTTAACTCAGCAAGGAGTTGACGTGTTTAGTGTAAGTGGGTCAGTATTGTCACATACCGACAGCAAAAATGAATGAGGGACCGATGGCCTTTGGTCACTTAGGAATGAACACACAAACACACACACACACACACACACACACACACACACACACACACACACACGCGCGCAGTTCAACAAAACCATTAATCTTAGGTCTGTTTTAAATACTGTGGCATCCAAGTTAACAAGGCGTTATCCAACAGTAGACGGAGTAGGATAGGATGATGACACTTTCGCAATGTTTTTGGTGTATCTGATTATTCACAGACATTAGTATTCACTTGAATGCTCAAATGAAGTTACATTGGATAGAATGAAGAAAACGTTTTTATAGATGATAAAGCGATTGATAGAGTTCGAGATTGTAGTGCTGGTGGCAGTCGCGGAATCAGTACTCCTCAAAGAGCCGCTAACAGTTCTGATGACTATGAACCTTTACCAGAAGAGAATTTCAAAAATTGTTTGAAAGAACGTCCGGAACGGGTTGTGATGGTCATCATACCCTTCCACGTAAATTTGTGACCTACAACTCATTATTGAAGAGTCTTTCATCGATAAAATAAAGTTCGAATATTAAAGTAATATTTGATTACGTGGAGAAAAAAAGACCTTATGGACATTCATTTCGAGAAAACAAGGCAACCAAAGAACTGGAGACAAAGGAAAACATTCTCTCCTAATTTGACGTAACAAGGAATACAGGGAAAATGTGCCAATTACTGGCACTGAAAAACATCGGGTACACAAAGTTTGAAAGAAGTTATGCATTTTTCATAGCACGTCTCAAGAATGAATGTTCGAGTGGAGAGACTTTCTTCGTTAGTGCAACCTACGCGAAGCTTGGGATTGTCGCAAGTTTTACATAATTCTGAGATCTGTGTATCTACTAAGAGTCCTATGCTGTTAGCAACACATGTGGGTTATGTGTAGATTCTTAGTAGCAACAGTCAGTATACAACGTAACTCGGAAGACGATAGCGTCCTTTCGCCATGTCTCGTATGTTTCGTGCGTTCTGTGTGTTAAAAGTTCAAGGTGATTTTCACACTAGGGAACAAGTACTGATGGCTGTACTGTTTCCGTAATACTTATTATGCAGAAAGGATAAGGAAAGAGGTGAAAGTGTTACACAAGTAAGCTGAAGCTACAGTTTCGTTGCGCATAATTATTTCATCAAACGAGATATGGAAGGAGGAGAAGCGTCTTCGCAGCTCAAAGCAACTGAAGTGTGTCGTGTAGGATGGAGCCTGGCAACGAAGGGAATACAACTATTACGGCTTGCTAATACGTATTTTCCACATTACCAAATAAGCGATGCAGTCAAACGAAGAAAGTAGGGTACCTAAACGACTTTACAAAAAATATTTTAAGTCACACAGTATCCTCTACGCACAATAAACCCACCTTATCCTTTCCCTATATGAGACAATGAAAACCATGGACCATCAGAAATAGATGGCTACAGTATTTCCTGATACCAAAATACATTCATCTCAGTACCACAGTAAAGCATATCAACAAAACTACCATCATTTTGGTATAAAACCACATTTATTACATGCTGAGATTTTCTTGATAGGGAGGATGTAACACGTTATCTGGGATAGTGGGACATTCATAGATGTAGAAGTCACTTCAGGCATTCATCATTGCACTGTGTTGGAAGCCTTGCTATTCATGTTATATTAATCACCTGGCACACAATATTACTTTACTGGCCATTAAAATTGCTACATCTAGAAGAAATGTAGATGATAAACGGGTACTCATTGGACATATATAATACTAGAACTGACATGTGATTACATATTCACGAAATTTTGGTGCACAGATACAGAGAAATCAGTACCCAGAACCACCTCTGGCCATAATAACGGCCTTGATACACCTGGGCATTGAGTCAGACAGACTTTGGATGGCGTGTACAGGTACAGCTGCCCATGCAACTTCAACACGATACCACAGTTCATCAAGAGTAGTGACTGGCGTATTGTAACGAGCCAGTTGCTCGTCCACCATTCACCAGACGTTTCAATTGGTGAGAGATCTGGAGAATGTGCTGGCCAGGGCAGCAGTCGAACATTTTCTGTATCCAGAAATGCCCGTACAGGACCTGCAACATGCGGTCGCGCATTATCCTGCTGAAATGTAGGGTTTCGCAGGTATCGAATGAAGGGTAGAGCCACGGGTCGTAACACATCTGAAATGTAACGTCCACTGTTCAAAGTGCTGTCAATGCGAACAAGAGGTGACCGAGACGTGTAACCAATGGCACCGCATACCATCAGGCCGGGTGATACGCTAGTATGGCGATGACGAATACACGCTTCCAATTACGTTCACCGCGATGTCGCCAAACACAGATGCGACCATCATGATTCTGTAAACAGAACCTAGATTCATCCGAAAAAATGACGTTTTGCCATTCGTGCACCCATGTTCGTCGTTGAGTACACCTTCGCAGGCGCTCCTGTCTGTGATGCAGCGTCAAGGGTAACCGCAACCATGGTCTCCGAGCTGATAGTCCATGCTGCTGCAAACGTCGTCGAACTGTTCGTGCAGATGGTTGTTGCCTGGCAAACGTCCCCATCTGTTGACTCAGGGATCGAGACGTGGCTGCACGATCCGTTACAGCCATGCGGATAAGATACCTGTCATTTCGACTGCTAGAGATACGAGACCGTTGGGATCCAGCACGGCGTTCCGTATTGCCCTCTCGACCAACGCGATCAGCAACGTCGCGATACGATAAACCGCAATCGCGATATGCTACTATCCGACCTTTATCAAAGGCGGAATCGTGATGGTACGCATTTCTCCTCCTTACACGAGGCATCACAACAACGTTTCACTAGGCAACGTCGGTCAACTGCTGTTTGTGTATGAGAAATCGATTGGAAACTTTCCTCATGTCAGCATGTTGTATGTGTCACCACCGGCGTCAACCTTGTGTGAATGCTCTGGAAAGCTAATCATTTGCATATCACAGCATCTTCGTCCTTTCGGTTAAATTTCGCGTCTGTAGCCCGTCATCTTCGTGGTGCAGCAATTTTAATCTCCAGTAGTGTAACAATAAATCAAACGTATTGCACATTATGGGTTTCTTATGTTAGGAAGATATGCCAATTCTCGAAGCTTGAGGTTATCTACATAAAGATACATTTCAACAAAATACAGAAAAAAACATAATGTCATTGCCAAATTATTATGAGAATAAACAGGGAAATAGACGAATCATTTCACAATCTGTTTATCAGATGGAACTTGTTGCTTCTCAAGGCGTCTTTGAGTGAACATTAGGAAATACTTCAGGGAAAGAATGATTGGTTAGTATGGTAGATACCTGGTGTACTTTAGCCAGCGAGCGATCAACTAAGCGAGGTAGTACACTTGTGGACATACTGGAGCTGCATTCCGGAGGATAGCGATTCAAGTACGCATCCGGACATCCGCCCTTAGGTTTTCCGTGATTCCCCAAAATCGCTCCAGATAAATGATTCATTGCCTGTAAATGTAAGAAGTATATTATTTATAGTATTTTTCATAGTTTCTTTCTTGCAGTTACCTCAGTAAGATATTGTAACGTTGATGCCTCAGTCAAGTAACAGTTACAGAGACAGAGATTGAGAGATTGAACAGAAACAGTGGTAGAGTGTATAAGAGAGAGAGAGAGAGGGGGGGGGGATGGAGGGAGAGAGAGATGAAATTTGCTGATGACGTAGAATTTTATATGCTTGCGTATTTTTGACACTTGAAATACGGAGAGAGAACTTTTAAACACGACACAAAGTTGAGGTGTGTGTGTGTGTGTGTGTGTGTGTGTGTGTGTGTGTGTGTGTGCGTGCGTGTGCGTGTGCGTGTGTGTGTGTGACAAGGAAAGACAGAGAGAGACAAACCCTTTAGCTGCAAGATACAGTTAATACCCTAACCATGGGGTCACGCTGATGATTGACAGAACTTCAAAAGTGCGTAGTGGAATGCACAGCAACCCGCATTTATTATCTACGAGTATACGAATGTGGATTACTAATGTTCAGTATGCTATTTCATGACAAATGTTCTGAAGTGCAGTATTTGTATGTAAAGTACACAAGCGGCAAGACGCAGTCAATACCTTCGCTGCGCAGTGCCGATGGTACTGTTACCGACGACTGTGCCGCTAAAGCGGAGTTATTGAACGCAGTTTTCCGAAATTCCTTCGCCAGGGAAGACGAATGGAATACTGCAGAATTTGAAACACGAACAGCTGCTAGCATGAGTTTCTTAGAAGTAGATACTTTAGGGGTTGCGAAGCAACTCAAATCGCTTGATACGGGCAAGTCTTCAGGTCCAGATTGTATGGCGATTAGGTTCCTTTCAGATTACGCTGATACAATTGGTCCCTACTTAGCAATCATATACAACCGCTCGCTCACCGATAGATCTGTGCCTACAGATTGGAAAATTGCTGAGGTCGCACCAGTGTTTAAGAAGGGTAGTAGGAGTAATCCATGGAACTACAGACCTACATCATTGACGTCGGTTTGCAGCAGGGTTTTGAAGCATATATTGTATTCAAACATTATGAATCACCTCGAAGGGAACGATCTATTTGTACGTAATCAGCATGGTTTCAGAAAACATCGTTCTTGTGCAACGCAGCTGGCTCTTTATTCGCACGAAGTAATGGCCGCTATCGACAGGGGACCTCAAGTTGATTCCGTGTTTCTAGATTTCCGGAAGGCTTTTGACACCGTTCCTCACAAGCGACTTCTAATCAAGCTGCGGGCCTATGGGATATCGTCTCAGTTGTGCGACTGGATTCGTGATTTCCTGTCAGGAAGGTCACAGTTCGTAGTAATAGACGGCAAATCATAGAGTAAAATTGAAGTGATATCAGGTGTTCCCCAGGGAAGCGTCCTGGGACCTCTGCTGTTCCTGATCTATATAAATGACCTGGGTGACAATCTGAGCAGTTCTCTTAGGTTGTTCGCAGATGATGCTGTAATTTACCGTCTAGTAAGGTCATCCGATGACCAGTATCAGTTGCAAAGCGATTTAGAAAAGATTGCTGTATGGTGTGGCAGGTGGCAGTTGACACTAAATAAGGAAGAGTGTGAGGTGATCCACATGAGTTCCAAAAGAAATCCGTTGGAATTCGATTACTCGATAAATAGTACAATTCTCAAGGCTGTCAATTCAACTAAGTACCTGGGTGTTAAAATTACGAACAACTTCAGTTGGAAAGACCACATAGATAATATTGTGGGGAAGGCGAGCCAAAGGTTGCGTTTCATTGGCAGGAAACTTAGAAGATGCAACAAGTCCACTAAAGAGACAGCTTACACTTCACTCGTTCGTCCTCTGTGTGCGGTGTGGGATCCTTACTAGGTGGGATTGGCGGAGGACATCGAAAGGGTGCAAAAAAGGGCAGCTCGTTTTGTATTATCACGTAATAGGGAAGAGAGTGTGGCAGATATGATACGCGAGTTGGGATGGAAGTCGTTAAAGCAAAGACGTTTTTCGTCGCGGCGAGATCAATTTACGAAATTTCAGTCACCAACTTTCTCTTCCGAATGCGAAAATATTTTGTTGAGCCCAACCTACATAGGCAGGAATGATCATCTAAATAAAATAAGAGAAATCAGAGCTCGAACAGAAAGGTTTAAGTGTTCGTTTTTCCCGCGCGCTGTTCGGGAGTGGAATGGTAGAGAGATAGTATGATTGTGGTTCGATGAACCCTCTGCCAAGCACTTAAATGTGAATTGCAGAGTAATCATGTAGATGTAAATGTAGATATAGATGATTAGTTGGTTGGTCGATTTGGCGGAGCGGAGGAAACAGAAAGGTCATCGGTCCCATCGGATTAGGGAAGGATGGGGAAGGAAATCGGCCGTGCCCTTTCAAAGGAATAATCACGGCATTTGCTTGAAGCGATATAGGGAAATTATAAAAACCTAAATCAGGGTGGCCGGACGCGGGTTTGAACCGTCGTCCTCCCGAATGAGGGTCCAGTGTGCTCAGCACTGCGCCCCCTCGCTCGGTAAGTGCGAAATGATGCTAATATCTTAACTTGTGGGTCATAATAATGTTTACCTGACTTTTATGACGATTTTAGATAAGAGGTTTTGCCATGAGAGTAGCACTGTTTATTTTTTTTAAATTTTCAATGGCATATGTACCCTAAGCTACAAGTTAAATCAGCAGTAACACCAACAGGTGTTTTCCAACTTAGGATGTGTATCATATAACACCAAGCCTAGAGTCAAATTCACTGTATATCAAGACAAGAGTTTTTGGAAAAAGCATAACAATCAGTCAGTAAGTCTTACCCTGCCGATGCCTGGTTACATAATGCAAAGAAAAACATTTGAACAAAATTACTAAATTGTGATTGGCTGTTTTGTTTACATGGCTGTAATGTACTAGGCTCTGTTTGCAGTAGAAGGCATGTGAGGGAAGGCGTTACAAAGTTCCTCTGTCTTGGATACTTTTTGACAGGTTTAACCACCTTTCATTTTTAAAATTCCCGCCATCAAAAATTTTGAAATATCTCACCATAAATAATTTTAAAATATCCCACCATCTATAATTTTTAAATTTCTCACCATCCGATCTTCTGAGTTTTTAAATTTTCATCATCCGCCATCTTGATGACACACTGAAAAATGGTGCTGGCTTGGCACGTCATAATGACGATGTCATAGATAAGGGGTAATGGCTCCTGAAGTCGCAGATATATACAAATTAAAATCTTTCGACTTGTAAACCAAGTACGCCAGGTTCTTTACTCATACAAGTAGCATCCTAGAGCTAGATATTAGTGGTCCTCTGTAGGGCAGCGGCAGAGGATTTTCACAATCGGGTCTTCACTGTGGCGAGCACTGAAAGTAGTAGCTCCCGTCAAAGCTTTGTGATCACCATGCGGGCCTTCTTTTTCATTGAAAGATATGCCCTCATCGTTGATCTGCGTCTTAGGATCGCAGGAGGGCCTCATACGGGGGACATGGACAACGTCTTCGTAATTTTGTCTTCATGCTGAGGGATGATAATCATCGACTCCGTATCTAACGTCCGACAAGCGACGAAGGATACGGTACGGCACAATCTAGTGTTTTGATAACTTGTCCAGTAGTTCCACCTTCTGCACAGTGGTAAAAATCTGTACGTAGTTTCGCTGGCTGAATCTCACTGGCTAGTGCTTGGCGTTATAGCACTCTCGTTCCTTATCCTGGGCGTCCATGGACCATATGCGAGTCAGCTGTCTTGCTCCTTCGGTGCTGCTGAAAACGATGTAACCGTAAAAAACGTTGCAGTGGTCGAATGGAGGCCTCCACTGTTATGTTGCTACAGCACACCTGCAGACCGAAATCTTTCTCATTTCATGTCGGATCATATGGACTTAGATATTATGAGTACGATTTTGTAGTGACACTTCTCACTCAAGACGTTTGGCGCTCCTACATGACGCTACAGCGTATTCTTTTTTGCTGATGGCTGTATTTGTTTCGGCAACTAGGAACAGCGCCTTTCCTTGTCACTATTTGGTAAGAGTCCAGAATACAGTTGATGAATATTTTAGGAGGGGCGCACGAGTTTTTGAAAGATTTTTTCTTGTAAACTAATTGAATTTTCCTAGTATTCTACCAATTGGTCGAAGTCTCTCATCTCTTCTACCTACCAGAGTAGATACGTGATCATTTGTCCGTCCCTGGTAGCAGAGTGGTTAGAGCGACGGAATGTCATACCTAAAGGCCCGGGTTCGATTCCCGGCTGGGTCGGAGATTTTCTCTGCTCAGGGACTGGGTGTTCTGTGGGCCTAATCATCATCATTTCATCCCCATCGACACGCAAGTCGCCGAAGTGGCATCAACTTGAAAGACTTGCACCAGGCGAACGGTCTACCCGACGGGAGGCCTTAGCCTCACGACATTTCCATTTCCATGTGATCATTTCATTTCCTACCCTTACAGACAGTTACAACAAGATACGAGTCGACGCATTCCAGTTGTGACTAATTAATAATACTGGCAGAGGATTTTACATTTTAATAATTTTGTCAAATACATAAGTGTGTGGATGTGTGAACATGGCGGAATGTCAGAAAGGAGCTATGATTTTTGGACGTGCGAATGACAACGTGAATATTGTTGCTGGATATGTTGCTGGATATGTTGCTGCATCTACGGGGACAGTCCAACGTGTCTACAAGGAATAGTGTATCACCAACAGCCACAGAACCATGTAATACAGCCGAACAATGGCCCGCTTCGGTAGGTGGTTCCAGTTTTTTTTTATTTTTGTTTATTGCATCTGCGCTGTGCTGTCATCTAATGAACATCGGAGAAATTCAGGAACTTGTGAACTAACTTACAGATCATTGTCACCATTTTTCACTTTTTTATTGCACACACACTTTCTTCGTGTGACTCATCGTCACACAACACCTTACAGGAGACATTGGTCACTGAATACATTGTTATACATGGTACTTGAATTCATTCATGTATTACTGAATGTTAACTTCCTAGCATTTGGGATGCCGCACGCCATTTTTAAAACAATTTAATCTATAAACGCAAAATTGACCTCGGAATTACTCCTAGGGAATGTAAGAGGGCTATTACTCTTCACAACATGCACTGCCGAGATAATAAGAGTTCAACACTCTCAGGGACAAGCCCATTTTAATGACAAGCGCTCTGACACTTAGTTCATTACTGTAGGAAATTCATACCAAATGAAACTCACATTTCGGAGGAAGGGTGCCCAAATAGTATCACCAGCATACAGCGTGCTCACCACTGGTAACGACGCAGGCGTGTATTATGGCATGCAAACGATCGTAAAGTTGCCGAATGGCATTCTGCGATAGATGATCCCAAGCATCTGGTACCTTTTGTAGCAATTCGGCAATGCTTCTTGCAAGCTCTAGAGAACGAGTAAGTTATCGCTCGACCATGTAAATATGTAAAATTTGCGGGGAATCTGGTATTCTTGCTGGGCAGGACAGCCGTATGTGGACTTATATTGTCTGCTGAAAAGGCATAGCAGCTTCCTAGCGAAGAAAATCTGTACACACACACACACACACACACACACACACACACACACACACACACACACACACACACACCCTAAAGCCTGGGATGGGACCTGTGTGACATAGAGAGTACACTCCGAGGTGGGCCTACTCCGTACACGTGTAAGTCCGTCACTCGCATACAGACAGAACCTTCTCTCATCATCGAAGACAACAGAGTGCCATTCCACCCTCTAGTCAACATTTCACAACACCAGAGTAACCGTGCTTGGCAGTGCCGTGGTGTCAGAGCTAACCTGACTAAAGACACTCATGGTCTTAGTTCTACTGCAAGCAGATGGCTCCCAATGGGCCTTGGTGCAACATGTGCCCAAATATCTTCCCGGGATGACGTTCGGTCCGCGACTCCTGCTCTCAAAATGTGTCGATCTTCATGTGCATCTGTACTATGAAGACATCTGGGACCTGGTCTACAAGTGAGGGAACGTTCCACAGACCACTCATACAGTGTGGCCAACGTATGCAGCTACCCGTCAATACGTCCTTCGAGCTTTCTGCAGGTCCACAATGCGATTCTGTTCAAGTTGCTACAGTTGTTCAACTGGAGAATGTGGTCGTTAGTAGGTCATGGTTGTACCCTAGAATGAATATTGCACAAACCGTTCACCTCCAAGCACAGCACAATTTCTGCCTGCAGAGTCAAAACAGAAGGCACACAGACAGGCATCCAGAGCACCATCGCCGATATCGGTGACAGATGATTCACTAGCACTAAATCCTCTCAGTATCTCCATATTCTATCCTGGTGTCACTGAACGAAGTCCCTGAGGAAGTAGCATTTTTTCGCGTCAGTGTATGTATAAAAATCTTATGCATAGCGTCAGATGCATCGTGTGACTGTTCATGGATCATGCTGTTCATTGGAGAGCTGCAATGAAAGAAACAAGTTTCGATATGCAAGAAGACCATCCAACATAATTAATTGTAACGTATTGCATATAAATGGGCGTAAGGACGAATTACTACATGACAAATATTATTGGAAATATACCACAGGAAGCTTAATAATGTAAAATATCTTCTAGTACCCATCCGCAGGGAATGACCACATACAACGAGTCTTAGCAAAGGGTTATGCAGACAGATTCGTTGGAAGACTATTAAGGAAATTTAATTCACCCACAAAAGAAAACCGCTTACAGATACTTATTCTACAAATCCTTTGATACTGTTCGCTAATTCTTAAAATCCTTACCAGATGGACTAAGAGACTATATAGAGATGGTCCAAAGGAGAGCGGCGGATTTCAGCACCAGTAAGTTAAGCGGCGAAAGCGTTTTGGAGATGATCATTAACCTCCAGTGGAAGACGCTCCAAAAGAGGTATTCTGGGTTCCAGTGAAGTTTACTGTTAAAATTCTGATAGCGAATTTTCCATGAAGTGTCACTCAACATATTTCATCTTTCCTCATTCATTACAAGTAAAAAATCGGACGGTGAAATGAGAGAAATTAGGAAGACATATCGACAGTTATTCCTCTTTGGCATCACGCCAGGCTGTCAGTGAAGCTTGCCGGGCGAGAAGCGGCTGTCTGGCGACTGGTTAGCGCAGTGTACCAAGGACTGCAGACAGGCTGTGGCTGTGAGCGGTGGATTAACGGATTTTTCCAGATAGTAAAAGTGTGGTCGCTCGCCTATAAGGGGAAGCAGCACAAAACAGATTAAAGACCTCCATAAACAGGCGGACTGGTCCGCCGACCGTTTCGCCTGTTTGTAGGCGACTGGCTCACGATTAGGTCCTTTCTCGGTCCATCGGTTTGACCAGCGGACCACTACTTGTTTGCTCCGACCACTGGCTGCCAGCCCACACTTAGTCAGTGCATGCAGGTAGGATCCGCCAAGCAGTCTCCGGTGTTCAAACTCAGTCGGCCGGGTAGGCGAGATACACTATGTGATCAAAAGAATCCGGACATTACCAAAAACATACGTTTTTCATATTAGGTGCATTGTGCTGCAACCTATTGCCAGGTACTCCATATCAGAGACCTCAGTACTCGTTAGACATTGTGAGAGAGCAGAATGATGCGCTCCGCGGAGCTCACGGACTTCGAACGTGGCCGGGTTATTGGGTGTCACTTGTGTTACAGTCTATACGCGAGATTTCCACACTCCTACACATCCCTAGGTCCATTATTTCCGATGTGATAGTGAAGTGGAAACTTGAAGGGCCACGTACAGCACAAAAGCGTACAGGCCGACCTCGTCCGTTGACTGACAGAGACCGCCGACAGCTGAAGAGGGTCGTAACGTGTAATAGGCAGACATCTATCAAGACCATCACACAGGAATTCCAAACTGCGTCAGGATCCACTGCAAGTACTATGGCAGTTAGGCGGTGGGATTTCATGGTCGAGCCCCTGCTCATAAGCCACACATCACGCCGTTAAATGCCAAACGACGCCTCGCGTGGTGTAAGGAGCTTAAACATTGGACGATCAAACACTGGAGAAACGTTAAGTGGAGTGACGAATCACGGTACACAATGTGGTGATCCGGTGGCATGCTGTGGGTATGGTGAACGTCCGGTGAACGTTATCTGCCAGAGTGTGTACAGCCAAAACTGAAATTCGGAGGTGGTGGTGTTATGGTGTGGTCGTGTTTCTCATGGAGGGGGCTTGCACCCCCTGTTGTTTTGCGTGACACTGTCACTGCAAAGGCCTACATCTATGTTTTAAGCACTTTCTTGTTTCCCACTGTTGAAGAGCAATTCGGGGATGGTGACTGCATCTTTCAACAATATCGAGCACCTGGTCATTATCCACGGTCTGCGGCGGTGTGGTTACACGACAATAACATCCCTGTAATGGAGTGGCCTGCACAGAGTCCTGACCTGAATCTTATAGAACACCTCTGAAATGTTTTGGAACGCCGACTCCGTGCCAGGCCTCACCGACCGACATCGATACCTCTCCTCAGTGCAGCTCTCTGTGAAGAATGGGCTGCCATTCCCCTGGAACCCTCCAGCATCTGATTGGACGTATGCCTGCGAGAGTGGAAGCTATCACCAAGGCTAAGGGTGAGCCAATACCATATTGAATTCCAACGTTACCGATGGAGAGCGCCACGAACTTGTAAGTCATTTTCAGCTAGTTATCCGAATACTTTTGATCACATAGTGTAGTTGGCATAGGGAACGGCGGACCAGTTGGGTTGTGAATGGTTGCCTTAACCCTACAAGTGTAGACCAGGGTTATTCTTACCCTAGAGGTTTTTGTTTGTTACTGCACATGCGCCACAGCATGTACACAGTCTGCTGCCACCAATGTCAAATCAGTAATGAGTGAGACCTGCTAGAGGACAATTATTCGAAGTTGTGAAACGTTGATGTTTAATTAATTTGACAGAAATATTTTTTGAAGGCTCAGTGTGACCCTGAAATACGCCTTGTGCAACTGTTCTGTAGCCGAGAGAGAAATACATCCATGTGAAAATGACACGTAGAAACGACATTTTACTAAGGGAAGATGCTAGACATGAAGCATTATTAGAGGGACTCAATCATGAAAGTGATGTGACTTTCATGATGAAAGTGTATCTAAAAGTGATGCTCCAGCAGCAGTTATGGGCAGTTCCGAAACTGATCAGTCTGCCGAATCTTCAGACAGTGCGAAGAAAATACAGTCGTCCAAAGTAAGAATGGTCGTTATCGGACTGCCCTGTACCTATGGATACATTTCTTGCGCCATGACTGCCGTAGCGAGTAAGTTGCTTCTTGTGAACAGTTACCTAGCTTGCTATAATACACAGATAGTATCGGGAACAGAAAGCTGGTTGAAACCAGATGTCAGTGACAACGAAATCCAAAGTTCAGACTGGAATGTTAATCGTAAGGTTAGGTTAGTAGCCAATGGCGGCGGCGTGTTTAGTGCAGTAAAAAATTCGATAACATCTAGTGAGGTTATCAAGGATTCCGAATGTGATTTAATCAGGGTGAAATTGAGTATCATAGAACTGTCAAAAATGTTGATCGTATGCTTTTATAGGTCGCCTGGGTCAGGATCTGTAATTGCAGAGCGCTTCAGAACAGAACTTGCAAAACATCATTAGTAATTTTCCTGATCATGCCGTGTTAATAGGGGGTGACCTCAACTTGCCAGGTGTAGATTGGGAGTGTTATACCATCAAAGCTGGTGCAAGACACTGTTCTGGATGTCTTGTCCGAAAATTACCTTGGGCAGATAGTTAGAGAGCCAACTCGTGAGGGTAACGTCTTAGACCTCCTGGCGACGAACAGACCTGAACTTATCGAATCAGTGGACGCAGAGGAAGGTATCAGTGATCATAAGGCTGTGACAGCATCTATGACGACGGGTCCTGCAAAGGATGTTAAGAAAGGTAAGAAGACATATTGGCTCAGCAAGGGTGACAGTATACAAATATCAATATATCTCAGCTGTCAGCATCAAATATTCGGTGATGGGGACGAAGATGTAGAGAACAAATGGAAAAAATTCAAAGGCATCGTTCAATATGCCCTAGACAAGTATGTTCCGAGTAAGGTTTTAAGGGAAGGGAAAGATCCACCATGACATAATAGCCCTGTTAGAAAAGTGCTACTTAAACAAAAAGCACTTCATCTCAGATTCCAGAGAAGTAAAAACCTAGCTAACAAACAAAAGCTGAACGAAGCAAAAACGAGCGTAAGGAGAGCAATGAGAGAAGTGTTCAATGATGTTGAAAGTGCGACATTGTCAACCGACCTGACTAAAAACCCAAAGAGACTTTGGTCGAATGTAAAATCAGTAAGTGGTTCAAAATCATCTCTTGATTCTCCCAGCGACGACACCGGCACCCTGAATTCAGTGTTCCGAAGTTGTTTCACCACGGACGATCGTAACACTGTCCCTCCTTTCAATAGTCGTACGAACGTCGAAATGGCAGATATTGTGCTAACCTATCGCGGAACCGAAAAGCAGCTACAATCACTTAGTAGTGGAAAGGCGTCAGGACCAGATGACATATCTATAAGATTCTATAAATATTATGTGAAAGAATTTTCTCCCCTTCTAACGTATTTTACCGTAGATCGCTTGAGCAACAAAAGGTACCTAACGACTGGAAAAAAGCGCAGGTCATTCCCGTTTTTAAGAAAGGTCGTAAGACAGATCCACAGAATTATAGACCTATATCGTTGACGTCAATCTGTTGTAGAATTATGGAACATGTTTTATGCGAAAAAATTATGACGTTTTTGGAAAATGAACATCTCCTCTATAAAAATCAACATGGATTCCGCAACAGAGATCCTGCGAAACTCTTCTCGCTCTGTTCCTTCATGAGGTCCATAGTGCAGTGGTTCAAATGGTTCAAATGGCTCTGAGCACTATGGGACTCAACTTCTGAGGTCATTAGTCCCCTAGAACTTAGAACTAGTTAAACCTAACTAACTTAAGAACATCACAAACATCCATGCCCGAGGCAGGATTCGAACCTGCGACCGTAGCGGTCTTGCGGTTCCAGACTGCAGCGCCTTTAACCGCACGGCCACTTCGGCCGGCGCAGTGCAGTGGAAACGGCGCTCAGGTTGATACTGTTGTGACTTGGCAAGACAGCCAAGTCACTGTGAGAGGAAGCCAAAAGGCACGCGTTTAAGCTCACGCAGGCTGGTGTGAGGTCTGGAACATTACAAGGAAATGATAACTTAGAAAAACGGACGCAGTTGCTGTAATACTTAACTTAAATCCATAAATGTAGAACATCGCTCTTGATTGTACATGCATCATAAAATAATATCAAATGCTATGGCGCCTTGCTAGGTCGTAGGAAAGGACGTAGCTGAAGGCTATGCTAACTATCGTCTGTCCGCAGCTCGTGGTCGTGTGGTAGCGTTCTCGCTACCCACGCCCGGGTCAGGGATTTTCTCTGCCTCGTGATGACTGGGTGTTGTGTGCTGTCCTTAGGTTGGTTCGGTTTAAGTAGTTCTAAGTTCTAGGGGACTGATGACCATAGATGTTGGGTCCCATAGTGCTCAGAGCCATTTGAACCATTTGAACTATCGTCTCGGCAAATGAGAGCGTAGTTGTCAGTGCTCCATCTCTGGCAAAGTCGACTGTACAACTGGGTCGAGTGCTAGTAAGTCTCTCTAGACCTGTCGTGTGGCGGCGCTCGGTCTGCAATCACTGTCAGTGGCGACACGCGGGTCCGGCGTATACTAATGGACCGCGGCCGATTTAAAGGCTACCACCTAGCAAGTGTGGTGTCTGGCGGTGACACCACATCCCTCCCCCGCAAATCGGCGAACGGTTGTGTTATAAGGCTTCCGCCCGCCGTGGGGAGGACCCCATGTTGACGTATGCGACGAGGTGGGGAGCCTAACAACAGGCGAGGCTGTGCCCCCCGCATCCGGCCACTCGGTCCCAGGGGAGCTACGAAACGCCTGAAAACCTAGTCCAGGGTGCACGCCAACATGCGGTGTATGCGCCCGTAAAGAGACAGGAGGTGCCGAAGATTCGACCTCCATCTGGTCGGGGCAGCCGACGGGCGAAGACGACATCTGGTCTGGAGCCGGCAAGAATTCCGAGTCGGAGGACAGCTGGTCACGGGAAGCGATCGGCGGCGCGTGACCCAGGGAGGCGCATGGCGGCTGCAGCGAAGCGTCCACTGCGGGCGGCGCCTGCAGGAGAACAGGCGGCGGCGGCGGCGGCGGCGGCGGCGGCGGCGTGTCGCCATGGGGCACAATGGAAGGCAGCGTCGGTAACACCTGGGGATGAGGCGAGCCAGTAGATGGGTCCCCAGGGCGCTGACCGGACGGCACCGTCGCTGAAAGCAGACGGGGAGCGGCAGAACCCGAGCGACGACAGAGGCGCAGCTGATTGAGATGCCGACGCACCTCACCAGAGGCCCCCAAAACCAGATACATAGCTCGGCCGAGGCAGCGAAGATTGCGCCCTGCGAGCCAACGCCGTGAACCTCGATAGTTGCCGGCCGAAGTGGCCGTGCGGTTCTAGGCGCTGCAGTGTGGAACCGCGAGACCGCTACGCTCGCAGGTTCGAATCCTGCCTCGGGCATGGATGTGTGTGATGTCCTTAGGTTAGTTAGGTTTAACTAGTTCTAAGTTCTAGGGGACTAATGACCTCAGAAGTTGTGTCCCATAGTGCTCAGAGCCATTTGAACCTCGATAGTTGCGATAGTATACAACGTCGCCTGGAGCAAAAGCAGGTGGCTGCCACTGCACAGGAACCTGATGCGGCGGATTTAGCAAAGACATCAAGGTTCGATGAGGACGACCGTGGAGCAACTCAGCTGGCGAGCGACCATCTCGGGGCTGAGAGCGATACGAAGACAAAAAGAGCAACAACGCGTCCTCCCGAGAATGCGACTCTTTCAACTTCAACATCTGTGACTTAAAATTCCTGACCAATCGTTCAGCCGCACCGTTTGACTGTGGCGAAAACGGCGCGGATGTCAGATGTTGAATACCATTGGCCTTGCAGAATGACAAATTCTGCAGACATGAATTGTTTGCCATTGTCGGAGACAATAGTCTGTGGAGGACCTTCTATGCAAAAGATAGCAGATAACGCTTGGATGGTGGCAGATGACGTCGTGGAAGACATCCGGACAACAAAAGAAAAACTACTGAAAGAATCGACCACAACCAATCATCGAGCATTCCAGAATGGACCAGCAAAATCTATGTGTAAGCGTTGCCAAGGGGAAGTGGCTTCTGGCCATGCAAAGAATTTCTGCGTCGGTGCGAATTGTTGTTCGGCACACGCCATGCAAGAAGAGCACATTTTTGTAATCGCAGCATCGATTCCGAACCAAGTACAGTGCTGACGAGCAAGTTGTTTCGTGCGCACTATACCCCAATGTCCTTGGTGGAGAAGCCGTAAGACAGAGGACTGTAACGAACGTGGGACCACAACCCTGGACTGATCATTATCAGAACGCAACAGCAAAACACCACGTCGTACAAAAAGTCTCTCCTTGTGAGCAAAAATTCGGCGAGCCAACGGATCCTCTATCCGTGACTTTGATAAGGGCCATTGCGTAGCAAGAAAACGCAAAACGGTAGCAAGGACAGGGTCAGCAGCTGTGGCTGTAGCCACACGACGAAAATCAACCGGAAACGATTCGACCACGTCATCGGTTTCCGCATCAATGAACATGCAAGCAAGTTCGGAAGAATCGAATGCTCTATCCTCAGCAACAGGCAAGCGGGACAACGCATCAGCGTTTCCGTGCTTAGCAGTGGACCGATACAAGATATCGTAGCGGTACTGCGAGAGGAAAATAGACCAGCGAATGAATTTCTGCGCTGTACGTGGAGGTACAGGCTTGTTCGGATGAAAAAGTGACGTCAAAAATTTGTGGTCTGTGATGATAGTAAAGTGACGACCATACAAGAAATCATGGAACTTAGTAACACCAAAGACGAGAGCCAAAGCTCCTTTCTCGATCTGTGAGTAATTTCTTTGCGTAGACGAGAGCAATTTGGACGCAAAGCCAATAGGACGATCATGCGATCCATCTTTTGTGCGCAAGCACAGCACCGATCCCGAAATCCGATGCATCCACCATGAACAAAAGGGGTTTCTGGGGATCGAATGGCGTTAGGCAAGTATTGGAAAGCAACGCCGATTTCAACTGGCGAAAGTCGCATTCGCATTCCGTCGTCCAGACGAACGGAACACCTTTAAGGTGTAAGCGATGAAGCGGAGCTGAAATGGAAGAGGCGTTGCGCACAAATTTGTTATAGTAATTTATTTTTCCCAGCACACTCCGTAGCTGCTTCATATTCTGCGGCGAAGGTAAATCTTGTATGGCACGGAGGTGCTCGGGACTCGGATGTATGCCTTGGGCATTGAATACATGGCCCAGGTAGGGTAAGTCCCGAGCAAAAAAACACACCTTTGTCCTTCCGCAAGCGAAGACCATTTTGTCGCAAGACCTGAAATAATGTTCGGAGATTGGCTAAATGTTCTCCTTCGGAGTTTCCGGAGATCACAATATCGTCCAGATAGTTTGCTGCAGTAGGGACCGAGGCACAAACAGGTTGCAGAGACTGCTGAAACAATGCAGGGGCGGAAGCACACCCGAATGGCAGTCTTTTGAATCGATGCAAACCAAGATGCGTGTTAACCACCAAAACGCGCTGGGATTCTTCGTCCACTGGTATTTGCAAGTACGCATCTGCTAGATCCAACTTCGAAAAATATTTACCCGGGCACATTTTGTCAAAAAGATCTTCCAGGCGGGGTAAAGGAATAGTTGCAATCACTAGTTGTGGATTCACCGTAGCCTTGAAGTCCACACAAAGTCTCAATTTTCCGGAAGGTTTTGGCAAAATTACTAAGGGTGATGCCCAGAGAGAAGCCTGCACATGTTCAATCACACCTTGTGATTCCAAATCATTTAATGTTCTTGCGACCTCATCACGCAATGCGTGAGGAACATTGCGCGCTCTGGAAAATTTTGGTTGCGCGTTTACTTTCAGTTCCAAATGTGCTTCATAGTTCTTAGCGCAACCAAGGCCCGGTGCAAAAATGTCTGCAAATTCTCCACATAGACGAGAAACACTGGCTGAAGGCACAGTCTGATTTACTGACAGTACCTGAATGACTATAGACAAGTTAAACAATTGAAATAAATCCAAACCAAACAAGTTCACTGCAGAAGAAGAACGAAGAGCGTAAAATGACACAAGTTTTTTTTGTCCCTTGTATGTTGCAAGAAGGCTGCACTGTCCTAACACAGGGATATTCTGACCGGAATAACTATTTAACTTAACATTTGCGGCAAACATCGGAGGTGTGCCCAGTTGTTTGTACGTGTCTTCATTGATCAATGAAACTGCAGCTCCGGTATCGAGCTGGAATGGTATCACGGTGCCATGAATGTCCAAATCTACAAAAAGTTTATTGTCCTGCTGACGACAAGAGCGACTGTCTCGTGCAACGTGAACTGACACTGGTACAGAAACACTCGTGACTTGACGCGAATTCCGTCGACGTCGACGCACACTATTTGTGGGACGAACACAGTCACTGTTAGAGAGAGTGGCACTGGGCGGAGTGGAATGAACTACATGAATTTCCATGAGCGAAGTTTCACGAGCCTGTGTATTCTTGGTTCGATTCCGGCGCAAAGCAAAGGGCCTGGAATGGTTGGGAGTGTCCGTTCAGAGCTTTTTCTGGCAAACACTCTGAACATGTCCTTTTCATTACAGAAAAAGCAAATGGCTTGGCGTGACGGGCAATTCTCACGCGAATGTCTAGTAGCACACCGCGGGCATGATTTTAGCACTGCATTTGCTTGCTTGCGCGCCACACGCGGCTGCGCGGACGGGCGCGAGGGCTGTTTACTGTTCCGTGCAGCTCGCCTGGCGGGCCTGTTAACGTGACACACGGCTGGCGAAGTTGCAGAAGATTCCTGAGCAAATTCAAGTGTGTCTTGCCTATCCAATATGTCCATCACTTGTTGAAGGGAGGGATTGACTAGTTTCAAAATCTGTTCCCTTATACGGACATCAGAAACATTCTGTGCAATTGCATCACATACCATAGTATCTGAATAAGGGAATCCACATTCACACTCAAAAGCACAATCCCTAGTAAGGCCTTGCAAAGTTGCAACCCACTCCCGATTAGTTTCACCGGCCGTACGTTTGGTACGAAAGAACGTATACCGTTTGGCAACTACATTGACTGATTCTTTGAAATATGCATCTAATGCCGACAAAATTTCTTCGTAGGACAGAGTTGCTATGTCGCATCGGGGAAACAATTTCACTATCACACGGTAGGCCAACAAAAAAGGCTGCCGCTCGTTTCCTTGAATTCTGTAGGCGGCGAGATGGAATCCAAATTGGCGTGACCACTCCATCCAGCTTTACAGTGCCGCATCAAAAGGACGAAAAGGTGGTGCAACAGCATGTTGTGGCTGCGGTAGCGGTGGAGCGGCGGCTGCCGCATCGTTGTGCATTGCACGTTGACCCTGGACGAGCTGTCCAAGGGCATCCAATAAGGCCTGCGTTTGCTGATTCTGCAAGCGATAAAATTCGGACAGTACATCTGGAGATTGTGGCGAAGCCATGACACAAGTAAATTAGTGCAATATAACGGAGACCATTTGTATACTCGTCGCCAAAAATGTTGTGACTTGGCAAGACAGCCAAGTCACTATGAAAGGAAGCCGAAAGGCACGCGTTTAAGCTCACGCAGGCTGGTGTGAAGTCTGGAACATTACAAGGAAATGAGAACTCAGAAAAACGGACGCAGTTGCTGTAATACTTAACTTAAATCCATAATTGTAGAACATCGCTCTTGATTGTACATGCTTCATAAAATAATATCAAATGCTATGGCGCCTTGCTAGGTCGTAGCAAAGGACGTAGCTGAAGGCTATGCCAACTATCGTCTCGGCAAATGAGAGCGTAGTTGTCAGTGATCCATCTCTGGCTAAGTCGGCTGTACAACTGGGGCGAGTGCTAGTAAGTCTCTCTAGACCTGCCGTGTGGTGGCGCTCGGTCTGCAATCACTGACAGTGGCGACACGCGGGTCCGGCGTATACTAATGGACCGCGGCCGATTTAAAGGCTACCACCTAGCAAGTGTGGTGTCTGGCGGTGACACCACAGATACCGTGTTCCTTGATTTCAGTAAGGCATTTGACACTTTCCCGCATTGCCGTTTAATGAAAAAAAAAAAAATTGCAGCTTACGGAGTATCAGAGAAGACCTGCGATTGGATTCAAGACTTCCTTGCAGATAGAACTCAACACGTCGGTATTAACTGAACTAAATCGACAGATGTAAAGGTAATATCCGGAGTACAACAAGGAAGTGTAAAAGGACCGTTGCTGTTTACAGTATACAGTAACAATTGTTGGTTTTCGATAAACGTCCCTTTATTGTCGCGTTTTCCATTTCACTCGAATGTTTGGTGGAAAGAACCCAAACGTCTTTTTTGTCTTTTCATTTCAGGACTGTAATTCCTTGACTACTCTCTTTTGCAATAAGTTCCCCGAGTTTTAATTTGGTCGTAACAAATTCTTTGCGAATTCCTTTGCCATTTAGTCAAAGGGTACCAAGCAAATGCGTGTTCTTTGTTATGAACGTGCTTCCCAAATCTACACCGTTACACCAATAATCGGCACATAATGTATGGTCTTTACTCATGATATCCTGACACATATTCATCACAACATTTGTTGATGTGATTTTTTCTTTATCCCGTACTTACGCAGTATAAATTCAAAAACTGTAGCACAACCCATTAATATAGTTCAAATAATTTGATACAATGTTTGTGTCTCTTTTGTTTCAAGTATTGCTTGAATATAATTTGTCGTTGGGATGATATTAGCGGCTGGTCCATGCACAGTACGAGGGATATTTCATAAACAATGCACACCATTTTTTATTTAAACGTTTTTTATTTTTGAATATCTCTTTACATTCCCTCAGTATAGTCTCTCTGCCTCTCTATAGCTGAATCCCAACGTCTCTGAAGCTCTATTATTCCATCCAGGATACAATTTCTCTCCATCTGTCGAATGGCTCGGGTAACGATGGTGGAAAACTGTTCCAGAGAAAGATAACGACGTCCATGCATAGGTTTTTTCAACTTCCTGAACAAGTGGAACTCTGG
Source organism: Schistocerca americana (assembly GCF_021461395.2). Taxonomy (NCBI): domain Eukaryota; kingdom Metazoa; phylum Arthropoda; class Insecta; order Orthoptera; family Acrididae; genus Schistocerca; species Schistocerca americana. The sequence continues at coordinate 647,714,878 of NC_060130.1, read as the reverse complement.
CGGACTCATGTCTGGGCTGTAGGTAGGATGCAGGAACACTTCTCATCCGTATATGCGCAATTTTTTGGCTATAGCACTGCCGATATGCGGGCGAGCATTGTCGTGGATAGTGAGTGAGTAACTGAGGTCCGGTTTTGTACGTTTTCCAGCGAAGGTTTTGTATTAAGTTAATATATTGCTGTGACTCTTGTTCCACATGGGATTCTGTCATGGTGATTCCTTGTTGATCATAAGCAAAAAATCATCATTTGATTCACCATTGATTGTTCACGTCGAAATTTTTTTGGACTTGGAGAATCTAAGGCTCTCTAATCATCGGACTGTGATTTCACAGCGGTTCAAAGTCTCTAATCCACGTTTCATCAATAGCGACGATTCGACAAAAGAATCCTTAACGTTCACGGACGAATCGTTGTTTGAGCAAGATTGCAATGTCGAGGCGTCTGCGCTTCACTTCAACTGTCAAAGACTGGGACCCATCTCGCAGAAAGTTTTCTCTTCTTCAATTCATTTATCAGAATACGGAACACCCATACTGGTGGAATTCCCGCGAATTCCGAGAGTTCCTCACAAGTCACTCTACGATCTTCTTCAAGAGCATATGCCACGAGTTTCACACTCTGTTCACCTGTTGACGTTTTTGGCCTTCCGAGTCTTGGATTACCGTCTATCCTCATACGAACACCACGAGAACGATTAACCCCAAGTGAAACTGCACTACTGTCCACTGTTAACTCACCACAAACTTCAAGTAACGCACTGTGGATGTCCGGATTGGTTTTTGCAGTGTAAAGTTTCGATCTTGATGTACGAATTCTGGTCTTAAACAGTCACAGTGCCCCTTCTGCCTTTCGCCAGATTTATGTTAGGGTACACAGCGAAAAAATAGAAACAAGCACTTCTTTTACAAGCTTCCAACTACATCTGACGTAATTTGGTTGTTGCATTAAACAATCCGCAGTAATAGCATTAATTATGAAATGTCATTCGAATTTCGTCAGGAGTCGTTAGTGAATTAACTTTTGAGAGAGGATCTAAGTTGCCAACTTTTGTATTGTATACGAAATGCAGCATTCTCAAAAGAAGTTCGAAGCGATGTCTTGTCAGACCTTTCGCGGGACTGTTTGAATAAACAGTGTGTCCTAGGACAAATATAAATGTATGGATGAAAATTTTACCAATCTTATCCCCAAAATGAATCAAAACAACCACTTTGATGCATCCATAAATCAATGTCGTTTGTCTAGCATAAACAATTGTTTCTTCACGATCTCTTCAACAATTTCATCTCTCACAAAATGTGCATAAGTATCTTCGAGTAAGCTACATTTTCCCACAATTCCATCACTCACTTTGGCATGTGCACTTGTTAAATGCACAATGCACAATGCTGGTTGCCTCGAGGATCGGAACACGTACTTTGATCAGTTATTGGACCATCATACAGATTCCAGTTTCGAATAATGGCAATCACATTACACAGCGCTATTTTCGTGGTACGAATAACGCACTCGATGAATCACTGTCTTCTCCACGCGAGATTGTTGCTATCATGGAGCTACTTCAGTGCTCCACATTTAATGTGTCATACGGGCATATGTACAGCTCTAAGAGAGCTGAGTTCGTAAGAGTCGTAGGGAGGAGCTATGCACCGTCTGCTTTACGCCCTGTTGCTGTATTTGTAAAATAGTTTACGAAAATGTGATCATGCGGTCAAATAATTGAGGGTGGACAAGCTATGCGAATTATAAGTTAATGCAGATGAACAATCAGGGAAACATTTGTAATAAACATAGGCCACACGACAGATTTAACTTTTAAGACCAGATTTTTTTTTTTCAGTTAGGTCAAAACTTCTAGTGAATGGTGGCCCTACAAACAGTTTTTACGTAAGTAAAGTTGAATATTGAAATGTATCAACACCTCTTAAGTTGACTAGGGTGAAACGAAAGATGAAAGAATCCTCTCTAAGATCAAGCAATGACGTGTACTCAGTACATAAGTTCCATCGCCCGCTTTCTTAGATGCCCGTAACAAAGATCCGATAAACGACCTATAATGTGTTTACGAAAATGGAACCACAACACTTTTTAACACTCTGAAATGGCAGAACGCAAGAGTCTCAGTTAATGAGAGCTCGAGCAGGTTCCCACCAAACTACACACTTTGTACAACGTTCCTACACTAATGATTTTGCATTTAAAATACATATTATAATTGAGAGTTTACTTCATCAAATGTCTGCTGACAACCATTCGTACGATTTTTAATTACACGTCTCATTAAGGTCGACATATTTGTGCTTTTAGTGCACCCACATTGGTATTACAATCAACATTGATCATAGATTAATACATATATGCACTAATGACTATATACTGCTCCGTTTTATCAGTGTAAGCTTAGAGAACGGTCTGGTCCAACACCCTTATATATATAAATTTAATATTGGAGAATATCTAGCAACAATTTAATAATTATTATTTTATTCGTGGCTAAAATTTTCAGTAATTTTGAAGCATGATAAAAATATAGTCTGAACTGACGACTGAATTTTATTGTGAAAAATGTAATAATCATTCGTTGTCGTAATGATGGCGACTGTGGAAAGCCATGACCAGACATACGGTTTATTGTGTATCATAGAATTACTTATCAAGTGTAAACATTTGTGGTGGAATGAACGGTTAGATTGTAGTTATATTTATGATTGTAGCTAGTAATTTTTTATACGATGTATTGTATTCCACTGATTGACTCAACGCTCTTGCATTTACTGTACCGGTCTTCCTGGCATCATCTCAGGTTATTAAAGTGTGCGCCGTATCTGTTTTTAGCCAGGCGTATACTCTACTTGGGGTACAACTCGCTGCAGTCCTGTGCGGCTGACCTGCGGCAGCCAGTTATTACCCTGCCGGTAAAATCCGGTCGGTCGCTCGCGGTAATCTTCTCATTGTCCGTAGGCCCTCTACGTACTTGCTATGTGAAATCATTTCCAATCTTATAGACTTCTGTTCATATTTACTCGGACTCAAAATCCACATTAAACCCTTGTTATATTCCACTGCAGCTTCGGGATTCTCCCAAGCTATTTTAAGTGTCAGTCTATAATTGTAAGTGCGTCCTCGTTGTACTTGCCGAGGAGAAATTATACCTCGACTGCTCAACAAACATTATCCACTTGTTATGTTCAGTCCCCGTCAATGGTTCCTCCCTAGACTCGTTATGTTATAATGGGTAACAAAGTCTACTGAAAATATTCGCTGTGAAACTAGTCTCTCCGTACACAACAGTGGCTTCATGATACTGCTCGTCCTCTTGTGGTTATATTCTTACCATACCACACCGATTTACACTCCTAGTCAACGCACGTCAAGTAGTTACCGTCACGCTGTACTGCCGCCTCAGTGGAAAACCGAGCAAAGTCGGCTCTACACTCAACGTGTTAATAATAATGAAAACTGAAGCAATTTATTGATATGATGTGCCATGTGAAATAAGACGACACCAGGAATCAGTACAACCAACTAACTTTCGGATCAGGCATGAGTAAAACCATTTACAGACGACCTTACTTGAAGTTGATACGAAAACGTACCAATAAAATAAGTTATCCATAGTTACACGTAATATGAAAGCGACATGAAATTTCCAGATCAGGATATAATAGTCATAATGGATGAGTAACCGCAGTTTATTATTTCGTATGTATCTGTAATGTTTCGTAAGTTTCAGCACGTTGCAAGGCCGGATGTAGCCAAGCATTCGTGAATATTATTAACTTGCTTAAAGCTGTGTCGTTTTTTTAACGAGTGGTCGTAAAGTGACCACAGTAATTATCTGTGTAATGTAGTGCCATATATATGTGAGTAATTAGTTTTAGTATGAATGGTGATCATTATTTATGTAAATAAATTGGATCAATTATGGCTAGAAGTTACAGAGACCACTGATGCGCTTCATTAGAATTTGAATAAATTTTACGAGCGTTTGGATTAAATTATTTAAAATTTTTCTGGACTTAGAATAATATTGTAAACATGAGTTTGTAAGCTCCCTTCTCCTCTTGTTTTAGTTGACCGTGTATATAGAGACTTCGTTCATTGTTAAATGCAATGGTGTGGTACTAACTGATGGAGACGCATTAAGAACTGGTAAAATTTAATTTATACCCTTTATCACACTTCACAAACATAAACACACTATTATCCAAACTGTGTGCCACTACTATTAAACTTTGACATAAATCCTTCGGCACGCTACCGCCTTTGGCTCATGCAGCCTACACCTTCCACAGCCTCTCAACAACTGCCTCTGCTTGCGACTTTCTGCGCCACTGGGCATTGTCGCCCTCCAAAGATCAACCACTTACAGATGCTACACACCAGTACCCTCACATCCCCACCAAAACAAAACTAGAGCTAGGTTACCTTTTGAGGGGACTCAGAAGTCCTAGCGAAAGTTATACAATAAAAAAATCAAAATTTGAAAATTACACTAATTAGTATTTCATGTCAAAGTCGTTGCAATAAGTATCTGACCCTGAGCACAAATGACTTTCAAAATATAACTAATGTTAATTAACCTTATCTCCACGCACATAAAACATTATCAATGAATATAGCAATTTGAAAATTATTTAATGACAGCAAGAACTTTACACATACTTTACTTACTGTCTGTTAATCAGCAAGAAAAATGTAAAAAAGATAAGATAATGTGACTGACACAGTTTCCCTTTTGTTGGAGATATCAAGCATGTTAGTAATGGTTACTCTTAATTACACACATGAATCACAGTAGAGAACATAATTGACACAAAGGAGTGGAATCTGAATAAATGAGCCTAATTTTAAATAACCTATTACAAATGTAAAACCGATATACACAAAAGCATTGACACTATGCATCTGTCAAAACTACAGTTACAGGCATAAAACATTTTATCAATTAACTATTGAAATTTGTAAATTGGCACGCAGCACACAGACTACTTATACAAAAATCATTACATACCTTTAAAGAAATATTTTCCATTTACAACCAGGATACATTAAGTGAATTATTTATAAACAAAAGACATTTAGTTGACTCGAGCACTTTTCACGCCATAATATTGGGTACTCTGCTTTGGGGCCCTACCTATAAGCTGAACAGAACTTCACACGATTTCACTAGGGGTAGTGGCATCGTCGCCACTGATGACTCACAAACAATATACAGCACTACACAGCACTTGTTACTCTGCTTTTATCACTGTCCTATGTGTTGAGCTGGTCGTCACACGCAGTTACGACGTTTGATGCAAGGGAAGAGTGACATCGACGCCGCCGGAGACAGGAAGATCTAGGAGCTGTTGTTACGCCCACGAAGAATCGCCGCATTCCTCCGTACGGTTCGTCGGCGGCACGTTCCCGTCATGTTGACAAGTGCTGGATGCCAGTCAGCTGTTCGTGACGTCAGCCACCTCCTCCTCCTCCCCAAACCGTAGCGCACTGGGCGTCAAAGGTCATTGGCAGGCAGGCAAGGAAAGGAATAAAATAACTTTACGGCAGCGTGAGGTAACAAAAGACCAACGCGCTGCGCGCTTAGCTGTGCACTGTTGCCTGCTTCCTGAAAACCAAAACACACGCTGCAAGCGTCGCTCCGTTGTCCACTGCTGCGCCGGTTACAGGACGTAAGAGAAAGTCACACGATATCAAACACAGAGAATAAAATGCACTCACTGGAGCTACCGATTACAGTTTTCAACATCTCACAATAGCTACCGATTATTGTCCAAAGGTTTGTCCACCAGTAACGTAGCATATTTTTAATTAAACATGCTTCACTAACTGACAGTTCCTTGTGATAGTTCAGGACACTTATGCAACTTAACGTTCTGAACATGTTGTAGGCTATGATATTTGCCAGATTTCATCACTTCTACCTCCACTGAATTCGGGCGAACCAGCTTTCTAATCTTGAATGGTCCTTTGTAATAATGATTGAACTTTTTTATCTCCTCATTCACACTAGATGACTTCGTGTGTGTCCGAATTAGGATCAGATCTCCAACCTTGTACGTGATAGGTTTCACTATTTTATCGTGGGCTTGCTTCCTTTCTTCTGCTTTCTTTGCCATCGTTTTGAGCGCCAATTTGATCCTATCTTCCGGTGTTAGCTCATCCTGCTGCTGAAATTTGATATATGGATCGAAAATGCATGGTGGTAATCCTGTCGAATCATGACTCAAACTATTAATGACTGTTTCAAAGTCTGCTAATCGTTCGATCCATTTCTTATGCGCTTTCCCACAGTGTTCACGGAATAATCGTCCTAATTCACGCATGATGCGTTCGGAAGGGTTTGACGCAGGTCTATATGATGATATTGCTATATGACGTATTCCTTCTTTCTATAGAAAATCTTTACAAAGGTTTGCACGAAACTGTGGGCCGTTGTCTTACAAAATGCATTCTGGCTTGACTCTGTTGACAAAGTAATCTTCTTTCAGTTTCTTTTTTATAATTTTGCTGTTCGCATTTCAAAGTGGAAAGAACCGCACGAATCTTGAAAAGACATCCATTACAAGCAGAATTTGCGTACAATTTCCTTTCGAACGAGGCAGAGATCCGTATAAATCAAGAGCTGATATTTCTCCGGGTATCTTGGGTGTTATGCTGTGCATAAAACCTTTATGTTGAACAGTAGACACTTTCGTCTTCGCAGGATTGCAAAACTGATCAAACTTTGCGAGCCATGTTTTCAAAAATTAAACTTTCTTGCAACTTCAACATACACTTTCGAGGTCCAAAATGAGCATAACTAACGTGTATATACTTAATAAGTTCATCCACTACGTGTCTAGGAATGCACAACCGCCATTTATCTGAGTTCACATTTGTCCTTCTGTACAACACTTTGTCCTGTTTTAAATAATACTGCCGTATCTTGTCACCTCCTTCTGCATTCGGTTCGTCATATTTTTCTTTAATCATTGCGAGGATCTCATCAGCGTCCTGTTCGCTTCTAATATTACGCAGCACTTTCCTGATATAACGTTCACCTTCCACACCTTTCATAAAATGAATTCGAACGTCCTTTTGTTTCAGATGAGCAACATTGACAGATTCATGTCCCTCTGACAATCTTGACAGAGCGTCTGGCACAATATTCTGCTGTCCAGGTACATACTGAATTTCAAAACTATATTCTTGAAGAGCTAATGCCCAACGAGTTAGTCGGTTGTGCATCAGTTTACAATTTAATAAAAATGAAAGAGTCTTGTGATCGGTAACGAGGACAGTATGTCTTCCGAACAGGCAAAAGCGAAACTTTTCAAAACTACATACAATTTCAAGTGCTTCCTTTTCGGTCACTGTATATTTTCATTCCCAGCTAGTGAGAGCATGACTTGCGAAGGCGACAGTACGATGTTCAATGACTCCGTTAACTTCTACTAACTGATACAATTCTGCACCAAGTGCATAATCACTTGAATCAGTGCCAAGGTCAAATTTCTCACTCAGGTCAGGATGATGAAGAATCGGTGCTTCACACAGGTGCCGTTTAATTAACTCAAAGGCTTCTTGTTGTGTCTTACCCCATTTCAATATCGTATCTTTCTTTAGCAGATCTGTAAGTGCAGGCGAAGAAAGACTGCTTCCCGGAAGAAACCGACGGTAGACGTTGCAAAATCCGATAAAAGATTTCAATTGTTTTCTGCATGTCGGTACCGGAAAATTCCTTACTGCTTCCATTTTCGACAGATCGGGTTCTATTCCACGAGAAGAAATAATATGGCCAAGAAATTTGATTTGTTGTTTTGCAAATTCCGATTTATCCAAATTTATTGTTACACCAGCTCGTCGAAATGCTTCGAGTACTTTCTGTAAAATTTCTAAATGCTCTTCCCAAGATTCGGTACTAATCAGAATATCGTCTACATATAGCATGACGTGCTTCAACAGTTCTTCTGCTAGTACATCTTCCAATGCACGCACAAAAGCTGCCAATGATATCGACAAACCGAAAGGCATTCTTTGAAATTGGTATGATCTCCCATTATGTAGAAAAGCCGTATACTTTCGAATTTCTTCATTTAACAATAATTGCGAGTAACTACTAGTGAGATCAAGACTACTCAAATATTTCACTCCTTTGAACTTTTGCAAAAGACATTCTAAACTTTCAGGTTGATCACGTTGCGGTAGAATAATGCGGTTCATTGCGCTAGCGCCAAGAACAATGCGTACTGTACCGTCCCTTTTTTCTACAGTGTGTATTGGGTTCGGATATTCACTGTCTGATCTATCAATTATCTGATTAGCCAACATCCTTTTGATTTCCTTGTTCACTGCTTCTCTCTTCGCTAAAGGTATTGCATACGGTTTGCTGCGAAATGGTTCATGTTCCTTGACTTTAATTTTGCAAACACATCCATTAATTCTTGAAAGTATTTTCGGGTTTGCTGCCGGACCCTAAAATCAACTTGACTCGATATTTTGGCGATCCAACTGTTCGCCATCTTCAGGAAATGCTGCTTCTGCTGATGAGTCCCGCTGAGAACTGACGCCAGGTTGCAAATCGACGTCCTATATAGGCCACCGTTCAGTACACGGCGCATGCGCCGCCCATCACGGTTTCTGCCTTCCAAAGCAGGGAGGTGGCGCCGCCCTTAGTGAAACACTGCTGGCAACGATATATCCCAATCAAGGCCGCATCGAAGAACGTTCAGTTTTGATGCGAGATAATACAGGATTCCTCGTTTTGCTAAGAGGAAACCCATTGTCCCTGTTGATTAAATTATCGACCAACCTAATTTCGATCGCCTCTTTATACACACTATTCCAAAAACCGGAAATGTTGGCAACTATAACAGTTTCCTCAAATTTCATTTTATGTCTCTCATTCAGGCAGTGTTCTGCTACGGTCGATTTTTCCGGCTGTTGTAGCCTCGTGTGACGGTGATGTTCCACACACCTGTCATTCACTGTGCGAATAGAACGGCCAACGTAAGCTTTCCCACATTGACACGGGATTTTGTACACCCCGGGTTTCTCAAGTCCCAAATCATCCTTCACAGAGCCGAGCAGAGCCCTAATCTTAGAGGGTGGACGGAACACACTCTTAATGTTAAAACTCCTTAAAATTCGTCCAATCTTAAACGATAAGCTTCCAGCATAAGGAAGAAAGGCCACAGATCTATGTTCCTCTTCGGACACCTCCGGAGACGGTCCAAATTCCATAGCCCGACGAATCTGTTTCTCGGTGTATCCATTTTCCTTAAAAACAGTCATCAAATGCTCAAGTTCTTGGGTTAAGCTGTCAGCGTCGGAAATGGCATATGCTCTCCGTACCAAAGTCCTAAGGACGCCACTACGTTGGTGTGGTGGATGACAACTCTTAGGGTGCAGATACAAATCTGTGTGTGTCGGCTTTCGGTGAACGCTGTGTCCCAAAGTTCCATCTGGTATTTTACAAACCATAACGTCTAAAAATGGAAGCATCCCACAGCGTTCACCGAAAGCCGACACACACAGATTTGTATCTGCACCCTAAGAGTTGTCATCCACCACACCAACGTAGTGGCGTCCTTAGGACTTTGGTACGGAGAGCATATGCCATTTCCGACGCAGACAGCTTAACCCAAGAACTTGAGCATTTGATGACTGTTTTTAAGGAAAATGGATACACCGAGAAACAGATTCGTCGGGCTATGGAATTTGGACCGTCTCCGGAGGTGTCCGAAGAGGAACATAGATCTGTGGCCTTTCTTCCTTATGCTGGAGGCTTATCGTTTAAGATTGGACGAATTTTAAGGAGTTTTAACATTAAGAGTGTGTTCCGTCCACCCTCTAAGATTAGGGCTCTGCTCGGCTCTGTGAAGGATGATTTGGGACTTGAGAAACCCGGGGTGTACAAAATCCCGTGTCAATGTGGGAAAGCTTACGTTGGCCGTTCTATTCGCACAGTGAATGACAGGTGTGTGGAACATCGCCGTCACACGAGGCTACAACAGCCGGAAAAATCGACCGTAGCAGAACACTGCCTGAATGAGAGACATAAAATGAAATTTGAGGAAACTGTTATAGTTGCCAACATTTCCGGTTTTTGGAATAGTGTGTATAAAGAGGCGATCGAAATTAGGTTGGCTGATAATTTAATCAACAGGGACAATGGGTTTCCTCTTAGCAAAACGAGGAATCCTGTATTATCTCGCATCAAAACTGAACGTTCTTCGATGCGGCCTTGATTGGGATATATCGTTGCCAGCAGTGTTTCACTAAGGGCGGCGCCACCTCCCTGTTTTGGAAGTCAGAAACCGTGATGGGCGGCGCATGCGCCGTGTACTGAACGGTGGCCTATATAGGACGTCGAATTGCAATCTTGCGTCAGTTCTCAGCGGGACTCATCAGCAGAAGCAGCATTTCCTGAAGATGGCGAACAGTTGGATCGCCGAAATATCGAGTCAAGTTGATTTTAGGATCCGGCAGCAAACCCGAAAAGACTTTCAAGACTTATTACGCCGGGAAAGCCTACGTAGTCACATCCATTAATTAATCCGGGTAATTTTGTAAACAAGTGAACTTCGCGTCTCAGCACTTCCATTAATTCCTCTCTTTGTGCTTCTGTCAAGTACACTGACGTCTGAATCTTGATGCGAATACCAGTCAGAGCATCTTCATCATTATTCTTCTCTCGCAGAGCAGGATCTTCGTCAGAATCATCATAAGTCGCCAGTTCCTCTTCTCTCGGAAACGCATTAGCCTCATCTTCACGCACGCAGCGCCCTTATTTACTTCATTAATAAATCCTTTAAAGATTATCTTCTTCTCGATATTATTTATTCTCGTCCGCAGACATCCCTTTTCAAATTCAATACTGCACCTCATTTCAGTAAACCAATCGATTCCAAGAACTAATCCGACATTAAAAGAGCCAACAATTAATACGCTCTGCTCATACTGGTCTTCATTGATTCTAAACTTCAATAGAGCTTGACCTTCAATGTGTTTGCTTCTATTACCTACAGCACTGACAATACGTACGCCGTTCACAGGATGTGTTGGAAATGCCACCAGATTATTTAATTGTGAAAACAGATTTTCTGAAATTGCAATCGCTTCGCTCGCTGAGTCCAGAAGTGCGTCCACATTAATTCCGCATACCTCCACCTCTACAAAAGGCATTAAGATTTCTTGATCATTATTTTCGTCCTTTCGATATAAATTGTCTTTAATATCATCTACTCGTTCACAGTTGATTGCGTTAATCGCTACATCCGACCCATTTCTTGTAACTGAGTTTCGGAGCGGGTCATCTCCGAAACTTGACCGGTTTACGTTCCTGTTGACTACGCTCTGGGCTCCTTTCTTGTTCCGGCGATCGTTGTTGTCTTCTGTTTTCTTCATACTGTGATCGATCTGAGTACTGATTGTAATTAAATCTGTTCGGTGCGTCATACTCATTTCTTCTTTGTTTCCCGTCCCCTCTTCTACCAAATCTGCTTGGTCTTCTATTAGTCATAAATTCTTGTCACGGTGGGCCATTACCACGCGAATGACGATCGTCATTATATCTCTCGCGCTGTTCACGTTCATGGCTAAGTACATCGATTCTATCGATCATTAGGCAGGTCTGCTCCATGTTCAATTTTGGAGTGAGTGCTAACTTTTCATGTACCGCGAAAGGTAGATTCTGTATCAAAATTAACATCAATTCCTCTTCCTTGACCGGATCATCAAGATAGGCATTGTCGTTCCAAAATTTCTACATATATTCAGGCATTGTTCCATAATGTCTTGCGTAGTTCGGCGGTGTAAGAATCTTTGATTTTACATCCCATTGTTTTTCTCGCGACAAGAATTTACTCAAGAATGCAGATTCAAATTCTTTGTACTGTGAATAATTTTCTGAAACACTGATGCCCCAGATAAGTGTTTCGCCTTTCATGTGGCTAATGCACGTATCAATTTTCGCACGTTCCGTATAATGTCTTGGAAACGCGTGTTTAAATTGCTTAATAAAGGCAACTGCATGGATACCTTGTTTCGAGTCGTAATCTTGAAAGTTGCGTACGCTCAATCCATTATCTACAATAACTTGAGGTACGTTAACCATACTGATATAAACTTCGCGTAACGCTGCATTGATTTCCTGACGTATAAGGTCTTTATTGACATTGTTCGAACCATTTTCGCCTACTTTGGTACTCAGTTCAGTACATTGCGTCTGTACACCTTGAATTAACTTAACAATTGTTTCTTTGTTGCCTTTACATGTACTCTTAATTTTAAAAATTTCATCGTTATGAGCCTTAACTGTTTCTTGGACTTTGTTAACTAACGTGCTCGATTGTTTACCTTGTTCATTAACTTTTGTGTTAAGATCTTGCATTTTATTTTCAAGTTCTTCACGTTTGGTATCACATTACATTTGGAGCTCCTTATGTGTCTGATTAAGTGAATTAGTGAGCTCAGTTCGCAAGTTAACCATTGCATTTGATAAATTCTTTATTTCTTCATTGGCGTTCCTACTTTCCTGTTTGATTTTTCTCAACATCTGCACTATCAAATCGTTAGTGCTAACATTCGTTCCCGTCTGTTGACTACTCACTGGTGTTGAACTAGGCGTCGTTGAATCGAATCTAACTACACCACTATCTTCCATTACGGTAAGTGTGGTATTCTCAAGTCCAAACTCGCATTCTACATTGACTAAAGCGTTAACTTGTCCCTCCTCATTAATAACTTCACTGTTGTTTTGCGTTGTGTCCGCCATGTTAACAATGTTCACAAAAATCACTCTCCGTTAATAATTAGTTCCAACACTTAATTTAAAAGATCATATTATAAATATCACAGTCTCTAACATAGTTCGGAGATCCTTTCCTAATTTCGCCTGTGCAACGTGGAAAACAATTAGAAACGAAGCGCCGTGGTCGCAATTAGCTGCATCACTCACCGTTTGTTGTGCCGTCTTCTCCGACGATCCGAAGATTGCGAAGGAATCGACGTCTGACACACGCGTCGCCAAATATAAGCTCCCATCGTCTTGGAGATTACGTGGACTAATTAATGATTGTTATGTTACTTTCCTCTTGTTTTAGTTGACCGTGTATATCGAGACTTCATTCATTGTTAAATGCAATGGTGTGGTACTAACTGATGGAGACGCATTAAGAACTGGTAAAATTTAATTTGTTTCCTTTATCACACTGCACAAACATAAACACACTATTATTCAAACTGTGTGCCACTACTATTAATCATTGACATAAATCCTTCGTTACGCAACCGCCTTTGGCTCATGCAGCCTACACCTTCCACAGCCTCTCAACAACTGCCTCTGCTTGCGACTTTCTGCGCCAGTGGGCATTGTCGCCCTCCAAAGAACAACCACTTACAGTTACTACACACCAGTACCCTCACAAGTTGCAGACTAACTTTTCACAGGACTTAGAGTATTTGACCGTATTGCCAGTGATCGATCTTTTCGCGACTACTTAAAATTTAATTTCGTTTATGGGATTTGAGGCAGCTGAGTATTGTACCTCAGTTATTAGATATTGTGTGTGTGATACACTTGTGGGCGTTTTCACTTCGGTTACTGAGAATAACGAACTTCAGTTTACGTTGCAACTGAAAGTGTAAACTGCAGTCTCTAACTTTGAATGTTTCTATTTATTTTTCATGAGTTTCCGTGCAGTTAAATGAAATTTGGTGGCACGTGTTTTGGTATTCAAGGCTCCGCTCGCACTACATACTTCGCACTGTATAATTACATAGTTCGTGCTACATAAATTAATCATTATTTAGTTGTTTTTGTTTGAATCTGCAAACCCATGTGAGGCTACCATTTTCATATATGCAAATTTTATTTAATAGAAAGTCTTGCGTGTGAACTGCAACTGTCTCGTTCCGGCTACATCTTTAACCTACTGGATTGTATTCAGTTATTTCACATATTATCCTGTCATTTTCTTATTTAGTCATAATTTATGTTTCGCCAACCATCTCATCTATTAAAGTTAGTCTATGAAATATTTCTATGTTTAATTTACTGGCTTTAAAGCGACGATGCGCGACAGACCGCTAAGAAATCGCGACGAGTCAAGCGAACATATAATTCGGTCCTGCATTTCTCCATATGACAGCGACCAGTAGAACTCCCGGTGTGCTCGTGCCACACCCTTCGAAAATGGAACAGGAATGGGAGAAATAATAGAGGTTCTCTCCGCCACATACCGCAAAGTTTCTTCAGAGGATAATTGTGTATATAGGAATGTTATGCTTCAAAGTATGAGTCCTTGATCCCAATGAAACCACGTCTGTCCCATCTATAAACCTTCGAACTAGGCAATGCATATTTCGAAGTACCTTGCAATTCAACAACACGAATGACCTATGACGCAATGGTGAGAAATGCAGTAGTTCCATTTTTACCTAAACAATAACGATGCAGTATCAGCGCTCGTATTGGAAGGCTGCAACAGCTGACACGTGTCTCGCTTCTCACCTTCCACCCCGTGGTACGGGACGACTTACCACGTTCCCGCTTGCAGCTGAATATTGAATAATTCGTGAGAGTTTGTGCGCTAACCGACACGACACTGATTATATAAACCGACAGCTGATTTCACAGCGGCTGGGCCAGGACTCGGCGACAAAGGGTTCCCAGAACGTCACGCTGGTCACTCCGTCTTATCACGCTTTAATTAAGTCCTTGCGACGTGTTCAAATGAAATTCTCTACTTACAATAGGGGTACTTCTCTTTGTTCCAGATTTAGCGTCCTCGTAACGTTGCCTGAATGTACTTGTCCATCGGCGTGCTCCATAGTATAAATACCTCTAATATCGACTACGTGCTGCCACGTGCTGCCAACCGCCGTGAAATGAAATCATAAGAAATCATTCACTGTGTGTTTATTTTATACTTATTCTAATAGCACATACTTGTTGTACGGTACTAACAGCAAATCTTATTTATCTTAGCTCTAAGAACAGTACGCTTCTCAGCTACATCTACATTCATATTCCGCAAGCCACCGTATGGTGTGTAGTGGAGGGTACCTCTGTTCTTATTACATCTGTTATTAGAAAGAATACAGCAATTCTTCGTGCACTTTTAAGACAACATCATGAGACCTTATTATACACTCTTTACGATATCTTGGTTGACCGGAAACTGCTGAACCTTATTAGAGCTACCATGACAGACACAAAGTTCTAAGTGACGTTCTTACAATGCTTTTCGCATCTTTTTGACATCAAAACATGGTAATGCTATTCAACTACGTTTCTGGAATAAATGGTTGTAGCTCCGTCATAATTTGCAATGACAAGTATCTTTTCGATTATTTCATCGTGACCAGTTTCGGGCAACTGTGTCCCTTTCCAAACCATCCTTGAGTTTGGCAAATGCAGGCGATAGCTTATCTACAGAAACTGTCCCTGCAGTGATCAAAGCGGTACTATGGCAGGCTCAACAACAGTAAAATACACTACATAGGATGGACTTGAGAGGATTAATGAAAGTCCTGTATGGTGTGTTTCCCTGTTGTTGAGTCGTCCATAGTGCCGCTTTGATTATTGCAGGGGCAGTTACTGAACGTAGGCTATCGCCTGTATTTTTGTCACACTTGTCGATGTTTTGAAAACGGACACAGGTGTCCGAAACTAGTCGCCGCCAATAAATAAAAAACATACTTCTCATAGCAATTTATTACAGATCTATAACCATTTATTTCAATTATGATTCATGTTGCAGACCTATTTTTCACCTGCAGCATGCTGAAAGTTCGCATCTAGAATCTGTACAAGATCATCGGGACCTCGTGAACGAACGGAAAGCTCCTCATGTTTCTGAGATTGGAAATTCAAAGGGCCTGAAAAAGACCGTAAAACCTTTGCCGACGGCGTCGTCATCGTTTAAAATGACATCGAAACCATTAAGATTCATATCTAAATAACAAAATTCACTTGCATACAATCTAAATGACATCTTACTTTTTCCATGTACTTTAATCAGAGCACAATCTCCTGATTTGAGAACAGTGCCAGGTGGTCCTTCATTTCCGACAAACTCTTGGACTTCTGAAGAAACACTCACAAGTATTGTTTCCATTCACCCTAAAAATTCTGGAAACACAGCTCCACATTTTCAGCAGACCGATACAACAACCGAAACTGCCTTACAGCTATCGTTGGAGAAAACATGAGTGTTCACCAACAGCAAAGATACCTCAGCAAAACCACGGAGAAATCCCGGGAACACAAGTAAAAACAACATTAAGTAAATAGGAAGATTGTAGCGAATAGCTTTAAGGACAAAGAAGCATTTCGGAAACGAACAAATAAACCTGACATAAGAACGAATCTTCAGGAACAATCTACGACAACAAATACCTTGTCCAGAGAATCGTGATACATCATACAGTGTTGAGCCAAAACGTTATGACTACTAAGTAAATAGCAAATTTGGTCCACTGCGAAACAGAATACAACAATGAATATTCGTAGCATTGATCTGATAAGTCCTAAGGAGGTTTCCGGAAGTATGTGCACCAGATTTCTACGCTCAGATCGCGCAGCTCCCATAAATAACAAGCCGATGATTTGTGGGCGCAGAGCTGCCGCCCAATAGCGTCCCAAATGTATTCCATCGGTTTCGGACCTGTCAAATTTGGTGGCCAACATACCAACACGAACATGAGCTCGCCATAATCCTTCTCAAACCAGTGTAGGAGGAATCTGGCCTTCGGATAGGCTGCTGAAAGACGCAATCTCCATCGGGGAAGGCAACAAGCATAATGGGACAAGCACAAAAAACGCGAATACGTTCCCGAAAGACCTTGACTAAAAATTTGGGTACCAGTTGCCTGTTTCTACCTTCCATAGCACATTTACAAATTTTGGCATGCGATCATATACCATTTTTTTGTGCAAGTCACCTTGCTCTCCCACAAGCTCCCTTAACTGTATTCTCACACGCACTAGTCCATCTCTGTAAATCGCTCATACCAATCCACTCCAATTTCCCCTTTCTCGCTCAATCATTCAGTCCAACTCGTTGTCATTATCTCATTGCATCTCTACGTCATTGTCTCCTGTGTCACAGCCACTCTCTTTCTGTCCTACTATTGGTGTCCTCTGAGTGTTAATGTCTCCCTCTCCCTCTCTCTTGCTGCTAGTATCTCATTCCTACCTTCCTACAACTCCTGTCTCTTCTCACTGGTACTGTCTCTCTCTTCCTCGTTGTCATTGTCATATACCGTCCCTCTCATTATCACTGGCTCTCTCCCACTTCCATTTCTCTCTCTCCCTGCCCGTCCCCATCCTCCTCCGCCCCCCCCCCCCCCCTCTTCCGCAGCATTATCTCCTTCAGTCTTTTCCTAGCACTGTCCTGTCAAAAAAAATGGCTCTGAGCACTATGGGACTCAACTGCTGAGGTCATTAGTCCCATAGAACTTAGAACTAGTTAAACCTAACTAACCTAAGGACATCACAAACATCCATGCCCGAGGCAGGATTCGAACCTGCGACCGTAGCGGTCTTGCGGTTCCAGACTGCAGCGCCTTTAACCTCACGGCCACTTCGGCCGGCATACCCCATTTTTCAGTCGGTCTTAAATAAACAGAAACATATTCGCATTTTTTGTGCTCCGATAAGAGGATTTTTCTGGTGGTTCCCCTCTTTTTCCTGCTGAATCAACAAGGTTTAACTGCTTTCAGGTGTTGTGTCGGGATCTTGGGACCTCGGGTGGGACTGTTGCGAGTTTCTGTCGGCTCAGACTTCTTACTGACGGACGATACTGCTCGACCTCATCGAGCGCGGGTGGTTGATATTTTCTTGGAAACGGAAGACTTTGCGCGCATGGCGTGGCCTGTTCACTCTTCCGATTTTAATCCCATAGAGCAAGTCTGGGATGCTCTAGGGTCACGTTAGCACCCACCAACCACTCTCAAAGACTTAGGAGCAGCTCTGCAGGATGAATGGGCGTTATTGTCTCAACATGAGATTGATGGCGCCATTTACTGTATTCCCCATCGTTGTCAGGCCTGTACTGATGCCAGAGGTGGTCAAACCTCATACTGAGCACAACTAACCAGTTGTCGGAACGTGTGTCTAATTCCGTTAAGTTGGAAAAAGCAAAGAGCATATTTGTCTACCGTTACGCATGTTGCACTCGTTTACGTTCTGTATACTTAACATTGTTTCTACTATACTATCACTTGTTCATGCTGTTTTGTGGCAAAGTAAATGCAACTTTGTAAAATTTCTGTTTGCTGTTTTAATTTTGGACACCAGTGTAGGAAAACTAACTTATTGGAGGCCACCCGTATTATTTGAGGTACATTGTAAGTTCCACGCCGAAACTAAAATCTTGTCTTTCCGGCAGTAGTCTCCCAGGTGCTGTTATCTCGCTCGCTGGCTCGTTCTTTACGCACTGGTAACACAGTAACAGAAAGTTGTAACTCTGTTACGTGGTTTTCGTCGAGAACATGGCTTCAACAGCGGATTAGTGATTAGGGGCGTAGCATTTCACATTGCACCAGTGACATCCGGGAGCGTGTGATCTCGCGGTAATGTTTTCTGTGATTACATAGGATTTCCCGGCGTAATAAGTCTTGAAAGTCTCTTCGGATTTGCTGCCGGATCCTAAAATCAACTTGACTCGATATTTCGGTGATCCAACTGTTCGCCATCTTCAGGAAAATGCTGCTTATGCTGATGAGTCCCGCTGAGAACTGACGCCAGCCTGCTAATCGACGTCCTATATAGGTCACCGTTCAGTACACGGCGCATGCGCCGCCCATCACGATTGCTGCCCTCCAAGACAGGGAGGTAGCGCCGCCCTTAGTGGAACACTGCTGGCAACGATACATCGCACTCAGGGCCGCACCGAAGAACGTTCAATTTTGATGCGAGATAATACAGGATTCCACGTCTTGCTAAGAGGAAACTCATTGTCTCTGTTGATTAAATTATCCGCCAACCTAATTTCAATCGCCTCTTTATAGACACTGTTCCAGAAACCGGAAATATTGGCAACTACAACAGTTTCATCAAATTTCATGCTGTGTCCCTCATCTAAGCAGTGTTCTGCTACTGCCGATTTTTCCGGCTGTTGTAGCCTCGTATGACGGCGATGTTCCACACGCCTGTCATGCACTGTGCGAATCGAACGGCCAATGTAAGCTTTCCCACATTGACACGGAATTTTGTAAGCCCCGGATTTCCTAAGCCCCAAATCATCTTTCACAGAGCCGAGCAGTGCCCTAATCTTAGAAGGTGGACGGAACACACTCTTAATGTTAAAATTCCTTAAAATTCGTTCATTCTTAAAGGATAAGCCTCCAGCATAAGGAAGAAAGGCCACCGATTTATGTTCCTCTTCATACACCTCCGGAGATGGTACTAACTCCATAGACCGACGAATCTGCTTCTCGGAGTATCCATTTTCCTTAAAAACAGCCACAAATGCTCAAGTTCTTGGGTTAAGTTGTCCGCGTAGGAAATGGCATATGCTCTCCGTACCAAAGTCCCAAGGACGCCACTGCGTTGGTGTGGTGGATGACAACTCTTAGGATACCGATACCAATCTGTGTGCGTCGGCTTTCGGTGAACTCTGTGTCCCAAAGTACCATCTGGTTTTTTTATAAACCATAACGTCTAAAAATGGAAGCATCCCATCATTTTCAACCTCCATAGGAAACTTGATGCTGGTTTGTGAAAGACTTTGTGAACTACGAAGCCATGTAATAACAGTAGTGCTTGCAATGGTACCAGACATATTCGCAGAAGTATCGGACAAGTTTGACCATCGTTTGATTGTTGGCCATGGGTCTGATGGAGGGCACAATGGACATTGTGTAAAGTAACTGAAAACTTTGATTCTAAACGTTGTTACGAAAAGTTCCAGAAGGTTGTATGTTCATGAATTTTAAACGTATACCATTGTAGAGGCTACTGGTTATTTCATAAATGAGCTTTGTAGTAATATGCGTAAGTCAAAATAGAGCCAAGTTTCTGTCTTTATCCGTGGAGAAGATATTATGTGTCCATAAAGTTCTACTTCATTTATTAAAAAAATCGGAACTCGGAAACTATTAGAGATAGGAGATCACGATTTGTTGTAAAAAGCTTAGCAGCTCTCAAAGCATTTTTTCGGTTCTCCTTTCTTGCAAATTTGACATGGAGTGTACCAAAATGGTGACAGAGCAAGAAATGGCGTAATGTGTCATCTCTTACGCAGAATACAAACCTGTGACAGGAAAGGGCACCACCAGCAAAAGTATGCATAATGGAATGGTAAAAAACGTTCAAGATAAACGCTGTCAGAGACCTTCCTCGAAGTGGATGTCCGTTGTCCCGCTGTAACTCAAGTGCGTGTTGACACAGTACAACCTCCATTTCATAGCACTTCGTAGAAGTCAGTTCATCGTGCGTCACACGAATTGCAGGAAGTAAGATCAACTATCCATGAAGTGTTACATAAGCGCAAACTGTAATTGATCGAACCATGCAAATAAACTATCAGCCTCTGCTGAGAGCATTAGAGTGTTCCATGATGGCATCCATACATGCTGATAATAACTACCTTGAAATGGTCCAGATTTAAAGCGAAATAACGTTCCATAGTTCAGGACATGTGAATCGACACACCATTAGGATTTTAGGCTCTGACAAACACACACTACACACGTTAACACATCTACTTCATCATATTTATACATGTCTAAGTTTTCCGTTCCTTCACTCCATGGCACACCTATTGATGAACTGTTTCATCTGCGAATTAAATATGTAGCACTAAGATGCAGGCAACCTAAACACCACATTGAGCGATAGCAAAATAAATCCAATTTTGGCTGTTGACTGTAGTAGTATATTTACTTTTCTCTACACCTGTCGCTGGATGAGTTGGCGCAGTTGTAAGACACTGATATCGTATTCGAGAGGACAGTAGTTCAATCGCCATCAGGCCTTCCGGATTCAGATTTCCCGTAGTTTCTCTACATCGCGTAAGGCAAATGTTGGGATGATCTTCTCACAGGACACGACCGATATCCTTCCACATCCTTCCCAAACTGTAGCTTGGCCTTCATCGCTAATGACCTCGTCTTCTTTTCCAAGTTTGCTGTTTTACAACACACAATATGCGGGACATCAATCACATGGAATGCGCAACAGTAGCGTGGACTGCCACCTCTCAACTAATAACCTATTATTCGCTATCTAAGTATTGTAGCTGCCGCGTTGATGGTGAGAATTTGCTCTTATAACGTAGGTGCCCTGATTTCCTGTTTTGAATTGCTGCTATATAACACCTCGTGTAAACATGCTCCACGTTCGGAACTGCAAATATCTCAATGATTTCAGAACGGGACCCTCATTTAACGCTTGAATGGAAGATTGAATTTGTTGTTGCAATCTTCAGTCCGAGGACTAGTTTGATTCAGCTCCTCACGCTAGTCTATCCTGTGCGAGCTTCTTAAACTCAGCACATCCTTTTCAAACAGCTTCCTTTGTTCAAGCCTAAGTGTCCTTCTAGAATTATTAACCCGACACTTCCCACCCATACTAAACTGACGATCTCTTGATACATTACGATGTGTCCCATCAGCTGGTTCTTTCTTTCCTCTTGTGCTACTGATATTTCTCTTTCACCGATTCGATTGTGTGCCTGTTCATTAACTACCCTCTCTATCCCTCTATTCTTCAGCACCCTTCGAAAGCTTCTGTTTCCAGCTTGTCTGAAATGTTTATTGTCCACGTTTCACTTTCATATAAGCCCACAATACAGACAAATAACTTTAGGACAGACTTCCTGACAATTATATTCGTATTCGATGTGAAAAGGCCTTTTTTTCGAGAGAAACGGTTTTCTTGCTACTGTCAGTATGAATTAAGTGTTCTCTCTACATCAGTCATCACCAGTTATTTTGTAGCCCAATGGACCTATACATACATTGATGACTGTAAGCCTTATCGTCACCTGATTACGTACGGATTGGTAAATCTTAGGAAAATAATATAACAGTGATTCAGCACAAGTCTTAAGTGCTATGAGACATCAGATGTTTACGCACAAGACAAGAGATTATGTGCTGGAGGTTAGTGTAAGGCAGCAAGTCAATACGAGATAACATTCGCTGCAGTAAGGCACACAGTCGTCTAGTACGGTGGCAGCAGGATGGGTATGTTTTCTTTTCACTCTGCTCACAGCACAGCTGTCACAGCCTGCAGTGAGAACTGCATAGCGGAACATTCAGTCAATACGAGGATTCATACATTCTACGAATCTAAATAATCGATATTAATTAGTATCCTATATTGTTCAAATATGGTACACAGCCATATGTTATTAATGGAATGATGCTGTCAAAATTTCAGACTTTTATTCAGTATGGTTCTGGAGATAAAGATAATCACCTAAAAGTCCAAAAACCTACGCCTGTTTTTTAAAACCATGCTAGGAACAATAACAGATTGACTTAGAATTTTCTTTATAAAACGTCAGTCACTTTGCATTACGTAATGCCAAAATCGCTCAAAATATTATTTGATTATATTTTGTTGTGTGAGTGCGTGAGAATGATTAAGACAGTTTATGTGGGACACGTTAAAATTTAAGGTTTCATTTTACGTAAAATCTTGTACAAACGAACTGTGTGAAAGTTATGTTGCCACCACGATTCAGGTGACGTGTGTCTGTGTGAGCATGCTTATGTATAAAAGCAGCCAGAATGGAAGTTGGAGGCAGAATAAGTTTATTTATCAACTTGAAGAATATTTCGCACCATGCTTGTTTTGATTAAATATAATACAAGAAATTGACGTTTTGCTGAAATTAATCACTATCAAATTAGTGATTGGATAAGGCAACATCTGCCGCGAGAATGATCAGGAAGGAACGTCCTGATTGGTCATTTAGATCAACAACCAATTAAAATTAAGCTGTTCCCGCGCGAATAGAGGGGTGGGCATAGAGGAGAGTACCTTGAGAGAGCCGCTTGATAGCCAGCCTACGGTAAACACGATGTTAGATCGGTCCTTGAAAAGATGAGGAAATAGTGAGCTAATTTCGGTTAGAACATATCGTGACTGGAGCGAATGGAGTTACGAACCTTTTTATGAAAGTTTGGTGTTTCTAAGTTCAATAGTTCGAGAGCTATGAGCGCGTGAACTTTCTCGTCGTAGTAACAACTCCACGTGCCGTGTTTCGTGCTCTGCACGGAATATTTTGATGAGCACTTCTTACGAAGAGGACCACTGAAAAGATCGAATGTTTAACTCCGAATAGTTGTGGGTCTGTGACTGGTAGAACGTGAAAAAATTAGTCGGGTCGGACTTTGTAAAATTCTGGCTGCTTTTCGAGTGAATAAATGTTATACAGACAGTGAACTTTCAATGATAACGTTTCACCATATTAAATGTCCGCACCGACAGCTGCGTGGTCAGCGTGCCGGATGGCCGTCCTACGATTGCCGGCTGGGTCGGGGATTTTCTCCGCTCAGGGACTGGGTGTTGTGTTGTCTTCATCATCATTTCATCCCCATCCGGCGCGCTGGTCGCCCAGTGTGGGGTCGAATGCAATTAGATCTGCATCAAGGCTGCCGGACCTGCCCCGTAAGGGGCCTCCCGGGCAGTGACGCCACACTCTCATTTCCATTTTCCGTATTAAATACGGACTTGATAGCCATTTCATGTCTTTCAATATCAATAAAAAACAGGTTTAACGTAATTTCAAACTCTTTTCTATAAGTAGACTGAATATCCCGAGCACCCGATTTTTTGATCATGAACTTTCAGGAATTGACTTTCAACTAGATTTATGCGGCCTCTGTGTCGTAGGTTATTAGGTAGTGGTTACATCAACACTGATTTTCACTGACTAGCACGTATCTGCTACCACAGAGTCGCATTTCGGCTTGAGCCAGCGAGGTGTGTGCATCGCTGCCGCTGCGCGCTACCCTTTCTTGGCCAAGAAGAGCTCCAGAAGAAGTTCTGTGCTGTGGGTGCCGCGAAAAACAAATTGTCGTGTATTGTTTCCAAAACGCCAACATGTTGTCGTTTTCTGTGCCCCACAGCATGGGAAAGAAGAGTGCGCAGAAGAAACCTGCTGCCACGTGGGGGTCTTCGGTTGTGCGACTCACTGAGTCTGCCGTCCAAGCAAGGAAGACTCGAGATGAGTCGCAGCCTGTTTCCCCTTTGTACGTCAAGTGCAGAGGCGGGTGGCCAGCACTGTTTGTCGTGATGACGAATTGCGCCAAGAACGATGTGGTCTGCGAGTCTGTCGACACAGACTCGCTGATCTGCGTTCTGGCAGCAAACCTGGCCGACCACAGGGCGATCAGAAGTGCTGTGGCCGCCCACATCGTCAACGCGCCGCCGTCGAGTGAGAAGGCGCCTTCCGATTGAAGGAAGAAGGCGACCGAGGCACTTCTAAGGGGGTTGCCTTGGTGCTGTGACGAAGCAGTGGGTCGGGAA
Organism: Schistocerca americana; assembly: GCF_021461395.2. Classification (NCBI taxonomy): domain Eukaryota; kingdom Metazoa; phylum Arthropoda; class Insecta; order Orthoptera; family Acrididae; genus Schistocerca; species Schistocerca americana. The sequence goes on along the minus strand of NC_060130.1, from coordinate 647,690,398 downwards.
GGGCCGCGACGAGCCGGTTTCGGTAACGCAGCCGCAAGGTTGCACAACTGGACGAACAAGAAGAGGGCGCGTCTCTATGCCGTGACCGTGCAGACGGCCGACGGCGAGGGCGACATCTTCGGCTTGTGGAAGCTGCTGGGCTTCCCGGTTACGACAGAGGCTCTTCCGACCGCCACAGACCCCCAGCCCCAGTGCTTCAAGGGCCAGGGCGAGGGCCACGTCTCGAAGTACTGCCGCAACGCGGCGCGGTGCGTCAAGTGCTCCGGCGAGCTCGACAGCAGTGCCTGCGACCGCGGCAGAGAAGCTATGCCGATTTTCGACCGGTGTGGCGTCCCGCACGTAGCCAGCTGGCGCGGCTGCCGGGCTTTTTCAGGCCACAGTCACGCCGAAGGCGGCGAGGTGGCCGCGGCCGCATCGAAGCAGCAGAAGAGACGACGACGTCTGCGACGACGACGGGCGCAGACCAGCCCGGCTCAGCTGAGGGACAGCGCAGAGGCAGCTCCCCCAGCCAACAACGGGGTCGACCGCCCGGTGGCGGAAGTTCGGGAAACAGCCCGCACCCCTGAGAAGAGCAGCGGCGTCAACATCAGCACCGCCGTGGATAAGGCCACAGCAGCCCTCAAAGCCTTCATGGCGGCAGAGAGGGCTGCAGAGGAGGAAGAGGCCTTGAGGCAGCTGCGTGCAGTCCTTGCCCAAGGCCTCCGAGCAGCAGAAGGGGCTCGAACCCCTATAAACGCTCCTGCAAATTCGCAGAAGGGCGTTCGGATGCCTGCCCCTGCGGGCGCCCCTGGGAAGGGTGCAAAGAAGACAACCGCCGCCCTAACGGTATCGGCGGCGACGCCGATCGCCGTGGGGGCAGCCCTCGCAAGGGACCGAGAAGTCAAATGGGCAGCCTACATTGCGCATGCGCGAGAAAACGGGCTGGAGCTCTGCTATAACACTACGACGCAGTACGTAGAGCAAGCAGAGGTACTCGAGGAGCAGCTGCGGCAGAACTGCGCCACGCAGTAGCAGGGGACGCCGACCAACAGCGAGCTGCTGCCGTTCAGCACCAGCCTGATGTAGCTGTGCCAAGTCACTGATGACACGGCACAGCAGAGGGCGTAAGGCAACGCACTGCGTTGCCGCACCGGACTCCTTTTATTATGACGACCATGGCACTGACACGGTATCTTCTTGCACGATACCCGCTATTAACATAATCTACCCTTGCATGAGCCGGCCGGTGTGGCCGTGTGGTTCTAGGCGCTTCAGTAACCGCGTGACCGCTACGGTCGCAGGTTAGAATCCTGCCTCGGGCATGGATGTGTGTGATGTCCTTAGGTTAGTTAGGCTTAAGTAGTTCTAACATAGCAGTACCCACATCCTGCGACACTTCGCTTTAGTGAAAACTAACCCTTATGCAGAGATGGCAACAGACCTTTTGAGTTGGCCATCATACCGGTGTGGGCGAGGAGGGGCTCCACCTCATAAAAAAAAAAAAAAAATTAAAAAAAATGAAGGGACCTCGGCAAGAATCCTAGTGAGGTAGGTGGACTGAAGGATAGCGTTAACATCAACAAACCGCCCCTCCGCAATTGGTGCATTTATCGTTGGTGAAACGTGAAGTTCAAGTGAGTGCGAAATTTAAAAGCAGTAGTGTAGCCAACCCGATAAAAGAAAGACCCACACTTGTATAAATGAACTTTGACAGAAAGACAGAGGAGCCATGTGATCAAGGAAAAGATGATTCAGAAAGGACAGCAATACCGAAGTGGAAGATTTAGCGACTGGAACAAACTGTGGAGAAGGCGGCTGACGACATCAGCAACAGTTGAAAATTGCGCGACAACGAGCAACAGGAGCCCCGAGTCTGTGGTAGTTGGCAGCAGTGGACGGAGTGTGGACTCAGAAACTACATCTGCGGGGCAAACGGACCCGCTTTAACATCTTGCCGTGCTGATGACGATCGAGAAAAGCTAAGTTGTATTCTACTACGTTTGGTGTGTGTGTGTGTGTGTGTGGAAAGAAACTTGTGAACATGGCTGAAAATAATAACCCTGCTATAGTAGACGAGAATGTGGGGGTTGATTTTCAGAAAGTAATAAATGAAGATGATGCAGTGGCTGGTGAATTTGCACCACAAGCAAATGATAGTGGCTTGCCAGATTCAATGCATGCTAATTATGGGACAGACAATGAACAGAGCATGGTGGAAACCGATGTCAAGTTTACACCATCTCGTGTTAAAACCTAAAAAGGGACTAGAAGGTTGAAAACTCCACACCTATTCCTATTTGGGAGGAAAAAAAATGAAGCAGAATCTGAGGTTAATATTAAGTTTACACCTATTACTGTTACACAGATAAAAACAGGAACCATTGTCAATTGCTTGTGAGCAGAAAGATAGAGTTTCAGAAATGTTAGCAAGTATTTTTAAACATGAAGAATGGATTTGGTCCTAAAATTAAAATTTCATTAAGCTCTGATATTAACACTAAAATGAAGGAAATGGGTTCTGATATAAAGAATTCTTTAAGTTCTGAGATAAATGGGTTGCACACTGAAATAACTGGGTCATGTCAGTAGAAATGGAATCCAGAATGGAAAACAAAATTTCTAAATTAAGAGATTCGTGGAAAAACGATATGGCTTTGTTTAGTGACAGTGTAAAAAGCGAAATTAGTAAAGTAAAACAAGAATATAATAAGTCTGTTGCAAAAGTAAAAATAGGATTGACATCTCAGATCAAGCAAGTTGCTGATGACAGCAAACAGTTAAGGGAACAAGTACATGGAGATTTAAATAAAATGCAGGAACAAGTAAATAATGTGGAAAAACAATGTGAAAATAGTCACACTATAATGGGAAATCAAATCAAGGAATGAAAGGATGTGTGTGAGAAATTTGGTGTGCAAGAGCCTGCTACATTTACTAACCTGGATACTAACGTAACTCAGTTTAGTACAGCTGTAGGTGAACAACTGCGTAACCGTGATGGTAGACTAAAAAGAGTGGAACCAAGTCTTAGTAATAGTAATGACTATGTAATATCTAGTGGTGTGGTAGAATCCTCAGAAATTGCATGTGTGATACATCGGCAGTTTTTGCGATTTGATCCAAGTAAAAATGTACATCCTAAAGAAATATGGGGTGATTTTGAGAATGTCTTGCCCAAATCATGGAATGATAAACAAAAAATTGGCCTCATAGCGTCAAATTTGATGGGTGAAGCTAGAGTGTGGGGAAATTGGGCAGTTGAGAAATATAACAAGATAGACGATTTTAAACAGGCATTTTTGACGAATATTGGGGCAAACGATAGCAGATGGAAGTTTTGAACTAATTCTTGTCAGGTGAACAATATGATCCTAGGAAAGATACTATTAAAGTGTTCGTGCTCAAATGGTTACATCTTTGTCATGTTTGATTTCTCAAGTGGAGACGGAACAGATCATTATGGGAGTACAGAATAAATTGACTTTGTACTGGCGTAATAAAACAATCTCGGCAGTTAGGGATGATACTGACAAATTTATTCATTGTCTTGAGAAGGTAGGAAATCTTCTAAAGGAGGAGGAGAGTGCTAGGAGGGATCATAAGCCTCCTGTGAAACAAAATGAAAACAGAGCCGAGGCACATGTAAGTAGAATAGGAGAGCAAAGATTCAGTAGTTACAGAGGCAGGTACCGACGGCGAGAGGGTCGTGTTGGAGGTAGACATAATAACAGAGAACGAAACGTTGAATATAGACAGCAGCAGTCCGCTGACTGGGCAGAGTGGCGTAGTCAGCCAGCCGAAAGAAATGTCACTGGCAATGACCACGTGGGAGAGGGGCAAAACTAATGGCAGTCTGTGATGGTGCTAGCGTTTGCAGGCTGCGGCAGCATGGGTCAAATCCGCTAGCAAAGCCATTTGTAAGGCAGCCACCAGCTGAACATCTTTGGGGTTGGTATAGTAGAAACAGATGTTGCAAAGGAGAGGGACACTGTTAAAATACGAGTTTTTCAGGGAAGTGTAGTAGAAAGAAAAGGACATAACAGCGATTCCAGGAACCACGTTAATGAGGAACAGATATTAGAAAATAACGATTCAGAACAGGATGTTAGTGTGATTGAGTACTACAATGCAGATGAGGAGCTTACAGTGAACTGTGGAATTAGCACTATAATAGGGGAAACGGTATTAGAGGTACCAGAGGTAGAATAAAGAAGGGCAGAAGAAGTTTTACATAGATTAGAATGGGTAGTGTCTGATAGTGACGAAGAAAGAACAGAAGTGGAGGGAGAAGAGGGTTATTTTGATAATTCTCCGTGAATATGTGCGTAATTACCTCAGAAGATGGAGGATTCAATAGCGTGATGTAGTGCAAGATTTGTTAGACGAACCTGATTCTGAAGTCGGAGAGAAAATTGCAGGACAGCCTATAACCGAAGTTACTATTTTTAATGAGAATGTTCCTTGTTTACTGGATACTGGTTCCGATTTATGTGCAATGTCACCGGGTTTTGTGAATGCTCTCACTGCTAGTAATGATGTGGCCACAGTGCCCGTGAATGGCATAAATATTATTGTAGCAACAGGGAAAAGTAAGAAATCAGTTAAACATGAAGTTATGCTACCTGTCAGGATCGGTGATGTACAGTTGGACTAGAATTTTCTGATAATTAATGGCTTAAACGTGGAAATGCTAGTGGGAGCAGAGTTCTTACAAAATTACAAAGGGAAAGTGGATTTAGGACGTAATGAAGCGGTCATTAAGGTGCAGGGAAGAACAGTAGCTATTCCTTCTGTTGTTAAAAGGCAATATGAAACCGACCAGAAAAGTGACATGTCCAAACGTTATTGCAAAAAGAAAGAGGATATTGTGGGGTATAACGAGTATGGCGAAAGGAAGAAAGTAGATCCTTCTGAGGTAGAAAACATCCGAATAAAAACTAACGAAAAAGTACAGGGATTATCGGATATGACACAAACACAAAAGGATGAGCTAAAACAAATTTTGACTATCCATCAGGAAATGTTTTCTGACCAGGCAGGACTAGTTAGAGATTACGAAAGTTATCTAACTGTAAAAGAGGATGAACATTTCTTCCGAAAGCCATTCGCTGTTGTGGAAGTACATAAAGAAGCTGTGAGGGACATGATTCAGAAAATGCTTAAGTGGGACATTATAGAAAGGGGAATTAGTGTGTATAACAACCCATTGGTTGTGTACCTAAGAAAGATGGTTCAATTAGGCTCGTTTTGGACGCTAGAGCTTTCAACAAAATAAATGTACCTAAAGAGTAAATGCCATCAGAAAATAAGAGAACCGGTAAAAGAAAGATATTTTTGGAGGTGAATGATTATTAAAGACTTACACAAATCAATGTGGAGTGAAAGTGATGTTAAAAGGTATACTGAAAAAAAAAATGTTATGTGACTCCTCAACATGTGATTTCTAAGCCATTTTCATAACATGTAGAAATTATGTTGGAAGATGTTTGTGGTAAGAGGCATAAGGAATGTGCCTAGTAGAAGTAAGTAATTAGATTATGTATCTGATGTTTATTTAAGAGCCACATAATTTGGCGTAGATATTTTCCACCTTTCCAGTAATTTTACACTCTGTGTATAATAGTTTGTTTTATGTAATGTGATGAGATATTTAATAGTAACTGTAAGGTAAATGCTTTTTCTAAAAAGAAAAGTTAAAGAAAATTTTCGTAATTTTTTACAAAAAGTTCTTTTGTTTTCCTTACATAGTAATAAGTATTGCTTTCAGCAGAAATTTGTGTAGGAATTCTCCCACTATAAAATGCATATAATGATGTTTTGAAAAATAGTAAAGTAACAGTGGCAATTTGGGTACTGTTGTTATTTTTTAATAATGGTTAATTCACTCTTTACTGAAAATAATTAGCACTGTATCAGACTATTTGATGAAAGATGTTGAATTTCAATGAATATTGAATTTTCTTGGAAAAGAGTTTTGTGAAAATAAGCAGTAAATTTTGAGTACACTAAATTTCTAGAAGGTTCCTTGCAGTTTTTCCCCTTCAGATTTGAGAACAAAAAAACTAATTATGATACGTGTATATATGTAAAGTTAAGGTGCAGAAATTGAGAATGGTGGCTTAAAACTACTATATTTTGCAGGTACGAAATTTTAAAAAAACCTGATACGAGACTATAAGAAACCAAGTCTAGGACAGATGACTGGACGCTGTATCACAGTGAAGTGCCTTTAAAGCAACTGGAGTGAAAGTGTGAGAAAGAAAAATGTTCTACCCCAGTGCTGCTACAGAAAGCAAGTGTTTTCTTGCTAAAGTATGTAAAAATAGCCCTCCCCAAAGCGCGAAGGTTAAGAAAAAGTGAAGAAAATTTCATTGTAATAATATAACGAGAGAAATATTTTATCTACAGCGATGATTAAAGCTAGAGTTATTCTGCAAGAACATTTCATGGAATAACGCTAATAAAGTCGAATCTTTTGATAAAAGTGTATTAGGTTTCATGAATGCTAACATAGCGACTGTAAAGAACATTAAATGGTTTATTTCATTTCAAAACGATATAGAAATTTGTAAGATAATTGTTTAAAGTAAAATTTAATTTCGAGGACAACTTGAATATTTGCTAATGTAAGGTTTAATAAGTATTGTCTTTTTTTAGGAAAACGTTAAAATGCGGAATTTTGTTCGAAAAACATTTTTCTGAAGAGAAAGGGCAATTTTGTAAATCAACTTCATTATTCGCTGTGGGGTCCGAACCTTTGAAATCTGATGTATCATTGTAAAAAATGTAATGTGTTTTTGATAAGTCGTTCATTTGCAAAAATTATAAGTAGGAACAATGTTCATTAAAAATCTCATAGTTCGTAGGGGGTGTGTAACTCAGCAAGTTATTACGAGATAACATTCGTTGCAGTGAGACAGGCAGCCGTCTAGTACGGTGGCTGCAGGATGGCTTTTTTTTTTTTTTCTTTTTTCCGCTCTGCTCACAGTACGGCTGACGCTGCCTGCGGTGAGAACTGCATAGCGGAACATTCCGTCGATACGAAGATTCATACACTCTACGAATCTATATTAGTTATTATCCGATTTTGTTCAAATTTGGTAAACAGCCATTTGTTATTAATGGAATGATCCTGTCAAAATTTTCGATTTTTATTTATTGTAGTTCCGGAGATGAAGAGAATTACCTAAAAGTTCTAAAACCTACGCCTGTTTTTTAAAACCAAGTTAGGAACAATAACAGATTGACTTTCATTATCATTTGAAGCTATTACAAAGTTGTCAGTGCTTAAAAATCGATTAATTACAAGTTTCTTTTTGAAACGTTAGTCACTTTGCAGTACGTAATACAAAAATTGGTCTAAATTTTTATCTGATTGTATTTTGTTGTGTGAGTGCTTGAGAACGATTGAGAGAGCGTACGTGGGACATCCATTAAAATTTAATATTTAATTTTACGTAAAACCTTGCACAAAAACACCGTGTGAAAGTTATGCTGCAACCACGATTCAGGTAACGTATATCTGTGTGAGCATGCTTTTGTATAAAAGCAGCCAGAATGAAACTTAGAGGCGGAAAAAGTTTATTTATCAATTTGAAGACTATTTCGCACTTTGCTTATTTTGATTAAATATAATACAAGAAATTGAAGTTTTGCTGACATTAATTACTATCATATTAGTGATTGGATAAGGCAAGATTTGCCGCAAGAATGATCAGGAAGGAACGTTGTGATTGGTCGTTTAGATCAACAGCCAATCAGAATCAAGCTGTTCCCACGTGAATAGAGTGCCTACGGATAACAAGACGTTAAATCGCTCCGTGAAAATACTCTGTAAGATGATGAAATAGTGAGCTAATCTCGGTTGGATGATATAGTGACTATAGCGAATGGAGTTACGAACCTTTTTATGAAAGTTTGGTGTTTCTAAGTTAAATAGTTCGATAGATATGAGCGTGTGAACTTTCTGGTCGTAGTAACAACTGCACGTGTCGTGTTTCGTGCTCTGTACGGAATATTTTGGTGAGCACCTCTTACGAAGAATACTACTGAAACGACCGAATGTTTAACTCCGAATAGTTGTGGGTCTGTGACTGGTAGAACTTGAAAAAATTAGTCGAGTTGCACTTGCTAGGATTCTGGCTGCTTTTCGAGTTAATGTTTGTTATACAGACAGTGAACTTTCAATGATTACGTTTCACAATATTAAATATGGACTTGATAGCCATTTCATGTGTTTAAGTATAATTAAAAAACAGAGTTAATCTGATTTTAAACACCTTTCTGTAAGCAGACTGAATATCCCGAACGGCCGATTTTTTTAATTATGAATTTTCAGGAACTGACTTTCAACTAGAGTTACGCGTCCTCTGTATCGTAGGTATTATGTAGTGGTTTCATCAACGCTGCTTTACACTGGCTAGTACATATCTGCTACCACAGAGTGAAGAGACATCGGCAAGAATCCTATCGAGATAGGTGGACTAAACAATAGCGTTAACAACAACAAAGAGGACCAACCCCTTGACAGATTCCAAGATGTGTTTCATTAGGTTCCCATCATGAGCATTTGGTGGCCAAGACGTCAGCGTGCATTCGCTGTCTTGCTCCTCAAACCACTGTATGTTGATTTTGACCTTGGGAGACGGACATTTATCCTGCTGGGAAATCCAGTCGTCGTCGGTGAGGACATACTCATAAAGAGATTCAGATTGTCTACATTAATATTCACCCATTCCGCAGCTGTCACGGTACTTTCGATTACTGCCGCAGAACCAATGGAATCCCAAGTAAGTGTCATTTACAGCATAATACTGCCACACACTGGCCTGACTGTGAGGTATGGAGCATGTTTCGAAGACACCACCATTAGCTTAGTGCAACAAGAAATGTGATTCATCCGATGAGGCGAATACGATCGGGGGGAAAGGAAATGTGGGGCACCACTTCGCTAATAGAAGGGTTTTATTGATATGACACTCTCTGAGACATCAATGGATCACTAGACTAGTATTGGATGGAAGTTTTTGGGGGGGGGGGGGGGGCGATGCGGGAGGTAAAATTTGTAGAGGGAGGCCAAGAGAAGAACTTAGGTAGCACGTTCGAAATAATGGAGGTTGCTGTAGTTATTCGGACACTGTAGTATACTCTGCTGGCAGCGAGACGGACGTCTCATGTGGCGGCTGCAGGAGACGCCATGGACAACAAACCAGAGTGTTTTGGTGTTGTCCAGAAATAGTACACACACGTGGACCAGGTGTTGACTGGTGAGGGCCTGGCGGCACGTAGGCTGCTTCTACTGAGCGGCAGGAGGAGCCTGGCAGCCGCCCGTACATGGATGTATGTCTGGTTGCAGAAGTAGTCGTCGAAGAGTAGTACCCAGCATCCGTTCCACCTTTGGGACGAGACGGCTTAGTCACCCAACTTATAGCGGAAAGTCCCGCGTGTAACATGCCTTTAATATCCTGATGAGCCCAATATATCAAACGACGGTTTTACGGTTTTAATCAACTGATGGTGCACAGAGTGGCACGTAATTATATTAATCCTATCAATTACGTACATTGATCAGCCGCTTGTCTAATAGCCGGTATGTCCACCTTTGGCACGGATAACTGCAGCGACGAGTCGTGGCATGGAATAAATGAGACCTTGGTAGACCTCAGCACGGGGTTTTACATCTACATCTACACAGATATTCCGCAAACCACCGTACAGTGCGTGATGGCGGGTACCCTATACCACTACTTGTCATTTCCTTTCCTGTTCCACTCTCAAATAGAGCGAGGGAAAAACGACTATCTATACCCCTTCGTATGAGTCCTGATTTCTCGTATCTTGTCTTTGTAGTCCTTAAGCGCAATGTATGTTGGCGGTAGTAGAATCGTTCGGAAGTCAGCTTCAAACGCCGATTCTCTAAATGTTTTCAATATTGTTTCTTGAAAAGAACGTCGTCTTGCCTCTAGGGACTCCCATTTCATCTCCTGAAGCATCTCCGTAATGCTTGCATCTTGTTCGAACCTACCGGCATCAAATCTAGCAGCCCGCCTCCGCACTGCTTCTATGTCTTCCTTCAGTCCGACCTGGTATGGATGCCAAACACACTAACAGTAATCAAGAATAGGTCGCACCAGCGTCCTACATGCGGTCTCCTTCACAGGTGAACCACTCTTTCCTAAAATTCTCCCAACAAACTGAAGTCGTTGATTCGCATTCACTACCACAGTTTTCACATGTTCGTTCCATCTTTGCAATGTTACGTCTAGATATTTAAAGGACTTTGCTGCGTCAAGCATGACACTAGTAATACTGTATCCGAACATTACAGGTTTAATCTTCCCACTCATCCGCTTTAAGTTACATTTTTCCGCATTTAGGGCTAGCTATCACCCAACACATCAAATGGAAATTTTGTGTAAGTCGTCTTTTCTCTTCTTGCAGTCACTCAACTTTGACGCCTTAAGGTACACCACGGCACCATCAGAACACACAAGTCACCTAATTCCAGTTAATTCCGGGGAGAGGGGCCATGAACTTTGATGCCACGTTCAGTCACATTCCAGATGTGTTCGATCGGATTTAGGTCTGGCGGGTTGGGGGGCCAGCGCATCAACTGCCGCTGTGTTCCTCGAACCACTCCATCACACTCCTGACCTTCCTACATGTCGCATTATCTTGTTGACATTTGCCACTACTGTCGGGAAACATGAAGGCGAGTACGTGGTCTGCAACAAATGTACAATCCTCTTTGGACGTCATGGTGCCTTGCACGAGCTCAACTGAAGTCATGGATGCCCACACGAATTATCGCCAGAATATAATGGAGACGCCGTCAGATTGTATCCGTCCCGCAGTGCAGGTGTGAAAGAGCTGTTAGCCTGGTAGACGACGGCTTCGCACCTCCCATCGGCCTGATGAAGAAGGTATTTTCACTCATCAGATCACGAAAGCACTGTCCTTGCACCAACGTCAAATCCCGATAGTCAAGTGCCCATTTCAGTCATATTTGCCGATTTCGTGGTGTTAAATTGGCACATGCATGGGTCGTCGGCGGCGGAAACACACGTATTCTGTCCAGCATTAAAGTCTGATTTTAGATCCGCCACAGTTGGTCGGCTGTCAGGTTTTAGCTCTCTCCCCAACCTACGACGTCCGACATCTGATACGAGGGGTCGTCGCCCAACCCCACGACGTGTGGACGTGGTTTCACCTTGGTTAACCCACGTGTTGAGGACACTCATTGCAACACTCCTCGAACACCCGATAAGTCGTGCAGTTTACGAAACGCTCGTGCTCAGCCTCCAGGTGATAACAATTTGCGCTCGGTCAAACTCACAAGGGAACATCCCCATCGCACCCCCCTCAGATTTAGTTATAAGTTGGCACAGTGGATAGGCCTTGAAAAACTGAACACAGATCAATCGAGAAAACAGGAAGAAGTTGTGTGGAACTATGAAAAAATAAGCAAAATATACAAACTGGGTCGTCCATGCGTAAGATAAGCAATATTAACGGCAATGTGAGGCGAGGAGCGCCGTGGTCCCGTGGTTAGCGTGAACAGCTGTGAAACGAGAGGTCTTTAGTTCAAATCTTCCCTCGACTGCCTATATTACACATGGACGACCCAGTTTGTATATTTTGCTTATTTTTTCATAGTTCCACACAACTTCTTCCTGTTTTCTCGATCGATCTGTGTTCAGCTTTTCAAGGCCTATCCACTGTGCCAACTTATAACTAAATCTGAGGGGGGTGCGATGAGGATGTTCCCTTTCAGATAGATCCCACCCTTTCCCCATTTAACAAACGACAGCTTCGCTCACTGGTACCATATGCGTCGTCGGTGTCTCTAACTACGTCATTCCTCGTTAGGTGACGCTGCTAACTCCTGGACTGGCTTACATCGATAGTAGGTTGGCGACCATAACATTCTGGCTGATCAGTATAGAAGAGAATATTGCTTCTTGAAACGGAACACTACAGTGTATGAATGAGCATTTGAAACCTCCTGGTTACACATGTATGTTGATTAAATGATTAATACATGAAAAGCGCTAGTTTGCTTTTGTTGTACAGTATTAATTTAATGTGTTAACTGGTTTTCGGGGCACAAGGCCATCTCAAGACATTTAGTGACTATTCTCGCCAGACAAGTAGCAACCTTTGTAAACGACGTTCCAAAAGAAGCTGCATATCTAGACTGAAGGACAAACCCAAAGTAAATGACGTCTTTTAAAGTGTTGCGCTAATGAATGTAAAAAGTAAAAATTTGAACAATAAATAAATGTAAAGGGAGTAAACTGGAGAAAACTTTAACACAAAACTTGATAAGCATACCTACATAACAGTTAATATTAATAAACAAAAGCAATATAATAAAATAAAATTTGTAGTTGACAAGGTTACTTCCAGACGTATAAACATGGATAGTGGTAAACAAACCAATTAACAGAAAAAAATATCAATTTTAACTACAGAATGTGTGAAGAACTTAGGCAATATCCGTAAGCTAAAAAGAAATGAATAAGTGTAGGAAAATGGAGGAATGTGTCGGGACACACAGTAAACGCCATCTTTGAGAATGCGGTGGTATGCATTTTAAAAAGTAAAATGTTGAACTACATACAAATATAATAGGAGATAACAGGAAGCACTTACACAAAAACTGTGCCTATATAACAGTTTCCAGTAAATAAATGAATCAAGTGAAATAAAAACAGTAACTCACGAGAGAACTTCAAGACGTATTAAAGATGAAAGTAATTTAAGTCCCAATTAAAAGAAAGACTATATGGATTACATAAGCAATTTCAATAAAATGAAAGAAATAGATGAGCACAGGAAAAGGAGATAATATGAAGGAACAGATAATGTGGGAAGTAATGAAAATCTGGGAGGATTATTTGAATTTTTGGAAGGGGGGAAGTATTAGGTTGTGTCTGGTCATTCAAGATCAGATCTGGACTGTGAGCTAGATATTTGTTAATTTTCAGAGGTCTTCAGGGAGACTGAGTTTTTGACCTTTTTTTTTTTGGTAAGTGAAGGACATGTAACTTTGGCTGGTAGTTGTGGCTCTCACTCACTACATGCTCAGCAAATTTGGAGTCAGAATACTGCAAACCTCCAGCTGCATTCATATTCATGCCGCCTTGTTGCTATTTCTCTGCCTGACTGACAAATGTAAAACTTCTCGCAATCAGAACAGGTAATTTTGTTCACCCCACTGTTGGCTAATAACAGGGTCTTATCTTTGCTACTGAAAATACACTGGGCTTTGGTCTTCTTAACATAGTAGGAAATCCTATACTTACAGGATTTCTGTGTCTTTGCTGCAATATGTGATACTTCTCCTAGATATGGTAATGTAGTCGTACACCACTTCTTGCAGACATTGGAAGGGGCAGCTGGCGGGGCATTGAGGAGGGGTGTAAAATTCAGTTTTTGTGTCCGTGTAATGTGGGACCAATCACGACTGGATGGTAGCTATTGGTTGAAGAAATATATTTTAGTGTATCTAACTCTTCTTTAAAATCATCTGTGGATATGTGGACAGATATGAGACGATGTACCATTCAGGGGAAAGCTGCATGTTTGTGAGCTATGGGGTCTTGTGAGCAAGAAGGTATTATTGTGTCTGTAGTTGTGTTCTTTTTTATAAATTTGGAACCAGTGTGTCTAAGTACTAATTCCAGTGATGAGATCTATGAAATATATGGATTTGTTGCCAGTCATTATGAACTGAATATTTTTATGCTGACTGTTTAAGTTCTGTAAAAATGTCTTGAGTTCTCTTGTAGTGCCAGTCCATTAACACAGCGCATCTTTTACATATCTAAGCCAACATTTCATATTTGCCATTAAAGTTTGTTTTTTCAGAAAATTTTGTTAAAAATGGTCCACGAAAATTTCACTCAAAAGTGGACTAAGAGGGAAACCCATTGCTAAGCCATCTAACTGTATATAGTCTCTTGGAACTGGAAGTAGTTTTGTGCTAAGCATATCTGAGTGGTCAGTCTGAAGTTATTCAGCACCACAGGATTGACATTAGGCCTGTACATCAACTCTGTCAGAATAGCAACGCATTCCACAACTGGTATATTGGAAAACAAACTACAGACATCATAGGATACTAATTTATCACTGTGTGAAATAGATATGCCTTTTCCACAGAGTTTGAAATACCAGTCTGCTGGAAGCCCTGGAAATTAACAAAAATCTAGCTCACAGACCCGATCTAATCTTAAATGACCAGACACAGCTTAATACTTCCCCTCTCCTAAATCTCTAAGATTTTCATTACCTCCCTCACTGTCTGTCCCTTCATATTAACCCGTTTTCCTGTATTCATTGAGTTCTTTTATCTTATTGAAATTTCCTATTTAATCCATATAGTCTGTAGTTACAGTTGTTAAGTCTTTCTTTTAATTGAGACTTGTATGACTTTCCATGTTTAATACCTCTTGAAGTTGTCTCGTCAAGTAATGTTTTTATTTCACTTGTTTCATTTATTTAATGCAAACTCTTATTCAGGCATAGTTTTTGAGTATAGTGTTAATGTTTTTCCTGTTTGCTCCATTTATACTTGTATATTGTTCGACTGTATACTTTTTAAAATGCAGTATCACCACACTCTCAAAGGTGACATTTACTATACGTCCCCTCACATTCCTCCATTTTCCTGCATTTATTCATTTCTGTTTAGCTTATTTATATTGCTTAACTCTTAGTATATTCTGTAGTTACAATTGATAATTCATTCTTCTAATTGGATTGTGCATCACTCTCCACGTTTTATACCTCTTCAGCTAACCTCGTCAAGTAATAACTTTATTTTATTGTATTGGTTTTGTTTGTTATTATAAACTAATATATAGGCATGGTTTTTTCAGTTTCGTGTTAAATTTTTTTCCAGTTTCCTCCCTTTAAATTTATTTATTGTTCAACTTTTTACTTTTTACATTGCATTTGCACCACACTGCAGAAGATGTCATTTACTGTGCGTCTGTGCTTTAATCTAGATGTGCAACTTCTTTTGAAATGTTGTTTACAAAGATTGTAACTTGTTTGGTGACGATAGTCAGTAAATCTCTGAAGATGACCTTGCAAGCCGAACCGGTTAATACAATAAGTTAATACTGTAGAACAAAAACAAACTAGCGCTTAAAAAAAATGTTCAGATGTGTGTGAAATCTTATGGGACTTAACTGCTAAGGTCATCAGTCCCTAAGCTTACACACTACTTAACCTAAATTATCCTAAGGACAAACACACACAGCCACGCCCGAGGAAGGACTCGAACCTCCGCCGGGACCAGCCGCACAGTCCGTGACTGCGGCGACCAAGACCGCTCGGCTAATCCCGCGCGGCAGCGCTTTTCATTTATTATAAAATCGCACTACGAAGAACCGACGTAAGATTCAGTTAACATAAATTATTGTATTAATAATGTTGACCTTGCAACTTTTTGCGGAAGTATCTTAGAACTACGGTTTAATTGAGAGGCAAAGAAACGGAATCTCTTACCGTGGTGTAAACACTGCCAAGCGATGTCCGCATGCCACATTATGTCGTTATATGCAGCATATCTATTTTTCATAACGACTTGCACGCATCTGAAAAGGTTTGTTGAGCCACGTCCGAAATGTTAGATGTTAACACACAGTTCTATTGACGGAAATTGTATCTGACTGTATCTGCAGCGTTTAACGATGGAGCAGAGCACGACAGCCTTGCATGGCACACTGCAGTATTCAATTCAGCACATTTCTTGGACACGTTTGTGAAATCTTTCAATGCCAACGTTAAAAGGAGTTGTATCACAGTACTGGTCTTACTAACAGCATTATAATGCACTGCAGTATTCAGTTTCAGCATATTCCTTACACACATTTGTGAAAACTTTCAATGCCAACGTTAAAAGGTGTTTTATCACTGTACTGGTCTCAGTAAGAGCATTCTAATGATCTTAAGAAAGTAAAACATTCCACTAAAAGAACATACCTGCTTCACTACCTCTCCTGATACAACAGTTGTTAGTAATACCTGCCGGCCGGAGTGGCCAAGCGGTTCTAGGCGCTATGGTCTGGAACCACGCGACCGCTAAGGTCGCAGGTTCGGATTCTGCCTCGGACATGGATGTGTGTGATGTCTTTAGGTTAGTTAGGTTTAAGTAGTTCTAAGTTCTAGGGGACTGATGACCTCAGAAGTTAAGTCCCATAGTGATCAGAGCCAGTAATACCTGTTAGTAATACCCGTACAAATAAATTACATGTACCAATGCATACAATCATTCGCCGAGAACGTCGTTTCGATACCATGAACTGTTCAGGAAGTAAAAGGCTAGCCCCTTGTGTGAAGTTGTTCATCTACTTGGTAATCAGTAAGTTAATTTCACCGGTGTAGCAAACCAGAGTGGTTGAATGTTACGAGACTCTATAAACAACGTAACTGAGAGTTGTATGTGCCTGGAATGACGGTAGTGTTACTGATCCTCGTTGAGGTACCTGGTGAATAGGGCGTTTCTTGTCCTATATTAATGCCAGTGGTACAGGGCTGTACAAAGTACCGTAATTTTAGTTTGTTGACCTAGCGAGATGACAGTGGGTATCGTACTTGGTTCATATTTACATGAGTGATACTGAATTAGCATTCTGAGTGTCAGAGGGATTCCTGAAAATGGTCATTTCTGCTTCCTTTCCCCACCGCTCCCTCACTCAGGTATTAATCCGGCTGTAATGACATTGACGACAATAAGACGATTAAATCTTATCTTTCTTTTTCCGTCCTATCTTCCTTTCCCTTCATTAACCCAGAGTACTCCACCTGCGAACACTTCAGGCGATGATATGCGGACACGATTAAGCAGCGAGAGAGGAAATTTTATCACCTCATTAACAGTAGTCCAGATAATTACTCCGGGTGTCAGCTGCATGGGTCGATGGCAGGCGAAGCTTGGTTCAGCGACGAGGAACTTTACCTCGTGACGAACAGTAGCCTCGAGAGATAACCTGGCTAGCTACACGTTTAGTCAATGAGGAGTTCCAACCATCGTATAAAAAAAGTTCCAACCCACATCACGAGTTCAGAGTCTTTAATAACACACAAGAGCTGAAGTAAAATCCAGGAAGAAACAGAAACTGTAGCATCGATCAGAAAACTGACTAGAGCAGAAGAACGTCGCAGTATTCGAGCATTGTCGGCAGTGAGCTGAGTCAGCTCTTTTATCAATGGATTTCCACGAGAAGTGGTGTCACTGAGACAGTTGATGATCGGCACCGCAATATACACTCCTGGAAATGGAAAAAAGAACACATTGACACCGGTGTGTCAGACTCACCATACTTGCTCCGGACACTGCGAGAGGGCTGTACAAGCAATGATCACACGCACGGCACAGCGGACACACCAGGAACCGCGGTGTTGGCCGTCGAATGGCGCTAGCTGCGCAGCATTTGTGCACCGCCGCCGTCAGTGTCAGCCAGTTTGCCGTGGCATACGGAGCTTCATCGCAGTCTTTAGCACTGGTAGCATGCCGCGACAGCGTGGACGTGAATCGTATGTGCACTTGACGGACTTTGAGCGAGGGCGTATAGTGGGCATGCGGGAGGCCGGGTGGACGTACCGCCGAATTGCTCAACACGTGGGGCGTGAGGTCTCCACAGTACATCGATGTTGTCGCCAGTGGTCGGAGGAAGGTGCACGTGCCCGTCGACCTGGGACCGGACCGCAGCGACGCACGGATGCACGCCAAGACCGTAGGATCCTACGCAGTGCCGTAGGGGACCGCACCGCCACTTCCCAGCAAATTAGGGACACTGTTGCTCCTGGGGTATCGGCGAGGACCATTCGCAACCGTCTCCATGAAGCTGGGCTACGGTCCCGCACACCGTTAGGCCGTCTTCCGCTCACGCCCCAACATCGTGCAGCCCGCCTCCAGTGGTGTCGCGACAGGCGTGAATGGAGGGACGAATGGAGACGTGTCGTCTTCAGCGATGAGAGTCGCTTCTGCCTTGGTGCCAATGATGGTCGTATGCGTGTTTGGCGCCGTGCAGGTGAGCGCCACAATCAGGACTGCATACGACCGAGGCACACAGGGCCAACACCCGGCATCATGGTGTGGGGAGCGATCTCCTACACTGGCCGTACATCACTGGTGATCGTCGAGGGGACACTGAATAGTGCACGGTACATCCAAACCGTCATCGAACCCATCGTTCTACCATTCCTAGACCGGCAAGGGAACTTGCTGTTCCAACAGGACAATGCACGTCCGCATGTATCCCGTGCCACCCAACGTGCTCTAGAAGGTGTAAGTCAACTACCCTGGCCAGCAAGATCTCCGGATCTGTCCCCCATTGAGCATGTTTGGGACTGGATGAAGCGTCGTCTCACGCGGTCTGCACGTCCAGCACGAACGCTGGTCCAACTGAGGCGCCAGGTGGAAATGGCATGGCAAGCCGTTCCACAGGACTACATCCAGCATCTCTACGATCGTCTCCATGGGAGAATAGCAGCCTGCATTGCTGCGAAAGGTGGATATACACTGTACTAGTGCCGACATTGTGCATGCTCTGTTGCCTGTGTCTATGTGCCTGTGGTTCTGTCAGTGTGATCATGTGATGTATCTGACCCCAGGAATGTGTCAATAAAGTTTCCCCTTCCTGGGACAATGAATTCACGGTGTTCTTATTTCAATTTCCAGGAGTGTATGTTGCCTTTTCCAGTGACGTGCTCGATGACGAGATAGTCACAACGAGCTCTTCCATGTCACTGTAGGTAAGTGTGTTAAAGATAATGTGAAAGCTTTTACTTGAAAACGTCTCAAAATAAAGATGTGCATGACATCTAGCGCCATAGGGCTGGAGGACAGAAATCTTTCTCTGGCAAACGTACACAGTGATGGTGAATGGCATCCGTAAACAAGGAAGTACGATTGCGGTTTAGCGTCCCGCAGATGACGACTTCATTAGAGAAGAGGCATGATATTGGATGGGACAAGTATGAAGTAGAAAACCGACCCTTATCTTCTATAAGCAGCTACGTAAAGCGGCTTGGGAAAACCACAGAAGACCTAATATAGAACCCCGAGACGGGAATTTAAACACGGCTCATTCCGAATGAGGGTCCAGTGCATGCACCGCTGTATAAGGTCGTGAGGTGTTCAACTTAATGAATAAGGGGACTAACATCTATCCACTAGACATAAATTCTTTTTGATTGTTTTTGTCCCGGGAGAAACAGGAAGTGATTTCTACGGCTACACTGGCGTCATATTTTGGTGTCCTACATACCAATTCAGAAATAAATAATATTCTATGAGATATACGTCATAACTTACCTGCGTTAATTAAAATAAATAAATGATTACAGGAAAATTATGTGGTAACGGGACGCCAGAAGCTACATCTACATCAATACTCCGCACCAGTCGGTGTGTGGCGGAGGGTACTTCTGGTACCACTAACTCATCCCAGCTTTCATGTTCCACAGGTGAATAGCGCGTGGTAAGAATAAGTGACTGTAAGCCTCTCTATTAGCTCTTATTTTTCAAATTTTTTCATCGTGCTCATTTCGCGAGATGTATTTGGAAGGAATGGTATAGTGTCCGACTCTTCCCGAAAAGTATTCTCTCGAACTATTAATAGTAAAGTTCTTTGTGAATCTCCGTTTTAGGGTGTCGCTGGAGTTTGTTGAGCATATTTGTAATGCTCTCGCGCCAACTAAACTATCCATGTGATGAAACGTGCCTTTCTTCACTGGTTCTTCTCTTTCTTCTCCATCATTCCTACCTGCCAAGGAACCCAGATTCATGAACAGTATTCAAGAAGTCATCGAACAAGTGCCTTGTAAGCCACTTCTTCCGTGGATGAGTTACATTTCCTTAATATTCTTCCTATGACTCTCAGTCTGGCGTCTGCTTCTCCTATTGTTACTTCTCTGTGGTCACACCATTTATGGTCGCTCTCGACAGTTACTTCTAGATGTTATAAGGCATATACTGTTTACAGCAATTTTTCATCACTAGTGTAGTTGTGTAGTAGTGGATTTCGTTTCCTATGTATACGCAGTATGTTACATTTATTTACGTTCAGGATCAACTGTCAGATACTGCACCATTCAGCAACCCTCTGTAGGGTATTTTGCAAATCGATGCGGTCTTCTGGCGGTACTGTTTTCTTATAGATAACCGCAACATATGCGAACAACCTTCAACAGTTTCGGACGCTTTCTCCTACATCTTTTATATAAATTGTAATGAGTAACGATCCTAGCATACTTTCTTGGGGTACTCCGGAAATATTATTTGGATCTGTAGATTTTGTTGCGTTACGAGCGACATGTTGAGTTCTATCTGCAACGAAGTCCTGAATACAGCCGCAAATGTGGTCCTTCACTGCGGGAAGCTCGTTTTTTTTTTTTTTTTTTTTCGCTACACGGCAGTGCGCGACGGTGTCAGACGCCTCACTGCAGTCAAAGAACATAACATCAAACTGAGTGCCGTCGTTTGCAGCGCTGTGAATCTTATAGGGGAACAGAGCAAGCTCAGTTTCGCAAAATCTCTCTTTGCGGAACCTATGTTGACCTTTATGGAGGACACTTTTCTTCTCCAAGAACTTCATAATTCTAGAGCATAAAACATGTTCCATAATTCTACAAGATCAACGTCAACGACACAGAGCTATATTTATGTGGCTCTGTCTTACGACCCTGGTTGGAAACTGGGTTGACTGCGCTCTTTTCCAGTCGCTAAGTGCCCTTCATTGCTTCAGCGAACTACGATAAACTGCTGCTAGAAGGGTAGCAAAGTCTTTCACATAATATTTTTAGAATCTATTGGTACATCATATGGTCCCGATGCCTTTTCTCTACTAAGCGATTGTTGTTGCTTTTATATTCAGTGATATCTCAATATCTGCCATTTCAACAGTCGTGCGATAAGTGGAAGAAGAGACCGTATTACATTTTTCCGTGGTGAAACAATTTCGGAAAACTGAATTACGTATTTCGACCTTTTCTTTGTTATGTTCCACTTCGGTGTGCAGTGAAGTAGTACGAATGTAAATGTAGTCAGCACGATTTTACTGACAGATCTGCCTGAGGGAAGAAGGTGTAGAAGCAATACACTGAGTATATCGCCGAATCGGAAGAAGTGCGTCTGGTAACGCAAACTCGTAAAGGCTGGTGAGCAAGGCTAGCGCATTCTCCGCAGAAGTACGTTCTCGTCGCAAGAGAGTGGAGAAGTACCTATCGAGGAACGAAGTGGCCTTAAGAGAGTCAATAACGGAACAGGGCTCCTGCTTTAAACTGCTGAAGCGCTTAGAAGGCCAGTCTTTGGTTCCGCTCTTTTCAGGCAACGGGAAAAGCCGTACGCTTCCAGCACTGAATGACTACGTGAAACAGGTAAAATTCATTTACAAGGGAAGTCCAGAGTTATTATATTCACTTCGTGGCACATAGAAGAACAAATAAAGCTAAAATTATCAAACTTGTCCTGTCATCTTTAGTACTCGTCATTATTACTACTACTACTACTACTACTACTACTACGAAGAAAACCAATTAATATTTAAAGCAGGTTATGTAGTAGTTATATATCTTCTAAGCACCTGTCACCTAAAGATTTACAACGAAACAAACTGTAATCGAAATTAAAACATCTCAGAAAAATATCTGGGGTGGTATTTTACACGTGACTTACAGTATTAATACTAAAGGCCACAGAAATATTCTTTTCTTGTTCTGAAAAGAACTTGATAATTCTGGGCCATCATTTAGACTTGACGGAACACACAGTTGCAGTCTCTGAGAAGGTGTCAGCGTCCCTTCACTCACTACAAAAATATAAAAAGTATTTCCTTTCAGGCTTACAAAGAAGCTCATGGAGTCACTAATACTCCCCCCACATGACTATGGTTATATTAACAGAATCCTCCGTCGGTTCTTGGTAGAACAACATTATAATAATAAATGAAAAGCACCAGTTTGCTTTTGTTCTACAATATTACTTTTATTGCTAACCGGTTTTCGGCTTACAGGGCCATCTTCAGACATATACTGAGTATTATCACCAAAGAAGTTAAATGTTAGCAGACAACATTGGAATAGAAGTAACACATCTAGAGTGAAGTAGAAATATCTTTGCAATGAAATAGTAAAAACCGAACAGTACATAAATAACAATGGAGTTGACAGGAAAACCTTTAGCACAAAGTAGGAATAGCATGCCTACATAACAGTTTCTATTACTATGGTTATGCTATTCTCAAGGGACTTGCATACGAAACCTTACGCAGACTGATATTGGCATTGAAAATTCGTGTACGAAACATTTTCTAAATATGCTTTTTCGACTAGACCACACCAGCCGACGAACAGCTATCATGGCTAAGTGCCAATAAGCCTGGAGACTACAACACTGTATGTTTGATCTATCGCCTTCTTAATCATTGCATTCCCTCTTATCTGTCCTAAACTATTAGTCTGTTATCTGGACAGCATAGGATAAATACTGGTTCTCAAAAAAATTAAATTCTCTCTATACCATCATCCAGCACTGCCATGTATTCTATACAATTTTCTGTCTGAGGAATGCTGTTCTCGAACAATTTTCCTCAATACGTCAAAGAAACTAATTACCTTCCAAACTTCAAAAGAGATCTATTGATCCAACTTCTGTCACATTAGCCATCTCTCTTACTCTGTGCAGCTCATTCTCGTCAGTCCCCCTCCCCCAGAACTTTCCCATACCCCTTGTCGGCAGAGTTCTCTATATTTTCTTCTTTTTTATCAGCTACTCTCATAGTCACTTCAACTTCTCTTCTTCCTTTATCTATTCCACTTCTGATAATTTTAAACAAGGTTTCAAATGTGCTAAGCTAATCTGTAGGAGCCTAAATGCTCTTTAAAATTGTTAGTATTATTATTGAGAAGGTTTTGTAATATGTATGGTATATATTGCTCCTAGTTGGATGTAGGAGAGGCCCTTAAGGCCTTAATCATATCAAGCTAAATTAACAATTAAATGAATATTTTCTAAGACGCTATTTTCAACTCATAACATACACGTTTCCTGGAGACAAATTTGTCCTTCACTTCTGTTTTCAACTTTCGACAGATTCAGTTTGAACGTACTTATTTTCCCAGATTGACGTGGACTATTACAACTGGCATCCAACACTCATTCATAATTTGTGGACAGCCTTTTAGGAGTTTTGTATGTACATACAGACATTTCCCCCCAGTTGACCAGTCTACTTAGTCTTCAAAGTCTTCAGTTTTCATATTCGTCTAAACAATGCTGATGTTCGTGAATAGGTTTCACTTAAACCTTCGAAGGGCTAGAATCATTATAACTTACCACACAGTGACTAAGGGCATATTTTTCTCTGTTTCCCACTCAGAGGCGGTAGTTCTCTCAACTAACCAATTAACTGTTGACAAAAGTTTCACTAGTTGGCAAGATAACGACAGAGCAGTACTTCTGCCGCGGATCTACGTCACGATCTGATATTTCATGCGTTGTTGGTTTTGTTCGTGGAAGTGTCATGCATATCTTTCCGTACCTCTTCTTTACATGGCTATTGTTGGTAAGTAATTGTTTGTTTTTCCATAAATCTACAAGTAATATTACTTTTTATTCGAATAGAAATTTATATAATTCACATATGGATTTCTGTGTGGTTAGTGACGCTAACCACCACCCTCCTCTTCCATCCTGTATATTTTCTTCTCCATACAGTATGTCTCGCCGAAAAAGAATAACAAAGGAAGAATGTTTCCGAATATTATTTGCTGAAATTCCTTATAGTGACAACAGTGTTGACAGTGACGAAAGTGATGACAATGACCCGACATTCACTACACACTGTGCAAGTTCTAGTCTTGTTTACAGCTGCGTGTAGAGCAGTAGTTATTCAGAGGATAACAGTGAACGTGATCGGACAGGTGAAAACAAAACGTTACCGCTCGCTGTTCCATCACGATATATTGGAGCTAAGAAACAGTGTTTCAGAAAGTGTCATTATTTACTGGACAAGGTGTTGTAATTGCAGAAATAAAGAAAAAGCTGAACCTAAAGCCAGTTAACCTATTTTTCGAGTTTTTTTTAGAAAATACTTACAGATTACACAGAGTTCCAAACCAATCTGTATGCAACACAGACAAGCAAATCTTTCGTTCAAAGCATCGAACATAAAGTAAAACTTTTATTGGAATAAATCTTTACATGGGAATTACTAAAAAACGTAGCATCAGAGATCACGGGAGTGCTGATCCAGACCTTGTCGAAGATAAAGCCAGTAAAAAGATTTAGTTGGTTACTGAGTAGCTTGCACTTCATGGATATGTCTGTGCCCCCTGACAGAAACTGTCAGAATTATGACCGACAATACAAACTACGTCCGTTGCTGGATAATCTGAACAGGATATTCCAAGATTGCCACATATAACACATCACAATCTCGCTGTTAATGGAGGAATGGTTATACTCAATGGCAGATCATCTCTCAAACAGTATACGAGTGACAAACATATAAAGAGAGGGTACAGAGTGTGGATGTTATGTGATGAATCGTCATACAACTTGATATTTGATATTTACACAGGAAAAGTTTCACAGTGTGCAGTAGTAAAGTTGAGATCGAAAGCGGTTCTCAATTTAACCAGCGACCTTTATGTAAAGAACAATATTTTTTATGGGCATTTTTTTTGTATCATACGATCTGTACAAGAATCTAGAGCCCTATGTTCTGTAAGCTTGTGAAACACTAAATTCCGGAAGGAAAAGCATGTCAAAACTCAAGGAGTAAAAGGAACTTGAGAGAGGGGAATTCGATTACATAAGAAGCAATGATGGAGTATTTATCTGCAGATGCAAGGATAACGGGGGAGTCAACATGATTTCTAGATGTCATGGACCATCAAATGTGTCCACAATAAGTCGCAGGATGAAAGGTCGAACAATAACCAATATCGCGTGCCATCTTGTATCGAAAGATAACAATTCCAGTGTGAACCACGTGGATAATTTTGATCGTTTGAACTCAGACTGTGCTACTGACAGAAAAAGCAAGAAATGGAGACTCTCATTGCTCTTTCACTTGGCAGACTGCTGTGTAATAAATGTATTTATTGTGCACAGGGAGACTGAAATGGAGCAGATCGTCAATAAAAAGTTTCTTCGAGAGGTGTACAAACGTTTCTTTTCTCTAAAAATAGTTTCGGCGGCTGCTGCTTCAGCAGTAAACATTAGCCCACTAACTCATCTAGAAGATGTGCAGTTTCCAGTTCAAAAGAAACCCAGTTCGAACAGTGTAGCTAAGTTCAGTGCGCAAAGTATCTTTGTGCCTGAGAGTACTCAAGAATTGTTTCAAGAAATGCCACGAAATTTAAAAGAAAGTTTTACCAAAGTGTAACCACTCACTATCGAACTTCTGTACTATAGTGGGATGCTAGTTAGTTGCAGTGACCACATTTAATGGTAATGTTTTGTTGTTAAGGTGTATTTCCGTTAATTCTACAGTGGAAAATATATTACAATAATAAAACTCAAGTGTTGCAACTGCATCAGATTTGAAATATGTAAATTATTATTTATGCCCTCTAGGTAAAATTTTTGTGTCGTATACCTGCCCCTTAAAGAGTTAACTGCTCGTGGGTCTAAACACATCAGTGTGGGGTTAGCGCCAGACAGAGTCCACAGTAGTTATAGAAATAAAATATGTACAGCAGTAATGAAGTGTTGTATTAGTGGAGTAGCAACGTTTATGCTAGAACCTTGCATATACTGAAAGCCATTTAACCAATGAATAGAATGTATACAAGGTTGATATTAATATTTTCTAGAGAGACATGAGCATCTGTATTGGCAGCAGCAGCAGCACCCTCACCACCACCTCCATCAGAGGTCGTATCACTGCGTCCATTATATTAATGTTTAGTGGAACAGAGTTGTAACTAAGTGACTGTAATGTGAAATACAGTACATGCCTTAAAAACCTAGTGTCTGAAAGATTTATACAGTATATGACTCAGTGTACTACAAAACTGTCAGATATGCCATATAACTGACAGTGCTAGAAAATTTGATGATGATATGGTTGTTTATATAATGCACAGTAAAGTTTGCGTCATCTGTAATTGGACAAATACAATGGTTTATGTGAAACTATATATATATATATATATATATATATATATATATATATAGGCAGATTCTAAAGTCTATAAAAGACAGTTATTTAACATACATTGTAACATTGCAAGTGGATATAATGATCTATGTATGAGCATATTTTGTTAGTCATTTGCGTAAATGTGTATAAAACCTAAATAAAAATGTTTTTAAAAAAATATTTTAATACATATTTCATTTGTAGTTCTATATTCCCACATGTGAGACATAACTAAACATTATTATGGTGTTGTGTGGGCAACTGATATGTAAAATTACTCACTAAAGCATGCGGCTACGAGAATAGTTGTATTGAGATAATGCAAGCTTTTGTAGCACACAAGTACTTCCAACTTGTAAATAAAAGTTTTCTTGAGTGCAGTGTACCTCAGTAATCACATAAAAATGTAATGTTAACGGTGTTCCAGTAAAATGTTGGGTTTCTTAGACACTCAACTCTCAAACTTGTAAATAAAATTGGTACAGTGAAAAACATATAGCTGATGTATTAAAAGATCATTATTCTTGAAAAATAGTGTTGTGTGGTGAATGGATATGATGAAAATTCTGAGAATAGTTATAATGATCTACCAAAGCCTCCATAGCACTAACATCTCCGACCTGCAGAGTACATATGGTTCAGTGCAACAAACCTGTGTTGAGATAAAAGTGTAAATAAATTTGTGTGTGACAATGTTTTTCCTTTTATAACATTCGCTTTATTAGCAACGGTAGAGAGAGTTTACTGGGCTGTAGAGTCATGTGTGTTATTACAAAATATGTACAGATGATACATGTCATTAACTGGAAAGGAACCTCTATCAGTGCACATATAACAGTTTGTAAAGGGTTTATCTTAACACACATTGTAACAGTTGGACAAATATAACAAATGTGGGAAAGAAGAAACAAGGGAAGAGACAGAATTCGTTTACCGATAGAGATATATTTTTTTTCGATGTACATTACGTATTTTCGTTGTATAAAATTTTGATGAACAATCATACTCATCAGAGAGAGTACAGATGTATTCAGATTTATGAAATGAGTATATTATTTCCAAAACATAGATATGAACTTTTATGGAACAGCTTTTTAAAAACACTCATCCACAATACTGTACATTCATTGATACATTACTACAGGTAAATACAGTACAACCGAGCTTAATCAAACTAAGGGCAACCGAAACCTGGGTTAACCGAAACACCACTGAAAATCACAAATAAATAAAATAATCCTGCACTTCATGGAAACTCGGTTCACCAACAACAAGAGAAGCGCATGCATTTGACTGCCCCAAAACTGCAAGAAAAAGTAAAAATGTTAGACAAGTTGCTAGATGAGGAAGGAAAAACTTTTCTTCAAATGGTGAGTGTTTTGACGGGTGTAAAACACATGAGGAATTTGGCAGTTGAATGTATGCGGAGAAAAGTCATCTGCAGACCCAGACCCGGATACTGTTTTCAAAACAGAGTTTGATAATGACAACCAAGGCTTCACTGAGGATCAAATCTACAATACAGATGAAATGAGAGCTAATTTTAGGATGTTGTCTAAAAAATTTTTAGTTCCCTGAAAAGAAACGTCTGACTCAGTCAAAAGGGAAATAGAACGTAGAACTCTTCTTTTGGAATCAAACGCTACTGGAACACATGGACTGCCCCCAATGTGTATCGGGAAGTCGAAAATACCTTGGGCCTTCAAAATGTGCTACTAGTTTCTTTATGTAGTCCAAAATGTTCTTGTATGTCTTATGAACTCTTTGCTGAATAGTTAGGTGATCAGTTTCTACGGAGAGCTGAAACTTTCTTAACTGAGAAAGTTTGCCTAAAACGCCTCCTGTTAATGACATTGTATTTGCGAATTAAATATTGACGAAATTGATGTGCGTTTACATCTACCCCAACATTATCAATGTATTTTAGCCACATGGATACATGCGAGGTGGATGAATGGGTTGTCGTGAACCATTTAGAAGGAGTCACGTACCAAGAAATCGTAGAAACAGTGTTAGAGTCAACTACTCACGCGGTTCAACGGCCTGAACTATGTGATGGATGACAGACTGACAGGTTACGATGGTTTTTGAGCAGCAGAAGTAAGCTACACTGACGTAAGAAACTCGCAGCACCAAAAAATAATCTCGACAATACGTTTGTGTATGTGCCAGATGACAGTTTGTGCGATAGAGTTCCAAGCCTGTTGCAGCTGATCGTTCTATACAGGGATGGTTAATGCTCTTTGTGGATGATGCTGGAGTTGCTGGAGTTGCCGTACGATGATCTCCCATATACGCTGGATGGGAAGCAGATCTGATGACTGAGCAGGCAAAGACAACATGTCGACACTGTGAGGAACATTTTGGCTTACAACAGCGGTATGTGGGCCAGTGTTATCCTATTGGAAAACACTCACTGGAATGCTGTTCATGAATGGTAGCACAACACGTCGAATCACCAGACCGTCACACAAATTTGCAATCAGGTTGCATGTTATAACTAGGGGTGTGCTCCTGCTATCACACAAATTGGCACTCAGCACGATAACTCCATGTGTAGATCCAGCATGCCTAGCACACAGACAGGTTTGCTGGAGGCCCTCAACTGGCCTCCTTCTAACCAACACATCAGTATCACTGACGCCGACTGAGAATAAGCCTTCATTAGGCAACACATGGTATCTCCACCCTACAGTTCAATGAGCCCTTGTTTGACACCATTGAGGTCGCAAATGGTGGTGGTTTGGTGTCAGTGGAATGCACGCCAGAGGGCCCTCGGCTTGGAGCTGTCCTTGTAGTAACTGATTAATATAAGTTCCTTCAGTCATCATGATGCCAACTGCAGCTCAAATATTTACAGCAAATGCAGTAAGATGCGCCACAGCCAGACGCCAAACACGATGGTCTTAACTTTCAGTAGTGCCCCGTGGCCCGCTGGAGCTCTGTCTTGCTGTAACTATACAGTCCCGTGATCACCGCTTACAGAAATCACGTACAGTGGCTGCGTTCATGCCAAGTCATTCTGCAATATCGCAGAAGGAACATCCAGCGTCTCGTAGCCCTATTACAAGTTCTCGTTCAAACTCAATGAGGGGTTGACAATGGCATCTTTGTCGCCTTCAAAGCATTTTTTACTAACATCAGCTCACTACGTACAGTCTCAAAGTTAACTAACGCTCAAGACCGTTACGGCTCGTGTTTGAAGCAATCCTGATTTGCATCCTCGTAGTGGTACTACTCACGTATCGCTTACGCGACTGGCACGAAATCATGCCTGACAACTTTCATTTATGTCGTGCAACTCCTTCTTCATGTAACGATTATTTTTTCATTAGTGTAAATTCAGAATTTGTCTTTGAAAAAACCTGCTTGTTATACCATAACACAGAGATCTCAGTACCTGGGTTTTTGTTATTATATGTTGTCCTAAGATTTGTTGAATAGTGCAGTGGGTCGACGTCGGTTGAACGCCTTCTAATAACCGCGCGGGGTAGCCGCGCTGCCTAAGGCGCCTTGCCACAGTTTCCGCGGCTCCCTCCGTCGGAGGTTCGAGTCCTCCCTCGGGTATAGCTGTGTATGTTGTCCTTAGCATAGGTTAGCTTAAGTTACTCGTAGGTTAAGAAGTGTGTGAGCCTAGGGACTGATGATCTCAGCAGTTTGGTCCTACAGAAACGTACCACAAATTTCCAAAATTTTCCTTCTAATGAGAGAAAGGCGGGTTATTGATTCTCGAAAAGCGTAGAGGACTGCAAGAAATATGCAAAAGTTACTGAGTTTCTTGAATGACTAACTGTTAAGCTACAAACAATTAAGTGTAGTATACTGTATATAATTCTACTATAAACCTAAATACGTAATTTTGACTTTAATAAAGAACACAAGAGCAGCCTACAAAGAGATTATAGAGTTTGTCTGATCTTCAAATCTTTTCAAAAATACATACTGTATTTACAATACTAAGTAATGTAGTATATATTAGATATTCGTGGCTTAACCAAGACAATTGTTATCCGAAATGGCTTCCCGCAACCTCCTTTAGTTCAGTTAAGAGGGGTTGTACTGTGTATGCAGTATGAAACATTAACGGTGTATAGCATTACACAACCAAAATCATAAGAAAGTATAGTCTGTATTTAAGTATACGTTATTATACATAAGTATGCAGTATTAAAGATATCAGTTACGTTGTGTATGACTTTGTACACAATGGTAAGGAGAGGTGGTCTACAGAGTGGTGCAGCAACTGTCCTCAGAGGAAAGGCATACAGGAGTAGAAATAACTAGGGAGCAAGTTAGCACAACAAACGTAAGATTTACTTAACGTGTATTTCTCCTAGTTTATGAAGACTAACTACAAATAAGGCATCCAGAAGAGTCCAGCTATCTCAATGTCAACAGGGATGAAGCACGTTTGTAGGTGTTGTAGTGGAATGTCTCCAACTGCAAGTGGGCTGAGCGGCTGCCGCTGGACAACCTACATTGCGGCGGCAGAGGGCACTTGTAGTACATAGCTGCTGGAGGTGATACATAGTGGATACGCTCCTTTTGGTCCACCAAATCCTACACGACCACTGTCAAGAGTCAAACGGAAACTCGCCTTTCGATTACTAACCTTGATACATCGTAGGGCCGTATCGACATGTGTTACCACAAGTTATATCCTCAAAGATCGCTATAATGCATTTTCAATCTATAATTACTTGAATGATGAGCAGCAGAAAACTTCATCTCCATCCTATACAAAGAGAAGTATGCTATATGCAGATCAGTAGATGTTAGTAAGGAACGCTTAAATTACGTGTTATACAATTAATGTGAGAACTATAGATGCAGTCAACTTACATTGTTTTGTGTAAATCAGAAAACCTTTATTCCATACACAAATTATGAAATATCTATAGATGCACCGAGATTTATGAAATGTGAATAACATATGTAAACTTTTTTATACAATTATTTTATAAAAAATTAGTCATACACAGAAATGGAAATGCGATAGTGTATATACACAAGATTTATAAAATTATAAAAGCTAAGTCAAACACACACACACACACACACACACACACACACACACACACACACACACACACGCACGCACACAAATAAATTCATTTGTCTTCCATTCAAGTGAATATTGTGACTATCAATTCATCATCACAAATGAACCACTTATCGTCGTTATATGACACACAGATTCTCAGTTCTTCAACTTTATAAACCACATGACTCTTAGCTCGAAAATTAATCTGTTTTGTCATGTGTGGTGCACCAACACCACCACTCAGACATTCACAGTTATCATCAGTTGTAAGACTCTGTGTGGCTGAACAACTCACATCGTTAATCCTTCATTGGGTGTGACTACCTTGTGTACAGTTTGTATACATTTTGGATTGTAGATGTACAAACTCCACAATCTGCAATCCATTCACAACATCTTTCATGAAGATGACAACCTTACTGTTCGCCAACTTTTATGTGATAGCGAATTTTAGCTTTATATCCAGAAATGTGTAATACATCGGTGTTGTACCTTATCATTTCATATGGATCATAACATATTCTCCAGTAAATGAAACTGTCTGTATCCATATAAAGTAACTTTGTGTCTTGAAAATGAGTTTTGGCAAACTTATCAATAAAATGGTACATATGGAGTTTTGAAATCTCTAATATGCGTTTACCAACATAAACAGGTTTCCCGAACAGTGTAGAAAACTTATTTATCTCCAGAGCCACAAATTTATCGTTGAAAATGGTTGCCCATTTGCATGTTGGCATGTTGATGTGCCGAACGGTCCATTCCATTTTCTGGTGGAATGAATTTTGCGACGACTTTTAATATTTTCAGCAGTGTTCCCAAAAATTTTATTGTCCTTTAGTTTATAAAAATTATTTTCTTAATTAAATGACATGGAGGCCCTCCCTTTGATGTTAAGAGCACTATACAACTTCAACCAGCAGTTCCACTTGAAGGCCATTCTGTGGGTAATTCTACTCGATTCCATCCCAAAATTCATACACTGTTTTTGCTTTCTGATGTGTTGGCAAATGTGCCAACACCTTGTAGATAAAGGAGGCCGAAAGGCACGCTATCTAACGCAGACGGGCGTGAATTCTGGAACAGGATAAGTAGTGAATTCTAATAAGAAAAGTATGCAGCTCCTCGAATACTTATCTTTTATTCTTTGATGTGAATACAGCATTCTTGATGAGACATTTCATACGATAGCTATCAAACTATGTAAGGCTAATGGCGCCTTGCTAGGTCGTAGCCATGGACTTAGCTGAAGGCTATTCTAACAGTCTCTCGGCAAATGAGAGAAAGGCTTCGTCAGTGTAGTCGCTAGCAAAGTCTGCTGTACAACTGGGGCGAGTGCTAGTCCATATCTGGAGACCTGCCTTGTGGTGGCGCTCGGTCTGCGATCACACAGTGGCGACACGCGGGTCCGACATGTACTAAATGGACCGCGGCCGATTTAAGCTACCACCTAGCAAGTGTGGTGTCTGGCGGTGACACCACACTTTCTATAATGAATTACACACCTAGATTAATTTCCTAATGTTGTCTATTGCTTGGGGTGGACTGTTTCGTGGAATCTGATGCTCTGGGTATAGCAGCAGATCGCTATGCATATTATGTAAACAGGATATAACTTTCACTATCATTATCTGTACATTTAAAATGCTGTCAGTTAATCTGGCGATTTCAGTATCGGACAGCTGCCGAAACACTCCAACAGGTAGACATTGTAGCATATTGTGTACATATAAATTGGTGGTATCCAAGTACAGGGTGTAGCCTGAATGCAAGATAGTTGAACGATTCATCCATTCGTGGATTATTATTAGCCTTGGAATGTCTGTGTACACACTGGCAGTCCTCCATGAGACCTACAATCTAAGAACAGCAGCATGTCAACATCAATTAAAAGTTCGAGTGTGACCTTTGTACTTTTAATCACTGTGTCCCAAGACAACCATGGTGTGATTTAGCAAACAGTAGAAGCCAGATCGTAAGTTGCCAAGCATACACTCCCGAATTTTGCAAAAAGATCGGCTAGGAGGTGTAAGTGTATGTCCACGTAAAGCCCAGCATATTGTCATAAGTCTGTGATATTAAATTGCTGCCAAACACTCATTGCATGCTTATATTCTGCATCCATTGCGGTATTTCTGTTAAATTTCTGTAGAAAGTGGATATGTCAGGTAGCATGATTTCCTTTAGCTTCTCTATCAAATCCAGATATTTGTATCGGAATACCTCCTGCTGGGCAACGAACTGAAACTTGGCATCATTGGGATATGGAGCTCACGTGAGATGCATGTCAGACTGATGCACAGGTTCAGCAAGTTTTTGAAGTGGTGCCTGCATAGATGTTAACGAATCCAGGTATCTTAGCGCTATGTTTTTTAAGTTACCCTCTTAGAAAATGAAATGTAACTCTCTGTGTTCATAGGCAAGATGGTAATCTGTGGATTGCGTTGTTGTAAACATCTGAATTGCTCAATGGTGAAATGAGCATCATATCCACTCAAATTATGGAAGAAAACTGGCAGGGAGTAGATATTTTAGATTGCTTGAGTTATGCAGTACCCCACAAATCCTGCCAGTGAGGTAACAGTGATCAAACACCTATTTTTCCTTAGAATTCGATAATGATAACTCAAACAGAACAGGTAATGTCTTTGTTAAATTGTTTCAAGACTTACTGCGTTTTAATTGGAGGAACCAAAGCGTCATAAACCACATCAAGTTTCTCTAAAAGTGCTTTAAACTCGGAGAGCAATTATTTTTTAGGATCTTCCGCGATACATGATGTATAAAAACTAAGGCTTCAGTCCTACAAGCACACAACCTGTTATGCTGATGTAAATGGTACATGCTGCTCTGTGAGAGCTGTATGAAAGGCGATGGGGCTTTAGTTTGGACAATTTCTTGATGAGACAGTAATTATGTTTGCGGTTGTCAGATGTGAGTGGGAAATCAACGTGTTCTTGATGCTGATTTGCATATTCAGAGTGGACTGACAGCGCTATGATTTGGGGAATCATCTTTCTTCAGGTTCCAAACATGAACTGAATATTGGAGGCTTTTTACCTCTCCAATTTTCAAATTTCCTAAATCTTTATGTGGAAGTCAGTACTAGCAAAACTGTAACATCTATAAATTTCACCCTTTCTCAAGTTGCACTGATGCATACACTCTGACATTTGCTGTATATTTCTGTGGTAAGTCAGAAAGGACCAAGAAAATTATGAAGTGCCAGCATTCTTCAGTATATAATAGCCTTTTTCTGGCTACATCGTTAGGAAGCTCAGTATGGAAAGAACTACCATGCAACGGATCAAAAACATACAATGCAGTGTTTAACCAAGGAACGCAAACTAGCACTTTTCCAGACTTTCCTTCCTCAAAGTCAGAAAATCGAACCCGGCTTCCTTCCTGATCAATACAGACATCTCATACACTGCAGCAAGTGGGGTGCCCCGCGATATTTAAGATCTGAAAATTAATGGGGATTCTGGCAATTTCACCGTCCCTGTTTACTGCATAAAATTCACGAC
Source organism: Schistocerca americana (assembly GCF_021461395.2). Taxonomy (NCBI): domain Eukaryota; kingdom Metazoa; phylum Arthropoda; class Insecta; order Orthoptera; family Acrididae; genus Schistocerca; species Schistocerca americana. The sequence continues at coordinate 647,655,680 of NC_060130.1, read as the reverse complement.
AAAGGGCATAGCAGCTCTTAATGTCTGGCTTTCACAGACCTTTAATGACTGTGGAAATCTCATATCCCCAAGATCTCTAATAAGTATTTACTAACACCATCAGATCCAAAAACCCAGTCGAATTCTCTATGCCGGTATTCAAAGTCATCTTTTCAAATGCTGCTCTGCTTTCGGTAACTGGTAGGTCTGTGGCATTATGTTGGTACACCTGATTATTATCATTATCGTTATTTCTAACACAGCAGGCTGAGAAGCTACTGCTGACCAACTTACATGCTAACCTGCCTCCACAGACTATGACATGTGTTCAAGAGATCAGAAACGATCATCTAGATTCTGGACTTGGTTGATGTTGCCGTAAAGCGTTGGTAGGTGGCTTTAGGAAGCGTTGTGGAATCCTGACGGTTGATGGTACATTGACAGAGGACATCATCCATGACGACTCTGGAAAAAAAGAAAATAGTATCACATTAACAAAGTTGACAACAATCAATGAATATATAGACTGAGACACTTTTCAATGGTACTTGAGGGGCTTTCACCTGCCAGTAGAAAACCAAATAATGCAAATACTGTATTTACATTGATCATCTTGCAACGCAGTATGCTCCGGCGCCCTTGCAAACTGTTATTCAGTACCGGCAGAAACAACCTCAACAAATAGTTTTGCACACATAACTTTAAAATGAAGGCAATCACATGCAAATCTTTGCATGTTGAATAAAAAGTCTTCTGCTCAGGCATCTAACATCTTTTACCTACAGATCATGACCAGATTTGGATTCTTAAAATACCTCATCAGATAATCTGTACATTGGAGGAATAACATATTTACACCTTGGAATAATCTATTTTTAAAAGTAAGTGAACATAATCACATCAGGCTGCTAAGAACAGTATACCTACATTATCTTTGCAGTATGCAAGAGACACAGTAGCGTTGATCATCGCTAAAGCAATACAAATTGGTAATTCGCTGTAAACCGGTGGTCCAAGTTAAAATGATTGAGCCCGAAAAGTGACTTATAAAATAAAGGCATATCTCTGCAACTATGAAAAACGGAAGTAATCGGAAGAACCATAGATCCCATAAGAACATCCAAACAATGAAAGTCAATTGAATGGAGCGTAACTTCAAGTAGGAACCAGATAAGAAATAAGCAAAGTTGAACACGAACATTATCCATAAACTAGTTAGGATAAATTTGTTTGAGTTGGTTTATTCGCCTATTCTTACGGCACCTACAGTTTTCGGATTTCTTTTGTTTTTCATACTTATGGAGATATGCCCTTATTTCATAGGTTTCACTTTGTGCCCAATCATTTGAACTCGGACTACGGGATTACAGCGTGTTGCTTACTTTTATTGCTTTGTTGTTGAATCATGGGACTTCGCTATAACTACTTTTCCTGTATACCAAATGGTTCAAAAGGCTCTGAGCACTTAACTTCTGAGGTCATCAGTCCCCTAGAACTTAGAACTACTTAAACCTAACTAACCTAAGGACATGACACACATCCATGCCCGAGACAGGATTCGAACCTGCGACAGTAGCGATCGCGCGGTTCCAGACTGTAGCGCCCAGAACCGCTCGGCCACTCCAGCCGGCTACTGTATACCACAAATTATTGAAAGCTAATGGACGAGTACTATTCTTAGCAGCCTTATGTGATTATTATCACTTATTTTTACAAATTGGTTACTCAAAGAGTAAATGTTATGCCTCCCGTGTACAGATCACCAGATGATGCATTTTAAGAATGCAAAACCCTTCGTGACCATTCAGTAAAGGACGTTAACAGTCTGAGTCGAAGATACTTTATTCAGAAACTGATATCACATTTGCGTCTACACGAAGAAAGTGTTATATTCTGACCACACACGCACACCACACATACACACACACACACACACACACACACACAAACACACACACACACACACACAAACACACACAAACACACACACACACACACACACACACACACACACGTGTACACATGCACACACATGTGAGGCAGCACCTCATGTTCCTACTGGTAATAAGGCGAGTACACTGTTCGCGTGTAGCATATTTTTACGACCTTTCAACAGGAGTGGCTTACTTGTGTAGTTACTAGATTATTTTTGTAATTTTTTGCTTGTTCTAGTGCCTACTAGACACAAGCTTTTATTTTAATAACAGTGTAGCGTACCATACCGCCGTTGCTATCGACTCTTATATCGATTCTCGTATCGTACATGCTTTCGTTTGCTTTTGTTACTATAGCTCAGTGTTAGATAGACCATCAGTGAGAGAGAACCTCGTGTTCCTGATGCTAATAAGGCGAGTATACCTTTCATTTGTTGTATATTTTTACGAACTTCAAACAGGAATGACGGCAGTAATGCATAGGAGCTTTGAATGTTGTGCTGTCGATGGAACCGACCTTGGTCCTTTGGTGTAGAGCCGAGAGGAGGGTCTGAATCACAGGCTCAGGAGGTTCTGTGACCGTGTAGGCTGCAGATTTCTTGACTTGTGCCATCGGGTTGTGGGTTTCCGGGTTCTACTTAATAGATCAGGAGTCAACTACACACAGTAAGCGGCTACACGGGTAGCAGGGGCTGTGTGGAAGGGACTGGGTGGCTTTTTAGGGTAGAGGGCCTCAGGGAATCACAGAAAGGGCGTCCGTCTAAAAAGGGCATTTAAAACACAGTAAGCTAATTGTAGAAACGACCGGTATTGTACTTGTAAATTGTCGTATCTGTGTTGGGAATGAACCAGTGCTCCGAGAACTAATAGAAAGCACTGAAGCTCAAATAGTTACACTTACAGAAAGCTGGCTAAAGCTGGAAATGAGTACAGCAGAAACTTTTCAAACGATCAAACAGTGTTCATAAAGGATGGATTAAATACAATTGGTGGTGGAGTATTTATTGATGTCAGAATTTGTTTGCCTTGTAGTGAAATTGAAGTAGCTAGTTCTTGTGAAATAGTATGGGTAGTGGTATACTTGACAATCGGACTAAACTGTTAGTGTGTCAGGATTGGCGAGGAAGGGAAAGCAGTAGGCATCTGTTGAGGTGATGAAGTTAAGAATTTAATTATAGACATGATGGGTTATTTCAGTAAAAAGTGGTTGAAGGCCAGCTTAGAGAGACCGCCGAAACTGAATGGGCTGCTGCGAAGGAGAGCAGGAGAGGAAAGCATCTAATCGGCTCGGAAGTAGCCAGCAGAAGAGAATGAAAGGCATGTCCGCTCCCGGCAGCTGGTCGATGCTCCACCCCCACGTGACCACCTCTCCTTATTGGACAGCCAAATTGTAGGCGCGCGGTTCGGTAGTGTTACTCTGTCAGCAACATGTGAGTTTAGCTGCTGATGGTTCAAAAAGTGAGTTTTGAAGTGGTTCTGTCCGGTATAATGCAACGTTACTTACGAGCTGAAACTAGTCGCCAGGCAGAAAGCACTGGCGAACATCAACTGAAATATAAAATATTGAATTTTTATATTATAACATCCACTAAGTAACGGCCCCCACTGTACATCCTTCTCCCAGCCTCAGGAGTGAACCATGGGGCGGCAAATTAACAGTTACTGTGGGGCTCCTGCGAAGGACAACCTTACATAATTTTTGACAATATTTGGTTAGGAAAAATATTGAAAGAATGATAATATTGCGTGATAAAATTTGGACGACAGCGGATGGTGCGGCGTTGTTGTGAGGCACTGCGAGAGGGAGCGCAAGGTGCGGCAATCAGCTGTTGGCGCTGGCAGCGGCGAAGGTCGATGGCCGCAGCGGGCAGCGGCGGGCTGTGGCGCACTGCAACTTCCGCCGGAGCGTATACACTCCTGGAAATGGAAATAGGAACGCATTGACACCGGTGTGTCAGACCCACCATACTTGCTCCGGACACTGCGAGAGGGCTGTACAAGCAATGATCACACGCACGGCACAGCGGACACACCAGGAACCGCGGTGTTGGCCGTCGAATGGCGCTAGCTGCGCAGCATTTGTGCACCGCCGCCGTCAGTGTCAGCCAGTTTGCCGTGGCATACGGAGCTCCATCGCAGTCTTTAACACTGGTAGCATGCCGCGACAGCGTGGACGTGAACCGTATGTGCAGTTGACGGACTTTGAGCGAGGGCGTATAGTGGGCATGCGGGAGGCCGGGTGGACGTACCGCCGAATTGCTCAACACGTGGGGCGTGAGGTCTCCACAGTACATCGATGTTGTCGCCAGTGGTCGGCGGAAGGTGCACGTGCCCGTCGACCTGGGACCGGACCGCAGCGACGCACGGATGCACGCCAAGACCGTAGGATCCTACGCAGTGCCGTAGGGGACCGCACCGCCACTTCCCAGCAAATTAGGGACACTGTTGCTCCTGGGGTATCGGCGAGGACCATTCGCAACCGTCTCCATGAAGCTGGGCTACGGTCCCGCACACCGTTAGGCCGTCTTCCGCTCACGCCCCAACATCGTGCAGCCCGCCTCCAGTGGTGTCGCGACAGGCGTGAATGGAGGGACGAATGGAGACGTGTCGTCTTCAGCGATGAGAGTCGCTTCTGCCTTGGTGCCAATGATGGTCGTATGCGTGTTTGGCGCCGTGCAGGTGAGCGCCACAATCAGGACTGCATACGACCGAGGCACACAGGGCCAACACCCGGCATCATGGTGTGGGGAGCGATCTCCTACACTGGCCGTACACCACTGGTGATCGTCGAGGGGACACTGAATAGTGCACGGATCGAACCCATCGTTCTACCATTCCTAGACCGGCAAGGGAACTTGCTGTTCCAACAGGACAATGCACGTCCGCATGTATCCCGTGCCACCCAACGTGCTCTAGAAGGTGTAAGTCAACTACCCTGGCCAGCAAGATCTCCGGATCTGTCCCCCATTGAGCATGTTTGGGACTGGATGAAGCGTCGTCTCACGCGGTCTGCACGTCCAGCACGAACGCTGGTCCAACTGAGGCGCCAGGTGGAAATGGCATGGCAAGTCGTTCCACAGGACTACATCCAGCATCTCTACGATCGTCTCCATGGGAGAATAGCAGCCTGCATTGCTGCGAAAGGTGGATATACACTGTACTAGTGCCGACATTGTGCATGCTCTGTTGCCTGTGTCTATGTGCCTGTGGTTCTGTCAGTGTGATCATGTGATGTATCTGACCCCAGGAATGTGTCAATAAAGTTTCCCCTTCCTGGGACAATGAATTCACGGTGTTCTTATTTCAATTTCCAGGAGTGTAAGTTGGTTGGTTGTTTTGGGGAAGGAGACCAGCCAGCGAGGTCATCGGTCTCATCGGATTAGGGAAGAACGGGGAAGGTAGTCGGCCGTGCCCTTTCAAAGGAACCATCCCGGCATTTGCCTGAAGCGATTTAGGGAAATCACGGAAAACCTAAATCAGGATGGGCGGACGCGGGATTGAACCGTCGTCCTCCCGAATGCGAGCCCAGTGTGCAAGCCACTGCGCTACCTCCCTCGGTGGCGTATAAGTGTGGGTTCCAGAAGTGTCACAGCACAGATCACAAGGGAAGAAGGGGATTAACACTTTTTCATTACTTCACACGCATACGGTGATTCACTTTGTTGCTTATACCTAAAGGAGGGCCATGCCTTTTATTTTTGGAGGTATTTTATTCATTTATTATTCATTTTCTACTCACATGTTAATCATACCATGGCAATTTTCTACTGGACTACTACAGTATGGGGCAACAAGAAACATTCATGTTCCCATTACAAAAACTTAAGCGTGATATTCTCCAGGAGGCTGCTGTTCAGGGGAGGGGGAGGGGCGACCGAAGTCGCGTAAAATGTCCTTTTCTAAAAGCTACCCATAGCAATGAATCAGTAATTATTAGAGGTGTACACACAGAACTGGGAATGACCACGACTGAGATACTGATTATTGTGCCAGTTCATGATATGCGCAGTGGCACAGTTTAGTGTTATCTCCCTTACTCTTTGTTTACCAGGTCGGTTAAAGATTGGATCAGCTGGGAATTTGAGTGATTGGGGATGGATGGCCAATTGTCAGGCGATGGTAGTACCATCGGTTGCTCTGGTAAATACCACATAAGAGGGGGGAGTCGCACATTATGGTCATAATATAAGTGTGCAAACACTTCCTCGGTGAGGGTAGAGATATCGCAGTGAGAGCTATTAAATAATAAACCGCTACCATTGAGTAGCACATGGCAGGGCTCGGTTGCTCGGAGGTACTCGTAACGCGCGACATTGTACAATAAAAACTTTTATTCATTAGGGTGGAAGTCTCTTGCTAAATATATTTCCAACAAGATCATACATTACTGCACTTGGGTGATGACGTCACGTCATGGGTGCTAATCATCAATAATCTAGTGCTTATTTCAGCGGGTGCTTCGATGTTATTACACCATGGGTGTAGTTATTTGAATAAACAAACAGGTACCTCTCACTTCCTAAACACAAGCCGGAGCACTGTATACAAATGGTAGCAGTGTCGATTTCCGTGCTCGCTCATAACGTCTTCACTTCATCACTAAATTACTTCGTAAAAAGTAGGGCGAACAACAAAAAACTTGTGTTCGTCTGTGTGCACTGTTAAATGTGCAAAACCCACATGGGATACGAACAGCAATTCTTCACTTACTTGGGTGAAACTTAGTTAGTTATATCCTATCACGAAATCTATTTTCCTTTCCGCTCTACAGTAAGAGGGTAGCACACTTCTTCTCAACTTCTGGAGCGCATTCAACTCTTCTCTATTGAGTATCTTAGATAACTTGGGTGCTTCCTTTCTTCTAAACATACCAGTCCGGCTCTGGGCACGAAAAAGGCGCATAATAGGATTCCGGAATCGCAAACTCACAAAATCGTGCATCACGACTGAAGGGGAGCCTACGTAATGGCGGTATTGCTATAGTGTAACATATCTAGAATCCAGGGCTGTGGTGGGCCTTTACATACTGGGGTCATAAATATAAAATACAAGTGCATATTGTACAAAACAAATGGTATAAATTATAAAAATACATGCATGGTATAACATACAGGGTATAGCAAGGGCTTTGATGCGTTCAAAATGGCTTTGAAATGCTTAAACGTAACACAAAATCATAAGGGGAGAAAAAAATACAAGTTATTAGGTATCAGTTATTAATCAGCGAGCAGCTGGCAACGCATAATGGGTCGGCCATTGCTCAACACCTCTAATCATACAAAATGCGCATAATACTGAGCCTTCTGGTAAATATCTGGGTGGGGAAGAAGAGGTTAGGCACCGTTTACTGGTGAGGTATACTTGTTTTAGTGTTCTGGAGGTGTATCATGTTGTCGTGACTGGACGGACTTAACTGTAATTATTTTTTTCATGTCGGCTGTGGCCGAGGCTCGAAGATTGGTTCTCTTGGGTCGTGTGCTCCCTCCTAATACCCGTAAAGCTATCGGGAGTATAAAGGGGACAATTTCATAGTCGATTTTCATAAGTGTTATGTTCGAGGTGCAGGGTATAGTGAATAGATACGTAATATTTAATTCGCGGTATTAATTCTTAAATTTGTCTGTTTGGGGTTCTCTTATTGGTGGAGATTAGTGTATCGTAAAAATTTTTAGGGCGCCTCCAAAACTGAGTGGTAAAACAATTTATCAAACTCGGTACATGGTGAAGCAGGTAGCGTTATAAAAATGACAAGAGGCACAAGCAGATGTGGTGCGATGGAGGCAAGTATCAGGTTAACGCTGTGATAGCAGATCGACTGCACAGAACATGAAGTGTGCCACAGCAACAGCTCCAGCATGTCCTAAGTGAAAGATTTTCACGACTACTGGGCACATTTTAATTAACCATTTATAAAATACAGTTCACGTAAATTAATGATATTAGAGTGGGATTAGTGACTGTTGGGAATAGTACTCTAACTCCTTTCTCAAACGAATCGATTGATATGGGTTTATTGTGTAAAATTATTGTAGCTCATTTGTAAAGAATTTCTTTACTTTCGTGGTGGCAAAGGTGAATAGGCTGTGGTGGGCACGCAATGGTGAAACCTTTTAAGGATTTGGAAAGGGAGCAGGTAGTCAGTTCTTAAGATGTGTCAGACTAGACGGAAGGTGGTATGGTGGTACTATACTTTGGAGGAGGTTCGGAAATGCAGAGCGCCGTCAACGTAAATGGCGGTGGACGGGAAGACACCCCACAATGGCCCACTTCACTATTGCAATGCTTTTCCACTTTGCATTCCATCAGCTGGAGGTCACTTGCTTCCAAACGCCCGTCGGAGTTATAGTCTGGTCAGCAGGCATGTTAAGGGTTTAGATGTGCAAGTAAATTTACGGGTGGGTTTAAATTTACGGGTGGGTTTTCCAGTTGTTGAAGTTACCCGGGTATGAGATGGAAGGATCGAAGTGATCATGTTTGAAATAGGTATTACACAAGAAGAGAGTACCTTTCGGTAGGTGGCGCAGTGGTTAGACACTGGACTCGCATTCGGGAGGACGACGGTTCAATCCCGCGTCCGGCCATCCTGATTTAGGTTTTCCGTGATTTCCCTAAATCGCTCCAGGCAAATGCCGGGATGGTTCCTTTCAAAGGGCACGGCCGACTTCCTTCCCCGTCCTTCCCTAATCCGATGAGACCGATGATCTCGCTGTCTGGTCTCCTTCCCCAAAACAACCAACCAACCAACCTTTCGGTATTAAATTGCTATACATTGGTTGATTGGTTGATAGCTAAGGTAGTATGTTCTAATATGTGTAAGGTCTCTTTAACAGTGGCAGTCAGGCACACGGACGACGCGCAGAGAAAGGGGCAGGGGGGGGGGGGCGGCAATCTGGCGGCGACAGCCCAGCCCCGGGCTAGTGGGACAACGCGGGTTGGGGAGGGGCTGGGAAGTAACAGCAGCGCCAGGAGTTTGACGTGCCTCTGCCCTTCACATTATTGACACCGCACGTGCGACTCCTTGTTGACGGGTTCACCTGATTCTGACAGGCTGAGCGCACGTGTTTACAACTTCGCAGTACTGCCGAGCGCACGTGTTTACAACTTCGCAGTACCGCCGAGCGGCTGTACTTACCTTCTGAGTTAACATGCCGGCTGGGGTGGCCGAGAGCTTCTAGGTGCTACAGTCTGGAAGCGCGCGATCGCTACGGTCGCAGGTTCGAATCCTGCCTCGGGCATGGATATGTGTGATGTCCTTAGGTTAATTAGGTTTAAGTAGTTCTGTGTTCTAGGAGACTGATGACCTCAGAAGTTAAGTCCCATAGTGCTCAGAGCCATTTGAACCAGTTAACGTGATAAAGAACAGGCATCCGTGAGGGACGGTAGGGGAAATTTAGAGTGTCACTGTTGTACTCGTATGTAGGCCACACGGCTGCGGCACAAGAATGGCTCTGAGCGCTATGGGACTTAACATCTATGGTCATCAGTCCCCTAGAACTTAGAACTACTTAAACCTAACTAACCTAAGGACAGCTCACAACACCCAGTCATCACGAGGCAGAGAAAATCCCTGACCCCACCGGGAATCGAACCCGGGAGGCACAAGAATAATCATTGAGTCATCTAACATTTCTTTTGGTGTCAAAGCGACTAGTTATGTATCTTCCTTAGGAGCAAATTTCTCAGTTAGTACTGTGCGTTTTTCATTATCACTCTGGGTGTTCAAACGGGAAAATTACTTATTGAAACATGGTGCCCTTTCAGGGTGAAAGTCTTTGGAATGAAAAGGTAGATACTTAATGCATCCATTACTTCATACAATATCCTGATACTGATCCATAACTTCTCCATATGATACTTTTATTTAGAATTAAATATATTGCTATTGAAAATAGAGTGGTAGAGGGAGGCTAGGGTGACATCTTAGTAATCTAGTTATCATAGCATGGGAGCATAAAACACATATCGTATAGGTAGAATGTTCATTTGCAAAGGAAAGTAACAAGCTGGCTGATTAAGCCTTGTACCCCCTCCCCCCCCCCTTTTTTTATGTACCTGGGAACCTCCTAAGTAAGAAGCAGTACCTTGGTGTTTAGTCCCTGGATCTAAGGGCATATTGCTGATTAGATCTCAGAGCGTATCTAGGGCGAGTTGGGGATGGTGGAACTTCCCTTTTCCTCCACTTCACAGGGTGGGGTAGAACCTGCTAAGGTCCAGCACTTGTCTCAGAAGGTGGTGGGAGAGGCATAGTTCCTGAATAGGGTTTTAGTCGATGAAAATGGCCGACCACCTTGCGGTCAGGCAGTTGTAATTCTGCACTGACAGGGGAAGAGAGCCGAATGATTGAATATGGTCCATCATACAGAGGGGTAAGTTTCTTCACTCTTTCTTTCTTTATACTAGGGTTTTTTAGCAAAACCAAATCACCAGATTTCGAGGGGGCGAAGATGGCATATTTGTTACTTCATTACATCTGTTTCCTGATTGCTTTGCGGCTGTTTCTTTGCATCTTCTTCCAAATGGCCTTAAGACAGCGGGCTGTGTGACCGATTCCTGGAGGTAGTTTATCGATCTCAAAGGAGATTCCACAGGGCAGCCAAACACTGTCTCATAAGGCGTATGTTCAGTAGCTTCGTGGAAATGGCAATTGTTCGGACTTGCCATGTACGGAATGTATCTTTGCAGACACTGTGGGCTGAGTTGATGCATTCGTTTCACAGTGCGATGGACATGACAATGCGGCCATTTGCCTAGGGGTTAAAGGGGTGGTTCTCCATTTTCTTATTCTCAGCAGTTTGCAAACTTGGACAAATATGGTGGACATAAAATTGGTTCCTTGATATGTTATAATGGCGTCAGGGGTTCCGAAAGGAAGGACAAGATTATCCACAAAAACTAGTGCTACTGTTTCAGTTGACATGTCAGCGATGGGTATCAAAATAAGGAATCGGGAAAAGTGATAAGTAATGGATAGAATATATTTACTTCCTTGTGTACTTATGGGAAGTGGCCCGACTACATCCAAACTGAAAGGTTTTTGATGCCTCAGGAAGCGATTGTAAAGGAATTTTGGTTCATGCGAGTGGTGCTCTTTGGGCACATGGTAGGCAGTTTTTTTATATACTTAGCAACATCTTTTGTACCACCAATACTTCGTGGCAATGCGGACATGTTTTTAAATTCTCTAACATAACGAGGGAGGCTATTCCAGAGTCGGGTTCCCGCTACTGTAAAGGACTTGGAGAAGGTGACTGAGCGATGCAGTGGAACAGAGAGGATTTTATTATGGTGGGAAAGTGTGTTTCTGTCATGTTGTTCCAACATAAGCGTTAAGGACGAGGAGAGATATGAGGGACAGTGTACATTTATAAGGCAGTAAATGAGACAGAGTGTATGGAAATCTCTGCGTTTGTCTGCACGCAGCCAGGACAATTTTGCATATGCTGGTGAAATGTGATCAAAAAGTCGAACGTCACAGATATATGGGACGCAGGCATTCATGACCAGTTCCAGACGTCGCGAGTTTTCCTGAGAGAGGCCTTGTAGGATAATATCGCTGTAGTCAATGATCGGGAGTATAAGCGTTTGTACTAATTTCTTTTTCAGATCGAAAGGGAAGAGTTTTTTGTATTTTTGTAGGACATGAAGAGATGCTGATGCTTTTCTGCACACTGCAATTACGTGCTCTGTCCAATTTAGATTTTCATCTATTATTACTCCCAAACCGTTTGCTGAGGGAGAGAAGTTAATATTTGTTCCTCTTAGGATAAGACATGGTACGGATTCCCGATGTTTTGGGCTAATGAGCTTAGAGTGATCAACAAGTACCGCTTGAGTTTTAGACGGGTTTAGTTTTAGTCCTATGTGCTGTGCCCATTCTGATAGTGCATCGAGGTCAGTATTGAAATTTTCAATAGCTTTCATAAGATTGCTTATTTTCGCACTTAGATACAACTGAGGGTCATCAGCATACATATGATATTTGCAATAAGTCAGAACCGACGACACATCATTGACATACAGAGAGAAGAGAATGGGACCTAGTACTGAGACTTGGGGAACGCCTGACACTACCTGCCGCCATTGTGATTTTATATTCCCGGACAGGACGCGTTGCTGACGAGACGTCATGTATGAGCGAAACCATTGCACTGCACTTGGTGAGAAATTTAGACCGCTAAGTTTGACTAGTAAGATGTCGAATTCGACAGTATCAAATGTTTTGCTGAAATCTAAGAAGCAAATCATAGTCGCTTCTTGTCTGTCCATGGAAATTTTCAGGTCATCTGTCACCTTTATCAGTGTGGATGTTGTGCTTCGATGTTTACGGAAACCTGATTGGTATTCGTCTAGTGGGTTGTTAGTTGTTAGGTAGTTGGTGAGCTGGTCATGGACTATATATTCTAAGGCTTTTGAGAGTGAAGGAAGAAGGCAGATGGGGCGGCAGTCAGAGGGTGCTGTGGCGATGTCCTTTTTAGGCAGTGGCTTAATTTGTCCCAGTTTCCAGGCCTCAGGGAAAACACTTGTGATTAATGAATCGTTGAAAATGTCTGTTATAGAGGGCAGTAGTTGATCAATAATAAGTTTTACCATCTGGATAGTGATGCCACCACGTCCAGTAGATGCTGATCTAATCCGCATTATGGATTTCTTGACAGTATTGCAAGTGACGTGCCGTAGATAGAATTTTTCTTTGCTACAGTCGTTCATCCCCATGAAGTAATCAATGTGTTTCTTTTTTTTTTTTTTTTTTTTTTTTGACCATGGGATTTTCTGCAACTTTTATTTTGCCTAAACCGAGACTACGGAGATTTTTCCACAGGATAGCTGGTCTACATCTATTGTCAATTAATGTACGGGCATTCCTGAACTTAGCGTTTCTCACCACTTGACTGACTTTGTTTCGCTTCTGTTTGTATACAGTGTGATTTTCTGCTGTAGGGTGTATCTTGTATGCTCGATGTGCAGCGTCTATGAGATTCATAAGCTGTTTTAGTTCATCAGTCAGCCAAGGTGTAGGTTTCCTTTTTACTTTCCTGGTCTTTATTGGAGCGTATTTGTCATGTAGTTGAGTAATTTTGTTAGTGAAATCTTGGAGTTTGTCGTTTATGTCCATGAGGGGAGTGGAGGTCATCCCCCAAACTATTTCTTGTGCCTCAGTTTCGAGTTCAGGCAAATTTATGCGTTTGAAGTCTCGATATGTAGACAGTTTTTGTTTCTTTGTAGGACATTCTAGTGAATACGTCATGAAAATGATGTCACGGGCAGACATGCCAGGAGCAGATATTTGAGAGGTGCGGATTATTCTGTTTGGAGATTTCGTTGCGAATATATCTATAAAAGCGTGACTGGTAGTCGAGTGATGAGTAGGTGCCAGCTGAAGTAGCGTCATATTTGAGGAAGAAAGCATCCTCTTAAATTTCCCAGTGGAAGGACTATTGCGCAGAAAATTAATGTAAGTGTCACTTGCTATAATTACATGTTCATATGACGATTCGGGACTAGAGAGGGCAGTTTAGAAGCAGGCAAACCAGTCTACTTTAGGAGGTTTGTGAAGGACACATATTAAGCACTTTCTGTTAAGGGATTTGATCTCTATGAACATATATGCCTCTTGTTTATCTACACTGTTGTCAGATGTGTGTAGTACAGTAGGTGACAAATCAGAGTGTATGTAAGCCCCTACACCGCTTCCTCGTCTGTTGCATCTGTCGTGCCTGAGAAAGATATCGCCGTCTAGGTTTACGGAAGTTGTAGGAATACTTGGTTACAGCCAAGTCTCTGACAAAAGTATTACGTGTATATCAGTAGTCTGAAATATATATTTGAACTCGTCGAAGTGAGCTGGCAGAGATTGGACATTTGCATGTGCAATATGCATCTTGGTGCGTTCGGGTGTTGATCACCCGAGGAGACTGCCGACAGATGTTAGCGGGTCATGGTTAGCGGTGACAAGAGGGTCTGGCATGAGGAATGCGGAAGGCGTGTGAAGGAGAGGGGGTGAGTGAGTGTCCTCCCAGTTCTGAGCAGTGAGAGTGGCCGAGAGGGGGAGGGGGTGGGTCCCCGGGGAGGCAACGGGAACTGCGGCCAAGGTCAGCGATGTCTGCAACGGTGCTGGAAGTAGCCGTGTGCTGGCAGGCGAAGGAATTTCGCTAAACACAACGGGAGTAATCTGCACGTGACGGTAGAGTGTGACATTAATTGCACTTATGAGGATAACAACTACAGTATGATGGTGGGTTGCTAATTAAAGATGGAAGTGAGACTACCTTATGTAATAATTAACAAAATTACATAAGAATACAATTAGAGATAAAAATAGTTATGTGGAGAAACGAAAAATTTGATAATACATTAGTTAAGTTATGGTTGACAGTGTAAACAATATAAACACACAGGTTAGTGGCAGGAAGATTAGACATGATTTAGCTTCTCAAGCACAGGCTTTCGAGTTCATTAACAATGCAAATTGTTCTCTTTCCGTTTTCGGTCTTAACCATTACCCTGCCGTCATTTGCCCATACGTTCTGTAGCCCACGAAATCGCTCTCTTCAAAATGTTTAGTCTTTCAGATGTTAGATCCTCGCGTACTGTCAGACCCGACTTCGCGAGATTCTTCTTTGCTCTGAAGATTTCAGATCTTTTCCTATAGGACACAAATTTCACTATTATAGGTCTTGGTTTTGTAGAACCTGGCGACCTACGACCCACTCTATGACTTCTGACAATGTCACTCAGAGTCACCTGCACTCCTAGCAGGTCTTTAGGTGTTGCTATATGTTTACCCAGAGGGGTCTTGCTGTATAGAATTACATCTTCTGTAACAAAACCGGATGGGAGCGATACTGGGAACATTTTGCATCATTCTTCTGTGAGTCTTTTGTCAATTAACACATTGTCTGTCTGAGCTACTCTCACTTCTAAGCTACTCTCTCTACTAAGGGCGTCAGCATTCTGCTGCAATTTTCCAGCCTTGTGTTGCACTTGGTAATCATACTCACTCAACTTCAGGGCCCAGCGGGTGAGACTGCTGCTAGGGTCTTTTAAACTTAATAGCCACTAAGTGCTGCATGATCTGTTACTACTGCGAGCTTTCTCCCATAAAGATAGCATTTAAAATAGTTGACTCCAAATATAAATGCCAGCAATTCTTTCTCCATAGTACTGTAATTAATTTCCACCTGATTCATCTGACAGGATGCGTAACCAATTGGTCTTTCCTCACCATCAATAATTTGACTCAGAATAGCCCCCACTGCAAAATCGGATGCGTCACAGGAGAGAATGAATGGTTTTTCGAAATCGGGATAGATCAATAAGGGGGAACTAGCCAGAACATCTCTGATATGCTGCACAGCAGCTTCACACTCGGGGGTCCATTGATAGGGTACATCTTTTTTCAACAGGTGCGTAAAAGGTTTGGCTACTGTGGCACAGTCCTTTTCAAAACCCCTGTAATAATTGCTGAGTCCCATAAAGCTTTGCAATTATCTTAGATTTTTAGGGGAAGGGAATGTTCTAACTGCTTCAATTAGGCGGCTTCTGGCTTTACTCCATCAGCACTAATGATATGCCCTAGATACTGTACTTGACTCTCAGCAGCGGAAAATTCTTCTATTTTCAGTCTTAAATTGACACTTTTTAGTCTAGACAAAACATTTCTTAACCTGGTAACATGTTCATCTATGATTCTGGAAAAGTCAGTGGTATCATATAGATAAACTAGGCAAATTGTAGGTTTCAGTCCTCTTAAAAGTAAGTCAGCAAAGCATTGGAGGGAGGCAGGCGTGTTGTGCAGCCCGAATGGCATTCTCAAAAATTCATATAGACCAGAGGGAACCACAAGCGTTGTTTTTGGCTTGTCCTGTGGTGCAATAGGTATTTGGTGATATTCCACTCTTCATATCAAGAGAAGTGTAGTATTTTCAATTTCCTCCATTGATTGATTTCTTTGGGACGACGACTGGAGACGACCAGGGGCTGGCTGAGGGTTGTGTTATCCCTGCCTCTAGCTGCTGTTGAATAGTTTCCTCCACAACAGGCTGCAGGCGATATGATAGTCTATATGGTTTCTGCGCAATGGGCCTTGCATCTCCGGTGGGAATTTTATGGTAAGCAAGGTCAGTAGCCGGCAAATAACGCCTTTCCTCGAATAACCATGAGTGTTCTTCCAAGACGGAGTACAATTTGTTTTGGTCAGCTGCAGGCAGATGAGCTAACTCATTTTTAAATTTGTCTCTGAGCACTGGAGCAATATGACATATGCTGCGTCCCGGAAGCTGTTGTTTCCGGTTAGGTTTTGACTTCTCTTGTACAGGGTGGTTTTCTTCAATCTCGCGACCGCTAACTATAATAGTGCGATTAGGAATTTCTACCTCTTTCGTTTCGAAATTTTCCAAACAGATGGGAACATAAAATTTCTTTCCCTGCACTTCCGCTGTCGTTAAGCCACGTTTAACATGTACCTGTAGTCTGTCGAGGACATCGTTTTGATGGAGAGGGTCCACCAATACGGTTGTTCCTGGCAGTTCGCGGGATTTGATCCATGCCATAGTATGCGTCCCGTGCCACCGCTGATTCTAACAGGGGTAATTGTACGTAATGCCCACGATTGCGTGGAAGTAACTTGTGGAAGAGGCCGCATTTCACAAACACCTTTCGGCAGAATGGCGTGGAGGCCGCCAAAACGGTGGGTTTCCTCACTGAGATGGACAGTTTGCGTCCTGTTATCTACTACACTCTGATTCTGTCATGCAAAATAATCCCGAAAAATTTCTCGGTATTCAACTTCAGTCCGAACATCAATGTAGCCTGCTTTGAACAGTCGAGTACGACATTTGGTGCAATCTTCTTAAATTTGCTTTGACTTAATATGCACCCACGGCATTTACTGTCCACATAATATGATTTTTCTAAAGTTTGAATTCATATTAAACAGCAGGCTACGGAACCTTAGATCACAATCTCGTTACAAATTCCTATACAGATAGAATAATTTAAGTAGACGTTCACATTCGTTAATTTGTAAGTATAAAATAGGCTAGAACCAGTTTGAGAGTTTTCGATATGGTCTGTCTGCAATGCTGGTATTATGCAGTGTGGTGTTTGAACTTGAGTCGATGTGTTGATAGTCCAGGTGTAATGTGTGGTTGAAGCAGGAATGGGTACTCTCAGTTCCCATGAAAGGAACGGTAAGGGTAATTGGATCTCTCCAGCAACAGCATTCAAATATTTCAAGCACCGCTCATCGCTTAATGAAATATGAGGAATTTTTCATGTAAGATGGTTAAGGATAATTTTACTGAATTCATCACTGTTCCTTTCTTGTTTATGTGGATTATTGTCCGTCGTTGTACTATGTGCTAAAATTGTCTCCTGTTTAAAATCAACAAGCACTCTATTCATACTTTTCGAGCACTCCACCATCAACTGTAGTGGTAACCACGTGAGTACATGCTTGTATTGGAGTATGGGCCCCATTTTCGTTTCATGTAAGATCCAGCCTGCGGTTTCAAATACATTTGTGTTGGATTTCGATGCAAATACGTTCGTCCCTAAGACTGATGTGGTTCCAGTGTTACGAGTACGATCTGTCTCAATCCCATTCAAGTCATATCTTATTTCCTGAAACACATATGCGAACGTATTAATTGTGAGATGAGATGCTGTTGTGACATTCCCATCGGATTTCAGAAGTTTTCGAGCGGTCTAAGGCGCTGCAGTCCTGGACTGTGCGGCTGGTCCCGGCGTAGGTTCGAGTTCTCCCTCGGGCATGGGTGTGTGTGTTTTTGTCCTTAGGATCAGTTAGGTTAAGTAGTGTGTAAGCTTAGGGACTGATGACCTTAGCAGTTAAGTCCCATAAGATTTCACACACATTTGAACATTCAGAAGTTTCCTTTCCAGATATAAACATCTGTGGCTTTGATCCACCAAAGCATATTTGTGCTGAATTACTTTGAGTATCTCATCATTATTAACAAACATTGTTGAAGTGTAAGGTTTGTGTGAAAGGAATTCACAGATTTTGATTCACTCATCATACTCTATGGATGAAGTTAAATCAAGCATCTCCACTGCACGGTTTCAACCCTACAGATTTAAGGAAGTTACAGTTTACCAGTGTTAACTCACCACATTTCTGCCCTGGAGTGTAGCTTGGATGGTTGTGTATACTGCTCTTCGTAGAGCACTCCCATACTACAGCCTCAAATGCAAATGTATAATCTCTTACTACTACTATGAGATGGTTATCTTGATCAACAATGGTCAAATCAAGATTGTTTAATATCTAGACAATAAATGGGAAATGAACTGCATTAGCGGAAAATTCTATGATTTTATGGCCAGGACCTACCTAGAGGGAAAACCAGAGAATGGTTTGAATAAATTTATCATTGAGATATAAATTCTTTGCAGCGTTACACTAAATGCGAATGGAGTAAATCGGTAAGACGTACTGCAGTTTGCAGTTTGAAAACGTGATATTCAGAATTGAATTATGGGTCTCAAGCTTTAGCAGCGCAACACTCCATGATCCTTGTCTAATACAACGGTGAGAAATAATTTCCTTCCTTTTCACGTCAGAACGTACAACATTACACGCATCTGAACTTCGACTGATTAATCAATATATGACACTCGCCGTTTTAAGTATAATCCTTCTTCTACATCGCTACGTTTGCTTGGATAAACATTAAACATAAGTGTCCACATAAATATCTTCCAATGTTTTGATAGCACTGAAGATTGTAGAACACGTAGTTATGGGCGAAATAGCGGCGTAATTATTTCAGTTGGCTGCAAATCTTCAAACGAGTCGAAGTAATTGATATTTTGCGATCGTTCTTAACATAAGCCATCCAATGAATCCCACGCCGCCACCACCATCAAAATTCATGATTCTACATTAATTCGTTGTCGATACAGTTCAAAGCACTGTATTGCACTTATCACTCCACAAAATCTTGTAATTTTTGAATAGTTTAACGTTTTTAAGCAGACCAGTATTTGCGAGAGGTCTGTCTGTTAAAATAGCTACGGTGTCTTTTATTTATGAACAATCCCATTCCGTACATGTTTGGTTTTAAAAATAAGAGTTTGGCATCATGGAGCCGTTCTTGTGCATTTTTTGCAATCTGAATGTCCGAACTATTTCTGGAGCTCCCCCTGCAAGGGATCCTACAGCTCATAGGCCCGCTAATGCGGGTAGTAAAATGGTGTTGATATAACCTTGGAACTTTCAATTCGTGTTTTCCCTCGTTTGTGGTTTAGAACTTCTTTAGCTACTGCCAAGCATGTGCAAGTATTTGTTTTTAAACGCCCTTTGCTGTTTGTTGTGCAATGTCTGGCATTCATAGCATGTCGAAAACTTACTTCTGTATCAAATTTAACTATGGCGTACATTATTTTACCCTCATACAATAAATTAATCCCCTAATCGCATTTTTGCCAATAATTTATGTAACTTCATACTGCGATTGAAAAAGCTCTATGTAGGAATATGAAGTTCGACTGGCACATTATCGAGTAAGTTACTCCATTTCTATACAATGTGTCTAGTTAGCCTCATCAACTGCATCAGATGATGTTTCATGTTCCATGTTTTATGTTCCTTGGTATGTATAGCATCATTAACATCAACCCAGCTTTTATCTGACGATAGAAACCCTAAACACTTAACGAGCATCCTCTTTTCTTGTTGTTTACTTTATGACAAAAAAGTAAGGTTCCCTAATTTTCATTATATTTTCAGTGTAACAAATACCTGCTACCTCACTTCTTCTGCTATCTTTCAGGATACATTTGCTTGAATTTGTTCTCTGCACCTTGAAAACTGCAAATGTCTCTGTAGACCGGTACGGTAAATATGAACTCTCAAATACATTTTTGTTTTTACATGCGGACGAAATTTCCAACATAAAATTTCTTTTTAGACATGTCTTTCACTTTGATATTATTATATACCGTAGTTAATGCTCATAATCATGAATATTTATTGGATTGATGTGTATAGTTGGTTTCACTAATGATACTGGGGTAATTATTGATGAAAGTATGGTAGTCCATTTATTGAGCCAAAAAGACTGGATTGCTTCCACATCGGTTTATATTGTTCCGATCAATCATTCTACGACTGAGAGCTACATTTGCATGAAATTAGAATGACGGTCTATCCCATAGCTCTTTATTTATGTCTTAAAATTGTTGATTGTGGAATTCTCCACCATTATCAGTCTGTATATTGTCTAGAAAACTATTCATGCCAGCTTCCAATAATTTTTAGAACACCTAGGGTGCTGCCTTCCCAATCTTTGGTTTCATGGGTATTGATCAAGGAAATTTTGAATACGTATCAATGATAATTCAAACATATAAGTCATACCCACACGATCTACCTGCCATAAATCATCTACATTTTCAATCATTATCATGCCTACTTGCAAACCTTTTCCATGCAGGGTTGTGAAGTTCTTCGACCAACATTTCCCTAATTATTCAATGGTGTGTCTTTCTTGAAGCTCTGAAATAATTGAAATAATGTCGTTCACATGCTCTGTGATTTCTGCAGATGTTGGTGCCATTAGGCCTTAAACGATTTACAGTCTTGTTAAAATCAAAATACATACATGAAAAAAGTTTTGCCTCACCCCAGTTCCCAGAACTCCTGAAGATAGACGTTGACTGTGGATATTGTATCACAGACAGAGTCCTTTTGACTGCGCAGAGATGTCACTATACCCGCGCAAATATGTAAACAACCACGTCCGACAGCCGATCAGTTCCAGCCACTCCACCAGGAAGGAGATAAACGGCTCTTGTTGTCTTTAGTTCAGCCATGACTAGACGGTCAACACCACTGTCCGATCGCCTCCGCATTGTTGCTTGTGCCAGGAAGAGCTCTGCACAAGGGAAGTGTCCAGGCGTCTCAGAGTGAAGCAAAGCGATGTTGTTCGCACATGGAGGAGTTACAGAGAGACAACAACTGTCGATGACATGCCTCGCTCAGTGGATGACCACTATCTACGGATTATGGCTCGGAGGACCCCTGACAGCAACTCCACCATGCTGAATAATGCCTTTCATCCAGCCACAGGACGTCGTGTAACGACTCAAACTGTGCACAATCGGATGCATGATGTGCAACTTCAATCCCGACATGGCGAGGTCCATCTTTGCAACCACGACACCATGCAGCGTGGTACAAATTGGTCCAACAACATGCCGAATGGATCGCTCAGAATTGGCCTCACGTTCTCTTCACCGAGGAATGTTGCATATGCCTTTAACCAGACAATCGTCGGAGACGTGTTTGGAGGCACCCCAGACAGCCTGAACGCCTTAGAAACGCTGTCAAGCGAGTGCGGCAAGGTGGAGGTTACCTGTTGTTTTGGGGTGGCATTACGTGGAGCCGACGTACGCCACTGGTGGTCGTGGAAGGAGCCGTAATGGCTGTACGATACATGAATGCCAACCCCCGACAGATAGTGCAACCATATCGGCAGCATATTGGTGAGGCATTCGTCTTCATGTACGACAGTTCGCGCCCCATCGTGCACATCTTGTGAATAACTTCCTTCAGGACAACGACAACGCTCGATTAGAGTGACCAGCACGTTCTACAGACATGAACAATATCGAACATGCCTGGGATCGATTGAAAAGGACTGTTCATGGACGACCTGACCCACCAACCACTCTGAGGGATCTACGCCCTATCGCCGTTGAGGAGTGGGAATATCTGCACCAAAAAATGTTCAAGTGTGTGTGAAATCTTACGGGACTTAACTGTAGAGGTCATCAGTCCCTAAGTTTACACACTACTTAACCTAAATTATCCTAAAGACAAACACACTCACCCATGCCCGAGGGAGGACTCGAACCTCCGCCGGGACCAGCCGCACAGTCCGTGACTGCAGCGCCAAAGACCGTTCGGCTAATCCCGTGCGGCAATCTGCACCAACAGTGCCTTGATCAACTTTGTGGATAGTATGCCACGACGAATACAGGCAGGCATCAATGCAAGAGGACGTGCTACTAGGTATTAGAGGTACAGGTGTGTACAGCAATCTGGACCACCACCTCTGAAGATCTCGCTGTATGGCGGTACAACACGCAATGTGTGGTTTTCATGAGCAATAAAAAAGGGGAAAATGATGTTTATGTAGATCTCTATTCCAACTTTCTGTACAGGTTAAGGAACTCTCGGAACCGAGGGTATGCAAAACATTTTTCATGTGTGTGTATAACCCTTAGATCGATTGTACAATTTCTTATGCCGATCGTCGATTGCGCTACCGTTACAGTCGTAATAATTACCATTCAACATCGGTTTAATAACTACAGTGTATTTTCTTACTATGATTGTTATCTATGCTCCCGTTGCATCACTTATGTACTTTAGTCCTCCATAGTATTTCTGCATATGACTTAAAGGTTTTCGCTGATTAACTGTGTAGACCAGATTTTTGTGAAGAACATTAGATCTAGTATACCTGGTATTGATTCAAGCGCTCTTTCCCCCATATGATTGCCATTCTCATTCATTTTATTGGCTAAGTGCCTAGTCCATATGGGAGCACACTATTACTGCCGCATCTTCTATCTAAATGGTCATGTCTGTGTCGTTTACTGAAATCAACAGTCATATCATCTTTGACTTATTTATTAACTATTTGTGAGACTCATCCAGTGACTTCATAACTGATCGAAAAGTCTCTCGGAGAGTCTGTTCAAGAGCCAACTGCCTCGTTCTTAGCAATGTCAACTTTTAACGAACTGCCTTTAAGCCCTTTATGGTATTTTATTTTGTAGGCTTATCGTTGGATTCTAAACACACTTTGTGTCTGCATGCAGTCTATGTACACTTCAGACTAATTGCAGTAGTGCTTAATACTTTTTCTCTGTATGAATTCAGTTTCACCAACCGGTTCAGTCAGAGTGCTGACTGTTCTCCCAGTTTCACCAACCTTTACAGCCAATGAACTGAATGGAAATGAAATGAGCGTTTGGCGTCATTGGCTGAGAGGCCCCTTGCGGGGCAGGTCCGGCCGCCTTGGTGCTGGTCTTATTACATTCGACGCCACATTGGGCGACCTCCACGCCGGATGGGGATGAAATGATGATGATGACAACACTACACCCAATCCCTGAGCGGAGAAAATCTCCGTCCCAGCCGGGAATCGAACCCGGGCTCGTAGGACAGCAATCCGTAACGCTGCCCACCCAGCTATTGGGGTGGACACTGAATTGAATGAACTCTAAAGACCTCAGTTGTGTGTATTTACCTCGTTTGGACTGTTATTAATCAGCTCAATTTTTGCATCTACATATAGGCGAATGTTCTGTCAGCACACAATGTCAAACGTAATACTCGATACGCTGGCAATCTTGTCCATTCAGCAATGTTCAATGGCATATTTAAGTTAATGAATCAATATTTATAAAAAGTTGCTTTTGCGATTTCCGCATATTTGGGAGGCTCTGAAAGCGAATATTTTTAACAGAGCACAATACAAAGCGCAGTGTGTCATGAGTTCCAGTACTGGGATTGTGACAAAGACTGATGCGTATTACACCTACTTTTGAAATTTACGTAGTGTGCGTTTTTCTAAAATAACTGCAATTACTGTGGGACTAATTGCCTGTAGTTTATTTATTATTTCATTCATTTTACAACTTTCGTCTAATAATATTGGTATGCAATTTGTTGCCACCCTAATTTCCTCAACTTGTTTAGGCAAATCAACTTCATGCTCTCTAAGAATACTCATTAAATCAATTGTGTGTCGTTTATGTGGGTGACCCATCCTTCTGTTCTGATCTATCAAGCATCATGTACTGAATAACATCCGCATAGACTTTTGTTTCAAATTCTCTTGGAAATTTCGTCTGTGATGACCATTCAGTTTTCTACTCTTATCAATTACTATAAAGTCATACTTATTATGATACCAGCATTCTGCACAAATACTCTTAGTCATTTATCGTCATGTGCCCACTGACGTGACCGTCATAAATATATTTTAGGTCCAAGTTGTCGTGTTTAGAGGATATAATGTGGTTCGCGTTATATCATATCAACTCTATATATTCTTTAATATGTCCATGAAATATAAAGTGTCAGTTGTTTTGTGCTGTCGAAAGCTAAAATAATTTGCTATTTGTTGTTGGTTTTCAATTACTGTCTTATCAAAAGTAAACACTATTTTTGGTTTTGCTTTGTCCAGAGGTGGTACAACGGTGCTTTCACTATATTTTCCATATGTAACTCCAGTCCTCTCATAATTATTGATACATTGGCTGAAATTACATTATGGAGAGTATATACACAGTTTCAAAGTGAATGCCGTGTGGCTGAGTTAGAAGCGTAATTACTAAATCCGTTTTATCACAATCTGAAGGGTCTATAATAATTGTGCATATGTTGTCAGGAATAAAAGATCCATTTATAACAATATCTTTTTCCATAGTGTCATATGCAAAGTCAATAACTGTTAGGTCTTTCCAAAGAGATTGCTTCATCCATGTCGACGTATTGGTAACTATTCTGTTACATTAATATGCATGAGGTTTTATAGGAATACAAAGAGCATAACTTGTACTTTCCTTATTAATAATAAGCTTTGCTGTGTAGTTGGGTAAATAATTAAAATTAAATACAACCATTAAACAGCCAAAATCAAATACAATCTTTGTTTCACACTTACTTCTGGTATTGTAGGATCATATACCGCATCGTGTATCGATTCGGTATACAAATCGAAATGTCTGAGTACACTGTCTTCAGTTGGCCTTATGGTACGACGGTCAAATTTTGTTAAATTCTTCAGTAGATTTTCATAAACAATTTCTATATGTGGTCTGTAAGTGATTCATTCTTTGATATCAGTCTCTACTGCGTAGCTTGAAAACACTAAACTCTTTATTTTCTTGAATGTGTATGCACTTGTTCTTGAAAGATTTTGTTGACTGCTGAAAGTCTCCACCACAAACTGCATGGTGTTTCATTTACATTTCTGTAGTTTCAGTATTTCAGCTAAATATTGCCATAATCTGCATAGATTTGTGGCAAAACTGCGTCCACTCATTGACTGTTAATATTAATCTATTGCTACAAGTCTGAGGATTTTCTGTTATTACAACAGTATGAAACTGACTATCCAGTGGAATTCCAACAATAACTGTTTTTGAATTACTTCCGTTTAATCAGTGCAAAGATGGGAAATCATTACTGTTATATCACACTGTAGAGGTGCCTCCTTAGCCACTGGGTACTCAGATATCACATGAAATAATGAGAGTAGTAAATAACTCAACACATATGCATGCATCATCAGTATGCAACAATGCAATACTTACATGATACACGCTGTGTTATTGAAGGCTTGTATGTGTTATAGGAATGATATGATGAATTTGTCAGCTAATGTTTGCAGATACGATTTGAAGTAAAAGCAACAATAATGAATAACAAAACTCACATGCATTATTAGTACAGACGAAAAATACTACTATACTTACGTGACTTTCAAATTTATTTGATTTGAGATGTTTACGATGTGTGCTTCATGCTCAATCTTCAGTTGGTACTCTGAAACTGACAAGTCTTGTTCAAATGTGTGTGAAATCTTATGGGACTTAACTGCTAAGGTCATCAGTCCCTAAGCTTACACACTACTTAACGTAAATTATCCTAAGGACAAACACACACACCCATGTCCGAGGGAGGACTCGAACCTCCGCCAGGATCAGCCGCACAGTCCATGACTGCTGCGCCCAAGACCGCTCGGCTAATCCCGCGCGGTTGACAAGTCTTCATCACAGTCGCTACTTACAATAACTATTCTGCTACATTCCACGCAGTCAGTGGAAACAAACTGCGTGTAGTGGTAGGGGTTTCACAATAGCGTTCTTAAGGACTCCTCTAAGTCGCTGGGATGCATCATTTTTATTCAGTGCTGGAGGGTGCTGGCTTGCATGCATCTGTGGTACTTAAGGTGGCCATTGCAACACTAGAGAGCGTCACAGTGCACTGTAATAGATCATACTGGCTCTAATCTGATAAATACTTTGCACGGTATATGATGGACTATTATTCTCATGCCACATTATTCATTTTTTTATTGTCTGTATCTTTCAACGTTTTTGATGACTGTTCTGTGTTATTAACTTTATAATTAAGTTCATTCCCAAACACACCCAGCACACATTGCTTTTATATAACTTATGTACGTACCCAATACAACTGAGGGGTGGTCACAAGTTTAGCTTGGCCAGTTGTATAACTGACATCTCATTTCTTGTCGCTGGAACACTGGTGAGGGTTCCCTTTAATGCTTTCAAAGCTGCTGCCTCCTGGGGTGGTATTACAGTATGGGCTGTCCATGCATTTACACAGTTCAGAGCCACTCTCCAAAGCTAACTGCATGACTACCACCATTTGTTTACCGGTAGACTTTTTGTGGTGCTTCCTTATGCTTCCCTTGAAATTGACAGCCCAAATAATGGATAGTGATCATATATCATTGGTCAGCCAGGCATTCAGACTGTCTGAAGCCACTTTCCGATGCTAACTGCGTGACTACCGCCATTTCTCCTACAAATAGCAGGTTAGGGTCGTCTATAATGCTTCGTTTAAAGCTACTGCCACAGTGATGGTTAGTGGTAATGCAGAAAGGGGCAGCCATGCATTCAGACACTCTACAGTACTGTTTGCTGGGCTGTCACCAATTTTTTTTGTCATACTGCTTACGCCACTCCTAATGGCTGATTTTACGACCTGTCACCCAGTGAGCTGGAGGCAACTTAGTAATTTTTCGTAACTGCAACCAATCCCTCACCAGCGAAACATATTTGGAAATAAAACATGTTTCTCCGTCAATTTGTGACGTCAGTGGGCTAAAAGTAGCGTGTCCCAGGAAATAAGTATATCATGAGTTAAAAATGGAACTGGAAACCTGCATGTATCCCAGGAATCAAGTAGGACATGAGCTAAAAGTTGAATTCTCCCAGAAATGAAGTAGGTCGCGGGCTAAAAGTAGTGCCCACCTGTCCTGGGACAAAGCAGGTCCACCAAAAGTAGATGAGGGGGCTGACATATTGTCTCCCAGAATTAATGAACGCATACCACTCATTCCATCACGTTTATTCTAAGAGGTAGAAAATCCGAATAACAGGACTGTATTGTAAGACAATACACTGATCCTTAGTGTCATTAATATCAGTAACTCAGAGGTACTATTTGGATATGTGAAGATGAAGGCTAATCATAAGTCGCCACCGGTGTGTATATATGCTTTCACTATAAGTGTTGATCACTGAATGTGTGTATTATTGCTTGATTAATTTATTCGACGTTAATTAAAACAGCTTTCACACCGAAAAATACATGATTTCTACCAGCCACTTTCGGGACTGTCTATACCAATAGCTGTTTAGACCAATTTAATAGCTATACCTGTTTGCACACAGAAATTATTTGTGTTCTTAAGTAATTTCAGGAATCATACCACACATTTTGTTTTCCACAATTTTCGTTGTACAGGTGAGTTCGAAGATCTTTGGTACAAAGAGTTTGTGGTATGTAGTTTCAGTATAGGTCGTTGGAAACACATTTGTCGTACCTCAATTTTACAGTCGATTTTCTGCAGTTTGCACATTGCAATTAGTGTGAGGTCGAAGCGAGGCTGCCTGGTGCTAATCCCACCCTGCTGCAATTCCCTAAGTCTCATGTGGATACACCTGTAGAACCTCGCTACCCCTTTACGAATTCCCACAACATTCATCTCGCTCTCCCTAGCTTTATACACAACTTAATAGGTACTCACCTGTCAAAGGCACATCAGCCAACGACACATAAACTTACTTATTCATTGCGGTGTAGAGAAGACAAAATTTCATTACACAAAGAACTTATTTTGGCTAGAACAAATGACAAATGTGAATTCCCTGTAATGGTTCGCCTGCCGATGTGGCCGAGCGGTTCTAGGCGCTTCAGTCTGGAACCGCGCGACTCTATGGTCGCAGGCTCGAATCCTGCATCGGGCTTGGCTGTGTGTGATGTTCTTAAGGTAGTTAGGTTTAAGTAACCTCAGCTGTTAAGTCCCATAGTGCTCAGAGCCATTTGAACCATTTTTTTGTCTCTGGCACTATTACAATGTCATCTGCGAACCTCAAAGTTTTATTTCTTCTCCATGGATTTTAATTCCTACTCCGAATTTTTCTTTAGTTTCCTTTACTGCCTGCTCAGTATACAGATTGAATGACATTGGGGATAGGCTACAACCCTGTCTCACTCCCTTCACAACCACTGCTTCCCTTTCATGCCCCTCGATTCTTTTAACTGCCATCTGGTTTCTGTACAAATTGTAAGTAGCATTTCGTTCCATGTATTTTACCCCTGCCACCTTCAGAATTTGAAAGAGAGTATCCCAGTCAACATTGTCAAAAGCTTTTTCTAAGTCTACAAATGCTAGAAATGTAGGTTTGCTTATACTTAACCTTTCTTATAAGATCAATCGTAGGGTCAGTATTGTCTCACGTATGCCAACATTTCTACGTTATCCAAACTGATCCACCCCTAGGTCGGCTTCTACCAGGTTTTCCATTCGTCTGTAAAGAATTCGCGTTAGTATTTTGCAGCTGTGTCTTATTTAACTGATAGTTCGGTAATTTTCACATCTGTCAACACCTGCTTTCTTTGGGATTGGAATTATTATAATCTTCTCGAAGTCTGAGGGTATTTCGCCTGTCTCATACATCTTGCTCACCAGATGGTAGAGTTTTGTCAGGACTGGCTCTCCCAAGGCTGTCAGTAGTTCTAATGGGATGTTGTCTACTCCTGGAGCTTTGTTTCGACTCAGGTCTTTCAGTGCTCTGTCAAACTCTTCACAAAGTATCATATCTCCCATTTCATCTTCATCTACATCCTCTTCCATTTCCATAATATTGTCCTGAAGTACATCGCCCTTGTGCAGACCCTCTATATACTCCCTCCGCCTACTGCTTTCCCTTCTTTGTTTAGAACTGGGTTTCCATCTGAGCTCTTGATATTCATACAAGTGGTTCACTTTTCTCCAAAGGTGTCTTTAATTTTCCTGTAGGCAGTATCTATCGTACCCCTAGTGAGATCAGCCTCTACATCCTTACATTTGTCCTCCAGTCATCCCAGCTTAGCCATTTCCTGTCGATCTCATTTTTGAGACGTTTGTATTCCTTTTGCCTGCTTCAATTACTGCATTTTTATATTTTCTCCTTTCAGCAATTAAATTCAGTATATCTTCTGTTACCCAAAAATTTCTACTAGCCCTCATCCTTTTTCCTGCTTTATCCTCTGCTGCCTTCACTATTTCATCCCTCAAACCTACCCATTCTTCTTCTTCCCCGCTTCCATCCTAATTTTTTCATCCTTGCTCGAGTGTGTCTTTTTACCACTTCTCTATCATCACACTATCACACAGAAAAATTTCTCTGTGCAAAAGTAGAAAGGAGAGAGTTTCGCTTATTTCGTCCTTCACAGTACCGGTTTCCTTGTCTGTCGCGTCTCAATCCTGCGGTGGTTGGGAGTGGGGTGGGGGAATTTCATTTAGTTTGGAACTCCCAATAAACTTCCTCCCTTCGCACCTGTCATGGCTTATCGGTCTCCGCGTTAAGTTAATTTACAAAAACGCACACCATAATCCTTCGAAAATCACTCCTGGAATAGAGGAAAAAGTTAATTAAGATAGTATCCACAAGAATGAATGAAATAAAACACTGAGCTTGGCCCATCTTCTCTCAAGAGCTTTAATGCAGTCTTGTCAGGATAAAATTTATCGTGGCAGACTCAATAACGGCTCAGTAAACACGATGCACAAGTGACGCATTAAATAGAGCTACATAAAACAAACCAACAGGCACGTTTCAGTACACTCTCTACATACTGTTCTGTCGGAGGACTATCTGGCTGCAGACAGATGAATCCGAGAGCTCGGTTACTGGCTAGCTCAGGCACAGGCACTTGCGACGCGTACAGCATTACTACTCGAGGCCATATTTATACACTCCTGGAAATGGAAAAAAGAACACATTGACACCGGTGTGTCAGACCCACCATACTTGCTCCGGACACTGCGAGAGGGCTGTACAAGCAATGATCACACGCACGGCACAGCGGACACACCAGGAACCGCGGTGTTGGCCGTCAAATGGCGCTAGCTGCGCAGCATTTGTGCACCGCCGCCGTCAGTGTCAGCCAGTTTGCCGTGGCATACGGAGCTCCATCGCAGTCTTTAACACTGGTAGCATGCCGCGACAGCGTGGACGTGAACCGTATGTGCAGTTGACGGACTTTGAGCGAGGGCGTATAGTGGGCATGCGGCAGGCCGGGTGGACGTACCGCCGAATTGCTCAACACGTGGGACGTGAGGTCTCCACAGTACATCGATGTTGTCGCCAGTGGTCGGCGGAAGGTGCACGTGCCCGTCGACCTGGGACCGGACCGCAGCGACGCACGGATGCACGCCAAGACCGTAGGATCCTACGCAGTGCCGTAGGGGACCGCACCGCCACTTCCCAACAAATTAGGGACACTGTTGCTCCTGGGATATCGGCGAGGACCATTCGCAACCGTCTCCATGAAGCTGGGCTACGGTCCCGCACACCGTTAGGCCGTCTTCCGCTCACGCCCCAACATCGTGCAGCCCGCCTCCAGTGGTGTCGCGACAGGCGTGAATGGAGGGACGAATGGAGACGTGTCGTCTTCAGCGATGAGAGTCGCTTCTGCCTTGGTGCCAATGATGGTCGTATGCGTGTTTGGCGCCGTGCAGGTGAGCGCCACAATCAGGACTGCATACGACCGAGGCACACAGGGCCAACACCCGGCATCATGGTGTGGGGAGCAATCTCCTACACTGGCCGTACATCACTGGTGATCGTCGAGGGGACACTGAATAGTGCACGGTACATCCAAACCGTCATCGAACCCATCGTTCTACCATTCCTAGACCGGCAAGGGAACTTGCTGTTCCAACAGGACAATGCACGTCCGCATGTATCCCGTGCCACCAAACGTGCTCTAGAAGGTGTAAGTCAACTACCCTGGCCAGCAAGATCTCCGGATCTGTCCCCCATTGAGCATGTTTGGGACTGGATGAAGCGTCGTCTCACGCGGTCTGCACGTCCAGCACGAACGCTGGTCCAACTGAGGCTCCAGGTGGAAATGGCTTGGCAAGCCGTTCCACAGGACTACATCCAGCATCTCTACGATCGTTTCCATGGGAGAATAGCAGCCTGCATTGCTGCGAAAGGTGGATATACACTGTACTAGTGCCGACATTGTGCATGCTCTGTTGCCTGTGTCTATGTGCCTGTGGTTCTGTCAGTGTGATCATGTGATGTATCTGACCCCAGGAATGTGTCAATAAAGTTTCCCCTTCCTGGGACAATGAATTCACGGTGTTCTTATTTCAATTTCCAGGATTGTATATTAGCCAGAACGGCGTATGCCAGAAAGTGGTTTTTGAGCAGCCGCGTATGTCAACATTCGCAGCACGTCCTCTGACAGTGTATTCTGCACGGAGCTGTTCAGTGGAACTGCTCGCACGTCATATTATTAGCTGCCTCTCGTACATTACCTGAGTTCAGTAGAACATCACGTTAATTTTCCACGACACACGGTGTTAAACTTTAACAGTCCCAACTTCATAACATCCTATGAGGTGCACGTTTTATGCCCAGTGGCAAGTATGAAAGCAGTGACCAGTGACGTATTAGGAGCCTACATTGAATACTAATGTCCCCAGATTCAAATGAAAGCCCACAGCCATCGAGAAAGCGAATTCCAAAGCTGTCACAGCTGACTGATGTCTCGTATAATCCATTCATCTCCGTTTGAACTTCCTAAACTACTACATTATCAAGACTCACACTCCAATTTATACTTTTATTTCAAATACTAGAAGTGTTTAACTGTCAACAGGTTCCTATATAAACGTACAATGTGCGTTAATTAGGTCGTAATTACGAATAAATTTTAAAAGCTAAAAGGAATAGAAGTGTGAATTACATTAGACTTGTTCCATCGGCCTGCAGATACCCGAGTGCAAAACTTCGTCTGGAATACTTTACATAAAACTGTGCGGGGACCATACGGTACATACCGGCGAGTCAACTACATGTACGGAATTCACTCTTAAATCGTAACTGGTTCTGTGTCCATCCATCCATCCATCCATACATGCATACATACATATAGAAACTGGGCCGCATCCAGCATAAATATCACCTTAAGATATAGTTGTCGCAAATAGTGTTTCTCTCATATTGCACTCCAGGAAGAAATGTGACACAATTAAAATAAACGGCAATATTTTGTTTGTCACTTGTGACTCTGTAGTTAAATTCAAACATAAATGTGTCTTTTTTTCTATTGAAACGGTATCGAATGAAAATCGACACAGTAAAATTATCAATCTTATACCAAAGGTTAGTGTTAAAAACCTCTATAACTAGGTCAACATGTAAAAGTGTTATTCCTGTGATAAATGTTCGTTGGAAGAAGATTGTATTTTTGAAAACATTTTTATGGAAAATAAAGTATGGAAATGAATGTAACTTACAAATACGTTGACAGTAGCATTCTAAGGGTATTAGAAAATCTAATTAAAGTAAATAAAATGAAGTAACAAAGGGAATCCACTATGGGTTTTCGACCGCTAGTCTTTAGGATGACCTCGGCGCAAGCAACAGAACACAGCATGTTGTTATCAATGGAGAGACGTCTACAGACGTTAAAGTAACCTCTGGCGTGCCACAGGGGAGTGTTATGGGACCATTGCTTTTCACAATATATATAAATGACCTAGTAGATAGTGTCGGAAGTTCCATGCGGCTTTTCGCGGATGATGCTGTAGTATACAGAGAAGTTGCAGCATTAGAAAATTGTAGCGAAATGCAGGAAGATCTGCAGCGGATAGGCACTTGGTGCAGGGAGTGGCAACTGTCCCTTAACATAGACAAATGTAATGTATTGCGAGCACATAGAAAGAAGGATCCTTTATTGTATGATTATATGATAGCGAAACAAACACTGGTAGCAGTTACTTCTGTAAAACAGCTGGGAGTATGCGTGCGGAACGATTTGAAGTGGAATGATCATATAAAATTTATTGTTGGTAAGTCGGGTACCAGGTTGAGATTCATTGGGAGAGTGCTTAGAAAATGTAGTCCATCAACAAAGGAGGTGGCTTACAAAACACTCGTTCGACCTATACCTGAGTATTGCTCATCAGTGTGGGATCCGTACCAGATCGGTTTGACGGAGGAGATAGAGAAGATCGAAAGAAGAGCGGCGCGTTTCGTCACAGGGTTATTTGGTAACCGTGATAGCGTTACGAAGATGTTTAATAAACTCAAGTGGCAGACTCTGCAAGAGAGGCGCTCTGCATCGCGGTGTAGATTGCTCGCCAGGTTTCGAGAGGGTGCGTTTCTGGATGAGGTATCGAATATATTGCTTCCCCCTACTTATACCTCCCGAGGAGATCACGAATGTAAAATTAGAGAGATTAGAGCGCGCACGG
The DNA here is from genome assembly GCF_021461395.2 of Schistocerca americana. Lineage (NCBI taxonomy): Eukaryota > Metazoa > Arthropoda > Insecta > Orthoptera > Acrididae > Schistocerca > Schistocerca americana. The sequence goes on along the minus strand of NC_060130.1, from coordinate 647,622,214 downwards.
AGGCTTTCAGACAGTCGTTCTTCCCGCGAACCATACGCGACTGGAACAGGAAAGGTAGGTAATGACAGTGGCACGTAAAGTGCCCTCCGCCACACACCGTTGGGTGGCTTGCGGAGTGTAAATGTAGATGTAGATGTAGAAGAAAAGAACGGAAAACCAGTGCTGTTGCTGTTGAACCTTGGCGTGCACATATCGTGACGTGCGATCTCTGGCGATGTGAGGAGCAAACAGTAAAAATTCAGTGTGAACGTGCTTAATATTTCGTGTGGCAGTGGTTTATAGTTCCTGAAGTCGTCCCTGGTTTATTTTGTGTCGCAAAGCAAGAATATCCGACTGATTTTATATGATGGACTGTGGAGCCGATGATACACGAAGTTAACATGTCAACTCCATGTGCGTGGCAGTTATAAATTAATTTCATCACTGAATACGTGAAGAGCCTATCCAAATCTTTATTCAACATGCAACAACTTCAACACCGATACGACTGCAACCAACAAGGCAAGATTTTTTATATTAACCATGTTTAGCAATTTATCAGGATGTTACAGTCAACAGCATAGTTTGCCAAAGTTTCAATATAGTTTTGTTAAAAGTATTTGTTCGAATCATTGCCCCAAAGTGATATATCGATCCAAAGTTCCGTGTCCATTTTGTTAAAAGTAAATTTTGTGTCACTCTGTACAGTCAAAAGACCGTAACTAATTAGTTATGGTGTTACGATAATCTTTCAACGTTGTTTTAAAGTAATTTCCAAGAATAATGGGTTACTTCCATTATGAAGAGATAACATGTGTGGTCACTTTGATATGTCATTGTAAAGTTCAATTTCATGAGATTACGTACCTTGAAACATGCTTTAGCAGAATAATAACTTTATATAATATTTCAAAGTAAAAGTATGCAGCCATTAAGCTGTGTAAGAATATCTCACTCTGCCTTCATCTTAATTCCAAGCAAAATTGTTGCCACAAAACTCTTCACTGTAAATTTACCTCCAGTACCTTCAAAAACATAAACTGAAAGAAGGTATTTAAATTGCTCGTTCAGAGCTCGCGACTAAAACAATCGTTGTAGACAGAGTTTTCTTTAAGTGGGTCTGTCGTAAAGTAAGGCTACATATCTGTAAGCTGTTTGCTGCAGGTGCGCGACTTAGACTTTATCCAGGTAGGCCATATGAATTGTTGTGCGTATAACAACTTGTGTGGTGTACAAATCATGAAAATCGAACCCCATTATCCACACCTCGCTTTGGAGCGAAGTTTAAATCATAAATATTTGCCTTGTAGATAATAATATTCTGTTAGGTAACACGTGTCATAATTTCTATTAGAGATTCTTGTTGATACTAGTTAAAACATTGTCATGTTGTGCTGTTTTAAAGAAAATGCTCTACGGCGAACTAAAAGCTGTATTTTGCTGAGAAGTGGCGCATAGGCAGCGTGGGAGGGACGAAAGTTGTTTTTTTGAGGCAGTCCCGACAGCTAGCAGTACACGCGCGTGGTGTCATAAATTCAACCGCCATTTGCGCTCACTTTCCGTAGCGCGGTCAACGCCGTAATCCCACTTCTGGAGAGACACAAAATTTATTCTGCGCATTATTAATTCCACTTTAACCTATATTTGCGGGTAATACAGCTAAATATTTTCACATTCGTAGTGAAAAAGCATTCCCTTCCCTGCTATGTAACGATAGAAAATAGTTCGATTACACGTGATTCGGACATTTAAATTACGAAGGCGAATCAGTCACACGTAGAATTGCGGGTTTGGTTACACACTGAAAAATAAGCGTGAAGTGTCCCAATGTAGAGACACAAAATTTATTCTGAGCATTATTAATTCCACTTTAACTTATATTAGCGGGTAATACAGCTAAATATTTTCACATTCGTAGTGAACAAACATTCCTTTTCCTGCTATGTAACGTTAAAAGAAAATAGTTCGATTACACGTGATTCGGACATTTAAAATACGAAGTCGAATCAATCACACGTAGAATTGCGGCTTTAGTTACCCACTGAAAAATAAGCGTGAAGTGTCCCAATGTCCATGAAGAACGTCACTTTCCTACCTTGCAATCTGTCTACTTCAGGGCCGGTGTCAGTTGTATTGTAGCCTAGTTTATGATTCATTGCAGCAAGAACAGTGTCGCTTCAGTTTTGCTACTGGCAGGTATGCATTGGCCATTCAGGAAGAGTGGTACGTTCTGAAATGTAACACTTTTCACGTTATAAAGTAAGTTGAATGTAATTTTTATTGATATTGATTTTTATAATGTCTATGTTTATACAATATCTCTATCGTACATTATAATGTCCTTCAGACATGGATACATGTATGAAGAAAGAGACACAGACTGGAGGATTATAGTTGTTGTAAATATTACGAAATTTCTGGCGTTGCAGCTTACAGGAGGAAACAGGAGATCTCTGTGATACAGAAAGTTCACACGAAATCGTTTTTCTCAGCGAGAAGTATTCCTACATTATATAAGAACATTTACGATTGTATGCTGTCGTAAATTCTGTTCCGTGAATTGTACCTAATTGACGTTCCATATTAAATTGTGTCAATTTTCATAGAATATAATTCTGTTGTTTTTATTTTCGTAATAAACGCCCCTCGGAGTGACTGCGTGGTTTGAGGCGCCATGTGACGGATTGCGCGGCTCCTCCTGCCAGAGGTTCGAGTTTTCCCTCAGGCATGGGTATGTGTGACGTTCTTAGCATAAATTGGTTCAAGTTAGTTTAAGTAGTGTGTAAGTCTAGGGACTGATGACCTCAGCAGTTTGGCCCCTTAGGAGTTCACATACATTTGAACATTTGTAATAAACAATTTAAACTTGTTTTTAATTTTACATTCTAACTTAAGTACGAATTGTGGCTGATAGAGGTTTGACTGCCGTAAAATATTACAGTGAGTAAAAAAAATAAAGTAGTATTTCTGGTGAAAAAGCAGTAAAAGTACTACATAGGGGTAATAAAAAAACGAAAAGCTTTTGGAAAAGTGACATAACTCAAAGAACTAACTAATAATTACCTGATAACACCTCACTTTTGACCAGAACAGAACTACATATCCATATAACTTTTGTATAGGTTATAATGGAATTTACTGCCAATAACGCTTACTTGAAATTTAAAGGAAGCTTATACCATTTCAGTACCAGTTTCATAGAATTATTTAAGTAGATTTTTTTCAAGTACTGCGTTTTTTGAGTAGTCACTGTTCATTCCAGAGTGAAATGTGTGGGATGCTCAGCAACAATTGGTGCTGCAGGAGAATTATTTTGTAATCATCTTTGTCTCTACTGCTCACTGTAAATGAATAGCAGTCACAGTTGATACATTCCATTTTCATCACTCGACACGGTTACAACTCTGATAGCAAGCTTATACTGTATGTGGACGATTCTGCCCTTGAGTATGAAATCTTGAGGGAAGTAAAACGTTTGAGTTTTACTGGGAATTGCCGGCCGTTGTAGCCGACCGGTTCTTGGCGCTTCAGTCCGGAACAGCGCTGCTGCTACGATCGCAGGATCGAATCCTGCCGCGGGTATGGATGTGTGTGATGTCCTTAGGTTAGTTAGGTTTAAGTAGTTCTATGTCTAGAGGACTGATGACCTCAGATGTTAAGTCCCATAGTGCTCAGAGCCATTTGAAGCATAACTGGGTTGAAATGGCTCTGAGCACTATGGGACTTAACATCTGAGGTCATCACTCCCCTAGAACTTAGAACTACTTAAACCTATCTAACCGAAGGACATCACACACATCCATGCCCGAGGCAGGATTCGAACCTGCGACCGTAGTGGTTGCGCGGTTCCAGACTGAAGCGCCTAGATCCGCTCGGCCACACCGGCAGGCTGCCAGAGACAGCAAAGGACCTGGAAGAGCATTTGAACGGAATGGACAGTATGTTGAAAGGAGGATATAAGGTGAACACGAACAAAAGCAAAACGAGGATAATGGAATGTAGTCGAAATAAGTCGGGTGATACTGACTGTAGTAACCAAAACCAACCGCGGGAACGCCTTGGGCTGTGGATCGGAGCCGCCAGGCGGGGGAAGCCGCCGGCGGTGTAGCACGCACCCCCGGGTAAACCCAAGGATGAGTCGGACGACAGACCAACGACAACCGACAACGACCGACTATGACCGACACAACAAGGAAGAGGTAAACAACGGAGGCTTGTAGAAACTACAACAGTAAATCCACTCGGACCAGAGCCAGGCAAATGTCAACAACGAGCAACGACCAGAACGCAGTACCGCCGACATAGAAAAGCAATCCAGAGTGAGTACCAGACTGGGTGCACTAGGTTTTTTTTTTTTCTTTCTTCGTTGTATTTCAATTCCCCATCGGGGCGGGCTGGCAGCACCATATGCTGCACTAGGTTTTTTTTTTTCCTTTATTGTAATTTTAAACACCTATACAGGCGGGCTGGCAGCAGCATAGTACGCTGCTCTTCAGCCTTAAGTGGAACAATAAACATGAGAGAGAGGTGAAATATACAATACAAAAAACGGCGGGCAAAAAATGGAGATACAAAAAAAACAAACAAGAAGCCATTTACGTTGGACGAAAAAAACACTAACACTCGGAGACACGGCGCACAAAACACGGAGAACGGCGCTGCACTAGGTTTTTTTTTTTTTTTTTTTTTTTACTTTATTGTTATTTTAAAACCTGTACAACTCAGGTAGGCTGGCAGCGGCACACTACGCCGCTCTTCAGCCATAGCGGTTTACAAGAGTATAAAACATGGTGAATGACAATGAACAAAGTGACGGGCAAAAGAGAGAGGTCACAGAGACATAAAAAACACGGAGTCGTTCACATGTGACGATAACAACACTGAAAACACGTTGGCACGGCGCACAAAACACTGATGAGTCCGACGGCACAAGTGAACGTAGGAGTGGGACGGCGGACACCAAAAACACTATACGACGTCACACACACGAGACACAGAAGGCGACGATCTCCGACGCGCGAATGTTCACTATACGTGTGCGAGTCCGGGGACCTGCCAAGAGAGGAGGAGGAGGAAGGGGAGTGGGAGAGCGAGAGGGGAGAGCAGAGATGCCACGGGCAGGGGAGATAGGGGGGAGGGAGGAAGGGGGAGAGGAAGCCCGGGGGAAGAGGGGGAAGGGAGGGGACAGGGAGATGGAAAAAGAAGGGAAGAGAAGAGAAGGGAGGGAGGGTGCCGAAAGGAAAGGACACGGGAAGTGGGGGGCGGGGCAGGGTCAAAGTTGATAGGAGGGGTAGATGGAGGGGACGAGGACATCATCAGGGAGAGGGAGCTGGCGGAAGCCACCTTGGGAGAGGGTATGGAGGGTGGAGAGATGGAGACCGGGTGGGACGTGGGAATACAGGCGCGGCAGCGGGCGGGGGTGGGAGAGGATCGGGGAAAAGAGCGGGTGAGGAGGACCAAGTTTACGTGAGGTGTACAGGATACGTATCCTTTCAAGGAAAAGGAGGAGGTGGGGGAAGGGGATGAGATCATACAGGATCCGCATGGGGGAGGGGAGACGGATGCGATAGGCAAGGCGGAGAGCATGGCGTTCAAGGATTTGGAGGGATTTATAGAAGGTAGGGGGGGCGGAGATCCAGGCTGAATGGGCGTAACAAAGGATAGGGCGGATGAGGGATTTATAGGTGTGGAGGATTGTGGAGGGGTCCAGACCCCACGTGCGGCCGGAAAGGAGCTTGAGGAGACGGAGTCGGGAACGTGCCTTGGCTTGGATTGTCTGGAGATGGGGAGTCCAGGAGAGGCGACGGTCGAGGGTGACGCCAAGGTACTTAAGGGTGGGAGTGAGGGCGATAGGACGGCCATAGACGGTGAGATAGAAATCAAGGAGGCGGAAGGAAGGGGTGGTTTTGCCTACAATGATCGCCTGGGTTTTGGAGGGATGCTGCACTAGGGCAGAGCGGGTCCCTATATACGAAACCGGAGGGAGCGGCTATTGGCCACGGTCTGCACGTGGTGTAGCGGTGGCGCCCTCGCTGCGCGAGAGCGCTGAACGGAAGAGCCGCCGCTGACGCGGAGCCCTCTATGGGCTGGCCACGTCCATTTGTTCTGGCGCGTGTTCGACTTCCGCGGCGGGAGGTGCTAGACTGACGGAATTAGATTAGGAAATGAGACACTTAAAGTAGTAGATGAGTTTTGCTGTTTGGAGAGCAAAATAGATGATGACGGTCGAAGTAGAGAGGGTGTAAAATGTAGACTGGCAATGACAAGTAAAGCATTTCTGAGCATGAGAAACTTGGTAACATCGAGTATAGATTTAAGTGTCAGGAAGCCGTTTCTGAATGTGTTTGTATCGAGTGTATGGAAGTGAAACGTGGACGATAAATAGTTTAGATAAGAAGAGAATAGAAGCTTTCGAAATGTGGTGCTACAGAAGAATGCTGAAAATTAGATGGGTAGATCACATAACTAATGAGGAGATATTGAATAGAATTGGGGAGAAGAGAAATTTGTGGCACAACTTGACTAGAATAAAGGATCTATTGGTAGGACATATTCTGTGGCATCAAGTGATCACCAATTTAGTGTGGAAGAGCAGCGTTGAGGATAAAAATCGTATAGGGAGACCAAGAGATGAATACACTAAGCATATTCAGAAGGATGTAGGTTGCAGTAGGGACTGGGAGATGAAGAAGCTTGCATGGGATAGCATGGAGAGCTGCATCAAACCAATCTCTGGATTGAAGACCACAACAATAACGTATGTAACTATGAATACCATCTTCGGTTTCTAGTTTAAAACCTTAACACATTGCCGGCCGGGGTAGCTGAGCGGTCCTAGGCGCTACAGTCGGGAACCGCGCGACTGCTACGCTGGCAGGTTCGAATCCTGCCTTGGGCATGCATGTGTGTGATGTCCTTAGGTTAGTTAGGTTTAAGTAGTTCTAAGCTCTAGGGGACTGATGACCTCAGAAGTTAAGTCCATAGCGGTCAGAGCCATTTTTGAACCTTAACACACTGAACTCGATAAATGCAGTGCACATTGTTACTTTTTGCGCAAGAGCAGCGAGTGTATGCTGCCATTAATCCACAACATTGGTGTATCTTGAGTAGTTACACGTTTTTTTATAGGAAACTAGCTGGTTACCCAGCGTTGCCCAGGTATATATTTATTCCAATTCTGCCAGCCCACACTTGTCTCCGTCCACATCTCCTACCCCCACTCTCAGTCGATCTCCTCCTGCCTACCTCTCCTGTCCATCTGCTACTCTTTCTCTCTCTGTGCATCTCCTCCTCCCCACTCTAACCACCTCCTCCATCCCCCCTCTGAGTCCTGCCCCTCTGTTCCCTCCTCACTCCCTTTATCACCTCGTGCCTATCTGTCTGTCCTGTTTCCCCTTCCTCTCTATGACCGTATACACCTTCTCCCTCTCTCTGCCCATGTCCCCCTACACCTTGTTGGGTCCATTTCTTCCTCCTTAATATCTGTGCTCATGTCTTCCTCCCCCTCTCTGTCGTCCATAGCTTCCTGTCCACTTCTCTCTCCACGTTATCACCACAAGCCTAGCAGGACGTTGCTGACTCTTGCCACTAAGTATTTCTTTCCTGAGAGTAACATGAGTACCATGTACGGTTGAAATCAAGGAGCTTTTCACCCTAGGCTTCTTCAGAGCACGTACATGTCACACACTTTTGACATGTTTCATACATATTTCACCTGTATCTGTTGTCTTCTGACAGCCAGAGCGAGAGCACCAGCAGCAGCGAGTACTGTTTGTATAAAGCGTTTATTTTGCATTTTGTTTACGACCTTCCACTAAGGAAGGGATTCTATTTGTGTTTATCTGCTCTGCATAGTAACTAACAGTTCTTGATAAAACTTTACGTAGTTTTCGTGTTAGATTTCTTAGTGTTTTCTTGATCGTTTAGAACAGAAAGCGCCCTAAAACCGTCTTTTGTTTGTTTCGCGGCCGTTAGCCACTAGTAACTTGAATCAGCAGTTGTCTTGTGACAGCCAGAGCGAGAGCACCAGCAGCAGCGAGTACTGTTTGTATAAAGCGTTTTTGTACTTATTTGCTGCGCTTAGCTTTTAAATAGTTTTTCTGGGAAAACCTAGCGTAGTTTCGCGTCTCGTATTTCAGTGAGTGTTTCTTGATTATCAGAGTAGCTCATCAGAAGATTATCTTGGGAATTTGTCACCGTATAGAGTAGGGTAAACATAGTCATGTGTAGGGACTGTGGTTGTTGTGAGCGGACGCAAGGAGAATTGGCCACTCTTCGGGGGCAGGTGGAGGCTTTGTCTGTTAGGCTCATCGAGCTCGAGGCGCAGGCGTCGGCTCGTAGTGGCGTTGGGGCAACTGTGGTGAGACCTATGCCTACTTCGGTGGCCTTGGAATCACATGGAACCCCTGATGTCGCTGCGTCTTCCGGCAGTGAGCATCTTACCGGTCAGCCATCACTCCAGGGTGAATGGCGGACAGTGGTGGGCTCGCGCGTGCCTGGCCGAAAGGCGAAGGTGGGATCTGGCCGCGTGGCAGCTGCCTTACCCCTTTCCAACAGGTACGGGGTGCTTCCTAGTGGTGATGACATCGTTTCCGAGCCACCACAGGATGCCTCGCCTGTTGGGCCAGTGGCCGATTCTCCGGCAAGGTCCCGACAGTCACAGCGGGCGGGCCTATTAGTTATAGGGAGCTCCAACGTTAGGCGGGTTATGGAGCCCCTCAGGAAAATAGCGGGTAGGTCGGGGAAGAATGCCAGTGTGCACTCGGTGTGCTTGCCGGGGGGTCTGGTCCGTAATGTGGAGGAGGCCCTTCCGGCAGCTATTGAACGCACTGGGTGGGACCGGCTGCAGATAGTAGCACATGTCGGAACGAATGACGCCTGCCGCTTGGGTTCTGAGGCCATCCTTGGTTCCTTCCGGCGGCTGGCTGATTTGGTGAAGACAACCAGCATCGCACGCGGAGTGCAAGCTGAGCTTAATATCTGCAGCATAGTGCCCAGAGTCGATCGCGGTCCTCTGGTTTGGAGCCGTGTGGAGGGTCTAAACCAGAGGCTCAGACGACTCTGCGACTATAATGGTTGCAAATTCATCGACCTCCGTTATTGGGTGGAGAACTGTAGGGCCCCCCTAGACAGGTCAGGCGTGCACTACACACCGGAAGCAGCTACTAGGGTAGCAGAGTACGTGTGGCGTGCACACGGGGGTTTTTTAGGTTAGAGGGACCCCCCCTTGGGCGAAACGATAAAATACCTGACGGCTTACCAGAGAGGACATTATCATCGTTGATAGAGAACGTCCATCCTCAGAGACCAAAAACAGGAAAAGTTAACGTAATATTGGTAAACTGCAGGAGTATCCAGGGCAAGGTTCCTGAATTAGTATCTCTTATTGAAGGAAATAGTGCGCATATAGTATTAGGAACGGAAAGTTGGTTAAAACCGGAAGTGAACAGTAACGAAATCCTAGACACAGAATGGAATATATACCGCAAGGATAGGATAAACGCCAATGGTGGAGGAGTATTTATAGCAGTAAAGAATTCAATAATATCCAGTGAAGTTATTAGCGAATGCGAATGTGAAATAATCTGGGTTAAGTTAAGTATCAAAGGTGGGTCAGATATGATAGTCGGATGCTTCTATAGACCACCTGCATCAGCAACCGTAGTAGTTGAGCGCCTCAGAGAGAACCTGCAGAACGTCGTGAAGAAGTTTCGTGATCATACTATTGTAATAGGGGGAGACTTCAATCTACCAGGTATAGAATGGGATAGTCACACAATCAGAACTGGAGCCAGGGACAGAGACTCTTGTGACATTATCCTGACTGCCTTGTCCGAGAATTACTTCGAGCAGATAGTCAGAGAACCAACTCGTGAAGCTAACGTTTTAGACCTCATAGCAACAAATAGACCGGAACTTTTCGACTCCGTGAATGTAGAAGAGGGTATCAGTTATCATAAGTCAGTGGTTGCATCAATGACTACAAGTGTAATAAGAAATGCCAAGAAAGGAAGGAAAATATATTTGCTTAACAAGAGTGATAGGGCACAAATCGCAGAATATCTGAGTGACCACCATCAAACGTTCATTTCTGAGGAAGAGGATGTGGAACAAAAATGGAAAAAATTCAGAAACATCGTCCAGTACGCCTTAGATAAGTTCGTACCGACTAAGGTCCAAAGCGAGGGGAAAGATCCACCGTGGTATAACAATCATGTACGAAAGGTACTACGGAAACAAAGAAAGCTTCATCATAGGTTTAAGAGTAGTCGAATCATAGCTGATAAGGAAAAGCTGAACGAAGCGAAAAAGAGCGTAAAGATAGCAATGAGAGAAGCATTCAACGAATTCGAACATAAAACATTGGCAAACAATCTAAACAAGAACCCTAAAAAGCTTTGGTCATATGTAAAATCGGTAAGCGGATCTAAATCCCCTATTCAGTCACTCGTTGACCACGATGGCACCGAAACAGAGGACGACCGAAGAAAGGCAGAAATACTGAATTCAGTGTTCCGAAACTGTTTCACTGCGGAAAATCGTAACACGGTCCCTGACTTCAGCCGTCGCACGGACGCCAAAATGGAAAATATTGAAATAAACGATATCGGAATTGAAAAACAACTGCTATCACTTAGTAGCGGAAAAGCATCCGGACCAGACGAGATACCCTTAAGATTCTACAGTGATTATGCTAAAGAACTTGCCCCCTTTCTATCAGCAATTTATCGTAGATCGCTGGAAGAACGTAAAGTACCTAGCGACTGGAAGAAAGCGCAGGTCGTTCCCATTTTCAAGAAGGGTCATAAATCAGATGCGAATAATTATAGGCCTATTTCGCTTACGTCAATCTGTTGTAGAATAATGGAACATGTTTTGTGTTCTCGTATTATGACGTTCTTAGATAATACAAATCTCCTTCATCATAATCAACATGGATTCCGCAAACAGAGATCATGTGAAACTCAGCTCGCCCTATTTGCCCAAGAAATTCACAGTGCCGTAGACACTGGCGAGCAGATTGATGCCGTATTCCTGGACTTCAGGAAGGCATTTGATACGGTTCCGCACTTACGTTTAGTGAAAAAAATACGAGCTTACGGAATATCGGACCAGGTTTGTGATTGGATTCAGGATTTCCTAGAAGAAAGAACACAACATGTCATTCTTAACGGTTCAAAATCTGCAGATGTAGAGGTAATTTCGGGAGTACCGCAGGGAAGCGTGATAGGACCTTTATTGTTTACAATATACATAAATGACTTAGTTGACAACATCGGTAGCTCCGTGAGGATATTTGCAGATGACACGGTTGTCTACAAGAAAGTAGCAACATCAGAAGACTCGTACGTACTCCAGGAGGACCCGCAGAGGATTAATGCATGGTGCGACAGCTGGCAGCTTTCCCTAAACGTAGATAAATGTAATATAACGCGCATACATAGGGGCAGAAATTCATTCCAGTACGATTATGCCATAGGTGGTAAATCATTGGAAGCGGTAACGACCGTAAAATACTTAGGAGTTACTATCCGGAGCGATCTGAAGTGGAATGATCACATAAAACAAATAGTGGGAAAAGCAGGCGCCAGGTTGAGATTCATAGGAAGAATTCTAAGAAAATGTGACTCATCGACGAAAGAAGTAGCTTACAAAACGCTTGTTCGTCCGATTCTTGAGTATTGCTCATCAGTATGGGACCCTTACCAGGTTGGATTAATAGAAGAGATAGACATGATCCAGCGATAAGCAGCGCGATTCGTCATGGGGACATTTAGTCAGCGCGAGAGCGTTACGGAGATGCTGAACAAGCTCCAGTGGCGGACACTTCAAGAAAGGCGTTACGCAATACGGAGAGGTTTATTATCGAAATTACGAGAGAGCACATTCCGGGAAGAGATGGGCAACATATTACTACCGCCCACATATATCTCGCGTAATGATCTGAACGAAAAGATCCGAGAAATTAGAGCAAATACGGAGACTTACAAGCAGTCGTTCTTCCCACGCACAATTCGTGAATGGAACAGGGAAGGGGGGATCAGATAGTGGTACAATAAGTACCCTCCGCCACACACCGTAAGGTGGCTCGCGGAGTATAGATGTAGATGTAGATGTAATTTCGTTCTACAGATTCGATTTCACGCTCATTTCTCCTGAACAATGTGTCATCTAATGATATAGTTCTGTTAATATATTGGGCGGTATATTTTTATACTGTGTGTAAAATGTGTCATGAATACAGTTGGTGGTAAACAAGTAATAAATTGAAATGTCGTGCCTAATACTGCAGTTTCACTAAATGGGCAGCGAAAACGTGGTAAGTGACTAACTTTCTTCCGTTCATTATTTTGTGGGGCTTGTCAGCGAGAAAAAGTTTCGAAAAGCAGAGCGGCAGGCTACTTGACTAGAACGGGCTGCTTTTGCGCAATGTTGCAGTGACGCGCTGCGATTATGCTCAAAATTCAGTCATCCATAGTTAGGGGTAGGAGTATCATTTCTTGAAGCTGAAAAAAATGTTCTCCTTCGTCTTTAATATAACGCTTGCGCAATGGCATAGGCGCTGATTTACACACGGCAGTAGACAGAATGTTCGACCTAACAATTTGGTGCTTGCAGAAATATTTCCTCAGTAATTTCAGCAATCACCGAGTCGGTAGAAATAGGTGTGCGTAAGGACAAGCTGTGACTTGCTACAAAATGCAAGGTGCCTAATCGACATATGTGTCGAACAAATTTCGGGAATACTGATGCTGACGTCGGTGAGTCCAGAAATACTAATGCTTACGTCACGGAATTCTTGGCCAGAATTGGCAGTTTCCTACTTACGATACACGGCCTAAAGTGACTGTTAAGGGAGGAGGGCGCACCGAATGGTTGTTATTTCAAATGGGTTATTTAACTATAAGTTGATAACCGCTTTCGATCAAGTACTGATATCCTGGATCCTGGTAATTGTTTGACAATACACACAACCACAAAACAGCTTTACGGAGACTAAGCCCCTTTAGTCCTTAAACTGTAATTGAAGCACTAGTGTTGCTTAGGACTTCATAATTCTTGTCTCGAAGCATTTTGCAGTCGTCACTGTTAGGGAAGATACCACGATTTTTATGTTTGTTACCGCATCGCGTACGCGAACATATATCACTCAGCTACTTGGCCGCTATCGGAAACACTCGATGATGTTGCAATAAACACCTGCAGTGTTGATTAAGAAAAATGCACAGCACTAGCAATGCTTGCAGGTCAGTTTTAATATACTATCAAACCATATCGTGCACTGACTGCCGATAAGCCCAGCGAAGCGCCCTCATTTCCAGGTGCAATAAAATTTTGGTCGACTAATACTTGCACACTATGTGATCCAAAGTATCCGAACATATAAAACAAACATACATTTTTCATTTTAGGTGCATTGTGTTGCCACCTACTGCTAGGTACTCCATATCAGAGACCTCAGTAGTCATTAGACATAGTGAGAGGGCAGAATGGGGCGATCCGCGGAACTCACGGACTTCGAAAGTGGTCAGGTGACTTGGTCTCACTTGTGTCATACGTATGTACGCGAGATTTTCACACTCAAAAACAGCCCTAGGTCCACTGTTTCCGTTGTGATAGTGAAGGGGAAATGTGAAGGGACATGTAGGCCACAAAAGCGTACAGGTCGACCTCGTCTGTTGACTGACAGAGACCTCTGACAATTGAAGAGGGTCGTAATGTGTAATAGGCAGACATCTATTCAGACCATCACACGGGAATTCCAAACTGCATCAGGATCCACTGCAAGTAGTATGACAGTTAGGCGGGAGGTGAGAAAACTTGGATTCCATGGTCGAGCGGCTGCTCATAAGCCACACGTCACGGCGGCAAATGTGAAACTACGCCTTACTTAGGGTAAGAGGTGTAAACAGTGGACGATTGAACAGTGGGAAAACGTTGTGTGGAGTGACGAATCACGGTACACAATGTGGCGATCCGATGACAAGGTGTAGGTATGTCGAATGCAGTATTTAATAGAACATACAGCCACTGAGTACAAGGAGATCTGACAGTGCCATGAACGGACCGCACGGTCTCATTGAGATGTACATCTGTCTTAGTTATAGTTTACTCTTCCAAGGCATGGGCACAACATACAGCAGATGAGTACACAAGTGAAATTGTAGCATTGCCTAGTGAATTCATTCACTCCGAGGAACTAAGTGAACCTAGTAAACGTAGCCTATGGAAGGAGAAGAAGAACCATAGGGAATATCGGGAAAAGTAATGTAAGATTCAATAGCTGCCACATAAAATAATAGTAACCACAATAATAATCATAAATAACCGATTTTCTTTGTTCTTTATGCAATGATAAGCAAAAACGTTCTGACCACTGCATATCGCGATGTTGCATGCCACCTGGTGGCGTTGCGGACACGCGAGGCGCTAAAAAAGTATGTAAGCGGAGCAAACACGGATGTGGGATCAACCTAACGAAGATATGGGCTGCTAATGGGCAAGTCCACTGACATAAGCGGCTTGAGTAAGGACAGATTAATATTACGCAGAGCCTGTGAACGAGTATCTCGAAGACGACGAAGCTGGTCGTATGTTCACGTACTACTGACTTGAACATCTACGGAGAGTGGTAGAAGGACAGTGAAACTACCAGTAGGCGCTAAATGGTTGGACGTCCATGACTCTTCACAGAATGTGTGGTTCGAAGGCTTGTCTGCTCTGTGCAGTAGGATAGATTGTGGTCTGTGGCATCTCTGCCTAAAGAGCATAAGCCTGGTGCACGCACAAATGTTTCGTACCACACTGCTCATCGTGTATTGTTGAACAATGAGCTCCGCTGAGTGTTCACATGTTGATCCAACGACGTCGTATGTAACGGGTCCATCGGGATTCGACCGTCGATCGACGGAAATGTGTCGGCTCTTCGGATGAACCACAGCTTTTGTTACACTACGTCGGTAGTCGTCTCCGTCATCGAGGTGAACGGTGGCTCGCAAGGTGCAACGCGCGCCTGGCGCAGGACAAACGAGCTATTAAGCACGTGGTTACAGTGTTTCGGCTCATCAGTGTACAAATTAAGCAGGATGGGAACCATAATTGATCTTTAAGGTAGGCCATTATTCAGGGCTCTCCAAATGCTAGCTTTCCCATTAAGAAGAAAACTGAACTCTTTAGATCAGGGAGCATTCTGTTGTGTGAAATAGCTAGCATGTGGCATGGAATTGCATAAAAAACTTGAACATCAATCCTTCTCTCTATACGGTATCGTAAGTTTCCGTCAGAACCAAGAAAGCTTCAGCCGACTTGATCCTCGCTGAAATCCAGATTCAGCCAACATTGAGAACGTTAGTACTTGGTCGCAGCACCTACGATTTTTTCTAAAGTCATCCTGCTGAATTGGAATTATTTAAGACACTACTAAACAAATATTAATATTAAATAAATTACAAGCCAAGCAAAGTAGTTAAAAACGTGTCATGATCACTGTACGACAAATGAATTGACGAACCATGAAAATGAGAACTTGGTAAAATAAAATGGCACGTGCGCAATGGAATAATTAATAATAACAATAATAATAATAATAATAATTACCTCGTCATCATCATCTCATCATCATCATAGTCAACCGACACTGAAACAGTATAAAACCGCTGTTCTGTCTCAGACGTCTAAGATCCTGCTATTCCTCCGAAAATATATACTTGGATTCTGTCAAGAGAGACAGGACAAGCATGATCCATTTTGGTATTTCGCTAATAAATTTACAGTCACTTCAGCTACAGTTTACTTGACTTATTGTTACAGAGCCCTAGTTGTAAATATAGAAGCGCGTATCTGGTTTACGTCACAGACTTCCTCTTTCCGGCAAGCATATGGCCTTTTTAGGTAGTAACTAAGAACCAGAAGTAGGCCCTCTGATACGGTAGTAAAAAGATTGCAGACATGAACAGTAGTTATAAAACAGACATGCACTCTACAACCACAGCCGAAGGGAATAATAAATCAAACAAAGGGAAGAATACCGTAAACTAAAATTGTATATTCACTGGCACAATCGTTAAATACTTTCGTACGTCGTCACCAGACCGTAAAAATAGCAACAGCGTATGCGTTGTCAGGCCGGGCTTGAATATAATACTGCAGCAGTGTCTCTTGTGAAGATAAGCATTACACAGTACAAGCCGCAACAGGTCAATGTATTTATCTATTGTTTCGATGCATACACATTTTGGAAGTTTTATCAATCACTGTAGTTTGCATTACGACTATGTTGTCCTACACTGATCTTGAATTTGTAATACCTTCAGAAAGAAACAAAAAAAATTGTTGCAAAGAACGAAGCAGCTGATGGGTAAGTTTGGAACACGAGCCAAACTGAAGATAAAATAACTGGACCACAAGTGATGAAAATTAGTGGGTGTAGACACCACATGTAGAAAGCATGAACCTAGTTTGCAATACGTCTACCACAGAGACACGCGATGATCTCTTCTACAATTAACCGTAATAAGAAACCGATTGTATGCAATTATTGCTCTAAATGTTAATACAATTTAATTTGTTCCAAACTGAGGTATGTAGTGAACCTAATTCATCTCCGTAATGGAATAAGGCATCCCGCTAGTACAAGATACGGGGTGATCAAAAAGTCAGTATAAATTTGAAAACTTAATAAACCCCGGAATAATGTAGATAGAGAGGTAAAAATTGACACACATGCTTGGAATGACGTGGGGTTTTATTAGAACAAAAAAAAGTATTGCTAGACGCATGAAAGATCTCTTGCGCGCGTCGTTTGGTGATGATCATGTGCTCAGCCGCCACTTTCGTCATGCTTGGCCTCCGAGGTCCCCAGACCTCAGTCCTTGCGATTATTGGCTTTGGGGTTACCTAAAGTCGCAAATGTATCGTGATCGACCGACATCTCTAGGGATGCTGAAAGACAACATCCGACGCCAATGCCTCACCATAACTCCGGACATGCTTTACAGTGATGTTCACAACATTATTCCTCGACTACAGCCATTGTTGAGGAATCTAATTATTGCTATTCTGATCAGATGAAGTGCCATCTGTCGGACATTTTTTAAACGTTTGTAGTATTTTGGTTCTAATAAAACCCCATGTCATTCCAAGCATGTGTGTCAATTTGTTCCTCTCTATCTACATTATTCCGTTATTTATTCAGTTTTCAAATGTATACTGACTTTTTGATCACCCGGTATATTAACAATCGGACCTAGCCTCACCGCTTATTTAACGCTAATCACCATAAATATCGAGTCTGTATTCTCATGATCTTGGGCATGGTGATATCCCGTTTCACAACAGGCTTCACCTTGTTAGTGGAAGCGACGTAGCATAACATCATAAATGGCATCCATATAGTCAACACAGTCACATAACTAGAGAGGCCACATGCATTAATAAGCAACTAACGGCCATAGTGAATTAGTCCGCAACTTTTTATCATCCTTGAATTGTGTACTTACGCTGTGAGAAGGTTTATCATAGTATCTCAACTCAGTGTCAGTAGATGACAGCCTTCCTAAAGATGTGATCTTGTACCCCGCTGGAAAACGTCGTGCATGAGGTGTCACACAAACGAAACGAGATATTTGAGAAACACAAGGCAGCGTAGAAACATTTTAGCGAAAGTATCTTTTAAAGTTCTGAATCTGAATACGACAACAAAACATCCCTATCATTCACCATTTTTAACATTTACCATCCAACATTTAAAAAATGTGTGTTTAAAAATTTCAGTGGTATATGAGTATATTTTATAAATTATTTCATTTGATAATGCTGTAGACTTGACGTTTTTGGAGGTAATTGTTGCACTGATTATTATGTATGTCGATTAATATGACAAACTGTTTTTTGCTAAAGAACGAGAAATAAATCTATTACGTTCTTTAAACATTACGTTGGGTCTAATGACAGATTTTATGACAAATTTACCAATCGATTAAGAAAGTTTTAAGTACTTCTGCCAGAATTATCCTTATCTATTGGACGCTAAATTGATAGAAAACATATTTATCGGACCTAACATTCGAAAAATTACATTCGATTCGAGATTTGAATAAAAAATTTGTGAGTGAGTCGGAGGTTCTGATGTCATTCAAGGAGGTTGTTATAAGTACCGAGAAAACAGAAAAGATCCACCTAACTTTCCTGTAGAAGCCAACTTGCTGTAAAACGTCAAGAAGTTAAGCAGCTTTATGAACCAAAAAAATCACTTCTTGAACTCACGTTTACTTCCTTCAGAAAAATTTTGAGTGATGTCACTGAGGAGCAATGTGAATACGTTCATCAAGAAATCATAGTGATGGGTGCATGGTATCGGCGGCTACAATACCAAGTTCATGGAGACTACCGTCGGCCTTTTCACAGAAATTTACAGCAGGACAATTCATCGCAAAAAGAGCTGTATCGGATGCTTTAAGAAAAGGGAAAGGAAATCCAAAGAAAGTTAAACGTAATTCTTATGACTTAAACAGGTTTCCGATACGTATGATTCACTAAAAACCCGATATTATTAAAAGTTTAAATAATCTTCGTTTGCATTACTCGTGTGCCGTAATTTTCTTGCCTACTATGAATTACCACTGCAGCAAAACTACAAGTGATTTAAGAAAAGAGGTAAGATCCAGATTCAGTGCCCAAATAAACGTGGATTAAACCACTCCCTAACGAAAAGTAACAAAGAACTATTTTTTGTTGGCCTGTGCAATTTGTGTGCGTAGCACATACGCTCCAAAAGACCAACTTGACAACTTTGGAAATCTGTACTGGCAGACTTGGAGTTCTGGATAACAGGAAGTTGCTGGGCAGCTCACGCAGCAAGAACATTATCTGTAAGATCACAGGCGAGAAAAGAGTCGCACGCTAATACTTCCCGACAAGTGGTTTCCTCAGAAAAATGAGCAGTCTCACGCTTTTGTGTGGAGGTAGTATACGCTCCGTTTGGTAGTAACCGGAGAGAGCTCGCTCTTCCTGTGCTTATCATTACGACATAAACCTACACCGAGAAAATGTATATCGCTACAAGGGTTAGTGCCAATAAAAAAGTCTTCCGAGAAACATAAGCTTGGTGTTGAAATACAACGGATGTGGCAGCGGAATCTCAGACGTAAACACGCAAATGATGGAAGTAACTTTGGAAGATTAGAAGTTAACGTCCCGTCAGCAAAGAAATCACTACAAACGTAACTTGAGCTTTTCCAAATAAAGGTTTCCTAAATTAGCCTCAAAGGCTTTAGAGAAAAAAAGAATACCTAACTCTGAATAGAGTGGTGTGAAATCAACTCTTCTTCGAGTATGGGTCCGCATCACCAGTATCTTTTCTATATTTTCTTTAATTCTGTGTAAAATGAAAATTAAAAATGTCAGTCTTCTGTTTCTCTCTGTAAAGCTTCTACTTTGTCTTGTTTGTAATTCAAAATACTCGCTTACAGAGAAGCAACCTGGATTTGCTTTCATGCCGTAATAAATCACTTTTTTCTCATCTTTATATGCGCTATTTATTTGAAATATTCTCAGCTCTTCCATATGCTCGTACCATTTTGGGTAACCTGTCATCCATCGAAGATTTTTCAGACACAGTTTCTGGAATTATCTTTTCTAGATATTTTAAATATTTCCTATTTTACCTATTTGTGTCAATAAAAATGTTAGAGCAATTTTTGCATCGTAAAAAATTCAGTATTCTTTGTGGAGATTATTAAACCAGCAGTTCGTATTCTATCTATGGTGTCACATGCTTTCTGCTTTCACTTTACCGTCATATATAAGATATACAGTTACGAAACACTGGCGGTCACTCCTACAGGTAACCGACAGCAAACAGTCCACATGCACGATTGCATCAAGGAAATAGGTGCAGAAGTACGTCACATTACAGGAAATACGCGATTTGCAACACTTTCGGAAGTATATGCCTCTTGTCGGGTACCACAACACGCGCTGGTAACGGTAACGAAGTGGAAAAGGAATAATATACTAGCTGATAAATAAAGAGACGCAAACAAGAGACATGGTCGGACATCAAATTATTTTCGTTCACTTACACAAAATCGGCTGGTATGTAAATGATTAAAGTTACAATTTTCTGTAACAGATATAACGGTCAACATATTGCATTACAGATATTCGTGTTTAACGCTGTTTCCAGGCGTGGTAGGATATACACTGATCAGCCAGAACATTATGACTGCCCACCTACTACCGATATAAACCCGTCCAGGCGATAGCAGCGTCGCCTCGCGAGGAATGACTGCTACTCAGACACACGCACGGCGCATGTACACTACTGGCCATTAAAATTGCTACACCACGAAGATGACGTACTACAGACGCGAAATTTAACCGACAGGAAGGAGATGCTGTGATACGCAAATGATTAGCATTTCAGAGCATTCACACAAGGTTGCCGCCGCTAACGACACCTACAACGTGCTGACACGAGGAAAGTTTCCAACCGATTTATCATACACAAACAGCAGTTGACCGGTGTTGCCTGGTGAAACGTTGTTGTGATGCCTCGTGTAAGGAGAATAAATGCGTACCATCACGTTTCCGACTTTGATAAAGGTCGGATTGTAGCCTATCGCAATTGCGGTTTATCGTATCGCGACAATACTGCTCGCATGGTCGAGATCCAATGGCTGTTAGCAGAATATTGAATCGGTGGGTTCAGGAGGGTAATACGGAGCGCAGTGCTGGATCAGAACGGCCTTGTATCACTAGCAGTCGAGATGACAGGATCTTATCCACATGGCTGTAACGGATCGTGCAGCCATGTCTCGGTCCCTGAGTCAACAGATGGGGACGTTTGCAAGACAGCAACCATCTGCAGGAACAGTTCGACGACGTTTGCAGCAGCATGGACTATCAGCTCGGAGACCATGGCTGCGGTTACCCTTGACGCTGCTTCGCAGACAGGAGCGCCTGCGATGGTGTACTCAACGACGGACCTGGGTGCACGAATGGCAAAACGTCATTTTTTCGTATGAATCCAGGTTCTGTTTACAGCATCATGATGGTCGCATCCGTGTTTGGCGACATCGCGGTGAACGCACATTGGAAGTGTGTATTCGTCATCGCCATACTGGCGTATCACCCGGCACGATGGTATGGGGTACCTTTGGTTACACGTCTCTGTCACCTCTTGTTCTCATTGACGGCACTTTAAACAGTGGACGTTACATTTCAGATGTGTTACGACCCGTGGCTCTACCCTTCATTCTATCCCTACGAAACCCTACATTTCAGCAGGATAATGCACGACCGCATGTTGCAGGTCCTGTACGGGCCTTTCTGGATACAGAAAATGTTCGACTGCTGCCCTGGCCAGCACATTCTCCAGATCTCTAACCAACTGAAAACGTTTAGTTAATGGTGGACGAGCAACAGGCTGGTCACAATACGCCAGTCACTACTCTTGATGAACTGTGGTATCGCGTTGAAGTTGCATGGGCAGCTGTACCTGTACGCGCCACCCAAACTCTGTTCGTCTCAATGCCCAGGTGTATCAAGGCCGTTGTTATGGCCAGAGGTGGTTCTGGGTACTGATTTCTCTGTATCTGTGCACCCAAATTGCGTGAAAATGTAATCACATTTCGGAAACTGCACGACTTGTCGGGCGTTCGAGGAGTGCTGTGGTGACTGTCTTCAACAGGTGGCGAAACCTAGGTGAAGCCACATCCAGACGTCGTGGCATTGAGTGGGCTACCCCTCATTACAGATGTCGGACGCAGTTGGCTGGGCAGACTGGTAAAACAGGACAGGCGGCGAACCGCGGCGGAACTAAGATCAGACATTACTGCTGGTCGGAGTACATGTGTATCTGAACACACAATGCACCGAACACTCCTAACGATGGGCCTCCACAGCCGATGATCAATGAATGTGTCAGTGTTAACATCACGACATCGGCAACTACGAGTAAAATGAGCACGTGAACATCGGTACAGGACATTGGCGCATTGGCAGAGCGTTGCATGGTCTGATGAATCACGACCCCTTCTTCATTATGTCGATGTGAAGGCGCGAATCCGTCGTCTTCCAGGGGAAAATCTCCTTCACACCTGTACTGTGCGATGGAGAAAAGCTCTGGGGAGCATTCAGGGGCCAAGTGGAGTTCGTGCAAGGCAGCATGGTGGCAGACCATATAGGCCCTGCACCTCATCATCACGATCATGTTTCCCGACGGCACTGGCATTTTCTACAAGTTAATGCGCCTGGTCACAAGGCCAGGAGTGTGATGGAGTGGTTCGAGGAACACAGTGGTGAGTTCCAATTGATGTGATGTCCACCAGCTCGCAAGATCTGTACACGATCTGAGTGTCATCTGGGATGTGATTGAACGTGGCGACAGGGTTCATGGCTCTCCTTCTCGGAATTTACAGGAATTAGGTAACTTGTGAGTGCAGATGTGGTGCCAACTGCCTCCAGCAACCTAGCCAGGACTCATTGCTTCCACGCAACCACACGTCACCGCTGTTATCCATGCCAAAGGTGGACATGCTGGGTATTAAGTAGGTGGTGATAATGTTCTAGGCCGTGAGACAGCATTATCAGCACCTGACAAAGTTTTTATGGTCTCATTGTGGGTCTCCACTTGTCTAGTTGACTGACTCTACATCTACATACATACTCCACGAACCACCGTACAGGGCGTGCTGATGGTACCTTGTACCATGACTAGTTATTTACTTTACTGTTTCTCTAACAAATATAGCGTGGGAAAAACGACTGTCTGCATGCCACCATATCAGCCCTAATTTCTTGTACCTCCTATCTGTGGTCGTTACTCGAAATCTACGTTGGCGGCAGTGCAGTCTTTCTGCAGTCATTTTTTAAATGCCGGTTCTCTAAATTTTCTCAATATTGTTTCGGAAAAAGAACATCATCTTCCATCCAGGGATTTCCATTTGAGTACACTAAGCGTCTCCGTAATACTCGCGTGCAGTTCGAACCTATCGGTAGCAAATTTAGCAGCCCGACCCTGTATTGCGTCCATGTCATCTTTAATCTGACCTGGTGGGGATCCAAAAACTCTAGCAGTACTCAAGAATTGGTCGCATGGTCTCACTGGTGTTTAATATACGGTCTCCTTTAGGGATAAACCAAACTTTTCCTAAAATTCTCCCGATAAAAGGAAGTTGACCATTCGACTGTTGTCCTTAAGTGCTCTTTCTATTTCAAATCACCCTGCAAACTTACGCCCTGGTGTCTAATCGACTTGACTATGACAAGCAATACACTAATAATGCTGTATTGTAACATTATGAGATTGTTAACCTTACTCATCTAAATTAACTTACATCTTTCTACATTTACAGCAAGGTGCCATTCATCACAGCAACTAGGAACTTCGGCTAAGTCATCTTGTATCTTCCTACAGTCAGTCAAAGGTGACACCTTTCCATACACTATGACATCACCAGCAAAAAGCCGCAAATAGCTGTTCACGCTGTCCATTAAGTCATTTACATATGTAGAGAATAAGAGCGGTCCTGTCAGACTTCACTGGGGCACTACTGACGATACCCCATGTCTCTGATTAGCAGTCACTATCGCAGACAACATACTGGGTTCTATTACTTTAGGGGGTCTTTGAGCTAGTTACGTATCTGGGAATCTATTCCATATACCCGTACATTCGTCAACAGTTTTGAGTGCAGGATCATGCTAAACCCTTCCACATTTACGCAATACCCAGATTTGTGGGGCCGTCAAGCGTCAAGCGTGACAGTGGCCTGATGGTTTACTGCATGGGTACGTGAGGGTAGGCATACTAGTCGTCAAGGTTCCACTCGTTCACGGCTGACCACCAGAAGGAGGACCGCTGTATTGTGAACCAAATACTTCCTAACTCATTCACATCTGCGCCTACCATCCGAGAATGATGGACTCCCTGAAACGTGCTGTACCATCCTATACCACTCACCGGAGACTAGCAGCAGCCGAACTACGGAAATTCCCATCCCATGTGATTCCAGCTGACAATACCACAACACAGACGGCTAGGTCTGGAATGGTGCCGTGACCATGAAGCATGATGTATGAAGTGCTGCTGAACTGCGTTGTATCGTGTTCAGCGGTGAATCACAGTTCCGCAATATCCCCGATGAATATCGTAGGTGACTATACCAGTAACCTGGAGAAAGTTCCCATTCTTCCAACGTTTGAGAAAGATATAGTAGTGTTATTCCTCGCTTCGTAGTGTGGGGAGCCATCGAGTGTGACCTCAGATCATGACTGGTAATGATTCAAGGAACTCTGACTACACAACGGTACATCATGGACATATGTGTTCTCATATGTTACCTCTCGGGCGACAGTACCGTAGTGCTATTTTTCAACAGTTCAGTGATCGCCCGCAGATGCCACGCGTCTCTATGAACTGTCTGCGTGATGTTGAGGTACTTCTGCAACCAGAAAAAATCTACAGTTCTGTTCTCCATAAAACGTGTGTGAGAACAGACCAGACTTCAGCTTCACGAGGGTGCCAGTATCGGGGATATGAAGGATCAGTTGCAACAGTAGTGATCCGGCCGGAGTGGCCGAGCGGTTCTAGGCGCTACAGTCTGGAACTGCGCGACCACTACGTTTATAGATTCGAATCCTGCCTCGGGCATGGATGTGTGTGATGTCCTTACGTTAGTTAGGTTTAAGTAGTTCTAAGTTCTAGGGGACTGATGACCTCAGCTGTTAAGTCCCATAGTGATTAGAGCCATTTGGACCATCCTTAAGTCACTGCAGCTAGCGTTTATATGACGGCTTGTCTTCCACTGCGGCCGCTGCTACGCGGCGCAGCGCTTATTTTCTCTTCATGTAGGTGCCGCTCCAGTCGCGGTGTCTCACAGCCTTCTCTGCTCTTCCGTTCTTAACCGTCGTGCCGGCGCTTGTCGTTACGTCGGAACAAAAAGAAGGGTATGGTTGGTAGAAGGCTTTATGGGACATGAAGGAATCACGAATTTAGTATTGGAGGGAAGCATGGGGCGTAAAAATCGCAGAGGGAGACCAAGAGATAAATACAGGGAGCAGATTCAGAGGTGTGTGAGTTGCAGTAGTTATCCAGAGATGCAGAGGTTTGCACAGGATAGAGTAGCATGGACAGCTACATCAAACCATCCTTCGACCTGAAGACAACAACAACAGCATTACTCTCTAAACTTAATTTTTCGTGCATCACCATCATTGCTTACGCTAACTCTCAAAATCCCCCCCCCCCCCCCCCCCCCCCAGTCGGACTCCATACTGTAATGTGATATCTATACTGTATGTAAAAGATTAATGTTTTGCATTCGTGGGTGTATTGTTCTAATATTGATAAACACGAACATATGCTGAACCAGTACCTTGTTCTGATGGAGCAGCCGTTACACCTTTGATTCAAACTTTTCTAAATCTACGAATCACATATAAAGTGCCAGTTCACAGTTATTACACCGCTCCACAATTTCATTCGCGACTTTCAGAGTGCCCATTATGGTATATCCAGCTTGCTCCTTTGTTTGATTGAAATCTAAGTATTTTCTACATTTATGATGAATAATTTCAGTTAATATCTTGTACACAACGGGGTGGAGTCTAATAGGTTCAAATTTTTTGTATGACTTTTGAATTACAGCTTTGGATCATCTTCATCAAACAATATGTAAATTGTTTTGCAAGTTCCTATTGCACAGATTTTCCTCCTGGTTTAAGAATTTTGTCATATTTAAAGACGTCATTACTGACGTTCTGTTTCAAAATACATTAAATAAGCTCATGCATGCAAGTTACTAATAACATTTTGAGATTATATTTATAATTGTTTAAAACTGATTGGGAAAAATAAAAACTAATTTTAATAAAAGCTCTAACTACAAAAATACAGTGACAGTAATAGATTTCCGGTACAAGTCATCTCCAAAGGGCATAACAACTCTACAAAATTTTACCACAGTTGATAGAAATCTTCGATAAGAATCCATATCTCATTCCATAACGTAGTTGAAGACAATGCGCCACTCACTGGTGACGGACTGTAGATTCTAAAAACAAGTAACGTTCTTGGATCTCTGTAAATAAATGGAGTACCTAACAGTGCCTAGTTTTTGTGTTTTCGGTACGAAATTACCTACATGTCTACACAACCGGTATGTTATGTCTATAAGCCATGAAAAGTTATTCAGACTGAGACAAAACTGTACACCACAACAATCACCATTGTTGATAGGTTATCTCCTTCTTGCAAGCTGCAGTAGAAATGAAGCGACCAGTTTGAAGTCCACAGAGTTGTTATTCCTTCAATTGCCCATAGTCAAATTACTTCAGGTAGCAATATAAATCATTCGTCTTCCGTTAGTATTCTACTTTTCGGAATGTATAGGCTGCACTGAATTGGTGCGAGTACTATAATGTTTTAGAGAAGGTAGGAAATTAAGTAAGGCGGATTCGAAATTATGCTACATCTTTTAATATTTAAGTGTTAGCAACTTAGCACCAAGTTTTCATGCATTAGGCACCATTCGCGGATTGTTCATGCAGCTGCAGAAATTGTTTTCGTTCAGAATAAATAAAAAGACGTCAATGGCTTCAAAAATCGTTGCTTCAATCACAGATGATGTGAGTGTTGCAATTCCATTTTCGCGTGAAAAGCGATATACAATTCACATTCATCGGGAGGTATGCCTAGTCCATGTGCCTTCAGTAACGGGTGAACGGGGGTTTAGACACTAATGCCAAGAACTGAAATGTGGCCCTATGAGTGTTCGTGATGGGGAGCAGTATGTCTGACACAGTAAACAGAAAAATGAAAAGGTGCAATAATCACTAAAACCTATGATCTGATCGATGTGTGATGATTAATGCTCTGGTTGATGAACTTCCTCATTCTTGATGCACCCCTATTTCACCAGTGCCACGGAGATCTCCGAATATCGCAAACTGTGCATATATTTGCAGACCATCAAAAGGAGCAAATAATGACAATCGACAACCGTTTTTCGACTGCAGTCAACAAGGTGGAGATGATTTGTCTTCCGTATTGCTACGACCGACGAGATGTAGGTGTGATACACCAACATGGTCAATGCAGTGGCGGTATTCATCCACCGACAAAACAGGAAAGACAAATGTTGTCACCTAGTTCAGTTCTCAAGCGGGGACGGTTATGCTGAAGGTTTGAAGGAGGTCGTATACCATTACAAAAAGGACGTCAAGTACGTAGAAAAGTGAAGCAGCTGTATAGGAAATTAAAAACGTCAATCAACTATTTTTCTAACTTCGGTACTTAAACACAGAACGGCTCTTATTTTATGAATATGCCTTATAGAAATGTGTTTATTTGAAAGGTCGAACAAAACGGAAATAAGAGAGCGTGTCACGTCGGGGTGAGCGGAGCTCTACTCTTGGGGCAATCTGGAGATGAGAGATAGAGCATCAGCTGCCCTCTCGGCGCTGCTGTTATCGACGGCTTCCAGTCTCCCATATTTGCACTGGGCCTCTTACCTGGTATCTCTTAATAGAGCTCGAGTAAGCTTTCAGTGTTTTAGCACAAAGTGATTTCTTCTTTTTTCTATTTATTTACACGAGTGTCGTGCTCTCCAGCTAGGCGGCTGTTAAAAGCACATCCGCAACCGACGGAGCATGAAACCATGAGACATCGAACGCGAAAATCGCAATCAGGACCTGAGTTTGTCTCCATTTGTTTACAGAAAGCCTTTTATCACAAACCACTGCAAAGATTATGATTTCGTTTGTTTGTGATACTGCCACTAATGATACTGGCACGGTGAAAATAAATTTTATAGGGAAAATTAACATTACTTACAACTCCAAAAAAATAGTCTACCTGTTCCAATTCCAATATTTGCGGGAAGCAGTTGAAATGAGACTTACTCTTAGATTAATAGTGTGTTAGTCCTAGGCACCAAACATGCTCTGATATAATTACACACGCAGAAAAGGCGATAAAGGTGTAAATGTCTTTTATTGTAGTCGAATGTCACATTACACTCTGCAGATAATGTGACACTGCACTACAGCGAAAGATATTTCAAAACTTTTGCTGTCGCAGGATTTTTGGTTCAGTATGTCGTTGTTTTGCGGTTGTAACTGACATAAGTTAACCGAAATAAAATGTAGTTTCGCGCTGCCATCAGTATTTGTGGGAACATCACCACGCAAAACAAGTAACAACTGCGAAACCCTGGCAGTGGTTTGTGATACACACGTCTCTCCAGATATAAATAACTCTAAAATAAACGCAGATTTTTACGCAAATATATATAAAAACGAACATATGCTGAACCAGTAGCTTGTTCTGATGGAGAGGCCGCTACACTTTTGATTCAAACTCAGTCAAAAACCTTTCTAAATCTGTGAATCACATATCTCTCTCTCTCTCTCTCTGGAAATCAGCAGTATAAAGGCATGAATATATGTAGAAATCTAGCCATTCGAGAAAACAGCTTCCTTGGAACCGTATGTTAGACGAGTGGGCAGGATACTACACGTCTGCTCAGGTTGCTCCACAAATTTCTTTTCGCATTAGTTCTATACAGTATGTCCTCATCAGTTACATGATCTGTCCATCTAATCTTCAACATTCTTCTGTAGCACCAAATTTGAAAAGCTTGTATTCTCTTCTCTAAACTATTTATCGTCCATGTTTCATTTAGACACATGGCTACACTCCAAACAAATACTTTCAGGAAATACTTCCAAACGCTTGTATTTTAACAAATTTCTTTTCCTCAGAAACACTTTTCCAGCCATTTCCGATCTACATACATATGGAAGACACAAAATTAACATATTCAGGAAGCGACAGATAATGACTTAATACGTTGATACTTGTAATAGATACTCCAAATGGTATGTTAAGGCCATCAGCCATATGGTACTTACTGTCTCCTGTTATCCTAAAATGTATAAAGGACGAATTTTACAGCCATAATGAAAGAGCACGTAGAATCTGCTACTGAACCGAAACGATGATGCAGAAGAGTTGAAAATTGTCTGTGATGTAACATACTTAACAAAAGGAAGTCAAAAAATACGTTACAAGGACATATGCAGTAAACATATTAAGGATTCTGTGCACTACCAGATAGAATAGCACAAGCTTTCAGAAAAAACGAACTTTAACGGCAAAATTTGGTCTTGACTATGCCACAATGTAGGCAATACTAATAAATTTAAGGAACCCAGGGTCTACAAGATCAAACGCCAGAAGTGCTAAGGTTCTTACATTGGATGGACTGGAAGGAATTTTAAGATTGTCTTGAGAGAGCACACGGCCACCCAGAATAAATGCGCATTAGGTACCAATTTCCTAAAAAAAAAAAAAAAAAAAAAAAAAAAATATGTAGCAGAAAATATGCAGGATGTATTGCATAGAGGAAAGACAGGGTAATTGTTAATCCTAATAAAGGAAATGCAGATTTACGAACAGAAAACGGCACCTGAGTTATTGCTTAATGAGCAGAGTGATTTTAAAAAGCAACCCGCATAGATAACTGTGCGCATTTGCACGTCGCTGTAGGGATTCTGAGAGTTGCGCGAGCCCCGAGACGAATCCGTCCGTCGTATTAAGAAAGAGGAATGGTGTACCGTTCAGCCTGGAAGTAGTGTTCAGAGATTTCTCAAGTGAACACCTGGTACTAACGTCCCGCCTCAGTTACACCACTCTAGAACATTTATAGTAAGTTAGAACACTTTCACATGGGGTAACTCTAGATGTAGACAGATAGGGTACACAAATTCCGTCCTGGGGGGGAATGAGGTTGTGACAGGTAGAACATCCAGCCACCCCCACGGCTAACATTGCCAAATCCAATAACTAACATTCCAAACCCTTAAACATACAGGATGAAGGCCAAGAAAGAGAGTTTAGCTTTACTATGTATTTCGATGTGTGTAGCAACTTACTTGTGCGAACAGCGTCGCAAGTTGACATGGGGCCACCGTTGGGATTGATTGTGCGCATCCTTGAGTGGGCACCGCCACAAGAATACAAAACATTCCACAGACACGCTTCAAGGCTCCGCCGGTACACTTTCTCTTGAATGCGTATGGATCATCAAGACTTTTAATCAAGCAGTTACTATTGCATTATTCACATTTCGTACAATGTATTCTTTTATTTACTTTGTGGTGCCATTTTGGCGACAGATTGGATTATATCTTAAGTTTTATAGTTAGACACATACTGTAGCGAAAGACAAATTTTCATTTGTGATTGTGTTTTATGTTTTAAAGCATCGAATCCATGTGTGCTGGATGTAGTATCACGTATCGATATCACCTCACGTGCCTCGAGAATTTGTTAACGGAACTGCACGTTTCAGTTAGACGCCGATTGCAGTCGAACGGGATCTGGCAGATCCAATCGTGCGCGCTGGGTGAGCCACGCCACCAGTGGCTGCGCACGACGAGCGCACTCTGCTGCCATCATATAGGACGGCCGGCGGCAAGAACACAGCCCAGTTGCACTTGGAGCTTCATCGCTACGACACCATCGTTCGTGCGTAGTACAGTGAGCCTCATTCTAGTTGCTATTCTGTGAGCCGGCCTCTAATATTAAATAAAAATTTAAAGAATTAGTAGTTAACTGTCATCTCATCCACACCCACTTTTCATAAAAAATACATAAAATTTCATTCACAAATAATAAGTGATCGAACTTCTTAATTTGTTATAAAGATTCAGCTGGTTCAGATGAAACAATTGGAATTCTTTTCGGTAAAGTTGTTGTGTTGTTAGCAGTTTTTTTTTTTTACCATACATGCTTTGACTAGCATAGATATCACCCTGAAATAATCCTGAATATGAACCATTACAGTATGGATAAATTATTGCTCCATCAACATCTGTGTGTTCTAAACATAGTGCAAGACCGATTTCATGAACCAAAACTTCAAATACATTTGTTCTTTTGGTGTATTATCATCAGTCTCCAAATACAGCTCCTCATCATTCATGTGTATTTACGCTGGATCTTTACTCATAGTTGGACAAAATGTATGTTCTAACACATTACGATTTCCATCTAGTTTCTTTGAATATTGGTGGTTGTGTGTTTTATAGCTGTGTTCATATCGCTTTCTTGTAATCTAAATATTAGAATTATTGTTATCTTGATGCAACTAAATGTCAATATTCTTTTGCCATTCATGAAATGCTGCCTTTGTTACTAGTAATATCTTTTCAGTTGCACCCTTATAATATCATTTTATATTTTTCTTTTTCCATTTACACACAGTTTTCTGTAGTCAGTGTATATATCTTTTACATGACATCCACGCTTGTTCACAAAATTTTAAGTTTCCTCGCTTAAGTCACCACTTGCTTCACGAACATGTGTGTCCTGAAATATCTATTTGTTTCTCTAAATACAGCATCACTCGCTTCCGTAATCTTCTTACAAGGGGCACTCAAAAAGAAACGAGTAGGAGACATAATGACAGAAACCAGTACCCGTATGTAACAAGTATTGACCCTGGATGTTGAGAAACTTGTCCTACTATGACACAGGGCGGTGAGTAGCTGTGTGATAAAATTCCTTGGGCTACGATGTTAACTAGTTCCGCTGGCCAGTGTGGCCGAGCGGTTCTAGGCGCTTCAGTCTGGAACCTTGCGACCGCTACAGTCGCAGGTTCGAATCCTGCCTCGAGCATGGATGTGTGTGATGTCCTTAGGTTAGTTAGGTTTAAGTAGTTCTAAGCTCTAGGGGACTGATGACCCCAGATGTTAAGTCCCATAGTGCTCAGAGTCATTTGAACCATTTTTAACCCGCCAGTACAGCTGAACGTCGTCTTCCGACGTGAATCGTTTGCCCCTCAGATCCATTTTAAGGGGACCAAAAATAGAGTAATCACAGGGAGAGATGTTCGGAGTGTAAGGAGGGTGCCCGAGAACCTTCCATTTGAATTTCTACATGAGTGATGTGACTGTGTTGTCCGTATGAAGCTTTGCATTGTCGTGGAGCAGAATGACCCTACGGGTGAGATTGTGTGGTTATTTTGATGTGATCGCTTGGCGAAAGGTGGTCAAGGTTTGCGGGTAACGCTGGGCATTCACTGTAGTCCCGTGCTGCAGGAAGTGAACCACAAGGAATGAATTTTTGGCCCCATTAGAAAGTCTCTGAAGGGCTAAAGATTCACCTCGGACGACGACGTCCGACTGTACGTGCAGAACTGGTGAACATCGCAGCCCCAGGAATTTTACGAGATAGCCATTCGCTGCTTTGTGCCACAGTGAAACAAGTGTCACAACCGCCAGGGTCAATACTTCTAACATGGAGGATAAGCCTGATTACTAGGAAGTCTGAATGGCCACATGTACTTGAGGTTCATGCAAAGAGTTCTACCTGAGTTGTTGGGGAACGTATCCTTGCCGTTCATGAGATGATACAACTTGATGGTGCACCGCATCACTTCAGTGTGCGTATCCACAACCATGTCAATGCTGAATTTCCTGGTCACTGGGTTGGAAGGGGACCTCCTGTTCCATGTTTTGTGATGTCAACTGACCTGAATCCACTTGATTTTTCCCATGGGAATACCTAAAGTCACTTGTGTATGAGATCCCAGTAGATATGGAGATGTAAATAGTTGCCAGAATTTTTGTTTCCTGTGATGTGATTCGAAACACACCAGGGATATTTGTCAGGGTGGATCACATAGTGCTCAGATCGATTTGAACCATTTTTTGTGAACTTTGAAAAACCAGTCATTACACAATATATGTTAGAAACAAAACATGTCATCAACAATCTAGAAAATTGTACAGTAAAAGTAGCTAAAAAGATAACTAATATTGGAAAAGGAGATAAGCTGAATACAACAGCAGATCATAAACTATTTTATCCAACTTCTATAGGATATAAAACATCAAATAATATAAAAAAGTATATCCAAGATTTATGCAACTAAGTCAGAGATTGAGTCTAGTGATACAAGAAGTACTACATTTAATACTCAAATGTTAGCAATTCCAAGAGGTAGCAAAGGTAATAAAATAATAAAATTAGAAGATGGTAAAAAAGGTAAAAGAAGTATTACAGTATTTAATAATAATGATAACTTGTGGTGTCCTAGAGCAATAATAGTAGTATTAATGCATCACACAGATTTTATCTTAGAAAGGAAAATAACTAGTTGTGAAATTAAGAAAATTAGACAAGGAGATAAGTAGAAATTACAAAATGAGTGAACCAAGAGATTATGTAGCCAGTTAGGCAAATATAGAGAAGAAGAATTTACTCTAGACATCATTGAAAGTGTTGAGCATCTATTGGATATTCAAATAAATTTGTATGTGCTGAAAATTTCAGTTCAGAAGCTATTGTGGTTGTCAGAAAGTGATTAAAATACCTCTGATTACAAAATTCGCTACCATTTTCATGAAACTTGCAGTATATCAGCTTTCCTAGGATCATCATTTTTCTATGGTAAATGCAACAATACATACAACAACAACAACACATGTAATTTTGAGATAGAAAGAAAAATATGGTTATTATACTCAGGTACAGAACACAGCACTGTGGAAAATAAGATATATTGTGAAAAATGTTGTATATTATATAGTAATGAAGAATGCTTATACAATCACCAAGAAGTTTGTAATACATGTTATAAATATGAAGAGTGTAAAAATATTTGTTTGAGATTTAAAGAACATATATGTAGCTTTGAAACTGTAGAAACTTTAATCTAGACGTTGGAGTTAAAAATCATAAATGTTACATGCAATACAATATAGCTAAAGGTGCTGCATGTGAAAGAAAATTTAGTGAACGGTATGTAGTCAAAGGTTCTCAAAAACATAGGATAATAGTTGCTACATTAACGAGAAATTCAAAAATTTTTACGTTTTCCAGTAGTCTATGTGCAATAATATAGTTACAGGTAGAGAGATTAAATGTCGTGAAGATGGACCTATACTGAAAGATACATTTGCTTTAATCTGAAGCTTAATAAGAAGCAGGACTACATATTCCAACTCTCACAATAGCTCATATGGTAGCAACAAGTTGTTTGAAAACTATGTAAAAGGTTTCATGAAAATAAAATTACAAACAAGATCCAACAGTTCTGAAAACAATGAGATGTATATAAAGCAGTTAGAGAAGATTTGGATACTGACTTATATCTTGATAAGCTAAAAGAAAATCCAAGAAAATGAGCTGTTGCTAAGATATGTCTGAATTTACTGTGGGAAAATTTAATCAAGAGCAAAATATTAATAAAACTGAGTGTGTGACTGATTTATAACAATACTAATGGATCATCGGTAGATATAATAGATAAAAATTTTATTAATGAGAGTATGGTTCAGATGAAATACAGTTTCAAGGATTATTATGTGCAAAATAACACAACAACTGATATTTTATAGCATTAGTCATCACATCAAATGCAAGGCTTAGGTTGTACAATAGGCTAGATAATGTAGGAAATCATGTTGTATATTTTGATATAGACAGCATAGTATACATCAATGATGGTGAAGTCAGTGAAGAAAAAGTTTGTATGATAGGTGAATGGACAGATGATTTAGGAGATAATAAATAGATTACAAATGGGGCTTCGAATGTACATAAAGTTATTATTATGAGAAAAATGATAAAAGCGCCCTGATGAATATAAAGGCCTTCCCTTCAAACTACGAAAATATTCTAAAGCTGAATGATGAATCTGTTGAGAGTGAAGTAAATGAAAAAATACAATTAGAGTACAATGAGATAACCAGAGATGTCAATACTAAAAAAAAAACGAATCAACAAACAAGTTATGAAAAAACTCTCATTTTGGTGTGATAAAAGAGTAATTCTAGAAAATTATAATAGAGTGCCCAATGAATTCTAAATCTGATTAACAATTTTTATTTTATATAAATAGAAGCCATTCTGAAGTAGCTCAACTGTGCTAGCAGTACTGATTTGTGTACAAAGCTTAGTGAGATTGAAGTAAATGTTGTATGTAATGTTACCAGCATTTTTTCCCGGAACTGATCTAATTAATAAACGGTCAC
This sequence comes from Schistocerca americana, assembly GCF_021461395.2. NCBI lineage: Eukaryota > Metazoa > Arthropoda > Insecta > Orthoptera > Acrididae > Schistocerca > Schistocerca americana. The sequence continues at coordinate 647,587,186 of NC_060130.1, read as the reverse complement.
ACTACCCACATAGTACTAGGGACAGAAGGTTGGCTGAAACCAGACGTAAACAGTAATGAAATCCCAAACTCAGATTGGAATGTATACCGCAGAGACAGGCTGGACAGCGAAGGGGGAGACGTGTTTATAGCCATAAGAAGTGCAATAGTATCGAAGGAAATTGACGGAGGTCCGAAATGTGAAATAATTTGGGTGAAGGTCACGGTTAAAGCAGACTCTGACATAGTAATTGGATGTCTCTATAGGCCCCCTGGCTCAGCAGCTGCTGTGGCTGAGCACCTGAAGGATGATTTGGAAAATATTTCGAGTAGATTTCCCCACAATGTTATAGTCCTAGGTGGAGATTTTAATTTGCCGGATATAGACTGGGAGACTCAAACGTTCATTACGGGTGGCAGGGACAAAGAATCCAGTGAAATTTTTTTAAGTGCTTTATCTGAAAACTACCTTGAGCAGTTAAACAGAGAACCGACTCGTGGCGATAACATATTAGACCTTCTGGTGACAAACAGACCCGAACTATTTGAAACAGTTAACGCAGAACAGGGAATCAGCGATCATAAAGCGGTTACTGCATCGATGATTTCAGCCGTAAATAGAAATATTAAAAAAGGTAGGAAGATTTTTCGGTTTAGCAAAAGTGACAAAAAGCAGATTTCAGAGTACCTGACGGCTCATCACAAAAGTTTTGTCCCAAGTACAGATAGTGTTGAGGATCAGTGGACAAAGTTCAAAACCATCGTACAATATGCGTTAGATGAGTATGTGCCAAGCAAGATCTTAAGAGATGGAAGAGAGCCACCGTGGTACAACAACCGAGTTAGAAAACTGCTGCGGAAGCAAAGGGAACTTCGCAGCAAACATAAACATAGCCAAAGCCTTGCAGACAAACAAAAATTACGCGAAGCGAAATGTAGTGTGAGGAGGGCTATGCGAGAAACGTTCAATGAATTCGAAAGTAAAGTTCTATATACTGACTTGGCAGAAAATCCTAAGAAGTTTTGGTCTGATGTCAAAGCGGTAGGTGGATCAAAAGAAAATGTCCAGACACTCTGTGACCAAAATGGTACTGCAACACAGGATGACAGACTAAAGGCCGAAATACTAAATGTCTTTTTCCAAAGCTGTTTCACAGAGGAAAACTGCACTGTAATTCCTTCTCTAGATTGTCGCACAGATGACAAAATGTTAGATATCGAAACAGACGACAGAGGGATAGAGAAACAATTAAAAACGCTCAAAAGAGGAAAGGTCGCTGGACCTGATGGGGTACCGGTTCGATTTTACACTGAGTACGCGAAAGAACTTGCCCCCCTTCTTGCAGCGGTGTACCGTAGGTCTCTAGAAGAGCGTAGCGTTAAAAAAGGATTGGACAAGGGCACAGGTCATCCCGGTTTTCAAGAAGAGACGTCGAACAGATGTGCAGAACTATAGGCCTATATCTCTAACGTCGATCAGTTGTAGAATTTTGGAACACGTATTATGTTCGAGTATAATGACTTTTATGGAGACTAGAAATCTACTCTGTAGGAATCAGCATGAGTTTCGAAAAAGACGGTCGTGTGAAACCCAGCTCGCGCTATTCGTCCACGAGACACGGGTTCACAGGTAGATGCCGTGTTTCTTGACTTCCGCAAGGCGTTCGATACAGTTCCCCACAGTCGTTTAATGAACAAAGTTAGAGCATATGGACTATCAGACCAATTGTGTGATTGGATTGAAGAGTTCCTAGATAACAGAACGCAGCATGTCATTCTCAATGGAGAGAAGCCTTCCGAAGTAAGAGTGATTTCAGGTGTGCCGCAGGGGAGTGTCGTAGGACCGTTGCTGTTCACAATATACATAAATGACCTTGTGGATGACATCGGAAGTTCACTGAGGCTTTTTGCGGATGATGCTGTGGTATATCGAGAGGTTGTAACAATGGAAAATTGTACTGAAATACAGGAGGATCTGCAGCGAATTGACGCATGGTGCAGGGAATGGCAATTGAATCTCAATGTAGACAAATGCAATGTGTTGCGAATATATAGAAAGAAAGATCCCTTATCATTTAGCTGCAATATAGCAGGTCAGCAACTGTAAGCAGTTAATTCCATAAATTATCTGGGAGTACGTATTAGGAGTGATTTAAATTGGAATGATCATATAAAGTTGATCGTCGGTAAAGCAGATGGCAGACTGAGGTTCATTGGAAGAATCCTAAGGAAATGCAATCCGAATACAAAGGAAGTAGGTTACAGTACGCTTGTTCACCCGCTGCTTGAATACTGCTCAGCAGTGTGGGATCTGTACCAGATAGGGTTGATAGAAGAGGTAGAGAAGAACCAACGGAGTGCAGCGCGTTTCGTTACAGGATCATTTAGTATCCGCGAAAGTGTTACTGAGATGATAGATAAACTCCAGTGGAAGACTCTGCAGGAGAGACGCTCAGTAGCTCGGTACGGGCTTCTGTTGATGTTTCGACAACATACCTTCACCGAAGAGTCAAGCAGTATATTGCTCCCTCCTACGTATATCTCGCGAGGAGACCATGAGGATAAAATCAGAGAGATTAGAGCCCACACAGAGGCATACCGACAATCCTTCTTTCCACGAACAATACAAGACTGGAATAGAAGGGAGAACCGATAGAGGTGCTCAAGGTACCCTCCGCCACACACCGTCAGGTGGCTTGTGGAGTGTGGATGTAGATGTAGATGTAGATGTAGATAATCTAGTGTTACATGAACATCCAACACTGAATAAAGTGTAAAACATTAATTTCTTGTTATTTAACAATCTTGTGAGGGATGGCCATCCTCAACCGAATCTGATACATCAATATGTATTTTTTTAATTAATTCAAGTGCCCTCGAAATGCCCATTTTTTCAACTAAAATTTTATTTTATTATATAGATTTTACTCAGGAATGAAAAAGATTCTCCAAGATTTTCGATTAATACTAGTGTGCTCAAAATGCCTGTTATTTTCTACTAACATTTTATTTCATTTTATATACATTGTAATTAGTGCACTAAAAGTTTTCTTACATTTTGATATATGGCTACATTGAGTGCACTTGGTATGGTTTTAATGTATAACCTTTGCTATATAAATTAATTAAAGTAATTATTTTAAATTACGTTATTCTATATTTACAAAGGTTTTCATACCATATATATTTATTATATAGTATAATACAATATAATACAATTAATTCACAGAAAAGGGTTTTGCATTAGAAATGTATCTAGTGCATTCAGCATACCCACTTATTACTGTTGGAAGTCCCTGCAGAAATACCGAGCCGTGCTGCCTCTATAGTAGCGGATGTGTTGCGAACAAAGATCTTGTGCACTAACTGACCTTTAGATTATGTCCCATGAATGTTCGAAGGAATTAGCGTTGGGCGACATGGGTGGCCGAACAATTCGCTCGAATTGTCCAGAATGTTCTTCAAACCAATTGCAAACAGTTGTGACCGGGTGACATGGTGCATAGTCGTCCACAAAAAACTTTATCATCGTTTGGGAACATTAAGTCCAGGAATGTCTGCAAATGGTATCCAAATAGCCGAACATAACCATTTGCAGATAACATCGGTTCACTTGGACCAGAGGACGCAGTACATTTAATGTAAACACAAACCAATGGAGTCACTGCCAGCTTGCACAGTACCTTCTTGACAATTTGGGTCCTTGGCTTCGTCGGGTCCACGCCGTATGCGAACCCTACCATCGACTCTTATCAGCTGAGATCAGAGCTTGTCAGGCCAGCCCAATGTTATCGAACTGTCTAGGCTTCAACTGATATGGTGAGGAATCTAGGAGTGGCACCACGGGCCATGTCGTGCTGCTAGCAAAGGCACTCGCGTCAGTCGTCCGCTGCTGTGACTCATTACCGCCCAATTTCGCCGCACTGTCCTAAAGGATACGTTCGTCCTACGTCCCACACTGATTTCTATGGTTATTTCACATAATGTTGCATTTGTGTTATCACTGACATCTCTATGCAAGCGCCGCTGCTCTCGCTCGTTAAGTGAAGGACGTTGGCCACTGCGCTGTCCGTCGTGAGAGGTAATGCAAAAAAATTTGTATTGTCGGCACACTCTTGAAACTGTGATCTCGGAATACTGAATTCCCAAACGATTTCCGAAATGGAATGTCCCACGCATCCAGTTCCAACTAACATGTCACGTTCCCTATCCGTTAATTCCCGTTGTGAGGCCAGAATCACGTGGGAAAACCTTTCATAGGAATCACCTGAGAACAAACGACAGCTCCGCCAGTGCGCCACTCTTTTACACCTGGTATACGCGATATTACAGCCATCTACCAGGTGTACGTAGCCCAATCCCATGAGTTTGCCACCTTAGAGTAAGGTCCTCATGTCTTGGACATATTAATTTATGATGTATGTATTTAGATGTTTATATGAAACGAATATAAACAAAATTCTCTGCGTCTGTATAAACCTAAACCCACGACAAATAAATATTAAAATACTATCCATGGATATCCAGAAGTTTATTTGATATTCTGATACACGCAAAGTGAGCTAGCTGTTCCAATACTTAGATACTACTGACCTGCAGAAGGTTTAATTTAATAACTGTAACTATGGTAGGCAAAGTATAATGGAACAACACAGTAATGACAGGCTATGTATTATTCAAATGGACATTGTCAGGGAGTCGTTGTTCGGGTTTCGCACGGAGATCGTCGTTTACAGTTGAGTAGTAAAGAAAACAAAAGTTTTTGAACAACTTATTGATGCGATGAAATATGAATTTGCACGTTTTCCGTCGATTGGTAGGGAAACAGTGCGTAATTATTCGGTTTATTCGCGGAGGGCATTTACATACGAAATCGGAGGACAACTTAGTATTGACATTTTTAGTAGCATCTGTTGGCTATACATACTTTTGTTTGAACAGTTATAAAGGCTACAGTGAACTATCATTGCACGAAAGATTCATTTCGGAAAGCAAAGCAGCAATAGGCAACTTCTTTGTGAAAAACAGATTAATTACCGTATACTCGTAAGAGGAGCATGGTTGGGTCTGGGCATTGTTTGTACTTTGATCTTTTCAAAGCAACATCTTTTCACCTAAAATTTGAGGAAATTTAATGGTCGTAAATTAAGAGACATATTTTCGTTTTAGGCAAGAAGGTCAAATTTAACAACGAAGGGTGTTCTCTCTGTCAACTATCTGTTACACTTGTCCGATAGCCGTCGACTAAAATATTATTGCCGAGCATGAGCTAAGAATGTAAAGGGAAGGCAAGGCTACAACTTCCTCCTGTATATCGAAATCCATACCTTCCGGCAAAAGCTAATGGAGCCCATTGACGCTGAGTTCCTTTCAGCCGTTTCTCATGTGAGCAACACCCATGAAAAAAAAGTTTTATATGAAACTTACTTTTTAATTATGATCTAACGTTACATTACACATTATGCTAAAAACAAGTAACTTTTCTTAAGCTTGTGGGAGTTTCTACTTAAATATGTAAAATTAGACTAATTTCTAAACGACACGGATGAAGAGTTCACAACCAGGTGATCAGCTTCAACATTTACATTTTTAAATATCTTTGTACACATCTTCATCGAGATAACATTTCATAGTGAACCAGACATATACGATATCAAATGTATAGGAAACAGCAAACGTTTTACACCACCTTACTAAAGGAGATAACAAAAAACGTGGCGATACATAATATACATAATTTAATGTAGTAAATAGAAGAGAAATCATAACTGGACACCCTACTGATACTTTTTACCAGTTTCCGTCTATATCAGTGCAAGAGCTATCGCAATAAAATGTATTTCTGCAAACTGAATACAATAGATTCTCAAATATAATCGTGCAATAAGTGCTCCCCTACCCAAATACAAATTCTCCCAGAACTGAATTTACTGACAAAGCTGAGACTCCAATGGACAATAAAAAATGCATAAGCATGTCCTCCAATCAGTAGCAGGAATGCAAGATTAAAGGGGAAAAATCGTCAAGTCTGTTCAGAAATTGTTTTTATCCAGCTTGATTTATTTATTTCATTTTATTAACGTATTTGTCTAACGTGATGTGGTTAGGACCATCAGACCCTCTCTTACATCGGACCAGGGTTTCACAAATATATTACCTTCTTTACATCTTGGTTACGTAGCAAATAATAATTTTAATATGACAGGTAGTATTAAAATGATCTCGTTGTCTGAATAACAGCGTGAATGACTAATACTGACTACGAAGTAATGACGTTAATGTTGGCAGTACAGCCCGTCCTATTGCAGCTAATAGTGATAACAGTAATAATAATGACAAAGTAATGACAATAATAATGATAATGATAATGGCAGATATAAAAAGAATTTTTAGGTGTTCAAAATCGATGTTTCCCGATATAGCGAGTTCTGTGGAAAGAAAATTTAAGGAGACGGCACCAGTTAAGGATATTGGGAAAAGCAGAAGATCTGGTTGGAAGCAAGGATGTACAAGGGTAACGAGTGCATACAGGGACAATGATAATCTTTATTGTCGCTTTAGCAGATATGTCGTTAAATCTCTTTTGAAGCTGGAGATATTATTCAGTTATCTAATACAATGCAAGAAATTTTTTCACAGCCAAGTTCCTGCTACTGAGAAAGACTTCGAGACAATGGCCCAACAGTGAAATGGGACAGAAAATATTTTGCTTTGGTGGAAGCGCTAGTTTCTGTCATGTTGTTCGGACAAGAACGTTGAGGTCGACGAGAGGTATGAGGGACAGTGTTTATTGATAAGACAGTAGAAAAGACAGAGGGAAGGAAATCTTTTACGCTTACATGCATGCAGCCAGAATAGCTGAGGAAATGGTGGTGAAATATGATCAAAGAGTCGAGTATCACAGATGTTACGAACATGGTCATTCATAACCAGTTCTAGGCTCCGTGAGGTTTCCTGAGAAAGGCCTTGCAGAAGAACATCTTTGTAATCAATAACTGGAAACATAAGTGTGGCTACAAGTTTCTTCTTCAGGTCAAGAGGTAAGAGTTTTTTGTATTTTATAGGGTATGGAAAAATGCTGGTGCCTTCTTGTATACTACTGTTACGCTCTCAGTCCAATTCAGATTTTCATCCGTTATTACTCCCAGACTCTTAGCTGAACGACAGATGTTGATATTTGTCCCATTTAAGGTTAAAAATGGAAGGGACTTCCGATATTTCTAGCTAAGGAGCCTAGAATGACCAACCACTTGGGTTTTGGATGGGCTGAGCTATAACCCCATATCCTGGGCCCATTTTGATAGTGCACAAAGGCCAGTATTGAGATTCTGCATTGCTGGTTTCAGGTTTATTGGTTTTGCTCTTAGATACAACTGGAGGTCATCAGAGTATATGTGGTATTTGCAGTAGAACAAAACGTATTATACTTCATTTACATACATTGAAAACAGGACCCGACCGAACACTGAACCCTTGGGGAATGCTCATGCTACCGGCCTCCATTGTGACATTATGGTGCCAGACATGGCGCACTGCTAGAGACACATCACGGATGAGCGAAACCAAGGAACTGCGCTTGGCCAGAAAGTTAGATTGCTAAGTTTGGCAGGTAAAACGTCGAAGTTGACTGTGTCAAAGGCTTTGCTGAAGTCTAAGAAGGACATGTAGTTGATTCTTGCGCAACCATGGCAGGCTTCAATTCATCTTTTACCTTGTATGGGGCTGATGTTTTGCTGCGATAATTACGGAAGCCTGATTCGTATTTGTCTACTTGGTAGTTTGTAGTTAAAAAAAATGATTCAAATGGCTCTGAGCACTATGGGACTCAACTGCTGAGGTCATTAGTCCCCTAGAACTTAGAACTAGTGAAACCTAACTAACCTAAGGACATCACAAACATCCATGCCCGAGGCAGGATTCGAACCTGCGACCGTAGCGGTCTTGCGGTTCCAGACTGCAGCGCCTTTAACCGTACGGCCACTTCGGCCGGCAGTTTGCAGTTCAACACTACAGTACATCCACTCGAGAGTACAGAATCTGCTGAAATTTTCTCCTCTATTATTTTTGTCCTGTACGACGAATGATGTAGCATCCTGTGCACATTCCACTGACAATGACAGCTGGGTGATAGCATAAAGGCAATCCGGTGCAGCGTTAGCCACGTTCGATCGGATCTGTCTGTTATGTTAATTACCCTCTGTACATCTTAGTTATTTTTCAGAAATACGGAATTAAAGATGAACACTATTCAGATATTTTATTTTTTGAACAAACGTATGAAATCACATTAATACTTTTGAACATCATGTTCCAATGGAAGTACCATTGCTGCGTTGTAAAACGTATGGCCACTGTTATTTGCGATATGGCGCATCCTCCTGTATTTCTTCCGTTTATAAATGATATGAATCTTTCAAATTATTGTAAACTGCCTGAAGTTGAACGAAATTAACTTCCAACGATGTGCTTCTCGTTGTGTAATTGGTGTTACAAAAAAAAAATTCTGCACCGCGCGGGCCAGGACCTCACGAATTTTATTGCGCTGAAAAAGATGTAGCTCAGCTTTAAGGCGATGTTTCTGGAGAGCTGGAGTTCATTTATATGCAGAAAACTTCTGTGAAAATTTTTGCTAAAACGTTGACTTAACAAGTAACATTCCTGGGAATTTGTGCTCTGGCTCCTCGACACGCTGTTTTAAAAACCGAAAGGGGATGGCCAGCCAAGTGACTGGGTGTGATGGAAGAAAATAAACGTCATCAAACATACTTTCAGTGTCGTACAAGTATTTTACCTTCGTCATTATTCCTTAAAGAAGCATCACTGTTTCGAAAATCATTGATTCTTAGTATGTTAGGAAAAAACTCGTTTGATGATGCATCACTTATAAATACTAACATCAGCTGAGGTACTAATGATTTAAAAAATGTAGGTAAGTACATCTATTATTCCTTTGCAGCTAGAAGAACGTGATCCATTCAACTCGAGAGTACAGAATCTGCTGAAATTTTCTCCTCTATTATTTTTGTCCTGTACGGCGAAGCAGCTAATCTTCCATTTCATTTATTGGAATTTCTTTAACTGAATAGCCGTTCAGAAGTTTGATCTTCATAATGCTACCATATACAAAAACTCAGCTATTTTAGTGAAGCTGTTATTGAGATCGAGGTAGCACAGTGGTTAGCACGATGACCACTTATGCTGGAAGAACTAACATGGAATCCACGTAGGGCCATTCTCAATTATGTTTTCTGATGTTTCTCTAAATAACGTAAGGTAAACGCACGTTTTGTTTTTGAAGGAGTCACGGCCACTTGCTTAATACAGACTTCTTCCCCTAAAAAAATGCTTCGTTTGTTACGACAACGATTTTGATTTGGTGTTAAAATTTGACATTCCTTATATTTTACCTGTATTTTGAGGAAGAGATTAAATAAGGACTTCACCGGCCGGAGTGGCCGAGCGGTTCTAGGCGCTACAGTCTGGAACCGTGCGACCGCTACGGTCGCAGATTCGAATCCTGCCTCGGGCATGTATGTGTGTGATGTCCTTAGGTTAGTTAGGTTTAAATAGTTATAAGTTCTAGGGGACTGATTACCGCAGCAGTTGAGTCCTATAGTGCTCAGAGCCATTTGAACCAAATAAGGACTTCAGCGGACATATTCACAATCACTGCATGCAGAAAATTGCGCGTAGGATGTGGAAGAATCGAGAGAGTTAAAAGCTATCCACCAAATGAAAATGTTAGGAATACAATGCGGGAAACGTGACGGAACTGCAAATTTTATATCTTGAACAAATGATAACTGAAGGTGTACGAAAGAATAAGGAACGAATTTACACAGTACTGAGACAGGAACTAATATTCAAAAATGAAGACAAAATTATTTGATTGAAATGAACTGCGTACATTTATTAGCAACAGTTTAAGAAGCATTAAGGTTACATGCATTACGACGGCAGACATCACAGTGGTCATGGGACAGTCTGCAACATCCCCCTGAAACGTCCGCTTAGAAAAATTATTGAATTATTGTGCTGATGAATCTCTTACATTATTTGATTTTCAAACAGCTGAGCAAAACTGAACGTACTCAGACATTTCGCTCTTTACCTATTCTGATCAACACTAAACTGACACACAATATTTTTTTAGCGCAACGCAATCTTACTTTCAATAATCCCTACAAAAGAATGGCCCTGACTAACATTAACCTATACCTTTCACAAATCACTTACCTCACAAAGATCTTCGTTACTCGAACTACTGCAATACAGCGAGCGCTACTACTGCCAGATAAATAAAAGATTCAGACTACTGACGGCGCTAACTACTGATAGGCATAGTTAGCAAATGAAAGATTTTGATAGAGAACAAACAATATATTTACCTTAATAGTGTTCAAAAGTCATAATATATATAGCAGTTCATGACATCCATTCTTACAAATGTACTGTTTCTGATGGACACACGTCCAGATCATCCGCTCTCAAAAATCCGCCATCTCACTTCCCCACATCCACCACTGCTGGCACTCACCTCCAACTGCGCAACGCTACGCGCTGTTAACAGCCAACTGCCCAACACTACAATAGCCAACAACAACACAAACCAGCCACAGACTGCACACAGCACAGCCAGTGATTTTCATACAGAGCGCTACGTGGCGGTGGCGTTACCAATATAAGAACCAAAACATCCTACTTACACCACTCACGCCTAATCGCTAATACTGTTGTTTATAATTAGACATTTCACCCTGAGGAGTGACCTTGTTACCACTCTGATGCGCTGGGCTAAACTACTTGACTCAAGAAGGCAAGGTGAGATAAACTAGGCCATGAAATAAACTCTTGAGCCAGGACTGAGACAATGATATGTCTACCGTAGCGGTAAGCTGTCGTGCTGCCAATTAATAATATGCGGCTTCTGGCGGAACTTCAGGCACATGGTATGTTTATCGAAATTAACCATTGTAATATTTCCTGTGATATTAATAAACATAACTAAACGCGAGAATGGAAAAGATTTCACTCCCAGCCAGCTTCGAGGTCTTGGATTGATCGCGTCTAGGCGGCGATTGCCTCAATTGACGAGCTACAAAACGGGCTTTGTAAGGTAAAGGTACAGGTAAAGTTCCGCGCTTGGACCCTTACAGGACAATAGGGGCCCACCGACTGCCTTGTTGTCATCTGCTAATGGCTTCATTGGATGCAGTACGGAGACTCATGTTGTCAGTACACCGCACTTCCCATTCTTGACGGCTTTATTGACATTGGAACCGCTACTAATCAGTCGAATAGTTCCTCAGCTGGTCTCAAGAGACTGAGTGCTCCCTGTATCAGTCCTCCCACCAAGGAAAAATCCCTGGCAATACTGGGAATCGAGCTCTGGCCCTCCGCAGCGCCGTCAGCAGCGCTGACCACTCAGCTATGGAAGCGGACAAAATCTACTATGTAACATCGTTCTACACCGGCGTGAAAAGAGGCATGGGATACCGCTTTATATCTTGTCGGACCTCCTTTTGCCGGCATAGTGCAGCAATGCAACGTGGCATGCACTCCACAACTCTTTGGAAACTCCCTGCAGAAATACTTAGCTATGCTGCCTCTGCAGCTATCCGTAATTGTGAAAGTGTTGCCGGTGCAGAATTTTGTGAACGAATTTACCTGTCGTTTATATATCATATCGGGCGCTCTGGGTGGCCAAATCAGTGGCTTGAATTTTCCGGAATGTTCTTCAAACCAGTCACGAACAACTGTGGCCCAGTGACACGGCGCGTTATCATCCTTAAAAATTCCGTCGTTGTTTGAGAACATCAAGTCCATAAACTGGCTGCAAATGGTCTCCAAATTGTCGAACGTAACCATTTCCTGTCAGTGATCAGTTCAGTCGAACCAGAGGATCGAGTCCATTCCATGTAAACACAGCCCTCACCATCATCGAGCCGCCACCATCTCGTACAGGGCCTAGCAGACAACTTGGATCCATGGTTTCGTAGCGTCTGCGCCACACTCGGAAACTTAGCAACTGAAATCAGGACCCCTGAATCAGGTTACGGTTTTACAGTCGTGTAGGATCCAACCGAGGCCAGCAGACTCTACGAGCGTTATTTTGCTGTTAGCAAAAGTGCTCTCGTCGGTCGTCTGCTACTATAGCCCATAATGCCAAATTTCGCTACACTGTCCTGACGGATACGTTTGTCATACGTCCCACATTGATTTTTGCGGTTACTTCACAACATGTGGCTTATCTATTAGCACTGTCTAGTATACGTAAACGCCGGTAATATCGCCTGTTACGTGAAGGCCGGCGGCCACTTTATTGTCAGCGGTGAAAGGTAATGCCCGAAATTTGGTGTTCTCGGCCCACTCTTGACGCTGTGGATCGCAGAATATTGAACTCTCTAGCGATTTCGAGAATGAAATGACCCTTGCGTCTAGCTCTAACCACCATTCGGCGATCAGTGTCTGTTAATTCTTGTCGGCGCCCCTAACCACGTTGGACACCATTTCACATCAATCACGTGAGTACGAATGGCAGCTCTGCTAATGCACTGGTCTTTTATACCATTTGTAGGCGCCACTACTGCCGTTTCTATGTGTACATATCGCTATGGCATGATCTTTGTCACCTCAGTGTATTTCGCAGTGCCTTGTGTACTCTTTGTTGAACCTGTCCTCGCAAGACCGCTACGGTCGCAGGTTCGAATCCTGCCTCGGGCTTGGATGTTTGTGATGTCCTTAGGTTAGTTAGGTTTAACTAGTTCTAAGTTCTAGGGGACTAATGACCTCAGAAGTTGAGTCCCATAGTGCTCAGAGCCATTTGAACCAACCTGTCCTCGCAATTTATGTAGCAAGCCCAGAAGCAGCTTTTTTGTATAAAAGATATCGTTGTTATTAATATTTATAATTAAAGTTACGGCTGTTTGGCGCTAGTTCTGCAGGTCATCCATGATCCATATGTCAGCATGAACAATATTTTTCCACGCATACTGCTGCTTATCGCACCACCTACACGCCATGAGCACCCTACTGAATGGTGTATTGGCGCTCAGGTCTCTCTAGCCGTGTGAATATGCTCCCACTACAGTCCTGTACCTCTATAAGCTACTGGTCGAGAACATATTGCAAGTAGTAGAATCATGGCTATACACGCACACATTTGATGTCGAATTGATATGAAATTAATGAATTATTTAATTAATCAATTTCTTATCTCCCCCCCCCCCCCCCCCCGATCCCCCGATCACGTCATGGGTTTTCTCCGGCCGGCACATGTGCCCTTCCCCCACCATCGCTCTGGGAATTCCTTGCCCTGTCGCTCCTATCCCGTCCGCGCGCAATTTATGACCTGTGCCGTGATGGGGAATGCAGTCCACTCGAAATTACGCCAAGCGCTACAGTTCCGCACACAGCGTCTTAACGCAGTAACGGTCAGCGTGAAAGAGACGCACTCTTTTCTGGGGAGGAAGGATCTCACGACTCAGAACCTCCTTGGTGGGAAATAACTCAGTTGCGGTACCTCGACTCTTATGACGTCATTTCATGTCCTATTGGTGGGTACTGGAGCAGTTAGCTCAAAATCAATACTGCATCAGTCCCACAACCCATCAGTTCCCCAAACATGCTGTCGCACTTTTGATTGATTGATTGCATATTTGGTGGGAAGTATCTCATTAGATTGATTCACTGTGTAGGAAGTTGCAGATTGCCAGGTCAAATCCATACCTCCCTTACGACAGTACATAGTCCAACCCACTTCATTTTATTAGCACATGTCGCAACGCTGACCACGGTGACTTTTCACTCTGACACATGCACATTTCACAAAAGCAGTGCAATTATCGATAATAGGTGTACAGCGTCCGAAAAAATTATGATATGTCCAAACTCAAACCGGTTATGAGGCTCGGTTCTCCTCAGTTCTAGGAAATTGTTTGACATTTAGGTCTTCCAGCCAATCATATTCGTGAATGCACCGCATGTATTTTCAATTAGCGATTTCGAAAGCTGTTACATGCCTCCGAGACTCTGTCAACCAAGTGTTGTAAGCATAGGTGTGTGGCACTATGTGATAATCAACTGCGCTCCCCCTGACGAAAGTGTGGAAAGACATCGCCAATGAGGGTTGATGTACTGTGAGAAACATCGCATTTGATAGTGCGACAAAGGACATGTATCAAACAAGTGTTGTAAACATAGGTGTCTGGCACTATGTAATAATCAACTGCGCTCTCGCGGACGAAAGTGTGGACAGACATTGCCAATGAGGGTTGATATACTGTGAGAAACATCGCAGTCGATAGTGCGACAAAGGACATGTGAGAACCTGCTTAGGAAAGCCAATGAGAGGACGTATTGCGTATCCATGGTGCTACAGCAGTGTTGTCTGCCCTGTTTGTGCATTACGGTAGTTCCACTTGAATCCTTGCATTGCTATATTATGCAGCTTATTATGAAATGAAGGCCAAAATACTGAGTTCGGTCTTCCGAAATTTTTGCACGGCGCAAGATCGTAACACGATCACTTCTTTCAGTCGTCGTACGTACGTCGAAATGGCAGATAATTAGATAACCGATCGCGGAATACAGCAAGAACTACAATCGCTTAGTAGCAGAAAGGCGTCAGGACCAGATGAGATACCTATAAGATTCCACGAGGGTTGCTCAGAAAGTGATGCACAGCATTTTTTCAACAATTCTTTGTTGAACATAATGAGAATTACACACAAGAAAGAATGGTGTTTCATCTGCACACCCTATTGTTCCAAGTTATCTCCATCCGGTTCTATAGCCTTCTTCCAGCGCGAAACAATGGCATAGGTACTGGCAGAAGTAAAGCTGTGAGGAAGGGGCATGAGTCGTGCTTGGGTAGCTCAGATGGTAGAGCACTTGACCTCGAAAGGCAAATGTCCCGAGTTCGAGTCTCGGTTCGGCACACAGTTTTAATCTGCCAGGAAGCTTCAATGTCGTGTATGCTTTGTCGGTACCAATCCTTGTCATAGTGGCAGAGCCAGTGCCTCACTGAGTGAATCACCTTCTTATAGTCCTCCAAGTGTCTTCCACGAATGGCATCCTTTAATGGCGAATGAAAATATCAGCTTGCTGCAGCATGTCAGGTGCGACATCCGTGGACGGTCTCCCCGACCACAGCAAATCGTGGAGCTCTGACGAAGCGCGTTCTGATAATGATGATGTTTGGTTTGTGGGGCGCTCAACTGTGCGGTCAACAGCGCCCGTAAGAAGTCTCAACTTTTACACAGTCCAATATTTGTCACAGTCCCGTCTACCCACTGTCACGCATCATGATGATGATGATGAAATGATGAGGTCAATACAAACATCCAGTCCTTGGGAAGAGAAAATCCCCACCCCGGCTGGGAATCCAAACCCTGACCCTGTGATCCAGTGGCAGCAACGCTAGCCACTAGACCACAAGCTGCGGAAGAACCGCCCCCCCCCCCCCCCCCCACCTGTGCCTAGCGCTAGCGACAAACTGTACTTCTGTCTTCTGTCGACATCAGATGCTCCGTAGACTTCGCACAAGCGTTTGTGAATAATCCCTACAGTTTCTTTCTCTGCACTGACAAATTCAATGACAGCACTTTGCTTGTAATGTACATCACCTACAAACGCCATTTTGAAACTGTCCTGCAGCTTCACTATCTGCCTGGAGTGACGGAAACTTGGCACGCTCACTCAGGCGTAGGTATGGGCTAAACTGCGATTTTCCGATATCAATGATTTCTGTAAATGCCACTTTTGGGTAACTGCGATTCTTAACTGCCAATTGTCGCCATTAAGAATCGCAGTTAACGAATTCATATCTTGAATCCCTCCGCTATTTCTGCGGCTTCTGCGATTTTTGCTACTCCTGTGATTCACGCGATTTCTGCAAATTACGCGATATCTGTGATTTCTGCGATTTCTGCGATTTCTGTGATTTCAGCGATTTCTGTGACTTCTGCTATCACCGTAGAAGTTACAGTGTCATTATTCACAAATGAGGAGTGAACTGTGTCAATGCAACCAAGAAACATGTTCTCTCCTGTATAAGCGATTGATTGTGAGGGCCTAATGTAATGTTCAACAATGGCAATGAGGCACTGCAGCAGTTTGTTGAACATTTGAATGGTGTACATCAGAACATAAGATTTACAGTGGAGGTGGAGAAGGATGGAAAGTTACCCTTCTTAGATGTTCTGGTGGAGCGAAAATCAGATGGACGTCTCGGACATTCTGTGCACAGAAAACCGACGCATACAGATTTATATCTAAACGCGCGTAGTTTTCACCACCCAGCTCAGAAGAGAGCTATGCTGAACACCTTGGTACACAGAGCAAGGACTATTTCGGACAAGGATCATCTTGGCTCCGAGATTAACCATCTGACGACGGTATTCATAAAAAATGGTTATTCTAATCGTGATATCAGATCTACTCTGGCGAAGAAACCAAGAAAGGACGCTGTTCGAACAGATCAAGAGGACCAACACATTGCGCGGCTACCATTCTGCGGTGCAATGACCAGCAAGATCAGCAGAGTCCTGAGCCGGCAAGGAATCAGACCAGTCTTCCGGCCACCCAGGAAGATTAAGGAAATGCTGCGACCCGTGAAAGATAATCTTGGCCTGAGAGTACCGGAAATTTACAGCATTCCTTGCGAGTGTGGCAAAAGTTATGTGGGCCAGTCTATAAGAACTGTCGCCGATCACAGTGTGGAACATCAGCGTCACCTGAAATACAGGTATCTAGAGAAATCAGCGGTGGCTGAGCACAGTTTGTTAAATAAACACAAGATTTTATTCGATGAAACAAGAATACTTGCTCACGCTTCAAACTATTGGGACTCTGTCATCAGGGAAGCAGTTGAAATTAGACTCTGTGAAAATAATTTCAACAGAGATTCCGGTTACGCACTCAGCAATGCATGGAAGCGCACAATTGATATAGAAAGAGCGCAGAGGGAGACTTCTTACGTTCCTTGCAGTTCTCCGCCTGTTGCGATGGATGGCGCGGCAAGCAACGCTGGATAAAGCGCGCAAACAAAATCTATGGATATAGAGGCCGCCACCTCAGTACGCATCGGTTTCACCGTGACGTCATCCAGCCAATGAGAAGCAGTCCACTGCTTATAAAAGCGGAAGCCTCACAGGTCCACGACATCTAGAGGGTTGGATCCCCTCCTTCGAAAGCGTCAGATTGCAAAGCCTGGGCTACTCTCAGGGTGGAATCTCCGTCTTCGAAGATTGTGTCTGTCTGTCTGTCTGTCTGTCTGTCTGCCCGCTGCTGTCGCTGTTCGTTCGTTCGTCCGTCCGCCTGCTGGCTGTCCATCGCCGTCGTCGCAACCGCTGCCGTCACCGCCGTCACCGCCGCCGCCGCCGCCGCCGCCTGCTGTTCGTCCGTCTGTTCGCCGCCGCCGACGCAGCCGACGCCGACTGCTGTTCGCCGCTGCCCATCGCCGACGCCGACGCCGCCTGCTGCACGTCCGTCTGTCCGTCGCCGTTCGTCTGCAATGAGTACTCCCACCTCCACCGTCATCTACACCTCCCCCTCCCCCTCTCCCACAGTCACTTCCTGGAGTGCCGCCTCTGGCCTCCCTCCTTCCACCTCCCCTTCCCTTCCTCCACTTACCCACCCCCCTATCTCCTCCCCTGCTGTATACCCACACCTCTACACCCTTCCTCCAGCCTCCACACCCTCAACAGCTCCCACTACTACCCCCGCCCTCACGTACGCCTCTGTTGCCGCCTCTGCTGCCGCCCCTCAGGTGGTTGGCTTCCCCTCTCTCACCGACCCCGTCGCGTTGTCTTCTGCATCTCTAGCACGCATCACGTTGCGCCGAGCCACCATCGCCACCACTGAACCAGCTGCTTCTCCCGGTGCCTCCACTACGCCACAGGGATCTGCCACCCGCCACCTCCCTCTCCTCCCCGTCCCTCTCCCTTCCTCCCAGCCTCCAGTCTCCAAAAAACCCCACAAGCGCGTCCTTACCGACTCTGCTCCCGCCACTTCCCACAAAAAATCAACGCCACCTCCCCCTCCCCCTGCCGTCACCATGGACACCACCCCTCCTCCTGCCACCCCTACCTTGGCCCCCACCCTCCACACCTTTGTCCTGTCAACTCCCGATCCTAAGTTCCTCGACGCTCGTACCCTCACCAAGGAAATACGAAAGTACTTACCTGGTGCTCCCATCTCCCAACTCATTCCCTGCAGGGACTCAGTCCTTATCAAGTCCCCATCCCCATCATTTCACACAGACCTCCTGCGAAAACTCCCACGAGTTATGTTTGGCCCCCACGCCTCTCTGACACCCTTCCTTTCCGCTTCCACTCCTCGTCAGCCCCAGCCTCCCTGTCGCCCCCTCACCTACCCCGCTGTGATCACCAAGCTCAGCCCGGTGATCACAGAGGATGAAGTGTTGGTAGAACTGAACTCCCACCCGGACTTGGAAATCCGCTCTGCCCGCCGTATCCACAATGCCTCTGGTCCCACCTACCTCATGCGGGTATTCTCAGAGTCCGCCCCGTCCATAGACCATCTCCTCACCCAGGGTGCCCTGATATACCACCGTCGCCACCCTGTTGAATCCTCCAAATCCCCTCCCCAATCCTACCGTTGCCAACGGTGCCTGATGTACAGTGACCACCTGACTCCCAACTGCAAAAACCCCCCCCAACTGTCCCCATTGCAAGGCCTCCCACTTTCTCAAGAACTGCCCCAACCTCGCTGCTCCTCCTTCCTGTAATACCTGCAATGGCCCCCATCCCACATACTCCCACAAGTGTAAAGCTAAACCCCCTCCAGCCACCCCTGAACTTACAGTCCCAGTTCGTCCCGTCGATCCTCCTGTCCATCCTAACAATTCCCTCCGTCCACCCCCCACGGCCGAGGACATCATCCGGTTCATTACCGTTGTACTCCAAAACATTCACCCTTTTCAGCGCCCGCACACCTTCCAACAAATATCGCTTGCTGCTCGCTCTGTTTTCCACCTGAACACCTTCGCCACTTACTCCCACAACCAAGCCCACTTCACCTTCACCCGCCTCGACACCCTCGTTTAAGTCTCTTCCCTGCCCTCTCTTCCCCCCCTCCTTCCCGTCATGGCGCGGCACGAGTCTCGCATCCTCTTCCAGAACATTCGCTCCTTCCGCTCCAACAAATACCTCCTCATGCACACCCTCTCCCACCACCAGGTCGACACCTTCCTCTTGAACGAAACCTTTCTCCAGCCCCACCATTCTATCCGCACTTCCCCCTATATCCTCCACCGCACTGATGCTCCTGGTCCTCGTGCGCAGGGTGGAGTCGCGATTGGCCACCTTAAGCATATCCCCGTCCGGCCACAACCTCTCCTCAATGACCCCACTGAACACCTTATCCTTAGCGTCTTCTTCCCCTCCCTCACCATTACCTGTGCCACCATCTATGTCCGCTCCACTGCTCCTCTTCCTTATGACTTCATCTCACACATTGACCACACCTTCTCCACCTATGTGATTGCCGCCGACCTCAACATCCATAGCCGCACTCCTGCTGCCCTTCGGCGGTGGCATCAGTTCCTCTCCACAATCCAGGGAGACCTTGTTCCCATTCCCCAGCACACCCGACCCAAAAGTAACACCACCCCCGATGTTTTCATTGCCTCCGCCAACCTCCTTGGGCGTATCACTGTCGCCGTCCTTGACCCCACAGGTAGCGATCACCTCCCTGTCCTTCTCACCATAACGTCTGCAAACCGCCCCCCTCCGGCTCCACAACCTGCACCCCCTCCCAAGGTCGTCCATGACTATCGCCGTGCCAACTGGGATGCCTACCGGGACTCCATCTCCACCCAGGTCGAAAGCCACCCTCTTACCTATCGCCATCCTGACGACATCATCCGCGCCTCGTCCTTCCTTCAGACGGTAATTACTGACGCCGTGGAGGCCCATGTTCCTACTAAAACCATCCACCCACACCGTCCCACTCTCCCTCCGCGGGCTGTCCTCCTCCTCCGTGAATCCCGCCGCCTCTATCGCTCCTTCCTCCGCACTCGTGACAGGGATACACTCCAACGCCACCAGCAAATACAGCGACACGTACGGAACCTTATTACAGCAACGAAACGCCGGGACTGGCGCCAGACCTGCACACGACTCAATGCCACCCTCCCTATCAACTCCTCCAAGTACTGGTCTGCCTTCCATCGTCTTACTGGTTCCCTTTCCGCTCCCCACTACCCCCTTCTCCATAACGATCGCCCCCTTCCAGACAACCTCAGTAAGGCCAACCACTTCGCTTCCCACCTTTCCGAGGTCTTCTCCATCCCCGATGATCCCCACTTTCATTATTCTCTTTTCCCCACCGTCATGGAACGTGCTGATACCTCAGTCGCTCCACTTGCTCCTAGTCTCCAGTACTTGGGGCAGTTGCCCCCCTCCGACGTCAACACTCCCATCACAGCACAAGACATTAAACTTCTCCTCCAGTCCAAACGCAACACGGCCCCTGGTCACGACTGTGTCACCTACCGTCACCTTCGAGAAAGCCCCTATTCCTTCCTAACTGTCCTCGCTCATCTCTATAATGTCATCCTCTCTACTGGCTTCTACCCTGACCTGTGGAAGACCTCCCGCGTCCTCCTCTTCCTCAAACCCAACAAACCCCCTTCTGCCGCCTCTTCCTATCGTCCCATCTGCCTCACCTCCGTCTTCAGTAAGGTCCTTGAATCCATCCTCTCCCACCGTATCCATCGGCACCTTGCTCAACACCACCTCCTCCCCCTTACCCAGTGTGGCTTCCGACCCTCCTTCTCTGCTGACGACCAACTCCTCAACCTTGTTCACCTTCTGTCCCTCCAGCTCAACTCCCGTTGCTCCGCCATTTTTGTTTCCCTTGACCTCCAAAATGCCTATGACCGTGTATGGCATCCCGGTCTCCTCTTTAAACTCCAAACCTACGCCCTGCCTATCAATTTTGTCTGTCTGTTCGCTTCCTTCCTCTCGCACCGTCCTTCCTATGTCACCCTCCACAACACCAACTCCCGTATCTTTTACCCCACGGCTGGCGTCCCCCAGGGTTCTGTCCTCTCCCCTCTCCCTTATCTCTTGTATACAGCTGATATGCCCAAGCCACCCCCACCAGTTCACCTTCTCCAATATGCTGATGACACCGCCTTCCTGGCTCTCTATCCTACCCTTCAACAGTCTCAACGTACCCTACAAACCCACCTTAACCAGTTCACCACTTGGTGTAACCAGTGGCTTCTCCGTCTCAACCCCTCCAAAACCCAGGCAATCATCATAGGCCGTACCACTCGCTCCTTTCGCCTCCAAGATTTCTACCTCACCCTTTATGGTCGTCGTATCCAACTCACCCCCACCCTGAAATACCTTGGCCTCACCCTTGACCGACACCTCACCTGGACCCCTCATCTCCTGACCATCCAGCAGAAAGCCCATTCCCGCCTCCGCCTACTGAAACTCCTGTCCGGCCGGACATTGGGATTGCATCCTTCTACCATCCTCCACACCTACAAATCCCTCATCCGTCTTATCCTATGTTATGCCAGCGTCGCCTGGATCTCCGCCCCCACCCGCTTTTACAAGGCTCTCCAAATCCTTGAACGCCATGCGCTCTGCCTTGCCTTCCGTATCCGCCTTCCTTCCCCCACACGGCTCCTGTATGAACTGATCCCCTTCCCCCACCTCCTCTTGTTCCTCCAACATCTCCACATCCTTTACATTGTTCGCAGGGTTGATCCCTCCCACCCTCTGGTTTCCTCCTTCCTCTCCACCCCTCGCACGTTGCCGCGCCTCTATCGCTGTATCCCTCCCTCTCTCCACCTCCACACCCTCCATCTCCTTCATCAGGGCAATTTCCAACGCCTCCCCCTCCCGGATGACGAACTTCGCCGTGACATATACCCTTCCTTCCAACTATAACCCGGCCTTGTTCCCCCCCCCCTCCCCAGGGCCCCATTCTCCTCTTTCCTCCTTCTCCCAGAGCGGATTTTCCTCCATCCCCCCCTCCCCTGAGACCCTGCACCCCATACTTGCCTCTCTCCTTCCCACATCCCTCCCTACCTGGCCCTCTTCCGAGCGCCCCCCATTCCCCTCCCCCATCTCTTCCCCTCCTCCCTTCTTCAGGTCTCCCTCATCTCCTTGAACCTGGCAGATCCTCTGTATTGATCATCATCAGTGTGCCACATCAGTGTTGTGTTTCGTGCTGTTTCTCGTGTGCGTCCAGAGGTGTGATTTTAATTGTGTACTGCCTTGAGGTTCGCCGTCAGTGTTACGTTGTGTGCTATGCCATCCGTCAACACCTTTATGCTCCAGTCATACTGTGCCTTGTGTTCATTTAATCGTCGCAGTGTGTGGCTTTTTGTGTGTGCTACTTTTAAACAGTTTTTTTTTATCTCCATTTTACAGTCACCCCGTTTTTTGTATATTGCCTTCCATGATGATCTCCCTTTTTTATATCTATGTTCGCCTTCTTCTCTCCTTTGCTGTTTTTAAATGTCTTCTATTGTTTTGTTCTATGTCTTTCGGCTGAAGAGCAGCGCATATGCTGCTGCCAGCCCGCCCCGATGGGGAATTGAAATACAATAAAAAAAAAAATTTGACGCGGCAAGTAAACCGAGAACTTTTTATGCATAACACAAATTACCACACAGTACAATAGGAGTTCGTATTTAAAATACAGCGTGTTTTAAGATTGATGATGCGTAAGTCAAAACAGTGGAAAGCACTGATCGCACAGTTACAAGTAGAAATTGGGAATAGAACTAATGAAATATTTTAAAGTACAGACAAAAGTTTAACTGCGTATTGTACTGTCGGAAAAAATATCCGTTTTGTGAATACAGCTATTAAACATTTGGTAAAAGTTACAAAGTAGACACCAGATCGTACATTTTGTAGTTTATGTACGATATATGTGTATAATACGCATCAAAATACTCATCGGAGACTTATCCAATTTCTGTTTTTGAAATTACCGTGCAATTTTAGCTCTTATGATGAAGAGTGTGTTTAAATATATTACAAAAATTCCAGGCTAAGTATACGCCTGTCTATTACCGCAACCTTTATTCGGACTTCACATTATTCGGCTGCACCAATTCTCAGCCAAGTATAAAAATTTTCTCACTACAAGTAAGCTTCTTGGCTCATTTATTGGCGTGTAATACATCCATATCTTGAGAGACAACGTTCTCAGAACGAAGTACGGACGTAGGACAACAGATCGCATACGGCATCCAATGATAACTGCGCATTTTGGTTGCCACTTGCTAATTCTAGCTGCGACTTGTCACGAAAATCGCACTTAGACTCGATAGCGTGTCACAAAGAAAAGGCCGTCAGATGCACACGGCGTTGAGTGTTCACTGCGCTTCTTAGTCGCTACTGACGACTTGTCACTGAAATCGCAGCTAGATAAAAGGTTCCGAGGAAGAAGTACGAAATTCGGCCAGCAGATGGCCCACGATGTTGAGTGTTAAAGGCTACTTCCGACTCCTAGTTATGACTGAAATAGCAGCCACATCGTGTAAAGTTATCTTGTGATATCTGTGACTTCTAAATCACTGTGATTTATAACAGATACACGATTTCTTGCCCACTCCTACTGAGGAGACTTCAAACAATACATACGTAACATTTCGCTAACGTAGCATAGTTTTTGGCCGAGAAAAAAAATGCGATGCATTACTTTCTTGGCTACCCTCGTACAAAAAAAAAAATGCTAAAGAATTTGCTCACCTTCTAGCAGTAATTTATCGTAGGTCTCTTGAGCAACGAAGAGTACCTAACGACTGGAAGAAAGCACATGTCATTTCTGCTTTTAAAAAGATCCGTAGGAGAGATGCACACATTTATAGACCTATATCGTTGACGTCAATCTGTTGTAGAATTATGGAACATGCTCTGTGCTAAAAAGTTATGACGTTTTTTGAGAATGAAAATCTCCTTTTTAAAAATAAACATGGATTCCGCAGACGGAGATCCTTAGAAAATGAGTTCGCTCTGTTACTCCTTGGACACAGGCGCTGAGGTTGATGCCGTGTTCCTTGATATCAGTAGGACATTTTACACCGTCCCGAGCTGTCGTTTAATGAAAGAAATACGAACTTGTGGAGTATCTGAGCAGATCTGCGACTGGACTCAAGACTTTTTTGCAGATAGAACTCAACACGTCACTCTGAACGGAAGAAAACCGACAAATGTAAAGATAATTTCCGCAGTACCCCAAGGAAGTGTGATAAAGCTGTTACTGTTTATAATATGTATAAACGAGCTATTAGGAAGCGTCGGATGCTCTTTAAGGTATTTGAAAATCATGCAGTTGTCTATAACACAGTAGCACCGCCAGAAAATAGTAATGATTTGCGGAGTGAGCCGACAGATGATGAATGGTGCAGGCTCTGTCAGTTGACCTTGAACGTAAATGAATGTAATACAGTGTGCATACATAGGAAAACAAATCCACAAATCCACTTCTCTACAGCTACACTATTGATGACAAACCTCCCAAACAGTATCTCCCGTAAAATGTCTAGGAGTAGCTATCCAGTGCGACCTTAAATGGAATGACCACATAAAAGCCGGCCGGTGTGGTCAAGCGGTTAAAGGCTCTACAGTCTGGAACGGCGTGACCGCTACGGTCGCAGGTTCGAATCCTGTCTCGGGCATGGATGTGTGTGATGTTCTTAGGTTAGTTAGGTTTAAGTAGTTCTAAGTTCTAGGGGACTGATGACCTCAGATATTAAGTCCCATAGTGCTCAGAGCCATTTGAACCATTTGAACTACATAAAACAAATAGTGCGGAAAGCAGATGCTGGACTCAGATTCATAGGAAGAATGTTAAGGAAATGTAACTCATACACGAAGGGAATGGCTTATGAGACTCTTGTTCGACCTATTCTTGAGTATTGTTCATCTATCTGGGATCCTTACCAGGTAGGACTGATAGAAAAGATAGGAAATATGCAATTAAGAGTGGCGCGTTTCGTCATGACATTGTTTAGCCGGCGCGAGAGCGTTACCGAGACGCTAAGCAAACTCCATTGGCAGACGTTGCAAGAGAGACGTTGTGCATCACGGAGAGATTTGCTATTGACATTTCGAGAGAGCACTTTTCGGGAAGAGCAGGACAACATGTTATTTCCCTCCACATACGTCTCGCGTAATGACCACGAGCAGAAAATTCGAGAAATTAGAGCCGGTATAGAATCTTACCAACAATCATTCTTCCCATGCGCTATTCCCGAGTGGAACAAGGTTGGAGGGCTCAGTTGGTGGTACAAAAGTATTCTCCGCCACACACCAGTAGATAGCTTGCGGTGTATGATGTAGATGTAGGTCTGACATTGCGTATTGTCATCCACAAAAATTCCATGTTGTTTGCAAACATGAAGCCCAGGAAAGGCAGCAAATAGTCTACAGTCATTCAGACAGGGCCATTTCCAGTCAACGATCGGTCCAGTGGGACCAAAGGACCAAACCATTCCATGTAAACACAATCCACACCATTATGGAGCCACCACCAGATAGAAGAGTGCCTTGTTGCGGAATTGGGCCACCTGTTCGTGAGGTATGCGTCACACTCGAACCCTACGATCAGCTCTTACCAACTTAAATCGAGCCTCATGTGGCCAGGTCACGGTTTTCCAGTAGTGTATGGTCCAACTGATATGGCCAGGTCTCACGGTAGCGTTCTCGCTTCCCGCGCCCGGGTTCCAGGGTTCGATTCCCGGCGGGGTGATGACTGGGTGTTGCGTGATGTTCTTAGGTTAGTTAGGTTTAAGTAGTTCTAAGTTCTAGATGACTGATGACCATAGATGTTATGTCCCATAGTGCTCAGAGCCATTTGAACCATTTTTTTTTTTTTTTATATGGTCATGAGCCCAGGAGAGGGCTGCAGGCGATGGCGTGCCCCTTAACGCAAAATTTTACCGCACTGTCTTAACGAATACGTTCGACGTACGTCCTTCATTGATTTCTGCGGTTATTTCACGTAGTGTTGC
The DNA here is from genome assembly GCF_021461395.2 of Schistocerca americana. NCBI lineage: Eukaryota > Metazoa > Arthropoda > Insecta > Orthoptera > Acrididae > Schistocerca > Schistocerca americana. Next base: position 647,561,194 of record NC_060130.1, on the reverse strand, counting down.
TTGTTTGTTAGCACTGATAACTGTGTGGAAACGTCGCTACTGTCTGTCGTTAAGTGAAGGCCGTCGGCAACTGCGTTGTGTGTGGTGAGACGCAATGCCTGAAATTTGGTACTCTCGTCACATTTTAGACACTGTGTTCTCGTCACATTTTTTACACTATTGACTGCGGAACACTGAATTCTCTAAGGATATGCAAAATGGGATATTCCACGAATCTAGCTCCAACTATGACTACGTGTTCAAAGACTGTTAATTCTAGTCACGCGGCCACAGTCACGTCGAAAACGTTTTCACGCATATCACCTGAGCAAAAATGACAATTCCGCCAATGCCTTGCCCTTTTATATCTTCCATACGTTATATTACGGCCATCTGTATATGTGCAATCGATATTCCATGAATTCTGTCAGTTCAATGTATATTACCGAGATTTTTATGATAAAAAATAGTTTAGGAAAAGAGAAAATGGAAACGAGGAAGAAAACGAAAACGACGCATTGAGAAAATATAGAAAATGAAAGTCTATTTACTATAGAAAATCCATACACACTACAAAAATAGATGTACGTATATGTATATGTTCCACATCTCCTGGATAACTGGACCGTTTCTACCAAATTTGGTACACGTATCACCCACTGTCTGGAAAGAATCGCTTTGCGGATAAGAACCACCTGCCTATGAAAGGAGTAGGAGTGGAAAAGCAGTGTATAACCCAATGCGTGAATATCTATAATTTATTAATCTAGTATTTGAGAATGAGGTGACTACCTGACTTACAACAAACTTCACACATAATTCCAAATTTTTACGAGACGTTTTCTCGCTGACAACTCTCACAAAATAATGAAAGGAAAAAGATCAGGCGATCTGACGTAATAAGTATTGGACTGCGTAAAATGAAACTACAGGGCGAAATTCTTCAGAAATACTGATTAAATATATGTACAAATACATGTAAAATACGTTAAGCGTATGTGAAATATATTTGACATATGCGCAAGTGAGCCAAGTTACGATTGAAAAGATCCACGTAAGTCCCTGTAATGATTTCAACATTATTTTATACACGTTACTTATGATATGCAAATAAATATTGTGGTATTGAGAACCACCAGTCTCCTATTGGGGTGGGGGTGATAAAACATAGAGAGAAGGGGAAGGAGCATACGGGTAGAGGAGGGAGAGGGTGAAGTGGACAGAGAGTGAGAGCAGAAGAGGAGATGGACAGATAAAGGAGAAGTAGGAAATGGACGTACAAAGGGAAGAGCAGAATATGTACAGAGAGATGAGGGAGGACGGAATGAACAGCGAGAGGTGGAGGAGAACATAGACAGGGAGGGGGGTAGGAGGAGATGGACAGAGAGACAGGCATTAGGAGATGGGCAGAGAGTGAGGCGTGCAGGAGGCAGACATGGAGAGGGGTTGCAGGAGATGGACACAGAGGGGGAACGACAAGATTTACAGCGAGATAGATAATGAGGAGTTAAATTAATAGATGACTGGAATAAATACACTGAATAGCCAAAGAAACTGGTACACCTGCCTAATATCAAATAGGGCCCCCGCGAGAACGCAGACCTGCTGCAGCACAATGTGGCATGGACTCGATTAATGTCTGAAGTAGTGCTGGAGGGAATTGACACCATGAATGCTGCAGCGCTGTCCGTAAATCTTTAAGAATACGAGGGGGTGGAGACCTCTTCTGAACAGCATGTTGCAAGGCATCCCAAATGTAATAAATAATGTTCATGTCTGGGGAGTTTGTTGACCAGTGGAAGTGTTTAAACTCAGAAGAGTGTTACTGGAGCCATTCTGTAACAATTCTGGACGTGTGAGTTGTCGCATTGTCCTGCTGGAATTGCCCAAGTCCGTCGGAATGCACAATGGACGTGAATGGATGCAGGAGATCAGGCAGAAAGCTTAGCTACGTGTCACCGGTCAGAGTCGTATCTACAAGTATCAGTTCCATATCACTCCAACTCCACACGCCTCACACCATACTGTCGGTGTTGACCGGCCCAGGTGAGGTGTAAAGCTTTGTGCCGTGCAGTCATCAAGGGTATACGAGTGGGCCTTCGGCTCCGAAAGCCAATATCGATGATGTTTCGTTGAATGGTACGCACGATGACGCTTGTTGATGGCCCAGCGTTGAAATTTGCAGCAATTTGCGGAAGGGTTGCACTTCTGTCACGTTGAACGACTCTCTTCAATCGTCGTTGGTCCTGTTCATGCAGGATCTTATTCCGGCCGCAGCGATTCCGGAGATTTGATGTTTTACCGGATTCCTGATTTTCACGGTATACTCGTTAAATGATGTCACGGGAAAATCCCCACTTCATCGCTACTTCGGAGGCACTGTGTCCCATCGCTCATGCGCCGACTATAACAACAAGCTCAGACTAACTTAAATCTTGAAAAGCTGCCACTGTGATAGCAGTAACTGATCTGACATACTGCGCTAGACACTTGTCTTACGCAGGCGTTGACGACCGCAGCGCCGTATTCTGCCTGTTTACATATATCTGATTTGAATACACATGCATATACCAGTTTCTTTGGCGCTTCAGTGTACATACGTGGACAACGCCGAGTACTCATATAGTATATTAATAAAAAGAAAATACCAACATATATAAAAATTAAGAAATTAGCAGCTTAGAAATTTAAAAATTGAGGATACGGCGTGAAATTCGCTGGATGCGTCATTTCGTAGGTTTACCCATTTTTTCGGAACTATCTGTTGCTACTGCACCAACGCTTCCGCGAATGGTCCATGCCTTATCCCAGTCATAGCGGAGCTACTCGCATACAAGATCGGCAGGCTACGGTATATGCTTTATGTTAAAGAAACATAAGCGTTTCCTTACAGGCAATAGTTAATCGTCCCGTATAAACAAATCTTTAAGAAATCCCGTTGTCAAACGTAATTTCCGACGCCGCATGTCTATGTCAACGCATTAAGTTTCAGTATGCTGCCACATTAGGCTTATGATATAGTACAGTTCAGTTCTCCGCTTTTTTTGTCAATTAAGGCCGATTGTAACCACTCTAGGTACATCTTATACCATGACTCAGACTGAAGGCTGTTTGTTCATTATAACCAAAGTTTTCACTTGATAAAATTTGCTTCTGATGTAAAACAAAGACACTCTCAACTACAATATGAGACTGCTCGAAATGACATCTCTACTTTTGCACAATTTATTTTAATTATAATTACTCTATCAGCTCTCACAGTGTAATAAAAGACTTCATTTCCTGTTTCTTTTTGGATATCGTGGCCAACATTACATTTATTCAGAGTCAGAACGACCTCTTATTAGTAGTGCCATAGTATGATTGTGGGGAATTGTTTGATAAACCTATCCCCTAAGCCTGCTACGAAAGCACACCACAACTTTTCTTCAGCCGAAGCAAGACGTCAAAATATCTTCATTCAGGTTACTAGTTCCATCTAAAAGGTAATGATATGATTAATATTAATTAAGTAAAGCATAGATAATTTTCACTATACTTTCTCTCGGCGATACCCGATTTCAGATTTGTACTCCCACAACCAAACGTAGTGCTGCAATAAACTAAACAGCAACATTCTTTAATATTTACTTTGGTATTAATCTATTGACTTTTATTTCCTCATGTTTACCCCTTCTATCCCCAAGGCAACCAGGATAAACCAACATATTATGCACATGATTTGAAGGCAAAGATAATGATGATGATGTTTGATTTGTGGGGCGCTCAACTGCGCGGTTATCAGCGCCCGTACAAATTCCCAACCATTGCTCAGTCCAATCTCGCCACTTTCAGGAATGTTGATGAAATAAGGAGGACAACACAAACACCCAATCATCTCGAGGCAGGTGATAATCTCTGACCCCATCGGGAATCGAACCCGGGACGCCATGCTCGGGTTTGAAAGCGAACAGAAGGGGGAAGGAATTGAGGCACCCCAAATATTATTTCGGTGCATTGAATCTTCCTTAACATTGGTCTTCAGCATAATATGAAACTGTATAAATAATTGTTAGTGCAACTACAATTAGTTCGGATTTATATAACGCATAATATTCAGTTTGCAAGACTAGTTTCAGATGCCTAACATTTTTCCACCTTTTCTGATTGAGCACGCCTGTAACGATTGTTTCCGGCAATGGCTGCTCAATAACCGTATTAGCATGACCTGCACCCAACAGTGCCTTCGTGTGTATTAATATGCTGTTGAAAGATGTGGGTTTCATATGGCTCCCTTTATGATTCGTAAGAATTCAACCGTGTTGATGATATTTGGAGTGTAAAAACCGAGGTACCGAGGTACTTTGGTCTAACGATACATACGTTGCTCAGCATCACCGAGAACTTTGCCGCCTGCACGGTCTATGGTACTGTACACAATTAACTGAATGATTTTGTTGCAATGATATTTGAGTTAATTGCACGTTAAGAGGATCTGACGAGCCCGATAGACTACACTTTGTACTGCATGAGGCTGTAACGTCGCCAGGTACAGTACCCAACTGGTCGACAGCTGTCCTCGCAACAAGAAACTATATGCTGTTTCACATAACTTGCAGTAGAGTTGATGTACTGAATATCTTTGAAATTGTATTTAGTCGTGGCCACGCTAGAACAAAGTTCAGTTTCTATTAAATGAGTTAAGATTTTTAATATGCGGTATACTATCGTATACATCCGATGAAAATAAATCCAATTGGAGTGAAGATGAAAATAATTAAAAATAATTGGATTATTCATACAGATATACCTGTGAAAAGGTTTATTTCACTTTTGCATTTTACGGTAATTTCAGTCAAATAGTTACATTCAGGGTGATTCAGTTGCACATACAAATGCATTTTATGGAACCTGCGACGTCTTCAAAACCAACGAGTGAGATTTTCATATTCTCTCGCTCGCCACGTGCAAAGTATTAGCCCTACGGAAAAAAATGAACAGGACGTTTTTGTAAGAAATTTAATGTATTAAATTTTTACTGAGATAAGTCTTCGCTGGAGTCCACGCTGTTCGAATAATTAAAGAAAAACGCGTCTGAAGGACATTTTTGTACGTTTCTCTTGAATAATCGAGAACTGCAGCCACTAGCGAAAACGTATCCCAGTACAAAATTTTCTACAAAAGGGTCCCATTCCTTTTTTTCTATAGGGCTAGTAGTTTACGTGTAGCAAACAATAAAATATCAAAATCTGCGCGTAGTATTTGAAGGTATTGTGGGTTGCATAAAACTGGTAGGTAGGGGCAGCCGAATCACCCAAAATATTTGAAAAAGTCTCATGAGATGTGCTAAATGTGATAAATGATATCATTGGTTTTAAAATCCTTCGCCCAGATACAACTGCATTACCATGTTTTGGAGTTTCAACGAACAGTATGAGAAACACTGCCCAGTCACATTAATGTGGCCACACATCAAAAGCCTGAATAACCGCATTTTGATGCACGTATCCTTTCTAGACGTGCTGGATGAGAGTCAGTGACTTTCTGAAATTTACTAACAGGGACGTGGAGTCGTGCTCACTCCAGTGCTGAGGCCAGCTGCAAAAGGTTTCTGGCACAAACAGTCCGACAGAGGTGATCACACAAATTCTCGACTGAGTTAAAATCCGGGGTTTGGTGGCCAGAGCGGTACCGTAAACTTATGCCGGTGCTCTTCTACCTAGCATGCAGACTGCGAGCTGTATGACACATTGCATCGTGCCGAGGAAAAACACTCTGTATCTGGAGGTGGACACGATCTACAAGGCAGATTCATACTTGGGTTTACCCATTGTGCCTTCCAGAATGACAAGATCGCACACGGAATGTTACGAAAACTTTCCCAAAGTCGTAACGCTCCTTCCTCCGGCCTTGACCCTTCCGACGATGGTTGCAGGGTGTTCGCATCTATTCGATAGAGCATAAAACGTCATTCATCTGAAAAGACCACTAGCCGTCACTCAGTGAACATCTGGACGTCCAGCTGCAGTCCTGGCGCTCCAATTCCTGCCTTCGTCGCTGATGAAAAGCGACGTTCGCTGAACGATCTTTGAGGAATCACTGTTGGTAGCTCCTTGGTTTATCTAGGCGGCCAGTTGCTCAACAGTTGCATGTCTGTTCGCCCGTACACATCTCAACAGCCGTCGTTCTCCACGTCTCAGCAGCCCCGTCACCGGTTTTGGATAGCGCCATTTTGTCATGCACGGTATACTTGAACTACAGCGGCACGCGAACAGTTTACAAACTTAGCGGCTTCGGAAATGCTTCCACCCCTGGCCCGAAAGCCAATGATCATGCCCTTTTCGGTCATTAGATAAATCGTTCTGTTTCCTTATTCCTCATTCCGCGTCTCTGCGACACACTTTATACTGGTTTTGGATAACGCCATTTTGTCATGCACGGTATACTTGATCACAGCGGCACGCGAACAGTTTACAAACTTACCGGCTTCGGAAATGTTTCCACCCCTGGCCCGAAAGCCAATGATCATGCCCTTTTTGGTCATTAGATAAATCGTTCTGTTTCCTTATTCCTCATTCCGCGTCTCCCGACACGCTTTATACAGGGTGTTACAAAAAGGTACGGCCAAACTTTCAGGAAACATTCCTCACACACAAATAAAGCAAAGATGTTATGTGGACATGTGTCCGAAAGCGCTTAATTTCCATGTTAGAGCTCATTTTAGTTTCGTCAGTATATACTCTACTTCCTCGATTCACCGCCATGATTTCGTACGGGATACTCTACCTGTGCTGCTAGGACATGTGCCTTTACAAGTACGACACAACATGTGGTTCATGCACGATGGAGCTCCTGCACATTTCAGTCGAAGTGTTCGTACGCTTCTCAAAAACAGATCCGGTGACCGATGGATTGGTAGAGACGGACCAATTCCATGGCCTCCACGCTCTCCTGACCTCAACCCTCTTGACTTTCATTTATGGGGGCATTTGAGAGCTCTTGTCTACGCAACCCCGGTACCAAATGTAGAGATTCTTCGTGATCGTATTGTGGAGGGCTGTGATACAATAAGGCATTCTCCAGGGCTGCATCAGCGCATCAGGGATTCCATGCGATGGAGGGTGGATGCATGTATCCTCGCTAACGGAGGACATTTTGAACATTTCCTGTAACAAAGTGTTTGAAGTCACGCTGGTACGTTCTGTTGCTGTGTGTTTCCATTCCATGATTAATGTGATTTGAAGGGAAGTAATAAAATGAGCTCTAACATGGAAAGTAAGCGTTCCCGGACACATGTCCACATAACACATTTTCTTTCTTTGTGTGTGAGGAATGTTTCCTGAAAGTTTGGCCATACCTTTTTGCAACACCCTGTATAACCTTCACTGCTAGTGCTGCACCTGCCATCTGTGACGTTATTGTACTTTGTGTCGAACACAGGAGGCGGCCACATTAATGTGACTGGACCGAATACAGACTGTATGTAATTAGAAGATAACTAATTACTTATTCCGATTACTTGAAAGTAACCGTGAGGTATGTCAATTTTGAAAACTTTTAATTTCAACAATAATTTCTAGTGCAGAAACTACCGAGTACCAGTTTTTGGTTCAGTGACTGATAAAATAACGTCATTGGTTCTCTGATCAACGAATAAAATTAATAACACAATATTACGTCTGCTTCTCGTAGAGCCTATAGAAAAAAGATTTTCCTTTCCCACCGTATCATTCGAAAAATGAGAGGAACCAGCCGGCACTTACGTCATTAAAGATAACAGTCAAAAAGCATTAAATATCGGAGGTAGCTGTGGTGCAGACGGGGCAGCACACAGCGGATTCGTGAGCTACGTTCTTTATCAATGTCTAATACATCCGAAAAGGAACCGCAACACAAGGGCTGACGTGCGGTGATATGTTTCATTGGCTAAATGATGCACCGATGCTTGGGAGAACACGTCAATAACATCATAAAGGAAACAACCTTACTGTTGTTCTACAACTATTGTTTATTTGTTCGCAAACGGGTTTTCACTTCTGTGTCCAACACGTGGCGACAACAAAATGTCACAACCACAGCTCAAATGGCGTGAAAATAGAGATCTTAGTGGTAGATATATGTTGTATTCTCCAACAGTTTATTGAAAGTACCTTCTTCTACAATAGAATAGCTGGCTGTAAAATAGATGTAGACGTCCGTCGATCTAGCCGGAGATGTGGTTCTTCTCGGTCGGCTGGTACTTCGACCGGCGGTGAAGTACAGCGGCTTCGGTGATATCTTCTCGGAGACTCTACTATAGCGGTTGCCATTAGCAGCGGACGAAGACTGGTCTGCCTTTGACCGGCCGGGCCTATATAGTGAGCTGGAGCCCCAATAGAAACCCGGCGTAGGAATCCGTGGCCGGATATGTCGCGGCGAACTCTGCAAGGAAAGGTTCCTATTAATCGACTGGAATCTTCGGCGTGTTTACCTGATGTCTTCGCCTGTTTGGCTGTTGGTTTGTTTCCCTCATAGCGTGGCTGTTATGCGGTGCTGCCTGCCGTGTAGGGGAACCCGATGACTGACAGTACAATATACAGAGCTTTACGAAGGAAAGCATTGTACTGAAAAAAAAAAAAAGCTGATACATTTTAATACTGTAATCTGGTTTTCTCACACATGATAACAAAAAATCCATTTTATTGAGATTAAAGACAAAAATGCCTTTGTTCACTTACGGTTACCCTATCACGAGTATTTACTTAAAGTGTCCCCGCAGGAGGTTTAGTAAATATCGACAGAGATGGATCATGTCTCGCATAAGAAAGAATGATTAAATCATGTCTGAAAGGCGAGTTGTGAAGACGTCGTACGCTGGGTTAGCGAGTCTTGGTACAAGTCCAGTTCCCGATATTGACAATTTATTTTGTATTCCTCCATCAATTTTGATTGTTGGAATAAAGAAGTTCACCCGATATCGGAACGAATGAGAATCTGGCACGCCAAGTAATATTTTATTTGAACTTATACGCTAGCTTATATTTAAATACAGGCAGTAGTATTTAACGACGGACGAACATATGCCTGGTTTGCTTCAAACTCGATAACAGAAAAGTGGGGCTTTCAATAACGTCAATCATGTCTGGTAATCATGCATGGTGCTGCGGAACATCTGTCCGTGTCAGTTACTTTCAATCGTTTGTTTCACTAGATGTAGCAAATAACCGTTTCTGTACTGCTTTTACGATAAATTGTACCGGAACTCTTGTGAAGCGCAGAACGTTTAAGCTAAAATAACGCAGGTTGTATTTAAATCAGATGCGAATTTATGCTCATAATTATTAATAGTTGCGTCATTTTGTTAACATTCTATGACGAATGCAACCGTTTATGATGTTTCAAATATGTAAATAATATTATATTACATTATAAATATGTAAAATATATATTATGTTCAATGAAAAACGTGTCTTCACAATTGAGGTGCCGTCTTGAAATAGTGATATAAGTGAATGCAACACGGGGAACCACCTCATTAAAATCGTTTCCTCTTTGGACTAAATAATATCCAGGTGATGCACGTTCGTATTGGTCTGGCAACAAATCGACTGGCGACTGCCAAAACGCCGACTGGAACATTTCGGGCTCTCGCCTTCTTTGAATACGAGATTTACATAGCAAATACTGTTAATTTTTTCAGTACAGAGTGTAGTACTGAAATTTTAGTTTTCGTACCAGCTGTAGATCGTGAGAATTTATTAGTATAGTTAATGACGATGTCACATTTCCTCAACGTACATTTCCGATGTCAGTATCAGAATACGGATACTTTCATTAGTCTTTTGGCACCAGTAACGTCAAGTACATGCTCATCAGTATCACTGTCATACACAGGAAATACAAAGTACTAACAGAAAGTAGTGGGATAATTGAATTTGTTGAATTTGTGTGTGTGTGTGTGGGGGGGGGGGGGGGAGGGATTTAAAGATTTTACAAATTAGTTTTGTCAGATCAATATACTAAGCTTACAGGGGTTACGTTAATATACTTAATTTAGAATCCTACATTGCCAGTTACTCAGAGAAGAGCCAAGGACTTGTCTTCTTGAATACACCGGATCTGTGCAGTTCCTGATCTGTGCAGTTCCTGATCAACAGACATTCAACCAACGTCTTCGATTAAACTACAAATCTCTTCTCAGTACCTCATAAAGTAAGGGCATGTGACACTGTCGATGGTGATCAGTCCATCAAATTCAGATGTCAAGCTAGGCGACCATTTTGGTTCTTTCTCAAAGGAGTCGGCTACGTGCTAGCATCAGACTTCATCTCTCCGTTCTCTCATCATCATACAACACAAACATGAGTTTACTCTACGTACACCCATTATAGTCACCTACACTTCAACACACCGTTCTCATACTTCGAGACGGAAAGGTGCCATTGTACGTGAAAGACAGAAACCAGTAAGCGGCTAACGTGCCCTTCCGTGTCTCCCTGCCAACAGATCACTGCGACTTAACTTTTTACTCAAATAAGACACGCGAATTTGAGTTCATATTCTTGACATGCAAAGAAAAACGAAGCGACTTCCGTTATTTATAAAAAAGAGGTCTTTTCAATTGTGAAGTGTTAGTGGTAGGCATTCTGGAGCCAGAAACTAGTCACACTTGTCACACACACAGTTACAGAAATGATCCAAGCAAATTGTGTAAGTCTAAGAGAACAAATAAAGATCTATTGGACCACCAAAAATATTTAATTAGCCATTTGATATGTTTACATCAAAGCGATCGTCATACGGCTTAATAGTTGTAAATTGAAATCAGAAATGACACCTTAGATTTAGTGAAGTACCGTAAGCAAGCAATCAATTGTGAACATTACCCAATGTCGATGTGGTAAGCTGAGGTTCAGCTATGTAGGGTATTAGGACACGATGTGTAGCGATTGTTACTTAAATGTTCGATGTTAAGTTGGCAGTAATTGAAGGTGCAGTAATGGAAATATTCATCTGACGGCATACTAAACAGTGAACTTCCATCAATAAAAAAACACTGACTTCTGAAATAAGATTTAATTTCAAATTATAACTTACTACCCCCAGTACATGGCTATATGAATTCGATGTCTGATCACCTGTTCAGCATGAATTGCATCCAAGGAACGACGGAGATAAATAGTTACTTTTTGTATGAGTGTCTGAGACGAAATAAAATTGCACCACGCCAAATACTTGCAGATTGAGCCATTTTTCCACTGTAATATGATGAAGAAACAGAACAGCCTCAAGCTCGTGTCTGCATATCAGGAGTATGACAGGATGATGTCCTTTTGACAGCACCATAGTCATTTTCCCTATTTTGTATGCAGGGGAGGGGCTGCAATGACTAGAAAGGGAATAACGGCGATCCGAATTTGTTAGTCCGTAAAGTACTTCAGTCGTACGACAACTGCATGTGAGTGTCACTTGATATCACCTCTGTTATGCTCAGTCATTTGAAGGAGCCAGGATGTCGAATTGTGCCGCAGTCATGTTTTAAATGGTTTAGAGTCCATCTGAGACCTTCTCGCTTTACACAATTATAACAGACTAATATAACGGGTTACATTTTTTTGACATGATTGCGTTGAAAGAGTGGTTACTTAGCGACAAAGTAACATTTTGATGAATGGAAATTTAATCAGAAATGGATGGAAGAGATCCTAGATGTCTGATCATGAAAAAGCAGAAAACATAATATCTTATGGACTTCAACTCAGTTTTTCGCGTTGCTGTAATGCATGCCTTAAGACGGAACGTTGCCGTTTTTAAGAGTTGTGAGATTAAGCACACTAACGGACAAAAAAGCTATAGCGCTAAGAACGGAAGGAGGAAACTAAATGGAGCGTTAAGGGTTATGAGGGCACTAATTCGGTAACTACTACAAAGAAACAAATTTACAAAGAACTTGGCAGTACTAGCCTACATATCAGTATGATGTTGCACCTCTTCTGTTCTGGATGCATCCACTGATTCGATTGAGAATTGTGTCATGAAGGTGTTGTATCCCCTCCTAAGACAATATGGCCGACAACAGTTGTAACGGATCCTTGATATTATTGATACTGGGACGGAGTTCACATCCAACTGGTCCCACAGATGTTCTGTCAGGAACAGATCTGAAGATGTAGATGTCCATAATAGTGTTTCAACCTCACGAACGCAGTTGATAGAGATCATTCCATGTGTGGACGAGCAATCTCTTGTTGAAAAATGGCACTATGGCACTGTCTCATGAGGGGTACCACGTAAGGACGCAGCATGTCCGTGGCGTAATGAAGTCCCACCAGTTTCCCAAACATCAGCTGTGACCTGTAGTCACACCGAATGGGTTCCTACACCATGAAGCCAAGAGAAACACCATTGTTTTCCTCCAAAACATTGGAACAATGGAATCTCTCCCCACGTCACCGCCATACTCGCCGACGATTGTCGTCAGGGATAGTGCTGAACCGCAGTTCGTCGCTGAACACAATGAAACACCATTTATTTACAGTCCATACTTCACGGTCTCGGTACTGTTCCAATCGCAGTTGTTTGTGGTTGGGTATTAACGGTAGCCTAGGCACGAGACGGCATTTCCCCAGATCGGCTGCTGTTAGTCACCAACCAATGGTGCAGGATAACATAGGGTGTTGCAGGGATGCCATTACTTGTTCCAGGATGGTAGGCTAAGACGTCAAGGAGTCACGATGTGCTTGGTGCACAATACGGCGATCCTTCCTTGTGTTGAGCTAAGTGGCAGAACATAAATTTGATGATGAGGATGCCTGTTCTAACGTTTCGATGCTGTCCAGTATTGGGCCAAAGTCACATTCGAACGCAATATTCAATCAGCCGGCCGAATGGAGACCCACAATAAGGACCTTCTAAAACTCTATTAGGTGCTGATAACGCAGTCTCAGACAAATACGTGGCATCTCAGTGTTCTTCGCAGTGATCACTCAACATCTGACGCAGTTCATGCCCCTTATATACTATGTTATCCAAAGTATCTGGACACCCCAAAAAACATCCGTTTTTCATATTAGGTGCATTGTGCTGCCACCTACTGCCAGATACTCCATATCAGCAACCTCAGTAGTCATTAGACAACGCGAGAGAGCAGAATGGGGCGCTCGGCAGAACTCACGGACTCCGAACGTGGTCAGGTGATTGGGTGTCTCTTGTGTCATACCTCTGTACACAAGATTTCCATACTCCTAAACATCCCTGGCTCCACTGTTTCCGATGTGATAGTGAAGTGGAAACGTGAAGGGACATGTACAGCACAAAAGCGTACAGGTCGACCTCATCTGTTGACTGACAGAGACCGCCGACAGTTGAAGGGGGTCGTAATGTGTAATAGGCAGACATCTATCGAGACCACCACACAGGAATTTCAAACTGCATAAGGATCCACTGCAAATACTATGACAGTTAGGTAGGAGGTGAGAAATCTTGGATTTCATGCTCGAGCGGCTACTCATAAGACACACATCACGCCGGTAAATGACAAACGACGTCTCACTTAATGTAAGGAGCGTAAATATTGGACGACTGAACTGTGGAAAAACGTTGTGTCCAGTGACGAATCACGGCACATGATGTGACAGGGTGGGGCTATGGCAAATGCCCGGTGAACGTCATCTGCCAGCGTGTGTAGTGCCAACAGTAAAATTCGGAGGCGGTAGTGTTCTAGTGTGGTGGTGTTTTTCATGGAGGGGGCATGCATCCCTTGTTGTTTTCCGTGGCACTATCACAGCAAAGGCTTACATTGAAGTTTTAAGCACCTTCTAGTTTCCTACTGTTGAAGAGCAATTCGGGGATGGCGATCGCATCTTTCATCACGATCGAGCATCTGTTCATAATGCATGGCCTGTGGCGGAGTGGTTACAGGACAATAACATCCCTGTAATGGACTGGCCTGTACAGAGTCCTGACCTTAATCCCATAGAACACCTTTGCGATGTTTTGGAACGCCGACTTGGTGCCAGGCCTCACCGACCGACATCAACACCTCTCCTCGGTGCAGCACTCCGTGAAGAATGGGCTGCCATTCCTCAAGAAACCTTCCAGCACCGGACTGAACGTATGCCTGCGGGGATGGAAGCTGTCATCAACGCTAAAGGTGGGCCAACACCATACTGAACTCCAGCATTAGCGATGGAGTGCGCCATGAACTTGTAAGTCGTTTTCAGCCAGGTGTCCGGATACTTTTGATCACATAGTGTATATCCTATCAAGCCTGGTAACGACACTAAACATGGAAAGGGCTAATCCACTACAGAGGCCACCGAATCTATCATAGGTAATTGGTACTCTAATCATTTAGGTACCCGTCTTGGCCTGTATGTGTTCCAAGTTATATTATTAACAGCCGACCATATCTTCAGGGTGGTTCAGGTTTTGTCAGACAGTATAGTTGCCATAAGCGTAAGAATTTTACGTCAACAATAACAGAGTATATTCGTTTTCAAACTACTCTGTTTAAAATTCCCATAATCCGCGTAAGTATGACTTTAAAGATTAGAGGCACTTCATACAACACACAATTTTCTACGTCAGGCCTTCATTCCAATGTTACTTAAACAAATATAGATTTCATTTTAAAATTTGTGCGTCTTTAAAACAACTGTTTCTTCAGCTACGTTTGCAGCTCAAGAATAAAACTAAGGAGCGTTTTCACGAGTTTTCTAATTGTCACAGAAAGAGGTCATATCTACATTCAAAAACATCACGCATTATATGCCTAAATGCTAACGTCTTTTCATTGAGGGACGTTTGGACTAAATTTAATCCAAAACTCATTTTATATCCATGCAGCTACTCTATAAATCGTTGGTAAGTGCGTGGCAGGGGAACATTTTATCATAACATGTATAAAGTTTTGTTCTGTTATATTCATGGATGGAGGGTGGGGAAAATGATTACTTGTCCCTTCTGTGTGACATGTTATTTGCCTAATTTTAACTGTTCGATCTGTACGGAATACATACGTTAACGCACTTTGTTACAACATGGGCTTTACAGGTATTCTGTATGCTCAGTTTTGTAGACAAATTGCAGTTTCCGAATATTCCACCAATGAAGTGCTCCTTACCCTTTGCATTACACACGCCTGACCTTATACGGCTGTTGCACTTTGCATCTCTACACGTTGTTACTCCCAAATACTGTTATGGCCTGAAAAAATCTAGTTGTCATTAATTAATCCTGTAGTCAAGGGAAACCACGCTCTTATCTTCCACGAAATTTGTAGTTTCCCATATTTCTACATTAAGAGCAACTTGCCAGTCTTTCCACCATGCTCGTAATTTGTTGAGATTTACGGCTACATAAATACAGCATTCAAAGACTAGAATTTCTTCTTACATATCTACATCATTCGCAGCTAATACTAATCGTAAGGTCTTTAATGTATAACCCGAACGTCGAAGGTATGTTACACTCCACTGGGGTATTTGCATCTACATCTACATACGTACTTCGAAAGCCAGCGTACATTGCGTGAGGAAGGTATATTGATCCACTGCAAGCCATTTTCCTTCCTGTTCCACTCATAAACAGAGCAAGAGAAAGGCGACTGTCAAAATGTTTCTGTACGAGACCTAATTTCTCTTACACTGCGATGGCCAAAATCATGATATATCTCCTAAATCGTGCCGGACTTCCTTCTACCCGGGGTAACGCAGAAATTTGACGTGGCGCGCACTCAACAAATCGTTGGAAGTCCCTGCAGAAACGGTGAGCCATGTTGCCTCCATAGCCGTCCACAACCGCGAAAGTGTTTCTGGTGCAGGATTTTGTACCCGGACTGCCTTCTCGATTACGTCCCATAAATGTTGGATGGGATTTATGTCGGGCAACCTGGGTGGCCAAATCATTCATTCGAACTGTCCAGAATGTTCTTTAGACCAATAGCAAATACTTCTGACCTGGTGACATGGCACATTGTCATCTATAAAAATTCCATTGTTGTTTGGGAACATAAAGTCCAGGAATGGCTGCAAATGGTCACAGATAGCATAAGATAACAATTTCCAATCAGTGATCGCTTCAGTTGATCCAGAGGACTTTGGCTATTCCATCTAAACACAACCCGCACCATTAGAGGGCACCACCAATTGGCACAGTGCCGCCTTGACAGCTTGTGTCCATGGCACGGTGGAGTCTGCGCAGCACCCAAACCCTAGCGTCAACTCTTACCAACTGAAATCGGGACTCATCTGACCAGACCACGGTTTTCCAGTTGTCTAAGGTCCAACAGATATTGTTACGAGCCCAGGAGCGGCGCTGCAGGGATTTCGTACAGTTACCAAGGGCACTCTTGTCGGTCGCCCATTAGAGCGAAATTTCGCCGCACTGCCCTAACGAATACGTTCGTAGTACGTCGCACAGTGATTTCTGCAGTTATTTCAGGCAGTGTTGCTTGTCTGTTACCACTGAATACTCTATGCAAACGCTGCTGCTCTCAGCTGTTAAGTGAAGGCCGTCGGCCACTGCGTTGTCCGCGGTAAGAGGTAATGCCTGAAATTTTGTATTCTCGGCACTCTCTTGATACTGTAGATAACAGAATACTGAATTTTTTAACGATTTCCGAAACGGAATGTCCAATGCGTCTAGCTCCAATTACCAAACGGCGTTCATAGTCTGTTAATACCCATCATGCGGCTGTAATCACAACGGAAGCCCTTTGACACGACTTACCTGAGTACGAATACAGCTGCACCAGTAAACTGCCCATTTACACCATGTGTACGCGATACTGTGTTCATCAGAGTACCGCAAATTACCGCGTAGCCTAAAAGCACCCATGTGTTCCACTAGTACTCTGCCACTTGCGTAGCTGCTTCCCCTGTGCGGAGCACCCATTATCTACACTCATGCTCATAAATTAGGGATAATGCTGATACATGGTGAAACAACGTCCTGGTGGGCGGCTTGCGGGTTTAAATCACCTCGGGGTATGACCATGCGGTGCATTTGACCTGCAGTCGTCGCAATGTGGCGCTGGCAGCAGTCCACATACGCAGAGGTGTGTTGGTGCATCTCAGAGTACGGTGCAGCGAGTAAGTGTGCAGACGTTTCCAGACGTGATAATGGTGACTGTGTGTTGAAAATGGCTCAAAGAACACATATTGAACACGTTATGAGGGGTAGAAGACTAGGGCGACTGTAGGCTGGTCAAACACAACAGGTTGTAGCATGGGCCCTCCGTGTTCCACAAAGTGTGATCTCAAGATTATGGCAACGATTCCAGCATACAGGAAACGTGTCCAGGCGCTACAGTATGGGACGTCCACAGTGTACAACACCACATGAAGACCGATATCTCAACATCAGTGCCGGCAGTACGGAGTACGGCAGGTAGCCTTGCTCAGGACCTTACTGCAGCCACTGGAACAGCTGTCTCCAGACACACAGTCTACAGACGACTGAACAGATACAGTTTATTCGCCCGGAGAACTGCAAGGTGCATTCCACTGACCCGTGGTCAAGGGAGAGCCCCTAAAGTAGAAGACAGTACATGGTCATTGGAACAGTGGTTCCAGTTTATGTTCACGGACGAGTCCAGGTATAGTCTGAACAGTGGTTCTCGCGGGTCTTCATCTGGCGTGAACCAGGAACCAGATACCAACCTCTTAATGTCCTTGAAAGGGACCTGTGGATCTGTATGGGGGTCGTGGTTTGGTGGTGTGGGGTGGGGCTATCATTAGTGCACGTAAACCCCTGCATGTCTTTGACAGAGGAGCTGTAACAGGTCGGGTTTATCGGCACGTTCAAATTTGCACCAGTATGTCCGCCTTTTCAGGGGTGCAGTGCGTCCCACCTTCCTCCTGACGGATGACAACGCACGGCCCCACTGAGCTGCCATGGTGGAGGAGTACCTTGAAACAGAAGATATCAGGCGACTTTAGTGGCATGCCTGTTCTCCAGACCTGAACCCCATCGAGCAGGTCGGGGATGCTCTCGGTCGACGTATCGCTGCTATTCTTCAAATGCCTACGGCACTTCAGGAGCTCTGACAGGCACTGGTGCAAGAATGGGAGGCTATGCCCTAGCAGATGCTCGACCACCTGATCCACAATATGCCAACCCGTTGTGTGACCTGTATGCATGTGGATGGTGATCGTCTACCATATTGGTGTCGGAGTACATGCCCTGGAAACAGTGGCGTTTTGTAGCACATGTGTTTCGGGACGGTTTTCTCAACTTATCACGAATACTGTGGATTTACAGATCTGTGTCGTGTGTGTTCCCTATGTGCCTATGGTATTAGCGCCAGTTTTGTGTAATGCCACATTGTGTGGCACCACGTTCTGCAATTATCCTTAATTTATGAGCATGAGTGTATTAAGGGAAGTCCTACCATTGTCCACCCAGTAACGCAGTTCCAGAAATATGCAGCCAAGATCATCACAGAGTCGACAAAGCCGTTGGTTGAGAGCCCCTACTCGCCTGCAAACAAAAGTACCCGATCAGCTCTGGAAATAATACTGCAAACTGAAACTTCTGCCTGCCCCTCTTGCTTGGGGCCAAGAGACTTCATCTCTTCTACCAGCTGCCTGTATGACATGAGGATGGCCTCAGAACCCAAGTGACATGCGTCATAAGCGAGGACGTGAGCCACAACTTCGAGTCGATTGCACCCTGACCGCTCGATAGCCGCAGGCAAGCCCTCCACCATATCTCGTACGAGCCCCCCCCCCCCCCCCCCACATACACACACACAAGTATACGGAGCGTACATTGTCTTTCTTTCCGGCCCTGAACACTGTTTCCCCAAAAGACGCCATAATGCGCTGATATAGGAGATCCTAATAACCAGTAAACTCCTTCCCCGTTTCCTGGTCGGACCCTCCTGAAGGACCGGCCACCTTTTCACATACAGGGTGAATGGGCGAGGCCAGGTGGCAAGCTTCCACAATAGCTCTCCGCTTTGAGCGATGCGAACGCGTTAACACTTGGCACTCCCCAGCGGTGAGGGCGGATCCCCAGCATTGGGTCCATTGGAAGGTGCGTCTGCAGCAGAGCCTGTGGGAAGTGACACCTGAAGTGTCCCATGCGACACGGGAGGTGCTCCGCCGCTGCTACACCCCGCGGTAACAGCCCGGAGGCGGCTATCAGTAGCCATTAAGTGCTTTCAGCTTTTCGAAAACTGCAGTCAGCTCCTCCTGCGTCCGCACAAAACGTGCACATATCCTACACAGCCCAGCACTACTAAGAAAACGCAGAAAGAGCTTCTCTTTGCAGATCTCTAGCCGTCACTAGTTGGTACTTTACTGAGTCGTCAAGTCTCCATTGTATTTTTATTTATTATTGGTCATTGTTTTCTTAGGCATCTATCGTTTATACATATTTACAATAGCCATATTTTCGTGTTACGTATGTACAATAATACGAACATTAGACACAATAATAATGCAATTGCAGCGGGATGAAATTAATTAATATCAAAGATAATAAATTTAATTTTATAAATGTGTAGTAAAATTCCTTCTATGTTTGTTCAACAATGCGCATGTCCATTTCATCTTCCGTCGTTTTGGGCATTTGGAGTCAATCCTGCAAGCAATGATTTGCATAGTTAGGATTGTTCTCCATCCTGATGTTGACACATCGAAATAGCCTTAATTGCATGTGGTCTCGTGCTGCAGGTTTCCTCTGACTAAATTCTGGTCCTAAACATTTTTCTAGCGTAATCTGCAAGAGAAAATACACACTGACTTACTCACTGGAACTAAATTTGTCTGTGCCTGATTATACGGGCACTTCTAACTCCTTGAGAAGAGTTTACAGCCGGCCGGAGTGGCCGTGCGGTTCTAGGCGCTACAGACTGGAACCGCGTGACCGCTAAGGTCGCAGGTTCGAATCCTGCGTCGGGCATGGATGTATGTGATGTCCTTAGGTTAGTTAGGTTTAAGTAGTTCTAAGTTCTAGGAGACTGATGACCACAACAGTTAAGTCCCATAGTGCTCAGAGCCATTTGAACCATTTGAAGAGTTTACAGAAGTTGATAAACTATGATGTCTGTTGAAACTTCCTGGCAGTTTTATACTGTGTGCCGGACCGAGACTCGAACTCGGGAGCTTTGCCTTTCGCGGGCAAGTACTCTACCAACTGAGCTACCCAAGCACGACTCACGCCCCGTCCTCACAGCTTCACTTTTGCCAGTACGTCGTCTCCTACCTTCCAAACTTAACAGAAGCTCTCCCTTCTTTCAGGAGTGCTAGTTCTGCAGGTTCGCAGGAGAGCTTCTGTTAAGTTTGGAAGGTAGGAGACGAGGTATTGGCAGAAGTGAAGCTGTGAGGAGGGGGCGTGAATCGTGCTTGGGTAGCTCAGTTGGTAGAGCACTTGCCCGCGAAAGGCAAAGCTCCCGAGTTCGAGTGTCGGTCCGGCACACAATTTTAATCTGCCAGGAAGTTTCATATCAGCGCACACTCCGCTGCAGAGTGAAAATCTCATTCTATGATGTCTGTTGTCAGAAACGTAATGGAAATGATTTCTACTTTGGACATCCTAATATTATGCTGTTCATATCTTCTTCTTCATCGCGTGAACAAACAGGAATGTCAATAAGTTGCAGTCGATAAAATTGTAGTGTCAGCACCTGGTTTTAGCTGAACTTGGAATAATTTGTAAGTACCTGTGGTGTAGCATTGCGTGAAGCTGCCTTTTGGCAGTAAGCGAAGTGCGGCATTTTATGGGTCATAGCAGCATGTACGAAAATGAAATGTGAGATGGGCTAACTGTACTCAAAGAAATATTCCACCGGGCAGCAGTAATAGCCCTACAGGGCAGTACAGTGCCGCGACACCACGGCAATGGTCTTGTTATGAACTACGTGAGTTGGTGCGGGGTTTTAGTGTAACAAGTGCTCAGTGGAGCCATATAAACCGAAACGGATTTACAGATAGGGGCATTCCAGCAGCAGGACTTCATACTTTGGCCACGAGAGATGACGAGGTGACTGTGCATTGTGAATTGCAGACTTGGGTTCGAGAAATTTCCCATCGCACACCCCTCAGATTTAGTGGTAAGAGGGCCCAGTGGACAGCCTGTCAAAAACTGAACACAGATCAGTCATCAGAACTGGAAGAAAGTGTACTGAACTCTGAAAGGAAGTCAGAAGATAAACAGTGAACGATCCAAGGACAAGAAGTGAAATATACAGCAGCCTAAATCACCAGTGGCGTCGTCCATAAGTGGTCACGGTCTTGGACTATATAGCGTTCGAACCTAGTGTTCGAACCTACAGCGTGCCAATTTTCTTTATTGTTTCCCGCTGTTCGCTGTATTCAAATTTGTGTCTGTGTCGTGGTGTGACGACCATTTGCAAAAGCAAGGTGTAAGGAAGGGACCTATAATCACACTTGGTTCTGCACATTTACTCTGTTAGCAGCCGAAAGGAAGTGGCTTTGAAAAGGTAACCATAATTGTTTGATGAAAAGGCAACAAGTCAACCGAATACTTCACCGGAAAGCACGTCTTGTCCGCAGCTCGTGGTCGTGCGGTAGCGTTCTCGCTTCCCACGCCCGGGTTCCGGGGTTCGATTCCCGGCGGGGTCAGGGATTTTCTCTGCCTCGTGATGACTGGGTGTTGTGTGATGTCCTTAGGTTAGTTAGGTTTAAGTAGTTCTAAGTTCTAGGGGACTGATGACCATAGATGTTAAGTCCCATAGTGCTCAGAGCCATTTTTGAAAGCACGTCTGGCGTGTAATACACGGCATTAGTGACAGTATGTTTCTCATATGATAGGAATCTCTTATCGACCCACCTAATTTGTACACCTGGTGAGTGAGGTATGCCTCCAATCCCGGTTTAGGTGTTCGTATCAATGTGAATATGATCACCCCCAAGGAAATGATGAAATCGTAGTAGTTTGCCACATAAGCTGCAAAAAATTAACGCAACTGTTCACAATCACGCAGTTTCTCTGGGCTCTTTCAAAACATACGCTAGGCGCTACAGTCTGGAGCCGAGCGACCGCTACGGTCGCAGGTTCGAATCCAGCCTCGGGCATGGATGTGTGTGATGTCCTTAGGTTAGTTAGGTTTAATTAGTTCTAAGTTCTAGGCGACTGATGACCTCAGAAGTTAAGTCGCATAGTGATCAGAGCCAAAACATACGCTTTTAACATTCTTGAATTTGAGTTCTGTTTAGGAACTATTGACTCTTGAATTTATTTGTTTTAACATAGTTCACACCCGTTTATATGTTGTTTTCATTTGTGCTCTCACTATTCATCATATTTACTGGCGACGGTAACATATTCTTACCACATGACTCATGATCTGTAACCAACGTACAGTATTACAACCGCCAAGACCACCGAAGAAGAACGAACATTTCAGTGATCGGACGGACGGTTCATAATCTTGTGAAAAAATAAATAGTACGAGAGAGTTTTTAACACGGCTCGCCGTGTTTGGAGCCTAACATCGCAACCACTTTTTGTTAGTTGTTGTTCGTTGTATTACCACTTGACCACGCCGCTGTCGCTGGCTAACTTCTCTCAGTGTTGCACTTGTTCAGCTTGGAACGTTCACTGCTTCTATTTTGCTTCTTTTATAGTTCAGTACACTTTCTTCCTGTTTTAATGCTTGATCTGTGTTCAGTTTTTGACGGGATATTCACTGGGCTACCTTACCACTAAATCTGAGGGTCGTGCGATGGAGAGTTTCCATTGTGAGTAACCTTGCGGGACGTGGCGCCACGGCGCCGTTGACCGCCGTCCGTCTCCTGCCTGGACAGCGGGTCGTGTTCCGCGCACTGCGGTCTTCCTTTGCCTTCGCGGTGGACGTCGCCAGCTCTGAGCTACCTAAGTGTGGGCATCTGCCACTGCAGAATGCAGTCACAGAAAAACACAGAGCGGCACTGATGCGATGGTCATGGCCCACTGTCTGACCAACTGTCTTAGGTTTGCCTTACATAAGCATCGCGAAGCGCTTTCTCCAGCCTGTCTCGCTGGAGTCGGGCATACCTTCCTCCCATTGTGAACGACGTAACGTGTATCTGAAGCTAGCAAAGTAATGTATCTCGGTCATCAGTGTATCTACAGGGCCCCCAGACCGTGACCACCATCACCCACCCTGCCACCAGCGCCCATAAAAATTTTCCTTGTAATCGGTTCAAATGGTTCAAATGGCTCTGAGCACTTTGGGACTTATCTTCTGAGGTCATCAGTCCCCTAGAACTTAGAACTACTTAAACCTAACTAACCTAAGAACATCACACACATCCATGCCCGACGCAGGATTCGAACCTGCGGCCGTAGCGGTCACGCGGTTCCAGACACGCGCCAAGAGCCGCACGGCCACACGGGCCGGCCCTTGTAATCGGCTGTGATTAAATTTCATTTGTGCTTTGTTCTATAAAATTCCCCTGACACTGTTGGCTGGTATACCAATGATTTGTCAGGATCACAGAACACACTTCTATACAATTTTCCCATTTTTTGTTGGTTCTTCTTCACCATTCTACGTACCAAACTTGTCGCAGTGCCACTGCGCGGGGTAGCCCATCGGTTTGAGGCGCCTTGTCACGGTTCGCGCATCTCCCCCCAGCGGGGGTTCGAGTCCTTTCTCGGGCTCTCGGGCATGGGTTTGTGTGTCCGCCCTAGCGTAAGTTAGTTTACAGTGGGTTAAGTAGTGTGTAGGCCTAGGGACCGGTGAACTCAGCAGTTTGGTCCCATAGTACCTTACCACAAATTTCCACGTTATCGCAGTGCCATTGAAGGAAGTCAGTGTGTGGTACTCTGATGGCATGGTATGCCTCAAATTGCTCATTGCTTAACCAGCTGGTCAGAGTTTTGTTTCCTGAACATGTCTTTGGTGCCTATGTACACAGGGTAAAACTTGTTCTGGTTTTGCAGATCACTAAGTTGTTCCATGTCACAGACAAAAGGTTGTTGTGCTGATTGGGTTTTCAGGACGCGACTGCAGCCAAGGAGTCGATTAAGGTATTAATTATGATTACTTACTGCGTATTTACATGCTTCTAAAATGGCAGCTACATTTTCCGTCACATTAGAAATTTCTACAGGTATTTTATAGCATCCGCATTCCATTGCAGTCTAGTTTATTAATGCACGTTCAGTTTCATTTGCATTAATTGTATTACTACCTCGTTAGTCTGCAGAAGTCTGGCATCCGTCGTGTGATCTACAGCTTGCTGTGCTGTCTTGACATGGTCTGAAGGTCCGTCACATTTATTTCCACGTCAGGCCCAGAGCATTACAAACAATTCAAATTGTTTACCGTCATTTGTATGAGAAATATATAATACAAATAGGAGAGAAGGAGCTCATGTTATCCTGTGCTGAAAATCTTCTTCTTCAATGTAATGTAAGACACAAAGGAGGTAGACCAATATATGGAAACACCAAAAACATAATACCATGCCTAATACTACGCAGGAAACCCATTGGCATTGAAACCAGCTTCCAGTCGTATCGGAATAGATACATACAGATCCAATAAGGGTTTCAAAGGATATTTTTTCATTCTTTCTGCAAATAAGTGAAAAATTCAGATAATGATGATGGACGTGCACGCACTCTTCTCTCCAAAATAGAGCAAAAAGGCTCAATAATATTGAGATCTGGTGACTGTGGAGGCCAAGGGATATGCGACAATTCATCTTCTTACTCACAAAACCAGCCCAGTACGATGCGAGCTGTGTGCACATGGCCATGTCGTCTTGGAATACAGCACAACCATTGGGGAACAAACATTGCACCGTGAGATGGTCCTGATATACACTACTGGCCATTAAAATTGCTACACCAAGAATAAATGCAGATGATAAACGTGTATTCATTGGACAAATATATTATACCAGAACTGACATGTGATTACATTTTCACGCAATTTGAGTGCATAGGTCCTGAGAAATCAGTACCCAGAACAACCACCTCTGGCCGTAATAGCCGGCCGCGGTGGTCTCGCGGTTCTAGGCGCGCAGTCCGGAACCGCGCGACTGCTACGGTCGCAGGTTCGAATCCTGCCTCGGGCATGGATGTGTGTGATGTCCTTAGGTTAGTTAGGTTTAAGTAGTTCTAAGTTCTAGGGGACTAATGACCACAGATGTTAAGTCCCATAGTGCTCAGAGCCATTTTTTTTGGCCGTAATAACGGCCTTGATACGCCTGGGCATTGAGTCAAACAGAGCTTGGATGGCGTGTACAGGTACAGCTGCCCATGCAGCCTCAACACGATACCACAGTTCATCAAGAGTAGTGACTGGCGTATTGTGACCAGCCTGTTGCTCGTCCACCATTAACTAGACGTTTTCAGTTGGTTAGAGATCTGGAGAATGTGCTGGCCAGGGCAGCAGTCGAACATTTTCTGTATCCAGAAAGGCCCGTACAGGACCTGCAACATGCGGTCGTGCATTATCCTGCTGAAATGTAGGGTTTCGTAGGGATAGAATGAAGGGTAGAGTCACGGGTCGTAACAAATCTGAAATGTAACGTCCACTGTTCAAAGTGCCATTAATGCGAACAAGAGGTGACCGAGACCTGTAACCAATGGCACCCCATACCAACATGCAGGGTGATACGCCAGTATGGCGATGACGAATACACGCCTCCAATGTGCGTTCACCGCGATGTCGCCAAACACGGATGCGACCATCATGATGCTATAAACAGATCCTAGAATCATCCGAAATAATGACGTTTTGCCATTCGTGCACCCAGGTTCGTCGTTGAGTACACCATCGCAGGCGCTCCAGTCTGTGATGCAGCGTCCAGGGTAACCGCAGCCATGGTCTCCGAGCTGAAAGTCCACGCTGCTGCAAACGTCGTCGAACTGTTCGTGCAGATGGTTATTGTCTTGCAAACGTCCCCATCTGTTGACTCAGGGATCGAGACGTGGCTGCACGATCCGTTACAGCCATGCGGATAAGATGCCTGTCATCTCGTCAGTTAGTGACACGAGGCCGTTGGGATCCAGCACGGCGTTCCGTATTACCCTCCTGAACCCACCGATTCCATATTCACCTAACAGTCATTGGATCTCGACCAACGCGAGCAGCAATGTCACGATACGATAAACTGCAATCGCGATAAGCTACAATCCGACCTTTATCAAAGTCGGAAACGTGATTGGACGCATTTCTCCTCGTTACACGAGGCATCACAACAACGTTTCACCAGGCAACGCCGGTCAACTGATGTTTGTGTATGAGAAATCAGTTGGAAACTTTCCTCATGTCAGCACGTTGTAGATGCTACCACTGGCGCCAACCTTATGTGAATGCTCTGAAACGTTATCATTTGCATATCAAAGCATCTTCTTCCTGTCGGTTAAATTTCGCGTCTTTAGCACGTCATCTTCGTGGTGTAGCAATTTTATTGGCCAGTAGTGTACCAAAATGCTCAAAAAATCCTTGGCAGTAATGCGACCCTGCGGAGTACGCACACAGCCCATGGAATACCACGATATGTCTTTGGTGACGGTATTCACGACTCCAAAGTGTACCACATCGCAATCGACAAGCCGCGCTCGAAACACGCAAACACGAGTAGGGCAGCAGCCGTATGGGTTGTAAATACGAACTATACCGAGGTCCGCCAGAGGCCGCACTGCCAACCCACGTGTGTGGATACCGATGCCTCGTTAAATATTGGAGCAATGGGTAACAGGCGATTTCTCATCAGTGAGTCGTGTGCAGTCGTGTACAGTCTCCATTTACCGCTGAGTCTACAAGCTACAGTGTTCGTCCGTCGTCTCCGAGACTTAGGCTCCATAGGCATCACCCAGAGGCATAGTGACAGGACCTAAATACTTTAGAGGACTTGTAATTATTTCAAACGCCTAATTGTGTTGGAAATTTCACAAGATGAAGCATCGTTTAAGTTTTGTATTTCTTCATATTCAATAAGTATCATTTTATCATTAACTGTTGAGAATATTTCTGACTGTAGATAACCTACGCCGCCCACCGCATTCCGAAAACGATGGTGCAGTCCGTAGTTTCTGTTTGATACACCGTCTTTTCTACAGTAACTAGCAAATAGCGGAAAAAGTGTAGTGCCTGTGCATAATAAATTACTGTGCATATGGGCAGTTTTCTGTTTGGGAAAGGCGGACAACAGAACTTAATGTAACAGTGTTTTTTATTTATCATATACATTTGTGTGATTCATTATTTACCATGAAGCCTAACGAGGACGCAAACTTACATAATTGTTTTTGTCTCAGTCACAACAGATGACGCGGTTCACGGCTGCTCTTCAAGCACTGCTGCTTAAACAAGAGGGACAAAGCAATCAAATTACTGTGCTACCTTTTAGTAGTCATGACGAGGAGGTAGAAGTATGGAAAATCTACATTCAGCAACTGCAACAGCATTTTGCGGCCTGCAATATCATTTTTTCTAAGCTGAGTTGGCAAGGAAACCTTCGGTCTCCTTGTCAAACATTTCTGAGTCTAACCCGGACAAATGCACCTACGAGCAGATTATTACATTCTGACGGATTACTATGACAGCAAAATTCACGTTGCTGTAGCTCGATTCGAATTCTTTCGATGTGTGCCAAACGACCGCAGAAAACCTACAAGGAATGGCTTACTGAGATACGTGGTCTTACTGGAAATTGCAAATTTGACTGTTCATGTGGAAGACCTTTTGCTGATAAAACGCCCTGTGACGCAATTATTCAGATCGTTCCCGATGAAAGAATTCGTTCTAAATTACTGCAGCACTGGAATCCAACCCCTCCAGATGTTCTGCAAATTCTCCAATCATGGGAGACTTGTGATTCAGCAAACACTGACATGCCATTTCCTGTAATCGCTGCTGTTGACAAACTGCCGCGGCAAACAGCTGCCAGCAAGAGCCGCCAGCCAGGCTTCTGCGGGCCGGCACGGGCACAGCGTTCTCGTAGACAAGAAATGCCCTCGCACAAGCACAATAATTACGTGCATCTGCCGGAAATAAATTAAGATCATGCTCACAATGCTTTGTCTGCCACGAACGTAATATTAGACCTCACAAAGACGCTGTATGTTTTTTCTGTAACAAACCTCGTCATATATAGCAATTCTGCTCTCAAAAGTTACTTTCCCAAAAGCCTTCAGCACGTAGACAGCAAGTAGAACCCATGGATGTAAATGTTATTAATGCCACCAAAACTTCAATTCGACGCAGGCGTTTGCACCCACATCTGTTACTGCTAATAAAACAAAACCTGTCCTCATCCGATGAAAAGTTACTAGAAGTTCAAATAAATTGTTTGTTGTGGACTGGCAAGACAGCCAGTCCACATTGACGGGTAACCGAAAGGCACGCGCTTAAACTCACGCAGGCTGGCGTGAGGTCTGAAACAGGATGCGTAATGAATGCTATAAAGAAAAGTACGTAGCTGCTGGAATACTTAACTTTAATCCACAAATGGTGAACATTGGTCTTGTTGATACAGTATATGCGTCATTAGTAACATAGCAGAGGATAATTGGCGCCTTGCTAGGTCGTAGCAATTGACGTAGCTGAAGGCTATGCTAACTATCTTCTCGGCAATTGAGAGCGTAATTCTCAGTGAACCTTTCCTAGCAAAGTCGGCTGTACAACTGGGGCGAGTGCCAGTACGTCTCTCTAGACCTGCCGTGTGGTGGCGCTCGGTCTGCAATTACTGACAGTGGCGACACGCGGGTCCGACGTATACTAACGGACCGCGGCCGATTTAAAGGCTACCACCTAGCAAGTGTGGTGTCTGGCGGTGAAACCACATTGTTCATTTCTCTGACACTCCTCAGCACGACGTGCAATGCAAACTGTACAAAGACGCATCTCTTGCATTACTGAATCGAAACACTTACAAATTACTTGGCAGGCCGGCATTGCTCCCTTCAAATATATGGGTAACGACTTCTGATGGTGCTACACTTGACATTTTAGCAACATGTGTCTTAAATGCAACTCATAAGAACACTACAAAATCAGTGCCTTTTACTGTCCTTCGTGCAGCTTCGAGTCAAACCATTTTTGGTTTGAATGCTTTTGATCTCTCTGGACTGAAAATACAGGAAAATGTGTTGCACATGGCTTTTCATACATCTTTTACTGAAGTTAATGCCTTATGTGATAAATTTCTAATTTTATTTGATGAATCTCTGGGGTGCGCAAAGAATTATGCTGCACATATTACTCTTCGCTCATACGCAAGTCCAAAGTTTTGTAGGGTGCTCCCTGTGCCTCACGCACTTCTCGTTAAAGTTGCAACATAAGCACGTCGCTTGCAAAGCATTGAGGTTTTTCATCCTATTACGGCATGTCAGTGGGCGTCACCTCTCGTCGTAATAGTTGGTTGGTTGGTTGTTTGGGGAAGGAGACCAGACAGCGTGGTCATCGGTCTCATCGGATTAGGGAAGGATGGGGAAGGAAGTCAGCCGTGCCCTTTCAGAGGAACCATCCCGGCATTTGCCTGGAGTGATTTAGGGAAATCACGGAAAACCTAAATCAGGATGGCCGGACGCGGGATTGAACCGTCGTCCGCCCGAATGCGAGTCCAGTGCCTAACCACTGCGCCACCTCGCTCGGTCGTCGTAATAACCAGACATAATGGAGACATAAGAATTTGTGTGGATTTCAAATGCCCAGACGACAGTTGAAACTTTTCCCCTGCCCCGCTCCGAAGATCTTATTGATAGCCTTCAATCTTGCACGCGTTTCTCCAAAACTGATCTAAAGGATGCTTACCTCCAGATATCACTGGATGAAGAAATCCAACAGTTCATGTTCGTCAATACCCACACGGGTCTGTTTCATTTTCAACGTTTACCGTTCGGCAGCCCTTCTGCTCCTACATTCTTTCAAAAGTGCTTCGAACAACTATTACGTAATGTTCAATGTTGTGCCATATGCGTGTATGATACATTGGTTTCGGGAACATTGCCTGAGGATCACTTGAACAACCTGAAATACGTTTTTATTGATTTACCTTCGGTTGATCTTCAAATGGTTCAAATGGCTCTAAGCACTATGGGACTTAACATCTGAGGTCAGCAGCCCTTAGACTTAGAATTACTTAAACCTAACTAACCTAAGGACATCACACACATCCATGCCCGAGGCAGGGTTCGAACCTGTGACCATAGGAGCAGCACGGTTCCGGAATGGAGCGCCTAGAACCGCTGGGCCACAGCGGCCGGTGCTGATCTTCAATGTAATCGTGACAAGCGTGGTTTTTTTGTTCCTGGGTTGGAATATTTGGGGCATTTGATTGATAAATCAGGCATTCACACAGCTAAAAGGCGTTTTGAAACTATTCTTCGGATGCCGGCGCCAAAGAATGTCTGAACCACAGACTGTTTGGAGAAGTTGTCTTATTACATTAAATTCATTCCAAAAGCGGCTCAAATCGCCTCTCCGCTTCATCGCCTTCGGCGGAAGCATTTGCCTTTTCAATGGACAAGGGAATGTTAATGTGATTTTCAAAAACTTACAGATGAACTTCTCAGTGGCCCTTGCCTCATGTCTTTTGACCAGGTCACACCACTTACATTTGGAACGGACGCTTCTAATGTCGGCACTGTGGCAGTGTTGTCACACAAAGTGGGCACCTTGGAACGACCCATTCCATTCGCATCCAAGCTGCTAACTGAGCCCCAGCGTGATTACAGTCATATAGAGAAGGAGACTCTGGCCATCATCTTCGGCGTCTGTAAACTTCAACAATATATCTAAGGAGGACGGTTTACATAAATAACTACCCACACGCCATTGATTTGTTTCATCCGTCCAACAATATACCGGATCGGACAGCTCAGAAACTTCAACGTTGGGCATTGATTCTTTCCAATTATAATTATGATATTGTCCATAGACCCACCACTAAGCATGTAAATGCAGATACACTTTCCCGTCTGACAGTGAGTGAAGACCCAGTTTTTTAATCATCGGAAGATTCTTGTTGTCAGCTGTATCAGTCTGAAATTGAAACATTTCAATCCTACTCCAAATTGAAACGGCTTTCTCAAGTAATTCAACAATCGTGGCCGACTAACAGACTGGAAATCACGGATCCTGTCGGTCACCGTTACTTTCCGCAACGTCAAGCATTGTCAATACTGCAAGGTGTTATTCTGGTTCACTCACCAAACGGACATACTCAATCCTAGTTCCTCGCAAGTGTCAGTGTTCTGTTTTACGCCAGCTCCACATTGAAAATTGGGGTCTGGTCAAGACTAAACAGCTCGCTCGTCGACAATGTACTTGGTTCCAACTCGATAAACAGATTGAACGCACCACTGCGAACTGTTGCGCGTATTTGCAGAATTCTGCAGCGCCTCAGCAACAGTATATCAGTTTGTCTCGTCTTACTGTTCCGTGGGAACGTGTTCATATTGGATTCTGTGAACCATTCTTTAATGCAAGATGGCTGATTGTACTGGACACATACAGCAGATACCCATATTGCGCCCCTATGCCTTCTACAATAACAATAAGCACCATTCACGCACTGGAGACTATTTCCTGGCTGGTTCAAATGGCTCTGAGCACTATGGGACTTAACATCTATGGTCATCAGTCCCCTAGAACTTAGAACTACTTAAACCTAACTAACCTAAGGACAGCACACAACACCCAGTCATCACGAGGCAGAGAAAATCCCTGACCCCGCCGGGAATCGAACCCGGGAACCCGGGCGTGGGAAGCGAGAACGCTACCGCACGACCACGAGCTGCGGACACTATTTCCTGGTTAGAGGGATTACCAGAAGTGATTACTTCCGACAGTGGACTTCAATTTGTTTCTGCAGAATTTCGCTAGTTTTGTTTCCTGGATGGAATCAAGCATTTGACTACGGCGGCTTTTTCACCATAAAGAAACGGGGGAAGCCGAACGCTTTGTAGGAACGTTTAAGACGGAGATGACGAAGATCCACCGACAACATTCCAGAGGAAACGCTCTTACGTTGTCCCTTAGTTCTTATAGCTCTCTGCCTTATAGTGGTAAGTCTCTAACAGAGCTTCTGCGTAGACGTCCTCATCGTACTAGTTTGAGCTTATTGCATCCCTGATCTGTACCGTCTCCTCCGCAGTTTCACACAAAGTTCACAGTGTCTGACAAAATATAGTTCCGCGTATACGATCAGCGACATGCCTGGGAGCCTGGCACTGTGGTCCCAGGTCAGGGTCGGGCGCCTTACGTCACTTTGGCTTCAGGTCGCATCTGTCGTCGGTACCAGAAACAACTGAGGCCCCACTGTTATGATGCTTATGGTGATTCTGATGCGAGATTTCCTTTCACAGATTCAAGCCGATCGCCACCGCTCAGTCGGCCTTTGGACTGCAGGGCCTCCCTCCAGCTTCGTGGCGTCTCCTTCAGCCTGTCCCATTTCCAGGGTGCAACCGCGTCCTCCCGCCTCCGAGCAGCCTTCGCCAGCGGCGCCACATTCCCCGCTACCAACACACATGAAAGTGGACCCGCCGTCGACAGACGACCCGGCCCCGTGGACCTGAACACGCTGATGTCATTTCTGCCGCCGACTGCCTCCAAGATCCACAAGGGACGCATCGCCTCCTGCCACCCTGAAGACCTAGACTGGGCGTGCACGCAGTCGACGGTTTCCCGACGAATATTTCCTCGCGCTAGCAAGACACACGTCAGATTTCGGGCCAGCGGGCGTCATCCGCCACAGTTGACGGGCGACGTCCGCCACAGTTCCGCCGCCAGTCCCCTCATCTACGCATGGTGGCAGTGCTGCTCCCGCCCCCCCCCCCCCCCCCCCCTGCCACGCCCTCCACCAACTTTCACCAGATAGTTCTCTGACGATGGGGCGTCGATTCGAGGAGGGAGGGGTGTGGTGACAATACTCAAGACTCCAGAGAGTACCACACTCCAATCAATAAGTAACTCTCGAAACACTCCTAGCGGAGCAGCAGTATGGGATGGCAGTACAAATTATACTGGGCTCTCTGTCAGGGGCCGCAGCTCGCAACTCATGGGCAACAAGTGTGTGGATAGTGATTGGTCGATGAGTCGTTAAACACCGGAGCACTGAGTTATGGCAGAAAGTTTCTCTTAAGTGCGTGAGTTGTATACAGTCTCCAGTAACCTCTGAGTCTACAAGCTGCAGCGTTCGTCCATCGTCTGCAAGACTTAGGCTCTGTAGGCATCACTCAGAGTCATACTGACAGGACTTTAATATTTTAGAGGACTTTTAATAACTACAAACATCTAATAGTGCTGGACATTTCACAAGATGAAACATAATTTGAGTATTTCTACATAATTAATTAATATAATATTATTACTAATGTTTGGGAATCCTTCTCATTGAAGATAAACTATGCTTTCAGTAGGTAGACGAAGAGGGAGTATCCCCACATTTTGGGTTGCCTACATTCAGGGGCAGCATATATCCAGAAAAAGTATTGTTCTGTTTTGATTGAAAGGTGCTTAACCTGTGATTCTCCTCCTAAGAGGATAATCACCCATCTGGGTAATCCTGCCTTTTGTTTGACAAATCCTTGAAGTATTTTTCCCCCACAAATCCTAATGCCTCTCCTCCTATGTCTACTCCTCACCTACCCCCCCCCCCTCCCCTCAACAGACACACACACACACACATCACTCTGGGAAATCCCTTCGCCAATATGAGCACACTTTTGATATCACTTTGATTCACTAGTTAATTAAATCTATAAATTAATTAAACCCCCCTTCTGGGAAACCCCCAGCGCTTCCCGTCCACTCCCCCATCTGGAATTTGGCGGGAAAAGTACTCAGTCTGTACTGGAGAGGAAGGATCTCACGACAGGAAAATAAATTATATAGTATAGCATATACTGTTTATTTGTAAAATTCAGTTTGCAGGGGCTGGATCTCACTTTTATTTGATGGTAAAAACTCACATATACCATTTCAGTGTCCTAATTACGTATTTACACTACTGCATATCGGTGGTGTTGTGTTATTGGAAAATTTTTGTAGGTGCACTCACCTTGACATGCGTGGATCGACTGAGCTAGTGCACAGTGCCACTACCAGAGGACATCCAACCCCCACCTCTTACGCATAGCCCCCTCTCTCCCCCCCCCCCCATAACTCCCAGAAAAAACTGCTACGAGAAAGACCCACCCTGTGTTGAGTATGAGTGTTTTAAGTATGAGACACAAACATTAAGCAAATCAAGCAATGAAATTTCCGTCACAAACAGATCGTAGCGCTAAATATATCTGAGGTCATGTATGCACCGACGTTTGAGAACACAAACACTCTCCTCCACAACAACGTTTCCACTAAACATATGTGCTGAAAAAATATTCATGCGATCACACAAACTCGCGATCTTAAAGGCCGCCGTCCGCCTACTCCGGAATAGCCACTCCGGGCCGGGTGGTAAAAAGAGACCCACACGTGCGTCAGCCGTGCCCGCCTGTAACAAACTCATGCGTGCACGCAATGCAACTATCAGAATCAGAAAATTGATCAATTGGGAATTTGACGTCGCGATTGGGGTTTTAAGGCACTATAGAATTCCTATATTGTGTAACGTCCCCTCAGAAAAATTATAAACGAGTGTGCTGATAAACTTCTACGGTATTTGATTTTCAAACAGCTGAGCAAGCAGTTTTCTCTTTACTTATTCTGATCATCACTAAACTGACACACAATATTTTCAACGCAATGCAATCTGACTTTCAATAATCCCTACAAAAAAATTGGCCTGACTAACAATAACCTATACCTTTCATGAATCACTTACCTCACAAAAATCTTCGTTACTCGAACTACTGCAATACAGCGAGCGCCAATGCTGCCAGCTAAATAAAAGATTCTTACTACTGAAGGCACTAACTACTGATAGGCATAGTTAGCAAATGAAAGATTTTGATAGAGAACAAGCAATGTATTTAACTTAATAATGTTCAAAAGTCATCATATGTATCTATGAATTAATGACAATCATCTTTACAAATTTCCCTTTTCTGGCGGACACACGACCGGATCCCCCGCTTATAGCAACCTCTCAAAACTCTGGCCTCTCTCCCTCCAAATCCACCACTACTGGCGGCTCACCTCCTACTGTGCAACGCTACGCACTGTTCACATCCAACTGCCGACACTACACAGGTGAATATTCCAACAATGCCAACAAGCCACAGACAGCACCCAGCATAGTCAGTGATTTTCATACAGCGCGCTACGTGGCGTTACCAACATAAAAACCTAAACAGCCTACTTACAATTGATTCTCTACGCTACATTAGGAAGGAGGAACGCCTACTACATGGTAGAATAGAGACACACGGAAAGACAGAGCCCATTGCAATGTACTGAGAAGCACCAAACACGACACACTTAAACCACGATCCACTCGATAGTGATAAGTTGTCATGGCTAGATGTTAGAGATCGCTATTAATTGCGAATCTGATGTCACGACTAAGTTTTTAAAGCAGTATAAAATTCGTAAATCGGTTCTCTCTGCAATAGTCGGAAGGAGGAAAGCTCTACTGCGTTATACAATACGAAGAACAGCGGATACCACTACCAGACAGGGTGCACTGCGATGTATTGAGATGCACTAAACACGACGCACTTAAATCATAACACAGTTCGTAGCAGTAGCTGCCGTGGATAGATATCGAAGATCACTTAAACACTCGCACATGCCCGCTCAATCACCTCCAAGACGTTCACACACAGCGCGCCCGTCCTTTCCTACACCGCCAGCGCTGGACGTCGGTAAAAACTGTCGCCGCAGCCGCGGTTGTGGACTCATGGAAGCATGGGTATGCCAGAGTGCGCCACCCCGGGCCATGGAGCACATCCAGGGCTGATTCCAGTCATAGGAACTCAAATGTTATCAATATGTCCATCGCAGGCGTCCATCATTTTGAGTCTTCTCTCATGTAACATACACGCGCCCGCTTCTGTCATGCTCGCCCGGCACACTGGTCGCTTCGCCAGGCTTCACTACCGCGTGGAAGATCAGACAGGTCGGAGCATTGTTTGTACCCAGCCAAGGCCAAGCTAATCCGTTATTTCCAGTTGCTGACTCTTCGCAACCGCCGCTGCAGCCAGCAGCGGTGTACATCAAAACAAGCAACTGCAGTTTGGACGTATACGGCAGTTCTGTAAAAGTCCACCCCAGAAAAGCCCTAACAGATTGAAAAGTATACTTTACCCAATCACAGGCAGCGATATTGTTGACAATATACTCCGAATTACTCACGCCAAATGTAGATTCCCTCCGTTTATATGAGTTATTTTTGAAGATAGAAGAAATCGGACAGTACACGTGTTTTCACATCGCTGAAGTATCGTTACTTGTGAAAATCCTGAACAGGACTATGGTGTATGCTATATTCGATCTAAATATTATTTCATCAGGTGAAAAATATATTTTCCTATCTGTCACGTCCTGCATGGAGGAGGACTATAATATCAAACTCATTTTTAGCACTTGATGGAGATCTACCAGCACTGTCACAGGACAACTCCTCACTTTCGGATTCTCTCTTAAGATAACAGCACATAGAATTTGTAAAAATAATGATTATACTATGTGTCCCTTTTAAAATGCGATAATACATCTGATTTTATTACGATTGTCGTCTCTCCCCGTGTAGGTGAGATATTCAAATATCGTTAAGAAATATCGCCGCAATGAAAAAAACGCCAAGTCAAGAATCATATCGGTGGTACTCTAGCCATCGCCTGCATCCACCAGGTGACATGTCACTGATATCAAACTGATAGGATAATTAATTAAATTGATCATTAGAATCACTTTACATGGCGAGTAATATTTCTTTCTCAGTAGTCGGATTATACTCAAAATGGAAGACGATGATCTTTTCGAGGAACTCTATTGGAAACCGACATTTGAAGCTCAACACAGAACGACTCTGCCGTCGACACCATCCAATTCGCGGAAGGACCGTTCCATTAAAAAGAAGATCACGATGACTGTGTTACAGTCACCTTGCTTAAAAAGCGGACTTGGCTCAACAGGCACACACAAGAGTCACTGATAACAGTACGCTTGCTGGTAGAAAGGCTGTCCGCGATTTGCGTTTTATCCTATAGAGATGTCTTTAAATATTACAGCCACTGGTGAATCATATTCATGCAACTGTCATATCTCCGAACGAGTCATTTTCTTCTATCCTATCCGCTACAGCAACCCTCGACCGTCTCTTTAGACAGTCCCTCTGCATCTTGTAATTATTCCTCAGTTTCTGCCCCATCCTCCTTGCAGATTCGTCCGTATCTACATCTACATCTATACTCCGCGAGCCACCTTACGGTGTGTGGCGGAGGGTACTTATTGTACCACTATCTGATCCCCCCTTCCCTGTTCCATTCACGAATTGTGCGTGGGAAGAACGACTGCTTGTAAGTCTCCGTATTTGCTCTAATTTCTCGGATCTTTTCGTTGTGATCATTACGCGAGATATATGTGGGCGGTAGTAATATGTTGCCCATCTCTTCCCGGAATGTGCTCTCTCGTAATTTCGATAATAAACCTCTCCGTATTGCGTAACGCCTTTCTTGAAGTGTCCGCCACTGGAGCTTGTTCAGCATTTCCGTAACGCTCTCGCGCTGACTAAATGTCCCCATGACGAATCGCGCTGCTTTTCGCTGGATCATGTCTATCTCTTCTATTAATCCAACCTGGTAAGGGTCCCATACTGATGAGCAATACTCAAGAATCGGACGAACAAGCGTTTTGTAAGCTACTTCTTTCGTCGATGAGTCACATTTTCTTAGAATTCTTCCTATGAATCTCAACCTGGCGCCTGCTTTTCCCACTATTTGTTTTATGTGATCATTCCACTTCAGATCGCTCCGGATAGTAACTCCTAAGTATTTTACGGTCGTTACCGCTTCCAATTATTTACCACCTATGGCATAATCGTACTGGAATGCATTTATGCCCCTATGTATGCGCATTATATTACATTTATCTACGTTTAGGGAAAGCTGCCAGCTGTCGCACCATGCATTAATCCTCTGCAGGTCCTCCTGGAGTACGTACGAGTCTTCTGATGTTGCTACTTTCTTGTAGACAACCGTGTCATCTGCAAATAGCCTCACGGAGCTACCGATGTTGTCAACTAAGTCATTTATGTATATTGTAAACAATAAAGGTCCTATCACGCTTCCCTGCGGTACTCCCGAAATTACCTCTACATCTGCAGATTTTGAACCGTTAAGAATGACATGTTGTGTTCTTTCTTCTAGGAAATCCTGAATCCAATCACAAACCTGGTCCGATATTCCGTAAGCTCGTATTTTTTTCACTAAACGTAAGTGCGGAACCGTATCAAATGCCTTCCTGAAGTCCAGGAATACGGCATCAATCTGCTCGCCAGTGTCTACGGCACTGTGAATTTCTTGGGCAAATAGGGCGAGCTGAGTTTCACATGATCTCTGTTTGCGGAATCTATGTTGGTTATGATGAAGGAGATTTGCATTATCTAAGAACGTCATAATACGAGAACACAAAACATGTTCCATTATTCTACAACAGATTGACGTAAGCGAAATAGGCCTATAATTATTCGCATCTGATTTATGACCCTTCTTGAAAATGGGAACGACCTGCGCTTTCTTCCAGTCGCTAGGTACTTTACGTTCTTCCAGCGATCTACGATAAATTGCTGATAGAAAGGGGGCAAGTTCTTTAGCATAATCACTGTAGAATCTTAAGGGTATCTCGTCTGGTCCGGATGCTTTTCCGCTACTAAGTGATAGCAGTTGTTTTTCAATTCCGATATCGTTTATTTCAATATTTTCCATTTTGGCGTCCGTGCGACGGCTGAAGTCAGGGACCGTGTTACGATTTTCCGCAGTGAAACAGTTTCGGAACACTGAATTCAGTATTTCTGCCTTTCTTCGGTCGTCCTCTGTTTCGGTGCCATCGTGGTCAACGAGTGACTGAATAGGGGATTTAGATCCGCTTACCGATTTTACATATGACCAAAACTTTTTAGGGTTCTTGTTTAGATTGTTTGCCAATGTTTTATGTTCGAATTCGTTGAATGCTTCTCTCATTGCTCTCTTTACGCTCTTTTTCGCTTCGTTCAGCTTTTCCTTATCAGCTATGATTCGACTACTCTTAAACCTATGATGAAGCTTTCTTTGTTTCCGTAGTACCTTTCGTACATGATTGTTATACCACGGTGGATCTTTCCCCTCGCTTTGGACCTTAGTCGGTACGAACTTATCTAAGGCGTACTGGACGATGTTTCTGAATTTTTTCCATTTTTGTTCCACATCCTCTTCCTCAGAAATGAACGTTTGATGGTGGTCACTCAGATATTCTGCGATTTGTGCCCTATCACTCTTGTTAAGCAAATATATTTTCCTTCCTTTCTTGGCATTTCTTATTACACTTGTAGTCATTGATGCAACCACTGACTTATGATCACTGATACCCTCTTCTACATTCACGGAGTCGAAAAGTTCCGGTCTATTTGTTGCTATGAGGTCTAAAACGTTAGCTTCACGAGTTGGTTCTCTAACTATCTGCTCGAAGTAATTCTCGGACAAGGCAGTCAGGATAATGTCACAAGAGTCTCTGTCCCTGGCTCCAGTTCTGATTGTGTGACTATCCCATTCTATACCTGGTAGATTGAAGTCTCCCCTATTACAATAGTATGATCACGAAACTTCTTCACGACGTTCTGCAGGTTCTCTCTGAGGCGCTCAACTACTACGGTTGCTGATGCAGGTGGTCTATAGAAGCATCCGACTATCATATCTGACCCACCTTTGATACTTAACTTAACCCAGATTATTTCACATTCGCATTCGCTAATAACTTCACTGGATATTATTGAATTCTTTACTGCTATAAATACTCCTCCGCCATTGGCGTTTATCCTATCCTTGCGGTATATATTCCATTCTGTGTCTAGGATTTCGTTACTGTTCACTTCCGGTTTTAACCAACTTCCCGTTCCTAATACTATATGCGCACTATTTCCTTCAATAAGAGATACTAATTCAGGAACCTTGCCCTGGATACTCCTGCAGTTTACCAATATTACGTTGACTTTTCCTGTTTTTGGTCTCTGAGGACGGACGTTCTTTATCGACGATGATAATGTCCTCTCTGGTAAGCCGTCAGGTATTTTATCGTTTCGTCCAAGGGGGGGTCCCTCTAACCTAAAAAATCCCCGTGTGCACGCCACACGTACTCTGCTACCCTAGTAGCTGCTTCCGGTGTGTAGTGCACGCCTGACCTGTCTAGGGGGGCCCTACAGTTCTCCACCCAATAACGGAGGTCGATGAATTTGCAACCATTACAGTCGCAGAGTCGTCTGAGCCTCTGGTTTAGACCCTCCACACGGCTCCAAACCAGAGGACCGCGATCGACTCTGGGCACTATGCTGCAGATATTAAGCTCAGCTTGCACTCCGCGTGCGATGCTGGTTGTCTTCACCAAATCAGCCAGCCGCCGGAAGGAACCAAGGATGGCCTCAGAACCCAAGCGGCAGGCGTCATTCGTTCCGACATGTGCTACTATCTGCAGCCGGTCACACCCAGTGCGTTCAATAGCTGCCGGAAGGGCCTCCTCCACATTACGGACCAGACCCCCCGGCAAGCACACCGAGTGCACACTGGCGTTCTTCCCCGACCTACCCGCTATTTTCCTAAGGGGCTCCATAACCCGCCTAACGTTGGAGCTCCCTATAACTAATAGGCCCGCCCTCTGTGACTGTCGGGACCTTGCCAGAGAATCGGCCACTGGCCCAACAGGCGAGGCATCCTGTGGTGGCTCGGAAACGATGTCATCACCACTAGGAAGCACCCCGTACCTGTTGGAAAGGGGTAAGGCAGCTGCCACGCGGCCAGATCCCACCTTCGCCTTTCGGCCAGGCACGCGCGAGCCCACCACTGTCCGCCATTCACCCTGGAGTGATGGCTGACCGGTAAGATGCTCACTGCCGGAAGACGCAGCGACATCAGGGGTTCCATGCGATTCCAAGGCCACCGAAGTAGGCATAGGTCTCACCACAGTTGCCCCAACGCCACTACGAGTCGACGCCTGCGCCTCGAGCTCGATGAGCCTAACAGACAAAGCCTCCACCTGCCCCCGAAGAGTGGCCAATTCTCCTTGCGTCCGCTCACAACAACCACAGTCCCTACACATGACTATGTTTGCCCTACAAGCGAACGGTGTACTCGCCTTATTAGCAGCAGGAAATCGAAGTGCTCTCTCACTGACGGTCTAACCGACACTGAGCTGTTCTAACC
The DNA here is from genome assembly GCF_021461395.2 of Schistocerca americana. Classification (NCBI taxonomy): domain Eukaryota; kingdom Metazoa; phylum Arthropoda; class Insecta; order Orthoptera; family Acrididae; genus Schistocerca; species Schistocerca americana. The sequence goes on along the minus strand of NC_060130.1, from coordinate 647,520,007 downwards.
AAACAAACAAAAGCCTGTACGATACGAGGGTCGATGGCAACGGCGATACTGTACACTACACTGTTATTAAAATAAACGGTTGTGTCTAGTAGGCACTCAAACACGCAAGAAATTACAAAAATAAAATAGTAACTACCCAGATAACTGAAAATAAGTTGTACCTGTTTGAAGCTCGCAAAAATGTGTAACAAGCGAACGGTGTACTCGCCTTATTAGCAGCAGGAAATCGAAGTGCTCTCTCACTGACGGTCTAATTTACAGCTTAAGTCCAAACTGAACAGAAGCCGGAGAGCGCTATATCTACCACCATCTGCACCCCGTGGAGAAACAGTTAATGCGACGGGGACGACTTTCTTTACCAGTCGGTGGGAATGGGAACATTTTCCCGTAGCTCCGGCAACGGTGTTCGATGTGTAAGGCCAGCGCCAAAACGACACTTTTTGCTACAACACGAGTTCGTATAAAAGACAATATGGGAACTAGAAAATGGAAGAGGATTTTGCTACTTTGTTGCAATGCGTTTCCAAACTACATACGTGTACTACACTCCAAAGCGGCCTGAGCTGGCGAGGCGAGCGCATCGCTGCCGTTGCGCGCTTCACTTACTCGACCGTTGAGAGCTCGTGAAGAGGTTTTCTGTGCTGTGGGCGCCGCGGAGAGCAAATTGTCGTGCGTTGTTTTTACAACGCGTGCAAATTGTCGTGTTCCGCGCCTCGCAGCATGGGAAGGAAGGGTGCGCAGAGGAAACCTGCCGCTACGAAGGGTCCTTCGGTTGTGCAGCTCACCGAATCTGCCGACCGTGCAAGGAACTCCCGAGAAGACGAGTCGCGGCCTGTCCCCCCTTTGTACGTCAAGTGCAAAGGCGGGTGGACAGCGCTGTTCGACACCATGACGAATTGCGCTCGGAACGAGGTGGTCTACGAGTCTGTCGATACAGACTCGCTGATCTGCGTTCGAGCTGCAAACGTGGCAGACCACAGGGCGATCAAGGTCGCAGTGGCCGACCACATCGTCGACGCGCCGCCGGCGCGTGAGAAGGCACCTTCCGTAGGAAGGATGAAGACGACTAAGGCACTCCTCAGGGGGTTACCTTGGTGCTGTGATGAGGCAGCGGTCCGGGAAGGGCTGCTGCGAGCCGGGTTTGGTAATGCAGCCGCAAGGTTGCACAACCGGACCAACAGGAAGAGGGCGCCGCTCTATGCCGTGACCGTGCAAACGGTCGACGGCGGGAGCGACATCTTCGACTTGCGGAAGTTGCTGGGCTTCCCGGTTACGACGGAGGCTCTCCCGACCGCCATGGACCCTCAGCCCCAGTGCTTCAGGTGCCAGGGCGAGGGCCATGTTGCGAAGTATTTCCGCAACGCGGCGCGGTGCGTCAAGTGCTCAGGTGAGCACGACAGCCGCGCCTGCAACCGCGGCAGCAACGCTCTGCCGACTTGTGTCCGGTGTGGCGGCCCGCACTTCGCCAGTTGGCGCGGTTGTGCAGCTTTCTCAAGCCTCAACCGTGCCGGGGGCGGCGAAGCGGCCGCGGCCGCACCGACGCAGCAGCAGAAGAGAAGACGACGCCGGAAACGGCGTAGGGCGCAGAACAGCCCGGCGCAGCTGAGGGACGGCGCAGCAGCAGATCCACCTGCCAGGGGCGGGGACGGCCGCTCGGAAACGGGCAGCCAGGACGCAGCTCGCTCTCCCGTGAAGAGATGTGACCTCGAACTCGGCACCGCCGTGATGGAGGCCACAGCAGCCCTCAAAGCCGTCATGGCGGCGGAGAGGGCTGCCTTCGCAGCCGCCGTGGCTGCAGAGAAGGAAGAGGCCCTGAGGCAACTGGGAGCAGTCTTCGCCCAAGGCCTCAGTGCAGACGTACCCGCGAACACTCCTCCTGCGACCTCGCAGAAGGACGCTCGCGCGCCTATCCCAGCGGTTGTCCCAGCAGCACCGCTGGTGAAAGGCGCAAAGAAGACAACCGCCGCCCCAGCGGAACCGGTGGCGACGCCGACCGCTGCGGGAGCGTTCATCATCGCCACAGCGAGAGCGAACGGCATACATTTCTCCGACGCTGAAGCGGCGCAGCTCACTGAACAAGCGGAGCGGCTCGAAGCTGCAATGCAGAAGTCCTGCGCCGTGCAGTAGAGGAGGACGCTGAACGGTAGCCGATCGCCGCCGTTCTGCACCAGCCTTATGAAGCTGCACCAAGTCACTGACGACAAGGCGCAGCAGAGGGCCTAACAGCAACGCATGCGTTGCCGCGCCGGACTCTTTATGTTACAGGGAAGAAGCCACTGCGGCCGGCCCAGGAGACTACAAGCAAGCCCAGCCGCAGCACCCGGACTGACCCAGTTAACGACCACGCAACACATAGGTAACGATGCACGATACCTCATACTAACCTTCCCACACCTTGCATGCTCTGTCGCAGCTAGCAAGCCGCTACTGCCCTTACTACCCGTCCTACTGTCGCAGAGGTTTTTTTTCCCTTGGCGCTGGCCTTGGCACTTTTTTTCCTCTGCTCTTACAACCGCTACCCTTCGATCGTTTTCGACCACTTCTATCTCCTGATGGACCATGTTAATGAGTAATCTTACCCAGACGCATGCATAACATCACAGCCTGCATCCTGTGACGCCTGATTCAAAAACTAACATGTTTACGGAGGTGACAGTAGAACTTTTGGTTTGGTCACCACGTTGGTGCGGGCGTGGAGGGGCCCCATCCTTAACTAAACTCCAAATGAGATCTGCATCCCTCAGGGCGAATTCACGTCTGTTGGTGTATGAACGACAGGCACACTATGTGTGGTTGTCTGGGAGGTGAGTGCGAGGGGCGTGCGAGTGTTTCAACGATCCCGATATCCACCCACGGCAACTGCTGCTACAGACTGGATAGAGTCTTAGGGGTGTCGTGTTTAGTGCCTCTCAATACATCGTAGTTGTGTTGCAGTGGTATTTGCTCTTGTCTCTATTTTATCACGCAGTAGGCCTTCCTCCTTCCGAATGTAGCTGAGAGAACCAATTTAGGAATTATATAGTGCCTTAATCGCGATGTCAAATTCCCGATTGATCAATTAATTGTTTCTGATAGTCGTATTGTGTACGCGCATGCGTTCGGTACGGGCGGGCATGGCCGGCGCGGGTGTGGGTCTCTCTCGCTGTCGGCGTGGACGAGGCTACTCTGTAGTCGGCGGACAACGCGCTTCGTGATCGAGAGTTTGTGTGATCGCCTGAATTTTTTTTCAGCAGATATGTTTAGTGGAAACGTTGTTGTGGAGGGTGTTTGTGTTCTCAAACGTCTGTTCATTTACGACCTCAGATACATCTTCACTTTCATCACTTGATTTGCATAATGTCTGTGTGTCATACTCAAACATTGAAAATATGTCTTATTATGAAGAAGAATCATCGTAAGGTGGAGATGAGTGACTTAAGGGACCTGTTTGACTCCTGTTAATTGTTAACTAATCAATTTGATAGGGTAGTGCAAATGGATTATTTCACTCCATTTTTGATATAGATATTGTGTCAGCTTTCTCTTTGTCTCCAGCAGTAGGCAACAGGAGTACAGTATTCTGAGGAGAGGTGAAAACCTCGATCTTCCTGTTTGGAGATGTTGGTTCACACAGACAAACAGGGAGTGGCCTCTTGAGAGAGACAGGGACATGAAACGAGTCTGTAATTTGTCGATCTTCAGAATGCCGCCACTTGATGTTTGTTTGGAGGCTGCGAGATCAAATGAGTCCGATATCCTTCCATGGTCGGTGGTATTTACGTGATATGTAGTTAGGTCATTGGGTTGTTTTGACCTTCGTGGCGGCGCCCTGACGATAAACACATCCGCAAGAGACACCAAACTGTAGTTACTATACCGCACTTCAGTCCATTCCCTGGTAATTGCAGTAATTATGTCATGTGGAGCGAGTATGGGGTATGCAGTCGTGATGTCAATACTAGTGGGGGAACCGTGTCTCCCGCCTATAGATTAAATAAAGAACTTCGATTTGAATTTGGTTTCGTGAGATCCTTCCTCTCCAGCACAGACTGGATCCTTTTCCTTACCAATTTTTTCTGTGAGGTGCAGGGGAGATGGGACGATGTGTAGAGAGAGGGGGGCGGGGGAGTGGGGGGGACGGAGATCCTCTGGTGGTGGCACTGTGCAGTAGCTCCGTCGATCCTTGCATGTCAAGGTGAGTGCGTAAACGAAAATTTTCCAATAAGACGACATCTCTGATCTGCAGAATTGTACTTACGTAACTAGGACACTGAATGGTTGGATGTGAGTTTTTCCCACCAAATGAAAGTGAGATCCAGCCCCTGCGAATTGAATTTCATAAATAAACGATATATGCTATGCTATATAATTGAATTTCCTGTCATGAGATGCTTTCTCTCCAGTTCAGACTGAGTTCTTTTCCCGCCAATTTGCTGACAGAGGCGCGGAGGGGAAGGGCTGGGGAATTTTGCAGTAGGGGGTTTAATTAATTTATCGATTTAAGTAATTAGTGAATCAAATTGATATCAAACATGTGCTTGTATCGGCGCTGTGGGTTTCCAGAGGGATGGGAGGGAGAATGGGGAGGGGTAAGCAGAGGGAGAAGGCTGTGGGTGGGGGAACAATACATTAAGGACCTGTCAAACAAAAGGAACGTTTACCTAATGGGGTGACAATCCTCTTAGCAGAAGAATAGGTTAAGGACCCGTCAGTCAAAAGGAAGGATTATCCCCAGGGTATCATAATCCTCTTAGCAGAACCACAGGTTAAAGGCCTGTCGATCAAAAGAGAACAATATGTTTGCCCCTGAATGTTTTCTTGCACCTTAATGTAGGCAACCCGCAATTTGGGTTGGTGCCTGTGTTGACTAGCAGCGAACGTAAACACGTGTGTCTATTTGCTGTCGAAAATAGTGGTTTAAAGCAATAATTGCAGTTCGTGAACTTTGTTGTATTTTTGTCTAATTCACAAGAGTCACTGTACTCTAACTCAATTCAGTGCAGAGGATACCATAGCCGTGTAATCGAGTTAAATAGGCCAACTTCGTCGACAAGGTGAGCTCCTCAAACGGTTCAAAAAATGGCTCTGAGCACTATGGGACTTAACTGCGGAGGTCATCAGTTCCCTAGAACTTAGAACTACTTAAACCTAACTAACCTAAGGACATCACACACATCCATGCCCGAGGCAGGATTCGAACCTGCGACCGTAGCGGTCGCGTGGTTCCAGACTGCAGCGCCTAGAACCGCTTGGCCAATTCGGCCTGCTCAAACGGTTCAGCGCGGCGCTACAGTGCATCTACGAACGTGGGCAGAAATTTGCATGCTGTTGAATCTTCTACCAACAAACACCAACTACTCCTGCAAAACTGCAATCTTCTGTTTCTGCCGAAAAAGTGATTTCACCAGGAATCGTTGTCATCTCCGGCAATACCGTAACAGACTGCTACGTAGAATCGGCAAGTGACATAATTTCTGGCATCAATATTAAGCATTCCTGTCGTCTGTCTGAAGGCAATATTTGTATTTTCACAAGAACTGTTGAAAATGTAGGTCGATTAGTGAAAGACGGTAATTTTTGTGTTAAAGAGATAATCACGTCAGTAAGGCGTTTTAAAGCTGCCAGTATACGAGTTCTTTTTTTCTAATGTACTTCCATTTACTAGTAATGCTGTTATAGTGAGCAAAATGTATAAGTGGGGACATACTCTAGAGCATGTGAGAGACATTGCAATCGGCTCTAGGGTTCAGGGATGCTCTTATATAAAATTATTTCGTCGCACTGCCCAATACACATCCGACGATTTAAGCACAGAACCATCCACGATATAGGTTCCCTATGAAGGAAATTATTAAATTGTATACAATGGATGACGTTGTATGTCATCACTGCAGAGGTGTCAGTCATATCAAGAAAGACTGATCGCAGTTACTGACTATTCCGAATGGTGAAAGCGAATCTCTTCTCTCGTACATAATGCTGCTACACAGAAGTCTGTACCATTGGCACAAGAATAACCTCCAGAAATTCCTCATCCTTCCTCACAGTCTGTTAGGGAGCAACATACATCTAACTCATCTGCTACAGTACTAGAAATATCACCATTGGTACAAGAAGTAGTTCCTAAAATTCCTCTTCCTCCCACATGATCTGGAAGAGGGCAACATACATCTGACTCTGGTGGTACCATCCTAGAAACATCACTTAAACACACTAAAAAGACATCGATCTGTTTTGCACTTTAACAAGGATATTGTCAAATGTTCAGTTGCCACTAATAGCAATATTTCTTCCAATGAAAACCAGATTAACAATCTGTGAAATGAAACTATCAGTGTTCTTCGTATGGAAACTAACGACCAGCGCGAATTAAGCGAGACTGACGAATTTTATGCTAAAGCTCACATAGCGTAAGGTCCAGCAGCTACGGCTGACACACCACCTGCTCTGGTGCTACTCAACAAACGATAACATGATGGAAATACCATCCGAATGTGGTTCGTCACTATCAGATGACTCTGCCAGAGGTGCACCACTGGCGGAAGATATCCATAAGATTACTTCGTATCTTCAAAAGAATTTAAAGCCTGTGTCAAAGCGACAAGAAATCAGAAAGTAATACTAACGATTGCAAAATATTACACCAAAGATTTTGCAGCTTTGCAACAGTTAACTGATTAACAACTTACAAAAACCAAGGCGATTGTTAAGTGTGATTAAAAATGAAACGGCAGCGAAATGAGATACGTGTTCGTCATCTCTGTGTTCTGGCAAAAACAGTGCAATAGCTTGGTTACGTCCGAAGTAAATAGCACACAACACAGAGAGAACACTGCTCATGACTAATGGTGACACCAAATACAAGTCAAAAAATTGGTATCTTAAAAAAAAAATCAGGGGCATACAAAAGAATCTACAGTCGTCCAGAACGACAACACCCAAACTAATACGGCTTATTGTGAAATATTAGGTTGACATTGTGTTCATACAAGAACCATAATGTCATTAACAGAACGTGGGAGGAATCACTAGAGGCTACAAGATATTTAGCGCAGGTGACACAAGGAAAAGAGCAGCAATACTGATAACCAACACAGATATTGATTCCCTAATGATCAGTCAATTGTCCGTCGAGAATTCAGTATTTGCACAAACAGTAAAAGAAAGTTTGCGATTTCTCATAGTTAGCGTGTACTTAAATATCACAAAAACCATCAAAGACGACCTGAGAAAAATAGCCTACAATAAAGGAGTTAGTCTAGTAATTCCTATGGCAGCAATCCAAGATCTAGCATGTGACATTATATAGTAAAGAACTCCAGAGACAAGCAGATGGAAGAATTTCTGGCATTCACTAACCTGTACCTACTGAACGAGGGGAATCATGGACCAAATTTTGACAACGGTATTGGAAAGAGTACTGAAATACTTTTACCATAGGAATACGCCCAATGGCATATGCTGGATGCATAATTCGAACTAAAGAAATTATTGTTAAAAAGGAAAACCTGAGAGAAATTGACGAGTACTTGTTGGAAGAAGGTATGCAAAAATATTTACCAAATATCGACTTACACAACTTGAAAGAAATAGACCAGAAATTGGCAGTAAAAGTTAGAGCAGAAATCAATACTCAAACTCTTATCACTGAATTTGGGGAAGTTCTAGATATCTCATGCAATAAAATGTTCAAGATAAAAAACAAGATGAAGTACAGGAATGGGAAAGAATGGGTTCCCTGGTGGATATCTGAATTAACTGCAATGCGAAATAAAACACCGCATTAAGGGGAATTTTTCAAAGGAGAAAGGACAGCGAACAGCTGAGGGAGCTACTAAAGCAACAATTTTGTAAAGAGAAGAAAGGATACAGCACAACTGTACAGAAAGCAAAAACACGTCTTGTAAGCAATATTGTAGCTTGACCCCAACAAATAACCCATCGAGCACAGTCTGTTGAACCGCATCAGGGAAAGTCACAAATAATACTCCCATGACAACCCCAAGGAAAAGTGATAATTCGAAAACAACGGATTTAACAGAAACTGCCACCTGTATGATCGAATATTTTGCGCTTGAGGGCAATTAAACTCAGGGCACGGAATACCATAAACTAATAATACCGCAAACGCTACTACCCAACGGAATTGTAGACGATGTGGCTTTCACATGGACAGAAATAGACGAAAAAATAGCGAACGTGCCTACAGATAAGACTCCTGATGACAAAGGTGTCACAGTAAGATCCTTGGTCGATTTTGTAGCGTTTTCACTAGCTATCTTACCGCTTTATATAACACTTACCTAAAGAATGCTTGATTTGCGAGAGTATAGAAAAAGCCAAAATAGTACCAATTCTTGACGCTGGTAGAGAAAACACCATGGAAGTGTTCTTCCCATCAGCCTTCTTTGCACGGAGGGAGAAATATTGCAAAAGCTACTAATTAACAGAATTATGCACCATGTCTTTTCTAAGGATCTCTTAAGCAAAAATCTATATGGAAAGGCGCGATGTGATTGACATGTGAAATCACTTTTCCATACTTATCAAGAGGTCCGAAACGAATAATACGGTCTGCTGCCATCCTGCTGCGATTACGGGCAGCATGGGGTTCACGCCTGAGCCTCAGGACGTGCGCTAGCAGCGCATGTCGGTTGTTTCAAGCGTCAACTTCGCGTCTCAATATCTCGGGATGTAATGGGAACATTGTGATGCAATCAACGCCAGTGTGTATGTGCTTTGTCATGCTACGGATTGCTGAATTTAAAAATATAGGAGGTCCATTTAAAAAAACATAAGTTTGTGTTAAAAGACACATATGCTTTCGTTTTAGAATGTTTCCAAATATGTATATTCATGGGCCCCAGCCCTACATTGATACAGGTGAAAGTCGTTTTCCAATAGCTGTTATTGTTCCAGAGATATTTTGGGTGGACAAGATAGCTGGGACACCCTGTATATATAAGGAACAGCAAAGGGCCTATAACACTACATCGGGGAACGCCAGAAATCACTTCTCTTTTACTCGATGTCTTTCCGTCAAGTACTACGAACTATGACGTCTCTAACAGGAAATCACAAATCCAGCCACATAACTTAGACGATATTCCATAAGTACGCAGTTTCAGTACAAGCCGCGTGTGTGGTACAATGTCAAAAGCCGTCCGGAAATCCATAAATACAGGATCAATCTGAAATCCTTTGTCAATAGAACTCAACACTTCACGCGAATATAGAGCAATTGGTGTTTCACAACAACGATGTTTTCTAAATCCATGTTGACCGTGTGGCAATAGACAGCTTTCTTCGAGTAGTTCGTAATGTTCGAACACAATATATGTTCCAAAATGCTACTACATATCGACGTTAATGACATGGGCCTGTAATTTAGTGCATTACTCATGCTACCTTTACTGAATGTTGGTGTCACCTGTGCAACTTTCCAGTCGCGCGAAGGGTTGTATATGATTGCTAAATATGGAGCAAATGCATCAGCATACTCCGAAAGGAACCGAATTGGTATACAATCTGGACTAGAAGACTTGCTTTTATTGAGTGATTTAAGTTGCTTCACTACTCCGAGGACATTTACTTCGACGTTACTCATGTTGGCAGCTGTTCTTGATTCCAATTCTGGAATATTTACTTCGTCTTCTTTTGCGAAGGCATTTCGGACGGCTTCGGTAACTCTGCTTTGGGAGCACTATCGTCGATAGTATCTCCATTGCTATCGCGCAGAGAAGGCATTGATTGTTTCTTACCGCTAATATACTTCACATACGATCAGAATCTCTTTGGATTTTATGCCAGGTTTCGAGACAAAGTTTCGTTGCGGAAACTATTATAAGGCTCTAACATTGAAGTCCGCGCTAAATTTCTAGCATCTGTAATAGATCGCCAGTCTTGGGGATTTTGTGTCTGTTTAAATTTGGCATATTTGTTTCATTTTTTCTACAACAGTGTTCTTAACCGTTTTGTGTACCAAGGAGGATCAGCTCCGTTGTTTGTTAATTTATTTGGTATAAATCTCTCAATTGCTCCCAATACTATTTCTTTGAATTCAAGCCACGTCTAGTCTACCCTTCTATTATCAATTTGGAAGAGATTGTCTCCCAGGAAGGAGTCAGGTGAATTTTTATCTACTTTTTTGAATAGGTATATTTTTATTTTAGTTTTGGAGGATTTGTGGTTACAATATTCAGTCTCGCTACGACAACCCTGTAATCATTAATCCCTGTATCCGTTTTGATGCTCGTTATTAACTCAGGATTATTTGTTGCTGTGAGGTCAACCGTTTGCTATTCGAGTAGGCTGATGAACTAACTGCTCGAAATAATTTTCAGACGATGCGTTTAGAACAATTTCGGATGATGTCTTATGCGTACCTCCGGAATTAAACATGTATTTTCGCCAACATATCGAGGGTAAATTACAGTCACCACCAACTATAATTTTATGAGTCGGGTACGTGTTTGAAATCAGACTCAAGTTTTCTTAGCAACTTTCAGCGACTGTATCATCTGAACTGGGAGGTCGCTAAAAGGATCCAATTATTATTTTATTTCGCTTGGCAACAATGACCTCTGCCGATATTAACTCACAGGACATATTAACTTCAATTTCGCTACAAGATAAACTACTCAGGTATTATTGACTGTTAAGAACTTCGTAGACGAAATAATATAGCGGGGACAGTATGTTATAATGGTTAGTCTTCATGTTCACGGAGTTTTTTGCGCAGCTAGAATTACAGTACTCCAGGAACTTATATATCCTAGAAAAAACTATTTCAGTGATAGAACATCGTGTTGGTGTTTAACAGCATCAAACGAGAAAAGAAGGTGAAAATAGTGTGCCCACAGGGGTCTTACTGTGGCCCAGGTTTTTGGAATATACAGTATAATTCTCTACCGAATTTGGATTACACAGCTGACGAAAAACGGTAGCATTTGTAGATGAATTAATCGTATTGACCAAAGCAGATTTCCGAGGAGCTTTGCAATAGAGAAATGGAAAAAGGCCCGCCTTGGGACCAAACAACAAAATCTGTCTTAATGAGTCAAAATCGAAAGTAATGCTAGTAAAAAGCAGAAAGCGTAAAGGTAAAACAACAGTTAGCATCATTCTAAACAATATTGTTTTGCTACCAGCTGAACGATTAAATTAGTTGGGTGTAATTACTGAGTCTATATTTGTGTTTAATGAAAATATACAGTACATGACTGAAAAATGCGCTAAACTTATTCATTCCTTATCTGTCTCAGCAAGGCTCAACTGGAGACTTGGACAGGAGCAATAAAAATAATTTACAAAGGCGCTGTACCACCAATACTGGTATATGCAGCTCCTGTTTGGATCGGGGCACTAAGAAGAAAATATTATATGAGGATTCTAAGAATCCCGCGCTTGATCGGCATAAAGATTGCTGAAGCATACAAAATTCAACAACGCGGCCTACTCTATAGCCAATCCTTTAGATTACAAACACGGGCCCCTATGTAGCGCGTACACTAATTTTAGAAGAAAAGTACAAAGTAAAGGACTGTCCTATACAGGTTCATAGTGATGGGAGTTATTCAAAGAATGAAACATGTTCAACAGTAATAATAATCATTGATGGCACACCTGTCTATCAGTTGAAGTACACACTAAAGAATGGGTACACCATTAACCTAGCAGAACAATTAGCAGTCTTTCGAGCCTTAGAGAAACTAGAGAACTTACGAGAAGAAAATGTTAAAATGGCAGCTGTAATAGGCACGGACAGTCGAATTACGCTGGTTTCTTTACAAAATTCCTGGTTTCATCAATATTTCATGGGACAGATCCGAAACGAAATTAGGGAACTGCGTCAGTGTAAATGGCATTTTAACTTCGAATGGGCAAAAGCACATGTAGGAACTCCTAGGAACCAACTGGCAGAAAAGCTTGTCAAACAAGTAGCTCGAGGAAACGCAACAGAACTACAACAAAATCTGATCATACAATCTCTTCGACTGTTATCAGAAGAAAGCGAAAATGCACTTCAAAACAAAAATGGGGAAGATAATTGGCTTAAAGTACAAAAGGGGTCATAAAATTTTTTTTCCGTTTGTTGAACTGTTTCCATAAACTTACCGCAGTCATCTAATCTTACAACAATGTTAATAGGGCATGGAAAACTAATGTCTTACTACCATGGTTCAGGTTAACCCTAAGTGCTGCTTGTACATGCGGAGAGGATGACCAAACAAGAGGCCACCTGTTATGCGATCACTAGTGATTCTCCAACAGAAAGAGGTTCCTACTCAATGGTCTGAAGATGACCACAGTAGTGGTCGAAACCGGTCACCTTGATAAATAAATCGTGATCAAGACTGTTTTCGATAGTAAATATTTGAGAGACGTTGATCACTGCCACTCCGATAATGTACTCAAAAGTAATATAGATGTTTACTGTTGTGAATATAGTTACTATTATATCTTTTATCCTGTTCTAGCTGGAAAACTTATATCGACCATACAGTAGCTTTCTCTTGTGAATACTTTTTGTCTGTACTTTTGTAACTCATTATAATTAGATTTCTTCTTTATGTATCTTGGTATCCAAATATGGTATTGCAAGTATTGTAATGGGGCATGTTGAATAAATGACTGACAGTTGCAACGTTCTGAGGACATTGCACAGCTGCTGATCGTGGTCAAATACAACAGTTCAACATGCAGACTAGGCTAATATCTGCACTGACGTTCAAGCATGCATTTATGCTCCGTTTCCATATTTTTGATCGACCCCGGTATGTCGGATCCCGCTTGTTGACCGAATATCGTCCTAGAAAGTATTCGAGTATAGCCGCCTTGATCTTCCGCATGAGTGACGACATTGTAAACAGATTTTACTTCAACATGAAATTCTTAGTGAGACAAATGGAGTGTTTGTAGATGTCTTTCCACCTATGAATGTCGTGATAGTTCATTGAAGAAGCTTTTGGTTGATTTTATTAGAAAAATTCTAACTTCACCTATCTTTCATCATTTGCCCTGGACGAAGACAAATCCGAAAAGAAAAGATGTGCCGGGTAGTAAACATGCCTCTTCTGTTAATCATAAATTAGCTTCATTGTGCTCTTTTCTTCACGCATTGGGTTTACTAGTTACCTTAACTTAAATTTTATCACAAAGAGCAACAAGAACATCGTTAATAGCCTGCCTTCGTTGTGAGATCCGTGGCGACTTACTTACTGCAGATGAAAGAAGGCTAGTTGCACCGGAAGACGCAATCCACAACTCTCGAGTATATGAAGGAAGAAAATTTCGGTCGCCGGCCGGAGCGAAACCTCGCGCTGTGACCTACGTAACTCGGCGAGAGGACGCGGCCGGACGTGGCGATGGGCGGCGAGGGGCGGGGGAGGTTCGCCACAAAGTTTGACAGCTCCCAGCGGGCCCGCGCACTTCTGCCGGCTTGTCTCGTGTCGCGCTTCGTCAGCAGAGACGGCCTGTCACCCCAAACACGCAACCGCTCCCTCGGCGACGCGCCACCCACACAGCTTATTTCTAGAGATGAATGTGAAGCCGTGGGTGTTATCCGGAAAAGGCCATATAGTCGTTTCCGAAGGGGGGAATATTAGCCCCAGGACATCCTGCCCCTCGTTTCCATCTCCCTGATTTCCAACTCACCTTCAGTCACCATCCCTCTACCTTACTAACACACTAAAACATTTTCGACCGAGCGAGGTGGCGCAATGGTGGTACAATAGCTCAATGCTCCGTCTGTAATTACCATCTCGTCGACGGAATGTTGAAACCCAATCCTCCTTCTTTCATTTTGGACCAACCCTAGAGCATTGTTATCATTCCTAAAATTAATAGAGTCGACCCATGAACGACAATTGATGAATAACTTCGATATATTATACCTTTGGAGTTGGTCTCAGTTTGCTTTTCGAAGTGGTAGAACAACAGAATCAGCTGTAGTGGAATTTAAAAAGTGTTACTTCATAATCTTGACAAGGATGAATGTGTGACATGATTACTGACACTGTTCACATTATGATTTCTCTAAATATGTGAAGTACCGTAAGGATTAGTTAACGACTGGTTCCGAACATACCTACCAGATGATGTACGCGAAGTGTGGAAGACAAAATGCTGAAATGAGATTAAACTTTTAGCGAAACACTTATCACAATGAAAATGCATACCTATTGCAGTTACTCAGTGCAGTTTATTAGGAACCATACTCTTCCTCATATATATCAATGACTTCCCCAACAACACGAGTTATGGGGAAAAAATTCTCTTTGCTGTTGACATAACAATTATAGTCACCGAAAGGACAAAAAGATCTCCTAGCGAAGGAAGCAAATGGAAACATCACTGAAGTTTAGAACTGGTGAAAATGCGATAAACTCATACTGAACGTAAAGATAACAAATACCATGAACTTAACTGTGTAGAGGGAAAATTCGATTGTCACATTAGACATTGCTGCTACGATGAGTCTATACATTGTGTTACAAACTAAAAATTTCTTCGAGTAAATATTAACCGACAGTTGAAGTGGAGCTCAACGCACAAATATACTAGAAAGCAAGATGTTATGCGCTTAGATTCATGTCATCTCTGCGCAACAGCCAGTGCCTTTTAGTGGAATACTGCTTGTAGAATTGTTAAGCGGAAGCGTAATGCTGTGGGTTGTCTGTAAGAAGTGTCACACTTTAAGTTATTACTGAGAAAAAATCCCTCCCTCACTCTGTCACTGATATTGATGCAGTTTTTTCACATATTTAATGCTCACCTTTGCCGAAGGGATTACTTGCCATAGCATATTGCCACTGATAAATGCCACACTACAAATACACCTGTGGCAGACGTTATGGGTTGCCATCATAAACATTAGCAGGTGCAGGGTATTGCTAAGAAAGCCACATATAGTATGCTCACTATAGCAGAAAACAGTGCTCCATCATAGCAATGCATTACTGAAAATATCTCCTACAAATTCTGTTGTTATAAATGTTATGGTCTGACATTTCAAACATTAACAGGTGCAGTGTATTGCTAGAAAAGCAACATAATGCTATTTTCACTATTGCAGAAAAGAGTTCCCCATCATAGGAATGCATTACTGAAAATATCTTGCTACGAAATCTGTTGTGATAATAGTTGTAGGCTACCATTATAAACATTAACAGGTGCAGGCCATTGCTAGAAAAGCCACACAATGATAATCTCACTACTGAAGTGAAGAGTGCCCATATTAGCAATGTATTACTCAATAGTGCCTCTCTACAAATACTGTTGTGATAAACGCTACGGGTTTCCACCATATACATTACCAGGTGCAGAGTATTGCTAAGAAAGCCACATATGCTATGCTTACTTTTGGAGAAAAGAGTGCCCATCACAGAAATGTATTTCTCAAAATGCCTCACAAAAATTGTATTGTCATAAAGGTTATAGGTTTCCATTATAAACGTTACCAGGTGCGGAGTATTGCTGGAAAAATTGCACACACAAGGTTATGGTTTGGAGCACTTTCCCTCATAATTTAATATGTTAGGATATTTCTGTTATAAATAATGCAAAACATTATTACATTAAGCCTCATGTACATAACTGTTACAGCACATATGTCCAGTTCAAAGTTAAGGTAACAAGTATGTTTTATTACTATTATTTTGTTTCATTAACAGTCTACCACATTGTCAAGTCATTTAAGTAGAAATTGGCACCTGACATTATGGCTACAAGCCTGCAACTGACATGTAGCTTACTTATGTAAACAGCAGTGTTGCTAATCTGATTTTATCTATGAAGTAATTCTAATTTCAAGTGATTGGATGAAACTTAGTCCATACCAAATAAGCTGTAAACAGATATTAGACAGACAAAAATTAGAACAGTAGCAGTCATCACTAACGGTACAAACACAGAGAAACAATTTGAACTGTGAGGCAACTTTAATACATCAGATAGAATACAAAACAGCAGAAAAAAATTACTAAAATTCACTGTCACAGGGAAAAAATTCACATGTTACTGGCATTTTTCTTCTTCCAGTATTTTAGTTTTTCTTTTAGGGCCAGAATCTTTGAATTTTTAATCCTCAGCTCCTTCTTATGTTCGGCCTCCATCATGTGTAATTGGACCTCCAGTAGTTCCACTCTCTTCTTACACACATTTTCAACTACTGTTTCCGAACCTGATAGCCCTGGTTTTGCAGGCATCCTGCGACGATGCCACGTATTTTCCGGTGTGCAAATGTTTTCTTTGTGTGGATCAGCAGACTGCGAAAGAGACTACAGCTGGGTGACATTCACCAGAACATTCTTTGATGTCTCTTTACTTTGTATTACGTCAGGTGTGTGGCAAGTGCTAGGTTATGTGCACTCTGCTAACTCCACAATTGAAGAAAGTTGCGTGTTCTCACTGCACTGCACGGCACTCCATGTTAACAACATCCAGAACCATACTAAACTGTGCATCGTTTGAATTTGTTAACGGCTTCCTTGAGGAACCAACAATTTCCAACAGTTTTGCCCGATAATGCATCTTGGTTTTTTGGTAGGCTTCCCCCCACGTGTTTTATACACTTCTATCTTTTCTTCAGCAAAACCTTTTCGAAGTCTTCTTTTCATGTTTTCGTAACAGGTTTTCAGCCTGTCACAGGATCTTTTTGTCACACCTGAAATTAAATAAAAGTTGGTAGTACCATAAATTAATTCTTATATTATTTACATTCATAAGTCCATTTTGCATCCTGAGGCTCGTAACTTATAACTGCAATAAAAATCTAAGATCTATATAGGGCTGTTGTTTACATATGAGTTCATTAAAAAGAAAGTGGTATAGGCATATATTAAGAATACGGCAGAGGGATAACTGAGAAACGTATGTTCACAATTTCCAACAAGAAAGCTTCCGCTAGTCACATAATATTTAGTTAACAGTAGCACGGTATTGTACATTAAATTTAAAACAAACAAAGCAATTCCAACCGTAAATGTACATAGACCTATCACGTATTTCAGTGGTACGCCAATAAAACTTTCAAATTTCAAACTAAAATCCAGAGTGTGCCGTATCCTATTCTTACGATGAACCCAGAAAAGTTATTAATTTATGAGTAAACTTACCAGGAGTAGAATTAAATTGCGCCTCCACATGGGACCACATTGCCTGTTTTTCTTTTAAGCTGCAACCGTCAGTTTTCTTATTTTCAAGAACGGATGCATTTGCACCCACCAGTACAAGAAGTATATCTATCTCGTACCTCAAGAAATTCGAGGTTCTTCCTTTATTCTCCATTATTCTCAAAAAAAAACAAAAAAAAACGAACAGATCGGAAATAGGTACCGAGGTACGTACACACACTTCTGATTGTCGACGGAAAACACAGCAAAGAGAGAATGTGACACCAGCGATTATCTGTGCAATTTTATGTTTACTAACATCTTTGTGTCGCCACGGCACGTTCCATTGCAATGTACAGAGTTTAGCGCGGTCAAATGCACGGTTGGCTGACGACGGTTTGCTGACCAGCAATTAACGTTGGTTCACTGCAGAAACATTTTAAACACGATTTACTTTTAAGTATAATCAAGGGACCTTGGTTATCATGCTTTTTGACCGGGGTTTGCACACTCGACCATTAGGAATGGAATGAAATATGCACACTGCACCGAAACGAAGAATTCTCTATATGTTAGTGGAACTAGAGATCTTCAGTAGCAAAGAATGACATCGGGACAATATCTTAAAAGACGAAAGTGAACTGAACTAATTTTTTTATAGTTATATTTTTCAAGAGTTTTATTTCCCGATTATGTCTTGTGCTCTGTGTGTTCGCTGGATCACCTTATGGAGTACCTCTCAACGTGATTGTTTTTAGTTATATGCTCCCCAGGAATCGGTCAAGCATAAAAATCTCTGGGTTAATATTTTGTAGGGATGCGAAATGGAACGTAGGAAAAGCAGGAGAGAGACTTCGAGTTATTGGCAGGGTGCTATGGAAATGTCATAAGTCTGCAAAGGAGACTTCTTACAAAACTCTCGTGCCACCAATGCTGAAATATTCCTCAAGTGTGTGGGACCCGTAGAAAATAGGAGATATTGAACGTTTACAGAGAGGGGTAATACAAGTGATCTACGGGTTTGTTTCCGCGGCTGGAGAGTGTCACAGACATGCTGAGGAAACCGAACTGACTGTTTCTTGCAAATATATGAAACCTACCCCGATAAAGCCTGCTTACGAAGTGCCAAAAGTGGTTTTAAATTATGACTCTAGGAACATACTACAGCCTCCTACGTATCGTTCCTGTAAGGATCTACATCTACATCCATACTCCGCAAGCCACCTGACGGTGTGTGGCGGAGGGTACCCTGAGTACCTCTATCGGTTCTCCCTTCTATTCCAGTCTCGTATTGTTCGTGGAAAGAAGGATTGTCGGTATGCTTCTGTGTGGGCTCTAATCTCTCAGATTTTACCCTCATGGTCTCTTCGCGAGATATACGTAGGAGGGAGCAATATACTGCTTGACTCTTCGGTGATGGTAGGTTTTCGAAACTTTAACAAAAGCCCGTACCGAGCTACTGAGCGTCTCTCCTGCAGAGTCTTCCACTGGAGTTTATCTATCATCTCCGTAACGCTTTCGCGACTACTAAATGATTCTGTTACGAAGCGCGCTGATCTCCGTGGGATCTTCTCCATCTCTTCTATCAACCCTATCTGGTACGGATGGTGAGGACAAGACCTCAAATTAAAAACACGTTACGCCTCTGAAGAGACGTTTAATCAATCAGTCTTCTGTAGACATTACCCACAACAGCCGGTCATGTTAGCCTTCAGGCTCGTTAGTAATCTCGTAGATTGCATGTTGAATATTCGCAGCCACGATGTGCACTGGGGCAGAAGCCGCCGATAAACATCGGGCACGACGAGCCTGAGAATTCCCGCTGCGTTGGCGAGACTTGGATGCACTCCAGTGGCGTTTGCCGCGGTGCTACGGAGACGAAGGAGCGCCTTCTACGAATTCTATTAGAAAGGACGTACGTTCAACTACAGAGGCCAAGAATAAGCCGGATTAGTTCGAGCTAGGATAATATCACGCCCCGAGCTGTTTAATTTTCTTAGGATTTTGTGTCGTCTCATGTCAGACATATAACCCTCTCGTATAGTCTTTTAAATAATCACAGTTGCATATTTGAATATTTGTCGCTATAGGTACAACAAAAGGTGGACTTTTACAGAAAATAATTATTATGACACATTGGCTAGTCGCACGCTATACAAACACGTAGCCCTCGTAAACGCCAACAACAAACTACTGACTTCCTGCTCTCAGAGCCCTTTCCCTCACCCCTTGTCTGACATCATATCCGATGCTACAGAGTATACGTTCATTAGAGTAACACAATATAAAATGCATCTCTTACCACATGTGTAATTAGTTATTGTGTTTCCATACTGCTCAGAGCCATTTGAACCATTTTTCAGTTATTGTGTTTAAGAGGAGACTATGGTGTGACAGAACTAGATGCCTAAGAACACGTTGGATTTTACTGAAGTTTCCGTTGACTGCTTTTATAACTATTTGACAGAAGTGTGTTTACGTTGCATTTTCACTCTTTCAGTCTCTGAACAGTGGTGGTTAAAGCACAGAACTGTTTGAATGATATCTCTTATTTACTGAAGGTTCTGTCCACTAAGTTTCATCTTGGGACCATAGTGGAAATAGCAATCGTAATACTTTCCGCTTTTCTATCTTCTTGCCCTCTAGTTTCAAAAACATTTCTTCGCTATTTTCAAGAATTGAGAGAAAGACATAGGAGATACATTCGACAGAAAAATGTTTATTGCTGCTGTCTTTAATTCCATATAGTGGCTGAAAGCAATACTTTGGTCCTGTGGGTTACTTTCAGAGGCAAAGAGAGGTATGCCTAGCGTTACACGTATGGAAGGGAAGAACCACAGGTATGAAAGGACGTAACTGCTAAAATATCATACACTCTGCATCCTGAACTGTTTCTAAAATTGGTAAAGACACAATCAAAAACAAATTGTGCTAATGTGTAGTGTATGGGTTGGAACAATGGCCTTTCAGCTTTGCCAGCGGAGAACGGATTATTGGTCTTTCACAAGAACTAATCGGTACTGGTCCCTTTACCTTCTACAAGAACAGTATCTCGACATATACTGCATAAGTTACAGCCAACGAAACGCGACGTTAGATCTCTCCTCAAGTGAAGAAAGCCATTTACCAGAACCAGTGAAATATTTCTTGTGATCTGAGGATGGGTGAGAACTAAGACAGAATGTCGTCCTCACAACAAAATTTCCAGATGTCACAGAAACAACATGAAAAATTGACTGAGCTAGATATACTTCACCTGGAACTAAGAAAAGGAACGGATCAAGGCAAATAAAGCTCTTATACGCTACAGTTATCTACTATGTGCAGCGCACTACATAAACAAAGCACTTAGGCACACCTAGCATGAAAAGTTCCTTAATGAAGAATTGCCTGAAGTTTAGAAATCCATCCAGATAGTGCATAGAACTGGAGGATATATGAAACGTTTTGATTTGATAGCTAGATTATAAGAAACATTACATCAAGACGTTGAAACTATAGGGAATAGCATCTACATGATGTTGAATTCATTCATTCGCAAAACCGACACTGACAATTTTCTGTTGGAGAAAAACAAACAGGAAATAACATCTTCGTACTATGCTGATATAGAGGATGGCATAATTAAATTATTGGTATCTTTAAAGGAGTCACATACGATGTGGAGGGTAAAAATTGGACTTTCCCATTTGTAGCACCATGTGTATTTAGTTCACTAGATTTGTGCTAAAGTGAAGATGGTTATGCAGTACTTAGATTTTGGAAAGGATATACACAGACCTGCCTAACAGAGAAAATCGTCAACGAACTACAGCGTTATCACTGCGTGGCTACATTTTTTCATCCTCGTTTCAAGCAACTCTTAGTCCTGAGTGAGGAAAAGGAGAATATAGGGTAGATGGGGTTGAAAGTACACGTTTTCGGTTTTACTGAATATTTAAAAAATTTCGGAAACATTACCTCAATTACGCGCGCAACACACAGTGCGTATATTACCCCCAACTGAAGAAATTAAAAGAGATTAAAAGTAAACACAAGAAAATATCTTTATTTTTCGGCAAAATCAGAAAACTAAACGTCGTAATGATCTGAGAGTAAGGCCGAAAGAACGTTTATCGAGGGGAATGCAGTGCTGCCCTGTTGTTTGTTTTTCCTGCAACGAAAATGTTTTTGTTAGCCGGCCTAGGCCTGTTTAAAGACGTTTTCTTAAGGCACCCTCTGAAAACCCAGTAGCTTCGGATCATTCCCGTATTGAGCTTCCATTTAAAAAAAGGTGAAGAGCTTGATGGTGGAGTGGCTCTGTTAATTGCTGCCGAGTTGATGTTCTCGGTCGGCTTCTGGAAAATATCCACAATGGAAGAGATGATTGTATTCGAAGTGTTACTGAGGGGTACGTATCTCTCAAAAAACCTCTACCTAACGAAAGGAAAACTACAAGAAAGACATATTAAGTTGTTTAATGTGAATAATGAGGCAGCTAAGGCAAACAAACACGAACAAAATGTGCTTGAATGCCCTAGAAGAAATTAAATAAGTCAAAGTTTCTTGATGGGTAAGAAAATATACTGCAAACTTCTACCCCAGCAGACTTGCGTACTTTTATCCCATTCCTACACATTCTTTTTCGGTAGTCTACAGATAACACATGCAGTTATAGTCGTGATTTTCTTGATGTGTAAGTGTCCGACTACTACGATGTTCCAGAATAGAACTGAGGAGATGACGACATATGCGCTGCCTTTTGGGAGAATGCTGAACCACTGCTTTAGGGACCAGGAAACTTAATGTGTACACTTCATCTAAGTGTAAAAATTTTAAAAGAAGTGACGGAGATGGTGTTCACAAGTTTCTAAACGTAAAGATGAACATGGAAGATGTTTGGATATGGGCGGCTCAGGTGATGGCTTCAAGAAAGTTTTGTCTCGAAAGTAATGAAACGAGATGTTCGCATTCCAGCCAGTAGCGTGCAGGCGTAACAAGTTTTAATAAGATGGAATTAGTTTTGTCATAGAAGCACTGCTGTATCGATAAAGATCGTGTCAATGACATTTTGTTCATTTATAAAAATAAAAAGGGAAGTAAAGTATTTTATGAAGAGTATCACATCTTGGGAGATGAACCACGAATATTGTCTGTGAAAGCGTCTAATATACAGAGAAACGTTACAAATAACGTTACTATTAAAACAACATTTCTTTTGTTCTAGAAACACAGCAGTCACGTGCGGTGTTACGTTATCTTCAATCTC
This sequence comes from Schistocerca americana, assembly GCF_021461395.2. NCBI lineage: Eukaryota > Metazoa > Arthropoda > Insecta > Orthoptera > Acrididae > Schistocerca > Schistocerca americana. Next base: position 647,497,666 of record NC_060130.1, on the reverse strand, counting down.
TTCTGTATTAAAGCGACTGACTCATTTTTATGAGACATTTATCTCGAATTTTCAATTTTATTTTTCATTTAAGTACCATAAAGGATATTATTACTTCACTGAACACCTACAACAAGGATGTATAAAATGGGTATTACTATAGTTGACTAGGCACATGTTCAATGAATGAATCGTGTGACCATTTTCTAAAGAAATGAGCAGAAAAATCCAAAGACCAAAATATTACGATGACGAAATACAGTTTTCATTAAACGTGTGGTTACCATGTGAGCAGTTTTTATCGCAGTTCATTTCTTACCACAATACGTCGGTATCCCTTCCACTATGGGTATGTCGGAGTCGCCTCGCTCGTAAACGCCCGCGCCCTGGCTACGAGTTTCTTGTCGTCCAACTCCCGAGCCAATGCAACAAAGCTCACGAGTAACGAACGAGCTTGATGCGCGTGCTGACGCTCTCTAAGCCACGGTAATATCACACAGTCGTGGACGGAAATCAGATGTAACAACTTCAAATGCTAAGTTATTGACTTGTAGAGTTCTTTTTCTAAGTTTTATTTGTTTGGCCTTGGTCTGTCCATAGTGAGGCAACATACAAAGTACATAATAAAAATATACTGTGTGATTCCGTGATGATGTTTTACACTTTCAGGAATGATGGAGAACGGTAAATGTATCAATTTAAGTTAAACAGAATTATTATTACCAACTATTGGGTTATGTTTTCTTTGATATATTTCTCCTTGTATACAAAAATTAAGATAATTTGTTAAATATTTAATCATTTCTTCTTTGTTAAAAATTCCTGCAAAATCTTGTGACATACCTATATCTAAGAGATAATAATGTCCTTTTCTAAGTTCTGTTAAAATATCTGGTAATTCGTTTAATAATGGATCTAATTTATCACCTGCTAATTCCATTTTACAAGGAATGGCGATGATATTTTCATATTTGTTTAGTTATGTTTAGATCTTTATTAATAATCTTTAACCCCATAAATTGTTTCAACATTAGACTCTAAAAAATAAGGAATTTTTGCTTTAGCTCCATGTTCTGCTAAATTAAATTTAGATAACCTACATCTTAAAAACATTAAAATTTTCACAAGCTGTTTATTTCTACAAGAAATTTTCCATTCTTCATTTCTTGTTCGCAATCTATAAAATCTTTTAGCTTAATAATCATAATACTATCGCAAAAAGGTTCTGTAATTGAATTAAATTCTTTTAATTGGTTTTCTCCATTTGTATTAATAATATCTTCAATATTTGTAATAAGATTATTATTGTTTAAATTTTCTGTAACTATACATAATCCGAATCTTTCGTTGGATCCTACATAATTTATTTCCCAAATGTTCTCTTATAGAATCTTTATTTTGTAGCACACATTTTATTTTCAGTTTCCATTTAGAGAGGAAAAAACATTATATTTGTGTAGAAGTAGCTAGAATTAAGAAATATTGAAAAAAAGAAAAAGTATAAAGTAGCTAAAACTGGGTATCCGAAAGTAAAGTGAAGTGATTTTCTTACCTATCTGAATGGTAGCATTGAAAATCTCTTAACTGAACATAAAAATTATAGTAATGGTTATTCAGAAGCGTTCACTAAATTATCATAACTTGAAAAACATAAATCTAACATCATTCCACAAGATGAAATTTTACTAGCGAAATTTGGGGAAAAAGCTTTATTACTTTTCTATGCTAAATACAAAATTACTCTTCTAGATAGTTATTCTAAAATATTTACAAGTAATGATGTTAAATTGGACAAAATTGTAGTTTTACAATTCATTTATTATGATAAGAAACAAATAAAGTCGCAATATTCATCTTTTTAATTTTGAATAAATTTTAAAAGTTTTATATGTTTCTCTTAATTAAATTAGAATTTACTTTACTATAATTTTCTAAGTTCTTAAGTAATTCAGGTTTGTTGACCATTTTTGTTTTTGTTGTATTTACATCGAATTTGGTTAGGGAAAACTGCGAAAGTAGATTCTCCCTTTGCAATCTGGAATTTTTGCTCAAAATGCTCTTTGGCCCAGAACTCTCATCATTATACTACTTCCATACAAACACAATTTGATGCAAGGCCTCTTGTGAGGGACAGTGTCTAAACTGTTTCAACTTGAGACCCCCTGTCGATAGCATTCGTTACTTTGTGTGAAAGACGAGCTAGCTTTGTTCCACAAGAACGCTAGTTTGTAAATTCCTGCTGGTCATGTGTTAATAGTTCGTCTCCATAAAGCATTTCATAACGTTAAAACACAGTGCATATTTCGAAATCCTATGGAAAATTTATGCCAGTGATATGGAACGGATATAATAGAAGTTCGCTGTTTACCTTATCACGGTGAATATGGAAGGGTTCAGTCAGATTTGCTGACACAAGAAATGGATGGAGTGGATGAGGATTAAACGTCTATGTTTTTTCTGAAGTAATAGGGGAAATGTTAGCGACCATGAGGGCTTACGTGAGGCAAGAAGGAGTTCTCATATAACACAATGATAAAAACCCAAGAAATCGACTCCGATTTTTATTACATCACACATTTTAATTACTCACAACATGTCCTTTTCTTATTGTCTCTGTAACCAGAAGCATTGTTTCAGCAAGTAAAAGCCGGTATCCGCCTGCAGGAACTCCAAATGATTGCTTCCTGTCCTAAAACACCGTCCTGTGTCATGCAATGTAAACTGTTCTCTCCTAAATGTAAAGTGTACGGTATGTAAACAGAAGCACTCTGCAAAATACATCTCTCTCACGCATTATTATTGTCACGGAACGTCATCGGCCCCTCTACCCACATCCATATTACAACAACTGACCAGCTTCTAGAGTAATCATTACGGAAAATCGGTTACGTCTTCTTTAACGTGAATCTTCGGCATGTTTGGGTATTTGGAATTTTCTTTCTGGGCACAACCTTCTCTCTCTCTCTCTCTCTCTCTCTCTCTCTCTCTCTCTCTTTCTCTCTCTCTACCGTTTCGTTACAGATTTATGGTAAGGGCATATTAGGAGGAACTATTTGTGTTTTATTGTGTTGGTCATACTTTGCAAATTTATGGTAAGGGTATATTGGGAGTAACTATTTAGACTCAGTTTATTACGTTGCTCAAATTGAGTTCAGTTAAGAGAAAGCTGCTTAACAAGCTACACAAACTTCCCAATAATTCACCAAGAAATTGCTGGCTGAGTGTTATAAACTACCTTAATATTGATGAATTCGAGTGGGCAGGCCCTATCTTTGTCTACACTAATATGGAGCCCGTGATCGTTCTAGTGAACGAAAATTTGACGAATTATTATCAGCAGTATGTTAGCTGGCACTTGCATGATAAAAGCAAAGCACCTGAAGGAATCCCATGTTACCCCAAAGGGCAGCGGAGATGGGCAGAAAGCATTACACCGGGCCACGTGGAAGCCAAGGCTCTATTTGTGTCGTTTCAGGCTCGCCGCGGGAGGTACCACGTGGAACGAGACGGAGTCACGAACCTGCCATTAGACCAAGGGTCTTTCCGGGGCACTCAGTCCTCTGTGGCTAATGCATTAATTTAGTGAGTCATGTGATGACTCAAGAACGATGTATTGCTGCTGGTTTCTGTAGCTTCGGCTTCTCAGTCTTACAGATTCTTCAGAAATGAATCCCTAGATATATTCTTCAATATCCTCTTACCCCAAGCCTCCAGAAGTAATGTCCCTCTAACGCAGGTATTATTGCTAACGACCGCGACGTAGACAGGATTCAAACTTGAAGCTCCCTTTCTCCCTGTCAGCTGCATGAATTTCTCGTTAAATTTTAGTAGTATGTTTCATCCATTATCTCCCCATGAACAATGTTTATTTACTTATCTTTTGGCTTATTATATGTGTAAAATCTTGACAAATAACAATAAAAAGATAAGATGACATAATTACAAAATGCCCTCACAATCTGATATCTAATATTTCAATGTAACAAATACAAATTTTTAATATAAATAGTATAGTAATACGATGACGCCCAGTAAAAGTTCACACGCTAGTATCTTATCCTTCAGCATGGAGTACAGCTTTAAGAGGTACCCAAAATGTTGAAAAGATGTCATATATAAAAGGTGATCTAAATGTTTCCGTATGAGGGCGTTGGTACTGCGTATAGCAACGCAGAGCGACTCCGATGCGTGTATATAAGCACCAACATATAGGCAACGGATGAGTGTAGCATTCATGTTTTTCCAACGAGCGCGAGACAAATGCGTTAATGTTAACTATGGCGACGTTGTTACCAGCTGCGTCCAAACAGGACCTAAGTGTTGCCATTCTGTTCTTGGCTGTTGAAGGGCAACCACCGGTAGACATCCATCGGGGAATGATAAATGTGTATGGAACAGCGTGTCTGTCGAAAAGCACCGTTGTGGTCCTGGTCTATCCCCATGGAATTATCACGCCTTCGGCCTCTTAAAAGAGGCCTTGAAGTGTCTACGCTTACTGTCGGTCGAGGTTTGCGGCAGGCAGTTAAGGACCTCTTCACACAGCAGGCGCGCTGTTTTATCAAACAATCATCTTCACCCTGGTGCGTCTGTGCGGTGATAGTTACAATGCTAACAGCGATTTTCCCTGATTATCATACCGATTCTTCACTTACGGCCTCCGAACAGAAACTTTTTGGTCAACTCAGATAAATAAATTGTATGTATGATTATTCCAATGTAAGTGATATTTTAGAGTACCATAGTAGCTATAGACAAATATTCACTGTGAACCTTTTTATCTAAGATAAGAGTGTGTTTAATGTCTCTTATTTTGAAACTAAATTGTTTCGCATCAGCATCTGCGGTGCAAACAGATTCTAAGATCAGTAGCGTATACCTACAATAGATATATTAATGATGTCTTCGTATAAGGGGTGAATCGGAAATAAAGCACAAACTTTTATATCTGAATTTTTACGGATTGATTAGCTCAGTTTGTGACTTCAGTTACTTTTGTGACTGTGTTACATCGAGACTACATACACATCAATCCAAACGCATGTTGTACAGAGTGTGAAGAAGTAAGGAAGCAAAATTATTTGTTTAGAAAATCTACGACATCTATTTATTTGAAATGTTCTATCAGGAAAACTTTGTGCTCTTTCAATGCATGAAATCTGGATTACACCAAACTCGTATCGTCATCAATACATTACGCTCAGTCGTCATAGGTCTTACAAAAGAGAATGAGACATCATTTGTGCAAAGCTTAGACAGCACACCGGTTAGAACGTGATACTGTACACTTATTTCTCTATTTTCATATAGTAGATTTTAATTATCAGTACACCGCAAAATTAATGAATCTTAAAATGTTTTACAGAGCCAGATCACTATTACCCACGGTGTGAAGATCCCAGGTTATCTAAGAATTTGTTCTGACAATAAATTATGCATTGTTGTTAACGAACGATTCCAGTGAGATGACTGAGACAATTCGAGCCGCGCGACTGTATATGCGAGACCACCAGTTGGAACTCGTAATGTAACTGAACGCAACCCTTCTCTTGTAGTGATGGGGAGCTCGTGAATGAGTCGTTCAAACGAACGCTTCACTCCAGTGAAGTGTGAACTAACCACTCAATTTCAATGAACTGGTACTTCAAACTCTTCACAGATAGCACACTCCACACTTTTTTCTAGTTCACTCACTCTCTTCCCCTCTCCCTCTCCCACTACATCGGCGCTACGTCACTCACCCTCCCTTCACTTCAGTCCTCCCTCTACTGCCTGTCGACGAATCGCGCGGTGTCTGTGGTGAGCGATAGGTTTAGGAGGGTTGGGGAGGTGAGGCGTGAGGGGAAGGCAGCGTCAGCTGCTTCCTGCAGTGCTGGCATCATTACCCGTGACTATTTGTGCAGTTAAACTTCGCGTCCACGGGTAGCTTGCCGTTGGCAGCGCTTGCAGACAAATGAATATTAAAGATACAAACGAAGAGGCTGGCTGTATGAGCACGCACAGCTAACATGAAAATAAAAGGTTTGTTAATAACACTGAAAGAGGGATTTTACTTGAAATCGTACCAATGACTACAGGTGACAGTTTACGTTTTGAATGTGGAGAGTTATTACTCTCAACAAAAATAAAATCTACAGGAAAACTTATGAATAATTACTTAACGTGGGTGTATAGACTTTGTGACAGTGGTAAAGATACTCATTCTATTTTGGATTAAATTTTAAAAGGAACATAAAATTGGACTGCATTTCGTTGGTAGCCCTAGTTCTCAGTCCATGAATACAGCAAATAATGTTTCACTTGGCAGATAAAGACTTTTTTGGGCGCTTCATGAAAAAATGTCGAGCAAGATTAAATGTATCACCTTCTTTATATGTGACAGGCTTCTCTGTTTATCTTTCCTTTGTCCCCTTCGACCAACTGTGCAAGTTCGCCAGGCTTCCGTACTTCATGAATGAACTACTTGATTTGAACGCTTCGCGGCAAAGAGTGAAACGAATGAAGTATTTAACGGGAATGAACGAGTTCGACCCATCTCTATTCCCTTGGAGCGTGTGTGGCACGGCGACAATAGCGACACAAGCAGGTGCTCGGAGCCGAGGGATTATAGTGTTCAAAAGTACCTTAGGAGTGTCAGTTCGGCAGGAGCACGTGGAACCTCGAACAGAGCTGCAACGTTGCGTGCGGAGCACACGCGTGATCTTACGTTTCATTCAACTCGCTCAAACTGGCTAACTACTAACGTTGTAAATATGGAACGAGGAATAATGTAATCTGAAAGAGCCGCGCTACGTGTTAATTGTACTCTTACGTGCGGAAACTAATTATTAAGACGATATACGGACAGTATACGAAGATAAATTTTCTGACGACGTGCCGAATTTTCGACCAGCGGGAAACTTTTTGTTATTGAAGTTAGATGAGTACATTAAGCGAATGAAATATTACGAATACATCAAGTTTTCATATACTCTAAACCGGAACTCTGTCAGAGTTTTCTAAAACGAGATAATGTCAGTTAAATACGACGCACAATGGTCTGCTTGCACGGAAAGTACTAGGCGGTAGCCCGTATGGTTGCATTATGATAGACAGATCGGTAGGATCCGGGTATTAATTTTCTAAACCACCTAGTTATATTTAACATAACAAAATACGAGATTCATCCGTGTTAATCGCGGTGAGAGAACGTACTTTAATTATCCCAGCCATTATTGAGAGAAAGAACAATAACGATACGGAACCATTACTTCAGTACTGCCGTAGTTGCGTTGTAAGCAATGATATTTCTTTGTCATATAGATTGAATTCCTGAAATGAATTTCATAGGGAGTTAGATGCTGACAATGCCTTCTTATTAAAATGTCAAAATCTGCAACAATATAAGTCGGTTTTGTAGCTGTTTATCATTGTAGCTTGAGCTCTTCAAACATACAGCTGTATCCTCCTATACAGTACTTCATTCCTGTCGTAGTAATGCCAAGACTCCACTATCATCACTCTAGTCGGTAAGACAGGTGCTTTAAGTGCCTTTGCATCTGTCACTGTTGTTATTTAAGGATATGAAAAACTGATTGTGACTGACTTGAAAAAAAAATGTGACTCCTCAACGATGACCAATAACATGCTGAGTATCGGATTTGCCTTTCTGCGAGTTTGATCATTAACGTGACAACGAATCGTATACTGAGGACATAAATCTATATTGGTAATCCGCTTATCCATACAACGTCTATTCCCAAGAATTACAAGATTTGATTGTACTCCGGATTGATTTTATTTCTCGAACATATCCTTGCACAACCGTGCTTTTGTTGATGGTTAGCGCTGTAGGTATTCTATCGATTACATTCTTGACAGAGAGCAGCGGGCCGCCACTAAGTTTTCACTTTCAAAGTAGACATGCAACGCGCAAACCATTTATCTAGACTGACCTTGTACGGCACATCCCCGGCGAAGAGAACGACGTGGATGTTTTCCACTCGTAGCTTTCGACAAACTACTTCTGACATTGTTCAGTGTCACACAACAAGTAACAAGAACAATAAATAAAATAACTCCTGCAGAGTAAATTCAACAACAAACAAAATCACAGGGGGCAACGATCACACAGGACAGCAAGCTGCGTTAAACTCACAGTGCAAGCGAGAAGTGTTGTGGTGGTGGGAAGAAGGTTTGGCAACTTCGCGTGGTTGCTGCAGCTACAGGTATCGTGCGATTGGCGGAATGCGGTCTATGTCTCCCTGCAGAATCTAGCCAGTTACGGTGCTTTAATATTACACTGGGTGGATCCTGGGTTGCAAAGACAGTTTAACTAGGTGAGCAGTGAGTCAAGTACCCTGGCCCTAAAAGTTTGGATAAGGGAAGCTGAATTGATCTGACTTTGAGCAGACTTTGATTGATCAAATCTACTGAAGTTTCTCTACATATGTGCAGCTGAGAGCAAGTGGCGATTGCGATCTGTAAGTTCTGACAGTGCGTCAGTGGCAGTACGTTACCCTGTGTACTTCGTGCGGCGATGTGACTTGCAGGTGGCGGATGTGTGTGACGGAGGTGAGACGTGGAGGCGGCACCTGTGAATCGATCGCGGTCACAAAAGAAATACAAAAATCTCACGGACTAGCGATCAGGCAGGCGGATCGCAATTTACTCTCTACCAGAGCCCTAAAATCACGGTAGATTTTAGTGTGTGACGCACCCGTTCACTGGTGGTACTAATGGCCAAACCAAAAACGAATAAGTGTGCCCTCGGCAAACGAGTAGTCTGCCCTGTAGGAACTTCACCACAGGCTCCCTAGTCTAAACTACTCGCAAGTGAAGTCAGTCTCAGGACAGGTCCCAAGTACCAACCACACGTGCCAGAGCTTTAACTGGAAGAATGTGTCAGATCAAAGTCCCGCACCCAAGTGCTTTGCACCTGTCAAAGACAAAAAATTCATTTTCCCACAAAGTGCACAAATGACACCGCCTTCACCCCATCTTGGGCCAATCACATGACTCTAGAGGCGCTAAACCTCCCCTCCCATATGACAGTACAAACTCATGTCGAATCAGGGCCAGAGTTAAGAAACCTGTGTCTCTGTAAAAAAAAGAAACTGCAAATTACTGGCTTTTTTAAGTTTTCACACAGGGGGAAGTGATGTTTTTTTCCAAAGTCGTGCCTCTATCCATGGCAAGAAGTGAACAGATACAATCTCAAAGATGTTTATCTAAAGCGCCTGTGCCTCGAAGCTTGTTACTCCTAGCTATGAGATGTAATGAAGATTCTATCTCCAAACGTTTTTCAGACACCAGATTTTTCTCATAGAACCGAGATGGCCGAGGGAAGTGGTTCACTGGCCTACTTGCACATTTGGCGAACACGAAAACATGTGAGTTTTTATTACATGTGGCACTGCACACAATGCCCAGTTTACAACTCCACTGTGTAGACTTGTACCCTTAGACCATCGACCCAGTTCAGGTTTCTGCTGGCACCATGGCAGGTATTGTAGCATTGTTCTACTGGAAACCTGTCCTGACGAGGGACTGCCCTGGCTGCCCTATACGGCTGTGGGCCTGTCCGGCAAGATTTACTAAGGGATGGGCTCGCCGCCAATTGCTTTCAACTCCCAACACGCCGTTTCTAGGAGCTAAGAATCATAAAAATACCTCATGCTTCTGGTGCCCTACCAAGGTTCATCAACGTCTACTCAGGTCATTAACTTTCTAGAGTCTCTCTCAAGGTGCATCGGGTTGCAATGAAATCTTTAATAATTTTCCATATGTAAAAAATAGGTGAGAGAGTAACTTATCCTCTCTCACTATTATCCCCACAGTGCTGATTTCTGAACACTGTTTCTGTTTCTCCTCCTCTCGCCAACTGAATGCCACGACTCGTCGCATCAGTTATTGCTTTGTAGCAATGAGTTTTCTGTGGCTGCCACTGCATCTTGAACCCCAATTACCATTGTATTTCAGTCGCTCCAATCTTCTTGATGAAGGCCTCTCGCACCCCAGTTTCCATCGTTTGCGGTCGTTCCAGTCTTCTTCATCAAGACCTCTCGCCACCATTGCTTGTTTGAAGTCATCTTTCCCGCATCTCAAACGTCTGTCACGTTTCGTCTTTGATTTGGAGCCCGTTGCCATATTCGTTTTGTCCATCTTGTGCCTGGCATGTGACCATACCAGACTAGGTGCGTCCTTCCTGTGTGGTCTAGAATTTTGCTTTCGACGGCCGAGATCTCCCTGATTCTGTCAAATTTAGCTTGATCAAGCATTTTTCTTCATTTATATTATAAGGAAATACTTTCCTAATGACTGAAATTTTATGTCGTCTTTTTTGTGGTCCGACTGTTAGGTCCCTGTCTCGCCAATGTAAACCACCCATCCCTAAGTCCTCATTTTCTGCAAACTGGATGAGGCAACACTAACCTGTATGGAAAAGATGCCACATAAATTCTCACCATTGCACTGGAGACTCACGTCTCACATCGACGGAGGAAAGACCGTCACATCACAATGGCATGCTGCTGTCAACAAAAGATATTAACACAGTTGTTATAGAAAAGTCATTAACAATTGTTAAATAATTGAAGTCGTGTCAAATATAACACTTGGAGGGAGGACATAATTACATGATAGCACTGATGAGACCTACATCAAATACTTTTCTGAACAAAGAGTTACATGCAACTTATCCAATAAAAGTAGTAATATTACGCAAGAAACGCGAGGTGATAACCAATTATTTGACACTTTTAGGCAATTACGTTTTCTCAAAGATCGAACATAAAACATACTACTTGCAACAATATATTTCAAGTCGATATTTTCATTGTCAAGATACAGATTCAACTAATTAAAGCCTTTTAAAGTATCTCGCTGACTTACATTGTCATTCCAACATGATATTATGTTTATTTACGAACAGTAACTGAATTAATTGATGACAGAACATTACATCTTCAGAGGACCATATTCTCTGTGTTAGGTGTGTCACCTCGTTGGGGGTTACGTCACATACACGGAATGTCATTGCCATAGGGATGTCACGTTAGCACCACGTGTCACGCCAGTTCGGTAGGAGTCCTGCTAATTCGTAGCGTATCTGCCCGTTCGCCTGGCGGCACATTAACTGCGAACTGCATTTGCCTGTCAAGATGACACATGTAATGGTCGTTCCATAGCTACACCTTGCCCTACAGCGCTGCTATCGATGGCCGTGACGCACTGCGTCTTCTGTCATTGTTAAGCAGCCTAAACATCTTCAGCTTAAGTGTGAAGTTATCAGCTCAAGACAAAATCTGTATAGCGATTTCAACTGAAGGTATGTAGGCTACATTCAATTAGTCCCCGCATTTCCACTCTCAATTCTTTCAGTCATAGCATTCCGTGTAGTATTCAGGATGGTAAAATTACGGTGGGTGAGCTGTTGCGGCTGAGTTACTGATGCAATTCTTTCCAAAAAGTGCATCGGAGGTTGATTACTTCCTTTATTACTGTGGTGCTAGTCACGTCAGGTTTAAGAAGAATCTGTTGTTATTGAAACGTGATGCCAGCAGAAACCTGGACTGGCGCAACGGTCTAAAGGAACATGTCTACACAGTGGAGTCGTGAACCGGGCATTATGTGCAGAGCCACGCGTAATAAAAATTCACATGTTTTCGTGTTCGCCAACATACTCCGCAAGAGCAATAGCCTCAAATAAAACAAGCCAATAGCTCGTCTTTTTTCAACGGAGGTTAGGATGGCAACAGACTAAGTTTCTGGTGACGCGACAGTAAGACTGTACACACTGCACAATTATCGGAGGAAACTGCGTAGTTTATCGCCGCTAAAGACGTATCTCTCTCTTCGAGACCTGCGTAGGTGTTATCTATATTTGCACAACTTATGGCTTCAGATGTAACTATTTGTGCAATTGATTTGAAGATGTGTAGGCTCCATAACGATAGTATTCTGTGCCTTGAGCTGCATCTTGTGCGCAATCTACTTTTTTTGCATCACCTGCCACATCAAGTTGCTTACTTTCTGTAAGAGACTGTCTCTCCTTTCCTAACACACTACTGCTTTCTTCTCACTGCTTATCGCTGTTATCACATGAATGAGTGCTAATTTTGCTGTTGTGATTTGTGAGTGTAAATAAAAGTTTTCAATTTCTTAACAATGTTTCTTCATGCTTTTTGATCTCTCTATCGGTCTTTCTTTTTTTCTCCTGATAGCTTTCTGATTTTCATTTTATACTTCTGGACTGCTGCCTTTCTCTTCGTTTTCTAATGATTTCCTTTTATGGATCAGGATTCTCCCTTCTGAAACAAGGTAAGCCATCCCAGATACTCGCATGTTACCTGCAGTGTGCTACACCCAACAGTGTGAGTATGTTTACTAAACAGTTTTATACTCTCGTCTAAACGAATCCCTATCTGGTTGTCTGATTACATCTGCGCCTCAGAAACACAAAACATTAACGTTTAGGATACGAACACATACACAACGAAGTTTAACGAAAATTTTTATAGCCAAGATCACATTCAAAACTACTTTCATTGACCGATTTCGAAAGGCAAGACTGTCAACTTCTGATCTTTAAAGACTTTTTTGGGTGTGCATCATGTTCTATTGTGCGTTCATTACTCATGACATGTTAACATTTTAGTGGAAAGTATATTGTACATTCTACACCGGTTTGTCAAAAATAAATTTACAAATACATTTATCACAACTAACTACACAGCAAATACACTTTGTGGAACTTGTCATGTCTACATATGTAGCAATGCTTTTATGATTTTCACTTATTAAAAACCACAATATACAGTAAAAGTGCACATTTACATAACGAGTGAAACACATATTGGAACCTTCTCACTCGAAATACATAGTGTAACTGAATGCCACTGATGCAATGACAAGGGAACTAAAATCAGGAGAGGGGGTATTGTTTTAATCGATATCGTCTCATATTGGAATTCATGGTAACGAGGCGGTAGACCAAGTAACTACAAAAGGTACTTCGTTTAGACAACTAAGCGTCGAACACTGCCATACAACTCTATAAATAAATTCATAAACTAATGTTTTGGGTAAGATCATATACAATACCTTAGCTTAGCAGGCCGGAAAAAGACAGTGCGTGTCGATCAGTGAGCAGTTACCGGGCACTTTGTGTTCTTCATTACAACATGGCCCTGAGGCATCGTCTGCATGACTTTACGCGGGAGGAATCATCGGGAAACTGGAAGAACGACGAATTGTAGCGAGTGTAGCCCAGGAATTCGGCATTGTTCACAGTATTGTTCCACGTGCATAGGGAGCGTTCTGAACCACAGACACTGCTGCCCAGAGAAGAGGAGTTACTCGACCACAGTGAACTACAGCAGCAGACGACTGCTACATTGTGCAACACAGATTAATTACAGCCCCATTTAACAGCACTGCAGGGCAAACCATCTCGCGTTTCACAGTGGCACGGGGACTCCATGGTGACGGTCTCTTTGCCCAACGACCAGTACGTTGTGTTCCGTTGACATCTGCACATCAGTGGCACCGTTTGCGATGGTGCCAACAGCATAGGGAATGTTGTCGCGTACTGTTCTCGGATCAGAGGAGTTTCAGTCTGAATTATGATATTGGACGTACCGTCATATGCAGAGGGGCGCAGCCAGGAACAGTGTCTAACATGATTGTTTTGGTGGACAAGGTGTTATGGTGTGCGGTGCCAGAATGTTGCATGGGCGTTCTGGCCCCCAAATCTTTGAACGCAGCACACTCACCGGTCAACGTTATTGTGACACTGCACCCCTCTGAATTCATTTTTAAGGATAGCGTTAAGTGACCTCATCGAACCGATTAGACTATCCTGCCCCTTCCCCCGACTTGACTCCCATCGAGCACGTGTGGGCTGCGTTGGGGAGACGTATTGGAGCACGTCCACATGCACCAACGCCTGTCAAACTGCTGTCAGTCGCGTTGATGGTATAATGAGAGGCCCTATCACAAGGACTCTTTACCAACCTTTTGGCCAGAATGGACGTTGCAGACCACGCATTATCATCCGAAACGATCACACATTCTGTTAAGAACCATGCTCTGCCTTTTGTAAAGCCCAGGGGCCCATTATAAATTGCGATGACTTCACTATAATTATTACCTTGGGAAACAAGTGTCATTTCTGTTCGTCTCACTGCGTATAACTTTCAGTTACATTCTGCACTATACTGTAAAAATTCCTTCTACGTATGGTCCAAGTTCCATGGAGGTATGTTAGTTGGAGGTGACAAGTCATGCGAAAGTTGGTTTAGTGCTTAATTTTTGCACATCAGTGTAAAATAATTTTCTGTTTTCTCTTATGTGAAACATACACATGTGCGTCCCGCCCCCCTCCCCCCCCCCCCACACACACAGAAACAGAGGCACATGCACACACAAATACACACTCACACATAAGCACAAACACGCACACACGTACACACACACACACACACACACACACACACACACACACACACACACACAGAAACAGGGACACATGCACAAACAAATACACACACACACACACAAGCACAAACACGCACACACGTACACACACACACAATATTTTTAAAAAATGGTTTCAAAGTGACGGCAGAGATGGAAGAATATGCTGTCAAAATACTATTGCGGGTTCGTGTAGTAGGCTGACCACCAAACTAAAAGTGGATTAGCAACCCAGTCTGCAGTACACCAAAACCATCAGATTAAGTGGGTGGACCAGTGATAATTCATAGAGTTTTAAAATGTGTAACAAACTCGTCTTGCTAAAGTACAGGGAGGTACCAACTCAAATTTATTATAGTCGTAGTAACACTCTCTGTAAAAATTGTGTATGGCGTACATATTCTACGAGTTCCAAAAACTCGTGGGTTCTCTCTCAAGCGTGTAGAGCCATGGCCAAGAGGCCGATTCAAAGCCATTTCATCCATGCTCGGTGACTGACCTCAGTTCCCCCCAAGGGCAGATGACCCTCTTGCTCGTCGACGATCAGCCACTTGCAGGGGACAGCATTATTTTCAGCAGTATCTCCTTGAGAAGCTTCCTAGGTTGTTTGTCCGCTTCTCCGTTTCCCTGATGTCCGGCGTGTCTGATACTTACCAGAATACTACTTTATTTCAACCAAGTATATAAGTTCTAATGAACAGAACACTGCTATGAATTGCATTTGGTAACTCAAAAAAGACTGCATTAGCATGAAACAGCTTCAACTTGGAAATTTTATTGAAAATCCCGAAGAAAATGAATCTACGAGGGCGTGCCGATAAGTAATGCCTCCGAGTTTTTTATTTCAAAACTGTTAAAACTTTCTAAATGAAACAAACTTTATTAACATTCTACATCTTTGTTCCTATTTCTACATATTTATTTCTCAATATAGTCATCCTGGCAACGAACACACATCTCTCAACGAGACACCAGTTTCCTTTTAGAATGTTTGACTTTGTCAACGGAGCTACAACCTCAACCCTGCTTGCTCCGCCTCATCACTTTCAAAGTGAAGTCCTATAAGACGTTCCTCAAGTTATGGAATCAGATAAAAGTTGGGGTAGCCTTGTCAGGATTGTATGGAGAATGATCGATGACATTGCAACCAAGGCGTAGGATTGTTGCAAATGTTACATTTTTCGTGTGTAGTCTACCATTTTTCTGCTGAAGGAGAAGGTGCTTCGCTTGTGTGCGATCTCTTACAATTTGAAATTCGATTACAGAACGCCAGTTCCCACTCATAGGCATAATTATGTTACACACCGCCATCTTAAACGCTACGATTCGGAGACCTCTAACGGCAGAAGGATCCAGGTACGTAGACATGAGTAATAAAGGTGTAGAATGTTAATAACGTTAGTTTTAGTTGAAAAGCTTTAAGGGTTTTCATATAAAATTTCGGGGGCATTACTTTTCAGCACCAGTGTTGACAGTATTGAATGAAAATACATCTCGGTATATTTGTAACGAGATACTGTATTATAACTACGGCCACAATCAGACTAGTCGCTGGGTTCAGTGTATATCATGAGCTACGTCGCTGACAGTTCTTTGGAAACGTAAAATTACATCAGAAGCGTAAAGAATCTATGGTAAAGTAATTGCAATGCAATTTTCTCCAAATTTTTGCCGGCTAGTTTTGTATTTTGGCCGGAACACTGGCGGAAGCTAATATGTCAGTTTGGTAAGAAAGCAAAAGTTTCGTAACTGCATTTTTACAGGTTCCCGAATGCGTAACGACATCGCTTTGTGTTTCAATTGTGCGGGGAAGGAAAGGAAGCTGGCAGTTTTATTCCCGAGGGAAAAGGAAGCGAAAGAAGGTTCAGCGGCGGCCGGGAGAACAGTTGGTGAGTGCGATATATTCACGCCGGCCGCTTGGGGACGGGCCCGGCCACGATAATAAAAAACCCGCATCTCGCCGGAAACAGCCGTCCGCCCTCGCATACCAAGTTCTTGCGCCCTTCTGCCTCAAGTTATCGCCCTCGCTAACGAGCAGGCACCCACGTGCTCATCGCTCCTCGAGCGTAAAGGTCTGATTACAGACGCACTAATCCTACAACTTTCTCTCACTTTCGCGTATCTGGCGCTAGTACTAATAATTTCACGCGTTCCACAAACGAGATCGATGGTTTCTGAAAATCTAAAATCTACAGCAAGATCATAAAAGGTGAATACGGGGAACGGCGTCGATACCTTAGAGTTTTAATGACTCTATACATAGACCCTTAGTGTCAAAATTGTAGAAGTGGTGGTTGCTCTTGAGTAATTCCACATCAGGAAGTAATGGTCGAAAATTAACATTTACTTCTTAATCAACATAAACAGCTCACATTTTGTAGTATCAGTTAACGCTGATGGCAGCCATTCAAACTGTCGATCGTCAGTATCATTGCATGTACTATAACACCACATTAAAATCAGGCCCACGTCCCTCAAATTTTCCTTGGATTCAGTAAATGACACACCTATCTAGAACCTAACAACGAAGTTCTTCTGTTGCTTCCTTTGTATCTGGCTAGTCGTCTGTTACGAAACATTTCCTCTTTACTTTTGATCGAATTTCCAAACACATTATCCACAGGCATGAACGTAAGACCTCCCATCATTCACAAATCGGTTGCCTTTTTTTTTAAGATTTATGCCAAAGACAACAGCAAGCGAATATTTGAGACCTCTTGTCTTTCTATGATACTCTTTCTCCATTCCTCAGACCATAGTAGTCGTAACTGTCGTTGTTGTATCGACCATTGTAACGCTAAAGAACTTGACACCCAGTTGAAAACTACACTCATGCTCATAAATTAAGGATAATTGCAGAATGTGGTGCCACACAACGTGGCACTACACAAATCTGGCGCTAATAGCATAGGTACATAGGGAACACACACCACACAGATCTGTAAGTCCACAGTATTGGTGATAAGTTGAGAAAACCGTACCGAAACACATGTGCTACAAATTGCCGCTGTTTCCTGCACATGTACCCCAACATCAATATGGGATACGATCACCATGCACACGTACACAGGCCGTACAACGGGTTGGCATACTCTGGATTAGGTGGTCGAGTAGCTGCTGGGGTATAGCCTTCTATTCTTGCACCAGTGCCTCTCGGAGCTCCTGAAGAGTCCTAGTGGTTTGAAGATGCGCAACGATACGTTGACCGAAAGCATCCCAGACGTGCTCGATGGGGTTTAGGTCTGGAGAAGAGGCAGATCACTCAATTCGCCTGATATCTTATGTTTCAAGGTACTCCTCCGTGATGGTAGCTCGGTGAGGCCGTGCGTTATCGTCCGTCAGGAGGAAGGTGGGACCTTCTGCACCCCTAAAAAGTCGGACGTACTGGTGCAAAATGACGTTCCGAGACACCAAACCTGTTACAGTTCCTCTATCAAAGACACGCAGGGGTGGACGTGCACCAGTGATAATCCCACCCCACACCATCAAACCACGACCTCCATACAGGTCTCTTTCAAGGACATTAAGGGGTTAGTATCTGGTTCCTGGTTCACGCCAGATGAAGACCAGGCGAGAACCACTGTTCAGACTATACCTGCACTCGACCGTGAACATAACCTGGGTCAACTGCTCCAATGACCATGTACTGTGTTCTTGACACCAGGCATTACAGACTCTCCTGTGACAGGGGGTCAGTGGAATTCACCTTGCAGGTCTCCGGCCGAATAAACCATGTCTGTTCAGACGTCTGTAGACTGTGTGCCCTGAGACAACTGTTCCAGTGACTGCGGTAAGGTCTCGAGCAAGGCTACCTGCAGTACTGTGGCCGTCTGCAGGCACTGATGGTGAGATATCGGTCTTCTTGGGGTGTTGTACACTGTGGACGTCCCGTACTGTAGTGCCTGGACACGTTTCCTGTATGCTGGAATCGTTGCCATAATCTTGACTTCACACTTTGTGGCACACGGAGGGCCCGTGCTACGACCTTCTGTGTTCGACTAGCCTCCAGTCGCCCTAGTATTCTACTCTTCATAACGTCATCAATAAGTGTTCTTTGTGCCATTTTCAACACACAGTCACCATTAGCACGTCTAAAAACGTCTGCACACTTACTCGCTGCACCGTGCTCTGACGTGCACCAACACACCTCTGCGTATGTGGACTGCTGCCAGCGCCAACGTGCGGCGACCGCAGGTCAAATGCACCGCATGGTCATACCCCGAAGTGATTTAAACCCGCAAACCACCCATCAGAGCGTTTTTTTTACCATGTATCAGCATTATCATTAATTTATGAGTATGATTGTAGTAGACCATCGTAATCACGTGTACGAAAGCTATTTACTTTTGATACCACGTCCCTTCTCTCAATAAAAGTGTTTTTAAACCAAACTGTATGTCACGCGGGAGTTATGGTAAAATCTTTCGTTTACATAACGAAGTTCATAGGCATCTGGAAGAAGTAACAGTACGTTTCTCCGCTAACCAAGGATAATAAGATGTACACTCTGCTAACACAGCTAGCAAGATAATGCCTCTAATCTGCAGTAGGCATACACCTCACTCTACAGGGTTATTTCCGAAGTGGGAAACGGGGCTCTGCGTATAAATTATGGTGTCTTGATGCATACTGCGGGAGTTTTAATTATAAAATTTTCCATCTATGTTCCCTAATTTTTTTCCAAACAATTATTATCGTTATATTACTCTACTGCTTTTCACAATAGTTTTCGAAAGCGGTTAAGAAGGTACACTGACCGAAAAAATCGCAACACCAAAAAACAATTAATATAGAGTAATGAAATTTCGAGAACACATTTTTCTAGGTAACATATTCAAGTGATTAACATTTAAGATTAGATGTTATTGTAGGTCCGAGATGAGCCATTGCTAATGTGAAATTCTGATAGATTATTAATCGGTGTAACATCCAGGATGTTGAATGCAAGCACGCAAACTAGCATGCATTGTGTTTTACAGATGCCAGATGTCAGTTTGCTAGATGGAGCTCCATGCCTGTTGCACTTGGTTGGTCAGTCGTGGATGACGCAGGAGTTGTCTTCAGATGATGTGTCATACACGTTCGATTGGAGACAGATCTGTCGATCGAGCTGGCCAAGGCAAGATATCTATACTCTGTAGAGCATGTTGGGTTACAACAGTGATATTTGGGCGAGCGTTATCCTGTTGGAAAACAGCCCCTGGGATAGTGTTCATGGGCCGGCCGGAGTGGCCGAGCTGTTCTAGGCACTAATGTCTGGAGCCGCGCTACCGCTGCGGTCGCAGGTTCGAATCCTGCCTCGGGCATGGATGTGTGTGATGTCCTTAGGTTATTTATATTTAAGTATTTCTAAGTTCTAGGGAACTGATGACCTCAGAAAAGTCCCATACTGATGACCTAAGATGTTAAGTCCCATAGTGCTCAGAGCCATTTGAACCATTTTTGAAAGTCCCATAGTGCTCAGAGCCATTTGAACCATTTTTGAATACTGTTCATGAATGACACCACAACAAGTCGAATCGCCAGTTTGACGTACAAATATTCATGCAGGTTGGTAGGATAACCACAAGAGCGTACCTGCTTTCATACGAAATCGCACTCCTGACCATAACTCCAGGTAAACGTCCAGAGTGTCTAGCACGTAGACAAGTAGTTTGCTAGCCCTCAATTGGTCTCCTTCTAACCAAAAAACGACCATCACTGGCTCCAAGGCAGAACCAGTTTTCATTAGAAAACACAGAAGACCTCCACCCTGTTCTCCAGTGAGCTCTCGCTTGACAACACTGGAGTCGTAAACGGCGGTGGTTTGGAGTCAGTGGAATTGACGCTAAAGGCCGTGTGTCTCAGAGCTGTTCTTCAAGTAAGTGATTTGCAACACTTCCTCGTGTCAGTGTGGTGCCAACTGCTGCTCAGATTGCTGCTGCAGATGCAGTACGATGCGCCAGAACCATAAGCCGAAGACGATGGTGTTCCCTCTTGTTAGTGTCACGTGTTCGTCCGCAGCCCGGTGTTCTTGCAACGGTACGTTCTCGTGACCACCTCTGCCATCTATCATGTACATTGCGTAAATTCCTGCCAAGACTCTCTGCAGTATTGCAGAAGGAACATCCACCTTCTCGCAGTCCTATTACACAACCTCGTTCAAACTCAGTGACGTGTTGATAATGGCGCCTTTGTTACCTTAAAGGCAGTCTTGATTAACATCAGCTCACCACGTCCAGTGTTAAAGGCAACTAACGCTCACGATCGTTACGGCGTTATTGAAGGCAAATCTGATTCGCATCCTCATTGTGGTGCTACTAGCGCCTCTGTTATGCGACTGGCGCGGTATTTGAAAAGGCGTCATCTCTCAGGTGTAGAAACACGCCTACCTACTTTCCTTTATCTTGCACAACCCCATCTTTGTGCTCTCATCAAAGTCCGAGTTAAATTGTTTATGTGGTTTTTCTGTATAATCCATAATACTTCCCATAACACCATT
Organism: Schistocerca americana; assembly: GCF_021461395.2. Classification (NCBI taxonomy): domain Eukaryota; kingdom Metazoa; phylum Arthropoda; class Insecta; order Orthoptera; family Acrididae; genus Schistocerca; species Schistocerca americana. The sequence goes on along the minus strand of NC_060130.1, from coordinate 647,476,752 downwards.
AATGCAAATAGGGGGCTTCAGAAGCCCCATTGCAGTTATACATGTTCTCTATTCCAGACTGGCATCTACATTTGGTTAGGAGCAGTTATTAATACAACAGTGTGTGTGTAGTGGAGGCAGTGGCGGTATTAGCAGCAGTAACAGTAGTAGTTGTTGCACTACCATAAGAGCAAAAATAATAGAAAGTGCCTCAGAACTTTCTGCAGTCACACGCTTTATCGTTGCTCGGTATTGTTGTTGTGTGCAGCTATAGTCACCATCACGATTATTTTGGATTCTTTGTTGCTCCAATTCCAGTATTGTTACCTTCATGGCTCGTGTAGTATTTCATCAGCTATTGTTCAAGTAACACGTATTCTGTCATGCCTTTATCAAGGAAAACAGGAGAGTCGGTACTTACAATTGCGGCTGATTTCCAAAGTATTCTCTCTCCGTGGTCTGAAGAAGCTAATGCATGCGACGAAGAAAGTGGTTTCGAGGAGAGGAGCAGTAGAGAATCAAACTTTGAAACTGTTGATGCGAACCTTGTGGAATATTTCAGTAGATCTTATAGTGTTACTTCATCAGAGTCTGGAAATGAAGTTCCTCATCAACAGCTCAGAGATGGTGGCACATACATTGTTCTTAATGGAACTTTTTTGAATTTAGATCCTCATGCAAGTTCTCGCCCGCCTGTTCACAATTTCATATAGAAGTCAGCCGGTCAATCTCGTGAATTGAAAACCTGTAAACCTAAGTATCAGTAGGACTGTTTCATCTTCAAGGAAGTGTTAAATGTAGTAATCGATTGCACAAACGCAGATGTAAAAAGGATGACTTTCTCACATAGTAAAACCTGAAAAACGGTTTCGCTTGTTCAGGTGGATGGTTTTCTTGGTTGCACAAATATACACTCCTGCAAAATTGAAATAAGAACACCGTGAATTCATTGTCCCAGGAAGGGGAAACTTTATTGACACATTCCTGGGGTCAGATACATCACATGTTCACACTGACAGAACCACAGGCACATAGACACAGGCAACAGAGCATGCACAATGTCGGCACTAGTACAGTGTATATCCACCTTTCGCAGCAATGCAGGCTGCTATTCTCCCATGGAGACGATCGTAGAGATGCTGGATGTAGTCCTGTGGAACGGCTTGCCATGCCATTTCCACCTGGCACCTCAGTTGGACCAGCGTTCGTGCTGGACGTGTAGACCGCGTGAGACGACGCTTCATCCAGTCCCAAACATGCTCAATGGGGGACAGATCCGGAGATCTTGCTGGCCAGGGTAGTTGACTTACACCTTCTAGAGCACGTTGGGTGGCACGGGATACATGCGGACGTGCATTGTCCTGTTGTAACAGCAAGTTCCCTTGCCGGTCTAGGAATGGTAGAACGATGGGTTCGATGACGGTTTGGATGTACCGTGCACTATTCAGTGTCCCCTCGACGATCACCAGTGGTGTACGGCCAGTGTAGGAGATCGCTCCCCACACCATGATGCCGGGTGTTGGCCCTGTGTGCCTCGGTCGTATGCAGTCCTGATTGTGGCGCTCACCTGCACGGCGCCAAACACGCATACGACCATCATTGGCACCAAGGCAGAAGCGACTCTCATCGCTGAAGACGACACGTCTCCATTCGTCCCTCCATTCACGCCTGTCGCGACACCACTGGAGGCGGGCTGCACGATGTTGGGGCGTGAGCGGAAGACGGCCTAACGGTGTGCGGGACCGTAGCCCAGCTTCATGGAGACGGTTGCGAATGGTCCTCGCCGATACCCCAGGAGCAACAGTGTCCCTAATTTGCTGGGAAGTGGCGGTGCGGTCCCCTACGGCACTGCGTAGGATCCTACGGTCTTGGCGTGCATCCGTGCGTCGCTGCGGTCCGGTCCCAGGTCGACGGGCACGTGCACCTTCCGCCGACCACTGGCGACAACATCGATGTACTGTGGAGACCTCACGCCCCACGTGTTGAGCAATTCGGCGGTACGTCCACCCGGCCTCCCGCATGGCCACTATACGCCCTCGCTCAAAGTCCGTCAACTGCACATACGGTTCACGTCCACGCTGTCGCGGCATGCTACCAGTGTTAAAGACTGCGATGGAGCTCCGTATGCCACGGCAAACTGGCTGACACTGACGGCGGCGGTGCACAAATGCTGCGCAGCTAGCGCCATTCGACGGCCAACACCGCGGTTCCTGGTGTGTCCGCTGTGCCGTGCGTGTGATCATTGCTTGTACAGCCCTCTCGCAGTGTCCGGAGCAAGTATGGTGGGTCTGACACACCGGTGTCAATGTGTTCTTTTTTCCATTTCCAGGAGTGTAGAAGTAAAAAGGGTGACTTTTTCACATAGTAAAACCTGTAAAACGGTTTCGCTTGTCCAGATGGATGGTTTTCTTGGTATTTCACTGCTTGCTGGAGTTGAGAAGAGTTGTGAGGTCCCTGCAAGATAATTATTCTTGGATGAAAAGCAATGTCCTCTTTATAAGATCACAATATCAGTAAACAGATTCCATAATATAAGAAGAATAACAAGATTCAATGACAGGCGCACCTGTGAAGTTCGATCTGTAGTCAACAAACTTGGAGCTGTTTCGCTATGTATGGGAATTGTTTCTCGTCAGTTATAGATACAGAATGATTTCTAATGATTGGTTAACAACTGACTAACAGTTCCTCCCATTCCGTGGGAGATGTGGCTTTATCCAGCATATTCCCACCAAACCTGTCAAGTATGGCATACAGATATTTTGGCTATGTCACGCTACATATGCATATGCTTTAGACGTAATTGTCTACAATGGAAGGAAGCTACATGAATCTATTCAGAAAAATCTTGTGTTAAATGTGGTGATAGATCTTGCTAAAAGTATAGAAGGATCATCCACAAATATTACTGTTGACAACTTCTTCACTGGTACTCATGTGACGAAAGAGATGCTTCAGAAGCAAATCACAGGGGTGGGGAAAATCAAGCAAAATAAATCAGAAATCCTAATGAAATGAAACCATCCGTTTCAAGAGCGATGCATTCCTCGTTATTTACCTTTAGAAGTGAAACGACAATGATGAGTTATGTTCCTAAAAAGAAAAATGTTAATAGTTCTCATTAGCACAATTCGTCACATCAAAGACAGCGGCCAAACTTACGCAAAATACAGATCAGATGTAATAAAGTTCTGCAAAGGATGGAGTAGATCATATGGACCAGAAGGTTCGATATTACACCTGCAAGAGACAAACAAGGAGAGGGCCATTTGCGTTATGGATGAATATAATGGAAGTCGCAGCAATGAACTGTGAAATTTTGTCTTCTGCTCAACATCCGACATACCATAAGGAAGAACCAATAGAAGGCGTTTCTTTCTAAGAGGAAATGGTAAGACCACTAATGGAGCTTCAGTCTCAGATTCCTATTTAAAACAACTAATGCCATGTACAGACGAGGTGCGCAAAAATACGTCTCATCACTGAATCAATAAACTGTAGTAGGAAAGAGAAAAAAGAGCAATTATTGCTCATATAACAAACAGGAAAACCACCAAGATATGCGTATTCATAAAGTGTAAAAACAGCATCCGTAACGAACGTAGTGGGATTCATTGTGATTCTTCTTTTTCAAATGTTGTCAACTAAGGAAACTGCAACATTTTGTGAAAATCTATGTTACTTGCTTGTCAAAATATAGCTTGTACACTACAGCACCAAAGAAATTTGTATAGGCAAGCGTATTCAAATGCAGAGATATGTAAACAGTCATTACGGCGCTGCGGTCGGCAACATCTGTATGAGACAACAAGTGTATGACGCAGTTGTTAGATCGGTTACTGCTGCTACAATGGCAGATTATCAAGATTTAAGTGAGTTTGAAATTATGTTACAGTCGGAGCACGAGCGATGGGACACAACATCTCCGAGGTGACGATGAAGTGGTTTTCCCGTACGACAATTTCACGAGTGTACCGTGAGTATCAGCAATCCGGTAAAACATCTAATCTCCGACATTGCTGCAGCCGGAGAAAGATCCTGCAAGAACGGGGCCAAGGAAGACGGCAGAGAATCGTCCGACGTGACAGAAGTGCAACCCCTTCGTAAATTGCTGGTAATTCAATGCTGGGCTAACAACAAGTATCAGCGTGCGAACCATTCAACGAAACGATCTTTCGGAGCCGAAGGCCCACTCGTGTACCCTCGGTGACTGCACGACACAAAGCTTTACGCCTCGCCTGGGCCCGTCAACACCGACAATGGACTGTTGATGACTGAAAACATGTTGCCTGGTCGGGAGAGTCTCGTTTCAAATTTTATCGAGCCGATGGAAGTGTACGGGTATGAAAAGAACTTCATGAATCCATAGATGGCTCCTGCTTGTCAGCAGGGGGATTTTCAAGCTGGTAGAGGATCTGTAATGGTGTGGGGAATGTGCAGTTGGAGTGATATGAGACTCCTGATACGTCTACATACGACTCTGACTGGTGACACGTACGTAGGCATCCTGTCTGATCGTCTGCATCCTCTCGTATCCACTGTGCATTCCGACGCACTTGGGCAGTTCCAGCAGAACAATGCGACATCCCACATATCCAGAATAGCTACAGAGTGGCTCCAGGAACACTCTTATGAGTTGAAACACTTCCGCTGGGCATCAAACTCCGAGACACGGACGTTATTGAGCGTATATGGGATGCCCTGCAACGTGCTGTTCAGAATAGATCTCCACAGCCTCGTACTCTTACGGGTTTATGGACAGCTCTGCAGGATTCATAGTGTCAGTTGCCTCCAGCACTACTTCAAACATTACACGAGTCCATGTCACGTGGTGTTGCGGCAATTCTGCTTGGAAGTAATTCAGTGAATCAAACTTAATAACACTTATAACCTGAGGGATGACAACTTATGAGTGATCTAATATAATTATATGCACATGTTGTATGTAAGTGATTGAGAATGATAAAGATTAATTCTTAGATATCTTTGAAAAAATAATAAAATATTACTCATGACCACCAGGTACATTTAGCATAACTTAAGAACATTTCAGTATGTCAGGAAGCTTGGAACAAATTAGTCAACTCCAAAAAATAAGTATATGAAAAGACAACAATTTAAAATAAGGAAATGGCCCCGTAAGCCCCACATATGCATTTATCTGTATTTTCAACATATTGCATTATAGGGTTAATGCCTCAATGTTACAAATTGCTAGCCATTTTACTTGCTATCATATTCCGGGAAATTGGTTCTGACGCCTAGAACCATTCAAGAAATGTTCTGGCTCTCCACGTTACCTGCCTCACGATAAGGTTTTCCTGAAGTTTGAGCCAAAGATCTTTACCATGCGATGCGGTATTGCATTTTAAAACAAAAATACTTTTTCTAAAAATTCGCTATATATGAAACTTTGACAGCATGTTGGGACATTCGATTTTTATTTTATGTAAGAATAAATAGTAAAATGTGAATCTTAAGTTTTCGTTTTATTGGTGCTAACCGGTTTCGGTCCTCATAAACATCATCCTACGAAAATTAGTCTACCTAGTCCATATGAGATGTCGGTGCTAGGAACCACAGTGTATAAACGAAAGGTAGACATCAAGATCTGTTATCTTCCGACTCCGATATACTGTGTGACAAAATTCACGAAATAAAGACGCTACAGGTTAGGGTGCATAGTTTAAGCTTACCTCACGACTCACAAATGTTTTGGAAAGCTGCAGTTGTAACTTGCTGTATTTCCGACATTAAGACTATAAGTATCACACACATCTATGCCCGAGGCAGGATTCGAACCTGCGACCGTAGCGGTCGCGCGGTTCCCGACTGTAGCGCCTAGAACCGCTCGGCCACTCCGGCCGGAGCAAATTTAAATCCACCAAATCCAATACGTGGTTGCTATATAAGGATTTGTTTTTGCAATAACTTTAACGTACTCTACATCACTCATTATTTGTTACACTTAAATATACTTTTCACTACAAATGTCAGTACTATCGTAAAATGAACAGCGTAGCCCATTATAGTGAAAACAACTGATAGTATTGGCATCAATTTATGATCCGTCTCACAAATTGGTTTTGTGGATGGCAGTATTTGACTGTGAACGTTGTAAATTTTGGGAATTTGTGGTAAGAGCTTATGGAACCAAACTGCTGAGGTCATCGGTCCCTAAGCTTACATACTACTTAGTCTATTTTAAACTAACTTACGCTAATGGCAATAAACATACCCATGCCCGAGGGAGGACTCGAACCTCCGATGGAGGGAGCCACCCGGACCGTGACAAGGCGCCCTAGACCGCGTGGCTAACACGCGCGTGAACTTTGAATCATGTGCGTGCCAACATTCCGCCACGTATCATTCATCACCTGTGGTAGTCATAGCGATTTGGAAGTGTGCTGTCTCTCTAACACACTGTTGATTCTACCGTACCTAACAATCACTGCAATTGTTAAACATTTACGTCCTACATATCAAATTTTAATTATACTACTTCTGTCTTTTTAACGTGACGTGCTGTTTCCCCCATGTGTGATTCTTAAACATCAATAACATGGAGGATAAATACAGGCATCAGCAGAAGCCACTAAAACCACGATGGAATTGCGTACTACGCAGCTGTCAAATTTCGAACAGAATGTTTTAAACAATGCCGAAACGATTCTGGAGCAAGCTACAGAACCCGCACAGTACACGAAACCCACTACGTGGACTATGAACGACAACCTAGAGACAGTACAGAATGAGTTGAGGTCATTAGACGGAGAATGACTGTAGCTAGGCTGTTCCGAGCATTGATGAATACCCGAAATGACGTAAGAATGGATGTTGTAACGCTGCACGAAGCGGCTTACCACGCCATTTACGGGCAAATGTGATCAGTACTGTTGCCATAGCAACATTTCTTAGCAGGAGTACGCTAGGCACAAAAGGAATTTCCAGTAGAACTACAGCATATAGTGGAATTCAAATGGTTCCAATGCGCTCTGAGCACTATGGGACTTAACATCTGAGGTCATCAGTCCCCTAGAACTTAGAGCTACCTAAACCAAGCTAACCTAAGGACATCACACACATCCATGCCCGAGGCAGGATTAGAAACCTGGGACCGTAGCGGTCGCGCGGTTCCAGACTGAAGCGCCTAGAACTGTTCGGCCACACTATAGTGGAATGAACTGAGAGGAGCAAACTGTATGAATCAATATGATTTCCGATAGTGGGCACACGATACCAGTGTTTCATGGTTCACCCATATACAATAAAGTGGGGAAGCGGAGACAGCTGGGTACAAGTACTAACGCAGAGAGTGTTTGTGAGTTCTGATCAGAGGCAAGCTTATTTTCTCATGTTGGTTGAAGAGTTGCGAGAATCTCAGAAGGAAGGCAGCCAGAGTGGTACCGAGTAAGGCATAGGCATGTGAGACACAGTTGTGCTTGGGGAAACCAGAAGAACAGAATGCCAAAGAGAAATGCAGGTCCCACTACCTCATTTCCAGAGTAGGAGTGCAATGAATTGATTCAGTTTTCTTGTCAGAAATCGTAATAATGAACTGTTACGAGAACGAAAAGCCAAGAGGCATGACAAAAGTAGAATTACAAATCAATGGTAAAATTTGTTATACTGTGGGAGCTTAGTTTCTCCTTCCAGCTACTATCACCGGTTTGACCACAATCAAGTTAACACACGCTGTGTTGTATTGACCGGAGAAAGGATTGGAAGTCTTACCAACACGAAGCCTTACTTTCCTAAACAACACCTTCAGTCCCTATCTATTACATTCATTGGGCGAATTTGTAGCATAGCAGAGAGGACGAATTTTCGCGGGACAAATGTTTTAGCATATTTAGCAATATGCTAAGTATAAGTATTACAGCTACCAGTGATACCATGGTTCTACTCTGTACAATGGATCTACAACGTAAAACATTCCATCCCCCTGAGTTACCGGTACATCAGATACCTGTACCACGCCTCACTAGTACAACTAAGCAACTGGAAGTGTAACGTAATGAAACTGAGACTTTGTATTAGCATGTAAGTAGTAAACGGAGACAGCATAGGATTATCCGTAAGAGTTCAACGAAGTGAACAGAGAAAATAATCATTCACATAGTAAAATAAGTACAGTGTGTAGTTGTAAATGTATAATGAGATTGTTTCAAAGTAATCTGAGAAAAATTAGGATTGAATTTTCTAATTGTTGCGCCAAAGAAAGATATCCTGGGCGTATGTCAATTTTCTAAATTCCTCCTTGGCCAGCGTTCAGCTACGCCAAGGCAGGCTCGTACACATCGGAATTCAAACGAGCAGGAGAGCCGATACTGCAAATAGGATAGTACACAAATGAGCCAATTGCTACACATTGCTCGATGGAGGTGTCTGAACCGCCAACTCAGCAGTATCACATAACTCTGAAGGGAGCATCACGTCATTCTTCCAGCCACGCACAGTGGAGTAACAACACGTAAATTATACGCGTTGACCTGGCCGCCGTCCTCGAGAATGCTGAAGTAAACACATCAGCGCATTCCAGTCCAGAGTGCCACTTCTGCTGCCATTGCCGCTACCGAGGAGAAAATTATTCAACTGTATAACCAAACAATAAATTTGTAACTCACTAATGTTGTCTCATTAGAACACTTGGGCACAAGAACTGCCCTCTCCCCTGCATCGTGCTCAATCCGTAGGAGTCACATCCACCCACCCTTACAGAGGTCATTGACGACTGAGATGTAATGGCCCACATGATATTTTTAGCGATGAAGATGTCTAGGATATCTGGGCGATGGAGAGCAGTGTTACGAAAGTGCGATGATACGAAGGTCATGATATGCATCGACAAACGTAAGTAGCCATTGGCCATTGTCGTCTTTCAAGTGGCTGTGCGAAGCGCTATGCTTTAAGTTGAAGTCACCGCCCAACAACACCTGGTTCCAAAGGCGTAACGAAAGAAAATCCACATCAGTTTTTGGGAGAGCATGGGCTGGAGGGTGGTAGAAGAAAATGAGCGTGAGTATCTGTTTAAGTAATAGAAGCTTAATCGGGATAGCCTCCATTCTTGCAAGTGATTGGCCTCCATTCTTGCACGTGGTGGGATAAGCAGTTGCCTGTGCGGAACATCTTTCTTCACCAGGACGAGGATCCCTCGTCATGGACAGTTAGCCCTGACTGCTCTACAAGAACGAAAATTTCGGCCTGTGAAGATGTGATGATGCTTGAGATGTGATTCGGAAATCAAGGCGACATCGACACCATGGTTACTTACTAACACTTCAAGACTTTGCCAATGACGTAGAATGCCGTTGGCACTCTTCTGTATAACACGAAAAGGCTGTGTGTTCTTAAGGGCCACTGTTGAAATAGGTCACAAATGCGAACACCAGATCATCAACTTGGAGAGGGGGGGGGGGGGGCCAATGCTGAATTCGGAGGCTTGATAGCCGTTTTAACCACGGTGTAGTGCTTGGAGAGGTTAAACTATCGGAGTAGTGCAGCCAGGTTTATAAGATGGTGTAACATTTGAGGGTATGAGGTGGACAGAGAGAAGAAGAAACAGCAGAAGAAGCCTGAGGTGAAAGAGATGCCGTCTACCGTGATGTGGACGGAGCCAGAGCTCGAGGGAGAGATTAATCAGGTTGACGGTCACGCCTAGTAGCTGAGGGCTGCAGCTGGGCCGAGGGAACTGTGTATGTGCCTTTAGCACCATTGGAAGGGTCGCCAGAGTGAGTGCACGTGGAGCTCGTTCCGCACCGGTGGTTTCGCCTTGGTTGGACTCGGATTTCTGCGCCACCAGAAGTTTCTGATATACTTCACACTTCCTGTAGTTTGCTGGATGATGTTGCTAAATTACAGCACTTGGGTAGTTGTTGAGGTGTCTTAGTACAAAGGTGTGTGATGTGATCGTTCACGTATTTGGCGCTACACTGCGAGCAACTATAATTCGAAGACGTATGGCCAAAGCCTTATAAAGTGTACCAATGAATCATACCATTTGATTTCTATTAAGACACCATCGACAGGTTAACGTGAAGAAGGGACTTGATCTTGTAGACGTAATGGATGGTGGTAGTACTGACTAAAGCAAGTACGAGGATTGGCATCCAAACATCAGTGAGTTTGTCATTGCCATCGTCAATATGCTTATGCATCATGATAAGACGGGACTGTGTGGCCTTAATTCTCCAACGCCTCCTCGACTTCGTAGATCAGTGTGTTAGGTTGCAGATGTCTGATAATGATGTATAAAATCTTCGTGGTGTCGATAATATGTCGTGCTTGTAAATTATGATGCATGAGTTGGCGGTCTGCGGGATGTTTTAACTAATTCTGATGAAATTACCATCAAAGTGGTTTTTGAATACGTTAATCCGCTAGGGGAAGTTCGTGGCGTCATACACAATGATAGGAAGCACGTGACGTGTCTTGACGTTGTTGGCGTTTCGTGACGCTGCTGTGTGAAAAGTAGCATCAGTGTCGTCAGTAGGAATTCCCTCAAATGTATATTGAGTAGTCACAGTGATTTCACAGACTTCTTCCATGTCGATGAGGATGTCGCCGTCGTCGTCATTGGCCGAAAATGACAGAGGATACAGCTGAGTCTACACCGCCTCTACAACGTCTAATACCTCTCGTTTACAGAAGAAAGCTCATAAGTCGATAGCCTTAGAGACAGTGGTCTTCTAGCGTCTGTGATGTTTCCGAGGGCACTGAGAGCAGGGGTTTCCATGGTCTGGGCTGTCTGGTTGTCTTCCTATGGCTGGGCGGAGGAACAGGACCAGCAGTTCCTACAGACTTCTCGTTCTAACCTACACGGCCGCAGGTCACCAGGGTGCTCCACGGGCCCTGGACTGTAGAAGTCCCTATGGACGAAGGACACAGGATTGAAGGATGGAGGGTTTCCCTGCCGAGCAATGACACGTAGAAAATGATGATGAACTGCAGAATTATAATGGGTGACATCTGCAGAGAGCAAGTGGGATGAGCATGACAGTTTACAGTTTTGTGTGACTGACAGAGATGACTGATCTATGGAGCGTTTGCGAAGGAGCAGATGACACGATGTTTTGCTTGTTGTGGAGGCGGGGTGGAACTTCTGCTCTTCACCGACTGATAGTGTTGAATAGTAGTTGTTGACACTGTGTTCCGCTTATGTAGACGAAATAAGCATCAAACGAAAAAACTACAAAGAACTAAACTTGTCTAGCTTGAAGGGGGAAACCAGATGGCGCTATGGTTGGCCCGCTAAATGGCGCTGCCATAGGTCAAACGGATTACAACAGAGTTTTTTTAAAATAGGAACCCCCATTTTTATTACATATTCGTGTAGTACGTAAAGAAATATGAATGTTTTAGTTGGACAACTTTTTTCGCTTTGTGATAGATGGCGCTGTAATAGTTACAAACGTATAAGTACGTGGTATCACGTAACATTCCGCCAGTGCGGACGGTATTGGCTTCGTGATACATTACCTGCGGCAACGTATTAAACAAAGGAAGCTTGGAGAAATCAGCCGTACATTAACATCTCTTAGAATTGAGCATCGAACACAGTTTGAATAGGTGAGAGTTTGGCTCATACGTCGTGTAGGTTTTCCTTTGTTACAGAGGCGGGCAAGATTAGAATAAACCATTGTGTCAGATATTCAATTTTTTGCACCGCCTAACAGCGTTGGTATATCTACTATTTCGGCGTTGGTGTTTTAGCAGTTATTACCCCAGGACAGCTGGGAAGTTTTTGGTGTGCGCAGTCCTCTCGTGCCGGGCCCCTGGCCATGTCAGGCGGACCCGCGTCCACTATGGAGAAACTCGCGAAGCAGCCTTCGCGACCCTCCGACTCTTGCACTGCCGCCCTTCGGGGAGAACCGCGTCGGAAACGCCGCTCGTCCCGGCCTCCCGTCGCCCCATGTTCTTCCACCTGACACAACGGAACTTACAAAAGGGTACGGCCAAACTTTCAGGAAACATTCCTCACACACAAAGAACGAAAATATATTATGTGGACATGTGTCCGGAAACGCTTACTTTCCATGTTGGAGCTCAATTTAGTTTCGTCAGTATGTACAGTACTTCCACATTTCGGTGACTTCAGGTCTCTTCCACAACCTTCTTTTATGATTCTTAAACCAAGTGTTAGCTATGGCCGAGTGATTCTAGGTGCTTCAGTCCGGAACCGCACTGCTGCTGCGGTCGCAGATTCGAATCCTGCCTCGGGCATGGATGTGTGTGATGTCCTTAGATTAGTTAGGTTTAAGTAGTTCTAAGTCTAGGGGACTGATGACCCCAGATGTTAAGTCCCATAGTGCTTAGAGCCATTTGAACCATTTTTTGAACCAAGTGTTCGCGATGATTAAATTCTGTTCTGGCGTAACTTCTGCAAGGCTGCTTCCTCTTTCATTCCTCTCGCCCAGTTCATATTTACATTCTATTTTTTCTTCTCCTCATTTTCCTACTATCAAACTCCAATCCTCCATCACAATTTCGAGGGCTATTGGGAAGTAAGGAACGATAGGTCGTGAAATGGAAACCACAGTTAAAATAAAAACTGTTTTATTTGCAACAGTTAGCTACAACTTCCAGCTACTTATCTCCATAGTCACCGATCCGATTTAGACATTTGTCGTTGCGTTGTACAAACTTTCCAACACCCTCGTTATAGAAGGCAGCCGCCAGTGCTTACCACCAATTCTCTGCGCTGGCCTACAGCTCGTTATCTGTGCCAAAATGCTGTCTTCATAGCCAACGGTTCATGTGAGCAGAGATTAAACTCAGAGGGAGACAATTATGGGCTGTATTGTGGGTAATCAAACATTTCCAATTGAAAACGATGCAGAATGCGGCTGAGAATTGTCTTGAAGAAGAAAACGCATGACAGTTATGTAATGTTGGCTGCACAACTTCAGCCAAAATTTCTCACCAGGCCCTCGTACATGGTGGGAGACACTATTGTTCTAAGGATCTTTATGTGCTCCCTGCTTGCTCAGAACTAAAAAGGACGACGTAACGCGATCGACGTGCATACTAGAGACACTGCCCAACACACCTATGCAAAACTTTATCAGATTTTCACTGTGGTTTCCATTTCGCGACCGATCGTTCCTTACTTTCCGAATAACCTTCGTAAATTTTCGACTCCCTGAACTGTATGCATAATTCCTTTATCTCATAATACATTTCTTCGGTTTCTCCGGATAGTTCCTTCATTTAGGGAAACAGGAAGTGTTCAGCCACATGTGAAACGTCAACCACGACCTGCAGTAAATGATGATGCCCAAATAGGTGTTTTAGCTGCTGTCGCGGCTAATCCGCACATCAGTAGCAGACAAATTGCGTGAGAATCGGGAATCTCAAAAACGTCGGTGTTGAGAATGCTATATCCACATCGATTGCACCCGTATCATATTTCTATGCACCAGAAATTGCATGGCGACGATTTTGAACGTCGTGTACAGTTCTGCCACCGGGCACTAGAGAAATTACGCACGCATTTGAGCAATCACGTCATCAACACAGATTTTATATGAACGTTTGGGCAGGCACTGTTGGTGATGTGTTGATGCGTGGGGATTGTCTTTGAATGGAGAGACGAGACGCTCGGTTCCTGGTTCATAGAATGTGGTCGGCTGCTGAGGGATTCACAACCGCACCCACTCTTGCACTGCCTCGTCCGACTGGAACTGATATCGACGCATGCCCTTCTTCAGGTCGCCGAAGATGTGAAAATCAAATGGTAAAAGATCAGAGCTGTACTGTGTTATGTGAACTGCTACAAGGCCTGAACAGCATCCTTCCTGAGGACCTACGTGAGAGAATTACATTATACAGGGTGGTCCGTTGCTAGTGACCGCCACAAAATTAACAGAAACCAGGGATAAACACTTAGTAGGGCATGGAAGAGGGTTAGGGATATCGAGTGAAAGCAAAGTCGGATTCTTCAAGATTGTAGGGTGCCTTGAGTTGCAGATTCAAATGTGGCGATGGCCCCTCGCGCCAGCTTACGTCACTGGACTGGAGATGGTATGAGCTGTCCAACTCGCCATCCGCGCATGCGTCACCTTGGTCCTCTGTGTTAAAAAGGACCATTGTGTTTGGCTGTATGCCGTTTACCAATTGCGGAAAAGGTCGATAACGTGTTGATGTATGGCTATTGTGATCAAAATGCCCAAAGGGCTTGCGGGGTGGCCGAGCGGTTCTAGGCGCTACTTTCTGGAACCACGCGACCGCTACGTTCGCAGGTTCGAATCCTGTCTCGGGCATGGATGTGTGTGATGTCCTTAGGTTACTTAGTTTTAAGTAGTGCTAAGTTCTATGGGGACTGATGACCTTAGAGGTTAAGTCCCATAATGCTCAGAGCCATTTGAACCATTTTTGAACCCAACGGGCGTGTGTTTTGTATGCTGCTCGGTATCCTGGACGACATCGTCCAAGTGTCCGGACCGTTCTCCATCATCTGCCAAGCTAATTGACACAAACTTCTACCACTGTGGTGGGTGTTTGTTTAGTGACTACCTTGGCTATGATAATGCTTTCATTACGCTGTTCATAGTACCCGCATTCCTATTTAATTATTCACTATTAAACTTACTCATGCATTAGCCCTCGACATGAAACAGATAAAAGAAATCATGTAAATACACAATTCAAACTTTGCAACCATACAAATGACACTGACACTAATCCAACTAAGTACTTGACGTCATACACGTATAATATAATAATACTCGTATATTATTACCTGCAAAGTGAGTGGTAGCGGACGTTCTGTGACTGTGTTGATATCTGAGTACACTACATCCTCCACTTGTTAGCTCAGTTTGGCAAGTTTTAATACTAATGCTATCCTTCTTAGATTTTCAGACTCAGGACAATCCCTTCTGTCTCTCTAATGATTTCCAAACCGATCTCTGTTGAAGTAAGTTTATTTTCTCTAAGTCCTTATTGCGCATCATATCATCATACATTTCTAAGTACAACATCCATTCTCTTCCTCAGCTTCAATTACTTTCACTAGTTTTTTGACCATCTAGTTCGCGTCTCAAGGATCCCAACATCGCTTATCCAGTAAAAAATACTTAAAGGTTCAGCGTTATCAATCAAGTCATTATACTTTTCCGGCTATTACACTTACCTTGCTTCAGTCTCTATTCTAACTACGAATAGATATCAGGGAATTCAATTCACAGTTATGGTTTCTCGCATTCAATAATGATAATTAATTTTCCACATCAGAAGGTTACAACTTTCAAGTACAATTTGAACAATCTCTGTGTGCTATTGGCATGTCTTTTGGATATGGGAGATGTCTCTAAACTTCTATAGCATCTGCCCAAACCCAGATTAAAGGCATTATCAATACCTTACCGCGGAAGTTTACGTCCCGCGCGCCGGTGGTCCTTACTATCTTCCGCTCACCTCGCTCATTCCCTTTGTGCACAGATTAACAGAGGCCCGTAAGGCACTTGTGCGCCTTTGGTGTCCCCTCTGCCTGAAATATATACTGTTATTAATTATTTGCTCCCAAAATCTTCTGTCCGCTACGGTCGCAGGTTCGAATCCTGCCTCGGTCATGGATGTGTGTGATATCCTTAGGTTAGTTAGGTTTAAGTAGTTCTAAGTTCTAGGGGACTGATGACCTCAGAAGTTAAGTCCCATAGTGCTCAGAACCAACCCTAAATCTTCTGGTACTATGCATAGAGATAACTTTTTCCTTTTTTATAAGAGAACTATTTTCAAGTCTAGGTACTATTCAGAACAGTTTTTGCAGACATTCGCTACTAGACTTAGCACCTGCGTATCCTTCTATCACACTATCCCACTCTGCAGTTTATGTTTTTGAGCTATTACGTATTTCCGATTAGTGACTAGCGGGTCATCTTTCCTTTCTTTCATCGTTTGAGCTCTGTCCTTAAAAGCTATGGGAAATCATTTCTCCCTCTTCCTACGTTAATTGCCTATATTATCAACAGCTTACGTTATTGGTGGCTAACTGACTTAAACCTACGAACAACTTTATTACAAATTTCATAAGAAATTACCGTTAATGCTCTGATAAGCTTTTGTCTGCTTCCTACTTTCGGCTGTTTGGAAAGGGTTAATTTCGTCTACACCATAAAACCCATTAATTTCATCCGATACTGGCCCTGTCATTAACAACGTTTTTTGATGAGGCACGCGTCCCATTAATAGCAGGTCTTCTTATCAGTAAGAAACTTTTTATATTCCGTCTCACTTTTAAAGCTTCTGAGGTGTGATTTGCCAAAGAGTAAGTCTCCGACTTGGTCCACAGGTACCTTAGCTTCCTTATTGTATTTGTTCAGTCTCCTTTCAGCATTCTGTATTAACTTATTATGTACTGCTTCAGGCTGCACTTTCCAGATTGCTACCTCCACCAGCGGTCATGGAACTGCCGATAATAATGGTTCTCCTGTTTCAAATTTACTTATTTTTTTCTGATGGGGATAAATCCATACTTAAATGTGGGTGTTCATTCGGTATCTCTTCATATTTAGACATTAACCAGGCCCGCCAAGTGTGATTATTGGAACAATATGTCCTACATAAGTAGTGTGGCAACGTTTGTATGAATGCAGTCTGTTCTGTTGCCAAGTTTATTCAAGTAGTGGACCCTCCCCCCCAACTCCTCTACTTACTTGTGTACATGTGACAATTTTATACCGATGATGACATTCTTGATATCAAATTAATTAATTAATTATTTAAATTGGAAAATTAATTAACCCTTCTCACTCTAGGAAATCCCCAGCCCTCCCCTCCACACCCCCTACTGGCGAAAAACGAAAAAAAATCGGCAGGAAATTAAAAAAAAACTGGTGTGAAACTGAAATTTTCCTAGTAAATTCGAATTTTAGTGGTAAATTCAAACACTTATTACATTGCATTGCAGAGTACGTAATAATAAGAATACATTCTTGACTTATAAAAATTCAGTTTATATATTTCTGGTGTGGATGGGTGTATTTCATAATCTTTGGAATACTGGTACAGTCTGATTGTGACATCACAATCCAAGGTGGCTGAAACAGAATACTGGTGCAGCCCTCCCCTCCCCTCCTCCTGTTGGCAGGAAATTCAGAAATTGGTGCAAAATTCCAAATCAGTGGGAAAATTCTGGGAAGTTCCAAATCAGTGGGAAAATTCAAGTTATTTCCCCTGGTTGTTAAACATAGGAGTTGGGAAGCTGCCATTGATCGAGCAATAGAGAGTAGCTCTAGCCAGTCTCATCAGTGGCTGATGGGCATAGAGGGGATATTTTTGCTCTTAATTTAGCATTAGAGAGTTGCTGCAGCCAGTCCAGCTAATGGTCCTATGTAGGAAGGATGGGTAATAGTAATAGTAACAGTACAGCGGTCTATTACTGAAGTGCAGGAAAAATGGCCTCTTGCCAATCCACAAGCACATTGTTGCTGTTGGGAGAGACATAAAGACATGTAATAATATTAGAACAGTAGTCCACAGTCCCAGCGCTTCTGTAATTTCTTTTTTCTTTATTGTGTTTCGATTTCCCCCCCCCCCCCCCAACTTTGATTGGGGTGTGCTGGCAGCAGAATAATATGCCGCTCTGCAGCCTACAGATAAAGTTAAAAAACGCAATGAGGAGACATTGCAAAAAAGAGGTAATAAAACGGCGACTGTTTAAAACTGGTACATGGCGAAAAAGTTGTGAAGAAACCATAAAATGCAAAGAGGTCATTGATGCTGCTTAAAACACTTAACAAATAGACAGGCACAATTAAAAAACATGGCGACAGTGTGGTTTCTGTTTGCAGCTGTTTAAAAAGGGGATGCACAATACTGAATACTCATGGAAAACACTTCACTTATAGAGTACGAAGGTATATGGGTATGACAGGGGAGGAGGAGAGAACCCAGACAGAGGGAGGGGGGAAGGGGGATCCAATGGAGGGAGAGGGCACAGAAAAAGGGGAGAGCAGGGTGGCTGCGAGAAACGAGTGGGGAAGACAGTGGAGGGGAAAGAAAACGGACTCAGGGGGAGAGAGTGGAGTCAAGGAGTGGGTAGGTGGAGGAAAAACAGAAAGGGGGGAAGAGGGAGCCCAGTAAAAGGACAGAGGGAGGGAGGGAGAGGTGAGGATCATAGCTGATAGGAGGCATAAATGGAGGGAGAGAGGGCATTATCTTGGAGGGGGAGTTGATGGAAGCCACCTCGGGAAAGGAGATGAAGGGTGTAGAGGTGGAGGATAGGGGGACACAACAGTGAAGGCGCAGCAGTGTGTGGGGTTTGGAGAGGAGAGGAGCAACCAGGGGATGAGAGGGATCAAGTCGGTGGGAGGTGTAGAGGACACAGACATGTTCAAGGAAAAGGAGCAGATGGGGGAAACGAATCAGGCCATAGAGGATCGGCGTGAGGGACAGGAGGCATACACAGAAGGTGAGGTGGAGTGCATGGCACTCGAGGATCTGGAGGGCCTATAGAAGTTAGGGGGAGGGCAGATATCCAGGAGGGACTGGCATAACAGAGGGTGGGACGGATTAAGGATTTGTAGGTGTGGAGGATTGTAGAGGGATGCAACCCCCATATCCGGCCAGAGAGGAGTTTAAGGAGATGGAGGTGGTTGTGGGCTATGGATTGGATAGAGCTAAGATGAGGGATCCAGGTGATGTGACGGTCAATGGTGAGTCCAACGTCGGTGAGGATGGGGGAGAGGCGGACAGGACGAGCGCAGATGGTAAGGGAAAACGCTGCTGTAAATCCATACTTGCTATATACAGGAATCGTGTAGCGACAGCACTGGCGAGTGAAATACACTTATACTTACTTATGGGTCGTAAAACGCATCCTAGCCAACAGAAATGTGGGAAATATGTCATACGGTATTTTTTGCCAGTGTAGTGCTCATTATCTTACTAGAAGTTAGAAACACTATGAGTTAGTGACACTGGTCCACAGCCAGCGGCATGCGTGGTCACGAGAGCTTGGCTGACTGGAAGCCATGGCTTAGTGTGTCACAACGGGACTGGTACAAAGAAAGACTACACTCTGTCGGCTCTCTGAGTACTCAATACATTCAGTAGATGGCTCTGGACTAGAGTCGAGATGACTCGCCAGGTTTTTAATATCAAGATGTAGTGCTGTGTTGTCGAATCGATGTTACTGTTCACTAGTACATATCATTTAAGAAGAAATGGGTCTACGCATGTTAATGTCAAGACTGAAGCTGACAATGCCCTCAAAATTATAGTGGAAGATAGTGAGGTACGAAGGCGAGGCACTTTCAAATAGAGTGGGAGAAGCTGGGCAGCAAACCGACATGTATATCAAGCAGCAGTTGTTGGGTATGTATGACACATTGTGTCTCGGCAGTCCTGTCTCCACAAGCAGCAATGTTAGTTGATCACTACTCATTGTGCTTTGTGCTGCTATGTTAAAATTAATAGCTCGAGAGTCATCACAGAACGTATTCCTAAAGCATCAAAGTGTCATGCACATACGTGGTCTGGAGGAAGTGGTACATGTCGCAGTGGGGCGGGTGCAGATCTGTAGTATTGTCTTCCTTGAGGTTGCGGGAGCTTTGAGATGGAGATGTGCTGTTTGTGATTTCGCTCACTCAATCATTATAAAATCAACGAAACTTAAATGCAAGGTTGTATACCTACTCCAGTAGGTACTGAATGCCATAAATGTAGAAATCCTAGCACACAAAACTGTGGTGTCACCGCCAGACACCACACTTGCTAGGTGGTAGCCTTTAAATCGGCCGCGGTCCATTAGTATACGCCGGACCCGCGTGTCGCCACTGTCAGTGATAGCAGACCGAGCGCCACCACACGGCAGGTCTAGAGAGACTTACGAGCACTCGCCCCAGTTGTTCAGCCGACTTTGCAAGGAACAGTTCACTGACAAATACGCTCTCATTTGCCGAGACGATAGTTAGCATAGCCTTCAGCTACATTTGCTACGACCTAGCAAGGCGCCGTATTCAATTGATATTGAGATTCTATTAATGTATCATCAAGAGCGATGTTCTACAAATGTGGATTAAAGTTAAGTATTCCAGAAGCTACGTACTTTTCTTTATAGCATTCATTACGTATCCTGTTTCAGACCTCACGCCAGCCTGCGTGAGTTTAAGCGCGTGCCTTTCGGCTTCCTCTCATTGTGTCTAGGCTGTCTTGTCTAGACACAACAAAAACAATTATTTGTGATATAGTGTCGCCATTTAAGTATTTACAGCCATGATGGGTGTGTGTCGTAGTCCCTCCCACCGTTAACAATTATTGCATTAAAACTACGGCCTTTCGTACCATATAAATCCATATCGAATCCCCCCCCCCCCCCGCCCCCCAATTTTTAAATGGAATTTGTTAGGAAGGAAAAAATACCCAGCAATCCAGCGTCGCAATGGAAAGAGATACATCCAAACAAATCTCCGAACGTTTGTAAGAGCTATTTAAATACAGTGGTGCTGTGTATCGTTCTGCCTCCCACCATTAACAGTCTTCCATACCATATACATCCCATACTCATTTTTGAAACGTACCTCCGTATCGCTAGTATTTAGACACGATAAAAATCAAGGAGTCCATTTCCACTGTTACAAATCAGAGCTTAAGAAACGACGTTCTTTTCAGCAGAGGAAGATGTAAAGTTTCTGCCAGACGTTATGTAATCGCAGATATCTATTCTGATTAACCGAAGCCATAAGCTAGTAGTCATCTATAGAAGGCCTTTGTAATAGCACAGGATGATGGTCCATTTCAAAGTCAACCAGCCCTATTTTAGATAGAGCTTTTACATTCCCACTGCATCCATACCAAATGTACACCCTGCTCCTGGCTATGGAAAACAATGCAATGCCCCTATATTGCAAGACTTCTCCTTATTAAAGTACTGTGATATGACATCATCCTTCCATCCAACATACAGTGCATACATTAAGAAACCAAGCACTTCCAATGGCCAGTTCTGAGTACACGTGGTGTGTAACACTACACCAAATTAATATTATGCGTGTCTATAGGCAGCACTCAGATTTTCTTTTTCTCCCTGCAATACATCCCAACACAGAACCAAACGGTACTAGCTTTGTGGTGTGTACATGTTGCAAAACAATTGTTACCGGATCATATGGAACTGTGTTACATATATCTTAACAATTGTACTCTACTGGGGAGCGAAATGATGTCATTTATTTTTTTAACGTCATGGAAGACTGCAAACATTGACAGAATGGTGGTATTTTATGTGAGTTACATGCTTCAGCACTAAAAGTCAAGATTATTCAACACGGGTCAGGAGGTTTTAGTATCACAGTGTAATCAAAGCTATTGTATTAAGAGCAGACTCAGTGTGACTGATATAGGAAAACAAGAAAAGAACGTGTTTTAGCTATAATACTTTATTCTACACAATGTGTATTAACAAAGTATAAAAGCACATAACAAAATAATAGTATCTGTCTTACAACATCGTTGCAGTCATCAAAAATGCTCTAACTGTAGCTAAAACAGGTCTCTGACCCACAGCTCACGAAGTAAATGTAGGTTCACATTTAATACACGCAGCAATATGTCTGCAGGGGAAGAATAGTACTCCTACTTCTTCCTGTTACCAGATTTTACACAGGTGTGCATTGTCAGAAGCTCTCACAGTCACATGGTGCTCTGATGCTGCTTGCAGAAGATTTGATGGGGGTTTAACATTAGCTGCAACCTTTGCAGAAATTTTTCCAACTCTGTTCTGACAAAGATCATCCACAAAATCCTTACTCCTCGCAAGAGGCACAAACATGCCCTTGGAAAAACCACACAGCGTGTTCAACCCATGGGTTATTTATTTAATTCTAATATTTCAAACCTCCACCACAATGGGAACACACGGTTTCATCTCTGTCGCCAGTACAAGAGAATCCAGCTTCGTCTAATATGTCAGGACGTTGCTTAATAGCTAAAGACCAACTATTGAAAGATGCCAGCCTCACGTCGTAGGTTATATATTTAGGACGAGCTTACCTGATCTCCTGTACATCACACTTTGAATTGCATAACGATGCTGCTTCAGGAGATGAATGTAGTAGTGTCTCCACTCTGCACAGGTTACAAGTATTCTACAAAAGAAACAGATCAACCCACCGAAATAGTTCACCAACTACCAAAATCTTCCACTGTGTTACATAGCGATGTGTTTTCAAAGCTCCCTTTATATATAATGTACCCTAAAGATCCAAGATGCTAACACTTCTGCTCACGTGTTCATGATATCATTTCTGGCCATGTATGTTAAATTCTCTTGTAAAAGTAATAAAGTTGTAAGCACCAGGAGCAACTGCGCTATTTTCCTGTATGTTTCTGTATCAGTTTCTCGCAGGTAGCCTTCATGGTACAGGGTGGGTCCAGGATAGGAAGAGAGTAGAGCTCGAAGGTGGCTCCAACACGATTCACACTTGGGTTGGGGTTTGGAGGTGGATTCACGATGTGTTACGCCTGGGATGTGGTTTGAAGGTGGCTCCACCATCCGTAATGTCCGGGATGAGAGAATGCTTAGAGGAGAAAAATGGTTCAAATGGCTCAGAGCACTATGGGACTTAACATCTGAGGTCATCAGTCCCCTAGACTTAAAACTACTTTACCTTTGTGAATATTGAACGAACAAATATTATCATTATATTAAGAAAGAGTAAAGTCATGAACGTACATGAAAACAAACTCAAAGAGTGCTTATAAATTACAGACGAAGCAGACAAACTATCTGTGGGGTACTAATGCTCATCGCAGTACCCACAATGATTCATCACGCAGAGATATATCCATAAATGCAAGGTTTTCAGATAAAAATGATTAAGAACTCACTAGGGCTATGCTACGATAACTTGGGAAAGCTAACATCTACAGCTTAACATGGAGAACAGTAAGTTATGTAATGCCGGCCGGAGTGGCCGAGTGGTTCTAGGCGGTACAGTCTGGAACCGCGCGACCGCTACGGTCGCAGGTTCGAATCCTGCCTCGAGCATGGATGTGTGTGATGTCCTTAGGTTAGTTAGGTCTAAGTAGTTCTAAGTTCTAGGGGACTGATGACCTCAGAAGTTAAGTCCCATAGTTCTCAGAGCCATTTGCCATTTTTAAGTTATGTAAATATGAACGAATTACAGAGTAAATGTGAATGAACACATCCATTAGCTAGAGGATCCACAGAAATGTGCAGACGAAGATTAAAGGGGTTAAAAATTAGCGCCTTCGATTGTGAGTTCGAGAACAAAGCTTTAGAATGGCTCAAAAGTAGAACTGAAAACGCACGAAGTTCGATAGGCCAAAAAACAAAGTAAAAATCGAACAAGCGACGACGAGGAGTATTAAAATTAGTGGGTGAAGTCAGCAAAATACTTCCTGGGACATTAAATGCCGACGATGCATCGTATTTTAAAGGTAACATCGATATCGTGATGGAAGGACAGAAGCAGTTACTACGATTGATCGGTGTAACCAGACTGTAAGCAACATTGAACATCAAGAAGAAATAGTAAGTAAGAGGAAACTGAAAAGCTCCATAAATGAATACACCAACAGCACTGGTACAATACTGCAGCATCTCTCGGTATTAAAGACAATGAATGGACAGTTAATTCAATTTACAGCGGCGTTTAACCAAGATAATCCAATAAGTTAATAAGTTCAATAGCCAACACACAAAATCGGGTATTAGACCTCATATAATTAGCCCTAAGCGAATAGTTCAATACTTAGAACTAATACGAGATGACGGAGGACACAAGAAGTTTCCGATTGCATTTACGGAAAATGGTGGATATTAGTTACTAAGAGTAATCGACCTTGACGTGTTTATATCTGGTAATATCCTGAGTTATGTTTCGAAAATTGGCTCTGAGCTCTATGGGACCTAACATCTGAGGTCTTCAGTCCCTAGAACTTCGAACTACTTAAACCTAACTAACCTAAGGCCATCACACACATCCATGCAAGTGGCAGGATTCGAACCTGCGACCGTAGCGACCGCGGTTTCAGACTGACGCGCCTAGAACCGCTCGGCCTCACCGGCCGGCGGTTTTGAACATTACCTTTGTAGAGATCAATTAATTTAATATTTAAAATTGTTACCCTTACCGCAAGAAACAGAAGCAAATAGACACCTGTACATGCATATTGCTAGTGGAAAAGACATTCTCATCATTGACTATGCGAAAATGGAGTACGCGAAACGCACCATAGGTCAGTAATACTGTAAAATTATACATGAGGTTAGTCTTACATATGAACAAAGTTTTGTGATAGTCTCTACGTTTGACCGTGACGCTGGAGGCAAGATTACTACAGCCAGTTCGCAAGATACTGGAAGATTGCAATCTCAGAATTGTCACATTTATCGAGATTATTTTGGCAAAGGTAGGTAGCAATGAATGGCTGTTCTTAATACTCAAACCAGACAGATTCACAATATTTTGTAGTTATCAGAAAAAGCCTCCTCGCACAATGCTAAATAGTTTTGGAACACTGCATTCCTGTAACAAATGTAAAGGATATGGTTCTAAGTTAATTATACAGTTCGAATGAATAACATATACTAATGTCAGAAGTAAAGACAGTTTAACAGAGACAGACCTTGATATTCCAGAAGATCGCCCAGTGACACAAATCAAATGATCTGAAAGTAGCTGGTCGCAAACTCAGAGACTTGGAAGAAGAATTAGGGTTAAAAGACAAACACTTTTTATCAGCCTTTAAAGTGAAACAGATCTCAACGATAAAATACATTGGAACAGGTATAGCGGTTGTCACAATACTCTTCCGTGTACGTATGTGCTGTAAATGCTTTAGAGACAGCATGAAATGTTCGTATAGGGAAACAACTACAGATTGTTGCAAACATATATGTGTAAAAACTACTGCAGTGTAACGGCTCCATGTGAGCCCCTACATGGCTTGTTACAAGAGTCACATGCTCAAAACACACATGGGTGCCCTTCCGAAACTTAGGGAATTTTAATCCGGAATTATGTTATATTATCACTATTAGTACAGTCTGAAAATGTGAATGCGGGTCGTCTGCTGACATGAGTGGGCTGTCTGCTGTGGGTTCTCTGAATGTGGAGATGCAGTTTAGCCAACCATCGTATAAGTAGAGTGCGACTGCACTGGACCAGAGAGACATAAGTTCCCCGCGCGTTAACAGACCCTGTTAAGTTGGCAAACAGCAGCTGTGCAGAGTCTCTGAGCCCTTCCGGCCACCGTGTGTGGACCCCGGACGCGGGGAGACGGTTAGGATTCCCTGCTGAGACTCTGGTGAGTATAGACTCTCTGCATGATGGCTCCTATAGACATCTTACTTAGCACTGATAGTCAGGTTGCATAAAATTGCTATTTTTTCTTTGTATCACTGATGGCGGTCCAACATTCCATATAACCGCACCATTAAGTAAAGTAAGTGATCAAGGAGTTATTTTCATCACCATCATCATCATCATCGCTTAAGACTGATTATGCCTTTCAGCGTTCAGTCTGGAGCATAGTAACCCTTATAAAATTCCTCCATGATCCCCTATTCAGTGCTAACATTGGTGCCTCTTCTGATGTTAAACCTATTACTTCAAAATCATTCTTAACGGAATCCAGGTACCTTCTCCTTGGTCTGCCCCGACTCCTCCTACCCTCTACTGCTGAACCCATGAGTCTCTTGGGTAACCTTGCTTCTCTCATGCGTGTAACGTGACCCCACCATCTAAGCCTGTTCGCCCTGACTGCTACATCTGTAGAGTTCATTCCCAGTTTTACTTTAATTTCCTCATTGTGGACACCCTCCTGCCATTGTTCCCATCTACTAGTACCTGCAATCATCCTAGCTACTTTCATATCCGTAACCTCAACCTTGTTGATAAGGTAACCTGAATCCACCCAGCTTTCACTCCCATACAACAAAGTTCGTCGAAAGATTGAACGGTGCACAGATAACTTAGTCTTGGTACTGACTTCCTTCTTGCAGAAGAGAGTAGATCGTAGCTGAGCGCTCACTGCATTAGCTTCCAGTTCTTTCACTATGTTGCCATCCTGTGAGAATATGCATCCTAAGTACTTGAAACCGTCCACCTGTTCTAACTTTGTTCATCCTATTTGGCACTCAATCCGTTTATATTTCTTTCCCACTGACATTACTTTCGTTTTGGAGATGCTAATCTTCATACCATAGTCCTTACATTTCTGATCTATCTCTGAAATATTACTTTGCAAACTTTCAATCGAATCTGCCATCACAACCAAGTCATCCGCATTTGCAAGACTGCTTATTTTGTGTTCACATATCTTAATCTCAGCCCGCCAGTCTATTGTTTTCAACATATGATCCATAAATAATATGAACAACAGTGGAGACAGGTTGCAGCCTTGTCTTACCCCTGAAACTACTCTGAACCATGAACTCAATTTACCGTCAACTCTAACTGCTGCCTGACTATCCATGTAAAGACCTTTAATTGCTTGCAAAAGTTTGCCTCCTATTCCATAATCTCGTAGAACAGACAATAACTTCCTCCTAGGAACCCGGTTATATTCCTTTTCTAGATCTAAAAAGCATAGATACAATTCCCTGTTCCACTCATAACACTTCTCCATTATTTGCCGTAAGCTAAAGATCTGGTCCTGACAACCTCTAAGAGGCCTAAACCCACACTGATTTTCATCCAGTTGGTCCTCAACTAATACTCGCACTTTCCTTTCAACAATACCTGAGAAGATTTTACCCACAACGCTGATTAAAGAGATACCTCTGTAGTTGTTACAATCTTTTCTGTTTCCATGCTCAAAGATTGGTGTGATTACTGCTTTAGTACAGTCTGATGGAACCTGTCCCGACTCCCAGGCCATTTCAATTATCCTGTGTAGCCATTTAAGACCTGACATTCCACTGTATTTGATGAGTTCCGACTTAATTTCATCCACCCCAGCTGCTTTATTGCACTGCAATCTATTGACCATTTTCTCCACTTCCTCAAATGTGATGATATTTCCATCATCATTCCTATCCCATTCTACCTCGAAATCTGAAGCATTACTGATCGTATTTTCGCCTACATTGAGCAACTCTTCAAAATATTCCCTCCCTCTGCCCAAGGCATCCACAGTATTCACCAGCAGTTTTCCTGACCTGTCCAAAATACTTGTCATTTCCTTCTTACCTCCCTTTCGAAGACTGCTAATTACACTCCAGAATGGTTTTCCAGCAGCTTGACCCATAGTCTCCAACCTGTTTCCAAAGTCTTCCCAATATTTCTTCTTGGATGCCGCAATTATTTGTTTGGCTTTGTTTCTTTCTTCAACATAACTTTCTCTGTCTACCTGAGTTCTAGTATGTAGCCATTTTTGATACGCCTTCTTTTTGCTTTTACAGGCTGCCTTGACTGTGTCATTCCACCAAGCTATTTGCTTCATCCTACTTTTACACACTACTGTTCCAAGACATTCTTTAGCCACTTCTAGTGCAGTGTCCCTGTACCTTGTCCATACCTTTTCCAATGACTGTAATTGACTACATTCAACTAACTGGTACCTTTCTGAGATCGCTGTTATGTACTTGTGCCTGATTTCCTTATCCTGAAGTTTCTCCACTCTTATCCTCCTACATATGGACCTGACCTCCTGCACTTTCCGCCTCACACCCCAATTTCACTGCAGATTAAATAATGATCAGTGTCGTCAAAGAATCCCCTGAATACACGTGTGTCCCTCACAGCCTTCCTGAATTCCTGATCTGTTATTATATAGTCAATGACAGATCTGGTTCCCCTGCCTTCACAAGTATACCGGTGAATGTTCTTATGTTCAAAAAAGGAGTTTGTGATTACTAAGCCCGTACTGGCACAGAAATCGAAGAGTAGTTTCCCGTTCCTGTTGGCCTCCATATCCTCTCCAAATTTACCCATAACCTTTTCATACCCTTCTGTTTGATATCCAATCTTGGCGTTAAAATCATCCATGAGCAGAACACTGTCCTTGTCCTTTACTCTAACAACTACATCACTGAGTGCCTCATAAAAACTATCCATCTTATCTTGATCTGTCCCTTCACAATGCGAATATACTGACACAATCCTAATTTTCTTGCTAGACACTGTCAGATCTATCCACATCAGTCGTTCGTTTACATACCTTATTGCAACTACGCTGGGTTCCATTTCTTTCCTGATGTAAAGCCCTACACCCGATTGTGCTATTCCTGCTTTGACTCCTGACAGGTGGACCTCGTATTCTCCCACTTCCTCTTCTTTCTCACCCCTTACCCGAATTTCACTAACAGCTAAAATGTACAGCCCCATCTTACTTGCAGCCTCTGCCGGCTCTACCTTCTTCCCAGAGTAGCCCCCATTGATATTAATAGCTCCCAATCTCATTACCATTTGTTTGCCAAGTCGTATCTTAGGAGTCCCTGGTTTGTCAGTTAGAGGTGGGACTCCGTCACCTCCAAAGGTCCGAGGCAGTTTGCTCTGATTGTTGCCAGCATCATATTTAAAGTACCAGGGAAGCAGGTTGCTTGCCTTACTTTCCCCGAGTCCCACTGGGTTTTACCCCTAACGGTTGAGGGACTAACCGGTGGATTTGGTAGTCTTTGCCGTATGAGCACAAAGATGACCACGCCTCAGATATGTCCGAGATGCCCAGCCTTATTCCAAAGTAACTGGTATCCCGACTGTCGGGACCACTTACTTGGCCACTCGTACGTTGCCCGTGGTTCATGAACTAGGACATGACTACAGGACCCCACATTTTCTTAAATAAATGTTGTTGTTATATAAAATTCTTTGTCTCACAGCAACGTCTTGTTTCCGTTACCATTCCAGTTAAGTGATTCGAACTTTCAACTTAAAGTTAACCAATAATCAGAAATTTTGTAGTGATATTTGCTCATGCGAACGGTCGTAGGCGTCTTTTACAAAAGATACAGGTGCCATTTTCAAGTTGAGGATGCCTGTCAAGGGTTTCCGGAAAGCAAGTATCATGCATAATGGCGACCCTTTAGCCAAGGCTCAGATGGTTCAAATGGCTCTGAGCACTATGGGACTTAACTTCTGAGCCCATCAGTCCCCTAGAACTTAGAACTGCTTAAACCTAACTAACCTAAGGACTTCAGACACATCCATGCCAGAGGCAGGATTCGAACCTGCGACCGTAGCGGTCAAGCGGTTCCAGACTGTAGCGCCTAGAACCGCTCGGCCACCCCGGCCTGCCTTTAGTCGAGGATCTCGTTCAAATTAGGAACCCTTTTTGTGATGCTGTGAGATTGCTAGGATGTACTAATAAATGATTAATTTTCCACAGGTGGCACAAGTCCAATTTGTGAATAATCAGCATTGCAAATACTGCGTTGCATATACCGCGTTGCTTTTGTGATTTTATTTGTGTGATTTCGGGGGCAATATCCTTTGTGTGTTATATCTATGTATTTTGGGGAATTTTAAATTACATTGCTTGTGATAATAAATGTTTTAGTCTGCGTGTGACAACTGTGATAGGTTACGTGTCATTATACCTTGCGCTAGCGTACGAAAAATGATTCGTCGGGATTCGCGAAGGTAGGGAATTTGTTTTTCCGTCAGCGAAGCTCTATTAACTACGTACTTCGTGCGAGAGTATGATCCCAGTATCCAAAGTGTAAACACGTGGTCGCTCGAGGAACGGTGCGAGGATAAATAGGTCAAGCGCAGAGGAAGTTACCACTAATCAGGCAGCCGCGGAGAGAGAGGAGACAGGCGTGAGTGAGACAAAGCAACGGAATTATCCCCGATTTCAGTTGCGCTGCGGCAAGGCTGAACGTAGAAAATGTGCAGGCTATCTCCCCGACTGGTAGAGGGATTTCGGACCCAAGCGCGAGCTCGGACGAAACCGAGAGAACAGCGAGTAGACAAAGCACGTCGTCTAACACAAACCCGAATAACATGTGGGTGGCTGAGTTGGTTAGGATGATGAAAGAAAGTATGGCGAAACAGGAAGAAAATAATACGAAATTAAACTCAAAACTGGAAGACTTTATGCGAGAAGTAGATTCGGAATTAAATTCAAAGACCAGGTAAAGCATAAGATAATGATGTTACCAAATTCAAACCAATCTGGTTTTGCGCGTCCTGCCTGACTGTTCGAACACATGCTGCAGAACAACCAGTTTCTGTACAACCCTTACAGTCCGGGCGAACTGATGAGGCTGTGTATAATGAAACTTCTAACTCAGCTGCGCCATATCGTACTAGCCGGACGATGTAAGGACGATATAGAATCGTTTAAAATACTCTTATAGGAGTTAGAGCACGGCATCGGCGAGTGGGAGCAGGAAAAGGACAAAAGTGGAAAGTTAGTCGCGGCCGCAGTAAAACGCGTAGGCGTACGGGCTCACAGGTAGGCAAGTACTCAGACACTAATTACCAACCGTATAAAGGTAACTGGGGGAACGAAAACACGTATGGCAAATATACTAACGAATGGCGTAATGGCAATCACGACGCGCGCAATTACCGCAACAGAGGAAAATAAGATAACGGTAACCGGCCGAGCTCATCACGAAATGGCGGTGAAAAATACGGGCAGCCGCCGACGGATTAGAAAAGGGATACTATTCACGATGATGTGGAAATCAGACCGGCGGACCCACGTAAAAACCCACCGGAAATGGAGGGAAAACAACAGTTATGACCAATGCAGATCGAGGGAGACGGTATTAGCCCACACCCGATGACGGAAAGTTGCAAAGTACGTTACATAGGTCAGGAAGATATTAGGGAAACATTACTTCAGCAACAAACGGATAACAGGATTTCAGCTGTTAGTGCGGTGATTGCCATCTCAGTGAAAGGGGTATCACTGAACTACGTAATCGACACGTGGAGTCCGATCTCGATTGTTAGTGAGGCTACATTCCGAAAATGAGGGGAGGCCGAAGCTTAGCCGGTATTGCCGTTGCGAGGGACGATGGTGAAAGGGACAATATACGGTAAAAGTGTAGAAGTCAAGTGGCAGTCTATGATTATGTTCAAATGCCAGGGTAAGAAGTTCGAGGAAAACTTCTTCATTGTGCCCTTAATGAAGACGGAAGTAATTTTAGGCGTAGACTTCATAAACGCTCACCATGCAATTGTAGATTTGGGTGGAACCATCGTGTCTCTAAACAGAGTGGGGAACCCCGTTGAACTGAAGTTCGATAATTGGGTCATAAGGGATGAGTATGAAGCCAGCTGCCTACCAATTCTCACTTACCTGGGAGTGCACCAGGAACCAGAGACCCTCATAAACTGTATTAGCGGAGTGATTTTACCGCTATCCGCGCACGGAAGGGATGGGGTTTTCAGAAAAATAATCGAAGAAAGCATGCACAGCGTAGGAGACATGAAAGAGGACACCCGTTTAAGACTGCTAGAGGTTTTAAGGAATCACGAGACAATATTTTCGGATGCACCGGGTGCGCTAAAAGGCTTGGAATACAAGTTCCAAGTACGGGAACACAAAAAGTTTTTCGTGTAGCCGTACCCCATTCCGTTAGCACATAAAGAAAAAGTGAAGGCTGAGGTCGCGAAGATGCTCGAACAGGACGTAATTGAACACTCCGTGCGTTCGTACAACTCACCGCTTTTAGTGGTACCGAAAAAGGATGAATCGGTGAGATTGGTGATGGATTCTCGGCAAAACAACACGGTTATTAAAGCAGAAACAGACAGACCGGAGAGCATGGAAGAATTATTGCAACGTTTCCATGGAGTGAAGATACATGAGACAGTTACTGGCAAATTGTGTTGCATCCTGAGTGTAGGTAGAATTCAGCATTTTTGTGTTATGGGAACTGCTACCAAGTTAAACGGCTTCCGCTCGGACTGAATGTTTCTGCGGCAACGTTCATACAAGGCCTGAACAGCATCCTTCCTGAGGACCTACGTGAGAGAATTACATTATACAGGGTGGTCCGTTGCTAGTGACCGGGTCAAATATTTTACGAAATAAGCATCAAACGAAAAAACTACAAAGAACTAAATTTGTCTAGCTTGAAGGGGGAAACCAGATGGCGCTATGGTTGGCCCGCTAAATGGCGCTGCCATAGGTCAAACGGATTACAACTGAGTTTTTTAAAAATAGGAACCCCCATTTTTATTACATATTCGTGTAGTACGTAAAGAAATATGAATGTTTTAGTTGGACAACTTTTTTCGCTTTGTGATAGATGGCGCTGTAATAGTTACAAACGTATAAGTACGTGGTATCACGTAACATTCCGCCAGTGAGGACGGTATTGGCTTCGTGATACATTACCTGTGTTAAAAAGGACCATGGTGTTTGGCTGTATGTCGTTTACCAATTGCGGAAAAGGTCGATATCGTGTTGATGTATGGCTATTGTGATCAAAATGCCCAAAGGGCTTGCCGGCCGGGGTGGCCGAGCGGTTCTAGGCGCTACTTTCTGGAACCGCACGACCGCTACGGTCGCAGGTTCGAATCCTGCCTCGGGCATGGATATGTGTGATGTCCTTAGGTTACTTAGTTTTAAGTAGTGCTAAGTTCTATGGGGACGGATGACCTTAGAAGTTAAGTTCCATAGTGCTCAGAGCCATTTGAACCATTTTTGAACCCAACGGGCGTGTGTTTTGTATGCTGCTCGGTATCCTGGACGACATCGTCCAAGTGTCCGGATCGTTCGCCGGATAGTTCCGTCATTTAAGGAAACAGGAAGTGTTCAGCCACATGTGAAACGTCAACTACGACCTGCAGTAAACGATGATGCCCAAATAGGTGTTTTAGCTGCTGTCGCGGCTAATCCGCACATCAGTAGCAGACAAATTGCGTGAGAATCGGGAATCTCAAAAACGTCGGTGTTGAGAATGCTACATCCACATCGATTGCACCCGTACCATATTTCTATGCACCAGAAATTGCATGGCGACGATTTTGAACGTCGTGTACAGTTCTGCCACTAGGCACTAGAGAAATTACGGGACGGTGACAGATTTTTTGCACGCGTTCTATTTAGCGACGAAGCGTCATTCACCAACAGCGGCAACGTAAACCGGCATAATATGCACTATTTGGCAACGGAAAATCCACGATGGCTGCGACAAGTGGAACATCAGCGACCTTGGCGGATTGATGTACGGTGCGGCAGTATGGGAGAACTGATCTTCGTCGACAGCGGCTTCTATCTGTTTTTGCAGTCTTCTGTAAGAAATTCGTGTTAGTATGAGGGCTATTCGGAAAGTAAGGAACGATAGGTCGCGAAATGGAAACCACAGTGAAAATCAAAACTGTTTTATTTGCAACAGTTAGCTACAAATTCCAGCTACTCATCTCCACAATCGTCGATCCGACTTAGACGTTTTAGTAACATTGTACTAACATTCCAGTAGCCTCGTTGTACAAGACAGCCGCCAGTGCTTACCGCCAATTCTCTACGCTGGCATACAGCTCGTTGTCTGTGCCAAAATGCTGTCTTCACAGCCAGTGGTTCTTGTGAGCAGA
Organism: Schistocerca americana; assembly: GCF_021461395.2. Taxonomy (NCBI): domain Eukaryota; kingdom Metazoa; phylum Arthropoda; class Insecta; order Orthoptera; family Acrididae; genus Schistocerca; species Schistocerca americana. The sequence continues at coordinate 647,443,306 of NC_060130.1, read as the reverse complement.
GATGAAACTCTGGGCTGTATTGTGGGTAATAAAACATTTTCAATTGAAAACGATGCAGAAGCATCTTCATTGCCCCTGCAGAATACGGCTGAGAGTTGCCTTGAAGAAGAAAATGCACGACAGTTATGTAATGTTGGCTGCATATCTTTAGGCGAAATTTCTCGCCAGGCCCTCGCACTTGGCGGGAGAGACTATTGTTCTAGGTATCTTTATGTGCTCCCTGTGTGCTCTGATCTAAAAAGAACGACGTTACGCGATCGACAGGCATACTAAAGACACTTCTCAACACACCTGTGCAAAACTTCATCGGATTTACACTGTGGTTTCCATTTCGCGATCGATCCTTCCTTACTTTCGGAATAACCCTCGTATTTTGCAACCATGACTTATTAAACTGATAGTTCGGTAACTTTCACACCTGTCAGCATCTGCTTTCTTAGGAATTGGAAATATATTCTCCTTGAAGTCTGAGGCTACTTCGCCTGTTTCATACATCTTGCTTGCCAGGTAGAAAAGTTTTGTCATGACTGGCTCCCCCAAGGCTATCAGCAGCTCTAACGGAATGTTGTCTCTACTCCCAGAACCTTGTTTCAACTTAGGTATTTCACTGCTCTGTAAAATTCTTCGTGCAGTACCTTATCTCCCATCTCATCTTCATCTATGTCCTCTTCCATTTCTATAATATTTACTTCAGATACATCTCCTTTGTATCGACCCTCTATATACTCATTCCACTTATTTGCTTGGACTGTTTACCATCAGAGCTCTTGATATTCATACGGGCTGTTCTCTTTCCACCGGAGGTCTCTTTCATTTTCATATAGGTGGTATCTATCTTTCCCCTAGTGACATATGCTTCTAAATCCTTAGGTTTGTTCTTTGGCCATTCCTGCTTAGCGGTTTTGCACGACCTGTCAGTATAAGTTTTTAGACGCTTTCATTCCCTTTTACCTGCTTGACTTACTGCATTTTTATATTCTCTCCTTTCATCAATGCAATTCAATATCTCTTTTGTTACCAACGGATTTCAACTAGCCCTCGTCTTTTTACCTACTTGATCCTCTGAAATGTCTCCTTAGAAGAATTATTGAATTACTGTGCTGATAAACATCTACGTCATTTGATTTTCAAACAGCTGAGCAAAACTGAACGTGCAGAGACATTTCTCTCTTTACTTATTCAGATCATCAATAAATTGACACACAATATTTTTAGCGCAACGCAATCTGACTTTCAATAATCCCTACCAAAGAATGACCCTGACTGTCAATAACCTATACCTTTCATGAATCACTTATCTCACAAAAATCTTCGTTACTCGAACTACTGCAATACAGCGAGCGCCAATACTGCCAGCTAAATAAAAGATTCAAACTACTGAAGTCACTAGCTACTGATAGACATAGTCAGGAAATGAAAGATTTTGATAGAGAACAAACAATGTATTTACCTTAATAGTGTTCAAAGGCCATTATACATCCAGTCTTACAAATTTACTGTCTCTGATGGACACACGTCCACATCATCCGCTCTCAAAACTCCGCTATCTCTCTCCCCACATCCACCACTGCTGGCGGCTCACCTCCAACTGCGCAACGCTACGCGCTGTTCACGTCCAACTGTCCAACACTACAATAGCCAATATTACAAAAATGACAACCAGCCACAGACCGCACACAGCACAGCCAGTGATTTCCATACAGAGCGCTACGTGGCATTACCAATTTAAAACCCTAACAGTCTACTTACACCTCTGCTGCTTTCACTACTTCCTCCCTGAATCCTACCCGCTCTTCTTTTACTGTATTCCTTACCCCTGTTCTTGTATATCGTTCTCTAATGATCTCTCCGAAACTCTTAACCACCTCTGGTTCGTTCAGTTCATCCAGGTCCCAAGTCTTTAAATTTCTGTCTTTTTAGATTTACTTCAGTTTTAATCTACAATTCATTACCAATAAATTGTGGTGAGAATCCACATCTGTACCTGTAAATGTCGTAAATTTTAAAATCTGGTTACGAAATCTCTGCCTTACCATTATATAATCAATCTGAAACCTTCAAATGTATCTAGCTCTCTTCCACGTAGACAGCCTTCTTTCATGATTCTTAAACCAGTCAAGATTAAATTATGCTCTGTGCAAAAATCTATGTGACTTACAGTTATTGTAACCCACCAGTCACACTGACAAAGGTAAGTCTGTTTCCCCGACAGAGCACAGTACACTTGTATTGTCTGCCTACGTGAAATGCTACCACTATGGAGGGTGAGGTGGCTCGTGGTGTAGACCGCAACCCGCCACTAGTTGGACTTCCTTCTGACTACTACTACACGGTCGTGACACGCTGATCTCGTTGCTCGCAAAGTCAGCTCCCTGACGGCTCCAGAACGCGATGCTCGATTCCCGTGACATCCGGCAGCTCCCACCAGGACACGATGACTCGACGTCGGCCCCTCCCAGTTGCCATTACCTACATTGTTAAATTTCTCAATCGACATCACGAACGCTGCATCTCATGTTCGTTGCTCACGACGAGGACTGTCCCGGCTGTTTCCACCAGAACGTTGCATCTTATGGTTGCTGGTCGCCTCTAAGTAGGCTGTTCAGGTTTTTATATTGGTAACGCCACGTAGCGCTCTGTATGAAAATCACTGGCTGTGCTGTGTGCAGTCTGTGGCTGGTTTGCAGGTTGTTCAGGTTTTTATATTGGTAACGCCACGAAGCGCTCTGTATGAAAATCACTGGCTGTGCTGTGTGCAGTCTGTGGCTGGTTTGCATTGTTGTTGGCTATTGTAGTGTTGGGCAGCTGGATGTTAACAGCGCGTTGCGTTACGCAGTTGGAGGTGAGCCGCCAGCGGTGGTGGATGTGGGGAGAGAGATGGCGGAGTTTTGAAATTTGTAAGACTGGATGTCAATTATGACTATTAAGGTAAATACATTGTTTGTTCTCTATCAAAATCTTTCATTTGCTAACTATGCCTATCAGTAGTTAGTGCCTTCAGTAGTTTGAATCTTTTATTTAGCTGGCAGTAGTGGTGCTCGCTGTATTGCAGTAGTTCGAGTAACGAAGATTTTTGGTGAGGTAAGTGATTTGTGAAAGGTATAGGTTAATGTTGGTCAGATTTTTGAAAGTCAGATTGGGTTGCGATAAAAAAAAAAAAAAAAAAAAAAATTGTGTGTCAGTTTAAGCACAGTCTCGTATATAATTTTTCTAAGGGGATGTTTCACGCCGATCTCGTAATATATGCAGTATCCTCCACTGCACTCACTTCCGCTTCTCTCCCTTGTACTTCAATCAATGTCTATTGTTGCTTTCCATGCCCTAGCTCTCTCTCTTTCATGTCTTCTCGTGAGCTTCGCTGATGCGAATTTATGCTCACACGTCACTGTATCGGTCACAACGTGCGGCTCCACACCGTTTTCAATTTTTTTAAATTTAAAAATACGTATTCTGTAAACGTCATACCTAACACTTGATGAAAACTTTCGTTGAGGTGCGCATCGTAACTAAGCAGGACCGCTTTAGACTACTTTCTCAGAGGGCGCGACACTGCGAATTTCAAGTACTTCAATGAAATAGCGTTACTTTCAGCAAGATCGGAAGTAGAGAGAGGCATATATTTCAATCATTACCGTATCACCAATTCCATAAGTAAACCGTGGCTTCCCACAAATTAACAATTGGGGTACTATCTTTGTCATCGTTTATCGCTATCGATCGACGACTCACTTCAATAACTCATAAATTCTCCACAAGACGTGATCATAAAAGAAAGTATCTTCTCATGATGAAATGGGACTCAAATTCAAACAACTACAACCACATTTGCACTCACTTTAAAAACTCTTTAATGGATCAATATACAGTTTCCCACTTTTACCGACGTACTTTATTACAACGTAAGCTCTACATTAACAACAATATCAATCGGATGAGAACCAGACAAGAACTAATTAATCATCACTACATTTTTCTTTTACAGCATTGATCGTCCGTTATTACGTTTGATAAAGATAATTGAATACATTGTTTCTTATGCAGGTCAGAAGGCGATAGCACAAGCCGCCAGAATATTCGTCCGAGCGATGACCATTGCCTGATAGACAACAGCGATCAGCTTTTTGCTTGGCGGCAAGATGGAAGATGCTGTCGATGTCGTGTTGCGGCACTCTTCCTCGACATCAAACTGATAGAAAATCATTTAAATACACAATTAAAACTTTACAACCACAGAAATAACAATGACAACAAGCCTACTAAATATTTAACGTCACACACGTTTGATATAGTAATGTATCATTACCTACGAATTGACCGGTGGGAGACATGGTGTAACTGTCTTGATATTTGGTTGCACTACAGGGCACTCCGTTGAACTAGGCAAAGAAGAGAATTATTGCAGAAGTTGACTAAAACAAGGGAAAAAGGTGACAGGTTGCATCTTGTGGCATCTTGGAATCATCAAGTACGGTAATTGAGGGGAGTATGGGGCTAAAATTAGTTGCCGCTTAGCTACAGTATTCAGGTTCAATTGGTTGAATGCAGAGATGAAGTTACTTGCACAAAGTAAACTTGCGTGGAGAGTACACCAGTGTTGGGACTGGAAAGCGCAAGAGCGACGGTGTAAGGGGATTATGAAGGCGCTAGGCGACCGATCTGCGTTGACTTGCAATTCATTACTCAACGATAAATAGGAAACCGCTTGTTGAGAGTCAGCGAAAACTGGAATACAAGGAAATAGTCACAGGCCACGTTACCAGCTTAAACGCATTATCGAGACAACACCCTTTTTAGACGTTAACCTGACAATAATAATAATTTTGGAAGTTTCATCTAATGTTAGGAACCACGTAAAAAAAGAAATCCTCTTCATAATAAACGGTATTCTTAAACATTAAAGCAATAAAATCACCGTTTTAGATGGAAATTGGATGGATGGTCCTTTGGGTGTTCGGCAACTGCTTTGTCATAACTCACAAGAAAATGGCAGCTGAAATATTTGGCAGTTACCATACAGACATGAGACATCTCTGTGTCCTGTTTCCAATGACTGCTACAGCTGATGTATTTCCCTGCGTCCTTGGTGTCTCTTGACAACAAACTGTTCAGTCGGAATGTGCAAATTAATCTAAGTTTTTGAACCATCAACAATATCTGTAAGCGATTTAGAAAACCATGAAAAACAGAAATTAGGATAGGCGGGCGAAAATTTGAAACCTTAACCACCCCGATCGCACGAGTAGTGTTTTAATCGCTGCCGCCGTCGATCGATGTGTATGGCCGGTATTACTGGCAACAATATAGATGATTGGATTACTGTAATGCGAGACGTTCCTGTTTCATTCCTGTATCACTCTACTGTTAATGTTACTGCTATTCATTACCATCTTCATTTCAGCACCGCAACTTTAAAATTACAAACGATATTGAATCGTTTCGCATCATAAGCTGCAATACTATGGCCTCGTTTTCAAACGGCCACAAACAGATGAAAATGTTAGGGATTAAAAAGGAAAAGTTAAAACATCAGCTTACCGATTACTCGTTCTCGATTTTCCTCTCACTTCCGCCCGCTATACTGCTAATGTTATTTGAATTTTAATTGCTGTCGTTATTCGTAGTATAGTACTCCGATTCGTTCTCGTTTATGCACCCCCACTTTTGGAGAAGCTGTATCTCATATAGATTACTTAATGAGACAAAATGAAAAAGCGTAAGTATTTGGGAAGTGACAATGTGAAGGTAAACCAGAAACAAATAGTATTCTCTATAATAAATTGGCTTATCCCCACAAGATGTCCTCATTATAATACCACATTTCCTTAACCATCCTTCAATCCTACAAACTATGGTGGACAAAAAGTACTGACATATTCCGGTTGGAATAATTATACATACTACGTCTTAGAGAATTATGTGCCGTTTAAGAAAGGTGGAAATTCGTGGTTATGTGGGTAGACTATCCACGAGCACTAGTTTTCTTTGTCTATATCTACAAATGTGTTGGTACATAACAATTTGCAGTAATTAGTTAATTTATTCCTCGTAGTTTAGCCAGCGGATAGAGAGTTACATCATATTTCGGACGAGCATCCGAACAAATTCCTGTAGTTATCAACCGGATTATCGGAAGAGGAAATCATTCTTTCCATGACGTAGGCTGGAAAGATGATGCAATAGCTATGTTAGTGTCCAACATTAAGCATTAATCCTTACAGTACGAAGGGGGTTGACGCGGGAGGGGGGCGTCATATGTGGCCACCCTTTGTAAATATTATAATTTAGAATTTAGATTAGTATTTCATATTTGAAAATTCTAGTGAAAATATTTATTGTTTTTTATTATTTCCTGTACCAGATGTTATAAATATATAATTTTTGTCAGCTAATCTTAATCCGTTAGTTCAGGCCCAATGGCGTTCGCCGAAAAGTCTACCTCCCTAGTAGTAGACGTAACTTCACAACAAATATCTTATTCCATAAATTACAAAATTTCGGCAGTACAGACTCTCTGGGCAATGAATTTCTCTGTGTGGCTATCAACAATTATCCTAACAATGACTGATTTCTTTTTGGTTTCTGATTGTTTCTTGTTTCTTCTTCTTCAGTGCCGTTTTCACCAGTGTTAGAGACACCTGTGACTGAAAATGTATCGTCGCTCTCACTCACTGAGAGAGAAGAATTAGACATTTAAAAGAATCTTCAGATTCAGAAACTGAATCTGGTGATAGTGATGATGTGGCAAGTGAAACTGAAGAGGAATGTATTGTGCGCGAGTACGTGGATAATGATCGTGTACAAACAGACTCTGAAGACGAACTCTGGGCACATACAGCGGATAATGACGCAGCTGTTGAGGTCAATGAGAAGTACTTTACACCGACTGGAAAAGTTTGTGTGTCGAAACTTCCTCAGATCACAAGATATTATTCTGCTGGGATGCATACTGTTATTGATGAAATATTGTAATTATTCCGTGTCAGGTGAACCTTCAAGGCCTTCATGAAGGAAAAACCTGGGAAGTATGGTATACTTAAACAATGCTCACAGACTCTAAAACCAGATATGTTCACGGCATGAAGCCGTATGCAGGGAAGAAAAATGATAGTTCACAACAATCACATTTAGCTGCTGCTGTAGTGAAACGACCGCCGTTCCTACACGTAATTCAAGGTGTAATTACATCACAGAGAGATATTACACTTCAAAAAGACATCTCAAGAAGAGAATTACATTATTATATACCAGTAAATTTGCCCTAGATGATTATAGTACTGGGAATACCGCAATCACAAATGTTTCTTGCATTCCTCATGAAAAATAAATTTAAAAAAAAAACCTTCTGTTGGCGTCGAATCAACATTATCACGCTGTAGTTGGTTCACCTGCTGACACTAAGAAGGATACAGTCATTAACTTACAGTGATCAACCAGAACATTATGACCGCCTACCTAAAAACTGGTATGTCCAACTTTGGCACGGATAACAGCGGCGACTTGTTGTGGTATGGAAGCAATGAGGCCTTGATAGGTGGCCGGAGGGAGTAAGCACCATATCTGCACACACAAGTCACCTAATTCCAGTAAGTTCCGGGGAGCGTGCGATAAGCTCTGACGCCACGTTCAACTACATCCCAGATGTGCTCGATCGGGTTTCAGAAATGATGAGTTGGGGGCTTGCACATAAATTTGAAATCGCCTCTGTGTTCCTCGAACCACACCATCACTCTCCCGACCTTGTGATATGGCGCATTATTTTGTTGAAAAATGCAGTTGCCATCGGGAAACATGATGGTCATGAACGGGGGTTCATGGTCTTCAACTAGTGTACGATACTCCTTAGCTGTGAGCTGTGATGGTACATTGCAAGAGCCATGGATGTCCACGTGAATGTTCCCCAGCGCATAATGGAGCCGCTGCCAGCTTGTCTCCGTGCCGCACTACAGGTGTCAACGAACTGTTCCCCTGGAAGACGACGGATTCGCTCCCTCCCATCAGTATGATGAAGAAGGTATATGGATTCATCATACCATGCAACGCTCTGCCACTTCGCCAACATCCAGCGCCGATGGTCACACTCCCACTTCAGTCGTAGTTGCGGATGCCGTACTGTTATCGTTGGCACGCGCATGGGTAATCGGCTGCCCGTTGTTAGGTGTATTCGGTGCCCAGTGTGTTCAGATCCACTTGTACTCTCCCCAGCATTAAATTCTGATGTTAGTTCCCCCACATTTCGCAGCCACCCCTGTTCTACTAGTCTGCCCCAGTCTACGATGTCCATCGTGTGTAATGAGGAGTGGCCGTTTGCATGTGGATTCACCTTGGTTTTGCCACGTGTTGAAGACACTCAAGCCGCACGAGGTAGCCGTGTGGTCTTCTGGCCGTGGCGCCTTGTCACAGTCCGTGCGGCTCCCCCCGTCGGAGGTTCGAGTCCTCCCTTGGGCATGGGTGTGTGTGTTGTCCATAGCATAAGTTGCTTTAAGTTAGATTAAATAGTGTATAGGCTTAGGGACCGATGACCTCAGCAGTTTTGTCCCATAGGACCTTACCACAAATTTCCAAGACACTCACCACGGCAATCCTCGAACATGCAACATGCCGTGAAGTGTTAGAGCTGCTTGTGCCGAACTTCCGGGACATCGCCATCTGGAGGAAGAGGAGGAATTAAGTGTTTAACGAATCGTCGACAACGAGGTCATTAGAGACGGAGCACTAGCTCGGATTAGTGAAGGATGGGGAATGAAATGAGTCATGCTCATTGAAAGGACCCATCTCGCTATTTGCCTGAAGCGTAAATCACGGAAAATCTGAATCTGGATGACCGGACACTGGTTGGAACCGTTGTCCTCCCGAATGCAAGTCAGAATCTGCCCTCAGTCAAACTCAGTTATATTGCGCGCCTTCCCCATTCTCTTGTGTCTGACTAGCAGTTATTCCTCACTAGATGTCGCTGCTACCGCCTGGATTCTTTTCTATCGGTACTAAGTCCATGGTCATAATGTTCAAGCTGACCAGTGTGAAAAAAAACAACAGTATCGGAATTGTGACTCTGTCTTGATGCAAAATACCTTGATCAAGGGGGACTCCCACTTCTGATAACGTTGTTTTTTCTATGCAAATACGGACCAAATGGAAGAGTTCCAAGGGAAAGTTACTGATCAGTGTATATTATAATGAGACGAAAGGTGGCGTTGACACAACTGATCAAATGATGAACAAGTTTTCATCTAAGAGGGCAGCAAGAAGGGGGCAACTGTATTTCCTATAGTCTCGTGGGAATATCAGCTTTAAATGGTTATTCATTGCTTCTGCTCAGTTTCCCAGACTGGAATAAGACAAAATCTAACAAGCGACGGCTTTTTCTTCAAGAATTTTGACTACAGCTTAAGGAAGCATACATCGGAGAGAGAGCTACTAATATAAGAGGATTCTAAAAGTTTGTGGTTTCAGCCATGGGAGGTATTCTCTGACGGAATATCAAGCAGAAGTTCGCTGCAATGGAAGCTGAAGGAGGAAGTTGAAGATGTCATTTGTGTCGCCATGAAAGCCAGTCGAAAGCAGCGAAGCACAGTAAGGTGAACAAAACAACAATGATATGTAACAACTGTAAGAGATACACATGCAGTAAACACAGCAAGAAAACTGACATATGTTCCAAGTGTGAAGACATTTCCGAAGAAAGTGATGAATGAGTGATCCCAGAACTGCGTAATGTAAGCGGCTGTGTTTACCCTAAAATATTTGTAATGTTTTTGAATTGTAATAAATTGTTCTTCAATAACTCTTTAATTATTTTTTCTATTAATGAAAAGAGATACTGTTCAAGAAAATAGGACTAAAGGAAGATAAATGATCAAAAAGGTCATAAACGCTAAATGCGTTTATGTAGAGAGCGCTAAGAGAAATTTACAGTTCCTGGACCTTTATTACATATCAGTAACTCTTTATACAACATCTTGTTAATAAAGGACAATAAAAAGTAAATAAATTTGAATTACAAAACTTTTTGTGGTGAACACAAACTAACCCCCCCATGGGTACTGCGCGTTATGAAATATACGTTGGTACTATAAGGGTAATCAGAAATAAGAGCATAATTTCGTAAGAAGGATCACAAACTAACACATTTGAGATACGACAGTCTTCAAAACACGAAATTCTTTAAGTTCTCATCCACAAATCACATTTATAAAAACACTAGCAGAGTACACGGTGTTTCCTAGGTATTTTTGTTTTCTTTCTCAGGTTTTATTAGTCCATTTACTCCACCCTCCTCTCTGCCCATCTCCTTACCCTCCTTGTTTTTATCCATCTCCGCTATCCGCTGTCCTCACCTCTCTGTCCATCTCCTCTTCCCAGTCTCTCTGTTGAGCTCCACCTCCTCTCCCCCCCCCCCCCCCCTCTCTCTCTGTTCATCTCCTCTTTCCTTTCTCTGTTTATTTTCTCGTCCTTCTCTTTCTGTCCATCTTCTCCTCCACCCTTTCTCTCTCCTGCCCATCTCCTCCTCTTTCCTTCCCCTATTCGTCTCCTCCTCCCTTTCTCTATGTCCATTTCCTCCTCTTTCCTTTCTCTGTCTATTTCTGCCTCCCCTCAATCGGTCCATGTCCTCTTTCATATCTGTGACCATGTCATTCGTCTTTCCCCTCCTCTTTCTCTGTCACTCTCATCCTCTACCTTCTCTCTCTACATTATCACCCCACCCCAACAGGAGGTTGGTGGTTTTCTTTGCAGATATATAGTAATACGTGTACCAAATTTGGATGAAATCGATGCAGGGGTTTAGGAGGAGCTACTTAAATGCAGCGTTGTCAGTATGCGCACGTGTCATATATATGTAACATATTTCACGCGTATTTGTACATGTATTTCACCTGTATCTGTAGCTAATTTCGCGCTGCAGTTCTCAATCCTATGACTCCATATATCTTCAACAATTTTTTATACAATGATATAATTTTGTAGGATCTTCAGTTGTATATTTGGATAATCCCTGCGAAATGTGTTGCGAACAGAGTTAATGGTAAGAACGTAATAAATTAAAACGTCATGCATGATGAGGTGATTTTTTACACATCTCAGTTTTTACGACATCATATCTTCTGTACTACGTATGTGCAGTACAATGTTATAATTTTGTAGGTACATTTAGCGGCATATGTGGATACTGGTTCGAATGACTCTGAGCACTATGGGACTTAACTTCTGAGGTCATCAGTCCCCTAGAACTTAGATCTACTTAAACCTAACTAACCTAAGAACATCACACACATCCATGCCTGAGGCAGGATTCGAATCTGCGACGTAGCAGCCACGCGGTTCCAGACTGTAGTGCCTAGACCCGCTCGGCCACCAGGGCCGGCTATATGGACACTGTCTGCAAAATGTTTTACGAATGGAGTTGGTATGAGAGAAGTAATAAATTTAAATATCATGCACGATGCGGCAATTTTTTCACGCATCTCTATGTTTATAACGTCGTATCTCCTGAACTATTTGCCGTACAGCGCTATAATTCATCAGGTACGTTGAGTTGTACATGTGAACACTATCTGTTAAATATATCATGAATACAACTAGTAGGAAAGAAGTAATAAATTAAAATATTGTGCCTGATGCGACAGTTTCATTGCATGAACAGTGAAAATCCAGTAAGCGACAATTGTTTTTCCTTTTGTCTTTTTATGGGGGTAGTCAGCTAGAAAAAATATCTCTAGATTTGAAACTGTTTGTAAAGATTGTGGGAGGTCACTAATACTGGATGAATGAAGTCCGCGAATTCGCGCGTTAGCTACACCCTTTTTTCACCCCAACCTCCTCCCCTTTGGTAGGTCTGTGATTCTTAACCAAACAGCATTTCTTTCCAGACAGTAACTAATATGCTTCCCAAATTGGGTAGAAATCAGTCCAGTGGCATAGGAGGAGATGCGGAACATACATAGATACATACACACGTACACCCATTTTTATAATACGTAAGGATAACAAACATCTCATTCCTAATAAGAAAACAGTTAGTAAGGAATAACATTTCCTTGAGCTTTCATACGTCCACATCCTCACCAGTACTCCAAAATATTCCGCAACGTCTGAGGGGAGTGTACACAGCTGCCAGTACCTTTCCCACGTTTCTATTTCATGAAGAGGAAGACGACGTCGCAGTTGGTGAAAAGAGGAAGACTGTCGGTAAGTCTCCGCGTGAGCCACAGTATCTCTAATTTTAGTGTGGTGATCCTCAAGGGTGACAGATGTCCAAGAAATCAGCATGTCTCTTGAGTCGTTTTGGAATGTGGCCTCTCGGAATTTGGTTAATAAGGTCCTCGACGATGCGCAGTGCTTTTCTTATTGTGTTTTGCGCTTCAGCGTGTTGTGCATCGCTGTGAGACTCCCACGCTGACTAAACGAACCCCTGACACAGTACATAGCTCTTCTTCGAATCTTCTCTATCACTTCGAGTAATCCAATTCGTTTCCAAGGGTAAAATACATTTCCTCAAGTCTCTTTCAAAAAACGTAAGTCTCGCATCTGTCTCTACGACGACTGCGTGTTCGTTGTCGTTCCACCTTAAATCGCTTCGAACAGAAAATCCTAGATACTTCAAGTTTGTGACTGATTCCAGTCACTGATTAACGACCGCATATTCACACGAAGTAGGATCTGTTCGTCTGTTTACACGTGTAGCTTCACTTTTATCTACGTCTAGCGTCTGCTACCTATTCTCCTACCGCACGATGATTATCTGCACGTCTCTTTGTACATCGTAGCAAGTTTGCAATGGTGTCACATCTCTGTATACGACTGCGTCATCTGCTAACAACTTCATAAGACTAGAGACGTTATTTGCGTTATCTATACGTATTATAAATTAAAGTCCTTCGCCCCGTTTTTCTGCGGCATGAGGAGGGTGACCTCAGGAGCTGCTGAAGAGATTTTGATACTTTTTCTCTTATAGATAAACTGACTCATAAGGAAGGTTTGTGTATATAGTTTGTAAATATTTCGTGCGAAATGGCTGAATTATGATGAATTAAACTCCACGTTTTTCTGTTTGCACGTGAATCTCACGAACTACACTAGGGATTTTGATACGGTTTTGACTAATATATTGTCTGATTCTTGAGGAATGTCAGTGTGCATTACTGCATAGTATATAAAAACCGTCTGGCCGTAGATACTTAGTATTACCCATGCGAGGCCGAGGCGGGTCTCTAGGTACGTGAATGCTTCGCGGATAGGTGCTGTTCTATCACAGTGCTCTAAGGTAAGCCGAACACTAACTTCGCTTCTGAGGGTGCCTTCCCATTAACAAAGCCATATTAACTGCACTTTACTGAAAGGTGACTGCATGATACTGTATCGCAGATGTTCTGGAAGCTAATAAACATGCTCTCTACCTTAACTGCGACTTGAAATGCCTTCTGGACATAGTGAAAAACCAGTAATCTGGGTTTCATAATATCGATGTTGATGTTTCCGTTCTAGCGTAGCCGCAGCAGTGATTTTAAATGGCCGCTACCACACGACTCGCTGGATACCCAATCACAAATTATTTTAACTCACAAACAAAAAGCATGGTTCCATGCTCTGAAAGGGCACCAGTTTTCTCCCGAGATGAATGACCGATGAAAAAATTCTGCTATCTCAGCTGAAAGGGGCACGTCTGCCAAACAAACGAATTACCCCAAGCCTCCGATGCACTGTTTGTCGGTGAACAGCAACTCTTGAAGCAGCTCTAAGAAGCGTAATCAGTTGCTATCATTTGATCGCATCGAGCAACAAACATCGGCCATTTGTGTTGTCTCACTCCTGGTCGACACCGTATAGATCTCTAGTCCATGACGCAGCACGTGGCCGGGCTATTCTCTTCATTTTAGAATGCAGCATTCCTTCACCACGTCACTAAGAGGGGAAGGGTGGTAAGTCTATCCCCCAGGTACGTTTTACCCCGGGAAAGATCTCGGGCATGCATTTGTAGGCATTACCAATGGATTTTAGATCGCCCTCACCACCCCACTCAGAATATGCATAGCACTAGTGGGAGCAATATTGCGAATGCAAATTCAGTGTGAATGACAGTACGCTAGTGAAGCCAACCAGTGCTGTATAAAATAGAGTTCTCTGAATGTGAGTGTTGGGTTAGAAAATATTCTGTATGTGCATATAACAAAACAGAGTCAGAATGTCAGACTGCAGAATACGACACCTTTTAAATAAAAATTAAAACAATCTTGATCGCAACGGAACGTTTTATACAAAATTGCAAGCTGTTTCGTTCAAACAGTGACCACCTTCAGACCATATCCGTTGAAATGTAAGTACAGTATACACTGGCAGAAAAAAATTGCAACACTAAAAAATAATTAATGTAGAATAATTAAATTTCGGAATACATCTGTCTAGGTAATATATTGAAATATTGAAGTGAATCAATTGCAAGGTCACAGGTTAATGTGAGTGTAGGGTAACCTATTGAAAATATGAAATGCTGTTACATAAATAGCCGATTTAACTGCCAAAATGTTGCATGGTAGCATGCAGGCTTGCATGAATTGTGTTTTAAAGATGACAGGTGTCAGTCTGTGAGATGGAGTTCCACTCCTGTTGCACTTGGTTGGTCAATACAGGAACGACGGCTAATTCTATTTGTGGATGATACTGGAGTTTCCGTCGGATGATGTCCCATATGTGCTAGTCTGCAGACAGATCTGGAGATCGAGCAGGCCAAGGCAGTATGTCGAGACTGTATTTCATATTGGGCTACGACAGCGGTATGTGGGCGAACTTTATCCTATTGGAAAGGACCCTGCGGAATGCTGTTCATGAATGGCAGCACAATAGGTCGAATCACTAGACTGACGTACAAATTTTCAGTCAGGGTGCATGGGATAAACACGAGTGCCCCTGCTGTCATACAAAAACGCACCCCAGGCCATATTTCCGGTTACAGGTCCAGGGTGCCTAGCACGCAGACACGTAGGCAGCAGTCCTTCAGCTGGGCTTCTTCTGTCCAAGACACGGCCATCACTGGCACCGAGGCAGAACCAGTTTGCGTCAGAAAACGCAACAGACCTCCATCCTGCCTTCCAATGAGCTCTCGCTTGACACAACTGATATCGCAAATGGTGCTGGTGTGGGGTCCGTGGAATGCACGCTCCAGGGCGACTGGTTCGTCCTTGAAGTAACCGATTTGCAACAGTTCGTTGTGCCACTGTGGTGCCAACTGCTGTCCAAATTGCTGGTGCAGATGAAGTGTGATCCGCCAGAGCTATACGCGGAACACGATGGTTTCCCCTCTCTGTAGTGCCATGTGGGCGTTCGGTGCCCGGACTTCTTGCGACTGTACATTCACGTGACCACTGCTGCGAGCAGTCATGTACATTGGCTATAGATCTGCCAAGTCTATCTGCACTATCGCAGAAGAAACATTCAGCTTCTCGTAGTCCTATTACACTACGTCGTTCAAACTCAGTGAGCTGCTGTTTATGGCGTCTTTGTCACCTTGAGGCGTCCTTGACTAACAGCGATTCACCACGTTCAGTCTCAAAGGTAACTAACGCTCACGACCATTAGAGTGTGTATTTAAGGCAAACTTGATTTTCATCTTCATAGTGGCGCTGTGCTCATGCGCCTCGAGCGAAACCGGAATAGATATCATCATTCTGACGTAGAAATACACCTAGCGACTTTCGTTTACGTCGCACTCCTCTGTCTTTTCCGTCAGGATAGATTTAGAGGGAAATCCAATAATAACAATTAGTGTAAGATATATAAAAATGACGAAAATTAAAATAATTTATGCCCATGATGGCAGACGGTGGCGGTGACCGGAGCAGGTATCGTGGATGCACGAACGTCAACTGCTGTTAGGGCAGAGGGGCTATTGATTCAGTAATGGATTCTCCGCCTACCGCTTATCACATTGCGTCCGTAACAGCCAGTCAGGCATACAGTACGTTAAAAGAGGTATCCAAAACACGTATACGTAAAACAGTTGTACCAAAATTAATAAAAACTTTACATAACTTCACATAAATAGCTGCTACATAAAGTAGTGAGTCACAATACATTTAAAAAATACAGGAGAATATACAGGAGAATAGCCAGTTATAAACGGCCGTAAGAAAGAAGATAGCCCTTCATGGGCATTTCAAAGAAACTCGTAGAACGGAATCATAGCAAAGATAGAGGTATCTGAGGGCGTTAGTTTCCATGGAGACAGGATTGGCGGAAGACAATGTCAAAGAGGCGACAGGAACTGGCCGCCGCTGTGTGCCTGCATGAGGGCAAGGTAAGAAGGTTGTAAACTAAGCATCACGATGACACGACACAAGCGTATATAATATTAGGTATAAAACAGTATATTAGCTAGAAATTAGCAGACCCATGATGACTGGCAACAGAAGCATACGTAAAACTATACACTGAAGCCCGAAAGAAACTGGTATAGGCATGCGTATTCAAATACAGAGACATGTAAACAGACAAAATACGGCGCTGCTGTCGGCAACACCTATATAAGACAACAAGTGTCTGGCTTAGTTGATAGATCGGTTACTGCTGCTACACTCCTGGAAATTGAAATAAGAACACCGTGAATTCATTGTCCCAGGAAGGGGAAACTTTATTGACACATTCCTGGGGTCAGATACATCACATGATCACACTGACAGAACCACAGGCACATAGACACAGGCAACAGAGCATGCACAATGTCGGCACTAGTACAGTGTATATCCACCTTTCGCAGCAATGCAGGCTGCTATTCTCCCATGGAGACGATCGTAGAGATGCTGGATGTAGTCCTGTGGAACGGCTTGCCATGCCATTTCCACCTGGCGCCTCAGTTGGACCAGCGTTCGTGCTGGACGTGCAGACCGCGTGAGACCACGCTTCATCCAGTCCCAAACATGCTCAATGGGGGACAGATCCGGAGATCTTGCTGGCCAGGGTAGTTGACTTACACCTTCTAGAGCGCGTTGGGTGGCACGGGATACATGCGGACGTGCATTGTCCTGTTGGAACAGCAAGTTCCCTTGCCGGTCTAGGAATGGTAGAACGATGGGTTCGATGACGGTTTGGATGTATCGTGCACTATTCAGTGTCCCCTCAACGATCACCAGTGGTGTACGGCCAGTTTAGGAGATCGCTCCCCACACCATGATGCCGGGTGCTGGCCCTGTGTGCCTCGGTCGTATGCAGTCCTGATTGTGGCGCTCACCTGCACGGCGCCAAACACGCATACGACCATCATTGGCACCAAGGCAGAAGCGACTCTCATCGCTGAAGACGACACGTCTCCATTCGTCCCTCCAATCACGCCTGTCGCGACACCACTGGAGGCGGGCTGCACGATGTTGGGGCGTGAGCGGAAGACGGCCTAACGGTGTGCGGGACCGTAGCCCAGCTTCATGGAGACGGTTGCGAATGGTCCTCGCCGATACCCCAGGAGCAACAGTGTCCCTAATTTGCTGGGAAGTGGCGGTGCGGTCCCCTACGGCACTGCGTAGGATCCTACGGTCTTGGCGTGCATCCGTGCGTCGCTGCGGTCCGGTCCCAGGTCGACGGGCACGTGCACCTTCCGCCGACCACTGGCGACAACATCGATGTACTGTGGAGACCTCACGCCCCACGTGTTGAGCAATTCGGCGGTACGTCCACCCGGCCTCCCGCATGCCCACTATACGCCCTCGCTCAAAGTCCGTCAACTGCACATACGGTTCACGTCCACGCTGTCGCGGCATGCTACCAGTGTTAAAGACTGCGATGGAGCTCCGTATGCCACGGCAAACTGGCTGACACTGACGGCGGCGGTGCACAAATGCTGCGCAGCTAGCGCCATTCGACGGCCAACACCGCGGTTCCTGGTGTGTCCGCTGTGCCGTGCGTGTGATCATTGCTTGTACAGCTCTCTCGCAGTGTCCAGAGCAAGTATGGTGGGTCTGACACACCGGTGTCAATGTGTTCTTTTTTCCATTTCCAGGAGTGTACAATGGCAGGTTATCAAGATTTAAGTGAGTTTGAACGTGATGTTATTATCGGCGCACGAATGATGGGACACAGCGTCTCCGATTTAGCGAAGAAGTGGAGATTTTCCTGTACGATCATTTCACGAGTATACCGTGGATATCAGGAATTGGGTGAAACATCAAATCTCCGACATCGCTGTAGCCGGAAAAAGATCCTGCAAGAACGGGACCCACGACAGCTGAAGAGAATCGTTGAACGTGACAGAAGTATAACCTTTCCGCAAATTTCTGCAGATTTGAATGCTGGGCCATCAACAAGTGTCGGCTTGCCAACCATTCAGCGAAACATTATCGATATGGGCTTTAGGAGACGAAGGCCCACTCATGTACCTTTGATGATCGCACGACACAAAGCCTTACGGCTCGCCTGAGGCCGTCAACACCAACATTGGACTGTTGATGATGGGAAATATGTTGATTGGTCGGACGAGTCTCGTTTTAAATTGTATGAAGCGGATGGGCGTGTACAGGTATGGAGATAACCTCATGAATCCATAGACCCTACATGTCAGCTGGGGACCGTTGAAGCTGATGGAGGCTCTGTAACGGTGTGTGGCGCACGCATTTGGAATAATATTGGACCCCTGATACGTCTAGATACGACTCTGACAAGTGACACGAACGTAAGCATCCTGCCTGATCACCTGCATCCATTCATGTCAATTGTGCATTCAGACGGACTTTGGAATTCTAAGAAGACAATGCGACACCCCTCAGAGTGGCTCAAGGAACTCTCTTCTGAGTGAAAACACTTCCGCTTCTCACCAAACCCCCTTAGACATGAACATTATTCAGCATATTTGGGATGCCTTTCAACGTGCTGTTCAGAAGAGATCTCCACCCTTCGTACTCTTACAGGTTTATGGACAGCTCTTCAGGATTGATGGTGTCAATTCCCTCCAGCACTACTTCAGACAATAGTCGAGTCCATGCCACGTTGTTTTGAGGTACTTCTGTGTGCTCGCGGGGGCCTTACATGACTTTAGGGAGGTACCAGTTTCTTTGGCTCTTCAGTGTCGTTTATATCAGATACAATCGGCCGGCATACGCACAGACGCAGACAATTTCACAGAGTTTCGCACTCAAGTTGTCACGTGATGATGAATTATTTAGTTGCATTGTCGATGAAAGGTCTTTTACACAACTATGACGATAGAAATATTGCAGCAATTTTGCAAACTGTTTGCTGAGGCATGGAAATTCTACCCGAGGAAATAATATAGATGTTATAGACAGTTTTCCCGTAAAAATATTTATCATTAAAACTAGTATTGCCTTGCAGGTCAATCAGTTACATCTGTACATGAACAGGAGCGATTTCAACTGAAACGGCAGACAGTATCCAAAACAGCTCGGAAACAGATGTTGGGCTGATAGTGTCCTGAAAGTCCTTATAAAATTATTATTTATTTGTTTCAAGGCAGCAATGAATTCTTGAAACCTCATGGTTTCGTCAGGACCAGTGAGCTAACGGAATTGGACTGTCTTTGTCAGAATGTCCCCCTTCTGCAACTCGATTTCCTTTTTAATTGCATCTCCATCAAATCAAAATGAAGTTACCTTGTAATGTCTTACTGTGGGCAGTTTCCAGTCAAGTCTACTTCAAATACAAAATCTGGGCTCCATTCCGGATGTTCTAATTTTCGTTCCTGTACTCTTTTTTCCTTCATAAATTCAACAATAGCGAGTTTTAAATCGAAAAATCATTCCACGGATGCCTCTTGACTTAACCAAAGTTCTTTGCAGTAGTATATGACGCCCCTATTGTCTTCGTTTAATTCTGTTGAAAACTGTAGCAACTGTCAATGGAATAATGTGTGTTATTATTTGTACTACCAGTTTCTTCACGAGTTCCAGGCCTGCAAATTTAGCGCACAGTGCTTTTAGATGTACAAAACAATGAATCTCGTCTGTTGATGGTTGTGATTTTGTGCTCATTCATTGTCCATTAAGACTTTAAATTCTTTCTTCATGGTAAAGTAATGTCGTTTCATAGAAAATACGAAGTACCAGACGCATATGCGATCTGAGAATCTCGATCCCTATCTTCTGTCATTCCAATACATTTTAAAGGATTGTGACGATAGATCACTGGGCTGCCTCTTTTTGCACAAACATCCACTGGACCAGTGAACGTCCTTCCTACCATGAAGAATTTGCGGAAGTTAAAAGAGTTGTGCCGACCGAAGAATTCTGCACCGCAATGCTAAATGAAATGTCCCACTGTTCCGGGTACTTCCGAGAAGGACCGAGCAAAGTCGAGTGACTGGTCGAGCCTTGACCCGTCCGTATCCCTCACAAGCTACACGCGTGAAGTGTGGCATGACGTAACCAACTCTGATCTAAAATAACGGCTGGAATTCTAGAGTAATGCATTGGTAACTCAATCGTATAGAGGCTATCTAGCAGCAACTGCCTGGCCCGAAATTTGTTGGTGTTACTCCCTTAATTTGCTTAATCAGTAGATATCATGAAGTTAATAGGATGAACAGTTCACAGTTCTTACTGAGATATTTCTGGCCCCTAATAAGGGCACATCACGTGGCTTCCTTACCACTAAATATTCATCCAAAGACCTTCAATGTTAATGACTGTCTACAGTGGCCTGGAAGGGAGTCTATGAGGAGAGTAATAAATCTGTAATTTTCAACCACCACCTTCTATGCAGCTGGGGTGACGTGCGGAACATCATCATAGGTTCTTTGCATGTCATCAGGATAGTTTTCCCACATGGTCTGCTTTGTCTCTGCTCATATGTTTTCAGTAATATGTATGGGATTAAGTAGCAGGAGGCTGGGGGGCTGCTACCAACGATAGGCTGGCACTCTCCCAGTCGCTGCCTACCGTTCAACATTTGTGCAGCCGTGACCCAGTCATCACCCGGTACTCTGCAGATGGCATGCCTGAAGTAGCAATCAGAAATTTGTTTTTTCGCCATATATGTTTTGCACCACATAAGACATAAGTCACCTGTGGTGACTTATGTTGACGTCCATTTCACGATGGTATTCCTTGCTCAGTGGGGAAAAAAGTGATCTATTTATGTATTTAATTACTCTTTTCCAGTGTATTTATCAAGACCTGCATCTTCCTAAATGGCAGAGAATGATGAGCTTTTCCCAACAAATTAAAGACAAATACAACCCCTCCAAACTACATTTTATAAGTAAACAATATATTATGATACTCTCTGCAATGTAGTTGGATTTCCTGTCGTGGGATTCTTCCCGCCCACAGCTCAGCGACTTTTCCCGATAATATTTTCTGGGAGAAATGGGGAAGGAGGGGACTATGGGTGGGACATCCTCTAGTGTGGCACTGTGCACTGCCTCATTCGATCCTCGCATGTCAGGGTTAACACACATGCGAAAATTTTCCAATGAGACAACGCTTCGAATCTGCAGCAGTGTAATTAAGCAGTTATTACATGAAGCTGCTTTACAGGATACTACTTAAACCTTCCAAACCAACATTCTGCACAGACTGAGCGATTGGGTTTTTTTCTAGTTGGGTAGGGGTGAACAGGGGAACTGGAGGGGGGGGGGGGGGGTGCTGGTGGAATTCCCAGGAGGAGGACAGATTAATTAATTGATCAATTTAATTAACTAGTCAATCAACTTGGTACAAATGTGTGCCTGTTTTGGCGAGTGGGATGGGGAGGGTAGGAGATTTCCCAGTGAGGTGGGGGAGGAGGAATGGGTGTGGGAGGTGTGGGGGCTTCCCACAAGGATGGATTATTCCCAGGGATTCATAAATCAGTTAGCGTAACCATAGGTTAAGAGGGATATGGGGTCATAAACCAGTCAAGTTTGCCTCTGAATGTATGCACTCTGCACAAACAAAAGCACTCGTGCTCTCTTTACCCAACTACTTACTCGTACCAGACCATCACTTGCTGAGGACAAAACCGATTCATCAGAAAATACCACATTCCCAGGTTTACGACTGACATTGTCCTCAGCAAACCTTAGTCGGTGGAGTCAATGATCATTATGGAGCATCTCCTTGATAGCCGCACGCTTGCTAAGTAGTGCACGCTCCTGAAGCTGGCGCCGAACCGTACCCATAGACTCGGGAAATGCGGTATAACAGAACTGCTCAAATGAAAACCTTAAAAGGGCATTTAAAAACCGAAAATTCAGGCTATTGTCCTTTAAGTCGTCAGTACTTCTGCCTATGATGTAAGAAATGCATTACCGGCGGCAGCATACTACAGACAAGCGGAACGTAGCCGTAACACCAGTTCAGATTGGCTGTCCCGCTTGCGACGTGCACCAGGCAAGAACAGCAATCTGTCATACGTTTTTTGAACAATGAAGGTACGAAACCTATTGAAATTCATCGGCGAATTGAGGTGCAGTATGGTGACGCATGTCTACCGCTGCAGCAAGTATATGAGTGGAGTACTAAAATTCGGAAATCGCGTGACTTCTTTAAGACACGCTCAATTCCAGGGTCAGGCGCAACTTGTTGCTAGACCAGAGTCTTCTGCAGCAGTGGAAGCCATTGTGATGGAAAATCGCCATCTGAAAATGGATGAAATAGCCACATATCTGTACATCAGTCATGGCTCAGCCCATTACATCATTCACGATATACTTAAGTTACGCCAAGTGCGTGCAAGATGGGTGCCACGGCAGCTCTCTTCAGAACTGGCAGAGCGAGGCGTTGACGTCTGGGAAGAGCTTTTGCTGCGCTTTGAAGCAGAAGGTGAAAGAGAACAAGCAAGGACTTGCATCATTCCTCTTTACCAAAACCGATGAAGTTCCGAATGCAACCATCTGCAAGGAAGGTTGCTGACTCTCTTGTCGAATGTGGCATTGTCTTGGAAAACTTCGCAACTAGGGTAAACGCTATCACCAGTGCGTCATACGAGGGCCATTCGGTTAAAATGGTTCGAATGGCTCTGAGCTCTATGGGACTTAACATCTGAGGTCAGCAGTCCCCTTGAACTTAGAAATACTTAAATCTAACTAAACTAAAGACATCACACACATCCATGCCCGAGGCAGGATTCGAAACTGCGACCGTAGCTGTCGCGCGGTTACGGACTGAAGCGCCTAGAACCGCTCGGTCACAACGGCCGGTGGCTGTTCGGAAAGTAAGGAACGATAGGTCGCGAAATGGAAGCCGCAGTGAAAATCAGAACTCTTTTACTTGCAACAGTTAGCTACAACTTACAGCTACTTATCTCCATAGTCGCTGATCCGACATAGACATTTCTCATATCTTTGTACCAACTTTCCGATACCCTCGTTATACAAGTCAGCCGTCAGTGCTTTCCGCCAATTCTCTACGCTGGCCTACAGCTCGTTATCTGTGCCAAAATGTTGCTTAATAGCCAGCGGTTCATGTGAGCAGAGATTAAACTCAGAGGGAGACAATTACATGCTGTATTGTGAGTAATCAAACATTTCCAATTGAAAACGATGCAGGAGCATCTTCATTGCCCCTGCAGAATGCAGCTGAGAATTGTCTTGAAGAATAAAACGCACGACAGTTATGTAGTGTTGGCTGCATGGCTTCAGGCGAAATTTCTCACCAGTCCCTCGTACTTGGTGGGAGACACTTTTGTTCTAGGTATCTGCATGTGCTATCTGTGTGTTCAGAACTAAAAAGAACGACGTAACGCGATCGACAGGCATACTAGAGGCATTGCCCAACACAACTGTGCCAAACTTCATCGGATTTTCACTGTGGTTTCCATTTCGCGACCGATCGTTCCTTACTCTCTGAATAACCCTCGTATTTCAATACGTCAAAAAATCAGCTTTGGTCTGCAATAAGATCAAAGCGACGTGTACTTCTGACTTCGGATCTCATTTGGCAATGTGATAATGTTCGGCCTCATCTGCCCGTGCAACATATTTAACCACCAATGAACTGCACTCTTCTCACATCAACGGTACAGACCATATCTGATGCCGAGTGGTTACCGCGTGTTTAGACCACTCAAAGATGTGATGAGAGGAAAGAAATTTCGTTCCAATGAAGAGGTGCAACGGGTGATACACAAATGGCCACGTATACAATCAAAAGAATTTTTCTTCAAATGAATCCGTGCACTTCGTACATGGTACTTCTACATCTACATAATATACTCCGCTAACCACCAAGCGGTGTGTGGCGGAGGGCACTATTGGCACCAAAGTCATATTTTCCCCCTCTCTGTTCCACTAGCAGAACGCGGGAGGGAAAAGAGACGGCCTTAACGCCTCAATACGAGTTCTAATTTCCCCTATCTTTGTATGGTGATCATTGCACGGCATGAAAGCTGGTGGTAATTATATATGCTCTACATCCTCGGCGAAGATCGGATTTTGGAATTTAGTGAGCAGCCTCTTCCGTTTAGCGCGTCGTCTGTCTGCAAGTGTGCCCAACTTCAGACTTTCTATGAGATTTGTAACGCTCTCACGATGGCTAAATGTGCCAGTCACGAATCTTGCCGCTCTTTTTTGGACCTTCTCAATCTTCTGAATCAGGCCCAACTGCTAAGGATCCCATTCAGACGAACAATACTCTAAGACTGGACGAACTAAAGTATTGTAAGCAATTTCCTTTGTTGAAGGACTGCACCGCTTCAGGATTTTGTCAATAAACCGCAATCTACAGTTCGCCTTACCCGTTACTAGTGTAATCTGATCGTTTCATTTGAAACCATTTCGAATAGCCACACCCAGACACTTGACGGATGCTACCGCTTCCAAAGACTGGGCATTTATTTTGTACTCGTACATATGGGGATTTTCGCTTTGTTATACGTAGTAGGTTACACTTACTAATATTGAGAGATAAATGCCAATAATTACACCACGCATTTATTTTCTGCAAATCGTCATTGATTTGTTCACAACTTTCGTGTGATACTACCTTCCTTTAGACTACAGCATCATCGGCAAACAGTGTAATGCCGCTGTCAACACCATCAACCAGACCGTTTATGTAAATTGTTAAAAGCAGCGGACCTATTACGCTGCCCTGGGCACACCTGACGTTACGCCTGTTTCGTTTAAGTCTACCCATTCAGGACGACATACTACTCTCTGTCTGTTAGAAAACTTCTATCCAACCGCATATGTCATCGGATAGACCGTAAGTGAGCACTTTTTTGAGCAAGCGACAGTGCGGACTGAGTCGAACGCTTTCAAAAGTCGAGGAATATGGCATCAACCCGGGAGCCGGTATCTAGAGCCTGTTGTATATCATGC
The DNA here is from genome assembly GCF_021461395.2 of Schistocerca americana. NCBI lineage: Eukaryota > Metazoa > Arthropoda > Insecta > Orthoptera > Acrididae > Schistocerca > Schistocerca americana. The sequence continues at coordinate 647,418,075 of NC_060130.1, read as the reverse complement.
ACAAAGAGGGCCAGCTGTGTACGGTATGACCGCTGTTTGGAATTTAGTGAGCAGCCCCTTCCGTTTAGCGCGTCGTCTATCTGCAAGTACTGGTTTCTGCAGATGAGTTTCTCAGAGTCTAGAAAGGTCATCATGTCTGAATACAAAATATGTTCCATGATTCTACAACAAATCGATGTCAGTGAAATTAGCCGGTAATGATGTGCACCCAATTTTCTACCCTTTTTATAGATTGCTATGACCTGGGCCTTCTTCCAGTCCCGTGGAACTTTCCACTGTTCCAATGACCTCTGACAGATGATGGATAAGAATGGTGCTGTATTTGTAGCGTAGTCAACATAAAATCTTACGGGGATACCGTCTGGGCCAGATACCTTCCTGGCGTCTAAGGATCTTAACTATTTACAATCCCAGATACACTAAATCAGCCATCTTTGCCTTGGTTCGATAATTGAAAGGGTGAATGGTGCTGCAGTCCTCTACCGTAAACGAGGTTTAGAATTTCGGCCTTCTGCTTATCAGCATCCGAAGGTATTTAATTATTTGTAGCATTCATAGACTTTACGTTATACCAAAATTTTTTTGGGTTATTTTTAGAATCTGCAGATAAAATATTGCTATGGAGACTATGTCGAAAAATGCTACACTTTTGTTCTACTTTTATTCAGTAAAACATTTTAAAATATTCTAGTTTTTGATTTGTCTCCCTCTCGTATGTTTCAGATGCATCGCGCTGAAGAACGGATTTTTCTGTGATGTGTTGACAGTTCAGTATCTCGTACAGGTGTTACATGACAATCTCCAGTTACCACATGCCTATTGGACTGCCCAGTATCTCGAAAACTTTTTTATCCATCGTCACGCAGTAAGCTCAGGAACTCCACAGCGTTCCCTAGAGACCAACACCTTCAAATTCCCTTCCTCCACAAAAGCAATGACGTGGTCCGGAATAGGCTGTTGACGTTAAGGCATAGGTCATGAGTAAGGTGATCAGACTGATAGCAATGTGTTGTAAGTATATGACCTCGCTCGTGTACAGTTACATTACCTAACTCGCCGTGACAGACTATTAGTCCACTAGAGTGTAGTATCAACAGAACTGTCTGAATAGCTCTCACGTATTATATTAAATAGCAGCAGTAAATTTACTCTTTCGACTCCAGAAAGCTCATTCTCTACCAGAAGTGACCCTCATTGATTCATAGCCAAAATTCCGTACCACCGACTGTGGGGAATTAGCTGTACATCAGTGATACGTGCTTCTCATAATACAATTCTGTGCTTCATAGACAAAAATTTGTTGAAGCAGAAGATTGCTTCTCTTATGACGAATAAGAAAATAATAAATTCACGTGAATTCGAATATGAGGAACTTTACGTATAAAGCCTCTACTTTGTTTATTTAGTTACAATAACCTATTACGAATTTATAACTATTCACTATACATGCAATACATTTATAGATACTCCCAGCATGTCTATATGCAGAAAGGATGGCTCTCTGAGCACTATGGGACGCAACTGCTGAGGTTATTAGTCCCCTAGAACGTAGAACTAGTTAAACCTAACTAACCTACGGACATCACAAACATCCATGCCCGAGGCAGGATTCGAACCTGCGACCGTAGCGGTCTTGCGGTTCCAGACTGCAGCGCCTTTAACCGCACGGCCACTTCGGCCGGCGCAGAAAGGATTTTTTGCCTTCTGGCAACTGATCTGAAATACTGACACTATCAGTTTCCTGTATTTTTGAAGTAATATTTCCTCGTCTGCATGCTTCCAGGGTACCAGGATACCGCACGGCCACTTCGGCCGGCGCAGAAAGGATTTTTTGCCTTCTGGCAACTGATCTGAAATACTGACACTATCAGTTTCCTGTATTTTTGAAGTAATATTTCCTCGTCTGCATGCTTCCAGGGTACCAGACTTCGATTTTCGCCGGCCAATTTTTGTGCTGTCAAGTGCGATATTCGTAAAACTTTCCTTCCTTGGGAAATTACCAAATGTCAGAGTCTTTCACAATATCGTCCAACTTTCATATCATCCCCTGAAAGTCTACACAAATGTCACAAGTTCTTTGGTGGCTAATGCACAAAATACCACGTCTGATTTCATTACCGTCAAGAACAGACTGACGCTAACGAACCGAATATTCTGGCACCTCAGATGGCAAACGTCGTACGAGGGAAAGAAGATTACGGACGAAGATGCTGGAGTGGGATAAATATTAGTCAACCACAATATTATTGCACCTTGAGTGAAGGCGCTTCAGTCTGCTTAACGTGAATGTTTATCGTGATACTTCACGATGTCGCCGGCCGGAGTGGCCGTGCGGTTCTAGACGCAACAGTCTGGAGCCGAGTGACCGCTACGGTTGCAGGTTCGAATCCTGCCTCGAGCATGAATGTGTGTGATGTCCTAAGGTTAGTTAGGTTTAATTAGTTCTAAGTTCTAGGGGACTGATGACCGCAGAAGTTAAGTCGCATAGTACTCAGAGCCATTTGAACCATTTTTTTTCACGAGGTCACATTGAACCTCCTGACAGTATATGCACTTGAAAGCTTTGTCAGTTTGATGCGTTTACCTTAGTTAACACTGCATTTGTTTTCTGAAACCTCACCGCATGTTGCCGATAACGGTCACAGGAGACCATAACATCGCAGTAAGATGGTACGGATGAAGTAACACAGCTGTTACAGCTACAAACGAACCATCCCGATATTCACCTTAAATAATTTAGATAATATGCGCTATGGTCGAACGGACATTTTAACACAGCTCTTGGACAATGTAGGTTTAGTGATTGAACCACTGGTTCATCTAGTACAATGCACGAATGTGTGCCGAAACCCGACGCAATATACTGAAACAAGGCTGACATATTTTCAAAGCTGCTGGTTTAGAATGGATTGGTATTATTAGAAGCACTGTTTTAGCACGTATAACGATTATAATTTCTTCTATTCTCTAGCGAAGAAACTGTAAAATTATGTAACGAATGTAAAAGCTGATTTCTTTTTCGCAAGCGAAACACCCATTCTTGGTACTAGTTTTATCACATGGTAGCTCGTTTTTGCACAAAGATGTGATCGATTACAGACGAGTGTTTGTTTATTTGAGGAGTGCCGCTTAATAGTATCCGCTGACACGTCGACCGGTTCGTAATTAATGCAGGGGGCGCCTTATCGCTGGGAGTGCAGCACCCGCAGGCTATCCGGAGATGACACCACTCCGCTCCACAGCGGGAACTCAACTAATTAACCTTAATCGCATTCACGCCTGCTCAAGGACTGTGTCGTGGGCTACTTATACATGCTAAAACTATTAATAGCCTACGTTGTAACGAAATTTGTTTTTGAAAAGTGACGTGAAGGTTTTGTCAAGTATCACATAAATTCTGTGTCCTGCTTTCGTGGTATTCTTCAGCAATTAACAACTACATTGCACCAACGAATGAATTATTTCTAACCAATGCAAAGCATTATTCAATACACAATGAATGTATAATGTTTTCTTTAATGTAGAAAATTTTACATATAATTGTTAAAAGCGTAACTTATTATTAAATTGACATTTTACGTTGGTTATACACACCAGTCGCTTTTTGAACACGGTACGATTTATTGTACCATCAATAAATTTTCAAGCCATTATAGGCTCATCATCAGATAAGGGAGGTACAGCAACATTATTCTCTGAGACCGTGCAGCTAGGCATTAGCGCCAGGATGACGGCGCTGCAGCTAGGTAACCATTACAAACTGGTTCCAGCAACGTGCATTTCAGCCAGCTTGCACACAAATGAACACACACACATACACGGTACTTAGGTGCACATGGTGTCCAGAAAAAAATTTCCTGTTTTGTTTCATTCTTATTGTAGAGACAATGTGTAAATTTGGTAAGGAATTGTTACCCCATGAGTAATAAGTACATGCATTTCATCGTCATTACTTCCTGTTCAGCGATATGAAAGAAATCGGTAAGCATGGCAATGTTACATAGAAAATACAATTTGAAGTTAAAGAACTATAGGTAAGGAAAACATCTTAGTTAGGGAAGCTGGCAGGATTCGGCACATGAACAGACTACTCGAACAAAGAAAGAGACTGGGACTAGAAATCACACAGGGCACACGTAATAAGTATGGCGTCTGTTGCAACGAGGTTGTGAATATGTGTTGAAGCTCGCTACTTGCTTTCCAACTTTACAAGTAGCGTATCTGTGCCGGTACACAGCTCCTCCGAACCAGTCCTCCTGGGAACAAGGAAAGGTCACCCAACCACAGAGAGTGTTCTGGACAAAATGGGTTATTGTCCTTGTATACCGAGGTCACTGGTCCAGTAGGGATCAAGTGCTCCTTCCCTCTTTTTATGGTCCCAGTTGCGAGACTTTCGTCATTCATTCGAGGCCTGTACTCGGTGGTGAACGGGTCACGGTCTTTCTCTCTGTAAATAATATCAGGTATACAATAAAATTCTGGTTTATTCAGAATTTTTTTTACAAAACGTATTCTTTAAAAGTTGCTTTAAAATGTAATTGATCTTTATTTTAACCAAAAATTTACATACAAATTGAGATACACCACAGAGATATTACTACTTTCCCCACTATTTATTTACATACTTCTATACAAAATAGACAAATACATAGGAAAAAGTGAGACTAACTTGTACGCCTCGCAGCTGGCGAAGAAAAAAGGCGCAGGCGTACAGACATGAACATGCCATCCATAATTAAAGTTTAAGTTTCAGAAAGCTGTATAACGAGAACAACTGCTCACAATGAAGACGAATTTCGAGAGAATGTTATTTATGCAGGGGTAAACGTCATGGAAAGGAATTTAACGAAAATTTTACCACAAGATGGCGCTGTAAGCGTCATAACGTAAATGAGGTCGGCTACAAATGACAGATAAATCGCAGTACGACAGCTATGGTTTGAGCTGCACATCACAACACCCGAAATGTTCAATGTGCGTGACTTCACAAGTTCCGTAGTCAACAGTTGTGGTTCTGTTAGTTCGTCAAGCTCATCCACCATGGGAAAGTAGTACCACACCGTACTTGCAAAGTTGGTTTCTAGTTGTCCTGAGGTCAACAAACGCATAAAAAATAGAATAATATCGTTATTTTAATTGTGCTGGGGCCAAAAACTACTTAAAAATCAAACTGACATCGGTTTCGAATTACTGTGAGGCTTGTGCAAGAAATGTTAAATATGCTGTCCACCACCAAGTTGAAATCGAGAAACATGATGTGCCACAACATATAGGAGTGTCTTGGGGGACACATTCAGACTGAGGTGTACAATTTGTGCGTTCAGTTCAGCCACACTTGTAACTGGAGCACTAAACACAACATGTTTCATGTAACACCATAGCCAGAAGTCACATGTATGAAGATCAGGTGATCTGGATGGCCCAACTGTAGGGACATGAGGGTTGACAAGGCCAACATTTCTGAAATGCCTCTGCAGGACCTGCTTCACTGGCTGTGCAATGCGCAGAGGAACCCCATCTAGTATAAAAATCATCCTAGCCACACATCCACACCGTTGAAGGGTTGGAATGGAGTTGGTGTGCGAAAGATTCTCATAGCGATTACCAGTAACACTACAGGTAAAGAACCCACAGGATTCGTCTCCACAAAAAAATACGGCCCTACAATAAACGATGCTGTCAACGCTCACCACAAAGTCACCTTTGCAGCATGAGGCGGTGGCGGTTGGTACGCATGTGGATTTTCCATTGCCCTTATTCTAGGTCTTAACATGTCTTTGTAGGAGGAAATGGGCTTTGTCTTCCACAGAATAGCCCTTCATCATCCATTTCTGGCAGGGGGGGGGGGGGGGGGGGAGGAGGGGGAAGAAATACCAGAGATGGTAGGTCAGCTGGAAGCAACTGTTGATCATGGGTGATTTGGTATGAATAGCAATACAGGATGTTTCACAGGATTTTATGCACTGTGCTTGCAGGCATGTCCCACGTTTCGGCAATTTCTTGTGCACCTCATGTTTGCACACCACCGCTCAACTCTTAATGCCCGGGTGTGACCACAGCTTCGAAAGATGTCAGATCAACTGCTTTCCTCCATCTGCCCCACTGCACTTCAAAAGAACCCGTATTTTCGAATTCTGTAACCATTTTCCCCAGACCATTAGCAGACATGGGACCACAGCTTTTCTCATACCCTAGAGTAACAGGAACTTCTGCAGGCCACAAGCACACAATCACTATGCTTGTAAAAGAGCTTTATTAGCAACGCACAATCCTTAGAGACAGTCCTGTTGGGCGTCTCGGACGCAAACTGAAGAACAGCAGCGTGCCACACGTTGTCGGTGTGCATATTGTGACGCTTACAGCGCAATTCATTGTTCAAAATTTCGAAATATTTTTGTTCCATGACTTTTCCCTCTGTGGCAATAATATGCTGTTCAAATTTGACGTCTTTCTGAGCTGTGGTTCTCATTCTACAACGTTTTGAAACTCGAACATTAATTATGGACACTCTGTGCATAGTAGTAAATATATGTACATAGAATTATGCATCATCAGTCCCCTAGACTTAGAACTGCTTAAACCTAACGAACCTAAGGACGTCACACACATCCATGCCCGAGGCACGATTCGAGCCTGAGAGCGTAGCAGCAGCGCGGTTCCTGACTGAATCGCCTAGAACCGCTCGGCCACTTTTGAGGTGTAATGACACTATGATTATCAGCCACATATCCAGACACATCAAATGCTTCAGGATGGTACCTAAGAAATTGAGACAGGTAGCAGCCTTTCATCCATCTGTTTCCATACAAAGTAACTTTGGATCGGCCATATTTCGTCACTATGGGCACGGAGGCAAGTCACTGTTGGGTCATGCAAATGCGTAGGACGTAACAGTTGTGCGACCACAGCGTATCCATCACCACAGTCTGCAGCCATATTGTGTAACAATCTGTCGATATCCTTTTCGGCCAACCATCTGAACCCTCAAATCATTGTGTACTTTTACAGGTTGATGACACCCAAGTATAAGATGTAACTCAAATCGTCAAAAGGCTAGCGCCCCTCCTCGCTCATTCGCGACTTATTCACCCTGAAGCACCTCCGCACACACTGGCCAAGCCCCCTGTGAACACTTCTTTCAAAAAATAGCAGGATATAAACATCGGTCAAATCGGTCAACATTTCGATGTCGACGCATGTTTTCTTTAGTGCACCATCTCACGAAATCCCTGGCGCGGGCTAGTAAAAGGCAGGCTCCACAGTATACGTATCCATTCACACACTACAGAATTTCTCGAAAATATCCGTGAACAGTTGCATGTCAGTGTCCGTGTATATTTGCGCATATTCTCCTAAAGTAGGAATGCGAAACCCCTGCAAAACATTCACCATGTGCCCATATTCCGCAGTCATTATGGCATGGCCTGAAATATTACTGGTCAGTTCTTCTATGCCTTGACACGTGGTTTCATTAAGACCCTCATTCGAATCCAGGTAATCGTTAGGATAAATATTTGATCCTTCGTCAAACACTCAGAAGCTGAAGTTTTGCATCATAAGGGTGTGCATCTCTGATGAAGTGCCTGTCTTGCTGATGTATTGTCTCAGCAAGTTTCTGAAGAGGTGTGTGCATGAAACGAAGGGAATCCAAGAAGCGAAGCGATATTTTTGGCGTGATTCATTTGAAGAAGGAGATATATTTTTCAACGCTATCAGGCAGGTCACTAGCCTTATTTTCCTTCAAACCGACGTTACCCTTATGCTCAACAACAAAGTGAGTGTCATACCCACTCAAATCGTGAGAGAAAACGGATATGTGTCATGGCAGTTGCTATTACAGTTAGCATGTGTTGTATGCTGCACCAAGGAGCTTCCCATTAGATGATTGTGGTCTCTACATGTCGTTTCCTTTTTTCTATCTAATAGCAGTCGACAAATAGGACAATCAATTCCCTGCTTGTATAAGGCATCTTTCTCTTATGATTCGGCCACAATAATGTCGTTACGGTAAATCTCAACAACATTCTTTGCTATTTTTCAATCTCAGCGACCAATCATCTGACGGGATTATCCCCGATATAAGATTCGAATTGTTTAAGACTAGAATCATACGAGTAAACAACTTCATAAACGGGCATGCTAGGTACATGTCGCTCTGTGAAGGTTGAAGGACGATATGTCACTCACTTATTTTGATGTTCAAGGGTATTCTGTTATGTTGTTGTTACAACCTTGACATTGTTTTCTATGAGATGAGCAGGCATTGATGGGTGCGTGTACATTGTTAATGCATATGGGATCTATATGGTAGCTATCCTTCACTTAGTGTTTTCAGGAGTTCAGGACAAGGGGTCAGTTTGGCTATTTATCAGTAAATCTAGCAGTGAACATTGTGAGCTTGAAGGCCACATGCTGCTGTTAAAGAGAAGAACATCTCAAAAACTTACTGGGAACAGAATAATGGTCCCAAGAATTTCTCGCACTAGTGTGCAGATAATGCTTTCGGGAGAAGAGGCGAAAAACAGCCTACGTGGGTCTACCTGCTGGCGTTTCTGGCCAGGGCAGGGACAGGGGGCGGGGGAAAACGTAGGTGGCCCAGCCAAGGCGTTTTGACAGTGTCCTAGGTGTCCATTGTGCACAGAGCTGGCATCCATGAGGCTCTGCGAATTTCCATGTTTGCCTTGGGCTGGATGCTATAGACAGAGCTATCAGGTGGTCTTGCCCCTCTGTCTGCCGAGTTCATTAGGAAGGTTCGGGCCCTTGGACGACTTCTAGGTTGGAGCGCAACATTTACTACGCCTATAAAATGATGTGCGTTGGGACACAACGACACTTCTCTTAGTTCAGCTGAGGCCCCTGTTTGGACATGTTGTAACGTTCAGCACGTGAAAATAATTATATCTGTGATAAAAGTTTTATTCCCTTCAGGCCTACACAAAAACTCTCAGAACTTGCTGCCTAAAGTGGCTATGGGTAACTCAATTCGGGAGTGTAGAGTCTTCTCCTCCCTGCACGGAAATTTCCGAGTCAGGGATCGGCTGCTTGTCTAGCTGTTGCATTGGTTGTGATTTGTTGAGAGGTTGAGCGGACGTACTAGAGGGAGACGTGGCAACTCTCAGAGTCATGTGATTGGCACGAAACCTGTGTGAGGGGTGGCCGGCGGAATGGCCGAGCGGTTCTGGGCGCTACAGTCTGGAACCGCGCGACCGCTACGGTCGCAGGTTCAAATCCTGCCTTGGGCATGGATATGTGTGGTGTCCTTATGTTAGTTAGGTTTAAGTAGTTCTAAGTTCCAGGGGACTGATGACCTCAGAAGTTAAGTCCCATAGTGCTCAGAGCCATTTGAACCATTTTTGTGAGGGGTGGTTGCATTTGTGCACTTTTCGAGTTTACAGAGTTTTGATGGAAAGGCGACAAGGGGTGAAGTGGTTTTCTGATTCAGACTCCGGTCTGGAGGAGGAGGAGGAGATTAGTGTTTAACGCCCCGTCGACAACGAGGTCATTAGAGACGGAGCGCAAGTTCGGGTGAGGAAAGGATGGGGAAGGAAATCGGCCGTGCCCTTTCAAAGGAACCATCCCGGCATTTGCCTGTAGCGATTTAGGGAAATCACGGAAAACCTAAATCAAGATGGCCGGAGACGGGATTGAACCGTCGTCCTCCCGAATGCGAGTCCAGTGTGCTAACCACTGCGCCACCTCGCTCGGTCGACTCCGGTCTGGAGAGGGAACTGTGGTCTTGGCTACTGTTGTGAGAGGGTTTCACTTGGACCCTCGTCCCGAGCATGTCTTGGCGCTGACGTTGGTCTTCACTTGGGAGCCTGTGGTGAAGTCTTAACTGTACCGACAGTTTCGACCTGAATCACCTCAGACAACTCGCTGTATCAAGGACAATCTTATTTGTATTAGGTTCATGTTATGACTGATCAGTGGGAGTGTCACACGCTGCAACACGCCATGATTTCAGGGCTCTGTTAGAGAGTAATTGCGATGCGTCTGACAGAGTGCCTGCCCGAGTTTTTTCATATTTTGTGCCCGTGATAAGGAGTTACAGGAGCCACACGTCGCTAGTCTGGTGACGCTTGCACCGCAACCTTCACCTAAGACAGTGCTATGCATCGAGAAAGGGGTATAGTATTGCCGCTCCGGCTATTTAGGGCAAAGAGAATCACTACCTTGCCACTTGTTCTCAGCTGCACCAACAAAGTTTAACTTCTATGTAGAATAAATCCACCAAAGTCTTTCAGCGTTAGATAACATTAGCTTGCGTTATCCATGTTCTAAACCAGGATAATAAATTGAACAGATAAACCTTAGTCTTTGTCAACCAACGCCACCAGGTGGAGTGGTAATTATTTGTTGCTTCTTTCTGTTTTGCCAAAAGCTCATGATTTATTTGTCATGTCGCTTAACTTGTGTTGTTTGTACTATTTTATGATTAGTAAACTCTTACAATTTCTATGAAAGATTAATCCTGTGTTAGTATATTAATCATCCATCACTAAATGAATATAATAGTGACAGGGCTCTAATTTTATTAATTTTTCTCAACATTCAGTTTTTATTTAAGATTCTGATAAAAGTAATTTTCTTCAATGCAGGCTAGTAATAACAACCAACGGCAGAGAACAGATTTAATTTGGCAGACATATAAGGCAGGTGGACGTGTGGAAGGCTTTCAAGTTAGTACAATTGCTATCAGGGTGTACGCTTGCAGGCGCCAGTAGTGTTTGGAATCAAACCATAGGACCAGTGTTGTCTAGCAACTTGGCGTCTTTTGCCTAGGATCCAGAATTGATGGCACTTTGTGTCCGTCAGATGCCAATTCCTTTACAAGGTTTTTGTTTCTCCATGTTGAAATTCAAATGCACGTTGAGATAAATTAGATTAGAGTAACCATAGGACTTGCTAGTGTAAAATACATGAATGATTTGTAAATTTTTGTGTGTTGTTTGTTTGTATTTTCATTCATTTATTCTTGTGACTTCTGTGTCACTTACTGAGTCTTCCTGAGGCAGAACGGCGTTGTGTCGACTTGTGGGATGGTAGATTATTTGAGACCCATGTATGTTATCGTAGATTAGGGTTGTTTTAATTTGATATGTGTTACCAGGGATTCGGAATTAGTGGCTAGAGCGAATTTCAGGGTGGAATTCTGTGGAATTACGAGGAATGGCGATTGAAATCTCTCGTGAGTAGGAATCTGAATGCATGCTTACTACAAGCAAGGCACGTTTGCTCCAAAGTAGTAAGAGTATTCGAATCTCGTCACAAATGGATCAACGTCAAAGCGGTTCATTGATCAAGAGAAAGTTGCGGAGAATTCTCAGTCAAATGTAGTAACTGACCTTACGGATATATCGAACACAGAATTTTCTGAGTGTGACGAGGTAATTTAGTCAGGCAACGAGAGAGGAGGTGAAACCGCAACAGAGCGTCATGTAGATTCTGCAGGCACGGCATGAGATACCGTCAGTGAAAGTAGCAGATCAGACTCACAAACAAAACATCACAGAGTGATGGAATTCCGCTCGTGTCGTTCTCGATGTATTAGCGGATGATCTTAATTTGAGACCCTCATGCGATTCATGCAAGAAGCTGAGGGGAAGAGACAGGAGGCGGAGAAGAATATACAGAAGAGAGAGAAAATAGCCACGAAGGAGAAGAAGGAGTTAATCACTAAATAGACCAGGAAGATACTGATGATTGTTGAACAGCTTGTCAAAAATAGACAGCAGGTTAAGAAGGAAGTCACGTGTGTTAAGGAAGGTGTAGGAAACATCAAGAAAACATTGGCAGAGACGAGAGACTTCGCAAACAAGGCAAAACGCGATGGCAGGGTGGCAAGATTAGTAGACCAAGATGAACGCAAGACGCTTTGTTAGCTGAAGAACAAGTAAAACAGGCCAAAATCGAAATGTGCCAAACTAAAAGGTTCTTGCCGAGCTCCAAAAACAGGGATGAAGGATCGTCGAGGAAAGGCAGCAAAAGAATTATCGCAATGAACACATCGAGAAAAAACAGGTAGAATTATCACAGGTCAAAATAATGCGCGTGTGGCAGTGGTGGCCGGGAGACACCTCGCGGTGCGGTGCGGCCGCCGCTCCACAAGCTTTTTAACGCCACCACGGCGACTTGCGAGTGAATAAGGATGAAACATAACACCCAGTCATCTCGAGGCAGAGAAAATCCCTGACCCCGCCGGGAATCGAACCCGGGACCCCATGCGCGAGAAGCAAGAACGCTACCGCAAGACCACGAGCCGTGTACATCATAGGTCAAAGAAGAGCATGAAATGGCGAACCATTGGACCATAAACATTTCTTACTCTTTCGAAATTGCCGAGTGTTTAAAGAGAATAACTACACATTTCATCCAAAACGTTGGACATCTCAGTACGACAAAGTCCTTAACAGAATCGAGAACTCTGAAATACAAGCTGGAATTTACCTACGGATTTTTAGATGGGTCGATCGCGCGACGTATGCGCCGTGTTGTTGACTGCTGTCGCTCATACAAAGAGTTCAGGAACGCGTACCTGAACGAGTATTAGTCGCAGGACATACAAGAAAGAGTGAATCAGGAGATTACATTGAGCAGAGACCTAGAACCATCAGGATTAAGTAGTCCAGTGAAGTTCTGTGACTCGCTAGGTAAGAAGAAACAGTTTTTGGATCAGCCGAAGAGTCGCAACGAAGTTATGAGGCACTGTTACGTCAAACTGCCTCTGCACCATTAACAGCTCCTTATCGGACGCTGCAACCATTCTGATGAATTATTGAAGAGCACACTAGGCGAAATTGACTACGTCAACGAAATACGAAACACAAGAGACAGGAGCAGAAACAATCACCACAAGTGACAAGGCTCGGCAATAAGGAACGGCGACAGGGAAAATGGGGGGAGATACCGATCACAGAGAAACAACAACTCGAACTACAAACGGAATAACCAGACAGCGTGTGAGAACAGAGGTAGACGAAGCAATTACAACAATAATTACGACGAATGGTAAAATGGAAACTAGAGATAACGACAAAATCCAAACCATTTCCAACGGGAAACTGGAGAACCACAGCAGGAAAGAAACAACTGGGAGAACAACAGTCAGTGTCATCAAAGTAACCAACAAGATCAAAATATCCAGATTGACCATCTAATACGTCACAAGGGAAACGTAGCAGAAATCTAAATAGAAACTGACTCTCGGCTGCTGCGGACACGGCTCTAAACAAGGCCGGAGAAACTATCGGAAGGAACAACATCAACATGTTATAATATGAAGACACATGAGAGCCCTTGCGTGAGGTAAAGTAAGTCATGACACGACCAGATCTACACTACTGGCCTTTAAAATTGCTACACCAAGAAGAAACGTAAGTAGGCTGTTTATGTTTTCTTATTGGCAACGTTACGTAGCGCTCAATATGAAAATCACTGGCTGTGCTGTGTGCAGTCTGTCGCTAGTTTGCATTGTTGTCTGCCATTGTAGTGTTGGGCAGCGGCAGCTGGATGTGAACAGCGCGTAGCGTTGCGCAGTTGGAGGTGAGCCGCCAGCAGTGGTGGATGTGGGGAGAGAGATGGCGGAGTTTTGTAATTTTTCATGAACTGATATATTTATATATGATGATATCAAGGTAAATACATTGTTTGTTCTCTATTAATATCTTTCATTTGCTAACTATCCCTATCAGTAGTTAGTGCCTTCAGTAGTTTGAATCTTTTATTTAGCTGGCAGTAGTGGCGCTCGCTGTATTGCAGTAGCTTGAGCAGCGAAGATTTTTGTGAGGTAAGTGATTTGTGAAAGGTATAGTTTAATGTTTGTCAGGGCCATTCTTTAGTAGGGAGTTTTGAAAGTCAGATTGCGTTGCGCTAAAAATATTGTGTGTCAGGTTAAGCACAGTCCTGTATAATTGTTGAAAGGGGACGTTTCACAACATCAACATGTTATAATATGAAGACACAAGAGAGCCCTTGCGTGAGGTAAAGTAAGTCATGACACGACCAGATCTACACTACTGGCCTTTAAAATTGCTACACCAAGAAGAAACGCAGATGATAAACGGGTATTCATTGGACAAATATATTATACTAGAACTGACATGTGATTACATTTTCACGCAATTTGGATGCATAGATCCTGAGAAATCAGTACCCAGAACAACCATCTCTGGCCGTAATGACGACCTTGATACGCCTGGGCATTGAGTCAAACAGAGATTGAATGGCGTGGACAGGTACAGCTGCCCATGTAGCTTCAACACGATACCACAGTTCATCAAGAGTAGTGACTGGCGTATTATGACGAACCAGTTGCTAGGCCGCCATTGACCAGACGTTCTCAGTTGGTTAGAGATCTGGAGAACGTGCTGGCCAGGGCAGCAGTCGAACATTTTCTGTATCCAGAAAGGCCCGTACAGGACCTGCAACATGCGGTCGTGCATTTTCCTGCTGATATGTAGGGTTCCGCAGGGATCGAATGAAGCGTAGAGCCACGGGTCGTAACAAATCTGAAATGTAAAGTCCACTGTTCAAAGTGTCGTCAATGCGAACAAGACGTGACCGAGACGTGTAACCAATGGCACCCCACACCATCACGCCGGTTAATAAGCCAGTATGGCGATGACGAATACACGCTTCCAATGTGCGTTCACCGCGATGTCGCCAAACACGGATGCGACTATCGTGATGCTGTGAACAGAACCTGGATTCATCCAAAAAATTACGTTTTGCCATTCGTGCACCCAGGTTCGTCGTTGAGTACACCATCGCAGGCGCTCCTGTCTGTGATGCAGCGTCAACGGTAAACGCAGCCATGGTCTCCGAGCTGATGTCCATGCTGCTGCAAACGTCGTCGAACTGTTCGTGCAGATGGTTGTTGTCTTGCAAACGTCCCCATCTGTTGACTCAGGGATCGAGACGTGGCTGCACGATCCGTTACAGCCATGCGGGCAAGATGCCCGTCATCTCGACTGCTAGTGATACAAGGGCGTTGGGATCCAGCACGGCGCTCAGTATTACCCTCCTGAACCCACCGATACCATATTCTGCTAACAGTCATTGGATATCGACCAACGCGAGCAGCAATGTCGCGATACGATAAACCGCAATCGCGATAGGCTACAATCCGACCTTTATCAAAGTCGGAAACGTGATGGTACGCATTTCTCCTCCTTACACGAGGCATCACAACGTTTCACCAGGCAACGCCCGTCAACTGGTGTTTGTGTATGAGAAATCGGTTGGAAACTTTCCTCATGTCAGTAAGTTGTAGCTGTCGCCACCGGCGCCAACCTCGTGTGAATGCTCTGAAAAGCTAATCATTTGCATTTCACAGCATCTTCTTCGTGTCGGATAAATTTCGCATATGTAGCACCTCATCTTCGTGGTATAGCTATTTTAATGGCAAGTAGTGTGCATTCCATTATTCACGTCAATCTGACCGAGATTGTGGAAAGTGGAAGCCACGTTACAGCTACATCTGCATCTGCATACAAGATATGTTTTGCGAATCATCTATGGCCAGCACGCACGCTGAAGGAAACGAAAATCTCAAGTGCACTGAGAGGAAAGGAAAGGACACGGAGGTGCAGTTACAAACACGGTTAATGTTCAGCTGCCTAGGGCACAGGTTGGAAACGAACTTTCTGGTCGTCACTTCGCTGTCTATTTAAATATTATTCGGTATGGATTTCCTGAACCAACATCAGGTAGTACTGACGTAAATAACACCACAAAAACGCAGGAAAATAGAAATTCATCGTGGCGTTATGAGCGTAGTCGCACAACGCAAGAAGATCAACAAATCCAACGGGATATGCATTATGCTATTGATAACATGTTAGAGAAACACTCCAACGCGTGACAAGGAGGATCTGGAAGAAATATTACTTGGAAACGCGGATGTATTTTTGCCTAAAACAGGAACAATCCGAAATTTTGCATACTAATTTCGAGTGCGCAAGCACACAAAATTCTTTGTGGAACCTTATTGGTTTCCACTTACCTACCGTTTCAAGGTTTTCTTAGAGATCAAGAGGACACTAGATGACAGCATCATGGAATCTCGTGGAATCTGCAACCTCCACGAACAAGAACCCCCTCATTGTAGTAGGAGGGTCCGACGGCTCCATCCGTTTGGTGCTGGATTCATGCCAGATTAATACCATCGTAGAACCGGAAACAGATCGTCCCGAGAAGCTGGAGGAACACCTACAAAACGTCCATGTCGTAACAGTATGCTCGTCCCTCGACTTGCGGTCCAATTTTTGGCAAATTACACTCCAGCCAAACTGCAGGAAATATACTGCATTGTTCATCTTCGGTAGATGTTATCGATTCAATCGGGTAGCATACGGGTTTAACATGACCTTAGCAGCCTTCATTAGGGAACTCGATAGTATTGTAAAGGATTACGTAAAACAAAGAATTACTACTTACGAAGACGATCTCTGGAGTGGACACAATGTGATCTTAAGGGAAATACTACCCCAACCTTCCAGGAATATTGCGTAACTGCCATCATCACGAAGTCATGGGCTGGGACGTCACAAGGAAAATTCTTTGGCCATATCATCACCTGGGAAGCAGTCTCACCAGATCCGGACAAGAAAGAGGCAATAGCCAAATTTACAAAGTCAACACTAAGAGACAACTCCATGGTTTTCTCGGTGTCGCAAATTCCTACAAGAGAGTCATTCACATCAAGAAACTAGTTACACCGCGATTATGCCAGCTCACCGTGAATAAGACGCCGTGGGACTTGAACGATGTGGCGGAAAACGAATTCCAGACCCTCGAGACCGCACTGGTTAATGCACTGATTTTGTCGCACCCCATCCTGGCGGAGGAATTTTGCGCTGTAACGGACAGTTCATATTGTGTGCTTGATGTAGTAATCTACCAGAGATATCAGCGAGGGGAAACATGGTACATAAGACCATCGCTTTTGGAGGACCCTCTCTCAGTAAATGCGAGACAAACTACTTTGTAAGCGAGGTGGAAGCTTTGGCGATCCTGTTTGGCTTCGAAAAATTTCTCGTATTGGAGAAAAACAAGAGTCTTCACCGATCACAAAGCCTTGGAGTTCTTACTCACGGTGAAGCTCCACAATAAGAGACTGACGAGATGGACGCTCATGCTACAGGAGTCCGATTTTACAACTACGCACGTACCAGAGGAGAAGAACATCATCGTGGATGCACTGTCACGTTCGCCTGTGGGATTGGAAACAAGTTGCGCAAACCCTATAAGAAGAACACCATAGCCTGTATTATATTAAAAAGTTGGCGTTTGAGAGTTATATCACCACGAACCTCAAGGACATCAGTAGGAAATAAGACCAGGACTCTGACCTGCTTGGTCTAAAGAAGAGATTAAACATCAGGACGGAAACTAAGCTCAATCAGCTGTACCTATTGTGAAAGGGAACCTTGTTCTTTTGCAGTGAAGGGGAGAGAACATTCCAAATGAACTTGTGAACAAGATCATCTGGCACACTACGTAAATTTAGGAGCCAGGAAATGCTACCTGAAATTACGCACTCTGTGCCACTTTAAAGATACGGACAGAAGAATTTGGAGGGTTTTGACAGTGTGTAAAGCGTACTAGAAATCAAAACATGTTACAGTGACAATACAGGCACCTCTGCATCCCATCATACCATTTGAACTAAAACACATCACTGCAATCGATTTAATGGGCCCCCTTGTGCTCACAGGTAGAGGATATAGTTACATCCGGGTAGGAGCAGAGCTGACATCTGAATATGTCACCTTGACCCCAAGGCAACTGCACAGACAACGTGCAGAGCCTTCTGCAAAGATTTCCTGACCCAAGTAGGCCATGTAGATAGGATTATCTCCGACAATGGAGATCAGTTGCAGTCAGAGAGAGGGAATACATTGTTGAGAAAACACAGGATTAAACCAAAGTACGCAAACTTGCGGCATCTCCAATCGTCACAGGCAGAGAAGATAATGAAAAGCCTGGGAAACCATAGCCACATATGCTTTGCGAAACAGCACACAACCTGGGATATTTTCCTATGCGACTTCCATGACGTGATGAACGAGTTGCCACATGGAGTCACTAAGATGGCACCAGTGACAGTTCTCAAGAACAGACAACGCAGAGATCTAATCCGTGAAGTCGTACACTTTTTCCCCACAAACCCGAGTGCAACAAAAGCAAATTATTGATCTGGTACTGAGATTGAGCGAGGCAGGAGTGAAATGGAAAGAGATCTGGGGTAGAACGGCACACAGAAGAGTATTCCACATTGGTGAAAAGGTGTGGGTTAAACGTTTCTGTATGTCTAACAAACAGAAACTTCTGTGCCATATCTTCCACCCTACCTGTAGTGAACCTGTCCGAGTCCGCAGGTTCGCTCACATGAACACGCTAGAACACGAGAACTTGAAATCACGGAAATCTCTTGGTATTCATAATATCTATCATGTGGAACCATTTGTAGAATAGCTGTGTATAGTAGTTCATTTAGGTCAGAATCAATTTGTACGTAGAAGGTGAATCGATTGGCAAATGCTAGATGAAACTGTGTAGCATATTCTAGGTTAAGTGTTCACTGAATTTCTGTGTTTGACATATTTGTAATTGCCATTTATTCGCTTACGGTATGACTCCTTGTGGAACGTG
Organism: Schistocerca americana; assembly: GCF_021461395.2. NCBI lineage: Eukaryota > Metazoa > Arthropoda > Insecta > Orthoptera > Acrididae > Schistocerca > Schistocerca americana. The sequence continues at coordinate 647,399,421 of NC_060130.1, read as the reverse complement.
GTCGAATAAGTTGCATGTTTGTTACCTCATCGTCTCAACTGGTTCACTGCCTGCTTGAACATCCAAGTCGGGATTGAATACAAATTCGTCATATGTGACAGCTTCTCGTATTAATGGAAACTTGTAACGCCAGAAATGCATATCCTCCTATTTCCATCTATTGTACTATAAATTTTTTTCCTTATTCTGTTACCTGAAGATATGACATTTCTGTGTCTTTATATATTGTAATTGTTTTATATATTTATGCATTTATGTCGATGTATAATTGGTTTGTTTCGTAAATACTATTTGTATTTTTACGCTGGGTCTCGCCTAGGGAAAAATATGCTATCGAACGATTACATCGATAGGTCGTGTGGAGAGCCAAAGTGTGTAGGATCTTTGGTAGTGTTAACTCTGCCGCGTGGAGCGCGGGCAGAGAGGGTCTGGATGAAGTAGTGCGGTGGAGCAGGTGTGTTGTGTGACGCTCCCGCGAGTTGCCGCGCGTTCGGGGTTTGGCAGCATGTAATTGCGCTCGACTTGCTATGATAGTTTCTGAGACGGTGTCGCGGACGGGAAGCATTAGCTGGCGTACATCAAGAGCCCGTGTCGAGAAGAAGGCGCGCCAACATCCAGCTTCTGCAACAGCGACGGACGACAATGAGTGACTGTCGCCACCTCCCCGATCGACGACTGCAAACCTTCAATCAACCAACAAGGAAGACTAAAAGCACGTAAAGTTTTAGAACTGTATGGCAGACATCAGCTTTTCAAACTGTTGCATGACAAAAATACAGCAACTTAGCATGAACCTTTGTTGCTCATTGTCCCAATTGCATTATCAAGCAGGGTCCCTTCCTTTTCTGGAATGAACCCGAGTGTTGTTGAAATTCATACGCCAGCATTAAAGTAATATCACTCCATTTCACTGCTTTAATTTCAAAGTTCAGTTAAAGTATTCATAGCTGGCAACAATATTTAGATTACACAAGCAGAAATTAAGAGTGCGAGTTTTGTTGCCATATTTTAGCTTACCTGTGACTGCAGCTCAGTTTGGTACGTACTAAATTTTACTATTGTTAAGCGTTCAGAATCATTTAATTCAAGTTCAGAGTTAACTCTCTTATTTCTAAATTGCGTAGATTCAAGTAGCTTTTGAAATGATTATTGAGGTAGCCCAAGACTAATCTTATTTTATTGAATTTCGTAGTGCTTCAGAAACAAAGTTCACTATTAATTTCAGTCACTAAATTAACTTTAAAATATTTCGTTCTTATTAATTCTTTTGCTAAATTAAGTCAGAGTGTAGCGAAATTTATTACTTCTGACAAACATTTAGTTTTCACACAGCACGTGTCAACCTTCAGTTGCCACGCTTTTAGTGCTAATTATATGTGCATTAATCTTTCGTTTTCAGTTATTATAGTAGTTGTCCATAGGACTGGCGACCATAATTTTCCCCAAATCTCAAATATCTAATTAACGCCAATTAATTGTTAACGTAACGACCGCACATTTACTTTCTTTATTAATTTTACCCTTTTCTCAAAATTAATTTTCACCAATTTCATTTGCATTTTTCCTCTCATTTAGATGTAACCCTTCCCTCCCTCTTTACCGACAAATTAACTTCGGTGACGATTGCTTTTCCCAAATTTCCATTAGGTGCACGCGGTTTAATTTTTCACTGTCATTAAGGTCGATAAGTGAGGGGGAGGTTACACGTGGCGACCTGGTGACAGGACAATCTTCGGATTTGTGGTTGTTCTGGACACGAATTTTGCATTCTGCAAATCTCGTAAGGAAGTACTGGTTACGAACAGGTAGTTACGTCAGCGAGAATAAGTAGTGGAAGCAATCCTGATTAGATTTGAGATTTGGCCTTTATATTGAGAATTATTAAAATGAGTGAAGGCAACAATTACCAAAGTTTGGTAGACTTGGATACGGAACAATCGGTCGAACAGTCGGAAACGCGCACCGCGGAATCCATTGTTCAGGGGCAGGCGGCTAGCATGAAAGACGCGACCGCCGAAACGCAACAAAGAGCAGATACGGAATTCCAAACTTCAGAAAATGTTTCGGAATCGGAAGTGAAAATCAAATCGGAACCCCTTGATGACGAATACGGGGGCACAATTAAAGAGGCACCCGCTACGGAAGTAAAACCGCTGGTTTCTGGGAATTTAACTGATTTATTGAATGTTTTGACTAACGAAATCAAGGATCAGTCTAGCAAGATAGAAACTCAATCGGCAGAAGTTAAAGCTCAGTCTGCCAAGCTAGAAGCTCAGTCTGCCAAGCAAGAAGCTCAGTCTGAACAAAAATTGACAGGAAGCTAGACAATCATAACAAAGCTATTAATGTTGTTAGCAACAATGTTGGAGTTGTTAACACAAAAGTTGATAAAATCAAGGAAGATATTGTTGTAATTAATACCGAAATCGGTAATCTTAAACAGGAAATGATGGGCGTTAAGGCGGAAATTGCGAGCATAAATATTCGTTTTGATTCCGAAATTAGCAGAATCGAGAAAAGTGTAGGAGAAACAGTTGCTCCGGTCATCGAGAATAAGGTGACGGAACAAATTCAATTAGTGAAAAAGAGGATCAACTGAAGGTGGAAACTTTAAAGGATTTAGTGTCCGAAGTAGATACTAAAGTGAGAAAGCAGACTAATACCTGCGAAGAGAAAAAGAGGGAAGTGGAAACGCTTGCGACAACCACTTGCCAAGTAATTACGAGAGTGTCGGAATTAGAAAAGAAACTTCACCAAAAACAGAGCTATGTGCCAATCTGTGCACATAGTTCGCAATTGTTGACGAAAGAGGAGCGGTTCGACCCCTTGAAGAAAGGCGGTATACACGCGACGTATTTCATTAAAAATTGTGAAAGAGTTTTACCCAGATCATGGACTAATGAGAGAAAAATTAATGCGGTTATTGACGTGTTGGCTGGTGATGCCAAGCGTTGGGGCTTAAACCTCAACATCACGATCCTGACTTTTGACGAGTTTAAAAATTTGTTTCTGGCTGAATACTGGTCAGAGCAAAAACAACAAAGTGTCTGGCGCGAATTTGTCGTATCGAGGCCTTTCGATACGAATTCACGTGGCTCGATGAAGGAGTTTTGTGAGGGCAGGATACGCAAGTTGAAATATTTGCGTGATCGCCGCACGGAATCCGAAATAGTCTGGGAACTCTACAAGAAGCTTCCAGATGATACAAAACGCTACGTAGGAAGCAATTACAAGACAATCAATGATTTCCTGGAAAGAGTTGAGGACGAGGACATTTGGCGCAATAATCGCGACAGTGGTAGAGGCCGTGGTAACAACAACGGGTACCACAACAACCACAACAACGATAACCATGGGAATAATGCGTACCGCAACCATGGCAGCAATAACAATAATGGTTCGGACCGTAATAACAATCGGTACGATGCTAATAATAACAGGAATGGCGGAAACCAGTATCTTACTAACGTGATACGGGCTTCACAGAATAGTAATAACGCCAGAGGGTGTGATAAGCCGCCTCAGCAGCATCCGGGGAGCAGATCTGCTGGGACGAGACATGGAAACCATTAGCCGCGCCGGTGAGGGGCCGACCGGACGTGGAGAAATTTTGGCGGCCCAATAACGGGAGAAAACCCAGGTGTCGTCGTTATGAAAATTCCGTATGGAATAATCAACGGCGGGAGTGTGTGCCAGTGTTAAGAGAAAGGAGTGCGCCCACAAGTAGTAGATCATCTGTAGACACGGCAGTAGGAAATACATTCACTGTCAGTGAGAAAAATTTAAGTAGTGTTCTGGAAATCGATTATAAAGTGACAGCTGTAACACCCACCGCGGAACTGGAGATTGAGTTTAAGAATGATTCGCAATTGTTGAGAGAAGATCAGATGTCCGATAACACGTCCGTCATCGAGCGAGGGGATGCAGAGAGGGATGAGGTCTGGTTAAGGCAGTTCGGTCGCTTATACGGCGAACTAAGAGATAAAGGGGCCTGTACGGGAGAAGTGTTTATAGGGAGCGCGGGCAGGATTTGCAGCGTCTCGTCCCGCAGGAAGATAGTGTATGTGAAGTGATAGAAAGTTCTGGCCCTAACCGGCAGACCTTACCGAAAGTTATAGTGGTAGAAGTAGCCGACCCATCCGACGCAAAACTCCAGTTTAAACGTTGCGAAAGTATTAAGGAGAAAGATCACGAAAATTTTAGTGATAGCCGGACACGATTGGCAGAAAAGCACGTAGATTACAGCTTGTATGAGGTTAGAGCTGACGTTATATGGTCGGACGGAAGCAGTGTGGGTTGCGCAGATCTAGAGGAAGTCATTGCAGATACTACTGGGCACATTGCTCCAGGTAGATTGGCAGATAGATCAATCTGGCCAAAGAGGAATCAACGAAGATGACAATTAGTGAGTTGATAGCAAAGCAACACTCACTAGTTGACGAGTTACAGGAAAAGGTTTCGGTATTGGAGGCGAAGCTACAGACTGAGCCTCAGGACAAACGTGTTGAAATTAAAACTGTATGTGAACAGAGGCTGAAAAAGCCGCCAGATAAGCCGGATTTAGGATCAAAGCCGGATGTTTTTTTCTGGAATGACCTGGTTATAGACGAGGATTTATTGTGGGGAAATAAAGAAACTGTTAAGGACAAGTGTAGACAGATAGTAGTGCCTGTTAATATGCACGACCTACAACTAAACGTGTTGATTGACACCGGTGCTGAATTGAGTGCTGTATCTGGGAAAATATTTGATTTACTGAAAGACGGACCTGGTATCGTAGTTATGCCAGTAACAGGAGTGAAAATTATCGGTGCTACTGGGAAGGCCAGTAAACCGGTCACAAAACAGATTTTTGTCAACTTCGAAATATGTGGGGCTCGATTTGAACAAGAGTTTGTCGTCGTGCCAGACTTAACTACGGAAGTAATTATCGGGTTAGATTGGCTATTAAAGTAGCGTGCAGTGATTAATTGCGAAAGCAAAACTTCGACATGTACGCCCCAAGATAAAACAATAGTAGTAAGTTTTGACGAGGCAGGAGACGTTGTGCATAGGCAGTACCAGCCTATACACCTTGTTAACTGGCCGGATGCCATTGACGTAGGTATGAATTTGAACTACTGTAACGTGAGGAATCTCGGCATTGACAATAGTGTAGAAATTGAATTGGAAAGTATTGTAGACGGTGTGTCAAACATAACACACGAACAAAGACGAGGCCTGTATGAAGTAATAATGAGGAATGAGAGTGTGTTTTCAGACAAACCGGGACTTGTGGAAGGATATAAATGCAAGATGCATGTAATTCCGCACGAACCATTCTTCGTGAGACCGTATGCTATACCGCTGTCCAAAAAGGAAGCAGTGCAACTGGAGATAGATAAGATGATCGAATGGGGAGTGATTGAAAGAAGTACAAGTCCATACAATAACGGTTTGGTCATTGTAGCATAATGCGATGGTAGTGTGCGTATTGTGATTGACGCACGCACGTTGAATAGGGTCGTTCAACGCGAAAGAGACAGACCAGAGAGTATGGAGGAGATTTTGCAACGTTTTCATGACGTTAAGTTCATGACTAGCCTCGATCTGACGGATAGTTACTGGCAAATAGAACTCGACGAAGAATCTAGGCCATACACCGCCTTCTTGTTTGCGGGCAGGTGTTATCAGTATAGAGTACTGCCGTTTGGACTTAATGTATCTGTGTCCGTATTCATCAGGGCCCTAGATATAGTGCTAGGGCCGGCTTTGAGTTCAAGATTAACTGTATATGTTGACGACCTATTGTTGGCCAATACCACTTGCCATGACCATTGTGACCTGTTAGATGAAGTTTTTAGAGCATTGCGCCGTGGCGGAATGACTATAAAGCTAAAGAAATGCGAATTTGTGAAGCAGGAACTGAAGTTTTTAGGGCATGTAATTACCACTGCTGTTATTACGAAAGACCCAGAGAAACTCGAGGCAATAAGGAATTGTCATCCACCCAAGTCTAGGAAACAGTTAACAAGTTTTCTAGGGCTCACAAGATTTTTGCCATAAATTTGTAAAAGGACAAGTGTTTAATGATGAAAATTTGAATAACCTCTTAAGCAAAAATGTTCCGTTTATGTGGACTGACGGGTGTCAGAACTGCTGATAATCACACGCAGACTGGGCGCGGCAGGAAGTAGCGCCACGATAAACCGCAATGGCGGCCGGAAGCGGGCCCTTTTGCAGCGGATCGCGCTTAGTTTAAACTATAGCGCGATCCTCCGAGCTCTAGCGGCAGCCAGGCGAACTACATAGCCACTGGCGCTGTATGTAGCTGCAGCAGCTAAGTCAACACAGCCATGCACAAACACCCACCCACCTCCCCAGGGGTCGGAACCCCTGCAACCCATACATTGTTTACAATCAGTAAATATTTAAATAATAATAGATCTAAAAGATAAGAATTTTAAGTGAAAGTAGAAGTATTTTTTTTAAGAAAAAAGTCTCACGAGATAGATAAGGATGCTTCACAACTACATACAGGTCAATAAATAAAGATTAAACAATAAAGAATAAATTTCATCCCAGAATAACCCAAAGAGCATCCCAGAGTGCCCCAGAGAGCATCCCAGAGTGCCGCAGAGAGCATCCCAGAGTGCACCAGTGGGCTACAACACTAAGAAGAATCGCTTCTCGGCTTTTGGCAAGATCAATGTGTAGAAGTATATATGAAATACCAAAATAAACATATCAATATAATCATTAATAATCATTAAGAGAGCTGCATGGCTGTGTAAAACATGCAGTTGCCTCGAGTCTGCCGCTGTCTAGTCTATCTAGTGGGCTGCAACACTAAGAAGAATCGCTTCTCGGCTTTTGGCAAGATCAATGTGTAGAAGTATATATGAAATACCAAAATAAACATATCAATATAATCATTAATAATCAATAAGAGAGCTGCATGGCTGTGTAAAACATGCAGTTGCCTCGAGTCTGCCGCTGTCTAGTCTATCTAGTGGGCTGCAACACTAAGAAGAATCGCTTCTCGGCTTTTGGCAAGATCAATGTGTAGAAGTATATATGAAATACCAAAATAAACATATCAATATAATCATTAATAATCAATAAGAGAGCTGCATGGCTGTGTAAAACATGCAGTTGCCTCGAGTCTGCCGCTGTCTAGTCTATCTAGTGGGCTGCAACACTAAGAAGAATCGCTTCTCGGCTTTTGGCAAGATCAATGTGTAGAAGTATATATGAAATACCAAAATAAACATATCAATATAATCATTAATAATCAATAAGAGAGCTGCATGGCTGTGTAAAACATGCAGTTGCCTCGAGTCTGCCGCTGTCTAGTCTATCTAGTGGGCTGCAACACTAAGAAGAATCGCTTCTCGGCTTTTGGCAAGATCAATGTGTAGAAGTATATATGAAATACCAAAATAAACATATCAATATAATCATTAATAATCAATAAGAGAGCTGCATGGCTGTGTAAAACATGCAGTTGCCTCGAGTCTGCCGCTGTCTAGTCTATCTAGTGGGCTGCAACACTAAGAAGAATCGCTTCTCGGCTTTTGGCAAGATCAATGTGTAGAAGTATATATGAAATACCGAAATAAACATATCAATATAATCATTAATAATCAATAAGAGAGCTGCATGGCTGTGTAAAACATGCAGTTGCCTCGAGTCTGCCGCTGTCTAGTCTATCTAGTGGGCTGCAACACTAAGAAGAATCGCTTCTCGGCTTTTGGCAAGATCAATGTGTAGAAGTATATATGAAATACCAAAATAAACATATCAATATAATCATTAATAATCATTAAGAGAGCTGCATGGCTGTGTAAAACATGCAGTTGCCTCGAGTCTGCCGCTGTCTAGTCTATCTAGTGGGCTGCAACACTAAGAAGAATCGCTTCTCGGCTTTTGGCAAGATCAATGTGTAGAAGTATATATGAAATACCAAAATAAACATATCAATATAATCATTAATAATCAATAAGAGAGCTGCATGGCTGTGTAAAACATGCAGTTGCCTCGAGTCTGCCGCTGTCTAGTCTATCTAGTGGGCTGCAACACTAAGAAGAATCGCTTCTCGGCTTTTGGCAAGATCAATGTGTAGAAGTATATATGAAATACCAAAATAAACATATCAATATAATCATTAATAATCAATAAGAGAGCTGCATGGCTGTGTAAAACATGCAGTTGCCTCGAGTCTGCCGCTGTCTAGTCTATCTAGTGGGCTGCAACACTAAGAAGAATCGCTTCTCGGCTTTTGGCAAGATCAATGTGTAGAAGTATATATGAAATACCAAAATAAACATATCAATATAATCATTAATAATCAATAAGAGAGCTGCATGGCTGTGTAAAACATGCAGTTGCCTCGAGTCTGCCGCTGTCTAGTCTATCTAGTGGGCTGCAACACTAAGAAGAATCGCTTCTCGGCTTTTGGCAAGATCAATGTGTAGAAGTATATATGAAATACCAAAATAAACATATCAATATAATCATTAATAATCAATAAGAGAGCTGCATGGCTGTGTAAAACATGCAGTTGCCTCGAGTCTGCCGCTGTCTAGTCTATCTAGTGGGCTGCAACACTAAGAAGAATCGCTTCTCGGCTTTTGGCAAGATCAATGTGTAGAAGTATATATGAAATACCAAAATAAACATATCAATATAATCATTAATAATCAATAAGAGAGCTGCATGGCTGTGTAAAACATGCAGTTGCCTCGAGTCTGCCGCTGTCTAGTCTATCTAGTGGGCTGCAACACTAAGAAGAATCGCTTCTCGGCTTTTGGCAAGATCAATGTGTAGAAGTATATATGAAATACCGAAATAAACATATCAATATAATCATTAATAATCAATAAGAGAGCTGCATGGCTGTGTAAAACATGCAGTTGCCTCGAGTCTGCCGCTGTCTAGTCTATCTAGTGGGCTGCAACACTAAGAAGAATCGCTTCTCGGCTTTTGGCAAGATCAATGTGTAGAAGTACATATGAAATACCAAAATAAACATATCAATATAATCATTAATAATCAATAAGAGAGCTGCATGGCTGTGTAAAACATGCAGTTGCCTCGAGTCTGCCGCTGTCTAGTCTATCTAGTGGGCTACAACACTAAGAAGAATCGCTTCTCGGCTTTTGGCAAGATCAATGTGTAGAAGTATATATGAAATACCAAAATAAACATATCAATATAATCATTAATAATCAATAAGAAAGCTACATGGCTGTGTAAAACATGCAGTTGCCTCGAGTTAAATTAAATGCTGCTACCTCGTTATATAGGGACACAACAAGTCGTCAAAATATGGCTCAGTAGCCTGCAAGTACTGATAAGAGCAGCGCCATACGTCACACTTCCTGCTGATAATAACACGCAGACTGGGCGCGTGTTAATGCTAATGAAAGAATTAATATTTGGGTTAAGATTGACGGAGTACTAACAAATTATATTAAGGTACAAGGAGATGTGACTGTATACTATCATCCTTAATAAAGAAAACCATCCTTATCTATCCCGTGAGATTTTTTTTTTTTAATTTAAAAACACAAATCAGCTACTGAAGCATCTTTCTCTATTGTGGGTTGCAGGGGTTCCGACCCCTAGGGAGGTGGGTGGGTGTTGTATTTGGCTGTGTGCGCCGCCATGTTGGCAGGTGACCTTGAACGAGTTTCGCTCGGCCGCCGCTGTTGACTCGAGTCATCAGGAACCTTTGCCTACATTTTAGTAGTGCTAGAAGCTTTTTCTAAGTTTATCAAATTATACCCGATTAGGAAAGCTACAGCCAAAGCGGTCTATAGCATGCTTGTGAACGATTATTTTGTTCATATTGGTAAGCCCAAGGCTATTCTATCAGACAATGGGGCACAATTTACTTCTAAGTTGTGGAATGAAGGCATGGCAAGTAATGGGGTCGAAGTGATCCATATATCAGCTTACTGTCCGGCTGGAAATCCCGCTGAGAGGTATATGTGCGAGCTAGGTCGACTTTGCCGTACCTATTGCCACCACAACCATAGGGAATGCGGCAAATATGTAGCAGAATTTGAGAGAATTATGAACACCTTGAGACATTAGTCTACGGGATTTTCTCCAGAGGAAATCCTGTTAGATGACAGAAGCAAAAGATTTAGTGGAAGAGATAATCAAATTCCCCCCACGGATTGACATTAGTATTGGTGTGAAAAACGATCGTTTGCGAGAAATAATGAAGCTAAAAGCCGATGCTCGCATACGTCGTCATGACGCTAAAGCGCGTTTTGCTAAGTTTGCAATCGGAGACTGAGTACTTGTAATAGCTCATGAGAAATCTAGCGAGATAGACAATGAAATCTCTGAATTTAAGTTTGTTTATAATGGACCATATAAAGTCATTGGCATACCTCACACAAATGCTTAATGCTTAGAGCATCCAAGTTCTGGAAAACTATTAGGTATACGGAACATTGTAGACTTGAAATTGTACCAACCTAGGGTTGATTTGTACAGTATGTAGATATAGAGTGTAAGATTTAACGATTTGCTAGATTGCCATGCTTTTGCCTGACCAAGAGGACATTAAAGAAGTTGTAATTAATAATTTTGACTAAATGATTTAAGAGTAACTGAATATTAATCAATTGAAAAATCCAAGCTGCTAGTTTAAGTTTTCAGCTGAGATTAAGGAATGTAAATATGATTTTGTAGCTAGCTGTAAGATTTTATAAATATGTGTGATTTACTAGTCATTGCCGATGTACTTAGACGCTGTTTTAAGTTTCAGGCTAGTACATGCGTGTGATGATTGACAGTGTTGAGTTATCCACTGTGATAATGGACTCCTTGAGATTACTCGGGAGTGAGTTTTTCCGAAAGAATTCAGTGAAGCGAACGTTCTGGAAATGCCGTTACACAGGCGAGTGAGATCAAGCGTGCCCCACAGGCGGACGCAACAATACTAGGTGAGGCGGAGCCGCTGTCGGCTCTTGTGTCGCTGTCTGCAGTCTTTGTACTTGCGGGTACTGAAGGCGGAGTTGTTTTTCTTCCCGGACAGCTGACGTGAAAGAATTCTGTTGTCAATATTTATGTTTTTTTTTATCTGCTGTATATCATTTTCTTGTTTAGCGTTAAGTGGACACTCATGACATGAACATTAATTATGAAAAGGTTATATAAATAATGTGTATTCTATGTAATTAATTATTAATTTGCGTATTGTGATCTACCTGTTTTTTATGACCATGTACTCTGATTAATTTTGTAAATAGTATTCCATTTCTTGATACTGTTAGAAATATTGCTGATTTAGAATAGCTGAACCATTTTCTATGTTTTCCATGAATTTTAATGTGTTGTCAACCTGTTTTCTTTCGTATAAGATGACAGACTGGAATAAGGCCAGGAGTGTCTCCACTCAATTATTATGGTCTAAAAATTGGTTTATGGTTAATTAGCCTAATGCTAAATTTTCTTGATATTTTCAGCACATGCATTTCCGCTGCTTTTTTCCCCTTTTTGGGACATTTTCTGAGTCTGTTTAGGTTACACGAACATCCTCAGACAATGCGGGGCACGTGTAACGCCGGAAATGCATATCCTCCTATTTCCATCTATTGTACTATAAATTTTTTTCCTTATTTTGTTACCTGAAGATATATATATATATATATATATATATATATATATATATATATATATATATATATATATATACAGGGTGAGTCACCTAACATTACCGCTGGATATATTTCATAAACCACATCAAATACTGACGAATCGATTCCACAGACCGAACGTGAGGAGAGGGGCTAGTGTAATTGGTTAATACAAACCATAAAAAAATGCACGGAAGTATGTTTTTTAACACTAACCTAAGTTTTATTTAAATGGAGCCCCATTAATTTTGTTAGCACATCTGAACATATAAACAAATACGTAATCAGTGCCGTTTGTAGCATTGTAAAATGTTAATTACATCCGGAGGTATTGTAACCTAAAGTAGACGCTTGAGTACCACTCCTCCGCTGTTCGATCGTGTGTATTGGAGAGCACCGAATTACGTAGGGATTCAAAGGGAACGGTGATGGACCATAGGTATAGAAGAGACTGGAACAGCACAGTACGTCGACATGCTAACACCTATTTTTGGTCTTTTCCACTGACGCACATGTACATTACCATGAGGGTTGAGGTACAAGTACACACGTGGTTTCCGCTTTCAATTACGGAGTGGAATAGAGTGTGTCCCGACATGTCAGGCCAATAGATGTTCAATGTAGTGGCCATAATTTGCTGCACACAATTGCAATCTCTGGCGTAATGAATGTCGTACACGCCGCAGTACATCTGGTGTGATGTCGCCGCAGGCTGCCACAATACGTTGTTTCATATCCTCTGGGGTTCTAGGCACATCACGGTACACATTCTCCTTTAACGTACCCCACAGAAAGAAGTCCAGAGGTGTAAGATCAGGAGAACGGGCTGGCCAATTTATGCGTCCTCCACGTCCTATGAAACGCCCGTCGAACATCCTGTCAAGGGTCAGCCTATTGTTAATTGCGGAATGTGCAGGTGCACAATCATGCTGATACCACATACGTCGACGTGTTTCCAGTGGAACATTTTCGAGCAACGTTGGCAGATCATTCTGTAGAAACGCGATGTATGTTGCAGCTTTTTGGGCCCCTGCAATGAGGTGAGGACCAATGAGGTGGTCGCCAATGATTCCGCACCATACTTTTACAGTCCACGGTCGCTGTCGCTCTACCTGTCTGAGCCAGTGAGGATTGTCCACGGACTGCAGATGCTGCTCGCTGACCGTGGCCCGTGTTTGTTACAACACGCAACTGAACGTCGGAGGTTTCAAGCGTCAACTTTAGGTTACAATATCTCCGGATGTAATTTACATTTTACAATGCAACAAACGTCACAGATTACGTATTTGTTTATATGTTCAGATGTGGTAACAAAACATTTAAGAAAACGTAGGTTTGTGTTAAAAAACATACTTCCGCGCATTTTTTTATGGTTTGTATTAACCAATTACACTAGCCCCTCTCCTCACGTTCGGTCTGTGGAATCGATTCGTCAGTATTTGATGTGGTTTACGAAATATATCCAGCGGTAACGTTAGGTGACTATATATATATATATATATATATATATATATATATATATATATATATATGCATTTATGTCGATGTATAATTGGTTTGTTTTGTAAATACTATTTGTATTTTTACGCTGGGTCTTGCCTAGGGAAAAATATGCTATCGAAAGATTACATCGATAGATCGTGTGGAGAGCCAAAGTGTGTAGGATCTTTGGTAGTTTAACTCTGCCGCGTGGAGCGCGGGCAGAGAGGGTCTGGATGAAGTAGTGCGGTGGAGCAGGTGTGTTGTGTGACGCTCCCGCGAGTTGCCGCGCGTTCGGGGTTTGGCAGCATGTAATTGCGCTCGACTTGCTATGATAGTTTCTGAGACGGTGTCGCGGACGGGAAGCATTAGCTGGCGTACATCAAGAGCCCGTGTCGAGAAGAAGGCTCGCCAACATCCAGCTTCTGCAACAGCGACGGCCGACAATGAGTGACTGTCGCCACCGCCCCGATCGACGACTGCAAACCTTCAATCAACCAACAAGGAAGACTAAAAGCACGTAAAGTTTTAGAACTGTATGGCAGACATCAGCTTTTCAAACTGTTGCATGACAAAAATACAGCAACTTAGCATGAACCTTTGTTGCTCATTGTCCCAATTGCATTACCAAGCAGGGTCCCTTCCTTTTCTGGAATGAACCCGAGTGTTGAAATTCATACGCCAGCATTAAAGTAATATCATTCCATTTCACTGCTTTAATTTCAAAGTTCAGTTAAAGTATTCATAGCTGGCAACAATATTTAGATTACACAAGCAGAAATTAAAAGTGCGAGTTTTGTTGCCATATTTTAGCTTACCTGTGACTGCAGCTTAGTTTGGTACGTACTAAATGTTACTATTGTTAAGCGTTCTGAATCATTTAACTCAAGTTCAGAGTTAACTCTCTTATTTCTAAATTGCGTATATTCAAGTAGCTTTTGAAATGATTGTTGAGGTAGCCCAAGACTAACGTTATTTTATTGAATTTCGTAGTGCTTCAGAAACAAAGTTCACTATTAATTTCAGTCACTAAATTAACTTAAAATTTTTCGTTCTTATTAATTTTTTTGCTAAATTAAGTCAGAGTGTAGCGAAATTTATTACTTCTGACAAACATTTAGTTTTCACACAGCACGTGTCAACCTTCAGTTGCCACGCTTTTAGTGCTAATTATATGTGCATTAATCTTTCGTTTTCAATTACACTCCTGGAAATGGAAAAAAGAACACATTGACACCGGTGTGTCAGACCCACCATACTTGCTCCGGACACTGCGAGAGGGCTGTACAAGCAATGATCACACGCACGGCACAGCGGACGCACCAGGAACCGCGGTGTTGGCCGTCGAATGGCGCTAGCTGCGCAGCATTTGTGCACCGCCGCCGTCAGTGTCAGCCAGTTTGCCGTGGCATACGGAGCTCCATCACAGTCTTTAACACTGGTAGCATGCCTCGACAGCGTGGACGTGAACCGTATGTGCAGTTGACGGACTTTGAGCGAGGGCGTATAGTGGGCATGCGGGAGGCCGAGTGGACGTACCGCCGAATTGCTCAACACGTGGGGCGTGAGGTCTCCACAGTACATCGATGTTGTCGCCAGTGGTCGGCGGAAGGTGCACGTGCCCGTCGACCTGGGACCGGACCGCAGCGACGCACGGATGCACGCCAAGACCGTAGGATCGTACGCAGTGCCGTAGGGGACCGCACCGCCACTTCCCAGCAAATTAGGGACACTGTTGCTCCTGGGGTATCGGCGAGGACCATTCGCAACCGTCTCCATGAAGCTGGGCTACGGTCCCGCACACCGTTAGGCCGTCTTCCGCTCACGCCCCAACATCGTGCAGCCCGCCTCCAGTGGTGTCGCGACAGGCGTGAATGGAGGGACGAATGGAGACGTGTCGTCTTCAGCGATGAGAGTCGCTTCTGCCTTGGTGCCAATGATGGTCGTATGCGTGTTTGGCGCCGTGCAGGTGAGCGCCACAATCAGGACTGCATACGACCGAGGCACACAGGGCCAACACCCGGCATCATGGTGTGGGCAGCGATCTCCTACACTGGCCGTACACCACTGGTGATCGTCGAGGGGACACTGAATAGTGCACGGTACATCCAAACCGTCATCGAACCCATCGTTCTACCATTCCTAGACCGGCAAGGGAACTTGCTGTTCCAACAGGACAATGCACGTCCGCATGTACCCCGTGCCACCCAACGTGCTCTAGAAGGTGTAAGTCAACTACCCTGGCCAGCAAGATCTCCGGATCTGTCCCCCATTGAGCATGTTTGGGACTGGATGAAGCGTCGTCTCACGCGGTCTGCACGTCCAGCACGAACGCTGGTCCAACTGAGGCGCCAGGTGGAAATGGCATGGCAAGCCGTTCCACAGGACTACATCCAGCATCTCTACGATCGTCTCCATGGGAGAATAGCAGCCTGCATTGCTGCGAAAGGTGGATATACACTGTACTAGTGCCGACATTTTGCATGCTCTGTTGCCTGTGTCTATGTGCCTGTGGTTCTGTCAGTGTGATCATGTGATGTATCTGACCCCAGGAAAGTGTCAATAAAGTTTCCCCTTCCTGGGACAATGAATTCACGGTGTTCTTATTTCAATTTCCAGGAGTGTATTATAGTAGTTGTCCATAGGACTGGCGACCGTAATTTTTTCCAAATCTCAAATATCTAATTAACGTCAATTAATTGTTAACGTAACGACCGCACATTTACTTACATTATTAATTTTACCCTTTCCTTAAAATTAATTTTCACCATTTTCATTTGAATTTTTCCTTTCATTTAGATGTAACCCTTCCCTCCCTCTTTACCGACAAATTAACTTCGGTGACGATTGCTTTTCCCAAATTTCCATTAGGTGCACGCGGTTTAATTTTTCACTGTCATTAAGGTCGATAAGTGAGGCGGAGGTTATACACTCTCTTGTGGCATGACAACCCATACGCACTGACGTCCTAAGCTCTTCGCGCAACCAACATATTATCGATGTTACAAAAGATCATAATGCCTTTGGACCACACTGTCGACAATGTTAGTCAAGAAAAGATAGCATTATGAACGTCTAATTCAGCTTTATAATTCTCGTAGCAGTGTCTTCTATAACATCGCAAAGATCTGTGAGATTATTTCTGTATTTTCCCGCGGTATCTTGAACACTGCACAAGAGGCGAGTGTACATTGCTTTCCACTATTTCGCAGTGCCGAGATTGCTACTATGCCATAGCGCTTATCTGCCTCAGTGTGTTTTGAGTGGTTTTAGCTGCCCACGCATTTGGGCGTGGAGACGCCAATTCTGCTGGGATTCTGGGCCTTCGCTAGTCACGAGATGGAGCCTTTCTCAAGGCGCTTGTATTCTGCCTGCGCCGTGAGAGTACCGAGGGCGAATTGGGTATTATGAGACGTGAGCACGTACAGTGGTGTGGCATACCTCAGGCTAAGGGAAAGCAAGGGAACAGTAAGAAGGGGACCATTGGCGAGGTGAAAAACAGCCTGCATTCGAGAACTCATTTACTTTTTTGTATTATTTTACGATCGCACTCGAACAATAGGCAGATAGGAGGCATATTTGTAACATGTTAAGCAAAACGTAAGCGGGATATTATGACATTTATAAGTTTCAGGTGTGTGAATCCAGATGCAGTTATCATGACACAGAACATCTATGCAGGCGAACAGGAGCGCACTTTCAAACCTCATCGGCACTGGGTGACAACACCACCGGAAATACTAAGAACAGGAGAAGTGTATGTAGCGTGAGCATAATCTAAGAGTAGAGACGGTTTAGAGGTAAAGTTAGCAGGTGTTGGGTACAGAAAATAAGTTTTAGTGATGAGAGGATGCAGTGCCAACATAACATAGGGGTATGTAAGACAAGAACTGGTTCTGACACAGTTCTCACCCACAGACCAGAGACACTTAATACTATATTTTTAAGACAACTATAACTGTTATGGAAATCATGTTTAGTCAATGCGATAACACAAATTTCTTCTTTTCATTTTATTACAGTCACTCAAATAATCATATATTGGTTCATACTGCATTGTTCCAAAGAGCCCACATTTGTTTGGTTGTTCTACACATAAGAAACTGTTTGTAAGAAAGCGATCTAAAAACATGGCACTAGATCATACTACGAAGACTGTGTAGATCTTGGGAGCTGTCAAACTCGGTATTAATGCATCCTGGTGGCATCGGGAGGCAACACCCTGCAGCTGGCAGCGACAATCATGAGGCAGCTTGAACGAGAACGACTAAGGCAAGTGTGGCTCAGAATGCCGCTAAGTGGGTGGTCTTTCGGCAGTGCTGAATGATTGGCGGGATGGCTGGGGGCCAGCCAGGCACCATCGCAGACAAACGACAGTTAGAGTGGAGGATGAGCTGTGCCACGCTCCGCAGCAGCCATAAAGCTGCTCACCCCAGACCGCTATAAATGGAGGCGGCCCACCTGATTAGGGCCGTTCGCCATTGACTCACCCCACACCTTCGAGAGCCTTGTAGACAGATTGGCACTGAGTAACTGACAGCTGAGAGCAGCCACCTGCCGAGTGGTTGTGAAAGGGACCTGCCAGACAGGAGGCTCGTCCGTGACATCACTCCACACACTTGAGGGACCTGCAGACAAGCCGGCGCCACGAGTCCCAGGAGAATCCCACAGGCAGACACACACCCCTACAGATGATGTGCGGAGTGAGATGGCCACGATCTGGTTGAGTTGCTCCTCCAGACATAGACTATGATGCAGACGAGTGCTGCAAACTGTGGAAATATTACACACTACCCACTGGCACACTGAGAGGCAAGAACTCATCACTAGGAGACGGATTGTGCACCAAGTGCAACGCTGTCTCTCCACACAATATCCAAAGGAAGACTGCACCCCATCAGCTGCCGCGCTGAGAGACAAGACAGAGGCAGAGATGTCACTTCCTAAGTTGGAGACGCTGGACGCCACCCATCAACACTGGTATCTTATTTCCTCCTACCAGACATCATGTCTGTCACACCTAACAGCGTGCCAGACTGCCGACTGTTACCAGGTTGAGATGATGCCAACAGCCCAGCTGCCATATTGACGCTGCCAAGGACAAGAAGGATGACCAGAACCATCCATTGCCGCCCTCACATCAAGTGCTGAATGAACGTCAACTCTCACTCTAACGCAGCCTCGCAGCACCTTGATGCTCCAGCTGTTCCAGAGACAATTTGTGCATGTGTCTAGTGCTATGTTCAATGCATGTGACTTTGTAAATGTAAATTGACTCACCAGTGACGTTTGCAGAGGGATAGATACGATGTTTTGTGTAACTCTTGATTTAATGTACTTCTACATATTTTCTTGTGAACTGATTTAATTTATGATACAGATATACATGTAAAGATATTTTGTCATGTATATATGTCAACTCTATTTGATAAGCGTGAAATACAAATCTCTTGTCGTTAGTAGAAACATGCTGTAACGTTCGGCGCGTGAAAATAATGATATTTATAATAAATGTGTTGTTCACATTAGCCCTAAACAAAAAGTCTCTAAATATGTTGCCTAAAGTAGCCGTGCGAAACATAATTCGGGAGTGTAGAGTCTTCTCCTCCCTGTACGGCAATTTCCACGTCAGGGGTCGGCTGCTTGTCTAGCAGGGAAAAGAGTATTATTTACTTTGGTTATGACTGGCTGGGAGGATGAGCGCATGAACTAGAAGGGAAGTGGCAACTCTCGGAGTCATGTGATTGGCACGAAACCTGCGTGGGGGGTGGTTGCATTGGTGCACTTTTCGAGTTTACCGAGTTTTGATGGAAAGGCGTTGAGGGGAGAAATGGTCTTCTGATTCAGACTTCGGTCTGGGGCAGAAGTTCTGGTCTTGACTCATGTTATGAGTGGGTTGCACTTGGGAAACCGTCTGAGCGTGACTTCAAACTGGCACTGGCCTTCTCTAGGGGGCCTATGGTGAAGTCTTAGCTGTACCAACAGTTTGGACCTCAATCATCTCGGACAACTCAATGTGCCAAGGACTATCTTATTCGTATCAGGTCTTCCGCCATGACGTTTAATCTTCTTTTGCGCACTGTCATACAAATGAAGCAAATTTGTCCATGTTATGACCGGTGAATAGGAGAGTCACACAATGGAATCTGTTAAAATTTCAGGACTCAGTTAGAGTGTAATTGCAATCAGTTTAACAGATGGCCTGTGCGCTGCTTTGCATATTTTATGCCCATACGTAGATACTCTGGTGGCACTTGCGCTATGACCATCACCTGAGACAGTGCTGTGCACCAAGAAAGGGGTATAGCAGTTTTCCTCCCGCTTATTAGGGCAAAGAAAATCAGGTCCTATCACTTGGTCTCAGCTGCATAAAAAATGAGTAACTTCTGTGTACAATGAATCCATCAAAGTCTTTCAGCGTTAGATAATTTTCGATTCTGTCATCCATGCTCTGAGCCATGGTAAACAGATTTAGCGGATAAAGTTAAGCCTTTGCCAACCAAGTGCCAGACAATTCAGTATTAATTGATTGTTGTTTCTGTTTGTGTTGCCAAAGCTCATGATTTACTAACCATCTCGCTTAACATCTGTTGTTTGTACTATTACATGATTAATAAACTCTTGTCACTCTATAAAAGATTAATCCCATGTTAGTACATTAATCACCCATAACTAATTCAATACAATTACGGCAGAGACACCATTTTATTAATTTTTCTTTTCATTTAAGATTCTTGTAAAGGTGATAACCTCCAATGCCGGCTAGCAATAACAACCACACTCAGAGGGCAGATTTAATTTAGCAGGTGAAGAAGTGGAAGGCTTACAAGTTAAAGCAATTACTGTCAGGGTGTAAACTCGCAAGGCCAGTGTAGTCCTGCAAGGGTAGTAGGAGAGGCAGTGGGGTCGCCCTCATAAGACACCACAGGTGCTAGTGACCACTCGAAATCTGCATAAATGTCAAAGGGGAGCATTCCCTGTTGTGGGCATTCTTATACTTCAAGAAGTCGTTGCCTTGATAGGCATTCCATGTGTAACATTTCTAGTTAGTGCAATCAGTTATATGTCATTCTAATTATTCACTCTTAGTAAACACGTTTAAGAATCTACGACGAATGGAGTTTATGAGTGATCTTCTCGTTTGAGAGGGAAGTGGCCGTTACGTGCCTTTGATCCAGACATAGTGTTGCGCCATACAGTCGGAGAATAACCACAGATCTTCGTTTTTGGGGCAGTGACCAGCTACATTATGGTTTGTATCTTCTGTGATCAGCACAGCGTGTTCTTGTTCTTCTGACTTGATTTGTTTCTATCTATATCTATGCTTAACTACCTTAAATGGAGGATGCATGAGTTCACAACATACAACTGCACTGTAGTTAATGACAGGATATTGAAGGTTACTGACAATTATGGGAGTCTTACTTACCAGCCTAGGAAGGCATGTTTTAAGCAAAGCATTAGGGTCACTGTATCTTACATTAGAACTGTCTATGCAAGAATGTGAGATGCGATTGTCGAAAGTGTCTACAAGCACGGAATAGTCTAATGCCGGAGCATGACTTACCTCGGCTCGTTAGTAGGATGAGCGGATGGTGTGTTGTTATGTCTATAACGATGATGCTGATATGGTCCAGGGCACGGGGAGCATGGCACAGACTGTGGCAAACATGCTGGTGTCGTCTGCCTGGACCAGGATAATGATAATGACATGGAAGGCCTGCTTGTCGTACTGAAATTGTTGGTCAAAACGAGAATGACGAGTTTGCACATAGTGACAGCACTGACGCTCTGTACCGACATGATGGGCTTGCACATAGTAGTGATATTGTCCCCAGATTGTGGAGTCAGCATTGTCAGATGTGATGAATGCATCATTGAAGGGTCCACTCATGATGTTGATGATGACCACGTCATCGATGGTTTTGTGCAAGACCACCTCCAGACGCTTCCATCACTCCTGTGGAGGAAGAGGCGATATTGATAAGTGTCATGTACATGAGAGACATATACAGATGTCACTAATAATAATAATAAATAGTAATAGTACTAAAATTTCTCAGCACCCACCTGCAAAACCACGGAAATTGGTATAGCCTCATTGAGATTTCAGGCATTTATCATCCACAGCTCTGAACAGAATATTTGCTCTTAATATTTTATCCAGCTCAGCATCAATATTGATCTCTTTACGAGCAGGTGTGGTGCAATTTGGAGTAACGGCTTCCAGTATTTCGTCCAGCTCATTCGGTACCAATATGTAACTCAATGTGAGCAGTTGGGACACAACTTGGATTAATGGATTCTAATATTTAATCCAGATTTTCAAAAGCATCGATCTCATTGTGTGTGGGTGCTGTGGTGTCACCACCAGACACCACACTTGCTGGGTGGTAACCTTTAAATCGGCCGCGGCCCGTTAGTATACGTCGGACCCGCGTGTCGCCACTATCAGTGATTGCAGACCGAGCGCCGCCACACGGCAGGTCTAGAGAGACTTCCTAGCAATCGCCCCAGTTGTACAACCGACTTTCTTAGCGATGGTTCACTGACAAAATACGCTCTCATTTGCCGAGACGATAGTTAGCATAGCCTTCAGTTACGTCATTTGCTACGACCTAGCAAGGCGCCATTACCAGTTACTATTGATACTGAATCATGTACTGTCAAGAGCGACGTTCACCATTAATGGATTAAAGTTAAGTTGAGAGGCACCCGCTGGCCTTGCTCATACTGTGGCATCAAGCAGTCAGGCCTGCAAGATGAGTGGTCTGCCAAGCGAGTGGATTCATTTTTTATTTATCAAGTAACATGAACTCTAGTACTCACAATTAAGTTACAAGTTATTCTCCTGTTTGACTATTACGCAACGGAAACGCACTATCAAGTAACATGAACTCTAGTACTCACAATTAAGTTACAAGTTATTCTCCTGTTTGACTATTACGCAACGGAAACGCACATCTGACTATTAGTAATTTACACAACACTGACTGTTCACTACGCACTGGCAATACCACATTTTCTTTCTTATTTAACGGCTTTTATCAACACATGGCCATCGCACTGAATATGAATGGCGCACACATTATAAATTCTTGATATCATGACAACATACAATTCGAAGGAAAAGTCCACCAATCTTTTTCTTTTCACTATTTTATTTATTCCGATAAATTCTATAACTTAAACACACAAATTCTATAACCTACAACAATAACACATGAGAAATTCCGCCCAGTGGGCATGGCTTTACATTGGTGATTCTCTATCTTATGGTCTCGTAATTATTTAATGCTACAGTGCACTTTCTGGATAGGATGGTGGATCTCTTGCTATATCTCACACTTGGACTCTCACAACCATCATCACGAAACTTTCCTCCAGACCGAGTGGTACAAAAGGAACATGCATAACCCACTACCTCTGAAACTACCTTTCTACTCTCCCATGCAAACCACACATACTTAAATTACATGACATACACCACACTGCAACATGAAATACAACACAAGGAATAGTCACATCACTTTCAGCTTTCCCACTTCAATTAGTATTTATCCCAGTTTCACACGACACTGCCCCACTTCGTAATTTTTCTTTCCTACTATGAACTCTGGAGGATATATGCACGTCTTCCTGTGCAATGCAAGCCAAGTGGCGTTGCTGGATAGACGGCTGACTCATTTTGCTTCTCTCTCGGAGTATTATAGTTTGAATCAAGCGTCACACGGAAACATAACACGCAAAGTAATATTAAGAACATATTCATCACACACGCGAGTCCTCAACTGATACCATGGACGAGTACTTCTCTTTATCGCCGGCCGAAGTGGCCGTGCGGTTAAAGGCGCTGCAGTCTGGAACCGCAAGACCGCTACGGTCGCAGGTTCGAATCCTGCCTCGGGCATGGATGTTTGTGATGTCCTTAGGTTAGTTAGGTTTAACTAGTTCTAAGTTCTAGGGGACTAATGACCTCAGCAGTTGAGTCCCATAGTGCTCAGAGCCATTTGAACCATTTTTTTTTCTCTTTATCCTTTGTCTCATACACAGATTGAGATTCCCACAGTACTCACCACGTGGAAGTACTCGTCTCTAATTTCAAGTCCTGCACACGCCATTTCTTAAATATTTCCAACTTATAGTACACACGCTAGTAATTCAGCCTAACTTAAGCACTCGGAAGTATTTCAAATTATTGCTACACGTGGTTTCATTGTGACCATTGGTCACTTCCGAAGATTACAACGATCCCCTTAATATTACCTGCCTGACATTTAATTCTCCCCACAAAAGTTCCTGAAATAGAGATATTATTGTTCTAAACTACTCTTAAGTATTTCACATGCATACCACGCCTCCACTCTTTTGTCTTTACGGAGCACACCTAAGACAGGTCTTACCAACACTAGATCCAGCGGCAGAGTGCTGAAACAAGGCCGTTCTTCAGGTCATCTCACACCTCCGACGAGGTGGGGGAAGACCATGCTACACATTGCTCAGCCACATTTCAGGCGCTCAAAGTTCCGGTAAATTTCATCTCTTTGGTTCCACCAAAGGTGACCAAAAGATCGTCTCAAAGATGATCATATATTCACATTCATTATCTGCGGTTAGCAGCGACCATACATTCATCCATTTCACAGATCTCACCAAACTGGATGTAGGGATTTATTTTGTGGGAGTGCACATGTGATCTATTAAATAAATAAATTGTCATTCTTTCCCACACTGGTATCTGGCTTCGCTGCATTAATTGAAATTGAGTTATTATTAGAAAAAATATGTTGTACTGACAAGAATAACGAAGAGTGTTGTACCTATTTTGAATGTCTGTCGGTACTGTACCCTTTCAAAGTATTCCACGAGCTACGTCCGTTTTTTCTAAATTCTAATTTCCTTGTCCTGTTCCAGACCTCATGCCAGCCTGCGTGAGCTAAAACGCGTGCCTTTTGGCTTCCTCTAGTAACACGGTGTTGGCTCCCCTGCCAATCCACAGCATTGGCGACGAGGCAAAACTGCGTTATTAGCTATACTGCCCTGATTTACTTGTGTAATGGCTTCGCCACCATCTCCAGATGTACTGTCCGAATTTTATAGTTTACAGAATCAGCAGACGCAGGCATTACTGGATGCCCTTGGACAGCTCGTCCAGGGTCAACGTGCGATGCAACACGACGCGGCAGCCGCCGCTCCACCGCTAACGCAGCCACAACACGCAGTTGCACCAACTTTTCATCCTTTTGATGCTGCACTGGAAAGCTGGATGGAGTGGTCATGCCAATTTGGATTCCATCTCAAACGTACCGTGTGATAGTGAAACTACACTCCTGGAAATGGAAAAAAGAACACATTGACACCGGTGTGTCAGACCCACCATACTTGCTCCGGACACTGCGAGAGGGCTGTACAAGCAATGATCACACGCACGGCACAGCGGACACACCAGGAACCGCGGTGTTGGCCGTCGAATGGCGCTAGCTGCGCAGCATTTGTGCACCGCCGCCGTCAGTGTCAGCCAGTTTGCCGTGGCATACGGAGCTCCATCGCAGTCTTTAACACTGGTAGCATGCCACGACAGCATGGACGTGAACCGTATGTGCAATTGACGGACTTTGAGCGAGGGCCTATAGTGGGCATGCGGGAGGCCGGGTGGACGTACCGCCGAATTGCTCAACACGTGGGGCGTGAGGTCTCCACAGTACATCGATGTGGTCGCCAGTGGTCGGCGGAAGGTGCACGTGCCCGGCGACCTGGGACCGGACCGCAGCGACGCACGGATGCACGCCAAGACCGTAGGATCCTACGCAGTGCCGTAGGGGACCGCACCGCCACTTCCCAGCAAATTAGGGACACTGTTGCTCCTGGGGTATCGGCGAGGACCATTCGCAACCGTCTCCATGAAGCTGGGCTACGGTCCCGCACACCGTTAGGCCGTCTTCCGCTCACGCCCCAACATCGTGCAGCTCGCCTCCAGTGGTGTCGCGACAGGCGTGAATGGAGGGACGAATGGAGACGTGTCGTCTTCAGCGATGAGAGTCGCTTCTGTCTTGGTGCCAGTGATGGTCGTATGCGTGTTTGGCGCCGTGCAGGTGAGCGCCACAATCAGAACTGCATACGACCGAGGCACACAGGGCCAACACCGGGCATCATGGTGTGGGGAGCGATCTCCTACACTGGCCGTACACCACTGGTGATCGTCGAGGGGACACTGAATAGTGCACGGTACATCCAAACCGTCATCGAACCCATCGTTCTACCATTCCTAGACCGGCAAGGGAACTTGCTGTTCCAACAGGACAATGCACGTCCGCATGTATCCCGTGCCACCCAACGTGCTCTAGAAGGTGTAAGTGAACTACCCTGGCCAGCAAGATCTCCGGATCTGTCCCCCATTGAGCATGTTTGGGACTGGATGAAGCGTCGTCTCACGCGGTCTGCACGTCCAGCACGAGCGCTGGTCCAACTGAGGCGCCAGGTGGAAATGGCATGGCAAGCCGTTCCACAGGACTACATCCAGCATCTCTACGATCGTCTCCATGGGAGAATAGCAGCCTGCATTGCTGCGAAAGGTGGATATACACTGTACTAGTGCCGACATTGTGCATGCTCTGTTGCCTGTGTCTATGTGCCTGTGGTTCTGTCAGTGTGATCATGTGATGTATCTGACCCCAGGAATGTGTCAATAAAGTTTCCCCTTCCTGGGACAATGAATTCACGGTGTTCTTATTTCAATTTCCAGGAGTGTATTTCCCGACGCGATGTAGCAACTCTGTCTTACGACGAAATTTTGTCTGCATTAGATGCATATTTCAAAGAATCAGTCAATGTAGTTGCCAAACGGTATACCTTCTTTTGTACAAAACGTACGGCAGGTCAAACTAATCGGGAGTGGGTTGCAACCAGGGCCGGCCTTAGCCACCCAGGTGCCCCGGGCGAGTCGTCCAGTTGGCGCCCTTTATTGTATAAATAGCGAACCTGGCAGTGCTTTGCAACACGGTATTTGACTGTTTTCTAGAAATCGTCTTAAGTGGTTAATGGCGTCATCTTATGATCATAACATGGTTTTTTCCATCGTAAATTTGAGTATTTTATTTTTTTAAATGGAAATGAAATCCAAATAATCTGAAAGCCCGCTAAGACGCTCCATGTGAGTCTTGTGTAGCCTGTGACGTCAGTCCAGCATGCTGCTGTCGCTGCCGTAACAGTCAGTATAGCAGTGATATATTGTTTGGGCATTCACGTTTTGGGAGATTGTCTAAAAATATTGCGTAGTACTGCACTGTACATCTACAACACCTCCAGAAAATTGTTTTTGCGTGTTCCAAACAAAGAAAAGATGCGTAAAATGTCGTTGAAACAGGCTCGTATATCCCAAATATTTCTTTTCTGAAGCACCCCTGTACTAAAGCGAACAAAACAAAACAAAAATTATTCAAATTGGTCAAGCCATTTCTTTGTTTTGGTGAGACTAACACACAACAATTGATTTTTATATATAGGAGGTAATATGTATAACGAAAAAACACTAATTTTGAATTGGGTACCATATTTTAATTGAATTTAATATAACTGTAAGCCATAAACCTATATTTTCTGTCAGTCATCTGAACACAAAACATATTACGCCTAATGAAAAACAATTATAAACGACTAAAATTTTACTTTTCTCGCTTTTCTGTTGGCAAAATCTCTGATCAGATTAGCAAAGTCCAGGTTTTCTGCAACTTCATTTTCAATGGACAGTGAGGCCAAACTGGTTAGTCTTGTTTGAGACATTGTTCCGCAAGTACGTTTTTATCAACTTCAGTTTGGAAAAACTGCGTTCGCCGCTTGCGACAGTCACTGGTATTATTAGCAAAATACGTAACGTTATCCAGATGTTGGGATATAACTCTTGAAGATTATGCTTTTTTATGAAGTTTAAGGCTTCAATAGGCGTTGCCTGGCTGTCTTCGAGATAGTGTTGCAGGCATAAAATTTCGTCGCACAGCAAATTTCCATCAATATCTGACTTCATGTTGACAGTTAACTTTTCTTGTAATTTAGAACAGCATTGTGTTAGTTCTTCTTTATTTTGATTTTTTTTAATGTCAAACAAGAAACTCCACGTCGCAGAAAATTCTTGCATCTGTTCAAATCTTTCTTTCATGGATATGTGCACCGTGTCCAACAGTGCATTGAAAAATTCTACTTTAAACTTCTTTTTTGGGTCAGTTATTTGATCATCAACAGCCTCTTCACCCGGCCTGCGTTTAATACGTCTTAATCGCATTTGTGGTTTAAATAATGGCTGCGTATCAAGATCCGAAGCCAGTTCAGTTGCTGTTACAATACCTTGTTCGAAACCTGTTTGTCTATATGTTTCCAAATAAGAGCAACATTTATCAAGGATTCCCATAAACTCGACAAAGTTGATTGTGGGTGACTGACTTGCTTTATTCACAACGTTAATTTGAAACAGAACATCATACCATGTCACGAGAGAAACAATGAAGCTGAAATCTTTTAATTGTCCTAGTGTTGTCGCTTCGTGTGACACCGCAGCATCGCTTTGTTCAGTAGCATCGGCCAAGGAAACCAAAGCGTCATGCATTTCGCATAATTGATAACGAACCGCTTTGACGCTATCAATTCGAGCTTCCCAGCGTGTGCCACTTACATTTTTCAGGGTGTATATCTTCAAATGGTCGGTCAAAATTTTCCATCTATTTACCGATCCAGCAAATAGATTAAACATTTTTTGTAACATTCCGAACAGTGTCACGGATTTTACTGATGATTCTGCCGCATCACACAATACCAAATTATAACTATGGCATCCACATGGCACAAAAAAAGCTAGTGGATTTAACTTCTTAATTCTGTTCTGGACGCCTTTATTTTTCCCCTTCATGTTCGTGCCGTTATCGTAGCCCTGTCCTCTGCCGTCATTAATGTTAAGGTCAAGATCACTCAATGTTTTTAAAATGCTTTCTGTGAGGCCTTCACCGGTTGTATCATCTATTTGCAGAAATGAGATGAAATGTTCTTTTACATATACGCCATCTTTTGTTATGTCGGCGCATCTTAAACTTATCGAAAGTTGTTCTTTGTGGCTTATATCTGGAGTACAGTCAGCTATGATTGCATAATACTTTGAACCCTTTATGCGGGATACGATTGTAGACATAACGTGTGATGCCATGAGATCTATTAATTCATTTTGTATATTTTTGCCGCAATAATGGTCAGCCAAATCACCATTCAATGCCAGTCTGACGTGCTCTTCCATGATTGGATCAAACTTTGCCAATAACTGTACAAGACCTAAGAATTTTCCATTATTTGGGGTAAATAATTTATCTGATAACCCTCTGAATGCCATATTATTTTCAGCCAAATACAAAGTAATGTGCATCAATCTTTGAAGCACATTGCTCCATCGTAAACTTTCTCTAGAAATTAGCTTTTGTTCTTCCTTGTCAATAGTTAATCCAGCTTTAAACCTGATTTCAGCTTCAGTCCATTGAGTAAATGCTTTTTTGTGGTTAGGACTATTTTCATGCGGTTTCAGAGCTTCACTTAAATGTTTCCAATTTCTGAAACCCACAGTGGTAGTCAAATTAGTAGTTGACTTTAAATCAAACAGTCGACAACAAAAGCAAAAGACACTATCGTTTGATACAGAATAAACCAGCCACCGTCGTCTGATAGTTTCTTCGTTTGATAGTTTTCTTGTGTAATGAGTTGAAGAGAAATGACGCCCATTTTCATCTTTTGGAAAGTTATTTAGACATACTTGTGAGGGTCCACATATTATAATGCGATCTATATCTCTAGCATTACGTACTTTTGGCCACGTACCTACATCAGAAACATTGTATTCTTTTATTGCAAGAACGTTGATACTTTCATCGACCACAGATGTCATGTGTTGATTTTGACTTGGAGAAATATCAGAGGATTCATGCAAAGATGTACTGCGCTGGTCAATTTGATCACCTTCAATAGGTGATTGTATATTTTTTGTGTATAATTGTTCACAGTCTGAAGAAATATTTGCTGATACATGGACTTTTGATTCAATATCTGAAGTATTTGCCTTAGAATTTCCTTTAAGGTACTTATAAATATTCATGTGCTTTTTAGTTTCTTCAAGAACTTTTTCTTTTTCAGCTTTTCTTTTCCGATTTTCTGAACCAGAAAGCTTTTTTTAAATCATTTCCTTCTCTTCTGGCATGATTTAATAATTTGACAAATTATTGCTTGGACACTGCTCTATTTCGCGACCACAATATTCGATCTATAACAAATAAAGAAATTCACCTATCAGTAGACGTAACTAGAAAAAAACCTGAACTGAAAGATAAAAATGTTTCTCGCACCTACCAGAAAATTAAAATGTTGACACAGTCACGACACTCGTTTCACTCACAATTATTCAGCCACGAAAACATGACCACTGCCTCCGACTCTTACTGACAATTACTGACATGCGGGTGCAAATCGTAGCGCTGCCAACATATGCAGTCTAACAAACATTGTGTGGCGCTGTATTATTTCAGTGAGTTAGGGGAGAATTCTCTATGAATGCAGTGCACGCATTGCATGATCTATTAATTAATGTACATGAGTCATTAAGTCACAAATATTCGATATAAATACATTCGTATTAATTAAATCATAATGTAATGTATATTTCACAGTCTGTATTTTCTTTTATTTGGAGCGACCGGTAGTTTCTGTTGTAAACGAGAGATGGTGCGGCTGCATGGGCGTTTCCTTGTTGCAGTTCTTGAAACAAATAAGAGAGGCGCTTTGGTAGAGCTCGTGCTAGCCCGCGTCAAACATGGATGGTTGCAGACAACACGAAGATTGCATTGAGCATGATTTCTCTTCTGCTACCCCGAATTCATCGCGCATTCGTGAGATTAGCGACGTATGTTGAATAAGACTGAATAATATTTTAGTTTCGCGAAATGGGTGATTGTAAATTGTAATTTTTTTTTTTACATGCGTTTAGTACGTGGCGCCCCTTGGGCCCCGGCGCCCTGGGCGACCGCCCGAGTCGCCCCACCCTAAAGCCGGCGCTGGTTGCAACCTTGCAAGACCTTACTAGGGATTGTGCTTTTGAGTGTCAATGTGGACTCCCTTATTCAGATACTATGGTACGTGATGCAATTGCACAGAACATTTCTGATGTTCGTATAAGGGAACGGATTTTGAAACTAGTCAATCCCTCCCTTCAACAAGTGATGGACACATTGGATCGGCAGGACACACTTGACTTTGCTCAGGAATCATTTGCGACTTCGCCACCCATGTGTCAGGTTAACTGCCCCGCTGGGCGAGCTGCACGGAACAGTAAACAGTCCTCGCGCTCGGCCGCGCCACTGCCGCCAGGCTCTCAGCCAAGTGTACCGCCCAGGCAAGCACATGCAGTGCTAAAATCATGCCCGCGGTGTGCTACTAGACATTCGCGTGAGAATTGCCCATCACGCCAAGCTATTTGCTTTTACTGTAATAAAAAAGGACATGTTCAAAGTGTTTGCCGGAAAAAGCTCGGATTGGAAACTCAAAATCATTCCAGGTCCTTTGCTTCCTTCCGGAATCGGAATCGAACCAAGGATACTCAGGCTCACGAAATTTCACCCATGGAAATTCATATAGTTCATTCCACTCCGCCCAGTGCCACTCTCCTTAAAAGTGACTGTGTTCGTTCCACAAATAGTGTGTGTCGACATCGCCGGAACTCCCGTCAAGTCGCAAGTGCTTTTGTACCAGTGACAGTTCACGTTGCACGAGACAGTCGCTCTTGTCATAAGCAGGGCAATAAACTTTTTGTGGACTTGGACATTAACGGCAAAGTGATACCATTCCAGCTCGATACCGAGGCTGCAGTTTCACTGATCAATCAAGACACCTAAAAACTGCTGGGCACACCTCCATTGCGTGCCACAACTGTTAAGTTAACTAGCTACTCAGGTCAAGAAATCCCTGTGTTAGGACAGTGCAGCCTTCTTGCAACATACAAGGGACAAACAAAACTTGTGTCATTTTACGTCCTTCGTTCTTCTTCTGCATTGAACTTGTTTGGTTTCGATTTATTTCAGTTGTTTAACTTATCTATAGTAAACCAGGTCCTATCAGTGAACCAGACTGTGCTTTCCGACAGTGTTTCTCGTCTCTGTGAAGAATTTGCAGACATTTTTGCACTGGGCCTCAGTTGCGCTAAGAACTATAAAGCACATTAGGAACTGAAAGTAAACGCGCAACCAAAATTTTTCAGAGCCCACAATGTTCCCCACGCATTGCGTGATGAGGTCGCAAAAACATTACACGATTTGGAATCACAAGGTGTAATTGAACGTGTGCAGGCTTCTCTCTGGGCATCACCCTTAGTAATTTTGCCAAAACCTTCCAGAAAATTGAGACTTTGTGTGGACATCAAGGCAACAGTGAATCCACAACTAGTGACTGCAACTTTTCCTTTACCCCACCTGGAAGATCTTTTTGACAAACTGTGCCCGGGTAAATATTTTTGGAAGTTGGACCTAGCAGATTCGCACTTGCAAATACCGGTGGATGAATAATCCCAGCGCGTTTGATGGTTAACACGCATCTTGGTTTGTATCGATTCAAACGACTGCCATTTGGGTGTGCATCCGCCCCTGCATTGTTTCAGCAGTGTTTGTGCGTCGGTCCCTACTGCAGCAAACTATCTGGACGATATTGTGATCTCCGGAAAGACGGAAGAAGAACATTTAGCCAATCTCAGAACATTATTTCAGGTCTTGCGACAAAATGGTCTTCGCTTGCGGAAGGACAAATGTGTGTTTTTTGCTCGTGACTTGCCCTACCTGGGACATGTACTCAATGCCCAAGGCATACATCCCAGTCCAGAGCACCTCCGTGCCATACGAGACTTGCCTTCGCCGCAGAATTTGAAGCAGCTACAGAGTGTGATGGGCAAATTTAACTATTATCATCGCTATGTTCCCCATGCCTCATCTATTTCAGCTCCGCTTCATCGCTTTCGCCGTAAAGGTATTCCGTTCGTCAGGACGACGGAATGCGAACCCGCCTTTCGCCAGTTGAAATCGGCGTTGCTTGTCAATACTTGCCTTACGCCATTCGATCCCCAGAAGCCCCTTTTGTTGATGGTGGATGCATCGGATTTCGGGATCGGTGCTGTGCTTGCGCACAAAGATGGTTCGAACGATCGCCCTATTGCCTTTGCGTCCAAATTGCTCTAGTCCACGCAAAGAAATTATTCACAGATCGAGAAAGAAGCATTGGCTCTCGTATTTGGTGTTACAAAGTTTCATGATTTCTTGTATGGCCGTCACTTTACCATCATCACAGACCACAAACCTTTGACATCGCTTTTTCATCCGACCAAGCCTGTACCTCCACGTACAGCGCAGAAATTCATTCGCTGGTCTATTTTCCTCTCGCAGTACCACTACGATATCTTGTATCGGTCCACTGCTAAGCACGGAAACACCGATGCGTTGTCCCATTTGCCTGTTGCTGAGGATAGAGCATTCGATTCCTCCTAACTTGCTTGCATGTTCATTGATTCGGAAACCGATGACGTGGTCGAATCGTTTCCGATTGATTTTCGTCGTGTAGCTACAGCCACAGCTGCCGACCCTGTCCTTGTTACCGTTCTGCGTTTTGTTGCTACGCAATGGCCCTTGTCAAAGTCACAGATCGGGGATCCGTTGGTTCGCCGATTTTTTGCTCACCAGGAGAGACTTTTTGTTCGACGTGGTGTTTAGCTGTTGCGTTCTGATAATGATCAGTCCAGGGTCGTGGTCCCACGTTCGTTACAGTCCTCTGTCTTACAGCTTCTCCACCAAGGACATTGGGGTATAGTGAGAACGAGACAACTTGCCCGTCAGCACTGTACTTGGTTCTGAATCGATGCCGCGATTACGAATATGTGTTCTTCTTGCACGGTGTGTGCCGAACAACAATCAGCACCACCGCAGAAATTCTTTGCATGGCCAAAAGCCACTTCCCCTTGGCAACGCTTAAACATCGATTTTTCTGGTCCATTCTGGAATTCTCGATGGTTGGTTGTGGTAGATTCATTCAGTAATTTTCGTTCTGTTGTCCGGCTGTCTTCCACGACGTCATCTGCCACCATCCAAGCGTTATCTGCTCTCTTTTGCATTGAAGGTCTTTCACAGGCTATTGTTTCCGACAATGGCCCACAATTCATGTCCGCAGAATTTCAGTCATTCTGCAAGGCCAATGGTATTCAACATCTGCCCGCATCTCGTGGTCGTGCGGTAGCGTTCTCGCTTCCCATGCCCGGGTTCCCGGGTTCGATTCCCGGCGGGGTCAGGGATTTTCTCTGCCTCGTGATGGCTGGGTGTTGTGTGATGTCCTTAGGTTAGTTAGGTTTAAGTTGTTCTCAGTTCTAGGGGACTGATGACCATAGATGTTAAGTCCCATAGTGCACAGAGCCAGCCATTCAACATCTGACGTCCGCGCCGTTTTCGCCACAGTCAAACGGTGCCGCTGAACGATTGGTCAGGACTTTCAAGTCACAGATGTTATTGCTCTTTTTGTCCTCGTATCGCTCTCAGCCCCGAGATGGTCGCTCGCCAGCTGAGTTGCTCCACGGTCGCCCTCATCGAACCTTGATGTCTCTGCTACATCTGCCGCCTCAGGTTCCTGTGCAGCGGCAGACACCTGCTTTTGCCCCAGGCGACGTTGTCTACTACCGCCACTATCGAGGTTCACGGCGTTGGCTTGAAGGACGCATTCTTCGCTGCCGCGGCCGCGCTATGTATCTGGTTTTGGGGGCCTCTGGTGAGGTGCGTCGGCATCTCAATCAGCTGCGCCTCTGTCGTCGCACGGGATCTGCCGCTCCCCATCTGCTTTCAGCGACGGTGCCGTCCGGTCAGCGCCCTGGGGACCCATCTACCGGCTCGCCTCGGCCCCAGGTGTTACCGACGCTGCGTTCCATTTTGCCCCATGGCGACGCGCCGCCGCCGCCGCCTGTTCTCC
The DNA here is from genome assembly GCF_021461395.2 of Schistocerca americana. Lineage (NCBI taxonomy): Eukaryota > Metazoa > Arthropoda > Insecta > Orthoptera > Acrididae > Schistocerca > Schistocerca americana. Next base: position 647,365,300 of record NC_060130.1, on the reverse strand, counting down.
AGCCGGCGACGCCCGCAGTGGACGCGTCGCTACAACCTCCGGGCGCCTCCATGGGTCACGCGCCGCCGATCGCTTCCCGTGACCAGTTGTCCTCTGACATGGAACTCTTGCCCGCTCCGGACCATATGTCGTCTTCGCCCGTCGGGTGCCTCGGCCCGATGGAGGTCGACCCTTCGGCCCCTCCTGTCTCTCTACGGGCGCATACACCGCATGTTGTCGTGCACCCTGGAGCAGGTTTTCAGGCGTTTCCTAGCTCCCCGCAGTCCGAATGGCAGGGTGCGGGTGGCACAGCCTCGCCTGTTATTAGGCTGCCCACCTCGTCGCATACGTCAACATGGGGTCCTCCCCACGGCGGGCGGAAGCCTTATGCCACAACCGTCCGCCGATTTGCGGGGAAGGAATGTGGTGTCACCGCCACACCACACTTGCTAGGTGGTAGCCTTTATATCGGCCGCGGTCCGTTAGTATACGTCGGACCCGCATGTCGCCACTATCAGTGATTGCAGACCGAGCGCCGCCACACGGCAGGTCTAGAGAGACTTCCTAGCACTCGCCCCAATTGTACAACCGACTTTGCTAGCGATGGTTCACTGACAAAATACGCTCTCATTTGCCGAGACGATAGTTAGCATAGCCTTCAGCTACGTCATTTGCTACGCCCTAGCAAGGCGCCATTACCAGTTACTATTGATACTGAATCATGTACAGTCAAGAGCGACGCTCATCATTAATGGATTAAAGTTAAGTATTCCACCAGCAACGTCCGTTTTTCTAAATTCTAATTTCCTTGACCTGTTCCAGACCTCACACCAGCCTGCATGAGCTAAAACGTATGCCTTTCGGCTTCCTCTAGTAACATGGTGTTGGCTCTCCTGCCAATCCACAACAGGTGCCACATGGACATACCCTGAAGGCAGAGCTTTGTGTACTTTTTCCACCCCATGGTGGTGATCTCATTGAGAGAGAGAGAGAGAGAGAGAGAGAGAGAGAGAGAGAGAGAGAGAGAGAGGGAGGGAGAGAGAGAGAGATAGGGGAAGTGATGTACACTCAAGTTCAGAATATTCACCTGTTAATGGTTTTCGATATGTGTGAAGTAGCTGTATTAGCTCTTCTCATTCACTATCATTTAATGAGGGTGACAGTGTGTATCCTCATAACTGACATGCTTGCGTGATGCATGACAGGTCTCTTCAGTGCTACGTTTCACATTTCTAGGTTTTATCTCAGTGCGGACTGTGAACCAAATTGATACCTGAAGACATAATGAATGAAAATGATGGCTGTGACTGCCCTATTATATCCTCCCCAAAGTGCCACGTAGATGGTGGCAGCAGTGATGAAAGAATGCTATAAGAATATGTGGTGACCCTACCAGCACTCATCTTATTTTATCCCCTCCCTCCATCGATTGGCACATCAGGACGTTTTGTCTGTCTGTATGATCAAAGTTTTACGGCGAAGTGGTCATTCCAGCATCGTCACACTGTTTTCCATCGTAAAAGTGGGTCAACGAAACAGCCGTCAGTCTTGTCTTGACGCCCTGTACTGTCCTAAACTGCCTGGAAGAAGCGATAGTAGTGGAGAACATCATCACTACTGGTCCAGTCTTGGTGAATGCAACGAATGCAGTATCTTTAAACACAAATTTTTCACACTTATCGCAGAATCCAGCACATCCATGACGATGTTTGCAATTCGTTGTTTCGCGACTACTATTTTATATCATATCGCAATGCCTGTGTTACTCATAAGTACCATGCAGGCAGTTTGGCGACCACAACTGTTATTAAATACATGAAATCTATTCAGTACTGAGAATATGGACAACTGTCAGCTGTATAATGGAGCGACAATGAAAATTTCTGCCAGACTGGGACTCGAACCCGCTCTTCCCCCTCATCACTAACTGTCGGCTCACCGCTAGGCTGCCTGAGGATGCTTCATGGCCAGACTCAGACTTAAGTGTGTTGTGAACCATGCATCTACAGTATACTCTCGTATATCCATTACATATATTCCCATACTGGGGAGACATTTTTATTGAAAGTCGGTTGCTCAGTCTCGATGAATAAAAACAATATTGTGCGGAAATATGATACAATGTTTCTCTGAACATGGAAACGACTTTCAATTAAAATGTCTGCTCTCTACACGAATTCACATCATACACATGAGTGTAGGTTGCAGACACATGGCTGATGTATGGATGTTTCGCTCTGGCTGTGAAGTATGCTGCGATAGCCTAAAGGTAAGGTGACCACTCACGCTAAGCAGGTTCGAATCCTGGTGTGACACGTTTTCATTGTTGTCATTACATTATACAGCTCATGGTTGTGGATATTCGCAACTGCAAATTCATTTCATGTGCTACTGTCTTATTGCTGTCACCATGATTCACAGAATCATTATACCGTATTGAACCTCATAGCACATACTGCTATCATCTCCATTACACTTGTTACCTCTCGTTATGTCATCGTGTCTGGCGGTCACAATATGCCATGCTATCGCAAGAAACAATCCTGTATGCGGGAGGCCGCAGGGTGGGCGCACCTCCATGGAGTGCCTGTGATGAGAGACAATGGGTTGTTGTACACAACACATACTGCTATCATCACTATTACATTTGTTACCTCTCGTTATGTCATCGTGTCTGCCGGTCACAATATGCCATGCTATCGCAAGAAACAATCCTGTATGTGGGAGACCGCAGGGCGGGCGCACCTCCATGCAGTGCCTGTGATGAGAGACAGTCGGTTGCTGTACACAGCACATACTGCTATCATCACCATTACATTTGTTACCTCTCGTTATGTCATCGTGTCTGGTGGTCACAATGTGCCATGCTATCGCAAGAAACAATCCTGTATGTGGGAGACCGCAGGGCGGGCGCACCTCCATGCAGTGCCTGTGATGAGAGACAGTCGGTTGCTGTACACAGCACATACTGCTATCATCACCATTACATTTGTTACCTCTCGTTATGTCATCGTGTCTGGGCGGTCACAATGTGCCATGCTATCGCAAGAAACAATCCTGTATGTGGGAGGCCGCAGGGCGGGCGCACCTCCATGGAGTGCCTGTGATGAGAGACAATGGGTTGTTGTACACAGCACATACTGCTATCATCTCCATTACACTTGTTACCTCTCGTTATGTCATCGTGTCTGGGCGGTCACAATGTGCCATGCTATCGCAAGAAACAATCCTGTATGTGGGAGGCCGCAGGGCGGGTGCACCTCCATGGAGTGCCTGTGATGAGAGACAGTCGTCTGTTGTATACAGCACAAAGGCCAACGGGCTGGCACTAACTGCTCTGCAGCCAGGATGGGCTACCCTCTCCTTGACCCATTCCATGGATGGCGTGGCTCCGTAAGTAAATAAACAGGTGGTCATGAAGGAGGCTCACGTCCCTGGCGGGGTATGTACCTTGGTGTTCATAACTGGGATTTTTCCACATATAGGGCATCTCGAATAGGTCCGCGGCAGCCGGCTACAATCGATCGTCACTGCTTCCAGGGTTTGGGTACAGGACACGTCTAATATTTTATCTCCCATTCTTGACAAACTGCATAGGACGCTTGTGATGAGTACGTACCTGAAAACACCTATAAATGACAGAGGAATTGGATAAATAGAAAAGTAATTTTTCTAAGAAACGATGTCATTTATCGATAACCCACCTTAAAAGAATTTGTACATTAACAGAAGCACATATAAAACCAGTTATATTGTCTTCTTCGCAATACAGTCGTTTGAGTCATCGAATTGACAGGCATTTATACTCCTCGAGATTTCGAACTGAACATTCTTGAAAATTTTGTGCAACCACAGCACTATTTTGCAGCACTTTATATAATCAGTGCTGTCTCTATGATCGAAGTTTTGAAGTGCAGTGGCCATTCTAAACATCGTCCCACTGTTCTCCATGGCCTAAGTGGGTAAACCAAGCAGCTGTCTGTGCTGTCATGGCACTGTGCATTTTCTAAGTGATCTGGGCGAAGCAACAATAGCGAAGAACATCGTCAATACTCGTCTAGTCTTGGTGACTGCAACGAATGTAGCATCTTTAAACACAAATGGTCCACATGCATCGCAGAAGCCTGCACATCCATCACAATGTTTCCATTTCACTGGGTTATCATGGAAAACCCCAAGTGTGAATCAGTACCGACACATTTATGCTAACTGCTGTATGATTCCTGTGAGAGGCGAGTAACTAATAACACTATAATGCAACAATAACTTGTATGCTGTGGTGTGTGGGGCGAAACTGTGTGATCACTCAAATTCAATTCAGATGTCTCCAGCGCCTGATCTCATTTCACTTTGGGCACTCGATCATGACAACCGCTGCAAAATCTTTAAAATGCTTTGGGCTAAGCATCCATCCAAATTAATCACCCTCATAGTACGAAGATTGAAACAAAGAGTACATATTGTATAGCAGGGCGATATTGTTACTGCCCCAGTCAAGTTGTAGATTCTAATATGGGTAATATACAGATTTCACGAACACTCTTGCACTTGTCAGTTTACAGATGTTGAATATATTGGAATCCTTCACAATCCCTCTCTTGTCTGTTTGTAGTGTCAGAACAATGCAGTAGGTATTTCAGTTGAACTGACGTCTTAATCACCCATTTATATTTTGAGGCTGACGGTAAAATTGGATAGTCGTGAAATTCCCGTGAACGGAAACTTAATGAAGTTGAACACTTGCATTCATAACATGTAGATGTTCCACATGCTCATCATGAGATCGAGATAAATGTGTCACTTTTCACAGCAATGTATCCAACAAAACTTTATTCTCTTCTTTCTCCTCTTCGACATGCACATAATTATCTATAGTACTTCGAACGAGAATCAGTTCTTATTTGCGTTCATGATGACGCATTTATTATTCTCAAAGAACCCCACAAACATTATGAGTCGGATGCACATGCTAAAGCGGTCACTTATTAATCTGTCTGTGAACCACGCTGCATTTTGTGAAGCCTTCATATCAGAAGTTGATGCAGATACTTATATCTTGAGTGCCGATTTGATTCCAACTTTTATTCTGCAGCCGACTTTGATGCCTCTGAGTTCATATCTTATATCTTAAAACAGGAATGCAAATGCACTACGTGTAAGCCATGATGTTGCAGCTGTAGGGTTTCCATCTTCCTTCACAAACTTACCTTCCAGGAATAGGAAGGTGCTACTCGAAAGTGTTCATTCACCTTGTTGTTAAATCAGAATCCATATCGCATCATTATTATTAAACATTGCTGAACCAGAAGGTTTATGGGAGCAATATTCCTGGGGAGTGATATGCCCATCATGTTGAACTGGGGCTGTTATACGAAGGGATATCATCGCACTGCTTAAATCTAGCTGATTTAAGAAAATCTTAATTCTTGCATGTTATCATGTTGTCCTTTTACTGTGAAGTGATGTGCTGGCGGTCGTGTGTATTGCTTTTATACATTATACTGAAGCTGATTCAAATGAAGATGTACAACGATCCCTTCCATCTTTCAAAATCGATTAGATTCTCATCCTGGTCCACAATGTCCAACTCGAGATGGTGTAATGTCTGAACAGTCACTGGGGGTATATCGGTTAGCTCAGAACCTCGACATGTTTGTATCCTGGTCCCACTGTAGGGAAGAACTCGTAGATTGTGTGAAATAATTGCTCGCTCAGGTACGAGTTCTTTGGAATATTACGCTCATCAATGATTAGGATAACTGAGATTATATCCACTGCTTGAGCCAACACTTAAATTTTCTCAGTATCACTCTCCAAAAATTAGCCCCTCAGGAATCCAGTAGCAGTCCTACCGAATCTTCCTTACTAAAATGTATTGTGTGTTTTGTCGTTTCTATCTCTGTTTTAAAGGTATTAAAGTTTTTGCACATACCTCAAACCCTTCAAAGGCCGTTTGATAATTTCCCTTAAATCATCAACATTGTATGAGACAGGGGATCTTTCCACAACTTCACCACCTGTAAGATGCAGTTTATTGTTTGCCTCGGTGATATTAATAACGTGATTGTATGTCTCCAAATCGATCAGTTCAATACTTCACTCCCCCTTGCTTAGGTCTAATGACAGAAAGCCATTAGCACTCAGTACTGACAATGTCTCTTTTAACATTAGCATGCATAACATCACACCTCAATCTTAATTGATGTTGTGATGTGCATGCAGCCTGTTTTTGTGCAACTGTCTTGAGGAACATTAAGCAGAAAGCCCACAGAGGTATGAATCGAAGTCTTGGTAGCACCGAAAATTGTGGAACATGTGGTTGTTGTTGAAGTAATGATGCAGTGTTTCAGGCAGCCATAAATCCCCATACTAGCAAAAATGATAAACATTATTCATATGGTTTTTAATATATACAACCAAAAGCATTCCAGATTCTGCTGTAAAATCTAGATTTAGAGTCCCACATTCGTTAGATTTCCCTGTCATGTTTGGCAATGTACTATGCATAAACACCACACGAAATCTTCTGATTTTTGGTGTTTAACAGATTCGAATTTGCAAGTGATCTGTCCGGTAGTATAGCAAGTGGACTTTTACTTATAAACAGACCACATGCTTTCTTGTATTGTTTTAAATATAGACCTTCCCCTATGATGACAGCCTCCATCATCCCATAATGCCTTTCAGATTCTTGTAGTTGCTCCTCTGCATATTGTACATTCCTAACTGTTCAGACTATGGCAGATGCCCATCCTATCACTGAACCAACTGCTGATACTCCTGTCCAACTACTATCGGCGCATTGCCGTCATTTCAGTTCTCTATTACGTCGGCACCATGCCGTTCTGTACTTATTTATATGTTTGCATGCGTCATTAAGACGTCCACTTCACATGGTTACAAATAAAACAAACCTATACATTTCGCAAATATGCAGAGACGGAAGAACTTTACACTCACACCTTTTACCAGAACATATGCAAGCAGTCCACAACAGCAGCCGATATTGATGATTCTGTTGTCCATGATGTGATCTTGTGTTGTGAAACTCCAGACTTTCCAAAGTGGTGTTGAGTTCAATAACTGTCAGTCCATTCTCCCATCTCCAGCCTCAGCATACAGTTCCAGTAAAATTCCATGTAACAACACAAAATGCCGTGAATTAGTTTGCTAATAACCTTAAACAAATTATAAATAAATATGTTTCCATACACTATTACAATATGAATAGATAATATGTAATGTTTTGTTTTGATTTTGGGTGTTAATAAACTATGCTACCGCTTACATCGCACCACGACAGTGGTTCATCAATGTTCTTGTTTTAGTCACACCTCTAACTACATACAGCTGGAGCATTGCCCTTCGCACTCTTTAAGAGCTCTGTGCTTGCTCGCACCATCTGTTACTACTGAACTACTTCGTTAATGACTCACACCGTTAACCGGCGTCGCCTTCAATGCACTTTAAATCTTCCCTATAGAGGCTTGCAATTGCGATTCACAGATACACTGAGAGAACCTTTCAGAGTCTTGTTTCAAGCATAATGCACAAACACTCATTTATCAAATCGTTGCTTCATTCCACAGTATGAGGTATCATTCCTTCTGTATGTGAGTGTCACTGTTGCCACAAACCACACTAGTGGAAATGAATTCATGGCATCATTGTCTGTTTTCTACTAACTTCGATATAAGAGCATTATGTAACTTTGTAATATGTGGGGGCTAGTTAAGTTCAACTTGACCTTTACTCCACATTCTTTTCATGTATAAAAACTAGTGTGTGTCTTTACTGTTTGTTCTTCACATTCCGTGGCCTTCTATTTTAAACTTATTTGCTACATTTATGTCTTTCATGGGATTCCATGTCAGTGTTGTGTTCTATGTCTATAAGATCTTCATAAAATAATTGGCGAAAACCACTTAGCCCATAAATACTACATAATGGCCGACACACAAGTGCATTTTGCCATTCCTCTCGTACACTTCATCAATGATTGGCCGACTTTCCTGCTGCCTAGTAACGATGCTTCACCCTGCTCTCTCTATGTTCACAACTGGCAGACTGTCCTGTCTCCTAATCTGTAACTCTCCATTCACCTACTTTCTGTCTTCGTAAGCAATTGGCCGACTTTTTTGTCGCCTAGTAGCAATAACTCTCCATTTACTATAAACCTCTTTTGCAGGACTATTCCTATCCATTGTATAATAATTCTTTACAGCGAAAGCTACTTCATCGTTTCACTTCATACTAAAGAGTGACGATATGTCTATGTTGACACAATCTATACATCATCTCAAGACAACATTAGTTATTTCCATTACTTTTTGCCACCAAAATTTCTTCTGTTGTACATTGTCATATTTACTTATCTGGTTTAGCGTCGCCCTCTTCTTCTGCAGCCTTCAGCTTATTTGTTTTGCGTTATTTCGTCTGGTTGTATATACGAGTAATAGCTCTCACCTAGATTACCTATACTTAAAATATATTCAAAATTAAGGATATGTTTATTGTTGTTGTAAACATTTGAGAAATGTTTCACTATGTACTTGATAATGTTTCCTGTTATGTGCATTAATACAGTAGTAGTGTATTGTTGTAACTATATACTGTGTTCTCTTGTTTGTGTATCTGTAATCTTATACTTCCTACATTCTCGTCTGTCCATATAATTCCAGTAAATGTCTGTTTTTCACCCGTGCTATATAGATGTTTATTCTGCTGGGGTACTTTGTTTGTGTCACAGCTTGTTCTTTGTTGTCGTATTCAGTGTAAGAAAATTTGCTTATCTTCACCTCGATAGTGAAGAATGTTAAAGAAGACAGATAATTGTTCTGAGTGAAGGAAAGGGAAGAATTAACAGCAGGAAAAGAAGATTAAGTATCCTATCAATTAACTAGGGCACCTGGTAATCGTGAGTTACGTATCAATACATAGAAAGTTATTGCCCCGTGAAGTTAATATTCATAATATGTTTTCATGTCGCTGATTGACATCTTCTCTAATAATTGTTGTGGCGGTATATCCGTGGTAGAATGAGGCACTTCGTTCACAATATTCTCAAATTCATCCACATAACCTACCCTCATATGACGCCTCTTAGAACTGAACTGATAGCTGTCTCCGATAGACGAACGCAGTATACATTCGACCAATTTTTGCTAGCAGCTTCTGACAGAAGCTGGCTGTCAAGTCTGTGTTAATTGAACTTCTGTGCGGGAACTTGTAGTACCTTACTCCTATCCATTTGCGTTGTTATGGCATTTTCACCATCAAGCTCTCTGTTCACAACAACTGCACCTTTCGCTGTATTCTGTATGCTGCAAGATCAGTTTCGATTCAAGAATGCTCGAAGAAATTCTATATGTTGTACATGTGTTACTGACCCTTGTTCCCAATAATTTTGCTTCTCCTTCCAGCATACTGGCCACGAATTAGATTTTTTGTTGTCCTGTCATGTTTTCAGGAATGAGGCCCTCAAACTGCCTAATGAAGGCTACTGTTTGTATAGCTCCCTTACTACAGAAATCATGGAATTTATGTTCATTAGTGTGATTTGCTACGTCACTTACGTAATCAGTACCTTTGTTTTTTTCTGGTTCACATCAAATTTCTGCTTCTTGTTTAACTTCATTTTATATTTTGCCTTACATCTGAGGCAGTCCTTTTTGCTCTATTTCTCTCAATTTGGCCTGAATCGCGCTTGTGTTGCCTTTACAATAGGATTCTACATGTGAAATGTCACAACTAAGTATTTCATAGTCAACTTTTCGATTTTCTTTCATATTCTTCTTTCTTGGTACATCCCTCAGTCTTAACTTCAAGGTTTGTAGCCTTTTGTTCCAAAACATTATTTTGAGCTATTCCTCAATTAATTTTTTTAATCCCTTATCTATTTTATTGCTTAATTCCTTATCTACTTTCTCTACTTTATTATGAGTTTCTCTTAATTCCTCCTTACATTCTTTTCCTCGTTGCAAAATTAATTTTAGCACAGATCTTATATACTTATTATACTTATTATCCTGAGTTGGCAAAGTTTCAGCTGATGCTGTACCAGGACTTACTTCCTTTTCCCCAAGAAGTTTACTAATACTAATGTTCCATCTTACACTGCTATATGCTAGCGAAAAACTTACACTGCTTTTCAACCTCGACGTACTGCCGCTGATTCTCGTAGCTCTGGGCTGCACCGCTGGCTAAATCTCCGCGGTAGTGGTGTGCCGAAGCTGCCACTTTACAAGTGCCCTGTACCACTGACTGCGCCGGCCACAACTTGCCGCCGCAGCACCTGTTGATTGGGGCTGCCTCACTTTGCTCTGCTCGTTGCGAGGTCTCATAACATGAAGAAACTTGAAGTCATCAGTCTTAACGTAATACCATGGATCGCGCACATAATGTTACCTTTTTTTCTAGTAGCAATCCAGCACTTCCCTTTCCTATTTTATACCGATACTGCTTTCATAGTCACAAAAAACGTGATTCTGCAGCATCAATTATTTCAGTTCAACAAAAATTCAAAAACAACTCCAACACAATTCCAAGCCTAAGTATCATAGTTCTTATGCAGCTCTCTGGTCATTTACAATTCACATGTATCGCAGTTCTTACACAGTTCGCTGATCGGATAAGTTCACAGTTCTCGCCAATAAAACCTAGCCTCATAATTCGAAAGCACTTAGACTACAGAGTTTATCCCCACCAGGCATCCATGTACGGCAAGTTGAAAAAGAAAGCGTGGAAGAGACAGGGAGATAGAGTGGTATGTACGTTGTGACGGTACAGACCCCCGTTACTAGATGAATATTTCTAGTACGCAAGGATTGCTTTGTGGAGAGAGAGAGCGCTACATGATGCGTGATTCGCGGAAGCGCGTGCCGCGCCCGCGCGAGATTTTGCAACGGTCGGTCTCCGAGGCCGGGCGACCACATGGCCCGCAGCTTAGGGCATTGTTTGATTTTTCGCGCATTACGCGAAAGCTATGTAACTTACGGTGAAGAGCGATGCGTCAGTGGATTGTGGTCAGCAGTATGCACTTTCTGAAACATCGATCTTCATTTCAAGTCACGAGACGCAAAAGTTATAGTAACCTCAAAATCGGTTAATATCACGAGTATTGAAAGATTAATAAAAATAGTAAATAGCAACTTACAGTAATGAGCGAGCACTCATTAAAAACGTTTCGTCATAGCACATCGAGTGCCGTAGTCATATGTTAAGATTCATAAATAATTAAGCCCGTGAAGAGCAATAAACAAAGTTTGCGGGAAAATAGTTCATAAAATTCAATAGAAAATTCATGACGTAAAGAACTGCACTATATAATATTTTGGGTGACATCACACGTATTTTAAACTAGTTAAGTTATACTCTACATTTAACTTGCAATAGTTTTCATTGTTTGCAAATTATTATTAACATTTATCGCCCATAATTAATTAATTATTATAAATATGAAGATTTTGAGCAGCGCAATGTGTAGATCGCTATAGATTACGTCTAAAAACAGTGCTATATGCAGTTTCATCTTAAAACTTTGCAGCACAGATGTAAACAAACAAATTTGCGCTAAGTGGCGAAATTTTGCAAAAACTAAAACTTGATTTACGGGTGATAGAGTAATAATAGAAATTAATGTAACATAGTAGATAAGATGTACCTTTTAGTGCGGTTCCGATGGTGTACTTATTTCTGACGAGAGATGTATGTATCAAAATTTGTAACCTTAACTGGTGAGGTTGGTACTTGCATAAACAGGGGGTTGACGTCCGAGCCTATATAAGTGAGCGGCCATCTTGGCCATGGGGTAGTCGTTGGTCAGTCGTTTTGGAGGGTGGGTGGCGAGCAAGCCCCACTTGAGGGTGGCCCATGTTGTCGTTTGAGAATTCTTTTTCGCGCCGATTTATTTCGACAAAGAGTATTGTTTAATAGTGGAAGTGTGCAAGCATATATTTGCTGAACTGGAAGTGCTACGATTATTTGTGTGGGTGCGATTTACGAGGTATACATCGTCGTAAGTGAACATGTGGTGAACTGTGATTTCGCGCCAAAACTGTTAGAACAAAGAGGACAGTGAGCCTACATTACTGCTATTGGGGGCTCGCAGTCAAATTATTATTAAAGTAAAACTGTAAACCGTCTCACCAGTGATAATTTCACTGTGTGAAAGAAAATGACAACGCCAATAAATAGTGATTGAACTGTGTCGTGAATAACTGATTTTAATATAATAATCGCCTAATTCTCGTTCCTTAACATAAACTGCACTTATGTCTGAGTGAATAATTAATTCAAAACTACAGCAAATGCGCGGGTGTGGAAGTGTACTAAGGCACCAAGTGTGGAAATCATCCCCTGAGAGTCACGTGAGAGCCAAATTTTGCAACAACATATTTTTTACCAACATTTGTATATTCGTGTGAAAACGCTGCAACCGCACTTCTTCTTTATTTACCGCCCCCGTGTTAAAAATCCTTTCCGTCTTCCATGCCGGCACGGTAGCTCAGAATGTTAGGTCAGAGAGCTGGTTGGCCTCCGTAATAAAAAATCTGACTAAAAGGATCACCAACGAACTTGAACGGATGTCATGTGACGTCCGCAACGACCAAACACAACGATCAACGACGAACAAAAAAAAAAAAAAAAAAAAAAAAATAGCTGCGTGGTAAGCGTGACGGATTGCCGTCCAACGGACACGGGTTAGATTCCCGGCTGGGTCGGAGATTATCTCCGCTCAGGGACTGGGTGTTGTGTTGTGTTCATCATCATTTCATCCCCATCCGGCGCGCAGGTAGCCCAATGTTGCTTCGAAAGTAATAAGACCTGCACCAAGGCGGCCGGACCTGGCCCGCAAGGGGCCTCCCGGCCAATGACGACAAACGCTGATTTCCATTTTACCATAGATGACGTGACACCGATCTCATTTGTACAGAGATCGGAGTACATCCGAGGTGCCTATTTGCTTCCACTACTCTGAGTGGAATGCATAAGTTCTAATAAATGTTCACCAACCTACAGTCTTCTATAGACGTTGTCCCTTGCACAGAAAACAGCACATAGGTCGTGAATCCGTTATCTTGAGGCTGCAGTAAAAAAATTAGACAGGAACGGATAAAATAAATTTCCATTTAGATTGTTTATACGGGACGCCACTCGCTTTTTACTATCAGAACACGAGAAACTGCACAATTCATTCCACTTTAGCGTCACAAATAATTTCCATTCTACAACAAAATAATGAAATGCGTACATCCGTAATTACTATCACACTGTTCTCAATATATGTCCATATAATCAGAGTTTGCTATTAAAATCTTGACACCGACCACGGCAGAGATGTCTGTCCACCAAGATTGCCGAACCAGCTCTAATCTTACAGCCGAATCACTTCGCCCGCCATCAAAATTAGGCGCGATTCGAAGATATCCGAAGTGCATTGTTTGCCTTTTTCGTTTAGCAGTTGTTTATCATTCTGCTTGTTATTAATACTTGTGAAATAATGGAAGAATAGCACGCTATTGAGAGATGCCATAAAATGAAATCCAAGTAAATACTCTGTTTAGTTTGTCTAATATTAGTAACAGAAGATTATCATTTTGGCACAAAACTACCAAACGCACAATTTAGGCGGTCTTTCTAACGATAACCCTATCGAGCAACCATCTGTCATCGGTACCTCAAACCATATTATTTCATCTTGCCACTGCTGCCTTCTCAACTGCTCCAAGAAGAGCTTCTTGTGCCTGAGTATGATGGCTGAATAGTCCGAAATATTGCGATGTGTACTGTACTTCAGTACCAAGCTATTGGACAGTATCCATCTTAACACGTTAAATTCACTATCAGGCGGCAAGCCTACGTACAGTTGTTTAGATCTGTTGGCAGTAAAATTGTGGGTATTGGCGATTAACAGTATTCTGAAACCACTTAACTGAGTTTGTTGTAATGGCTTCTGCTGCTGTGCCTGTGATGGTGCAGGACAGTCCAACAAAACCAGAAGACCACCTGGGGTAACTGGTAGAGAAGACACTAGTAGGTCGAACACCTGCGCTTCCTAGTCCAGCATTTCCGCTAGTACAGCATCAGAGATCCATTGCGCTGTTGGAACAAAAACAAATATGTAAGTTCAACTCATAGGATATTATTAATAATAATTATTTAGAACACTAATAAGTAATGCACGATTGCTTACTGTTCTTCCTACTGATCGATCTCTGCTGGTGTTTCGTGGTGATCCGTTCGCTACGGTGAATAAAGTGTGTATGACAATGCTCATAGAGTTGCAGATGCATTGAGATGAGAGTGGAGGCGGGTAAGGGTGATCCCTATTGGCCTGGGGGTCCAGTGACTTCAGTATATGTGAACAATAACTCCCTTGCTCCAGAACTCTCGCTATTGATCAGTGACCTCACATCATGGTAGGGATGGGGAGGGAAGTAGGAAGGGGCATATCTTACCGATGACATCAGCATAAGAGGACAATCCGCCCCTTTGACTTCGTACTGGCACTGATACCCTACTATTATACAGTTATGAAATGTTTGGTTTGTAAATACGAAAGAATTTTATTTACAGTGAAGTATTCAAACTATAATACACGGGTCAGCTAAACTTAAAGACGAAAGTAACTTTCGAGTGATGTGTCAGTGCCAAGTAACATACCTCAATGAAACTTAGAAAGAACTGCTGCAGCATATTACAGAAGATACCTGAAACAAATGAGCAATGAGACGAATAGAAACAATACATTTTGTGGAACACAATAATTACACTGAATTCACCACCGTTCATGACGGTCATATGGGCATTAAAATGGCGGTACGTGGTTCTTTGCAGGATGTGTAATCACCACGGACAGCAATGCATACTTTTCAAAGTTTTCTCATGCTAGTCACAAGGTTAGCAAGGAGTTGTTGTGGCCGGGCATCCCATTCTTCCACCAGCGCGGTTGACGAGTGGTTGATGGTCGTTGGTACGTGTTGACGTTCTGCAAAACATCTTCCAAACGCATCTAGTCCATTCGCCGCATATTCTCTCGTTCCAAGAGCACCTTCACCAGCACTATTCGTAGCTATCGCGAAAAAGTGAAGTCAAGGTCGTATGCAGCCCTGAAAAGACGCACATAGGAGAGGCGTACAGTGTCACAGATACGTTATCTGTCATAATTTTCTGTGTTAAACCTCACTGATCATCGAAGTGTATCGCTGAATGGAAATACATGTCACTACTAGCAGCGATCTATTCATCGAACGGGAACGTCAATTTCGCCAGATCCTTAGAGCTGTTATAGCGGACTAACTGCGTACTGACAGCGTGTCTTATACCCTCATTAAGAACTCTAAAGTAAATTAATCAGTCACATAAACTGAACAAACATATTATACTTAACAATTTTTATTCTGCATGAAGGAAAACTACCAAACCTGTAAGAAATAACTTACTTAGGGGACTGAACCGTACTGGGATTCTTTGCTAACAATATGATATGACATATAATTATTTTATTGTTGATACTCGTCTTCTACTTTTTTGTGGATAACATAAAAAAATATTTGTCTACAGAGAGTAAGACAGATACATACATAACGTATTTTCCTGTACGTGAAGTAGATCATTCTAATGCAGAACTTATAAACGTTCTCTCACAGTCAACATGTAACCTAAGAATGCTTTCCCTTATGACGCATAGCACGGACTCTAAAAACACTGATAATGAGAAACGTAAATTGCTCTGTTGCGGAGTTGGTTCAAATGGCTCTAAGCATTATGTGGCTTAACTGCTGTGGTCATCAATCCCTAGAACTTAGAACTACTTAAACCTAACTAACCTAAGGACATCACACACATCCATGCCCGAGGCAGGAGTCCAACCTGCGACCGTAGCGGTTCCAGCTTGTAGCGCCTAGAACCGCCCGGCCACTCCGGCCGGCTGTTGCGGAGTAATGAAATGAAATGAGTGTTTGGCGTTATTGGCCGGGAGGCCCATTACGGGCAGGTCCGGCCGCCTTGGTGCAGGTCTTATTACATAATACACCAGAGGAAATACATTCAGTTAATGACGCAAATTCTATAGTTTTTGAAGTGATGATAAAAAGCAACAAGAACTTTGAGAACGAAATGACACTGTTATATGACCAGTTATATTTGTGGCTGTACTGAAGAGCTATGCAGGCACATGGAGATTCATCAATAAGTGCAACGATGATATTTGATGTTTCGAAGCGTTAGAATTTTCATACTCTAGGTAGGCAGGAAACCAGGGCTGATCACCTTAGTACAAGTATATACGACCACTATCTGTGAGAATGATGAAGATAATGAAAAATATATGAAATGAGTTAAATGCAATTATTTAGCTAATTAAGGGAGACAAAAATGTAACTGAGATGGCGGAATGGAAATACAATAGAATAAAATGAACAACAGTAGAGGAATGAAAGGGGAAGCTGTCTGCAAAACATTTTGCACAGAACACCATTTGATAATTTCGAACCCCTGTCACTAAGAATAATAGAAGAACCCAGGAGACGTCACAAGATCTCAGATTAAATAATCACAAACACAGACTTTTAACTCAGATTCCATGTTGAAAACTAATTCAATAGGGCAGATGTGGACTCGGAACATAATTCATTAGTTGTGAAATGCAGATTGAATCTGAGAAAACTAGAAACAGTAGGAAAGTAAGGAGATAGGTCCTGGGTAAGATAAGACAACTAAAGGCTTCTGAGCGTTTCAAAGGGAGTGGCAGACACGACTGATAGAAATAGGTAACAGAAAAACAACAGAAGATGAATATCTACGTTGAGAGATGAAATAGTCGAGGCAGCAGAGGCACAACTATGAAATAAGGCAAGACCCAGCGTAATTCCCTGGATAACACAAGAGATATTAAATTTACTTCTGGAAAATTTTAAGAACGCACGAGACAATACAGACACGATGACTTATCTTATAAACCAAATTAACGGATGACAAACAAACATTAACACCATTTGTAGATTAAGGAAAAGACATTGACGACGATGAGTGCATTAGAATCTTTTAAATTCTGAAGTTGACAGTGATAAAATACAGGAAGTAGAACGTCATGTATAATTCGTACAGATATCAGACTGCAATTATAGGAGTCGAAGAATATGGAAGATAAGCTGTAATTGATGTGGTAGTGAAAGAGGGTCATTCAATCTGCTCGTAGAGCAAACAGTAAAGGAAACAAAGAAGAGATTTTGAAGGAACTGAAGTATATGGAGAAGAAACAAATAATTTAGCAAATAACTATAATTTAAAACAGCAACCAGCCACAATTATGAATTAATGAAGTCTATTTAAATCAAACAGTTTCCCGATTCAATTTTATTATAAACCCATCTGCTGATGACCCTTCATATTTTCCTTGATTTCATGCTGGGGCCTCGTTCTGTACTCGTTACTGACCTCCTCTGCAGGCCCTGAAGGTGCAAGGAATGTCCACCGGTCGCCGTGTCATCCTCTTCCTTGTGGAATCACGCGGTTGTGGTATGGAGAGGAGTGTGGTCGACACACCGCTCTCCCGGCCGTGTAGCACACTTTCCAGACCGTGGAGTCACTGCTATTCGGTCAGGCAGCTCCTCAAATGGAATCACGAAGATGAGTGCACCCCGTAGCGGTTCTCCCACGAAGGAAATGTCCTTGGCAGTACCGGGAATCGAAACATGTTCCGACGCATGGCAGCCTTCTACGCTCATCACTTAGCCATGGAGACGGTGTGGTCGTTATAGGTTTTTTGTGAAGTTGGATAATCAAAAAGTTTGTCATTCAAACTTCGATAGGCTTACGAAAGGTATTTACATCTCTAAAGAAACAAAATGAAATGATTTAAAGTTAATGAAACGTGAAATGATTTAAACTACTGAAACGTGAAACGTGTCGAAAACTCGCGTGGTGTGTATTTCAGTGCTATGAACTGACCGTGTTGTAACTCCCAGTGACCGGACGCTACGTTTGGTGATGGTGGTAGATCGTTAAGGTCAGGATGTAGATGTTTTATCACCACTGGGCGCGGGTCAGCAGCGGCTACGTGTCACACGGAGTGCCTGAATCCTGAACTGTTTGGCCTAACCACGATTTTATTCAATCTGCACCTACAGCAAACAGTAAAGTAAACCAAGAACAAATCTGGAAAAATATCTGAAGTTCAACGACAAGAAACAAATATTTTAGATGTATCTTATCTGAAGTAGACGTTATGACAAAAAAAGCTTTAGTAAAATTACAATTTCAAACAGCAACCAACCACAACTACTGATGTGTCGACAGAAGTGCCGACACAGTGTGATTTGAGGGGGCCGCAATGCACGCTATAAACACACGAAGGATGGCGTGAGGTCTGAAACAGGATACGTAATGAATGCTATAAAGAAAAGTACGTAGCTGCTGGAATACTTAACTTTAATCCATCCTTGTTGTACATCGCTATTGACGATACAAGTGAGACTCTGTAGATTCAGGCAATAAACTACTAATGGCGCCTTGCTAGGTCGTAGCCATTGACTTAGCTGAAGGCTATTCTAACTATCTGCTCAGCAAATGAGCGAGGCTTCGTCAGTGTGCATCGCTAGCGAAGTCGTCCGTACAACTGGGGCGAGTGCTATTCCGTATCTCGAGACCTGCCTTGTGGTGGCGCTCGGTCTGCGATCACACAGTGGCGACACGCGGGTCCGACATGTACCAATGGACCGCGGCCGATTTAAAGCTACCACCTAGCAAGTGTGGTGTCTGGCGGTGACACCACAACTACGATTTAAAAAGTTGTACAATGCATTCTCTGACAGCAGGCGTTCTTTCAGGGCTAGAAACATGTTTTTATTGGCAAGCCGTGACACTTATATTTAGTCAGTCAGAATTTGGTTCACCTACTCTCCGTACGCCGCGTGACAACATTCTTTGCAGACACTTTGAACAGATCGTTTTGATACACCCAAAAAATCCGCCAACTTAACTTGCTGTGTGTTCATGGAAGTGACCAAGCGCGAGATTCCCATTTCACCATACTCTCACATCTGTACGTGGACCCAGCTTGCAAAGTTGAATCTATGCAGGGGTCTGACGAACACACACACATTGTTACACTACAGTCACTTACGACAGCAGTACATGAAATGTATTCGCAGTTGAGAATTTAAACATCACCAGTTGTACAAAGGACTGACGACAATGATAATTTGAGCCCGACCGGGACTCGAACCCTCACTTCCCGCTTTACGCGAGCGGTCACCTTAAATGCTTTGGCTATCCGTGCACGACTCCCTGCCAGACCCAAACTTCCATATGTCGTCGGTTCTGCGTCATAACGTGTATTCGTACACACTTTATGTAATTTCCTTGCAGGGGAGGACATTTTAATTGAATGTCACCGCCTGGTATCGACAGATAAATACGATGTGGCACTGCCTGTGTTGTTAAGAAGAACGACGCAAATGTTCCTTCGGACATGCATGGATGTCTGAACCGGGACTGTATCATTCTTCTACATCTACATCTACATCCATACTCCGCAAGCCACCTGACGGTGTGTGGCGGAGGGTACCTTGAGTACCTCTATCGGTTCTCTCTTCTATTCCAGTCTCGTATTGTTCGTGGAAAGAAGGATTGTCGGTATGCCTCTGTGTGGGCTCTAATCTCTCTGATTTTTTCCTCATGATCTCTTCGTGAGATATACGTAGGAGGGAGCAATATACTGTTTGACTCCTCGGTGAAGGTATGTTCTCCAAACTTCAACAAAAGCTGTACCGAGCTACTGAGTGTCTCTCCTGCAGAGTCTTCCACTGGAGTTTATCTATCATCTCCGTAACGCTTTCGCGATTACGAAATGATCCTGTAACAAAGCGCGCTGCTCTCCGTTGGATCTTCTCTATCTCTTCTATTAACCCTATCTTGTACGGATCCCACACTGCTGAGCAGTATTCAAGCAGCGGGCGAACAAGCGTACTGTAACCTTCTGCCTTTGTTTTCTGATTGCATTTCCTTAGGATGTTTCCAATGAATCTCAGTCTGGCATCTGCTATACCGACGATCAACTTTATATGATCATTCCATTTTAAATCACTCCTAATGCGTACTCCCAGATAATTTATGGAATTAATTGCTTCCAGTTGCTGACCTGCTATATTGTAGTTAAATGATAAGGGATCTTTCTTTATATGTATTCGCAGCACATTACACTTGTCTACATTGAGACTCAATTGCCATTCCCTGCACCATGCGTCAATTCGCTGCAGATCCTTCTGCATTTCAGTACAATTTTGCATTGTTACAACCTCTCGATATGCCACAGCATCATCCGCAAAAAGCCTCAGTGAACTTCCGATGTTATCCGCAAGATCATTTATGTATATTGTGAATAGCAACGGTCCTACGACACTCCCCTGCGGCACACCTGAAATCACTCTTATTTCGGAAGACTACTCTCCATTGATAATGACATGCTGCAATCGGTTATCTAGGAATTCTTAAATCCAATCACACAATTGGTCTGATAGTCCATATGCTCCTTCTCTGTTCATTAAACGACTGTGGGGAACTGTGTCGAACGCCTTGCGGAAGTCAAGAAACACGGCATCTACCTGTGAACCCGCGTCTATGGCCCTCTGAGTCTCGTGGACGAATAGCGTGAGCTGGGTTTCACACGATCGTCTTTTTCGAAACCCATGCTGATTCCTACAGGGTGGATTTCTAGTCTCCAGAAAAGTCATTATACTCGAACATAATACGTGTTCTTCTTAACAATACCGTGTGTGTGTGTGTCAGCAGTGGACGACCGTATGAACACCTGGTACTAATTCTACAGCGCCTACAGCATTGCAAAGTTAGAAGTGTGCTCTTCTAAGGGAGGCTGCCTGGAGGGTTAATGACTAGAACACGACGCGAAGTCGATATACAGACAATTAGTATAGAATCGATACGCTAATCCATTCAATATTTGTGAATATTTAATATCATCTCTACCACAATTAGTTTATACTGTGATCGATGCATTCACAATCCATTGTTAGACGTCAGATAGATTTCTTTTGCGCAACCAGTACCAGCTACGTACCTTATAACCAAAGCAACAACAAGAAGACATATATGAATCAGGAAGTGTACACCCTAGTGACTCAATACAGCTGCTTTATGAAGAGAATGAAAAGTAACGTGGCAAGTGCATTTAAGTTCGACTTTGTGCGTATAATACCTCATCGGTTAAACTGCGCCTGCGATGGTCTGAATATATCTTTTTATAGTCCTTAAAAATTACTTTTTTGTGACAAAATGTTCCTAATTAACCTATCGCACTGGGTTACCGACATCATTACACTTGTCTCCGTCCTCTGCTTCTCAGTTTTAGTGGTTGACTATTATCCTTTCATAATTTAGAGCCGGTTTCGCTTTTCCATTCGAAAACCTCACTCTGCAGCTTATTTGTGTTTTCAATGGATTATCTTTGCTAAAGGGGAGCCAGTGAACTTTAATTATAAAGCAAAGCAGCTCAGCTGTAAGCGGAGTGTAACAGGCGAGCCTGCTCCCCGCTGCATCTCTTTGCGGATTCTGCATAAATGGGTGTCCGGCTAAATCCCTGCCCGCTACCTGTTGCGTCCTGTTTACTGAGCTACGTAACTGCGTGTTCTTTGTAGATAACGCAGTTCCCTTCTGAATTTAAGGAGTTATCCGAGTCTTTCTTTAAGCGCAACAATTCAGTCACAAACAAAGCAAATATCTCTTACTTTGTGACCTAAAATAATGAGCGATTATTATCTTTATAAGATTTCCTGTATGGTACAAAAACAATTTTACGTCGTACAACTTAGGTATCTTATCGAAAGTAGATGTTAATGGTAAGCAATCTGAAGGTTATTGAGGTAAAATTTTTGGTAGCTCTTCAAAAACAGGTAAACTGCGTAATTTATGAAGTGAGAATCGTTTTAGATCTAATTTCCTTTGTCTTGTGGATGTATATATTACATGTACACCATACCAAGCGCAGTTGAATTCCATGAGAAACAACTTTCTATTGTAACGTATACCGCGTGACCAGACCGTCCCAAGATTTTAGTTTAGTCGTATGTATGTTCCATGGATCATGTTTGTTATTATTCCTCATGATGCGGAACATGTCAGAAGGCGTACATGCTGACCCTTCAAGTAACTGCGTTATTATTTTAACACTAGTCCGGAGCAGAATTTAATAATGTCTATTGAGAAACTCATCTGTGTAGTGTAAGAGGTTGTTGTCAAGCAGAAACGATATCAGTTTGCTTTTGAACATCTTTCCATTATCTGTCACTTCACTATCAAGATGACAAAATTCTTTTATGATTTCATACTTTGCTCCTTCCTCGGCAAGAGTGGGTTTAAGTTATGTGTAGTGGAAGTCATTAAGGTTCCTAGTGTCATATTATGATTGCTACTATTATCTTTATTGTGTCTGGTATTCCAAAACTGAATTCATAAGATAGCAAATGTTATGTAGTGCTGTTCTTAGTGTGCCTCATTTCTTAATGAGCGGGTTACAAGATGTTTGACGAGTGACACCAGCTATTATACTCACAACACGTTTCTGTGCAATGATATTGTATGTAAGAGCGGATTTGCTCCAGAAAATTATTTTGTGTGGTGATATTGACAGTAAGTATGAAAAAATTGTACATTTGCTGATACCCGCATCACCAATATCATCACACACAAAGCATATGTTGCTGAGCTCGGTCCTTGCTCCATAACATTACAACCAACAGTAAACTATAGTTTGGAAAGATGCTAGGTAATAATTAACGTTTCGTAAGCGTCGAAGTCAATAGAGACGAGTCACAAGCTCTGTTGGCAGGGAAAGAAATTTTTCGTGTCCATTTCAAAGGAATTGGGAACTTGCAATGAGGCATATAGGGGAGCTACGAGAAATCTAAACCTGAATAGTAGGCGGAGATCTGAATCGTCATCTTCCCGCATGCGAGTCAAGTCTGTTATCTACTGTGAAACATCTCTGGGTGGAAACCACTGGGTTCCTCGAAGCTCATAGAAGAAGCTTTCCGAAGAGGCGCTGGTGATAACGGCTTTTCCTCGCCAGTATACGAAATTCGTTGAATACAAATTCACAGAAGCCCTCGGCGTGAAACCCGTGAACAGACCACCTCCAGGAAAGTTTACTTCTGATATCTGTTAGAGCGAACCGGGATACGGGAATACGAGGAGATGTCCTGCCAAGAACGTATCTCAAAGCCGCCAGACTTAGTCTTTATTGCACAATTAGAATCTGTCTTAAGGATCTCTGCACGTAAAGGAGCACAGGAGTGTATCTCTTAAGAGAATACGTACGTGCAGATGCCTGCAGAATAGTAAAGAGATGGCACGAACAGGAGAAAGAGAAGGCTTATGGATCGCAACCGAAGGACGCTGCAAAGCTTCTGTAACCTTAACTACGATACGAGGCTATAAAAACTTTTCGAATGAATTACTAGAGAAGGAGGACATTCGCCTGAGGTGCCACAGAGGTTGCTTTTGTTACTGCTGTTCTATTCCCATTGTCTTTACCTGCAAGAAATTTTTCCAACAGACTAGCTCTATATGGCCAGGTATTGCCGCCTATGGAGGGGAAGGCTGGTCCAATGACACTTCTGATAAGCTAACATCTACATGAGAGAATAGCCTGTGAAGAGTCCTTTTCTTCACCTATTCACTGTTCAGTCTAGATAATAATGAGTCTTCAACGAACTGTCCCGTGCCTGGACTACTGTGAGCGAAACACAACTTGCTCGACTAGTAGCATACACACCAACTGTTCAACTGGTTTGGAACTCTGCTATACAGTTTCTCGTGAAACTGAAATTACTGGACGACCACTCCTCTCGTCTTGTACTGTGACACCTAAAGGAGGAGAGATTTTAACGTACGTATATGGTACAGGTTAGAGGAAGCCTGATTACATTTACGTAACTATGTTTTATGTGTTTCATTCTGTAGGTGCAGAAGTGTTCTTATGTATTATTTTAATTTTGGTGTAATTCCTCTCAGTTCGTAATCAATCATTTTCATCATGAAAGTGATTAGAAGGAATCATTGTATGATGGAGGCCGCTGTCAGAGCGAGGATGCTTATGCTAGGACTTAGCTGGTGGTTAGTATCAGCCATCTAATGCAGAGTTCTCTTAGGTCTGTTCTGAAGCAGCCACACATCTGCGAGTGCGTCATATAATTAATTAAAATAACAATGGAACTCTTGGAAGCCGACATGTTACCGAAAGTCTTGTACTTAGCAGTGACGCAATCACAGGCGTAAACCAATTTCATAATTAACGCGATCGGAAGATGAACCGCTGACTCGCTGCCCGAAGCTCCACATGAGCAGCCTACAGTCAGTAGCACGCCTTCATGTTCCATTGTCATCCCTCATTGGCCGCGTTTCTCTCTCTCACTCTTTACAGTCTAGTGGTGTCTTCCTAAACATCTGAAGATATTAACTTTGTAACTTTTTTCACCTTTGTTGCAATACATATTGCAAGTGTCGAGGCAAATTAGGGATTTCTCAGAGGTTACAGGTGTAGAACGGGATTTCTTGTACCCCTCCATCCTACGATTGATGTTGATTGCTACTTGTATCAATTGACTGATTCACAAAAGTAAGCAGTGTCGAGTCCGGTTATTCAATGGCTATATGGAAGAGAATCTCTTTGTTTGGGTTCCGTTTGTTAAAGGATCTTGTGGGTAGGTCCACAATCTCCCTACAAGTGGACAACTAATGTCAGTCTTTCGTAACAGTCTACAAAAATTTCTTTTAGTGGGGGAAGTTACCGCATTTGAAAATGTGCACATAATTTACTATGATTAAGCCTAATGCTTCACGTTTAAATAAAAACATATCTTCAGAAACCATATTCCAATCCGTACGATATGTTAAAATCCATGTAAATAACTATTGCTTAAATGAAGACACTTGCCTTCCAATATTACGCACTGCACGCCTTTCACGGGAACCAAATCCGGTGTACTAATGCGCAAACATTTCTCAGTATCTTTTATAGCACTTGGTTAATGTATATAATCGAATTATATTACATTCGTTAATCTCATTAGTCCCAGAACTAACTGATAGCGAAACGTAATTTCGTAGCCATTAATTATCGGCGTCCTTCAGCTCGGAGATGGCTCTGCTATTTAACGTTCCGTGGAGTGGAAGTTAAGGGGAAAACTAATGTATCCAGGTAGATTTAACGAGATACTGAGGAGGAACTGGGCTTAATCGTTGTGTCACTGCAAGAGAAGAGAAATTTCATCTAAAATTTAGAGCTTGATTTCAAGATACGAATATCTCTCATTTCTTAAGGAAGGCCTGGAATAAACATTAGACGAGAATTATGAACATGCTCATACTATCTGATATGCCCTCTAATCACTAATTTTATGAAACCGTAAAACTTTATATGAGAAACGATCGTTTATGTAAAATACATACAATGGTATGTGAAAAACGTTTCTCTTCTAATTCCTGGCTGGAGCCTAGCCTCTGAGAATACTGCACCAAACTGCATGGCCCTAGGAAAGTAAATATATGTAAAATCAACACGTTTTAAAAAAAGTATCGTTTTAAAAGATCCATCTTTCCAAATGAGGCATACAGACAAGTATGATGATAACCTGCAAATGTATTGCGCTTATAGTGGGCTAGCAAATTGTGTAATTGACAACTCGTATATATCCTTTCGTAGACACGTAGCAGGGCAGTGGTGAGTGCACAGTTGCTATGTGTACCTACTACCGGTATTCTTTTTTACGATTCGGTGTTACTGGGGCTCATCTTTAGTACAAACCGTGACAGACTGAAATTATTGTTCGTAAACATTTTTAAGGTACGAATATTTTATCTGTCCGCTCTTATTCTCGTCGAAATTGTTTAATAAAACATTTCCGCAGCTGGTTATGGTAGGACTACAAGCCCCGGCATTCGTCTTCACAATGGCGCAAAACAGATGTACTAGTAAAAATCGTACAATTTTTGCTCAGAACTCACTGAATGAACCAACAGTTTCACCAAAAACCGCCGTATTTCTAAATACAAGTACACTACTGGCCATTAAAGTTGCTACACCAAGAAGAAATGCAGATGATAAACGGGTATTCATTGGACAAATATATTATACTAGAACTGATACGTGATTACATTTGCCGGCCAGGGTGGCCGAGCGGTTCTAGGGGCTACAGTCTGGAACCGTGCAACCGTTGCGGTCGAAGGTTGGAATCCTGCCTTGGGCATGGACGTGTGTGATGTCCTTAGGTTAGTTAGGTTTGAGTAGTTCTAAGTTCTAGGGGACTGATGACCTCAGAAGTTAAGTCCCATAGTGCTCAGAGCCATTTGATTTGATTACATATTCACGCAATTTGGGCGAATAGATCCTGAGAAATCAGTACCCAGAACAACCACCTCTGGCCGTAATAACGGCCTTCATACGCCTGGGCATTGTATCAAACAGACCTTGGATGGCGTGTACGGGTAAAGCTGCCCATGCAGCTTCAACACGGTACCACACTTCATCAAGAGTAGTGACTGGCGTATTGTGACGAGCCAGTCCACCATTGACCAGACGTTTTCAGTTGGTGAGAGATCTGGAGAATGTGCTAGCAAGGACAACAGTCGAACATTTTCTGTGTCCAGAATGGCCCGTACAGCACCTACAACATGTGGTCGTGCATTATCCTGCTGAAATATAGGGTTTCGCAGGTATCGAATGAAGGGTAGAGCCACGGGTCGTAACACATCTGAAATATAACGTCAACTGTTAAAAGTGCCGTCAATGCGAACAAGAGGTGACCGACACGTGTAACCAATGGCACCCAATACCATCACACCGGGTGATACGCCAGTATG
Source organism: Schistocerca americana (assembly GCF_021461395.2). Classification (NCBI taxonomy): domain Eukaryota; kingdom Metazoa; phylum Arthropoda; class Insecta; order Orthoptera; family Acrididae; genus Schistocerca; species Schistocerca americana. Next base: position 647,338,444 of record NC_060130.1, on the reverse strand, counting down.
GCGATGACGAATACACGCTTCCAATGTGCGCTCACCGCGATGTCCCCACACACGGATGCGACCATCATGATGCTGTAAACAGTACCTGGATACATCCGAAAAAAATGACGTTTTGCCATTCGCGCACCCAGAATCGTCATTGAGTACACCATCGCAGGCGCTCCTGTCTGTGATGCAGCGTCAAGGGTAACCGCCGCCATGGTCTCCCAGCTGACAGTCCATGCTGCTGCAAACGTCATCGAACTGTTCGTACGGATGGTTGTTGTCTTGCAAACGTCCCCATCTGTTGACTCAGGGATCGAGACGCGGCTGCACGGTACATTACAGCCATTCGGATAAGATGCCTGTCACCTCGACTGCTAGTGATACGAGGCCGTTGGGATCCAGCACGGCGTTCCGTATCACCCTCCTGAATCCACCGATTCCATATTCTGCTAACAGTCATTGGATCTCGACCAACGCGAGCAGCACTGTAACGATACGATAAACCCCAATCGCGATAGGCTACAATCCGACTTTTATCAAAGTCGTAAACGTGATGGTACGCATTTCTCCTCCCTACATGAGGCATCACAACAACGTTTCACCAGGCAACGCCGGTCAGGTGCTGTTTGTGTATGAGAAATCGGTTGGAAACTTTCCTAATGTCTACACGTTGTAGGTGTCGCCACCGGCAGCAACCTTGTGTGAATTCTCTGAAAAGCTAATCATTTGCATATCACAGCATCTTCTTCCTGTAATTTAAATTTCGCGTCTGTAGCACGTCATCTTCGTGGTGTAGCAATTTTAATAGCCAGTAGTGTACTTTCATGCGACCCACTGCATCACTACGCTGGTTGAGATCTACGGGAAGATTGAGTAAACCTGTAAGCCATTGTAAGTGTTGTCCCAGTGACTCTATCAGAGATTCACCCTTCAGGTTTTTAGCTGGAGCTTCATTGTTTGTTGTTACATGCAAAGTAGTATTGAAACAAAGATTACACTCAAACCAACCACAGGAAATGCAACGTTTTAAATCCTGGTAACCTTGGACGCCGCACTGTTGTCAGTCAACGAACGCTACAGTGAAGTACTTCCGATCGTCCGTTTCCATTTGTTTCACCAGAGACAGATTGCTCTATCGGCACAATAGTTATACATGTGTCGTTGAGAATATCATGTAGTCATTTCTGAAAATTCATCATCAATCATTTGTAGCAATCCTTTTTCCTGTCCTCTCCAATACAAACAAGTAAGCTGTAGAGAGATGGGATTGCGGGTGCAATTTTGATATAAAATTGATATTGAAATTAATTCAATTGATCAATTAATCCCACCCCCATGCAAGACTACCTTCCCCCCGGCCATGCCCTCCCCCAATGTCGTCATATTTTTTTCTCATCCTGCACGTGGGTCCCAGCCCCCTCCCTCCTCCCCCTCCCTTCCTATTGGCGGGAATTTCGAATTTCGGTGGGAAAATCGAGTTTCGGTGACAATTCCGAATTTTCGCTGTACAAATCAATTATTTCAGAGGACGTAATATTAACGGAAATTGATTATAAAACGGGAATTGGTGGCAGAAATCGGAAAGAAAAACAATTCAGAGAACGGGGATTTTGCTAGCCAGCAAACAAAGTATGTTTTCAGGAAGGGGCCTCTCCCTGTTTCACAAAATTTGCTTGAAGAAGAAAAGGAAGGCGAGATAAGCGTTCTCACCCCACAGCTGTACCCTCACTAACAACAACATGCATTCCGAAGACTGCAGCTGGCGTCAGATATATAAAGCTGTTTCTTCAAAATTATCAAAGAGTGTTTTTTTTAGTTTACATTCCATTCAGAAAGCTGTTGCACTCAGCGACTGTTATATTGACTTGTAAACTATAGAGTGCAGCAATCAGTCGTCTTTTTAAATTTTATTGTGCAGATCTATATTTCGGGTAGAAGCTAACTATTATCAATGCACTATTGGGAATGCCTAGCCTCTAGCCGAAATTTAGATCTGCACAATAAAATTTAAAAGGACGACTGATTGCTGCAATCTATAATTTACAAAAACGAATGTTTTAGTAAAGCTACCACCTGTGTCCAATATTCCAGCGACTTGCCAGTAAACAAAGGATGTTTGTCTCAGATTTTTTTTTCTCCCACCACAGATGCGGTATTTTCCTGTACACCTGCTCTACGTTTTCTTGAGGAAAAAAGAAGGCAAGTTATAACTACTGGTGACTGATGATGACGATGATGATGTTGGGTTTGTGTAGCGCTCAACTGCGCGGTCCTCAGTGCCCGTACAAAGTCCCAATTTTTTCGCAGTCACGAATGATGATGACAAGGATGACATTATGAGGACAACACAAACACCCAACCCCCGTGCAGGGAAAATCCCCAACTCGGCCGGGAATCAGACCTGAGCCTTCGTGATCTAGAGGCAACAACGCTAGCCACTAGACAGCGTATGGTTTGAAGGTATATAAAGCCCAACCCTCACCACAAGCATCATCAGTCTTTGACAGCGCCTAATTGTGTCAGTGTGATTCCTGCCACTTGAAAGCGTCAGCCAACAGTGGTGCCAGTGGTAGTGGTGGTGGGAAACGGTCAAACTTGGGTCAATTTCCAAGCAAGTGTTTCTAAAAAAAATTTGAGTTCAAATTGCGACAGTTATAAAATTTCGCAGCAAATTTTTCAAATTTTTTGAGATTGTGATACATTTTCGTAACAAATGGTTATAAAAGTTCCTTTTCTTAGTATTACAGCACTCATTCCCGTAATGCTGGTAGAATTAGAACGCCAACCGGAATCTGAAACTCTCTAGAAAGCGGAGGAGGTTGTGCTACCATCATGTGAGTACATGTCAGAATTCTTTGCATGACAGTTTATATGTTCAGAATGCATGTCTTAAAGTGTTCAAATTGGAAGAGCTTTTGCTACCATCATGTAAGTACATCTCCAAATTCTGTGGGATAGTCTACATCTTCAGAAAACAGCTCTTAATGTATTCAGATGCTATCAAGTGTTTATATAATTTTTGATCTCGCTGCTGCAGCATTAGAGCAACAGCTGATGAACATTGAACTGCTGTGTAAGGAAGAAACGCAGAAAAAAGTAAGTACATTTGTAATATATTGCCGTTAGACTTTTTTTAATCATATACCGTTGAGTGAGGCGTATATTAGTCATTGTTGTAGATATTGCTATAAATCAAGAGGCGGATGAGATTCTAGAAGGGGTATGCGTCGAGAATGATTGGTCCATCCTTGCTTGCAAAAGAAAAATTAAACGTAATCCAGAGCGCACATATCGATACGGAATAGGTATTAACATTTGTGGATGTATCGAGTTCCCTGTAAAGATTCAGGACATGCCAAAATTGGAAGCACAAAATCTCAGAATATCGGTTTACGTTTATGGCCTGAAGAAGAAGCAGAAAAGCAAGTCAGATGAAAATGACATGCAAACTGTAGTTGGACCACTCCAGTTTTCGAAACATTCAGGGGAGTGTGATCTTCATGTAAACATGCAGCTCTTCTCTGCAGGTCATAATCAGCATTAGGTATGGATCAAAGACATGTCCTGCCTCCTTTGCTGCCAATTGTTGAAACACAAAGGTAAGAAACAAATTTTCTTCAGATGTCTAAATAACTTTCTGGAAGAAAAGTATTTAAAAAGACATCTGGCGGACTGTGAATCCAAGGAACCAGTACCTGTTATTATGCCTACAGATGAAAACAAGTTCATTAAATTCAAGAACGGTCACCGCCAGGAACGATGACTGTTTGTTGTATATTGTACTGACCTCTATCAAAATTTCTGTGATTTTAATCCCTAAAGTGTTCTCTATTTTGTTGATTATTAACGCGAAAATTTTGTTCTTGTTCTGGATAAAAATTATGGTCCTTCTTTTCAAAATTGCTATATCCCCCTGAATTTTGACTGACACCATGATAATTGTTTTGTTCCCTTTTTTGAAAGTTGTCATTTCCCCACTTTTGACCATTACCTTTCTGAGTAAACCCACTGTGTGTTCTTGTTGTTACCCTATCCAACTTTTCAATATAATTGAGAAACTGCTCTACATTACTATCAGGACAATGAACTAAACTCAACTGCATTGCTGATGGCAATCTTCTCTTTAAGGTATCAATTTTGATCAAGTCATCCAAAGGTTTTGTTAAATGAATAAGTTTTTGAAGTTCACTTTTGCAAAATTGTTTCATGTTCCCATCTGATTCCCTATAGTTTCGCCCATTCAAAAATTCACTTTTGATTCTAGTTTGTTTAAGATCATCCCACAATTTTTCCAAAAATTTTGATTCAAATTCTGAAAAGGTCATCCCCAAAGTTACAATCTGGTTTGCCCAAGTCAAAGCTTCCCCTTCCAAGAATTTTTTCACAAATTTAATTTTTATTTCATCTGGTGAGTGAGGTAAAAAACAATCCTTACAATACTGCATAATTTACTTCTGTTTTTGAGAGTAAAAGCATATTGATTACTATTAGAAAATGTATCGAAGAATAGCAAAGAAACTGATTGTGTAAAATATCTTTGACGTTGGAGTAGTCTTTGACTATAGTCAGTCCGTGTCGGAAACCAACTCTTGGTGTGTGTTGACAGAAGAACAATGTGAAGGTCGCCGTCATAAATAATTTTGAATTATGTTACTATTATTTTTGTATTAACTAAAAAGAAGAAACTACATTTGAAGAAACTGTATTTAAAACACCAAAATGAGAGAAACACGCTGAACCACGTCATTTTCTGCAGCCGACAACGATGCATTGTGGAATCATACCTAGACAACTGAAGCCAAGACTTATATTTGCTTGCAAACGTCTAATGGAAAAGGTACTGTCACGAAATATGGCAAATTTAAGTTTATAAAAAAATAGTGACCATATTTTCAACTTGTGTAATAGCCGGGATGTCATATTTCAACTGGGGACTGTAGCCGGGATATTGTGTTCACGAGATCTTCAACAGTGCTACGAGGAAGAAAATTTTGGTGTGTTAATACCAGTTTCTTCAGAATGTGTGTTACAGTGTTTGTGTTCATCGGGAAGTAAAAGTTTTGGAGAAGAAATGTTTCGGGAAAAAAATATAATTTTCGACAGAAGAAAATACTTCAAGAATTTTGGTCAACAATCACATGGATGGAAAACGTGGTTTTGCAACAGTAGAAGAGTGTTCCAGATAAGTCACGAAACCCTCGTATTTTGATAAAACAATATTTTTATCTTGTTTTGTATTGTTGTGTATAAATTTTTGTTCTTCACAATGACTTATGAGATTTTCGAGAGTATTGTGCCTAAAGTAGAAAGTAGTAATTTAATAGACTTCGAACATCAGGACAGGTCAAATGAAAGAGAAAGAACCGATCAATTTGATTTAAAAAGTTTTCTTGTAAATTTCACGAAAGAAATTAAACAATCAGTTGACGACAATAAGACTTACTGGGATGAAAAAATTGATTGCATTTTGTTGCAAGTCCAAGCAGTCAATACCCAAGTGGGTAAGCTTTCGAACAGAGGTGGCAGTGTTGAGGAAAAAATTGAATCTGTGGAAGCAAAAGTAAATGAAACTGATGTTAAATTGAGCGGTGAAATTAATACTGTAAAAAATGAGTTACTGGTAGATAGGGAAAGAAATTTAATTGATTTTAATGAGATAAAAGGGGAAATTAAAAATTTGGATGAGAATACAAAAGTTTTAGTTAAAAATGTACAACAAGAAACTGACAATCGTTTGGTTACTCTAGAAGAAAAAGTAGAATGCAATGATTTGGAAAACAAAAAACCTGTCAAAGAACTTAGCGAAAAAATTGAAAGTTTTGACATTGAATTTCAAAGCAAAAATTACAATGTCAACATGTGTAATCTTATATCTAATATTCCAGTGAAGCACTTTTCGGTAGATGGACCCTTACATCCCGTTGATTTTATGCAGTATTGTAAGGATTGTTTTTTACCTCACTCACCAGATGAAATAAAAATTAAATTTGTGAAAAAATTCTTGGAAGGGGAAGCTTTGACTTGGGCAAACCAGATTGTAACTTTGAGGATGACCTTTTCAGAATTTGAATCAAAATTTTTGGAAAAATTGTGGGATGATCTTAAACAAACTAGAATCAAAAGTGAATTTTTGAATGGGCGAAACTATAGGGAATCAGATGGGAACATGAAACAATTTTGCAAAAGTGAACTTCAAAAACTTATTCATTTAACAAAACCTTTGGATGACTTGATCAAAATTGATACCTTAAAGAGAAGATTGCCATCAGCAATGCAGTTGAGTTTAGTTCATTGTCCTGATAGTAATGTAGAGCAGTTTCTCAATTATATTGAAAAGTTGGATAGGGTAACAACAAGAACACACAGTGGGTTTACTCAGAAAGGTAATGGTCAAAAGTGGGGAAATGACAACTTTCAAAAAAGGGAACAAAACAATTATCATGGTGTCAGTTAAAATTCAGGGGGATATAGCAATTTTGGAAAGAAGGACCATAATTTTTATCCAGAACAAGAACAACATTTTCGCGTTAATAATCAACAAAATAGAGAACACTTTAGGGATTAAAATCACAGAAATTTTGATAGAGGTCAGTACAATAGAAACTACCAACAATCAGGTCCGCAAGGTTGAGGCAGAAGGTGAGCATGATGAAAGGACCAATGGATGTGACTATCATAAACCCAAACGGGTCAGTTCCATACCTAAGCTATCACATGAGGTCATTAGTTGTTACTTATTGAAGAAATTTCAAGAAGAAAGTAATAATGATAAAGATAACATTTTCAATACACAAGAACATACAGTAGATAAAAGTAATTGTGATTCATTTAATTTAACAGAGTTTTACACTTGGGCAGAAAAGAAAAACACTTTGTCGGATGATGTAATTTGCAGTAGTTCAGAGATGTGTGTGAATGAAAGAGAGAATGCATGCTGTGAGAATGAAAATGTTGTTGAAAGGGGTCTGGTAACTTTAGAAAGGGGAAATAATATTTTGGGGGATAATTTGAATGTGTATGACCTGAATATGTGTAATGATAATGATGTTGTTGATAAAGTTGATAATGATGGTAATGGTATTGATGATGATGTTGAGGAAAAGTATTTCATTAGTTTAAATAGGGAGTTGGGTATACACACGGTTGAAAATGGATTAAATAGTGAGAATATTATAGAAATTCCCAGGGATGTTACCAGGATGAATAATACTCGCAATCTGGGTGTATGTAAAAGTGTGAATTTAGATGTTGCTGGTAAAGAATCTGACTACACAAATAACGCTGACACATGTATAACTGCTTACCTAAGTGAAACTTTTATAGATACTAATGATACACACACATTTCTTATGAATATATGGCTGAACAGTGAAACTATTTCTTTTGACAAGAACTTTAGAAAGATGCTTATTAATGTATGTGAAACTGTATGTCCTGAGTGGTGGAAAAAGATGAGATAGCTTATTTTTGAAAAGCTGAAGGATAAGTACTTCAATAGTATACAATGTGATTTGGATGAAAATTCTTGGCTATTTGAGATAATAGAGAGTACTAATGACAATTTTGTATCTTATGGAAATTTTATAACTGTGACAAGTAATACATAAAATGGTATACCATATGATTCTGATAAGTATAGGTTTGGGGATATTGAAAGTGATTTATTACATGAGAATACAGGTTCTGAGAAAAGTGATCAATTTTGCAGTCCTTATATAAAAGTTCAAATTGGGTCATGGATTGGTAAATGTTTAATTGATACAGGAAGTGAGATCTCGGGAATATCTGAAAGATTAAGCAAAAAATTGAAAGTGGGGAAAGATTATGTTGAAATGCCAGTTGTTGGGGTAAAGATAAAAGGTGCTACTGGGAAGAGCAGTAAATTGGTAAAAAGCCAGGCTTTAGTGACATTTTTAATTGAAGGCAAGTTGTTCACACATGGATGTTTTGTAATTCAGGAATTTAATGAGAATTTTCTTTTGGGTATGAACTGGATAGTAAAAGTAAATACAGCATTTGATTGGGTTGGAAGAAAACTTTTGATAGAAACTAGTGAAAGGGAATACATTCAGACAAATTTTGTGAACACACTTGGTGATCAGAGTAATGGAAATTTTGACAGTATTAATTTACTAAAAGAAAATAGATTGGAGAATATTGAAATTCATAGATTTGATACTCATGAAGTTGAATTTGGGAATTTAGTAAATTTGAAAATTTCAGAAACACAAAATTTATCTGGGGAGCAAGAACAACAGTTAGAAAATCTGCTGTGGGAATACAGTGATGTTTTTAGTGACATACCTGGTAGGGTAAAGGGTTACCAGTGTGAGCTTCAGGTAAAACCTCATGAACCATTTTTCATAAAACCATACACTATTGCAATATCAAAAAGACCTGCTGTTGAGAAAGAGCTGAAAAAGATGGAAGGATGTAATATAATAGAAAGAAGTATCAGTGCATACAATAATCCTCTAGTAGTAGTTTCGAAAAAAGATGGCGGAGTAAGATTGGTTTTGGACTCTAGACACTTAAACAAAATTTTGTTCAGACAGACAGACCATCCTGAAAATATTGATGAGTTACTCTATAAATTTACAGATATAAAATATATGTCAAGTTTGGATCTAACTTCAGGTTTTCATCAAGTACCACTTTCGGTTAATCCTAGAAAATATACTGCTTTCTTGTACAATGGTAAGAGTTACCAATTTTGTGTTGTGCCATTTGGGTTAAATTCTTCTGTTTCCGAATTTATAAGAGCTTTGGATCATGTACTGGGGCAAGAACTTGCGTCTAAACTGATAATCTATGTAGATGACATTTTGGTTACAGGGAAAAATTGGGAGGAACATTTTTTGATTTTGAAGTCAGTTTGTGAAAAACTTAGAAAAGGGGGGATGACATTGAAATTAGAGAAATGTTAATTTGCAGTTTCTGAATTAAAATTTTTGGGTCATGTTGTCACAGACAAGGGAATTTTGGCAGATCCAGAAAAAATTAAAGCAATTTCAGAAATTCCTATTCCTAAGACTAAAAAACAATTAAAGTCGTTCTTTGGGTTATGCGGTTATTACCGAAAACATATAAGTGATCAGAGTCTGAATGCACCATGTGTAAGTCAGTTACTTAAGAAAAACACTGTTTCGGTTTGGGATAAAAGTTGTCAGGAAGAGTTTGATAAAATTAAGCAAGAGTTGAGGAAGCAACACTTATTACACAGACCTGATTTTAATTTACCATTTTCTTTGAACAGTGATAGCAGTAATTATGGGCTTGGAGCAGAGTTATTTCAAGAAAGAGTAGAGAATGGAGTTAAGATACATTGTACCATAGCATTTGCAAGCAGAATGTTGCTCAAGCATGAGAAAAGTCATAGAAAATCCACACCCTAATGCTTATCGTTTGGTGTATCCTAAGTCAAAGAAATTATTTGGTCTCAGGAATGTTGTCTCTTTAAAACTGTATAAACAGAAATCATAATTTCAAAAATTTAAATAATCTATTATCATCTAAAACAAAAGTCCTCCACTGGAATATGCTTGTTAGAACGAAACTACCTGTACAACCAAGTATGTATATTTGCATGTATAAATTAATAATTTGAAGTCACATATTAATTGAAACTGATGAAAAAACACTGATGTAACAAAAAATGAGAGAAAGATTTATATTTTACTTTTTTACAAAAGAAGTCTCCCTAGTGAGCATTTCTGAATTTTTCTAATTTTGGGAGCTAAGTCTTCCCTGTGGGTGAAGGCATGCATGTGAGGACGTGCATGCAAAGGTATAAGTTTCAAAACCAATTTTAGATAAAGCCTCATGATATATGAGCAGTTTATTGTTGTTTATACTGATGTTGTGGGGAGCAAAAGTACTCTTCACAAGAATGTGACTTGTAGTAATATTGTAGTAGAGAGGAAAGTGTACATAAATCATTGCAAAAAATTTAGATAATACTGATGTATCTTTAGCTGTACTAAAAGAAGAAAATCATAAAAAAATATACAAAATAAAAAAACATGAGTAAAAAAAATTTAAAAAGAAAATCATAAGCAAAAAATATACAAAAAACAAAAAAACCTTGACTAATAAAAAAATATAAAAATAAAAAAAATCGGAAGTTAAAAAATATATATATATATATATATATAAAAGGCAAATATAGAGAAAAACACATTACACTATATATGTCCAGTATCATTTTTACTGTACAATATGTAAGCATAATGAAATTAACATTAATATTTAAAAAAAAATTAAATCTTATTCTAGGAAATGAGTTTTACCTTTCTATTATTTTCAATCTGTATGCTGTATGTTAGAATATTTCTCATGTATGTTTTATACCATGTATATTTGTCATGTTAAATAATTTCTTTACTTGAAATTTTTGTTTATGGGATTGATGGGGAAGTATCATTGCAACAACAGCCAGTAACAAGTCCACAGATTCAAAGAGTCCAAATTTGGAAGATGTTATCAGACTGCATCATTAATGTACTAATTGTGTAATACAGATCCATCACTGAGTGTTGTCGGGATTTTGTTGTATATGTCCATAACAACAAAAGCCCTGGGGAGCAGTTCTAATGGATCTGGGAGATGTTATTTTTTTTACCGTATTTGTCGATACTGAATTGAAAATGTTTTCTTATATTTTTGTCAGAATTTATTATAATTTGTCCTATTATATGTTAATTTACTTCTGTTTTTGAGAGTAAAAGCATATTGATTACTATTAGAAAATGTATCGAAGAATAGCAAAGAAACTGATTGTGTAAAATATCTTTGACGTTGGAGTAGTCTTTGGCTATAGTCAGTCCGTGTCGGAAACTAACTCTTGGTGTGTGTTGACGGAAGAACAATGTGAAGGTCGCCGTCATAAATAATTTTGAATTATGTTACTATTATTTTTGTATTAACTAAAAAGAAGAAACTACATTTGAAGAAACTGTATTTAAAACACCAAAATGAGAGAAACACGCTGAACCACGTCATTTTCTGCAGCCGACAACGATGCATTGTGGAATCATACTTAGACAACTGAAGCCAAGACTTATATCTGCTTGCAAACGTCTAATGGAAAAGGTACTGTCACGAAATATGGCAAATTTAAGTTTATAAAAAAATAGTGACCATATTTTCAACTTGTGTAATAGCCGGGATGTCATATTTCAAAGGGAACCCCTTCAACTCACACACCACCTTCACGCAAAAACATATATCATATGCGGCTGCATGCCAACTTACATGTTCATATGATTCAAGTCTTAACTTCCATGAATCTTACGTGGGAGATAATCCTACAGTTTGGTTGCTCACTCAGCTTGAAAAACTCTCATGGCATGTTGATAGGCATTACAGCCCCAACATCCTCATTACCGAATCGGAGGAGAATAAAAAATTATACAGTGTGGTGGTTAACTGTCATATTTGTGATCTGTCGTTATATAGTAAAGCTGAAACTCCCTGTGCAGATCATTGTCGTCTTACAGGGAAGTTCCACAGTGCAGCTCGCAATGCACGCAATTTGGGGATTTACCACGGTGTATACCCGTTTACTTCCATAAATTAGTGGATATGACGTTCTCTTTCTAGTTGGGGATGCTATTGGCTAGTTTCAGTTGGTAGAAAAATCAGGTCAGTGTCCTGCCTGAGAGTGGTGAAAAGTATATTTCATTCTCCAAACGAATGATGCCAAAAATTACGCTCCTCTTTGAAACTCTACCTTGACTGGATATGCATATCACCCAATCTGCACAACTCGATGAGGAAAAGTTTCAGCTTGTGACTAGGAAAGGAAATTTCCCTTATGCGTATCTGGATAGTAAGGCCAAACTCAAGGAAACCAGGCTACCCGATATATCTGTAAACACGCTGCAGATTATGACCATGCTGTGAATGTCTGGTGGGAATTCAGCATTCCCAATTTCGGTGAATAAGCAAGACTATACATGGACCGGTGTCTGTACTCTCTGGGCTCCGCCTATTATTATACGTCACCTGGATTGTCCTGTGACGCAATGATGAAGAAAACGAGGTGCAGCATTGAACTTTTGACTGATCCTGATGTGCTTATTTTCTTTGAGGTCATGATCCATCGAGCACTTTGCCAGTGTGTCCATAGATGCGTCAAGGCAAATAATCCACATATGGGTGCGGCATTCAAGGCATCCTTTCATTCAAGTTATATTCTATATTTGGATGTGAATAACTTATACGGGCTCGCCATGATGCAGCCACTGCCGAGTGGTGGATTTCAATGGGTGCCCAAAAAGGAATAAGAGGGATTAGGCGCAAAATATTGGGTCTGGCGGCTGATTCTGATGTAGGTTATGTGTTGGAAGCTGACCTCATATATCTTGTTAGTTTGCATGAAATGACAAGCGACTTGTGGTTATGTACTGAGGAACAAGTTCCATGAGGAAGCACTATCCCTAAACTGATGAACACTGCCAGCCGGGGTCGCCGAGCAGTTCTAGGCGCTACAGTCTGGAACCGCGCGACCGCTCTGCTCGCAGGATCGAATCTTGCCTCGAACATGAATGTGTGTGCTGTCCTTAGATTAGTTAGGTTTAAGTAGTTCTAAGTTCTAGGGAACTGATGACCTCAGAGCCATTGCAGAATGTAAGAAATGAAAGCCATATTTTGATTAGCACCGAATGGGATGGGCCGTGGAGTGTAAGAAAGTGCACTGGCAGACCAAAATTTAAGTGGGTCACTATTTTCAATGAAAGTTTTGTTGCTGTGGAGATGACGAAGTTTTTAGTGAGATTACGAAACGAATCTGTTTGGGTATGTGCATACTGGACATCGCTAAACTCCACAAGCACTGCTTCCAAAATGAGTTTGCTAAAACTCATTTCTCGGAACCAAAGCTACTTTATATGGATACAGATAGCTTCATCTATTGGGTGAAGAACTGCGATCCATAGGAAGTAACTAGGTGTCGCAGTAATGAATTCGACATATCGGGATACGCAGCCGATAATCCTTATGCTGCTCTCCCTCAGAACAAGATGGTTATCGGCTTAATGAAAGATGAGGTGTATCGATTTCTGATTGTGGAGTTCGTGGGTCTAAGATCCAAAATGTATGCATATTATCCAATAGATGGCGCCACCCAGAGGCAGGCTAAGGGTGTGTGGCGTGAGGCATCATGTGTGCTCACGGTCAAAGACTACCTGCAGTGTCTGTGCAGTGGTGTTTGCAGTGCTCCCCTGTAACCTTGGTACATTTGGTACATTCGATCACAAGGACACGAGGTGTACACTGTGATGCAATCTAAAGTCGGACTGTCACCTCGTGACAAAAAAAGAGCCATTTGGCAAGATGGAATCGAAGCCCTCTCTAACGGTGTGAATGGGAGAGATGGTAAGTGACTGGCTGAGTGAGAGCTAGTGCCGAATAGTATGGCTCTTTTATGATTGGGTAAATATTGTTTGTGTGATGTATGGTGTGACTGCATGTATCAGTGTTTATGTGTGTCTGTGTGTATGCTTGTGAGTATGGATGTTTGTGTAAATAAGTATGCCTGTGTGTAAATATATTGTGTTTACTTTTTTCTGAATAAGTAGCATACTAGATATGCATAAATATATATGCAGAATGTGCTGGATACAAATTATAAAAAAATGTTGAAAATGTACAATACAAGTAAAAAAAGATTAAAACTTGAACCGAAATCACAAAAAAATTTGAAGACCTGTAAATGAAGGGAAAAAGTAATCCAAAGTATTTGCCTCTTTTGAACTTCATGTGCGTGTGTCATTGTGTGAATGCATGTGTAAATAGATTAGTTTTTAAGTTTCATCTACCGCTAGCTGTCCAAGTCATACTAGTTTTAAGTGTGAATCCCACCCATTTCATGTTAGTGCGGCTGTTTGGGATGAATATTTTAGAGCCATCCACTTGATTGTATTATTAAATTATTTCAGCTACTTGAGGAGGAAAATGTTTAGAGTCAACCAGCTCAAAGCATAAATTACGTCTTCTATTTGGGTGGAATTATAGAAACTATACCTCTGCAGTAGCTGTAAACAGTACTGCAATGTGAAGTAAAAAAAAAAAATTTCGATCAGTACTAATATTTTTAAAACCATGAACTGTAAATAAAAAAATTCAAACAGTAACAGGAACTGTGAATTTAAAAGCAGTATTACCTCGTGTATTGTAAAAACAACAAGATTTGTGGAAGTAAAGCCGCATTACTACTGTGGCTAAGCCATGTCTCCGCAATATCCTTTCTTTCAGGAGTGCTAGTTCTGCAAGATTCGCAGGAGAGCTTCTGTAAAGTCTGGAAGGTAGGAGACGAGGTACTGGCAGAAGTAAAGCTGTGAGGATGGGGCGTGAGTCGTGCTTGGGTAACTCAGATGAATGCCGGCACGGTAACTCAGCGTGCTCGGTCAGGAGGTTAGCTGCCCTCTGTAATAAAAAAAAACTGAGTCAAAGGATCAACGACGAACTGAAACGGGTGTCTTGCAAAGTCCGCCCCGAGCAGATACAACGAACGATGGTAGAGCGCTTACCCGCGAAAGGCAAAGGTCCCGAGTTCGAGTCTCGGTCCGGCACACAGTTTTAATCTGCCAGGAAGTGTCATATCAGCGCACACTCCGCTGCAGAGTGAAAATCTCATTCTCGACTTCCTTCTTTATAATGAAGAGACCTAGCCCTTTTTTGTATATTTTCAAGTATAGCCATTTTCCGATTATCTCTCCTTGCCTCCTACAGTTGCTCCTGAGAATTTTGTGCATTCTTGACTGTCCTGCCAATAACCGCAGCACCCCCAGTCAGTGAACCCACCGCTGAGAGACCGACTAAGGCGGGAATGATGAAGAGAATAATTCCACCCGACGTCTTGGGTATTGATGGAACCTTAGTGGTTTAATCGATTTTTTTTATCGCTCCTTTCTGCTTCAGTACGCTTTTAGATGCATAAAACGCTGTCAGGATAATGCTTTTCATGCACCCTTTGGTTTTCTTCTTCTTCCTTAGCGCCCTACCTGCAGCGCTCATAACTTGGCTGAACTTCTTCACGCCCAAGCCGAACTTAACTTCACCACGCATAGTTTTTTCAACTGCAAATGCTGCAGTGCGTTGACCTATACCAGTATCCCTTATCTTACATTTTGCTTTAGTTTTATCAGCTAAAATTCGATCGGCGGTGTGACGATCTATTTTTGCTGCGTAAGCGATAACGTGACCCATACACGCTTCGTCGAGTAGATATATCCCCCTATCACCGCGTGCCAATCGTTTTTGAAGTTTTGTTCCAGATCCACAGTAGTTATATCCTGGAATGTGTAATTCGACAGGTAGTTTGTCGAGAATGCCGCCCCCTCCTGTAATGCGTCTCCTATCACGCATGTTATACTACTGAGGGTTTGTGGTCTGCGTTCCGTCTTCTAGAATAAATCGTCAGCGTCCACTCAGCTGTTTTGTGATACGGAAAAACCAAGCCATTTAACTACCGCTCTATTCCCTGGACGCCGTACGACCCGCTCTACGAGATACAATCTGGTTTCGAGCTCTTCTGCAGCTCCTGTATGTAAAAGCATCCTGCAATTTCAGTACCAATGGTTTCCTTTAAGAGGTATGTTCTGGGATTCGTTCTCTTCACTTTGGAAACTATGAATACCTCAGTTGACCAGTTTGGCATGTTTGAATACTCAAATGCTGCCTCGTGTTTTGAAACACGTACTAAATCACCTACTTTAAATAGCTGTTTGCGCGTATCTAACATTTTAATACGATTGTATACTGTATCTAGAAGTCTATTTTCACGAACATCGATTGGTCTCATTTTTATTGTGCGATGTTTGGTTCTATTATACTGTGCAATTATTTGTAGGAAGATATTGATCCATTTGTGAGAGCCCCGAAGATTCGTTTGGGTTTTCACTGTTCTGTTCAGACGTTCCACGATACTCTGGTGAACTTCGAGTAGTGATGTATTCCATACCGCTCCACCACAATCTTGAAATATCTACTGTAAACTTCACCGCTGTGATCTGTTTGTAGGTCGTCTGTGCTTCGACTAGTCCCCGTCTGCAGCAATCCAACAAAAACCTACGTGACTTCCTACCCTGTTTTCGCTTTCACTGGTATGCCCAGGTTTATTTAGAATAAGTATCACTGACCATTAAAATATATTTGAATCCGTTATTCCCACGTGAGTATTCCCTGATGTCGACAAGATCCACCTGCCACAGGTCGTTCAAACCTTTGATCATAACGTATCTTCACCGAGCGAGGTGGTGCATTAGTCTGCACACTGGACTCGCGTTCAGGAGGACGACGGTTCAGTCCCGCGTCCGGCCATCCTGATTTAGGTTTTCTGTGATTTCCCTAAATCACTCCAGGCAAATGCTGGGATGGTTCCTTTGAAAGTACACTGTCGACCGCCTTCCCCGTCCATCTCTAATCCGATGAGACCGATGACCTCACAGTTTGGTTTCTTCCCCCTAACAACCCAACCCATAACATATCCTTGAGGGTATGTTTTGCTCGCTGGTTTGTGCAGTTCTCGAACTACAGTTTCCTTACTTACTGATGATGCCTCTCTCTCTTTAAGCTCAGAAATTATTGAAACAACTTCATTCGAATTAGCTGTATTACTAGCGGCAGCTGATGTCATGTGTAATCATAGCCGGTCTATTAGCTCATTGGGGTCGTCGTAATGTACAGTATATACTGCGGGCGGGAATCGATTGCTCACTATTTTATGCTGAATGTCAATACCATCATCGCTGCTATTTTTTTCACCATTCAAAATACATTTTATAATCGCTTTCTATTTCACATTGCTTCGGCTATTTACTTTCTTATAATGCTCAGTTAAAATCAATATTACACGATACATTTCCAGATATTTAGCTGAATAATTTACAGTTTTTGTTAGTCTTAGGAAAATAAGGTTCAGTGGACCGGATGTTCTTTGAAACTGTTTATCGCCGATCGGTATTGTTTTTTCATTTAAAGTGTGCCCAACATGTATGGTTTCTCACCACTGACACCGAATGTTTTGTCTGTCCTAGGGCCGCTGTGACGGTTAATGAAAGCAGCAATAGTGTCATCGTCGTCGTTGCGGAATTTCGCTGAGTTCATCGAAAGATTCAGAAACTAGTTGACAGGTTTCTCGCAATGTCTGCTCCCGCTTAAAATGCCGTAACTTCAGTAACCGTAACTTCTCGCAAACAGCCTTCCGTGCCTCGATGACTTTATGCTTAGTCGACATCACAGTGTATACTAATCGGACTTCCGCGCAGCGTGAGGTTTTACTTATCCGCTCTTCTTCTTCCCATGCTCCCCCTTCTCGGTAACAGCTATTTTCCTATTAGTTAAGTAGCCTATTTTCATTTCAAATGCCTTAAGTCGTTGGTACAATGTCCCGTTCTCAATAACTGCTATTCCCGCTTCAGTAAAGTCGTTTACGTTCTTCTCGATTGCATTAAGTCGATCATTGAGTGTGTTGTTCAGCCTCAGAGGGGTTTGAGAATATGTCTCTAGTTCCTTGCTAGATTAGATTAAGATTGTCCTGTTTGAATGCTGTAATTAGGTTTGCACTATTCCTCACCAGTTGTTATGGTATTCTGGAAAATCAGGTTACCCTCCATTCAGACGCTGTTGCACGCAGCGACTGTTATATTGACTTGTAAATAATAGATTTCAGCTATCAGTTGTCCTTTTGGAATTATATTGGCAGATCTAGATTTCAGGCAGAAACTTGCCATTCTCAATGCACTATGTGGTGTCACCGCCAGACACCACACTTGCTAGGTGGTAGATTAAATCGGCCGCGGTCCATTTAGTACATGTTGGACCCGCGTGTCGCCACTGTGTAATCGCAGACCTAGCGCCACCACAAGGCAGGTCTCGTGATACGAACAAGCACTCGCCCCAGTTGTACGGACGACCTAGCTAGCGACTAGATGTACGAAGCCTTTCTCTCTCATTAGCCGAGAGACAGAATAGCCTTCAGCTAAGTTAATGGCTACCAACTAGCAAGGCGCCATTAGCCTTACAGTGATTGTAATTAAAGTCTCCTGTGTATAGTGAAGAGCGATGTACCACAATGATTGATTAAAGATAAGTATTAATCCAGCTACGTACTTTTCTTCATAGCATTAATTACGTAGCCTGTTCCAGACTTGACGCCCGTCGGCGTGTGTGCACGCGTGCCTTTCTTTCGGCTACTTCAAGTGGCGTAACAGTCTTGTTACGTCACTACACACTATCATCTTTGATCAATGCATGTAACGCCTGTTGGT
The DNA here is from genome assembly GCF_021461395.2 of Schistocerca americana. Taxonomy (NCBI): domain Eukaryota; kingdom Metazoa; phylum Arthropoda; class Insecta; order Orthoptera; family Acrididae; genus Schistocerca; species Schistocerca americana. The sequence continues at coordinate 647,320,187 of NC_060130.1, read as the reverse complement.
CGGGCTTCATCCACAGTTCATTGAATACTTGAGTATTGAGTATTCAATGAGCTGTGGATGAAGCCCGACCAACAGGCACTATATGCATTGATCAAAAATGATAGTGCATTGAGAATGGCTAGTTTCTAGCAGAAGTCTAGATCTGCCAATAACATTTCAAAAGGACGACTGATAGCTGAAATCTATTATTTACAAATTCTGGAAAATGTCAGACTTAGATAAAATACTTCAACAGCCATACGGCGACCGAAACACAAATTTCACCTAATTTTGTCTTGGTTTTCCAGAGAAAGATCGTCAAAAATGAACACTGTGTTTGGCCTTACTTTTCCCGGCGGAAGAATAGCTTTGCTCTCAATGAATGTCGTGTATGTCACACCATCTACACCCTGCAGTATCTCCTGTAATAGTTGGTATTTGAGCTGAAACAGTGTTTTTGAAAATGCACATACATTATACGATCAAAAGTATCCCGACACCCCCAAAAACATACGTTTTTCATATTAGGTGCATCGTGCTATCACCTACTGCCAGGTGCTCCATATTACCGACCTCAGTAGTTATTAGACATCGTGAGAGAGCAGAATGGGGCACTCCGCGGAATTCACGGACTTCGTACGTGGTCAGGTGATTGGGTATTGCTTGTGTCATACGTCTGTAAGCGAGATTTACACACTCCTAAACATCCCTAGGTCCACTGTTTCCCATGTGATTGTGAAGGGCACGTACAGCACAAAAGCATACAGGCGAACCTCGTCTGTTGACTGACAGAGACTGCCGACTGTTGAAGAGGATCGTAATTTGTAATAGGCAGTTATCTATCCAGACCATCACACTGGAATTCCAAACAGAATCAGAGTTTACTGCATATACTATGACAGTTAGGCGGGAGGCGAGAGATCTTGGACTTCATGCTCGAGCTGCTGCTCATAAGACACACATCAAATGGTTCAAATGGATCTGAGCACTATGGGACTTAACATCTGAGGTCATCAGTCTCCTAGAACTTAGAACTACTTAAACCTAAGGACATCACATACATCCATGCCCGAGGCAGGATTCGAACCTGCGACCGTAGCGGTGGCGTGGTTCCAGACTGAAGCGCCTAGAACCGCTCCGCCACACCGGCCGGCGACACACATCACGACAGTAAATGCCAAACGACGCCTCCCTTGGTGTAAGGAGAGAAACATTGGACAACTAAACAGTGGAAAAGCGTTGTGTGGAGTGACGAATCATGGTTCAAAATGTTGCAATCCGATGGCAGGGTGCGGGTTTGGCGAATGCTCGGTGAACGTAATCTGCCAGCATGTGAAGTGCCAACAGTAAAATTCGGAGGCGGTGGTGTTATGGTGTGGTCGTTTTTTTATGGAGGGGGCTTTCATCCCTTGTTGTTTTGCGTGGCTCTATTACAGCACACGACTACATTGATGTTTTCTTCCTTCCCACTGTTGAAGAGCAATTCAGTGATGGTGACTGCACTTTCAACACGATCGAACACCTGTTCATAATGCACTGCTTGTGGCGGAGTGGTTACACGACAATGACAACCCTGTATTCGGCTGGCCTGCATAGAGTCCTGACCTGAATGCTATAGATCTCCTTTGGGATGTTTTGGAATGCCGACTTCGCGCCAGGCCTCATCAACCAACGTCGATACCTCTCCACAGTGCAGCAGTCCTTGAAGAATGGGCTGCCATTCCCCAAGAAACCTCCCAGCACCTGATTGAACGTAAGCCTGCGAGAGTGGAAGCTGTCATCAAGGCTAATGGTGGACCTACACCATATTGAATTCCAACATTAGCGAAGGACGGCGTGACAAACTTGTAAGTCATTTTCAGCCAGGTGTCCGGATACTTTTGATCACATAGTGTATATGCTAAAAGTGAACTTCATCTGCGTATGTTAGCAGCGACATGAGAACATTCGTCTCGCAGCAGTTGCACGGATCTACAATTACTGCACGTGTGTTGTCGGGAAGAAGTACACCATTCACCTTCTTTCGGTATTCTTGCACACCGTCTAAGCTCCAGTCGCTTACAACAAAGTCTTGATACTCCACCTACCCCGCCATGATACCTACTACGGTAGGTACTAGCGTGCGATGGGTTTTTATAGAAAATAACGAACACCACGCCCTTCCATGATACCGACTATGTCAGGTACTGGCATGCAATAGGATTTTACAGAGAATTTAGTTAAATGACGTAATTTTCTGCTGTTGCATATTTGCAGTGAAAATACTGGGCAATAGGTATAGTACTTGCAATATAGTAAGAGACCCGAAATGAAAAACACATACATGGTTATGTATGTTCAGTAATCATACACAGGATGCACTACATCTACTGCTCCTTTCTTTATCTTAACGCCAGTACAGAATATAGAAAATAACGCCTTCTTACAAGCACAGAATTCAGTATGTATTTCGCCCAAACTTATTGGCAGTTTATTTGTCCTGGCGTAACCACAAGCGCCGGAACGAAAAGGACGAGTGCCAGACCAGAGAAGGAGGTGAAGAAATGTCAGCCAATCGGCCGCTGACAAGGACCCTGAAGCCCAGGAGCGCCCCCTTCAAGAAGTGAATACAAGCGCCACTCCTGCCAGCCTCGGGGCTCAGATCGCCTCAGAGTACTGACATTAGTGGAACGTATTTGTGGAGTGTGCTACAACAACAAGTAGTTGTGATCCTCATCAGTTACTTGTCTGAGTTTTGCCTATAGCAAAGACTACTATTGTTTGCATGCTACTTGCGACGACGATGTAACTCCAAAGTTAAGTATTGTCAATTGCTTTATAGAAATAAAACTACTAATGTTATTTGTTTTAATTGTCGTATAGCATTCCTAGAACACATAATCCTTTAGGCACCCTATAAGCAAGATCCCACAACTGGAGACGAGGTATTAGAAACTACGTGACTGCTGGCCACGGAATTCTGTTTTTTTTTTCTTTTTCTTTTTCTTTTTTTTTTTGTGCAGGTGCCTTAATTCTCTCATGTCTTTACTTTTCAGGGGTACATATTGCTTTAACAGTTTCTTTTCTTCTTGTCGTTTTTACTAACCAGTTTTTTCAGGTGGGCGTTGGAGAAACCTTCTTTGTACATATTTTTGTCTATTTTGCTTACTTTATCTATTTGTTATAGTTGTATCTGAAAACATTCCCACTCCTCCAGTCCCGCCCCCAGCTCAGGTGGCACGGCTGCAAGCGTCAGATGCCACATAGTTAATGCAGACGTTCAGGTCCAGACTCAACAAATATCCACGTTACTTAACACGATGCAGCAGCTACTTTCCCAAACATCCCTATCTACGAGGGCTGTTCGGAAAGTAAGGAACGATAGGTCGCGAAATCGAAACCACACTGAAAATCAAAACTGCAACAGTTAGCTACAACTTCCAGCTACTTACCTCCGTTATCACCGATCCGACTTAGACGTTTGTCGTAGCGTTGTACCAACTTTCCAATACCCTCGTTATAGAAGGCACCCGCCAGTGCTTTCCGCCAATTCTCTACACTGTCCTGCAGCTCGTCATCTGTGCCAAAGTGTTGTCTTCATAGCCAGCGGTTCATGTGAGCAGAGATGAAACTCAGAGGGAGACAATTACGGGCTCTATTGTGGGCAATCTAACATTCCAATTGAAAACGATGCAAGAGAATTGTCTTGAAGAAGAAAGCGCGCGACAGTTATGGAATGTTGGCTACATAGCTTCAGGCGAAATTTCTCACCAGGCCCTGGTTTTTGGCGGGAGACACTATTGTTCTAGGTATCTTTATGTGCTCCCCGTGTTCTCAGAACTAAAAAGAACGACGTATGCGATCGATGGGCATACTAGAGACACTGCCCAACAGACCTGTGCAAAACGTCATCGGATTTTCTCTGTGGTTTCCATTTCCCGACTGATCGTTCCGTACTTTCCGAAAAAACCCCGTATTATCCGCGGTAGAAAGTGCAGTGTTCAGATTAATTCAAAAACACTTTCCTAACCCCACTCCCAGTGGAGTTGCTTATGACGCAGCGGTACCCCGACTATTATGACTTTTAACAAGGGAATGTGGTAACAGGTAGGCATCGATACTTTAATCAGAACAAACATATTGTGAGAGGGTGACGGATTTTCAGGGTGTGACAAGGAAATGCAAATTCAAATATGCTTGCGGTGCTTTATATTCCAATGTCATGTTGCATGATGTCAAAAGCAGAGAACAAATTTTGAGACAGTCCGATCCATCATTTCAGCAGGTAGTGTAAATACTAAATCAGTACGATTCCAGTGCCTTATCGGCTCATACAGTTGACCAGTCAGCTATTTGCTGGGTTGAGTCCCTTGTTTGTGATTGCCCCATGCTGCACCGGTGGCGTGCGCTAGCCACGTCCAGTAAACAACGGTCCATGCTGCATAAGCAGTTCGCTAACCGGGCGGCTACACGGGCGAACAGAATTAAGTCGTGCCCTTGACGTCATTCACGGCGCAATCGCCAAGACTACCCTCCGACAGGCTCAGTGTTAAGCTTATGGTAGGAAAGAACATGTGCAATCCGTGTGTTTGCAACGGAACAAACCTCAGAATTCGACCCAGTGACAAAAAACTACATCTACATCTACATCCATACTCCGGAAGCCACCTGACGGTGTATGGCACAGGGTACCTTGAGTACCTCTATCGGTTCTCCCTTCTATTCCAGTTTCGTATTGTTCATGGAAAGAAAGATTGTCGGTATGCCTCTGTGTGGGCTCTAATCTCTCTCATTTTATCCTCATGGTCTCTTCGGGAGATATACGTAGGAGGGAGCAATATACTGTTTGACTCCTCGGTGAAGGTATGTTCTCCAAACTTCAACAAAAGCCGTACCGAGCTACTGAGTGTCTCTCCTGCAGAGTCTTCCACTGGAGTTTATCTATCATCTCCGTAACGATTTCGCGATTACTAAATGATCCTGTAACAAAGCGCGCTGCTCTCCGTTGGATCTTCTCTATCTCTTCTATTAACCCTATCTTGTACGGATCCCACACTGCTGAGCAGTATTCAAGCAGCGGGCGAACAAGCGTACTGTAACCTTCTGCCTTTGTTTTCTGATTGCATTTCCTTAGGATGTTTCCAATGAATCTCAGTCTGGCATCTGCTTTACCGACGATCAACTTTATATGATCATTTCATTTTAAATCACTCCTAATGCCTACTCCCAGATAATTTATGGAATTAACTGCTTCCAGTTGCTGACCTGCTATATTGTAGCTAAATGATAAGGGATCTATCTTTCAATGTATTCGCAGCACATTACACTTGTCTACATTGAGATTCAATTGCCATTTCCTGCTCCATGCGTCAATTCGCTGCAGATACTCCTGCATTTCACTGCAATTTTGCATTGTTACAACCTCTCGATATACCACAGCAGCATCCGCAAAAAGCCTCAGTGAACTTCCGATGTTATCCGCAAGATCATATATGTATATTGTGAATAGCAACGGCCCTACGACACTCCCCTGCGGCACACCTGAAATCACTCTTATTTCGGAAGACTACTCTCCATTGATAATGACATGCTGCAATCGGTTATCTAGGAATTCTTCAATCCAATCACACAATTGGTCTGATAGTCCATATGCTCTTACTCTGTTCATTAAACGACTGTGGGGAACTGTGTCGAACGCCTTGCGGAAGTCAAGAAACACGACATCTACCTGGGAACCCGTGTCTATGGCCCTCTGAGTCTCGTGGACGAATAGCGTGAGCTGGGTTTCACACGATCGTCTTTTTCGAAACCCATGCTGATTCCTACAGAGTAGATTTCTTGTCTCCAGAAAAGTTATTATACTCGAACATAATACGTGTTCCAAAATTCTACAACGGATCGACGTTAGAGATATAGGTCCATAGTTCTGCACATCTGTTCGACGTCCCCTCTTGATAACGGGGATGACCTGTGCCCTTTTCCAATCCTTTGGAACGCTACGCTCTTCTAGAGACCTACGGTACACCGCTGAAAGAAGGGGGGCAAGTTCCTTTGCGTACTCTGTGTAAAATGGACCTGGTATCCCATCAGGTCCAGAGGCCTTTCCTCTTTTGAGCGATTTTAATTGTTTCTCTATCCCTCTGTCGTCTATTTCGATATCTACCATTTTTTCACCTGTGCTACAATCCAGAGAAGGAACTACAGTGCTGTCTTCCTCTGTGAAACAACTTTGGAAAAAGACATTTAGTACTTCGGCCTTTAGTATTTCATCCTCTGTTTCAGTACCATTTTGGTCAAAGAGGGTCTGGACATTTTGTTGTGATCCACCTACCGCTTTGACATACACAATGCCGATGCCATTAATACAGTATATTCCAAGTCTACTACCAGCAAACGTGCCGTTTCATCAGTGATATGTCAGTCAAAAAAACTTTTTGTTCTATTACTTATTTGTGGGATACGAGTGAAATTTCAGTTGGACACAGGTGCCTCTGTCACATTGCTAAATCATCACACATATGAACTGTTAGGCGTGCTAAAACTAGCACGCAGCTGACGGCATATAACGGACAAGACATTCTTGTTCTCGGCACATGTACCTTGCCTGTGATGTATCGTTCGCATATGTGAACAGTGACTTTTACATTGCTACAATCATGCGAGGGTGAGAACATATCTGGTCTTTATTGTTTTGAGTTGTTTGACTTTCACATTCAGGACAATGTGTTGTCAGTGTCTGCATTCAATGCAAAAGACAGTGTAGCTAGCTAGCTTGCTAAAATAATTCCCAGAACTCCTTCTTGAAGGTGTAGACAAAGCTAACTATTTTGTTGCACATATTACGCTGAAAGAAAATGCTCAGCCGAAATTTTGCCAGGCCAGAACTATTCCCATTGCATAACGGGACAAAGTTGCAGCTGAACTTAAAGAATTGCAAGATAACAGAGTTATTGCGCTCATATCAGCTAGTCAATGGGCAAGTCCACTGGTTTGGTCCACAGACCTTTAGGTTGCATTCGCCTCTGTGTTGACTTTCAATCTACAGTCAACCCACAAACCGTCCTTGATACTTAACCATTGCCACACCCAGATGATCTCATGGACTGCTTCGCGGGGTAGCCATGCAGTCTAGACGCCTTGCCACGGCTCGCACAGCTACCCCCGTCGGAGGTTCGAGTCCTCCCTCGGGCATGGGTGTGTGTGTTGTCGTTAGCGTAAGCTAATTTAAGTTAGATTAAGTTGTGTGTGAGTCTAGGGACCGATGACCTTAGTAGTTTGGTCCCGTAGGAGCTTACCACAAAATTCCAAATTTCTCATGGACAAATGAGGTGATGAACGCTATTTTTCAAAAATTGATTTGCGCGACATGTATCTTCAAATCCTGCTCGATGAAGGATTGCAAAAGGTGTGTGTAGGAAATACTCATTTGTGCTTGTTTAAATATTTGCGTTTGCCTTTTGGCAGTGCTTCCGCAGTCGCCGTTTTCCAACAGTATTTGGAACAGCTGACTGAACAAGTACCAAACTGTTCAAAGTATTGGGAGGATATTGTAGTAGCAGGTCGTACACCTGAAGAACATATTGCAAATTTACATGCTTTGTTTCGTATGTTATCTGAGGCAGGACTAAAGTCTAGACTGGGCAAGTGTGATTTTTTAAAACCTGGATTGCATTATCTTGGGCATGTCATAAACACTCAAGGTGTACATCCTCTTCAGTCGCATTTGTTAGCCATACGAGATTTTCCAGCTCCTCGCAATATCACAGAACTGCAGTAAGTTTTAGGGAAAAAGAACTATTATATTGGGTTCATACCGAATGCTGCACAAATCGCAGCTTCATTCCATCGCTTGCGATGCAAGAATATCCCCTTCGTTTGGATAGATGAGTGCCAAGTACCTTTTCAAAATCTTAAAGATGCATTGCTCAGTGACCGCTGTTTAGTTCACTTTGTCCTGACAAACCAGGTGTATTGCAAGTTGATGCTTCCTCTCACGGAATCGGTGCAGTGCTTTCGCACAGAATTGGTGATAAGACAGACGTATTGCTGTCACATTAAAGGTGTTGTCCAAAGCTCTGAGTAACTATTCAAAAATTGGAAAAGTGGCTTTGGCTATTGTATATGGTGTCACAAAATTTTACTACTGTTTGTATGGCAGATAATTCTACTTAGTGACGGATCACAAGCCTTTGAAGTCCTTGTTTCATCCGACGAAACAGGTTCCTGTACGAACTGTTCAAAAATTGCAAAGAGGGGCTTTGTTGTTGTCTCAATACCAGTGCGAGATTGTGTGCCGTCCGACTACTCAACGTGGTAATGCGGACGCACTTTCACGTCTTCCGATTGGTCCTGATACAGACTTTCACCCTTCTGCTGCATCTTGTTGTCACATCGATGCTCAGGATTCTGAATTGCTTCAAACTTTCCCGCTGAGCTATAAGAAAATTGCGCAAGCCACGGAAACTGATTTAGATTTGAACATTTTGCTCAACCACATTCGCACATCTTGGCGTCGTTCTTTGAATTGCATAAAGAACTCTGCAGTGCGCCGGATCTTTGAATGTCAGCATAACCTCGCTGTACAGAAAGGTGTGATTCTTGTTCAAAATGACAGTGGCCAGTCACGTGTGTTAATCTCTAAAGCTTCGCAAAAAGAAGTGTTGCCGTTACTTCACCAAGGACACTGGGGACTGTTCGTACGAAACAGTTAGGGCGACGACACTGTACTTGGCAGTGTATGGACGCCAAAATAGAACAGATGACGGCGCAGTGTCACGCATGTAAGCAAAATCAGTCCGCTCTGCCTAAAAAATTCTCTGCTTGGCCTAAGTCGCAATCGCCATGGCAACGTGTGCACATAGACTTTGCAGGACCTATTTGGAAGACCCGTTGGTTAACTGTGGTTGACTCATATAGCAAGTTTCCTCTTGCTGTGCCAATGAACTGGACAGTGACACCTAGCACTATTCAGATGTTGTCATCAATTTTTGGACGAGAAGGTTTACCTGAAATAGTAGTGTCAGACAACAGACCTAAGTTCACGTCACATGAATCTGAAACATTCTGTGAAGGCAATGGTATACAGCATCTAATTAGTACACCGTTCCATTTACAGTCAAACGGCGAAGCGGAACGTTTTGTCAGAACATTCAAGCAACAGATGGCTAAACTTCGCTCTGCAAATGTCAGGGATCAAGCACTGCAACTGTTTCTCGCCTCGTATCGCTCGCACCCACGAGATGGACCATCGCTGTCGGAATTGCATCACGGCCGCCGCCATTGCACACTGCTCCACCTGCTCCACCCTCCTACACCTCCAGCACCGCAAGTAGATCACAAGCATCGCTCCGCGCAGCATGATAGTGTCTTTTACAGGGTTTTTAGCGGCAGCAGACGGTGGGCGCGAGGTGAGATTGTCCAACGACTAGGCGCTTGCATGTATCTTCTTTCAGGTCCAGATGGCTTGCAGCGCTGACATCAAAATAAACTTCGCCTTGTCACGTGCACGATGATCTTTCTGTGGTGTCACCGCCACACACCACACTTGCTAGCCTTTAAATCGGCCGCGGACCGTTAGTATACGTCGGACCCGCTTGTCGCCACTATCAGTGATTGCAGACCGAGCGCCGCCACACGGCAGGTCTAGTCTAGAGAGACTCTCTAGCACTCGCCCCAGTTGTACAGCCGACTTTGCTAGCGATGGTTCACTGTCTACATACGCTCTCAATTGCAGAGACGATAGTTCAGCATAGCCTTCAGCTACATCATTTGCTACGACCTTGCAAGGCACCACATTCAGTTGCTATAATTACTTCAAGAATGTATTCTGAACAGATAATATTGTGAATCATGTAGCGAAGAGCGACGTTCATCATTAATGGGTTAAAGTTAAGTATCAAACTAATTACGTCCGCTTTCTGAATTCTAATTCCTAGTCATGTTCCAGACCTCACGTCAGTATAGTTCTTCCCTCTTCACGCCAGCCGGCGTGAGCTAAAACGCGTGCATTTCGGCCTCCACTCGTAAAACGGTGTTGGCTCTTCTGATAACACAAAACTTTCTGTCTCTCTTCCTCCAGATTCACTGGTCCAGAGGACAGCGCGGCAGCAGAAGCCGCCAGAGGGTATCATCACGACACCACAGGACGACCCCATGGAGACGGAGCTTGCACCATCTCCGCCTCCTCTCGTTCTACCAATGGAGCTGGACCCACCCACACCGCAAAAGTCGCCGCCTTCTTCACCTGGTTCATGACAGCAGGAGGTGGTCGCGTACCCTTCTGGTCGTTTTCCGCGGTACGTTTCCGCCAGAGCGTTGGCCAGATGGCGGGGTACGGCCAGAAGCTGGACGTCCCCTGCAGTCACTGCTTACGGTCCACTAGAGCGCCCACGCCCCTGCATCCTCCGCCGTCGTCGCACTCCATACACGACGATGGTCCGTCGCTTTGGGAGGGGGGGGGGGGGGAGGGGAGGAATGTTCTGGCGTAACCACAAGCGATGGAAAGAAGAGGACGAACGCAAGATCAGAGAAGGCGGTGCGGAAAAGTCAGCCAATAGGCCGCTGACAAGGACCGAGCCGTGCCAGGAGTGCCCCCTTCAAAAAGTGAATATAAGCGCCGCTCCTGCCAGCCTCGGGGCTAAGATCGCCTCAGACATAACTGGAACGTATTTACGGAGCGTGCTACAGGAACAACTATCTTATCAGTTACTTACTCGGACTTTGCCTATAGCGATGACTTGCAGTTTGCATGTTACTTGCGACGACGATGTAACTCCAAAGTTAAGTATTTCCAATTGCTTTACAGAAAGAAAACTACTAATGTTATATGTTTTAATTGTTGTATTGCACTCCTAGAACGCAGCATCCTTTAGGTACCCTATAAGCAACGAGTGGGCAAGATTCCACAACTTTAGTTTTCGCCAGGACCTAACTGAGACACTATTCGAAGTCGTGTAAATGCACACTGTTCATGCATAGATACCCTGCAATGTGCCTATACACAGCTCTAACACAAGGCAGCCAGCTGTTCAGTCTTTACAACACAATGGATAGAACCATCTGCAGACCCAACAAGTTTTTAACGGTGGAGTGCTGTAGATAAATGGATGTGTCAACTGATTTCACAAACAATGCAGAGCAATTGTACACTGTTGTAATGGATAGAAATAGAGCAGCACAGTAAATGTCCGAAGGAGGACGTCTAGGATGATACTTGGCAGTCAACTGCTGTTTGATGTAGGCTTTTACAGGACACAGTTCATCCCATTCCACCTCCGTAAATGGCACTTTAACAATTTCAGTTGCACTCTCGATCTCTATCACAATACGCTACTCTCTGTGTGTGGTTGCTTCTATACCAGTATGAAAGGTTTCGAACCACGAGCAGTTAAATGGTTCTATATGGCTCTAAGCACTATGTGACTTAACAGCTGAGGTTATCAGTCCCCTAGACTTAGAACTACTTAAACCTAACAAACCTAAGGACATCACACACATCCATGCCCCAGGCAGGATTCGAACCTACAACCGTAGCAGCAGCGTGGTTCTGGACTGAAGCGCCAAGAATAGCTCGCCCACAGCGGCCGGCAGTGGTTAATTTATACACTGAAGAGAAGAGTAGTGGTGCACAGGGCTTAATTCGTACCTTCGCATCCACAACATCCTCACTTTGTCTATGCAGTATCACTGGAATATTCTGCAATGCCACTTATGATGGAGCCCGGTATCTACCTGCGTTGTGCTGATTAGGACCCCCACTGCACTTCAGCGAATCAGGGGCTGGCTGGTTGTCTTCAGCTGACAATAAAATCTCATTGTCCTGCTCCATCGAGCTGACCACGTACACGGCAGGATCCCAGGATGCTGCCGTTGCTGTGGGTCCTGATGGGCTGGGACTCATCGCTGTTGCAGACCCCGACAGGCTCTAGGACGTCGCTTCCGCTGACGAGCAAAGATGAAAAACGGTTACAGGCGATGACATAGGCACAAAGACTCATCTTCCTCACACAGCAGTAAACACAGATAGATATTAAGCTGGTGGTACTTAGTCTTCCACGGTTTCTTCGTATTGTGTTACTGCTGTGGCTGGACAGCGCTGGAAGATCTCGACTGGCGCTTTCTTCTGAGTGACTGACTGACTGACTGACTGCTACTGAGGCTGCAGAGCTGCTGGGCCCGCCTCACATCCCTGTTGCGTTCGGATGCTGCAATACTATTGGCTACTGCCTATTTCAAGCGTCTATGGTGGTGTAATTGTGTTAGCAAGTTCCAATTGGGATTTCCTTCCAGGAGGACCAGGTTTCGAGTGCTAGAAAGGCTATTTTCAATTCCTCGTCTACTTCTGGGTGAGGTGGAACGTCAGCACAGCCCTCGGACAAAAAAATTCACAAAAATTAGAAATCCCCAATAAAATTCTAAATTTCCGCCAATAGGGTAGGTTGTGGGAGGATGCAGAGGGGAGGGGGGGCTGGGGCCCATGTGCAGGCAGAGAAAAACACATGACGTCATCAGGAGGGGGGGGCGACGACGACGACAACGACCGGGCTTCATCAGGGGCTCCCTGATCCCTTGGTATGCGGAGTCATAGTAGGATGTCCCTACTTTACCTCGAGATCTTCTGTAGTACAGTGTGATGTGTCTGCTTCACGTTGTCTTGTTGTCTTCTTGTCGCCCTTCTCAGGATTTCTTTTCTTCTATGCTGCCTGCATTGCAGTCAGCTATGGCGGCCCGTTACAGGCCTACTTCGATGCTCCCGGCGCGGACGGTGTAGGGAGCGCCTTACTGCAACGGCTGCTGGGCGGCCGCCGGTGAGGCGGTCAGCATTGCCGCTGCAACACTCTGCAGCATTTCGGTCAGGTGCAAGTCCTTTTCTTTTACTGCAGTGAGTGTGGAGACGGCTACAGATAGCTGATCTTCTAGCACAGCGGATGCCGTGCTTCGGCTGGGTGCAGCTGGGTTGTGGGTGGCGGCTAGGGTCTTTCCACTCCTGCTGCCTCCCGACAAGGTGACATCTTCTATACACTATTTCCCCTGGGGGTTTGGCACGTAAGTCTTCAGTTTTGCCCTCTCGAGCACGTTTCCCAGCACGAGCGAGCCGTCTTCTGATGCCCCCATCTGTGGAGGCAGAGGTGGCAGCATCGGCTGCCAGCGTCGCTCTCGTGGGTGCCGGCCTCCTGGCCGCCTGTGCACCTGGGCACGGAGGGCCGAGGGAGCGGTCGGCGGTCTTCTTTGTGTGTTGCCCACGTTGGCAAGCAAATGCAGCTTTGATAACTTCACAGCCATGGTAACTCGCCACATATTGGCCGCCACAGTTTGTACGCTTGGGAGTGTGCGTCCTAGGGAGCGGACAGTTTCTCCTTGCATGGGCGCCTGCACACTTCACGCACGCCTCAGGGAAGGAGCAGTGGCGAGCCATGTGGCCCATCCGCTGGATTGGACTGCACGAAGCCTCTCTTCTGCTCGAGATTTGAATGGTGACTGTGTTGTTGGCCACTCGTTGCAGATGGTAGAGCAGCTTGTTCTCTGGGGCGTCGGTGGCGATTACCAGTAGAGAAAGCGACTCCTTGTACATGACGTGGAACTTGACTTGCGTCATGTTGCACACACTGAAGTCAAGCTGCGCCAGTTCGTCCCTCAGGATTTCAGGTTCCACCGCCTTCCGGAAGCCCTTCACGGCGGTCTTCAGTAGTCTCTCGGGGACCAGTGCATGCCTCTGGTGAAGTCCTCTGTATTTGCGACCTGCAGTTCGATGAGGCTTCTTGCTGCAGCTCACACCATGAATTCTGCAGTCGTCCACTGCTTCACGAGCTGCAGGAAATCTTTGTAGTCTTTGGTCACCTCAAAGACTAGGGGCTGCGGCCGTCGCTGCTACTGTGCGGCGGTGATGTCCAATCGGTAGTCGGTCGCTTCTTCTTCTGCCGAGCGGCCAGTGTGGGCAGTGGCCGTGGTCTGCATCTGGTTGGGTGATGTTGGCCGCTCCGACTTCTCCTCGTCTGCTAGCGCGCCGTAGCGGTTAGCAGTAGCTGTGAGCGGTGGGGAAGCCGTCGACCTGGGTCTGGCCGCCCGCCGAGAAGTGACGATAGTCCAGGTTGCTCCTGCCACGCTGTCATCTGGTATGACCCGTTTTCTGCCGCCGGTAGTTGAGACAGTAAGCTGCCTAATGTTCTTGGGCGCCTTTTTGGCATGGTATGTGGTGCAGAGATTGGCCGATTGCGCCACTCGCCACCTGGGCGCTGCAGCCCGCTGGCTGTCATCCATTGCGCCCTCTCGTCGACTGGGAGAGACATGAAAGGAGCATAATGCTCTACAATATTATCTTCACCAGAATCGTCTTCCAAGTCGAGGTCCATGGACAGTTTCCGGGTCGTTCTAGTTGGTGGGTCAGACAGCTCCATCAGATGAGTGTACTCCTCCAAACAGCAGGCTGCCACACCAGCATCTGCAGCCGTCGTAATTGGGGGCCAGATGGGACCGTCGACCGAGCAGGCTCGGCCGAACGGCGATCCGCCACATCCATCGCTCTATTCAGTGCTCCTCTGAACTCTGGGAGCGCCCACAACAATCTCTGCTTGCTGTCGGAGTGGGGGGGGGGGGGGGGGGGGGAAACGGGGCGAGGAGTGGGCATCGTCGGGGTGGGGGTGGGGGGGGCCGTAGCTGGGGAAATTAATCGATCAAGTTAATTAATTTGCAAAACAATTTGGTATCAAAATTGCAGCCGTACCCTCATGTCCCTACTAGTCAGGCAATCCGATGACAAGGACAAGTAGGTCAAGAGCAACACACTGAATCAAAACCACTAACGACAACAAGAAAGTTTAGGTACATTGCAGAGTCAAAATACAATAAGCAGAACGGGGTATTGATGATAGCACACACAACGGACTATACTGGATTTAATCATGACTGCTAGCCAGACCTGTTACTGCAAACAGCTCAGCCCATGTGACACGCCCACACACCTTTCGTGGTATACGTCAGTCGTGGCTACAGTGCCTGTGAGAAGCCACGGCCATCAGCCGTTGGCGGCAATAATAAATCTTTGTGGGTGTAATTATTTGTTAATAGGCCTATATCTTCTTCCTCTCAACTTAAATGCACAATTGTACACGGTGTTTTTGATGCATACCCCCTTTATTTTTGTGATATACCACCATGGTTGTTCTAATTAGTAGGGCAGATAATAGTGTGACGCTGCCATGCCTGCATACACAAATTTGATAATCACATTGAACAGATACTGTGGCTGTCTGTAGTGGGAATTTTTTTTTTTTTCAGCAGACCATCGATACATTTAAACATTTCGGTTTGTCTTCTCGAACTTCCGAGTCAATCGTCTCTCAAGCTGGGGCTTCTATCTTAAATTCACACCACCATCACTATGATATAACGTGTAGCAGGAATTTATACTGAGGTGACAAAAGGTACGGGATACCTCCTAATATCGTGTCGGACCTCCTTTTGGCCGGCGTAGTGCAGCAACTCGAGGTGACGTGGCCTTGACAAGTCGTTGACGTTCCCCTGCAGAAATATTGAGCCATACTGCATCTATATCTGTCCATATTGAAGTGCAGGATTTTGTGCACGAACTGACTTTTCTATTATGTCTCATAAATGTTCGATGTGATTCATGTGGAGTGTCGCATCATTCGCTCGGTTTGTACTAAATCTTCCTCAAACCAATCGGGGACAATTGTGGCCCGGTGACATGGTGCATTGTCGTGGGAACATGACGGCCATGAATGTCTGAAAATGGTCTCCAAGTAGCCGAACATAACCATTTTCAGTCAATGATCGAATCAGTTGGACCAAGAGACGTAGTCCATTCCATGTAAACATAGCTCACACCATTTTGGAGCCACCATCTACTTGCATAGTGCCTTGTTGAAAACTTGGCTCCAGGGCTTCGTGAGGTCTGGCCATAATCGAATTTTACTATCAGCACTTATAACAGAAATCGGGACTCACCTGACCAGACCACGGTTTTACAGTCGTCTAGGGTCCAATCCATACGACGAGCGCTCAGAAGAGGTACTGATGGCGATGTTTTTCTATTAGCAAACGCACTGCATCATCTGTCTGCTATCATGGCCCATTAATCCTGCATTTCGCCGCACTGTCCTAACAGATACGTTCACTGTACGTCCTGCATTGATTTCTGCCGTTATTTCGAGCACAATTGCTTATCTGTTAGCAATGACAACTGTACTGTAACGCCGCCGGCCTCAGTCCTTAAGTAAAGGCCGTCGGCAAATGTGTTGTCCTTGCTAAGAGGTAACGCCTGAAATTCGGTATTCGCGGCAAAGTCAGGACACTGTCAATCGAATGTCGCATACATCCATACAGCCATTCGGCGTTTAAAGTCTGTTAATTTCCGTTTTGCGGCCGTTATCACGTCTGAAACCTTTTCACGTGATTCAACTGAGTACAAACGTCAGCTCCGTCAATGAACTGCCCTTCCATATCTTGTGTACACGATACTACAACCACCTGTGTACGTGAATATCACTATCCCATGACTTTTTTGCCGGCCAGTGTGGCCGTGCGGTTCTAGGCGCTTCAGTCTGGAACCGCGTGACCGCTACGGTCGCAGGTTCGAATCCTGCCTCGGGCATAGATGTGTGTGATGTTCATAGGTTAGTTAGGTTTAAGTAAATCTAAGTTCTAGGGGACTGATGACCGCAGATGTTAAGTCCCATAGTGCTCAGAGCCATTTGAACCATTTGACTTTTTTCACCCCAGGCACAGCTTACGGCGTAAACATCGGATGAGTCACGTTAATTTTCGCGCCAGAGTGCATGGAACCATTATTTCCAGATACACTGTGATATAAAACATCAGTTTGCTTAACCATTAGACTTACTATCGTTAATACAGCAGAAGGCTATTACTATGGTTATATCTGAACCATGAGAAGTCCATAATACCAGAAATTACTATTATATCAACAAAGGATTTATTTGCGGTACTGATTCCTTTCTGCTGAGGTGCAAATCGGCGTTGTATACAAAGATGGCCGATGTCGTGATGCAATGTCTATCATTTGTCAACCATGAGTGAGAGGTTAATTATTGATCAACAATGTGTACCGTGGCACTGGTTTGGGGACCACGTTCCATTCCGCATCAAACCACCATTTTGCTTCTTTGTTGCGTAATAATAGTTGCACAAGTTAGAAAATTTTCATTATATTTTTCTGTATGCGTAACTACTTTCTCGAGCTACTGTGAGTTCGACTTATGCACAGAATGGTGCAGTAGGAGACAAAGTATTGGGCGCCAATAATATCTAAGTTATCACATTCCTCGCTGGAAACATCTACTTGGCGAGGTCTCTAACTGATGTACCGCTAGGAAACGACATGGGTTCTCCTTTTCACTAAGAGGGGGGGGGGGGGGGTTGGGGGGGGGGGGGAACTTTTGATACAGTGCGGGATATTAGTCCCGAAGCTTATACAACATTGGGCCGTTAATTTTTCCGCTGAACTATTACGTTATAGCGTAGTTTTTCTACGAGGAAAACCCCTTCTCTGAAAGAATGCAACCGTCCATTTCTCCGACGGGGCGCAGATGTGAGATAGAGCCCAATGTTTGTAGGATTTGCTTAGTTATCAGCCTCTGTAGTCCTGTGGTCAGTGCGTGTGGCTGCTATATGGAGAACCCGGGTCTGACTTACTGTACTGTCAGGGAAATTTCCCTTGTGAGAGGACAGAAATTGGATGCACTCAGCTTCTGGATGCCAATGAAGGAGTTACTGGAGTGAGAAGTAGTGGCTCCATGGTGAAGACAGCCGACAACAGCCGAAAGAGTGGTGTGCGGACCCATGCTCCCTCACACCTCATCCGAATGACACCATTGGTGGAGGATGACATGTCGGTCGGCCTTTGCTTGCTTGCTTTTTGTTTTGCATTGCAGTTGGAGAACAGGAGAAATGGCAATGTACTTGAAGAAATATTATGAAGTTACAGCTTTATTTTGTGGGTAGAGATTTACCCGTAATCGTGGCTAATGATCACTCAACTGAGACCATCTGTTTTCTCGTGGACGGGCGTTCTACAGAACTCTTTGTATCAGCGTCTGATAGTCACTCTTTTTGTAGGGTTTACGCTAATATGAGCTTCGGAGAAAGTGCGCTACCATCACGTTAGCTTAACAAGATGTATTACCCAGTGGGCAGCTCGAGTGACTTCTATGAAGTGCCGCCAATAATGTAGCGTCATCCATTAGTGTTAAAGATGGCTGCGCAGTTCAGCAACCTACCGAACCTCTCGTTTTGATCTCCAACGCCCTAAAGCTTACAGTCTGTGTTTCCTTGAACACTGAATAAATCACTGATGTACACGATTAGTATCACTTCTTTGTAAGTAATCAGAGTTTTAGATTTTGTGTGATGAATTACTATGGTTTACAGCGCAGGAACGATTGCTTTTGTGTGTATTAATGTGTAAGATCCGCGTGTGAGATTACAGTTTCATGTGAGCAGTATCTTTGCTTTATTGATTGTTACAAAAAGTGCACGATCTTATGTCAGGGCAGTAGAGCTAACAGAAGCGTATGTGGGAAGGTACTGGTTTGGCATTACTTACGTCGGTTTGGCACTATCTGTTTCTCTGAGAAGCTCAAGTTTTTTTTTTTTTTGGGGGGGGGGGGGGGGGGAAGTGCTTTTGGTATAACACACGACGTTGTGAAGTCACCGCGCTCCCGAATAAATTCAGATTCCTTTGGAATGGTATTTCGGTTCGAATTGGGCTACTGCCAGTAAATACTATCCCAATTAAAGCACTCGATATGCCATAATCATCAATGTAGTGAAGAGAGTGCGTCGCGAGCGCATTTTGCAACAATGAAATGCAGACGGTGTTACAGGGCCCAAGCGCTGTAATCAGCGGGACGATACACCTTGATATGATTTCCGTAATATCCTTCTCTTTTATTGCTAACATATCTGTGGTCCGATGTGGCTCATCCTTGTTCTGGCGCAACGCTCACAAAGGTTTTATTCTTCAAGTTTTTGCTTCGTATTATGCTCACTGTACTGCTTTATCTACTTCTATTTGTTAAAACCATGAAATCTGAGAGTAAAGGGTCATTTTTTCATGGCATCCGCCATTATTCGACTACCCGCAGTAGTTTCGCTTCAATATGTCTTAGTTGAACACTCATTTTCCCTACACGTAGTTCCACAATGACGGTAGAAAATATGTGAAATAAAAAGTCTGTGTTGTGATTGTTCGTCCGAAATACCCCTGTAAGCCGCAGAAAAAGCAGGTCGAATGCGGCTGCCGCCACGGGTGGCAGCTTGAAGAACCAAGTGTGCCTCTATTGTTTTGGTGCCTGGTCACAACACTTGGCCTTAATCCACGACTGCACTGACGGAAATTTTGTTAGAACGCGCATAATATTCGACAGTAGAGCTGCAAAGTCTCCCTGCGTCAGACTATCTGCGAAAAGCGCTTTCGCTAGGATTTACGTTGGTAATACATTATTAGTACTACAATATTTATTAGTAAACTTACAAACTAAGATTGAGCTGATGATCTGAAAACATTATCAAGTTACTTCTAAATTCGTATATAAATCAACTTCTAGAAACATTATTAGTGTAACAATAGAAAAAGTAAGTTCCTGCTGATAGTCACCTTTCTGAGATGTTTTCTGAGTTTCAAATTGAATTTGCGCCATTCACTAAATGCAGTTTTTTTACGCTAATATATATCAGTCAGATACTAGAAGGTATCAGATAGATTATATAACGGTAAGACAGAGATTTAGGAACCAGGTTTTGAATTGTAAGACATTTCCAGGGGCAGATGTGGACTCTGACCACAATCTATTGGTTATAAGCTGTAGATAAAACTGAAGAAACTGCAAAAAGGTGGAAATTTAAGGAAATGGGACCTGGATAAACTGAAAGAACCAGAGGTTGTGCAGAGTTTCAGGGAGAGCATAAGGGAACAATTGACAGGAATGAGGGAAAGAAATACAGTAGAAGAAGAATGGGTAGCTCTGAGGGATGAAATAGTGAAGGCAGCAGAGGATCAAGTAGGTAAAAAGACGAGGGCTAGTGGAAATCCTTGGGTAACAGAAGAAATACTGAATACAATTGATGAAAGGAGAAAATATAAAAACGCAGTAAATGAAGCAGGCAAAAAGGAATACAAACGTCTCAAAAATGAGGTCGACAGGAAGTACAAAATGGCTAAGCAGGGATGGCTAGAGGACAAATGTAAGGATGTAGAGGCTTATCTCACTAGGGGTAAGATAGATACTGCCTACTGGAAAATTAAAGAGACCTTTGGAGAAAAGAGAACCACTTCTATGAATATCAAGAGCTCAGATGGAAACCCAGTTCTAAGCAAAGAAGGGAAAGCAGAAAGGTGGAAGGAGTGCATACAGTGTCTATACAAGGGCGATGTACTTGAGGACAATATTATGGAAATGGAAGAGGATGTAGATGAAGATAAAATGGGAGATACGATACTGCGTGAAGAGTTTGACAGACCACTGAAAGACCTGAGTCGAAACAAAGCCCCGGGAGTAGACGACATTCCATTAGAACTACTGACGGCCTTGGGAGAGCCAGTCCTGCCAAAACTCTACCATCTGGTGAGCAAGATGTACGAGACAGGCGAAATACCCTCAGACTTTAAGAAGAATATAATAATTCCAATCCCAAAGAAAGCAGGTGTTGACAGATGTGAAAATTACCGAACTGTCAGTTTAATAAGTCACAGCTGCAAAATACTAACGCGAATTCTTTACAGACGAATGGAAAAACTAGCAGCAGCCGACCTCGGGGAAGATCAGTTTGGATTCCGCAGAAATGTTGGAACACGTGAGGCAATACTGACTCTACGACTTATCTTAAAATGGTTCAAATGGCTCTGAGCACTACGGGACTCAACTGCTGTGGTCATAAGTCCCCTAGAACTTAGAACTACTTAAACCTAACTAACCTAAGGACATCACACACATCCATGCCCGAAGCAGGATTCGAACCAGCGACCGTAGCGGTCGTGCGGTTCCAGACTGTAGCGCCTTTAACCGCGTGGCCACTCCGGCCGGCGACTTATCTTAGATAATAGATTAAGGAAAGGCAAACCTACATTTCTAGCATTTGTAGACATAGAGAAAGTTTTTGGCAATGTTGACTGGAATACTCTCTTTCAAATTCTAAAGGTAAAATACAGGGAGCGAAAGGCTATTTACAATTTGTACAGAAACCAGATGGCAGTTATAAGAGTCGAGGGGCATGAAAGGGAAGCAGTGGTTGAGAAGGGAGTGAGACAGGAATGTAGCCTGTCCCCGATGTTATTCAATCTGTATATTGAGCAAGCAATAAAGGAAACAAAAGAAAAATTTGGAGTTGGTATTTAAGTCCACGGAGAAGAAAAAAAAACGTTGAGGTTCGCCGATGACATTGTAATTCTGTCAGAGACAGCAAAGGACTTGGAAGAGCTGTTGAACGGAATTGACAGTGTCTTGAAAGGAGGATATAAGATGAACATCAACAAAAGCAAAACGAGGATAATGGAATGTAGTCGAATTAAATCGGGTGATGCTGAGAAATTAGATTAGGAAATGAGACACTTAAAGTAGTAAAGGAGTTTTGCTATTTGGAGAGCAAAATAACTGACGATGGTCGAAGTAGAGAGGATATAAGATGTAGACTGGCAATGGCAAGGAAAGCGTTTCTGAAGAAGAGAAATTTGTTAATATCGAGGATAGATTTAAGTGTCAGGAAGTCGTTTCTGAAAGCATTTATATGGAGTGTAGCCATGTATGGAAGTGAAACATGGACGATAAATAGTTTGGACAAGAAGAGAATAGAAGCTTTCGAAATGTGGTGCTTCTGAAGAATGCTGAAGATTAGATGGGTAGATCACGTAACTAATGAGGAGGCATTGAATAGAATTGGGGAGAAGAGGAGTTTGTGCCACAACTTGACAAGAAGAAGGGACCGGTTGGTAGGACGTGTTCTGAGGCATCAAGGGATCACAAATTTAGCATTGGAGGGCAGCGTGGAGGGTAAAAATCGTAGAGGGAGACCAAGAGATGAATACACTAAGCAGATTCAGAAGGATGTAGGTTGCAGTAAGTACTGAGATATGAAGAAGCTTGCACAGGGCAGAGTAGCATGGAGAGCTGCATCAAACCAGTCTCAGGACTGAAGACAACAACAACAACAATATCAGTCAAAGAAGTAGGACAGAAGTAACTTGGGCTCAAAAAGTGAGTTATGAGTATGATACAAGTCGTTAATAAGCAAACCTCATATAGGGTGTATTGAACAATCTGAGGATTTTTACTTGCGCTTCGTTAGTACATGCATCGCAATGAGATTTTATGGGTGTAAACAAAAACAGCAGCTTCAGGCGAGGGAACAAAGGTGATCGAAAAGATCTTTATGCTGAAATCAACTTATTAAATTCTGGTCAAGTGAGAGTGTAGCAGTCCTAACTTACTATTTGAAGGGGCTTCCATAAGAGCGGAAAGCAGTTAGTGACTGTAATTTTCAAACCGAAATGGAATGCTGTTCTCGTGAAAAATTTCTTCCCTATAGGATGACTTTAGGTCTCCCTAAGCCTTTGGAAAAAAGGAGTTGACGTCTGTGGAGAAGTATGATTGAAGTATTGCACATTTATTTTTATTTTGGACACAATAAAATAAAACAATTTGTCTGTCAGTATGACAACGCTTTGTTTACCAAACGCTGCCTATAACATATCCCTTTCAATCCCTCTGTCTTCGGTTGTGTTCATTAACTTTTACTGCGTCTTTAGCTGTAACAGAAGTATTAGTTTCTCAGTGGGAACCTAAGGTTCACTTTTTTGAATTTTTTTACCATTTCATTACGCGTAAGTGATGCCAATTGTCGGGCATTACTATGAAAACAGCAGGAAGTCAATGCACCAATGAACAGCAACTACTGACCACCAGAATACAGGAATTTTGTAGGTTCACTATATTCCAGTGTATGACTGAACATTGTTTTTGTTATTTTTCATGGTAATACTTGAATGACCATTTTACTATTTATTACAATAGCGAATATTTCGTAATTAGTTATTTTACTCCATAAATTGAAACCGTGTGCATGAAGTACACTCCTGGAAATTGAAATAAGAACACCGTGAATTCATTGTCCCAGGAAGGAGAAACTTTATTGACACATTCCTGGGGTCAGATACATCACATGATCACACTGACAGAACCACAGGCACATAGACACAGGCAACAGAGCATGCACAATGTCGGCACTAGTACAGTGTATATCCACCTTTCGCAGCAATGCAGGCTGCTATTCTCCCATGGAGACGATCGTAGAGATGCTGGATGTAGTCCTGTGGAACGGCTTGCCATGCCATTTCCACCTGGCGCCTCAGTTGGACCAGCGTTCGTGCTGGACGTGCAGACCGCGTGAGACGACGCTTCATCCAGTCCCAAACATGCTCAATGGGGGACAGATCCGGAGATCTTGCTGGCCAGGGTAGTTGACTTACACCTTCTAGAGCACGTTGGGTGGCACGGGATACATGCGGACGTGCATTGTTCTGTTGGAACGCCAAGTTCCCTTGCCGGTCTAGGAATGGTAGAACGATGGGTTCGATGACGGTTTGGATGTACCGTGCACTATTCAGTGTCCCCTCGACGATCACCAGTGGTGTACGGCCAGTGTAGGAGATCGCTCCCCACACCATGATGCCGGGTGTTGGCCCTGTGTGCCTCGTTCGTATGCAGTCCTGATTGTGGCGCTCACCTGCACGGCGCCAAACACGCATACGATCATCATTGGCACCAAGGCAGAAGCGACTCTCATCGCTGAAGACGACACGTCTCCATTCGTCCCTCCATTCACGCCTGTCGCGACACCACTGGAGGCGGGCTGCACGATGTTGGGGCGTGAGCGGAAGACGGCCTAACGGTGTGCGGGACCGTAGCCCAGCTTCATGGAGACGGTTGCGAATGGTCCTCGCCGATACCCCAGGAGCAACAGTGTCCCTAATTTGCTGGGAAGTGGCGGTGCGGTCCCCTACGGCACTGCGTAGGATCCTACGGTCTTGGCGTGCATCCGTACGTCGCTGCGGTCCGGTCCCAGGTCGACGGGCACGTGCACCTTCCGCCGACCACTGGCGACAACATCGATGTACTGTGGAGACCTCACGCCCCACGTGTTGAGCAATTCGGCGGTACGTCCACCCGGCCTCCCGCATGCCCACTATACGCCCTCGCTCAAAGTCCGTCAACTGCACATACGGTTCACGTCCACGCTGTCGCGGCATGCTACCAGTGTTAAAGACTGCGATGGAGCTCCGTATGCCACGGCAAACTGGCTGACACTGACGGCGGCGGTGCACAAATGCTGCGCAGCTAGCGCCATTCGACGGCCAACACCGCGGTTCCTGGTGTGTCCGCTGTGCCGTGCGTGTGATCATTGCTTGTACAGCCCTCTCGCAGTGTCCGGAGCAAGTATGGTGGGTCTGACACACCGGTGTCAATGTGTTCTTTTTTCCATTTCCAGGAGTGTATATTTTGGATATGGGTACATATTTTTGCACAAATATTTCATTTAAGATTCTTAAAAAGTCGCCTAAGAGCATTAGCATGTAATGGCAAATATTCCTTTCTCCAGAAAAAAATTCAAGTCTTAAAGGGATATAGAGTCCGAAGATTACCAACGTATGAACAAACCGATTTATAAAAGAAAGAAAAATGCGTAATACTGTTGGAACCTGTTGTGACCGCTACCGTTCCGGTCGCGGGGTGGCCGAGAAGGGGCGGCGGGACCAAACGAAGAGCGGCCCGCGAACAAACAAACGAACGGAAACGACAGACATGAAACAACGACGGACGATAGAGAGAGACCTTACGAAGACAACACGCAAGAAGCAACTGAGTGACAGAAACAACCAAACAAATCCAAGACGTCCACTCGTAATGAAAGCAAAGAACGATAAACACGCTGTCTGTTGTCGAGGCGATGTGTCGAGACTCACGCAACGATTAGACTCGCCGGCTGAGCATTTTTTTTACCTTATTGCGATTTTAAAACCCGTAGAACAGGTAGGCTGGCAGCAGCACAATACGCCGCTCTTCAGCCAAAGATAGTACAATGATAAAAACAGAGAAGACACATGAGTTGGAACAAAACGGCGGGGAAAAAACAGTAGACACATGAACATAAAAAAAAAAAAACATGAAGCCGTTCACACTCGATGATAATCCACACTACAAACTGTTGACACGAAGCACAAACACTGAAGATGTCGATGGCACTGGTGAACGATGGAGTGTAACGGTGAACACTGAACACTAAACACGGTGGCACACACGAGACACTGATGGCGACGATCTCCGGCGCGCGAATGTCCACTTAGCGTGTGCAAGTCCGGGGACCTGCCAAGATGAGAATAAGGGTGAGGTGGGGGAGAGGGGAGAACAAGGATGTCAATGGCTGAGGAGATGGGGGAAGGAGGAGAGGGACAGGGTAGGGGAAGCCCGGGGGAGGAGTGGGGAGAAATGAAGGAGGGCGGGAAGAGGGAGAGAAGGGAGGGAGGGTGCCCAAAGGAGCAAACACTGGAAGAGGGTGGGAGGATCAAAGTTGGTAGGAGGGGTAGATGGAGGGGAGGAGGGCATCATCAGGGAGAGGGAGCTGGCGGAAGCCACGTTGGGAGAGGGTAAGGAGGGTGGAGAGATGGAGACCGGGTGGGATGTGGGTATACAGGCACGCCAGTGGGCAGGGGTGGGAGAGGATGGGCGAGACAAGCGGGTGAGGAGGATCGAGCTTGCAGGAGGTGTACAGGATCCATATCCTTTCAAGAAAAAGGAGGAGATGGGGGAACGGAATGAGATCGTACACGATCCGTGTGGGGAGGGGAGACGGATGTGATAGGCGAGGCAGAGAGCATGGCATTCAAGGATTTGAAGGGATTTAGAAAAGGTAGGGGGGGGCGGAGATCCAGGCTGGATGGGTGTAACAAAGGACAGGGCGGATGAGGGATTTATAGGTGTGGAGTATGGTGGAGGGGTCCAGACCCCATGTACGACCGGAAAGGAGCTTGAGGAGACGGAGTTGGGAGCATGCCTTGGCTTGGATTGTCCTGAGATGGGGGGTCCAGGAGAGTCGACGGTCGAGGGTGACGCCAAGGTACTTAAGGGTGAGGGTGAGGGCGATAGGACGGCCATAGGTGGTGAGATAGAAATCAAGGAGGCGGAAGGAAGGGGTGGTTTTGCCTACAATGATCGTCTGGGATTTGGAGGGATTGACCTTGAGCAACCACTGGTTGCACCAAGCGGTGAACCGGTCAAGACGGGATTGGAGAAGGTGTTGCGAGCGCTGCAGGGTGGGGGCAAGGCCAAGGAAGGCGGTGTCATCGGCAAACTGGAGAAGATGGACGGGGGGTGACGGCGGCGGCATGTCCGCCGTATATAAAAGGTACAGAAGGGGGAAGAGGACGGAGCCTTGGGGCACACCGGCGGAGGGAAAAAAGGTGTAGGAATCCGTGTTATGGATGGTGACGTAGGAAGGACGGTGGGAGAGAAAGGAGCCGATCAGACGGACGTAATTAATGGGAAGGGCGAAGGTTTGGAGCTTGAAGAGGAGACCAGAATGCCATACGCGGCCATAAGCACGTTCGAGGTCCAAGGAGAGGAAGACTGCAGAGCGACGGGAATTAAGCTGTTCGGAAAGGAGATGAGGGAGGTGAAGGAGAAGGTCGTCGGAAGAGAAGGACGGCCGAAAACCACACTGGGTAACGGGAAGGAGGCGGTGGTGGCAGAGACGCTGGTGGATGCGGCGGGTGAGGATAGATTCCAGGACCTTGCTGAAGACCTGGCTGAGCGACGGGCAGGCGCTTAAATACTCTATCGGGGGCGCTGCTATTGGCCGCTGGAACCACGTATTCCAGTGTGGCGCCCTCACACTAAATCGGGCCAGGACGCGTGCGCCGCCACAGCTTACGGCGTGATGGTGCAGAGACCTCTAGGGGTCTTCGACGTCCATGACGTCTGGCGGGGATTCAAATCCCGCGGCGCGCGGTCCCAGAAATACAACATCCACTTTCGCCAAGTCGCGGCGAGCGGCCGTGGAGGAGGAAGGGGCCGGTCTCCCTGGGGCGAGCCCCAAGGTGCAGTCATTCTGGAAGTACACAGTGGGAAGCCGGGCCGACGTCCTCGCCTCGCTCAAGAAGGGACATGATGAAAAGTGCCCATCTGAGAACGAGAAGCGTGCCGAAAGCTGATGGAGACCTTCAGCCATTAGGATTGAACGCCAAGAATGTGCGCGAGAACGCATCTGAGTTCTCCTGGCTTTGCGGCAGTCATTTTCCCTGTCTTAGTAAACAGTGATGAGCCGACAATTCCAGCACCCCACGGGCGCAGGAAGGAGCGTGAAAAAAGCACGTGGAGTCGGCATTTGAAAGAAGCCAACATTCTTAAGAAGATGCTCTCCTCGGAAGTAAGGACATTCCTTGTAAATGATGGAAGCCGGCAGATTTTGAGTCAGAGCCAAAACACGATTCTGTCCAGGGCTCACGCAGAGAGAGCAGTTATATAAAGTGTTGTGAAGCTGCTCTCCCAACAGCCTCGGAATGCAGGAAACATCTTAAGAATGTGAAATTCTGAGAAAGAAGCCAATTCACGAGGCACACGCCAGCCAACGCCACACAAAAAATTTCCACCCTGCACAGAGAGGCGTAGAATGAAACGGCGATCTGTCATTGGGCTACATTGAAAATTTCGTCCTCCAATGACAACGCAGAAAGGAATAATGTTTCGAAGAGGAGTTGAGCTGAGAGATGGAGGAGAAGCGCAAAGGGGAGTCGTGGAAACTCCGCCGAAGCGAAGAGGACATGGTGCGCTTCCACCCAGCGCGAACATCCGCCTTCCGACGCCGTGATAGCACAGCTTCGGTCACGCAACCAACAACGGGCAGACAACGCGGAGATCGTACCTGAGATCCTCGATTGCTGATGAGGGCAGCCGACACTCGCAGCCCAGATCCGACAGTACCACACGACGAACGATAGTGGATAATGGTGAGACGTTTCGCCCCCTCCTTCTTCCCCTTAATAACTGAGTCGTGTCCACGCCCAATCAAATTGGCCCTGAGATTTATAATTTTGTTTTGGTTTGTACAAACAGCCCAAAATATAAATACATTTCTTTCATGTTTTGAACATATATGCAATCTTTTACATTCATACGTGAACCCCTTACTTACGAACGATTTGTGTTTTATTTCATTTAATTTCTCGAGTTCACTACAATTTTGGCGCCCAATGTGAAGCCACCTGATTGGTAATTATCATGGTATGTGATGCCACAAAGTAGTATCTCGAGTTCACTACAGATGAGTGTATCTTTTCCAGTCTTTTGTGGCATTCGTAGCTTGCAAACTGTAACTTAAAAAAAAAAAAAAAAAAAAAAAAAAAATTGTACCCTTATAGAGAATTCAAGTTTGTTTATATGATTCTGATGTATATTTTTAATAATTTTCTAAAATTATTTAAATTACTGTTGGGATATTGTCCACTGACAAGTCGTAGCAAACACCTCAGTCATTGCTTTTTCCATAATAATTATAAAAGAATGTAAATTCATTTGTTTATTATCATTATTGTAATTGTTATTTCCACTATGGAGTCTTATAAATCAGTGATGCTTAATTCATAATAATTTAGTAGCGTGTTGTGTTCATGTTCCTCGACCCAGATATCACACAGAATAAAAAAACTCGTTAATGGGATTTCATATTTCTCCTTATATAGCAATGGTCATTACTCCTCGAGAGATGCTGCCGGACCGTATCTGAGGCTTAACTCGTTCTTTCCATTGCCGACCACGAATGCTTGATAGTATTGGAATCTTGAGGCTGTAGAGGGCCGAGAAGAGGCGTTTATTCACTATTACTCTCATCAAACTTAATTTTCAAATTTTTTGTCTTGTGAGTTGTGAGAAAATCCTCTTGAAAGCGCCAAGCACGTAGTTTGACCGTTGTCTGTCTTACCAGGCAGCTCATTGTGATCATGTGGCCTATTAAGAACTGTGATCTGAATGTTCAGACTCTTTCAGAGGTATCATACAAAATAATAGTAGAAAGGGTTAGATCTAAGGGCTTCATAAATGTGTGTGACTGGTTTTAACGGTCATTGTAGGCGTTTGTCTCCAGAAAGCGTCTACATCTTGCTGCATCGCCTGATTACTGTTCAGACAGTTGAAGAACTTTGTTTAAATTGCAGGCAGGATATGGCTGTCATGAAAAAAAACGTCTTTGACACTCTGTGGCTACATTTAACTAAATAAATTATTTATTAAACAAGTTTTAATATGCTGTGAATGAAACGACAGACTGAATTGTTCCTTTTCTATCCATAATTCACAGCTAGAGTTATAAATATGACACTATGTGGGAATAATTTAACGTTCCGTTCACTATTGTTAGGCAATAAAAATTACCAGAAGTCCATTAAATGGAGTGCACAAAATATTACGAGCCCACAAACTCAATCAAAAATTTACAGTGTCTTGAACATCACGTTGAAATTCAGAACCAGAGTTCACTAAAACTACTATAGAATCTTATCTAAGTGCTCGAGAAAACGAAGAAATGCCACAATTCCCTACAAATGTCACACAATAATTTTTACACATATTTGCAACCAACTAATGTGTCACGTTTTTGGCTCTGCTGCACTCTGCCCCATTAACCACATACCTCGGCCAACGTTTATTTATTTTTTATTTCATTTATTTTTTGTTTATTTAGTCTGAGTAGTTAGCATCGGAACTGGAGCAACATATACCAACAAATGTTAGAAAACATTCTCATTTTCTATGTGTACTTCTCATTCAGTTACGTACTTATGAGAGCCATTGTAATTACCAAGATAAATAATAACAGTAACTAACAATAAATGGCATTAATAACAATAATGAATATTAAGAATAACATTAAAACTGTTTACATCTGTGCATTTAAAGCCATGTTTTGATTCAGCATAAAAGTAAGGGATAATAAAAGAGGAGAAGAGTAAAGTGACATTGACAGCAGCTGTTCAGGAAGAATAAACATACAATAGTTATTTAGATAGTTACATGTCCCATAGATCACGCGTATGATTCTTTAATCGAAGTAACGTGGAACGAGGTAGTTTACCGGCAACATTAGTGAACGTACGAGGGTCACCCCAAGAGAAATGCACACTATTTTTGTAAAAATACAGTTTTCATTCTGCATGTGTGAAAGTTTTACAGTATGTAGATACATCCGTTCCGTTTGTTTTAAAACTTTGTTCAACCTGTTCCCGTGAGTGGCGCCGGCACAGCATGTCTTCAAGATAGCTGCTATACTTGACGTTCGTCAGAAGCAACGTGCTGTCATAAAATTCCTGTGCTGTGAAAACGAGACAGTGGGAATCATCCACAAGAGGTTGAAAAAAGGGTATGGACATGCTGCTGTCGATCGCAGTCGGTGGGCAAGCAGGTTACGTGATGAAAGCGGGCACGGCAATGTTGATGATTTTCCTCCCAGCAGCAGGCCTCCCACTGCACACACTCCAGACAAAGTGCAGAGAGTTAACGAATTGGTGACTGCTGAAGACGCATCACAGTGAACGAATTGTCACGCTACGTTGGGATAGGGGAAGGGAGTGTTTGCAGAATACTGAAAGTGTTGGCGTTAAAAAAGGTTTTTGCCAGGTGGATTCCCAAGGTGTTGACAGTGGTTTACAAAGAAACAAGAAAAACGGTATGCAGAAAACTTTTGGAACAGTACGAGAATGGTGGAGATGAATTTGTTGGAAAAATTGTGACAGGTGATGAAACATGGCTCCATCATTTTTCACCAGAGACGTAGAGGCAATCAATGGAGTGGCATCATGCAAATTCACCCAAGAAAAATAATTCAAAACCACACCTTCTGCTGGAAAAGTTAGGCTACGGTGTTTTTCGATTCGATTCCGAAGGACTCTAGCTTGTGGAAATCATGCCAAGTGGAATCACCATAAATTCTGATGCATATGTGACGACACTGAAGGAACTTCAAGCTCGACTGAGTCGTGTTCGACCACATCGGCAAAAGCAGGATGTTTTGCTGTTGCACGAGAATTGACGGCTACATGTCAGTCAAAAAACCATGGGAGCGATCACAAAACTCGGATGGAGAACACTGAAACACCCACTTTACAGTCCTGACCTGGCTCCACGTGACTATCAACTCCTTGGGAAACTGAAAGACTCTCTTCGTGGAACAAGGTTTGAAGATGATTACTCCCTTGTGCACGCTCCCAAACAGTGGCTCCAACAGGTTGGTCCAGAATTTTACCGTGCGGGGACACAGGCGCTGGTTCCAAGATGGCGTAAGGCAGTTGGAAGGGATGGACATTATGTGGAGAAATGAAAATATTGTTCCTAAAGGACGTATCCACACACTGTACAACTTTAAAACATGTAGAATAAAAGATGGATTTAAAAAAAATAGTGTGCATTTCTTTTGGAGTGACCCTCGTATCAAGCAACTACTCTTAAAAACTGGTTTCTTTCTTCTTTTTTACAGACTACCAGTTGTTAAATAAAAATTAGAACATGGCATAATAGGAAATGCCCAGAAGTATAGATTTTAGATTATATTTAAAACCTACATTGCTAACTGTCAAGAGTTGAGCAAATGATCAAAAAGTTGCATGTAGAACTCTTTCCTGAGACACTGGCAGCTTTAATACTGAGAAATAAATTTCATTTTTCCTCAGCTGTTGCATATATCAACATCGCTGTTGTTCTCAATTTGTGATCGATCATTTATGATGGAATTCATTAGCAAATAAATATGTTGTTATGGTACAACTAAAATGCCTTACTCCTTGAAGAGGCGGCGACATGACGACCACGGGTGAACACCACATAGTATTCGCACTGCTCGCTTTTGTGCAATCAGTACTTTCTATCTAAGTGATGAATTAACCCATAAAATTATTCCTTAAGGCATTACTGAGTGGAAGTATGTAAAATATGTCGGGAGGTTGAATCGTTTATAACAAAAAGTAGTAGTTATACTATGAGCAAAAGTATGTGAACTTAATTGTTTGAAGAGCTAACTAATATGCCTCTTCCAATTACAGTTTTCATCATAATGTACACCTACAAATTAGGAGCATTCTACTTAGAGGAACATCATTAACAACCATTTCTGATGCTTTATTTCTAATGAGATATATCATAGCACTAGTATCGTCTGCAAAAAGTACCAATTCCCCTTGATTAATGTCAAGTGTAAGGTAATTCACGTATACAAGGAACAAGAATAAACAAACAATTGAACCTTGCGGCACTGCCTTCGAAATTTCTACGCAGTCACTAAAATTTTATCCCCTTTCAAGATTATTGAATTATTCAGCACAAATTTTGGCGTTCTGTGTCTGAACTAAGATTCAGACGAGTTGTATGTAAATCCATTAGTCACTTTTGTGGAAGGAAGTAACATTATCTATGCAATCAAACACCTTGAAAAGACGACAAGAAATACCTATTTACTAGCTGTAATATTTTGTGAGTCTGTGCATAAACGGCATTCTTAGCTCAGCAACCCTTCTGGAATCCTAACTGTGATGTAATAAGTAAACTGTCTCTGCTTAATTGTAAGACTACTTTTGAATACAATACTTTTTCTAATAATTTGGTGGAAGACGTCAGTAAGGAAATTGGATGATATTTAACTATGTCTCTCTTGTCACCTGCCTTAGAAGTACAATTTCTCAGGATTGTGTTCCAAATTCCATAAAAACAATAAGAACTTTAGTCTTTTTAGAGTTTTCATAATTCTATTAATTTCAGTGAAGTGTTTTGGTGTTATTTGTAGTTCGTTAAAAGTTTTTGGAATGACGTTTTCAACATATTCTCCTGCTTCTTTAGCTGACCCACTTACTCCTAGTTTTGCAGATGCATTTATAACGTGATTGTCATGAATGCTTGAAGTTTGTGAATTATCAGTCTGAACATAGTCATTCACTTTAATTGTGGTAGTATCTTGTACTCTGACTGGTTGTCGTGTCTCCCATTTCACAATATTTCATATACTTTTAATCTTATTGTCTGCATTATTGATACCTGTCAGGACATGCATATTTCTTGTCATGTTTATAACTTCCCTTAAAATGTTACTTTATTTTTTGTAGAATGTGTGTACGTCGCCTCCTGACTTATTCTGGTCTCTGTATAGATTTCCCGTTTCTCTTACATGAATAAGCAATCCGCTTAATTAATCATGGCTTACTTGCTTCCTTACTGAACTTTCTGAATAACTTTACACGAAAGCTTTAAAATACTGACACAAATTCAGTATGGAATATATTATATTCCACATCAGCTTCTCTTTCTATATGTTCCTCATCTCATACTAACTCTTTTAACTTATTCTTCAAATATTCTACCCTGTTCACATTAGTAGGCCTCACTATCTTGTTTGAATATGACTCAAAGCTTTTAGGTGCTATATTGTATATTTCCATTAATTTTACATCATGATCAGGTACTCCACTAAGAAGTGGGTGTATGTTAATTCTTTCGGACTGAGCACTGTCTATAAAAATATTACGAGGGTCCTCCTATGTTGTTGCCAGACCGATGGGGAATTTGACACTGAAAGCAGATTGAAACAGCCAGTTCAGTTTTACTGCCAGACTCTTTTAAGTAACATACATTGAAATTTCCACAGAGTATTAATTGTTTCTTCTAGTCCGGCAGGTAGCTCAATGACACATCTAGAACTCGTATGAATAACTGAAAGTTTCATAGAAGTGATTTGTGGACCATTACGAAGACAAGTATTCTGTCCTAACAACTCATAGGCACACGATTCTACATTATGATCTACATAAAATTGCTGGTATCAATATTTTTGACTTTGATTCCTACTTTTACACAAGTTACCACTCCACCTGTTGCCATGTTCGCTCTATAAATGATGTTAGTCCGTGATCCCTTTTACACAACATCTCTAAGCTTGTGGTTACGTGGCGTTCAGAGAGGCACGAGACATATCTTCTAGTCATACAAGAAGCTCATCTAACTTGCTTTTCAGCCCTCTAATGTTCTGATGAAAAAAACTGATCTTACTTCCCTGGAAAGTGTTACGTACGTAGATTACAGAAGACATGAAACGAATGAAAATTAAAACCGCGATCTATTTTTAACAACAATATTAAACGTATAGTTTCAGGAAATAACGAGAAAGTACTGTAATAAATTCAAAACAACACCTAGCATTTCTCACTGCTGGTTCTCAGAGATGGCCACCTGCCGCTACGGTTGTCAACTGCCAACTGTGAGAGCTCTGTTGAAAAGGGGGAGGGTGAAGTGGTAGAGGAGAAAGGGAGGGGGTTTGAAGGGAGTCATATGCAGAAGCGTGAATAAAAGACATAGCCTTTGAGGAAGAAGGTGTACCATTATCTGTTTTTTAAAGTTCGAAAACTATTGAGTTTCTGTTTATGTTGTGGAACGTTGTTCCAAAGTCGGGTCTATCCTACAGAAAATGAGTTTAGAAAGTGGCAGTAATGCGATGTGGGTTTTTACTTTGTGTTTGGACGAGTATTTCGGCTGTGCTCTCCAGACAGTAACGTGAGAGTTGAAGATGAATAACAGGGAATGCAAATGACTGAGAAGATGATAGAGTAGAATCTGGGTGTGATGGTATCAAAGTTTATCGGCATATAGGCACGATAATTATTAGGTCGCACGTCACAAATGTATCGCATGCAAACATTTATTGCCAGTTCCAGCCAGCGCAACCTCTCCTACGGAAGACTTCGGAGGATAACATCAAAAAAATCAAGTATGGGGAATAGTAGTGATTCTATGAGTCTCATTCTAAGCCCGATAGGAATTTCTTCAGTATTTCTCTAGTGAATTAAGTGACTCTGAGATGTTCTTATTGGATGCCGTTGTGTACTCGGTCCAGTGTAAATGATGGTCCAGAAGATTCCCAAGTTATTTGTAGAAGACGAAGACAATATTTCTGAGCTGGTTAAAATTAAGAGTGGAAGACATTCTGTGAACTATAAGGAGTAAGTCTCTCGTGAGCGAGTAAGGTTTCTTATGTTTTAGATCGGTTATGACTCAAACTTATGTTCTGCGTCAACTCCGATAGGCAAGTAAATCAGCATTTATATGGCGGATTGTCGTGCACACGTTTGTTAGACTTAGTCTACTGTACAGGGTCGAAATATGAGAATGATTAAGCTAGTTAAAGGTAGGAGTTTTTCAATAATAAAGTTAGTTAAAATGTGAAGGAATATTGGGAAGCAGAAGCCGTATGTGTGTTACATTCGGTTGCACAGTTCAGTCTACAATACCGTGGCGTAACTGGGTCTACGGAGAGCCGAGTTCAGCAACACGAACATTGTGCCAACGGCCAGCTGGCCGCATAGCACAAGATGTGCCAAGAAGCAGCTCGCCGCACGCCAGGGTCCCGACATCGAGGGCGGTAATCGGGTCAGTAACGCCAGCCGAGCAACACAAGAATATTCCACAGACCTACTGGGAAAGAAGAAAAGCAGAAACCGGCTGCAGAAAGCCGTATTTAAGGACCGGCAGCCAGTTCTTCGGCATCATCCGTGGTGAGACGTTGGAGTGACGCAGAGCCTGTGTCACTTAGAGCTGCCACCAGTTCTAAGTCATCACTGCCATCGCTTTCGTAGTAATAAGTACCGTCGTACTGCAGGTCGTCCCCTAGGACGCCCCAGAGAGACGCCGCAGCCGTAACTGTCATCGGGCGCCGCGAACAGGCTGTTGCCTGTTATGGGAGTCATCGCTTGTGGTGGGTTTTGGAAATGCACTGTCGCCATTGTCCTGGGATGCTGCCGCCACAAACGCCGTGACTGCCGACGCCAGCCAGCCACCGCCGGGGATGTCCGCTGAGACAGGGCACTGACCGGCCCCGCGGCCACGCTCCCCCAGCCGCCATCGTGACAAGGGCCTGTGAGGCGTGCTTCAGGCTGCCACAGTGTGTCCCTGCAAGACCGGAGCGCCACTGTCGAGGCAGCAGATTTGAGTTATGCCAGCAGAGCTTCAGACACAGCAGCGGCAGCACGTGTCAACGTCCACCGGACGCCACCGTCACCGTCAAGAATATTACGAGTGGAAGCAAACCTCGCCTAGAGGGTCCATAACCAGTGTACTGCAGCTGATCGATAAATGTTGTTGTTCTGTCATCAGGGGCCATCTGTGGACAAACCCCCACAATCCTCTTCCTCACGCCCAGCAGAGAACCCACGTTCGAATCTGGTGACGGGCAGTGAAGTCCCAAGCCTGTTAACATGCCCCGTTTACAATGGTGTCAGACCGCTTAGGTGTAACTAAAGGTCGTCAGCGTATATTTCTATTTGCAGTGGAAGAGATTAGTCGACGTGTCATTAACATGCAAGCAGAAAAGTAACGGAACAAATACTCATATGCGTGGGGCCCCGATACTTCATCCCGCCATTGTGACCTTTATGGTGCGATTATTACGTTGTTGGCTGGCTGTAATGTGCGAGTCTATCCACTGTACAACACTTGCAAAAAAATTTTTACTTTTCGCTCAAGCAAGTAGAATGTCAAAGACGACAGTGGTGAAAGCTTTTGTTGGGAACCAAGAGGTACATAATGATTATGTCTTTTTTGTCCATAAATTGTTTCTAATCGCCTCTCGCTTCTATAAGAGCGGTCATCGTGCACTGATTTTTCCCGTAACCTGGCTAGTATTCATATGAAACGTTCTTGGGGTCCAGTAACTAGTCAACTGTCTGGCCTAAATCCTTAGTTAAAGCTAGAAGAGTGCAAGTCGGCGTATAGTCAGACTGTTGTTTGTCGTATTCCTTTTTGGTTAACTGTTTTATGACTCCGTGCTTCCCAGTTGTTAGGAAGATACTGAAGAGTCACAGGACTAGTTAGAAGTCATTGGTGCTGTCATGTGGACCACTTGCGAAAATTCCCCAACTAAGCGTTGTTCATTTAATTTAAATTATTTTATAGACATTAACTTTTCGGGATTTAATGTTAAAGTATTTTTGGTTGTTCCCTCTATATTTGTTTACCTTGTAGTTACATTAACGCCGCACTATCAAAGGTGACATTTACTCTGTGCTCGTGCTTCTTTTTGGATGTGTAGCATCTTTTTAGATGTTGTTCCATATAATAATCAGCTAAAATCTATTGATGGTCCTGTAAGCCGAAAATCCGTTACCGAAGTGAATTAATATTGTAGAACATACAGAATATTCTTCTTTTCATTAATAATTATGAACTTTGTCAATCAAGAAGTGATGGAAGAATCGGTCAACATGACCAAAATCTTTCATTGCCTCTAGCTAATGTACTACTCCTGCTTCAGAGTTGATCTTTAACGTGCTTTATTGGCTCACTTTTCTCTTTCAGATGATGTTACGGTCTATTATTTACTTTTATTAGTACTGATATTAGTCTTGTGACGGCCGTTAAATAAATCGTGACCTTCTGTGTTTCTCGTGTATCGGCCCTTCGCGTTACACACGTTCTCTAAATTGCCACTCGCAGGTATATTTCACACGCAATAATCTCTCAGTTTATTAGCAGCGCTCATGACAACCGTGCTATATTTCATGGACGGTACATTTCGCTGAAAGCAGTGGCTAATTAGCCGACTGCTTCATTCTGACAGCTCCAGCACGCTACCTCCTAGATAACGTTCCCTACCCGTCCGAGTCAAGACTCGCGCCGCACTGCGCTGTCTGCAACATATATCATGTTACCAACAGAGGCTTCGCCGGCCGCGGTGGTCTCGCGTTTCCAGGCGCGCAGTCCGGAACCGTGCGACTGCTACGGTCGCAGGTTCGAATCCTGCCTCGGGCATGAATGTGTGTGATGTCCTTAGGTTAGTTAGGTTTAAGTAGTTCTAAGTTCTAGGGGACTGATGACCACAGCAGTTGAGTCCCATAGTGCTCAGAGCCATTTTAAACAACAGAGGCTTCACAGGTGAAAACAAATAACCTGCACTGCACGCTTCCCCTTGTGTTCTCCACACAAAATCATTTCCTTCATTAGCAGCAGGGATATCGGATCAGAATACATGTATACATTCGTGGGTAGTAGCACTACAGGTTTTGTACTCTTTGCATCTGTCAAGCACCGGGATTGATTTCATCCAGTTTACAATTGCTATTCTGCTATGAGAGAGTTCCTTGTGCATTAACTGTTGTACTGTTTTCTTCAAAGAGATATGACTCTCATCAGCAATTTCATTCTTGACGTCTTGTTTTTAAAGGTAAAATTAATATTTAATACATTCCTTCTCATTTCAGTAACTCTATCTTCCCTTGCAGTGTTATGCTCAGCAAAGTTCTCCATCTAGCTTGTATACTACTGGACATCAACCTTTTTCGATAGAAATTAATTCCTTGCTTCGAGCTCCTTTTCAGTCTGAATAGCATCATGAACTTTGGTGTTCTATATTCCTCGTATAAGTATTAAATTTTGATTGAAGAGACCGTGAGATACGCGGAAATATGAAAAGAAAACGGATTTTTTTCAGTACGTTTAAGGTGAAAAATCACGGAATGCAGATCGTATTTATATATACAGTTTTATGTGTGCAACAGAAAACTGTAAAGTTTTTCCGCTTCCTTGTCTTCCACATGATCCCTCCATATAATATGAATGTCTATCAAATGGACTCTGCTCCTGGACTTTTGTGCCGGTCAAAGCATTAATACAGTGCTTGAGTCTTTCCTTTTAACATTCTAGTGTTTGGGGATGTGAATAATGATTCATATTTGTTGCATGTTTCAAATACACTCTGAAAGACGTTCGTCGTGATACATGGCCGATTCCTTACAACCTCTGTTCAAAAAAATGGATCCCAGGAGAGGCCGGACTTTGATTCAGCTCTGTTGTGACAGTACTTGTAAAAGCCATAGGCATTCAACTCTTACTTTGGCCTTGCGATCAGTTGACTGGTTAGACAATGCTATGTTCTAGCGTAACGCACAACGACTGTCACTCACAGATGCTTTGTAACGTTCTTCCGGAAGTATTTAGTACAGAGAAGCAACATTTACTTGTTCCATGTTACATTACGTCCTCTTGTCCTTAGGCATGATTTATTTGTACCGACTTTCGAGACTACAGTTGCTGCTTTTGGCTGTATGTCTCCGGAAATCACCAAAAGACGTGCGCCCAACTCGCCAACCAGGGCCCCATGTGCCCTTACAACATGCTCTTATCGTATTTCCTGCTTTCACAGCGAAGTTCAGACGCTGTTGGCTTTGTTCGGACATCAAGTTTAATAGGGTACTAACGATCTCCCCGGCTTCGCGAGTTTCGCACTAAGTACCTACGGCCGGACGAGTTGTCTCGTGTAACGGTAAGAAATTACAATGTCTGATCGAAAGTATCCAGACACATCCATACAGTGCGGAATTGAGCACTAGATGTCCCGAGCTGCGTATAAAAAGAGGCGGGACGTATAATATTGCCAGCACAGAAGCAGGAACACTAAAACTCGTCGATCTGAAGAGTTCAATGATTACGAATATAAGTTAGTCATAGGAAGTCATCTGAATAACAGAGCAATGTGGGACATTTCAAGCCTGCTAAAGGTATTAAAGTCGACTGCTGGTGACGGGATTGTGAAATGAAAACGTGAAGGAAATATAGCAGCTAAACCAAGACGAGGCACACCCCATGTACTGACGATCAGGGGCCGATGAACATTGCGGGGGCTGGTCGTAGGAAGTGTCATGAAATACCAGTTAGTTAGTAACTTGTTCCATTTATCAAATTCAGAAATATCAGTTACTTACCTCTTCGATACATTAGATTCGTGATAAACTTTATGATGTACCGCGTGAACTGAATAAATCACGGAATAATGTAGATAGTGAGGTACAAATTGACACACATGCTTGGAATGACATGGGGTTTTATTAGAACCAAAAATTTCAAAAGATGTCGTTCCATCCGGTCAGAATAGCAATAATTAGCATAACAAAGTAAGACAAAGGAAAGACGATGTTCTTTACAGAAAATGCTCAATATGTCCACCATCATTCCTCAACAATAGCTGTAGTCGAGGAATAATGTTGTGAACAGCACTGTAAAGCATGTCAGCAGATACGGTGAGGCATTGGCGTCGGATGTTGTCTTTCAGCATCCCTAGAGATATCGGTCGATCACGATACACTTGCGTCTTCAGGTAACCCCAAAGCCAATAATCGCACGGACTGAGGTCTGGGGACGTGGGAGACCAAGCATGACGAAAGTAGCGGCTGAGCACACGATCATCACCAAACGACGCGCGCAAGAGATCTTTCACGCTTCTAGCAATATGGGGTGGAGCGCCATCCTGCACAATGGTTCAAATGGCTCTGAGCACTATGGGACTTAACATCTGTGGTCATCAGTCCACTAGAACTTAGAACTACTTAAACCTAACTAACCTAAGGACAGTACACAACACTCAGTCATCACGAGGCAGAGAGAATACCTGACCCCGCCGGGAATCGTACCCGGGAACCCGGGCGTGGGAAGCGAGAACGTTACCGCAAGACCACGAGCTGCGGACATCCTGCATAAATATCGTACGTTCCAGCAGGTGTTTATCAGCCAGGCTGGGGATGACGCGATTCTGTAAAATATCGCCATACCTCTCACCCGTCACGGTAGCAGTTATAAAACCAGAATCACGCATTTCCTCGAAGAAAAAAGGCCCGATAACGGTAGATGTGGTAAATCCAACCCATACCGTGACTTTCTCGTCGTGCAATGGAGTTTCCACGACAGTTCTAGCATTTTCGGTAGCCCATATTCTGCAGTTGTTGGCGTTGACAGACCCTCGGAGCGTGAAATGAGCTTCGTCGGACCACAACACGTTACTCAACCAATCGCCATCTTCCGCCATCTTTTGAAACGCCCACACCGCAAATGTCCTCTGCTTCACTAAATCGCCAGGTAACAGTTCATGATGCCGATGGATTTTGAACGGATAGCATCGGAGGGTACGCCTAAGTGCCAACCAAACAGTAGTGTATGGAATGCCGGTGCGACGTGAGACTGCACAGGCACTAACTTTCCCGTGCATAGACGAACCCGCTACAGTCTCCATTTCTTCCTGAACTGTCTCAGAAGCATTACGCCTTGTGCTCGGTCGGCCACTACGGGGTCTATCGTCTAAACAACACGTGGCTATGAACTTCGAAATCATTCTCGCCACAGCTGCATTTGTCAACGGACCTTTACCCGTTCGAATCCCCTTCCTATGGCGATAGGATCGTAACGCTGAACTAGCACATTCCCCATTCTGATAATACAGATTCACTAAAAGCGCCACTTCAGGTAACGTCAACATGCTGCGACTGCCGACTCATCTGATTCTCTCTCCCACTACAGCTCATTTTATACACGATTGTCATGCGCAGTCACTGACGTTTAGCTGTCCAGCGCCATCTGTCGGACATTTCGTGAACTTTTTTTTGTTCTTATAAAATCCCATGTCATTCCAAGTATGTGTGTCAATTTTTATCTCTCTGTCTACATTACTCCATGGTTTATTAAGTTTTTAAATTTATACTGACTTTTTGATCACCCGGTAGAACGTGTTAACAGAACAAAATTAAAACGCTTGCATAGAACTAAATAAAAAAAGTAAGAATAATCTATAAATGGCTGCATGCTGCATGTTTTTTTAATCACTAAGTACCTCTACTCAAGAATTACTCTTTGGTATGGAAGGACTTGTTAAGGAGGAAGCTCTTTGATTTGCATTTGAAAATATTTATGCTATGTCTTAGATATTTTTTTCCATGGGCAGATTGTTAAGAGTTAGATAGTAGCATATTTCACCCCTTTCTGGGCCAAAGTAAGATTCATCATATGGTAATACAGATCATTCTTCCTGTTGGTGCTGACTTTTCAATATCTCTACAACTCTAAAGCTTAGATTGATAACTGATAAGTTTCAGAACGCAATAAAATGGAACTTACGTCATGTGAAATGAGATACATTAGTTTCTTATTTATTTACTTGTCATCATATGCAATGTCTGGTGAATAGTGACTGTGGCAAACCTGCTAGGTAGAACATAAAAAATGGCATACGGTAATTTAATAATCCAATCTCTGCTGTTACATAAACTGCTGCATAAAATATTAAAGGTCTACTTCAACATACGCTTTATAAATTGTTTATGTTAAATTAAGTTAAAACTACATCTAATCTAATTACACTTTTTATCTGTAATTCGTCTTTGTACTAGCATCCGCTTATGCTTACATCCAGAGCAGGCGATGCTGTATTTCCCCTGCTAGCCGCATCGGCCACCACTGCGTCCCTGATGCGCAAATAATCCTAATCTATATTATCTAATTATATATGACACATGATTTCTGTAACATAATAACCATCATAAAATATGAAGGGCTTATTTCAATAGTGGTACAAGTCCATTTTTGCTCATTCTGAGATACAGAGTCCTAAAGTTAAATGAGCCCTGAAAAATCTGCAGTATATATACTTAAATATTTCTGGTATCTCAACTGTAACTTAAATATTCAAGTATATATACTTGAATATTCCTGGTATCTCAACTGCAGATTTTTCAGCGCTCATTTAACTTTAGGACTCTGTATCTCAGGATGAGCAAAGATGGACTTGTACCACTAGTGAAATAAACCCTTCATATGTATCACAATCTGATCTTTCAGCTTTGTTTTAATGTGGTTTACAAATTTAGCATTGCAGTGGCACGTAACAGTGGTTTCCTGGTGGTTAATGCGACATTTTGTATCAAGTATTACCTATCTGAGTAAAACATGATTGTATCCTCACAAGGAAAGTGTAAGCCAAAAGCAAGCCTTTACGGGCACGCCGACTCAGCATCTCATACACTCTGCTTTCTCTATGTGATACAATCTAAAATTTATGATTTTAACAAATTGCAGAACAGAAGATTGTTATATCAGTTTGTTTGTCGGGGCACGCATGAAGTATCAGACCAGAGAAGCACTCTCAGCACATCTACATCCCTGACACGCCTTAATAAATTTTTATTACCGTGCAAATTGCGTAGTAAATCAATGTACTTTCCGTCTTTTTTATGGTGCTCAGCTGACTTACTGGTAGCTACAGCACTACAGCTCTTTATCTGTTCTGTTCGTGTGACATACTTACCCACAGAACAACTCGCTGTTCTCTAGTTAGTGTTCTGTCATCTCTTGTGGTCCCTCCTCGCTTCCTTTGTTGTCAACTGTATTTCTAGTCCTGACGATCGGTCTCTGTCTTATTTTCTCTAGACATTCTTCCTGCGACGATCTCTGGGTTTCATCTCTTAAATTTCCATGTCTCACCAACAGAAACTATTGAAATTAATGTAATGACATGTTCTGACTTATCTTGTTCCACACATCACAGAATATTCTACGTCTTCCTGTGCCATCTATGCTTGTCTCTCTCATCACACAAATTTTTTCATCTGCTAAACATTTGTGCATCGTACACCCCATGGTAAAAGGCTCTGGCGAATCAAATTGTCAAAAATCACATATATCACTATTTCTTACTGTGTCACCAGCTACATGTCTACAACACTGTAGTGTGTCCGAAGACTGACGGCCCAAATTACATTTGGCACCTCTCAACGGCACCATAAGCTGAAGACAGTCGCCGCCAGACGCAACCACGAATGAGTGTAGTCTGCCAGAAGACTCACAGCGCAGCATCGCTTGACCCACATTGCAGTCGTGAATGAAAACTGCAGCACGAACATAGCTCAGATCCGGCAGCGGTTGTATTACATTATCAAAGACAGAAGTTGTACGTACCTTGATCAGTAACTGTTCTTCGGCACCCGTCAAGTATAAACAGTTCTTCTTGTACTCGGAGACAGTAACAAATTTACATTGTTATTCAAGTGGACATGGAAAGCATGTAACGAGGAGAGGTCCCCATGGGTGCGTCGACTTTCTGAAATTATCTACACGGTGATGCAGATAAAGGTCCCAGGTATCACACACTGTAGCCATTCACACTGGTGGGCCCCCGTTTGCAAGTAATTGACGGAAAATGGGTCGTAATTTTGTGTGACACGCAATTACAGTAAGAAAGTTGCATTTCATAGGCTGTTTGTGTGGTATAATGGATAGCATTACAGTTTCACATACAAAAGGTCATGGGTTCGCTTCTCGTTAGAGATGCAATTTCTTCTTATTTTAAAATCTTCAACGAAATTACTTAGATCATTATGTTTATTCAATTAATTGATTTAAATGAGATTTTTGAATCCATTCCTTTTTCACATAATTTTAATCATAATATCAATTCCTTTATTTACTCTCATTTCTCTTCTTCTCATTCTTTCTCCTCTTGAAATCTTTGGTCATGTGTTTTTAACCAATTTATGTAGGCTACTAATTTTGATTTAATTTGTTTTCTTTTATCACCCTGTTTTATTGTCCACATTATTGCGTTCAATATATCTATTTCTCATTTTGCTTGAATCTCGTTTACTTACAAACCTGCCTTTCATTTAAATTTTCATCTGCGTGATTTGTCCACAGTGCAACTTGTATTTAGGTTATGTATTAATTACTTGTATGACAATCACTGGCAAAAAAAAAAAAACCACACATCTGGTAACAAAAATATAGTTTTGACAACATTGCACAAATATAAATAGATTATTTCGCCTTTTGTTTTTAACTGATCGATCGGAATTTTCAAATAATTGAGTATTGTAATTGATAAATATATTTAAATTTATGATGACAAATATTACGACTGGAAAAAGAAAA
Source organism: Schistocerca americana (assembly GCF_021461395.2). NCBI lineage: Eukaryota > Metazoa > Arthropoda > Insecta > Orthoptera > Acrididae > Schistocerca > Schistocerca americana. The sequence continues at coordinate 647,275,443 of NC_060130.1, read as the reverse complement.
ATATAAGGAAAAATGAAACAAATTGAGAAGTTCATATGGCGTTTAAAACAATGTGACAAAGGAATAGAAATAAAAAATTACGTTTAAACCAATTAAATGAATAAAAATATTGATTAAAGTAATTTCGATGAACATTTGAAAATAAAACAAAAACTTGCACACTTCACAAGATTCATACCCATAGCCTCCTGCATGTCACGTTAGTATTTTATCCTCTGTACCACACGGCGAAACTGCAACAAAAATATTTTTTAATGTTACTGAGTGTCACACAAAATTCCGTTACTTGGGATCTTAACCTACGTCACTGTATAGACAGTTTCAAGAAGTCGATCGAACTGCTGGGGACCTGTCCTTGTAAGGTGAGAATTAAATAGTGTTTTATTTTTGTTGTAGTAACATCTCGACTTCTACCTAAAGTAAGTCCAGGCTTGCTCCAAGACACAGAAATGACAACGAGGATGTCTCAAGCGTTTTATTTTTGGTCCGTAATACAGAAATGGCGACGATGATTACAGTTTTTGTCATATAGTGCCCTTTCCTCATCCGCCATGTAAAAAGGCAGTGATGATGTGTGCATTTTACTACAGTGCCTAGCCTTCCGCCCTGGCATATCTCGTGGATGTTCTCAGTGCTCCAATCGTTTCAGCGACAAAAATGATATTTATCTTCTCTGTAATATAATGTGTTTAAGCATGTCTGGGCCGCACGAGAACTGCCTGTAAACCAAGCGCAGTAGACTCAATGACTGCTGCTCACTATATAACTTACTGTCGCAACAAGCAGCACCGCAGCCTCTTCCTGCAGCCAAGTTTCGCCATTTTAGCAGCAAAGAAGAGGACTGGTCCGAATATCGCGCGCAACCGCTTCCTACATCACAGCATACAACATTAAAGGTATGACGCGCACTGTATTTTTGCTGGAAACGGTCCATGCCGGCGTGTACAGACTGCGTATATAGTTGTTCACCGACTCCCGTCCGGAAGATGTTGATTACGAGGAACTCGTTCGAAGTCTTAGTGGCCATTACGAGGCACAGATTCATGTGGCTGCGGAGAGATTTAAACTTCGCGAGGGATTACCCGAGGGGTCTAGGGCGCTGCAGTCATGGACTGTGCGGCTGGTCCCGGCGGAGGTTCGAGTCCTCCCTCGGGCATGGGTGTGTGTGTTTGTCCTTCCGATAATTTAGGTTAAGCAGTGTGTAAGCTTAGGGACTGATGACCTTAGCAGTTACGTCCCGTATGATTTCACACACATTTGAACATTTGTACATATTTAAACTTTACCGTATTAAGAAGCAACCTGAACAGTCATTAAAACAGTGTGTTTCTGAACTAAAAGGGCTAACTCGACGTTGCGGATTCAAGTGTTGTTGCGAAATAAGTTATAGTGAGGTTATGTTAGGTGATGCAATTAAGCAAAACGTGTCATATGCACGCATACGCATTGTTATCATAAGACTGCCAGTTCAGGATCTGAAAAGAATCTTGTCCATTGTAGAACTTCAAAGTACTGTGGATACAATTAAAGTTTTGAGACTCCATCTACTTCTCTTCTTCAAAGTGCACAAGGCACTCATCATACAGTAAAGTTAAAACCCTTGAATCATTTGTACACGAGGTGTACTTCGGCATACGGTGAGGAAGTCTTGTTATTAGTGTTTTTCAAATCATGATAGAAAAGCTTGTCCTGGTCGTGATGCAAAGACTTTAAAGTGTGGTAAACCAGGTCATATTCAGACAGTCTGTGTTCAATGCAACCAGGACCAGCACTTGTCTACTACAGGCTTCAGAGTAGCTTTCAGCAAGTCATTGTTGCGTGGGCATTGCCATTATGGCCGGCATCAATGTAGGCTCGCTTTTACCTTTCACAGAAACCTTCTGCTAAAACATGAACAAGAGTTTTTGTCCAATTAAGAGTGGACATTTATGAACCGATCGGTGCACTTTGGCTACCTAAACTTACTTCTGTTTCTCTCTCTCTCTCTCTCTCTCTCTCTTTTTTTAATGGACACGAAATACGTGTGAAGTTGCCAGCAGCTTTTCGTGACCTTACAAAGCGGAAACAATTTTAGTGTAGGCTTGTTTCGTTCATTCAACCTATCTATAAAGGACAAAGTGTTCCACAACAGTGTTTCTGCGCCATGTACTAATGTTTGTGACTTGTGCAATAAGTATAGCGAACTTCTTGAAACAGCTTTAGGAAGGCCCTAAGGTTTTTGATGTGCACATTACCACTGAAGATAATGGTAGGCCTGTCCACCATGCTGTATGTGAGCTGAATGCTTAGTAACTGCTACGATGGAAAGACAATGGAGTTATGCAACCTATCTCTGCAAGCCGGTTGGCATCCCCCTTGGTCGTACCCAGAAAGCCATCAGGAGGTTTATGTCTGCCTGCTGATTTCAGAGGCACAGTGAAAGCCACAAACCGTCATGCATTCGTTTCCTTTCCCACGACCAGAGTATTTTTTGGAAACATTGATGTGGTTCCTGCTAGACGAGCAGTCCAAGCAAAATTTTGCAACTATTACTTTACGGGTCTCTTCTAGTTTCAAAGGCTAACGTTAGGAAGTGCTTCAGCTCCTGCTTTTTTTCAGCGTTTCCTGGAACAATTAATAGCTAAACTCCCAAACATTTGGCAAATTTAGAATGTTTGCTTTACATGCAGGTTGTGGTTCAAATGGCTCTGAGCACTATGGGACTCAACTGCTGTGATCATCAGTCCCCTAGAACTTAGAACTACTTAAACCTAACTAACCTAAGGACATCACACACACCCATGCCCGAGGCACGATTCGAACCTGCGACCGTAGCAGCAGCGCGGCGCCGGACTGGAGCGCCTAGAACCGCACGGCCACCGCAGCCGGCTGCAGGTTGTGACTGGCTTAAAGTGTAACAAGAAAAAGTGCTCCTTCTCCCACGAAGAACTGAATATTTAGGACCTGTTACAAATTCATAGGGTATTCCTCCTGCTCATTCGCACGTGTCTGTGATGAAACATCTGCCGGTGCCCCATAATGTCAAGGAGCTACAGGTCGTCCTGAGAATATTAACATATTATTTTCTTTTTTTATTTATTTATTTTATTTTTATTTTTATTATTAGTTTATTGCTTCCACTATGCAAATTGCTCCTCTTCTGAACTGGCTGAGCCGGAAAGGTGTCCAAAGTACGTCAGGACGCATTTCAACAATTAAAGAATGCATTGTTAAGTTGTCACTATCTCATTCATTTTGATCAAGATAAGCCTGTTGTCCGAAATGTGGGTGTATCTTCTTATGAGATTGGAGCAGTGCTCTCCTATAAAACTCCTATAAAACTGGTCCATCTTATAGGTTCATTGCTGTTGTCACTAAAATTCTCAACAAAGCACAGTGCTATTATAATCAACTCGAAAAAGAGGTGCTCGCCATTACCAGGTTCCACCAATATTTGTACACTCCACAAGTGTATTAGATTACAGATTATTGACCTTTAACGGCTTTTTCAATGCTTGCGAGCCTGCCTCAACGGGAATAGCGCAAAAAGTTCTGTGTTGGTGTCTGTTGTAATCTAATTATCAATGGGATTTGTACAGGCCTACTGCAGGACGTTTGAACACAGTCGTTTTCTTTCCGTTACCAGTCAGTACCAACACAGCAATTGGCCCATCTAATGAACAGTGTTATCAAAGACCCAAGATTTTGAAACTCTTCAAAAAAGTTCCTCTTGACTTTCGGCATACTGCTGGAGCATTAGCTTCTGACCCAGCTCTTCGGTAGTTTTGCAGTTCGTATGGCATGAGTGGTCATGCATTGTTACGTTCTGTCCACATGGTGTGATGTTCTATTGCTACATACAGAGAATAAAGTAGGAGATTCTGTAATTGTTGCATCAAGGCTACTGGGTCATAGTTCGCAAAAAGCAACTCGCCTGATGTCATTGTACTTGGTAGGACATGGGCGAATAAATTCAGCAAAGGACCTCTCATTCTAATGCTTTCTGCGGATCATCATTTTCAGTGGCCTCGTCAATCCAAACCAAGTAATTGTACACAAAACCAATTGATTCCTGGTTCTATTCTGGTACACGTAATGATTGTTGGTGGTAAACATACAAACATTTCCGTTTTTAGTCCCCTTGATATCCACCCCTACTGCTAGCTCTGTAATGGATTTGTCATCTGTATTTTGTCTGGAAACTCTTCCTGAGGTCCTCGTCTTCAGCAACACACCATAACCCATTTCAGCCCATTTTCATCAGCCTGACGACAATAGCATACGCCATGTAACTACCGCTTCTTTTCACCCTCAATCTAACCATCTACATTTACATCTACATGATACACTGCAAATCACACTTAAGTGCCCGGCAGAAGGTTAATCGAACCACCTTCACAATAATTCTCTATTATCCCCATCTCGAACAGTGCGCGGAAAAAACGAACACCTACATCTTTTCGTGCGAGTTATGATTTCCCTATTTTATTAAGATGATCGTTTCTCCCTATGTAGGTCGGCGTCAACAAAATATTTTCGCATTCAGAAGAGAAATTTGGTGGTTGGAATTTCGTGATAAGATCTTGCCGCAGCGAAAAGCGCCTTCGTTTTAACGATGTCCAACCCCGGATTCTCTACTTCGCGATAATACAAAACTTGCTGCTCTTCTTTGAACGTTCTCCATGTACTCCGTTAATCCTATCTGGTAAGGATCCCACACCGCGCAGCAGTACTCCAAATTAGGGCGGACGAGCTTAGTGCAGGCAGTCTCTTTAGGAGATCTGTTGCATCTTCTAAGTGTCCTGCCAATAAAATGCAGTCTTTGGTTCATCTTCCCCACGACATTTTCTGTGTGTTCTTTCCAATTGAAGTTGTTCTTAATTGTAATTCCTAGATATTTAGTTGTATTTATGGCCTTTTTATTTGACTGATTTATCGTGTAATCGAAGTTTAACGGGCTCCTTTTAGTACTCGTAGGGATGACCTCATACTTTTCATTGCCAATTTTAGCACCATACAGATATCTTTTCTAAATCGTTTTGAAACTTGTTTAGATCTTCTAATGAGTTTGTTAGATGATAAACGACAGCATCGTCTGCAAACAACCTCAGACGGCTTCTCAGACTGTCTCCTAAATCGTTTATACAGGGTACGGCCAAACGTTCAGGAAACATTCCTCACACACAAAGAAAGAAAATACGTTATGTGGACATGTGTACGGAAACGCTTACTTTCCATGTTAGAGCTCATTTTATTACTTCTTTTCAAATCACATTAATCATGGAATGGAAACACACAGCAACAGAACGTACCAGCGTGACTTCAAACGCTTTGTTACAGGAAATGTTCAAAATGTCCTCCGTTAGCGAGGATATATGCATCCACCCTCCGTCGCATGGAATCCCTGGTGCGCTGATGCAGCCCTGGAGAATAGCGTATTGTATCACAGCCGTCCACAATACGAGAACGAAGAGTCTCTACATTTGGTACCGGGGTTGCGTAGGCAAAAGTTTTCAAATGCCTCCATAAATGAGAGTCAAGAGGGTTGAGGTCAGGAGAGCGTGGAGGCCATAGAATTGGTCCGCCTCTACCAATCCATCGGTCACCGAATCTGTTGTTGAGAAGCGTACGAACACTTCGACTGAAATGTGCAGGAGCTCCATCGTGCATGAACCACATGTTGTGTCGTACTTGTAAAGGCACATGTTCTAGCAGCACAGGTAGAGTATCCCGTATGAAATCATGATAACGTGCTCCATTGAGCGTAGGTGGAAGAACATGAGGCCCAATCAAGACATCACCAACAATGCCTGCCCAAACGTTCACAGAAAATCTGTGTTGATGACGTGATTGCACAATTGCGTGCGGATTTTCGTCAGCCCTCACTTGTTGATTGTGAAAATTTACAATTTGATCACGTTGGAATGAATCCTCATCCGTAAAGAAAACATTTGCACTGAAATGAGGATTGACACATTGTTGGATGAACCATTCGCAGAAGTGTACCCGTGGAGGCCAATCAGCTGCTGATAGTGCCTGCACACGCTGTACATGGTACGGAAACAACTGGTTCTCCCGTAGCACTCTCCATACAGTGACGTGGTCAACGTTACCTTGTACAGCAGCAACGTCTCTGACGCTGACATTAGGGTTATCGTCAACTGCACAAAGAATTGCCTCGTCAATTGCAGGTGTCCTCGTCGTTATAGATCTTCCCCAGTCGCGAGTCATAGGCCGGAATGTTCCGTGCTCCCTAACACGCCGTTCAATTGCTTCGAACGCCTTCCTGTCGAGACACCATCGTTCTGGAAATCTGTCTCGATACAAACGTACCGCGCCACGGCTATTGCCCCGTGCTAATCCATACATCAAATGGGCATCTGCCAACTCCGCATTTGTAAACATTGCACTGACTGCAAAACCACGTTCGTGATGAACACTAACCTGTTGATGCTACGTACTGATGTGCTTGATGCTAGTACTGTAGAGCAATGAGTCGCATGTCAACACAAGCACCGAAGTCAACACTACCTTCCTTCAATTGGGCCAACTGGCGGTGAATCGAGGAAGTACAGTACATACTGACGAAACTAAAATGAGCTCTAAGATGGAAATTAAGCGTTTCCGGACACATGTCCACATAACATCTTTTCTTTATTTGTGTGTGAGTAATGTTTTTCTGAAAGTTTGGCCGTACCTTTTTGTAACACCCTGTATACATAAGGAACAACAGAGGGCCTATACCACTACATTGGGGAGCACCAGAAATCACTTTTGTTTTACTCTGCGATTTCCCATCAATTACCATGAACTATGAGCTCTGACAGGAAATCAGGAATCCAGGCGTATAATTATGACGATAAGCACGCAATTTCTCTACACGTCGCTTGAGAGGCACAGTGTGAAAGCCTTTGGAAATCTAGAAATACTCTCTGTGTATACACTCTAGACGGGAGATTTGCTTTTTGTAAGTAATGTAAGCTGCTTCACTATTCTGATGATATCTATTTCTACGGTAATCATGTTGACAGCTGTTCTTGATTTTAATTCTGGAATATTTACTTCGCCTTCTTTGGTGATGGAATTTATGAAGGCTATGTGTAGTAACTCTGCTTTGGTAGCACTGTCATCGATTGTATTTCCATTGTTATCGTGAAGAGAAAGTATTGATTGTGTCCTGCCGCTAACATACTTTACGTACGACCACAGTCTCTTTGGATTTTCTGACAGGTTTCGGGACAAAGTTTTGTTGTGGAAGCTACTATAAGCATCTCACACTGAAGTCCACGCTAAATTTCGAGCTTCTGTAAAAGATCGCCAATCTTGGAGATTTTGCGTTCGTTTAAATTTGGCAGGTCTGTCGTCTTTTCATTTATTTGCCATAAATCTCTCAATTGCTGCTGATACTATTTCTTTGAATTCAAGCGACATCTAATCGGCACTTACTAGTACATTTTTAATTTGGAAGGAATGAAGATTGTCTCTCAGGAAGGCGCCAAGTGAATTTTTATCCGCTGAAACTGAATGTACTGTTGGAATGTTAAAAAACCACATGAAAAAACTCTGTTTCTCCCACACACCGAAGCAAAACTTAAAGATTTTTTGTTCCTCCTATGGCTCTTTGCGCATAAGGGGAAGTTGCCAATAGAATTATTATATGGTTTTGTCATTATACCCTGCTACATCAACTGCGACCACGGCGAAAACCGTTCGATCCGCCGGATCAGCCTAACTTTTGCCTGCAGGACGAAGTTTCCTTTAAAGATTCTGGCAAGCAGCAGCGTTTGGAGCATGGTGTCACCACTCAAATATAGTGTCATTTGTCTTACACCGTTCAAGGTTCCTCTGGGTTGCACCTGAATAACGAGAACCAACTGTGGCACCCTTATGTCAGTGATTCTGCGTAGAATTTTTGCCCGCAGAACCATCACACCTTGCGTTCCGTAACAACAGTCATCTCCATTCATCACGCTGGGCGCCATCCAGTGTGGTGCCGAGGGAGACCGACGTCTCGGTACTGCAGCTGCCGCCTCCACCGTAGCAGTAAACCGATGTCGCCACTTCTCCAGCCAGAGGCGATATGTGTGGAGGTGCCACATCATCATATACGTTTACATATATATTCCACAATTCACGTTAAGGTGTGTGGCGGAGGGTACCCTTCACCACTACTAGTCATTTCCTGTCCACCCTCGGAGGTTCACCAGCTGTCCTCCCGACCACAGCAACTTTGTCCCTGGTTGTGGGCAACCACCCTATGGTTGGTTTTTAGGCCAGTGTTCCTGGCCACTTGCAATGGGGGTAGCAAGGTTCAGAGAGGTAGCTGCCATCGGCCCGTGCTACACTCCCTGGCTTCTCATCTATGTCCACATTCAGGTCTCCCCCATATGGCGGTCAAGTGACACAGCACTACACAACGATGGTGCGGACGTGCTGCGGGAAGGAATATGGTGTCATCCCCAGAGTCACATCATAGGTTACAGTTAGTACCTCACGGTTGGCTCCACAAAGTACAGTCAATCGCTGCCAAACGCAGCCATAAATGAGAGTCGTTGGCGAAGACACATGTTAAAGATTGTAAGAAAATGAAACACCTACAGCCGTCATTGTGTTTTCATTTATTGTATAACTACTACTTTCGGCGCTTCAGTGCACCATTTTCAGACCCTAGTTGATGCTGAAGGGCTATCACGATCTATGAATACCATGCATCGGTTGCCAACAACTGGTTTACGCAGACTATCTGTAACTGTAATGTCGTCTCTCCAACCACCAACTTTTAACATAGGGTGCCTATAACAGTGACTGGAATATAGGGTGACAATACCATAAAGTGTGAAATCAGTGGACTGCACAGGCTGAGTTTATAGCATAGGTTTTTATGAGGTTAGACTGCGTAATGGCATTCTTAATTTGGAACCTGTTTTTATGTTTATAGAAATGAGTCCGTATAATTAATGGATAATATCGAAAAAATGCATTGTGACACCAGTAAGAGAACTTTATTTTGACACAGCGCATTTTAGTAGCATTTAATCACAAGGACTGCAAACGTCAGCTTTAAAATTTTCATTCGCATTCGGTTTCTGAACGTCAGGTTGAAAATGCAATGAGGCGGTAGCATTTCAAAAACGTGAATCTATCGCTGGCACTATCTTCTCACCAATACCATCCAGACCAGTAAATTACTTGCTTAAATAATTTTCTAAACTATGTTGTCATTATCAACACTTATTTGTGCACAGGTAACGGACACGGCGCAACCGCCGGTTTGATTATGTCCGTGCAGCGATGTCATTAGAGACATGATCACGGTTCACTTTGTTTGGGGCCTTTCTGTAGTAATAACCCTTGTGTAGACCGTGTCTTGAGCTGGTGATGAGCCGCTGGGCACTAGCCGTCCCTCTGTCGGTCTCTGCGCCAAGTACAAAGGGCTTCGGTCCAGCGTGGGCGGCGTTGCTGCGTGGCGCTCGTGAGCTTATTGCGAGCCATAGTGGAACGGCAGCGAAAGCAAAACATCATATCCGCTGCAAACATTAGCAAGCACTCAACTTACGTGTCTTCTCACAAGCTCTCAAATGCTGCGGAAAAATATAACTGGGTAATATCGAAATGCTAAATTATGCCATCTTTGAGAGGACTTTATCTAGGTGTTGCGCATTATATTAGCATTTCATCCCAACGATTGTAAAGCGTCAGCATTAGATTTCTCATTCGCCTTCGATTTCTGAACATGAAGTGTGTCATTTCATCTAGTCAGTGTCTCTGTGTATAGTGCGTTAGGAGCATTAACCACTCAGCAAGGTGATCGAACCTTTGCATACTGTCATCCCACGTTAACCATGTTTCGATGCTTACAAAACATTTACAGTCAAAATCTTATTGTGACACCGATTACATTAAGGGGCTCCGGAACGCCCTATACTTGCAATGTTAAAATAACGCTTATAAATTACATCTTTCCTCACAAAGTATTTGAGGTAGGAAGTTGAACTTTTTACAGATTATTTATTGGAATATGGGCTACAACTTAACACAGGGATTTTACAAAATTTTAGTTCAGTTATTAAAGATGATTTTTGTTCAATTGTAATGAAAATTCACATTTTTTGCAATTTTTTATTTATATATTCAAAAATATACAGTTTTTTGGAAAAAGGCTGTGTTAAATCATGCAGAAGGTACTGTGTAACATTTACTGAAAGTTTGAAACAAATATGTTTGGAAGATCCTTAGAAAACATGTAATTAGTATGAGAAAATAAAAGTTTTAGGAATCGAGCGACAAAGATTGGATTAACTTTTTAGTGCATTCCAGGTCCATAGGATGGATTATCTTCATCCTCTGCAAACTCCTCCTCCAGCTTCCTCTTGTTCCTCCTCCTGTTTACTCTTGCTTGTATTTCTAGACTGTTTACAGCCCTGTCTGCAGCCCGAAGGCGTTCCTTGTCTAAAGCAAGCATCGCTCGTTGTTGTGTTCGTAGATTTTGCTACCATTTTCTTCAGTTGCAGTTACTGCAACACTGTTCCAAAAGGTGGTCATGTATGAACACTTATCACATTTCAGTTGTATTTCACTAGCAAGTCCTACGTGCTTTATTATGGAGAGTTCCAGACCAACTTCACTACAATGAATACATCTTACACAGTTTGAAAAAATTCCTTTGAGAACCGACATATCAAATATTTCATTCACATCCGATTCGCCCATAAAACATTCATAGTTTTCACTCATTGAACCAAGCTTCTTCTGTGAAGTATTTTCTTGCCCACTTTGACTGCTATGGGCAGGTGTACTTGAGAGGTTAGGTTCACTCACTTGGTTATCGTCTTTATTGTTTACAGTAATAACACATACCTTTGGCTTTCCAACATTTCTCCTGTTCTTAAAAGCCTTCAGAGGATTTCTAATAACTTTACTTTTACTCATTATTATACTTTAACAAAACAGAGACTCAAGAAACAGAATTAATTACGAATATTTTCGAGATAACGACAGAGTAAATAAACATGAAACAATCGACACTCACACCAACGTTATATATTGAACCATCACAGGTTAGCCACAACACATACTTTATCTCACATCACTAAAATGTACCTGATGAACACGGCCGTTAATAATAACACCATTTGACAGCAGTTTAACAGCGCCACAGTGGGTCACGGCCATGTAGAACACATTTAAAAAAACATTTAAAAATAGTTGTAGTCTTCGGAATTGAGTAAATTATATGCCTATTAAAAGGTAATAGTCTGCAGATTCAGAAAACGCAAAAAAGTAAAAATTGAACTTTTCATGATTTTGAGCCTTTCCGGAGCCCCTTAAGAAATGAGGTGACACCCCGCATAATCGGAAGTGAGTAAAAGGGTCTATGGGAAACACTAATTAGTAATAGGGACAGGATGCAAGTTTCTATTAATACAGCAGATTAACTTTCGTGGGGCTATAGGGTGTCGCAGAGGCAAAAAGGGTATGGAACTATACAGATGAAATTTATCAAGTAAATAGTAGAGGACGCTGAGTGTAAGTGGTAGCGCGAGATCAAGACTGGCACAGGAGAGGAAATCGCGGAGGAGAAAAAATAAGCAAAGTCAAAACCTCGTCGCCACTTACACGACAGTCTACGTTTACATAAGTAATTCTAAGAAACTATAATGATATTCCTCTTCTTAATAACGCGATGCCGCGAAAGGGCATTCGTGTCACGGTTCACGGCTTTGCGATGTAGCCTTATGCGGGAAAATTTCACTACAATAGAGGAAATGGCATCCGGCGATAGACTGCACTTTTATTGCAATTCGGCAGTGGTTCGGTGTTGTCCCTGGAGAACGAGTTATTCTGCACTTCATCATGCCCCATACGTGTTCACTTAGCTACGTATCTACTGATATTGCTGGCCAGGGCAGTTACACACCACGAAGAGAATGATGCGTCCCTGCAGGCGTATGTGAACGTCAGATGTTCCGCTGAAAAATTACACTACTGGCCATTAAAATTGCTACATCACGAAGATGACGTGCTACACACGCGAAATTTAACCGACAGGACGAAGATGCTGTGATATGCAAATGATTAGCTTTTCAGAACATTCATACAAGGGTGGCGCCTGTGGCGACGCCTACAACGTGCTGACACGAGGGAAAGTTTCCAACCGATTGCTCATACACAAACAGCAGTTGACCAGCGTTGCCTGGAGAAACGTTGTTGTGATGCCTCGTGTAAGGAGGAGAAATGCGTACCATCACGTTTCCGACTTTGATAAAGGTCGGATTGTAGCCTATCGCGACTGCGGTTTATCGTATCACGACATTGCTGCTCGCGTTGGTCGAGATCCAATGACTGTTAGCAGAATATGGAATCGGTGGGTTCAGGAGGGTAATACGGATCGCCGTGCTGGATCCCAACGGCCTCGTATCACTAGCAGTAGAGATGACAGGCATCTTATCCGCATGGCTGTAACGGATCGTGCAGCTACGTCTCGATCCCTGAGTCAACAGATGGGGACGTTTGCAAGACAACAACCATCTGCACGAACAGTTCGACGACGTTTGCAGCAGCATGGACTATCAGCTCGGAGACCATGACTGCGGTTCCCTTGACGCTGCATCACAGACAGGAGCGCCTGCAATGGCGTACTCAACGACGAACCTGGGTGCACGAATGGCAAAACGTCATTTTTTTCGGATGAGTCCAGGTTCTGTTTACAGCATCATGATGGTCGCATCCGTGTTTGGCGACATCGCGGTGAACGCACATTAGAAGCGTATATTCGTCATCGCCATACAGACGTGTCACCCGGCGTGATAGTATGGGGTGCCATTGGTTACACGTCTCGGTCACCTCTTGTTCGCATTGAAGACACTTTGAACAGTGGACGTTACATTGCAGATATGTTACAACCCGTGGTGGTGGTGGTGGTGGCTAGTGTTTAACGTCCCGTCGACAACGAGGTCATTAGAGACGGAGCGCAAGCTCGGGTTAGGGAAGGATTGGGAAGGAAATCGGCCGTGCCCTTTCAAAGGAACCATCCCGGCATTTGCCTGAAACGATTTAGGGAAATCACGGAAAACCTAAACCAGGATGGCTGGAGACGGGATTGAACCGTCGTCCTCCCGAATGCGAGTCCAGTGTGCTAACCACTGCGCCACCTCGTTCGGTTACAACCCGTGGCTCTACCATTCATTCGATCCCTGCGAAACCCTACATTTCAGCAGGATAATGCACGACCGCATGTTGCAGGTCCTGTATAGGCCTTTCTGGATACAGAAAATGTTCAACTGCTGCCCTGGCCAGCACATTCTCCAGATCTCTCACCAATTGAAAACGCATGGTCAATGGTGGCCGAGCAACTGGCTCGTCACAATACGCCAGTCACAACTCCTGATGAACTGTGGTATCGTGTTGAAGCTGCATGGGCAGCTGTACCTGTACACGCCATCCAAACTCTGTTTGACTCAATGCCCAGGCGTATCAAGGTCGTTATTACGGCCAGAGGTGGTTGTTCTGGGTACTGATTTCTCAGGATCTATGCACCAAAATAGCGCCAAAATGTAATGACATGTCAGTTCTAGTATAATATATTTGTCCAATGAATTCCCGTTTATCTCCTGCATTTCTTCTTGGTGTAGCAATTTTAATGGCCAGTAGTGTACATCATCTTACCGTCGAAGAAATGGGTGTAGCAACGGGGATAACAGCCTGCGCTATGTAGCGGGCACTGGTGACGGCGAGTTGAACTGGCATTCAAACCGAATCCACTCTCATCGCTGAGGATAACAGAGAGCCATTCCACTCTTCAGTCGACACTTTGAAGACACCAGTGCAGCTAACATTGGCGGTATCTTGGTGTCAGTGATGACACTCAGTCGGCCACCGTTGCCCGCACGATGTGTCGATTTTGAAGTTCGACTGTACTACGCGGACGTCCAGATCCTCCTCTACAGTTCGGGCATCTTCCGCAGGCTACTGTTAAAAGATGCGACACACCACATTTTGACCAACGTAACCGTACTCCGGTGATACATCCATCCAGTCTCTCGCAGACCTGGAATGCGACCCCATTCAAATGGCTTAAGCTTATCAATAGAAGTATGTACTCGTCGGTGGAGAATGATTGTACCATGGAATGAACGTTGCAAACACAGTTCACCCATAAACTCAACACATCTATTACCGGCAGAGCAAAAACGGAGGGTGCACAGACAGGCCTCCTGACCGCCATCTGATCGCCGAAGACCGTGACAAATGAGTCCCTAGCACTACAACCCCGCAGTACGCACGCATTATGCGCTGGTGCCACTGAACACAGTCCTGGAGAGTGTTTCTTTTGCGGCAGTGAAGCTTCTGATACGGCTCCCAGCTTCTCTCCATCCTGGGAAATGGGATTAAATTCTTACAACTGATCGCTGTCCAGTATAAATACGATTGTGCAAAGATAAATTGCTGGATATGACCAGTGGACTGAAACGATGGTTCAAATGGTTTAAATGGTTCTGAGCGCTAGGGGACTTAACTGCTGAGGTCATCAGTCCCCTAGAACTACTTAAACCTAACTAACCTAATGACGTCCCACACATCCATGCCCGAGGTTGGATTCGAACCTGCGACCGTAGCGGTCGCGCGGTTCCAGACTGCAGCGCCTAGAACCGCTCGACCACCCCGGCCGGCGACTGAAAGGAAACGTATAACAATAACTCTCTCCCTTTGATCTCCAAGTGCCATGTGGCACTTTGCAACACTTGTGGGAATCCCACAAATTAAAAAAATCTCGGTATAACACCTGATACATGTAAAAGTTATGAATTCACGCCCAAATCAAACTCTCCAGTTTATTCCCTCTTCAGTAATACTCTACAAATTCGTTCCTTCGACTTGCACCTTCCCTAGTTAATTATTAGTTCCCTGATCTAACGTTAATCTACGCGAATTAATAACACCATATGAGATGTACCATCTATCTTCGCATCTGAGTGGTCAGCGCAGCTAAGTGCCCCATAGAGGACCCGGGTTCAATTAGCGGTATTACCCGGCATATTTCTTGATGAGAGGACAAGAAAGTGGGACATTCAGCCTTGTGTCACCGATTGAGGGGCTACTTGAATGAGATCTAACGGCCCCAAGATCTGGAAAGCCGACAACGGCCGGGAGTGTGATCCCACCGTATCTCACCCTAATACCACCATATGGCAGAGGATGGCACGGCGGCCAGTCAGCATCACACGGTCCTCTGTGCCTGACTGCGAAGCTAATTAGCTGGGGCACGTAACCGTACCCTCGAGTTTGATAGTCACAACTACCTCTCCAGTGTTAACAGACTGAAACTTCTGAGATTGCTCTAAAATGGCGAAATCACTTTAAGAAAGCCGTAAGTTCGTAACAAAAGGCGTCCATGTTTCAATGGACCTGCCTCCTATATTACGCCGTATTCTGCTTCCGGCTCCCCGATTTTGCAAGTTCAAAGTAACTCCCGGAATTTGTGAAAAATATAGGATACTGAGCCATAAGCCCAATAGCTGCAGAAAACTTGTCTTGTTTCTCACCCTTTTGGGTTCTCATTAGTTCAGCCTCCTCAGACACTAATAGCAATAACAAGTTCATGAACGTATTAGGCAAGTTAATGATGAGAAAGGCTCCCAAGACGTCACAGGATGCACTGAACCGACAGCTATGTCCACACAGTGTGCAGTACACGGCACAGGAAATTTCTCGTGTTATTATATAACACGGTTTCTTCCTGTTACATTCGTCAACTTCGTGAGGGAAAAATAACTGGTTAACAGTCTCTGTCCACGCTGAACTAGTGAAATATTTTCTTCGCGACCCTAGCGCAGTGATACATTAGCACACACACAGCACTCCGCCTTCAGATCACAAGTGGGCCATCGGGACCATCCTACCGCCATGTCATCCTCACTGAGGATGCGGATAGGAGGGGCATGTGATCAGCACACCGCTCTCCTGGTCGTTGTGATGGTTTTCTCTGACCGGAGCCGCTACTATTCGGTCGAGTAGCTCCTCAATTGGCATCACGAGGCTGAGTGCACCCCGAAAATTGGCAACAGTGGTGGACAGGATGGTCACCCATCCAAGTGCCGGCCACGCCCGACAGCGCTTAACATCGGTGATCTAACGGGAACCGGTGTATCCACTGCGGCAAGGCCGTTGCCAGTGATACATTAGGGTCTGTACTATATTCGTAACATGTCAGCAAAGCTCTCTCGTGAGGCAAACAAACCTGTGACCATTCGTACTGCACTACTTTGTATGTAAGCAATGTCCCCTGTCGGACTTGTTTGATATGTGTTGGACTAGTGACTCATTAATATACTTCACGCAGTAATATTATATTTCTTTCTCATTTTGCGTTTTGTGAAGTGCACAGCTTTACATTATATAACATTTAACGTAAGTTGCCGTCTTTGCATTACTTTGAAACCGAATCAAGATATGACCGGATACTTGCGCAGCTTTTTTAAGGAGTATTTCATTACTGATAACTGTATCATCTTCAAAAGAAATCGGGCTTAATACTGTCTTGAAGGTAATTGATCTATAACATGAACAATGGCGGCTGTTGTGTAAGAGCACAAGAGGACGTGAACACCCTAACTTTCGACACCTCACGGATTATTGGTTATTTTTCTTTGAGTGCTGTTAAACGTAACACAGATGCTGCGATTTGAAAGATATGGTCCTTGAATGTACCGCGCTACTGCTCCTCCAGACTGTGTGAAACATGGCCTCAGGGTCGCGAGTGCACCTTGAGTTGTGCACGCTTTAAGGAGCTTTTGCATATGCGCAACTCGCGTGACGTAATTGCCTTACAAACCAAATACACACGTATTTGATAAACAACGTGCGCGGTTCACGATGCGCACAGCCAACCGTTGCCACTCAAATAGAAGCTTACGCCGGTGCCACCAGATGGTAGCACAATGTGACAGGCGTTTGTCCCGTTCGCCGGGGATAATTCCCGCTAGATTATGGCACCCGCCCCCCCTCATATTATGCGGATTCACTCATTATATACTGTAGTAAAATTAGATCAGACTTCAGTATATGTTAAAGTTGTGCTGACAGTAAATCTATTTTGTGGGTTTCTGAATGAGTTGTAGTATGTTAAGTTATGAATTTTATCATACAGTCATCCATTTGAGGCGCTGAAAATCATAAGCGCCTAAAGAACATCACTGTCGATTGTGAGTTTGTATCATTTAATCATGCTTCTGAAATCTACTGATCTTACCACGAGTCAGGTTTATTTGTGCTGTAGGCCCACATTTTAAATATGAAGATTCATGAAAAACTGTATCATTGGTTTCTCTGATATTCACTTAAATGGAGGATCGACGGCGGTGTGCTTTAGGTATTTATGGATCGCAGTGCATAATTTGTATTCTAGTCAAATGACCATATTGGTAGGCATTATTAGCTGAGTTTTATCATTTCCACAAACGGCACTGTGTGTTCAGAGCTGGTAGTTTACTGTGCGAAATTCGGCTTTGTGTGCAGTGTAAACATGAAGTATGTTGAATCTAATTTCAATACTAACAGAAACGTAAAGCTGTAAGGTTCAGTGGTGAGTCGTGCTTGGGTAGTTCAGTCGATAGAGCACTTGCCCGCGAAAAGCAAAAGTCTTGAGTTCGAATCTCTACCCGGCATACAGCTTTAATCTGCCAGGATGTTTCATATCACCGTACAATCCGCTGCAGAGTGAAAATATCATTCTGGGAATACAAAAGTAAATTACCAGAAAAGGTTAGCAGCAAAGGAACTAGGACCACCGACAACTGATCCTTTGATTGAGAGAGTGACGGAATGAAATAAGCGTGAGTACTAGCGAACATTTAACAAGGAAGTGTAGATGATTCTAATGGCTCTGAGCGCTATGGGACTTAACATCTGAGGTCATCAGTCCCCTAGAACTTAGAAATATTTAAACCTCACTAACCGAAGGACTTCACATACATACATGTCCGAGGCAGGATTCGAACCTGCGAACGTAGCAGTTACGCGATTCCTAACTGAAGCGCCTAGAACCTCTCGTCCACAGCGGCCAGTAGGAAGTGTAAAGTTGGCACAAGAATTTGTGTGGCTGCATCATAAGAATACTTGATGCCCTGAAATAAATTCTTGGATTAATACATCTGTTAGGGATCTTGTACATTTGTCCGAGAAAATGTAAAAGCACGAAAACTCCCAATTACACAAAAATCCGAAATGGAGAGTTGCTAAAGCTTACACATTATTTCGTTATTGCCCTGAAGGGTACTTAATTTTGAACAAAACAACAAAATTCCACAAAAAGAACTCTTTCTTTTCTCAGATAAGTTATGCATCGGCGACAGCATCGTGTAGCTGCACAGACAATGGTCCGCAGCTCGGGGTCGCGCGGTAGCGTTCTCGCTTCCCGCGCCCGGGTTCTCGGGTTCGATTCCCGGCGGGGTCAGGGATTTTCTCTGCCTCGTGATGACTGGGTGTTGTGTGATGTCCTTAGGTTGCTTAGGTTTAAGTAGTTCTGAGTTCTGGGGGACTGATGACCCTAGATGTTAAGTCCCATAGTGCTCAGAGCCATTTTTGCACAGACAATGGCACGGAAGCCGCCTGAATATGGCCACTCCAAAAGAAAATATCAACTTTGCATCTATTATTCCATTTCGGCAAAGCGAAGATGTGAAGACTTTTGAAATCTGATGTAGAATGAAGATCTGTAATGAAAGGATGCCACAGAAGCAAGTCTACCAATGGGGTCGGAAGTTCGAGAACAGCGAGACGTAAGCGTAATATTCCTTGGTGAGGCATATGGTATAGTGACTTGTACAAACACTGCGACCGTTGCAGTCATCTAATGTGAAATCGCCAAGTGACATTGGATTAGTTAAAATGCAGCTCCAAGCTTTAGACATAGTTCAGGTCATCACGTTGTATATGACGTGCTGTAAATTCACGAAGTATCTGTAAATTGGTTTCTCCAGCAGATGAACCGTTAACTGAAACAGTTATAAAGAACATCCATAGCAGACTGAAAAAGGATGCATTTATTGCCAGAATCGTCAACGGAACCGAACCTAGAATCACTGCCACCAAAGAAAAATGGTGAGACTGAATACTTAATCGCTCCATTTATCTTCACCCAATCGACACTGGCTGTCGGCAGATGGTGGTATGCTAATCCACTATAGGACGAAAAAGGCTTCCTTATGGAGTATTAAAAGACACTTAGAAGCACTACTATTAGTGCAACATGCTCAGATCTCCGAAAACAGTTGTCGTGCGTGCTATTTACTTAATAATAAAGTCGCTAATTTTATTGTTCCCATCCTCCACGCATGTGCGATGAATGATATTTTAGTAAGCAGAATGATGCGAAAGTTGATGTAGTATGGTGGCTGGCATTGACATTGATTCATCTCCGGTTCTCAAAGACATAAAATGGCAGTTTGTGATGGTAAGGAGCGCTGATGTTACCTTTCGTTTATTTTTTAGCAGCTAATAAAGTGATCAATTAATCTTGAGATAATCCATTAAACAGCAAGAAGGAAAAATTTCTTGCATTAATAAAACGAGGATGCTTTCACAACGTACAAAGCTTCTTAGCAATCATTTTGTTACTCTTTCATCTACATCACCTATTCCAGTTATTTGTTAAAGCCTGATACTATTTCTCACAAAATACCTCTGGAAACTTGGTTAGCGAACTGTGAGTTTAAAGGCTGTAGGGGAACAAATATCAATATATTAAGATAAACAATAGTGTCTTTTAGGATTATTTTTTTACCGCAATGGACCACCTATAAGGTCTTGTGCTGTAAAGATGGAAAGGCAGCTCTCTCCTATCCCATGTCACGAATTTCATACGGGGAACGGTGAAGCGTTTGGATGGTACAAATTGATGTCATAAATCGCATTTAGCGCCGTGAGCTAAAAGGTCGCCAATGACGAAGTGCCTTTAGGAGGCTTCCGCGCAAAGTGCATACGCTGACAATATTATTCAAGAGATAGTGCCACTCAATTGAGTTTCTTGCAGAAGGCGGCAGACAGCGTATTAGTAACGGTTAATCGCAATATTTAAGCGATTGATACCACCAAATTTTTGTTGGGCTACGAATTTATTTCTTGTGTTGCTTTGTCTCACAGAAGCTCCAGATAGACGAATAGAACCCTACATATAAATGACGCAAAGACAGTAGCCTAGTGAACAGAACTCGATTTACAAGCGAGGAAACAGTATCGCACAAACATCATTTTCCATACAATTCTGTCTTTGAGCTTCGGAAGGAAGCAAAGGCATAATATAGAGCGTGTTTAATTTAACACCGCCGCGAACTGGCATTTCAGAATACGCCTCTTCATGCCTTTTACATATTCAACCTCTTGTAATTTTAGTTCTTACACATTTAAATGGCTAGCAAATGTTGCACCGCCTACCGATATTTGAAAATGCTTCATGTCAGCAGGAAGCGATGAGTCGGTGTTCCAACAATGCTTCCACAAACAGACATACATACAGACTTCTCGGTTATTCTCGTCTCTGCTCGTAACTCCAACTTTTTAATCATCAACAGCAACTGGCGAGTTACTGCTGCAAGGTTCGCGGAGGAACAAAAGAATTTATCCACAAACATGGAGCAATGGACAAGAGTTTCTACTGTCAACGAAGCGCTATTGACGGACACAGTTTTCTTCGACAAAACGATCAGAGAGGACGTCCTCGACTCTATGTTCTAAATAAAAGGCCGTAAAAAAATGATGAGAACTTCGTGAAATCTCAGTTCACGGAACTGTCCGGAGACATTATTTCTCCTAGTTGTATCGTAGGCCTTCTCGCTGTCACAAAATATACCTATTCGGTGACGACTGTGCAGAAAATCCTGTAACACTGCCGCTTGCGCGAGAGTCAGGTTATCAAAGATGGTGTTATACCTCCAGAATTCACGCTGGAAGTGACTGGGAAAATGTATGAATTCTAAGAACAGGACAAAGGAAGGGGCTGACAACACTCCATGGTCTTTCCATGCAGCCAGTGAGAGTAATACTACGATAGCTACTCGGGCGTGTCCGGTGCTTTCCTGAATTTAAAAGTGGAATTAATATTGATTCTCTCCACGAGTCTAGAAAGTGTCCTGCCGCCCACATGAAGTTAAAAAGGGCGAGAAACATATCTTTGCTTCATCTAGTGAGGTGCCGTAACATACTGTAATCCATGGATCCTATCGCGAGCAGATGATGTTGCACGAACCGCAGATAACGCAGAATCCAACTCCAGCATCGAGATTAGAAAGTTGTGTTCATCATTATTGGTGGAACTTAAGTTCCAGTTTCCCCTCTCGACGGTCACTCTCTACCATCTGCGACCTGGATCCTGACTGTCAGTAGCCGTAACGCTATCGAAATACACTCCTGGAAATTGAAATAAGAACATCGTGAATTCATTGTCCCAGGAAGGGGAAACTTTATTGACACATTCCTGGGGTCAGATACATCACATGATCACACTGACAGAACCACAGGCACATAGACACAGGCAACAGAGCATGCACAATGTCGGCACTAGTACAGTGTATATCCACCTTTCGCAGCAATGCAGGCTGCTATTCTCCCATGGAGACGAGAGATGCTGGATGTAGTCCTGTGGAACGGCTTGCCATGCCATTTCCACCTGGCGCCTCAGTTGGACCAGTGTTCGTGCTGGACGTGCAGACCGCGTGAGAAGACGCTTCATCCAGTCCCAAACATGCTCAATGGGGGACAGATCCGGAGATCTTGCTGGCCAGGGTAGTTGACTTACACCTTCTAAAGCACGTTGGGTGGCACGGGATACATGCGGACGTGCATTGTCCTGTTGGAACAGCAAGTTCCCTTGCTGGTCTAGGAATGGTAGAACGATGGGTTCGATGACGGTTTGGATGTACCGTGCACTATTCAGTGTCCCCTCGACGATCACCAGTGGTGTACGGCCAGTGTAGGAGATCGCTCCCCACACCATGATGCCGGGTGTTGGCCCTGTGTGCCTCGGTCGTATGCAGTCCTGATTGTGGCGCTCACCTGCACGGCACCAAACACGCATACGACCATCATTGGCACCAGGGCAGAAGCGACTCTCATCGCTGAAGACGACACGTCTCCATTCGTCCCTCCATTCACGCCTGTCGCGACACCACTGGAGGCGGGCTGCACGATGTTGGGGCGTGAGCGGAAGACGGCCTAACGGTGTGCGGGACCGTAGCCCAGCTTCATGGAGACGGTTGCGAATGGTCCTCGCCGATACCCCAGGAGCAACAGTGTCCCTAATTTGCTGGGAAGTGGCGGTGCGGTCCCCTACGGCACTGCGTAGGATCCTATGGTCTTGGCGTGCATCCGTGCGTCGCTGCGGTCCGGTCCCAGGTCGACGGGCACGTGCACCTTCCGCCGACCACTGGCGACAACATCGATGTACTGTGGAGACCTCACGCCCCACGTGTTGAGCAATTCGGCGGTACGTCCACCCGGCCTCCCGCATGCCCACTATACGCCCTCGCTCAAAGTCCGTCAACTGCACATACGGTTCACGTCCACGCAGTCGCGGCATGCTACCAGTGTTAAAGACTGCGATGGAGCTCCGTATGCCACGGCAAACTAGCTGACACTGACGGCGGCGGTGCACAAATGCTGCGCAGCTAGCGCCATTCGACGGCCAACACCGCGGTTCCTGGTGTGTCCGCTGTGCCGTGCGTGTGATCATTGCTTGTACAGCCCTCTCGCAGTGTCCGGAGCAAGTATGGTGGGTCTGACACACCGGTGTCAATGTGTTCTTTTTTCCATTTCCAGGAGTGTATTTCGCCATGGTCTGAGTTATGTCTCACGGGTTGGCCTGGACACTTGCGTTCCCCAATTACAGTAGTCACTTGGCACCTCTCCCGAAAATCCTCCTGATGCTTTCCCAGACGATTTGACTTTTAGTGGACAGGTTACTCGGTTTCAGGAAGTGATGCCACTATCCCTTCTTGCTCACTCTATTAATTAGACGACATTCTACTCTCACTACCCGAAAGGCTGCGAGCTTTTCAGCAGTTTGCCAGCAGTTGATACTACAGGAAATCATTCTCCTGCTCTTAATAGTGGAATGGCATGTATCGCTTAATCAAGGGACATTCCGCCTTTTCACTTCGCGTGAATAATGTGTAATGGAAGCTTCAGCAGTGTACTGTATCATTTAGGTAATATGATCCGCCCATTCCTGGACACTGTCACGGCGTTCAAACACAGCAAGTTGGCTGTATTGTATTTCGTTTGCCATAATGAACATCCGTCGTGGCAGCTTTCTCTCGAGAATCGCTCTTTCTGAGTCAAGATAAGGTGGTAGTCATTTCAGTGCTAATCATCGATCGCTTCCAATAGAGCAGTGTCTGCGAAAGCTGTAGGGCATACTGACAAGGGAATGGTCAAATCCGACATGCCGAAGCCTACTCTGAAATCTCTCACACTGGAAGAATACGCCAAAAAAAAGACGCATTGGCAAAATTTTATCTGCTGAGTACGTATCTGTAAGTATTTTCTTTAAGGTTAAATTTACTCATTTCTGCAGCAAGAAGAACCGCTTGTAACAGCGGTTTGTACAGCATTTTCCGCCTAGCGCGGAATCGGTGGATAATCAGACGCAGTCGTGACAACACGACGCAGCGCCGCGTAGCGCGATGTCCGCAGTACACACAGTTGAATTTTAAACACTTAAAGCGTATAAAAAATGTGAAAAATCTGAATTTTTTTGGAAAACTTCCAGTTTACTTCAACATAAGAACTGTGGCAGACGTAATTGTTACACAACGGGCTGGCAGAGTAAAGAAAATCAATTGGCTCTGAGCACTATGGGACTTAACTTCTGATGTCATCAGTCCCCTAGAACTTAGAACTACTTAAACCTAGCTAACCTAAGGACATCACACACATGCCTGAGGAAGGATTCGAACCTGCGACCGTAGCGGTCGCGCGGTGCCAGACTGTAGCGCCTAGAACCGTTCGGTCACCCCGGCCGACAGTAAAGAAAATCGACACGGTGCCTGATGTTGAGCGATACAGACGACACCCATCAATCGGAACTCTGAATTGTTAACGTGAGATATTTTATAAAAATTCCTGTAGTACGAGTCTTACGATAATTTTTGAATAATGTACAATTTACTAACGTCTTTACTCTCTATTCGTTACAAAAATGTGAAGTGTTTATTGGATGACGAAAACTAACATTTTTCTTACATCACACGCACCTGTCAAAAGAAAAATTAATGCATTCGGGCACAACAAATAGTATTATTTAGATAGAATTGGGATGGGTAAGAAATGATCGTGGTCGTTGTTCTACATATTGTGCTGCAAACCAGTCATACTTGATCAAATTTGAAAAATGTGGTGACGAAAGCTGAGACTCGACAAATAAATAAAGTTTAACAATATTCTTTCATTCATAAACCTGATATGACAAACGGCTACAGCAAATTATGTTATCAGGCAATTTTCTGAAAAATCCTTTACCATGTTGGAATTTTTTTTATCGAGAGGGTGAATCACACTTTTAGTTCCAGATGGTATCCGAATTATATTAACAGTCTACTCGTCGTTCTCCTGATGACAGAGGTGTTTTTATGCCCAGACGAGTAGTCCAACAAAAGCAGTTAATTATTATGTGCAATTGGTAACAACACGTTTCCGATGTAATACTCAGAAGTATTCTCTTCCATTTTTCTAGATTTTTCCGCTTCCATTGGAAGATTTTTGTAAGTAAACAGTTATTTTTTTTAAATTTTTGGTCCTAATTTACCTTGAGGTTCCTGGAGATAGGTATAAAACACGCTTGTGCTTCAAGCTACAAATCTGATTGGCTTTCTACACGGCATTTTAGGGGATAACCAGAAGCTTCGTCTTCATATCAGCTAAAAAAATCTGTCTATAGTATTACACGCCCCCCCCTCCCCCCCCCCCCAAATAGCCATGCACCCTACCGTCGGTGAAGTGTCTTGAGTGCGCCAGCGACACAGATGGCCGCGCCCTAAGTACAACCACAACGGAGGGGTATCTGTTGAGAGCCCAGGCAAACCTGTGGTTCCTGAAGAGGGCCAACAGCATTTTCAGTACCTGCAGGAGCAACATTCTGGATGATTAACTGATCTGACATTATAACATAAACTAAAACAGCTTGCTGTGCTGGTACTCCGAACGGCTGAAAGCAAGGGGAAATTACAGCCGTAATATTTCCCGAGGACATGCAGCTCTATTGTATGGTTAAATGATGATGTGTCTTCTTGGGTAAAATATTCCGGACGTAAAATAGTTCCCCATTCGGATCTCCGGGCGGGCACTACTCAGAAGGATGTTGTCATCACGAGAAACAAAACTGGCATTCTGCGGATCGGAGTGTGGAATGTTAGGACCCTTAATCTGGCAGGTAGATTAGAAAATTTGAAAAGGGAAATGGAAAGTTTGAAGTTAGATATAGTGGGGATTAGTGATGTTCGGTGGCAGCAGGAACAATACTACTGGTCAGGTAAATATAGGGCTATAAATATAAAGTCAAAAAGGGTTAATGCATGAGTGGGTTTAATAAAAAATAAGAAAATGGAAAAGCGAGTAAGGTACTATGAACAGTGTGGTGAACGCATTGTCATAGCAAACATAAACACGATGCCCACTCCTACCACAGTAGTACAAATCTACGTGCCAGCTAGCTCCGCAGATGATGAAGAAATTGAAGTAATGTATAAGGGTTTTGAGGAAACTATTCAGGTAGGTAAAGGACACGACATTTTAATTGCAACGGGGACTGGAATTCGATAGCAGGAAAACGAAGCGAACGAAATATAGTAGGTGAGTAAGGACTGGGGGAAACGAATGAAAGAGGAAACCGCCTGGTAAAATTTTGCTAACACTTGGATTAAGAATCACAAAAGAAGGTTGTATACGTGCAAGAGACCTGGAGACACCAGAAGGTTCAAGAATGATTATATATTCGGTAGACAGAGATTTAGGAACCAGGTTTTAATTGTAAGACATTCCCAGGGACCACAAGTTACTGGTCATGAACTGTAGATTAAAACTGATGAAATAGGAAAAAGTTAGGAACTTAAAGAGTTGGGCCTGAATAAGCTGAGAGAACCAGAGCTTGTTGAAAGCTTAAGAGGGAGCATCAGGCAACTGCTGAAAACAATACGGGAAAGGAATACAGTAGAAAACGGATGGGTAGCTTTAAGAGATGAAATAGTGAAGGCAGCAGAGGATCAATTAGGTAAAAAGACAAGGCCTGGTAGGAAGATACGTTTAATTTAATTGATTAATCAAGAAAATTAAAAAATGCAGGAATGAAGCAGCCGAAAGGGAACACAAACGTCTAAAAAATGAAACGCACGGGGAGTGCAAAATTGTTAAACAGAGCTATGGGCTAGAGAACAAATGTAAGGATTTAGAAGCATATTTCACTAAGGGAAAGACTGAAACTGCCAACAAAATAATGAAAGAAGGTTTTGGGGAAAAGAGAAGCAACTGTACGAATATCAAGAGCTCAGTTGGTAGACCGGTCCTAAGCAAAGAAGGGAAAGCCAAAAGGTGGAAGTAGAATATAGAAATGCGACACAAGGGAGATGAACTTGAAAGCAAAATTATAGAAGGGGAAGTGGGCATAGATGGAGATGCGATGGAAGACATGATACTGAGAGAAGAATTTGACAAAAAGCTCTCAGAGATCTACACTGCGTGATCAAATGAATCCTGACACCTGGCTGAAAATGACTTACAAGTTCGTGGCACCCTCCATCGGTAATGCTGGAATTCAGTATGGTTTTGGTCCACCCTTAGCTTTGAAGACAGCTTCCACTGTCGCAGGCATACGTTCAATCAGGTTCTGGAAGATTTATTGGGTAATAGCAGCCCATTCTTCACGGAGTGCTGCAGTCAGGAGAGGTGTCGATGTCGGTCGGTGAGGCCTGGCACGAAGTCGACGTTCCAAAACATCCCAAATCTGTTCTGTGGGATTCAGATCAGGATTCTGTGCAAGCCAGTCCATTATAGGGATGCTATTGTCGTGTAACCACTCCGCCACAGGCCGTGCATTATGAACAGGTGCTCGATCGTGTTGAAAGATGCAATCGCCATCCCCGGATTGCTCTTCAAAAGTGAGAAGCTAGAAGGTGCTTAAAACATCAGTGTAGGCCTGTTCTGTGATAGTGGAACGCAAAAGAACAAGGGATGCAAGCCCCCTCCATGAAAAACACGATCACACAGTGACACCACCGCCTCCGAATTTTACTGTTTGCACTACACACGCTGGCAGGTGCCGTTCACCGAGCATTCCCCATACCCACACCCTGACATCGGATCGCCAAATTGTGTACCGTGATTCGTCACTCCACACAACATTTTTCCACTGTTGAATCGTCCAATGTTTACGCTCCTTACACCAAGCGAGGCGTCGTTTGGCATTTACCAGCGCGATGTATGGCTTATGAGCAGCCGCTCGACGGTGAAATCCAAGTTTTCTCAACTCCCGCCTAACACCCATAGTACTTGTAGTGGATCTTGATGCAGTTTAGAATTCCTGTGTGATGGTCTGGACAAATGTCTGCCTATTACACATTATGACCCTCTTCAACTGCCAGCGATCTCTGTCAGTCAGCAGACGAGGTTGGCCTGTACGCTTTTTGTGCTGTACGTGTCCCTTCACGTTTCCACTTCACTATCACATCTTAAACAGTGGACCTACGGATGTTTAGGAGTGTGGAAATCTCGCGTACAGATGTATGACACAAGTGATACCCAATCACCTGACCACGTTCGAAGTCCATAAGTTCCACGGAGCGCCCGATTCTGCTCTCTCACGATGTATAATGACTACTGAGGTCGCTGATAAGGCGTACCTGGCAATAAGGGCAGAAAAATGCGCCTAATATGAAAAACTTATGTTTTTGGGGGTGCTCGGTTACTTTTGATCACATAGTGTAAGTCGAAACAAGGCTCCGGGAGGAGACGACAGTCCGTCACAACCATTGTTAACCATATGAGAGCCAGCCACGACACAACTCTTCCTTCTGGTGTGCAAGATGTATGAGACTGGTGAAATAACGTTAGACTTAAAGAAAAATGTGGTAATTCCAATTCCAAAGAAAGTAGTTGTTGACAGGTGTGAAAATTAACGAACTATCAGTTTAATAAGTCGTGGTTGCAAGATGCTTACACCAATTCTTTACAGAAGAATGGAAAAACTGTTAAAAGCAGACCTCGGGGCAGATCAGTTTGCATTACTGAGAAATGCAGAAACACTCGAGACAATACTGACCCTACGACGTATCTTGGAAAACAGATTAAGAAAAGGCAACCATATATTTATAGCATTTATAGATTAGAGAAAGCGTTTGATAATGTTGACTGGAATACTCTCTGTTGGATCTTACCCTCTCGTCTCGTCTAGGGTGCCTAAGGGATGCTGCGTTCTCGGTATGCTATAGAACAATTCAAGCAAATAGCATTAGTAGTTTTATTTCTATAAAGTAGATTGATAGTACTTAACTTTGGAGTTACATCGGT
Organism: Schistocerca americana; assembly: GCF_021461395.2. Lineage (NCBI taxonomy): Eukaryota > Metazoa > Arthropoda > Insecta > Orthoptera > Acrididae > Schistocerca > Schistocerca americana. The sequence continues at coordinate 647,246,916 of NC_060130.1, read as the reverse complement.
GTCGCAAGTAACATGCAAACAGTAATGTTCGTCGCTATAGACAAAGTCCAGACAAGAAACTAATAAGGATCAAAATTAGCTGTTCTTGTAGCATTCTCGGCTAGGCCGTACTACGCTCCGCGAATATGTTACTCTACTGTCCGCATACTGAGCCGATCTGAGTGGCCGAGGCTGGCAGGAGCGGCGCTTATATTTACTTGGGCTTGAGTGCTCTCCCGTCGTGGTGCGGTCCTATTCTGCGCACCATTGGCCGACGTCTTTTCACCGCCTTCTCTGGTCTTGGATTCTTAGTCTTCGTTCCGGCGCTTGTGGTTACGCCAGAACACTGTCTTTGAAATTGTGAAGGTAACAGGGCTATAACATAGGGACAGAAAGGCTATTTGCAGACTGTGCAGAAACCAGACAGCAGTTATAAGAGTCGAGAGTTAAGAAAAGGGAGCAATTATTGAGAAGGGAGTGAGACAGGGTTGTAGATTATCCCCTATGTTATCCAGTCTGTACGTTGAACAAGCAGTAAAGAAACGAAAGAAAAATTTGGTGCAGTAATTAAAATTCAGGGAGAAGAAATAAAAACGTTGAGATTAGCTGATGACATAGTAATCTGTCAGAGACAGAAAAGGACATGAAAAAGTAGTTGAACTGAATGGATAGTGTTTTGAATCTAGAATGTAAAATAAAAATCAACAAAAGCAAATCAAGGATAATTGAATGTAGTCGAATTACATCCGGTGATGGTAAGGGAATCAACTTGGGAAACGTGGCACTTAAAATAGTAGGTGAGTTTTGCTATTATTGCAGCAAAATAACTGTTGATGGCCGAAGTAGTGAGGAAATAAAATGTAGACTGGCAATGGCAAGAAAAGGATTTATGAAGAAGAGAAATCTGTCTACATCGAATATAGATTCAATTGTTAGGAAGTCTTTTCTGAAGGTATTTATCTGGAGTGTAGCCATGTATGGAAGTGAAATATGAAAGGTAAACAGTTTAGATAACAAGCGAACAGAAACTTTCGAAATGTGGTGCTACAAAGAACGCTGAAGATTAAATGGGTCGATCACGTAACTGATGAGGAAGTAATGAACAGAACAGGGGAGACAAGAGATTTGTGGCACAACTTGGGCAAAAGAAGTTATTTATTGATAGGATGCATTCTGAGATATCAATAGATCACTAGTTTAGTATTTGAGGGAAGTGTGGGGGGTAAAAATCGTAGAGGGTGATCAAGAGATGAATACAGTAAGCAGATTCAGAAAGATGTAGGTTGCAGTAATTATTCGGAGATGAAGAACCTCGCACAGGATAGAGTAGCATGGAGAACTGCATCAAACCATTCTTCGGACTGAAGACCACAACAACAACATTACCAACTAATGACATATCCTATACATGTTTACTTGAAGTAAACTTCGTTATTTTGCTACTTCCTTTTCCGTGTAATTTCCTGAACCCGTTTAACCAGGTCAAAGAGGCATGGAAATCGGTAAAGTCAGTCTCATTTACATTTCAAAGGGCCCACTTTCCCAGCTCTCCCTCGGAAACAATGCACAGACTCGCACCAGCAGTTCTAAATCTCTTGAATAGTTTTTCTTTTACACTTTTGCCATACTCATTTTGGTGCTTACTTTGTGTTTTGCGTATATCTTTCTTCTATTTATAAAATTCACGTTCAGATTTTGAGAAACGAAACTGGCTTTGCACACCGCCTAACTGTATACATTTTCTCCCTTCGTTTGACCAGAAAATTTACACTGTTTTCGTTGTCACAGAAAGCTAATGGTGCACATGTTTTCTTTGGGCTGAAAGGTACTGCATTTTTGTTCTGGACTTAAATTAGGGCAAAAGTCATCGTTCGCAGCCCAATTCACGAAGCCTTCAGAGTTATTTCTTGTTTCTTCCAGTTCTTCTCCCACAATTTCTAACGAAATGTCGATACCATTCGAATGAATGTAAAACAAATTGACTAATAAATGGCACGTATGTATGTCATTAGGAGGTGATTTCGATTGCATACAGCATTCTTTATATTTATTCTTTGCAAGGATAAAAACATTGATTGGAACCTTCAACCTGCACAAAGACAGAGGCAAGTACGCGTAACAGTAATTCTCGCAGTATCTGAAGAGAGTAACAGCAAAATATTGTGTATAAAACTGAAAAAATAATTCGAACCCCTGGAAGTACACTGTTAAGTTGTGGCGAATGTTTTCACGAAAGTAGTTGACTGTACAACTTTAAATGCCCACTTTACCTCAGAGTATGAGATACATTCCGCAAACTCTGTCTCCTTGATTTTTTCTATTCTATGAAGTCTTTTCGCCTGGACATTCTCTGGTGTTGTTTTGCGATGAATTGACACACATGGATGACGCAGTACATTGAGTACCTGATTCATGGGCTGTTGAACCATATCTGTTACACGTAGCCTAACGTTTTCGAACAATGGCAGTGTGACAAATGTTTAGTAGAGCTGCGCTCTACTAAAACTACGGTTCAGCAGTTTTGGTACAGTACATAAATGACGTAGTAAATGGTAGGATGCCTGGTGTTATTGGCAGCATTGGTAGCAAAAGAAACATAAATGAATGTGTGACAGAAATACTGGAAGCCGACGACTTCCATTTGTTTTGTACATAATTAGGATCGCACATCATTCATTGTTAGTCCATTGTGAATTTTATATATTTAAAAAAGTATAAACTGCATTTTATGAGTAATTAAAATTTTTTATCGCCTAAATTCTGGCCCTTTATGCAAGCAAAGTAATTAGTTTTGATCCAACTACCGTTTACATGTACAAACATAAAAAGTTTATATAACTATTGTCGTTATTTTGTACTCAGTAGAACGTCCTTCATTATGATTAAAGGCAAAAGTTTTCTGTAATGTAAATAATTGAGTAAATTGTTTATGAATAACAGAAATATGTCCTACATAAGCTCGACGAAGTATTGAAACGATGTATGATATGTTTATGTTTTTGCATCTTTTTAATTTTACCTTTTCTAAAAAATTACGTTTTCTAGCGCTGCATGATAAATCAGTATTTTTTTTTTTACTTTTTCTACAACTTTCCTCTTATTAAAGTTAAAAATCAACAATTTTCGAATGAAACCTGAACTGAACGCCAACAGTTTCAATTTTTCTACAAACACTGTTTATTTTTACGTAACAAACACAATGGCAATTATTTAAAACAAAAATGTGCCGTAGCTTGTGCAGCCCTTTACGTATCCCCACTCAGTTTCTAGACAGTTCACCGCTTCCCGTTTCTAGGAGAATCTCGTAAGTCACTGATGGCATACCCAAATAAAGAGATCGAAATGAGGTAATGCCCGATGGGTATGCAACACACATAATTTACACATAAGGCGGTCACGACCATAACTGACCACGGCTACTAGGAAAGTTACCGCAGTCTGCGCTTACTTTTGACAGTCGACAGAATTTTACAGTAGTTTTAAAACTCGATCAATGCATATTTACTTTTAAAGCAAAACATGGTTCAAATGGCTCTGAGCACTATGGGACTTAACTTCTAAGGTCATCAGTCCCCTAGACTTAGAACTACTTAAACCTAACTAACCTAAGGACATCACGCACATTCATGCCCGAGGCAGGATTCGAACCTGCGATAGCAGCGGTCGTGCGGTTCCAGACTGTAGCGCCTAGAACCGCTCGTCCACCCCGGCCGGTACTTTTAAAGCAGCATGTCATGTTAAGTATACTGGGTGTAATGGGTATAAGTAGAGATATTTTTATATGCGGTACCTTAATATGTACACGCATCAGTGTGCTTGATTTTTTTTATCTGAGTTGAACAGTCTTCCCACAAACACGTCACAAACTTAACGACCTGATGTTCTCTGCACTACCGAAACTGCGCTACTAAGTGGTAGTCAGTATAGACTAACAATTCCACAAGATTTCGGGATTGCAGCCGGATCTCATCGACTTCTTTCCACGATATTTCGGCTGACAACCTTACAGCCATCTTCAGGCGAGTGTCAAACACTCGCCTGAAGATGGCTGTAAGGTTGTCAGCCGAAATATCGTGGAAAGAAGTCGATGAGATCCGGCTGCAATCCCGAAATCTTGTGGAATGTTCGATACGCCGGGAAAACTTCAAGAGTCACATAGACTAACAATGTTGTGTCCAAGTGTGCACACTTCAACAACTGACCTGCTTCCCAGAGGAAAATAAGCATTAATGGCTTGGTCATGTCTCAAGTATTTGGGGGTACTAACCAGACAAAAACATACAAGCAGGCTACGACGCCCTTAAAGCAGTTCAACACAGTATGCAGCTCACTGTCTTTGACATTCTTTCGAAGTGATTTGGAATTTGATTCGTTGCTGATTCGGGTAGCTTCAGTTGTCACGACAAGTGATGTATAAGGTACATTCAAAAGGGACGAAACGGGGGTTGTAAAATAAAAACCGCTGAATGGATCGTAATTCAATCCTCATTAAACAATGCCCAGTCCTAGTAATTAATAAGCAAAGTCTTTTATGAGGATTTGAGAGGAGCAAAGATGACAATAAACTTTCAAGTTTACTTGGCTTGTCATGTTGAGATGGCTCCAGTTCTACTTGTCTAGGGGTCTGATTCTTGAAGCTGAAAATCTAATATCAGATCCTCACGGTTGGTTTGACCTAAATAAATCGGAAGATCGTTGTTGCAGAATTATTTACGTAAATATAGTTTCCACAGATTTTCTCACATTTTAGTCTATCAGACATTAATTTGGTTTTCCACATTAAAAAAGCAGAAATTACGTTGTTCGCACCAATTATACAAAAATACGTCCGATCACATCAGAGACAAGCTTACAACTCTCACACTCTGCGCAAATAATTATATTCCAAAGGGTTTACAATTTTTCTTAACAAATGAATTCCTACTAGTTTTTGTAACACTTTTAATTTCAGTTATTATTTCATAAATGAATCCAGAAATAAACATAGTAAACAGCACAGGATTGCGTGATTAATAATAGAAATTTTAAGTGTGCCAATAATTCGTAATTTCAAATGTTTATAAAAAAATAATTTTAACTGCATATTCAGAACTAATACTTATCGTTTATAACATCGAAAGTAAAATATTTTATAAAATAATTCCTTTTCATAAATTTTAGCTTGAAATATAACACACTGTGTTTAAAATTATATGAAAATTTTCAGGAAAGCAACTGAGATAATATTGACCTGTTCAAAATTCGAAAAATAATACTGGTGTCGACAAGTACACACACCTACGTGACGACAGAATGAGCGCGTGCACTCGTCGAGTGTCCACTGCACTCATTAGCGAAACCAGACAAATTGAGGCTTCAAAAGAAGAGAAAGGGGTGTAGTATGTTTCCTTCCAGCGAAAGAAGTGGGAGAAAGGAAATTTTTTAAGTGTAGCTCAATTATAGGAAGCGCACTACATGTCCGTTGCTATTCCGACGCTCAATCCGACCCATAGGCCAATGGCTGCCACCGTAAACTGCCATTCTTCAATAATGATGACACCTACCTGCTGAACGATGGTATCGGTAGTGCGATGTAGCGTTCCAGATAGTGTGTCATCGTTAACGACATTTGTCCTTCTCTTGAATCTCTTGTGTCACGCCTCCTGTCGACGAGTGCGAGAGCTCACTCTGTCGTCATGTGGATGTGCGTCCATAGCCCTCTAGCGGCGAGTTTGTCGTCTCGGCGCTCTTACGAGAACCAGATCCTCTTCCGCAGGCAATGTCATTATGATTCATTCAGCGGTTTTCATTTTACAGTTTGCGACACGTTTCTTTTTGAACACACTTTATACCCTTACGAAGCCTTTTGTTAGATTTAAGCTGTCTTCTATGTCCCTTTAATATTTTACGTATGAAGGCAGAATAGGGAATATTTCTCAAATGTACCTTCCACAAGTTTAATGAACGCAATGCATCTCAGGAAGGGGCTTGTTACTGGTGCTAATAGACACCTGAGGCGGACTATCAACAGGACATCTCTTTGGGGTTTGAGTGTTACTACCGGCCAACAGACCAACCGACACGCTGTTGGGAATATAGGTTTCATGGCCGTCCCATGAGCAGCTGAGTTGATGAGATTCCACCCAACAAAGCCCAGTTTGCCGGGGTAAGCGTTATACAACTGAGGTGCGGCAGGTTCCCCACATGTTAACTGATAATGTCTGTTCCGCCCCAACAGTCGTCTAACCTCCGCGTAACACATCTTCAGGTTGAGGTTAATCTTACAGAGGTTTTGCACTATTCTTGCCATCAGGGTGGTTATGCCAAGATTCCCACACCCTGTGACACGCAACGTTGCTCCGTCACACCGTACGGGTGTCGCTGAAGCATACCGAGAATTTACAGTTACGGAAAACTGGCGGCGCTCACCAGTCCCTAGGTAATAAACCCTGGGTTCACCTAACACATACCAAGCCAAAGACGACTTAGATCCCTGAGGCATTTGCAATTTGGCACAGCCTAGAAAGAACATGTGGCTTATTGAATCAGAACAGGCACTGTCAACGAATGGAAAGGTTAAAGGACTACACTGGCAGAAGTGGTCTGTGACGTACATCTTCCAGTGTGAAAATAGGGTCAGTGCTGTACACATTCCATGGTAACTATAAACAGAGGGAGACAGGCCACAAGTTTCTTATATCGGACAATATATTCTTCTCCAATACTTAATGAGAATGATCATTTCAGAGACAATTGCCCAAGGTGCTTACTGAATTTAGTATCGTACAATCAAACTGTCACTTTCGAGAAAAGGGAAGTGGCTCTTGAAACCGGAGATAAAATACCACGGGAGCTGACTCCGAGACAACTTCCTTCCGTGTCGCCCAACATAGCGTACAAGTACCTTCAAGAGCCTGCCGATGAAAATGCCAACAGTGAGGCATATCAGGTCTACCGTAGCCTGAGATGCGTGACTAACGCCGTGTCAGAGGATGCAAACAAACAGGCTGACGACGCGAGTGCAAGAGAGGGCGAAATCAGAACTGTTGCAAAAAAGGTAACTTATGAAATCTTTGCAGAATTTCCAACACAATCTTCAGCGGAAGATGAAAGAGAAAAGAGGCAAGTATGGATCTGATTTTGGGAATTCATGATAACTGTTCAGTAAAATAAACATCCGTACAGAAGTCATCGTGAGAAATACAAAATCAAATACCAAAAATACCCTATCAAGCAGCCAACCATGACGAGCAGAAAACTCCTACGACGTCCACGGGGATAGAAGTCAAAATCCAGGCAACAGATTGAGGTATTACTGAGCAAAAGGTGTACTGTCCTGAACTACAGACTACAGAGCAACCGAATGAGGACGTAATAGATTGCTCATTTTCGGGTAAAGAGAAGGACAATATTTAGAAAAATGGTTCAAATGGCTCTGAGCACTATGGGACTTAACATCTGAAGTTATCGGTCCCCTAGAACTTAGAACTACTTAAACCTAACCAACCTAAGGATATCACACACATCCATGCCCGAGGCAGGATTCGAACCTGCGACCGTAGCGGTCGCGCTGTCTCAGACTGAAGCGCCTAGAACCGCTCGGCCACACCGGCCGCCCAATATTTAGAAAGGTTCATTTGATAGTATTGTGTTAACAATTATGACAGGAAAATATTAGCTGCTAATGACTCGCCAAGTGCATCAGGAGGGCGACAGAAAACGAGTGTCCGGGAGGTGCAGATATCAGTTTTCTAAGGGATGTATGTATTACACATCACAAAATGGGCATCGTCGTCATTCAAGACATGTTAAACACAAACCGATAACTTGCTCCATGAACACTGAATGAAGTATGATGCGTTAGAGTAATCATAAAGGTTCGCACCATCAAGATCGGGGGCGAACTCCTTCGTTGTTACAAACTGTGCAGGACATTCAGCTACGTATCCACTCTCAAAGAATGCATACAGATTGATATTGGTGTAACGGGGTGAAGAGAACAGATGGAATGTGGCGCCATGCAACCGAATGCGAAACAGTCTTTCGTGAAGCTTTTCGTGAAATTAACTATCCCTTAAAGCGTAGGTGCAAGTCGTGCCATAAATGTTTTATAAGTATGGAAAAAATAAACATCTAAAGGTTGAATTTTTACATTGCTTCCAGGTGGTATGAACTGCAATGTCTTACACTTTTCAGAAGGGATATTTGGCTCCAAAGTAGTATGATTTTTATATCCAGGCCTGGATTCAAGCAAAAGCAAGTTATTTTGACCGTCTATTGGCCAAAAGTAGCGCTCATGACATAGTTGTAGTTCTCGTATGCTTGCTATGACGTAAATGTTCCCTTCTGCCTTTGGAAGATCACACTCATGGGAAAGAATCGTAAAGGGCAGAACACCTCCAGCTCCTCGCAGTGCAGTAAATAACATTTCAGCCAATTTGTTATCCAGGTTAACAGCGGTATATTTTGCTGTCGTTATGTTGTCCACATACCGCTTTGTTTACTGCAGAGGCAGATACTCCTCAATGCAACCTATGACGGAGCAACAACCATTTATTTCTACTGAATTTTCCAACTTGGGAGTTCGTGTAGCTCGTTGTCTTCCTTGGTCGTTTCACTGTGCTACTGACTGATCTGTTTCATATAATCGTCGCAACAGTCTTGGAAACATGATGTGAGCCGGATGTCTTCAAGCGGATATTGGGTCTTGTACAACCTTCCCGATTCCCTTTTGCTTCCATTTACTTGCTCACCCACGAAAATCATGTCTTCAGGTACCATCACTGGGTACAACTCCAGTTGGGTAGAGCTGATCGACGTTAATAAATGGTTCAAATGGCTCTGAGCACTATGGGACTCAACTGCTGTGGTCATAAGTCCCCTGGAACTTAGAACTACTTAAACCTAACTAACCTAAGGTCATCACACACATCCATGCCCGAGGCACGGTTCGAACCTGCGACCGTAGCGGTCGTGCGGTTCCAGACTGTAGCGCCTTTAACCGCTCGGCAACTCCGGCCGGCCGACGTTAATACTTCAATCTGTTAATAAAGACTGCAGTCTACGACAGTACGGACAATGTGCACCAGATTGATCATTTCAGTACACGGTACGCCATCTGCACTGGATTAAGTGGATTATTACCCCAACCTCTACACCTAAGTACTCGTCGGTACTGAATAGTCTACAATCTTAGCAATAATAGTACCGGTACATGTATTCCACCGTCAGCGGTATCGAAACGATTTTCGATTTTGACTTTAGACTCGGTCATTACTGCACCATGTATCAAATAGATACATTTATCGGTCGCCATCGTCCTTAAAGTTTGTAACATCATCACGGAATCACCTTTCATGCTTACAGTTAAAATTTTAAGGGCAGTTTCTTTGGAACGTTATTATCTCAGTTAAGTAGACTACTAGGAAGAGCGTACCCTTACGCTCGCGTATGACTTGCATTTAGGGCCACTGTAGCTGTGCTACGAACTTCACTGCTTCGTGTATGAAGGTAGCCACCAAGGACGGTCATCTTCTCTTAGCATGGCACACTCTGCAACACACTGGCTTGTACATCAGCGAAGGAAACGGATATCAACGTTAATGAAATGTATAATGAATACTAAAATCTCTCAGAGTCTTAATGTTTTTCGTAGTACTGGTTTGAGTTAGTGGGCGTCACCTTAGCCGTACTATGGTTGGTCTGTTACTGTTCAGACAAACTCAACACTGCCTTCAGCGATTCGCCGTAATGTGGGAGGATTTTGTATGTTTGGATGTTAAAAGTGCCATACCGAGAAACCTTCAGCATCTATACACATCTGTCCATGAGCACGGAGAACAGCAGCTTGCACTCGAAGCTTCCACCCCATGAGATCTATCTGTCGACTTATAACAGTCCTATTCACTTGACTAATACACTAAAATACCTCAGAATAACCTTTAACCATAAACTAACGTGCAAACGGCCCTTAGTAACAGTACAACAAAAAGCAAAAAAAGCAAAAATTTTACCACTTACCCCAAATGCTCGAACAAAATATACTTCACCTCGTCTTTAGTATTTGTGTCAGCCCCCATCCCCTTTCTCTCCACCATTCGAATCCTGTATGAACTTCCTACTTTCCTTGCCCCTCTCCTCTCCCACAGCGTGCACCATCGGACTGCTGCATTTACAGCTGTTTTGACAACACTGGCCTACATATTCGTCCCTGATGATGCGTCCTATTATTCCACCGGGCTTGTACCAACACATGACCCCAACCTTACAACAGTACTCTCACTACAAGAAAAACAAAAGAAATGAATTGATCGTGTGGCATTGTTGGCCAGGAGGTCCCATCCGAGGAAGTTCGACCGCCGGGCGTAAGTCCGGTTGCAGGTGACGCCACATTGGGCAGCTTGAGCGTCAGTGATGATGAGATTATGATGAGAACAACAGAACACTCAGTCCACGAACGCAGAAACTCTACAAGGTCGGGAACTGAACCTGGGCCCGCTGCATGATAAGCAAACACTTTACCACTCAGCTAAGCAGGCGGATGCCATACCACAACCAATCTTTAACGACTTCTCGCTACCTGGCGACTATACCTGACCACAGATCTACTCTTAACTGCAGTTTTAATGAAATTAGAGCAATAAACGCAACATTTTATCGTAAATTTTTTCGATGTACTTTTGGCGATTTATTCTAATGCTTCAGTGCCAGAAAAGCTCGTCAACGGGCATAAAGATAAATAAGAATGTAAGTACAAAACTGTGGTTAGTCAGGTTAATTTATCGCAAAATGACCGGTTAACAGCTGACATAAAAACACCTGCTGTTATCGAGTAGTATGCTTCTTTGAATCAGAAAAAGTACATTCCTCGTGTGTGGCACATTTGGTGCAGCAATCCCCATAATACCCCGTGGGGAGTTGGGTTTTCGATCTTAAATTAATTACTTGCCTTATCTATGGTCAAAGTAGACGCTGATGGCATGCAGTATAACACGATACCATCTTCTCAAGAGTTCTTTTAAATTTTTTACGCTGAAAAGTCATAAAAGGAAGCGGGAAATTTCCGTAGTCTCATCAGGTGATAACTCCCTCAAGGTACTGAGCCAACGACCGCTGTAGCCATGCATCGTCTCAAAACTCTTTCCTGTCTAGTACTAATAAAATTTGCACGGTGTTTGTGTGACAAAACCCGTTATTATAGACAGACGATAAAATATCTATGAAAAGAGCAGAGTGCTGCTTTTCTTTTTTACAACCTCTGTTCACATATCTATGTACCCGAGTTCTGTCAGGTGGAACAGATTCGACCGTAAAACTATGATACCACGTCGGCTAGCTTTTGTGCTGAAGTGGCAAACTGTAAGTTGTGGTAGGAAATGCACCAGTCGTTCCGTGTTCTCAGCTTAGTCGGCATGACATTAGATCTACAAATTCAAATAACGTTACTCGGTGGACATTGAATTACATTTATCGTATTCAAATGGCTCTGAGCACTACGGGACTTAACATCTATGGTCATCAGTCCCCTAGAACTTAGAACTACTTAAACCTAACTAACCTAAGGACAGCACACAACACCCAGCCATCACGAGGCAGAGAAAATCCCTGACCCCGCCGGGAATCTAACCCGGGAACCCGGGCGTGGGAAGCGAGAACGCTACCGCACGACCACGAGATGCGGGCATTTATCGTATTAGGTTGTATACAGTGATATGCAAGTTTACTTTCTCATTATTTCAAAGTGAGACAATATTGTCTATTTTCAAGATGTTAGTGGCTAATAGTAATAGGAAGATGATGGGAGTTTTACGTTCCATTGATGAATAGGTCATCAGAGAGGGAGCACAAGTTCGGTTTGGAAGAGGATCCGTTGCCCCTTTGAACGCTAGCACAACAGCATTGCCCGTAAGCGATTAGCGGAAATCACGGAAAATCTAAATTTGGAATTACTGGGAGGGAATTTGAGCCATTTTTCTTCCGAATTCTATCTATTCGTCTCTAGAGTATAAAAGAAAGGAACTGTCTGTACTTTTCATAATTTGACATGTCGATCTGTGAGCCGGCTCGACTTCGACATCTGCTTACGTGTAAATCACCTTCCCTAAAAGGATTTCGGATACCCTAGATCGTTATCAGTTAAGTCTCAGCAGGAAACACGGGGTGATGATGATGATGATGATCAAATTGTCAGGGTGATCAACGTCACGGTGGTCAGTGGCAACACTAAAATGTGATGATACAAGCGTTGTTAAAATGGGTAAGAGTTTTAAAGAAGTCTAGTAGAACGTAATAAGCAAGCTGTCATCAGCCGAAGGTTTTTCTGAACACCACCGTATTTTATTGGACAAGGGTCTCTTGCAGGCGATATCACATTACCTCCTTCTGATCTTTCAACTACCTTACGCAGCGAGTTGCATATGACCCGATAGTTTAATGTCGACGCCGACCCTCGCAAGTCGGCGTACTTCACATTAGCAAACACTGCCAGAACTGATGGTAATTGTAAGTGACAGATTAAAATCTGAGAACTGACCGGAGATCGAAACACAGGTATTTGAACTCGTTTCTCTCACTTACCTACTGAGCCGTCAAGGAACATTGAGAAAGAATCCTATACTGAAGAAAGAGTACAACAATTTCCTTGAAGTCCCATTGAGCGCACGTACACAAGGACACGTACACACAAAATGGCATGCACGGACGCACGCATCATTCACACACACACACACACACACACACACACACACACACACACATACACGCACACACGCAATAAAAATTATTCCTGTGCCAAGGCCAAGAGTTTAGCGTAAAATAGGGGTACATCTATGTAAAGAAGTGATAAAGATATTATGACAGATATACGTTGCAGGCAAGTTATTAAAAAATTTCGAGCCAGCTCACAGCGACGCTCTAAAACTTCGAGCCTAAAAACTTGGTTGGTGTTCTCATCGTTAGCTAGAACAGGGGGTAACTCTTCACTTACATTCTCTCGTCGGAGTATAAAATACACTCTATTACAATGTGATGTATGGTGATTGTTACGCCACACATACCACAGTTTGGGTGACCCTCCTACTAGGATATGAAGCCTCGCGTTAATGGACTAAATTCTATTCAGAGGCTGGTCACGGTTCCTTCGTTGCATCTTTCTGTTCCTCCTCCCACGGTTGTGAAGGCTCTTGGCTCAACAAAGTCTTGATAGCATGCAATGGAACGGAAAATTTTGTCTAACTGATTTCCCAGCAAGCCTTCTTGCCTGCAACATGTAATATTTCATTTTTTTTTAAATTCGTGCATGCCTGGTCCCCAACAGAATTATTCAGTCCATGCATCCGCTTTTGCTGCAAGAGCAGTAATTTTCCCCGAATGATTTGGACTACTTTTCTGTGCCGAGCACATTTCCTTCAGTGGCTGAGAGACACTGCAGAATTAGGAGGAGATCAGAAAAATGTTTACTCTCATGACGTCTCATCTGTTCCAGGATTTCAGGATCGCATACACCTGAAAACTGATCGAGATGTCGATACCTAAGACATACTCAATGACAACTACTGAGCAGCCAATGGTCTCACTTTGCTTCGATCCATGTGTATAAAATACTCTAAAATTGTGGCTAGTACCTAAAATACAGTGATGTACAAAACGTAATGTTGAAAGTAACTTTCGCATGATGTGCCACTATAATGTAGCACAGCTAGATGAAACTAGGACGATATGCAGAAGATGTGCTGCAGCACTGTGCAAAAGGTAACTGAAAGTAATATACTATGAGACTAGGAGAAATAACATTTTTATTCTAATACAATATTTATACTGATGTGTACGCGATTTATCATGATCCCCTGTAAATTACAGAAGGCGGGACATGATTCTTAATAGGGTGTGTTATCACCATGAATGACAATGCACGCTGTGCAACGTTCTCCCACGCTGGCTACAAAACTGATAAGGAGATCATCTGGTAATGACTGCCATTCCTTCATCAGCGCGATTGACAACTGCTGGGTGGTCGTTGGTGCATGCGAACTTGCTGCATTGCCTCTCCCCCACATATTCCACACGTGCTCGACCGGATTAAAGTCGGCGGAACGGGCGGGACAGTCCATTCATCGAATATGGTCACATTCCAAGAACATCTCCAAATGCTCTGTCTCATGCTGTCGTGCATTGTCATCCATAAAAATGAAGTCAGGGCCGAATGCACCCATGAAATGACGCACATGAGGAAGGAGTGCAGTGTCACCATAACACTGGCTGGTAAGTTCAAATGGCTCTGAGCACTACGGGACATAACATCTGAGGTCATCAGTCCCCTATAACTTAGAACTACTTAAACCTAACTAACCTAAGGACATCACACACATCCATGCCCGAGGCAGGATTCGAACCTGCGACCGTAGCAGTCGCGCGGGTCCGGACTGCGCGCCTAGAACCGCGAGACCACCGCGGCCGGCGTTAAACAATCATCTGAAAGGCGGGTGAGCAATCGGTGTCACAACATGAGGAGTTGGCGCCTCATGTAAAACGGCTGCCCTCCAGCCTCGGTACAGAGGCTGAGAATACATTTGGTCCTAAATGCTTCGTTTGTCACGCTAATTACCTCACTGTGGACGGCAGTTAATATTTTGACATATGATTCTCTCGCCGACGCATACACCAAACCTACATAGTCAAACCGACACCATACAAAGATTCGCTAAAACTGGAATAAACATCTATTGATCTGATGGAAATACATTGTCCAGGTGACATGTGAGTCTCAACTTATTCTTCGACAAGTATAGAAGCTGAAGTAATGAATTAATATTTCTGCCATGGCAAAAATTTTAATTCATTACTGCAGCTTCCATCCTCATGGAACAGGCCTGTTCTGTCTGCTTCCCTAGCCCTTTTCATAAGACATTTAAAAATGCTTAACGATCTCAGACATCTGCTCTTCAAATCTCCCAAGTTTGGCAGAAAAGTAACTGACGAAAACGGAAAGTTGTTCATCATGAATCACCAGTACGCTGAACGCAATTCATATGCACTGGACTGCCAAAGAAACTGGTACACGTGCCTAATATCGTGTAGGTTCCCCGCGAGCACGCAGAAGTGTCGCAATACAATATGGCATGGACTCGACTAATGTCTGAAGTAGTGCTGGAGGGAACTGACACCATGAATCCAGCTCGCGTCTCCATAAATCTCTGTGAGTACGAGGGGGTGGAGATATCATCCCAACAGCACGTTGAAAGGTATCCTAGCTATGCTCAATAATGTTGTCTGAGGAGTCTGGTGGCCAGCGGAAGTGTTTAAACTGAGAAGGGTGTTCCTGGAGCCACTCTGTAGCATTTATGGACGTGTGTGGTGCCACATTGTCCTGCTGGAATTGACCAAATCCGTCGGAATGCACAATGGAAATGAATGGATGCAGATGATCAGACAGGATGCTTACGTACATGTCACCTGTCAGATTCTATCTAGACGTATCAGAGATCCCATGTCACTCCAACTCCACACGGTTCACACCATTACAGAGCCTCCACTCGCTTGAAAAGTCCCCTGCTGACATGCGTCCATGGATTCATGTGGCGTTGAACGATTATCTTCAATCGTCGTTGGACCCGTTGTTGCAGGATTTTTCTCCGGCCGCAGCGATGTCGGAGATTTGATGTTTAATAGGATTCCTGATATTTACGGTACACCCGTGAAACCGAGCGGTTCAAGGCGCTCCAGTCCGGAAACGCCCTGCTGCTACGGTCGCAGGTTCGAATCCTGCCTCGGGCGTGAATGTGTGTGATGTCCTTCGGTTGGTTAGGTTTAAGTAGTTCTAAGTCTATGGGACTGATGACCTCAGATGTTAAGTCTCATAGTGCTTAGAGCCATCTGAAACATTTTGAACCACTCGTGAAACGGTCGTACAGGAAAATCCCCACTTCATCGCTGCCTCGGAGATGCTGTGTCCCATCGCTCAGGCACCCAGTACAACACCACGTTCAAACTCACTTAAATTTTGATAATCTGTCATTGTCGCAGCAGTAACCAATTTAACAACTGGGCCAGACACTTATTGTCTTAGAGCGATAGTGCACCAGACTTGTGGCTGGTCGGATGTGGCTAGGTTTGCACGGAATGGTGCCGCGCAATGCGCAGAGCCGGCTGCGGCCAGCACTTTATCATGCGACAAGCCTCCGCCGCTGCGGCCAAAGCGTTGCACTGCCAGTGTGCGGCCAGCCGTCAAAGCGGTTCCAGCTGTGGAGATACTTCACATTTTATTATTTGTCTGCTGCTGTGTGTCTGGAGAAGGATCTTTCTGTCATCATGGACTCTGATACGGAGAAATTTATTATAAACTTACGGGAGAGGCCTGCTTTGTGGGATTTGTCATCTGCAGAATCTGATGACAAAAATGTGAAAAAGAGAATGTGGGAGGAAGTGACTATCATGTTCGGGGGGAGAGAGTATGCAACACCTCAGGAACAAAATACGTTGTGTATGTTCTATTACTTTTATTTTTCTTTATTAACACAACATGCACATATAATTCAGACTTCGGTGAATGTAATCCAACTGCCATGGGAGAGCGCCTTCATGTACAAAGTAATCGGCAAAAACGTTTCTGTAGTGTGAACTGGATGCATGCCTACGTATTCGTTGTGGAATGTCCTCATGAACTGAAGGATATCCGTACAGTGCATCTAAATATTGAATACCATCACTCTTTCGTACATAGATGTGTAGAACACAACTTGCCTTAACAACGTTTATGTCGAAATCAACGTCCACGTTCAGGGGTCTGTGAAACATCCTCCTCTTATTTTCCATTGTCCTGAACGAGCACTGTACGAAACGTTTGCTCGAGAATGACGATAGTTGGAAACATTTTTCGGTCGCAGATTTACGTATGTACACATAATTCCGTAAAACTGCGAAATCGCGTCGTCAGCAATAAATACGTACGGCACTGCCGTTTTGCTTATTTCTGAAATGTATTTGTCTTACGGAATATCCAAGTTATTAGTTTGCATCACAAACAGCCATTAATACAATAGAGAAATATTTCTTATGGTTGAAGAACACTGATGCACTGTTCACTGGTTTCTCCAGTCGAATACGCTTTCCATCAACGGCACCGAGACAATTAGAAAAATTTGCCTTAGTTTCAAAATTTTTTGCTATTTGCAGCCAGTCGTTTTTCGCCTGTTCTGACAAACATTCATCTTTTAAGATAATCCAGATTGACAAACATACTCATCTTACAATTTCTCTGATTGTAGTTACTGAAAGTCGAAAAGCATGATGCAAATCAACGAACGAATTTCCAGTTCCCAGATATCTGAGAGGGAGAAATTACCAAATTATTTCACACTTTTGAGAGATAAGTTAGTTTTAAGGCAACCTTCTCTGAACAAAATGTCTTGGAATATTTTTCCAAGATAATATAACAAACAGAATTGTTCTAATCATTTTCTTTAAATTAACGTATGTCCCATCAGTTCCTACCACATATGGTATGCGGAAACTCATCGAACATATCACAACTTGTAGCTTCCGTTTACAAAGACTAGACATTATTGGTAGCTAAGACAATATTTCATTTTTACAGGTGTATCGTTACTGAAGTATTGGCGTAACATTAAAGATTCATACAGCCAAGAAAAACGGAGATTAGCCGTCCATATCAGTATTTTAATTTCCTATCATTTCTAACTGTTACCACTCCACCGTCGCATACAAATAGCAGCGTTTCACCTGACAATTCTGAGAATCAGGCCGCAGCAGGAAGTCAAGTTCCAAGTGCACCATACCAAGCTAGGGTGCTCGGTAAGAAAAGGGAAAGCAGACGACGAAACTGGAAGACAACTAATCGATGTTCTGCAAAAATGTGCAGAAGCCAGGCAGCAACTGGACACACAAATGATGACAGATGCGGACAGGTCTTTTTTCTTGTCTTTGGTCAGCGACTTCAAAAAATTACCACCGCACCTGAAGTTGTCTGTAAAACGACGAATCTTAAATAGTATTGAAGCAGCTCAACCGCATCCTTACTGTCCAAAAACATCTTTCTAACAACATTACCCAGCGTACACCGTCCACAATCATCAGCCGGATATTCCCCACAATACCAGCCTCTTTCTACATCGTTATCTTGTGATGGAACAGGATATTATCAGGAAACCTATCCCATGCAATCAAGTTCTTCTTCTTCTTCTTCTTCTTCTTCTTCTTCTTCACTAAATAATAATTCAGCACAGTTTCCACAGGAAACTACCGCTGACGGTAGTATTGATAACCGTGTTACATCACCTCCACGTACATGTTTCGGTGAATCGTCAAGTTAATTTTACTTACTACATAATGTAACACTAACAATTTCATTATTGGTAAAAATTGTCTTTAATAAAACTTACCTTAATGTGATTAGCAGTTTCTCTTCATTTCGCATTGTCGCATTGCTGTGTCTGTACCTCTTTTGCTGTCTCCAATTTTCTTTAATACTTCATGAAAAGTTTTTATAGACATTCTAGTGAAATAGAAGAATTTATCTTTGTGTTCACGAAGTTCACAAAAAAGTAACAAACATTCCGTTTGTAGAGTGGTACTGCAAGATAGGATGTACCCAGTATCTATTCTTCTTTCTGACGTTGCCAGAGGTACACAGCCTTTGCCATCTCCGTAATCTCCATCATACGACTTTCCGTATCTCTGTATTTGAATACGCATGCCTGTACCAGTTTATATGGCGCTTCAGTGTATATTTCAGTGCAGATCTAAACACACTGCCTGACAAAAAAGTGAAGCACCCCGAAAACATGGTTGGATGTCAATGTAGCTTCGTACGTGTATGTACCATCAGCAGGAATGAAAACGATGAGAGTTTCAATTTTCTGCGGCTGATAGAACGGCCACTGGAGTGCATCAGTACTGTTCGTCTTTAGTGACCTTACCAGGCCTGTTAGAGTATATAAAGGGCTTGATCAGCGTCATACGTTGAGTGGTTTTTTGGAGGACATGGGGACGGTGCGTACTCGTTTGGACAGCGTTATCAGCACCTGACAGACTTTGGAAAGGGTCCCCTTATGCGTCTACTTTTGGCTAACTACTCGCGGTAGATGACACTGTAATCAACAAATATCAAGTGCAATTTTTTTCGCAATGAAGAACCGACACATCTGATTTTACATTTTATTTACGACGTTAATGTAAACCTTTCTTTTCTAACTGTTGACGTTCATGTTTAAACGTTATTTGAGTGCTGTAAATATGAATGCACAATACAGATAATATGGCTAGACTTCGACTTTTCTGGAAAATAGTCACTTTATGGTAATGTAGTTTTATGCTCCCCACAATGTTGATTGTGGTGAGTCCCAATACTTGATTTCGGTTATCGCCCTCGAACCCACCCATCAGGGCAATTTCGATGTATGTTTTGAAACAAACCAGTTTCCTTTTGCATAAACCGCTTCTGTTCTTCTCGGTAGCTCCGCTGGCTCGAAAACAGTCTATAGCAATAATGCGGCCAACACCAATGGTAGATTTAAAACACTTTGATTAGACTCTTATGTAAAGTATTTACTGATATGGCCACTTTCGGGTCTCACATATACTTCGAATTAGAGGAGAGTAGATTGTCACCTACTACACTACTTCATGGGTTGTTAAATTCTCCTAGTGCAGTAATCACACAACACAGTCCAGTGGTTCAAACCGATTCACAAGCGACAAAAATTTAGCGAAAAAGTTCGCCGTATCACTGTCCTCATACAAACTTAAGGAAATCGAAACTGTCAAGATAGTGCACAATAATAACCAATAATTCCGTCAACAGTGACCTGCTAACCAGTCATTGATCGTAGGAGCCAGTAATTACCATGTTCCTCTCGTAAGTTTCACTTGGAATTAATTAGTAATTGCCGTAAAAGAAATCATGAATTAAACCCACGAGTTAAGAAATCGAATTGTATGCAATATGTGCGTATATTTCAAAATGTTAGTTATCGGGCTACGGCACAATGCTCACGTCAGGAGACATACGTGTTGCTCTCTCTACTCTCAGCCGCAGAGTGCCTGACCTGAGACGTGCTAGGTCTATATATAGTTTCGCATAAGAACACCATGTTCCACATTACTCATTATATGGCAGCCATCTTAAATAAAATATTTCATTACCCTCAAAATATTGAGCTTTGTAATTGTTAAGTTAATAAACAAAAGCTGAACGTCAAATGGATCATAAAAATTGTATCAGTAAAATTATAATGCTAGAGTTCAGAATGTAACATTAATTTTGACATAATTGTCAATTGGAGTTAACTATGGCCTTACGCTTTAATGATAATTCATTTAGAAGAAAATTAGTTTCAGACAATTTTAGATACCTTACGGAAAAAAATGGTTCAAATGGCTCTGAGCACTATGAGACTTAACATCTGAGGTCATCAGTCCCCTAGAACTTAAGAACTACTTAAACCTAACTAACCTAAGGACATCACACACATCCATGCCTGGGGCAGGATTCGAACCTGCGACCGTAGCGGTCGCGCGGTTCCAGACTGAAGCGCCTAAAACCGCTCGGCCACACTGTCCGGCTCTTACGGAAAATCTGGGAATAGTTCCTTTAAACGATAGACGTTAATATACCACAATATGTTTCCTATTCCTTACTAAATACGTAAAGGTGTACTGTATTAACCTTTTCTGTGAACTTTATTTCTTAATTAAAAGCTTCTGAGTTAGTAAATTAGATCACTGCAATACTATGTAATGAACAATGAAATGCAATGGGACTAAGCTTATTTATGAATCTGAAATTACTAGGCACTCACTGGGTACTACGTACACTATCATATTGTCATTGTCGTACTAAACTTTAAACAAGACTCCGTCCGAGCAGGCCTCGGAAGGCCCAAAGACACTGATCGTCCGCCGTGTCATCCTCAACCTATTGGCGTCATGGGTGCGCATATGGAGGGGCATGTGGTTATTTCAAATGATTCAAATGGCTCTAGGCACTATAGGACTTAACAGTTGAGGTCATCGGTACCCTAGACTTAGAACTACTTAAAGTTAACTAACCAAAGGACATCACACTCATCCACGCCCGAGGCAGGATTCGAACCTGCCACAGTAGCAGCAGCGCGGCTCCTGGCCGAAGCGCCTAGAACTGCTCGGGCACTGTGGCCGGCCATGTGGTTAGTACACCGCCTCCTAGCCGTTATCAGTTTTCGTGACCGGAGCTGCTGCTTCTCAATCAAGTAGCTCCTCAATTAGCCTGACAAGGGCTGGGTGCAACACGCTTCTCAACAGCGCTCGGCTGACTGGATGGTTATCCATCGAAGTGTTAGCCAAGCCCGACAGCGCTTAACTTCAGTGATTTGACGGGAACCGGAGTTACCATTGCGGCAACGCCGTTGGCATTGTCATTATCATAGTTCGGGAAAATAAACAGAAAATGTTGAGCGACAGAAAATCATAGCAGATAAGACTGGATGCTCAACTTGCTTTGTCTCAGTTTTCATCCTACTTCTGAAACTCTCGTGTGGGCGGCTACGCGGCACGAACTTTGTTATTTCATTATGTGACGCTCTACTTCACTATTGCGTCACTTCATTAACCAAGAAAGAAAACACCTGCCTTATTTCTTGCCAAAATACTGAAAAGAATGACACTCCACAGTAACTTGCGATAAAGTTATTTACAAACACTTCACTCTGCATTACTTTTCAGACACTCATTATTTACCACATCATAACCTAACTGTACTCCACAATATTACTCATCACTCTGACGTAAAACTTGTAGCAGACTCTGTTTCTCATTATTTTCTAAATACTATGATATATGATAGGCAACTCCATTTTCAAAAATTTTCTCTTTCCATTCACTAAATGTTACGATATCTACATTATGACACACTTTGACGAAGATTAACATTCACAGACGTTTACTCGGAGGATAAACATTTTATTTAATGCTATAAACACACTCTAGACGCTATTCTCTCCTTTCATTACTGTTGCTATACAAGTTCTTTAGAAAATATATCCTTTCCGATTACTCCAGATCTTACTCCATTACCGATGCTCCATACAGCAAATTGTTATCACTCACCTATCCACAAAACTTTCATAGTTGTATCCAAGTGTAATGATTCTGCTATCCACTGGATATGAAAATATGCTACACCAAAATGTATCTCAGCTGCTGAACACACAAACGAGCCAGCTACGGAAAACAGGGCATGGCAATTGCTTCAAGGAGGCAAACTGGAAAAAAAAGTGAAAATTTTTCCAAGGAGTCAAACTGCAAAATGGAGCATGACAGGATATTCGCCAGACAAGAGTTTTGCAACTTTACAATAAGACAGCCAACTACTGCGGAGAAGCATCCTGAGTTTTGGGGAGCAGAACCCCTGACTTTTGTGGAGCAGAGCCAGTCACTTTTAATGAACAGAATCCCTGTTACTGAAGGTATGTACCACCAAAAGTTTTGGGGTTGAACCCGGATAGATAACGATGAAAAAAATAGAAGAGCACAAACAGTACACTGGTAGAATTGAGGGTCCCAGAAAAGAAGAATGGAGACACCTACCTAGGGTAAGGCACCTCCAGCGAGGTGGTGTTTCTGCCACAGGTTGGCAGACCCTATACCTAAGTTCTCTGTTCGCGTTTCAGCCTGTTTTCTAGTTAAATAGCGAAATTCAAATTTCATAATTCCAAAAAATGTGGTCTCTTTCCAGAAACCACACTTATACACCTTTCTTTCCGAAACAAACTGTGGCCCATTATTTGACAATAATGATTTTGGTATCCCTACATGGTGAATTAATCAGGCTCTAATTTCTCAACTATGGTTTTCGCGTTAAAGGTTTCTAGCACCACAAAAATATGCCTGCAATTCAATGGAGGTCCACAGCGATTAGTTCCCTCTGTTTGCTAGGCAAAACAAATTGTATTAACCCTTTAGATTGTACACCACTGGTCTTTACCCTTTCACATTTATCACACACTTCTAACCTTCGTTTAACTCTCCTCCACAAGTTGTTAAATGCTGCAGTCTCCTGATTATTACCTACAGTCTTCCTTGCCCCATAATGTCCATAGCTTTCATGAGGGTAGTCAGTCAACCTATCTACATGCTATTCAGGGAAGTACAGCTTCCACTCCCCTTTGTCCAAAGTTTTCCTTCTTCAAGTAGTGTAAGTAGGCTGTTTAGGTTTTCTTATTGGTAACGCCACGTAGCGCTCTGTATGAAAATCACTGGCTGTGCTGTGTGCAGTCTGTGGCTAGTTTGCATTGTTGTCTGCCATTGTAGTGTTGGGCAGCTGGATGTGAACAGCGTGTAGCGTTGCGCAATTGGAGGTGAGCCACCAGCAGTGGTGGATGTGGGTAAAAAAATTAAAAAGAAATTTTTTTAATTTATCCTTTTTTATCTTTTTTTTTTAAAAAAAAAGATAAAAAAGGATAAATTAAAAAATTTTTTTTTCTTTTTAATTTTTTCCCCCCACATCCACCACTGCTGGTGGCTCACCTCCAATTGCGCAACGCTACGCGCTGTTCACATCCAGCTGCCCAACACTACAATGGCAGACAACAATGCAAACTAGCCACAGACTGCACGCAGCACAGCCAGTGATTTTCATACAGAGCGCTACGTGGCGTTACCAATAAGAAAACCTAAACAGCCTACTTACAGTAGTACACCTTCGTATGTGGTATAGTACTGCACTGGTGCTGTTTTACATTTCGTTCGTTATCAGAGTTGTATTACTGTTTGACTAAACTCAAATTTGGATCTTTGTTCTTTTTTTACAATTTTTTTCGAATTTCTCGTTCCTCTTTTACCCCTTACATACAAAACAGTTGTGAATACTTACAGCTCTGAAATGTAGTAGCTCTTTTCATATGCATGTAAAATTCTCCTTGCACATGCTACGTTACTGTGTTCAGTTCCCTCTTCAGTTGTAACTAAGGGAAAAATTTTGGCTTTAGGCCACAAAAGCTTGAGTCATAAAGAAAGGTTATGAAAAGTCAGAATGATAAAGCAATTTGCTATCATTCAATACTTTCATTAAATTTTGAAAAGCCTCCTCACACACTTTAGCTCTATTTCTTGCTTCATTCTTCTTCAATAAATTTCCTAAACAACGGTGGTTGAAAGACTGACCTGTTACAAATTTTCTGTAATAGCCAAAAAAGGCCAAACGTAGGATTCAAATCCTTCTTACTTCTTGGTGACGGAAAGTCGACAAAACCACTAAGTTTTTCTGAATCTGGATGTATACCCTCTTCCTTAATTTTGTGACCCGAAATGGAATTTCCTTTTAACCAAATTCCGATTTATCCAATTTTAATCTCATTTCCCTTTTTTACATAGCTTTGAAGGCGTCATCCAAAATTTTGAAATTCTCAGAACAGTCAGATATCGGTACCAGGATATCATCAACATAAACTGCTATTTTGTTAATTAATTTACCGCCTAACACTTTATCAGTTGCCCTGATGAACATACAAATAGGTATGTTTAACCTGAGAGGCACTACACCATACTGATAGCAATTGCCTTCATGTAAGAAGGCTGTACAAGGGCTAGACTCTTTGCCATCTTGGTATTCCAATAGCCACAAGTTGCACCAAAACAAATGAGTAATCTACATCCATGGGATTTTCATAACAATTCATCTATGTGTGCTGGTCTGTCACTCTCTTTAAAGAAATTTTCATTCCGGTATCCAGAACAACCCTGACGCCCCCATTCTTTTTTCTTAGAAGCACCAAGGGCTTACTGTACCTATTACCAGACTTTTCAATAATCCACCATTCTGTCACCTTTCTAATCTCCATTCTTGCTCCTTCTCTATTAGCAAACGATATAACATACAGTTTCTTAAAAAAAATGGTTCGTATTCTTTAAATTTCAATTTACATTCAAAGTCTTAAACCAGTCCAGGTTTGTATCAGAATGCGTTACTATTCTGTAACAATGTTTTCTCCAACTCATGTTTCTGACTAGTCGTTATTCCTCCAACTTTTTCAGCTTTTTTCGTTATCTCCACTTTTATTCTTTCCTCTTCAGATTCTATGGAGTGTCTTCCAGTAGTGAGGTACCTTAACGGAAAGTCTAACTCCTTATGTACTGTTACACCAATTTTTTCCCAAAAATACACTTCATAAGGACTATTATTGCACATCAAACCAAGTTTATCGCTAGAAAACTCAGTATTTACATTCTACTTACACAAAAATTCAGCCCCAACAGGACATCGATTGTGAGATCAAGTACCACGAAAAATTACACTGTAATTTCTGCCCAGAAAGTTCTACACTCAGTAATACATTTTGTTTGATACCCTTTGATATTTTACTAGTTGCACCTGTAATTCGGATACCTACACATGCATTACTACTACTCCTTCTTCAGCTGTAGAAGACTCAAAGAATATCTTTGACAGGCCATTCAATTCACTATCACTGTCCAGAAAACGTTTAACAGATATACCTTGCACACTAGCAACATTTACAGGATACCGTACCTCATTAGTGCTTACTCACTGTTCTTGATATAATAGATTTTCGCCAATCTTATCTGTAAAGAAACTATCATCTTGATCACCAAATCTATTCTCAGTTACTTTCAAGTGACAGACATCTTGTTCTACTTCATTATTTAATTCATCATTAGCTTCTACATTTTATTCGTTCCCTCCATGTCCACTTACCTGTTTAATCCTTTCTTTACTTATCATGTTATCTTCCTCATGAGACACAAATTCAGACAACTCCTCATCCTCTTCATCTTCATTACTACATGACTCATTACTAGGTTCATGGTTTCCCGAACCGTCTCTTCAACCAGAACTACTGTCACTGTCACACCTTCAAAAACCTAGTTAATCAACTGCTCTTTATCTCCACAATTAGCCCACAATGCAAGATACTTAAAATTCTTTATCTCCACGGTTCTCTATATGATAAACGGCTATAACACTCCTCTACTCATGTACTAGTTCCGTCATAATGCCAACTTCTTTCGTTACCTAGTATCCTCATGACCTGGAGCAATTTCACTTATAGCACAACAGGACTAATACTCTCTACCTACCTTATTACTATTATCGGTATGTACACTGACTGTAAATAAATTATTGTTACTTACAAGTGGCTCTTTCCTATGTCCTATCCAGGTTCGAGCCCTAACTGGAGCAAACTATTTTCTTACATAGTTTCCACAATCACTCATTGCGCATTACACCCCCTAGGCCTTGCTCTACATATTTTTCTGGCTGTTGTTCTTTTCCAAGTCTCCTTTTTTGTACCTACTGCTTCCTATTTATCTATTTTATCATCATCACGTTCAGTAGGTGAATGCATAGACATCTTACCTAATACAAGACTGTCATTCATTTCACTGTACGTAGTTAAATATAGTACAGATAGAAACCCATTGTCATCTACTGGTTCACTCTTAACGATTGCTTTGTTGTCATATGTAAATTAATTCCATCCTCTTTCTCCTCAACAAACTCTCGTCATAAGGCTCTTGTTTAATGTAAGCTATCCCACATTACTAAACACTTCGTCTTTTTGCTCCTTTCAATTCATTCTAACAGTGATAAACTACCAATTGCAGACAAAACAGCTTTACCTTAAGACTATTTCGGCTACCGCCTCTATCTCTTTTGCAAACTACTGTTGCTGCTGCAAGTGGCGTGAAGCAGTCCATCCCCTACGAAACTGCGGCCACTGCAAGCTGGTGTTGTACATAACCCTCGTGTGGTCTGCTGATGTCTGGTGTTGATATGACAGACTCGTCGAGTCTAGGTTCTTCAGTTGATCGTGGCTTTGCTGAATCGACCCCTGGCGACGACCAGTTGCTGTGTTGCGATGTATGACGTCGAACAATAAATCGCAATCCTATTAGCTGTTGCACCTTGACTCATTAATGGCGTCTACTGATTGTAGTTTATGTCGTATCCCGACATAAAAGTTCCAAAATCAAACACTGTGCACCATTAATGGTTCACTGTTCTTTATTCAAAACACTCTCAAATTTCTGTCTATAACTTTGTATACGGTGTAATAGTCATGGTTAACAGGTCATCTCGTAATCTTCAGGTTATCGGAGTTCGTCAACACAGTACTTACAGTGCAAAGTGCTCCGAAACTACGGGGCACCATTTGGAACTAACATGCTTCCCTCTACAAAGGCCTCTTCTCTTCTTCCCGGTAGCCGCACTGGCTCCAAAACTGTCCGATAGACGTTAGTCCTACTAACAGTCTATTGCAATATTGTGTCAACACTACAAGTAGATTTAAAGTACTACTTTAATTACGCTCTTGGTGTAAAGTATTCGCTGATATGGCCAGTTTCGGGTCTCACATATCGTTCAAATTAACGAAAAGCAGATTGTCATCTACTACACTACTACATGGGTTGTTAAATTGTCCTAGTGCAGTAATCACACAAAACAGTCCAGTGGTTCAAAACGATTATCATACGGCAAAAATCTAACGCATTAGTTCGCCCATATCACTGTCCTCATACAAATTTAAGGAACTCGAAACTGTTAAGATAGGGCACAAAAATAATCAGTAAGTCCGTCAAAAGTGCCCTGCTAACCAGTCATTATTCATAGGAGCGAATAATCACTGTGTTCCACTCCTAAGTTCTCACTTGGAGCCGAGCGGTTCTAGGCGCTACAGTCTGGAACCGCGCGACCGCTACGGTCGCAGGTTCGAATCGTGCCTCGGGCATGGATGTGTGTGATGTCCTTAGGTTAGTTAGGTTTAAGTAGTTCTAAGTTCTAGGGGACTTATGACCTCAGCAGTTGAGTCCCATAGTGCTCAGAGCCATTTGAACCATTTCTCACTTGGAATTAATTAGTAATTACTGTCACAGAAATCATGAATTAAACCCACGAGTGAAGAATACACGTGTATGCAATACATGCGTATATTTCAGAATGTCAGTTATTGGGCTAAGGCACACTGCTCACAAGAGACATAGGTGTTGCTCTCTTTACTCTTAGCCGCATAATGCCTGATATCAGACGTACTAGGTGCATACACAGTTTGGCCTGTGAACAACATTTTTTACTCTACTCATTGTACGGACGTCAAATGGAACATAAAAAAATGTAACAACAAAATTATACTGCTAAGGTTCAAAATATGACAGTAATTTTGACACAAATTGCAACTAAAGTTAACAATGGTCTAAATCTTCAATGTTAATTAATTTCTAAGAAAATTAATTTCAGATAATTTTAGTTGCCTTATGGAAAATTTTAGGATATGTATTTCCAAATTATAGGATCTGTAGTAGTAAATTGAGCAGCTATTGGCGCCACAGTGGCTCAACGAACTGTTACACATCGATTA
Organism: Schistocerca americana; assembly: GCF_021461395.2. NCBI lineage: Eukaryota > Metazoa > Arthropoda > Insecta > Orthoptera > Acrididae > Schistocerca > Schistocerca americana. The sequence goes on along the minus strand of NC_060130.1, from coordinate 647,218,591 downwards.
CTTCAAGGACAATTTCGAGCCAGATGCCCTGTAGCGTGCATTCCACTGATCCCAAACCAACGCCATTTACGACTTCAGTTGTGTCCAGCTAGAGCTCAGTGGAGGGCAGGGCAGGGTGGAGGTCTGCTGCCTCGCGGAGCGGCAGCACGGTTAGAGGCGCGCATGTCACGAATTACGCGGCCACTCCCGCCGGAGGTTCGAATCCTCCCTCGGTCATGGGTGTGTGTGTTATTCTTAGCATAAGTTAGTTTAAGTTAGATTACGTAGTGTGTATGTCTAGGGACCGATGACCTCAGTAGCTTGGTCCCTTAAGAATTCACACTCATTTGAACATTTGGAGGACTGCAATGTTTTCTGATGAAAGCTGGTTGTGTCTCAGTGCTAGTTATGATAGTGTGCTGGTTAGAAGTAGGCCAGTTGAGGGCCTGCAGTCCACCTGTCTGCGTGCTAGACACACTGGGCCTACACATGGGAGTTATGGGCTGCGGTGCGATTTCAAACGATGATAGGAGCACACTCGCGGGTATCCTGACTGCAAATCTGTATGTGTACCTGGTGATTCGACCTATTGTGCTTCCATTCATGAACAGCCTCTTAGTAGGTGATTTCCAAAAAGACAACGCTCGCCCACGAACTGCTGCTGGAAACCAACTTATTCTGCAGAGATTCGACAGAGTGCCTCTGTCTGCTCGATCACCAGATTCGTCTCCAGTTGACAACATATGGGACATTATCAGACGACAGCTCCAGCTTCATCCACAAACACCATTAACCGTGTCTGTATTGACTGACCAAGTGCAACAGGCACAGAACTCCAGAGTTTGCTTGCTTGCATTCAACATTCTTGCAGCTAAACACATTATTAATGTACCAGCATTTGAAACTTGCAGCGTCCTGTCTCGCACTTACATGAACCTGTGATTTAGCAATGTTATCACTTAAATACGTTACCTAGACAAATGTATTCCAAAACTTTCATTACCTGACATTAATTTTTATTTTTTTATTTTTTTCAGGTTGCGATGTCTTTCTCTGAAAGTATATAAGGTGGTCCCCTCAAAAAAAAAAAAACATATATATATATATATATATATATATATATATATATATATATATATATATATGCGTAGTATGTTGTGCAGAAAGGCAAACTGATTGGTTTTCAAGAAGGAACACATATCCAGAAGCACACTGGTAGGGTGCTGGAAAGCGTGGTGATCTGAGAATGAATGGTTGTGACGGTTTGTTCCTATACGTTTTGGTTTCTAAACACGGAAGGTATGCAATCCTTTAACCACCTGTGTACTACGAATGGATTACTTGTGCCTATTAACATTCCTGCACATGAGCAACATTCCTTCATACAACCCTTGTGCACATCCAACTCCAGACCTTGTGTGATCTGCCGGTGCAGTAACGTTGTTGATAGCAGTGCAACATGTACCAGTACACAGCTGCGGCAATGACCGACATGATGCTTTCATACGGCAAAGCGGATCGCAATTGGAAACCTGCTGCAGGATTGTATGTGGAAGTTTTTACAAATAGATGTACAACACATCAGCCCACATCATTGACTGTCCATAGATGCCTTAGAGAAGCTGGAACGCTGCACGTTGGTATTTTCTGTCTGAGGTGTGTCCATTCTGCAGTAAAGCAATAGTACTTGATGCTTGTAACTTGCAATTGCTATCTCCAGTCTGCTGTTTGCTCCTGGATAGGTGCCTAAACGTCATGCGAGTTGTCCACGCATGGCTCGAACTTTATAATTGGAGGAGAATGTGCTGAAAATATCCGGAAATTACCCAGCCGCCAGCACTCGCCAGTTGGTACAGGAGCTGCACACGGGTAAGAGTTCCATGAGAGCGTTGTTCATGAACACCAGCTCCATCCATACCACCTGCAGAAATTCCAAGCATTACAGAATGTAACTACCGATAACAGACACAGTTTGCGCAGTTGTATTTACAATATTGGATATTCGAGACACAGTTCTTAAGTTTTGTGCTTCAAGGATGAATAAACGTTTACCAGAAATGGTATATTAAACTTGGGTAACGTGCGTGTCTGGGCAGACGAAATTTGCGTGCACGAGTGATTCAAAATCCCGAAGGGAAGGTCGTTATTAAAGTCTGGACCGGAATAATTGGTAACCATACCTACTGCCAAACAGACTAACAGCACCCACCTACCTCACATTAGAGATAGGTATGTGGCTGCAATACGACCGAGTTCCAGCACACTTTGATGTCGATGTGAGGAATAATCTCAGCGTCACATATCCCAATCAATGAATTGGTAGGGGTGTACCAGTTCTATGGCAGACACAGTCGCCATATTGCCACTTCTCGACAATTTTATGTGGGATAGTATGAAGGGTATCCTATATGAAACACCTGTAACGTCAGCGGAGGACCTTGTTGCTCGAGTCCATGGAGCGACTGAAATAGATCAGAGAGAACCGCACGTATTGGCTCACGAGAATGAGGCTCAGCGTCGCCGATGTAGGCTCTGCATTGACAGAGGAGGTACGCTGTTTGAAGTGCGTTTGCAACGTAGACAGCGCGATGTGCTACTCGTGTTGGGTTTATTGACACAATGTGGAATGCGCTCCCATCTCGGACGTCGATGTTTTCCACTGCCTAGTCCATGCATTTCCGGATGTGGGGTCCTTCTTGAAAACTGATCAGTGTGGCTTCTCATAGAACGAAATAAACGTTTCCTGTGCTCTTTGTGGCACACTGTATACATATCCTACGTTATTCTTCTTATTATTAGTGTATCGTTACACTGGAGGGAGTCGTTCAGTGTCCTGAAGTGTTAACATGTGTCTGGTTATGGAGTCAAATTTGAACGATCATGTTGTTCTGATGTAATTACTTTGTTAGACGGAGAGCCATGGTTTTAAATAGTTTGTATGATAGGCAAAATTAACAGTAAGATCTTCCCAAATTATTTACATTGCTCAGTTCTGTTTACCATCTGAGGTGGGTAAAATCGTGTTTTGTATTCTTACACGCACTGTTATACACACATCAAAAAAAGTTTTGCGTCATCCCGGTTCCCAGAACTCCTGAAAATAGACGTTGACTGTGGATATCGTATAACAGACACAGTCCGTTCGACTGTTCAGAGATGTCACTAAACCCGCCCAAAGACATAAACAACCGTGCATGAGTAGCGCCTATTACACGGAGGGGATCTGACAGCCATCACTTCCAGTCATTCCACGAGGAAGGAAGTACACGACTCGTGTTGTCTGTAGTTCAACCATGCCTAGAAGGTCAATACCGCTGTTCGATCGCGTTCGCATTGTTACTTTGTGCCAGGAAGGGCTCTCAACAAGGGAAGTGTCCAGGCGTCTCGGAGTGAACCAAAGCGATGTTGTTCGGACATGTAGGAGATACAGAGACACAAGAACTGTCGATGACATGCTTCGCTCAGGCCGCTCAAAGGCTACAACTGCAGCGGATGACCGCTACCTACTGATTATGGCTCGGAGGAACCCTGACAGCAACGCCATCATGTTGAATAATGCTATTCGTGCAGCTACAGGACGTCCTGTTACGGCTGAAACTGTGCGCAGTAGGCTGCATGACGCGCAACTTCACTCACAACGTCCATGAGGAGGTCCATCTTTGCAACCACGACACCATGCAGCCCGGTACAGATTGGCCCAAAAACGAACCGAATGGAGGGCTCACGATTGGCATCACGTCCTCTTTACCGATAAGTGCCGCATATGCCAATCGTTGGAGACGTGTTTGGAGGCAACTCGGTCAGGCTGAACGCCTAAGACACATTGTCCAGCGAGTGCAGCAAGGTGAAGGTTCCCTGCTGTTTTGGGGTGGCATTATCTGGGACCAATGTACGGTGCTGGTCGTCATGGAAGGCGACGTAACGGCTGTACGATACGTGAATGCCATCGTCCGACCGATAGTGCAACCATATCGGCAGCATATTGGCGAGCATTCGTCTGCATGGACGACAAGTCGCGCCCCCATCGTGCTCATCTTGTGAATGACTTCCTTCGGGATAACGACATCACTCGACTAGAGCGGCCAGCATATTCTCCAGATATGAACCCTATCGAACATGCCTTGAAAAGGGCTGTTTATAGACGACGTGACCCATCAACCACTCTGAGGGATCTACGCCGAATCGCCGTTGAGGACTGGGACAATGTGGACCAACAGTGCCTTGATGAACTTGTGGATAGTATGCCACGACGAATACAGGCATGCATTAATGCAAGAGGACATGCTACTGGCTATTAGAGGTACCGGTTTGTACAGCAGTCTGGATTACCACCTCTGAAGGTCTCGCTGTATGGGGGTACAACATGCAACGTGTGGTTTTAATGAGCAATAAAAAGGGCGGAAGTGATGTCTATGTTGATGTCTATTCCAATTTTCTGTACAGGTTCCGGAACTCTAGGAACCGAGGTGACGCAAAACTTTTCTTGATGTGTGTAATTCCAAGTACTCACACACAGTGGTGGAGGTTAGGAAGGGCTGCGAAGTATAAATAATTTAGCGGCTGGTCACTGAGTCACTGCTATAATCATTTGATTCTCTTATGTACTAAATGCTTCCACATTAAATTTCGTGAGAAGTGCGTGTTCGGCTTTGTTGATGGTGTCATATTACGTTTCCAGTGATGTAAACTTGTTTTGTAAGGTTTCACGTGAACAACACACTAACTACATACTTTTTTTTTGAATCTATACTTTTGAGAAACAATATATTCCTATCTAACTGTGCGTGTTGCACCGTCATTGTCATACAGACCACTTCCTTTATTCATGCTTTCCTGGAATGTGTTGCAGTTATCGCACCACCGTCTTAATGACCCGCGTTTAAGCGATAGGTGGCAGAAGTGAAAGTTATTCTGATGAATGACTACATTATACTCTCTTTGCATGGTAATTAGTTCTTTGAGCAACTGAACAGTGTAAGGTAATGAGGGTTGCTGTTGCCGGTCATGAGGTTGCCACATATTGTAGCATACCATAAATCACTTTTTTTTAATGCGGTAAAGATTGGAGTTCTACTGAATGTTCCTTATTTAGATGCTTAGCTATTGCATTCATTCTGAATAGACGAATACATACTTGGGTAAAGAGCCCCCTGCATGGCGGATTGCTACAAGTGAGAATCTAGCACGAATTAGTAGCACCTTCTGCTTCTATGACACTGTTCACTTAAGCATTCTGTTCTGCTGAGATATTGCAGACTCCCTTTATCGATCACGTTAGTTACACGAAAGCGTGTGACTACTTTGGAGGTGTTGTTACTGGTCATATTAGCGTTAGAAATCTTTCCATGGCCATTACATATTTCATTTGTAAATCGCTATAATTTTGGTGCTTGCATATCACTACCTATGAAAGTGATAGTACTTCATGGGTCGTATGAGTACGCGCATTTCTTTATCCTTCTATTATCAAAAGCATGTTTTCAAACTACTGATCTGTACTGAGTTAGCTCCTTGACAACAAATGATTTAGAAATTCTCGTACAAAAGGCTGACTAATAGCTCTACTCAACGACATGAGTGATGCAGACCAGGAAATCAATTAAACAGCAATTTGTGTACATATATATATATATATATACACAAATTGCTGTTTAATTAATATATATATATATATATATATATATATATATATATATATATATATATATATATATATATATATTAGGTTTTATATAGAATCTAACAGCAGAAGGACACGAGATGAGATCGTATTATAAATAGCAAACTAATAAAAAGTCCAATCTGATTGTAAGGATTGTATACTCTCACGTGTGTATGTACGTAATCTGTACACATATTACAATAGAACTGGAGCGATACTGAGTCAAAAAACAAAACTAGTAGGTAAACTAGAAGAGAAAGAGCCGAAGCAAATCAGATGGGAACATACATAACAAAGAAAACAACTATCATAAAAATGAAATTAATCAACACCTTGCCTACGGAAAACAAGATTCAACATGTTGGTGGGGAGGGCTCGATTTCGAGGCATTCCCAAACATATCCAATAGGCAGTGATCATGTACTGCTTGAAGTTCATGTGATCCCCTCGCCATCTACAACATAATGAAAGAAGTCTCCCAGCAACCACATAAAGGTATGGGTTTTCGACCGTGGAAAGAAGGAAGAATCTGTGCACAATATGATGCCCGTAGTGTATACCGACTCCGAAGATCGAGTAAGGAAAGCCAACCGTGTCCTAATTGATTGATTAATTAAGAGGAGTTCTGGGACCAACCAGCGAGGTCTTTAGTCCCACGGTTCCGTAGATAGTCACAGGAGAAAGAGGGTCCACTAAAAGTGGATGGATCCTGTCAGGAGAGTCAAATTATAAAATAATGAACATTAAACACGCACAGTAAAGGCATAAAAGGCGAGACCAAATCTAAAAATTGGAAAAAAGTGGGCGATAATGGGGTGACAAACCAAGTGGACTGTAAAGGAAGTCTCAACCACAACCAGCCTGCCCCTGCTTGAAGACTAAAATTGAACCTTACATCTGGAAATAAAAACAACTTTCACGGAGGAAACTGAGGACCACTTCAACCGTATGAGGATTGTCTGCTGCTGTTGTTGTGGTCTTCAGTCCAGAGACTGGTTTGATGCAGCTCTCCCAGTAACTACTGCAACCTACATCCTTCTGAATCTGCTTAGTGTATTCATCTCTTGGTCTCCCTCAACGATTTTTACCCTCCACGCTGCCCTCCAATACTAAATTGGTGATTCCTTGATACCTCAGAATATGTCCTAACAACCGATCCCTTCTTCCAGTCAATTTGTGCCATAAATTTCTCTTCTCCCCAATTCTCTACAATACCACCTCATTAGATATGCGATCTACCCATCTAATCTTCAGCATTCTTCTGTAGCATCACAATTCGAAAGCTTCTATTCTCTTCTTGCCAAAACTATCTATTGTCCACGTTTCACTTCCATACATGGCTACACTCCATACAAATACTTTTAGAAACAACTTCCTGACACTTATATCTATACTCGATGTTAACGAATTTCTCTTCTTCAGAAACGCTTTCCTTGCCATTATCAGTCAACATTTTATAACCTCTCCACTTCAACCATCATTAGTTATTTTACTCCCCGAATAGCAAAACTCGTTTACTACTTTAAGCGTCTCGTTTCCTAACCTAATTCCCTCAGCATCACCCGATTTAATTCGACTACATTTCATTATCCTCGTTTTGCTTTTATTGATGTTCATCTTTTGTCCTCCTTTCAAGACACTGTCCATTCCGTTCAACTGCTCTTCCAGGTCCTTTGCTGTCTCTGACAAAATTACAATGTCATCGACGAACCTCGGAGTTTTTATTTCTTGTCCATGGATTTTAATTCATTCTCCGAATTTTTCTTTTGTTTCCTTTACTGCCTGCTCAATACACAGATTAACATCGGCGACAGGCTACAACCCTGTCTCATTCCCTTCCCAACCACTGCTTCCCTTTCATGCCCCTCACTCTTATAACTGGCATCTGTTTTCTGTACAAATTGTAAATAGCCTTTCGCTCCCAGTATTTTACCCCTGACACCTTCAGAATTTGAAAGAGAGTAGTCCAGTCAACATTGTCAAAAGCTTTCTGTAAGTCTACAAATGCTATAAACGTAGGTTTGACTTTCCTTAATCTACACTCCTGGAAATGGAAAAAAGAACACATTGACACCGGTGTGTCAGACCCACCATACTTGCTCCGGACACTGCGAGAGGGCTGTACAAGCAATGATCACACGCACGGCACAGCGGACACACCAGGAACCGCGGTGTTGGCCGTCGAATGGCGCTAGCTGCGCAGCATTTGTGCACCGCCGCCGTCAGTGTCAGCCAGTTTGCCGTGGGATACGGAGCTCCATCGAAGTCTTTAACACTGGTAGCATGCCGCGACAGCGTGGACGTGAACCGTATGTGCAGTTGATGGACTTTGAGCGAGGGCGTATAGTGGGCATGCGGGAGGCCTGGTGGACGTACCGCCGAATTGCTCAACACGTGGGGCGTGAGGTCTCCACAGTACATCGATGTTGTCGCCAGTGGTCGGCGGAAGGTGCACGTGCCCGTCGACCTTGGACCGGACCGCAGCGACGCACGGATGCACGCCAAGACCGTAGGATCCTACGCAGTGCCGTAGGGGACCGCACCGCCACTTCCCAGCAAATTAGGGACACTGTTGCTCCTGGGGTATCGGCGAGGACCATTCGCAACCGTCTCCATGAAGCTGGGCTACGGTCCCGCACACCGTTAGGCCGTCTTCCGCTCACGCCCCAACATCGTGCAGCCCGCCTCCAGTGGTGTCGCGACAGGCGTGAATGGAGGGACGAATGGAGACGTGTCGTCTTCAGCGATGAGAGTCGCTTCTGCCTTGGTGCCAATGATGGTCGTATGCGTGTTTGGCGCCGTGCAGGTGAGCGCCACAATCAGGACTGCATACGACCGAGGCACACAGGGCCAACACCCGGCATCATGGTGTGGGGAGCGATCTCCTACACTGGCCGTACACCACTGGTGATCGTCGAGGGGACACTGAATAGTGCACGGTACATCCAAACCGTCATCGAACCCATCGTTCTACCATTCCTAGACCGGCAAGGGAACTTGCTGTTCCAACAGGGCAATGCACGTCCGCATGTATCCCGTGCCACCCAACGTGCTCTAGAAGGTGTAAGTCAACTACCCTGGCCAGCAAGATCTCCGGATCTGTCCCCCACTGAGCATGTTTGGGACTGGATGAAGCGTCGTCTCACGCGGTCTGCACGTCCAGCACGAACGCTTGTCCAACTGAGGCGCCAGGTGGAAATGGCATGGCAAGCCGTTCCACAGGACTACATCCAGCATCTCTACGATCGTCTCCATGGGAGAATAGCAGCCTGCATTGCTGCGAAAGGTGGATATACACTGTACTAGTGCCGACATTGTGCATGCTCTGTTGCCTGTGTCTATGTGCCTGTGGGTCTGTCAGTGTGATCATGTGATGTATGTGACCCCAGGAATGTGTCAATAAAGTTTCCCCTTCCTGGGACAATGGTTCAAAATGGCTCTGAGCACTATGGGACTCAACTGCTGAGGTCATTAGTCCCCTAGAACTTAGAACTAGTTAAACCTAACTAACTTAAGGACATCACAAACATCCATGCCCGAGGCAGGATTCGAACCTGCGACCGTAGCGGTCTTGCGGTTCCAGACTGCAGCGCCCTTAACCGCACGGCCACTTCGGCCGGCTGGGACAATGAATTCACGGTGTTCTTATTTCAATTTCCAGGAGTGTATTTTCTAAGATAAGTCGTAGGGTCAGTATCGCCTCACGTGCTCCAGCATTTCTACGGAATCCAAACTGATCTTCCCCGAGGTCGGCTTCTACGAGTTTTCCCATTCGTCTGTAAATAATTCGTGTTAATATTTTGCAGCCGTGGCTTATTAAACTGATAGTTCGGTAATTTTCACATCTGTCAACACCTGCTATAATCTAGTCTGGATAAGACCATAGCACGATAAAAATGGAGAAGAGTGGAACAGTCTGTAGCCCAAGATGTGTGGGCCAGGAGGCGGAGTGCCTTAAGCTTCAGCTAATATTAAAATTTGAGCAATCGGGAAGGTTATACTTAACACAAAAGGCCAAAAGAAAGGAAAAGAAAGGGATATTCCACCAATATATGAGATATCGTCAGTCTGGCTCCACAACACCGCTGCAGGGTGGGGGGATCGTTACGTAGGTAGAAGGAATGGGTGAGCCGGGTATGACCAATGCGACATGGCATAAAACAGTGGAGACCTTCCAAGAGGAGCGGAAGGAAGAGCGCAAAACTGCAGTAGACTCCTTGATTGTGCAGAGTTTAGTACTGTTAGCACTAGCGCTCCCAATATCATTCCACTTTTGGACAAAGAGAGATATGACGTAGATCCGCATACCCGCAGCTAGAATCATGAAAGGAAATGGGAGGTAAGTATCTGCTTCTCTAGCCAAACGGTCAGCCAGTTCATTCCCTGGGACGCCCACCTGACTTGGGACTCAGAGAAAGCGACTGAACAGGTGGCATGCTCAAGGGTAGAGAGAAAGTCCTGGATAATATAGACCAAAGGGTGACGAGAGTAGCATCAGTCGATAGCCTGTAGGCTGCTCATGAACTCTGAAGAAATTAAAACACTGTGGACGGAGGCCTGAGAAACAAAAAGGAGGGCCCTGTGAATGGCTATAAGCTCTGCTCTGAACACACTGCATGATGCCGGCAATAAATTATGTTTGAAGCCAGTAGGAGACGTGAAAGCGTATCGCACCTTATTGATTGTCTTAGAACCATCAGTGAAAAGATGGTGGCACCCTGGAACTACGCAAGGATGGCACATACAAGATGCTGGAAAACCAGAGGAGGGACAGAAATCTTAGGACTCCGGAATAGATCGGTCCTAATCCGTGGTCTAGGCACCATCCAAAGGGGAGGGGTGATGGGTATGGGAGGAAAGATACAGGATGCTGTCCAGTGAGTGGAGATTAAGGTCCCAACAGAGGGAAGTGAGACGCATGCCAACCGGCAATGACACCCATGGGTGGGTGTTAGGAAGAAGACCTCTCTCATTGGCAAAGAGTATAGGGCAGATAGGATGGTCAGGGAATTGACGAATGCGTAAGAAACAAGGAGTTGCCTCCGTCATATGTGTAGAGGGGGAATCCCGATTCTGTGAGGAGACTGTTAATAGCACTAGTGCAAGAAGCAGCAATGGCCAGATGCACCCCACAATGATGGACAGCGTCAATCAGTTTCGAAGTTGCCGGGCTGCTGACCTATAAACCTGACTACTATAATCTAGTCTAGATAAGACCATAGCACGGTAAAGATGGAGAAGAGTGGGACAGTCTGCACCCCAATATGTGTGGGCCAGGAGACAGAGAGCATTAAGCTTCTGCATACAAGTAGTCTTTAGGTGGTGAATGTGGGGCAGTCATGTCAGCTTGTTATCAAAAATCAGCTCCAAGAAACGGGACTGTGCTACAAAATCGAGGAGCTGGTCACCTAAATAAAGTTCTGGAGCGGGGAGTACTGTAGGTCGACGACAAAAATGCATAACCCTCGTTTTGGATGGAGAAAACTAGAAGCCATGGGAGATGGCCCACACAAACGGCAATCGGATGGCGCCTTGGAACCGGCGCTCACCAGATACTATCGAGTAGGAGCGCCACCAGATTCAAAAATCATCGGTGTACAATGCCAGGGTAACGACCCCATTGATGACAATGAAGAAGAGTGTGGCACTTAGCACAGAAACATGTGGGATACCGTTCTCCTGAATCCGAGGGGCACTGAGTGAAGTGCCAACTCGAACCCAGAAGAGTCGGTGAGATAAAAACTCAGATGAAAATCGAAAGGGAACCATAGAAGCCCCAGTCATGGATGGTAACAAAAATGTGATGACTCCAAGACATGTCGTATGCCTTATGTAGGTCAAAGAAGACCGTGACAAGGCACCAGCGGAGAATAAAGGCCTATCGGATAGGTGATTCCACTCAGAGTAAATGGTCAGTTGGAGAGAGTCCTGCCAGGAAGCCACACTGATATGGGGACAAAAGGCCCTGAGAGTCGAGTACGCAACATAATCTGAAGCTCACCATCCTGTCGAGCAGCTTACAAAGTACATTCCTCAGGCTAATTGGGCGGTAGCTATCGAGAGACTTTGGGTTCTTCCCAGGCTTGAGGATGGGGATACCTATACTGTCTCGACATTGTGACGGAAAATCAGCTGCGAGCCAGAGGCGGTTGAACACCCAGACGAGATGTTGCCTACGGGGAACGTCCAAGTTTTGGATCACCTGATCGTAGATGGAATCTGGGCCTGGGGCCTTGTCTCGGGAACATATAAGGGGCTGAAGCAATTCTCATTCAGTGAAGGGTGCATTATAGGGGACAGCTTGGTGTGGGATGAAACAAAAGGGGGGGGGGCTGTTCAACTCTGCGTTTCTGCCAGAGAAAAGTAGTAGAATAGGAACAGGACGCCAATGCCGTCGCAAAGGTGTCGTGAGGTGTTCCACGAGGACCAGTGGATCAGTGCACAGAGCACCTCAGAGGTCAAGACCCTGGTCAGTTGACTGTCGCTGGTGGCCCAGAAAACTACAGAACTTGGACCAAACCTACGATCAAGAGACATATGTCCGCATGGAGAAAAGATAGCGCGCCCACAATTGCTTTTTACTCCGCTTAATAAGGTAACAAGCCTTATCCTGGAGATGCTTAAAAGCGAGGTGGTTGGTCTGTGAAGGGCATTGCTTAAATCGTTGCAGCGCCTGTCGGCGGTCCTGGACAGCGATGCTGACATCCTTGGTCCACCACGGTACCGATCGACGAGGAGAGAACCTATGGATAGGGGGACAGTAGTGCCAGCAGGATGAAGAACAATGGCAGAGACGCCTTGTACGATTACATCAATGGAATTTCAGAGGGAGGTGTCGAAGTGCACAGTAGACGTATATAAAGGCCAATTGACCCTGTGGAATGCCCAACGTGGGGGCCTGATGCCTGGTGGCAGCAGGGGAACGATAGAATCAGCGGAAAGTGGTCACTGTCACAAAGGTCATCATGGGATGACCAATGTAGGGAAGCCACGAGGGCAGGGGAGAAGATCGTGAGATCGATAGCAGCACTGAAGTGGGTAGCAGAACCATGACTGAGGAGACACAAATCGAGATACGCAATAAGTTGGTCTATTAGTAGACCCCCTACCCATTGAAATGACACTCCCCAACAGTAGGTGGTGAGCATTGAAGTCCCCTACGAGAAGAATTTGCTTGATTAAGGTAGACAGTTCGGTGTAAGGAAGTAGCCTACCTGGAGGAAGGTCGACAATGCAAATGGTGATTGCCTGTCATTAGCACTCAAACCACTATTGCGCCCAAGCTGGTACATAGGGGGATCCAGTCACTAAAGACTAAAAAGCCGAGAGGAAGTTATATCACTCTGTCAGTAGTCATCACCGACAAGGATGGGGTGACATCCACAAATAAAATGTCAGACTCAGGTTGCGAGGGGGGAGATGGAACCTCCGGAGGCACTGGGGGTGCCTTGTCTTGAGATTTATGTTTCTTCTTCTTCTCTTTCAGTGATGGAGGATGGTAGGGCATAGACATAGAACAGGCGTCTGCAAGATCTGGAATCGAAAATTAGTGGACGACCTTGGGTCGGACAGACAGTACCCCTCACGGCCGAGTTGTGGTAGGAGTCTCTGGCCTAGGAGACGCTGGGGAGAGGGGTTATGGGAGGGAGCCCGATCACTGGCAGGTGCCGAAGAAGGGGGGCACTTCTTTGGCAGGGGAGGGGGAGTGGCTCCTGGATGGGGGTCGTGGGAACTGCAGGGGAGGAGGATGGGAGAGGGGCATGGGGCTGGGGTAAGGAAGAGGTAGGAGGAGGAAATGAAATAGCAGAGGCGAAATTTGAAGATAGTGACAATGGATGGTGTCTCTCATACCTTTAGCGAGCCTCACTATAAGACAGGTGATCTAGAGACTTGTATTCCTGGATCTTCTTTTCTCTCTTGTAAGCATGGCAATCCAGCGAACGAGAAGAGTGGCTTTCAGCATAACTGACACACACAGGTGACGGAACACATGGGCTTCCCTCATGGAGAAGGTATCCATACTCACCACACAGAGGGTCCGCCGTACAGCAGGAAGACATATGCCCAAAATGCAAGCACCAAAAGCACCGCATAGGTGGAGGGATATACGGCTTCACGTCACATCTGTAGCACATTACCTTGACTTTCTCTGGAAGGGTATCCCCTCGAAAGCCAGAATGAAGGCGCATGTATCGGTCCGGTTGTCTTTGTTACACTCCTGCACATGTCAAAGAAAATGAATGCCACAGCGCTCCAGATTAGTCCAGAGTTGCTCATCAGTTTCCAGGATGAGGTCCCTATCAAAAATCACTCCCTGGACCATATTCAGAGATTGATGAGGATTAATAGACACCGAGACATTGCCAAGACGATCAAAGGCGCGATGAGCTGCGGACTGGTGGCAGAAGAATCTTTGAAGGAGCCCGACCGAATCTTACTAAGAGACCCCACTTCACCAGACTTGTCCTCGATATTTTCCACAAAAAACAATGGTTTTATGGTGGCGAATGTGTCCGCATCCGTCCTAGTACAGACGAGGTAATGGGGATAGTGTTTCATCCCTAGACGGTGAGCCTGGCGCTCCTCCCATGGTGTATCCAGGGAAGAGAAGGTTGTCAGCATTCAATGATCTTTCACCATTCGAGGAGACGGCCATTTGAGAATGGTCAGATTTTTGCAGCTTGATACCCTTCATGCACGAAGCATCCGCCCGGATACCATCCACTCCGACCAGGGGCTCCTCCCATGGACGCCACCAAAACCACAGCAAGGGCCGTCTGGCACGGCGGCCGTTGCCGGGAGTTCCGATGGTCCAAGCAGATAAGCACACACTCCTTGGCATACATGGGGAGGGAACAGCTCAGGTATCAATAATATGATCCCTGTGTTGTCAGGGGGCTCGGCCAGATGGATACATAACAGCCGCACCACAATGACTGGCTACACGTGCTGGTGACCTAGCAGGGTGAAAGGGGGGTGCAGCGGGGAAGGGTGAGGAGAAGGACAGGGGGCAGGGAATTTTGAAATGGAGGTCAAACTTCAACTGGGGGCCTAAAAGCCAAAAAGGATGAAATAACAGGCAAAAGTAATAAAATTGCAATCAATACAGGAAACGAGGTGGATAGCCAGGTCGATATAAATCAGAACACTGAGAGAGGGGAAGGAGGGGGCAACGGGGAAGGAGCGAGGATAGGGAGGGAGGGCAGGGTGAAGGAAATGCAGCCAGGGAAGGTAGAATTGGCTGCAATAGCTCGGGGCCCCGTGTGTGCAATGCACAAATTCACGAAAGAGCCGTGAGCCCCCTGGGGGAACTGCATCCTAATTCAAGACCAGTTTGCCGTATGACCTCCACAAGTAAAGCGATGTCGTATGGTTTCTGTAGACGTACGACTATATAAATCCCAATGCGGAAAAGTTGCTCGTTCGTTGGAATCAAGTTATTTATTACCTTATAC
Source organism: Schistocerca americana (assembly GCF_021461395.2). Lineage (NCBI taxonomy): Eukaryota > Metazoa > Arthropoda > Insecta > Orthoptera > Acrididae > Schistocerca > Schistocerca americana. The sequence goes on along the minus strand of NC_060130.1, from coordinate 647,203,495 downwards.
CAAGAGGACGCTAAGCGCATCGGCAAATTCGGAAGACTAATATTCCACCAAATTGTCATCCAGGTTGTGTGCAGCGATTCTCCTTCAACTAGATTCGGGCAAGGGACTGCTTTCCCACGAGTCTGTAGGAGTTTCATGGTTAGGACAGCTCTCCATAAAATTTCAGCCCCTACATAGCTCACAGCAAGACAGAACTCACGAATGTGTTTTAACTTATAATTTATGCGACCAACATCACTAGGGAGTTGAAGACTAGCAAGACGAACACAGAGAAATAAACGAGACGTGAATGTGTGAGTTTCTTGAGTCATCATCAAAACAGTAATAACAATTGCGTCTTTCTTCGTATATCAGCCAGGCCCAACCCCCCAAAGAAATGAGGCTCCGTGACCACCTCATACTATAAGCGATAAGTATGACTTTCCCATAAGAAACAACCAGACAATTGCTGTGGTTTCTTCGCCATCATCTAGAGAAGCGGATAAACTTGGACCACGTAATAAACTTTGCATAAGACATATGTATCCAGTATTGGGACTTCGTGGAGCTGAGTAAGAGAACGCTTTTCATTTTCTAGTACCGCGCGGAGTGGCCCTGCGGTTTGAGCCGCCATGTCAAGGATTGCACGGCCCCTCCCGCAGACGATTCGAGTCCTCCCTCGGGCATGGGTGTGTGTGTTGTTCTCAGCATAAGTTACTTTAAGTTTGTTTAAGCAGTGTGTAAGTCTAGGGACCGGTGACCTCAGCAGTTTGGTCCCTTACGAATTCACACTCATTTGAACACACACATTCTAGTACCGCTGCCTGAATTTTTTCCGTAACAGATTTTCAGTTGAGTGTCGCCATTCTGTGTGGACAACGATCAATGATGATACCGTGAGACGTATGCCGATCCACTGCAGTAAGCTATGGAACAACTGCGGCATCAAAACCTCGCAAAGTAAGAAGCCCGCATTTATCTTCATTAAGTAGTGCACCTGAATTCCGACAATAATCATCGATTACTGACGTCAGTCGACATATCTCCGCTGAATTGCGGAGTAGAACTATCACGTCATCTGCGTATGCACGAACAGCTATAGTCCCTCCGGAAGGCGTCCTACCTTTTAGCTGGGATGCTAGCATCCGAAGTAGGGGCTCCAGAGACAACAGAAACAAACCCATTGACAGCGGGCTTCATTGAGGCACTCCCCAACGGATATTTATCGGGGGCGTTAGTTGGTCATTAACAACCACTGAAGTAGAAATACCTTTGAACAGATTTGAGCACTCGGCGTGTGTCAACAGTAGAACAAACTGCTTCCATAATCCGAAGCAAAAAGTCGCGATTAACACTATCAAATGCTTTATCAAAGTCTAGGAAAGCAAGGGAACAAGGGACGGACGTTACAGCAGAAACTGTAACCACGTCACGACACTCGACGATAGGTGTAAGAATTATACAGCAAGGTACGCAGATTAGATGTTTTGCAACAATCGTCTCCATCAGAGCCGACATTCTATTATTAACTGCCCTCACCACAGTCTTATAACCAAAGGTTAACAAAATAATTGGACGAAAGCTAACAGGGGACGCCGGTCCAGGGTGTTTCTGGATTAAAACAATTTTCCCCAATTTGAACGAGGTAGGCGCTACTCCACCTAGTAACAATTCATTCAAAAGGGACGCAAAGGTAACACCCAACAGCTCCCCAAAGCGCGTGTAAAATTCCTTGGGAAGTCCATCCAGACCGGGAAACTTTTGAGAAGGCGATACCATAATAAGTTTGTAAACTTCCTCAGGCTGAAAACAAGTTAAGAGCGTTTCATTATGATCAGGTGTAACTTTCGTATCCAAGATGCTGACCAGTGGGTCGTAAACGGTTGCACTGGATTCATCGATGTCGTAGATGTCTACATAGTATTGGTGTAAGACAGGCACTATATCAGCTTACTCCGATACAATACGTCCACTATTTGTCGTGAGAGAATGAAAACAAGCGCGTCGGCGACCTGTCTGATGCCGAAGGAAATGATATAAGGAAGTCAATTCTTCAATTACCAATGAATGTGGCTTGGACCACAATTTCTACCCATCCATTTGTATTCTTTTCAATGTCAACAATTTTGCCTTTACAGGGCCTAACATTCGCAATTCGCAGAGGGCAGTGATCCGCTCAAATGGCTCTAAGCACTATGGGACTTAACATCTGAGGTCATCAGTCCCCTAGTGATCCGCAGCATCATAAAGTTCACGCAGGATGGCAATAATCGTCAGTTCTCCGAAAGTCTCGCGCTCTGGCAGCACAGAAAAGTATTAAAGTTTGCCTAAGCCTCGGTTTTGCCAGCTGTGTCCACCAGTCACGGATGGAAGAGTACTTCCCAGTGGACGGTAGAGTACGCTCCCACACAGCTCACACCACGTTATCGAGAGAGGTGTCAAGTAGGTGAGCGACGTTTAACGTGCACGGAGTGCGAAACAATTTGACGGGCTGCCGTTCTAGATTTAGGGTTGTGGTCACAGTACAGTGATCCGTAAAGGAAGCTAGGATGACTTCAACATTAAGAATACAATCGCACGGGCAGTCTGATAAGTAAAACCTATCTAATCTGCTACAACAAACGCAATAAAGTGCGTACATTTTAGTAATGTCAGGTATTTATACATCCAGACGTGCTTCACGCGTAAGGAGTCGGCCAATTGATGTAATTCACGACGAAAATTAAAATCTGGAGATTGATCTGCAGGACGCAACACACAGTTAAAATCACCACCCAACATAATACCCGCATCATTCTTCCGCAACACTCAAACATTATCCTCTTTATAAAAACGCAAACGACCACTGCACGACCAGTGTCAGAAGGAGCATATAAAAGAACCAAGGTAAGATTGAATAGTTTACAACCTATGCCCCTGCCAGACTCCAACATATTCACCTCAGCAATAGGAATGCCTCCGCGAAAGAATAAGGCGCTCCCCGTAGAATATTTGGGTACTACATTAAAGATCACATGAGACCAAGGTAAGAATTATGCCTAAATATCACCTGTAAAAAGACAATGTTCGCACATGAATCACAAATGAACTGCCGCAGTGAAGCCAATCTCAATTCTGAGTCCACATGATTAACATTTAAGGAAAGGAACGTGTAGGTTTGGGTCATTGATCACAGCTATACAGGGACGTACCGAGCAGAATTAGGTAGACATCTGAGAGTCAAGGTCCATTGTGTTGTTCACAGATGAATCAGACATCGAAGCACCAGAACCCCTGTCATCGCATGCTTAGATTTCTTACGTACCACCGAACGGTCTTGTTGTATACGCTGTTTCTGCCGCTGGCTACGTGGCATAGCGGTCTCTGCAGGCGACGGGAGGGGGGAGGGGAGTAATAGGCACAGCTTCCTGCCCTCAGAACAAGAGTCATGTAACTCAGTTCCAGTCACTAATGCAGAAGCATTCTCTGGAACAGCCAATGCGTCGCCAATTTTATTCTGCTCGGGAGTTGCTGAAGGCGGCAAATTCAGGAAACCAGGAAACCGTCGGCAGCTGAAGACGAAGGGGCAGGAGGACATTGCATCGTCTCAGACTGTAACGGAGGACACAAAGATGAAGGGACGACTCCGCTCCCTCTCCACACACAGGCAGGTCAGAAGGAACCACCTCGCGAGCAATAGGGACGCTGGAGATAACTTCTTCACCACTCACCGCACCACGGACGGGAGGTATTGTAGCATCGAGAGGGGCAGAGGACACAACCGATGCGGAAGATATTTGGGCAGAATTAGTACGACGTCGCTTGTTTGTTACAATTACAGGTTCTATCTTGGGGCAATAGGATTCTTAACCTGACGAAGAGGTAGAGGCGGATATTCATATGTACGACTATCAGAACTGACTTTTTGCTCATTATGATCCGAAGGAGAAGTAGGTCAGACATCGGGAGTGGAAGGAACAAGATCAGAAACCACCAATTTGCGACGCTGCACTAATGACGGCTTTAGTACTGAAATCCTCCTCGGGCAATTAGATGGAACGTGTCAACTTCCATTACACAGGAAGCATGTTCACTCTTGACCAGTATAGGCTACATACTGATCGCGGTAACCACACATTTGTAAATGTGATGGAATATTGCGTTTGACATACATTTCCACGGAACGAATTCCATTATAAGACTGTACTCGCCGTTGAGTAGACCAACGTTCACGGCGGACGTTTTCCACGTTACCGTAAGGAGTCAATATGTCTTTTAGAAAGTTGTCATCAACTTCCGGCGAGAGGTTGAACACGTTGGTATAGTCAATTTCAGCATCTGCGAGTGACAACATACTAACGGGATTATTGCAATGCTTGAAAGGGATGTGAGAACCATGTCGCGACAGTAATCTTTCGGCGTGAAGGGAAGCCATGTATTTCACGTAAAACACTTACTCTCTGCGTCAAAATAAACGGTCTGGACCTGATCAGAGTTCACACGAATTATATCGACAAGCCAGCAGTGGATTTCTACACACCCGGGCTGCACGTGTCACGCTATTTTATCGAAAGTAAAACTTACAGTACCTTTTCGTGGAATACACGTGTAAACCACAGTAGCCACAGCAGAGCGGCCAACGCCGCTGCACGTAGACGAACACAAACAGACAGTAAGGCGGAGCAGTGGTGCTACGACTAACTCCTCAGACAGAACACTAACGAGGAAAACTTCACACAAGCGTAGCTGTGGCAAGTAAAATAAACAAAAACCTTCCCGCCCGGTATTCGAAGCGGAACTTATCCGGGACACAGCGTCGTCGCAACTACCATTAAGCTATCTGTGCACTGCTCACAGTCAGACCCACATTTCCGTATAACGTCAAACATGTGTCGACAAGCTGTACTCCTATATCCGTTATGGATGCTTGTCCACAGGAACATTACATCGTAATTCGGAATATCACAGGGACTACAGGATCGTATTTATCCGACGACACCGAGCCAGCGAGTTGTACATAAAATGCCTGGCATGAACGGGAATAAAAATGACCGCCGTACGAGTACAGGCTGTCGACACACCGTTGACGAGATATGGAAGTAAGGGCCTGGCCGTGAGTTGAGCTCTAATAGCCTAATGATGAGACAACCGCTCGCTATAAGCGGCGAGTCCCGGTCCGGCTCAAATTCCCATTGTCGTCATTCCATTATACAGCTGAAGGCTGTCCATATTTCATGTAAAACAAATCAGCTGTTGAAAGCTCTCATAATATCGTCAGGATGATGGTAAATAAAGGTGCATGATGAGATACCATCAGTGGTTCTGCATTTTGACAAGGCTTGCGCACAGCCATAGCTATTTGGAAAGTTCTTACTGGTAATTTTGCATGTTATACAAACTATTCAAAACCATGGCTCGTTCAAATATGACTCCATAACCAGACACATGTTAACATTTCAGGGCACTGAACGACTTCCTCCAGTGTAACGATACGCTAATAAGAAGAAGAATAACGGACGAGATGTATACAGGGTGCCACAAAGAGGACAGAGAACGTTTGGTATGGTGTGTGAGAAGGCACACTGATTAGTTTTCTCCTTATTCAGTAAACAGCATGTTTCAAGAATTTCATGCAACGCTTTCTTAGCACAGAACTTGGCATAACTTAAATGAATGTGCCAAATCTGTTTGTTGACTAATTTGTCCAAAATGTATACAACCCAATGCGAATTATCTGCTTTTCTTTTCTTAAAAACAGAAAATATCTTCTTTGACTAGGTTAAACTGCCTAATTCCAACGCTGTTTTGATCTCTTGATTTCGACAAACACATTTCTGGCAATCTAGTAATAGAATGGCACTACCAGTGTCCTCATTTTGCAGGAGCCATCGACCCGAAATAAAACTCAGATCTGGCGAGAAAATGAAGACAATGGTTCGAATCTTCTCCTTAACTGCTCATTCATCGGAAATGAAACTTCAACATAGACCCATTACACTTCAGTAACAGTTCGCTGAAACCAAAATCCATCACTGTTTGGTACATCGACAAAATATCAACCTTTAAAATCGTATCAACCACCAGCCTCATAACAATACAAAAAATTGGCAGAAAACCTGTAACTTTGACATAGAAAGTTTGTAGTAATCACCACTTTTACACATATGCTTCTAGAGAGTATCGTGAGACAAATGTCAAACAGCTTGGCAGGGGTTGAACATACATTATTTTTTTGATAACACACCTTTAAAGAAACCTGCCGTGTTGATTAATCCAGAATAATTAAACTTTTGCATCATCCGGACACCACAATTGACTCTGTCTAGCACTGCCTCAGACAATATGCAGACAAGAACAAGTGTTTAGGTCTGTCATAAGATTCATTATTTTTAACGGAGGTATTCATGCACGCAGCAGACTAACATTCCAAATAACCACAGACCAATTCGGTCTTATGGCCCTGGGACCTAGTTGCTGGGAGTAAAAACGCAAATTTCTCCAACCAGTCACAGGAATAAACACCATTTGACGTATATCTGAACACTTGAAACATTTTAACAGGCAAAAAATGATGGTAGCCAAAATCAGACATGTCTCGACAAGTTACGTGTTCACGACAGTGTCATTGATGAGTTCTCCTCCTTTCATAATGAGACAGTATTTGGCTCATCTTGATATCCTGAATCCTCACTAACATTAGTCAAATGATCTCTTCTGACAACGACCTTCAGCAACTTTTTGTCAATCTTAGATATTTTCTCTTTAGTTTTTGACCTAATTCCCTTCTTCTTCTATTAATCTCCATCTACTTTTCTTTAAATCTTAACAGGGGTCTCACCTCTTCAGATACACCAACGCGCACAGATACAATACCACTGGAACTCTGTTCAAAATTAACCACCAACTGTGCAACAGAAGTTGACAGTCACCAACATTTTCCAGTACTTGTTTAATGTCTTCCCTAGTCTCTGATATCTCCTTCTCTGAACTCACCTTCATATCCCCAAAATTCTTTTCTAACTTCTGGAGCAATGTTGTATTATTTGTCACTTTCTCTTTAAACTGAGTGATAATTTCTTGACTAGTCAGTGCGTCAAACCTGTCTGATAAATCTGCTTTATTCCTCTCACATTCCTGCTTCAAATTTTAACAACTTCTTGCTGTCTGGTCTAACGCTCTTCACCAGAGGCACGTCTGCTTTCGACAGTAGAAGTCCTCTCATTAAAATCTGAATGTAACTGTATACTAAGTACATTAAATTTTCCTGCACCATCTCCACTAAATGATTCAGGTCCTTGCTCTAAGCTGTGTATGTTTCCCCGTAAAGTAATAACATTAACCTCTAACTTCTCAGTTAACGCACTGCGACTGGTCTCACTTATTTCCTCAGTTTCTCATCAAGTCCTTACACAAAAGTTCCTATTTTCTCTCGTTAACCATTACTCAGTTCTTAATTACTAGTCTCCTGTTTGTCATAAGGTCGATTCACACTAGTCTTCATTTTCTCTTACAAATCCTTACTTCATTCATTATTAGTCGCCAGTAGTTTCTCATCGATTCCCGTCACACTAGCTCCTAAATCTTTATTATTGGTCTCTATTCTACCCACAGATGCCAACAAAATACATATCAAATTAGGGTCAAAAACATCCTCTGGAGCTGAAATATTATCCTGCTGTTCACTTCAAGCAGTACAAGCAGTAGAAGTTACAGCAGTATCAGCCAACACATCACAAATAGCAGTCGACTCAAGTGACTGAGCAACACCAGATTGAACTGATCCTACATGTATAACATGTGTTAAAACAGTAATGTCACTAGCTCCAACACTTTCTCTCTGACGACAGACATATTAAGTCAGTCAATATGAGACACATCATCATCTCTCTGATAGCAGCACTGCACGAGATGCCAGAATGAGAATGTTCCCTCACTTTATTTTTCCCTTCTCTCTTGACTTTTTCCAAAGCATGCCCTTCATACTTCCCTCTGAACAACCTCAAGATTCTTCATCCTATAATGAAGGAGGTAATCACCGACATTCTCACAGCAACCTCTAGGGGTAATCTCAGTATCCGAATCCAACTAAAAATTTCAATAAGTAGTCCTGCAACTCAGCCACCAAACCTTCAACAACTCCTTACAAAGGTTCAAAATGGCTCTGAGCACTATGGGACTTAACTTCTGAGGTCATCAGTCCCCTAGAACCTAGAACTACTTAAACCCAACTAACCTAAGGACATCACACACATCCACGCCCGAGGCAAGATTCGAACCTGCGACCGTAGCGGTCGCACGGCTAGAGACTGTAGAGCCTAGAACCGCTCGGCCACTCCGGCCGACCCTTACAAAGGCCCCAATCATCAAACAAGGATGATCGACACACAGCTTGCCCTTTACTCACATGAAATACTGCGAACTATGGATGAAAACCAATAGACAAATTTCATATTTCTAGATTTCCGGAAGGTGCTTCACGCGGTGCCCCATTGCAGGTATGAGCGTATGCCACACGTTCAGAGATACGTGAGTGGCTCGAAGACTAGAACGCAGTTTGCTGTTCTCGACGGTGAGTGTTCATCACAGGCAAGGATATAGTCAGGAATACCCCAGCGAAGTTTGATTGGATCATTGTTCTTCTCTATACAGATAAATGAGTTGGCGGGTAGGTTGGGCACCAATATGTTTTTGTTTGCTGAAGATGCTGTAGTGTACGGTAAGGTGTCGAAGTTGTGTGACTATAGGAAGATACAAGACGACTTAGACGAAATTTCTGGTTGGTTTGATGAATCGCAGATAGATGTAAATGTGGAAATATGTAAATTAATGCGGATGAGTAGGAAAAACAAACCCGTAATGTTAGGATACAGCATTATTAGTGTCCCGCCTGACATAGTCACGTCGTTTAAATATCCGAGTCTAACGTTGCAAAGTGATATTAAATGGAACGTGCATGTGAGGATTATGGTAGGGAAGGCGAATAGTCGACTTCGATTTATTGAGAGAATTCTGGGAAAGCGTGGTTCATCTATAAAGGAGACCCCATATACGAGGTGCATTCAAGTTCTAAGGCCTCCGATTTTTTTTTCTCCGGACTGGAAAGAGATAGAAACATGCGCATTGTTTTAAAATGAAGCCGCGTTCATTGTCAATACGTCCCAGAGATGGCAGAACAGTACGGCAGATGGAATTTTACCGCCAGCGGCGAGAATGAGAACTGTTTTAAATACTTAAAATGGCGACGTTTTCCTTACTTGAACAGCGTGCAATCATTCGTTTTCTGAATTTGCGTGGTGTGAAACCAATTGAAATTCATCGACAGATAAAGGAGACATGTGGTGATGGAGTTATGGATGTGTCGAAAGTGCGTTCGTGGGTGCGACAGTTTAATGAAGGCTGAACATCGTATGACAACAAACCGAAACAACCTCGGGCTCGCACAAGCCGGTCTGACGAAATGATCGAGAAAGTGGAGAGAATTGTTTTGGGGGATCGCCGAATGACTGTTGAACAGATCGCCTCCAGAGGTGGCATTTCTGTGGGTTCTGTGAACACAATCCTGCATGACGACCTGAAAATGCGAAAAGTGTCATCCAGGTGGGTGCCACGAATGCTGAGGGACGACCACATGGCTGCCCGTGTGGCATGTTGCCAAGCAATGTTGACGCGCAACGACAGCATGAATGGGACTTTCTTTTCGTCGGTTGTGACAATGGATGAGCCGTGGATGCCATTTTTCAATCCAGAAACAAAGCGCCAGTCAGCTCAATGTAAGCACACAGATTCACCGCCACCAAAAAAATTTCGGGTAACCGCCAGTGCTGAAAAAATGATGGTGTCCATGTTCTGGGACAGCGAGGGCGTAATCCTTACCCATTGCCTTCCAAATGGCACTACGGTAACAGGTGCGTCCTACGAAAATGTTTTGAAGAACAAATTCCTTCCTGCACTGCAACAAAAACGTCCGGGAAGAGCTGCGCGTGAGCTGTTTCACCAAGACAACGCACCCGCACATCGAGCTAACGTTACGCAACAGTTTCTTCGTGATAACAACTTTGAAGTGATTCCTCATGCTCCCTACTCACCTGACCTGGCTCCTAGTGACTTTTGGCTTTTTCCAACAATGAAAGACACTCTCCGTGGCCGCACATTCACCAGCCGTGCTGCTATTGCCTCAGCGATTTTCCAGTGGTCAAAACAGACACCTAAAGAATCCTTCGCCGCTGCCATGGAATCATGGCGTCAGCGTTGTGAAAAATGTGTACGTCTGCAGGGCGATTACGTCGAGAAGCAACGCCAGTTTCATCGATTTCGGGTGAGTAGTTAATTAGAAAAAAAATCGGAGGCCTTAGAACTTGAATGCACCTCGTAGAACGCATGTGCGACTTATTTTTGAGTACTGCTTGAGTGTTTCGGGTCCGTACCAGGTCGCGTTAAAGGAGGACAAAGAAGCAATTCAGAGGCAGTCTGTTATGCTTGTTCCTGGAAGATTCGAACAACAAGCAGGTTTTACGGACATACTCCAGGAACTCAAATTGGAATCCATAGAGGGAAGGCGACATTCTTTTCTAGGAACACTACTGTGAAAATTTAGAGAAGCGGCATTTGAAGCTGACTGCAGAACGATTCTACTGCCTCCAGCATACATGGCACGTAAGGATCACAAAGATAAGATACGAGAAATTAGGGCTCATAGCTCATGCGAAAGCATACAGACAGTCGTTTTTCCCTAGCTCAATTTGAAAGTGGAACATGAAAGGGATCGAGTAGTTGTACGGTGTATCCTCTGCCGCGAGTCGTATGGCGGATTGTTGAGTATCTCTGTAGTTATAGATGTAGATCATCACTACTCTTTTTCCTTCTGAGTACTAAGGACCAGCCGGCCAGAGTGACCGAGCGGTTCTAGGCGTTACAGTCTGCAACCATGCGACCGCTGTGGTCGCAGGTTCGAATCCTGCCTCGGGCATGGATGTGTGTGATGTCCTTAGGTTAGTTAGGTTTAAGTAGTTTCTAAGTCTAAGGAACTGATGACCTCATAAGTTAAGTCCCATAGTGCTCAGAGCCATTTGAACTAAGGGCTAGCACCACAGTCAGAAGTTGAACAAAAATTTATACGATGATAAATACTCAAAACCGAACAAAGTAATATTGTGGAAATGAAGTATTTAAAATATATATCGAAGTACTCTTCAAAAGCATTGTAAGGATGTCCAAGAAAAGTCTAATTATTCTTAATTAGCTTCGTATCTGCCCAACACAGCCCAGTTCAGATTCTGTTCCACTTAGAAAATTTTTTGCAACCCACGTGCCTGCTTCTCATACAAATAAGTAGAAAACTAAAAGAAAATAGTCAATTACACTCTGCTCGTTTTTTAGCAGTCTTTAATTATCTAGATATGCATCCACATCTACATCTACATCTACATGATTACTCTTCAATTCACATTTAAGTGCTCGGCAGAGGGTTCATCGAACCACAATCATACTATCTCCCTACCATTCCACTCCCGAACAAATGGCTCTGAGCACTATGGGACTCAACTGCTGTGGTCATAAGTCCCCTAGAACTTAGAACTACTTAAACCTAACTAACCTAAGGACATCACACACATCCATGCCCGAGGCAGGATTCGAACCTGCGACCGTAGCGGTCGTGCGGTTCCAGACTGTAGCGCCTTTAACCGCTCGGCCACCTCGGCCGGCTACTCCCGAACAGCGCGCGGGAAAAACGAACACCTAAACCTTTCTGTTCGAGCTCTGATTTCTCTTATTTTATTTTGATGATCATTCCTACCTATGTAGCTTCTGCTCAACAAAATATTTTCACCTTCGGAAGAGAAAGTTGGTGACAGAAATTTCGTAAATAGATCTTGCCGCGACGAAAAACATCTTTGCTTTAATGACTTCCATCCCAACTCGCGCATCATATCTGCCACACTCTCTCCCCTATTACGTGATAATACAAAACGAGCTGCCCTTTTTTGCCCCCTATCGATGTCCTCCGTCAATCCCACCTGGTAAGGACCCCACACCGCGCAGCAATATTCTAACAGAGGACGAACGAGTGTAGTGTAAGCTGTCTCTTTAGTGGACTTGTTGCATCTTCTAAGTGTCCTGCCAATGAAACGCAACCTTTGGCTCGCCTTCCCCACAATATTATCCATGTGGTCTTTCCAACTGAAGTTGTTCGTAATTTTAACACCCAGGTACTTAGTTGAATTGACAGCCTTGAAAATTGTACTATTTATCGAGTAATCGAATTCCAACGGATTTCTTTTGGAGCTCATGTGGATCACCTCACACTCGTCGTTATTTAGCGTCAAATGCCACCTGCCACACCATACAGCAACTGATACTGGTCTTCGGATGACCTTACTGGACGGTAAATTACAGCATCATCTGCGAACAACCTGAGAGAACTGCTCAGATTGTCACTCAGGTCATTTATATAGATCAGGAACAGGAGAGGTCCCAGGACGCTTCGCTGGGGAACACCTGATATCACTTCAGTTTTACTCGATGATTTGCCATCTATTACTACTAGCTGCTACCTTCCTGACAGGAAATTACGAATCCACTCGCACAACTGAAACGATAATACCCCATAGGCCCGCAGCATGATTAGAAGTCGCTTGTGAGGAACGGTGTCAAAAGCTTTCCGGAAATCTAGAAATACGGAATCAACTTGAGATCCCCTGTCGATAGCGGCCATTACTTCGTGCGAATAAAGAGCTAGCTGCGTTGCACAAGAACGATGGTTTCTGAAACCATGCTGATTACATATCAATAGATCGTTCCCTTCGAGGTGATTCATAATGTTTGAATACAGTATATGCTCCAAAACCCTACTGCAAACCGACGTCAATGATATAGGTCTGTAGTTCGATAGATTACTCCTACTACCCTTCTTAAACACTGGTGCGACCTGCGCAATTTTTCAATCTGCAGGTACAGATCTATCGGTGAGCGAGCGGTTGTATATGATTGCTAAGTAGGAAGCTATTGTATCAGCGTAATCTGAAAGGAACCTGATTGGTATACAATCTGGACCTGAAGACTTGCCCGTATCAAGCGATTTGAGTTGCTTCGCAACCCCTAAGGTATCTACTTCTAAGAAACTCAGGCTAGCAGCTGTTCGTGTTTCAAATTCTGGAGTATTCAATTCGTCTTCCCTGGTGAAGGAATTTCGGAAAACTGCGTTCAATAACTCCGCTTTAGCGGCACAGTCTTCGGTAACAGTACCATCGGCACTGCGCAGCGAAGGTATTGACTGCGTCTTGCCACTTGTGTACTTTACATACGACCAGAATTTCTTCTGATTTTCTACCAAATTTCGAGACAATGTTTCGTTGTGGAACCTATTAAAGGCATCTCGCATTGAAGTCCGTGCCATATTTCGCGTGTCTGTAAATTTTAGCCAATCTTCGGGATTTCGCGTTCTTCTGAACTTCGCATGCTTTTTCCGTTGCCTGTGCAACAGCGTTCGGACCTGTTTTGTGTACCATGGGGGATCAGTTCCATCTCTTACCAATTTATGAGGTATGAATCTCTCAGTTGCTGTTGCTACTATATCTTTGAATTTGAACCACATCTCGCCTACATTTGCATAGTCAGTTCGGAAAGAATGGAGATTGTCTCTTAGGAAGGCTTCTAGTGACACTTTATCCGCTTTTTTAATTAAAATTATTTTGCGTTTGTTTCTGGTGGATTTTGAAGAAACGGTATTGAGCCCAGCTACAACGACCTTGTGATCACTAATCCCTGTATCAGTCATGATGCTCTCTATTAGCTCTGGATTGGTTTTGGCTAAGAGGTCAATTGTGTTTTCGCAACCATTTCCTTAATCAGCTCTGTATGACAGTTGGTTTGGTTGGTTTGGTTGTTTGGGGAAGGAGACCAGACATCGTGGTCATCGGTCTCATCGGATTATGGAAGGATGGGGAAGGATGTCGGCCGTGCCCTTTCAGAGGAACCATCCCGGCATTTGCCTGGAGTGATTTAGGGCAATCACGGAAAACCTAAATCAGGATGGCCGTACCCGGGATTGAACCGTCGTCCTCCCGAATGCGAGTCCAGTGTCTAACCACTGTGCCACTTCGCTCGGTGTATGACAGTTGAATCCCTCAGTTTCTTCTCCATAACATACCTCCAAGGAGGGGTGAGGGACGATTTTATCATAGCTATACTTCAAGTCACAAACTTTACTCTCCAAGAAGGATTACACTCTAACCTGACTAACAACACTGTTAATTTTTGCTTGGAGCCCGTTGAATACCACACATGTTTCCCTTTATTAACATCTGAGTCATGAAACGGAACGACGTAGCAGCAGCTCCTATACTTTCTTGAATGAACAAAATACAACTATAGTTCACCAGCATCCAGTGTGGAAATAAAAGTCCCAGTCTACGACATACGTGACAGAAAAATAACGCCACCCTTCAGAAAGAAATCCTACCTTCAAATTACAAAATTAATATTTCTTCACACCACAAAACAAGTATGACACCAGTATGAAGAGCTTGTGCTAAAAAGAACAGAGATTGACTTTGTACTTCTGAAATCATACTTCTCTTCACACTGAACATTATTTTGCTGTTTTTTTAAATAAATATATCCTCCAACTGTCTATTTAAAAGTGAACAAAATTTTCAATTACAGCCCAATGACACCAAACTGTACCAGTTCTCTGCAATGTACGGCTTTAAATTTCAGCATAACATTAATTAATGATCACAAATGGTTTGCATTCTCTTTGCCAGTCACACGTGAAAGTCAGATTTGTTTCACTGAACTTTAGAAGTGCAACATTATTAATCACACTAATTTGATGCCCCAAGGTACATATAAAGATACAAATACTCAGTACACTGTTTGTCAGACAGCAACGTAAGTTTACAGCCATGCCTTCCCATCACAAGTTCTAATACCTTGGCACAGAGAGATGAGAAAATCTGTGGTTAAAAAAGCAGTCAGGAACAAACAAGAAACAGAAATCTTTGCAGGTAATCCTAACTCAAGGTAGACAATACTGCCGCGAAAAACTTTCAATGGAAATCAGTCAGAAAGTTACTTTAACAGAAAAGAAAGATCCTGGAAGCGTACAGCAATAATGGAAGGTGTGTGGTGTGTGTGTGTGTGTGTGTGTGTGTGTGTGTGTGTGTGTGTATGTGTGTGTGTGTGTGTGTGTGCGTGTGTGCGTGCGTCTGTGTGTGCGTGTGTGTTTATCAGAAATTCATAAACTTCTCTCTTAGATTCAAGATGATTACTTACAATCCTCTACAATTTGGAAACGCCATATGACTTATGATTTTGACCGTAAATAGTCACACACACACACACACACACACACACACACACACACACACTTCGTAACATCAGCGGACTGGAAAGAAATGAGCCTGCGTATCAAATACTTGCATATTGCACAGTGAATGTACGGGTTCGTAAAGAAAATTAACTACATTGTATATGTGTTAGCCTGTGGCTCATAGCGTTCATCTGTGCAAAGAGGATTCCTCATAATCATGATCCTTGGTTTGTTACGCAAAAATTGTTAACTGACTCAGCAAAGACATAAAATTCCCTCAGTGGCTAAGCAAAGAGGTTGCTACAATGCTTGTATCGACTAATAGAAAATGATTATAGCAGACACGCGTACAGTATAGCAAAGAGAAATATCACGATCTATAACAAACAAAACATAATGACTAGAAATAAAATTGCTGAGTGAACAGGCACCTTTCAGCCTGCATCTACTGTTTTCCGGACATTGTGTATGAGTAAGGCAAGTTCTGCTTCACGGCATCTTTTTCTGAGTCCGTGCTAATTCTTTGTAAACAGGAGCAACCTGCAGTGTTTTCCAATTACTCGGGACTATTCAATGCGCAGAAAATCGTCAATAAGGAATTATAAGTACTAATTCCGCAAAGTATTTGACAAAAATTTAAAATTTTCCTTAGGATTTAGTGCCTTAATTATCTTGAGAAGTCTTAATTGTTTGTCAATACAAACGGATATTATTGCGAAATCTCTCATTGGTAAGTGTGTGTGGAAGCCAAATATTGAGTTTATAATCTCCTTGTGCGTAACCACATTTTCTAAAACGGAATTTAATAAATTTACTTCCTACTTGTTGTCATCAGTTTCAACACTAGAGTGATCACGCGATATCTGGTGTATGACTCGTCAACATTTAGTTAGTCATTGCTTTTTAGTTATTGACGCTTTGTAGATTCACGTGACCGTAGATCTCCAGGAGCATATTCAGACCTTCGTTGATCCTTTCCTACAACTTTTAGATGCTATGATAGCTACACGTGGCTCTTTCACATCATACAACATTTCCACATACAGAGATTAAGTGTCAAATGTTTCATAGATACCTAAAACCCCTCTATCAGTAACACTGAATCAAGAGAAGGTCACTTGTTGCTGATAGACGGCATTATCGCTATCGTCCTGGCAAATTTGTTGTAGACGGAAACGGCAATGGGTACATTTACGGAATGTGAGAGACGTCGGCTGATTTTTCTAAAGAAGGAGGAGAATCAAAGCTTCTAACTTGATACGGGATTTCCACTTACGAGCCAATCAAGACTACGTATTGACGAAGTGGCTTCCAATTTCCGGGCTGTCGGATTTGAGGTTTATGGTTGCGGTCGATGCTTCCCGAGGACAGTCTTTATTGTCTTTAAGCTTTGTCACTGCAGAGTGACCACGGCTTCCTGATTAACGACAGTTTTTGCAACCAGTGGCATTGAAAAGGCCTTGAACGCATCTTTAACGCAATATTTTATCATGTAGTACTGACATAGCTTTCAAAATCTAACAAGGAATAGACCATATTAAGTCCACCAACATTCCTCTAATGTATATAACCAAACATATTCTTCTCTTATTTATTATTTGATTACACTTGAATTTCACGTCAGGTAGCCCATTAACTACGATCGTATAGTGGCTGAATTTCTCAGGTTTTAGACTTCTCTCGTTTTTGTTGTGTGTACCATAGCACTGAGAATTATTTTACTCTTGGGTTTATTAAACAAGTTAATAATAAGGAGGTTTCGTTCATCTTGATAATGTTCACGGTTTAAGAAGTACAGAAATTCAGCTATTTACATGCCCGATGACCAAGACATTCGATCTCTTTATCAAATGGTGGGTGTAACAGGTAAAAATAATTGCTAAGTATAGTTTCTTGCATGATACGACTATCAACAAAAGTTTCGTAACATAAAATGAAGTCTATCCTTTCTGAAACATAAAAGTGAAGCGCCCATCCGACAACATGCCACACTCAACATTTGATAATAAGATGAAAGTTAGCAGTGGATTTGGAAAGATTATTTATTGCCGTTCTGGAGTTAGTGATACAATGTAATTTCAAAGATTGGAAAAGATATTTCATGGAAACTGAGAAATAACTCAGAAGTTTTACACACTATTAAAAAGTAATAAATGTTTCATAAAGTCAAGCAGTCCTTTCCCGAATTCATAATGTAGTAATTACAGAATTGTCATGTATCAAAAACAATTACACGGGCCTTTTCCAGATAGCTGTGTGCCCGGGTTTTCTAACTGTTGAAATGATTTCAACAGCTAATATAATTCGATTCTTCACCAACACAGAAAATTAGAAAATTCCGAAAGAAGATAGTAGTTCATATTTTAACGTCCCGTTGACATCGGTAAGGTCGTCGATGTCGACGTCATTGAAGGCGGAGCAGCATCACAGTTGGACAAGAATGGAGTGGTACCACGCTTAAGGAACCTTCCAGGCATTTGCTTGAAGTGATTCAGCGAATACGATGAAAATCTAAATCGGTTTCACCAGAAGGAAATTTAGAAGCAGTCTTCCAAAACATTAGTACATTGAACTAAATACTACACTACATTGTTCATTGTCCGAGAAGGTCATAGAATACACGTAAGCTGATGACCAGTTCAGGAAAGATATGATTGCTGATAATATTCGCAAGAGGAAATTCTTTACGAATTAATAAAAGTATCCAGTATGAATTCGTTAAAAATAAAGAGATAATTGACGCAAAATTGCACGCTTATTAGAATGGAAGATCGATAAACAGATTTAAAATGTTACCTAAAATTTGGAGAAGAAATAGGCCTGAACGAAAATGCTGAGAGAGATATTCGAAAGCAGAGTATGTGGATAGAATCTGAAACTATAACATAATGTCTGTGAAGAAGATAAATGATTTACGTATTGTAAAGATACCCTCTGGCTGAATGAAGAATACGTCGCGTGAAAGTTCGTCACTCTTTAAAACGGATGATTCTAGTCGCCACATGCTCCGCCGTAACTTTTATTGATTAGGATAAAATAGGAGTCACCCAACGTCCGAAGAATAAAACGATTTTAAAGCAACTAATATCAGACTTAACGACTCAAGAAAACTCCAAAAATAATTTCATCAAAAGGAGAAAGCTAGAAAGTGAATAAATAAATACTCTGCAAACATTCAAGGCAGCGCCAGGAGCAGGAGTGTACCCAGCAGTTCTAATCCATATCGAATGGAAGTATAGTTAGCAGCAATTAGTAGCAGTGAGGAGAAATACTGCTTGGCAGATTAAAACTGTGTCAAACCAGAACTCGAACCTAGAACCCTGTCTTGTTTCCGAAAGAAGAGGAACCAAGTGTTCGAGTGTCGGTCTGGTAAGCAGATTTAATCTGCTAAGGAAGTTTTAAAACAGTGCTGCGAACTGAAAGAATCATTACAGCTACTAGAGATTTTATGGTTATATAGGTTTACCTTATTTAACGTCGTTGAAGATCATAATGTTGTGTCTAGGTACATACATTTTACTCTAGTCACAATCCTCATGTCAAAGCTACGACTGTGCGTGAGAAATCAGCTGGGTGCATTGCCGCTTCCAGAACCACGAAGTCACCCACGGAATGTCTCCAGACTATAACGCTCCCTTCTGTTTGCAGGGTGTTTGCTTTCGGACGTTTCACGCCCTACACACCAACGGCCAACTGTCCGATGGAGCAGAAAGCGTGAGTCATCTGACAACGACACCTGCAGCCAGTCAGAAGACGTCCAGCTGCGCTATTGGCTTCCAAATTCCAAAATTCGCCGCCGAGGAACAACAGTCATTAGGGGTGCATTAACGAGGCACCTGCTGCTGAGGCCCATACACAAAAATGTACGCTGAACAGTCGTTGACGAAACACTCTTGGTAGCATCTTGGTGCATCTGGGCGGTCTGTTTCTCAACACTTACGTGTCTATACGCCCGTACACATATCGGGAGCTGTCGTTCGCCCCTGTCTCTATGGCCCAAGGTGCACCAAAGTTGCCTCAGCGCTCGGTTGGATAATGCCTTGTTGTCATGCATGATATACTTTAACAATGGCCGCATGCGAACAGTTCGTGCACTTAACCGTTTCGAAAATGCTTCCACCCATGACCTTTTGTACTTCAGGTAAATCGCTCCGTTTCTGCATTACGACAGCAATTTCTCTTTTTCCGTGTCCCCCAATATACTTTATTCATGGTGGTCAGAATCCTTATGAAAAACGTAAAATGATGTCGCAGCGTATGTTGCACTGATAAATGATTGTTGAGAAAAATATTCGATCATTTGCACCGTTCCCTAGTTTATTAGAAACAGCCAATTAGGTCGTTGCGCGAAAATTCAATCAACCTGCCAGATACGGTTAGCGTCAGTTATCCTCGTCATGTGGATGACAGCGCATGAGGCGTGTTAGCCTTTGGCTGGTGTTCTATTCTTACCGTCGTCCCATGTCCAATTTTTGTATCGCTCTTTTTTTGGATTTAGGAAATCAAACTAAGCTCAAATTTGGCAACGCCGTCTCTGACAGGGCGCTTAAATTTTCGCACACAAAAAAGCTTGTAACATCAGTGCTAATTAACCCGGAAACAGAGCAAGCTATCGAAATTTTTCCTAAACAGTTATTTCTCAGTACAATCTACCCTGAGACTCCTTTACAAGATTTTGAGACTGTTTCTGAGCATCCTGTTTACACTCTACTACTAGTGCTGCGCCGGCCGCTATGGCCGAGCGGTTCTAGGCGCTTCAGTCCGGAACCGAGCTGTTGCTACAGTCGCAGGTTCGAATCCCACCTCGGGCATGGATGTGCGTGATTTCCTTAAGTTAGTTAGGACTAAGTACTTCTATGTCTAGGGGACTGATGACTTCAGATGTTAAGTTCCATAGTGCTTAGAGCCATTTGAACCATTTGAACTAGTGCTGCCACCTGCTGCCTGTGAAAGGTTATTGCAAGTTGATGTCGAATGTAGACAGTGGTCACATTAATGTAACTTGACCGTGCAATATTCTACTCCTTTCAGTTGCGCCTAAGGACTTAATTTTGGGGGAACAGACTGTATTACCCAATCTTAAGAAATATGTAAGAACAGATTATTCAGTTGTTATAACTACCAGGAATTGTGACCTACTGGTGCAGTATGATACTAAACCAATGGATCTTTTTTGTTATATTCAGAACAACCCATTCAGTTTTTAAGATCAGCGGTAGATGTGAGGAAAGACCTTCTTTCTCGTTCACAGAAACACACTGCCCGACAAAAAAGTTAAACACCCAGAAAACATGACCGGATGTCAATGTAATTGTGTACACGAACACGCCATTTGCGTGCAGCGAGGTGCATACAGTTGCGTTTCCTTGTGGCATGCATAAATCACGCCTGAGTGCATTAGTATTGTACGTTTATGGTGTTGTTAACAGGCCTTGCAGGGTATATGAGGATCGTTTACAATGTCCGATGTTGTGTGGTCGCTGTAAGTGCACGAAGATGCCGCATACTCGTGTGAGATAGGGTTATCACCATCTGGCAGAGTTTGAAAGAGGCCTCATTTTGGGTTTCCATTGCACTGGATGGTTAAATTGTGCCATATCCACAATTTTGGAGCATTCGAATGGCCTAATGTTGGGCTGCATGGGAACGTGGGGAATGTATACTCGTCGTCAAGGTTCCTACTGACCACGTCAGGCCACCGAAACGGAGTTCGCCCCCAGTATCTGAGTGGTCAGCGCGACAGAATGTCAGTCCTAAGGGCCCGGGACTGGGTGTTGTGTTATTCTAATAAACATCATTTCATCCCCATCGACTCGCATCGACTCGAAGTGGTGTCATATCGAAAGACTTGCACCCGGCGAACGGATTACCCGACGGGAGGCCGTAGTCACACGACCTCAAGGGAGGATAGTCGTATTATGCACCAACTACGTAGAAACCCCTTCACATACGCACCTGCTGTCCGAGAACAGATAATGGACTCCCTGCAACGTACTGTGTCGTTCCACATCGTAGGATGGGGACAAACAGTAGCTGTAATAGCAAATTAGCGACTCATGCGTAGGCTCTCGTTAACACCACAACACGAATGGTTGCTTTTGATGTGCTGCCGTGACCGGAAAGCACTGATTGCTGATGAATGGAGTCGCATTGTGTTCATTGATGAATCGTGGCTCTGCAGTGTCTCGGATGTCCTTAGCTTAGTTAGGTTAAGTATTTATAAGTCTAGGGGACTGATGACCTCAGATGTTAAGTCCTGTAGTGCTTAGAGCCATCGTCGGCGAGTAAGGAGGCGACCTGGCGAGAGGTACAATTCTTCGAACGTTGTGGAGAGGCGCAACGGTGATATTCCTAGCTACACGAGACAAGTAGACAGTGCCACACATTTTTTGAAAGTAGTACAGCACATACATGTCCTATCAATGGATTTAAATCCTTCTGACGATTTGCTACATAACAGGGTGCACAGACCACAACCATCTCAGTAGCATAACATGCTTGATAAGACACGCATTACAGGAGGAGGCAGTAGTCTCGACAAACTACCAGTCGAATTACACATTCCTGGATGTAACTGCTTTGGACCAAGAATAAAACATCAAAAACGATTGGCACGCCGTGATAAGGGAGTAAATCTGCTCGACGAAGAGTGTATGGAACACGAAATGGCATACGTACCAAATAAAGATCGTTACACCGCCGATCGAATTTTAGCTGATAAAGCTACGGCAATAAAAGAGAGAAGGGATATTGGTGTAGGTCAGCGCATTGCAGCATTTTCAGTTGAAAAAACTGTGCATAGTAAAGTTAAGTTGGGCTTCGGTGTGAAGAAATGCAGCCAAGTTATGAGCGCTGTAGGTATGGGGCTAAGGAAGAGTAAGACAATCAAAGATCGGATGAAAAACTGTATCCTGACAGCGTTGCATGCAGGTAAAAGCACCCTGAAGCAGAAAGGAGCGAGACATAAAAGATCGATTGAATCAGCCAGGTTTCCGCCAATACCCTACCGTCCTCATTGCTTCCTTATCAGGTCTCTCAGCGGTGGGTTCACTCACTGGGGGCGCTACGGCTATTGCCAGGACAGTCAAGACGGCTCAAAACTCTCAGGAGCAACTTCAGGAGGCACGAAGACACAACCGTATGATGGAGGCAGCAGCAATCAGACAAGGCATATACTTGAAACCATGCAAGAAAGGACTAGATCTATTTAGAAACATAAAAAGAAGAGCCCCATAGCAGTCCTACCAGACAGGGCGCTTACAAATACAGATCTGCTTAAGTTTGTTCATAAGAAATTCAACATTCCGAGATTCCGAACTGTGTTTATGAGGAATACATTACCGAAGACTATGTGGAAATCATGATATTGCGGAATGATGAATCTGGATGTAACACGAGGACATGAAACTCACTGGGTAGCATACGTTAAAAAATGAAATACAAATAACGTCTAGTGTTTCGATGATTGGATTTGGCACATACGCCACCATCCCAAATGTCACAGAGGCTCACAAAAATCTGCATCTGGAAATTAATGGTAAAATAGAAATTGTGGAAATTGAACCTGGTGCATACGCTACTGACGATCTAAACGAAGTTTTAGAACAGCCTGGAAAAGGGATTGAACTCCGTGCAAACATCAGTACACTTAAATCTGAAATACGGACGGTGAAAGCGTCGATTGACTTTAAGCAGGAAAGTTCAATAGGCACACTATTGGGTTTCACAAAGGGACAGGTTTCTGAAGGCGGACCCCAGTAATTTTACAATTCTGATCATACAGTGGATTTTCCCTGTCAGTACAATCTACGTTCAGTACAACATTGCAACGAACTCATATCTCAACGATAGATTGTTCCATTCAATTTACGGATTCTCCCCTTAAGCTGGAACAGGGTATAAGACTGTTGAGACTCCAACACTATATACCTTCCAGTTACGGTTCAGACATTGGACTACCTGGAGCTGAGTATTGTGGATCAGAATAACCAACTTGTAGACTTTCGTCGAGAGGAAATCAGTGTACGACGGCATCTAAGACAAGATGGGTGTAAGGTGTAAACCAACACACACAGGCATAGCACAACACTTCGCAGCAGAACCGCAAGGTGATAATGTGGTGTCACCGCCATACACCACACTTGCTAGGTGGTAGCTTAAATCGGCCGCGGTCCATTTAGTACATGTCGGACCCGCGTGTCGCCACTGTGTGATCGCAGACCGAGCGCCACCACAAGGCAGGTCTCGAGATACGGACTAGCACTCGCCCCAGTTGTACGACGACTTTGCTAGCGACTACACTGACGAAGCCTTTCTCTCATTTGTCGAGAGACAGTTAGAATAGCCTTCAGCTAAGTCCATGGCTACGACCTAGCAAGGCGCCATTAACCGTATCTGAAGATAGTCTTATTTGTATTATCAAGAGTGATGTACCACAAGGATCGAATAAAGTTAAGTATTCGAGGAGCTGCATACTATTCTTATTAGAATTCACTACTTATCCTGTTCCAGAATTCACGCCCGTCTGCGTTAGATAGCGTGCATTTAGGCCTCCTCTATCTACAAGGTGTTGGCACATTTACCAACACATCATTGGCGACGAGGGAAAGGGTCTTGTTCTTTCTAATTGCTTACATTTACTTGTGTCATGGCTTCGCCACAATCTCCGGATGTACTGTCCGAATTTTATCGCTTGCAGAATCAGCAGACGCAGGCGTTATTGGATGCCCTTGGACAGCTCGTCCAGGGTCAACGTGCCATTCAAACCGATGCGGCGGCCGCCGCTTCATCGCTCCCGCAGCCACAACGTGCAGTTGCACCGCAGTTTCGCAATTTTGATGCACAGCACGAGACCTGGACTGAGTGGTCACGCCAGTTTGGATTTCATCTCGCCGCCTACAGAATTCAAGGTAACGAGCGGCAGCCTCACTTATTGTCTTGTGTCGGCGTGCAAACGTACCGTGTGATAGTGAAATTGTTTCCCCGCCACGACGTAGCAACTCTGTCCTACGAAGAAATTTTGTCGGCATTGGACGCCTATTTCAAAGAAACAGTTAATGTAGTTGCAAAAAGGTATACGTTCTTTCGTACAAAACGTACAGCCGGTCAAACTAATCGGGAGTGGGTTGCAACTTTGCAAGGCCTTACTAGGGATTGTGCGTTTGAATGTGACTGTGGCCTTCCTTATTCAGATACTATGGTGCGTGATGCAATAGCACAGAACGTTTCTGATGTTCGCATACGGGAGCAAATTTTGAAACTAGTTAATCCCTCCCTTCAACAAGTGATAGACATATTGGATAGGCAAGACACACTTGACTGTGCTCAGGACTCATTTGCACCTTCGCCAGCCGTGTATAACATTAACCGGCCTGCCGGGCGCGCTGCGCGGCCCGGTCAACTGCCCTCGCGCACACCAACGCAGCTGCCCCCCCGCTCTAAACCAGGTGTGCCGCGCCAGCACACAAATGCAGTGATATCATGCCCGCGGTGTGCTACTAGACATTTGCGCGCAAATTGCCCGTCACGCCGAGCTATTTGCTTTTTCTGTAATAAGAAAGGACATGTTCAAAGTGTTTGCCAGAAGAGGCTCAGATCAGACACTCTTAATCATTCCAGGCCCTTTGCTTCGCGCCAGAGTCGAACCAAGGACACTCAGGCTCGTGGACCTTCACCCATGGACATTAATGTAGTTAATTCCACTCCGCCCAGTGCCACTCTTTCTAACAGTGACTGTGTTCGTCCCACAAAAAGTGTGCGTCGACGTCGCTGGAAATCACGTCAATTAGCGAGTGATGCTGTACCTGTATCAGTTCAAATTGCACGAGACAGTCGTTCTTGTCGTCAGCAGGACAATAAACTTTTTGTAGGTTTGGACTTTAATGGCAAGGTCATACCATTCCAGCTCGATACCGGAGCTGCAGTTTCATTGCTCAATCACGACACGTACAAACAACTGGGCAAACCTCCGTTGCATGCCGCAAATGATCAGTTCAGAAGTTATTCAGGACAGAATATCCCTGTGTTAGGACAGTGCACTCTTCTTGCAACATACAAGGGACAAACAAAACTTGTGTCATTTTACGTTCTTCGTTCTTCTACTGCAGTGAACTTGTTTGGTTTAGATTTATTTCAGTTGTTTAACATGTCTATTGTAAATCAGTTCCTATCAGTGAATCAGATTGTGCCTTCAGACAGTGTTTCTCGTCTGTGTGGAGAATTTGCAGACATTTTTGCACCGGGCTTAGGTTGCACTAAGAACAATGAAGCACACTTGGAACTGAAAGTAAACGTGCAACCGAAATTTTTCAGAGCTCGCAATGTTCCCCACGCACTGCGTGATGAGGTCGCAAGGCCATTACACGATTTGGAATCACAAGGTGTGAGTGAATGTGCGCAATGGCTCTTCCCTTTCAGCTCCGCTTCATCGCTTACGCCATACAGGTGTTCCGTTTCTCTGCACGACGGAATGCGAACGCGCTGTTCGCCAGTTGAAATCGGCGTTGCTTTCTAATACTTGCCTTACGCCATTCGATCCCCAGAAACCCCTTTTGTTGATGGTAGATGCATCGGAATTCGGGATCGGTGCTGTGCTTGCGCACAAAGTTGGCTCGCATGATCGCCCTATTGCCTTTGCGTCCAAATTGCTCTCGTCTGCGCAAAGCAATTATTCACAGATAGAGAAAGAAGCTTTGGCTCTCGTATTTGGTGTTACTAAGTTCCATGATTTCTTGTATGGTCATCCCTTTACCATCATCACAGACCACAAACCCTTGACATCGCTTTTTCATCCGAACAAGCCTGTACCTCCGCGTACAGCGCAGAAATTCATACGCTGGTCTATTTTCCTCTCGCAGTACCGCTACGATATCTTGTATCGGTCCACTGCTCAGCACAGAAACGCCGATGCGTTGTCCCGTTTACCTGTTGCTGAGGATAAAGCATTCGATTCTTCCGAACTTGCTTGCATGTTCATTGATGCGGAAACCGATGACGTGGTCCAATCGTTTCCTATTGATTTTCGCCGTGTAGCTACAGCCACAGCTACTGACCCGGTCCTTGCTACCGTTTTGCGTTTTGTTGCTACGCAATGGCCTTTGTGAAAGTCTCGGATCGAGGATCCGTTGGTTCGCCGATTTTTTGCTCATAAGGAGAGACTTTTTGTTCGACGTGGTGTTTTGTTGTTGCGTTCTGATAATGATCAGTCCAGAGTCGTGGTCCCACGTTCGTTACAGTCCTCTGTCTTACGGCTTCTTCACCAAGGACATTGGGGTATAGTGCGAACGAAACAACTTGCTCGTCAGCACTGTACTTGGTTCGGAATCGATGCTGCGATTACGAATATGTGTTCTTCTTGCATGGCGTGTGCCGAACAACAATCCGCACAGCCGCGGAAAGTCTTTGCATGGCCAAAAGCCACTTCCCCTTGGCAAC
Source organism: Schistocerca americana (assembly GCF_021461395.2). Taxonomy (NCBI): domain Eukaryota; kingdom Metazoa; phylum Arthropoda; class Insecta; order Orthoptera; family Acrididae; genus Schistocerca; species Schistocerca americana. The sequence continues at coordinate 647,176,794 of NC_060130.1, read as the reverse complement.
GCTTGCACATCGATTTTGCTGGTCCATTCTGGAAAGCTCGATGGTTGGTTCTGGTAGATGCCTTTAGTAATTTTCCTTTTGTTGTCCGGATGTCTTCCACGACGTCCTCTGCCACCATCCAAGCGTTGTCTGCTATCTTTTGCATTGAAGGTCTTCCGCAGACTCTTGTTTCCGACAATGGCCCACAATTCATGTCCACAGAATTTCAGTCATTCTGCAAGGCCAATGGTATTCAACATCTGACATCCGTGCCGTTTTCGCCTCAGTCAAACGGTGCCGCTGAACGATTGGTCCGGACTTTCAAGTCACAGATGTTGAAGTTGAAAGCGTTGCATGCTCGGGAGGACGCCTTGTTGCTCTTTTTGTCTTCGTATCGCTCTCAGCCCCGAGATGGTCGCTCGCCGGCTGAGTTGCTCCACGGTCGTCCTCATCGAACCTTGATGTCTTTGCTGCATCCGCCGCATCAGGTTCCTGTGCAGCGCCAGACTTCTGCTTTTGCTCCAGGCGACGTTGTATTTTATCGCAACTATCGAGGTTCACGGCGTTGGCTCGCAGGGCGCATTCTTCGCTGCCTCGGCCGCGTGATGTATTTGGTTTTGGGGGCCTCTGGTGAGGTGCGTCGGCATCTCAATCAGCTGCGCCTCTGTCGTCGCACGGGTTCTGCCGCTCCCCGTCTGCTTTCAGCGACGGTGCCGTCCGGTCAGCGCCCTGGGGACCCATCTACTGGCTCACCTCATCCCCAGGTGTTACCGACGATGCCTTCCATTTTGCCCCATGGCGACGCGCCGCCGCAGCCGCCGCCACCGCCGCCTGTTCTCCCGCCGGCGCCGCCCGCATTCGACGCTTCGCTGCAGCCGCCTAGCGCCTCCCTGGGTCACGCGCAGCCGATCGCTTCCCGTGACCAGCTGTCCTCCGCCATGGAACTCTTGCCAGCTCCGGACCACATGGCGTCTTCGCGCGTCGGGTACCCCGACGCAATGGAGATCGACCCTTCGGCCTCTCCTGTCTCTTTACGGGCGCATACACCGCATGTTGACGTGCACCCTGGACTAGGTTTTCAGGCGTTTCCTAGCTCCCCTCGGACCGAATGGCCGGGTGCGGGTGGCACAGCCTCGCCTTTTGTTAGGCTCCCCACCTCATCGCATATGTCAACATGGGGTCCTCCCCACGGCGGGCGGAAGCCTTATCACACGACCATTCGCCGATTTGCGGGGGAGGAATGTGGTGTCACCGCCAGACACCACACTTACTAGGTGGTAGCTTAAATCGGCCGCGGTCCATTTAGTACATGTCGGACCCGCGTGTCGCCACTGTGTGATCGCAGACCGAGCGCCACCACAAGGCAGGTCTCGAGATACGGACTAGCACTCGCCCCAGTTGTACGACGACTTTGCTAGCGACTACACTGACGAAGCCTTTCTCTCATTTGTCGAGAGACAGTTAGAATAGCCTTCAGCTAAGTCCATGGCTACGACCTAGCAAGGCGCCATTAACCGTATATGAAGATAGTCTTATTTGTGTTATCAAGAGCGATGTACGACAAGGATCGAATAAAGTTAAGTATTCGAGGAGCTGCATACTTTTCTTATTAGAATTCACTACTTATCCTGTTCCAGAATTCACGCCCGTCTGCGTTAGATAGCGTGCATTTAGACCTCCTCTATCTACAAGGTGTTGGCACATTTACCAACACATCAGAAAACACGTGTGAACGACGAGTTTCTTAAATAAGTAGGCTTGAATCGTCGCAATGACGTCGTCGCTCAATATATCTCACCCTGTGAAATGTGATGAGCGAGTCATACGCCAAGAATACTTCTCGTATAAACCTTATGCTTCAACGACATCATTTAACAAGAACGATAAAATCACAACTGTCATCCAGCACCAAGACGCTTTAACTCTTTCACACAAGAGTTTCATATATTTGCATGGTTCAGTTTAAGAAAAATTATGGTAGTCGTCCAGTGGGATCAAAGCTTACACGTAATGCTTTGGCATTCCTATTCCAGGAAACACTATTTGAACTTAATGGGGTAGAGATTTATCGTACACGTAGTGTGGGCAAAGCAACAACCCTTAAAACATATGTCTCATCATCATCTTCGGATATGAATGGTTTATAAAATGCAGGATAGTTCATAGACGATCTTGTGGACAGAACAGCATAAGCGTACCGCAGATTTAGAGCATGCATACTTCTAAAAATGCTGTTGGGGTGGTTGAGGACATGCTGTGAATTATTATTAATGCTAAACAGGAGCTTCTTCTGGTATGGAGTGCAACGCATAGCACCTCGTACAGTCAAGGAGCTCAAGAGGAGAATCAGATCATCATTAGTAAAATTATATGCTAAATGCCGCACATCACTGTGGAAGACGAGGAGCGTTTGAAGCTTTTAAAAGTTTACCGGTACATATCCGCCATTAACTTTCCCCCCTCAAGGGAGGTTTTTGAGTATCCGGTGCTACCGACAGCGAGCAGACAAGCAGGGCCTACTAAAACCTCTGTGCAGCTGGAAACACCGAGATTCGTCATACTTGCATTTCAGACCAACAGAAGGTTGAATTTACCAAATGATTCCATCGTATTTGCCAACTGTAATTTAACTAATGCCGAAGTCTACTTGAATTCCGAATTCTATCCGTATGACAATTTACTGCTGCAGTGGGATCACAATGTATACAGTCTAGCATTTGACATGTATGCAAGGTTTCGTGCCTCTTACTATGAAGATGTTGAAGACGAAGGATGCCTACTCAGTCCGCGGAAATTCGAGGAGCTTGCGCCAATCATCGTAATAGACTATTCTAAGGAGAATGAGATAACTAAATCAGGGCCAACAGATGTACGAATCGAATTTGAATCCTCATCAAATTTCCCAGAACATACTGCAACGTATCCTCTAGTTCTACTTCACAGTGTGATTAACTATTGCCCATTTACTGGTATTGTGCAGCGTGCTGTATAAATTGCCAGGTGCTGTGGCTTAGTCAGGGCATTTCACAATCACACCTTGCAGTGTGAACGTCGTTGCCAATATTCAAGGTTCCTATGATGATGGGTGCAGACAGTTCATAGCATACATAGAAGATACTAGTATAATAGAGACATTCTCAGAAAGAATTGCGTCACCAAGCCCTTTCAAAGATGTAAATTGTGTTAAAACACGGAGAACTCAACTGGGACGATCCCTGTATAACTTATAAAGAAATGATGACGTCACTTCGAATATTCAATCATCCTGAGACTATCATTTATGTCAAAGGCTAGGAGAAGATCACATAGATGCAGCGAATCTTCAAGTTTGCATTTATTCAAGACCTGGAATTCTACGGGTGCCCTGCTATCCATCAGCTCAAGAAGAAAAAGTGTGAAAATACTGTTGTGTCTGCTTATGAAAATGTGAAATTACTTTTAAGTAGAATTAATGAAAATAAATAAATGTTTTGCCTCATACTCTGCGTTTTTCTTTCTTTCTACCTAGCTCCTACTTAGACAGTATGTCGCTTCGTCCAGATTCTACGTCTGTGGCTTGGTGGAAGCACATGAGATGAAATTTGAGCCATGTTTACTGTATGTCTTTGGAAGTGGACACCATCACGTGCCGCCTTTCCCTAAAAACCTACACGTGCAGCACGATAGGCGAAATCCCAGTCAATTATTATGTATATTTCGTTTTCCTCCATCTTAAACGTCATCTCCCTCATGCTTCAAACTGATATCTTGTGCATCTTGCACAGCCTTTATATACATTTGTCAGTGTAGGGATTAGTGAAATAACAACAAAGACATGTGGTAACGAATAACAAATTTTTATTCATACATAAATATTCACAGTAGTAATACAGCTTTACATCCATAAATATTCTTGTTTTTACAATACACGACGTAATACTGCTTTTAAATTCACAGTTCTTTTTACTGTTTGGAATTTTTTATTCACAGGTTTGGTTTTACAAATAATAGTTCTTGTTGAAACATTTTTATACTTTACATTGCAGTACTGATTACGGCTATTGCAGAGGTACAACTTCACTTACACTAGTACTATTACTGATAAAACCCCACGCAGACAGAAGACGTAATTTATATGTTGAAGCGGGTGGCTCTAAGCATCTTCCACCTCAAGCAGCTGAAATAATTTAATAATACAATTAAGCGGAAGGCCCTAAAACGTTCATAGAAAAAAACTGCACTAAAATGAACTGGGTGAAACCCACACTTGAAGCTAGTATGAATTGGACAGCTAGCGGTAGGTGAAACTGAGAAACTAATCTATTTACACATGCGCTCACACAGTCACACACGCACATGAGGTGCAAAAGAGGGAAACACGGTAGACTACTTTTACCTTCATTTAAAGGTTTTCAACTTTTTTTGATGATTTAGTTCAATTTTGTATCTTCTTTATGTATGTTACACATTTTTTACTTCTTTTATAATTGAATTCCAGCACATGCTGCCTATTCAGAGTGAGTCACTAACTATTGCCACCATGAATAAATCCGAAAATATGATAGTAGCTGAAAATTTTGTGGGACAAATGTTGCAAGGGACAATGGGGGCCATAATATGACGTTCATATGTTGTTGCTAGGTGGGGTCGCGTCAGAGATATGAAGGTCACCTTTGTTTTCTTAAATGGGATGCTATAGTTTGGTACTTATTTTCTGATATCGACAGTAAGGTCTTCGAAGGTTAACGAAGGTCAAAAACGTGGCATGAACGTCCATTTACATAAGGTGTTCGAAGTGATGACCATTGGTATCAGTTGCAGCGCTGCAATCTTGTTACCATGGATTGAGTGGTATTCCTTATCACTCCGGCACTTATCGACGCACATGCTCTGACAATTCTCTCTCGTATATCGTGCAAATAGTAAATATTCGCCGAATACGGTGTATCCACCTAAAGTGCCATTGACAGGTAAACACCATTCGATGGTTTCGCAACACAACACTAATAGGAACGGTAAGACTAGTATCGTCGAATCAAGGGAATGTGAATGATGTGTTCCTCAGAAGAACAAGTCGATATGCTTCTCATTTATGGAGAATGCCAACAAAATTCAGTGAGAGCTAGAGACTTATACATTGAAAGATATCCCCAACGTACTCACCCTACATGTCGTACATTTAAATGTGTGTATGATAAATTGAGAACAACAGGATCTTTAACGCATCGGAAACATATCCGGCAAAGGGAAGTTGCTAACGAGGAAATGGAAATTGGATCTCTTGCCACTGTGGTTCGAGATCCTTGTATTAGTTCGCGCCAAATCGCAAGGGAATCTAGCAAGAGCCAGAATAGTGTTGTTCGTGTTCTGCATAGCCATAAATATCATCTTTACCATATCAGTCACCACCAAGAATTAACTGGTACGGATTGTATGCGTCACATTGAATTCCGCCGATGGGCTCAACTTCAGATTCAGGGCGATGACTCATTTATTAAACTGATTTTATTTACTGACGAGGTTACATTCACGAACCATGGAAATTTTAATCTGCATAACATGCATTATTGGGCAACTGAAAATCCATGTTGGCTGCGGCAAATTGCACACCAAAAACCGTGGTCGGTGACTGTATGGTGAGGGATTTTGGAGGACAGAATTATAGGCCCCTATTTCATGGAAGAAACTCTTAATGATAGGAAGTATACCACATTCCTGCAAGAAACGTTAGGCCTGTTATTGGAGGAAATACCTTTAGGAACAAGGAACAGAATGTGGTGTCAACACGATGGGTGTCCGGTACATTTTTCGCTGATGGGTAGAAATGCAAAGACAATTCCAAAATCGTTGGGTTGTATGCGGAGGAGATGTGTCGTGGTCAGCTCGTTCGCCGGACTTGACGCCTCTGGATTTTGTCTTGTGCGGATTCGTAAAAGACATTGTTTACAAATTCGTTCCAATTACACCTGAAGATATGCGAGAGAGAAGTGTCAGAGAACGTGCTTCGATAAGTGCCGATGTGATAAGGAATACCACACAGTCCCTGATGAGAAGATTGCTGCACTGCGTTGACACCAATGGTCATCACATCGGACACCTTCTGTAAATGGACGTTCACGCCACCTTTGTGACCTTCGTTGACCTTCAGAGACCTTGCTGTAACATATCATTGGATTTGTCTCGATAGCCGCTATCAGAAAATAAGTACCAAATTATAGCATCCCATTTAAAAAAACAAAGTTGACCTCCATATCTCTGATGCGATCCCACTTAGCAAAATAAAAGCAACGTCATATTATGGCCCCCATTGTCCCATGCAACTTTCGTCTGACAAACTTTTCAGCTCCTATCATCTTTTCGGAGTTATTCTTGGTGGCAATAGTTAGTGACTCACAAACAGAATAGATTTACACACAGACATACTTATTTACGCAAACATCCATACCCAAACCCACTCACAGACATACAAACAGACACCATACAACATTTAAACTATCATAAAAGAGCCCTGCTATTCGACACAAGCTCTCACTCAGCCACTCTCTCACTATCTCTCCCATTCACACCATCGGGTTACCCCACCCCCTCTCGCGCTTCAAGAAAATAGTGTTAGTACGGTAGTGTTTCGATCCCGTCATGACAAATAGTTCTTTTCTGGTCATGAGGTGAGATTTTAGACTGCAGCACAGTGTGCACCTCGTGACATTGCGATCGAGTACTTGTTTGCTGTACCAAATGCGGAGGTTGCAGCGGAGCACCGCGAACAGCACCATACAGACACTGCAAGTAGTCTTCGACCATGAGGACACATCATGCTGCATCTCAAACATCCTTAGCCAGCCTTTGAAGGCACCATCTACTGTACGGTATGCATACATTTTGGATCTTAGACCCACAAACTGTACAAACGGCAATCCATCCGCCTCATCTTTCATTAAGCTGACAATCTTCCTGTTCTGAGGAACAACAACATAAGAATTATCAGCTGCGTATCCCGATGTGTCGAATTCATTACCGTGTCACCTAATTACTTCCTATGGATTGCAGTTCTTCACCCAACAGATGAACCTATCTGTACCCATATAAAGTAACTTTGGTTCCACGAAATGAGTTTTAGCAAACTCATAGTGGAAACGTTACATGTGGAGTTTTGAGATGTCCATATACACATACTCACATAGACTGATTTCGTAAACTCTGCTGAAACCTTATACATCTCTATAGCAACAAAGTTTTCATTGAAAATAGTGACCCACTTAAAATTTGCTCTGGAAATGTAATTTCTTACTCCCCAACGCCCATCCCATTCAGTCCTAATCAAAATATCACCTCCATTTCTTACATTCAGATTCGTCTTATCGGAAATGGATTTATTCATCAATTTGCAAAAATCTTTTTCGAAATCACTAGTCGCAGCCGCCCTCTTTTTGGTATTTAATTCAATATATTCGTCCAACATGGGGGACTGATTGAAGAAGATAGCCTGAGTGATTCTATCTATATCTACATCTACATGGTTACTCTGCAATTCACACTTAAGTGCCTGGCAGAGGGTTCATTGAACCATTTTCACACTACTTATCTACCATTCCACTCTCGAATGGGGCGTGGGAAAAAGGAACACCTGAACCTTCCCGTTCGAGCTCTGATTTATTTTCTCTTATTTATGGCTCCATCCATAAGCTGAGACCTTGCTGAGATTATGATAATAAATTAGAAATCTCTGTTTGTGTCCAACAGCAGTCGTCAGTTACGGGATAGTTCTTCCCCATAGAACTTGTTGTTTTGGACATAATGGCAAGTCGCTTGTCATTTCAACTAACAGGATATATGAGGTCTGCCTCCACCATGTACCCTACATCAGAATCAACCACCAGACCCAAATTTTTCCATCTAGTCCCTCTAATCCGTTTTCGGGCACCCACTGAAACCTATCAACTGGCAGTGGCTGCATCATGGCGTACCCATATAAGTTATTCACATCCAAATACAGAATATAACTTGAATGTGATGAACCCCGCACCCACAGGTGAATTATTTGCTTTGGCGTGTCTATGGACACACTGGAAAAGTTCTCCACGGATCCCGCACTCAAAGGAATGAATCATACCAGCGTCAGTCAAAAGTTCGTTGCTGCGCCGCGTTTTCTCGAGCATTGTGTCCCAGGAACAACCCAGGTGCAATTAATAAAAGATGGGGTCCAGAGACTACGTGACCGTGCATACAATCCGGAACTTTAAAAAACATCTGCTAGCAAGCACACATCGGTTCCCATGTATAGTCTTCCGAATTCACCCAAATTTAGAATGTAGAACCCTCATCAGACATTCAGGGCATGCTCATAATCAGCACTAGTTATAGCATGGTCTGTGAGAAGAATGCTAAATGCTGATATGTTGAGTAGTCTCGTTTCGTCTAGTTCCTCCTTACTATGCGGACACTCTTAACAGAAAACTCCTAGTCACAAGCTAAAACTTTTCCTCATCGGGGTATGCCGATCGGGTGATATGCACATCATTCCAAAGTAGAGTTTCAACGAATTTCTGGAGTTCTGCCCGCATAAAGTGCAGTGTGTGAAGGAAATGGAGTGTACTTTTGGGCTTCATTTATATGGAGACTGAAATATGCTTCTCAACACTCTCACGTAGGACACTGCTCTGATTTTTCTCCCAACCGAAATTAACCAATTACTCAATAAGCAGGAGATCGTCATACCCACTTAAATTATGGAAGAAGAAGGGTATGTGTCGTAGTAACTTATACTTCAAGTTGCATGCGTTGAGAGCTGCAGTTCAAAACTTGCACGTAAGATGAAATGGGGAGTTTCAGCTTCTCTATCTAACGACAGACCACAAAAATGAGAGTTGCCCACATCATTGTATAATTTTTATACTCCTCCGATTCAGCCATGTGATGTTGTTGCTGTAAAGCCTATCAACATACCATGAGAGTTTTTCAATATCAATGAGTAGCCAAACTGCGAGATTATCCCCAACATAAGATTCATAGCGGTTAAGACTTGAAAAATATGAAGATGCAGTTTGGTATGTCGCAGTATACGGTACGTGTTTTTGTGCGAAGATGGTGTGTGAGGCTAAGGGGCTCCCTTCACAGCAGGTGATAGGCGCAAGGAGAAATTCAAAGTCTGTGTATACAACAAACGGACATCGTTCCTGGTGGTGAACATTCTTTAATTTATTGAACTTGTTTTCTTCTATAGGCATAACAACACGTACTGGTTACTTGGATTCACAGTCCTCCAGTTGTCTGTTTAAAAACTTTTCTACTGAAAACGTACTTAGACACCTGAAGAAATGCGTTTCTTATCTTTGAGTTTCGATAATTGGCTGTAAAGGGGGTGGGACATGCCTATGATCCATACGTAATCCCGATTATCACCTTGATAGAAGAGCAGCATGTTTACATGAAAATCACTCTCACCTGTATATTTCGAAAAATGGAGTGGCCCAACTACAGTATGCTTGTACTGCTCATCTGGCTTGGCTTTCTGCTTATTCTTCAGGCCATAAACGTGAACGAATATTCCGGGATTTTGTGCCTCAAATTTTGGTATGCCCTGAATCTTTACGGGGAAATCAATAATATCAAAGTTATAACATCCACGAATATTAAGACCTATTCCGTATCACGATGTGCTCTCTTACTGCCCATGCAAATGCGTTATCCTTTTAGTTTTGAACGTTAATATAAGCCTTCTTATTCATAATATCCTCACGGGGTTTGATATAACTGGACCCTCCATTTAACGGATCATAGACATGAATATGGATGTCGAGGTGTGGTATTTGGCTGAGTGCTTCAGCTGACGCTCTTACTTCCATCTGGGAAACCTGGCCAGTATAGCACCCAAGGTGGATTCATGATACCACTCGGTGATTGATGTACTCCGAGATATAACGCCATCACCACCCCAGCCTTTCTCCTCAGCAGCACCCTGTGGTTGGGGGGTGGGGGGTGGAGGGGTTGGGAGGGGTGAGTCAATTCGCAACAGAGTACAGAGTACTGAATTACATTTATTTGCAATATATCTCGGATCATCTAAGGCTTTGAGGAGCTCTGCCTGCAGCTCCGGAAGGCACGCTGCTAAAAGGCAGAATGGATGGCAATACCCCTTGGCAGCATTCTCAATTCTAGTAAATGAGATACACCTGTCAAAGGCCCTAACAACCGCCGAGTATTCTAGAGGATCATGGCACCGCTATCGGGTCGGGATAGAATGCTACAGCTAGTCACAGGTTCATTATCATTAATACTACAACTAGGAGACGACAGCACCCACTCAGTGGATGAGGGCGCTTGGGAGGAGGCACCTTCTGGGGGAGGCGTATGCACCGAGGCACACATTCTTTGCCTGCCAGCGAGGGCGAACGGCCACAGCAGGAATAGGAGGAGGGGTGGGGGGTAGTGAGCTCCTGTGGGAGGACCCAGGCTGTGGAGAGAGCACTCGTTGATGATGATGCGTGTTGGAGCCTTCACCACCGACAGTCTGTGCTGTGGGAGATAGTTGTTGTGACTGAACTACCCACGGACGCCAGAGGGTATGCGATGGTGTGGGGGCCAGCACTCCAGCAGCCGCAGCCGCCTCTCGCACAGCAACGAGCGGTGCTTTGCATGGCGGTGCACGTCGTTCGGCTGAGTGTTTGATACCACCGCTCTGGCTGCACGTCCCACATCAAGCTGTTATCGTGGCAGTGTCGATGGCACTTCTGTAACATACGAATAACAGAAAAAAATAAGTACTAGGCTCAAGAATTTTTCAGTATATGCTATAAATAAATAACAACAATTAAGTACATCCGCATTCCAGATTAATAATTATATACTGTGACTATGACAGTAACATTATAATCACTTCTTACACTGTGGATCCCATAATTGAGCTGTACAGTCCGTCTTTCTGGTGGTTCTTCCCCTCAGTTAAATATCTCCACCTCCTGTTCCAGAAGGGAGAGGGCGCACTGCCCTTCAGCAGCCACCATCTCCCACTCCCACTCAAGTTTATCACCCTCCCCCAGAACTGTTGTTGTTGTGGAGCCACCGATCCATCTCACAGAAGTCGTCTACCACAAGATATTGATGATAAGAAACAACTACACCAAAACATTTGTACTGAATTTGCCTACAGCGAGATACTGAGTATACATAAAACGAAAAAAATAAAAATAAAAAGTTCATAACACATGGGAGTGATGACTCCTGGTCGTCATTCTCGACACATACCTCTACTAGAATCTCATCCTCCTCTTGATCTACAGCAATATCTACAACCATGAATAATATATGCCTCACACAACTGTATATGACGAAAAAAAAGTCTAACGGCAATATATTACAAATGTACTCATGTTCTTGCTGCATTTCAGCATCCAGCAGCAGGTCAATGGCCATCAGCTGCTGCTCTAACGGTGCAACAGCGAGATCGAAAATTTTATAAACTCTAGTTACGATCATGAGGTGTTTTCTGAAGATGTAAACTATCACATAGAATTTGGAGATGTACTTACATGATGGTAGCACTTGCTCTTCGGCTTGCTGGCGACTTTCAGTATCCAGCTGCTGCTGCTTTAACGCTAGAACAACAGTAGAAATATTATAAGCACTTGTTACGATTTGAATACTTTAAGAAATGACTTCTGAACATGTAAAATATCACACACAGAGTTTTGAGATGTATTTACTTCGGTTTTCTGGCAACTTTAAGTTTCCAGCTGGCGTCCTAGCTAAGCCAACATTTCGGGAACGAATGCTGCAATAGCAAGAGAAATAAAAGAACTTTTATAAGCACTTGTTACGAAAATATATCACAATCTCGAAAAATCTGAATACTTTGTACGTAATTTTATAGCTGTCGCAATTTGAACTCATAATTTTCTTGTAAACACTTACATGGCAATTGCCCCAAGTTTGGCTGTCTCCCATCACCACTATCGGTGCCATCACCGCTAGCTGACTGTTTCATATTGCAGGAATAACACAGACACAACTAGGCACTATCAAAGACTGAGATGATTGTGGTGGAGGTTGGGCTTTATATACCTTCAGACTCCAGCCTCTATTTTGCAGACGACCTATAGGGACTCAGAATGCCATACCGGTAAGTTATAACTTGCCTTCTTTTCACCTCAAGCAGGCTTGGCGCAGGTGATTGAGGAACATGTCGCAGGTGTGGTGGAGGAAAAAAAAAATCTGAGACAAACATCCTCTGATAGCTGGCAAGTGGCTGAAAAATTGGACACATATACCATCTTTAGGAAAACACCCTTTGTTCATTCTGAGACAGGCTGATAGCCTGGTAAGCCCAATGCTAGCTGCATCCCTCGAAATATATGTTGTTGTTTTCGTTAGGACACAGCTGTGGGTGGAAGATTCTAACCTTCGAAAAGGAATCTATTGTTCGTAGTTCATGCCCAACAAAATGCGACTTAAGAATGGTACTGTACATCGCAATCATTCGCTGATTTCCAACCAGTGGCTGCTGCCCCCTGTGGCCTGGAATCCAAGGGGACCGCAAGTGTGGGTGGTCACCGAGCAGATCGCCAGACACCGAGCCAAGTGTCGCATGTGGCGCAGGTTGTGTCATCTCTGGCTGCCTGAGAGTTACGGGCGTGTGTGTTGTGGCGCCCTTTGATCTCAAGCCCCCAGAGCAGGACAGGAGGCAGTAGGCGGTCGGGACCCGTGAGTTGAGGCAGCTGCAGCAGCTGTCAGAAAGCGATTCGGTGGCGGATGGAGGGACCCCCTCCCCCCCCCCCACCCCTTCCAAAGTCAAACAACGTGGCATCGTGCAGCAGGAGGCGGGGAAGGGCTGAGGCGTGGGCACACCACTATGGCACCCGAGACCTCCAGTGCATTGTGGGCTGCCTTAATGACTTTGTAATCGCATTATATGAAGCGAGGAAGTGATCGGAAAGTAAACAAGAGTGTCCCTGTCCTACAAAATGCAAATTATGCTCTTCTCAGAGCATAATTCACTGGTCCTCCGTCATCTGATTTTTTTATTTATACGGCCTATTTCGGTTTCATAAACAATTTCCATTAACAATTTCCGTTGATATTATGTCCTCAGAATTGACAGTTGACTTCGAAATTTCCGCCGAAATTCGAGATTCCCATCAATAGGGTGGGAGGGGGTGTGGGATGGGGATGGGTGGAGAGGGGGAGGATGCAGGGCCCCACGTGCAGGCTGGGGAAAACACATGACGTCAAATGGGTGCGGGAGTGGGCGTGGTCAGGGGTAATTAATTGGTCAGTGTAATTAATTTGCATATCAATTTCATATCAAAATTGCACCTGTGCCCCCTTACCTTACTAATCACCAAAATTTTCTTGAAGTAATTACTTACTAGAAGTAATTTTGCTTCTCTTACACGGAGCATCATTTCATGTACTGGTAAATTGGTATACGAAGTCAATCCAGCGTTCAGTTCGACAACGATGTCCACCCTGTATGATTTTTTACGCGACCGCAGTAGAACCGCTCGTTGGAAGGCTGAAAGGCGGACTTTCGGAAATTACAGTGAGGGGTTCCAACTTCCACTGTAGAGTGTATGCTGACGACCTTCTACTGCTTTTTCGCTCAAGTGATGAGGAGTGTCTCATGCTTGAATGGATTATGCAGTATGGATTGGCTGCGAGAAGCCATATGAATGTAGCCAAGTCTGCGGTAACTCATATCGGGAGGCCTCCAGGAGGGCTACATGGCGCCCCTCCCACAGGTGGATGCGATCACATATTTCGGTATTACATTAGCACAAGATGTGCCTCGCATGGCTACCATGGACTATAGACGTTTACCGCATGCGATACGTACAGAAGTCTACCAGAAGCTACTTCGATGTGTGGAGCTTCTTCAGCATGTATAGTATCTTAACCTTCATGTGGTGAGCAAGTTGTTTCACATGGCGCAGATTCTCCCACTACCGACAGCGATGAGACGCAGACTGCAGGCGGCATTTTGATATTACCTTACTGCTGGATTGCTATTGAAAGTCCGCTACGACACCTACACCCTCCCTCCACTTGAGTGTTGACTGGGACTTATAAATGTATGAGTATGGGCTGCAGCCTTATATTGTACACTATGACGAAACAGTGGACCTGTCAACATACTTCACTTACGAGCAGTGTTTTGGAGAAACTGATGCTAGCATTCACACTGCCACCTGTTACGACTGAGCATATCGCTTCCTCTGCCTTCCATATCTTGGTATTTATGCTTGAGTATAGACACGTTAATCCTGATCTGCCCACCACTTGAGATCCGAAGGCGAGATACATCTATCGTTTGCTTCTGAGCTGCATACTTCGCAATGTGATTGAGACTAAAATACTGGAAGTACTATGGCCTGCGGTGAGGAGGGCAGTCCGGCAACCCACACACAGGGACGAGAAACGTGGTACCATCCAGTCAACCGAAAATACCTGACGCGACACTGGTTACACGCTACTGGGCTGACGGATTCTCCCCTCTGCCCATAGTGCAACCTCTCGGACTCTGAAGAATATCGTTTCACGTGTGGAACGGAGTTTGCCGTATGGATGCTGGTACAGAAGCCCCTTCCCTGTTACATTCGTGGCCCATTACACAGGATAGTGCATCGACTCCTCCTATGCTCAGGGGATAGTTATTTTCCGACCGCGGAGACTCAGCCTATCACGTGATATAAAGGCGCGTCCATTTATTACTTATTCTGAGATGGTGGGAAGGTGGTTGTTGACTATAGGCAATATCTCCTCATAGCATACTTGAGAACACTCCTTGCTGTCAACAACTCTTCACAAATTATTTCGGCAGTGTCTTTATAAACTCCCTCAGATTTGGAGTGTACTTGGCAGAAGAAGACCCCTGTAGTAGACCTTGACACGAGGCGAAATAGTTATCGACTTGGTACCAATGAACATTGTCCGCAGATGGGAGGTACGCTTGGAATCGAGTGCTGCATTTGTTTTTCATCATAATTTTGATTTGTTTTGTCCATGTGGTCGTTGTTTAAGCAATAAAACTATAAGAATTTCCATTGTCTTATTTGTTATTAGATATTTTGAGCTTATCTGTGTGTTGAAAGGTAGACGCACAAAGTAAATGTGGAGATGATTTATGTTCTATAATTTCTTTACAATGTCTTATTACTAACAGTAAAAAGCGGCTACGAAAACCACTCATGAAGGGAAAGGAAACAAAATAAAACAAAGTGGTTAAGGCCACCAATCACGCAAAAAAATATGGTAAAGCGATCTCACGCGAGAAGCGGGAAATATGGGTTCGAGTCCCGGTTGGCCCAAAGTTTCACTGCCGTCATTGCATTAAACTGCTGATGGTTGTAAATATTCGCAGTTGCGAATAAACTTCATGCATCTTGTAAAACAGTTCCGACGATGAAGGTTTGACCTTCGAAACACGTAAATTTTAGTCCTGCTTGAATTGCTAATAGGTGGTTGAGACGACATTTTGACTTTGAGAACCACCACCTCATATCCCTGACCAATTAAATCAGCAACAAATTTCGTTTGCATTGCCTCAATCACTATTAGTAATGTAAATATTACGTGCGAACGAACTAATTTGTCCCGTTATTTGACACAAAATGGATCCTGTCGTAAGTCTTCTTGTACAGTATGTGCACATCACGACTTCTAAATGCTTCGGTTGGATGGTATAGAAATCTTTATACAATCAAACATAGACAAATAGCTGGCTTAATGTCTAGGACACTGAATAATATACTTTCACAATAAGAAGTTTTTTGGAAAACACTTGAGCTTGTGTTAAATATGACTTGAATATTCATTAGGTTTGCAACTAAAAGTGTAATAAATAACTGTATTACTTTCTACTGCCATGATTAATTATTTTACTTAATTTGAACGCAGATCCACTCCTTATCTTCTGCCGACATTTATATCGCTTGAATAAAAACAATATTCAATATTAGCCATTTCACTTCCGATCATACTACGCTTCCGTCCTCGATTCTCGGCTCCAACCCTCCGACTCGTACTGGATATTAACTACTACAAAACGCACGTGTTCAGATCATGAAATGAGCATTGTTGAGATGACAATGCCTAGCGAATGTATGTCTCCCAAAGAACCTTCTCGTCTAAGATGCGTGCATTGCTGTTCACCATGTGATGATCATTCTCCGGCAGATGTGCGCTGTACAGAGACACCGAACAGTGTGCGGGCGGGGGAGAGGGGGGGGCCAGTTATGGACGGCGATTCA
This sequence comes from Schistocerca americana, assembly GCF_021461395.2. Taxonomy (NCBI): domain Eukaryota; kingdom Metazoa; phylum Arthropoda; class Insecta; order Orthoptera; family Acrididae; genus Schistocerca; species Schistocerca americana. Next base: position 647,160,595 of record NC_060130.1, on the reverse strand, counting down.
CTGCCTAACAGCTTCATGTCGGCCAACTCTGCACAATGCGTCCTTCTGGACGACACTGCTCCCCGCGCTGTAGTACTGATCGATTCTCAATTCTGGAGGGGCGAGGGACGCTTGCTTTTCAACAGCAGAGCATCCAGCATAGCTGCTCAACACACATTTGGAAGGTATTATTGCGTATGTATTCAGGGACCTTTTTGGAATATTTAACGTAAAATAAGTCTTCCATCAAGGTCAAGTGAGTCTGAGATTCACTAGGCAATTGCTTAACTTCTTTGTTTGATGAAAAAAAACAAATTAATAACGCATTTGTTTGGTTCCTTGATGTAATCTGCTCCCAACTCTATAAATTGGACAGTGGTTGGTTTACCTATTGCTGTCTGCTGCTGAATATTCATTAATATAGGTGATGAGACATGGGGGTCACCACAGTACAAACGTGAGGAATTTTTGAGTTTTCTGTGCTTTACGAAACGTAAGGTTTTGATAACCTTGTCTTTACTTAACAGGTCATCAGCAAAGTTTCGTCTGTTTTCTTTGAGTGATTTGTTAAGAATAAACTGTGACATTCTAAGGAGTTTAACAATTACGAGATATGACATATTTCGGCTCCAGTACTCCTTTTATTATATTTTCCTTTTTTGTGAAGTAAGGTTCTCGTCGTCCAGAGAGTGTGCTGAAACTTCGTGCAACCAACCGCTTGTTGTGGTAAGAGGCAGCGGGTCTTTTTTCAGCTGCCACCAGTCCACGGGAGTGACAGCAGTCCCCTGAGAGCTCCCAGTGCGAGCAACACTTCCCACGACAAGCTGTTCAGTATTTTAAAGCAACCAAGAATTTCAGCGCACTTGGTACCCGCTAAAACACCTTTAAAACAACATTAAACTTTTTTACACTTTCTGTGATAAATGTTTTCACTTTCATCCTATCAAACTTAACGGTTAACCTACCGCTAAATGTGTTAGTGGGACTCTAGGACTGTGACGAAAAGACGATTCGAATGGTAGAGTGAATTAAATATGTCATTTACAAAGAGAAAACTACGTTAGACATTTTAACGTTGCACTTACGTTCGGAAAAACAGCACATCTTGAACGATTGGAGATAGTACGTCCATATTGTATGTTCTGCAGAAACGATTAGCTTTTCAGTGACCTCGGTTCAGTATGAGTCCTGTTGCCTAGTAGGCACAGAGTCCGTCATGGGCCCTGATAACTCGTTCCATGCGTGATGACATCGACGCGTATCAGGCGCGAATGGCTTTCTGTGGTACAGCCATCTATGCTGCATTCACCTGATTCCATAGTTCATCTGCGGTAGTTGCCATGGGTCACAGAAGTGCATCCGTCGTTTCACCATATCGCACACAATTTCGATTGGCAACAAGTCTGGTGATCTGGCGGGCTAGGTCAAAAGGCTGACATCCTGTGACACCAAGAAGGTACGTGTTCGTGCGCAGCATGTAGTCGCGCATTTTCGTTCTGAAAAATGGCGTCTGGGGTGTTGTGCAGAAAGGGTATGGCTAGGGGTATCAGGATGTCATTCTCGTAAGTCACACTCGTAACAGTGGTCCGGACGCACACCAGTTCTGCTTTGCAGATGTACCCAGTAGCACCCCGCACCATAAGGCCGTGACCTGACGCTGTATGGCTTGTGCGAATGCAGTCACTGTGATGCCGCTCCCCCTATCTACGGTAAACCAAAATGCGGCCATCCGTTTCAAACAAACAGAACCAAGATTCGTCCAAAAATACTATCTGATATCATTCCTGTCCCCAGTGACGTCGTTGCATACACCATTGCCGTCTAGCATGTTTCTACACATTCGTGAAAGGCGGAGAAATGGACGGCGCGCACGCAACCCACGCTGTAGTAAACGGCGACAGACTTTCACCGCTGATAGTGTACGATGTGTTCCACTGTTGCGCCAGAACCGAGGAGGATGCAGATATGTCCTGCAACGTGCAATGCCTATCGAATGACACGTCGATCTTCTTGGGAGGTGAACTGGGTGGTGCGACCTGACTCATCTCGTCGTGCTCTACGGCCTTCCGTGAAACATTCTGCACACATCCGCTGCACTGTCGAAATACTTCGTCCCACAAGAACAGCAGTTTCTCGGATGGATGCATCACATTCTTTCATGCCAATAACGCGCTCTCTTTCACGAATTTCTGATTTGATGGTGCGGTACGCATATACGTTTGCGAGGCATCCTGCACATCTGCTCGAGTCACACTGATCCATTACATACGGTTTACAGCGACGAGAGCCGCAGGCGTATTTTACCGGTAGGTGGCGTTGCACCGCGATATAGATGTTGACGTTGAAACCGCCAGCCGACATGGTTCAAGTGATAATCATTTCTGCAGAACATACTGCTGTACATGTGCTGTGAATATCAATGTCCTATCTCTAGTCGTTCAAGGAGCTCAGATTTTTTCAGAACATAAGTGTATTATCGTTATACATCAGTGCACAGATGACGAAAGAAATAAAGCGATATGGGTGTTTCTGATATTATCGGGAGTTACGGTCGAGTTGAGATTGTAGTCTTAGGATAACATTCAGGTCATTATGTCTTCCACAAAATTTCATCCTTGGAATATGTTCACAAATCGCAGATGGAAAAATATTTGTTGAATTAATAAAGCGTTTGTTTGGCTTAATGTATAAGTTTCCGTATTTTCTATTTTTCCTTTGTATAATCTGCTGCCAACTCTACAAGTTGGACAGTGGTGGTTTACCTTCTGCTGAGTATTCATTAAATTAGGTGATGGGACATAGGGATTTAGAGCCTCTCATAGCACTACCCCAAGCGGCGACACCATATATGTGAAATAACTAACGTCTTTGTAAAAGTGATATACGTATGAATGAAACTACGTCTAACACTACTGCTATTACATCATCTGTATGTGGGATTTACAAATTTTAGCTGGAACATACTTCATCATGCGTGTGGCGCCTGGATTACGGTTTAAGACGAACAATTTTAGAGATACTGCGAGAAAGATATCCTTAACTGTGCCCAATTTAAGTGACCTCTTTTAATATTTTTTGTGGGATCTGAAATTTAAAAACCTCTCTCACACCGGCCTGATTTAGCTTCACTGATCAGGATAGTAGAAAAACATGCGTATATTAAGGGAATTTTCATTCACAAAACAGGCTTATCACATTCACACAGTTCAATACTGTTCCATCCTGATCAAATTTATCTTAACTTAAATTCCATAAGGCAGTGAAGCAGTTTGGAAGTCTCGGTGCGACGAAAATTGTCAGTCGATTTCCTGAAAACATTTGTAATAATTATTAACTTTCGGTGATCACACGGGGAATACAGGAGATCTGCTGGTAAGACCGTGTTAGCCCATTTATTGAAATTAATAAACTGGATATCTTGAGCGTACAAAACGGCAGGTTCGTACAGTGTAAATCAGACGTTCCCCACTGATCCCGTGCAACACAGCGTAGTAAGCAGACACTGTCAATAATAATCGGTTAAATAATACGCGAACACACTTACTTTAGTTTAGTTCATGTATTAAAATCCTTCTCGTACAGAATCTCATCAAGATGGCGACTAGCTCAACAATACATACATATACATCTTCGCTCTTTCACGGCTAATCGGCAAGATCTCTCTCATTTGTTTCATAAGAGAAAACATAGATAGCAGAGAAGCTATTCCATGGAGTAAATGCACGCTCCAAGGAATAATATGGCTTGAAATTACTTTGCATTGATAATAATCGTATATTAAAGTTTAGGAATCGGTAAGATAAGAAGAGACTTTTCGAGATATGCACTGAGCTATATAATTTATAAAATTTCTGAAAATATCTCGGAGAGACGGCTGCAAGAGACATTACACTCTCTTTGAAATGGGTATGGATATATCAATAACCAATTTTATTTGACAGAGCATCTCTTATCAAAAATCATTTAGTGATTGAGAGCGTTAAATTTTGTGAAGCCTCGGAGTCTCGCACAGCCTCGAGTTTTGGAATACAAATTGTATACAGGTCATTACTATCATCCGAAATGGGCCACAAATGTACAGTACATCAAACTTAAGGTCAAAATATATATATAAAAAATAAATAGTCTTCATAGCTGTCTGGGAGCTATGAGACCTTCTCCAACGAATGTTCATCTAGTGGAGAAGAGAGAAATTTCGTTAAATACAAGGAAACAAAGTCCTTTCCAGCATAACTTAGCTATTAAAAAACGCATCAAATTCGGTTACATCATTTAGATTACACTCCTGTACAGCAAATACGTGGCACTCGTAAAGAAATTGACCAACAGAAAATGGCAAGATGGGCGAATTATAAATAGTAAAAAGGTAGGGACGCGTTCATTCTGAAATCATTCCATTGTTCTCTAAATTCCGATGCAGTATGAACATTATACCGAAAATAATCATTATAAAATTAAATATTGATATTTTATCGATTCATCTTAACAAGCTGAAAATTAAAGACACCAAATGACCTGGGTCTGGCAGTAGTTCATTGCGGTATTTACACCACAAATTTCTTTTTTGTGGTATAGGTAAACTACGTATATAAAAATCACTTTTTAACCTGAAATAGCTGAATATATCTTTCTCCATCTAACAGACTCCAGATCCCGGGCATATCCTTAAAAGAAGGCATTTGACTCATCTAACGAAAAGGCAATAGTTATACTATTTTTATTTATACAAGGTTTTCAATCAACCAGGAAAGTACATTAGTCTCCCCTCACTATAACAATAAAAGTAAATAAATGAGTCATCAGCGCGACGGTTGACTGGAGAGCATTTCCACCTTAGTAGGCACGACCATGTTACAGACGTTATACCGTTTCTTGTCACCCAGTTTTGAATGGATTTACTCAAACAGTTATGAACTGACATAGAGTTTAACGTGGAATACGAACCACTCTTGAAACTGACATGTTCGCAGATGTGACAGAAGCAATACATGACAGAAAAATCCATGGACCGTCCTGAGATCGAAAACTGTTCTTTGGATTTATATTCTAGCGCTTACCTACTTTTTTCTTTGTGTCTTCATATTTATTAGAGAGTACGCCGTTTTTCTTCACATTTGTGCTTAATTATAGAGAATTCTATGTGCCTGAAAAGTATCTCTCCTATATTGTTGTCTGGTAAAACTCTGGTTAAATCCCGATTCTTCTTAAATCTAAATCTTGTTTCATCAAAAATCTTGCCCCTTCAACAATTAAAATCGTTCATCTAAAATTTAAGTCTTATTTTTCTGTGAGAAACCATACAATTCTTTTGTTTCATCTTTATTGCATGAACGTTTTCTTTAAAAATGACTGGTTCCCAAACATAAAATTAAAAAAATAAGTAACAGAATAAGAAAAACCTTGCTTTCTTTTGCCATATGTTGGTTTACTTAAATAAACTTCCTCACTGAGTTAAAACGGAATTAAATGTGGTTTACAATATTATCTAGGCGAACAAGAAGGTGTCTTAAACTGGAGTGTCCTACTTTAATTTCAAAAACTCTCGTGGAAATGTTGTGAAAGCACATTTGTTGGTAGCCTAACATCAAATAGTGTTTGTAGTTTAGCATTTCGGGTTTTTTTATCTCCTCATATGAAGGCCTCGACTGTAGACGGTAGTAAGGATTGCTTTCGTTCTTTTGAGAAATTGCACAGCATATAGTTTCGACAAGTATTATAATTATTATAAATTATAAATGTGGTTTTAGTACTCTGATAAGTCACTGTGTTCAAATATATTTATCTTCTTCTGTGGTGGTCAATCCAAGGATTGGTTTGCAACAGCTACAATGGCAGCTTGTCTCCATTCTGTGCGTCTTTCAGCTTTTCTCTTCATTTCTTTATAGGTGTTACATCCCACATCTTTCACGATTTGATCCATGTACCTCAGTCGTGGTCTTCCTCTTGGTCTTTTTCCCTCGACGTATCCCTCTATGATCGTGTTCAGGAGTCCTTTATGTCTTAATAGATGCCCTGTAAATTGCACTCTTCTTTTAACAATGAAACTCCAGAAGCTTCTCTTCTCATCTGCTCTTTCCAGAACCATTTCGTTTGTGACCTTGTCGATACATTTTACTTTGAGCATGCGTCTATAGCACCACATTTCAAAAGAATTTAGCTTCTGGTCTTCCTCTGTCCCGAGAGTCCGTGTTTCACACCCATAGCATGCCACACTCCACACATATGATTTCAAAAATGTTTTCTGATTTCAAGGCTGATGCTCTTAAATGTTAAGATGTTTTTCTTCTTGTTAAAAGCAGCCTTTGCTTGAGCAACTCTACTTATATTTATAGTCTCACCATATTTCTAAAATGGTGAATTCTACTGAAAATTTTATTTTTAAAAATTCTTCAGTAGGTACTTAACATAGTTTACTTCCCAACTAAGTTGAGTTTATGTTGGTTAGATTTACCTTACCACTGTCTACTTGCTGGGCGAATCAAGAAGCACACTGCGAACACTCTGAAAACTACAAATTTGAAAAGTCTGAATTGTTTCAGTTTTTAATATTAAGATTCACGTGAACTATTTTTGCAATAATAAAGTGTAACGACCTCAAAACGATACATATGGTTCAGCACAATATAAAATTAATTTTTAATTTTAGTAAGCACCTTTCTACAGTACATAGAGAATATTAACAATATCTCATAACATTTCTACAATCATCCTGTCTGGTAAACTCACGTAAACTATGGTAAGGTACACATCTTAACATTGTTTACTTGCTTTATTAAATATTCACACTTTCAGTACCAAAAACTTTTAAAGCTCATTGACATTTTTGAACATATTCAGGATTTTCAAGTCGTAGTTAAGCACATCATTCACATCGTAAAACTCGCTTCTGAAAAGCGTTTTCCTGGCACGAAAGCCGTTATTACTACTGAAAACATTTTTTCTGGCCTTTACCAAACTACTGTTAAGCAAGGGACTGAAATTACAGATACAGCAGCCACTTCTCGGTTCATCATGGAACTATGGACTATATGCATAAAGCACATCACTTACCATCTTTTGCAGGCAATAACTCGTTTGTGATCGACAGTCCCTTACCGCACTTTGCAGCCGAGATCTTCATACACTCCTGGAAATTGAAATCAGAACACCGTGAATTCATTGTCCCAGGAAGGGGAAACTTTATTGACACATTCCTGGGGTCAGATACATCGCATGATCACACTGACAGTACCACAGGCACATAGACACAGGCAACAGAGCATGCACAATGTCGGCACTAGTACAGTGTATATCCACCTTTCGCAGCAATGCAGGCTGCTATTCTCCCATGGAGACGATCGTAGAGATGCTGGATGTAGTCCTGTGGAACGGCTTGCCATGCCATTTCCACCTGGCGCCTCAGTTGGACCAGCGTTCGTGCTGGACGTGCAGACCGCGTGAGACGACGCTTCATCCAGTCCCAAACATGCTCAATGGGAGACAGATCCGGAGATCTTGCTGGCCAGGGTAGTTGACTTACACCTTCTAGAGCACGTTGGGTGGCACGGGATACATGCGGACGTGCATTGTCCTGTTGGAACAGCAAGTTCCCTTGCCGGTCTAGGAATGGTAGAACGATGGGTTCGATGACGGTTTGGATGTACCGTGCACTATTCAGTGTCCCCTCGACGATCACCAGTGGTGTACGGCCAGTGTAGGAGATCGCTCCCCACACCATGATGCCGGGTGTTGGCCCTGTGTGCCTCGGTCGTATGCAGCCCTGATTGTGGCGCTCACCTGCACGGCGCCAAACACGCATACGACCATCATTGGCACCAAGGCAGAAGCGACTCTCATCGCTGAAGACGACACGTCTCCATTCGTCCCTCCATTCACGCCTGTCGCGACACCACTGGAGGCGGGCTGCACGATGTTGGGGCGTGAGCGGAAGACGGCCTAACGGTGTGCGGGACCGTAGCCCTGCTTCATGGAGACGGTTGCGAGTGGTCCTCGCCGATACCCCAGGAGCAACAGTGTCCCTAATTTGCTGGGAAGTGGCGGTGCGGTCCCCTACGGCACTGCGTAGGATCCTACGGTCTTGGCGTGGATCCGTGCGTCGCTGCGGTCCGGTCCCAGGTCGACGGGCACGTGCACCTTCCGCCGACCACTGGCGACAACATCGATGTACTGTGGAGACCTCACGCCCCACGTGTTGAGCAATTCGGCGGTACGTCCACCCGGCCTCCCGCATGCCCACTATACGCCCTCGCTCAAAGTCCGTCAACTGCACATACGGTTCACGTCCACGCTGTCGCGGCATGCTACCAGCGTTAAAGACTGCGATGGAGCTCCGTATGCCACGGCAAACTGGCTGACACTGACGGCGGCGGTGCACAAATGCTGCGCAGCTAGCGCCATTCGACGGCCAACACCGCGGTTCCTGGTGTGTCCGCTGTGCCGTGCGTGTGATCATTGCTTGTACAGCCCTCTCGCAGTGTCCGGAGCAAGTATGGTGGGTCTGACACACCGGTGTCAATGTGTTCTTTTTTCCATTTCCAGGAGTGTATAATGTACATAATTACACGAAAGCCAAGTGTATCTACTATTCTTTATATTCGGGTAGAGATTCCAGTCGGGCTGCTATACATATTTGACTATTATGATAGTCTCAGACGTTATGTATATCACTAAAACGTTCTTCCATGTCCACTTCCATACACTCTCATGGCTTCCACACGTCATGGTAAGAATTAACGTTTAAACTAAGGTGCACTTCTTGCACTAAGAAGCTGGGTCTGAGTTAATTTTGTACATTAGCTTCCCACTCGGAACTACCGCGTTTCCTCGGCATACCAAGTCGCGCTGATGTTGAAGGGAAGAAGTGGGATATTGATGTTTCTCCGTACGTCTTTTCCAGGTCGTTACTCGGTATATGTTCTCACCAGCATTTCTCGCTTTTCTTTCCACAAGCACCTTATAAATATTTTTGGTGGTCATCTGTGGGTTACAAGATTGGTTGTAACTCGATTCGCAAAACTACTCTCACTCGTGTCTAACTCGTTGTCAATATGGCTTGCTTTTATTAGGCTTATCATTTCCTTTGTGGTTAACCTACTAAACTGCTCTTCGTAATAGGGTACTAGTCGTTTTGTGTCGATTTAGTCTTACTTCCAAAATTAATATCCACGCAATAGTCTAGAATCTTTACAGTATCTTATCTAGCCCGCTGGAAAGAAATTTCGAGGATACATTCTCTCCAAACATGCCAACAGATTGCGGACATTGTTTTTATATTTTTCCGTGTCAGTATGACGACAGCAATATGACATATCTCTGTGAGGAGATAGATAGAGACAGAATAGACTTTTTGTTTCTGTCAAACGACCTTATGTTGTTTTCCTTAATTGTTCCTCTTAAGCATTTGCGGTTCAGATGTCAGTTTTCCTTAATCATGTCCTTTCGTTTCAGAAATGAAACCGTCCCTAATTATTTCTTTAAAATTTTTGTTTCCATGGTACGCCATAGTTAAATAAACCGGCTTGGCTTCAGTAACATAACTTTATTTGCTTTTATATTAAGGTTCACGCTGTTTTCTTTGAGGTATACCTCTACGATTGCTCTTGTTAACTCGATCTATTAACTGCAGTAGATGATTGTCTAACATTCTGCGTGGTGTCTGTCTGTTCTAAGTCGTGTCTCCCTTCCACTTTCGCGCAACGACGCTCTGAGCGTGTTTTTTAGGGAATTGACTAGTTTGAACCTGGGACCTGTTGCTGGTAAGGAGACGCCGGACCACACTTGATATGTAGAGTTCAGAAGAGTTCAGTGAGACTAGCGATGATATAACCAAATACTTAATGATTTCAGCGTCAGCTCCACTGTACTCCCTGTAAAAGAATCTTAATACCAACTAAATTTAGTGGAAGGGGTTCAAGGCTTTCTTATTTTTAGTTAGCTGGTAAAATAACGTCGAAAAAGCTGTTAAGTTTACCATTGGAAATTTTATTCTACTCACAAAACATTGTTTATAAATTGCACTATTGATAAAAGGAAATGTTTTAATACAGGATGATAAAAACCAACTGCGTTCAACAAAAATGTGAACGAATATTCCCTGAATGGGTTTCCAAGTTCTACAATGGATCGAAGGATGACCTATGCCATATCACATCTATAATCTAGGTTTAAATTAAGTTTCACAAAAGAGAAAACTATCAAAATGGTCTACAGTGACCCTCAATTATCTTTAATTACTTATCTAACTTGTCGTAAATTACAGCGGTTGATGTGGCTTCTCAATAATTATATAACAGAAAAATCATCACATTTCAGAGTTTAACTTACGTAGCTTCAATTGACGATCGACACTAGTATTACGTAAAAAGGGGATGTAACAGATGAGACTTCTGCAGTTCTGAGTGAAGCCTTATGCGCTCAAAAATGCGGCATCGTGTGCGTTCATTACCTTGTCGGTGTTCGTCAGGGGGCGTCGGCCGGCGCAGCTCCATGCATCTCACCGTTTCGGAAGCAACTCCTTCCTAACTTCTCCTTACTACAATTTACCGAAGTTAGTTTAAAAAAAACTATCTGGCTGTGCTTTCATCTGACCAACCAGGGTCTCAATGTTAACCTTAAGCTCCGCCTACAAAAATTCTGTCTATCCAATGAGAAACGTTATACTTCTCGTGGTGGGGCAATGTTTTTAAAGTTTGCAACGTAACAGAGACGCGAAAAAGTCTCACGCTAAAACTTGTGACTGGTGTGGCCCTTTTAGTGTTATCGTAAGATCTATACTGTTCTTCTGGAGGGCTCTAGCTTTTAACGTGGGCTGGGGGGTGGTCCAGTCGGTTAGCTGGTAACGTGGGTGTCCGTCCCTTATCGTACGGCGTTCTACCTTAACACGGTTCTGCTCTCGGCTTCTGTTCTCGTTTCTCCCCTCGGAACTGCGTCTGTCACACGGTGGGAAGGTATGACATGCATTTAGGCATTCTTGTCTTACTCTGAGGTATTCCATTTGCTCACTCGTTACTCGTATTACTTTGGTTAATTTAATGTCACGATTTATTCGGAGCTATGTGACATACTACTGGATTTGCTTATCATGTCAGGGTTTTCATACAAGGTGTTGGATTTGCCTGACACCTTACAATTGCACTCAGGTCATGAGTGGCCAACTGTTCTACAATTAAATATTCTGAGGCCTTGTGATGTCCTGGGATATTTTATTAATAATGGTTCCTGTGCTAATGCAGAAAATGTAGACGATAAGGGAAATTTCATACGCACCGCCTATTTCACAGAAATCCGAGTGGCTATTTTTGCAGTTATTTTGGTTCCGATACAGTGGCGCATTAGCAATTGCATATTAAAATTTCAAAAATATCCATCCGCATCGTCAGTTCCAGTAGCTACTTCGAATTAACCTCGTCAACATCTAAAAACAGTATACCTACTTTGGTTTAGCAACTCCAAGTTGAGCCTTTTGTACCTCTATGTTCACTCAATATTTGTGTCAATGAGCAACGATTTGCTGCACTATTCTGATATGACCCTATCACAGGTCGAAGAACGTACTTTAACCTCTTTATTGTTCTTGCTATAATAGTAAAGTGGGAATTTAGTGCCGGCCGGAGTGGCCGAGCGGTTCTAGGCGTTACAGTCTGGTACCGCGCGGCCGCTACGGTCGCAGGTTCGAATCCTGCTTCGGGCATGGATGTGTGTGATGTCCTTAGGTTAGTTAGGTTTAAGTAGTTCTAAGTTCTAGGGGACTGGTGACCACAGCAGTTAAGTCCCACAGTGCTCAGAGCCATTTGAACCAAGTTTTTCTTAATTAATTCTATTAGGCCCTTTGTAAAGGAGGAGTGAAAGGTATTTCTTGAAAGTAGTTAACTGAAAATGGCATCGAGTTCCTCGTTAGTTAAGTCTGAAAATTTGACATAAAATTAGACGGAAAACACATTTGGTCCCACTGCCTCTTACTGTGGATATCCCACAGTTGTTTCTTTTATTTTGGGACTAGTTATTTCGTTTGTGAGTTCTCTGTTCTAGTGATTTTCCACGCTGGCAGGGTCGTCAGCTGATAAGCTGTCTACCGCGCTTTGTGGGTCTCGTTCGGAAAAAAAGTCTATTAGAACTGTTAACTGTGCGTAGTTTAATAATGTTTTGTTCGGTATAGTCGTTCCCTTCGTCATCCTTGAGTGTCATAAGGTCTTGTTTTGCTTGCGTGTTTTTATTTTTAGGTGACTTGTCATATCACTTAAGATACCTGATTAATATTAAATTGAGTCTAGCACTGACTTCATTCACTTTCAAAATTTTGCATATGAAGGTGGTTATTTTCGCTTTGAGAAGTTTTGTTTTTAAAACATTTTCCATGGAACTGATGGAATTATCCTATTGCTGTCGAAAAACTGTGATTCACCAGCCTAACGTTCTTCCCTTTCAGAAACCAGAATCATTATTGTTGTCACCATTCTAACCTCATGCGTTACGCAGCCGTCTCTAATGTATTTCAGCCAAGTTTCCTGAACTGCTAGGCATAGAACGCTATGACCTAATCTGATCTGCCACACACGAGACGACGCACTTTGTAGCCCTTAATTTGTACTCGCATCATAATCTAACCACAAGCTCATGATGTGTAACGTCGCCGAGAAAACAACGGTCATCAGTTTGCAGCAGAACTAAAATCACGATCGCTTTGTTCAAGGTGATTAAAGTTAATCCCTACGAGCAAACTGAGGACAGTAAAATTTCAGTTTAAGCGTTAAAAGCAAACAAAAGTTTCTCGCTATCATTTATTACCTGAAACTATATTCTCACCAGCAACAAGAGCTGAAGCGTTAACAGCAGATTAACAGTCCTGTCTGGTACTTGGGTGCAGATTATAGGCGACACAGACAGATTCCAAAAAATGTTCAAATGTGTGTGAAATCTTATGGGACTTAACTGCTAGGGTCATCTGTCCCTAAGCTTACACACTACTTAACCTAAATTATCCTAAGGACAAACACACACACCCATGCCCGAGGAAGGACTCGAACCTCCGCCGGGACCAGCCGCACAGGCCATGACTGCAGCGCCTATGACCGATCGGCTAATCCCGCGCGGCGGGCAGATTCCAAACGAAAAAAGAATGAAAGGAAGAAAAATAAGATCAAATAAAAAACTCGATACAACGATGAAAATGACGATGCAAAGTATTGGAAATTAAAAAAAATTATATTTACGCCAGTTAATTAAGTAAAAATCATTATCAAAGTCTTTTTATTGGATTTAGAATTTAATAGATTCCCTGCATTTCATGAGATTCGAACTTGTGACTTTATACACGTCAGGTTTATATGCTAACCACTGTGCTACGCAAGTACAGCATATTAGATCGTAATCTATATGAATCTGGGGCCCCACTCGCAGCGATGAATTGTAGCTTTCAGAAATTCGAGTTCACGCAATGTCGTGAAAAGCTATCTAATGTAAGCCTATTTCTATGATTACAATAAATGTGTGTGTGATGCTGAATCGAGTCTTATGCAGCGGGATTCAGTAGTGTTTGGTTAGTGCGGTGTATGAAACGTACGTATTTCATTAATATCGGTGGTGGCGGTGGTGGTGGTGGTGGTGGTGTGTGTGTGTGTGTGTGTGTGTGTGTGTGTGTGTGTGTGTGTTGGTGGTGTGGTTCTCATGTATCACAAAATGCGAAATAAAAGAATCTGACTCTGGGTTCATGATTGAAACACGTCAAAAACGAAAACTGAACGAGGAACTAGAAGTGAACTGACCAAATGTTGTGGCAGTCTGGCAACGGCGAAGGGTTCGGGAATGACATTGGGTGCTCTGTTTGGAGGAAACCAGCATCAGCGTGTGAAGTGTCAACTATCAATCGGACTATAATTAATTCGGCTACCTTATTCAAGCATCCTGTGTCTGGAATCTTATCAAAATGCTTCTTCCTTTCAGTCTGTTTCTGAAATATCATGTTTGACATAACGCCAGTGTAGAAGAATACCAACTCTTCTGTGCTGGGAAGGCGGCTACGTAATCGTCACTAATGAAGTTTCATTCTAGAAGAAAATGGTGTAACGAACCTTATCTAGCTTTCGCGCATATTTAATTCAATCTCATAAACCAAAAAGAGTGACGACAGTTGTCAGTGAAAAGGTATCAATATTTTGTGTTTATTACTTATTGGCGTGTTGGAAAGAGTACAACGATGCGCCATGTTAACTATCGTTGCAGTACAATGTCAACAGCTGCACATATTCCAGTAGCGTAGTGCGGTAATAAATGCAGTCACCCACACGTTGCTTTTAACTAGCTACGAATTTAGATTCCCCTGTTACTCGTATACAGTGATCCTCGGAACTGAACGTATAATCCGTAACGTATAAACAGAGCTAAAAATACTGTCAGGTTCGGAGCGGAGCGCGAGTGATTTAATTTTCAAGAAGGGTGTGTTTTCTCGCTGAAGTGAAAATTCGTGTCCAGTTGGTTCGCATCTACCCTTTGATTAAATGTATACTGACGTTCCGATATATCTGGTGTGAACCACTACTGGCGTGGGAGTGGCAGAATGTAGAATTGAGCTTCGAAATAAAACACCAGAAACGTACGAGAATCGACAGTTTACTAATACGAAACGTGACTGATATTTGAACGTGTCAGATTAAATCGCAACTATAACTGAATTAGTTCGGTGTCCTACCCCCGTCTCTATGCACGCGAAGTGATAACGGGTGGAAGCAAAATGGATGTTGAAAATTCTGCCGCTGTGGACCTGTACCCATTTCGTCATGCTATAATGTGACTGTTTCAGTAAGATTCAGCTGCTCTCATCACAAAAAGTAAACCTGATGTGCCCACGAGATTAGTGCTTAGCTTGGCGCAGTTGCAGGATAGCCTTCAGTTTAATGTAGACTCCCAACATCTAGTTAATTTGGCATTTTTCAAATACACAAATCATCACGGAATGAGTAAATGATATTTGAGCATATTTAGACGCCATCTGTGATGTTAGCACACTAGTGTCACATACTTCGTTAACAAACAAATATCTTTCAAGTTTCACTCTAAGAACTGAAGGCATTCTTTTAAGACTGTTTCCTCCGTCAGTCACAATAGTCATATAACTATGCGTGTTTCAACCCGCTCTTTCCCTCTTAGATTAAGAAATTAGTTTCTAAATATGTAATAAAATGGAACACCTGTAGCCGTCCTTTAGATGTTATTTATTATCTAGCAAACGGTTGGTGGTTGATGGTTGCAGACGCAATATCGCTGTTACAGTAGTATACGGAAGCCAGTTCGTAGATGTTGGCTATTGATGGGATCGTGTATACGATTGGAGTTCACACCCTCAGCGTAAGTTAAGACCTGAAGACTGAGTCACCGAAACTGTTTACTAAACAAAATTAACATCGAAACGATGGCTGCTGATGTTTCATTTTATTACATAAGTGAACGGATTAGGTCCCACAAGCCGTAAGTCAGAGGGATGGACACACAATAAAATAAGCGAAATATACACACTGTCTCACCATCCCTTTAACAAGAATTCTACGATCGTTTTAAAGGTATTTATATTCACATCTATCCAAAGTATCAATACTTTGAAGGGAAGCTCTCCTTCATATTTAGCCGTAAGTAGTTTGTCTGATTACTGCCGGTTTCTGTGGCAGCCTAAATCTATGTAGTGACGTCATAGTTATCCCGACACTAATATTCGCCTGACTGACATGAACTGTATGCAGCTGTTGTAGGTATCAGTTACCATCTAATTTCAATGTAAATTTGGAATTACGAATAGTGGAGCTACAATTCAGATCCTACTCTTCAGCGTAACATTTTACCTTCAATATATGTAGATGGTTTTGTCAGTACTAGGCGCCCTTATGTAGACCTTTGTCCCATTCGCCTTTGGTCGTATCTCTCACTGCGGAAAATAGATCAACAGTTGGAATGTTTTACTACTGCATTTTATTCATTACTGCATTCTTTGCCAGTTGGTTGCACTTCTCTTTCTCCACAATCCAAACATTGTCACTTGGTCCATGTGAATAAGACTTCTACACCATTTCTTCATTGATCTGAGTAGTAAGGCTTTGGGACTGCTGGTTCACGGTCTATAAGCTTAATGCAGTACTTTCCTTAGTACTATCCACATGAAGTCACACGCTGGGGTTGCCTGCAAGAAGGGATAGGAGTTTAGCAAGGACATCTATGGTCATCAGCGCCCTAGAACTACTTAAACCTAACTAACCTAAGGACAGCACACAACACCCAGTCATCACGAGGCAGAGAAAATCCCTGACCCCGCCGGGAATCGAACCCGAGAACCCGGGCGTGGGAAGCGAGAACGCTACCGCACGATCACGAGCTGCGGACTGCGGCTATTTGATGACGATGTTGTGGTGTACAGGAAGTTATCATCGTTTAGTAACTTTACGAGGATACAAGATAGTGTATTAGCACGCTGGACTTGCATTCGGGAGGACGACGGTTCAATCCCGCGTCGGTCATCCTGATTTAGGTTTTCCGTGATTTCCCTAAATCGCTCCAGGCAAATGTTCCTTTGAAAGGGCACGGCCGACTTCCTTCCCCATCCTTCCCTAATCCGATGAGACCGATTACCTCGCTGTTTGGTCTCTTCCCCCAAAACAACCCAACCCAACAAGATAGCGTACACAAAATTTGTAGTTGATGTGTTAAATGGCAGCTGCCTCTAAATTTAGCAAAATTGAAGGTAATACAGATGTGTAGGAATAACAATTTCGTAATGTTCGAATTCTTAACGAACATGTAAGGATCATAGTGTGGAAGTCGAATGGTCGACTTCAGTTTATTGGGAGAATTTTAGGGAAGAGTGGTTCAGCTGTAAAAGAGACCACGTATAGAACAATAACGCGACGTATAGAACAATAGTGCGACTCATTCTTGAGTACTGCTCGAGTGTTTGGGATCCGCACCGCGTCGGATTAAAGGAATACATCGAAGAAATTCAGAGGCGAATTGCACAATTTGGTACTGGCAGAATCCATCAACATTCAAGTGTTACGGAAATGCTTTGTCAATAGTGAAATTGGAATCCTTTCGGAGCAAACTATTGAGAAAACTTGCAGAAGTGGCATTTGAAGTTGTCAACAGAATGATTCTTCTACCACCAACGTACATTTCGCGTAAGGACCACGAAGATCAGAGAAATTAGTGCTCATACGAAGGAATACAGACAGACATTTCCCCTCGCTCTATTTGCGAATGGAACAGGAAAGGAAATGACTAGTAATGGTACAAGATACACTCCGCTACGCATCATACAGTGGCTTGAGGAGTATGTAATTGGATCTTGGATCTGTATGGGTGTGTGTCTGTTGGCACAGGGGCAAAGCACACACACGCACACACACACACACACACACATATATATATATGTGTGTGTGTGCGTGTGTGTGTGTGTGATAGCTTTCTTCACTGGTCCGTCAGAGACATACTCGTAGCAGTTAGGTTGGCTGAACATGAATGCAGCACGAAAGTGCCGAATTATGACTCCTCATTTGCTGAGCATGTACTGAGTGAGGGTCACAGTTAACAGCCACAATTCCATGTTCTCGACGTTGCAAAGCGAAGGCCAAATACTTCATGTGTTTGAAGCCCTGGATATCAACAAACATCTGGCAGATAATCTTGATTTAATATTAAGTGACCGAACTCTTCTCTGTATTTCTCCTCTTCTAAACTTCACTTAATCCTCATAGATACCCTCTGCTTCCCACACTTTCCAGTCCTCTATTTTGCTGATTTATTTATTTTTATTTTATTCTGATTCCCTAACTACACTCCTGGAAATTGAAATAAGAACACCGTGAATTCATTGTCCCAGGAAGGGGAAACTTTATTGACACATTCCTGGGGTCAGATACATCACATGATCACACTGACAGAACCACAGGCACATAGACACAGGCAACAGAGCATGCACAATGTCGGCACTAGTACAGTGTATATCCTCCTTTCGCAGCAATGCAGGCTGCTATTATCCCATGGAGACGATCGTAGAGATGCTGGATGTAGTCCTGTGGAACGGCTTGCCATGCCATTTCCACCTGGTGCCTCAGTTGGACCAGCGTTCGCGCTGGACGTGCAGACCGCGTGAGACGACGCTTCATCCAGTCCCAAACATGCTCAATGGGGGACAGATCCGGAGATCTTGCTGGCCAGGGTAGTTGACTTACACCTTCTAGAGCACGTTGGGTGGCACGGGATACATGCGGACGTGCATTGTCCTGTTGGAACAGCAAGTTCCCTTGCCGGTCTAGGAATGGTAGAACGATGGGTTCGATGATGGTTTGGATGTACCGTGCACTATTCAGTGTCCCCTCGACGATCACCAGTGGTGTACGGCCAGTGTAGGAGATCGCTCCCCACACCATGATGCCGGGTGTTGGCCCTGTGTGCCTCGGTCGTATGCAGTCCTGATTGTGGCGCTCACCTGCACGGCGCCAAACACGCATACGACCATCATTGGCACCAAGGCAGAAGCGACTCTCATCGCTGAAGACGACACGTCTCCATTCGTCCCTCCATTCACTCCTGTCGCGACACCACTGGAGGCGGGCTGCACGATGTTGGGGCGTGAGCGGAAGACGGCCTAACGGTGTGCGGGACCGTAGCCCAGCTTCATGGAGACGGTTGCGAATGGTCCTCGCCGATACCCCAGGAGCAACAGTGTCCCTAATTTGCTGGGAAGTGGCGGTGCGGTCCCCTACGGCACTGCGTAGGATCCCACGGTCTTGGCGTGAATCCGTGCGTCGCTGCGGTCCGGTCCCAGGTCGACGGGCACGTGCACCTTCCGCCGACCACTGGCGACAACATCGATGTACTGTGGAGACCTCACGCCCCACGTGTTGAGCAATTTGGCGGTACGTCCACCCGGCCTCCCGCATGCCCACTATACGCCCTCGCTCAAAGTCCGTCAACTGCACATACGGTTCACGTCCACGCTGTCGCGGCCTGCTACCAGTGTTAAAGACTGCGATGGAGCTCCGTATGCCACAGCAAACTGGCTGACACTGACGGCGGCGGTGCACAAATGCTGCGCAGCTAGCGCCATTCGACGGCCAACACCGCGGTTCCTGGTGTGTCCGCTGTGCCGTGCGTGTGATCATTGCTTGTACAGCCCTCTCGCAGTGTCCGGAGCAAGCATGGTGGGTCTGACACACCGGCGTCGATGTGTTCTTTTTTCCATTTCCAGGAGTGTATTACATATGTTGAATTACTGATATTGTCAGTTCCACATTTTACTTTATTTCTGTATCACTTCCATATGTATAGTAATATTACTTCAAGCTGTTCTTCAGTACGCAATGAAATTTATAATCTGGCCTACCACAGCCACGATAAATCATGTTGAGAAATAAAACCGCTTCAGCTGTAAAATCCATTTCTTCTTAGGCACTACCGGTTCCACAGCACTTACAGCTGCATTTTCAGGTGAAACTCTGTATTTAAGTGACGACTAATTATGAAGAGAAACATATAATCCCAAGTTAGAATAACGACGTAATGCCAAATGTACTCACTGGAGGCAAGTCATGATATACTGAACAAATTACAGGAAGACACAGAGCCCATGGTCAGTCCCATGGAGTAGATTATCGAAAATGGCATATGTCATAAAAGTATTAAGGCCTGATAGAGGGCGCTGCCGTAAAACCTATGGAGGAGGATGAAAAACAATGAAAAGAAATTTTACGTAATGTCAGAACGAAGAAGAAGGAAATGTAGGAGGAACCCAGCGGACCTCAGCATGTAGAGGTGAACACGCACACACCAGTCTAGGTGATAGTCAACAGGCTAAAAACTTGTGACCGCCACAGCAACAGTACGTCAACGAAAACTGATTGGCGTTTATGGGTGTCCTTTAAAACCTAGAATAAGACATAATACTATAACAAGGAGGCACAATTCATGACCTGAAGGTTTAGCTAGCAAGCCAAGTAACTTCCACATGACATGAAAATTAGGCCGACGGAAAGGGTGAAAACCAACGTCTAGTGCAGGAACGAAAGTAAATAAACGAAATCGTACAAAAAAAAAACTATTGCGCTGGGGATGCAGAGGAAATGAGTATAATGCCTTAAACATTCTTGAAGAAGTAGATAACAATTTAAATTAAATTGAGTCTAAAAACAGGCTGATATGCTGCAAATATAGAAGGGACGTTAAAGATTGGTCTCAGAGGAAGAAACTTACCAAAAACAGAGGTAGGCACCGTTACGGGGAAGACGCACCAGAATGACCAAGCACTGATGGTACACGCTAGTAACCGGCCAGGAAGCAGTGTAAGCATGCCCGATAGAATGTGCACACGGACACGGACGTGGGAGGGATACGTTCGTTCTTGAGTGTTTTCCATGGATAATGAACTGGAGAAAATGAGTTCTAGCATGGAAACAAAGCGTTTCCAAGCCCATGTTCATATAACATAATTACTTCACCTACGTATGAGGAATGTGTCCTACAATTTGTACCGCACGTTTTTGTTACATCCTGTATAAACAATGGTATGTGTTTCAAATTTTCGTGGAATAGACGAGAAGGCTTGCGATCAATACACGTTGAGTTGAAAAAAGTCATGTGATACCTCCTACTAAGATGTCGGAACTCCTATTGTCAGACGTAGCGCAGTAGCTCTTCGTGGCGTATACCCAACAAGTCGTTTGAAGTCCGCATCAGAAATACTGAACCGTGTTGCCTCTATAGCTTCGTGGGGTCCGCGCCACATTTGAAGCCTACCATTAGCTCTTACCGACTGAACCCTGGACTCGTCTGACCAGACCATGGTTTTTCCAGTCATTTACGGTCCAACTTATATGGTCACGAGGCCAGGAGAAGGACTCCATGCAATGTCGCGCTGTCAGCAAAGGCACTAGTGTCGATCATCTGCTGCCGTTTCCAGTTAATGATAAATTTCGTCGTACTGTCCTTGTGGATACGTTCATCGTACGTCCCGCATTGATTTCTTCGGTTATTTCACGCAGTGTTGGTTGTCTGTTATTACTGACAAATCTACGCAAGTGCTACGGCGCTTGTTCGTTAAGTGAAGCCCGTGGGCCACTACGTTGTCGGTGGTGAGAGGTAATGCTTGAAATCTCGTATTCTCGGCACACTCTTAACAAATTACCTAGCGATTTTCGAAATGGAAAGTCCATGCGTCGAGCTCCAGCTACCATTCCGCGTTCAAAGCATGTTAATTCCTGACGTGCGACCATAATCACATGGTAAAACTTTTCACATGGATCACCTGAATTAAAATGACAGCTCCGCCAAAGCACTGTCTTTTTATACCCTGTGTACGCAATACTACCGCCATCTGTATATGTGCTTATTGCTATCCCGCCGGCCGTTGTGGCCGAGCGGTTCTAGGCGCTTCAGTTTGGAACCGCGCGGCCGCTACGGTATCAGGTTCGAATCCTGCCTCGGGCATGGATGTGTGTGATATCCTTAGGTTAGTTAGGTTTAAGTAGTTCTAAGTTCTAGGGGACTGTTGACCTCATATATTAAGTCCCATAGTACTCAGAGCCATTTGAACCATCATATCGCTATCCCATGATTTTTGTTATCTCAGTATACAATACAAATGCAAATATATTGTTACACCACACCCCCTTCCCTCCCCCGTCCTCTCAGGCTCAGGGGTAGTAATATGTTAGAACGACTGAGAGGTATGATTAGAGAGAGAACGGTGACTCACGCTGATGCGTGCAGAGATACACAGCCAAGTGTGACATTTACTTTATTTCATCGAAGATACACAGCGGGCCTCCTGCTGAACTCGGTGACGGCGCAATTGCCGATGCCGGAATCTACAGCGTCGGCGCCCGGTCAGCCAGCTTTGCGGACGTAGCGCTCCTATCCGCACCACGGCTAAATGGCAGCGTTAGCTGCGCCTGTAACCGGGAACCCGGCTGACTGCTCCCTCAAGCGTGACTCGTGGACCCCATGTCGAGCGCCGAAGGTACACAGACGACGGCCGTCGCTGTAGTGAGTCTTAATAGCTTCGACCGTCCGCCCAGGGCAGCTCGTACAATGCCCGCAGATAGCTGTGCACCCGGGAGGCCGCGAGTTCGTGGCCCGGTCCTGCCCCACCCTGCAGATGGGTTCTTGCAGTCCGCCAGACGGTGTTACACAGAGAACGGAGGCCAGCAGCCCTCTCGCTCCTCGCTCCTGTGCACCTCCTGGGTGCCGGGCGCCCCACCACAGCTATGACGCGTCTATGCTGCGGAGGTTGGAGGTAGCTTCAGCGGTCCAGGTGGCCGCCGATATCCGTCACGAGAACGTCGTCGTGGTTGGCCTGCGACTTAAACAATCGTCATTCTCTCCGGCTCTTGACGCGGGCAGAATGGCGACGCTACTGCCTCATTTGAGCCTCCGGGCTCGCTTACTTATACGTCTTTTCCCTACGCCTGCGATGTAGTTCCTCCGGAGCGGACAAGTGGAGTACTCTTTAATGATTATAACATCAGCTTTTCTCAGCCAGCTTTGGTCCCTACACACAGGTCAACAGCGCTGTTGCTGCTGCAACGTATGGATTCTTCACAGCGCGTTACTGTCCTGTGCAGGCCTGATTACTTCACACACGTACAGTATACAGGGCGTCCCATTTGTACCGACCACCCTAAATAACTGTTCCTCCAGATGCAAATTACAAAATGTTTCAAGCAAATGTTCCTTAGCCGTCAGGGGAACATCAATCAGCATGATTGCCTTCGTTGTAGCTTTGTTTTTTACAAAGATGTGAACAACGGTATGACTTTTTTAAATGGCACCCTGTATTTTTTATTCGGTCATTCATTTCTTCTCCTAAGGATCTATTCGAAAATGTATCACAGTGTACCATTCACTGAAACATAACGTTATTAATTACATAACACAACATTGACGCTCCCAGCGCTTAGTGCAGGTACTCGGGGTAATAGAACACATCCACGTGGTGACGTTGACAGAGGACAAATGTAAACACAAATAGAACGCACACCCCTCATTTCGTCAGCCATCATCAGTTGAAGAATTGTGTGTGCATGATTTTACACCAACGAAGAGAAGGTAGAAATGCTACTCATCTATGGGGAATGTAAGTTGGCAGAACAGTGATTACAATACTGTTTTCTTTTGTACGGGTACATTTAGTACAGTAGTTTGGTCCTTTTAAATACTGTTGTGTAGAGTAGGCATACAGTAAAGGCTGTTCTTCCTACATACTGCATCGCCATAACGTTTC
Source organism: Schistocerca americana (assembly GCF_021461395.2). Lineage (NCBI taxonomy): Eukaryota > Metazoa > Arthropoda > Insecta > Orthoptera > Acrididae > Schistocerca > Schistocerca americana. Next base: position 647,137,362 of record NC_060130.1, on the reverse strand, counting down.
TTTTATTGTTGTTGTTGAAGGTAGGCGAAATGCTACGCAGGCAGCGGAACCGTACAGAGAGCGATAATCTGACAAGGACTCACCTCTCCGACGGATGTTTCCTCCTCTTGTTGCAACCCTTCAGGAAACGGGGAGTTTCAACCCACGACAACGCAATCGTCGTAGCTCTCGCACAGACGAAGTTGCCGAAGTTTCTGTTCTCGCTTCCGTTACTATGAATCCACGTGTGAGCACACGGCAGCCTGAACACAAGATTGGCATTCCTAAAACCAGTGTAAGTCCTATTCTTACACGTCACCGGTTCCATCCTTACTGCCACGCCGGGTAGCCAAGCGAAGCGATCTAGGGCGCCTGCAACAGTTCACGCGGCTCCCCCTGTTGGAGGTTCGAGTCCTCCCTGGGGTATGGATGTGTGTTTTGTTCTTAGCATAAGTTAGTTAGACTAAGTAATTTGTAAGCCTAGGGACCGATGACCTCAGCAGTTTGGTCTCATAGGAACTTACCACCACCGTCCTTACCATGTACACCTACATCAAGAATTGCATGGGAATGATTTCCAGAATCGTGTACAGTTCTGTCAGAGGGCACAGCAGCAACCCGAACTTCTTCTCCAATGCTCTATTTACCGATGAAAGTTCCTTCTCTAACAAATGACAGGTAAATACAAGGAACATGCATTATTGGTCCAGCAACGACCCACGATGGCTTAGACAAGTGGAACATTAGCGTGAGTGGAGAGTTAACGTCTGGTGTGGGATGCTTGGTACTAAAGTAATTGGCCCTCATTTCATCAATAGGAGTCTAAACGGCACAGCTTATGCCAACTTCCTCAGACGAATTCTTCCTCATCTTCTGGATGAAGTACCGCTAAGAACCAGAATGCTTAAATGGTATCAACACGGTGGGTGTCCAGCACGTAATGCCTTGCGTGCCGCTCGTGTTCTGAACCGAAGGTATCCTGCCAGATGGATTGGTCGAGGAGGAACAGTTACTTGGCCTGCTATGTCTCCTGATTTAAATCCTCTGGACTTTTTTGCTTGGGGATGCGTTAAAGACGTTGTCTATCGCGATATTCCAACAACTCCAGAGGACAGCAGGCAACACTGGAAGCAGTAAATAATTCTTTCATTCAACGCGTGCACTAGTGTATCGCTGTCCAGGCTCATCACTTTGAGCACCTTTGAACGTTCTACTCCTGGGAAATGGTACAGAAGAGTCAAAGTCAATTTTATCTTATGTTTTTACTTGGTTTTGATTTGTTTTCTGACGACTCTAGCAAGTGGACGAGATTGTAATCTCAGGCTCAAAGTCAGTGTTGTTTTATGTAATTAATAACGTTGTGTTTCAGTGAATGGTACGCTGTGATACACTTTTGAATAGGTCTTTAGGAGACAAAATGAATTACCAAGTAAAAAATACAGGGTACCATTTAAAAAGTCATACAGCTGTTCATATCTTTGTAAAAAACAAAGCTACAACGAAGGAAATCATGCTGATTGATGTCCCCGTGACGGCTAAAGAACATTTGCTTAAAACATTATGTAATTTGCGTCTGGACAAACAGTCATTTAGGGTTGTCAAGATAAACGGGGCACACTGTATAGTGCCCACCGGACCCTGCCTTTCCGCCTTCGAGTGGTGTCGTAAACCTGCCTCGCAGAATTGTTTCAAAAAATCTGTGTGAAATCTTATGAGACTTAACTGCTAAGGTCATCAGTCCCTCGGCTAATCACGCGCGGGCAAAATTATTTGCAAAATATCACATTGACCACGTCTGCCATCCGATGTGCCAGCCGGTCACTTAATAACTACCTTCCAGCCATAGGTGGCCGAAATTTTACAAGAATTCCCAATTCAACGTTTGTACTGATTTGTGGTGCAGCATTATGCCTAAGTACGAGGGCCATTCGGAAAGTAACGTCCGATCGCTCGCGAAATGGAAGCGACAGTGAAGTTCCGATGAAACTTTGCTCAGATTTGTTGGGCAGTGTCTCTAGTATGCTCGTCGATCGCGTCACGTTTCTCTTTTCAGTTTTGAGCGCACAGTGAGCACGTATACATGCCTAGAGAAACCGTCTACCGTCAGGTGTGAGGGTCTGGTGAGGGATTCCGCCTGAAGCTATCCAGCCCACATAACATGACTATCGTGTGCTTCCTTCTTCACGACAATTCTCGCTCGCACTCTGCAGGGGCAGTGAAAATGCTCCTGCAACGTTTTCTATGGAAAATGTTTGATTACCTACAATACAGCCCGTAATTTTCTCCTACTGGGTTTTGTTTCTGCTCACATGAACCCCTGGCTATGAAGACAACATTTTGGCACAGACAACGAGCTGTAGATCAGCGTAGAGATTTGGCGAAAAACACATGCAGCTGCCTTCTATAACGAGGGTATTGGAAAGTTGGTACAACGTTACGACATATGTCTGAGAGGCGACTATGAAGAGAAGTAGATGGAAGGTTTAGCTAACAGTTTCAAGTGAAATATTTTTAAACTTCACAGTGGTTCCCATTTACCAACCGATCGGACTTTACTTTCGGAATAGCCCTTGTAAATCTAGGATCACATATGCCAGTAAATAAAAGAGTAAAACACGAAAACGCATAAAAATGTAGCCAGTTCTGCCATAAGTAGCACTTATAATGATGGTATTTTAAAAAATCTCATACAGGCCGATCTGAAGTAATGTTGGGAAGAATCAAGTCGGCTTGTGACCTATGAGACACCTACACACGTAGCTCTAAAAGTACCAGCAGGAGGAATTATTAGAAACAGGATATTGCCAATAATTCTGTGGGCAAGAAGGGACTGCAATAGCAGCTGTGAATATTGTAGATTTGCTTACTTAGTTACTACCGAGGCAATCAGAATTACAGTGCACCATGATGCCTTAGCTCTGCTTGCTCATTAAGTATCCAGTGGGGAACTTTTCTAATGAGCGTATGATCTCTATTTCTTCAAGAATGTCTAAGGAGTTATCTTCAATGTCTTTGTGTCTCCAGCACATTCTCCCGTTTTCGGGTACGATTTCGTTTGTTTACTGACGTTCCAGCACTACACGTTGGCATTCTTCCTTCCCTCCTGTTCAATTTTCATGTCATGTGCAAGTTATTTGGGTTGCTAGCTAAATCTTCAAGTCATAAATGAGGCCTCATTTTTATGGAATTATGTCTGGTCCTAGGTTTTAGTGGGAACCCATATACGGCAGGCAATTTTCGTTGACACAGTGCTGTTATGACGGTTAAAAATTTTTAGCCGGTGGACTGACTACCACCTAGATAGCATGTCATTGTGAGTGTTCTCCTCTACATGCTGACGTTGGCTGAGTGCCTCTTACATTTCCTTCTTGTCCGTTCTGACATTACCTAAATGTTCTCTTCATTGCTTTTTATCGAACTTCATAGGCTTAATGGGAGAGCTTCCCATCAGATCTTATTACTTTCATGATATACGCCATTTTTCAGATAATCTATTCCATGTGACTGCCCATGAACGGAGATTCTTCTCGTAATTTGTTATATATATCATGACTTGCATCCAGTGAGCACATTTCTCATTACGGATTATACTTAGCTTGGGATTATATCTTTTTCCTCATAATTATTCTGACACTTACATACAGATTTTCACCTGAAGATGCAACTGTAAGTGAAACCGGTAGTGTCTACAAATAAAACGATTTCCAAGCTGAAACTGTTTCATATCTCAACATGTTCTTCAGCAGTCCCGTATAGTGCTAATTTTATTTAATTAGGGTTGTTAATTTAATTTAAATTGCCATACAGGCACTGTTTTTCGAGTTTACAGTTATTTTTCTGGTTTCCTCCCTTTTTATTTATTTATTGTTCAACTTTTTACTTTATTAATTTCGTTACCACCGCACAGTCCAGTGTGCCACTTACTGTGTCTTTTGGCCCAGTCTAGCTCAGTAACATCTTATCCATTATTGTCAAACTGCCTGCTGGCTTCTGTCTCGGATTCTTCGGCCGACGTGTGCTTGATGATTTTTCTGACGTTTCGCCAGCACGAGTGACTGGCATTGTCAAAGCTTCACCCTCCTTTGTTGTTGGTGGACTGGAGCTTAGCTCGCGACCGCAGATTCTAGGTACCTGGCGCGACATCGACCGAGGGCTTTTCCGTGGCCATGTCTAGTGCGGTCCTCCTCTTGATACCTGCAGCGGTCGTCCGCTTCAGCACGGGAATCCAGGAGCCATTCACCTTCAGGCTTTCTTCTTTCTTATTGAAACTATTCTCATGTTTGTGTATTTCTATAATATTTCTGAACAATTGTGTGTGAAAGCTCTGATCTACAGCCAAAATTTCAATGTCAGCGAATTGTACTGTGGTCGGCCTCACACAGTGAGTGCTCTGCCATGGTCGATTTCTCCGCCTGTCCCAACCTGCAATGCCGCTTATGTTCTGTGATCCTGGTGTTGATGGATCGTCCACTCATTCCAACATAAACTTTTCCGCACGTGCACGGTATACGGTACATTCCCAACATTGCCAATGTGTCCGTTTTTGCCTTTACCGATCTGAGGCACTCTTGATCATATTCGTCGGTTTATAATTGGTCTTCACGCGGTGTTTTCGCAATATACGGCCGATTCTGTCCGTCACTCTGGAAATGTATGGCATAAAGGCCGTGCCAGACGTTTCTTTTTCCGATATGTCACATAGCCGAGGGTTTCGCTCTAAAAAATTGGTTCAAATGGCTCTGAGCACTATGGGACTCAACTGCTGAGGTCATTAGTCCCCTAGAACTTAGAACTATTTAAACCTAACTAACCTAAGGACATCACAAACATCCATGCCCGAGGCAGGATTCGAACCTGCGACCGTAGCGGTCTTGCGGTTCCAGACTGCAGCGCCTTTAACCGCACGGCCACTTCGGCCGGCTGGTTTCGCTCTGTTACACTACTTATACAGGGTGTTACAAAAAGGTACGGCCAAACTTTCAGGAAACATTCCTCACACACAAAGAAAGAAAATGTGTTATGTAGACATGTGTCTGGAAACGCTTACTTTCCATGTTAGAGCTCATTTTATTACTTCTCTTCAAATCACATTAATCATGGAATGGAAACACAGCAACAGAACGTACCAGCGTGACTTCAAACACTTTGTTACAGGAAATGTTCAAAATGTACTCCGTTAGCGAGGATACATGCATCCATCCTCCGTCGCATGGAATCACTGATGCGCTGATGCAGCCCTGGAGAATGGCTTATTGTATCACAGCCGTCCACAATACGAGCACGAAGAGTCTTTACATTTGGTACCGGGGTTTCGTAGGCAACAGCTTTCAAATGCCCCCATAAATGAAAGTCAAGAGGGTTGAGGTCAGGAGAGCGTGGAGGCCATGGAATTGGTCCGCCTCTACCAATCCATCGGTCACCGAATCTGTTGTTGAGAAGCGTACGAACACTTCGACTGAAATGTGCAGGAGCTCCATCGTGCATGAACCACATGTTGTGTAGTACTTGTAAAGGCACATGTTCTAGCAGCACAGGTAGAGTATCCCGTATGAAATCATGATAATGTGCTCCATTGAGCGTAGGTGGAAGAACATGGGGCCCAATCAAGACATCACCAACAATGCCTGCCCAAACGTTCACAGAAAATCTGTGTTGATGACGTGATTGCACAATTCCGTGCGGATTCTCGTCAGCCCACACATGCTGACCACACATTTGACCACGTTGGAATGAAGCCTCATCCGTAAAGAGAACATTTGCACTGAAATGAGGATTGACACACATAGTTGGATGAACCATTCGCAGAAGTGTACGCGTGGAGGCCAATCAGCTGCTGATAGTGCCTGCACACGCTGTACGTGGTACGGAAACAACTGTTTCTCCCGTAGTACTCTCCATACAGCGACGTGGTCAACGTTACCTTGTACAGCAGCAACTTCTCTGACGCTGACATTAGGGTTATCGTCAACTGCACGAAGAATTGCCTCGTCCATTGCAGGTGTCCTCGTCGTTCTAGGTTTTCCCCAGTCGCGAGTCATAGGCTGGAATGTTTCGTGCTCCCTAAGACGCCGATCAATTGCTTCGAACGTCTTCCTGTCGGGACACTTTCGTTCTGGAAATCTGTCTCGATACAAACGTACCGCTCCACGGCTATTTCCCCGTGCTAATCCATACATCAAATGGGCATCTGCCAACTCCGCATTTGTAAACATTGCACTGACTGCAAAACCACGTTCGTGATGAACACTAACTTGTTGATGCTACGTACTGATGTGCTTGATGCTAGTACTGTAGAGTAATGAGCACCGAAGCACCGAAGCACCGAAGTCATCATTACCTTCCTTCAATTGGGCCAACTGGCGGTGAATCGAGGAAGTACAGTACATACTGACGAAACTAAAATGAGCTCTAACATGGAGATTAAGCGTTTCCGGACACATGTCCACATAACATGTTTTCTTTATTTGTGTGTGACGAATGCTTCCTGAAAGTTTGGCCGTACCTTTTTGTAACACCCTGTATAACTGGTAGAGTACCCACTGCTCCTCATAACGCTTTGCAGGTGTTCCATCTCGCGTCTGAGGTGCTGCGACTCACATACTCGTCTTGCTCGCGATACTAGCTTATTACTAATGCCTCTTTTCTGGATCGGGTGGTGACTTGACAATTTGTGCTGGTATCGGTCGGTGTGTGTCGTTTGTCGATACGCGCTGTGTCCCGGGTTTTCAGCATTCCTTGCGACCAGCACGTCTTGAAAGGGTAGTTGTTTGTCCTTTTCTACTTCCATGGTAAATTTTATTTTGGCATGTTCGTCACCATGGCTCCACAAAACGAAGATATCATCGACGTATCTGTACCACACCTTAAGTTTACAAGGTGCCGGGTCCAGTGCTCGTGCCTCGAAATGGTCAATGAAGAGGTTGCCATCACTGGACTAAGAGGACTCCCCATTGCGAGGGTTTCCAGTTGTTCATAGACGTTGCCATTGCACGTGAAATAGTTCATGGTGACACATGCATGAAAGAGTTTGGTAGTGCCTTGCGGAAAAATGGAACCGGTGTTCTCCAGAGAGTCACTGAGTGGCACTTCGGCAAATAACGAAATATCAGATCTGAAATGATGTCGTTTGGTACAAGCTTTAGTTTCTTCGTCTCCTCAGTGAAATGTCCTGAGCCCTTTATATATGTGTCAGACTTCCCCAGGTGCGTCTGGAAAAGAGAGTTCAAGTGGTTCGCCAGTTTATACGTCGATGAGCCAGTAGCGCTAACTACCGGTCTTTGTGGAATATTATTCCTATGGATCTTTCGTAATCCATAGGGGCGAGATAACACAGCTGTTTTAGTAAGACAAAGTACCCCAGACCGTTATGAATAAACAAAATATTATACGCATTCGGCCGCGAAACGGTCTGTGTCACCGTTCAGACCAGTCATACTGGATTACTGTTGCTGACCTACCATGAAAGTATGCAAATTTAGCAATGCGTGAAGATTCATAACAAATTAAGTTAAAAATCATTCAGTGCCATACTTAAGTCAATTCAGTTATTAACAGAAGCGGAAAAAGTAGGCAGTAACAAGTATGAAATTCCACAAGAGTTTCAGATTGACATCCACATGGCGCCGGTACAGAATAAAGGTAGCAATAAAACGCATTGGCGGCGCGAGAATTTCTTAAAATTGCTTTCCTGATAATCTATCTGCCTCCATCGAGATTAGAACCAAAATCAGACCAGACCTCCTATGCAGTAGCAAATACTTTTCACTACGATAGCAGACAATCCAGGGGAACAACCCTCTCTTATTATCCCAGACAAGAATATGCCAGCAATTTCGCAATGAGAATGGCAAAATGGTCTGCAGTTTCTGTTGCATAGAGCTTTCAGGACTCAAAAACATACATTTTCTACCTTTATGCCACCGCTTATGTGACAATCATTCGGGATGTTTATCGAAATAACAAAATACTGTTATTAGCGAATAAATTTAGAACGATAATTCTGCACCACCCCAGGAAATAAACGGCTACATAGCTGCCAAACGTATTCCACAATGCTTCGAATTCTCCATTAGACTCTAGAAAACGTTCATTAGCCGAAGTGTTTCTTAAGCTAGTTAGCAGTGGAAATGCTCGCACTTCTAAAACGTGGTGGCATTAGTACTGGGATCTGAATTACCAGGTGTATAGGCAAATGGATTTTATTTGCATTCCTGTGAACGTGATTTAGATCGAAAGCGTAGCTACGATTAATATGCTGATGTATCGACTGCAACTAGAACATTTCGAATAAAGAGTAGGGGAATTATTTATGCAGCCCTGATCTTCAGTAACTGTCTTAGCTACTTTGATTGTTAGGATTTCGTCACCTAAGTCGGTAAAAATGGAACCCGACTAGTCTCACATTCTAGACCGTCTATCTGTCAAAAATGGTTGAAATGGCTCTAAGCACTATCGGGCTTAATATCTGAGGTCATCAGTCCCCTAGACTTAGAACTACGTAAACCTAACTATTCTAAGGACATCACACACATCCATGCCCGAGACAGGATTCGAACCTGCGGTCGTTGCAGCAACGCGGTTCCGGACTGAAGCGCCTAGAACCACTCGGCCACAGCGGCCGGCCGTTTATCTGCCTACCCAACCCTTGAAACACATTTACCTAGAGTACGGGTAGACATAATAGGTAGAAATGTATCGCACTTCCTGAGGTATATGGTCCCTTGGTGGTGTTAGAAAGTGAGCTTCTATGTCAACGTAATCTAAAGATACGGCCGTTTATGTAAAGAAAATTTACGCGAAAAGTAGTCAAGAAATGGCTCTAAGGACTATGCGACCAAAGTGCTTAGGTCATCAGTCCCCTAGACCTAGAACTACTTAAACCTACCTAACCTAAGGACATCACACACATCCAAGCCCGATGTAGCATTCCAACCTGCGACCGAAGCAGCCGCGAGGTCCGTGATATGATGCCGCTGAACGCGCGGGTAATCCGCGCTGGCAAGCTGTTAATATCATCTGGTGTTGCTAAAAAGTTATTCACTTCTGGTGAATGATTTTCTGCGCAGTTCATTTAAGATAGAATAACTAAAATACATTTGATGTTACGGAAGAGGATGGACGCCTAATTCATTTCTCCTTGTCTTTATTTATAATGTTAGATTCGCCGTCTGACCATACGTATTATCCATAACCACACTTTAGCGCCAAGTCATAGTCACAGATATGCGAATACAACACACTGGCTTATACTTGAGATATTTCGAATCCGACGAAGTGGTAGCAGACGTTGCTGTTGCGTCTTCGAAGCGCGAGCTTCGCCAGTGATAGCTGTCTGAGCACATTAGCTGAACGAACGTTTTCTTCCTGCTGCAGGCCTAATGGACAATGGCAACACCGTAGAATACTTTTGACAACTATGAGACCATCGATTTACGTTCTTGAGTGGTTCTTAATTGTGTTAGTAAATCCACTCGATATTTTTATATCCTTTAAATTACATCTTCTATATGATTCGTACTAAAGACGCAGCAAATGTATGTTATTTGGTACAGGAAACACGTTCCAACAGAAATTGCTGTTTACATTGACATTTATGTTGCGAATTAGTCATCTTAGCCATCACATGTACAACGAGGATGCTCTGTTTTGCTGCAGTTGTTTCGTAGCTTAGTTGCATTGTTTGTTGGTGGCGTTGCCAGTTTACATACTGCGCACGTATCACACAATAAAAGCGTTGGATGCCTTCAATGATCAGTCTACTTGAGAAACGTTTCTTGTCATCGTAATTTATGTAACTTGCTCTTCGACTTCCAATTTGACAATCTGTGGAAAAATGTTTTACCTTGCTAGTTCTAGTTTCAAACACTGTCTGACAGAGAAAACGTAGGCATGAAGGAGTCAGTGAAAGCAATTATTCGTTCTTACAGCAAACTTTTGAATCTACTGGACACTTGAATTCTCTATATTGATTCTGAGAGTTTTGTTATACTTCTTGTTATTTACTGTCTCAATGTCATCGGTGAGAATAAAATTAAAGGCAGTGGGATTAGGTTCCTGATCTATATACTGTGTATTAATATTCTGCTCTGCTACGTTAATTTTAAAGGTTATATTCTTTACGTACAACAGAGTATGGGTTTCAGTCCTAGGATCGACGATAAACTACAGAAATACAAATATAGAACAGTGGCGTACCGATTATGGCTCCTCACCATCAGCAGTAGTTGTTACCCATAGTTTTGATTTTGCTATTTGACCATTGTCACCCTTTAGAGACCAACCTGTTCTTTCCACAATGCCATTTTTGACTTGCTTCTTAATACGTCCTACAACTACAGACTTGTTGAAAATATTAACTGTTAAATACACTATTCCACAAATTAAGAACTTCCAGTTATTGTTTATATCTTGAAACTTACTACTGTTCACATTCATTGAAGAAAAGATGCGTAATAATAGATTGAAATCATCGATTAGAATCTCAAAGCATACTGTGAATGGTTAAAATGAAATGAACTAAAATCATCTTTGTGTCTAAAACACATTACTGTTCCAGATAATTCGGCACCTCTTAAAAATTTTTACACCTCTGATGTTTAGCCACATGTGGACAAAAAGTGGCTCTCATGAAGCAGCGCTGTTTAGCCGTCACAAAATAAAGCGTCAAAAATCAGTAAATAAAACTATTCTTCTACTGTTGCTCCGAATCACATATACCATCCGCCATCTGCTGCGACAACGACTCGAAGTCTGTTGGGTATTTGATTTTTCTTTTCTTTTTTGGCCCTCCTTACCTCCCCTTCTAGCCCAACCTTCGCTCTCCAATTACGCCTTCATCGGCGAGCTTCTCCTCAATATTTTTCGTTTGTGCTGAATTGCTTTTTACCCTTCTAGCATATACAGGTCATGTATTTTTAGAGACTGCATGAATATATAGCATGAGTATTTCTTCTCTTAGAAAATTAAATATTACGTATCTTGTTAGGAACTAATTTTTTGTCCCGATTCCACTTACTGCGTTTCCTTAAAATTATATAAAATATACGTCCGTAAAAAAAAATAACTTGAAACATCTGTTGCAGCCAATTTGTTAAGAGCTGAAAAGAAAAACACCTCTGCTGATGCTGCTTAGTAACGCGTATAGCTTCCTTTAGCTTCCACAACGGCTCAAAGTCTGTTGGGCATTGAGCCCACAACTCTAGCCACATAACTAGGAGATTCAAGTAACTCATTCCAAGCGTCATGAATCATATCAGAAAGCTGTCGGTGAGTCGACAGTGACTGTCCATATTCCCGTGTTACTCTGACTATTTCTGCCCAAATATTCTCAATGGGATTCATGTCAGCTGCTTTAGGTGGCCATTCCATTACAGTAATATTACTATGGTCGTCGAACCACCTCTTAACCACACGTGCCATATGAATAGGCGAGCGATCTTGTTGGAACATGATCTGATCATCGCCAAATATTGCTGTCACAGAAGGCAACATCACGTTCTCCATAACTGATATGTAACTGCGCGCATCGAGTCTACCTTCCACTTCCTACAGGAGCCCACACCCTTCGGCCGATATCCATGCTCATACCGTTACCGACTCCCTGCCACTCCTTCGGCAACTGTAAATGTATTTTGGATTATACCTAGCACCTTTTAGTCGGTAAATAAGTACTTTTCTAGTTGATGCCGTAGAGAAAACTTTTTCGTCCGTGAAAATCACTCGCCTCAAAAACTGAAGAGGTTTGTCGATATTTTCAGCGGCAAAAACAAGGCAGGCTTCTGTGTGGGAAACAGTCAACGTCTCTTTCACAGCAGCGCTTCTTGCTCTCAGTCCACTTTCCCTTAGACTATGAGTGACGGTCTTACTGCTGACATTGAGACCCAAAGTATGCTGAATTTGTCGTACGTTGACAAATGGGTGGTTCTCACTGAAAAGGAGTATCTGCCGATTCTGAGCTGCTGTAATTTTGCGGCGACGACCATGAGGCCTTCCATTCACCCCCTTCCTTTCGTCTAATCTTCCTGGCTACCGTCGACTTGTGAAGACCATAGTTCTTGTTATATAGTCATTTGACAATCCCTCTGCATGGAGTGCTATTATAGCGCTCTTGTCTGCCTCAGCCAGGTGGGCAATTTAGCGTTGACTGAATGATTCGTCGCGGTTAATATCTGCTGCGAAAACTGCGCTAGTAGGAAACAGTCTGCCTCCTCCACGACTGCAGCCACAACGCAACGTGTGTAACACGGAAATCAATGGCATAAACGGGAGATCGCAAGCCGTACCAATGTCATTACATAGTGGAGCAACTTAGAATCTGTAATTTTTCTCAGAAGGGACTGGTCCGCTCTTGTCATGTCTTATCCTGATAAATATTACATGAAATGAAACGTTTACGTTTAGCTTATACGGCAGGTCTAACGCAACAAACATTTCAGAAATATCTGAGGCAACCTGAAGAACACTCCATGAATTTTAATTGTAGAAGGTTGCCATATAAGAAGGAAAACGTGTTTATCCGCTCACGCCGTGTTTCCAAGTGGCGCAGTTTACTCTGAGGCATAAATAGTTCCCGTCGGGCGTAAGAAACGACTTGGCTAACGAGGGGAACCCGCCAGGTGCCATACGCTGATTGTCCGAAAACTTTGCTCAGTGAAGGAGTGGCCAAATAAGCGAACACTCGACCGTTTCCGAGGAAACGATGGTCAAAGTTATCAACGCGCTGTTACTACAGTGTAGATACCTTTTGCGCACGAGAATGCAATTTAAGCGGGATCAGTGGCTACCGGCGTGCCTTCTTAACTTCGATTCCCGAGTTCGAGACCATATTGGTGTTTTTTTTAAATTATTTTTTCCTCCCTCTCTATCCGAATTATCTACGAATGTATTTTCCAATTAATGTTGAAATAATGTTGTCATTATTCGTCAATTAACTTTCTGTGTAAATAATGAATTAAAAAAATAAACGAACAAGAAAATAATGTGAAATATTTTTGAACCTCCTTACAACCTGTAAGGTTGCAAGGACATTCATAAATATTTCACATCATTTTCACATTCGTTTATTTTTTAACTTCTTTCATTACACAGTAAATTAATTGGCGAATAACGACAACATTGTTTCAACATAAATTGAAATAAACATTCGTAGATAATTCAGAGAGTGAGGGGACATAAAGGAAACAACCGGGTTTCGAACTCGCAGCGCAAAGTTCTGAAGTTGCGACGGTAGCCGCTGAGCCACCGCTTCAATTGAATCCTTACACGCTAAAAGGTATCTACACCATAGCAACAGTGCATTGAAAACCTTGACCGTCGTTTTATCAGAAGCAGTCGAGTGTATGCAGATAAGCCGAGACACGTCTTCGCTTATTTTGTCCCCTCTTTCACTGAGCGAAGTTTCAGCAGTATCGGGGTATGACACTATGCGAGTCCCCCCTTAAGTAGCGTGCGTTGCGATTCAGTAGACAGAATGCGTCCACTTTCCTCGACTACAAAATGGTTCAAATGGCTCTGAGCACTATGCGACTTAACTTCTGAGGCCATCAGCCGCCTAGAACTTAGAACTAATTAAACCTAACTAGCCTAAGGACATCACACACATCCATGCCCGAAGCAGGATTCGAACCTGCGACCGTAGCGGTCGCTCGGCTCCAGACTGTAGCGCCTAGAGCCGCACGGCCACTCCGGCCGGCGTCCTCGACTACAGACTGACAGTTTTGGAAACATTCGTTCTTGTAGTGGCAGTTTACATTATGAGGGCTGGTTTTCCTGATAATTATCTACTAATGGACTTTGCTCCTAATTTAAGTTACTGTGTAGTAGACCTCTGCAACGACTTCAACCAGAATTGTTTGTTTATTTGGGTAGTCCGCTTCTTAGTTGCCATTTTTCGTTATAATATTTTCCTTTGTTTCAAAACGGCAAGTTTAGATGACTACTGCAACTTGGTAACATCAGTAACAATGTAATACTTTGAAACAGTTACGTGTGGTGTACGAGTAGTGCACTCTGTTCAATGAGGAATACATTAAACAGGAAAGCTGCGTCCAGTATCAATAATTAACTTTAGAATGAAATGATAATTAAATGGACACACTAGCTGCAAACAGGCGTTGATATACATCATTGGGGTCATGTTGAAAATGTGTGCCCCGACCGGGACTCGAACTCGGGATCTCCTGCTTACATGGCAGACGCTCTATCCATCCATTTTGTTCGGTATTGTCCGCTGCGTTTTGTCTGGGCGGACGTCACAAGACATCCGTTCAAGTTGATCGTTGATTTCTTTACTCAGTTGTTTTATTACAGAGGGAGAGCAGCCCTCTGACCGAACACACTCAGCTACCGTGGCGGCATCCATTTGAGCCACCGAGGGCACAGAGGATAGTGCGCCTGCCGGGATTTATCCCCTGCACACTCCCCGTGAGACTCACATTCCCAACATATCCACACCACTACATTCGTAGTGCGCCTAATCGATGTTTTCCCATCACACTTATTACTCGTGGCAGATTAATCTAACAAGTCCCGTGCGAGTTGGGGCATAGATTAATCTGCCACAAGTAATGAGTGTGATGGGCAAACATCTATCAGGCGCACTACGAATGTAGTAGTGTGGACATGTTGGGAATGTGGGTCTCACGGGGAGCGTGCAGGGAATAAGTTCCTGCAGGCACACTATCCTCTGTGCCCTCGGTGGCTCAGGTGGATAGAGCTTCTGCCATGTAAGTAGGAGATCCCAACTTCGAGTCCCAGTTGGGGCACACATTTTCAGCAAGACCCCAATTATGTATATCGACGCCTGTTGCAGCTAGGGTGTCGATTTAATTATCATTTCATTCTAGAGAAGCTGCACGGTCAAAAATTGTATCTGTTCTTTCGGGAACAGATGCTACATTCATATATAATTAACTTTCGGTTACATGACAGAACACAAGTTGAAATACTGTCACTACCGAGTAAAACTTAAACCGGAACGATCGCAACATACTTTTGTTGGGAAAGCAAACGAAAGACTGCGTTTTATTGGCCGCACATTAAGAATACGCAACAGGTCTACTGAAAACACTGCGTACACTACGTTTTTCCGTCCACTGCTGTAGTATTCCTGCGCGGTATGGGACCCTTGACAGACGTGATTGACGGTGCACGCCAAAAACGTCCAAGGAACGGTAGCACGATTTGTAATGTCATGAAATAGGGGAGAGAGAGTCCCAGATTTGATAAGTGAGTTGGGGTGACATTCATGAAAACAAAAGCGTTTTTCGTTGCCGCGAGATCTTTTTCCGCAATTTCAATCACCAACATCTGTTCTGAATGCCAAAACATTATTTCCTCGGCAACTTATACAGGAAGAAATGATCATAGTAATAATGTGATTCAGGGCTCGTAAGAAAAGATTTAAGTGGCACTTTTTCCCACATGCTGTTTAAGAGTGCGACGGTAGAGAAATAGTCCGAATGTGGTTCGATGAACTCTCTGCCAGGCACGCAAGTCTGGATTGCAAAGAAATTCTGTAGATGTAGTCATGTAAATGTAACAACAAAATTATGTTGTAATTGCGACATGTGAGTTCCCTATGATTTGAACATCGAAGTTGTGTGCCGTTTATTTATTTATTGTTCATTATCTTCAGCCATAGACAAACACCTAGGTGCGTTAAATTGATTCTAAAATATGGTGTCATGCATGGACCAATAACAATAAATTCTTAACTACTTGTTATGGTACTGTAGTATCTGCCAGCGTCCTCAGAAGTGAATGTCGCATACGACGTTCCAAGAGTGTTTATAAGTGGATATTGCAGACGACTTCGAACAAAATTTGAATGTTGCTTCGTAAAAGTTACGTGATCAAACGGTCTGAGTTGCTGGCGAATACACTTTATCCTCACTAGACAGTATATATTATCATTATACAAGAGGTGAAAAGGGTTTCGCCGGGTGCGGTGGCCGAGCTGTTCTAGGCGCTTCAGTCACGAACCGCGCAGCAGTTTCAGTCGCAGCTTTGAATCTTACCTCGAGCATGGATATGTGTGATGTCCTCAGGTTATGTAGGTTTAAGTAGTTCTAGGTCTAGGGGACTGATGACCTAAGCAGTTTGGTTGCATAGTTCTTATAGCCATTTCTTGACCTTTCGCGAAAAAATTTTCTTTAGATGAACGGCCGTATCTTTAGATTGTGTTGACATAGAAGCTCACTTTTTTACATCACCAATTGACCGTATACCGCTGGAAGTGAGATACGTTTCTGCTTATTATGTCTACCCGCACTCTAGGTAATCGGGTTTTAAGGGTTGGGTAGACGGATATACGGTCAAGAAAATGAGACTAGTAGGGTTCCATTGTTACCGATTTAGCTGACGAAATCCTAACAATGAAAATAGCTACGACAGTTACTGAAGATCAAGGCCGCATAAATAATTCCCCTACTCTTTATTCGAAATGTTCTATTTGCATTCGATACATCAGCGTATTAATCGTAGCTACGATTTCAATCTAAATCACGTTTACAGGAATGCAAATAACATCTATTTGCCTATACACGTGGTAATTCAGATCCCAGTATTAATGCCACCACGTTTTAGAAGTGCGAGCATTCCCACTGATAACTAGCTATGAACGTTTTCTGGCGTCTAATGGAGAATTCGAAGCATTGTAGCATACGTTTGGCAGCTATGTAGCCGTTTATTTCCTGGGGTGGTGCAGAATTATCGTACTAAATTTATTTCGATAAACATCCCGAATTATTGTCACATAAGCGGTGACATAAAGGTAGAAAATTCATGTTTCTCAGTCCAGAAAGCTCTATGCAACAGAAACCGCAAATCATTTTGCCATTCTCATTGCGAAATTACCGGATTATACATGTCTGGGGTAATAACAGAGGGCTGTTTGCCTGGGTTCTCTGTTGGCGTAGTGAAAGGTGTTTGCTACTGCAAAGGAGGTCTGGTTTCATTTCGGTTGTAATCTCGATGGAGGCAGATAGACTATGAGTAAAGCAATTTTACGAAATTCTCGCTCCGCCAATGCGTTTTATTGCTACCTTTATTCTGTACCGGCGCCTTGTGGATATCAATATGAAACTCTTGTAGAATTTCATACTTGTTACTGCCTACTTTTTCCGCTTCTGTCAATAACTGAATTGACTTAAGTGTGGCACTGAATGATTTTTAACTGAATTTCGTTATGACTCTTCACGTATTGCTAAATTTCCACACTTTCATTGTAGGTCAGCAACAGTAATCCAGTATGACTGATCTGAACTTTGACACAGACCGTTTCGCGGCCGAATGCGCATAATATTTTGCTAATTGCTAATGATCTGGGGTACTTCGACTTACTAAAACAGCTGTGTTATCTCGAAAAGCTGAAATTCATTTTTATTAGTACAGTTAATACTAATTATCGTTTCTTCGTTCATTCATATCTTATATTTACGTGTTGTGTTTAACACACTAATCAGCATTAGTATAGTCTTACACATGATTGAAAACAGTCTGACAAAGTTCGGATAGTTTTTCAATTTCATTCCTGTGCATAGTATATTGGTAGCACTTCGCCGCCTTACCTGTCATGCTGTATAGCAGACTTAAAAGCTGTGCGGATCAGCATAACGAAAAGGCGAGAGGTCTCTCTCGTTTTGTCCACGACTGTACATAGAATCTGCGGCCGGGAGCTCGACTCCAGTCCACTAACAACAACGGAGGGTGAAGCTTTGACAATGCCAGTCGCTCGTGCTGGCGAAACGTCAGAAAAATCATCAAACAAACGTCGGTCGAAGAACCCGAGACAGAAGCCAGCAAGCAGTTTGACAATAATCGATAAGATGGTACTCAGCTAGACTGTGGCAAAAGACACAATAAGTGTCACACTTGACAGTTCTGTGGTAATGTAATTAATAAGTGATGTCTGGTTGTACCCAAGAAAGGGTTATAAACACTCTCCTGTTCGTGATCAATGTAAATGATCTAGGAGGCAACCTGAGCAGGCCTCTTGGCTAGTTTGCGGATGAAACACTCATTTACATGGGACAGTGAGTGCTATCGTCTCTTAAAGTCGTCAGGTGATCAAAATCATTTACTAAAGGATTTAGGAAAGTTATGTGTATGGTGTAAAAAGTGGCAGTTGACTCTCTTGGTAAAACCCTTAGAAGAAACAAGTCAAGAGTCTATTTAGCGAGAGGTGGTACAAAACGTAAACATTTTCACGTGACCGACCACCACCTGTTCCTGTGAAATGAAGGGCGTCGAAAACATTTTGTGCACGCTGTGCAGTTGTCCACACGAATTTCATTCTTGAATTATGATCCTCTTTCGCAAAGCTACAAAAGTAAGAGTAAAAAACCGACAGGCGGCATAAGAGAGTCAAATACTAGATTTTAATAACAGTGCAATTACAACAATGATGAAGGAAGGATAAAACATAGTTTATTCTATCGAAATTCAACCAATTTCATTCGGGTTTATAACAAAAAGCATTTCTTTCTCCCCTATAATGCAGTTTAACTTCCGCATTTGAGTTTCAGCTGTTTTCATCACGTAGAGGACATTTGTTCCACTCTTCTGCAGTCATTGTTATTACTGCTTGTTCTAATAGTTCTTTAACTTCCGACCTAAGTTCTGGTTTTTGCTGCAACATAGCTCTTGATTCTGGTCCATACTACCTCGACGGCGTTTAGTTCGCAGTGTTACGAAGGAATTCGAAGAACACTTCTCACCAAACTTTTAGCCATTTCATGTATTACGTATTCGCTGTGTCCTAATCTGTTTTATTCTTTATTTTATTTTTTAATGACGTCTAGTAGATTTATCTTCAACATTTCGTCTTTAAAATCTGTATTTTTAGATTTCAGCCATTTTGACATACACAGAAGCGTCAAAGAAACTGGTATAGGCATGCGTATTCAAATACAGAGATATGTAAACAGGCAGAATACGGGGCTGCGATCGGCAACGCCTATATAACACAAAAAGTGTCTTCCAGATCAGCGCGTATTAATGGTTAACCTTAACCAGACGTACGCAAACTTCGCAGTACCAACATCCTGCGACACCTCACTTTAGTGAATACTAATATTTATGCAGAGATTGCAGTAGACCTATTGTGTTGGCCATCATGCCGGTGTGGGCGAGGAGGGGCTCAACTTCTTTAAAAAAAATATTTAAAAAGGCACAATTGTTATGATGGTTACTGCTGCTACAATGGCAGGTTATCAGGATTGAAGTGAGTTTGAACGTGTTGTTATAGTCGGTACACGAGCGATGGTGCACAACATCTCCGAGGTAGCGAAGAAGTGGGGATTTCCCCGTACGACCATTTCACGAGTGTACCGCGAATATCAGCAATCCGGTAAAACATCAAATCTCCGACATCGCTGCGGGCGGAAAAAGATCCTGGACCAACGGGACCATAAACGACTGAAGAGAATCGTTCAACGTGACAGAAGTGCAGCCGTTCCGCAAATTACTGCATATTTCAATGCTGGGCCATCAACAAGTGTCAGCGTGCGAACTATTCAACAAACATCATTGATATGAGCTTTCGGAGCCTAAGTCCCACTCGTGTACCCTTGATGACTGCGCGACATAAAGGCTTACGCCTCGCCTGGGCCCGTCAACACCGATATTGGACTGTTTATGACTGGAAACATGTTGTCTGTTAGGACGAGTCTCGTTTCAAATTGTATCGAGCGAATGGAAATATACAGGTATGGAGACAACCTCATGAATCCATGGACCCTGCATGTCAGCAGGGGACTGTTCAAGCTGGTGGAGGCACTGTAATAATGTGGGGCGTGTGCAGTGGGAGTGATCCGGGATCCCTGATACGTCTAGATATGACTCTGACAGGTGACACGTCCGTAAGCACCCTGTCTGATCACCTGCATCCACTCATGTCCATTGTTCATTCCGACGGACTTGGGCAAGTGCACCAGCACAATGTGATACCCCACACTTCCATAATTGCTGCGGAGTGGCTCTAGGAACACTTTTCTGAGTTTAAACACTTCCACTGGCCACCATACTCCTCAGATATGAACATTATTGAACATATTTGGGATGCGTTGCAACGTGCTGGTCGGAAAATATCTCCACCCCTTCGCACACTTACCGATTTATGGACAGCCCTGCTGGATTCATGGTGTCAGTTCCCTCCAGCACTCATTCAGATTTTCGTCAAGTTCATGCTACTCGTGTTGCGGCACTTCAGCGTGCTCGCGGGAGCCCTACACGATAATAGGCAGGTGTACCAGTATCGTTTGCACTTGCTTATTGGAATTCGCATTGGGAATTTATCGTTTCCACGAGAATGGTACGGCACCTTATCAAGAAGAGTTACTGTGTTTTTCTGAAGCCGAAGAACATCTTGAAATCAATACTTGAATGAATCGGCGTACATCTGTTCATGATAATCTCCATTGTGCCTGGATTCGAAAATTCAGAAAGAGCCTTCGACGGTACCTGCTTCCCTCCTCATGTGCTTGATAATCATGCGCTTTCTTTTGACCGGTATTCCCTTGTTTGTGGTGAATAATCCGGATAGAAACGATCGTTTAGTAGATTTTATGGTGGTATCTACCCAGACGTTACTTCGGGTATGGCCTGCGTTCAACCATGTCTCGTCTGAAAAGTAAATGGGTGTTATTCTATCTCTCAAAAATATAATAGTCCGTAGATAACGCCGTGAGCACAAAATGATGCCGTCCCTGTCTATTAGCACGCTATCGCGTCCACGCCGAACATATTTAAAATTCATTTCTCTTAATAATTTATCAAACGTAGTCCTCCGAAAATTGTCCAAATCTCGATCTTCCTTCACGGCAGCAACCAGTTCAACGCTGGCAATTTGTTACGAAAAAAAGTGTTTGTTATTTCCTTTGTATCGGATTTCTATCAAAGTCATCAACACCTTTCGAAACCTTCCTTCTTTATTCTTCTTTCTTGAGAGTCTTAAAAAGGTATGTGGCCTTGTACTGACTTACTACTCGGTATAGTGAAGGATGATCAAGGCCTACGGATTCAGTTGTTCTCAAAACAGTATCGGTCTTCGACTGCTCCGGATAATTCAACTCCTTTTTATTCACATAAGGATCATATGTTTCTCTGAAGAACTTAATGTTTAATTCTTTGATCGCTTCTTGTGTGGATTCAAAATTGGCATGTCGACATCTCTCGTTGTATATCCGTGGAGGATGACATAATGAGCTTACTCGTACGTTATGTTGTTGTTGTTGTGGTCTTCAGTCCTGAGACTGGTTTGATGCAGCTCTCCATGCTACTCTATCCTGTGCAAGCTTCTTCATCTCCCAGTACCTACTGCAGCTTACATACTTCTGAATCTGCTTAGTGTATTCATCTCTTGGTCTCCCTCTACGATTTTTACCCTCCACGCTGATCTCCAATACTAAATTGGTACCGAGCGAGGTGGCGCAGTGGTTAGGCACTGGACTCGCATTCGGGAGGACGACGGTTCAATCCCGCGTCCGGCCATCCTGATTTAGGTTTTCCGTGATTTCCCTAAATCACTCCAGGCAAATGCCGGGATGGTTCCTCTGAAAGGGCACGGCCGACTTCCTTCCCCATCCTTCCCTAATCCGATGAGACCGATGACCACGCTGTCTGGTCTCCTTCCCCAAAACCAACCAACCAACCAACTAAATTGGTGATCCCTCGATGTCTCAGAACGTGTCCTACCAAACGATCCCTTCTTCTAGTCAAATTGTGCCACAAGCTCCTCTTCTCCCCAATTCTATTCAATACCTCCTCATTAGTTATGTGATCTACCCATCTAATTTTCAGCATTCTTCTGTAGCACCATATTTCGAAAGCTTCTATTCTCTTCTTGTCTAAACTATTTATCGTCCACGTTTCACTTCCATACATGGCTACATTCCATACAAATACTTTCAGAAACGACTTCAAGGCACATAAATCTAAACTCGATGTTAACAATTTTTCTTCTTCAGAAACGCTTTCCTTGCCATTACCATTCTACATTTTATATCCTCTCTACTTCGACCATCATCAGTTATTTTGCTCCCCAAATAGCAAAACTCCTTTACTACTTTAAGTGTCTCATTTCCTAATCTAATTCCCTCAGCATCACCCGACTTAATTCGATTACATTCCACTATCCTCGTTTTGCTTTTGTTGATGTTCATCTTATACCCTCCTTTCAAGACACTGTCCATCCCATTCAACTGCTCTTCCAAGTCCTTTGCTGTCTCTGACAGAATTACAATGTCATCGGCGATCCTCAAAGTTTTTATTTCTTCTCCATGGATTTTAATATCTACTCCGAACTTTTCTTTTGTTTCCTGTATTGCTTGCTCAATATACAGATTGAATAACATCGGGGAGAGGCTACAACCCTGTCTCACTCCCTTCCCAACCATTGCTTCTCTTTCATACTCCTCGACTCTTATAACTGCCATCTGATTTCTGTACAAATTGTAAATAGCCTTTCGCTCCCTGTATTTTACCCCTCCTACCGTCAGAATTTGAAAGAAAATACTCCAGTCAACATTGTCAAAAGCTTTCTCTAAGTCTACAAATGCTAGAAACGTAGGTTTGCCTTTCCTTAATCTTTCTTCTAAGATAAGTCGTAGGGTCAGTATTGCCTCACGTGTTCCGACATTCCTACTGAATGCAAACTGATCTTCCCCGAGGTCGGCTTCTATCAGTTTTTCCATTCGTCCGTAAAGAATTCGCGTTAGTATTTTGCAGCTGTGACTTATTAAACTGATAGTTCGGTAATTTTCACATCTGTCAGCACCTGTTTTCTTTGGGATAGGAATTATTATATTCTTCTTGAAGTCTGAGGGTATTTCGCCTGTCTCATACATCTTGCTCACCAGACGGCAGAGTTTTGTCGGGACTGGCTCTCCCAAGGCTGCCAGTAGTTCTAATGGAATGTTGTCTACTCCGGGGGCCTTGTTTCGACTCAGGTCTTTCAGTGCTCTGTCAAACTCTTCACGCAGTATCATATGCCCCATTTCATCTTCATCTACATCCTCTTCCATTTCCATAAAATTGTCCTCAAGTACATCGCCCTTGTATAGACCCTCTATATACTCCTTCCACCTTTCTGCTTTCCCTTCTTTGCTTAGAACTGGGTTTCCATCTGAGCTCTTGATATTCATGCAAGTGGTTCTCCTTTCTCCAAAGGTCTCTTTAATTTTCCTGTACGCAGTATCTATCTTACCCCTAGTGAGATAAGCCTCTACATCCTTACATTTGTCCTCTAGCCATCCCTGCTTAGCCATTTTGCACTTCCTGTCGATATCATTTTTGAGACGTTTGTATTCCTTTTCGCCTGCTTCATTTACTGTATTTTTATATTTTCTCCTTTCATCAATTAAATTCAATATTTCTTCTGTTAGCCAAGGGTTTCTACTAGCCCTCGTCTTTTTATCTATTTGATCCTCTGCTGCATTCACTATTTCATCCCTCAAAGTTACCCATTCATCTTCTACTGTATTTCTTTCCCCCATTCCTGTCAATTGTTCCCTTGTGCTCTCCCTGAAACTCTGTACAACCTCTGGTTCTTTCAGTTTATCCAGGTCCCATCTCCTTAAATTCCCACCTTTTTGCTGTTTCTTCAGTTTTAATCTACAGTTCATAACCAAGAGACTGAGGTCAGAGTCCACATCTGCCCCTGGAAATGTCTTACAATTTAAAACCTGGTTCCTATATCTCTGTCCTACCATTATATAATCTATCTAATACCTTTTAGTATCTCCAGGGTTCTTCCATGTATACAACCTTCTCTCATGATTCTTAAACCAAGTGTTAGCTATGATTAAGTTATGCTCTGCGCAAAATTCTAGCAGGCGGCTTCCTCTTTCATTTCTTAGCCCCAATCCATATTCACCTACTATGTTTCCTTCTCTCCCTTTTACTACGCTTGAATTCCAGTCACCCATGACTATTAAATTTTCGTCTCCCTTCACTACCTGAATAATTTCTTTTATCTCATCATACATTTCATCAATTTCTTCGTCATCTGCAGAGCTAGTTGGCATATAAACTTGTACTACTGTAGTAGGCTTGGGCTTCGTGTCTATCTTGGCCACAATAATGCGTTCACTATGCTGTTTGTAGTAGCTTACCCGTACTCCTATTTTTTTATTCATTATTAAACCTACTCCTGCGTTACCCCTATTTGATTTTGTATTTATAACCCTGTATTCACCTGACCAAAAGTCTTGTTTCTCTTGCCACCGAACTTCTTTAATCCCCTCTATATCTAACTTGAACCTATCCATTTCCCTTTTTAAATTTTCTAACCTACCTGCCCGATTCAGGGATCTGACATTCCACGCTCCGATCCGTAGAATGCCAGTTTTCTGTCTCCTGATAACATCGTCCTTCTGAGTAGTCCCCGCCCGGAGATCCGAATGGGGGACTATTTTACCTCCGGAATATTTTACCCAAGAGGAAGCCATCATCATTTAGTCATACAGTAAAGCTGCATGCCCTCGGGAAAAATTACGCCTGTAGTTTCCCCTTGTTTCAGCCATTCGCAGTACCAGAACAGCAAGGCTATTTTGATTAGTGTTACAAGGCCAGATCAGTCAGTCATCCAGACTGTTGCCCCTGAAACTACTGAAAAGGCTGCTGCCCCTCTTCAGGAACCACACCTTTGTCTGGTCTCTCAACAGATACCCCTCCGTTGTGGTTGCACCTACGGTACGACTATCTGTATCGTTGAGGCACGCAAGCCTCCCCACCAACGCCCACGTCCGTGGTTCATAGGGGGGGGGGGGGGAGGGGGGGGGGGAGTCGTAAGTTATATCAGTGGGAAAAAAGAACAGCAGTTGAGTGGGTACTAAAACAATGAATGTTGCATGTGATTACAAACACTAATACTTACGCCAACAATCAAAAACTGGTCTTTCAAACGTGATGAACTTTGCAGTTAGCTTCTGAGATCACATATTCGCTAGGGAGGAGGCCATTCGGAGCAAGCGCTCCCAGTATTGTTCATCCTGCGACGACAGCGCTGGG
This sequence comes from Schistocerca americana, assembly GCF_021461395.2. Classification (NCBI taxonomy): domain Eukaryota; kingdom Metazoa; phylum Arthropoda; class Insecta; order Orthoptera; family Acrididae; genus Schistocerca; species Schistocerca americana. The sequence continues at coordinate 647,112,375 of NC_060130.1, read as the reverse complement.
TTCACTCATCTTGATGTGTTTACAGGTCGTCCGTCGTTTCTGTGAATGGAATATACTCCAGAGACTGCCTAAACTAGGACTGTACGCCTACTTCTGCAGTACTGCTGCGCGGTATGGGATCTTCATCAGATAGGGTTGAGACAGGACATCGAAAAACTTCAAAGAATGGCAGTTGGTTTTTTACTATCGCAAAAATGGGCTGATTGTACCACTGATATGTTACTCGAATTTGGGTGGCAGCCGTTAAAACGTTCCTTTCATTTAGGCCGAATCTACTCATAAAATTTCAATCACCAACTTTCTCCTCCAAATGCGAAAATATTTTGTTGACGCCCACCTATAGCTACATCTCTACATCTACGTGATTACTCTGCTATTCACAATAAAGTGCCTGGCAGAGGGTTCAATGAACCATCTTCAAGGTGTCTCTCTACCGTTCCACTCTCGAACGGCACGCGGGAAAAACGAGCACTTAAATTTTTCTTTGAGAGCCCTGATTTCTCTTATTTTATGGTGATGATCATTTCTCCCTATGTAGGTGGGTGCCAACAGAATGTTTTCGCAACCGGAGGAGAAAACTGGTGGCTGAAATTTCATGAGGAGATCCCGTCACAACGAAAAACGCCTTTGTTTTAATGATTGCCACTCCAATTCACGTATCATGTCTGTGACAGTATCTCCCCTATTTCGAGATAATACAAAACGAGCTGCCCTTATTTGTACTTTTTCGATGTCATCCGTCAGTCCCACCTGATGCGGATCCCACACCGCACAGCAGTACTCCAGAATAGGGCGGACAATCGTGGTGGAAGCAGTCTCTTTAGTAGACCTGTTGCACCTTCTAAGTGTTCTGTCGATAAATCGCAGTCTTTGGTTTGCTCTACCCACAGTATTATCTATGTGATCGTTCCAATTTAGGTTATTTGTAATTGTAATCGTTAAGTATTTAGTTGAATTTACAGCCTTCAGATTTGTGTGACTTATCGCGTAATCGAAATTTAGGTGATTTCTTTTAGTACTCATGTGAATAACTTCACACTTTTCTTTATTCAGGGTCAATTGCCACTTTTCGCACCATACAGATATCTTATGTAAATCAGTTTGCAAGTCGTTTTGATCATCTGATGACTTTACAAGACGGAAAATGACAGCATCATCTGCAAACAATCTAAGACGGCTACTCAGATTGTTTCCTAAGTCGTTAATAGAGATCAGGAACAATAGAGGGCCTGTAGGGAGAAATGATTATTGTAATAAGATAAGAGAAATCAGAGCACGCACGGAAATATTTAAGTGTTAGTTTTCCCCGCACGCGATGGGAACAGGAGAGAAGCAGCTTGACCGTCTTCCAGGCATTTAATTGTGATTTGGAGTTACTCGTATCGATATAGATATAATCTTCCGATGGCCTTGTAAGATGAAAACAAATTAACTAAATAAATTAATCCTATAGGACATATAAAAATTCGCCTTTTCGTTATTATGTTGTTCTACCAAGAATCGGGGGAAGAATAAATTAACATCCATTATGAAGTTATAAATCGATGTTTCTGGTCTGATAGTACCATGTTACTTAGCTACAGAAAACTCAAAAGATTCTCACAGACACGTATCAGTTTACTTTGCAAACTCAATAAGATGGGCATCAATATCTTTGTTCAAACCGGGGCTTGTGATTTGACAGTAAAAATGTTTTACATTTTACAACGATCTCTACTTTAAAACTGTTGCTCATCCACCTTAAACAGTCAATTCCAGCTGTATTGTCGTTTTCAAAATAAAATTACAGTTTCTTTGGTTGTGTTCTTGCACACAGGAATCGTAATTTGATGCCATGTGGTCGCACATCACCATTTTGATGAAACTCCGAGCAAAATGGTGTGTGTCATCCAGGTGCATGAGGTAATATTCGTCTACAGAGAGCTGCTACATTATCCCAGACAGCTCATGTATCAGTACAGCCGTTTTAACGTCAGCCAATTTCACATTATATGATATAGCCAAATGATTTTAATTTTCCTTGATATCTTTTCCACTGCTGCCTTACAGCCGCAAGACGTCGTTGATAACCTCTGATATTTCGACAGGAGATCAGCCTGTCAATTTCAGTGCAAAACTGCAGAAGGAAAGCAGTGTGGAAGGAAATTTAAAACTTTGATTTGCAGAGCAATTTCGGAAATATAAGACTCACGAATACACACACACACACACACACACACACACACACACACACACACACACGTACGCACACACACACACACACACACACACACACACACACACACACACACACACACACACACATCGTGAATACTAACGCCACCATAAAAAGCGAAGGTGACCGACGACATAAGTTACAGACAGTGAATGTTACAGAACAAGCGACGAAGTTGCGTTAGCTCTGTACCTCTATACTTTGACAAGGGAGAGAGCAGGATTCCTCGCAGAATTTAAGGGAAAAACTCCATCTTTGTTTGCAAGGTTACTCGTTACTTTAATTTCAACTGCTTCCTTAACAACACTATCCTAGTAACGGAAGTGCATAACATAATCTCCGTGTACTTATATTCCTTTGGGTGATCGGTGCCAAGATGATGTTTTGCTATAGCCGATTTGCTCAGCTGTTGTAAGCGTGTGTGAATCTTGTGCTCATTACACCGGTCTTCCGCGGTCCTGATAGCCTGACCAATATATGACATGCCACAACTGCAAGAAATACAATAGGCAACCGCTTTACCCAAATCAAGATAATCGTTAATGGAATCTTAACGGACTCCAATCTCAGATGGAGGTCGGAAAATATATTTCACATCATATTTCCGCAAAATACGACACATCTTATTGGAAATGCTTCCTTCATAAGGCAGAAAGACGGTAGGCTCGCACCAACTCGGTATTACCATCACTCACCCGATGCACGGCTGGTCGACAATGCAACACATTCTGATCTATTTTTCATTATTTCCATGACGATAAAGGGTGACCTCGGGATGGGTTAACTCAGCACACAAACTGTCAGGGTCTGAAACGACTTGGGCCCTGTGAACCGAGGTACGATATATCCCTTCACGCTGAGCCAGATGGTGACAATTATCAGCCTGTACATACAAGTAAGTGTGAGTGGGCTTCCTTTAAACAGAATGTCCTAATGTACCATCAACCTTCCTCCTGATGAACACATCAAAGAAGGGAAGACAGCCATCCTTTTAGACTTGCACTGTGAAAAGAATATTCAGGTGGATTGATTGGAGGTGTTCTAAAACTCCATTTAAATTCTCACTGACGTGTGGCCATAGAAGAAAAGTATCGTTTACATAAACGAAAGAAAACACACACGTTTCAAAACCACCGACTCCAATGAATGTACCTCGAGTAATGGTAGGCGACAACAGTCTTCCCATCGCAACTCCATCTGTCTGCTCACAGTACCGGTCAAGGAATGAAAAGTAAGTGGAGGTCAACAAACGACGAAATAGGTTCGTTAATTTAATACGAAGCCTAATCTTACTTAACCGTAACGAATCAGACAGAGGAACACGAATGAGGAGAGAGAGCAAATCAAAAATGACTAGAATATTAGAGTCATTGGAACGCGTTCCCCTTAATCGACGTAAGAAATACGCCTAGTTCTTAATGCGATTCTGCCACCTACAAACTAGTGGGCTCAACAGAGTAACAAGATGTTTTGCTATACGTTATTTCGGAGCACCAGTGTTACATTGGACGAAGAGGAACCCCTCCTTTGTGGATCTTCGGAAGGCCATATCACCTAGGGCTAACAGCACAATAAGTGTTAACGCTCTTCATAATCCCCTGTGACAAGAAACTTCTCTTCGTGAGCCTGTTAGTCTTCCTCTCAACACTTTTTGTGGAGTCAGCATCGATACCGCTCTATGCTGAATAAGATAGTGAACATTGCATATTCTGAGAGTAATCCTGCTTGTCCCGAATACCTTAGCATTGCCCTTGTCCGCTGGTAAAATAACAATATCCAGCTTGAACAAAAAGCAGCTCTCTCTGCCTCTGTTATATTCCTCTTGGGTGGACGTGCCCCAATCAGCACACGACATGCCTCCCGGTGGACGTGCCACAATCAGCACACGGCATGCCTCCCACCTGGCCTCCTCTGCAGCCTCAGAAGGTAGTTTAAAAACAGGCTGTTCAACAGAACTAATAAAATCAATCACTGGCAAAAACATGGGGGTCGGTGTAAAATTTAAATCTTTCCCTAACACAGATAAAGCTGTGTTGTCAAAAGCTCTCCCCGTGAGATTTATCACAAAACATCGAGATATAGCATTAGACTCCGAGCCACGAAAGCTGTCAAACTTCGGTAAATGGTGGTCAGTTACAGGATGCAATTCCCACTCATAGTGCGCCCATGATGAACGGTCCAGTCATTCCCAAGAAAAAGCCGACATATTTGAAGTTATCATTACATGAAGTCAAACCAACTCCTTGGAAACAAAATTTAACTGTCGACGAGTGTACTGGATCCTTTCACGAGCAAAAAGAAGGCCAGTGCTTTGCTTGGTGCGATTGTTGACAGGAGAATTAATACGATGCACAACTTTGGCAATGTTGGAACAATATTTTGATCACGACACCTCAACAGAAACGACTGTACACATTGCAACCTATCTCTGTTGCTGCGGAGTTTATGCATACTTAACAGACTTTGAACTCGCAATGGTTGTATTAATGTATCTGATCCCACTACTGGTCACCAATGTTAATGTATATGGGCAGGGAAGGGGGGAGAAAGTTGTTACATATGCCTCGCCAGTGTGCAGGAGGTAGAGCGGTCAGGATTTGAGAGTGGGCATCCAGGGATGACATTAAATGACAAAACAGGAAATTAGGTACAATAAAAAGGATGTATTTCAATGTACGGTATACAAGGGGCGCGCCTAGGGTCGGAAGTTATCTGTTTTAGGCCAGTCTAGGAGGTGGAACAATTAATTGAAATGGGCAACGGAAGGGGAAGTGGTTCATGTTAACTTACGTTGGTGGCCGGTCGTGAAAAGCAGCGCCAGTGGCTCTACCTTCCAAAAAGACGTCTGTTCTGGATTACAAGAGAGAGAGGAAAATGTGTTCCGTACCACACAACACTCCAGCATCCACACACGTAACCTGTATCCCAAGCACGCTATTGGCTAAAAAGAATGGCGTGAATCGCTAGCAGTTTCAGCAGAGGTCTCAGGGCGTCTCTTGTCAGCTGCTTTAGCTGGGCAGAACTGCCTCGGTTTTGCAAGACGGGCGACTTGTGTCACGTAGATACAGCGTAAGTTACTCTGGGAGGAAACTTCTAAGGATTTCACTGGGCTTTTGAAATAAATTTTTTAAACCAATTCCCTAAAATATTCCTTGACTGGCTGCCACCATGTACAGTTGTTGGAGCTAGACGCATGTGACACTGAGTTTCCTACATCATTAGGTAATTCAGTAACTCGTGATTCACAGTAGCAGAGTGTCCCGAGAGTATCGCATTTCAGGCATTACCTCTCATCACCGACAACGTAGTGACCCACGGTCCTCACTTAAACACCGAGAGCAGCAGCACTTGTGTAGAGTTATCAGTGCTAACAGACAAGCAACAATGAGTGAAATAACCGCAGAAATCGATGTGGGCGCACGACGAGTATATCTGTTAGGACGGTGTGACGAAATTTGGAGTTAACGGTCTATAGCAGTATGCGACCAACCCGAGTGTCTTTGCTAACAGCCTGCAGCGCCTCTCCTCCTATTGCTTGGATTATATATATATGAGTAGTGTGTTCTTTCGGACATGACCAAAAGAAGAGACACCACACATTCATACAACTGGTTCGCATTGATGGGGAATGAATGCACCACCTTCAGTGCGGATGCACAATCACGTTCGACCTCCTTTGCGAATCTCAAAGTAGCAAGCATGGAGGGTATGGACGGGGACTGAGAATATATGGCGCTAGGTGGGAATGTGGGTCAGCTGAGAGGCGTGCCGAAACAGTCCACGCAATTGTCGTCAATACTGTGCTTGGGTGGTGCAGTGGTAAATGTAACTGCCTAGTAAGTAGGAGATCCCAGGTTCGAATCCTGGTCAGGCACAAATTTTCACTCCTAGCCGCTGATACTGCATAAAGGCCTGATGCAGCTGGCATCAATTCCTTAATTTTCCTTTTCTTTCTCCTTCCTCCACCCTCAGATTAAATTATAGGTATCCCATGACTTGTCTCCGCAGTGTAATTTTCAGTACAGCCATAACTGATGGTGTTGACTTGCAATACTGCTTTTAATTACTTTCGAGCTTGTTAGACCTACTTGAGGTTACGTTCCTGCTGGTGCATAGATCATATATTAATAAACGACGATTTTAGAAGTTTACATCACCACACCAAACACCATTTTAATTTGTGTACAAACATTTTCTAACACATCCATTCTAACATATGGCTCCAGAAACGAAACTACGAAAATAAGCACAGTTTATAGTAATCACTTCACACTTACAGCCCAATCTCTCTCTCTCTCTCTCTCTCTCTCTCTCTCTCTCTCTCTCTGTCTGTCTGTCTCTATCTCTCTCTCTCCAAAAATTACTTGTTCTCAAAAAGCAAATAAATTTGAATTAACCCCATCCTTAATCATCTAAAGGATTCAGATAAATTTTTCGTTTCTGCTGCTGTACAATTATCATTTCCCCACGTGTACGTGACCCTCACTATTGCAGTACAATCTGATTTCCATGCTTACACTCACTTAGTCACAATTTTAATGATTCATAATTAATAAACATTCCGCAATCATTCCCTCATTCACTCAGATAACAATATAAATGAAAATAAAATCGTCTAATAAGTAAAATAATCGTGGCAATGTAAAAGCGATGCCATTCAGTAAATTCTCAGTCTTTCCATCAAAATATTCTTTACTTAGTTATGTAATGATCTGGAAGTTATGTGGCGTTCTTTGCAGACTTCTACACAAAATATATTATCATGTCGTGATGTGATTTATCAAGGAATCAAAATTCTGTATTTTTTGATAATTTGTGTACACTGGAAATTTCTTAACATAAGAACCTGAAATTCGTTCTTAGAACTGTCTTTATTAATCCGTTCCGTTGTGTGACATATTTGATTGCTATTCTGCACATCTACATGGTTTGAAGAGTTGGCTGTTTCACGTGCGAACATACGTTACTCTTAGTGTGCGAAAGCGTTCACTGGGTACGCGTGTAGCAAGAAAGATTCTGTTAGATTCCCTAAGGCCGATAGACTGTATGCCTCATCTGGCTGACAATTTCGTTCTATTCTTCATAACAGGTTAGTATCTACGTTGTTTGAAAGATATTCTAAAGCTTCCTCAGCATTGACAACGGCGTTCCCATTCTTGATATTGACTCGTGACTGCATCTAGAGCTACATCTACAAGGATACTCTGAAAATCATACCTAAGTGCCTGCAGAGGGTTCATCGAACCACTTTCACAATAATTCTGTATTATTACTGTCCGCCGTAGCGACAAGCGCCGGCACGAAGGTGAAGAACGCAAGAGCAGAGAAGGCTGTGAGACGACGTCAGTCAATAGTACGCTGACTAGGAACGCACCACGACAAGAACGGTCTCTAGCTGAAGAGAATATAAGCGCCATTCCTGCCAGCGTCGGCCTGACAGTAGAAGACACGCACTAGCATACCAGCACTACAAGACCCGGACTAGAAACGGCGCAGTAGAAGAGAGGTACTAGGAGAGCCGTTACTTGTGACCCATATGAACTTGGGTGAATTATTTGCATGGACGTTGTATATAGCGAAGGACACTGATTATCTGCATGTCTCCATTTGCTTGAGAACCAAAGTTAAGTATTGTCAATTTACGTCATTGTAATAAAAACCATTAATGTGATTAACTTGAACTGTTCTTTAGGTATCCGAGAAAGCAGCATGCTTTAGGCACCCCCTAAGCCACGAGTGGGTAGGACACCACAATTCCATTCTCGAACAGCGCGCGGAAGAAACGAATGCCAATATCTTTCCGCGAGAGCTCTGACTTCCCTTATTTTATTTGATGATAGTTTCTGCCTATGTAGTTCGGCGGCAACAAAAATTTTCGCATTTGGATGAAAAGTTTGTGATTGAAATTTAGTGAGAAGATCCCACCGAAACGAGAAACACCTGTGTTTTAATGATCCCCACCACAAACCCTGCATCATGTCCGTGACACTATCTCCCCGTTTCCCGATAACACGAAGTATGCTGCTAGTCTTTAAACTTTCTCCATGTACTCCGGTACTTCTACCTCGTAAGAATCCCATACTGTGCCGCAGTACTCCGTGTTGAGGACGGACAAGCGTAGTGTAGGCAGTCTCTTCAGTAGATCTGTAGCATCTTCTAAGTGTTTTGTCAATAAATCGCAGTCTTTCGTTCGCCTTCCCACAACATTTGCTGTGTGTTCTTTCCTATTTAACTTGCTCGTTACTGTTATTCCTAGATATTTTGTTGAATTTATGGCCTTTAGATTTGACTGATTTATCGTGTAACCGAAGTCCAACGGATTTCTTTTAGCACTCCTGTGGATGACATCACACTTTTCATTATTTAGGGTTCGTTGCCAATTTTCGCAGTATACAGATAGCTTATCTAAATCGTATTGCAATTTGTTTTGATATTCTGATGATTTTACTAGGCGATAAACGACAGCATCATCTGCAAACAACCTAACTGGCTACTCAGATTCTCTCCCAAATCGCTTATATAGCTAAGGTACAACGGAGAGTCTATAACACTTCCCGCGGGAACGCCAGAAATCACATTTGCTTTGCTCTATTACTTTCCGTCAATTACGACGAATTGTGACAGGGCATCACGAATCCAGTCGCGGAACTCAGACGATATTCTACAAGCACGCAATTTGATTACAAGCCGCTTGTGAGGTAGAGCGTCAAAAGCCTTCTGGAAATCTAGAAATACGAAATCAATTTGGAATCCCTTGTCAATAGCTCTCAACTTCTCGTGTGACTAAAGAGCTAGTTGTGTTCCATATGACCGACATTTTCTAAATCCGTGTTGACTGTGTGTCAATAGACCGCTCTCTTCGAGGTAATTCATAATGTTTGAACTCAGTATATGTTTCAAAATCTTTCTGCCTGTAGACGTTAATGATATGGGCCTGTAATTTAGTGGGTTACTCCTATTGCCTTTCTTGACTATTAGTGTGACCTGAGCAACTTTCCAGTCTTTGGGTATGGATCTTTTGTCGAGCGAGCGGTTGTATATAATTGTTAAGTATGTGGCTATTGCATCGGCAAATTCTGAAAGGAACCTAAATGGTATACAGTCTGGACCAGAAGACTTGCTTTTATTAAGTAGTATAAGTTGCTTCAGTACTCCGCGGATATCTACTTCTAAGTTATTCACACTGGCAGCAGCTCTTGATTCGAATTCTGGAACATTTATTTCGTCTTCTTTGGTGAAGGAATTTAGAAACACTGTGTTTAGTTACTCTGCGTTAGCAGCACTGTGATCGATAGTATTTCCATTGCTATCTCCCAGAGAAGGCATTGATTGTGTCCTGCCGCTAGTTCACATGCGACCAGAATCTCTTTGGATTTTCTGCCACATATCTAGACAAAATTTCGCTGTGGAAACTATTACATACATCTCGCATTAAAGTCCACTCTAAATTTCGTGCTTCTTAAAGAGATCGCTAACCTTGGGGATTTTGGCTCAGTTTAAATTTGCACTCTTTTTTCGTTGTTTCTGCATCAGTATTCTGACCTGTTTTGTGTACCAAGAAGGATCAGCTACGTCGTTTGTAATTTATTTCGTACAAATCTCTCAATTGTTGTCGATACTATTTCTTCGAATTCAAGCCACATCTAATTTACACTTAGATTGTAAATTTGGAAGGAGTGGAGATTGTCTCTTAGGAAGACGTCAAGTGAACTTTTATCTTCAATATGTATATTTTTCGTTTGTTTTTGGAGGATTTGGTTGTTACGGTATTCAGTCCCTCTACAATACTGTGTTCGCTAATCCCTGTATCCGCTCTGGTGTTCGTTATTAGCTCAGAATTGTTTGTTGCTATGAGGTCACGTGTGCTTCCACAACCGTTTACTATTTGAGTGGGCTCATTAACTAACTGTTCGAAATAATTTCCAGAGAACGCGTTTAGCACGATTTCGGATGATCTTTTATGCATACCTCGGGATTTAAACACGAATTTTCGCCAAGATATCGAGGGTAAGTTGAAGTCACCACCAACTATAATTCTCTCAGTCGTGTACGTGTTTGAAATTAGACTCAAGTTTTCTTTGAACCTTTCAGCAATTGTATCATTTAAGTTGCGAGGTCCGTAAAATGATCGAATTATTATTTTATTCCGGTTGCCAAGAATGACCTCTGTACATACTAACTGACAAGAACTATCTTCTTCAAACTGCTACAAGATAAACTACTTCTAACAGCAACAAAAACGCCATCGCCAACTGTATTTAGCCTATTGTTTGTGAACACCGTTAGATCCTTCGCAAAAATTTCAGCTGAACTTAACTCCTGCTTTAATCAACTTTCGGTACCTATAACGATTTGAGCATCAGTGTTTTCTATGAGTGATTGGAGCTCTGGTACTTCAGCAACACGGCTACAACAATTTACAACCGTTATACCGATGGTCCTAGATCTACGTTTCTCCGTGCTCGACCTACACTATTTGAATCTGAAGCCCTTTTTCGCTTCCCCGAGACCCTCTGACCTAAAAAACCGCCTAGTCTACGCACACATCCTCTGCTACCCTTGTAGCCGCCTCCTGCGTGTAATGGACTCCTGATCCATTTAGCGGAATCCGGAACCTCGCTACCCAATTACGCAAGTCGACGAATCTCCAGGCTGCACCGTCGCAGAACTGTGTGAGTCTCTAATTCGGAGCCTCTACTCGGCTCTCTACGAGAGGTCCGCAGTCGATCCTGTCGACTATGCTGTGAATGGTGAGCTCTGCTTTTATGTCGTCAGCAAGATTGATAGCCTTTACCACTTCTGATAGCCGCTCGAATCCAGAGAGAATCTCTTATGATCCAAGCGACACACATCATTGGTACTGACGTGAGCCACCACATGCAGGTGGCTATACCCTGTGCTCCTCATGGCATCTGGAAGGACCTGTTACACGTCTAGAATGACTCCACTCGTTATGCACTCAGAGTTCACACTGGTTTTCTTCCGCTCCTTGGCAACCATGTCCATAAGGAGCCCCATGACGCACCTAACACTGGAGTTTCCCCACTACCAATAATCTCATCCTCAGAGATTGCCCAGATCTTGCAGGCTGAGAGGTTTCCTCTGAAACAGGCAAACGACGGCAACTGGCTGAGGGACAGTCTCAGCCACAGACAGCATCTGAAACCTCTTTGTCAGACTAACCGCGGGGGCCTTATGTTCGATCACCTGGGAAGTCCCTCGCTGTCTGCCATGCCCTGAGGCGACCTTCCACAACCTCAGCGCGAACAGTAATACGACTGGTCATCGGTACGGACCCACCGGGGGACTTTTGAGTTGTGCTGAACGTCTGTTGGATCCCCAATGCCGTGCTGGACGTCCGTTGGATCACCACAACCGGCCCACAACAATGATGCCCGTCCACTGTAACCTCAGGCTGTGTAACCGAAGCCGTCACATCCTGGAGCTGAGAGCGAAGTTTCACCAGCTCGAATCACATCTGCACACAGCAGTTACAGTCCCTATCCACGCTAAAGACAGTGGAAGACTACACTACACAGACAAAGGACTATCGACACGCGCTACCTAACTCTACTGTAGATACTGACGAAAAGGCAGAAGCTGCGTCTAATAAATTAGATCAACACGCAGAGATTAAAAAACTAAACTATCAAAACACTCAGGTGAGATTGAATAATTTGCTCCTCATTAGGGACTTGAAATATGACACAAAATCGGCTTACTTTCCGCAAACGAGAGAACTGTGTCTATTAAGTGTTACATTAACGTGCAGAAATTCGAGAAACTAAACTACTAAAGCACACAGATGAAACCGTATAATTCTCTCCTGGTTAGGAATTCAAACGTCACAAAATCGGTTACATCCCTGTTGCTGCTTGTGTCTCGGCCGGCTGCTGCTGACATTATCAGCTGATGTAACATTTTACTGGAGGAGGACAAATCCGACATTCCCAGAGTGTAATGCAGTTTTACAGGTAAATTTCCTGCTGAGGTAGTTTATACACAATGATAGACCACCTGGTACCATGGAATCAATAGCTTCTATGTGTAGTCTAGGTGAGATTGCAGTCGAGCTGGAGTATAACTCCACTTTCTTGACCACACGTTCCAGCTGTAAACAACTAACTGCTGTCTCATCCTCAGCAATCAGTGTTATTTGGATGCAGTATGGTGGGTCATGGGACCGGCGCCAAACTTGGGTTTTCTGCATAGCAGCCAGACACTTATACAATGAGCTATGGAGGCGGATGCACTATAAATAGGGTGAACCTATGAGGGCCATCTGGAAAGTAAGGTCCAATTGGTCGTGAAACGGAAACCACTGCGAAGTTCAAAAATGTTTTGTTTCAAACAATTAGCTAGACCTTCTGTCTACTTCTCTACATAGTCGCCACTCAGACATTTGTCGCAGCGTTGTAACAACTTTCCAAAGCCCTCATCATAGAAGGCAGACACCTGTGCTTTCTGCCAAATCTCTATGCTAATCTACAGTTAGATGTCTATGCAAATATGTTGTCTCCATAGCCAACGATTAATGTGAGCAGAAACGAAAATCAGTGGGGGCTAATTACAGGCTGTACTGTTGGTAATCAAACACTTTGTAAGGTGGCAGCTTGAATGAATGTCAATTTCGCACCTTACATGAGATTTTATATGGCATAATAAATAGGATATGTCACCTGACATTCTTCAGTGATAATGAACAGATTTGCCTATCAAAATGAACAGTACGTAATGCAAAGGGATGAAACTCGATTCGACTGTGTTAACAAACTGAACCCAAATCCTGCTTGTCAATGAGCAACAGGTGAAAAAAGCTGCTGGAAGAAATGAGTACAACGGAACGCTTCTAAAAGGGGTTACTGACCCGCGGCGAGAGGGACAATGAATTCACCAGGCGATGCGTTGAGGGGAGCAGGTAGAGACGCTGTGCTGCTTGCGACGGAGAAATTCTTTAGTAAACTGCATTGGGGAATTTCCAGATGGATACAAACAGACCAGCGACGCATTTGATCACGTGAAATGCCTGTGGTACGCTCATGATGTACATTTGTAACTTCTAGGCATGAGGAGCGGGAACAAAATGACTGATTTGCTGAAATAAACTCGGAAGGAGTAAAAAGGGGCAATATTTTGATGCAGGTTAAAGGTAGATCCTTTCCGATTGCCAGAAGTAGTTTTCACAAGATGAAAGGAATGCTCCCATTGGTCTGACAAGGCCATGGCGTGAAGCACGGAAGAATACAGGTGGGGGACAGTTTGCTACGAAAGACACAAGACGGAAAACTTTGGGAACTCTCCTGTGAACCAGCGTCAAGTGTAGAATAGGGTGCATCACGCTTTGTACGACTCCAAAAGAGGAATTTTGTGTGAATATTGCATTCACTTTGGCTGACATTCAGCTAGAAATTAGGTGAAGAGTCGTTGAGCTCTGATAGTGGAGAAACGAAAGAGCCACATAGTTAATTGCTCTTGCAAGAACGGAGAGGGCATTGAAGTAAACATGCTGTACTATTTATGCACGTGTATACCGCCATATTTTCCACACTAGGGATGAGTGCATGTTTTCTCGCCTAACAAGAAACATAGGACAGTTTCAGCTGATAAAATCAGTAATGATTTTAATTAGCTTTTTATAGGATTTTCAGAGGGCGAGAGCAGCCATGCAGGCGACTGCACATCGCAGCTAAAGGAAAAAGCCGCTGGCAGAGGCATAAACTTGTTGGTTCAACAGCTTGTGTGCGCTGTGAACTCGAGCAATCTTGAGTAATCTTTTGCTCATCTTGTCACAAAAACTAACCATCCTCCGTAGACTTGATTGTCATTCCATATAATACTTAACTTAGAACCGTAATCGGATGATTTGTCGTAATATTGGCCAACTTCACTTTCTAGATGTAGGAAAAATCTTGTAGAGAACCTTCTATTTAAATTCCGTATTGTTGTTTTCAGTGGTATTTCTGCTAAACAGGACGTAACACGTTATCTGGACAAATGTCTTGAAATTGTCATGTCATAATCTACGTAAACTTTTCGCTTCTTTAACAACAGAATAGGAATAAACCAATTTTACAGCTAAACACCAATGTGCTCTCTCCTAGAATAGGGGTCCACTCGTAACCCCAGTCACTGATTCTATTGATGCTAACGCACTCACAGGGTGTTTTTGCTGATGTCCGACAAGCGTGAAAAGTTGTGTAGTGTCAGGGGCGACCCTGGCAGGTTGGCAATTGGTCTTCCAGGATGGCTAATAGTCAAATTAGAAAGACTGATTAAAATGTGGTATTAAGAATTTTTTTTTCTTTCTGAAAAACAGAAAGTTACAAGGTTACTCATGTATGTGCCTGCATAGTGGCCAGATTACTGCAAATATGTGATCCACAGGGTAGAAAAGGTTGTAATAACGATTTTTCAGTAAAAGTAGTTTCTGCATGACCTTTCTGGCACTCACAAAGTTATTCACGGCGTTGTAAAGTTGGTTTGAGTACTCAAAAACTGTGGACGTTGTTGCTAATGACGTGTTAATGGCGTAAGAGACTTTGTATGGTATTTTGGAGACGTGTCATATCACATAACTTCTTGTTAACTAAAGCTCAGGCCCGCGCAAATCGTGCAAGACAGAGGTCAGTTAGACTGTCTGAGATGGCGGAACGACGTAGATAATCGCATATAGGGCCAACTGCAGATATTGATAGGATAGAAAATGACGTACAACAAAATGTATCGAAGGCAAGTCACGAATCCGAACGAAGTGACAATGCAGAGGGAACGGTGGTTGTTTTGCATTTGGAATCTCAGGTTGAAAGTGCGCAAAATCGAACAGATGACTGATCTAGTGGTCCAGAAGCAGAATCAGAGGACGTGCAACTTCAGTACGTTGAACATTATGTTGTAATTCTGAATCAGACCAGACAGTTTCCTACGGAAAGAATGTGTGTAAGTGCGTGAGCACTATGCACAGAAGTCGGTGAGACGCACGGGAAAGACGCGAACGGCAAAATTTACAACAAATGGTGGCAAATGACGATGGCCAAGCGTTTGATAGCGTGTTTGCAACGTTGAAGCAACTCACTATAGTGGTCAAGCAAACAAGTGACAGAAAGCAGTAGTGAGGCGACGGAATCGGTAGTATCATCTGACATAGTGGTGGAGAAAAGTCCAGAGGTAATCAAGTCCGTTATGCAATCTTCCGTGTCAGTTGCGGAAACACAAAAAAGTCATGAGATTCCTCTTGTATGTCCACAAGACGTTGCATCAGTATTTTCCGATCCGAAACGGAAGCAAATGGTAGAAGTACAGTTGAGATAGGTGAGCGAAGCAGATAACGCGCGTTCACAGCAGACAATTGTGCGAGAAGCGGTAACTGCGCACATTACCAATAGAGCGGCAGCCAACCCTCGGAGCGTACGCGAATGACGCAATAACACAGTAGTTTACTGCGCCACACGTACCAGACTCTCAATTTACGAGTTACAGTACAACAGGCCATATACTTCAGGTCAATATGAAGCAAGTGCGAAGACAAAACACTGTTACAGTAACGAGAAATTTAAACGTATCTTACAGTCCATTACATGAGGAACGGTATAGTTTAGATAATTGCACAACACTGCGTAGATGAGATGCTAGATGGCACTCAAATATGTCGTCTCAGGATTCAAATGTGATAGTACGAATAAAGGAAAACATGACGCAATTGAAGGGAGCGGACACCGTTGCGAAAACAAAAAAATGGTTCAAATGGCTCTGAGCACTATGGGACTTAATAGCTCAGGTCATCAGTCCCCTAGAACTTAGAACTACTTAAACCTAACTAACCTAAGGACTTCACACACATCCATGCCCGAGGCAGGATTCGAACCTGCGACCGTAGCGGTCGCGCGGTTCCAGGCTGAAGCGCCTAGAACCGCTCGGCCACAACGGTCGGCGTTGCGAAAACACAAAGACCATATGGTGCAATAGAACAATTTGTCAACGATCATTTTTTGACAGTCATAAAATTCTGACATTACAAAGAAATTGGGAATGGTTTACACCCCCACACGTTTAAACATGAATTCCAGACTGGTTTACTAGAACATTGGCCACTTAGCTATAAACTTGATTTCATTTGTGGTCATATGGAAGGCGCAATAGCGGAAACGATGCAAAGAGTCTCTACAAACTGTCGGTCTCATGAACATTTTAAGTCTGCATTCTTGGAGCGATACTGGTGAGCGGAAACCCAAAACAGGATAAAATATGAATTGTTACAGAAGCCGTCATTTGAAAATTCGGGAGAAAAAAAGGCAATTAGATTTTTTAAGAAATGACGAAAAAGAATCAGTGTTCAGACAGTCCGTACGGTGGTGGGGAGCTGATACGTATGTGCACAATGAAGTTACCCTTGCATTATCAGCAGTCGTTGGTTGGCAGAGCTGGAAACAATATAACGGCATTTAAAGGGGTGTTAAGAGAACTTGAATTCATCTTAAGTGGAGATGGCGCGAAAAAACAACGTGCAGTGGGAGAAACAAATGGTAGGGGGAATAATAGCAACCGATTGGGCTTTAATAATTCTTGTAACGGCAATAGTAATGTTTTGAAAGGTAATCGTTTTGGGAAGAATAGTAATCGCCCATGGGATAATAATAGCGATGATTTTGGCCACCCACAGAGGTCAATCAATAATCAGGGTTTTGATGAGCCGCGGAATTTCAATAAAGGCTTTGGTTGCAGAAATTATGGTGGTAGCTATAATTCGCGATATCATCACCATGCGAACGAAGCAGGAAAGCTTAGGGGTTTTCCACCACAAAATCCAAATTATTCAGGTGGAACTAGAAGACCCAGAACGCAGAAAGGTTGGGGGAATCAGACTTCAGCAGGACAACACACGCGAGAAGAAATGGTACAAATGGTTCAAATGGCTCTGAGCACTATGGGACTTAACTACTGAAGTCATCAGTCCCCTAGAACTTAGAACTACTTAAACCTAACTAACCTAAGGACATCACACACATCCATGCCCGAGGCAGGATTCGAACCTGCGACCGTAGCGGTCACGCGGTTCCAAACTGACGCGCTTAGAACCGCACGGCCACACCGGCCGGCCAGAAATGGTACAGGAAACAAGAAATAAAGATAAATTGTATTCTAAAGTTCGGTCACAGCTTATGACGAATATAAGAGATAGCAGAGAAAAAGACGCTGGAGTCGGAGTCTAGGTGCAAAGTTTTTATGATAATATGGTGTACCTGTAGTTAGAACAAAAGAAAATGGACACTTTTTAACACACTAACCTTCATCACCATCAATATTGCTCTTGCTATTCATCGTGATGAAGATGGGGAAACCATAACCTTTATGCCAATTGAAAGAAAGGGGAAAAGAAAATGTACATATAGAATGGGGATAAAAGATGTCAAGTTATGAAGAGTATATAATAAGGAGAATCTTAGGTATAATTTAAATATGGAATGTTTGTAAAGTCTCTAAGTAGTTTAGTGTTTGTAAAGCTACTAACGTAGCTTAAGGGAGAAAGGGTTGTGATAAGATACACAGTAATGCCATGTAAATTAGAGAAATTTGGGGATGTAGGATGTACAAAAGTGTGCACAATGTTGTATTATGTGTGACATCATCAGCAACAAAGCGTCATCATCGTGATCAGATCGACAGCAGAGCTGAGTACAGCGGTTAGGCATGAAAGGGAGGAACACTGGGTGTGGGTGTCTGGTACGTCAGCTTTCGGGATTGCAAAAGGAAATGCCTTGGTGGGAGCAACAGTCCAAGAGGATAATACCTCTGGGGAAAAGTATGGGGATCTACGACGAATCCTGGATACGGTCAACATGTACCATGATGCGATCTTTATTCATGTGAAAGTCACATGCGATCTTCAGAACAACAGTTTTCCTAAAGTGCTACATTCTTAGCACTTCCGTCGCAAACTGTAAGAGCAGCATAAGGAGATATAATGGATGTGAAACGAACTGGAATGGAGGCAAACATGTTACATAAAGAGCGAACGAATGTTTGAATTCACTGGAAGAAGAAGAGGCGCACTTGTGTAGCCCAAGATACAGAATGGCTGAAACTATCGTCACACCATACGGAACCTATTGACTGCGAAACATTCCCTGAAAAGTCATTGGAGTAAGCAAGAGAACGATGGAAGGTTATCCAACCTATACTGATGAACAACCTGATACAGTAAAGAATACACAACGATTTGAAAGAAAATACCATATGAACGGATTATACAATAACAAGGTTAAGCAGGTTAAATCCCAATTCCCAGTTCAGAGAAGAATGAAAGCACAAGTAAGAAGACAGCAAGATGCAAAAAGAAAAGGAGATTCAATGCAGAAGATTAGGAAGATAGAAGAGCCCTGACAAGAAGAAATTAAGAAACCTTTCTAAATCCCTTCCCATACAAGACCATGATTGTATCTACCGACCAACAAAGAATCCAGTTTTAACTGTTCCAGCAATACAAATGTCCGATATTCCTTATGGCAAATTGCAACAGCTTCAAATGTCACACTGAGAGATGGGAGATCAGTATACGTATAGAAAACAGGAGGCAGATGAACCAATGATGGAGTGGCATAAGGATTCGGGGATTGACGAAGAACATAAGATTTTTTGCTGCTAATAATAGATCCCTAACATAAGTTCGCCATGGGTACACGCAGAATACAACAAAGGAATCCAAGCATTCACAATAAACTCAGATCTTTCCCTCTGCCGACCGCCATTCCATGTTCAGAGGAGACACGCTGAGGCGTATGTAGATGAGAATGATGACTTTACTGAACCACATTGAAGATGTATATAAAAAGATTGTCTGTGATAGACTAGTATCAGATTAAACTGAAAAAAATACAAACACTCAGAGTTTGTTATTGTTAAAAAATATTTAAATTTTGAAGAGTTTTGTGCAAGAAAAATACTTCTGTTAACAATACTTTTGAGTTTTAATCTTGACAGATCAATAATATTTTCTTATATTTCATACTTTTTGCAACACATCTAAGTTAAGAAAACCAAATGTCGATATTTTCTTTGAAGGCTAGGATTCTAGTGTGCAATGTGTTTGTTAAAATATAGGTTACGTAGAAAAAGGGTTTTGAAATTTCATGATGTTAATTTAATATTTACAAGGTAATTAATAGGATAAGGACTTCAATATTTTTGTAAAAGTCAATGAATAGTTTAATTCTTCTGTAAAGTTATAATGCATAAGTTTAAGCTTTTGGGGGGTTATAAATATGTTTGTGATTAGGATTGTGCTTGTAAAGTTATGAGAAGGGTGCTGTTAAGTATAAGATAAATTAAGAAATTATTGTAAGAGATGAAACTTTCTTGAATTACAATTGCCATATAAGCTACTATCAAACATAGAAATTAAGGTTGAGAATAAAACATAAGTATTGAAAACTGGGAGGCTAATTTTAAGTGAAGGTTTCCTCAATTTCAGTGCATATCCATCATCATTTAACCTAACCCTTGATGTCAAAAAAAAAAAAAAAATCAGCCCCAAATTAGAAAGTTTATCAGTGGCACAAATTTATAGAGAATCTCAAATTTGTTTAAATTTAAAATTAAAAATGTAGACAACCATAGAAAAGAAAGAAAAGGCTTCATATTATTTATATAATTGCATTAAATCAGAAAACTAGGAAAAACATGTAAAATTTTGGAAAAACATTACTTTGGTCCTCAAATCAGTAGTATGTAGTAAATCAATTGCGGTGGAAAACTAACAAAAAAGGGACTGAAATATCAACTGCATGATTATGCCATATTAAAATAGAGAGTTGGTTAATATAAATATGTAACAAGTGCTCGGGGAAGTTAGTAGACCTGCAACCGAGCGCCTCCCCAGGTGACGGATAGGGGAATGCCTCCTAGATATAGGTGGTACCGAGGGAATGAAATACTCGGGGCGGACCAAAACTACTAGTAGCGTCTGTTCCCACAGTGGGCGGCTACAAAAGACGTCTGCTCCACATGTCAGTGGCGGCCTCAACCAATCTCCTGATCTGGAAAGTCAGGTTGTACTCGGCAGCATGCCATATATCCAACTACTAAACATCATGATGGGAGAACGAGAAAACTCTCATTACCCCAGGCCCCAGTCAATAGACTGGGATCGTCGTGAGCATCGGATTCCGGGGGCTCAATGACATCATGAGAAGAATCGGAGCTTCTCAAACTCCCTCAAAACCAAACGCAAACACTACATCGGCACACTCAACGTGAACACACTGATGGAGACAGGAAAGATGAAACAACTCACAGGCGCTCTCGAAAAATTTGAAATCAAAATATGTGCACTGCAAGAAACACAATTCACAGACGAAGACCATTTCAACACGCATAACTTTAGAATATACAAAGGAAAATCATCGAGACAACTGAAAAACCTACGGCTTTTTGGCACAGGATTTGCAGTACACAGGTCCATCACGGACAGCATAATCGACTTTTCGTTACCAAACGAAAGAATCAGCACCATCACAGTGAAATCAGCCAACAAATCCTACACAATAATCAACACACATGCACCGACTAATGACTACAACAGGAAAAAATCGGACGAAATTGATGAGCTCTGGACGACTAAAGGAAGAAAGTATCAGGAAAATTCCTGCACATAGAGTCAAAATACGCTAAACTCGGAAAGGAAAAGATGTACAGACATACCATAGGAAAACGTACTCCACACAAGGACACAAACGAAAATGGAAAACACCTAATAGACTTTTGCAAAAGCCACGACCTCGCCATTATGTCAACAATATTCCATAAACCAACACGGAAACTTACCACATGGAAATTCCCCAGCGGAAAGCAAGAACTACAAATCGACCACGTAATAGTCCAGAAAGACTCACAAAAAGAAATTTTGAACATAGACACACGTAAAGGCTACTTCGACTCAGACCACCATCTGCTGCAGATCAGGGTTCGTCTTTTGCCCATGAAAAAGCTCCAGAAGAACAAAATTGTTAGACCAGATCCAGAATACCTTACTTTAAATCAGACACAAATATTAGACAAAATTAAAATGGAGAAAATGACAGACTGGACACAACTTTCGGGAAGAATCCGAGAGGCCATGAAACTAGCACAAACACCACACACCAGGAAAACCATTGGTGGAACCACACATGTGACCAAGCTATTGACCAACGAATCAGTGCATGGAAAAAATGAGAACAGTGGCTTATTTAAGTTTACAAAAATAATTACAAGTTTTATTCATCCTTTTATAACTACAATCTAGCTGATAAATCTTACAAAAAAAATGGCAAGTATAAATCAGGAAAGGGATGGTGCTTGATTGGCAAAGCATTACTTGGGGTGGAAACTACACAAATTATCCCCTGAATTAATCTCCTCTAAAATGTAATAATGCTTTGTTTACATGAATCCATTGTTGGCCCGAATACTATTCAAGTGCAATCAACTACGACCACGTGCACCACAAACTATGATTCACGGAGAACAGGGAGCTGTTAATGAACAGGGAGCTGTTAATGCCATTTAACAACACTATGGCGGTGCACCAATACTTTACCCTTTCACTCTTATTCAGGCAGCAGCCAAAAACTGCACGCTGTGGGCGAGGAGTGGAGCATTGCAGCAGCTGTAATGTTCTGACGGCTCCACGAAAACTTGCAAAGTAGGCGGAGTGGTGTTCTGATTATTAGAACGTGGGAGACTTTCCTATCTGAGCACTGAAATTCCGACAGATTTCAGTGTGCTTACGTGCAGAAATTATGCCTTTTCGATTTTTTGCAAAAGATCGTAGAGATATATCAGCATAACAGGGAGCAAGTAGATAACGTTGTTTTACTTTCCTGCCTTGCTTCTAGACTACATGACTTTATAATATTACATACTTCCTCATTCACTACCCACAAAACCAGGGGCGGGCAAACGTTGCACGCGGCTCATGAGCGCACAGCGCTGCACGTGTGCTGCTCGCGTGCAGGCGTCGACCGGGGCTGTGGCGACAGCCGGCAGGTTGCGGCAGAGTAGTGCCAGGCTAAGCTGCGGACGTTGATGCGAAGCGAGCACTATGTAGTGAACTTTGTATTTCAAGAAACGGAGAAGTGGAGATTTGCTATCTTTTAAAAAGTAATGGGAGAATCATTTTTTCTTTGTGCAAAAACGTGAAAACTCGAAATGTTTAATATGTGGTAGTATACTCGCTGGTCAACGGAAGTTTAGTATTGAAGGCCATTATAATAAATTTCACAAGGACGAGTATAATTTATTGTCGGATTCTGAGCGGATGGGGAATTGACTGAGCTTAAGAAGAGCGATCTGACGATACCAAATGAATCTGTCGTAGTTGGCCGGCCGGAGTGGACGAGCGGTTCTAGGCACTACAGTCTGGAACCGCGCGACCGCTATGGTCGCAGGTTCGAATCCTGCCTCGGGCATGGATGTGTGTGATGTCCTTAGGTTAGCTAGGTTTAAGTAGCTCTAAGTTCTAGGGGACTGATGACCGCAGCAGTTAAGTCCCATAGTGCTCAGAGCCATTTGAATTTGTCGTAGTTGCTGTTGTCACGAGAGATCTGCAACTTTCTCTCGTCATGTCTCTCATCTAACTGATTTAACATTTTATGGAGCACTGTTTTCAAGTTTTCAGGACGACAACAATAATAGCCCAGTGGTATGTGCAAGTTATAAGACTGCGCTTAATAAAAAACCATTTGCTGAATTAATAAGTCTCGGTTAAGAGCAAACATCAGTGATGAAAATTTACGTAACTGTTTGTGTTTGTCTGTATGTAGAAATTTTGTTCCAGGTATTAAACGTATTGTAAACTCCACCTGTGATAATTAAATAAAACGTATCGTAGGTAATAGGTACTCTTTCAAACCATGATTTCTTTCAAGCACTCCTACTAACCTTATTCATTCACTCAATAAAGCAAGCTAGGAAACAACAACGCATTACAGAGGAAGGAGCGGGCAGAAGGTATGGTGGGGATGGGAGATAAGCGGGTGGCCAGCTTGCCCCTGTGTGCACGCGGAACACCTGTTAACTGCACGCGTGCAAGTGCACGGTACATGTGCAGGATTCCTGCCCGCCCCTGCACAAAATGAAGCCGGCCACAGTGGCCGAGCGGTTCTAGGAACTACAGTCTGGAACCGCGAGACCGCTACGGCCGCAGGTTCGAATCCTGCCTCGGGCATGGATGTGTGTGATGTCCTTAGGTTAGTTAGGTTTAAGTAGTTCTAAGTTCTAGGGGACTGATGACCTCAGAAGTTGAGTCCCATAGTGCTCAGAGCCATTTTTGAATCACAAAATGAATCATCTGTTCCTACTTACGATCTAAAAACATTGTGGGTGCGGAACATATAACCCCAGTGGCTAATGGCTCACCAGTTACTGAACTGCGCATCGTTCTTGACAAAAGAATAAGCAAAACAAAAAACTATACAGGTATGTGTAACTGAAAACTATTACGTACTAACGGAAAGAGATGGAGCACTTAAATGGCGAAAAACGAAGTACTATTCAGTGGCAATAAAATTCAGTATACTGGAAGGCTGTATTTTGCGGATGGGAAATACTTCCACTGGCCGTATGCGCTGTGCCGAAGTGAGCATCTGGCTGGACTGCCTTCCCGCCCCCCCCCCCCCCTCCTAACCACTACCGCAGTACTTGCGTGGGGCGCAGCGCGAGAAACTGTGCCACAAACACAGCGCCGCGCGACCTGGCACAGGCGCGTGTTGCGTGCTCTTCGCTTCGCGTCCCAATTTCCACGGTCCCATTTGAACCTGTGAAGTTACTAAAACGCTCGTTGCGCTGAGCTGCGCCACACGCACTATACGCGTCTCAATTTGCGCCTACGATTACATCGTGCCTATTGAGATCGGACGTAGCGGTGAACAGGCGTGCAATGTGTCACGCGCAGGTCAGGTTCAAGTGTATGTAGTTTTTCTGCGGTCTGTTAGAGGTCACTAGCTGACGGATACTGTTGGAGCTGCAGTCAAAACACTGTAATTTGTATTTGCATTTCTGTTTATTTAATCTTAAAATTGTTAATTAATTACTTTTATAATTGTGCTTAGTAAAGAGAGTGAATGAAACCGGGAATGTGAAATAATGTTTTATGTAAGGTTTGTATACTATACATTCAAGTAACTGGTCTCATGAGGAATGTTTGAGAATGACTTATGTGTTAGTCATTCGTACCGGGGAATCTGTTATAAACTATTACGTCAGTTTATGGTAGGGGAAAATGAGATAATGATTTCGGTAAAGTAGTTTTGTTAAGAGGGAGTTAATTTTATATTTGTGGGGTTTCAACATTTATTTATGTTTATTTACTGTTGTGATTCAGTGACAAATTGTGATTGGTTCTGTATATACGCACAGGATTGAGCGGGTTTCATGCTGCTTTCCGATTGGCAGTGTTGTTTCTCTAATCAGAAAGTAGCATATTCGCGCATATGTTGGGAACTAGAAACTTCTTTTGTGTAAAGAGATCAGTGGAGTCGGGGCTTGGATCTCATATTGATCAAACCTATTGATAGATGGTCCGATAAGAATTGTTAATATTGTGATATTTCGGTACCAAAATATTTCAGAAGTGCCGTAAAGTGTGGAAGAGAGTTCGATTTAAAATACGGTTTGAAAGTCAAGACTTTTGGTGACATTTGAAAATAGCTAAATTAGGCAATTTGTGTTGCTTACTCGCGAATGTGAGCGTTGTGTTACGTGAGACTAATTGTAGCAAAGTTTGAGTGAGCTGTTTTACAAGAAACAATCCGTTTGTAAGCTTTCGGCGAAGAAAAATTAATAATTACGATAAACTGACTATGGTTATGAATAATGTGTGCGTGTGGACTTCTCAGACTTTGTACAGCTTAGAGTAAGACTTGGTAGTAACTGGTGTACGAAAGCTTACTGCAACAGAGTGAAGTTGTACGCATATAAATACTTTAACTTAACTATTTCTTCCTCCGACAAAACAATTTCTAGTGTGACTTGTTTTTACAAGGTGTACAGCTGTTTTTTCTATAGGTTTCTCCTGCTGAGAACTGCATTTCAGTCACTTCAACAAGGCGTGTGTGTGAGAGGTTCACCACAAGGTGATTGGAACGTTATACGTAGCAGCAATGCGCTGCGCCGCGGCATCTTCGGCTGTTTTAGATTCAGTAGTTACATTTATCTACCTTCAGTTCCTATACCCACGAATCCTCTTCTGAACAGATAGAAGCCTACATTTAAATACATATGTCGTAGCTGGAATATCAATTTCCTCGTTTCTTTTCTAGTCACATGGGTAATGACCGAATGTTTTAATGCCTCTGTATATACCCTAATCTCCTCTATGATCGCTACGCCAGATACAGGTTTTTTAATGGCAAAAAACGTCTTATTGCTGCACGTTTAGTGTAGGACGACTGTACAAACGAAACTGATACATCTGCAATTCATCGATATTGAAGGATTGTCTATAAATATGTCCGTGTACGTGTCCTAATCTCATTTACTGTACTGCTAGATATACGACGGTGTAGTGGTATCATGGTCTTCGCTGACACCATAGTATTTCGTAAGAAATACGTCACCATTTTTTCAATTGGGGTATTCCTCCATAACACAGTTTTAAGAGTATCGCAGAGCTTTCAACACTCACAGTTTCCACGGAATCATTTACATTGGTGCACAGCCTCTCACCTCCACGTACAATTCGGAACTAGTACAAGATTAGAGAAAGGTTCAGGGTTTACTCACAGCATTGTTCATTTTTCCCTCACACACTTTTCGGGAATGGACCAGCCGCGATATCATATTCCGTCTAGAGTAAAGTATACCAAGATTGTAAGAACATTTGTGTAGTGCAGTTATTTACTTTGAGGCAAACCCAGTTCCTGCAAACTTATTCGACTATCGTATATTGAGAGCCAATTAACCAACAAGGGCAAGCCAGACCAAATCAATGCCAATGGTTTTCCATCAACAGCAGTCGTCTTAGCAACTCTTACAACTCGATCCGAACTGTAGTGCCAAAGTTTCTAGGTGACATATCTGAAACTGCGGCCACTCGCCTCCTATACCGTACTTCATAGTGTCTTGATTACACCCCCTTAAAAATCCATGCAAATGAATTTTAGCCTGATATATTCTTCTGCTCTAGCTCATTGACCTGTGAGTTCATAGTGCTTGGGTTACTTCCCTTAAGGTTCCAGCAGATGCATCTACCCTGACGTATGCATTTTTCGTCAGTTCGCTCCAGATGCTTACTGCTTGGCATTTTAATGTAGTTAATGCTTCATATTGCAGTCCTATTAATGCACAATAGACTTGTTACGTTCAGATCAGTTAACAGACCCACCATAGGTCTTCCTGTCTGCTTGCAAACAACTCCATCACATGCGAAGATCCTACACATAAAAGAAATTCGCTTCAAGCCGCTGTACATCGTATCAGTATTGTCGATTACCGTTCCATCCCAATGTCACGTTCTAATCGAGTAAAAAAAGATTGTCTATATACATTTCCTTGCATACCGTAATTCACCCTTATCTTCCGGGAGAAATAGGTCGTCTTTCCCACAGCCTTTCTCTCTGTTATATATTCGAATGGAGTATGCCAACCCATAGAGTCCTACCAGCATCCATCCACTTGATGCTTTTTCTTTATGGATTAGTCACGTAACACGAACTGATGTGGGCTCACATGAATGGTGGACAGTGACTATGCAGTGTTGAGCTGTCGAATCGATGTTACTGTTCACGAGTACGTATCATTTAGCCGCAAACGGGTCTGTGCATGGTAATGTCGCGATAGCAGCTGACAATGACCTCAAAATTACAGTGGAGTTGGATAATTTCCGGTGAAGTAGGAAGGTGCAGCTCGTTCAAATTGAGTGGGAGAAGCTGTGCGGCAAACTGACATATATCGAGGAGCAGTTGACGGTTAAGTACGACACACTCCTTCTCGGGATTCACGTCTCATAACAGCTGCTGCGTTAGTGGATCATTACTCATTGCGCTTGAAGTTACTACGTTAAAATTAACAGTTCTAGAGTCATTCATGAGTGTATTCCCAAAGTATCAAGATGTCAGTCACGTATGTGGTCAGCAGGATGGGGTATGTGCTGCACTGGTGCAAGAGTAGATCTATGGTATTATCCTGGTTAAGATCGTGGGAGCATTGGTATGGAGATTATATGTTTGTGATTTCGGTCACTCAGTCATTCTAAGATCAATGAAAGTTCAATGCAAGATGGTATACCTACTCCAGCACGGTTCGGATGCAGTAATGTAGAATTTAAAGCGTACAAAACAATTATTTGCGAAATACTATCGCTTAGTTTCCAAACCTAAGTCAATGCTGCTTAAGTACAGCGATTCTTTGTGTGGTACTCCCTCCAATCATTAACATATCTCCCATTACAGTCTTTTATGCCATATACATCCATACAGAGCCCCTCTTGATTTCGTAGTGTAATTTTCTTAGGAAGAAGTAAAAGTACCCAGTATTCCAGTGGACCAATGGAATGAGTGGCATCTAACTTAATCTTCAAACGTCTGTCAGAGCCGTTTAAGTACAGCGACGCTGTGTGTGGTAATCCCTCTATTAACAAATGTTCCATTAAGACTACAGTCTTCCACACCATATACATCCCATACTGATTTTTGAAATGTACTTCAAAGTCGCTAGCAATTAGACAGGATCAGACTTAAACGATCCATCGCCATGACTGTAAGTCAGAGCTTAAAAGCCAGTTTCTCTCAAACGGAGCAAGATGTAAACGTTTATCCCAACCATTACGTACTTACACATATCCATTGTGATAAAAAAAGCCTTTAGCGTTTCAAGCGAATCCCTGAGCTATACAGGATGCTGACCTTTCATTTAATGTGTTTTCTGCCAGGAAATTAATTGCGACATATGTGAGCTCTGCTTTCTATTTCAGTTATTAATCTATGTTTACTCTCTGAAGCACTCTACCTCAAACATTTTCTCAGTACAGGTCAAATCTGCCTCGCTTTCAGCCATTTGTCTGGCCATCTTCTTCGCCTTTCTCAACTGCTTTGGATGGATACAGAAGTACGTGTGCGGCTTAGGATGTTTTTTCTGCACACCTTTTTCCCACAGAATTTTGATATTTTTCACAAAACCAGATAGCAAACTCAACGCTACAACAAGGGTACGACTCTTTCTACGCAGCGATCTGTCTGTACAGTTTAGTTTTATTCATGCATCAGACCGCACCTCTAAAAGCCACACAAATTCGTAATCAATTTCTCTAAGGGAGAGGTTACAGTGGACCGGCGCGGCACGATCAGAGCAGCGCGGCGTGGCAAGCAGAGCTGCGTTGGTAAAAAAAACAAACAGTACTGCTCAGTGCATGTGATTGTAGTAGCAGAGCGGCACAGAGCGGCCCTGAGCGAATCAAGCATATTTGTTTCTGACAGTGGCGACCAGACTGTTCGAGTGACTGTGGATGCATCTGGATATTGCCGGCAGCATTCGGCTGTTGCTGCGGGTAACAGATTCAGTGCTGTTGCTGGCGATTACCTTTGTTTTGTAGTACTGTTGAGAAAATGGCATCAGCAGGAGCCTTGTTAGCAGTTGTTTTTACTCAGTGTCCTCTATGGAACCAGCAAAACAACTGTCATCACAACTGATTCATTTTGGCGCAGTTATTTGATGAGGTGGCAGCAGCATTACAAACGATAAATACACAATACATTTTCTTAATATCTCATTTCTTTCAACGTCTTAAAACAATAGGCAATAATAAAGTTGAAGTAGCATAACTGGCAAACACATGAAAATCGTGTTTTGCTTTGTGATAAAAGGATTCAAAACCATCTCACTTTGACAGCTCCGTTTGAAACTCTGTTACAGTTTCTCCCTGTCTGAGAAATGCCTCGTATAGCATGCTCGATTTCTACTGTATCTTGCTCGTCGACACTCAGGAATCCTTCTAGATCAATGAAGGTGTTGTGGAAACCATGTACATTTCACGATATCGTCAGCAAATTCTGGTGAAATTTGTACTGGCTTCCAAAATATTCTTCACTTAGCACTCATTATTCCTAAACCACATTCAATTAATTGTCATGGTCTGGAATCACGTATATCGAAATATTCTTTCCCTGGATTTAAAACCCATCGACTGTAGGAGGTAATAAAATGCCTTTAGAATGGGCATGTCTCATCTCCTAAGAACACTTAAGGCAATACAACTGATGTTTGGCAGTGGAGAGTCTGACAGTATATTAAGTTCCTCTTCTTGCATCAACCGAAATACGCTAGAAAAATGAAATACATCACCGTCTGTTTCCTTTCCACACCACTCGACATCGATTTTAAGGGATTTACTGTGTGAATGTGCAACTTCTTGAAGGTGGATTGAATGAAATTTTTTATAGTTATAAACATTGTACAAGAATTTTCTGACCTTATAGACGAATGCTTTTCCTGTCGAACTCATCAACTGCATTTGTAAAGTTCTATAAGTGGTATAGACCATTTACAGTATGTAGAAAGTCATCTGCCAATGGCACTCATGTGTTGTGGCTGGAGGCAATACCGAAGCACTTTGGCAGTTGACTCCACAATTCTTACAATGGTGATTAATCCTATGGTGAACGCCAGGGCCACATCCTGAAAACTTTTTCTGGTTTCTACGAATCTGAAAGAATTCTCGTTTCAACATCTGTTGAAGACCCTTAAAAAAACATTATTCCACTGAGAAAAATCTGTAGGTACTTGTACATCGCGATAGACCAGGAGATTACGCAAAGTAATCATATGGCAACCTGCTCTCCTCTTTGCGTCCTATCATTTTCCAAAAACTTGTTTCAATATCTCAAACCGTTTACAAGATACAAGGGTGTTATTGATATTTCATTCTCGATTTATCGTGTGGGCACGCGAGCGGTACGGAGTGTGCTAAATACCATCTATTTCCTCGCGAATGGAGTTAGTTACAGATCCCATCCCAAGTTGAAAGAATGGTCAGGGCCACCGACTTATAAAAAATATTAGGGGGGGGGGGCATACTGGGGGTCTTGCCCAGGGGAATTTTCTAAATTTTAGATGAAAAGTAGTTAGCTTTAAAGTATTTTTACTAATTTTAGAGTCATATGATCAACATTAGAACCTCGAAAACTCGACTGTCGAGAACTCGACACTCCGGGAAACTCGACAAGTCTGACACATTTTTTGGTTTTGAAAAAAGAAACAAAACATAAGCACGCACGGTATATTCGTAAAAAGCTAATTTAATTTACAGCAATAATCATGCTTACAGACTATTACAGAGCAGTGAATGTATAGCTCTGGAAAGACTGAAATTGTATTTAAATAAATCCTAAACTATTATTAAAAGAATAAAACGTAAAATATTGCTGTCGCACAGTAATAGCTCTTTGATTAATAAGTGAAATAGCTAATTTAAGCTTACTTTGAATAAGGCTCAGGGTTCATCAAATAAAAACAATATCTCAAAGTTATGGCCTTAATACAGTTGATAAAGTTAATACAGTATGCCTAATACTTTCAGTCAAAAAGTATGAAAATAGCAGGTTTTAATTGGATGTTACACCCTAAAAATATTTAAGTATTTGAAAATAACTAATAGAGTACTATAATAATATAGTAATACAATACTAAACTTGTACTAATATTTTGAAACTGAAAATTTAGCGTTATGTATGTATGTAATTCTCTATTTTATAAAGATTTTTAATATTGCTCTAAATGGCATTATTAGGGCTAGAGTGTAAAAGCACTTGCCCGCGAAAGGCAAAGGTCCCGAGTTCGAGTCTCGGTCGGGCACACAGTTTTAATCTGCCAGGAAGTGTCTTATCAGCGCACACTCCGCTGCAGAGTGAAAATCTCATTCAGGGCTAGAGTGTCTTTAGAAAGGTGCAAATGTCGACCGTCTGACTGGATTACTGAATATGAAGTCATTGATGACTGGTCGGATATCCAATTCATCCTAATCATCTCGACGGGCATGAAGAACAGCCAAGTTGTTGAATCGCTTCTGTCCCATGGTTGATCGGAGATATGACTTCAGAGGTCTAAGTGCGCTTTATATAGCCGCGGCATCGTAATGTCTTGAAGCGTCAAGGCGATGCGAGGCGGAGGGTTCCAGGCGCTTCTGCTTGAATCCTTTTGATGTCGCCGCGCTAAGCGTGCCCGCAGCACTGTAACACTACCATGATTCACACCACTCGTTTTCAGTTAACATGCTTTCTACCGTATTAATTATTTGTTTTAACTCATTACTGAATGTATTTTAAAAGATGAGTATCGTCAAACAAGGAAAATAAAAAAATCTAACACAATTTCCTGATTTTACAAAGCATAATATAAGTAACAATTTTCTTAAATTAATAGGGAGGGGGGGCTCCGACCCTCCAAACGAATTTTTGAGGGGGCTCGGGCACCCCACGCCCCATGGAGTCTGCCCCTGTGAGAATGGTTCAATATGTTAACTACATTTGGTACTCAGCAACATATGACCTAACGTCCATCAAACTCAAATTCGTAGTGATATCCATTTGTCAGTGCAAATTGTTCGATTTTCTTGCAACAGTTTGCATGATTTTGAAATACCACAGTGGCAATGATGATTAACGAAAAGGTAAGCAGTTTATCATGAAGCTGAGGAATAATGCTATGAGATGTGCGAGACTCATATACTCGTATTTTACCGAGCAGTTTCTTTAAAATCGTTCAAGATAGATTACACAGCGACCGGCATGCGCGTTTTCTGTCAACGCAGTTAAACGGGCCTACCAACTGCCTCGCCGCTCCGTGCCTCAGTATACCTCAACGCAAAGCAGCGCTAAGCCAGCTGCCCGACCCAGCTGAGTATCGAACCCGGGCCCTTAGGATTGACATTCTGTCGCGCTGACCACTCAGCTACCGGGGGCGGATATAACGAGGTTACCTACCGTGAACTGTAACTTGGCACGTTGTGAGCGGGGGTCGCGGTGAGTGGGAACAGCGATCGGGGTTTGCAGCAAGATGAGGTGCGATTTGCGGTGCACTGGGGAACAAGCTCCGCCTCCAGCAGGTAACATAAATCTCTGTTTTCTTGCTTCCATGAAACAACAATGTGCACGACGGAGGTCAGTGAAATGTTTTTTGTTGTCGAAACTGAGACTGCTGTTTGTATTGACATGTCAAATAACCTCTCAATCACTCATTTTTGAAACAATCTTTATCAAAATAGCGAAACAGTACACACCACAGTTACTGAAGAGCCAGCGACAATGCAGTGAACACCGGTGAAAAGTATGCTGTGAAGCTGGCAACGAACGTCTGCAAACCATGTTGGCGCAAAGCTCGGACCGCTGCTGAGTACTACTGATCAGAACTAGGGCGTCCAGATGCCAAGTTATAGTTGATACTACTTCCTTGGTGAGTGGAAAGAACAGAATTTTGTTATAACAGAAAAAAGAAAGGCGTACATCTTTGATATATAAGTCTAATTTAGCTACACCTGAAAAGAGAATTATTGAATGCCATTTCAGAACAGTTAGCAAAGACTTCGAATCGGAAGACTTCAAGGAGGAAGAAACTTTCTAATCTTCAGTAAATTACAGTCACAGTAGTCGGTATTTGTAAGGTCTGTACCAAATCGTCTGGACGAGCGGTTCTAGGCGCTTCAGTCCGGAACCGTGCTGCTGCTACCGTCGCAGGTTCGAATCCAGCCTTGGGCATGGATGTGTCTGATGTGTAGTTAGGTATAAGTAGTTCTAAATCAAGGGGACTGATGACCTCAGATGTTAAGTCCCATAGTGCTTAGAGCCATTTGAACCATTTTGAGCAAAATCGTCTTTTATCAAACGTAGCATTATTTTGTGTATCAGATGTACTGATGAAACATGCGAAAACATTTGACGATGGCATAGTTGTTAACGAGTGATTTCTGGCAGTTTGAGTCCTTGTTTTTCACATTTAAAAACAAGACAGATAACAGCTATCAGAAACATGCCTCTGTCAAGACCTACTATAACAAGGGAAACGGAATTAATGGCGGAAAATATGAAAGATCAACCGATAACAGATTTGCAGTCCTGTGTGTATTTCTCACTGTAGTTAGACGAGTCTTTAGATGGAGTAGATTCACCTCATGTTATGATTTTTGTAAGATTGATATTTTCGGATTTCAGTATAAGCGAAGACTTGCTTACAATTTTGATCTTGAAAGACACTACACAAGGAGAAGATTTTTACAGTACATTCAGATCCTCCATTTCTGAATATGATTACCAGTTCAAAAAATTATGTCTTTTACTACTGACTACTGACGCAAACACAGAGGAATGTTTACCTTGAGTGGGAAAGACAAATTTTTCCCTCCTTTCGTTAAGTATCGCTGTGCTGTGTATCAGCAAGTGATTTGTGGATCTACACTCCTGGAAATGGTAAAAAGAACACATTGACACCGGTGTGTCAGACCCACCATACTTGCTCCGGACACTGCGAGAGGGCTGTACAAGCAATGATCACACGCACGGCACAGCGGGCACACCAGGATCCGCGGTGTTGGCCGTCGAATGGCGCTAGCTGCGCAGCATTTGTGCACCGCCGCCGTCAGTGTCAGCCAGTTTGCCGTGGCATACGGAGTTCCATCGCAGTCTTTAACACTGGTAGCATGCCGCGACAGCGTGGACGTGAACCACATGTGCAGTTGACGGACTTTGAGCGAGGGCGTATAGTGGGCATGCGGGAGGCCGGGTGGACGTACCGCCGAATTGCTCAACACGTGGGGCGTGAGGTCTCCACAGTACATCGATGTTGTTGCCAGTGGTCGGCGGAAGGTGCACGTGCCCGTCGACCAGGGACCGGACCGCAGCGTCGCACGGATGCACGCCAAGACCGTAGGATCCTACGCAGTGCCGTAGGGGACCGCACCGCCACTTCCCAGCAAATTAGGGACACTGTTGCTCCTGGGGTATCGGCGAGGACCATTCGCAACCGTCTCCATGAAGCTGGGCTACGGTCCCGCACACCGTTAGGCCGTCTTCCGCTCACGCCCCAACATCGTGCAGCCCGCCTCCAGTGGTGTCGCGACAGGCGTGAATGGAGGGACGAATGGAGACGTGTCGTCTTCAGCGATGAGAGTCGCTTCTGCCTTGGTGCCAATGATGGTCGTATGCGTGTTTGGCGCCGTGCAGGTGAGCGCCACAATCAGGACTGCATACGACCGAGGCACACAGGGCCAACACCCGGCATCATGGTGTGGGGAGCGATCTCCTACACTGGACGTACACCACTGGTGATCGTCGAGGGGACACTGAATAGTGCACGTTACATCCAAACCGTCATCGAACCCATCGTTCTACCATTCCTAGAACGGCAAGGGAACTTGCTGTTCCAACAGGACAATGCACGTCCGCATGTATCCCGTGCCACCCAACGTGCTCTAGAAGGTGTAAGTCAACTACCCTGGCCAGCAAGATCTCCGGATCTGTCCCCCATTGAGCATGTTTGGGACTGGATGAAGCGTCGTCTCACGCGGTCTGCACTTCCAGCACGAACGCTGGTCCAACTGAGGCGCCAGGTGGAAATGGCATGGCAAGCCGTTCCACAGGACTACATCCAGCATCTCTACGATCGTCTCCATGGGAGAATAGCAGCCTGCATTGCTGCGAAAGGTGGATATACACTGTACTAGTGCCGACATTGTGCATGCTCTGTTGCCTGTGTCTATGTGCCTGTGGTTCTGTCAGTGTGATCATGTGATGTATCTGACCCCAGGAATGTGTCAATAAAGTCTCCCCTTCCTGGGACAATGAATTCACGGTGTTCTTATTTCAATTTCCAGGAGTGTATTTCGAAATGTTATAAATACTTCCACAAAAACTGTGAATTCAATTCACTCACAGTACGTACGGAGAAGAAAGTCGGTATGGAGAACTGCTATTGCACACCGACGTTCAACAGCTGGGTAGAGGCATAGTTCTAAACAGATTTAGAGAACTTCTGGCAGCGATAAAACCTTTTGCGCCTGAAAGAGAGGAAGATTATTCATAGCTGTATGATTTGAACTGGATATTGGACCTGACATTTGTACCTGATATGACAGTTACATTCAAGGAGTTAAACAAAGAACTTCAATGAAAAAAACCAAACCGTCAGAACTCTGAAGTCTTCCATATACTGTTTCATGCAAGAAACCTAATCTTTGGATAGCACAGTTACCTATCAAATGTCTTTCCTCAAATACAGCCAGAATTTTTACATCCACAAACATTACTGGTTGAAGAAACTGGAAAGAAGTATACGACTAATCTGACAGCACTGAATACAGTTTGAGAGCAGTGGAACCTGTTCTACTTTCATATGTCAACAAATAGTTGTAGCTTCAACTGCAAGCGATGCCGTTCACCACACTGTGACGACAGTAAAGATTTTCTCTCCCTGTGCTAATGACAATTTTGTAACAAAATACAACTCTGAGATTTCTATAACAAATTACTTCAATCCAAATTTCGAAGGCTTTACATGCCTGCAATGACTATTATGCCTGTGTCACAAATCACACACCTGTGTTTACTACTTACTTCTTCACTGGAGACAATAAGATCGACGTACTTGAACTAAAACTTTTCCTTGTACTTTCCTTCATCTTTTCGGTCGGCACCCTCATCTTCTTATCCACTATAAAAGTGAAACCAAGCAAGATCGTACACTGATCGGCACCTTGGTCTCGCATTCGGGAGGACAGTGGTTCAGATTCCCTTCTGGCCACCCAGATTAACGTTTTCTGTGATTTTTGCTAATCGTTTAAAGCAAATTTTGGAATGGTTCCTTTGTAAGGGTATGGTTGACTTTCTTTCCCATCCTTCCTTAATCCGAGCTTGTGCTCCGTCCATAATAACCTTGTTGTCCTCGGGATGTTAAACTCTAACCTTCCATCATTGTTATAAATGTAAGTGCTTTAACAGCAAGTTTCCCCGTCTCTCCACGAAGACTTCCCTGTTTGCACAGCGAGGTGACGACGCGCAATGGTTCCAACAGAAAAGTTGTCGCACCAAGCAGAGCGACTGGGTCAGTTCCCACTACTGCTGCATCCACAGATCGCTTTGTTGAGCAATACTGACTTTCATACAAACCTTCATTGCTTTCTCACCGCGTTTAAGATAGCCGTTTGACCGAGACGTTTAGGAAAGACTACTCTTTCTTTGCATCTTCCGACCAAGACACAATACTCGCAAGCCATGATGAAGGAGGTATCTAATTGGAAATGGGATTAAAAATTGCCCAAATGATGTGTGTCCCAGGAGGCACCACTGTGTCATATTGTGCGGCGAAAAAAAAGAGAGAGAGCTACCCTAGATATCAATGACAACGAAAAACACAACAGTCAGCATTATTCTCCGTCGCTGAGAAAGAATAGAGATGTGTAACAATGTTGTTTTGGGACTAATGACAAAGATTTATTGATGAGGAAATGTTGTATGTATACAATGTGACTGAAGTTAAATGTTTAATTCTTGTTCGTTAGCACACTGGACTCGCATTCGGGAGGACGACGGTTCAATCCCGTCTCCGGCCATCCTGATTTAGGAATTCCGTGATTTCCCTACATCGCTTCAGGCAAATGCCGGGATGGATCCTTTGAAAGGGCACGGCCGATTTCCTTCCCCGATTTCCTCCGTCGCTGAGAAAGAATAGAGATGTGTAACAATGTTGTTTTGGGACTAATGACAAAGATTTATTGATGAGGAAATGTTGTATGTATACAATGTGACTGAAGTTAAATGTTTAATTCTTGTTCGTTAGCACACTGGACTCGCATTCGGGAGGACGACGGTTCAATCCCGTCTCCGGCCATCCTGATTTAGGAATTCCGTGATTTCCCTAAATCGCTTCAGGCAAATGCCGGGATGGATCCTTTGAAAGGGCACGGCCGATTTCCTTCCCCGATTTCCTCCGTCGCTGAGAAAGAATAGAGATTTGTAACAATGTTGTTTTGGGATTAATGACAAAGATTTATTGATGAGGAAATGTTGTATGTATACAATGTGACTGAAGTTAAATGTTTAATTCTTGTTCGTTAGCACACTGGACTCGCATTCGGGAGGACGACGGTTCAATCCCGTCTCCGGCCATCCTGATTTAAGAATTCCGTGATTTCCCTATATCGCTTCAGGCAAATGCCAGGATGGATCCTTTGAAAGGGCACGACCGATTTCCTTCTCCATCCTTCCCTAACCCGAGCTTGCGCTCCGTCTCTAATGACCTCGTTGTCGACGGGACGTTAAACACTAAATATTCTCTTCTTGTTGCATGACGCTAATTCAGAGCACTCAAGAATCATGCTCAAAATAGCTTCAGCAAACAGAGATTTTTCACACTTTGTTCATTCACTTTGGAAAAGTCAATAGAAGCGAAGGCTGCAGTTACTTACGAAAGGAGCATGGGGATATAACTTGAACATCTTTACAACAAAGGTAAAGTGATGGAATTCAGAGGATGTGAGCCTGTCCGGGGAAAATATACACTGAGGAAAAAAAAATCGGAACACCAAGAGGAAGTTGTGCAACATAAACGAGACTTGGAGGCATGTTTCTATATTTGAAAAATGATGTCTATTCAGATGTCACGCCAGTCACATAAGAGTGGCCCTAGCAGAGCCACTATGAGGATGCCATTCAGGTTTGCTTTAAACATACAGTGTAACGTTAGTGAGCGTTGGTTACCTTTCAGGTTGTTGATGTTAGTCAAGAATGCATTTAAGGTAACAAAGACGACATTATTAACACCTCACTCAGTCTGCATGACGTCGTGTAACAGGGCTACGAAAAGCTGTATGTTTCTTCTGCGATACTGCAGAGAGCCTTGACAGGAATGTGGTCACTGCACATGATTTCTGGCAACAGTGTTCACGAGGATGTGCGGTCGCAAAGAGAGACCATTGTGTTCGGCGTATGGGTCTGGCGCATCGTACTCCATCTGTAGCAGCAATCTGAGCAGCAGTTGACACCACAGTGACAAAGGAAGTGTTACAAATGGATTACTTCAAGAACAGCTCCGAGCCAGACGCCATATATCGTGCATTCTACTGACGCTAGGCGAGAGCTCATAAGAGGGTAGGATGGAAGTATGTTGTGTTTTCCAATGAAAGCTGGTTGTGCCTCGGTTCCAGTGATGACCTGGTGATGGTCATAAGGAGGTCAGTTGAGGGGCTACAACCAACCTGCTGTGTACTAAACACACTGGACCTACTCCTGGGATTAGTCTTGGTCTGGGGTGCGATTTCATAAGAAGATACGAGAACTGGGGTGACTATCCCACGCACCGTAACTACAGATTTGTATGTCAATCTGTTGACTCGACCTCTGGTGCTGCCATTCATGAACAGCGTACCAAAGGGTGTTTCCCAACAGAATGACGCTCGTCCACATACCACTATTGTAACACAACATGCTCTGCAGAGTGTCGACATACAGCCTTGGCCTGCTCGACCACCAGATCTGTCTCCAATCGAGCACGTGTGGTACATAATCTGAGACAACTCCAGCTTCATCCACAGCTCACATTAATCGTCCTTGTATTGACCGACCAAGTGCAATAGGCGTTGAACTCCATCCCACAAAGTGACACCCATCAGCTGTACGACACAATGCACACACGATTGCATGCTTTCATTCAACATTCTGACGGTTATGCCGGTTATTAAACAGCAGCATTTCACGTTTGGCGTGGCTAATCTCGCCCTTACCTTAACCTGTGACCTTGCAGCGTTAATCACTTAAAATTATTGGATATATTGGATATAGATTCTGTCTTTATGCAAAACACTGTTTTTTCTTCCTACCCAAACATGTTTCTGCACGTTTGTGCCATCATAGGTGGGTTTTGTTTATTGGACATCTGTAAAACGGAACATATTTTAGGTTGTAACTGATATAACAAAACGAGGCCTAATGACAGTTTCTGTTAGCTTTTGTTCTTAACTTGATTTTACATTATATGGTTTTGCAGGATCATGTGTATGGTGTCCCGCGCTGATAATTTGTCATCTGCAAACTAAATACGTAAATGTGAATTTTATCAGCAAGTCATCCCATCCCTTGATTTTTTAAAACGTGATCTTTCTGTGGCAACATCTTCGGTGTACATATTTGTCATTACTCACGTATTGTTGTGACGGGACCTTCATCTTCCTCGTTCAGGGGTAATTGCACACACATATTAAACGTACTTTGCGTGTTTTCGGTTTTGCAATCGCCTTTTCGCTTCCCAAAACGCGGTGTACACGATATTGTTGTGTGTCCTAACTCTGTTGGCGTTCATTTGTTCCCGATTGAGTTTGGCGCGGAATTTAAATTCTGTTTACTTTTATCTCTCTTTATCTGTATGTGGGGCGCAGCTCGTGGTCTTGCGGTAGCGTTCTCGCTTGCCGCGCACGGGGTCCCATGTTCGATTCCCTGCCTCGAGATGACTGGGTGTTGTTGTGTCGTCTTCAACATTCATCCCCAATACTGTCGGAGGAAGGCAATGGCAAACCACCTCCACTAGGACCTTGCCTAAAGTTCATTTAATGTTTTAAGTAATATGTCTTTACAGAATGTAGTATATTGATTTAAAACTTGTTTGCTTTCTTTCAGTAGTTTTAAGTATGCTGCTATTATCGCTAGATGGTGGTTATGGGCTATTAGGTGGTCAGCAAATGTGCAATGGGTGCTGCTACTTTTTAGTGCTCTGAGGTGTACTGAGTATCTTGTTTTAAACTTCCTGCATGTTTGTCCTATGTGTACTGATTGGCATATGTTGCATGTGAGTTCGTATATTCCTGTTTTGTTGAATTTATCTGCAGGTGTCTCCTGTATTCTGAGTTATTGTCTGTGTTGTGTTGTCTGTTCTGTATCCTATTTGAAGTCCCTGTTTCTTCGATATGTTGCTGATTGTGTGATAATTTTGTTATTGCAGGTGAGCATGTGCCATTTTGTTTGTTGTTTGTGTAGCTGCACTTGTCTGTGGTCGTTTTATGTGTGTTGTATTGTACTGTGTTGTGTAAGGTTCTGTCTGTGTGTGTGTGTGTGTGTGTGTGTGTGTGTGTGTGTATGTGTGTTTGTGTGTGTGTGTGGCGCGATCGTTCTTTTCCCGATTAAACATTTTTTGGTTTAGTTTCAGTACCATATAGGGCTTGTAACGATTTTCTTCTGCTATTTGTTTTATTGTGTTTAGCTGCTGTGTGTAATTCTGCTTGCTTATTAGGGTTCTGTTTAGTCTGTGAGGCATGAATCTGAAACTTGCCCATTTGTGTACCATTCGGTGGCTCGATAGACTGCAAATGGTTGTGCTCTTGGTTGTCGGTTTCCTGAATACCATGAAGTCATAGGTGTTGTTTGTTTTTCGTATGGTGAGAGCCAGAACATTTAGTGTGTTGTCTGTTTCTATTTCTAATGTGAAGTGAATTTTTGGGTGTAAGTTATTTATTTCATTGTGAGCTTGTTCTATGTATGTGTGTGTGTGTGTGTGTGTGTGTGTGTGTGTGTGTGTGTGTGTGTATGCGCGCTTATCAGTCAGTCGTATTATATCATCGACATAATGGTACCAATATATGACTTTGTATTTTTTGTTTTTTTTTGTGTGTGTGAAGACCTTGTTGTCTAAGCTGTTCATGAATATGTTAGCCAGGAGGGCACTAATTGACGATCCCATTGGCAGTCCTTCATGTTGGCAATAAAATGTGTGATGATGTTGACTGTTTCATTTATTGGACTACAAGTGTACACTGATGTGACGAAATCAAACGATATGAGGCTTGCTGTGTCCAGTGTATCTATGTTCTTGATTCTCTGTACTAGTTCCATTGAGTTTTCTAGATTCCTGTTGACATACTGTTTTTGTTCGTTTTAGTTCTTACCTTGATTTTCCATTATATGGTTTTTCGAGACCTCTGTATTGTGTACTGCACTGAAGCTTGTCATCTGCAAACCAAACGACGTAAATGTGAATTTTATTAGCGAGTTAACATTCCCCTTTAAAAAAAACGTGATTTTAGTGTGACAACATGTTGTGCACATATTTGTTATTATTAACGTTTCGTTGTGTTTGATCATTCTTCTCTCACGTTCCGAGGGCACTGCACACACTTATTAAATGTACATTGCGTATTTTATGATTTTCAATTGCCTTTTCACTTCGCAATACGCGGTGCAAACCGTAATGGCTCTGAGCACTATGGGACTCAACTGCTGAGGTCATTAGTCCCCTAGAACTTAGAACTAGTTAAACCTAACTAACCTAAGGACATCACAAACATCCATGCCCGAGGCAGGATTCGAACCTGCGACCGTAGCGGTCCTGCGGTTCCAGACTGCAGCGCCTTTAACCGCATGGCCACTTCGGACGGCGCAAACCGTAATGTTTTGTGCCCTGACTCTGCGTTCATTTGTTCCCTAGCGATCTTGGCGCGGAATTTGAATTTTGTTTACTTTTATCTCTCCTTTTCTGTATGTGTGTGCGTGTGTGTGTACGTGTGTGTGTGTCTGTGTGTGTGTGTAAGCTCCTTTAGCTGTTTGTGTTGCCTTTTGTGTGTGTGTGTGTGTGTGTGTGTGTGTGTGTGTGTGTGTGTGTGTGTGTGTGTAAGCTCCCTTAGCTGATTGTGTTGCCTTTTCTGTAAAGTTCTTTTAATGTTTTAAATAATGGGCTTTTACAGAGTGTAGTGCATTTATTTAAAGTTTGTTTGCCTTCTGCTGTGACCAACTAATACCCCATAACCACTATCAGCAATAACAACAAATTAACAAATACTGAAATTCAGCCACAGCCTATACCACAGACTAACAACAGAAGAAAACGTCCACATACAGGAGGTAATAGCAGTAAGTCAATACATTACAATTTGTAAAGGCACATTATTAAAACAGTAAAGGAACTTTACAGAAAAGGCAACACAAACATCTAAACGAGCTTACACACACACAGTGGAGAGAGAGAGAGAGAGAGAGAGAGAGAGAGAGAGATAAAAGTAAACAAAATTCAAATACACCGCCACACTCACTCGGGAATAAATGAATGCAGACGGGGCTAGGAAACACAGCATCACCGTGTGCACCGCGTTTTTGACGTGAAAAGGCGATTGGAAAACCGAAAATACGCAAAGTACATTTAATATGTGTACGCAGTGCTCTCTGAACGAGAAAGAAGAAGGATGTGTCACAATAAAACGTGATTAATAACAAATAGGTACGCACAACATGTTGCCACACCAAAATCACGTACTTCAAAAATCAAGGGATGGGTTAACCCGCAGATAAAATCTGCATTTACATCATTTGGTTTGCAGATGACAAGCTATCTGTGCAGGACACCACACAGATGGTTCTGCAAAACCGTATCACATAAGGGGATACGGAATCGGATTTTGGGTTAAAAAATCGAATTTTTTTTTATTGGCGTATTATATTCTGCCATGTTTCCTCTTTAAAGTGACGTATCATACATAGCTCTACTACAATTATAACTATTTTATTTTTATATATTTGTGAGATCGGGTATTGCGCTTTAGTTATACACGTCTCTCGTGGCTGACCATGAACTTTTTGGCAGTACCTTTAAAGTGACATGAATTCAAATATCCCGGTTTCCAGCGACTATTTATACACTAGTTGCCCGAAAATGTTTCTCTCTGGTTTCCTCAAGTTACTCTTTGACTTTGTGGCGGGACTGTTTTGTAAACAGTGTGATATAAGAAAGTAGTTGTTGTTGAGTTATTTCGTATTTAGTGCTTCATTTTTCGCAGTGAAAATGCCTAGAGCTAAAGCAAAAATATTTAAAAAGCGTGTGAACTGGCAAAAGAAAAGAAATAATGATTCATTAGCAAAGCAAAGCAGTTCATCATCATCACTGTTGGAAAATGTGAATCCACTTATTACTGATTTGCCGAACGAACTTACACCAAATGAAAACAGTGCTTCTCATAAAAAACTAAGAGATTTGGAAGAGAAATATAATTTACTTGATAGAGGGAATGAAGTTTTTGAACTCATTGATACGAATATATTGTGTGAAGCTCTTGAAAACAGTT
Source organism: Schistocerca americana (assembly GCF_021461395.2). Classification (NCBI taxonomy): domain Eukaryota; kingdom Metazoa; phylum Arthropoda; class Insecta; order Orthoptera; family Acrididae; genus Schistocerca; species Schistocerca americana. The sequence goes on along the minus strand of NC_060130.1, from coordinate 647,069,113 downwards.
TGTGCTGCAAAAAATGTCATGGAAACGTTTCTCTGAAAGTAGAATCCCATGTTGGCCTGGCTGCCCAGTTTAATTTAATATGCAGTGTTTGTAAATACAGCTGTAAGTTTCCAAGTTCGGTTTCAGTAACTGTAAATAATGGATACAAGAAAACTGAACTTTATAGTGTAAATATTAGGTTAGTTTATGGATTGCGAGCAATTGGTAAGGGCAAAGCAGCTGGTGATATGCTATGTGGTGTTCTAAATCTTCCAAGTGCACCTTCAAAGTTTGAAGCTTACAATTATGTACTAGGATCTGCAGTTGAAGATGTAGCACAGAAGTCAATGCAGTTTGCTGTGGAAGAAAATGACGGCAGTCGTGACCTCACAGTGGCGTTTGATGGCACGTGGCAGAAAAGGGGCCACATCTCCAACAATGGTGTTGTAACAGCAACTAGTGTTGATACTGGCAAGGTTATTGATGTTGCAATAATGTCTAAATACTGTAGGTGCACAGGCAGGCTGAAAAATGAACACAGTGATGACTGTATTGCTAATTATTATGGTAGTAGTGGTGGCATGGAGGTTGCTGGGGTGAAGAAAATTTTTCATCGCTCTTCACAGTGGTATAATGTTCGCTATGTCAAATATCTGGGAGATGGTGACTCTAAAGCATTCAAAGAAGTTTTGGAAAGCAAACCATATGGGAACAGTGTAAATATAAGCAAACTTGAATGTATAGGACATGTGCAGAAGAGAATGGGTGCCAGGCTGAGAAGGTTAAAATCAGTTATGAAAGGGAAAAAACTAGATGATGGGAAAACCTTGGATGGCAGAGGAAGATTGACTGATTCCATAATAGACCACATTCAGAACTGCTATGGCCTTGCAATCAGGCAAAATACAGGCAATCTTGAAGAAATGAGGAGAGCTATATGGGCTTTATATTTCCACACCGCATCCACGGATGAGCATCCACAACATGGTTTGTGCCCCAAAGGTGAAAACAGCTGGTGTAAATACAATAGGGGACTAACAACAGGAGAGAAATACATTCACCACCACAGTCTACCATCAGCCATCATGGCAGAAATAAAGCCCATTTTCAGAGATCTGGCTGACAGAAGTCTTCTGATGAAATGTCTTCACGGAAAAACGCAGAACCCCAACGAGTGCTTGAATAGTGTGATATGGCATCGTCTCCCAAAAACAGTGTTTGTCGGAATTAATACACTACATTTTGGTGTGTATGATGCTGTGGCAACCTTCAGTCTTGGAAATATAACTAAATGCCAGGTCCTTCAAAAGTTGGGTATGTGTGTTGGTTCCCGTACGGTACGTGCTATGTTCTTTTTAGATCAGCACAGACTAAGGCATGCTGATAATATAATCAAGACATTAGTGAAAAAAGCAAGACAGGTGCAGAGGGGTGCCAAAAGAAGACTTGAAGATGATTATGAAGACTGCGAAGGGGGTATTAGCTACGGATCGGGAATGTTTTAATCTTCTTTCTCCGTTTCCCGTAAGTTTACTTTTTACTTCATCTAGGAACATTATCTCAGGTACTGGTCAACCTAGAAGTCTGAAATTTTTATGACGTAGTGACATAGGTCCCTATTACATACTGAAACAACGATTTTTTAATTACTTGATTTACAAAAGACTTAGGGGTGATAGTCTAGTAAAAAGCGATGGAAAAAATTTACTTAAAAATAAATGTACAATATCTCTGTAAGAAAATACTTTGACAATAAACTGTTGTTTCAGTATTGTTGTAACATATGAATGCACATACAGTAAAACTTTTACCTCTCTGTCTCCAGTAGTTTGTGAGAAAATGTTCCCTATAGTGGGCATATATTAACATTGCGGGGATAGGTGATTCCGTATCCCCCCGCCACACTCACTCGGGAATAAATGAATGCAGACGGGGCTAGGAAACACAGCATCACCGTGTGCACCGCGTTTTTGACGTGAAAAGGCGATTGGAAAACCGAAAATACGCAAAGTACATTTAATATGTGTACGCAGTGCTCTCTGAACGAGAAAGAAGAAGGATGTGTCACAATAAAACGTGATTAATAACAAATAGGTACGCACAACATGTTGCCACACCAAAATCACGTACTTCAAAAATCAAGGGATGGGTTAACCCGCAGATAAAATCTGCATTTACATCATTTGGTTTGCAGATGACAAGCTATCTGTGCAGGACACCACACAGATGGTTCTGCAAAACCGTATCACATAAAATAAAGGTAAGAACAAAAACGAACAAAAACTGTTTGTAGGCCTCATTTTGTTGGATAAGTTACAAACTAAAATATGTTCACTTTTACAGTTGTCCAATAAACAAAACCTACTGATGATGGCACAGAGGTACTGAAACATGTTTGGGTAACAAGAAAAACAGTGTTTGTATAAAGGCGGAACCTATATCCAATAATTTTGACTGCAAAATCGGAAGTAATGCAAGAGCTGCTAATCCGAAAGATGAATGAATCGCTTAAATATGGTACCTAGACCAATGTATTCACGAAATTTCATTACTCTCCATTAGTTACTTTTGGTGATGCGATTCTTTTTTGTCAGTGTAGTTAACAAGAACAAATCATTACAGCAGGTCAACAAGGCCTTACATCTGAGAATGACTTACGACGTTACCTATTCAGCACGTCGTGACACTACATCAGAGATTTTATTTACGATTTTATGTGGAACAATCAAGTAGAACTTTCGAAATAGCAGACTTGAAACACTTCTAAAAGTTTACATAGTAAAAGCAGTTCCACCATCGCTTTGTCGAACTGAATTCTGGACAGACACTAACGTAACAAGAGACCAGAAAAATAGGAAGTGCAGAAATAAGATACGTTAGAAGCTTGATGGGATAGGAAGAAAAACGAAGACCTTTCATTAAGAAAACAGTCTTAATCTCGTTTTATTTATTTGTTTATTTAATGCCGACCGGTTTCAGCCCATCGCAGGGGCCATTTTCAGGGCAAACATACCGCTGGTCGACTGCTGGTGGCGTCACGTCTACCAAGGTGTGGCAGGAACTGTTCAGAATACTGAAGATACTGCTCAATAGTCAAGCCGAAACATTGAAGGAACAACGTTGAAAGAACGGAGAAATGATGAGTAGACAAATACTTCTTAGGGCAGAACAAACCGACAGTGATCTTGACGATGCTTCGTGTGTGTTCTTGAAATGGTTCAAATGGCTCTAAGCACTATGGGACTTACATCTAAGGTCATCAGTCCCCTAGACTTAGAACTACTTAAACCTAACTAACCTAAGGACATCACACACATCCATGCCCGAGGCACATCGATATAGCAAGCCTTAGTCTGAGCACACTATATGAAGCATCTTCGAATGCCCCACATGCTGGCAACAAAGTTTTTCACACATGTGCCGATAGAATGAACTGTTTTTGACCTCAACATATAAGGGTGTTACAAAAAGGTACGGCCAAACTTTCAGTAAACATTCCTCACACACAAATAAAGAAAAGATGTCATGTGGACATGTGTCCGGAAACGCTTAATTTCCATGTTAGAACTCAATTTAGATTCATCAGTATGTGCTGTACTTCCTCGATTCACTACCAGTTGGCCCAACTGAAGGAAGGTAATGTTGACTTCGGTGCTTGTGTTGACATGCGACTCATTGCTCTGCAGTACTAGCATCAAGCACATCAGTACGTAGCATCAACAGGTTAGTGTTCATCACGAACGTGGTTTTGCAGTCAGTGCAATGTTTGCAAATGCGGAGTTGGCAGATGCCCATTTGATGTATGGATTAGCACGGGGCAATAGCCGTGGCACGGTACGTTTGTATCGAGACAGATTTCCAGAACGAAGGTGTCCCGACAGGAAGACGTTCAAAGCAATTGATCGGCGTACACGGAACATTCCAGCCTATGACTCCCGACTGGGGAAAGCCTAGAACGACGAAGACACCTGCAATGGACGAGGCAATTCTTCGTGCAGTTGACGATAACCCTAATGTCAGCGTCAGAGAAGTTGCTGCTGTACAAGGTAACGTTGACCACGTCACTGTATGGAGAGTGCTACGGGAGAACCAGTTGTTTCCGTACCATATACAGCGTGTGCAGGCACTATCAGCAGCTGATTGGCCTCCACGGGTACACTTCTGCGAATGGTTCATCCAATCCACATTTCAGTGCAAATGTTCTCTTTACGGATGAGGCTTCATTCCAACGTGGTCAAATTGTAAATTTTCACAATCAACATGTGTGGGCTGACGAAAATCCGCACGCAATTGTGCAATCACGTCATCAACACAGATTTTCTGTGAACGTTTGGGCAGGCATTGTTGGTGATGCCAACGAAAGCTTTTCAACAACAGATTCGGTGACCGATGGATTGGTAGAGGCGGACCAATTCCATGGCCTCCACGCTCTCCTGACCTCAACCCTCTTGACTTTCATTTATGGGGGCAATTGAAAGCTCTTGTCTACGCAACCCTGATACCAAATGTAGAGACAAGTGTAATGTGCTGCGAATACACAGAAAGATAGATCCTTTATCATTTAGCTACAAAATAGCAGGTCAGCAACTGGAAGCAGTTAATACCATAAATTATCTGGGAGTACGCATTAGAAGTGATTTAAAATGGAGTGATCATATAATGTTGATCGTCGGTAAAGCAGATGCCAGACTGAGATTCATTGGAAGAATCCTAAGGAAATGCAATCCGAAAACAAAGTAAGTAGGTTACAGTACGCTTGTTCGCCCACTGCTTGAATACTGCTCAGCAGTGTGGGATCCGTACCAGATAGGGTTGATAGAAGATATAGAGAAGATCCAACGGAGAGCAGCGCGCTTTGTTACAGGATCATTTAGTAATCGCGAAAGCGTTACGGAGACGATAGATAAACTCCAGTGGAAGACTCTGCAGGAGAGACGCTCAGTAGCTCGGTACGGGCTTTTGTCAAAGTTTCGAGAACATACCTTCACCGAAGAGTCAAGCAGTATATTGCTCCCTCCTACGTATATCTCGCGAAGAGACCATGAGGATAAAATCAGAGAGATTAGAGCCCACACAGAGGCATACCGACAATCCTTCTTTCCACGAACAATACAAGAATGGAATAGAAGGGAGAACCGATAGAGGTACTCAAGGTACCCTCCGCCACACACCGTCAGGTGGCTTGCGGAGTATGGATATAGATGTAGATGTAGATTGGGCCCCATGTTCTTCCACCTACGCTCGATGGAGCACGTTATCACGATTTCATACGGGATACTCTACCTCTGCTGCTAGAACATGTGCCTTTACAAGTACGACACAACATGTGGTTCATGCACGATGGAGCTCCTGCACATTTCAGTCGAAGTGTTCGTACGCTTCTCAACAACAGATTCGGTGACCGATGGATTGGTAGAGGCGGACCAATTCCATGGCCTCCACGCTCTCCTGACCTCAACCCTCTTGACTTTCATTTACGGGGGCATTTGAAAGCTCTTGTCTACGCAACCTTGGTACCAAATGTAGAGACTCTTTGTGCTCGTATTGTGGACGGCTGTGATACAATACGCCATTCTCGAGGGCTGCATCAGCGCATCAGGGATTCCATTGCGACGGAGGGTGGATGTATGTATCCTCGCTAACGGTGGACATTTTGAACATTTCCTGTAAAAAAGTGTTTGAAGTCACGCTGGAACGTTCTGTTGCTGTGTGTTTCCATTCCATGATTAATGTGATTTGAAGAGGAGTAATAAAATGAGCTGTAACATGGAAAGTAAACGTTTCCGGACACATGTCCACCTAACACATTTTCTTTCTTTGTGTGTGAGGAATGTTTCCTGAAAGTTTGGCCGTACCCTTTTGTAACACCCTGTATATAAGACTGAACATCGCAAAATCCGTTGTTGTGGGTTAGCCCTTTCTTCTGTATCTAAATCTAAATCTACATCTATATACGAACTCCGCAAGCCACCGTAAGGTACGTGGCGGAGGTACGCTGTACCACTGCCAGTCATTTCTTTTTCTGTTCCACTCTCAAGCATAGCGAGCATAAAACGACTCTGCTTATGTTTTCGTACGAGCCCTAACATCTCTAACCTTATCTTCGTGGTCTTTAAGTGAAATGTGTGTTGATGGTAGCAGAATCGTTCAGCAGTCAGTTTCAAACGCAGGTTCTCTAAATTTTCTCAATAGTGCTTCTCTCAAAGAACGTCGCCTTCCCTCCAGTGTTCCCCATGTGAGTTCCCAAAGCACACTCCTTCAATTGTGGAGCATAATATACTCTCCAGGAAGCGCAACTTGCCGTCGTTCGAAAATACGCCATTGACACGCCAGGCATAGAAGTCGCTTCGTCGAGCTGTACGAGATTTAAATTTTTTTGCAAAACGTGTCAGTTACATCGCTTACTGCAAAACTAGCAGTCTAATTCTGTGGTTCAGGGATAGCGATGACAGCAATGCATTAGGTATGATTCGAATACAGAATCCCAAAACGTAGACAATTACTTTGATATTTATATCTGGAAAGCTTACTTTTAAAATTAAAATGACGCAACGAAGACTTCCGTTCACTTAAGAAATAAGTTACTTTTGAAAACTGTAAAGATTAACAGCAAACTTTTCATCGGAAAAGAGAGAGCAACACTTCCGTTCACTAGCCGTATCTGACCCCTAATAAACGAGGCGGGTGAACGACAAGACAGCAGGGTTGTTCAAGAGGCGCCGCCAGGGAATTGAGCACTCGGGGTGAAATGGGCTGCTCAGACGGCATAACGTAGGGCAGAGGAAGAGGCAAATTGTAAGCTGCCTTCACAGGAACAACTATGTGTTCTGTTCGTCGTAGCCTTACAAGCATATATACTTACTGTGTATTGCTAAAATTGGAGAGTAGCTCATGTTATATCTATGCAAAGCATCATGATGGCCGGATCAGGAAATTCAAAGCGAAGGCCAGAAATACTAACATCAATTAACAATATTCCTATGTAGGAGGCATTACCCACCACACTGAGAGAAGCAGTTGCATAGTAAGTTTGATAATAAAATCTGTCTTGTAAATTTTTACCAAAATTATCCTTAACATAAATTTCAATCTTTTCAAGTATGCAGCTACGATTATGTCGATGTTTGGACCTACATACTTGTGACAGCAATTTTTTCCTCAAGAAGAGAACGAAATCTACCCACGGAGTCTCACTGATAAACTTCACCATAAAAGCTTGTCTTCGAATTAGCTGCGCTTAGAAAGTGGCATTAGATATTTTTGCTTAAGTGAAAACCAAAATAAGTAGTATTAATTGACAGACAATGTTTTGACGTTTAACCTGTGAATGAAATTGTTGTGAAATACAAGTTGATGCCAATTTAAACTTCGCCGAAAACGACATTCATCATATGGCTGTATCAGTCGTAGGAAATACCACGTTTTGATCTTAGCTGCCCCACTTTCTTAGCTTCAAAAATCAGAAGAAATAGAAGCTTCATTTCATTGTCATTTATCATCAATATCACACTCTTAGAAAATAAATTTGCAACTAAAGATATTGATTAGACACCATGAAGCGATACATCTCTGTAGATCTAACTTTAGTGGCCATAAAATATACTCATTGACAGGTTTCTTGTGTGGAATTACCTTCTTCTGAAATTTGAATCGCCAGTTTTCTCCTTCGAATGCAAGAATATTTTGTTGACGCCGACTTACATAGGCAGAAAAGATAATCATAACAATATAAGGGAAATCAGAGCTCGCATGAATAGATATAGGTGTTCGTTTTTTCCGCGAGCTGCATGGGTCTGGAATAATAGAGAATTATTTTGAAGGTGGTTCGATGATCCCTCTGCGAGGCACTTAAAATGATTTCCGTGTAGATGTAGATGCAGATGTAGAAATGGCACCAAAACACGGCAGGAAGGCCAAAGTGATGGATGTCTTCGTATCTTCATTCTGCTAAATGGATTGAACTCGCTAGGGCCTGAAAGCATTACGTGTGTCTCTTAGAATAACAGATTTTTCACAACACTCTCTTCCAATGTTGTATCTCACTTGACAGGCTTTTAGGATCAGATACCTTGTCGTCAAGAATCGGAAGAGTCCTCGGAAGATATGACATTAAGTGTGTTTTTCAACTATCTGAAAAACTGAGAAACCTGTTGGGTTCGGTTAAGGATGATCTTAGCCTGAAGAAACATGGTATGTATAAGATCCTTGTCAATATAGCGCAGCATATATAGGCGAGGAATGTCGCACAGTACAAGAACGCTGCGGCATGTTATTCCAGAGTCGGGATCCTGCTACTGCGAAGGACTTCGAGAAAGTGGTTGAACAATGGAGTAGGGGAGAGAGGATTTTGCTCTGATGGGAACGGGTCTTTCTGCCATGTTGTTTAGACAAGAGTGTTAAGGTAGAGGAGAGACATGAGGGACAATGTGCGTTGGTAAGCCAGTAGAGAAGACAGAGAGTATGGAAATCTCTGCATTTGTATGCACACAACCGAGACAGCCGTGCATGCATTACAATACATTATATTACTTTAATGCTTTGTCTATACGTAATGAATACAACATTTCGTAATAAGGTGGAACGTGTCAGTTTAAGGTCAGTTTTATTTACAAAACATAATTAATTTTTTTACAGTTACTATTTCATCTCTAAAAATTCATCTATTGAGTAGAAGGAGTTGTCATTCAGATATTCTTTTAATTTCTTTTTAAATATCGGTTGGCTATCTGTCAAACTTTTAATGATATTTGGTAAGTGACCAAAGATTTGTGTTGCAGCATAATTCATCCCTTTCTGTACCAAACTCAGATTTAACACAGAATTGTGAAGACCGTCTTTTCTTCTGGTGTTGCAGGCATGCACTTCACTATTTAATATTCACTATTCACTGGGATGGGCTATTAATTACACCCCCGGAAATGGAAAAAAGAACACATTGACACCGGTGTGTCAGACCCACCATACTTGCTCCGGACACTGCGAGAGGGCTGTACAAGCAACGATCACACGCACGGCACAGCGGACACACCAGGAACCGCGGTGTTGGCCGTCGAATGGTGCTAGCTGCGCAGCATTTGTGCACCGCCGCCGTCAGTGTCAGCCAGTTTGCCGTGGCATACGGAGCTCCATCGCAGTCTTTAACACTGGTAGCATGCCGCGACAGCGTGGACGTGAACCGTATGTGCAGTTGACGGACTTTGAGCGAGGGCGTATAGTGGGCATGCGGGAGGCCGGGTGGACGTACCGCCGAATTGCTCAACACGTGGGGCGTGAGGTCTCCACAGTACATCGATGTTTTCGCCAGTGGTCGGCGGAAGGTGTACGTGCCCGTCGACCTGGGACCGGACCGCAGCGACGCACGGATTCACGCCAAGACCGTAGGATCCTACGCAGTGCCGTAGGGGACCGCACCGCCACTTCCCAGCAAATTAGGGACACTGTTGCTCCTGGAGTATCGGCGAGGACCATTCGCAACCGTCTCCATGAAGCTGGGCTACGGTCCCGCACACCGTTAGGCCGTCTTCCGCTCACGCCCCAACATCGTGCAGCCCGCCTCCAGTGGTGTCGCGACAGGCGTGAATGGAGGGACGAATGGAGACGTGTCGTCTTCAGCCATGAGAGTCGCTTCTGCCTTGGTGCCAATGATGGTCGTATGCGTGTTTGGCGCCGTGCAGGTGAGCGCCACAATCAGGACTGCATACGACCGAGGCACACAGGGCCAACACCCGGCATCATGTTGTGGGGAGCGATCTCCTACACTGGCCGTACACCACTGGTGATCGTCGAGGGGACACTGAATAGTGCACGTTACATCCAAACCGTCATCGAACCCATCGTTCTACCATTCCTAGACTGGCAAGGGAACTTGCTGTTCCAACAGGACAATGCACGTCCGCATGTATCCCGTGCCACCCAACGTGCTCTAGAAGGTGTAAGTCAACTACCCTGGCCAGCAAGATCTCCGGATCTGTCCCCCATTGAGCATGTTTGGGACTGGATGAAGCGTCGTCTCACGTGGTCTGCACGTCCAGTACGAACGCTGGTCCAACTGAGGCGCCAGGTGGAAATGGCATGGCAAGCCGTTCCACAGGACTACATCCAGCATCTCTACGATCGTCTCCATGGGAGAATAGCAGCCTGCATTGCTGCGAAAGGTGGATATACACTGTACTAGTGTTGACATTGTGCATGCTCTGTTGCCTGTGCCTATGTGCCTGTGGTTCTGTCAGTGTGATCATGTGATGTATCTGACCCCAGGAATGTGTCAATAAAGTTTCCCCTTCCTGGGACAATGAATTCACGGTGTTCTTATTTCAATTTCCAGGAGTGTACAAATGTCAGAAGTGAATATATGTATTGCGAAGGAACTGTGAATTTCCCGACTTCCTTAAATAAATGTCTGCAAAGTGATCTTGGATGAGCTCCAGCTATTATTCTGATTACACACTTTTGTGTAATGAAATTTTTTTTCTTAATGATGAAGTACCCCAAAATATGAAGCCATAGGAAAACACTGAATGAAAATAAGCATAGTAGGCCAATTAACCGATCAACAAAATGAGCAATAATCCTAATAGCATAAGTAGCTGAACCTAACCATTTCAGCAGATCATCACGTGTTTCTTCAAATTCAATCTCTCATCAATCCGCACCCCCAGAAATGTTGAATGTTCTGCCTTACCTACAGACTTCTGTGCAAAGTCTATATTTATCAATGGTTTTACGCAACTTACTGTACAGAACTGCATATACTATGTTTTCTCAAAATTTAGTGGGAGTCCATTTGCATAGAATCACTTGATGGTTTTCTGAAAGAAATTATTTATAATTTCCTCAGCTGATTCTTGTTTTTTGGGTATGTTTACTATACCTATATCATCAGCAAAGAGAACTTGCTTTGCATTTTTATGAATATAGAGTGCCAAGTCATCGATATATATATTAAGAACAGTAAGGGATCCAAGATGGAACCTTGGGAAAAACCATTCTTGATACCTTCCCAGCTGGAGGACTCTGCTGATTTTTGCAGATTATGTTACTGTTAATTTCAACCTCCTGTGTCCTTACAGTTAAATATAAATTAAACCATTTGTGCGTTGTCCCACTGATACCAGAATATTGGAGCTTATCTAGAAGAATTTCATGATTCACACACTGAAAAGCCTTTGTGAGATGACAAAATATCCCAATTGGTGATGTTCAGTTATTCAAAGCCTTTAATGTTTGATAAATGAAAGCATATATAGCATTTTCTGTTGAAAAGCCGTTCTGAAAACCAAACTGACATTTTTTTAATACTTCATTCTTACAAATATGTGATGCTACTCTTGAATACATTACCTTTTCAAAAATTTTAGATAAAGATGTCAGAAGTGAAATTGGGTGGTAGTTGTTAGAATCAGACCTATCCCCTTTTTTACCCAATGGTTTAAGAGTATCGTGCCACTCGGAATGGCCGCGAGGTTTCAGGATTGCGCGGCCCCTTCCACCGGATGTTCGAGTCGTTCCACGGGCATGGGTGTGTGTGTTGTTCTTAGCATAGGTTAGTTTAAGTAGTGTGTAAGACTAGGGACTGATAACCTCATCAGTTTGGTCCCTTATGAATTCAAACACATTTGAACAATTGAACAATAGCGCATTTCAGCCTGTCTGGAAAATTTCTCTGTTTCAGTGAGCTACTACATATGTGGCTGAGAATCCTAGGTAACTGTTGGGAGCAAGCTTTTATTACTCTGTTGGAAATGCCATCAACTCCATGCGAGCTTTTACTTTTGAGAGAATTTATTATTTTTCTAATTGCAGTAGGAGAGGTGGGTTGAATTTCCATTTTCTGAAACTGCATAGGTATTGCCTCTTCCATATAGTGCTTTGCATTTTCTAACGAATAGCTCGATCCTATTTTCTCTACAACACTTAAAAATGATTATTAAAAATGTTTTCTACTTCTGAATTTTTTGTTAATAATCTTTTAATTGGGTTTGATAGAAATACAGTCTTCCTGTGCTCTCGGTTGCCTTGTTTCCTTTTTAACAATATTCCAAATTGTTTTAGTTCTATTATCAGGTGTTCTAATCTCAGACACAATGCACATACTTGTGGACTTTTTAATCACTTTTTTTGATACAGTACAGTAGTTATTATAATGTTTCACTGTTTCTGGATCATTACTCCTTCTAGATGTAAGATACATTTCCATTTTCTGTTTCCAAGATGTTTTTAGCCCTTTAGCAAGTCACGGCATTTTAGACGGTTTCTTAAAATTATATTTCACTGTTTTCTTAGGGAAATACTTTTCCAATATACCCACAAAGGTATCATGAAATTGAACAAATTTTAAATTAGTATCACGTTCCCTGTACACCTCATCCCAGTCTAACTGTTGCAAGCTTTCCCTAAAATATTCAGTTGTTAAATCCCTAACTGAACACACTATTTTGGAAGACTGTTTTGCATTGCTGTATGGAGCTATGTCATACACCGTAACTAGCTGTGCATCATGATTAGACAAGTCATTCTTAACAGGAAAAATGTTTATTTGATTAAATTTGTTGTGGTCTATGGAAACATTATCTACCTTTGTGCTGCTTTCCTATATCACACGAGTAGGAAAATCAATGACTGACGTCAAATTGAAAGAACCAAGTAATACTTCAAGGTCAAGCTTTTTATTGGACTCTTTCAGAAAACCTACATTGAAATCCCCACAAACAATAATTTTCTTCTCCCTGTCTGACAGACAGCACAAGAAAGAATCCAAGTTTTTCAAAAATAGCTGAAAATTTCCAAATGGGGGCCTATCGTGGGAACAATTATAAAAGTAGCGTTATTTAGTATAAGCTCACGTGCATGATGCTCTACACAAAATATTTTACTTTTTAAATTTTTCACTCTATGACAGATTTTAACATATATGGCAACTCCTCCACTCTCCGTAATTTCTCTACTTACATGTGTTGAAAACTTATGTCCATGTACATTTATCTTTTCCATATCTGTTCAGATATGATGTTCAGACAGGCATAGTACAGCTATTCCAACCTCAGTTTCTAAATCTTCTAAACAAACAAGAAGCTCATCTATTTTGTTTTTTAATCCCCTCATATTCTGATGCAATATACTAACATAAGTTTTCACTGTGCTTTTATGATGTTCGTTTGACACACTAACATTATTTTTCACTGTACTTCTATGAGAATCTTGTGATACTTTAACATCTCTAGTATCTGTTTCTCTGAGCTTCTCATTAAGCTTAATTTCATTCAGTGTTGAATCACCGGATGCCGATCTTAGCTTGAAAAAGGGGTTCTACCATGAGTTTCAGTGCCCTCCCCCCCTTAAAGGTAGCCGGCCGCTGTGGCCAAGCGGTTCTAGGCACTTCAATCCGGAACCACGCTGCTGCTACGGTCGCAGGTTCGAATCCTGCCTCGGGCATGGATGTGTGTGATGTCCTTAGGTTAGTTAGGTTTAAGTAGTTCTAAATCTAGGGAACTGATGACCTCAGATGCTAAGTCCCATAGTGCTTAGAGCCATTTGAACCATTTTGAACCTTAAAGAGTTTACCATCATCCCAACGAATTTACCCTTCCCTGTCCTATTGAGATGCAGGCCATGTCTTGTGAAGTCCCACCTACCAACACTATCAACAAGAACCAGACCTATGCCTGACAAAGTAGCCTCCTAAAGCCGCTGATCTAGCTCCATATTGATCCTCCCGGCAGAGCTGTTCATAATGGTGAAATATGATCGAAGAGTCGAACATCACAGATATAACGAACAAAGGCATTCAGAAGACCTAGCAGGATAACATCGCTGTAATCAATAATTGGAAGTGTAAGTGTTTCTTGAAGTTTCTTTTTCCAGCTGAAGACAGAAGAGCTTTTTATATTCTTGTAGCACATGGAGAGATGTCCACTGCCTTTAGGTGTTCAGTTCAATTTAGATTTTCATCTATTATTACTCCAAGACTCTTTACTGAATGAGCGAAGTTGATGTTTGTAGCATTTAGGATTAAGGATGGTAGGTATTCTCGATATTTCAGGCCTAGAGAGATCAACCATTACTGTTCGAGTTTTGGATGGGTTTAGCTTTAACACAGGGCCGGCCAAACGTTGCACGGTGTGCAGACGTGCGTAAGTGATGCACATGTGCGCACATGTGCGCACGTGTGCGACAGCGAGCGACAGCGACATCTGTTATTAGACATGTGTCCTAAATGAACATCGGCGGCTCCACTTCCCAGTTTATGTGGTACAAGCAAGAGCGTAACATACCCAGTCTCGTTTACCCCGGGTAACGGTAACCTTAACAGAGAAGTACTGAGAAATGGCAAGTACTGTGAAAAAGCAAAGGACGTCGTTTAAAAATGACTGGGAAATGCAATTCTTTTTTGTAGCCGTTGCTGAAAACTCACAATGTTTGCTGTGCCGCCGAATAATAGGCGCCCAGTGTAAGTTGAAAAACACTACAATACATATCACAAAGACGATTGTAGTGTACTCAACAGTGAAGAAGGCAAGCAAAATTAAATGTCCTTAAGAAAATGGATGACACACATCAAATCGGTTATCATTTCTCATGACCATTGATAAACACGTTTGGATTTATTCCTTTCATAATTAAAAACTATTGTTTACTAACTGTGCATTATAGCCTCATTCTGCTCAATGTTACATTATTATCAGGAAAGTTGGTCATTAAACCGAGTGTTCCAATGTATACTTACATATAGGGTTTTTTTTAATGTGTGATGAGCTACGCTCAGCTGAAGTCGATAAAACATAACATTCATCTAACTGTCTGTTATTATGCAGATATCAGACGTAACTGATGAGAGACATAGCAATAATGGTATTGAAATAACAGGTGATCATCGAGAGGTCTGCGGTCATCATTCTGTTCAGAGGTCAATGAGACAGAAATTATGTGGGTGTAACTGAGGGCACCGAGAATTAGTTATAGGAAACCTTGCATTAGTTTAATGTTATTTGAAATCATGAATAAGGTTCGTTGGAAGTCTCTAACTGCTCTCTTTCTTAAATACTAGATCATAAACATCACGCGTATTTACGTGCCGTCAGTCAAGCTGCCTTAATAAAAACCCACCGTTGTTAACTGTATTACTTGTCTTACTGGGTTAAGCTGTTGACATAAAAGTAGATGTCTCAATGAGTAGATTGTGACAGTATTTTAAATGTTTAATACGCGAAATACCTTCCCATGGTTGGCGGCAAGCTCTGAAAAGAGCACTAGAATACGCCGGTACATCAAATGGATAAAGCGACACCTGTGCGTAGAAACATGCGCTACATGAACGCTGACGGCTGCGGCGTGCACACTGTGACCCGGAAGTTGCACGTGTGCAGGAACACCGCACGCGTGCAGAATTTCTGGCCGGCCCTGCTTTAACACTATATTTTGTGCCTCTTCCGACAGCACACACCTGTCGATACTGAGATTCTCGATAGCCATCTCCAGGTTTACTAGTTCTGCGTTTAGATCAACTGGATGTCATCAGCGTACATGTGGTATTTGCAGCAGGACAAATCTGGTGACACACAATGAAAAGATTATAGGACCTAATACCGTACCCTGGGGACGCCTGATACTACGTGCCTCCATTGCGACTTAGTGGTGCCGAAGATGACGCACTGCTGTCATTTATTACAGTGCAAAGTCAGTTAAGACAACGAAAATGCACCAAATTTTGAGGCATAACTTAGAGTAAGTCAGTATATAGTAGTAAACACAGTAAAATGCAAAAATACAGCTCACAACTTTGCCGAACATGTGAGAACAAATCCTGTGTATAAGCAAGTACAGCTGTTACTACTGGCGCATCTAGTCAGCTCCCCAGCTGTGTCGAGCAAAACATGAAGTGAATGAACATACATCGAACGTAATTTTTTGCTAGGAAATGATTTGATAATAATTATTAATAACTTTTATAAGAAACTAGTTTTCAGGTGGACTTTTTGCGTAAATATTACTGTAATCTTGGCTTAATTTGATATCTGTTTCTGTATACAAGAATGTCTTTTGAAATTTTTCATTTCAAGTTTTATAACCGGGATCCTTCTTACAATCTGTTAGGTCTTTCTTGAGGAATTTTGTGCTGATAGAACATATCTTGAAGACAGTGTCTCTACAAATAATTACAAAAGACGAGACTTGGAAGTTAGCATAACACGGAAAGTTCACTTTAACGCAGATTATACTTCTACATTGTATTTTATTTCTTCTCCTGATGCTGCAGAATAACTGCACTATAATAGCCCACACTGCTGCTGGAATATCTTAATCAAATAAGGGTAGAAACTAAGTATAGGATGCCGTTGTAAAATTTTTATCGCAGTAACCTTATTCATTTCCAGATAGAAATTCTGATAACTTTTTATAAATTTTAAGTTGATCTATTAACAGAAAATCGTGGTTAGGTGCTTCAGTCGCCTCTGATGACAGAAGCCTGTCTCGTACGTACATCCGAACAAGATAGATACAACACTTCTTTAAGACATCCCTATGATGTAACTGAAGTTGATCTTGAAAGAGGAATATTTGGGGTGCGAAAAGTATATGTTTCTTTTTTCTTTTAGCATTATTTTCAGCTTCAGGTATACGAAATGATATTTGTTCTCCAGAACTGTGCAAGTTAACTCTAAAAATTCAAAATAATAACCTGTGTTGAAAGATGGTGTTTTAGGAACGCAGTTGTAGAGCGAACATCATCAGGGATTTCATTGCTACCAGACATGTAGAGTCTTTGTCGAATTTCGTCCAAGGTCCTCTAAATATTTTCAAAGTCATAATTTCTGGCCAGAAGCAGCCCTATCTTGAGTCCGTGTGGTTCCTAAAACCAATTAAAGAATCGGATGAGGGAAAGGAAGGTATGAAACATCACGAATAATGAATTTATTTTGATTTGTCCTGGCAACATTTAGTTGTCAGAGTGTCAGAATCTTGTCATTCATAATCTACGTCTCCTATGTTTGGTAAACAGAGTGCTCTTCTCCTAAAACGTTGAGATTCGGGGAACTCACGTCAATTGCTGCATGCCTTGGCACTGAACTGTTATTGACTGTTATTGTCAGTTTTCAGCACGTGTGAGCAATGGGATTTCCTTTCCATTCAAGTGAAACTCTTTCTTTACACCCGTTTACATTAATTTGTGTTTTATTTCTGCGTGTCTCTGTTTTCTAAATTTTTTTCTGAGGTGTTGAAACGAAGTACGATTTATTACGAGGTTTTCAATATCACTAATAAGCAAATCCTACTTCTGTCACAGTGCTTGCAATTATGAACCACTTGAGACTCATTAAGAGTAAGAAAGTACGATGTATCTCAAACTTTTGAAAATTTTATTGAAGTTGACTTTTGCTGTTTGATGTTGAATCATTTGTTTAAGTTACACCTAGCTGATGAGGGCATAGGAAATTATCAACTACTTCTCGTTTCAAATTTCTCGAAACATTTTCGTGAGCAGTGCTAATGAGATCATTTATAATTTCCACAAAACTATGTGTTCTTTTCTCCTTGTCTGCTGTTCGAATAAAAAATTTCTGTAATCTTTTCCATTCGTAACATATTTCGAACAACTTATCACTGCTGTGGTCAGTTCATCTAGTAAACACACCTGAATTTTTACCACAAAACTGAAACCCTTTTCGTCACAAACGTTGTATTTTCCATCGTTCTAAATTTTACAACTGTTAGACTATAGGAAAAAAAATTGTCAGTTTGATAGTTATTTGGCTGCAATGATTTTAACGGGAATGTAGATTCCAATAGAGACATAAACTCCTCGCAACCCGCATTTTCACTTCATTTTTAGGAGCTGATAACATTTGTAGTTTCATCCTATCTAACATGACGTGAGGCAATGACATTTTTTCTCAAGTGCCCCACCTCCGTCTAGTGTCATTACCAACATTTTTAGAACACGTTTTATGCTCTCGTATTAGGTATGACCCCTCTCGAGATCGAAAATCTCATACATAGGAATCAAAAATTCTTTAAGTAACGCTCTTACGAAAATTAGCTCGTTCTCTTTGCCACGAGATCCAGACGACAACTAATAACGAAGTGCAGTTCGATGCGGTCCACTTTTACTTCCAGAAGGCTTTCCACATACTTCCAAATCGTAGCCGAAGGAACAAAATAAAAGTGTATGGGATATCAGAACAGCTTTTTCACTGGAAAAAGGGATACTATGAAACAGAATACAGTATGTTATTCTTAACGTAGACATTGTTGTATGATTAGGCAATTGTCATATCAGTGGAAACAGTAACACCGATTAAACATTTTGGAGAATACCTGTTGTCAGATTGCTATACATCAGAAGAATCCTCAGTACGTGTAGTCAATTCCGGTACCCGTACCATTTAACACTGACGGAGGAGATAGGGAGGATTCAAAGAGAAACAGCGCGATTCTTCAGAGGCTCGTTTGTTAAGAGTGAAAGCGTTCGGGAGGTGCTCTTTTCACTCCACTGTCAAACGAGACAAGGGACGCGTTGTGCATAACGGTTTGGTTTACTGTTAAAATTCGAAGAGTCTACATTACTTGAAAAACGGCATCCCATTTGAGTCAACTGATGTTTCAAAGTACTGCACTGAAAAGGTGTTTGAATGTTGTGCAGGTGTGGTTAAATTTAATGGAGCAAAACTTCTAACTGTTGTTATTTATAGATCCCCAGACTCCGACTTCACAACATTTTTGCTAAAGCTAGAGGAGGTTCTTGGTTCACTTTATAGGTAATACAAAAAGTTAGTTATATGTGGTAACTTCAACATTAATTGTATACGTGATTGTGCAAGGAACAGGATGCTGGTAGACCTCCTTAATTCATATAATCTTATGTAAACCGTATTCTTTCCAACGAGAGTGCAAGGGAACAGTAGAACAACCATAGACAACATTTTTGTTTATTTATCATTACTAGAAGCGCATTCTGTTAGCAAAAAGGTGAATGGCCTTTCAGATCATGATGCACAAATTTTAACTCTAAAAGATTTTTGTGCTGCAACACATGTTAAATATAGTTGTCAACTGTTTAGGAAAGCTGATCCAGTTGCTGTAGAGACCTTTGTAAACCTTATCAAGGAACAAGAGTGCCAAGATGTTTATAGCGCTGATACAGTAGATGATAAATATAATGCTTTTCTCAAGACTTTTCTCGTGCTCTTTGAAAGTTGCTTTCCGTTCAAACGTCCAAAACAGGGTACTAGCACAAACAGGCAGCCTGGGTGG
This sequence comes from Schistocerca americana, assembly GCF_021461395.2. Classification (NCBI taxonomy): domain Eukaryota; kingdom Metazoa; phylum Arthropoda; class Insecta; order Orthoptera; family Acrididae; genus Schistocerca; species Schistocerca americana. The sequence goes on along the minus strand of NC_060130.1, from coordinate 647,049,886 downwards.
CTGACTAGAGGGATAAGAATATCTCGTAGAACAAAGTGGCAATTGTATCAAAACGTTAGAAACAGGCAAAATCTAAATGCAGCAGCCCATTACAAACAGTATTGTAAGGTGCTTAAAAATGTTATTAGGAAGGCAAAAAGTATGTGGTATGCAGATAGAAAGCTAAGTCTCAGGATAAAATTAAAACCATATGGTCAGTCGTAAAGGAAGTGGCTGGTCTGCAGAGACAGGTCGAGGATATAGAATCAGTGCGTAGTGGGAATGTCCGTGTTAATGATAAGTCGCATATATGTACAGTATTTAATAATCACTTCCTGAAAATAGCAGGTGAGCTAAATAGTAACCTAGTCCCAACAGGGAATCATATAGCGCCCTTAGAAAAAAGTGTTCCGAGACTGTTACCTGAAATGCTCCTCCATGATACTGACAAGACGGAGATTGAGTTAATAATTAAATCGCTAAAGACCAAGAACTCCCATGGATATGACGGGGTATCTAGCAGAATACTGAAGTATTGTTCTATGTATGTTAGCCAAGTACTTTCCTTTAGGAGTGGTCGGTTTCCTGACCGATTAAAGTACTCGGTAGTGAAACCACTTTATAAAAATGGAGACAGGGATATTGTTGACAATTTTAGACTTATTTCTATGCCATCAGTGTTTGCTAAAGTTATCGAGAAGGTTGTATATACAAGGTTACTGGAGCATTTAAATTCACATAATTTGCTGTCAAATGTACAGTTTGGTTTTAGATATGGTTTAACAATTCAAAATGCTGTATTCTCTTTTCTCGGTGAGGTTTTGACGGATTAAATAAAAGGTTGCGAGCGCTACGTGTTTTCTTTGATTTAACGAAGGCTTTTGACTGTTTTGACCACAAAATATTACTGCGGAAGTTGGACCATTATGGTGTAAGGGTAGTAGCTTACAATTGGTTCGCCTCTTACTTTAAGAACAGAAAGCAGAAGGTAATTCTCCGCAATATTGAGAGTAGTAGTGATGTTCAGTCTGGATGGGGCACTGTTAAGTGGGGCGTTCTCCAAGGGTCGGTGCTGGGGCCACTGCTGTTTCTTATTTATATAAATGATATGCCTTCTAGTATTACAGGTGATTCAAAAATATTTGTGTTTGCTGATGACTCCAGCTTGGTAGCGAAGGATCTTGTGTGTAATATTGAAACAGTATCAAATAATGTAGTTCATGAAACAAGTTCATGGCTTGTGGAAAATAATTTGATGCTAAATCACAGTAAGACTCAGTTTTCACAGTTTCTAACTCACAATTCAACAAGAACCGATATTTTGATTAGACAGAATGGGCATATTATAAGCGAGACGGAACAGTTCAAGTTCCTAGGGTTCGGATAGATAGTAAGCTGTTGTGGAAAGCTCATGTCCAGGATCTTGTTCAGAAACTAAATACTGCTTTATTTACCATTAGAACAGTATCTGAAATAAGTGACAGTTCAACATGAAAAGTAGTCTACTTCGCATATTTTCATACGCTTATGTCGTATGGTATTATTTTTTGGGGTAATTCTTCTGATTCAAGAACGGTATTTTTGGCTCAAAAACGGGCTGTTCGAGCTATATGAGGTGTAAGTTCGAGAACCTCTTGTCGACCCCTATTCAACAGTCTGGGAATTCTGACATTGCCCTTACAGTATATATTTTCTTTAATGTCGTTTGTTGTTAGCAATATTAGCCTATTCCCAAGAGTTAGCAGCTTTCACTCAGTTAACACTAGGCAGAAATCAAATCAGCATGTGGAATGCACTTCCTTGACTCTTATGCAGAAAGGAGTGCAGTATTCTGCTGCATCCATTTTCAATAAGCTAATACAAGAACTCAAAAATCTTAGCAGTAGCCCAAACTCTTTTAAGTCTAAACTGAAGAGTTTCCTCATGGCTCACTCCTTCTATTCTGTCGAGGAGCTCCTGGAAGAGCTAAAAAATTAAGCAAATTCCAGTGTTACATTGTTGATTTTCTTTATTTAAACTTACGACTTGTCGCCTGAATATGTTTTTTTATATTTCATTTTATCTGTTTCTACTATCGTGTTATAATTTTATGTATTGACTCGTTCCATGACCATGGAGACTTCTCCTTAGTTTGGTCCCACGGAACAATAAATAAATAAAGTATCCTGCTTCTTTCTACGTGTATCTCGCACAGAGACCATGAAGGTAAAACTAGAAAAATTGGAGCTCACACATAGACTTTGTAAGAGGTCCGAGCAGATGTAATTTCGATGTACTGCTCATGCGCTGCCTGCGATATGCAAGGTATAAGAGAATCTATGACCAGAGAGCAGTGTTGACAGTAGTAGGAACTGTGTAGCTGTAGCAGTAAGTTGTTGCTAGTTTGCAGTCTGCTCTGGTCTGGTCTGGTGGGTCGTGTTGGGTGGCCGATCGCGGTGCAGCGATGTCGGAGCCTGAGTATTATTGTATAAGGTAAAAAGCAGCCTCGCGCATATGTAGTAATGTCATCTCAAGTCCCATGTAAATGTTTTAAAAATCTCGTAATAATAATCTTTCTCATAAAAAGTAACTTTTAACAACCATTCGTTTAAATTTAAAGAATTTACTAATTTCTCCCATCCATGATCATCGCGATTGTTGCAAAAGAAACATCAGTTGCTTCCTTTCATAAATGACAAATCTATCTGCCAGCATTGCACAGGGCTGTGCGAGAAAACGTTATTTTAAGAGCAGATATATATGCGTTATCCGGCGACTTCATTGAGGTAAAAATTTTTCTCTTTTTTATTCAGAATGATCTTTCAGGGCCATGACGCAGCACTGCTGACGTCCAAAATTTACCGGGTTAAATTCACAGTCAATTATTGAAAGGTTATAAGTGAGCGACAATTTAATTGAGAGATTAGTTACATTGTATTATTACCAGGTTACTGAATTAATTTTTTTTGTTGGGACGTTACACTGAATGTGAACGACATAATTATAATTTTTTACTGTTGAGAGATTTAGGAATTTTTCTGTTTTGAGCTTACATTAAACGGGAACGAATTTTGTGGGGAGGTTAAATGTCAATGAATTTTCTGTTTTGAGGTTACACTAATTTAGAATCATATTTTTATTATTTATTTTATTTTGTGGGGAGGTTACATTTGGCGACAACCGGCCAGGATCGTATTTCTTTGTGAATTTCTGAGAAGTAGTCATATATCTGCTCTTATTTACTTAAATGTAGTTTGCATCTGGCGCAACGCATTTACTAATTTTGTCACTCTTTCTTTCACAGATCATCGGCAATTTATTGCTCTTTGTTGTAATTGTGTTTGCTCCATTTTTACTTCGTCTTTGTTTCGTTTTGTGCTTAATTTTGATTTGTGAAAAATGCCGCGAAAAACTGTTAACAGTACATCGCGATGTGCAATGAGTGAAATAGCCAACTCGAATAATTTGACCGATAATACTTGCGACACTCAGTGTAATAATGATAATCCCCTAATTACAGATAATCAGTGCCTGTCGATCACTAGTATTGAATTTGATCCTAATTATGAGCAAACAAATGCAATTATGTCCACAGTAAATGTAACAATTCATGACGCGGCACGTTCCGTTACAATGAACGCTGCTCAGCTTGACACCCCCGATTTGCAAAATTTACGTAACGATGAGATAATTGTTTCTAACGAAGGTGAACAATGTACTCAAAGTACGTCAAATTTATTTGATTCCGATTTAGCAACCAACAGTGCACATCCGATGGGCAAACCTTTTTGTGAATCAGATAATGACCAAATGGTTACACAAAACGTGACAAATGTAGACACACCACCACACAGCTCAGAGAAAAGCTACAAATTAATGAAAACAATGAAAAACAAGACAACAATTACAAACAACTTAATGAAAGTCTCAAACAGTCGAATGATAAGCAAGACAACAATTTCAAACAACTTAGTGAACAGATTACAGCCGTTGCCGCGCAATGTCATGATACTAAAGAACAATTACATGAGGATATTAAGGCTTGTGCTAGGAACAGTAGTGAAGAAATTAGATCTGTGGCACAAGAATTAAGTAATACACATGCAGCCACAACTAAATTACTTAGAGATGAAATTAGTGCAGTCGCTAAACAATGTTCCGAAAACACAACACAGTTACGCGACGAGTTTAAATTAATGTCAGCAGAACTTTCACGCACACTGGATGCGAAAGTAGACACGAAATTTGACCAACAGAACAGCCAAATTGACGAACGTTTTAATCACCACCTACAAAACAGTGTAACGCGTTGCCGTAAATTTATACAGGAACAGAATAAAGTAAAGGAACAGGTCATGGAAACAATTAATGCACAGAGACAGGAAGATAAGCGTAAATTGTTTACGAAAGCAAAAACATACGTAGACAACAAAATTGCTGCAGTATTGGACGAAATCAAACAGTTGAACACCGAATTGTATGAAGAAATCTCCGATTTTAAAACAAAAACAGACACACACACATTAGACTTTCAGACAATGACCAACAGACTTGAAAAGTTGGAATTAATACAGGATCCCGATGCCATCAAAGCAGACGTTAAAAAATTGAACAAAAACACACGTAAAATACAAAGCAAATTATTGCTTGTGGTACTAAAAACGATGATCAGGTAAAAGCACTGACTGAAAAATATGATGAATTGGCCAGTCGTATTGACGTTATCGAAAGTAATAATGACACCAAATCAGACGATACATCCCCAGTTTCACTTAATCAAACACCCGAATTCCAAAATTTACAGCAGACGATCAGTGAGATAGGTTCGTCCAATAATACGTTACGTAGAAAATTGTCATCTTTACAGCAAGAAGTGACGGAGATGAAAAATATTTCAGCCTTTAACACATCACAGCATACGCCACTCTCCGAACATTTGTCAGACTCACACAGCTAGTATAATTTAGGTAATTTACAGAGAGTACGTGACTTAGATTCCGAACAGCGACAGACAAACGGATTAGCATACAATCCTGAACCTGTTCAGTCATACAGAGACGATAATTTTGATTACAAGCACTTTCTATCCATGAGAAAATTTAAGGTATTTAAAGAGACAGAACACAGATTCACCACTTGGACTGGATACGACAATTTGCTTTTGTATTTTCATCAGCTTGGCCTGTAACGCAGAAACTAAAATTTACACTCCTGGAAATGGAAAAAAGAACACATTGATACCGGTGTGTCAGACCCACCATACTTGCTCCGGACACTGCGAGAGGGCTGTACAAGCAATGATCACACGCACGGCACAGCGGACACACCAGGAACCGCGGTGTTGGCCGTCGAATGGCGCTAGCTGCGCAGCATTTGTGCACCGCCGCCGTCAGTGTCAGCCAGTTTGCCGTGGCATACGGAGCTCCATCGCAGTCTTTAACACTGGTAGCATGCCGCGACAGCGTGAACGTGAACCGTATGTGCAGTTGACGGACTTTGAGCGAGGGCGTATAGTGGGCATGCGGGAGGCCGGGTGGACGTACCGCCGAATTGCTCAACACGTGGGGCGTGAGGTCTCCACAGTACATCGATGTTGTCGCCAGTGGTCGGCGGAAGGCGTACGTGCCCGTCGACCTGGGACCGGACCGCAGCGACGCACGGATGCACGCCAAGACCGTAGGATCCTACGCAGTGCCGTAGGGGACCGCACCGCCACTTCCCAGCAAATTAGGGACACTGTTGCTCCTGGGGTATCGGCGAGGACCATTCGCAACCGTCTCCATGAAGCTGGGCTACGGTCCCGCACACCGTTAGGCCGTCTTCCGCTCACGCCCCAACATCGTGCAGCCCGCCTCCAGTGGTGTCGCGACAGGCGTGAATGGAGGGACGAATGGAGACGTGTCGTCTTCAGCGATGAGAGTCGCTTCTGCCTTGGTGCGAATGATGGTCGTATGCGTGTTTGGCGCCGTGCAGGTGAGCGCCACAATCAGGACTGCATACGACCGAGGCACACAGGGCCAACACCCGGCATCATGGTGTGGGGAGCGATCTCTTACACTGGCCCTACACCACTGGTGATCGTCGAGGGGACACTGAATAGTGCACGGTACATCCAAACCGTCATCGAACCCATCATTCTACCATTCCTAGACCGGCAAGGGAACTTGCTGTTCCAACAGGACAATGCACGTCCGCATGTATCCCGTGCCACCCAACGTGCTCTAGAAGGTGTAAGTCAACTACCCTGGCCAGCAAGATCTCCGGATCTGTCCCCCATTGAGCATGTTTGGGACTGGATGAAGCGTCGTCTCACGCGGTCTGCACGTCCAGCACGAACGCTGGTCCAACTGAGGCGCCAGGTGGAAATGGCATGGCAAGCCGTTCCACAGGACTACATCCAGCATCTCTACGATCGTCTCCATGGGAGAATAGCAGCCTGCATTGCTGCGAAAGGTGGATATACACTGTACTAGTGCCGACATTGTGCATGCTCTGTTGCCTGTGTCTATGTGCCTGTGGTTCTGTCAGTGTGATCATGTGATGTATCTGACCCCAGGAATGTGTCAATAAAGTTTCCCCTTCCTGGGACAATGAATTGACGGTGTTCTTATTTCAATTTCCAGGAGTGTATTTGTAGCGCGTAATAGACCTCAGGGGATTCATTACACTTCGATGAATATGTGCCGTAGCGTGCACAGGGCCCCGAGCCGTAGTAGTGTTATTTTATCTTTAGTTTTCTGCACTGCTGCCTTCTCTTCTACTATCCTTTATATCTATCAAAACAGCTCTTCAACTATCGATCTATCTAGTATTAAGGATGTGTAAAGAAAACCTGATAAGACAAGTTTTGCCGAAAGTGACAGTTTTCTTTAAACACTCCCGAAATGACAACTACCGGCGTAATTTTAATAACAGACATAATTGTAATCATCAGTATGTACAACATTTTGAGCAATCGTCAAAATTATCAGCAACCACATTTTTGGTAACAATAGAGGTTTTTCCCAACAACAGCAACAAAACCAGCCGGTTAGCATACCTAACCAACAATGTAGTCTGCAAGGTCAACCAAGCTTTAATGTTTCGCCGCCTAGACGTATAGCGTCGGCTCCATCAAATAGTAACGCACCACAACAAGGAAATCAGTACGTACAGAAAACACATCATTTCAACTCCTATCGCAACGCGCCGTATAGCAATGACTATCATGACAGACGTAAAAGTAATGAGCACAGTTTTCAGCGTCACAGTCGGTCTTACCAGCAGCAGAATCATCCGCAACAGATTATCATGAATGAACCAGACAGTAGATATCAACCCGAACGTAATACGTCAGGACGAAATAACAGAACAGTACAAATAGTTGAAATGCCACAGCATCCTCCCGCAAATAATAGCACGTCAGAAAGAATTTGACTAGATACAGTACAGGTTGCATCTTCTAGCAACGCAAGCAATACTTTTACACAGAGAATCTTGTTCACGAAAATGTTATTAGTTTCGACGACATCCGATACACACTTTTGCATTAAAGACAGAATCTCAACGTATGTAAACGACATTCTTATTGCAGAAGCTAACTGGTCTGAACACAATCTGATTCTTGAACAACTTTTCGTGCACAAGGACTCACAGTTAATCTTAGCAAATCGCACTTTGGCAAAACTTATATAAATTTCTTGGACATGTAATTTCAGCAGAAGGCATTGCGCCTGACCCGGAAAAACTTCAAGCTTTACGTGACATTAGTGTTCCTATGACGAAGAAACAATTACGCAGCTTTCTGGGATTAATTAACTTTTTCCGTAAATTTATTCATTACTCTGCTTTAGACACCCCTAGATTATGTCAACTGACAGGTAAAAACACTATTTGGTCGTGTGATAGCCAAGCGCAGTGTGAATTTGTCGATCTGATACAAGCTTTGTTGAATGCACCACTTTTATCACATCCAGATCTTACTAGAAATTTTTCCATTGCCACAGACAGTTCTAACACAGCTTTAGGCGTACACATTTTTTAGGAAATTGAAGAAGATGGTAATACAGTAATTAATAATATCGCCTTTGCGAGTCGCATTCTGTCACCTGCTGAACGCAATTATTCTGTTACAGAACTTGAAACATTATGTGTTGTATGGGCATTTACGAGATTTAGGCATTTTCTTTATGGAAGACATACGACCGTTTACACAGATCATAGAGCGATACAGTTCTTATTTTCAACAAAATTTACACACGACAGATTAAGCAGATGGAAACTTTATTTACAGGAATTTAATTTTACAATTGTTCACATTCCCGGTACACAAAATATTGTAGCAGACGCACTATCCCGTTCTCTAAGCAACAATCAGCAAGACATCGCAACCAACTTCTGCCAAGTAAATTTTAGGGTCATGTATATTCAACTAGTTGCATTTGAAAATTTCATTTCCTTGTCATTACGAGATATAGCACAAGAGCAGAGTAAAAACAACGTATGGAAAGAAATTAAACACCTTTGGCAAGATAGGAATAACGTTACCATCAGAAACCATTACACTGTACGCAATAATATTCTGTTTCGCCGCTCTCACCCTGACAGCAACAACTGGTTATTATCTATTCCTGACGAGCTTGTTAACAAATTAATTTGGTATACTCATTTAAGTTACGCACATTACGGAGCGAGAAAATGTTTTCTTATACTGAGACAGAACTGTTATTTTGCTAACATGGAGAAACGTACTCGACGAGTTTTAGCGTCATGTAAAATCTGCCAGAAAGCTAAGTCAGACACGACTTCACATATTCCTCCGTTACATCCCATTGTACCTGTTAAATTGAGACACATGGCCGCTGTAGACATTTTTGGTCCGATTCCCAGAACTAATAGAGGTTCTTGCTACATCTTTGTCGCTGTTGAACTCACTTCAAAATTTGTAACCTTCACTCCGTTACGCAAAGCTACTGCTAAATCGATTTCGAATACATTTGTAAAACATTTTTTATTTCATGTAGGGCATGTATTGAAAGTAACTTCCGACAATGGACCACAGTTTCGATCTGCTATATGGACACGTATGTTACGAGCAAGAAACATTTCTCCGATCTATATATCCAGGTACCACGCTTCTTCGAACCCTTGTGAACGTCTAATGAAAGAAATTGGTAAACTATGTAGAATATACTGCCATAAAAACATATTGATTGGGACACACACATACTCTCATTCCAGGATGTAATTAACTCCATACCAAATCAATCTACTATGCTATCTCCGGCTGTTATACTGAAAAATGTTGAACCACCTAACAAAATTAAAGAATTAGTATCCTTTCCTACCTCTCGTCGACTACGACACCATGAAATAATTGACATTGCACTCAACAACATCAAATGTGCCGCAGAGCGCCGAAGAAGGCAGCAAAAACAGGTTTGTACACGCCGTAACTTTCACATTGGACAGAAGATATTAGTACGCACACATTACTTATCCAACAGAGATAAGAGTAGATTTAGTAAATTTGAGCTTCTATACGCAGGTCCATATCGAATTCGCAGCATTCCTCACCCCAATGTAGTACACGTCGAAACTTTGAGAACCAGAAAAAGCAAGGGCAATCACCATGTCTCCAATATTAAACCCTTTATTGAATGAACATACTTTATGATTTATCACACTGTAATGCCATTTCCTGATTTTTATATGACCACTTATGCAATTCTATTTATATGAACACTTACTGATGATTATCATATTTTTTCCTGGCAAGTGCCCGGCAAGGTAAGGTTAGCAGGTCGCTTTTCTTGTCGTTACACATCAGACTGTGCACGTTTTTCCAGATAAACTTACGTATTTTATGGCCAATTATGCAATTCTATCTATGTGATTACTTATTAATGATTATCATATTTTTTCTTGGCAAGTGCCCGGCAAGGTAAGGTTAGCAGGTCGCTTTTCTTGTCGTTATATATCAGACCGTGCACATTTTCCATTTTTCGTGTACGTATGATTGTTTTCCTGTTTTGTCTGTATACACTATGAAATGTTTAAGATGTAACAAACACCAGTTGACTTTGACATTTTTCCATATGGTATCTCAATATCTTGACTATTTTACATTTTTTTTCCTACTGCATTATGATACTCTGTGTACTTTTTTTTTTTTTGTACTTGAAAACTGTCCATGTTTTTGACAACACGTTTTCTGTCGTGCTATGCTGTATGCTTAATTATATCACTAGAAACAAGTTTTTATTTAATGAGTATATGATTTAAATGCAAGATATTAATCTTTATTCATCATTTTCAGAAAGCAATAACGTTTAAAAGAAATAAATTAAACAAGCCACAGTGGATTACTATGAAATGGGAATTTCACCTTCGGAATGAACGAAAGAAAATGCAATACCATGTCATGAAGAATAAATGGATCAGAATTAACAAGCATTAACAAGAATATACTACACACATCGTATGATAGCAGTCTTAACTAATTATTTTTCTTTCAGAATACGAGGCGATTGATGCAGGCTGTCAGACAGAACTACACATCTTAGTTTTAGTGATGAAATATGCTAGAAATAAGAAACTCTAGACTATGAATAGTTGTATGAAGTAAATGGTAATATGAATAATGAATAATGAAGTGTCTTTTTTGCAGATAATAATAAATGATGATGAATAATTGTAAGAGAAAAAAAACTAAATATGCGTTTCTTCTTTTAGTTCAATAATTCATTTTGTATTTTTTCCAGGAGAAGCTATTCATGAAATTAATGTACTATAAGCAGTTAGTCATTAAACCTGTTCAAGTACTTGCATTTTTTTACCCATTTGTGTGTGTCATTCACGAATGTGCTCACATATACTCTACTTGTTTCATAACCTTGCTACAGCTGACTCATGATGAATGACGTTACTAATCCTTATATCCAGCAATAAGTCAAAAGCAAATATTTTCATGCCCCAGCAATTAATTATCGATCCCAACGCAATGCATTGCTACCACTAAAAAAAAAAATTTTTTTTACCAGTCCCAGCTATTACCAGTATACAACTAAATAATGCTACTAGTTTAAGAGATATTTCTAGTTCTAAATATAATGCAAATTTCTCAGATGTATTGAATCCATTATATCTATGTATTATTGGATCACAGACCTTGAGTAATAGTTGCAGTGTGTTACATTTTAAATATGTCCTATGTCACTTGAATGAGAAGTTCTGAGTAATACTGAATGATGTTTTATAATAATGCATAAATGCTATGCCAATAATTTCTGTAAATAATATTTTTGTTATGTCACTTGAATGATGACTTCTGAATAATACTGAATAATGTTTTATAAAACGATATGAACACTTTGTAACTGGCCAATGAGTGCCAATAATTATTTTAAATATGTCGTATGTCACTTGAATGATGAACAATGTTATGTAATATTCAATACTTGCTATATGTTTAGCAACTGGCCAATGAATGCCACTGTTGCTTATATTTTAAATTTGTCTTATGTCACTCACATGATATCATATATGAATACCAGTAGCTTGATGCTACACTCATTAGCTCCTGTTTTGAATGATGACTTCTGAACAATGGATAAAAATTGTTTGTAACTGGCCAATGAGTGCCAATGATTACTATAATTAGATGAGTTATGTAAATGCTATGCCATTAATTAACTCTTTCTTTGAATGATCACTTCTGAACAATGCATAAAAATGGTTTGTAACTGGCCAATGAATGCCAATGATTACTATAATTAGATGAATTATGTAAATGCTATGCCATTAATTGACTCTTGTTTTGAATGATCACTTCTGAATAATGCATAAAAAATGGTTTGTAACTGACCAATGAGTGCCAATATTTACTGTCATCAGATGACTTATGAATAATGTTCTGTAATACTCCATACATAGTACAGAAATATTTAGTAACTAGGCAATGAGTGCCAACAATTACGCAAATCGGTTGATAGACTAGTGTAATTCTCAATGATGACTACCATAAGACTTAATGTCCTTCACCTTCTGACCTAATTACCAGAAATTACTGCAATATCCGTTTGTCCCGTCCATCCTCATGATCATGGAGCACTATATTTGGTTTTTGCACTAATTCTACGTTGGTGAAAGAGTATGGATTCTACAAGAATGTGGTGTTAACACATCATGCTGTCCACCACCTTGAACGATGGAGATGTTATTATGGTCCTACTGTTTGGTGTACCTAATGTACTACCAAAATGATAACATTGAATATTAATACGACTTTTCAGTATCTTGGCTACACTGATTAATACTTCAGGCAAGAGAACTTCAGACTGTCGCACTTGGTGTTGTGCTTCTGTAGAAAGATATGGACTTTCAGTGCAGCTACGTGCAACCTACTGTGCTACAACCATGATGCAATCCTTCCCTTTCCTTTCCTAGTTCTTGTAAAATGGTAAAAAATATATACAGTGCGTGTGCACTTTATGTCACTTGTTAATATGTTTTGTACTCATTGTGTATACATTATGTCATTTGTTAATATGTTTTGTACTCATTGCGTATACATTTTGTCATTTCTTAATATGTTCTGTACTCAGAGCATGTGCACTCTATTTCATTTTTTGTTCTGCACTTATATATATGTATATACTCTGTGATTGTAGACTTAGTTAATTAAGTAGATTATAGAAAAATTTGTTGCTCATGGCAAGTCCAATTGACTCACCATCGCTGTAAAATTCCCCCCCCCCCTCACTCTGTGGAGGGTTATGTAAGAGGTCCGAGCAGATGTAATTTCAATGTATTGCTCATGCGCTGCCTGCGACATGCAAGGTATAAGAGAATCTATGACCAGAGAGCAGTGTTGACAGTAGTAGGAACTGTGTAGCTGTAGCAGTAAGTTGTTGCTAGTCTGCAGTCTGCTCTGGTCTGGTCTGGTGTATCGTGTTGGGTGGCTGGTCTCGGTGCAGCGATGTCGGAGCCTGACTATTATTGTATAAGGTAAAAAGCAGCCTCGCGCATATGTAGTAATGTCATCCCAAGTCCCATGTAAATGTTTTAAAAATCTCATAATAATAATCTTTCTCATAAAAAGTAACTTTTAACAACCATTTATTTCAATTTAAAGAATTTACTAATTTCTCCCATCCATGATCATCGCGATTGTTGCAAAAGAAACATCAGTTGCTTCCTTTCATAAATGACTAATCTATCTGCCAGCCTTGCACAGGGCTGTGCCAGAAAACAATATTTTAAGAGCAGATATACATGCGTTATCCGGCGACTTCATTGAGGTAACAATTTTTCTCTTTTTTATTCAGAATGATCTTTCAGGGCCATGACGCAGCACTGCTGACGTCCAAAATTTACCGGGTTAAATTCACAGTCAATTATTGAAAGGTTATAAGTGAGCGACAATTTAATTGAGAGATTAGTTACATTGTATTATTACCAGGTTACTGAATTAATTGTTTTTGTTGGGACGTTACACTGAATGTGAACGACATAATTATAATTTTTTACCATTGAGAGATTTAGGAATTTTCCTGTTTTGAGCTTACATTAAATGGGAACGAATTTTGTGGGGAGGTTAAATGTCAATGAATTTTCTGTTTTGAGGTTACACTAATTTAGAATCATATTCATATTATTTATTTTATTTTGTGGGGAGGTTACAACTTAATTACAATCATTCTCCCGTGCAACACTCGCGACTGGAAAGACAACGGAAGAAGTGACAGTGGTACACAATTCGCCAGACATCATCAAATGACTTGCACAGTACTAATGTATATATGGACATAAAGATACCGAATCTGTTAAAAAACCTTGTTACACATTAGTTTATTACGCCGTAATGAATATCTCGCGTGCGCTTGTCGAACCTTCACTATCGAAAAGAGAATTTCTGCAGGTCAATCACCAACTGCATGTCAAAAAAATTTGCCCATTTGCGGGAGCTACCCGCAACAGTTTATGACTTTTGCTTCTGTGACACACTGAATAATTTATGAGCGTCTGCTTGTGTCTCAAAAGTTTCGACACTGATCTCTGTTTATTACCGTTATCCTGCCAAACAATAGTACTCTGAGAAGAGGTTGAAAGAGGATCACTGTAATGGAAAAGTAATCAAGACAGACGGACGAAGAAGTGAACTCCACTTCTACTAAATACGCAGTAATGATGTAAGCTATCACGCCAACTAGCTGCGCCTTTCGTAGATTACGAAATGGTTTACTTCAAAGCCGAGCAGCTTTGGCTTATACGGCTCTACGAAACAGGAAACGGAGAAGAATATTAATAAAACAAATAAATAATTTAATTGTTGCCACTAACCATTGAGTCACGGAGCCGTAAAGAAAGCTCTCCGCTAGGGTGAGAGAACTCGACGGAAGAGTTTTAAAACTTTTTTTTTAAAAATTTCAGGGCGAAGAACTGCTAGGAGTTAAAGCAAATCAATTTTAGTCTAAATATCGAAGCTATGCTAGCTTAAAGCTACTCGTGGTGATTGGTAAAGGATTTCGCGAGTTCTATGAGAATTAGCTCCAGTGGTAGAAGCACTTCGACAGTCAATCAGCGCAATGTTAGCACTTAAACTCCTAAAAGCGGTATACACATCAAAGGACGTACAAGCATTATATTAGCGAATTTCGATACATTCTACATCGAAAAGTACGTGAGAGCAAGATCGTGAAAGCTTGTCGCATCACTGAACAATGAAACTAGATTGGAAAATGGAGAAAGAGCAGCAGTCACACAACGGAAAGAATGCAGGAGGAAACAAAAGCCTTATACAACCATCAAAGCAATAGTGTTTGTCGTAGTCGTTACTAGCAGAAATTCATTTAGAAGCTAGAGCGATAGAAGCACACGTTAAAAATTGCTGCCTTTGATCGGAAGGCTATCCCGAATAAAGCAGTTAGTCGTTGCTCCTAGTGCGATGGTAAAAGATCGTAAGGCTGCAAACATGATCAGAAAGCATCTCTTCTCTCTCATCAAACTTGCAATGTCGAAAGATAGTTCCCAGGCAAGGTATATGAGTGCAAAATGTTGGTAATTTTGATCTCGTTGTATTTCATGGTGAGTTAAAGTAATGTAAATTTCTCCGGTTTCCATTCTGTCGAAGTCGTCGAAGTTTCGATGAGTGTCATGCCTATTGTCTACAGCAGATGATGAGAGGGGCACCTATCGAAGCTTTCCGTTACTTAAATGAACTCACTCATCTGGAAACCATAGAATCTTATATTTAACACATTCTTTACTTAGTCATAAGAATGATTTATCATGTACGCAGTAAAATCTGGTTTCCAATACACTATGACCATGGATCATGCGTGAAATGTAACCCCAGTTAGATGCCCAGTTAATAGAAAAGTTTAGATGTGAAAAACATTTGCAGTAACTAGGACAATAATAATAGAGACAGTCACGGATCGTTTACGGACCCACATTTAACTGAAAGTTTTTGTTTCTATTATTGTATAATTTCAGCTGTTCCTTTCACACTCACGTGACAAATGTCATGGGATAGCCATATGCACATATACAGATGGCGGTAGTATCACTTACACAAAAGGAATCCATTGGCGAAGCTGTAATTTGTACTCTTGTGATTCATGCGAAAAGCGCTAGAATGTGATTGTGGCCATACGACGGAAATTAACAGACTTTGAACACGGAATGGTAGCTGGAGCTAGTAGCATGAGGCATTCCATTTCGGGAATCGTTAGGGAATTCAGTATTCCGAAATCCACAGTGTCAACAGTGTGTGGATAATACCAAATTAGAGGCATAACTTCTCACCAAGGACAATGCAGTGGCCGACAGCCTTCACTTAATGGGTGAGAACAGCAGCGATCGCATAGCGTCGTTGGCGCTCATAGACATGGAGCACTGCCTGAAATATCCGCAGAAATCAATGTCGGATGGACGATGAATGTATCCATTACGACAGCGCAACGAAATGTGGCGACTGATGCGAGTGCCTTTGCTAACAGCACGACATCACCTGCTTCGCCTATTCTGAGTTGGTGACCATATCATTTGGACCTTAGATGACTGGAAAACCGTGGCCTGGTATGGCGCCCTATTCTATATCTTTCGGCTGCCCTGCCGATCGGATCGGTAGGCGAGCGCACCGATAGACATTGTTTCCGAAGGGGAGCCCCCATGTCATTAAGTAAGCATTTCGGAAGCGATGCCGAACGGTTCTATCGAACCGAGATGCTGTTGTCAGTTTTCCTCCCATCAACCAATCAAAAGCAATCTGCAGCAGATCCGCGCATGCGCATTGCACCATGCACAGCGGCATGAACCTGAAGTGGTTAGCAACTGACGCAGGAACGCTATTCTTCACAGTACTGAAAAGTGTATTTAGAGTAGATAATACCTTTCAAATTTCGCTGACCACATGCTTCCATGCATGCATAACAGTGATAGCATATTTGACTGTGTTCTGGAACTGTCATAAATGTTATATCATGTCATTTTATTCTCATTCACATCGACGTCTTGTTTTGGATTTTTCGTTTCAGATTATGAGTTAGGATGTACAAATACATCTATAAAAACGCGAGGAAAATTCATCATTTTTTCGGTTTTCCGTCGTTCCTTAGTTGCTTCGAAATTCATGGAGGTACATTCCGTACATGCAACTAAGTGAAGACAGTTTATTGCCATATGCGTTTCGCTTCTTTTATTTGTGAAGAAAATACATCAACCATTTGGTTTTTAAAAACAAAATTTAGGAAACGCCGTTTCGAGAGCGTGTGACGAGTGCAGCTACTGAAGTTCGGTGTAGTTTACAACATGCATCTTATGAATAAAAATGTTTCATAAATGATGGTATAGTCCAAAAAATATTATGGTGGGGATTTTTCATCTCTGTCTACTATTGTTAAGGATTCGATCTCAGATAAATTCTTTGACAAGCCAGAATGTAAAGATGATTGCTACTAGTTTCCCTCGCTCTTGGATTCCTGTCTAACCACACCCTCGCAAATCGCTACGTATTCAGAAAAAAAAATTGTGAATTATTTGTGATAAGAAAAAATATAAATGTCACTGTCAGTCGTTTAGCACACAGCACTTTCATCTTTAATTTCTTAAATATATGGAATTAATGTCGAAGATGCTCATTATTGAGAGAGCGCACTCTTACGTGTAAGTAACAATGAATACTTCAGAAAAATATTTAGCTTTCACGAATAACGAAGTGTCCGAATGCGTTACAAACACGAAGAGGAAAACTATATTATCGTACTTAGCGGTATTCGAACTTACGAACTTTGAGACTACAATTTCTTGCCTTAAACTATTTCTTCCCATATTATCATTATTATTATTATTATTATTATTATTATTTAATCTCTTTTCGATCGTTATGGCTCGTTGCGTTGTATTTGTTCTGGACGGATATCACATGACATTCATTCAAGTTCATTGTTGATGGGTTTACTCACTTTTTTTTGTGTTACATAGAACTGCGAACCCTCTGACCAAACACGCTAAGCTACTGTGCCAGCTAACCGCTTGGCTGCTATAACTCTCATGCACCTAGCGCTTTATTCCACGTAATTCCAATTCAGAGAGACGCAGGCTGACTTCGTTGCCGAATGATGCGCGCTTAAGCCGTAAGTGCATGAAATTTGGAAGGTTTCCTTTATCGGGCTTCACAAAATTCCTTTTCATTCTTACTTAAAAGTTTTATAGGCGTCTAAATAATTAGTAAGTTAACCATTTTCGGAGAAAGGTATGCGAAGTCACTAGTAATTTCAGCTAATGCTCATGTGATATACATAAGCAGAGGCGACCTTTTGAAATTCAATGATTTTTAAACGCTTATTTACGTAAAAATAACAGCTATTTTGTGAGAACTGTCTTTTTGATGTTATAATCTTTCGGAGTAACAACAATACAAACCATATTTCTAACAAAGGAAACCAGTCTATTATGAACGCACTTTCCACTCGGATGCACTCTGGTATTTCTTCAGTAAAACATTTTCTCTTCCCACACACTAATTTCTTCTGTATCTGCTTCTTCGATGCTGATAAAATTTTCCTTGCACAGCGTAAATTAGTTCCTAATGTACAATGATTTCAAAAAAATGTGTGTTCAAATGTGTGTGAAATATTATGAACTTAACTGCTAAGGTCATCAGTCCCTGTGCTTACACACTACTTAAACTAAATTATCCTAAGGACAAACACACACACCCATGCCCAACGGCGACTCGAACCTCCGCCGGGATCAGCCGCACAGTCCATGACTGCAGCGCCTGAGACCGCTCGGCTAATCCGGCGCGGCACAATGATTTCTGTTTGCCAGCTTAGGTACCAACTTCATAAAATTCGTCATCCCCTGTTATTTTTGATTTTTCATCAGTTTATGCCCAGTGTACGTCCTGTACTTTAATTCTCACGTTCTGTCCAACTGAAGGTTTTGGAGTTTTGTTTCATGAGACAGCTTTCATTCTCTTTGCTAACAACTGAAAACTTTCTTTGACAGCCTCACTGACCCGCTTCACTTTGTTAACACAGTTGGAAATTGTCAGCGTTTGACAACCATCAGTACGTATCGATGTCTCGGTGTTAACTGTAGTCAAATCCTACGTCTCTAGTGCTTCTGCACCAGCTGAAAGCGCACTTTCCAACAGAGTTTTTTCTGTTGCAGAATTTAATTCACTGGAATTAATTCCTTAACCCTTATCTTGTCTTTCTTGTGAGTCAGTCGTTGTTTAACATTGTTTCCAGTTCTTTTCTGCCTAGGTTTTTATTAAATCACGTGGAATAGATGTGTTAGCAATGCCATTATTCACTGGAACACCAAACATAACTTCATATGATGAACATCTGATCCCTTCACGATAATCCCTATATTTCATTGCTTGGCTAAGCCTCAACCCTGCAAACCATTTAGAAGTTTTATTTGTTTCCATCCAGGTTGATAAAATACTTTCAACGGTTTGATGTCTTTCGACAGATCCCAGAGACTGAATGTGCCTCGGCTTTCCACGGCATGTCTTTACATCATTCCACAACCCAAATAAACTTTGGATGACTTGGTTACAAAACTCTCTTTCCTCACCAGAATGTAGGGTATTTGGGTCATCGTAGATGGTGGAAATATCCAAAAGATGAAAAGTTGCTTCATCAGCACTTTTAGAATTTAGTTCTTGAGGAATAACGAATTTTATCAAATGATCCTGATACACGAGTATGAACTTCAACTTGCTGTCTGGGTTTGACAGCATGTCGATTAAATCAGTTTCACGTTTGGCATTTGGTTTCACTACAAAACCCCATTTAAAAAGTTTTTGTTTTTTCCTGACGTGGTTCGCATAACCTCAAATAAGTAACAATTGAGACAACAGTCACCTTCTTGTACTTATGATTCATTTCTGTTATCATCCGAGTTCGGCCACCATGGCCTACAGCAGTGTGAGTCTCCTGTATTACGTTGAATAGTCCATCAAAACGAATGTAATAACGAATGTCTTCTTATCCCCAAGACACATGCTATGCGTTTCTCTTTACCTCCGATGTTAAGAACATCGTACCACTTCAAACGTCTGTTGGAAACAGATTTTTTATTGTCAACGGTTTTTTGTATTTTTCACTTCGCTTAACGTTATTCACTGAATCACCTAAAAGTTCATAAAATGTGTTACGCATGGCCTCACTTATTCTGATGCAAAGCTGCACAGACTCAGAGGATGCCTAACATGGACAACAGACAACTTTTACAGACGCTCCTCTGGAATACAGACGTTGCACGTTTACTCCTGTCAGAGCTTCGAAACAGCTGTCACTAAAATGACTGGGGAAGATGACCGTACACGCGCGCACGATACTCGACAGAGACTGAAGTCTCGCAGCGGTGAGTGGACCGAAAATAAGAAGTTGCCAACGAAGAAACATCTACACGGTGGAGGTGGGAGTCTTCGATCCAGCTTTTACCATATCGCATGGGTACATACTAAGATTTACCAACGTCTGTTGTTAAAAGGTCGAAATTTCAAAATGGTTCAAATGGCTCTAAGCACTATGGGCCTTAACATCTGAGATCATCAGTCCCCTAGACTACTGAAACCTAACTAACCTAAGGACATCACACACATCCATGCCTGAGGCAGGATTCGAACCTGCGACCATATCAGCAGCGCGGTTCCGGGCTGAAGCGCCTAGAACCGCTCTGTCACAACGGCCGGCTCGAAATTTATACATGCAATTTCGGAATGCTGACTCACCGCGATAGTAATTTACTAACGCTGTGTGGTAACAGATCGAAATTTCCGCTGTACCTCGTCTTCAGAATAGTCGAAAATGATTGGAAAAAAAGGTCATATGTTTTACGAAATAATTTCTCTAAAGGAAAGAAATAAAGTAAATTAGAAAAATATTTGACGTGCCTTTGAATGACGCTCGAAATCGTGTACTGTACAGCAAATGAGGCGACGATTGAGAATTTAAAGTTTAATGTGTAGTTAGAATCTTGATATTTGAAAGAGTACTAAAAGATTGACCACCATTCAAAGGCGCCTCAAATGTTCCTCTTTTCCATTTATCTCTCACTATTAGTCAAATCATGTCACAAAACGTTTTACAGTTTTTTTTCAATTTTTGGGGTTCTGTACCTCAATTAATAAGAACTAAATCCTTATAGAATCATTTTGTTGTCGGTCTGTCTGGCTGTTCGACTATTCAAAACCTTGTTTCTCATGAATTAATAGACGTATGAAAGTGACATATATGTCACATGTTAAAGTGTACGTTCCCTTGGCGATGTAAAAAAGTTAAGTTTCTAATTGAATGCAATCAAAAGACACTGGCACTTATGTCACATACTGGATACTTTCAAAGTCACTCGTCGAAACCTACAGGGTTCTCCCCATTGACCTAGGATCATGAAATCTGAGAAGAAGCAAGGTTTCACGTTACAACCAAAGAAAACATCCGAAAAATGTTAATTTCTAATATATCATGGGAAAAAAAATTGTCTTTTGTTATCAGACTGTCTGTGTGTCCGTCCGTCTGCTACAACCCCTTTTTTATCAGGTAGACGTATGAAGCTGAAATTTGTGTCACATACTGAGGTCTATAGTCGCTGGGTCGTGTAATAGACGTCAGTTTCTAAGTCTTGCAAACTCATTCATCAAAGCATACATGGTACTTCCCATCAGTCTAGAATCATGAAATTTGCAACAAGCAAGGTTTCACACTACAACCAGGGGGAAAAATCCGAAAATTGTTAATTTGTAATTGTATCACACGAAAAAAGTCATTTGCTTTCTGACTGCCTTCCTTCCCGTCTTTTAAGCAGTCTTTTCGTCAGGAATGGATAGAAGTGTCAAGTTGAAATTTATGTTATCATACAAATGAACATAATCGCTTGGTGGTGTAATAAATGTAAGCTTCCAAGTCAATGAAACAAAAAGATAGGCCATTTATGTCACCTATTTTCATACTCTCAAACTCACTCGTCAAAACCTGCAGGGCACTTTCCGCTAGTCTAGGATCATGAAATTTACCAAAAAGAGAGGTTTTACACTGCGACCAAATGAAAAAATCTGAAAATTGTTAATTTTTAATTATATCACATGAAAAAGAAATTGCTATTTTTTATCAGACTCTCTGTCTGTCCGTCCGTCTGTTAAGATCCCTTCTTCTCAGGAACGGACGGACAAATCAAGTTGAAATTTGTGTCACATATTATGGTCTACTGACCCTAGGTGATGTAAAACAGTTAAGTTTCTAAGTCAAAGCAATCAAAATATACAGCCATTTACGCCACATATTTTGATGAAAACCCGCTCATTTAGACTTATGGGTACTTCCCCTTGACGTAGAATCATTAAATTTGGCTAGAAGAAAGGGTTCGTTGTACAAGTAGAGGAAAAAGTTGCAACGGAAAACTGTTAATTTGTAAATATATCACACGAAAAAAGTTTTGTTTTGTCATTTGTTATTCGACTTCAAACTTAAAATGAAAGGAATCGATTTCCGGAACTGGTGGACCGTCAATATACATAATTAAGTTAGAAAGGAGGCCTCAGTCCACGAGTCCTATTCGCACCTGGCCAATTTTTTTAATTGTTTTGTTCAGAAAGCATTAACTATAATATATTTAAATACTGATCCGTATTCTGTTATTATTAAGAGTACATAGGTCATGAGAAATGAGAAAAGTTTTAATTTATGCTGTGATTTGATACGTTTTGGCACTACATTTACATAGTTAGGAACAGCTGTTCGTGAAATACTTCAGTTTTCCCTCAAATCACTAATTAAAGTTTTCTGGATCACTGTCCTTGCTAATTATCTTTACCTCACGCTGGACAATTTGATACTCGATTTATCCATTTCTCACACTTAGTTTGGCTATAAAAATTGAGAAATAATAGCTCATTCTGTAAAAAATGGAAATGAGCGTTTTGCGTCATTGGGCGGGAAGCCCCTTGCGGGGCAGGTCCGGCCGCCTTGGTGCAGGTCTTATTACATTCAACGCCACATTGGGCGACGTGCGCGCCGAATGGGATTTTATTACACTACGTATTCAGTCATGACAATGATGTACGCTGGAAGGTGATCAATGTGGTTTGTAATATCATCGATATACAGGGTGATCCAGAGATGATGCTATAAACTATCAGCGACGATGGTGAACGGTAAATGTATCAGTTTGAAGTATAGGACCCTGATCCAGAAACGATCGAGTCGAAAGTTATAATTAAAAAGCTTTCTGATATATCTGACGTTGGAATACATGTACTTGTACTGTTGTTGCTAAGATTTGAGGGTACACAAATGCAACGAACAGGTAGGTGTAGAGGTTAGGACAATAACCAACTAGTTCAATGCAGATGACGTGCTGTGTACTGACGTGACCGGTCCTGGTGTACATTGTCTGTACTGTTGTAGACTGCAGTCTACGTGCACGAACTGAAGTACTAACGTCGATCAGTCCTAACCAAATAAACTTGTACCCGAAGCCGGTAATTGCAGGCATGTTTTTCGTGTATGGGCAAGCAAATTAAAGCAGCAGAGAAGCGAAAATAGCGTAAAGGACTAAATATCCACGTACAAGGCATCTTGCTCACACTATGTTCCGAAAACAGTTCGAACGATTAAGCGAAACTGGGATATTGGTACCACAACAGAAAAACCGAGGGGGCTATGAACTACACGGACTCCCTATGTAGAAGATGTAGTGCTTGGTCTAGTCCATGGTGGTTCAAGTGGCTCTGAGCACTTTGGGACTTCACATTTGAGGTCATCAGTCCTCTAGAACTTAGAATTACTTGAACCTAACTAACCTAAGGACATCACACACATCCATGCCCGAGGCAGGATTCGAACCTGCGACCGTAGCGGTCGCGCGGTTGCCGACTGAAGCGCCTAGAACCGCTCGGCCACGCCGGCCGACCTAGTCGATGAGATACCTCTAACCAATACTCCACAAATTTTGCATGAAATGAATATTTCGCACAGAAATGTGTGGCGAGTATTACAGGAAATGCAGCCACATCCCTACCATCCACAGAAAGTGCATGCTTCGAATCATGCTGACGTCGTACATCATATTGTGTTCAGCCAATGATTCCCGCAGTCGATCCTCACTTCCTTGCGTATATACTTTTTCCGGACTAAACCCGTTTCAACAGACACGGAATGCTTATAGTCATGTGTGAGCTGATGGGAATCCCTACGCTACAGTTGTGAAGGGTCATCAACACAGATTATTAGCCAAAGTGGAGGTAGGCATAGTCAGTAGCCCGTTTCTTCTAATTTCCTGCTTAAATGCTCCAGTGTACACAGTGTGTATCAGAGACATACCATCCAGGTTCCTGGAACATACCCCACATGTTATTCTTCAAAGAATGTGGTTCCAGCCGGATGAGCGTCATCTCAGTTTGGACTGAGGGTTCGTGAACACCTGGATCTGACATTCCTTGAAAAGTGAATACGCAGAGGAGGTCCTATTCCCTGGTCGGCAAGTTAACCTGATATCACTTCACTTGATTTCTTTTTGTGGAGCCGTACGAAAAGCCTTGTGTATGAGATGCTTGTCGAAACTGAAGAACATCTCCTGGCAAGATTTCCCGCAGCCTGCGACGTTCTTCAAACGACTCTAATGATATTAGAACGGGTGCGACAGACCTTTGTGTGACGATGCCATGCCTGAATTGACGCTGGGGGTCGCCAGAATAAACAGCTGTTGTAAATTTAGCAGCTTGTGAAATTTTTACAGGTAAATGTAATTCATTATTACTATGCCGCAGACTGATGATTTTCGGTTCCTCTGAGATCGGGTTACGTGCGCCGTTATTAGTCCATCACCATGGAAAATTGTCTGAGGGTTTTGGGGAGTACTGAGTGGAAATTCTATACGTCGTGATCTTCATTCATAGGGTTGGGGCCCTTACTCTGAGCCCTGCGCGAGGCTAGGCGGAACTTCAGTATATTTTCGTTTGTAGCTTTCGACTCGGTCGTTTCCGTATTAGGCTTTCTTACCTCAAACTGATACATTTTTGTAACATCATCAAGTAATCACCATGTGCATCACAGCTTCCAGCATACGTCATTCTCATGAGTGAGTGCATACTGTAATAAATTTTCCGACTTATATAAAGCTTTCCGTTTTCCAGACAGGCGAGTCTATACGGTTATGCATATTATCAGACACCTGTTTGCGCCAGCATGCTGCCCATAGTATGTAGGTCGAAATTTATCAATTTTGGGATGTATTTCATGATGCTGTGTGCCTTAACAATGTGGCTCTTGCATCTTTTTTCGTATGTGACAAAAAAACCTGGGCATCTACTGCCCACCTAAGATCATTGCTAACACAATAGACTTGACACCCTCGGGATTGTAAGTTCAGAAGACTGGATAGGCTGGTAACACTGTAGCATGTGACAATAGTAAAGAAAGTTCCCGAGCACTACACCTTTCTATTTCTGTATATTTTACTTGTCTAGAGAGACCGTCGCTTTGACTTCCTGGATGGAGACAGAAAGAACTTAAGCTTTCTGGAAACACTCCAAGTACTTGTACCGCACGCATTTCTCTGTTAGTGAAAGTCATCCTTATATATAATGCTGTTGATATTACAAGTTCATATTAAAAATTGTTCTTTCATTATTACAAATTAAAGTGCACGTTGACACGTGGACAATCGTTAAGAGCGAGCTCTAGGCTGTGGGAATTTGTGAAGAGGTGTCGATATTTTGCAGGTGTACTGGCACGGGGCGTCGGAAGTCCAGCTGCCTGTAGTAGGATGGGATTAACACATGCCGACTCGCCGAGACCACCTGCTAGCTGCCATGCGCGAACTGAAGGATACTGACTACTGGTAACTGATTTTCATCCGTTGTAACTATAAGGCTACGAAATGTCACATTAAGAAACCCAGGGAGTGTTCACAACGAAACCGTATCTTCGGAATGGGAAATAATTACTAGAAGTGTACTAAAGCGACTCATATTAAGTCCTCTCTTGTTTTTATTACATTTAAATGATTTTACGTCATACATCCAAAAAACAGAAGTAATCATTTTGCTGACGATGAAAGTATCCTGATCAAACCTGACGGAGAAACTTCAGTCGTTGAAAATACAATTTCTTTTTATTTGGAAAATTTGTTTTCTCGTAGTGGGCTATTATCGAACATAGATTAAACGCAGTACACGTAGATGAGGCCTTGGTAGGTCGCTAGAGAGAGTTGGCACACATCTGCACACACAAGTCCCATAAATGTCGGGGAGTGAGGCGATGAACTCTGACGCCACGTTCAGTCATATCCCAGATGTGTTCGATTGGGTTCAGATCTGGCGATTTGGGGGGGCCAGCACATTAACTGGAACTCACCACTGTGTGCCTCGAAACACCATCACACACTTGGTTGTGTGACATGGTGCAGTGTCTTCATGAAAAATGTCTCTGCCGTCCAGAAACATGATTGTCATGAATGGGTGTACATCGTCTGCAACCAGTGTACAATACTCTTTGGGTGTCACGGTGTAATGCACGAGCTCCACTGGACCCATGGGTTCCCACGCGAATGTTCAACAGAGCATAATGGAACCACCGCCAGCTTGTCTCCACCCCGCAGTACAGCTGTCAAGGAGCTGTTTGCCTGGAAGACGAAGGATTCGCGTCCTCCTATCGGCGTGATGAAGAATATATCGGGCTACATCAGACGATGCAACGTTCTGCCACTGCGCCAACGTCCAGTGCTGATAGTCGCGTGTTCATTTAAGAAGTAGTTGCCGATGTCATGGCGTTAATATTGGTAAATGCGTGCGCCGTCCGCTACAGAGGCCCACCCTGTCCAGCGTTAAAGTCTGTCTTTAGCTCGGCCACAGTTCGCCGGCTGTCCCAATTTACCAATCTGCCCAGCCTACGCCGTCCTACGTCTGTAATGGTGGGTGGCCGCCCAACCCCACGACGTCTGGTCGAGGTTTCACCTTGATTTCGCCACGTGCTGAAGACACTAAAACACTCATCGAACACCCGTCAAGTCCTCCAGTTTCCGAAATACTCGTGCCGAGCCTCAGGGCCATCACAATCGCCTTCACTCAAAGTAAAATAGATTGCGCACCTTGCCCATTCTACACACAGACAGCGCGCTCACTGATACTAAATGCTCAGTGCGTGTGTCTGACTAGCAGTCATTCATCGCCAGGTGACGCTGTTATCTCCTGGACGGGCTATGCCGGGTGATCAAAAAGTCAGTATAAATTTGAAAACTTAATAAACCACGGAATAATGTAGATAGAGAGGTAAAAATTGACACACATGCTTGGAATGACATGGGGTTTTATTAGAACAAAAAAAAGTATTGCTAGACGCGTGAAAGATCTCTTGCTCGCTTCGTTTGGTGATGATCGTGTGCTCAGCCACCACTTTCGTCATTCTTGGCCTCCCAGGTCCCAGACCTCAGTCCGTGCGATTATTGGCTTTGGGGTTACCTGAAGTCGCAAGTGTATCGTGATCGACCGACATGCTGAAAGACAACATCCGACGCCAATGCCTCACCATAACTCCGGACATGCTTTACAGTGCTGTTCATAACATTATTCCTCGACTACAGCTATTTTTGAGGACTGATGGTGAACATATTGAGCGTTTCCTGTAAAAAACATCATCTTTGCTTTGTCTTACTTTGTTATGCTAATTATTGCTATTCTGATCAGACGAAGCGCCATCTAAATGACATTTTTGGAACTTTTGTATTTTTTTGGTTCTAATAAAACCCCATGTCATTCCAAGTATGTGTGTCAATCTGTACCTCTCTATCTACATTATTCCATGATTTATTCAGTTTTCAAATTTATACTGACTTTTTGATCACCCGGTATATGGTTCAAATGGCTCTGAGCACTATGGGACTCAACTTCTGAGGTCATCAGTCCCCTAGAACTTAGAACTACTTAAACATAACGAACCTAAGGACGCCACACAAATCCATGCCCGAGGCAGGATTCGAACCTGCGACCGTAGTGGTCTCGCGGTTCCAGATTGTAGTGCCTAGAACCGCACGGCCACTCCGGCTGGCTCACCCGGTATAGACAGTAGGTAGGTGGTTATAATGTTCTGGCTGATCAGTGTAAATGCAGCGGTCGAGGGAAGGGTTGCGGCGATACTTTCAGGAAGTCTTTATAACAGTGGAAATGAAATGAGCGTTTGCCGTCATCGGCGGGAGGCCCCTTGCGGGGCAGGTCTGGCTGCCTTGGTGCAGGTCTTATTACATTCGACGCCACATTGAGCGACCTGCGCGCCGGATGTGGATGAAATTATGATGAAGACAGCACAACACCCAATCCCTGAACGGAGAAAATCCCCGACCCAGCCAGGAATCGAACCCGTGCCCCTTAGGACGGCAGTCCGTCACGCTGACCATTCAGTTATCGGGCGGACTTTATAACAGTAACCTAGAAGCGACAAATAAAGTAAGAGAAGCAAAAGAAAATAGAAAGAAGAAAAAGTAGAAAGTAACCGACGACAAGAAAGGCAGGAAAAGAAAAGTGCGAAGAGCAGGAAACCCTACCCTAGAAGAAATCTTTTTGACGACAACGATGAAGACAATCAGTGCTTGTACTGCGGAGAGAAGTTTTTAAATTCGTGGAAAGAGGAGCAGTGGACTTAGTACTGTGCTCCCTCTGGTCTCACGAACTCTGTACAACAGTTCATGAACTCAGTTTGACTTTTATTTGTAAAAAGTGTAATTCGAATCATGTTTCAAAATTGAACATGTTTATTTCTTTGTTAAAACAGTTTTATGACTTATTTTTGAGTTTAAAGTTAAGTGTCCATTTTGCTCATGTCGGGCAAAGTGGCCGTTTTTCCTCTTTCTGAAAATTGTTTTCTTTAAAGCACTTAATTTTCTACAAAGGTGATTAAACTATTCCATGCTATACCTTAATAGTTGTCGATTATAATCAATGATTGCTATGCATTACAGTATATAGCTACTCAGCTTATAAAATAGGAGTACCTTAGTCTGTCCACTTTTCCCTGCTGTCCCTCGGATATAGTATGTTCAGGCTCTGTGCCACATACTAATATCAAAAGATCGACAAAACCTAACAAATGATGAAAGGAGTCGCAGAAGACATGTACAAATCTTTTCTGGTAAGAGATGTCACAACGGCAGAGGGATTCGTCAAGTGGTGCCAGTGAATAATGGATATGCAACAGTAAAAAGCTGAGTGAAGTAGGTGTGTTCTTGTCCTCTCCATACTCCTCATCTACCGATAGTACTACGAGTTGGTAACATCGAACTTCGCTGGTGTCACGTTATTTTATATGGATACTGCAGTGATAATTATAAAATGACCACAGCAACATTTCGGGTGCATGGGGATGTCAATGACATGGCAAACAACCTAACCTTTCCTTTGCTAATACGATATTATTCTTACTGACGTTATTGCAACAACCTGAAAATTTTCTTAAATAACGATAGGTGCAGGACTACTGCAGTAACGGCTATAGCGTGAAGACGTGGAACCATTATTACAAAGTTTTAATTGTAAAATATATCTGGCGTATTTCATAGTATATCGTTGAAATCTGTGTAGAGCTATCTGCAGTACTTTCCGAATTACTGACTTTTCTCATTTTCCGTTGCTTCCGGATAGTCTGGATTTTTCACGGTGTCCTCCGCACAGCAGGCGCCGCCGAATCGATAAAGTAGGCAATGCCGTATCGGAGGCGGCGATCTACTGTTGTGCTAACACTCGAGAAGAGGCTGCGAGGTTCGACGCTGGCGCGCTGCTGAGATGTGTGTCAACATGTGTGTCGACTCCTGTTATGCTCCACTGACGCATTTTCGATTCGTCCGGGTCTCCTCAGCACACTGTTTCCACAAACGCTTTTCACAGCCAAAGCAAACGCTGTAGCGCCAACCGAAAATCGTCGCTCGAGCTGGTCGGAAGTTCTAACCTAACAGAGAATCTAGTTTTTTACACTTTTTTTTATCAGGTCCACTAGGTGTTTTGACTCATAGCCAACTATTCACCGCACATTATCAAGCGTTGATAATTATCTTCTTCGACTTATTTTCGTTGTGGCGTTGCACTTCCATTGATGTTACGGTATCTTGTCTAATTCGTAGATAGTACTGTATTC
Organism: Schistocerca americana; assembly: GCF_021461395.2. Classification (NCBI taxonomy): domain Eukaryota; kingdom Metazoa; phylum Arthropoda; class Insecta; order Orthoptera; family Acrididae; genus Schistocerca; species Schistocerca americana. The sequence goes on along the minus strand of NC_060130.1, from coordinate 647,020,307 downwards.
CGATTTTGCTAGAAAGTCCTAATGGCCAATGATCTAAATCCCCGTCTGCACTCCGCAAGCCATCACACAGAATGTGAAGGAAGGCATAGAGAGTACGAGAATCGTTACCAATTCTTTATTCCATTCACGAGTTGTATAGTGGAAGAGAGATTCTATGAGCCCAAATTACTCTAATTTTAGCGTCATCGTCATTATAAAAAGTATCTGTCGAAGAAAATTATGTCTGTTTGACTCGTTTTTGTATGTAAACTCTCCTCGATGCACAATGTCATTCTTGTCACGTCACTCGCTATATTCCTCTAAGCATCTCTGATACACACTTCCTACAAGGTGCTGTCAACAACCGTCCAGACCTTCTTTGAATATCTTCCGTTAATACAACATGACGTGAGCCCGAAAGTAACGAACAGTACTCAAGAATTATTCGAACGATCGTTTCGTTAACAACCTCTTCCGTGCGTGAATTACACTTCCTTAGGAAACTTCTAAGAAACTGAGCCTTCGAAAGCCTTTTCTAATGACAGGAAAGTATGTAAGTCCCTTTAAAAAGAATTCAGTGTCATAATTTGCCAGCAATGATAAGTTAAAAAAATTTTATTTGTCCGCCACATCTTAGTGATAATCACACCTTGAGTAGGGACGGGAGGAATAAAGCTGATCCAGGGGCTACTTCGTGCACCTAAAGATCGGCAACCCACCTCGCATCATCTGCCTTGGGTTCGATAGATGTTAAGTGGGTTGCCTATATTAACGAGCATGGAATTCACTAAAAAGAATGAAATTACAATGAAATCCACACCTTTAGCTGCTCACAAGGGTTGATAAATATCAACGTGGACAATTGAAAATGAGTGCCCCGAGAGTGACTCGAACCCACGATCTCCTGCTTACATGGCAGACGCTCTATCCGTCTGAGCCACCAAGGACACAAAGCGAGTGCGACTGCAGGGACTTACTTCTGGCACGCTCCCCGTGAGATCCACATTCCCAGTTTACTGTCCACACACTACATTTTTAGTGCCTCTGCTCAATATACTCATTACTCGCGGCAGTCAGTCCACCGAGTCTCGTAAGAGTTCGGGCAATGTGAGTGCACCCACACTGAAGAAGAAGATAGCTGGCTGATAAGCCTTATCCATATGAAGATGGGATGGAAATCGGTAGATCTGACGTACATGTACTAATAAATGATTACAATTTTAGAAGAATTGGATAATTTATTTAAGAGAAACAGCTTCACAAACTGAGCAGTTCACTGACGCAATGGTTCATCTTTGGCCCTTATGGAAGCAGTTATCATAGAATCCTCGTCACCACTGTCGTGTCCTCGTTGCCATTGTCGAGTCTTGTTCCGTAGGAAGGAAGGGAGATGATGTTATTATGGGTGGCCGGTATCTCCTGTCTACAACACAAATGCACACGTGGATGATCACAGTTCTTTATTTACATGAACAGATGGCTGCTACTTAACGTTAACATAGTCCATATGTAGTGGTGCAAGCTCATCCATAACAGTCCTCTTGGAAACAATATTGGTTATGTTGCTAGAGTTACAATACTGGTCGCTATATACTACCGTAGCCTGTGACCTACTCTGCGAGAATTTACAGACGTTAAACTGGCGTGTGAGTCAGTGACTGAGTAAGAGAGGCGAGTGAGCGTCCTGTCAGCGGCGGCGGCTTAAATACCTGCTGTCGAGAGGGCATTGGCAGTGCGTTGCTTTCGAGTCTGTGACCTCTCTCGTGATAGGCGCGCTTGATCTAGCGCCTACTATTGTACTTCGCACTACATCCTTGCCGATCAGTGTACTGGTGACAGCTCAACGCCACCACATTCCTCCCCCCCTCCCCCCTCCGAAATGCCATACCATTGTCATATAGGGAGGATGCGAAAGACAACGGGGAGGGGGGATTGGCGGGGGGCAGGGAACGGGGAAGGCAGGACGCTGGACGTAGAGATGAGCTAGGAGCCGTGACTGTGGAGGACCGTACCCCGTCATCTGGCTTGCGAGGCAACAGGAACATCCTCAGGAAAACTTCTTCCAGGGCATACGTCCAGGCCTAAGGCGTGTCCTGGGACGATGACAGAGACGGCAACGACGGGTCCACGACCATCGGGTCGGCGAGCGGGGACGGCAGGGGCGAGGGCGCATCGTCCATCCGCTCCTGCTGGGGTGCCCTTGTGGCACCGGGGGTGGCTACAAAGGCCCCGCGATCCCGTGAGGCCAGGAATCTGGGGGAAGAAAAGCAGCAGAATCATGAGGCAAATGACACACACGAGTCTGGCTCTGGTGGCGGCGGTGCAATCCATCGGGACCAGCAATCAAGTACACAAAAGAGCCAATGTGTTCCTGGATCACGCCTCTTTCCCAGCGCCCACGGTATGGTATCCTTACCTGGTCGGATTGTCGGAGGACATAGAAAAAGTGTAAAGAAGGGCAGCTCGTTTCGTGTTATGGCGCAATAGGTGTGAGAGTGTCCTGATATGATACGCGAGTTGGGGTGACAGTCACTGAAACAAAGTAGGTTTCCTTTGCGGCGAGATCTATTTACGAAATTTCCATCACCAACTTTCTCTTCCGAATGCGAAAATATTTTTTTTGACACCCACCTATGTAGAGAGAAATGATCATCATAATAAAATAAGAGAAATCAGAGCTTGAACGGAAAGATTTAGGTGTTCCTTTTTCCTACGCGCATTTCGAGATTGGAATGGTAGAGAAGTAGTATGATAATGGTTCGACGAACCCTCTGCCAGGCACTTAAGTGTGAATTGCAGAGTAACCATGTAGATGTAGATGTAGATGTATCCATAAACGTTGAAAAGAACCAAATCGCGCGGCGCAAAACGATACTTGGGGACCACTGGTACCGCTGGATGCTGCGGTCTGTGTATCAAGTATAGCACCTTGCAATGGCGGCGGCCATACAGAATTCCACCGGTGATGGTCCGTCTCGAGGTTGGGAGGGATAGGAGGCGAGAAAAATTTGCAGCGCCTGTTCCCATGTGTGGGTGGTACGAAGCTTGGCCATCTGTTGGACTGGAGGTGAAACGGAACACTTGTTAGGCTACGAATGCCTTTTCGTTCACAACACTGTTCTAAAACACGTAAAGTGCACTGTGGTCCGTTGTTTGACACAAGTACTTCTGGCAAACCTTCTATGAAAGGTATGGAGGACAACGCTTGAATGGTGCTACATGATGTGGTAGAAGCCATAGGCACAGAAAATGGTAACGTGCTAAAACAGTCTCCCACTATGAGCCAAGGAGTGTTCCAAAATCGTCCTGCAAAATCAATGTGCTCTCGTTGCCATGGCGATTTAGTCTCAGGCCAAGCTGCAAATGTCGCTGGCGGAGCGGAATGGTTTTCCGCGCATGCACGACACTGTGACGTCATCTGTTCAATGTCGGCGTCCATGCCCTGCCACGTACAGCGCCGTCGTGCCAACTGTCTAGTGTGAACAATTCCCCAAAGTCCTTGGTGGAGCAATCGCAACACGTCCTTTTGCCGCACTTTCGGAATAAGCACACTCGAGTGTCCACTGTCATTCTGAACTACACTCCTGGAAATGGAAAAAAGAACACATTGACACCGGTGTGTCAGACCCACCATACTTGCTCCGGACACTGCGAGAGAGCTGTATAAGCAATGATCGCACGCACGGCACAGCGGACACACCAGGAACCGCGGTGTTGGCCGTCGAATGGCGCTAGCTGCGCAGCATTTGTGCACCGCCGCCGTCAGTGTCAGCCAGTTTGCCGTGGCATACGGAGCTCCATCGCAGTCTTTAACACTGGTAGCATGCCGCGACAGCGTGGACGTGAACCGTATGTGCAGTTGACGGACTTTGAGCGAGGGCGTATAGTGGGCATGCGGGAGGCCGGGTGGACGTACCGCCGAATTGCTCAACACGTGGGGCGTGAGGTCTCCACAGTACATCGATGTTGTCGCGAGTGGTCGGCGGAAGGTGCACGTGCCCGTCGACCTGGGACCGGACCGCAGCGACGCACGGATGCACGCCAAGACCATAGGATCCTACGCAGTGCCGTAGGGGACCGCACCGCCACTTCCCAGCAAATTAGGGACACTGTTGCTCCTGGGGTATCGGCGAGGACCATTCGCAACCGTCTCCATGAAGCTGGGCTACGGTCCCGCACACCGTTAGGCCGTCTTCCGCTCACGCCCCAACATCGTGCAGCCCGCCTCCAGTGGTGTCGCGACAGGCGTGAATGGAGGGACGAATGGAGACGTGTCGTCTTCAGCGATGAGAGTCGCTTCTGCCTTGGTGCCAATGATGGTCGTATGCGTGTTTGGCGCCGTGCAGGTGAGCGCCACAATCAGGACTGCATACGACCGAGGCACACAGGGCCAACACCCGGCATCATGGTGTGGGGAGCGATCTCCTACACTGGCCGTACACCACTGGTGATCGTCGAGGGGACACTGAATAGTGCACGGTACATCCAAACCGTCATCGAACCCATCGTTCTACCATTCCTAGACCGGCAAGGGAACTTGCTGTTCCAACAGGACAATGCACGTCCGCATGTATCCCGTGCCACCAAACGTGCTCTAGAAGGTGTAAGTCAACTACCCTGGCCAGCAAGGTCTCCGGATCTGTCCCCCATTGAGCATGTTTGGGACTGGATGAAGCGTCGTCTCACGCGGTCTGCACGTCCAGCACGAACGCTGGTCCAACTGAGGCGCCAGGTGGAAATGGCATGGCAAGCCGTTCCACAGGACTACATCCAGCATCTCTACGATCGTCTCCATGGGAGAATAGCAGCCTGCATTGCTGCGAAAGGTGGATGTACACTGTACTAGTGCCGACATTGTGCATGCTCTGTTGCCTGTGTCTATGTGCCTGTGGTTCTGTCAGTGTGATCATGTGATGTATCTGACCCCAGGAATGTGTCAATAAAGTTTCCCCTTCCTGGGACAATGAATTCACGGTGTTCTTATTTCAATTTCCAGGAGTGTAGAATCACACCTTGTTGAACTGAAAGGTTATGCCGATGTGCAAAATATTGGCGCACTACTGAGTACTGGATACTGTCCGATGAACGAGTACAATATGTGCGAAAGTAATGCAACAAAATCTTGAGTTCTGGGTCTGCTTCCGTGGCCTGTGCAATTTTTATGTAGTGCAACCGGAAAGATCACAGCAATTCAGAGTCCTGAGCATAGATTTGGCAACAACATGTGGCAGATGCATCAAAATCAGAGTCTTGGTCAATCGGAAGGTGAGATAGGGCGTCTTCATTGCCATGCTTTGCTGTAGGCCTGTACACAATGTCATACTGACACTGCGAAAGTAACAAAGCCCAAAGTTGCAATTTTTGAGCAGTGCGTGTAGGAACCAGCTTTGACGGATGAAACAAGGATTTGAAACGTTTGTGATCTGTCACTAAAAACAACTTGCGACCATACAAATAATGATGGAATTTGCTCACACCGTACACAATAGCAAGATCCTCCTTTCTATTTCAGAATAATTGCACTGAGTTTGAGTTAACAACTTTGAGGCAAAAGAAATGGGACTGTCTCGTGCACCAATTCTGTACCAATGCACGGTACCGATTCCGTAGGAAGAAGCGTCAGCTTGCAAAACTACAACCTTGGCGGGGTCAAAATGCACTAAACATCTGTTGCTAAGCAAAGCAATTCTGAGTTTCTGAAATGCGTCTTGACGATCTTTAGTCCACACAAAACGTACATTTTTGCGACGCAGGCGATTCAATGGAACCGCGATCTGTGCGGCATTCGGTATGTACCAAATGTAGTACGTCATATTGCCTAGTAGTGACTGCAGTTCAGACACATTGCGAGGTACAGGTAGGTCACAGATTACAAGCAAATGAGATTGGAGAGGATGCACGCCCTGGCCGTTTATCACATGATCTAAGTACTGTAGCTCAGACTGAAAAAAAATGTCACACTTTTCAAGACGACACATGAGCCCTGCTTCTGACAACTCTCGAAAAGGAGGACGCAAATTGGCGGGGCAATGTGTTCCTCTGTTGTATGACTGAAGACGACAATATCGTAAAGGTAGTTTGAATAAAATGGCAGTTTTGCAGTCAGCTGTTGCAAGTAATGTTGAAAAATGGCGTGTGCGCAAGCACTTTCGAAGGGCAAACGCAAATACTTCAACAATCCTAAGTGTGTGTTTACAACAAACACTTTCTATGATTCTTCATCCAATGGAATCTGCAAGTAAGCATCACACAAATCTATCTTAGAAAAGTAACGTCCTGCACCAAGCCTGTCCATGAGTACCTCACGGCGAGATAAGGGATAAGTGTCGACTACTGTTTGTGGGTTGACTGTAGACTTGAAGTCAACACAAATGCGAATGCGACCAGAAGGCTTAGGCAACAAAACGAAAGTACTTGCCTATTTACTAGCTTGAATGGGAGATATTACACCATTGTCTTGCAATTCTTTCAATTCACTGGCTACTTTGTCTCTTAAAGCAATTGGAACGGAGCGGACCCGGAAAATCTTAGGCTGTGCACTGTCTTTTAATGTAACATGCGCTATAAAGTTACTAGCTTTTCCCATTCCTTCTGAAAATAGTTAAGGAAATTCATTAAGCAAGCTAGCGACAATGTCTTTTGGTGTCAAAGCCGATACTGAAAGTACATTGTCTTGGGTGCTAAGTCCAAACAAATCAAAGGCATCTAAAACTAACGTGTTCTCGCTATCTCTTGATTTCAACACAGTAAAATTCACTATCCTAGCGTGAGATTTGTAAGTGGCAGGCAAACTACACTGTCCAAGCACTGGAATTACCGGTCCGTTGTAAGCAGTGAGGTCGTTGCTAGATTTAGAAAGGTGTGGTGAACCTAAGTGTTCGTAAGTGGCACGATAAAGCAAAGTTACTGAGGCACCTATGTCTAACTGAAAGTTCACACGACGGCCAGTAATTCGTAATGAGACAAATAGTTTATTAGAACGTTATTTCATAGCACTAGGGTGAGAAGGAGGCAAAAACTTAATCTTACTTTTGTCAGGGCCTGTTTCAGGTTTTGATAACACAGCGTTCACTACATGTGCACGAGCCTGTTTTTGCTGGGAGCGGGAAAAACCGGCGATTTTGTGCTGTTGTAAACTAACTGCTTAGATATGGCCTTTTTCCCACACGTATAACAAGTTGCGTTCCCTTATGGGCAATCCTGTCTCTAATGGCGAGCTAAACACCTAGGTCCTAGGGCAAGACTTCACTAAATTCGCAGGCCTGTTGCCTGTTTACGTGTCTACGTGGCGGTCCGCGCGACTGTGTACGCGCTCGTTGTTGTGGGTGATTGGGCCGGTAGCAAGGAGCGACTAAACCCGACAAATCGGGGCCTGCTCAAACTTATCGACCACTATGGCACCCAAATCATATTGCTCTAATATTTGCAGTACTTGAGAAAGTGATGGATGAGAGTACTTTAGGATCTGTTCCAGTATTCTACTATTTGGGACATCGAATGTTGTAGCATCACGTATCATGAGATCAAAGTAAACGTTGCCACAACTACACTTAAATGACCTCCTAGTCATGCCCTCCACTTCTGTGTACCACTGACGATACGTCTGTTGCGGCTTTTCCTGCAAGCGAAAGAACTGATATCTAGCTGCAGCTACGTGAACTCGCTGGTCATAGCACTCGGTTAATGCGTCCGTTACTTGATCACAACTGAGTTCGTCGGGAGACGCGGTTAGGAATAGCTTCTGCATCAACCTGAAAGTTGGGGACCCAGCAATAGAAAGGAAGTATTGTAACTTTAAAGTACCTTGAACGCCATGAACTCGCCAACTGCTTGGAACTGAGTCAGGTATTTTTCTGTGTCGTTAAATTGCTGGACCGTTGGTATGCTGGTTCACGGCACTAGTTGGATTAGTTGGCTGGTCGATTGTGCGGCCCACGCAGCTTGTGCAGCCAGTGGTTGTTGTACGTCATCAGTAGGGCAGCAATTTGTCGGTTCTGAAACTGAAAAAATTGTGTTAGATATATCACATTGGGCGTCTACGGCTGAGGCGCGGAGGCAGGGGTTGGAGGGCGCGGGGAATTCGTAGCTTACACAAATACGTTATAGCAAAAAAACAAGCAAAGCCTCTTAAAAGAAGAATTTGATTAGTTCCGCGGCTCCCCTCCTCGAATACATGCAAGAACATAACAACAAATTAGCAATTAGGAACACGATTACCCTGCAAGCTAAAACACAAGTGAAACAAGCAAACTCTTTATCCAAGTTGATTATCCCATCTTCGTCTCCGCCGGCCGAAGTGGCCGTGCGGTTAAAGGCGCTGCAGTCTGGAACCGCAAGAACGCTACAGTCGCAGGTTCGAATCCTGCCTCGGGCATGGATGATTGTGATGTCCTTAGGTTAGTTAGGTTTAACTAGTTCTAAGTTCTAGGGGACTAATGACCTCAGCAGTTGAGTCCCATAGTGCTCAGAGCCATCTGAACCATTTTTTTCTTCGTCGCAACTGTAGAATCTTCGTCGCCACTGTAGTGTCATCGTCGCCACTGTAGAGTCTTGTACCGTAGGAAGCAAGGGAGAGGATGTTATTCTGGGTAGCCAGTATCCTCTTTCTACAATGCAAATACAGGGTGAGTCACCCAACGTTACCGCTGGATATATTTCGTAAACCACATCAAATACTGACGAACCGATTCCACAGACCGAACGTGAGGAGAGGGGCTAGTGTAATTGTTTAATACAAACCATAGAAAAATGCACGGATGTATGTTTTTTAACACAAACCTACGTTTTTTTTAAATGGAACCCCGTTAGTTTTGTTAGCACATCTGAACATATAAACAAATACGTAATCAGTGCCGTTTGTTGCATTGTAAAATGTTAATTACATCCGGAGATATTGTAACCTAAAGTTGACGCTTGAAACCTCCGACGTTCAGTGGCGTGTTGTAACAAACACAGGCCACGGTCGGCGAGCAGCATCTGCAGGGACATGTTTACGATGACGACCGTGTTTACGAGTGTGGCTGTAGTGCACTGTTGTGGTGTGGTCTAGCTGTCGCAGTGTCCACATGTAGAGCTTGCTGCTATTGTTATTCTGCATTCGTCTCCGCACGCAGACCAACTGTAGTACACCGTGTTACCAGACGTCTGTTGTAGTGTAGTGTTGTAGGAACTGTGACCATCGTGTATTCTAACACTGAAAAGGCCGAGATGCTACTCATCTATGGCGAGTGTCGACGAAATGCAGCTGAAGCCTGCAGGGTGTATGCAGAACGGTACCCGGACAGAGAGCATCCAACGTGCCACACATTGCGAAACATCTACCGCTAACTGTATGCAACAGGTATGGTCGTAGCACGCAAACGGGTCCGCAACAGGCCCGTCACAGGAGAAGCGGGTGCAGTTGGTGTGTTAGCTGCTGTTGCCATGATCCCACACATGAGTACACGGGACATTGCGCGAGCCGGTGGACTGAGTCAAAGTAGTGTCATGCGCATACTGCATCGTCACCGCTTTCACCCGTTTCATGTGTCGCTACATCAGCAATTACATGGTGATGACTTTAATCATCGAGTGCAATTCTGTCAATGGACATTAACAGAGAATGCGTGGCAGTTCTACCTGTTTACCGATGAAGCGGGTTTCACAAACCACGGGGCAGTGAATCTACGGAACATGCATTACTGGTCCGTGGACAATCCTCGCTGGCTCAGACAGGTAGAGCGACAGCGACCGTGGACTGTAAATGTATGGTGCGGAATCATTGGCGATCACCTCATTGGTCCTCACTTCACTGCAGGGGCCCAAACAGCTGCAACATACGTCGCGTTTCTACAGAATGATCTGCCAACGTTGCTCGAAAATGTCCCACTGGAAACACGTCGACGTATGTGGTATCAGCATGATGGTGCACTTGCACATTCCGCAATTAACACTAGGCTGTCCCTTGACAGAATGTTCGACGGGCGTTTCATAGGACGTGGAGGACGCATAAATTGGCCAGCCCGTCTCCTGATCTTACACCTCTGTACTTCTTTCTGTGGGGTACGTTAAAGCAGAGTGTGTACCGTGATGTGCCTACAACCCCAGAGGATATGAAACAACGTATTGTGGCAGCCTGCGGCGACATTACACCAGATGTACTGCGGCGTGTACGACATTCATTACGCCAGAGATTGCAATTGTGTGCAGCAAATGATGGCCACCACATTGAACATCTATTGGCCTGACATGTCGGGACACACTTTATTCCACTCCGTAATTGAAAACGGAAACCACGTGTGTACGTGTACCTCACCCCTCATGGTAATGTACATGTGCGTCAGTGATAAAGACCAATAAAAAGGTGTTAGCATGTGGACGTAATGGGTTGTTCCAGTCTCTTCTGTACCTAAGGTCCATCACCGTTCCCTTTGGATCCCTACATAATTAGGTGCTCTCCGATACACACGATCGAACAGCGGAGGAGTGGTACCCAAGCGTCAACTTTAGGTTACAATATCTCCGGATATTATTAACATTTTACAATGCAACAAACGGCACTGATTACTTATTTGTTTATATGTTCAGATGTGCTAACAAAACTAACGGGGTTCCATTTAAAAAAAATGTAGGTTTGTGTTAAAAAACATACTTCCGTTCATTTTTGTATGGTTTGTATTAAACAATTACACTAGCCCCTCTCCTCACGTTCGGTCTGTGGAATCGATTCGTCAGTATTTGATGTGGTTTACGAAATATATCCAGTGGTAATGTTAGGTGACTCACCCTGTATGTATGTGGAATAACACAGTTCTTTATTTACATGAACAGATAGCTGCTGCTTAACTTTAATAGTGTCCGTGCGTTGTAGTAGAAGATCATCCATAACAAATGTTAAAATGTGTGTGAAATCGTATGGGACTTAACTGCTAAGGTCATCAGTCCCTGAGCTTACACACTACTTAACCTAAATTATCCTAAGGACAAACACACACGCCCATGCCCGAGGGAGGACTCGAACCTCCGCCGGGACCAGCCGCTCATCCGTAATAGTCCTCTTGTAAACAATATCGGCAATGTTGTTAGAGACACAGTACTGGTCGCTATGTACTATCGTAGCCTGTGGCCCACGCTGCGAATTAATTTACAGTCGCCAAACTGGAGTGTGAATCAGTGACTGAGTGAGTTAGTGAGGAGAGTGAGCCCTCCGGTCAGCGGCGGCTCCTGAATACTTCCTGTTGAGAGGGCGTTGCCGGAGTGTTGCTTGCGAGTCTGTCTGTGGCTTCTCTCGTGATAGGCGCGCTTGTCCCAGCGCCTACTATCAATCTTCGCGCTACATGTTTGCCAACTGGTGTGCTGGCGATAGCTTACGTCAGCGCAGTTTTCTGCTTGGCATTGATTGAGACAGTTCATGACTGTGCTCCTGAGGGATATCGTGCCAAATTCGGTCATATTGGTGCGTTAGATCGTCAAAATCCTGAGCCGGTTAGAGGGCCATGTCCATAATGCTCCAAACTTTCTCGATTGAGGAGAGGTATGGCGACCTTGCTGGTCAAGGTAGGGCCTGGCAAGCACGCAGACAAGCAATAGAAACTCTGGCCATGTGTGAGTGGGCACTATCTTTCTGAAATATAAGCCCACTATGGCCTGCCATGATGAGAAATCAAACGGGGAGTTTAATATCTTCGATTTACCGCTGTTCTGTAAGGGTGCTGCAGATGACAGCCAAAGACGTCTTGCCTTCAAAAGAAATGGCACACTACACCATTACTCGTGGGTGTCGGGCAGTATGGCGGGCTACACTCATGTTGGCATTCTATTGTTGTTAGGGGCATCTCGTGACATGTCACCGGTTTGGAAGCTAATTGACTGGTGTGGAATTGTCTTCAGTGATGAGTCCCACTACGAACTGAGCCCCAGTGATCGGTAAAGACGTTACACATCACGCGTCAGGTGTTTGGCAATACTGTTATATCATATTTGATTTGATTTTTTTATTTATGAACCTCAACTTGCAATGTAAACATCACACATTTCGCGCTGCCGACGTATTTTGCAGACATTTTATAGTTTTCTGAACATCTTAGTTATGGAAAACAATTCATCTACGACTCTGTTGAGTTTTTAACCATGCAGCTTTGTACTGGTGGCAGTAAGAAATCGTAGTACAGAAATCGAATGTCACTCGATATTACACTGCAGCCATCTGCAAGTGGTCGGTAGACTCATTTTCTACAATGTAGCCACATACGAGAGTAAGCAGGATGTGAAACGGGAGTTGCTTATATTCCATGTTTCAAAGTTTATTGGTTAGCGTTTCAGGTAAATCTCATTTGCAGAAAAATGGTTCAAATGGCTCTGAGCACTATGCGACTTAACTTCTGAGGTCATCAGTCGCCTAGAACTTAGAACTAATTAAACCTAACCAACCTAAGGACATCACACACATCCATGCCCGAGGCAGGATTCGAACCCACGACCGTAGCGGTCGCCGGTGCCAGACTGTAGCGCCTAGAACCGCACGGCCACTCCGGCCGGCGCATTTGCAAGGTTTATAAATTCTTATTTCATTATTTATATTTTAAGTAAATTTCAGTTTTTGTTTATAGAGAAATATGCTTTTTGCACATTCTCATATTTCAAGGGGAATGAGATATAGCATAAAATGAAATTTATCAAACTGACCAGTGAACCAGTCTTTAAACGAATTTTTGGGAGTCAGTGATGCAAACACAGATGACAAAACTTTGACAGTTCAGATACTTTAACCTAATTGGATACTATAGAGGTGCACATCAGGCACCACTCACCTTCCATTTCTTCTGCATATGGCCAGATATGCTGCTGCTGCTGATGTTATGACTCCTGGTGTGATCTTGGAGATAAGGTAGTGCAATGCCGTTATTATATGCTTCCCTTCCATTTCACTCACTCCACTTCTTTGCCTTGGCGTGTGGCTGAATGTAATGATTCCTGGAATGACTTTGGAGATAAGGAAGCGCTCATCCTGCTGGCAGAGAAAAATTACTTGCCAATTGTCTCAGCTGCAATATGACATCACAGATAAAAGTGCTGACAGATGCTGGGTCAGAGATTTAGCAAAACTCTTCTTGCCACCCTACTAATGTCACATTGGCCCCAAATTTGCCATCCGGAGTAGCCGAGTGGTTCTAGGCGCTTCAGTCTGGAACCGCGCGACCGCTACGGTCGCAGGTTCGAATCCTGCTTCGGGCATGGATGTGTATGATGTCCTTAAGTTAGTTAGGTTTAAGTAGTTCTAAGTTCTAGGGGACTGATGACCTTCGCTGTTAAGTCCCGTAGTGCTCCGAGCCATTTTGAACCCAAAATTTCAGCACAATTCTGTGAAACGCCCTCTTGGACGTATCACGCGATGGGTATGTCGTCATACCCCATCTTACAGACATTTCACCCCCTTCTTTTGACGCATCTGTGATGCAGGTCAGAACCACAACACCCGTTATTGAATTTACGCAGTTTTCTATGGGTGACCGAGGAAACCATTTCAGCCACATTACCACTCAGAATCGACACGAAAAGTTCTCGAAAGGCAGCATAAGGAACGTCCATGAAACCACCACCTCCGTTGGGACGTTGATTCTACAACTTCCGCGATCGATAACGACAGTTTGCAGTGCGATGAGCTATGGGATCATGTTCTTTACAAAATTGGATACTGCTGACAGCCCCTGGACTATTCAACCCTTCTCGAAGGATATTGTGAGCCTGCAACCACTTTGAACGTGATCGCCCCCTTTGGAGTGAAGCACGACCGTAATTTTTGCTCTGGTGTTCAAGGTGGAAACACTAGGGGCCTTTCAAAGCTGAACAAGATACGAAGTGAAAAACGGTCCCCTCTAAGACTGCCCCCTTCCCCACCTCCTCCCCCAGTTCAGTTGCATCATCGATTCCACCCGCACACATTTGCTGAGCACTTTAAAAATGTACTTCTAAAGAGACAGTGAGTCATTGATTCCTAGGTATCCGTGTGGCAGCGAACCACATCAACACCCGTGACCTGAGTGCCGCTATATCGCTGAACAAACACGTGCTGGTCACATACAAAACCTATGGGGTGGCGAAAGGGATGCCCGTCATGCTGGCTTGTAGTAATCATTTCCTGGCTATCTCTGTACAGGAACATTTCTGATGTGCTCAACAAATACGCATTTGCACCAAGGGTGTTGCTGATCTGGGAGTCTTAGAGGGACGCTTCGCCGTCTTACTCAGGACAAGTGTCACGCCACAGGAGGGCTGAAAAAGCATAAATGCCCTTTAGTGCTCCAGATAAAGTTGACTGAAAGGTTCTGAACGATCCCTAGAGGTTCCACCATGCACACCAGAGCAAAAGTTGCTTTCGCATCACACTCCAAAGGAGTGCGATCACGTTCAATGGGGTTGCACGCCTATGATACCCTTAGAGAAGGGTTGAATCGTCCGGGGTGGCTGAGCAGTAAGAAAAGTTGTCAAAAACGTTTTGCTGTTGCACATCACAACGCCTACTGTCGTTTTCGACCGCGAAATGTCAGGAAATCAACGCCCCATGTAAAGGGATGGTTCCAGTGACGCCCTTTGTGCCACATACTGAGGCCTCTTCGTGTCGAAATTCAGCGGCGGTGTGTCTGAAACCTTTTCCACCCATAAGAAATCCGTGAGATTTCAAAGCTAGCCGCCGCGGTTTGGACCTCTACATATACATCTACATCTACATGGATACTCTGCAAATCACATTTACGTGCCTGGCAGAGGATTCATCGAACCACTTTCACAATTCTCAGTTGTTCCAATCTCGTATAGCGCGCGGAGAGAACAAACACATATATGTTTCCGTACGAGCTCTGATTTCCCTTATTTTATCATGGTGATCGTTTCTCCCTATGCAGGTCGGTGTCAACAAAATATTTTCGCATTCAGAGGAGAAAGTTGTTGATTGGAATTTCGTGACAAGGTTCCGTCACAATGAAAAACGCCTTTCTTTTAATGATGTCCTGCCCAAATCCTGTATCATTTCAGTGACACACTCTCCCATATTTCGCAATAATACAAAATGTGGTGCCCTTTTTTGAACTTTTTCGATATCCTCCGTCAGATCTATCTGGCAAGGATCCCACACCGCGCAGCAGTAGACGGACAAGCGTAGTGTAGGCAGTCTCCTTTGTAGATCTGTTACATTTTCTAAGTGCCCTGCCAATAAAACGCAGTCTTTGATTAGCCTTCTCCACAACATTTTCTGTGAGTTCCTTCCAATTTATGTTGTTCGTAATTGTAATTCCTAGGTATTTAGTTGAATTTACCGCCATTAGATTTGACTGATTTACCGTGTAGGCGAATTTAACGAATTACTTTTAGCACTCATGTGGATGACCTCACACTTTTCGTTATTTAGGGTCAACTGCCAATTTCCGTACCATTCAGATATCTTTTAAAATCGTTTCGCAGTTTGTTTTGATCTTCTGATGACTTTATTAGTATATAAACGACAGAGGCATCTGAAAACAGCCTAAGACGGCTACTCAGATTGTCTCCCAAATCGTTTATGTAGATAAGGAATAGCAAAGGGTCTAGAAATCACTTCTGTTTTACTCTACGACTTTCCGTCAATTACTACGAACTGTGACCTCTCTGACAGGAAATCACGAATCCAGTCATATAACTGAGACGGTATTCCATAAGCACGCAATTTCACTACAAGGAGCTTGTGTGGTACAGTGTCAAAAGCCTTCCGGAAACCCATAAATATGGAATCAATCTGAAATCCCTTGTCAGTAGCACTCAACACTTGGTGCGAATATAGAGCTAGTTGTGTTTCACAAAAACAATGTTTTCTAAACCCATATTGAGTGTGCGTCAGCAGACCATTTTCTTCGAGGTAATTCATTATGTTCGAACACAACATATGTTACAGAATCCTGCTGCATATCGACGTTAATGATATAGGCCTGTCATTTAGTGGATTACTCCTACGACCTTTCTTGAATATTGGTGTGACCTGTGCAACTTTCCAGTCTTTGGGTACCGATCTTTCGTCTATGAAACGGTTATATATCATTTTTAAGTATGGAGTTATTGCATCAGCATAATCTGAAAGGAACCTAATTGGTACACAGTCTAGACCAGAAGACTGGCTTTTATTAAGTGTGTTAAGTTGCTTCACTACTCCAAGGGTATTTACTTCTACGTTACTCATGTTACCAGCTATTCTTGATTCGAATTCTGGAATATTTACTTCGTCTTATTTTGTGAAGTCATTTCGGGAGGCTTTCTTTACTAACTCTGCTTTGACTGCACTGTCTTCAATAGTATCTCCATTGCTAACGCTCAGAGAAAGCATTGATTGTGTCTTGCAGCTAGCATACTTTACATACGCTCGGAATCTGTTTGGATTTTCTGCAAGGTTTCGAGACCAAGTTTCGTTGTGGAAACTGTTATAAGGATCTCGCATGGAAGTCCGCGCTAAATTTCGAGCTTCTGTAAAAGATCGCCAACCTTGGGGACTTTGCGTCTGTTTAAGTTTGGCATGTTTGTTTCGTTGTTTCTGCAACAGTATTGTGACCCGTTTTGTGTACCAAGGAGGACCAGCTCCGTCGCTTGTTAATTTATTTGTTATAAATCTCTCAATTGCTGCCGATACTATTTCTCTGAATTCAAGCCACATCTGGTCTACACTTATATTGCTAGTTTGGAAGGAGTGGACATTGTCTCTTACGAAGGCGTCAAGTGAATATTTATCTGCTTTTTTGAATAGGTATATTTTTCGTTTGATTTTGGAGGATTTGGGGGTTACAATATTCAGTCTCGCTACGACAACTCGGTGTTCACTAACCCCTGTATCCGTTTTGATGCTCGTTATTAACTCAGGATTATTTGTTACTAAGAGGTCAAGTGTGTTTTCACAGCCATTTACTACTCGGGTGGACTTATGAACTAACTGCTCTAAACAGTTTTCAGACAATGCGTTTAGCACAATTTTGGATGATGTTTTATGCATACCTCCAGATTTAAAGATGTATTTTCGCCCACATATCGAGTGTAAATTAAAATCACACACCAACTATGATCGTATGAGTCAGGTACGTGTTTGAAATCAAACTCAGGTTTTCTTTGGTATTGTATCATCTAAATTGGGAGGTCGGTAAAAGGATCCAATTATTACTTTATTCCGGTTGCCAACAATGACCCCTGCCTGTACTAACTCACTGGAACTATCTGCTTCAATTTTGCTACAAGATTAACTAGTTCTAACAGCAACAAGCAGGCCATCGCCAACCGTGTTTAGGCTATCCTTTCGAAAACAGTTAGGTTCTTCGGAAAAATTTCGGATGAACTTATCTCTGGCTATAGCCGGCTTTCAGTGCCTATAACGATTTGAGCATCAGTTCTTTCTATTTGTGCTTGGAGCTCTGGTACTTTCCCAACACAGCTACGATAATTTACAACTGTTATACCGATTATTCCTGTATCTACGTACTAGTTGTGTGTGTGTGTCGGCACCCTTTGTGACTGAAGCCCTTTTTGCGTTTTACCGAGTCCCTCTAACCTAAAAAAAACCGCCCAGTCCAAGCCACATAGCCCCTGCTACCCGTGTAGCCGCCTCCTGCCTATAGTGGAATCCTGACCTATTCAGCAGAACCCGAAACCCAACCACCCTTTGGCGCAGCTCAAGGAATCTGTACCCTACACGGTCGCAGAACCGTCTGAGCTTCTCATTCAGACCCTTCACTCCGCTCTGTACCAGAGATCCGCATCGGCCCTGTCGACTATGCTGCAAATGGTCAGCTCTGCTTTCATCTCGCAAACAATATTGGCAGCCTTTACCACTTCCGTTATCCACTTGAAACCAGAGAGAATCTCTTCTGATCCAAAGTGACACACATCACTGGTACCGACGTGAGCCACCACCTGCAGTTGGCGGCACCTTGTGCTCTTTATGGCATCCGGGAGGACCCGTACCACGTCTGGAATGACACCTCCCAGTATGCACACGGAGTGTACATTGGCTTTCTTACCCTTCTTGGCAGCCATGTCCGTAATGGGCCCCATAATGGGCCTAACGTTGGAACTCCAACTGTCAATAATCTGACCCTCTGTGACTGTCCAGGTCTTGTAGGCTGAGAGGTTTCCTCTGAAACAGGACAGGCGACGGCACCTGGCTCAGCGACAGGGTCAGCCACAGACAGTACCTGGAACGTGTTTGTCAGACTAACCGGGGAGGCCTTACGTGCGGCCCCCTGGGAAGTCTTTCACCGCCCTAGGGCGATCTCCCAGTCGACCACAGGTGAGGGGACAACGTCAGTGCGAGTAGTAACTGGCCTGGCCACCAGTGAGGACCGATCGGAGGACTGGACGTGATGGACGTCCGTTGGATCCCCACAGCTGGCCCACAACAGTTGTGCCAATCCACTGCAGCCTCAAGCTTTGTAACCGAAGCCATCACAGACTGGATCTGAGAGCGAAGTGTCACCAAC
The DNA here is from genome assembly GCF_021461395.2 of Schistocerca americana. NCBI lineage: Eukaryota > Metazoa > Arthropoda > Insecta > Orthoptera > Acrididae > Schistocerca > Schistocerca americana. The sequence goes on along the minus strand of NC_060130.1, from coordinate 647,001,867 downwards.
TCGGCACGCATCCGCACACAATAATCACAGTCCCTATCCATGTTAAAGACCGTGGAAAATCAAACTACCCAGATGAAAGGAAATCTACTGTAGACACTGACGAAAATGGAGGAACCGCATCTAAGAAATTGGATTAACACGCTTAACACGCAGAGATTCAGAAACTTAACTACCGCAGTACTCCGGTGAAACTAAATTATTCGTCCCTGATTAGGAACTTGTAATATGTCACAAAATCGGTTTACTTTCAGATGCAAACGCAAACACGAGAACTGTGGGTATTAGATATTAAATTAACACACAGAAACTCAATAAACTAAACTATTAAAGCACAGAGATGATGTTGTAAAGTTCGCTCCTAGTCAGGATCTCGTAAAAGTCACAAAATTGGTTACGTCCCTGTTGCTGCGTCTGTCTCGGCCAGCTGCTGTTGACTTCCATCGCAGAGGTGTCAAAAGAAGGGATGAAATGTGTGTAGAAATTGGTGTGACGACTTTCGCATGGCGTGACACGTCTACGGTGGCGTTGGGGAGAATTTTGATGAAATTTGGTGCCAATGTGATATCATTAACTCAACTTACACCTCAAATGAATTTCTTAGTTGTGACCTTTTTTTCGCAAGTGTCAACAGATTGCTGCTTGAAGTGTCGCTGCCGGCCGCGGTGGCCGTGCGGTTCTGGCGCTGCAGTCCGGAACCGCGGGACTGCTACGGTCGCAGGTTCGAATCCTGCCTCGGGCATGGGTGTGTGTGTGATGTCCTTAGGTTAGTTAGGTTTAAGTAGTTCTAAGTTCTAGGGGACTTATGACCTAAGACGTTGAGTCCCATAGTGCTCAGAGCCATTTGAACCATTCTTTTGAAGTGTCGCTGAGCACGAGGGCGATCTTGCAGGGTGCCCTGCTTCTGCACCATTGCGTAGGAAGGTCGTAGGCACCTTTGAGTGAAATTTAAAACTTCTGAGTCGCAGTGGGAGACAATTACGGGGTTTCGAAGAAGTGACAATTTAATTGTGTTGCTCACTGTACTTTACTAAACGTGGAGGATGAATCTATGATCGTGGTAATGAAAGTTAGCAGGTAATCAGAGTTTAGCATTCTCGAGACGCATGTTGGACAAAAACATTGAAGCAAATTAATCATGGACTTGCTTAGGAAATTATCTCGGTGCCAGAGATGAAGCATTTTTTTCATTGTTGGTGATGTGAACGCGTTGTACCTTGTAACAAATGGTATAAATCAGAGTCTGTACCAATAGATTGTCACTAAATTACAAGACACTTAATTGAAAATACTCTGCTTGTTAAATGTGAAGCACTCAGAAGATATGGTCGGATGTCAATGTAACTTCCAGCACGTACATATCGTCCGCGAGTATGAAAATGATTATTGATGCAATTCTTTGTGAGAGGTGGAATGGCCACCTGATTACCTCGGTGTGTATTTTTTTTTTTTGTTTAGCATTTTTACTAGGCCTGGTAATCTATATAAGACGCGTGAACAGCTTCGGACATTGAGTGAACCCCATGAAGATCACTAAGATGTCGCGTACTTGAGTGAGACAGCGTCATCAGAAAATCCAGAGTTTGGTCGAGTGTTCGAATCGTGTAATATCCAGATAAATGGCGCATTCGGATGTGACAGTGGCACGATGTTGAACTGCATGGGAACGTGAGTGCTGGCATACTCGTTATCAACGTTCTGGTAGACTACGTCTGACCACCACAATGGAGGATCGTATTGCACTCCAAGTACATAGTAAGCAATTCAGAACTGCACCTGCCGCCTTAGACAAGTACTGGACTACCAGCAACATTCTGTGTCATCCTGCATCATTGATCAGAGTCTATCAGTAGCCGGACTAGAGAATTCCCTTCGCATGCGCAGGCTGCCATTAACACCACAACACGAACAGCTGCGTTTGGAGTGATGCCACGACCAGGAAGCACGGACCGTTGATGAATAATGTCACATTGTGTTCAGCGCTTCATCGAGTTTCGACACTACCCAGGTGACCATCGTCAGCGAGTATGGCGGCAACCTAGGGATAGGTCCTGGTCCTCCAATGTTTCGGAGAGGCACATGGGTGTTTGACCTATTGCCATGGTTTGGGGAGCCATCGGTACACACTACGTATGTGGATGGCCCCGGGCCCACAGTACAGAGAAACTACCTATGTTTCTACAGCATTTGGACTCTCTCCATTTGAATATTCAATTCACCATGGAAGGAGAAAAACATGTTAGCTTCCATTTCTAGATGTAATGGTTAGAAGAAAAGCCAACGCAACGCTGAAACATAGTATTTAGCTCAAATGGACTGGCATAAAGGTATATCTGTGGGCTAAGAGCTTACATCACCCTGCAAACTGGTTCAAATGGCTCTGAGCACTATGGGACTTAACTTCTGAGGTCATCAGTCCCATAGAACTTAGAGCTACTTAAACCTAACTAACCTAAGGACATCACACACATCCATGCCCGAGGCAGGATTGGAACCTGTTACCGTAGCGGTCGCGCGGTTCCAGACTGTAGCGCCTAGAACCGCTCGGCCACTCCGGCCGGCATCACCCAGCACAATGCGGTATTGTCGCATACGCCCCGGTTCATGGAGCTCATGTAGTCTACGATTCCGGCAGCCTGCGAAATGAACTCAAGAGACACGAGATTAAATGCGAATTTCATCCACCAGAAAAACTGAAGAATTTTTTGTGATCTGTCAAAGATGATACTGGCTTTAGAAAAAGTGGCGTGTATAATATCCCATACCCATGCATAAAATCTTATACTTGGCAGGCACGTCGCACAGTGAAAGAAAGTTGTGTTGAACACCATCGACATATACGTCTGGGCCAACATGGTAAAACAGTAGAAGTGGATCACTGCTTGGACACGAGATCGCATCTTTTACAGGAAGACCGAAGTTTTATCCTCAGCATCATGGTTCTGGGACTACGTTTTAAGGAAGGCTTGCATATCCGTACTGCAGATACTCTTATCAACAGGAATGCGGTATTTAAACTAAACACTGCCTCGAATCCAGTACAGGTTTCCATTACATTAAAACACGGGACACAAGAGCCTTTGATTTATAACCCGACGCAGCGCAATGTGGAGAGTTAATTCAGCGTTTTAACAACAGGAGCGTCCGGCGGCACAGACATCGACCAATGTGCACGCGCGCAAGTCCTTCCCTCGGCCCCCAGTAGCTAGCATCAATTTCATCCAACTTTGAGCGCCACACCACAAGTGCATAATTCATGTTCCTGGCCTCATAAGTTTCGACGTGGCTGCTCGATTATCAGCGCCCACCAAATATTGCAGTTGGTGGATAATATAATTTAACCCTTCGATCACCATAAGTTCTTTGAAGCCCTGCTGCTCGAATCCATCAGAGCATTCCACTCAATGTGCCACGAGGGATTAGTATTGTCGTTGTTGTTGCTGTTGTTGTGGTCTTCAGTCCTAAGACTGGTTTGATGCAGCTGTCCACGCTACTCTAACCTGTGCAAACCTCTTCATCTCCGAATAAGTACTGAAATACACATCCATTTAAACCCGTCAACTGTACTCGTCTCTTGGTCTCATTCTGCAATTTTCACACAGCCCAGTACTAAACTGACGATGCCTTGACTTCTCAGAATATGTGCTATCAACTGATCGCTTCTTTTAGTCAAGTTACGCCACAAATTTCTTTTCTCCTCAGTTCTGTTCGCTATCTTCTCATTAATTACGCGATATACTCATCTGATTTTCAGTATTCTTCTGTAGTAGCTCCTTTCAAAAGCTTCTGTTGTCTTCTTGCCTGAACTGCTTACCGTCTACATTTCATTTCCGCACATGGCTACACTGTAGAGGAATGCCTTCAGGAAAGGCTTCCTAAAACTTAAATTTATAGTCAATGTTAACAACGTTCCCTCTTTATAAACACTTTCCATGCCATTGGAAGTATACATTTTATCTCTTCTCTACTTCGGCCATCAAAACTCATCTGCTACTTTCATTGTCTTATTCACTCAGCATAGTCTGATTTAATTCGACTACATTATATTCCCCTTGTTTTGATTTTGTTAATAATCGTATTATATGTTCCTTTCAAGACACAGTCTGTTGTGTACATAGTTCCGCGTAGTCAGCGCGTTCACAACTTTCCAACTAGACCGCGCCCCGCTAGGCACAACAGTGCAGGCGAAGCGCTCGTCCGTCTCCGCACTACGAGATGGCGCTGTCTTAGAGACGGACCAAATTCTGCTTCCGCCGATCCGCGTATTAATATGTAACGCAGCCAATGAGATTGCTGCGAATGTAGAACCTTTTCTCCTCGCGGATCACACTAGCGCAGTGATACATGAACGCGCGAGGTATTATAACGAGTGTACAGACCTCAGATTACTCAGTCTGCATCAGTCTGCATTAGTCTGCACCAGTTTATAATCAAGTTACAGTCGGCACCTAATAAGATTACCATATTCCTGTACATAGCCATGAAGATAAATGAATAGACACTTTGTCAAGTATCAGAGATATGTGAGAATAAGATTAACGTACCAAGACCAAGGGAACTTCAGATTGTCAATTGTAAATAGCCTCCAGAACCAAGTTAAGTTATTTTTATGCTTGTTATTATTTCAATAAATGTGTGTGAAAAATAATCAAGTTCTGTTTAAAGTTGTTCACCGTCAATCTGCGACTCTAAGCGTGCAAGTGGCATTTCTATCGTCTCACCTAATGGCAGAAGATAAACACACCACGATAAGACCACGAACCATATTGCTGACACTCGCCTACTTCGTTAGAGCGACAAGTCAGATAATCTGATGGTGTGTGCACCGAAGGTCTTACAGTATGCACACCACACAGTCCATACCGTTCAACTGCACTTCGAAGTACTTTGCTGAATCTGATAGAATTACAATGCCATCGGTAAACTTTAAACTTTTTATTTTTCTTCTCTGAACTTCAATACCTTCTCTAAATTATTCTTTGGCCTCCTTTATTACTTGCACACTGTACAGACTGAAGAACATCGGGATAGGCGATAGCCATGTCTCATTCCCTTCTCACCACTGTTTCCCTTTCGTGCTCCTCGAGTCTTACAGCTACGGTCTGGTTTCAGTATCAGTTGTATATAACCGTTTGCTCCCTCCATTTTTATCCCTGATACCTTCAGAATGTCAAAAACTGCATTCCAGTCAACGTTTTCAAAAGCTTTCATTAATTTTACAAAAGCTATAATCGTATGTTTGCCTTTCTTTAATGGACCTTCTAACATAAGTGGTAATATCAGTATTGCCTGATGTCTTTCAAGTTCTCTCTGAAATCGAAACAGATCTTTCCCAGTGTCGACTTCTACAAGTTTTTTCATTCTTCTGTAAATTATTTGCGGTAGTATTTTGCAGCCATTACTTTTTGAACTTACAGCTCGGTAAAATCTGCACCTTTCAACACCTGCTTTCTATGGAATTTGAATTACTACATTCTGATTGAAGTCCCCTGTCTCATATACCTTGCACACCAGGTGGAATGCCGGCCGCAGTGGTCTCGCGGTTCTAGGCGCGCAGTCCGGAACCGCGCGACTGCTACGATCGCAGGTTCGAATCCTGCCACGGGCATGGATGTGTGTGATGTCCTTAGGTTAGTTAGGTTTAAGTAGTTCTAAGTTCTAGGGGACTGATGACCACAGCTGTTAAGTCCCATAGTGCTCAGAGCCATTTGAACCATTTTTTTTTCTTTTTTTGAACCAGGTGGAATAGTTTTATCATGACTGTATCTTCAAAGGGTATCAGCAGTTCTGAGGGAATGTTGTCTACTACATGGGTCTTGTTTCAGCTTAAGTCTTTCGATGCTCTGTCAGGCTCTTCCTGCAGTATCACACCTCCCACCTCATCTTCATATACTTCCTCTTCTCTGTCAATAATATCGCCTTCAACGTCTACATCTACATCTACATCTACATTGATACTCCGCAAGCCACCCAACGGTGTGTGGCGGAGGGCACTTTATGTGCCACTGTCATTACCTCCCTTTCCTGTTCCAGTCGCGTATGGTTCGCGGGAAGAACGACTGTCTGAAAGCCTCCGTGCGCGCTCTAATCTCTCTAATTTTACATTCGTGATCTCCTCGGGAAGTATAAGTAGGGGGAAGCAATATATTCGATACCTCATCCAGAAACGCACCCTCTCGAAACCTGCCGAGCAAGCTACACCGCGATGCAGAGCGCCTCTCTTGCAGAGTCTGCCACTTGAGTTTATTAAACATCTCCGTAACGCTATCACGGTTACCAAATAACCCAGTGACGAAACGCGCCGCTCTTCTTTGGATCTTCTCTATCTCCTCCGTCAACCCGACCTGGTACGGATCCCACACTGATGAGCAATACTCAAGTATAGGTCGAACGAGTGTTTTGTAAGCCACCTCCTTTGTTGATGGACTACATTTTCTAAGCACTCTCCCAATGAATCTCAACCTGGTACCCGCCTTACCAACAATTAGTTTTATATGATCATTCCACTTCAAATCGTTCCGTACGCATACTCCCAGATATTTTACAGAAGTAACTGCTACCAGTGTTTGTTCCGCTATCATATAATCATACAACAAAGGATCCTTCTTTCTATGTATTCGCAATACATTACATTTGTCTATGTTAAGGGTCAATTGCCACTCCCTGCACCAAGTGCCTATCCGCTGCAGATCTTCCTGTATTTCGCTACAATTTTCTAATGCAGCAACTTCTCTGTATACTACAGCATCATCCGCGAAAAGCCGCATGGAACTTCCGACACTATCTACCAAGTCATTTATATATATTGTGAAAAGCAATGGTCCCATAACACTCCCCTGTGGCACGCCAGAGGTTACTTTAACGTCTGTAGACGTCTCTCCATTGATAACAACATGCTGTGTTCTGTTTGCTAAAAACTCTTCAATCCAGCCACACAGCTGGTCTGATATTCCGTAGGCTCTTACTTTGTTTATCAGGCGACAGTGCGGAACTGTATCGAACGCCTTCCGGAAGTCAAGAAAAATAGCATCTACCTGGGAGCCTGTATCTAATATTTTCTGGGTCTCATGAACAAATAAGGCGAGTTGGGTCTCACACGATCGCTGTTTCCGGAATCCATGTTGATTCCTACATAGTAGATTCTGGGTTTCCAGAAATGACATGATACGCGAGCAAAAAACATGTTCTAAAATTCTACAACAGATCGACGTAAGAGATATAGGTCTATAGTTTTGCGCATCTGATCGACGACCCTTCTTGAAGACTGGGACTATCTGTGCTCTTTTCCAATCATTTGGAACCCTCCGTTCCTCTAGAGACTTGCGGTACACGGCTGTTAGAAGGGGGGCTTCGTATAGTTCTTCCATATATTCCAATTACGTTTCAGCTTTCCCTTCGTTGCTTAGTACTGGTTTGTCATCTGAGCTCTTGATAGTCATACTGCTGCTTCTCTATTCCTTCAAGCCTTCTTTAATGTTGCTGTAGGTGGTACTGACTAATCTCTTAAATTTCAACCTACTGTTCATCATTACTAAATTATGTCTATGTCTGCTCTTGGTTACGCCTTTCAATCCAATACCTGATTTTGGACTCTGTTCCTGGCCATTATGTAATGTAGCTGGAGTTCTCCTGTACCTCCCGGCATTTTTCAAGTATACATCCTCCTCTTGTGGTTCTTGAACAGAGTATTCTATATTACTAGCTGACATTTATCGCAGAACTCAATTAGTCTTTCTCCTCTCTCATTCCTGCTACCAAGCCCATATTCTCCCGTAACCCTTTCTCCCACTCCTTCCACCACAATCGCATATCAGTCCCTCACGACTATTAGAGTTTCATCTGCCTTCACATATTGAATTACCCTTTCACCTTTCCTCATATATTTTCTCCGTCTCTTCATCTTCTGCTTGTACGCGTACGTTGGCCTATACCTGAACTATTGTTGTCGGTATTGATTTGCCGTCGAACACGATGAGATCAACCCTAGCACTGAACTGTTCACTGTAAGTCACCTAAACTAATCTTGCTCCCGGTATACCATTTTCTGTTGCTGTTGATATGACCCAATACTTTCATGAAGATTATGATAACTGTGACGAAGAGAAGGCTGAAGTTTAGAAGACTATTCAGGAAGAGTCAATATGCAAAGAAGTGGGATACGTTTGAAGTTCTCTAAGGCCATAGATAGCACGATAATGAGTATCACAGAATGTAGTAGTTCAGTTGAAGAGGAATGGACGTGGATATCTCCAAAAAGGGCAGCTACAGAATTCGGAAAGAAAAATATAGGTACAAGGGAGGTAACTCCGTAGAAACTACGGATAACAAAAGAAATACTTCAGATGATCACCGAAAGAAGGAGATATAAAAGTCTTCAGGGAAATTCAGGAATACATGGATACAAGTCACTTAAGAATTAAAGAAAAGTGAAGTACAAGGAAGCTAAGGCGAAGCAGTTGCATGAAAAACTGTGAAGAAATCGAAAAAGAAATGACTGTCGGAAGGACTGACTGAGCAAAGTGAAAAGTCAAAACAAACTTTTGTGAAAATAAAATCAAGGGCGGTAGCATTAAGAATGCAATGGGAATTCCACTGTTAAATGGAGAAGAGAGAGTGGATAGGTGGAAATAATACGCTGAAGGCCTCTATGGGGAGGAGGACTTGCTTTATAACGTGATGGAAGAAGGAACAGTGATTGGGCGTCCAGTATCAGAATCAGAATTTAAAAGATCTATGGATGACTTAAGATCCAATAAGGCAGAAGGGACAGATAACACTCCATCGCAATTCCTAAAATCATTTGGGAAAAGGCAACCAAACAACTATTCTCGTTGGTGTGTTGAATGTACACTCCTGGAAATTGAAATAAGAATACCGTGAATTCATTGTCCCAGGAAGGGGAAACTTTATTGACACATTCCTGGGGTCAGATACATCACATGATCACACTGACAGAACCACAGGCACATAGACACAGGCAACAGAGCATGCACAATGTCGGCACTAGTACAGTGTATATCCACCATGATGCCGGGTGTTGGCCCTGTGTGCCTCGGTCGTATGCAGTCCTGATTGTGGCGCTCACCTGCACGGCGCCAAACACGCATACGACCATCATTGGCACCAAGGCAGAAGCGACTCTCATCGCTGAAGACGACACGTCTCCATTCGTCCCTCCATTCACGCCTGTCGCGACACCACTGGAGGCGGGCTGCACGATGTTGGGGCGTGAGCGGAAGACGGCCTAACGGTGTGCGGGACCGTAGCCCAGCTTCATGGAGACGGTTGCGAATGGTCCTCGCCGATACCCCAGGAGCAACAGTGTCCCTAATTTGCTGGGAAGTGGCGGTGCGGTCCCCTACGGCACTGCGTAGGATCCTACGGTCTTGGCGTGCATCCGTGCGTCGCTGCGGTCCGGTCCCAGGTCGACGGGCACGTGCACCTTCCGCCGACCACTGGCGACAACATCGATGTACTGTGGAGACCTCACGCCCCACGTGTTGAGCAATTCGGCGGTACGTCCACCCGGCCTCCCGCATGTCCACTATACGCCCTCGCTCAAAGTCCATCAACTGCACATACGGTGTACGTCCACCCTGTCGCGGAATGCTACCAGTGTTAAAGACTGCGATGGAGCTCCGTATGCCACGGCAAACTGGCTGGCACTGACGGCGGCGGTGCACAAATGCTGCGCAGCTAGCGCCATTCGACGGCCGACACCGCGGTTCCTGGTGTGTCCGCTGTGCCGTGCGTGTGATCATTGCTTGTACAGCCCTCTCGCAGTGTCCGGAGCAAGTATGGTGGGTCTGACACACCGGTGTCAATGTGTTCTTTTTTCCATTTCCAGGAGTGTATGTGCCTGGTGATATACCATTGAAAGCGTACTGTCATATCGCTGGCTTGGTTGCGGAGTATCTTCGCGGGCAGCGCGTTTTAACAGAGTCGAGCACGGGACTGTTATTGTTGTATTGTGGGTAGGTCTGCATGTGAGTGGCATTGTTATTATGGAAGTTCAAGTATTTCTACAAGCGTTATTACAGTAAAGAGATGAAATATGGAAGTGATTCAGAGGAAAGTGCGTAATGATGTAATTAAAATTGAGCACTTCCACTGATAAAGTGTTTGAGTATTCGCTCGTTGCGTGTCGTACAGTATAGCATCAATCATCCGCGCTGTGTTCGGTCTCCCAGAATGAACTAATGTGAATCATTAAAAATTAGCTATCACAAAAGAGTGCAATCAAGTGCAAGTGTCTTGTAGCGAGCGTGAGAACTTGCGTTCGATCATCGCGTTTCCGCATTATCAACAATCAACCGCGCAGCGACGGTTACGCGCACGCTCGTACAAGTGAGAACTGTGAACTGAAAAATTAACTTTATGAACGGTGTTGTATCATTACTAGTGGCAAGAAGGACTGGTACCAGAAGAAATCTGTGTATGCGTGGCGAGCGTAAGAACTTTCGTTCGATTAATCAGCTTCCGCATCATCAACAACCACCCGCGTCGTTTCGGTTACGCGTACGCTCGTCAGAGTGATATTGTGCACTGGTAATCACCCATTAATTGGGATAAACACTTATAACTTAGAATGTAAACAGTGCAACCTGCACTTTTCTTTTATCGTTTCGGAATATAGTTGTTCTTACCAGACGTAGGACAGTGTTGTGTTTTAACGCAGAGTGGCTCCTCTAAATCGGCTTGCATAATTCGATAGATAATTTTAGGCAAGCCAGTAGCAGTGTGGAGCAGAACAATACGATCCCGCGGCAGTATCAGGTACGTGGTGTGGACAGGGCGCACGGTCAAGAAGTGGAAAAACTGTTTAAGGGTACCCCACCAATTTGTACCCCCGGACGTGTTTCATGGCGACGTGTTATTGGACCTACAATTTCAGATAAGAAGTGCCGTATAATTTTTTTGGTGTGTGAACTATTTTTGTATGAACAGGAATTGTTAATTTGGATTGTTGAGTGACGTCATGCGAGCTGTAGGATGTGTACGCCAAAGAACTAGTGACACAGTGTATATACACTTCCTATCCGTGACAGTGCAAAGAACTAGCGCTACAAAATAAACATATTCCACGGACGTGCGTTTATGACGACGCTAGCGCCACCTATGTGTAAATGTGAGCACTTATTTGGCACTCATTACGGTAGATGACGCTAGTGTCACCTATGGACAAAAGTGAAACCTTTTTGGCAGCCATCATCGTATACGACGTGAGCGGCGTCTACGAGCAACGGTGTAACCATTACCACGCGTTGCAGAGAAGGTGCAGTTGCTGACAGCGTCATGGCGTTACGGAGCAGCTGCTACTGCGAGGCCACCAGACAACGCAAAGTAAGTCGCGCATTACAACGTTACCCCACGCAACTGAAACAACGAGAGTAATTAACTGGCAGTGCAGATTGCGTTGTATATACGTAATTACAAACAGTGTGAGTTAAAATTCTTTTGTATCACGAGACATTATCTATCTTGCCGGTCGCACAGTACTGTAAATGTCACTATCAGCCCTGCTTACTTAGTAGTCTAATTTTTTAACAACAGTTAATACAATTGAAGAACTATATTTACGTTAGCTTATATTTCATTCTTTTTTTTTTTTTTCAAGTGATCTTGCATGTTATGTGTGCTTCTGAACACGAATTACAGCGTTGAATGCATACGGCGTTGTAGTTTGGTTGTAGTTATTGCCATCCATTCCGTGCTACGAGTGTTGTTGTGATTTGTTTATTTCTCGCTTGGGTGACCTTTTGTGGTTCAAAATGGTTCAAATGGCTCTGAGCACTATGGGACTTAACAGCTTTGGTCATCAGTCCCCTAGAACTTAGAACTACTTAAACCTAACTAACCTAAGGACATCACACACATCCATACCCGAGGCAGGATTCGAACCTGAGACCGTAGCAGTCGCACGGTTCCGGACTGCGCGCCTAGAACCGCGAGACCACTGCGGCCGGCTTTTGTGGTTCAATATGGTAGATAATGAGGTTGGTGCAACTGCAGTAGGCAGGGAGGAGAAAGCAGTCTCTTTAAGTGAAAGCAATCAGGAGGAGATGAAAACAGAAGTAAGTAGTGGTGAAATGTCGAAGGAGTCCAGTATAGGTGACAGTAGTTTATCAACAGAGATGGGGAGTCCAAATGCGGTGTCGTCACCAATCATGGAGACGCCCAAGCGAGATGAGTGTAAACTTAAACCTGACCTGTCCACCGTTGACATGCCCAAAACATTATTACTTGATAACAAGCAATTAAAGGAAGATATTATGCGATCAGTAGACAACCAGAAACTGTTATTGAATGATAACAAACAATTAAAGGAAGATATTTTGCGAAGGTAGAGCATGATAACAAACAATTAAGGGAAGGTATTAAGTGCCAGAAGGAAGATATTAAGCGATCGGTAGAACAGTTAAACGAACGTCTCAATAAAAAGATCGACGAGACTAATAAGGCTCTAAAGAAGCTGGCTGAGTCAAGTTATCAAAGGACAGATGAACTTACCGTTCGGTTTGAGGAGAGCGTTGCAGGTAATACTAAACTTTTTGAAAAGGTAGAATCGGCTGTCAAAGAAGTGAAGGAAGAACTTACTAAAAAGGTTTAGGTTTATGACGAGCATTTCGAACAACTGGATGAGGAAGTGAAACACTGTAAATACAGGATACCAGCTGTTGCGCTAAACCAGGATGCTTATGCACGGCGAGTAGAAGAGGTGTACAGTGAGGTAGGCAAGATTAACAGGTCGGTCAGCAGGTGAAGAGTGAAGTGAAATCACTATTACATGATTGAATCATTGCCGGTGGTAGCTTAATTGGTATACAAAATTATGAGGTCTTCCTTGGCATAGGGAATTTTAAGAACTTCGAACCAAATGGAAGATGACATCCCAGAGATTTCTTACATCAATTTAAGGGCGTGACACCTGAATTATGGGACGAGCAAAGAAAGGTATGCTTCGTTGCAGCTAGATTGGAAAAGAAAACTGGTACCTGGGGCATGAGAATAGGACATAAGTGTACCAACCTTTGCTGCATTTGAAAAAGAATTTTTGCAACAATATTGGTCGTGACGGTAGAAAAAGGAAGTACGTAACAGTCTATACCAAGGTAGAGAGTTTGATAGAGGGCGTGACCGGAAATTAAAGAAATTTTTTCAAGATTGTTATGAGAGGAACTTGTATTTAGATCAACCGATGACGACAGAAGCAATAGCGTCCCTGATCATAAGTGAACTACCGACAGGAGTTCAGGATAAGTTGCTAGCAATCCCTAGAGATGAGAAAGAGGCAATGAAGTCGGCCTTAGGGCAATTAGACATGTATGAGTCAAGAGGAACAGGAGGAGGAGAATATGATAGAAGAGTATCAGGGAACAACGAACCCAACGCAAAGAACCATTCAGACCGTAACAAAAGACTTGGTGGACGACATTGGAATAATAATAATGACAGGAGACATTACGGTGGTTTCTGTGGCCATGGTGGTCACAGAGACAACAGTGGCGGCTACGGATATCAGAAGTCAAGGCACGATGCATCGGATGACCAGGTGCGAAACTGGAAACATAGCAAGTGGTAAGAGAATATAACCTATCTGAGGGTGTAATCAGCAGCATACCTCATGCCACTAGCGCAAACACCCCGTGGAAAACATTAAACTATACTATAGTGAGCAACATTAATGACTGAGTGATATAATGTGACGTGTCTGAATCTGTATATATCTCAGATGCTGTTGTCCTTAAGTACAACATTCATATCTGATTATTATGAGGTTTCATGAGGACACTCTAGTCTAGTGAGATTTAACAATGATGTATTACTGCCATAAGCAATTTTTTTTCTTTTCACTTTCTGTCTGTTCAATCTATACTGTAAGTATTACGTTTCCTCTTGCCCATGCAGTGATATGGTTTGAGTGATTACTAGTGTCTAGTGGTTGTGTTATCCAAAGGGTTTTTCATTTAATAATTTATTACTACTCCTGCTTAATTATTGCTATTATTTTTCATACCATTCATATAGTAACTAAACTTAACTTAGTGGAGATCCATATATTCTTTTCTTATTAGCCTATTTTTTTTAATATGTCATGTAGAATATTGTAATGTTTACTGTAGTAGTAACAGACTACGAGTAGGTTGAATAGGCATTGCTAGGACAACACTGAGAGCGTCATTAACCCGTTTCACGAACGCCAGTGGACGGATTACCGCGAGGCGAGAGTGGCGAGCTGACGACTATACTTCACAGCTGCTCGTCGGCGCAGCATCGACGCTACAGTCACTCTCCACACCTTTCACTGCAAAGAACGCTCCCTTGTGACGCAGTGTTGTGAGTAGTGAAATAATTATTTTTTTTTGTTGGATTTTGACAGTCTAATGTTGATGGAGATTCTCTAGCTTTTGCCCAATAGTGCTATCAGTGATATTGTCTACCTGGAGTAGCACTGAACGTGTATGTTTTTCAACTATTTTTTATTTCTTTCTTCCAGGCACTTGCCTGTCATATCGAACCTATTGTATTTGTAATTGTAAACTTTTCTATTTCAGGGACAATATTTTTGTGTCTTATTGTATTAGCTCTTTGTTTATCACTCTATTGTAACTGTGTTCTGCTATACAGGTTGCACTGAAGGCAGGATTCTTTATTGTGTAAAATTTTGCCAATATGACAACTGTTCTTTATGTTTTCATGATTGTGAGTAACTCCCATCTGGTCCACAATGTGGCAATGGGTCTACACCCGTTAGGGAATTATCTAGAATTCGATATTCTCTTCGAGAATTCGAAAACTTTTTATTGCAGGAATGTAACCGTACTGTCATATCGCTGGCTTGGTGTTTTGTCTCCCAGAATGAACTAATGTGAATCAGTAAAAATTAGCTACCACAGAAGAGTGCAATCAAGTGTGTCTTGTAGCGAGCGTGAGAACGTGCGTTCGATCATCGCGTTTCCGCATTATCAACAATCAGCCGCGCAGCGACGGTTACGCGCGCCCTCGTACAAGTGAGAACTGTGAACTGAAAAATTAACTTTATGAACAGTGTTGTATCATTACTAGTGTCAAGAAGGACTGGTACCAGAAGAAAACTGTGTATGCGTGGCGAGCGCAAGAACTTTCGTTCGATTATTCGGCTTCCGCAACATCAACAATCACCCGCGTCGTGTCGGTTACGTGTACGCTCGTCAGAGTGACATTGTGGTCTGGTAATCATCCATTAATTGCGATAAACACTTATGACTTACAATGTAAACAATATAACCTGCAATTTTCTTTTATTGTCTGAGAATATAGTTGTTCATACCAGACGTAGGACAGAGTTGTCTTTTAACATTGAGTGGCTCCCCTAAACCCGCTTGCATAATTTGATAAATAATTTTAGGCAAGCCAGCAGCAGTGTGGAGCAGTACAATACGACTGCCGCGGGAGTATACGGTACGTGGTGTGGACAGGGCGCACGGTCAAGAAGTGAAAGAAGAGTTTAAGGGTACCCCCACTCATTTGTACCCCCAGGCGTGTTACACCATATTATCATCCACACAATTCCGAAGATAGCGAGGGCTGACAAGTGCGAGAATTATTTCACAATCATATTAATAGCCTATGCATCCAAGTTGCTGACAAGAATAGCTTACAGAAGAATAGGAAATAAAATTAAAGACCTGTGAGATGATGACCAATTCGCATTAGGAGATGTAAAGCCACCATTGAGACAGTTCTGGCGATACGGTTGATAAGGAAATCAAGACTGAAGAAAAATCAACACCTGTTCATTGGATTTGTATACCTGGGAAAGGATTCGACAATGTCAGATGGTGCAAGATGTTCGACACGGTGAAGAGAATAGGGGTAAGCTACAGGAAAAGACGAGTAATACGTCCAAGAACCAAGAAGGAACAGTAAGACTGGAAGACCATGAACGAAGTGCTCCAATTAAAATGGGTATAAGACAGGAGTGTAGTTTTTCACCCCTTCTGTTAAATCTGTACCTCGAAGAAGCAATGACGGAAATAAAAGAATGGTTCAAGAGTGGGATTAAAATTCAAGGTGAAAGGATATCAGTAATAATATTCGCTGACGACATTGATATCCTCAATAAAAGTGAAAAAGAATTACAGGATCTGTTGAATGGAATGAACAGTCCAATTCGTACAGAATATGGACTGAGAGTGAACCGAAGAAAGAGGAAATTAATGAGAAGTAGCAGAAATGACAACAGAGGGAAATTTAATATGATAACTGGGGATCAAGAAGTAAACTAAGTTAAGTAATTGTGCTACTACCCAGCAAAATAACCCATAATGCACGGAGCAAGGAGGACATAAAAAGCAGACTAGGGGTCCCAAACAGGGCATTTCGACCAAGAAAAATCTTCTAACCTGAGGAAGAAATTTCTGAGAATGTACATTTCGAACACAGCACTGTATAGTATGGAAATATGGACTGTGGAAAAAGCGGAACAGAAGAGAAACCAAGCATTTGAGTTGCAGTACTTCAGAATAATGATGAAAATTAGGTGGTTAGGAATGAGGAGGTTCTCTGCAGAAACTGCGAAGAATGAAATATATGGGAAACACTCACAGGAAGAAAAGACAGGATGATACGACATCTGATACGGCACCAGAGAATAACTTCCATGGTACAAGAGGGAGCTGTAGAGGATAAAAACTGTGGAAGACAGAGTCTGGAATACACCCACTAGATAATTAAGGACGTGTGTTGCAATTGTTACTCTGAGATGAAAACATGTTTCACTAGGCTTACATTTTCCTCTAATCATTCCTGCTTAGCCAGTTTGCACTACCTGTCAGTCTCATTTTTTAGGCGATGTATTCCCCTTCGCCTGTTTCCTCTGCTGCATTTTTATATTTTCTTCTTTCATAAGTTAAATTCAATAGCACCCGTGATAGCCGAGGTCTGTATATATGCTTTGTCTTTTTATCTGTTTGATCCTCTGCTGCCTTCACTATTGCATCTCTCCAAGTTATTCTTTCGTCTTCTGCTGTACTACTTTCCCATGTTTCAATGAATTGTTTCCTAATGCTCACTTTGATATTCGCAACAACCTCTGCTTATTTCAAATTATCCCAGTCCTATACCCGTTACATCCTATCTTCGTAAATTTTTTTAAATTTTAATCAGCATTTCGCAAATAATAAATGATGGTGAGGATCCACATCTGCTCTTGGAAATGTCTTACAGTTTAAAATCTGGTTCTGAAGTCCCTTTCATACCATTGTATAACCAGTCTGAAACCTTCCACTATCTCCATATTTCTTCTACGCACGCAAACAGCTTTCATGATTCTTAAATTAAGGGTTAACAATGATTAAGTTACGCTGTGTGCGAAATTTTACCTGGTGGCTTCCTCTTTGATTCCGTTCCCCCCAGTCCATACTCTCATACTAATTTTCCTTCTCTTTCTGTTCCTTCTACCGATTTGTAGTCACCCATCATAATTAAATTTTCCTCTTCCATAACTATCTGACTGCTATACGTGTTGCTATTACAAGGAGTCCCAACACCACTCGTAAGACTACCGTGCAATTATTTGTCACTATTTGTGTGGGCGCATCTTCCACGCGTGTGTGCCATGGATACAGTGTCGTCACGTCCCCCATCATCGCCACTATGTACGGTACTTGACCCGATTCTACATACATTGTATACGGCAGACATCCCCACAACATTACAGTTGAAGGTGGCCTTATGCACTGATTTACACAGCCACATGTACAAAAAGCCTTAAAGCTCAGATACTTCAATATAGACCTCAGACCACGATAAATTAAATCGATGATTGGGCGGCAAAATGGCGGTTGTCTTTCAGCCGAACAAGATGTAGGCCATCATCATTACGAAGAGGTTTGTACCAGCAGTTCTGCCGCCCATCATCGTCAGGGGAACAGTCGTAAACAGGTCATCACCTGCCCGATACCTTGACGCCACGCTTGACAGACGTCCAACGTGCTTCCAACATTTTGGCACGGCCCTAGGACGACTCGGGTTACCTATATTCAGTTCTCAACCCATACTCTGCGCTGCGCACCTACGCCAGTATTGTTGTCTACAAGTGAGTCATACTGGTTTTTCCCCAAGTATTCAGCAGTTCTTTGGGACCATGCTGCCGACACCTGCGTCCGACAGCTGTAACTATACCGAATAGGGCTCTGTGATTGTCTCAGTTCCGTCCTTGGGGCCGTGCATCGCGAGACTTGGCTGATGTACCGCGACTGAACGTTGAGAAACAGCAAAGAAGATCTACCGAGAGACTGACAGCTCCACAAATATACATATCAGAAATCTGGGAACAAAGGCAAGCATGGGCTCAGCCTACAATGGCTACGCTACCTTTGGTACTAATTTACTGCGATAAAAAAATAAATAAATAAAAATAAAAACAAAAAGTAGTAAATCTATCAAAACCGTCACATAGGTAGCAGCAGTATATTTCATCAAATTTGCAAGTAATTACAGCCACACCTACAGAACGGGCGTAAAACCACGCAAGAGGATTAAACCTTCAACTTAAACTGGAAGTTAAGGATTTCCAGTACTGTAGTTGTCATCGTCGTAATCGATAATCACTAGTCGCGTCCTGCAGCAGTGATGACAGTAACTACCACCACCTTAAGATGTCGAATAGCAGTTTCGATAAGACATTGTGGGACTTGCACAATGTTATCCTGCGGAAAACTCTAAAAGTGTATGTGCAGTGTTGCCATGGCACCAGCGTTTATTATTTATTGTATTTCATTGTCACTGGATGCTGCAAAGTAGCTGCTCTGATTCCTTCAGATCATGTAAACAAAATATTTAAAATGTTGAAAAGTAAAATATTGAATATAATGATATAAATATAGGTGATTTTGCTGTGGTGATCTCTTTTATGATGATATTCGTGATGCTGATGTTATGCTATTGGTGATGTTGGTTTTGGCAGCGGTAGTGTTGTTGGTGTTAAGGGTGCATCTCTTAAAGCTTGTCGACCATCTCTGAATTAAATGGGTGGATATAACTGGAGGAAGTAGGTAGGGGGTTGATGCTAGGGGTGTAAATCTGAAAACGCAGTTGCTTAGGTGAACTTAACGAGCCCTGAGATAGTGAAACAGCATCTTGCCATCTTTTGTGGGACGGTGGGGAAGCAGGGAGAGGGAGAATTTGTTGCAAATTGGTGGAAGTAAAATGGTATCTGCCACCATGTGTAGAGTGGAAGTTGTATTAGGGTGGGAGGAGTAGGTGGCCAGTGTGATTTGCTGGTTGGTGTGGGGGAATTGATTTTGAAAAACAGTGGCAACGAATTCCATAATACAATTTGTAGTGGCAGCATGATGTAATTGAGGCGCCCTGTCACGGACTGCGCGGCCCCTCCCGCCGGATGTTCGAGTCCTCCGTCGAGCATGGGTGTGTATGTTGTTCTTGGCAGAAGTTAGTTTAAGTAGTGTGTAAGTCTAGGGACCGATGACCTAAGCAGTTTGGTACCTTAGAAATGTACACACGTTTCAACATTTGAACATAATGTACTGAGTGGTTAGAATTGATCTGAGGAGGAAAGCTGATTCATATTTTGTTGCAGGGGATTTTACCTTAGAATTATCGGTATAGATGAGGTGTTGCAGGTTACAGGTATTACAAATTGGGAGAGATACTGTAGATTGGGACATTGTTTTACGAGGTGATTGAATTTGCTATGGAAACATCCGGGTTGCATTTAGAACTTGCTTTTAAGTGATCATTATATGTCGGGCGTTCTCGGAAATGATATGCGCAGATATAGGATCAGGAACGTTCACTACAGTGCTCACAGTGGAAGTTGAGAGTACCACTCATACTAAGGTCGTAGTTGGGAATTAAATTTTCTTGTAATTGCAATAGTGAAAGAAGAGCGAGACGGGGTGAACATAGCATATTGTCACGTAAGAGTTAGTAGCCAGGTAATTTTCTTAAACTAAACTGTGGAATGTTCCTCCTCCATCCTTGGCAGCTCTCGTCAGTGATAGCAGCGGCTGTATTTACTGGGCTAGGGCGTCAACAGGAAGTTATTTCTTTCATGGTAAGCGGCCGACATCAACAAGACAAGCATAGACGTCACTGTTCCACATCTACATACATAACAAGCAAACTACATTATACAACACATTAGAGTTCCTTACGTTCAATTCTTGTACGAAGCGAGAGAACAATGGCCAGTTAAGTCCCTGTGTAATTAGTCTAACTGCACCTTAGCGTTACCTATGAAAGCGATACTTGGGTGATCTGTGGTATATTCATAGATTTATTACTGAACGCTGGTTCTAGAAACTTTGTAAGTAAACATTTTCAGGATAGTTAGCGTCTATCTTCAAGCGTGTACCTGCTCAGGTTACTCAGCATTTCCGTGCCGCTCTCCTGTGACCCAAAAAACTGTGTTACCGTTGGTGCTGCCCTTCCCTGTATACACCCCATACCCCGTGTCATACTTATTTGATTTGGGACCCACAAACTTGAGTAATATTGTAGGATGGGTTGCACTAGTGGTTTTCAAACAGTTCCTTTGTAGACTGAATGCATATACCCAAAACCCTAGCAATGAACTGACGCCTGCAAACTGCTTCACCTACTACTGAGCCCTTGTGAACAATTCCACTTCATATCTGCACAGTATGGGTCTCTCATTCAACTATGGAGAGAACTGATGGGAACTGGCACAGATCGGTGATACATCAATACAGAACGAGTCCGATATATCCAATTCTTCTTTCTTTCATCACACTGCTTCTCCATTTCACGTCGTCTTAGTCTACCAGTTCCCTCGTCATTGCAGCAAACAGGTCGTTACACTCTCTAATCATTTCTTAAGCTACTAACAAGTTTTCTCTCTCACTTCGAATACGACAAATAACGTTTGGTAGTATCATTTCAGATCCTCTAGCTGGGTCCTCGTGGCGTCTTCATTTCGGCAGCTAGAATGGTTTACAGATGGAGGATTCAGTGACCTGTCGTTGGCGGTGGTAAGTCGTCTTTTTGTTAGCATAGGCTAATAGCTGGACACGAAGAAGTCTTTTGGGATGGAGCGTCCTACGCTATTACACTCCTGGAAATGGAAAAAAGAACACATTGGCACCGGTGTGTCAGACCCACCATACTTGCTCCGGACACTGCGAGAGGGCTGTACAAGCAATGATCACACGCACGGCACAGCGGACACACCAGGAACCGCGGTGTTGGCCGTCGAATGGCGCTAGCTGCGCAGCATTTGTGCACCGCCGCCGTCAGTGTCAGCCAGTTTGCCGTGGCATACGGAGCTCCATCGCAGTCTTTAACACTGGTAGCATGCCGCGACAGCGTGGACGTGAACCGTATGTGCAGTTGACGGACTTTGAGCGAGGGCGTATAGTGGGCATGCGGGAGGCCGGGTGGACGTACCGCCGAATTGCTCAACACGTGGGGCGTGAGGTCTCCACAGTACATCGATGTTGTCGCCAGTGGTCGGCGGAAGGTGCACGTGCCCGTCGACCTGGGACCGGACCGCAGCGACGCACGGATGCACGCCAAGACCGCAGGATCCTGCGCAGTGCCGTAGGGGACCGCACCGCCACTTCCCAGCAAATTAGGGACACTGTTGCTCCTGGGGTATCGGCGAGGACCATTCGCAACCGTCTCCATGAAGCTGGGCTACGGTCCCGCACACCGTTAGGCCGTCTTCCGCTCACGCCCCAACATCGTGCAGCCCGCCTCCAGTGGTGTCGCGACAGGCGTGAATGGAGGGACGAATGGAGACGTGTCGTCTTCAGCGATGAGAGTCGCTTCTGCCTTGGTGCCAGTGATGGTCGTATGCGTGTTTGGCGCCGTGCAGGTGAGCGCCACAATCAGGACTGCATACGACCGAGGCACACAGGGCCAACACCCGGCATCATGGTGTGGGGAGCGATCTCCTACACTGGCCGTACACCACTGGTGATCGTCGAGGGGACACTGAATAGTGCACGGTACATCCAAACCGTCATCGAGCCCATCGTTCTACCATTCCTAGACCGGCAAGGGAACTTGCTGTTCCAACAGGACAATGCACGTCCGCATGTATCCTGTGCCACCCAACGTGCTCTAGAAGGTGTAAGTCAACTACCCTGGCCAGCAAGATCTCCGGATCTGTCCCCCATTGAGCATGTTTGGGACTGGATTAAGCGTCGTCTCACGCGGTCTGCACATCTAGCACGAACGCTGGTCCAACTGAGGCGCCAGGTGGAAATGGCATGGCAAGCCGTTCCACAGGACTACATCCAGCATCTCTACGATCGTCTCCATGGGAGAATAGCAGCCTGCATTGCTGCGAAAGGTGGATATACACTGTACTAGTGCCGACATTGTGCATGCTCTGTTGCCTGTGTCTATGTGCCCGTGGTTCTGTCAGTGTGATCATGTGATGTATCTGACCCCAGGAATGTGTCAATAAAGTTTCCCCTTCCTGGGACAATGAATTCACGGTGTTCTTATTTCAATTTCCAGGAGTGTAGTTCCAGAGGTGTACAAATTCCCCTTGCAGCCTGCTTGCCCCTAGCTCCTCTGCAACCATTCATGCAGGTCAGCCTGCCGCGACGTAAACACAAGAGTGCGCGTGTACTGAGGCATAGTGGGCAATGCGGGCGATACGGGCTCCCGCAAGCCCGGGCTACCTGGGTTCCCGCAAGCCTGCCAAGCTTCACGGGACCCGCTCAGCTTGCTGCGCCTGACAGTAGGTTGCGCTGTCAAGCTACCGTGACTAGAGTAGCCAGGTAGTTAGCCCGCAGTTCATTAATCGCAACGGTGGAGGCAGCACAATGAATAGGTCGAACTTTAGTGAGATTGAAAAAAAATTGACAACTGGCGAATACATGCTGGTAACGAAACAGAGCACAAGTGCCGCATGGGAAACGTTTTCGTGTGTTTATGAGGCCGCTTCAAATAAATCGGTAGGTGTGTCTCAATGCAAACTATGTAAAAAGCTCTTAAGTACTTATTCGGGAACCTCGAGTATGTTACGACATGTGTGCAAATTTGACAAGCAGTTCCCTCACTCCGTAAATATCTTGAAAGAGGACAAAGATTTAGTGGCCGAAAAGTGCGTCGAAATGTGTGCTAAGGACCTGAGACCATTTAGCAGTATAGAGGGAGAAGGATTTCTTAATTTAGGGCAGACACTGATCGACATAGGTAAAAAATATGGCTCAGTTGATATTAAAAATGTTATGCCTTCCCGAGTGACAGTAGCTAGGAAAGTTCAAACCTTAGCTGATAAAGTGCACAGCAAAATGCTCCCAGATATAGTGCATGCGATTCGTTCTGGTATATGTGCCAGTACAATTGATCTATGGACAGACAATTACAAAGGGGTGCATTACATGTCCGTGACAATGCATTACATAAATTCAGACTGGCGTTTGAATAAATATGTACTGATGTGCTCTGCGTTTCCTGACTGCCCAAAAACTGGCTCGAATATTCGAAACGAGTTGGAAGATGGCTTAGAAACTATGGGTGTTTCTCGTGAAGACATTGCCAAAATTACGTTTGTCACAGACCAGGGCAGTAACGTTGTCAAAGCTCTCGAAGTATATCAGCGTCTTCCATGCATGGCTCATAGTATATACACAGTCTTGAAACATGTTCTGAGCGAACAGTTTTCGAAAGAAAATGTTCCAAATATATTAGCCATTCTTAATATAGTGCGGGCTACGGTTTCGTACTTCAAGAGAAGAGGTCTCTGTGTGAGACTGAACTCATCTTTAAAGCAGTGGGTTTCAACTCGTTGGAATAGTTATTTTGACATGCTTGTATCAGTCCATTCTCAGATTGATTCAGTGAAGGCTGTTTTACATAATGAAGGTGCCTCTGATAAAATGCTGGGTTATGACCACCATATAACTGGCCAGCTTATAGAATTTCTTAGGCCGTTTAAAGAAGCCACAGTTGATCTAGCGAGTGACAAGAATCCAACCCTACATTTAGTTCTACCGTGGTTTTATGCCTCAAAAACTCACTGTACCGTACGGGATAACGATGAAGAGGTTTGTAATTTTATTCCATCTGAATATTATAGAACCACTTGTGAAATATGTGTGTTGAGAAAATGTATTTTCAGGACATGAAACCTTTGAAACAAGCCGCTGATGCCTTCCTAGAACAGAAAATGTGCGTTAGTATGTTGCATAAAATTGCAACGTTTATGGTGGCTAACTACCGCACATTAAGAAAGTTAACCGAGGATGAAAAAATTGAAGTTTACCAAGCAGCACGACAGATGTGTGCTGAAGGTAAGCTCCTAAGGTAATGCATATATTCTTCATCTACATGTACATGGCTACTCTGCAAGACACACGCAAGTGCTTAGTTGAGGGTTCATCGAACCACTTTCAACTTATTTGTCTCCTTTTCTCGAATTTCGCGCGGGATAGAACACCTACAGCTTTCCGTCTGAGCGCTGCTTTTTTGTATTTTATTCTGATGATCATTTCTTCCAATGTATATGGGACTCAACAATATCTCTTCGAATTCGGAGGTGTAAGTTGGTGATCGAAATTTCATATATAGATCGCGCCACGTCATAAAACGCCATTGTTGTAATGATTACCACCCCAACTCTTGTGTAATTTCCGCGACACTCTTTCCCCTGTTTTACGATAATACCAAACCAGCTGCCCTTATTTAGACTCTTTCGACCTCTTCCGTCAATAGTAAGGCTCTCGAACTTCGTAGCAATGCTCCAAAAGAGTGTTTTGTCATTAAAACGCCTACAGTATTTTCTGTGTGTCCATTCCTATTTAAGTAGGTCGTAATTGTAATCAGAGGTATTAAGTAGAATCTACAGCCTTTAGATTTGACTAGTTGATCTTGTAAACGAAGTTTAACGGACTTAGTTTAGTACACACAGGGATAAACTCGCTCTTGTCATTATTTATCGCCAACTGCTAATTTTCACACCAAAAATATATACCTTATTTAAATCGTCCTGCAGTTAGTTTTGATCTTCTGGTGACTTTACAGGACGATAAATGATAGCATCATCTAAAACCTATTATAATTTCAACTATGTGTAGTACGATCTTCACATTATTCTGCAAATATTAATTGGAACCTGTACAGTTTCAGTACAAGTGCCCAATCACAGCAACCAAGAAACAAATCCAGGGCCGTACAAAATGGCGAAATTTGAGGACTGGGCAGAAGAGCCTCCTCTCCTACATGATGAAGTCAGCAGATACTTGCAAGAACACTGTGTGAACGAGGGAGATATTCTACAGTGGTGGAAAAATAAGTCCCAACGACTTCCTCGACTTGCGCGTGTGGCAAGAAAAATATTAAATATACCAGCCACTAGTGCGTCTAGTGAGAGAATTTTTAGTTGCGCTGGAAACCTAATTAGCGAAAAACGATCACGTCTTAATGCAGACAGACTTAACGATCTCGTCATAATTAATTCAAACACTAATCAGCAGACACATTGAAAATACAGTAGAACATTAAACGGGAAACTATGAGTTTGAGCGCAAATTTACTAATTAAGAGTGCAGATTTCTTTCTTGTGCTTTCTGGGCGTCAATTTCTGAGATAGAAATTTTGTAATGCATACAGTTCATTTTTATTTTAGACTAAACTTTTTGATTTCAATCCTCCCAAGTGACATTAATTATTGTTTGTAAACCATTTTCTGTTACTTGGGTTTGCAAAAGTAGCCAAATATTTTTAGGAGTATCTGGTTTGGCCTAAATAATACTTTCAGGGGAACTGAAGGAAAATTTGTAAAGATTTTATGTTGAAAAGTGTTCTGCAAAATAAAATATTAATTCGTGGAGTAAGGCAATACACATTATGAGTTTAAATTACAATTTATTTTGTTGAGTTCCACACACATTGCAAAATGTAATTTTATTCTTGTATTTCTATATTAAGGGGAATCCCACATGCAGAGTCAAGATGCTGAAGACCTAGACACTACAAATACTCCTAAAATGAAGAGCGTCTTTTTCCATGAATGTATTGTAGTAGGAATATAATGGAAACTCTGAGCCACTCTCCACAGCGTCTATATCTGCGTCATGAGGATTCAGACTCGTCGTTTAGGTCTGTGTTATGAGGGTCTACAGTCGTCGTTTAGATTTGCATCATGCAAGTAAACACTCCTCGTCTTAGTCTGCATCATGATGGTCCGAAATATGGTCCCTCATGATGCAGACCTATACTACAAGTGTGGACTCTCATGACGCAATCGTAGGAGCCGTGAAAATTGGCTCAGGGTCGCCATTGTATTTCCAGTACTATAGTTTTTAGACGAACTGGATACGAAACAAGTCCTTCGATTTTGTCAAAATGCATTTTGGCAATTTAGAATGATTTTGCCAACTTCGAATGAATTCACAGAGCCAGTAAAATACATCCTGGAAACGTAGTTAAATATTTATATAATTGGTGTCATACTTGGCTGAAACATACTAAAGTTAAAGAATCTAGACTTCCAAAATCTTAATTTGGTTCTCATTGCAGTACAGTGGTTAATACGGGCGTAGATAATTTATTCTTATGGGGAGGTGACCAATCTTCTTTTTGGGGGGTGGAGGTTCACTTCTTTAGTACAAATATCCATCCGTTTCGGTGTTGAAAAGTGCAGCGCAGACTGCATTGCGTTGCCTGGGCATTTATTTATTCCATACTCTCGTAGTCCATCTTCCCTCCCGTATTTTCTCTCTATCCATTTAGTCCTCTCCCACTATCTCTTTGATCACCTCCCCCCCCCCTCCCCATCCCTTCGCCGGCCGAAGTCCCCAAGCAGTTCTAGGCGCTACAGTCTGGAACCGCGCGACCGCTACGGTTGCAGGTTCGAATCCTGCCTCGGGCATGGATGTGTGTGATGTCCTTAGGTTAGTTAGGTTTAAGTAGTTCTAAGTTCTAGGGGACTGATGACCTCAGAAGTTAAGTCCCATATTGCTCAGGGCCATTTGAACCATTTTTGAACCCATCCCTTGGCCCATCTCCCCCCCACCCTCTATCCATCTCCTCGTCCTCTCTCTGTTGGATTCCGCCACCTCAGTTCATCTCCTCTTCACCTATCTATGAAAACTCATATATATCTGTCAACTTTTGTGGTGATCAGTGAATCAGTGTCAAAGTTTATTGCTAGGTAGCATTTATTGTAATACTTTTTGATACGCAGCATTGATAGTTTTGTTTTCTGGTGCGTAAACAAATGAAGTTGAAGGTGTCCCGACAGGGCAATATGCGACATACAAATAGCCATGTGAAAAACATGATTTTCAAGATTGATGCCACAAACATATAACAACTGCCCTTGCGATTTATCTATCGACATGGCAAATGTAAGCTGCACTGGAAATTATAACCGTTTAAAGTCGAGTGGCACGTCGGTCGGAATCTTAGTGATACTGGAATCAAACTGTCCTCACCTTTGTACTTTCCTTTTAAAATTGTGGCTTCGATTACGTTGTTCCTTAACTTCTTCCCCGCAAGCCGGGTGCCATTACAAAGACGTGGCTGGTTTACCTTTCGCAACATGATTGCCGATCCGACTTAATTACAGATTGGGAGGCGGTAATCCGGGGAAATCCAGCGAATTTAAAAATTCCGTAGGATAGTTGACTACATCATCTTGGTTAGTAACTGAATAAACCGACTTGTATGTCAGCAATTCGCCAGGTGTTATATTTTGAATCTGAAAATTCATATCGTTAATATCAAGGTTTCTTGCAGCCAATATAACACGTTCACTCAACCAAAAATGGTTTGCAACTCTTAAACGACATTTGCTGTGCGCAAATTGTCCAACACGATGACTGTGAATGTGTCAGACAGCTCTCAAATTTCAAAAAGATCATAGACATTTCGTTTAAAAGAAATATATATATATATATATATGTATACTCATAGACAAATACATATATATACATATACACATACACACACACACACATATATATATATATATATATATATATATATATATATATATATATATATATACTCATAGACAAATACATATATATACATATACACATACACACATATATATATAAACATATACATACATATATACATATATATGTATATACATATATATATATATATATATATATACATACATATACATGCACATGTAAATATTCAAAAACCTTCTCCATGGAAACATGCGTACATAGTGAACTTTCATGGTAACCCGCAAACGATGTCAAAATCTTTTGTAAGGTACTCTCTTCAATGTACTGTCCGAAATATTATGTAGACAGTGATGTTCCTCTTGATGGTCAAGTGTGCAAAATTTCTTCAAGATCGGAATAAAATTGTAGGTTGGTGTAGAAGTGTGTAAGTAAAGTATCCTCCGCCATGCACCATTCAGAATTTTAAGCAGACAGTGCCCTTCATCCTGCTTTGAATATCAAGTGTGCCAAATTTCATCAAGATCGGAATAAATACGCACAATTTGTCGAATTCCGTTATGTAAAGGAACCTCTGCCATGCACCATATGAAATTTTATGTAGACTGTGACCTTCCTCTGGGTTCAAGGTATAGTGTGCAAAATTTCATCAAGATTGTATGCAATACAAACACACGGACACAATGAAAACGCACTTTCAGTTTTTGTCAAATTTTCCAAATTTTCGGTCGATTTTCGAAAAATTTTATTTAATAAAAACCTTGTCCTGAGAATTACGAACACAGCAAAAAAAATTTAGCCGGACTGGTCCAGGCGTTCTCGAGTTTTACGCTTATCAACACATTTGGCAATTAATTTTTATTTATATAGATAAGAAGCCCGAAATATACGCGTAAAGGAAGAATATACAAATAAAACCAATATTTTTTTACCTGAAATTAATGCATATATATAATGTTGGGGTTTGTCTTTTGGTGCTCAGGTAAAATAAAAACTTTTGATTAACGTTCATTATACGACAATGACGCGCGCAGACTAAACGGCTGCGTAGCGCAGCTCAGCAGTAATATGAGCAGGCAAGCAAGTTTCCCGCAGCCTGCCCGGGTTGGGTTCTGCTTGGCTTGGCTGGGAGTGAAGCAGCCTGCCCGTTCTGTTGACAACGAGCGGCGGCCTGCCCGCCTGGCCACCGGGCAAGCATGGGCGGGTTAAAAGCGGGACATGTACACCTCTAATTAGTTCCAGTTGACCAGGCACCTCTAACGAAATTATCAATGAGCACATGCGGTCACAGCTTTCTTGCCAAAGGTATCCGGACACTTATTAGTGGGCACTGATACTGGGAGTGTTCACCATTCGCTTTTATGACAGCCTGAACTCTCTTGGGAACCCTTTAAATGATGTGTCTCGATGTCTGTGGGGGAATATCAAACCAGTCTTCCTAAAAATCCGAAACCAGAGAAGGTAGTGATGTTGAACTCTCTAGTCTAGGAAGAACTCGACGTTCTAACTCATCCCAAAGATGTTCCATTGGGTTCACGTCGGGACTCTGGCAAGGCCTGTCCATTGCATAAACGTTAATGTCCACAAACTATTGCCTCACTGTGCTGCTTTATGACAGAATGTCTTGTGATGCTGATACAAATCATCGTCACCCAAACAACCGAATGTCGCAGGGTACACTCCAAGTCACTCATTTGCTGTCATATACTGTTCAGTGGCTTCGCCTTTTACGCCACCTCAAGCGTCACTTAACATTCACTACAGAAGTGTTTGGCTTATGAGGACAACTCCTCGATCATTCTACCCCATTCTTTGTAACGTCATACGGACAATTGTTGTGCTATCTGGGCTGCTGAGAGGTCTTTGGAAATCACGAGTGATTCCTTCCGTTGATTTCATGCGAATTTTTCAACCACCATCGGCAATGCTCGACACTCCCTGTCCGTCAGTACATGAGATGTGCCAGGTCTTGGTTTAACTGTGTTTCTTCCATCGCATTTCCATTCCCCAGTCACATGATCAACAGTTATAAGGGTCGGAATGTCCCTGATGGATCATTACTTTGGTGAAATTCAATGACTATTCGACGTTCGAAGTCACTGAGTTATCCTGAGCGACCCATTCTTCTGTATCTCTAATGACAAGAAAGTACTCCCTGCCTCCATTTATACTGGCGGTGTCCTCTCACGACATCTGGTGGTCAGTTCCGCATTACGTAGGGGTGCCCGAATGTTATTGATCGGGCTGTGTAGTGATCTGTGGAAACTACCACAAGTAACTCGATGTATCGCTTGTACCCAGATATCGTGTGTAAGCAAGCACCTTAAAATATATTTACCGTTTTATTGCTTACTGCTCCATAGCTTCGTGGACTCGAGCTTTGCAACATCTACCTGCCAGTCGGCAGTTACAAAATTCAAATGTAAATGTTGATTAGAAGACGACGACGATGTGAACTGTGGTCCTCCCGAATGCGAGACCAGTGTCTTAGCAACGCACGGCCTCGGTCGGTATGACGAATAAAGGACGAGAAAGGTGAAGTTTTAGGAATTAACACCGCGTCAAAAACGAGGTCATTAGAGACTGGCCCGCCTGAGAGGTCTTGGCGCAAATGAAACTACTGCTGGGACATCAGTATTACACACAGCTCTCACGATCAGTACACACTGTAGAATACATATTGACGGTGCTACAGTTTTGTTTTGTTAGTTGAATTGATTTAGATCGAAGAACGATGACAACAGTTGTTGCATAAGTGATAACTGTTTACCGTCTAAGCCATTTGCATGTATTAGTACAACATCAGGCCACCATTGAACCTATATCAGCGGGTAGAGTAACAGTTCATGGATGCAGCTGAAGACACTACTCGAGATGTCCGCTCTCTTTTGAATTCTCTCACTTAGAGAGGAGACGTTCTCTTCAGGCTAACCTCTTTCGGGGTTGGAAGCCTCTGCTCTGTTTTTCTCTTCTGGAGATGTCTTCTCGTAGCTTTTTCCACTGCTCAGTACCATCTGCTTCTTTCTCAGGACTGTCCTTTCCCACTGTTTTCCGATGACAACGTATTTGAAGGCTTACTCAAACTGGAATAAATATCATGGGCCATGGACCACCTTCTCCATGTTTCTATAACATCCAAAAATGAAATCTTCACACCGCACTCGTTGAGAAGTTGGAAAACCATTCAGTACTGATCTTTTTTGTTGAGAACTTAGCCCTAAGAAGCCAATTTATTATTTAAAATTATCATTTCTAACGCCAGAGTCCTTACGCGTGTGCTGTTACTTTGTCCACCACAGTGTGACAGACTTCCTTGTGGAATTCCCGGTACTACATCGATTTGTCCTTGGGAGATGGGGTTAAGGAAGACTGAAACGGAGTACACACGGCTCGTGACGCTAGCTGAGGAGCTCTTTAAATGAGAAGTGGAGTCTCCATTGCCTCGAACGTTGAATACAGCTGAGAGAGTGGAGTACTGATTCTATGCCTCTCGAAACCGAATCCAAATAAAGTCATTGGCCGAGGATTACACGGGGGCAGGTCGGCGTCGCGCAATGTTTAGAGTATGAATACAAATTTTGTATAATATATTTTTACCATCTGTATTACGCTTATTAGGGCCATTTACGATTCCTCTGTCTGTGGTTTGTGTTCGCTAACGTATAGCATCGTGTGATCAGCTGATTTGGGTACTTAAATGAGAATGAGAGTGAAAATGGGTACTGCCGAAGGGCATCACAGATGAAATGATTTTCGGTGTCCCAGGCTATTAGGGTAAAAATTGTGCAATTGGTAGAGGGTCCTAAACTAAGTATTTTGAGGTGAACTAAAGGTCTCAAATGAATACTTACTTTTTTATTCACGTGAATCACCTAGTCTCTATACCAACAACCGGAAGTCCCGTTAGGTGATACCGTACAATTCTAACGCGAAAAGTGAAAGAAAACCTTTGCTGGTGATACGCGGAGAGTGTGGCCTATGAGTGTTCGTCACTTGAGACATAACTATTTCGGAAGTTGAAAATAACATCATGCTCAAAAGAAACTTTATCCGTAAACAGTAAAAATCTCTAGGAAAATAATTCGTTGGTGGTTCCGTACTTTCATTTAAAAATCATTTGGCACCATTGTTAGCACATATTATTTATGATGTGGGTGTAATTACTGCTCCACCACTACCCTTCACACGGTGTTCTTCAAAGTTTTCATGGCCACATTGATAGATGTTTATTCACGAGTATTCTCCCGGACGAAAAATATCACCTTCCGATATTTTTCCCTACGGTGCAACAACTTTGTTCGATAAATTTGGCCAGCTCTTTGCGGCTTGAACGAACCAAAATATCGAACGTTTCTTTCCACAGCAGTAAGTTTCTTCCAGTGAGGATGGCGCCTCTTGCGAAATTTTGTTGATACATTTATGGTGCTTTCCCAAAAGTAATATACTAAATATATTTATGAAATTTCATGTAGCGAGCAATGCCCCAGCCTTGAAGATAAGTCATAAGCTGCAAGCAGTAGGAAACTTCATCGTGGACTCATTCCGGAATACTGCGTTTTGTTTTTAAACATACTGCCACCGTATTCGATGCGGTCGGCAGCTGGCTGTCAGGAAAAACAAGCAATTTAGAAATATATCCCTCACACTCATTCTTTATTCAAGACCTTGTAGTGCATAAGTTATTCATTAAATAACTGCTACGTAAACTAGAAATATTCAAGACCCTAAGAGAGACTCAATAGCGTTTATTTAATGTTGTGAACCATCATCAGGCCTACTCAGCTCACAACTGACTGATAGTATTTGGTATTACCTCGATGTCGACGTCGTACCTCAGATTTGTCTGATCTTGGTCTACTTACTATTGCGACTGTTTTTCTTTGACACTCAAGATATAGCGATCGTTGTAGTTCCACAGGCATTATGTCTAAAATTATAAAAAAGTGGTTAAAATGACTCTAAGCACTATGGGACTTAACAGCTGAGGTCATCAGTCCCCTAGACGTAGAACTACTGAAACCTAACTAACCTAAGGACATTACACACAGCCATGCCCGAGGCAGGATTCGAACATGCCACCGTAGCAGAAGCGCGGTTCCGGACTGAAGCACCTATAATCGCTCGATCACAGCGGCCGGCAAGTTCTGTTTTACGTACACACATTGTACAGGCTATGATATCATGCTGTGCAATAAACGATGCGTTTGTTTCTTATCTTCATTACCGACTGTGAATTTAAAATAAAACAAAATTACCTTTACATAAGTTATTATAGTAAGTATCCAAATTCCAATGTATCGCTAAGATAACATAATAAAAAGAGAGCAGTATACTAAAAACTATAGCTGTGCCCTCACGGCAAGACGGTCATACAACTGTGGCACATCAGGAAGTGATGCATGTGACTGGGCTAGCTACCGGCTACGTACTGCCGTATACTAGTCAGGCCAACAGATTAATACAGTGGAGTACCACCAAATGCCAGAAGTCTCGTGAATAATAATAAATGTTTCCCAAATACGAAAATAGTACAATGTCACTCATATTAAATGGAAAATGCACTAGGCAAAATTATTTCGTCAATTTTCAGTATTGGAAAAATTATTTTCAATAAGACAGTTAACATTAAAACTTTGTTAGGGGCTAAATGAATGACGTAAGTGGGACACAATACAGATAACAATATGATAATTGAAATATTGTGTATTATAAAACTTCCTGGAAAATTAAAAATATGTGCCGGACCGAGATTCGAACTCGGGAGCTTTTGTTCTTAC
This sequence comes from Schistocerca americana, assembly GCF_021461395.2. Lineage (NCBI taxonomy): Eukaryota > Metazoa > Arthropoda > Insecta > Orthoptera > Acrididae > Schistocerca > Schistocerca americana. The sequence goes on along the minus strand of NC_060130.1, from coordinate 646,968,188 downwards.
AGTAGACATCACAATGAAATTTCTGATTATGGTGCCGTTTTACATAATTGTTTAACTGTAATACATAGGTCGATACACAAACCATGCCATAAAATAGTAGTACCTCGGAATATTATAGTAATGGATATCTGAAGGAACATGCCACAATCCGATGTCTAGGTTACTAATTCAATGTGGACACTTACATATTTCACAATAAATGTACACATATGCAGTGATAATACTACGATATCTAGAGCAAGGAGATGATGGATGACAGTTTTCAGCTGGTATAAACTTTGTTTGCCGATGGCAACAATGTCACTCGATGTATAGCATACAATTGAACGGTGTGATTGCGACTCTACAAAAATTTACAGAGAGATACTACGACACTTGCTGGTTTTATAGGGCAGTACACAGAGACATAAGGAAGTACAAATGAGAAAAGTGACAGGTACAAAACTATAATATATGTTTACTAAGACGTTGAATGCCGCATCAGATTGTTTTATGCCGTAACTGTAAGGCACAACACCATAAAGTACATGTTTCTAGTTACATTCACAAAAACTGTATTCAAGGCGGACAATGCCCTTATGTTTCACCAAAATATTGATGATAATTTTGTTGTTTCCTCATAACAATGGAAAGTAAACAAACATTGTACGTTAGTTGTTCTATACCAGGCACTTTTCTCACTTGTAATTTCCTATACCTCTTTGTACCTACTCTGAATATTGTCCTATAAAGCAAGCAAGTGCCTTAGTGTCTCTCCCTAAATTATTATAGTATCAGGCCTCGATAACCACACTGTTCAGCTGTTACCCAGACATCGTGTGACATCTTTATCATCAATAAACAAAACTTATACCAATTTAAAATTGGTTTCCATTATTTTCTTACTCGGGATCTCATAGTATTATCACTGCATAACAAAATGTATATGTGTACATTCATTTTGAAATATGTAAGTGTCCACCTTAAATTAGTAACGTAGCCCTCGGATCATGGGATGTCGCTTCAGATACCCATTACTGCAATATCCCAAGATGCTATTACTTTTATGCCATGTTTTTTGCATAGATGTATGCATTACAGTTAAACAAAGAGTAAAAGAGCACCATAATTAGAAATTTGAATATGATGTCTACTGTAGGAAACAAAATATAATTCATGATGTAACAAGTTGTAAAAATAGGCATTCTGGCATAGTCCTATTAACTAAACGATTCTTATGCCATTAGTTACATTGTATTCCACTTACGTCGTTAATTTAGCCTTCAACAAATGTTTAACGTTAACTACCTTCTTGGAAATAATTTTTCCGTTCTCAAAAACTGATTAAATAGATTTACCTGGTGTACTTTCCATTTTATACGAGTGACATTGTACTATTTTCCATTTTAAATTGTGCATGGGGGCTTAATTAAATATTAGATTGATTGAAAATGATTTTTTGTTTTAGTATGTCTGTCCGATTACGCAATGTCTCGTAATCGGTTGGCCCTGACTAGTATTATTACGCTATCTGACTGCAACAAACAATGTAAGAAAATTTTCGTAAACACAGTTAATTAATTAAGTCCCCAGCAACTATAAAACCTACAAAATCCAAGCACAAATGTAACTGTTCTGTATGTGGGAGTGTGACTCAACGTACGCATCTGGCACGGTTCTTCTTCAATAACACAAGAATTTTTAATTAACATTTATACTGAATTAATTAAAGAAAGTAAAAATACCGTAATTACTCAAGAGAATCACAATTACACTCTAATCCACGAACACAAGCCAGATGCTTTGTTGACTGAACCTGTAGTGACGCATTATTTCAAACACACAATTAATAAAAGAACATTGTAGTTTTTACCTTCATATATATTGACGAAAGGCACTCATTACAATAACATCTGCTATCTCTCCCATCAAATAACTGCATAAAACATGGAACAACACCCTTTACTACAACATCTTACTCCGACTTCACGACAAGCAGTGCCCACTAGCACATCTCGGCACGAACTCTTAACACACACTGTCCTCTACGAGCTCTCTACTAGCACTGACTTCCACGAGCTCTCTACTAGCACTGTGGAGGCGGCTTAATAGTACTCTTTGGCGCACTCTCTGGCGCAGTGGCACAGTGTAGCCACCTTTCAATTGTTCACATTACATTCTCTCATATACTGTCACATGCACGTTTATAAAAAAACGTAGAAAACATTTACTATGGTTCTTGCTACTTCTGCCCTCTTGTGGTACTCAACTTTATTACTCTGTTAGCCTGACCGATATACGGCAGTATGTAGCGCAGACACATGCGGCATTTCCTGATGTGCCATTGTTGTATGACTGTCTTGCCGTGAGGACACAGCTATAGTTTTTAGTATTATACTCTCTTTTTATTACAAGGTAATGTCATCTTAGGCATCTATTGGAATTTGTATACTTACTGTAATAACTTATGTATATGTAATGTTGTTTTATTTTAAATTCACAGTCGCTAAAAAAGATACGAAAACAAACGTGTGGTTTATTGCACAGCATGATTTCATAACCTGTACAATGTGGGTATGGCAAAAAGAAATTACGTAAATCGTCTATTCACGATTATAGGTATAGCAGTGTAAATACTTTCTGTAGTTTTTGTAATCTTCTAGAACTGAAGATGGCGGCATAGTCCTGTCGAATTTAGTAATACAGTTTTCCTACACGCGATCAAGGCAATAAAAACTTCATAACTGAAGCTTTCTTTACATTGAATTTATTGATCGCTCTCTAGCCGACAATGGCAGATATTTATAAAAATGTTCAGCTCAGGGCTCTGTAACGTCCGAGCCTTAAGGTTGGGAATTGACTATATCAAACGGAATGACAGTAGATCCATGCGACATGTCAGCGTGTGTAATGTTTCGCAGCGTTGTGTTACTAGACGACTGTTCTGAGAAAGGTGGCCTTTATTTTAACTTCTGCATCTTTTTGTAATATATGTTGGATTTAATCGTGCTATATCGCATGCATCCTTTCTACATTCGTGAATACATCAGTAATGGAGTCGGATATCTGGGGTTCTTGGGATGTTATCAAGTAGGTACAAAAACTGTGCTTCTACCAATAATCTTTGTTGAAAGCCGAACTGTTCTGACTCCATTGTGCTACCTGGCAGTGGTTGCCTGAGACACATTATCCTCTCCAGCTCTCTTGAAGTGCAGCCGATGAAGATAATCAGACTGTAGTTATTTGCCTTCCAATGGTCTTTAAAGGAGTCAGAATGGAGCGCTTTTCTCGTCAGTTTTAATTTTAAATACTATCGTTGAAAGGAAATACTGTCTTTTCATCAGTACTGAATGTAGATACTTGAGAATTCTTTCACAAGATTCTTTGTAGTTTTCCATAGCTCTGTAGTCATGGTTTGATTACCATTAAAGGCTTTTGGTGTCTTCAGGTTCGGTTGTTCACTTAGTTTATCAAGGTCACACTCAGTGGTAATGAAATTCGTGAATCGCGTCTTCAGTTTTAAACTAAGCCTATGCATTTTGTTGTTAGTAGCTGATGAAAATTGTTCTACGAATTCACTTTCTTTGCTTCTGGTAACATTTATGGATATTTAATTTCTGTTATTTTTGTCGTATCAGTTCGCCAATGTTTTTTTTTCGGTCGCATGCTTATTGTAATTTAATTAAAATTAAAGACTGTACGGTTTTTGGATACTGGCATCTGTTATTCGGTACAATTTTTCCAAAACGCTTAGCATACTCCTTGTACTCATTCCACCTTTTTATTCCTTTTCATGAAACATTTTGTGTCTAGTGAAAATTTTCATGTCTATTGTTACTTTCGTTTATTACATCAGGACCAGTGTTAAATAGCATTGCAAATCTTCACTTAAACATTTTGTGTGACATCATTATCAGAAGCAGCAGCAGCCAAATAACTTTCACCGCTGAGAAAGACAACTGCATTATGATTTTCAGCTACACACGACCGTGATTCTCGTGAATGTTTTCTAATATCATCCACCGAACTTCCATGGGCCATCGTCTCGGCCTTTTCTGATCTCTTGGTGTAAAAGAGAAAGCTTCCTTGCCCGTTGGTTTATTTCGGTCTCTCCTAGTAATTCTCAAAATGCATTTCTCCATTGTTCGCTGGAGAACACTATTTTTCTGTTCAGTATATTTCATTAAAAGTCCATGTCTCACTGACGTAAGTCAAAACCCGAACAAAAACATGGAAAAACCTATCATTATCGGATTACATGTCGAGCCATCACTGGATCACATCCATTACATATCTGGAAGTATGCCTATGGAACGGTTAAAACTGGAATGACCATATAAAAATATTCGTAGGAATGACACATAGAAGAGTGAGAGTCTTAGGATGAATCCTCTGTAAGAAATCGCTTACAAAATCCTCATTTGACTGAAACCCTAATACCAACCCTCAGTCTGTGAGCCTTACAACGTAAGATAGTTTCAGGAAATGAAGAAGGCAGAAAGAAGAGAAGCGAATATCGTCACGGGTTCACTTAGTAAGCAAGAAAACGTCACGGAGGTGCTCATTCAACTCCAGTGACAGCCGCCACAAGAGGCATTGTGCTTCAGGATGTGGTTTGATGTTAAAATTCCGAGAGCGTACGCTCATACAAGAGTCAACCAACTTTTGCTTCCTCCTACAAATATCTCGCGAAATGACCTCGAAGATAAAACTAGAGAGATTTGAACTCAAACATTATTTCCACGCACGTTGGCTAGTGGAGCAGGAAAGGGGGAAGTGACAGTATTATGTGCACATGCAGCAACTGCCGCCATAGATCATAAGCTGACTTGGGAGCATAGATGTAGACACAGATTCTAAATTTTTTTTGGTAGACACTGGAGAAGATTAGTATTGAAAACTCTAGTTTATCAAAGCAGTCAAGGCCATTTTTATTGTTCTGTCTACTTTAGTCCTGTCCACCGCTCGTGGTATCGCGGTAGCGTTCTCGCTTCCCGAGCACGAGGTCCCGGGTTCGATTCCCGGTGGGGTCACGGATTTTCACATGCTGCGAGATGACTGGCTGTTGCTGCGACGTCTTCATCATCATCATTCATCCCCATTACGGTCGGAGTAAAGCAACTACAAACCACCCCCATTAGGACATTGCGTAGTACGGCGGTTGGAGACTCCCGTCATCGTTACCTTACGCTCTGTCAAGAAGCATGGCACTGCATTTCATTTCCATTTTATGTTACTTCTAGTACTTTGTTCGTTGTCTTCAACCACAACACAATACTAATCAAGATTATCATTAATTTATAATATTCTGTTTTAGATAGCTTGGCTACAGTGTTATTCATAAATACCTCTGCGGTCTCAGAAGACAACCCAGTGAAATCTACAAGACATACAGAAAAATGACGGACGTCACCGGGTAGAGCAGCTCTCAAGGTTTCAATTTGTAATATGCGCCGTGACGCAGTTGCACTACAGAGCAGGCGTGTCAGAACCTATAGGGGAATCATTCACTGTGTATTGTCAAAAAAAATTCAAATGGCTCTGAGCACTATGGGACTTAACATCTGAGGTCATCAGTCCCCTAGAACTTGGAACTACTTAAACCTAACTAACCTGAGGACATCACACACATCCATGCCCGAGACAGGATTCTAACCTGTGACCGTAGCAGTCGCGCGGTTCCGGACTGAAGCGCCTAGAGCCGCTCGGCCACCGCGGCCGGCCAACTGGGTATTGTCGCCTGCCACTACATTCCTCACCGAGTGTGAGTCAAAAATTTTCTCAAAATCTTTGTATCGTACATAAACTGCGTCTACTAATTTATACGTATTGCTATGTTCTATAATTTGGTTCACAGTGTGAAAACAATATACGCTTCTAAAGTCGGTACTTCCTTTATGTGCTCAAAATAGAATGTTTACTTTGAAGCTGATAATATTGTTAGGAAAGATCTTGTACATTAAGAAGAGGACGTAAATAAGCCATTGTTTGTTTTGTTGTCTCATTTCTTGTGAGGTAGAATAGTGTCACTGTTCTAGGTTTGGGGAATTGTCCTCCTCCAGTGATATCCCGTATACAATTTTGCACATCCCTTCTGTTATACCTTGCCTCCGACTGTATCCATTTATGTAGCAACACTATGATATCCTAATGTATTTCCTTTCTCTCTTTGATTCTCGAATAAAGTTATGCAGTTTTTCTCACATATTTTCATTCCAGCTATTTCTTCTACGACTGTTTGTCGATAGGACATTAAAATCTAATATTCCCTTCTTCCTTCCTTGCACGGCCGTTATTCGTCACCTCGATTCTTTCACGTATGCCCAGTAATAGAAAAATCACCATTCATTGATAATAGCTCTTCTTAACGAGGTCTTATGACAAATATACGAAGAGTATTACGTAAGCGTTATTCATTTGGCGGCGCTGCTATTTGCTTCACCACAGTGTCTTTACAGCCTCGTAAAACATAAGCTTGTGCACCGAGCCACATTGCGAACAGTTAACTTGCCCTATGAGTTCACTAGCGCCGCCAGTTTACGTAAGTGTAGTCGGTGTAAGGTACGTGAGGTACTGTTATTATGTGCACGTGTCTATACATTATTAGAAGCGCTATGTCACATAATTGCTGGAGGCTAGTTCATAGAATGTTTGCGACAAGCAAGAACGACGAGATAAAACTGTCTAACACCTTAGCAAAGAGGAACAAAAACACCTCATTTCAGTGCCTGAAAGGTTGCTAGTTAAAGACAGGACGAAGATAGACTTAGGAAACTTCGGGATTATACTGTAGTTGTAAAACATCCAGAGCTCCAAGAGCTGACAGACAAAAAATTAAAGCTGAAATATTTATAGGTTCTGAAAGCTGACTTAAACTCGAGATAATTTCAGCCTAAGCTTTTAGCAAGGACTTTTTGGTGTTCAAAAAGGATAAATGAAATTAAGTTCATTGTGGCGCTTTTGTTGCTGTTAGAAGCAATTTATCTTTTAGTGAAATTGAAGTACAAAGTAGCTGTGGACTAGTACTGGTAGAATTTATACTTGATAACCGGAATAAATTAATAGTTGGTTCCTTTTACGTACCCCCCCCCCTCCCCCACCCTCACGACTCAGATGATATAGCAGCTGAAATGTTCAAAGAAAACTTGAATCTCATTCCGAGTGGATATGTGACTAATACAATTATAGCTGCTGGTGGTTATAGTCTACCCTCGATTGTTGGCGGAAATAAAGTCGGTGACAGGCATAAAACATATTTATGAATTGTACTAGATGTTTCTCAATAATTATTTTAAGCAGTTATTGCATGAGTCCACTCGAAGTTTAAATGGCTGCGATGGTGAACTAGATCTCGTAACAACAAATAATCCTGAGGTAATAGATGGCAACATGACGGACAAAGAGATTAGCTACCACAAGGTCAATAGCGACACTGAATACTGTAACATCAAATCCACCAAAAATAAACGGACAATATTTATATTAAAAAAGCAGATAAAAATTCACTTAACGCCTTCCTCAAAATGCAGTGTCTATTCCTTTCAAACTAAGTGTGTAAACGTGGAGCAGATGTGGTTTGAATTCAAGGAGGTATTGTAGATGGCAATTAAAAGATTCATACCAAGTAAATTAATAAGAGAAGGAACAGATCCCACATGGTACGCCACACGGGGTAGCCGTGCGGTCTTAGGCGCTTTGTCACAGTCCGCGCGGCTTCCCCCGTCGGAGGTTCGAGTTCTACCTCGAGCATGTGTGTGTGTATGCGTGTGTGTGTGTGTGTGTGTGTGTGAGAGTGTGTGTGTGTGTGTTGTCCGTAGCGTATGTTAGTTTAAGTTACATTAAGTAGTGTGTAAGCTTAGGGACCGATAACCTCAGTAGTTTGGTCCCATAAGACCTTACCACACATTAACATTCCATTTCAAAAATGGTTCAATTGGCTCTAAGCATTATGGGACCTAACTACTGTGGTCATCAGTCCCCTAGAACTTAGAACTACTTAAACCTAACTAACCTAAGGACATCACACACATCCATGCCCGAGGCAGGATTCGAACCTGCGACCATAGCAGGCGCGCGGTTCCGGACTCCCTCTTTAGTGTTTGGCAGTCCTTTATATTATGACTCATATACTGCCCTCTTTAGTTTTTGGCAGTCCCATCTTTTATTTGGCTTGCAGCATTTACCCTTTCTTTTCAGCCCTTTTTTCCATACATCTTTACATTTATAGTACATTTGGTAATCTGAAACTTACATAAGTACATTAGCACACTGAGATTAGTATACATACATTTACAAAGATTTGTTACATTTAGAATAAAATAGTTTCAGCATAAGATACAGCACATTTACTGCAAATTGCTTTCTGATTGTACTTAGGTCACTCACTCCTAGGAACATACAGTTTCAGGTCCACAACGTTTCTTACACCTAAAGGTCTCTTGGATTTTGGGTAGATCAGGTAGTAAGCATTATCATGTGGAATGTTCTGTATTATATACAGTCCATTATAAATACATTTAAATTTGGAAATTTCATGGTTCAGTTCACTAGATTTTTCATGGGTTTTTAAAAGAACATAATCTCCAATTTTAAATTTTGAAACTTTCAGGTTTTTATCATGTCTTTTAGATCTAGATTCAGCTTTTTGTTTTGCCCTTTTTCTGACTAATTCTTTCTCTTGACTCAACCCCAAGCTTGTACAAGGTGGAAACTGTAGTTTTTTCTCAATTAAACTTTTACTTCTGCTGCCTAACAAAATTTCTTCCGGTGGGAACCCAGTAGTTTCATGATGTAAGGTGTTCATGACATTCTCAAAGTCCGATATAAACCTGCCCCAGGCTCTATATCATGCCTCTTCCTGTGTTTTCCACAACGCACCTTTGTCAACTGTGACATTGTCCCAAGATACGTTCCTGACCTGTGAACCGTTTATATCTGGTGGTTTTCTCGGTTTCTGGAGTTCAAAGTCTTTGCTTACTTGAACTCTTTGTAACAATAACACTGAGTCGTCAGGTGGCTCCTTTTTTCTGTGTTCAGTCTCAGCATCTGGGTTTTGTTTTGAAACTTCGTCATCAGGAGGTACAATATCGCAATTAGCTGTATTCCCATTATTTTCACTAGTACCGAAATACTCGTCATCTGAACTATCGTCCGAATCCGACCATTCTGGATCGCTTTCAGGTTCTAACATAAAAGTTTTTCTGAGACTGGCACTAAGTTCTTCCTCTGCATTTTCGTCAGGCTTTGATTTTAACTCAATATCCTCTTTTGGCAAAACGGCCTCATTATCAGGTTTACTCACATCCACTGTTACTTCATATTTAGTGTAATCCTCGTGTACTTCAATTATTCTTAGGTAATTACCTGCCCCTTCCGCATGGTGCCTTTCGGTAACAGCTCGTACTGTTGGCGGATCATTAACAGAAGTTACTTCCTCGTCAATGCTTAGGATTTCATCCTCCAATTCCTTCCTATCTTTAACCATCGTCCTATCGGCAGCACGCGTACTTTGCGCGGCGCTATTTACTCTCTCCTCTTCAAATTCGGGCCACGTCACCTTATCGACGTCCCTACTATTTCCTTTTTCACTAATTAACCTCCTTGCCTCATATTCCTTCTTAAAATCTTCCCACCCACATTGCTTGAGGCCCTTGTACAGATCGTCGATCTGCACACGTCAATCAGTTACTTCTGCTAATTCATTCTCGCCATTTACTTCATTGCTAACACTGCTAACCGCACCTCTCTGCGTATCCACTGTTCCATCTACTATTTCCTTCGCCACGTAATTGCCACTCGTAATGTATTCACCAGCTCTTACGGCAATGTTTGTACCTAATTCTGCCGCCTTGCTAGCGGCTTCTCTCTGAACAGCTGTTCTGCTAGGCTGGACCGTTGCCCTCTGATGCTCCACTCGCCTGTTAACATGTATCGCAGAAGATGAGTCATCTGCGCACGCACCTGACGCTTGCTTCGCCACAACACGCTGCGTCGTTCCACGCCTGTCCCTAAGCTGTCTCATAACTTCACTGTCAGTTCGGTAATATTTCTTAAATCGGGGCCGGTATGTTCTGTCCGCTTCCGTTTGGCCCGCAACGTTCGCGGAAATCAGTTTCCCGCGTCGATATTATTTTGCGTGGTATACCCTCTACCGCGACCTGGATAACTCCCTCTTCCTCTACCTCTCTGTATCATGTTGACGCGAAACCCATCGCCGTCATTTCTCTCGTCATTATTGCGGTTATTCCTGTTACTAAAATTCTGATAATTGGCACGACTTTCGCGCCAGTGATCTTCGTCTTCGACCCTTTCGAGAAACGCTTGGAAGCTGCGATGATTGCTTCCCACATATCTCTTCGAATCTTCTGGAAGCTTTTTATATAGCTCCCATACGATTTCAGAATCAGATCTTCTCCCTCTTAAATGTGTCAACTTTCGGTACCAATATTCGCAGAAATCTTTCAAAGAATTCCTGCCCCTGTTATCATGAAGTTTGGTCATGATGAACCCGCACCACAAATGATCCTGTTTTTGTTCGGACCAGTATTCTTCCGTAAACATTCGTTTAAACTCTTCGAACGTCATTAGTTCGGTATTCAAGTTAATTTCCCAGCGCTTAGCGTCACCTGCTAAGGCGCTAATTACTACGTTTATCTTCTCCTGACCAGACAAGTGTTCAGGAAACATCCTCTCGCAATTTTTGATGAAATCCAACGGGTGCCATCCGTTATGTTTTTTGGCGGGATCAAAGCGCTCCTCACCTTCCAGCAGCTTCGTAAGTGGCGTGCCATAACAGACAACACCAGGCCTATCTTTGATTTTACTCTCGAGATCGAAAATTTTGCCTTGAATTTTCGATGTATTTTGTTCACACATTTGTACACATCCAGTAACTTTTTCGCCTAAATTTCTTTCAGTATCTGAAACTGCCTTTTTCAACTGTGATATTCCATGTTGGCATTCGTTTACGATCTCAATTTTAAGCCCGAAACTTTTTCGTCTACTTTTGTTTCAACTAGATAGAGGCCCTACTTTCTCTTGGATATTGAGAATTTCAACATCAAACCTACTGTTAATGTTGTCAATTTCCCCCTTCATAGTATTCATATTTTTATTAATTGTGTCAATTTCAGACTTCATTGTATTTACTACAGAGCTTAAATTACCCACTTTTTGTTTTACCTGTTCTATTTGATTACTAATTTTAATTCCTTGTTCTTCGACAAGCTGACCAACTTGTGTTTTAAGCTGCTCGTCAACGTGTGTTTTAAGCTGATCATTCTGTGTTTTAAGCTGCTCGTCAACGTGTCTTTTAAGCTGATCATTCTGTGTTTTGACCTGCTCGTCAACGTGTGTTTTAAGCTGATCACTCTGTGTTTTGAGCTGCTCACTCTGTCCTGCAATTTGTTTGGTTAATCGTTCAAATAAGTCGTTCATGCTTAAAATTTTCACAATGTTTTGTTCTACGGAATCGGTGTATTCCGATCCTATTTCAAAATTTTCTTTCGCTTCTTTCTTCATCTGTGGTGAATCAAACATGTCAGTGGATTCGTTCACGTACCCACTATCATCTACAAAGTCATCCTCAACTTCCTGTTTTATTCCTTGCTGTGTTCGAGGCGATCTCTACATTTCAATCTGTTCGTTAACATGTTCGTGGTATTGTATGTACGCCAATTGTCTACCGCTAACGCCATCTGTTATCTGGCCGCGTAAACTCCTGTCATTACCAGCCGCATCTTTCATTACGCTCGGCACATCTGCAGTGTCTACGTTCTTGTCCATACTGAACGCAAATTACACCTCACTCCCGTACTTGACGTTCACTGCTATTTACTTCACTGCATATTATTGCAATTCGTGCCACTGAACATCCACTGTTCGGTATTCACATTAATTTGTGACCGACAACAACTGGATGTCCTGCCACCAAGAGCCACTTGTAACGTGCGCGTGGGGCACACAATACACATTACAGCCTGTACTATGGTAAGTGAGCGGGGTTCACCTTACGAGACAGGATATTCGTATAGATATTGACCGCGTGTACCTGAATGGTGGCAAATCAGACTTACACCCACTCTGTACTAACAATGATCCGTCCAGTAAGTTCAAAATGCAATTACACCTCAGTATGTACCAAAAGCAACACTGAAGATGCTACCAATTTTATAATAATACGGTCGCCAGCGTAATTAGGCATTAACTGATTTTCTTCCCTGTACAAGTTGATGTATATTCATGCAAAACAACAAGTAGTAACACTGCATAATATAGTAGAATTTTAGAACCAGAAAATCTATTGAACTGATAGGTTCACGTTCTGAATACATAACACTACACTATAATGTATACTATAAAACTTCGTCCAGTCTATTGGTCTGATTAAAATCGGGCATAGGTTACCCTAGAAATAGTACTTTCGAGCCACACACAAAATGTCAATTTTAATAAAGATAAAACACTGATAAATTTTGACTTATATATTGACTTTAACTTTTGCTGGTCAAACCAATGTGGAACACTTCAGAATTCAAATGAATAAAATGGTGGGTGAGGGGGGGGGGGGGGGGGGGACCCTGAAACTGTTATGATCACTATATTAAAAAAATTGGTTACTGAAATTATCATGCATTCAAGATTTCCAGTATATGAGTTACTACTCTTTTTATCTTATTTGCTTCTCATTTAAATACCTTTATATCTGTCTCGAAATAATTAAACTTCATTACTATTTCAATATTAAAGTTATCTTTCAACTTCGTTAGACCTTCGTTATTCATTTACTGGTTCATTAACAAAACAGTTCTTTAAACACCATTCTAACATAACTAGGTCTGCAAGTAATTATTATTAACACAAAATTTAATTTTTCATTTCGGGACACTCGCATTGCACAACATTTGGAAAGGACCCTGCCTAGGTTAGTTGTGAGGATAATTAAATGAGGGGAACGTTCTGGTGAAATTTAGGTTATTATTGAACAGTTCACTCTGTGGTCCATACGCATACAGTACTAAAAGTTTCAACCTGCTTGTATCGATGCGGCGGTTGGCAGGCGGCGAGATGGCGAGGCACAGAGCACACATACAACCACAGCTATGGTTCTTGACGTATCGGCACTTTAATTCTTCTTAGCGTCGCAATACTTTTCCATTTAGTGCCTATGGAATATTGCCATGCTGTATGGGTGTTGGAACAGCATACCCGAGGCTCAGTGAAACTACGTCTTCCAGGAGAGCCGCCTCGCTCCAGAAGGTGTTGCTCAGACCAATGCCAAACTCCAACTACCGCTGAGCCCGTTGTGCCGTGCAGTGCCCGCGTGCATTTTCCCGCGCTCGCCTGCAATCCACCTTTTACCGCTCCCTTACAGACAGGGTATTCACCTGAGGTTTTGCATTCTACATATCCTAACACATTGCCTACGTATGGACCAGACGCACAGTTACAATTTTAAACATCTTACAACAGTTTCAACGTTTCTTACATTTCAATTCTGTTACAATATTGCTTGACATTTGACATAAACATTAATATTCACATTGAAACTCGTTTACAGTTTTCCTAACACAATGACAAGAAACAAAAAAGAAATGAAATCAGAACATCAATTACACTAGTTTACCGAAAAATCAGATGGAAAAAAAATTTACTTATATGTACAATAGTACATCGTTGTTGTTGTTACATCCTCAGCAATGCTATAGAAGGTGTCAATCGCAGTGCTCAAGTTAACACGGAATAGTGATCGAAATATTGCAAGTTCTACCTCGTAGCACGTCAATGTTATACGCCAGTAAAGGCAAGGACTGCAGCTCGTTCGAACGTCTTCAGGGCTGCAGTCCATCAGAGAAGATTCTGGCGTGAATCACAACTTAATGACCCCCTGCAGCAGCAGAAAGTCGAAAGTGCCAGCTGATTACGGGGAATGAGCGTTCTTCTCCTCAATAAGTAGTTAGTTAAAATACAATAATAAACCAAAACATTATGGCCACTGCCCATCGCGACGTTGAATGCCGTCTGGTGGCGTTGCGCACACGTGACACGGTAACAAAAGTATGTAAGCGGAACAGACACGGACGGGGTGTCATCTTAGCGAAAGTATGCGCTGCAAAAGGGGAAAGCCATTGAGATAAGCGGTTTTGACGAAGGACAGATTGTTATTACGCAGAGCCTGTGAACGAGTATTTCCAAATCAGCGAAGCTAGTCGAATGTTCGCGTTACTGTCGTGAGTTAAATGATTCGAAGTTCACGCTCTTCACAGAACTTGGGTTTCGTAGACTTGTCTGCTTTGTAAGGAAGGATAGATGGTGATCTGTGGTAGCTTTGCCAAAAGAGCACAATGATGATGCACAAACAAGTGTTTCGGAGCAGACATCGTATACTGTTGAGCATGAGGTTCGGCAGCAGACCACCCTTACGTGTTCACATGTTGACCCAACTATTACGATTGCAGTGGGCACGAGAACATCGGGATTCGACCGTCGATCAACGGAAACGTGTCGGCTCTTTAGATGAATCACATTTTTGCTACACCGGGTCGCTGGTCGTCTCTACAAGCTCCGTCATCGAGGTATGAACAGTGGGTCGAAACGCGCAGCGTGCCACGGTCGCTGGTTGGTGAGAGCAGTATTATGCTGTGGGAGACAGTCTCTGCGCTCGCATTGGACCTGTGGTTGTAATGTAAGACGCGCTGAGAGCTACTAACCATCTGTGTCCCTTCACGCTTTATGTCTTCCCCGATGGTGATGTCATCTTTCAGCAGTATCATTGTCCGTGTCTCTGAGCCAGAACCGTGCTACAGTGGTTTTAGGAGCATTATAGTGAATTCACGTTGATGTCTCGCCTGATGGAAATCATATGGAATCCATCTGGGTCGCTATCGGGAACCATCACCGCGTACGCATATCGGCCCGTCATTTACGCGAATTACATTACCTGTGCGTTGACATCTATGCCAGGTACCTCCACAAACCTACCAACAAACTCTCGAATACGTGATGCACAGATTCAGTGATGTATTTCGTTCCAAAGACGGACAAACAAACTATTGAGCAGGTGTTCGTAACGTTTTGGCTCATCAGTGTAGTATTAGATTATTGGATCTAGCCGAATACCATAACCAAAACTAAGTCGGATCGCCGAAATTCAGCAACAAAAAAGGTTTGTGACTTTTTATCTCTTGGTAAAGTCAAAGAAATCAAAGTAGTGTCAGGTGAGTTGATTCCGTTTTGTTCTATAAAAGTCGCTGTATTAACAGAACCAAACGGCAATGTTACAAACAATAATGAAAGTAGCATTGGATGTGCCCCAAGGAAACGTAATACGGTGACCACTGTTCTAGATATAATTAAATCATTAATTAGATAGCGTTAGTAACACTAGCAGTAATACTGTTGTCTAGTGGAAACCAACCATAAATAACCGTAAAACGGCTAGCACGCAATTTACAATTAGACAGTTGGTATAGTAAATAGCAGCTCTCTTTAAAAGAGAATAAATAGAAGATGCTGTCCATGACAGAAAGACATAGCTGGATAGTTTTCTAATACTAGTGGTGGATATTAGAAGCACATTACAACGTATAAATATTGGTTGTAACACTATGAACTGACATGACATGGGAGGTACACGAAAAATCATAAGTAGTGAAGATTGATGAAAAACACGTTTTCTGGAAGGGTTTTCGAATAGTGCAGTGCATCTGTAAACAAAATAGCATACAATACGCTAATATATATATGTTTCCTGTTGCTTCTCAAAATAATGTAAAGCTAATTCTGAGATGGTTCCTCTGAAAGGACATGGCCGATTTCCTTCTCCACTGTGTTTTGCTCCGTTTGTAATGACCTTTCTTTCTTATTTGTTTACTTCTAGAAGAAGGCGATTCCTCTCGCGAAGCCCCATTGGGTACATTTCGAGGAAGACTGTGCGACAATGTAGCTGCGAGCAAAGTATAATCGCATAGAGATCATGTGACTGAAACCAGAGAGGTTACAGTATTTTGACAGGCGTAAAGACATTCATGTTTCTTATGCTTTATGCGTGAATGAAATAGAACCGAAAACTTAGTACTGGTGCAAAGTACCTTCAATCACTTGTAGAGATTATATGAAAAAGCATGACAGTGGGAAAGTTATACATCATCAGAATAACAAACAATACCACTCAGAATAAATGTGTTGACCAACACGCAATACAAATACAGTCAGTAACTAATGCTTACCTGGAGCTCAGTTGAGATGATACGGACTAAGAAGAAAAAGATGAAGTACGATGAAGAAAGAGAAGTCGAGATGGCCGCGCCTTTTCGTTACCGATGCAGTAATTCAGAATTGAAACTGCAGTGTCTTACACAAAACGCACAGAAACGGTAATTGTAATTGTGATTTAGAGTCAGTCGTGTTGTAATCTCACGAGGCTACACAATTCTCAATATAGCACCTCTCTGGGTGAGCGTTTTCTGGATAGATGATGGGTTCAAGGAAACCTCTACTGCATACACGCGAATAGCCCCGGCACTTAAGAGATAAGACCTCTCTTCAGAGCGGACCGCGTCATTGAAAAGCCAGCAGCGGCCAGGGCCTGCGTTATCGCGGGACCCGCAGGCGTCTGCATTCAGAGGAGCCACGATGGAGGCGTTAGCCTCACCCTTCTCGACAATGGACGGCGCTTTTGGCTCGCAGTGAATCGCTGCCGAGTCCACCAAATATGCAACGTCCGTGCAGTGCGCGGTAACAGACAGCTGATCTGGCGCCACGTTTGGCCACTGCCTGTACTCATGAGACAAAGTTTAACAGCGGGCCGATTTGACGACAAATTCTTGGAACAGTAGTCTTCTGTTTCATGCCACGTTCCGCGGAGGCAGTTTTTCACCGAGATACTGCGAGTCCTCTGGTGGCAAGAGGCTCCCGGGAACTCTGCCACGACTTCCGCGACATAATTCAGGCAAGCCTCTGTTCTCTGACCCAGTTTCCATTCGTAACTACTTTATCTGTTAATAAACACCACATGCAAACAATGCATGCTACTGCAAATCACGTGTAGTTCGTCAATTGTATTTGGTATCATTGTAACGTTATTAGCGAATACGAAGTCATGCATGTGTACAAGACCACTGTGTAAAGGGCGTGTCGATGCAGAACCTGCAGTATTAGCAGTTTTCTCTAGGTTTCTGAATAAAACTCAACTGAGCAACATACAAGCCATTACCTGGAAAGTGTATAAATTCAAATACGTATTTAGTAAACCATTAACTATTATTTAGGCAAATAAACTTGAGAGATAACGTTTCTTGTGCAATAAATAGTCACTATAAAAACTTCCAAACCTCTGAAGTTTCACGAAGTCCTACGTTGTTTGACACGTTTCTTCGGCACTGCAATTCTAATAGCAGCTACTCACAAATAAAACGAATAGGGAAAAAAATCAGCATTCAAAACTACACACACACGCTACACCATTTTCTGCATTTGATCTCCAGAGCTTAATTTACTTTGGTTTAGCCAAATGCAAAAATGTACAGAAGAACTATATTTAATACTTATTGAAATAAATTCTAACTGTTATGAATAGGGTTATAAATATTTTTGATTAAATATGTACTATTTATTTAACTATATTTATGTACTATATGAGTATAAACTTATACTTGTTCATTTACATACACTATTCTACTTTATATTTTATGCCAACATGAGATAATTATGTGTCAGTTTAACAAAATTCTTTTAAAATATGATTCAAGACTTTTAATGGCTGGTAAAATATTCTCGCATAGTATTAAGTACAGAAATGCGTATTCCCTATAATTCTCAACTTGTCAAGGTCAGTTATAATGCGCAGTCGTCTTTCAATGAATCAGCAGCCATTTTACTTTAATCCTGCAGCCAGAAAATTACCTCACAGGGTGTTTCTAACTTGGAGATGTAGAACCAGTCGTCATTTGCAGAAGTGTGTCTAGAAAATCTTTTAGACTGGTTGGTCTACTAGAGCATCATTCGCTTCTCTGGCGCGTTAAGTCAGGTGAGCAGGTGTGGCTTACAATCCTGCCCCACCCCATTTCTTCCCTCAGTTAGTGAGTTACCTGAGCAGTTCTAGGACAAAAAATTTAAATTTAATATTGACTGATCTTATTATTGAAACCTGTTGTATAAAAAGGCTCTGTGTTTAGTTTCTGGACCACATAAACAATGGCTTCACGAAAACTTGCGGTAGCTGTCCTTTGGCATTATTGCGTAGTGATAGATATTGTTTAAAGTGATGTGTCTATTTGTTTTCTGTGACTAATGATATAGCTGTAGTCGATTTTTGTGGCAGACGTTTTTCACTTTCGAGGGGAAAGGAATAATAGCAGAAAGTTTCATGTAAGTGTTTAAAGCTACTCAAACCATTAAGTGAAGCCCTGAACTACGCGAGAAAATGAGAAACAGATACAAGACATAATATTCTGTCTGGAAAATGACACCAGCAGTTGCAGAAAGTTAGATGCCCTTCATCAACTGGAGACTGTTGACAGCGCAAGAAGTTTCAGACATCTTTTACAATTATCCGAGTACCTCAACCCAGTTCATCTAACACGATGGCATAATAGACAGGAAAATGGATCGAATTTGCTTCAAAAATGGTTCAAATAGCTCTGAGCACAATGCGACTTAACTTCTGAGGTCATCAGTCGCCTAGAACGTAGAACTACTTAAACCAAACTAACCTAAGGACATCACACACATCCATGCCCGAAGCAGGATTCGAACCTGCAATCATAGCGGTCGCTCGATTCCAGACTGTAGTACCTAGAACCACACGGCCACTCCGACCGGCGATCGAATTTGGGATGGGATGGATAAAACTTCCCTTCTGTCACATATTACACAGGTTTTACTAAATTACTTATATACAAAGAGGTGTTGATCATAGTATTTAGGTCTCCCATTTTAGTTCTACAAACTGAAATGCCTAGTTCACATATCCTTTTTTAAACTTTTGTTTAATATGAAGTGGTTGTAATAAGATTTCATTAGAATTTTCCCACGTTTATGCAGATTGTGTGTATACGTGAGGCTTTCAATAAGCAACACAACACATTTTATTTCTTAAAGCTGGTTGATTTTCTTCAGGATTCCAAATACGCCATATTATTCCCCACTCTTTCAGCTATAAAATCCGTTTTTCCACACACTTTTCCATTCAATGCTATGGCGTTACGCTACCTTATTGAGAGGGCATGTATGCCTGCACGGTAACACTCTACAGGTCAATGTCGGAGCCAACGTCGCGCTCCATCAATAACCTCCTCATTATTGACGTACTGCTTCCCGCAGAGTGTATCCTTCATTGGGTCAAACAGATGGAAGTCGGAAGGTGCAAGATCCGGGCTGTAAGGTAGATGAGGAAGAACAGTCCAATGAAGTTTTGTGAGTTCCTCTCGGGTGCACAGATTTGTGTGAGGTCTTGCCTTGTTATGGAAAAGGAGAAGTTCATTTATATTTTTGTGGCACCTTCAATGAGTGTCCACACGTTCCAGCATTGCTGGAGTCTCAGCTGTGTGTGGCCAACCGGCACGCAGAAGACAGAAGATGTTTGCGCAACCTTGTTGCGGTGATGACAGATGCCTCGCCCAACATCTCAGCGTGCATTTCTTCACTGCCAGGTCTCTGTAGACATTCTGCAGCACCAATGAATATCAATGATGCTCTGTCTTTCCGCCAAAAGAAACTGAATCACAGCTTCCTGCTTGGAATGCATCTCCTTTAGAGACACTGTATATATATGGAGAGAGAGAGAGAGAGAGAGAGAGAGAGAGAGCAAGTACTGTCAGCATGTTGACACTGATCATATGCCGTGATCCTATTTAATATACACATATTGGTCCACTGGAGTAGGTGGTCAGTTACCAAAGTCACTTGCACAGACCTGTATAAAGTTTTGTTGCCCATACTGTATGAGGACCATATTGCACAGGCTGTCAGTCAGAAGAGTGGAGTAATGAGCTGTCCTTTCATAAGCAGTTTGGTACATTGTTTTATTGCAGTACCACATCCAAGCAGTGTACAACTACAGCTTTGTACACCACCATCAATTTTGTTTTTCTAGTATGACTATGAGGTCTGTGTCAAATGCTAACTTGGCATTAACACAGAATGAGATTTTCACTCTGCAGCGGAGTGTGTGCTGATGTGAAACTTCCTGGCAAATTAAAACGTCTGTAAAGTTTGGAAGGTAGGAGACGATCATTGTAAGGCGGTGGTGAGTGTTCTAAATGATCTTCTTGACTCCTGTAAATCTTTGAATAATTAATTTGATAGTGTAGTGCAAATGGACTATAAGCCAATAGGGACATAGTATTATGGGGAGGGCTGAAGACCTTGATCTATGTGTTTGGAGATGTTGGTTTACACACATACAGGAACTAGCAACTTGAGGGAGAGCAGAGGTAGTTTTTCAGGTATCAAATATCAAAGGATGCTGGCATCTGCTCGACAGTCACTTGCAACCAGACGTAGCTGCTTGAGGGAGACAGAGATAGGAACCAAATCTGGCATTTTTTGAGCAAAGAAATGCCCCCACCTGATGCTTTGTTCAGGGCCATGAGAGCAATGGAGGCTGACATCCAGTCTGTGGTCAGTGATATTTCATATCGTGATTTGTAATTCGGTCATTGGGCAGTTTTTGACTTCTGTGGCAGTGTCCGGATGACAGACACACAGGCGGTTGACCACAGACAGTGGCTACTATACCCCACTTCATTCGATACATCGGTTCTTACAGGTATTATCTCATAGGAAGCAGTTGTGGGGGTTGGAGCCACGAGCTGTTCACAAATGGGAGAGACCTGTGTGAAACAAAAGGATTAAGTAGAGAATATGCAGCAATAAATTATTATTGTTTACACTGATTTGAATTCTATGTTATGAGATGCTTCCTCTCCAGCACAGACTGTGTTCTTTTCCCACCAATTTGCAGGTGAGGGAGAGGAGGGCGTAGTGGGGGAGAGGAGGGGAGACCTCGTGGGTTTCCCAGAGGGAAGGGATTAAACAATTGATCTATTTAATTAATTAGTCAATTAATTTGATGCCAAAAGTGTACTTGTATCAGAGAGGGGGAGAGGTTGGCGATTTCAGAGGAGGGGGAAGGGGATGAGATGGGTTTTTTCTTTGCAGAAGGACATATTACCCCCAGTGGTCTTAAACGAATTAGTATAACAATAGGTTAAGAGAATGGGGAGGGGAGAGGTGGTTGGTTTCTCAGAAGGACATATTGTTCAAATGGTTCAAATGGCTCTGAGCACTATGGGACTTAACATCGGAGGTCATGTCCCCTAGAACTTAGAACTACTTAAACCTAACGAACCAAAGGACATCACACACATCCATGCCCGAGGCAGGATTCGAAACTGCGACCGTAGCGGTCGCGCGGTTCCAGACTGAAGCGCCTAGAACCGCTCGGCCACAGCGGCCGGTGGACATATTATCGCCAATTAGATTAACGCTGGTTAAGGGGAGAGGAAGGAGGAGCAGTTACCCGGAAACCATTTACCAGAACAATATGTTAAAGTGATAAATCAGTCAGTTGTCGCAGTGTAATTAATTGGTATAAATAAATGTAAATGTCGTGTGACTAGGGCCTCCTGTCAGGTAGACCGTTCGCTGGGTGCAAGTCTTTCGATTTCACGCCACTTCGGCGACTTGCGCGTCGATGGGGATGAGATGATGATGATTAGGACAACACAACACTCAGTCCCTGAGCGGAGAAAATACCCAACCCAGCCGGGAATCGAACCCGGGCCCTTATATTGACCGGGGGCTGATATTAAGTGTTATATCAATTTTATACCAAAAGTATGCCAGAACTCCCATTATCGTACTAATTTCATATATTTAGATGATATAGTCATGTTTGGATATACGTTGGAAGAGCATAGTGCCAGACTTGGGGATGTGTTTGAAAGGTTCCAGTTGCACAAATTATAACTGCAAGTTGACAAATGTGAATTCCTCTAGAAAGAAGTAACTTACTTGCGACGCGTAATTACGACAGAACGATTAAAACCAGACCCTCAGAAGGGAGCGCAATAAACGAGTATCCGAGACCCAGTACTACGAGTCAGTTAAAGTTTGCTAGGGATCGTGTACTTCTACAGATGTTTCATCAAGGACTTAATTCGGATAGCAAAACCATTAACTGACCTGCTGAAGAAGGAAGCGAACTGTGAGTGGTCGGTACAGCAGGAAGCAGCTTTCCAGGAATTAAAAGAGGAAATAGTAAGCCCGCTGACGTTGCACTATCCTGATTTAGAGAAGTAATTCATAATCACCACAGACGCTAGCAAGGGAGCGTTTGGTGCCCTCTTGAGTTAAGGAGAACCAGGAACGATTTACCAATAGCCTTCGCATCCGGAACACATGAACCGCGCTGAGAGAGGATATAGTACGATCGAGCGAGAATTTATAGGCATAGTGTGGGCAGTAAAGCACTGTCGACCTTATGTGTATGGAAGAAAATTTATCGTGTGCACTGATTACAAATCACTGAAATGGTTGGCACGTATAAGTTATCCTTCATCAAGATTAACAAAATTCAGAATCAAACTGGCAGAATATGATTTTGAGACAGTATACAAAAAAGGAGCGCAA
Organism: Schistocerca americana; assembly: GCF_021461395.2. Taxonomy (NCBI): domain Eukaryota; kingdom Metazoa; phylum Arthropoda; class Insecta; order Orthoptera; family Acrididae; genus Schistocerca; species Schistocerca americana. Next base: position 646,945,577 of record NC_060130.1, on the reverse strand, counting down.
AACATGGTAGCAGATGGATTGACACGCGTATCAGAAGACCCTGCTACAGTCATTCGGAGTGTGGAAGAGGCTCACGAGGAAGAGCAAGGCGACCAGCAACCAGTGATCAGGGAAGAAGAGAAGCGAGCTATTCTGAAGCAGTTTCGTGATTCAGCTTTAGGGGGCTACCAAGGGATGAGTCGCACATATAACTGCATTAAACGGTACAGATCATATAGAGGTATGAAGAAACACATAGAAGAGATCATTCGAAGTGGGGAGAGCTGTCAGAAGAACGAACTTACCCAAAATAAGGTGAAGATGCCAGTAGTGCTGACTGAAATACCTATCCAGTTATTCGCTCGTTGTGACATCCACGTGGTCGGACCGTTTCAAATAACAGAGGAAGGGATTAGATACATACAAACGTTCCGGGATGCCTTCACTAAATTTGTTGTAGCTGAACCTATAGCACAACAGGACGCCGTTACGCGAGTCTTGGCACACAGAATTACCGAATAACATGAATACTATTTAGCGAAAATAGACCAATTCTCTAAGTGACGTTCTGAAAAGAGTGTGTCGTTCACTGAATATTGAGAAGGTTCTTTCTTGTGCGTACCACCGACAGACAAATTGTGCACTCGAAAGAACTCATAGAACGTTTATGGATTATCTACATCATTAGGCCGGCCGCTGTGACCGAGCGGCTCTAGGCCCTTCAGTCCGGAACCGCGCTGCTGCTACGGTCGCAGGTTCGAATCCTGCGTCGAGCATGGATGTGTGTGAGGTCCTTAGGTTGGTTAGGTTTAAGTAGTTCTAAGTCTAGGGGACTGATGACATCAGACGTTAAGTCCCATAGTGCTTAGAGCCATTTGAACCATCTCCATCATTAAATGGGAACAAAGCAGGAAATTGGGATGTATGGACACATCTTGCCACCTTTCTATATAATACCACACCACGTTTCTCAACTGGTGTCACCCCACTCGAGCTGTTTTTTGGTAGAGTATACTACATTCCTGGAGTCTTACAGCGAGATCCTGTTAAAATGCAATGCAACTATGATGATTATATAACAGAATTAAAGGAAAGAATGCGCCAGATGCATCAGATGGCAAGACGTTTTAATAAGGAATGGAACGGAAAGAAAAAGGAACACTATGATCGCACACAAAATCCCAGGAATTCAGGGCTAGAGACAGAGTATCATTACATGACGAAAGCGTGATAAGAGGGAGGTCAAGGAAGTTAACAAGTCCATGGAGACGGCCCTTCCGTGTTATAAGAATGCGTGGATCGAACGTAGTACTCCAGTTAACGAATAAGAAATTCATATCAGTACATGCAAAGAGGCTAAAAGAGTACTAGAGATTTATCGACAAACAATATAACTTTCAGTTTACAATCGAGCAATTTTATTTCACTGCAGAAAGCCCAAGCAAACTGAAACGATCCATACTGCAAATTTTGTGCTGCTGATATGTTACCTGCAGTTGCTGGACGTGAGAGCAATTCCAGCATGTGTTTGAAATTGAAAGCAAAAGGAAAAGCAATAAATTCGCTGGCTGAAGGGACAGATAAAGTTGTATACCTCCTAGAAAAAGACGAAGGTGGAAGGGATATAAAAAAAAACAATTGAAGAGGGGTGAAAAAGTAGAGATCTCTCACGAATAATCCTTGGTGTTTTAAAATAATAGGCCATGTTCTGACAGGAGTTAGTATTAATAGAAACAGAAAACACATCTACCAACATTCGTCTCACATAAATATCGGCTATATTAGTTGTGTCGCAAATGCTAAATGGCGTAGGCTGTGTTCTTGTTGAAGTTCATTGATCATTTCTTATGGGTTGCGTTTATTTCTATATCATTGACTGTGCCACGGTAGTGCAGAATTGTTGTCAACACCAGCCATTCAGTACAAAATCCAGTGAGCGCATGAAGACCCGTAGCTCATAGCTTGCATTTTATTTACTGATAAAGCGGTAGCAACATGAAATATAATAATGAGTAGCCACAAGAACCAAGTAAGAGCCGTTTCAAACCCTTTCGATCATTAAAACAAAGCATCAAGCTCACCTTGGCGTCAGCGTGAATGCGGGATTTTTGAGTGGCAGATTCGTAGAGGCATACACTTTACCGGGCACATTAACAGATGTTATTTGAGAGACATACTTCCTGAGGGATTCGAGAACATTAACTTTGCAGAAAGGCAACAGGTATGGCCGATGCATGAAGGAAACCAAACTTTTTCCGCAACTCGTGAGACAGCACTTGAGCCAAATCTGTAATGACCGATGAAGTAGTCGAGAGCGTTCTGTAGTATAGTCTCCCGTTAATCTGACTTCAGTCCACTGTACTCCCTTATATTTAAAATCATTGCTATATACTTGACAATGTGCACACGTTACAGGGGCGTTTCTCCCATACATGCCACTATATCCGAGGCAGCCTGGTCTATTCGCACAAGATCGTGATTCTTTGAGAAGCATGGCAGAAGGATACGCAAAAATGGACGGTAACCGAAGGTTACACGTGCACACACATGTGGCTTCATAGGAGGAAATGACTCATATCCAAATTATTTCTTGTTTAGAGATAGTCTATGGTACTTTATTTTCGCAAATTCTTTCTCCTGTAATTATGTGACAAAGAAATAAAAAATGAAACTATAAGCAAGAATAAAAAGAAGTGGAACTGAATCATCCATACGAATAGTCATGAAAACTGTACGAAACGCAAACGTTAATTAATTCAGTGTTATGATGAGTAAAGTGACGTCTGATGTTAGAAGCAAAAGAAAAATGCTAAAGAAAATTTGGTGATAACTGAAAATTTCTCCCAGAACGACTCTTGAACCCAGGTCTTCTGCTTATACTGAGCAGGCGCCTTAACCACTAGGCTTCCTAAATACGCAGGGAAGCCTGACTCAGATTATGATGCTTCCATCAATTATATTCCAAATGTACTGTCATTCTCACATGCCCTCAAATAGCATCTTTGATAATAGTATTTGGAAATTAGAAATTGAAACGTAAGTGACAATGACAGTTTGAATGAGTCTTTGGGCTCTGGTGAGATCGTCTACTGGTTAAGACGACTGCTTGCAATAAGCGGGATATCTAGTCTGGCACAAATTTCATCTCAAAACGAATTCATCACACCATAGGTTTAGCGTATCCCAACTGCTCCTTGTATTTCATATCAGGTCACTGCATATTCATCTATTTAACCATCATCATGATTTCAGTTAATAGAAAATTGGTAAGCAGAATTAATGGGATTCAATCAGTCTTCAAGAAGAGTTGAATGCAACTTGTTCTATTTAAAAAATTGAATAAAAATCATTCAGAGTTTCATATTATATGGAAACAATTGGGAGATCAGAAAGAAAAGAGACGATCTGAACTTCCTGAAGCGCAAAGCTACAGATGAGTAGAGAAATGTAATGGTTAGGTGAAGTAACTTATGAGGAAGATCTGAATCGAATGGGAAAAATCTTGACTTTATGAGAGATTCTGAAAAGAAAGCGAAAGCATTAGAATTACAGTCAAATTCAGTGTTATGATGAGTAAAGTGACGTCTGATGTTAGAAGCAAAAAAAAATGCTAAAGAAAATTTGGTGATAACTGAAAAATTCTCCCAGAATTGTTTAATTCATAAATTTTGGGCGTATTATAGTATTTGAGAGTGTAGCATCGCGTTTTAATACCTGAATAGTGTAATTTCGCTTAGTCTCCTTCCGCCGCCGAGCAGTGTCAGCAGTGCGCAAGTAGCAGCATTACTGCATTTACTAGGCAATCTTGTATTTTAATAACCGTTTAAATTTTGTCGATTTGTTTGCGCTCTCTGTAGATTAGTTCACACGTTCTTTGCAAAACAGTTTTTAGCATGGATAGGGACTGCAACTGCTGTGTTCGGATGCAGGCTGAGTTGGCATCCCTTCGCTCCCAGCTTCAGGCAGTGTTGGCTTCGGTCACACAGCATGAGGCTGTTGCCAATGGGCATCACTGTAGGGGTCCGGATGGGGGTTTGTCGGGGGCGGCCACCTCGTCCCACGCATCCCCTGATCGGACTACGACTGTGGTTGCCCGGGATACTACCCGCATTGAGGCTGATCCCTCACCTGTGGTAGAGTGGGAGGTCGTTTCAAGGTGTGGCAGGGGGCGAAAGACATTCCGGAGGGCTGAACGGAAAGCCTCTCCAGTTTGTCTGACGAACCGGTTTCAGGCTCTGTCTCAGGCTGATACTGATCTTCGGCCTGACATGGCTGCTTGTCCTGTTCCAGAGGTTGGCCCTCAGTCTGCAAGATCCGGGCAGTTGCAGAGGGTGGGCTTACTGGTAGTTGGGAGCTCCAACGTCAGGCGCGTAATGGGGCCCCTTAGGGAAATGGCAGCAAGAGAGGGGAAGAAAACCAATGTGCACTCCGTGTGCATACCGGGGGGAGTCCTTCTGGATGCCATGAAGGGTACAGGGTGCACCCATCTGCAGGTGGTCGCTCATGTCGGCACCAATGATGTGTGTCGCTATGGATCGGAGGAAATCCTCTCTGGCTTCCGGCGGCTATCTGATTTGGTGAAGACTGCCAGTCTCGCTAGCGGGATGAAAGCAGAGCTCACCATCTGCAGCATCGTCGACAGGACTGACTGCGGACCTTTGGTACTGAGCCGAGTGGAGGGTCTGAATCAGAGGCTGAGACGGTTCTGCGACCGTGTGGGCTGCAGATTCCTCGACTTGCGCCATAGGGTGGTGGGGTTTCGGGTTCCGCTGGATAGGTCAGGAGTCCACTACACGCAACAAGCGGCTACACGGGTAGCAGGGGTTGTGTGGCGTGGGCTGGGCGGTTTTTTAGGTTAGATGGCCTTGGGCAAGTACAGAAAGGGCAACAGCCTCAACGGGTGCGGGGCAAAGTCAGGAAATGCGGGGACCAAGCAGCAATCGGTATTGTAAATTTCAACTGTCGAAGCTGCGTTGGTAAAGTACCGGAACTTCAAGCGCTGATAGAAAGCACCGAAGCTGAAATCGTTATAGGTACAGAAAGCTGGCTTAAGCTAGAGATAAATTCTGCCGAAATTTTTACAAAGGTACAGACGGTGTTTAGAAAGGATAGATTGCATGCAACTGGTGGTGGAGTGTTCGTCGCTGTTAGTAGTAGTTTATCCTGTAGTGAAGTAGAAGTGGATAGTTCCTGTGAATTATTATGGGTGGAGGTTACACTAAACAACCGAACTAGGTTAATAATTGGCTCCTTTTACCGACCTCCCGACTGAGCAGCATTTGTGGCAGAACAACTGAGAGAAAATTTGGAATACATTTCACATAAATTTTCTCAGCATGTTATAGTCTTAGGTGGAGATTTCAATTTACCAGATATAGACTGGGACACTCAGATGTTTAGGACGGGTGGTAGGGACAGAGCATCGAGTGACATTATACTGAGTGCACTATCCGAAAATTACCTCGAGCAATTAAACAGAGAACCGACTCGTGGAGATAACATCTTGGACCTACTGATAACAAACAGACCCGAACTTTTCGACTCTGTATGTACAGAACAGGGAATCAGTGATCATAAGGCCGTTGCAGCATCCCTGAATATGGAAGTTAATAGGAATATAAAAAAAGGGAGGAAGGTTTATCTGTTTAGCAAGAGTAATAGAAGGCAGATTTCAGACTACCTAACAGATCAAAACGAAAATTTCTGTTCCGACACTGACAATGTTGAGCGTTTATGGAAAAAGTTCAAGGCAATCGTGAAATGCGTTTTAGACAGGTACGTGCCGAGTAAAACTGTGAGGGACGGGAAAAACCCACCGTGGTACAACAACAAAGTTAGGCAACTACTGCGAAAGCAAAGAGAGCTCCACTCCAAGTTTAAACGCAGCCAAAATCTCTCAGACAAACAGAAGCTAAACGATGTCAAAGTTAGCGTAAGGAGGGCTATGCGTGAAGCGTTCATTGAATTCGAAAGTAATATTCTATGTACCTAGGAAGTTCTGGTCTTACGTTAAATCAGTAAGTGGCTCGAAACAGCATATTCAGACACTACGGGATGATGATGGCATTGAAACAGAGGATGACACGCGTAAAGCTGAAATACTAAACACCTTTTTTCAAAGCTGTTTCACAGAGGAAGACCGCACTGCAGTTCCTTCTCTAAATCCTCGCACAAACGAAAAAATGGCTGACATCGAAATAAGTGTCCAAGGAATAGAAAAGCAACTGGAATCACTCAATCGAGGAAAGTCCACTGGACCTGACGGGATACCAATTCGATTCCACACAGAGTACGCGAAAGAACTCCCCCCCCCCCCCCCTTCTAACAGCCGTCTACCGCAAGTCTCTAGAGGAACGGAGGGTTCCAAATGATTGGAAAAGAGCACAGATAGTTCCAGTCTTCAAGAAGGGTCGTAAAGCAGATGCGCAAAACTATAGACCTATATCTCTGACGTCGATCTCTTGTAGAATTTTAGAACATGTTTTTTGCTCGCGTATCATGTCATTTCTGGAAACCCAGAATCTACTATGTAGGAATCAACATGGATTCCGGAAACAGCGATCGTGTGAGACCCAACTCGCTTTATTTGTTCATGAGACCCAGAAAATATTAGATACAGGCTCCCTGGTAGATGCTATTTTTCTTGACTTCCGGAAGGCGTTCGATACAGTTCCGCACTGTCGCCTGATAAACAAAGTAAGAGCCTACGGAATATCAGACCAGCTGTGTGGCTGGATTGAAGAGTTTTTAGCAAACAGAACACAGCATGTTGTTATCAATGGAGAGACGTCTACAGACGTTAAAGTAACCTCTGGCGTGCCACAGGGGAGTGTTATGGGACCATTGCTTTTCACAATATATATTAATGACCTAGTAGATAGTGTCGGAAGTTCCATGCGGCTTTTCGCGGATGATGCTGTAGTATACAGAGAAGTTGCAGCATTAGAAAATTGTAGCGAAATGCAGGAAGATCTGCAGCGGATAGGCACTTGGTGCAAGGAGTGGCAACTGACCCTTAACATAGACAAATGTAATGTATTGCGAATACATAGAAAGAAGGCTCCTTTATTGTATGATTATATGATAGCGGAACAAACACTGGTAGCAGTTACTTCTGTAAAATATCTGGGAGTATGCGTGCGGAACGATTTGAAGTGGAATGATCATATAAAATTAATTGTTGGTAAGGCGGGTACCAGGTTGACATTCATTGGGAGAGTGCTTAGAAAATGTAGTCCATCAACAAAGGAGGTGGCTTACAAAACATTCGTTCGACCTATACTTGAGTATTGCTCATCAGTGTGGGATCCGTACCAGATCGGTCTGACGGAGGAGATAGAGAAGATCCAAAGAAGAGCGGCGCGTTTCGTCACAGGGTTATTTGGTAACCGTGATAGCGTTACGGAGATGTTTAATAAACTCAAGTGGCAGACTCTGCAAGAGAGGCGCTCTGCATCGCGGTGTAGCTTGCTCGCCAGGTTTCGAGAGGGTGCGTTTCTGGATGAGGTATCGAATATATTGCTTCCCCCTACTTATACCTCCCGAGGAGATCACGAATGTAAAATTAGAGAGATTAGAGCGCGCACGGAGGCTTTCAGACAGTCGTTCTTCCCGCGAACCATACGCGACTGGAACAGGAAAGGAAGGTAATGACAGTGGCACGTAAAGTGCCCTCCGCCACACACCGTTGGGTGGCTTGCGGAGTATCAATGTAGATGTAGATGTAGATGTAGAAACAACTATCGACTTCCTAAATCATTACGACGACACCACACTAGCTGAGTTGATGCGGTGCGATGATACGAAATCTGACCTCGAATTTTTTTTCTTTAAGCATTAACATTTCCTCCCAAGCACTCTACAGCGGATTGAGGAGTAGTATATGTACATGTACATATTTTTAGACACAATATATTACAGTCTACTGCTAACAATAGTGAAAGATACTACAGACTAAAGAAATATGGAAGGAGACCCAGTCACAGGTAGAACAACGAACTTAAGAATAACTGATGTGTTACACTACTGGCCATTAAAAGTACTACACCACGAAGATGACGTGCTACAGACGCGAAATCTAACCGACAGGAAGAAGATGCTGTGATAAGCAAATGATTAGCTTTTCAGAGAATTCACAAAGGTTGGCGCCGGTGGCGACACCTACGACGTGCTGACATGAGGAAAGTTTCCAACCGATTTCTCATACACAAACAGCAGTTGACCGGCATTGCCTGGTGAAACGTTGCTGTGATGCCTCGTGTAAGGAGGAGAAATGCGTACCATCACGTTTCCGACTTCGATAAGGGTCGGATTGTAGCCTATCGCGATTGCGGTTTATCTTATCGCGTTGGTCGCGATCCAATGACTGTTAGCAGAATATGGAATCGGTGGGTTCAGGGGGGTAACACGAAACGCCGTGCTGAATCCCAACGGCCTCGTATCACTAGCGGTCGCGATAACAGGCATCTTATCCGCATGGCTGTAACGGAAGGTGCAGCCACATCTCGATCCCTGAGTCAACAGATGGGGACGTTTGCAAGACAACAACCATCTGCACGAACAGTTCGACGACGTTTGCAGCAGCATGGACTACCGGCTCGGAGACCATGGTTGCGGTTACCCTTGACGCTGCATCACAGACAGGAGCGCCTGCGATGGTGTACTCAACGATGAACCTGGGTGCACGAATGGCAAAACGTCATTTTTCGGATGAATCCTTGTTCTGTTTACAGCATCATGATGGTCGGATCCGTGTTTGGCGACACCGTGGTGAACGTACATTGGAAGCATGTATTCGTCATCGCCATACTGGCGTATCACCCGCCGTGATAGTATGGGGTGCCATTGGTTACACGTCTCGGTCACCTCTTGTTCGCATTGACGGCACTTTGAACGGTGGACGTTACATTTCAGATGTGTTACGACCCGTGGCTCTACCCTTCATTCGATCCCTGCGAAATCCTACACTGCAGCAGGATAATGCACGACCGCATATTGAAGGTCCTGTACGGGCCTTTCTGGATGCAGAAAATGTTCGACTGCTGCCCTGGCCAGCACATTCTCCAGATCTCTCACCAACTGAAAACGTCTGCTCAATAGTGGCCGAGTAACTGGCTCGTCACAATGCGCCAGTCACTACTCTTGATGAACTGTGGTATCGTGTTGAAGCTGCATGGGCTGCTGTACCTGTATATGCCATCCAAGCTCTGTTTGACTCAATGCCCATGCGTATCAAGGCCGCTATTACGGCCAGAGGTTGTTTTTATGGGTACTGATTTCTCAAGATCTATGACCCCAAATGGCGTGAAAATGTAATTACATGTCAGTTCTAGTATATTTGTCCAATGAATATCCATTTATCATCTGCATTTCTTCTTGGTGTAGCATTTTTAATGGCCAATAGTGTAGGTTCTATGAGGTGTCGAGAATCAGTCTAAATAGGAAACGATGGAAATATCTACTGCAAGTGAAGCCGAGAACTACCTACAGAAGAAGAAGAAGAAGAAGAGATGTCAAGTTCTGGTGTGAATTCCGACCTTTAATAAACAGAGAATTGTGGTATGTTGTTCGTTCTTTCACTGCCAACACAACTTTCCTTCTAGCACACTTTGATACTTGAGCTTTACAGACATAACATCTTTATTATTTTAGTGGTAAGTAGAAAATGAAGTCCTTTCTGTTGAGAAAATAAGCTAATTACAATGTTGTGGTACTTAATAAACACGGAACAAGTGACGTCAATAGAGGGCATGACGCAGAAGGTTACAAGTGCAACTAGCAACGGCTAAGCATAAAGATGGCATATTTAACGTTTACTCCTTCACTTATTACAACATTTAATGCATAAAATTAATTGTCTGTGGTCACTGCGTACCAGATACGGCTTGAACAACATTTCTACGAAGTATTTCACCTGGAAACACGTTTTTCGATTCGTACAAACATTTACTCAACTTGAACCTCTATGCCACAGTATATATACACGATAACAAAAAACTGATTAGGGTTACTGCGGCTCCTATGTGCATGGGGAGCCCCCACGTGCTTCGATCAAGACCTCCGAACGTCATGCCATGGTATTAGAGAGGACATTGAAATGTTCTATGGAATCTCCTTGTACGAGGTTTGTATGAGTGCTAACATGGCATCCGCACTGGTGGCAGGAGAACAGTGATGAACGTGATACTGATAAGACATATAGGAGACACTTCTTACGATAGAAAAGTTCAAGCGAACTTGCAGGTCGAGAAGCAGTGGCACATGTTGCTCATCGATTATGGCTTGCGCAGTCGTCACAAAATATACTCCAATATTCTTCTGCTAAAATATGTAATTTGGAATTACCAGAAGGACAGAAGGAACATCTGTTCTAAAACTTCAATGATGGCCCGTTTGCTGTTCAGAGGTCTTCCAAATATTCAGAATCATTTTTTATCTAGGGCATCCGAAACCATCAAAAATGGTTTACTCGCTATGTCGCTTTACAATGCAAATTCCCGTACTACGTTTACTCTGGTACCAATGACATGCTTTCACCATTATTATAAGGAAGTTGAAACGGAACTCTTTCAAAAACATATTTTTTCACTTAGCAGGCTAGCGGCCCCACAATATTCAGTATTCGTTCAATCGACCGTAATTAAGTGGACCTAATTATCAAACAAGGTATAAATTACGAAGAAAACAAAGCGAAATTATGAGGAAAAGTGTAAAGTTAATCGTTTCTGTGACACGTGGATATGTTGTCCTAACAACAGTATATTATGCTGTGAGCGTGGGGTTGATCTGTTATTCTGTTATTCTGCGCAACGGATTAATCTGAGATGTACCCTTTACCCAGTGGCTCCTGCAAGATGCAATTTCCACCCCCACACTACTACAGAAGTCAGACAGACGCTCCTAACGTTTTAAAGAGAAATGCCTGAAAAACTTTCAGCAATAAATATCATCTGGAGTCGTCCTCTGTAAGGAAATGACACAAAAATTCACAAAATTTCTTACGTAACTAGTGGGATACTTAGGTACTGGAGTAGTGCTAGTTAGTGTAAGAAAAACATGAAACTAACGAAAATTATTATACATTTTGCAAAAATTTTGAGAAATCACAATGGCACTTTTAGTTATGAATTGAACGAGTTATATCCTGGTTCTTTTTGGAATGTGAAGTTACCTCTCAAGGATAGGATTCGCTAATGAAATTTCTATACAAAGTTTAAGATTGTTATTGACGTGGCAGAATGGTTGAGAGGCGCGCCTACTCAACTTGAATTATTATCCTTTCGAATGTTGCTAGGTATGGTCAAGGTTGTCGCGTGTGAAATGCAGTGAAGCGTACTGTTGTGGAGGAAATATAGGGCTCGCAATAGCTGTAGTGCACAATACCGTAAGCTGCGATGACTGCTGTCTGCGCCGATCGCTGCTGACAAATAAGATAACTCTCGTTCTATCTGGATTGACCTTCGCCAATCAAACTCTCCCTACGCCTTGATGGAGTCAAGGATTCCTATTCGCCCCTAGTCTAACTTTTGGCGCGGTACACCGGTCAGATAACCAGTCCACCGCGATGCCACTCAAAAATTCGCTCGCAGGCGTTTAACTATAACTCTGGCCGTTCACACCGCACAATAAGTGTGTCGGCCAACACAGTGAACAATGCTTAATCTCAAGGACTCAATATGGAGTCGCACTTCGACTCACTCTCGACAGAGGTGCTCTCCCAGTGAAGTACTGAGGAGAGACTTGTTCCTCACTCCAAGAGAGACAACGGAACGGCGCCTCTGCACGCCAGACGTGAATGGGTATATATTTCGGTCTCTTCCATTACTCCTTCAGCTCAGGGTGTCAGAAATACCGTCTGCCAATCAGCATTGCTCTTCTAAAACGGGAGAATAACGTTTCGTTTAAGGCGACCAATCCGGAAACCTGTAGTATCGGCGTTTGGCGTTTGCTGTCTGCCTGTGAAAATCTCTGAAACTGCGTGCTATGTGTAAAGAATGCGTAGGTTGGACGCTCCCACACAATGTAGCGGAATTTGCTTTTAAGTAGAACATGGGGTCGTTCCCCCTTTCACTCGGGCACACGCTGTCTGCTGCACGGGCGGCCAAGTTTGACTCGTCCTCTGAAGGGACCGGCCTCCCGGTGTGTGCTCTGCCTCTTTCGAACTAAAAGCTCCTGTGACCGGCGTGTCTGGAATGTATGTGTGTACGCCAGCCTCGAGTATTTCAACCCCAGTGCGCACTTGTTATTTGCATATCGTTTGCATGAATTCATACAACACTGACTTTATCTTATCGAGTTCGGGTTCGAATGAAGCGGCTTGATGTGCGGAATATGATTGTGAGATGGGAATATGTAAGCAATGAAGGTCAGGAGACCACTACGTCTTACAATGCTGTGACATACTATGTTGTAGGGTTGCAATGTGACCATTGACACCTGAGACTTTTGTGCTTTATCAACAGTGGCAATGAAGATGCCACAAGTTCACCAAATGGTGTCGAACCTCGACTTGGAAAGCTCTACACACGTTGCAATGCTCCTGTGCCACTTGAAAAACAAGGACGAGGATGTATGGTTTGGAAAAGAGAGAGATATGGTCTTTCGGAGTGGTCTAGTATTCACTCCCCATTGAATACGATTCTTCTCTGGTCACTGGTTCCACACGCTCGTCATTGTCTTAACAGCATGTTAAGACAAATGTTATAACAAATACTTGTGGGACAAATCTATCTTCCAATGGCTGATCATTCGTCCCCTTTCGAAGAAAGTAAGCCCATGTACAAAGTTAGTGATAACTCACACAGACACTGACCCCAAGACTGTTAGAAGAAGCAGGCAGTTAACATTATTGTTCTAACGGCAGAGTTCATGTCGTGAACAGTAGTCAGAAGCGAAGTCCAGAACACAGCAAATGTTCTCGTATAGCCGAATAAATCAGCCATAATGAGTGAACAGTCAGAATCGGGATCAGTAAACAGGCGAGGTCGAACCGTAGTTATTTGTATAGAGCGATAACAGTGATGCAATAGACTACAGTCTGCAGCTCGTGGTCGCGCGGTAGCGTTCTCACTTCCCACGCCCGGGTTTCCGAGTTCGATTCCCGGCGGGGTCAGGGATTTTGTCTGCCTCGTGATGACTGGGTGTTGTGTGATGTCCTTAGGTTAGTTAGGTTTAAGTAGTTCTAAGTTCTAGGGGACTGCTGACCATAGATGTTAAATCCCATAGTGCTCAGAGACATTTGAACCAATAGACTACAAGCGAACAAGCACTATTATGTCGCCAACGGTATTTATTCGCGGTGTGACGTCAGAGGGGCATCCCACTTCGCAAATTAGTTGCACCTTCCACAGTCTCAGTGAGAAACTTCCTAGCAAAATGGGACCTTATGGGATGAGGTATATGCAGAGAGATATGCTAGAGTTAAATTCAATTTATTCCACACTAAATTTGTGTCAATATTGGGAAGTTACTTTCCTAAAAAATTATCCAACAGATCCATAAAAAAAGGAACAAGTAAGCCGTGAATAACTAATGGAATTAAAATCCTGTGTACGAGGAAGAGGAAAATTTACGTAAAGGCCAGATTGAGTCAAAATTCGGGATTACTTAATACTACAGAAAACATTGTAGTATTTTAAACAAATTCATTGAAATATCCAAAAGTAATTCAGATAACAAAATTAAAATTATGTCATTGAATGAGATTCCATAACAACTAAACTAAATGACAGTGTTGTGATTGATAAAATACAAGTTGCAAGTACTTTTAATAATCGCTTTCTAAATGTAGCAGCAAATATAGGCTTAAGTTGTTCAACTGAAGGAGCAAGAGAATATATTAAAAACGTCATTGTACATAACTTTAAGCAAACAGAAATAGCGCCAACACCATTCACTGAAATTAACACATATACAAAAATTCTAAAGAGAAGAGCAAAACCTCATGTGGGATTCGAGGAATTTCAGACAGAATTTTGAAAAGTTGTTCGGACTTAGTAAGTAATATCCTAAGTGATATGTACAATGAATCACTGGCACAGGGAATTTTTCCAGACAGGTTAAAATATAAAATTCTTAAACCATTTCATAAGAAAGGTGACAAAACAGACTTAAACCTTATCGTCGAGTTTTCTTACTGACATCTTTTTCCAAAATATTTGAAAAAGTAATGTATTCAAGAGCAGTGCACACTTACGAGTATATGGAGACAATTTACTTATCACAGTTTAGATTCCAGAATGATTGGGAATGTTTTTTATACGTTCACTCTTGAAACAGTCCAAGCCCTAAATACCAAAGTACCGCCAGTTGGTACTTTTTGTTATCTTTTGAAGGCGTTTGATTGTGCAGATCATTTTATTCTCTTAGAAAAACTCAAGTTTTATGGAATTTATGGCTTTCGCACACCTGGTTTGAATCATACTTAAAAATACAGAATGTAAGAGATTGTTCTGAATAATTCAGCTGAAAATTTAGTGACTGGGGAGAAACACCACAAAGGGAGTCCCAAAGGACTCAGTTCTGGGTCCATTCCTATTCCTTATATATGGCAAACGGCTAATTTCGCAGTATTAAGGTTTTTTTTGCCTCTAGTATTTAAAAGAAATATATTAAAAATGGATTTTTGTATCAAATAATAAGTAAAAGTGGTGTAATTCGATGGTATAAACGTTAAATATTTGAAGTTAAATTTCAGATACAAAGAATCTTCCTTAAAGTAGTGCTGATTTACTGTATTAACAAGAACTTGGGCAATTTCGCATCTCTACTTGGGTAATTTCGCAGTAGCAGTTATAATTCTAAAAAAATACTTTTGTGTCATCAGTACATGATTTAATGTAACCAAACACACCATAAACTTAACATTTACTGTATTTACTAATACTAAAGTATTATAAGTAATGTGATGAAAGATAACATTAATTAATTACATACTTCAACATAAAAATGAATAATAATTAATTACTGCAGTCATACAAAATCTTAAAATCGGAAATGTAACTGAATTTAGTTCTTAAAATCAGAAATATGATTCAAGTTAATCAGAATCACCCTCAGTGTATAAACGGCATGTGAACTGAGCACAGTACGCCTTCAGTCATTGGCAACACAGATGAAACCAGCATTCGCACTTCAAAGAACAAATCCACTCTTGGAGATCATTATCATCTTTGTAATTTCCATCGCATGATGAACAAATGTTGCCATCCTTTCCTACATTTCTTATTAATCTTCTCCGTACAGGTATACAGCGTCTTGTTGCAGGAACTAATTGTGCGCACGCATGCTGTTTTCAAATTCTAGCTTTTGAGGTGCTTACTTTTCCTGGTTGGCTCTCTGCTGGAATTTTCTCCATCTGCTTCCCTTTTTTCAGGGGTCTTTAGGCCTATTGCAACCAACATGCCTTCATCAGCAGTAACTCTGGTTGAAGAACTGCATGTTTCGTCTTTCTCCATGATTTTATGGATTATGGAAGAGGTTTGTTAATTTCCTCCTGGATATTTTCATTTTGATCTGCTGGCGCTTCTATCTCATATGGCACATTATCAACAGCTTCGTTTTGCTCTGCTGATACGCATCCATCTACTGTTCTTTCAGGTAGCTCTACTTGCCCAGCATTAAAGGTCTCATGAACTTGGGAAACCTTCAAAGCGACATCCGGAATGGCATCTCTTTTCATGGGAAAAATTCCAGTCTTAGAAAAACCACTCTTGATGGTGGCTGGAGTTATAGTTTCGTCCATGAACTTCTTGACAGATGGTAAAAATCCGCTCTTGTAGGCTTGTAACGACAAGTTTTCATAATGTCTCCCACATTCCTTTTCCAAGCCATTTTTAGAGGACCAAACATGGACACATCACACGGCTGTAAGATCTGAGTGGTGTGTGATGGAAAGGTATAAAAATAATGTCACTTTCTTGTCTGAATTTTAGAGCTTCTGGAGAGACATGGCTAGAATGTGAGTCCATCAATAGCAGAACAGGACGAGTGGGAGGAATGTGGTTAATGAAGTGCTTCAAGAACTCCAAGAAAATCTCCGAATTTATCCAGCCATTTTCTGACACTGCTACCTGGCTCAATGGAGAAGCATTTTCATTCAAGCTATTGGTGACACAAATCCCCTTGAAAATAAACATAGGAGGCGCTGTTTGTCCCATAGTATTGGCAGCAATCGCAACTGTTGTGGTCTCCCGCTTTTCAGCAGTTGTCTGCTGGTGGACACGCTTCGCTCCTTTCGGTGAAACAATTTTGCTCGGATTATTCACTATTTAAAATCCCATTTCGTCTAGATTCCAAATTAGATTTGGCTTCGCCCCGAGTCCTGTTTCCTCATACACAGCACTTAGCACATCATAAAAATCGTTCAAATTAGAACGATTCGAAGCTGCGGCCCTATGATATGATAGATTTTCTGACTGACATAAACTTAAGCCATATCGTTTCCTAAATGAAGTCCACCAGTCCCATCCTGCCTTGTCTCTTTCTTCTCTAAATGGGTCCCCTTTAGGTCTTTTTATTGCTAATTTGTGAGCGTAATAACGCATATCACTCGCTCGCAATCCGAAACCCAGTTCTTGCATTTCAGTTGCATACTTCACCAATTTATTTTCCTCTTCCTTCGTTAAAAAGAAGGGGCACCCATTTTTCACAAGAGCACAGTCCGCAGGATCGGCGCAAACTCTTAGTCTATCCTTTAGGGTATTGTAAGGTATGCCAAAATCTTTACTGGATCTGTAAACTGAGCAGCCATCGTTTAACACCCTTAGTACAGCTTCTTCCAAATCCTTTCTGCTGTACTGTTCTCCATATTTGCCTCTAGGCTTAGGCATCAGTAACAAATTAAATCGATAAATACCTTAAGCCTTCCTTTACGAAAGTCAGTATTGCATTCAGATCATGAAAGCACTTTCATTCAGCATAAAAACACGTAAAATGCGTTCTTTTATTTGATTCGCTCCCTGCTCGAACAGCTTTACTCCCCCGCCTACGGCACGAAATCATTAATAAAATTCCGTACCGGCAAAAGTGAATTACGAGCAAACTATTGGTGTCAAAATGGTGAAAAAGACCTTAAATTAAATAGAGGACTGTGAAGAACCCATCAATAAGTCTTATACTTACACTTTAGATCATATCGGCAGTATGGATAAAAAACCAGAAAGCTGTCACCGAACATGTGCTACACTGAAAATATTCTCAGTCACACTGGAAAAAGTTCTACTACAACCACAAGAATGCTCTCCGGTAGCTGTTTTCTCTACCACACATTGCTGATAGGTGCAGCCACCTGTGGTGCAATGTTCATTCTTAAAATCAGCTCGTACACTTTTGCAGTGAAAGGATATGTATGGTACTGCGAAATTAGCCGTACTACGAAATTTGTCGAGTTTTCCCTCCCTATGTGAATACTACCACTTAATGCTGAACAAGCAAAAAATCATGTATACATATCTAGTAAGCTGACTCTTTCCACATCATTTCGACAGATAATCGTTGAAAGTGGGACGAACTTTGTAAAGTCGAGATGCAAAGAAATCACTTTACGTGTAAGAACATTGAGCCCTGAAGTATTTGAGCAACCTGGGTTGGGTTGTTTTGTGGGAGGAGACCAGACAGCGAGGTCATCGGCCTCATCGCATTAGGGAAGTATGGGGAAGGAAGTCGGCCGTGCCCTTTGAAAGGAACCATCCCGGCATTTGCCTGGAGCCATTTAGGGAAATCACGGAAAACCTAAATCAGGATGACCGGACGCGGGATTGAACCGTCGTCCTCCCCAATGCGAGTCCAGTGTTCTAACCACTGCGCCATCTCGCTCGTTTTGAGCAACCTTCTGAGTTATAATGTGACTGCAGTTGCGTACTGCTGTCTCCGTTTGAGGATATGTGTTAGCTTCGCAAGCTGAGATACGATTTTAACTCTAAAAAAATTTTCGAAGTTCTATTTGTTTATTAAAAATGTCTTCGTCATTTTGTCTGGAAGGAAACTTTCTATTTTTAAATATTTATTTTGGACGTGATAAGCAGCTTTAAATCCATTGGAAATGAAATGAGCGTTTGGCGTCATTGGCCACCTTGGTGCAGGTCTTATTATATTCCACGCCACATTGAGTGACCTGCGCGTCGGATGGGGATAAAATGATGATGAAGACAACACAACACCCAGTCATTGAGCGGAGAAAATCTCCGACCCAGCCGGGAGTCGAACCTGGGTCCGTAGGACGGCAATCCGTCACGCTGACCATTTTTTTTTTTTCCTCGCGCTTCTTCTGAACGACAAACTAAATATGCTCCTTCTGTTGCCCTGGTTTGCGACATGGCTTGAATAAAAATAAATGTAAATTCAATTGAGAAGGCAGTCACATAACTGTTATGGAAATATAACTGCATCTACAAATTTCGTTCTCCATGCGTGGAAAAACGGAAAGAAGCAAACTCATTATTCTTCAGAAGGTAATGAAGTAAAGTAGGCTTCTGCTGCTGGATTTTACAAATAATTAACATAAATATGTCTTCCTGTGAAAAGAAAAGGAAAGAAATACAGAAACAAAATAAAGGGTATATACCAGTTTCATCACTGTGCTTCCCGCAAAACAAAGTAATATATACACATAGGCTTAACTGGCCTATACTGATGATCTTCTCTGATTACTTTCTGTTAGAAATCCTCCTCCTGCTACGTGAAGTACAAACTTTAACCAAACATCATTCGTCTAATATACGAAATGCTTGGATGTGTAACGTAAATTACGCACGTCTATTGGTTACAGTATTGTTTTAGTTAAAAAAATTTGCGTAATTTTCTCTGTAGTTTTTAGTACACATCAACTTGTGGTGCTCAGTTGTAAAGTATAACCAGAAGTCTTCCCTATTGCTTGATTCGGCCTTTCAACCAGTTAATTGCGTTTCGTTTTGTTTTAGGGTAAGGTATACTGTCAGGGTTTAAAAATTCAGCAGGCGTAACAGGGTTGGGCGTAGTTCTGCTGACGCTCGCTATCTTTTGTCTTATGTAGAGCCATATGTCTTTTACCCTGTCACACAGCAATCTATGCTCTTCGGGATCTAGTATATTACATAATGTACACAGCGGTGACTCGGCCAATCGAATAGAGTGAAGTTTAGAGTTCGTCGTAATTTTCCCGTTTACAAAAAAGTACCAGGTCGATTTGACATACGTTGGCAGGTCCCGGCAGTGAATATTTTCCCATATTGTTTCCCAGTTATAACAAGGATACTTTTGATCTACGTCGTTTCTGGGTCTGTCTTTCATCAAATTATTGTAAAGTTATTTTACTTTCATGATGTCTTTTTCAGGGATCCTTGCCTGCATGTAGCTGTATTCTACTAAAAAGTATTTCAAGTGCTATAGTTCGTTGGATACGTGTTGGACGTTTGTGGGTGCACTGACGTCAGCAGGAGCTATTTCGTTTAAAAATGTGCAGCAAGGGTACCACTTGGTTCTTTCCATTGTTTGTATTTGGAAGAAAGGTATAAGGCTTGCGCTTTTATGCTGACATCGGTGAGATTTAACCCACCACATTTCGTAGGGAGTTTCAGAATGTCATATTTGACTTTGAAAATACGTCCGCGGCCCACAAAATGTGCTAGTGCAGATGCGATGCTTTTCGACAAAGCCGCAGTTGGTGGCAGAACTTGTGCTACGTAATTAACTTTGGATGTGATGTATACATTTGCCATTGTTACTTTTTGAAGTTCATCGAGTTTTCTAATACTATGTGCTTGTACAGAGGCGCGTATACTGTTAAGTAATTTTCGATAATTCGCAGCAATAGTGTGCTTGATATTTCTTTTAAAATCTATGCCGAGACATTTCATGGTTACAAGCTCGCGTAACAGACCCTGCGTTTGCGTCCCAATTCCACGGCAGATGTTGAAAATCCACGACTTTGTTCTATTAAGTTTTGCACCTGATGCCTGTTCATATTTTGTTACTGTTTGTAGTGCGCTCTGTACTTCAGTGCCATTCACGACTAGGAAAGCAACATCATCAGCGTACGCCTTGCACACGATCTTTTCTCCATGTATTTGTAGTCCTTGTAGATGTTTCATAAGGGAGGCAAGCAAGGGTTCGATAGCAATGGCCATGGTGAAGAGTGCCATTGACATTGGACACCCATGCCTAATGGAGCTGGTGACGTCAATCGGGCGGCTACTGTGTCCATTGATGACAAATCTGGCAGAGTTGTTTGTTAATGTATTTCTTACTACTGCAATGAATCTAGGTGGGAAGCCCATTGCGCCCATGGTCCGAAGGAGATAACTATGA
Organism: Schistocerca americana; assembly: GCF_021461395.2. Classification (NCBI taxonomy): domain Eukaryota; kingdom Metazoa; phylum Arthropoda; class Insecta; order Orthoptera; family Acrididae; genus Schistocerca; species Schistocerca americana. The sequence continues at coordinate 646,925,315 of NC_060130.1, read as the reverse complement.
TTAACCCTGTCGAAGGCTTTATTGAAGTCGAGTGAGACGAGTGCACATTTTATTTTGCAGACGTTGGCCGTTGAGATTAGGTCCCTGTAATCACAGAGGTTCTGGAGAATTCTCCTGTCTTTGCCCACACTTGTCTGATAAGGGCCAGTGACGCTGGTCATTGCGGTTTTCAGCCTGCGAGCGAGGATGCGGCCAAAGATTTTGTAATCGCTGTTTAAAAGTGTAATTGGCCTCAGAACGCTTACAGTTTTCGTGTTGGTAGTTTTTGGCACTAACACTAAGAGTCCCTCGCGAAATTCTTTCGGGATGTCATTTTCAGGGTTTAGTAGTGAAACACGTATGTTGTGTGGCGGCGATGGCGAGGCATTGCTGAGTCTCTGACCAGAGAGCCATTTATCGTGGCTAGTCTGCGCTTGACCGCTCGAGAGTTGCGAGCGGTACTCTGTCAGTAGTCGTCGTGCAGTACAGTTGCGAGCAGTATGTCGGTAGTAGCAGCCCAGTGCAGTTGTGTGTGAGGAGTCGGCGGGCGTCGACATGGCACTCTGGTCAAGATTCAGGATGAGGTATATTATTTTTAAATGCGCTCAGCTAATAATGTAAATTACCTGTAACTAATTTGTGCAATAATCGCCCCAATAATAATTTTGGTTTTCAAAGCAATTTTTTACAAAGAATTCTTTAATGAAACAAATATTCCCTTGATATTCCTTAAAGAAAAGCTTCCCTTAAATTCAAAATTTTTGCAATCAATTTGCTCCAAGCTATGGCAAAAATAAATAAGAGCAGATGCAGTTTAACTAAGGTAAGAATTTCAGTTTTATTAATGAACAGGGCCTAAGATCGACATTTCGATCTGTTCGTGTTTTCATTGTCACTGAGATTTTATTATCACTGAATTGACTTTCATTTTGTGGGGAGCTTACACTTAGCTCAATGTGCATTAGCATTTAAAATAATATCCTTTTAAAATTTCGGTGGGGAGGTTACACTTGGCGACACCCAGTCCAGGATCGTATTTCGTTGAGAATCTTTTGAAAAACAGTCAGATGTCTGCTCTTATTTGCTTAGATATAATTAGGATTTGGCGCAACGCTTTTACTAATATTGTGACTATCTTTCTACAGGTCAACGGCAATTCGTTGCTCTATTGTATTTGTGTGTTGTTTTTGCATTGTGCTTATTTGTTTTGTGAATAATTGTGACTATTGCAAAAATGCCGCGAAAGACTGTGAATAGTGTATCGCGAGGTATTATGAATGAAATTACTTTACCGATAGGACTTGTGACACGCAGTGTCATGATGACAATCCTGCGTTCACTGACAATCAGTGCATTCCAACCAATAATGATGTCTTTTACCTTAATAATGAACAAACGAACTCAATTGTCTCTTCTGTTAATTTGACGACAATTGATGACGCGGGACGCTCTATTGTAATGAGCGCTGCCCAGCTTAACACACCCGGTTCGGAAAATTCAAGTGATGTACAGACAAATTTTTCTAATGAAAGTGATCAGGATACTCAAAGTAGGACGGATCTATTTAATTCCGAAACAATGACTGATAGTGTACATTCGACTGACAAATCTTTTTGTAAATTACAGAATGACCAAATGGTTACAGAAAGTGAGATAATTCCAGATCCACCACTAAACAGCACAGATAATAGAGTTGATAATGTTACATTGGGTCAAATTATGGCAATATTGCTACAAAATAGTAAAAAACTAGACAATACTGATGAATAATTCAAACAACTTAGTGAACAGAACAAACAAGATAACGAAAATCTGAAACAACACTTAAGTGAAAAATTAGACAACAATTCCAAACAACTAAATGATAAATTAGACAACAGTTCCAAACAGCTAAATGATAAATTAGACAACAGTTCCAGACAGCTTAGTGAACAAATTAGAGACGTTGCCGCACAATGTCATGACACTAAGGAACAGTTACGCGAGGAAATTGAGGCTTATTCAAGAAAAAGTAGCGAAGAAATTAAGTCTGTTGCTCAGGAATTAAGGGAATTGCAAACAGCTGCAACAGAAACACTCAGAGACGAAATTAGCGGAGTCGCTAAACAATGCTCTGAAAAAGCTACACAATTACGGGACGAGTTTAAAGCAATGACGGGAGAACTTTCGCGCACAATGGACGCAAAGGTAGACGCGAAATTCGACCAACAGAACACTCAGATTGACGAACGCTTTAATCACCATATACAAAACAGTGATACGCGTTTCCGTAAATTTATTCAGGATCAAAACAAAGTAAAACGACAAGTAATGGAAACAATAACAGCACAGAGACAAGAAGACAAACGTAAAATGTTTGCGAAGGCAAAAACGTATGTAGACAATAATATTGCGACAGTGTCCGACGAAATTAATACCATCAAACAGTCGAACACAGAATTACGTGACCAAATTTCGGATCTTAAATCGAAAACAGACACATACACAACCGATTTTCAAACAGTGACCGACAGACTCGAACAATTAGAACTAACACAGGATTCAGATGTCGTCAAAGCTGACGTTAAAAAACTGAACGAAACTACACGTAAGTTGCAAAAACAGATTAATGCGTCCGATTCTAAAACCGATGATCAGGCAAAAATACTGACTGAAAAATATGATGAATTAGCCAGTCGTATTGATGCTATTGAAAGTAATAATGATAATAAATCAGACGATACTGCACCGATTTCATTTAACCAAACACCTGAATTTCAAAATTTACAGCAGACAATTAATGAGATCGATTCGTCTAATAACACGCTGGGTAGAAAATTGTCAAGTTTACAACAAGAAGTAACAGAGATGAAAAACATTTCAGTTAATAACATACCACAACAGACGCCACTTTATGAACATTTGTCAGACTCACGCAGCGCGTGTAATTTGGGTAATCTACAGAGAGTACGGGACTTAGATTCCGAACAACCACAGTTCAATAGATTCTCTTACAATCCTGAACCTGTTCCATCACACAGAGACGATAATTTCGATTACAAACATTTTCTGTCGATAAGAAAATTTAAAGTGTTTAAGAATGACAGAACACAGATTCATCCGCTTGATTGGATACAACAGTTTAGTTTTGCTTTTCCACCGACTTGGCCTGTAACACACAAACTTGAATTTATTTGCAGTTTTTTGGAAGGCGAACCGGCAACTCGTATGAGACCGATCGCGAGACAATGCTATTCAGTGGAAGAGTTTCAGAATGCTTTTCTGTCAGCGTATTGGTCGAAGACGACACAGCGCGGGAATAAAGATCAGTTAATTAGTTTGCCAAATTACGAGAACTCAAATTTTCCCAGTGTGACGCAATTTTTTGAGCACATGGTGCAACAAAACCAGTACCTAAGTGAACCGTACAGTGAATCCGCACTTATTCAATTATGCATCTCTAAATTACCACGGTCATTAAGAGTGTCACTTTTAACAGGTCAGCGAAAAGAAAATATTTCAGCATTCAGAGATTTGTTACAGCTCTTGGAAGTACAACAATCTGATTATTCTTTTGTAAACAAAAACTTTTCGTATAATAACCAAGGTCAACAAACTTACAGTAATTATGATCAGGGACGTAATTTCAATAGGAAAGTAACAGACGCTTTAGGAACGACAACTACCAGAACTTAAATCACAGACAAAATTCAGATTATCAATATCGTCAAAATTTTCAGCAACAGGAAGCACATTTTGGTAACAATAGACGTTTTCCACCACAACAGCGTGAAAGTCAGCCGGTTAGCATACCTAACCAACAATGTAGTGCACAAGGTCAACCTAACTTTAATGTTTCGCCGCGTGGACGTATAGTCCCTGGTCCAACAAATAGTAACGCACGGCAGCAAGGAAACAACTACGTACAAAGAAGACAGTATTTCAATTCCTATCGCAATGCACCGTATAGGAATGACTTTCACGACAGACGTAAAAACGATGAGCACAATTATCAGCGTACATCTAACAACAGTCGGTCATACCAACAGCAGAATTATCCGCAAGAACCTATTCTCATGAATGAACCCGACAGTAGGTATCATCCAGAGCGTAATACGTCTGGAAGAAGTAATAGAACTGTTCAAATAGTAGAAATGCCACAGCATCCTCCTGATAACAATAACACGTCAGATTGAATCTGACTAGATACTGTACAGGTCGCATCTTCCAGTAACACGAGCACTACTTTAGACACGCAGAATGTTGTTCACGAAAATGTAATTACTTTTGACGACATACGAGACACTCTTTTACAGGAAAGACCTGTCGTTCAGAAAACCATTTCACATCCTGTTATCGAAATTAAAATTGGTTCATCGAAATTCCCAGCAGTAATTGATTCCGGCTCACCTATATCAGTAATAAATGAAGAAACTTTTAACAAGTGTAACAAAGAGAATACCTATCCGACATTACCTTTAGGCAAAACAAAAGTGAAAGGAGCAGTATCGAGTAAAGGAGTAGACGTTAAATTACAGACGCATTTATCATTTTGTATTGGAGGTCATACTTTCCACTCAAATTTTTGGATTGTTCCTTTATTGACAACAGACGTTATTTTAGGTACGAATTTTCTGGTACAACACGACGCAGTCATTGATTTTCAGAATTCTTATTTAATGTTGAAGGATGAAAATATACAAGTTACTATAGAATTTCAGCACTCACTATCTGCGGAAGAGCAAACAATTAATCGCACAGAGGTCATTTCCGCAACACGTAACATTTGACTGTAATCCCACATTGTTCACGGATACGTATGTACACAACTATAACATTCCAGACGAAGCTGACTACGACGTAATACAGATGATTTCTGACAAGGTTAAACAGAGCAGTGCAAATACAGACGACGAACGCACGCAGTTACACAAAATTCTTTTACAGCAAGCTCCAGTTTTCGACAACATTCCTGGTACTATGTCCGGTTTTATGTATGAATTTCAGGTGAAACAGCACGACACATTTAAAGCAAAGCATTATCCCATTCCATATATCCACAGAGAACAGGTTAAAAAAGAGTTGCAGGATATGCTTGATCAAGGAATTATAGAACCGGCAGTTAGTCCGTACATAAACCCGCTACATATTGTTAAGAAAAAAGATGGCTCACTTCGCCTCGTACTTGATTCACGTCACATTAATGACATTATTATTAATGAAACAGATCGACCACAGACTTTAGAGGAACTTTTACAGAAATTTCATGGTACTGCTATTTATTCCACATTAAATTTGAAATCGGAATTTTGGCAAATTCAGCTTCATCTGAACTGTAGAAAATATACAGCTTTCCTCTGTTTTGGCGACTGTTATCAATTTTGTAAATTACCGTTCGGCTTAACTATTTCTTCTGCAGCTTTTATTCGCGGTTTGAACACTATAGTTCCGACAGAACTTAAAGACAGAATTACGACGTACGTAGACGATATTCTCATCGCAGAAGCTAACTGGTCTGAACACAATCTGATTCTTGAAGAACTGTTACAAACTTTTCGTGCACAAGGACTTACAGTTAACCTCAGTAAATCGCACTTTGGCAAAACTTCTATAAAATTTCTTGGACACGTAATTTCAGCAGAAGGCATTGCGCCTGATCCGGAAAAACTTCAAGCTCTACGTGACATTACTATTCCTACGACAAAAAAGCAATTACGCAGTTTTTTGGGCTTAATTTACTTTTTTCGTAAATTTATTCATCACTCTGCTTTAGACACACCCAGATTATGCCAATTAGCAGGTAAAAACAGTATTTGGTCTTGGGATAAGCAAGCACATTCTGAATTCATGAACCTGAAACATGCTTTGTTGAATGCACCACTTTTATCGCACCCAGATCTTACTAGAAATTTTTCCATTGCCACCGACAGTTCCAATACCGCTTTAGGCGTACACATTTTCCAGGAAATTGAAGAAGAAGGCTCAACAGTAATTAAAAACATCGCATTTGCAAGTCGCATTTTGTCACCTGCTGAACGAAATTACTCCGTTACAGAATTGGAAACATTATGTGTTGTATGGGCTTTCACGAGATTTAGGCACTTTCTTTATGGCAGACATACCACCGTTTACACAGACCACAGAGCGATACAATTTTTACTTTCGGCTAAATTAACTCACGACAGATTAAGCAGATGGAAACTTTATTTACAGGAATTTAATTTTACAATAGTTCACATTCCCGGCACACAAAATGTTATAGCAGACGCACTATCGCGTTCTCTGAGCAACAATCAGCAAGACGTAGCAACCAACTTCTGCAAAGCAAATTTCAGTGTCATGTACATTCAACAAGTTGCATTTGAAAATTTTATTTCGTCGTCATTACAGGACATAGCACAAGAACAAAATAAAGACAACGTGTGGAAAGAAATTAAACACCTTTGGCAAGATAGGTATAATGTTACGATTAGAAACCATTACACTGTACGCAATGACATTCTGTTTCGCCGCTCTCATCCTGACAGCAACAATTGGTTATTATGCATTCCTGACGAACTGGTTAACAAATTAATCTGGCACACTCATTTAAGTTACGCACATTACGGACCCAGAAAATGTTTTCTTATACTGAGACAGAACTGTTATTTTACCAACATGGAGAAACGTGTACGACGAGTTTTAGCATCTTGTAAAATTTGCCAGAAAGCTAAGTCAGACACCACTTCACATATTCCTCCATTATATCCCATTATACCTGTTTAATTAAGACACATGGCCGCTGTAGACATTTTTGGTCCTATTCCGAGAACTAACAGAGGTTTTTGCTACATATTTGTCGCTGTTGAGCTCACTTCAAAATTTGTTACCTTCACTCCGTTACGCAAAGCTACTGCTAAAACTGTTTCGAAAGCATTTGTAAAACATTTTCTATTTCATGTAGGGCAGGTGTTGAAAGTAATTTCTGACAATGGATCACAATTTCGTTCTGCTACATGGACACGTATGTTACGAGCTAGAAACATTTCTCCGATTTATATATCCAAGTACCATGCTTCTTCGAACCCCTGTGAACGATTAATGAAAGAAATTGGTAAACTGTGTAGAATATACTGCCACAAAAGACACATTAATTGGGATAAACACATATTCTCATTCCAAGATGTAATTAATTCCATTCCAAATGAATCCACTATGCTATCTCCGTTTGTTATACTGAAAAACGTTGAAGCACCAAACAAATTTAAAGAATTAGTAAACTTCCCTACCTGTCGTCGACTAAGACACCACGAAATAATTGACATTGCGTTGAACAACATCAAACGTGCCGCAGAACGCCGGAGAAGACAGCAAAAACAGGTTTGTACACGCCGCGACTTTCACGTTGGACAGAAGATATTAGTGCGTACACACTATTTATCCAGCAGAATATAAATTTGAACTTCTATACGCAGGACCATATCGGATTCGCAGCATTCCTCATCCCAATGTGGTACACGTCGAAACTTTGAGAACCAGAAAATCGAAAGGCAACCACCATTGGTCAAATATTAAACCCTTTATTGAATGAAGACACTGTATGATTCAACACACTATGATGCCATTTACTAATGCAATTATATTCACATGACTAATTATTGATGATTATAGTATTTTTCTTGGCAAGTGCCCGGCAATGTAAGGTTAGCAGGTCGCTTTTCTTGTCGTTACACATCAGACCGTGCATATTTTTTCCAGATGAACTTACGTATTTTATGAATAATTATGCAATTCTATGTAATGACGTATTAATTTTATCAAATTCTCTCTCCATTAAAGTCTCTAATTCTCGCCTCTATTAACTACAGTACATACAAGCTGAACACAACGAACGTCACATTTTGTCTTTTTATGTACGATTGTTTTCATGTTTTGTTTATATGCACTGTGAAATAGTTAAGGTATAACACACCAGTTGATTTTCACATTCTTTTTGCCCTATGACATCTCAAGATCGTGACTGTTTTACGTTTTTTTGCTGCTGCATTGTATTATTCTGTGTACATTTTTGCATCTGAACACTGTCAATGTCTTTGACATATTACGTTTTCTGTCATGTTATGCATGTTATGCTGTATGGTTAATTATGTCACCATAAACCAGTCATTATTTAGTGGGTATACGATTTAAATGCAAGACATTAATCTTTGTTCATCAATTTCAGAAAGAAATGATGCGTGTAAGAAATAAATTCAACAGAAATGGGAATTTCACCTACGGAATAAACGAAAGAAGATGCAATAACTTTATGCGGAAGAGTAAATGGATCAGGATTAACAAGCATTAACAAGAATATACTATACTCATCGTAGAATAGCAGTCTTAACTAATTTTTTCTTTCAGAATACAAGGTGATTGATGCAGGCTGTCAGACAGAACTACACATCTTAGTTTTAGTGATGAAATATGCTAGAGATAAGGAATAGTTGTGTAATGAGTAATGAAGTGATTATTTGCAGATGATAATGAATGCTGATGAATAATGATGAAGAATATGCTGCTATGAATAATGAAGTTTTTCTTTACAGGTGATGATGATAATGGAGTTTTTGATGATATGGATAATGAAGTTTTCTTTGCAGATGAGGATAATGTTGAAGTTATATTTAGGCTATGTAGTTATTTAAGTATTTGTTGCAGTTCGTTTTGACAGCAAGTGTTATATTGCACAGTATAATGACTGAAGGTTTTGGAAAGGACAGCTATGGAACACATTTTTATACACATTTCACTACCTGTTAATTCGAAGTTCACTACTTTTCAGCATAAAATGCATTTCTCTTTTCAGCTTAATAATCCATTTTTATATATTTTTTGCAGGAGAAATTATTTATGAGATTAAAGTGCTATAAGCAGTTGTTCATTAAATCTATGAATGTGGTTACATATACTCTACTTGTTTCATAATCTTGCCACAGCTGACTTATGACGAATGACGTTACACATTTTTCATTTATACCAATAACCCAGAAGCAAATTCTTCTCTCTTGCTTTCCCCTATAATTAACCTAAGCAATGCATTGCTAACAAAAAAAATGTATTACCAGTCCCAAATAATGTTACTAGTTAAAGAGAATTCTGAATAATACTGATCAGCTCTGAATAGTATGTCACTTCAGTAATGACTTCTTAATGATACAAAAAATATGTATATATAAAATAATGCTTTGTAACGGGCAAATAACTGCCACTGTTTATTGTAATGAAACTACTTATAATGCCCATGATTATTAATGCTATGACTGTAATTAACTGATTTTCAATCATGACTTCTTAATGGTGTGTATCACCAGTTTCAAATAATGCTACTCATTTAAGAAAGTTCTGAATAATACTGAATGATGAACAATGTTTTATAATATTCAATACTTACTGGCCACTGAGTGCCAATAATTAACCTAATTAAATGAATTATGACCTTTCATGTTTTGGTAACTGGCCAATGAGTGCCAATAATTAATGTCACTAAATGACTTATGTTATTAATTATGCCATTAATTAGCTCTTGTTTTCAATGTTGACTTTTCATGTTTTGGTAAATGGCCAATGAGTGCCAATAATTTGTATCATTCAATGTATTATGTTAATGCTAGGCCAATAATTGGCTTTTTTTTCTCAATGAAGACTTCTGATTAACATTATTCTGTCATACTAAATATGCTTTGTAACTGGCCAAAGACTGCCACTGTTTATTGTGATACGATTACCCATGATGCTAATAATTTAATTTTATGAACATTATTCTGTAATACTACATACTTGGTACAGAAATGTTCAATAACTGGGCTATGAATGCCGCAAACTACTACTGTAATTCTCAATGAAGCCTATTATGTGACTTAATGTCCTTCACCTTATGAGCTAACTGCCCTGAATTACTGCAATGTCCATTTGTCCTGTCCATCCTCATGATCATGGAGCACTATATTTGGTTTTTGCACTAATTCTACGTTGGTGTGCCTTGTAAGAGCGTGGTGTTGACACGACATGCTGTCCACCACCGTGAGCGATGAAGACGTTATTATGGTCCCACTGTTTGGTGTACCTAATGTACTGCCAAAATGAAAACATGGAACATTACTACGACAGTTCAGTGTGTTGGCTACGCTGATAAATTCTGATGGGAAAAGAACTTCAAATTGTGTCACTTGGTGTTGTACTTCTGTGGAAAGATATGGACTTTCAGAACAGCTGTGTGCAATCTAAAGTGCTACAACCATGATGCAATCCTTCCCTTTCCTATCCTAATAGTGAAAATCATTTTTTTTGCTAACATCATTTATGTTCATGGGCTATACATTTTTTTTCGATTTGCTGAACTCCAATGCGAGTACACTTATGTCACTTGTCGACATGATTTTTTTTTTGCCATTATGTTTATTTGTTGTGAAAATGCTAAAGACATTTTTTCGATTTGTTCTGAAGTACAGTATATGTGCACTCTTGTCTTTTATATTGTATATACATTTTTATTTTGATGATATGTTCTGAACTACAGTGCATGTGCACTTATGTTATGTGTTAATACGTTTTCTACTGAACTTCAGTGCCTGTGCACTTTTCTCATTTTTCAATATGATTTGTACTCATTCTGTATGTTCAATACTTCAGTGCGTTTGCACTTACGTCATTTGTTACTCATTGTATATACATTTCGCCATTTGCTGATATGTTCTGAACTGCAGTGCATGTGCACTCACGTCACTTGTCAACATTATTTTCTGCCATTCTGTTTATTTGTTCTGAAAATGCTACAGAATTTTTTCAGTGCGTGTGCACTTTGTTATCTGTCAAATAATTTGTATATACATTTTTCTGATCTGCGAATATGTTTTGTACTCATATCTTGTCTTTGTCTGAAATGTTTTGTACTCGGTGCATGTGCCCAACATTTAATTCATGTATCTAAATATTCTGTAAATTGTACAAGTTGATTAATTAAAGAAAAAATTTTGCCGCGCTTGGCAAGTCCAAATGACTCACCATCGCTGCCAAAGTTTTGCCCCCCCAGTGGAGGGTTATGAAACACGTATGTTGTGTGGCGGCGATGGCGAGGCATTGCAGAGTCTCTGACCAGAGAGCCATTTATCGTGGCTAGTCTGCGCTTGACCGCGCGAGAGTTGCGAGCGGTACTCTGTCAGTAGTCGTCGTGCAGTACAGTTGCGAGCAGTATGTCGGTAGTAGCAGCCCAGTGCAGTTGTGTGTGAGGAGTCGGCGGGCGTCGACATGGCACTCTGGTCAAGATTCAGGATGAGGTATATTATTTTTAAATGCGCTCAGCTAATAATGTAAATTACCTGTAACTAATTTGTGCAATAATCGCCCCAATAATAATTTTGGTTTTCAAAGCAATTTTTTACAAAGAATTCTTTAATGGAACAAATATTCCCTTGATATTCCTTAAAGAAAAGCTTCCCTTAAATTCAAAATTTTCGCAATCAATTTCCTCCAAGCTATGGCAAAAATAAATAAGAGCAGATGCAGTTTAACTAAGGTAAGAATTTCAGTTTAATTAATGAACAGGGCCTAAGATCGACATTTCGATCTGTTCGTGTTTTCATTGTCACTGAGATTTTATTATCACTGAATTGACTTTCATTTTGTGGGGAGCTTACACTTAGCTCAATGTGCATTAGCATTTAAAATAATATCCTTTTAAAATTTCGGTGGGGAGGTTACAGTAGTTCGTTGCAAATGAGAGTAAACTTGGCTTTTATTAAGCCACTGAATCTGCGATAAAATTCTTCCAGAATTCCTTCTGCCCCCGGAGCCTTATTTTTCATTCTTCCATATTCCATATATAGCTTCTTCGACGTCTTCTTCAGTCACTTCCGAAATGAGAGTTTGTGCTTCCGCGTGGTATTCTTTGACCTGGAGGTTGATCATTAACTCGTCTTGAAGCTGTTCGTCAACTGGTTGACTAGACATTAATGATTCAAAATGCTGTACGATTGTCTCTTTAATCTCTCTTTGCTTCGTCAGCTTCCTTCCATCACCAGTTGTTATTTCAGATAATATCTTGCGAGACGCCCTTTTGCTTTCACGAATGACATGATAAATGGAAGTGACCTCGTGCTGCGCTATATTCTGGGCACGCGATCTTATTTGGTAGCCTTCCAGTTGTTTACGCCGAAGTGCTAAAATTTTTGCTTTAATTTTGTTAATTCTTTTGTAGTTGTCCACAACTGTTGTATCGGACTTGTACAAATCCCTTAGACACTGAAAGTAGAATTCTATAGTTGATTTGTATCAAAAGGTTTTGTCTTTTGAGTAATTTATGAAAAACCTTCGTATTTTAGTTTTGGCATGTTTCAGCCACCAGTCAGAGCCGGAGTTGTACGAGCTAAATTTGCTTTCACACTCTCTCCATACCTTGTAAAATGCCTCCTGACAAGCATGGTCTTCCAGATGTGACACGTTGAGCTTCCATGTGCCTCTACCTCAGTAGGTCCCTTGTTTTACAGATTGATTGCGCATATGTACGCAGCATGATCCGAAAAAACGGTTGGCCATACTTCGGACTGCAAAATGAGGAGTTTCAAATTGTGCGTTACATATATCCTGCCTAGACGGCTCGCCGAGTGACCTGTGGCGTGGGAGAAGCCAGGGCTGCACCGTGCATATGTTCCCATGAGTCTATTAGTCGTTCCAGTTCAGTACACTTGTTGAAATTGGGAGTTTGGTCTTTGGCATGCAAGACATAGTTAAAATCTCCTTCCAGGATAAGGTGTTCATATCGAGTTCCAAATAGTGGGACAACTTCTTCTTTAAAGAACTCCGTTCTGCGGTGGCTGTTACTGGATCCTGAAGGGGCATACACGTTAATGAGTCGTATTTTGTTTATTGTGAGCAGAGCTGTGCCTATTTCCGTTCCATACCGTGGGTCTGTAATGGCGTTGAAGCCAGGTACGTTACCAAGCTCAATGTCTGTCACTTCTTGTAAAAGTATAATGTCACTGTCAGAAGCATATATAAAATCTTTTAAGTTCTGTAATTTAAAGGAAGTATGAATCTTATTAAGGTTTACTGTAGCTATTTTGTATGCTTGTATGTCAGACATTCTTAGTTCTACTTGATCAAACTCTAAAAAACGTTCTTCCGTTTTGTCTCGCAAGCGTCAGCTTTAAAACACATATTAACAATATTCACCGGTAGCAAAGGTTTCAGTGGTGCGTCCTTGGTTCAAATGGCTCTGAGCACTATGGGACTCAACTTCTGAGGGCATTAGTCCCCTAGAACTTAGAACTAGTTAAACCAACCTAACCTAAGGACATCACAAACATCCATGCCCGAGGCAGGATTCGAACTTGCGACCGTTGCTGTCTTGCGGTTCCAGACTGCAGCGCCTTTAACCGCACGGCCACTTCGGCCGGCTGTGCGTCCTTGTTCTTTAGAATGTTCGTTCACGGAGACATCTTTGTTGAAAAAATCAGCCACCTTTGTGGCTGGCGTACAGTCTGTCCTAGTTTCTGAAACTTCTGTCATTTCGTTATCCGCACTGTTATGGTCGCTTTCGTCTGCCCAGCTGGTTGAGGTTGTCGTCGTGGGTGGGACGAGTGAAGCTTCAGGAGAGTGACTCGTTTCTTGAGGGTAGGTGGATGCTTTCTTTGTTAGCTTTCCTTGTACGTCTTGTTTTTCCAGCGCAGAAGGGGAACGCTCCTCAGAAACTGGTGTCGCTTTCGTGTTGCTGTAGATCTGTTGGCTTAAGGTACCACCTTCGCTTGTTGTCGGAGTGTGGGAGCTGTCTCCTCTGCACCTTTGCGTTTTTTATTTTTCTTTGGAGAATTGCCTCTAGACGGACTTTCTTCAGTATCCAAGATAGTGTCGCTTTCCTGCAAGGTGTGTCGGTCTTCAACTTCCGGCGGATCTGCTGCCTTTGCAGTTACAGGTGCCTGTTTCGGTGGAAATTCAACTGTTTTCGTAGATTGGCGGGACTCTTGTAGGTCGTCAGCTATGACGGCCCTGACATCCATCGGAATTCCAGTGTCTGGAGAATTTGTATTTGCACACGACTCAGGGGCTGAGGAAGCAGTCGGCCGTTCGCGTGCCACGGCGGCGTAAGTTCCCGGCAGTGTTGTCATCGCAGGTGGCCTGGCGGCCTCGCCAGCCGGCAGCTGTGCAACGCGCCGCTGTATGCCTTCTGCGCGAACGTGCCCAGGCTTGTTACAGGCGGCACAGGTTCGCGGTTGGTCGTCATAAATTACGATCCCTCTATATCCGCAGACATTGATGTACGACTGGATGTGCTTTTGTAACTCTACTCGAAGCTGCCGTACTCCATTTAGTACTGGGAATATATGCGCGCTTGACCATTTCTCGGCAAAGTTGCTGAGCACTTTCCCGAAGGGTGAAATTACGGCATTGATTTGGTCTGTTGTAATCTCAAAAGGCAACTCTAAGATTCGAACTGTGCGAATGCCAAAACCAACATGTGCAATGGTGACTTCACCAACGTTTCCATCTGAGTGCTTAAATTTCATGACACCTCCGGAAGACTCAACTATTTTCTCGCACAACTCGGAACTACGCATTTTAACAAACACGACAGAAGCTGCAATCGACAGGTGGATCCCGATTATATCATTAGAGGAGAGCTTATGTCTTCTTCTAACCAATTCTCTACTTCAAACGACTTGGGTCTGGCATATCGAGGATCAAAGGTAAGTTTCAACGTATCTTTTCCACTTGGTTGAGCCATCACTGCATACTACTCATTACTTCTCGAAGTGTTCTATAAACAGAGCTTTAAGCTGCAGCAAGCGCAAGACTTACCACGCGGAAGCACAGACGGCTCAGCGCACACCACACTACGTTCTACCTCCACGCCGTCCGCCGGCGAACTTGATCACTCAGCTATCGGGGCGGACTTTAAAGCCCTTGAAATCTCCACACTGTTCTTCAGGAAATCCTCCACCCATTGATTTTACAAATGACTATTTTTGTACGGAACATCTGTGTGGTTGGTGTGCCAGTTGTAGCTAATAAGTGCCACCAAAGAGCGTTCCGGCTGTAGTTAGCGAATATCCTTTATAGATCGTGTAACGACGGCTTTACGTGTTGTAATTTTCGCCAGCAAGAACATATTTTTGTTAATTTGGAATGGAATAGGGGCTCTGTGAAAAACGTGACGACAAGATTCCGGCCGGCCGGAGTGGCCGAGCGGTTCTAGCCGCTACAGTCTGCAACCGCTACGGTCGCAGGTTCGAATCCTGCCTCGGGCATGGATGCGTGTGATGTCCTTAGGTTAGTTAGGTTTAAGTAGTTCTAAGTTCTAGGGGAATGATGACCACAGCAGTTAAGTCCCATAGTGCTCAGAGCCATTTGAACCATTTTTGACAAGATTCCAGGATACAACTTTTCTGAAACAGTTGATGACTGCACTTTGATTTAATGTAGACACTTCCCTGTCGAATTAAAATATTAACAATTATGAAGCAGAAAAGAAATTAACGGATCATTGTATCTCCCACATATAGCTCAACACACACATATTGAAGAGAGAGTATGAGGAATGTCTAAGATCTCAACTTTGTGTACATTCCGACCCAGAGGACAGGACGTTTGCTGATGAATACGAAAAAAACAGACAAACAGCCTCCAAACCCCAGTTGTTCCAACAGCTGGGTAAAATATTGTCGAATAAGCACGATTTTGTGAATAATAAGTTGTTTAAGGAAATACTTAACTTTGTAACATATGATATTATCCACCCTACATAATATAGCTCGGAAGGATCGTGCAGTATCTAACTTCGTAGCAGGTGCACAATGCACGGAGTAAACACTTTCATCGCTGACCGTTAGTAATGAGAAGCACGGCGTATCGTTAAATGCGCCAGAAAAAAGTGTTGGATTAAGTGGATTCGTAAATGAGAAGCTCTTTTAAGGGTGAAGGGGAGAATAATTGACGCGCCGATTTAGTGAGGGCGTATAACAAGACGGCCTCAGTCGCTTTCGCTCCAGGTCGCTTTGTAGAGAAGCAAATTATTTACGCCAGAAGGCGTCTCGCTGGAGGTAAATTCCAATGGGAACACCGCTGTAATTTAGAGAAACATTGTAAAAACTTTATATGGCGCTTTTTCCTTCGAAACCGAACGCAGAATGTCCCCGCAGAGAAGCGTAAGTTCTAGAACAACCGGTTCTGTCTTCTGCTCTAAAACTTTGAAAGAAACAAAACGTCAAAAAACACGATGGAATGGTGCAGTTCTCTCTTTGTTCCGTAACATAAGACCAGTGACATCTGTAAGTGGTATTTTTTCCTGGTATGCATTAAGTAGAACAGAATAATTCGCTTCGAGTGATAGTCGGCGTGAAAAACAGTGCAATAGGTGTATAACCATATTACAACATTACACAAAGGAAAACCAAGACGACGAATTCGGTTCAAAATGGCTCTGAGCACTATGGGACTCAACTGCTGAGGTCATTAGTCCCCTAGAACTTAGAACTACTTAAACCTAACTAACCTAAGGACATCACAAACATCCATGCCCGAGGCAGGATTCGAACCTGCGACCGTAGCGGTCTTGCGGTTCCAGACTGCAGCGCCTTTAACCGCACGGCCACTTCGGCCGGCGACGAATTCGGTGATACGTCTTTGCATACAGTTGGAATTGTTACTAACTTTCAACTATACCTTTAAATTTCTCAGGTGAAATTCTAGGGCTTCCTCACTGCACATAGTGAACAAGCAGAACCCTACCTTCGTCTTATTAAGAGGTCCTGTTTCGAACATGGATTAAGATATCTGAGAGTTGGAAGTACAGTCGCGCTCAAAAGTATCCGAACGACCTGAATTGCATTTTTTCGTGATTCGCATGCAACCCAAATAACGCAGCTGGCTAGCAGGTCCTCTAATCGCTCCTTGGTACAGTCGTTTGACTATTGAAAATGGTTCCAACAAGTCACCACTAGAAAACTGTGCTCTGTATCGCAATAACTCATGATGTCAAGTAATACCACGATACTAGAAATATCAGGGAACACCTTATCACATATAAGACTGTCCTTAAGGCTTGTAAGCTCACATTTATTGCAATAAATGACACCTGAAATGTTACTACCCTCATTATTACGTCAGATAGGTAATGCACGTAGTAAGTTCGTCGTATTCATGATTTCGTCTTCAAAGTAACATACCGTACTTGTTATTTAACACAAAATGACATTAAAAATTTAAGTTACTCACGAGCAGCTAGTTGAGAATATGTATGAACTTCAAATGACACGACGAACCGCCTCGTTCTGCACGTGGATTCAAACCCAGGTCATGCAGACTAAGATTTCGTGACTGACGGAAACTGACAGTCATTCCTGACTAGGTATACAGACAGTGATATACCTCGATTTTAGACAGTATCAGTTAGCAAATATCAACTTTAAATTACATAACGTAAACATTTTTAACGGACTCGAATTCCTACCCAGCATCCAGTGTCCCTGTTAAACCACAAGAGCTGTTAAATATTGCTTTTTCACAGTTAACTTACTTGAAATGCCGTGAGGGAAAGCTTTGTGTTGGACAGGGATTCGAACCCAGAACCTAGTCGGATTGTTATCTAAGCACAATCAACTGTGGCATATTGGATTTTTTCGGCAGTAGCTAGATGTTTTAACAGAAATGACGAGACGAAACATTAATTTCTCCTTCCCAGGACTCCAACCCGGCACCTATCGCTGTTATATTCTAGAGAAAATATAAGTTTGCTACACCAGCAGCGGCATGTGAGCATTTTTGAACTAGAAATAATGCGACGAAGAGTTCAGTGCTGACTGGGAATCGAACCCCACACATATCGTTGTTGACTACACACTAAGAGACGTCAGCTACCGGATTTTTCTCCACCAGCAGCTCGGAATAACATCCTTGAACTTACAGTGATCTCTCAAATAGTTCTGTGTCTCACTGGGAGCCAAAAACGTCAGATATCGTTATTGTTGACAACGAATGAAAATGCATTAAAAATCAAAATTATTGTCCACCATCATATAGGTGTTCTCATGCTACAGCTTGATAATACATAATGAAAACTTTAGTGCCTTGCCAGGATTCGAAACCATTCACGCGCAATATGTGGAAATGTTGAGGAATCTGCAGTGTTGAACAAACAACAAATAGTAGTCGAGCTGTATTGTCACGAAGGGATCAAATTCCGCGTTAAGGGCTGTCTGAGTTGGATTCCCAGTTCAGAACCAATTTTATCGACATACAGAAGCTCAAATAAAAGATGGAATAAGTGTCCTGTGACCCTACATAGCGTTTGTTTCGTCACTAGAATCTGTCTCTCCCTATTAAAAATCATCAGCAGAAGTTGGAATCGAACCCAGACTATCATCATAGGAACCTATCATAAATCCAACAGAACAGCGAATCTTCTTCTCCGTGACTCACTTTTCTATCATAACACCGTTGCGGCACACTCGATGAGAATTCTGACACACAGGCTCCCTGTAGTGGTTTGCAGCATGTTCAGTACATTCATTTACTAGGTTGACCGAATCGCCATGGACTAGCCGCCTCAGCGACCCAGTGCATACATGCGACTCCATTTTGTAAACACTGAAGTAAAATCACCTTGCTGCCACCTACACTGAACTGCCTACATTGTAGGATGCAGAAATTTGAATAGGAAGTGTTCCTTTCCATTTGAATTACTCTATTGCACTACCTGTTTGTTGAAAACGTCGTGCAGTGCAAAAGAAAAGCTGTAACTGTCTGTCTCTCAGAAGTCTAGATCTGGCCATATGCATTATCTCACAGCACTGAGGAATGTGGCAGTTCTGGCGGAAGTGTTGTTGACTTCTGGAGCCACAGTAGCTACATGACAGCTAGTAGCGTAACGGTAAGCGTCCCGCACTGTAGGAAAGAGGCCGCGTGTTCCATTACATTCGCTGTTACATTTTTTTAAATACAGTTCTGCTGTGTGCTGAAGTTCTCAGCTAATGGAACTTTGAACATAAACGTCCGTGAATAAGTTTCTTAGTGTTGAGTACAGTTACGAAAGAAATATAAAACAACTATGAGAGTTACTGATTTATGGTGCTTAGTTTGCAGTCAGTTCTGAGTATTATTAGTAACTAGGCTCCAGTCCCTAAACCTAGTTACACAAATGCGAATCAGACTCTTTACGTATTCCAGGCAGTAGCAGCCGCGTCTTTGAGACGCCAGCTATGGTGACTTGCCAGCCCACTGTAGGATCACATCGGTTCGTCTTCTTCCTGCTGGTACTGTAACTGAGATTTGGCAACAAGGCAAGATATGTTAGGCAACCCTGTGATCGACGAGTTACTTCCTGGTGTGCACGGAATTAAGCCTCAAAGTTCACTTGATTTTTCCTGTCATTTCCATTGAATAATCTCAGTTATTATTGCTTGAGGTGTAACAAAAGATTGTAAATTTACGGTTTTCAGCCCAGGTAAGTCGTTGCACATGGAAATCGCAACCAATCGTGTCCTTTAAATAGCGATTTACGAGTTCTAGGCACTATTGGCCTCGTAAGAGGAAGGTAGAATACATACCTCTTCGCTAGCTCTGTGGTGACGTGCTGACCTATAAAAAAGTGTCTGGTATGGGTCATGGTTCCAGACCCGCTGACTGTAACGTTTTTATCCCTTCTGGGAAAGAGCTACAAGCAGTCAGATCAAACATCGATAAGGTAATCGCAAGAAAATACTTTCATCTCGTAGTGCAATGGTGAAAGGCTTACAAAGCTGCACAACAGGTAACGCCTCTTTCCGCTGCTGACAATCAAATTTTGGGTTTCTAGGAAAACATAGCTTTATTTATGAAAAGCCACATTTGCATACCTGTTGAGTATGACGCAGCACAGCAATTCAAAACCGACCCAATCTAAATCTGAGTAGTGTTATACTAATTCGTGCTGATAGAGGCACACTTGTGTACAGGTACTCAATTTTATTAAAACAGAATTTCGTCGTAAGGTTATCGTGGTTAGTTTTATTTCATTTCTTATAATACAGTGCACAATTTTCGTAAGGTTTCTTTTACTGTTGTTAAAACTATCCTAAACATGAGAGAGAAATTAATCAACAACGATATATGCAAATTCTCTGATGTTATCTATAACAGTCTGGCAATGCACATGCAGTAGAAAACTTGTTCTGTGTGAAAGCTGTCAATCAAGGTTTGAAGAAGGATAAAATGCCACTACCAGACGACAGATAATGTAGAAAATACTTTTCTGACTATTTTGGCATGATGCGCTCTCCCTATACATAATACAAAAGCTTCGAGATGCATCTGCTGCCTGGTCGTCTATTAAACCTGAAAAGGACAAATTATCGCAGAAATTGGCCCTTTTTCCACATGCGGCTACTTTGGGTTGAGAAGTGAAGGGAATTATGTTCAAAATTCCATTAAATTGATAACTTCAGCACACAGCAGAATTGCATTTTAAAAAATGTAGCAGCAAATGTAATAGAACACGCGGCCTCTTTCTTACAGTGTGGGCCGCTCACCGTTACGCTAATAGCTCTCATGTAGCTACTGTGGCTCCAGAAGTCAACAACAGTTCCTCCAGAACTGCCGCATTCCTCAGTGCTGTGAGATAATGCATATGGCCAGATCTAGACTTCTGAGAGACAGACAGTTACAGGTTTTCTTTTGCACTGCACGACGTTTTCAACAAACAGGTAGTGCAATAGAGTAATTCAAATGGAAAGGAACACTTCCTATTCAAATTTCTGCATCCTACACTGTTGGCAGTTCAGTGTAGGTGGCAGCAAGGTGATTTTACTTCAGTGTTTACAAAATGGAGTCGCATGTATGCACTGGGTCGCTGAGGCGGCTAGTCCATGGCGATTCGGTCAACCTAGTAAATGAATGTACTGAACATGCTGCAAACCACTACAGGGAGCCTGTGTGTCAGAATTCTCATCGAGTGTGCCGCAACGGTGCTATGATAGAAAAGTGAGTCACGGAGAAGAAGATTCGCTGTTCTGTTGGATTTATGATAGGTTCCTATGATGATAGTCTGGGTTCGATTCCAACTTCTGCTGATGATTTTTAATAGTGAGAGACAGATTCTATTCTGTTCGGGCTACGCCATGTGAAGAAGGTATAATGGCATTGTATCTGAAATTCACATTAAACATGATGTTCCTTCTCTACAAGTAGACGCTAGGTTGAACTACAATAAAGTCAGGAGTGGCGAAATGTGGGATATCTATCACCACTAACCTTTCTTATACTAGTTATATATTTCTAGTGACGGAACAAACGCTATGTAGGGTCACAGGACACTTATTCAATCTTTTATTTGAGCTTCTGTATGTCGATAAAATTGGTTCTGATCTGGAAATCCAACTCAGACAGCCCTTAACGCGGAATTTGATCCCTTCGTGACAATACAGCTCGACTACTATTTGTTGTTTGTTCAACACTGCAGATTCCTCAACATTTCCACATATTGCGCGTGAATGGTTTCGAATCCTGGCAAGGCACTAAAGTTTTCATTATGTATTATCAAGCTGTAGCATGAGAACACCTATATGCTGGTGGACAATAATTTTGATTTTTAATGCATTTTCATTCGTTGTCAACAATAACGATATCTGACGTTTTTGACTCCCAGTGAGACACAGAACTATTTGAGAGATCACTGTCTACATCTACATTTACATTTATACTCCGTAAGCCACCCAAAGGTGTGTGGCGGAGGGCATTTTACGTGCCACTGTCATTACCTTCCTTTCCTGTTCCAGTCGCGCATGGTTCGCGGGAAGAACGACTGTCTGAAAGCCTCCGTGCGCGCTCTAATCTCTCTAATTTTACATTCGTAATTTCCTCGGGAGGTATAAGTAGGGGGAAGCAATATATTCGATACCTCATCCAGAAACGCACCCTCTCAAAACCTGGCGAGCAATCTACACCGCGATGCAGAACGCCCCTCTTGCAGAGTCTGCCACTTGAGTTTATTAAACATCTCCGTAACGCTATCACGGTTACCAAATAACCCTGTGACGAAACGCGCCGCTCTTTTTTGGATCTTCTCTATCTCCTCCGTCAAACCGATGTGGTACGGATCCCACACTGATGAGCAATACTCAAGTATAGGTCGAACGAGATTTTTGTAAGCCACCTCCTTTGTTGATGGACTACATTTTATAAGCACTCTCCCAATGAATCTCAACCTGGTACCCGCCTTACCAACAATTAATTTTATATGATCATTCCACTTCAAATCGTTCCGCACGCATACTCCCAGATATTTTACAGAAGTAACTGCTACCAGTGTTTGTTCCGCTATCATATAATCATACAATAAAGGAGCCTTCTTTCTATGTATTCGCAATACATTACATTTGTCTATGTTAAGGGACAGTTGCCACTCCCTGCACCAAGTGCCTATCCGCTGCAGATCTTCCTGCATTTCGTTACAATTTTCTAATGCTGCAACTTCTCTGTATACTACAGCATCATCCGCGAAAAGCCGCATGGAACTTCCGACACTATCTAATAGGTCATTTATATATATTGTGAAAAGCAATGGTCCCATAACACTCCCCTGTGGCACGCCAGAGGTTACTTTAACGTCTGTAGACGTCTCTCCATTGATAACAACATGCTGTGTTCTGTTTGCTAAAAACTCTTCAATCCAGCCACACAGCTGGTCTGATATTCCGTAGGCTCTTACTTTGTTTATCAGGCGACAGTGCGGAACTGTATCGAACGCCTTCCGGAAGTCAAGAAAAATAGCATCTACCTGGGAGCCTGTATCTAATATTTTCTGGGTCTCATGAACAAATAAAGCGAGTTGGGTCTCACACGATCGCTGTTTCCGGAATCCATGTTGATTCCTACATAGTAGATTCTGGGTTTCCAAAAACGACATGATACTCGAGCAAAAAACATGTTCTAAAATTCTACAACAGATCGACGTCAGAGATATAGGTCTATAGTTTTGCGCTACTGCTCGACGACCCTTCTTGAAGACTGGGACTACCTGTGCTCTTTTCCAATCATTTGGAACCCTTCGTTCCTCTAGAGACTTGCGGTACACGGCTGTTAGAAGGGGGGCAAGTTCTTTCGCGTACTCTGTGTAGAATCGAATTGGTATCCCGTCAGGTCCAGTGGACTTTCCTCTATTGAGTGATTCCAGTTGCTTTTCTATTCCTTGGACACTTATTTCGATGTCAGCCATTTTTTCGTTTGTGCGAGGATTTAGAGAAGGAATTGCAGTGCGGTCTTCCTCTGTGAAACAGCTTTGGAAAAAGGTGTTTAGTATTTCAGCTTTACGCGTGTCATCCTCTGTTTCAATGCCATCATCATCCCGGAGTGTCTGGATATGCTGTTTCGAGCCACTTACTGCTTTAACGTAAGACCAGAACTTCCTATGATTTTCTGTCAGGTCGGTACATAGAGTTTTACTTTCGAATTCACTGAACGCTTCACGCATAGCCCTCCTTACGCTAACTTTGACATCGTTTTGCTTCTGTTTGTCTGAGAGGTTTTGGCTGCGTTTAAACTTGGAGTGGAGCTCTCTTTGCTTTCGCAGTAGTTTCCTAACTTTGTTGTTGTACCACGGTGGGTTTTTCCCGTCCCTCACAGTTTTACTCGGCACGTACCTGTCTAAAACGCATTTTACGATTGCCTTGAACTTTTACCATAAACACTCAACATTGTCAGTGTCGGAACAGAAATTTTCGTTTCGATCTGTTAGGTAGTCTGAAATCTGCCTTCTATTACTCTTGCTAAACAGATAAACCTTCCTCCCTTTTTTTATATTCCTATTAACTTCCATATTCAGGGATGCTGCAACGGCCTTATGATCACTGATTCCCTGTTCTGCACTTAAAGAGTCGAAAAGTTCGGGTCTGTTTGTTATCAGTAGGTCCAAGATGTTATCTCCACGAGTCGGTTCTCTGTTTAATTGCTCGAGGTAATTTTCGGATAGTGCACTCAGTATAATGTCACTCGATGCTCTGTCCCTACCACCCGTCCTAAACATCTGAGTGTCCCAGTCTATATCTGGTAAATTGAAATCTCCACCTAAGACTATAACATGCTGAGAAAATTTATGTGAAATGTATTCCAAATTTTCTCTCAGTTGTTCTGCCACTAATGCTGCTGAGTCGGGAGGTCGGTAAAAGGAGCCAATTATTAACCTAGCTCGGTTGTTGAGTGTAACCTCCACCCATAATAATTCACAGGAACTATCCACTTCTACTTCACTACAGGATAAACTACTACTAACAGCGACGAACACTCCACCACCGGTTCCATGCAATCTATCCTTTCTAAACACCGTCTGTACCTTTGTAAAAATTTCGGCAGAGTTTATCTCTGGCTTAAGCCAGCTTTCTGTACCTATAACGATTTCAGCTTCGGTGCTTTTTATCAGCGCTTGAAGTTCTGGTACTTTACCAACGCAGCTTCGACAGTTGACAATTACAATTCCGATTGCTGCTTGGTCCCCGCATATCCTGACTTTGCCCCGCACCCTTTGAGGCTGTTGCCCTTTCTGTACTTGCCCAAGGCCATCTAACCTAAAAAACCGCCCAGCCCACGCCACACAACCCCTGCTACCCGTGTAGCCGCTTGTTGCGTGTAGTGGACTCCTGACCTATCCAGCGGAACCCGAAACCCCACCACCCTATGGCGCAAGTCGAGGAATCTGCAGCCCACACGGTCGCAGAACCGTCTCAGCCTCTGATTCAGACCCTCCACTCGGCTCTGTACCAAAGGTCCGCAGTCAGTCCTGTCGACGATGCTGCAGATGGTGAGCTCTGCTTTCATCCCGCTAGCGAGACTGGCAGTCTTCACCAAATCAGATAGCCGCCGGAAGCCAGAGAGGATTTCCTCCGATCCATAGCGACACACATCATTGGTGCCGACATGAGCGACCACCTGCAGATGGGTGCACCCTGTACCCTTCATGGCATCCAGAAGGACCCTTTCCACATCTGGAATGACTCCCCCCGGTATGCACACGGAGTGCACATTGGTTTTCTTCCCCTCTCTTGCTGCCATTTCCCTAAGGGGCCCCATTACGCGCCTGACGTTGGAGCTCCCAACTACCAGTAAGCCCACCCTCTGCGACCGCCCGGATCTCTCAGACTGAGGGGCAACCTCTGGAACAGGACAAGCAGCCATGTCAGGCCGAAGATCTGTATCAGCCTGAGACAGAGCCTGAAACCGGTTCGTCAGACAAACTGGAGAAGCCTTCCGTTCAGCCCTCCGGAGTGTCATTCGCCCCCTGCCACACCTTGAGACGACCTTCCACTCTACCACAGGTGAGGGATCAGCCTCAATGCGGGCAGTATCCCGGGCAACCACAGTCGTAGTCCGATCGGGGGATGCGTGAGACGAGCGGGCCCTTCCCGACAAACCGCCATCCGGGCCCCCACAGTGATGCCCATTGGCAACAGCCTCAAGCTGTGTGACTGAAGCCAACACTGCCTGAAGCTGTGAGCGAAGGGATGCCAACTCAGCCTGCATCCGAACACAGCAGTTGCAGTCCCTATCCATGCTAAAAGCTGTTTTGCAAAGAACTTGTGAACTAATCTACAGAGAGCGCAAACAAATCGACAAAATTTAAACGGTTATTAAAATACTGCTACTTGCGCTCTGCTGACACTGCTCGGCGGCGGAAGGAGACTACGCGAATTTACACTATTCTGGTACTAAAACGCGATGCTACAACTCTCAAATACTATAATACGCTCGAAATTTATGAATTAAACAATGCAAGTACCAAAAACACGTAAAGAAATTAAGAATTAAACTATGTAACAAATGAGTGAGGTAGGAGTATACGACTTGCTGCTGCAGCTGCTTACCCAACGGCGGCAGGGAGCACACTGACTGTGACCAACCGACACTGGCCGTTCAAAACAAAAACAGAAGACAAACGACTACGCGAATTTACACTAGTCAGGTACTAAAACGCGATGCTACAACTCTCGAATACTATAATACGCCCGAAATTTATGAATTAAACAATCCAAGTACCAAAACACGCAAAGAAATTAAGAATTAAACTACACTCCTGGAAATGGAAAAAAGAACACAGTGACACCGGTGTGTCAGACCCACCATACTTGCTCCGGACACTGCGAGAGGGATGTACAAGCAATGATCACACGCACGGCACAGCGGACACACCAGGAACCGCGGTGTTGGCCGTCGAATGGCGCTAGCTGCGCAGCATTTGTGCACCGCCGCCGTCAGTGTCAGCCAGTTTGCCGTGGCATACGGAGCTCCATCGCAGTCTTTAACACTGGTAGCATGCCGCGACAGCGTGGACGTGAACCGTATGTGCAGTTGACGGACTTTGAGCGAGGGCGTATAGTGGGCATGCGGGAGGCCGGGTGGACGTACCGCCGAATTGCTCAACACGTGGGGCGTGAGGTCTCCACAGTACATCGATGTTGTCGCCAGTGGTCGGCGGAAGGTGCACGTGCCCGTCGACCTGGGACCGGACCGCAGTGACGCACGGATGCACGCCAAGACCGTAGGATCCTACGCAGTGCCGTAGGGGACCGCACCGCCACTTCCCAGCAAATTAGGGACACTGTTGCTCCTGGGGTATCGGCGAGGACCATTCGCAACCGTCTCCATGAAACTGGGCTACGGTCCCGCACACCGTTAGGCCGTCTTCCGCTCACGCCCCAGCATCGTGCAGCCCGCCTCCAGTGGTGTCGCGACAGGCGTGAATGGAGGGACGAATGGAGACGTGTCGTCTTCAGCGATGAGAGTCGCTTCTGCCTTGGTGCCAATGATGGTCGTATGCGTGTTTGGCGCCGTGCAGGTGAGCGCCACAATCAGGACTGCATACGACCGAGGCACACAGGGCCAACACCCGGCATCATGGTGTGGGAAGCGATCTCCTACACTGGCCGTACACCACTGGTGATCGTCGAGGGGACACTGAATAGTGCACGGTACATCCAAACCGTCATCGAACCCATCGTTCTACCATTCCTAGACCGGCAAGGGAACTTGCTGTTCCAACAGGACAATGCACGTCCGCATGTATCCCGTGCCACCCAACGTGCTCTAGAAGGTGTAAGTCAACTACCCTGGCCAGCAAGATCTCCGGATCTGTCCCCCATTGAGCATGTTTGGGACTGGATGAAGCGTCGTCTCACGCGGTCTGCACGTCCAGCACGAACGCTGGTCCAACTGAGGCGCCAGGTGGAAATGGCATGGCAAGCCGTTCCACAGGACTACATCCAGCATCTCTACGATCGTCTCCATGGGAGAATAGCAGCCTGCATTGCTGCGAAAGGTGGATATACACTGTACTAGTGCCGACATTGTGCATGCTCTGTTGCCTGAGTCTATGTGCCTGTGGTTCTGTCGGTGTGATCATGTGATGTATCTGACCCCAGGAATGTATCAATAAAGTTTCCCCTTCCTGGGACAATGAATTCACGGTGTTCTTATTTCAATTTCCAGGAGTGTATGTAACAAATGAGTGAGCTAGGAGTATACGACTTGCTGCTGCAGCTGCTTATCCAACGGCGGCAGGGAGCACACTGTAAGTTCAAGGATGTTATTCCGAGCTGCTGGTGGAGAAAATTCCGGTAGCTGACGTCTCTTAGTGTGTAGTCAACAACGATACGTGTGGGGTTCGATTCCCAGTCAGCACTGAACTCTTCGTCGCATTATTTCTAGTTCAAAAATGCTCACATGCCGCTGCTGGAGTAGCAAACCCATATTTGCTCTAGAATATAACAGCGATAGGTGCCGGGTTGGAGTCCTAGGAAGGAGAAATCAATGTTTCGTCTCGTCATTTCTGTTAAAACATCTAGCTACTGCCGAAAAAATCCAATATGCCACAGTTGATTGTGCTTAGATAACAATCCGACTAGGTTCTGGGTTCGAATCCCTGTCCAACACAAAGCTTTACCTCACGGCATTTCAAGTAAGTTAACTGTGAAAAAGCAATATTTGACAGCTCTCGTAGTTTGTTAACAGGGACACTGGATGCTGGGTAGGAATTCGAGTCCGTTAAAAATGTTTACGTTATGTAATGTAAAGTTGATATTTGCTAACTGATACTGTCTAAAATCGAGGTATATCACTGTCTGTATACCTAGTCAGGAATGACTGTCAGTTTCCGTCAGTCTCGAAATCTTAGTCTGCACGACCTGGGTTTGAATCCACGTGCAGATCGAGGCGGTTCGTCGTGTCATTTGAAGTTCATACATATTCTCAACTAGCTGCTCGTGAGTAACTTAAATTTTTAATGTCTTTTGTGTTAAATAACAAGTACGGTATGTTACTTTGAAGACGAAATCATGAATACGACGAACTTACTACGTGCATTACCTATCTGACGTAATAATGAGGGTAGTAACATTTCAGGTGTCATTTATTGCAATAAATGTGAGCTTACAAGCCTTAAGGACAGTCTTATATGTGATAAGGTGTTCCCTGATATTTCTAGTATCGTGGTATTACTTGACATCTTGAGTTATTGCGATACAGAGCACAGTTTTCTAGTGGTGACTTGTTGGAACCATTTTCAATAGTCAAACGACTGTACCAAGGAGCGATTAGAGGACCTGCTAGCCAGCTGCGTTATTTGGGTTGCATGCGAATCACTAAAAATGCAATTCAGGTCGTTCGGATACTTTTGAGCATGACTGTACATTCACTCTGACAGAAGGTCAAGAGAAACAATGAACCAATATCAGTTTTAAAAATAGGAGGCACAATTAACTTTTTAAGATTCTAAAATGTATTTCAGGAGAACAACTTCTGCAAGCCCCTTCCTATAAAACATACTATCGGAATAACAACTTTATTGCATTCACTTGATCGTGCGAACTATGTCAGGCGAATTAGTATCACAGGGAAAAGTTGCATTTAATAACGAACAGTCCGCCGCGTTCTCAGGCAGCCATTTCCACAAACAGTTCCTCACCACTTATTCGTCGTCGTCAGGTCAGTTGCTTACTGCAGCCTCGCTACGCATAAACACAAGAAAATATGTGGCTCCTTCTAGGATTGCGGATAAGCGTTTGTACTGATGACATAGGCTAGTTTTGGAACATCTCAAGTTTTCTGCACTACAACTAATGTTTGAGTCCATGAAATGTTAGAATACTGGAGGCAACATTATTCACTTAGAAACATAACTTTGGTAATTGCTATTAATTCAAAAATACTATGAGACCTGATGCTGCCGTGTAGCACAATACAACTCAATGTAGTTACAATCGGTCATTGCCTAAGATATTACTACCAGGCAACGCTCAATCCAACATGGACATGTTGAGGTTATGTATGAAGAACGACTGTAGCTAACACATGAAATATATTCACAGTTGCGAATATGGACAACCGTAAGCTGTATAATGGAATGTGGACAATGAAAATTTGTGCTGGACCGGGACTCAAACCTGGATTTTCCACTTATCGCGAGGGTCGCGTTACCATTAGGCTCTCCGAGCACGCTTCAAAGCCTGACTCAAATTTCCATATGTCGTCAGCCATGTGTCTACAGCCTGCACTGCCTGACAGTTTTAACTGGAAGTCACTTGCCCGGTGTTGTAGGATAAGCACGATATTGCAGTGTCTGTGTTGAAGGAACATTGCATCGTACTTTTGAGTAACTCAGGAACCAACAGTGTTTCTCTGGAATCTTTATCTGTTACAATTACACGATTTTGTTAATAATCAGCGATAGTATTGTCGGCTTGGAGTCGACATTGATAGTCTTTGCCGCTGCAGCGGTGGTAGATAACGTTTGTTTTCAAGTTTTAGCGGCCGTCTCACTCTGTTGTCAGCTTACATCTAGTCACCTACTGCTGAACTGAGCCTGGGAACGAACGAGGCGTTACCACTAAAGCGCTGTCCTGCTCACATTCTTGAATAAAAATTTACCAGTAACGCTGGACGCGTCTTATAGTACAATAAAATAACAAAACCGTGCGAACACTGTGATGGTCCTCACGCTGTCATAATGAGTAACATACTGTCATGGTAGCATCAAACTAATCTGAGGCACTTGAAGCCGGCAGCTGTGGGCTTCAGTCCGGAACCGTGCTGCTGCTACGGTCGCAGGTTCGAATCCTGTCTCGGGCATGGGTGTGTGTGATGTCCTTAGGTTAGTTATATTTAAGTAGTTGTAAGTCTAGGGGACAGATGACCTCAGATATTAAGTCCCATAGTGCTTAGAGCCATTTGAGGCACTTTATCTCGTGTTTCTCTATCTGTTAACCTTTATTATTTAATAAAACAGATATCGAAATCGTACAGGGGAAGACACGTGCACCAATGGGACAAAACATTATGACCAGTTACTTAATAGCATGTTGGTTCTGATTTGTATCACAATACTGGAGCGATTCTGTGTGGCTTGGATTTTAAAACTACTTGGGAGGCTTCCGAAGGTATGTAGCACCAGATGTCCACGCACAGGTTACGCAGTCCTCGTAAATTACGGGCCGTTGGTTTGTTGGTACGGAGCTGGTACCGCATGGCGTCCCAGATGTGAATTTAGCGTTCAAGACAAAAGCATTTGTTTACTACGAAGCTCCTCAAAAAACTACAGCACGATTATAGCTTTGAGACAAGGACCTTTGTACTTCTGCAAGATGCCATTGAAGTCGGGGAGGACGTCATGCATGAAGGGATGCAGGTGATCCGCTGTCATGGTGTCTTTGATTAATACAAAGCTCCCATAGAAGCTCAAGTGAATGTCTTTCGTAGCGTAATACTACCCCCACAGGCGGGAGCCGTGGCGCGGCGCATGTTTGGAACGACGAAGTATCCGGCCACCACTACCGACCTTGTGTAGCAAGCAACATGGTTCACCCGACCAGACAATACGTTTCCATTGATCCATGGTTCAATCTCGATGATGCCTTCCCTACTGCATGATCCCTTCTCGACTGCAGTCGTAACTGACAGTGTCGTTCGGGCAGCATGACAACACGTACTGGCGACTGCTGTGGAGCCGCATGTTCAATAATGTGCGATGGACTGTGTGCTGAGTATCGATTGTGCCTGAACTGGCATTGTACTTCGTCGTCATATTTTGGACAGATCACCACATATACTGCATTACAGTGCGGTCAAGCCTCCAATCTCTATGTTGTTTGATGAGGTGTGGACGACCTCCAGCTTCTAACTATTCGCGGTTTCACCGATGCTCACGATAGTGACATGTGAACAGCCGACTAACTTCGCCGTTTCTGACATGCTCGTTCCCAAGCGCTGGGTCGTAATACGAGGGTAACCCCAAAAGTAAGATCTCCATCAACCCGTTGCCGCACGTGGTCCTCAGTCAGCATGCTTGGTAACCATCTTGCGCACACCTTCCGGTAGTTCAATGTTTCCGTTAAAATTCTGTGAACGGTGCTTCTGGAAATCTCAGGAACCAACGTGCAGCGATCTTCCAGGGTGATCCGTCGATCTTCACGCATGCTTTGCTCAACCTTCAACACTGTCTCCTCAGAAATTGACGGTCTCCCGCTCCCTTGAACGTCGTGAATTTCAGTCCGACCAGCTGCAAACTCTCTACATCACTTAGGAACACTTTTGACATCCATGCACGACTCACCATACACTTCCGTCAATTTGCGATGGATTTCAATCGGCGCAGTGTCCTTTGCGTTCAAAATCCGAATAACTGCGCGCAATTCGCACTTGGCGGTAACATCCAACGGAAGCTCCATTCTCAACGGCTGCCAAGCCAAGACTGATCGCCTCAGCGAGACGTGCGCATGTTTACACATAGTGCGTGAAGCATTCTTCATAACAGTGTGACCAACTGCCACACAAACAGAGTTCTGTACTTATAAAAAAAAATAGGAGACCTTACTTTTGGGATACGCCTGTAATCAAAGTCCATTATGTCAGTGTATTTTCCCATTTACGGCCTGTTTCGTTACTGGAATGATTCCTCATTCGTGCCTACTCTCATTTTATACTTTCGCCGGCCGGTGTGGCCGTGCGGTTCTAGGCGCTTCAGTCTGCAACCGCGTGACCGCTACGGTCGCAGGTTCGAATCCTGCCTCGGGTATGGATGTGTGTGATGTCCTTAGGTTGGGTTTAAGTAGTTCTACGTTCTAGGGGACTGATGACCACAGATGTTAAGTCCCATAGTGTTCAGAGTCAGTTGAACCATTTTTTTCATACTTTTCTTACCGCATCACAAGCCCCAACGCCATCATTTGGCATTCAGTTTCGAGGTGGGCAGTGCTCATAATATTATGGTTCATCTGTGTGTCCTATGTTACTTGTCAACGTACCTGCAGTGAGTATAGTAGAAGTTTCTCTAATGCCGCATTAATTTGCCAAATCACCTCATACCGTTTTTGTGGCTCATTCGTTTCAATGTATACGACTTTTATTTGTGGGAACTATGTTACCGTATCCTTCATTTGAGCATAAAATTTGGTTGCAAGTTTTGTACAAATAAAAGAGTTCAGAGCATAATAAACACCTCTAGCTGGCGATTATTGGGCAAAGAATCAGCCCTGTGAAATACTGTAAGTCTGTGGAACAAGCCCAAGTCAATAATAGCACCATAATAATTTCAGCCAGAATCAAAAACTAGATCGCGATCAAATCCTCAGCGTGCGTTGTTAACAAGAAGGAAGCCGGTGTGTATCTGGTAATGATACTGGCGGAATACTACACTGACTTTCTGCTGCTGTGTGCAGGTCATTTGATCCCTCTCAGAGACCACGGGATCGCAGCTGGGCGGCCGCATCCAGCGGATGAATGCCCGCTGGCTACCTCGAGACTGTGGAGCACGGGTCGTGGAAGCGAGTAGTCAGTCCCACGCTCCAAGTCGATATCGGAATCGCCGGGTACATTTGCGTTGCTTTCTTTCAGAACTCAAGATATACCGACCGTGCCACTGAAACATTTCGTAGTACCACTTCCAGTCTTCGTCGGCTAAAAACTGCGGACGCTATCGGTAAGACATGTGATACCAGCGTACTTGATCGCTTCCATATCGTGGCTACCACTTCTACAGTTACTTTGCAATAACAGCAGTCCAAATATCCCAGCTGATATGTCTCTATAATATGGGGGAAACAAGACATTTATGTTCATTTTATTTAAGTGTAATACAATAAAATTATTTAATATTGTGAAATATTTTGTTGACGTGTTAACGT
This sequence comes from Schistocerca americana, assembly GCF_021461395.2. Taxonomy (NCBI): domain Eukaryota; kingdom Metazoa; phylum Arthropoda; class Insecta; order Orthoptera; family Acrididae; genus Schistocerca; species Schistocerca americana. Next base: position 646,892,211 of record NC_060130.1, on the reverse strand, counting down.
CAATTATAAAATAACCTAAAGCACCACATTTAAGACTTTCTTTAAAGAAAGTCGTTAATGGAACAGAAGGAGTTACCAAACAGTAATTTCTTTAATTTAGCCTTAAATCCCATCACAGTACCTGTACGACTTTTAATATGCTCAGGCGAGGTGTTCAACGCATGTTATCTGTTTATCTTACTCCATTCCGTACTAACGTTAACATATGAAAGTTTCTGTAGAGGCAGTTGTCAGTTCTTAATGTTAAATTCATAGTTTTCTATTATTTTTGGAGAAAAGAGAAATATTGGTAATGAAAAAGGGATATATATATATTAGATGAACTTTCAAAACGCTGTAGAAATAACTCCAGTGGTCAGAATGACGTCAAATTGCAACGGAATATTATCGGAGAAGGGGGGAAACACATGGCAGAAGAAAAAAAATAGTGTGGAAATTGATCAATAGATGGCACTGTATGCGTCAGAATGCGTAAATGAAAACACCTGTCATGCCCACGACCCACTGAAGTACTCGAGGTACGCGGCGTTTTTTGCTTTCGCGTCTGCGACGTTCGCCATGACTGTCTCAATGCAGGATCGTGCTCTGCTCGTAAAGCTGAATTACAAGAGTGATGACTGTGCACACGTTGCTCTGCAGAATTTCCGGACTCTGGAGGGTCTTTTGGTGTGTTAACTGGTAGAGGGAGGAAACGAATTGATTCGACGTCAGTGGAAGCAGTGACCACAGCAATGCAGGAGCAGAAAATTGCCCGAACATTGGACATATCTGTGAGCACGGTGCGTGAGATCCTATGAAACAGCTATCCATTCAAAATTACCCATGTGCACGAGTTGCTTCCTGTTGACCCGCCAGTGAGAGAGGTCTTTGCTTTAGAATTTCTTGCTCACATGGAAGTGGACAATGATTGGCTGTGGAAGATTTTGTGGACAGACGAAGCCCACTTCCATCTGACAGTATATGACAATACACGGAAGTGTTGAATATGGGCAGCGGAAAAACAACATGCAAATCAACCAGTACCACTTCGTCCTGAAAAGGTCACTGTGTGGTGTGGGTTTAGGGCATGATGTATCATAGGGCCACATCTTTTTGGAAGAGACAAGTGCTTCCTGTCCTATTACCGAGCGAGGTGGCGCAGTGGTTAGCACACTGGACTCGCATTCGGGAGGACGACGGTTCAATCGCGCGTCCGGCCATCCTGATTTAGGTTTTCCGTGATTTCCCTAAATCGCTTTAGGCAAATGCCGGGATGGTTCCTTAGAAAGGGCACGGCCGATTTCTTTCCCCATCCTTACCTAATCCGAGCTTGTGCTCCGTCTCTAATGACCTCGTTGTCGACGGGACGTTAAACAGTAATCTCCTCCTCCTCCTCCTCCTATCCTATTACCTGTACCGTAAATGGTAAGTGCTATGAGTGTCTTTTGCGCAACCACGTCATTCCAGCTCTCCAACAGCGTGGATGTGTGCATGAGATCATTTTTATGCAATATCGCACACCTCCGCACATTGCAAATCCAGCTAAGCAGCCGCTGAAGTACCATTTAGAAACAGCCGCCATTTACCTACATTTACCTACAGCCTGGCCGTCCCGATCACCTAATCTTAATCTGTCTGATTCTGGCTGTGGGGCTATTTGAAAGATGTGAGACCTGAGTTTCTCCTGGCGTATACAACTTTCAGATAACTTCCGGGAATTCAGCCAGGTAACACTTTCAGCGACCGCCGATATTTCGGCGGGAGAACACCCCGCCATTTTCAAGGCAAACTGCAACGGACAGGCGACGTACATGCAAATTTAAATCCTCGGTTCTCGGACTGAAGCAGGAAAGATAACACACACAGAACACTAGTGCTACCAAAGATGATCAAAATCAGAGCTATTGATAGTGAGACTACGAATTCGCATGTGAGGTAGCATTGATTCTGTCTCTGTTTTTTGACAAGGTTTTAACGAGGTTGCTCGCTAATTTAATCTCAACTGCCTCCTTAATAACACTGTCCCAATAGCTAGACGTGCATGCCAATATCTCGGTGTTATTATATAACATGGGGTGACCAATATCCAAGCAATGTTCGGCAATAGCATATTTACTTGGCTACTGTAATCTTAGCTCAAATGGCTCTGAGCACTATGGGACTCAACTGCTGTGGTCATAAGTCCCCTAGAACTTAGAACTACTTATACCTAACTAACCTAAGGACATCACACACATCCATGCCCGAGGCAGGATTCGAACCTGCGGCCGTAGCGGTCGTGCGGTTCCAGACTGTAACGCCTTTAACCGCTCGGCCACTTCGGCCGGCTACTGTAATCTTGTGTGCCGTTTATGCTCAGTACATCGGTCCTCCACAGTCCTGATAGTTTGACCAATGTAAGCCATGCCGCAGCTACAAGGAATACGATATACGTATGAAAGATGTTGTGTTCAGTGTTCCAATCGCAAACTTAGCTGCATTGAAAGCACTCATTGCGCTACACATTCTGAACGTGACCCCGGAAACACTTCGATCAGTTGTGGAACATGCTGTTTCTCGAGATCAACTTGTTGCAGAAAAAGGTGGGCAGCATATTGAACGTGTTTTGCGCCAGCCACACGGAAATTAATAGTGCGATTTGATTTTGATTGATGCTTTTTATGCGGATTTTGCCTCCAGTACGATTAAATATCTATGTGATGAATGCTTTTTATGCGGTTTTTGATCTCAGGACAATTAAAAACCGATGTGAGAGATACTTTTTATGCGGTTTTTGGCCTCATAACAATTAAGAACCGATTTTTCCCATTCGATGTGATATGACCTTGCCGTGGTGGATGGACTTACGTAACTAACAGTATCACCTGTTGAGGCGTGGCGCCGTATATCGCTCCTGTCTAGGGGCTGTGTATCAGGAGAATGACTCCCCGCGTGCACACTGACAGATCGTCTGAAGCGGGTTCAGTCGAGTACGTAGTTCTAATTTTCATCTGGTATAGGACAGTATTGCACAGAGACATTCAACAATCAGGTGAAGAGAATGTTTTTGTGAATTTTTCTGTTTATTTCTTGAAGGCTTTTTGTTTTATTTTTTTTTTTTTTTTTTGTACAGTTTTGTATATCCTTTTAGTAGTGTGAATGACGCGTGAATGTGGTCTAAAGGAAGTATGTAGATCATTGTTCTACTGACGAATGCTGTTCGAACTATTGTGAGGAAGTTACAAGACAGCGTGAAAGCAGACAATGGGGAATTTTGTATCACAACATGTTAAGTAAGTATATGATAAAAGGAAAGATAATTCGAGTGCAAATTAAAATTGTTAATAACGCAAAACTATAAACAAAGTATCAGAATGTTAAATCTTTTTTTGGGAAAAAGTACAGTTCGAAAGTATGTTATTTCTTGATTGGTTAGTCATGAAAAGCGAGGACTAACGCGGGAGAATAATGTTTTTCTATTGGCCTTAAAGAAAACTGACCAATCAGAAAGGAGTATTCTTCTCGCGTCTTTTTTCTTGGAGATATAGAATGCTTACAGCAGTCTAAAGTAGTCGCAGCCCAGCCTTTCAATGGTACAGTTGTGTGTAATATGAGCTCCAAAGGAAGTTATAATTTACCGGTTTTAGTTGTGCTACATGTTTCAAACTGTTTTAAAGTGAAGGTAAACTTATTCTGGTGTGTTTTCTTTAGATAGTACGGATTTTTTAATTACTTTTGTGTATGAGAAAAGACAGTAATTCCGCTTGGCATATTGAGCAGATCGGTGACTAAAAGCTTGACTGCGTTAGACACCGATAAACTTAATAGTATGGCGAGCTTTTTCATTTAAGAATAATCTGTGCTTAGTAGCTGATCAGATTTCGGGAAATACGTTACCATAAACTTGCTAACGTAAATGAAAGGGTTTGTGCATGACTGTGTTAAGATTAGCACGCGCTTATCAGTGAATGTGTACATTGTTGAGGTTTAGAATATACTAAAGTTTGCCAGTATTTTCATCTTTCATTGAAAATTAAGACCTTTTCCCGATTCTTGGAATAGTTACGTTGTATGCAGCCAGGGACGAGTTGTAGTACGGTAGGTTTCTGCTCGGCATTCCTACCGGCGATCTGCTGCAATGAGTTCACGGGTAGGTGCTGGTAAAGAACGAATGGAACCTCGCCATCGCACTGCACACCTATGCCCACTGAGTAGTACTGTTTGTTTAAGGTCAAACGTACACCTTAGGCACTGTTGCATGATTCATTTGTCGTTTGTAGTCGACCACTATTAAATTATGATGCTTGCAGCGGCATCTATTGCTACATTTTCTAACTATTTATTTTTCTTCTGCCATACGTTGTCCTCTTTCTCCTATAATATTCCGTTGCAACTTGACGTCATTATGACCAGTGGTGTCATTTCTACAGCGGTTTGAAAGTTTAACTTTAATTATAATCACCCCGTATATCTCTGTATTTGAATACGCATGCCTATAGCAGTTTCTCTGGCACTTCAGTGTAAACTGCCGAAGAAAGTGAAAGAGATTAGACATATTTTTTTTTAAAAAACGCAACTAAAACATTCTTCACAAATAATGCATATTACACATTTAAAGATTACTTAAGGGTCTTTGAGCTGTGGACAACAATGAAATGGGATACTATGGTTTACTGCTTTCACAAGGTTCGTGTGCCAGGATGTATAATACATGACAGTAATGTCTGCTGGCTTAGTTTTTCAGACGGACAGTTGAGTGTGGAGTCCGGAATTGAGACAAGATGCACAGTAGCAACATCTCAGTCCACGAGTAGCCCGTGGGTGCCTCAGTGTGAGCGGCAGTCAAGAGGTAAACTAAGTTTTACACTGCAAGTGATCGGAAGCGGTCCAGGAGTTATCAGCGGGTGTCCACGGTGTGTGAACTGTGTAGAAAGAAACTATGTTTTATTTAGTAAATTACCAGAAACAGTTTTCGAGTAAATGAACGAACGCTGTACAATAAAGAACTGCCGAATGAGGCATTGCAGCTGTTAGGATGCTGACCTCATGATTTCTTTTTCGGAAGAATGGAGCTGCTCTGTGCGGCCATCCTGATCTGGGTTTTCAGTGGTTTTCCTGGATCGCTAAGGCCACTGCCGGTATGGTTCCTTATTCTACACCACGGCGGAACACGTGTCCTATCCATACAGACTACCAGTCCTGGCCTCTTAACCCTTTCAGAGGAAGTGGTTCCGTTTGAAACCACCTACAATTTTCTCATTTTGTGGCAGAAGGGCAGTGGCTACATTTGGGGAAACCATTCAGGAGCCTAGTTGGTGCTGCCCTCTAGCGGCTGTCACTGGAACCGCTTCAAAATCTGTAAATATTAGCAAGGAGTGAGGCGAGTTGGATAGCCATTTTTGTACGCTGTGCGCGAACGTCTTTGTTCTCAAATTGTGACTGTATTCTTCTGTATTAGGTAACTTTTATGCAGGTATTAAATGCAGAATACTGTTATGTTTACATTAATACTATATGTACTGCAATAATAACCAAAATAATGCATTTATTTCCGTGCATGTTGTGGTGGTTCCATTTGAAACCACTGCTCCTGTAACGGCAGCATTAGTAGGTGTGACGAATTTTTTTTCCAGTTTCACCTGATGTATTCTCACAGACTAAAGGATGAGTGCCTTTTCGCAAATATTCCTTCGGATCCCGACTCATAGATTGACACTAGCAGTGACAGTGAAAGTGATGTGCAAGGTGACGACAGTGATCTGCATTTGCGAATGAAAACACCTGTTTTATCTCAAATTATTTCGGAAAATGAGTGTGAGGACCATTTTTATAATGACGGTGATGATACTTTCTGCACTAATGACGATTTGCCACTGTCTTCCATTGCGAATTTTTCATGGAGAAAGGACGTCAGTGCAATAAACTTTGCCGCCAATTTTTCGAGGAAGCTGGTGTACGAGGAAAACTTAAAATGACAGTGAAGGTATGCAACTAGTAGATTTTTTTGTGTCTGTTTTCTGACACTATGTTACAACACATAGTTTTCCAGTCTAACATGCACGCAACACAAAAAGGTGGCAATTTCAGGCCTCTTTCTAAAGCAGAACTAAAAGTATTTATGGCTATAAACATTGTAATTGGAATCAAGAAACCTTGTTATTATCGTGATTGCTGGTCATCCCATAAGCAACTTCAAGATGAGTACATTTCCACACTAATGTCGGTAAAAGGTTCAGCTGGATTTCGACACATATTCACATCAATGACAACGCTGTTGTGCCTTCAAGCGAGAGCAGAAATTATGAAAAATTATATTAAATCCGCCCACTGCAAAACTTCAAAGAATTCTATAGATGAACGCATGGTGAAGTTCAAAGGACGAATCGCATTCAAACAATATATGCCCCAAAAGCCAATCAAGAGGGGATACAAAATCTGGGTCAGAGCTGATAAGCTTAGATATATTTGTGATTTTCATATATATACTGGAAAAGTTGAAGGCATAGTGGAAAAATTCTTAGGAAAGAGAATTGTGAGAGATATGTGTAAAGACTTGGAAGGAAAGGGATAGCACATATACTTTGACATTTTTTTTACCAGTGTCTCACTTTTACAGAAGCTAAAAGATGACGGATTTTTGCCTGTGGAACAATTAGATCACACATAAAAGGACTTCCTACGCTAAAAACAGACAAAGAGTTGCGAAGAGGAGAGTTTGACTGGTCAGTTCGTTCTGATGGCATTGCCTGCATCAAATGGAAAGGCAAACGTGGAGTCATGTTGCTGTCTACAATTGATTCGCCTGTATGTGTTGAAGAAGTCAGCCATAAAGAAAAGAATGGGAAAATCACAAAGGTACCTTGCCCAAAAATAGTGAAATCATATAATGCAAATATGGGATGTGTCGGTAAGTCAGATACGAAGAACAGCTTTTAGGCAATAGACAGGAAATCACGAAGGTGGTGGCTAAGATTATTTTGGTATTTAGTTGATATTTCTATTGGAAATGCATTTCTTCTGTTTCGATTATGTGATCCAACAGCGAAGCAAGTGCTAAAGGATTTTCGGAGACGTGTTGCCACAGGCCTGGTAGGCAGTAATGTCTTCAAAGATAGTCCTGGCTATCCCAGTACACCGTCAGAACCATCTGCAAAAAAATTCAAAACTGTTGTTCCTCATGAGAAACGTATATCGGAAGCAAAACACCTGCCAAAATATGGTACCTCAAGGCGCTGTGTGCACTGCAGCACAAAGAAAGAACCCCACAGAAGCAGATGGACATGTAGTCACTGCGAGGTAGCCTTCTGCTTTTTACTTTATCATCAAAAGTGATGACATTTAGCGGGCAGTAGCTCCATTTGAAACCACCCTGTATGTGTTCAGTTTATGTATATTTCATGCAATTTTTGCGTTTTTCTGTCTCACTGTATGAAAATTAATACAATAAAATCAAGGAAAAATTAAAAATTAATTTTATTTTTATTTTGCCCCTGAAAGGGTTAAAGCATCTTGTGTATGCTGTGCATTATATTTTGGCATATTGGTGGCACTGTATTACCTTGACAAGTCATATATAACTGTGTAACAATCCTTTGATAGTAAAGGTAAATAAATAAATATACTAACCTCAATTTGAGAAATGGCTACCGTCAAGAAACGGTATTTTAATTCATATGCAGCAACTTGAAAAACAGCAGCAAATTTTACCTTTCGCATGCCGAGGCTGCACAATTTTCTCCACAGTGCCGCAAGGTTAGACTCACGCTCACTGCATGCAAGAGAAGGGACAAGCATGATTTTTGTGTCGTGCATGTTTTTTTTCTCTTTGTACCGTAATCTGCTGTGTACCTCGTAAAGTGCAGGTGTTAGATTTCGTTTGAATCATCTGTGTTCAGAGCGTCATTTATTCATTATTTGGCGTTGTTCCGTAGTTGGCTATGGAATATGAGCTCTCTGTACTTTGACTGCACTTTGAGGGGCTTGTTTGTCATACAATGCACCAAGTCTGCTTCTGAATTCCTGGACTTTGCCGAATAATGTTGACTTATTGCTTATGCCGTGACATAGGAAACCTAAAATGCCCTACTGTAGGGCGTAATAGTTGACCTGCTTTAAATTTAAGTAAGTTAATAGGTAACGTTTCTCTGCTGGTCTGCACGAAGTACATTGGAAATATCACACCACTGGTAGAAAGAACAAGAGCGTAAGTATAACTGGCACGAATTACATTATCTGTCCTCTTCTTTGGCGTTATCTGAAATGATTTATCATTGGTGCGAGAGCTACTAGTGCGTCAGCACCAGCTTCGGCTTCAGCTTCGAAGCACACGCAATGCTTCAAAAACCTAAAAAAGTTCGTAATCAATCCACGTCTCGATATCAAATGTGAGCTGCGCAGAACTGCCCGCACGAGACGGAGCACGGGTCATAAAAGACAATGGTGATAAATCCAGCCGGCCTGCCCAGAGGCTCGCACAAAACAAGCGCTCTCGTTTCCCGCGGTACGCCTGGAGGCCAAAGTACTGCGCTGTCTTCAAGAAACTGTCTGGAAATACAGAGTACAGTATAAAATAATCGCAATAATGTAGGCCCACCATGGAACTATGTTTTACGTCTGACGATGTTTGACTATTTAACATATAAAAAAAAAAAAGGTTTTCAAATGTGAAGTTCAAAATCACGAAGTTGAACGAAAGCTTCTGGGTAGGAAATCAAATTAAGGTCAGCTTCCCAGCGTTTGCAGATGAGTTTGTAATACTTTCAGCAAATCTCACAGACTGTAGTTAGTCAGATAAAGCTTTTAGATAAAACTGCAAACACAAATGATCACAGAATTTCATCTGAAAAAAATTCATGCAAAAAAGACATACACCAAAATTCTACATCTACATCTACATGGTTACTCTGCAATTCACACTTAAGTGCCTGGCAGAGGGTTCATCGGACCATTTTCATACTAGTTCTCTACTATTCCACTCTCGAATGGCGCGTCGGAAAAAGCAACACCTAAATCTTTCCGTCCGAGCTCTGATTTCTCTTATTTTATTATGGTGATCATTTTTCCCTACGTAGGTGGGTGTCCACAAAATATTTTTGCATTCGGCAGAGATATCTGGTGATTGAAATTCGTAAATAGATCTCGCTTCAAAGAAAACCGCCTTTGTTTCAGTGACTGCCACCCCAACTTGCGTATCAATTCAATGACACTCTCACCCCTATTGCGCAACAACACGAAACGAGCCGCCCTTCTTTGCACTTTTTCGATGTCCTCAGTCAATCCAACTTGGTAAAGATCCCACACCGCGCAGCCGTATTCCAGCAGAGGACGGACAAGTGTAATGTAGGCTGTCTCTTTGGTGGGTTGTAGCGTGTTCTAAGTGTTCTGCCAACAAAGCGCAGTCTTTGTTTCGCCTTCCCACAATATTATCTATGTACTCTTTCCAATTTAAGTTGCTCGTAATTGTAATTTCTATGTATTTAGTCGAATTGACAGCCCTTAGATTTGTGCGATTTATCGTATACCCAAAATTTGTCGGATTTCTTTAGTACCCATGAGGATGACCTCGAACTTTTCTTTGTTTAGTGCCAATTGCCGCCTTTCGCACCATACAGAAATTCCTTCTAGATCATTGTTTAATTGGAATTGATGGTTTGATGATTTTACCAGACGGTAAATTACAGCTCCATCTGCAAACAATCTAAGGGGGCTGCTCAGATTATCACCTAGATCATTTATGTACATCAGGAACAGAAGAGGGCCTATGACACTACCTTGCGGAACGCCAGATATCGATTATGTTCTACTCGATGATTTACCGTCTATCACTACGAACTGTGACGTCTCTGAGAGGAAATCACGAATCCAGTCACACAACTGAAACGATACTCCATATACGTAGATACAAAGGAATAGCTAGTAAATGAAGTCATATTTGAGGAAGCATATAGCAGAATGAATTAGAAATACCTGAAATAATCATAAGAAGTAATAAGATTAAAGTGTATAAGTGTAAATAACACATTTACAGGAAGTGCATCTCTACAGATAGAAAATAAAGTACAGTACTTCAGAGGTAAGGGCGGAATGCTTATATCCATAATACTGACTAATACTAAACAACAAGCTGGATAAATTAGACGTATTTTAAGAACTAATCGTTAGAATAATGGCAGAACCAATACCAACTAAAGAAGGCTGGAAGAATGGAATCAGAGAAGAGATGCATCTAATATCGTGTCAGACCTCCTTTTGAAGGGCGTAGTACAGCAACTCGATGTGGTATGGACTCAACAAGTAGCTGGAGGTCGCCTGCAAGTATATTGAGCCATGCTGCATCTTTAGCCGTCCATAGCTGCGAAAGTGTTGCCATTGCGGTACTTTGTGCACGAACTGAACTCTCGATTATGTCCCATAAATGTTCGGTGCGATTCATGTCGGGCGTTCTGAAATGCAAAATCATTCTCTAGAACTATCCTAAATGTTCTTTAACCCAATCACTAACACCTGAAGCCCGTGACATGGAGCATCATCATCCATAAAAATTCAATCGTTGTTTGGAAACATGAAGTCCATGAATGGCTTCAAATGATCTTCATGTAGCCGAACGCAACCATTTCCAGTCAATGATCAGTTAGTTTGGCCACAGGGCCCAGTCCGTTCCATGCAAACACAGCTCACATTGTTATGGAAATACCATTAGCTTGCAAAATGGTTCAAATTCAAATGGCTCTAAGCACTATGGGACTTAACATCTGAGGTCATCAGTCCCCTAGACATAGAACTACTTAGACCTAACTAACCTAAGGACATCACACACATCCATGCCCGAGACAGGATGCGAACCTGCGACCGTAGCAGCAGCGCGCTTCGGGACTGAAGCGCCTAGAACCGCTCGGTCACAGAGGCCAGCCCACCAGCTTGCACACCGCCTTGTTGACAAACAAAGTCTATTGCTCCCTGTGGTCTGCGCCACACTCGAACACTATCATCAGCACTTACCAAATAAAATCGAGATTCATCTAACCAGGCTACGGTTTTTCAGTCATCTTGGGTGCAGTCCCTTATTGTCACTAGCCCAGAAAAAGGCGTTACAGGTGATGTTGCACTGTTAGCAAGGGCACTCGAGAACGTCGTCTGCCGCCAAAGTTCAGTAATGCCACATTTCACGACACTGTCCAGACGGATGCTATCGTTTTATGTCCCACACAGATTTCTGCTGTTACTTCATGCACTGTTGATTGTCTGTTAACAGTGACAACTCTACGCAGACACCGCTGCACTCGGTCGTTAAGTGAAGGCTGTTGGCCACTATGTTGTCGGCGGTGAGAGGCAAGACCGAAATGTGGTATTCTCTACACACTCTTGACACTGTGGATCTCGGAATATTGAATTCCCAAACGATTTACGAAATAGGATGTCTCATGCGTCTAGCTCTAACTATCATTAACTACACCAGAAACCTTTTCACATTAATCAACTGAGTACAAAAGACAGCTCTGCCAATGCACTGCCGTTTTATACCTTTTGTACGTGGTACTACCGCCATCGGCATGTGTACATAATGCTATCCCATTAATTTTATCACCTTAGTGTATACATAAAATACAGACGGCAATGGTAAGTCGGAGATTCAGCTATCTTGGTTATCTCTGTCATGTAACAGAAGACAGGGAAACCAAAGAAAGTCTCCTGTCTTCGAAAAATAACAGGTGACGAACTATACAGAAAATTATAAGGAAATTCATTTCCAATTTAAGTAGGTATAGGTATATAATGTATGCATAAATATAGCATTTGAACTCAACCTTGAGTCACACTCATCTGGACACTTCATTCACAAGAGACGGCAGCCACATGATTTACATTCATTTTGGAAAAATTAAAACTTTCTCTATGAAAGATGAATTATGATTACACGGAAGTATTATACCACAATATATCATCGAAAAATTTCAAACTCTTTTCATATTTAATGTATTCTTCAGAGTAGCTAGGACTACATAAGTCCTATAGTGAAACTGGTTATCTGCTGTTACAGCCACTAGATAATAAAATAATGTAAAATAAATAATAGCAGGAAATGCTGTTGATATAACCTGGATAATAATGTAAGTTTAAAGAATGGATTAGGTTTGAGAGAACCTTGTACGAAAAACATTAACATACACTGTGTGACCAAAAGTATCCGGACACTCCATAAACCATACGTTTTACATTTTAGGTGCATTGTGCTGCCACCTACTGCCAGGTACTCCATATTTGTGTTCTCAGTGGTGATTAGACATCGTGAGAGCAGAATGAGGCGCTCCGCGGAACTCACGGACTTCGAACGTGGTCAGGTGATTGGGTGTCACCTGTGTCATACGTCTGTGCGCGAGATTTCCACACTCCTAAACATCCCTAGTTTCCGAAAAAAGTGGTTCAAATGGCTCTGATCACTATGGGACTTAACATCTCAGGTCACCAGTCCGCTAGAACTTAGAACTACTTAAACCTAACTAAGCTAAGGACATCACACACATCCATGCCCGAGGCAGGATTCGAACCTGCGACCGTAGCGGTGGCGCAGTTCCAGACTGAAGCGCCTAGAACCGCTCTGCCACCAGCGGCCGGCCTAGTTTCCGATGTGATAGTGAAGTGGAAACGTGAAGGAACACGTACAGCACAAAAGGGTACAGGCCGACTTCATCTGTTGACTGACAGAGACCGCCGCCAGTTGAAAAGGTTCGTAATGTGTAATAGGTACACATATATCCAGCCCATCACATAAGAATTCCAAACTGCGTCAGGATCCACTGCAGGTACTACGACAGTTATGCGAGAGGTGAGAAAACTTGGAATTCGTGTTCGAGCGGCTGCTCATAAGCCACACATAACGCCGGTAAATGACAAACGACGCGTCGCTTGGTGTAAAGAGCTTAAACATTGGACGATTGAACAGTGAAAAAATGTTGTGTGGAGTGGCGAATCATGGTACACAACGTGGCGATCCGATAGCAGATTATTTGTATGGCGAATGCCAGGTGAACGTCATCTGCCAGCGTGTGTAGTGCCAACAATAAAATTCGGAGGCGGTGGTGTTTTGGTGTGGTCGTGTTTTTCATGGAGGGGGCTTGCACCCCTTGATGTTTTACGTGGCACTAGCACAGCACAGACCTACATTGATGTTTTAAGCACCTTCTTGCGTTCCATAGTTGAAGAATAAGTCGGGGATGGCGATTGCATCTTTCAACACGATCGAGCACCTGTTCATAATGCACGGCCAGTGGTGGAGTGGTTACACGACAATAACATCCCTGTAATGGACTGGCCTGCGCAGAGTTCTGACCTGAATACTATAGAACACCTTTGGGATATTTTGGAAAGCTAACTTCACGCCAGGCCTCACCGACCGACATCGATACCTCTCCTCAGTGCAGTAGTCCGTGAAGAATGGGCTGCCATTCCCCAAGAAACCTTCCAGCACCTCACTGAACGTATACCTCCGAGAGTGGAAGCTGTCATTAAGGCTAAGGGTGGGCCAACACCATATTAAATTCCAGCATTAGCGATGGAGGGCGCCACGAACTAATAAATCATTTTCAGCCAGGTGTCCGGATACTTTTGATTACTTACTCTATATGTATAAATGTAACAACGGATATGTGAATTCAAGGCTTTCTTACTCATTTACAACCTCAGTAAACACCATATCATTTGGTGTAGATCTGTTGTGCTAATTTGCTCTGTTTATAAAATTATCATACAACAAAGTATTCCTTAGTGTGACTGATTTCATGTAGTGCTGTGAGCACTGCAATTGCAACTTGAAGAAAAAGAAGTTAATGAAATACTTACATCCAGGAAAAATTATCGGAAACCACCTAAAAAAGGAAGAAGTCTCAAACTCATTCGAAACTCGCACAGGAATCGGACAAGTGATGACATATCGTCACTCTTGTTCAACATCGTATTGGAAAAAAAAAGCGTAGCATGGAAACATTTCGTCAAGCGAATACAAATGAAACAAGAAAGTAAAAGGAGTCACTGAAATGCTTGGCCCCCGTAGATGACCAGGCTATATCCACGAACAACAAAGATTAAGCTATATTAGCACTAGACAACCTACATGAAATCTCCTGCAAAACCAGACTCCAAATTCCCTATCAAACAACTAAGTATATGGACACCAAACCAAAAGTGAAAGTCCCACTGAAAACACAGTATGGAAAAATCTCACAAATCACTTACTTTAAGTGCATTAGGAGAAATCAGCCAACCCAGCGGATTGAACACCATCTCGTACACAGGAAGAATATTCAAACTACATAAGACGTACAAACCGAAACGGAATCGGTGCAACGAAAGAGTAGTTTCTCGCAATGCAAAAATACAACACTACAATGTGGATGTTAGCAGAAGCCTAGTATAAGGTAGAAACCACAGTAATTAGAGGGATGACGAAAATTCATGACATCGGAGAACAAGAACAGAAAAATCCACGGTGCTGCTCTCCGAAACGGAAGTTGGATCAGGTTACCTGTCACACAACAACACGATGCCTCACTATTGCTCAGTTAATTAATTTTGTAATTTTAAAGTAATCTCTTTTATATGTACGTAATTTCTTAGTTCTGACAGTATTCGCTATTTAAAAAACTGTAATATGATTGTGAAAGGACTACCGAAAAATAATGTTGTAAAAGCTTAATAGTACAAACCATAGGTAAGTAAGGAAATTTCGTAACATACAGGATGATTCAGCTGCCCTAACGACATCGTTTTATGCAGCCCGCAATGTTATATCTAGTGTTCAAAAAGCACGCGCAAAGTTTTCATATTCTCTCGCCCGCTACTCACAAACTGTTAGTCGTACAGAAGAAATGAACAGGATCTCTTTATAGGTAATTTTATGTAGTTAAATTTTGTACCGGAATATGTTTTCACTGGAGGCCACTGGTTTCGTGCTATTTAAGAAAAACGTACAAAAGTTACCTACAAAGATACACCCCCTCCGACACTAAGCCCGCCGTCGGGATTTCTAGTATGCTTTTCATGCACACCCTCTTTCCACCGTACAAAAATTTGCGATTGCACGAATTATTTCTCACATTCGAACTTTTTTAGTCTTCATTGGCTGGCCTTATTTCGCAACCGACTTAGTGGAGCGCTCACAGATTGTAAAAGTACGTTCCTGTAAACTTTACCTAACAATTTTGTGAATTTTAACAGTTTAAAATAAAGAATTACATCGTTATAATCGTCAGGCCGTATGACAATGACACAACTATGCGTGTCAGGGTCAAGTCTGAGTCGACTTGTCAACGTAACTAGCTGTAACGTAACGTTTCTTTCGTTACCCTAACCGGAACGTTTAAATTAACAATATTGACGAAATAGCCGACTATGCTGGTGGCGGAATGGCGCAATAAATGGGGACCAAAATGGTCGAATATCGGGAGTAGGTCGTGTAGCGGGAAATTTTTATACAGTGATGGGAGAGAATGTCACGAAGAAAATACTAGAAATCCTGACCGGTGACGGATGAGTGTGGAGATGGAGGTGCTTTAAACGTCACCTATGGACGTTTTTCTAGAATAACTCGAAAACCGTTGCCTCCAAAGAAAACATATCCCAGTACAAAATGTAACTACATTAAATTTCCCACGACAGTCTTGCTCATTTTTTCTGTGGGACTAATGGTTTGCGAGTAGCGAGTGAGGGATTACGACAATTTTGCACATGGTGTTTGAAGGCGAGATAAATACATTGGAGGTTGCGTAAGTCGACATCGGTAGGGGCAACTGAATTTTCTGAGGCAATGTTTATTGTGAAACAGCAATTATTCCTCAGTATATGTTTCACGAACTCTGACAACAGATAGCATTACAGTCTGTAACCTCATTCAGTATATTTCGCGTGACGTGTTGTAATAACTGTTACTGGTTTCGGTTGGTTACAGGTAGTACAGCGCACTTCTAATTAGCTTAATTCTGCTATACTGATCCCCGGCATTTACATTCAAAGTCGCCCACATGCGTTTTTGCTTATCTACAGCCTTCCTATGCGTTTCTGATTACTGCGTAATTTCAACTTAATTTCAGTCACAACAAACATTAACTTCGTTTATGAGATGGCGACCGTGATTAATTATCTGCAAACTAAATTTTTTACTATTTACCTTATCTGTTCGTAATCATTGTTAGCTATAGTTTTTTATTTATCTTGTTACAGAATACGTCTTTTGATCGTTGTTGTACTCTACAGATATTGTAACTGTGTTATAGCGATGACCTTAGAAGTTAAGTCCCATAGTGGTCAGAACCATTTGAACCATTTTTGAAATCTACGAAAACATAGATAAATTTAGAAAAATACATCTACAATTACGCGAACATCGATGTAGGCGTTTCGAAAATAAACTCACTAATAAATTTAACGACGTTAGTGGAAGTAAATTAATGACCAGTTGGATGAAAGAAACACAAGAAGACCTTTGGAACGATTGAAAATCACATAACAAGTAATTAAGAACAGTAAATAATTCGAAAATAAAATCAGAAGAAAAAAATAAAAAAAGTTTCAAGAAAATAATGATCGGGGGGGGGGGGATGGCCAGAGGAAAAGGAGAAAAATCAGTGATTTAATTAACAGGTTTTTGGTAAAAAGAGGAAAAGGACATAAAGCTGTGATTGGTTCGAGTTCAGTCACTCTTCTAAAGGGGAGTAATCGGAACGTGCATGAAATAAGACATATCACTTGTTATTATTATTTATTATGTGTGAGTTATATGACAAGTAGAGCGACAACGCCGGAAC
This sequence comes from Schistocerca americana, assembly GCF_021461395.2. Taxonomy (NCBI): domain Eukaryota; kingdom Metazoa; phylum Arthropoda; class Insecta; order Orthoptera; family Acrididae; genus Schistocerca; species Schistocerca americana. The sequence continues at coordinate 646,875,457 of NC_060130.1, read as the reverse complement.
ACATTAAAAGAAGAAAAGCGACGAGAGCACAGAAGTCAAGTGAATCTGCTAGATTTCCGTTACGATTGTCGATATGGCTACAATTTGCTCTTTTACTGCTATCCATAGCACTCACAGCTGGGATTGTAACGTAATTGGTATGATTAATTAGTTGAAACTTTCATCTCTGAGGATAACTGAACACCTCATTTTATCAGTAAAGTAATTAATGCTCTCGGATCGCAACGTTATATCAGTGTTAATGTATCGTGCCATACGCGTATGTACAGATTCGCTATAAATACTGCTTTGTGGACGCTCTAAACCAATAAAAGTAGCGTAGTCTTTTCGACGATTTTGTGAAAAACTCATCGTGATTTGTTATCAGAGTTATCCAGTGTATACATCTCTCGGTCACAAGTACTGTGTCGTAGGAAAGAACTTTAAAGCCGAAATCCGTACAGTTTGAGGCTGGCGAAATTTCCTATTACAAAAAAAAAAATATATTCATCTACTTGAATGAATGGTCTCGCAGCAATACAAATGATTAAAATCGTCTGGGAATTTGAGCCATATCAAGCGACTATTCATCGATGAGCTTTCGACCAAGTACTCGTAAGGTATTCAGCCATTGTCACGCGGTTGCTAATGTGTCTTTATATAGCCAGCTGTGACGTCAAAGGCACTCGCTCCATCGTCAAATAAGGAATGTTTTAGTTCCATGTCTGTCACACTCTTTTTACCATTGCGATAGTCGGCTTCCAAGCTGTAATAAACAGGAAACCGGTATCCTTATAAAGGGACTTATTACATATTTCTATTTCTAAAGCTTCTTTCATTGCGCAGTCCACAAAGCATTAGTGCTCGAATCCTGCCTCGGGCATGGATGTTTGTGATGTCCTTAGGTTAGTTAGGTTTAACTAGTTCTAAGTTCTAGGGGACTAATGACCTCAGCAGTTGAGTCCCATAGTGCTCAGAGCCATTTGAACCATTTGAACCATTAGTGCTCGTGACAGTAGAGTTGTTGTGAAATGCTATTTTAAGTCCCTTTCACAAACATATTCAGCTACCAGTGATTTATCTGTTAGCGTTGTGTCAGACGCTTGTAATATTCAGACCGTCGATGTTATATCGTGCTTACGGTCCACTCGACGTAATATTGTTCGTATTAGCGTTATTTTGCAAAGTCATGGAGCACTTGGCCCATATTATCATTTACTGGTCTAGGGAATAATTTACTGGAGGCCTGAAGGCAACTTTAATGTTTCGTGGCTTCAGCACCCTGCTAATTTTCCCCTTCATCGTAATGCAAGCGTTTTCCTTTCTTAGTCGGAGGTGTTACGAATAGTTACTGAAATTTGCTTGTGATATTTGTGGATTGTTGTAGGGATTCTCACTGAAGAAATTTCTGAGGTCCTTCAGTATTTCTAGGACGTTTACGGCGTGACAGGCGAATTCCGCTCGATGAACCAAGGCCCTTAGACCCATGTATTTTGGGCCGGGATGTGTTGGCTGAGCGCGTACAGAAACCGTCCAGGTTGAATGGATTTTCTCCATGCACTGTGGTGCGATACTCATTTGGCTTTCGGTGGACGAGGACGTCAAGAATAGGCAGACATCGACTTTTTCAACCTCCATTGTGAACTTCATGCGGCCATGGATGCTACTCAGGGGTCACAAGAACTCTACAAGTTTTCCGTCTATGTGCCCGATCAACAAATGTGCTATCGAATTTCGATAAGAACTACTTGGTTTTGAGAATTCTGTCTCAAAGGCACTATCCACAAAATTCTCCATGAACTGGCTAGTTTAAGTTGGTATAGACGGGCTCCCAATCGTAACAGTGTCCGTTCGGTAGTAAAACTGTGCCCAGCGCTAAAAATAAGAGAAAGGCAGATTGTGTTTGAAGAGATCCTCCACTGTCTATCAAATACCTGTGCGAACAAATCCATCGACTCTTTCGGAAACATACATTAACAATAAAAATTATGATAATATGGACTCCAACACACATATGCTTCATTCATCTAATGAAATTGGCTGTATTATTTATGTGATGCTGTAATGGCTCACAAACGATGTAAGTGAACTGACAAGATATTAGTAGGTAGACTAGGACAGATCTGGCACGAAAGTACATCAATGATGATGTCATTGAAGATGGCATCAATGATGTAATCGATGACTCATTCTACACCCTTCTCCCCTTCCATACCTTTGATGAAAGCCGAACACTCTGTGTGAAAAAAGGTGGGAAATTAAAAAATTGGCGGGGAATTTAAAAATTAGCCGTTTTTCCTCTCGCCCTCCCATCTGTGAAGTCATTATGAAAGTAGGGCTGTTGTCCTAAATATCAAATGGCGGGAAATCCAAAAATCCGAGAGGACACATTGTCATTCTGTTGTAAGTAGGATACTTGTGTTAAGTACAGAATCCAAGATGGCTGACCTGGAATACTGGTGCAGCCCTATGATGTCAGAATCCAAAATGCTAGGACGAAGGAAGTAACCTGCCTGCTAGAGAGAATACGGTTCTGCAGAGAACTGTAGGGCTATTGTAGTAGTCAGGTCACTTGTCCTTCGTGTGGAATTCCGTACTTCCTGTTCTAAGTTAAGCAACGCCCTCTGACATCAATCACCATTTAAATAGTTGTCACCCTGACAAGGGAACTGTCCAGTCCGACATGTCGAAACCTGCCCTGAAATTTTTTATATTGGAAGGATACGCCAAAAGAAACACAATATCAAACTTTTAGCTGCTAAGACACATTGCAAGTATTTTTTAAAAAGTATTGAAACGTGCGAAATTCATAGCTGCCAGGCAGCTGGAAAAATGAACAATCCTATCATAGCTGTTGTTGACAGAGCGTGCACAGCACGGAGGGCGCATATCCTTGGTTGACTGTGCATCCGTAAACTGATAACATAGCATAGCACAGTCGTAATTTGTAAACCGATTGCCAATTTCCTTTTATAGTTTCTCTGTCACAGTAGTTCGCAGTTACTATTCGCTCGAATTTGCAGCTCATTTAATTTCATAATAATCAGCAGCTACATTTTTCGTATCGCTAAGTGTTAACTATCGAGATAAAACTGAATTACTTTTCCTTGTGAGTCCTTGGTATATGTTACTAATAGCATCTGCCTTTGTGCTTATTTGTTGAATCCAATTAATGTTTTCAACGTTGCAAAGATGCAATATGGAGGACGTCATATGTGATCGAAATCACCTACTTCTCCTGAAGACCTACATATATGTAATTTATTAGTTAATTTCTTGAACATTCATTCGACTGATGTCGGCATTTTGTTTTAAGTTCTGGAAATATTACAAGAAGTAGGAAATAACTCGGATGATTCCATGAATTGTGATTTTAATGGTGATTGTTGTGCTAATTAAAGTCCAGAACAAAAAAAGAGTGTCTTTCCAGTCCATAGAAAGCATGTAGTGACAAAGGAAAGCCTGTTAAGTTTTTGGTTAAGTGAAGGAGGGAGAAAACGAGACAATGTACAAAGCTTTTTTCTTTTCGTAAAGTCTAAACATGAATTGTTTAAATGGAAGAAAGATTTATAGAAAGCACGAAATATTCGCCAAAATGAAACTCGCAAAAATGTGAAAGAAAAACCATTCGAAAGATTTAGAACTGCTCGTGAGAGCCAATGCACCATCACCGAGGGAGATTTGTGACACTCAGTGCTCTGAATTGCAAGTGAAATGGACATTACTAATTTACCGGCTTCTTCACATGGTTAAACAGATTCAGGAAATTATACGGAAAAGAAAGTCGTATAATTACAAAGTTTACCTCAAGTAAACATGTAGAGGCGATTTCATTAATAGGTAATACTAGAGAGAAATTCGTAGCTGGCGTAAAACGAAGCTCTTTGTTATCCTCTAAAATGCTGTGTATAATGCCAATCAGTTAGTTTTCGTGCAAAGCGTGGCTTATCATTTAGATCGAAAAAAAGACATGAGTCGCTTTACAGTTGACGATACGACACATTCGTATACAGCATTTCCAGTGATAAGTTTCAGTGGATTATTGTTTCCGCAGCTTTATTTCCTCCTTCAGAAACATCAGGGCAAATTAGGACCAAAAATTTAAAAGAGACCGTCCAGCGTTACATCATAAACGTCTTCTTACCATTTGCAGAAAATAATGCATTGCATTTTTTGGACTCTTGGACTGGACATAACGACACCCCTCTAATTAAGAAGACGACGAATTACGTATAATTCGTATTCCACCCGAACTAATAGTGTGATTCAGGCTGTCGATGAAAAAATTTTTTCAATAGTATAAAGTGTCTTCCAGAAAATTGTTGGCAATCGAATTTCCGTTATCTCTTTGTCATTTCAGATTTAGCAATGGAGCAACATTTTTAATCTTAACTCATTTCTAAATTGCAGTAGGCGTCACGGCATTTTATGAATTTGATTAAGTATACCAGGTAAGCAGCACACTATGTAGAATAACGGCCACGAACATTTCTTACGATATTCCAGTTCTGCATAAATAAAATTAGTAATTATTGTGAAGCGCGTGAATGCATTAATTTTTTGTTAATCCAGTGCGTCTGGTGTAAGGAAAATGTTTGTTTTCGTCACTCAATAGACACTTCGCATTTTTGGGAAGACTACAGGGAATAAACAAGGAAGTGTTTCATTGTTAGCAAAATACACATTAATCAAAAATTATCATAGGAACTGTGCTACAGGAATTGTTATATAATATTTAATGCCAACAAATTAATGACAAGGGTGATGGAAGACAACTAATGTAACATCAAACACGGCCTTGATTTTCTTTTTTCTTGCTATTCACTTGTGCAACAATTAAATTTCTGCAGTGATTTAGTTGTCGGTATGAACTGCAAGTTATTCAAGATATTATAATTTGAGAAAATATTGATATGGTTCAAGTGTTTAAAATTCCCGTGCGTGCTCTTTGGAGTTCGCACTAAGTGGCACTATGTTCTCTTACCTGGGTTGTGTATTAAATGAGTAACTTTAACATTTTTTAAAAAACACTTAGCAGCTAAAATTTTGACAGTGCGTTTCTTAGTAGTATTCTTCCTGCGTGAAAACTTTCAGAGTAGGCTTCGACATGTCGGATTGGATAGTTCCCCTATAAATTCAAAATCGACAGTTACCAGCTGCCTGCCACAAGTTAAAGTCCAGCTACTCACAGTTTGAAGAATACCCCCTCCCACCCGCTGACGTCATAGTTTAAACAATTAAGTTAGGAGCTGACTTGCCATAAATTTCATTCCACTCATCATCACAGTCTGGCACACCATCAGACAGGAGTCGCCCCACCGTCAGACGGCCGCTTTCGTACTGCGCCGTGCAGGGCCAGATCGGGTCACTAGCGCTATCTCCCGCTCAGCATAGGATCGCGCTACTGCTTGCCGGTGACAGCTTCGTGCACAGAGATGAATTACATTACATTAATGCGTGTTCCATGGATCATGAATAGCCGGCCGTTGTGGCCGAGCGGTTCTAGGCACTTCAGTCCGGAACCGCGCTGCTGCTACGATCGCAGTTTCGAATCCCGCCTCGGGGATGGATGTGTGTGATGTCCTTAGTTTAGTTAGGTTTAAGTAGTTCCAAGTCTAGGGGACTCGGACCTCATATGTTAAGTCCCATAGTGCTTAGAGCCATTTCATTTGAACAAACTACATGATCCAAGTTAAAACACTGGGAAACCTGGAAAATGCAGAAAACAAACTTGCATTTTAACCCATATTGATACTGACAGAGGAATTCATCAGAGTTTAAAATAACATGTAACCTACACATTCGTTTTGCAGTAAATTTGAAAATCAAGAGTTGCACATTTTTTCCTCTTGTGGTGGAGACTTGTGCAGTGTCTCTGAAGTCAAAAGCAGGTTAAAGTGCTATGCTTGTAAAATTCACCACAGAAAACTATGCGTGGAATGGATCGTGGCTATTTCACCGGCAGTAACACAGCCAGCTATCATAGAGCCGCCAGACACGCGACCTTATATGCACCCGGCATGTAACAACAACATTTGAGAATAAAACTCATTATACTTAATCATAAGTAGAATCGTAGCCATCGAAACGTGGCAAATATAAGGGGTGGTCAAAAAGTTTCCATTTGAAGGCCACACTAATGATCCCTTGTCTATAAACCGAGGTGAGAAAAGTCGTGGGATACCTCCTAATGTCGTGTTGGACCTCCTTTTGTCCGGCATAGTGCAGCAACTGGACATGACATGGTTTCAGCAAGTCGTTGGAAGCCCCGGCAGAAATTTTCAGCCACGCTACCTCTACAGAAACCCATAATTGCGAAAGTGTTGCTAGTGCATCAGTTTTTGCACGAACTGACTTCTTAGTTATGTCTCATAAATATTCTATGGGTGAGCAAATTATTGACTCGAATTGTCCAAAACTGTCTTCACACTAATCACGAACATTTGTGTCCCGGTGACATGGCATTTCGTCACCCATAAAAGTTCCATCGTTGCTTGGGAACATGAAGTCCGTGGGTGGCTGCAAATGATCTCCAAGTAGCGAACATAAGCATTTCAAATCAATGATCGTTTCAGATGGGCCACTGGACTGTCTATTCCTTGTAAACACAGCCCACAACATATGGAGCCACCATTAACTTGCACAGTGCCTTGTTGACAACTTGGGTTCGTAGCTTCGTCGGGTCAGTGTCACACTCGAACCCTACCATCAGCTCATTCCTACTGAAACCTGTACTCATCTGACCAGCCCATCGTTTTCCAGTCATCTAGGATCCGTTCGATCAGGTCACGAGCCCAGTAGAAACGCTGCTTGCAATGCCGTTCTGTTAGCAAAGGCAATGGCGTCCGTTAACTGCTGTCATAGCCCATTAGGGCTACATTACGCGGCACTGTCCTAACGGATACGTTCTTCGTCCGTCCCACATTGATTATTGCGATTATTTCACGCAGTGTTGCTTGCGTGTTAGCACTGACAACTCCACGCAAACGCTGCTGCTCTCGGTCGTTAAGTGGAGGCCATCGGACACTGTGTTGTCTGTTGTGAGAGGTAATGGCTGAAATGTGGTGTTTACGGCACATTCTTCACACTATGGATCTCGGAATATTGAATTCCCTAACGATTTCCGAAATTGACTCTCCCATCTAGCTCCAACTACCATTCTGCGTTCAGAATCTGTTAATTCCCGTCGTGCGTCCATGATCACGTTGGGAACCTTTTCACAAGAATTACCTGAGCCAAATGACAGCTGCCGGCCGAAGTGGCCGTGCGGTTAAAGGCGCTGCAGTCTGGAACCGCAAGACCGCTACGGTCGCAGGTTCGAATCCTGCCTCGGGCATGGATGTTTGTGATGTCCTTAGGTTAGTTAGGTTTAACTAGTTCTAAGTTCTAGGGGACTAATGACCTCAGCAGTTGAGTCCCATAGTGCTCAGAGCCATTTTTAGCCAAATGACAGCTCTGCCATACACTGGCCCTTTATACCTTGTGTACGCGATACTACCGCCATTTGTATATGTGTATATCGCTGCCCATGACTTCCATTACTTCAGAAATGTCGGTGCTTCTATACCTACACCGGACTCTGGGTGTGTTGCATATACGCTACAGGAACAGATTCAAATAGAAACTCTTTGATCATCCCTCAATCATATGACGGGAATGTTTGGAATTTAGTACGATACTATTGGTCAGTACCCTAATCGCACAACAAATTTCAAGATGAAAAACTGAACTGCCAAAAGCCGCAGAACCTCTCGCCATCTACTGGACGTTATATGTAGTCAAGAATCTCCAGGAAGAGTCATTTAAGGGGAATGACGCGAGAAAGTGGTAGCTGGCAGCACAGCGTGCGTATGAGTCATGCGCTGCCACCACCGTTGAGTTGCGCTTCCAACTCACTGGGCAGAGAACTGTCGCCGCTAGGCAGCGTAGCCCTATGCGAGTTTCATCAGTCGTGCGCGCCGACTCCAGGTTACGAGTCGCTACTAGGCTGCCGATAGCCGGGTTCGCTTTGTGGAATATTTTCGTAACTTAACCGATTGGCGGCAGGTGATAATTCAAACTATCAAAGCGTCACGTCAATTTTATACTGAAATCAACGAATATTACTAATGTTGTATCTAAAGAATTGTAAAGCCACTCCCCTACCTCAGGACTAAGAAGCATTCTCTAGTTTTCTGATCGCTAAAGTATCTTTTCTTGATGGTTTGATACGTTTTTATGCCACAAACATGTTAGCCACTGACTGTACTAGCAGGAGGCGTGAAAGCTAAGATCATCGGCCAATATGTAGTAGGATAGAATAGGGGTGGAACGTTTCTTTATCTGAACAAATATGTACCTCGTGCCAAGCCGCCTGTGAAGATCAGTACACCATCCATAAGTCACCTGTGTACTTGTTCTATACCTTACAAAGGCAAAGAACAGTTCGAGTTAGCCACTGTACAGGACGAACACTAATATAACCAACAAACTGCAGGGGTGGATTGCTGACTGGAAATGGAGGAAAAAAGTCCCATGAAGATGTGTCCGGAAATGGACGGTGTGCGTGCAACGACAGCAAAACTTTCCAGAACACAGTACAGAACTGCATCGCATCTACGTCGCAACAGATGTTCAAAGTGGCCTCCATGGGAGGCAATGCATGTGTTGTCATGCAGGATACACATATCGTACTTTGGCTTACATCGTGTTGGTGGGCCACTTGCCTAGAGCTTGTACTAGGGTTTGTCTCAAATATCCTGTAGAGCGTGGTTCTCCTAATTTGTTGTACGCCCAGTCCTCCGCCTCCCTGCACGTTCATCGGTCTGGAAGGACACATGATCACACAAACGCCCAAAAAGAGTTTGAAATGTTGTGTGATATTGTTTTGGTATAGCCGCGCTGCCTCTCCACCGTTTCCATCTGCTTGGGAAACACTATCTCGGCTCGTTCCCGACATGAATACTGGACCATTGTGCTGCTTACAGTACGCTTCATCAGTCACACAGCCTGCAATACACAAGGAACACATGGCACGTACTCAGGGTCGGCTAGCTCCCGACATTATTACTAGATCAGTCTGTTATTTCCAATACCCTGCATCATACAGCATGCAAGACACAAGTAACACACGTCACGTGGTCAGAGGAACTTTCATACGTCAGCCCATCTACCGTGACAACGATGCATTTACGGGCACATGTTCATGGCTTCTTCTTCTCCCATTTGCTGTGAGCAGTCCGTCCCTGCAGTTTGTTGGTTTTCTTAATGTTCACTCTGCACAGCAAAAGACTTGTTGCTAAATACACTTATTCTACTGGTTGTAAAACACTGCCGTTAAAGCGAATTCCTTGACAGAAATAGACGTGTGCAGGACAGCCATGTCTGATATGCAAACTTAAAAGAGTATGCTGCATAACATCATGAACAAGAACAAAACAGATCAACCACAATCTCTCTACCACACACACATACCGAGCGAGGTGGCGCAGTGGTTAGCAAGGTAGCCTCGCATTCGGAAGGACGACGGTTTGAGCCCGCACGCAGCCATTTGATTTAGGTTTGCTATGATTTCCCGAAATCGCTTCAGGGAAATACCACGATGGTTCCTTTGAAATCGTACAACCGTCTTCCTCACCCATGACCTCGCCGTTTGGTCCCCTCACCCGAACCAAACAACAAACCAATCTCTCCCACACACAATAAAAGTCAAGAAAATTACTACAGAACCGTATGGATAGAGCTGTCAGAACCTCACCAAAACTGTAAGTGTTTTACTTTGTATCTAGGATATCCACAATATCCAGTGGAGTACTTATGGTACTGTCTCCTGGAGCACGACAGTGCTGATAACGATTTAACGCCATCCAACAGTAGTTATAAAGTAAAATCAATGGAGCAGTACTGAATTGGTCTGCAGGACACACAGAGCTTCATTCATCCTCCAATAAACAGGAAGTGATGTAGTACTGAGGCAATTTTAATCTATACTACACATAAATTATATGTTGTTTTACGCTATACATTGTACGTACAACATCTCCAGCGGATTTCTTATAGCACTGTCTTCTGCGGTTTAACATCATGTGAACGGTTGAGCCGTTGAGCTCAGTGTCATGGTAAGGAAGATGAAGATAGGTGCATTCCGACTCCACACTTTGATAGTAGATATGTGGTACTGTTCCCTGCCTGACTCCACTAAGAGATAAGTTTCGTCTTCGAAGAGGATCACTAACAAATTTACGCTGTAAACAGCACTAGATCCGTTGGTTGTGTATCTTTCAAATCTCTGTAAGTTTCGAGGATGGTATTTCCTCTCAGCTACCGTAGTTTTTTAAACATGCTTTCGTTTTAGTCATTGTCTATGGTAAACTACCAGCTTTTCACAGTTCGCTACCAGTTACACGGGATGGGGCAAATAAAAGTGGCTCGGACGAGTGGATACGATTGGAAGTCAATGTATGCATATAACGTCACTCTCTGACGCGCACAGCACGTGTGCGATCACCACGTGATCGACACCAGTTCGGAGAGTAGTGGGGGCTTTCTCAGTGTGACTGGAGCAGTGCAGAGAGGACGATGGTACTCACAGTGCAGCAGCGGGTGTTCGTTGTGGAAAGTTAGGAGGCAACAAATTCGTGGAAACGGTGTAGTCAGTTGTTTGCTCGGAAATTTAATAACGTCAATGTACCAACAAAGAGTGCTTGGTACGAAAATGGTGTCAGACAGGATGTGTTTCGAGCAAATCAAAAAACATTCCGAAACGTACCTGCACATCAGAAAATGTCGCTGCAGTTCACCAGAAAATGTTTCAGCGTCATACCAAATAAGCCCGACAACCGTCCCAAGAGACCGGCACATAACGTCGATTACGTGGACGAATACTGTAGTGCCCTTTGGTCGACAGGATAGAACTAAAGCTCAAGTCGGAACACACTTTATTTAACTAAAACGCCTTCATGGAGTGCACGTATTTCCAAACTCAAGGACAACAAGAAACACAATAATTCTTGTGTTGGTAAAAGTCAGATAAAAGTTGCGAGATAATAAAAAAAGATAATAACAATCAATATACTATGTTACACTATTCCAAAGTTTCGTTACGCCCAACAAGATACAAATTTCTTCAGAAGACTATGGCGAGTGTCTACTTGGCTATTAATGGTCTGACTCTGCTGGCGTGATTATACCACCTATTCTGCAGAGTGCTACACTTAGTCAAATGAGTTCCAATTGGTGGATCTACGTCACACGGCTTTTTGCGAAGTAGTGTCGTGTTTATGAGGAAAATCTATTGATGATTACATTCACTGGCGATGTTTTGATATGAGCTCTGGAAGGGAGGTCGGCAGCCCAGCTTGCTTGTCTGTTGTGCGGGCCCTCTAACTGATAAGGGGCCGCTACGACAAATACTCCTTCTTGAGCTGCACATGAATCCCTATCAGGTGTCTGTTGTTAATACATTAAAACCAAAAGATCCTCCTCCACAGCGCCTCCAGTTTTGTGAAGTGCTGTTCACTATTAACAATGAATGGCTTGGACATGGATCTGTTCTTTATGTCGGATGAAACCTGGTTTTACCTGAGTGATTATGTGAACTCACAGAATCACAGGTACTCGGCAGATGAGAATGCGCATGACTTCCATGAAACACCTTTACGTGATGAGAAGATTGGGATTTGGAGTGTCATGTCTGTTCGCTGTGTTATTGGTCACATTTTCTTTAATCAGACTCTGCTAACAGTTTGAAACCATTTGTTGCAGCATTAATGGAGGAGAAAAAGACCTACAGTTATTTCCAACAGGATGGAGCAACTGCCCACAGAACCAGCTGACCTGTGGAGCACATTTAAACAATCTTCACGTCTGGCAGAGTTGTTAGCAGAGCTCTGTCTGGTCGCAGGCCGAGTTGACCAGACAGGTCACTTGATCTGTCAGTGAGTGATTACTTTGTGTGGGGAGCCCTCAATCTAAGATGTATCGCAACAGCACTCATAGTTTTCAAGAACTGCAGCAGAACATTTCAGATGAGATTGGAGCAACTCCAGCAGTCCAGCTTCATTCTGCCTTCAGCGACCTGCTGACCAGCGTCCAAAAGTGCCAAGAGATGAATGGTGGTCACTACTGTATCTCTGTTCCTCTGCTGTGTTTCTTTGTTCTCTGGAACTCTGTTCACCAGGCCACTTTTATGTGCTCTGCCCTACACTTAAACAAAAAATAGACTGTTATCAGTAGACATCTCACTAGCCAACGCGATGGCCAAGATGTGACAGAAAAACGGTGTATTTCACATCATCCCACATGCATCTTCGCTTGATGGAATCTAACGTTTAGAGGGGTGCAACTTTATTTTTCAGTTTTGCGCCAGAAACAAGGACTTCAATCAAGGTCTATACTGTCGCTTTTCTAAGGTTTCCGTTTTTAGCTTAAGAAAAGTAGCATGAAAGTATTGTACTTAGAAGTGTTGAAAATACTTCTGGATATGACAGAGTAGCTCTTTTGATTTGGACTGCGAATGGCCTACTTCTCAGTATATATGATAGGCTTAAATATGCATTAAATATTTCGATAGGGTTTCTAACTAATTTCTGAAGAGGGTTGAGGTTGAGTTGATTGGGGGAAGAGACCAAACTGCAAGGTCATTGGTCTCAACGGATTAGGGAAGGATGGAAAAAGATATCGGCCGTGCCTTCTGAAAGGAACCACCCTGACATTTGCCTGGAGCGATTTAGGGAAATCACGGAAAACCTAAATCAGGATGGCCGGAAGCGGGATTGAACCGTCGTCCTCCCGAATGTGTAATTTCTGAAGAATTGTACTGGTACTTGTACAGGAAAATAAGATGTAATAGTTCATACACACATGTGGGCCGACGTGCCTCAGTTGGTAGAGTACAAATGCCTAATTCAATAGAATCAAACAGTAGGTTCAACGGTAAATTCAGGATGGTAGATGAAAACTATATGTTGCACAGCAACCCTGTTCCCGGATGCACTGATAAATTTTCGAAGCTGTTGCTCGATTTAGAACGTGAGTCATAATCATAACCTAGGGCACGTGAGGAGTGCCGATATTGCAAAACCGCAGTAATGCCCGTAGTGCGTTTCCATGAAAACTATATGTTGCACAGCAACCCTGTTCCCGGATGCACTGATAAATTTTCGAAGCTGTTGCTCGATTTAGAATGTGAGTCATAATCATAACCTAGGGCACGTGAGGAGTGCCGATATTGCAAAACCGCAGTAATGCCCGTAGCGCGTTTCCATACAGCGAGCAGTGCCACAGCAAGAAACGCAAATATTGTACTATGACAGCAGCCAAAACGTCGTTCTAGAAACCCTGCAACGCGGAGTAATAACATGCAATATCCGAGCTCTGCAGCTCCAAGGCATTCCAGCACAGATGAGAACTGCAGAGGCAGGGGAAACCGTCCGTAATTGAGACACCATGGTGTGCACAGTGCTGCTGACACCTCTCCTTACACGAACCGAGCGAGGTGGCCAAGTAGATAGCACACTGAACTCGCATTCGGGAGGACGACACTTCAAAACCGCGTCTGCCCATCCTGATTTAGGTTTTCCGTGATTTCTCTACATCTCTTCAAGTATATGCCAGGATCGTTCCTCTGAAGGGACACAGCCGACTTCCTTCCCCATCCTTCCCTAAATCCGATGGGACTGATTACCTCGCTCTTTGGTCCCGTACATCAAATCAACCAACCAGCCAACCAACCCATCTGCTTAAACGAGGGCAGATGGTCGCCCAACCTGCTACAATGACGGTGTGTCTGGCTTTAAATATCCCTGTTTCAGATATCTTGTCCTCAGTGTCCGATCATTCCATCTGCATCATCGATCCCAATAGAATGACACTCTCGCTAGTTACAGGTAAACTACTGGCGAACTGTGATATGCTGCTTGCTACTTGTTTGAAGACTTCAGCTACGAAGCAAAATCCTACAGTCAGAGGCTGGACGTCATCACTCCATTCTGCGCTACTGATGATGGCTCACAGGAGTGACCTACTTCCCATGGTGGAGCGCAAATCAACTGACAGCAAGCTATCTCCAGTTTAGTGGATGCGTGGCTGAGTGCCGCTCCCCGGCTGTATATGTATCGCTTTTATGGCTCTACGCTGCACCTGCTGAGTGAGCAGGGGCTTCTGCATACACGGTAACAGCATACAGAAGACGATGTGTGCAACTTCAGCCATTCTGGATGGCTGGTCGTAGAAAACATGCCTTCGTATGGTCAGTTTACGACTGATTGGTAAGATAAGTGTATGTTACCTACCATGAAACCTTACAGGATGCACAAACACTTGAACAGTTTGCTGATAGGTTACACAGAAGTACGGGGAAAAGAACAACACTCCCTTATTCAAGGAAAAATTAAACATGTTAACTCAGAGGCACAACGGGTCATTTGATTCATTCTTGGATAGCATCCGAGGACTCTTAGGTGCTGAGAAGGAATGCTGCTTCTGGGGTTCTGTTGGTGACAAGGAACATAGATTTTGGAAAGATACAGGGACATGTCTATCGTCGTCGCATTAGACCACTTGGGTAGAAAGAAACTAGGAGGTCTTCGTTATAAATTTCGTGGAGTGAGTAACAATGATATAGATTCATTGAGGACAACAGAACTCAAGTTTAGTGTGGACAGTTTTTCTGAGCATATCGAGGTGTTTTCACAAGCAGGGAAAGAGTATTATATAATTCTCAATCTTGATTTCCTTTCTAAACATCATGCCAAAATCAGTCTTTATGTAGCATATAGTTTAACATGAAAGAACCTTGTTTCTGCTGGGTGATAGTACTGTAATAGATACAATTGTGACAAGGCACACCTATGACGGATGTGTCAACGATTACACTGCTTATACGCTTGCTGAAGAGGGGTTCTCATGATAACGTGCCATCAGGCACAGGGAAATTAGTTTGTGTATCAGGCACAGGGAAATTAGTTTGTGTATCCGTGAGACAGAGTAACCACAGGAAATGTTATGTGTAGTTGAACCACTGGAGGACAATGAGCATTTGGATAAAATGCACTGTTTTGCATGCAGAACCGTAGTGTGCGTAAGTAACGTAAATGGAGAATATATGGTCCCTGTTAGCCTGGACAATTTCGGTGTGGACGACACGAGCAAAACAAAGGGACTAATGTTTGCCACATTGGATAATTTTGAGGAAGAGGGTATGGATAGGTCAGATACCTACCACAAGCAGTCTTTTGGATGTCCTGTTGTACGGAGATCTCCCCATGTCACCTTGCTCAGTTAGGAGTCGGCAATGTAAAGCACTCAGTTTTCGGAGATCTACGAAAGCCATCATATCAATAGAGAAAAGAGACTTTCTTAAGTCCAAAGAGAGATGCATAAAACCTCAAAAGTACGGCTCTATGTAGTGCTACATGAAGACTCATGAACCAAGCCGTTTTCCCAGTAGCCGCTGTCAGAGTATGTGTTAATACTATTATAGATACCACACCAAGTTAAATATGTTTCTATAAAATACAGTGATAAGATTTTATGCCTTTTGTAAGTTGCGTTTTCCTTGAGATCGTAACACTGGGTTATATTTAACAATAGTATAAGTCACTTTTCATAATGTAATCCTGTTTAGAAGAGATAACTACGCACTCATGCTACTAGATGTTTCCAGGATGTATAACTTGTTTCTTAATATTGGTATTGGTTTTAGTTTCAGAAAGTATAATTAGTATTTTAATTTGTGCCAACTACGAGTGAATACTTCCTTCTCGTTTTATCATCATCTCTAAATGTATATTGGTGTTGAAGAATACCATTGTAATTTTATGAACTGTTCTCATATTTTTTAATTTAAATAACTTTAAAAAGTAAAGAATGTAAATGAAAGTAATAAAGAGGGCACTAGTTACAATATACGTCAAATTTCGAGGTCAGTAGCGTTGAAATGTAAGCAGCAAGCTCAGTTAAACTGATGTTGGTTATCTGTAATGTCAAGTGGTACTGTATTTACGATGCGTCATCATGGCTTGAATATAATGATAAGCGAATTTACGTTTTAAAAACTGATATATTTGTGATGCGATTCTCATTTATTTTTTAATCCCTGATCCTTATTATATTCTTTTATTCATGTAGTACTGAATATTCTTACAGTTTAAGGATTTGTTTAATACACAGGGTCCATTACCTGTGACTCCTAATAACCACAATGACATACCGACAGGGAGTAGCGCTCCAGCTTATAGGAAGCCAAATGGCATACCGAAGCATTTACAAATACTCATGGAAGAATTTATTGAACAACTACTACTAGAAAATATTACAGAAACCAGTGATAGTTCATGGAAAGCACTGTTGTAATCGCGACCGTTCCGTTCGCGGGGTGGCTGTCAACGAAAGTGTGGCTGGACCGAACGGGAGCGGCCCGCGAACAAACAAGACGAACGAACGGGAAAGGATTGACACACACAGCGACAGACGACCGAGTAAGACACCAAGAACAGCAACATGCAAGAAGCAACGAGGTCACAAGCGAAAACCTCACGAAATAAACAACGTCCACTCGGACACGGAAACAAGCAAAGTAAACACGATGTCTGTAAGCGAGATATGGAGAGACTCACGCGAATATCAGACTGCCTCGCTGAGTGAGAGGCAGGCGCTTAAATACACGGTAGGGTACGTCGCTATTGGACGCTGGGACCACATACTGTACAGTGGCGCCCTTACACTGTACGCGGGCCAGGATGTGAACTGTCAGAAATTTAGATCACAGCTACAGTTTTCAACACACGAAGGCTAATTTTCTAGGTATACAAAATGTGAACCGCATGTAATGGTTCTGTGGTCGCTGAGGAACGAAGTGTTACAACAGGCACATGACCAAGTTTTGTGAGGTCGTTGAGCCACAGAGCGACTGACAGGAGAGACGCTGAAAAGTTTTAGTGGTATGCAAGGAAATGTGATGTGGATCAATAAATGCAGAAGTACACACCATGCACACTGCGAACAGATCTCGGCCATAGAAAGCTTCCTCTTGAGAGGATGCTTAGCGCATATAATCCCTTCAAATGATATGGCTTGTTATTCTGTGTCCATACAAAGAACTCCAGCGAGTAATAAATTCATATTAACAGTCATTCGCCATTTTTTGAGGGCTATATCAATGACAGCAATTCTTGACCAGCAAGCTGCTATGGCGGCAACGACGTTAGTGAATAACTGAATTCTTAAATTTGGTGTGCCAGAAACCTTACTAGCAGATCAAGATAGTAACTTCTTATCTCATTCGGTGAATTACCTATGTCGTGTTTGCAAATTATGGACGCGTCTATTTCATCCACAAGCAAATGGACGTATGGAATGTGTTCACTGAACAAAATCAAAGATGGTGAGTCTCTACGTCAACAGCCAACATTGAGATTGGGACACATGCCTCATTTATGTCATCAGCGTATACAGTTCTAAAGTCCATACTAGTACTGTTCCGCTCCCTACAAGGGAATGAATATGTTGTCTCCTTGCGAAATACTAAAATCGAAATTTGCGAAAAGAATGCAAGAGGTAGGCAAAGATTTCGACAATGCAAAAACAGTGGAAAGATAACTACATGTGAGGCAGCCAACAAGTCAGCTTCCACGACTAAGAGTTGGCCAATGTGTGTTGGTTATCAATTCATGCATATCGGAAAGGAAAAACAAGAAATTTATGACGAAATTTAACTGTCTATATCAGGTTATAGAGATGACCTTCTGTGCAAGTGTTAAGATACAGTTACCCACCAAAAATTCCATCCTACAGATTAGCTGAATAAAGCCATTTGATGGTGTGATACGTGCTTTACCGCAGATGCATGCTGTAGGCCGATGGTTTGAATTCATGTCCGGCCATACATATTTAGGTTTTTCGTCATTTCCCTAAATCACTCCAGGAAATCACAGGTCGATTTCTTTGAAAGGGCACTGCCGATTTCCTCCCCCACCCTTGACCTTGTCCAAACTTGTGCTTCATCTCTAATTACAACGTCGACGGCTCGGTAAACCCTAATCTCCCTTCTTCCTGCCTTCTGCTTTACCGCAGATTCCGGTAACAGCACCACAGAAAGCCAATAAACCAAGGGAGGTTAACGCGAATGTGCTACCAGATATTCTTATGTGCACAGGGCACCATACCGACTTGGAGGAAGGAAATAGTCTACTGTGAACATTTTCATGGTCCTTTATTCTCTTTGTTTCATAGTATGCTATTTGCATTGTATGTTAGGGGATAAGAAGATGCTAGTGCGAGTCATTCCTGTTTATGTCATGCGGATAGTCTCTTTGAAAAAGGAAGGAGAACTGACGGGATTCCTTTTCACTAGATGGAGTTGCTGCAAATTAGGCTTGTAGTACCACAACTCCTCTAATACAATTACAGCAGCTGCATAATTAATCTTATTTCCATAAAATGTTAAAGCTAAATCGTCGATTCGTTACTGTGTGGTAGGAACAAGGAAGGCCAGGCGCAGGTCGTCCGGGTAATTTCTGATATGGTCCCAGTTTCCATAAAAAAATTCCAACGCAGACATATGCTGTAAACAATAATCTTTATTTAGAATGTGACCGTACCTTTACGTTTACAAAAAGTCATATACACTCTGTTCCTAACTACAAATGTTACATATTTTACTTCACTTTGTACAACATCGTTTTTCGCTGGCTCGTCTCCAGCTATTTCTAAACCAATATAAAATGGATTGACACCTTGAAACAGTTTGTTCTTACATATGCATTCATTCTCCAAATCGGTCCACGATTTTACTTTAGTTATATCTGCACTGGTCTCTGACTTTGAATATGTAACAAATTTAAAACGATTCCTCCTACTGTACTTTCGCCAAGGAACGCCTGACGAACGTTCCGGCCTTAAACTAAACGGACCTAACTTATTACTACAAGCGAGTCTTACTTTTTCCAGAGCACCTTGATCCTCAAATATTTTTTTATTCGCTCTGTCATCAAGTGTTAGTCTTTCTACTCTTACATTAATCCCATACACATATGTTACGATCTTGTTAATAATTACAGAGGCATATTTATTTGCAAAGAAGTTAAACTCGTCAGTAATGTCATAATGCTTAGGTGTACTAAAGTTCTGCGCGTTCTCGTTATATTTCTCTGTTGCCCCCCATCTTCACATATTCAAAACGTAAACCGTCGGACTGGGTGTACTCGGTACGCCATTTACACATCCTCCCGAAATATGGCCTAGTCAGAATGTTCCGTCGGCGTGTCCAACGCCTCGGGCGTGCACGGCGAGCCCGGGTCATCATCCTCGTCCGACGAAATGCATACAACCTCCTCCTCGGTCTCCACGTCCGACGTATCCGACGCCACCCCCTCCTTCATTTGTAAACAATGAATTATGTGGCAGTCAGCATGAACAACATTCAAACGTGATATTAATGCCTCATCCCCAATAGTAAATTCGTTAGACACAAATATAACCAACCCTCTGTGTTTTATAACCATTCCTGGCTTATTTTTAACATTAACAGTTACTGGACGTCCTTCGACAATACGTTTCAAAATAGAAGCATACGGACGCCACCTTACCCACTCAAATTCCTCGAACACGATGACATTATGAACACGAGGATCGTAACCACCGAAGCCAAATTCTGAGCAAAATGGAAGATAGACATGCTGCTTCCTTGACAAAATCTTTTCAACAAGAGTTGACTTGCCTATATTTGTGTCTCCATATAAATAAAGCTGCTTTTTACGAACCATTTGGGACCGAAAGGCCTCATTGTACCACCGGACCACACGCCCCGCCCAGCCATTGTAATTCAAATGACACTCGCTAAGAGCACGGACAACAAACTTCTTAGCCTGAAAGGATTCAAAATATTTTTCTATAAACCTCACACGTGACCAGTTATTAACTAAAAACGAATCAGTGTAATCAATGTAATTGGTGCGTTCTGCCCATCTACGAAGGCGTACATTAAATGATAACGCTGAGTCATTACAATTTGATATTGGTTCTGGGTCTGATTTAGTGATATATATCAAAGTCGTTTTCGTGAGTACGAAAAGTTAGAAACGAGATTACCAAGCTACAAGAGATATTCAGGGAGATATATCAGGAAGCTCAGAAAGAAGCCATGATCTCTGAGATGACGACGAATACCAGGAGCTGCAACTTCCGTATGACATGTTAACAGCATAGATGGTGCAACTGACTGATGTAGTACCTCAGGCAGCTGTATATAGAAAGAGGGGATGGATCAATGCAGGTGGTACCTTCATAATAACAGTATCTGCGATAGCAAACATAGATGATGTGTAAGAGCTTAATATGACGATAGGTCAAATGTAAGATGAAGTAGGCGTGTAATCAACGGTAGAGTGGCATATCACTCAGCTAATGAACCTGGAACGTAATGTACTGAACAGAAACAGAGTGATACGGAAGCAGCTAAAGAACTCACGGAATGTGTACCCAATACAGACACCTTTGACGTCATCGATGACGTCATTTAGCCGGCCGAAGTGGCCGAGCGGTTCTAGGCGCTACAGTCTCCAGCCGTGCGACCGCTACGGTCGCAGGTTCGAATCCTGCCTCGGGCATGGATGTGTGTGATGTCCTTAGGTTAGTTAGGTTTAAGTAGTTCTAAGTTCTAGGGGACTGATGACCTCAGAAGCTAAGTCCCACAGTGCTCAGAGCCATTTGAACCATTTGACGTCATTCATGATTCACTTCACTACCTACAGATGTTTTGGCAGACTATACACCGATCACCTAATGGGCCGTAATGTATGTCTTGTATACCTTAGTCGGACCATGAAACCTAAATATTGCACGAACGCATGGTGTCTGTTTTTTCGGACAGTCACCACTCATTCAAGTAACTGATTCCCTTCAATGGGGAATGAATCCACACCCTTCAGTGCGGATGCACTTATACATTCGACCTCAGGGGGACTGCAGGTATTTGGCGCTAGGAGGGAATGTGAGTCGCCCTCGGAACGTGTCGACATAGTACGCGCATTTGCGATAAACTCTATTTCCGTATGGCACAGTGGTTAACGCAACTGCTCAGTAAGAGCAGATCCTGGATTTGAGTCCCAGCCTGGCACACATTTTCACTCGTCCCCGCTGATTCCACATAATGAACCAACGCAGCCCTTATCATTTGTTCCTTTCGTTTCTTCCCCCTCCACTTTCAGTTTACGTAAAACCTAAAATTGCCTGAGGGATATAATTTTTAATAAAACTCGTTTTCCAACGACTGTCACTTCAGTAGCTCTGACGCAATCCTCATTATTCTTATCACTGAATTACACCGGAAATTTCACTGGTAACCTCCACCAACATCAACCAGACCTTAGATTCACAATACGTTTGTTCCAAAATGACGCTTGCATTGACCTATCCAGCTGACAGAACAAAGATGAGAGGACCCTTGAGTAGTATAAGGATGCCGCTGACAAATTAGGAGATCAAGCTTTACATTTTGAAAGGATCCGGCTCGTTACACAAAAAATTTCATTAACTTTCTCAACAGACATCTTGCAAACTGATTGTTCCACATCGCTTATTAATTCGCAAAATTTCAAGGTGTTGGCGCGAAGTTAAAATCCTTCTTAGATACCGAGAGAGCAGTAGCGTCAGTTTATATCCCAGCCATGATGATAACGGTCTAATTGAAGATTTACGTTCCTTATCGTGTTTCTGTTGCGAAAGCCACCAGAATGTTCTTTTCTGCTTACCTGTGGCTACCTTTTGCGATGAATTATTTTGTCCTACTGTGAACACATCGATCCAGTGCAAGCTTGTGAAGATACTACTAATTGTGAGTGATATTATAATGTCTTCCTCTCTTTTCTCATTTACGGGAATGTTATACTTACGATTCATGGTTTTTTTCTATAGCTTTTAGACAATGTTTTACTACGCTTTTATCATTAACCTGTTTAATTAAGGGTGAAACAATATTTCAGTCCAATGTAACGTCTTTCTTTGTAATAACTATACTAAATGGAACTGCTATACTAGAGGGAGAAAACAAATGAAACATCTATAGTCAGGTAATCAAACAGAGGTGTGCGAGTGAGCGTTCGTTGAGAGAGTGAATAGCTGGTCAGTGTCCTGTCGAAATAAAATTTATGCCAAATACTGCCTAAAACGTGTTCCTCAAATAGAGTATGGACTTAATATTGCTGTTAGTAATGTGTGAAGAAAGTTATCAGACTGATTCAATTAGTTCTAACACCGTGAAATGCTTCAGAATACATTGAGAATGTGTATGCAGATAAGCTGTAATTGTTGCTAGGCTTATTGTGTGGCAACAACGTTATAGTGCACTAACATATTACACAGATTTAATCTAAGGTAGAGGACAAACTACTTGTGAAATTGAGAAAATGAGATAGTTCCAAAAAACAAAACAAATTTAACCAGATATTATGTAATCATTTAGGCGAATACAACCAAGAAGTATCCTAGATGATATCAAAAATTTTGTGGAGCTACTGGATATTCAAAGAAATATAGTATGTGCTGAAAATTTCAATTTAGTTATCTATCATGGTTCTGAGAGGCAATACAAATACATCTTTATAAAAGTAGCCATTATTTTAATGTAATTAACAGAATGTCAGCATTCTTAGGATCATCATATTTCTGTGATAAATGTAACAAAATATATGACAACAAGAACGAACATAAATGCAAGATAGAAAGAATAATAATCATGTATATTAAGCAACTGTTCAGAACACAATACTGTGGAACATTTGACATAATGTGAAAACCTTAATAGATACTGTTATAATGAAGAACGTTTAAACCATCATTAACAAATTTGTGATATGGTTTATAAATGTGAAGAACGTAAAAGGATTTGTTCAAGATCAAAAGTACAAAACTGTGGCTTTGACGGTTGTAGAAACTATGATCTAAAAGCAGAAATTAAAAGTCCTAAGTGTTACATGCAATCCAAAATACAAAAAGGTGGTGTACGTGAAAGAAAATTTAGTGAAGAACATGTAGTCATAGGTGGTCAAAACTGAGTATAAATTGAGCTTGTCCTAAAGGAGAATATCAAAATTATTATATTTTTAAATGTTCAGAATGCAATAATTTAGCTATAGGAAAACTATCATAAAAGAGAATCCCCACAGAGAATTCTCTGTACCTATACTGAATGCGGATTTGATTATGAAGTTCAAGAAGTAACAGGAATACATATCCCAAATCTCACA
This sequence comes from Schistocerca americana, assembly GCF_021461395.2. Lineage (NCBI taxonomy): Eukaryota > Metazoa > Arthropoda > Insecta > Orthoptera > Acrididae > Schistocerca > Schistocerca americana. The sequence continues at coordinate 646,852,256 of NC_060130.1, read as the reverse complement.
ATAGTTCACAATTTTAATGGTGAAACTGCCCATAAATTTAAAGTATATGAAGAATTTTATAGGTGGATTATAATTACCTAATGAATGAATATATTTATAGCTCATTATGCTAAAGATATGATTCACAATTCATTCTCAAGTACTGTGTTGAAAATACAATAAAGCAATTACTGTCTACATAGGAACTAATTTAATGTTATTGCAGATAAATAATATAGCCTAAAAATTATAGGTAGCAGCAGTTTTATACAAGGAAAACTTAGCTAATTTCCAGAAGCATTTGATTTGAAACAATCAAAGAAAGGTAATCTTCCACATTTATTCATTACAAGGGAATATAAAAATTACGTAGGACCAATTCCTGATATCAAATATTATTGTGCTGATGCTATAAAACCAAAAGATAGTAAAAGATTTTTCAAATGACACAGCTAAAAATTTAAATAGAATTATCTGCTCAAAATGAAGAAAGAAATTAACGAATACTGCAATACTGAAGTATGTATATTAAGCAGACTTTGTTTAGAACTAAGAAAACAGCTGCTAGAAATAGCTAATGTATATCCACTGTGTTATCTAAAAATTACTGTACTTTGTATGACTATATACAGACATAAATATTTACCTAATAGAAAAAGTGCTGTATTAGATAAAGATTGAAAGGAAAACTGAATCCACGAGTTGCTTTTTATTCAGTCATACAAATAGAGTAAAATTAAGAGCAAAAGCAGATAGTGTTAACACAAAAAAGGCTGTATTGATGTGTGTAGTCTATATCCAACTGTACAATATTACATTTATTATTCTGAGGGCCATCCAACAAAAATATATAAGCCAAGATGTTATTCCAAAAAAGCAGTATGTGCTAATAAAATGTGAAATAGTGGCACCTAGAGAATTGTATCGTCCTGTTTTACCTCTATCAACAAATACTGATAAAAATGAAAAACTGTTGTTACCTTAATGTGTAAAATGTGCAGAAGAAAGAGTAAATAAATGTAGCAACAATGATATCAAAAGAAGTTTTGTAGGAACTTGGACAACTGATGAAGTAAATGAAGTTATAGATGAAATGTATAAACTATTAGATACATATGAAGTGTGGCAGTTAGAAATAAAAACAATATGTTTTTTTTAAAAAAATTGTGGGAAGAACTGAAGAATGAAAATAAAATTATAAGCCAGACCCCATAAGTTAGAAACCAATAAGATGTATATAAAATTTGTAAGAAAATAGGTATTGACTTAGATACTGCTTAGATAAAAGGCAATCCAGTGAAAAGAGTTGTTGCTAAGATATTTATAAATTCATTAAGTGAGAAATTAGGGGAACAACAAAATATGAGTAAAACTGAGTAGGTTGCAGATTTACAAAAATTGAATGGAGTACTACAGGATGAGGGATTTGATATTCTAGATATAAATTTTATTAATGACAATATGGTTCAGATGAACAACAGTTTTAAGGATTAATATGTGGAAAATAAGACAGATAGAAATATTTTTATAGTAGTATTCCCACATCAAATGTGCGACTCAGATAAGATAAGAAAAGCTGTTATATATTTGGACAGACAAAGTATAGAATATATTGATAATGGTAGAAATACTGTGGAAACAGTTTGTATGCTAGGTGAATGGACTCAAAAATTAAGAAATAAATCGATTACAGATTGGGCTTCAATTGTACCTAAAACTTAATATTTTAAGAAAAATCATAAAAAATAGAGAGATGAAAATTAAGGTATTAACATTAAATTATAAGAATATTCAAAAGCTGAATGGTGAATCTATGATAAAAGTAACTGAGGATGAAGTGAAAGAAAAGATACAGTTAGTGTATAGCCAAATAACTAGATATGTAAAAACTAAAAATTTAAACAAGAAACAAGTTAAAACAGAATTTTCATTTCAGTATAATAAAGGAATAGTTCTGAAAGTTATGATACAGCATCACAGATTTTAAATTTTGTTAATTAATTTTTATTCTATTTAATTGGAACTGTTACTGAAGAAGTTCAACAATGCTAGCAATACTAATTTGTTTAAAAATATTAGTGAGCTACAAGTAAATTTTTTATGTAACATTTCTGGTAGTGAATATTTGAGTACTGGATATGGAGATAAAATAAGATTGGAACTGAATAATGAATTTAAAATTATTATGCCAGACAAATGTATAAAAGTATTAGTAGCTAGAATTTTCAGTGTTTTGAAGGAGAGAATATAAAACTGAGATATAAAGCAATGAAGAAACGTAAAAATAATGATAGTGAACTTCATGATGCAGAAATTTTGCTTTAAATTCTCTGATTTTTTCATAGTAATCTTAAGGAGAGTGGCCATTTCCCACTGAATATGATACAGAAAATTAATTTTTTAGAGTTAATTCTAGTGCATTGAAAATGCCCATTACTTTCAACTAAAATTTTATTGCATTCTACATGAATTTTACTTAGATACTAGTAGGAATAACCTTTAATTATCTAGTGTGCCAAAATTGGTATGGATTTTTATATATAGTAGTAAGTGGGTACATTGGGTGCAGTTGGCATGTTTTTATTGCACATACTTTTTAACAAATTAATTAAATGAAGTATATTATATTATATTATATCTATAAAAAAATTTCTGTGTAATTACAAACTGAAAATTGTTGTAAATATAATATAATATAATCAGTTCCATTAATTCATAATAACTAATTGCAATAAAAGCATCCCAAGTCCACTCAACATACTCACCTGCTACTGATATTACTTCTTTATCTGTTGGTTTTATATTGTGTTTTAACTTACCATTAAATGTGTCTCTGGGCGTCTTCAGGAGAATTTGCTTCAGCATGTATGAGCTCAGTAATCTTGTTGAAGAATTTAATGTATTTGAATATTGTGATTCTTGAGTTTCTCCCGGCGTATTTGATAATCAAAATATCCACGGGTGTACTGCCGGTCTACAGTGTCCAACGAGCACAATATTTCGGCGATCATACATGTCGCCATCATCAGGTGAACTGACGGACTGAGCTCCTGTGAACGTGCCGGCACGGAGGTCCGTACGCTATGGCTTCTCAGGTGGAACTGGGTTCGGTCGCGGCAGCGGCCGATTTAAATACCCTCCGCCCGCGGTGCGCTCCTTCCGCCGTCAGCGCCCCGCGCCACGGTCGCGCGGTGGAACAGATTGCGACGGCGTCTGAGATGACGTCGGTGTGATGGCTCTGTCCGCGGTGGTCGTCACAACTATACATTTGCTCGATTTACTCTTGATTAACCCAATCGCTGGTTCCCAAGCCTTGCTAAGATTATAGCCACAGCCACGGTTTATGAGGTCGTCATTGGTGCGAATTTCGATGGCCTCTCTAACAACGCTGTCCCAGTATCTCGACGTCTGTTCCAGAATCCTCGTGCGTTCATACTCCATAGCGTGATTTTCCGACAAACAATGTTCAGCGACCGGCGAGTTGCTCGGATACATCAGTCGAGTGTGCCTCTGGTGTTCACGGCGTCGATCCTCGACGGTACGCACCGTCTGACCAATATACGACTTGCCACACTGGCACGGTATCTGGTACACGCCGGCCTTCCTCAAACCGAGGTCATCTTTGGCGCTCCCCACCAGTGCACGAGTTTTATTCGGAGGACAAAACACAGTTCCGACCCGGTGTTTCTTCAAAATGCGGTCGATTTTCCCCGAGAGTGAGCCTGTATATGGAATAAACGCAGTACGTACCTCCTCCCTCGTGATTTCATCCATCTCCGCAGGTTGTGCTGTAGTGGTTGGGCGGAGAGCACGTTGAATCTGCCACTCTGAGTACCCATTTTCTCGAAATACAGTTCTCAGATGTTCCAATTCCTGGGGTAGACTCTCTGCGTCAGAAATAGTGCGCGCCCTATGTACTAGAGTTTTAAGTACCCCATTCCTCTGTGAAGGGTGGTGGCAGCTGTCTGCGTGCAAATACAGATCAGTGTGCGTTGTCTTCCGATACACCCCATGACCTAGGGAGCCGTCAGCCCTTCTCTTGACCAAGACGTCAAGGAAAGGTAATTTACCCTCCGTTTCAGTCTCCGTAGTGAATTTGATGTTGGGGTGTATGGAGTTTAGATGTGTAAGGAAGTCAAGGAGTTTATCCATAGCATGTGGCCAGATGACGAACGTGTCGTCCACGTAACGGAAAAAGCAAGTAGGTTTCCATTCGGATGACGACAGGGCTTGCTCCTCGAAGTTCTCCATGTACAAATTCGCTACCACCGGTGAGAGTGGGCTACCCATGGCGACTCCCTCCGTTTGTTCGTAGTATTCTCCATTAAAAAGAAAATACGAGGAAGTCAAGACATGCCTAAAAAGTTCAGTGGTCTTCTCGTCAAACTTCTGACTAATCAATTCTAGTGACTCTCGCAGGGATACCCTCGTGAACAAGGGAACGACGTCAAAACTCACCATGATATCTGACTCATCCAATCTGAAACTATCAAGGCGTTTAACAAAATGCTCTCATCACATCCGTAATTCCGTGGTAGCGAATTTGTACATGGAGAACTTCGAGGAGCAAGCCCTGTCGTCATCCGAATGGAAACCCATTTGCTTTTTCCGTTACCTGGACGACACGTTCGTCATCTGGTCACATGGTATGGATAAACTCCTTGACTTCCTTACACATCTAAACTCCATACACCCCAACATCAAATTCACTATGGAGACTGAAACGGAGGGTAAATTACCTTTCCTTGACGTCTTGGTCAAGAGAAGGGCTGACGGCTCCCTAGGTCATGGGGTGTATCGGAAGACAACGCACACTGATCTGTATTTGCACGCAGACAGCTGCCACCACCCTACACAGAGGAATGGGGTACTTAAAACTCTAGTACATAGGGCGCGCACTATCTCTGACGCAGAGAGTCTACCCCAGGAATTGGAACATCTGAGAACTGTATTTCGAGAAAATGGGTACTCAGAGTGGCAGATTCAACGTGCTCTCCGCCCAACCACTACAGCACAACCTGTGGAGATGGATGAAATCACGAGGGAGGAGGTAGGCACTGCGTTTATTCCATATACAGGCTCACTCTCGGGGAAAATCGACCGCATTTTGAAGAAACACCGGGTCGGAACTGTGTTTTGTCCTCCGAATAAGACTCGTGCACTGGTGGGGAGCGCCAAAGATGACCTCGGTTTGAGGAAGGCCGGCGTGTACCAGATTCCGTGCCAGTGTGGCAAGTCGTATATTGGTCAGACGATGCGTACCGTCGAGGATCGATGCCGTGAACACCAGAGGCACACTCAACTGATGTATCCGAGAAAGTCGGCGGTCGCTGAACATTGTTAGTCGGAAAATCACGCTATGGAGTATGAACCCACGAGGATTCTGGTGCAGATGTCGAGATACTGGGACAGCGTTGTTAGAGAGGCCATCGAAATTCGCACCAATGACGACCTCATAAACTGTGACTGTGGCTATAATCTTAGCAAGGCTTGGGAATCAGCGATTGGGTTAATCAAGAGTAAATCGAGCAAACGCATAGTTGTGACGACCACGGCGGACAGAGCCATCACACCGACGTCATCTCAGACGCCGTCGCAATCTGTTCCACCGCGCGACCGTGGCGCGGGGCGCTGACGGCGGGGTGAGCGCGCCGCGGGCGGAGGGTATTTAAATCGGCCGCCGCCGCGACCGAACCCAGTTCCACCTGAGCAGCCATAGGGTACGGATCTCCGTGCTGGCACGTTCGCAGGAGCTCAGTCCGTCAGTTCACCTGATGATGGCGACATGTATGATCGCCGAAATATTGTCCCCGTTGGACACTGTAGACAGGCAGTACACCCGTGGATATTTTGATTATTTGAATATTGTATATGGTAAAATGTGCATCTGCTGTGGCATCCGCTATAGTGTTTCTGACTCTGACCACTCAGAATAAAGGAGGTTATTTGTCATTGGTGCAAATGTAAATACAGAGAAAATTTAAACCTTCACAGCTGTATGATGGCAGTAGAATATGTCTTCATTCTGGAACTCACCATACTGCAACATTCCCGAAGTCTTGAATGATATTGCTTACTATTGTAATTAACTTTGTACAGTATTACGATTTGATTGGTTTATTTCACAAAGTCATTTATGAGGTACTCGTAATTTATATTCATTGGAGCCTTTTTTTTTTTTTGTAGTAAATGCTAATGTGTATATTCCAGTAACATTGGTACCGAAACGGGTTCCTACAGTGCTTACATGAGTGAATGTTGTTTCGTTTTGGTTCTGAGTTAAATATTGAATCATATCCACAGTGAGAAGTCGATGATTTATTCCCTGCAGAGTCTGTTAGTCTGTTTCATTACAGACTGAAACCACAGCCTGAAACATTTGAAGGTGGACGACCAAGAGCTTGCGGCAGTTTGCAACCAACCGACTTGCTTTAGACCCTCACTCACTGCTCATTATGGCTGTCATGTGCAATATTCCAGTGTTGATATGCTAGTTTACCACGCCAAATTGTCGACTCACTAACACATCGCGGCTGGGAAGAAGGAAGATTGGTGAACGTACTGGTAGGTGTCTTCTATGTGTGTTTTCCATTAATTCACGTTTCCTCCCTAGAGAGCAGGGGTGGCCAAGAATTCGGCTCCTGGGCCATGCACTGGCTTACCTGCTACAGCGCTCTGTCTGGCTGGCCCATTTACCCCACCGCCACGCCACGCTGTCTCTGCATTATGAGGGGGGAAGCTGCAAATGCGCTGTATTTAAATGGCAATGTAGCAGCACTGAGTGCGACTTCGTCGTATATTTCAAATTTCTCAACAACATATATCAAAAACAAAACAAATTTTCACTGTTACTGAATTATTTTTGGAGCACTGACGACGTGTAATTTTTATGTGGTACAAACAGTCGGCATATGGACAGATGCAGACAATTTCACAGATGTTCACACTCAGGTTGCCACGTAATCATGCCTTATTTATTTTCATAATCGAGAAAATTACTTTCACAGGCATATGTTGGTCAAAATATTGTAGTACTTTAGCAACCTCACAATGGGGACGTGGAAAGTATCTAATAAAGCAATGTAGAACGCCTTGCAGTCTCTTACTGTAGTTAGCGTGCAGTCAAATCTACTTAAAATGCGAGGTCTGCAATCCATTCCGAATGTTCTACTTTCGTTCCTGCACTACTTTTCCTTCATAAATTCAACAAAAACTAGTTTTTAGTTGAAAAATCATTCCAGACATGTCCCATGACTTAACCAACGTACTTTGCAGTTATATATACAGTCTCCATATTCTTCGTTTAGTTCCACTGAAAACTGTTACAATTGACACCCTGCGTGGGACTTCAGTTGACGTACAGAACTATGAATCCCACCTGTGGACCGTTATAAGTTTTTGCTCTTTCATTGACAACTAATTCTTTAAATTATTTCTTCATGGCATTGTAATGTTGTTTCATAGAAAATCTGGAGTACCCATCGCTTATGCGAGTGCTTAAAATATATCGAGAATTTTCGTCCCTCTCTTCTGTCATTTCCATTCATTTTTAAAGGCTAATAATGATAGATCTTAATCACTGGACCTGTGAACGTCTTTCATATCACGAAGAAACAGCGAAGAGTAAACAGCTCTGTCACCACTATTATGCTAATCTGAGGAGAGTTGTGTCGACCGAAAAATGGCACACAGCAATACTAAATGAAATGTTACGCTGTATCGGGTACTTCCAGATAGGGCCGAGCAAAGCTGAGACAGACCCGTGGCCCGCACACCCTACACACGTGATGTTTGGCTGCTGCGGCCAGCCCTACTCTAGAGTTATGTATAAATGCATGATCTTCCAGCGATATGTCTGAGTACGTTTTCCCCGACTTCCTGCCTCGTCAAATGATTGCATACCCACCAATATTCCTACTAGTGCTCCTGACGTATTATTTTATGAGTGTTAGGTCGTGATCCAAGGCATGTTTCTCTCCATAGCTTTTCCTCTTCAAATGATGTAGACATCATCAGACGCTGTAATGAGTCAGAAAGCAGTTACAATCGCAAACAATCTCAGCAAAGCGACCTGTTTATAAGTATTAATACAACTATCGGTTCGTGACTCATCAGACTGCTGTCTAAGATCGCGGAGTAGCACCGGCATCTTCCCTGTAATGGGGAAGATTTGGCTCTGTTTGCTTTATTTAGCACTAAGAACCAGATTTTGTCTGATTTCAGTCCTTCTTATTTTCTCTTAAGGTTTGAAATTCGACTTTCGAATTTCTATGGCCTCTCTGTACGTCCTAGCATAATAATGATTTGTTCCTGATAAAATCATAGTATAGGAAAAACGAATTCAGTGGTTCTCTGGTCCCAATCCATGATCTGACACTACTGATTTATCCGCGCAGCCCAGACGACAATTGCTCTTGTGTTCCTTAAATCGTGTGTCAGTGCTCATTTTTGCAGTTCCTATGTACGCTAGACCACATGAGCAAGAAATCTTATATACTCCTATTGTAGTAAACGACGCGCACTTTCCTTGAAGGTTTAACGACTGGGTCAATACCGTGTCTTCTAAGTACTCTGCTGATACCGTCTGTGAGTGTTTTTACGAATGTAAGGAAAACTTTCCCTTTCATTGGTTCTTTCTCATTAGAAGCTCCAGACATACTGCCCTATTTATCTCTCTGTACGAACACTCGTTTCTACTGAAGTCAGTTATTAAACGACCGTGCTCTTCCTCCGAGTACTGTCGCTTACAGATTATTTTATCCTAGTCCGCCAATATTTTGGTAACTTCAATTGTCTGTTTGCAAAGGTATTTGAAATTTGTGTGAAAGTATCTATCCGTGTGAGAGGGCTGCCTATAGACTATGTGCCCCGAAGTTCCGTCATGATTTGTTAGTATCTGTTCATCCAAAAAAGTGGTTTACCTTCTTTCTCTTTTTCCGTAGTGAAGTTTATATTAGAATTAATGGCATCCAGTATATTTAGAAATTCTGGGAGTTCTTTTTCTCCGTGAGGCCACGTACTGAAGATGTCATGAACGGACCGAGACCAACATGAGGTTTCTTCTTCACCGTCTGACGGTTGCTTCTTCAAATATTTCCACACAATAATTCGATACATCAGTGCTGTGTGGGTTCAGAAGAGCCATACCATCAGTTTGATCACAGAGTTTGTTGTTTCAATGAAATGAAGTTGCTTTCAGACAATGTTTACAGACGTCTGAGATTTACTTTGCGAAAATACTTTCCAACTGCGACGTCACCTAGTTAAGAGGAACCATTGTTAAACAGTGTTACAACATCAAAACTAACCATAATATTAGAAGTAATCAACTTGCAGGATTTTAATTTTTCGATAAAATGACCAGACTCTTTAGTAATAAGTGTCCGTTTTTCCTATAAATGGCTGCAAGTGAGCTCATTGAAGGGCAGGGTGGAAATCTGTTGCATTTTCTGATGAAAGCTGATTCTGCCTGGGTGCCAGTGATGGCCGGGTGCTGGCTGAAAGGTGGCCAGTTGAAAACTTGCAGTCAACCTGCCAGTGTGCTGGACACACTTGACGTGCACCTTCAGTTATGGCCTGAGGTGCGATTTCTTATGACAAAGGGGCATTCTCGTGGCTGTCCCACGCACCATGACCGAAAAATATTATGTCACTCTGGTACTTCGACCGGTTGAACTGCCATTCATGAACAGCATTCCAGGGGGTGTTCTCCAGCAGCATAATCATCGCTCGCATACCGCTGTTGAAACCCAACATGCTCTTCAGAGTGTCGACATAATGCCTTGGCCTGCTCTATCTCCAAACAAGCACATATGGGACATCATCGTACGACAACTCCAGCGTCATTCACAGACAGCGTTAACCGTCCCTGTATTGAACGATCAACTGCCACACGCATCGAACTCCATCCCACAAACTGACATCCGGCACCTGTACAAGACAGTCTATGCACGTTTGCGTGCTTGCTTCCAACATTCTGGCGGATACATCGGATGTTAATGCATGAGCATTTCACATTGCAATGGCTTTTCTCACGCTTACATTAGCCTGTGATCTATCCGACAGTGTCAGTCAGTTAAGTATGTTACCCAGACAAATGTACTCCCGAAATTTCATTTCTCCACATTAATTATTTTTTGGCGTTGTGACCTTTTCCCGTATGTGCATATCCAGAATTTTACCGCAGAAATCGTCCTTCTTCAGAACCACTGTATTATTGCCATTATGCACTGGAAAATTTAGAACGTATTTGTCAGAACGTAAACCTCGGGGAACCTTCATCTCACCTTTCGTTATGTTTCTGCTAGGTGGTCTTCTGCTAAGTAACAGCCTGATGGATTCCAGCTGGCTCAGGTAGAGACAGACTACACCGTCGATAATAACAACAATGTCTCAAGATGGTATCCTAGTAGGTGCAACTGCTGTAACTGCTTGCTGGGTGGTTGTGGTGTCTGAAGATGTCTGGAAGAAAAAACATTAGGCAGAGAAATATGCCTTGGACTACAGACCAATATATATAAGACAACTCTCACCAAGGACGCAAATACTGGCCATAAAAGCCTGCGTTGTATGACTGTAAGGGAATTACTTCTTACTGCGCCTGCTGGTCCTGCTTCTACCATTCTGTGAATCAGTGACACGAAAGATTTTATAACACAAGGCCTCAGGTGTCCATTTAAAATATGCCAACTCTTGTGGTCTGTAAAAGATACTTTAGGCTGCATAAGTTTCGGTAAATGCAAAATATCGCTTTCGAGCGGACAGGATCACATCAAGCAGACTGTATGCACTATAGAGAAACGTCGGATTGGGGAGGGCAGGCGGCTACAACTACCGACAGAAATCGGCAGTAACTGAACTCGATTTGGAAAAGTGAAATTACATTCGATGACACCTCTACGATCAGGAAAGATAAAATTTACTCGTGTAGAGTAATAAAAGAAGTTACAGAGACCAGATGGCAACAATTTCTCAATACAGGGTACCCCATTTGGACAATATTATATCTTTCATCTCCCACGTTAAAGCCATACCTCTACAACGGCTACTTCTAAGCATATATAGGTCTCGCTTAGTTAGTTAGAGAGCTATGTGGCTATGCTGGATTTTTTCATTTTGATGCAGTATGCCAGGACATGGTGTTAGCATCCAGCGCTTCCGGCAGTTCTCGGCTTTCCAGGCCTTCTCATTCAAGTAGCTCCTCACACCACACACAACGCGAGTACTCCTCGTTCCAGTCACTTCACCAAAGAAACATTCATGACATTACTGGATACTGTGGTAGCATAGGTCGATACCATCCTCACCGGCGTCTCACAGTTGACATGCAAACGCAACCACTCTTCCAGCGGATCCGACGATGAGCGCTTTCTGCCGCCGCGATATAGGATGGACTGTGGCAGCTACATGGCCAGTCTCAATCGGTCTTCGACAGTCTTCAGTCATAATCGGCCTTTTACGGTTCAGTCGCGCATTAGTAGCGTAAGTCTCACACCGCACGACATTCTTTGGTTTGCTTCTTGTAAGGGCTGGACTTTATTGTTGTTTGTTCTTTTGTAAAGTTAATTTGGAACGCTTGGAGGAAGCTACAAGTTAAGTAAAACTACTGTTTACTGTATTTACACATTCGCTTAATATTCCCGGTACTGTCCAGCTTCCCTACGATGACAGCCGCTTCACTGCTGTGTAGCCCACCTCCCTTTAAGTTGTGTACAAAGTAATACACAACACATATTGAGCTGGGTTCCTCAGCGTGGCAGTCGCAAGTACTGACAGGTATGGAGGTGGTCCACTAAAACAATTTAGAAAATGAAATATCTTTGAAATAAGCTAAAAGACAGTATAGCTTCTGGTATCGACATTGAATTGAAATTTTATAACAGCTCTTTAGTTTGTACATCTATGAGTTGTAGTTTCCAAGCGTCTGGCATTAATGGAAAAAAGTGTCAGAGGGAGCATATCTATATATTATAATTACAAATATTATGTAAGTGAAAATGCTCAGAATTGTTCCTGTAAACAATAAGAATAGCTATGTGTCAATTCTACATTAAACTATCTTTAAGAATAGGTTTTAGATTGGTCTGGTCTACCGGACACTGGAGTGAGGCTTTTAAACGGTTTTCCTCGCACAAAGAACTGAACATGCACGATTCACAGAGAGATGGTGCACATGGCTTTCCTCCTCTGGGTCAACTGCGGCCTTCCATGGCAGGAAGGACATATGGCCACATAGCTGAAATCAGCAATGCTTGCTAAAACATGAAAACAGCGGACTTCATATGGTAGGATAAACGGTGGGAAGTCAAGACAGGGAGAAAGAGAGAGAGAGAGAGAGAGAGAGAGAGAGAGAGAGAGAGAGAGAGTGATAGGGAGAGAGGAACGCGCATCAGCTGATCATAATGCGGTTGAGAATGCAGGAAGCACTTAACACTGAATACATTCGATATTTTGGAAACCATTGGTCTCGCCATTACGAAATCATTTGGCTTCCGATACATCGGCTCTTACGAAAACTCTATAATAGTATGCTAATACAGTTACCAATTTAGCACACGCAATTTCTATTACAATATCTCGACTCCTCATGCTTTCTGATTTCTATTTATATGAAGATAATTGTTTCATTGCAGAGACTCGTAATACCTCATTTCATTGGTCATATTGAGGTACGTCACTGTGGAATAGAAAAAGTTCTAGAATCCCTCAAAGGAGAGAATGCAACTGGAAACAGTGACATAGGTGTGCTATACTACACGGTTAATGTGAAGGAGTTTACTCCTTTTTTAACAGCGGCTCATAGTACATCGCTAGAGCAACGAAGCATTCCTAGAGAATGGAAAACGGTGGAGGCAATTTCCATTTTTAATAAGATAGCTTGTATGATAGTTTTTGACACTGTATATCAAAGGCACTAAGAAAATGTACGTATTTAATGCTCCTGTATAATCATCAACTACAAATAATACATACTATAAGTAAGGAGAAGAAAATCTAAGTTAAATACCCAGGTTGCTGACATGCTTTACCATAAGAGATATTTTTTTTTTCAGATGTCTACAAAAAAATAAGGAAGAGTCCATCCAGCAAAAGCGACAAAATAACGAGTTGTAGATCCCCGGCGCACAACTGGCGCTTGGACACGCTCTTCTTCTCGGCGAATATATTCGTAGTCCCGTGTTTCACGTCAGAGTCAGTAACGATGGCAGCATACGTCATCTTCTACTTCTCAGTACGCCCTAACTGCGTGGGAGATCCCTGATAACGGTACCCCAATACCTCGCAAAAAACTTACGGTATGGGGTAAGTTTCATAAAAGAGTCACGTTCCTGTAAGAACGTCCTATGTACCGTCTCGGAGAAGACAGTAAACTGATAGTCCTTTGATCCACGTCAAAGCGTGGGCCTTCATATGCGGAAAATGTGTGTCTTCCTGGTAGAGTATTCTATATGGCTCGATCACGTGTGGCGCAGCTCGAAGATAAAAGGCTAGGAATCTCCGTACCAGCAGCCATATGTCTTCTGAGGATCCACACACTAGGGCGATGTACGTTCGTATCCATCAGACGACGCTGCAATCGGAGGGGAGAGTTAGACATACCGATACTGTGCAGACGAATTCACATCTCGTGTTTCTCATTAACGATAAGGTGCCAGGAGGCGCGCGCCGTAAAACAATATCGCCGTGGAGAATGGCGTGCCACACAACGGGCCATAGAGCCGTGGGACGGCGCTTCAGTTGCATTCCGGGCATGATTCCTTTTCATTAGAAGATGTATCTCCCTTGGTCTTTGGTGCTCTTGCGCTGGGGAAGTCGGCATACACATAGCTATATTCAAGTAAAACGGTCTTATATGTGAGAGATACGGCGCGATGTGTGCAATGGCAGTGGGCGGAAGGAGGGACGCAGGCATTGGTGACTGAATCAGGGGACGAGTGATATTATTGCGGTGATGAGTCCATAGCTTAACGACTATGCCGAAATACGGTGCAGCTGCCCTCACACGGACGTTGACAAATACACTGTGGCGAGTGGGGAGAATGAGGGATTCGTAGCGTATCTTGAGGATACGTCCAGCGCTAACGAAATAACCGATTACCGCCAGTACTCGTTGTGCCATCACCGCCGTCATAGGGAGAATATGAGCCAGATGTGGTATTCTGAAAGCCATATAGTTTTTGATGAAGGTGACTCGTCAGGCCATATCCAACGCTAGTAACAAGTGCCTCCTGACGCCCGTTCGGACTGCCTGTAGAAGGTGTCTATAATTCATCGTCACCATGCGGCAGATAACAGCGGGTAGAAAGAGTTCCCAGACATTTAAGAGTGTCCATCATCTGCAGGGGTGTGCTACACTCTCCTCCAGGAGGGTTCTACCAGTGTTCATTGTCCAAGACTTGTCCACTTTCGTACAATCACACGCCGCCGTCCCGTATTACGTGAATGATTCCCGTACCGGCATCATCTCATGGCCAGGTCGGGCCAGAAAGACGAGGTGACCTGATATGCCCTGTAATGAAAGGTGTGTCGTCGCAGTGTTATCTCTGACCGACAACTCTGCAATCCTCAGATAACTGCTTCAAGAGCAACTGCATTTAACATAATTGAGAGTGGGCAACCCTGACAGACAGATCGCGAAACTGACAGGGGGCCCGCCACACCACGTTTATTAACCAGCACTTAGGATTATGTGCCATGGAGAGGTCATATGATTACACTGATAAAGGCCGGTGGGAAAGCCATGCGGGTCGTCACTGCTGCAAACAAATAATGGTCTACCCCGTCAAAAGCATAGTCAAAGTACACCGTTGTCAGGGCAACTCGAAGGCGACAAGCTACTGCTAGGGCTACCACATCCCAATAGCCACTAAGCGCGGCCTGCATGTTATTAGCTACTTCCATTGACGTTTGTTATGTAGAAATAACTCTGGGCAAGACGATCTTAAGTCGCACTGCCAGAAGCCTTGTGATAACCTTAAAGTCGTTGAGCAAGGTCAGAGGGCAGTAATTCTCAAGCCCTGGTCTCCCTGTTGGCTTCGCGATCGGTATAATCAGGCCTTTAAAAAAGGACAAAGACAGTTAAACCGCAAATTATAACACCTATATTCTCTACAGTTATCTCAAATAACTTCATTGTCTGCTTTTATTTAATCGGACATCTATATAACCATGTTCTTTGTTTTTACACCTATAAAATGTTTTGTTCGTTATTTATGCCCATTTAATGAAATACAAATGTAATGGAAATGTTGAATCTTTACTTGCAATACTGGTTCCCGCATGGAACCTGGAGGAAATTCCCCCCGCTACGAAACTGGTTTGACAGAAATAGAAAAGGTGAATTCGGCGGTGTAACTGCAAGACTCCTTTGTGGCAAGAATTAATTGGTGGCTAGCGTGCAAAGTGTTCGCATCTTGTGTAGTGAACGAGGCAAGAAGAGCAGTAAGATTATAAAATATAGCCTTGGATGTGGAAGAAAAGTGGCTTATTGTTCATGGCATACATTGGTTAGCTCCGTACAACAAACATCAGACGCTAAGAAGAGAATTTTCAAAACTTGTTACACAGTAAGAGCCATGGATAATTTTTCCACCTTTTTGAGTAGCCACAGGAAACCACCCCAGCCACCACTATGTCTCTAACATTCAGTAGAGTACCGTATAATTGTATTGGCCAGTTATTTGGTCTCTTATCAAAATAATTAATCTGTTTTGTTTAAACTTTGTATCGAAGACCCATATTTAATCACTATCATTTACCTAGGTGGGATGCCATTTCAAGTGTTGAAATGTTTATGAGGATCCTATATTATTGAACTGAAAAGTAATAGCTTTCTTTAACTACATTTAACGAACTTCGTGGAGTAGTAAATGTCATAATTATTCAAGTGAGCCTTCTTTCTGATAGCTCCTCGTGTTTTTCACAAAAGGATAGTTAAAGTTTCTCCAAAGTACTAATGAAAGGAAATGAGCTAGGGTTTTCTTCTTAAAAGTCATTCTTATGGAAATGCCAGTATAGCATTTAAATTCTTAGCATAAAACGATCCGAATACGAAAATGTGCGGGAGAAATTGAAAAATCTGCCAGAATATTCGAAGAAATATATGGGAAACGATCATAATAACTTTTCTGCGTGTCTGGGAAGAGTAGAGAATGAAGATCACTGGAGATGAAATAGTGATTATCTTCAAAACAACAACAATAATAGAGGTACTCACATTGACAATGAACAGAATGACGGTAATAGGTACCGCAATAATACGGTTCAACGAGGTAGTGGCAGAGGTCGAGGTACTTCAGCAGCTCGCGTTAGAGGATTTGTACCGCGCCATTACCACGACAGCAGCACCGCGGAAAACTGAGGGCCGCACATGTTGTGACACAAGTAACTAGACAAATTTTCACGGCCCAAACATAAGAAACAGTAACGACGAAGACGTAATGAATGAAGAACACGAGAAAGCGACTGCTGAGAACCGCAGACCGCTGCAAGCGTAGCTACAAGTGTGCTCAGGAATCAGTAACTGCAGGCAGGCAATGAAACAAATACTAGCTGCTGGATATTGATGCCTGCCAGTAACGAATTTATCAGATCAATCAGCTGTCCGTATGGAAGCTGTAGTTACCGCATCAGTAAAGAATGAGGGCGTCACAGTACAATACAATGAACCCGCTTTGATTGATAACGACACCGTGGCAGGAGAAAACTTCAACATTTTCACAGGCGGAGAAGACAGCACGGAAAACAGTTTCAATAATGATAATATTTCCGAAAATGATTTGTGAGTGATTAGAAGTTAGTGTGATTAGATCGAATATCTGTACCGAGGACTAAAGCAATGCGAGTGGGAGGATTTCAAAAGGTATTATGGTACCAGAAGGTTAGGTGGCAGTAAGAGGAGAAAAAGGAACGTCGAGAAGAGGACGTGGCCTAATAGCAATGAGTAAATGGAAGTATTTGGCACCGTGAAAAGTTCGTGACCAGCAGTTATTAAAGGGGTGATAAAAAGTGAGTAAAAAGGCGCCGCACATAGTACGTGAGCTGCCAATAACTGAAATTAATACTAAGGAAAGAAATATGGTCGCAGTAAGGAAAAGGAGGACGAAAGAGGATGAAATCCTCAACGTTGCAGAATAAACATTCCTAAATAACGAAACGCCAATGAATCAAACTGTTATCGATAGGCAGGAAGGAATAGATGCGGACAATTGCTTATGAATTATTGAAATTCACGACGACTACACAAAATAAGAAATAAAAGTAGACGTGATTAGTGCCGACGAAGATGATAGTTCAGACAAAGAACCTGTTTTGACAGAAGAAAAAGAACTAGTGACGTTAGTAGAAGCCCTGATTCTGGGTATTTAAAATTTGACAGAAGATCAGAGGAAGAAATTAACATCTGTCTAAGAAAAGTACTTCTGTCAGAACCGAACAGTGACCCAGTATGGTCAGACTTAGAAGACAGTTCGGATAAAGAATGTGTTGAAGTAATGGGAATAAATGAATACGTGACGAAATACTGTCTTATAATTTCAGATGAAGCAATTTCGAAAGAAGAACCAGAACCAGGAACCAACCAGAACCAAGAAAGAAAGAGCCTCCGGATGATACGATACCTGGTCAACAACGGGTTCAAATTATAAAAGACTTTCAAATCTGAAAACCGAAAAAACTTCCAGACATATGTGATCTGCAGGTGAAGAACATGTCTTAGAATGACCTTATGGTCGGTCAAGATTTGCTATGGGAAGAACTAAATAACTCCGACAGTAACGCAAACAAACAAATCATCATTCCTGTCGAAATTTACAAAGTTATATTGCAAGTCGTTCTTGACACAGGATCACAAATCAGTGCTATATCAAGTCATATTTGAGTACATTTCAGACTAACACAGATTAATAATGATGTCCGTAAAAGTTGCCAAAGTCGTAGGGGCTACTGGAAAAAGCAGTAAGCCAATTAAAAGTCAAATATTGGTGGAATTCAAAATTAAAGGACGAGGATTCGAAGATAATTTCCTGGTCGTTCCAGATTTGAATTCCGAAATCATTTTTACGTCGTTTTGCTGGGTAAAGAAAAGGTAATCATTAACTGTGGTAATTGAGCTGTCAAAATGAACAGTAAACGCGGTAATTTGGAAGTAGAAGCTGAAATTTGGAAATTTGTGGTAAGATCTTACGGTACCAAACTGCGGAGGTCATCGGTCCCTAATCTTACACACTTCCTAACCTAACAGAAACTAACTGTGGTGTCACCGCCAGACACCACACTTGCTAGGTGGTAGCCTTTAAATCGGCCGCGGTCCGTTAGTATACGTCGGACCCGCGTGTCGCCAGTATCAGAGATTGCAGACCGAGCGCCGCCACACGGCAGGTCTAGAGAGACTTCCTAGCACTCGCCCCAGTCGTACAGCCGACTTTGCTAGCGATGGTTCACTGACAAAATACGCTCTCATTTGCCGAGACGATAGTTAGCATAGCCTTCAGCTACGTCATTTGCTACGACCTAGCAAGGCGCCATTATCAGTTGCTATTGATATTCTAAATAATGTACAGACAAGAGCTACGTTCAACATTAATGGATTAAAGTTAAGTATTCCACCATCTGCGTCCGTTTTTCTAAGTTCTAATTTCCTTGTCCTGTTCCAGACCTCACGCCAGCCTGCGTGAGCTAAAACGCGTGCCTTTCGGCTTCCTCTAAATTTAGTGGGTTGGTCTCCTGCCAATCCACAACACTAACCTCCGACGGAGGGAGCCGCGCGAACCGTGACGAGACGCACTAGACCGAGCGGCTACCCCGCGCGGTAGTAGAAGTTGAAGAAACTGATACTTCACAAGACGCTAAATTTAAGTCGTTGAAATTAGAAACTGCCGAGCGCCTCAGCGGCAGTCAAGTCTTTTCTTGACAAAACAAGGTTTAAAAATAAAAGTGTTTGGTTTAGACTGCCTAAAATAATGGAAATGCGGTGAGAAAGTTTGTGATTATTGTAAATAGTATTGTGTTATTTTGTTGAACTGCATAAAAATTCACGCAGACAAAAGTACGTATCTGGTGTTTTTCTTTTACACGAACTAAAAGTTAAATCTTCGGTACTATTTCCAAAATTATAAAAATTTGAAAAGTTAAAGGATTCCCGTAAAGTAAAATAAGCGATGTGTTTAAGGTTTTTAGTAAAGCACTGTAAATACTGAACAAATTTTAAGTAAGTTGGGTGAAGTCGACGGGCAAGAATGCTCAGTCCCTCGTCCCCCTGTTGGCATGGGCATCTGGATATTCAGGACTTCAAGAAAGGACAGCGGCAGTGGGACACTAGGCCTCATATATTCCTGATACATCGACGTCCATCTAAGAATCATATCATGAAAGGCCCGGTATAACTCCAAGGAGATACCTTCTGAACCAAAGGACTTAATGGCTGTACCCGGTGATGTGGCTTCCTCGATGTCTGGGCAGGTAACTGACATCATAACAGATTCTGCTGCCGGGGTGTCGAGGGTATCCGACATCGACTGTGGCACTTAGCAAAAGCTGCACCGTCGAAATGCTCCTCACAGTAAAACCGTCTGTAGTAGACAACGAATGCATTCACAATGTCTGCCTATGCAGTCAAACGACGGCCATCTAGCATGCCAAGAACGTGGGTCATTGTTCGTCGGTACTGTTGCCGTTCGCGAAAAATGTGGTGCATAGACGGAGGTTCACCGCTGACCCGATCTTGACTTGCTGCTCACACCACCACATATTCGAGACGACGCGGCGTATGTGAGATGTAACGAATCTCTGCCTGTCGGTCAGGGGACTGTGGCCTTACAGTGAGTTCTCGGAGCAACGTAAAGCAATATTACGTCGTGTGGCGCTGCCGAAGTGACTGTTCCATACCATATTGCTTTATAGCGCGCCGTAGTACCGGTTTGACGCATTCGAGCAACCAGTTCGCTGTGGAGGAATATGTCAGCAGTCGATTTTCGCAGGCAGTCCAGTGTCTCTTATGAGTCGACGACATTCCTGCTCCTGCAGGTGCGCTACATTTATTTTCCAGCAGCCACGACAACATATCTGTAGACGATGGAGAGAGATAATGTAGATGTACGTGTGTTGACGATAGAGAGAGACAGTGCAGGTGTATGTACCATGATTGAAAAGGGCTAATGGATATCTGCCTACGTCCATCGTCGCCTGAAGCTAGATCGGGGGATACATAAACGCGATCGAAGCGCCTCGCGGAGTGACTGGTGACGTATGTGTATCCTGGGAGGTCACCATCCACGCTATCCCAAGTGTCTAGAAGGGGTAGTTCTTGCACCAGCAGACGGAGTTTGGGGCACATTCGCCCATAGAGATTGGTGCGAGGTGGAATCAGCTGTTAGAACCTCCGAGTAGCTCAACGCCAGCATTGGAGCTACAGTGACAAGGGAGCATTACTCACTCCGGCGATCATTGTCAGTCTTTGTCACTTCTGACAAGGACGCGACAGTATCCGGAACGGTATGTGGACGAAGGTTGAGTGTTTCCATGGCTTCAATCAGCGCGTTAGCTTCTGCACAAAGTAAGACATCTGCCTGCGATTGTGTCATGTGGTTACCAGATGACGCCCTCCGTCTCCTCTTGCGCCTTTTCGGCGATACTTGTTTACGAGAGTGGGGCTCTGTGTCAGCCGACGGCACGAACGCTGCTTGGGCCCCTATCACGATATCAATATTTATGCCTCCGTTGGCATTTTTATCATCCGTCGACATAGCTGTCGACGCAGTGGCTGTGATCGGCGTGGGCGTCACTTCTTTCCTCTATAGTGCCTTAGCCATCTGCGGAGTGTCGCTACGGCCCGTTCGTGAGTGTCATAGGACCCGATTCCCAGATGACAGTTGTGCTATCCTCCTCTTTGGACACTCGGACTAGACATGGCCTTCTTTGCAGAATCCATAGCACGTATTCGGCTGTCCGTCGTAGATAACGGCTCTGCATTCTACAGTGTATAACTAGAAAGAGACGTGTTTATTTAAAGTAATGCAGACCTGACGCACGTGATTAAAGACAAAGAATGTCTTGAAATGAGCCCACTTCTGTGCAGCATGTCCATGAACCACCCTGTAAGGGTGAAATGCAGACACAACCTCGTCTGCGGGCAGTTCGAAAGGGATTTCAAAGATCTGGATCGTTCGCAGTCCCAGCCCTGCACGGTCGATTTACACAGCACGCACATTACCAACCATGCGGCAGAATTTGAGTCTGTTTTTGTCTCTCGAGGGATGCTGTCACAGATTGCGTCGTTGAGAAGCCTGACATACACCACACTATTGAGTAACATAAGATGTATACCAACAATTTCGTCACTTGGGATCTTTACTTCGCTTCGGAGAAACATTCTACTTCCAGAGCTTTTGGTCGAATAAATTTGCTCCTGAAACTGAACTTCAGTCTGAATTTTCTGTAAGAGTTGGCCAGTCTTATCGATGAAAATACTAGGACCGGCGAAACGGTCGAAGCAAGTGGACAAACACCGAACGTGCACTATGCAACAGGGACGTAATTAGCACGTCCACACTGCTTGGCTACTCGAACCAAACTGAATTTTCTGTATGGAGCGCCGGGCTGGTCGGGTTATTTATGAGTATATATCGCTTAGTCTGATGCCAAAGATGATGGAAGGAAGATTAAGGTTTGATGTTCCATCGACAACAAGAACATTAGAGACAGAGGCAAGCTCAAATTGCGTCAAGGATGGGGAAGGAAATCGGCAGTGTCTTTTCAAAGGAACCACCCTCGCATTTGACTGGAGTGTTCTAAGGAAAGCACAAAAAACTCAAATCAGGATGCTGGGAAGCGGATTTTCACCGACGTCTTCTCGAATCAGAGTCCAATGTGCTAACAACTGCGCCATCTCGCTGGATCTCAGTCGGATGCAGAATTATGGAATACGTTTAATCCTCGCGTGTTGTGACCATATAGGAGAACGAAAATCTCCTCCCTTGGAGTCATCTTGGATTCTGCAGTCTGCTGTATTGCAAAACTGTACTCATTCAGCTCGTCCATGAAACTCAGAAGAAAGTAAATGACTGCTCCAAAATTTACGTATTTCTTGGCTGTTGAAAGCAATTCTGTACAGTTTCATACTCTCGCCTAGTGAACAAAATACGAGCTTCCGGAAAATCGGATCAGTTCAGTGACTGGTTTGAGTTCTTTCTTGCTTACAGAACTCAAGATGTTATTCTTAACTGTGTGGACTCTTCAGATGTTAAAGCAGCTTCGGAACTACATAAAAGTTAGGTGGTAACGAGATAGATAAGATCGAAAGAGGTGTGTTTTGCCACTGTCCCATTTAATTAGTTCAAGAACGTCACGTAGAACTCACCGAAATATAATGCTAAGCATTACAAGGTTGGTGGATCACAGAGAAAATAAGGAGAAAGGATTAGGGTTTACCGTCCTGCCGTCAATTAGGTCAAAAGAGGCGGAGCACAAAGAGGTTTCTTTGAAGTTTCAGAGAATGTTCATTCCAAAAAGAATCGACGATATAAGCTGCTTAAAAAGATTTTGCACCAGCCGCATGACTTAAGATGTTTATATTTTTTGTTAAGAAAAACCATTTACTCTATACTCGTTCGACCATAGTTAAATGTGTAATTGAGTAAACCTGCAGTCAGAGTGCACCTTAGAAGACCGTGTTGTATCTGTAATATTAAACAGTAGAATCCGGT
Source organism: Schistocerca americana (assembly GCF_021461395.2). Lineage (NCBI taxonomy): Eukaryota > Metazoa > Arthropoda > Insecta > Orthoptera > Acrididae > Schistocerca > Schistocerca americana. The sequence goes on along the minus strand of NC_060130.1, from coordinate 646,829,577 downwards.
TCTGTACATCATTACGTCCGTCAACATGCTTCTAACGGTCATTTCAAGCGTAAGCCGTACGCGCGTTTTCACTTTACAGCAAGAAGAGTTGTCAACATGTGAAGTTGACCGCCGAATTGGTGTACACCGCAGAGTCGCTTTACGCTATTTGAATATTCATCCACTATCGTGAGATACAAAGCACTGAATATCTGACCTGTTGTGGTCACTTGCCGTGGACATTACCAGCTGAAGACCACTACCAAAAATTCAAATTACAGCTCATACAAAGGATAATAATAAAGTTTTACTTTTCCCCTCGAAAAAATAAAATTAAGTAATTAAAGTTTTTGTTTCCTTGCAGGTACATGTCTACGGCCCTGGTACCCATTGAAAGCCCTGAGTACCAGTACCATAGCAGGCCCCTGGAGAGGACATATCAAAATGACGCAGTCAATTTATAAATATTTTACTGTGCGGTAATTCATTCAAGTGCTAACGTCCGCCTACCGTCTATTCGTTTCTGGATTCATTTCAGTACTTTGCATAATTTCCTGAAAGTGTCGGTTTAAAATTGTTGTTAGAAAACATCGTACTCTGAAGTTTTCAGTCATTCTGTATCTTCTGTTACCTAAAACATACGTTCAGTGTACATCTGTGTGTTGTTTATCTTTTCGTGTTTTTATGTCCACTTTCCGCCTAGAAGTTAGCTGCGCGACTCGCCGAAATATAGGTGTTTACTAATTATTACTTTATTACAGTTAAAGTGCGTTGTAGTGCTTCTCAGATTGCTGTAAACGCAGGGTAAATATGGATGTTGCGATACATTAGTTAGAATGGGAGAAACACTTCAGAACTAAGGGTTCATGTTTCACTGGGGTGATTGTAGCGTGGAAGCCAGTAGAGTATAGATGAGTCTCTCCCATAGAGTCGGAGATTATGTAGTCGAGACAAGAAAATCACGTAGAGAAGAAAGATTTAGGCCCTTCAGGTAGGTTTGGAAATGGTATACTTTATGTTAGATAGGTTGAATGGGGGAAGAGACAACGGGAGCTCGGACAAGGGGACAAGTAATAGGAAGAAGGAAAACACTTTAGGAATCACATTTGAAGGGCCGGTTAACAATCAGTATGACTTGTTTCCTGCAACAGGAGAAGAACCTCAACTAGTTTTTGAGCAAAGTAGATTGCAGCAGACTCGTAGCAACAACTCTAAGGATTGGTCGAAAGAAAAGTAATGTAGAGAGAAAACGAGTACTGCTGTCATGTATCAGTCACAGGAGCGGTGTAGGCCATCCAGTCGGTTTTTCCTCTGTCCTCGGGTGAAGAAGCCATTGCCAAGAATTTCCAGAATGACTCCACGTTGTTTTCACGACGTAACGTTTTCTGAACAGAAAAATACAGGCTTCTACAACCAATGTCTCCACCAAGTAGTCCATCATTGAGACAGATGTATTATCGCATGGAAGGGTGAATATATGGAGAAAGACTGTAACCATATGCAAGAATATGAAGATAGCATTGCCTGTCAGGCATTTCTAGAATGACATCAGGGTCATTTTCACGATGAATTGTTTCATGAAGAACCAAATTCCTGCTTCTACAATAAACTTCTCTACCAAGTCATCCGTGAATGGGAGAAATATATCGCAATAGAGGTTGAATATTCAAGGTCTCAGCTTGATTCTGACGAGGTGATAATACAGCTTCGTGACAACTCCTCATATATATTTCAAACGCTACGGTCGCAGGTTCGAATCCTGCCTCGGGCATGGATGTGTGTGATGTCTTTAGGTTAGTTAGGTTTAAGTAGTTCTAAGTTCTAGGCGACTGATGACCTCAGAAGTTAAGTCGCATAGTGCTCAGAGCCATTAAAAAAAAAAAAAAAAAAAAAAAAAAAAAAAAAAAAAAATATTTCAAACAGATTGTAAGAGAACAACGCACAGCCTTTTTGGAGTTAACTGGGGTAGCTGTGTCAAACCAGATGTTGTACAACGGTCTCCACAAGATCAATTTGGCCCCTAGGTACCCATTACGAACAATAGTTGAAACTCATCAGCATCGTATGCGCGGAGAGGTTTGTGAATGGAATACCTGGTAAGGCACCAGGATCAGTGGCGTCAGATTCTCTCTATCGACGAGTGCAAGATTTATCTGAAGCCTGTTAATCATGATAGACGAGAGTGGAGGCGGACTTCTCAGGCAGGCAATGTCACGCAATCAGCAAGGACGTCGATCAGTAATGATTTGGGCCAATATGATTTACGGTTGTTGGACGCCTCTCGTAACTGATATAGAGTAGGATGAGCGTCGTGCATTATTGGGATACGATCCTCAAATCCACAGTCAAGGCCTAACATTTTGGTTCAAATGGCTCTGAGCACTATGGGATTTAACTTCTGAGGTCATCAGTCCACTAGAACTTAGAACTACTTAAACCTAACTAACCTACAGGCATCACACACATCCATGTCCGAGGTAGGATTCGAACCTGCGACCGTAGCGGTAACGCGGTTCCAAACTGAAGCGCCTAGAACCGCACGGCCACTCCGGCCGGCTTTCTAACATTTTGGCGACGGATTCGTCACTGAAGATGACAACGAACGAGCATACGACGGCCACTTCGTGAAACCTTACTCGAGAGCGCAGGAATAGCCTGCAGAATCTTCTAACATGAACCAGACTCATCATATTTATGACCGGGTTCAAAAATGGTTCAAATGGCTCTGAGCACTATGGGACTTAACATCTATGGTCATCAGTCCCCTAGAACTTAGAACTACTTCCTAACTAACCTACGGACATCACACAACACCCAGTCATCACGAGGCAGAGAAAATCCCTGACCCCGCCGGGTATCGAACCCGGGAACCCAAGCGCGGGAAGCGAGAACGCTACCGCACGACCACGAGCTGCGGACATGACCGGGTAAAACGTGCAACATGTCTTCGGAGGAATTCTGCCTACACAGTGGGTCACCTCAGAAAAATCATCGTCAGAAAATGGGAGAGGCACTGACAACGTCTGAATCACATTTTCGACAGCATACCAGAGATTATTCCACTATGTTACGATGTACACGGTGGACACATCGTTGAAGGTTACCCAGTATCGGGTTCTCGTATCACAGATAAGAAAAAAAATGAAAAAAAAGGGCACTTCCGAACAGACTGCGTATATTTTGGTAATTGTTTCGTTTTCATTTTACAATGAAGCAATCTTTTTTATTTTCATCTGGCTTATTCTTTCATTCGCTGCTTTCCTCGAATCTAAGACACGTTCACAGATATGCAGGCGATGCATAACTTTTGTTGAGCGAAATGATATTGACAAGAAAATCACAGAAAGTAGAGCCCACATGAAAATTATAGACTTTCTTTCTTCCAGCTCATGAACAGAGATTCGAACAGGAAAGTAAGGACATGGTTGTGGTGCCAGTCGTACCCTCACCCACACACCGACAAATAAATTGCGGAGACTAGATAGATGTAGATGTAATGTTTTGCTATTTAATACTTTTTTCTACTTTCATTCTCTGAATTTACACTAATTATTTAAAATCATAAGGGGTGTGTCGACCTTTCGACTTAATGAGACGTCGAAACTCTGTTGAGGACTCTTCCAATGAGGCGTTTGAATGTTTGTGGAGAAATGGCAGCCCATTACTCCTCCAGAGCCGAAACCAGGGAGGCTTGAGATTTGAATGCCAGAGTCTGGAGAGAAGTCGACATTCTAACTCATCCCAATAGGCGTTCCACTGGGTTCAGTTTGGGACGGTGAAGGTCCAGTCTGAAAGTTGTTGCAGCCACTCTTCTTTTCGGTTTCATACTTTTGCATATCGGTTACTGGAAAGTTCTTTGGTATATTTTAGACCGCTTACTGGTCGATGTCGACATTCCTTTGCTACTGGCGATCTTTGAAATGAGTGTCTCAGCCAACTAACGTCTAGGACGTGGTGGTGACATGTGAGTGTCTCGTATCTGAAGGAAGGAAAATGGGCAATTAGAAGGTGGCAGCTGTAAAGAGTGAGTTGTATGGAACCAGCTGCACTGAGGCAGTCATCCTGTTATTGTGACATGTGCGCAGACCTAAGTAGGCTTGAAAGGAAGTGCAGTGCATGTTAATATGAGTTAGTCGGAGCAGTTTTGCCCGTGAACTGCGTATTATTACGAGTTGTGCAAGCAGGCAGTACTGAGCCGGAAGAAGCCTGTTGGAAGTTATATCATACAAGCTCGGTCTAATATTTCTGTTGCCTTTGAGCTGAAGAGAAGGAGTGCATGATATTGGTATTGGTACTGAGAGTGGCTGCAGTATTAGTTTTGAGAGAGCAACTTCCGTTTTCGCATTAATTTTGACAAGCACTTGTTGCTCATCTCGATGCATTACGCTTAGCGATCTGAGGTAAGATGTTACTGCTTTCCTTTTGCTAGGGATTGGCTTGTATCTGGTGGCAGTGCGACTGATTAGGTTTTCTGACGGGCATAGCATAGTGACGACTCGGCTGAGCTCAGTATTCAGTATTGGTTACGTTCGCGTCCAATATTTAACCTGCGTTGAGGATTCCGTAAACCTTTGGTTTTATTCGACAAACACATGGGAAATATTTCTGAATTTTCTTAATATTGCCTATTCAGGAATCGAGCCGAATGTAACTTTATTAAGTGTAGCAGAAGGTACCTTTTATATTAATTTATGCGATGGTTTGTCCTAGTAATTATTGTAATAAACGAGACATTTATTCGAATTTTCCAATTTCTTTCCCTTGTCAGACTAATGCTGCCATCTCATACCGTTTCTGAAGTAGTAATCAATAAATAATTTGTGATTAATGGAATTATTAACTTTGAATGCCTCAACACGATGTTTGTGATGAGTGTCAGCAGTATGTTAGGGTCACTTTTATTAAAGTAAGGAAACACGCTGCCGAATGACTAAGCTCCGCCTGCCGAGTTCTTACCTTTTCAGTTAGTGTGACGTTGTCAGCCCATGAGTGAGTAATCGCATGTGTGATTTAATTTTTTGTCGTACATAAAGACAGGAATTGGCCATCAGAAGCCTACAGAGGTTGTTTATTAATCGAGCCGCACCAGAACGTCTCTAAGATACTGGTAGATTGTACAGTTGCTTCTCTTCAATATAGATACCCCTTTTTAAAAGGAGCCAGACAAGTCCATTTCAGGCATGTTGTTATTAACAAACCATCTCCTCATAAATTCTGCTTAATGACAGAGTGCTTTGTTCAAATGGTTCAAATGGCTCTGAGCACTATGGGACACAACTGCTGTGGTCATCAGTCCCCTAGAACTTAGAACTACTTAAACCTAAGTAACCTTAGGACATCACCCACATCCATGCCCGAGGCAGGATTCGAACTTGCGACCGTAGCGGTCGCACGGTTCCAAACTGTAGCGCCTAGAACCGCGCGGCCACTCCGGCCGGCAGAGTGCTTTGTCATGCTGATATAAACAATCATATCCTCCGACTTGTTCCTCTACAGTAAACAGTACACAAACTGCAAAATGTGTTGATATCCTTCCAAATTTAGCGTTTGCTTAAGCGAAACAAGGAGACCACACTCTAACCACGAAAAACACCCCGAAACCGCAACGCCAACTCTTCCGTACTTCATCGTTACCATTGCACATGTTGACAGGTAACATTCACCAGGCATGAACCAAATCGAAACCCTCGCATCGGACTGCCATTCATCACTCCAGATTACTCGCTTCCATTAGTCCACTGCCCAGTGTTGTCGATTTTCACACAACTTCAAGCTTGATTTACCATTGGCTATAAAAACGTGTAACTTCTGAGAAGTTACTCGACTGTTGTAACCCAGCCTTGTCAAGTCTCAAAGGACAGGCATTGTGCTAGCTCGACTACTGGTAGCACTTCGGAGCTCATTAATTCCTCCCGCTGATTTTATGCAGTTTTTTACAACCAATGTCCGCAATGCTCGGCCTTACCCGTCCGTCAGTACATGAGATCTGCCTGGTCTCGTATGAGGCAGCTTTACAAGGTTTGAAGTGTCACTCAGGTTACATCCAGTGACTAGTCCACCTTATAAGTCGCAAAGCTGACGTGACCGAAACATTCTGATGTTACTGCTTCTCTGCTGACAACACAGTACTCCCGTCTCCTTTTATACTTGCGGGTCCGTCTCCCGTGACATCTTTTGGTCGAATGCGCATTACATATGGGTGTCCAAATACTTTTGAGCAGGTAATGCATACGTAAATTTCGGTGGACGCTTTCTGCTAGAATAGTGGGTGTTTAATGAGCTCATATTCCCAAGTATTTCTGCACAATGTCAACACATTAATGAATGGTAAACGCATCAGTAGGATGAGCTACGAGAAACACAACAGTATCTTTCATCACAAAGCACTTATCATCACCACATCTCCAGTTTCACGACCTTCCGGACCAAGACTGCGGTCACTATTCAAAGAATTTGTCCTTGATATCACATGTACTTTGGTTCAACTGCAGATGTTGTAGAATGACATCAGTGTAATTTAATGGAGTATTAAATCTATTTATTTCCAATCCCATGGCTTACTTCCTATGGATCTCTCCTCACAATAATTACGGCTACTGGTGCTGTTTTATACTAAAACTGAAAATCACAGCAAATAACTGTAAAGGCATGTAGAACTTATGCCGTGTAGATTCACGCATTACGATGAACCTGCTATAGTGGTTACTAAACGAGACTAGACAGTAAACCAAGTAGCAAGTATTAGGATGTTCAGCAGACTGATCGCTGCATTTGCTAAGATGCGTAATGCCTGAGTCTGTACGGGCCTGGCTGTTTGTCGGTGATTGCTTAAGCGATGTCGAAACGTTTCTGCAAGTGCCAGAGGCTAGAGATGTCTCAGGCCATACGCTTTGCGTAGCGAGTGGGGCATTTGTCCAGGCTCCTTTCCGGCTGCCACTAGGGTGGTTTCCTGTGGTATCTCGCAACGGACGTACGCTGTCAGGGGGAGGCTGAGTCCCATTAATCTTGAGCCGTGCCTTCTTTTTTCTGTGAGAGTTCTTTTTGTGCATCTCGGTGTCTGTTGGTCCTATAAATAAACTGGTGCCATATTTTTCCCCTGTGGCCAGAATCTGTGTCACCAACAGCACTTGTTTAGCTACAGCCAAAAGCGACGCAAATATTAGATCATTTTCTGGTCATTCCAGTATAAGCATTTCCGTTGCTACATGAGATCCGTTATATAAACATGGACAGTTGAATTAGGCAAGTCTACCTTGTAACTTGCAGTATGCCTTTCCCCGTTATGCGTCATGGCTTAGGCTCCATGACACTTTGAAAATGAGGGAGAGCCAAGTCGTGATCCATAACCATTCAACCTCAGCTCGTAACTTAGAGAGCTAGTCCTAGGCACGTACAAACCGCGCTCTGGCTTACCAGTTTGTGCTCAGTAGCATAGTTTTCATCAAACGGGGATTGGGTGGCGGAAGGAGAGGGGGAAAATGGCAGGCAAACACTACGTATCTTGGAGTATTTCGCAAATCGTTTTGCACAGTTTTAGAACGGTAGGGTTCTGCCTTGTTTTATTGAAGTACACGCAAAATTTTTCATTGTTTCGGGCGCCCAGTGGCATTCTTCGTGCACTCATTGTAATCTCTGTACCCTGTGATGTGTGGCACCAGAAACAGCAGCGTGAAGTAGCGGCTTCTGTAGCAGACAGTGAGGTGACGATATTGCTCTGGATGATATGGCTCTTCACAGGTTTTCGACTCCTAGCATTAAGCCGACGAATCATTTGATATACTGTACCTCATCTATTCGTTGTTACAATCCGTGGTCTCATTAACAAAAATGCAACGACTGACCAAAATAAATTCGATCTATGTCTAGACACTGTCAAAGCGTATCACAAAGCCATACTTACATTGAAGTTCATAATATGTTATGGCGCAAGTGCTATTTTTCTCTTTCTTCAACGTTTTTAACTTCTAAATGCGTGGTGCTGTCGTTTGCTGCACAGTCAGAATATTTTTTTTGTCTCTTCGAAATTTTTTCGAAGGTATATTACACTACCTCCAAACTATGTGCGATCTTATAATTTTATTGTGTGACACTCGAGTGCACTCGATCCGCGTGTGTCGGTAACTCTTGGCTGGAGATGAGCCCATCGTCTGCAGTCGTGTATTCTGCTGCTTCTTCCTGTCTCCTCTGCGCTGCATCTACCATTCAGACTCTAGCGCACGCTAACGCGTCCCCCTTTTAGGAGAGTGGACTACAGTCACTCTCGCGCTTTCGCACATAGCCCAGAGAGCTGGTTGTAATATTACAAGAGCCTTCCGTAACATCAGAAATATCCACTTACAGGTGCTAATTGGAAAGAAATAAGTGCAGTACTGATTACGAAGAGGAGACTCAACACAAATGACAGATATATTACAGAAAAGAACAAACTCTAGGGAAGTTCTGGAACAATAGTAGGACGGTTCGAAGAATACCCACTGTAAGGGAAATGCATCGAATGAAATACTTTATAAAAGAAGGGCGCAAACCATTCCGTTACAGAGCATGGACTTTAATTCAAATATGTAAACAGAATAGTTCTACGTTTTAACGGTAACTAAGAGGAAGCGCGCACGGGTGATTTTTGTCACCGGACTGTTTTGTCATTCTTGTTGAGTCTGTGGAAATATACGTAGACGCGCGCATGTTACGAGATGACAGCCGGGTGACACTTTTGTCTGTCGATCCGCGAATAAGCCCGTGGCAAAACTGTCACTGCGCCGCTAGTTTTTGATTGCCACGCGCGCAGGGGTGACAAAATTGTCGCTGTCCGTGCATTCTCCGCTCCCCATTTGTTTCCTAGTGTGACTGTGCACGAAAATGATATCGATAACGACATTCTGGTCGAAGAAGAGGGAAAATAGCAGCACTTCTAGACAAAAATTTGAAGGATTGGAGTACACAAATTTGAAAATTAAAGAAGATGAATACGTCAGTCGAATAATATTTCCTAGTGCTTGGAACAACTTGCGTTCAGCTGGGGCAGACAATCTAATACTCATATTTTCATATGTTAGAGGAGATAAAATTCGAAGTAATTCATCAAAACTTTCAACACTTCTTAGAAAATATTGAAAAAAATTCTCTTGTCTATGACCAAACTTTCTGAAATTTTGTGTAAGACTTTCCACATATTAGCCTGTCACCCCAAGGGGGGGGGGGGGGGTGCCAACTACCCTTTTTTATGATATTTTCCTTCACTCCTCATGAGTTCGCAAATAATGACCGTCTGCTCAAAATCCATGTTGCAAATGACGCTTGGATTTCAAAAAAAGTTTAGTGACTGTCATCCTTCGTGAACGCACTGCACTTTTATGACGAGACGTGACAGTCACGGAAATTTTTTGTCACAATGACAAAAATCACCAATGTGGGATAACCCTCAATGTAGGAAAAACTGGAATTGTAATCACTTCAGTGTTTTCACCTTATACTAAAGACCTGACACAGGGATAGCGTAGTATACAAGATCGCATGGAACGAATCACTGTGGCATAAGTTAAACAAAATAGCAGAGAAGTCATCCAGGAGAGAGCTGGAGATGCAACTCGTAAGAAAAGAGAAAGGTGTCATATAATATGCTCTGTGATATGAATGTAATCGTTAGGAAAGAAGTTGCCAACAAAACACGACCGCTCCTACAGATGGTATTCACTACCAGCAAAAGACAGAAATTTCCGCTATCTGCGTGGAAGCCATGTAACTCACGTCGAATCGGCGTTCCTAAAGTGTGTACACAGAAAAATGAGCAGTTTTTTGCTGTAATAAAAATACTCGTCAAGGAATGTTGCATACCTTCACCCCTACTCTTTAATTAAAATGTACCAAAGATGATACGAGTAATATCCTGTGCGTAATGTGAAACTAATTTGCTCAGACAGAGATCAATACGATCCAGAAGACAGTAAATACTGACGCCTGCTTTGAGGCCATTCATTGTCACCTGGAAAACAGTTTCGAACTTGCTCCTTGTAAACAAAGTACGAGCTTACGCAGTATGGGACCAGCTTTGTGACTGGGTCATGATTTGCATACATACAGATTTCAACATGTTATTTTTAACAAATCAAAATTGGCAGATGTAAAAGTAACTTCAAGAGAACCCGAAAAGGGTATTCAAGGGACGTTTCTGTTCAGTATTACACAGGCATCTCAACACGGAAGTGTCTGAATTATTAGATAGTAGAATATCCTAACCAAATTTTCTTGCTATAAGAAACCAATTATCGAAACGTATTTATCAGGTAGTACAAAGTCGCGAATGAGAATGCGTGTAAATCACGTAGTTGTAAATTAGGTTTGTTTCTGGATCGACATTTGTGGGCCTACCCTGAAAAACAATACACAAACGACTGTAATGTGTCTATTGTTGACTAAACGCCTACTGTTGAAATATCCTTGAACATAAAAACTATACCTACATCTACACCTACATAAATACTTCGCAAGACACCGTGTGGTAGATCGTGGAGGGTATCTTATACCACTACCATTCATTTCCTCTCCTGTTCCACACGCAAACTGTGCGAGAGAGACTAAACTGACTTCGTAGACTTACATGACTTCGTACGAGCCCTGATTTCTCTTGTCTTATCTTCGTGGTCGTTATGCGAAATGTATGTTGGCGACAGCAGATTCGTTCTGCAGCCAGCTTCTTTTTTCCGGTTCTCTAAATTTTCTAAATAGTGTTTCGTGAAAAGTACGCCATCTTCCCTGCAGCTATTCCTATTTGAGTTCATGAAGCATCTCCGTAATACATGCGTGTTGATCGAACCAACCAGTAACAAAACCAGCGGCACGCCTCTGAATCGCTTCGATGTCTAATTTAATTCGACCTAGTAGGGATTACAAACACTCGAGCAGTACCAAATAATGGGTCGCACTTGTGTTCTGTATGTGGTCTCCTTTACAGATGAGCTACACTTTCCTTAAATTCTTCCAATAAAGCGAGCTCAACCATTCCCCTTCCCTTGCGTCCCCGTTGCATTCCACATCGCTTTGCAACGTTGCGCCTAGATATTTAACCGACATTACTGTGTCAAGCAGCATACTGCTATTTCAGTATTTGAACATAACGGGATTGTTTTTCTTCCTCATCGGCATTTACTTGCAATTCGCTTTATGCAGGGCAAGACGCCACCCATCACACACTCTAGAAATTCTGTTATCTTGTATCCTCTCACAGTCATTCAACGACATCTTACCCTGCACCAAAGCCCCATCAGCAAACAAACCGCAGACTGCCGGTCAACCCGTCCAGCATGTCATTTATGTATACAGAGAACCAGTGCCATCCTAGCCCACTTCTCAGGGTCACTCCATGATGCCTTTGTCTCTGATGAACACTCTCCGTCGGGCCAGGGCTCCTACTCGGGACTTTTTCATTTCGTGGGAAAATGCTCTACCTACTGAGTCGTACAGGCACAATCACGAGCTGCCCTCACAGCAATAATTCCGCTATTACCTCTCACCTAGTCCGCCCCCGGTAGCTGAGTGGTGCCGGTACGGCAGCCCAACGTGTTCGGTCAGAGGGCTGCTTGCCATCTCTAATAAAAGAGAATGAGTGAAGGAATCAACGATCAACTTGAACGGATGTCTTGTGACGTCCGCCCAGACCAAACGCAACGAACAATACCCAAAAAAACACGGTGGTCACCGCGACAAAATGTGAATCCTAATGGCCCGGGATCGATTCCCGGCAGGGTCGGAGATTTTCTACGTTCAGGGACTGGGTATTGTGTTGTCCTGATCATCATCATTTCATCCACATCGACGCGCAAGTCGCCGAAGTGGCTTCAAACCGAAAGACTTGCACCCGGCGAACGGTCTACCCCACGGGAGGCCCTAGTCACACGACATTTACATTTTACCTCTCACCTACGTTCCTAACTTCACAGAAGTAAACCTATAAGGGCGGGTCGTGAATCGTGCTTGCATAGATCAGTCCGTAGAAGATTTTCCCGCGATGGACGAAGATTCTGGGTTCGAGCTACGGTAGGACAAGCAGTATTCATTTGCCAGGGAGATTCAAATGAGCGTAGATTTCACTGCAGAGTGAAAAATCAATCTGGAGACTTATTACTGTTATAGTTCTTGACTGGTTGTGGAAGAAGGAGCATTATCCGTTACTGCAAATTGTAAGCTTGCGTCTGACGTACGATACAGGTGGGCACAGCGCCAGAAAGCCGTAGGAAATTAAAGAGGAATGTTTTGCAACGATCTTCATCCTAATTGGAAAATAATTGTCACGTACGACGAAATGGGTCGTTCAAGCCACATTGAGCTGGTCGTGCTTCTCGACAAACAGCTGTAAGTACAATTGAATTTGAGGAGATGGTGTTGGCTCACATGAAACAGGATTCACCAATAAGCACCGGTCAACTTGCCAGTGAAATACAATCTCCGTAGATGATAGTATGGATTGTACCTGTAGAACAGCATTTATAACAAAATCATACACAAGGTGTGCACCCGATGGAGATAAGTAATTTTGTTCCACTATTTCAATTCCGTTTATGGATTATGTTGTAATGAATACATTGAGATCTGAAGTCGTCATTCTGAGCAGTAGCAATGCACTTAAGATTTTCGCATAAGGTTTGTCTTTGGTTTTTTAAGAAAGCAGGTATTTATTTTCGACCTGCTGCATTTTTATGATTTTGATACTAAATGCTAGAGAAACTCAGTAAGAATGAACTCTTTCAGGCTATTCAAGGATGGTACTCTTGCACGTAGGAAAATAACAGCATTAGAAAGTTAACGTGAATTGGTCACATTGTCAGCGAAAAACCATTGTAAAAAGTTCCAACCCTAATACAACATGGAGAATGCGTCTGAAGTGGCGTAAAGTGGAATGACATCATAAATCCTATTATAAACAAGCAGATGTAAGACATGTTCACTGGAAGAATCCTAGGGCAGTGTAATTCACGTACGAAAGAATAATCCTGCAAGACACTTGTTCGGTTGATTAATGAGTACTGCTCGTCAGTGTGGTACCCTTAACAGACAGGATTATTAGCGGATATAAGGGAGATACTCCTCAGCTAGTATACTATACATGTGAAAGTTTACTTCTATGTATGTGTGTGTGTGTGTGGGGGGGGGGGGGGGTCAGTATGGTTCGTTACATATTCGTTTAGAAAGCACAGGAAAACCACTGACATGCACATGGAACTCTAGTGCCAAATACTAAAGCAGAAGCGCTGTGCATCACAGAGAGGTTTAATGTTACAGTTATGAGAAAGTGGATTCCATGATTAGTTGTGTAACAAATTATATAGTCTCATGTACCATCGTACTCGCCTTTTCGTTATGCTGATCGGCACAGTTTTAAAGTCTGCTACACAGGCAAGGCGACGAAGTGCTGCCAATATACTATGCACAGGCGTGAAATTGAAAACCTATCCGAACTTTGTCAGACTGTTTTCAATCATGTGTAAGACTATATTAATGCTGATTAGTGTGTTAAACACAACACGTAAATATAAGATATAAATGAAAGAAGAAATGCTAATCAGTGTGAACTATACTAATAAAAATGAATTTTAGCTTATCGAGATAAAATAACTATTTTAGTAAGACAAAGTATCCCAGATCGTTAGGAATTAGCAAAATATTATGGGTATTCGGCTGTGAAGCGGTCTGTGTAAACGTTCAGACCAGTCATACTGGATTACCGTTGATGACCTACGATGAATGTGTGCAAATTTAGCAATGCGTGAAATTTCATAACGAAATTCAGTTAAAAATCATTCAGTGCCACACGTAAGTCAATTCAGTTATTGACAGAAGCGGAAATAGTAGGCAGTAACAAGTATGAAATTCTACAAGAGTTTCATATTGACATCCAAGGCGCCGGTACAGAATAAAGGTAGCAATGAAACGTACTGGGGGGGGGGGGGGGGGGCGCGAGAATTTCTTAAAATTGCTTTACTGATACTCTATTTGACTCCATCGAGATTAGAACCGAAAAATAACCATTCTGTTGCACAGAGCTTTCTGGACTCAAAAACATGAATTTTCTACCTTCATGTCACCGCTTATGTGACAATCATTCGGGTTGTTTATTTAAATAACAAAATACTGTTATTAATGAGTAAATTTAGTAGGATAATTCTGGATCACCCCAGGAAATAAACGACTACATAGCTGCCAAACGTATTCTACAATATGTCGAATTCTCCATTAGATTCGCCACAGCCAGAACACGTTCATTAGGCGAAGTGTTTCTTAAGCTAGCTAGCAATGGGAGTGCTCGCACTTCTAAAACGCGGTGGCATTAATACTGGGATCTGAATTACCACGTGTATAGGCAAATGGATTTTATTTGCATTCCTGTAAACGTGATTTGGATCGAAAGCGTAGCTCCGATTAATACGTTGATGTATCGACTGCGGCTAGAACATTTCGAATAAAGAGTAGGGGGAATTATTTATGCGGCCCTCATGTACAGTACTGTCGCAGCTATTTTCGTTGTTAGGATTTCGCCACCTACATCGGTAAAAATGGAACCCTACTAGTCTCACTTTCTTGACCGTCTATCTGTCTACCCAACTCTTAAAACCCGTTTACCTCGAGTACGGGTAGACGTAACAAGCGGAAATGTATCGCACTTCATGTGGTATACGGTCGCTTGGTGGTGTAAAAAAGTGAGCTTTTATGTCAATACGATCTAAAGATACGGCCGTTTATGTAAAGAAAATTTACGCGAAAGGTTAGAAAAATGGCTCTAAGAACTATGCGACCAAATTGCTTAGGTCATTAATCCCATAGACCTAGAACTACTTAAACCTTTCTAACCTAAGGATATCACACACATTAACGCCCGAGGTAGGATCCCAACCTACGACTGAAGCAGCCGTGCGGTTCGTGACTGAAGCGCCTGGAACCGCTCGGCCACCGCACCCAGCGAAACGCTATTCACCTCATGTATAATGATAATATATACTATCTAGTGAGGATAAACTGTATTCGCCAGCAACTCAGATCGTTTGATCACGGAGCTTTTGAGAAGCTACATTGAAACTTTGTTCGAAGTCGTCTGCAGTATCCACTTATAAACACTCTAGGAACGTCATATGCGATATCCACTTCTGAATACACTGGCAGATACTGCAGTACCATAACAAGTAGTAAAGAATTTATTGTTATTTATCCATGCATGAAACAATTTAACGCACCTAGGTGTTTGTCTATGGCTGAAAATAATGAACAAAATATAAATAAACAGCAAACAACTTCCATGTTCAAATCAGATGTTACTCACATGTCGCAATTACAACATAATTTCGTTGTTACATCTACACGACTACACCTACAGGATTTCTTTGCAATCCAGACTTACGTGCCTGGCAGGGGGTTCATCGAACCACCTTCGGACTATTTCTCTACCGTCACACTCTTTAACAGCGTGCGGGAGAAAGGACCACTTAAATTTTTTCTTACGAGCCCTGAATTACATTATTCTATGGTCATTTCTTCCTGTGTAAGCTCCCGACGAAATAATGTTTTGACATTCAGAACAGATGCTGGTGATTGAAATATCGTGAAAAGATCTCACGGCAACGAAAAACGCTTTTGTTTTCATGAATGTCAATACAGCTCGCTTATCAAATCTGGGACGCTCTCTCCCCTGTTTCGAGACATTACAAATCGTGCTACTGTTCCTTGGACGTTTTTGGCGTGCACCGTCAATCACGTCTGACAAAGGATCCCATACCGCGCAGGAATACTAGAGCAGTATACGGGCAAACGTAGTGTAGGCAGTGAACGTCCTTGCAACCTTACAGTTTGTAAGGAGGTTCAAAAATGTTTCACATTATTTTCTCATTCGTTTATTATTTTTTTAATTCATTAATTACACAGAAAGTTAATTGACGAATAACGACAACATTATTTCAACATAAATTGGAAAAGACATTCCCAAAAAACTCTGATAGAGAGGAAGGAAAAAATACTAATAAAAAAAAAACAATATGGTTTCGAACTCGGGAATCAAATTTATGAAGGAACGACGTAGCCACTGAGCCACCGCTTCAATTGCATTCTCGGGCGCAAAAGGTATCTACGCTATAGCAACAGCGCGTTGATAACTTTGACCGTCGCTTTCTCGGAAACGGTCGAGGGTCTGCAGATTAGTCGAAACACATGTTCGCTTATTTTGTCCTCTCCTTCACTGAGCAAAGTTTCCGGACAATCAGCGTGTGGCACCTGGCGAGTTCCCCTCCTTAGTCGTGTCGCTTCTTACGCCCGGCGAGAACTATTTATGCCTCAGAGTAAACTGCGCCACTTGGAAACACGGCGAGCGAGGATAAACACGTTTTCCTTTTTATAAGGCAACCTTCTACAGCTAAAATTCACGGGGTGTTCTTCTGGTTGCCTCAGATATTTCAGAAATGTTTAATGCGTTAGGCCTGCCGTATATGCAAAACGTAAACATTTCATTTCATGTAATATTTAGAAGTGGCCGAGCGGTTCTAGGCGCTACAGTCTGGGGCCGTGCGACCGCTACGTGATGACTGGGCGTTGTGTGATGTCCTTAGGTTAGTTAGGTTTAAGTAGTTCTAAGTTCTAGGGGACTGATGACCATAGATGTTAAGTCCCATAGTGCTCAGAGCCATTTAGCCATTTGAGAACCACCCATTTGTCAACGCACGACTAATTCAGTAGACTTTTGATCTCAATGTTAGCAGCAAGACCGTCACTCGTCGTCTAAGGGAAGGTGGACAGAGAGCAAGAACTGCTGCTGTGAAAGAGACATTGACTTTTGCTGCTGAAAATGTCGACAAACCTCTCCAGTTTTGGAGGCGAGTGACTTTCACGGACAAAAAAGTTTTCTCTACGGCATCAACCGGAAAAGTACTTGTTTACCGGATAAAATACGCTAGGTATAATCCAAAATATATTTACAGTTGCCGAAGAAGTGGCAGGGAGTCGGTAACGGTATGGGCATAGATATCGGCCGAAGGGTGTGGGCTCCTGTGGGAAGTGGAAGAAGACTCGATGTGCGCAATTACATATCAATTCTGGAGAACGTGATGTAGCCTTCTATGACAGAAAGATTTGGCGATGATCAGATCATGTTCCAACAAGATCACTCGCCTATTTATATGGCACGCGTGGTTAAGAGGTGGTTCGACGACCATAGTAATATCACTGTAATGGAATGGACACCTAAAGCAGTTGACATGAATCCCATTGAGAATATTTGGGCAGAAATAGTCGGAGTAATACGGGAAAAGGGACAGTCACCGTCGACTCACCGACAGCTTTCTGATGTGATTCATGACGATTGGAATGAGTTACTTGAACCTCCTAGTTGTGTGGCTAGAGAAGTGGGCTCAATGCCCAACAGACTTCGAGCCGTTGTGGAAGCCGAAGGAGGCTATACGCGACCTAAGCAGCATCAGCAGCAGTGTTTTTTTCAGCCCGTAACCAATCAGTTTCAACAGCTGTTTCAAGGTTGTTTTTTTCTTTTTAACAGATGTATATTTTTATAATTTTAAGGAAATACAGTAAGTTGAATCTGGACAAACAAATTAATTCACAACAAGATGTGTTCAAAAATGGTTCAAATGGCTCTGAGCACTATGGGACTCAACTGCTGAGGTCATTAGTCCCCTAGAACTTAGAACTAGTTAAACCTAACTAACCTAAGGACATCACAAACATCCATGCCCGAGGCAGGATTCGAACCTGCGACCGTAGCGGTCTTGCGGTTCCAGACTGCAGCGCCTTTAACCCCACGGCCACTTCGGCCGGCTAACAAGATGTGTAATATTTAATTTTCTAAGAGAAGAAATACGTTATACATTCATGCAGTCTCTAAAAAATAAATGACACACGTGTACATGCAAGAAGGGTAAAGAGCAATTCAGCACAAATGAAAAATTTGGAGGAGAGGCTCGCCGATGAAGGCGTAATTGGAGAGCGAAGGTTGGGCTGGAAGCGGAGGTAAGGAGGCCCGAAAAAGAAGAGAAAAGTCAAATACCCCAAATACCCAATAGACATCGAGTCGTTGTCGCAGCAGAGGGCGGTTGGTATATGGGATTCGGAGCAACAGTAGAAGAATAGTTTTATTTTATGATTTTTGAGGCTTCATTTTGTGACAGCTAAACAGTGCTGCTACATGAGACCCCCCATTTGTCCACATGTGGCTAAACATCAGGGGTGTAAAGAATTTTGAGAGGTGCCGAAGTTCTCTGGAACAGTAACGTATTTTAGACAAGAAGATGATTTTTAGTTCATTTTATTTTAACCATTCACAGTATGCTTTGAGATTCTAATCTATGATTTCATTTTGTTATTATGTATCTTTTCTTCAGTGAAAGTGAACGGTAGTAAGTTTCAAGATATAAAGGATAACTGGAAATTTTTAATTTGTGGAATAGCGTACTTAACAGTTAATATTTTCAACAAACCTGTAGTTATAGGACATATTAAGAGGCAAGTTAAAAATGACATGATGGAAAAATCAGGTTGGTCTCTAAAGGGTGACGACGGTCAAATAGAAAACACAAAACTATAGGTAACAACTACTGTTGATGGTGAGGAGCCATAATCAATTGGTGCAAATGGCTCTGAGCACTATGGGACTTAACTTCTGAGGTCATCAGTCCCCTAAAACTTAGAACTACTTAAACCTAACTAACCTAAGGACATCACACACATCCATGCCCGAGGCAAGATTCGAACCTGCGTCCGTAGTGGTAGTGCAGTTCCAGACTGAAGCGCCTAGAACCGCTTGGGCACACCGCCGGCGAGCCACAATCGAAGTAATGTTTCTGAAGTTTATCGTCGATCCTAGGACTGAAACCGATACTCTGTTTTACGAAAACAACATAACCACTAAAATTTACGTAGCAGCGCAGAATATTAATACATAGTATACAGATCAGGAACCTAATACCACTGCCTTTAATTTTATTCTCACGAATGACATTGTGACAGTAAATAACAAGAGAAATGACAGATCTTTCAGAATCAATATAGAGAATTCAAGTGTCCAGTGGATTCAAAAGTTTGATATAGTAGCGAATAACTGCTTTCATTGACTCCTTCATGCCTACGTTTTCTCAGTCAGACAATGTTTGAAACTAGGACTAGCAAGGTAAAACATTTTTCTATATATTGTCAAATTGCAAGTCGAAGAGCAAGTTACATAAATTAAGACGACATCAAACGTTTCTCAAGCAGACAGGTTTGGTAAGTTTAAGTGGTTCTAGGTCCAGGGGACTGATGACCTAAGCAGTTTGTTTGCATAGCTCATAGAGCCTTTTTTTGACCTTTCACGTAAATTTTCATTACATAAATTGCCGTAGCTTTAGACTGCGTTGACATAGAAGCTCACTTGTTTACACCACCAAGGGACCGTATACGGCAAGAAGTGCGACACATTTCCGCTTATTATGTCTACCCGTACTCGAGGTAAACGGGCTTTAAGAGTTGGGTGTACAGATAGACGGTCAAGAAAGTGAGACTAGTGGGGTTCCATTTTTACCGATGTAGGTGGCGAAATCCTAACAACGAAAATAGCTACGACAGTTACTGAAGATGAGGACCGCTTAAATAATTCCCCTACACTTTCTTCGAGATGTTCTAGTTGCAGTCGATACATCAGCAAATTACTCGTAACTACGCTTTCGATCCAAATCACGTTTACAGAAATGCAAATAAAATCCATTGGCCTATAAACGTGGTAATTCAGATTCCAGTATTAATGCCATCTCATTTTAGAAGTGCGAGCATTCCCATTGCTGGCTAGATTAAGAAACACTTCCGCTAATGATCGTTTTCTGGTTGAGGCGAGTCTAATGGAGAATTCGAAACATTATAGAATACGTTTGGCAGCTATATAGTCCTTGGGTGATGCAGAATTATCCTACTAATCTTACTCACTAATAACAGTATTTTGTTATTTCGATAAACATCCAGAATGATTGTCACATAAGCGGTCACATAAA
This sequence comes from Schistocerca americana, assembly GCF_021461395.2. Lineage (NCBI taxonomy): Eukaryota > Metazoa > Arthropoda > Insecta > Orthoptera > Acrididae > Schistocerca > Schistocerca americana. Next base: position 646,809,598 of record NC_060130.1, on the reverse strand, counting down.
GGCAGAAAATTCATGTTTTTGAGTCCAGAAAGCTCTATGCAACAGAAACTGCAGATCATTTTGCCATTTTCATTGTGAAATTGCCGGCTTATTCATGTCTGGGGTAATAATAGAGTGCTGTTTGGCTGGGTTGTCTGCTAGCGTAATGAACGGTGTTTGCTACTGCAAGGGAGGTTTGGTTTGTTTTCGGTTTTAATCTCGGTGGAGGCAGATAGAGTATCAGTAAAGCAATTTTAAGAAATTCTCGCGCCCCCCCAATACGTTTTATTGCTACCTTTATTCTGTACCGGCGCCCTGTGGATGTCAATATGAAACTCTTGTAGAATTTCATACCCTACTGTCGATTAAAATTGCTAGACCACGAAGATGACGTGCTACAGATGCGAAATTTAATCGACAGGAAGAAGATGCTGTGATATGCAAACGATTAGCTTTTCAGAGCATTCACACAAAGTTGGCGCCGGTGGCGACACCTACAACGTGCTGACATGAGGAAAGTTACCAACCGATTTCTCATACACAGACAGCAGTTGACCGTCGTTGCCTCGTGGAACGTTGTTGTGATGCCTCGTGTAAGGGGGAGAAATGCGTACCATTACGTTTCCGACTTTGATAAAGGTCGGATTGAAGCCTATCGCGATTGTCGTTTATCATATTTTGACATTGCCGCTCGCGTTGGTCGAGATCCAATGACTGTTAGCGGAATATGGAATCGGTGGGTTCAGGATGGTAATACGGAACGCCGTGCTGGATCCCAACGGCCTCGTATCACCAGCAGTCGAGATGACAGGGATCTTATCCGCATGGCTGTAACGGATCGTGCAGCCACGTCTCGATCCCTGAGTCAACAGGTGGGGACGTTTGCAAGACAACAACCATCAGCACGAACAGTTCGACGACGTTTGCAGCAGCATGGACTATCAGCTCGGAGACTATGGCTTCGGTTACCATTGACACGAGCGCCTGCGATGGTGTACTCAATGACGAACCTGGCTGCACTAATGGCAAAACGTCATTGTTTCGGATGAATCCAGGTTCTGTGTACAGCACCATGATGGTCGCATCCGTGTTTGGCGACATCGCGGTGAACGCACATTGGAAGCTTGTATTTGTCATCGCCGTACTGGCGTATCACCCGGCGTGATTGTATGGGGTGCCATTGGTTACACGTCTCGGTCACCTCTAGTTCGCATTGGCGGCACTTCGAACAGTGGACGTTACATTTCAGATGTGTACGACCCGTGGCTCTACCCTTCATTCGATCCCTGCAGGATAATGTATGACCGCATGTTGTAGGTCTGCACGGGCGTTTCTGGATACAGGAAACGTTCGACTGCTGCCCTGGCCAGCACATTCTCCAGATCTCTCACCAATTGAAAACGTCTGGTCAATGGTGGCCGAGCAACTGGCTCGTCACAATACGCCAGTCACTACTCTTGATGAACTGTGGTATCGTGTTGAAGCTGCATGGGCAGCTGTACCTGTACACGCCATCCAAGCTCTGTTTGACTCAATGCCCAGGCGTATCAACTCCGTTATTACGGCCAGAGGTGGTTGTTCGGGGTACTAATTTCTCAGGATCTATGCAGCCAAATTGCTGAAAGTGTAATCACGTGTCAGTTCTAGCATAATATATTTGTCCAATGAATACCAGTTTATCATCTGCATTTCTTCTTGGTGTAGCAATTTTAATGGCCAGTAGTGTACTTGTTACTGCCTACTTTTTCCGCTTCTATCAATAACTAAATTGACTTACGTGCGGCACTGAATGATTTTTAACTGAATTTCGTTATTAATCTTCACGCATTGCTAAATTTGCACACTTTCATGGTAGGTCAGCAACGGTAATCCAATATGACTGGTCTGAACGATGACACAGACCGTTTTGCGGCCAAATGCCCATAATATTTCGCTAATTCGTAACGATCTAGGGTACTTTGTCTTACTAAAACAGTTATGCTATCTCGATAAACTAAAATTCATTTTTATTAGTACAGTTCATACTAATTAGCGTATCTTCTTTCATTTATATCTTATATTTACGTGTTGTGTTTAACACACTAATCAGCATTAATATAGTCTTACACATGATTAAAAACAGCTTACAAAGTTCGGATAGTTTTTCAATTTCACGCCTATGCATAGTATGTTGGTAGCACTTCGTCGCCTTGCCTGTGTAGCAGACTTTAAAGCTGTGCGTTTCAGCATAACGAAATGGCGAGGGGTCTCGTTCGTTTTGTTCATTACTGTACATGTCACAAAACACCTATGATCTGTAAGATGTAGAAATTAAGGTTCACGCGGAGTCTTATTGGCTGTACTTTCATGGCTGAGACGATGTTCTTAGAAACGAGTTATTACACAGCTTTACGATCGGGGCTAGAGACATTCAGTGTCACTTGCTAGATGCAGAAACCTACTGGAGGGAGGTGTGGAACGGGAAGCGTAGGCGAAGTAAGCTAGGGCCAGAAATAATGGACGGTGGCTAGCCTGTGGTGTGCTAAGCTACCTGTGCCTCGCAATGTTGTTCTGTCGATCGATATATGCGTGTACTACAGCTATGTTGGTCACCGTCGTAGATTAATCCCCGGCAGTGGCACTTCCGGCTATTAGCGTGTCGTGCATGAATGGTAGATTCTAGAGGGAATTTTAAGTAACTAGAATTACATGGAAAGGAGCACTTATTGTTCACAGTATTTCTGCACATTCCTCTCAGGATCAAAACGCTGAAATCGTGTTAATTTTGTATCTATCAGACATTCTGCATTGTAGACTTTAAACTCGCCATAAAGATATATTTTGGAAGCTGAATCGCTGGCGAATCCTTTCCCCACAAGATATGGTCCAAACATCGTAGTTTGTAAACTTCAACTGTCAAAAGAGTTGGTGGGTGTAATAAAAGTCGGAGAGACTCATCGGTCATGCCAAGTAATGTCGTCACTGTCGTTCCAGTCGCAGTGTGCTTTCCGTTGTCTAGCACGCCTAAATGTCGTCACTGCTGATGAACCTAGCGTTTTTAACTGATATATCTTTTAGTGGGGTGGAAGACATCGTACGTTGACATACAAAATACCGAAAACAACAGTCATCATCAACTATTGACTTAAGGACACGTTTTGGTATGTGTTCTAATCTCTTACCAGCTTGTAACAGTCATGTACAACAGAGAAGATATCTCATAATATGCGGCTAGCACGTACAGAACGGAACGTATCTGTTTCGACAACCTAAGAAAAGCTTTTCTATAAACGTAAGAAGGACACAGAAAATCACCAAAAACCTGGGTGGTGACATGACATTGTTGTCAATGGGATGATAAATCCTAACTGGCTACAATATGGCCTCGTTGAAAATGGGCCGTTAAGGCCTACGCTAAAGCGCTTTCGAGCGCTGTAAGGTTTACATCGAAAATTTCCAAGATCCCGGGTTCTAAGATGAAGAGAGGAACAATAGAGCTTAACGTCTCGTTGGCAACGAAGTCATTACAGACGGAGCTCAAGGATTGGGGGACGGATACGGAAGGAAATTGGTTGTGTCATTTTTCTAATAACCCGCTCACCTAGAGAAATGGAGACGGAGTTAGAGAGTAGATGTGACATTACAAAGGCTATTCGGAAAGTAAGGAACGATAGGTCGCGAAATGGAAACCACAGTGAAAATCAGCAGTTAGCTAAAATTTCCAGCTACTTGTCTCCATAGTCGCCATTCCGACTTAGACGTTTGTTGTAGAGTTGTACCAACTTCCCAATACCCTCGTTATAAAAGGCAGCCGTCAGTGCTTTTCGCCAATTCTCTACGCTGGCCTACAGCTCCTTGTCTGTGCCAAAATGTAGTCTTCATAGCCAGCGGTTAATGTGAGCAGAGATGAAACTCAAAGGGAGACAATTACGGGCTGTATTGTGGGTAATCAAACATTTCCAATTGAAAACGATGCAGGAGCTTCTTCATTGCCCCTGCAAAATGTGGCTGAGAATTGTCTTGAAGAATAAAACGCACAACAGTTATGTAATATTGGCTGCATAGCTTCAGGCGAAATTTCTCACCAGTCCCTCGCACTTGGCGGGAGACTCTATTGTTCTAGGAATCGTTATGTGCTCCCTGTGTGCTCAGAACTAAAAAGAACGACGTAAAGCGGTCGACGGGCATACTAGAGACACTGCCCAACACACCTGTGCAAAACTTCATCGTATTTTCACTGTGGTTTCCATTTCGCGACCGATCGTTCCTTGCTTTCCGAATAACCCTCGTGTTTGTTCGGTTCGCAGTTGTATCTTCGCAAGCCGCAAGCCTAGATGTAACGGCAAATCTGCGGAGTTGAGACAGCCGCTAGCTCTCTACGTGAAGTAAATACCAACCACAGAGGGCGGATCGGGCAAATTGTGTCTGAAGCCATAGTTACGATTTCTCTCAGATACAGGCATTACTTCGCTTTCTGCACGTGGGGTTAAATTTGGGCCACATCTAATCAGTCCCCATCCTGTTCCACTTGCAAATGGATCGAAAAAGAAAACAACTGTCTGTACGCCTCCATACGGGCCCCAGTTTCTGTTCACTTCCCTTCGTGGCTCTTACCCGAAATGTACGTTGTTGGTAGTAGTGTCGCTATACAGTCACCTGCAAATGCAGGTTCAGCTAAATTTTATCAATAGCACTTTGCGAAAAGGTCGTCGTCTTCCCTCCAGGGCTTCCCATTTCAATTTACGAAGTATCTCCGTGGTACTCGCGAGTTGCTCGAACTACCGGTAACAATTGCAGTGCGCCTCTGAATTCCTTGGACGTTTTCCTTTAATCCGGATTGCACTACTGTTTTGTACGCGGTCTTCTTTACAACTGAGCTATGATTTCCTATAATTCTCCTAATAAACGGAAGTACACCATTCGCCGTCCCCACTACTGACCTTACGTGCTCGTTCCATCTCATATCACTTGGCAACGTTACGCTTAGATATTTAATCGACGTGACGGTGTCCAGGAGTTCAGCACTAAAATTGTGTTCGAACATTACAGGATTGTTTTTCTGACTCATCTGCATTAACTTAAATTTTTCTACATTTAGAGCAGGCAGCCATTCATCATACCAAATAGAAATTATGTCTAAGTCATTCCGTATCTTTCTACATCTTCTTACACTTCCCTGTACATTAAATCATCGTCAACAAACAGTCCCATATTGATGCTCACCTTATCCATTAAGTCACTTTTTTTCGCTTTCGACATATCCACGCGCTTTTTTAAACCAAGAGTGCAACAATATGTGATTCTTCAGCGTTTTATGATTTTTTTGTTGTTAAAACACGGTGATTGTTTTCCGTCCTTAATACATTTACTCAGACAACAAGGTCACTATCGAAGGAGCATAAGCTTGGGTTTGGCAAGCATGGGGAAAGAAATCGGCAACTCCCTTTCAAAGGCACCATCTAGAAGTTCGCTGAAAGTGGCTGGATGTCAGAATTCCAGGAACACTGATGAGAACACTTTTCTGCCCAGACTGCCTACTGACTCTCTATTCTTATACTTGAATCTACAATCTTGCATAGCAAAATAGAGAACGCAATTCAACATTTGAAGAATTATAAACCCACTTGTCTAGACGGTATATCTGAGGAGATGTTAAAAATGGGGTAGAAATGTATTGATGTTCCCCATTCAATTCTTATACTTGAATCTACAATCTTGCATAGCAAAATAGAGAACGCAATTCAACATTTGAAGAATTATAAACCCACTTGTCTAGACGGTATATCTGAGGAGATGTTAAAAATGGGGTAGAAATGTATTGATGTTCCCCATTCAATGTGTAAAAGAATAGGGAAACTGAGGAGAGACCAGAGAAAAGATCTAAATCTCTCCTCAGGTCAGTCAGAGACAGCTCCAACTACTGAACAGTCCTTCTCATATCCTTGCAAGTAAAATTTTGCTCTACTTTTTTAACCATCGTCTGAAGCCGTACATTCAGCTTCACACATCCACAGAACAAGCATCTACATCTACATCTACATGATTACTCTGCAATTCGCATTTAAGTGCTTGACAGAGGGATTCATCGAACCACAATCATACTATCTCTCTACCATTCCATTCCCGAACAGCGCACGGGAAAAACGAACACCTAAACCTTTCTGTTCGAGCTCTGATTTCTCTTATTTTATTTTGATGATCATTCCTACCTATGTAGCTTCTGCTCAACAAAATATTTTCGCATTCGGAAGAGAAAGTTGGTGATTGAAATTTCGTAAATAGATTTCGCCGCGACGAAAAACGTCTTTGCTTTAATGAATTCCAATTCGAGCTCGCGTGTCATATCTGCCACACTCTCTCTCCTATTACGTGATAATACAAAACGAGCTGCCCTTTTTTGCACTATTTCGATGTCCTCCGTCAATCCCACCTGGTAAGCATCCCACACCGCGCAGCAATATTCTAACAGAGGACGAGCGAGTGTAGTGTAAGCTGTCTCTTTAGTGGACTTGCTGCATCTTCCAAGTGTCCTGCCAATGAAACGCAACCTTTGGCTCGCCTTCCCCACAATATTATCTGTGTGTTGTTCGTAATTTTTACATCCAGGTACTTAGTTGAATTGACAGCCTTGAGAATTGTACTATTTATCGAGTAATCGAATTCCAACGTATTTCTTTTGGAACTCATGTGGATCACCTCACACTTTTCGGAACTTGTGAACATATCTTTAACATACGACAAATAACTGAGAAATCGCGAGAGTTCTGTGACCTTGTTTTCATCTGGTTCCTTAACTATAGAAATGCCTTTGACAATATTGCCTGATAAATGTTATGACAGATGCTTGCAGTGTTCGGTGTCGCACCATAGCTGATTGCACTGATCAGAAGTCTGTACAATAATCGTCTCACAGCTGTGAATCCAAGCGCTGGCATGTCTGATTCCTTCAGTGTATCAAAAGGTGTTAGAATTGTGTCTCATCATGCCAACGGTATATCATCTTTGCAGAACAAATAACTAGGAATGTTCTTGATGGTTCAATTAAACGCATCTCGATTGGTGGAATAATTATTAACAACCTCCGGTTTGCTCATGACACCGTAGTTTTTAGACAGCATCGAAGATGAACTCGCTGAACTACTGACAAAAGTAAGGGACATTAATCTATCATACGGATTTGTCATCAGTCTCAGCAACTCCAAACTCATGATAACTTACAGAGGACATCAGATCCAAGTCACAGATCAAAAAGGAACTGGAAATTTTGCATTCTTTCAGCTGTCTTGGGTCAGCCATCTGCGATATGGGAAGCTATGAAGTTGAGATGAGAAGACTGATCACACTAAGGCGAGCGACTATGAAAAAGCTCATCAAGATATGGCAGAACGGAGCGATAACGAACAGCGCAAAGATCCATCTTGTTGAAACATACTGTGTTTTCTGTCTTCTTTTATCGTTGCGAAACACAGAGCCTTATGACCAATGGTAAATAGAGTACTGATGGATCTGAGCTTTGCTGCTGGCGCAGGATTCTGCACAGAAAGTGAACCGAAAGAAGGACAGATGTGTCGATTATTGAGCCACTTTGTGAGAAGAGATAGAGAAATCCTAGAGAAAATAATCATGGAAAGAAAGATGGGGGGCACGAGAACGAGGGGGGAGAGCAGCTAACAGGTGGATAGATCAAATCAACATGACCTCCGGTCTGCCTCTTCAGAAGGCTAAAAGAGAAGGTGATAACCGTCTCGGACGGACATGCTTGGATCATGGAATCACGACGCTCAGAAATGAGCACAACGACTTTTGATAAATAGGATATATTGAAAGAAGAGCTAATTAATATAGTCAACGATGCATGGAATGTTCAAGACCTTCACACAAGTTTCCACCAAGGACTCATAGTATTGGTACACCAAGAAATATCTGTAAACAGTCATCGACTCCCTTGGCCGATAACGATGATGAACGCCGACTAAAAAATATTAGTTCGAACAGTAAAAGCAAGATCAAGGAACGCAATGAAAAACATAGGAGATTACAAAACGTGTGCAGTTCCTTGGACGCTGTGTAACACATACCCTGCGTGACTGCTGTGACATAATAGTCCCTACGGACATCCTTAAAACTCTTTACTTGATCTCTTGAAAGCTTTAGACCGAATTTCTCTCGGTTTTCTGCTAAAACCAATGCGGAAATATGCAACAGCTTGGCCGGCCGCTGGTGGACTAGCGGTTCTAGGCGCTTCAGTCCGGAACCGCGCGACCGCTACGGTCGCAGGTTCGAGTCCTGCCTCAGGCATGGATGTGTGTGATGTCCTTAGATTAGTTAGGTTTAAGTAGTTCTAAGTTCTAGGGGACTGATAACCTCAGCAGTTAAGTCCCATAGTGCTCAGAGCGATTTGAACCATTTGGACCGTCGAACGTCTCCTCAGCTAACGTAACACCTCGCTCTCGGGGATAATCTTTTTACAAGAGAAAATCAGATGTCGATCACTTGTAGATGATCAGAGCATATCTGTGTCGGCACAAGAGCAGACAAGCAACGGAACACATTTGCTGAACACTTACTGTGAAGTAACAGGTCAATGGTGCACTGCAACAAATGTAGTATACTGAATTTATGGGAAGAGGTACAGCAGGACGAACAACAATGGATACTCACAGCAACGAATTTACCAAGTCTAGGGCTAGATCTGGGGTCAGACCCACAGGAGATGCAAACTACACACTAATTCTCTATGTTGAACAAAAGGCCAGCTGTTGTATTGTGTTATGTTCCAAGCGATCTCCATATGATGCAGGAAGTAAAACAAGTGAACGATTTCATCTTGTGGAAAGTAATTACATAGCGTCCATTTCACCTGTACCAGCGTCGGTAGCAAAATTGAGCAATCAGTGATTGGATTTTTTAATATCGTGGAAACATTTTCAAAGTGAATTACAGCACACTAACCATATCCTTTTAAGAAGGTGCAGTCCGATTAATAGAAACTGACGCAAAATGCAAAGCATTGCTAGTACGTAATGTCCTTAAAAGATCAAAATTCAGCCCTAACAACCTGTCAAATTTACTTATAATAGCAGTTCAACCAGAAAGCCAAGCACCACCCTTTAATATTAGCAAAATCCATTCAAAGCCCAGTTTTTCCTGAATCGGCGTAGTCGAGAAAACCTATGTAAGAAAGGAAGACAAAATATAGAACAAAAAGAAGTGGTTCCACAATATTAAGAAAAGGCTAGATTCCAACCGAATGAAAGCTAAACACCCGATTGTCAGTTGGTGTGAGGTGTGGAAGAAAATTCACGACAATTAGGTTCCATCAGATGCTATGACAAAATGTTATAAAGTCGTCAGTTAAACGCTTCGATTAAGTGCAAAGCTGTACTCTATGCATTTTGTTGAGTAGTCAATTTGTGTTACGTGTAATAAAGAGGATACATTAACACACCGTTTCACATATGGCCGTGCACGTGGAATCTGGAAACTGACACAACAAAAATTGTGCAGTCCTAAAGCATCAACTGCACACCGACCAGAGCAGCGCTGCGAAACGACATCAAGAAAGCGCCGACCCGCGCGCCGATGAAAAGAGCAGTGAACGCCACACCTCAAAACATAGAGTTCACCGCCCCCTGTCAACACTCATTTAACCAGCCGCTCATCGCTGGTCTGCACGAGTTCGGTCGCGAACTTCGAGAGCATCAGTACTGAGTAATAGGACTTTGTTACTTAGCCTGCGTTCTACGAGTAGTGGTAGTGGAAAGTGCTTGCTCGTGGAAGGCAAAACAAGGTAAGTAATAGTTCTCTTCTTTATGGAAATAGCGTTGTATTAATCAGCATGTGAAATGTACAGATCATTTTGCATTCTTGCTACCGGCCATCGCAACGTCTTTCCTTCCGTGTTCGTGTCGATCCTGACTTCCATAGTAGCCGACACAACAAAAAATTTGCATAACTACTGAGGACGGTAACACAATATGTCAAGATACAAGAAGTTGTAACCCCAAATCTAAAGCGATACTCCGGCCAGGAAAACCGTAAAGAAATTTGTGTGTCAGGCTAATTCATACACCACATGACAACGTCAGATCCACCAAGGTAATGGAATTTGAGTGTAGACTAACATCATTGCACTATGCACTGCAGAAAAAAATGGACTTACGAAAACAATTTAGAAAAAGCTCAAGAGCAGGGTACCAGTGCATCTGAAATATTAAAACCAGCGTGTAGAGTGCTGAGGCCTCTGCTTTTTATATTGTATTGAAGATTAATGCTTTTGCTCATTATGTTACCTTTACCTTAAATGCAATTTACGCACTTGAAGCAGGATAAACGTGGTAATCAGAAAAATTGCTACAACGAAGGACAATAAATTTATTTCATTTATTTTTTAAGATTTTCCTAACTAGAACCAAGAACTTTGATTTCTATAGATGACAATGTGACTGGATTTAGACAAAATATTAGAATTGTTAAGGCTTTCGTGGCCACTTGTGGACAAACTGCTTATTGGCTTCTGTCTCGGGTTCTTCGGCCGACGTTCGTCTGATGATTTTACTGACGTTTCACCAGCACGAGTGGCTGACACTGTCAAAGCTTCACCCTCCATTGCTGGTGGTGAACTGGAGCCGAGCTCGCAGCCGCAGACTAAATGTACCTGGCGCACCAACGTCCGAGGGCTTACCCGCGGTCATTTCCGGTGCGATTCTCCTCTCGCTACCTCCGACGTTCGTTCGCTGCAGCACGGAAAGCCAGGATCCGTTTACCTTAAGGCTTTCCTCTTTCTTGTAGAAGCTATTCCCGTGTTTTTGTATTTCTATCGCCTCTCTGAACAAGCGGGTAGGATAGTGCTTCTCTACAGCCAGAACTTCCGTGTCGGCGAATTTTACTACGTGGTCGGTCACAGAGTGCGTGCTCTGACACAGCCGATTTCTCCACCTGCCCAACCTGCAATGTCGCTTATGTTCCTTGATCCTGGTGTTGATTGATCGTCCAGTCATTCCGACATAAACTTTCCCGCATGTGCGTGGTATGCGGTATATTTCCGACACTGCAAGTGGGCAAAGGAGAAAAGGGACCCACGTATGAACAGCCTAGTGTAGGCTGTCTGCAGATGGCATTTGAGACAGCTCGATTTAATTTTTACATGATGATCCCGTTGTACCCTTAAAATAATAAAAGTATCTTCTTAACCGAAATTTGACCTATTGTGATCCAAACACGATCACTGTAGAATGAATTCATTCTGCTTTTACTTTCTTAAAGTACTTTTTAAAAAGCTGTACTTCGGTTTTAGAATTTAGGAAGCATTCTGAATCTATGTTAACTGGAACAAAACGCTTCCATTGAGCTTTTAGATCGCTTTTTTATCAGTGGTTAAGTGTTCCGCTCATCAGCTGCAATATGTAAATTATTAAAAAAAATGGCTCTGAGCACTATGGGACTCAACTGCTGTGGTCATAAGTCCCCTAGAACTTAGAACTACTTAAACCTAACTAACCTAAGGACAGCACACAACACCCAGCCATCACGAGGCAGAGAAAATCCCTGACCCCGCCGGGAATCGAACCCGGGAACCCGGGCGTGGGAAGCGAGAACGCTACCGCACGACCACGAGATGCGGGCTAAATTATTCTCTTAGTTTAAAATACAAGAGGAGTTACGTTGTTTTGCCGGCAATGTTGTGATAAAAAACAAACCTTGATCTAGTTAATGGTATTATTTCCCAATTATTTAATTGAAGTGCAATATTTTTGGCAATATTCGGGTTTCCATGTATGTTCAAGTTTGTGATGCGATCGATGGGTATCTGCTAAGACTAAGTGATATTAGTCACCTATGTTTAATGAAGCCTTTTGTGTACGCCAGTGACCCAAATGCGAAAACAGTATTGTGACATAGCCTCCTGACTGATGACCGTCCAAGTCAACTAGAAGAAGCATCGTAGAACTCACCCTGCGGGTGTTCGATGCATCTCGTTATCAATCAAGCTATGAAGGGAGGGTCAGAGCATCGTCAAATATAGACGTCACTCTAGTGAATATGGCAACTGCGTGCTGTGTGAAAAGCTGTAGGGTTTAGAGTGGAACGACATCGAGTGATCGCAATATAACACACTATACCATAGCTGGAAGGAAAATCCAAGATACCACAGCCAAAGTGCTCACAAAGCCCAATCAACGAGGCTAACTTCGAAGAAATGGGAATTGTTCTTTAGTGTCCGAGAAGTCCATCGCAGGATGTATACGTTAAAGGGCAAGACCTGACTGTGGCTATACACAGGATAACGGAGGCGTCGGTACCTATCAGGAGAGGTCCTTCTAGAGGAATACCTAGAGACGCAAAACAAGACTAGAAGCTATACCAAAGCAGCATGACCCAATAAGAAAGAATCCGATGGCTACAGAAATGTGTGTATGTTAAATAACGTTTTAAGGATGAGTTATGGAAATGATAATGAGTGGGTGATATAAATTCGTGGAAACTAGTTAAGAAACCGATCCCTGGGGAATGTCATACAAAATAGTCTACTATAAGATACGATCACCAACAGTCTTGTCCATGATGGGATGAAAAATACAGGAAGTTGGGAACGGTCAGCTGTCCTTCTGATGGAAACACTGCTTCCTGACGACGAAGGAGAAGGAGAGACAGATGCTCAGCTATAGGTTACGAACAATGTTGTGGGAAGAATATAGAAATAATAAACTTGTGTAGCTGTTTGCCCAAGAAGAGATTAGACAAATAATTTTGAGAATGGAAAAGAGAAAACCTCCAGTATCGGATGGGGTTCTTCTGAAATAATACAAGCTTTATGTGAACAACTGGATAAAAAGGGGCGATAAAAAATTTTCTGTTTGAGGGCGTTGCTGTAGTGAATATATAACTTAGTGCGTCTCCGATGCGGGTGTATAAGAAGCGATATGTAGGCAAGGGATTAGTGTGACATTCGTGTCTTCCCAACGTGCACGCGGTGAACGCATAGACGTGAAATATGTGACATTATTACGAAATGCGTCCAAACAGGACCAGTGTGCTGTTATTCTTTTCTTGGCTGCCAAAGTACAAACAGTGGTAGACATCCACGAGAGAATGAAGAATGTTTATGGGTCAGTATGTCTGTTGAAACCCACTGTTAGCCAAGTCCCGCGCTGGTCGCAATTCGATATAAGACACAACACGTTAATACGTTTCTTGAGCGCATTGTTGCACGCACTGGAAGCTACTGAGACACTCCAGCACATGTCCTATAGTCCTGATCTCTCCCAATGTGATTGTCATGCCTTTGGTCCCTTAAAGGTGGCCTTGAAGGGTCGATGACTCCTATCGGATAAGGATGAGCTGCAGCCAGTTGTGGACTTATAAATCTGATATAATTAAATTTTCCTTGAGACATAGTTGAAGACGTGATCTGAAGTCTGTCTTATGGAGGGTGGTCCGTGTAGCTGTGGTACCTATACTGCTACGGTGGTTTAATGGCGCCCGCACGGTAGATCAGCGTGAACGGTCAGAGGGTTAGCTACTCTCTGTAATAAAAAAAACTGAGTGAACGGGTCAACGGACAACCTGAATGGGTGTCATCGGACGTCATGGGTTCAAGTCCTACCTGTGGCACAAATTTTAATTCATTTCTCCCACTTCCATCATTATCGTAGTTACGGGCTTCTTTATGCACCAGGACACGATATTTTACCAAACGATTATCTTCAACCTGGTACGTCGGCTGGATGTTTGCCTCAGCACTCATGGCGATTTTGCCTGATTTGTTTAGCGATTCTAAACTTTACGGTCTTTGAATGGAAGCTTTTTGGTTACACTTTAAGTTTACTTGTGAAAACTGTACGAGTATCACTTGTAAGAAAGCGTCCTGCGCCGTGGAAGAATGCTGACGTGGTGATTATTAGTACAGGGCAACACAAATATCCAATGACACCCAAATCCTACAGGGTAATTTACCTTCTGAAAGTTCTCCCTAAGGTATTGAAAAACTATTAAGCAAGAGATTCAAAAACCAGAGACTGCTGCTTCGAAGAGGCAAGTCGGTCGAACATGCAATTAATAAGAAGATCTCGCTAGTGATGGCATCCATTCTACATACGATCTGACTACGGAGATCGATATTACTGGCACTTTGGATAAGCTATGGTGGCTGTCTTTCTCTGGTCGCCTTAGGAGTTTGGTGTCCGTAGGCGCTGTAGAACTGCATGAGAGACTGTTGCCATGGGAGACATGCATCTTTAATACGTCCAGGAAAGGAAATGACAGAGATCATATCGGAAGGCTGTCTGCTGGGATGAGTAAGTGGACGAGAGTTTTGGAACATAGCATTAGAGAACATACTACAGAAGGTACATGACAGCCGTAACGTAAGCGGACCGTTAGCATCTGCAGATGAAATGGTTCAAATGGCTCTGACCACTATGGGACTTAACTTCTGAGGTCATCAGTCCCCTAGAACTTAGAACGACTTAAACCTAACTTACCTAAGGACATCACACACACCCATGCCCGAGGCAGGATTCGAACCTGCGACTGTAGCGGTCGCTCGGTTCCAGACTGTAGCGCCTAGAACCGCTCAGCCACTCCGGCCGGGTATGCAGATAAAGTGTTGTTCGTCGTACATAGTGACTTCAGGAGAACCACGGAAAACAAATGTAGTGCAGCGCTTCCGCTTCGTAAACTTGTATGATGATGTCGACGTGTCAATTTGTCATTAGCACCTCACGAAACTACGTGCCTCCTGCTGAAAGGGTAAGTAGAGACGAATCCTGAAATAAAAGTAAACGCTGTAACGATTAGTAGAAGCATACTAACGAGATATCTAGGCATATTCCTGGAAGAGGGTCTTCATTTTGCACATCATGTATAGGAGGCAGCCAGAATGCTACAAACGAGGTGAAAAAAATTATACCCATCGCAGATAAGCAATTTAGACTTTCCTTGAAAAAAGACAGCTCATACCAACAATGTATATTAGCATCAGTTGTAGGTTATGGTGCGAGGTATTTGGCTCATAGACTGCAACTTATGAAGTCGAAAGAGTTCAACGAGTGGTGCTACTAAAATTTACAGGCGCCTACTGTATTACCCCGAATGGTACGTTGTTAGCAATTCTAGGAATAAATCAATTAGACTTGCAAATCATAAAAGGGAAATCCGTTTATTGGTTAAAGAAAGTTAATCAAATGGAAGTACGAAGGATACTTGGAACTGAGGCCAATACGAAACGCTTTTCACGAGATCATATATTACAACTCTGACAAAATGGATGTGATATTACAGACACAGGCAGGAGATCATACGAATTTGTCCTTATCAGGGAGAGTCTAAAATTTACATTCCGTTAATCTTCAAGTGGACTGACCGGTTCATCTGACCGGTCATAGACCGTATGCTATGGAACGGTACAAAATTAAAAGACAAATGAATGGTAAGCATATAATGCAGACTTTTACGGCCGGTGTTTGTATTATTGACCATTTTTGTATTGCTAGTATTAGGATGTGGGACAAGGCATAATTCCTTGCTTGAACCATGGCCTAACGCCCGTAATATAAATATCTAATGAATGACAGTTGCGCCTTCGGCAGTCTGGCACCCCAAAGCACACATTTTAGGAATATGTGAAGGCGCACTGGGTAATGGTCAACCTAGCACATGTTGGAAGCAAGGAACACATCACGAGGCACCCAGCGACACGTCAGCATGCTGCTATACCGTCTAGACAACGAACTCAGCAGATCGAGATAAGAAGACTGCGGTGGTTTTCTAAGGATTTACATGGCTTTAATGCAAATGAGCAAGAAAGGGTGGCCCTTAAGACGTTAAAGTGGATCGTGAAATCGGTTGTACCTGAGGAATCGCTGCCGACATGCTGACCGATGTCCAAGGATTCCAACAGACAATGGCTGTTACCCGGCGTAGTATGAGGGCGGATCCAGTAGCAGAAACAACCATCTAAAGTTTAGATGTACCCTAATAATTGAAGAGATACATAACAGAAGCTGTAGTAATAACTATAGTATTAGTAGTTGGGTAATTGGTTAATAGGTATTATTGTAGTTCTGTATGGGTAACAAGCAGTTCTAGTATTCGCGTTCCTCTACTGTTAGCATTTATTTAGTAAGTACAAGGTATAAATATTTAATATACATATTTATTATTATCCAGGAAAGTATGAACTGTATGGCCTATTTTAGCTTCCCATATAGTAGGCTGTAATTGCGAAGATTAAAGAAATATGTAAATATGGAGGCCGCTTGGTTCGTAATCGGAAGACCGTAAAATAGAGCCTCTGTATGGTTCTACATATCGCTTGTTGAGAATGGAAAATTTGGTTTTGTGTACGTATACTACATCGGAAATGTCTGCCACTATCCTTACCAACTCGGCACATGGTAATGCGCCGCAAGTTCGATTTATACAGCTTTCGATGAAGCAATGCACATTACCGCCGTCTTCATTGGCGCACAGAAATGCGCGCAATAACAGCATTATCTTGGTCTCACTGTTTTTATTTAGCGCCCGTCCAGCATTATATATTATCATGGAAGTTGTTTAATGACAAGCACGATTGCACATAGCTGGAAATGGAGCTCATTTCGTGAATGAGTGTGATGCAGTAGTCCCTCTCTCATATGCCGGTTTTAATAAACGGAGGTTTTGTGTCGAAGGCATTATTATGCGGCTATGTGAAGAATATTAGCTTGCAGTCTTCAAAGTGCGTGCCTAAAGAGCCGCATCCGCTTCTGCGCGCTCACCATTCTTCTTTACTGGCGAAGTGGAGTATTCAAGGGACTATGGATGGATTGAATTTACGTTTCCGATATTTTTTGGGACAGTTTGAAACGCTCTAGAATTTATGAAAAGCCCAGTTATATCACTTTCTGGCTATCTGAACACTCTCTAAGATCTTTTATCGTTACGACAGGAAAGATGCAAGTAGATTACTGGGAATGGAAACAACAGTGTCAAGAAAAATATGCCAATTTACGATACGTATCTTAAAACAAAAGATTACTAACTACTTCAATTAATCTACAGTTTCATAAACGTGTCGTTCATTTTGTCACAATCCGCCTACTTTGGATCTACGGCAGTCACCTATGGTTGCACAGCATATTCGTGAAGCCACAGTTCCTTACTCAGCGGCGCCCAAATTTTCAAACTAGGCTACCTAAGAGAGGGGAATATTAATTGGAAATCAAAAAAGAAGAACCAGTTTTCATATGCTGACGAAATACTGTTAGCTCCGTCATAAGCTTAGCCGATGCAATACTGGATTCAGTTACCAGTGTTGTGTACAAAGCGGGAAGGACTACGTTCCAAAAATCATCATCAGACCAATTCACTGACATTTCCGAAGCATAACACATTATACTTTCCATATTTTAACAGTAGTTCGATGTTACTCATGTACTGATAGTGTAAAAATGTTTGAAAACAGGCTAGCAGACTGAATAATTGGAACATCTTTCAGTGTGGAACCCTCTATAAGTACACAGACGCTGAGAGTTTTTCTACTATGATTTAAATAAATAGCTACGGGGTCGCCTCTCTTCTATATGTTATACATGATTCACTTCACTAAAAATTCACTGTATCGCCACACTGCTAACTGAAATATGATTTTTATAAGTAAATGAAATTTCATTAATGTATTTAACACGATCCAAGCATTCCGCCTGACAGATGACACTGAAGCTCACACATAAACCGGCCTTTCAAATCGCAGTCCAAGCACATAAATTTTCATTTGTAAATATTTTTCTCAAATCACATCAACATACTGACTAGATGATGCCATCAGCAACGTTGCAGTAGTTCAGCCCCTGTTGTCCCCTAAATTTGCTGGTGTGTCCTCTCCACAACCGCAATGCTGACGGATTGTTGTCTCCTAATTAAAGCTGAAAGATGTTCTGCCAAATAAATTTGTATACTCTGGATTCTAAACAGCTTCTTTCCCATCATGTTTGTTTCGTCAGTGGCATGATAAGTTAGTGAGTCGCAATCGCCCCCCCCCCCCCAAAACTGACGATAGTTTTAAGATTAATTATGTGGAAGAGTACCCTTTCTGTCAGCACAGGGTATGGTGGAGGGGCGGAAGGAAGGAGAGGGGTTGCGTCACATGTTTGTGACTCGTGGAATTTGTATAACAATTACACAAAACCACCTAGTAACTACGCTGAGGCTAGTCGGTGTACTAGATAAACAGTAAGACGATAGAAACGACTTAAAGGCCCCCAGCCTGCCGGGGAAGACAGTAATGTACAAATAAACGATCTTATCCCCTTGAATACTGCATCCCACTCAAGGCCATTTCCCTGTTTCACAAGCCCACACACTTCAAATTAATCTATACTAACAAACTGTACACTTGAGAATAACCACAGAAGTAACAACAAATGAAAAATTTCTGCATCATGTATAATTAAAGTAATCCAAACAGCTGATAAAATATGTGAATCGCGGTTGACCTTCAACGTAAACGCCCTAAACCAACAAACACAGAAAACACTACTCACGAGGGATGGCAGACATAAAACATCTAAACTCAATTCTACACAAATAATGCTTGTTAGAATTCAAAGAGTAGGAAGAATTTTACAAAATGCGTTTATTAGTTTGGTGTAGTGCAACTAATATCAACATGGAATGTGGCTACCAACGGATATGAGGTATGATAGTCACAGTTCTACTTGAAATGATTTGGTGATATACTTACATACCACCCTACATACAAAGTATTTTAGGGGGAATGCTGAATGTTCAGGGACATACCAAGAGTTATCATTCGAAGCAATCGAATCTAGTAGAAACGGCCTCGAAAATGCAAAACGTAAGAGGTATGAGCAACTCTTCATCTTCGATACTGTGAAACAATTCTCTTCCACTGCAAGATCTTTGTTTTCCACATTTTGGAAAGAGTCAGTATGGACCGACGCAAGAAAAAATTGTCCAGTAAATGTGGGTTCTAAAATGCACACCTTATGTACAATGAGGGCTTCTTCAGTAAAATGGATATTTCACTGTAGCGAAAATGAGCAACTGCTCATAGCTCTTAATGAATGCATTTCATGCATGGGGTTCAGTCCGCAACCGCGCTGCTGCTACGGTCGCAGGTTCGAATCCTGCCTCGGGCATGGATGTGTGTGATGGCCTTAGGTTAGTTAGGTTTAAGTAGTTCTAAGTCTAGGGGACTGATGACCTCAGATATTAAGTCCCACAGTGCTTAGTGCCAATTGAACCATTTGAATCAAGCCTTTCCCTAGCAAAGACTGCGTTACGTTGTCCAAAATCTGACTCTATCAGTAGACTGAAGTCACTTTAACTCAATGAAACTGACTTGTTAGTGAGTTTCCATGTCATCTCACTTTTCACTAAGGTTCCTCTGATGGAGTCCTTGTCACTTATCAGCAATAAGTTCACGTCACATGTAACAGCGCTTTTTCGTCATCTCTTTTCTTCAGCCTACTTCTTATTTAACAATGAATATTTTGAGCAAACTGACGGTGTTGCCATGGGCAGTTCTCTCTCCCCTCTAGTAGGAAACTTTTTTGTGGGAAGACTGATTAAAGGGCACTTGAGTCGATAGAACAAAAACCTAGAGTCTTCTGGCGATGCGCAAGTGACACTTTTGTAGTGTGGCCGGGGGGTGAAGAAGAACTGTCACGTTTCTTGCAGCATCTGAATTCGATCAACAAGAACATCCAATTTACAATGTAAATCGAGAAGGTGGTTGCTTACCTTTTTTGGACGTCTTGGTTAGGAGGAAAGCGGATGTTTCATTAGGGCATTCCGTCTACCGTAAACCTACACCCTGTCTCCAAGCGTCGCATTGCCATCACAACTCACAAATTTCCAGCCGAAATATTGTGGAAAGGGCCGGCCGGTGTGGCCGAGTGGTTCTAGGCGCTTCAGTCTGGAACCGTGCGATCGCTACGGTCGCAGGTTCGAATCCTGCCTCGGGCATGGATGTGTGTGATGTCCTTAGGTCAGTTAGGTTTAAGTAGTTCTAAGTTCTAGGGGACTGATGACCTCACATGTTGAGTCCCATAGTACTCAGAGCCATTTGATTTATTGTGGAAAGAAGTTAACACAAATTGGCTGCAATCCCGTAATCTCATAGAATATTCAGTACATTGGGGAAACTACAAGAATCATGATGATTTTGCAGTTTGTGCACCCATAACAAAACAAACTCAGGCTTTGGATACTACTCGATTTCGAGCACTTTTTTTGCATCTTTCAGTGGCTCCTAACATGTAACTAGTTTTTTTCCAATGTTGCTGTCTTAACCATTAAGCTTTCCAGAGACCCCTTTCTCCGGAATCATTTCCATGATTTTACCGTACACTCTAACCGCAACTGTAGGTAGCTTTCTAAAAAAGCAGTTCCACCGTTTCCACTTGATGCTTCAAGCTTGTCCGCATGGCATTCACGTCACCAGGTTTGATCATGGAACGGACGGTACCTCTGACAACATAAGTTGTGGAATAAACTACTACGACCTCATTTTTCAAGTAACTGTCATGATAAAATGTGTGTTACGATTGTGTTCAGAACACGTATAGTGCATGCATAATGCTGAAAGGATTGCAATGCTTTGATTGTATTAATACCTCAGTCAGTGACAAATGAAGTCTTATTAAAATGCTGGGAATGTACTCCTTAGTTAAATAAAGCTTAGTAATGCAGTTCTTAATCAATTCTACTGATTTTTTCTTCTCAGAAAAGTGAGTTGTGACGAATACTATATTTCGAGATGCCTTCTCTTGATCAACAAATGCGTAGTAATAGAAGGTAACACATTTACAGACTTGTGTCGGTCTATAGCCTCTACACATCCGTATGTATTCACGCCTACGGCCTGGTCAATGCGGTGATCATGCTCTCCCTTTTGTAAATATTTATTTAGTGCTCTGGAGAGGATGTTAGAAGCGCTCAACATCCAAAACATAAAATCTCTGTTTTCGGAGCGACTACATTGTAGGCCAAGTCATATTCAATCTGTCCATTAGGCTGACTTGTATTCACTCCGAATGGATAGTGGAGACGACGACGATCTGCTTAAAACGTAGAAATTTAACATTAGTTCTCTTTCCCAAAGTATCTAGTTTAGGAGAGGAATGTTTTGTGTTGTAGCCTCAAATGCGACTACCTAAAAAAATGTGAATGCGATAAGTAGCCTTATCTGCACGGACTCAGCAGTCATACGAAATGAGTAATTCTTTGTAATTGCAGTGCTAACAGAGAATAACTCGGAGACAATTTTATTCCCGCTAGATTTATAATTTATTAGGTAGGTAAGTTCACATCTTGCATTCCGACAAGAACAGCGACACAGCTCAAAAATGCAATAATTGAAAAAAACTCAAGTTAAAGAATTAAATCTATAAAACTTATACTGAAATAGTGTAAGCGACCTCTAAAATTTTAAGTAAGTATTGTTGGCAGTAAATTCCATCGCACTTTTTGTACACGTTGGGGCACTTCACAAGAATTTTTAAGTGACGTAAAGATTCCGTTTTTTGATTTCGGTCATTTTTCTTGTCGGATTGCGACATGTACGTTTCAATCAGTAAAACAGATGGTGTTATAAAGAGCAGCAAATGTGGTTTTTGATTTCAAGGTCTACCACACTGTAAAAGTTGGTAACCACATAGTTTTCCTATGAAACTCTAAACTTTTTCCAAATTTTCGTTATTGCATAAAGCGAGCTATATTCTCTCATGAATCAGAATACTGTCACGATTAGACACTATCGCCCGGGAATATACGTTCTCAGCGTAACTAAATTGATATCAGTGTAGTAGTTCCATCAGGTGGTG
Organism: Schistocerca americana; assembly: GCF_021461395.2. Lineage (NCBI taxonomy): Eukaryota > Metazoa > Arthropoda > Insecta > Orthoptera > Acrididae > Schistocerca > Schistocerca americana. The sequence continues at coordinate 646,787,810 of NC_060130.1, read as the reverse complement.
GTAGTATGTCAGGAACGATACCAGCCTCCACACACACACACACACACACACACACACACACACACACACTGAGCTGCTACTGGTCACAACAGCAGCGCGGCGAGTGCGTCAGACTGGGGGGCCTCTGCCAACCCCTCTTCCCCCCACCACCTCCTACAGGGCCGATCGGTCGACCACTGGCTGCCCACTTCCGCATTCGTCCTCTAGCAAGCCATGCCCGAGCGCAGTGCGCTCAAGCGAGTACAAGCGAGCAAAACGCACAATTTGTAGATATCTAGTTTGGGCACAACACCGTCGCCATGTCGACGTGCCTCTATTCTGTTATTACGTCAAAGGACGTCGCAATAATGATCACATGACAATCGTGATACCCTGAAGTAGCAGCTATATCGATTTGCGGTAAACCACAGTCTCCATAAGCCACGATTTCACCGCTGTCGATTTCTGAGCCTGTTAGTAACCAGTTCTCCTTCTTACACTAGTCACAACACGAAATTTTCAAAGACAACAAACATGAATTGCAATTTCTGAATGCAAAATGACGTGCAATCTTTCCTTACAAAAAATGGTTCAAATGGCTCTGAGCACTATGGGACTTAACATCTGTGGTCATCAGTCCCCGAGAACTTAGAACTACTTGAACCTAACTAGCCTAAGGACATCACACACATCCATGCCCGAGGCAGGATTCGAACCTGCGACCGTAGCGGTCACGCGGTTCCAAACTGAAGCGCCTAGACCCGCACGGTCACACCGGCCGGCCTTTCCTTATATACGGAATGAAGATGGAATTTATTCCTACCTATATTGCGTGGTTGCACTGAAATGATAGTAATTTACATATCCCAGCACACAGTACACTTCGTGTCAATTTGATGTTTGCTGCATGGCGTCTTCGTGGTGTTGCATTTTTGAAGGTCAGGCGTATAAATTCCATCAGGGATGAAATGCGCAGTGTTCAAAGGAAAGCTAGCTGTGGTCATTTGTAGGCGAATAATGCTCAAAGAAACCCGATGAAGGCTATACAGCTGATTTTAAACTGGGAAAGAGGATCTGAGCCTGAAATAAAGCCATACACAGCTGTCGAAAAAAAAGAGCAGTCAATTATGATTTCTTGTTCCCCTCTAATCCACTAGCCTAGAGAATGTCTTTCGATAACTTTCCCCTTTATATTCCTTTAGCTAGGTTTTACATCTCATAAATACGCAGTACAACATAATATGTTTACATTTGCATTCACCTCATGCATTTCATTTTACGTGTAGATTATACTTTTTCTACGGAGGCATACAAGGTTGTATTGTGGAATATTTATAAAAAGTTTCCTGAACGTGTAAGCAATTACTTTGTACTTATTTTTACAATGAAGGTGAATGTAAACTTAATGAATATTTAATCTTGTACATGTACAAAGAATTAAAGGGATCGGTTTGTATTTTTGTTAATATATGTTTTATTCGCTTTAGAAAAGTTGTATGTAACAGCTGCTGTCAGCTGCAAATTAAGACTGTTAGTGCTCAAATACAGTTGGATTCACAGTTGCATGTACACGATAAAAATTTGCTTTTAGGAAAATAATCTACAAACTTAAAACATGGTGAGCAGCCGTCCATAATCCACTCTCCACACCTGCAGATGCACCGAGCGAGGTGATGTGGGAAGACACTGGACCCGCATTCGGGAGGACGGCGGTTCAAATACCCGTCCAATCATCCATACTTGGGCTAATCTGTGGGTTCCTAAATCGCTCAAGGTAAATGCCGGAATGATTCCTCTAGCAAGTTCATGACCTATATCCTTCCTCGTCCATTCTCAGTCTGTGCTTGCCCTTTGTCTCTAACCACTTCGTTTTCGATGGAATGTTAAAACTTAATTCCATTTTTTCTATAGATGCTTCTGATTAAATTATATCAAATCAACAATAAAGAGCAATGGACTGCAGTGCGTCTGAGCCTAGTAGGCTCGATAAACATTCATGCCCGGAAGCCCTCTTTTGTTGTTAGGTTTCCATGCTTACGCCATCCGCTTTGTGTGGGCGCAGAAGAAATCTCTGAAATAGGTCAGTGCCGGCTGCTTGCCGTGTACTGTTGCAGCACCTCCTTTGCCTAACGCAGCCTCTGCACTGTTGTGTTGTAAGTATTGATCTGAGGCTTTTGTGCGGCACTGCTGTGATAGGAAGGCGGCCCTTGCTGGTTTGATGGGTGCCCTCACGGCTATCGCACACACAAAGGCGCTCGGCAAACACGCCCCTCTCTGGCAGCCTGAGCTGTGACTGCAACCGACGAAAAATACCTTCTCAGTAATTTCAGACGACGTGGCGAGGCTGCATCACTTTCTACAGAAGATGGAATCAAATCGTGGTATTATCATTATGATTTAAATATTCGTTAACTGTCAAATCTGAAGTAACATGACCTGTACACAAACCTCATAGGCAATTTCTTCCCATATCGCTCTCCATCTGAATACCGTTTTACGCACAAAGAATATTTCTCTGTTGGCGGAATTCTAATTCACTATTAAAGAAATGTGGAACTTACCACATAAAGAAATATGCTGAGTAAAGATTCTAGTGTCTAGCCTAAAGGTTTTAGTTTTCTGAGGGCATTTGTTGCTTTTGTGTGGAATGGATTAAAAAAAGGCGTCCTTCCTTTATTTTACTGTATTTTTCTCCTGTATAATAAGCAAAGAATCCTGACGGCTCTATTGATCTATAGGGTCTTGGTTCCCATTACCACAGGAAAAGTCCGTACATTTTAAAAGTGCTAGTACCTAGTGCTTTGCACTTGTTGAGATGGGATGACTTGAGGCCTCATTGATCTAGATGATCACACAGCAGATGCAATCAAAACAGCGGGTTATCTGTGGAGAGGCCAGGTACACATTTGCTTCCTGATGAGGCTCAGCAGCGGTTTCGCTGGTTGCAGAGGTAATTGTCTGGAAGAATGATGATCTGACCTTGTAAAATAAGCCAAAATGATCTTCCTGTGCTGGAATAGCGAACGGATGAAATCAAGGGGAAACTACAGGCACTATTTTTTCTGAGAGTATGCAACTCTACTGTATGGTTCAGTGATTTCGCCATTCTCTTGGGTAAAATATTCAGGAAGGAAAATAGTCCCCATTCGAATTACGTGATGGGGCTACTCAGAAGGCAAACCAAACTTGGCATTCTAAGGGGCGGAGCATGGAATGTTGATACTTTAATGGGGCATGAAGGTCATAGAATTTAGAACCGTTGATACGTAGGCTGAAGTTACTTATAGTCGACATTAATGAAGTGAAGTGGCAAGAAGAACAGAATTTCAGGTCAAGTGATTACAGGGCTATACATACAAAATCAGATAGATGTAATTCAGTACTAGGTCAAATAATAAAAAAGGAATGCAGGTAAGCTGCTATGAACAAAATAGTGAATGCATTATCGTAGCCGAGATAAACAAGAGGCCAAGACATTACAACAAGTCTCTATGCTAGCTGACTCAGCGGATGAGGGAGAGATTGAAAAAATGTATGATGAGATAAAAGATATTACTCAGAAAGTTGAGTGAGGGGAAAATTTTATTGTACGCAGAACTGGAATTCAGTAGTAAGGAATGGAAGAGAAGCAATAATAGTAGGAGAATGCGGACTGGAAAAAAGGAATGGAAGAGAAATTGGGTAAAAGTTTGCACAAAGCGTAAGTCAGTCATTGCTAACACTTGGTTTAACAATCATGTAGGATGGTTGTACACATGGAAGATACCTGTGGCATTAGATGGTTTCAGACTGATTATATAGTGCTAAGACAGATATTCAGAAACCAGATTTTAAATTGCCAGACATTTACAGAGCAAGATGTGGACTCTTATCATAATTTATTCGTCATGATCTTTAAGTCAAAATGTCAAAAATTGCAAATAGGTAGGAAATTAAAGACATAGGACATGGATGAGTTGAAAGAACCAGAGGTAACTGATAATTTTAGATGGAGTATTAGGCAACGTTTTACTGAAACAGGTGAAGGGAATACAGTAAAAGACGAATGGGTAGCTTTGAGAGATGAAACAGTGAAAAGAGCAGAGGATTAAATAGGAAACAAGACAAGACCTAACAGAAATCCTTGGCTAATACAAAAGAAGGGAAAAAAGACCTAAAAAAAATGAGATTGACAGAAAGAGCGAAATGGCTAAACAGCAATGACTATGGGAAATGTCCAGTTCTGTAGAAGCACATATAAGAAACGTAAATATAGATACTTCCTATAGGAAGATTAAAGAGACCTTTGGAGAAAATAAAAACAGCTGTATGTCTATCAAGAGCACGGATGACAAGCCAGTGCTAAGCAAAAATGTTACAGCTGAAAAGTGGGAGGAATATACAGTGTGGTCACAAACAGTCTCAAACGCTTGTAAGGGTGTTGCAAGGTACGTTGTGCTGAGAAATAGCTTTGTACAGAAGTGAAACGTGAACGATAAGCATTTGAGACAAGAAGGGAATAAAAGATTTTGAAATGTGGTGCTGTAGAAGACTGCTGACGGTTAGACGGGTATATTACCTCGTTAATGAGGAGGTACTGAATTGCATTGCAGAGAAAGGAACTTTATGGCATGAATTGGCTAAAATAAGGGATCAGTTGACAAAACACAATTTGAATCATCGAAGACTGGTGAGTTTGATTTTGGAGGGAAACGTGTGTGTGTTAGGGGGGGGGGAGGGGGGGGGGAGGGGCGAAGGGTCAAAATTGTATGCATGTTAAAACAGGTGTTGGTTCCTCGTAGATGACGAGGCTTGCAGCGGACAGTTCAACGTGGAGAGCTGCATATGACCAGTCTTTGGACCGACGACTTTGACGACAGTACATGGTAAGCCTGCAAAAACTGAAACTACTAAGAAATGGGGATCGAGCTTCTAATTATATCTTAGTGTAGATTTGGGAGCCAAGGTCCTTGCCACAGTGGTAACACTGTTTCCTGTCAGATGACCGAAGTTAAGTCGGGCACTTAGTTGGTGACTACCCGAGTCTAATGGACGCCGTTGGCAAGCGGGGTGCGCTCAGCCCTTATGACACCAGTTAGGGAGCTACTTGATTGAGAAATAGGGGTTCCGGTCACGAAAAATGACAACGACCCAGAGAGCGATGTGCTGAACATATGCCCCTCCATGCCGGCATCCACTTACACCTATCGGCTGAGGATGACACTGTCTTACCGTTGGGTCTTCTAAGGGCTGTTTAGAAGGAGTTAATTCAATCTTTGGAGGGTTATAGAAACCATCTATGACAGATCCGATTATGCAGTCCAGACGTTACGTTGTGAAACAGCTGGTACCCTTAATGGATTAGTCAAAACCGATCGCTTTATGGTGCAGATACGTGGAATGGTTCATAAAGTTGTATTTTATCCATCGGGGTGTCGCAAGTCTGCAACTATGTAAACCAAATGTGTTATGGAATACCACTTACTTCAGTATGTTGAAGCCTTTGTGTGTTGATCATACAGATTTTATCATGCTTCATTAGAGTGGTGAGAAGTTCAGAGCCGAAGTAGTGTCAGGCATGAAGATCTCATGCCACAAAAACTATTTTCAGCAGTCCTAGACAAAGTTTTCACATCCGTTAATGGTAAAAATTAGGAAAGAAGATGAGTTAATGGATGACACTGGAACCACCTTCGTATCACTGGCGACACTATACAGTTTGTTCTCAGTGAAGATAAACTTAAACAACGAATGGAAAAACTCAGATGGGCGTGGCTGAAAATAAGCATGAAAATCAGTCACAGGAAGACTAAAATTAAGTAAAACCAACATATCGCAAAGATAATTGCATAAATTAACAGTGACATCATAGAATCACTTGACGAATTCTGTATTTACGACATTTCAAAACAACGATCACATGAGCTGGAAAATAAATTTACCAAAACGAAAGAAGGCCTGGAATGCTTTAGTGACCTAAATAGAATTTGAAAACGAAGCTTTCAATGTGTTTTATAAAATAAGTTTACAATCAGTGTCTATTATCAGTCTAACTTTTGATGCAAAACCATTCAAACAGTGAGAGCTGCCCCAGCGAGCTGTGGAGAGATGCTTATCCGGAAATACTGAGAGCGATAGGAAAATAAAAATATATCAGGGAACAGGCTGCAGTGTAACACCCAATCACGAGTACAATAAAACTGAAATGCAGGTTGGTAGGATATGTGGCCAGGAGAATAGGTGATAAATGAACCAAGGAAAAACTTTGCTTGGTTCCGAGAGAAAGTAAATGAACGAAGCATCAATGTTAGTGATAGGTAGGTAGATAACTCCAGAAACCTTGCTGGAGAAAGTGGACGAATATAGCTCACGGCAGAGGAGGCCTTTCATCCAGCAGTGGATGTCAAATGGTGGATGATAATAATTACATGTTAAACGAATAACTGTATAAATTCAAGTTCATAGTGGTTATATGTTTTAGTTGTACACATTTCCATCATCGTACTTGCATTAATAATAGTTGCATAGGTATAAATTTGTCCATGTTGAGCTACAAATACATGAGAAAATTAACTACAGTGTAGCAGAGCAGTATCCCGAATGTACTCTAATTATATGAACTAAAATGTTCGGGCTTGACGATATCTCGTGCAATGTGTGATATAACGTTGAATATCAGATTACAAGAAGCTGTCATTTTTGTATTGTACTACATTCTCTCGACAATATAATGGAAACATATATTTACCCAACAGAAAAATTTGGATTTTTGAGAGACCTATTCTGCTCCTAACTCAGCCACGTCAGCAAATAAGTATAATCTGGTTTCCCATTAATATGTCGTTTCTCCTTTAAAAAATTACTGAGAGTAACACACGTAATTATGTATGCGGTTCGAAAAAATGACATTATTTACTGCATTACGTGAACATACAACTGGCTTTTCTGTGTTCAAGATTCTCCTTGTAACTGGGCTGAAGTTTAATGCCAGCACGTAATGTCAAGCGAGGTTTCTGCAAGTTTCAATCGGAATTTACGCTAAACTATGTTAAGGAAACATTGTTTGTGTGTTCTTCGCGTTCATTGACTTTTGTGTGACGCATATTTGAAATAAAACTGAAGAATCACTCCATATATCGTCTAAATTTGCGTCACTATATCACAATCATTGGGAAGAATGGACGTGTAGAATCATCCCCGTGTGTTGAGCGCTAATAATTATTCGAATTATGTTACCCTACACATAGTTAAACACCGAAATATTTTAAATTAATACAAGCGGTTTGTTAGATATTCCTTTCATAAATCACTGTTGAAATTTACTTGATTGAGCTGTGTTTACAAAGAGGAAATACGTATGACATATTAAGACAAAAATAACTACTTTTCCCCTAAAAAAACAATTTTCAGATTCATGTCATCCATTTGCATTTTATACATAAAGGTTGCTCCTAGCTAGAAAATCTATCTGTGATGTAGCTGTATGAAAAATTCATCGTTCATTATATAGCGTCTTACTTGTTTATAAATGCATATACAGAGGAAATTTGGCATCCCGTATCGCCTAAAATGGTACAGTCATTCTGATACATAATGTAATCAAAATGATAGAATAGAACCTATGCAAATCACCACATATCAAGTGTGAAAGATTAGTGAAACAAAAAGCCCACTACAAAGTCGATTACAACACTATGAAATGTCTGTCCTCCAAATCCCAATAAATGCTGCTGTTACTAGGTTTGTTCACTAGCTAAGAACTGGATTGCTACATTCGGTTCAAACACATATATTTAAGCGAGTAAATGTATTATATGAATCTGGTATCAAATGAATCAGTAGATAAGAAAAATTAAGGCATTATTATAAACAAGTAGTGTGCAACTAAAATACGTTTGAGATATGACGTAAATTTAGATTATTTCCTAAAGACATATAGGTGCAATAGATCTGCAAGCATGAAACACAGTGGATAACACTGGCCAACAATGAAAATGTTTCGGGCTCAAAAATAGTAAATTCTTGTGTATTTCCACTTGCTGAATTAAAAAATCACCATAAAAGTGACAGATTAGCTCTTGGTTTGGAGATAAAGTGACATTTCATTTTTTATAGTCAACATTTTCATTTGGGAGGAAATTCTTAAAAATGTCACGAAAATGTGTAAATAAGGTGAATAATTTTTGTTACATTTGTGGTGGAATAACATTTTCCTCACAGAAACGCAATCTGACGCCTCTTGTAAAGACTGCTATCACCATTATACCGGAATGAAAGTAGAGGACCTGAATAAGTCATGGGCTCCACATATATGTTGCAACACATGTTAAGTTACACTGCGAGCATGGCTAAAAATAAGAAACGATCTATGGCTTTTGCTGTGCCTTTGGTTTGGCGGGAGCCTACAACGCATGCATATGTCTGCTATTTATGTTAGACTCCACCTATAAAGGTAGGACTGTCTATGAAGTAAAGCAAAACAGTTCAGTACCCGAATCGATCTGATAATGACCCACTCCGCATTCAGATAGTTTACCAGTTCCTACTCCACTCGAAAATTGTGTGTTTGAAGTAGAAAATGAAGACAGTGTGGAACAAGAAGAATCAAACAGCCCTTCCACAACCCATGACCCTGATTTTGAGGGAAAAGGTGATAAACCGCAGAGACTGAGTCAAGCGGAATTAATTGATCTTATTAGACATCTTGCGCTGTCAAAGGAGAAAGAAGAAACTCTTGGGTCTTGACTACAGCATTGGGATCTTGTCGAAAGTGATGTAATAATCTCACAGTACAGAAAACGTCACAGGGAACTGCTGCCTTTTTGGAGAAGAGAAACAATCTTGTTGTTTGCTGCGACATCAATGGCTTGATGAAATCTTTGAATCTGAACCATGATCCAACTATATGAATGCTATTCATAGACTCCTCCAAGCTTAGTTTGAAAGCTCTGTTACTTCACAATGGCAACCATCGTTGTTCTATGTGTGTTGCGCATGCAATTCACATGAAGGAGACATATGCAAATACGACAGCCCTCTTGGACTCAAACAAATATCATGAACGCAAATGGAAAATCTGTAGTGATCTAAAAGTAATTGGCATACTCTTAGGAATGCAACTGGGGTACGCTAAACATTGCTGATTCTTGTGTATGTGGGACAGTAGGAATAGGAAATCGCATTATATTAAAGCAGACTGCCTGCAAGAAATCTTAACCCTAGCGAGAAAAATGTCGTTGCCGAGCCTTTCGTGGACCCAACCCTGCATATCAAGCTGGGTTGGATGAAAAATTTTGTCAAAGGTATGAACCAAGAAGGACGGGCCTTTAAGTACATGAGAGAGAAATTTCTGAAATTAAGTGATGCAAAAGTTAAGGAAAGTATTTCTATCGGGTCAAAAATTCGATAACTTGCGAAGGAGCCTGCATTTGACGAAGTTTTGGAGGGAAAAGAATAGAAAGCTTGGAAAGCCTTCAAGAGAGCTGTTCGTGGGTTTTTAGGGGGCAATAGAGATAATAACTACACTCAGTTGGTGACAGTGCTCCTGCAAAAATGCCATACCCTTGGATGCTACAGGTCCCTTTAAGTCCATTTCCTCCACTCCCATCTAGACTTTTCCCTCCTAGTTGTAGAACTGTCAGCGATGAACATGGAGAAAAATTCCATCAGGACATTTCTGTTATGGAACAAAGACATCAGGGCGACGACGATCTCATGCAGCCACCACATGATTCTCTTCAGATTCAACCATTTGCGAGGTAATCTTTCAGCAATTTGGAACTCTTAAAATGTAACTGCCATTGAAAAAAATTCAAATATACTTTCAGTGCTGTTATCACATGTAATTAAAGTGTATCTTTTTCTCTTAATCCGTTGATATGAAGAACTTGCACCTAGTGTCTATCAAAGAAACTAGAGCTAAGGAAAATTTTTCACTGTGATATTCGTTTTCCTCGACCCAAAATTAGTGAGAAATTGACTCATGATTTACAGGAAACATTCAAAAATTGTTTTTTGTTGGCCAGTGTAGTCAGAAAATAATGTAACTCACATTTTTTGCAGTGCTATTTTAATATTATTACTTGCTTGCTGTAGATGTTTCAACATTGTGAGCTGTGAAATCATTTGTTAGCCCGTAACTCGTTCCAGTCTTGTTTGTCTTCTGTGTTAACTTAACAAAGAATATCATTGTTACACATTTCCACTTAAGTTGTAATTGCCATTAATGTTGCCTTTCCTTAGTGTCAGATGTACAAGTGTGGATAACTCTGGTGCAGAGTGGAATGAAAAGAATGAAAAGGTGAGAGATGCAGGCAGGGGACCCTGGTGTGTGCATGCAGCCGTGCCATGTTTCCCGAAGTTAAAATCTTGTAAGTGCTAAAACTGCAAATTCGAGTAAAGGTTGGTGTGACTGCGGTATTTGTGTTGCAAAATCATCTCCGAAAACTGCGGCTTCTGGAAAGCGAAGTTTTCCAACATTAATCTATTATGAAATTGGGAGGCTCTGTTATGCCAAGAAAAATGGCTGCGGCCGACAACGTGATAGTAATAAATTAATTTCTTCTCAAAGAAGGTGTGAAGGACCTAGCCAGTTATCATTCTGTAATCTGCAACTATAACACCACGACAGCTACGATAAATAAGGCAAGAACCTTTACTAAATCTGAGTGGTCATAGTTCTGGTGAATATTACAATCGAAATCTTCATGAGCAGTGATGGAAAGAAGAATGTTATTTAAAATTCTTTCTTCATTATCCTAAAATCATAAACAGTTCATATACCCCTAGCATGGTTTTAAACAATTTCATGTAAAAGATCGAAAGAGTGTATTAATTTTCCAGACTCACGACAGTGGAAGAATGTCGTAATTTCAACTAAAGTTCATAATGCTGTAAAATACAGCTTAAAATCTATTTGTATTTATCTGAAGTATACCGGTCACATTGCTGACTTACTTGCTGACATTGATCTTGAGATTAATTTTCCAGATATCTAGTTTTCATTAATTCGTAACTGCAAATTTTAAAGAACCAATGAGCTTTGATGTAATATCACAGCTTGCATCCATCTCGAGCCCAAGTAAAACATTCAACATAATTATAATAAAATAACAGCATTTGAGTAACAGTAAAATTGTTTCTGAAATATTAAAATGAAATTGCTACTTTAGAACTGATGACCAAAACTCTTCGTAGAATTAGTATATTTTACAGACGGACTATTTCATCATGCTTTGTAGAGGGGGCCATGAGAATATTATATGCCTAAATATTGACAGTATATTTCGTTAGGCTACACATGGTGAACAAATTAATTAAATGTCCTTAGAGTCATCAGAATTGTAGCAGTTTTTAGGTGCAAATTAAATGCCAGTTGTCAACTGAGCGACAAAAGCGTCAGTTTTCTTGGAAACGATCGGCTGTCGTGTTAGACGATTCTTTGTGACTACACGAGGCAGCGTCCAGGAGCGCGCCGTAATGCCGTCTAAAACGTCGATACAGCGACCTGTTTTTAAATAGCCTCATAGTCGTCGAAACATTGGCTTTCCGCTAACTGAATACCGTATTCTGCAGCATATTACTACAAAGCAAACGCATTTAAGGTATTAACTAATAACTGCTGTTTTCATAGTCAAAGGAAGTAATTTCTTTACTACGAAAACATTAAGAAGTTCGATTACACTCGATTCGTGTACTTCAAAAATTTTGATGAATTGATGACACGTGGAATCTGCGGGTTCGATTACAACTTCATCATAAATGACTCTGGTAGACATTGACTACAATGAGGAACAGGACTATATAGGAGCTTTTGTTTTATCAGTTTTAGTAGTTCGGGTGGTGAAGCTATTAGCAGCTCAATCAGTCCATCTGTAAAATAAAAGCTCATTACTGTCTCCTGTTACATTACTTAGTCAATGATGTTTATGTTACATCACTGATCTAGTTACATTTGAAAAATTAAAATGAACGTATGGTTAACTGAGGCAAATTTTTCCTATTCTATAAGAAACATCATAAAAGAAAGGCAAAGGTCCCGAGTTCGAGTCTCGGTCGGGCACACAGTTTTAATCTGCCAGGAAGTTTCATCATAAAAGTAATTTTTGGATCTTCTCGGGTGAGAGGATGTGGTTCATCCTTCAGTAACGATGAATCTATTTTGAAAGCTGATAAAAACAATAGCAACGGAAATATTGTGATATATATATATATATATATATATATATATATATATATATATATATATATATATATTAAAACTTAGCTGCACAACAGCAACGGTTCCACGTAATAAAATTATAAACAGCCGACCAGTTGCAATGGATAAAGAATTCTTTACCTAGGTTTCAACAAATTTAAATTTGTCTTCTTCAGAAGGTGACCTAAGGACAATGAACATCATAGCTTACATTAGAAAGGTATGAAACTTAAGTCAAGAATAGATTCTACTGAATGTACAAGATTTCTTTTTAAACTGTTATCTGTAGAGAAGGAGACGTTACAGTTATATTTTTTCTTTAGAAGACGTTTAATCCTATACGATATATTACCCAAGAAAGGAATGGATGACTTGTCTGTGTAGGATAACCGTGTCTTCTAACTGTTTAGGCGTATGGCCGGCTATCAAGAGGTGTTCAGCAAAAGTAGAGCTGTGTATATTCGCTCCTTTTTTACCTAATAGGTGTTCTTTATATCTTGTTTTCACAGCTCTGCCTGTTTGACCAATATAATATGAAGGGCAGTTATTACAGGTTAGTTTGTAAACACCTGAATTGGAAAACCAATCGCTGGCAATCTAATCGATCATATTCTGATTGTACCCATTATTAGCCGCAATCGCTTTGATGACATTCAATTCCTTTTGTTGATCAGCAGGTGATAAAGGAGTAGTTACCATTCGGTGAATGGCAGAATGAAAAAACGCCAGTTTATGAGCTTTTGGATGAGTTGAGTCCGCAGGGATGACATTATCTGAATACGTTTCCTTACGTAAGATACTGAAATTGAAGGAACTATCCTGTATAGATATTGTTAAATCGAGGAAGCTAAATTCACCTTTTTCATTCTGAAGTTCTTTTGTGAAGGAAATCTTTTCATGTAAACCATTGAAAGTATTGAAGAGAAGCTCTAACTTATGATCAGTACCATCAAAAGCAATGATAATGTCGTCAACATAACGTGCATAATAGCGGATTTTGTGGCTTAATTCTGAACTTGAATTGAACGTTATTTCCAGGGCGTTGATAAAGACATCTGCTAAAATACCGGCGAGGGGGCTACCCATTGCTAAACCATCTGGTTGCACATACATTTTCCCATTGAACGTGAAATAATTGTATTTTAAAACGACCTTCAGCAAACCAATCAGTTCCGCAATCTGAATTACACTTAGTTTTTTATGTTTGAGAAGATTCTTTTTTACAAGGGCTATGGTTTCATCAACCGGGACATTTGTATAAAGACTGACGATGTCAAAGGACACCAGTCTAGTGTCAGGTGTACATCTTATAGTTTGAATATTGTTAATTAATTCCTTACTATTTTTAACAGAAAAATTATTTTCAAATGTGAAAGCATCTTCAATTTTAAAATGGAGGCGCCTAGCAAGTGTGTGATGTGGACTACCTATTCCATTCACTACAGGGCGAATCGGGTGATTTTGTTTGTGCACTTGCCTAATATCGTGTAGGGTCCCGTGAGCACGCAGAAGTGCCACAACATGACGTGGCGTAAACTTGACTATTGTCTGAAGCAGTGCTGGGGGTAGCCGTCACCATCAATCCTGCTTGGCTGTCCATAAATCCGTAAGAGCACGCGGGGGTGGAGATCTCTTCTCAACAGCACGTTGCAAGGCATCCCAGATATGCTCAATAATGTTCATGCCTGGGGAGTTTGGTGGCCAGCGAAATTGTTTAGACTTAGAAGAGTGTTCCTAGAGCCACTCTGTGGCATTTCTGGAAGTGTGGGGTGTTGTATTGTCCTGCTGGAATTACTCAAGTTCGTCGGAATATACAATGAACATGAACGGATGCAGGTGATCAGACAAAATGCTTACGTACGTGTCACATGTCAGAGTCGTACCTAGGTGTATCAGCGTTCCCATTCCATTTCAACTGCACACGCCCCACACCATTACAGAGCCTCCACCAGTTTGAGCAGTCCCCTGCTGACATGGATTCATGACGCTGTCTCCAAACCCGTACACGTCCATTCGCTCGATACAATTTGAAACGAGACTCGTCTGACCAGACAACATGTTTCCAGTCATCAACGGTCCAATGTCGGTGTTGCCGACTCCAAGCGAGGCTTAAAGCTTTGTGTCGTGCAGTCATCAAAGGTACGTAAGTGGGCCTTCGGCTCCGAAAGCCCATACCGATGATATTTCGTTGAATAATTCGCACGCTGAGACTTGTTGATGGCTGCCACGTTGAACGTTTCTCTTCAGTCGTCGTTGGTTTCGTTCTTCCAGGATCTTTTTCCGGTCGCAGCGACGTCGAAGAGTTGATGTTTTACTGTATTCCTGACATTCACGGTAGACTCTTGAAATGGTCGTACGGGGAAATCCCCATTTCATCGCTACCTCGGAGATGCTGTGTCCCATCGCTCGTGCGCCGACTGTAACTCCACGTTCAAACTCACTTTAATCTTGATAACCTGCCATTGCAGCAGCAGTAACCGATCCGACAACTGCGCCTATATAGGCGTTGCCGACCGCAGCCCCGTATTCTTCCTGTTGACATACCTCTGTATTTGAATACTCATGCCTATACCAGTTGCTTTGGCGCCTCAGTGTATATTTTGCTTGTAATACTGCTAGGAAGTAGCACCTATAAGTGATTTAACAGATAATGAACTCAGTTGGTAAATTTAGAGTGAACATTTGACGTACTTGGTACGCTACGTTTTTGTTGTTATTGTTGTTGTTGTTGTTGTTGTGTTCTTCAGTCCTAAGACTGGTCAGGTGCAGCTCTCCACACTACTCTATTATGTGCAAGCCTCTTCATCTCCGAATAACTACTACAACATACATATTTCTGAAGATGCTGACTGTATACATCTCTTGGTCTCCCTCTACTAGTCATGTTATGCCACATATTCCTTTTCTTCCCAATTCTCTTCAGTACCTCGTCATTAGTTATTCTATCTACCTGTCTAATCTTTAGCATTTCAAAGGCTTCTATTCTCTTTTTGTCGAAACTATTTATCGTGCGTGTTTCACTTCCATACAAATATTTTCAGAAAAACTTCCTGACACTTAAATCTATAATCGATGTTAACAAATTTCTCTTCTTCAGAAACTCTTTTCTTGCCGTTGCCAATTTACGCTTTATATCCCCTCTACTTCGGGCACCATCAGTCATTTAGTCACCCAAATAGCAGAACTCATCTACTCATTTCATAATCTAGTTCCTCAGCATCATCTCATTTAATTCGACCACATTCCATTATCCTTGTTTTGCTTTTGTTGATGTTAATCTTATGTCCTCCTTTCAAGACACTGTCCATTCCGTTCAACTGACAGAATTACGTCATCGGAAAAGCAAAAAGTTTTTATTTCCTCTTCAGGAGTTTTAATTCTCATTTAAAATTTTTCTTGGATTTCCGTTACCGCTTCCTCAATGTACAGATTCAGTAACATGAGGGATAGCCTAAAACCCTGCCTTACTGCCTTCTCAACCACTGATTCCCTTTCATGCCACTCGATTCTTGTAACTGTCATCTGGTTTCTGTACAAGTTGTAAATACCCTCTCTCTGTATTTTGCCCCTATTACCTCCAGAATTTCAAAGAGAGTATTCCGGTTGATATTGTCAGAAACTTTCTCTGAGTCTACAAACGCTGTAAACGTAGGTTTGTCTTTCCTTATCCTATCTTCTAAGGCAAGTCGCGGGGTTTGGTATTACCTCACGTGTTCCTACGTTTCTCCGGAATCCAAACTCTTCTTCCCCGAGGTCGGTTTCTACCAGCTTTTCCATTCTTCTTTAAAGAGTTCATGTTAATATTTTACAACAATGGTCTATTAAACTAATAGTTCGGTAATATTCTCACCTGTCACCACCTTCTTTCTTTGGAATTAGAATTATAATATTCTTCTTTGTGTCTGAGGGTATTTCACCTGTCTCGTACATCTTACACACCAGATGGAAGAGTTTTGTCGTGGCTGGGTCTCTCAAAGATATCAGTAGTTCTGACGCAATGTCGTCTACTCTTAGAACCTTGCTTCGACTTAGGTCTTTCAGTGCTCTGTCAAATTCTTCTCGCAGTATTACGTCTCCCATCTCATCTTCATCTACGTCCTCTCCTGTTTCTACAATGTTGCCTGCAAGTTCATCTTCCTTGTATAGACCTTTCAGTCTTCCCTTCTTTGCTTAGCTCTGGTTTTCCATATGAGCTCTTCACGTTCATTCAGATGCTTCCCTTCCCTCCAAAGGCCTCTTCAATTTTCCTGTAGGCGGTATCTATCTTTCCCCTAGTGATATTTTCTTCTAAATCCTTACGTCTGTCAACTAGCCCTTCCCGCTTAAACATTTTGCACATCCTGTCAGTTTGATTTTTTAGGCGTTTGTATTCCCTTTCGCCTGCTTCACTTACTGCAGTTTCATTTTTTCTTCTTTCCTCAGTCAAATTCAATATCCTCAGTGTTATCCAAGCGTTCCTACATGGCCTTGTCTTTTTACCTACTTAATCTTCTGCTGCCTTCACCAATTCATCTCTCAAAGCTATCCATTCATCTTCTGTTCTATTACTTTATTCTGTTCTTGTCAAACGTTGCCAAGTGCGCCCTCTGAAATTCTTAAAAACATCTGGCTCTTTCAAATTATCCAGGTCTCATCTTCTTAATTTCTTACCTTTTTGCAATTTCATCACTTTTAATATACAATTCATAACCAATAAAGTGTGGTCAGAGCTCACATCTGCCCCTGAAAATGTCTTACAAATTTAAAACTAGTTTCTAAATCTCTTTCTTATAAGAAATCTGAAACTTTTAAGTGTCTCTGCGTCTCTTCTAAATGTACAAGCTTCTTTCATGACTCATAAACCAGGTGTTAGCGGTAATTAAATGGTGCTCTGTACAAAATTCTGCCAGACGGCTTCCTCTTTCATTCCTTCCCACAAGTTAGTATTCACCTACTATTTTTCCTTCTCTTCTTTTTCCTACTATGGAATTCCAATCACTCATCACTATTAAATTCACATCTCTCTTAACTATCTGAATGATTTCTTTTATATCATCATACATTTCTTCAGTCTCTTCATCAACAGTGGAGCTAGTTGGCGTATAAAGTTGTACTACTGTGGTGAGGTGGGCTTCGTGTATAGCTTGGCTATAATAATGCGTTCACTATGCTGTTCATTGTAGATTAACCACATTCCTATTTTTTATTGATTATTAAACCAACTCCTGCATTACCCCTATTTGATTTTGTATTTATGAGTCCGTATTCACCTGACCAGGAAACCTGTTCGACATGCCATCGAACTTCACTAATTCCCACAATGTCTAACTGTAACTGATTCACTTACCTTTTTAAATTTTCTAACCTACCTGCCGGATTAAAGGGTCTAACATTTCATGTTCCGATCCGTAGGGCGCCAGTTTTGTTTCTCGTGATGACGACATCCTCCTGAACAGTCCCCGCCCGGAGATCCGAATGGGGGACTATTTTACCTCCAGAATATTTTCGCAAGAGGATGGAATCATTATTTAACCACATAGAAGTGCTGCATGCCTTTAGGAAATGTTACGACTGTAGTTTCCGCTAGCTTTCTGCCGTTAGCAGTACCAGCACAGCAAGGCCGTTTTGGTTGATGTTACAAGGCCAGATAAGTCAATCATTCAGACTGTTTCCCCCGCAACTACTGAAAAGGCTGCTGTCACTCTTCAGGAACTGTACTATTGTCTGCCGGCCGGAGTGGCCGTGCGGTTCTAGGCGCTACAGTCTGGAACCGAGCGACCACTACGGTCGCAAGTTCGAATCCTGCCTTGGGCATGGATGTGTGTGATGTCCTTAGGTTAGTTAGGTTCAATTAGTTCTAAGTTCTAGGTGACTGATGACCTGAGAAGTTAAGTCGCATAGTGCTCAGAGCCATTTGAACCATCTGTACTTTTGTCTGGCTTTTCAACAGATACCACTCTGTTGTGGTTGCACTTGTAGCACGGCTATATATAAAACTGAGGCGTGCAACACTCTCCACCGATGGCAAGATCCATTGCTCATGGGACGAATCTATGAGTACAAAAAAAAAAAAAAAAAAAAAAATCTACATGAAATTATATTGCAGGCGACTTAGAACACGTCCTTGTCAACAAAACGGAGAAATATATACTATACGTGAGTAATATTTCAAGTCAGTTGCTGGTTATAGAGGTTTCAAAGGAAAACAGTTCTCGTATTGTAGCATTTTTAACTGTGTAATTTCTGTGTACAAGTTTTTCGTAAAACATTTATGGGGTAAGAAGTATCTGAAGTTTATCAGTGAGCCGTAAAATAACACAAATATTGTAAGTGAGATGTGCACGATTCGTTTAATATTTCGCCGTTCCACTCAGATGAGTGTGGTAAACTAACTTTTATCAAAGTTTAGAGAAGGAAGTTGTATGTGCTCACCGTTATTAAAAACTGTAGGTAAAAGTTTTTTCATATAGCTGTCTTCTAAACATTTATGGCCTGTAGCGATCTCTGCAAGGAAACAAACACACACGTTTTGCTTCTGGATATGGAAGACTCGAGCTACCTCGCAGATACGTATGTTACGATAGAATCCAAGAAGGTATCGCTGTTGTACACTTCAGATCAGATTTCGAGACGCGAAATTTACGGAGATTCTTTGGCCTTCTCGTGCGTAGTTTTATTAAACAACTCTCTGTAACAATATGAGCAGATCTTTTCAGCGTGTTGAGAACTTTAGTACATAGCTTGCAGTGAACTGGTAAACTAATAGTACTTTAAGATCATTAATTTAAATTTGAAGTAACACATTACAGGCCGGTAGTGCTGTTTTGATCGATTAGTTTCTGTAGCACAAATGTTACTCATACTTACGTTTGTCGTTGTAACAGCTGCTATTGGTCCTTGGTTGTCGAATGTATAATTGACTATACTAAATTTCACTCAATATTGATAATGGTTATATGGAATTTTAGCTATTTTTTATTCTACACGCTTGCCTAACGAGACGAATCAGAAACACAGGTGGGTATTAATGAATATAATGTCATTCTGGAACTCACACCAGGTGGAGAACACGAAGCAAATCCAAGTATGAATAAGGAAAAAGTGCTGGGATATGGGAGAAGTGTAATACAAAAATAACTTCCAAACTAGTTTATCAGCGGAGTAAAAGAATTCCAATAATTATAGCTGTACCTCTTCTACACCGTAGGAGATATGACAAGCCAGAGCAAGGGCTGTGACTTTCGAAAATTTCTGTGTGTGCATGTCAATGGCGGAATGTAGTATATGTTTTCTGGTGAGTCTCGATATTTTTTAAAATGATTACCTTTCATTTATAACCTTTTATGAACGCTGTCTGTGTCATAAGGAGCCAGGCTGCGATAAAATAAAATATACTATAAGCATACGTTAACACTGCCCTAGCTCAGACGGTAACACTGATTTAAAACCAACAGAAATGAGAATAAACTCGGATCGAAATGTACTTGAACGAAACCATAGATCCAGAGGCAAAACGTGCGCCCGAAAAAGGAAAAATCCTGACCCCTTAACTAAAATGTATAACGTATCATTAACTAACGTAATTTTCATTACAGCAGGTAGAAGTAGAAATTTAATTGAGCGAGTTGTAAAATGTAGTGTAACATAAACATAGAAATCATTCGTTTATTATATTGAAAGACTTAAACAAAAATTATTAATACAGATTAATGTTATTAAAAATTAAGCACATTATAATGATTGACGGTCGGTATCAATAAACATAGGCCTATAGTTCTTTCTGTTGTTTGATTGCTTTGTACTTATAAAACCTCGCTGCACTCACCTTGACCTCTAGTACAACTGGACCAGGCAGAGTACTTTCTGCGATTGAATGTATTGATTATTTCACTGACATCAATAGATCACTTTGGATACTGTGGATTATTTCACTGACATCAATAGATAACTTTGGATACTGTGGAAGTTCAGTTCACTAACTCTGACTTGGAACATAGAATTCGACAGGTAGCTCTTTATAAGTATGAGCTTCAAAAATAAACATTCAGCCGAAGAAACAGCAACAGGAGTGGTTAAAAAAGGTAAAATTTTGTGCGTTAATCTGGAACGATACATCTGCGATTGAATCTCTGTTACTAATAGGTCTCTTAATCAACTACCGAGGTTTATGAGAATATTTCTTTTTTCATAGCTTTTTCAGTCTGGGAATTTACTGTATAAATCTCCCGCATATTCATTTTTAAGAACTACTAACGCATTTTGAATCTCAAACATTATACATACCCTCAAATTTGCTCTTTTACTTGGCCACAATGATGTCCAAACAGCAACTGAAGTGTCCCATTTATTTGCCAAAGATGTTGCCGATGACATAGCTTCTTAAAAATTATGTCGATAGCAAAATAAATTATCAGCTTCATCTGAACAAGAGAACACGATTTATCAAGGTCTGCATTTTCCGACTACATGATTTGAGACGCTAAATTGCAAAGCTATGATTGCAGTGCTATCTGAAAAATGAGTACACATTTCTCTAATTTGTTTTTCAAAACGATAGCTTGTTTCTTTCATCCATTTACTTAGGTGTCAATGTTATTCTATATTGAGCCATAAATAGCTCTTAGACATAAGGACAACAAAGGGCTTTTACAGACTGGTATCTCTAAGACGAACGTGTTGGATCAAGTTTTTATTGTGCAAAGAAGATACCGAAAGTTCTCATATTTTAATCCTATGACTGACGAAAAGATACAATGTTCATACTGCGTAGTAAAAGGACCTGACTTCTTGAATTCTACATGTAGCATTGTTAAGTTCTAGACTTAAATTGTGCACTGCACTACGCACATATTTTGCAGTCTTTTGTCTTTGGTGAATTCTCGTTCTGAGAGCTTTGTGTAAAGTTAACATATTGACATAACCTTCACAAACCTGACCACAGCATTTAGTTCAAAAGTCCCTTTTCATCTATTGCACTCAGTATTTCCTTTCCTATTCCTAATGCACTTTGATCTTTTATTTCACGAAAACTTAAAACTCTTTCATTTATCTTCAAGTCACAAGGCTTTCCACTCTAACGTATCTAAATATCTGAGTTACCTAGTCTCTTTTTGTAGTGCCCTACGGTTACATTTGTAATAACAGAAAACAATGAGACAGCGTTAATGTCATTAATAATTTTCTTTTCAACTGCACGGGATAGAACATTTTGCATTGAAGACTTGAGGTATTTTTGCATATAGGCGTACTTTGGTTTATTTATTAGATCGCGTAATATGGGATTGAATTTTGCGAAGAGTTTGATGGCTGCTAAAAGGTTTCTAATGTTTTATTTACCTGTTTTCTCCCAATGCTCTCGAAAAGCTGTATTATTGAATTCTAGTATTATCGTCATACTGACACATGTATTTCACACATTCTCACTTTTCATTTGATATGAATGCATACCGGAGTCAGCTGTGTTTTTCTTACACTTGAATTGAATACAACGCATCTACATCTACATGGATACTTTGCAAATCACATTTAAGTGCCTGGCAGAGGATTCATCGAACCACCTCCACAATTCTCTAAATCATGCCAATCTCGTATTGGGCGCGGAAATACGAGCACCTATATCTTTCCGTATGAGCTCTGATTGCCCTTATTTTATTATAGTGATCATTCTTCCTTATGTAGGTCAGTGTCAAAAAAATATTTTCGCATTCGTAGGAGAAAGTTGGTGATTACAATTTCGTGAGAAGATTCTGTCTCAACGAAAAACGCCTTCGTTTTAATGATGTCCACCCCAAATCCTGTATCATTTCAGTGACACTCTCTCCCCTATTTCGCGATAATACAATACATGCTGCCCTTCTTTGAACTTTTTCGATGTACTCCGGCAATCCTATCTCGTACGGATCCCACAGCACGCAGCATTATTCTAAAATAGGACGGCAAAGCGTATTCTCCTTAGTACATCTGTTACATTTTCTAAGTGTCCTGTCAATAAAACGCAGTCTTTGGTTATCCTTCCCCCACTCCCACTACATTTCCTATGTCTTCCTTCCAGTTTAAGTTGTTCGTAATTGTATTTCCTCGGTATTTACTTGGATTTACGGCCTTTTGATTTGACTGATTTATCGTGTAACCGGAATTCAAGGTATTTTTTTTACGACTCAAGTGGATGACCTCACACTTTTCGTTATTTAGAGTCAATTGCAATTTTCGCACCATACACATACCTCTTCTACATCGTTTTTCAATTTGTTTTGAACTTTTGATGACTTTACTAGTCGCTAAACGACAGCGTCATCTGCAAACAGCCTAAGACGACTACTCAGATTGTCTCCGAAATCGTTTATATTGATAAGGGATAGCAAACGGCCTATGACACTACCTTGGGGAAAGCCAGAAATCACTTCTGTTTTACTCGATAGCTTTCCGTCAATTACTACGAACTGTGACATCTGTGACAGGAAATCACGAATCCAGTTACATACCTGAGACCATGTTTCATAAGCACACAATTTCACTACAAGACGCTTGTGTGGTACAGTGTTAAAAGCCTTCCGGAAATCCAGAAATATGGAATCAATCTAAAATCCCTTGTCTATAGCACTCAGCACTTCATGTGAGTAAAGAGATATTTGTGTTACACAAGAACAATGTTTTCTAAATCCATATTGACTGTGTGTCAATAGACCGTTTTCTTCGGGGTAATTCATAATGTTCGAACACAATATATGTTCCAAAATCCTGCTGCATACCGAGTTAATAATACGGGCCTGTAATTTA
Source organism: Schistocerca americana (assembly GCF_021461395.2). Taxonomy (NCBI): domain Eukaryota; kingdom Metazoa; phylum Arthropoda; class Insecta; order Orthoptera; family Acrididae; genus Schistocerca; species Schistocerca americana. The sequence continues at coordinate 646,764,898 of NC_060130.1, read as the reverse complement.
GTGGATTATTTCTACTACCGTTCTTGAAAATTGGTGTGACCTGTCCAACTTTCCAGTCCTAGGGTGCGGATCTTTCGTCAAGCGAACGGCTGTATATGATTGTTAAGTATGGAACTATTGCATCAGCATACTCTGAAAGGAACCTAATTGGTACACAGTCTGGACCAAAAGAGTTGCTTTTATTAAGTGATTTAAGTTGCTTCACTACTCCGAGCATACTTAATTCTACGTTATTCATGCTGACAGCTGTTCTTGATTCGCATTCTGGAATGTCTACTTCGTCTTCTTTTGTGAAGGCATTCTGAAGGTAGTGTTTAATAACTCTGCTTTGCAGCACTGTCTTCAGTAGTATCTCCACTGCTATAGCGCAGAGAGACAATGTTTGTGTCTTGAAGCTATCATGCTTCACATACGACCAATCTCTTTGGATTTTCTGCCAGGTTTCGAGAGCAAATTTCGTTGTGGAAACTATTATAAGCATCTCGCATTGAAGTCCGCGTTAAGTTTCGAGCTGCTGTAAAAGATCGCCAATCTTGGGGATTTTGCGTCTGTTTAAATTTGGCATGCTTGTTTTCTTGTTTCTGCAACTGTGTTCTGACCAGTTTTGTGTACCAAGGAGGATCAGCTCCGTTAATTTATTTGGTATTGAGAGCAATTGATGCGGATACTATTTCTGGGAATTCAATCCACATTTGGTCTCTACTTATATTGTTACTTTGGAAGGAGTGGAGACTGTCTCTTAGGAAAACGTCAAGTGAATTGTTATCTCCTTTTTTCAGTAGTTATATTTTTCATTTCTTTATGGAGGATTTCGGGGTTACAATACTCAGTTTCGCTACGACAGCCCTGTGGTCGCTAATCCCTGTATTTGTTTTGATGCTCGTTATTAACTTAGGATTATTTGTTGCTAAGATGTAAAGCGTGTTTTCACAACCGTTTATTATTCGCGTGGGCTCATGAACTAACTGCTCCAAATAATTTTCAGAGAAAGTGTTTAGCACAATTTCGGATGATGTCGTATACGTACCTCTGGGATTAAACATGTATTTTAGCCAACATATCGAGGGCGGATTAAAGTGACCACCAACTATAATGGTATCAACCGGGTACGTGTTTTAAATCAAACTCAAGTTTTATTTCAACCTTTAAGCACCTGTATCATCTGAATTGGGAGGTCGGTAAAAGGATCCAATTATTATTTTAGTCCGGCTGCCAACAATGACCTCTGCCCATACTAACTCACATGAACTATCTCCTTCAATTTCGAGACAACATAAACTACTTCTAACAGCGATAAACACTCCACCACCAATCGTGTTTAGCCTATTCTTTTGGAACACTGTTAGGTTCTTTGCTAAAATTTCGGCTGAGCTTATCTCCGGCATTAGCCAGCTTTCAGTGCTTATAACAATTTAAGCATCAGTGGTTTCTACTAGCGCTTGGAGCTCTGGTACTTTCCCAACACAGTTACGACAATTTAGAACTGTTATCTCGATGGTTCCTCTATCTACGTTCTTTCTTTGTCCGCCCTGCACCCTTTGCGACTGTAGCCCTTTTAGTGTTTTCCCGAGACCCTCTAACACAAAAAACCGCCCAGTCCACACCACACAGCTTCTGCTACCCGTGTAGCCGCCTCCTGCGTATAGTGAACTCCTGACGTATTCAGCGGAACCCGCAACGTAACTGCCCCTTGGCGCAAGTCGAGGAATCTGCAGCTTACACGGTCGCAGAACCGTCTGAGCCCCTCATTCAGACCCTCCACTCGGCTCTGTAGCAGAGGTCCGAAATCGGTCCTGTCGACTGTGCTGCAAATGGTCAGCTCTACTTTCATCTTGCAAGCAGGACTGGTAGCCTTTACCACTTCGTTAACCGCTCGAAACCAGAGAGAATATTTTCTGATCCGAAGTGACACACATCATCGGTACCGAGGTGAGCCACCACCAACAGTTCGCTGCACTCTGTGTTGATCATGGCATTCAAGGGGACTCATTCCACCTCTGGAACGACTCCACCCAGTATGCACACAGAGTGCACACTGGCTTTCTTCCCTTCTTGGCAACCATGTCTCTAACCGCGCCTATCGTTGTAGCTCCCAACTATGAATAATTCCACCCTCTGTGATTGTCTGGATCTTTCAGTCTGAGAGGTTTCCTCTGAAACAGGACAGGCGACAGCATCTGGCTCAGTGACAGTGACAGCCATAGACAGCACCTGGAACCTGTTTGACCGAGGAAGCCTTATGTGCAGCTTCTTCGGAAGTCTTTCTCCGCCTGCTACGCCCAGGGGCGACCTCCCACTCCACCACGGGTGAGGAGTCAATCTCAGTGTGACTGGAATGGCCGTCGGTCAGGAACAATTGGAGGACTCAGACGTAGTGGACGTCTGTCGGATACCCACGGTTGGCCCACAACAGTGGTGCCCATCCACTGCAATCTCAAGCTGTGTAACTGAAGCCATCACAGCGTGGAGATGAGAGCGAAGTGTCACCAACTCGGCTTGCATATCCACACAAGTTTCGTGTCACACTGTCTTTTTTGTTAGCGACCTCCAATGTGGAACCACTTCGATGCCAGCGGAAGGATTTTGTCAAAGAAAGAACTTTCTTGTTTCAGCCTTTACATCCAACTGGTAATATGCATGATCATTTGAATAGCCTCTGATATTAACAGGTCCAATTACATTTATTGCGACTTTGCTACCATTTTCTTCTTCGCCTTGATAACTGCTGTTATAACATTTCACTTCAGAATAGCACTCACTTGTGACACTGCGAACTTCTGTAACCGTTGTGCTAAACTGAATAGACTGTGCGTTATTGCACCATACATTCTTATTGGATAATTGACAAAAGTTAAATGTTCATAAAAATGTGCGTTATACAGTCTTGGGTACACCAAACAGCAAGAATCGATGTTTTTCTACCTAAATGTTATATATTGGTATACATTTTCATTGTTGTCATTGCTTTGTAATAAGTAATCTGCGCAATACTTTTGTGAGATCCGAGGAACATGCTGCAGTCGAAATGGTACAAGAGACGCTAAGGGCCAGCGGTGTTTACATACCCTGTGCTAACCTCAATTTAGCCGTGACTGATTCTACGAAACCGTGTTGATGAGACCATTCCATGCATTTATCTTTAATGTTTCTCGTGTAGGCTAGATATATATGTGTTTATATTTGTAAATACTTTAATCTTTTTATTTTAATTTTAATTATTAGTTAAATAAAAATAATATTTTACTTTCTGTGGGCTGCTAAAGTAGCAGGCCGGTCTGCATTGCGGGTCCTAACGTGTCACTTCTGTAAACCCGCACAGGCCGTTCTTTTCCATGGGCTGCTCAAGCTGAAATGAGTATTGGGTACAACCCTGAGACTAAAGCGACTCACTACCACGTATCAGTCTACACAAAAGTCTCCGTGACAGACCCGCCCCGCAAGGGCTGTGTCCTAGTGTGCTTGGATTATAAGGATGTTACTGTAACGAATATTCTCAAAATATTTAATAGGAACATTAATCGATTCTTTCTATATTAAATTGTCTCTTTTTCCTTCTTAAAACACACTAACAAAATGATAGTTAGATCTGTATGAGGTAGTGTATACTTTAAACAATTCACCTGCACAGTGATTGCAAGAGACAACGATGTTATCAACATGTTACTAAAAGAAAATAACACCTTCATACAAAATTAGAATTAAAAAGTCTTCATAAATCAGAGAGTTTTAATTTATTGGAGAAAGAATTATACAAAGATTTATTTGTGAACAGAACTAGGAAATAAGTCACTTTACGTAAGAAATAATAATCGTGACATATTAACTCTCAGTACAAAACACTTTCTTTATTAGGTCATTTGCACATATGGATTTGTCTGCAATTTTGGTAATACCAATTTTAGTCATTGCTTTATGAACATGCAAAACTGCCATATCATTCAATCATTTTTGTGTCACTATTGACCGCAAAAACGTTTGCAGTCGTCGAAGTGCTGAAAACGGCCGCTCAGAAGTACAAGAAGCAACAGGGATAGCTAAAATCATCCGAACAAGCTTCACGACTATTGTGAGAACTTCAAGCATGAGGCCGCTGTTTTCTCTACTTCAAATATTTGTAACATCTGACAGGTTGGCCGCTTCCTCCTTCTTCGTTCTGCACACATCTGCAAACATATCCCGATGCAATGTTAGCCTTTATTTATCAGAGTCTACCCCATAGAACTGCAGCATTCGATCAGCAGCAATTTGGCTGATAGCAAAAGCTTCAAGTTGTGAAATAAGTTCCAGAACCATTGAGTCAAATCTACGATTTAGCGAATCCACAGCCATATCAATTATTTAAAAAATATTTGTCTACACATTTCCTTCTGCGTTTCATACGTGTGAGTATCACTACCTTTGTCGTAGCATTTTGGCGTCTTCCTTTCTCTAGGCCGAACTGGTTTATCAACGTTATGTTCTTCCGCTTTCCTAATGCTGTCATTCCACAACTCAAAAAATATATCCCTTTGTGAAGCTAATCTTTCTGTCAAGGTTTACAGCAATGCTTTGATTTATCAGTATGACAATGATTTCTTCTGAAAAGAAGAATGAACTTGCTCAATCCTACCAAAAACTGAAATTAACGTTCCGAGCGAAATAAGAAAGCTGAATGACGCAGGTTTAAAAAATTCACTAGCTTTCCCACCGACTTCACTTTTTCCTTCTGACAGGTCTTCCAATAATTTCAAGAGAACGTCATAATTACTTTCCAACGATTTCAGTTATTGTAGCCGGACACATCACCTCGTAGGACAGAATGGACGCAAAATCAGTCTTTCAGCGGTTTTTACAACACCATTCTCGTTGTCTTCCTGTAGCGATTGGAACACTGCTAGTCTCTTCGGCAATGTCTTACAACTGATATTAATTCACGAAAAATCACCAGGAAGTCTCGCACATGACTAATACTTTGCATTGCATCTTGTACCATCAAATTCAAATTATGCACGGAACATTGAAAAAATATAGCTCTCGGCTCCATCTGAGTAATCTTACTATGTAATTCTGTCAAATATCCACTGACATTGGTCGCGCCATCATGACACTGGCCACAAAAGTATTTTATGTTGAGGGATAAACGGCTTATGACATCCTGGAGGACTTTAAACGAAGTCGTAAGACTTGTTGAAGCTACACCATAAAAACCCATAAAAACTTATTCAGATTGAAGATTTTTATCGACATATCTAATACATACGGATAGTTGTTCCTTCACTGATACGTCGGAAGTCTCATCTACAATCAGAGAAAAATATAGTGCTTCCTTAATAGATTTCACAATATTTTGCTGTACATCGCTGGATAATAACGAGACAATTTCATTCAATATATCATAAGAGACCCATCTATATGAAGTCCGCTGCAGCCAAGATTTCAAGTCAGGAGCATCTTCTGCTCTAAGCGGCAGCAAATAATGAATATTTGATGCTTCATCGGTGTGACCACGGATTGCTATCCCTTTCCGACTTAAACACTCGAGGGACGTTATTATCTTTAAAACTGCCTTGTTTGCATTTTTCATATTTTCTATTTCATGTGTTGAGATAAGGAATGACACGTTGGTACCTTGTTCCGTAGTTGTCAGAGCAGTCATGGATGAAGGGTGAAGTGAACATTTTTCGGGAACTCTTAAGCGTTCAATTGCCTTATACCACTGGGAAAATCCATTTCGAAGAAATACATTACACGAATCCCTATCTGTAGGAGTAGCAGTTGCCGGTGGAAGCACTGTACTGGAATCAAAAGCGTTTTTACATGCGCTACAGAACACTTTGTCCAATTCTTTGTCGTAATAAATCCTAGAAAATGTGCTTTTCCATCCTTGATGGTATGACCTACCTGGTGGTTTCTTGGCACTTCTTGTCGATGTACCACAGGAGCTGCCAGAAGATACATTCTCGGGTTCCTTATTTTTTGAGTGAACATGCTTTTCACTTTTGTCGGTGTTCCTAATTTCTACCTGGAAGTGAAATTGCAGAAATTGAGCATGTACAAGGGCGTTCATCACTGAATGCTTATAGCGCTAGTATTAGTCAGGAGAAAAAGAAAATTACAAAGACAGTCACTTACGCATGTGTAAAGGCAGAACTGTCACAGTAGGAAGTCCCCCTTCCGTGTTTCATAATATGGATTACTTCAGCAGATTCTCGGATTCAGAACTAATTAACAAAATTTTGGAGGAATGAGAATGCTGTGAACACTTTTGACACACTTTTCAGAATAGACCTGTTCTTGAGTCAATTGCAAGAAACCGCCGTGAACAGCAACAAGAATCGGAATTTTCTGTAGACGAGATGATGATTCCGTATAAAGGTACAAGAGCAGGTAGCTTGCACCAGGATATTCAAAACATGTCACACAAGTGGGGTTTTAGGACTTTTGTTCGTGTTGGTGGGTCTGGAATTGTCTACGATTTTCTTCCCTATACTGGCAAACAATGGTAACTGACGCTGATGACGAGAAAGTATTTGGAATGGGAGGACAAATTGTGTTTCACCCTTTGCGAAAGTATTTCAAGGTACATTTCTCCCAGAATGTACTTTGACAATTTCTTTTCCAGCCTTGAACTTACAATATACTTAAAAAATCTAAACACTGAAACATGGGCGCTATAAGGGAGAAGTGAATAAAGAACTTCCCTCTGGAAGACGAGAAGAAGTTACTGAAACGAGAACGAGGCAGCCATGACTGTAGGAAGGACACTCAGTCTTACCTCAGTCAGAATAAAGTTGTGACACTTGCAAGCTCGTTTTTTGGTGTCCAGCCACTCTCAACAGTAAAACGACGGAACAGCACTGATAAAAGATGAACTGGTGCGCTCTGTCTCAGTACAACAATCATATGGGAGGCTATGATCTTGCCAGTACGGTAACAGAACTGTGTAGAGTACCAATGAAAATTAGACGTTAGTACATGAGATTGTTTGGATTTATGCTAGTCCTGAGTGTTGTAAATGTCTGGTTGATGTACTGAAGAGAATCTGAGGAATAGGAAACCTTAATGAAGTCATTCAGGCAGACAATGCCCATGGTTTGATGTCCCTTGGGAAAAGGAAATCAGGAAGGCCCTCATTAGTCCTAACAGCACCTCAGCCAACAGCTCTGACTGTTGCACAAGATGTCCGATATGATAATGTGGTGAACTGGTCTGTATATGGTCCCAAGCGTCGTTGTTATCTTTGTCCATCTGAACGTTCTACAATGAAATGTTCTAAATACAATTTAGTATTGCGCTTTGTTCCAAAGACGAATTGTTTCAAACATTTACATTACAAGAAGGATATAGTTCTGTTACATAGGAGGAATGTGTAAAAGTGTTTATAAATTCGAATTATACACATAGAGTAAACCTTTTGCCTGATGTTATGATTGGGAAGCACTTTTTTCTACAATATGTATATCTGTATAAAATGAGAATAAGTGTGGTCTACGGCTGGCAATATTGCCTGCATGCAACACTTCACAATTCTGGAAATTTTATCAAAAAATTTTAATGCATACTGAACTGTATTTCATTAAACACAATAAATAAACAGAAACACTGAAAAATCTTTTTTCTCTCATTTTCACCATTTTCCAGATAAAATGTTAAAGGAGAGATGAAAACCAATTATAGTAAAGTTAAGGAATAGTTTTGTAGCCACATATACTGAATGGATACTAAAATTCTAACTAAGCTGTTCTTCAACTTAACTAAACAGCCTCAAACTCTTGAAACTGACAAATATATGAAAAACACTGGAATTGTTGTGGTCTTCAGCCCGAATACTGTTTTGATGCAGCTCCCCATACCACTCCATCATGAGCAGACCTCTTCTTCTCCGAATAACTAATGCAACCTACATTGTTCTGAATCGGCTTACTGTATTCACCTCTGGGTCTCCCTCAACAATTTTATCCCCAGACTTCCCTCCAGCACTAAACTGGTGACAAATTGATTTTTCAGGATGTTTCTTATTATGGTGTAACGTAACTGAAATTTATGTGCAGTATTTTTGATACATTTCGTCCAGAATTTTTCATATCCAGCTTACCCATGTATCGGGTGCAGCCGTAATACTTAGAAAGTGAGGTCATGCAACGCTTTCAAATCAGCATACGCTATGCTGTAATTGTTAGCAGTTTCAAGTTTAGTATTAATTGTGACTTTGTAAAAGAAACAGACTGACGCTTAGTAGCTGTCAGTCAATAGAATAAATTAGATGCAGTTACTAAGGGGATCCACCTTTGGTTTTCTTTCGGCGGTCTAGGTGATTTTACGCGACCGGCCATGCGCAAAGCGAGGGAAAAGACAGTTGCTGACAGAGAGGTAGACGGTGTGGACAAACATCGATTTTCATCTCAGTAATGCTGAGAATTGTGGATTAGTGCAACCAGTGCTAATATTCTGAAATGGCAGCAGCAGATGATGGGGAAAATACGTCTCTATTGTTTAAGTTGTGGAATGAAAGAGTTTTCGAACTAACAGTGACGGCAATGTTGGGTGCCGTTACCGATGGCGGCGATGAGCACAATGGCTTCTTGCAATAATTGGCCCTACACTGAGACTTGAAGGTATCGTTCATCTGCCATCTCGCCTCAATACCAGCGTTTCACCATCTACATCATTCAGTATCCACTTTGTGTATGAGTTTGCAGAAAGTTAATGTAAAATATTAACATACTACATTCCAGTAAAAGTAAATTAATTTTCTTTAAGACAAAAACCACAAAGAAAATGAAGCTAAAAATTTTATTTTTCAATTCTTCAGTAAAGAATTAGTGTCAGTATTTTACACCAATGACTTATTAAATTGATAGTTTGGTAATATTCACATCTGCCAGCACCTTATATGTTTGAAACTGGAATTATTACATTCCTCTTGATGCCTCAGGGTATTTCCCTTCTCTCATCCATCTTGCACACCAGATGAAGTAATTTTGTTATGGCTTACTCTCCCAAGCCCATCAGTACTTTCGAGGGAATATCGTCTACTCCAGGGTTCTCAGAGCTCTGTTCAATTTTTCTGGAATTACAATGGACATAATAGATAAAAGAATATTTTGTAGAGAAACAACACAAAAGGCAGGAATTCGGAAAAGAAAGAGATCTCGAAAAGGAAGGAAATGAACCGATGAAGAAAATGGATAACACTCTCAAAGAATCAGGGAAGTCTGGGAGCATCGAAAATTGAGGACAATGAAGCAAACCAAGGATGACATTTCATACCTTCTAAATGGGTTGTTCGAATAAATAAATAAATTAAACTGAAGTATGGAAAGAAAGTTAGCTAATTAACAATGAAGTCATGGAACATGTGGTTGAGTTTTCTGTGTTGACACCTTCAGTCATTTTTTTCACTTCTGCTATGAAAATTTTTGATTTTGTATCCAAGCAGAACTTATTTTTAGAATTTTTTTCATATATCTGAATTCAAAATTTGACTATCTAAATATGAGTTATGGATTGTCCACAACAGGCGACACTGTGACTTAACTGTGCAATTTTTCACAGTTCGCAGAATTTTTTAATGTGCACTTTTAGTCTCTAAAAATTCAAATTTGAAAGTTTGGTAGTGTAGGCTGCGCAGGTTAGTGAAATTGTAGCTACTATGAGACACCCTGTCTCTAAGTAGTCACACTCAGCCATAATCTTCGCACGACCGACACCGCACATGGCTTCGAAATTCAAATTTCACTCAGATGATGGTACTGGAATGTAGACTCGTAGAAGAGAACGTCCACTACAAAGTACACTATGCCCAGTGCCTTACAAACTCTCAGAACGTGTATAGCGACTGAAACTGAAATCATCCACTACAGCAGACAAAGACATCGGCAAGGTTAAAGATATTTGTTGAAAACGACTGGATGAGCAGGAAAAGAAACAAACCAGAGACTGAAAAATGTCCTGGCCACTTTTTGGTAAAATAAATAAGGTTATCAAATCTCTGATTCCGATTTTTCTGAAACTGTAAGTTCCCATTCAGTTTTTATTACTAATTTTAACATTAACTGGCTGACAAAAACTTTAAAGCATGCAGACAACATGGCCGAATGTCAATGTAGCTTCGTACAGATAGAACCCATTGATGGGTACGTAAATGTTAAGAGTTGCAATTCTCTGAACAACTGTCACCAGACTACGTTGTTACTAGATTTTGAGACATTCGGATGTGACGATTGCCTGATATGGAGGCAGCCACTCTCGTCGTCATGTTTCCAGTCGACCACGTTTGACCCTCATGAGCAAGGATCACCAAATTCGGCAACAAGCACATCATAACCCCTTCACGTTTCCTCTTGCCATTCGAGGACAAGTAATGGACTCTCTGCAACATTCTGCCTCATCCTGCACCACTGGTCGGAGAGTAATGGCAGCAGGGCTAGGGATCTACAGTCCATGTATGGACTGCCGTTGACACCACAACACAAACGACTGTGTTTGGAGAGGTGCCGTATCTGGGATCATGGACTGGTGATGTATGACGTCGTATCGTTGTTCTGCCTTTCACTGGGTGACCATCGTCAGCGAGTATGGCGGCGACCTGCGGAGAAGACCTGTTCTTCCAATGTTTTGGAGAGGTGCAGCTGTGTTACTACTGGAGTCATGCTAAGGGGACCCATTAGGTATGACTAGGTCGTAGTTGGTAGTGATCGAGGGAAATTAGACAGCATAATAGTATATCAAGGACATCCTCTTACCTCTCATGTGATAGTTTCAGATTGTCATGTTTCAACAGGACAATACTCGTCCACACATTATAGGTCTCTCTATGAACTGTTCACGTGACGTTGATGTACACCATGTTCAGCAAGATCCCCACACCTTTGTCGGGACGAACATGTGTGGGACCAAATCGAACATCGAATCTGCACTGATGTCAGTAGCCATTATATCAAACACCAGTTACAACAGCCTGCCTCAGGAGAGGGCACAACAGCTTTATCATATCCTTAGAAACAGAAGCAGTGCATACTTCCTGGTCAGAGGTGGTGTAACGTCATTCTCAAAACTGAGTTCATATTCCCAAGTTCTTTGCAAATTTGACTCGATTTTGTAATCACTGAAATAACAGCATATACACTCTCAACCTGTGAAGTTTCATTTCGTCTCCTCCTTCCCTTCTGGGTACTTTACTTCTTTTGTCAGGTAGTGTAAATCAGTGAGGCATAAGATTTAAATAAAATTCAGATCAGGCACCATTTCAAAGCGGAAGATGTGATTATGACCAAAAATGACATTACATTGCCGTGGGCAACACATATAGCAAGGCTCTTATGTGATAAATGGACAAACGAAGTTTTTTACTGGATTCCTAGACGTAAGAAAAACCAAACAAACACCTTTAGGGATGGGTGGGTAGATGAAAGTTGAAATCTCGTAGGCGGCGGAAGTGTATAGGAGGCTATTATCCAGCAGCGTATGTCAAATGACTGTTATTGATTATAATTACGTGATAAACGAGTTTGATTGACAAAGTTGTTTTAATCGTTATTCCGTATTTTATTTCAATACTTTTCCGCTATCGAAGCAACATTCAGTACTAATGTAAAATGTTAAACTTATTGCAGATGGGCTGTCAAACACTAGACATAACTTACTATGAGAACCCTTTCAAGCGTATTTCTGCAATTTTTTATATCTGTGGTATGAGGAGTTGAGAACTCACATACCAATTTCCAAAAGCATTTTGACGCAGCTCTCATAAATTTTCGACGAAATCAACTTTGAATTTTTCTAGCCATCATCAATACGCTGAAGATCGATTTTTCTGAACAGATAGCTTGGTTCCATGGTACAAGGCTTGCTTGCCCAGTAAAGGTGTATGTTCTAATGGCATTTTCGTAAAGCATAAAATACAAAAAAATTAAAAAAATCGATAATACCTGAGACAGTAATTGCTGGTCGAATCTTGTTCTGGTCATTCTTTCCTTTATTTTTTACTCTTCAGTTTGAATATGTACGTCATTTTATTGAAAAATTCACCAAATATATGCTAATAACCGATATCTGTCATTTTTATTGCACACAAAAATCCTGTTTTCATTGTCAACATGAATTCTTACTTACTAATCATTTATAATACAGTTCTTAAATCACAACATAATTAGAAACTGAGGTTCTTTTTTATTCTTCAATATGTTACATTTCACAGAAATGTTCGTGAAACATGAATCTTTGTTTGAAATTTTGCTATGGATGAAAATCAATGCCAGGTCACCACACAGTAGGTCAACATTCTACCACAGTGCCACGTGGCCCATTGGAAGCACTTGGAAATACGACCGTGCTATAGGGTATCAAGGAAGCACAGAAAACTTCAAAGTGGGTTTGTCAAGGATTTTTGAAAATGCAATATTACGATTCCCACTTGCTCCTTTGATAGATGTTTGAAGTTATGCAGGAGCCATGTGGAACGTATGTTTGTAGACTATAATGGTAATGGATGAAGGTTGCTTTAAGAGGCTACTAAACATCAGTGTATGTGATCATGAGGAACATAATGATGGCTTAGGTGTTGGGGTAATGTGTTAGTAATTTTCGCAATGATAAATTTGATAAATATCGTGAGAGTGTGACAAATAACGTACTACAGTGTTAACTGCGATATTGTATTTACTGGTCAAAAGAAAGTGGTATAGCTGTGTTTATTCTAAGCTACTTTGGTCAGCATGGAACGGTAGTGCCCTCATGTGCAATCATTGACCTGGAAAGAGTGAGGTCACATGTGCCTGTAACAAGACGCAGGGACGAGATGATGAGTCAGCTGTAACCTGAAGTTACGCTACCAGAAATGCTGCCCTGTAGGTAAAATTTCAACATTGTTAACAACACTCCTACACACATACACACAACGTTCATGTCAATTGTTATAATATTATTATATACAGGGTGAGTCACCTAACATTACCGCTGGATATATTTCGTAAACCACATCAAATACTGACGAATCGATTCCACAGACCGAACGTGAGGAGAGGGGCTAGTGTAATTGGTTAATACAAACCATAAAAAAATGCACAGAAGTACGTTTTTTAACACAAACATAGGTTTTTCTAAATGGAACCCCGTTAGTTTTGTTAGCACATCTGCACATATAAACAAATACGTAATCAGTGCCGTTTGTTGCATTGCAAAACGTTAATTACATCCGGAGATATTGTAACCTAAAGTTGACGCTTGAGTACCACTCCTCCGCTGTTCCATCGTGTGTAACGGAGAGCACTGATTTACGTAGGGATCCAAACGGTACAGTGATGGACCTTAGGTACAGAAGAGACTGGAACAGCACATTACGCCCACATGCTAACACCTTTTTATTGGTCTTTTTCACTGACGCACATGTACATTAGCATGAGGGGTGAGGTACACGTACACATGTGGTTTCCGTTTTCAATTACGTAGTGGAATAGAGTGTGTCCCGACATGTCAGGCCAATAGATGTTCAATGTGGTGGCCATCATTTGCTGCACACAATTGCAATCTCTGGCGTAATGAATGTCGTTCACACCGCAGTACATCTGGTGTAATGTCGCCGCAGGCTGCCACAATACGTTGTTTCATATCCTCTGGGGTTGTAGGAACATCACGGTACACATTCTCCTTTAACGTACCCCACAGAAAGCCGTCCAGAGTTGTAAGATCAGGAGAACGGGCTTGCCAATTTATGCGCCCTCCACGTCCTACGAAACGCCCGTCGAGCATCCCGTCAAGGGTCAGCCTAGTGTTAATTGCGGAATGTGCAGGTGCACCATCATGCTGATACCACATACGTCGACGCGTTTCCAGTGGGACATTTTCGAGCAACGTTGGCAGATCATTCTGTAGAAACTCGATTTATGTTGTAGCTGTTTGGGCCCCTGCAATGAAGTGAGGACCAATGAGGTGGTCGCCAATGATTCCGCACCATACATTTACAGTACACGGTCGCTGTCGCTCTACCTGTCTGAGCCAGCGAGGATTGTCCACGGACCAGTAATGCATGTTCCGTAGATTCACTGCCCCGTGGTTTGTGTAACCCGCTTCATCGGTAAACAGCTAAAACAGCAACGCTTTGTCTGTTAATGCACATTGACAGAATTGCACTAGATGATTAAAGTCATCACCATGTAATTGGTGATGTAGCGACACTGAAACGGGTGAAAGCGGTGACGATGCAGTATGCGCACGACACTACTTTGACTCAGTCCACCGGCTCTCGCAGCGTCCCGTGTACTCATGTGTGGGTTCATGGCAACAGCAGCTAACACACCAACTGCACCCGCTTCTCCTGTGACGGGCCTGTTACGGACCCGTTTGCGTGCTACGACCATACCTGTTGCATACAGTTGGCGGTAGATGTTTTGCAATGTGCGCCACGTTGGATGCTCTCGGTCCGGGTACCGTTCTGCATACACCCTGCAGGCTTCAGCTGCATTTCGTCGACACTCGCCATAGATGAGTATTATCTCCGCCCTTTGAGAGTTCGAATACAGCATGGTCACAGTTCCTACAACACTACACTATCACAGACGTCTGGTAACACGGTGTACTACAGTCGGTCTGCGTGCGGAGACGAATGCAGAATAACAATAGCAGCAAGCGCTACCTGTGGACACTGCGACAGCTAGACCAAACCACGACAGTGCACTACAGCCACACTCGTAAACACGGTCGTCATCGTAAACATGTCCCCTCTTTGTTACAACACGCAACTGAACGTCGGAGGTTTCAAGCGTCAACTTTAGGTTACAATATCTCCGGATGTAATTAACATTTTACCATGAAACAAACGGCACTGATTATGTATTTGTTTATAAGTTCAGATGTGCTAACAAAACTAACGGGGTTCCATTAAAAAAAACGTAAAAAACATACTTCCGTGCATTTTTGTATGGTTTGTATTAAAGAATTACACTAGCCCCTCTCGTCACGTTCGGTGTGTGGAATCGGTTCGTCAGTATGTGATATGGTTTACGAAATATATCCAGCGGTAACGTTAGGTGACTCACCCTGTATATAAAAAAAGCTGCAGACAATTCTGCAAAATGTTTAGTTGCTCACTCATTAAAGAAAGAATCAACATTTCTTTGTAACATCCCGCAGACTGTGAATTTTCACATCCTGTGAACTTTAAAAAGAAGTTACATTAGCAAAATGTCATTGCCGCAAAATCAGTAGAAGGTAATATTGTTGTAAGTTTGAACATGTTTGACTATTTGAAAGATGTCAACGATTTCTTAAGTCCTGCATGTTTTGAATTCTTAATAATAAGTTATTCATAGATGGCACTAAATTTGTTATGCATTCCTGGAAAAGTATATATTCGGATTTTGAATCAAAGCTGTTAAGTAACAAGTACCCAGTGCCACTTAGACTGCATGGGCTTTCCAAACTATATAAGCATGGTGCATTCATCAAACCAGTTGTATCATCTTTCACTGCTTTATCCTACAAACTGACTAGTAAATTGGACACTAATTAAAAGTAAGACAAAATACAAATCAAGGTACAGTATTTCAAACTCAGTGAAATAGGTAAAAAAAGTCTATCTGTCTATCTTACACAGTGCTAAATCAGTGTCCTTTGATTCTTGCAGTTAGTTTGCGGACACACTAGTAGGGGATTATGTTATTATTCTTATATAATTGATATACAGGTCTAACATCAAGCCCATGGAACATGAATGACTTTGGCATACCTGCATAGACATGTTCAGCACAAAGTCATATCCAGTTCCAAGGGATTTTGAGTAGTTAGAGGGCTCAGCTCTGAGGTTTCCTCTGTGTCTACTTTTGGCTGAAATACTCATGGACAACTCTGAGCAACAATTTTTGAATAAAGAACCTTTGAGTGCTAAGATTAATGCTAGTTCAGGTATGTAGATGATGTATTGCACTGAAAGTCAGCTCAACAATTTTTTTGCAGTTCTTGAATAGCCAACATAAAAATATTCATTTCAAAATGGAGAAAGGTAGCAAGAAGATTTCATAGTAGAGTTATAAATAATAAAATTTATTGCTTTAATTAGTGGCTTCACTCTTATCTGATTAATCATGTTTTGCACATGGATTATAAACTGAAAATTATAGCCCTCATCTATACAGCCTTTGCTTCTCATTCCAATGACTGCATGGTGTGCTGTACAATCGTGGATCTTGGACGGATATCATACAGTGTAGCAAAATCACTGAAATCCTACAATTGTAGGATTTCCCACCATGTAAGGAACTCCAAAGCCAACAGTATATTCAATAGCGAAGTTAAGACTCAATTGCTAGCCAACAGTGGGGTATACAAAATTATATTGTCCTGATTGTGATACGTATTATATTGGTCACTCAGGCAGTCACATGACAGCTAGGTTGGCTGAACGTGAAAGCATCTGTTGCTTACAGAATTATGACTCCACATTCAGTGAACGAGTACTGAGTGAAGACCATAGCTACCAGCCACACTCCCATATCTTCCAGCTAGCAAACAAAGTTCAAATACTCTACCTGTTGTAGGCGTGAAAATCGACAAACATCTAGTCCACAATACTAATATAATACTGAATGGCTAAACACAGCCCAGTACCTCCACTTTTCTAAACGTCACTTATCCCTCACAGTTTTCCAATGTCTCCCATACTATCTGCTTCTTTATATTCATTCATTTGTCAGTGTATTCCGTTTATATTGTGATTAAAATTCCGTACTCTATACTTTATGCTGAAACTATATTACTTTCCATACGTAATACTTCTTCGAGCTCTTCTTTAGTGTTCTTGCCAACAACATATTATATTTTTTGAGATTCTTAATTTATTTTAACTTGTTATATAGACACTGCCTTTTGAGTTTACAGTTAATGGCTTCCTCGGTTTGCTCCGATTATACACTCCTGGAAATTGAAATAAGAACACCGTGAATTCATTGTCCCAGGAAGGGGAAACTTTATTGACACATTCCTGGGGTCAGATACATCACATGATCACACTGACAGAACCACAGGCACATAGACACAGGCAACAGAGCATGCACAATGTCGGCACTAGTACAGTGTATATCCACCTTTCGCAGCAATGCAGGCTGCTATCCTCCCATGGAGACGATCGTAGAGATGCTGGATGTAGTCCTGTGGAACGGCTTGCCATGCCATTTCCACCTGGCGCCTCAGTTGGACCAGCGTTCGTGCTGGACGTGCAGACCGCGTGAGACGACGCTTCATCCAGTCCCAAACATGCTCAATGGGGGACAGATCCGGAGATCTTGCTGGCCAGGGTAGTTGACTTACACCTTCTAGAGCACGTTGGGTGGCACGGGATACATGCGGACGTGCATTGTCCTGTTGGAACAGCAAGTTCCCTTGCCGGTCTAGGAATGGTAGAACGATGGGTTCGATGACGGTTTGGATGTACCGTGCACTATTCAGTGTCCCCTCGACGATCACTTGTGGTGTACGGCCAGTGTAGGAGATCGCTCCCCACACCATGATGCCGGGTGTTGGCCCTGTGTGCCTCGGTCGTATGCAGTCCTGATTGTGGCGCTCACCTGCACGGCGCCAAACACGCATACGACCATCATTGGCACCAAGGCAGAAGCGACTCTCATCGCTG
The DNA here is from genome assembly GCF_021461395.2 of Schistocerca americana. Taxonomy (NCBI): domain Eukaryota; kingdom Metazoa; phylum Arthropoda; class Insecta; order Orthoptera; family Acrididae; genus Schistocerca; species Schistocerca americana. The sequence goes on along the minus strand of NC_060130.1, from coordinate 646,747,296 downwards.
AAGACGACACGTCTCCATTCGTCCCTCCATTCACGCCTGTCGCGACACCACTGGAGGCGGGCTGCACGATGTTGGGGCGTGAGCGGAAGACGGCCTAACGGTGTGCGGGACCGTAGCCCAGCTTCATGGAGACGGTTGCGAATGGTCCTCGCCGATACCCCAGGAGCAACAGTGTCCCTAATTTGCTGGGAAGTGGCGGTGCGGTCCCCTACGGCACTGCGTAGGATCCTACGGTCTTGGCGTGCATCCGTGCGTCGCTGCGGTCCGGTCCCAGGTCGACGGGCACGTGCACCTTCCGCCGACCACTGGCGACAACATCGATGTACTGTGGAGACCTCACGCCCCACGTGTTGAGCAATTCGGCGGTACGTCCACCCGGCCTCCCGCATGCCCACTATACGCCCTCGCTCAAAGTCCGTCAACTGCACATACGGTTCACGTCCACGCTGTCGCGGCATGCTACCAGTGTTAAAGACTGCGATGGAGCTCCATATGCCACGGCAAACTGGCTGACACTGACGGCGGCGGTGCACAAATGCTGCGCAGTTAGCGACATTCGACGGCCAACACCGTGGTTCCTGGTGTGTCCGCTGTGCCGTGCGTGTGATCATTGCTTGTACAGCCCTCTTGCAGTGTCCGGAGCAAGTATGGTGGGTCTGACACACCGGTGTCAATGTGTTCTTTTTTCCATTTCCAGGAGTGTATTTCTATACTGTTGAACGTCTAACTTTTTAATGGCATTACCACTCCACCGTCAAAGATGACGTTTGCCCTGTGTTAGTGCCTGACTCTACATGATTAAGCTCTTTTCAAATGTTGTTTGCAAATATTGTAACTTCTTTGACAATGGTAGTCAGTTAAAGTCTAATGATGTTCTTGTAAGTTGATAACCTGTTAACTCAATCAATTAAGCCTGTAAAACATACATAACATTGTGTTTTGCACTTACAACTATGTTGTTCTACCAAGAAGTGACAGAATAATTTTTAACATTATTTCGACATATAAATTACCCATCAAAATTAATGCCTAAAACAGGGTGATGGATTCTCGAAATTAAAGGCCTGAAAGGTATTTCAATGTCAAATTTGTTCTATAACTGTACAAACCAAATATGCAAGCAATGCAGCAACATTTGATATTTTCATTTTAGGCCCAAATCAGATTATGCACCAAAACGATCTTGACCAAAACTACAACTTATGAACCCTATGTTGGCTTAAATACTATGCTTATCAGGCGAGCACAGAAACAGTCAGTCTGAGCTTCTGCTATACAACTGTCTGGTACTGAAGTATTGCAATTCATGTGTAACCTACGCTTGACAACTGAAATATAACTCTGAACTCTCAAATTAATACCACAGTGCTAATTGCATACTTAAATTGGACTATAACTGTACAAAGAACATATGCTCTGCTAAAGTAACATGCTGAGCAGGCAGTTGACATTTCATCCTAGACCTAAATGAGACTATGATCAAAAACAAACTGACCCAGCAACTGTGCCATAGCAAGTCCTAAACCCAGGTGACAAGGGAGTAGGAGTAGGAGGAGGAGTAGTAACTACACAGTTGAAAAACCTGTGATGAGTTGGCCCACCTGACCGTAATAAGTGAGGGCTCCTGCTTGGGTTATAGATGAAGATGGTCAACAGGTTCAGCGCCAGATGATGACTGCGAGTCTCAATGACGAAGAAGGTGGAAGAGCTACTTTCAGCAGCGTCTGACATGGATTAGGTGGCTGCAAACTGCGTGTGTTCTCCATGTTAGGGGCACCTGATATTACAAACCTCATATGTTCCGCCATATACGCAGTAGCGTAAAAACAAGAGAAATATCACCTACCCACCTGCAGTTAGTATGCACTTTCTGCTAAAAGTATATAAACAGAAACAGTCCCCGGTTGTACTGGACAGGTATAACACCGAGATATCAGCACTGCAACCCACTCAGTTCATGGATGAAGATGCAGTGGAATTCCAAGGGTACAAGCTCTGTAATAGGTAACCAGGTATCAGAGTAACAAAGACAATTCCATACGTAGGAACTGGCTTTGCTGTGCATCATAGTCTGATCGATCAAATAACAGGAAACCAGGTGTCAGACTGATACAGACAGTTCCATATCTAGGAACTGATTTTGCTTCACTTCGAAGGCTGATCGATCGTGTGGTAGGTTTCACTTAACCTAATGGTAGGACCTCACTACTATCCTTAAGGTTCCACAATATAGCATGCACTATAGTGAACTTAGATGCACCTATGACTGACACTGACATGAAGTACCAAGAAGCGTTAGAACACAACTGGAGCATTGTAGTAGAAACATTGGACAAGATCTGACAACACCATACCAAGATACTGATGGGTGATTTTAGTGCACAAGTTGGCAAAGAGTAAAAATATCGTAGAATAGTTCAAATGGCTCTGAGTACTATGGGACCTAACTTCTGAGGTCATCAGTCCCCTAGAACTTAGAACTATTTATACCTAACTAACCTAAGGATATCACACACATCCATACCCGAGGCAGGATTCGAACCTGCGACCGTAGCGGTCGCCTGGTTCTAAGCTGTAGCGCCTAGAACCGCTCGGTCACTCTGGCCGGCGTAGAATAGTTGGCTGCTATCTAGCCCACAGGAGGTTCAACGGGAATGGAGAACGCCATTTGGACGGTTGCGATAATTATACCATAGTCCTGAAGTCAACAATCTTCAAACACCTATGAAGAAATTCCAAGACCTTTAAGAGCCAAATCCCTGATTGGGTGAGTTCCAGATAGACCATGTGTCTACAGACAGGAGGTACCACAGGGAGAGACAGTACGTCAGAGTACTAAGAATAGCTAAGCTAGACTCTGACCCTTACTCCCCCTAGTAAAGATCAATCTCCAAGTATTGAGAAGGCCACCTATAATTACAAAGCTCTCTAAGCCACTAGATATCAACATTGTAGGACTGAATGATGAGAACTGCACCTTACAGACTATCCTAAGGAAAAACGCACAAAACCAAGGGTAGCTCAAACGACAAAATGCTCTGCTGGATGCTGCACAAGAAACCACCCCAGCCTCATCCAACAAAGGGAAGCATCCCTGGTGGACCACAGAATGTGATCAAGCCATAGGGGAAAGACACAAGCCTGTATCAAGTGGAACCAGCGTAAAGATGTACACAACTACCAACCCATTATTCGTTCAAATGGTTCAGATGGCTCTGAGCAGTATGGGACTTACCTTCTGAGGTCATCAGTCCCCTAGAACTGAGAACTACTTAAACCTGACTAACCTAAGGACATCACGCACATCCATGCACGAGGCAGGAGTCGAACCTGCGACCGTAGCGGTCCCGCGGTTCCAGACTGTAGCGCCTAGAACCACTCGGCCAGCCCGGCAGGCATTATTCTTATTGCCAAGAGAAACTGCACCAGGTCCCTGATACAACAGGTAGAGGAGGACTTCAAAAAGAACACCTCAACAAATGTTTACAAGGAAATCAAAAAACAGACCATGTTGTACACATCCCCCGATCATCAGCTTCGCACATCTGATGGGAAGTTTCGGTTACATAATGGAATCTGCACCTGCACTAATACCCCTGCAGGGTACCCTCAAAAGCCGCCCCCCCCCCCCCCCCCAAAAGCACAGGAACATAAGAGACTTAAATTCCATGAGCCCTCTTCTAGAAACCTAGACTCCATGTCACCAAACTGGGAAGATATATCGGATATTATCGACAGCCTCAAGAGCAAGAAGACTTCAGCTAGAGATGACATATTGCAGAGCATCCATCAGATCATACAGCTGTGATCCATCCCTGTCACAAGAAGGGTAGTAAGACTGACAAGGACAACTACAGAGGGGTATCTCTGCTATCTGTCACCTACAAAGGTTTCTTCAGTGGCCAGCTACAGTAACTTAGTCACCAACCAACTTACTCCCATCTAGGTGAATATCAGGCTGGATTCCAAGATAGTAGATCTACCTCAGTGCAAATAAGAAAACCTCAAGACCGACACTGCATACCGGAGTCATGGCGGACGTTCCACAGTATTCATCCTAGTGGACTTTGAAAAGGTATATTATTCGACAGAAAGGCAGAAACTGTCTCCACCCTGTGAGAACTGGACCTAGAAGACAAGCTCGCCAGACTAGTCAAGGCCACTCTTAGGAACACCATGTTGCTCTCTGAGAGTTTTATCATCCAAATGAGAGTTGGTTCAAAAATGGTTCAAATGGCTCTGAGCACTATGCGACTTAACTTCTGAGGTCATCAGTCGCCTAGAACTTAGAACTAATGAAACCTAACTAACCTAAGGACATCAAACACATCCATGCCCGAGGCAGGATTCGAACCTGCGACCGTAGTGGTCGCTCGGCTCCAGACTGCAGCGCCTAGAACCCCACGGCCACTCCCGCAGGCAAATGAGAGTTCGACAAGGTGATGACCTCTCATTCTCACTATTCACTTGGGCACTGGAGAAGACTATTGTGGAATTTCCTTGCACTCTATCATTGGGAACTGAAGATGAATTAAGATTAGGTTCAAGAAAGATAAAATTAGTGTGCCCTGCCTAGCTGATGATCTTGTCTTGTTAGCCAACAATATAGAGAAGGCTACTTACTAACTACAGAGCCTTTACAGCATACCAGCTAAGACCAATTTTAAGGCCAGTATACAAAAAACTGATTTCGTTATTAACTTGAAGGGAGCGCCATCTATAATTCCGCTAGAAGGCACCTTCCTACGTAAGATCCTGCAGTCCAGCGTTTAGAAGAGTGAGAACTTGGCAACAGATACCAAATTCCCTAAGTTTTTGGCTTCTGAAGTAACTTCCAGTAACTCCATACCTAAAATGTATGTCCAAAATATGTATAGTTCATCATCAACACAATATTTATGTCAAGTATCACAATGTTATTTTCATATCTAAAAATATCTGTCGAAATACATAATTTCTATGAAAATACATAAATAAATAGACATTTCGATCTTAGGACTACCTGGGGCTATGTTACTGGTTCGTATCTTGAACTTTTATCACCCAATGACCACAGAAGTTTTTCAGTAATGCTTCATCTAAGGAAGCGCCATTTTTTGGGAGAAAAAGATAATTAATCATGTTCTGTGCTGTAACATAAAATTTAACTGATATTATTGACTAACTGACATAGGTTAATAAAGGTTGTAGTTGTGTTCCACTAGTGTTATATATAATATCACATTTTATGACACTTCAGCATAGTGGACCATAAAGAAGCTATACATTTTTACATGATCATTATTGCGTTTTCTCACTTAAACTTGATATCTTCATGAGGTATAGAGAACCCTTTGTAATACTCCAAATACCACATGTTAACATACAACACAACACAGTGAAAAACAGAGATGTAACAAACTTCCCCATAGAAACAGAACTTTGAGACCTTAAAAATATGACCTTCATACAAAAGTAAAATTTATTTTTCAAAATATGCAAAGATTTGAAGTATATAGCTCACAGAAATAATCATCATAATGCAAAAGCGTAATTACTGATCTCTGATCGTGAATCACAGTTTGATGTTGCATCAATATAAAGTTATTTATCAAATTATATGAGATTTAGAGTTGAGTGATATGTGTTACTTCTACTGTAGCTTAATTGTTCTGAAAGGTTTAAAATAAATAGACTTGGAATGCGTATTGGCACTACTGATAAAACGTACCGGATAAAGTACGCTGGCAGCTACTAAAGTTCTTTTACTGTACCACAATTGACCGTCAAATAAAATAATTGTCTATATTACTCATCAAAATACACAGGGCTTGCTTATTGTAACTGTTTGTATTGTAGAAGAGCTTAGTTTGCTGTATGTACTTGTCATTGCAGAAACAAAAACTAATAAAGATTTGTTCTATAAAATTACAAAAAACACATGGGAACTATTGCTGGTCTGTCTGATTGTTTAAAGTGCACCTACCGATGAGAGAAGTTTGATCATAATAACAAAGTAAACCATCCTATTCACATATCTAAATTTTTAAACAACAACAAAAATCTCTTCTCAGTCCAGCTAAGACTGATATCAAAGCCTGCCAAACGTTATGCTGCCCCCTGTGCTAGGGTATTAACATTCACTTGCAGTTTTAACGTTTATAACTTGTCCTGAAAACGCTAACTTTTGCTGTCACACAATGAAAATTGCAAAACACTTCGATTAAATATTGTAGTAACATTTGTAATGCACATTCATATAGGTAAAAAATAAGGACTGCTACACTTTCAAGTATCCTCTCAGAAAAAGTCAGTCAAACATTATAGAGGCCCGATGCCAGGGTGTTAGCTTTACTTTGCAGTGAAAATGTTAGTCATCTTCAACTGATAATTCTGACTTATGGTATTGCACAGTGGAGACTACATGACACTTACCACTATATATCACCAATTCAGAGCAAAATTATAATATTATAACAAAATGCACTACACATCACCATGTTACAGTACATTTGTATGAGATTTCCATATACTACACAGTGTTACGGCAAAATTGTAACGAATTTCATTATAAATGGACATTTTGCAGCAAAATTATAACAAATTTGCCTATACAATCTCATGTTACAGGAAAATTGTATCAGGCTGCTCCATAAATCGGTATGCTCTACATGTATAGGGATACTCTGTAAATCACATTTAAGTTCTCGGCAGAGGGTTCATCGAACTACCTTCACAAAAACTCTCTTTTATTCCAATCTCGTGCAGCGCACAGAAAAAAACGAACACCTATATCTTTCCGTGCGAGCTCTGATTTCCGTTACTTTATCATGATTATCGTTTCTCCCTTCGCACATCGGCGTCAGAAAAATATTTTCGCTTTCGGAGGAGAAGGTTTGTGATCGAAATTTCGTGAGAAGATACCGCCGCAACGAAAAACGTAGTGTAGTGTATGCAGTCTCTTTAGTAGATTGGTTATATTTTCGACGTGTTCTGCCAATAAAACGCAGTCTTTGGTTATCCCTCCCCACAATATTTTCTATGTGTTCTTTCCAATTTAAGTTGTTCGTAATTATAATTCCTAGGTATTTAGTTGCATTTATGGCCTATAGATTTGACTGATTTATCGTCTAATCGAAGTTTAACGGATTCCTTTTGTACTCATGTGAATGATCTCACACTTTTCGTTATTTAGAGTCAACTGTCACTTCTTGCACCATGCAGACATCTTTTCTAAATTATTTTGCAATTTGTTTGATCTTCTGATGACTTTACTAGTCGCTAAATGAGAGCATCATCTGCAAACGACTTAAGAAGGCTGCTTATATTGTCTCCTTAATCGTTTATATAGATAAGGAACAGCAAAGCGCCTATAACACTACCTTGGGGAACGCCAGAAATCACTTCTGTTTTGCTCGATAACTTTCCTTCAGTTACGACGATGATCTCTCTGACAGGAAACATAACTGAGACGATATTAGATAAGCACGCAATTTCGCTAGAAGCTGCTTGTGTCGTAAAGTGTCAAAAGCCGTTTGGAAATCTATAAATATTAAATATTTTGATTATTGCCCTGTAAATTTTCATGTTACAGTCACATAGTAACAAACTGATCTATTCATCACTATGTTACACCAAAACTGTAACAAACTGCCTCATAAATTAATGTGCTACAACACAGTTCTAAAAAACTGCCTTTGTCTGAGACAATCTGTTATAAACTGCTTCAGATATCGCCAACTTACGCAAAATAAGACCTAGTTACCCCATGTATCATGATGTTACAGGACAATTGCAACAAATTGCTCAGTACATTGACTTGTTACAGAAAAATATTATTAAACTGACACATACAATATCATGTTACAACAAAATTATAAAATGGTCCCCCACAAATCAAAATGTTGCAGCAAAAATGCAACAGATTATCGTCTATTTCATCACATTACAGCAAATCTGTAACATTTGGTCTCCTACACTGAAATGTTACGACAAAATAGTGAAGACTTGCTCCACACATCATCATGTTACATAAAATTGGTGCATACATTGGTGTACTACATCAAAATTCTTTCAAATTTCCCAACAGATGGTCATGTTACAGCAAAAACGTAACAAATTTGCCATATATCGCTCTGCCACACCAAAAGTCGTAACAAATTGCTCCATAGATTGGCATGGAACAAAAAAATTTTAAAAAGTTACCTTTGCTACAGCAAAATTTAAGAAATGACCCATGCATCATTATTGTTACATGAAACTTAACAGAAAGCCCCATACATACCACTGTTCCGTGAGATTGTATTAAATTAATCACGTAAATTACTATTATTACATGATATTATAACAAATCGCCCTATAAATCACCAATTAAGGGAGTTGTGACCTTTTCCAGCAAGCTGTGACTTGTTCCAACGATCAAAGCTGATTAGCCAACCAGTTGAGACTTATTAGTGACAACAGTTACAGACTGGTTTCAATAAGCAAAACACACAGTCAATTTCATGACGTCATGTGCACAAGGCATATCTTACGCATGATGTCACAACTACGCCCCATTTACTATATTTTCAACAAGATATGTATGGGTTATTGGCACAGACTGAACGATGTCACAATCCACGATGGCGGCATCCATGATGTCACAGTACCGTTCCACCTCTCATGAAAACAAAACAGTCCACCATATTGCAGTATTTTAGGGACCATTAAAATGAATTCAATTTTGACATTATTGCATATCAGGTTATAGCTGCTTCGATATCTTGCCACTGTATTGAGGCAACACATACTAGGTGAATTGCTCCATGTGCTGGCACTACGATTGAACGTTAGTCAAAGTAAAGTAAGTAAAGTAATTTCGAATGTTATTGATGTATTTGCATTCATAGTTCTCTTCATTGCTAGATTCTTTCACACTGTGCAGTATATAGTGGCAGTATGTCGGCAGTGGGCTCGTAGTGGTGTCCATGGTCTGGATCCATTGGTACGAGCGGTGGAAATTGACCTGTTCGTTCTGACCGTTACCTGCCACTCCACACACTGTCAATGCAGGCAACTGAGACCCATCTTGCTGTCACTGATTTCGACACATAGTGGGCCAGATCGACAAGAGGGTGGTCTAGCGGCTTGGCATAGCTGCAGGGCTGTGAAAGGAGTTCTTTTAACTGTTAAATACAACAGCCTATATAAAGGAAGGATATAGTAAAATTTTATAAATCTCAAAGAATACGCTGGTCAGGACAAAAGGAGGTGATGGTAAATGACAGGATGCCTAACTGAGTATTGAAAAGTGGAGTGTATTCAATCAGAATGAAGGACCTGCCAAGAGCTAGGTTGCTGGATAATTTGTCAGTTGACCCTACCAAAATGGAGATATGAGGATGGAAGAGAAAAGCAATGAAGAGAAATTTCTGGTGGTAGATTGTTCAGGAGGACAAGGACCTTGAAGGGCTGTAGAGCCAAAGAAGAAGAAGCCACGGACTTTGATAACATAGTTTACACGTCTATCTCATACACTGATTAGTCACTGATGTATAGCGAAAAGTAATAGCCCGATTGTATCCAACTATAAGATTAGTGTTGTACACCTTGATAATTATCCATAGTGTATTTAGGAATAATATTAAGAAGCACTATGAGATGGGACGAGCAACTAAATCATATTAGGAAACAAAATGGTAAACTTACATTTGTTGGAAGTATTCTGAGAAAATTTCATGCACTTTTGAATGAAAATATTACTCACAAGATGCTTACGTCACCAATTTATTTGCTGTACCAGCATTTGTAGTCCTTATCAAGTAAACACGACTTCAGACACCAAATGGATTCAGAGACACTCTGCTAGGATACAATAAGGTCAGTGCAACCAATAGGAAAGATTAACAGACATGCTCGAGGAGCTTCGACTGCTTCTTTGGAATAAAAGCGTCGTTGTTTCCGCAAAAATTTGCTGGGTACATTTAGTGAAGAAGTATTCGAGCAATATGTGTGACCATTCTGATGCCGCCGACTTATGTCCTGTGTGGGAATCAAGACTGTGAAATATGACAGATTACGTTGAGTGTAGAAACACTTTTTCCATGCGCAATACGAGCATGGAGTTGGACAGAAAATCGCTGATCCTGATATAAAATACCTTCCAACAAGCACAGTAGAGTAAATTGCGGAGTATGTATGTGGACGTATACTTGTGTTCCGCACAAATGAATTACCTAATGAAGTAGCAAATGTAATGACTTTAAAGTTCAAACTAGCGTTATTAGTTTATGAGTGATATTTATTCTTAGAACATGCGCTTATCACAGTTTGCGTAGATGAAGGATAGCTTGGAAACTTTTTTTTGGAAATTTGTGGTAAGTTCCTATGGGACCAAACTGCTGAGGCCATCAGTCCCTAGGCTTACACACTGCTCAGTCTAACTTAAACTAACTTACCCTAAGGACACCACACACACCTATGCCCGAGTGAGGACTCGAACCTATGACGGGGAAAACCGCTCGAACCGTGGCAAGGCGCCCTTGACCACGCTGCTACTCCACGTGGCGAAGGATAGTTTGTCTCAGCGTTGGATCGATTTTCACGTAGTATTTTATCCATAGTAGAAATGATGCTCAGTGATCATGTAACATAACAGCTACAACATTACTAAAATTTGCACTTGGCGAATGTACTGCTTTTCAGTTTGAATGTAATGTGATTCTAAACTTCGTTTCTAGATTTAATGCTGAATTATGATGTGGAATTCAGCATACTGAGTTATTTAAAAAGTTAATTAACGTATAATCAAAAACATCAGAACTAAGAAGTAGTGATACTATTACTATTCTCAGTTTCAGCAAACACTCTCTGGACCCTTTCCCATTACATCGGCAGTCAGAATTAAATGGCTATACCAAACTCACTCAAGGAAACGCTCTTCATCTGGGATTTTCCATAACCACAAATATTGTGGAAATTTCAACCACGGTTTCCCAGGGAGTAGTACTTACTGCAGACTCTTAAATATTAGTTTCTAGTGGAGTAAGAAAGTCTCTTTTGGATAAAGCAGTTATCTTCTACATATGTGTACCTTCCAGTGTTCATAGTAATTTTTTGAGTGTATATGTTAAAGGCAGATGCAGAATAAGTGGCAACCTGAAACAGCTAAATAAGCTATCTCAGCTCATTTACATATTCAGTGACTTTATTTTATGATCAGATATGACATTTGTAACACGTAATTGTTCAGATTGTAATACAATGTTTTATATCTACAGAATTGCACCATTTTAAAATCATAATCCTTATTACACGACACAGAGCGAGCAGCTCTGTGGGCGCCTGAATAATGGAAGCAGATGGCAGATTTAGAACATTTATTACAGGCCTTCTGGTCGTGTGGTGTTTTTCTGGCCACAGAATTGGGCATTATCATTTATCTTGTCTTGTTTTCGTTTACAGAAAGCCCGGTTTTTGCTCCCTCTGCTTCTCTTATTTCCGACATTTCTTTAAGGGTTTTACATTTCCTGTCATAGTTGTAATATCATCTGCACATACAGATATCTGACTTGATTTCCGCATTAGTTTACCTCTTTTTCTTGTTGTTTATATCATACTATGCAGTGCTAAGTTACACAGGACTGCAGACAGCCTGTAATCCTCTTTCACCATCTGTCAAGTTAAAACTCTTCACTTTTTTTTGTTCACCTGTAATTTCGTCTATTTTTATTATTTATTGTTCCGTGGGACCAAATTAAGGAGAAGTCTCCATGGTCATGGAACGAGTCAATACATGAAATTATAACACGATAGTAGAAACAGATAAAATGAAATATAAGAAACATATTCAGGCGACAAGTCGTAAGTTTAAATAAAGAAAATCAACAATGTAACACTGGAATTTGCTTAATTTTTCAGCTCTTCCAGAAGCTCCTCGACAGAATAGAAGGATTGAGCCATGAGGAAACTCTTCAGTTTAGACTTAAAAGTGTTTGGGCTACTGCTAAGATTTTTGAGTTCTTGTGGTAGCTTATTGAAAATGGATGCAGCAGAATACTGCACTCCTTTCTGCACAAGAGTCAAGGAAGTGCATTCCACATGCAGATTTGATTTCTGCCTAGTATTAACTGAGTGAAAGCTGCTAACTCTTGGGAATAACCTAATATTGCTAACAACAAACGACATTAAAGAAAATATATACTGTGAGGGCAATGTCAGAATTACCAGACTATTGAATAGGGGTCGACAAGAGGTTCTCGAACTTACACCACATATAGCTCGAACAGCCCGTTTTTGAGCCAAAAATACCGTTTTTGAATCAGAAGAATTACCGCAAAACATAACACCAAATGACATAGGCGTATGAGAATATGCGAAGTAGACTACTTCTCGTGCTGAACTGTCACTTATTTCAGATACTGTTCTAAGGGTAAATAAAGCAGCATTTAGTTTCTGAACAAGATCCTGAACATGGGCTTTCCACAACAGCTTACTACCTATCCGAACGCCTAGGAACTTGAACTGTTCCGTATCGCTTATAATATACCCGTTCTGTCTGATCAAAATATCGGTTCTTATTGAATTGTGAGTTAGAAACTGTAAAAACTGATTCTTACTGTGATTTAGCATCAAATTATTTTCCACAAGCCACGAACTTACTTCATGAACTACATTATCTGATACTGTTTCAATATTATTGTCCTTTATTGATAACTCTACTAAACTTCTTAGTCTCAATATTACTTTTAAATAATTACACTATGTGAAGTTCTCAATATGTTCGACACTAATCCTCTAATAAGATGCAGTTAGGTTGTTAATCTTCAGTATACCTCAGCCAGCAATGAATGTTTGAGATAAACGTCTAAGGAGTAATATCAACGTCCGTGGCTGGGAAAGATCATTTTGGCGGGAGGGGCGCGCCTGTCGTCGTACGAGAGGCCTCGTGCTGCGCAGACAATCGGCAGTTGTTTGAGCCGCGCCAGGTCGGCGTTTATTGCAGCGTGTCGCGGCTTGAGTGCTGCAACAACAGCCGCCTCAGCCCTCCACACATCAAAGGCCGACGTGCAAAGGCTGCAGGCGACACGAGGTAACTCGATAGCAGGGCTCCGCTCCTCAGGATAAAGCAATTACGAGCGCGAGCACCACTAGTGTAGTGCGATAGGCTTGCGTTACTTTACGCCCCCGCAGGTAGTGTGTGCGGGACAGTAGTGCCGGCATCTTTTCGCCCGGACCGGGAGCGACCTTCCAGGAAAGAACAGACACTGGGTGTCTTCCCGGAATTCAGCACCATCTCGTTTACCGTGACCTTAGACAGTTTTGAAAAATGAGACTAATAGAATTATTTAATTTAAGGTTACTAATATTCTAACACCTTTCGCTTCTGCAAACTTGTACAGGGCATAAATCTGTATGTTATGGTAATAAACCAACTGATTCTGTTTAATAAAGCTTTTAATTTATCTGATTACACTGACAAAAATATGCTGAAGTATACTAGTGGTTGTGAGAACTGCAATGCGTAACTGAAGGAAAGTGGGTCGTGCTACAAGCCTCTGTTCTTGGTCCGTTACTTTCCTTGTTTATATAACAACTTATAAAAAGTTTCGAACCACCCTCATGGCTTGCACTGTTGGAGTTTCTTTGATCCGAAAGTTTCTCAGAACCCGTTTTCCTTCAGGAAGTCGCTGTTTACAACCATTTTTTAAAGGAGTAAGACGTAAACCTGCATTCTCAGTGCAGTTCAGAAGAGCGCGACTTCTCTCATGTGGAAACAGGGGCTTCTGTACACTGTTCAGACTGTCAATATGCCTCGAACTGACATTTGTAGCTTAGATAGCATGCTCATTCTCACGTTAGGAGAAAATGGTTATCAGAATGAGCATTTAAACACCGAAATGCCCAGCGTCACAGAGACATCATTCAGACATTCAACAGCTATCGTGAGACACAGAAACACCAACAGGCACACACTGCACCAAAATCCAGCATGTATAAAGCATCAGTGAAGATCTGTCTCTTAGCTGTAGTCTGATGTCATTAACACTAGCTGATCACAGCTGGCCACATATTATAGTTCCGAGGTACCCCGAGGAGACTGTAACACTTCTGTAACACTGTTCGACATGGGTTCTATTTCTGATGTTAAAGTATGTGCTTCTAGACCATTTTACCATGGGAAATTCAAATATGTAAACAAAATATCGTTTTCAGGGATACTTTTTATGTAATATGTATATATATGTATATTCACAATTCATGGCAAACACAGAGACGTTATAGAGAAATACGGGTATGTTGCCGCATCCAGTAGCGATAGAATGTGATAATTTCTTGTGCAACAGCAGGTGGGAAGAATCAGACATCATTAGGTTATCCCCCGCCACACCTATGTCATTAAGACCACCTGAAACATCTCATTAACTCGAACGGCGACAGCCGGTCGCTGCCTCGGCAGTAAAGCTTCACGCCTCCTAGGGGCAGGTGCATCGAGTTTACAACAGTGGTGTTAGCCGTAATTTGTGTCAGTCTTAACGAGTGGGTGTTTTAGCTGACAAGTAACTGTCTGTCATATTTCCGAGCACGGTTAAATATTTTAGTTCCTGTGTGCAAACTGATTGAGCCTGGTGCTGAAGGTAAAACAACTGCTTGTTTTTACACATCAGCATTCCTCTAGTTCCCTACTATTAATTTAATACAGGTGTATTACCAAAGTGGTATTTTTAAATTTGCAGAAATGCCACGTCATCGTGGATGCCGATATAAGTCGGACAACTTCTGCTACATCTGTGGGAAGTTCACTTTTGCCAGAAATAGGAAGAAAATTTCTTCAGTCATAAAGAAAGCATACAAACATTACTTTGGAGTAGAGGTAGGAGACCAAGATAAAGAATGGGCACCACATTTCTGTTGTGCTACATGTTACTGCAAACTAATTCAGTGGTGGAAAGGTAAAGAGAATGTGGCGTTGTTTGCTGTTCCCATGGTGTGGAGGGAGCCTAAGGACCATGTTACTGATTGTTATTTCTGTCTAACAGAAATTTAGGGTTTTACAAACAAAAAGTCGAAGAGGCACATTGTTTACCCAGATCTGCCTTCAGCGAGAATGCCAGTGCAGCATTCCGACAACCTTCCAGTACCTTCAAGAGCTCGAGGTCAAATTCCAAGTGACAATGAAAGTACTGAAGAAATCACAGATGATGATTCTTTATATCACTGCACAAGTGAGTCATCGCCACAATTGTTAACACAGGCAGATTTAAATGATTTAGTACTTGATCTAGGACTAAGTAAACAAAAGGTGCAGCTGCTTGGTTCAAGATTACAAGAGTGTAATCTACTGCACCAAAGTACTAAAATCAGTGTGTTCAGGACCGAGCGAGGTGGCGCAGTGGTTAGCACACTGGACTCGCATTCGGGAGGATGACGGTTCAATCCCGTCTCCGGCCACCCTGATTTAGGTTATCCGTGATTTCCCTAAATCGCTTCAGGCAAATGCCGGGATGGTTCCTTTGAAAGGGCGCGGCCGATTTCCTTCCCCATCCTTCCCTCACCCGAGCTTGCGCTCCGTCTCTAATGACCTCGTTGTCGACGGGACGTTAAACACTAATATCCTCCTCCAGTGTGTTCAGGCACAGAGAACATGCCTTTAATTCCTATTTTTCAACTGACGAAGCACTGACATTTTGCAATGACGTTGCTGGTCTGATGAAAGTGCTGAACTTCACTTATATTTCACAGGAGTGGAGACTTTTCATAGATGAATCGAAAACAAGTCTGAAGGGTGCTTTGCTCCATAACGGAAATAAAATACCCTCTGTTCCAGTAGCTTACGCTAGTTTGACAAAAGAGAATTACAAATTCGTACAAAGGATGCTAAATTCATTAAAATACAATGAACACAAATGGAAAATATGTGCAGATTTCAAGGTAATTGCTATGATACTGGGAATGCAACAAGGCTACACAAAGTATGCCTGTTTTCTTTGGGAGTAGGATAGTCGAGACCGAAATTCTCACTATGTGAAAAAGAAATGGCCTAGGCGAAGATGGAAAGTTGGCGAAAAGACTGTACAACATGAAAGTCTGGTAGCTCCTGAATGTATACTACTTCCACCGCTTCACATCAAACTTGGCCTGATGAAACAATTCGTGAAGGCCATGGATCCAACAGGCTGTAGGTTTGCATATCTAGCTACCAAATTCCCCCATCTTTCACCTGCAAAAATAAAGGAAGGTGTATTTGTGGGCCCACAAATCGCGTAGCTGCAGAAAGATGCAAATTTTGAAGCATGTTTAACTGATAAAGAAAAAACCGCATGGGACTGTTTCAAGATGGTGTCAGAAAACTTCCTCGGAAGAAGAAGAGCTACTAACTACAAAGCAATGGTGAAAGATATGATCAAAGCATATCAGGATTTGGGGTGCAATATGTCTTTGAAGGTACATATGATGGACTCTCATCTGGACTACTTCACAGAGAGTTGTAGTGACGTATCGGATGAACGTGGGGAAAGATTCCCTTAAGACATTTCTACCATAGAAAGGCGCTATGAAGGGAAGTGGGTACCTTCTATGTTAGCAGATTATTGCTGGAATATCATTTCAGAGAAGAAAGATCCACAATACAAGAGAAAAAAGTGATGTGCATTACAAGGCAGTGGCTCATTGTTTGTCAATTTTCTGTAATTTCTCATGTCAAATAAATGCTTCAATGTGTATACACAAAGGTTACTGTGTTATATGTTAGATCCCACCCTCCATTAATGTGATGAACTAATAACATCATAAAGACGTGCATTTGTTTATCGAATTTCACCCCACGTTTGCTGCACTGTATCAGAAACTGAAAAGAGAAATAAAATTGCGATTACTCATAAACTATCCCTGACAGAAAAAAACCAAAAACAGTTTTCAATTCAGCACTCAAAATACAACTAGAATCACAATATTTTTTATCAGAACTAGAGAAAAAGGTTTTTTTATAGAACAGTGTAATCGTTATACACGAAGATGTGCTCTATATCATAGCCTTTATATTCAATGGTGTTCTACCACAATCGAACAATTTGAGCAATAAAGCCTAGTTGCTCAAACGTAAGTCGAAAGGCCAATACTCACATTTTATCGTGCACAGGAGTTCCTTGCTGCAACCTCTGTAACGTATCGTCCATTTATAAGCTACTGTAGATATTTTCGTTTTTTTCTTTATTTTTGTAGGCGTTGGTCACTTTGAAATGTTCTTATGAACTTTCTGTCAATTATGTACTTATTCGATCAACGGCAAAGCAACTTTGATTCGTATGGTCCTGCGGTCATTATATTCCAACAGTTGTTTTACAATGTTTTTAGCCGTCTTCCGCATTGTAATCTCCATGCCTTTTTATCTGTGCAAGCATTTTCCCTCAGTTGCCTTTCCTGTGTCGTCTGTGCAATTTCTCCATTCCAGTCTTTCTCTGCTTATCTCCTTTCTACCGTTCTGGAGATCTCCACACTCACATCTTCTGAGGTATTATTTTACCACCCATATCTCTCGTATTACTATTTGAGGTGTTTACTTTCCGTCCACTGTTTAAATGATGAATCTGCTTTCATAATCTGCTTGTTATGTTCAGTCTTCACTCTGTCCATTATTATGGATTGGCACCACATATCGATAACATCAATTATACATTATCTTTCCTCCATTTTCTTTACAGGTACACAGTTCTGTCTCTTATAGCTCAGTGATTTCCACAAAACACTTGTACAGTCGCTTCTTTGTAAGTTGGGAGATATTTCCCTTCATAATACTGGATATAGGTGCTTAACAAATACTTTTACTATGTTTAATTAATTCTATAAATCTTAAACATGCCTACAATCTGCTTTCATTACGATACCCAAGTACACAATTTGTACAGAAACCAGATGGCAGTTATAAGAGTCGAAGGGCACGAAACGGAAGCAGTGGTTGGGAAGGGAGTGAGACAGGGTTGTAGCCTCTCCCCGATGTTATTCAATCTGTATATTGAGCAAGCAGTAAAGGAAACAAAAGAAAAATTCGGAGTCGGTATTAAAATCCATGGAGAAGAAATAAAAACTTTGAGATTCGCCGATTACATTGTAATTCTGTCAGAGACAGCAAAGGACTTGGAAGAGCAGTTGAACGGAATGGACAGTGTCTTGAAAGGAGGATATAAGAGGAACATCTACAAAAGCAAAACGAGGATAATGGAATGCAGTCGAATTATGTCGAGTGATGCTGAGGGAATTAGATTAGGAAATGAGACACTTAAAGTGGTAAAGGAGTTTTGCTATTTGGGGAGCAAAATAACTGATGATGGTCGAAGCAGAGAGGATATAAAATGTAGACTGGCAATGCCAAGGAAAGCGTTTCTGAAGAAGAGAAATTTGTTAACATCGAGTATAGATTTAAGTGTCAGGAAGACGTTTCTGAAAGTATTTGTATGGAGCGTAGCTATGTATGGAAGTGAAACATGGACGATAAATAGTTTGGTCAAGAAGAGAATAGAAGCTTTCGAACTGTGGTGCTACAGAAGAATTCTGAAGATTATGTGGGTACATCACATAACTAATTAGGAGGTATTGAATAGAATTGGAGAGAAGAGGAGTTTGCGGCACAACTTGACAAGAAGAAGGGACCGGTTGGTAGGACATGTTCTGAGGCATCAGGGGATCACAAATTTAGCATTGGAGGGCAGCGTGGAGGGTAAAAATCGTAGAGGGAGACCAAGAGATGAAAACAGTAAGGAGGGTGTAGGTTGCAGTAAGTACTGGGAGATGGAGAAGCTTGCACAGGATAGAGTAGCATGGAGAGCTGCATGAAATCAGTCTCAGGACTGAAGACCACAACAACAACCCAAGTGTTTAATCAGGGCTGTATTTTTAATAATACCCTTTTCGGTTTTTAAGCCATAGTCTTCAGCCCTAATGACCATTTTCAGCTCATTTATCTCCATGTAAGACCAGGACAATCAATATACTTTAAACACGTGACTGGAAACAAAATTCTAGTTTGATCGACTAAGTCTTGCTTAAAATTGAATTTCAGTGTAATCTGAAATAAATGTTAATTTGAACCCAAATACACTTTCTAATTCTAGCGTATGGCTGAGTTCGTCATTAGAATGACGTTACAAACTGTCATAGTAAACGAAGCTGCCCCTCGTGAATGTGGCCTGTTGTTAGGCAGTTACGGCAATTACTAGGACAGTGAAGGGAGCAGCAGGTGATGGTTTCGTCTGACAGCGTGTATTCATTTCTGAATAATAAGCAGTGACTGTTGCCATACTGCAGCACAACAGACATGTTTTTCTTTGGGCTGTATGTTAGTACTAATAACAAAACACTGTAATTTTTTAAGTTCTCAATTGCCGTCTGAATTATCAGATGCAAGAATGGACGAAATTGCGTCTACAAATGTAAGTATGTTCACAGGAGTTGTGGATTTGGATGTCTGCTAACGAGGGCTCGATAGATGCCAAGACCAAGCATTTGCAGATCTCACCAGACTCAGAAGGCTGGAGGAGTTTCGTGTTATTGATTAGTGTTACGTCAGATCCAATAAGTAGAGATCCATTAAATGCAATGGAAATGTGAAAGAAACTGCTAATAGTTTCACCAAAGGGCGCAGTAACAGCATATGAGTAAGTCCAAATGAACCAGAATTCTTAGTCTGTGGCATATGAATTTGTCATACTCGGGCATTTATGTTCGTAGAGGGCCTGATGCTACGACAGCTACACGTCTGTGGGCCCAGTGGGGTCAGAGGGTCGTATGCAGTTGATGAGTGGGTACTGGACAATGCAATGCGCGAGTTCACTGCAATCTTGTCCTCATCTACATAATGGACCAAGACCTTTCGTTCACTCTGTTTGTTCCACTCTACAGTATTCCACAGGATGTGGACCTTTCTCTGTAGAAGGAACAAAGGAATATTAAGGCTTAGCATCAAATAGATTACGAGTTCGCTGGAGATGGACGTCTGCTTCGCGGTTCAAAGCAGTCCGCTGCTGCCTGTACTAGTGGCAAGTGATAACTTTGTCATGAATCCACCCTTCATAAAAACCAAAGAGCCTTATAAATCACTTGATCGATATCTGAAATAATGATTCTTACTAAATAGTCTTTGATTCTTAAGGCTAAATTCTGATGGAATATAATCTACAACTTAGTAATTTCCTGTTTTTTATGCTGATCAACGTACATATATTTTCCCTACCAGTCGTCCGCATGTGACTCGAGTTTTCTCTTCTGGTTTCCTTTTTTGAAGCTATGCGTGACGTTCTAACGCTGACTGACAGCTAGAACAAATTTTTATTCGTAGGGAAGCTAATAGGTTTTGAGAGACACAGCTTCCTTGAGTAAATTTCTCTAGTCCTTGTATAAAAGCACTGAAATAGTTTGTTTTAGATATATTTTAGAATAAACTTATTCAAGTGATTGAACTGTCTCAACTGAAGTAAAGGTTAAAATAACATGATTAAGACTTCAGGTTTTTCACACTAGACGATATTCAGAGTAATATGAGGAAACTGGTGATACAAAAAGGTGAATTACTTTTCATTCTCATTGCCTTGAAAACCCCCTATGCCGGTTTAAATTCCACAGAATATTGTTTGGTGTGAATAATAATGATATTCAGTTCTATTAATTTTCATAAAATTATGGTAAATTTTGTTTCTTTTTCAGTTTTCGGCACATGTAACCTCATACTATCCTGTATCAATATAGTTTGTATGCATACAGATCTTGCACTTTCTGTGGGACTCCATTTTATGTAATGAAGCATTAAATCGTACAGTAAAATGGACATCAACCTAAATAAACAATTTACGAAACACAAATTATATTAAAAAAAACGTGCCATTGCTCTGAAGCTTAGCTCATTTTACACTCTAGAGCAGCAGAGCAAAGTACTTATTGGATAAAATATGACCTTTACTCACGTCCCCTTCCCCACTCCATCCCTTCACCACTCGTCCCAGACACTCTTATTCTCTACCCTCTCCCTCCCCTATTCCTAAGCCCTGCCCCTTCCCTCCCTATCACCTCCCCTTCCCCTTTCACTCCTAAGTCATATGTCTTTCTGTGAAATAGATCAATTAGTAAAGCAACATAGTTATTTAGCTCCCATGTTGACAGCTTAATATCTTAATGTCCCATCACACTTCTCTACTCTTTTTTAAGCCACACCCCTTTCTTGGAAACATCAGAGTTACATAACTTATAAGCCAATACACATTTTTAGCTCTCCCAGTAATACCTCAGCTCACACAATACCGTTTTTTGGTTCATCTACATCTACATCTACATTGATACTCCGCAAGCCACCCAACGGTGTGTGGCGGAGGGCACTTTACGTGCCACTGTCATTACCTCCCTTTCCTGTTCCAGTCGCGTATGGTTCGCGGGAAGAACGACTGCCGGAAAGCCTCCGTGCGCGCTCTAATCTCTCTAATTTTACATTCGTGATCTCCTCGGGAAGTATAAGTAGGGGGAAGCAATATATTCGATACCTCATCCAGAAACGCACCCTCTCGAAACCTTATACTATGCCCCTTTTTTAGAAATAGGCTAGTCAGAGAGCTTCCTATGCCAGTAATACCCAAGGAGATGTGACCTCATTCGCATTCAGTGGTGATGGAAACTGGATGACTGTCTTTTATGCTGGTTGGATCTGACATACACTTTGCTTATCTATCTGCTGTGTAGGGTCAAACAGGTATGAGAGACATAAACCATAAGAAAAACACTGAGATACTCGTATATAGCTCATAATATATTCTGGAAGTTTTCCATTAAATTTTCATAAGACTTCAATTGCTTCTCTTCTTCATCTACAGTCAATGTGTGACAGTAATACTTTCAAAAAACATTCACAAACAACCTGCTACATTTCAATTATCATACTGCATCTATAATAAATAAATTACAATTACATTTTCATAATACACCTACAGCCAACGTGTTACAGTCTCAGGTTGAGGGCATGACGTAATTCTTGTTCAGTGATGGTGACAACAATGTAATTGTCCTACGGTACACAAGATGGGGCAGGCACACCCACATGTAGTAATATGTTGCTCAGCTGATATGCGTTGGTGACATAAGACGCACTCGACGCCCAACTCTTATTTAAGTAACGCATACATGTAAATCTCAATGATGGGTTGCAGTATTGGCTCAAGAACTCAGTCTGTATGTTAAAAAATCGAATACGATCTGTTTTCACCTGTTCCCAGTCTCCAGAACATGCTGTTTGATATGCGATATCACATTTAATAATTTCGTCTTCTGTATTTGCGAGTCACACATATAGTGTCTGTCTTTCAAATGACGGTATTTTTTTCATTCGGCAATTGCTCTTTCACTTCATTTTCCTCATCCAACTTAAAGTTCAAACAATAATCGCTGTTTTCCAAAGTTTCTCTTCAATGGGTATTCTTTAGTTATCATGTGAACTGGGGCCTGCTACTTCCGATGCTAGCAACAATAGTAAGTGCTTTAACAATTCTTTCAGGTTACCGTAGTAGGCATAATTATTGACATGTGCTGACGATTCTTTCAGGACCATCTTCAAATTTTCAAAGTCAAATTAATTTTTCTTCTCTTTGTGCCTGTACATTCCATTGCCGATATGTATTTTATCATCTCTCAGCGATGCTCCAGAACTGTTGCGAACCTAATCATATTGATATAATTGTAGCTTCTATTTTAATGTACTGAGCTGCTGGAGAGGTTGTTTTGTCTGCAACCAGTGCTTGCTCCGAAAATTTTTGATCACACTTAAAGATCTCACGCTGTGTAATTCTTCTTATTTGATTTAGTTTTAAATAATAAATTATTTGATCCTGTCATTCCTGGGTATCTTATATCTCCATCGATATATACTGGTGAATCACCAACCCTTAACACTCTTTTTATAAATAAATTTCTATAGCAGTTGCACTGTTTCCAGCACAGATTCAACTTTCTTTAGGCAGCACTGGCAGATTTTCACTGATAATTTAATAAGCATTATTTACCCAAATATGTGTATTGACATTGTAGGTGAGGCAAACAGATGCCAGCATACTAGCCTAATGCTCTAGCTGGAGTTATTTCGTGTTTTAACGTGTTACAAGAAAGAAAGATTAGCAGTGACGGCCAATTCCACAGGTAAATCAATAATACATTTTTGTTTGGTAATATTTCAAAATATTTGTGAGCATTATGTAAATTGGTTCCTTTACTTACTGTACACTGTAGTGTTGCATTATACCAACTGAAATACGCTGAATTATGACGACAGTGTCGGCTGTGATGTGCGAGGTGAGGGGCAGTATTTGTTTTTGCAAATCATGTTCGGTAACGGTGAGTACAGGAATATAACTGTAATCTTCGCCCAAAGAGGCCATGAAAGCCCAACAAACAATACCGACCAGCCGCAGCGTTCTTCTCAGCACACAGATGTCACTGGACGTGGATATGTAGGGGCATGTGGTCAGTACACCGCTCTCCAGACCGTATGTCAGTTTACGAGACCTAACGTTTTTAGAAGTTTTTTAGTAATGATCCACTTCACCAATCAACAATTGTACATGTCGCTAAGTAGTAATTAACAGCGGTTTCAGTTCCACTTTAAAATACAGAGACTGCGTACCATGCCTGTGACAAAATCTGATGCCTTCATAACAATAATAACATATTGTCACCAGTGTTGTCATTAAAACTTAGAAGTATGGTGTCACCGCCAGACACCACACTTGCTAGGTGGTAGCCTTTAAATCGGCCGCGGTCCGTTAGTATACGTCGGATCCGCGTGTCGCCACTATCAGTGATTGCAGACCGAGCGCCGCCACACGGCAGGTCTAGAGAGACTCCCTAGCAGTCGCCCCAGTTGTACAGCCGACTTTGCTAGCGATGGTTCACTGTCTACATACGCTGTCATTTGCAGAGCCGACAGTTTAGCATAGCCTTCAGCTACGTCATTTGCTACGACCTAGCAAGGCGCCATATTCCTGAAGAATGTATTCTGAACTGATAATATTGTGAATTATGTACCGTCAAGAGCGACGGTCATCATTAATGGATTAAAGTTAAGTATGAAACAAATTACGCCCGCTTTCTGAATTCTCATTCCTTGTCGTGTTCCAGACCTCACGTCAGTATAGTTCTTCCATCCTCACGCCAGCCTGCGTGAGCTAAAATGCGTGCATTTCGGCCTCCAGTGTTTTATATTAGTCCAGCGTGACGTAGCGAGTATAATTTATCAATTAAAAATAACAGATACAGCTTTCATAATTTACTATCTGTGAGATCACATATATTATTTACTAATATTGACACCATAATTCAATCGTGTGTCAGCATGAGTTGTGTTGGCGTGAAAGATTTTTAAAGTGGCACGCAAAGATAACACCCTCTTTTAAATTTTTCGTGCTTGTTCAGATTATAGTCTGTTAACGTTTGTAGCTGTGGAAAAAGCCAAGCATGTTATGAAATGCTCATTACAAAAATAGAACCTCAAACTTGAACAGAAGCTATGCACTAGCACCTCTTGAAGAGACATGCTGCTGGCCGGAGTGGCCGAGGGGTTCTAGGCGCTTCAGTCTGGAACCACTACGGTCGCAGCTTCGAATCCTGCCTCGGGCATGGATGTGTGTGATGTTCTTTGGTTAGTTAGGTTTAAGTAGTTGTAAGTTCTCGGGGACTGATGACCTCAGAAGTTAATTCCCATAGTGCTCAGAGCCATTTGAACCATTTTTGAAGAGACAAGTAATTTCAGGATTGAAAGACAAGTATATCCATTAAAATCACGGAGTTGACTATATACCTGTTAGTGTTCATGGAGGATAGAATTACTTGCCAAAAGCGATAAGTAGATCGCAGAATACATACTGTTGCATCGATTTGCATTGTACAGAAACCACAAAATCCTGTGACGAAACGACATATGAACATAGTCGTTACTATGCTGTGTGCAGAAAGACTGTGTCTTCGAACTATTCATTTGGATGTACGTGTCATAAACATCAGTGTTGACTGTAATCTAGATTGTCATACAAATATCAAATGTAATATTGTTTGGCTTCATTGGATACAAAACGTTATCTTGACAGTTGATTCTAGCCAACTGCCATTTTACGAAAGGATTAAAGCTTAAATTACTATCCCTTCCTTCACAGAATTCCACACGCCACCTTTCCAGCAGGACAATGCCATCCTACGTCAATATTGTTACCGCGTAAAGTCAAGCGCCGGCATGCCAGTCAGGAACGACAAAGCAGAGAAGGCTGTGAGAAGGGGTCAGCCAGTCGCACACTGACCGACCTCCCTTCCAGGATGACAACGCGACAGCAGCGGCCCCTATGTGGAGACGACGTAAGCACCGCGATCGACTGATGATGGCCCACTTCAGTAGCAGCTTCAAGCTTAGCGACTTCGATAGCAGCGTCAACCCTAGTCACCTCTCTTATAACCTCTATGTAGCACAGACTTAGGATTGTCTATACTGAAGAAGATAGATTATTTCGTATGTCGTCCTTTGCTTGCGACACATCTGTGTAATTGCCTAAGTTAAGTATTGCAATTTTCTTATTGCAATAAAACTCATTAATAGGACTTGGTTGATTGTTTGTCTAGCGAACCAAGTATGCCTGCTTTATAAAAACTACAAATATGTTCAAACATGTTCTCCCCTATCTCCTTCTCAGCTTTGTTCTGTAGCCTTGAGGAAGTAGCACCATATATTCAGTAATCCAGATATTCCCTCCTGCATCGTCTATGAAGTTTACACAATCAACTCTCACGCAAAGGGCTCCACCTCAGCTTACACGGGTTTGGATTCATGAAATTGTATATTTTCGTAGAAATTCTTTAATTTCAATATTTCTTATTGTTTAAGTACTACTCAAGTGTATTATATCTCAGTTGCAGGCCACCTTACCGACTCGTGCCCTCACTACAAGGCTTTGATAGTTTTCACCAAGTTAACAGTTTTAGCAATTTCAACCATACAAATTCCAAACAAGAAGTTTACAATGGAATACTTGTGCACCACCGAATTATTTGGAGAGGGAGACAATTACCAAGAATATAGTCAAAAAATACCTAAGACCCCTATTGTGCCCAAGCAAATTTCTTTAAATTAGCGACAAGTGGCAGAATTTAGATTATTAAAACAGGCTGAAATTAACCAAATTATGGAAACAAGTGTAAAATGACGGAAAATATCGGCGTTATTTTTTTATTTCATTTATTCATTAAATTTTATTATTATTTCATTAAAATTGACACATTTGTCTTTTCTGATGCACGTGTCAACTAGGTGCTGTGCAGGTAGTTCGAGAGAAACCTCTGTGAGGCTCTTCTCGGATGCTCATCTTCCCATCTTTACAGTACAGTCGAGTTCCATTATTCAACAATACCAATGCAGTGGGTCCGCAATATACGATTTTACTGTTTTATTTTACACAGATAGGTTAATGAAACTCGACAAAAAGTCTGGTAAACAAGGAAATGTCAAACATAAAAACAAAGAGTAAATATTAAAGCGGTAACATGTATTTGTGATCCAAGAACAAACAAATATACTTTATATCTCAATCCAAAGTCGATGCATGTCGCAAAGCCCCCCCCCCCCCCCCCCCCCCACCGCTCTTTGTCCACAGTAGACAGTGACCTTCTCTAATTTAGATTGCCAGTGCCTCCGGTGTTTCTTGTGGGCCTGCTTGCTGCTTGCTGCGGGAAGGATGATACTGGGGCTGCATGGCCATCCCCATCAGTAGCAGGACACAGAGTCGTTGATATCGAGTTGACGGTTTTCTTAATGTATGTCGGAAGTTAGCATATATACCGACTTTGCTCTTTCGATTGTCAATGTCAATGGATTATCGTTATACCTTATATGTACTATATGCTCATTATGGTTTAAAATCTTGAATGGCCCAGAGTATGGTTGTTGCTATGGCTGGTGCACTGCATCAACTGTCATGTAAGAACACTTCTTAAGATCACTCTGTACAAAAACTTCGTGCCTCCCATGAGAGGGTGCTAGTGAAAATCATAGTTTAGATACTTGGACTTGGATTTGTTGCATTAGACGTGGCAGTTAGGTCTCCATTGCAACAGATGTGTTGGGAGAAACTTAGATGGAAGGCATAATGGTGGTAGCGCAGAGGTCAAATTGTTTCCATGGCATATAAGTGCAGCCTTTAATGTTCTACGCGAGGCCTCTACCATACCATTGCTTTATGGATGGTAGCTGGTCGTATTATGGTGTTGGAAACCATTAAACTTGGACTGCTCAAGGAACAGCATCGACTCAAATTACCATTCCTGTAGTGCCATGAGATGGACAACCAAAACAGGATATCCATAACACTGAAAGGTCCTTCCTGTTGCAACTGCTGATATGACACTTACCAGATTCACCCCTGTCCACTGAGAAGAAATATTCCCCATCGCAGCCCTTTCAGATTTAGTGATAAGATGACCCAGCGGATAGCCAATCAAAAACTGAACACAAATCAAGCATGAAAACGGGAAGGTGTACTAAATTGTGAAAAAAAGCAAAATAAAATCAGTGAACCATCTAGCCTCAACAAGTGCTATATGGATAGATTTTAAACAACTGTGGCGTCGTGGTTAAGTGGTCATGGTGTTGGACTGTAGACCGAACGAGCCGTGTCCAAATGTCCCTTGTGCCATTCGTTGTCATTTATTTTTGTTCACATTATGAACTGTCCGTCCGGTCTTTGAAATGTTTGTTCTCTTTCTGTATTCTTGGCAGTTGTCATACTGCACATTGGCTGTAGAATATGAGTCACGTAGTAAGAATTTATTACCGTCGCAGTTAAATGTGATGAATAGTGAAAGAAGGCGAGATACCACATTGACGGCTCACAGGAATGAAAACAACAAATAAACCGGTGTAAACTATGTTACAACAAACAAATTCAAGAGTCAAAACTTCCAAAACGGAACGCAATTTCAAAACCATTAAAAACGTATGTGTTGACGGGACACAGAAAAACTGTGTGACTGTGAAACTATTTTCATTTGTTGCTGCCTCTGTGACAAACAACTATGTTTTCGTCATTTCCTTGGGACTGATAACATTGGCGTTAATATGAACACCTAAACAGGATAACAAGGCGTATCACATTCACTTAGTAGGCATACAAATTAGGTGCGTCGATAAGAGGCTCTTATTATATGACACACATACTGTCACTAATGCCGTGTAAGACACACCAGGCGTGTTTTCCGGTGGAGGTTTCGGTTGACTTACCGCCTTGTCATCAAACGTTTGCGGTACCCATTCGAAAGCTACTTGCTATGGCTGCTAATTGCGTAGTTGTGTAGAATCAACTGTCGTTATAGGTTCCTACCTTACACCTCGCTGTTGCCAACGAACGTTACACCACGACAAAGACACAAATTCGAATACAGCGAACAGCGCAAAAAAAAAAAAAAAAATGGCATGAGGCAGGTTTGAACAGGGCTTGCCCACTTGACAGTGAAACACCGTGACCACTTAACAACGACGCTATTCCTTTTTAGGGATGCTTTATCTTGCACCTGTTTTCCTTGGACTGTTTACTGTTTCCATTTTGCTTTTTTTCACAGTTCAGTACACCTTCTTCCTGTTTTCATGCTCTATTGTGTTCAGTTTTTGACGGGATGTCCACTGGGTCCTCTTCCCACTAAATCAATCTGAGGAGGGTGTGATGTGGAGTTTCTTTGATGTTAGCAGAAGAGCCAACACCGTGTTACGAGTGGAGGCCGAAATGCACGCGTTTTAGCACAAGCAGGCTAGCGTGAGGAGGGAAGAACTATACTGACGTGACGTCTGGAACATGACAAGGAATGAGAATTCAGATAGCGGACGTAATTAGTTTGATACTTAACTTTAATCCATTAATGATGAACGTCGCTCTTGACGGTACATGATTCACAATATTATCTGTTCAGAATACATTCTTGAAGTACTTATAGTAACTGAATATGACACCTTGTTAGGTCGAAGCAAATGACGTAGCTGAAGGCTATGCTAAACTGTCGTCTCTGCAAATGAGAACGTATGTCGACAGTGAACCATCGCTAGCAAAGTCGGCTGGACAACTGGGGCCAGTGCTAGGGAGTCTCTCTATACTAGACCTGCCGTGTGGCGGCGTTCGGTCTGCAATCACTGATAGTGGCGACACGCGGGTCCGACGTATACTAACGGACCGCGGCCGATTTAAAGGCTACCACCTAGCAAGTATGGTGTCTGGCGGTGACACCACATTTCTCCCCCGCAAATCGGCGGACGGTTGTGGTATAAGGCCTCCGTCCGCCATGGGGAGGACCCCATGTTGACGTATGCGCCGAGGTGGGTAGCCTAACAACAGGCGAGGCTGTGCCGAATCAATGAACATGCAAGCAAGTTCGGAGGAATCGAATGCCCTATCCGCAACAACAGGCAAACGGGACAACGCATCGGCGTTTCCGTGCTTAGCAGTGGATCGATACAAGATATCGTAGCGGTACTGCGAGAGGAAAATAGACCAGCGAATGAATTTCTGCGCTGTACGTGGAGGTACAGGCTGGTTCGGATGAAAAAGCGATGCCAAAGGTTTGTGGTCTTTGATTATGGTAAAGTGAGGTCAGTCGCTTGACGGCGCGTTTCGGCGCGGGCCCGCCCGTTGCCGGCGCGCCGTAAGGCACGGAGGCTCGCACTGGGGCGTATCGCTTCCCAGTCGGGTGTGCCGCGGCAGTCCTCACAGGGGAAGTGAAGCGTCTCTTATAGCCTCTCCTTCCCAAGTGGCTCTTTCCGCCTTCCCGTGGTGCCAGATGCTAAGCTTGGCATTCTGCCTCGCGACAAAAGGGAGAGCTGCGACCCAACCCGATGCGAAAGCGAAGGGTGCGTGGCACAGGGGGAGCTGTGTCGAGGGACCGAACACCAGTCCCTTTCTGTTCGCAGGGCACAGACCAGCAGGTGCTCTGCATGCCGGCGACCTCGTTTGTCGGCATGGGATCACGGCGCCAGTCGGCAAGGGTGCTTCGCCGCGCCCCTGGGTAACCGGGGCGTGTTCTGCCAAACCCAGGAGGTGGTGACATCGCCTGGGCTAGGTTCGATGGGCCCAGAGCGCTGAACGACTGGGGGACCGACCCACCACCTGAGTAGGAGTGGGTCCATGGCCTTCTGGTGGAAACTCGGGCAAGTAGGCGGCGAAGGGCGAGGAGTGCATCCGCCTCTCCGGAGTGCGGGGTGCAGTTGCCGAGGAGCGTCGTGTGAAATCGTCGACGACGAGGCCGTCGATGGGGACCAGTGCGCTGGCGACGGCGCGCTGAACCTGGCAGCTGTGGAGTGCCCTTGACCTAGGGGCGAGGTTGGTGAGCGAGCTGCAGTAGTCCCCCCCCCCCCCCCCATGCCAGAGGAGCCGGTCCGGGGAAAGAGACGGGCTCCCAAACTTTTTTCACTCGTTATCATCATGGCTGAGCAGGAAAGAGTGATTCGAGTGCTATTTCGAGGGCAAGTATGTCTACTGTCCCTACCTCGCCGGAGGAAGTGGGACACGACGATGAGAATGTTTATGACAGACATTGTCGTATTAGTCAAATATTAGACTCCAGTATCAAGAACGGAAAAATAAGCCAGGCTGCAGTTACAGCAATAAAGAACGAGCTCGCTGCCTGGGCTATCGCAAACGCCAAGCTTGAGGGGCGTCTTGAAGAGCTGGAGAAGGAGAATGCTAGATTAAGACAATAGCCAGCCAGCCAAGACATGGGCCGGAGTGGTGGCGCAAGCCGCCACAAAAGCCCAAACAACTAAAGAAACAATTGCGAAGATCTCAAAAAAGCCAGACACGGCAGTCTTTTTAAGACCCCTGCCTGGTCAGACTATTAAAAAGGTACAGGAGATCTTCACAACAACAATTGACCCAGCAAGGGACAAAATAAAAATAAACAAAGTAAAGGCCACAAAAAATGTAGTTGTTGTAGATCTCGCAACAGAGGAAGAAAGGGACAAAATATTAAATAATTCCAAACTCAATAAGGCCATTAAATGTGAACCTCCCAAGAAAAGAAATCCTCTGGTAATATTGTATGACGTACCTGTGGCACTAACTGAAACCGATATCTATGAAACGATGTATAATCAAAATTTTGAGGATATCGAATGGGAAACATTCAGAAACGAATTTAAGTTGCGTTTTAAAACGGGACCTCGGGAACGCGATGTTGTCCATCACGTGGCCGAGGTCTCCGGCAAGATGCGGCGAAAACTTACCGCTATGGGGAGAATCTATATTGGATTTCACGCAATCAATGTTAGAGACTATCTAGTAGTCCCCCGATGCCACAATTGTGGTGATTTGGACCACGTCCATAAGCATTGTGAAAGGAAGCCGGCCTGCTCCAGGTGTGGGGCTGAGGACCATACAAGAAAAAACTGCAATAAAAACGCAACCTGCATTCCTTGTACCAAAAGGGGAAGGAAACCGTGCAACACCACTGGGAGGATGCTAGAACAGAGACTAATCTCTCGAATTGACTATGGCTGAGGCTACACCTGAACTCAGGAAGCCAAAAAGGAAATCCCCAAGCAAGAGGCTGAGGGACGCTCTGAGGGCAAACAAATTCAAAGAATTTATACACAAAATCACGCAACCACGATCTTTGGTGATAATAATGAAAGATGTTTGCGTACAGACTGACCCATGTGAAGAAGACGTTCCCTCTCCTCCTTGCTGGGGACCTGTGTCGAAACAAGAGCATTCTCGACCACACAGGCATCCTGTACTTGGGAGTTCACAATTACACAGTGAAGAAGTAGTAACCACCAAACATGTCCAGTATAATGAAGTGAGTAGCTCAAACCCACCCTCTGACTCACCATCCCGGGGTGTACTGGGAATTGATCCCCAACGAATATACCCCAACCTGGAGCATGCTTTGCAGCTATCAAGACTAGAGGAGCCGGCAATCCTCACAACTGCACTGAGACATGTGGTACGTGTCGGCCACGAGTATGGTAGAGATGTCACCTTTCCAGTAATGGAGGCGGTGGACAGAATCCACCTCAAGACAATGAATCTCCCCACCGACTTCGGAGCCCTGCGAGAACTGGTTAAAAAGGTCTTCGAAAGAAGAAATGAGAAGTTTGACTTGGATGAACTATATTGTCAATCAGTGATAACAAATGGCAGAGTAGCCCACGACTGGTCTAAAAACTGGCCAGAATCACACATTCATACTTACTACCCACGTGAGCCAACTAAACGTGGGTCAGATAAACACTCACAATAGCAAACTAGTCTTGCAGGAACTGCAGAGGGTGGTGGAGGAGAAGAGTCTAGATGTACTCTGTTTACAGGAACCGTACTCCCACGCGGGGCGGATCCCATTCATGGCTGCCAATTGGCAGATTATACACTCTGATATAGAGCCAAAAGCTGCAGTTGTAATTATTAATAGATCAATTAGAGCCACAGTCCTTGCGCAATTCTCAGGCGAACACTGCAATGTCGTGGAACTTCAAACACCCACAGGAGTGATTTACATCTGCAATATATACTTTCAATGTGGTAGAGGAATAGACGAGTTTTTAGAGTTACTTACACAAGTTGCCACGGCATTGCGGGGACGCAGAATGCTCGTAACGGCAGACATAAACGCAAAGTCCCCCCTGTGGTTCAGTGGCACGCACGACGATCGGGGGTTAAAGGCTGAGGAGACTATCATGGCACTGCAACTGGTGGTTGCCAACCAACAAGGGAACCCCCCCACCTATATTGGCGGAGGGGGAGAAGGCACAAATATTGACGTCACTTTAGTGACACCAAACCTGGCTACAAAAGTTGACAACTGGAAAGTGTGGGACAAAGCAACCACCAGTGATCATAACCTAATTACATTCATCATTGGGGAAAGGAAGTGCCGCTGGGACATGGGGTGGGAGCTGCAGCTTAACTACAACAAGACTAACTGGGACCGTCTCGCGAGGGAGTGCAACATTCCGACATTGCTGGAGGGTGACGAAAACGTGGAAGAATGCGCCAAAGGACTGGTACAGGCGATCACCAGGGCAGTGCGAGCTGCTGTACCAACCAGGAAGAGAGCCGTAGCGGCCACCCCCACACCATGGTCGAACGAATTACGACAGATGCGCCAGGTTGTAAGGAGGGCAAGGAGGTACTACCAGCGGAGTGTCGTCTGGAGAGAAAAACAAAGATGGTTGCAGATCTATCGAGAGAGCAAGGAACAATTCCAACAGGAGTTAAGGGCAGTCAGACACAGAAGCTGGGAAAATTACGTAAAAAGCCAACTGGCTACAGACCCATGGGGAGTCCCGTACAAACTGGTTCGAGAGAAGTTAAGATCACCTATGGTGTTATCCACCGTCAGGGACGGGGACCGAATGACGGGCACGTGGCAGGAAACTGCTGAGGCCCTACTTCGGGTCCTGTTGCCTGACGATGTGGAGGAAAGTGAGACAGAAGAACAAAAAAGAATAAGGACAGAAGATCAAAGGGACTACAACAACAACATCAGAATCTACCCTTTCTCTGAGGAGGAGGTTGCTGCCCAGATCAAGGCCCTCAAAAGAGGAAAAGCTCCTGGCCCAGACGGCATTACTGCGGAAGTGGTGCAATTCCTTGCCCCCCAGCTCGTAGCTCCTCTCACTAAGTTATATAACGAGTGTCTGAAACTCGGGAAATTCCCAGAAATATGGAAAAAAGCTAACATAATTATCATTAAAAAGAGTCCAGACAAAGATCCCACAGAAATTAAATCGTACAGACCTATCTGCTTGTTAGATGTACTGGGCAAACTTTTTGAGAGGCTACTGGCAGACAGACTGACAGCACACCGCATGCTGTGCGGGATGAGTGACAGGCAATTCGGCTTTCGGTCTGGGCGTTCTGCGTCTGACGCAATCGCCCTGGCTGCCGAGGTCTGTGGCTCCACCCCGCACAAGTATGTCGTCGGCATCATGGTAGACATCAGTGGCGCCTTCGACAACCTGTGGTGGCCCTCACTCTTTTCCTGCTTGCGGGAGAAGAACTGTCCAGGGCCGCTATACGGCTGTCTGAGGAGCTATTGTGCAGACAGGGAGGTCTGGCTATCGGCCCCTAGCGGCACAGTCAGGAAGACTGTTACCAAAGGATGTCCTCAAGGCTCTGTCATAGGACCTCTCTTTTGGGACATCAATATGGAGCCATTAGTTGAAGATCTAAAGAACTGTGACGATGTGCTAGAGGTCATAGCATACGCTGACGACCTCCTCCTGCTGGTCGGCGGCAGAAGCCGCGAGGATTTAGAGCCGAAAGTGGACAGAGCCTTAACTATCCTTACATCGTGGTGCCATAAAAGTAAAATGACGATTGCACCCAACAAATCCACATACCTACTCCTCAAAGGCCAATTGGTCAGAAACCCCACGGTAAGAATAAATGGCATACCAGTTCTTCGGCGCCGCAAGGCCCGATACCTGGGTGTAATCATCGATGAGAGGTGGAACTTTGCATCACATATAGACACCGTATCTCAGAAATCCCTGGTTCTATTAAACAATCTCATCGCAATTGGTCACAAGCGGTTTCACCTTCCACCTAATCTAATCAAGTTATACCACAATAGCATACTGACCTCAATAGTAGGATACGGATCAGGAGTCTGGGCACACAGACTCACGAGGGTCATGCCTGCCATGGCCGTAAGAAGAGTGCAGCGGAATATGCTTTTACGTTCAGCAGGAGCCTATAGGACAACACCTGGGGGAGCGCTGTTAGTGCTAATGGGAATCTGTCCATTAGACATAAAAATTCGTGAACAGGCTGCCTGGTACTGGGTAAAAAAGGATAACAGGGACAAAATTAGGGAGATACTTGGGGTTTACGCAGGGGACAAGTATACCATCAAAAAGAGAGGGATAGAACTGTGGCAAGAACAATGGAACAACGAGGATACAGGTCGCAGAACATACGAGTTGCTACCGGATATAGAAGGAAGAATAAAACTTACGTTTTTCACGCCTACGAGAGGAATGCTGCACTTTCTTACTGGACATGGACCATACCCAACATACCTATGTAGGTTTGGGAAGCAGGCTACACCAGCTTGTGACTGTGGTGCAGTGCAAGGCACCCCAGAGCATGTGGTGTACGAGTGCCACCTCTTCGATGATGTAGCCCAAGAGCTAAGACAACAACTACCAAACAATGACACGTACCACTTATTAAGACATGACAACACCTTTGATACCTTAAACAAACTCACAAATGAGATATCAAAAAAGATAATTAAGAACTTTTTAAGGGACAATCGCCATTAAAAAAAACCAAAACTTTCACCGACTTTGACTAGTGTACCCTTCCTGTACCGCCGGGTAAGGACTGGCCAGCCGCTTCACGGCTGGAATCCGCCTTTGTCCTGGATTAGGAGGGAGGGGGGCACAAAAATACCGGACTAAACGCACACCGATCATGACTAATATAATTAGAGTAGATGTAGAAGATAGGATAATACCTTAGAATAGACTGCAGCGACACCAAGTTAAGGGCCAGCCCAGTGCCAGGGGCATGCCCACTGGGATTAGCTCAGTGGGCCTGGCCAACAACCAGTAGGTTTATAGTAGCACTGGCACACTTGTAACTCTGCAGGTAGTATGTAGTTTCCTCGTAGATTAAGTAGTTAGAGCCTCATAGCGGTAAGATTAGAGTAAATAATAATAACAATAATAAAAAGATACCTGTAGTGTAGAATAAATAGCTGCATTTTCTATGTATCATCATTAGGACCCACTAATGTAGTTAGGTAGTGGGTTATTATGTATCATGTAATGGATTTAATAAAGAATTTAAAAAAAAAAAAAAAACGGCGAAAGGCGCGTTTGCATTCTGTCGTCCAGATGAACGGAACACCTTTACGGCGTAAGCGATGAAGCGGAGCTGATATGGAAGAGGCATGTGGCACATATCTGTGATAATAACTGATTTTTCCAAGCACACTCTGTAGCTGCTTCAAATTCTGCTGCGAAAGCAACTCTTGTATGGCACGGAGGTGCGTGGGACTGGGATGTATGCCATGGGCATTGAGTACATGTCCCAGGTATGGCAAGTCACTAGCAAAAAACACACATTTGTCCCTCCATAAGCGAAGACCATTATGGCACAAGACCTGAAATAATGTTCTGAGATTGGCTAAATGTTCGTCTTCCATCTTTCCGGAGATCACAATATCGTCCAGATAGTTTGCTGCAGTAGGGACCAACGCACAAACAGTTTGTAGATATTGCTGAAACAATGCAGGGGCGGATGCAGACCGAATGACAGTCGTTTGAATTGATACAAACCAAGATGCATGTTAACCACCAAAACGCGCTGGGATTCTTCGTCCACCGGTATTTGCAGGTACACATCTGCTAGGTCCAAATTCGAAAAATATTTGCCCAGGTGCAGTTTGTAAAAAAGATCTTCTGGGCGGGATAAAGGAAAAGTTGCAATCACTAGTTGTGGATTCATTGTTGCCTTGAAGTCCACACAAAGTCTCAATTTTCCCGAAGGTTTTGGCAAAATTACTATGAGTGATGCCCAGAGAGAAGCCTGCACACGTTCAATTACACCTTGTGATTCCAAATCGTGTAATGTTTTTGCAACCTCATCATGCAATGCGTGGGGAACATGGCGCGCTCTGAAAAATTTCAGTTGCGCGTTTACTTTGAGTTCCAAATGTGCTTTATAGTTAGCGCAACCGCGGCCTGGTGCAAAAATGTCTGCAAATTCTTCACATAGACGAGAAACACTGTCTGAAGGCACAGTCTGGTTCACTGATAAAACCTGATTTACTATAGACAAATTAAAAAACTGAAATAAATCGAAACCAAACAAGTTCACTGCAGAAGAAGAATGAAGGACGTAAAATGAAACAAATTTTGTTTGTCCTTTATATGTTGCAAGAAGGCTGCACTGTCCTAACACAGGGATCTCTTGACCTGAATAGCTACTTGACTTAACATTTGCGGCACGCAACGGAGGTGTGCCCAGCAGTTTGTAAGTGTCCTGATTGATCAGTGAAACTGCAGCTCCGGTATCGAGCTGGAATGGTATCACTTTTCCATTAATGTCCAAGTCTACAAAAAGTTTATTGTCCTACTGACGACAAGAGCGACTGTCTCGTGCAACATGAACTGACACTGATACAAAATCACTATCGACTTGACAGGAGTTCCGGCGATGTCGACGCACACTATTTGTGGGACGAACACAGTCAATGTTAGAGAGAGTGGCACTGGGCAGAGTGGAATGAATGACATGAATTTCCATGGGCGAAGTTTCGCGAGCCTGAGTATCCTTGGTTCGATTCCGATTCCGGCACGAAGCAAAGGGCCTGGAATGGTTTTGAGTTTCCGATCTGAGCTTTGTCTGGCAAACACTTTGAACATGTCCTTTTTCATTACAGTAAAAGCAAAGAGCTTAGCATGACGGGCAATTCTCACGCGAATGTTTAATAGCGCACTGCGGGCATGATTGGAGCACCGCATTTGCTTGTCGGCGCAGCACACGTGGCTGAGAGCCTGGCGGCAGCGGCGCGGCCGGGCGCGAGGGCTCTTTACTGCTCCGTGCAGCTCGCGCGGCGGGCCGTTTAACCAGACACACTGTTGGCGAAGTTTCAAATGGTTCCTGAGCAAAGTCAAGTGTGTCCTGCCGATCCAATATGTCCATCACTTGTTGAAGGGAGGGATTGATTAGTTTCAAAATCTGTTCCCTTATACGAACATCAGAAACGTTCTGTGCAATTGCATCACGTACCATAGTATCTGAATATGGGAGTCCACATTGACACTCAAAAGCACAATCCCTAGTAAGGCTTTGCAAGGTTGCAACCCGCACTCAATTAGTCTGACCTGCCGTACGTTTTGTACGAAAGAAGGTATACCGTTTCGCAACTACATTGACTGATTGTTTGAAATATGCATCTAATGCAGA
The DNA here is from genome assembly GCF_021461395.2 of Schistocerca americana. NCBI lineage: Eukaryota > Metazoa > Arthropoda > Insecta > Orthoptera > Acrididae > Schistocerca > Schistocerca americana. The sequence goes on along the minus strand of NC_060130.1, from coordinate 646,709,371 downwards.
CAAAATTTCTTCATAGGACAGAGTTGCTACGTCACGTCGGGGAAATAATTTGACTATCACACAGTAGGTTTGCACACCGACGGACGACAAAAGAAAAGGCTGCTGCTTGTTGCCTTGAATTCTGGAGGCGGCGAGATGGAATCCAAAATGGCGTGACCACTCCGTCCAGCTTTCCAGAGCAGCATCAAAAGGTCTGACGGTCAGTGCAACTGCGTGTTGTGGCTGCGTTAGCGGTGGAACGGCGGCTGCCGCATCGTTTTGCATTGCACGTTGACCCTGGACGAGCTGTCCAAGGGCATCCAGTAATGCCTGCGTCTGCTGATTCTGTAAGCGATAAAATTCGGACAGTACATCTGGAGACTGTGTCGAAACGATTACACAATGAAATCAGGGCAGTCGCAACGACAGATGTCAGTATAGTTAAGAACGCCGTTTTCATTCCTCGTCGCCAAATTTTGTGCTAGCAGAAGAGCTAACACCGTGATACGAGTGGAGGCCGAAATGCACGCGTTTTAGCTCAAGCAGGCTGGTGTGAGGAGGAAAGAACTATACTGACGTGATGTCTGGAACATGACAAAGAATGAGAATTCAGAAAACGGATGTAATTAGTTTGATACTTAACTTTAATCCATTAATGATGAACGTCACTCTTGACGGTACATGATTCATAATATTATCTGTTCAGAATACATTCTTGAAGTAATTGTAGTAACTGAATATGGCACCTTGCTAGGTCGTAGCAAATGACGTAGCTGAGGGCTATGCTAAACTGTCGTCTCTGCAAATGAGAGCGTATGTAGACAGTTAACCATCGCTAGCAAAGTCGGCTGTACAACTGGGGCCAGTGCTAGGGAGTCTCTCTAGACTAGACCTGCCGTGTGGCGGCGCTTGGTCTGCAATCACTGATAGTGGCGACACGCGGGTCCGACGTATACTAACGGACCGCGGCCTATTTAAAGGCTACCACCTAGCAAGTGTGGTGTCTGGCGGTGACACCACAGTTTCCTTTGTGAGTGTATCTGTCCACCACAGTAAATATATTGCAATATCCTTGTGATGGTGGTAGGAGACCCACAATGTGTATTTGGATATGAAAGAGGCGCCTTGTTACCTGTGGGAACTCTCTCATAGGTTTTTGTGCATGTCTACCTGCTATGAATGTTCTCACTCATTGACGGAAGCCACTCTTTATATAAGTCTCCCTTTCATCAGCTTAATGGCTGATTTTGCGCTGGGGTCAGTGATTTCACGGATACTTTCAGAAATTGTTTCCCATAGCGTTTCAGGAAAAAAAATGCACTTGCTTAAGCTGCAGATCGGTTGACTTGTTCTGTAAATATTCTTGCAGTTGACTATCCATAGCTTGCTCTGGACTGAGTTGCCTGTAAGAAACAGTAGACGAAAATCAGCTACCATGTTTTATGCCCCTTTTATATGCCTTACATCTGTTGTTAACTGGCCAATAAACTCTAATAACAGGTGAAACTGTCAAGGAGCACAGCTGTTCTTGAGGTTACTAAAAGCAAATGTGGTTGGTTTGTCGTTGGCATAAATTATGAATGGCTTAGCTTCGAAATAAGGGTGACAGTGATACGCAGTTGTGTATGTGGCTAACAGTTCTCATTCATATTTTCTCCACTTGCTCTGAGCCGCCATGGGCATACGGGACAAAAACACAAGGGCTTCCAACTCTTTCCAGCATGCAGATGGAGAGCTGCACTAACTAACGTATACCACTCGGACTGAATAGAACACCTGTAAGTTTGCTTGCCCATGGTGTCATTGCTTGACAGTGCTGCTGTCAGATATACCAGAAACTTAGCCGTTCCCAGTAGATGTTGTTGAATCCTAGTAATCATCTCAGTTGCTGGTAATCCATTGGTCATGTTGTTTCCTCTATGACGTCATTTTTCTCCTTTATCAGATAAATACTGGCTAAAAATTCTCTTTGCCACAGGAAAGTAACCTGGGTCTCTGTGCAGAACGCATTTTGCTTCAATTATTATTAGACCACAACTGCTCATCCAGATGAACTCTCTTCTGAGGTATTCCTCATGCAGTGATACCATTAGAGAAAATATTATATCATCAAGGTAAAAAAAAATTCACTCCTCTTAACACCTCATCTATGATTAGCTGGCATGTCTTGGAGTCATTTTTTCAGCTGAATGGCATATGTGTATATTCAGAAACACCGAAAGGTATTATTAGTGCAGTCATGGGTATGTCCTCTTCTTCTACCAATATGTAATCATACTCCTTGTTAGAACCAACCACACTGAAGACCATTGCTCTGGCTAGCATATGTGTGATATCTCTTATCTTAGGGACTGTATAGCAGTCGAGGATTATATGTATGTTTAATGATGGTAATCTCCCCAGGGCCTCCAGATACTATCTTTCTTTTTTATCTAATGCTGGGGTGATGTCCACAGCCTGTTTGATTTACGTATAATTCTGAATACTGGATTTATATGTCTCTTCAAATTCTAAATTTTGCTGCAGCGAACTCGTCAGGTACTAATGTTCTCATCCATGGAGACAGTGGTGTGGTTTTGATATGGTACAGCGTGGTATGCCACACATTATCTATTTGCTCATTAACTTCGATATCCTCCTGTACAATCGAGCTACATAGCAAGAAGATGGTATTTGCAGAGCCTTTGCGTATAGTACCTGTAATTATTTCACAGTCTGTCATAATCACTGAGATTAATCTCTAGCCTTTGTTGACTAATAAAGTCTGCTTCCAATATCGGTTCTACCACATATGCTATAGTAGCCAGCACTAAAGTAGAGTCTTCAAGGCCAAGGTCGCAGCCTGCCACCAGCAATAACTGCAGGCTGTGATTCGTCTGCCTCTCGGCTTTGTTGCCATGTAGGTACCGTTAGCGGTGCGGTAGGTCAGAGCAGCTGAAATCTCAGTGTTACCGTACTATATCAAGTGTTCACATCTGATCTCAGTATCTTACTGTCTTTAGAAAGGTACTTTGGCGTGTGTTCGGTGGTGAACAACAATGCAGGAGCAACGGCCTATTTGTAGGATTTCTCCGGTCGCTGTGCGTAAAGGGCGGAAAGACATTCGTAAACAATCGAAAATTATCATATCGGATGTACTCAAATTTTTTACTGATCTGGCCGACAATGAAGAAGCGAAAGATGACTTAAATTTTGTGCAAATTCATAAACTTACTGCTAAAGCGTGTGGTGTCTCCAAGTCAACTGAAGGCCGTATTAGCAAATCTGTGTCATTGCCAGAATCTCCAGACATGAATGAGTGTTTCGATTCTCCAAGAAAGGGATGCGAACGTGAAGGGAAATCAACCGACTTTGACGATTTTAACAAAAAGCTCGTGCATAGAACTGTACGTTGACATTACGACAGAGGAGAGTATACAATGGCTAAAGAAGTACAGGCTGGCCTCCGTATGAAAATTAATTACACGGGCTCAGAGACCTCCGTTCTTCGTCTTCTCCGCTCCCTTGGTTTCCGACGCAAGAAGTGTAATGACGGACGGAAATTCTCAATGGAACACAGAGACACTGCAGCATCAAGAGCGAAGTTTTTGCGTACAGTGCACTTCTTGGGTGCTGAAGACATCAGGCCTGTAGTGTACTTGGATGAAACTTGGGCTTCATAGAACCACACCAATAAGTATACAGGGTGAGTCACCTAACATTACCGCTGGATATATTTCGTAAACCACGTCAAATACTGACGAACCGATTCCACAGACCGAACGTGAGGAGAGGGGCTAGTGTAATTGGTTAATACAAACCATAAAAAAAATGCACGGAAGTATGTTTTTCAACACAAACCTACGTTTTTTTAAATGGAATCCCGTTAGTTTTGTTAGCACATCTGAACATATAAACAAATACGTAATCAGTGCCGTTTGTTGCATTGTCAAATGTTAATTACATCCGGAGATATTGTAACCTATAGTTGACGCTTGAGTACCACTCCTCCGCTGTTCGATCGTGTGTATCGGAGAGCACTGAATTACGTAGGGATTCAAATGGAACGGTGATGGACCTTAGGTACAGGAGAGACTGGAACAGCACATTACGTCCACATGCTAACACCTTTTTATTGGTCTTTTTCACTGACGCACATGTACATTAGCATGAGGGGTTAGGTACACGTACACACGTGGTTTCCGTTTTCAATTACGGAGTGGAACAGAGTGTGTCCCGACATGTCAGGCCAATAGATGTTCAATGTGGTGGCCATCATTTGCTTCACACAATTGCAATCTTTGGCGTAATGAATGTCGTACACGCCGCAGTACATCTGGTGTAATGTCGCCGCAGGCTGCCACAATACGTTGTTTCATATCCTCTGGGGTTGTAGGCACATCACGGTACGCATTCTCCTTTAACGTACCCCATAGAAAGAAGTCCAGAGGTGTAAGATCAGGAGAACGGGCTGGCCAATTTATGCGTCCTCCACGTCCTATGAAACGCCCGTCGAACATCCTGTCAAGGGTCAGCCTAGTGTTAATTGCGGAATGTGCAGGTGCACCATCATGCTGATACCACATACGTTGACGCGTTTCCAGTATGACATTTTCGAGCAACGTTGGCATATCATTCTGTAGGAACGCGATGTATGTTGCAGCTGTTTGGGCCCCTGCAATGAAGTTGTGGTGTCACCGCCAGACACCACACTTGCTAGGTGGTAGCTTTTAAATCGGCCGCGGTCCGGTAGTATACGTCGGACCCGCGTGTCGCCACTGTCAGTGATCGCAGACCGAGCGCCACCACACGGCAGGTCTAGAGAGACGTACTAGCACTCGCCACAGTTGTACAAACGACTTTGCCAGAAGGGGATCACTGACAAATACGCTCTCATTTGCCGAGACGATAGTTAGCATAGCCTTCAGCTAAGTCAATTGCTACGACCTAGCAAGGCGCCATCACCAAGTTATATCGAGATGATAATACTGTATCAACAAGACCAATGTTCACCAATTATGGATGAAAGTTAAGTATTCCAGAAGCTACGTACTTTTCTTTATAGCATTCATTACATATCCTGTTTCAGACCTCACGCCAGCCTGCGTGAGTTCAAGCGCGTGCCTTTCGGCTTCCTCTCATTGTGTCTAGGCTGTCTTGCCTAGACACAACAGAAGTGAGAACCAATGAGGTGGTCGCCAATGATTCCGCACCATACATTTACAGTACACGGTCGCTGTCGCTCTACCTGTCTGAGCCAGCGAGGATTGTCCACGGACCAGTAATGCATGTTCCGTAGATTCACTGCCCCGTGGTTTGTGAAACCTGCTTCATCGGTAAACAGGTAGAACCGCAACGCATTCTCTGTTAATGCCCATTGACAGAATTGGACTCGATGATTAAAGTCATCACCATGTAATTGCTGATGTAGCGACACATGAAACGGGTGAAAGCGATGACGATGCAGTATGCGCACGACACTACTTTGACTCAGTCCACCGGCTCTCGCAATGTCCCGTGTACTCATGTGTGGGTTCATGGCAACAGCAGCTAACAAACCAACTGCACCCGCTTCTCCTGTGACGGGCCTGTTACGGACCCGTTTGCGTGCTACGACCATACCTGTTGCATACAGTTGGCGGTAGATGTTTTGCAATGTGCGGCACGTTGGATGCTCTCGGTCCGGGTACCGTTCTGCAGGCTTCAGCTGCATGTCGTCGACACTCGCCATAGATGAGTATTATCTCCGCCCTTTCAGAGTTCGAATACACCATGGTCACAGTTCCTACAACACTACACTATCACAGACGTCTGGTACCACGGTGCACTACAGTTGGTCTGCGTGCGGAGATGAATGCAGAATAACAATAGCAGCAAGCGCTACATGCGGACACTGCGACAGCTAGACCAAACCACAGCAGTGCACTACAGCCACACTCGTAAACACGGTCGTCATTGTAAACATGTCCCCTGTTTGTTACAACACGCAACTGAACGTCGGAGGTTTCAAGCGTCAACTTTAGGTTACAATATCTCCGGATGTAATTAACGTTTTACAATTCAACAAACGGCACTGATTACGTATTTGTTTATATGTTCAGATGTGCTAACAAAACTAACGGGGTTCCATCTAAAAAAACGTAGGTTTGTGTTAAAAAACATACTTCCGTGCATTTTTGTATGGTTTGTACTAACCAGTTACACTAGCCCCTCTCCTCACGTTCGGTCTGTGGAATCGGTTCGTCAATATTTGGTGTGGTTTACGAAATATATCCAGTGGTAACGTTAGGTGACTCACCCTGTATATGGCACGATTCAGAAAGAAACGGCAGTTTGAAATTGCCTACTGATAGAGGTGGCCGATTAATTATTGACCACGCTGTTCATTAACCACAGTCTTCATACCAGAGGAAATTGGAAATTTGTGGTAAGGTCTTATGGGACCAAACTGCTGAGATCATCGGTCCATATGCCTACACACTATTTAATCTAACTTAAACTAACTTAAGCTATGGACAACACACACACCCATGCCCGAGGGGGACTCGAACCTCCGACGTGGTCAGCCGCACGGACCGTGTCAAGGCGCATGAGGCCGCGTGGCTACCCCGTGCGGGATACCAGAAGCCAGACTTGTTGTTTGTGGTGGGAAAAGCTCTTGCCAATCCGATTACTATTCATAAATTAATAGAGAAGTTTTTAAGAATTGATTTATTCGACTGTTGTCTGCACTGGAAAAAGGGTCAGTTATCGTGACGGAAAACGCCAAATACCACTTCATGCAGATAGAAAAGCCGCCACGTTCAAATTGGCGCAAGGCAGATATTATGGAGTGGTTAAAGAGAAAGAATGTTTCATTTTCAGTCGATGAAACGAAGGCTGAACTCCTGTCTAAGGAAGAAATCGTAGGTGCCAAAAAGACTTACGAATTAGATCAACTGGCAAACGAAATGGGACACCAAGTGGTACGTCTACCACCGTATCACTGCCAGTATAAACCCATTGAATTGATATGGGCCCAAGTAAATACAGAAGCAACGAAAAGAAATACTACTTTCGAACTTGCTGTTGTCGAGAAGCTAACACACGAAGCTCTTGACAATGTTACACTGCAGGACTGGGAGCGGTGCGTAAAACACGCAGAAGCATTGCAAGAAACTGATTTCTTGAACCGGGTTTTATGTGACACCATAGTCGAATCTGTGATGATACACGTGACTGAAACAAGAAACAATGAATCTGAAAACATGGAACCAGAAGATCCTTCATTTTAGGTAAGTGCCGTTTATGTAAAAATCTGACTTGATTTAAATGATTGTCTATTCATTTCAGTTATAGAGGACATACTGCGAATGTTTTTCCCTTACAGTAGACGTGTGATAAATTGGTCACAAGTGGTAGCGATTAGTTTACTCAACAGTAACTGTCAATTAAATAAAATAAGACTGTCAATTCTGCATTACTTATCAACCTGTATCGAATGTCTTTACATTCAGATATAATCTTACTGCATTAGGTTTACTTGTACATTCGTAATTTAACTCCTTTTTTTCATAGAAGGATTTACTGGCTGTTTCGTAGTAAGGGTAATGCAGTTCATAAAATGACAAAACGTTGTGGTGCTTCTGTATCGACTGTATATATAAACAGTGCAGTAACATCAGAACAGTCCCAGCACCTATTCTGATTCTCCGAGAAGAGCACAGAAATCTATGATATTTTATGACTTTTATAAAAAGCTAGAACGCAGAATAGTATTACTTTCCTACGACAGAGGACAGTATCCGATGGCTAGAGAAATACACGGTAATGTCCGTGATAAAACTGATTACGCTCAGTAGCTCGGTACGGGCTTTTGTTGAAGTTTCGAGAGCATACCTTCACCGAGGAGTCAAGCAGTATATTGCTCCCTCCTGCGTATATCTCGCGAAGAGACCATGAGGATAAAATCAGAGATATTAGAGCCCACACAGAGGCATACCGATAATCCTTTTTTCCACGAGCAATAGAAGGGAGAACCGATAGAGGTACTCAAGGTACCCTCCGCCACACACTGTCCGGTGGCTTGCGGAGTATGGATGTAGATGTAGATGTAGATTATTCTGGCCAGTCACTTCAATGCACTGTCTTCTCTGCCCACTTGGTTTTTGACTCAGAAACTGTAATGGCGGACGAAGTTTCTAACACAAGACAGGGACATTTCAGTAGTAAGAACGAGGTTTTTGTGCACCAGGCACGTATTACGTGCTGAGCATAATAGGCTTACATCAAATTTAGATAAAACTTGGGTTTCACAAATCCTTTCGAACAAATATTTTGCTCGACTTCAGTGAAACTATTGGCTTCAAAATAACTACAATTACTTTTGCGTAGCGTATATCGACGTTTTGAGTGATGGATGGTGATGTGTTGGTAAATGTGCCAACACCTTGTAGATAGAGTCGGCCGAAATGCACGCTATCTAACGCAGACGGGCGTGAATTCTGGAACAGGATAAGTAGTGAATTCTCATAAGAAAAGTATGCAGCTCCTCGAATACTTATCTTTTATTCTTTGATGTGAATACAGCATTCTTGATGAGACATTTCATACGATAGCTATCAAACTATGTAAGGCTAATGGCGCCTTGCTAGGTCGTAGCCATAGACTTAGCTGAAGGCTATTCTAACAGTCTCTCGGCAAATGAGAGAAAGGCTTCGTCAGTGGAGTCGCTAGCAAAGTCGTCGTACAACTGGGGCGAGTGCTAGCCCGTATCTCGAGACCTGCCTTGTGGTGGCGCTCGGTCTGCGATCACACAGTGGCGACACGCGGGTCCGACATGTACTAAATGGACCGCGGCCGATTTAAGCTACCACCTAGCAAGTGTGGTGTCTGACGGTGACACCACAGATGGAATGGTGAAGGATGTGTATTAGCAGCCAGTAAAATATTTTCTGGAAGTAGGGAATATTCTCGGTCATGTTAAAGCGAGCCGTCCGAACAAAACTCTGGGCGACGGCCTACAACGACTCTCGCGCTGCTGTGCACGGAATATCGCGGAAGTACTTTGCCTTTGTACGTGATCCGATGAAATAATGATGTCTGAAATGTTACCAAAAATAATTTTGTTGTTCTCTTAACAACTTTATCGCTGGAAGTTTCATCGCAGTTCTACAGAACGGAAATTCATCAGCGACTACATTTTTCGCTAGACAGTCGGCACAGTTTCACACGTCTTATAACATTTTATTTTTTATCTCAGAATGCTTTTGTTGTTGTTGTTGTGATCTTCAGTCCTGAGACTGGTTTGATGCAGCTCTCCATGCTACTCTATCCTGCGCAAGCTTCTTCATCTCCCAGTACCTACTGCAACCTACATCCTTCTGAATCTGCTTAGTGTATTCATCTCTTGGTCTCCCTCTACGATTTTTACCCTCCACGCTGCCCTCCAATGCTAAATTTGTGATCCGTTGATGCCTCAAAACATGTCCTACCAACCGATCCCTTCTTCTAGTCAAGTTGTGCCACAAACTTCTCTTCTCCCCAATTCTGTTCAATACCTCCTCATTAGTTACGTGATCTACCCATCTTATCTTCAGCATTCTTCTGTAGCACACCACATTTCGAAAGCTTATATTCTCTTCTTGTCCAAACTAGTTATCGTCCATGTTTCACTTCCATACATGGCTACACTCCATACAAATATTTTCAGAAACGACTTCCTGACACTTAAATCTATACTCGATGTTAACAAATTTCTCTTCTTCAGAAACGATTTCCTTGCCATTGCCAGTCTACATTTTATATCCTCTCTACTTCGACCATCATCAGTTATTTTACTCCCTAAATAGCAAAATTCCTTTACTACTTTAAGTGTCTCATTTCCTAATCTAATTCCCTCAGCATCACCCGATTTAATTTGACTACACTCCATTATCCTTGTTTTGCTTTTGTTGATGTTCATCTTATATCCTCCTTTCAAGACACTGTCCATTCCATTCAACTGCTCTTCCAAGTCCTTTGCTGTCTCTGACAGAATTACAGTGTCATCGGCGAACCTCAAAGTTTTTACTTCTTCTCCATGAATTTAAATACCTAGCTTTTATGTTTCCGAAATAAAAGAATCAGCAAATGCGTCTGTAAACTTTGAGGATGTTCTTTTTTTTCAGTCCAATTACATTAGTGATTCTGTTACTGCCACAGGTTGAAGTAAATATTTATTTTTCTCCTAAATGTCTTGTAACGTTAGTTTCCATTCTTTTTTTTCGTAGTAGCTAGAGAGAATTTTCCTTTCGAAAGTACTCCGTCATATTCTAGACTAAAAATAGAGTTACCCAGTATTTTTTTAAATTCGATATAGCATGAAATTCGACTTGAACTTCCTGCTGAAACTCAGTTCCACCTCCACCTTACATTTGCCATATGTGGATACAGGTGAACGATTAGCTGCCATAAGACAGACTGGTGTAGGTACCAAAGCATTCTCATACTGCCCGACTGGCAGCATGCTTACATCAGAACCCAGGTCGATCAGCTAGCAATGGGTAGGTTCATTGCCCTTACATACTCGGCCAGAAACAGCATGTAAAGCTTACAAAGATGTTGCAGAGCAGGCTGACCTGAGAAGTAATTGTTAAGAAAAAAATTCGATGCATTGCATCGTTTCCGAGTTCATTAACACTGAAGTTATCCAATCAGGTTCTTGCATGCAGGATCTCAAGCAGCCTACCAAAGACAGTGTCATGAAACATGTTCTTCATTTGGTTTCCTAAAACCGGGAAAGAGAATAATACAAAAATTGGATATGGGATGGAAGTAAGGATCGAACTTGAAGCAAAGATTGAACAGTCTCCTATTCCATCTTCTATGCTATGAGAACTACTGACACTAATTGCATCTAATGGGCCGCTTGAATATGTACGCACAATTGGCTGATTGGCTAACTTAATTGCTAATTAACTCGGAAACAGCGCACCATATAGAACTTTTTTTAACTTTTGTTTCTCAGCACAACGTACCCTACAACATCCTCGCAACCTCTACAGGCTAAAAGTGACCATGCTGTATAACCAGCGTGACAATGTGAGGAAGTACGATCGGTTGTCTGCATGAATCAGCTGTCATTACTAACTGGACCAATATTGAACACTCTGATCTTAGCTGTTAGGTTGACACACTTGCGCAATTTCGCGGCCTGCTGCACCAACTACAAGCCGCTGAAGCTGTTTGGAATCACACACTGGGATGCGAAATGGGTTACCCAATCACCAAAACGAAAAAATTTCCTTGTCATGTTAACCCTTCTAGTAACACGATATTTACAATCAGTTCAACAAGAAAGTGCACGCCATAAATCTAAATGTAACATCCACAGCGACTTCGAATGGTTCGAATGGCTCTGAGCACTATGGGACTTAACAGCGGAGGTCATCAGTCCCCTAGAACTTAGAACTACTTAAACCTAACTAACGTAAGGACATCACACACATTCATTCCCGAGTCAGGATTCGAACCAGCGACCGTAGCGGTCGCGCGGTTCCAGACTGAAGCGCCTAGAACCGCTCGGCCACTTCGGCCGGCCACAGCGACTTCTCTGGTAGTAGTCTCGAATCTGTAATCCATGCGCTTTTGCACAGTGTATAGATAAAGAGTGTGACAGTCGCATGTTTTGTTTCGTCGGTTGCAGTTTAAAATTATGCCAAAGATCTGAAGCGTCATGAGGCAGTTTTCCTTGTAAATCATCCAAAGGGGTCAAAGCTTTCATATGGAGCAGCTGCTAAAATTCTTAGACAGCCAAAGACATTCATTGCAAAGTGGCTCAAACTATATTTAGAGGCTGGTAACGTGGATGATTTACCGGAGAGAGGGCTAACGTGCCACGCAATAATCAATAATGGCGGCGATTGGATTAACTGTTAAGTAATTGTGCAATCAGTAATAACATGTATTTTCACGTAAACATGTATTTATAGTAGTCTCCTTTCTTTCATACAAATAACGCCATCCACTTTCTTGTGGAAGTGGCTGTGTGTCTCACTGGGTACCGCTAGAGTCATATAGACCCTAAGTGATTCACACTGGATATATTGGCAGTACTTTAATGAACTACAATAAAAACATACATTACAGTTGTTCAGTTTAATTGAGATCGTATAGATCTCAGTTGTATTCTTTACAAAAAAACATTAACAAATTTTAATAATTTGTAAATACAGTGATGGGAAAAAATGTGCAACACCAAGAAGGAATTGTGTAACATAAACGAAAGTTGGTAACAATGCCGAGTGCACGGACGCCACATGCGCGTGCAACGACCTTGGACATATGTGTGTTCCACCTGCACTGCGTACGTTAGCTTGTCCATGCTCAGCTGTGTGAGCAAAGCGCTCTCACAGCGGCACCGTTGCCACCCATACAGTGTGCATAGCCAAGCGGCCAACCACATCGCACAGCTCTGCTACCCGCACTACGTGCCCTAACAGCTGCTCTGCGTCGCCCTCGCGGCTCACGGTGCCCGCGGGTAACCATGCGGGCAGCTCTCGTGACCACCGCTGCGAGCGGCCAGTACGTGCAGCGCCCATTTCACGTGCAATGCCACGAGTACTTGTAGTGCGTTCCGCTGCAACACGTTCCAGGAGTTCCTCTTCAAAATCGGGGGTGTGTAAGATGTGCAATGTATGTGTAAGATATCAAACATTAAGGATAATATGAGGGCAGGAGCGCCGTGGTCCCGTGGTTAGCGTGAGGAGCTGCGGAGCGAGAGGTTCTTGGTTCAAGTCTTCCCTTGGGTGAAAAGTTTAATTTTTTATTTTCAGACAAGTTCAGGCACTCACACATAATCAACTTCGCTCTCCAAAATTCCAGGACATGTTCAGATTTCCTTGAACATATGCAGGATTTGACGGTCTACACACGGAAAAATTTGAAAACGTTAAAAACATATGTTTTGACAGAGCACAGGGAAAACTGCGTGACAGTGAAACTGTTGCATTCATTTGTTGCAGTTTATGTGACAAACTCTTATGTTTTCATCACTTTTCTGGAAGTGAATATCACATCCACGAGAAAACCTAAATCGGGCAAGGTAGAAGAATCTTTTTCCCCATTCGCCAAGTGTACAAGTTAGGTGGGTCGACAACATATTCCTGTCATGTGACACACATGCCGTTACCAGCGTTGTCTAGAATATATAAGACGTGTTTTCCTGTGGAGGAATCGGTTGACCTATGACCTTGCGATCAAATGTTTTCAGTTCCCATTGGAGAGGCACGTCCTTTCGTCTACTAATCGCACGGTTTTGCGGTGCGGTCACAAAACACAGACACTAAACTTATTACAGTGAACAGAGACGTCAATGAACGAGCGGACAGATCATAACTTTGCGAAAATAAAGAAAGTAAACTTTTCACCCGAGGGAATACTTGAACCAAGGACCTGTAGTTTCGCATCTGCTCACGCTAACCACGGGACCACGGCGCTTCTGAGCTGACAATATCCTTGATGTTGCCTATGTTGCACATGGACTACTCAGTTTGTATATATTGCTTATTTTTTCATAGTTCCACACAACTTCTTCCTGTTTTCTCGATTGATCTGTGTTCACTTTTTCAAGGCCTATCCACTATGCCAACTTATAACTAAATCTGAGGCGGGAGCGAAGGGGAGGTTCCCTTGTGAGTTTTGCGAAACTGTACCGGTGGCACTGCTCCATCGTATTGGACTGTATGTCTTCGAAGAGCAGTGAGTAACGAATGGCTCTGTCGTTGATTCATAGCATGTTTTGTCGTGGGAAAATGTAAACACGATACGAAAGAGCAACATTAAGGACAAGTAAAGTAAACAAAACATGCATCATCAACTTATAGTAATCAGGCTCGTCCTCCTTGTTCCCTTGCAGGAAATAATGAATATACATGTAAATACAGGGTGTTTCACAATTCTTGTTACATACTGCTAGAGGTTGTAGCGCGGACATAGTAGATCATGTCTTTCATAGTAACCTATGAGCCGGCCAGGGTGGCCGAGCGGTTCTAGGCGCTACAGTCTGGAACCGCGCGATCGCTACGGTCGCAGGTTCGAATCCTGCCTCGGGCATGGGTCTGTATGACGTCCTTAGGTTAGTTAGGTTTAAGTAGTTCTAAATGCTAGGGGATTGCTGACCTCCGAAGTTAAGTCCCATAGTGGTCAGAGCCAAGTAACCCATGTTTAGAAACGTCATCCAACGACGCTGCAGAGCGTCAAAGTTACAGGCGCCGACGTTTGTAAATATATGTATATACAGGGTGATTCCGCGATGACGTTACAAACTTTCTGGGGTGGTGGAGATTGATAAAAGTATCGAGTCCAGCTCAAGGTCCCTGTACCGGTAAGTTATAAGCGAAAACCGTTCTGACACATCTGACTGTGAAATAGACGTACAAGTACTGTTTTTGCTAAGACTGTAGGAAAGGCAACTTCAGAGGTGGTAGTATGGACCAAAACAATGACCAAATGTGCAATAAATATGTTCTCTAAATTGCGTACTTTGTTTTACCACGAAACAAACAAAACTTATCCTAATCTGCGGAAAAAATTAATATTTGGGTCAACATTTGTAAAACTCTAATTCCTCTCTCTAAAACCCCACCCTATGGGGAGAGAGGGCGAGGTTTAGTTTTAGTGAATCAAAATTTACGAAGTAAATAAGTATTTTTTATTTATCCGTAACCATTTTCCACTCAAAAATGAGAACATCGATTTTCTTGAATTACAGCACCAGCTACCAAGGATCAAAACAAATGTTTAAGACAAAATGTACGTAGTTTTTTTATGTAGAATGTGATTCTGCAATAAAAAATGGGGGTTCCCATTTGAAATTTTAAAGTGGCCTCCCGCCCCATCCCCAAGGGGCTGGAGTGGCGGGCTAATTTTAGTATTAGCAGAAGTCCCCCTCGAAAATAATCAACTTCGGATTCTACACATTTTTTCGTGTGAAGCTTATTTTTCGAGTTATTCTGGTGTGTCAACTTAAAATTTACACCCTGTATAGTGGCTCCTTTCTTGCAAGTTTTTCTGCAGTATGATAGAAGGAATATCGAGCTTCTTGTAGCCCTATTACAAGACCTCAGCCAGCCGCTGTGGCCGAGCGGCTCTAGGCGGTTCAGTCCGGAACCACGTGGCTGCTACAGTCGCAGGTTCGAATCCTGCCTCAGGCATTGATGTGTGATGTCCTTAGGTTAGTTAGGTTTAAGTAGTTCTAAGTCTAGGGGACTGATGACCTCAGATGTTAAGTCCCATAGTGCTTAGAGCCATTTGAACCATTTGAACAAGAAACTCAGTGAGGTGTTAAAAATGGCGTCTTTGTCGTCTTAAATGCGTTCTTGACTAACATCAAATTGCTATGTCCAACCTCAAAGATAACTAACCTTCAGGCCCCTTACAGCGTGTATGTAAAGCAAATGTAATTTTCATCCCCATTGTGCCGCTAACAACTTTCGTTTATGTCGCACAACTCCTTGGTGCAGCGATTTATTTTTTCGTCAGTGTAGTGGCGCTAAAGGACCTATTTTCTGCCAGTTACGGTCATTTATCATTTCCTTCGTCTATGATTCGTGCCGTCTACTTTTCTCTTATATTCATTAACTGGTGTGCTATCACGTCCATAATTCCCTCTCTCCTCCGCTGCTTTCTCTATGCCCATCGCTGCCAGCATTTCCAACTAAAAACCTACCTTACGGTTATTTCTAATTATTGCTATACTTATATTGTAAGAATATAAACTGTGTGTAATTGTGTCTCTTCAGTATTAATGTGACTTTTAATTTCTAAATGCATAATATGCTTACCGTAATATATGCAATCTGAAATATGTGGAATGCCTAGCTACATGTAATAGAGGGCGTAATTGTTGTAATCTTGCACGGTTAAATAACTAAATAAATAAATAAACAAAAATACTGTTGCCTTCCTTTCGGCATGCATCGTTACTGTAACGGCTTGCTTTGGTAAAGGCAAAAGGTGAAGCAAAATATTCGTCACAACTAAAACCAGCCATGCCCCCATTTAGTTTATTACGTATCTGCTTCGATTCGTCACAAAATATATCGCAATTCTGCCACTCATTGACAAGTGCAGGATTTCAATGTCGGATGCAATTGAAGTAAAGAGGTAGGCAATTTATTTAAAATCAATTGGTCACAAGCATAGAAACTATATTTCACTAGGACCGTTTTTACATCTACGTTTAAAATAGCAAACTACAATAACAGTGTTACTAAAATGAACAGCCACTTACAATCAGTTTTGAACTTTATGGAACTATGGCATTTGACAAGACATAAATTAATCATTAGGCAGTTCTGTTATTGTGATTTGAACACACCCCATTAACGTATACTTCAATAAATGCTTCATTTATGATTACTCAGGACTAAACACAATTTTTCCTTTAAATTTCTTTGATCATATATCATTTTTAACTTTTCTCACTTAAGAGTAAATAATACGCGTATGTAAAAGGCTGTTTACATCAGAATAGGAACACACTGTTGTACCTTTACACATATAAGCACTTACAGTAAAACATAAGAGTTTAAAGTTTAAGTTTACACTTTGAAATAGTATGAATTTTAAAATTTTAATGTTAAAATTTTTCAAATTCCAGTAATTCTAGCTGTTAAGATAATTAAATTATGTTCTTTAATTTAACTGTCTTTAATAAGAAAGGCGGTTCAGCTATGGGCCGGCCACCGCGGCCGGCTGCAGCATCTCGTCGACGTCCCCAGTGCTCATATTGAACAAATTGCCCTCATACTGTTCTCAATCCATATCTTATGGAAACATTTCTATACGTCTCTCTTGCGTTCACAGCGCCAGATTCGCACCTGGTGGCCCAAATTGGAGCTATTTCTTCCAGTGTAAATCGGTTCCGCATTAACAAATTGGATATATCCACCCAAGTTTCGCTACCATGCAATAATTACGGTCCACGCTGGACGTCTGTCAGTACCACATGGTGTGATCTGAGACTAAAGAATGAAAGTTAAGGGAAGCTGTTTGGTTAGGGGAGGCATCAGGGCTTAGCTAGTAAGGTGAGCGTGAGAATGAAGCAAGAGTCTAGTCGTAAGAATCACACAGGACAGATGTAAAAGGCATGAGCCTGGGTACCACGAGGCTACGTGTATGTTTTGGAAACTGCAATACCACGCTTCCACCAGGAAGTAGGCTCTGATCGAACATACAGACAACAATAACAGCGACCGCTCACGATCTTCTTCAGCCCATGATGGTCTTAATTAAACATGTAAGTTTCAATTAGCACTCTAACAGAACATGGACGAGTGAAGCAATTAAGTTTGCAAATATATTTTTGCTAAATGTTCAATGAAACTTCCTGGCAGATTAAACCGTGTGCTGGAGCGAGACTCGAATTCGGGACCTTTGCCTTTCGCGGGCAAGTGCTCTACCAACTGAACTACCCAAGCACGACTCACGACCCCTCCTCACAGCTTCAGTTCTGTCAGTACCTCGTCTCCTACCTTCCAAACATCACAGAAACTCTTCTGCGAAACTTGCAGAACCAGCACTCCTGGAAGAAAGGATATTGCGGAGACATGGCTTAGCCACAGCCTCGGGAATGTTTCCAGAATGATATTTTCACTCTGCAGCGGAGTGTGCGCTGATATGAAACTTCCTGCGAGATTAAAACTGTGTGCCGGACCGAGACCCGAACTCGGGACCTTTGCCTTTCTCGGGCAAGTGTTCTACCAACTGTTTTTAATTTATTTATTTTTAATTTTTTTCTTTTTAATTTATTTTTTGTAAGAAACGGTCGCCTTAGTATTTTTTATGTTTTTTTTTTTAATTTATGTCTTCCTTGTACAAACAAAAGGAATAAACACCTACTACATGAGCAATAAGTTGCAGGTAATGAGAAAACAAATAAAAACCTCTAGTGCATGAAAATAAAACACGACGTTGTTCATAAAATAACAATATTCCTTGAAAACATAAAACATAAGTAAGTATATTCTCTCAACATCTTTCTTTTTTTTGTAAACGTAAATAAGTATACAGTTTCACCATTAGCAGCACCGCAAGTTTTTTTTTTATTTTTGTGGTAGAGCATAGGATAAAGAAAACAAATAGGATGCAGAGAGAGAGCTAAGAGTGAAAATGATAAACATGTGCAAGGAGAAAAAACTTAGAAGATGAGAAGAAAAGAGAAGAGAAAGAAATTAGGAACACTTTCTGCGCCATGCTCCACTTTGGCGCTCCATCAGAACAACGTCCATTCTATCATTGACCATTAGAAGGAGACCGTGGGATCGTCTAGTCTTGACTGGCACGTTTTGTTGAGATTCCAGCTCCGAGGCGGGTTGGCGAAAATACTCTGTAAATAGTTCGTGAAAGTGGCCCGACAGTGTCGATGCCGGCGAAGGGTGTGGTAATGTACTTGGAGGTGTGTCTAAAAGAACGCCGGATCGACGATGTTGTCCCAGAAGAGGTAGTTGATAGCCATGCCACTGATCCATGTGATGGCGTGCTACTTAGGCGCTGGAAAGCAGGTCGTGTCAGGATATATCATCATGGTAAGAGAAATGTGATTGGGGGTATTCAGAAGTAGAAAGCCACACCCTTCCGTACGAGGGTCCAGACAGCTGCTGTTAGCCCACACTCAAAACGATGTAAATCTGTATCTTCGACATTGCACTTGAGGCACAGGTGTGAGTCCACCAGTGCGATGCAGTTTCTGTCTTGTAGTACATTCGCCGTTGACGAGAAGATACCACGTCGCGGTGGTGTCAGTGGTGTGGAATGGTTGGTGGATCGTTTTCCAAACTGTAGGCCATGAAACGTGGGGGTGACGTGCTTCGATGGGGTTTCGGGATGGGTACTTTCGGAGAAGGCGGTAGATGTCGTGGGTGGTCGTCTTCTTTGTCCTGGAGAGCTCGGTGCATATGTAGTTGTATTCGAAAAAGAAACGGACGATGTGTGACATCGGAGGTGGGATGAGTGCGAAAGACGTCGGTGGGTGTTTCGAAACAGTTACGAGCTCGGTGGTCAACATTCCAGTAAAACTAGTATTTTGGTTTTCCCATAACCGGAGCATAGTATTGGTGTAAAGTGCTGTAGTCCTGGCTTTCACGTTGACCATATCGAGGCCACCATTACGCTTCGGTAAGGTGAGAGCTTCATACTGGACTTGGAACATGTGTCCAGAACATATAAAATACCTGTAAGCCGCCTGTAGTCTGGCTGCCATTGTGGCAGTGATGGACAGAATCTGCGCGATGTGGGGCATCCGTGCTGCCAGATGGGTACTGACGAAGGTGACTCTCTGGTATATATTTAGCGGGCGTAGTAGGTGATTTTGTATGTTGGCCCGGGTGCGATGCAGTAGCACCCGAAAATTGATCGCCGAGGTGTGCCGAAAGTCTCGAGTGTACACCAACCCGAGATAGCGAAGTGTGTCCAGCAGTCGAAAGCGGACTAAGCTGTCTGCGGGAAGGCCGCGGCCGATCTTCATGGCGCATGATTTTGCGACTTTCATAGCGCTCCCTGTCCCTACACTGTAACGGGTATTCCACTACATAGCAGCTTGTACGTCGGCCGCAGAACGAACGACGAGGGCCAAGTCGTCTGCGTGGGCTCGGCAGCGGAACATATTATCCCGGAGTGGAATACCCGTCAAACGTCGTCGTAATCCGCAAGTGATTGGTTCCATCGCAACGAAATAAAGCACCGCCGACAGTGGGCAACCCTGCCGTACTGAGCATTCAATCCGTATAGGTTCTGTAAGTCTGCCGTTGACAGAAGCCTGGAAGTTGCCCCATGAAAGAGCCTCATAATCACTTGCGTGAACGTCGGGGGAATCGCCATCCGGTCCATCACTGCGTTGAGGAATGCGTGATTGACGCGGTTAAACGCTTATTTGAAGTCGATGGAGATTAAAGCACCTGGCAGTCGCGAGTGTGTTGCCACAGCGATCACATCTCGCTATTCACTGTGGCTGTCTGTATATCACGATCGCCACCTAAGGATGTTTGGTTAAAATGGTTCAAATGGCTCTGAGCACTATGCGACTTAACTTCTGAGGTCATCAGTCGCCTAGAACTTAGAACTAATTAAACCTAACTAATCTAAGGACATCACACACATCGATGCCCGAAGCAGGATTCGAACCTGCGACCGTAGCGGTCGCTCGGCTCCAGACTGTAGCGCCTAGAACAGCACGGCCACTCCGGCCGGCTAAGGATGTTTGTCCGTGGGAAAAAATGTCTCGTAATACAAGTTTTAAGTCGCACAGCTAAAAGGCGTGTGAAAATTATGAAGTCGGAATTGAGTAACGTGATCGGCCGATAACAGTCGAGTCGTGTTCCTCCTGCACGTTTTGGGACTGGTACGAGGAAGCCTTCCATGAACGTTGGTGGCGGAAATGCTGCGCCGGACAAAAGTTCCCAGTACATGTCTCTCCATCTCGGCAACATCAAATCTTGGAAGGTTTTGTAAAATTCTAGAGGTAAACCATCCGGGTCGGGAGACCGATTCAGTGATCCTTTGGCCACAGCGCCATGGACGTCGTCGGTGGTCACTTCCGCAGTCAGGGGGGTGCAGCCGCGGCGTTTAGTGTACAATGTATATCCTGGGCAACCTCACCAATGGCCTCTGCACCGGCAGGCACTTCTTGGTAGAGAAGTATGTAGTGCGTTGTAAAGGCATCCACAATGGCAGCTTGCGAGGTCAGCTGTCGTCCATCAGGTAGGTATAAAGTTGTCATTAACGCTTGTCAGCGTCGACGAACATTTTGAATCATATGATGCATAGAAGGTTCTTCACCGTTAATCCTATCTTGGCTGCGTGATCGTACAATGGATCCCTCTAGACGGCACCTGGTCAAGGTTAAAATCTTTGCCTTGATGCAATAACGTTCTTTTAGACGATCTGGGGATGGAGGATGATCCATGAGCTCGCGTAGAGCGCTATTGTGTGGTTATTCCACCTGGCTCCGGCTCTGCCATAGTGTGTCAAGGTGCGTCGGATGGCTGCTTTGGCGCACAGTAACAACCATTGCAGTGTGGTCTCGTAACGCATGATGCGTTGAACACAAATGCGCCACGTGTCGGTGACCTGTTGTCGACATTCAGGGTCCCGCAGTAGCGTGACGTTGAGTTTCCAAAGTCCTGCAATGCGCCATATAGGTTGCCTACGTAGGTTCATAGTGCAGATGTAGATGCCATGATCCGAAAAGGCAGACAGCCAATGTTCCGAGTCGAGGAGAACGGATTGTAGAGCGTCAGAGATATATATTCTATAGAGTCGGCTGGTGGAGTGGCTCGTGATGTGTGTATGCCCCGGGCGGTCGCCGTGTACCACTCTACATGTGTCGAGGAGATGAAGGCGGCGGACGAGAAAGCGAAGTTCCAGACATGTGGTGAAATGAGGGTATTGGTCTGTACGCTCGAGAACACAGTTGAAATCTCCACCTACGATGAGATGGTCGTATCTGCAGAGGAATAAAGCCATGATATCTTCTGCGTAGAATTGGGAGCGATCCCTCCGTTTATCTGTGCCCGATGGGGACTAGAGATTTATGATTTGGATTCCTTCAGCTGTTATGGCTACCCCTCGCGCCGTTGGGAGCCATGCGACATCGGAAACTGCAATCCCTTCTAGGATGAGGATGGCTGCGCCTGTGTGTTCCATTGCTGCCGGGCTAGCGTACGTCTCGTGCCCATAACACCCGTACCACGTTACTGTCCTCAGTTCTTGTAGCAGGGCGATGTCGATGTCCGCTGCTCTTAGCGTGTCACGGAGCAGTTGAAGTTTGACGTGGGAGCTGCTACTGTTAGTGTTGATGGTAGCTATTCGGTATGCCTGATGATGGATCCGTGCTTTCGATAGGTCCGTAGCTGGTTAAGATTGTCGTGGTGGATGCTGGAAGTCCATAGAAGTCGCAGGAGTCGTAGAAACATCCCCCATTTTAGTGTTGGTCTAGGGGAGGAACAGATCTCATTTCCGCATCCGGTGGAGGTGAGAAATCGGTGTCATCTGCCCACAAAAAATGTCCGTTAGATTCAACATCGGTGAGAGGTGGTAGCGCTGGCCGAGTCGGCTCAATTGCGTCGGTGACGACGGGCGTGCTATGATCCATGGCTTCTGGGCGCGGGGCTTGCTCACGATCTCTGTTGGAAGGCTCACCGTCTTGTGGATACGCGTCTCCGTGGCAGAGGAGAAAGAGTTATTGTGCACTCCGTCAGAGCTATGCTCCATCGCTTCGTCCTGCAGAGGGGGCCCAGTGGTCGATTCTGATGTCTTGCGGCGTTTTCTTTTTTCGTCGTTTGGGCGATTTTCGCTTCCGGCAATATGTTTCGGTGACTGAAGAAGGACCGGCCGGAGTGGCCGAGCGGTTCTAGGAGCTACAGTCCGGAACCGCGCGACCGCTACGGTCGCAGGTTCGAATGTTGCCTCGGGCATGGATGCGTGTGATGTCCTTAGGTTAGTTAGGTTTAAGTAGTTCTAAGTTCTAGGGGACTGATAACCACAGCAGTTAAGTACCATAGTGCTCAGAGCCATTTGAACCATTTTTGAGATGCTGCATCAGTAAAACGTGGCTCGCTGAAATTCCGTTGGAAGCTGACCAACATGTTCCTGTAAGATCGAACGTGTCCCCGGTAAACTCGTTCTTTTAGATACTGCCAGAGCCAAAAGTCACATGGATTCAGATAAAATCATCTTACAGTCCATGTATCTGGAAATCTTCTGGAGATAACACATTCGTGGAAGATTGCATTCTGCAGAACTTTCTCTGGGCGAGTGACAGGAGGTATTGACCGATTTACCATTAAAACAGTGGTTTCCGCACTGTAACACTCTTCCAAAGCAGTAATCACACTCTGTAGAAGGAGGTCCCGACAAAGGGCAGATTTCACGGTAGATTTGCCAGGATCTCTGGATGAAGTCTCTTCAATGAAGAATGCACCGAGAATAAAAGTGCCTATGAGTCCACAACGCACGGTCACATACGACAAGTGAAGTGGCTCTTCGTAAACAACACGCACTTTAGCAGTATGCCAGATTCGGCAGCCCTGTGTATTCACTGCACCCAGTAGTGTAAAACGCGCTTCATTACTCCACAGAATATTGCCCACGCATATGTCATCAACTTCGATATCTATCTAATATCTGAACATCGACCAGTGAAAATACACTACATGTACGCGATACTCTAATAGCAACGATTCATGTGAACCTTCTGTATTGTCTTTACAATTAGTATAAAAACATACTATCATTTATATTATTAATAATGATAGAGATTGCGTTACATATTGAAACAAAAGAAATGCATATATTGCGGAATCCAGCTATTCGGAGACTGATGAATGCAGTCGGGTTTATGCGGTCCAACCACAAGCAATGCGCAAATTATGTCGGTTACACTGCGAGCGGCACTACAAGCCAGGAACATGCCTCGCTGCACCACGTAGGACGACGTGGCGCCAGACAGTTTCTTACAGCTCAGAATAAAGGTGCCAACACGCCTAGAGAAGCGCCACTTGCTTGTTGTCCTCGCTCAAAGCTGTAATCGAACTATTATTTCTACAACGACCTCTGTGTTCCGGCGTAACGTTAAGGGCGGGCACGACGATCAAGAACGGAAGAGCAGAGAGAGCTGTGAGACGACGTCAGCCAGTACTACGCTGACAGACTCCTCCCTCTCTAGGACGACACCGAGACAGGAGCGGCATCTAGGCCAAGAGAATATAAACGCCGCTCCACCTGGCCGCGGCTCGAGTTGAAGTCGGGCCGACCTACGAACGCTACAGCAGTGACTTACGAACTGTATTGTTTTGCTGATATTGGGGTTATGTATACTAAAGAGATTGCTTATGTTCGTCTGTCGCCCTTAACTTGCGACACCATCTCACAAAGTTAAGTATTATAATTATTTCCTTTGAAATAAACTCCATTAATACGATTCCCTTGAGCTATTTTCTAGCGATCCGAGAAAGCGAGAGAGCAGCTTTTCTAGGCGCCCCATATTAGACGAGTGGGTAGAACACAACCCTCTGTGACGATGGGACTGGGCTTTAGAAGGTTAACTGTGACGTCCGGATTCTCACCCACAGCTCATAATCGAATACGCCAGAACTTCGTTCTTGAGTATTGTGCTTGTGTTCTGTATAGTCAATGTATTGCGCTCAATAAACGATCGTGCACGATGAGTCAGCAGTGGCGACTACACTGTGCAATCTCACAGTGGTGCAAGAGGGACGCTGTAATATTAGAACTCTTGAAGTCCCAGAAACAACAATTGGCGACTCAAAATGTATGATATCAGCAGCAGATGGCCGTGCAGCAACAGGAGATTGCAGCGTTGTCAGTAGCTGTAGCAGCAAAATCACAGTTCCAAGATGGAACTGCCTACTAGGAAATGTACTTGAGGCGGCTACATCAGAATCTTACTGCTTTAAAGGCAAACGCCCAGACTGCAGGAATTCTTTTTTCTGCGTTGGTTCTCATAGGAAGTTGTGTGGTTCTCAGAAAATTAGATCCCCTTGTACATGGTGACGGGTCGTATTTCACTGTTATTTGTGAATTTCTCTCAGAATATTATACGTGCACTGCATCGCCGTCGAAAGGTGCAGACTCAATCTACCGTGACTGGTAGCTGATCTTAAAGGTTTGAGTCTGTTTTAACGGCGACCGAAACAGTCGCGGGGTTGAAGTGACGGAAACGCGGCGGGACCCGCGGAGTGGCCCGCGAACAACACAACGGGAGGGGACGGACACGACCAACGAAGGACCTTACGGCGACAGCAAGAACGTACATCAGAGTCAAGAAAAACCAAACAAGATAACCACGTCGACTCGTAAAGAAAACACGAAAGTCATTACGCGGTCTAATGCAGGTCGTTATGTCCTGAGACGTACGCAAGGTTAGACTGGCAGGCTGAGTTTTTTTTTTCCTTTATTGATTTTCAATTCCCCCCCGAAGGGGGCAGGCTGGCAGCAGCTTAGTACGCTGCTCTACAGCCTACAGACTTTTATTTTAAGAAACGGAAGAAGAAAAGAAACAAGAAAAACAGGCGATAAAACGGTGACATCAAGTGTAAAATCGCGGAAAAATGCGGAAAGTTAAAACAGAAAGCAAAAGGGGTTGGCAACGTTAATAAAAGACAAAGGAATCAGACAAGTAACATAGTACACACACAATTAAAAAACACGGCCACAGTCTGGTTTCTGTTCGCAAGAGATAAAAGGCACACCCAGCGACAGTATGATGGCCGTTCGCAACACTTCCCAAATAACACAACACGGAACACTCACTGTGAAACACTCACTGTAGAACACTCAATGTAGATCACTGCACAAAAGTGGCGGCACAAAGATGACACTCCCGAGCCAAAGGCAGATGGGGGGAGGGGGACCTGGAGGAGGGGGAAGAACAAGGAGGTAGGAAGGGAAAAAACGAAAAGAGGAGGGGGGAAACCAAGGAGGGAGAGGACTAATAAAGGGGGAGAAGGGCAGATGCGAGAGGGAATGAGAGGAGGCAGAGGAGGGAAATGTAAAAGGACTCGGGGGTGAGAAGGGGGCAAAGAGAGGGGAGGTGGGGAAGAAAGAGGATGGAAGGGGGGAGTGGGAGCCTGGGAAAAGGACAGACGAAAGGAGGGGGAGTGAGGATCAGAGTTGATAGGAGGGATAAATGGAGTGAGAGAGGGCATCATCTGGGAGGGGGAGTTGATGGAAGCCACCTTGGGAAAGGAGATGTAGGGTGTAGAGATGGAGGGTAGGGGGGACACAACAGTGAAGACATGGCAGCGGGTGGGGATGGGAGAGGAGAGGAGCAACCAGGGGGTGAGGGGGTTCAAGGCGGTGGGAGGTGTAGAGGACGCGGATATGTTCGAGGAATAGGAGCAGATGGGTGAAAGGAATGAGAGCATAGAGGATCCGCATGGGGGACGGGAGGCGTATACGGAAGGCGAGGCAGAGTGCATGACACTCAAGGATCTGGAGGGACTTACAGAAGGCAGACTGAGCGACAGGCAGGCGCTTAAGTATGCTATCGGGGTCGCCGCTATTGGCCGCTGCAACCACGTGTTCCACTGTGGTGCCCTCACTCTAAATGCGGGCCAGGAGGCGCGCGCCGCCACAGCTTACGGTGCAGCGACCTCTATGGGTCTTCGACGTCCATGACGTCTGGCGGGGATTCAAATTCCGCGGCGCGCGGTACCAGAGAGTCGTCAGTGCAGTTTTGTGTATGCTAATGAATAGTTTACACTGAGGTGAAAAAAGCCATGGAATAGCGATATGTACATATAGAGGTGGCAGATACCACGTACACAAGTTATAAAAGACCCCCTTGAACGTATCCCTTGATCAGGGTGACGAAATTTGGCGTTAATGGCCTATGGTGGCAGATGAACGACGCGAGGGCGTTTGCTAACAGCACGACATCGCCTGCAGCGCCAATCCTAGGCTTGTGACTATATCAGTTGGACCCTAGACGACTGAGAAACCGTGCCTGGTCAGGTGAGTCCCGATTTCAGTTGGTAAAAGCTGATGGTAGGGTTGCAGTGTGGCGCAGACCCCACGAAGTCATGGACCATAGTTGCCAAAAAGGCACTATACAAGCTACTTGTGGCTCCATAATGGTGTGGGCCTTGTTTACTTGGAAAGTATTGAGTCCTCTAGTCCAACTGAACCGATCATTGACTGAAATTGTTCGGCTACTTAGAGAACTTTTTCAGTGATTCATGAAGTTTTTATGAATGACAAAGCGCCATGTCACCGGTCCACATGTGGTTTTAAGATCATTCTGGACAATTCGAGGCCGACCAGGGTGGCCGAGTGGTTCTAGGCGCTACAGCCTGGAACCGCGCGACCGCTACGTCCGCAGGTTCGAATCCTGCCTCGGGCATGGATGTGTGTGATGTCTTAGGTTAGTTAGGTTTAAGTAGTTCTAAGTTCTAGGGGACTGATGACATCAGAAGTTAATCCCATAGTGCTCAGAGCCATTTGAACCATTTATTTGGACAATTCGAGCCGCTGATTTGGCAACCCAGGTCGCCCAACATGAATCCCACGCAACATTCATGCGACATAATCAATTATGGACGATGACTCACTATTTCTGCATGGGATTTACAATCACTTGTGTCGTCCTTGACATATCGAGTTGCTGCGCTTTTTTTTTTTTTTTTTTTTTTTTTTTTTTTTTTTTTTTTTTTTTTTTTTTTTTTTTTTTTAATATCATCACGTCAGTCTACTGACTGGTTTGATGCGGCCCGCCACGAATTCCTTTTCTGTGCTAACGTCTTCATCTCAGAGTAGCACTTGCAACCTACGTCCTCAATTATTTGCTTGACGTATTCCAATCTCTGTCTTCCTCTACAGTTTTTGCCCTCTACAGCTCCCTCTAGTACCATGGAAGTCATTCCCTCATGTCTTAGCAGACGTCCTATCATCCTGTCCCTTCTCCTTATCAGTGTTTTCCACATATTCCTTTCCCCTCCGATTCTGCGTAGAACCTCCTCATTCCTTACCTTATCAGTCCACCTAATTTTCAACATTCGTCTATAGTAACACATCTCAAATGCTTCAATTCTCTTCTGTTCCGGTTTTCCCACAGTTCATGTTTCACTACCATACAATGCTGTACTCCTGACGTACATCCTCAGAAATTTCTTCCTCATATTAAGGCCGGTATTTGATAGTATTAGACTTCTCTTGGCCAGAAATGCCTTTTTTGCCATAGTCAGTCTGCTTTTGATGTCCTCCTTGCTCCGTCCATCATTGGTTATTTTATTGCCTAGGTAGCAGAATTCCTTAACTTCATTGACTTCGTGACCATCAGTCCTGATGTTAAGTTTCTCGCTGTTTTCATTTCTACTAATTCTCATTACCTTCGTCTTTCACCGATGTGCTCTCAAACCATACTGTGTACTCATTAGACTGTTCATTCCGTTCAGCAGATCATTTAATTTTTCTTCACTTTCACTCAGGATAGCAATGTCATCAGCGAATCGAATCATTGATATCCTTTCACTTTGTATTTTAATTCCACTCCTGAACCTTTCTTTTATTTCCATCATTGCTTCCCCGATGTACAGATTGAAGAGTAGGGGCGAAAGGCTATAGCCTTGTCTTACACCCTTCCTAATACGAGCACTTCGTTCTTGATCGTCCACTCTTATTATTCCCTCTTGCCTGTTGTACATATTGTATATGACCCGTCTCTCCCTATAGCTTACCCCTACTTTTTTCAGAATCTCGAACATTTGCACCATTTTATATTGTCAAACGCTTTTTCCAGGTCGACAAATCCTATGAAAGTGTCTTGATTTTTCTTTAGCCTTGCTTCCATTATTAGCTGTAGCGTCAGAATTGCCTTTCTCGTCCCTTTACTTTTCCTAAAGCCAAACTGATCGTCACCTAGCGCATTCTCAATTTTCTTTTTCCATTATTCTGTATATTATTCTTGTAAGCAGCTTCGATGCATGAGCTGTTAAGCTGATTGTGCGATAATTCTCGCACTTGTCAGCTCTTGCCGTCTTCGGAATTGTGTGGATGATGCTTTTCCGAAAGTCAGATGGTATATCGCCAGACTCATATATTCTACACACCAACGTGAATAGTCGTTTTGTTGCCACTTCCCCCAATGATTTTAGAAATCACGCCGGGCAAAAGAAGGTCCGACACAGTTTTGGAAGGTATCCCATGACTTTTGTCACATCAATGTAAGTTACTGTATGTAAGTTCTGTAATGAGGACATTGGCCATTCGATGTGCTACAGACAAAGAAGTTCACAATCAAGCATTAAGGTCGTCGGAATCTTCCTCTGTAGGAAGCTCAAGTATGTGATTGCCCGTGGAGCGAAATCAACACAAAACACCCTCACATCGTTGTTTCGATGTAGAATCTTCATCAAGCAATTCTACCCACACTTCAGTATCTCCCAATTTCCCTCGTCTGTTACCATTTTGTCTTGACTGTTCGGTTCGGCATCCACTCAGCCAGTGTTCTAGGCGCAGAAATGATTACGAAATAGCAGAGCCTGTGCTATTAAGAAGTACGTTGGAATGTTCCCACGGAATTGCATTCATGTCCAAAGGAATAGGCACTGCAGCGGCTACAGCCGTGAAGAAATACAGGAAGTATATTCGCAGTTGCCATTATGAAGCTCCTTCGGCTGTACATAGGAATGCCGACAATGAATATTTGTGCCAAACTGGAACTCAAACCCGAAATTTCCTGATATACGCGAGCGGCCGTCTAAACCACTTCGGCTAGCCGTTCACGATTCACGATTTCCACATGTCGTCGTCCTTGTATCACACTCTGCACTCGTACGTTACGTGTATTCCCGTCCAGGACGGACATATTTGTTGAGAGTCGAGGGCCTCGTATTGGCGAATAAATATGAAGTAGCAGTGCATTTGTTATTAAGACGTTCCGAAGGAACATTGCATCGTATTTCTTAATAACGCGTGCATTACTATTTCGTATTTATTCGCCAATACCACGCCCTCGACCCTCAATGAATATGTCATTTCTGGACTGGAATACGCATAACTTACGAGTGCAGGTTGTGAGAAAAGGACGACGACATATGAAAGTTTTGATCTGGCTGAGATTCGTGCACGGACATCTGAAATTGTTAAGTCGACCACTGGCATAGAGCAGGAAATCCGGTTTCTAGTCCTGGTCCGACACTAATTTTCACTGTCGTCATTCTAATATACAACCGAAGGTGATTCATATTCGCAACTGCGACAGCATTTCTTGCTATGGTGTTTGTTTCGATTGTAGAAAAAGTGTACATATTAGCAATCTTTGTATTTCTCTGCAAAAACGGTTGTGACATAATGCTAGCGTATAAAATTCGGATTTTAGTTTATCCTGAATCGGGTAACACACACAAAATGTAAACTGATTTCCGTATGTCATGTGAAACAGTAGTTTTTAAAGTAGAAACCTGAGCACGAGCCTTCCTTATTAATTGGAATACCTGTATACCGCTTGGATCGACCACTTTACGGCCGTTTGCTAACACGATGACAACACATAGAGGACATGAACTGCATAGTGAAGAACATTTCCAGGCTTGCTGGCTATCAGACACTAAATATTCACAATATCTTTGCCTTAGATGCTTTAAGGAATTCGAATTCTCAGTTAATGAAAAATTTCACTTAGCTTCCCCTAAGATTCATTTTCAAGATGTTGATGAACTGTGAGCAAAGTTTCCCTATCATTTCTCTCCAGCACTAGGCTATGCAAACGAGATACAAGCTCGAATCAATAGCCAAGAAAGCACAGTTCCCTGTTTGTTTAGAGCACGCCTCACACCTCACATTCTGCGTGACGGAGTGAAGACGGAACTGGAACTCTAAGGCGGTCAAAGTGGCATCATCTCCATTCCGTGTAGCCTCAGCCTCTGGGAGTCTACATTAGCGGCTTTGAGGAAGGCTAACGTTCGCTTAGGTTTGTGTAGATGCGGAACTTTTCGTGTATACGTTTCCTATTTCTGGACCTCAATATTTATTCTGTGGATTAAAAGAATGATTCATAAAATATTGATTTTTCTTATGCTTATCTGCAACTCCTCCAGCACCTGGAATGAAATGATCATGATTCGGACACGCCATTCGGCTCGTGCCACTATCAGAGACCACTTTTTGGGATTCCCAGTGCACCCGGTATTTTTCAAAGCTACTTAGAGCAGATGACTCGCAAAGTTCAAACTTGTTGCAATTCTCTGGATGTCGTAATTGT
Source organism: Schistocerca americana (assembly GCF_021461395.2). Lineage (NCBI taxonomy): Eukaryota > Metazoa > Arthropoda > Insecta > Orthoptera > Acrididae > Schistocerca > Schistocerca americana. Next base: position 646,678,674 of record NC_060130.1, on the reverse strand, counting down.
TACGGGAGTGAACTCGCGTGAAAATTGACAGAATCTTGACATGCTGTTTATCGCATTGCGGGGGCCTTGCCTGTAATGTTATCTGAAGAAGTGTCAGTTCTTTCAACAATCGATGGAATATTAATGTTTGTTATCAGTGAGAAAGCTATTCTGCCTGTTAAAGAGTAAGAAATAAAATAATGTGATTTCTTTATCCATACTGTCATAATAAAATGTTTACATCTGAGTTTAAGATCACAAGAAAAAAGACGCTTCTCTAAGAGAGGAAAAGCAAAGAATATTTATGTAAGTGAATGAATTCCGATAAATGTATCGATATCTCAAAAATCAGTCAGTTGTCAAAACAGTTGGAGTATGTTGGGGAAATAAGCTCCATCCAGTTAGTCACTCTTGCTTTTTCTGTCTTGCAATACAGACTAAGCTATGTGTAACTATCAAATCTTGTGCTTTATATTGTTCTCAATAATAACTTGGGGTGATTATCAAAAGTGTCTGCAATTAATGTAGGTACCAGTAGATTTCTCACATATGTTTTTACGCTGTGTATTTTCCGCTTTAGATATAGCGCGTCCGGAGGAGTAACATACCTTGTTCGAGAACTATCAGACCGATCGCGGATCGTGTCTTGCTTTTTGAGCAACGCGTCACAAACAGAACCTATATCTTTAAGTACGAAACATGATTCAGTTTTATTAAGATGGAAACTAAAGTAACTTTTCTGGTCAATCTGCTTATCAAATAAATGACACCCACGACGTGATACACTCACCAGTCGGTAAGCGACAGCCATTTCTCTTTCTTTTTAAGAGGAATCTTTTTAATACTCATTGGAATAATTAACACTGATTCTTCTTTAATGGCACAATGCAATGGTGCACAACCAAAGCCATATATTGCCGAACAAGCAGTAAACAGACTTACGGTTGTGTACTCGCCAACTAGTGGTCAGGCAGCAGCAATCTGATCTCAACTGACGATTGATCCAACTATACTCGTAATAATCTGTTACTTTAAACCCCTGGTATATTGCAATTGGTTGGTCACATCCGGGATTAACCACTTGTAGACAGCTATATTACACCAGCTTTTTGAAATATGAAAGAACTATAACCAGTCAAGGGGAAGATCATTTGGTATGGCAGGTTTATCACTAACATAGCACAAATTTTGCATCCTCTAAATGCACTGCGACAGAAGGGAGCTACATTTATTTGGTTTTCAGAGTATGACATACCATATCACACCCTTAAACAGGAACTGCAGTCAGCACCATGGTTAGCCTCATACTCCCCAGGAAACTGCGGATGCTTTGCAGTATGGTATTGGAGTAGTTTTATAGAACCGTGAGAAAGACGGATCTCAACACCCCAATGTGTTCTTGAAGACTATAAACACGTCTCAGCAAAAATGATCTCAAAATGACAGGGGACTCTGGTTGCTATCTACCGAGGTCGCAAGTTCCATCCATGTCTACAATGGGTACAGTGTCATATGATGATAGGCCACAAACGCTGCTGTCTTTATTTGGCCTCCAGTCATCGCTACCAAATACAACAGCCCAACAACTGCAGCAGTACGCCTTATTCCTATCAGTATACAATTATCACATTGTCTATAAACCTACCAGTTGTCATTACAGCACAGATACATTACCCAGGCTTCACGTTGGTCCAGTCCCTGCATTTGATCAACAAGAAGTTGTTTGTTTCGAGGTAGAAGCTGAGGCGTGCCATTCTGTGGAAGAGTCGACTATAACTACATGAGGGATCGCAGAAGAATCGAGTAAAGATTCCACCATTCGGCAGGGCTTATGTTATATGAGATTGGGCTGGTCTGATCACCTACTAGCAGGGCTCAACCGATACAGAGAACTTATTTTTCTCTGAGGCAGCATCTAAAAAATTAGGATGGCACTGAAGATGAGTTCAATAGCGTATTTGTTTCACCTACAGTACGCAGAAAAGTGTTTTCACTACTTCATGCAGGACATAGGGTAGCCCCTCATGTAAGGGATGGCTGTAATTAAACATTCACTACTTGAGAATGCCCTAATGGCAAACGAATGACCATAGGAACACGAAGCCTTGTGGAAACATCTGTAAGGACATACGGAAGAGAAATAATGAATAAACCATTGACAGAAAATTATTTTAATTCCCACATTAGAAGGTTACATTTGTTAGCTGCGTACCACGTTTACGTTCAGGCTACAAACCGGACGCTCAATGGGACGATCGTCTGCAATCACGACAGCCTGGAACTACAGTAGACATTGCTCTACTGCTGACAGAAACAACGGTACACCATGGAATGTTCAGCTATCGTGACACAGATGCTGCACTGCTTGAAGATCGCACATTGCGTCGACAGTAAAGTAACTTCTTCAACAATCTGTGGCGCAATTGGCTTTCTGCCTTTTCAGGGAGCAGTTTCCTAATCCCCAGTTAACGCAAGCTTCCGGATCATGTTCTTCAGCACCAGTGAGGAAAGAAGACCTCTCTGTATTCCTGTAATGCGTCGACACTCGCAAAGAGCAGTAGCACTACTGCTGTTGTTTTTATAAAGCAGCTTTACGTATAAATTCCTGCTCATCCTGTCCACATCCATGTTGACTGTGTGCAACTGTAATGCACGCTAATGCGTGTGTTTCAACCCTGCTTCGCCATACCGGTAGCTGCGCATAGCTGCAAATCATGACACTAACACTAGTAACAAAGCAAATCCTGCATCGCACAGTCTTGACGTCACTCCTATAAAAACGCCTACCCATGCGATAAATAGTTTTCAGTCTACACTGGCACAAGTTGTGGTGTCACCGCCAGATACCACACTTGCTAGGTGGTAGCTTTAAATCGGCCGCGGTCCATTAGTACATGTCGGACCCGCGTGTCGCCACTGTCAGTGATCGCAGACCGAGCGCCACCACAAGGTAGGTCTCGAGATACGGACTAGCACTCGCCCCAGTTGTACGGACGACTTTGCTAGCGACTACACTGACGAAGCCTCGCTCCTTTGCCGAGCAGATAGTTAGAATAGCCTTCAGCTAAGTCCATGGCTACGACCTAGCAAGGCGCCATTAGCCTTACATAGCAATTGACACTTACCGTATAAAGCATGTCTCATCAAGAACGATGTATACAACACAAGTAGCGAAAGTTTAAGTATAACCACCCTGTATGTCTTAGCCTGCCATCATGCCTATTGGGCAACAGTGGGCAAGAAAATCGAATGTACAAGCCACACATGCTCGGCATGTGCACCTCAACAGGCTGCTTCTCCCACAGTTTCAACCGTCTGTCCGCCGCTCGTGGTCTCGCGGTAGCGTTCTCGCTTCCCGAGCACGGGGTTCCGGGTTCGATTCCCGGCGGGGTCAGGGATTTTCACCTGCCTCGAGATGACTGGGTGTTTGTGTTGTCCTCATCATTTCATCATCATCCAGGAAAGTGGCGAAATTGGACTGAGCAAAGATTGGATAATTGTATGGGCGCTGATAACCACGCAGTTGAGCGCCCGACAAACCAAACATCATCATCATCATCATCATCATCAACCGTCTGGTCCTTGACAACACGTACATGTCGACCGGGAGACGTTTATTGTAAGTTCCAATATGTAAGAAGAATGTGTACAACAACGGTAGAAAACACGGTCAAGACTGTCACATAAAGTTTCGACGCTGATGGGCTTCCAAGGACAGTGGTCATGGACCATAGTCCCCTGTTCGCTTCATCCACCTGCACAAATTTTTGTGACCAAAGTGGAATCCAGCACCGCAGTATTGCTCCGTTCCCTTGTTATTCCAGTTGAGAGATGGAGTGAATGTTTCGCTCTTCCAGAAAAAGACTGCAGATATCAGTGCAGACAACACACGCGGAAGATGAGTTAATAGTTTTCTTGAGTACTTACAGTGCTACACTAGTTATAGAGCTCTCGCATGTCAGGCGGCCTCAGACCTTCTTCCACCTCCTCTGCCCACAGCAACAAGAATCTCAGTGCACCAGTAGTTCTGCACTAGTCCCAAGGTGTGCTTGGGAATGAATGACAAGTGGCCAGGTTTGGGCGTCCACCGTTATCACTGACGTCTAAGGACGCCGCCTTTAAGACGTGGAGGCTGATTTACGCCAGTGGCAGTGCCATCAAGAACAGCTGCTCGCTAAGTCTCTCCTGCCAGGACCTTCCACGTCATACCACCAGCGAACCTGGCCTTGGTTAGCTTAGCCTCCACCACCGCCTTCTCTTCAGCAGAAGCATAAACTAAGGACCCTCCAGATGCCAGTTTTCTGCTTGTGCCAGGAACTGGCTCCCAACACCCTGTCCAAAGCAAGAAAGAGCAACCTTCACCAGTGTTATGGACCCACTCCCAACTCATGGCGACAAAGGAACTCCCGCAATGAAACTCCCGCTGTCAGCCAGCCTGGTGCCAGATTCATCAGCGGTCCTTCAATGCCTGGTTTCATCAGATGGAGATGACGAGATGGAGGAAGAGCAGCTTTAGACGTCCCAGGTTGGAGGTAGTTGCCGAAGTCCGATCCTGTTAATTACACTCCAGTCGTCTGAGGTTTATAACTGGATAATGGAACGTTTTTTCGGTGTTTTTGTCATAGTTTCAAAGCCGGACTCTACGCCATATTGAGTTGATTTCCTGCTTCCTGTTTGACCTAGTTCTCCATCATCTTGTTTTCCATACATTTATTGATGATGCTATCCCAGAATCTGATGGCCGGCCGCGGTGGTCTAGCGGTTCTAGGCGCTCAGTCCGGAGCCGCGCGACTGCTACGGTCGCAGGTTCGAATCCTGCCTCGGGCATGGATGTGTGTGATGTCCTTAGGTTAGTTAGGTTTAAGTATTTCTAAGTTCTAGGGGACTTATGACCATAGATGTTAAGTCCCATAGTGCTCAGAGCCATTTGAACCATTTTTGAACCAGAATCTGGTGACTCAGAATCCTGGTTTTGTCATAATTCATGGTGTGTTCAGGTTCTAGGAAACGTTCTGCTATCGCTGATTTAGTGGCCAACTCCTTTCCCAACGTGAATGAGGACGAAACGAACACGACTGTCAACAGTGAGACAGTATTGACTGTGTCTCACAGGAAGTTATACACGGAAGTGTGTGTGTTTAACAAATTATTGAGAATGCATATGGACACGAGTGTAGCAGCAACTTTGGTGAATTCTCAGACTTACGTGGATTTGGATTCTCCCCTTGCGATTCCAGTGTCATGGAGGCTGGTGATTTACAACAAACAACAGGCTCCCATTCTTGGACAGTTCTCTTGGCCTGTGACTTACAAGGCTGTGGTTCGTTCATTGACTTTACTAGTTGTTGACAATTCTTATACCGAAAATCTGTTTGGTTTGGACGCTTCTAAACTGTTCGGATTCTCCGTGGATGATGAAGTGCGTTTGGTTTCTGACCAAGTTGATTATTAGCAGTTAGATGCTCTCTCCAAATGTTCCTCTCTATTTACGATCGTCTTCAGTCCCTTGATGTTATTCGACCTATTTCTTCCAGTGAATGGTCAGTTCCACTGGTGATGGTAAAAAAAATTGGAAATTTGTGGTAAGTTCCTACGGGACCAAACTGCTAAGGTCATCGGTCCCTAGGGTTACTCACTACTTAATCTAACTTACACTAACGACAACACACAAACCCATGCCCAAGGGAGGACTCGAAACTTCGATGGGGGGAGCCGTATCAACCGTGGCAAGGCGCCCTAGACCGCACGGCTACCCATCACGGCGATGGTCAAAAAATCTACCGGTAAAATACGCCTCTGCCGTGCTTTTTTCAAAAATCTATTAATTCATAGTCAATCATTGATACCTCTCCGCTGCTACCCCTTACGAGCTGTTAGCAGAATTATCTGGAGGCCATTATTTTTCCGAGATTGACTTGGCACAGCCATATTTACAGCTGCCGCTCGACGAGGAATCTAAACGCCTTCTAGCTATTGATACTTCATTTGGGTTTCATCAATACCAGCGTTTGCCATTTGGCGCGGCAAGCGCGCCAGCTATATGTCAATGCCTTTTAGAGCAACTTATTGCATCGGTTCCAGATTGGATCAACTATTTAGATGACATAGTAGTGTCTAATGCCTATACAGAAGAACTAGTACAGAACCTTGGTGCTCTATTTACTGTTTCATTGTTTGCAGGGTTAAAGTGCAATTTTGATAAAACACAGTATTTTCAACCATTTATTATTTATTTGGGTTTTGAAGTGTCGTGTGCGGGCATTAAACCATAACACCAGCAGTATGATGCTATTGAAGCGTTGCCACATCCAAAATCTGTCAATAAATTACAAGCATTTTAGGGAAAACTGCGTACTGTCACAAATTCGTATCCGACGTTGCTACTGTGACACAACCACACCTTGCCTTATTGTGTAAAGATTGTCCTCTCCACTGGTCCCCGGCGTGTGGCAGGGCATTCAAGTCGTGGAGATTGAAGCTGTAGTCGGCCCCGTGTTTGGTCACTTTTCAGCCAGACCAGCACCTTGTGTTAGTGACAGACACGTATCAGTTAGGGCTTGGTGCTGTCCATGCTCATAAGTCTTGTAGTGAACTCGAGAAATTATTTTGTGACATCAGATACCATAAAAATTACCAATGAGATTCCCCTACGCTGTAAGCCAACAATTAATTGATACCAATAAGTAAATGAAATAAAAAACAAATGGTTCATAATTAAGGAGTTCATTTATGAATGTAAAAGATTGCTTATATGATCAAAACACGAAAGAAATGTATTTATTTTCGTGCTGTTTAGACCAAACAAAACAAAACTCCAAATCTCAAGGCTAGTTTGACTGTGCGTAGACACGACTCAGTTATTAAGGAAAGGAGGAGGGAACAAATCGTCTCACCATTCTTCGTTATCGTTCATCGTGTAGTGCTGTCGGAGGCAAACGCTGCTTCGGTACGGCGCTTCACCTCGGAGCTGTGCTGCGAGAGTCGGCTGCCCTCATCAGCAATCACTGTGGGTCGCAGGTACGATCTCCGCGTTGTCTCCCCGTTGTCGGTATCGTGGGCGAAGCTGTGGTGTCACGGTGTCAGAAGGCGGATGCTGGCGATGGGTGGAAGAGCGCCTATGTCCTCTCACTTCAGCGGTGTCTCCACAAGTCCCTCCTTCTCGCTTCTCCCCCCATCTCTCAGCTCAGCTCCTCTTCGAAATATTATTCCTTTCAGCGTTGTCATTGGTGGACAATGTAGCCCAATGACAGATCGACATTTCATCGTCACGCTTCTCTGTTCGGGGTGGAAATTTTCTATCTAGCGTGGTCTGGCGTGTGGATCGTGAATCAGCACCTTTCTCACGATTTCACATTCTTAAGATGTTTTCCTGCACTCCGAGGCTGTTGGGAGAGCAGTTACACCACATTTCTTTATAACCGCTCTCTCACTGCGTGAGCCCTGGACAAACTCATGATCAGGCTCCGTCTCAAAATCTGCTGGCGTCCGTCATTTACAAGGTTTGTCCTCACTGTCGAGAAAAACATGTTGTTAAGAATCCTGACTTCTTTCACACGCCTCCCTCCGCCAATTCCCCGCGCTTTTTGTATACTCCTCCCTGTGCCCGCGGGGTGCTGGAATTTTCGGCACATCCTTGCTTTCTAATGCAGGTAAAGTGACTGCAGCCAGGCCAGAAGAAGTCAGATGCTTTCGCGCGTACATTCTTGGCGTTCCGTCCTAATGGCTGCAGGTTTCCATCAGCTCTCGGCACGCTTGTCGTTGTCAGACGGGCGAGGCGAGGACGTAGGCCCGGCTTTTCGCTGTGTGCTTGCAGAAAGTGCAGCGTCCGTCTTCTTGGGGGCTCGGCCCAGGGAGTCCGGCCCCTTCCTCCTCCACGGCCGCTCACGGTGACTTGGCGGAAGTGGCTGCTTTCAGACGTATTACAGTATGAGGACGCTTCTGAACGCCCTGTTGCATATGCCTCTAAATCCTTAAATTCAGCACAACAGCGTTATTCTCATATAGAGAAAGAGGCTTTGGTGATTATGTACGCTCTACAGAAGTTTCGTGTTTTTGTTTATGAGTTTCATCTGATCACAGACCACAAACCACTGGTGTCTCTTTTTAACGCTTCGGCATCCTTGCCAGACAAAGCTGCACATCCCTTATAGTGGTGGGCTCTTTTCCTGCCACGCTACTATTATGCGGCACATTTTCGACTTACGGTGTAACATGCAAATGCTGTTGCAGTATCGTGTTTGCCGATTGATCCAGATCCAAAGTTTGATAAAGAGGAATAACTTTCTTTTCATTTAGATGTGGAAATTAAAAATTTTGTCGATGGTTTTCCTGTTACTAGCAGTAAAATTGCAGCTGCAGTAGCTGTGGGATCTGCTTTAAGTGATGTTCTTTCTTTTGTGCAACACAGATGGCGGAAAAAACCTCCAGGCAGTGCTTCTGATCCTTTAAGAAATTATTTTGTATTAAAAAATCGTCTTTATGTTTAGGACCCAGTTCTGCTGTTAGTTACACAGGACACTGCTCTCCCGGTTGTAGTACTTTCGGCGTGAAGTTATGCGTGTATCACATGTGGACCACTGGGGTGTGTCACGTACAAAAGCGTTAGTATTCACACATGTTTTATGGCCAGGCATCTGTCGGGAAATAATGCGAGTTGTTGCAGCGTATGCACAGTGCCCCCGTGCTTCTTTGTCTCTACAGCCGAGTCCACAGCAGTCTTAGGAACTAATTCATGTAGGTTTTACGGGATTGTTGTTGAATGTCTGCTGGTTTGTAATTGTTGCTTACTCTACGTTTCCATATGTGGGTCACTGTCTGTACTTCTGCAGGGCCAACAATTTCCACTTTGTCAAACATTTTTGCAATGAAAGGTTTTCCGTATACATTGGTTACTGACAATGGCCACGAGTTCATATCTCACGAATGTACAGATTTTTGTAGAAAGAAAAGAGGTGCTCACCACGTCACAGCACCTGCTTTCCACCCTCAGTCGAACGGGGAAGCAGAACGATTAGTAAGACCATTTACGACTCTGACGAAGAAAGGCGTTTCTGATGTGTCACCAGAAGTAGCTATCGAGCTCCTCAGGTCTTATACTTTCACCCTGTTGGCGATAAGAGTCCGGAGGAGTTGTCGGACGGTCGTCAGTCCTGGGCTCTGCTATATCTGCTTCGGCAGACGCTTCCGGCCTGACACGGCTGTTTGGGCACGCGGGTTTGGCCGCCAGCCGAAATGGATACCGGCGGCGATCGAGAGTACCCGTGACTGAGGCCGTTGTGTCTTCTCTGCTGTGTGTGCCACCTTCAGCTGTCGGGGGTCACGGTGGGACCCCTGCTCATGCGCTGTCGCAGCCGACGCCTCGGCAGCTGCCGCTTCCATCGGAGATGGCAGCTCTATTTCCGTCGCCTTCGCCGCAACCTCCTTCCCTGGGGCTGGACTCGGGACACGAAAATGGACGCTGTGCCAGCGTCACCTTCTCCTGCCATATGACCTCTCACAGGGGGGCTGGCACAGTACCCGTCCGGGCTCGCGCCAGTTCCGACCCTACGCACCGATGGCAAAGCGTTGCATCACTCAACAACCCACGTCGATCACGGAAGAAATGGAAGTCAGCACAGTATTCACTTCTTCTCAAAGGAAGAGGAGTGCTGTAAATACCTACGTTGTGTGTGTGTCGATTCATAGATCGCGCTAGAAGTTTGTGGTTGATTCGGCGACTAGGGGCCACTCATCCTGCTAATACAACCGTTACAACTAATGAATATACAGGGAGTGCAAGGCTCCGCCGGCTACTTGTGTATTGCTAATTGCGTTGTACTTTGTCTTCCGTTTGTGACTACTGCTAGAACAATAAATTACTACACAAGAAAAGGCCAGAAGATATTTAACAAACTAGAAAGATGTATGCTCAACTGGAGGGTCAAACTCAGTCCCCAAAAAACACAAACAGTCCTCTTCCGGCACCGTCACGTGATCCGAAAGAAACAACAGGAAGAAAGAGACGTACACCTGAGCGAGTGCAACAGAGCACTAAAGATAAATAACTCAGCCAAATACCTAGGACTACTTCTAGACCAACACCTCATATGGCAACTGCACCTCGAGATCATGATGATAAAAAAAGGGCTAATAAGAAGAGTACAAGGCAGATTGAATGGATGCAGCAGTAGAACGGCCTTAAACACATGTAAAACATATGTTCACGCAGTGGTAGAATATGGAACAGCCGCAGTGGAGGTCATGAACAAAGCAATAGTGAACAAAACATATGCCACGGAAAGAGGACTGATTAGGAGCCTCCTGAGACTACCATGCTTAACATTCAGTGGAGAGGTGTATAAACAAGCAAGGCTAGTCACCTTCAGAACCAGGTATGGCAGACACATACTCTGGAACAGATCAGACTTGGAGGACCTGTTCACAACACTCCCCACGCTGTCAAGGAAACCAAACTCAGTACCAGCCAGAACAATCGCCACAACACATCAAAGACCTTCCCAGGCTTAGCCTCAACCACGTCCCCACATGCCGAAAGCTTGACAACACTCCCGCACCTAGACGAAAGGACAGAGTACATTAAACAAAAAGATAAAAACAACAAAAGAAAGCAGGAAAAGCAAAACATCAACTGTTAAAAACACGTAAGTAGCGCATAATGTACAAAATTTTCCACAGATAAATTAGTACCTAAAATGTAAAAATTTTGCAACCGCTCTGGAAGCGGCATTCAAAAATTTTCAAATAATATTTAGAGTAACAAATATGAAATGTGAATAAAATACAACACAAAAAGCTACAAGCTTAAGAGGCTGCACCAAAGCAGTGCCTCATTGTTTCTTTAGTTTATAAAAATAGTAAAAATAGAAAGTAAGATATTTTTGTAATATAAGAATGGAAAGTAAGGGAATTTCCATAACAAATGACCAAAAAAAATTTTTTGTAAACTTTAAGAAGCAACACCGTATTTTACTATTGATAATACAATTAAACGCAGGAAATATGTGTAAACCCTACGGCTGAAAAGTGCACAAAGGTACATTCAAATAGCCCGCCTTCTCCCCTCAGAGGGGAAAAAAAGAAAGAAAGAAGGAAATAAAGCAAGGTGACTAGTCTCAGGAAACACCTGATGACGACGTCAAGTAACGCCGTCGAAATATCGTGTTGGGAAAATGCGGACCACGAGGAATACACCCTATTCTACGAGATGACAACGAATCGCCGGTAAAGACTAAGAAATTACAGTGAAAAGTGTTCAGTATATGAGCCGTATACCACGACTCAATATACTTAGTGTATATCTAATATTGTGTTGTATGTGATACAAGGTCTCATGGGTATAGCTGTGAGGCGTCGCAGGGTTGCCGACTAGTCTCTGGCGGGAGAGATTCAAAGACGCTTCATTTTTGTCAGGTGCATCAGATAATCCACGTGGTTCCCGAATCCACTTAAGTCAACTGTAAAACTGGGATCATCTTATTGATGAGAAGTGTCTTCGTTTTTACATCTATATTTGGACTTTACGCCCGCATCTCGTGGTCGTGCGGTAGCGTTCTCGCTTCCCACGCCCGGGTTCCCGGGTTCGATTCCCGGCGGGGTCAGGGATTTTCTCTGCCTCGTGATGGCTGGGTGTTGTGTGCTGTCCTTAGGTTAGTTAGGTTTAAGTAGTTCTAAGTTCTAGGGGACTGATAACCATAGCTGTTAAGTCCCATAGTGCTCAGAGCCATTTTTTTGAACTTTACGACAGTTAGGGAAATAATTTCGAGGCATTCTGTCCGCTCTCTGATGGTTCGAGACATTGTGTTCGCTCTCAGATGGTTTATAGCTTGGCGTCTTTGCAACACTTTATTCCGTCCTAACAACTTTTTTTTTTTTTTAAAAAAAATCTTCTTCATTAAATCCATTACATGATACATGATAACCCACTACCTAACTACATTAGTGGGTCCTAATAATGATACATAGAAAATGCAGCTATTTATTCTACACTACAGGTATCTTTTTATTATTGTTATTATTATTTACTCTAATCTTACCGCTATGAGGCTCTAACTACTTAATCTACGAGGAAACTACGTACTACCTGCAGCGATTACAAGTGTGCCAGTGCTACTATAAACCTACTGGTTGTTGGCCAGGCCCACTGAGCTAATTCCAGTGGGCATGCCCCTGGCACTGGGCTGGCCCTTAACTTGGTGTCGCTGCAGTCTATTCTAAGGTATTATCCTATCTTCTACATCTGCTGTAATTATATTAGTCATGATCGGTGTGCGTTTAGTCCGGTATTTTTGTGCCCCCCTCCCTCCTAATCCAGGACAAGGCGGATTCCAGCCGTGAAGCGGCTGGCCAGTCCTTACCCGGCGGTACAGGAAGGGTACACTAGTCAAAGTCGGTATAAGTTTTGGTTTCTAATGGCGATTGTCCCTTAAAAAGTTCTTAATTATCTTTTTTGATATCTCATTTGTGAGTTTGTTTAAGGTGTCAAAGGTGTTGTCATGTCTTAGTAAGTGGTACGTGTCATTGTTTGGTAGTTGTTGTCTTAGCTCTTGGGCTACATCATCGAAGAGGTGGCACTCATACACCACATGCTCTGGGGTGCCTTGCACTGCACCACAGTCACAAGCTGGTGTAGCCTGCTTCCCAAACCTACATAGGTATGTTGGATATGGTCCATGTGCAGTAAGAAAGTGCAGCATTCCTCTCGTAGGCGTGAAAAACGTAAGTTTTAATCTTTCTTCGATATCCGGTAGTAACTCGTATGTTCTGCGACCTGTATCCTCGTTGTTCCATTGTTCTTGCCACAGTTCTATCCCTCTCTTTTTGATGGTATATTTGTCCCCTGCGTAAACCCCAAGTATCTCCCTAATTTTGTCCCTGTTATCCTTCTTTACCCAGTACCAGGCAGCCTGTTCACGAATTTTTATGTCTAATGGACAGATTCCCATTAGCACTAACAGCGCTCCCCCAGGTGTTGTCCTATAGGCTCCTGCTGAACGTAAAAGCATATTCCGCTGCACTCTTCTTACGGCCATGGCAGGCATGACCCTCGTGAGTCTGTGTGCCCAGACTCCTGATCCGTATCCTACTATTGAGGTCAGTATGCTATTGTGGTATAACTTGATTAGATTAGGTGGAAGGTGAAACCGCTTGTGACCAATTCCGATGAGATTGTTTAATAGAACCAGGGATTTCTGAGATACGGTGTCTATATGTGATGCAAAGTTCCACCTCTCATCGATGATTACACCCAGGTATCGGGCCTCGCGGCGCCGAAGAACTGGTATGCCATTTATTCTTACCGTGGGGTTTCTGACCAATTGGCCTTTGAGGAGTAGGTATGTGGATTTGTTGGGTGCAATCGTCATTTTACTTTTATGGCACCTTGATGTAAGAATAGTTATGGCTCTGTCCACTTTCGGCTCTAAATCCTCGCGGCTTCTGCCGCCGACCAGCAGGAGGAGGTCGTCAGCGTATGCTATGACCTCTAGCACATCGTCGCAGTTCTTTAGATCTTCAAGTTATGGCTCCATATTGATGTCCCAAAAGAGAGGTCCTAGGACAGAGCCTTGAGGACATCCTTTGGTAACAGTCTTCCTGGCTGTGCCGCTAGGGGCCGATAGCCAGACCTCCCTGTCTGCACAATAGCTCCTCAGACAGCCGTATAGCGGACCTGGACAGTTCTTCTCCCGCAAGCAGGAAAAGAGTGAGGGCCACCACAGGTTGTCGAAGGCGCCACTGATGTCTACCATGATGCCGACGACATACTTGTGCGGGGTGGAGCCACAGACCTCGGCAGCCAGGGCGATTGCGTCAGACGCAGAACGCCCGGACCGAAAGCCGAATTGCCTGTCACTCATCCCGCACAGCATGCGGTGTGCTGTCAGTCTGTCTGCCAGTAGCCTCTCAAAAATTCTGTGGGATCTTTGTCTGGACTCTTTTTAATGATAATTATGTTAGCTTTTTTCCATATTTCTGGGAATTTCCCGAGTTTCAGACTCTCGTTAGATAACTTAGTGAGAGGAGCTACGAGCTGGGGGGCAAGGAATTGCACCACTTCCGCAGTAATGCCGTCTGGGCCAGGAGCTTTTCCTCTTTTGAGGGCCTTGATCTGGGCAGCAACCTCCTCCTCAGAGAAGTGGTAGATTCTGATGTTGTTGTTGTAGTCCCTTTGATCTTCTGTCCTTATTCTTTTTTGTTCTTCTGTCTCATTTTCCTCCACATCGTCAGGCAACAGGACCCGAAGTAGGGCGTCAGCAGTTTCCTGCCACGTGCCCGTCATTCGGTCCCCGTCCCTGACGGTGGATAGCACCATAGGTGATCTTAACTTCTCTCGAACCAGTTTGTACGGGACTCCCCATGGGTCTGTAGCCAGTTGGCTTTTTACGTAATTTTCCCAACTTCTGAGTCTGACTGCCCTTAACTCCCTTTGGAATTGTTCCTTGCTCTCTCGATAGATCTGCAACCATCTTTGTTTTTCTCTCCAGACGACACTCCGCTGGTAGTACCTCCTTGCCCTCCTTACAGCCTGTCGCATCTGTCCCAATTCGTTCGACCGTGGTGTGGGGGTGGCCGCTACGGCTCTCCTCCTGGTTGGTACAGCAGCTCGCACCGCCCTGGTGATCGCCTGTACCAGTCCTTTGGCGCATTCTTCCACGTTTTCGTCACCCTCCAGCAATGTCGGAATGTTGCACTCCCTCGCGAGACGGTCCCAGTTAGTCTTGTTGTAGTTAAGCTGCAGCTCCCACCCCATGTCCCAGTGGCACTCCCTTTCCCCAATGATGAATGTAATTAGGTTATGATCACTGGTGGTTGCTTTGTCCCACACTTTCCAGTTGTCAACTTTTGTAGCCAGGTTTGGTGTCACTAAAGTGACGTCAATATTTGTGCCTTCTCCCCCTCCGCCAATATAGGTGGGGGGGTTCCCTTGTTGGTTGGCAACCACCAGTTGCAGTGCCATGATAGTCTCCTCAGCCTTTAACCCCCGATCGTCGTGCGTGCCACTGAACCACAGGGGGGACTTTGCGTTTATGTCTGCCGTTACGAGCATTCTGCGTCCCCGCAATGCCGTGGCAACTTGTGTAAGTAACTCTAAAAACTCGTCTATTCCTCTACCACATTGAAAGTATATATTGCAGATGTAAATCACTCCTGTGGGTGTTTGAAGTTCCACGACATTGCAGTGTTCGCCTGAGAATTGCGCAAGGACTGTGGCTCTAATTGATCTATTAATAATTACAACTGCAGCTTTTGGCTCTATATCAGAGTGTATAATTTGCCAATTGGCAGCCATGAATGGGATCCGTCCCGCGTGGGAGTACGGTTCCTGTAAACAGAGTACATCTAGACTCTTCTCCTCCACCACCCTCCGCAGTTCCTGCAAGACTAGTTTGCTATTGTGAGTGTTTATTTGACCCACGTTTAGTTGGCTCACGTGGGTAGTAAGTATGAATGTGTGATTCTGGCCAGTTTTTAGACCAGTCGTGGGCTACTCTGCCATTTGTTATCACTGATTGACAATATAGTTCATCCAAGTCAAACTTCTCATTTCTTCTTTCGAAGACCTTTTTAACCAGTTCTCGCAGGGCTCCGAAGTCGGTGGGGAGATTCATTGTCTTGAGGTGGATTCTGTCCACTGCCTCCATTACTGGAAAGGTGACATCTCTACCATACTCGTGGCCGACACGTACCACATGTCTCAGTGCAGTTGTGAGGATTGCCGGCTCCTCTAGTCTTGATAGCTGCAAAGCATGCTCCAGGTTGGGGTATATTCGTTGGGGATCAATTCCCAGTACACCCCGGGATGGTGAGTCAGAGGGTGAGTTTGAGCTACTCACTTTATTGTACTGGACATTTTTGGTGGTTACTACTTCTTCACTGTGTAATTGTGAACTCCCAAGTACAGGATGCCAGTGTGGTCGAGAATGCTCTTGTTTCGACCCAGGTCCCCAGCAAGGAGGAGAGGGAACGTCTTCTTCACATGGGTCAGTCTGTACGCAAATATCTTTCATTATTATCACCAAAGATCGTGGTTGCGTGATTTTTTGTAAGAATTCTTTGAATTTGTTTGCCCTCAGAGCGTCCCTC
This sequence comes from Schistocerca americana, assembly GCF_021461395.2. Taxonomy (NCBI): domain Eukaryota; kingdom Metazoa; phylum Arthropoda; class Insecta; order Orthoptera; family Acrididae; genus Schistocerca; species Schistocerca americana. The sequence continues at coordinate 646,662,615 of NC_060130.1, read as the reverse complement.
AGCCTCTTGCTTGGGGATTTCCTTTTTGGCTTCCTGAGTTCAGGTGTAGCCTCAGCCATAGTCAATTCGAGAGATTAGTCTCTGTTCTAGCATCCTGTACGTTGGGCAGTTCCTCCCAGTGGTATTGCATGGTTCCTTCCCCTTCTGGTACAAGGAATGCAGGTTGCGTTTTTATTGCAGTTTTTTCTTGTATCGTCCTCAGCCCCACACCTGGAGCAGGCCGGCTTCCTTTCACAATGCTTATGGACGTGGTCCAAATCACCACAATTGTGGCATCGAGGGATTAATAGATTGTCTCTAACATTGATTGCGTGAAATCCAATATAGATTCTCCCCACAGCGGTAAGTTTTCGCCACATCTTGGCGGAGACCTCGGCCACGTGATGGACAACATCGCGTTCCCGAGGTCCCGTTTTGAAACGCAGCTTAAATTCGTTTCTGAATGTTTCCCATTCGATATCCTCAAAATTTTGATTATACATCGTTTCATAGATATCGGTTTCAGTTAGTGCCACAGGTACGTCATACAGTATTACCAGAGGATTTCTTTTCTTGGGAGGTTCACATTTAATGGCCTTATTGAGTTTGGAATTATTTAGTAATTTGTCCCTATCTTCTTCTGTTGCGAGATCTACAACAACTACATTTTTTGTGGCCTTTACTTTGTTAATTTTTATTTTGTCCCTTGCTGGGTCAATTGTTGTTGTAAAGATCTCCTATACCTTTTTAATAGTCTGACCAGGCAGGGGTCTTAAAAAGACTGCCGTGTCTGGCCTTTGTGAGATCTTCGTAATTGTTTCTTTAGTTGTTTGGGCTTTTGTGGCGGGTTGCGCCACCACTCCGGCCCATGTCTTGGCTGGCTGTTGTCTTAATCTAGCATTCTCCTTCTCCAGCTCTTCAAGACGTCCCTCAAGCTTGGCGTTTGCGATAGCCCAGGCAGCGAGCTCGTTCTTTATTGCTGTAACTGCAGCCTGGCTTATTTTTCCGTTCTTGATACTGGAGTCTAATATTTGACTAATACGACAATGTCTGTCATAAACATTCTCATCGTCGTGTCCCACTTCCTCCTGCGAGGTAGGGACAGTAGACATACTTGCCCTCGAAATAGCACTCGAATCACTCGTTTCCTGTTCAGCCATGATGATAACGAGTGAAAGAAGGTTGGGAGCCCGTCTCTTTCCCCGGACCGGCTCCTCTGGCATGGGGGGGGGGGGGGGGGGGGACTACTGCAGCTCGCCCACCAACCTCGCCCCTAGGTCAAGGGCACTCCAGAGCTGCCAGGTTCAGCGCGCCGTCGCCAGCGCACTGGTCCCCATCGATGGCCCCGTCGTCGACGATTTCACACGACGATTCTCGGCAACTGCACCCCGCACTCCGGAGGGGCGGATGCACCCCTTGCCCTTCGCCGCCTACTTGCCCGAGTTTCCACCAGAAGGCCATGGACCCACTCCTACTCAGGTGGTGGGTCGGTCCCCCAGTCGTTCAGCGGTCTGGGCCCATGTAACCTAGCCCAGGCGATGTCACCACCTCCTGGGTTTGGCAGAACACGCCCCGGTTACCCAGGGGCGCGGCGAAGCACCCTTGCCGACTGGCGCCGTGATCCCACGCCGACAAACGAGGTCGCCGGCATGCAGAGCACCTGCTGGTCTGTGCCCTGCGAACAGAAAGGGACTGGTGTTCGGTCCCTCGACACAGCTCCCCCTGTGCCACGCACCCTTCGCTTTCGCATCGGGTTGGGTCGCAGCTCTCCCTTTTGTCGCGAGGCAGAATGCCAAGCTTAACATCTGGCACCACGGGAAGGCGGAAAGAGCCACTTGGGAAGGAGAGGCTATAAGAGACGCTTCACTTCCCCTGTGAGGACTGCCGCGGCACACCCGACTGAGAAGCGATACGCCCCAGTGCGAGCCTCCGTGCCTTACGGCGCGCCGGCAACGGGCGGGCCCGCGCCGAAACGCGCCGTCAAACGACTGACCTCACGCCAGACGTCCTAACAACTTTCCCCTCCTTGTGTAGAGGATAACATAGTTTCAGTTTAGAACCCACAATTCCGTTTGTCTTGATGCTGCAAAGATTGTTACAGGTCGCGGTGTGCACCTGCAGCTGTAGTTGGTTTCGGCCACAAACGCAATCAAACACTGCGGAGAAAAAGAGAAGCTGTAACATGTATAATTAATCGAAGCAGTTTTGTTATTATTATGGCCACCAATGGTTGCTTCTCAATATGAAATAAATGTATAACACAAATTTAACTTCATAATATTATTTTGCAGCTCTTTTCTGCGTCATTGCAAAGTACATAACTTAAGAACTACTTAACTAACAAGCATACTGAATATTACCACGACTGTGTAGCTATATTCCTACTGTTCTGAAACAGAAAACCAATAATGAAGCCACTGCAGACTGATTTTGATACCATGTTACCAAGCATCTACAACAGCGTTCGGCTACTAAGGCTACGGTCGCTCTCTTCATGATCTTACAGACCATGGCCTTTCCCTGTGCGTTTTCTGATGGTAGCTGATTCTGTGGCCAAATGATGGTTCACCACTTTTTGGACTGGACCCTATGCTTAGTGATTTTCAAATTATTCACGTTCACTGACCTTCTTTATTTCTATTCCCTCCATTATAACTCTGGCCTGTAATTTGTTGTCCGAGGAAAGATGTCGCCGGGACAATGACGCTGGCGGCAGCACTACTAGTTCAGTGCGTGAGGGTGTGTTTACATTGGGAAGACGTAATGTCCGGCTGTACTGTGACAGCAGCTGTGAATGACTTGTGAGGACGATTAGTGTTTTTTCCTAGTTCTCCATTCATCTGTATTTTTTATCACTCATCAGTTCTCCTTCAAGTTTATTAATCTCGGCATAGAATATAAAACATATCATATTGTCTTTACTACAGCTGAGCGCCGTAGGATTTTTCTGTAACATGCTTTTTCTGCATCGATGTGAATAGCACTTTTGCAAAACCGTTTAAAAAAAATTCTAATGTACCTATTATGCACCTTCGTGATTTTTTAAAATCAAATAAAATCGGGAGAGTATTTCAAAGTAAAGGTGTCTTCTACTCTCTTGACGATGATAAAGGGCTTCTGAAAACCAACTACACTCGTAAAGAGTGCTTCGATATTTTCGCAGATAAAATACAAGTGCGACAATGTAAAATAGTCTTAAACATTATATGTCTTCATCTCGTTTCATTATGAATGCTAACAGCGAAAATATTCAAGTTTTGGAGATGGGAACTGATTCTTATCAAACCCTGAGGCGGAAAATGTGTGATAAATTCAATGATGGCACTCAGGGATTGTCCGGAGACTGCAGTATTACATTTGGTTGGCCTTACAGTGTAACTCAATTAAATTATACGTCCATTATGTAGGTACAACGCCTGAAATGCATTACTATGTTGATTAATTATAAAATATAACTGTTATTGAGTGGGGCACCTACTATTAACAGCAAATAAAAAATTATGCTACGTCAACTGTATTATATTTGCTAACAAACTAACAATTTATATTATTTGGGACCACATCTAATTGGTTTGTTACCCATTACAAAATATAATTACGGAACGGTTGACATCTTTACATCGTACAGAGTAATAAAACAGAAACAATAACACACCCGTTATTTTAGCAAATCTCTGATTACCGCTTTTGCTAGGTTTCTGTTCCTTCTCTGAGACACGCGGTCAGCCCGCCTTTGGGCGATGCGCCTGGTGCCCCCTAATAGGGCAGCCTCTATGACGGGAACAGCTGACTACCAGCTATGACTCTCGTCAGCACACATCGATTAGGTCCAAAGCAAAGACGTGCAACCACTGAAATGCCACGCACGATGACTAGCGGACAAGTATTTCTAACGAAGCCTAACTTCCTAGTGTCACACACTAGTAGGATCTCAAACCTAGCGTTCAGCAAAAGCTATTAATGGACGTCCCCATGCATCTGACTGGCCAGCTCGGACTCTTCATCACCTCGCCAGTCGAATTAGTTGCTAGCAGCTCGTGTTGCTGGTCCGTGACTCCCAATTTTCACATGTTAAAAGACACATACACTCACCGAGAAAGTTCTTCTCTGTAATTATTTCTCGAGTAACTGTTAGTTTCTCTAGTGTCTGCAAGCGCCTTCGATAAGGTTTTATTACGGACGTATCACAGACTCCATAAGCAAAAGCACGGGCTGAGTGACTATCTGTCCGTCCAGTCACACAATGACTCGTGAGGACCGTCGTGGATCACCGTCCAGTATAAAACTTTTTTCTTCCTGTGATTTTGGGCGCCTGGGCGACCACCTGACAGAAATATTACGGGACTTAAGAGAAGCCAAAGAAAATGTCAGCATTAAACCCGCAGAAAAACTAGGAGGGCGGGTAAAACAAAAGAAACTGAATGTTACAGTGTTGGTGAGCACTAGGTCACAGAGGTTCTAAAAGGGGCAATTAATTATTGTTAGTTGTCTCCATAGTAACAATATTTGTTTGTGTGTGTGTGTGTGTGTGTGCGCGCTCGCGCGCGCGCGTGTAGGCCGTGTGCAGTGGAATGAAAGAGACACCGCAACATTTCGCGGACAGATACCGTGAACAACACGATAATGTTCAGCTTCAGTGATAAATGTGAATGATTGTTTTGGATCTGTCAGCACTATGGCTGAATTGGTGAGCAGTCAATATTAATTCAGCTGTACAACATTATTAACGAAGGTGAATTAAATTTTCATGCAACATTTTGTTTTGACACTCAGGCTACACATACTTCGTAATGTACGGAAAACATACAAGAGTACACCTGTATATCAGTTACATAATACACAATTTTCAGTGACGTCGTTGCCTGCGTAAACATAATTTCTACGTGGAATATCTCTTTTCTGTGGTGGGATATGCAGTTTTAGATCATGACTGTACAGTTATATGCCAGACAACTGAAGTTTATCTAAGAGTTTATGCTTCAGATACTTGTGATTCTTACTTCATTATTTCTAAAAAACAATTTCAGTTAAACTTCCACTGTTTATTTAAAAATCACCGCCAATGTGATACGTTTTCCGCACAACGAATTCCTCTTGATTCATTATTATTATTATTGCTATTTATTGGCCCACTCACTTTTCCATGTTATTCATATAATGATAGCGGTGTAAGCAACAAGTTATCACTAAGTTAAATACGTTTTTTCGAGAATCCAATGCTTACTTTATGCTGTTCCCAAAAGTGCGAAGGATGCAGTTTTAGGGTTTTTAGACTCTTCACTGTTATTTTGGTGTAAAGCCGGTGTCAGGTGTTATCACAGGCTCTAACGTGTTCAGACGTCTACTTCAACGTAGCCTTAGCCTCAAGTGCCAGATCCATGTACATGGTCATCATCTCACTGAAAGTGATAGGAAAATTACGTGTGTTGGGTTCAGCAACATCTAGAAGGAAGGTGACTTGCTCAGCTTTATGATTCATCAGTTTTGTGATAGGTCTGTTACAATGGGTTAGTCAATCAGTTATTGTGCTGCAGTTCCAGAAAATTTTGGATTATTCATTTCTTCTAACAGTGAGAGGATCGTACCTACGTTACACAGAAAAGTTTTTGATCGACTGAATTAATTCTCATCATTATTAATATTATTATGTAACTGGGACCTCTTTATACAGACTAACGGATCTGAGTAATTTTTCGAAACAGGGAAAGAACCAGACCTGCATATAATCTCGATCTCTGATTGTTAACCATTAGTGTAGTTCGCTGTTCAGCATCAGTATCTTGTTTCTCTGATTTTTGAAATTCATTTAGTCTATTGGCAGGCTAATTTCCCACTTGTTCTTGAGAAGACGAGCATATAAAACGCAAAATATAATAGAAATGAGTTTGGGCAGCTGACAGATGGAAGACGGCTTAGGTTGTTGTTCCCGAAACGGCACAGAAACAAGTACCAGATCAACCATGAGCCGGTGTACGCTCTACTAAGCTATACCAAGACTAAGCTCAACCACCACTGCTGGTGCTGGGCCCAAATGAAGAGTACGAATCCAATATGACAACGTTAATTTTCCTCCTCACACGAATAAATCTATAATAATGCTGTATGCAGAACCCGGATTTGTCTGAAAAGGAGATGTGATGCCACTCCTATGTCCACTGCTATCGCCGGCCGATGTGGCCGAGCGGTTCTAGGTGCTTCAGTCTGGAACTGCGCGACCGCTGCGGTCACAGGTTCGAATCCTGCTTCGGGCATGGATGTGTGTGATGTCCTTAGGTTAGTTAGGTTTAAGTAGTTCTAAGTTCTTGGGGACTGACGACCTTAGATGTTAAGTCCCATAGTGCTCAGAGCTATTGGAACTATTTTTCCACTGCTATCGTTGGGCGCACCAGTGTAGGTAGACAACAATCGCCGTGCTAGCACTCAGTGGTGCGACAAACGTGGTCGCATTGTCCGCGAGAACGCTTGCCTTTTAGCAAACAAGCCCAAATCCTGAACCAAGATAGGTGACGTGGCTATACGAACCAGCGCTGCCGACCGAATGGTATGTCTGTCCTCTCGGGCGCTACTCAAGCAGAGACGCTGAGGCCCTGCATGGTGTTGAATATGACACTCCTAATTCCATCAATTTTATATTCGGATGACTATCGTGGAATTCGATCAAGGCGAGCAGCAATATTGCAGGACGTTAAAACCGCTACAGTCGAATACCGACAAGTGCTGGTAGACATTTCTCCTTTTAGTGAAGCAAAACACTGCCTTCTAGAGAATAAAAAGAAACAACATTCAACTGCGGTAAATGAATGTGAATCCATGTGCATAATCTTTCCTTCTATATAGAACTTGGAAGGTGTTACTCCTATCTGCGTTGCGTGGTTGTATTGAAGTGTTAACCATTTCTATATTCAAAGGAGTAATAAATTTGTTGCCAATTTGAATTTTTTGCGCGTCGTCTTCATGGTATTACGATTTTAATGGCCAGAATCATATACACTGAGGTGGCAAAAGTCATGGAATAGCGATATACACATTTACAGATGGCTGTAGTATGGCGTACACTAGGTATAAAAGGTCAGTACATTTGCGAAGCTGTCATTTGTACTCAGGTGTTTCAAGTGGAAAGGTTTCCGATGTTATGGCCGCACGAGGGGAATTAACACATTTTGAACGCGTAATGGCGGTTGGAGCTATACGCACGGGACATTCCATTGCAGAAATATTTAGGGAATTAAATATTCCGAGATCCACAGTGTCAAGAGTGTGCCGACAATACCAAATTCCGGGCATTACCCCACTTAACGACCGAGAGCAGCGGTGTTTGGCTGGAGTTTTCAGTGCTAACAGACCATCAACAATGTGTCAAATAACAGGAGAAATCAATGTGGGACGCACGAAGAAAGTATGCGTTAGGACAGTGCAACGAAATGTGGCGTCAATGGGCAACGGCAGCAGACGACCTTCGTGAGTGCGTTTGCTAAACCCGCGACATCATATGCAACGTCTATTCTGAGCTGTGACCATATTAGTTGGACGACGGGAAAATTGTGGCCCAGTCAGATGAGTCCATATTTTAATTGGTAAGAGCTGGTGGTACGGTGCGGGTGTGGCTTAGACTCCACGAAGCTATGGACCGTAGTTGTCAACAAGGCATTATGCAAGCTCGTGGTGGTTCCATAATTGTATGGGCTGAGTTTACATGGAATTGACTAGGTACTCTGGTCCAACTTAACAAATCATTGGCTGGAAATGGTTATGTTCAGATACTTGGAAGCCATTACTTCATGTTCCCAAAAAAAAACGATGGAATTTTTATGAATGACATTACGCCATGTCAGTGGGCCACAATTGTTCGCAAATGGCTTGAGGGAATGATCTGACCACCCAGATCGCCCGACATGAATCCTATCGAACATTTATGGAACATAATCGAAAGGTCAGTCCGTGTACAAACTCCTGCACGAGCAACACTTTTGCAGTTATGTACGGGTATAGAGGAAGCATGGCTCAGTATTCCTGCTGAGGTTCCAATTGATTTTGAGTCCATACCACACCGGCAAAAGGAGGTTCGACGCGATATTAGGAGGTATTCCACGCTTTTTGTCACCTCAGTGTGTTTATAAACGTGATGTAATAACTTATCGCGCGCTAGGAACTGTCAGTAAGGGTGTGCCCATTCCTCAAACTAAACGCAGTACACTTTAGAGAAGAAAAGGTAACAGATAAGAGGACAGGGAAAGAAAGTCGTGATGTAGCGACTATATGCGCTCACTGGCTACTTGTAGGTCACTGAAGAATATATAACAACTGACAAAAAATATGATGATGCCATTCGGTGCTTAAGCAAGGAAATGGCTTCTTTACCCCCTACCTCCCCCTTCCCCCCACACACAAAATGATTCACTTGAATTATTTTCGTAGTCGGATTGTCGACCCGTGATTGTCATAAGAAAGAAATGGCCTAATTGTCTCTTCTGGTATATGGCTTCAGATGTTTCCCACCTGTTTAGCTTTAACAATCAGCTGCAACATCACACAGGGACACAGTTAGTACCGCTTGCTTATAATTAAAGTGCACCTAACTACCGAAACCCATTGTGGAACGTAATTATTCTGTGGCGGCGAAACTTGGACGATATGCTAAAGCGTTAATGCGGAACCGATTTACGCTGGAGAGAAATTAATTTTGGCCACCACGTGCAAATCTGGTATTGTCGACGTCTACGGTGCTCATATTGAACAGCCGGCCGAAGTGGCCGTGCGGTTAAAGGCGCTGCAGTCTGGAACCGCAAGACCGCTACGGTCGCAGGTTCGAATCCTGCCTCGGGCATGGATGTTTGTGATGTCCTTAGGTTAGTTAGGTTTAACTAGTTCTAAGTTCTAGGGGACTAATGACCTCAGCAGTTGAGTCCCATAGTGCTCAGAGCCATTTGAACCCATATTGAACAAACTGTGTAAGCAGCTATTAATAATGAAATCAACATTAAGCCTTTCTCACTTGTTTAATCTTTTCTGTTTACGTCCCGTAAGTAACATATTACATATGGAAATATTTCTAGTCTTCTTTCTAGCGTTCAAAGAGCCAGATTTGCACCTTGTGGCCAAAACTGGAATATATTCCAGGCTTAAATCGGTTCCACGTTAATGGATCAGAATGTCTACCACGTTTGGCTGTCCTACGATAATTATAGCACACAGTGGACCTCTGTGAGTAGCTATACTTTAATTATAACAAACCGGTACAAATCTATTTATAAAGACCTATAGGGAAGCAGAAAGTTGTGTGTAATATAACACTTAGTTTTCTTCCTCGGCCAGTTTTGGTTGAAAAATGCGGATTATTTTGAGGGACACTGTGGAATATTCCCCCTTCAGTCCCTATAGTTTCACGAAGTTCCATCAGATGCTGGCGCTGTATGTAAACTTTAAAATGGTGTCCGTAACAGAGGTGCTTTCCAAGCAGAGAGCTGTCATTGACTTTCCTTTGGAGAAAAACCAGTGCGTTGCAGATATTCATAGGCGCTTCCAGGAGGTCTACGGAGACCTGGCAGTGAACAAACTCACGGTGAGTCTCCGAGCGAGGCGTCTGTCATCAACCCAATAAGGTCGCACAAACCTGTCCAGTTTCTCGCGTATAGGCCGGCCGCACGCATCTGTGAATACTGCAGCGTTGGAACGTGCAGACACTCTCATTCAGGTGATCGACATATCACAATAAAATACCTCTTTGCACAACTGAACGTCTCTGTTGTTAGTGCTGATACACTCGTCCACCACGTGGGGTACTCAAATGTGTGTGCGCGCTGGGGTCCTCGCCACCTAACAGAAGACCGTAAAGAGCAAGGAAAGACCACCCTGTGCTGAACTTCTTGCATTTACGAGGCTTATCGTGACAATTTTTTGTCGAACATCGTCACAGACGATGAAACACGTGCTCGTAACTTCGAACCAGCAACAAAACAGCAATCCATGGAATGGCGCCACAGCACTTCTCCTCCGATGAAAGATGAAAGCCGGTCTCTCAGCCGGTCAAGTCATGGTGACAGTCTTCTGGGACTCTGAAGGGTTATTCTGTTTGATGTCCTCCCTCAAGGTACAACTATCAACTCTGCAGTGTATTGCCTTTAAAGAGCAGCAGCGTACTGGTTGAAGAAAGGCAGACGCGTCAAGATATTTGAAATTATAGGAAAGGACATCACAGAAAATTTTGGAAATATGTGTTAAGGTCTTAAGGGACCTAACTGCTGAGGTCATCGGTCCCTAAGCCTACACAGTACTTAATCTAACTTAAACTAACTTTCGTTATGGACAACACACAGACCCATGCCCGAAGGAGGACTCGAACCTCCGACGGGGGAATCCGCACGGACCGTGACAAGGCGCCTCGGACCGCGCTTCTAGCCCGCGCGGCATCACAGAAAGGCACCAACAAAACCGCTGGCGAAAGGATACCTGGCAGAGAGAATGGGATTTCAAGGAACATCAAGGAACGAATGACGCTAAAACATGATATGGTCCATTTCGTCACATGCCATGGTCCATATCCAGAACACTTCCATCGGTTTGGTCTCAGCCGAACACCTATGCACACTCTGGTATAACTTTGAAGTCCTAAACATGTCACTTTACACTGTGATAGACTCACATACATACGACCCCGAACTGAGTATGACAACATAGGGCAAATTTAACAAAGCCGGATGATTGGAGCTTACTGAATAACATAACAGATAATGTGTCACGTACGTTACACGAAATATACAAACAACAACAAACACATACACAAATAAGAGCAACACACAAACACGGGAAGAGGATACTTGGAATGACACAGACACAGACAAAAAGCACACTCAGATGCTGAAACAGATGCAAATAGCGAGATTAATATACAGACCCATATGTAATATAAGACTTCTCTATTATCTTCTATATCTCCTTCTTAAATGCAAGATTCTTGTTATTTTAGAAATTTTTTCTGAGTTTGTAGTATGTCGTGAAGTTGATAATATGTCATAGCTTCTTTCCAGCTCCCTATATTTCTATCTTCTATTAATGGTTATTAATTTTAAGATTTTCATGTCTTAATTAGTTTTAAGTCTATTAGTATTTAAAGCTGCAGTATTACTAATTCATTTTACAAATAAGAAACATCAAGTAAGTTTCACATTCTGAACATGTACAATTCCATATTGTGAAAATACGACGTGTCTTAGTAATCGGATGGCGGGCCATTTGTAAATGGTAGCAGCAAATAAATAAAATACACTACTGGCCATTAAAATTGCTACACCACGAAGATGACGTGCTACCGACGCGAAATTTAACCGACAGGAAGAAGATGCTGTGATATGCAAATGACTAGCTTTTCAGAGCATTCATACAAGGGTGGCGCCTGTGGCGACACCTACAACCAGCTGACATGAGGAAAGTTTCCAACCGATTTCTCATACACAGACAGCAGTTGACCGGCGTTGCCTGGTGAAACGTTGTTGTGGTGCTTCGTGTAACGAGGAGAAATCCATCACCATCACGTTTCCGTCTTTGATAAAGGTCGGATTGTAGCCTATCGCGATTGCGGTTTATCGTATCGCGACATTGCTGCTCGCGTTGGTCGAGATCCAATGACTGTTACCAGAATATGGAATCGGTGGGTTTAGGAGGGTAATACGGAACGCCGTGCTGGATCCCAACGGCCTCGTATCACTAGCAGCCAAGATGACAGGCATCTTATCTGCATGGCTGTAACGGATCGTGCAGCCACGGCTCGATCCCTGAGTCAATAGATGGAGACGTTTGCAAGACATCAACCATCTGCACGAACAGTTCGATGACGTTTGCAGCAGCATGGACTATCAGCTCGGAGACCATGGCTGCCGTTATCCTTGACGCTGCATCACAGACAGGAGCGCCTGCGATGGTGTACTAAACGACGAACCTGGGTGCACGAATGGCAAAACGTCATTTTTTCGGGTGAATCCAGGTTCTGTTTACAGCATCATGATGGTCACATCCGTGTTTGGCGACATCGCGGTGAACGCACATTGGAAGCGTGTATTCGTCATCGCCATACTGGCGTATCACCCGGCGTGAAGGTATGGGGTGCCATTGGTTACACGTCTCGGTCACCTCTTGTTCGCATTGACGGCACTTTGAACAGTGGACGTTACATTTCAGATGTGTTACGACCCGTGGCTCTACCCTCCATTCGATCCCTGCGAAACCCTACATTTCAGCAGGATAATGCACGATCGCATGCCTTTCTGGATACAGAAAATGTTCGACTGCTGCCCTGGCCAGCACATTCTCCAGATCACTCACCAATTGAAAACGTCTGGTCAATGGTGGCCGAGCAACTGGCTCGTCACAATACGTCAGTCATTACTCTTGATGAACTGTGATTTCGTGTTGAAGCTGCATGGGCAACTGTGCCTGTACACGCCATCCAAGCTCTGTTTGACTCAATGACCAGGCGTATCAAGGCCGTTATTATGATCAGAGGTGGTTGTTCTGGGTACTGATTTCTCAGGATCTATGCACCCAAATTGTGTGAAAATGTAATCACATGTCAGTTCTAGTATAATATATTTGTCCAATGAATACCCGTTTATCATCTGCATTTCTTCTTGGTGTAGCAATTTTAATGTCCAGTAGTGTAATACCCCAGGAAATTTAAGAAACGACTTCAGCGAGTTCGTCACCACAAAAATACAAACGAACTTCTCCTTCGTTACGAGAACTCAAGGAGTCACACAAGTCTGCGTACGCGAGAGGAATATACGGAACTTCATTGGAGTGTTCTTCCTCATCCACCTTACAGCCCAGATCTCGCACCTTCTGACTTCCATCTGTTTGACCCAATGAAGGATGCACTCCGCGGGAAGCAGATGATGGGGAGGTTAGTAATACAGCAAGAAGTTGGCTCCAATTTCGATCACTGGAGTGTTACCATGCGGGCCTACAAGCCCTCCCAGTAAGGTAGAGTAAGGCCATCGCGCTGAACAGAAATTATTTTGAAAAGTAGGATATTGCAGCCATAAGAGTAGGAAATTATGTGGTGTATTGGAATTCCGAAAAAAACCTGCTTTCAGAAAAAAATGTGTTGTATTACTTAAAGAACGTCCCCCGTACAAAAACTAATGCCACAGTGCTAAACATTATGACCAAGGAAAAGAAATAATGAAAATAAAAAAGTAAAAAGCCTCCTCTATGTGAATCGGTGTGGGCTCCAAACACCTAAAAGCAGTCCGTCCTCAGGCCACAAGCGGCCCATCGGGACCATCCGACCGCCGTGTCATCCTCAGTTGAGGATGCGGATAGGAGGGGCGTGTGGTCAGCACACCGCTCTCCCGGTCGTTATGATGGTAATTTTGACCGAAGCCGCTATTATTCGGTCGAGTAGCTCCTCAATTAGCATCACTAAGCTGAGTGCACCCCGAAAAATGTCAACAGCTCATGGCGGCCTGGGTGGTCACCCATCCAAGTGACGACCACGCCCGACAGCGTTTAACTTCGGTGATCGTACGGGAACCGGTGTATCCACTGCGGCAAGGCCGTTGCCATCCAAACACCTACGTCGTGTGAAAGTGAACATGCAGTCTGCACACGCAGTACCAGATGTGTCATGGACATAAGAAACCAGATTGATTTAGTGTTCTAGACTAGAAAAGCCTTACACTCAATACTACATTGGCACCATTCCTAAGGAATATAGACCACAGGTTGTAATCGGATCTAAAATTTCCTTACAGTCCGGTTACAGAGTCATCTACAGATCGTGAAACAATACGTGGTGTATACCAGAGGTGTGTAACAACACGTTAGCAAATCATTTTACTGCATACATGAATGGCCTAACGGATACTGTTAGCCGATTTGGCAGAGGAACAACGCCTCACTTGGCGCAGACTTTACTTACATTGCCTGGCAAAAAAAAAAAAAAAAAAAAAAAAAAAAAAGGGGAGGGGGGGGGGTCAAGGAACAAGAAGGGCAAGAGGAAACGAAATGAAACTACACTATATGAGAGGATATGTGATGTTATTTGAGTGGCTACAAAAGTAAGTAAAATTTACAACGATGTTGGCAGTATGAACCCACTTATCAGTATGAAGGTGCAAGCTGTCTGGGCTAGATGCATGAGCTGATTCGGCTGGAGTGTCTTAAAACCGTTGTATCCTCTCCTGTGACATACAGAAGTGAAAGGCTAGTCGTGACTTATTGTCAGTACGGAAGATGACTACACGATCTTGCTACAGTGAAGTAGCAATGACAAGGCGAAATGATCGATTGTCAGGATTATATGGCCTATGGAAGCTGTGTTTTTTTAAGCCTCGCAGGGTATAAGACACAAATTAATTGATGCAGTGGATAGAACTGCAAATGTGTTCCATTAGAGGACTCATGTCTGGAATAAGATTCATGCTATAGTCCACACTTCAGACTAAAAACGTACAGATTTCGTCCAATGCAAAAAAAAACAATTGGTTATATTCTTTTTTATTCCACCTCCACCATGAGAACACATGCGCGCTGCGTCAGACGAAAACTTGCGACCAAAAATCGCGCTGTTTCTGTATTCTCTTGGCCATAGCAACTTGAGTTTATGGGCTAACAGCGAGTTGTGTAGCTTAACCATCATTCATTTCTGTAAATTTTTCGAATACTCTTATAGATTTATTTTAACCATTAATCACCACTAACAGATTACGCTTTATCCTCCTCTCATGTTTTCCGGTTCTTTTGTTACAGACTCAGTAATGCCTCGAAAGTGTGTTTTTGTTAGACAATCTCAGAATAGATATTAAATATTAAAATAAATTTACAACATTCTTCTACAAAGTTTTATAAATATATATACACACGCAAGGTCCTAGAAAGATGTGCCCAGAAATGCATCATTGCCGTAGTAGACGGCGCTGATGAATCACAGTTCCTCTGATCACGTGCCGTGTGTTCCTTGTGTGTTGCAGGCTGTGTGACTGACGCAGCTGAGTGTAAGCAGCAGAATGGCCCGGTATTCATGCCGGTAACAAGACGGGACGGTGTTTGTGCATGGCCACGCAGATGGAAACGGTCGAGAGATAGCTCGGCTATTCCAAAACAAGTTCCCTCACAGACACCAACCACATCACGCAACATTTCAAGCCTTTTTCAAGCGTTTGTTTGATCATGGATCCTTACAAACAGACTAACGTGCAGGGGACGGCGGAGTGTGCGTACACCAGATCTGAAGGATCGGGTTCTACAGGATATTGAGACAAACCCTAGTACAAGCACCAGGAAAGTGGCCCGCAAACACGTTGTAAGTGAAAGTACGATTATTTGTATCCTGTATGACAACATTTACTATCCCTGTCTCCTGCAATCCCATGAAGACCACTGTCAACATCTGTTGTCACGTGGATGCGATGCCCGATATGTCAGGTGGTTATAATTAAACTTTCCATATTTAACACGGAAATTAATTACCGTACCAGTACCAAACTTGGTAGCATTAACGTCCAGAGTATGGGGTGCATGATTTCCATGCGTCATAGCGCCACCGTCCAGTTCCAACTATGGCCACCATTTGCCGTCACCAGTCATCGCGATTCATACTCTCACACAGCTGACCAGTCGCAGTGCACTTGTTGGGCATTATTGGTGAAGCTCTGTTATCAAAACAACAGTAATGTTGCAGCTGCACTTCGAGAATATAGCCGGCTGAAAATTCAGAAGGGTCCTCTTTCCCCACCTGCTGTGCGGAGCGTAATAAAGAAGTTCGAATCAACTACAGAGCTGGGCGTCTCACCAGGAAGAGGCCGACGAGCGGTTGCACCACGGGTGGTTGATGAACTCGCTGCTGCTATGACAGACAACGCTGCGTGCAATTCCCGATCGTCAGGCAGTGTGCGCGCTGTGTCACGACAGTTAAACATTCTGTGGTCCACTGTACCGAAGATGCTTCGAACCATTCTCAAGTGGTATCCGGACAAGCTCCATGTCGTACAGCAGCTTGCACCACAGGACCCACAACGACGTGTTAACTTCACTCTCCATTTTCTCACAGGGATTGAAGTAGACAAGGGCTGGCCCTGGACCATCCTATGGACAGACGAAGCTCGTTTTTCTGTGACGGGTGAGGTGAACACTCAGAACTGCCGAGTGTGGGGATCTTCAGCTACACTCACTGTGCTTGAAGTTCCTCTGTATGGTGAACGTGTCACCGTATGGTGTGGCTTCACGGCTGCGTTAATCATTGCCCCATTCTTTTTTGAACAGGTTGGCACTCAAGGACCAAAGACGTGCAATGTGACTGGCCAACGTTACTGCGATATGCTTCACCAGCAAGTCGTACCTGTCCTACAGGAGAGAGGCGCATTGAACTCAACAGCTTTAATGCAAGATGGGGCCCCACATCGCTCGTGAAGTTCACCTTCTTCTCCGAAATACATTTGAAAACGATAGAATTATCAGTCGATCGTTTCCAAATGCTTGACAGGCACCATAACCTGCTCTCACTCCCTGTGATTTCTGGTTGTGGGGCTAAATGAAGGACAGGGTTTAGCAGGGGAACACTGACACATGTGCTGATCTGAAGCGCAGCGTATCAAGAGAGTTAGCCAGCATACCCACGGAAACGCTTCGTTCCGCTGTGCAGAAAGCAATCCTGCACTTTCATACCCTTCTGGACGCTGATGGGCGCCATATTGAGGCCCTTTTGTAACAGTAATGGTACCAGTATGTAATGGTATGATGTACCGTAGCAGCACGTTAGAAGTATTTCAATTGTCCAGAGGCTCAAAATACCGCTGCAGTTGTAAGGTTCTTTCATTTAAGTAGTATGAGCTGGGAATTTAGAAAGAACGAACAAAATGTGGTATCACCATAATGTTATTGTTGATTTGGAGTATCATACTGAATTTCAAATAAAAGAACATTACAACTGTAGCGGTATTTTCAGTCTATGGTATAATGCTCAGTTGCGGATGTTTGTGCCGGCCGCGGTGGCCGAGCGGTTGTAGGCGCTTCAGTCCGGAACCGCGCGACTGCTACTGTCGCAGATTTGAATCCTGCCTCGGGCATGAATGTGTGTGATGTCCTCAGGTTAGTTAGGTTTAAGTAGTTCTAATTTCTGGGGGACTGATAACCACCGCTGTTAAGTCCCATGGTGCTCACAGCCATTTGAACCATTCAGGACTGTTTGTTTCAATTGAATTCATTCTGCATTACTTTCCTTCCTTATGTCCTTGACAGTAATGCTAACAAGTTTGGTCCTCGTACGGTAACCAGTTTCCGTTTCGTAACGTGTTAAATAGGAAAAGTTTAATTATAACCATGGTGTATATATATATATATATATATATATATATATATATATATATATATATATATATAACAGTCCGGAAAGTCTGTTGCAGGATGTGTTGTGCTCAGAAATAATTCGGATGAAAAAAATTCGATACGTTGCACCGTTTCCGAGTTCATTAGCAATGAAGTTAGTCAGTCAGGCCGTTGCGTGCGCGTATTCAAGCGGCCCACCAGATATAATTAGTGTAAGTTGTTCTCATAGCATAGATGATAGAGCACGAGATTTCTCAGCCTTTTGCTTGGGTTCCATCCCTACTAATGTCCTATATCTAATTTTTATATCGCTAACAGAGCGAAACCAAACAAAGAACATGTTTGGCGATATCGTCTCTGGCGAGCCGCAACATCTTGATTGGCTAACCTCAATGTTAATTAATTCGGAAACGACGTAAAGTATCGATTTTTTTTTCATAACAGTTATTTCTCAGCACAACCTATACTGCAACACCCTTACTAGTTTTTCAGACTATTTCTAACCACCGTGTATATTGAACGTATGTATTAATTTAACAATATTCACTGCTAACCCATCAGTCATTATATTGATATAGAATAATGACCATGTTTAGTGGCTCCTTATGTCATTTAGGCAGGTCGCACATTTCTGAAATTTCAACTTGGACTTGTGAATAGCTCTAAAGCCGAAAGCATGATTGTCTGAAATACGTTAATAACAGTTTACAGTCCAATGACGGAGTTGTGGTAATGCCACGAGTTCGCCGCTATACTTCCGAACTCGTGTATTTCCTCTCCTCTCTGAGCGTGTCGAGTCCTCTAATACACAACAGACGCAGGCGAAAGGTGGACGAGGGCGAAGACTCTCATGTCGTGTCTACGAGCACAGAGAGACGGCGAGTTAGCAGATGTCATAGGACTCACTGGAGAGTTTAAACAAATCTGGTGGCCGTTTTACGTGTCGCAATGAACTGCAACACTAATCATATACATACACGTAATGGTGTGTACGTGTACGATGTGAGACTGACATGTAACCATCTCTGCTGGGTGCTTCCCTTTCTTTATAAGGCAGTATATATACAAACGCGTCCCTACAAAGGGTCAGCGGAGTGCAGCTGCGAAGCCCCATCCTCCACCCTAAAATAAAATTTAAAAAAAAATGATCTTCGCAAACCGAACTTACATTCTGAGTCGCCTAACAAACAGACGTGTCTGCTGATTATCACTTTGTAGAACCCCAGAACACGTAATGGCTATCGTATAGTACTAGGTGTCCCCAGTGACACTTTCGTGAAATCTAGAATCTGTTTCTACTTCAGAGGCGGCCTACTCGACATTGCTAGGGGTGAGCTGGTTGCAAGGGTCGCCGGAAACTGTGTGCACGTCCAACGGTACTCTAATTATTAATATGTACCCAAAGCTGTCAGCCTAACCACGCGAGGTGTCGCAGTGCTTAGCACACTGGACTCGCGCTCGGTGGGAAGACCGTTCAGGTCCGCATCCAGCCATACAGATTCAGGTTTTCCACGATTTCCTTGAATCGTTCCAAGTAAATGCCGGGACAGTTCCTTTGAAAGGGGACGGCCGAGTTCCTTCCCCAGCTTTCAAACAATCCGATCTTGTGTCCTACTCTAATGACATCGATGCCGACGGAATGTTATAACTTGATCTTCTTTCCTTTTGCCTAACTTTCTAAATTATTACAGAAATGTGTAGTACCAGGAATAGATTAGCTTTTCATCGTGACTCCATTACCAGGAGGGAGTGCCGACCCAGGGCTCGTACTCTGGCGCCGGATAGGCTAGGGCCCTCTCTGTACGACATTTGCCACCTTTCTCCAGCAAACTCCAAATACGAACGCGTTTGGGTTGTAATAACTTCTCGTAGATTTGTACCTTCAGTTGACAACGTCTTATTTCGTTTTTCCGGCCAATATACAGATCTGTTACAACTGCGAATACGTAAAGTATCTTGTGTGTCTGAAGATCGTCTGCATAAGACCAAAATAATCTGTACAATTATCATACAAACTATGTTCGTTCAGCCGGCCGGAGTGGCCGAGCGGCTCTAGGCGCTCCAGTCTAGAACCGCACGACCGCTACGGTCGCAGGTTTGAATCTTGCCTCGGGCGTGGATGTGTGTGATCTCCTTAGGTTAGTTACGTTTAAGTAGTTCTAAGTTCTAGGGGACTGATGACCTCAGCAGTTAAGTCCCATAGTGCTCAGAGCCATTTGAACCATATGTTCGTTCAGTTAAATACATTTTTGATAGTAGCTACCTATTGCACATTGGTAACATCAATATCTTTGGCGATTAGCAAACAAAGACTTTCAGTAGCTTTGTTTCTTATTTGAAAACAAATGGTGCCTCTTTTCCGTCACCCCTCCCCCTTCCAAGAAACTGATGTGAGATGCCTCTTCCATCTAGTTATTGTCTATACATCAGTTGATTTAAATTCACTAAAATGAAATGAATGACTCGAAGAGAATGAAATCAGTGACGAAGCTAGACATGAACTGATGTCAGTGAAAACGTTTATAATAT
Source organism: Schistocerca americana (assembly GCF_021461395.2). Lineage (NCBI taxonomy): Eukaryota > Metazoa > Arthropoda > Insecta > Orthoptera > Acrididae > Schistocerca > Schistocerca americana. The sequence goes on along the minus strand of NC_060130.1, from coordinate 646,642,791 downwards.
TGAACCTGCAGTATAACGAATGTGTTGTGACATATGAAAATTAGTTCTAGGTTAGGACTGTAATGACGCGTTTATTACAATACAGGTTTAGCATTTCAGAAAGGTTTTAACTGATAATCTTTCATATGAAATCTCTACAGTGACTTCTTTCCCACTCATTCATTAAATTTCATTAAATGTTGTTCCGTGTAATTCAGTTTGAGCAATGTAACGATATGTAAATTCTCTGCGAGGGTGCGTACAATTTCTTTCCAGCTGTCTTATAAATACGGAACAAGTAGGCCCACTGGTGAGTGCATTGGACTCGTATTCAGGACGAAATGGACTTGAATTCCCATACAGTCATCTAGATTCAGGTTTTTCCATGGTTTTCTTAACTCTGTTAAGGCGAGTGCCGGAATGGTTCAATTGAAAGAAGACACTTTCGATATCTTTCCTCCACCTTGACTTACATGAAAATGTGCTCGGCCTCTAAAGACGTCGTCGTGGACCGGACATTAATATCTAAATATTCCTTTTTCGAGGTATAAGTAAACAGAAAGTAACCTAACTTCATCGGAAATAGTCTCAGCTGTTTTTTTCGTTCTTTTAGTTATAAGCGACGTACAGATTTTTATGTTGATGTTTGTTTAGGGAAATAGAGGCAGTGGTAGTAAACACCATACAACCAAAAGAATTTTAATGAAAACTACTACTTTACCCCACGTTCCCAAATTAATTTTTGTGTCAGTTTTATATTAGACAGGAAAGAGAATGACGTTGTCTGTACTGTTAAAAAGAATTTCATTTATACAGAATATACAAATTACTCCGGCGTCCGGAGCTACGCTTTACATGTCACCCTCTCCAACCATCCCCCACCTCAAGCGGTTAAATGTCATGATGAACACAGTAAGCCGGAAAACTACTGGTTCTACGCTAATGCCGTTTCAATTCATTGTTTTTACATGTCACCTTTTTGCTCCCACACCCCGCCCCTAAGGATGGTAGGGCTGCCTTACCACAACAGCATTTTTTCCTGATAATGAGTCATATAATTACCTAGTTAAGGTTACTCTAGTCGTTTCAGAGCTCGTCTTAAATATTAACACTTCTCCACGCCCAGCAAAAAAATAGGCGCTAGCGATGTGCTGCCTCCACAGTAATTTTCTCCTGGTACTAAATCGCAAGTGCACCCAGTTTAGTTGAGATTTCTCCGAGATTTACAGAGCTATGCTCCATCCATTTTTATGATAAATAGCGAGGTAGGAAATAAAATTTTCAAAAAATTTTGATTGAATACTTGAATCAGTATTCTCATTAACAGATCATTCTACTAGTAACATTAATTGTTGAAGTTATTTATAGTGTCTCCCGTATTCACAAAAATTACAAAACATGACACATATCTGCCACTAATGTAATCTGACGTTGGTCTCTGAGATGCGATATCTGTCATTTCCATCGTCACAAAGCAGCTCAGACTATCATACAAAAGCATTTCATCGTAAATAAGAAATAGAGGGTAGATATATTTAACACTTAGTTGTGTATAATAGTTTAGAGCATATAAGTATAGATAACTGCAGAGAGATTATGTAATTCCGTACGCTTTACTTCGTTTGAAATCCAGCAGTTAGCGTCCTGTAATCTATCAAAGAACTGGGAAGTTTTTGTTTAAACTCTTTTTACATTTCCAGCGAAAGACAGCACTACAATGGACAGTGATATCGACTGACCATTGTGTGAATTTTCATTGGAAAAATTTTACGGCCTCACGGGCGTACCGTATTTTTAGTGGGCCGAGCGCAACACGTTTTAGGTATTGAGTTTCCACAATATTTCCAGCTCTAAATAAATAGCCCATATCCTCATTCAAAGAGCGTATTAAAGTTTCCAAAAGCTCACAGATTATAGGGGTCGTCAGTAACAAAACGTTATTGCATTATTACTGTATCGTAAATGGAAATTCATTTTTCCACAAAATACGACGTAAACGCTTGGATTTGCATCATTAATCTCATATACTTCATAATATCGGCAGAGCTTTGTCTTAGTATAACGAATAATGTAGAGAGAATCGTTATGCAGGTCGTAACAGCGGTCGAATATTTACGAGTGATAGAACACTAACCTCAGATTTGTATTATATCCGACAAATAACATCCATTACCGAGTAATACGTGTTTACAACGAAGCTCTCCGCTTGCGCAGTGGTATTTGTCCTCTCTATCCCTTCACGCTGCTGCAAAAGAAACGAGTCGCGACAAAAAATCCTACCTATCAATTCGGAACATTCCACGAGGGTGTTGTGCTGACATCACATCTAACCAAGGCTAGTGAGGAAATACCACCACCCAACAGGCCTTAGTCACCATCACAGCTTCGGAGAATAAGAGGATGTATTTTTCAAGGGAATACGCGACGCCGTGAGCTGTGATCGATACCGTAAGCAAAGCGAGGCGTTCGCTTACAGTCAGGAATTTGCGAGAGAGGAGATATCTTTGGTGTTCCGTTCCTTTCGATAGGCCAAAACGTCTCAGCGTTTGAAAATTAGCTTCCTTTTATTTTATTTTTAGTGATTTCGTAAAGCGAATTCCTCCTTAGATTATGAAGTCTCAACAGAATGCTTACGAAACTCGAACAACTCCTTAAAGACTCTAAGTAATTAATCAGGAAGGAATATTTAAAGTTGGAAAAGGTTTGGACGCATTGTATGGAGGTGGAGTAAGTTAGACACGATGATATTTCCCGCAACTAATCACCGCTGCTTTTGTTACACTGTATACGACTCACTGAGCTGTTTTATGCCACAAGTTTCATGGCTGGCTGCGAAATGTTTTTCGGACAATCAGAAATACAAATAGATATGAGTGGTGAGGTAAACAAGCACTGTTACAGTGGGGAATAATACGTGCAAAAACTGTCCTCCGAGGAAGTGAATTCAAAGAATCTTTTATCCTTACTCACGCGGTATCTTGTCATAAAAAGTATTTACCATTAACTACAATCAATATTAGTTTGTTTATTTCATGACAACGTCACGAAAAATTCTGGGAACTATCTCTCTATATGTTAGTTGGAATGAGCAAAAAGAAGCAAAGTGTTTTTCTTTCGTCACTTTTAATTCCGCATATATATCCCTGGCCGAAGTTAGAAGGGTTGTCATGTTGCTGGAAACTGAAGATATTTTTGTGACTTCATTGTCAAGGTTATAGGTTTGTTCTGCGTGCGGAAGGAGACTGCAATTTTGTGTGTGTGTGTGTGTGGGTGGGTGTGTGAGAGAGAGAGAGAGAGAGAGAGAAAGAGAGAGAGGATATTTGTATCAAAAAAATCTGACAAGGGAAGGCCACGACGTTTGGAACGCGGATTTACTGCAAACTTCATACAGTCTTAGACATAAAAACTGACCGCCGGCCGGCCGTCAAAGAGACTAAGTCTGGGTCGTTCACTAAAGGTGGCCAATAAAACTGACCGCCTCCGACAACTCTTAAGTCCGGGCATATGCACAATCTGGCAACACTCTAAGATGCGGAAGTGTCAGGAGGAAGTGTTGTCTACTTACTAGATGTTGTTGGATTGTGTGAGCTCGTGGTATAGTGGTCAGTCCGGCTTTCACCGCCTTGCAGTGCAGACGTGTTGTTGTTTCCGCCCGCGGAGCGCACGCTCGCTGTTGTTTACATTTCAGCAGCCGTCACTTACGTGTAGTAGAACCATGGCCAACCGTTTTAGAAAATCAACATCACGATTCAACTTCTGCAACGACTACGCACGACCAAAGGCCTTGGAAGTGGAACGCTTCCTACGCGACGTTGCTAAGATCCCAGCTTCCGACATCTTGGGCATCCATTTGTCCATATTAAGCAGTACGGTGTATGTCAAAGTCGTCAATGACGCGACATGTGAAAGAATACTTTCTGACACCAAACACGAACTACGCTTTTGCCACGCCAACAACAATGTCGGTGTGGTCACTGTCGACCACGCAGGCTTAGGAACGCACACCATACGAGTTCTAGAACTCCCGTTCTAGCTCCCGGCGGAAGACGTTATCGCGGCTTTCCGCCCCTATGGCACTGTACATGGCCATACTGCCGAACGCTGGGCGCAGTTCCAAACATACCCCGTTCTTAACGGTGTACGAAAAATCACCATCGATCTCCATCGCCACGTGCCATCTTACCTGCAAATTAGCAGGTGACGCGCGGTTGTCATATACGACGGCCAACCCAAGACCAGTTCCGGGTGCGGCAAAGAAGGCCACCTCAGATCTGAGTGTCTTCAGCGACGAATCACCCAATTGCCAGCCGTTACCGTGGCACCTCCGGCTCCGACGACGGTTTTACCGATCACCTACGCATCGGCGCTCTCTTCTCCTCCCACCGGCCGCCGCCCGTCGGACCATGTACCGGTGACCCTTCCAGCTGCTATGGATAGCGCCGGGGACGACACGTCGCGCTCACAGCCTGACGCTACTCCGGCGTCATTACCAACAACGACGACTTCCGACCCCCACTGCCCGATCATATGGACGCCCCTTCCTTTGAAGTTCCCGCGACGGCCTTCATCCCAGAGTGACGCGACTCCCTTCCATCTTCCGACACAGAGGGACGAACCCGAAAACAATGTTCACCTAAGAGGTGGAAGAGGAGGCGCCTTACGGTCTCGGAACGAGACGGATCACCTCCCCCTCATGCTGCAGAGGCCGTCCGACCCGACGAGGCCTCTGAGAACCTGCACGACGATACGAATGACGACAACATGACGTCGACTGTGGCTGCGTCGGTGACTACTCTACTTGCTCGCCCAGGTCCTCCTGAACCATTGCGACTGCTGCCGAGACGTCCTCCGCCCCTACGGGCAAGGTGGAACGTACAACCATCACAACGACAGCGCCTTCAATGGCGTGGAGTGAGGACGTCGATGAAGACCCGGACCACACACTGGGGACAGAGCTACCCCAGACGGAAGCATCGATACGCCGCTGATAACGCCGTCAGGTGGCGTACGGCACGACTCGCCGTTGCCTCGCCCCTCTTCATCCTCCGCTGGTGAAGTTCCCCTCCACGGCGGGATACGGCTCCAAACCTATCGAGTGGCGACGATCAACACTAACACCATTAGCGCACCCGTGAAACTTCAACTGCTGCGAGAGATGATATGGGCGTCGGACGTCGACATCGCACTACTACAAGAAGTACAATTGGTTACACTTCCAGACGTCGCGGGATATAACACTTATCCTTCCCCTGGTGACCACCTGGGACGCCCGAGGAGGCATTCCAGTGGCCGATATCACATACCTTCCATCTGCCAGAGGCATGGTCGTCACCGTCATGGGGACGCGTATCGTCAACATTTACGCTCCGCCAGGCTCCACCCGCAGACGCCACAGGGCACTCTTCTATTCAGAAGAAATCGCTCCTTTGTTTCTTGGACGCCGCGACCATTACTTGCTTGGGGGTGATCTTAATTGTGTCTTGCACCCTAAAAAACAAGTGCCCCACTACAACACCTGTCAAGAACTGCGTCTTGTCGTCCGAGATCTGTTGCTCCGCGACACTTGGGAAGTTCGGCACGGCGACGCGCCTGTACATACTTACCAGACGAGTCACTCCGCGAGCCGCCTTGATAGGATTTACGTCTCTCGGGAACTCACACCTGCAGTCCAAGGTGCAGAACTTTGGCCCTTGGCCTTTTCGGACCACTGTGCCTACATCTGCAACATTCTCCTCCCCCAGCAAGTGGTCTGGCGTAGTCATGCACCGTGGAAGCTAAACACCTCCCATCTTCATAATCCTGAATGTCTTCAACGCATTACCGAGACATGGGCCACCCGTGAACGTTGCTTACCTAAGTACTGCACGACCTTGACCTGGTGGCTGAAATGTGCCAAACCTGCCATTCGACGTACCTTGATTCAGTATGGCAAGGAAGTTGCTACGTGGCACCAGCACACTACCGACAATTCTACGCCGTTCTCCGCGACCTGGACGCCCAGCCGCCCACCACGGACACCCAAAGGGAACGCAGCAGGATTAAGGCACAAATTGTAACGTTGTAACGCCGTAGGCTGTAGGGGGCTATGGTGCGAACCCGATGTCACGATTCGGCGGAACAAGAACAGCCCACCATGCATCATATCGCTTCTGATAGGAAACATCGACAACGACTCATCACCGAGATCAACACCTGTCGCGGCCAGCACATTTTCCAGGCCGAAATCGTCAGTGCCTCGACCACTACCGCACAATGTACCAGGAGGAGACTACCAACAACCACGCTGAGGAGTCTGTGTTACCACACGTAACTCGCACCCTCACCAGCGACGAAGCGGACGAGCTGATGGAGCCAATTACACGTGACGAAGTCCACGATGCAATCAACAAAGGTGCTCTGAATAAGTCACCTGGTGTCGACGGATTGGCGATAGAATTTTCTCGCGCTTTCCTCACACTAATGGCGTCACGGTGGACGACGATGTTTCATGAACTGATGACGATGGGGAACGCCGTACCGCCGTCCTTTGTCACGGGAATTGTTATACCCATCCACAAACCGACACCAGGTGTGACGACAGCACATTACCGTCCCATGACTGCTTAACGCAGACTATAAAATTTCTACACGCCTTCTGGGAACGCGATGCCGCAAGGTCCTGCCTAGCATTCTATCCCCGGAACAGACAACAGCGGGCTGCTCAGTTAATATACAAACGGCCACAGGAGAATGTCGCGATTTAACTGCACTGGCAGCGGCGGCAGACTCCGCGCCTCGGTGGTTGCCATTGATTTTGACAGCGCATTCGACAAAGTGCGGCATCTTTTTCTGTTGTCAGTGATGAACCGCATGGGTTTTCCACCAGCCTTTATCGACGTCATCCGGCGCCTGTACGGCTCCGCTGAATCGTTGATTCAGGTCAACGGCCGTGTGGCGGGACCATTGGTGATCCGTCGTTCCGTACGGCAAGGCTGCCCACTTTCGACCCTACTCTATGCCATAAACCTGGAGCAACTCATCGGGAGTCTAACGAGCCACCTTTCTGGTCTCACTTTGCGACAGCAAAGTTTTCGATGTCGTGCGTATGCGGACGAGCTCCTCCTCTTGATCCGCTCACGGAGAGAAACACAAACGGTACTTGATTTTATATCAACGTACGGAACTGCAGCGGGCAGTAACATGAATGTGGTTAAATCCGCGGCGATGTCCATTGGACGCGGCCTCTCACATGACGACTTAACACCTCTCCCGTCTGTACAAAAACTACGATACCTTGGTATTATTTTCACCTCCAGCGTTAGCCGCTCCGCTGCCATCAATTTTCGGCGTGCACTCCAAACTATCCGCACGACGGTGCGACAAAATCTTCTCCGATGACTCGATTCTTTACAACGTGTCCAATACCTCAATCAACATGTGGCGTCCAGAATGGTCCACATCGCACAGGTCCTCCCGCTGCCATCAACTACTGGACGCAGCCTCCAGGTTGCCTTCGGATACTTTCTTACGGCCGGTACGCTCTTTAAGGTACGCTACGACACACGCACCCTTCCCCCGCGTGCGGGGAGCCTCGGCCTTGTCAATCTGCGAATCCGAGCGGCGTCCTTGTACATGTCCACCACGCACAAGCAGTGGCACGGGGGCCCCTCCCTTACGCGCAGCTTGCTGGAAATTCTTGCGCCCGCGACTATGACGCCACCAGTACCAGTCGGACACATCAAGCACCAACAGACGCACATTTCTGATTTCATTGTCGACTTCAGTTATGCTCATACACACTTACCGACCACACGTTCTCCACGACCCACGGCTTTTCACAGCCTACTGCTACGTTCCATATCTAGCAACAATATCGAACTCAGACATCCATCCAAGCGGTGGCCCACGATTTGGCGTCATATCCACTTGCCTTTTCTTCCCTCCACGGTCCGGGCAACTTGATACCAAGTCGCAAATGGAAAAGTCGCCACAAATCAACGTCTTCACGCCATAGGACTAACGGACTCTCAACTTTGTTCCATCTGCCACCTCATGGATGACGATGTCCATCAACTGACTTGTGCTGCCACCAGTAACGTCTGGAAACTTGCTCGACAGTTCGTTGCCTGTTACCTCCGCATTGCGCCGGACTCGATTGACCCATGGACTTTTCTCCATCATGAGGATACCTATGTCCCCGCTATTAAAAATCATGCGATTGTATGGGTCAAGGGATGGACGATCACCTACACGTATAATGATGGCGACAAATCACGCCTTGATTTCTGGCAGTACTTACAAACCGTCCACAGTCAAGTCGAACACCGACCGCGCTACCGCGCCTTCTTCGCCAATTACCTACATGCGATCTTTACGTCACTCCCGCACAGTTGCGTGGTGCCACACGCCGACAGCACTCCCGCCCCCCCCCCCCCCCCCTGCTGACATCTGAGACTCCCCGTGCCACTTTCTATATTGTAATCCACAGTGGAGTACGCGCGTGGACACTCGCCTCCTTTCCTTTATGCACTTTACAGAACACACAGGTTTTCCCCCACTCCACTATATATTGCTTCACACCTCTTAGCTTACATCAGTATTATTATTCTTTTTTTCCTACGTCTTGTTAATAAAAAAAAATTGCTCGCCTTTTACGAATGTAATGTGTCGTGTTATTTCCGCCGGAAGAATGGCATTTCTGTTGTATTTAAGCGTGTACCAATAAAGATATTTTGTTCATTTATCCTGTTCCTGGAAAAACAAAAAAAGCAAAAAAATAAAATAAAATAAAGTCAAAATAAATTCAAAAAAGCTACTTTAAGGGAGTGATTCAGGGGTGGGAGGGGGTAGGCATCGCGGCCAGGCCTCGAGTTCTGACCCCTGCCCATCTTGTCTCCACCTACTCATAACTGACTACTCTAAAAAAAAAAAAAAAAAGTGGTAATCGTCGTGCATTCTAAACTTATAGTCGCCTGTTCGCTTCCAAGTGTATTTTCTTTTTACCACATTTCGGCCCTCGTCTAAAGTTATGAGTCTGACTGAACATCGAAGATAATTCGCCTCACATTCTACCCACAAGCAATAACAAGTACTTCCAGAAGCAATTCCGCAGAACATCTCGTGGCTGCTGCGCGATCAGAACAGCTTACGCTCGAGCGTTTCCTCGCGCTGCAGCGGCTACCGGCCACCGGCCAGACGCCACCCGCCGCCTGAAATCCGGCGCCGCCCAGATGAACGCGGCGCGATGCTGTCAGTGTATATATCAACTGTCATTTTCGAATTTGAAGTTCTACTTACCATCTTACAGTGAAGTATTGGGTTTTGCATAACTGAAAATCGTGAACTACTGTCAAGTATAGTAAAATTGAGTCGCAAGTGGAAAAAACGTCTAACATCTGCAGTACAATATTTACTTTTGGTATAACAGAAGGGTGAATGCAGAGGAGGCAGCTAGAAAGATTTGAACTGTGTGTGGAGCGAGTGCTTTTGGGAAAAATACGCCAGAAAAAGATATTCTTGTTTCAAAAAAATGTTCAAAGGTGTGTGAAATCTTATGGGACTTAACTGCTAAGGTCATCAGTCCCTAAGCTTACACACTACTTAACCTAAATTATCCTAAGGACAAACACACACACCCATGCCCGAGGGAGGACTCGAAACTCCGCCGGGACCAGCCGCGCAGTCCATGACGGCAGCGCCCTAGACCGCTCGGCTAATCCCGAGCGGCATTATTGTTTCAACAAAGATCGTTCTGGCATGAATGATTTTCCACATTATGCAAGTCTCGACTACTGATATGTGCTATGGATTACCATTTAACCGTTATGCGACATTTGCCTTCAACAGGCAAAGTTCAGAAGTCTGATGTAGGAGTACTGCATGCTCTAATTCGAAATAACAAAAATCAACAGGGTGACTATTATTGAACGTCATCAGGTCGCTCATTGGGCATTCCTATGCAGTACTGTTACTGGTGACGAGTTTTGATTCCTTTATCGTTCCCAAGGGGTGGGTGCATCACAGCTGGAATTTGTTGCTAACAACTGAGACACCTTTCCGTCTGAGTGTAAGAAAATCGACCGACAAAACTACATCACCCGTGCTACTGCATGATAACGCACTCCTTTGATTTGAGAAACAAAACTATCCAGGAGATTGATAGGAAAGTCGTCTCTCCGGCACTTGTATTGATAGGGAAGTCCTCTCTTAAGTACTTGTCCCTCTCGTCACATACTCGTAAAATTTTACCTTTCCCGCTCTTGATCGATCAACCGTCAAGGCAGTTCATTTCTAGGCGAAAATTCTCTTCAAACTACACTGGTTTAATGACATCGTTGGAACCAGTAGTTTTCTACAGGTGTAGAACTTGGAAATTACTTTAGAATTGTCAGATTGTTTTACATATCGTGAAAGGAATTCTGCTGCTGATCAATTTCTCTTTGATGATTACTGTTGCGTTCAGTAAACTAATGGAAAACGCAATTAAAATATTCACTGTACTAATAGAAATTAAATTGAGCTTAGTACGGAAACATCACAACCGCAGTCTATCTTAATAAAGCATTAAGCATCTGTAAGACGATTGAGTCTATTTTAACACGAATTAGCAGGATATTACCGACTTTTGACTTCGAAAAGGTCTGTATTTTTCATCTCCTGTATTATTCGCAAGTATTATGAAAACGTGGCCGTTCAGAAAACAAAAGTGGCATTATGAATTTTGCAGTACCGTAAGGTTTTCGCTCTGACTCTAAGACGTACTAAAAGTAGCAAGACGGATTTTGCTCGAGCGTTGTCTTACGATTCCCTTATTGAGTTTGTATCTGCCTGCTTGCAGCTCCGCTACAAAAGAATTAAAAATCTGGCTTTCAGCGAGTCTCGGAAGGCGAACGAAAGCAGCTTGCACATGGTTGCCAAGTATATTACCTGAGAAATGGTTTTTTCCTAAAGTGGGTAGACATCATTTTGATGTTGAATTGCTGGCAAATGTCAGATGTGTGCCATTGGTGTAAGTGTTTCGGTGTGTTGAATTTGTACCAATGATTTTTCTATAGGTTTTTTCTGTCCCAAATAGAGAGTTGAAGTCTCCCATTAGTATTTTCACGTCATCTTGGTGAATTTTGCTCATAGTTTTTTCGAGTGTGTTCTAGAATTTTTCGACTTTTTCGGTGTTTTTCTTATTTTCAATGTTGGTGGGGGCATGTGCATTGATGAGTGTATACTTTTTATTGGGGCTCTGAATGAGCATAGTCATAAGTCGATTGTTGATGTGTGTGATTCCTTTGACAGAGTTGATGATAGATCTGTGGTCCAGAAATGCCATGCCGAAGATTGGTGCGCATTTCGCTACCTTTTGTTGTGTTTTGCTCTTGAAGATGCGATGATTTTCGTAATGCAAGGTTTCATTGTCAGTTAGACGCGCTTCTTGAAGAGCAAGGATGAGAATTTTTTGTCGGTCGATTTCTTATGTGAGATTATTTAGTCTTCGTGTTTGGATCATTGTATCGATGTTTAGTTTTCAAATGCTTGTTTTCTGCTTGTAGGGAAATTTACCAGAGATATCCTATATTCTCTCCCGTGCTAGTCTGGACTCCCCAGAATCCGAAAATCCAGCTGCCGCCTGTCGGATGGGCGCTTATGTACCACCTGGGGTAAAGTTGACTTTGCTTGCACTGTTCATGTTTGCTTGTGTTTCATTGGTTTGACCCGGGGGGAAACCAGGACCAGACAGGACCAGAGGGTATTCAAGCCTTTGGAAGCAAATATTTTCAGCCGAGCTCATTGAGCTAAGAGACGGTGACCAGAGTACCGGTGATTTTCAGTCAGACATGTCTCGATTTTGGGTTCAACGGATTGAGTAACCGTTCAGGATTGTGTTAGTATTTGGATCCGCCGCGCGGGATTAGCCGTGCGGTCTCAGGCGCTGCAGTCATGGACAGTGCGGCTGGTCCCGGCGGAGGTTCGAGTCCTCCCTCGGGCATGGGTGTGTGTGTTTGTCCTTAGGATAATTTAGGTTAAGTAGTGTGTAAGCTTAGGGACTGATGATCTTAGCAGGTAAGTCCCATAAGATTTCACACACATGTTTGAGTATTTGGTTCACCCCAAGTATTTGATTTCCTCAGTATCACCCGTATGTGGGAGGCTTTCCCCTATCCACCACAAGGGATTATTATTGTTATTGTTATTATTATTATTATTATTATTATCATTATTATATCATCAGCAAATCCGATATGATGTATCTTCCCACCACTAAAATAGATGTGTATTGTTCGATTCAATATTTCCATCACATAAATATGGGTTATAATTACGTTGCATTGCTGCTAGTAGACATATTTCTTACTTTTTCTAACAGTTGCTAAATGTTACTCCGTCAAAGGAATTATGTGCTCAGCATTGTTACAATACAGACGTTCAAATTATCCGATTTCTGTAATTTCATTTCGATACCAGATCGTTCTAATCGGATTCAGCCAGTCAGTCTTAATGTGGATATCCGACTACGGCTCTCATCATATGATAGACTGGGTAAACCACATTCTTAATCGGACTCTTGAATGTAGATCACTTATCTATGACAGAGCCTGAATTCTTAAACACTATGGAATATACTAATACAAAGTGCTTATTACAAGTACGTTACTTAAAAATAAATATATGAAGTAACGAGATAACAGTTAATTCACAGGAGCAGAGCCCCATCCATCATAGCAGAGCAGTGCAAGATTGGTTTCAGGCCCAAGAGAGGATAAAGCTGTTGCCGTTTGTTCCGCGATCACCGAATATCAACCAGATAGAGAATATGTGGGCAGAGGTAATAAGATCATTGCCATGTGGACCTACAAATACAAGCGACCTTTGGACGAATATAGAAATCGAATGGTGGAAAGTAAACCATCACGCTACACTGTCGACGACTTAATGAAATCAGTGCCCCTACTCCTTCGAGAAATCTTACGTAATGATGGTGGGTGGGTTGGTTACTAAAACTGTACTCGTCCATAAAACCCTTGTGGACAGTTATCTGATAATCGGTCAAGCTTTGCTTTGTCGCAGCTCTTTAGCATACAAGTAAATTTACTTTCAGTCCCCTCCTTACAGTTTTTGCAATCCAAGATAATTGAAAAATCTCATCCACTCGACGCCAACTGAGGAAGTGATTGTGCATGTGTTGTTCAATACACAGTAGTCGTCAAAATCACTGGAATCAATGACTGTTTTTGTGTGAGTGTGTGTGTGTGTGTGTGTTTATGTGTGTGTGTGTGTCTGTGTGTGTGTGTGTGTGTGTGTTTTCGTGTTCACGCACAATCTGAATCAAAACTACTAACATCAGAGACACAATAAATATTGCATCAAATATGACTTTCAAGTATTTTAATGCGATGGGAAGTTACAAACTGAATTTTACCCAACCCACATTCTGCATATCACGTTAAGTAAGTAAGATGTATGAACTCCATAATATTGTTAGGAGAGACAGTGCGCTCTTGTTGTCGCGGCTCACGACAAGTGCAGCGATTAGCAGTGCCCAATGCCGCCGCGATTTGTTTATGTTGGCTGAGCGTGGACACTGCAGCAGACGCTTCGCCATAAACAGAAAGAAATCACCTCGGTTCTGACTGCGGTGAGCGGACATCACTACCTGCATGTTCTTACAGTAGAAAACGCGAGACTCTACTCACAGGTGCCATGGAGGAATTGCAACGGGTATCATGTCATTAGTCATCAGAATATTTACCAGTGATGAAATGTCCACTCTATTTGAAACCCAAAAAAATGGGAATTTTCTCACAAAGTAATGTGAGATGATACCAAGATTTGTCTGAGACGCAAAAATTAACTCCAGAGCTTTCATGCACGAGGTAGTAGCACACAAGGAAATATTATGTCTTGGAAGCGTATTTTTCATTTACTCTTCTCATACCAACGCCCTTGTTTTAGTATGAAGTGAGAAAAAAAACACGAAAAACTAAAGTTCCTGAGAAGTATATAAGTTATTTCCTCTGCTCATATCATAGTTTTTGTTTTAGTATGAAGCAAGAAAATAAACAGTTTAGTGTTCTGAAGCATAATATGACACCAGATTCTTATCGTAGGCGCTATCGGAAAAGCAAAAACCAGGGAGCTGTCTATTCTTTTGTCCAACAGTCTGTTTCCTTTCGTGCATTACTACCGCTCGGAGATACTTATTTAAGGACTTAATGGGCATCACGTTCTTCAGTAGAATAAGCCTTATGTTATTGTGCTAATTTCGGTATGGGAAAAATGCAACAAAGACGAGTTCCCTTAGAGCAGTGAGGATATTTGCACATGTCTGTATTCAGAAATGACTGCCAGCTGCCACAACACTTCACATAATCCACGCGGTCGACAACATAACTGTGCGTGCACTTCAGACTTCAATCAGTAAGACGTCAGGAGATGGACGGAAAACATCAAATTAACGTCACTTTCCGAGTCGTATTCAATCCAGAATGAGGTGTTATTAAGGTAGTTGAGCGTTCTAGCAGTTACACTTTGATAATTCCCATATGAGTATTCCGATAGCCAAAATAAATAGTGTGAAACCATCGGGAACTGCGTTAATATCAGATTGCAAGAACTTGAGACAATACATGGACTCTTCTCTTCGCTGTGTGACCTATTACTGTTATTTAGGGACGGCCGGGGTGGCAGAGCGGTTCTAGGCGCTACAGTCTGGAACCGCGTGACCGCTACGGTCGCAGGTTCGAATCCTGCCTCGGGCATGGATGTGTGTGATGTTCTTAGGTTAGTTAGGTTTAAGTAGTTCTAAGTTCTAGGGGACTGATGACCTCAGACGTTAAGTCCCATAGTGGTTCAAATGGTTCAAATGGCTCTGAGCACTATGGGACTTAACTGCTGTGGTCATCAGTCCCCTAGAACTTAGAACTACTTAAACCTAACTAACCTAAGGACACCACACACATCCATGCCCGAGGCAGGATTCGAACCTGCGACCGTAGCGGTCACGCGGTTCCAAACTGTAGCGCCTAGAACTGCACGGCCATTCCGGCCGGCTTAAGTCCCATAGTGCTCAGAGCCACTTGAACCACTGTTATTTAGGATTCTCTCCGTCCTAGGAATAATGCAAATGGAACTTCACATTCATGAGGCGCTTTCCGCTATTCTTGACAAACATCAGCAACTTGTAATCACTGCAAGTTACAACTGTGTGATGATAATGGTATAGGTTGTCAGTAGTTGTGGTGGTGGTGTTGTCAAACTGCTTACAGTAACGTTAATGGTAGCGCACATAATTTAGCGCTGATTTCCTTCTTAAGTAAAGATAGTGTGGTGGCGTCGACGCTTCCCTTAATTTGGCATCAGCTTGAGTAATCCGATTTAACGAACATAGCACTCCATTCGCGAGCTGCTAATGATCCAGTATGACTACAGAGATTATCATGCGGGTATTACATTAATTCTGCAGTGAATTGCTTAACAAATATTACCCTCAGCTATGCAGCTGGGATAACTCATTACGCAAGTACTTTACGTTGCACTTGGTTAAGTGATCAGTTCACTGCAATCCTGCTTCTACTGTTCGTAAGTACTTCATTACTGACCATTTGTTATTTTACTAAATAAGCGCTACAGTCTGATTCGCATGTATATGACATGGGTTAGCGCCGTCACAAAGCAGTGACTAAGGGTTGGATGCCGTTGAATTCCCATTACATTACAAACGTTCGCAAATAACTTCTATTGCCTCAAAAAACAATTGCATCTTAAATTTCGAAGGACCGACGTCCACACTGTCACAGCGCGTTGAAATACAGCAACGAAGGAAGATGAAAATTTGTGACCGACCGGGCTTCCGAACCTGGACATCCTGCTTACTAGACAGACGTGCTGACCACTGCAATATTATTTTTTTTTTTAATTTGAGAAGACTTTTAGCACCAGATAGACGGAGGCAAAGAGGGCAGGGGTCGAAGATCCGAGGTCTGACCACAATGCCTTCTCCATACCTGTCACTGAGTAGCTGCATTATTAACATGTATTCCATGTTTGTTCCCATATATGCCTTAAATTGTAGAACAAAATTGAAGTAGTAATTAAGGTAAAATAAATTACAGATTGCCGCTTCCAATGGCGTGCGTTCCTTGTAGAACATAACTTATAACAGTCAAAAGGGTGACGGAAAAATACATAAACATACATTCATAGATATATTCATAATTTAAGTTATTATGCACTGGATGCATATGAGGTCTGTAAGGAAGCCATATACACTAGTGGCCATTAAAATTGCTACACCACGAAGATGACGTGCTACAGACGCGAAATTTAACCGACAGCAAGAAGATGCTGTGATATGCAAATAATTAGCTTTTCAGAGCATTCACACAAGGTTGGCGCCGGTGGCGACACCTACAACGTGCTGACATGAGGAAAGTTTCCAACCGCTTTCTCATACACAAACAGCAGTTCACCGGCGTTGCCTGGTGAAACGTTGTTGTGATGCCTCGAGTAAAGAGAATAAATGCGTACCATCACGTTTCCGACTTTGGTAAAGGTCGGATTGTAGCCTATCGCGATTGCGGTTTATCGTATCGCGACATTGCTGCTCGCGTTGGTCGAGATCCAATGACTGTTAGCAGAATATGGAATCGGTGGGTTCAGGAGGGTAATATGGAACGTCGTGCTGGATCCCAACGGCCTCGAATCACTAGCAGTCGAGATGACGGGCATCTTATCCGCGTGGCTGTAACGGATCGTGCAGCCACGTCTCAATCCCTGAGTCGACAGATGGGGACGTTTGCAAGACAACAACCATCTGCATGAACAGTTCGACGACGTTTGCAGCAGCATGGACTATCAGCTCGGAGACCATAGCTGCGGTTACCCTTGACGC
Organism: Schistocerca americana; assembly: GCF_021461395.2. Classification (NCBI taxonomy): domain Eukaryota; kingdom Metazoa; phylum Arthropoda; class Insecta; order Orthoptera; family Acrididae; genus Schistocerca; species Schistocerca americana. Next base: position 646,625,951 of record NC_060130.1, on the reverse strand, counting down.
TGCATCACAGACAGCAGCGCCTGCGGTGGTGTACTCAGCGACGAACCTGGGTCATTTTCTCGGATGAATCCAGGTTCTGTTTACAGCATAATGATGGTGGCATCCGTGTTTGGCGAACGCACATTGAAAGCGTCTATTCGTCATCGCATTACTGGCGTATCACCCGGCGTAATGGTGTGGGGTGCCATTGGCTACACGTCTCGGTCACCTCTTCTTCACATTGACGGCAATTTGAACAGTGGACGTTACATTTCAGATTTTTTACGACCCATGGCTCTACCTTTCACTCGATCCCTGCTAAACCCTACATTTTAGCAGGATAATGCACGACCGCGTAATGCAGGTCCTGTGCGGGCCTTTCTGGATACAGAAAACGTTCGACTGCTGCCCTGGCCAGCATATTCTCCAGATCTCGCACCAACTGAAAACGTCTGGTCAATGGTGGCCGAGCAACTGGCTCGTCACAATACGTCAGTCACTACTTTTGATGAACTGTGGTATCGTGTTGAAGCTGCATGGGCAGCTGTACCTGTACACGCCATTCAAGCTCTGTTTGACTCAATGCCCAGGCGTATCAAGTCCGTTATTACGGCCAGAGGTGGTTCTTCTGGATACTGATTTCTCAAGATCTATGCACCGAAATTGCGTGAAAGTGTAATCACAGGTCAGTTCTAGTATAATATATTTGTCCAATGAATACCCGTTTATCATCGGCATTTCTTATTGGTGTAGCAATTTTAACGGCCAGTAGTGTATTTTTCAACAAATGAAAGAAATTTCGGAGCCGGAGGGGTTTTACCAAATTAGAACAGTTCTGACTTTAGAACCAACGTAAAAGCAGATTCCAGGAATAAAACAAGTGAAAGAATAGTATTCTGCTTCTAATCAATAAAATTGTCCACTTCTTTGTAGCCCACATAAAGCAATAGACAAAAAAAATTTGTAACCATTCCTTATATTTGTTATTTTTCTTTAGCTTAAAATGTTCTTCTGCAATATAAAACATGTACTCTTCTAAGTTTGAAGTTTTGTTTGTTAACACGTAAAACACAAACCTTCCCAGAAGCCACGAAATACTGTTATTCTTTGCCGACGGGTAATATTTACAGTTGGGTTGTAAAGCTTCAGTTATCAGTATATGAGTTTCTGTGGTTCTGTTGATAGTGCTAATTTCTTCCTATTCCAGTCCCAAATTCTGATTCTATTTTCACATAAGAAGATGTGCGCTACAGTTTCTACAAGCCGACATTTGTCGCAGTATGTAGATGGTCTCAATTTGATTTTCCATAATCGTTCCGCTGTGGGTATGGTTTCGTTTACAACTTCGTACCATCCGGCACTGGTAGAATTTTATTGTTGATATTTTTCCATACGTTCATCCAGTTTTTAGTAGGTTAATTTACCTGAATTGGGTTGTGAAGACGATGTCTGGTAATATAATCATAGACGGTCCTAGTGTTGGTTTGTGCTGGTGGAAGTCTTATACAGCTGCAATCGACATAGTAATTTCGGACGTAATCTAGGCTGGCATCTATATGTGCTACATTAACAGGAGCGTTCCTATCCCCAGGATCTAACGAGAGGAACAGAAGTTTCGTGATGCCTGTCTTAGTGGCATGTATTAGTTTAAAAGCACGTCTTTAATTCCAAGTCCTCCGTTTGGCCTCTGCAAAGTCGCCGTGTGGAAGGATGCTTTGAAGATATTTTGTTTCCACACATACCAACACGCTGCAGCTAGTATTTTATGTGCGGTGACCTGCAGTATCGGTAAGATTGCTGCGACATGATATATTTCGCTAAGTATGTATGTATTTATAAACTGAACTTTCTGCAGTCAGTCTAACGATCGCATGTCATGGTCCTTCAACAAGGCTCCGATGACATTAAGTTTCCGCTCCCAATTGTTCATAGCCATGCACTTGGGATTCGCCCTTAGCCGCAATCCGAACTGAAGTCTCTCTTCAGTTACATCTAACCAGTGCGCACCTATTGCACTATTGTAAGAACCGAGATGCAGTATTTTGGATTTAAAATTTTGTAAATTTGTGGTAAGATATTATGGGACCAAGCTGTTTAGGTCATCGGTCACTATGCTTACTCACTACTCACTACTTAAACTAACTTATGCTATGGACAACACACACACACATGCCGGAGGGAGAACTCGAACCTCCGACGGTGGGCACTATCGGGACACAGCAGCCAACCTCTCTGCAGCACCTATCTACAGACGCTCCTCGTCAGACCCGAATTCCTATCTTTGCCGCATACCACATGCGCGGTACCTCCCGCCCTCCCCCCCCCCCCCCCCCCCCGCCCCGTCCATTATTCCACTCGCTCGCGGCCACACTGTATTCGCGCAAGTGTTCTAGCACTGTAAACTTTCGATGACCAGTCGAGACCTGAAAAATTATACAGGATGTTTCAGGAGGAATAATAAATATTGTAGGAGGTAGTAGTATAGACAAAGTGCAGAAAAATGCCATATAACATTTTTCCAATTTTTATTGAGTACATATAGCTGGGTTCAATGCATTTTCGTTTCGCGTGTTGGTCCTTACAGGACCCAGTTGTCTACACTTCCTTGAAAATGAGCTTACATCGTTATTGGAAGAGGTTCCTTTGGCTACAAGAATGCGTATGTTCCTCCAGCATGACGGGGCTCCTGCAAATTCTAGTCGTCAGGTGACATTATCCAAGCCTAACATTTCCCAGAAGATGGATCAATAGATATGCGCACTTTTCTTGGCCACCAAGGTCCCCGGACTTATCTCTTTGGATATTTGCCTGCACTGATGGTTAAAGGTGAAGTGTATAAAGAAAAAGTAAACCCAAGAGCGGATTTGATCGTTCGGATTATGAATAGTGCAGCCCTCATAAAAGAACGCAAAGACGACCTCAGAAGAGCTACACGTGGTGCTATAAGAGAAGTCAAATGTGCATTGAAGTTGGTGGGGAAATTTTTGAAGATCAGCTTTGAACGTCCTCATTTGCCTTTCCTTTGAGTTTGTTAGGGTTACGTACTAACAGATGTGTCTCTGTACTCAATAGAAAGTGGACGCATTTATTTGGAATTTTTTTATGCAATTCGTCTGTACTATCACCTTACCACCTACTAAAATATTTACTATTCGTCCTGAAACACCCTGAATGTGGATATATGTGTGGTGTCTGTTCTATCGGACACGTCCGAACGAAAATACACTACAAATCCGGGTTCGAACCTGGTCAGTCACAAATTTTCATCTGACGCCGTTGTTCTATTTCAACGCCCATAACAGCCTGGACATCCGTCTTTCGATGCCGGCCGGTGTGGCCGTGCGGTTAAAGGCGCTTCAGTCTGGAACCGCGTGACCACTACGGTCGCAGGTTCGAATCCTGCCTTTGGCATGGATGTGTGTGATGTCCTTAGGTTAGCTACGTTTAATTAGTTCTAAGTTCTAAGAGACTGATGACCTCAGAAGTTAAGTCGCATAGTGCTCAGAGCCATTTGAACCATTTTTTTGTCCTTCGATATTTAATTGATTAACAAGACTGACTATTTCGATTTGTAGTGTCTGTTCTTTCGGAAATGCTAGAAATAACAGACATACATACACACACACACACACACACACACACACACACACACACACATTTCTATCTTATGTGCTATTCGGAAAATGTTTGGCAACTCAGTGATAGTGCCGGACTGGAGCTGCATCAACCTACTCATTTCATTACATATAGTTGTAACTTTCTGAACAACTCCTCATTGATAGGTGACAGCGACAGTGTCCCTCATCGTTTATTTTGCCGGAAAGAATAACAGTATTTCGTGGCTTCTTTCTGCCCTAGCCTATACTACAGCAATGAGTGATTACTCACGTTCTTGATACCTCACTGGACGTGCTACTGCAACTGTAGCCAAAGATCCAAATCCCACTGGAAAAGTATGTTTGAAGTCACTTGGTTTTGCCCCTCCGCTACTATCATTGTAAACGACCACAACGAAATTAAGTATAGGAATAATATGAAACCCATGAGTTCATACTGCGACGCTGTGCTGATGAAAAAAGTAGTTTTTCACAATTATGAGATGACAGATGGAATTTGTCAGATTCCACTAAATATGCCTGCATTATGAATTATTGGTTCACAGGCGCTTTTCTGCCGCTTATTGTAACTGTTTTTTAAATGTTAGAGCCAGAATAATAGAAATATCAAATTTTCGCCTTATGTAATATTCGAATTCGCCTTAAGTCTTCACGTTTCGAGCAAAGGCAGAATTCCCATCAGAAAAGCTGACAACAAAAAGTCAGGCCATGCCTGTCTTCTGGCGCATGTGCCAATGACAGCGATCTCAATAACAATATTGTATAGCAAAGCTACGTCGCCAACTCAACCACTGGAGAAACTCCAAAATTGTGAATCGCGTCTGGTGAATACGCTTTCAATCTTTCTGTCCGATTAAGGCCGGTAAACACATACAATTGTCGCAGTTATTAATTTATGACATTTAGTTTGCAGTCAGTGCATCGATGTATTACAAGTAATTACACTCTAGCCCCTAAACCTAGTTACAGAGATGCGAATACTTGGCAACAGCACAGAATATGTTTGGCAAATCTGTGACCGACGAGTTACTTCCTTGGTGGCACAGAACTAGCCTGCTAAATTCACTTGATATTATCGTGTCATTTCAATTGAGTAATATGATTTTCTTTTGAAATGTGACATAAGGATATCAGTTAATGCTTTTGAGTCAGCGAAAGTCATCCCACAAGGGAAATACAAATACTCTCCCCTCTTATGTTGCGATTTATCTGCCGTAGCGCCTAATGGGCCAATAAGTAAGTCAATGACACCACACCTGTTCGCTAGCTACAAGGTGCCGGCACGGTAGCTCAGCGTCTTGGGTCAGAGGGTTCGCTGCCCTCTGTAATAAAAGAAAAATTGAGTTAATCGATCATTAAAGAACTTAAAAGGATGTCTTACGACGTCCGCCCCGAGCAGATGCAACGAACAAAAGCGAACAAAATGAGATTAAAAAAAAAAAAAAAAGCTAACGTGGTTGCCTGTCACGTATACGCTGCCTTTGTTCGCCTTTCGAGACTCGCTGAAAGCCAGATTCTTAATTCTTTTGTAGCAGAGCTACAAGCAGGCAGATACAAACCCAATAAGGGAATCGTAAGACAACGCTCGAGCAAAAATCGTATTGCTACTTTAGTACGTCTTAGTGTCAGAGCGAAAACCTTACGGTACTGCAAAATTCATAATGCCACTTTTGTTTTCTGCCGACATATTTTTTGTTGTTGTGCGTGTGAAATCTTATGGGACTTAACTGCTAAGGTCATCAGTCCCTAAGCTTACACATCACTTAACCTAAATTATCCTAAGGAAAAACACACACACCCATGCCCGAGGTAGAACTCGAACCTCCGCCGGGATCAGCCGCACAATCCATGACTGCACCGCCCTAGACCGCTCAGCTAATCCCGCGCGGCTTTTGTTGTTGTGAATACATGATTTTATCTCTGAACTGCCACATTTTCATAATACTTGCGAATAATACAGGACATGAAGTAAATACAGACCTTTTCGAAGTCAAAAGTCGATAATATTCTACTAATTTGTGTTAAAATAGGCTCAATCGTCTTACAGATACTTAATGCTTTATTAAGATAGACTGCCGTCGTGATGTTTCCTTAGTAAGCTCAATTTAATTTGTATTAGTACAGTGAATATTTTAATTGCGCTTTCCATTAGTTTACTGAACGCAACAGTAATCATCAAAGAGAAATTAATCAGCAGCAGAATTTCCTTTCACGATATCTAAAACAATCTGACAGTGCCAAAGTAGTTTACAAAGTCTACACCTGTAGAAACTTACTGGTTCTAACGATGTCATTAAACGAGTGTAGTTTGAAGAGTATTTTCGCCTAGAAATGAATTGCCTTGACAGTCGATCGATCAGTAGCGAGAAAGGTAAAATTTTACAAGTATATGACGAAATGGACAAGTGCTTGAGAGAGGACTTCCCTATTAATACAAGTGCCTGAGAGACGACTTTCCTATCAATCTCCTGGATAGTTTTGTTTCTCAAATCAACAGAGTGCTTTTGTAACGTTGTTACTTTAATTTGTGGTGTAAGCGGTACTGATGGACAATAAAAGCGGGTTAAAAGCTGTGAGCTGTCTGGGGAAGTTAACCGTGCATTACTGCGCAACTGTTTCACCAGGTAACTAGTCTAGGTTTACCAAATTCCCAATCAGACTAACATTGATTATAATCTTTTAATAGTCATACAACAACCGGTAATATATATATATATATATATATAAGGAGAGTTTAAATAAAAAGAAAGAAATCAGTTTATATTTGGAAATTTATTTTAAGATTGATCATTGAAATTTCAGCATATTAAACGTGAGTTATAACTGAGCTGGTGCCTTATTTAGGACTGTGAAAATGTGAGATTGTAATCTTGCGGAACACATCAAATATGGAGACAAGATTGGGAGACTGCATACAACACTGCATTCATAAAAAACACACGAAGAACGTTGAAACATAAGCAAGAGGAAATTAACCACAACCAACAGATTCAGTTTTCACCCAAAGAAATTACGTTCGTAGCACAATCCTGTCCGTCATGTAATTACCACACACTGGTATACTAAATTCATACCAACTCTCTGTGAAATCTTCCCAAAAAGAATAGCTGAGGGCTACTTTGATGATTACACCACATGCTTCACGTGGTCAACTTGGTTTACACAAAGCGTATAACTCCACAATAATTTTGATAATTAAAATAAATTAGATCGAAAAGCAATTTACAAAAGAAAAACCTCGAACTGGTTACTAACGTCTTACTATTAACCTGATGGGTCAAACAGTTACTGATCAACACGTGGTTCCACTTTACTCACAAAGTAGTGACACAGCAACTACCGGAAAATAATCTGAACTTCACACGAGAATTACACTGCGCTGCAATTTAAGATAACATTAGATATTTTAGAGCTAAACCTGAAATAAAATTGATTAAATTTTCAGTTAGGCTGAACTTAAGAAATCCATTGCCCTACGGACTTAGCAGACACGCGCTTAGCCGGAGATCTTACCACTTCAGACGCTCGCCACGGACAGACTGACCTGCGCTCCTACCGAGCGTGCTTCCCAGATACAAACGGAAGTGACCAGAGGGGCAGCTTCCTATACCAACATAACAAGGGACGGCCAGGACCATGCTAAGAATGGAAACCTCTCTGCTTTTAGAAAGCGTAGCTACCTGTTCCGACGTTGGTCCTACTGTTCTCTAGCAGACAGGCTTGTCTGCTACCCTCAAGCATGCAACTAGAAACACATTTGCTCATTCACCCTCTCACACAGAAGGGAAGGGGGATGACAGTATCTTATCATATACAGTATATAAAAGAAAGCGGATGTAGGTTCCGTATGAGACTGTGTGACATGAATTACAAACAAACTGTGTTTTAAAGTGTAGTAGTGTGACAGAACGTTCTTGTTTATGTGTAAAAGTAACACGTTTCACTGCTCAGTCTCCTCCCAGATAGTCAGAAACGCCACAGTAAATTTGGAAGAGGAACTTATGCCGTAAATGACAACAGATTTAAGAAATTAAACATGAAAGGAATCCAACAGTGACCTTTCACTTTATCATGCAGTAGCACGGGCGATGTAGTTTTTTCGGTCGATTTTCTTACACTGAGACCGAAAGGTGTCTCAGTTGTTGGCAACAAATTCCAGCTGTGATGCACCCACCCCTTGGGGCAGAATTCGTAGCCCAAAACACTATTTTGGAGCTATCAGATGTAAAATATTATGTTCACACTACCCTTTGCTTTAGTTTACGACTTTTGGTGGGGCTCAGCCTTTCATTTCTTCTTAGGAAGTTAACGGTAAAGGAATCATAACTCGTCACCAGTAACATTACTGCATAGGAATGCTCAATGAGCGAGCTGATGACATTCAATAATAGTCACTCCGTTGATTTTTGTTGTTTCGAATTAGAGCATGCAGTACTCCTACACCAGACTTCTGAACTTTGCCTGTTGAAGGTAAATGTCATATGACGGTTAAATGGTAATCCATAACACATCTCAGTAGTCGAGACTTCCTTAACGTGGAAAATCATTCACGCCAAAACGATCTTTGTTGAAACAAGAATATCTTTTCTGGCGTATTTTTCCCAAAAGCACTCGCTCCACACACAGTTCAAATCTTTCTAGCTGCCTCCTCTGGATTAAACCCTCCGTTGTACGAAAAGTAAATATTGTGTTGCAGATGTTACACCTTTTTCCACTTGCGACTCAATTTTACAATGCTTAACGGTAGTTCATGTTTTTCAGGTATGCAAAATCCAATGCTTAACTGAAAGATGATAACTAGAATTACAGATTCGAAAATGACACTTGATACATACACTGACAGCGTCGCGGCGCTTTCACTTGGGCGACGCCGGATTTCAGGCGGCGGGTGGCGTCTGGCCGGTGGCCGGTATCCGCTGCAGCGCGAAGAAACGATCGAGCGTAAACTGTTCTGATCGCGACGAGCTGTCCTGCGGAATTGTTTCTGGAAGTACTTGTTATTGCTTGTGGGTAGAATGTGAAGTGAACTACCTTCGATGTTCAATCAGACTCATAACCTTAGACGAGGGCCGAAATGCGATTAAAAAAAAAATGCAGTTGGAGGCGAACAGGCGACAATAAGCTCATAATGCACGACGATTACCACTAGGCCACGGGCTCACACAGTTCGTCAGTATCTCGGATGTACACAACACTTCCTCCTGACACTTCTGCATCTTACAGTGTTGGCAGATTGTGCATATGGCAGGACTTAGAATTGTCAGGGGCGGTCAGTTTTATTGGCCACCTTAAGTAAACGACTCGGACTTAGTCTCTGTGGCGGCCGGCCGGTGGTCAGTTTTTATGTCTAAGACTGTACACTCGTAGTACTCCACGAGGACAACAAAATGTTTAAGCAGTAGTGGTACTTCTCAAGCGTTATTGAGAAAATCGCTAGATAATTTCGGTCGTCAAATATATACCTGTGTGTGGCCCTTTTACCATGAACCGCCGGCAGCCCAGTGGAACGGATCTAATTGGTATCCACTTGTGCATAGTTATCAGTACCGTCTACGTCAAAATGATCAACGATGCGGCGTGCGACAAGGTGCTTCAAGAGGCAAAACGTGGACTGCGCTTCTGTCATTCCGACGGCAACGTCGGACCCGTTACCGTCGATCACGCAGGTCTCGGCACACGGACGATAAGGATCTTCGAACTGCCGTTCGAACTACCTGCAGACGTCGCCATCGAGGCGCTCCGTCCCTATGGCAACGTTCTCGAACATGTTGCCGAACGATGAGTACAATTTCAAACCTATCCCGCTTTAAACGGTGTCAGACAGGTCCGCATCGAGTTGCAGAAACACGTGCCTTCCTATCTACGTATCAGAGGCTGCCGTGCCATGATAATGTACGACGGCCAACCTCGGACCTGTTCCGGTTGCGGAAAAGAAGGTCGTCTACTGTCTAAATGCATTCAACGACGTGTCACGCAGCTCCCGTTGTCGGAAGCGTCCGTCACACACCTGATGACCGCCCTACCGGTCACTTACGCAGCGGCTCTTGCCACGTCTACAGTTTCGTCCAGTCCGTCGCCCGGTCCTCCCGATCGGCACGTCCCACCGTCCCAGTCACCTACGGACGGTGCAGACGTCCCACCTGACAACCTTGCCGCCGAACAGGCTCCCGCACCGGACGCTGAGGAGACTAGTACCTCTTCACAACACCTGTTCGACAATTTCATTGTACCCACCGACGCCTTCGAACCAGATCGACGCTCCTCCTTGCCGTCGTCCGACACTAAGGAACACGTGCGCAAACGACGCTCGCCGCGTAGGCGCAAACGCCGCCGCCGAACACCCACGGGCTCTCAAAGCGTCGCCACCCTCGACGACGAAGACGACACCCAACCAGACGACATTTCGACGCAGAGGTTGGCAGATAACTTTCACGATGAACAAGACGTTTCGCAGGACGGGACCACCATGGAGGCCGCCACGCACAATGTAACGATCGGTGCACAGGTTGAGACGTCTGTCTCCCCGCCGACAACTCCAGATCTCTCTCACCACGACGCAATTCCCATGGACATTGGACAGACCCACGGCACAGGAGCATGGCCAGACGACATTGAGGAAGACACTCCCTCTCTTCCGTTTGGGAGAAAATTCATGGCAATACCCCTGGTTTTACCCATTATACAGCACATTCTGCGAGCAGACTGGACCGGTTTTTAGGTCTCTGCCCACCTTGGCAATGAAGTCGCCCAAGCTGAACGATGGCCCCTTGCATTTTCAGACCACTGCGCTGTCATTTGCTCCCTGGCTCTGCCACCTCAGTCAGTGTGGCGCAGCAGAGGTTACTGGAAGCTTAATACCTCTCTCCTTAATGATCCACACTGCCGACAATGTATTGCCACTACATGGGCGTCTTGCGAAAGACGCCTCCCGCAGTACACATCCACGTTCCACTGGTGTCTCAGATGTGCCAAACCTGCGATCAGAAAGGTCTTCATGCAATGTGGCAAGGAAGCATCAGCATGGCATCGAGACACTCAAATTTTCACTACGCTGTCCTCCGTGAGCTCGATGCGCTCCCTCCATCACCTGACACCGATAGGGAACGACAATGTACTAAGGCTCGTCTCCTCTCTCTCCAACGTGCACGACTGCATGGTGTCGTGGTGCGTTCCCGACGACAAGACCTCCTCCACGACGAAACCCCATCCACGATACATGCCGCATCCGACCGTAGTCGTCGACGTCGACTTTTCGTCCCCAACTTCACGACCTCCGATGGTGTTCACCGCACAACACAGGCGGCAGTGGTGTCTGCCTTTGCTGAACATTATCGCCAATTTTATGATGATGAACCGATGACAACGCCAATTCCTGATGATCTCCGTCCTTCCCCTGATCGGACCCTCACCGTAGCGGAGTCAACGTCCATGATGTCTGCAATCACCGTAGAAGAGGTGGTAGATGCGATCAACAAAGGGGCCAAGAACAAATCACCAGGACCAGATGGTCTCCCAGTGGAGTTTTATCTGGCGTTCACCACGTTAATGCTTCCTCGCTGGACGGAAATGATTCAGGAACTCTTTACTCCGTCCTTCCCAATTCCACCTGAATTCGTCACTGGCATTCTCTACTTGCGCCTAAGCCGAAGGGAGGGTCTCATGTCTCTGCATGTCGCCCCCTTACACTACTGAATGCAGACTATAAAATATATGCACGCCTCTTAGCAGCGCACATACGCACCGTCTTACCTACGGTCCTTTCACCGGAGCAGACTGCACGTGGTTGTGGGACCACCTTACAAACAGCCCTAGGAGAATGCCGCGACCTAATCGCACTGCCGTAGGTTTGTCGCCTTCGTGCAGCACTGGTATCCATCGATTTCACGAGTGCCTTTGATCGCGTTCGCCACCCATTCCTCCTCATGGTGGTGACACGTATGGGGTTCCCATTACTTTTTGTCGATGCCATCCGCCGGTTACTACTTCCCGCGGTCTCGATGGTACAAGTAAATGGGAGGCTTGTAGGACCGATTCCTATACGCCGCTCTGTGCGTCAATGATGCCCTATGTCTACTTTACTATATGCCATTGCACTTGAGCCCCTCACCACTGGTCTTACCTCTAGACTGCAGGATCTCACTTTGCGTGACTACACCTTTCACAGCAGGGCTTATGCGGACGACCTCCTCTTTCTCACCTGCCCATCCACTGAACTCAATGACGCCATCCAATGGATCCACCAGTACGGACGTTTTTCTGGTAGCATTCTTAATTTCCGTAAATCGACTATGATGCACATTGGACGCGGCCTCCCGGCTATAGTGCCGACCCCACTCCCAGTCAGTACCACCCTTCGTTACTTGGGTATCGAATTTCCGAACTCCACACACCACACAGTGGCCCTCGCTTACCGGCGGGTTTTGCAGTCGATTCGGCACCATGTTCGCGGTCAAGTGTACCGTAACTTAAACCAACTCCAACGTGTGTCCTATGTCAACATGTATGTCGCCCCTAAACTGGTACACGTCGCCCAGACCCCCCCCCCCCCCCCCCAAATGCCATTACTCCTTGGCCGGCGCATCCAATCAGCCTTTGGATATTTCTTGTCAGCAGGGGCACTTTTCAAAGTCCGCTACAACACTCTAACACTGCCTTCTGCAAAAGGTGACCTCGGACTCGTCAACGTGCGGGCACGATCTTCTGCACTCTTTGTCCACACTCTGTTGCGGCACTGGCAGGGACCGGTCCCGTCCTTAACACGCAGTCTCCTAGATATCCTCCGACCAGCTTCTCTCGATCCACCGATCAATGTGGCACCTATTTCTCCATTATTGTACCACGTCGCCAATTGTTTAATAGATATCAGCTACGTTCGGGCCGATCTTCCAGTCACCCGTTCTCCCGGTACAAAAGATTATTATCGTTTGTTTATGCTGTCCAACCCTTGCGACCCCATGGTGCTACAGCATCCTGCCATTAACTGGCGAACGGTTTGGGGGTGTGTGCATGCACCCTTTTTACCGTCGTCTGTGTCTGCACTCTGATATGTTTTAGTCTATGGCAAATTCCCGACTAATAGTCGACTTTATCACATAGGACTGGCCACCTCCCCACTCTGCCCTGACTGTCAGCTCGAAGACACCGACGAGCACCGTCTTACGTGCCCCCTGAAACGAAACGTATGGCTCCTCATCCAACGAACCGTGGGCTTTTACCTCCGTGCCCCGCCAACGTCGGTAACCCCGGATTTCCTGTTGTTGCCCCAGACATTTCACTACCCTCTTGCTAAGCATCATACCCTAATCTGGTTTCGAGGACAGGCTTTAGAATACCTCTTTCAGAGTGGTCCGCATACAGTCCTTGACTTCTGGTACAAAGTTGTGACCGCTCATAGCACCCTCACCCGAAAACCATCTTACCGACAGACTTTAGCCGGTTATCTCCGCAGCGTCTTCCTTGACCCCCCTCAAAGTTGGGGAGTGCCATGCCTACCTGTCACATGATGCAACACCCTTATCCACGTTCTCATGCATCGACAAAAAACAAAAAAACTAAAAAAAATAAGAAAAGGAAGAAGACAGAATGTGTTATATTTTGTTGTGTTTAATGTTTTCTAATATTTTTTGTTTAACTAACAGTCATTGGTATATGTTTAAATGGAACCTTGAAGAACTCTTGCATAGTGTATATATATGTACTTTTAGTTTGTTCAATAAAGATTATTAAAAAAGAAGTGTTTAGCGTTGAAGCCCCATAATCCCTTGAGTGCTGGATCGAGTTCCGCTCGTCAGTTTTTTTTTTTTTAAATTTCTAACACAATCATTTTCTTTACTATTTATATTACAATTGATGTAATGGGAAAAATACGTGTAATCGAATGAACTTTTATTAAATTTACAATGTTATTTGGCAGTCCACAAATTTTTATTATCACAAATAATATAATATTCATAACTACCGACTATTAAATGACCAAACGCATAAAGTGATACTGAAAATGTATGCTTGTCTGTGATTTGAGAAATCCCTTATACGTGGAAGGAGCCCGAAACGACTTGTTATCTCCAAGTTTTGACCGGCAGAGACGGCTTTCGAAAGATGTACAATTAATTGTCGCTTTCGGCATTACGAGTACAAGTTGTGGGATGGTATTTTTCGTAAAAACATGAAAAACAAAGTTAAACGGCACCACCTGCATTGAATAAATGCTATGTTTCCGCACACGCAAGGTCATTTGAGGTTTTCCGTGGAAAAACAAACCTCGTTAACATTTTCAAAAGCCTCTCTTTCAGCCGATAATTTGGAAGCAAACCAAGCATAACGCAGCATTTCCTTAAATATCGGCGCTGATCATTGGTCATGCAGTATCGAGTGTATTTTAATAGCGTCTTCACTAGAAGCAATTTCTCGTTCTCTTTCGATGAAATAGGAACAATTTTGAAGACACAGACAAGCATACATTTTCAGTATCACTTTATACGTTTGGTCGTTAACTAGTCGGTAGCTATGAATGTTATATCATTTGTGATAATAAAAATTAGTAGACTGCCAAATAACACTGTAAATTTAATAAATGTTCATTAGATTACACGTATTTTTCCCATTACATCAATTGTAATATAAATAGTAAAGAAAATGACTGTGTTAGAAATAAAAAAAACTGACAAGCGGAACTGGATCCAGCTACCCACCGATTACGGGGCTTGAACGCTATAACACTCGACTGCCAGAGCTTCGTGGTAAAAACGGCCACGCACAGGTATATATTTGACGACCGAAAATATCTTGCGATTTTCTCAATAACGCTTTGAGAAGTACGCGCTACTGTTTACACATTTTGTTGTCCTAATGGAGTACTACGAGTGTACGAAATTTGCAGTAAATCCGCGTTCCAAAGGTCGTGGCCTCCCCTTGTAAGTATTTATGTAAATATACGAGAGACACAGAACACATGATAATAACGAAAGTAGTACAGAAAAAATTCGTTACTGAACTTCTACTACCTAATTACCTGTTAAGACACATAAAGCTTTCTAGCAGGAGGGCTGCATCAAACCAGTCAGAAGACTGACAGCAAATAACTTATAAGAATCTCTTTTTCTAATTGCTGGTGTTCCGCGTTCTCCAGTACACACAATATTTAGATCGCAGAAATCTAAATTGTGGGCTTTGTAGTCATAAACTACATTTTATAGTTCATGCAGATATTTGTCCTGTACTGTCTCAAATACTTATGAATCGTACGAATCACCGAATACTACTCTCTGATTTTGCTTAGCTCCTTTTACGCATACAACCTGTCGAGTCGTTTGCAGTTGCCTGTATTCTGATTTTCTTTATCTGATGTAGAATTCAGCTGACCTGCTTTTAATAAACCCCTCAGTACAGCCCAAGCTATCGCATGTTTTAATCCGGTAGTATAAATACTGGTCGTACAGAAAGTGAATCCCAAGTAGTATGAACTGGCAATTTAGCATGAACGAACGAAATGTGGTATCACAAGAAAGTTTTTGTTGATTTTGCGTATCATAACGAAAAAGACAGTAATTTAAGGAGATAGGGTCTGGATAAACTGAAAGAACCAGAGTTGTAGAGAGTTTCAGGGAGAGTATTAGGGAAGGCTTGACAAATACAGGGGAAATAAATACAGTAGAAGAAGAATGGGTAGCTTTGAGAGATGAAATAGTGAAAGCAGCAGAAGATCAAGTAGGTAAAAAGACGAGTGCTAGAAGAAATCCTTGGGTAACAGAAACGATATTGAATTTAATTGATGGAAGGAGATAATATAAAAATGCAGTAAACGAAGCAGGCGAAAAGGAATATAGACGTCTGAAAAGTGAGGTTGACAGGAAGAGTAAAATGGCTAAGCAAGGATGGCTAGATGACAAATGTAAGGACATAGAGGCAAATATCACTAGCTGTAAGATGGAAATGAGCGGTTGGCGTCAATGGCCGGGAGGCCCCTTGCGGGACAGGTCCGTCCACCTTGGTGCAGGTCTTATTACATTCGACTACACATTGAGCGACATGCGCGCCGGATTGGGATGAAATGATGATGAAGACATCACAACACCCAGTCCCTGAGTGGAGAAAATCCCCGACTCAGCCGGGAATCGAACCCGGGCCCGTAGGACGACAATCAGTCAAGCTGACCACCCAGCTATCGGGGCGGACACTAGGGATAAGATAGATACTGCTTACTGGAAAATTAAAGATACCTTTGGAGAAAAGAGAACCACTTGTATGAATATCAAGAGCTCACATGGAAAAGCAGTCCTAATCAAAGAAGGGAAAGCAGAAAGGTGGAAGGAGTGTATTGAGAGTCTATACAATAGCGATGTACTTGAGCGCAATGTTATGGAAATAGAAGAGGGCGTAAATGAAGATGAAATGGGAGATATCATACTGCATGAAGAATTTGACACAGCACTGAAAGAGACTTAAGAGAAAAAAAAAACTCCGGGAGTTGACAACATTCCATCTGGTGAGCAAGATGTATGAGACAGGCGAAATACCTGCAAACTTCAAGAAGAAGAATAATCTCAATCCCAAAGAAAGTAGGTGTCGACAGGTGTGAAAATTACCCATCTGTTTAATAACTCATGGCTGCAAAATACTAACACGAATTCTTTACAAACGAATGGGAAAACTGGTAGAAGCCGACCTCGGGGAAGATCAGTTTGGATTCCGTAGAAATATTGCAACACGCGAGGCAATACTGACCCTACTTGTCTTAGAAAAAAAATTAAGGAAAGGCAAACCTACGTTTCTAGCATTTGTAGACTTATAAAAAGCTTTTGACATTGTTGACTGGAATAGTCTCTTTAAAATTATGTAGGTGGCAGGAGTAAAATTCAGGAAGTGAAAGGCTATTTACAGTTTGTACAGAAGCCAGACTGCAGTTATAAGAGTCGAGGGGCATTAAAGGGAAGCAGTGGTTGAGAAGTGAGTAAGACAGGGTTGTAGCCTATCACCGATGTTATTCAAACTGTATATTTAGCAAGCAGTAAAGGAAACAAAAGAAAAATTTGGAGTAGGAACTAAAATCCATGAAAAAGAAATAAAAACTTCGATGTTTGCCGACGACACTGTAATTCTTTCAGAGACGGCAAGGAATTTGGAAGAGCAGTTGAACGGAATGGACAGTGTCTTGAAGGGAGGATATAAGATTAACATCAATCAAACAAAACGAGGATAATGGGATGTAGTCGAATTAAATCAGGTGATGCTGAGGGAATTAGATTAGGAAATGAGACACTTGAAGTAGTAGATGAGTTTTTCTATTTGGGGAGCAAACTAACTGATGATGGTCGAATAAAGAGGAAAAAATGTAGGCTTGCAATAGCAAGGAAAGCGTTTCCGAATAAGAGAAATTTGCTAACATCGAGTATAGATTTAAGTTTCAGGAAATCTTTTTGAAAGTATTTGTGTGGAGTGTAGCCATGTATCGAAGTGAAACATGGACGATAAATAGTTTAGACATGAAGAGTATAGAAGCTTTCGAAATGTGAAGCTACAGAAGAATGCTGAAGATTAGACGGGTAGATCACGTAACCAATGAGGAGAAACTGAATAAAACTGGGGAGAAGAGGAATTTTTGGCACAAGATGAATAAAAGAAGTGATCGGTTGAAGGACACGCTATGAGTCATCAAAGGATCACCAATTTAGTTCTGGAAGCGTGGAGGGTAAAAATCGTAGAGGGAGACCAAGAGATGAATACACTAAGCAGATTCGGAAAGATGTAGGCTGCATTAGTTACTCGGACATGAAGAGTCTTGCACAGGACAGGATAGCATGGAGAGCTGCATCAAACCAGTCCCTGGGCTGAAGACCACGACAAAAACTGAATTTTATGATAGAGAGGGTATAAAGTAGTGACAATGATTACAGAATATTTAATTATGAATTGTTTAATTTATTCTCTGATTGTGTTTAAAAGTCGCCAGTATGTATGACCCAAATAAAGTATCTTAAAAATTGTACAAGTAACGTAAAAATTACTCGTACCACAACAGCAGCATTGGAAGAAAGGATACTACTCTTTTAAGTAACTTCATTCACATTACTGCTTAACGTAACTTTATCAGAAACATTTAAAGAAGCACAAAATTAATCATGAACTTTAGAGAAAATGTTTCTCGGCTAAAGGTACACTGAAAGAACTGAACCAGCTGTTTGTCTGAAATACGAAACCGTTACAGCGGAAATATCACCGACATGTTTCGTGATATGAGACGCACTGCAACCGTAATGGGTACTGCAAATACGAAATGTGTAACGTGTGTTGTTGAAATCTGAAAGACATTGAAAGGTGGTGAGAATACCTTACTAGAAAGTCTTCCTTGGTCGTTTCTTTTTCTTTATTTCCTTTAGCAGTTTTCAGCGTTTAACTGTTTACAGAAATATGTTGTTTGACCATAACTTTTCATTTTGTAGTTACATCAGTGGTTTAGTTCAGAGGACTACAAGTCAAGAAACATGTTCAACAAAGAATTAGTGTACTGCAAGAATTTCTTTGAAAGTCATTTCTGTTTTGTAAATTCTCGAGTGTTTCAAGTAGTTTGAGGAAGTCCTCATTGACTGCTTCATTGACACTCCAGGATCTGCATATACTTATGCAATTTTCAATTTAGTTTGCAACACTTTACCTCTTCTTTGTTTCTCATCTGACCTTTCTGTGAACGTTCCAGTGCCTTGTTTCTTCTTACTACCTTTGTGTCAGCTTTTTCTTCTCTTTCGTATCCTGAGTCAAAAGTAACATTTCAAGCAACATTCACTCCATTATACCACAAAGTCAGGGACTGGAGGAATTAATATGCTATTGAATCAAGTTGTCAGGCTGTATCTTGCTTGTGTTATGGTACATTATTTCGCATCCTTCATTTAAAATTCCTTCTAGTCCTTTCCTACATTATTAAAAAATGGTTCAAATGGCTCTGAGCACTATGGGACTTAACTTCGGAGGTCATCAGTCCCCTAGAAATTAGAACTACTTAAACCTAACTAACCTAAGGACATCACACACATCAATGCCCGAGGCAGGATTCATAACTGCGACCGTAGTGGTCGCGCGGTTCCAGACTGTAGCGCCTAGAACCGCTCGGCCACTTCGGACGGCTACATTATTCTTAACTTCGTTGTTGGACATTGGGTCTGTCAGAATACTGTAAAATTTTTGCTGCACTGCTCGATATGATTTCCCATGGTAAGACAACAACCCAATATTTTGTTACATTATCGACAATTTTCCTGTCCACACAACGATTTCAAGGTATTTTTTTCCTTTTACATAGCCTTTCACTTGAACCCTGTAGGATTCTTGATTGTGATGACGTGATTGTGTTTGCTGTGATAATCCACAACGCAGAGAAAGATTTTCCGTTTTATAAATGATTTTCATAAAGGCGAAAAAAATTTTTGAGTTCATTCATTGTCAAGATGTACGTACTCTTTCAAGTATTTATTCATTGTAATTTCAGATTCTTCAGTGGATACATTTTCCAATCGAAATATTTTAAGTAATATCACATATGTAAAGGAGTAATAATGTTAATAGCAGCACCATCATGTGAAAAGCTACCCTTCGTGACTTTCCATTAACGTTGACACGGACATATTGTGTTACAGAATATTGTTAATTAGGTGCCTCACATGCAAGATATCTCACAAACAACAAAGCTAAGTTATTAACCGAAAGAAAAATGTTACTTTTCAATAACATCCTCGATGCCACAGACAAATTTCATTGGTGCAATACGACATTTTAACGCGTCTGTTAGGATCATTGTAACTAATATTTTATCTGTATTTGATGGTATGTAGAGTAAAAATCGTAACTACGCTTGAATAGCCATTAGACTACGTATTTAAAATTATAGTTTGACTAAAGTCAGGTGGAACATTACGTTTCTCTCTCATGTCTTC
This sequence comes from Schistocerca americana, assembly GCF_021461395.2. NCBI lineage: Eukaryota > Metazoa > Arthropoda > Insecta > Orthoptera > Acrididae > Schistocerca > Schistocerca americana. Next base: position 646,606,429 of record NC_060130.1, on the reverse strand, counting down.
CGCAGGTGCAGACAGTGACTCGCGCCACATAGAGTTTAACGAAGATGCTTTGAGACGAAGTGATGAAGACGGCACTTAGTTCATCAACTTCAGTTATGTGGTAGTGAGTAAGTTGGCTGGTATGCAGTTACATAGAGTACAGTACGCAGCTTCAAGATGTCAAGCATTGTCACGTCAACTAGGCAATACAGACAGATTTATCATAACATTCATGTGATGTGTAGAGCAAATTATTTCAAAGTAAAAGATTTATTCATTACTGATAATACAAAGAAGTGTTATTGAAAAAAATTGACAGACACTATCGTCTGACACCCATAAGCATCTTCAGTATTTATGAGTAGTAGGCCTGGCAACTGATTCGATTATTTTCTGTTTACTTGCATCCACAGTCCTGGGGAAAATAAATGGCAAAGACTTTCACATGGACTGTTATTAAATTTATTCATTTAGGATGGAGATTTCGCTACTCTGCTATTCTCCTATAATAACTCATTATGAAGTGAAACGATACATATTCATCTCTGTTAATCTCATATGTGAACAGATGACCACTAAATTTCCGACACCAGAACTATGGTATATAATGAAATTTTGCTTTGTGGATGTATACAGTATAGCAGGAGGTATACATTACTAAAATGACAGCTGATATGGAGCTATACATGAAGCGACATTTAGTACACGGAGCTGGCAACTCTTAAAGCAACAATGGCGGTAACACGGCTGTGCATCGAGTCGAAGTGAGTTCAGTTGATAGACATGGGAATGCTGCTACACGTTGTTTCAGCTCTCTGAAGGAAAAACAAATAAATAAATAACCAGCGTTGCTTTATAGTGCCCTAAACACTCCTACGGATGTGGGTGACTCTAGGTTCAAATGATTCAAATGGCTCTGAGCACTATGCGACATAACTTCTGAGGTCATCAGTCGCCTAGAACTTAGAACTAATTAAACCTAACTAACCTAAGGACATCACACACACCCATGCCCGAGGCAGGATTCGAACCTGCGACCGTAGCGGTCGTTCGGCTCCAGACTGTAGCGCCTAGAACCGCACGGCCACTCCGGCCGGCGTGACTCTAGGGCAATGAAGGGAGTTACACGTCATCATAGCGCTGGAAAGGAGTGAGAAAATTCGTCCATAGTTAGTAGACCTAATGTCCAGAAAAACATGCTGCTAGGTAAGGGATATCTAGCATCTTTACGAAACGGAGGGGTGGCGACTGGCGGATGGGAGGATTCAGAATGAGACGACATGTAAAAATAAACGACGGATATTATTGTCTAATCCACAGATTTCGGTGTTCTAGACTGAGTAGCGACAACATTAATAACGTTTCGTCCTTGGGAGTGTGAGTAGGGTTGGAACTTGACTGACATGAAAGGAAGAAAGAAACGAAAAGTGCAAACGTTTTCGGAGGCGCTGAGCTTATTAGCGACAGACTCGATGCCATTTCACTCCTAAGGGTGTGGTGGAGTTCAGGATAGGAAGGAAGTGACGTAAAAGTAATGGGAAACGACGAATACTACTGTCGAATTCCAAGTATTCGGGTTCTTAGGTGACAAGTGATCTACAGTGGTGGGTGTGGGAAGAAGCATGCTACGATTACCAACTGTACCACATACCATATTCATAAAGTCTGTTGTATTCGTGTGTAACTGACTGGTACATAACGCGTCACTCCATTATGAAGCTACCTGTCTGTGATTTTGAATACCTGAAGACGTAATTTCCGACAAGAAATAAAAATTAGGATAGTTCAAAACGTAGACTTTAAAAATCAGTCACCTAGTGGCTCTAATCGATATACAGAGTAATCAGCTTGTGCTTTACAATAAGCATTCTCTTATATACACACTAAGACACACAAGAAAACAACTCATCACGAAGATATTATCAAAATGTGACGGAAATCGGTAGAAGTGATGTCCACGTACTGACAAACAAATGGTTACAATTTCAGAAAAATTAGATGATTTATTGAAGAAAAGAGCTGCACAAACTGAGTTAGTCAGTAACGCGTTTAGTCCACCTCTGATCCTTACGCAAGCAGTTATTCTGCATGGAAGTGATTGATGCAGTTCTTCGTTGCTCTCCTTAGGGATATAGTGTCAAATTCTGTCCAACTGGCGCGTTAAATCGTCAAAATTTTGAGCTGATTGGAGGGCCCTGCTCATAATGCTCCAAACTTTCTCAACTGGGGAGAGATCCAGTGACGCTGATGGCGAAGGTAAGATTTGGCAAGCACGAAGATAAGCACCAGAAACTATCGCCTTGTGCGGCCAGGCGTTATCTTGCTGACTTGTAAGCCAAGGATGGCTTGCCATGATCGACAACAAAACGGGACACAGAATATCGTCGAAGTACCACTATGCTGTAAGGGTACTGCAGACGACAACCAAAGGCGTCGTTCGATGAAATGAAATGACGGCCCGGACCATCACTCGTGGTTATAGGGTATTATGGCGGGCGACAGTCAGGTTGGTGTCCCACCACCGTCCAGGGAGTCTCCAAAGACATCTTCGCTGGATATCGGGGCTTAGTTAGAAACGGTACTCATCTCTCAATCCTACTCCATTCATCGAGGTTCCGGGCCGAAGGTGTGTCTGGAGACTCCCCAGACAGTGGTGGGATACGAATCTGACTATCTACCGACGTACGGCCCGGCAACCAGTAGGGATGATGTGAGCTGACATTTATTTTCATAGTAGGAGCTCTTTGGTTGTCATCCGCTTCACCTTGCACTGCGGTACGTCGACTTTATTCTACGCCCTGTTTTGCTGCCATTCATTCCACGCAATCTTGGAGTTAAATTTCAGCAAGATAATGCCCGTTCACGCAACATGAGAGTTTCTACTGCTTGTCCTCCTACTAATCAAATCCCAGCAAGGTACCCTCATCTCTGCCGAACTAAGAAATTCTCAACCTAATGAGTAGGACCTTCCAACCACCTCTGGATTTTGACTATATAATGCGCCAAATGAACAGACTTTTGCATGCTATCACTCAGGACGACATGTAACAACTCTGCTAATCAATGCGAAGCAGAGTAGCTGCTAGCATTTGGGCCAGAGGTAGACCAATGCATTATTTACTTGCTTGTGAAGCCCTTTCTCTTGAATAAATCATCCAGTTTTTCTGAAACTACAATCATTTAATTATCTGTACATGTAAATCACATCTACAGATTTTCGTCCGTTCAGACAAATCTTTCGGGGGTAACTCGTTCTGTTTTAGAGTGTATTTATGATCGCGATTTTGACCATCCCATCAGTCTCAACAAATAACCGCCTAAAAATATATCAATGCCAATTCAATCGTGTTAATAGGACATCAAGTTCCCGTCAACCATAACTACATAAATCATTTCATACGCATAATCAAACCGGATTCGTCGTCATCCATAAAGAAAGATGCAGCACTTCATACTGTAATTTCTGTCAATGAGGGACCATCATAGAGCAATACGCTACTTCCCAAAAAGTTTCGTTCACTGCTGACGAATTCTGTACGAGTTATTACATCCAGTGAGACACCCTGTTATACAGATGACAAGGAAACCTTTCTATTGTGTGTCTGAAGTGAAATAACTGCTCTGCGAGCCAGTAAAATTGTGACATAATAATGCACGCAAGGAACACGCGTCTAATTGGCATGAGGTGTAGTACTTGCTTGAGCGAGCAAATGATCAGCGTTTCAGCTTAACCGCATGAAGTGGATAGGAGTAACGCCATCTCCATTCCGTAGGTAAGGAACGGTTACACAGGGGTCTTTGGAGCACGCTGTCTGACGCCACCCATACGGTCATGGTGATGCTTCACGAGGAAGGAGGACTCTTCCGAACAGACTAGATGGCGCCACATATGTGTACAGTGTTGTCGTTGGACGCACCATCCTTGGCGCGCATCTCTCTGCTATCTCGACAAGAGATGCCGCAACAATGGCCGCTTTCCTGACAGGCTGTGGTGCTCCAGGTGCCGTCTCTCTGTCTGTATCGATACTTACCTTGCTGCAAGCAAGCATATTTTGTGACACGAGATATCTGACTTAGCTTTACCATCCTGCACGGCCGAGCGAACAATACGAGCACGTTTGGCCTTGTGGACACTAGTGATATGTCATCTTTCGCCGGCCGCGGTGGTCTCGTGGTTCTAGGCGCGCAGTCCGGAATCGCGCGACTGCTACGGTCGCAGGTTCGAATCCTGCCTCGGGCATGGATGTGTGTGATGTCCTTAGGTTAGTTAGGTTTAAGTAGTTCTAGATTCTAGGGGACTGATGACCACAGCTGTTAAGTCCCATAGTGCTCAGAGCCATTTGAACCATTGTCATCTTTCTGACCCTGCATTGCCTTCAGTATGGCCGTAGCGGACCCGATTCCACAACCACACGAGAACTGTACGATCCAGAACATCACACCGAGAGAGCTGGTGCAGTGGTTAGCGCACTGGTCTCACATTCGGGGGTACGACGGTTTGAATCCATGTCCGACCATATAGATTTAGGTTTCTGTGATTTCCCTAAGTCGTTCCAGGCAAATGCCAGGATGCTCCCAATGAAAGCCCACAGGTTGCTTCCTTTATCATCTCCGGAACTCTTTAAGCTTATGCTCTGTCTCGATTGACTGCGATGTCGGCGGAACGTTATACCCTAATATTCCTTCCTTTCTTCTGAACAACATGAGGATGATTTTTTTTTTCCTTTATTGTATTTCGATTTCCCCCCCCCCCCGCCCCCCCTCCCCCCTCAGAGGGGGAGGGGAGGGCTGGCAGCATCGTAATACGCCACTCTAGAAGATGAATATCGCCGAACGATAAACTACAGTTTCGATAGCTAATAGTTCTGCCGCTGTCGAATTCGATACACACTAGAAGAGGTTTCTCTTTCTTACACGGGGCATAATGCGATATTCCCAGAAAGAACCAACACTCGTCTAGAAAGAACCAACACTCGTCCAGAAAGAAGCAACACTCGTCTAGAAAGAACCAACACTCAAGAATGAACCAACACTCGTCAAGAATGAACCAACACCCGTGTATGATTTGAAAATGAGAGACCTGCTGTGTAATCTTTCCTTGTTTATGGAATGTAGATGACGTTACTCCTATACCTTTTGTACAGTTGGCCTAAAATGCTAGTCATTTGCATATGGAAGCATGTACTTCACGCCAGCCAATTGGACCTTCGTTGCTGGATGCCTTTATTTCGTTACACTTTTAATTGCTAGCAGAACACTTATTTCGCGTCACACGCGTAATAAACAGATTTCCTCGTCATCTATACAGAGTGATTCCGTGGTGATATTACAAACTTTCAGGATGATGGGAATGGTAAATGTGTCAATTGGAGGTAGAGACCCCAATCCGGAAACGACCGTGCCGTAAGTCACGAGGGAATAACGTTCTTGTATTTCTGACAGCGGACTTCTTCTGCTGCAAGTTCTTTTCCTCACATTTTTCGGGAGGATGCAGTATCGATGAAAACAAGAAAAAGTTGTCTAATACACATGGACTCTTAAATGTATACCCTAAGAGCAAAGAGCACTTGTTCAGTTGAGGAGATGTGTTTCATAGGAGCAAAGATGAACAAGGGCTCGTAGCTCCGTAGCTCTTAAGGTGTGCACTTAAGGCCCATGTTTACAGGACATTTTTTTGCTCCATACTACCTCCACCCAAAATATGGAAAACAAAGAGTTTGCAGTAAAAGAGATCCATTGACCTGGGTATCAGAACGGTTTTCTTTTATAACTTTCGACTCTGCCATATCCGGACCAGGATCCCTTACCTGGAATTGAGACATTTGTCCTTCTCCATCATTCCAGAAGGTTTGTGTCACCGCTACGGACTCTAAGAAATCACGCTGTATGAAAGGAAGTCGCAGTGTATGTAGCAATTCCATACTAATTAATGTCATTAGTGATAAGATAACTTATTGGGAAGCAGTGCATCACTCTATGATGGTTCCTCATAGGACAATAATTATTGTGGGGAGAGTTACATCCTTCTATATGGATGACGATGACTCCTGGTTGATTATGCATATGACATGATGTATATGACAAGAACACGATGTCCTCTTAACACGAATGAGTATGTATTGACGCATTTTACAGACAGTTATTATTTGAGAGTGGCACAGTGATTTTAATCATAAATAAATAAATTCAGTAACAGTCCAGTAGGAAAATGTCAGTTGTAAAGTACAAGCTGATTAACCTGTTGCCCGATTAAACAGACTGGTTCAAGTTACGTCCTGTATTTTTTTTTTAATTTTTAATTGTTCTAGGAAATTTGACCCCGAAAGATCGTAAAAATCACAAGATAGGTGAACTAATGAGAGAAGTTAACGGTAGGGTGATGTGCTGCTTCCCAGTCATCTGATCTTATGAATGTGTTGCGTATCGTAGCTAATAATCGTTGCATCCTTCTTCTCAGATCCATCACTACAGATCACTTCTCATCAGAACTGCCACAAGTCCGCCCAAGGCCCTGAATACTAGAACTCAACAGTGGTATTCGTCGTTTCCTATTGTATTTAAGTCATTTTCTTCCCTTACACACCTCCATCACACCCTTAGGGATGAAATGGCATCGAGTCTGTCTCTGACTCCGAAAATAGTAGATTTCACACTAACGTCCGTTCTTTTCGAATTTTTTCATGTCAGCCCAGTTCCACACCTATCCCCCCTTGAAACGGTGAAATGTTATTGTTACTGTCATCACTTAACACCAAAAACTATGGGTTGGACACTTATATCTGGCACTTGTGATCATTTTTACATGTCGTCTTCTTGCTCATCCTTTCTTGGACCACGCTGAGCCCTCCCCTTCGTAGAGGTGCCAGGGATCTCTTACCTCGTAATACTTTTTTTCTGGATAGTAAGCCTACTTATTTTGGAAAAATTTCTTCACTGCATTCCTAAGCTGTGATTACATGTCACGCCGTTCACTCCCTTACAGCCACATATATCCTAATACTGCTACAGGTGTCGTAGCGCCACGCTATTTTTCCCAGATAGTGCGTCATACGTGTACTAAGCTGAAACTACTCCATACGTTCCAGAGTTACGGTTTACGTATCACCCCTCCTTACCGAACTTCCACCTCTGAGGGTTAAGTGTAATCTGGACTCTCCGCAGACTATTAAGTAATTCCATATGTATTTGACATTAATGTCTCCGAAAATTTTTACGTGTTACCACTTTGAAACCACGACCCCACCCCTACTTGAGGTAGGGTAGTTTTCCTATTTCTAGATATTAATTCTTGTATGTGACAAGATTGGTAAAAATTGTTCAAAGCGTTCCCCAGCTATGCACACAAAAATATGTTTTTATATGTACTGAAATGGGCTCTCTGGCTGTCAGAAAGGTCTAAATGTACTGACAGTTGAGGCCAAAAACTCTGTCGTGTGGCACCCCAACGGCAGTGTGTTTCCTTCGATGAAGTGCTAACTAGAATCCCCTGTGTAATTAATAACGGACGCTTCGTGTCATTCAACACAAACATTCAGAGTCAACTAATTCAATTCGAGTGTTGAAAAATTCTTATGTAGTGTCGCGCTTTGGAATGATACAATCTGTGGAATGTTTCATATACATCAGTGGGCAAGCAGGAAAACCCACAAACACTTCCAAACGAAAACATCCGTTCACTATGTTAAGATGCAACTGTTATTACTAATAATTATGACACTTTCACGCAGCCACAACAGCTACAGGGCTAACGAGATGTAAATGAGATGTAAACAGGTAATGACATGTAAACAGTCTCACAGAAATTATCTTCCAGTTACCAATTTAGCGTGCTCTCGTTAGTCATACTGAATTGTGTTCTGGCGTAACCACAAGCGCCTGAACGAAGAGGAAGAACTCAATAAGAGGGAAGGCGTTGAGGAAATGTCAGCCAATAGCCCGCTGACAAGGACCGCGCCGCACCAGGAGCGACCTCGGCAAGAAGTGAATATAAGCGCCACTCCTGCGAGCATCGGCCGCGCAGATCGGCTCAGTATACAGACGTTTGTGGAGTATCGGCTGGGACTAGCAGAGAATGCTACGATATCAGATTGTAGTAATCCATATCCATTGCTTGTTAGAACCTTGTGTATAGCCAGGACACGGATTTATGTCGCATGTCGACCATCGCTTGCGAAACCTTTATGCATTAAAGTTAGGTATTGTCAGTGTGCTTGATAGAAATAAAACTACTAGTGTTATTTGCTTGAATTGTTGTATAGCATTCCGAGGACGTAGCATCCCTTAGGTACCCTATACGAGACGAGTGATCAAAAGCCAACATTTGGCGATGAAGACTCAACAAATTGAGCCGCAGTTTTTCTGGAAGTGTGTTCGCTTACGCCCCTTTAGCAATTATTTATTAACCCACATTTCATTTCACGTCTATCACGTTAAATAAAGTGAAACTCGTAATAGTATTAAACCGTATGGTGAGAGACAAGTAGACAGAATTTCGGAAATGGCATTTTGCACCTGGACTACTAAATTATTTTTTTATTTACGACCATGATTTCGGCTACTGTACCATTCATATAGCTTCATTTGTCAATTTTACAGCTGGTCTATGCTCTGTGAAATACAAGGGCGTAGTTTTGATAAGAATTCATTATAAACTTTTTATTCAACTTTGGTCTAATGTGAATCACGGGAAACAATTGTTTGCTGGTTAGTTTATTCTTCCACTCCGAGAATCTCTTCGTCCTCTGGCTAAGATCCATCCTCATGTCCTCTGTCCAGATGGTCTAGGCACTTGCACCTTGGTTTTCCTGGAACTCCTTGAAGTTGTCAAGCTTCATACGATATATCTCCTTATTCCAGATCTCTTTCTGACGGATTCCAATTACGTCCATGTTCTTTCTTACTACATCAGCGATTCTGTGGTCGCGTTTAGTTTAGTGATGTACATGAAGATTTTCTTTGTGAATCTGCTTTCACTCATACTGAACAACTGCCCATAAAACTTCAGCCATCTTTTGCTTGTAGTGTCTATGATCTCCACCAGCTATTTATGCATCTTCATGTTTCCTTTTACACCATGAACCATCGTTTCCTTCTATGCAGTCCAAGGATCTTCCTTAAAATTCTTCGTTCCTCCTTTTCTAGCTCTTCCATTTTTCTTTTCTTATTCAATATCAGGCATTTTGAACAGGTGAGTGCCTCCTGCTTAACACCAATGGTATACTGCCGAATCTTCGCACTGTAGCAATTATTGTACGAAGTGTTGCGTCATTTTTCATAAATGACGAGTAATTCTGTTTATTATGCGTATGACATGAAATTTGTAAATGTGGTTTACACCTTGAGGATATCCCTTAGAGGAATGAATGTACATTGACGCTCTTTATAGTGAGCTGGTACCTGAGAATGGTGCAATAGCCGAAATCACGTTCGCGCAGATGGAAATCTTGTTAGTTCCAAAACACTGAAACACTTTGAACGTAAGTAAAGATATAAAAATTTGAAAACAAATTTAACAGTGTGCATAGCGACATTTATTAACTGTCATTAAATTTAAGTGTTATAAAAATGCTTGGTCCGCGACGGACGGTTCTTCAAAGTTCCAGTAGATTAGGTTATATACAAAAAAGTCCTTAATTTCCTCCTTAAGCCAGTTTTTCTTTGAAAGCCCACTGCGCACTGCTATAATGATGCCATTATCGTCAGGTAGTTTTGTTGTGTTTACATCATAGAACGTGCCTTCGGCATTCAAATGAGTTACATATTTGGCGGACAGCGATTTGGTTATGTCTTGCACTAGCGAAGAACCAGAACTTTTAGTTACAGCAATGAAAATTATTTTATATATTTCTACATTTATGTTAAGCTGCGCTGGAAGCGTAACTGAATAGATACACGGTTTGCATGCTGCCTTAGCGTATTTTAAGCGTTTGTCTCTATTCATTTATGAGTAATAACCATTGTATCTTGGAGATGTTAAAATGAAAAGACGGTAGCTGTTTTAAACGTTTTGGATACTGATGAGAGATACTTCAGAGATATTGAGAAACATCTGGTAATATTCTGGAATCGTTAGTTCATCATAAGATTACAGGAGAGTGAAATTATTTTAAGTTAAAGAAGATAAACTATGATCAAAACCGTTTATATGGTCTACTAGATTCTGCCTTCTTTCTACCTCTGCATCACATACTGTACCTTAATCTATTTACAAATTATTGCGCATAAGATTACAAGTAAAGATTGGTTGTACAAATATTGTTTGCAGGGTACTAACATCACATTAATCTAGTAATTTCTTGTTCGTGTTGGGGCTGTGTGAAAATCTTCAGTCATTCCTATAGACACTTCTTACAAAGTTTCTGGGTAACCTGAATTCGAGTTGAATGAACGAAAATTTGTTTTCTGACTCTGCTGGATGTGACTCTAGCTTACTTCGCCAATGAACGCTCGCTTGCTCCGTAATTAAAGTGGATGAGATCTTCGAAGGAGTCTATTAAAAAAGTTGTGCGGAACTTAACTGCTAGCTCTTAGTGGTTTAGCTCACTTGTTTCATTAAACCGCTTCATCGTTCATAACCATTCATGTGCTTCTACGTACTGACTTATAAATTAAGCTACTAAAATCATTCAGATTACGTATTCATACTCGTAAGCAACGCAGAGGACAACCACTTTTTATTGCATGAATATAAAAAAGTATGTCATTTGAAATGTACCACTTTACACGAACAATTCGAAGTTCTAAACGTTCTCGCAAAGAGCACTCGTGCACCACACTGGCAGCTTCAAACACATAGCTAAATTGATTACATTTTCCGCAAATATTTATTAAATTATTACGCGCCGTTGGCCACGAAATGCGTCCGACTGATTGACATTTGCAACTCTTAATGAATTGACAACAATTTATTCTAATTTAGAGCTAATCGGTTTAGACGAAAATTGGTAAATTATTAAATTGTAATACGTCCCGGTAACCTGGAATTACATATGTCGCGTGGAATACAAGAGTATGCGTCAACCGACATTGCGTCATCCCGTGTCATATTAGTGAATTTAGGAAAGCTGAGATTCGAACGTCAATTACGTAGTGGCTGACCACATTATGCAGCCATTCTAGCAGGTATTGCGGCTCCTGTAAGTAGACAACTTTTGTGATCAAGGGTGAAGTCAGTACACAAACCGTGATAACCACGACGATGTGATTCTGGGTGTTACATGTGCATAGAGAGCTCTATCGGCTGACTCATTCTGGAAATATGGGCACCAGACACGCAGGCTGGGAAAAAGGGAACAGAGTACTCCTGAAGAATGGGCACGTTCAAAAGGCTAAGGATATTATGGGTCAACAGTAGCAAGACAGTTCCACCTTTAACGTAGTCTCGAAAGTCATGAAGGTCATCTGGAGCACCTCTCTTCGTTACCCTCCATAGCTCCCTCCCTTATTCTCCCATCAACCTTTCCATCAGCCTTCAGTCAATAACAACGTAGTATTGAATCGAAATCGCCACTTACAGAGTTGTATTTTGCTGGGCATTAAAATGAAACAGCAAATCATAATGTAATCCCAGAGCAGCCATCTTGGTTGTTCTCAAAAGTATCCGAAAGATGAAAAGTTTTTGACCCATTTTCAAAAATATTTAACGAAAAACTAATGTGAAGGTTGTAAGTCGTAGTAATAGGTCAGAAAATCACACACATACACACACAAACACACGCACGTAAATGTACTCAGCAGAGTTGCTGAATGAAGCATGTTCGTCAGCTCTCGAATTAATTGCCCCAATGCTACTTTAATCCGTATATAGTTAAATATAGTATGTTACACAGGCAGCTGACATTTCATGTTAGACGTAAAAGAGGCGTCTAACAAAACTAACCTGACCAAGCTCAGAAGCGCAGAAGACAAACATTGACTGAAGTAGGTAAGTTGTTGTTGTAGTCTTCAGTCCAGTTTTGATGCAGCTCTCCATGCTACTTTATCCTGAGCAATCCGAAAAACTACTGCAACCTACGTCCTTCTGAATCTGCTTAGTGTATTGATCTCTTGGTGTCCCTCTGTGATTTTTACCCTCCACGCTTCCCTCCAATACAAAATTTATGATCCCTTGATACCTCAGAACGTGTCCTACCAGCCGATCCCTCCTCCCAGTTAAGTTGTGCCACAAATTCCTCTTCTCCTCAACTAAATTCAGTACTTCGCCATTAGTTACGTAATCTACCCATGTAATCTTCAGCATCCTTCTGTAGCATCTCATTTCGAAAGCTTCTATTATCTTCTTGTCTACACTATTTATCGTCCATGTTTCACTTCCATACATGGCTACACTCCATACAAATACTTCCATAAAAGACTTCCTGACACTTACATCTATACTCGATGTTATCAAATTTCTCTTCTTCAGAGACGCTTTCCTTGCCATTATAAGCCTACTTCTTTTTTTCCTCTCTATTCGACCATCATCAGTTAGTTTGCTCCCCAAATAGCAAAACTACTACTTAAAGTGTCTTATTTCAAAATACAATTCCTTCAGCATCACATAATTTAATTCGACTATATCCCATTATCCTCGTTTTGCTTTTGTTGATGTTCATCTTATATCCTCCTCTCAAGACACTGTCCATTCCGTTCTACTGCTCTTCCAAGTCCTTTGCGTCTCTGAAAGAATTACAGTGTCATCGGTGAATGTCAAAGTTTTTATTTCTTTTCCATCGATTTTAGTTCCTATTCCAAATTTTTCTTTTGTTTCCTTTACTACTTGCTCAATATGCGGACTGAATAACATCGGTGATAGGCTACAACCCTGTCTCACTCCCTTCTCAACCACTGCTTCCCTTTTATGCCTCTCGACTCTTATAACTGCCATCTGGTTTCTGTATTTTACACCTGCGTCCTTCAGATTTTGAAAGAGAGCATTCCAGTCAGCATTGTCAAAACCATTTTCTAAGTCAGCAAATGCTAGAAACGTAGGTTTGCCTTTCATTAACCTGTATTCTAAGATAAGTCGTAGGGTTAATATTGCCTCACGCGTTCCAACATTTCTACGGAATCCAAACTGATCTTCCTCGAGATGAGCTTCTACGAGTTTTTCCATTCGTTTGTAAAGCTTCGTGTTAGTATTTTGCAACCGTGCCTTATTAAATCGATGGTTCGGTACTTTTCACACCTTCCAGCACCTGCTTTCTTCGGGATTAGAATTATTATATTCTTCTTAAAGTCTAAGGGTATTTCGCCTGTCTCATGCACTATGCGATGAAAAGTATCCGGACACCTGTCTGAAAATGACTTACAAGTTCGTGGAGCCCTCCATAGGTAATGTTGGAATTCAATATGGTGTTAGCCCAACATTAGCCTTGATGACAGCGTCCACTCTCGCAGGCATATATTCAGTCAGGTGCTGGAAGGTTTCTTGGGGAATGGCAGCCCGTTCTTCACGGAGTGCTGCACTGAGGAGAGGTATGGATGTCAGTCGGTGAGGCCTGCCGCGAAGTCGGCATTCTAAAACATCGTAAAGGTGTTCTATAGGATTCAGGTCAGGACTCTGTGCAGGCCAGTCCATTACAGGGATGTTATTGCTCTTCAACAGTGGGAAGCAAGAAGGTGCTTAAAACACAACGAAGGCCTGTGCTGTGATAGTGCCACGCAAAATAACATGGGGTGCAAGCCCCATCCATGAAAAACACAACCACACCATAACACAACCGCCTCCGAATTTTACTGTTGGCACTACACACGTTGGCAGATGACGTTCACTGGCCATTCGCCATACCCACACCTTGACATCGGATCGCCAAATTGTGTACCGTGATTCGTCACTCAACACAACGTTTTCCCACTGTTAATCGTAAAATGTTTACGCACCTTACACCAAGCGAGGCGTCGTTTGGCATTTACTTGCGTGGTGTATGGCTGATGAGCAGCCGCTCGACCATGAAACCCAAATTTTCTCACATCCCGCCTAACTGTCATAGTACTTGCAGTGGATCCTGATGCAGTTTGGAATTCCTGTGTGAGGAAACGTCTGCCTATTACACATTACGACCCTCTTCAACTGTAGGTGGTCTCTGTCAGTCAACAGACGAGGTCAGCCTATACGCTTTTGTGCTGTACGTATCCCTTCACGTCTCCACTTCACTGTCACATCGGAAACAGTCGACCTAGAGATACTTGGGAGTGTGAAAATCTCGCGTACAGACGTATGACACAAGTGACATCCAATCACTTGACCACATTCAAAGTCCGTGAGTTCCTCGTAGCGCCCCATTCTGCTCCCTCACGATGTCTAATGACTACTGAGGTCGCTGACATAATGTACCTAGTAGTAGGTGGCAGCACAATGCACCTATTATGGAAAACGTATGTTTTGGGGGGTGTCCGGATACTTTTAATCACATAGTGTACATCTCGCTCACAGGATGGAAGAGTTCTGTCACGGTTGGCTCCTCCAAGGCTATCAGTAATTTTAATGGAATGTTCTCTACTCCCGAGACCTTGTTTCGACTTAGGTCTTTCAGAGCTCTGCAAAATTCTTCACGCAGTATCATATCTCCAATTTCATATTCATCTACGTCCTCTTCCATTTCCATAATATTGCCCTCAAGTACATCGCCATTATATAGACCCTTTATATATTCCTTCCACCTTTCTGCTTTCCCTTCTTTGCTTAGGACTGGTTTCCTATCTGAGCTCTTGATATTCATGCAAGTGGTTCTCTTTACTCCAAAGGTCTCTTTCATTTTCCCATAAGCACTATCTATATTATCCCTAAAGATATATGCTTTTACATCCTTACATTTGTCCTCTAGCCATTCCTGTTTAGCCACTTTGCACTTCCTGTCGATCTCATTTTTGAGAGGTTTGTATTCCTTTTCACCTGCTTCATTCACTGCATTTTTATATTTTCTCCTTTCATCAGTTAAATTCAATATCTCTGCTGTTAGTCAAGGATTTCTACTAGTTCTCGTCTTTTTATCTACTTGATCCTCTGATGTCATCACTATTTCGTCTTTCAAAGGTGGCCATTTCTCTTCTACTGTATTTCTTTCCCCTGTTCTTGTCAACCGTTCCCTAATAATCTCTCTGAAACTGCACTTTCTCCAGTTTTAATGCACAGTTCATAACTAATGAACTGTGGTCAGAGTCCATATCTGCCCCTTTAAATGTCTTACAACTTAAAAGTCGGCTTCTAAATCTCTGTCTTACCACTGCATTATTTATCTGTAACCTTCCAGTGTCTCCAGGCCTCTTCCACCTTCTTTCATGATTCTTAAACCAAATGTTAGCTGGGATTAAGTTATGCTCTGTGCAAAATTCAACCAAGCGGCTTATTCTTTCATTCCTTGCCCCCAGTCTATATTCACTTCCTACTTTTGCTTCTCTTCCTTTTCCTGCAGTCGAATTCCAGTCCCCTACGACTATTAAATTTTCGTCTCCCTTAACTATCTGAATAATTTATTTTATCGCTTCATACATTCCTTCAATTTCTTCACCATCTGCGGAGCTAGCTGTCATATAAACTTGTTCTGCTGTGGTAGGCGTGGGCTTCGTGCCTATCTTGGCTACAATAATGTGTTCACTATGCTGTTCGTAGTAGCTTACGCGCGTTCCTATTTTTTATTAATTATTTAACCTATTCCAGCATTGCCCATACTTCATTCTGTACTTATAATCCTGTATTCTTCTGAACAGAAGTCTTGGTCCTCTTGCCACTGCGCTTCACTAATTCCACTATATCTAACGTTATCCTATCCATTTCCTTTTTTAAATTTTCTAACCTACCTGACCGATTAAGGGATCTGACACTCCACGCTCTGATCCGTAAAGCGCCAGTTTTGTTTCTCCTGATAACGACGTCCTCTTGAGTAGTCCCCGCCCAGAGATCCGAATGGTGACTATTTTATCTCCGGAATATTTTACCCAAGAGGACGCCATCATCATTTAACCATATAGTAAGACTGCGTGCCCTTGGGAATAATTACGGCTGTAGTTTCTCATTGCTTTCAGCCGTTCGCAGTGCCAGCACAGCAAGGCCGTTTTGGTTGATGTTACAAGGCCAGATCAGTCAGTCATCCAGACTGTTGCCCCTGCAACTACTAAAAAGGCTGCTGCCCCTCTTCAGGAATCACACGTTTGTCTGACCTCTCAACGGATTAGATTTTCACACAGACGCATACACACACACACACACACACACACACACACACACACACACACACACACCCGCACACGCACACATTGTGTTCATTTATAATATATGTGTATAATTACATACCTCTGATGCCAAACGAAACTTCAAACTTTCCAGCCAAATAAATTGTATTACTTCTCAAAATAAGTAAGATTTCGAGCGCAAAACACAAGTGGCACTACAGGTATATCTTAATTGCTGTATCTGATTAAAAATAACATATGTGGCTCATTTGTTGCCGCTACTGATAAAGCAGTAATTGATGATCAAGTTCCATTGCTGTACAGCACTTAAAAAAAATGAACCATAAAATTAAATATTTTCACATCTAAATTCTCTGTAATACTGACATGTTGGGGACCTGAGCTCGATTTACGGTACTGTTAGGGAATTTTCATTGGTGGAAGGACAGTTACAGTGCGTTCTCAGCCTTGTGAGGTCGTCTCTGGAGCTACTCGATCGATCAGTATTCGTTCCGAGGTCATGAAACGGGACAACGACCAGGAGAGCAGTGTGCTGAACACATGCACCTCCATATCGCATCTTGCAATTCAAATCGTTATCATGTTTTTAAAAAAATGTTCAAATGTGTGTGAAATCGTATGGGACTTAACTGTTAAGGTCATCGGTCTCTAATTTTCACACACTACTTAACCTAAATTATCCTAAGGACAAACACACATACACATGCCCGAGGGAGGACTCGAACCTACGCCAGGATCAGCCGCACAGTCCATGACTGCATCGCCTTAGACCGCTCGGCTAATCCCGCGCGGTTATCATATTTTACTGTGGCACGGTGGAAACTACTAGGTAAGGCGCTTCAATGAAATACCGTAGTGAACAGCAGCAATACACATCCGTATAGGTAAGAAATGAGGATTTTTTTTATACTTTCAGAGTCGTCCATACATAACAGCGACTCCATGTTAGTGTATTAATTTCATCTTGCAGTACAAGACGTTTGCGATTTCGGCAGATTACGCCAAATTTTATGGTAACACTCACATAAGTGTGTTACTTCTATCTTGCAGTACAAAACGTTTGTCACCTTCTCCTGATAACGTTAGCATGTGCTGTCACACAGTGGGAACTACAGGTCACTTTGATGAAATAGTATATCAATCTGTAGTAGTACAAATTCATATACACTCCTGGGAATTGAAATAAGAACACCGTGAATTCATTGTCCCAGGAAGGGGAAACTTTATTGACACATTCCTGGGGTCAGATACATCACATGATCACACTGACAGAACCACAGGCACATAGACACAGGCAACAGAGCATGCACAATGTCGGCACTAGTACAGTGTATATCCACCTTTCGCAGCAATGCAGGCTGCTATTCTCCCATGGAGACGATCGTAGAGATGCTGGATGTAGTCCTGTGGAACGGCTTGCCATGCCATTTCCACCTGGCGCCTCAGTTGGACCAGCGTTCGTGCTGGACGTGCAGACCGCGTGAGACGACGCTTCATCCAGTCCCAAACATGCTCAATGGGGGACAGATCCGGAGATCTTGCTGGCCAGGGTAGTTGACTTACACCTTCTAGAGCACGTTGGGTGGCACGGGATACATGCGGACGTGCATTGTCCTGTTGGAACAGCAAGTTCCCTTGCCGGTCTAGGAATGGTAGAACGATGGGTTCGATGACGGTTTGGATGTACCGTGCACTATTCAGTGTCCCCTCGACGATCACCAGTGGTGTACGGCCAGTGTAGGAGATCGCTCCCCACACCATGATGCCGGGTGTTGGCCCTGTGTGCCTCGGTCGTATGCAGTCCTGATTGTGGCGCTCACCTGCACGGCGCCAAACACGCATACGACCATCATTGGCACCAAGGCAGAAGCGACTCTCATCGCTGAAGACGACACGTCTCCATTCGTCCCTCCATTCACGCCTGTCGCGACACCACTGGAGGCGGGCTGCACGATGTTGGGGCGTGAGCGGAAGACGGCCTAACGGTGTGCGGGACCGTAGCCCAGCTTCATGGAGACGGTTGCGAATGGTCCTCGCCGATACCCCACGAGCAACAGTGTCCCTAATTTGCTGGGAAGTGGCGGTGCGGTCCCCTACGGCACTGCGTAGGATCCTACGGTCTTGGCGTGCATCCGTGCGTCGCTGCGGTCCGGTCCCAGGTCGACGGGCACGTGCACCTTCCGCCGACCACTGGCGACAACATCGATGTACTGTGGAGACCTCACGCCCCACGTGTTGAGCAATTCGGCGGTACGTCCACCCGGCCTCCCGTTAAAGACTGCGATGGAGCTCCATATGCCACGGCAAACTGGCTGACACTGACGGCGGCGGTGCACAAATGCTGCGCAGCTAGCGCCATTCGACGGCCAACACCGCGGTTCCTGGTGTGTCCGCTGTGCCGTGCGTGTGATCATTGCTTGTACAGCCCTCTCGCAGTGTCCGGAGCAAGTATGGTGGGTCTGACACACCGGTGTCAATGTGTTCTTTTTTCCATTTCCAGGAGTGTAGATAAGAAACGAGAGTTTCTAAGCATATGAAGTCGCCATACTAGGGTATTAAATATACCTTGCAATAGAAACGTTTGTCATGCTGATAATGCTAAGTGGGAATGGCAATGATAGTTGACTCAGAACTGAAATTGTATCCTATAATCAGAAGTTGACTATATATGTGTCATAATGTGACATTGTATGTGTCATAACAGGACAGTGTATGCACCATTACTTGATATTGGGTGACAGCATCAGGCTCTTGAAACTGTATTGTAACATTTGACACAAACGCATATCTTCAATCCCTTACTCCTAACGAAACAACAATTTCCTCGTACGCTAGTGCGAACCTAATTGCTGCATGAAGACAAGGACGAGAATTCTCGTCTCACATTCAGTGGGCAAACGTAATTGTCAAACATAGATTTTTCGTTCTAATAATTTTACTCCATGTGAGAAGACAGCTCATCATCATAATTCATGGCTACCTTTTAACACGAGGGCTTTACATCCAAGTAGTTTTATTTTGTGACTGCTGTTTCGCATATTAGAGTTCATATGTTTAATATTTCAGGAATGGACAGAAAGATGATGAGAACATGAATCTCGAAATGCATTGCTGTATGTTTTCAATGTTTTCACATGTTTACATTCTAAATAAACTGAAATGAGTCCGCTTTGAAATTCTTTTCACTAACACGTAAACGTGACGTTATGTGTCAAATCCGAAGAGGCATGCAGACATACGCATGTATCAGTGCTGCACTATCTTGTGTAGCTCTTTGGTAGCCAGACGAGTAACATGTTTCACGTGAGGGTCTTTGATTGTGGCAGCCAGTCTGACTCTTTATCACGAAATTGAGGCTTACTGCAGTTAAAGTTCAGCATCTGGTGATACTTTTATTCTTACTACAGTTTTCTTGGTTCTGGTCATCCACGCTGCCATCCTTTGCCAGTGACTGTGATATTTTCAGTTTCCATTGGTGGAGCTGTTCATGAGATTGTTACATGCTTTTGGCTTAAGGAACAAACATTTAGAACGAACTATTTTTACGATGTTGCCATTACATACAGTAAATTTGTCACATTTATATGGCATCCTGACTCGGTGCACTGTATCATTTGATCATACGAATTATTCCAAATTAGTTTACGAGTGCGCACACTGCGCAACAGTTGTATCTCTGCTTGACAGTCGTCTATGAAAGCTATTTCACATTCCTATTGTAGGATTCCCAGCTACTTGTTACGTCCACTCGCTGATTCGTTGAGTTCTGTTCTCTTCGTTCTATCTGCTCAGTTACGATATGTATTGGTTGCGATACAATAAGAAGTTACCATACGTATTCATCCTGTTTGAGTATACGTAACTAAACCTCGATCTATAATAATAATAATAATAATAATAACCCATAGTAGTAATAACATTAATATTTAAAGAGCTTTCACCTCTATTGGGCAAGTAATATTATGGTATGACGTGCATTGTACTCCAATAGCGAAGATTACTTTTATTCTTACGAGGATTCATATTTTACAGATACGATTAAGACCATATAGGATGGACAGTGTGAAGTCATACTATAGTGGATCAGGACACCCACGCATCTTTTAAGCATCTATGATCATCCCAGATAGTAAACCCATCTCTTATTTGGTAACAAGCCAATCTATCCCTTCGTCATCATAATTTTATGTATCCTTGAAAGTGACCTACTTTTGCACTTATTATGGTTGGCGATGTTGTTCAATGACCTTCAGTGTACGTACACCTGCTGTATTTACAGAGCGGTTTCTCTATTAGAGCAGTTTATTGGAAAATGAGTTGTCCATATAACTGTTTTCCGAAATTTCCTGTGTTTTCCACCCAACCGCATGCTTATGTGTAATCACGGTCTGAAACAGGTCATGCTCTCATCCAATACGTTGCTTAATTGTACCACCACCTACAAATATTTTGCACATTCCGCAACATTACGAGTTTTGTTACATATCGAGGGATTTTCAACATTTTCAGATAGTTAATCATACAGGAGACTGAAGGTAAATGCAGCAGCACACACTACCAGTACACTTTCACCAAATGTTCATGTAAAAGAACGTTTTTCTACTTACGTAATGCTCAGAGTTGTTACAAATTACACAGACAGCACACATCGTACGAGCGATATCCTATAAAGAGATCTACATTACACTGCGAGTACATATCTTTGCGCTCCATAGTCACTTGTATTATTTTTTATGGGACTAAATAATCATTCTCAAGATCTGTCACTTCCGTCTGATAGGAGTTCATTTTCCGTGGTGCTTGCAAAGGTTAAATGCTGCCGCAACATAAATTTTAGTCAGAAGCGTATTTACATGGGATTGCCGGAAAAAACTGCTACAGACAACTTTTAAATACTACTAATCTAGACTGCATGAGGAAAACAGCAGTTTGCTTTAAGACTGTAACTAATGAATGCACAACCCCTACATCTTATCCATAAGGTGGATAATACTAAGATCCGTTCGAAGTCTTCACTCAGAAATTGACTGAGATGGGACTGCATTCAAAGACTGCATCAGCTCCAGTCCGGTTGAAAACCGATTGTCATTGACAATGCGTGACACTCGTTGTAGTCCCTGCCTTCTACAGAAAAGAAATGTGGGCCATAACCTGTTCAGAGAAGAAGATAATAAATGCTTTTGAAATTTGATGCTACAGAATAGTGCTGAAGATTAGATGGGTGGCTCACCAAATTAATGTGGAGATAGGCTAGAATGTTGCACCTAGAGAATAATGTATCCAGGAACACATGATATTTTTCGATCAGTCTTCAGTCTAGTGACTTATTTTAGTCACATGAAGGAATGTGCACTGGAGACCGGAATATTCAGTTTCTGCCATTTTCTACAGTTTTTATTGTTATGATACATAAGGTTGAGTTTTACGCAGCGTTCGTAAACATTTCGCGTTCTAAGCATTAACATGACGTGGACAAAACCAGTTAAACACCAAAGACATGACTCATTACCGTGCCTAACACGGTGTAGAAAAACCGTTGGAATTTAAAACAGCTTCTAGTCGTCTCTGAGTTGATGAATGTAAGTAGAGCATAGTTTTCAAAGTAATCTTATACCATTCTTCAGCAAAATAGTGGCAAGTTCAGGTGATGGTGACGGAGGTGGATAGCGTTCGCAACGTTCTCTCAAAAGTGGCCCGAAAAAGCTCGATAATATTGATATCTGGTAACTGTGATGACTAGGAGAGATCAGAAACTTCATCTTCGAGCTCACAAAACATGTGCTGGATGAGAGCTGCGTAAACAGGGGCCATGTCATCTCGACACGCAGCATCACCATTGTGGAACAAACATTGTACCGTGGGATGGTAATGATAAGCCAAAATGGTCACATAATCCTTAGCAGTAATGAAAGCGTACAGCGTGGCCATGGAACACACAATCTGGCTGGTCACAGCATCGGTGAAACTCCATCATGTTTCATTCTTTGGACGTCAACTTCGCCAGAAACTGTAAAAAATGTGAAACGAGACTCATCAGACCAAATGACTTCCTCACATTGCTCCATAGTCCAAGTGTAACGGATTCGGCACCATCTTTTCCTGTTATTGGCAATTGCATCACTGACATGTGGTTTTGGAATTCCAGCTCGCACTGAATTTCGCTGCTTATGGAGGTCCCTTCGTATTGTTTTCAGCTGACATTACACAGGTGCCGTTCGTGGTCAAACACAACAGTGCAATCAGCAGGCTTGGCTAACATCTGCATTTATGCTCAAGTATGCTTTCTCGTGGTGTCTCCGTATTTTTGTCCAACCCCAATAAGTGTTGTATAATATATTACAGCTATTTGAAAGATGCTGTTAATACGAGGGTTGTCTATAAAGTAAGTTCCGATCGGTCGTGAAACGGACATCACAGTGAAAATTCAACGAAGCGTTGCACAGACGTGTTGGGTAGGTCTCTAGTATGACCGTCGATCGCATCAAGAAGCTCCTTTCAGTTATGAGTAAAGGTGCCTAGAACAACGATGTCTCCCACCAAGTAGGAGGGCCCGCTGAGAGGCTTCGCCTTAATGAATGCAGCCTACCTAACACTACTGCCACGCCCTTCCTTCTTCATGGCAAATCTCAGCCGCACTCTGCAGGGGCAGTGAAGACGCTCCTGCAGCCTTTTCCATGGGGAATGTTCTATCACCCACAACACGGCCCTAATTGGCTCGTCCTGAGTATCATCTCTGTTCATATTAAACGATGGATACGAAGACAACACTTGGGCGTCAGCTACGCGCTATAGACCAGCGTAGAGAATTATCAGAAAGCACAGGCGGCTGCCTTCTATGGCGATGCTGTTGGAAATTTGGTATAACGCTCGAACAAATGTTTAAGTCGGAGCGGCGACTATGTAGAGAAGTATCTGGAAAGTGTAGCTAACCCTTGCAAATAAAATGCTGCTGATTTTCACTGTGGTTTCCATTTAGCGACCGATCGGAACTTACTTTCTGGACAACGCTCGGCTTTCAGATACAGAATTTTATTGTGAGTAAAATGATATATGTTTCTGGAACTATTTATATAACATGTCGACAGCTGAGCCATACTTCATCGGTCGTGAACCATCTTCTGCCCTGAATCATAAGATCTTTTACCGTTGGAGTTCCTCTAACATCTTACCAATTCTACCTGTCTTGAAAACAGAAACTTTGGTAGTTTCCCACTGCGTCTGTTACAAAATATTTTTAAACTTGAAACTAGTTACTGATCATACTGATTAATTTCTTTTCACTTACTGATTATTGGGTATAGCAGGTAGACTATTAAATATAATACCCAGAACATTTTCTCGAATGCAATGGTTTTAAATTTCCATCGAATATTTGCCCTTAGATACATCACAAAGCTGTTCCTTGGAACATGTTTTCACATTTGGAAAAACATGAATTTTTTGGGGTAATTTTTGTAATTTCAGAAAAAGTCTGCAGCACACATGAAGTAAATCCTCTCATTTCAAAATGGAATAAGAAGTTATGTTAAACTGCTGGTACAAGGCTGTCTAGTGGCGAAAGTCTGTGAAGTGTACCAAGATATAACGCTCTCCCCTTCTGAATGGAACGGGGAAGAAGAGGAATTTGTGGCACAATTTGACTGAAGGAAGGGGTCGGTTGATAGGACACCTTCATCAGTTTAGTTTTACAAGGAAACTTTGGGGGTCGAAATTGCAGAGATGAACACGCTAAGCAGATTCAAAAGGATGTAGGTTGGACTAGACGTAGAGATAGAATAGACTAGTTTGGAGAGCTGCATTAATTCAGTCTTCGGGCTGAAGAACACAACAAGAAACACATCTTTTTTTGTAAATGAATGTAAATCTAGTCCGTAGATAATAATCAAAACTGACAATTTTTACTAAAATGCATAAATGAAATCATAGTCGGCTGTATGGGCATGACATCAAAAGCCAAAAAATTTTAAGAAAAGGTTTGTGTTACATGACCGCGTGGGGCACCAACTTGTTGACACGTAGGATAGTCCAGAATGATACATTAACAACTAGGTCACATTCATTCACTATGTAATCAAGGGCAGGCCTAAACAAGATAGTTCATTTCTGCCAATCTGCCACATATCCCCTTTGACTCATCTTATTGCACTGATTCCTTGCAACTACCATTACTACTGTCACGGAGGGTCACATCATTGTCTGGAAACACATCAACATCATCTCTAGCACTCCAAACCGGCCAGTGTGCTCTTGTAACTGGAAGACTAATAACTAGTCCTGTGTGGTAATTAATTTGAGACTGCAGCACCTGGATGAGGGAATTGTTTCTTGCGATCTGTTGCTAACCACGTCTTCGCCTTCAACCTACGCCTCTGATATCCGAGACTGACATTGGCGATGTCCCCCTCCGTCGTCTCGGTGATTACAGTTTTTCAGCCGGAAACTTTGGCGACTTCCTTCATACAACTCTGCCGCAAAATTTCAAATGCGTCCTGCAGTAAAGTTTTGCAGCGCGAGTTCTTCTCGTGAGTCAGCATTCTGATTAGCCACTTCCTCACACGTGTCTGAAATGTGTGTGACGAGTTCAGTGAGTTCTTGATCAATATTTTCCCCTTCGTTCCTTATTGCCACTACCTGTCCCGTTCCATTCGCCATTGGTATGCTCCGTGACAGGGTTGACATAAATTAGCTTGAAACACTGCAATTCCCTACGCTTTCAAGATATACGCCCACGAGTCTCCGCACAGCACAGCCCATTACTAGAAACACTTTTCGCAGCTTCTAACGCAACTACTGTGGATTGCTAGTCCAGTGTCTCGTAGAAATAAAGTCTTCTATCACTGACACACGTTGTTGGCTGCTGCAGCTCTAATTGCAACTGATTGTGATGAGATACTTCTATATACGGGACTGCGGAATATGGATCAGCATTATGACTCTATTCAGACCCCCTAGCAGATAGAGGTCATACCCTTGTTATTAACTGGACGAAATCGTCAGGTGTAAGAGTAGCGTAAGTAGTACCTCAAATGAATCTTACAGTACCATTACTGTTCACGATAAATGTAAACGATTTGGTGACTAACGACAGAAGCTTCATGAGTAAGTTCACTGATGATGTGGCTTTACATGGGAAAGTTGGAACGCTAACCTTGCTAAAGATCGACGATTATTGCAGAACTGGAAATTACAACTCAACAAAAATAAATGTAACTTATTACATATAAAAACGTGGAAAGCCCCATTACTGGTCGATTACCCTATTGGTAATGAATCAGTGAAAACAGCAGCAACTGCAAAAATCCAGGTTTAACCGTTAATAAAGCAGGTGAGAGTCGGAGATTGGCTCTGAGCACTATGCGACTTAACTTCTGAGGTCATCAGTCGCCTAGAACTTAGAACTAATTAAACCTAACTAACCTAAGGACATCACGCACATCCATGCCCGATGCAGGATTCGAACCTGTCGCCCGGTTCCAGACTGTAGCGCCTAGAACCGCACGGCCACTCCGGCCGGTTGAGTCGGAGATTCATTTGAAACATTTTAAGGATATGCAATTCACCATGAAACAAGCTTAGTAGAAAAAACTCACCTGGCTGTTTCTTGAATATCGGTCTTCCGCCAGAGAGGTAGAGAAGGTACAGAATGTCCAGTGAGGAGCGGCGCATTTTGTCATGGCTTTGTTTGCAAAGTACGAGAGCACCACACAGGTGATAATAGAATTACAATGACACACGAAAGAAGAGAGATCTTACGTTATACAGGGTGGATCATCCAAGACTTTCTCCGCAAATGTTGCGGAAATAGAAAGTGCTGTTGATGTACGGTTTCCACAGAATTGATTCAGTCAGGGACTCTTATTGTTAGCCAATCAATAGATAGTTATAACACTTAGAAATTGTATTTTTTGTGCCAATTTAAACTTCTTTAAAAGGAACGATGCTTATTGATATAAAGAAGCTGAACGCAGAATCAGAATGTCAGTGTGTTTGTTGTAGTATTCTAGTGAGAGTCGTTTACCGGACATCGTATTTTGAAAAGTTTGCACACTGACACTTGTTGAGTGCATGTGGTAGTACACACTACAGAGCAACAAAAGTGCATGCACTAGTAATATGGATTCTGACCAGTAACGAGGCAACTGACCATCATAGGTTGTGCTCAAAATGACCACCGGCAGTGACAGTATATGCTTCCAGTCTGGTATGAAACGACTGCAGCAAAAGTGCTATTAGCATTTCAGAGATGCCTCAGCAGGTTACAGTAATACATCGTTGCATATTATCGGCTATAATATATATATATATATATATATATATATATATATATATATTTTATTTAGCTTATGGCATATAACACATCATATAGAAAAGACATAAAAATCATAAGACACAGAAATAAAGAGTAGTCACAGTGTGTAACATATAGTTGTAGATATAAAAGTGTTTAAAAATAGTGTATATAACAAACAAAAGTTCACAAACAAACATCCAGATTTGTGACATAATCTATTGCACTTTCAGTTGCGGTCAGAAACTCATTGGGGTCTCCTGCAAAACGTCTCAGAGGGCAATCTTCCACGATGTGACGAATCGTCTGCCGGTCCGCACCGCAGTCACATCTCGGGGTGGTGATTTTACCCCACCTGTGGAGGCTGTCTGCACATCTGCCGTTGTTTGTCCGAATTCGATTCAGGGTCGTCCAAGTTTTCCTTGGCAAATTGAATCCTGGTGGTTGGACATTGATGCATGGCATATTCTGCAGGTTTTGGGGCACAGATTCTCTCCACCGCATTTTCCAGAGGTTGCCATAATCCGGGTTGAGAGGATGCGTATTTTTTGCCTTTTTTAAAGAGGGGTGTCTTGAGCGCAATCTGTTCATCTCCAGGGCAAGAACATCCTTATGGATTGGCAGTTTCTCGTTGTTCAGCACTTTTCCATACTCACGTAAGAGAGCGTTCTCTCTGCGCAGGTCCGGTGGGGGAATGTTGCTCAGTATAGGTAGCCAGTGTAAAGGCGTTGGCTTTATTGTTCCTGATATCATCCTCATTGTGTAGTTTAGTTGAGCATCGATCAAGCCTGTGTGTTTACTGTTTAGCCATACCGGTGCGGCATATTCTGCTGTTGTGTAGACAAGTCCCAGAGCCGAAGATCTCAGCACAGCCGCGGAAGAGCCCCACGTGGTCCCACATAGCTTCTGTATGATATTATTTCGAGTTTTAAGTTTTGCGGCTGTATTACGTAGGTGTTCCTTGAATGTTAGGGTTCTGTCAAAGGTGACGCCTAGATATCTGGGGTAATTGTTATGGTTTAGCTGCCTGTTTTCGAAATGAACGTTGAGCTTTCTTTTTGCTTGGGCATTGTCGAGGTGAAAGCATGTCACCTCCGTTTTTGTTGCGTTTGGCCGTAATCTCCACCTTCGGAAGTAATCTCCCAGCTTTGTTAGATCCGCAGTTAATGTGTTTTCCGTTGCCTCCATTGATCTGCCTCTTGCAGCTATTGCCCAGTCGTCGGCATATCCGAATTTTTGAGAAGTGGTTTCAGGTAAGTCAGATATGTAGAGGTTAAACATCAATGGCGCCAGAACGGAGCCTTGTGGTAAACCATTGTTGAGCTTCATTTGGTCACTTTTTAAGTCGCCCATTATGACTCTGAAACTTCTATCTGTGAGCATGTTATCAATGAGGTTGGCCAGCTTATTACATGGTATGACCCGCAGCAACTTAAATATCAGGCCTTGTCGCCAAACGGTATCATAAGCGGCTGATAGGTCAATAAAGGCTACTGATGTTTTGAGTTTTTTCTGAAAGCTCGCCTCTATATGAGTTGCTAGGGAGAGGATCTGGTCGGTGCAACTGCGGTTGGGTCGAAAACCTGCCTGTTCAATCGGTACCACTTCAAGAATTTTTCCGCTTATTCTGTTGTAGATGATACGTTCCAACAGCTTATAGACACAGTTCAGCAGAGCGATAGGGCGGTAGTTTTGGGGCATGTCATTAGGTTTGCCTGGCTTTAGTATCGCTATAATCTTTGCTCGTTTAAGCTGGTGTGGGATATTACCCAATTCTAAAATATCTGTTAAGAAGTTTGCGAGCCATGTTCTAGTATATTTTCCACAGTGAAGTAGGAATTCCGGGTGGATGCCATCGAAGCCGGGAGCCTTGCCACTTTTGATTTTTGACAAGGCTGCTGCAACTTCTTCCGCTGTGATAGGCTGTGAAAATTCGGAGGTAGGCGATGCCCTTTGTTTTAAGGATCTTAATTCACGTTTGACGGTCGTGGTGTGTGTTCTGTCCCTTGGTGCTCTTGAGGTTCTAACTATATGTGTGGCCACTTTGTTAGGGGTTATCGGGTGGGTGTCTTTTATTTTACGTTTACTGCCTCCCAGGTTACGGAGTAGGGTCCATGCTTGCCTACTGGATTTAGTGAAATCTAGATTCTCCACGGTGTCCATCCATTTTTCCCGTCGAGCTGCGTCTAAGCTGTGCAACAGTTCGTCCGCGATTTCTTGGTTGTTGGTTTTGGTAAATTCCTGGTACAGGTCTTCGCATCTCTCATTCCAGCCAGGGATGTACTCTTTCCGGTAGCCTCTGGGTACATTCCTCTTAGCCGTGGCGATGACTGCTCCCACAAATCTGTCATAGTTGTCCCTAGTCGGGGGTATCCAACCTAGACACTTGTCAAGGTTTTCTGCAAAGGTGGCCCAGTCTGCCTTCTGGAAATTCCATCGTGGGCGAGGAAAGGATTTTATGATTGGGATGTTAATTCCGACTTTTAAGATAACAGGGCGATGCTGGCTATGTGGGAAATCAGACAGGACTTCACGAGTTGCGGCTAGCGGTTGGTTGTTTTTGTTTTTAGTGACAAAACATAAATCAGGGTTATAATCTCGTCTCCATGCTGCTGATCGAAATGTTCCGCGGTCCTTGGCGTCGAAAATCAGGTGGGTGTTAGTCTCCTCACTCCAGCTCATCAGGGATTCACCGTTCTGGTCGTTTCGTGCGTACTTCCAGTTCTCATGGTGACTATTAAAGTCTCCTACGTAGACAGCAGGGTGGGGATATTCTTGGAGTACTTCTGGAGGCCATGGACAGCCGGGAGGCTTATAGATGTTAACTATAATGGTCTCGCCAATTTTGACAGCAACTTCATGTATGTTGTTGTCTGTAGATATCTTACACAGGGAAGCATTTTCTATCTTATTTCGTATGTAGGTTGCCACGCCGTAATTACGGTGATAGGTGGCTCCCAGTATCTCGAATCCAGGGATTTTTCCTCTAGAGGCCAGCTGATCTATGTTTTCCGCATGAGTCTCTTGTATCGCGACTACGTCGATTTTTGTTCTGAGTGAGAACTCTCTGGAGAAATTCACATTTGCTCCTACTTATGCCTTCAATGTTTAGGTGGCAGACTCGGAGGCACGGTCCGAGTGCTCTAGTCAATTCTTCATCGTTCATTTGGTCGGTATCACTCATGATGTGTTTACCAGGAGATCCAGCACAGGATTATCTGGATTATCTGGTTGCCTTTAGTGCTAGTTCATTTAGCGTTACCCAGGGTGCACGTGTAGTATTCTACTACGGACGCGAACTAGCCTTACACCCCTATATATATATATATATACACTGAAGCCAGCCTCAGCGATTTGTAGGATGCAGAGTACCTGTAACTTGGTTGCCCCTTTCAACGGATTTGACGCCCATAGAAGCTGAGAGACGCTGTGTACAGTATATATATATATATATACACTGTACACAGCGTCTCTCAGCTTCTATGGGCGTCAAATCCGTTGAAAGGGGCAACCAAGTTACAGGTACTCTGCATCCTACAAATCGCTGAGGCTGGCTTCAGTACTTCATGCAAGTCGTCTGGATAGCCATCATTTTGGTCCTACAGGTTTTCCTAGTCTGCAGCCATGGATGATGGCCTTTTAGGAGGCTGCAATACTTGGGCTCATTCAATGTTCCGTCTATGGAAAACGGGCCTGTGACCTGTTGGTAAATGTTAAAAAAAATGTTAAAAAAACTGCTGAAGTCATCGGTCCCTATACTTACACACTACTTAAACTAACTTACGCTAAGGGCAACACACACACATACACCCATGGGCGAGGGAGGACTCGAACCTTCGGTGGGAGGGGCCGCGCAATCCGTGACATGGCGCCTCAAACCGCGCGGCCACTCCGCGCGGCCTGTGAACCGTTGGTTCAGTATCCCACACACCCGTTTACACATCATGCACTCTGCCGTTGCACCTGACGAAGCCAACAGGGATTATTGACAGATAAATAGTGTATGTTTCGGCGGGTTAACACTAGAACCGCAGATATTTGGACGTGCCTGAAACTGCTGCTGGGTCACTAATGACCCACATATCTTTCCCTTTTATTATCTTGTGTCAATAGGTGATTGTTACTACTAATGAATCAATTCTTTGAAGTACTGGAAATTTTATCATGAAATCAACAAATATAAAGTAGAATTTCACAAATTATCATTTACTGTTTTAAAAAACTTACACACATTTGCGGGGTACTTTCACTGGCTACCATCACATAATGAGCACAAATAACAGTATTTTGAAGTACATTTGTTGCAATCAGTTTTCTTGCTCTTATGACTCATGACAAATGATTTGTTTCCTTCATAGTTAGACTTTACAAGGCAACGTGCAGAACTGTCTTCGGGTGTGACAGAGGTACTAGTGTTCCTGGTTGCTGCGTACTTCTCAGCAAGCTCTTCCATTAGCTACAGTATGATGTCTCTGTGCTTAAACTTTTTCTCGTTTACAGCAATGTACAATAACTAGGCATTTATCCCAGCCAAATCCAGCAAGTTGTAAAATGTGTGAACAGGCCAACGTCTCGATGGTGCTTGAACAGAGTATTTGCAAGCCGTTTGTTCGACCACATTGACTCCACATTTAGAGCCGTTACAAAACGTAACTGTATCTGGATTCTTTTTCAAACCATCTTCAATTTTAAGATAAGGGTGTATAGTGCTGAGAAACAGGACATTCCTGTTGCTCTTTCCCTGCAAAGTTGTCAGCATCATATCATTCCACTTCAACAATACTGTGCTGTATAACACTTCTTTCGCCTTCTTGGCGCAGACTGGAATTCCCCTGCGAGATCTATTTACGGTGTCCACTAGACCTACAGCATTTGCTTTCAAGTTTTCAGAGTGACAGAAGGAGGTGAAAAAAATTTCACATGTAATATTTCTTTCATTATTGAGGTAAGGTTGATCAATTGTTTCACAACAAGACGCTCATCTCTTGGCCTAGTGTCATCCTTTCCTAGATAATGGTAAGCATTCACACTATATCTGAAGTCTTTATCTACTTCCATCCAATACCTTTGCCCGTATTTGTTCGGTTTTGAGGCCATGGATTGTGCGAATCTGCAATGGCACTTTAGAGAAAAAAGCTGTTCGTCGATTGTTATACATGTATCTGATATGTAGCTACGTTGTGCCTTCACAGTGAATTCGTGCCAGATTTCTGATACCAAAGCAAATTTGTCTTCTTCCAGTTGTTCTGATCTTGTGGATCTAATGTCAAATCTGAGATAAAGTATTATCTCTCTGAATCCGCCACAAGTCATTGTTGACGTCACAAAATTATTTCTTCACTTCATTCATCACAATTAGTTAGTCCTAAGCTCTTCGCTCCCATAGCGCCTAGAACGTACAATGTGGCTACAAAAGCTTACAGCTCTTCACTGTTCATAGTCCAATCATCTGAACCCAATACCCAGTGTGTTTCGGTCTGAGTACGTTTTACAAGGTGATTCAAAATTTTGTCCATTATCATCAGATGGAAATCACTGTACCAGGTCTCATTCACGTTTCGTTCTGCGTCCAGAGATGGTCTTTGGAAACATTCTGTTGTTCACTGTCTGCCTATAACTACCACTTTCGAAGTCGTTCCATCTGTTGCTACAATATCTCTAGCTGAAGGAAACTGAAACAATCTACAACATTGGTCATTTCGTTGTCCATGACGCCCACGGTCACAAGTTGACCTACCCTTTTTGGCAGCTGTTCGTGTACTTCTAGTAATTAGAGTTACAACACTTATTGGTATTCAATATATTGTGGAACATTATGCAGAAAACACGCCTTCGTAAATGTAATGTAGGACTTGTAAAAATTTAAGAAAACAACAAAGTATAAACATAAGTTTTACAATAGAAATCCGCTTCTACGTAGCATGCATGTAAACAATAATTATCATATAAACAAACGCATAAATTTGCATACCTTCCTCATCAATATTCGCCTGCACATCCTGGGAAATAACATCAGATTCTGATAAAAAATCGGGAACTGCAGGTGGTTCTGTCCCTAAGCTTACTCACTACTTAATCTAACTTAAACTAACCTAAGCTAAGGTCAACACACACACCCCTGCCCGAGGGAGGACTCGAATCTTCGACGTGGGGAGCCGCGCGGAACGTGGCAAGGCGCCCTAGACCGCGCGGCTACC
The DNA here is from genome assembly GCF_021461395.2 of Schistocerca americana. Taxonomy (NCBI): domain Eukaryota; kingdom Metazoa; phylum Arthropoda; class Insecta; order Orthoptera; family Acrididae; genus Schistocerca; species Schistocerca americana. The sequence goes on along the minus strand of NC_060130.1, from coordinate 646,573,795 downwards.
CCGCACGGCTTCATGATGCACAATCTCATTTAACGTATTTATAATGTCCCCTTCTGCTGGTAGACGTGTGGCCACAGTATAAAAACTGCAACGTCATCAGACACTGAGATAAAAGGGAGTTTTGCGATCATTGGCCAAACACAATCTAACAACAGGCATGAAGCTACACTATGCTACACTGACCCATCTGCGGTTCTAAGTGAATCTTCATATTTCTCCTTTGAGGTTTCCCCATAAAATGTAAAATTAAACATAAGCACTAATTACCTTATTTTATAAAAAGTCACAGAAATTCGGTAGTCTAGGCAGTAATGCAAAAGAGTTAAAAACGAGAAAACGAAAGAATTAAGAACTTGGTCACGAGTGACCTAGCCACGGTTCTAGTGTTAATTGGCCATATTTGTTAAATGTAGCTTCATCGCTTAACAAGATACACAATACATCTGGAGTATCCCGTCTTAATGTCCACATACAGAAGTTAACGCAATTCTCATTAGCGCTTTCATGCCGCTCTTGACTGAGAGAGATGTAATAGGGATGGAACCTATGTCAATGGAGAAAGCATAGGACACTTGCCTGACTCATCCCACTTACTTGTGCTATTGCGCGGGAGCTAACGAGCGGATCAATCGCAACAGCAGCAAGAACATTAATTACCCCTTCTTCTATCGTCACTTTTTTTCTTATGGCACCATGTTTAAGTTTTTCACTAACAGTTTCATGTAACTCGTTGAAGATGTTGATAAATAACTGCCGAGATGGTTGGCATCTGTTGGGACAAATTGTTGTATACACCCTGCCAGGCCGAACTGCTTTCTTCCTACACTCAATACACCATGAGCATGTCGGCTTTTTCTGCAATGGAATCCCTTTATCCACTCACAACCTACTGCTTGGACTATCATACACTAACTGACAAGCAAGCCGCAGTCTACACACAAGCAAACTATGAGGAAACATAATACTACACTACCTAGCAACTTCACAGGCTGAACTGCACAAGCAAGTGTTGGTGCAGAAACTTTTATAAATTCAATGTCTCATAAACGACTCCCACTATAATACTGCAACAAACACTAATTACATTCTAATTGACTCTACATTTAGTTTGTTAATGTCAACAGAACTACTTACATTTAAAAAAGTGTATGTTTGCACAAAAGTACACTTTCTAAGTATTATTATAATCTGTTCATTAGCTAACAATACACGCCACTGACTACAAATCCATTCTGTGAAAATTGCACATCAATTCCTCTTTCTATTTCCACAATATTTTGAATTATTTAACATTATCACATAATGAAAAATTCATGAGCTGCTTAATTTTTCTTTTTGTTTGAAATGCAAAAATAAAAAAGGCATATCAAACTCTGCTGAATTATAATTATTTGTAATATCTACCTCAAAATTATTTTTGTTACTCAATTCAGCGATTTCTGTAGTTTTTAATTCCAAGAAAGATACTGGTGCTTTGGAATTTTTAAATCATTTTTCTTCTAATTCAGCTTCACAATTATGATCATATTTAACCATGGATACCCTAATGACCATGTTTTCAACAACAAGTTATCATCTGCTGCTGTATCTTCTATTTCAACTCCAACATCATTTTTATAAGAACATCTAAGAATAGCATCATTTAAACTTGAACTAAAAGTAAAAACAGCAGTTAAACCTTTTCCCCTTAATACTTCCTTAAAGTTTTAAATAAATACTTCAGATATTTCTAATGGATAAAGTACTGAATTCATTTAGTTTTTAATGTACAATTATTAAGTGTATGTCCTTCCATACAAATTCTATCAGTAAATGTTGAAATTATATTTAATGAAACTGATGAAGAAATAAATGGATTTTCTGTTCATAGTAAAATATTGTTTCTTTTTATAGTTGCAAAATTAAATAATCTTGCGACATAATTATCAATTAGTTCTTATTAGATTTTCCATGACATGTAGGATGAACTCCACCTTCAGTTTGAATGATTTTAAGATTAGTATACAATTGGGCATGTTTAGGATGTACAAATAATCACCAGAATTTATATTAATTTCTACATCTTGATTAGGAATATATAAATTATTTTTACTTTACACTTTTGGAACGAAAGAATGATATTGAGTGCTTTCAGTTTTGTTCATTTATCAAGATTAACATTTATAAGGATATAAATTATATTATGAGGTTAGTTTTTGATACCCAACTATTAAGATAATTATCAAAACCGGGCTATTTTAAAAAAACTAATTCATTTTTCTTTTTCATAACTTTTACAACAAAATATATGCATCTGAGTATTTTGTTCTCTGTAGTTCTTGTGAATAAGAGTTTATTTTCGCTTCATATGCATCTAAAGCGTTTAATTTGTATGTAACTGGATATAACTTTTAATTTCAAAAATATCTGTCGACCAGTAGCTGCACAGCCTTTTTCAAAAGTTCCTTTTAATTCACTTTTTATTATTTTATTAACTATTTCTTATTTAGGCTTAGTATCCTCAAAATATGTTGCATAAATGGGTGCAATAAAATTTTTGCACTTCCTTTACTCACATCTTTTGGCTCATTTTTATTGTTTTAATGCTTTATATTATTATATTCAACAGTTTATTAGAAAGTACATCAATTCGTTTATAATTTCTTTCTAAGTTAAATTTTCCCCACATTTTTCTTTAAATGTTTTAATAAACCATTTAACATGGCTACCTTTAATTCTGTAAAACTTGAATAATGATTAATGTTAGATTGTTTCATTAGTTCTTGAAAATCTTTATTATAAAACTTTATCATTATCTGCTTGTAAATTCGATGACTTTTACTTTACATTTTATCCAAAATTTCTAAAACATTTTTACTAGGTTTGCCTTTAATTGAAATATCCAAGTACATTTTGAAAAACATAGATTATGGTTAATAAGTGTTTATTTGCTATACTAATTTTGGAAAATTCCTCTTAAGTTATCTGACTTCTATTCTGCTAAATCTGCTATTCATAAATCATCTATACAAACAGGAATGTCAGGTCTTGTCTTAAAGGTTTTTCCTCATCAGTTTATGTGCTTGATTAAGTATTTTTTCCTATTTATTAGCCAAGAGAAAATTTATTTAATAGATTAACTCTTTTTAATTTTACAAATTGAATAAACTGCTTCAGTTGTTCATCTTCAATTTTTAGTTGTTGTTCTGTTTGGATGATACCTGTTAGAAAATTTTTTACATTTCAAACACCAAGTATGATTCTCTTAAATGATATTTAGATTATTCATTTATATAAGATATTATTTCATCAAATAAAATTGCTTTCATATTTACTGCAGCGTTTTAAATTGTACCACTGAATGTTAGAAATAGAAAATTTGATTTATGCAGTATTTTCATTAATTCATTCACAAAGACTATAAAAATCATTTAATGAAATGTTATAATCACTAAATGATTAACCTTGAACTATACTTTTGCCAATATCAACTACAATTATAAAGGTAAACAGCAATTTAAATTAGATGTTCTTTCGTCATTTTCAGTTATAAATGAAAATTCAATTATTGGTTATCACAGACCTTGTTTTTAGACCATTAAATTCACCTAAAGCATAATTAAGATTGATGTTATTTACCTTTTTATGGTAATCAAACTAATACCATAAGTTGTCTTGTTATAACAAAATTTGTCACAATACTTTTTAATTTTTTCTATATGTTGTATAGTAATGTAGTTATAAATATGTGTTATGATGATATATTTGACTTTTGTGACAAAATTATTTATTTCATTTTGTGCATATAGCTTGGTAAGAGCATCATAACTGCTAATTATGTCACTCACTTCTACTAATCTTCTGGTTTTAAAAGAAACGTAAGTCTTAGTTGCTTGAAATGTTTTAACCTACTTCTTCCTGAAAGAGTACAATTAAACTTACTATTTTTGGATCTATTTAATTTTTTCTAATTCATGTCTGCTATTCTAATTCTATTCTTGAAAATAATGTGTCAATTTTAGTATTAACTTTTGACTCTAATACTATATTTATTAAATTGTGTATCAATTTCTGATTCTATTTCTAATATATGTCGACTAATTCTTGATTCAATTATTCTTAAATTTTTGAGGCTGACTCTTATTTCCACAATATGTGTTGTATTGCTTCTAAGATTTATTTTAATTGTCAAAATGTTATTGCTATTTTATTTTCAAAACTATCTATTTATTAAATTTAAAATGTCATTTAATTTAGTGACAGCCAAAGTAGTTATAGGACCACATCCACAGTTATCTGATAATAATTTCAGCATAAATAAACACAATTGACCACAAATAAGTTCATAAAAATTTTGTATTCTTTGAACATTATTTACAAAACGACCTTTTCCGAGTAATTTATTAATTCTTGTGGTGTATTTCCACCAAGTGAATGAAAAACCATTTTTGGATTAATTTTTTTTTATGTTAACAATGAGTACCAACATTATCAGAAATATCTGAACCAACTTAACCACATTCAAATTCTTTTGATTTATTGGGTAAACCATCAGTCATAATAACATGCCTAAAATGTTTAATCTTTACAATCCTTGAAAGATATTCTCTGTCCTAATTTGAATGTTTACCATTTTTTATAATTTTTTTGAATTTTTTGTTCGTGTGTTTAAACCAGTATCAGCTCTAATGTTCCTGTCCATTGCTAAGTTATGTCTGTTTCGTTCTTTGAATACTACATCGGTATGTTTCTTAATCTATTGTTGTTTTTGCCACTATACCAACTACTGTACTGCCAGCAGGTAATGTAAACTACAATAATGATAATAACCGACCTTCATGTTTGCAACAAAGTGGAACACCTACAGTCATCCTTACCATGTTAGTTACTATATGGCTACCAGTTTCAGTGCTTCAGTACACCATCTTCAGGCCTTAACTGATGCTGATAGGGTTAACTCCTATCATAGTCACGATGTGACTGGTGGCCAACTTCTATGACCTAGTTTTCACAGACTACCTGTCACTATAATGTGTTCCAACCATCAGTTACAAACAACATAATCCTGTTGGTAATTGATGGTAGGAGACACAAAATTGTTGTTAGAGACAGTCTGCAAAAATCAGTTCACAGATGTTGGCCAGTAATGGAATTGTGTTTATGTTTAGAGTTAGTTCCCTCAGCATCAGTTTGGCCTGAATATGGTGTAATGAAGCACCATAATTGGTAGTTATACAATAAATAACATTATAAGGATGGCTGTAGATGTTTCATTTTGTTAGATAAGTAAATGGCTGATGTCATTCAAACCTCCAGTCAGAAAGATGACATACAAAAGAAATTTCATGTTTTGTTAGCCCAAACCAAGTTTTTTTTCTTTTTATATAGTAATCAAAAATCTTCTGACAGATGGAATACCTAATGTTATAATTAAATTTGCAAAAATGTCTTATCTCAGTCATTGTCTTTTGCATGAATTAAAAATTATCAGCCACACAGCATTAGCTGAGCAGTATAAGGCGCTTTAGTCATGGACTGTGCAGCTGGTGCCAGTGGAGGTTTGAGTCCTCTCTTGGGCATGGGTGTGTGTGTTTGTCCTTAGGATGATTTAGGTAAAGTAGTGTATATGTTTAGGGACTGATGACCAACGAAGTTAAGTCCCATAAGATTTCACACACATTTGAACATTTTTGAAAAATTATCAGTACTATTTAATTGTTCATTATTTTGTTCAATTGTATTGCATTAGGTTTTTTCATTTATTTTGATAAGAATTTTATAAAATTTCCATTAACAAATTTAAAATAACATTGTATTGAATATTATGGAAAAATTATAATTACCAACCAATATCATCTAATCCTATTCCAAAATTCCTTTAGCAAAGATAATTCATCTAACTGTTGTTGCTGCTAATTTTTCACTAAATGAATCATGAGCTGCATATATTCTTTCTTTGCCAGTTGACTGAAGTTTTCTATATGCTTCATGACTCTATTCCACATGTTTGTATCTCTATATGAATATCTATTCTGTTACAAGCTTCAACAAATGGAATTATTCGTTTGTCACCAGTATGTAATCTGTTTTTCAAATTTTATTCTAGGATGACAATAATTAGAAGCAAGTGTAGTTCAAAAGGTGATTTAATAATTAAAGTATTAACTAACCCTTTTCTGATATTGAAAATGTGTGAGGTGAATTATACCAAATCTAATTATATAAGAAATGTACATTGAAAGATTAATAGTAAAATTATTAAATTTATTTGTTACCATCATACGTCAAAATATACTCAATTGGTTTAACTGTATCATTTCTATTAAATTTTCACCATTTTTTCTGAAAGTCTGTTATGTAATGAATCATGAAGATTTTTTTGTGAAAAACTAGGTAAACGATTATTAGCAACTTATTTTGTCAGAAAGTTAAATTGTTATCCTTTGTTTGATTTTTATTTTATTTGGATTATATTCACTAAATGAGCATTTCATACCAAATACGATTTTGGTCTGTTTTAATAAATTAGGATCATCAAACATTCACCCATATAATTTATAGTAATTTTTTTTTTACGTTAAAGATTGATCACTCTATCTGTACCACGTATTCCTTCCCACTGATTGTTAATTAATCTCCATTACCTGGATCCTCACCAACATATTTAAAAATACCAAGAGATCTTAATCCGAAGCTGTGATGTTTACTATGGTTAATTTAGTCTTTAATTTTTTAACTTATACTTTTTTGAAAGATTCTTGGTATTTATGTTCTAGCATTTTCTTTTCATCACAAATCTTTAATATATTACTTACGTTTGATTTGCATAATGTATAATCTCTGCATAGTGGTGAAATAGCGTTTAATTCTGCTAAATAATGATGGCTATAGCAAACTATCCGTTTTTCAACTTCTCTATTTCTTCAGTCACTTTTTATGACTAAGCACCTACTTTTTAAATTATAACATGAACAAGTTAGACTCTTTTTTATGATTTTAATATTCTTTTTTTTTTTTGTTTCTTAAATTTCTCTGTTAATTGTTCCTTTACCTTTTTATTTCATTTAGATTTTTTACAAAATCTGGTTTTTACTAATTATTAAGGGAACCCCTATGTGTCATGATGTAGTTGTTAAAAAACCTTAAATATTTTTATGTTAATGTTGTTTAATATTTATATTTGACATTTATGTTCTTGAGAAAACTTTATACTTTTCCATTTTGCTTATGTTGTTACAAAATATTTTATTTGGTAACTGTATTTCACTTCATTACATTTTCTACTCATATCTATTGTAATAAATCCAAATAATCAGTATTCCAACATCTACAAATATTTCTTTAAAATCATCCAATTTTAAATTGTCACCAGCAAATTCCTGATGTAGATATATAATTTTGTATCATATTGCTACAAGAATTTAAAAAGTTAACATTATGTCATATGAATTGTTTTGGCATTTGAAATGTCTTTGGGTAAAATAAAAATATTCTGCCCTTTTATGTCTTCCTCTGGTGAAATATTCTTTAACTATATCTCTGACACTACAGGCCTATATCTCTGCCATCGATCTGTTGTACAATTTTAGAACTTGTTTTTTGCTCGTGTATCATGTCATTTCTGAAAACCCACACTCTACTCTGTAGAAATCAACATGGATTCCGGAAACAGCGATCATGTGAGACCCAACTCGCTTTATTTGTTCATGACACCGAGGAAATATTAGATACAGGTTCCCAGGTAGATGCCATTCTCCTTGAGTTCAGGAAGGTGTTTGATACAGTTCCGCACTTTCGCCTGATCAACAAAGTAAGAGCCTACAGAGTATCAGACCAGCTGTGTGGCTGGACTGAAGAATTTTTAGCAAACAGAACACAGCATGTTGTTCTCAATGGAGAGACGTCTACAGACATTAAAGTAACCTCTGGCGTACCACAGGGGAGTGTTACAGGACCCTTGCCTTTCACAGTATATATAAATGACCTAGTAAATAGTGTCGGAAGTTCCATGTGGCTTTTCGCAGATGATGCTGTAGTATACAGAGAAATTGCAGCATTAAAAAATTGCAGCGAAATGTAGGAAGATCGCCAGCAGATAAGCACTTGGTGCAGGGAGTGGCAACTTACCCTTAATATAGACAAATGTAATGTATAGCGAATACATAGAAAAAAGGATCCTTTTTGTATGATTATATGATAGCAGAACAAACACTGGTATCAGTTACTTCTGTAAAATATCTGGGAGTATGCGTACAGAACCATTTTAAGTGGAATGATCATATAAAATTAATTGTTGGTAAGGCGGGTGCCAGGTTTAGAGGCATTGGGAGAGTCCTCAGAAAATTTAGTCCATCAACAAAGGAGGTGGCTTACAAAACACTCCTTCGACCTATACTTGAGTATTGCTAATTAGTGTGGGATCCATACCAAGTCAGGTTGACAGAGGAGATAGAGAAGATCAAAATAAGGGTGGTGCGTTTCGTCACAGGGTTATTTGGTAAGCATGATAACGTTATGGAGATGGCTGGTTCAAATGGCTCTGAGCACTATGGGACTCAACTGCTGAGGTCATTAGTCTCCTAGAACTTAAACCTAACTAACCTAAGGACATCACAAACATCCATGCCCGAGGCAGGATTCGAACCTGCGACCGTAGCGGTCTTGCGGTTCCAGACTGCAGCGCCTTTAACCACACGGCCACTTCGGCCGACGTTATGGAGATGTTTAGCAAACTCAAGTGGCAGACTCTGCAAGAGAGGCGCTCTGCATCATGGTGTAGCTTGCTGTACAGGTTTCGAGAGGGTACATTTCTGGATGAGGTATCGAATATACTGCTTCCCCCTACTTATACCTCCCTAGAAGATCACAAATGTAAAATTAGAGAAATTCGATTGCGCACAGACGCTTTCCAGCAGTCATTCTTCCCGCGAACCATATGCGACTGGAACAGGAAATGAATGAAATGATAGTGACACATAAAGTGCACTCCGCCACACACCGTTGGGTGGCTTGCAGAGTAAAAATGTAGACGTAGCTGTAGATTGATTTTCAAGAATAAAATCGTCAAATAAACCAACTGACTTCTGTTTGCAATCATCTAATAGTACAATTTTATCAATCTATTCAATAAAAGTAGCACATTTTTCATCTTCTTTGTATTCCATTTTTTGTTCCTTTTTGTAAATGCTGAGTATGTCAGTTGACAAAACTTTTATAATAAATGTATAAATGATTAATTTCACACCACTTTAACCATCCTGGAGCTAAAATAAAATTATTGTTCATTAATGTCGTTTCTCCACTTCCACTTGGTCCTATTATTCCCCATCACATAAAAGTTGGCAGAAGTTTGCCATGTTAACTCTTTAATTTCTATCCTAGAATTCTTGTTTTAGGTTTACAGTCGTTTTCATTTAATTACATAACTTTTTATTAATACTGAGTCAGCTGCATATTTCAATCATAAAGTGATTCTCCAGTTCTCAATAAAGGTTTATGTATTCCTATAAGGCACTGTTATAATAATGTTTCATAGTTAAAAAGTTCCCTAGAACTTGCCAGTGTATGACTACAAATACTTCTCACTAATCAAAATTTTTGTATTATATTTCTGACTGTGAAAATATAAAAATATGATAACAATAAAATAATTTGTTGCCAATTAGATAATTAATTTTGCCAGGAAGGTAGAATAAAATAATTGATGATTATATGTTTAAATTCCTTGAACAAGAAATTGGGCAACTAAAATCTAAAGATATTAAAAAAATATGTTTTACATTTAAGTATTCACTGATGTGGCCACTCTGACTGAAGTTTGTGACTTCATTAAAAATAACTTCTCTGTAAATGTACTTTATGATTATTGTAAATTTTAAAATTGAAATGGCTGTTACAAATTAAATAAATATATGTTCCTTATGTTCCTAACAAAATACATAATGAGGAACAGAAAAATCTACAAACTTCTACCTATTTCTAATATTGTAAATAATGATGACTTTCCGAAATTAAGCCTTCTACAACACCAGTTAATAACTATTTAGTTGAAAATGCGTAAATAAGGCTACAAACTACAGCTTTCGAAAATAATATGAACCAAATCAAGCATAATAATTTCTTAAATTCAACAAAATTCAAAATTATGAATGTAGTTACAGAAAATTTAAAATTATTTTACGGTTTATAATTGGATTTTAATATATTTTGTGAATAAAATATATAAAGAAATAATACAGTGAGAAATCTTGACATGAAACTCAAACTTATAGGACTACTACAGAGAAGATATGTTTAAAAAATTTAACGGGTAACAGGACATTTAAAAATGACTAATTTTTGAACTAGTGGTTCTGGTTGGAGCTTAAACACAATTAACAGAACGCAATTATTGTAGAAATTAACAGTTATATTCTACTAACAGTTTCAGGTTACATCAAATTTTAAAAAAAGACAAATATTATATTAATGTTAAAAATGGAGATCAATAATATCTTCTATGGTCTATAGAATCTACATTTGATCCAGTAAATAGACATCATCTAAGGTTTATTAAATTTAGGGATATTGAACTTGGTACTGATCAAAAACTTAAACATTTAGATTTATCTAATAAGACTGATGATATTTCAAAAATTGCAACACAAATTATTGTTTACTAATGTGTTTCTTTTGATAAAAATGGCAAGTGTATCCTTATTATACAAAAAGTTTTAGAAAGGTAGACAACCTACTAATTTATTATTTTAAAAGAATAAAATAATTCATACAACTGGTGGATAAAACATTTATCTAGTCTCATTTCAGCTCAGCTCTGAACAAAAGGATTCAGAATTTATTTGTCATATGTGTTCATTACAATTTAATACTAAAGAAATATTAGAGGATTTCATAAATAATTGTTGAATTAATAATCCAGTAAAAGTAGAATTAACAGAATAATATTAATACAGAAAACATGAAAATAATACATCTACTCAAGAAGTTCCTTTCGTTATTTGTGCTGATTTTGAAAGTAAAGATGCATAATTCTCAAGAAATATAAAAATGATATAAATGTTTAAATTAATTTAAAAATATACATTAGTAACAGTGAATTTTTGTAATAATGGCCTAATAATAGAATTATTAAGACATAGGTTCAGACTGAGCATTGAAAAGATAAATAAAATACAATTAAAATGAAATTATAAATTAAAAACATAATCCGAATGGTTTTAGTTATTATATTAAATACAAAAAAGGTGACTGCAAAAAGTTAATTAGATGTAGATGACCAAATTCACATTATAAATACATTGATTGTGTGCAAAAGGAAATTGATAAAGTTGGTGAAATTTATTCAGAAATAGAAGAAGTGTAATCACTCACAAAGCAAGAAGTATCTAGAGATGATGATTCTAAAATTTATATACCCATTATGTAATAATTGTAAACAAGAAATTAAAAAATCCTATATTTGCAACAAATTTTTCATTCTATGATTCTCATCTATTTGCCAAGGATATTGGTATGATGAAACAAAAATAGATTTAATACCCAAAAAAGTATTTGAACATTAGACTTATTGATACACTTAGAGTTTGCTTAATACCAATGATAAATAATAAATTAGTATTTGGAAACTAGTTTATTCCTATGATTATTTGGATAAACAGGGTAAATTTGTAGAAACAGAACTTCCCTGAGAAGAAGAACTTTATAATACATTACTCAAAACTGATAGTGAAGAAGGCTATAAACATGCACTTTCACTTTGTGAAAAATTTAATATTACAAATCTTGGTGAATATTGTGATATAGATGTTATTTTAAAACCTTAACGTTTATGTGCATTATGATATTACCTGAGCTGAAACAAGGTCCTGGGAGTAGACAACATTCAATTGGAACTACTGATGGCCATGGGAGAGCCAGTCCTGACCGAACTCTACATCTGGTGAGCAAGATGTATGAGACAGGCGAAATACCCTCCGACTTCAAGAAGAATATAATAATTCCAATCCCAAGGAAAGCAGGTGTTGACAGATGTGAAAATTACCGAACTATCAGTTTAATAAGTTACAGCTGCAAAGTACTAACAGAAATTCTTTACAGACGAATGGAAAAACTGGTAGAAGCTGACCTCAGGGAAGATCAGTTTGGATTCCATAGAAATGTAGGAACATGTGAGGCAATATTGACCCTATGACTTATCTTAGAAAATAGATTACAGAAAGGCAAACCTACATTCCTAGCTTTTGTAAATGTAGAAAAGCTTTTGACAATATTGAGTGGAATAGTCTCTTTCAAATTTTAAAGGTGGCAGGGTAAAATACAGGGAGCAAAAGACTATTTACAATTTGTACAGAAACCAGATCGCAGTTAGAAGAGTTGAGGGGCATGAAAGGGAAGCAGCGGTTGGGAATGGAGTGAGACAAGGTTGTAGCCTCTCCCCGATGTTATTCAATCTGTATATTGAGCAAGTAGTAAAGGAAACAAAAGAAAAATTCGGAGTAGGTATTAAAATCGATGGAGAAGAAATAAACATTTTGAGGTTCGCCGATGACATTGTAATTCAATCAGAGACAGCAAAGGACTTGGAAGAAAAGTTGAACGGAATGGACAGTGTCTTGAAAGTAGGATATAAGATGAACATCAACAAAAGCCAAACGAGGATAATGGAATGTTGCCGAACTAAGTCTGGTGATGCTGAGGGAATTAGATTAGGAAATGAGACACTTAAAGTAGTAAAGTATTTAACAATAAAGAACTATTTAGAATTGTGAATTCATTAAAAGGATTTAAACTGGATTTTATTCTGTTCACATTAACAAAAAATCTTTATATATTCTTCATTAAAAATAAATCAATTAAATGTTCTTTGATTCCTCTGCTATATTCCCAAACATCATAATCATCTTTTAAACTCATAAAATCAATAACACTTGAAAAATTTTCTTACCATAGTTCTCAATGTAAAATGAGTAGGTGACAAATAACATTTTCATAGATTTATCTAATAACACTTTTGATGCTTCTCTAAAATATGTTTTTATTTATTTATTTATTTATTGTTCTGTGGGACCAAATGAAGGAGAAGTCTCCATGGTCATGGAACGAGTCAATACATGAAATTATAACACAATATTAGAGACAGATAAAATGAAATATAAAAAAAAAAAACATTCTGGTGACAAGTCGTAAGTTTAAATAAAGAAAATCAACAACGTAACACTGGAATTTGCTTAATTTTTTAGCTCTTCCAGGAGCTCCTCGACAGATAGAAGGAGTGAGCCATGAGGAAACTCTTCAGTTTAGACTTAAAAGAGTTTGGGCTACTGCTAAGATTTTTGATATCTTGTGGTAGCTTATTGAAAATGGATGCAGCAGAATACTGCACTCCTTTCTGCACAAGAGTCAAGGAAGTGCATTCCACATGCAGATTGGATTTCTGCCTAGTATTAACTGAGTGATGGCTGCTAACTCTTGGGAATAGGCTAATATTGTAAACAACAAAAGACATTAAAGAAAATACATACTGTGAGGGCAACGTCAGAATTCCCAGACTACTGAATAGGGGCCGACAAAAGGTTCTCGAACTTACACCACATATAGCTCGAACAGCCCGTTTTTGAGTCAAAAATACAATTTTTGAATCTGAAGAATTACCCCAAAAAATAATACCATACGACATAAGCATATGAAAATATGCGAAGTAGACTACTTTTACGTGTTGAAGTGTCACTTATTTCAGATACTGTTCTAATGGTAAATAAAGCAGCATTTAGTTTCTGAACAAGATCCTGGACATGGGCTTTCCACAACAGCTTACTATCTATCCAAACGCCTAGGAACTTGAACTGTTCCAGCTCGCTTATAATATGCCCATTCTGTCTTATCAAAATATCGGTTCTTGTTGAATTGTGAGTTAGAAACTGTAAAAACTGAGTCTTAGTGTGATTTAACATCAAATTATTTTCCACAAGCCATGAACTTATTTCATGAACCACATTATTTGATACTGTTTCAGTATTACACTCAAGATCCTTCACTATCAAGCTGGTGTCATCAGCAAACAGAAATATTTTTGAATCACCTGTAATACTAGAAGGCATATCATTTATATAAATAAGAAGCAGCAGTGGCTCCAGCACCGACCCTTGGGGAATGCCCCACTTAACAGTGCCCCATTGGGACTGAACATCACTACCACTCTCAATATTGCGGAGAATTACCTTCTGCTTTCTGTTCTTAAAGTAGAAGGCGAACCAATTGTAAGCTACTCCCCTTACTCCATAATGGTCCAACTTCTGCAGTAATATTTTGTGGTCAACACAGTCAAAAGCCTTTGTTAAATCAAAGAAAACACCTAGCGTTCGCAACCTTTTATTTAATCTGTCCAAAACCTCACAGAGAAAAGAGAATATAGCATTTTCAGTTGTTAAACCATTTATAAAACCAAACTGAACATTTGACAGCAAATTATGTGAATTTAAATGCTCCAGTAACCTTGTATATACAACTTCTCGATAACTTTAGCAGACTAAATATGTTTTATGTTACAATTTTTCTAACTCTTCCAAAACTTTAAAGACAGTCATTTATACAGAATAATTTGTTTGTCTTTGTTACATATGTAACATATTTTCTACGTTCATTTCAATAGTTATCTTTAGTTGTTGGTTTCTTCTAAAACAATTTTCACCTTTAATTTCATTACAATTTGCACAATTTTCTCAATTTCCACTTCAAGAAGCAGACTAATAATTTTTTATGTTTCATAATATTTAAATATAATAATGTTTTTGAGTGTTCTTCACTTTGAATTCGTTTTAAATGTTTTGTAATCTGATTGAGACACATATTTTCTACATAGACAAAGAATATGAGTTTTACTATATATTTTTAATGATATGCACTTAAACAAGGTCTCCACATTGCTCTGTAACCATCTCTTGTGTATTTCTGAGAAGTAGCATTATTAACTGATTTCTCAACCCTAAAAAATCTCAGATTGAACATTATCCATGTATATATAAAATAATGTATTAGATAAGATTACAAATGGGAAATGGAATTTTATTTTTAGAATTTAACTAAATAAAATAATTTTTTTTAGTGTGTTGGTTTCTTTTCATTAAAAAAATTTATGATTAACTGATTTCCAATCACTTTCATATTCAATTAAAATTTATGACTTTTTAGTTTTTTATTTATCTTTATATTCAGTTGAAATTTATAATATTTATAAATTTGTATTTACTTTTGTTCATGAAGTTAAATTTTTTTGATTTTGGTGAAAATAAAAATTGTGACCCTGCATCTAATTTGGTTTTTGGTTAATTGTAGACATAAAATGTGGTTGCCACATGGAAATGTGCCCATGCTCCCATTTTATTTCTACTAGTTTCATACAGGTCTATAAGATTACTTAGTAAAATTAATAACAATTAACTGGGATTGATTTTATAGTAAAAAATAAAGTAAGAAGCTTGTAAGAGAGTAGTGTGTTGGCTGATTGAGAATAAATAGGTCAATAACTGGGTCCTGAGGTGAGTATCTGATCAATCTCAAATTGCTTAGACTGTACTGGAGTAATTAAACTAAAGTGAGAAAGGAAGCACATGGAGTAATTTCACTGGTATCAAAGAACTCTTAGACCATTATCACTGCCCAACAATGAGTCAATTGAGTAAACAGTGAGTTTACCACCTCATATGAACTTGTTTGATATGGACATATACTTATTTGTGCTGTTATTCCTACTTTGAATACTGTAAGGTAAGAAACAGTAGGAACTCTTCTCGCTATTATAGTGCCTGTCAGTTAAAATGAAGGAGTCTTCAAGTTCATTGAAAAGTAAATAATGTGAAGTTTATCCAATTAATTCAGAGCAAATTCTCTAGCTATATATAAATGTATATACAATAAATTGCATGAAAATAGTAAGTTTAATGTAGATGGAGGGGAGTGTAGAACATATGTCATATGTCCATACACTTTTTGATTTTTATGGAAATGTAGTAGTGTTATTGAAAGATACAATAGTCAACACTACTGTTCCATAAAGGGTAGTATTGTTGGTTAAATTTTCGGTTTTCATTTGAAAGTTCTGAACAGAAATAGCAGTGCCCTTTAGGGGATGCTGGATGTGAAGCTGATCCCAAAAACACGAAAGATTTTTATATAAATTTACACACTCTTATTTATTTGATAACAAAATTGTATTAGTGTTGAATATCGTTAATTTCTTTTTAGTTTATTAGTGTTTATGTACATTACTATGGCTAGTGTTCCTCCATATGTCCCACATTTGTGAGATTGTGATGCTGCTTACATTTTATGCTGTTGTACTCATTACAGGAAGGGACTGAATTCTGGAGATTAAATTTAACTGACAAGAAAAGTGACTCAAGTTTATGGAACATGAATAACTGAGGCATTCAACCAGAAGGGTTTTATACACCTCACGTCCAGTAAGTTGTTTCATATACAAATGTCTGTACATTTTTTTATGCCATAACACACTGACAATTTATGCACTGAGAACAAAGGAAATGTACTGAATGGAATGTTTATTAGGTTAAGTTAAGGCTTGATGTTTTCTGTCAATTAGATCGCATTGGAACTTTCGTCAAGTTACGGCCATACATTGGTGAAATACTGAAAGTTGATTACATTTATTAATAATGTGAGAGTTGGAATGGAGTGTGAAATATTCAAATTAATAACAAACAAATGGATCAGCTGCATCAGCTACAGGAATTTTTTATCCTATAAAATGTACCACTTTGTACCATGGCACTTTTGTTGCTGGTATCCCTTACAATTCACAATTTATAAACAGTTAACACTCATTTCATAACAATTATTGACTTACTAGAACAATGATACGAACATCCTATTGATGAAAAACTGTTAGTTACAATTATACAGTATTTAGTTACTGAAACAAACAGAACTTTGGTAGGCAAACTATGATGAAAATTCTTAAATTTGTGTCATTAACGATGCTATAATCAGATTCTCATGGGCTGTCTGCATGCAGGAGTGGGCTGGGTACACATCACAGTGTAGTGGGATGTAGATCTTGTCTTTCTGCTGCGGATAAAGCTGCGTGGAAACAGGTGTCTACTATCTATACCCTGTAGACTATCAGTGGGATTGAAGTCAAAGTGGTGAATGGCCTGTAAGCCTTATCGAAGTGTCTGATGTAGACTCACATCGAAGTCTCTAGATATATACGAGGGCGTGCTGAAAACTAATGCCTCCGATTTTTTATTCCGTTCCCAGCATCGATTGAGGTAATTCATGTCACGCGTATTACTCGGCCGTCTATCACGCTTTGCTGACATAAATTGCAAACCTCTACTGCTAGAGTGCTCCGAATTGTACCGTGTACGATGGCGGTGTGTAACGTAACTATGTCGATATGTGAGAAATAGCGTGATGTAGTCGGGTTTCGAATTCGAAGAGTTCGTCCACACATGGAGCATCCACTCCTTCAGCATGACAGTGCCGGACCACACGCGAGCGCTGCGACATCTGCCGCAGCACGACGCCTTCGTTTTACTGGCATCGATCATTCTCCATACAGTCACGAGTTGGCCCCATCTATTTTTAATCTGTTTCGGAAACTTAAAAAACGCTTTCGATGACTTCATTTTCAGAGCGATTAAGTGGTGCATGCGGAGGTAAGGTGATGACTCCATGAACAAAGTGGAATATTGTACAGTGATGGGCCGGCTGGAGTGTCTGAGCGGTTCTAGGCGCTTCAGTTTGGAACCGCGCGACCGCTACGGTCGAAGGTTCGAATCCTGCCTCGGGCATGGGTGCGTGTGATGTCCTTAGGCTAGTTAGGTTTAAGTAGTTCTAAGTTCAAGGGGACTGATGACCTCAGAAGTTAAGTCCCATAGTGCTCAGAGCCATTTGAACCATTTGTACAGTGCTGGTGTTAGCAAATTTGTGTCTCGCTGGGAGAAATGTGTTCGTCGCCAGGGTGAATATGTTGAAAAACGAATTTGCAGACGACGAAAAACGTGTAGAATGTTAACAAAGCATGTTTTATTCAAAAGCCTTAAGACTTTTCGCATAACAATTTCGGAAGCATTACTTTTCAACCCACCCTCCTACTTCCACTAGAAAGCACCGCTTGCCCCCCCCCCCTCCCCCTCTGCCACACAATCTGATAAGTTTCCATACTGGGCTCACGAGCCATGAACCACTACTATAGCTCTGATGAGAATGGTAATGGTAAAATTTACCCTGACGGGACCTCGAAACCTACTTCGTACTGCCATATGTATTAAGAGTGGCAGAATAACGGAACGGATAGCTTTGTTAAATGTGAGCGAGTTCTGGAGGACGGACGTGCCAAATCAGCGACGCAATACACATGTGTAGTCAGAATGTTACACTAGCAGTTGTCACATGTTTGATATTCTTAGCAAAACAAACATGTATTGTCAAATACACTCCTGGAAATGGAAAAAAGAACACATTGACACCGGTGTGTCAGACCCACCATACTTGCTCCGGACACTGCGAGAGGGCTGTACAAGCAATGATCACACGCACGGCACAGCGGACACACCAGGAACCGCGGTGTTGGCCGTCGAATGGCGCTAGCTGCGCAGCATTTGTGCACCGCCGCCGTCAGTGTCAGCCAGTTTGCCGTGGCATACGGAGCTCCATCGCAGTCTTTAACACTGGTAGCATGCCGCGACAGCGTGGACGTGAACCGTATGTGCAGTTGACGGACTTTGAGCGAGGGCGTATAGTGGGCATGCGGGAGGCCGGGTGGACGTACCGCCGAATTGCTCAACACGTGGGGCGTGAGGTCTCCACAGTACATCGATGTTGTCGCCAGTGGTCGGTGGAAGGTGCACGTGCCCGTCGACCTGGGACCGGACCGCAGCGACGCACGGATGCACGCCAAGACCGTAGGATCCTACGCAGTGCCGTAGGGGACCGCACCGCCACTTCCCAGCAAATTAGGGACACTGTTGCTCCTGGGGTATCGGCGAGGACCATTCGCAACCCTCTCCATGAAGCTGGGCTACGGTCCCGCACACCGTTAGGCCGTCTTCTGCTCACGCCCCAACATCGTGCAGCCCGCCTCCAGTTGTGTCGCGGCAGGCGTGAATGGAGGGACGAATGGAGACGTGTCGTCTTCAGCGATGAGAGTCGCTTCTGCCTTGGTGCCAATGATGGTCGTATGCGTGTTTGGCGCCGTGCAGGTGAGCGCCACAATCAGGACTGCATACGACCGAGGCACACAGGGCCAACACCCGGCATCATGGTGTGGGGAGCGATCTCCTACACTGGCCGTACACCACTGGTGATCGTCGAGGGGACACTGAATAGTGCACGGTACATCCAAACCGTCATCGAACCCATCGTTCTACCATTCCTAGACCGGCAAGGGAACTTGCTGTTCCAACAGGACAATGCACGTCCGCATGTATCCCGTGCCACCCAACGTGCTCTTGAAGGTGTAAGTCAACTACCCTGGCCAGCAAGATCTCCGGATCTGTCCCACATTGAGCATGTTTGGGACTGGATGAAGCGTCGTCTCACGCGGTCTGCACGTCCAGCACGAACGCTGGTCCAACTGAGGCGCCAGGTGGAAATGGCATGGCAAGCCGTTCCACAGGACTACATCCAGCATCTCTACGATCGTCTCCATGGGAGAATAGCAGTCTGCATTGCTGCGAAAGGTGGATATACACTGTACTAGTGCCAACATTGTGCATGCTCTGTTGCCTGTGTCTATGTGCCTGTGGTTCTGTCAGTGTGATCATGTGATGTATCTGACCCCAGGAATGTGTCAATAAAGTTTCCCCTTCCTGGGACAATGAATTTACGGTGTTCTTATTTCAATTTCCAGGAGTGTACAAAACTCGTCTTAGAACATCTTGTTTTGGCATGTTATGCTCTCAAAACATAGTCGCTGTCACCTGTTGGTAGGTATTATACCAAAACGTGTGCGTTACATCCTCCAGAGATGCTACTATCTATGAGTACTTTATGTCACGTCCTAGTAAATTCTAAAAAGTAACACTACACCTATGTTCCATCATGTGATAGTAAGAACTCCAGATTTCGAACTTTACGCATAAGGTTTTATTCGCTTAGCTAAGTCACCCCCTCTGTCTTTCTGGGAACAATACCAGATACGGTGGCCTGTCCAAATACGGAAAAACATAATTTGAGTATCAGTTAATGTGCAGTTGCGTAAGTACCATGAGGAACCTCCAATCTCGCTTCGTTTTCTGACAGTGTACGCTGGCACAGTCTGAACGTACGCACCCACGTTGTAATCGCATGCGTAGATGGGACACGTCCATGGCGTCCAAGCTGGTAATGCTGTCGAAATGTTCTCTGCACGGCAGTCGCACTATCACCATTTTTGTAAAACGCTTTCACAGCTGCTGCACGTTCCGCACCAGTCCAATTCTCTATGATTACTAAATGGCATTGCGTTCACATCAATTGTGCAAAGTTTCGAACATCTGCCGGCGCTACAGTGCTGCCAACTGTAACGTTCAAAATTTCCCGTTCTCCTACGCCACCCTGTACTTTAAGATTTCAAGCCTAATAACTACAGATCGATTGACATCAATACTCTTTTAAGACAGAGATATTGTCTGTCATTCTGTTTCTCAGTGATGATTTTGAATTA
The DNA here is from genome assembly GCF_021461395.2 of Schistocerca americana. Lineage (NCBI taxonomy): Eukaryota > Metazoa > Arthropoda > Insecta > Orthoptera > Acrididae > Schistocerca > Schistocerca americana. The sequence goes on along the minus strand of NC_060130.1, from coordinate 646,553,151 downwards.
ATTTAACGTCTCTGTTCTGTTACATTTGGCGTAATACAAAAATCCGACTCAAAACGATCGGCTCCAGCCCCTAGGTATTGTTTCAGTTACTAGGACCTCATGATACCTACGAGATATTTCCTAAAATCAGAACAACGAACATGGGATATTGCTCTGATGGCATTGGTCACATTACGCACTATGTAAGCCTTAAGAAAAATGAGTAAATTTCCAATACGTTTCCTTTTTCACTTTAAAATATTTGATATGATACTGTATTACACGTAGATTCAAAATGTGTAAGCGGAAAACTTGTATCAGTTACAATGGTCAAAATTCAGTTTCCCTAAGAGTGACCAATTTATGCCACCTACCCCTACCAGTGTATTGCACAAATGTGGCGAAGTGTGTAGTACATTACCGAACGCTACAATGTAGTACTCTGATAACCAACTAGTGTAAACCCACCTTGTACAACTGTAGCTCAGCAAGATGAATGAAACACCTTTACCCATGGCACTTGGATTACAGTGTTATCAGCCTTTGTACTGTTTACAAATTGACTCAGATGAGAAAGTGTGAATGATTCATTTCCCAATTCATTTCCAGTGTCTCATACATCGGCAGTGCTTTGTTGTATGGATAATGACGACTATTCATTATCTGTTATCATTCTGTGAGTGTTACCTATTTCTACTGACCTGGGTTTTCAAAAGTTAGTAGGAAAATTCCTGATTTACTCTCTGTTAGATACTTTTCTGCTATATTATTACGATGAGTGTGGCGTAGTGTACGGCGGATATCATATCCTGTTATTAATTCTCCAGGTGCTGCTAATTACAGCGAATACGTCCACTATAAGGCCATATTTTTCTAAGCACGGGAGTCTGCAAAGGACGTCTTGTACAAAGAAAATGCTGCGCCGTGGACCGACCTGTGTGTTTCTGCTTTCGCGCCATCATAAATATACTCGAATGGTGCAAAAGCTAATTGTCCCTTAGCCAAGTAAAGTAAAGGAAAACAATACGGAGTATTCCAAGACATGACGCGGTACTTTTCGCCAGCGCCGACCAGATTAATCCTACATCGTGGGCGACGACTGTTGTATACACAGCACGGTGTATGTCTGTGGCTTAGAGTTTGTGACCGCGCGTCCCGTGGGGTGGTGTCGGCATCAGCCGCACTCCGCCGTCTGACTTGTGGTTGCTGTGTGTCCCTTTCACTCCCTGGCTCCACGAGTTAGCCGCAAACTGGTTTCCCACACTACGTGGATGAACTGTACCACCACCTACCGAGAGAGCTGCTGTTTGTCCTGCCGCCTTTGGAGCGGGTTACGTCGGTGCTAACGTCCAGCGTCTTCCGCGTCCCTACCACAGATTTCTACAGAACTAATCTCGCAATTCACAGCCGGTAGAGCAATATTTAAAAACAGAGAGACGGTTTCTGTGACTCCTGCTTATTTGCATCAAAATACAGTGATTATTGCCTTCACACAAGACGAGAAGTGTTTATCTCACAATACAACATATTTAGTTACCTATTTACGTTTACTTGTGATTTTATTTAGCAAAATTAGAGCTCTATCAGCACGTGTGATGCCCAAATAAACAACTTTCAACATTTTTCCAACATAAAATGTGATAGCAGATACTAAATAAGATGATAAAATCGTACTTTAGAATAATAAAATGATTAGTATTAATATTGACAGTGGGAAACAAACCTAATAATCCACATGATGATTCTAGTGACAATATGTGTGTTAAGCAATATATCTCTGAAACCTTCACAGAAACTTCAACCAAAAGTGCTCCATATATCTGATATCTACAACTATACTCTGAAAATCACTGGCAAAGCGTACCAGTTATTAGCGCTTTTCCCTGTTCCGTTCACGTGTGAAATGCGGAAGGAATGTTTGCTTAAACGCCTCTTGCGCGCCGAAATTAGTCTAATCTTGTCTTCGCAAACCTTATGGGTGTGATATACAGGAGTTTGTAGCGTGTAGGTAGAGTTCTTAACTTTCTGTCTGGAAAAATGTACTTTTAAGATATTTCTGGAAAATTCAGTGGTGGGGTGCCGATGTGAAGAGAGTGAACTTTGTCCTAACACTAGACAGTTTTCATTGCTTTTGGTACTTCATATAAGATTAAGATGAATAAATAAGCGGCCAGACCAGTTAGTCTGCTAGTACTCTATATACTCCTCTGACATTCTAAGCTCCACAGTCTTTTAATATTATTTTTTCATAATACATATTTTTTATTTATTATTACTGGGCGTTGTTTCTAAATTTCTCTTTCAATCAAATTCATTCCTTTACGGATTATAGACATGGCGCAACCGTTTTACATCTGTACATTCCCCTAAACGAAGCTGAATATATCACTCTTCTCAAGGAACGTAATGTAAACTTATTTCTCTCACATTTCTTTATAGAAAACGGAAATTTTAAATTCTTCATTGTTTGCCCATGTTACCCGTTGTTGCCTTATAATTATTAAGGCTACTTTAACTCCGACTTAAAAACTACAAGAAATTTCTTGTTGTCGAAAAGACAGCTTTAAAATAACTTCAATAACGGATATTGTAGTTTGAGTCTCTCCATTGTTACATACAATGCTCCGTTTCAGTGCATATCACATCACCGCAGTTTACGTAAGGGAATCACGGATACCCATTAGATATCTCTTGTGTCTTGTGCGGTTCACATTTAATTTTTTTTCCAAAAGTGGGATGTGTTTCGTATGAATTTGTTATTCTTTACATTTTACAGAAAGATCATGTCAGTTGTTTTCATTCTCAGGAATAACTGCAACCATCAGTATGTGATTTATAACGAGCAGACCATGAGTTCACAAAATAAATGTTAATATTGTTGATTTAACTTGTTTCCTACTAAAATAGGGTTAATATGTTGTCTATAGTTCCTTAATTTCAGTTACACAATAAGGAGAAGGGAAAACGTTATTTTAGTTCCACAAAACCGCATTTTCTTAGATGTACCATGACTGATACGTCGAGCCCGTACGACTACATTTCAGACACGCAAAAGGTAGTAAACACTGTTTCACTTTATTGAGTTGTAGTTCAAGGAAATTTTGGTTCTGCTATGGGAATTATCATATTCAAATGATACCATGACTATGGTTTCTCTAAGCTCAGGATATGTTAGGAATAGAGATACTAGATCATTTATTTTATTTCCATATTGCTGAAACATACACCGAATGTAAGGATGCCGCACTTGTCGAGAAATCGCAAAGGAATTAAATACGTTATTCCTTTAAGTATGATGTTACTGAAAATCTGATATACAATATCACTGAAAGAGTAAATGTCATCATAGGGAACCCAGAAACTGAAAAAGAGAACGATAATAGGGGAGAAGAGATCATAACTGTAACACACCAATCAAGACTACTAAAAAAGAAACATATTAGCATCATCGGGCTGGACATATCAAACCTGACAGGTGTGGCGTGTTTTTAGTGTGTGATATTCTTTGCCACACTTAGTAACAAATTGTTTTCATAAATGTTATACATCATAAAAGTTCATTATTTTTTGCAATTTTTATTTATTGGAACGGTTTCTGTCTGTCAATAAATAACAGACAATGCTGTACGACCTTGTCCACTCTACAGCGTGACTCTTTTGATAAACTAAAATAAAATAGTTACTTTTTACTCGCGTGTCATTTTGTCTCGTTGGCAGCCTGATTATCACATACATTACCTGTAACAACATGCAAGCATCCAAAAAGAAATTGTAATTATACTGTTATTATTTGTAAAAGTCAATCCATTAAGGCTCTTTGCTCCAATTTACTCTACAAATTTGACTTCACCTCTCTAGAGATTATGTGAATAAGGTGTACATAAGATTGCCAAAGTTCTGCTTGCGTCAGATAGTTTTCTGGACGAACTACACTCTTCTAGTCGTCAGTAAACGTCACTGCCATTGGCGGCGATGCACACGCCTCCTTTATATGAACAATGGCCTTGCTGTGAGTGATTGATCATGTCAGCATGCCGTAATGGAGAGGGCGGGATTTGCATTCAGGACATGGCACAGCCACCTCCACTACACAGAGCTTGGCGTATACTCGGGAGAGAAATCAGGAACTAAGTCCTATTTTAATTTACTAAATTTTAATTACTAAATTTGTCTCTCTGGAATTTCTCCATCCACTCTATGCGATTCCATGGGCCACTAAAAACCTTTGCACAGTGTTTACAAAAGTATCTGAGAATCGTTAGAATCTCCATAGTTCCTATTATGCTACCTACTTAGTAAATACATTAGAAAGATCTTTGTTCCTTCGAATGAATTCTGTGCCGTTCACACAAGAAACATTTCATTATAAAAAGTCCCTCCATGTTTCTCTCGTATGTTCAGTACCATACAGGTACCTAATATTTACTCAGTGGCACCATCATTATGCATCCACTGTAATTTACTGATTTGTACTTCAAAATGCAAATCTAGTTTCAGGTATAACTTGCAGTTTCACCTGTCACTCACGTTAAAAGCAAAAGAGACAGTACAAAGGATCACAGAACGTATATATGTTCAACCTAATTAATGTATAGTACATCAACGTGAAAACTGCAAAGGTATAAAATATTAACCATACATTCTCATTTCCATTCAGTAGCCGATACCTTCAGACAGACACATTGAAACGAAAAGTGAGGGGAATATCGTACAGTTATTACTACATCAACGCAGTTAATGCCTAATTTCATCTTCGACAAATATCTACATCTACATCTACATTGATACTCCGCAAGCCACCCAACGGTGTGTGGCGGAGGGCACTTTACGTGCCACTGTCATTACCTCCCTTTCCTGTTCCAGTCGCGTATGGTTCGCGGGAAGAACGACTGTCTGAAAGCCTCCGTGCGCGCTCTAATCTCTCTAATTTTACATTCGTGATCTCCTCGGGAAGTATAAGTAGGGGGAAGCAATATATTCGATACCTCATCCAGAAACGCACCCTCTCGAAACCTGGCGAGCAAGCTACACCGCGATGCAGAGCGCCTCTCTTGCAGAGTCTGCCACTTGAGTTTATTAAACATCTCCGTAACGCTATCACGGTTACCAAATAACCCAGTGACGAAACGCGCCGCTCTTCTTTGGATCTTCTCTATCTCCTCCGTCAACCCGACCTGGTACGGATCCCACACTGATGAGCAATACTCAAGTATAGGTCGAACGAGTGTTTTGTAAGCCACCTCCTTTGTTGATGGACTACATTTTCTAAGCACTCTCCCAATGAATCTCAACCTGGTACCCGCCTTACCAACAATTAGTTTTATATGATCATTCCACTTCAAATCGTTCCGTACGCATACTCCCAGATATTTTACAGAAGTAACTGCTACCAGTGTTTGTTCCGCTATCATATAATCATACAATAAAGGATCCTTCTTTCTATGTATTCGCAATACATTACATTTGTCTATGTTAAGGGTCAGTTGCCACTCCCTGCACCAAGTGCCTATCCGCTGCAGATCTTCCTGTATTTCGCTACAATTTTCTAATGCAGCAACTTCTCTGTATACTACAGCATCATCCGCGAAAGTCCGCCCCAGTAGCTGAGTGGTCAGCGTGACGGATTGCCGTCCTCTGGGCCCGGGTTCGATTCCCGGCTGGGTCGGAGATTTTCTCCGCTCAGGGACTGGGTGTTGAGTCGTGTTCATCATCATTTCATCCCCATCCGGCGTGCAGGTCGCCCAATGTGGCGCCGAATGTAATAAGACCTGCGATATGGCGGCCGGACCTGCCCCGCGAGGGGCCTCCCGGCCAATGACGCCAAACGCTCATTTCCATTTCCATCCGCGAAAAGCCGCATGGAACTTCCGACACTATCTACTAAGTCATTTATATATATTGTGAAAAGCAATGGGCCCATAACACTCCCCTGTGGCACGCCAGAGGTTACTTTAACGTCTGTAGACGTCTCTCCATTGATAACAACATGCTGTGTTCTGTTTGCTAAAAACTCTTCAATCCATCCACACAGCTGGTCTGATATTCCGTAGGCTCTTACTTTGTTTATCAGGCGACAGTGCGGAACTGTATCGAACGCCTTCCGGAAGTCAAGAAAAATAGCATCTACCTGGGAGCCTGTATCTAATATTTTCTGGGTCTCATGAACAAATAAGGCGAGTTGGGTCTCACACGATCGCTGTTTCCGGAATCCATGTTGATTCCTACATAGTAGATTCTGGGTTTCCAGAAATGACATGATACGCGAGCAAAAAACATGTTCTAAAATTCTACAAGAGATCGACGTAAGAGATATAGGTCTATAGTTTTGCGCATCTGCTCGACGACCCTTCTTGAAGACTGGGACTATCTGTGCTCTTTTCCAATCATTTGGAACCCTCCGTTCCTCTAGAGACTTGCGGTACACGGCTGTTAGAAGGGGGGCAAGTTCTTTCGCGTACTCTGTGTAGAATCGAATTGGTATCCCGTCAGGTCCAGCGGACTTTCCTCTATTGAGTGATTCCAGTTGCTTTTCTATTCCTTGGACACTTATTTCGATGTCAGCCATTTTTTCGTTTGTGCGAGGATTTAGAGAAGGAACTGCAGTGCGGTCTTCCTCTGTGAAACAGCTTTGGAAAAAGGTGTTTAGTATTTCAGCTTTACGCGTGTCATCCTCTGTTTCAATGCCATCATCATCCCGTAGTGTCTGGATATGCTGTTTCGAGCCACTTACTGATTTAACGTAAGACCAGAACTTCCTAGGATTTTCTGTCAAGTCGGTACATAGAATTTTACTTTCGAATTCAATGAACGCTTCACGCATAGCCCTCCTTACGCTAACTTTGACATCGTTTAGCTTCAGTTTGTCTGAGAGGTTTTGGCTGCGTTTAAACTTGGAGTGGAGCTCTCTTTGCTTTCGCAGTAGTTTCCTAACTTTGTTGTTGTACCACGGTGGGTTTTTCCCGTCCCTCACAGTTTTACTCGGCACGTACCTGTCTAAAACGCATATCTACAGAGAATCTACATGGAAATGGCTATTCTTAATCTATGGTACAGGAATCTTGGTGCGATCTTTTAATCCGCTGATAGTGCATAGGAAGGTGTTGTCACATTAATGTCACATTAATGTGACCGTCGCCTGTGTTCGACGTCAAAGTTCAATGACCACCCACGACCTCAAAGACAATTCAGCGAACGTTGCTGGGTATGGACCTCCGCAGCAGACGCCTCGTTTACGTACCCATACTGACTGCTGTTAATCGGCGACGAAGGTTGGAATTAGCACGCCAATTCCGCAACTGGACGTCCACTCAGTGGCGGCAGGTGGCCTTTTCAGAAGATGTATGGCCGTTGGCGTGTACGGTGTGAAACCTTTGAAAGCAAATACCCAACAGCAATAGTGAGAAGGGTCCAGGTTGGAGGAGGGAACGTTATGGCCTGGGGAAAGTTTCCGTGGCATTCCCTTAATAAACTCGTCTTTATGGAAGGACAATAGATCAACACGTTGTTGTGGTCTTCAGTCCTGAGACTCGTTTGATGCAGCTCTCCACGCTATTCTATCCTGTGCAAGCTTCTTCATCTCCCAGTACCTACTGCAGCCTACATCCTTCAGAATCTGCTTAGTGTATTCATCTCTTGGTCTCCCTCTACGACTTTTACCCTCCACGCTGCCCTCCAATACTAAATTGGCGATCCCTCGATGTCTCAGAACATGTCCTACCAACCGATCCATTCTTCTAGTCAAGTTGTGCCACAAGCTCCTCTTCTCCCCAATTCTATTCAATACCTCCTCATTAGTTATGTAATCTACCCATCTAATCTTCAGCATTCTTCTGTAGCGCCACATTTCGAAAGCTTCTATTCTCTTCTTGTCTAAACTATTTATCGTCCACGTTTCACTTCCATACATGGCTACACTCCATACAAATACTTTCAGAAACGACTTCCTGACATTGAAATCTATACTCGATACTAACAAATTTTTCTTCTTCAGAAACGCTTTCCTTGCCATTGCCAGTCTACATTTTATATCCTCTCTACTTCGACCATCGTCACACAAGTAAACCTTTATCCTTGGGGATCAGGTCCACTCCTAAACCCAGTTTCTTTTTCCTCGACACAATAGCATCTACCAACAGGAAAATGCAGCATGTCACACAGCTAGCACTGGACGTGCGTTATTCGAAGAACACCACGATAAGTTTGATGTACTCCCCTGACCACCAAACTACCCGGACCTAAACAAAGTCGAGAATCTGTAGGACCACTTTGGTTGGCTGTTCGCACCATGGATCGATTCGCAACCGTGAAACCTGGAGCACCTGGCCAAGACACTGGAGTTGGCGTGGCTCCACATCCCTGTTGATAACTTCGAGTACATCAATGACTATCTTTCTGAACGTGCCGCAGCGGTTCTCTCTGCAAAAGCTGGTTATTAAGGCTGTTGACAGGTGGTCAGTGTATGACTGGGCAGTGTATGTCTGATATGTTAAATGCGATCTATGAGATAACGCAAGACCGCGATTTTGTCTACACAGTACTGTCCTGCCTCGACTCACACGATGTTGCCTTGACCAGCAAATTCTCTAGATCGCTCACCCATTGAAAACATCCAGTTGTAGGTTACCGAGAAACTGGCCATGACACCAGCCACTACAACTGGACTCTAGCATATGGCTGAAGCAGCATGGTATGAATTACCCATTCCTATCATTCAACCTCAGTTCGACATGAAACTCACTTGGGTGAGAACCGTTCTTACAGTTTGAGATGCTAGTCTTGTGTACTAAATTCTCACTCTGTTTATTCACAAATCACTTACAGTTTAAAACACACGTTCGCCCTATTACATTGTATACACACTTAAGGGGAATTTAGTTATCTACTATCGTTCCTGTTGTCGTAACTTCAATACTCAGCATGGTATTCTGTGATCTTTCCTAACATTTCTTTCATTTTGTATCCTGGAGATAGTTGAAAAAGAATGAAAGTGTGAAATATGCCCTGGGCTTTCATTAACAAGTAAATAAGTTCGCTAAGACGTGACACATGGAACATATCACCTTTTCCAGTGGGTTATTGGTTTACTACAGTCTTTGTATGCGTGAATGTTGCTTCAGCATACAGTCATTTCAGTAACTAACTCCAAGAACATAGTGGATACCCGGAGCTCTTCACCGCAGGAAAGTAAATACTATCAGCACACTAGAATAGTTACGGAACGAGATTACATAACACGAAAAAATTCACATCAGCATACTTCACACAACTCCAAGTCCATCTTACTCTTGCAATTAGTTGTGTAATGAAATCTTCAGTTACTGTGTGCGGTAATAGATAACGGATTAAAAAAATGTCAGGCTTGTTCATGACTGTTAACATCCTCTACATCTGTAACAAAGTTTCACGCTACAGGTGTAACAAATTTTGATCTCTCTGTATGAAAGGCAATGTTCTGACTCACTGAAAAACTGAATGACTCATCATCACCCAGCCCAGGCCCCTGAGGATTGAAACCTGAAGTTTTGAGAGGGTGTGGATCTTTTACTGAAGGTATCGTTTAAGAAGGAATTTATTTTCCACTCTTTAGAGGGTGAAACAGGGGATGAAAGCCTATTTAAAGGTATGTTGCTATCAAGGGAATTTTGAACCTAGAACTTCCGTCAAATGTGAGTCTTGAACGAATTGCGACAGAAGCCCGAACGACAGGTGAATGACGTACTAGGACATGCACTAATGCCATGAAATATTGCATTGATAATGGCTAGGCACTTGCCGAAATCTGGGTGTGCCTAATAAAACCTGAAAGAAAAGGATCACTGATTACTGTGCTCTATCATTTGACAGTAGAAAATTTTTGGAAATTCAACCACTAAGAGGATAAAATAGTGAATGAAATTTTTTTTTAAATAATTACTGATGAACTTCTAAAGGATGTTTCACTCTACATCTATGAATTTGGTATTTGATTTCTCGCTCAGAAATAAAATACGTGTTTCAGTGTTTCTGGAAATTCAACCACTAAGGGAGTGCAACAGAGGATTAAAATTTTTAATAAAACATTTCGTTACAACAAAAAGTTTTAAAGATACATTTATGAAAACTGGTATTTCACTTTACCGTTAGATAGAAAGAAATATTTGTTAGGGGTGAACGTTGCTATGGAAATATCTTCATTAGACCGCAAACGGCATGATTAACAAAATGTTTGGACTCCAGCTACCGGAATCGCTTTTTGGTCAGACGTACACTAGGAGAAAGACCATACTTACATGGTCTTCGTTAGCGTGAAAAGCTTCTAAAGTGTTGAAATGTGTTTACAACATAAACATTAAATTAAAAGAAAAATAAAAAAATTCTGCAGGTCATACAGTCTACGCGAGCGAAGCAGCGCGCGTTAAGCTAGTTTTCCAATAAAAAGGCAGCACAACCATATCTCAGGATAACAGTCCCATCTTCAGGTGTACAGAATGTCCACACCAGTCAAACAACAGGTTAATATAGTTACGCTCTGGTACATGGCATTTAAGCATAATATATATGTAATATATTCCAGGACAATATTTACTGTTTACATGCCATTCGCTAGCGAATCACTTCATTAACCCTTGTTATTTGACTCGTGGGGACTTTCTGTGGATCTGAAGATTGAACTGTTTTCCTGAATCATGGTTGGCTTTCCTTTTATTGGAAATTAAAGATTAATTACTACTGTAGCTGATTTTATCAATAATGAATAACATACATTACAGTTATAGAAGTCCTATCAAGAATAACATACGTCAGGTTTTTTCTTCAAAGGAAGCAGTCCGCTTAAATCTCAAAATAACAGTAAACGTACCTCTTTCACCTACAGTAGTAAGGAAACAAGGGAGCTGAAGGGTTTGACATGTGATGTCGCAAAGGGATGTTGAAATTTAGGTATTCTGACAAGATAAGAAATGATGTTTTCTGCAGAGACGGTGAGGAGGGGCAAGAAGAAGGGATATGATGACAGCACATGTGTTTTGACACCAAGGAATAACTTCCATTGCATCTGAGGAAGCTATAGACGGTAGAAACTGTATGGTAAAACAGAGATCGGAGTATATCCAAGAAATAATTGAAGAAATTGAGTGCCAGTGCCACTCTGAGATGTACATGTTGGTACAGGAGATCATTTGTGGCGGATCGCATCAAACCAGTCTCAAGACTGATGACCCAAAAAATGTCGTTGTAAATGTTATATATTATCCTTCCGGAGGCCATGCGTATTAAAGCGCAGCTTCCATCACGAGGAGGTTCGCTGAGAGTGGATCAAATCCGCCATGCGCGCGTTGGGTTACCTCGCTTCAAAACCTGGGCATAATAAGAAAATGGATACGAAATACTACAAAACTGTTTTTCTTTTTTTTTTGTCACTGATTTGGAATCCAGTGTCGGAATTTAAAAACTTCAAATGGCGAATACAATTTGGCGGATCGAAAATTATAGACTTAGCCGATTCTAGTACAACTTCGGGTACAAAGTATTCTGAGATTGCCGATAATGAATTAGTAGATGAAATTGCCGTATTGAAAAGTTTTATACGATATTTTGCGGTTGTCAGACGAAATGATGGTCACATTGCTTTCAGAATGGTCGTTGTCGTGTTGTCTACTGGGAGATTTTGTTTACCTCTGGTGGCATCTGTTTATCTTCTTAAACTTCTTGACTCTCGAAATGAATGGACTCGAAGATGCCAGAAGCCGATGGAATACGACATACATGGTTTTCTCACGGGAGTATGTACGTGTAAAATTTTCTCTGTAGTTCTAGGCATCCTTGTTCTGTGTTTCCTGTGCATCTTCAGGTAGTTGACCAATCAGCTACAGTTATGGCATGTTCTTGCATGAAAATTATGCGGAATGATGTAGGTATTGGCGATTATTACAGAATAATCTGAGTCTGCTCAAACTGGCATCGACTTTCGAGCAATATATATTTTTCAGAGTTCTTGATACATATATTTTACTTTTATGGTTCTCTGCAAAAAGTTTGAACAGTTTTTCAACATTCCTCGTAACAGAAAACACTATTACTTGGGTAAATTTTAATCTTGTAGAAAAATTATCTGCCGAATCACGAAGAAACAGTTATGGTCATAATTCCAAATAGTTCTCTAAGAATACTACAGGAAACCCGAATGACATTTTTTGTGCAGATACTAGTTTACGAGATAATAACAATAAAGAATGACTGTCCACGAAAACGTGCAAATATGTGCACGCAAATAAATTTGAAATCGTTAACTGTTCTATTAAGGTGGTAAGAGAGCAATTTACAAACGTGGAGCTACGCAGATGAAATTTTTTAACGTCGATATCGGTCAATATACGAAGCAGTTAAATTTAATGTCGATATGTTATTACACCGGTTAAAAATGTGATAAACGTATCTTGTGGAGAGGCAACCATCTTGTTTTATCCTGACAACTAAGTAGAATCACTGTCATATATTAAACAGTCCACACAAACAATATCTGAAAAATGTGTCGTTATTATATTCACTGTTTACCGTCAACTGTCATGGTACGTCTCATATCGACTTGAGACAGGAATGACTCCGAAGCACTGGGCAAGTATACTCTAGTGCAATCTACACAAGACTGCGCGGGACTGCTGTCGGAACAGCACATTTCTTTTTTCTATTTTTCCTAGGTTTTGAAGCGAGTTGGCTCACTGTACTTCCGGTTAACGACGACGCTCGGTTTGCCAGCCTGCCTGGATGTGGTTTCGGCGGTTTCCCACCTGCCACTAGCTGAATATCGGACTAATAACCATGTCATGCCCCAGATTCGCGATTCGTAAACATTTACGAACATTTCACTCACTTCCACATGAATAACACTATACGTAGGCAGTTGTAATACAAATATTCCGTCTCAGGGTGAAACGGAACGGTGACGGGAATGGAATTCGGCCACCACTTAAAACTAACGATGCCACATCCGTTAATAACCATCCAGGTCCGGCACCGATGCGGTACAAGGCACAGGAAAAGGAATAATTTAATAATTATGTATACCTTTGCACCTGATGAAATATGCACTCACTATTTTTAAGATTTCAGCAACCTGATTTAATTTTTGCCCTTTAGCGCTATAGAGTAAATATGATTTTCACGAACAGGCTTTCAAAGTGTCATGAGACATGAACTTTTAATGCGAAAAGTATTCAGAAATTGACGATTTCTCAATGAGAAATTACGTTGTGTATCTTGGGAATTCCTACGTGGGAGGAGAGACAAACAACTATAATGGTAAAAAGACTGAAGTGGAATTCATCAGTTTGGCTTCAATGAAAATGAAGCAGAAGTGAACGGGGAGATGTCTAAGTGTTGAGGGATGATAGATGGACGGAGTATGATCTTTGGTGGCTTCAAGAAAGACGGTGACGACGACCTAACTGAAGACCATGTAAGGACAGTAGATAAAATGCATGTAATCATCATATGACCGTAATTTATGGAAAAATTGTATTAGATTCTCTTATGTAGCAGTGGTATTTGTATGGAGTGTAGCCATGTATGGAAGTGAAACGTGGACGATAAATAGTTTAGACAAGAAGAGAATAGAAGCTTTCGAAATGTGGTGCTACAGAAGAGTGCTGAAGATTAGATGGGTAGATCACATAACTAATGAGGACGTATTAAATAGAATTCGGGAGAAGAGGAGCTTGTGGCACAATTTGACTAGAAGAAGGGATCGGTTGGTAGGACATATTCTGAGACATCGAGGGATTACCAATTTAGTATTGGAGGGCAGCGTGGAGGGTAAAAATCGTGGAGGGAGACCAAGAGATGAATACACTAAGCAGATTCTGAAGGATGTAGGCTGCAGTAGGTACTGGGAGATGAAGAAGCTTGCACAGGATAGAGTAGCATGGAGAGCTGCATCAAACCAGTCTCAGGACTGAAGACCACAACAACAACATATAGCAGTGAATATTATATGTTTGCTGCCTCTGCTGCTGGTGACGAAATACTTCCACAGGTACGATGTGTAGGTACGAAAACACAATTTATCCAGGGTGTCTTAGGAGAAATGTTCAATATTCAAGGATATGACATGAACGATCATCTGAAGAAAACAGTTTACTAAACATGGGCTGTAAAACGCGTACCTTAAGATCTATGGCCTCTTCTCCTTATTAGATAATGTGAAACGAGTATCTTCTATTGCAAGGTCTTTGTTTTTCATATTTTGAGAGTTGGTAGTACGGACCGGAGTCCAGTAAACATGGGTTATTTAGTGCATACCCTAAGAGCCATGAGAACATGTTCGTTTTTGCTACTCTAACACACATCTCTTCTACTGAACAGGTGCTCATAGCTCTCAAGGTATGCATTCAAAGCCCTTGTTTACTGGACGTTTTGGTGCTTCGAATGATCGTTCCTGTCTATTCCTAAAAATTGACAGTTCCTCCGGGAACACCCACCGTTTCTCTATGTTAATATATGGGTCACAAGACCAAATCTCGACTACCTCATTTGACGTTCTACATAACAAATTCTTCAATCTCACACCACACGCTTCTGTGCAGAAACTATTAATTTTACCTTCTTCAACGCCATTTATGAGTATTTAGTAATTTTCCGAGATTAATAAATTATAAGCCACGTTTCAAAACGAGAGAACAAATTAAAATTGCATGTGACTATATGCCATATATTTACGAGACTGGATGCTCAGTATTGAGCATGTTAATTATGATTAGCTTTTTCCTTCCAATAAATGGGACATAAATCTGTACCAACTACCACAATGTGATGGTTCTGTCTATATACAAAACTGAAAGATGAACGAACAGATTTAAACATATGACAACGGTACATTCGAAGTATACAGGAATTTGTGAAAAAATTGAATTTATAAATGGAATAGTATGTTTAGACTGAAAGCAGAATTTTGGCAAGGAAAGTATTTGAAATATATAATCACAGAATAGCAGAAATAGTCTTTTGCGACTGTAGTAAATTTACGCGAAAAAGGCATTCCAACATGTCTAAGGACATGTTTCACAGATGCAGACTGAAAATATTCATATTAGTTAAATGCTACACAATCACAAGATTTATAATTATCAATACGTCCAGTAGCTCAGAGCGTAAAAGCTCAACGAATGAGAAGGAAATGTGAGAAATTCGTGATGTTTTTTGGAATCAGTTTTCAATGCATTACGTATATCCTGTTAGACGAGCAACGTATCATCTACATGTGGATGCTTTGAAAGTTATATAATTGTGCTGTGTCCCACGCCACTTCCGCTGCCGCGTAATTCCCCTTTATTCACGGTGGTGTGTCAGCCTAGCCTCCATTACTGGAGACCAAGAGCAGCGAGCAGTTCGATGGTTGTCTACGTATGTCCCCAGTGGCAGCCACACTATTTTGCCACGCCTCACGCATACCAGTCAGGCAAGACGTCAGTCTTTGCAACTTTATATCTGCGGCCCTGTAAGTCAGTGGCAGTTTGTCGCAGGGCAGCAGCAGAGTTCAGCCAGAGCTAATCATCTAGTGGAGCTGAGAGTCAGTCCAGAGTTCGCACTTAGCAGCGGTCTCAAACAAGCAGCCGCTCATGTTACCCACGAGGTTAAGAACTGCTGCAGCCCTTTGTGCAGTGACGTTGGTACCCGACTTCGTTACTGGGTGGATGTTGACCTCAGGAAGTGACTGTTTGTTATGGGACTTAGTTCCCTGTCTGGACAGACTTTTATGAGTCTAAGCTAAGCGGGATGTTATGGTTTACATGTGTGTTACAATAAACATGTGTTCAATTACACTGTGCTACTTAATTTATATAGCGGTGTTAGAGAACACGATCACCTCGGGAATGTCTGCCCACATAGAGTGGTGTAGTCAGTTGGATATTAAACTGCTATAAATAAAATTGAAAGTGTAAACTGAACTTTTGAAAAGAAAATATTACTGTAAGTTACACATTAAATCAATCGCAAGATGTAGTATTTAATACTGGACAAAAAACAAGAGACACTTTTGCAGCTTCACAATTTCCTGAAATGAATAGAGGAGCAAAATATGGGGCAAACCAGAAAGAGGTGATGACCATGTTCTCAGTTCAACAAAAGGGTCTGTAGAGCCGCAAAGGAGAGACAGAAACCACTCTGTAAGAGTCTTGTAAGCAGATTTAAAGTATTAAATATAGGGAATATGAAATAATTAGCAGATCATTAGACCTTGTAAAGTGTAATAAACATTATGTATCTCAAACTATGCCCAAAAATCTAATATTCCAAAACCATTTAAAGACTGATATAAAGCCATTGAGCGATTTTTGATTTATTCTTGATCACACAACTACAATGGAATACAACATTTCTCCTTTCATTCAAATATGTCATAATGTTATACAGGAAAGGAAATCGTAATATGTTATTGGATTATGAAAGTTTCTAGTGCTGACACCATAATTTCAAGTCAGAGTATATGTATGATCTATAGACTAAGTGACTGTATCTGAAATCGCTGCTGATAGACATACTACGTCAGGGGTTCATCATATTTTGATCCACCAGAGAGACTGAAATTGATGAAGCATACTTTAAAATGAACAACTTCTCTCAGAAAAGCTGCCTTTGGCCTGTTAGACTGGTATTATTTCTCATAAAGTACCATAATGATTTAATGCTGAGGTATAAGAATTTTGGACTAGAAATCAAATAAAAGCTGAAGTAACATGAACTCCTGATGAAGCTTATTGTAATTGTTTTATCAGAAACACAGAAGAAAAGAAAGAAATCACTCTACACATACTCCATTTATACCAAAAAGATAATATTCACAAGAAGAAATCTGATTTGAAATACCTCAGCTGAATAAAATTTATCACAGTAGTTTAAAAATATCTCTTTATTAGAGTAATGCTGGTCAGCTATCGATTTGTAAATGACCTCTTTTTAATTTCGGAAATTCGTCTGTGGTGTAGGAAAAGTTACTAAGACGAGAAAGTTTAATCTATGTATGGAAACGCCTGTCTGTCAGACTTTTTGTTTCCACAGACAGATTATTTTCATGGCTCTTTACGTCACGGCTCAGCTGGCTTTGCACTTGTAAATAATGCGACATTTCCACCATCACATTATTCACCATAGCACGGGATTAGCCGAGCGGTCTAGGCGCTGCAGTCATGGACTGTGCGGCTGGTCCCGGCGGAGGTTCGAGTCCTCCCTCGGGCATGGGTGTGTGTGTTTGTCCTTAGGTTAATTTAGGTTAAGTAGTGTGTAAGCTTAGGGACTGATAACCTTAGCAGTTAAGTCCCATAAGATTTCACACACATCTGAACATCTAAACATTATTCACCATAATGCAGCAAACCCTGTCTGCAAGACCATTTTTTCTCTTTATAATCTTTTATAATTCAGATTCTCTCCTCTTCAGAAACAGCTAGCAATTTTATAATGATATACGTAGTGCTTCTCATATAGGTACATTATGGACAAATTAAAACTTCCTTGAAAAATGCCCAACATGATTCAAGTTCCAAGAAGATGTTCTCTTCACAAAATATCCTGGAAACTGCCACTGTTGATAATGGTGCATCTCTGCATACAATTTATCAGACTGTACTGGGTCTGCCTGAAAGGCAGCAGCAGAGATGTATTTTAATGTTCTACTTCTGTTATGTAGAGATTATTTTAGTATACTCGTATTTGATCCTAGAATCTGTCCCATATGTATAACTTCCAGGAACAAGGAGGGATCAGGCAAGTTAGAAGCCACTTTTCTGGCTAACCTCGCCTCAACACATACATTGGGAACTTAGCAGAAGGTTGTATATGACACATACATTCGTTTCTCTTGTGTCAGTGGACATTCAAAGTATATAAACAGATTTTGACCAATACCAGATTTGTTTTGGCCACTTGTATGTTCTACAGATTCATATATATGTATTTCTGAATTATTCCTTCACAATTATTCTTCCTGTGTATAGAAGATTTTTCCATAGAATAATTGTCAGTAATTTCCTTGTATCATATTTAACTCTGAGATGCTGTGCTCTCATTATAACATAATCTTCAACTGTCTTTTGATCATTCAGGCTTTTTAGTTTCTTATTCATCAATAGTTGGCTCCTTGGGTTAATTAACGCATCACCAAAGGAAGCTTCAGAATTACCTGTATAAGGATTTGTGTATTTTTAAAGTATTTTCTTAAAATCTCCTCGTCCTACTAATCTAAATATTTAGATAACGTATCTTTTTAATTTTTATGTAGTTCAGGGTAAACCTTTATCTTACTCTTTTTTCTTTTTTACACAGTTTTCTCGTTGTCTTTATTTGCTCTGTCTCACAGCTGGAGTACCATCATCCTCAGTATGATATTTATGTAAGGAGTGTTGCCAAATGATGTCCCCAAAACATTCTGTATAACAAAGAATCATTCATGTCTTAGTATATTGATTACATCCAGAATACTGTTTCCGAATCCTTCACTTTCTTGGTCAGCTATATATTGATGTTTGTTTTTCATTTTTTGGCGAAATTGTTTCAGAATCAATACCCTGTCTGAACTTTTTTCAGTATTTCTATTCCTCTTGGCTTCTAGTCAGTCTGAGGACTACTCATTTTTATCTTCTAATACAGCTAAATTGTGTCTATTTTTAGGTGATGCTGAAAGCGACATTGTTATTAATATGGAAAATGATACTTCCCACTTCGTGATATTCCTATTGTCATTTACATTGAAACAAATGTTCATGTGGTTTTGCCATTGCTGTTAATGTGACATTAAGTCTGAAGTAGGCATTGGTATTACATTGCTATAATAATTAGATATTAATATTTATGTACATGTTTGCATGTAGTTAAGATTGACACTGATTTTCTCATTACATTCCTAATGTATAGTGTTTTAATCATATTCTTCCTCGCCAAGTATGTATGTGCAAACTATAAAATTCAGATTCCAACATGTACTGCACATTTTCTAATACTCTTCTAAAATTAACTCGACACTCACAAAACTGTAACAGCTGTAGGTCATATCTGTGTCTCTCTCTAATAAAGTACTCTCTCGCAATAGTTTCATTTACTAAAATAAAATTACCTGATAAAATCCATTAATGTTATTTATGCTGGTCTGATTACGTGCCTTTATATTCTCTTTCTCTTGCTTATAATTCTGTTGCGAAAACCATCCGTTACTATGAAGAGGGTGAGTGTTTCATAGGTCTGTCTGGATGGTATAGTTGCTCTCCCAGTTGGGCATTATGCTTTCGACGGGCTGGCGAGGGACACAAGTAGTCATAATTCAGGTATATTTTTTATTATTCGTCAAGCTACAACAGATACAGGTGCGTACCCTCGTCTGATCGATGCAGACTGTCGTCTAGTGAATGTCGTCTTGTGCCGTGCAGTGCGGACGGTCGTCCCTGAAAGCTGCTGGGAGGCAGGCAAGATAGTGAGTGGCACCGACGGCGGCAGGCTCCACCACCTGTAGCTAGTGCAGCGTTCTTATTGGCAGAGCGACTGCGCTTAGAACAGCCGGCGACGACTAGACGAAGGCTTCACTGGCTTTCATGAGCTGTCTGGTGGTGTCGAACCTTGGACTCCGAGGAACGTGCAAGTAGTTGGCTGGAGGAAGCTTCCTGACCCAGCACACAGGTCTTCCGCTTTCTGTCACACAACACTTCGATGACGTCTTCGCTGGTTCTTCACCAAACATTGCTGACTCCGGCATATAAACGACGGTTTAACGATGACGACAGCTATCTAGTGCAGGCCGGTGGGCCAAGCAACGTTGTCGTCAACTGATTAGGGCTGCCAGCTCACTGTTGTCAGTAATGGCAAGCACCTTCAGTTGACACAATGCTGCATCAAGAGTCTTCCTTACAGTCTTGCCACACGTTTTCGTAACGTGCGGGGCTGTTTGTAGGTAACTGTGTAACGATCCTTCAGGATGGTAAACGGATCACTGTGTCCAGAGTTCCTTGGCGTTGTGGTACTCTGTCTGTTAGGTTTAATTAAACTTTCCAAGTAAACTTTCATATATTAAAGTGACCCTAATTTACACGTCCTGGAGCTACATTGTAGTTCTTCAAAATTAAGGCTGAATTTCTCATCATCTTATTCCAATGGTTATACATATTTTTGAATTTAATATCAATTTCCCAGGTTTATTCACAATGCACTCGTCTTCCAGTTCAGTCTATGGTTCCAAAGCAATATCTGGTATTTGTTTACTAAATACTATTTCTATTCAGTGATAATCTGCCAGAACTGAAGACACATTTAATGTACACACTCAACACAGACAAGTTCTAACTGGTTAGGTTTATGATATTTTATACCACCTAATATAAAAGAGTCTAATACGCAAGTACAGTGTGATGGTGAAAGAAATGTTATATTGATTGATCAATAAGATGTTAAAGAGTTTCAATAAATTTATCCAGATAAATAGTCCAAATGCCTGTCTCTTCGAGAATATTGTGTTCAACAGAGTTAGTGTTTAGAGTGACGTTAAACTATATTTCTGACATGACCAAAGATATCAAGTAACCAAAACATGTCCCAATCCACTGTATTCTACTTCTACGTCTCCAGATTCAGGATATGAATATGTTTTTGCATCTATCGCCTCATGATATTTTTCCCCATTGTTTATTTTTCTTTTCAATTCTTCAGTAATAATTACAAATGCATCATAAAGGAAATAATTCAGAAAGTGATCCGATCCCAAAGTCTCTTGCAAAACCAGCCATATGTCAGGGAGCGTCAGCTGCCTGTACCCTAGAAGCATCTCGACAGACGACTGAGCTTCGCTTCAGCTGTATGTTGTAGATTCGGATCAGTCATCCACGTTTTTTTTCACAACGGGAAGAGCAGGAGTGGGCCTACTTCACCTGTTGTAGAACTGAAATCCACCCCACCATGTACTATGCTGCTCTAATCACCCATGATAATTTCCGGAAACTACTATTATCCAAAAGACATTGGAAGGAGTATTTGCTGCAACCAGCGTTTGAGGCTTCATAGATTGCCGTAATGGAAGCTTCCTTTATATTATCTGTCTTCTTATAACACATACCTCGAAGAGATCATTTCTTGTATATATGGGAAAGTGAATAAGTAGCACTTCATTTTTGGTTAGATCAAAAACGCTGTAAAATTCATCGTCCCTGTCTTCTCCAGTCATATTCTACCCTAGAATGTAGAATTAAACTTCTCCCCATAACCACATTTCTGAAATTCGCCCAACATGAATTGTATATTACTTAAATCGTCAGCAATAATTTTCTCTGTTAAAACGAGCAGGGCCTGTGTTCCGAAACATAAATATCCGGTTGGTCATAAGCGCTTATTTTGCTGTAGATTAACAAAATGGGTCTCAATATTTCCGTAATATGAATTTTTAGATCCGTTGAGATTCCAAGTGACTGATCATACTGATGATGAACATCCATGTTTCAGACCAATTGTCAGTTAGGGTTGGACTAACACGTTACGGTGCTGGTCGGAGTTGGCTCTGTGCAATCAAGGATCTGGGACCGGGATTTAGTAGTACAGGTCTCTGGGCACTTGATCTGCTAGTTGTCTTACTTATAGATCATCTGCAGCTTCTTGTTGACTGTGCTGATTGCTGCTGACCTGAATGAAGCTTGGGGCCTGCAGCGGCGGTGTTGACTGAGTGAACCGGCGGCTCCGACGTCAGCTGGGCTCGTGCTCTCTGTACTGCCGAGGATCAACACGCCGGCTGCGAGGCCACACAGCGATTTGTTAGCGGGGTATAGGCGAGTAGTTCCACGAAATCAGGTCTCACTGGTGGAATTTCGGATGCATCGGAAGCTGGTGGAAGCGTTGTGACGTGTCTTGCATAGGAGCTACCATTTTCTAACCGTAACGCCTGTTCCATGATCGTATTATGAAACATCGTATTACACGTAATAGGTTTCTGCCTTAGTGAGTGAGTGAAAATTTTGTCTGTGGACAGATCAGGACCGCGGCAGTGGATATATTGACGAACTCCCTCAAATATCCTTTTCTACGGCCCGCACATTTTTCACGTCGTGCACCAATGCAACAATGTTTCTAGGTATCGGAGAGAGTATAGCACTGGATAGCGGCCTATAGATCAACAGTGCACGTCCTATTTGCGTATGGAGCCACCGGAGGACTCTAACCAACGATGCATATTTTAAATGCTACGTCATGATTAATTTCTTGTCCTCAAAGTCGGAACAGACGCTATTAAATACCTCAAGAAAAGTTTGGAAGAATAGCATAAAGGTATCGGAAATGAAAAGATATGCAGTGTGCCAATTTTGGTAAAGAGGGAAAGAAAAAAGTTGTGACAGATAACACAAACCAACATCGCTGTTGCCGTAAGGGCATAAAGTTTTGGAAATGGTGGTTAAATAGCGCTCAGAATTGTATTGTGACATTTCAAAAATGAGCAGGATGAATAAAGGACTTTAAAAGAAATGAAGATTGGATTCTGTGGAGGTAGAGAAGGAGTTTTGTGACTTACACACAGGCACAATAGCCATTTACCCAGGAGGTAGGGCGAGACCAGTGATAGGTTCCAAATTCGTTACTGTAGCGTAGCGAGGGTACGCCTACCTCTTCCAGCAAGGTCATGCAGGTGTGGAAAACGGAAAATGCTAATGACCTCAGAAGTCTGTAATGTGACCGAGGCTATAATGGAACGTAATGTTGTGATTAATTAAATAGATAAAATACGGTGCAGGAAAGATAGTAATGCAGTTCTTACATGTTCGAGTATCTAGTTACCATAGGTACCTAAATCCAATTACGAAAAACAGAATAACTGAGCCAATAATACTTCAGAGACAACTTGGCTGGAGACAAAGTCTCCTGATTGGCTAGTTTCTACCAATTTTCTTGGGAGAAGGAAAACAAACGTTTGGGATGGCACAAATAACCAACTGCCTAGCCGATCCAGATGGAGGAGATACTTCAGATAGATAGTGACAGCTCTGAATTAGTAGTTTTTTAAGTCGAAAGTGATGGGTTAGCAGAATTTATCTGTGGCTTCATTGGTTACTTGTTGTGTCAATACCACTACGTGTTAAGATGAGTAAATACGAGAAACACTGCATTTAAAAGCTCATTAGTAGGGGGCTTTGAGACTCGAAGCACAATCTGTGCCCTTTCATACTTATCTCTGCCTCCCCCATACCCTCCACTGATTTGTAATCCTGTCTCTCTCCCTCCCGCCTCTCAGGGTAATTCCCTGAGATATAAATGGCCATCAATTATCCTATTAATTGGTGGTAGATTGTTTTACTTAGGACCCTTATCCCTATAATTTATTACCCAGTTAGGTCAGGCAGCCGTCCTATTTGTGGTGGGGGACAGATAAGTGTGTTCGTTTAGTATCCTTACCGTTATAATTTATTGCCAAGTTAGAACAGTTTCTTATTGTGCGATTATTATCACTGTAAGTTATTACCAAATAAGGTGTCCAAGATGGTTGCCACTGTGATTTCACAATCAAACATTGTGGTCAAGGATTTTTCCTCCGAGCCACTATGATGTCACAGTGCTCATAATCCAATGCAAAACGGCGAGAAATAAAAAATAGAATCATATTAGTCAGTTTCCTTTAAACTTAGCGTAATATATTTACTTAAGCATTTAGGACCCTTTTTAGACCTCTCAAAGACATACACGCAAACATGATTACGTTACAAACACGTTGCAGGTTATACAAGTCATTTCTAGTGCTGTGCAGGGGATGTCAATCACACCTGTGAGGTGAAAACAGTGATTTACTAGTATTAATACGAACATGTTTTTAGAACAAAGGTAAACTGGATGGCAGACCTAGCCCAGTGGAAGAGACTTTTTTTTCTACAAAGTACTTTCTTGATGTGTACCAATTACACTCTCTAATTGGTAGGCTTCAATTCTTAAACAAACTACACCCATTATGTCACAACTGAACTGCAAGGATGAGTTTAATTTTTTTCAGACTACACTCTTGCTGCGTAACAATTACAAGGTCGAGTTGTAGGCTTCACATCTTTAAACAAATTACATTCATAGCCCCTATTTCTAAGTTTAACAACAACTTTAGGAGTTTTCGCTTATGCTGTTGCACTGTACTGCCCAGTCTAGTTGGAAAGAAGGAAAAAAATTACAACGTTTTTGTTGTAAAAACATTCGCTAGGTCCTGCCTGCTTTGAGCGGGTTTGACTACAGCGCCTCTTCAGGGATCGTCATTATATCGGTTGGATTCTACACGAAGCCATGGACCCAGCTGTCAATAAGGCACTGTACAAACTGATGGTGGCTCTAAATCGTGTAGCTGTGTTTACTTCTAACTGACTGGGTCGTATGGTACAACTGAACACATCATTGACTTGGAGGCCATTTGCAGCTACACATGGACTTCGTCTTCCCTTAAGAACGATACAGATTTTATGGATGACAATGCGCCATATCAATAAGGCAAAATTGTTAGTGATTTGTTTGAAGAACATTCTGAAGAATTTGACCGAATGGTCTGGTCATCCATCGAAACTTTATGGGACATAATCGAAAGATCAGTGTGTGCACAAAATCCTACGCCGGCAACACTTTTGCAGTTATTGTCAGCAGTAGAGGCATCATGGCTCAATATCTCTGCAGGAGACTTACCACAGCTTGTTGAGAACATGCCACGTCAAGTTTCTACAAACCGAGTGAAAAACGTCTGACACGACATTAGAACGTATCCCATGAATTTTCCCACCTCAGTGTATAATTACTACTATCTTAAGTTAGGGAGTTACCATACAATTCAGAATTGTTTACAGGACATACCCTTAATTGAACTGAATAAATTTGTGTTATGCATCTGATCTCATTTGGTACCTCACTGTCGAAGTGGCCCAGTGAATGCAATAAAAATTATAATACTACTACAACTGAAAACGCTGTCTGCATCTGTGTATAAAAAGAGTTGAGGCATTGTTGTGTGAACACTAGTTGCAATAACTAAAGTTGTGTGGTAATTGCTGTACAATATACCGTGTTTAAGTACATTCTGGACATAGTATCCACCCTTTTTATGTTCATGCACCCAATATAAAGCAAGGGACTTGCAGAATGGCATGGCTGTGTGCACATGGCTTTGCATGACATAATACCAGGAGTTCGCTGCCTGATATATCCCCCAAGTTGATTGTGCAACTGCTTGAAACACTATCTGTTCCCATATGATCCCAACATGTGAGGTGTGCAAGTATATGACTTAAATATGTATCAAAGATGAACTGAAGAGCAGCCTTAATGTAGAAAATTGTAGTTTCAGAAGCAGTTTTACATCCAGAAACATATGCAATAAAATTCACTGTCTCTGTGCAGTGCAGAAGAAGCTCGTGGTTCATGGTTTGTGAGATGATGGTGGTAAAAAATGCAAACGTGGCACAGGATTTGCTTTGTAGACATATAACTACCTTAATAATTACCTTAATAGTGTCCAGAGTAAACCATAGGCCATAGTGTCCTGCGTTTGTGCTTGCTTATCTTTCGTAGCAGGGAAGAGTCAGGCGATGTTTACATAATGAAAACTGTAAAAAAAGGTTCTGTGGCACTTTTTAAACATGGAACCAGGGGCTAGCAGTGTAATTTGTTTAAAAAATGAGATCTGAGACTCGACAGTGTGGCTGTTAGATTGAAAGAGTGTGAGTCGTTTAAGAAATGAATAGTATTTTCACAATGTAACTGTTGCGTAGCAAGTGTGTATATTGTTTAAGAAATGAAGCCCAGCACTTCCAATGTGTAAGTGTTACACAGCGAATGTACACTTTGTTTCAAAATCTCTATTTCATGTGCAAGTGGGCTAGATCTGACATCTTGCTTAATCTTGTTCAAAAACCTGTATCTAATAGTAACATAAAATCGTCCTGGACAACCACAGGTGTGCTAGAAATCCCCTACACAGTATTGGTAATTGTCTTGTATGGCCTGCAATATGTTTTTAACATCCTACTAATGCACACATGTTGTGAGTCGCCTAGAAACGTTTCTGAGTGTTGGTAATTGTCTTGTATGGCGTGCAATATGTTTGTAACATACTACTAATGCACACATGTCTTTGAGTGGCCTAGAAACGTTTCTGAGTGTTTGACTAAATATCTCATGCTGTATGCAACTGCCGAACTAGCAATATCAATTGGAGTTTTATTAATTTACTATTGTTCTACACTGAATTACGTTCACTTTGATTCCATAGGGTTGAGGTAGAGTGCAGAGGAGGTGAAATCGTTGCGCTGAAATGTTTGATTATGATGTCACAGTGTCAGTCATGATGGAGACCTTATTAGGTAATAAATCATGATGATAAGCATCACAGGGATATAAATTACCCTAATTTAGTAACAAATTGTAGTGATGAGGGTCTTATATAAACACCCTTATCTGTACTCCAGCTAATGCTGTAAAAGCCAACCATAAATGGGTAATAAATTATATGTCATATACGGCTACCAACCAATAGGATTAGAGCCCTTAATTAAGGTGAAAGGCAACTGGTCTTGAGGATTGAGGGTGGGGTTAGTGAAAAATGGCTCTGAGCACTATGGGACTTAACATCTGTGGTCATCAGTCCCCTAGAACTTAGAACTACTTAAACCTAACTAACCTAAGGACATCACACACATCCATGCCCGAGGCAGGATTCGAACCTGCGACCGTAGCAGTCGCGCGGTTCCGGACTGAGCGCCTAGAACCGCTAGACCACCGCGGCCGGCGGTTAGTGAAAGATAGGTCGCCAATGAAGGGGAGGGGGTGGGGGAAGTAAGAATGACAGGTCATAATTTGCATCCAGTCTCCCAGAGCCTCCATACTCTTTTGACGATTCATTTCATTGTGGCTTATTATATAAGTTATTTAATGACAGTAATAATAATTTCATCATTGTTTACAGATGGTGTTGTCATTCTGGGATGTAGCCCCATGGAGACCTTGGCAGTAAATTAATAACAAAATTTCAGATGTGTAGCATCGTTTCCTACATTGTAAACCTCCAGTCACAAAAAGGAATGCTTTCGAAACGACACCTAATAGGTCGGTACTAATAACATACTCACCATGCAGAACAACAGCAACTGAATCTGTACAAGTTTCAGATTGCCAGACACCTGTTAGAGAGTGTGATAAATATCTAGGACTTCATAAAGGGTGACAGTGTGATGATGTTACAAACTTTCAGGGATGACTGTGAAGGGCAACGTATCAGTCTGAGGTAACAGACGTTTTTACAGTATCGAAGATGATCAAGTGCTCATAGTTCTTAAGGTACATATTTTCGAGACCATGGTTATTGGAACTTTCTTCTTCTTTAGGGACATACTACCACCTCTGAAAGTCATCAACCACACAATCTTAGCAACCATAGTCCTGGTACTGTTAGAGGTATCAGAACGATTTTCGCCTACGACTTTTGACCTTGTCGTTCCCACAGTAGTGTCCCTTATCTCAGACTGATACATTTATCTTTCTCCATCATCGCTGAAAGCTTGTAACACTATGACAGAATCACCCTGTATAGACATTAAACTCAGATTTCTCGAGAACATTACTCATTTTAAACTGAGCCCCAAAAGCACTGTGGATATGCTTTGTGCCATACTCAGACACAATGGTGCGATTACTGGCTTACTAAGTGTACAAAAATTTCTGTTACAAAATTTCATCCAGCATGTTATTAGTAGAACATTGATGTCAAAGAAAGATACTTTGTTCATACATTCCACAAGTATCTTCATTTGATATCGAGTAACAGTGGTACACAGTTAATGTAGTGGCTAGAACATTCTGTCAGATTACTCGAGTTAGAGAGTTAGAGTCAGGGTGTACACATACATTTCTTATAACCTAATAATAGTTGTTTTACAGCAAGTACATTGACACTTGGCACAGTAGCTGAAGGTTGCTTGGTTTGGGAGAGGGGACCGAACAGCCAGCGGATTAGGAAATGATAGGGAAGGAAGTCAGCCATGCCCTTTCAAAGGAACCATCCTGGCATTTGCCTGAAGTGATTTAGGGAAATCACGGAACATCTAAACCATATGGCCAGTTGCAGGTTTCAACCCCCCCCCCCCCCCAATGTGAGTCCAATTTGCTAACCACTGCACCACATCACTCCGTGTGCCTGAGGGTAGCTACCATAAGTGGGAAATACATTTACCCTTCTTCCCAAAACCATTGTACCAAATTTCAATGATTTGTGGAGATAACAGTAGCTGTCCGGCTATTGGCGATAGCAAAATTGAAGATATGCAATAAACTTTCGATAAGATGAACTAATATTACACTGAGGAGGAAAAAGTCATAGGATACTTCCTAATATCATGTCAGTCATCCTTTTGCCAGGCATAGTGCAGTCAGAAGTCTCCTGTAGAGTCAAACTGGCTCTATAGCTGTCCACAATTGCGAAACTATCAGCAGCGCAGGATTTTGTGCATGAACCATCCTCTTGTTTATTTCCCACAAATCTTTGATGGGATGAATGTTGAGCTATCTGGATGACCAAAGCATTCCCTAAACTGTCCAGAATGTGCTTCACATATACTACAAACAACTGTGGCCCACTGATATGAGTAGTTATGTACACCAGTTCAGATGGAAAGAGTATTTTTTTTTAATTCTTGATTTAAAACCATGATTTCAGTTTTGTTGACACCTCTATTTAAAAATTTCTCAATATGAAACCAAGAACCCATTTAAAAGTTTACATATCCATGAACTAAATTTTCATTTAATTAAAAAATAAAAATGGATACATTTTATCCTTTATAAAATAAGTTCTTTGAGATTGTGTGTTTATCTATAGCGAAGAACGTAATTTTCATTCATTGTACAAATAAACTCTAATAAATTTTTCTCTTTATAATTAAACTCAGTCAAGTCTCGTCTATGTATACCATCACTTGAAATTTTCAAACGTGCATTTGAACAGCAAATGTTATCAAGAATTAAAAACCAAAATTATTCTATGTAAATGAGCAGCAAAAACAAAATATAATCCAAAGATGAGCTATTTAACAACATACGAAACTATTATAAAGAAAATCAATTATTAAGTTAAACTGATTTTGAAAAATATTGTAATGAAATTGGTTATTCAAATTTAACTATACAAGATCTCTTGGAATTTATTGATTATCTTAAGATGAAAGAAATGAAGAAGAGAGAACTCAGATATAAAAGAATAAAACGTCTTAGATCAATTTCTAAACAATAATTTTACAGAATTATGCCACACTTAATAAAGAAAAATATTAATTGATCTTATTAAGGAAATCATAAAATCTGCAAAACAAAAAATTTCAGGAATTTTTCCAAACTTAATAAACAACAATTAATCTATTTTATCAAAAAATAGGAGAACATTAGTAATAATAACGATAATGAATTGAATAAAAACCTTTCAAAGAATTTCATCAAATCAGTAAAACAAAAACTTAAAAACTAGTCTATCCTTACGAAACAACAAATAATCAGTTATATCACTAGATCTTAGAATACTATATCGATAATGACAATTATTTTGAAAAGCTTCTTGTAGATAAATATCCAGAAATTATACAAAAAAATTATCTGAAAAATTTATCATGTTACAATTTTCTAAATAAAGACGTCTTATTTAAATGACCTAAGCAAAGTGGTAAAAAAGCTTCTGCTTTGCAACCGAGAATAATGACTTATAGAATTAATAATAATGATAATACTGTTGAATGACAAGCATTATTAATCATATTACAGAAGAAGCAGTCACCAAACTAAAAAATATTATAATACAAAGAAGAGTAATTAAAGTTAATATAGTATTTTCTTGTAATTTTAAAAACAAAGACCAAACACAAGAATTTAATTGGGAAACATGTAATGAAGATTTATTAAGAGCAACTTATGTAGAAGACTATTATCAAAATCAAAAAATACACTATTAACAGAAATAGAAGAAATCAAAAGATCTGGTTCATCTTTATTTCATATATATAGACAGTTTAGAATTGGATGTTAATAGATCCAATCAACTTTTATTATGTCGATTTACCAAAAGAAATTAAAGATAAAAAAGCTGTAATTAATGTAAATTAAAGATCTGAAATGTTTCCTTTCTTCAATAAAATCAGCTTTACATCCAACAGATCATAATGGAAAACAGTTTGTAAATGCAAATGTATTGGCAAACAATTAGATGAAATTTTTGAAAAAGAAGAAGATTAGTTTCCTTGTAAGTTATCAGAGATTCGAAAATATGAAAAGAAATCAAATATTTCAATTAATATTTATGCACATGGTGAAAAATTGATTGTATATCCTCTTTAGCACACAAAAGTAAACAAGAAAATGATGTTAATCTTCTTTTAATTCGGGATAAAAGTAATTATCATTATTAGTTATTAGTAGATAAAAGAATTAGCTACAATAATTAGTTCACAAACAACTAAAATAGGCGCCAAATTTGTCCTTGTGATAGAAGTTTAACATATTTTTATTCTCAAGAGAAATTAAACAGTCACAGAATCGATTTTAAACAACATGATGTATTGTAAATAGATATACCTGTAGAAGGTGAGATTGTAAGATATTATCATTCACTACAAGCAAATTTTTTAATTTATGAAGATTTCGAATGTTTATTTTAAGACCTTAACACTTGTCTATCAAATCCTGAAAATACTTATATTAATTAACAACAAAAACCCATAAATATTTCATTTAATTATTGTATCAAATATTCTATAAGTGATTATAAAAAAACTATTATGTATACTGGTTATGCTGCATTAAAAAAATCGTTGTTATGTTAAAAGAAGAATCAAGAGAAATTGCTAAAATATGTCAACAGCGTTTTACAATGATAATCATAAATGAAGATAAAATAAATTTTATAAATTCAAAAGCTTGTTTTAGATGTGAAAAGAAATTTACTAAAGGAGAAAAAGAAAGAGATAATAGTCATTTAACATGAAAATATTGAGGAGCTGCATACAAACATCGAATCTTCATTAACAAAATCCTAATATTGTTCCAATTTATATTCACAATTTAACAAGTTATAATTTTCATATTTCCTATTTCATATATATTTCATATAAGTAATCGAGATATTGACGCTATTGCAAATAACGAATAAAAATAAATTTGTTTTAGTATCCATGTTGAAGGCGGCTTAACATTACGATTTTTAGATACATTTAAATTTATGGCATCAGCTATTGATAAATTATCTCATAATCTTAGGAAAGAACAATTTAGAGAAACAGTAAAATATTTCGAAAGTGAACAATTAGATTTAATCATTAAAAAAGCAATTTATCCTTATGAATATAGCAGTGTAATAAGGACATGTTTTTGTTGTTTGAGCCAATATGGTAGTACTTGTTCTTTCTGGAGCTTTTCCTGCCAGTCCCAAGTGATATTGTAACTCAAGAAAATTCTTCTAACAGGATGACACTTGCATATCGCAAAATAATTGTGAAATAAAGAGATCCTTCATCAGCAGCAGCACACACTCACACACTTATCTTTTCCCACCAATTACCAGGTGGGGGAGTGGACAGGTGGGTTGGGACGGAGTGGAGGGGGATGTGAGGAGGGAGGGGAGAGAGGAAGGGTGGGATACACCCATGACATCATCTGGTGACATCATCAGTGCAGATGCAATCATGAATCAAGTTAGCAACAATGCCGATTGCGCTCATATTGGCTTTTCTCCACTACTCTTGTTGTGTCTGTCAATGAGATCCAAAAAACAGTGTAAACAGGCATTCATGTAGATGCCCAATTTCTTTACTTCTGGAAAATGTTCGATACAGTTCACACTACTTCTTAATTAACAAAATACGAACGAATGGCGTATCAGACCAGGTGTCTGAAGACTTTCTAGAAATCAGAACAAAGCATTTCATTCTCAATGGAGAGGAACCTTCGAACATAGCAGTAGCTTCAGACATACCCCTAAGTAGTGCCAGAGGACTATTATTGAGAATACAGGAAATGTATTCACAATGGTGAATTATATCGGAATGATGACAATGAAAATTTGTGACGAACTGTAGGTCGAACCCAGATTTCCTGTGTTACATGAGTGGTGGTGTTAACAACTTTGGCTACTTGTGCACGAATCATGACCAGACCCAAACTTCCACAAGTTGTCATCCATGTGTCAGAATCTCCACTTGTACTTTACGTATGTTCTCATCCAGACTGGGCATATTTATTCAGCGCCGAGGTGCCGGTATCGCCGAATAAATATAAGAGTAACAGTACTTATGTTATTAAGAAGTACAATGCAACATTCTGTTGGACACGCATGTCCAAATGAAAATTACATCATACTCCTTAATAATACAGGAGGCACTGCTGTTTCTTATTTATTCGTCTGTTCCAGACCCTCGACTGTCAATAATAAATGTGTCCTTTCTAGACGGGATTATACCTAATGCACACAGGTTGTAACGCATGGACGACGACATATGGAAGTTTGGGTCTGGCCATGTTTCGTGCAGAGATATACGAAATGGTTAAGATGCCTGCTCGCTAAATACGGGAAATTCGGGTTCGGGTCCCTGTCCGACAAAAAATTTCACTGTCGCCATTCCAATATACATCCGATGGTGGCTCATATTGGAAAATGCGACTATATTTCCTGTATATCCTGACGGCTGTAGTCACTGCAATGCCTGTGCCTTCGGACATTTATGCGTATCTGAACAACATTGCTTCTTACTTCTTAATAACATACGCACTGCTATTTCACGTTGTTTCGAACAATGAATAAAGGATGGTTAGAAATAGTGTGACAAGCTTGTAAGAGTGTTGCATGGTAGGTTGTAGCGATAATTAATTGTTAAGAAAAAATTTCGATGCGTTGCGCCGTTCTTGAGTTAATTAGCATTGCAGTTAGCCAATCAGGCCATTACGCGAGCACATTCATGCGGTCCACCAGAGCCAGTGTCACCAATGTGTTCTTCGTTCGGCGCCCAGAAACTGAACAAGAGAGCGGTACAAAAACTGGACATGGGGCGGTAGTAAGGATCGAATCCGAGCCAAAGCCTGAACAGTCTCTTGCACTGTGATCGATTCTATCAGATCAACGGACACTAATTGTATCTTCCAGCCTGCTTGAATCTGCGTCCGCAGCGCCCTGATTGGTTAGCTTCAATGCTAATCAATTCAGAAACCATGCAACATATCGAAATTATTTTTAACGATTATTTCTCAACACAACACCCTTACAAGTTTTTAAGACTACCCTGCATAAAAGACCTAGTAGATAACATTGGAAGTTCCAGGAAGCTTTTCGTGAATGATTATGCTCATATGGAGAAGTCGTAGTGCTAGAGCACTGTAGCGAAATTCCGAAACACGTACAGCGGATGGATACTTGGTGCAGGGACTGTCATTCGACCCACAAAATAAATAAATGTAACATATTCCGAGTAAATAGGTAAAAGAAACCCTTTATTGTGTAATGAAACGATTGCAGAACAACTATTGGAAACATTGCCATCCATAAAATATTCAGGAGTAGGAGTAGGCAGCAATTTAGAGTGTAATGAGCACGTAAAAGAATGCTGATGTTCATTCGAAGAATCCTGAGGAAGTGATGTCCGCCAACAAAGGAGGCAGCTCACGAAGCACATTTTCGACTAGTACTTGAATATCGCTCATTAGTGTGGGATCCATACCAGATAGGTCTGACAGAGGACATAGAGAAGATCCCAATATGATCACCACATTTCATCAAAGTTTCATTTAGCATGTGTAGAAGTGTCGCGTTGATGGTCATTCATCTCAAGTGGCAGACGCTGCAACAGAGTCGACCTGTCATCATAGTGTAGTTTATTGTTAAAATTCCGAGAGCTTACATCCCTAGAACACAGAATCTCCCACTTATATTTTGAGAAAAGACCTTGAACGTGCAATTAGAGAGATCTGAGCTCACATGGAGATTACCAACAATCGTTCTTCCTCCAAAGCATCCGCAACAGAATCAGGAAAACGGGGAAAGTGACAGTGATTCACAAAGTACCCTCCGCCACACACAGTAATGTTGCTTGCGGCGAACAGATGTTGGAAATGAAGAATGCGTTTCTCTTATCGAAGTTGCCCACGTTAGTAATGAAAATATAGTTTATCACGCCTTTCAGGATGTGTATGAAATTATTTTTTGAAATATTTTATTCAGAATGTTTAATGACAAGTGATGCGCTGATGTCGAACTGTCCATATGGATTTACTTTAGAATGAAAAAGGAAATGATAGAGATGGAGAGTAGTATACTATTTTACAACGGAATCAATCATCAAGTGTACTACTCTTCAACTTCAACGATTTTTTTGACCACGTAGCAGGTGTTCGATTGCACAGTAATGTTTCGCAGACTTTTTTTAAAATCGAAACAGGATAAACAGATGCAAGTAGGAATATTTCACCTTTCAGAAAATTACCCATAGCTAAGGGTCACGTTAAGGTACGTGTTATGAAATTATTTATATGCAGGCCATTTCAATTTCAGCACCTGGAATTACAGTAAATAGCGAAACTTTGCTTGCTACGCATACACAGTGTTGTAGGAAGAATACATAATTAAATTTATATCCGATTTCGGAATGTACAGACTGTGAAACTTCGTACACATAGTTGCCACCTCATACAGCAACAACAGCTCCAGCAGGGTTGATCATCAAATAGAATAAATAGAATAGCAATATGTAGATATGGAAGACAGATACGAGTACGTCGTCCCATGTGGCTTCAACTCGCATGCCAGAGAATTCTTGAATCGTAGCCCCTGGCGAGTGGTGCCGTGTGAGTTTCTCGGCAATCCACAAAAATATGATTGCAGAGAGTGTGAGATTTGAAGATTGTGATGGCCAACGGGGCAACGGTCAAACATCCTCTGTTCAGAGGTATGTCAGGCCAGCACAGGCAACATGTGGGGTCCCACGTTATCTTGTTGAAAGTCAGCGTTACGAAGCCATCAGCCTTAATATATCGTAAATTTAAAATCTGCTGTCCATATTACTGACTATGGGAACCAAAGGTGATTGTGTTGTGCACTCAGTGGAAACCACACATCTCCACATCAAGTGGTGATAACGACGAATGCAACCTGACAACTTTCATTCTCCTCTAGGCCTTCACATATGGATACGTCCATTGCAATGCTATAGTGGGGCTCGTCTGAATGGACGACGTGGTGCCCCTGCTGTGTCCAAAGCTGTTGTTGGGTACACCATTCCGGGCGTGCATTTCTCCGCAGCCACGTCACACGAAACAGCGAAAACTGTCGCCTTGCTTATGCACTGCCTGACAATTGCTAAGGAACAGCGATAGTGTTGGACACGAATAATCACAAGCGATGACGGATGACATGAAGTACAGTACAAATGGAATGGTATATTTATAACGAAAAATGGTGCAGATTACACTGCACGGAAAAGTAAGGTAACTGAAATAAATAATGTTCATATTTGAAACAGGCCAAACTCTCAATATAAAGGTCGAAATTGAGATCTCAGAAAGGAACATGCCCTCCTGGGGCAATACTACACATTTTGCACTTGTTATTCGTGATAGCTACCAAACTGTTGAGGAGTCCTTGTGGGGTGTTGCTCCACTCCTTTCTCAAGATAGTTTTCAATCCTCGACGGTTCGAGGAGGGGGTTTCCATTGTGAAACACGTCTGCGAAGGGCATCTGTAAATGCAACAGTGATGAAATCTAAATGTAATTTTTATATTTTATGAAGTAGCGAAGACCGTTAATAGTTATAGTTCATTACTGATAACATGATGTAATAACTTTAAATTTTTTTTGTTTATTCTTTGGTAGCAAAGAAGTGATGATTCTGGGATAGCTGCTAAGTAAGTCAATAAATAAGTCTTAAGCAGGCCAAGTGGCGTGTGTTCTTGGTGATTTAAAATTAGACTAAATATCGTCAATCAACATATTTTGGGAACTGCCGCAAATATTACGTTACAGCAGTTATACATCCCAGAAGTGCTCTGTAGGGCCAAGAAGCTCGAAGTACGCAGCACGTTATATACATTCAATATCTTCACTTTCCAGTGTATCCGACGCCTCAGCTGTCTTGTGTGGGTAGGCACTGTTGCCCATAAACAGAAAGTCGGAACCTATCGCACCCCTAAACGGACCGACATGATCCAGAATAATATTCGTGCCAAACCGTCGCGCTGTAACGGCATCTCACACAAATACAGGCAGCGGTGTTCGGCCATTGTGCAAAATGCCTGCCTTCACCTTGTGGGTCGGCGGGTAAAAATTAGTTTTATCGTCACTGACGTTGATAATTGTACAGTTCACCGTCTTATTCACGCGAGCCTAGGCAACTAATTTTGTGGTCAGCCAGAAAGTGAAGGGTCACATACTGACCTTAGTTTCCATTCTGCACGGCCACATTCTGGTCCAACCCACTGAAAGAAATGTCTCTGTTCTCCTTCTACTTAGCGGGATCAGGACTATGATAAAAAGCTAAAGTTCTAGTTAATACATATATTGAGTAAAGTTTCTCACGTACAACTCTTGGAAATTCACAATGTTCAATTGAAAGTAAATCTTTCTATCATAAATAGCACAACTACCAGTTCAGAGGCGACCTCTACGGTACGTTCCTACCAGATTGTTATTCGCCCTGACTAATAATACTCAAATGAATGTTTGCAATAAATGTTCAAATTTAATGCTCGCCCTAAAAGTGGAAATAATATTCACCACTAGCCACGCGAATTTGTAATTCACATGGACGGCACATTAACAGTTACTTTGGCGAATTCTAAAAAGGCTGCGTTCACACTGCCGACCGGGCCGGGCCGGGCTGACGCGTACTGGCTCGGCTCGTGCCTAGCCAGCTCAGGCCGCCGCGCCGAGCCGGGTCGGCGGAATGGGGGAAAATCCACTTCTCCGATTTTCATGTTCTAAAAATTCTTAGAGGTATATAAGACTGCGCCACATCGTTTTATGAACTCATTTTTTCCTTAAAAGCGTTACTTACGTCGTGAAAAAAGAAAAAGTCTACTTTTCGTTTCGCGTGATTTCTTAGTTTCGTAACGCTTCCCAGCCGATTTTGAAGAGATTATGCGGATAAAAAAATCTGATTTTTGTACACGTGCTAGTGTAACATCTTAGCTTCGTATTGAATCATTTATCTTTTCATATTTCTTAACAGTCATTGTTAAATGATGCTATTTGTCAACGTTGTGCACTTGATTTACAAATCTTGTAGTGAAAAAGTTATGTAGCGGGTAGCTTACTGTTAGATCCGTTTTAGACCATACATTGTTGCGAATGAAATGTAGCTAAAAGTACCAAAAAGTTTTTGAAATGATAATGACACTGATATCTGTCTCTGGTCACAAGTAATGCGAGATATTCAGTGGCGTCAGTGCCGCGTCCGCAAGCCACGGAGTTCGAGCGGTTACAGCTTGGTTTAATGTAGTCATATAATGCAGGACAGAAAAAAACTAAACGTTTACTGCAGAAACTGAAGCGCAATTCTGTAGTCTCGTTGTCTACTTTGACAGAAAAAAAATAATGGAGAGTTAATGAAACTACTGTAGATCGACACAGATGTGCGTTTCATTGTTCTTCATTATTTTTTTCCTTCCTTGGCGGGCTGCGCTGCACCGTCAAGGTAATCCCTACTCTTTGGCTAAATGGCTGCTAGTTGCCGAAGGCCAAATAAATAAATTTAAAAAAATCCCCACCCTTCGACAGCTGACAAGCAAGTCACTAGAAAACGCAGCTGCAGTCAACAGTTGCTCGCCTTTGGCTAGTCTGTGCTGTCGTGTAGAACAATGTCTTCACTCTTTTATTGGTATTGTTTTGACTCTGCAGTAACTCGTCGAGTTTTGAA
The DNA here is from genome assembly GCF_021461395.2 of Schistocerca americana. Classification (NCBI taxonomy): domain Eukaryota; kingdom Metazoa; phylum Arthropoda; class Insecta; order Orthoptera; family Acrididae; genus Schistocerca; species Schistocerca americana. The sequence goes on along the minus strand of NC_060130.1, from coordinate 646,515,294 downwards.
GTACAGAAGAACTAGGAGGTTATGGATTCATCCCATAAATAGCGACAGACATTTAGGAGAGTTTTTTTCTTTACATGAAGAACTTAAAAACTATCCTGAAAAATTTTATTCATATTACAGAATGAATCATAATACATTTTAGTATGTGCTGCAGAACATTCAAGACAAAATTTCGAAACAGAACACAAATTTTCGCAGAAGTATAACAGCAGAAGAAAAATTGTGTATAACGATAAGGTAAGATTCGTTAGTACACACTTTTTGGTCTGCAGTAGAACTTTGTGCAGCATTCACTACCTCCAATTAATTGTAGTCATGCTTTTGTATTTTAAATTTCACAAACGCTTACCTCTGAGGGGAAGAGAGTTTATGGGACTGCTGAGAATCATCAGTAAGTAATTAGCTTCGTCATTTTGGGTAATGTCTTGTGCCTTCAACGAAGAATCGCAGATACACTCCTTCAGAATTTTCCAACTTTTTCTTCGTTTTTCTTCATGATGCAGCGCTTGGCAGTGGTGATGGTTCATCATGTGGAGCCACTGATGACCTCACAGAATTCTTTTCATTACCTTGTAAGATAGACAGACTGATATGCCCTTTGACTCTGTGGTTCTATTTCCACTGGTAAGGAACTGTGCATAGCTCTTGGAACTTAGGAAAATCATATGACAGAACAAAGCCCGAGTGGAATTGCATTTTAATATACTATTCCCTGGATCACATCACCTTATTTTGCCAAGTTATACAAGTTATTCTCTGTAACTGTCTCTCAGGTCTTTGCATTTCGATTTCATTATTTTAATTGAAAGAATATAGAAGGATGCAAGAAAATGTCTCTTTAATTATTTATTGTTGTATAACTATGAAATGACATGGACTAAGTAAATATCTACTGTGCAAACAAAACTGTAAAAACTTCGCCCAACACCACACTTGAGTAACACATTTTACGATTTTTTTTCTCAGGTATCTGTCCACTGGCATCTCCTTTCATGCACTAGCATCGTCATTCCGATTAGGAGTGTCCACCGTATCAATGTTGGTGAAAGACGTTTGTATGGCCATATGGGAGTCACTTGCTCCCATTCATTTACCAACGCCAACTGTTTCTCGATTTAAAGAAATTGCCAGTGAAATGCATACGAGATGGGGATTTCCAAACTGTGTTGGATTTATAGACGGGAAGCACATACGTGTCCAATGTCCTAAACTTTCTGGCAGCATGTTTTACAATTACAAACAGTATTATTCAATTGTACTCCAAGCAGTTGCTGATGCAAATTACAAATTTATAGCTGTGGATGTTGGTGCCTACGGTAAACAGTCTGATGCAGGCGTGTTTAAAGAAAGTATGTTATATAAGAAACTTACAAATGGGGAGCTGTTATTACCGCCACCAACAAGACTTGAAGGAATGTGTCGGGAACTACCGTACGTCATTTTGGGAGATGAAGCTTACCCCTTATTACAGAATTTGATGAGACCTTTTCCTCGCAGAAATTTGGACAACGAGAAGATTCTACACAATGATATGCATTCCAGAGCAAGAAAAGTTGTTGAATGTGCATTTGGTATAATGACCAATAAATGGAGACTACTGAGGAAGGAAATTGAAACATCCGTTGACGTAGCTGATCACATAGTCAAGTGCATTTGTCTACTTCATAATATTGTCATTGACAGAGAAGGATGCAATGTTGAAGCTGAAAAGTTTTGTAACAATGCTGATATGCAGACAGCTGGTGCCACATTCAACAGAAATTCCACATTACGTTCGAAAACTGTCAGGAACACTTTTGTTGAATATTTCGTTAAAAATGCAACTTAAAATAATTAAAAAACCTCTCAAATAAATTTTGAAATTGAAAGTACTTTGCTATTTACTGTATTTTTTTGTATCTCATTTCACTGTAAATAAAACAAATAAAATTATAAAGGAAAATAATTTATATTTGTGCGTACTATCTGAAACACACTCCTTGGTTACTTCGTTCCATAATCTGGAAACTGCATCATTACTGTCATACTAGCCGAAATTCTGATACCAAATTGATGGACACAAGTTAATGTCATGTATATGTTATTCTGCATCCATTAAAGTAAGAACATCGCAAAAAGATGTCACAGACAACAGCTTATAGTAACGTGCCACAACATGACTTTACAATGCATTGTCATCGGGTGGGGACACATTTCCGTCCCTCAGTGACACTCATATCTGCCTCCGTTTACAAGTAAATGCGAACTATTCAGTGGCGGCAATGCCGCGAACGCTGGCAAGCTATTGTTGTAAATGCATGTAGATTAAATAAATGAAATAAAAGTAATTTCGCATGTATCATTATAATAAACGTAATTTTTCCTCACTGATTGTGAAATGTGAGGTAACACCTTAAAATAAACGACGTGTGCAGTCACACTTGTGATGAAAGCAGAAGGGAGACGTGTGATGCGTGTACTGCAGAAGCTGTAGCGCTGCTCCACAGGCTCGCGCCTGCGGTCGGCTCGCGCCGGCAATATTAAACACTCGGGATGTCGCCGGCTCGGCTCCGGGAGGCTCACGCCGTGTCGGCGCAATTCAAAACCATGTGTTTGATATCGAAACGGGCGGCGGCCCGGCCAGGCTCGGCTCGGCCCGGCCGGCAGTGTGAACGCAGCCTAAGCGCTCCAGAACGGTGTACAGTCCTCGCGAGTTCATTATCCGTTTTTACCGCAAATATGCGATTTGTCACAGTCCGTCTCTGACGTCATCCGAGGCAGAGCGCGATCCGACGTTTAACAGGCATGGATCTTACAGTGTCTGTGTGCGAAATGAACCTGTACTACTGCCTCTCGGGGTGTATTTACATAGGTGCCGCAGCGGACGGCAGAGCGAACATCTGTTGTCTACTGCTTTAACACACGGCAGCAGCCTCAGAACGACCGCTTTCTCGGACACATAATCTTTAATAATAGAGTTATGAATTAATTCAGAAACGTCTTAATTTTTACATGTATTCAGGTAAGTTGTTTGAAAGCACAGAAAAAGTTTCAGCTCGCTTGTAATAAAAACTTTGCCTTCTAGAATTTTTGTAGTGGAACTAACGGTAGATCGTTACCTCTGAACCATACTTTTACTAGAACTTGTATTGAATAATAGTAATACTACAGCTCTAAAATTTGGTACAGATCTATTATTTAGTAGGTTTTACCATATGCTTTATCCAAAATTTTCTATCATTAAAATTACAGGTACTTAATCTACTACAAATGGGTAAATTTTAGTTACAAAATTGGTTTGTAGTTAATTACTCAAAAACTATAAGAGGTAGCTTAACGTGGTCTCTTTATTATTTTTAGGGAACACTGAAGCATAAAACAAAGTTTTACGTTCCTAAGTCCAATAGTGAGCGCTTTCCATTTTTCCTAAAAACGTGGATTCCCGTCGTAATTATCGTTCTTTAGCTTTGAAACTTGCACCACATATTTATGAGCTCTATAGGCACATTCTGAGCAAATTCTGGCTTTATAGCTTTATCATTTAGCGCCACTTATTTTTCTCTTAAAACGGTATTTTTACAGAAACTATCAGTTCCTTTTACGTAAAGACTTGATATTTGAAACATTATTACACTAAAATATGTTTTCACGAAGTCTTAAGCGTAAATTTTTACTTTAAATTTTATACTTAATTGTGGTGCAATACTTGCGCTCCAAGCGCAGACGCGTTAAGGTGACGTGGCGGTACTAGGAGTGAACTGAGGTAAGTTCCGGCACATTCGCTCGCCTTTATATCTCACACATGATACAGCGCCTGCTTTGCTTCAACCCTAACGCCTAGGCCATCCTGATGACGTTCATGAAGGTTCTGTGGTGTGTAGCGTCACAGAGTAACATCTTTGTCTGTGGTAGCGTGTTCCCCTCTCTCCCCCCACTAACTTATGGCCAGAATCACTTGCAATAGTGAAGCGGGGTTCATTGTGGAACATCACCACTATTGCTGATCCCAATCAACGTGCTGTCAACAACAACGAATTCCTTCTCGACGATGGCTTCATTGAAGTGGGATGGGTTAAACAGTCTTCCGAACATACAAACCGGCCTTATTTCATCAGCGCAAATTCCTTCTGGCAGAGACACGTGTACCGGTTATGATTACAAGGTCTGCAGCGCTGAGAGATGTTTGTTCCTTTTCACCACTGGGGCTAAGTATCAATCCTCTTGCTGTGTCGTGGTACGTCTACAGTCACCGGCATCCTTTCGCATAGCATTTCCACTTTCAGCGACCCCTTTTAATCACTGGATGACGCTTTCTTTCACACACAAAGTGTTGTGGACACAGTAGTCACCGGTTTAGAGACGTCCAACTGTTCGGTCACGATCATAATCACTCAGATGGTGTCTTGCAGATATCTTGCCGTACCATACGGAATGTCACACTAATCGGTTCCACAACAAACTTCGTTAGACACGGTACTGGATGAACTGTCGAATGTATGCAGAGCGTTCGTGCACAGTCTTCGCTGCACTTGACACATCCCGCCCTCTACATGTCCTTTTATTGTCATTGGTCGGGTGTTCCGTAGCAATTATCGGTTATTCCTAAGTAACTGGCAGTCGTTCCTTAGCAAGTGGGAGTTGTTCCTCGGGAAATATTGAGCAGTGTACTTCGTGAAGGTCCAGACGTCGTTGCAATGTCTGTGTAGATATTTGCCTCATTCCGGACAAACCCTTCCCTTGAAACAAGGTACGTGACGCGGCTGTACCATCTTGCGCGGCCAAGTGAACAATATGTATATTCTCTCGCACACTAGTTGCGCGGGTCACTGAGATCCTCCCTGGCTTTAAGTCTATTCCTCCTCAAGTCATTGATTCTATATTCGCAATATAGTCATGGGACTCTGACCATGGTGAGCAGCAATATCGCGGAACGATGAACCACAGTCTCGACAGGACAGTTTACCGCCACTGTCGAATTGCGTCACATGTTGGTACTCTTTAGCCTTTCGACATTTGCTAAGGTATTTACTGACAATATTATTTTGTGATTCACTTTGTAATTCTGCTTCTGTGAACTATCGTGAGCATTCTATTATTACTTTGTTACTTTTCGCTCTACATGTCTTTATTTGCGCCTGTGACAACGCAGTTCTGATGTATGTTTGTCCTCAGTGTATGATACATTACTATTATGTATGTTGTTACATAATTAATAAGACCATTCACTCTAATGTTATTGTTCTGAATTTTTAATGTGGGTTATACACACACATAAAAAAATGTGTTGCATCACCTCGGTTCCGAGAGTCCCGGAACCTGTAGAGAAAATTGGAATATAGATCCTCCGATTTCTTTGCTCACGAAAACCACACATTGCATGTTCTACCACCATACAGCGAAACCTTCAGAAGTGGTGGTCCAGACTGCTGTACACACCGGTCTGTGTCTGTGGGTTCGGGTGTGTGTGTTTATGTTCAGTATTCATAGCATTTTCCTATGTTATCCGGCTATATTCTTTTCCATTTTGTCGTAACAATATCACTGTGCCCAGTAGTAACAATTACTTCCCCTTGCCCAATGTACAACTGAGATTTAGGTCAGAGTTCGTTTGCGCAACGCCCATGGTAAACAAAAGGCATTTCACAAGTGAACAGTGAGTAGGTGCGTAAAAGTAAGGACTGATGACCTCAGAAGTTAGGTCCCATAGTGCTCAGAGCCATTTGAACCATTTGAACCATAAAAGTAATTTAAAATGAAGGATACAATGCTCCAAGTTAAGTGACACAGTCAAACGAAGACATGATTTGAATGCCACTACATCGTGACCCATAAGAATTTCTTCAATAATAAGCTCGGAAATAACAGCATGTAGTTGTGTAACGGCTCCAGCAAGACAGGAGTTAGGACGACGAGACCCACCAGCAAATTCAGCTTTTGCAGCGCAATTACACGTCAAGGGAAGCCTTCTGCGGAAATGCTGAAACATCTCGAGTACTGCATAATTAAACCTTACGATCAATCCCCACAGCCGTCTCCACGCGGGGCCCAGCAACAGGAGAATGGCGTGTCGTAGCTGCCTGTGTGTAGTGGGCGACTTTGTTCACACTCAGCTACATTCGAAATCTCACCTCTCACGTAACCACTGCTCCAAAGACAGATAAAGGAAGCAGTCAGATTACCTGGAGGTCAGAGGGAATCACATAACACCTTTCGTAATAGAGATGTGAAATTAGCCACATTAATCTATCGCTCTCAACATTGAAACAACTCTTTGTCACTTTAACCTAAATTTTACGCATTAAAAGATAATTATGATGTAACGTAACATACGTCATGAAATATAATGTAAGACTGCCTTAAATTAAAAAAATGGTTCAAATGGCTCTGAGCACTATGGGACTTAACATCGGAGGTCATCAGTCCCCTATAACTTAGAACTACTTAAATCTAACTAACCTAAGGACATGACACACATCCATGCCCGAGGCATGATTCGAACCTGCAACCGTAGCGGACGCGCGGTTCCAGACTCAAGTGCCTAGAACCGCTCGGCCACTCCGGCTGCAGCCTTAAATTACCTGTTTCCTTTAGCGCCTTTCATATTTTATATTCACTGAGGGAAAAAATCGCAACAACAAAAAAATTAATGTATAGTACCGAAATTTCGGAAAACATTTGTTTAGGTGATATATTTAAGTCATTAACATTGCCAGATTGCAGGCTCACGTAAGCGCGAGATAGGCCATCAGATATGTGAAATACTGGTCCATTTATAACTGGTGTAACCACCGGACTGTTGAATGCAAGCATACTAACGTGCATGCATTGTGTTGTACAGGAGCTGGATGTCAGTTTGCGGGATGGATTTCCATGCCTGTTGCATTTGTTCGATCAACACAGGGACTGCTAATGCTGTTTGTGGATGACTCTGTAGTTGTCGTCCGATAAAGTCCTATATGTGCTGTTTTAGAAACAGATCTGGTAATGGAGCGGGCCAAGTCAACATATCGACACGCTGTGGAGCATGTTGGGTTACAACAGCGGTATGTGGGCGAACAATATCCTGTTGGAAAACACTCCCTGGAATGCTGTTCATGAATGGCAGTACGACAGGTCGAATCACAATACTGGCACAAATTTGCACGAGAGTGCTCCTACTGTTATACCAAATCGCACCCCAGACCATGACTTCAGGTGTATGTCCTGGGTGTTCCGCACGTAGACAGGTTGATTGCAGGTCCTCAACTGGTCTCCTTCTAACCAATACATGGCCATCACTGACACCGAGATGCAATCGGCTTTCATCAAAAAAGATAACAAACCTCCACCCTGCCCTCCAATGATCTCTTCCCTGACACCACTGAAGCGGCAGATGGCTGTGGCTTGGGGTCAGTGGAACTGAAACAGTTTGTAACAGGTCGATATATCACTGTGGTTGCAGCTGTTGCTCATGTTACTGCTGCAGATGCAGTACGATGCGCCAGAGCCATACTCTGAACACCATGGTCACAATCGCTGTAGTGCAACGAGACCTTCCGGAGACCGGTCTTCTAGCGGCTGTACATTCTTGTGACCACCGCTGCCAGCAGTCATGTACAGTGGCTACCTTTCTGCCAATTTTTCTGCAATATCGCAGAAGCAACATGCAGCTTCTCGAAACCCTATTACACGACCTCGTTCATACTCAGTCGGGTGTTGATAATGATGTCTATGTCTCTTTAAAGGCATTATAGATTAACATCAATCCCATCAGGTCCAAATGCAAAGCTAAGTAATGCTCACGACCTTCACAGCGGATATTTAAAGGAAACTTGATTTCTATCCTCATAGTGACGCTACTCTTGTGTGACTAGTGTGAAATTAGAATACACATCATCTTTCAGTTGTAGAAACATGCCATCCAACTTTCGTTTATGGTGCACAATTCCTTCTTGATGTGGCGATTTTTTTCCGTCAGTGTATTTGCTGTATCGTTTGATGTTATGTGATTCAGAATTTCGCCTTTGTCTTGCTTTTCAAAACGGGACTGTATGGAGGATGTGTAACGGCTTCGCAGCGAAATCTCTGCAGAGAAGTCGAAGCACTAGGGACGCTAACTCTTTTTTTCTTTGACTTCAGGTGCCTGCTGCTTGTTGACTTTCTGGAACACGGCGCCATAATTAATGGACAGTTGTACACGTACAATTTGCAAAAATTGAAGGGCGCCATTAAATCCGACTTCCAGGAATTTTGGGGGCAGCGTCATTCTGTTGCAGGATGGTGCCCACCCACTTGTTGCCAAGATTTAATCCACATTAACGCTTAACTAGAAGCGTAAACACAAGTAGCCATGTTGCCTGAAGTGAGGATGAGATTTTATTTGAAATATATGCAAATAAAAGAGTACCAGCTCCCAAAATTCCACTCGCACTTACTATTTATTTATACAACAGTCCAGAGAATAGGAATTGCCTTAATAATCTCATATGCACATCGACTGATTGTTGCTTGTGTTGTACAAACGGAAAGTAGAGAAAGTGGTAGTTTAACAAGTTCTAATTTTCTTACTCCAAAAGCAAAGTTTGTTTTCCTACCGTTGGGTAGCGTTTCCCATCAGCTCACTAGCCTGTTTAGGAGCTATAATGTTTAAGTAGCTTACACCACTCATGCCAAGAAGCACAATCACCTTATATATAACGAACAGAGACTAATTCTCTCATTCCAGCGTCCGTAAATTAACATGCGGCCAGTTTCCTATGCCTTACACTGGAAAGACTGGTCGGATGTTCAGAACCAAATTACAGGAGCTTATGTTCACTAAAAAAGGTCCAATGAAAGTAAATCTTCGCCCGCTAGCAGACACTCAGAACCTACACTAGAATCGCTCCAAATTTTTCATCGTGCACCCAAGAGCAGAAAAATTAACTTTTCTTGAGAAACTGGATATTTTGAAACACTCTCATGTACCTAAAGATGTAAATCTTGCTGACCAACAGATTATCCAGAATCAGTTGTTTTATGATTCAATGATAACAATTCTTGAAAATGTGTAACTGCGCACCAGCATAATTCTCCTCAAAAAGATGTTAATTAGTTTCTATGTCTTATATTTTAATTTGGTTTCTGGAACTTTTTACGTCGTTCACATGTTTTGTAAACAAGCTGAAATGCACATGTATTTCTTACGGACTTCTTGTCCTTGCTTTTGATACCAACAAGTGTCACTATGCTATATATTTTTTGTCTGTTTTATAACCGAGTTCTAATGTCGTATGTTTCTTACAGACTACTTGACCTTACTTTTGACGCCAACAGATGGCACCATGTGTCACATATTTTATCTCTTCTTTAAACGTTTTTATATTTGTTTCATTCCATCACCTGTTTGAAATTTATTTTGCAATACATACACTTTAACTAGGCTGCATGTCTTCGTCGAAGGTAAAAATCGACTCCTCTTTCACTACTCCACTACCGACTTCACTCTTTGTTGTTATTGTAGCGCAACATTTTTTAAAATTCTTTTACTTCTGTATTTTAGGTCTTCACTAAAGGTTTTGGCTATTTATAACTAATGCGTTATCCGCACTTGCTAAACGTTAAGTCCCCCTTCATTCTGTTATTTCTGTACTATTTTTAAAAAGTATTTACCACTTTGCCGGCCGGTGTGGCCGTGCGGTTAAAGGCGCTTCAGTCTGGAACCGCGTGACCGCTACGGTCGCAGGTTCGAATCCTGCCTCGGGCATGGATGTGTGTGATGTCCATAGGTTAGTTAGGTTTAAGTAGTTCTAAGTTCTAGGGGACTGATGACCACAGCTGTTAAGTCCCATAGTGCTCAGAGCCATTTTGAACCATTTTTTTTATTTACCACTTTCTCATTCTAGGTAGGACCATAACTCTAATATGATTTTATATATATTTCCCATGCCGAAATTCCGAAAAAGCCTCAAAACAGCGAAACGCATCAACAAAGCTTCTGCTGTCATTGCAACGTTTACTCTTTTCTACATACAGAAAACATCTTACGGTGGCTGCATTGTGGGGACAGAGTGAGAGGATTTATATAATTACGTATGTCCTTCAAAGCAATATCATCACTGAAAACGTTGCAGTGTCGCAGAGCAATCACACACATTTAACACACGAGTATTCTTGACTCAACGTTTGGGGTCCGAGAAATACTCACTTATGGAACAATTTATGTTTGTAGAGGTTTCCAGCTAGTTTCACGAAACCGCGGCACGGTTCTTAAGTTCGTATTAAGATTTCCTTTGATTGAATGGTCCCACATCTTTTGTTGATAAGAGAATCCGTTAATAGCCTCCTTGTAATAGACAACTAGATTACTCATATCTCCATTCCTTTCAGTGTCTGTCATTCATAACTACAGAATCTGACGAATGATCAGTGTCCCAATTGTATTGGCAAGCCAACATGGTCAGTCTTCATTGTTGGTTCAGAAGAAGTGACACTCTAGTGAGTTACCTAGCGCAGGTCACCCTCACACGTAAGAAACATACTATAGACTTGTAAATGTCTACTATAGGGGCACAATCACACTTGTGACATTTGCAGATCGTATGAGCGACACAATGAAGAAATTCATTATTGGTTAGCGCAGACCCCACACCGATAGGCTGGTGTCTCAGAACGCCTTCAAGCCTGTCTGGTATACACTACTGTGGCAGTGCATAATTTATCATCTCAAGCGTTGTCTCTTGACCTTGTCGTCAGCTGTCACTACGGACGTTCCAGGAAGGATTAGGTGATGGAGATCTGTTGTTGTGAAGGTGCAGGTGATTGACCGCTGGTCAGCTACCGTAGGTACCAGTCCACATTTGAGCAGGCTGATACCCAGAACTCGCTCCGTGGGGCCGGCCGTAAACCTTCGCCCTACCACATGCCACCGAGGGCAGATCTTGAGAGCGGAGAGTCAACTGCTGGCGATTAGCACCTCGCTCCCAGGTAAGGCTCACCGTCTGGCAGCTGCTTCCTGTGCTAGTCTATTCAGTGTGCCAAGGTCGGCGCCTTCCACAAACTGGCAACTCAGTCAGCTGTCTGTCATCTCATTTTTATTCCGTCGCCCGTGTCGACTGTTTGCCCTCAAACATTTTTACGCAGATAGATTAACGAAAATAAACATTACAAAATAGCCATAACACGTAGTACACATTATTAATGAAGGAAAATATTTACACGTCATGGCTGCATATCTCAAATGAAAGAAATAAACTGTACCAAATTACTCATGTTGCTGATGTGCACTACATGGAAAACCATCTACCCATGAGGTTTCTACTGATACCTAGTGGAAAGTTCGGCATTACCTTGGTAATCAACAAGCTTATTGGCACGCCATCAGACTAACTACTGTGCCTGTAGCTTGTGTAATTGCTTGCTCGATTCTTTAATAATGGACCCAACTTATTTTTGTAATTACTTTCATCAGCTTTGTTCCTGTAATTCTGAACGTGTAGCAAATATTGTAATTAATGGACAGTTACTCTCAGACATAGAACACAAACAAACAAAACACATGGTAGGAAAGGCAAAAGAATTCAAGACATCTAGAACGATTCTCAGCTCAAACACTATATCTTTCATTAAAGTAAGTATGCACCTGAGAACTTGCAACATTGCCTTCCTTTCCATCGAATTAACTTATTCCTAACTTATTCATTTCTTCCATTAGATATACCTCTCCTTTTCCATAACGTCTACAATTAAAAATCAGCATTTCTCCAGACCACAGTTGCACTTCCTCTGAATAATATAATACCTGCATGTTCAGTTCACCATACTCAAGTACCTGCTTGTGAATTGGTTTGTCTGTACTCTACCTCTCCCTCTTAATGGCCCAGTGCATCATGATAGCGACATTCTTATAAAGAAATGTCACAGAACTCCATTATAACCAGACAATCACCAAGGTTCGGTGGTTCCATGCTACAATAATGGCACATTGCATCCCAAACTGGCTCCTAATAGAAAAACTCCAACAAGCAAACAACTTTGATTAGGGAAATTAATACAATAGCTTGTACGATGCTTTCATACTTGTCATCTTCTATGCCGCTACAACAGTTCCAACTCTCACTTGAAGTCACCCAAGCATTATTATATCAATTTCCTCTTCAGTTCAAACATGGATTAAACGAATTTTTCTGCTCCTCAAATGTGCATCCGCCTATCGGTTGTGACTCGCTGTATGACCTTACACTTTCTTTACTCTATTAATCGTCTGAGGTGAGAAATACAGAGTATGTTTCCATACCACCGATTTGCGCATACTCATTGTCTTGATGTCTATGTCATTTTTCAATAATAATTCTCCTTACTCGATATGGTCCACAGTAGATACAGATAAAATTGTGGCTTCTGTATTTGCTTTTGTGGGACCTTTTCCTCATCTTTAATACAACCTTGTCGCCTGCAGCGAAATTAATTTGTCTTATTGCGTCTGTGTGATTCTTCTGGCGTTTCTTAGCCTTCTTCGTTATTCTTCTAAGCGCTAATTTTACAGTCTCCTAATGAAGTTTGTTTTGGACAGGTGGACAACCAACAACTCCAATGACTCTGTCTGCTGGCTGCTGATTCTGTTGTACTAATCTCCGTGGCCTACTCATCAATTCATATGATAAGTCGTTTTGAAAATCGAATAAATTATCGCCACAGTACTGACGTTGTTTATGGCAAGACAGTCGGCACAACTTCATGACCTCTCTCAAGATTCTTTAACTGGGGTTCAATGCAGGGCGCTGTCATGAGATGTATACTGTCCATGTTTTCTTATTTACCCTGAAATCCTTCTTGGTTTGAGAACGAAACTGTGGTCCATTGTCAGTGAGGAACCTCTTTACTCACCTGACCATATGGAGAAAATGTTTATTGAAAACCCTGTTTCCTGTCCTGCCAGTGGCACCTCAGTGGTGTGGGATTTACCAACTTTGAAGTCAGCTCGACAGTAATGAGAATGTATTGGTATCTTCTACACATCTGTGGGATGGGGCTGAGAAGATCAGAAGCGACGATATCTTGCAAACCATTTGGCGTTATGGAAAACATATGACAATTGTTGTTTTAGCCATCTGACAGAGCATACACGCTCCGATAACTTTCCTCATGCACTCCTTCATAAACTGAAATATACCAATTCCCTTAGTTTGTTACAGCATTTTCGCGGCCTGAAATGTGTGCAACTCAAGTAAGTGTGCCATATGAGTTTGTTGACATGCACTAACCAGCTGCTTTCATCTACATTAGTTTGGCTGAGCAATACATTTTGCCTAACTAGACAGTAAACGCTGTTATTGAGTTCTGTGCCATCTTGCCACTTTAATTTAATGCCTGTGAAGATGGGTTCTTTGTTGTATTATTTACCAATATCAGCACACGTGGTACCCACATATATTTAGAATATTACTCCTTTCATACACAATATGTCAATATATGAATCTTAAATTCATGGCTGTTCTCATGTGTTAATCTTGTGGGTGCTCATGATAACATGTCTACTACAACATTGTTTCTCCCTGCACAGCCGATCAAATGGCACAGGACCTGAATTCGTGAAGGTATACTGTCCAGCGAGGAGATCAACAACCCATCAATACTCATAAAGAATTCCAGAGACTTGTGAGCTCTGTACACTTCTGTAATTGTCCTCATTAAAAGCTACCAAAATTTAATAAAACGTTGAACCCCTGTCAGTTTCTCCAGTTCGATCACTGAGTAGTTCCTCTCAGCCCTATGCAGTATGGAACCGTCGAATGTGACTGTCTGTTTGACCACTCCTCCATCTTGTTCCATCTTATCGGTCAGAAGTAGACTAGAGCAGTTTGAGACACATCCATGATCACACAGAACTCTCCATTCAGGCCCAGATGGAACAGAAGAGGAGTTCTCAACATGCCATCCTTCATGTCTACAAATTCCCACTGTTCAACTTCTGTCAAGGTGCATGTGATGTTCTTCGCCACCATTCAACATTAATTAGCTGTTATTCGTTTATTTTATGAATCGCTTGTACTTGCCTTTTTGTTCAAAGTATGGTGTACTTTTTTTACAACTTCGAGTTTCCCCAGATCTGGCTGGACACCATCCACAGAGGTTACATGGCCCAGGAATGCTACATCCTTACATCTGAACTCCAACCTCGTTAAGCTGACTGCAGTTTTATGATCCTTCAAACCACCAAGCAAGTAGTTTAAAACTCCGTTTTGGTCTTGCTATGTCTTCTCTGCAACGAGTACCTCATTAGTGTATAACATTACCCTGTCCCTTACTATTTCCAGGTTCTCAGAACCCAGCCCCTTATGAAGACAGCCAATGGCACATTTAGTCTGAAAGGTAACTTCCTTAAATTAGTCACACAGCCCAAAACATAGAAATTCCTTGCACTGTCTACACACAGGATGCAGTTCAACCTGCCCGTAACGTCCACACAAATCTACTGACATCAGCACACACATGCCATGGAAGCAATGCAACAGTTCTTCTAAGGCTATTGGTCTCAGTCATGGTGTTGATTTGCCATGAATCTAACGCCAGCCTACTAGAACTGTCCTTCTTGGTAATGCACAGGAAAGGGTAATTACCATATAAGAGCTGACTGCTTGGTCAGTGAAACCCTTTTGTAACATATTCCTTATCTCCTTCTGCACCTTTTTCTTGTACACCAGTGGAATGCAGTAACGATTTCACAAAGAATTTCTGGTGTTGCTTTAGCATGAAATGCTACTGAAAAATATGAATTGTCCAAGGTGCATCTGAGAAGTTGCGTACATCTGAATGTAACACACTTCTCCATTCCTCCCTCATATGTGTGGATTCGATGTGTTGTAATTTCCTACTACTCTCATCCTCAATGTCTTGAGCTTCACTGTTTCTGGTCCGTAGAGCCTCAGAGCTACATAATTCGACACATCGTCTATATAGACAAATTCACTGAGATGGTAGCTCACTTCTGGGTCTGCAACTCTCGCCCCAATAATCCAGTCCACTAAATGCCCCACCATATCATCCTTGTGCATAAACTCTAGTCCTAATATGGCTTCAGCAGTAAGACCTCATGTCACTATAAAGTCTGAGCTAAATTCATCACCCTGATGGTTGAATTCGACATTGACCTGCCCTCTGATACAGGAAGCTTTCCCATTAACAACTCGATGAATCTTAATAAATATTCACTTTTAAAACCGTCCAATGCTATTCACAATCACAAACATCATAAATGCAGTTATCTATTTCTGATATTTGACTTCTAGTGTCCAAAATCCATTGATAGACAGTATTCGCTGTCTCTACATTTATTACAGGATAACTAAAACTAATTGTCTCCTCTTCTTCTCCCTACAGGAACTTTCTGAGCTCCTAGAAATCGACATACAGCATTCTTCACTTCTTGCTATGCTCTACACTGCTTTCTAGAGCTGACGGTGCCAGTCAGAGAAGCCTCTCTTTGTTACTTGCCCCATCATTCTTTTTGTATCTGTGTGTGTCAGTGCTACATATTTCCACTATTTCTACACCTTCACTCTGCTGATCACTGTGTCCTCCATGGTTGTGTCGGTTATTTGGTTGGTATGGCGGCGCCCTTGACACACGAGGATTATTTCTGTGCCTCCTATTTCCGTTCTTATGGGGTGGATGTCTCGCTCGCCAGTTTGAATCATGTTTAGCATATTGCTCCAGTTCGAAGTGGGTTTATATGAAGTGTACAGGCTCTCTAACTTTAGCCTTGCAGTCTTACCCACGTTCAAGTAAGAAATGCTGGACTGCATGAATATCATCCATGCTGCAGCCCAGTAGTGTGATTTTCCTCTGGATGTGGCTTAGTAATTTTGTTTGGCAGATTTTTATTAATTCCTTCTGTTTCTAAGGTGCATCCTTGCCATCTATTTGAAATATTTAATCAGGTCACAGTATTTTGACGGCGCCCATAACTGTGAGAGACACACAAGTGTGGGACCTGGGTTCCATTGCAGTACTGCTAGGAACTGTTCGACTTTTCTCTTAACCTACATTACTTCACCTGTAACTTCGCGTTTCCATTCTTTTATCACATCTACCTACTTATGCTTGTGCCTTTCATTCTGACTTTGGAGTTTTCATATTGTCCCTAATTTTATTATCCACATCAGCGATCTGCTCGTCGCGTCCTTTTATATGCTACGCTAGATTCTGTTCTACCTACGGGAAATTTTCCTTGTTTTCTTTCATATGTGCCTTTATCTTCTCCCCTTGCTCTTCACAGTTACGACTTAGCTGCAGGAAATTATCTTCTATCCATTTGTAGCACTCACTGTTTTTCTTGCCTTGTTACTTACTCGTATCTATCAATGATAGTGCTGTGGAGTTTTCTTTATAACGATCGTCATTTCCTCTTGTCTCACTCATAATTATTCTTGTCTCGCTCATATGTTTTCGTGCCTCACTCAACGTTTCTCTTGTCTCGCTCGTCGTTTTTCTTGCTTTCTTGTTTCTTATCAATCGTCATTTCAGACAGAAACGATTCAAGATCGATTGGTGCCTGAATTGGACTGGCTGGAGCTTGAATCTTGCATATTACTCTTTTCACTCTCTGTTGCATTTGATCCTTTCAAGTTACAATTCTGTCTTTCCCTAATTTCGATCTCTCACGAACTGTCTTGCAAGATATCCATAGTCAACTCATTAGCTTTGGTTCCTGATCCCACAAACTGCGTGAACGAGCATGGATTAATGGCGACATACCTGTATGCTGACTAAACACAACACTTCTCCGTTATTATGAAATGTCTACCCTATGAATACAAGAAAACACATTAAAAACCTACAAACAGAACAAATATAAATAAACCAATCCCCCAGAAGTTCAACATTTGACTCCACTTGTCTTCACTCTTTTGTTTTAAGAGATGCACAAATTAGCATAGCGCTTGCAATTGACTTCTACTTCAGTTACTAAAAGTTCGTTATTATTATTGTGGCTCTGGCTCTGAGCGCTATGGGACTTAACTTCTGAGGTCATCAGTCGCCTAGAACTTAGAACTAATTAAACCTAACTAACCTAAGGACATCACACACATCCATGCCCGAGGCAGGATTCGAACCTGCGACCGGAGCGGTCGCTCGGCTCCAGACTGTAGCGCCTAGAAGCGTAAAGGCCACTCCGGCAGGAATTATTATTGTACTCACATCTGCTTTTCTGGTCTTTGAATATAATAAAATGTTAAATTATTCTCAGTTCTCACTAATGAAAGTTTACAACAAATGCAAGGAATTCCCATCTCCTGATGAACCTGTTGTGGTAACAAATATTGCTCAGTTTTCTCATAGAGTGGGCAATAGACAGAAATTCTCTCCCACTATGTGTGCATTGTCACGTTTCGCACAATGCAAATGCTTGCAAGTACATACTCACAAGTCTCATCCCCACACTGTTATGAGCCAGCCATGGGCTTCCTAACAAAATTTTAACATGAACGCCTCTGACCTCCCTTCGACCCACAATGGAAGTCTTCACGTTGAGTGTGTTGTGTTTTTCTTCTGCCGCTCTTTTTGAGGGGCATTCTTAGAGCTCCTACTTTTGAGGAAGGTTACACACTGCTGTGCACTCTCTGCCACCTTGCTACACACTCGACTACCACCTGGTGTTTTCGTATCTGCTGATAAAACCGCTCTTTTCCTAGCCCATGCAGCATGTACCTGTATCTAGCTCACCTCTGGTTTTCAGCGAAATTACTTTTATTGCGTGACTGCCTCGCACTTATTTGGAGCCCTTGTCTTCTCTCAATCAGGCTGGCCATAACAAATTACAGAAAAACTATAAAGGACCCGTCACTGTACAGAGTCAAAGAAAAGGTTACTACTTATATCTGCAAGCATTGGAATGTGATTCAGTTGCGTGTATACCGTCATGCAGCATTGATAATTGAAATGGACTGGGTATCCTCATCTGAATAGTAGTGTACTGAAAAGGTTACAGAGCAGTTTGGAAAAAAAACTGTCCCATAAGAACTTTTAAAGAAACTAACTGTAAGAAACTAATCAGCGTAATTTCGATTGTGGATTTTTCTGAACATTTAACTTTGAAAAACGTAATGAAGTATATTTTGATTATTCGAGACTCAAGAGAATCCATTTCGCTGCCGAAGTTACTGAAATGGACTGTGCCAGACTTTTGTAAGCAAACCCAAAAGTTTTTGTATAGCAAAATCCTGTAATCACTTTGTAAGCAATAGCAGAGCAGATCGTACTACTGATGAGGTATAACTATGGAAAGGTAGGAAATTAAGAGAAGGGGCCTCGATGAGCTGAAAGAACCAGAGGCTGTTGAGGGTTTCAGATGGAGTGCTAGCCAACGATACACTAGAACAGACGAAAGGTTTACAGTAGAAGACGAATGGTTACCTTTCGGAAATGACAAAGTGAATTCAGTGGAGGATCAAAAGATGAAGCTGAGATGGGAAATATGATATTGTGAGAATAATATGAGAGAGACTGAAAGACCTAAGTCCAAACAAGACCCTGAGAATAGACGCCATTCCGCCAGAACTACTGATAGCGTTTGGAGAGCCAGCCATGACAAAACTCTTCCATCTGCTGTACAAGATGTATGAGACAGGCGAAATATCCTCAGACTTAGAGAAGAATGTAACGATTCCAATTTCAAAGAAAGCAGATGCTGACATGTGTCAATATTATCAGCCTATTATTTCAATATGTCATCGTTACAAAATGCTAACATGAATACGAACGAAGAAATGAGAAACTGTTATAAGGTGACATCAGAGAAGATAAATTTGGATTCTGGCGAATCGTGTAACACGTGAGGAGATACTGACTCTACATCATCTTAGAAGATAGGTTAAGTAAATGCAAACCTACGTTTATAACATTCGTAGACTTAGAGAATACTTTTGACAATGTTGACTGAAATACCGTCTTAGAAATTCTGAAAGTAGCAGCGGTAAAGGCTATTTGTAACTTTAACAGAAACCAGACAGCAGTTATAGGAGTCGAAGGGTATGGAAGAGAACAGTGGTTGAGCGGGGAGCCAGACAAGGTAGTGGCCTGCCTCGATGTTGTCCAATCTGTATACTGAGCAAGCAGTAATGGAAACCTAAGAAAAATTTGGAGTAGGAATTAAAGTTCAGCGAGAGAAATAAAAACTTTGTGGTTTGCCGATTGCATTGTAATTCTGTCAGAAAAAGAAAAGGACAAGGAAGTGCGATTCAATGGAATGGACGGTGTCTTGAAAGGAGGATATAGGGTGAACATCAACGAAAGCAAAGTTAGGATTATGGAATGTAGTCGAATAAAATCAGATGATTCCAGGGGAATTACCTTAGGGATTAGTGGATGAGTTTTGTTATGTGGGCTGCAAAATAACTGATGATGGCCGAAATGCAGAGGATATGTAAATTGGCAATAGCAAGAAGTGCGTTTCCGAGGAAGAGAAATTTGTTAAAACTGAATACAGATTTAAATGTCACGAATTATTTTCTGAAAGTATTCGTGTGTAGTGTAGCCATGTGTGGAAGTGAAACATGGACGACAAACTGTTTAGACAACGAGAGAATGAAGCTTTTGAAACGTGGTACTACAGAACAATACTGAAGATTAGGTTGGTAGATCACGTACCTAATGAGGAGGCACTGAACACAATTGGGGAGAAAAGAAATTTCTGGCACAGCCTGACTAGAGGAAGGGATCGGTTAACTGGACACATTATGAGACATCAACGTACCATCTATTTAGTGCTGGAGGGAAAACTGGAAGGTAAAAATTGTAGAAGGAGACTAAGAGATGAAAACAGCAGGAAGATTCAGAAGGATGTAAGTTGGAGTAGTTATTCGGAGATGAAGAGGCTTACACAGGATAGAGAAACGTGGCGAGCTGCATCGAACCAGTCTTCGGACTGAAGACCACAAGTATGAAAACCAAATACACTCACACTGGGCCAAGATTATGCACTAACATGACGATCTGCAGTATGTAAACATAGTTCTCGTACATGGACAGCTCGTAAATTGAAAGTTTCCACTGATTTCGTGCCTTGCACCTATGACAAACGGGTCACCTTGCTTCTATTGGTCGAAGCTAGAGAGCTACTGGCGGACGCCACAGATTGCGCAGTTTAGATGGATGGATAAATGTGTTTCTTAAAATTGCTCAAGTGTAAAGTAAGTCTGGGTCTGTGTTGGAGCCAAGGTGGAAATCTGCTCCAACCGCGATGTAAAACATTAAGGCCAGCCACACCCATCTCTAAAAGGCGATCCTGTGCGCGAATCTCATAGTGTCTCGTTGCCCCTTGCCGGTTATGAAAAAGCCTTTCCATTGGAGGCCGAGCAATGGCATGGTATGCGGATGTGTACGGTGTGGACAGTGTTTCATATGCCTGGAACACCGTAAGTAGCCCTCGTCTGATGTGAAGTAGCGTTTCACCAGCCTCTGCACGGACGCTTGATATGGGGCTTGTTCTGAATGCCCCAGTGGCCAACTGAATCGCTTCATGGCACATTGCGTCCAATATCTTTAAGTAAGAGGGTCTTGCAGACGTAGACACTGTGTACCCACAATCTGGCCGTGATGGCATAAATGCCTGAAAAACCGGATTGTGGAAGTCCTGCCTGTTCCCCATGTACTGTGGCTAAGACATTTTTAAATATTTAGAGCCTTAAGGGTGGGTTTTGCCTGGTCCTGAAGATGTGGCAATCCTGTAAGCTTAGAGTCAAATATGAGGCCTAGAAACATCACTGTATCTTTAAAATTGAGCACATTGTCCCTCATCCTCAACTCAGGAAAGATTAAAATGGAAGGGGAACTGTTAAATACAACGCACACAGACTTTTCGGTCGAAAACGTGAAACCATTCTTCTGCGTCAATTCATCCAAACGTTGAATAGTTAGTTGCAAGTGATGTGTTGTCGTTGCGAGGTTTGAAAAAGAACAAAGCACAGAGAAGTCATCCACAAACAAAGAACACTTGACAGTACTTTCCATCACTGACGCAATTCTATTAATAGCTATGGCAAAGACAGACACACATAAAACACTACCTTGAGGTACACCGTTCTCATGCTCAAAGCGATTAGACTGGGCGTCACCGGCTCGGTTCGAAAATACCGTGGCGAGAGAAAGGGCCGAATAAAAATGGGAAGACAACCATGAAAACCCCATTCGTGAAGCTGCTCGAGGATAAGATGCATCCAAGTACTATCCTAGATATTTTCGATGTCAAAAAATATACCTAGAAGGTGATATCGGCGCTGGAACACCTGTTGTATAGCCGCCTCCAGTAGGGCCAGGTTATCAAAGGTGGAGCGATACCTCCTGAACCCACACTGAAAGTGACTAAGGAGTTGCCTGGAATCTAAGATCCAGACAAGGTGACGGTTGACCATCCGCTTCAAGGTCTTTCCCACGCAGCTAGTAAGAGTAACTCTACGGTAATTCCTTGGGCATGTACGGTCTTTGTCAGGTTTTAAAAGAGGAATTAAAACTGCCTCACGCCACGAATCGGGAAAATGACCTGACACTCAAAAGACATTAAAATGTGTGACGAGGGTATCTTTGTTTCATCTTGTGAGGTGCCGCAGCATACAGTAATGGATTCTGTCGCGACCAGGGGATGTGTCATGAGCCGAAGACAATGCAGAATGGAACATGGAAAATGGGCAGTTGTAGTATTCATCACTGGTGGACCGGAAGTCCTAACTGCTCTCCTCAGCAACCGCTCTGTGGCATGGGAAACCTGCTTCCTGACCAGCGGTTGCAGTAACTGTGGCAAAATAGGCAGCAATAGTGTGGGCATTATCTTTTGGATTGGTCTGGAGAGTGCCTTTCTCCATTACAGCAGCCATGGGGCACCGCCCTCCTCTCCTATAAATTCTCCTGATGGTCTCCCATACAACAGAACTCTTTATGGAACGATTAATGGTGTTCAGGACCGGTTGCCACGACCTGTTCTTGCTCTCTCGAATAATCCGGCGACATTTCGACCTCGCCACCCGAAAGGCTGCAAGATTCTCTGCTGCTGCTGGCACTTTAACCGACGCAGAACCGCACACCTAGTCCTCATTGCAGAGTGGCATTCGCCACTCCACCAAGGAATAGACTGGCTCTTCAGTTGTCCTGTGGACTCTGGAATGGATGCTTCAGCGGCGCTGTGGATCATTTTAGTCATATGATCCACCTATTCCCTAACGTTGACACAATGGTCAAACTGGTCTAGCTACCTGTTAAGTGTCCAGACTGAGTACCTACCGCAATGGTTTCCATTAGAGTTTCACTCTGTCTGGCAGGTGAATCCAGATCAGGAAGTGATCACTTACATGCAAGTCGTCGACGACTTCCCATTGAGCAATGTGAGCAAGGATTGGAGAATAAAGCTAGAGAACAATGGCTGACAGCAACCCATCTGCAGTGTGGAAGTGCGTGCTCTGCCCCGTATTTAGCAAATATGCACGTGATGGCAAGAGAAGCCTCTCAATTGCCCTACCCCTGGGACAGATGGTTGCAGAGACCCAAAACGCATTGCGTGCATTAAAATCACCACAAAGGATAAAGGGGTGGAGGAACTGTGTAAGAAGATCGTTTAGACAGTCATCATCAAGTGCATCATGTGGCGGCAGGTAAAGGGAACATACTGCCAGTGGATAACGCATGTGCACTGATATGGCAACTCCTTGTAAATTCGTTATAAGCGAGAGATCCGAGGAATGGTAGTCGGTACTGACGAAAAACCTACTCCTCCTCTAACTCTCTCTCCACTCAGGTCGCCCTCTTTGTGGAGCACATAGCCTCGGAGCCCAGGGGTGTACGATTGGTTGAAATTAGTCTCCTGGAGACACAGACACAGACACAGTGGTCTACCCTGAGATAGTAGACGGAGTTCCTCCACATTCGCGCTGAACCCCTGCGAGTTCCACTGAAGTATGGGAGGCATCTGTCACAGGGGTAGCAAATTCATCCTCTCTCTCTGCAAGGGTGGGGAGATTGCAGCGGGTGGAGGTTCAGTCGTGTGGTGAGATGATTGCTCCACACATACCTCATACTCCTTCAGCTATGGGGAAGAGACAGATGAAGCATCAGGTAGAATCATATCGACATGGTCCGACGGTTTACTACTTGATTTCACGTGCTGTTGCTGCTTTACAGTAGCTTTTCGCTGTTTTGATGGCTTTGCTGGAGCTGGAGTAGAATTGGTAATGGCCATACTGGGTTTCTGAACAGTTTCAGCCATTGGAGGTGCCTGGCCACTGTACGTTCGTCTGCTGTTCTAGAGGTTCTTACAGGCTCTGAAACACTTGCTGCCTTGCAAGTGTACTGATATTGGCAGGTATTAGTGCTGACACTCGCCACCTCTGTGTAAAGGCATCAGCTTTTGGAGTAGGCTTCTGACTCATTGATGCAAAAGATGTAGCAAATGTCGGAGGCTGCATGGACTTGCAGATCTTTTTGGATTCACCATAGCAGATACGCTTGGTTGTTTTTATTTCCTGTACTTTGCGTTCCTCTAGATAGTTTCTGCAGTCCCTACTCCCAACAGGGTTGTTTCCAGAACAGTTGCTACATTTGACGGGAGACAATCAACCAGCTCCTTCGTAGGCGGCCTTACCACAGTTGCCACACGTCGCTTCTCCCTAACACCCAAGGATTGTATGCCCGTAATGCTGGCATTTAAAACAGCACGTTTGATTTGGGAAATAAGGTCACACGCTAAAGCGAAGGAAGCCAGCCTTAGCATGCTCAGGAAGTTCCGTACTACTGAACCTCAGGATAAGGGGGTCGGAATTGATAAGATCCCCATCTACTCTCTTCATGTTTTTCTGCACGTCGACTGTACCTTTTCGAACCCACTCAATTTTGGAAATGTCGACTAGATCCCTGCACGCCACAACACCTTTGCTGTAAGTCAAGGTGCTGAGTGTACTCCTCGAGGCATTTAGCTGTTTGTAGCTTGCTGCGAATTTGAACTTTCCATTAGCAGTGTTCCATTGTGCAAATGCCTTTCTGATTTCAAGGGCCACACATTCGCTCTAAACCCTTTTGTATATAGAAGGACGAATTGTTCTCATAACTACCCTTCTTTCGTTATACTACTAAAAATACATTCTGAGGACCAGCATGAAGTCTGTTACCAGAGACCGTACTTTTCGAATGAACTCCTGAGTCAGGAGGACTGGCAACACGAGCCCTATTGTTAGGTGGGGTGTTAGTACCTTCCAGGGGCCCACACTTTCCTCTGGTAGGAGGAAAAGAAAATTTTGGAGGATCTATTTCGGTCCCACGAGCAGCTTGGGAGATAACGGTCCACTCAGACAGATCCCCGCATACCTGAGTAAGCCTTATACAACTGAGGTGCGGAAGGCTCCTCAGAGGTTGTCCACTAGCGAGTGTTCCACCTCAACAGCCATGTATCTAATCAGCGCGCAGCGCACCTTGAGATTGAGGGGGTTTCTACAGAGGTTTTTACCATCATCGTGATCCGGGCGGTCAAGCCAAGATCCCTGTTCCCCATAACACACAACGTTCCACCGCCGCGCTGCATGGTGGTCGCTGAAATATGCCCAGAGCTTACGGTGACAGAGGATTGGCTGATCAGTCCCCAGCTCAGGAACCCCAGTGCCGCCAAGCCCGTTCCCAGGAAGAAAATGCTGAGCTCCTGAGAGCTGCACAATTTAGTACACAGCCAGTCAAATACGTAAATATGTCCAAAAATGACTGAGCATATATATAAAAGCACACATGCAATAAGAATCAAAGTAGAATAATAGAGAAAGAAGGACGTAATAAAAAGTAATGACTACGACTAATAATAGGATAAACTATATCAACAAAAAATTGGCAATGCTTTCACTGAAATACTACATACACAGCAAAACCAATGGTGATCGAAAGTTCGTCACAGAGGAAATAATATTACAGCAGAAACAATTTAAAATGCTTTCTGAGCCTCCACAGACAGTTTCCCATTGCAGTTAATCTGTTTGTGGGCGGTGATTTGTGACGGCGTCGGCAGCTAGTCGGTGGCTGTGGAGTAAGGTCCATTAGTCGAGGACAGCAGTGATTACATGCTCTTGCTTGATATATGATTCTCCCTGTGGTAATTTTATCCTCTGTCGTATTCCTTTGGCCACAGACTGGACAGAAATAATTGTTACTGTAAATATCGAAGTTCGTATGTGTACGATTAGGACATTTCTTATAAACAATGTCATTATTAACGAGAGGGAACCAATTTTGAAAAAGAGTAAAATATGCTTTAGGTAGCTTCTGAGGTGATGGGTGAGTTGTGGCTCCCTGAAATATTCTAGGTTCGTAGTTGGCATGGCCGTGCTAGGGCCTCTCGGCGGGCCGTGGCCACGTGGTGCTGAACGTTATCTGGGGTACGGCGGCCACGTGTCTGGGAATTCCAGGGTGACGCTGTGTCGATGAAAGAGACTTGTATGCCGAGAGTGCCAAATATGGCGGACTTTGTGAAACCATCATGGCAGACATTTCACAATTCGTATAGAAATCAATAGTAGCCAGATGAATCATGATACCTCAAAAAAAAAAAAAAACATGTACATTACCATTATTTGAACGACGATTCTGATGGTGTAATCAGATTTTCAATATCTTTATTAGTTTAAAGTTTAGTATCTGAGTAAATTATACAAGTAACACCCAGCAACGAATTTCCAAAATTTAAACGATTCGTCAGATTTCGTCAATCGACGTGTCTTTTAGAAAGCTATTAATGTAAACCTGAACTGGTATAAATTGCAGACATGTATCTTGAATAGTACATGAGTTATTGGAGGTCAGAGTGGACGATTACTATCGGTTCCGTCAGGGCATAAGTACTCCACAGTTACACGAAAAAACGGTAGCAGCATGCTTATAAATATGTTTATTCATCTATGTCTGTTTATATCCGATATATACTATTCATGAAGAAATTGGTTAAATATTTACTGTGTTTTAGAAAGCACAGAGACATTAGGCCACTGGCCTTACTTCTGTTCTATTCCGTTGTTATATGTCCATTTGATTTGTTTATGTATTTAACAATGTATGTTAGAGCGTGTTTGTGGTCCAACCGTAGCAATATTTATTTAATTTCAAGTTATTTAAATGTAAATCCAGTATTTCGAATGTGTTTCAAAATGTTTTTGTGAGTGTGTTGGCTTGGAGACATGACGGGAGCGCTATCGCCAATCGCTACTAAGGCCATGTCCTACATGAGCAAGAGAAGCGACCGACAGCGAGCGACTTCTGGATATGCGACACTCCAGCGACAAGTAGCAGCATCAGGTGCAAAGATAGGGTGTTCTGTGTGTGAGCGACCATGTCGCATTACAAGATGGCTACTTAGAGCCAACCAGCTGTTTCTATAAAACAGCGCCCATAAACTGTAAAATAATGTAGCTGGAGATTAAGGCTACAAAATTAGGTTTACTTAAGAAAATAAAGCAGAAAGGAATGCTGTGCATGAAATTTACAAAGGGAGGAATCTCCATGGAGAATTTCATTAATGTCATCAACTATGATGATCATCAGACAAATTCTTCGAATACACGTGAATGAGCAGAGGAGCGCTCGAATATATATCTCATCAATAAATTAAATATGAATGTTTTTACATGCTCAAGCACTTTTTAACAGCCAGTAAATGCGGAAGAATGACTGATACATGACTAACTATCCTAAATACACCAATAAACATACAAATTGAAACACACCATGTACGGGTTAGCTGTTGTGTAATGGAAGCTTAACACATTGCGACTATGTTCTTCGAGAAGGCCCTGATTTTGATTCCGAGTTCTTGTTATATTTTAACTGACAATTCGGTATACTAAGTTTTATTTATACTGTTTACACTGCATCGCTAAGAATATTTTTAAGGTCTTGCCAAAGAACTTGATCTTGAAGTGTATATACATCCCAGTATATCACACACTTTAAACTCATAACAAATTACAATGAACCATGAAATTTTAGATATTTGTTGTTGCGAACGTAATTCATCTGCAGTCAGTGTTAAGGCCAAGCGATTCAATTGATCTAAGCAGTTTGTAAAAGCAAAAGCATACAAAATTTTTGAAAATAAAGTCAAACGTTTTGTGTAATGATTTGTCCAAAACTATGAAATAGAAATATTAGGGAAACATTTGGTACACCTCATTTTCTGTTCATGATTTTGAGCATCATTCAAAGGCACGTAGAACGTTTCTCTGATCTACTTATTTCTTTTACACAAATCATTTGATAAATATTTGATTGATTTCTTTCATTTTTTATTTTCAAATTTTATTCGCAAAGCATGATCTTCTTGACTCCTCGTTTGCCTTCCTAACGTACTTGATTCGAAGGAAGCCTTTTTGAAATTTAAATACCGTACCAATTTATCTTTTTATGTGCAAACCAGCTAGGCCTTGAACAGATGAAATTTTTGACACTTCATTTACATAGCTTGGCAGCCACTTTTCGTGAAATGTTTCAATTTTTCCTCAACTCATTAATTAAGTTTTCGTTAATTACCCTGATTACTTTCAAGCAGTTAAATATTTTCATGCAAAACTAGATCTCACGCTGGTCACTTTGATACCCCGTTTACCGGTTTCTCTCCCTTTGGCTGTGAAAATTCGGACGAACCCTCACGGTTTAATTTATAGGGAGTCTTGTTTTCGCTCTGCTGACGCGTTAAAAAAATCGAGTGTTAATCATACGATAAAATAGTCCTTTCTGCATGCTGTCATTTCCAAAAATTGTCGTTTCGATATCTTAAACGGTTTATGAGATACGACGATTTTTACGACCACTTGATTCCCGAAGCACAGGAAAGGTCCGGACGTGCCGCGAGAGACCCGTCCGCGGATATAACAACCAATATCTCAAGAATGAAGAGAGAAGATATCATTCTGGCAGGACTTTAAGTACAATTTAGATATATTGGTTAAATTTCATACGCAATAACGTATGGCCTTAAATGAACTATACGCAAGGTCTACGCAATGTGATTTTACCTCTGCAAATTCTTAAAAAATTCGTACAGCCATGTACCCAATTTCGTGCAGCACAGTATCTATGACGAATAACGAAAATAAATTCAGACCTTTTTCGCTTAAAGTTATCAAGGTATAAAATGCAGAAGAATCAAGTTTTTTCACCGAATGGTTTTCTTAAAATCGGATGATAAGTATTTCATAGCTGTCGTCCACTGCTTTGCCGAGAAGACACGTGGCTATCGCTCTGTCACGCTTGCTGCAGCGACAAGATTCAAACATGTTTGAATTCAAACGTTGCCAGTTGCAGCGACAGACAGGCAGCTACACAGATGACGCTCATATAGGCCACTTCCATAACTACACCTGCGGTTGTGTCTTGTCGCCTGGAGCTGTCGCGCGCTGTCTGTCGCTTCTATCGCTCACGTAGGACAAGGCCTAAGGGAGGCGACTACCGAAGTGAATGGAGGGGGAGCTCTGGACAGTGAGTGCTGGGAGTACGGCGCAGGACACGGGAAGGGCTGGACGCAACGGCACGACGGACGTACGGTCGCAGGAAAGACTTAGAGAGTGTGGAGCGGTTTGATGAACGTGGGAGATAGAAATACTTCGGAGTGCCGACTTGTGAACGTGAGGTTTCCGTGGTTAAAAGTGAATGGTCTGTGAGCTATGTTGTCGCTCATAACTAATTATGTGAAGTAGGAATCTATCGTTTCCCTGTTATTCAACTTACATTTTATTTTATTGCTGGACCATCGACACGAATAAGTGTTTTGCAGAAATATAAGGCATTCTCAAAAGTACTACTATCGTACTCATCCTTTAAATTCATAAGATAGTACCTGCAAATTTTATTTAATTGCAATCTTTCATTTATAAACTACTATGTTGCATTAAAAATTCGCAATTGCCGAGTCATAGCAACCTTCGACCATTCGATTCACGTGTATATTCATATTGTACACTGTAGACTCAGCATTATTTGGCCTGTAATGCGGCAACTACTTATCCCAGCCTCTAGACAACGAAACCAGCCAAAACTTTTAATACTTCAACTCTGAGTCTGAGGGTACGTAGTTGAGGGCCACCACCTCACATCACTTCATTTTCATTTGAAAGCCCGCAAGCTATTCATGTAACTACAGTCCGTCTGCTTATAGCAAGCGTATCACTTTCGCGAATACACAATTTGACGGATCTGTTTCACATGTAGAAAATAGTTTGAATGTTTCTGTAGCGACAGTTAACGACTTCTTTCTGCAACCAGCTTTGCAAAAAACAGTTTGGTTCTCATGACGAGAATCATTGGCCATCCGCGTGTGTATTGTCACTGTTGTTTATAATGCTCCAAGAAGATCGCAATATTCTAACAGTGTAACATTTTTCTTTCATAACTTTCACGGCAATAGCTAATCCCACATAAGGGCTCAGCAGTAAGTTTTCGTGTGTTTTAATCCGACGTGGTACAAACACGTTACATGCAGCATACCCCCGTGGATACACCGCCGAAGACATACTGACTCTCTCTGCTGGAATGCTACTATCGACATCGCTCTGACATCACAATCCGTATAACAGTTCTACACATTACATTTAATTTTACATTTTTCATTTAACAAAAGTTAATAAAGTAAAGCATAGCTACATTTTATACTCTAGGACAAAACAAAAATTGGTCTAAGCTATGAAAAATACAGGGATTGGACAAAAATGGGAACACCACGAGAATTCGGGCTTGAACATTATGCAGATTTCTAGCCAAGCCTGCTGGTTGAGCTGTTATATCTTATCACTAACGGTACCTGTGAAATGCCTGAATAAGTTAGGCGCATCAATCGTGGTCGGAACGGTGTTCTGTGTAGCTGTGACTGCTTTACGTCGGAAATAAGTGCATTTGAAAGTGGGCAAATATTTGGTGCTGGTACGGTGGATGCTTTCGTAACCAAGCTATTAAAATTGTTGAGTGTTTCAAGAGGCACCGTATCAAAGATTTAAACAGCATACAGGGAAAGCGGAAAAACGTCATCTGCTAAGTCATAATGCGGACGGAAGTGCGTGTTCAGTGATCGTGACAGACGATCATTGGTAAGGATTGTGACGAAAAATAAGGGGACGACAGCTGCGAAAGTCACAATAGAACTGAATGTAGCAGTCATGAGCCGTGTCAGCAGAGGAAAATCAAAAAATAAAAAACACCAAGGGAGATCAACAAGAAGGAAACTGCAGGAAGAGCTTGAATTCCAAAATCGCTCATCACTGATGCAAGTGTCCTCGACAGGAAGCCATAAAACTTTGACTACGGAGAAATGGAAGAAAATCATTATGTCTGGAGTCTCATTTCACAATTTTTCCAACATCTGAACGTGCTTATGTCCGAAGAGTGAAGCATTGCTCGAGTTCGGTGATGATATGGGCAGCAATATCGGGGTATTCCACTGGCACCATGCTTACTCGGCATGGTCCATTACGAATAATATGACTATTTTGGCTGATGAGGTGCATAACGTGGTGGAATCTTTGTTCCCCAATAGTGGTGCTGTGTTCCAAGACGGCATTGCTCCTATTCACACACCTCTCATCGTGCCAGACTGGCTTTGTAAGCAGGGAGATGGCGTGTCCCACTTCTCCTGGGGAACTACAGTCTCTAGATATCGATATTATTGCTCCTTTGTAGTCTGCCTTGGAGAGAGGGGTCCGTGGTCATATCCACCTCCATCATTGTTATCTGAACTAGCCGCTATATTGCAGTTAGTCATGGTGTTGTTGTTGTTGTGGTCTTCAGTCCTGAGACTGGTCTGATGCAGCCCTCCATGCTACTCTATCCTGTGCAAGCTTCTTCATCTCCCAGTACCTACTGCAACCTACATCCTTCTGAATCTGCTTAGTGTATTCATCTCTTGGTCTCCCTCTACGATTTCCTGCCGTCCAATACAAAATTGGTGATCCCTTGATGCCTCAGAACATGTCCTACCAACCGATCCCTTCTTGTAGTCAAGTTGTGCCACAAACTTCTCTTCTTCCCAATCCTATTCAGTACTTCCTCATTAGTTATGTGATCTACCCATCTAATCTTAAGTATTCTTCTGTAGCACCACATTTCGAAAGCTTCTATTCTCTTCTTGTCCAAACTGTTTATCGTCCATGTTACACTTCCATACATGGCTACACTCCATACAAATACTTTCAGAAACGACATCCTGACGCTTAAATCTATACTCAATGTTAACAAATTTCTCCTCTTCAGAAATATTTTCCTTGCCATTGCCAGCCTACATTTTATATCCTCTCTACTTCGACCATCATCAGTTATTTTGCTCCCCAAATAGCAAAACTCCTTTACTACTTTAAGTGTCTCATTTCCTAATCTAATTCCTTCAGCTTCACCTGACTTAATTCGACTACATTCCATTATCCTTGTTTTGCTTTTGTTGATGTTCATCTTATACCGTGACTTATTAAACTGATAGTTCGGTAATTTTCACATCTGTCAACACCTGCTTTCTTTGGTATTGGAATTATTATATTCTTCTTGGAGTCTGAGGGTATTTCGCCTGTGTCATACATCTTGCTCACCAGATGGTACAGTTTTGTCAGGACTGGCTCTCCCAAGGCTGTCAGTAGTTCTAATGGAATGTTGTCTACTTCCGGGGCCTTGTTTCGACTCAGGTCTTTCAGTGCTCTGTCAAACTCTTCACGCAGTATTATATCTCCCAATTCATCCTCATCTACATCCTCTTCCATTTCCATAATATTGTCCCGAAGTACATCGCCCTTGTATAGACCCTCTATATACTCCTTCCACCTTTCTGCTTTCTCTTCTTTGATTAGAACTGGGTTTCCATCTGAGCTCTTGATATTCATACAAGTGGTTCTCTTTTCTCCAAAGGTCTCTTTAATTTTCCTGTAGGCAGTATCTATCTTACCCCTAGTGAGATAAGCTTCTACATCCTTACATTTTTGCTCTAGCCATCCCTGCTTAGCCATTTTGCACTTCCTGTTGATCTCATTTTTGAGACGTTTGTATTCGTTTTTGCCTGCTTTATTTACTGCATTTTTATATTTTCTCGTTTCATCAATTAAATTCATTTTTCTTCTGTTAGTCAAGGATTTCTACTAGCCCTCGTATTTTTACCTACATGATCCTCTGCTGCCTTCACTACTTCATCCCTCAAAGCTACCCATTCTTCATCGACTGTATTTCTTTCCCCCCTCCTTGTCAATTGTTCCCTTATGCTCTCCCTGAAACTCTGTACAACCTCTGCTTTAGTCAGTTTATCCAGGTCCCATCTCCTTAAATTACCACCTTTTTGTAGTTTCTTCAGTTTTAATCTACAGTTCATAACCAATAGATTGTGGTCAGAGTCCACATCTGCCCCTGGAAATGTCTTATAATTTAAAACCTGGTTCCTAAATCTCTGTCTTACCATTATATAATCTATTTGAAACCTCTCAGTATCTCCAGGCTTCTTCCATGTATACAACCTTCTTTTATGATTCTTGAACCAAGTGTTAGTTATGATTAAATTGTGCTCTGTGCAAAATTCTACCAGACGTCTTCCTCTTTCATTTCTTAGCCCAATCCATATTCACCTACTACGTTTCCTTCTCTCCCTTTTCCTACTGACGAATTCCAGTCACTCATGACTATTAAATTTTCGTCTCCCTTCATTATCTGAATAATTTCTTTTATTTCATTATACATTTCTTCAATTTCTTCGTCATCTGCAGAGCTAGTCGGCATATAAACTTGTACTACTGTGGTAGGCGTGGGCTTCGTATCTACCTTGGCCACAATAATGCGTTCACTATGATGTTTGTAGTAGCTTACCCCCATTACTATTTTCCTATTCATTATTAAACCTACTCCCGCATTACCCCTATTTGATTTTGTGTTTATAGCCCTGTAGTCACCTGACCAGAAGTCTTGTTCCTCCTGCACCGAACTTCACTAATTCCCACTATATCTAACTTTAACCTATCCATTTCCCTTTTTAAATTTTCTAACCTACCTGCCCGATTAAGGGATCTGACATTCCATGCTCCGATCCGTAGAACGCCAGTTTTCTTTCTCCTGATAATGACATCCTCTTGAGTGGTCCCGGCCCGGAGATCCGATTGGGGGACTATTTTACCTCCGGAATATTTTATCCAAGAGGACGCCATCATCATTTAACCATACAGTAAAGCTGCATGCACTCGGGAAAAATTATAGCTGTAGTTTCCCCTTGCTTTTAGCCGTTCGCAGTACCACCACAGCAAGGCCGTTTTGGTTAGTGTTACAAGGCCAGATCAGTCAATAATCCAGACTGTTGCCCCTGCAACTACTGAAAAGGCTGCTGCCGCTCTTCAGGAACCACACGTTTGTCTGGCCTCTCAAGAGACACCCCTCCGTTGTGGTTGCACCTGCGGTACGGCTATCTGTATCGCTGAGGCACGCAAGTCTCCCCACCAACGGCAAGGTCCATGGTTCATGGTGATGTGTTGTGGTTTTGAGTGATTCCATATTTTTGTCCAACCCCTGTATAAGCATAGAGTGAAAAAAATAGTCGCAGTTAACAATGTCTCTCCACACTGCAGTATTTCCAGCGAATGCTTACAACTTATTCCACGCAAACATCAGAAGGGTTTGTGCGTCACCGTTAGCGATAATACAGACACCGGTGGCACGCCAACAGTTTGGGCTAGACCCCCGGGCACCAGGCTGATAGCAGCAGTACATAGGCGCAGCCTACTCTGAGCGTCGACGCCTTATCTCATGCCGTCACAGGCAGCACTCAGCCAGTACATCAACTACATCTGCATCTCTGCGAAACACTGTGAAGCGAGTGATACAAGACAATTTTTATTACACCGCATATTAAGGTTCCTTATCTTTCCATCCACGAAAGGACCGTGGAAAGAAAGACTACATGTAGACGTCTTTGCGAGCTGTTATTAGCCTCGTTTTATCTGCACTATCTCTACGGGATAGAAACGTAATACATTGATCAAATTCGCGTTTTATATCCTGGAAATGATTCTAGAAGTTATACAAGGAAGTTCTCGAGAGATGCACTATGTCTGTCTTCAGGTGTTTGTGATTTGAGATTTTCGACCTTTCTGTTAAACTCTCTCGCTAGTGAAACAAACGTATAACCATTCACACCACTTTTTCCGTCGAGTCCTCCTGTTTGTTAGATTGATATGGGTGTCATACACTTGAGCAGTATTCATGAACGGGCTGTACAAGAGTCTTGTAAGCACTAGACTGTCTTTCGGACAAACAGTAGTTCTCCAACATCTTGAAAATGAAGCTTAGTCTACTATTTGTTTTACCTGCAGTGAGGCTGTACGATTGTTCCACTCCATACCTATCTAAGCTATTACTTACTACTGTTTGTATGATATGGCTGATGATAATTGTTTCCCATTAATCATGTAGTAAAACTATGACACTATTTTATATTTCATGGAGCACACAACTTTGGGTTTCTGTGAATTAAGAGCTAATTTCCAGTCTTTAAACTTTTGTATTTAACAGAGATTGAACTGGTTACTACTGCAGTTTTTATTGAATATAATTTCTTCGTTCGTAATTACATCATCTATTAAAAGCTTAAGATTGCGAAGAAAATTATCCGCGAAGTCATCAATGCACAATACCAACAGCAGACGTCCAGATACTCCTCTCAGGGGCGCATCACATAATTTCTTCAGTCCCTGTAGATGACCTCCATCGTGGATAAAAGTGCTAAGTCCTGCCTGTCAGGCAACTGTCTAACTAGTGGAAAACATGGTTTCATGTCAAATAGCGACGAATTTTCTTCAGCAGTTTTCTATGAGTTGGTGAATCAGAAGTATTTCGAAAAGCCTAGAGTCAGTGAATCAACGAGATTCCTTCTATCGGCGACGCTGAGAACATCACGTTTGAAGAGGGCATGTTGATTTTCACATGATGGATGTTTCTGGAATGAATATTGATTTCTGTGAAGAAATTTAGCACAGAGGCCATGAATACCTGTTAAAAAACTATTGGTGTGAGATACAAGTTACTGCACTTCCCATAGCCTTCAGCAACCCTGCATGGAGCAGTTACGAACACGTAATTATTCATAACGGTCCAGCACTCTCAAATGTACCAATTAATTACCTTTTACTATTTTTCTTTGATTTAAAAATCTAAGATTTTGTATCCCATAAAATTCAAGTTTTGTACTCTGTAGTTTGATCAGTTCATATAAGTAATATCGAATATGGTTCATCCATGTTACAAACGACTAGAGAGCAGACTAGGGCTCTGTGTGAATCACAAATTTATCCGAATAAGTATGGTAGCAACATAATAGTTTATCCCTTGCAAATGGCGATACACTGCAGTAACAACTACAACAGTTAATAGAAGATATTGTTAGAAGATCGTTTTTCGGAAGAGACCCAAAACATATACAAATTCACAAGATACAAATTAAAAACCCATCCTCGACCTGCTTATTAACTGATCTTAAATGTATCAGTGATTGTTGCATGCAGTAGTATTAAAACGGACTTGCGTGGTATTGAGAAGTAAGGAAATGTTTTGGAAGCAAACTGAAGGACATAGCCTGTGAAACGAACACTGGAATCGCCAGGCACACCTGTTGCGTTCCTTCTCAGAAGGGACCACGAGGGTTGGTCGTCACACAATGGCAGAGGGCCGGCAGAGCTTTCTCTGCCGCCCTGCCGCGCCACCATGTGAATTCCGCAACAGAGAGAGCTTCCCGTAGCGACCACTTGCGAGAACATTTTATGTGATGGAGTAAGGAGGAACCTTAGCATAAAGCACCACTGTCTGCTGAATGTAGACATGGCTTTATGGACACCGAAGATTGCTATCAGGTAGCTGAAAAGAAAGCCACCAGTCTTTGAGAAGTGTGGGATGTCACTGAATGTGCAGTTCTTAAACAAAAACCTTTGATTAAAAACACAAGAAAGACGGATGTTGGTTCATCTGGAAATTTCCCCAGAGTAACTGAGAGAATGGCAGTGCCGAAAGGAAACTCCTTTTTTGGTTGAAGAAAGGAACGGAAAGAGCGAGGAACGAATTTTTCCGAGGAAACTGTTGGGAAGAATTTCATTGGTTAACCAAGTTAAATATATCCCAGGAAAGGGGGGCTGTGCTCTCACAGACGCAATTTTAGTGGTCGAGCTCGCAATCAGGTCTCACTTGTAACGAAATACTCGATAAAGGGAGACTTCCTTAACGGATGTCGTCGCACAGTAAAATCGCAACTCATCTCGCTCTTCTCTCCTCCTAGTCACCACGCAGAGCTTCTCCGCAAGACTTCTACTTAAACATGCATTACAGATCTTCAACATACGACGCCAACTTACAAGGAAGGACGCTGGCGCTGCCGCGGATTGAGGTGGCAGTATTTCTCCTACGAACAGCTACAATATTGTGAGACTGACCCGCTTCAGAGTGAGATGTGGGGAAAGTCAAATCGGTTTACAATCTTAATATCTTAGAGCTTCACTCTAACGAGTTATCTCGAATTTCGTAAACGTTTTCTTCCACATTCCACAACAGGTGCTACGTACTTTCTTCCTTAACTATACGTGTTGCCTTCAGTGGTTCTATCCCTTACTAACCCATTTCATGACGCTCACTAAGTGCTTACATGATATATTTTCCGTTCTCCTTCCAACCTCCATGTCAGATTAACAGATTTGCATTCGCACAGCTTGCCTTAAGTAACTATTTATCGATACGTTGCCACAAAAAGCCTGCAAGAAATATTATTGAAAATTAAGCATTTTTATCACACTTTTGAACTGTCGAGATTGTAATTAAACGAAATGATTAATATATCCATTTCATCCAGTTCCACATTCCTAACAAAAAAACTACATTTTTGGAGATGACAGCCTATTATTCTTACATTGAGAACTCCTGTTAACGTAGTCAGTTCGCATAGAAGAAAAAGATGCAATATTATACACTCCTGGAAATTGAAATAAGAACACCGTGAATTCATTGTCCCAGGAAGGGGAAACTTTATTGACACATTCCTGGGGTCAGATACATCACATGATCACACTGACAGAACCACAGGCACATAGACACAGGCAACAGAGCATGCACAATGTCGGCACTAGTACAGTGTATATCCACCTTTCGCAGCAATGCAGGCTGCTATTCTCCCATGGAGACGATCGTAGAGATGCTGGATGTAGTCCTGCGGAACGGCTTGCCATGCCATTTCCACCTGGCGCCTCAGTTGGACCAGCGTTCGTGCTGGACGTGCAGACCGCGTGAGACTACGCTTCATCCAGTCCCAAACATCCTCAATGGGGGACAGATCCGGAGATCTTGCTGGCCAGGGTAGTTGACTTACACCTTCTAGAGCACGTTGGGTTCAAAAAAATGGCTCTGAGCACTATGGGACTTAACATCTATGGTCATCAGTCCCCTAGAACTTAGAACTACTTAAACCCAACTAACCTAAGGACAGCACACAACACCCAGCCATCACGAGGCAGAGAAAATCCCTGACCCCGCCGGGAATCGAACCCGGGAGCACGTTGGGTGGCACGGGATACATACGGACGTGCATTGTCCTGTTGGAACAGCAAGTTCCCTTGCCGGTCTAGGAATGGTAGAACGATGGGTTCGATGACGGTTTGGATGTACCGTGCACTATTCAGTGTCCCCTCGACGATCACCAGTGGTGTACGGCCAGAGTAGGAGATCGCTCCCCACACCATGACGCCGGGTGTTGGCCCTGTGTGCCTCGGTCGTATGCAGTCCTGATTGTGGCGCTCACCTGCACGGCGCCAAACACGCATACGACCATCATTGGCACCAAGGCAGAAGCGACTCTCATCGCTGAAGACGACACGTCTCCATTCGTCCCTCCATTCACGCCTGTCGCGACACCACTGGAGACGGGCTGCACGATGTTGGGGCGTGAGCGGAAGACGGCCTAACGGTGTGCGGGACCGTAGCCCAGCTTCATGGAGACGGTTGCGAATGGTCCTCGCCGATACCCCAGGAGCAACAGTGTCCCTAATTTGCTGGGAAGTGGCGGTGCGGTCCCCTACGGCACTGCGTAGGATCCTACGGTCTTGGCGTGCATCCGTGCGTCGCTGCGGTCCGGTCCCAGGTCGACTGGCACGTGCACCTTCCGCCGACCACTGGCGACAACATCGATGTACTGTGGAGACCTCACGCCCCACGTGTTGAGCAATTCGGCGGTACGTCCACCCGGCCTCCCGCATGCCCACTATACGCCCTCGCTCAAAGTCCGTCAACTGCACATACGGTTCACGTCCACGCTGTCGCGGCATGCTACCAGTGTTAAAGACTGCGATGGAGCTCCGTATGCCACGGCAGACTGGCTGACACTGACGGCGGCGGTGCACAAATGCTGCGCAGCTAGCGCCATTCGGCGGCCAACACCGCGGTTCCTGGTGTGTCCGCTGTGCCGTGCGTGTGATCATTGCTTGTACAGCCCTCTCGCAGTGTCCGGAGCAAGTATGGTGGGTCTGACACACCGGTGTCAATGTGTTCTTTTTTCCATTTCCAGGAGTGTACCTCAGTACCTTAAAAATTACTTAACACAATAATATACATTAAATTTAAGAGCTGGCGCATAATCATGTATGTGATTCTTCTAGCAAGGAGGTGAAGAGGTCAGTTGGTATCTGTCCGTCTTTGTGGAGAAGAAGATCCATCGCTGCAATCTTGGAGGGGAA
Source organism: Schistocerca americana (assembly GCF_021461395.2). Lineage (NCBI taxonomy): Eukaryota > Metazoa > Arthropoda > Insecta > Orthoptera > Acrididae > Schistocerca > Schistocerca americana. Next base: position 646,476,640 of record NC_060130.1, on the reverse strand, counting down.
ATTTTATTTTGTTTATGTGTTCATATGCTAGAAAATTTCAAGAGTTTGAATTGTCAGCGTATGCTAAAAATTGCTATAGCGAGGGCACGACGTTTAGCTCGTATAATTGAAACTACAAATAATTCAGATAAGTGTATCGGAAATTTAGAGATGGAAGTTCCACCAGACGTTTCACCAGAAGGTATTCACCGACTACAGAAGTGCGACTCGACGGAAGAGATGAATCAGGGAGAAACCAATGTGTTTGGGGAACGCGACCAGGGAACAAGAAATAACGCAGTATCGGGAATAGAAACCGGAGGAACGGTGGAGCGTGAATATTCATCTTATACGGGAAATTTAGAAGTTACGTGACACGAAAGAGCAGAGCAGGGTGCTAGCAGTCATGAACCAACGACGCCAGCACCCACCGTATATGATATACGAACCTTCTGGCTGGAACAGTTCTGTATAAGTTTAGAGAAGAATGATACAAAATTTAAAAGTATGAAAGAAAAAATCGAGGGACAATATATAAAGAACGAAGAGTTGCTTACACAGAACAAAGGTTTACATAAGGAAAGTGAAGAGAACAATTATTCACAATTTAAACGTAGTGAAAAACAAGAATAAGGAGCAGTTCAAAAAATTAAGGGAATGTTACAAAGAACAATCTGATCTCTTAAACAAAAAAGTCGATGATCAGATATGAGTCGTAAGAAATGCGAAGAGGCAAGAAAAATTACCAATGCTAAAATACAAGAAGTAAATTGCAGAGTGGACGCTAACACCGAGGACATTAAAAAGATTAATTCATGAAGAGAAGAACATGCCAATTTTCAAAGAAAGGTAGATACTATATGAAAGACAGTGGACATGAGAGCAGATCAGGTTGGAGTATTGACCACCGCCATGGATCAATTAGCAAACAGCCACAAGACTGCATCTGACTGGACAGTACCCATCGACTTTAGCAAACACGCGGGGATCCATGACCTTGTACAATTTAGAAACCGACAAGAAACTATCAGTCGCAGGAACAGGGAAATGTGGGATGTGTTAGTTCAAGAACAGGAGAGGAGTTGAAATGCTACAAACGATACAGGAAAATAACAAAGAACGTTTCACAGCGACGAAGAAAAATAAGAGTTTCGCGAGCTAACGGAAATATTGTATCGAATTCTAGGAGACCTCCTACGTTCCACATGCGGCCATGGCTGTGGAAGGTCTGCAGTCCATGACCTGTCACGGAGTGCCACGCCTCCCCCATCACCCAGGACTGCGCTATCCCCAGTACTGTCCCTGAGTCGCACAGAAGCGCCAAGACAGAGGCTGCAGGAGGGAGTAATGGTTATATACGGTCAGCATCCATCAGAGATCAAACAGACTCCAGGAACGCCTGCAGCTGGCAAGAAGTCGGCTTTCCGAAATAAAGAGCCTGCTGGACGAGGTTGCCCAGCTGGATACCCGAGAAATTTTCAACATATTTTTTGTATTTATGTGAAGTAAAATTATCAGCTGACTTCTAATTTTTGCAGTATTTTCACAGTTTAGATTGAATTTGCTCGATTTATGTAGAAAAAAGTCATTAGGAAGAAGTAAAATTTTCTAGTTTAATCAGTGAACCTTGTTTATATTACATAATTATGAAAAATGCTGATACAAGTTATCTTTCTTCAATGCAGTCTATCGTAGACCTCATCAACATCAAGCTTACGTTCCAAGTGAAGCAAACATTTGTGTTTACTGATTAAACGAATAATCCATCGTTTATAGCAAAAGACGTGATTAAAATTTTAAAATATAGAAGTAGACTAATCGTTCAAATATTTTGATGATAAAGATACTATTACATTAGAGAAATTAAACCTTACAATATGGAGTTGTTGAAATGAAATAAAATCGTCATAACTCCTAAATGGTTTACGTTAGGACGTTCAAACTGCATAGTTGGCCATGGGGAATGATGGGAATTAGTACATTCATGCACATGCGAAGCTCACTTCCATTTGGATGGGTTTGTCAATAAACAAAATTGACACGTTTGGGGCACTGAGAAGCCGCATTTCGCGATAAAGAAGTCTCTTCATCATCAACAGGTGACTGTGTGGTGTGCAATGCCCAGTAGCAGAATAATTAGTGTGATATTCCTTGATGTCACGCTGACTACCAAACCATACGTGAAGGATATGGAAGATGATCTCACCTCAATTATCCAAAGTGACCCTGATTTCGACAAGACGTGGTTCATGCAAGACGGAGCGCGACCCCATCGAAACAGGAGACTGTTTAATGTCCTGGAGGAGTACTTTGGGGAGTGCATTCTGACTCTGGGGTACCCAGAGGACCCTGGTTCGGGCCTCTATTGGACGCCATATTCTCCAGATAGGAACCCATATTAAAGACAAGGTGCACAGCAATAACCCAAAAACCATTGCTGTGCTGAAAACAGCCATTCAGGTCATGGACAGCTTTGATGTTCCGACGCTTCCAGATTCATGCAGAATTTTGCTGTTCGTCTGTGCCACATCATCGCCAATGATGGCGGGTTTAGCGAACATAACCTAAATCTTAATATCTGAAGTGACGTTTATATGTTGAATAAAGTCTGTGTTTGTAATGAATTTACGTTTTTTACATATAGTTCAATAACTCATGCTGTATCAACAGCAAATAACTCACTTGGAAAATTTAAATAATATTCAAGAAATAAATGCAATATTACCTGAAGTGTACCTGTAACAACTAATCAAACCTTAAGACCAACATTCGATCTTTGAAAATTATTTGATGATAACTATGGATATAATTATTACGTCATTAGATCACTTAATTGGACTACATTCCATTATCCTCGTTTTGTTTTTTGCTGATGTTCATCTTATATCCTCCTTTAAATACACTCTCCATTCCGTTCAACTGCTGTTCCAAGTCCTTTGCTGTCACTGAGAGAATTACAATGTCATAAGTGAACTTCAAAGTTTTTAATTCTTCTTCATGGATTTTGATTCCTACTCTGAATTTTTCTTTTGTTTCCTTTACTGCTTGCTCACAAGGGAACCTCCCCATCGCACCCCCCTCAGATTTAGTTATAAGTTGGCACAGTGGATAGCCCTTGAGAAACTAAACACAGATCAATCGAGAAAACAGGAAGAAGTTGTGTGCAACTATGAAAAAATAAGCAAAATATACAAACTGAGTAGTCCATGTGCAAGATATACAACATCAATGAAAGTGTGAACTCAGGAGCGCCGTGCTCCCGTGGTTAGCTTGATCAGCTGCGGAATGAGAGGTCTTTGGTTCAATTCTGCCCTCGGGTGAAAAGTTTATCTTCTTTATTTTTGCAAAGTTATGATCTGTCCGTTCGTTCATTGACGTCTCTGTTCACTGCAATAAGTTTAGTGTCTGTGTTTTGGGACCGCACCGCAAAACTGTGCGATTAGTAGACGAAAGGACGTGCCTCTCCAATGGGAACCGAAAACATTTGATCGCAAGGTCATAGGTCAACCGATTCCTCCACAGGAAAACACGTCTGATATATTCTATACAACACTGGTGACGGCATGTGCGTCACATGACAGGAATATGTTGTCAACCCACCTAACTTGTACACTTGGCGAATGGGTAAAAAGATTCTTCTACCTTGCCCGATTTGGGTTTTCTTGTGGATATGATAAACACTCAAAAAAAGAGATGAAAACATAAGCGTTTGACACATAAACTGAAAAAAAAAGTTAAATTTTTCATCCTAGGGAAGGCTTGAACCTAGGACCTCTCTGCCCGCAGCTGCTGACGCTAACCACAGGACCACGGCACTCTTTGAATTGCTCTTCCCTTGTTGTTGCATATCTTGCGCATGGACTACTCAGTTTGTATATTTTGCATATTTTTTCATATTTCCACACAACTTCTTCCTGTTTTCTCGATTGATCTGTGTTTAGTTTTACAAGGCCTATCCACTGTGTCAACTTATAACTAAATCTGAGGGGGTTGCGATGGGGAGGTTCCCTTGTCAGTATACAGATTGAATGACATTGGGAATAGGTTGCAACCCTGTCTCACTCCCTTCCCAACCACTGCATTCCTTTCGTGCCCCTCGACTCTCATAACTGCCATGTTGTATCTGAACAAATTGAAAATAGCGTTTCGCTCCCTGTATTTTACTCCTGCCACCTTCAGAATTTGAAAGAGAGTATTCCAGTCAACATTGTCAAAAGCTTTCTCTAAGTCTACAAATTGTAGAAACGTGGGTTTGCCTTTCCTTAATCTATCTTCTGAGATAAGTCGTAGGGTCAGTATTGCCTCACGTGTTCAAATATTTCTATGGAATCCAAACTGATGTTCCTCAAGGTCGCCTTCTACCGGTTCCTCCATTCATCTGTAAAGAATTCACATTAGTAACTTCCAGCCATGACTTCTTAAACTGTCAACACCTGCTTTCCTTGGGATTGGAATAATTATATTCTTCTTGAAATCTGCTGGTATTTCGCCAGTCTCATACATCTTGCTCACCAGATGGTAGAGTTTTCTCAGGGCTGGCTCTCCCAAGGCTGTCAGTCGTTCTAATGGAATGTTGTCTACTCCCAGGGCCTTGTTTCAACTTAGGTATTTCAGTGCTCTGTCAAACTCTTCACACAGTATCATATCTCCCATTTCATCTTCATCTACATCCTCTTACATATTCATAGTATTGTCCTCAAGTACATCGGCCATCTATAGACCTTCTATATACTCCTTCCACCATTCTGCTTTCCCTTATTTGCTTAGAACAATCTTGACTATACTGAAGTCAGTACCGGAAACGAAATCCATATTTAATTCTACTAAAGGAATACTTGTATAAAAAGTGGAATACAAACTTAAGCTTTTTTTATAGTATACATAAACAATACATATTTCCTCTCCATTTGTGTTCTATAAATAATTCGCATTCTTATCGGTTAATTGATCTATAAATGTGGATATATCATCATCAGCATAACATACAGATAGAAAATATGGAAGTGTTAATTTTCTCATTCATATCCCACTACACATTTATATACACCAAAATTTTATTAATAAAAATAAAAATTCTGATAAACCGAATCAATTCCAGGTACATACAGTGCAACATATATTTTATAATAACAACAAAGTTATTGATGAAAATAATAATACAAGGTTTAAAGCAAACGATGTTGCAGAGATACAGGAATTTACCAATCCTAGAAAAATAATAAAGGACCATGTAAGAGAAAAACATCAAAAAATCTATTAAAGTTTAGGGAGGAACAAATCGTTTCCCCTTCAAATATACAACCACGCACAGTTTTTATTAATGAAGCTCAACTTCCGTGTGACCATTCATTTCTCAGTTTTACTCGTCTTGGTCACTTCATGAACTGTACGTGGGACGAAGTAATATGACACCCTACACATCTTAAGACGTATGTTCTCGAAGTTTTAATAATTATCCGCTTTGTAAGTGGAAACTCCTCTCTTGTAACGTGATATACTCGAGTTTGATGAACATTTCGTAACAGTCTCGTGCTTACTAAATGAACTCATGACAACACGTTCCGCTCTTCTTAGGGTCCTACCTATTCTCAGTAAAATTCCTGTCTGGTAAGACTTACGAGAAATGCTGTAGAATCAGTATTCCTAGTATTTTGTAAACCACTTTCTTCGTAGATTAGTGACATATCGTTACGATTGCTTAGGTGAATATCTGCCTGGAGTCTGATTTTCCTACAACATATTTAATGTTGTTATTGTTATCTTTAGCACGGATAGTGTTTGATATTTTGAGATTGATAGTGTTTCCAGTAATTTATCACCATTAGTGTAATAGAGCAATTATGGTCTTTATGTCTATTTATGTGCAATACGCTACATTTATTTAGGTCACTAGTGTTCTTCAGATCTTTCTGCATTTCACTTCAGTTTCCTGGAGCTGAAGCTTGTACAAATTTCCTTAATCCTGTCTAAAAGCTGGTCCGATGACCGAAAATAGTGAGAAAGAATAAACCTACGAGTGCTTAGTTTTACCGACTTTCGTGAACGTGAAACACGACAGCTACACCGACACCACATTTGTCGGGTGGCTCCGACGACGTCGGCGAGGGCTGCGATGAAATGTTATCATAGTGGTTGGATTGTTGCTAAAGCGGCCGTCCGCCGAAACAGACGCCTGTTAGCAGCAAGTCGTTGTGTACTGAGCCTGTGCGCATCAGCCAGCAGTGAATGGTTCTCGGAGAGAGTCTGAGCCTCTCATAGATTCGGAGGAACTGCTATTCCTGAATACTTTCGAAACCTATCAACTATCGGTTGGTTGGTTGGTTGGGGGAAGAGACCAAACAGCGAGGTCATCGGTCTCATCAACTATCGGTATCGTCAAATAAATATCCCTATTGTGCGTCCACTAATCAATCACGAGGATTTGGCTGCGCTTTGCCAAGATCGCTACACTCCATATATACGCATCTACACGGTGTACGCAGAAATGGTTCATGAGACATCGTTCAATCAGGGCGGCCAAAACAATACTGTTCGGGAAATTTTTCGAGTGGGGCATGAAATAAGTTATCTACTTAATGAACAGGAGAATTGTTCTTTACAGAAGAGGCAGGAAATAATCACCGTCCTACCGATGCAGTGCTATACGCGATTTATCAATTTTTTGAGACAAGCACAGGAACTCCTTCTGAAAAAATTAAATACGGAAGATTAGGGTTTAGTATCTTGTCGATATAAACCACGGAAACGCAAAATCAGAATTGATGGAAGGCTATTTAAGCCGGTGCTCTTCCTAATGCGAAATGAGTCTTTCATAATTGTGTCTGCTCGCTCGGTCTCTCTGTGACAGATGGCAGCAAAATCGTTCCCAACAATCTGCTCTCACTCTTATTTGCCCCAAAATAAAAAATTATTGGTAGAGACGTCAGGCGGTCTTCGATGTAATGTTTTTTACTTCCTCAGGTATCGAAATCCTTCTCGCTGAAAATGTCATGCACTGGTGCCACCGAGCGAGGTGGCGCAGTGGTTAGCACACTGGACTTGCATTCGGGAGGACGACGGTTCAATCCCGCGTCCGGCCATCCTGATTTAGGTTTTCCGTGATTTCCCTAGATCACTCCAGGCAAATGCCGGGATGGTTCCTTTCAAAGGGCACGGCCGACTTCCTTCCCTATCCTTCCCTAATCCGAGCTTGTGCTCCGTCTCTAATGACCTCGTTGTCGACGGGACGTTAAACACCAATATCCTCCTCCTCCACTGGTGCCAATGTTGAATTCCCGATGTTGCGGTATCTCTCTCGATTGCTAATGATAGCAGTGCTGATCGGATTACGTTGCCATGAATTGTCGGAAACACTTTTGGTGCTAGTTTTCTTCTGATCATCCTGTATAATTGAGTGAACTGTAAAGTCTCGTTTTACACACAAATTAGTACCTTGACACGGGACACATTTCGTGTTTTATGAGCACGCGCCAAGTAATAGCAAAGTGGAGTATGACTGAGGCGTACAACTGCTATTGTCGAGGCAGCTTGAGTGACGTTAAATGTTTATGGAAGTTAGCAGCGAGCGCAGTAAATGTGTGTCATCCATAACGTTTACACTTCGTCATAAAGAAGAGAGATACCGACTCATGTTGCCTGCTTTATGGTTTGCACAATTATAAATGCAATGCTTCGTAGTTTCGTGAGAAACCTGTCTCTCACTAAGTCGCGAACGACCAAAGATGTTCACAGAGTTGAAACCCCACACAACGACTATGACGAATGACTAACACTGACTGCTAATGACGATGGAAGCAGATCAAAGAGTATCCAAACTTGATGACATAGAAAAATCCTAAACTTCAAAATTTAAAATAATAGTGCCCCAAATGTTGGCATCAAAGTAAAAGTTCCGTTGTTCTAAATAAAAAAGGAAAGGACTTACGAAGCAAATTGCACTTAAATGGTAAGCGATTCTCACCACACACGGAAATTAAAATAGTTGATGGCAGCAAATCAGGAAATTTCAATTTTCTTGGTATAAAATACATTCTTGGCTTACAGGTTTCTCTGTGTCAAATAAATTGTATTGCGGCACATTTATTTTGTTTTGTCGGTCTGGGACTAAAAAAAGAATGGATTTCAGCTTCTTTCGGTGTATGTGTAACAAAAAATTTTGACAGGAAAGTCGAGAAGCACCAGAATTCCAGAATACACCTTCAGAATCAAGAGAGTTTTCGGTTGTTGGATCATGGACAAACAGAACATTCAATTCCTGAAGGAGCCAGACTTCTAGCCATAATTCATAATGCTATTGTGAAACAAAATAAATTCGTGATAGAGAGACTTACTGATGTTTGTTTCTTGGGGAAGCAAAATCTAGCATTCGGAGTACACTAAGAAGATGTAACTTTCGACAACAAAGACAGTTACCTTGAATTATTGGAACTTTTCTCTAGACAGAAACAGTTTACTCGTCATCTTTTGCAGAGCACTTCAAAGGATCATCAAGCAAAATTCAAAACTAGTTAAATGAATCGGTTACCGCTGTTGGAAGCAAGAAGCTGAACGCCGGATGTTTATTGTAAGTCACAAACGAGTATTATTCTGTTCTGTTATTTTGTAGGGAAGACAGTCCCATAGAGAGATTTATTGGTTCTCACAACGTTTATAATGACAAAACTGCTCAGGGTTTATCAGAAATTGTATTCAACGCACCTGATGTTACAGACAAAACAGTGAGCCAAACATATGATATAGCCACAGTAATGGCTTAAGGTTTTCCGTTTACAATCTGGTAATACTCCATTCATTTGTTAGCAAGACCTCAAAGAGAACACAACTCTTAGAAATTAAAGGTGTTAGACTGCCTCAGACATGCACTACACATTGGAATTTCAATTGCTTTTGATTTGTTTAGCATTCTTAATAAAACTCAATTCCTTTTCCTGCTCTGTCTTTACAAAGAAATATTTGCATATGTTACGCGATATTAATACGAGCAACGCTGAAATCAAGAAGACCATCAGTTAGTTAAACGATATGAATTCAGAATAAATTGTGGCCTAATTTGTTGGAAGATATAACAACAAATTTTACAGAGAAATATGTGACTATAGAATCCTTAAGATGTTAACTTATAAGCTCTTAGACAACATTATAGTACAAAAGGAAGTGTGTTTTGTAGATATTCAGAATGTTTAGTTTATAGAGTTGTTTGGTAAGCGTCAGTTTCACAATTACAAATCAAATTTCCTGACAATGAAACTGTATGGCATTCTCACAACTTAGCCATACTTCCACAATAAACGACTGGAAAATGAGATACGAAGCATTTATGAGGGGTGTTCAAAAGAAAAGGTACGAAATAACCTTGTGAGTATAACTGAAGGCTTCATTCAAAAGTAATCGCCAGATACTAAAGCGCAACTATCTCACTGCCTCACGACCCGAGTAATATCCTGTTTGCAGAATTATGTTGTTGTGAAAGGATCAGTCCTCACTGTGTACTTGAATTCGTCGTTCGAGTTGAAGTGCTTCCCTTTGAGGTGTTTTTTTAGCGGTGCAAACACATGGAAGTCGCACGGCGACATGTCCGGGCTGTAGAGTGGATGCTCAAGTTGCTCCCACTTGAACTTGGCCATTACACTTTGTTTGAAGTTGGAGACGTGTGGACCCGCTTTATCATAGAGGAGAATCACGCCCTCCGTGAGCAACCCAGGCCGTTTGCTCTTGATGGGCTCGCGTATGCTACGAAGTGTATCGTAATAGGCGTCACCGTTAGTGATTTGTCCGTAATCGAGGAATTGAATGACTGTCTGACCTCGGAGGTTGAAAACCGCGGTGAGCATCACTTTGCATGCTCAGGACACAGCTTTTAATTTTTGAGGGGGAGGCTACATTCGCATCCGTAGATGTCTCGCGACATTATCACAAAGCGACATATGCAAATTTCAACCGGTTTGGTTGTTACGGCGTTGCTGCCTTCTCACTTCAAGACTCCTTGTACACTGGCAAAGATAAATGCTTACCACCTGCACTCCTTCTTAAAATCACAACGGACAATGATTTTCAGAATATTTATAAAAAAGTAACGAATTTTATTGAATTGATTCTTACATTCCTGTCATTACAACTCCTCCTAAATGAAGTAGGAGCACTATCAAAAGAATTCAAAACTGCCTTCCCAATTCAATTACAAACGATAGGTTAGTTCTCTCTGCATAATTCCTATAGCAAAAAAACTGGTGAGACAACTTGCAAATGATCATAAATTTAAAGATAATGTGATTGACAACTTTGCTACCAAGAAGAATCGAAGCATCGATCTCCTGTATAAAAAGATGTAAGGTAAACCTGCCCACAATAAATCCATTAGCTTCGCCATTGTTTCGTAATAATAATGTCTCCTTCAACTTCCATCGCTAACTACTCCTTTTCCTCATCTCCCCCCTCCATTTTTCACCCCCTCTGCCATCACAATACACTAATCCGTTTCCCATAATTTGCTCTGTCTCTATTTAAATCTATTATGTACATTACAGCATGTAAGCACACATGTATATTTCTTCTTATATACATCCATTATTACAAACTCTGTAGGCCTCCTTGTGTTATTGTTAATCTGATTGAAGCACCATGTCCAGACAGATATCGGCATTTTAAGTAATGCATATTGCATTTATTTACCAACCGGTTTCGGTCCATGACCATGCTCGCAGCAGTGCATGAGATACAAATCAAAAATTAAATAAAATGCAGTGGTAAACTTGACCTGTAAGGTCAAAAATTAGGATGTAACACTCCGAAGTAGATACTTGCATCATAATGCTATTACAAACGTAACACTTCATACCACCCATCTTACGAAAACATAAGACCAATAATTAATTTCAAACAGGAGAGATCCAATACACAGTGATTGAGTGAGAAGAAGGAGCTGATCAGTTCTAATATAAACATTAAGCTGGCTCGGGAAACTCAACAACTGAATCACACTGAATCACATATGTTCACTAACATCAGGGTCCAAAACCATGGAATACAATAAAACCACAAAGAGGGATCATATATGAAGAAATGTTATTTACAAAGTCCTATGGTAAAACAAATGTAAATATAATAATTTACAAAGTAATGTAATGTATAGTATGCAAAACACGTGAAAATATGACTACATATATAAAATTTGTAAATATATATATATATATATATATATATATATATATATATATATATATATATAGGGTGTAAATTTTAAGTTGACAATCCAGAATAACTCGGAAAATAAGCTTCACACAAAAAATTTGTAGAATAAGAAGTTTATTATTTTCGAGGGGGACATCTGCTGGTGTTAAAATTAGCCCGCCACTCTAGCCCCATGGGGGTGGGGCAGAAGGCAACTTTAAAATTTCAAATGAGGATACCAATTTTTGATTGCAGAATCAGATCCTACATAAAAAACTATGTACATTTTGTCTTAAACATTTGCTTTATTTTTGGTAGTTGGCGCTGTAATCCTTGTTCTCATTTTTACTTGGAAAATGGTTACGGATAAATAAAAAATACTTATTTACTTCATGATTTTGATTCGCCAAAACTAAAACTCTCCCTCTCTTCCCATAGGGTGGGGTTTGAGAGAGAGGAATTAGAATTTTACAAACGTTGACCCACATATTAATATTTTCCGCAGATTCGGATAATTTTTGTCGGTTTCGTGGTCATGAGGCCACACAAGTTTTAATTATCAAACAAATCATCTGACTAGCTAACTAACTAACCAAACATCCTACTTACTAACGAGTGAACTAAAAAATTAACTGACTCAGGAACCTATTTTTTTTATTAGATTCGGAGTAATCACTCTCGTTTGTCTAGAAGTCTCACAACTGGGGTGCTTGCTTAATTTGAGTCTTTCAGTTTCGGGTGGAAAAACGTAGAAAACGACATTTATAAATCACATTGTTCACACCTTTATTTTATTTCTGAATATCGCGGCTGTTATGTCGTTTACATTTTTAGAATTATGTACGATAATCGATATGCCACTCAGCCCTGATCGATAATCGATGCTCTTATCCAGCCCTTGCTGATGAGCGGCGTAATGTTTCGGAGTGCCGCCGATAAGTAGCGCAGGGACGAGAAATTTGCCCTTCTCGTAATAAGACTGCGGTTTCGAAATTATAAGTATTAATGTAATAAACTCACTGTATCTTTTACCCGTCTGAGCATTCAGGCAGCAATACATCGTTTATAAGGATTGTCTTTTGAGCGACTTATGTTTGATTACCTTGTGTGACTGCGTTCGCGATTTTGCTCGCTACTAGTCGCGTTTGACGCAGAGTTAGTATTGCTAGGCGGAATTACGCCGAGCGGGCCGCTTCTCGCTCATAGAAACTCTAACCCTGCCTTTCTCGTCGCCCTTATCTTTCCTCTGTTAAGATTAATTGGTGGCATATGGCATCTTTCTGTGGAAGAAAAAATTGATATGGTGTACATTTACGGAGATAGTGAGAGAAATTTTGACAATGCAGACGCGCTTTATGTGCCGCGTTTTCCTGGCAAAGTACGATAACGGTTCTCTTTTCTTCGAGTTATTAAGCAATTTACTGCGGAAGGCAGTGTTAACCAGAAAAAAAGAACCCGTGCAGCTACTGTTTGTGGAGAAAACAATCTAGTGGCAGACCTAGCTGCTGTGGCTCACAATCCACATGCGAGCACAAGAGAAATATCAAGACAATCAGGTATTTCACACATGAGTGTTTGGAACATCCTGAAGCTCCAAAAATTTCATCCATACCATGTATTCATGCATCAAGAACTACATGGCGATGACTTCCTAAACCGTTTAACGTTTTGTCACTGGGCAGTTCAGCGGATGCAAACAAACCAAAACTTTTTTGGCAGAGTACTTTTCTCCGATGAGGCAACATTCACAAACCACGGCGAAGTTAATCGCCATAACATGCATTACTGGAGTGAACAGAACCCACACTGGATTCGAGAAGTCAACCATCAGCAACCTTGGTCAGTTAATGTTTGATGTGGTATAATTGGCGATAAACTGATCGGTCTATATTTTATCGACGGTAATTTGAATGGCAACAAATATCGAAACCTACTTGATAATGAAATGCCAGATCTGCTTGAACATCTGAGCATCGAACTTCGACACAACATGTGGTTTCAACATGATGCTTCTCCAGCGAATTATTCATTAGTAGCGCGCGATGTGATAGATTGCCTTTACCATGGTCGCTGGATCGACAGGGCAGGTCCTGTGAATTGACCAGCCAGGTCGGCTGACCTTACATCGCCACATTTGTTCTTATGGGGTTATCTAAAAGATATATTTTATCAAGAAGCGCCTACCACTAGCGATAACATGATGCAAAGAATAAGAGACGCTTGCGCTGCAATTTCACCAGACATGTTATCATTATGTGTGCAGGGATTTAGAGCACGAGTCAATAAATGCATCGAAGTTGGAGGTCATCACTTTGAACATTTGATTTCATAAAACGGTGAGATGCAAGAAATTTACGGACAACAAACAGGCCTAAAGTGAGAGGCGAGGGGACTCACTGGAAACAAGCACCCCGAAAGCCATTTACTTGCAATTATTTGCAAACAGTCAACAATAAAACGAAACCAATAGTTCCTTTCAGGATCACCAAATCTTAAACGGGAATACGTTCATCTTTAGTTAGCGTGTGGGTTAGTCTTTTCCTCAGTTAGTCTTATACTTTGTTTACTCTGTTAGTTAATGAATTCACTCGTTAGTAAGTAGGATGTTTGGTTAGTTAGTTAGCTAGTCAGATGATTTGTTCGATAATTAAAAGTTGTGTGGCCTCATGACCACGAAACAAACAAAACGTATCCGAATCTTTGGAAAATATTAATATTTGGGTCAACATTTGTAAAACTCTAATTCCTCTCTCTCAACCCCCACCCTGTGGGGAGTGAGGAAGAGTTTTAGTTTCAGCGAATCAAAATTTAGGAAGTAAATAAGTATTTTTTAGGTATCCACAACCATTTTCCAAGCAAAAATGAGAACACGGATTTTCTTGAATTACAGCGACAACTACCAAGAATCAAAAGAAATGTTTAAGACAAAATGTACGTAATTTTTCATGTAGAATCTGATTCTGCAATAAAATATGGGGGTTCCGATTTGAAATTTTAAAGTTGCTTCCCATCCCAGCCCCAGGGGGCTAGGGTAGCGGGCTAATTTTAGCAACAGCGGATGTCCCCCTCGAAAATAATCAACTTCTGATTCTACATATTTTTCGTAGCATTTTTATATTTGCAAATAAAATTTACATAATTATTACATCCCTTTCCCCTCATATACAACACATGACAAAAAAAGCAGCAAAATCCTATATCCTTGTAAAAAGAGATCTATAGATGAATAAAGCTACTACTACTACTACTAAATTTTTAAGTGCTACATTGATAGCCTACATAGTAAACATATTCTCTTCATGAGAATTTTCCTTGCCAATTTACAGGTCATAAAACCTACACCACATTGTAATGGATCTTTGAAAGTATTTTACAAAGACCAGAACAGACATGTGTCAGTGGCATCCTCATATAAAAACAGTAAAACAACGACAACGAGGTAAGCTGTCAAACATACAAACTATAAGTACAACAGAGCAAGAACTATAACCTTTTGTCTATCAATACATCCTAGTTAATCAGCCAGTAGTGGTCTAAATAACATAATTATCGTAATCATGAGAAATTAATATATATATATACACATATATATATATATATATATATATATATATATATATATATATATATATGTGTGTGTGTGTGTGTGTGTGTGTGTGTGTGTGTGTGTGTGTGTGTGTGTCTGCTTTCAGAAACCAGTTGGAGGTTAAAACAGTCACATTCACAAACCACGGCGAAGTTAATCGCCATAACATGCATTACTGGAGTGAACAGAACCCACACTGGATTACAATGAGGCTCACACAAACAGGATAGGACAATGAAGGGAGCATAAACTATATAACATTTATATGTGAATAGTCTAATAAATCAATCATAATTAGTCATAAGGGACCTTCATACAAAAATGAAAAAATTAATCCTTATTTATAGCAACATGAAACTGTGCAAAACTATACAAATCAAGACTTTATAGGTGACAATCAAAATACTATGGTGCAAGAGACTGCAACACAACAACAAGTAAGCCAAAGACATTCTTCATCAGTGAATGTTTCATCAGTATTAACTATAGATTACGACACAGCAATAGTGATTCCTTAAGTGCAGGATATAATGAGAACAAAAATCACATTGTCGTATATAAGTTAAATGGAAGGGGGCAGAGGAAAAAAAATAAAAAAGGGGGTGAGGGGAGAAGGGAGGAATGAATTAACAATGTGAAGACTAGAAACGTTAAAGAACGTTAGATCCTAGTTTTATATCTTTCACAGTACCGTGAGCGTGGTCTTTGGTGGAAATCAGTTAATGAATAAAATACAATACAAACCAGCATTCATGGTATCCCTTTCTTAAAATAATCCTGATTGGTTATTCTCTTCAATTACAGCATTGCAAACAGTATCACGATGACACATCGTTAATGGAACTGTATAACTTAGTACTTTACATAATGCAGCTAAGCTATAATTATCAATTCACGAATTGACACCTTTAGTAGTACCTGCTTCACTCGTGGTAACTTTTCACGCCCCAACAACTTCCTCCGTTATCCCACCTTTATACATATTAACTGCAGTAATCAATTTTAACACTATAATAATGGACTTATATAGCGATCGTTATGGTTCAGTGGGCTCCGTTTTTAAGTGACTGTAAACACAAATGTTTTCGAATGACAATTATTTCCATATCAGAACCAATCTTGTCTTAATAGTGATAATGTCTCCTTTAACTTCCATCGCTACCCAACCCTCCCTTCCTCCCCATCCCCCCTTCATTAAAAACTATTTTGTTTCCCAACATTTTCTTGAATCTACACATGTACATTACAGTATGTATGCATACATATTGTTTATTCTTATGTGCAGCCATTATTATAAAATGTGGAATTGGGTTATGGTTGATTTTGGTTGGTAATTTATTGTATTTAATGCTTTGTAAATAATATCACGATGATACATCGTTAATGGACGTATACGATTGTAACTATCGCAACACAGCTAAGCCACAAACATTTCTTCGTAAGCGATACTAGTTAACTTCACCAAAAGACTACGCTATTACGTCCATGGTTAGTCGTATGAACAGTGTAGTACTGTACAACATTACTTATTTCACTACTTCATGTATCTAACCCTCTTACGGTTTATCATACATGTTTGTACATATGTTTTAAATGAATTTAAATGGATGATGTGTTAATGAACAACTGTAAATGTTAATCATACATATAGGCTGAAATTTTTGTTTCACAAGCAGTACCATTTATCTTACTGTTAAGCATTCCACATATGCGTCTAACAGCCCAGTTAAGGTTTTGAACAAATGTAATACGACAAAGTACTAGTTTTTCTCATATTTCATTTTAATCTTTCTATAAGTATCAGAATTTAGTTTGGACTTGTCTATTGTTCACAAGAGGTGACTAGACGCGATGTACCCAAATGTTTAGTACATGAAGTGATTTTAAATATGAAGGCTTTTATAAGTGGAAAGATTACTCTATAGACGTCAGTTCGATTTGGTGTTCAATGTAACCGTTTCTTTTGCTAATGATACTAAGTATATATTTTCCATTGGGCCTTTGAAAATGGCGCATAATCTGTAAAATTACTGTATGCAGATGGTAGACATACTGCCACCCCAGTGCCCTCTTGTAGCCGACTTCACTTAAGGCCACACACAGTATCAGAATTTAATTTGGACTTGTCTATTGTTCACAAGAGGTGACTAGACGCGATGTACCCAAATGTTTAGTACATGAAGTGATTTTAAATATGAAGGCTTTTATAAGTGGAAAGATTACTCTATAGACGTCAGTTCGATTTGGTGTTCAATGTAACCGTTTCTTTTGCTAATGATACTAAGTATATATTTTCCATTGGGCCTTTGAAAATGGCGCATAATCTAAACGCCTAGGGCAGTTCCTATTAATAAACGATGTGGCTAAGACAATTTAAATTTTTGAGTAAAACATGCCAACTACGTAACGTACTGCATTTTTACAGATCAATAATAAAATGTATGCATAGTTTTCCTCATCGATACTAGGTAGGTTGAAGTCACCATCTACCATTACGTATGTTCGGGTATTTCCATGTTTTTGAGTTTAAGTTATCTCTGATTGTCTCAGTGGGAGACGTGTATGAATCTGGTGGTCGGTGGAAACATCACTATGAATCTCAATCCACGACCACGGTTATTATTGCCCATGTCATTTCTCTCCCATCCAAGAGGCCCATTCTGGTGTATAGCGAACACATGGTCTATAGGTGTTTACACTACACGATAATACTTTTCCCATGGAACAGTAATACAAAAACTAAGAAAACGTTATACATTCGTAACCGTGCAGAAATCAAACGTGAACGCCTAACGGAGGACGTTGTTCGACCATATCCCGGCCTCTCCTCCCCGCCCCCCCCCCCCCTACCGCAAAAAATATTTTCCTTAAGAGAAGGCTGTGCTGGACCAGAATGTCTTCGTACATTTTGACGATGTAACTTTTTTAGGGTTCGTTTCACTCTATTGAAACAGCACGAGCAAATACAATATGGGAAAAGGAATGTGTAAAAATTTGTAACTTTCTTTAGGTAATATATGTTTTGTGTATTTGTAAAGTTAGTCGAGAACCTTGTACAGCAGGTTCAGTAGGTGGCAGTAAAGATCATGCGTCAGCCCAGAAACAACCGCAAAGCGCTAGTGCCGGAGACCATCCAGCACCATCTGGCCGCTAGAAGAACGACCGACGGCTATATATTGCTCATAGGTGATTGTAAAGGAATAATACTGACGCCGTACACTTGTCAACGAAATGGTTCAGCTACGGTTTTAAGCCCGAGGAAAGGCAGTTACTATCGAGGGGCAGTGAGAAACACTTAGGATAATTAAGTTTGCGTAAAGGGTTGGAAGGACCATATATGTAGCTGCTGTTTGTTCGCTAACAGAAGCTGATGCAGTTAGCTATCGATACGTCTAATTCTACATCTACATCTACCTAGATACTCCTCAAGCCACCGTACGGTGCGTGGTAGAGGGTAACCTGTACCACTACTAGTCATTTCCTTTCCTGTTGCAATTGCAAATAGAGGGAGGGAAAAAGGCTATCCACATGCCTCCGTACGAGTCCTAATTTCACGTATCTTCCCTTCGTGGTCCTTACGCGCAATGTATGTTGACGGCAATAGAATCGTTCGGCAGTCAGCTTCAAATGCCGGTTCTCTAAATATTCTCAACAGTGTTTCTCGAAAAGAACGTCGCCTTCCCTCCAGATTTTCTCATTTGATTTATCGAAGCATCTACGTAACACTTACATGTTGTTCAGACCTACCGGTAACAAATCTAGCAGCCCACCTCTGAATTGGTTCGATGTCTTCCTTCAATCCGACCTGGTACGGATCCCAAGCACTCAAGCAGTACTCAAGAATAGGTCACACCAGCGTCCTATACGCGGTCTCCTTTCCTAAAATTCTCTCAGTCAACCGAAGTCGACCATTCGCCTTCCCCATCACAGTTCTCACATGTTCGTTCCATTTCATATCGCTTTGCAACGTTACGCCCAAATATTTAAACGGCTTGACTGTGTCAAGGAGGACACTTGTAATACTGTAACGGAACACAACAGGTTTGTTATTCTCACTCATTCGCATTAACTCACATTTTTCCACATTTAGGACTGGCTGCCACTCATCACACCAACTGGAAATTTTGTCCAGTCAGTCTTGTAACTTCCTACAGTCACTCAACTTCGACTCCTTACCGTACACTACGGCATCATCAACAAACAACCGTACATCGCTGCCCGCCCTGTCCGCCATATCATTTATGTAGTCATGGTGCAAGAAGGGAAGCTTCTGCAGTTTTAGAAGTGAAACTGAAAGTGCGTGTACTTCGGTGAAAGATTGGAACAACTGGTATAAGGCTGGATGTTAAAGACTGGAAAAAATTTAATTGTATTGCGCTCATCAATTTGAATTGAAGAATTATCGCCGTAAACATTCTTCAATTAACTGAGTAGGGGTTTAACTTTTGTACCTGTAACACGGTTACGAGTTTTCTGAGGATAGGGAACCGTGACTCGAAGAAGTATTGTTTGATTTCAGCGATTGGACAGAAGCTATTGCTGCCGCGGTTCCGGTTATGGTGTATTTGTAGCACACTTATAAACGGGCTGCTCTGATTAATTGCAAAAGTTGATGAAGGCGATCTCTGACCCAGAGTAACGGTCGTGAGTGTAACGGATCGATTTGGTATTTGAGGTGATATGTGTGTAGGATTTTGTGGATAGTGAATAATCTTATTGTCGAACGGAGTTCTTGGTTTTTGAAGATTGTTGCCGGAAGACCCAGACCGGTGTTTACCTTTTTTAAAATTTTGATAAAGTTTCCCGCACACAGAGTTGGGATAGTAGCATTTCGTGGTGATCCAGACCCTAGCTGAACCATATTTAAGCGGAATTCCACTGCAACCATTATTCCTGTAGTTAATAGTGACGAGCGACATGTTTATTGAGGATTTATTACTCGCATCGTGGATCGCTAAAACCTGAAGTGGCTGAGAATTTTGCAATTTGTGTATTAAATTGACTTAAAAAGTGGTGGTAATATCTACAACTTTTATTCCTATTTTTTTCCACTCGGTCACTCGAGAGTGTTTATCTCTGTACGTAGTTAATAAAGAGCAGGAAATAAACTGTTATTTTGTTTACAAGTCAAAACCTAGTCCCCGCATTCTCATTTAGCCCGAAGTTACTAAATAACTGCCATTTGAGAGAAATCATCCCTTATGATAGAAACAAGCGAGATCTTATATTGTGGAATATGAGCTAGTACAAGAGAGCTGTCGGAGTCAGAGATTCTTCAGTGACAAATGAACGCAAGATAGGTAATCCAAAGTATTTACAAGTTAAAGAATTTTCACTTCAAGATCATTTAATTGGTAAAATCATAATAAAATAATTAGAGCTATAGTTTGTGTTAAAAGGATATAGAAATAAGTTATCTATTTAAATGTACAGAAAATAGAAGGATCTTTTTATTTTAGTTTTTAAGTTGAAACTTTATGAATATAGTTTCGTATCATAAAGACAGAGACGTTGTTTATGTTGCTGAAGGGCGCTGCCATAGCGACAAAATAGATTGTTGACTGTAACGTTCAATATTCATGCATCTGAAACCTTTTGGAGTTTTGGTGAAGGTGACATGCTTAAATAAGAAGTTAGCAAAACATATCAACCTTTCTTGTGATTTCACTAAAACCTCAATAGAGAAGTGAGCGTATCTAAGGTTTCTGACTTATGTTATTGAGCGGCCTGACGTGTGTATTGCTAATACTGATACTTGGCTACTCTAAAAGGTTACGAATAAGAAAATGAAATTATTTCTGGTATAGGAACAGTTATAGAGTACTACCTCTTACATACGTGTGTGACAAAATAATTTCAGATCAATTTCGATCATTTTATGGTATTCAATCTTTGGTATTACTGGACACTGTACGATACAGAATTGCATTTTTCCGTTACTGTCTTGACGCCAATATAAGGGGAACTACTGCTATCGCCCTTAACATAATAATAACACGCAACGGAAAGGTGCTTAAAACTATATCCATAACAATCTACGGAAATAGATGCAATTTGTGTGCTGAATTGCAATTCCCCAGAACCTGAACTTCTGTGTAGCGAGAGTATTAGCGTTCCTTCACATTGTAAAACATAATTATTAAGACTGTTTATAAAAAATTCTACTTACGTGTAGTTTTAGGCGGCAATTACTGCACAGTGTCATTACTGTAAAATAATCCATTCATCTTCGTGAGGACACATGCACTAAATGCATAAGTTATGCCAAATATGGACCGACCGAGGTAGCACGGTGGTAAGCACAGTGGACTGGCATTCGGGAGAAGGACGGAACAAATCATCGTCCAGCCATCCACATTTAGATTTTCCGCGATTTCCTTTAATCGCCCAAGGCAAATGCCGGAATGGTTTCTTTGAAAAGGGCACGGCCATATTATCCTCCCCATACTTTCGTAACCCGAACTTACGCTCCGTCTGTAATGGCTCTGATGTCGACGGGACGTGAAACTCTAATCTTCCATCCTTCCTCTTCCTGTAACTCAAAGGCATTAGCAGAACATTCCTACTCTATAACATTATTATAGAAGGAAAGTTGCTATTCATCATACAGCGGAGATACTGAGTCGCAGATAGGCACAACAAAAAGATTCTCACAATTATAGCTTTCGGCCGTTAAGGTCTTTGCCAACAATACACACACACACACACACACACACACACACACACACACACACGCAAACGCAACTCGCTCACACGACTGCAGTCTGAGGCAACAGACCACATAGCGAGCAGCAGCACCAGTGAATGATGGGAATGGCTATTGGGTGGCGGTAAGGGGGAGGCTGGGGCGGGGAGCGGGAGGGATAGTACAGTGGGGGTGGCGGACTGTGAAGTGCTGCAGTTTAGCTCGCGGGCTGGGAGTGGAGGGGAGGGGGGCGGGGAAGGGGAAGTAGCGAAAAAGTAGAGAAATAAAAAGCCTGAGTGTGGTGGTGAAATGACAGCTGTGTGGTACTGGAATGGGAACAGGGAGGGGGTTGGATGGGTGAGGGCAGTGACTAATGAAGGTTGAGGCCAGGAGGGTTATAGGAATGTAGGATGTATTGCAGGGAAAGTTCCCACCTGCACAATTCAGAAAAGCTGGTGTTGGCGGGAAGGATCCATATGGCACAGACTGTGAAGGAGTCATTAAAATGAAGGGTATCATGCTTGGCAGCGTTTTCAGTAACAGGGTGATCCATTTGTTTCTTGGTCACAGTTTGTCAGTGGCCGTTCATGCAGGCAGACAGCTTCTTGGATATCGTGCCTACATAGAATGCAGCACAGTGTTTGTAACTTAGCTTGTAAATTACATGACTGGTTTCACAGGTATCCCTGCCTTTGATGGGATAGGTGATGTTAGTGACTGGACTGGAGTAAGTGGTGGTAGGAGGATGTATCTATCAGAGAGGTCTTGCATCTAGCTAGGTCTGTTACAGGAGTACAAGCCATGAAGTAAGGGATTGGAAGCAGAGGTTGTGTAAGGATGGACGAGTACAATGTGTAGGTTCAGTGGATGCCAGAATACTACTGTAGGAGGGGTGGGAACGATAGTGGGCAGGACATTTCTCATTTCAGGGCACGACGAGACATAATCGAAACCCTGGCAGACAATGTAATTCAGTTGCTTCACTGGGTGGTACTAAGTTATGAGGGGAACGCTCCTATGTGGCTGGATGGTGGTACTATGGGAGGTGGTAGGAGACTAGAAAGATAAGGCATGGGAGATTTGTTTTTGTACAAGTTTGGGAGGATAATTACAGTCAATGAAGGCTTCTGTGAGACCCTTGATATAATCCAAGAGCGACTGCTCGTCACTGCAGATGTGACGACCACAAGTGGCTAGGCTGTGTGGAAGGGACGTCTTGGTGTGGAATTGGTGCAGCTGTCGAACTGGAAGTATTGCTGGCGGTTAGTATATTTGATATGGATGGAGGTACTGATGTATCTTTGAGGTGGAGGTCAACATCTAGGAAGGTGGCTTATTGGGTTGAGTAGGACCAGGTGAAGCAAATGGGGGAGAAGATGTTGAGGTTCTGGAGGAATGCCGATAGGGTGTCCTCACCTTCCTTCCAGATAGAAAAGATGTCATCAATGAATCTGAATCAGGTGAGGGGTTAGGATTCTGGGTTTTTAGGATGGATTGCTCTAGATGGCCCATGATTATGTTGGCACAGGATGGTTCCATGCGGGTGCCCATAGCTGTACCCCAAATTTGTTTGTAGGTAACGCCTTCGAAGGCCCTAACCTCATGGCTCATACCCCTGAAATAGACCTAGATGCAAGACCTCCTAACGCCATCTACTCGAGTCCGGTCACCAACATCACCTATCCCATCAAAGACAAGGCTACCTTGAAACCAGTCATGTGATTTACAAGCTAAGCTGCAACCACTGTGCTACATTCTATGTAGGCATGACAACCAAGAAGCTGTCTTTCCACATGAATGGCCCCTGACAAACTGTGGCCAACAAACAAGTGGACCGCCCTGTTGCTGGAAACGCTGCCAAACATGATATCCTTCATTTCAATGACTCCTTCACAGCCTGTGCCATATGGATCCTTCACAAAAAGACCAGCTTTTCTGAATTGTGCAGGTGGAAACTTTCCCTGAAGTACAATTTACATCCCCATAACTCTCCTGGCCTCAACCTTTGTTAGTCACTGCCCTCATCCATCCAGCCCCCTCCATTTTCCCATTCTAGTACTACACAGCCGTTATTTCACCACCACCCCCAGTCTTTTTATTTCTCTCCTTTTTTGGTCACTGTCAACCGCCATATGGCCAGACGGTGATGGTCTGCGGCGCCATTTCTTTTCACAGCAGGACCCCTTTGGTTGTTATTCGCTGCATCCTTACAGCATAGCGGTATACCGACTATACTGAGTGCCCTGTTTTGTTGCCCTTCATGGCAAACCATTCCGGGCTTACATTTCAGCATGATAATGCCCGCCCGTACACCCGAGATTTTCTACTCCTTGCCTTCGTGCTTGCTAAACCCTACCCTGTTCAATATGGTCGTCGGGTCCGTCGTAGCATTAAGGGCAGGGCCCGGCAAACAGCACGGGACCTTCGATCTAACGTGCAAGCTGGACAGAATTTGGGGCAATATCCCTCAGGACACCATACAACTATATTAATCAATGCCAAGCAGAATAACGGATTGCCTAAGAGCCCCAGGTGGACTAACGCATTATTGACTTGCTCGATTTGTGAATCTCTTTATCTTGAATATATCATCTATTTTTTCTGAAATTATAATTATTTTTTTGTCTCTATATATACGTCACAACTATCGATTTCCGTCCCATTCGGATAATTCCTTCGTGGTGCTTTGTTATTTTTGTCTTAGAGTGTATTTTCATTTTCGGTGCCAGTACTTAACTTCTCAGTCATTTTGTCTGCCACTGCTCTGCTGCTGTCGCTGAAGGTGAAGCTGATGCCAACGCTGAAGCCTCTGCTGATGCTGATGGTGAAGATCTCAGAGCTGCTGTCGTAGCCCCCAATGCTGTAACCGTGCCTGAAGTCTGCACTGCCGTCTGAGTCTCCACTGCTGACAGCCTATGTGTCAAACGCAGGAAAACCGCCATCTTCTTTCTTCCAATTCCTCTTCATGCCTACTTTTCCCAAGTTTGAATTCTACTGCATATTCTTACACATACAACTGCACAAAACCTAAGATTGGAACCCCACCCACAATTGCCTATGACTTCTGGGAGAGGATTACGAAAAATTTGGCAGCATGATTAAATAACGTTTGCGACTGCAGAAGGAATTGAATTAAAATGCGAATCCCGGACGAGAAAAACCCAAATTTTTCGCCAGCGGCCCTTATTGCTGATTATTCCCTGAGGAGATCAATCAGTTGTGGCTGTACCTAGACACACGGTTTGGGTGACGCCGGCTCTGTTTGAAGCTGTGGCTCGCTGCAGTTAAAGGCTCAAGCCGTACATCACTGCTTTAATACCCCTTAAACAATTTACCTGAAGCAATAGCTACAGTCTGTGATCGTAAGGCCAATTCGTCTAAGTGGTGGGAAGTTATGTGAATTTTGAATAATAACAAGTTGGAATCAAATATAAGAACAATAAGATATCAGATAGGGTTATTATATACTGATGAATTGATGTAGACAATACCACAAGGCTTCTGTTGATCGAACTGATAATTTATTCAGTTACTCATATCGACAAAAAGGTGAAAATGATGGTGTTACAATAATTCCAATTAAACACAAAAATTAATACGTAAATAACATTCAGTCATTGCGAAGCTTACAGGAAAGCGTAATTATAGTGGTATCATGACTAGTCAACGACAAGAACAGGGTATCGTACTCTTGAACCAGTCACGAAGTAATGGCCAACTCGTAATTATATTTAGTCCGTTACAGTGACCAACGTATTAAAGTTTACGAAATTATGAAGAATTTCGTGTAATCTGTTCGGTATTAACTTCAAAACAGCAAGTAAATAATCATGTTGTGGTGTTGCAACTCTTCTTTTTTCCGTTCAAAATGGTTCAAATGGCTCTGAGCACCATGCGACTTAACTTCTGAGGTCATCAGTCGCCTAGAACTTAGAACTAATTAAACCTAACTAACCTAAGGACATCACACACATCCATCCCCCAGGCAGGATTCGAACCGTAGTGGTCACACGGTTCCAGACTGAAGCGCCTAGAGCCGCACGGCCACACCGGGCGGCCTTTTTTCCGTGCTTGCTATGCAAATGGGAAGAGGAGTTCCACCTTATGCAAGGCACCTTTTCAGTTTCACTTTAGCCAGAAATGTTTCAGCACTTTTTTGCGATCTTCAGTGGGTTATTTTATTTTCTTAGTGTAAAATTGTTGTTACATATTAATATTTATAGAAACTTTCGGTACAAAATGTTTACAACTGGGAATGCATAATTGTTGTAAAATATTATACATCAATTGTTTACAGATCACAGTTGAGATACGTATTAACTACCTGGTGCACTGTATGTTGTTTACTACGTTATGTCTAAAGTTATAGTTGTAACTTAATTGGCAAAAGAGTGGTTGTATGTATTAGTTTACATACCTTGCATGAAGCTATTGGGTATTTATGTTGATAGCTAGTCTGCTGCACAATTTACAACTTGTCATTTGCAAACAGCAAAACGCAATTTTTATTTTTCTGTTTATTATCCATTTACGAACAGAAATGAGTATATATCACGTATTTTGTGTGTAACTTACGGCTTCGATGTTGTAGTGTTTTCTCATATGTTTTAGCGAGGTGAATACGCTGATTTCTGTGGCTTATAGTCGTTTGGCAACGCACTTCCTACGAATTTTCAAACATGGTCAGAATTTTCGCCTCCATTACGTGTTGTTGTACCTGTGTAGTATTCATTTGTTTCGTGGCGTGTTTATCTGGGCGAAGCGCGCTAGTTTCGTGTGTATTTAGCGTTTGTGGTCTTTAGTTTGTGCGCGTGTGTGTGTGTGTGTGTGTGTGTGTGTGTGTTCAAGACGGGGGCAGAGAGAGAGAGAGAGGGTGGTTTTTTTTCTCATTAGTTGTTTTGGTGGGGGTTTTATTTGTGTAGTTCTTCAATTGTGTTGTAACAATGAGGGTAAACACCGATAAAGTTCTGTACATCCTATGATGTTCGCGAACTGTTGAAGTTCCCACTCGTGCGGTTCTAGGCGCTACAGTCTGGAGCCGAGCGACCGCTACGGTCGCAGGTTCGAATCCTGCCTCGGGCATGGATGTTGTGTGATGTCCTTAGGTTAGTTAGGTTTAATTAGTTCTAAGTTCTAGGCGACTGATGACCTCAGAAGTTAAGTCACATAGTGCTCAGAGCCATTTGAAGTTCCCACTAACTCAAGACACAAAGTCTCACTTTCCTTAGAATTTATATATGTATGAGCGTACTTCAGAATATTCCGTCGGCCCTTAACGTCCAAAACCAACACTTTGTTACATTTACAGGTCCCAGAGGCGTTACCTAAAGACTGTCCTACACCAATGCCGACTACTGGATGCCTCAGCAAGTGCGACCCCACGCCCCACACTGCCTGAGACACTGTCTGCTTGCAACAATGAGATCTCAATCCCCACACGAAAATGCACAGAAAATGAACCATCATTTAAATGAAAATAAAGTTACGAATTTGACATGTGACTTAAATACAAGCTCTTTCTCTTCCCGTTCCATAAAGACCGAATACAGTATTTAATATATAAAAGTTTAGACATAAATAACTGAAACATGAACCTTGCCCACAAGCGCTTATGACAGATAACAAAGGAATGTACGTGAAGACATATGTAACAGTAAACTTGTCCGGTTCAGTTTATGCGTCTTTTGACGGTGAGTCTAGTGACGGTATCAAATCTTGTGAACAACTTATCTTTTTAAGTTACGAGTGCTTTCAACACTGGCAAAATCAACTTTAACTTAAATAAATCAGAAAAAGGTTAATAATCTAGAAAACCGCAATATGGATACATATGGAGGGCTATGAGAAATGACATACTCCCTTTATTTGTTTTATGACTGGGGAGCATATGATGAGTTGACACATTTACATAATTAAAAGTACTTAAAATATGTAAGAATAAAATAAATAAATTTGATACAAATATGTGACGTTGGGTGATGACAGCTGTAGTGCTAGGCTTGTTTGTCACGATCGTATGAACCGTTCAATAGTTAATACGTTCAATGATTTTGGCAAGAGCGTTCATTTTCTGTGATCACGTATCTTCTGTAGTTCCTGTGATAATCAAAATATTAGCGTTTTATTAAATGCATTTCAGTCCCATGGGTATATTGATATTGTAGGTTTTGCGCTGTGACGAAACATCGAATTACTGCTGAATTATAAAGTATTTCAAGGTAGCCATACTATACTATGTTTCAAATGCCGTCATTTTACGATGCACTCACACACAAGACTGCATTACATTCATTGTACAACATTCTTGTAAACCTGTAGTAATTTGGACGTCACACGCAGTATCGATAACCGCAGGAACTATCATTGACTTTCGGCAGCTGTCGATGCGGGCCCCTCTCGCGTGGGTAAAACAGCTCACAAGTCATCGTCCATGCGTGACAACATTTTGACATCACACTCAGTATCGGAGTTTTATTGAAACACATTGTTATTTTTACAATTTATTATAATTATTATTATAATTAAATGCCACATAATGATTTAACGGAGGCTAAGGTTTTTTTGAGGTCTAAGTTACAGCACAGAGTCTAAAATTCCACTTCATCATCGTGTTGTGGCTGTGAGTGTAGAGTTGTGACATGGAAGATTGCTGGTTCGCGTCCTGCCACCTCCATTTTTTCCCCTTTATAAAATATCTTGTTCCTTCTTTATCAATTTAATACAAATATGTTCTGTAATATTTGATATTACGTACATGAAAGAGTGGTCACTAAGGAAAGAGGTGTCATTGTCAATAATTCACAAATTAAGCATGAGACACGCAAATGGGAGTAAATGTTCGAAACACGTTTATCATCTGGTAAAACAAATCACCACTCAGAATATAAAACATAGAAAAGACTGACACATCTGAAAAAGAATTAAAAGGCAACTTTGTCTCAGTCATCTATTAAGTATAAAAGAAAATCTGGAGCTAGTTATTTTAGGACAACTCGTTACCAAACTATAATACAATAATGTCTTGAATCAAAGCACATTTTAAACACAAACGTGAAGTTTTCCTCATTTTATTACGACAAATTGTACCATTGATTTCGAGAGGTCCTCAGTGTGCTGGTGTTCTGCAGCAGCAGTTATTCATAAAACTTACGTTTGATGTGTCGACAGAAGTGCCGACACAGTGTGATTTGAGGGGACCGAAATGCACGCTATAAACACACGAAGGATGGCGTGAGGTCTGAAATAGGATACGTAATGAATGCTATAAAGGAAAGTACGTAGCTTTTGGAATACTTAACTTTAATCCATCCTTGTTGTATACATCGTTCTTGATGAGACATGCTTTATACGATAAGTTTCAATTGCTATGTAAGGCTAATGGCGCCGTGCTAGGTCGTAGCCATGGACTTAGCTGAAGGCTATTCTGACTATCTGCTCGGCAAAGGAGCGAGGCTTCGTCAGTGTAGTCGCTAGCAAAGTCGTCCGTACAACTGGGGCAAGTGCTAGTCCGTCTCTCGAGACCTGCCGTGTGGTGGCGCTCGGTCTGCGATCACTGACAGTGGCGACACGCGGGTCCGACATGTACTAATGGACCGCGGCCGATTTAAAGCTACCACCTAGCAAGTGTGGTGTCTGGCGGTGACACCACAACGTTAAATGAGCTGTTGCTTTAATTCGTCTGCTGGAATGGTTATCCACCGTTTTTAATTAGAGACCAACTTCTGAAAGTAGTTTTCAGGGTTTCTAAAAATAAACTTACGTTGTTGAGACATTTTAATGAACAATGTTAAATATATCCGTTAAATGGATTCAGTGCTGGCTGGCTTCAGCTTGTTTTTTGCTTGTCAATCAGCAAGACGTATCACATTCGGGGTTGGTGAAAAATTATTAGGAAAAACAGGTAGTTAAAATTTTTCACTAAGTTACGAAATTAATTCTTGCAAACACTGTAATCTCTCCTAAATCCACAGAGAAGCTCATATGAATGCATTACTTTTCACATTTATAAAGTACGTAACTTCGAAGTTAACGTACCCTACAGTAAAGAAAACTTATTAATCTCTAGTTCCCTCTAATTGAGACAAATGTTATCGTTTTGAATCTCATGTTCGCCTCACATCTTGTGAACCTCTCGATCACGAAAGTCGATAGACAGCAACGTCAGTCTTCGGTAGAGATTGTGACGTCAAAATGACGTCCCTTTTGCACGAAGTCTTGGGAGATGAGCGTTACCTCACCAGACCAGGCTTTCTGCTTACCAGGCACTTCTCCCAACTGATACTTTCTGTGAAAACTGGCGGTTATCTGCCTTTGGGCGCTCGCTTGTCGACGACCGCTTGGCTTGCCGTGAAAGCCTTAACGATCAACCTTTGCCCTGACCCTTTCAGCTGAACTGTTCTTAAAATTTATACCCAAAAACTTTCACATGATTGATGTCTTGTCACCGTATGGATTTCGTTACAACGTTTTTGCTTTCATTCTGAATCCGATGGCAAATCATTAAGCTTTCAAAAAATAAGACTGTGCAGTTATTTTTTTTTTGTTTGAAGGTACACGTCTGCAGTCCTGGTACAAATTCAAGTTACGTACCACAGCATGAAACTAGACAAGCCAAAAAAAATGGTACAGCCCATTGATAAAGCCGAGTATCGTGTGGCATTTTGTTCTCTGCTTTTGAAGAAGGAAATCACTGCAATAATACATACTGAGATTGAGGAAGTAAACGGCAACCGTGTACCACCACATGAGACAGTGGTTAGATTCTACAGACGCTTGTAGTCTGGTCGAACAAATCTGAATGACGCAGAACGAAGTGGCAGACCATATCTCTGTCAAGAAGCGGCAATCACGCTGGTGCTCGAAGACAGGTATATCACACTCGAGGCGAAAACCTTGAAAATCAGTTATGCATCAGCTTTCAGCATCTTACACGACTTCTAAGGTTTATAATAAGGTAACGGAATTATTTCCAAACATTTAATATAGCATAGAAGCGGTTCACAGAACGACTCAATAGTCATTACATTGAAAGATGACATTGTAGATTACATTCCTCAGGGACTACCCAAATACGCGAGGGTCATCCAGAAAGTTAGTTCCGAATTATTTATACCAATATTTACATATATTCACTGGCTGCTTATCAGTGCACTTAGTTGGTTAGTTATTTACACTCTCCAGAGATCATTCGAACGATCTTTTATCGAAATAGTGTGGAACGAGTCAGTTTATGGGATATGTCCTCATTATCAGTTTTAACATTAATGAACAAATTACTATTTTTAGTCCTACTGATTCAATTACATTTAATTTTTTTTTCTGGCTACCTGTTTTTAAGTATAAATTCGTCAGTGAAGTAGAAGGAACTGTCCAGGAGAAAAAAATTTAAATTAGATATGAACTTGTTTCGCTACCTGTCAGGCCCTTTATGTTATTGGGCAAATGATCAAAGTTATTTGTTGGTGCATATTGAACTCCTTTCTAAGCCACCGACAGCTTTAATAATGGGTAATAAAAACTATTTTTCCCTCCAGAGTTGAAGGTATGGACAAATTGTTCTTCTCAAATTGCGAGGGATTATTTATGACGAATTTCATTAGAGAATTTATGTATTGTGACGGCGTAGTTAAAATGCCTAGCTCCTTGAAGAGGTACCCACGTGACGTCCCTGGGTGAACACCTTGTTGTTACTGCTCGTTCATGTGAAACCAATACTTTCTAAGTGGTTAGCTACACCAGGACATTATTCCGTCAGACATTATTGAATGGAAATGTGCAAACTATGTCAGGATGCTGATACATTTGTTTCCAAGAATAGCATTTATACGTAGAGAAAAATCAGATGAACTTGCTGGCTTGAATTGTTTAAGAGTCTCAATAATATCCTTCTACCAGTTCAAGTTTCCATCAATACGCAGACCAAAAAATTTAGAGCATTCTACCCTATTTACTGACTCTCTCCCATGAGGTACATCCATAGTTGGTGTGACTCTGTTTGTTGTACGGAACTGAATGTAGTATGTTTCTCTCAAAATTTGGGAGTGTCCATTCTCAGAGAACGACTTCATCATTTTTTTTCTTCCTTGGGAACCCATAGCCTCTAAGTGTTTAATAAGAGAATGCATTGTCCGTTGTAGGCTGTAGTATCCTTTATCAAACTCGTGCAGTGAGTCATTACCAAGCACAATTGCTGTGCTAATCTATTTCTTTTAGGTCACACACGTAAAACCAGACGTCTGGTTTTAAGTATGTGACATAAAAGAACGCGATGAGCATGATATATAACACATGATACAGTACAAGTGCTTCATAATGGCTCTCGGCCAATACTAGTTAATAACACTACTTTAATAAAGCACAATGCAGCCTACAAAGGATAATGTATTCTTTTATGACACACTTAATAATTCTTCAGAAAATATCATTTACGGAATGTTCTATGGCTTTCTTTCTGATGGGATTTATTGTAACACTAATATCGCCTACCAAAAGTACCAGTTTTTCTTGTTGAATGCTAAGTGGAAGCTCATTCAGACAAAGAAGTAATAGGAGTGAACCAAGAATTGGACCTTGTGGTACTCCCTCTGTGATATTCGTTTCTTCTTCCAATCACTAAAATTTTCCAGCACAAACTTTTGCATTCCATTTGTTAAATAGGATGGAAACCAGCTGGGCAGAAATCCATCAGTTCCATAGAATTTGAGTTTTTCTAAGAGAGGAACAGGATGTTCACTGAAACTTCCTGGCAGATTAAAACTGTGTGCCGGACCGAGACTCGAACTCGGGACCTTTGCCTTTCGCGGGCAAGTGCTCTACCAACTGAGCTACCCAAGCACGACTCACGCCCCGTCCTCACAGCTTTACTTCTGCCAGTACCTCGTCTCCTACCTTCCAAACTTTACAGAAGCTCGCCTGCGAACCATGCAAGACTAGCACTCCTGAAAGAAAGGACATTGCGGAGACATGGCTTAGCCACAGCCTAAGGGATGTTTCCAGAGGTCCCGAGTTCGAGTCTCGGTCCGGCACACAGTTTTAATCTGCCAGGAAGTTTCATATCAGCGCACACTCCGCTGCAGAGTGAAAATCTCATTCTGGAAACATCCCCTAGGCTGTGGCTAAGCCATGTCTCCGCAATATCCTTTCTTTCAGGAGTGCTAGTCTTGCATGGTTCGCAGGAGAGCTTCTGTCAAGTTTGGAAGGTAGGAGACGAGGTACTGGCAGAAGTAAAGCTGTGAGGACGGGGCGTGAGTCGTGCTTGGGTAGCTCAGTTGGTAGAGCACTTGCCCGCGAAAGGCAAAGGTCCCGAGTTCGAGTCTCGGTCCGGCACACAGTTTTAATCTGCCAGGAAGTTTCATATCTGCGCACACTCCGCTGCAGAGTGAAAGTTCTCATTCAGGATGTTCACTGTCTACCGCCATTTAAAGATCACGCAGTTACCGTAACGGTGAGCCACAGTTTCTATGGTCGTGTCATTGGTGTAATATCCATTCCAGCTATATGGAAACAGTCTCGGGGAGTTGTGGCAATACTATTTGCACTGCGTGTACTTCCGTTTTCGGTTTCTGCGACTGCAGTGATCGAGGCAAATAGGTCACATGTGGTTGCTGTTCGCCCTCTACAGGAAACAAACACTAGTAGGGCTGACGGAACTTGTTACTGAAGTTTTTTGCATGCTGATTATCTGATACGACTGTTACCTTGCTTTCAGCACCTGAACTTTGACAGTACTTTGTGTGAGTGTGTCACTGTTGAATACTTTTCCACCTGTGTCCTCTAGTACTGACTTGAGCTCACGTTACTTGCAATCGTGAGATTTGTTCTCTACTGCGTTTCCGGCTATCGCCTTAACGTTTGTCTGGCTTTCCACACGTTATGTCGTTCGTGGCTGTCTGTATCAGGCTACAAGACGAAAATTCTAGTCTTCTGCTAAGTCTGGAGTCATGAGATCATTACTATTTGTACCTCAGTATCACCGTGGGAACTTTATCCTGCCAGAAAGAGCTTCAGAAAACGGAACAGATGAAAGTCATTTGAGATCGGAGATGTAGGGTGTATTGTCAAAGATTTCTCATCCAAACTCAATCCATTTGATTTTGGATGTAATGGTCGTGGATTCTTGTGCAAAAGCACAATTTCTTCAGCAACATTACATGCCTGTTGTACTGGGCCGCTCTTCCCAGAATTTGCAACATCTGTCAATACTGATGAGTATTTATGGCCTCCCCTCGTGGTAAAAACTACCCATCATAGAAGCCATTGCACGTGATAGTTCTGGCATAAATGTCTGTCTGAAGTTGGTCTTCACAGGAAAATTACTGTGCCACCGACATGGATCATCCACAAATGTGATACGAAAGAAAAATTCGTCACTTTTCTGTTCATACCACTGTGGCCAGACATTTGGTTCTCTACATAGCTATCAGCTGTCTTGGCTCGTATCTTGGTGAAAATCAAGTCCTGGGATGAAGATTTCGTATAGTAGTGAGTGAGAGAGTTGGGAAAATTAAACAGCGAGTTCCAAAATTGCGAAGCAGCGGTTGTGCGAAATTCGTTTGCGACATTTCACGTCGTACCAGCGTCACCAGGACCGGTCGACCACCACGGTTTTCATCGTGCACATCTATTCGGACTTAGGTGAATGGCCTACACCAATCTGTTGCTCATAATGTCGAGTCTATTGGTGTTCCACAATTGATAGTGGAACACGCTGCAGTTTACTTTTAAGCAATCAAAAATTAGATAATGCACCAACCTAGCACTTGACGCAAGACGATATCAGTGATGCCAGTTTTTCCTAGCACTGTGGAATAATAACAGAAATAATGTGCAGCGCGCTAGCTTGCAGACCCGGACAGAATCCGCTGGGCGAATTAACGACCGTGGGCTGGTGCACTGGCCCGACTCAGTACATACCTTACGTTGTTTCCAACGCTCGTTTAGGCCGTTATCGAGCTGGTTCCCAAATTCCCCTCAAAGAATACGGTGCGCAAATAGTTACAATACGACAACATACAAAACATATTTGCGCGATTCAGGGACAGATCGTGCACACGACTTTCCTCCTTTAGGTTGCCCTGACAAATTTGGCGTCAGAAATGGCATCTGGCTACATAGTTAAATAATAAAACAAATTTACCAAATCCTGAGAAAGCTAACCACATACTAGACGGGACAAACGATAGGAAAAGAGATAAACCGTAAAATAACGACTCCTATCACAGTACTGAATCTGCACCACGTTACTTCCTCGCACTCTCTTTCTGTTCATTTCCTGTCTGAATATTCATGAATTCATAACATAATTGTCTCGATATAAATGGTTCAAATGACTCTGAGCACTATGCGACTTAACGTCTGAGGTCATCAGTCGCCTAGAACTTAGAACTAATTAAACCTAACTAACCTAAGGACATCACACACATCCATGCCCGAGGCAGGATTCGAACCTGCGACCGTAGCGGTCGCTCGGCTCCAGACTGTAGTGCCCAGAACCGCACGGCCACTACGGCCGGCTGTCTCGATATATAAATATTTTCATTTTGTACCGAAATGAAGGGTGCAGGGAAAGAAAACATTCACACAGTGTCAACAAGTATACAGTACATACATAAGAGCAATTTCCCCGGTGCCTGATGGCGCTAAGCGCATACCAGCGGGTAATTCGTCGCTCGCGCCCAGTGTGAACACAGACGCCCCTTCCATGAAATCAATTACAGTCCTCCCAAGATACATTAGCGCTATTAAGCGAGACGCGAGGCTAGCGACGGCTTGTTCTTCGTCCCCTCCCCGTCTACTTCTCCGTCTCCCCCCCCCCCCCCCCCCATGCCACCCGGCCACCACTGGCTACTGTTATCCGACGGACCCATCGCGGCACCTGACCATTCGGAGGATGCAACCACCATACACCACTGAAGCAACCGTTACCATAAACTAGCTCTAGTATTTCAACGCATATCTCATATTAAAAAATAACTGAAAAACCTGATTCTCTAATGTATAAGTGTACATGAAATGAAAGTACTGTGTCACGTCACTATGACAAATATCGTTTTCTCCCTGGGATACAAGAAATCCTAAACTCATATGGACAAAACTGTTCTGTGATTATTTTCTTCCTCACAGTGTATGAGTAACGAATCATGCGTTTAATGAGTCATGGTTCCAAAAGAAGAAGGAAAGTAAATATGGATCTGCACTGTCATTCTAAACGTCTGATGTTGGTAGTACAGATTATTGTGCTCGCCAGTCACTAGATGGGACCGTTCCTTCATCCGCGTCAGATTTCAGCATTGTTACATCATATGCTCTCTGATGTTTTTCAGGGTACTTCTAGCTTTAAGAGTTATTCGATGTGCGTCTGGGTCACAACGTTAATTTCTCCCCGATATTTCGGAAGACAGGCTCGTTGTCATCTTCAGGTGGTTTGAAGACTGCTGCTCTCCTCGGTTCGGCACCTTATGTGAGTTTTCCGTTACCACCTCCATCAATCTACACCTGTTGCTGTGGCTGCGAGCCGGCCGGAGTGGCCGTGCGGTTCTAGGGGCTACAGTCTGGAGCCGAGCGACCGCTACGGTCGCAGGTTCGAATCCTGCCTCGGGCATGGATGTGTGTGATGTCCTTAGGTTAGTTAGGTTTAATTAGTTCTAAGTTCTAGGCGACTGATGACCTCAGAAGTTAAGTCGCATAGTGCTCATAGCCATTTTTTTTGTGGCTGCGAACTGCGATCTCCAGTTTCCGTGCTATCGTAATCAGGTTCGGATCTAACTGTACGGGAACGTTCTACTTTTGCTCGGTTCAGTGCAGGGATCCACTCCCGACTCAGTTGTAGGCCATTATCTGAGGCCACTAGCTGATTCGGGAGTGGAGCCCTGTACTGAGACAGATAAAAGCAAATAGTTGTCTTACTCGGCGGTAGCAAGGAGACTGGAGACCATAGTTTACAGTAGGCCATCGCAACCCCAGCCAATGCAAACATCCATCGCCGCGGCTGCACTGATAATGATATGGGACGAGTGATGGAGGGTGTAAGGGCTAACGTATGTAGGACGCGACCCAAGCAGACCAGCTGCCATTAGGAACTATCTGAAAGTAACAACGCGTCTGTTCAGCGAAATATCGTGAATAACTTACGACGTGACCCAGGAAGACACCGGAGAAATCTTCAAGTGGCCACATGTTCTTGAGAAGTAAACCGACACTTGTATAATACCTTTGGTAGCACACACTAAAGTACAACACAAGTGCATACACTAGTTACGTGGATTCTGACCACTAACGAAACAATTGATTACCACAGATTGTGTTCAAAATTTCAAAATGACCACCAGCAGCGGTAGTACACGCTCCTAGACTCGTAAGGAACGAGAGCTGCACACATGCTAGCATTTCAGAGGAGATGTCCGAGCAGGCTGCGGTAATACGTCGTTGCATATCATCGGATATGGCGTGTCCTGTTTTAATGTGCATGGACAGAAGTTAACACGATTCCCATAATCGTTTCCATGCAGCTCTTGACGGAGAAAGACGTGATAGGGATGGAACCTATGTAGATGGAATGCGAAGGACGCTTGCCTGACACTGGCATTTCCTCGTGCGATTGCGCGGGAGCTAACTAGCAGATCAACTGCAACAAGAGCAAGAACATTAATTTCCCCCTCTTTTGTAGTAACTTTTATTTCTTTCTGTTACGTGTTCTACGTGTTACACTTCCACTTTCACGTAAATTGCTGAAGAGGTTGGCAAATAATTGGTTGACGTCTATTGGGATATCTTGTCGCATACACCGTAGAAGAAAGAACTGCATTCCTCCTACTCTATCCATGGACCATGAGCATGTCGGCTTTTTCTCCAGTGGTAAGTTCCATCGTCCATTCGTGAACTGCTGCTTGGACTGCCATGCACTAACTGACTAGGAAGTCGCAGCTCACTCAAGAAATACGTAAGCACACTGTAAGCAAACATAATGGCATCGTACCTAGCAACTACACAGGTTTAATGGCTCAAACAAGTGTCGGTGCGGAAACTTTTCAACGACTTTCACTAGGTTTCTGCAACAAACGCCCCTGACATGCTCATTTACCTTGTTTCTACTTTGTTCATGTCAATAGGCATTATTCCATTTAAAAAGTATGTTTGCTAAAAGATACACTTTCTAAGTGTTATTACAATATGGTTATTGCCTAATAACACTAGTCCCTCACTACCTATCCATTCTGTGTAAAACGCACATCAGTAGCACTTTCCATTTCCGCAACATTTGCGGCTCAAGTTTTATATGATCTACCCTGTATGCAGGGAGTTCAGTAACAGTCTGCAAAGCTTGGAAGGATGTTGCAGAGTAGACTGTGCCGAGAAATATTTGTTAAGAAAAAACTCGGTACATTGCGTCGTTTCCGAGTTAATTAACACTGAAGTTAGCCCGTAAATTCAAGCTGCCCGACTGATACAATTAATGTCAGTTGTTCTCATAGCGTATATGGTAGCGCACGAGACTACTCACAAGGGAAACTCCACATCGCATCCCCCTTAGATTTAATGGTAAGATGGCCCCGTGGATAGCCGGTCAAAATCTGATCACAGATCAAGCATGAAAACAGCAAGAGGGTGTACTCATCTGTGATAAAAACCAAAATAAAAACACTGAACGGTCCAATCTTAACAAGTAAAATGTCGAGAGGAGGTTAAAGAGCGGTGGCCTCGTGGTTTAGCCGGCACGGTAGCTCAGCGTGTTCGGTCAGAGAGCTGGCTTGGTTCTGTAATACGGAAACTGTGTGAAAGGACCAATAACAAACTTAAACGGATGTCATGTGACGCCTGCTACGAACAACTACAACGAACAATAACGAATGGAATGAAAAAAAACATAAAAAAGTGGTCGTGCTGTCTGACTGTAAGCTAGACGAGCCGTGTTCAAATCTCCTTTGTACCACACATTTATTTATTTGTTTTCACAATATGAACTGTCAGTGCGGTCACTGAAATGTTTGTACTCTTTCTGCAGTCTTGGCAGTTGTGGCTCAAATGGCTCTGAGCACTATGGGACTTAACTGCTGTGGTTATCAGTCCCCTAGAACTTAGAACTACTTAAACCTAACTAACCTAAGGACATCACACACATCCATGCCCGAGGCAGGATTCGAACCTGCGACCGTAGCAGTCCCAAGGTTCCGGACTGCGCGCCTAGAACCGCGAGACCACCGCGGCCGGCTTGGCAGTTGTCATCCTATACATTGGCTGTACAATAAGAGTCATGTGGTAAGAATACGTTAACGTCGGAAGTAAATGTGATAATAGTGAGAGCAGGTGAGATGTCACATAGACGTCTCACAGAAATGTAAACAACAAATAAACAGGTGTGCGCTGTGTTACAACAAAGGAATTGAAGAGTCAAAACTTACAAAAACGAATGCAACTTCAAACACGTTAAAAAATATATTATTACAGAGCATACAGAAACAGTGTGTTGGTGAAACTTTTGCGTTAATTTTTTGCAGCTTATGTGACAAACTATTATGATTTCATCATTTTCTTGCAAGCGATCTCATTCACATTCATTCGAGCACGTAAATCGGGCAAGGAGGCATATCTCGCTCACTTACCAGACGTACAAATTAAACGCGTCGATAAGAGATTCCTATCACATGACGTACGTACTGTCACTAGTGGCATGTATAACACACCAGTCGTGTTTTCCGGTGGAGGATTCGGGTGACTTGTCGCCTTGTCATCAAACGTTTGCAGTTCCCATTCGAAAGCCACTTCCTTTCGGCTTCTAATGGAATAGCTGTGCAGGATCAGAAAACTGCCATCATAGGGTTCCACCTTACACCTCGCTGTTGCAAAAGGACGTTTCACCACGATACAGACACAAATTAGAATATAGCGAACAGCGAAATAAATAAAAAAAAATTATTGGCAGGAGGGAGGTTTGAATACAGCTCGCCCGCCTGGCAGTCAAACACCGTGACCACTTTCTTTTTCTTTCTTTTTTTCGTTTTGTCTTTATTCTATCATTTTATTCGTCATTGGATTGGCATTTGTTCAGGGCGGACGTCCCCTGACAAGCGTACAAGTTCATCGTTAATCCACTCACACAGTTTTATTTTTTATTTTTTTTATTTCAGAGGGCAGCTAATCCTCTGACCGGCGACTTGACATCGACGCCCTTGCTCTGGCAGTC
Organism: Schistocerca americana; assembly: GCF_021461395.2. Classification (NCBI taxonomy): domain Eukaryota; kingdom Metazoa; phylum Arthropoda; class Insecta; order Orthoptera; family Acrididae; genus Schistocerca; species Schistocerca americana. The sequence goes on along the minus strand of NC_060130.1, from coordinate 646,437,046 downwards.
TGCTCTGTATTACACTTCTCGTTCTTGGCCAGTTCACTGCTTCTATTTTGCTTTTTTTCACAGTTCAGTACACCTTCTTCCTGTTTCCACGCTTGATCTGTGTTCAGTTTTTGACGAGCTGTCCACTGAGCCCTCTTACCTCTAAATCTGAGATGGGTGCAATGGGAAGTTACCCTTGTCAGTCTTTGGCTCGGTTTCGATTCTTACTACCGTCCCATGTCCAAGTTTTGTATCGAACTGTTGTTCGGTTTTAGGAATCAAAACAAAGAACATGTTTGGTGACACCGTCTCTGACGGGCCGCTTGCATCTGTGCGTGCAGCGACCTGATTGTCCAACTTCGATGTTAATTAACTCAGAAACAGTGAAAAGTATCTAATTCTTTTCTTAACAATTATTTCTCAGCACAGCCTACCTTAAAACACCCTTATAAGCTTTTCGGGCTATTTCTGACGATCGTGTACACAGGCCTACCTGTATATCTCTCACATGTCTCCATTTTATGTATATCAATTTATGCATAGTGCATGTAAAGTTTCCACCAGATTTCTTATTTATATATTCCTAGGTAACTATTAGAATACATTACTATTTGTTTATGGCCCCAAAATTAAACTTGGATTGGCGTGCGCCAATGGGCAGAAAGTGTTCTGTGGATTATGTATGCCGGCCGCTGTGGCCGAGCGGTTCTAGGCTCTTCAGTCCGGAACCGCGCTGCTGCTAGGGTCGCAGGTTCGAATCCTGCCTCGGGCATGGATGTGTGTGATGTCCTTAGGTTAGTTAGGCTTAAGTAGTTCTAAGTCTAGGGGACTGATTACCTCAGATGTTAAGTCCCATAGTGCTTCGAGCCAATTTTTGGATTATGTATGAGAGGGAGTCGCTGTTTGTGTGTGTCTGAGAAGTTCGCGCTTGGTAGCAGGACACACTGGTCAGACCTTTTCATTGTGGAGAATGTTTTAATATGATTTCTATTATGTGTAGAGCTGTCAGTATATTGGTGGCACATGGTCTTTAAATAAATTAATAATTGTGAAAATAGAATTTTTTGTGTAAATGAGAGAGAACTGTTAAAATGAACTTAATTTTTACGTGTGAGTCGACTTCTCTGTTAACCCACGAGAGTCATAGATCTTTCTGGAACCCGACAGAACACGATCCTGCTGTCAGTTATTTAAAATTGTATACATAAACGAGTGAGGTTATGGGAGTTAATTAACCTATACATTCATCATGCAGCAAATGAAACCAATAAGAAATTTCGAAAAGAAATTGAAGTTCAGGGAGAAGAAGTAATGAGTTTGTGGAACATTAGATACACTGAAGAGCCAAAGAAACTGGTACACCTGCCTAATATCGTGTAAGGACCCATCGAGCACACACAAGTGCCGCAAAACGACGTGGCAGGGACTCGAATAATGTCTGAAGTAGTGCTGGAGAGAACTGATACCATGTGCTGGGGGAACCGGGAGGAAAACCAATTTGCCGAAAATCCTATCGCTCCAAGAGCTCCTCCTGTTCGATGCAGTCGCGGATTGTCATCTATAAAAATTTAGTCAAGGCCAAATGTAACCCTGAAAAGGTGCAGATGGGTAGGGAACAGTGCCACAAAAACGGTGATTGGTGCATGTGCGGTGTTGAAGGATTTGGAGGTCAGTACGCCCATGCAATATTATTCTTCCCCACACCATAACCCCTGGATGACCAAAGCTATCATTAATAAATTTTTTTTCGGGCTTCCAACCGCGTCAGGTGGTTAAAATCTCACGAGCTTTCGACCGAGCTCTCCTCAATCTTTGTCAAGTGGTAAGGTTGACTGCTCTGTCGGCGTGGCCACGTCACTAGTGATCTCTTCCTCGCCATATAGGGTAATGTTTTCAACCCGCGTCCGTCACGCCCGTTTTAACCTCGCGATGGTCGGGTCCCAGGCTGTGCTGAGCTGCAAACCGCCGTCCTTGTTGATGGTGTTTTCAGACGCTTTTATTTCAATAGCTTCTTTTATGACGCTATCCCAAAATCCCTTCGTCCTCATAACGACAGATGTTTCGTCGAATAGAATTCAGTGTGCATTTTCTAAGGCGTGTTCTGCCACGGCTGATTTCTCTGGATAGCGTACGCGTAAGCACCTCTCGTGTTCCGTCCGGTGTTGCTCCACAGCGCGTACTGTTTGGCCGACTTAGTAACAGCCACACTGACATGGTATCTTGTGCAAAAAAATGGTTCAAATGGCTCTGAGCACTATGGAACTTAACATCTGAAGTCATCAGTCCCCTACTGCTACAGTCGCAGGTTCGAATCCTACCTCGGGCATGGATGTGTGTGATGTCTTTAGGTTAGTTAGGTTTAAGTAGTTCTAAGTTCTTCCAGTGTTGACTGCTTTAGAAGCTCTGATGTCTTCCACATTATTCTTGACGTCGGGTCCCGTGGCAGTTTCCGGTACGTATCCTCTTCAAGAATCAACTGAAGTTTGGCGTCGTAGTCAGCTTTATTCAGAATGACGGATGCATTACGCTCGTCAGCTGGCAGAACCACGATGAGGGGGAATGCGTGAAGACCACACACACAGATCGGTATCTGCACGCATCAACCACCACCATGCCGAACAATAGCCTTGTCGATTGTGCTAAAGTCGGCTGAGGCGCTGAAAGTCTACCACTGGAACTCAGCCACTTCTGAAAAGTCTTGCGGAAAATCGGGTACAGCCACGGACAGGTGTCACAGGGTATATCTGGTGTGACACGCAAGATTTTCAAACTGTATTGTCTGAAATGCGAGAACAGCGCACCATGCGGGAGAGTAATTCTCGCAATCTACTTGTAATTCGTGGCCAGCTGTTCGGAGAGAGAATCAATCATTCATCATAAGAATAAACCTGATGTAACCAAACACAAACGCGATGATTGGTCAGAAGCCGTATCACACTTACACTGGTGTTATTACGGTCTTGGAAGGAGGTACTACTTATGTATTAGATATATTATTACTAAATTACGTTAAGTGAAACTTTAAGATATTTAAATGTATTAACAGCCATCAACGTTTTTCTTAATCACGCTTTAGCTACGTAGTTTTTATTTCAAAAATCGTGTACAGTCACAGCCTCTGCAGCGTTGTGCTCTGACTATAGCGCTGTTAATGCGCAATATAAAAATGGCTGAGGCTGCTTTCTCTTATGTACTGAAACACGCGCGTGGAACACGGTTAAAAAGTGCCGAGAAATAGGCTGTTCTTAATGTTTTTCATAAACTTACGGAGATAATCGGCGCTGAAGTTTTCCCGGGCTTGTATACAGGGTGTTACAAAAAGGTACGGCCAAACTTTCAGGAAACATTCCTCACACACAAATAAAGAAAAGGTGTTATGTGGACATGTGCCCGGAAACACTTAATTTCCATGTTAAAGCTCATTTTAGTTTCGTCAGTATGTACTGTACTTCCTCGATTCACCGCCAGTTGGCCCAATTGAAGGAAGGTAATGTTGACTTCGGTGCTTGTGTTGACATGCGACTCATTGCTCTACAGTACTAGCATTAATCACATCAGTACGTAGCATCAACAAGTTAGTGTTCATCACGAACGTGATTTTACAGTCAGTGCAATGTTTACAAATGCGGAGTTGGCAGATGCCCATTTGATGTATGCATTAGCACGGGGAAATAGCCGTGGCGCGGTACGTTTGTATCGAGACAGATTTCCAGAACGAAGGTGTCCAGACAGGGAGACGTTCGAAGCAATTGATCGGCGTCTTAGGGAGCACGGAACATTCCAGCCTATGACTCGCGACTGGGGAAGACCTACAACGACGAGGACACCTGCGATGGACGAGGCAATTCGTCGTGCAGTTGACGATAACCCTAACGTCAGAGTCAGAGAAGCTGCTGCTGTACAGGGTAACGTTGACCACATCACTGTATGGAGAGTGCTACGGGAGAACGAGTATTTTCCGTACCATGTACAGCGTGTGCAGGCACTATCAGCAGCTGATTGGCCTCCACGGGTACACTTCTGCCAATGGTTCATCCAACAATGTGTCAATCCTCATTTCAGTGCAAATGTTCGCTTTACGGATGAAGTTTCATTCCAACGTGATCAAATTGTAAATTTTCACAATCAACATGTGTGGGCTGTCGAGAATCCGCACGCAATTGTACGAACACGTCATCAACACAGATTTTCTGTGAACGTTTGGGCAGGTATTGTTGGTGCTGTCTTGATGGGCCCCATGTTCTTCCAACTACGCTCAATCGAGCACGTTATCATGATTTCATACGGGATACTCTACCTGTGCTGCTAGAACATGTGCCTTTACAAGTACGACACAACATGTGGTTCATGCACGATGGATCTCCTGCACATTTCAGTGGAAGTGTTCGTACGCTTCTCAACAACAGATTCGGTGGCCGATGGATTGGTAGAGGCGGACCAATTCCATGGCCTCCACGCTCTCCTGACCTCAACCCTCTTGACTTTCATTTATGGGGACATTTGAAAGCACGTGTCTACGCAACCCCGGTACCAAATGTAGAGACTCTTCGTGCTCGTATTATGGACGGCTGTGATACAATACGCCATTCTCCAGGGCTGCATCAGCGCATCAGGGATTACATGCGACGGAGGGTGGATGCATGTATCCTCGTTAATAGAGGACATTTTGAACATTTCCTGTAACAAAGTGTTTGAAGTCACGCTGGTACGTTCTGTTGCTGTGTGGTTCCATTCCATGATTAATGTGATTTGAAGAGAACATATTTTCTTTCTTTGTGTGTGAGGAATGTTTCCTGAAAGTTTGGCCGTACCTTTTTGTAACACCCTGTATACTGCAGTTGACAGACAAAGTCATGTCGAACGTGTTGCGCAGTCGGTAGCGTAAGGGAAACTGAACCAAATGCGGCTACTCGTGCGTTGCTCACTATCTTTTTTTTTTCTCGTTGAATTTGAAATACCTACTTCTCGTAATTATAAGACTCATCATTTTTTATGAATAATGCACGTCTTCTTGTTTCTAATTGCATATTTGGCGCGAAATTTCTGTTTCCATTTCAGATACAAATTCTTAATTATGTAGATGTTTTACGAAAGTCTGTTCATAAAAGTTGTTTAAATTAAGAAAACATAACAATTTAATTTTTAAGGCAAAAATGAATAACTAAATCGTCTTTATTTGGACTGCGTCCATCGCTTTATACCACAGAGGTAGGTAAGTATCGTAGAAATATGAAAAACAATCATTTTCACAGCATCTAGCATATCATACAAATGCTACATTTTTACATTTTCTGCTGTACCATTACAATATAAACCCAACAGATCTGGAGCCAATCTGCGGGATTCGGCCCGAGAAGTAACAAGACTGTTAAGCTGCCAGACGTAGTGGAACTAAAGCACGCAGCCTTTTCACACGTCACTGCCGAACGCTGGCGGGATATAGAACGGCTCATCATAAAAGGAGAAGAGAAAATGCTGCACCTGGTTGACTTCGTGGATTCTGTTGTTGATAGGCTAGTTATCAACGTAGCAGGTGAAACTTCCAGAACTGAAATATATTTCTAAGATTCGGATAAGGAAGGAACTAAGAGATTACCAGACGACTGACTGTATTACTTCAGTGGATTCAATATTTAACAATAAGGTGAAATCCTTCAATACTCTCTTACGTTGCACACAGCTTAAGCAGAAAAATGACCCTGTGGTTAAGTCAGGAATTTTCATCATTCTTGTTTTCAGCTAAAAACGATAACGTGTTGTGGTTTTCGTCTAGTCGTCTAAGGAGCGTATTGTGGTAGATTTGAAATGTATTATTTCATTCCGCTTAAAAATTATTGATATTCGAAGCTGTATTGCTCCTCTGGTCGTCTCTTTTTACGTGTGAACTGCAGCTGGCCACGTCACTGCGGGCTAGCTTTACCAGCTGACCGGCCAGAGCTGTCCAACTTAAATGCGCCGGTAAAGCTGTTGTCCCGTATTATCGCTAAGTGGATGTGCGCGTAACGCACAGCACAAAACGTACCCTTATTATCGTACTTGACAGTACTCGAGACAGCTTGGCTGCGGTCCCACGTGAAACGGAAATCCAATGAGGTTCCAGCAAACGCGGAAGAATAGATAGTGCTATGTTTACATCAGGTTTATTATGATGAACGGATTATAGCTGCTTGCAGTCAATTGAGGGGGAGTCACAGAACGGCTGAAAATTGGGCCGTCTTCCTACATGAAGCGAACTGTAGCACGCCTGCTTGAGAAGGGAAGAACGCGAAATGGCCTGGCGGCAGAAAGTGCAATATTTAGATAATCAAATATTCACTAAAAAAAACTCAAAATTGACTACAGCTGAAAAACAGAGGATATAAGACGTTACCGAAATCGGTAGAAGCTCTGGAATTACATAAAATTGTCGCCATATTCTTACGACATTGTGTTTAAAAATTATAAGGGGCGATCAAAAAGTTTTCGTTGGAAGACAGTAAAGTCCAGAATCGGTATGGTGATCAGGCAAAATCGCCTTGAGCATTGAGGCAATACTCCCACCGATGCACCAGGTTGAAGACAGCCGTTTGATAAAACACCATGTCCTGCTGCCTGAAGAAGTCCGTAACTGTCTGTTGCACATCCTCCGTCCAACAGGATACCATTCAAGCAAACGATCAGCCTTTGTGCTATACAAGAGGACTGAACTTACAGTTTCTATTCATTTGTTGGTTGTTAATACTGCCTAACCGTCAACCTGAATCGCGAGGAATGTTACGTAGTCACTTCACGAGATTGTGAGTAAAGAAGAATAATCTTACTAGGATGTGAATTTTATGGTTGGCATCTCTAGAATTATTTAAGTAAAGCATTAGCGAACGATTTCTTTCTGTAGCACGAAGATGGCCATCCTGATAAGTTTGTGACAAGCAGCAACCATACGAGAGCCTCTCAGGAAGAGCTATCTCCAATGACCGTTAAGAGCTGACGTCGAACTGCAGTGAAAGGTGGGTTTTCGAGTGAGACAGGGTAAACCTCATACCACGCAATAATGTATGGTAAAATGAACTATTTCAAATGGATAGTAGATGAGAAAACGTATAACCAATGGTCTCGCCGATGTTGTATTGTTTGAGGGTTGGATAAAGTACAAGTTTTGCATTTTTACATTTTAACATGTCTAATTTTAAAATCCTTATCGAAATAAACTTTTCAAAAGTTGTCATTTTTATCGAATGTGTACGTGAAGGATCATAATATACGCGTTCGAGGCTCACTACTTTTGACGTCTAGCAGACTTCGTGCCAGAACGGCAATTCGTACGAGTACGGTGTCGCATGTTTTACTATTGGATTGGTGCTTATTTCTGGCAGCGTAGCACCATAGTTACTTGCGACTGTTAGGACACTTAGCTTACTATTCTCTCCAGGCCACAAACGTCACCATTGACGACTGTCATGCACCTTATGACCAAATACGGACACCTAATGAACCACCTGCACACTATTACAAGCCCTCATGTTACCTGAGCCGGCCGAAGTGGCCGTGCGGTTAAAGGCGCTGCAGTCTGGAACCGCAAGACCGCTACGGTCGCAGGTTCGAATCCTGCCTCGGGCATGGATGTTTGTGATGTCCTTAGGTTAGTTAGGTTTAACTAGTTCTAAGTTCTAGGGGACTAATAACCTCAGCAGTTTAGTCCCATAGTGCTCAGAGCCATTTGAACCAACCATGTTACCTGAAGTATACAACGAGTTCACGTTTGAATAGCCTCTTTCCTTCCGGGCGTCCTGTGTTCCCAGTCTCCTCCATATCTGGTATCCTCATTTTCTACCCAGCCCCCATTCTCATCCCCTACATCTACATCTACATCAGGGGCGGCCAAGGTTTCGGCTTGCAGACCGTGCCCCGGCACGAGTGCCATAGCACTCAGCCTCACTGCATATTTTCCCCACCGCCACGCCACGTTTTCTGAGCGGTAGGAGGGGGGAGAGGAGGAAACTACGATTGTGGTGCATTTAAAATTGCAGTGCAGTAGCATTGTATACGATATGGTTTTATATTTCACATTTCTCAACAACATAGATCGCAAACAAAACGAACTGCCAGTATTATTTAATTATTTTTGTTATTTTTGTGGCGCTGAAGACAATTTCTGTCTGGTACACACTGCGGCATACAGACAGGAGAACACAATTTCATAGATTTTCGAACTCAAGTTGCCACGTAATCGTGACTTACTTAGTTTCATAATCGAAAAACGGTCTTTTACACAAATACGTCGATTGAAATATTGTAGCACTTTTGCCACCTCATTATAGAGACGTAGAATATCTACCTAAGGAAAATAATGTAGACGTCGTGGACAGTCCTAACATAAAAGGATTTGTTATTAAAACAGGAATTCTCTTGCAGGTCAATTAGTTACATCTACATATGCGCAGGGGCACTTTCAACTCAAACGGCAAATGGTCTCAAAAACAGACGTAAGATTAAGTATCCCGAAAAAATTTAATAAACTATATTAGTAATAGTTCAAAGGCCGCAATGAATTCTTGAAGCCGGCCGCGGTGGTCTAGCGGTTCTGGCGCTGCAGTCCGGAACCGCGGGACTGCTACGGTCGCAGGTTCGAGTCCTGCCTCGGGCATGGATGTGTGTGATGTCCTTAGGTTAGTTAGGTTTAAGTAGTTCTAAGTTCTAGGGCACTTATGACCTAAGATGTTGAGTCCCATAGTGCTCAGAGCCATTTTTTTTGAATTATTGAAACCTCGAATTTCCTTTAACGGTAATGAGCTTAGGGAACTGGACTGTGCTTGTCTAAATGTGTCCTTTGTACAACGTAATTTTCTTTTTAAATGTATCCCCATAAGTTCAGAAAGAAGTTGTTCCACACCTTGGACTGTCTTACCGTAGGCAGTGTGCAGTCAGTTCCACTCAAAATTCTAGGTCTGCAATCTATTCCGGATGTTCTAATTTTGGCTCCTGCTCTCATTTTTCCTTCATAAATTCAACAACAGTGAGTTTTAAATCGAATAATAGTTCTAGCCTTGCCTCTTGACTTAACCATCTTACTTTGCCGCAATATATAGTCTCCACACCCTTCGTTTAACCTCAGTGTCTTTCTTTCTCTGATAGTGCCGTTGTCTCCTTCGCTCTTTCTGTACCACAGCTACTGTCTGCTATCTTCTAGTAATAATTGCTTTTCCGTCTCTTTGCCTTGGCCTCCCTTAGCACAAAATGCGCGAATATGTTCGCTTGCCAAAATTTTTGTGCAGATTTTTGAAGGTGCTGAGGAAGGTAGAATGAGGCAGCTGGTACCCCTCTTTTCAGCCAGAGTCTTTTAAAACAGGAGCATATTAGCCTTTTTTGTGATCCGACAGGGGCATTTTTTCCACTGGTTCACTAATTTTCCCTGCTACAGCTGAGCATCTCGTTCATGTGGAATGAGCTTCATGTGTCGGTAAAATTTTGATAGTTGACTAACGTGAAAATTTAAATAACGCAAAAGTAATTTTACACCTCAGACCGGATTTTAATTGCACAAAAAATTTACATGTGCTTCAATATTATAAACATGTGCCTCTTAGAACTCTTCTGATTGTAATGGAGATACTTTACTGCATATTTATCCGTGCTAGGTAATTTCATAAACTAAATTTTCGCCTCACACCGAATATTACGTGCGTATTATACATATGAAACATGCACAAGTAGGGTAAATTTGAACCTCTGTATCTATAAAACGGAAAAAGATACGAAGAAAATTATCAAGGTTGTTAGAGAGAGCGATCTTAGGAACGTATTGTAAAAATTTCAGCCATTTGCTGTGCATAGCCATCTTGGAAACGATTTTTTTTCGAGTTTTTTCAGGGACCGCCCATGAACTAAAGAATTCTTCCAAACACTCACTGAAGGCCCACCATAGACCACATATGATGCAAAGGAACCACCTGATTTGCTCCATGCACATAAGGTGGAGGAAATGTGTCATATTAAAACTTTGACACTGTACTGTAGGATAGTTAACAGTAAGACGATCCTTCCGCTGGATATACAAATGATCCTCTACCCAACGGCTATATAAAACACTCGACTCTACCTTTCTATCACCAATAGATCCCAATGCATAAGCCTTGGAAAAAACCGTTTTTATGAGCTGTGTTTTGGAAGATACAAGGCAACGCAAACTGTCGCATGCGTACCGATATTGGTGTAAACTTTGTTACAGGTTCTTTCAAGCTATTAACTAGCAAAAACATATAATAGGCTTGGTACCCACTGAGAAGAATGTATTTTATTCACACAAGCAAAAAGGTTTTAATATACAATAAGACTATTATTTGAATATTTCATGACGTTCAGGGATTCGAACCCGGAATTGCTGCTTATCGCAAGCAGTTGCTGTGGCCATTAGACTATCCTAACACTCTCCATATCTGACTCAAAGCCTCAGTCTCACTGATGTCTCAACCTGTGGTTTGATTACCCGACACTACAACCATATGTTCTCCCTAAAATTGGACCGCTGATTGGGTGGAGGACCGTGACTAACCGCGTCCCCATGAATATAGACCAACTGAATTAAATGCACTAAAATGAACTGCAGGGATCACTAGGGATAAATTTAATGAAGGCGCAGTGGCATGACGGTCTGGTAAAATTTTCAGTTATCACTACGTGGTCGTTACACTGTGTGTTCAGTGTATCTGAATGTTTTGCACTAGCATTAATTTCAGGTCATTCCATCCTCGTTAATTTCAGCCCAACGATCCATTATTTTCGTTTCGGAGACTTTATTTCATTTTATTAAAGAAATTATATTTTTCTTGTGTACTTGATAATGTGTTACAAGGTGCATACTTGGTCAGATATGCGCCAGAGGAAAAAATTCTTCCCGAGCTGAAGCGCATTACATGGACTCTACGTATAAAGATGTCTTACAGTGAAGTAAGACACTGGAGAATCCATTACTTCGGATAGTCCACGCAGTTCCAGGGGCAGAGCCCGCATGCGGGCAGACGAACGGCGACGGGCAGTTGCGGCAAACTGAGATCGTTTGCGGACAGTGAGAAGTTTGCACACAACACTAAGAGATTTCGTTAAGGAAGAAAATAATAACCACATACTTGTGCGAATCAGTTCAAATTTTGTAAGGTGGGCCAACGCATGTAATTAATGGTCGTCCTGAAGGAGATTTTCACTCTGCAGCGGAGTGTGCGCTGATATGAAACTTCCTGGCAGATTAAAACTGTGTGCCCGACCGAGACTCGAACTCGGGACCTTTGCCTTTCGCGGGCAAGTGCTCTACCAACTGAGCTACCGAAGCACGACTCACGGCCGGTACCCACAGCCTTACTTCTGCCACTATCTCGTCTCCTACCTTCCAAATTTTACAGAAGCTCTCCTGCGAACCTTGCAGAACTAGCACTCCTGAAAGAAAGGATATTGCGGAGACATGGCTTAGCCACAGCCTGGGGGATGTTTCCAGAATGAGATTTTCACTCTGCAGCGGAGTACGTGCTGATATGAAACTTCCTGGCAGATTAAAACTGTGTGCCCGACCGAGACCCGAACTCGGGACCTTTGCCTTTCGCGGGCGTGAGTCGTGCTTCGGTAGCTCAGTTGGTAGAGCACTTGCCCGCGAAAGGCAAAGGTCCCGAGTTCGAGTCTCGATCGGGCACACAGTTTTAATCTGCCAGGAAGTTTCATTGGTCGTCCTGCTGTTCTGTGAAATCATTATCCGTTGCCAAGATATAAGAAACATGGATCGAAAGACAATAAAAACATATACTGCACCATTCGTCCCCCGAGTCAACAAAATTCTACGTGGTTGTCAAGGCCAGGACTTATTCGCCTATTTTGCGCTACGATAGGAGCAGTTTTCATTCTGGTTCCCAACTTTTACTCTACCATAACGTTGACATTATACCGCCACAGCTTGACAACCGGCGTAGATTTTTGTTGACTCGGGCGACGAATGGTGCAGTATAGGTTTTTTTATTGTCTTTCGAACCTTGTTTTGCCGGCCGAAGTGGCCGTGCGGTTAAAGGCGCTGCAGTCTGGAACCGCAAGACCGCTACGGTCGCAGGTTCGAATCCTGCCTCGGGCATGGATGTTTGTGATGTCCTTAGGTTAGTTAGGTTTAAGTAGTTCTAAGTTCTAGGGGACTATTGACCTCAGCAGTTGAGTCTCATAGTGCTCAGAGCCATTTGAACCATTTGAACCTTGTTTCCTACATCATGGCAACGGACAATGATTTAATACAACAAGAAGAGGTAAGCAAGTTACCTCCAGTTGTACTAGGGAAAGTGGGTACGGATGTTGCATTCAGACATCTACCATGTTTGTTACACCTGGCAAATCATTTTTGGCGGAAAGTGTTACATTCAGGAAGTGACGGGGAACCATTTGAGTTTTCCTTGGTTCAAATGGCTCTGAGCACTATGGGACTTAACATCTGTAGTCATCAGTCACCTAGAACTTAGAACTACTGAAACCTAACTAATCTAATGACATCACACACATCCATGCCCGAGGTAGGATTCGAACCTGCGACCGTAGCGGTCGCGCTGTTCCAGACTGAAGCACATAGAGCCGTTCGGCCAGAGTTTTCCTTGAAACTGCTAATATTTTGAATACTGAATGCCACAATTATTACACTTGGCATCACCTACAACACTCATATTCGTTAAACTTTATCATCCCTGTGCGTGAATGTAAAATTAACGTAGAAGAAAACGTTTTGAACAAGTGCAACCCCACATTATTTGTTACATTTGGCTTACCCGAAACAACCTGCAAACGATGTATGATCGATGTGGCAGGAAATGTTTTGGGACAAAAGACATTGCGCAGTGAAAATCACACGTGAATTTTGAAAAACGGTAATCAGAGAGCGATTCGTTGATTTGAGGACTGATGGTACCACTTTCAGACGTGTGTTTTTAATATTTCTTTATTCAGTATGACCGCTTTCTGTACCGTCGTCAGTGTAGCACCTAAACCGGTAGCACTGAATAAAGAAGTTCTAAAAGCACGCGGCTGAAAGTGGTACCATCACTCCTCACATTCTGACCAGCCGTCGTCCCGTTTTACGTGAAAGATGGATATACAATAATCACGTGGAAGATGGATATACAATAATGATCAGCTGAAGTGGAAGGAATCTTGAGCAGTGCTTATCTGAAAAGAAATGTGAATTTTAACCTTGCTGCGGATGATAATACAATACGAACAGTGAATTTAAAGATTCCTGTGTGACTACTGTGTAGGAGTGGTATTATTTGTTACGAACTATACGTTTTAGAAGAGAACATTACTTTTAAGCCGTGGTTATGAAAAAAATGTTATTAATATTTATTATAGGAAATCGTTTTAAATATCAGATGGGGACAATTAGTTAAGGAACTGTACTAAATATTCGGTGAGACCACGTGTTTGGTAAGTTGCTGTGCTGTGTTGCAGGTATGAGGTACTACGAATTGATGTTTTCTGACGCAATATTAATCTGATGATGATGTTCATGCTGCAAGTGGAGTTGGACGATTGTAGACGACGTGATCAGTGGACAGCATGCTCGGCTTCGAGTGCAACGACGGCTGGGGCGTGTTACCGACAACTGGATTTGTTTTCATTTAACTTATTGGCTATTTAAAGACCGGCAACCTGCTACCTGATATTTTAAAAATCGGGTCGTGCATCAAACAGTTTTATATATAATAGTACATTGTTCCATATTACGAGCAAAATTTGTTTTGAGCAATAGAAAAAGGGTGATAACAATTAAAAACAAAATTAAATTAGATATAGGAAACGGAGTATTAAAATAATAAATGTTAGTACTTTAGAAGAAATGATTAGAAACATAGGGAAGGAACGAACTGCAAATTTTTCTTTTACAATTAAAACCAAATATAACATATAAACTATGGTTCGTGTTGTTGCTATTCCAGGGGGGAGGGCATGTCCTTTAACATTACTAAATGAAATACATTATGAGTGACTCTGTGCGTATTTGTTTCTATTGTCTAATAATTAGTACGACTAGTTACGTGTTTTAAGTGCTAATGACAGGCATACCCACGTGCAGAGGTCAGCGGAGAATTACCGGCGAACGTCGGGGGTCTGGCAGGGTTGGCACCTCGGCGCACGTGGCTTCAACTCTGCGATAATGTGGCTGCGGTGCCGGACTTTGCAGTGGTTAATGTAAACTGAGCTTACATTTTTGTTAAAGGTAGAAACTCTTGGCTTAGTTGTAGGAAACGAAATCTTGGCATTTTAGGGCTTATAATTATATGTTTTGTGAATTATTACCATAGCTAATAAGGCTAAGGCAAGATGAGTTCTGTTACTATTAACAGGGGTGAATGGTTCCCAAATCAAGCAGATGTTGCAAATAATGAGGTCTATATTAATGACTTAATTAATAAAGGTAATAATAATTTACTACCATTGAGTGGATGTCAAAACGTTGCGTTTGACGAAACTGTTGAGGTAAATAGGGGACAAGATGTTGATGACAATATAAATAATGTTGACAATGTAGTAAATGAAGACAATGTTGAAGTAAACGGGGCACATGATGTTCATGACAGTGTAAGTCGTGTCAGTTCAACGGAATTACCAAGTAGTCACGATGAGATTAGTATTGAAACACCACAAAATGTTACTCTTAGAGACTTGTTACTTGAAATGAGACACATGTCGAAAGAAAATCATCGCCATACACATGATTTTTCGAAAGCTTTGGATAGGGAAACTGGGCAAACTGATAATGAATTAAAGCAAACTAAAACTCACACTGATAAATCTATGGAGAATCTGGGCTGGAAAATTGAGCGAAATAGTCATGAGTTAAAGCAAATTGACCATGAGATTGATTAATCTAATAAGCAATTTCATTAGCTAACCATTTTATGAATGAAGGAAAGAGATTAAAACTGAAATTGATGAAATATACTCGGAATTGAGGGATTTGAAAAATTAGTTAAGTGTAGGAAGGTAGGTTCAGAAAATGATGAATTAAATACCGAACAGAAAACGTTAGTAAAGTTATTGGTGATGAATCTAAAGCACAGGACTATGACGATAAATTGTGAAAGAGTCATGTTCAGAATAATGAAATAAAGTTTCATGTAAATGGTGTCAATGAAAATATGGAAGTATAAATGAATATATGGGAAACAAAGGTGAAATATGTGGAAAATTATATAGAATAAGGTAAAAGGAATAATAGTATTGTTGAAGTAGTGGAAAACGAAGTTAACAGCTGCTCAGAGGGAAGCAATAACGGAATAATGGCCAGTGCAGGTAACATGGAGTAGGAGTACGCAAAAAAACCTACTTGTGAGAAAGATAATGCTTTTTGTGACGTGATAAACCACAACACTGACATCAAAATTTGTAGAATAAAATTTAACTTTATTTGGCCGATGAATAACATCAGTGAAGTAGTTAGTGATCAGGTAGCTCAGACTAAAGTTTATAATGAAAACAAAGCATTGGTAAGACTTCTCAGAAAGCATCACAAAATATTTTTGAAATTTCTATTAATTTCTGTTATTCAGAAAGACTATGCTTACTGGTTTGACGAACAAGTTCGTAGATAATAACAACCACTTGCTTAATTACATTGTTAGAAGTAAAAGCCTTATTTAATGTTTATTGTGAAGTAATTTCAATATTGCTAATATGGCGCGGCACTGACAGCGAATATTGCCTGTGTTTTATATGTTTAAAATAAGAGAGACTCCACAGAATTGATGTACAGCGTATGGATTGTTAAATCAACTGAGTGCATAATGACAGTTCTGAGGGCGTGGCTAATGTTGTGCTATGTGACGAACTGCCAGCCACCAACTGTTGCGGCAAGGCTGTTGGAGTGGCATTTGACATAGCTGTATGTGAATGACACATCGCTGTCTGGCGTGCAGCAAACTGTAAGCGGCCATTTAATAGTTACAAACAAGCTAGGCATTTAGTGGCCTGTGGAATGGTAATGAATGGTACACTTAAGTTACTGTGTTGAAATTATTATTCATTTATGTAATTTGTATTCTTGTAATTTTCTTTTGCTTCCACGACGATTGTGATATTGTATGTGTCTACTGTTTATATCATTCAATTAATTTCACAACGCCTGAACGACACAAGCTAGCCATGGATCAACAGATGACTCTGTAAGCAGCCGCAGAAAAAAATAAGTGGACGTAATATGGGTGTGTCGAGAGCGTTGAAAAAGAGAGTTCTTATTGTGGTGTATTTAAAAAAGAAAAAAAGATTAGCGTTATAATCAATTCTCACAATGCATTCAGAGAGCCAGAGTCTTTATATGAATATGCATTTCGCTACCACCTTATCTCTTAAGGCAATTTTGAAACATGCATAGCATAGTAAAATCGTAAGAGTGCAGATTAAACCTTAATAAAGTTGGAGTATTTTTTATTTTCCAAATTTACTAGATGTAGATAAACAAGAAGCTGATTCAATATTCCATGCGCTGGTATATTTCTAACAGAATTATCGAACGTCTTCCGCAAGATAAGAAACACGGTATCAACGTAGACAGGGTTATTCACTGCCGTCTGTATGTAATAGACGAACAGAGCGAAATTAACAATATTCATCCCTAAAGATAACATTTTCGTTCTGCAAGGAGGTATCATAACACATATATAAGGGACGTGCAATAAGTAATGCTACACATTTTTTTCTCACCCATTTTCCGTTGAAAAAAGTGCAGAATTTGTTGTGGGACATCGTAGAATATTCCTGCTTCAGCCCCTATGTTTCATGGAACTCCGGTAGGTAGTGGCGCTATACGCAACCTTCAAAATGGAGTGTGTAACGCAGGTGGGTTCCAGCCAGAGAGCTGTCATCGAGTTTCATTTGGTGGAAAGGAAGAGCATCGCATGTATTTACAGGTGCTTGCACAATATCTAGGGAGACATGGCAGGAACAAAAGCATGGTGAGTCGTTGGGCGAGATGTATGTCATCATCGCAGCAAGATCGAGCAAACCTGTCCAATCTCCTGCGTGCCAGTCGGTCGCACACAGCAGTGACTCCTGTTATGTTAGAACCTGCCCACACTCTCATTCGAGCCATGCGGGATTAACCGAGCGGTCTAAGGCGCTACAGTCATGGACTGCGCGGCTGGTCCCGGCGGAGGTTCGAGCCCTCCCTCAGGCATGGGTGCGTGTGTTTGTCCTTAGGATAATTTAGGTTAAGTAGCGTGTAAGCTTAGGGACTGATGACCTTAGCAGTTAAGTCCCATAAGATTTCACACACATTTGAGCATTTGAACTCTCATTCGAGGTGATCGACGGATCACAATTAACCACCCTGCTGCTCAACGAGACGTCTCTGTTGTTAGTGCTGACACACTCGTCCACCAGTTGAAGTACTCAAAAATGCGTAGCCGCTGGGTTCCTCGCTGCCTAACAGAAGACCATAAAGAGAAACGAAGGACAATATGTGGGGAATTTCTTGGGATTTACGAGGCTGAACGCGACAATTTTTTGTCGAACATCGCCACAGGTGACGAAACATGGGCTTGTCACTTCGAACCGGAGACAAAACGGCAATCCATGAAGTGGAACCACACCACCTCTCCTCCGAAGAAAAAGTTCAAAGCCGCACCCTCAGCCGGTGAAGACATGGTGACGGCCTTTTGGGACACTGAAGGGGTTAGTCTGTTTGACGCCCTGCCTCATGGTGCAATGATCAATTCTGAAGTGTATTGTGCTATCCTCAGGAAATTGGAGAAACTACTTTATCGTGTTTATCGCCACAGAAACGCTAACGATCTTCTCCTTCTCCACGACAACGCAAGTCCTCACGCAAGTCTGCACACCCGAGAGGAGCTCGCAAAACTTCACTGGACTGTTCTTCCTCATCCCTCCAACAGCCCAGATCTCTCACCTTCCGCCTTCCATCCGTTTAGCCCAACGAAGGATGCATTCCGTGGGAAGCAGTAAGTGAACGATGGGGAGGTTATTGATGCAGCAAGACATTTGGTTCTGACGTCGACCGGTAGAGTGGTACCATACGGTCATGAGAGCATACAGGCCCTCCCAGTAATGTGGCCTAAGGCTGTCTCATTGAACGAAGATTATGTTGAAAAATAGGGTTTTGTAGCCAAAGGAGTGGAGAATAATATGGTATATTGGAATCCTGAATAAAACCAACATGGTTTCAGAACAAAATATGTTGCATTACTTATTGAATGTCCCTTACTCAACGTGCTTGCCAAGGTAACACCAGAACATTTTAATCTTTAATAATCGCACAAGAGCTGTAACCTTAGCACAGAAGCGTTAGTTCAGTGATTCTAGTAAGGTTGTAATGCATTATTAGACTATAAGTTTGCGTTGCGGACCCAAGAGACGGAATTTTAAAAATTTCGTGTATAGCTTATTTCATTCTACATAATGCCTTTCTTTCTGAGCTATCCTGTGAGTTTCTTGGGTATATCAGTGACACTCTCGTTCTCCCATCCCATAGCCAGGGAAGCAACCATGACGAATCGCGAAACTTTCTACTGAATCTTTTCTCTCTTCAGTTAACCTGTTTCTTCTAAGGATCCCGATCAGACTGACAACAAGCGAGACAAGATGAAACAAAAGATCAGTAAAAAATTTCCCCTGTAGACCATTACAGCCCTTAGATTTTTGTAGTGTAAATGTTTATAAACTGCTCTGTGTAGGCCTACATTGACGTGTACGTTTTATTTTAAGTGTCTGTGGTTGGCGACGTCTAAATGTTTGACTGTTGTTAATGATTCTAATCCTTAGATACAAACGATGTATAAACGTGTCGTCCGTTTACGTGTATTGCCTTAAGTTTACTTTTGTAGCGCTTCCGGTCCCAATTTTTGTGCTAAATAGTGACAATGTACAAGTATTTCCTTACATCTGCTTGTGTATAACCGTGCTGTTTGTGAACTATCTCATAGAGCTACCAGCTGTGTATTTTAGTTATTTACATTCACCATGAATAGTTGGGAACCTGATACAGTTCATACCTGCCACCACTTTCGCTTCCAAGGACGCCTCTGCAGCCACATAGTGAAATGGAACTCACCAGAAGGAGCAGCAGTTTCTGCTTATACATAGTTTTTAGTATACGAAAAGCAGAGTAGCATCTATGTTACCTAGTGTATGGTAACTGTTATAACTTTTGCTTGAATTTTAGTGCATTTGCATTGTGTGAGCTGACTTTGGAGTGTAGAATAAACCAGAAGCAGCGCAGAAATGTGTATTTAAATTGCATCCAGCATGTCCTTGGGTTAGTCTTTCTGGTATAGACTAACCTTGATTAATGATGGGTAGGGGCTGCACCTGTTGCGAACGATTACAGGGGGACTGGGCACAGCTGGAAGCTGTATAGGACACAGTCGTCTAGTTTCAGGTTGCTGTCGTTAGCTACAGTGGCGTTGGCCCATCTGAGATGAAATTTGACACCTCTGGTGGCCATAGCGTCGTCTGTGATCGCTGATTTCGACGAGTCGTCCGATTCGCTAGTCCTGGTAGGTCGACACTTACTGACAGTGCTTGGGGAGCAGTGGCGAGGTCACGATTCTCTGGGCTGAAGGCGAAAGTAGGTCTTGGATGTACGGCTGTCCCCTAAGGCCTTATAAACAGGTGTTTGGTATTGCCCACTGCCGAAAGTACATCTGAATCAGCATGGGACGCCTCGTATGTTGGGACTGAGGCCGATCAACTTATCGACGAAACTGCATCAACTTCCGAAACTGTAACAGTTAGGCATTAAAAACATCGATTATTTTTTTAGTGGAATACATAATGCATTCACTCCGACCTCACTAAATTAGTCACACGAAATTATCGCAAATAATGAAGGAATCTGGATATCCAACTGTGACAATATTAATTACGTGTGATCAAAATCTAGATCTGTATATATTGAAGACTTTTTATCCTTCTTTGTTTATATTTGCTTATTACTCTACGTAACATTGATCTTCATGCCATACGAAAGAATAACCCAAAACACAAAAAATTGTTTCTTTACTTTTCTTTAATTAACCAAAAACTTCACTGCATGAGAGATATAAGTGTTCTGCTGGTTTTCGCGGCGGCTATGCTGCTGTCGTTTGTTTATATTGCAGCACTAAACGTCACTGAAATGACCTCCCTGTCATCAGCAACTTCAGTTACTCTTAACCTTATCCTAGCTGCTATTTCATTTCTAATTAGCATGTTTTCCTACTCTCTTCTGTCCCGTAACATCATTTACAATGTTGTCTAAGCCGTAAGAGACATTGGATCCGCGAGCAAATTAATATTGCTAGAGGGTTTCCGAACAGCTTCGACAATGGCGTCCATGTGAATTTCGGTGTAGAGGTCACCTATCCTAGGGTAGTGGTTCGCACGCAGTATCCTGCAACGACTTGTGTTCCATGGAACCTGCAAATTTTTTTAAATTTTTTTTTATTTCTTTGTAGTATGGGGTGGGCTATCACCCTCACCAATGTATTATAGAGAATCTTCTGTATAGAGATAGCGTTTGATAGGCGTGCCTAAGTTCACGCTATTGAAGATAGACATGTATTGCCTCACCATAGACTTGGCATTTGTGCGTAGATCCCCGACGTGGTTGTTGAAGAAAAGGTGCTCGTCAGGGAGAACGCTGAGGTATTAACCCGAGGGACTACACCTAGTGCCTTTATCTTGCAACCAGAGGTCTAGGAGCAACGCCCTCTTCATGCTGAAGTGAAACGTCATCGTCCATCTGGGCTAAATTTCACTTTGTTGCAACGACACCATTCGTTGGCCAAATCTAGCTGCCTTTGAAGTCGTCGTATATCGGTTGCATGGAGTCGGCCCAACGTGAAAAGAACAGTATCATTCGCGAACTGGGCCAATTGTACATTTGGGGCTGTAGGCATGTCATTGACGTAAAGGGCGAACAAAAAAATGGCTCTGAGCACTATGGGACTCAACTGCTGAGGTCATTAGTCCCCTAGAACTTAGAACTAGTTAAACCTAACTAACCTAAAGACATCACAAACATCCATGCCCGAGGCAGGATTCGAACCTGCGACCGTAGCGGTCTTGCGGTTCCAGACTGCAGCGCCTTTAACCGCACGGCCACTTCGGCCGGCTAAGGGCGAACAGTATCGGCCATAAAACTGAGCCACGGCGTAGGTCGTCAGTGGTTAATTTTGCATCCATATCCTGTTTGCAACCCCCACAATCACGCGCCTGTTGGGAGAAATCTGACGAGCAGTCGTTGGTAACAGTCTGGTACTGTGGTCTGTTCTCATACCTTCCACAGACGATTCTCACGCTACACCTTGCCATACGCAGACTCAATATCAAGGAAGACCACAGTTGTCAATCAGGTTAAAATGAAGTTGACGGTGATATGTTCTGTCAGTCGGGGATGTTGCAGTTCAGTGGACATCTTCTGTTGGAATTCCCATTGCTCGTAGCGGATCGGGTCTACTCAGTAAATTTATTAGACAGTAGTTCTTTTGAATCGGGATGACCAGAACCGTCTTCCGTTTGTCCGGTATGTAATGGACCTGCAGACGGTCTTTGTAAATACACGTAAGTAGCACGAGTGTCCTACGTGGTAAACTCTTGAGTGAAGATTCGACATTCCGTCCAGCATAGGGTTTTGGTAGCGTTCAGCTTCTTGATGAACCCTCAAACCTCGCTGGGTGTGATAGGTCTTGGAAATGTCTATAGAGCTTGCATCTCCAGCCAAGCAGCCAACTGACTGGATGTTGATGATGATGATGTTTGCTTTGTGGGTCGCTCAACTGCGCGGTTATCAGCGCCCGTACAAATTCCCAACCTTGCTCAGTCCAATCTCGCCACATTCATGAATGATGATGAAATGATGAGGACAACACCCAGTCATCTCGAGGCAGGTGAAAATCCCTGACACCGCCAACTGACTGGAGATGTGCTCATATTCCTGTTTGACAACAGCCAACAGTTTCTGGAATAACAAAGTTTGACTTTCGAAAGCTTTAGCAAATGTTTCAGCCTTATAGACGGCTCTACCACAAGCCCAAGGTCAGTGCGTAGCGGATATATTGGGTTTTTATACTCCCTGAACCTCCATACGGAGCGCCACTCATCCCGAGTCTGCAAAAGAAAGGTGGCCAGTCTATGTTCCCAGACTTCGTTGCGCCACAAGTCTGCTGCAGAGTTCACGTTCCAGCCGATGTAAGGTCTCTCTCTGACGATGGTTGCGTGACTTGACTTCCTTGCCAATTATCACTCTAAACTCAATATTTTTCGGAATACATTTGAACGCGATGCAACCTTTTTTTCGCTGTGAACAACAACAGCAAGTGAAACAATGCTTAAAGGTGCACTGATTATGAATGTGTTGCCAACTGAACTCTGAACACATACACCGAATGCTATATGTAAATTGAGGGTGGAGGGGGGCAAAGGAAAGGAAAGTGAAGGGTTTACTGATGTCAGCTGCATCAGGACATTACACAAGATCAGTGGCGATGAGTGACTATGTGTACCAGACCAGGATTCGACCCCAAGGTCTCCTGCTTACTAGGCAGGTGCGTTAACCTCTGCGTCATCCAGGACACAGTGTTATCGCAGCTGCGTGGACTATCTTGGTATGCCTCACGGTTGATCCACATTCCCACTGAGCGCCACCTATAGGCAGTCCCTGTCTATTTTCTCCATGCTTACTATCCTGAGATTCTCGCAGGAGGTCCGACGTAATTGTCCATCTGCACTGAAGAAGGTGGATCCATTGCCCATCTAGGTGAAAAAGTTAAATGAGTGCATGGTGTCTGTTCTTTCATAAATGTCTGAACCATGTATGTCAGACACCACGCATTCATATAACAACACTACAGACTGATTTACATGGTAACACACCATAAGGCACAGGGAGGTTAGTTTGCGTTACTGTAGGTATGTATCCACCACAAGAGGTGTTGCATGTTGTAGGACCATTAGAATACAGTGAGGAATTGGATAAGGTGCATGTTAATAAAGGTGAGTTTATGGTTCCTGTTAGCCTAGATAACTTTGTTTCAGGTGAGACTTAGTCTGCCAGAGGACTTAATGATTCCCACTTTACATGGTTTGGATTAAGAATGTTTTGATAGATCCTCTGATGACCAAAGCTGCAAGCATCCCATTGGCGCATCTGAATTACGTAAAATTATGCATCACTTACAAGGTAGCGATCGACACATGATGGAAGCACTACTGATACAATTCATGGAGTTGTTTAGTACAAATGGTCCTTAACCAGAAACATTTGTTACATACAACTGCATACTCCCACCTAAAGGAATGGTCCACCCGCTTAGCTGTGTGGGAATGTGCTTGCCTCTCATGTGTCGGGCCCGGGTTCAATTCTCCTCCAGGTTGGAGATTTTCTCCACTCTGGGACTGGGTATTCTGTTCTCCTAATCATTTCATCCTCATCATCGGCTGCCAGTCACCCAATGTGGCGCCGACTGCAATAAGACTTGCATTTGGCGGCCAGACCCGACTGGGACGTCCTGGCCAACACTGCCATATGACCATTTCATTCCACCTAAAGGAATCCATACAGGGTACAAAGGGTTCTGCACCCATTAATGGAACAGTTCATTAATTAGAAAGTAGTGGATGGAAGAATAGAACAATGTGACAGGTCATGGGATGCAACTGTGGTCACCATATGCAAAAAATCACCAAACGGTACAAAAAGGTACAGATTATATTGTGCCTAGCAATATCTCAATGCAAAAACTGTCACTGATGCAAATCCCATCCTCAATTTCTTAATATTAGGGAAACAACGGACAACTTACACCAGCACAAGAACTTTTCAACAATAGACCTGAAAAGTAGATATCAACAGCTAGAAGATATCCTAGAAGATAAACCGAAAACTGCCTTAATGATACCATGGGTCCTGTATCAGTATGACAGAAAGCCATTTGGATTCAAGAATGCACTGGCTGCATTTGAGAGACTGGTAGACAGAGCACAGCTTGGATTCAAGCCTAAGAAGTGTATGGTATATTTCGATGACATCGTAGTATTGCCGAAAGATGTGGAAGAACATATGAGATGTTTGGAATAGGTGTTCAACAGACTTGTGCTGCTCAGCATGGATAAATGCCATTTCGCATTAGCATCGGCAGTCAGTGTCTTCTCTATGGCACAAACATCAGAGAACCTACAATCATTTCTACGCCTGTGTAACTATTATGGGAAATTCTTCGTTAACTTAGCACAAATTGCAGAACCATTGATTTGTTCATTAATGAAAGGGCAAAAATTTGAGTGATCAGCAGAGTGTCAACAGCATTTTACATACTGGAAAAAGCGATTATATAAGATCCAGTACTTATATTTCTCGCCTTTGAGAAAGATTTTATCTTGTAATGATGCACTAGGCTGTCTTTTGTGTTGAAATGTAGATGGTAAAGAACATCCAGTAAGTTGTACACCAAGGCAATTAAACAGGGCACAGCAGAACTACTTCACTACTGATAAGGAGATACTGCCAGTTATTTATTGAATTATCAACTTTCAATGCTCTTAGTCTGGTCAGAAATTTAATGTAGTAACAGTTCACACATCGCCAAAATGGTTGCTGGGTTTAAAAGACCGTTCCAGTAAACTAACAAGATGGGCACGCAAACAAGGTGAATTCGATTATGAAGTCGTGCACATAGTGAGGAGGAATCATAGAAATACAGGAAAATTTGAGTTCAGCAAGCACTGGGCAAAACTGTTGCTGAATAGCCGAAAGCAAAAGCATCTGACATAGGCCACCAGGCATTTAGGTCACATCCACACTTCGTGTTGGAATTAGATTGCTCTGCAGCTTGATGAACTGCAGACTATGTATGGTGGCTCTGACAGTGGTCTGGGATGACATTTTACAACCTGTACATGACGACATATCAGCAGGTCATGGCAGGTGCAGAACAATGGGTAGGTGAGCTACCAGGAAATTCTGGTGGAAAATGAGGCATATGATGTGGAACAACATGTGAGCGACTACATACCTGGTGTGCACAGGACTGAGCTTAATTATCAGAAAATCCATTACAGAGAGTGGCAGAGGCATTTGCAATGATTGAGCTAGACATTTTAGGACCATTTAATACAACACTGGCACAGAATAAGAATATACTAACGATAAAAGACCATTCTTTTCGATTCATAAGAATGGTAGCAGTTGCTGACGAACGAGCTAACACAGTAGCGGAAGCTGTGGTAATTAGTTGGATACCCAAGTTTGATGCAT
The DNA here is from genome assembly GCF_021461395.2 of Schistocerca americana. Taxonomy (NCBI): domain Eukaryota; kingdom Metazoa; phylum Arthropoda; class Insecta; order Orthoptera; family Acrididae; genus Schistocerca; species Schistocerca americana. The sequence continues at coordinate 646,411,827 of NC_060130.1, read as the reverse complement.
TAGATACCTTAATTACAGGTCAATATATGAATTTGTGTCATTTTCTTCTCATTCGAAAACTCTGAACAAGTCCTGTTTATGGAAAGGGTAAATAAAACTATTTCTAAAATGATAATCCACTATGTAAACAGCCAGCACAACGTCTGGGGCACACAAACTGAATTTATAGTCTCTGCATACAACTTCAAAGTACATACCAGTACTGGCCTTTCGCCATACGAGGTAGTAAACGGTGAAAAGGTGCTGCTACCTTTCGATGTGACAAAACCTAAATCTGGAGTTGATAGTGAATCAGTAAAGGAATTTGTGAAACGTTTACGTGACGTTTGACAAAAAGTGAAGTGAGCTGACACAAAAGTCTTAGAATGTCAGGAACAGACAGGTCGACGTATAGTGGTATTACTAACAAACCCATATATGCCTGAAGGTAGACCTAAGAAATATTGAACTAAGTACTATGGTCCGTACAAAGTTTTTGAATCAATTTCGCCAGTAAATGTTAAGTTACAATTACCCACAAAAACGTCTATTGCTCATGTGAGCAGGATTAACTTATTCAAAAGAGCTGCAGATGCATTGCTGTAGGTATCATCAGCCACACTAGTGCCAAAGAAAACGTCCAAGAGAGTCATGGAAAATATTACCTAATGATAATCAGAATACACACAGTGTTCCTTACACACTCATATCATGGGATAAGTAGCTCGTGACAAAGTTTTCATATTGTTTATGGCAATATTGTATACATTCATTGTGTTAATTTTTTTAAGTGTTACTATGAATTTATTTCTGTGATACGTATCATAGGTTTTGGAAGTACTTTATCCATTTCTTGTCGATGAATATGGTAGGGGTTATTCCTGTATATGGAATTTTTTCTCGTGTATATGCATGTTCTGAAGAGGGAGGGAACTGATAATGTACACTTTCTCTTAGATGGCGTACCAACATGGATGTCAGGGAGGCCTGTCATAGTCGTGGTGTAGCTACACTTCGTCAGAGGAGGAGTACAGAATACAGTTCAGAAACAGGGTCTAAATTCTGGAATATTGTTCTCCAGACAGCTGTATATGTTGCAGACTAGCCGTTGGTAGACACGGAAATTACCTTTTGACGTATGGGAACTAAGGAATGAGGGTCGCAGGCTACGAGCTGTATTCTTGGAAATGCACTAGGTAGAAGAGAGGGAGGAAGATCTAGAAGAAATACAGGATGAGTTCGAAGAGTTGAGCTTCTTGTGAGTGAAATTCAGAGCACAGCTAAAGTAAATAAAGGACTTAGTACCACAGTCACTAGTACTAAGAAAAAAAAAGGATGGCTGGACGCAGGACGAAAGTTGCTGAAAACAGTGTTTGTACAGCGAACAGTGAAGACACACAAAACTTGAATAACACTGTATGAGAAACACAAACAATAGCAGACACCACTAAAACCACAGTGGAATGACGTATTAAGCAGCTGTCAAATCTTGAGCAGTGTGTGTTTAATAACACCAAGACGGTATGGGAGCTAAATACTGAATTAGCGCAGTATACGAGAAACACTATGCGGGCAATAAACAACAAACCAACAAACTAGACAGAGTAGAGAATCGATTAAGTTCACTAGTTGGAGGACTGAATGTAACTAAGATTTATGAGCATTGGCAGATAGCGTCAGCGACGCAAGAATTGAAGCAGCAAAGCTTCAAAAAGCGGTTTCCCGCGAGTTCTGAGTTCTGCACTGTTGCCTGCGCAACAGTTCTTAGCAGGATTGCCCCAGACACTAAAGGAACTTCTTGCAGAGCTACTAGATGACGTAGAATAAACTGAGAATAACTTGACTCTAATCCATCATACAGCAGATGTCGAGGTTAGTACTGGTACTGCAAAATTATGTGTATCAGTCCGGTTTGCGGTAGTGGGAATGAACGCACGATATCAGTGTTCCATGGGTCATCCAAATCCATTAAAGTGGGGAACTATTGGCAAGTGGATACTATTACGAACTCGGGACGTACTGACATTTTCGGAGTAGGGAAAAGTTTACATTGTTATGTCAAAGGATAACTTGATGGAATGTCTGAAAGAAAGAACTGCTTTTTGACCAGCCAGAGTGCTGGAGACTAACGCACAGGCATGAGACGTAGAGTTGTTCTTCGGCAGAATGGAAGCGACAGGGTGCCAAACCTCATTTCCAGAGAGTGGAAGTGTGCTGGATTTATTCAGTTTTCCCGACAGAAATACCAACCATGAATTGTTACGAGGACGCAAAACAGAAGGGCTTGAAAACAATAGAGTTACAGAGCAGTGGAATATTGATAAATGGTACAAACTGTGATATAGCAGGAGCACAGTGTCGCCTTTCAGCTACAGTCGCCCGTTTGACAACAGTCAAACTATCACTACTTCGTTTTATTGGTCGGAAAAAAAGTTAGAAGTGTTAGCTGCGCAAAATCTTAATTTTCTAAATAACACCTTGAATCCTGATTGATTACACCCATTGGATGAATTTATATCATCACAGAGAGGACCAATTTTCACGGAACAGAAGTTCCACCATGTCCAGCTGTATCGAGGTAAACAACATTACAACATCACGACTATAAGTCATGATTCCAATAGCGGTTTGTGTATTTTTTTTTTTCACCAGACTTATGGAGACATGAGATACCTGTGGTTTGCTTCCTAGTTAAATAAGGACCAGAAGGTGTAACGTAATGAAATGTTGAATTTGTGTTAGCATATAAGGAATAAACAGGGGCAGCGTTGGATTAAACCAGACGAGTGTGCAATTAACCGAACATAGAAAGTAGTGTCATAGAAGTAAGGAACCATTCCTCTCACTGAACCTATAAAGTAAACGACTTTTACGATTTTTTTTTGAAAAAACTAATGACGTAAAGAATGCAAACGTATTTCCACGTCATTTATTGATTCTTAGACAACATCTCCGATTTTTTAAAGAAATTCGGTCATTATTAAGCCCCCATCCGAGGAGTTACAGTTGCTCTGTCCAAAATGTGGTGTGGCCTTGACGGAGGTCGTGCAGTCTGCTAATCTTATCGGAAATAAAGAAACAAATCAATTTATTAATCTTTAGGTTACTGCACACCCAATAAGGGCACAGTTTATTGAAATTTGAGAAAATACTAAAATGACGGACGTTGAAACAGAAATGTAGTTTTGTCGCATGTTTCGAACACATTTTTTGCAACAACAAATGAATAACTTAAAGTTCAAAAATTATACTATTACTCGTTTTGTACGTGCCCGAGGAGCAAGTCAGCCAAATCTGAAAAATTTATCACTAATTAGTGCGCCCACAATCAGTTCCATAAGCTTGACATACACTGAATCTCAAGTTTTGCAGACTGCAAGACTTCCGTCATCGACACACCACAATTTCGACAGAGCAGCATTAACTCTTCGGATACGGGCTACATGATGACTGAATTTCTTTAAAAAATCAGAAAATGTTGTCCAAGAATCAATAACTAATGGACAAAAGAATAACACTGCTTGCTTCATTAGTTTCTCCAAAAGAATCGTAAATGTCACCTATTTTAGAGACTGACTGAGGACAATAGATCCTTAAAAAGCAAAACAAGAACCTTGTGGTTTATTTATCAGGAGCATCCTACTCATAAAACCGGTATAAAGTATAATTTTCAACGTAAAATATATGTAACGAGACTGTATCTGACGTAGCGTGAGAAAAATTCGTGGTGAATTTTTTGAAGAGGTCGGAATGTTGCTCCACAAGATGGAATTCTGACTGAACCCATAATTTTTAAACTTTCTTCCAGGCAAGTAGATAATCGAGCTCAGAAAGTTAAGTGTCTCAATGAGACTGTAAACCACGAGAGAAATCCAGTTCTGTAAAAACCGAGGCATTATCATACAATACTCGAGCAGAGAGCGCAGAATGTGACCGCAGCTGAATGACCACACTATAACGCCATCCTGACAGCGATGCAACGTGAATTAATACCGCTTAACCCACAAGTGAATATTTTATACCAACAGTTGGGACGCCTTGGTACAGTAAAAAGCACTGACAAATCTAGAAAACGGGATCAAATTCGCGCATCGCCGCGGCTCGGTAACTTCATAGACATGAGCTAATCAGTAAATGCTTGTACTTTTGAAGCACACGATCAGTCGGTATGACAGTCTTGAAAGTCACAGTGAATCCACGTCGAAATACACTCCTGGAAATTGAAATAAGAACACCGTGAATTCATTGTCCCATGAAGGGGAAACTTTATTGACACATTCCTGGGGTCAGATACATCACATGATCACACTGACAGAACCACAGGCACACAGACACAGGCAACAGAGCATGCACAATGTCGGCACTAGTACAGTGTATATCCACCTTTCGCAGCAATGCAGGCTGCTATTCTCCCATGGAGACGATCGTAGAGATGCTGGATGTAGTCCTGTGGAACGGCTAGCCATGCCATTTCCACCTGGCGCCTCAGTTGGACCAGCGTTCGTGCTGGACGTGCAGACCGCGTGAGACGACGCTTCATCCAGTCCCAAACATGCTCAATGGGGGACAGATCCGAAGATCTTGCTGGCCAGGGTAGTTGACTTACACCTTCTAGAGCACGTTGGGTGGCACGGGATACATGCGGACGTGCATTGTCCTGTTGGAACAGCAAGTTCCCTTGCCGGTCTAGGAATGGTAGAACGATGGGTTCGATGACGGTTTGGATGTACCGTGCACTATTCAGTGTCCCCTCGACGATCACCAGTGGTGTACGGCCAGTGTAGGAGATCGCTCCCCACACCATGATGCCGGGTGTTGGCCCTGTGTGCCTCGGTCGTATGCAGTCCTGATTGTGGCGCTCACCTGCACGGCGCCAAACACGCATACGACCATCATTGGCACCAAGGGAGAAGCGACTCTCATCGCTGAAGACGACACGTCTCCATTCGTCCCTCCATTCACGCCTGTCGCGACACCACTGGAGGCGGGCTGCACGATGTTGGGGCGTGAGCGGAAGACGGCCTAACGGTGTGCGGGACCGTAGCCCAGCTTCATGGAGACGGTTGCGAATGGTCCTCGCCGATACCCCAGGAGCAACAGTGTCCCTAATTTGCTGGGAAGTGGCGGTGCGGTCCCCTACGGCACTGCGTAGGATCCTACGGTCTTGGCGTGCATCCGTGCGTCGCTGCGGTCCGGTCCCAGGTCGACGGGCACGTGCACCTTCCGCCGACCACTGGCGACAACATCGATGTACTGTGGAGACCTCACGCCCCACGTGTTGAGCAATTCGGCGGTACGTCCACCCGGCCTCCCGCATGCCCACTATACGCCCTCGCTCAAAGTCCGTCAACTGCACATACGGTTCACGTCCACGCTGTCGCGGCATGCTACCAGTGTTAAAGACTGCGATGGAGCTCCGTATGCCACGGCAAACTGGCTGACACTGACGGCGGCGGTGCACAAATGCTGCGCAGCTAGCGCCATTCGACGGCCAACACCGCGGTTCCTGGTGTGTCCGCTGTGCCGTGCGTGTGATCATTGCTTGTACAGCCCTCTCGCAGTGTCCGGAGCAAGTATGGTGGGTCTGACACACCGGTGTCAATGTGTTCTTTTTTCCATTTCCAGGAGTGTAGTTCCGTGATGTACCGCTTTTAGTTCGTCCGATGACTTCAACTATAACAAGGTAACTGCCAGACGTGAATATTTCAGTATATTGACCAGCAACCCACTGGGATCCAATCGAAGGTGACCCGCAAACTACCGACCTCACACCTGGGAGAGGTGCATTTATGCCGTCCCCTAGCTGTAACTGTGAGCAGCTATCGGTGTCTTGGCCATCTCTTTCTGGCAGGCCATTGCACACACCTTTGAGAGGTGCATTTATGCCGCCCCCTAGCTGTAGCTGTGAGCAGCTATCGGTGTCTTGACCATCTCTTTCTGGGAGGTCATTGCATACTTCTGCACGGCTACCGTCATCACGAGCGGAGCTGTTGGACGCCAACCAGGCCGCATACTATGATGTCCATGAGAACGCTTTGGTGGAATGTTTCTCCAATCTGTTAGCATTCCGGCTCGAGGGGCAACGTCTGCAGACCTTAGGGCCTACATCCTGTACGACACCTCCTCCAGCGACAACGCAGTCCCTAACCACACCAGGCAATGTAGACACCTGTTGAGTTGGGCAAGTCAGCAACACCCAGCCACGTGCGCCGCTCTGATCACTGCGGGTCAACGCTGTGGATAAGTTATTTCGCATCGTGTAAATCCTAACAATAAACGTATACACAGCCAACACTGTCTTACGGACTCTCTTTGGTGTGCCACCGACCACACGCCTTAAGTCTGAGCTTTACATCCTGCACACTGGGTCCCCACAAAAGTCTAAGTTCCAAAGATAACATGCATCAAATATATACCTACCCATATCCATACGCTTCTCAGCTTTGGGCAAGGTCAATGTGCAGTATCAAGGGAGGTACATAGGATCTCATAACATAGTGCGGCATTTGTGGTACATATAGAATCCTCTTAATCAAATCATAACTCCGAAACGTTTGTGCACACATTATTACTTTACCTATGCCTTCCTTAGTTATATATTACGTGTCTTACCTCCAAAAAAGGGAGGCGGAAGCTGAGTCTGAACTGGAAAAAGTCTTTAAACACATTTCTTAATCACTACAGAGACTGAGTCCAGAAAAACAACCATTCGAATAGGAAAGGAAATACTAAGAAGAATACGAAGAAGTTAAAGTCTAAGAAAACCAAGTATACAAGGCGAATCAGCTATAACTTATACCACAGATACTACGGAAATGGATTGGAAAGTGCTATTGATATGCGGTTTTCACAGAATGGAATGATAGTCAGGGGTTCGTATTAATAGCCAATCAACAAATTATAATAATATTTAGAAAGCGCATTGTTTGTGCAGTCATACTTTTTTAAATGAAACAACGCCTATTGATATCAACAGACTAAACGTAGGGTAAAATCGAATGTCAGTGGTGTTTGTTACAGGATTCTGAAGCGAGTCATTTGCGAGGTATCGCATTTGAAAAGTTCCCGCACCGACGTCACTTGTACAATACCTGTAGTAGCATACGATAGTTATGTGGCCTGTGACCAGTATCGAGACAACTGACCATCACAGGTTGTCAGCCGATCAGCTGATTCTGACGTTCCGCGACGACGAGAGACACGCTGGCGTCGAGCCGGCGTTGACCTCTCCGCAGCCGCCGCGAACGCCGAGCACCGAACACACCAACCGGCGCCGTCGCAAGCTAAACGTCGCGGCGTAGATCATCAACAACACCGCAATCAATAATGTCGATATATTAATTGTTATAATGACCTCATTTCTTTACATAGTGCAACGAAAAATTGTTCGTAACGTATGCACATCCTGTACTCCAATGACATCCCAGAAAGAATTAAGTGAAAGTAACCATAGCAGTTAGTCTGTCGCTCCGCCGAGGTTTTCCCCAGGGTTTCCCTACGGCCGCGCCAAATGGGGAGCGAACAGTTGACTCCACCGGAACTTCAAGAATTACAGACTAACACGTAATTGTATACCTCTGAACACTGCATAAGCCGCAACCCCAAAAAGAAGCATCCAAAATGAATGCACAAATGTAACAGGTCATAACGTAACTATCAAACTAATTGTATTCTATGTCCTTGCCCTATGGTGGGAACGTTACGCAAATATTTTAAAAAAGAAATAAACAAAACCAGGAACTAGGACGAGCCCATGTCCGATCGTGACATAATCAGATTAATAAAAATGAAATTGCCCAGTGAAATTAAAAGATATTTCATCAATGTGCCGGAATATGATATAGAACAATTCATGGAAATAGTGGATTCTGTTGACTTATTGATCGAAGACATGAAAACCGAAAACAAGTCGAACCATGCAGGCTGTAATCAACAAAAAGCCGATTACAATGGCAGCCACAGTAACGGTAGTAACTTAGCACCAAACGGTAACGGGAATAGGCAAGAGCACCAGCAACAGAATCGAGGCACAAACAATGGGAATGGTTATAACGGCAACGGTTATAAACGTCAAAATCGGAAGAGACGTCATGATGGACGCGTGACTAGTGGATATACTGGTAACGGCAATCCGCAATGGCGGAACAACCGAAACCAGTGCCGTGGTTGTAATGACCGACACCACAGTGGCAACAAAACACAGCGCCACAATGGAACGCCAACCCAGGTCCATCACAGAACATGTCAGGAAGTTACAACCGACTACCGCATAATCAGAGCCATACACAGTATCAAAATACACCATCGGGGAGACAGGGCGGCCAACCCACGGTAGAACAACAACAACCAGAACCACAATCTAAGATTAGTGGATGTGACAGACAACTGTCAATCCACTAATGCTCATCCGTTAAACTAAGAACAGCCACAATACGCTCTCAGTTGTTGGCTGTAGGATGGTGTAGTGAGGGCACATTCACGCATGACAGCCATAAACTTTGTATGCTGAGATACAATGAGGGAATAAAAATAGAAAAGGAACTTGTAGACATACCGCAGAAATGTAACCGAACCGACAAAAGTGTTGTGCAGGCTATATTGCAAGCAGAAATGTACGGAGGACCAATACAGATAATAGTCTATACCGGTGCGTCAACCAATGTCATGAGTGCAAATTTTTACAAGTACTTGAGTCAAAATAATAGAATACCAGTATTTCCAGTGAAGAATTGTCGTGTGACTGGTGCAATAGGTGCACAATCTCATATCATAAAGCACCAGGGGCAAATCGAGTTTACGGTAGGAAATGAAGCAATGAAAAGCTCGTTCCTAGTAGTTAAGGGATTAGGTGCTGCTTGCATCCTGGAGATGGAATTTTTACGCCAGAGGGACGTAAAAATCGACCTCTTGTGCGGGGAAGTAATCCTAATGAATGAGGGTAGACATGTAATTTTGGCATTTTCGAGGACACGGGAATTGCACGGTAAATATTGCCGGGGCTTTCAGTCTAGATTCGAAGGAATACAGGTAATTAATTTATATTCTGACTTAAGTACAAGATAAGCATGTTATAAAGAGTTAATTACTGAAGACAGAGAGGAAAAAATGAAACTGATAGCCATGAAAGTCATCGAGTCAGAACATTTGACTGAAGCACAACAAAACGAATTGACTCAGATACTTACAGATTATGAGAATGTGTTTTCGGAAAAACCCGGTGTTATCGAGGGCTACACCTATAACACCGAAGTGGTACCTCTCGATACTTTTGACATAGATATTTCATATTTCATGTCCGCAGTGTCCACACGCAGATTTTTTTCCTTCACAGTTTACATATGTCACATCGGATGTTTCAGACGTTGTACTTAATGATGTTTAATGCACACAAAGTAATACAGATGAAGTTATTTACATAATAATATAACATACAATTGGTTACGAATATAGTCATGTACAAAAGAAAAGGACATAGAATACAATTAGTTTGACAGTTACGTTATGACCTGTTACATTGGTGCATTCATTTTGGCTGCTTCTTTTTGGGGTTGCAGCTTATGCAGTGTTCAAAGGTATACAATTACGAGTTGGTCTGTAATTCTTGAAGTCCCAGTGGTGTCAACTGTTCGCTCCCCATTTGGCGCGGCCGTAGGGAAACCCTGGGGAAAACCTCGGCGGAGCGACAGACTAACTGCTTTGGTTACTTTCACTTAATTGTTTCTGGGATGTCATTGGAGTACAGGGTGTGCATACTTTACGAACAATTTTTCGTTGCACTATGTAAAGAAATGAGGTCATTATAGCAATTAATATATCGACATTATTGATTGTGGTGTTGTTGATGATCTACGCCGCGACGTTTAGCTCGCGACGGCGCCGGTTGGTGTGTTCGGTACTTGGCGTTCGCGGCGGCTGCGGAGAGGTCAACGCCAGCTCTTCGCCAGCGTGTCTCTCGCCGTCGCGGAACGTCAGAATCAGCTGATCGACAGCACGGTTGGCGATGCGTTTCTGTCTCGGCCGGGCGTGGCGGAGTGGGATGATATCCGCCCCCCGCGCTTGTTGGCAGGAGTGAGCTCTGCTACGCATCTCCGACGTAGTACATGAAACATACACGCAACCAACGTAATATTTCCCTCCCGCTGCAGATGGTTACGCTAGTGGGAAAGAAGCATTTATTAGTGCCGCAGTTGTTGTTAAGTTTTCGCCAGTTTCCGAGTGTCAAGCCAGCATTGTCTTGCAGAATACATGACATGGATCTTCTCCCGTGAATGCAGTTTTGATGCGATACTGTTTCTATTACACTTCAGTTTTTTTGTTAAAATTATTTATGTTTTCGCCGCACTCGCTGGCACTGGTGAGTATCCAAATACGAGCTTAGCACAAACATTCGCCGTTTCTGCGGTCGCAGTTTTGCAACAGTCTACGCATCGCATTCCAATCTCGCATTATTGTATTCACTGAAATTACAGTCGGTCCCAAAAATATTGACTGTGGGTTTACTCCACGTTAACAGTTCATATTTATTAGCAAATTCACAGTTTTTCGTGTGTAATATTGGCGTTTGGCGTCTTCACCGCTGTTGAACGTTCAATACTAGCACTTCGCTGTGCGTATCACAGTTTCACCTTCACAGTTTTTCACACTGCTTCAAGTACTGTTTCGATTAGTTCACAAACACTAATGTATTTCATTCAGTCTGACCTGGATTTTGGCTGGTGCTGGATTTTACCAGTCTCTCGCACTAATTACCTCGTTCCATTTTCCACTTACAGAGTCGTACTTGCCTTCAGACTTTTGACTATACAATCGTATTTCCGTCTCATCTGAGGTAAGTCCCCATGTCATGTCTGCCTATTCATTGAGTACTTGCCCTCCAGAGCCAGGCTCGACTTTACAAAACTTAGCCTCTCGCATTATTTTACACATTTTGTAATCTAGGCCTAGCGTGCAAGTTCCTAGATTAGTGTTAGATTTGTGACTTTCGTTTATACGACGAATTCGTGCAAATCTCTACCTTAGCAGATGGCAATATATTTTAACAGTGCTTCGCGTCAGTCACGTTTACTGATTTGCTTTGTTCCTTGTCCACAACACATGACGTACCGTCGATGATGTACACCCCGCACTCATGCTGTGTAGTAAATTATGATTGGTCATATTTCAGGATCGGTATAGACATAAATACATGGAATAACATATACACTACAATATTGAATTTCATAAATTTCGCTACTACTACAATTCAAAAATATTCACGACACACGAATGAAAAATTCTTTCATCATTACATGCTGTTGAATTTTTTTTAAATATGTTTAAAGCATTTTTTTAGATAAAATTTGTAAAATATTCTTAAACCAACGTTCATTTTTTTCAATTACTTTGAAATTATTGTTATTCCTTAACATCTACAAAATTGAATCACACTAATCCTGTGTGCCTCATTGTCTTTACCAGTTACACTAAAATCTGAACATTTACATACAGAAAAAATACACTTAAACTTAACCTACTACTCATATATGTAAAAGTTGCTCTACTGCGCTAACTTATTTAAGTGTTTGTAAGTATTTTTTCTTATTTCCTTCGTAACTGCCTCCCTATTTGACCACGGGATGGTGTAGTTTGCGTGACAGAAAATATCGTGAGGTACCACTTCGATGTTATAGGTGTAGTCCTCGATAACACCTGGTTTTTCCGAAAACACATTCTCATAATCTGTAAGTAGCTGAGCCAATTCGTTTTGTTGTGCTTCAGTCAAATGTTCTGACTCCCTGACTTCCATGGCTATCAATTTCCTTTTTTCCTCTCTGTCTCCAGCAATAAACTCCTTATAATATGCTTGTCTTGTACTTAAGTCAGAATATAAATTAATTACCTGTATTCCTTCGAATCTAGACTGAAAGCTCCGGCAATATTTACCGTGCACTTCCCGTGTCCTCAAAAATGGCAAAATTACATGTCTACCGTCATTCATAAGGCTTACTTCCCCGCACAAGAGGTCGATTTTTGCGTCCCTCTGGCGTAAAAATTCCATCTGCAGGATGCAAGTAACACCCAATCCCTTAACTACTAGGAACGAGCTTTTCATTGCTTCATTTCCTACCGTAAACTCGACTTGCCCCTGGTGCTTTATGATATGAGATTGTGCACCTATTGCACCAGTCACACAACAATTCTTCACTGGAAATACTGGTATTCTATTATTTTGACTCAAGTACTTGTAAAAATTTGCACTCATGACATTGGTTGACGCACCGGTATAGACTATTATCTGTATTGGTGCTCCGTACATATCTGCTTGCAATATAGCCTGCACAACACTTTTGTCGGTTCGGTTACATTTCTGCGGTATGTCTACGAGTTCCTTTTCTATTTTTATTCCCTCATTGTATCTCAGCATACAAAGTTTATGGCTGTCATCCGTGAATGTGCCCTCACTACACCATCCTGCAGCCAACAACGGAGAGCGTATTGTGGCTGTTCTTAGTTTAACGGATGAGCATTAGTAGATTGACAGTTGTCTGTCACTTCCACTAATCTTAGATTGTGGTTCTGGTTGTTGTTGTTCTACCGTTGGGTTGGCCGCCCTGTCTCCCCGATGGTGTATTTTGATACTGTGTATGCCTCTGGTTTTGCGGTGGTCGGTTGTAACTTCCTGACATGTTCTGTGATGGACCTGGGTTGGCGTTCCATTGTGGCGCTGTGTTTTGTTGCCACTGTGGTGTCGGTCATTACAACCACGCCACTGGTTTTGGTTGTTCCGCCATTGCGGATTGCCGTTACCAGTATATCCACTAGTCACGCGTCCATCATGACGTCTCTTCCGATTTTGACGTTTATAACCGTTGCCGTTGTAACCATTCCCATTGCATGTGCCTCGATTCTGTTGCTGGTGCTCTTGCCTATTCCCGTTACCATTTGGTGCTAAGTTACTACCGTTACTGTGGCTGTCATTGTAATCGGCTTTTTGTTGATTACAGCCTGCATGTTTCCACTTGTTTCCGTTTTTCATGTCTTCGATCAATAAGCCAACAGAATCCACTATTTCCATGAATTGTTCTATACCATATTCCGGCACATTGATGAAATATCTTTTAATTTCACTGGGCAATTTCATTTTTATTAATCTGATTATGTCACGATCGGACATGGGCTCGTCCCAGTAGCTGGTTTTGTTTATATATTTTTCAAAATATTTGCGTAACATTCCCACCTTAGGATTGTATATTTTTGGACTGTCAACTCCTTGCGTAGTCTTTCTTGGACGCTATCGGACCAGAATTTTTGCAAGAAAGCACCTTCAAACTGTTGCTACGTTAGACATTTTTCGGACACGTCGGTGGCCCACAGTGCCGCGTCACCTTGAATAAAGGAGACCACGAACAGTATTCTTTGTCTTTCCGTCCATGTCCTGGGAAACACATTCCTGAAGCTCTTAATGAATACCACAGGGTGGACATTTCGTTTCTCGCTATTGAAGGGTTGAAATGCCCTGTGTTTAATCACATTGTCCTCCTTTTCGCACATCTGATTGTCACCTTCTGCTATATTCATTACTTCGTGATGTGCGCTGCACGGTATCGCATGTTGTTCGTGTCCGTAATTCACATTAGGTTGCGGTTGTGCACTCGCACCCTGCATACCGTCTGCGTTATTATAGTAATCAGTACGCGGAGTCGGATTCATCTGTCCGACACTGCTTACATTGTTTTCCAACGCCGACAGTCTCCGCGCGACCTCGTGTTGCCAATTCGGCAACTCCACTGTCACACGGGATTTGATCTGTGTTAATTCGGCGTGTAGTGCGGCAGCGCTAGCGTCAATATTTACGCTTGCGGCCGCAGTCGCTTGTTCTACAGCTGTTTTTACATCGCTTTCGATCTTTGCAGATATCTCGCGATCCTTTACTTCTAGCCATTCATTAAATTCTTTTCCGACTTTTTGAGCTTGCACCTCCAAATATGTATGAATACTTTTCCGTGCATCTATCTCCACATTATCCACGCGGGTGGTTAAAGTCTGGACATTGTCTTCAAGCCTAGCCCGCGATATCTGTAATTTTTGCATCTCGCCGGCTAAGCTTTGCACAAGATCGGGTGTTCCTTTGCAAGCGTCCCGCATCTCGGCAGGTTCGCTTTGGATACTGTCTAGTTTCGCTTCACTTCGCTATTCTTGCTCAGTGAGCTTTTGCGTTAATTTTTTCTCCTGTTCATGTAGCATCTGAGCCAGTTTTTCGTCTCTTTCTTTTTCCCTCTGTTCTGACATTCTTTCTTTTTCCTTTTCTTACTGTTCTCTTTGTTGCTCTTGCTCACAGAGCATCTGAGCAAATTTCTGATCTCTCTCCCTGTCTCTTTCTTCTAACCTGCGCAGAAATTCTGCAAATGGGTCTGCCATCGGTGAGCATACTGGTGCCTCGCGTAATCTAGCACTCGATTGCCCCCCCCCCCCCCCCCCCGCCCAGGCAGTGGAGTTGTTATTCTATTCCCATTCTGCTGTGGAGCGTCATTCACCGTCCACAGAGCCTCGCCCGCCGCTCCGGAAATTATGTCATCCGAGGCGGTGGCTTGGGATTCGTTTACGTTTTGCAATTGATCCTCACTTTCCTTGTTAACAGAATTTTGTTCGTCTGGGACGGATGCTTTAGGTTGTCCTATCTTACCCATAATAAATTCACTTTAAGCCACTGACAAATCTATAACACTGATAATTACACGAATAATTATCCCCTCCAGAAACTAAACACATGAACACACAAATACACACAATTTAATTTGCACTTTACTTACTATTTTTCACCGCTGGTATCTCATGTGCACATGGGTTCGATATTCCGCACATAGCTACGCAGGATGCTTGCACAGTAGGCCTTACATTTGTTATTTCTCTTTCACGTAGTCCTTTTTATTTTCTATACTTTTTCTTCTCCAGATCTCCTCGGGGTGTGGTTTTGTTGTTCTACATGTAAAAGAATTCATATAGGCATTAATATTTTACAACAATTAGGCACATACATAATTACATTCATTACAATAGTAAGTATCATATTGATCGCGCCCCAAAGTTGCGGCGCCAATCTCGCGTCCGTCGGCACTTTTATTTATTGGTAATGTTTATTGTTGCCGACTTACGTGGTGGGCCTTAATCCAAATATTTCATTCAATTTTGATTTACAATTAAATGCTTTTGTGAAGTTCTCTTTTTTAACAATATTAATCTTAAATTATTTGTTACGTTAATGAATGTTAGACTGGCTGAATCTTAAAACATGAGCATATAAGTTGAACAATGGAATAAACTATTCATGTTAATTTCCTCGGCTAGTCAGTTCACTTTAGAGCAAAGAATCTTTAGTTATTAATTACAATTGCGGCCCGCACACGCGCGAGAGTATTTCTTCTTGCCTCCGTTAACCATTGCATTGTAGTCGGAGTCCTGGCTCTGGCTCTCGGCTGTTGTACTGAAAATAAGAATCTTAAAGCTACATATTTTCTGCAGCGTCGGGCGGCTGTGGAGAAAAATGTATATTATGTTAATAGCGGGCGAGTTTTTTGCTTCCGCTAAATTTTATAAGTTAATATCGCCACGTAAAGGCGTCGTTGGCTGCATCGGCCGCTGCGATTGTTGAACTGTAAATTACTCGAATGCAGGTTAATTCAAAGGGAGGTGGACATGAAATCGGGGTCACCTCTTACAAATTAAAAGTGAACAATGATATTAAACTAATATATTATCTGCTTAATTAGTACAAATACGCTTACATTGGCCAGCACTCGCAAGATGTCCGTCTACACGCAACCAAGACAAGAGAAGAAGTGAAGACGACTAAAATATTAACAAAAGAGCGCATCTTGTCGTCTCTTTAGATCATTCTGTTATATATCTTTGCCCTCGAAACTTACACAAAGAAATTATTATTTTACGGGTACCTGAGAAAAATGTATATTATTCAATTTTTAAATGTCTCTTCTTTATAAATGCTGTTTTTTAAGTCTTTTCGTATTATCTCACTGGGGACGCTATAAGTGGCAATACACGCATCCAGTCTGGTATGGAACAACTCCTGCACACGTGCTAGCATTTCAGCTGAGATGTCAGAACAGACTGCAGTAACATGTTCGTTGCATATCGTTGGGTGTAGTCGATATGTACTTGTAGACATCGTCTTTCAACTTTACCCACAGAAAAACGCCTACAGGCATCGAATCCAGGAACGGGGGAAACAATTTGTGAAGACATGCTGTAGTATTTCGTGCACTGTGGACTGAACAGCCATCATATTGATACTACAGGTTCCTCCTAGTCTGCAGAGGAATGTCTCCTAGCATCTATCGAAGATGGTTAGTACTTGGGCGGGTAACCGCCTGGGAACACCGGGTGCTGTTGGCGCCCTCCATTTTCACCTTTTTATGTCGCTACCCCTGCCAGCCCTCTTTACAGTATACCTTCATAATGTGACAAAGATGCTTTCATTAGCATTTTGAACTACTGCGCGGGTTCAGTGCTCCGTCTGTGAAAAACGAGCCTTTGAGCTGATGCCTCTCTATCCCACACCACACGTTTACACTCCATGGACGCCAACTTTCCACCTGGCAAAGTCAACGGGGATTGCCAACAGACTGGAAGCGCATGTTTCGGCGGATTATCTGGCCATGATTGGTAAATGTGGCTTCCTCACTAAACAAGATACTTGTTGTTGTTGTTGTTGTGGTCTTCAGTCCTGAGACTGGTTTGATGCAGCTCTCCATGCTACTCTATCCTGTGCAAGCTTTTTCATCTCCCAGTACCTACTGCAACCTACATCCTTCTGAATCTGCTTAGCGTATTCATCTCTTGGTCTCCCTCTACGATTTTTACCCTCCACGCTGCCCTCCAATACTAAATTGGTGATCCCTTGATGCCTCAGGACATGTCCTTAATGCATCTGAAGTATCCTGTCTTAATGCCCAAGTACAGAAGTTAACATGACTTCCTAATCCTTTCCATGCAGCTCTTGATGGATAGTGATGTGAAAGGATTGGAACCCATGACTTCTGCCTGCATAAAATGGCCGCATTACCATAATCCTGAACCACAATGCAGCAATGGCTTCTCTTACCTATCTAAGTGGGAACTACCAATCCAGTACATCAGAAGTTCTCTCAATTCCCTTGGCATAAACCTCTGCTAAAGTCTCCTCCTTAATTCCATTTCATAAATATCACTTTCTCTTCTACCACTTTGCACATCATCCTGTCAAAATGCCATCTCCCCCACACCTTTCTCCTCTAGCTCTCAGTTCTGTGCACGACACCTTGTCACTCATTTTCTACATCCACTTGTCTTTCCCTCTAATATGCCTCCACACATCTCCCCATGCCTGCCTCCTTCCTTGCCAATATTACTGCTTCCCAGTTGCCAGTGGAGCAGACACAGATGGGAGATCACCCTAGCAAAGATATGGGCTGCAAATGGGGAAATCCATTGAAATAAGTGACTCTTACAAAGGGCAGATTATTATTACGCAGATCCTGCGAACGAGTTCTCGAAAACAGCAAAGCTGATCAAATGTTCACATACTACTGTCGTGAGCATCTATGGAAAGAGATATGACTGTGAAACTACAACTAACTGCTAAATGGCTGGATGTCCACGACTCTTCAGCAGACGTAGGGTTCAGAATGCGTAAGACACTTGCCCGACTCACGCCACTTTCACGTGGGATTATGCAAGAGCTGACACGCGGGTCAAATGCAACAGCAGCAAGAAAATTAATATCACTTTCTTCTGTCGTCACTTGTTTCCTTCTGTTACGCTGTCTGATTGTTACACCATCACTTTCACGTAACTGATTGAAGAGGTTGGTAAATAATTTACCGAGATGGTTGACGTCTATTGGTATATGTTGGAGCATACGCCGTACAAGAACGAACTGCATTCTTCCTACACTCTCCATACATGAGCATATAGGCCTTCGCTGCATTGGTATGATACATCACCCACTCACGACGTACTGCTCGGACCGTTACGAACTAACCGACTAGCAAGTCGCAATGAAGTCGAGGCACACACAAGCATACTGTAAGGAAACATAACATCATCTCACCTAGCAACTTCGCAATGTTGAACGGCAAAAATCAGTTTCAGTGTATACAATACGACATCTCGTAAGCGACTCACCAGACTCCTGCAAGAAACACTACTGACATTCCAATTTACTCTAATTTTAGTTTGTTAACATCAACAGGAATTTTACATTTAAAAAGTGTATCTTTGCAAAAAAAATCTGTTTCTAAGTATTATTACTATCTGTTGACTGGCTAACAATACGAGCGCCTGACTACCAACCCATTCTGTGAAAACAGCTCACCAATAGCACTTCCATTTCCACAATATTTGTGATGCAAGTCTTAGATGATTTACCCAGTATGTGAAAACAGAAAGCTGGGAAGAAGATGGAGATACTGGTAAAGGAGAAGGAGGAGAAGAAGCTAATGATGATGACGATGACGACGAGGTATGAAAGAAAATTATAGCAGTGACAGGAGGTAGACTGGGAGCATTGTTTCCTAATAACCCATTAGATGAAGTATGTCTTAGTGTATACGGCATCAAATTCGATATGATAACAAGGATGTCGATGACTGATGATTCATCGATATCCGCTGATGGGGATTATTTCCCAACGTAAGATATCCAAGAACGTGAAGATTATGTAATTTATTGTTTAAAATTAAACCCAAAATAATACTTACACAGTACAAGGATTTCAAAATTTCGCTAAAATTCTACCAATGCTTACAGACAAAATTCTCTCTTTTGCAGACCACTAA
Organism: Schistocerca americana; assembly: GCF_021461395.2. Classification (NCBI taxonomy): domain Eukaryota; kingdom Metazoa; phylum Arthropoda; class Insecta; order Orthoptera; family Acrididae; genus Schistocerca; species Schistocerca americana. The sequence continues at coordinate 646,393,036 of NC_060130.1, read as the reverse complement.
ATTCCAACAGAGGCTGCAAGTATACCAATATCATTAAGCCTGCAATAGACAGACGTTTCAGACCATCGTTGAGATATGATGAAATAAAATCAGCATGAGAATGTACAGGTATGTAGAGAATGAAAATGAACTTAATGTTAAGGATTGGAAGAAAGCCTCCAACGGATAGTCAGCTAGTTTCACAGGAGTAACCCGGGTGCTTTGGTAGTGGGATTAATTTGCTTGCTGTGTTCGAAAGTGCCAGGTAGTATTTAACACGATAATGAGATAATGTCTACTGAAGTGGAACTAGCTGAAGTGGAGATACTACTTGAGATTTAAGTTGCTGAAGATAAGAATGGATACAGAAAGAAATTAAGTGAAAGACTCAATTTCAGAATAGAAAATTCCTTATGAAAACATTCCGTCAGTTGAAAGTGATTTGGAAATAGTTCACGAAATTATTGCGTAGTAATTTCGTTTATAAAGCAGCATGTGCTTTGGGTCTTTGGAATGGGCAGCAAGAGATTGTAGTCGACTTCAAAGGAGAAGTAACTGTATTGGTGGAATTATGTTCCTGTCATCACAATTCCATCGCGAAAGAACCATATCTCGCTTTGTCTGTTGCGTTTCGAGATAAATGTGTGTGTTACCTAAATGACAATCGACCATCGCATGCTGTGCCTTATCTCAAGGTATGCGTCAACTGAAACGCATGTAACTTTATGTGAGCCTGCTTGCTCCACCCAGCAGAGCAGCAGACAACTATGCAGTTTTAATCACCTCTGGATGAGAACGATGTGATGTCCCTTTCTCCCCCCTCCCCCTGACCCCCCCCCCCCTTCCCGAGCCCCGCCTGAAAATGTAAACCACTGGTCCTCGATGTATTATGAAAATGTAATTGTAACCAACATGTTATAGACGTTTTATGATTATGAAAAGTATCACAGTGGTTTCAAACGTAACACGCTGCCTATAGGTCTAGAAGATCTGCAACTGATGTGTTATTAAAACATAACGAAAAACTTCCATAATACGAGCGGCTCGGGGGAACACAGTGGTAAGCGCCACTGCCATGTTTTTTGAGTTATAAGGCAATCGGCGCTACCTACAGTATATGCAGCAGAATATTGTACATTAGGAAAGAATTCTAAGTCGACTCAACACAAGTCAAGGTGATGCTTCATGGGAAACGCCAATGGCTGCCTGCTGTGGGAACATAATGGTAAGCGACAGGCAGAATGGCTGGTCCTAAGAAGGACCCGCGTACTCTTTCCGAGATTATCGCCGCATTTGACGAGTTGCAAGAAAACGATGATGTTCTAAGTCATTCTGATATCTCCAGCCTGAATCTTGAGTTCATCCCCAATGACCCAGAGATATGTAAATTAGCAAATCTGTTGTACTTATGAATCACGAACATAATTACCGAACGAGGAGGTGCAGTGGTTACCCCATTGGGGAGGACGACGGTTCAAACATGCGTCTGGCCATCCTCATTTAGGTTTTCTTTGAGTCTCCTGAAACGCTTCAGGCAAAGTCCGGGATGGTTCGTTCGAAAGGGCACGGCCGACTTCCTTACCGATTCTTCCCTAATCCGATGGGACCGATGACGTCGCTGTTTTGTCCCGTCCCCCAAATCAACCAATCAACCAATCAACCAACATAATTGTATATTCATGTACTACCACGATGTTCCTGAAATGCATGAAATATCAGAAATGGCTTCTGTCGAAGTCTTGATAGTGTATATATTCATATTTCTTCATTTCTATTCGTACAAATAATAATAATAATAATAATAATAACCTTTGTTGTTATTAATGTAATCTGCGAAGGATTTCGAATTGGCCTTATCGAGCAGCCTGTCACTTTCTTTAACTGACTTGAAGCAGAAGAAGAAAAGACGAAGAAGTCTTCTTGGAAAATGATGAGGTGCACATCACAACGGAGGTTTAAGTAGAAGAGGTGTAATAACGGCGATTAAAATGTATCTCATTCTGAAAAAAAAAGATAATTAAAATGGATAAAGGGACCTAACTGTCACTGTGCTCTTAAAAGTTTTGAGAAATTAGATGAAAGCAGTGTGAGGCACACGTTCACAACATTCTGTGAATTTGGAGACTTTGATGTTCAGAATGCATCTGGCTGTTAACCTAAGGAATGCACGCAGATGGAAGGTGAGTTCTAAGTACTCATCATCTTTGTTCATAAGTAAAACATTATTTCATGACATCTGGCGCAAAGTGAGTGTCAGAAAACACGGGATGCAACACTCATCTTTCATTATTCGATTAAAATACGATGGCCCCACATTCATTGAAAAGCAGAAAGCTGTTGACGTTCTGTACTCTTGGATTACGTCATTCTCGTTCATCATGGATTTTTCTTGTCACTAAAACCAACAAAAAATGGTTCAAATGGTTCTGAGCACTATGGGACTCGGTGCTACTTAAACCTAACTAACGTAACGACATCACACACATCCATGCCCGAGGCCGGATTCGAACCTGCGACAGTAGCGGTCGTGCAGATCCAGACTGAAGCGCCTAGAACCGCTCAGCCACATCGGACGACACTAAAACCAACAGGTTTGTACAATGGGCACATGTGTAATGAGAGTGATGAGTGATTAAGTATTTTCAAGCAACGAACTATACAGTTAAGTCTTCACATTATCCTGAGTAAACGTTCTCATATGACTATTTATCGATATGTTTTGTTCTCAGCGTATGTGGTTTTGATAACATAATGGTATGTCCACTACAGCATTATGCTTATGTTTGCGTATTTTATGTGTTATAGTATCTTTTTCTTCTTTTTGTGTCTATATGGAATCCCTCCATGAACTATGGGCCTTGCCGTTGATGGGGAGGCTGGCGTGCCTCAGCGATACAGATAGCCGTACCGCAGGAGCAACCACAACGGAGGGGTATCTGTTGAGAGGCCAGACAAACGTATGGTTCCTGAATAGGGGCAGCAGCCTTTTCAGTAGTTATAGGGGCAACAGTCTGGATGATTGACTTATCTGGCCTTGTAACACTAACCAAAATGGTCTTTCTGTCCTGGTACTGCGAACGGCTGAAAGCAAGGGGAAACTACAGCCGTAATTTTTCCCGAGGGCATGCAGCTTTACTGTATGGTTAAATGATGAGGGCGTCCTCTTGGGTAAAATATTCCGGAAGTAAAATAGCCCCCCATTCGTATCTCCGGGCGGGGCTACTCAGGAGGACATCGTTATCAAGAGAAAGAAAACTGGCGTTCTACGGATCGGAGCGTGGAATGTGAGATATCTTAATAGGGCAGGTATGTGAGAAAATTTAAAAAGGGAAATGGATCGGTTAATGTTAGATATAGTGGGAATTAGTGAAGTTTGGTGGCAGTAGAAACAAGAATTCTGGTCAGGATAATACAGGGTTATAAATACAAAATCAAATAGGGGTAATACAGGAGTAGGTAGAATAATGAATAAAAAAATAGGAGCGCGGGTAAGCTAGTACAAACAGCATAGTGAACGCGTTATTGTGGCCAAGATAGGCACGAAGCTCACACCTACCACAGTAGTACAAGTTTATATGCCAACTAGCTCCGCAGATGACGAAGAGATTGATGAAATGTATGATGAGATAAAAGAAATTGTTCAGATAGTGAAGGGAGACGAAAATTTAATAGTCATGGGTGACTGGAATTCGGTAGTAGGAAAAGGAAGAGAAGAAAACGTAGTAGGTGAATATGGAATGGGGGTAAGAAATGAAAGAGGAAGCCGCCTGGTAGAATTTTGCATAACTTAATCATAGCTAACACTTGCTTCAAGAATCATAAATGAACGTTGTATACATCGAAGAGGCCTGGAGATACTCGAAGGTTTCAGATAAATTATATAATGGTAAGACAGAGATTTAGGAACCAGGTTTGAAATTGTAAGACATTTCCAGGGGCAGATGTGGACTCTGACCACAATCTATTCGTTATGAACTGTAGATTAAAACTGAAGAAACTGCAAAAAGGTGGGAACTTAAGGAGATGTGATCTGGATAAACTGACAGAACCAGAGGTTGTAGAGAGTTTCAGGGAGAGCATTAGCGAACGTCTGAGAGGAATGGGGGAAAGAAATACAGTAGAAGAAGAATGGGTAGCTTCGAGGGACGAAATAGTGAAGGCAGCAGAGGATAAAGTAGGTAAAAAGACGAGGGCTAGTAGAAATCCTTGGGTAACAGAAGATATATTGAATTTTATTGATGAAAGGGGAAAATATAAAAATGCAGTAAATGAAGCAGGCTTAAAGGAATACAAACGTCTCAAAAATGATATAGACAGGAAGAGCAAAATGGCTAAGCAGGCATGGCTAGAGGACAAATGTAAGGATGTAGAGGCATATCTCACTAGGGGTAAGATAGATACTGCCTATAGGAAAATTAAAGAGACCTTTGGAGAAAAGAGAACCACTTGTACGAAAAAAAAAGCTCAGATGGAAACCCAGTTCTAAGCAAAGAAGAGAAAGCAGAAAGGTGGAAGGAGTATATAGAGGGTCTATACAAGGGCGAGGTACTTAAGGGAAATATTATGGAAATGGAAGAGGATGTAGATGAAGATGAAATGGGAGATATGATACTGCGTGAAGAGTTTGACAGAGCACTGAATGACCCAAGCCGAAACAAGGCCCCGTGAATAGACAACATTCCATTAGAACTCCTGATAGCCTTGGGAGAGCCAGCCCTGACATAACTCTACCATCTGGTGAGCAAGATGTATGAGACAGGCGAAATACCCTCAGACTTCAAGAAGAATATAATAATTTCAATCCCCAAGAAAGCAGGTGCTGACAGATGTGAAAGTTACCGAACTATCAGTTTAATAAGCCACGGCTGCAAAATACTAACATGAATTCTTTATAGACGAATGGAAAAACTGGTAGAAGCCGATCTCAGTTTGGATTCCGTAGAAATGTTGGAACACGTGAGGCAATACTGACCCTACGACTCATCTTAGAAAATAGATTAAGGAAAGGCAAACCTATGTTTCTAGCACTTGTAGACTTAGAGAAAGCTTTTGAAAATGTTGTCTGGAATACTCTCTTTCAAAACCTGAAGGTGGCAGGGGTAAAATACGGGGAGCGAAAGGCTATTTACAATTTGTACAGAAACCAGAAGGCAGTTATAAGAGTCGAGGGACGTGAAAGAGAAGCAGTGGCTGGGAAGGGAGTGAGACAGGTTGTAGCCTATCCCCGATGTTATTCAATCTGTATATTGAGCAAGCAATGAAGGAAACAAAAGAAACATTCGGAGTAGGAATTAAAATCCATGGAGAAGAAATAAAACTTTGAGGTTTGCCGATGACGTAATTCTGTCAGAGACAGCAAAGGAACTGGAAGAGCAGCTGAACGGAATGGATAGTGTCTTGAAAGGAGGATATAAGATGAACATCAACAAAAGAAAAACGGGGATAATGGAATCTAGTCGAGTTAAATCGGGTGATCTGAGGTTATTAGATTAGGGAATGAGACGCTTAAAGTAGTAAATGAGTTTTGCTATTTGGGGAGCAAAATAACTGATGATGGTCGACGTAGAGAGGATATAAAATGTAGACTGGCAATGGCAAGGAAAGCGTTTCTGAAGAAGAGAAATTTGTTAACATCGAGTACAGATTTAAGTGTCAGGAAGTCGTTTCTGAAAGTATTTGAATGGAGTGTGGCCATGTATGGAAGTGAAACGTGGACGATAAATAGTTTGGACAAGAACAGAATAGAAGCTTTCAAAATGTGGTGCTACAGAAGAATGCTGAAGATTAGATGGGTAGATCACATAACTAATGAGGAGGTATTGAATAGAATTAGAGAGAAGAGAAATTTGTGGCACACCTTGACTAGAAGAAGGGATCGGTTGGTAAGACATATTGTGAGGTATCAAGGTATCACCAATTTAGTACTGGAGGGCAGCGTGGATGGTAAAACTCGTAGAGGGAGACCAAGAGATGAATACACTGAACACATTCAAAAGGATGTAGGTTGCAGTAGGTACTGGGAGATGAAGAAACCTACGCACGATAGAGTAGCATGGAGAGCAGCATCAAACCGGTCTCTGGACTGAAGACCACAACAACAACAACAACAACAACAACAACATGGAAGAATATAGATGTCAAATGTCATCCAGAACAAAAGGGATGTTTGAATAAAATTATTCAGATTATTAGTTCAATTGCAAACTTTAATCCTCTCTGTCTCCAAACTCCCAGTTTGGCGCTTGCCATTTTGTTCCCCGTGCAGCTGATAAATTATGAGCTACCTACAGTATCTCAGTGCTTTTCTTCTGATCCACACCTATCATGTATGTCTGAAACTACATGGCAGACGAAAAATTCCATCTCCATCCCTAATGTATAACATTGGCTAGATTATATTACGTCATAGTTTCCAGAGGGTACACGTGTAAGGACGTGGCTGCATGCAGACAAAGGAAATATATGCCTCTTCCCACATGTAAGGCGAAAAATCACGAAACCGCCATCACCACTGGACTTGAGTGACGTAATCCTCGTTCTTACCGTAGGAAGTCCTCCGATAGGTTTTTTCATTTTTATGGCAGTAAAATTTAAGATTTGACTGAAAGATCTAAATATGTGTAACACAACTGGCTTAGAAGCTCTATCATTCCGCTTTTTCCAAGAAAGGAAGGTGGCTTCAAAATGAGTTGAAGAATGTGATTGGACGAGATAAAAATGGCAGTAAAATACTGAGTTGTCATTAGAAGGGCTCAATATGTGTGTGTTGATATAGAAGCACTCTGACTCGTATATTTCCAAGAATGAGGCTTGGCTGGATGGTGTAGCTTAGAACTTGGAGAGGAGAAGGGAGGAGGGGAGGGGAGAGGAGAGGAGGACAGGACGAAAAGGTCAAGGACAAAGGTCAAAGGTCAAACGTGAAATTTGGTCCACAGTTTCTACTGCATTCCTATTGTTGACTTTCACTGACATTTTATTCAGTGTCCAGTTCTGTGTACAGACATATGAAGTTGCAATGGCGATCCCTTTGTCACCTACTATTACTAATCTGTTTACAGAGGATTGCCAGGAACGTGCCCTGAAATTGCCTGTTGTTTGAGATGCGCAGACGATAGTTTTGCTGTTTTTCTGGTGGAAGTGAGAATCTAAATAGCGGTTTAAAGCGTCTCAGTTAAATCCATCAAAATATTCCTATGGTGGTCAAAAAGGATGGCTGCCTTCTCATTCTTGATCTATTGGTCAGGAGGTGGGTTGATGGATGGTATGCTGCGACATGCCATTTATAGAAAACCGACTCTCATCTATTTGTGTTTAATTGTCACCTTCAGCTCAGCATGAAGGGCTACTTTGTACCTTGGGTCATAGTTTCCACGCACCTCAGATCCTGAAAGTTGTCAGCCGATTTAGCTCACCTGGAAGTCACCTTTCACCAGAATGGTTATAGCAAAAGACAGATCAAATGTGTGTTTAACTATCAAGCAGTCATGAACCTCGTGATTGATGAAAATACAAGGTGGCACCTATATCTACCTTTTTGCCTTACACACGTAGCATTTCCAACAATAATTATCGTATTCTACGGAAACACAGTGTGAATTGAGTTTTTAGAGCACCACATACGATTAGGGCTCTTTTAAGGTCTACATGCTGCCTTTTTCATATTGAACTAGTGACCACAGTAATGGAAAGAAATCAGGTTAAAATGTAAAAATTCTGCTACGTCCAGGTCATTAATGCAGGAATATGGAGGAAGAGTCACGCTGTGGCCTTTCTGAGGGAACCATGCCATCATTCAAAATTAGGATGGCAGGAAGCAGACTTGAACTCCTATCCTCCCAACTGATTCTGCAGTGTCCTTTCCAAGATCCCAGTCTGTATGATAGTAAAGTAACGTCCGGCAGCAATGACTGAAATACGTCTGGACCTTGTTAGGAATCATAAACATTACAGGTGGAAGGACAAGGTTGTTAAATAGGTCAAATGCGGCAGGTCTAATGCACCTGAGACGACGCGTGTGTGGAGGCCCGACTGGGGTCTGTCCTTGGGCGACAGGAGGCAGGAGGCACCCACGGCCACTAAATCAGTATCGAGCCGCGCGCCCTGGCCCTTAATTAAGCTAATTAAGGTGAGGAGCCCGCTATTATCTGCGAACGCCTTTCACCTAACTTTCAATTAGGCAACACACATGCCAAATAAATAGTTTAACTTCAGCGCCCGTAGAATAAGTCACTTCTCATTAAGGCGGGCTATACATCGGCGCAACTTAACGAATCAAAGTGGGGCAACCTACCAAGTTAAACGAAAATGAACGAGCGAAGACTGTGTGAATAGTGCTGGCGATGGAGAAGCAAGGGGGTAGTCTGTTATTAAGAAACAGGTAATAACCAGCATCGGAAGCGAACCTGTGAGAGGTAAAATATTAATTAAATCTTTCTAGGGCGACCTTGGTCTCAGTTTGAACGCTTATGAAGCATCATTTTATTGGCTTCGCCTGGCGTTAGCCTTCCGCAGTGGCGGTGTATGGTTTCCTCTCTGTTGACTAGTCCCCTTAAGTTTGTCCTTATTCGCACAAGAGGCGTAAAGGACCTAAAGCCGATGTACAACAAGTTTCATGCACCTGAGATTACCCTGTAATTACGAGAGCAGATACACAAGAGGAGAATACACACACGCATAAGGTTCACAGGACTTTGGGAGAATGTAATCATAACTCCTTGTGGCAATCGTTTCATACTCTGATGTGATGCGACTGATTCCAGTATATTTTCGCGGCTTTTAATATCCACTGTTTTTAGATTTTCGCTAATTTTCGAAATAAATTTGTTGCAAATGTACAAGCTTTTATAGTAATTTAGCGAAAGAAACATATTGAATGTTTTAAAGCACAATTTTGCTCAAGAGGAGAGCTCAAGGCGAGTATACACAAGCTTTTATAATCAAGCGAAATGATAATATGTAATCAAATGTTACTATTAGTGCAACGTTTTTAAAAAATTTACCAATGGAACGTAAAGGATTGAAATGGAATTTTATTCATATTCTGCAGGACATATCTTTGTGATTCCATATTTGTAACATATCATATCTGCACATATTATAAAAGTGGACGTATGTATATATGTTGTATGTTGAACCTTTCCTCCGTAAAGGTCGATTTCAACCAAACTTCATACAGTTATCATTTGCTGTCGGGAAAGAAGCACTGTGGAGGGAGTGGGAGGGGGGTGTGGGGGGGGGGGGGGGTAAGAACCACCTACCACTCAAAGGGGTGGGAGTGGGAGTGACAAAGAAACATAGCTTACGACGCGGATACAGCCAGATTATATTCGTCCAGCATTTATTGATGAGAGCACTTTGTGACTTGCAATCAACTTTTCTCATAATATGAAACCTTCACTAGACATTTTCACGCCAACACACCTCATAAAATGATGTAGAGAAAAATTTTGTCGCTTACTACGTTTTCACTGTTCGTGTAGTAAAACTTCAACGTTATTCTTGACTTTTAATTTATTACTTCTGTGTTATAAGGAGCGATCAAACAGTTACCGTTTGAGGCCGATGTTGCTGCGTATATGCAACCCAGTGCGTTTCCGATGCGACTAGGCCTGTATAAGCACCCTAATGTAGGTAAGACGTTACTATGCTTTCGAATGGAAACTATTTGATCGCCTCTTATACTAACTCTATATGCAACACATTTTCCACACACTATCCACATACACCACTGGATGTACCTGCAAAATTATATCATTGTACGACATGTAGTTCAGGTGATATGATCTCATGGACACTGAGCTGAGTGAAAACGAAACTACAGGGCGAAACTTTCTAGCGATGCAGATGAAATACGAGTTCAAATATATGTGAAATACCAGTATATATAAAGAAGAATGTCCGTTATTTGTATGTTTGTAATTCACTCAAATCTACAGTTTTATTCCCATCTTGATGAAATTTTGCACACTTCACATTCAAGACAAGAGGAAGATCACTACCTACATAAGTTTTCCTAATATAGCTGGTGAGTCACTAACCATTGCCACATAGAACAGCTTCGAAAGTATGATAGTAGCTGAAAAGTTATTGGTACAAATATTGCATGGGACAACGGGGGCCAAAATATGACGTTGGTTTTTTATTGCTAGGTGGGGTCGCGTCAGAGATATGAAGGTCAACTTTGTTTTTTTTAATGGGATGCTATAATCTGGCACTTATTTTCTGATTGGAGATGTTACAGTGATGTGTAACAGTAAGGCCTTTGAAGGTCAACGAAGGTCACAAAGGTGGCATGAACGTCCATGTACACATGGTGTTCAAAGTGATGACCATTCGTATCAATGCAGTGCTGTAATCTTCTTATCATGGATTGAGAGGTATTCCTTATCAATTAGACACTTACCGAAGCACTTGCTCTGACACCTTTGTGACCTTCGTTGACCTTTAAAGACGTTACTGTTACACATTATTGGATTCGTCTCGATAGCCGCTATCAGAAAATAAGTACCAAACTATAGCACACCATTTAAAAAAACAATGTTGACCTTATATGTCTGAAGCGACCCATGTAGCAACAAAAAACCAACGTCATATTATGGCCTCCTCTGTCTCATGCAACTTGTGTCCCACAACCTTTTCAGCTCCTATCATACTTTCGGAGCTATTTTCAGTGGCAATAGTTAAAGACTCACCCTATATATCCTATGTCCACCCAAATGTTCATTAGAGGATCGCATATAAAACTGAAGTAAATCGGGCAAGAATTTTTGAAGATCTTTGGTAACACTATTTCCCCCTTTAAATATTACACACACATATGTTTCAAGTCAGATTACGAAATCTTATGTAGACAGTGATCTTCCTCTTGTCTTGAAGATGAAGCGTGAAAAATTTCATCAAGATGGAAACAAAACTGTAGATTTGTGTGAATTACAAACATACAAAAACAAGAACATTCTTCTTTATATATATGCAGATATTTCACACACACACACACACACACACACACACACACACACAACATTGTTACCAAACATCTGGAAAAGTACTGGACCGACTTACTTCAAATTTTCGCATTCAGATGAAACAATAATGAACATTAATGAAAAATTAAATGCCCAAAAACGAAATATATCATATTAAAATGACTGTAATTCCTAGTACGAGAATAATTTACAGCTGCAATATCTGTCTTCCATCTTTGTGATAGTACCATCAGACGTCACTAAGTCGCGGAACGAGTTAAAGCTTGACAATTTGACACAGACATAATTACGAACTCTTATTTATTGATTAGTTGCCGTTGTTACACATGAGATATACCCTAGAAGATATTTTAGTTCGGGTTTCCACAGTTATTTTTATTATTCAAATTCATAGCGGCATACAAAGCATATATTGTGATATAATTGTTATTGCTAAATTTCAGGGTTGCAGTTGTACATTTGCGAAAGTCAGATCAGGAAGCCTGAATTCTGATATTTATGAATGCCGCGGATGAAGACGTATTCTTTCGTCGCGTCCCAGTCATACCCTGTGGTTCATATATCACCCTCGACAGAAAGAGACAGTAGTTTCCATGCGGCTTGGATTTGCTATGAATATGAACAAGACACACGACCAGTCTCTTTGTGTGGTAATATTAAACGTCCTGGGAAACGCCGGGGCCGGCCGGTTTGGCTGTGCGGTTCTAGGCGCTTCGTCTGGAACCGCGTGACCACTACGGTCGCAGGTTCGAATCCTGCCTCGGGGATGGATGTGTGTAATTTCCTGAGATTAGTTAGGTTTAAGTAGTTCTAAGTTCTATGGGACTGATGACCACAGACGTTAAGTCCCATAGTGCTCAGAGCCATTTGAACCATTTTTGAAACGCCGGGCACTGCAGCAAGAGTTAAATATCTGTGAAATGTATTTGACGTGTGCGTACGTTGGCAAAGCCACGGTAAACCCTTGGATCGATTTCAGTCAAACGTGGTACACATATTACGATCTGGAAAGAAATGCTGTGGGGGTAAGAACCAGTAACCTTTTATTGGAGTGGGGATGATAATGTGGAGAGAGAACAGGAGAGGAGGAGATGGTCAGACAGAGAGGGGAAAGAGGAGATGGACACAGACAGGGCGAGAAGGGGACTAACAAAGGAAGGGGAGGGCGAAATTGACAGAAATGGAAGAGGAGGAGATGGACAGACAAGAGGGGAAGGGGGTAGGGGGGAGGGAATTTACAGAGAAAGGAAAGAGAAGCAGAGAGAGAGGGGAGGAAGACATGGACTGGGAGAGGGGGAGGAGAAGATGGACTTGTACAAGTCTGTAATAAATACATACCTGGGCAACACAGCTTACTCAGGTATTATAATAACAAAATCACTCTTAAAAAGTAACCTGCTGTTTTGACGACTTGTGAGCAGTTAGTGGGAATGCTACTACTCAGGGAATAATCACTTGTAATATGGGACCTCTTGAGTGCGAGGTCGCAAGCTCAGCCTTTAGGAAGGCTCATTTGAAAGTGTCAACAGCTGTGATAGGAAAAATATTAGCTGCTAATCACTCACCATGTGCATCAGGAGGGAGATAGAAAATGAGTGCCGGCAGATGCAGAAATCAATCTTCTATGGGATGTATGCATTAAACCTCACAAAATGGACTTCGTCGACATTCAAGAAATGTTAAAAACAAACCATTAACTTGCACCATGAACACTGCATGAAAAATGGTGCGCCACAGTGATCAAGAAGGTTCGCACCAACAAGATCGAAGCTAACTCCTTGGGAGTTGCAAACCGTGCTGGACGTTCAGCTAGGTATCTACTTTTACGAAATGCATATAGAATCATATTGTTGTAAAGCGGTGATGAGAATTGATGGAATGTGATGGCATGAAACCGAGTATGAAGCAGTCTGTCGTGGAGATTATCGTGAAACTCGCTATCTTTGAAGGTACAGCTGCAAATAGTGCGATAATATGTTTTATAGGCAAGGAAAAAACCAAACATCCGGAATCTGAATTTGCCTAGAGGTTCCAGGTGGTATGAACTGCAAGTGACACACTTTTCGCGAGGGACAGTGTTCTCTAAAGGAGTATAGTTAATACACGCGACCGAGAATCAAGCAAAAGCAAGTTAATTTGACCATCTGTCAGCTAAAAGCAGTGCTCATACCATAGTTGAAGTTCTCTGACGCCCATTTTCCTACTCTTACTTTCTGTAACGTTAGTATTCCCCTTGAAAGAACTGTAGGGATCAGAGCATCTCCAACTTCTTCAAGCACAATAAATAACTCTCCAACCAATTTACCATCGAGATTAATAGTCGGCATAACTGTATATGAATGCATTAAAGCATTCATGTTAGTTGATCTTGAACTCTTGGTACCTTCAATTTGCAAGGTTCATATGTATTTCCTCTTCAACTTCCGATTGGTTGGAGATGAAAACAAATTCCTTACTGAACGATGAGATAAGTTTCTTTATCTCATCTACAAATTTTCGGGTCGATTACGCAGATTGCTGTGAACTGTCAGGTTGACATTTTATTTGTAACTCCGTTATCTAACGTCTTGTAATTCTGTAGCACTGTTTGAAGTTATGTAACCATCCACTGCTACCCTTGAAATTACTGTAATCTATGTCGCGCGCAATCTAATGTGCATAACGTAGCAGGGCACTATCATACACATACTGTAAATCGTATCGAACATCCTTGAAATGCACAAACACCAGTTTTTGGAACAAGTGCGCGTTTTTACTATGTTACAGATCATCTTCCATATACATAAGTACGTTTAGTACCAGGTCCTTGGACAACGACTGTCCTCTTCTACGTTTCACTGGGGGCTTTGTAGCTCCCTGGCTGACAAGTATGATGAACTACATGGCTGGACACCTGTTTCGGTGTCACTTTCACTTGTTAAGCACGTATCAGCATCATTGTACTCAACATGCACATTTTCCGTACAGTAGAGCGTATACGGCACCACATATTCCACTGACTCGTCTTGCAGAAACGCTAATATTTCATCTGCCGCTTCTTTCTCACTCTGCGAAATTCCTTGGGTTCCTTTCTGACGAAATACCAACTTCGCCAACTGTTGTTGTAGATATAATGCAATGTTTGCTTTGTATCAATACCACTAACGCTGTAGCACTGTCGTGAGTTACTCGTCGACTAAGCAGCTCAACTACGCTCTGTGGTCTCATCCTTTGCTCACTACTGGACACCTCCAGTCCCGCCCACTTTGCCATTAGCAGCCGATATTGTGGTTGCATGGTAGACAACATTTGGGCGTCGAATGCCGTCGACTGCACCCGTAACCCACTGATAAAACTTTAGTAATAACATAATTATGATTTCGGTTTTTTTTCTTTTTTTACAGCACAACTGTCACATACAAAATTACTGTGAGATTGTTGCCGTCGCTTAGATAACAGCTCAGCAAAGCTCCGCTGTGCCGCTCTTCCATTGCATTCATTGAGCCCACATACGAAGTGACTATAAGTGGTTATCGGACATTTCTTTATCAGTAAAGCTATCCATACTGTTTTCTATCGCTACTAACGTGCAACTAACAGTGCTCGAAAAACAGACTCGTGGCTGAAGCGAACAGTACTGAATGCAAGCTTGAGAGCGAGGAATAATGTTGGCATTACTGTTGTCAGCAGCAGATACAGTGAGTCAATGGAACAAGATTACTTGCGAAAGAGACACAGCAATATTTACATTATTGTGCAGACAGTTTCAGTCCAGTATAGGTACAAAAGTAAATTAGAGTAAATAATGAAACGAAATGCAATTTCACAGTAACGACCCACCAGCGACCACGGGTCCGTTATACCAGTGGTTCCCAACAGGTGGTCCGCGGACCCCCAGGGGTCCGCGAGCTATGCCAGAGGGGTCCGCAAGATGCTATTACAATAAAAAAATATATATTAAATGTATTTCGTATGATAAGATTTTTTGTTTTGGCCGCTTCCTGTATGAGCAGAGCTTTAGCGAACGCTATCTTCTGCGTCTTGCACCTTCCTAGAGCCAACTAACACTAGCACACTCTAGCGCAAAACTAGAATTAGATAGAGACAAATAGTTCTGCTGTATGCCTTAGACTGAGGGCGCTGCCTCTTTGCAGTTTACAACTGACCGTCACTTTACACAGAAACTCGCATTTCAGACGACAATCGTAAATTATGTTTTAAGGAGTTTGTTATGCTAAACACCCAGATTTGAAGACAAAGATTTTGAGCAATAATCAAAAATTTAACAATAACAATGATGGCAAAATTGAAAAAGTTTTAAGCTCAATATTTTTTCAATAATGAATATCTCAATGTTTTTTCTAATTACCAAAAATAGAAAACGTATAAAAAGACTCTTAATTTGGCTTTTTTAGGTACTTGATACTGTGATATGACAAGGCACCAATCATGTTCGATGAGGGGGCCCTCGAGAAAATTTTGTTGGGAACCCCTGCCTTATACCAAAATACTCAGAAATTACCCTTACAAAACTCCAAAGTTTGTCGGTGGAGTGAAGCACAACAAAAGCCAGACAAAGTTACAGTCGGGCTAGCCTTTGTAGTCGTGTCCCTTTGCAGTACTTACGTTCTTGTTCTGTACAGTTTTCGATTGTGTAAATTGCGTATTAATTATTAACCAACCCTGAAACCCTTTAAACACGTTGGAAGTGCCGGTTCCATTTCTATATGATTCTTTTAAAATGTATTTTCCTTTAGTTTAGCTCCATATATTACGTCCATGATTATGATGGCTCTGCCGGGCAGATGCGACACGAGGACGCGGATTGTCGACTGCCGATCTCTAATGATGGAAGGAGCGCCACGGAACTTTGTCCTAGCTGTCACAAAGACCCTATGAGGCTCAAACTGACACAATAGCTTCCAACCACAATGCTTCATACCTTCCCGAAGACGTCTGACCGCAATAATGCCCCTACTTTAGCTTTACGTTTGAACTAGTGCGGCGTCTCACCATACGTTTCGGTGTCTCACACTGGAGGAAACAATTAAAGCGGTGCTATGAGACACCATTAGTTATCTCGACAATCATCGCCGCTGTTAAATACGTTTGCTCCAAATAGTACTCAGTTGGTTAGGGAAATAGCTAAGGTACAAAAATCCTCTGTATTCAGTACGAGCATGATGTTACATTTCCTGCAGATACTGGGCACGCTGTGAAAAGATGAATCTCCATATATTATTTGTAGGACAGCAGCAAACGATTCTTCTCTTCCCATACAGTTTGTTAGACATGCATCCCACTCGACATTTTATTTATTTATTTGCCATCACGTGTAAGGTCTGCGGTCTAGTGCTATATAAAACTGTTATAAATACTACATTGAAAAGAAAGGTACATTAGAATTTCATAAACTGCAGCATAATGTATTACTGAACGACTTCATGATGTTCGATATAAACCATTTACACGAAGTTAATTTAAAGCTGCAGCTATTCATAATTAACTCATATCTCAAATGCGTCTTGGTATCAGCAGACTCAGATGTATATATCCAAAGCAGTCATAAGCTGAGTTGCTCGGTTAACCACATACTCCATTACTACTTTGCAGAAGTTCTATTGCAGGCGTGTGGAGCTAGTACTCCAAGATACATTGTTGCAAAATGGTGGCTTCTCAAACGCCTAGAGGATTGTTTCTGGACTGAATTTTTATTACCCTGCAGCATTGTATGCACTGATTTGTAATCTAAAAGTGTGAGTCCTGGCTGGATAACTCAGTCGGCTGTCAGAGTGCAGCAGTTAAACAGGAGTATTGGAGCGAAGAGAGCGTCACCACACTCTCCATTGTAACCAGATTCATTCGCGATGGCGGATCCAAGATGGCGGCGACAGATATGGCAACGTTGCAATAACATCATGGCAGGAAGTTCAAATTTTGGCAGGAAGATCAGTCAATTAGGCTACCCCTTCCCCTCCTCCGTCCCCTCCCCTCCCCACCCCTCCCCCAGAAAATGGCAGGAATTTTAAATTCCAGCAGGACAATGCTACACACTGCGGCTACCTCCACTAACCTAAGAAAATGGTGGGAAAATAGGTCACTTGCGCTATCTCCACTAACCTAAGTCATCCGACCGCCACCTCTTCCTAGGAACAGGAGGGAAAAACTCAGCCTGTGCAGTATAGAATGGACATAAATCTTCATTTTACAGACAGTCTTTATTTAAACAATTTGAGGCAGGACCGCCATCCAGTGTGTCCAACACGAGATCTGAAGTCCAACTGACCTAGTAAACGTACTGCCACCAGAGGGCTCTGTCACCGATCCTGTGACATAATCCAGGAAGGCAGTCTGGAAGGGGAAAATGCCAGGAAAAGGCCTCAGCCTGTTCTGGGCTGCTGGAGAGAGGAAGAAGTGAACTTCATTTATTTCGGGACAATTTGCTTAGGGACGGATTTGATATAATATATTTACTACACTCACCCTGACATGCTTGAGGTCGTATTAAATAGTCTACAGACCTGTAAACTACTCGTAAATAATGCAGTTCACTGATGTGCACAGACGCAAACAACTCGTAAATTACCGAAATAATGCAGTATGCAGCTACGGACATGCAAACAACTCGTAAATTGTCAGAAAATAATGGATGTGTAACTCTATTCAAACAAGCTCACAACGCTTAAACACCCGGAAATCATGTAGTGCACAAACACTCACTGCACGTAAAAAACGCAACATAGCAGCGAACCGTTCCAGCATGGGCACTCACTTTGCAGCGCCACCTAGACGCAAGCCAGCGCTGTCACGCCTCTGCTGACGGCAAATGAAAGTCGCATCTATAGTTAGAGTTCTGCAAGTGTTATACTGACGTCGCATTTCTATTGAAATTAGCGCCAAGTCACCCTTTGGACCGCGCGCATGTGTCCGCCATTACTGACGCGATCCCTCACTCTACCCGCGGACCAGCGAAGACCTAATGGCCGCGTGACTCACCCTCGCAGACGCTGCAGAAATAGCAAAGGCCCAGAATAGCAAAGGCTGCATTGTTCCTATCGATTCTAACGGGATATACAAGCTGCATCTAGCCGTGCATGTATGCTTACCTGCCCAGCGTGGCTGACCCATCACTGCAAAATGTTTGCACAGCGACCAGGGCCTGTTCACAAAAATAGCCCAGAATAACACCAATTTCATTCACCATGATGGTCGTAATGAAACATCACATGTTCCCTTTCTATAAATTGTGGCAACCTGCTGTCAACATACGTCTCAGAAACGTTAAACGTTCTCACCGCTAAAAGCCTTCATCATGTCTGTCCACGCTCGTGAAACCACCATCAATCACAGAAGGGGGAAATCAGAACAATTACACAAACAGAATTGTGTGGCGTGGGCTGGGCGGTTTTTTAGGTTAGATGGCCTTGGGCAAGTACAGAAAGGGCAACAGCCTCAACGGGTGTGGGGCAAAGTCAGGACATGCGGGGACCAAGCAGCAATCGGAATTGTAATTGTCAACTGTCGAAGCTGCGTTGGTAAAGTACCAGAACTTCAAGCGCTGATAGAAAGCATCGAAGCTGAAATCGTTATAGGTACAGAAAGCTGGCTTAAGCCAGAGATAAATTCTGCCGAAATTTTTACAAAGGTACAGACGGTGTTTAGAAAGGATAGATTGCATGCAACCGGTGGTGGAGTGTTCGTCGCTGTTAGTAGTAGTTTATCCTGTACTGAAGTAGAAGTGGATAGTTCCTGTGAATTATTATGGGTGGAGGTTACACTCAACAACCGAGCTAGGTTAATAATTGGCTCCTTTTACCGACCTCCCGACTCAGCAGCATTAGTGGCAGAACAACTGAGAGAAAATTTGGAATACATTTCACATAAATTTTCTCAGCATGTTATAGTCTTAGGTGGAGATTTCAATTTACCAGATATAGACTGGGACACTCAGATGTTTAGGACGGGTGGTAGGGACAGAGCATCGAGTGACATTATACTGAGTGCACTATCCGAAAATTACCTCGAGCAATTAAACAGAGAACCGACTCGTGGAGATAACATCTTGGACCTACTGATAACAAACAGACCCGAACTTTTCGACTCTTTAAGTGCAGAACAGGGAATCAGTGATCATAAGGCCGTTGCAGCATCCCTGAATATGGAATGTAATAGGAATATAAAAAAAGGGAGGAAGGTTTATCTGTTTAGCAAGAGTAATAGAAGGCAGATTTCAGACTACCCAACAGATCAAAACGAAAATTTCTGTTCCGACACTGACAATGTTGACTGTTTATGGAAAAAGTTCAAGGCAATCGTAAAATGCGTTTTAGACAGGTACGTGCCGAGTAAAACTGTGAGGGACGGGAAAAACCCACCGTGGTATAACAACAAAGTTAGGAAACTACTGCGAAAGCAAAGAGAGCTTCACTCCAAGTCTAAACGCAGCCAAAACCTCTCAGACAAACAGAAGCTAAACGATGTCAAAGTTAGCGTGAGGAGGGCTATGTGTGAAGCGTTCAGTGAATTCGAAAGTAAAATTCTATATACCGACTTGGCAGAAAATCCTAGGAAGTTCTGGTCTTGCGTTAAATCAGTAAGTGGCTCGAAACAGCATATCCAGACACTCCGGGATGATGATGGCATTGAAACAGAGGATGACACGCGTAAAGCTGAAATACTAAACACCTTTTTCCAAAGCTGTTTCACAGAGGAAGACCGCACTGCAATTCCTTCTCTAAATCCTCGCACAAACGAAAAAATGGCTGACATCGAAATAAGTGTCCAAGGAATAGAAAAGCAACTGGAATCACTCAATAGAGGAAAGTCCACTGGACCTGACGGGATACCAATTCGATTCTACACAGCGTACGCGAAAGAACTTGCCCCCCTTCTAACAGCCGTGTACCGCAAGTCTCTAGAGGAACGGAGGGTTCCAAATGATTGGAAAAGAGCACAGGTAGTCCCAGTCTTCAAGAAGGGTCGTCCAGCAGTTGCGCAAAACTATAAACCTATATCTCTGACGTCGATCTGTTGTAGAATTTTAGAACATGTTTTTTGCTCGAGTGTCATGTCGTTTTTGGAAACCCAGAATCTACTATGTAGGAATCAACATGGATTCCGGAAACAGCGATCGTGTGAGACCCAACTCGTTTTATTTGTTCATGAGACCCAGAAAATATTAGATACAGACTCCCAGGAAGATGCTATTTTTCTTGACTTCCGGAAGGCGTTCGATACAGTTCCGCACTGTCGCCTGATAAACAAAGTAAGAGCCTACGGAATATCAGACCAGCTGTGTGGCTGGATTGAAGAGTTTTTAGCAAACAGAACACAGCATGTTGTTATCAATGGAGAGACGTCTACAGACGTTAAAGTAACCTCTGGCGTGCCACAGGGGAGTGTTATGGGACCATTGCTTTTCACAATATATATAAATGACCTAGTAGATAGTGTCGGAAGTTCCATGCGGCTTTTCGCGGATGATGCTGTAGTATACTGAGAAGTTGCAGCATTAGAAAATTGTAGCGAAATACAGGAAGATCTGCAGCGGATAGGCACTTGGTGCAGGGAGTGGCAACTGTCCCTTAACATAGACAAATGTAATGTATTGCAAATACATAGAAAGAAGGATCCTTTATTGTATGATTATATGATAGCAGAACAAACACTGGTAGCAATTACTTCTGTAAAATATCTGGGAGTATGCGTGCAGAACGATTTGAAGTGGAATGATCATATAACATTAATTGTTGGTAAGGCGGGTACCAGGTTGAGATTCATTGGGAGAGTGCTTAGAAAATGTAGTCCATCAACAAAGGGGGTGGCTTACAAAACTCTCGTTCGACCTATACTTGAGTATTGCTCATCAGTGTGGGATCCGTACCAGATCGGTTTGATGGAGGAGATAGAGAAGATCCAAAGAAGAGCGGCGCGTTTCGTCACAGGGTTATTTGGTAACCGTGATAGCGTTACGGAGATGTTTAATAAACTCAAGTGGCAGACTCTGCAAGAGAGGCGCTCTGCATCGCGGTGTAGATTGCTCGCCAGGTTTCGAGAGGGTGCATTTCTGGATGAGGTATCGAATATATTGCTTCCCCCTACTTATACCTCCCGAGGAGATCACGAATGTAAAATTAGAGAGATTACAGCGCGCACGGAGGCTTTCAGACAGTCGTTCTTCCCGCGAACCATACGCGACTGGAACAGGAAAGGGAGGTAATGACAGTGGCACGTAAAATGCCCTCCGCCACACACCTTTGGGTGGCTTGCGGAGTATAAATGTAGATGTAGATGTAGATTGTTCTACAGAAGAGAAAAATGGTGGGAATTTTCGGTATCCTACAGCTACTGTTCTGGAGATGTCCTAATGCAACAGTGGCGGGTGATTGACAGCATCCCCGCCAGAACGGATGGTCAGCTTCAACTTGTCTTTGATAACTTGCTTTCTCAGAACTCTCCGTAAATGTTTTGCCTCCATCTTGTTTGAATCAGTTTGTAGAGACTCCTATGTCCCGTAACAAAGGATGTCTTGTGAATGAATGGAGCATTGTGATTGGCTTTTTCTGAATTTACCCACCAAATTACTCATGCTACAAGTGTGGAAGCACTGTCCAACTTTTCTTTCTTTCTGAAGAAGAGACTTTCAGAGGCAAAAAACAATTTTGCACAGATCACCATATTGCACCGACAATTAAACCCTGCACAAAGTGGCCTACAGATCGTCAGATACGGAAGGACTCTTACTCAACTACGCCACTCTGCCACTGAGGGCAGGAGCTTGAATATTAAAGCGTGAAACCGCTCTCCAACCCGGTAATATATGTCACCGAGTATCCTGTCGATGTAGTAAACATACAATTTGTATCCTGCACCATAGAAAATCGCCTCTTTTACATCATTTGTATAACTATCGACCACCAGACACTCGTACACATACCATGAAGACAGAGAGCACTGTATATAATCCTCACAGCACTAGATATTTTCCCGCAGCCGACAGTCGCAAGTCATCCACTCCCATCATGCGACGAGAGCGCCCTCAGCGAACAGAAGTCACTCTGAGAACTGTTCTACAAATACCCGGTCGGCTCCCCTCAGTACTAACGTGTTACTGTTTCTGGACCCGACCTGCTTGTTCTTGCTTTTCTACACACATCTCCATACTCTGGGATTACAAGGACACGTGTATTTTCACATTGTTTGCCATAATATTATTCCATTTAGACGATACTTCTCGATATCAAGCACTTAGCAGTATCCTATCTATCGCTCGCGCAATGTAATTCCGAAGATATAGGCTGGAAATTATTTTTCTACAAACCCGAAACTTTAGCGAGGTCGAGTGTGCTGTAGACCTCTGAGTAACTAGAAACTTATCCCATCTGTGAAGACCTTTATGTGAGAACTCGAAAAAAACAAAATAGAGGAATCTGATATCCCCCCCCCCCCTCCCCCCAAATGTCGATGGCGGTGATGTAGCGGATTCCAAATCATCCCTATAATTTACAAAGTCAACTAAGGTGTTTCTCATGTCTAGAGAACCAGGAAACGTGTCTTCGAGCCATCCTTCACTTGCTAGATGCACACACCACAATCGATGTTCCCTCAACTAAATAAAGCCATGAAATGTGCAGACACAGTCAACCGAACAATTTACATGGGAGGGAGTAACGGTCCAGCATAAACACACGTCCATATCGAATCATCTCAAATTTCCCCAGGATCACGAAAGCTATCAAATGGTTCAAATGGCTCTGAGCACTATGGGACTTAACTGCTGCGGTCATCGGTCCCCTAGAACTTAGAACTACTTAAACCTAACTAACCTAAGGACATCACACACATCCATGCTCGAGGCACGATTCGAACCTACGACCGTAGCGGTCAGGCGGTTCCAGATTGTTGTGAGTAGAACTGCACGGCCACACTGGCCGGCCGAAAGCTATCCAACACATACTAAGTATTAGTTCGCTATTCGTTCGTGTAGAGGACAACACGGTTACGTCAGCTACATTCATACAACTCAACAGGCCTCTCCATTCGGACAGCTCCTACCGTTAGCCAGAAACATGAATCATTCCTGGCACAGGTCACAGGACGACGGTTCAATCCCGCGTCCGGCCATCCTGATTTAGGTTTTCCGTGATTTCCCTAAATCGCTACAGGCAAATTCCGGGATGGTTCCTTTGAAAGGGCACGGCCGTCTTCCTTCCCGGTCCTTCCCTAATCTGATGAGACCAATGACCTCGCTGTCTGGTCTCCTTCCCCAAACAACCCAACCCCACAGGTCACAGGTGCAGCATGCCAAGCACACATAGACAGAATAGTCCTAGGAAAAAACAGGACTCATATATATTTTATCGCTGTACTTACAATTAAATATTACGATCGTGGTCTCAATTGGATGACATTCGACAATGAGCAAAGTATTGTAAATACATCCTGCTGATGGCTGTAGCTCTGGAAATAGAAATATCTGTACCATGCTTATGAACTGACATACTCTTCCCTTTGCTATCACAGTATTCCACGTCAAATCCATACCTTCCTTACAACTGGACATAGTCATTTTCTTTGCTTATGTCGGAACACACACACATTCTTTATAAGCCTGATTCTCATGGCGAATCTATCACGCACCCCCTACTACTAAGTATAATACTTCGCCAATAACAGATCGCCGGCGATACGAACTAATACTGACCGAAAATCAGCGATGGATGAACATGTCTCATTAGGTTCAAATGGCTCTGAGCACTATGGGACTCAACTGCTGAGGTCATTAGTCCCCTAGAACTTAGAACTAGTTAAACCTAACTAACCTAAGGATATCACAAACATCCATGCCCGAGGCAGGATTCGAACCTGCGACCGTAGCGGTCTTGCGGTTCCAGACTGCAGCGCCTTTAACCGCACGGCCACTTCGGTCGGCATGTCTCATAAGTTTTCTAGCGAGTGCTACCACTGTGTCTTAGAAAGAGAGACGTAATCGTCGTATAAACCACCAGATGTTAAAAAACACAACTATAATATCATCACAAGCGGTCTTTGTTGTACAGGTGCCTACAAGTATGCATGTTAAAAGCTATACTGGCTTTCTAAATCTACATATGGCATTACCTCTGAATGAAGTGTTTTTTGTCCAGACAAATACCGTGACACTGAATATAGACTGTGATCGCCGGTGTGTATAGTATCAGACCAAGAGTGTGGTTACACGTCGCCGACGGTGCAACCTCGTAATAAAATAACCGAGTTTTGAAAGTGATTCAGCTGAGTAGCGTGGTATGAAACCGGTATTTGCAACTCCTTCACGCCGCTGTCGCTAGATATTTCTTCAGTATTTGTAAAGCATTCTGTCTCGACGCCATGTCAGAGGTTCGGTGATACATCGACTGGGTTATACGCGATGGTTGACTGAGAAGAATCACAAACAGTAGTAGATGGTGTGCTGATTGAAGTCGCAAGAAATGTACACTAGTTTTTCAGATCTCTTGCGCTACGCTTTCGGTAGAAATACTGTCTGGGATTTGGAATCAAGGCTTTCCATTAAATCACATACTCCTTGTTGGATCCTATGGAGAAGTTCAAATGGTTCAAATAGCTCTGAGCACTATGGGACTTAACTGCTGAGGTCATCAGTCCCCTAGAACTTAGAACTACTTAACCTAACTAACCTAAGGACATCACGCACATATATGCCCAAGGCAGGTTATACGCAGTAGGTTACACTTACTAATATTGAGAGATAACTGCCAGTCATTACACCATGCATTCATTTTCTGCAAATCCTCATTGATTCGGTCACAACTTTCGTGTGATACCACTTTCCTGTAGACTACAGCATCATCGGCAAACAATCTAATGCCGCTGTCAATACCATGAACCAGATAGTTTATGTAAATCGTAAAAAGCAGAGGACCTATTACGGTGCTCTTTGGCACACCTGAAGTTACGCTTGTTTCTGTTGAAGTCACCCCGTTCAGGACGACCAGATAGTTTATGTAAATCGTAAAAAGCAGAGGACCTATTACAGTGCTCTTTGGCACACCTGAAGTTACGCTTGTTTCTGTTGAAGTCACCCCGTTCAGGACGACGTACGGCTCTCTGTTAGAAAACTTTCTATTAACAGCGTATGTCATCGGATAGACCGTAAGCGCGCACTTTTTGGAGAAAGCGACAGTGCGGAACTGAGTTGAACGCCTTTCGAATGTCGAGAAATATGGCATCAACCTGGGAGCGTGTATCTAGAGCCTGTTGTATATCATGCACAAAGAGGGCCAGCTGCGTCTCGCATGACCGCTGTTTCCTAAAACAGTGCTGGTTTCTGCAGATGAGCTTCTCAGAGTCTGGAAAGATCATTATGACTGAACATATAATATGCGCCACGATTCTACAACAAATCGATGTCAGTGAAATTGGCCGGTAATTATGTGCATTCGATTTTCTATCCTTTTTATAGATTGTCATGACCTGGACCTTCTTCCAGTCCCCTGGAACTTTCCGCTGTTCCAATGATCTCTGATAGATGATGGATAAGAATGGTGCTATATTTGTAGCATAGTCAACATATAATCTTACGGGAATACCGTCTGGGCCAAATGCCTTCCTGGCGTCCTAGGACCTCAACTGTTTTACAATCCCAGATACACTGAACACTATGTCAGCCATCCTTGCGTTTGTTCGATAAATGAAATGGGAAATGGTGCTGCAGTCCTGTACCGTAAACGAGTTTGTGAAAGCTAGGTTTAGAATTTCGGCCTTCTGTTTATCATCACCCGTTACATTACCTGTACTGTCAGCAAAAGAAAGTATTCATAGATTTTACGTACGACCAAAATTATTTCGGGGTATTTTTAGAATCTGCAGATAAATATTGCTTTCAAATTCGTTAAAAGAATCTCTCATTGACCTTTTGACAGCTGCTTTCATTTTGCATATTTTCTGTTTGTCAGCGGGGCAGTGACTACATTTAAAACGACTGTGCAAAATTCTCTGCTTTCTGAGCAACTTCCTAATATGTATGTTGTACCAAGGTGGATCCTTTCACTACCCTATATTTCTGTTAGGCACATAATTCTCTAGCACGTGGTGGACAATACCTTCAAATTCCTTCTAGATTAACTAACTCAAAAAGATCAGGTCTGTTTGTCGTCAAGATATCTGATATGTTCCTATCTCGAGTTGGTTTTATAACCAATTGCTCAAGGTTGTATGTTGAGAGCGCTCCTAGAATAACTTCACATCAGTCTTTGCTTTTCCCAGTCAATGGATGCCAGATTAAAGTCTCCACCTATAACTAATGGATAATTTGGATATTTATTTCCTATGTACTCAATACTTTCCCTGAAACGTTCTTCGACGTCTGTTGCAGATGCTGGTGGTCTATGATAACATCCTAATACAATGGCCAATCCTTTTCTGATTGACAGCTTTATCCAGACTATTTCACAGTCCGACTCAGTATCGATCTCAACTGCGTTTAAAAAGATTTTAACTGCAATGAACACACCACCTCCCATAGCATCAGTCCTATCCTTCCGAAACATTGTCCAATCCGAGTTCAAAATTTCACTGCTATTTACGTCTGGTTTCAACCAGCTTTCGGTACCTAATACAATATTGGCATTGCTACTGTTTATTTCGGAAAGTAGCTCTGGGATCTTGCTACAGACACTTCGACAATTTACTAACATGGCATGTAGCATATTTAAATCCTTTGGAATGACCCGTATAGGCGAACTAACAATTTTTACAGTTGGATCACATACATCAGTGCCATGAACTGGTAATTTTTCAGGTCAACTGTTTGTTTCCAGTGGGGAGGAGCCTAATCTAAAATTCCCATGTGCACATCACAAGTACTGTGCCACCCACGTAGCTGCTTCCGTTATGTATTGCACCCCTGATCTATCGAGAGGCGTCCTACAACTTTCCACCCCATAGCGTAGGTCGAGGAATCTACAACCATTTTCGTCACACAGTCGACGTAGCGTCTGGTTTAGATTCTCCACTCGACTTCAAACCCGAGGACCCCAGTCCACCTTGGATAGGATGCTGCTTGGCTTCCACTCCTCGAGGGATGGAGGCCGCCTTCGCCAATTTAGCCAGCCCTCGAAGACCTAAGGACTTCCTCGGAACCCCGACAACAGGCATCGTTGGTGCCGACATGTGCAACAATCTGCCGCTGGCTGCACCCCGCACGCTCGATAGCCGCTGGAAGAGCCTCTTCCACATCCCGGAAAAGCCCCCTTCCCCCCTCCCCGGCAAGCACACCGAGTGAACATTGGACTTCTTCCCTGCCCTAGCCGCTATGTTCCTGAGGAGCTCCATGACCCACCTAACATTGGAGCTCCCAATAATTAACAAATCCCTGCCCCAACGTGCCTGCCTGTTTGACCATACTGAAGGAGCTGCCACTATCCAGGCAGAAGGTGGATTCTGATCCGGCTCAGCCTCCCCGCCCCCCCCCCCCCCCAATCATCAGACAGCACACTGAATCTATTGGCAATGTGCATGGGATTTGGCAGGAGCCTATGTCCCCCATGCAGCCCTCGCCTTGAGGCTCGAGACCTCGACACAGTCCGCCACCCACACTGAGGTGAGAGTGGGACAGCCTGCTCAGTCGCACCTGAGGTTGGCTCAGTGACAGAGAGCTGTGACATCCTCCCCCCCCCCCCCCCCCCCCCTGCACATCTAGTACAGTAGAGGATGCCCCAGGCACTCCATCCCCACCTCATCTCAAGGCGGCAGTTTGGAGCTTGTTGACTGTGGCCAACAAAGCTTCCATTTGCGTTTGGACTAAGGCCAACTCCTCCTGAATCCGCACAGTCCCCATCCGTCAAGGTAATAACTGATTTACTATAAGAAACTTAAGGTAACCTATTGCCACACAAGGTTAACAACTACACTCTAGTTGGCAGAAAGGACACTCAACAAAGAA
Organism: Schistocerca americana; assembly: GCF_021461395.2. Taxonomy (NCBI): domain Eukaryota; kingdom Metazoa; phylum Arthropoda; class Insecta; order Orthoptera; family Acrididae; genus Schistocerca; species Schistocerca americana. The sequence continues at coordinate 646,365,151 of NC_060130.1, read as the reverse complement.
AAACAATAAAAATGAATGGTAGAAGCTAGATCTGGTGGTTTTTTCACTGCTAGGGGCTATCTAGTGAATACTAAAGAATAAGACAGTGACCAGCAGTAAACTGGCCGGCCGCGGTGGTCGTGCGGTTCTAGGCGCACCAGTCCGGAGCCGCGCTGCTACTACGGTCGCAGGTTCGAATCCTGCCTCGGGCATGGATGTGTGTGATGTCCTTAGGTTAGTTAGGTTTAAGTAGTTCTCAGTTTAGGGGACTGATGACCCTAGCTGTTAAGTCCCATAGTGCTTGGAGCCATTTGAACCATTTTCTTGCAGTAAACTGCTAGGGGCTATTTAGTGAATATTATTAACGAATTAAACAGTAATCTACGGTAAGCTACACCTACTAATTATCCCTCGTATTTATAATGTAATCATGCGTTTACATACACGCGAAAATGACCTAATAAAACTATAAGAACTAATACCTGAAATTACCAAGTCTAAATGACACTAATGAATGTAAATACAAAGTACTGTACACTGACAGATGCAGGTACAAAACAAAACCTTTAGCTAACAATAAGAGATCAGAATGTAAAGAACAAATACGAGCTCTACTTTATAGGAATCGATGGACTTCCAGTACACGATCGCTAAAGTCCACAACAAGCTAAGGAATTTAAGCAGAGGGCGAGATGAGTTTTAGCTTTATGATAACTAAACCATACATAAGAAGGGCTCAGAAGTTGTACTGTAGCTCTGATTTACTCGGATATTGTAGTGTAACACTAATTTACCACGTACTTTACGTTTGCTTAATTGTTAACGGTCGCAGGTTGCGCTAGTGAGACGTATACAAGTAAGCTTAGAATTCACTGTCAGCATCACTTTTCCTAATAAAACGTGTAAAAACTGCTACCTTCAATGTATCGAGTCTAAATGACACTAATACACACATACATTGAGTATTGTGCATTGACTTAATTGATAATTCCGCGTATTTAACGTCAGTTAAGAACGTAAACAAACCTTTGCATACACACGAAACTGTCCAATACAGAAACTTTGCTTATCTTATTTAGACGCAAATAAAAACTGAAACCTTCAATTTATCACGTCTATCTGACACTAATGTACGTAAATACTATAAGATATACGGCAAAAAATATTAATTACTAGCTAAATTACTTATCTCGTAACACATCAAGCGAAAAGCGCTCTTAGCCTGCGTCAGGGCTGCCAACCCAATCCGATAGAGAGCGCGATAAGATTTTTACCGCATCTCTCTCCTCCCATATATCGAAAATAAATACCGTCTGCATGCCAGCATCGAGCTCATGTGACGATCCTATTAAATATAGAGCTATTTATTCATTGCATGGACCAGTGTAAAGGTGCATCGCATGTACTCTAGGAGGATGACCATATCCCACAGACTGTACTATTAAGTCGAGGAGACCCTCCCTGTGACTCTGTGTCGTTTGAAACATTGTTTTTTCTGCTGTAACACGCTTTGTACACCGCCATACATTTTGTATTTACCGCCACGACTTCGAGGTCTCTGTCAGGTTCTAAACGGGCATTAACCCGTTCAGATCCATTGCTTCTCACAGAAACTAGACATCGTACGGTATAAATCGTGTTGTTACTGCCGCTACCATAATACACTACATACACACTGGATGATTTTAAATAAAATACACTTACAACATAAGGAAACTGGAAGCGTTTGCGGCGCTGTGGAGAGTTTCCAAACTGCTGTCTAAAGGTGACTGACTACCTCTACATATTGAACTCATCTGTCACAGTGATGGACTAGCTGATGGCTCTACGTTCTGTTTCGGGCCGGCCGCGGTGGCTGTGCGGTTCTAGGCGCTGCAGTCCGGAACCGCGGGACTGCTACAGTCACAGGTTCGAATCCTGCCTGGGGCATGGATGTGTGTGATGTCCTTAGGTTAGTTAGGTTTAAGTAGTTCTAAGTTCTAGGGGACTGATGACCTAAGATGTTAAGTCCCATAGTGTTCAGAGCCATTTGAACCATTTTTTTTTTGTTCTGTTTCGAGTGTTTCCTCATATTGCAGTCATACAAGCGATCATTGTTTCGGTGCTAGCCATCCCCGGAAAGTCTTACCTCTCCACCAAAACTCTTTATCCAACTCAAACAAATGATGTCAGTCGATCATTATGTTATAACTAACAGCATACCGGTGGATGGATTCGATGTAAAAGACACCGTCGATGTACTGTAATAATAAGCACCACAGTTGATAGTGCAAACAATTTTAGCAATTTTACAGTAATTTCAACACCAACCAATGATGGGACAGCATGTTTCCCAATTTCAGTAGCCGGCCACGGTGGCCGAGCGGTTCTAGGAGCTTCAGTCCGGAACCGCGCTGCTGCTGCGGTCGCAGGTTCGAATCCTGCCTCGGGTATGGATGTGTGTGATGTCCTTAGGTTAGTTACGTTTAAGTAGTTCTAAGGTCTAGGGGACTGATGATCTCCCATAGTGCTCAGAGCCAATTTCAGTGTCATAGCTAAACAGACCCATCTCTACTTTGCGATTATCAGTGCGAATGTAGATAGATGACTGTGCACTACGTCCATTCATTGTTAATTTTCGAACATCATCAAAGTATGCCAGACAGCACTCTACATATTTCTAGCACCTCAAGCATAGTTCTTAATTTACACTCTCTCTCTCTCTATGCGGATGGGAATCACAGAGCACTCTCGCAGTCTTAGGATAAAATTAGAGACCTAAAGACCCCCTTGTACTGTCTTTATATGACCAACCCCCTCTGCAGCACCGTCACCGAATTTATCTGCAGCTGACAGTCCACGTATCGCGAATGAATGGAGCTTGCGGAGTCCTCGCCCATCCAAGTGCACAATATGTCTCCAGACGCGTCCATGTCGAGGAGGTTAGCACCCCTTATCAGTGTATAGTAGTAGATTTGAAAGTGTTGTGATGTAATAGCAGATGGTTAAGAAGAACAAGAGAGGGTGATTTTTATGCATGATGGAGCACCAGACGGATGGAGTTCGAAGCATTTTACGTAAACCAACTACGCTATTAATTTTAAAGTATTGTTCTAGTGCCTGGGATCAGCACTTGGAGGGTATTGGTAAGAGGGAGCATAAAAACACACACTCCTAAGGCTACGCGGCTCTGCACTTAAAACAGGCTATAATGTTAGATCGCTTCAGTGTCGGACCTATCAGTCATGTGGAATGCAGCGCTGTTAGCATTCCAATATAGGAAATATACTTCCATCGCAAGGCATACATCCTTCTTGCAGACTTCTCTACGATAAACTATGGTAACAAACTGTAAAATGAAAAAAGAACGTCATTAAAATATCGTTCGTGTGTGATACGTGCACAGTGTAGCTTTCCAGAGATGTATTGCATCCACTGCTCACATCCGATCACGGTTCAGAAATTATACTATGCTCGCATCAGTCCTACATAAAATTATCGTTAGTAATGAGGAATATCTCTTACAAGGAAACAGAGAAACGCATAGCAACAGCGTCAGACATGTGAAATTACACATGATACTGCCACTAATTCTGTAAACAGGACATCTGTCAAACAGATGTATTCATGGGGATTGCACTGTCTCACAAACACCTATCGCTAACTTAGAATCATCTTAGTTCTGAAACTGAAGTCTCAATTTTATACCCAAGATGTGAAAGGAAATGGAGTACATCGCATAAATCTTCGTTCGTTTAGAGGAATGTGTCGAAACAGGATGGTCACCTTTCATCGCACATGAGATGGAAGTCCTCTGATGATGGAGGGGTTTGTGTTAACGATCGCAAATAGACAGTGCTGTAAGTCAAATACAGAACACGTGGCTGTATATGAGTCAAACACAGCCTATGTCATGCGACTGATGTATCCAGACAGAACAGGGGAATAAATGGTCAAATGATCTGCGCCAAAATCTTCCTCTCACCCTAGAATGCATAATCAGTCTGCCATTAAATCGTACCTCGTTACAGCTCCATCTCAATCAATCACCCCACCCACTCTCTGTTATCCTTTAACACAAATGAATGTATGTTTAGAGGCAGATGATTCTCTGTTTTCCTTAAAAGCTTCAAATACAGTAGTCAACGTGCGTGTATCACTGTTACCTCAATAGACATACTGTAGAATGCCATCTCCATAGAAAAAAAAGTAGCTGTTTCCCTGGTTCCCTTCGCTTCTCGTAATCCTCTTGCTGTCCATTACTTACCCCCATGTACAAGAATTGTTCTCCGCCAGCCAGAAGACATGCAATTACTTCCTCAATTTCCCCCAATTTCAGCGTATTTTCCCTCAATTTATATGTATTTTCCATCATTTTCCGCAATTCTATCGATTTTGTATGACGCTTATACCCATACTATCATGACATAACATCTCATTCCGTGTTCTAAAACTGCTTCTTAATATAGTACAGCTGCCAATACCTAGCGCAAATTCACTATTTTTCTGATAGAGATATAATTCACAGTCTATATCTTCGGAATTCTATTGCGTGAGAGATCGGTAGGATACTGCTATGTGCTTTATATCGAGAAGTGTCGCATAAATGGTATAATATTATGGCAAACCATGTGAAAATACATGTGTTCTTGTAATTCCAGAGTCTGGAGGTGTATGTAGAAAAGCAAGGGCAAGCAGGTTGGGTCCAGAAACAGTAACGAGTTTGAGCCGAGGGGAGCCGACCGGGACTTTGTAGAACAATTCTGAGAGTGATTTTAGTCTACTGAGAGCGCTCTGCTCACGTGTCGTGAGTGGATCACTTGGGACCGTCGGCTACGGGGAAATATCTAGTGCTGCGAGGAGTAGATACGGTGCTGTCTGTCCTTAGGGTATATGTACGAGTGTCTGGTTGTCAATAGCTATACGAATGATGTAAAAGGGGCGATTTTGTATGGTGCAGGATACAAACTGTATGTTCACTACACCGACACGGTTCGCGGTGATATACATCGACGGGTTGAAGAGCGGTTACACGCTCTAAAATTCAAGCTCCTACCCTCAGTGGCAGACTGGTATAATTGAGTAAGAGTCTTTCTGTATTTGACGATGTGTAGGCACCTTTGCAGGGTTTAATTGTAGGTGCAATAAGGTGATCTATGCAAAATAGCTTTTTGCCTCTGAAAGTCTCGTCTGCAGAAAGAAAAAAAAAAAGATTAACTGTGCTTCCACATCTGCAGCATGAGTAATTTAGCGGGTAAATTCAATAAGAGCCAATCATAATGCTCCAGTCATTCACAAGCCATCCTTTGTGCTGGGACATAAAAGTCTCTACAAACTGATTCAAATAAGATGGAGGCAAGGTATCTACGGAGAGTTTAGAGAAAACAAGTGATCAAAGACAAGTTGAAGGACACCATCCATCTCTGGTTGGTGTGCTGTCACTCATCCGCCACTGTTGTATTAGGACATCTCCAGAGCAGTAGCTGTAGGATACCGAAAAGTCCCACCACTTTTCTCTTCTGTAGAACTGTGCTTCGAATTCTGTTTCTGTAATTGTTCTGATTTCCCCCTTCTGTGCTTGATTGTGTTTTTGTGAGTGTGCACAGACATGTTGAAGGCTTTTAGTGGTAAGAATGTTTAACGTTTCTGAGACGTATGTTAACAGCAGCACGTCACGATTTCCAGAAATGGAACAGGTGATGTCTCGTTAGGACCATCGGGGTAAAGGAAATCGGTATTACTCTGGGCTATTTTCATGAACAGGCCCTGGTTGCTACGCAAACGTTTCGCAGTGATGCGTCTGCCACGCTGGGCATGTAATCACATGTGTATGTCTAGACGCAGCTCGCATGACCCGCTAGGATCACTAGGAGCAATGCAGCCTGTGCTATCCTGGGAGGCAATGGCTTGGATTTCTGCAGCGTCTGCGAGTGTGAGTCGCTCGGCAACTACGTCTTCGCTGGACTGCAGGCAGAGAGAGGTATTGCTTCAGCGCCGGCCGAAGTGGCCGCGCGGTTCTGGCGCTGCAGTCTGGAACCGCGAGACCGCTACGGTCGCAGGTTCGAATCCTGCCTCGGGCATGGGTGTGTGTGGTGTCCTTAGGTTAGTTAGGTTTAACTAGTTCTAAGTTCTAGGGGACTAATGACCTCAGCAGTTGAGTCCCATAGTGCTCAGAGCCATTTGAACCATTTATTGCTTCAGCAATGGTAGACACGTGCTCGCGGACCAGAGGCTGACTTGGTGTTTATTTAAATAGACATGTGACGTCAGTATAACACTCGAAAAACTCTAACTGTAGATGTGACTTTCACCTGCCATCAGCACCGGCATGACAGCGCTAGCTTGTGTCCAGCTAGCGCTGAAAAGCACTGGCACACATTGTAACAGTTTGCTTATACGTTGCGTTTTTACATGCACCGAGTGTTTGTGCACTACATTATTTTGGGTGTTTAAGTGTTTAAGTTGTTTGCGTGTCTGTATGCTATGTACTGCATTTTTCGGTAATTTACGAGTTGTTTGCGTCTGTGCTCATCAGTTTACTGCGTTATTTACGAGGAGCTTGCAGGTCTGTAGACTATTTACTACGACCTCAAGCATGTCAGAGTAAGTGTTTTGTATAATGTAATAAATATACTATGTCAAATTCGTCCCTAAACAAACGGTTCCGGCCGCTTGGGATTAGCCGAGCGGTCTAGGGCGCTGCAGTCATGGATTGTGCGGCTGGTTCTGGTGGAGGTTCGAGTCCTCCCTTGGACATGGGTGTGTGTGCTTGTCCTTAGATAATTTAGGTTAAGTAATGTGTAGGCTTAGGGACTGATGACCCTAGCCGTTAAGTCCCATAAGATTTCACACACATTATTATTATTATTATTATTATCATTATTATTATTATTACTATAAGCTGTTCCGAAACAAATAAAGTACACTCCTTCCTCTCTCCAGCAGCCCAGAACAGGATGAGGCATTTTCCTGGCATTTTCCCCCTCCAGACCGCCATCTTGGATTACATCACAGGATCGGTGGCAGTGCGTTTACTAGGTCATTTGGACTTCGGACCTCGTGGTGGACATATTGATGGCGGTACTTCCTCAAATTATTGAAATAAAGACTGTCTGCAAAATAAAGACTTACGTCTATCCTATCCTGCAAAGGCTGAGTTCTTTTCCCGCCAATTCCTTGGAAAAGGTGGTGGTCAGATGACTTAGGATAGTGGAGGTAGCCAAAGTGACCAATTTTCCCGCCAATTTCTTAGGTTATTGGAGGTAGCCACTGTGTGTAGCATTGTCTTGCTGGAATTTGAACATCCCACCACTTTCTGGGGGAGGGGTTTAGTTTAGTGGATGTAGCCCAGTTGACCTATCTTCCCACCAAAATTTGAACCTCCTGCCACGATCTCATATCGACATTTCCATATCTATCGCCGCCATCAAGGATCCGCCATCATGAATAAATATGGCAACAATGGAGAGTGAGGTGACTCTCCCTTCACTGCGCAACTAACAGGATGCCGAAGATGGTGTTAATCCGATGGCCAAGGAGACGTGTTCGAAGGAAGTTCCCTGTTTTTATTCCTAGCTAAGTGTTTAGCCGACATGGTGATGCCGGCCGCGGTGGTCTAGCGGTTCTAGGCGCGCAGTCCGGAACCGCGCGACTGCTACGGTCGCAGGTTCGAAACCTGCCTCGGGCACGGATGTGTGTGATGTCCTTAGGTTAGTTAGGTTTAACTAGTTCTAAGTTCTAGGGGACTGATGACCACAGTAGTTAAGTCCCATAGTGCTCAGAGCCATTTGAACCATTTTTTTGACATGGTGACTGAGAAGATATTAGAAAAATTGAAAGGAGCGGCAATAGGCTTTTTTCCTATGTTAAATGTATGGTTCGGATTGTTATTACCCTGAATGATTATGACATTAAAATGGCATTTTCGGTCACTATTCTCATAAAATATCTGTTATTTTTATGAAATTAATGCTCCAAAATAATTAAATTTCAATATTTGGTCTGTTACTGGCTGAAGGTCTGATAACGTCACAGGCTAGGAATAAGGCGAAACTGTACGTGTATTACAAGGGTGGTAGCCGCAGTTGCTAGTGTTTTTCAGTATTTTTTCTGCAAACAGTTTGGTTACTTAGTGTTTTAAAAGTCGTTTACAACTTTTAAGTAATAACGGAAAGGTATTTGTGAAGGATGATACTAGAAACCCTCTGAAAGTAGATGCGTTTATGATCTCTTCGTTCTCCAAAAACAACCCAGATTTTTATGTTCCGGTTAAAGGAAACGTGAGAACTGCATTCCATGCCAACAGGGAAGGAAGTACTGTAACATAGTACTGCAGTCGCAGAACTGTATTAAAAATCAAGTCTGTGATTACGGTCAGAATTACTACTGTTTTTCAGGTACCTTTTTTCTCAGTTTTAAAATTTTCAGTCAGCATAATAACGCTCGTGGGGAACTACAGAGCATCTCCGTGTTTGCCTGCAATAGCTTTACACGTTGCTGCAGTTTCTCTGTTCCTCCAAGCCGTTAATTTAAACCATCGGAAAGTTAATTCCATAAAATGTGCAGGTAATGCAGCAGAACCATAAAGTACCTGTTCTATTGCATACCTAACTGCTGCTGGAACAATAGGATTTAAAAGTGCTTAACCAGGACTAACTTCCGTTTCATCATTACGCCGTGGTCTTCTTACATTTCCTCGTAGGTTTCAAAGTGGGTGCAGGTTTTCTCTTTGTCAAAATCATATAGCTTCATCATAGCCTCACTGGAAACAGTTAAAACAGCAAATTATTGTCTTCAGCCACTTGTTTGGGAAGAATAACATGGTCGGAAATTGTTAAATGGCTTCTCAGATTCTTCGGAATCGGAGCTACATCGGGCATGAAACATAGTTTCTTCACAACATTCTTGTGATTCATCTCATATTGATCAGATGGAAACGGTACCATGCAATATGATACAGAATACTTAATATGAAATGGAATTAAAAGATCTCGCATAACTGTATTACAAATACAGGGTGTTACAAAAAGATACGGCCGAACTTTCAGGACACAATCCTCACACCCAAAGAAAGAAAATATACACTCCTGGAAATTGAAATAAGAACACCGTGAATTCATTGTCCCAGGAAGGGGAAACTTTATTGACACATTCCTGGGGTCAAATACATCACATGATCACACTGACAGAACCACAGGCAAATAGACACAGGCAACAGAGCATGCACAATGTCGGCACTAGTACAGTGTATATCCACCTTTCGCAGCAATGCAGGCTGCTATTCTCCCATGGAGACGATCGTAGAGATGCTGGATGTAGTCCTGTGGAACGGCTTGCCATGCCATTTCCACCTGGCGCCTCAGTTGGACCAGCGTTCGTGCTGGACGTGCAGACCGCGTGAGACGACGCTTCATCCAGTCCGAAACATGCTCAATGGGGGACAGATCCGGAGATCTTGCTGGCCAGGGTAGTTGACTTACACCTTCTAGAGCAAGTTGGGTGGCACGGGATACATGCGGACGTGCATTGTCCTGTTGGAACAGCAAGTTCCCTTGCCGCTCTAGGAATGGTAGAATGATGGGTTCGATGACGGTTTGGATGTACCGTGCACTATTCAGTGTCCCCTCGACGATCACCAGTGGTGTACGGCCACTGTAGGAGATCGCTCCCCACACCATGATGCCGGGTGTTGGCCCTGTGTGCCTCGGTCGTATGCAGTCCTGATTGTGGCGCTCACCTGCACGGCGCCAAACACGCATACGACCATCATTGGCACCAAGGCAGAAGCGACTGTCATCGCTGAAGACGACACGTCTCCATTCGTCCCTCCATTCACGCCTGTCGCGACACCACTGGAGGGGGGCTGCACGATGTTGGGGCATGAGCGGAAGACGGTGTGCGGGACCGTAGCCCAGCTTCATGGAGACGGTTGCGAATGGTCCTCGCCGATACCCCAGGAGCAACAGTGTCCCTAATTTGCTGGGAAGTGGCGGTGCGGTCCCCTACGGCACTGCGTAAGATCCTACGGTCTTGGCGTGCATCCGTGCGTCGCTGCGGTCCGGTCCCAGGTCGACGGGCACGTGCACCTTCCGCCGACCACTGGCGACAACATCGATGTACTGTGGAGACCTCACGCCCCACGTGTTGAGCAATTCGGCGGTACGTCCACCCGGCCTCCCGCATGCCCACTATACGCCCTCGCTCAAAGTCCGTCAACTGCACATACGGTTCACGTCCACGCTGTCGCGGCATGCTACCAGTGTTAAAGACTGCGATGGAGCTCCGTATGCCACGGCAAACTGGCTGACACTGACGGCGGCGGTGCACAAATGCTGCGCAGCTAGCGCCATTCGACGGCCAACACCGCGGTTCCTGGTGTGTCAGCTGTGCCGTGCGTGTGATCATTGCTTGTACAGCCCTCTCGCAGTGTCCGGATCAAGTATGGTGGGTCTGATACACCGGTGTCAATATGTTCTTTTTTCCATTTCCAGGAGTGTATTATGTGGACATGTGTCCGGAAACGCTTACTTTGCATGTTAGAGCTCATTTTATTACTTCTCTTCAAATCACATTAATCATGGAATGGAAACACACAGCAACAGAACGTACCAGCGTGACTTCAAACACTTCGTTACAGGAAATGTTCAAAATGTCTTCCGTTAGCGAGGATACATGCATCCACCCTCCGTCGCATGGAATCCCTGATGCGCTGATGCAGCCCTGGAGAATGGCGTATTGTATCACAGCCGTCCACAATACGAGCACGAAGAGCCTCTACATTTGGTACCGGTGTTGCGTAGACAAGAGCTTTCAAATGCCCCCATAAATGAAATTCAAGAGGTTTGAGGTCAGGAGAGCGTGGAGGCCATGGAATTGGTCCGCCTCTACCAATCCATCGGTCACCGAATCTGTTGTTGAGAAGCGTACGAACACTTCGACTGGAATGTGCAGAAGTTCCATGGTGCATGAACCAAATGTGTCGTACCTGTAAAGGCACATGTTCTAGCAGCACAGGTAGAGTATCCCGTATGAAATCATGATAACGTTCTCCATTGAGCGTAGGTGGAAGAACATGGGGCCCAATCAAGACATCACCAACAATGCCTGCCCAAACGTTCACAGAAAATCTGTGTTGATGACGTGATTGCACAATTGCGTGCGGATTCTCGTCAGCCCACACATGTTGATTGTGAAAATTTACAATTCGATCACGTTGGAATGAAGCCTCATCCGTAAAGAGAACATTTGCACTGAAATGAGGATTGACACATTGATGGATGAACCATTCGCAGAAGTGTACCCGTGGGGGCCAATCAGCTGCTGATAGTGCCTGCACACGCTGTACATTGTACGGAAACAACTGGTTCTCCCGTAGCACTCTCCATACAGTGACGTGGTCAACGTTACCTTGTACAGCAGCAACTACTCTGACGCTGACATTAGGGTTATCGTCAACTGCAGGTGTCCTCGTCGTTGTAGGTCTCCCCCAGTCGCGAGTCTTAGGCTGGAATGTTCCGTGTTGCCTAAGACGCCGATCAATTGCTTCGAACGTCTTCCTGTCGGAACACCTTCGTTCTGGAAATCTGTCTCAATATAAAAAAATGGTTCAAATGGCTCTGAGCACTATGGGACTTAACATCTATGGTCATCAGTCCCCTAGAACTTATAACTACTTAAACCTAACTAACCTAAGGACGGCACACAACACCCAGCCATCACGAGGCAGAGAAAATCCCTGACCCCGCCGGGAATCGAACCCGGGAACCCGGGCGTGGGAAGCGAGAACGCTACCCCACGACCACGAGATGCGGGCGTCTCGATACAAACCTACCGCGCCACGGCTATTGCCCCGTGCTAATCCAATGGGCATCTGCCAACTCCGCATTTATAAACATTGCACTGACTGCAAAACCACGTTCGTGATGAACACTAACCTGTTGATGCTACGTACTTATGTGCTTGATGCTAGTACTGTCGAGCAATGAGTCGCATGTCAACACAAGCACCGAAGTCAACATTACCTTCCTTCATTTGGGCCAACTGGCGGTGAATCGAGGAAGTACAGTACATACTGACGAAACTAAAATGAGCTCTAACATGGAAATTAAGCGTTTCCGGACACATGTCCACATAACATCTTTTCTTTATTTGTGTGTGAGGAATGTTACCTGGAAGTTTGGCCTTACCTTTTTGTAACACTCTGTATACACACATCAAAAAAAGTTTTGCATCACTCCGGTTCCCAGAACTCCTGTAGTTAGACGTTGCCTGTGGATTCTGTATCACAGACACAGTCCCTTTGATTGTTCAGAGATGTCACTAAACTCGCCCAGAGATGTAAACAACCATGAATGAACAGCGCCTATTAGACGGAGGGGTTCCGACAGCCGATCAGTTCCTGCCATTCCACCAGGAAGGCGGTACACGGCTCGTGTTGTCTGTAGTTCAACCATGCCTAGACGGTCAATACCGTGGTTCGATCACGTCCGCATTGTTACTTCATGCTAGGAAGAGCTCTCAACAAGGGAAGTCTCAGAGTGAACCAAAGCGATGTTGTTAGGACATGGAGGAGATACAGAGAGACAGGAACTGTCGATTACGTGCCTCGCTCAGGCTGCCGAAAGGCTACTACTGCAGTGAATGTCCGCTACCTACGTATTATGGCTCGGAGGAACCCTGACAGCAACGTCACCATGTTGAATAATGCTTTTCGTGCAGCCACACGAGGTCGTGTTACGACTCAAACTGTACACAATAGGCTGCATGATGCGCAACTTCACTCCTGACGCGCATGGCGAGGTCCATCTTTGCAACCGCGACACCATGAAGCTCGGTACAGATGGGCTCAGCAACATGCCGAATGGACCGCTCAGGATTGCCACCACGTTCTCCTCACCGATGAGTGTCACATATGCCTTCAACTAGACAATCGTCGGAGACGTTTCTGGAGGCAATCCAGTCAGGCTGAACGCCTTAGACTTAGTGTTAAGTCAAGTGCAACAAGGTGGGGGTTTCCTGCTGTTTTGGGGTGGCATTATGTGGGGCCGACGTACGCCGCTGGTGGTCATGATAGGCGCCGTAACGGCTGCACGATACGTGAATGTCATCCTCCGACCGATAGTGCAACCATACTGGCAGCATATTGGCGAGGCATTCATCTTCATGGACGACAGTCCGCGTCCCCATCGTGCACATCTTGTGAATGACTTCCTTTAGGATAACGACATCGCACGACTAGAGTGGCCAGCATGTTCTCCAGACACGAACGTTATCGAACATACCTGGGATAGATTGAAAAGGACTGTTTATGGACGACGTGATCCACGAATCACTCTGAGGGATTTACGCCGAATTGCTGTTGAGGAGTGGGACAATCTGGACCAACAGTGCCTTGATGAACTTGTGGATAGTATGCCACGACGAATACAGGCATCCATGAGTGCAAGAGGACGTGCTATTGGGTATTAGTGGTACCGGTGTGTACAGCAATCTAGACCACCACCTTTGAAGGTCTCGCTGTAAGTTGGTACAACATGCAATGTGTGATTTTCATGAGCAATAAAAAGGACGGAAGTGATGTTTATGTTGATCTCTATTCCAATTTTCTGTACAGGTTACGGAACTCTCACAACCGAGGTGATGCAAAACTTTTTTGATATGTGTAATACACTTGAAAAAAATTGCTGCGAAGGAGAATCGATCTTGCGCATACTGCATTACAACTCCAGAACGCTACTTATTACTCCAGACATGACAACGTGGACGGGGGAGGGGGATATACTGACATTTTTATTTTTATTTTTTTACAGAATGTCATATCAGATACCTTTCAGCCGTCTAAATTCCCAAATTGTTGTTTTATTGGGCTAAATGTTCCGGCGATGTATTACGCAATCTTCAGGCCCGTATTCTGGCTGGACCAGAAGTGGGAAGCTTCCTACACGTCGATCATGGGTCCCGAACTTGGCGTAACATATCGCCGAAATTGGTAGCCCAATAAAATAATAATTGGGAAATGTAGACGGCTGAAAGGTGTTTGACTTGACATTCCAATTTTTCAGGAGGTTTTAGAGATGTATTTGTACAATGTAGTAATACACATCAATTGTAACCCATTTTTCGTAACGTAAATTCCAAAACAAGATGACGCTACAAATGAGCTTTATGAAAGTAGGAGCAACGCGCTAGCCAGTGACGTCACGGGCATCGTATGACCATTTTTTTAAAAAAAAACTTACTGAAGCTCGTTATAAAAGAAAGCATGTTATGAGTATAAAATGACATAATTAATAATTTAAGAGGATTTCCAGGAAACAGTTAAATACCGTATTTTACGCAGGGTATAGCAAAAATGTACAGCTCAAATTGCAGGACACATTCCTCACACGTAGACGAAGAAAGTATGTTATATGAGCATAGATCGGGAAACGATTTTTTTCCATGTTACAGCTCATTTTCTCAGTAATCATGAGACATACACAAGAATAGAACGTTTGAATCATGGGGAACATGCACTGTTGGTGACGTCTGGTTACGTTGTGCACCGCCAGTGTTTTGTTTTATATGCACCTGTTGCCATACGACATACGTCATTGCTTTTCCAGCGATCAGTACGACCGTTGCAAGCACACGGGTTAATATCACAGACTTGGCTCGTGCAATGGCAGAGTACACAAATGCAGAGATGGCAGATGCCCATTTGATGTTTGGATTTGCAGAGGGCAATGGCGCTCGTGCTCAACATTTGTACCGGGAGAGACTTCCAGGACGAACGTGCCGCGATAGGAAAACGTTTGAAGCCATTGATCGTCGACTTAGGACACATGGGGCATTTAAGCCTGGTACTCGCAAGCAGTGAAGGCGTCGAAGGACGGGGACACCGTAGCGGGAGGCGGAAATTCTTCGTACATCTGACGACGACCGTAGTGTCAGTACAAGTTATGTAGCTGGAACACTGCATATTGACCACATGACTGTCTGGAAAATGTTACATGAGGACGAGCTGTATCCATAACATTTATAGCATCTGATTTTCCTACACGTGTACTCTTCTGAGAATGGTTTATTCAACAAAAAAATGGTTCAAATGGCTCTGAGCACTATGGGACTTAACATCGGAGGTCATCAGTCCCCTAAAACTTTGAACTACTTAAATCTAACTAACCTAAGGACATCACACCCATCCCTGCCCGAGGCAGGATTCGAACTTTCGACCGTTTCCATCGCGCGGTTCCAGACTGAAGCGCCTAGAATCGCTCGTCCACACCAGCCGGCTTTATTCAACTGTCAACCCTAATTTTAGTGCAACGGTGTTGTTCACAGATAAGGTGTCGCTTCGACGAGATCAGATTGTAAATTTTCACAGCTGACATGTACGGGTAGGCGTCAATCCTTACGCAGCTGTTGAAGCAAGTCATCAACAAAGATTTTCTCTTAATGTTTGGGCCGGCATTTTTATGGCCATTTGGTAGGGCCACACTTTCACCCACTCAGACTCAACGGACGAATTTATCATAATGTCGTAGAGGATGTTCTACCTGATCTTTAGCATATGTGGCTTTAGCTGTGCGACAAAACATGTACATCATGTACGGTGGGACACCTCCTCATTTTGGAGTTAATATCCATCGGCCTCCAATTAACAGATTCGGTGATAGGTAGATAGGCACAGATATACAATTTACCTTGACTCCACGCTCTCCGGATCGAAACCTACTGGGATTTTATTTGTGGAGGCACTTGAAAGCTCTTGTGTATGGAACCCCAGTACAATACGTTCAGTCTCCGTGCTGCCTGTATTATACAAGGCTGCGAAACCATACACAATACTCCAGGGATACGTCACTGCATGCGAGATTCACTATGACAGATGGTTGATGGATGTATCAATGCTCATGGACAGCATATTGAATATCTTCTGTGAGAAAGGGTTGCTTGTAGTGCTTTCTGTTGGTGTGTGTTTCCCATGATTAATGAATTGGAGAAAATGAGCTGTAACATGAAAACAAAGCGTTTCCAGACCCATGTTCATATAACATAATTTCTTCCTCCTACGTGTGAGAAATGTGTCCTGCAAATCGTGCCATACGTTTTTGTTACAACCGCTATAGTGACGTTTTGTTGGCCATGCGGAATAACACAAGAGTGATCGTCACCATATAAATGAGGAAGCCCGTAGAAAGCAGAGTAAAAAGAATATCAGTGACAAATGATTGGTATCTTCAGACTGAGGAGCGAAAACCTTATGCCAACTGCCCATAGGGGGATTTAAGGCCACTTGGAGGCATTGTGGGCACGTGTCGTGGTAAGGAAAGTACGTAAGCGGAGATGAGATAAATAGGGAAACATTCAACATTCTAGCGAAGATACTGGCTGTGAATGGGGAAATCCGCCATTATAAGCTATTTATACAAAGGGCAGAATCCTACAGCCCAGCACCTGGGGAAGAGTATCTCGGAAAGGGGAAGGATGGTCGGCTGTTCGCGCTTTATTGTCACGAGCAACTATGGAAAGTGGTTGAACGATGGAGAAACCACGAGGATGTGACAAGATCGTTGTGTCGTTAACAAGATAGCCAGTAAACACAAGACGACATCTACAAGAAGGTAACACACTATTAACTTCATTTATACTACAGGGTGACAATTATTGAACTATATGAAATAAAATCATAAGTTATGAGCGGTTTGCGTTAGGACGTTCGAACTGCACGGTTGGCCGCGGGGAATGATGGGAATTAGTATGAGCATACTAGTTTAGTTTAGCGATGAAGCCCGCTTTCATTTGGATGGGTTCGTCAATAAGCAAAATTGGCGCGTTTGGGGGACTGACAGTCCGTATTTGGTGATCGAGAAGTCTCTTCACTTTCAACGGGTGACTGTGTGGTGTGCAGTATCCAGTCACAGAGTAATCGGTGCGATATTCCTTGACGGAGCGGTGCCTACCGAACGATACATCCCCATTATCCAAAGGGACCCTGATTTCGACAATATATGGATCATGCAAGGTGGAGCTCGACCCAATCGATGCAGGAGAGTGTTTGATGTCCTGGAGGAGGATTTTGGGAACCGAATTTTGGTTCTGGGGTACCCAGAGGCCCCTGTCATGGGTCTCGACTTGCCGCCGTATTCTCCGTATCTGAACATATGTGACTCATTTTTGTGGGGCTACATTAAAGGCAAGGTTTACAGCAGTAACCTCAAAACCATTGTTGAGCTCAAAACAGTTATTCAGGAGGTCGTCGACAGCGTCGATGTTCTGACATTTCAGCCAATGATGGCAAGCATATCGAACATAACCTAAATCCGAATACATGTAGTGACGTTTACATATTGAATAAAGTGTGTGTACGTCACAGTTTGTAACTAATTTACGTTTTCTTTTAATATAGTTCAATAATTGTTACCCTGTATGTACGCTTAATAATTTAGTTGCATATAACTTTGAATGCTGTGGGTTTTTGTGTGATGATGAGTCACATACAAATGATAGTAATGTTCTTGATCGTAATAAATAGGCTTGAATGCTGATACAGTTATGTAAGTCACTGACTACCAGCAGTACTTACGAGGAGAACACGGCAAGTGCCACACCTTGATTTCCCAGAAACTTCGCTCAATGCAAGAGGGGTCAAAATTAACAAACACTTGTGTCGGCTTATCCGTAAATATTCGACTGTTTCAGAGAAAACGACGGTCAAATTTTTCAAGATATGCCTTTTAACGGGGAAAAAGTTCAACTAAAGCGGTGTCACAGTGGCTACCGTCGTGGATTCCCACTTTTGCGCTCCGTACTAGTAACCCAGTTATTATTTTCATGCATATTTTTGATTTTCATTTACCTATCCATGTCTGTAGAAGATTACTAAACGAATGTTTGAAATAACGTCGTCCTTCTTCGTCTGCTAATTGTGTGTCCGGTGAATGGAAAAATTATTTGAAATGGTTTTCAGTGAAATTCTTGTAGTGTATCTTGACCCATAAACAACTGCAACCGTCAGTTTTCTAACAAATGATGCATTATGCGTGGTTTCCTTCACAGTAATACCAACGCGTGAAATCATCAGCAACGTTAAAGATGTTTCTTTCCTGAGTGAGATTCATGGGACGAAATGTCGCTGTGGCAAGCCTTCTTTCGTGCGATGCTCGTGGTGTTCGGAATTTCTGTGTTTCGAATAGTTCTACGATCGGTATCGTCCAAGGGAATGGGCAAAACCTTTCATTAGAATAAACATAAGAATAAATTATAAGAACTGATGTAAGAATATGAGAATTTAAAAACATTATAATCCCTGAAAGTACCATACACACATATAAACTGAAGCGCCAAAGAAACTAGTATAGGCATGCATATTCAAATACAGAAAGTTGTAAAGAGGCAGAATACGGCACTGCAGTCGGCAACGCCTATATAAGACAACAAGTGTCTGGCGCAACCACAGGTGGAAACACAAGCGGCCAAAGACACTGCTAGCTAGGGCATAACCACCTATGGTAAACTAACATACGCAAACAGCGACAAACGCCGGTAAGCCCCTGCATATCAGCAACACTGACTGGTAACTACCAGCTGCTATTAGAGCCGACCAACAGGCCACAGCAGGGACACCGACGAGCTCGCCCATAGACGCACGAACAATCTGCCAACACTCCCTCACACTGTGCCTCCGGTATATGACCTATCGGACACAAGACCGATAACAAACCTAACTGTTGCAGGTTGCAGGACGCTGAACGAGGACTCTGTACCAGCACCCAGCGCCAGCCGCCGAGCAGCACAAACGCACAACGTCAAGGTATCGACATGCATGATACCCACTACTAACAAAGCCTATCCTTGCACAACCTATCGCAGGCAGCAAGACAACCGCTACTGTTCTTGCCGCCCGACCTAACTTTCGCAGAGGTTTTTTTCCCTTGGCTCTTGCTTTGGCACTTTTTTTCCTCTGCCCTTCAAACCGCTAACCTTCGTCAGATTTCGACCAATCTATCTCCAGATGAGCGCGTATTAATGGTTAAGCCTAACCAGACGTACGCAAACATCGCAGCACCCACATCCTGCGACACCTCACTTTAGTGAATACTAACCCCTATGCAGAGATGGCAGTAGACCTTTTGTGTTGGCCATCATGCCGGTGTGGGCGTGGAGGGGCTCCACCTCTTTTTAAAAATTTTAAAAGCGCAGTTGTCGGCTACTGCTACAATGGCAGGTTATCAAGATTTAAGTGTGTTTGAACGTGGTGTTATAGTCGACACACGAGCGATGGACCACAGTATCTCCGATGTAGCGATGAAGTGGCGATTTTCCAGTACGACCATTTCACGAGTGTGCCGTAAATATCAGAAACCCGGTAAAACATCAAATCTCCGACATCGCGGCAGCCTGGAAAAGATCCTAACCCATTCGTGTATCTTGATGAGTGTACGACTCGCCTGGGCCCGTCAACACCGACATTGAACTGTTGATGACAGGAAACATACTGCCGGATGAGCCTCGTTTCAAATTGTACCGAGTGGATGGACGTGTAGGGACAACCACATGAACCCATGGACCCTGCATGTCAGCGGGGAACTGTTCAGGCTCTGTAGTGGTGTGGGTCGTGTGTAGTTGGAGTGATATGGGACCCCTGATACGTCTAGATACGACTTTGACAGGTGACACGTACGTAAGCATCCTGTCTAATCACCTGCATCCATTCATGCCCATTGTGAATTCCGACGGACTTGGACAATTCCAGCAGGACCATGCGACACCCCACACGTCCAGAATTGCTATAGAGTGGCTCCAGGAACACTCTTCTGAGTTTAAACACTTCCGCAGGTCAGCAAATTTCCCAGACATGAACATTATTGAGCATATTTCGGATGCCTTGCAACGCTCAGAAGAGATCTCCACCCCTTCGTATTCTTACAGATTTATGGACAGCCCTGCAAGATTCATGGTGTCAATTCGGACATGCCATACCGTGTTGCGGCACTTAAGCGTGCTCGCGGGGCCCTACACGATAATATGGCAGACGTATCAGTTTCTTTGGCTCTTCAGTGTATATTACATAATAAATGCGTGATACTTATTGTGAAACCCAGCTGTAATTTTACAATTAATATAACGCCCTCGTATGCCCTAACTCGATAAGAGACATTCGTGTACCAACACTGTACGGATATATGTTAATAAAACAAATAAAAAATAACCAGACAGCAAACGTGAAATGCGGAAATGGGAAGCCGCGATTCCAGGCACTAGGCCAAAAGATGGTGTCAACTTATTGCGCACTAAAACGTGTCTCTAAGTTATCTCAAAAACTTTCATAGTCGTTTTCTCAGAAACGTTCGGGTATCTGCAAACAAGCCGAGACATGTGTTCGGTTACTTTGGCTTCTCTTCCACTAAACGAAATATCTGGGAAATATGGTTACGACCCTTGCCGCGTTCTCCTCGTTAGTAGCGCCATGACACTTCAATGTAAAAGCACTCCGTCTTCAGGCCACGAGTGGTCTACCTGGACCATCCGACCGCCGTGTCATCCTCGGTGGAGGATGCGGATAGGAGGAGGGTGGGGTCAGCACACCGCTCTCCCGGTCGTAAGATGGTATTCTTGACCGAAGCCGCTACTATTCGGTCGAGTAGCTCCTCAATTGGCATCACGAGGCTTTGTGCACCCCGAAAAATGGCAACAGCGCATGGCGGCCGGCATGGTCACCCATCCAAGTGCCGACCACGCACGACAGCGCTTAACGTCGGTGATCTCACGGGAACCGGTGTATGACACTTCGATGTAATGTTACTTATTGCAGCCTTTCGTATTGATGTTCCTAAGTCTACAGAGGCACTTGATCTGGGGCCGAGCTCTGAATTGCGTCTGCTTCGAAAGATGAGCCGGCCTATCAGAGTTTCGAGCAGTGAGGTTACGTGGATTCCGTGTCCTTTAGTGGCGTGTATGCGTGGCGCCACCTAACGGAGAGCAGCGAGCGATGCGTAGCGAGCTCACCCCCATGCCCAGCTGGCTAGAGGTTCAAAAGTGCCGTCTCTCGCATAGCTGTGGATGGCGCGCGGCACGCTGTGTGAGGCCATCGCAGACGCCGTCGATACAGCAGAGTTGTTCGTGAGCACCTCTTTGAATATCCAAAATTCTCGATCATTTGAGACACACTTCCAATGCTGACCGACAACTGTAGATCCAATTGACGAGTTGTGATGCGCCGGTCGGCACGAATAATGGCATCCGCACGATTCAGCATGTCTGCAGCAGTGGTTGTGACAGGAGGTCCCGAGTGTGGCTGATCGTGGAGCTCTGTTTCTGCATTTTCTGAGGCTCCAACTTTCTTTACCCATCGCCCGACTCTACTCCTATCAACTGCAGCAAACATTGCACACAAATGTTTATGGATGTTCACCACGGTTTCTTTTTCTGCACACAAGAATTCAATAACAACACGCTGCTTGTAACGTGAGTCGTATGTAGACGCCATTTTGACGCTGTACTACGGCTCTGCCGTCTGCCAGAACGATTCGCAATTTCACCGGCGCACAGAAGAAACATCAAATGTGATGCTCCAACAAGGGCGTTTGTCTATGTACATTAATGGCTTTTTTATGTGGGGCTTTACATATTGAACGATCCTCGTACATATATCTTACTCTGTGAATATTTTCCTTTATACAGCTACTGCAGTTACGACTGTGGCTGGGAGGGACGTCAAAACTTCTCTGCACGTCAGTAATTGCTATTTTTCAGCATACATTACAAGATTCACCTTACAATTTTCCGAAATAAAACGAGGGAGACAAGGATATGATAAAAAGAAAGACTCAGGCCATTGGCTTTATGCACAATATGGGCTCTCTTATACATGGCTGAAAAATGGCCAGGCAGAAAGACCTTTGAAAATCTCATGTTGAACAACAGTTTGAGGGAAATCTCTACATTTGCATAAAGTGCAAAAGCAGTAAACAGGGTCGTGCTGCAGCATTTTACCATGAAGGTGGATACGGTAAAGAGACCATTCTGCCATCAGGATGTTATGGAAGATGCGAACCCCTTGAGCTTATCTGCTCCAAGTAAGTCAACGTTTGTACAGAGAAATCAAGCACAGAGCTTGATCAATAGCACTGCCATTGTGGCTGCCGCTGGCGCCACTGTTATTGCGTCTCCCAGTGGCTGACTGATTTACCTCTGACTACCTCATTTACTATAACTAAGATCGCTCAGTTTGTAGGTGTTCTGAGCTTTCTCTTATTGTATGAGACATGTCAGGAATAAGTTTGTTATTCCTCTCAGTTGGTGCTCTTTTATCAATATCATCAATCTACAAACGTCCAAATAGTTATGAAGCTCTTCTTCCTGTAGCATTTATGTTACTGTTAGCAATCAGTTGACTCTACGGATGAGGTTTTATCAATGTAATGGTGGTGTAGCGTATCGACCGCATTCAGTCAAAAAGTACGTCAGTGTGGAAGTAAGGTGCAACAAAGCCAGCCAAAGGCAGGCAAGCGTGTTATATATTGTGAAGTAAAACACGGCCGACAAGCACTGTGAAGCAGAGCCAGCTGGGCACGGCGTAGCAACAGCTGATGCTGCAATATACTAGTCGAAGGACGGAAGCCTTTCCTCACTTGTCATCATGGAAAAGTTTAGAGTATATGTATCACGCCCTAAACGAACACAGTCTCGAGTGTGTAAGTACTCAGCCATTCGTGTACTAATATATTCTCATCTCAGTATCATAGGGCAACGGCCTTGCCACAGTGGATACACCGGTTCCCGTGAGATCACCGAAGATAAGCGCTGTCGGGCGTGGCCGGAGCTTGGATGGGTGACCATCTGGGCCACCATGCGCTGCTGCCATTTTTCGGGGAGCACTCAGCCTCGTCATGCCAATTGAGGAGCTACTCGACCGAACAGTAGCGGCTCCGGTCACAGAAAACCATCATAACGACCGGGAGAGCGGTGTGCTGACCACACGCCCCTCCTATCCGCATCCTCAGCTGAGGATGACACGGCGGTCGAATGGTCCCGATGGGCCACTTGTGGCCTGCAGGCAGAGTGCTCAGTATCATGAGCCTGTGATTCGCAGAACGATATCCTGGAATGCAGTATGGTTTCCACTGTTCGACCAAGGGACAGGACAGCATGGCCTGAATCATGAGAGCAGCCGCCGCCACAGCAAATAGCCTCCCGGTCGCTGGAGGGAGGCCACGGCACCCTTCACGGTATCGTCAGCTGCGCTGCTGTGCTGTCATCACGGACGCAGCCAGAGATGTCGCTGACAGCAGCACACACGTGACGCAACTCTTGGCCCCACAGTGCTGGGCTGCCTATTGTTTCGTTTGAGAGGCTACTGGACCCCTCCACCGAGCTGCACCGTGCTGTTCCTGATGTATCAAGGTCGAGAACCAGAATAAAGAAGTTAATTAAACAAGTCTACTGTCACTCTGACTTCTCATTTCACTCTCTGGTGTCAGATCATTGACATTGCCTTCTTAGAGCAACATCCGAGCTCAAAGCTTATGGTACAGCGAGTCCAAGAACTTTTGATTGAATTTTGGTTGTGGAAAAAGATTTGACAGTTGTGCATTTTGTAAAATATATTATATTGCGAGTACAGACTCAATGAATTTGTCTAGTTTTAGTAGTAATGTAAGTCATGATTGGTTATGGCCTGTTAGATATGCACAGTGTAACATTGAAGGCCACTCAATGCCATGTATGGAATTAGATCCAGTAAAATGCTGTGCATGTAATCGTTAGGGGCATATAGCTAGGCATTGCCAGGAGTCGAGATGGCTCATGACTGGCCGTAAGAATTAACTTAATGTATTTTGTTTTCTTGTCTTGTGAATGTTAGTTTTCAAAATTAGTGCTGTCAAGGACAAAGCTTCGACATAACCAGAGAAGTAATGTGTGTCAGAGCCAGAAGCAGCTCGCATATTGTTAGAAAAGGTAGCATAATTAACAGCAAATAATACAAAACTGCATGGATTACTAGAGTCGCAGTCATCACAACGAGGTGTAGATTTGTCACTTGGAAGATTCATTGCTCCTTTTTCTGGCAAAGCAATCGAGAATGTGCGGGACTTTGGCCGGCTGCTATGGTCGAGTGGTTCTAGACGCATCAGTTCGGAACCGCGCTGCTGCTACGGTCGCAGGTTCGAATCCTGCCTCGGGCATGGATGTGTGTGATGTACTTAGGTTAGTTAGGTTTGAGTAGTTCTAAGTCTAAGGACTGATGACCTCAGATGTTAAGTCCCATAGTGCTTAGAGCCATTTGAACCCTTTTTTTTTCAGAACTTTGTGAGAGACTTTGGAAATCTGGCGAGGATGGAAGGTTGATCCGATTAGGAATTACTGAGTGTTGCAAAACTGAAATTAGCAGGGGAAGCTGAAACTTGTGTTGGGTATACAGAACCTCTTAAGGAAGCCACAACATTCGAAGAATTTAAAGAAGGGTTAACTGAGAGATATACGAAATGAAATAGTGCCACACATTATGGGGAACGATTAGGGGTAATAACTAAGAGAAATGCGGAAACTGTGTAACAATTTGCGGATAGAATAAGGTAAAATTAATGGATGAACCTATGAATTAAGACAGTATGTTGTAGTAAATGAAACTATTTTGCAAGCAGCTGAGCAGAGGACTCTCGATGCTTCTTAACAGGGTTCCATGAAGAAATGTGAAGACATGTGTGGAGAGATGTCCGACAGATTTGTGCACAGCAGTGCAGTTAGCTATGGAGCCTGAGAAGATCGACTTGTAGACTGGAATGTATGATAAATAGACAGTTTTTGCAGCTAATATAGAATGCTTCAGGTGTGGATGAAGGGGGCATATAAGGAGGCAGTGTCGCCAGCCTCAGGGTGATGTGAATAAAGTAAGAGAAAGTAATAGTTTTAGAAGTAGAGGGTCAGGGAGGAATAAGGCGTTAAACGCCAATAGGAACCACAGGTCTACCTATGGTCATTCCCAGTAAGATAGGATGCTACAAAATCACATGCAGAGGTGGATTGTACAAATAGAGGATCAGGGAGAAAAAAGGGTTGCAGGATATTACTGGACAGAGGGGCGCATATGTCGATCGCCAGTAGTGATCTGGTGAAACATAAGCAACGGGACCCTCCACAGTACAGATTGAGTCAGTTGGGTTCAAAGTGGCTCTGAGCACTATGGGACTTAACGTCTGAGGTCATCAGTCCCCTAGAACTTAGAACAACTTTAACCTAACGAACCTAAGGACATCACACACATCCATGCTCGAGGCAGGATTCTAACGTGTGACCGTAGTGGTCGCGCGGTTCCAGACTGAAGCGCCTAGAGGCGCTCGGCCACGCCACCGGCGAGTCAGTTGGGGCACAAAGATGTTACACCATTATGATTGGTGGACATAGACTTTTGTCACGATACAGTTTAATTTAAACAATGTGTAGAGATTGTGGCACACTTGAGTGAGGGCTCCAACATGGTTCTAGGATTAGATTTCCTATTTTTTTTTTTTTTTTAGTTTCTAGATCATCAGAATATTAATATGAAAATTATCGAGGATAAACTGTGGGTAATAGACTGCTACGTTACGTGCAAGTAAGAATAAAACTAATCGTTTTAATGAAGGATTCAATGAAAGCAAATCTTTATATAAAAATAAATTTAAAAGGATAGCCTGGAGTGGTGTTCCACACAACGACTCACAGTAACATCTGGGAACGTGAATGAGACGGTATAGGTGAGCAGACGATACTGGAATGCGTGGAGATCATCAAGTTGTTGAAGATTCATTAAGTCAGACTACCAAGATCTGTAACAGTGTTCGTTGTCAATCAGATTGTTACTAAAGCTTGCTCAGCAGGGTGAGAACAGATTCAACACTATTTGTATTCCATACAAAACACAGTCTGTTTGTTGGTAGTTAATAATGAGCACGTCTCTTGTCACTGCTTTATGCGGTAGCTAATAACAACGATCTACTTATTGTTAAACATTTGTTTGTTCACGCGATTCGGCCGTAGCCCGTCATCGCAACATCATATTGAAGTTCGTACACATTTTTGATCTGGTGATGGAAGTAGCAAAAATGAAGTAATAAATAAAGAAATATATTAAACGACCTGGACAGTTTTATTTACAAAAGATAGTGTTGGATCACGTGATCTCAATCTTTAATTACCACAAATATTAGGATTGAAATTATTTGACACGATACTGCGTGTTAAGTCCTTTCATGTGATCTTCTGTGATAGGCTAGGCCCTATATCCGTAAACAAATAAATTTTTGGCAACAATTGAGCTGTTATTATTAGCGACCCAATGAACCGGTGAGAAAACCAGGTGCTCAGTATAGAAATAATGGTGGCGTGGACCCTGCAGGACGTTATGTCACAACTGATACGTCGCCATTTAATCAAAGCATTTTGCTGTATGCATACACCTTTCTTTATAAGATTTATTATCGTCCACAGCTAATTGTCATTTCGTTGTGAAGGCGATCGATTGCACGCTCACAACTCTTGACAGTTCATTGTATTATTTATTTCACAGCTCTTAATTTTATTGACAGCTAGGTTTTGGAATGAATAGGCGTTGCACTTTGGTTCATGAGAATTTTTAGGTGGTAAAATGCCATCACAAAATAATGACAAAGAGCGGGATGACGTTAAGGTTCTGCTACATAGACATCAGAACTAATGCTTACAAATCACTTATATTTTTGTTCAAAACTGGACATGTTCGGCATAAGGGAATATCCGCGATCTTTGTTTGTACAAAACTGTCCAATTTCAGTCTGCAGATCACTTTTATTTGTTTTCAGATAACCCTTCTCGGCCAGCTGCCCACCTTCGGATCATTTTCTGTGGTTACAGTAAGCTTGCAGTCCTATATGGATAGGTTACTTTGTAACTGCAGCAAACGATCTGCAGATGGGCAGCAGGCCTCAAACTGGTTATTTGAAAATAAATTAAAGCGACCTGCAAACTGAATTTGGAGAGTTTTACACTTATTTTGTCCCAAAGAACACATAAATTGAGCCACTTGATGGATTAGAGTTTTTTTCCCCTTACCTAAGATGAGTCATCTTACATCTGAAGCTAGTATTATTTCAGAAAGCAAAAAACTGTGCCATTTTGCAGATTACAATTCTAATCACTTATGCTAAAATGAGGATAAGATGGCAGCATAAAATTCTTGAGTACCAACCTGTCTGTAGCCACTGACACATTGATATTTACTCTTTACTGTCAGCTTATACTCCGTGAACTTTTCGAAAAGTACAAGGCAATTTTTCAGATTCTTCTCTGTCTGCGGAACACTTGCGAAGCACTAGCTTTACCTCACACGATTTGTTTCTTAGTAAAATGCAGCCGAAACGTGAAATGGTAGCCGCCATCGCTGTTTTACATTCCTAGAAATATGGCTATACTATCTTCACCAAAAGAATATCTCATTTCAAACATTTTTAGTAGAAGCTTTCATCTTTGACAATTATCATGACGAAATTGTATCTTCATGACACAATTACGCATACACTGATCAGCCAGAACATTATGACCACCGATCTATTATCAAGACAAATCCGTCCAGGCTATAGCGGCGTCCCCTGGCGAGGAATGTCAGTTCATGTAGTATCAGTGAGCGTCCTGTCCGTGTATAGAATGGGGAAGGCGCGGGATATATCTGACAAGGGGAGGTCGCAACGTGGGGATCACAGATTTACTTCAGACTTTCTACCCCTTTAGTGTGTTAGTGATTTTTTTTAACGTCCCGTCGACAACGAGGTCATTAGAGACGGAGCGCAAGCTCGGGTTAGGGAAGGATGGGGAAGGAAATCGGCCGTGCCCTTTCAAAGGAACCATCCCGGCATTTGCCTGAAACGATTTAGGGAAATCACGGAAAACCTAAATCAGGATGGCTGGAGACGCGATTGAACCGTCGTCCTCCCGAATGCGAGTCCAGTGTGCTAACCACTGCGCCACCTCGCTCGGTTTCTACCCCTTTAGTAGGCCATTAAAACAACATAATGTCCATGTAGTAAGGTGCACTACTCGGGTGTTCCGAAAAAATCGGAAGAGCCGTTTTACGCGTCTATAATGTACCGGATGTATCCGTGCGTGGTTGCTGGCTGCAGATGATCAAGTGATGGTCAAGTGATGCCGGTACTATAACCCACCGTGTTCGGTCAGAGCGTAAGCAGCCCTCTGCAGTAATAATAATATTAAAAAAAAGATGAACTTGAACGAGTGTCACGGGACGTCCGCCCCAAACAAATGCAACGAACCATAACGAAAAAAAAAAAAAATTGCATTCGCGCTTCGGAAGACGAACTTGTCTGAGAAGACAGTTCGAATCCCTCTCAAACTTAATTTTTTACCTATATTTTTTTCATCACTGGTCATTCTGTTTAATTTATATGGCATTTGAGAGGTAATACAATTAAAAATCACTTGTATCTCCATGAAGTTTTAGTGAATTTCATGTTATTTGACTACTTACTATTTTTAATTTAATTTAATTATTAGAACAAACATATTTATGACAATCGACACAGAGTTTTCCTGAAAATGTATGCTTGTCGTGATTTGTGAAATCCATTATAAATGCAATATGGTGAGGTACACGGAACTGATTTGCACCTCAACGCTTCGAGCTGCAGACACAGAGGCAGGCCCCATTTGTCAATTAACCCACCTAGCAATGCGACGTTGCTAATGTAGCAAAACGAATAGTGCAGGTGCAAATTTTTTGAATATCTCAGAATTTACACTTGAATTACAAAAATGAAGGTTTGAACTGGAGTCGAACAGTCGCCTCGTGCACCTTCGTCTTACGAAGCTCGAACGCTAATCACTTATTTTTTTCGTGGCATTTGATCGTTCAGAAACACATGATACCCGCTGAAGTTCATCGTTGATCCCTTCACTCAGAATTATATTTTTAGACGTGTAAAACTTCTCTTGCGACTTTCTCGGAGTTCCCTAGGTGGTGCACCCTACTACTTGCACATTATGTTGCTTTAATGGCCTACTGAAGGCGTACAAAGTGAAGTAATCCGTGATCCAAACGTCGTGGCCTCCCTTAGTGAGTTTGATCGAGGGCAGGTCGTGATGGTTCAAAATGGCTCTGAGTACTATGGGACTTAACTTCTGATGTCATCAGTCCCCTAGAACTTAGAACTACTTAAACGTAACTAACCTAAGGACATCACACACATCCATGCCTGAGGCAGGATTCGAACCTGCGACCGTAGCGGTCTCGCGGTTCCAGACCGTAGCGCCTAGAACCGCTCGGCCACCACGGCCGGGAGGTCGGGATGGCCAGGAGGCTCTGCACGAGCTTTTCGGAAACTAAACGACTTGTCGAGTGTTCGAGAAGTGTTGTGATGAGTGTCTTCAACACGTGGAGAAATCAAGGTGAAACCATGTCCAGACGTCGTGGGGTTGGGCGGACGTGGTAGGCTGGGCAGACTGGTAAAACAGGACAAGCGATGAAGTATAGCAATGCTGCGCAGAGTACAAGTGTGTCTCAACACACAGAGCACCGAACACTCCCAACGATGGTCCTCCGCAGCCGACAACTCATGCATGTGCCAGTGTTAGCACAATGAAATCGGCAGCTAGGACTGAAATGAGCACATGACCACCGACGCTGGATATTGGTGCAGCGGCACAGCGTTGCATGGTCTTATGAAAATCGATACCTTATTCATCACGCAGGTGGTAGGGCTCACCAGGGGAGCAGCTCCTTCGCACCTGTGCTGCAGGACGGAGACATGCTGGCGGCGGCTCCATTTTGCTCTGGGGAAAATTCACTTAAAAAAATGGTTCAAATGGCTCTGAGCACTATGGGACTCAACTGCTGAGGTCATTAGTCCCCTAGAACTTAGAACTAGTTAAATCTAACTAACTTAAGGACATCACAAACATCCATGCCCGAGGCAGGATTCGAACCTGCGACCGTAGCGGTCTCGCGGTTCCAGACTGCAGCGCCTTTAACCGCACGGCCACTTCGGCCGGCAAAATTCACTTAGGCATCCACGGGTCCATTGGAGCTCGTGCAAGGCACCCTGATGGCCAAGGAGTACACTGCTTGCCGATCACATACACCTCTTCATGACGATCATTTTTACCGGTGGGAGTGGGATTTTTCAGCAAAATAATGCGCTATGTCACAAAGCCAGGAGTGTGATGGAGTGGTTCGAGGAACACAGTGGTGAGTTCCATTTGATATGCTGGCCCCACAGTTGGCCAGATCTGAACCCGATTGAACACATCTAATTGAATGTGGCGTCAGAGCTCATTGCCCCCTCCTCTGAATTTACGAGAATTAGGTGACATGTTTGTGCAGATGTGGTGCCAACTTACTCCAGCAACCTACGAAAGCTTCATTTCTTCTATGCCACGACGTGTCGCCGCTGTTATTCGTGCCAAAGGTGAACATACCAGCTATTTGGTGGGTGGTCATAATGTTCTGGCTGATCGCTGTATAAATACATAATAACAAAATTGTACAAGTCGCAGGATATTTTACGTAGGTTTAAAATGTGTCCGTGGCGTTATACCTATTCAGAAAATTATAACTCTCAGTTAGAACCGACGTGAAACAACGTGATGTGTTCTGTAGGTGCGCTGAATGAAGCCTGCCCTGAAGTTTGTCTCCGGTAGCCTAGCGTTCCAACTAGGTTTGGGTAGCAACACTAGAGGGAGATTTTGAGGGCCATACAAAAATATGTTCCTGCGGTTGGCAAGGCTTAGACTTGAAACATCACAAAGTTCTTTGACAAATCTTCGATCGTAGACTTACTTCCGTGAGTGGCGCTGAATTATATTTCCACATTCATTGTTTTTTTGTTTTTTTGTGATTCTCATATAATATTATAAGCAATTCTTATATAATAAGTGACTATGAGAGAAATTAATTTTTCAATTGGAAGAATGTCATATATCATTTTACTACTAAATTACAATAATTTCCCTCAGTTGACATCCTTCCTCCCTTAGCTACTACTACAGGAGTGAGATAATGTTCCTGGCACCGGCGCCTCACAAGCTCTGTGATATCGTTTTCGTTTTCTGACGCGAATTTAACTGTTGCCATAGGGTCGATTATCGCTGGAAAAGTGGCATATGTAAACTCAGTTACTTTTCCCCTTCTCTAATGTAGCTGGAAAGAAACGGAATGAAATTCAGCAGAAAATCTGTGAGTTAGTACTGCAGGTTTTGTATAGACAGAACAGGCAGCTTTTCATGATCGTATGGTGAGTTATGGAGTGCGCCGCACTTTTTTTATTATCACTATAATTTTATTATTGCTACTATTATTTATTCGTTCTCAGACACTTCTGTGTCGTTTATTTTCACAATTTTTGAACGATTAGACGGAAAGACAGAAGCGTAGGACATTCACCACACGCAGTATTCTCCTTTACCTTCACTGTTCAACTGATTTTCAGAGTAAAAGAAGAACACCCAGTCAGAAAAGCTGATAACAGGGAGTCGGTACTCTAGGTACAAATTTACAATCATTTCTAATGATTTGCCACTGTAGTGACAAATCAGTTCACGCGTCGCATGTTAACCAAATGTACGAGTAGAATGAGTAAATGCACTGAAACTACCGGAAAGCCTCGGATGGGTGTTCCTGATTAGCCTAGAATAGTTTCCTCTTGGTTAATCTGTTGGCTCCATTGAATTAAATGCAAATGGCAGTAAATGTTTCATGATACTTGGATTATTCTCAGTTGAAAAGTGAGTTCTCGTAACAGCACAATGAGATGCAAGAGCTTCTGTGAAGTAAACGATGTAGGAGCTGAGGTTACACAATCTGAGGCATCCATTTGTATACAGCCATTAATGTTAAGATGCTACTTTTCCCCCTGTCTTTTAAATGATGTGAGGGTTTTCCGTGATGGCAAGAGAACAATTCTAATGTACACAGTGGGAGAGTTTCTTGAGATTTGTAGGGTAAACATTTAGGGGCCAAGACCCATGGGTGAAAGAAGGCGCCCATAAAACTGTACCTAATTGTGCTAATTGAATAAAATGCATAGGTCACAAACAAATTCATGGCCCGTTTTGAACTCGTGAAATACAGGAGTCTGTGGTTATACCTGGGCCATTGCACAAGAGAGAGGTCATTGTGCCCAGAGCAACGCAGCACATGTTAATTATTTTCCGTAGTGTCCTAGTTTTATAAAACAGACATTTGAGGTTCATACAAAATTTCCAAACTTATTTCAAGTGCGGAAACACAACAAGACATCAAGTTACGCTTCTGTGTGAGATTATAATTTATGAGAGACCCACTATGGGGTTGAGAATGGGCAGAGCAGTGGGGTGTATGGTGTGCATAATGATGCTGTAGTCTGTTACTCTTATTTATCGTTTCCAAAATGAGGTGACTGACCGTTATAAAGAAATTAAATCATTTACAGAAAAATGTAAGCAAAGGGTGTATTGCTGTGATTAACTAGAACGTGAAGGGGTTGTGTTGTCTGTGGAATACAAAAGAGTTGCTGCTTATCAGGCACTGTAGAGCAACACTATCAATGCCAGAAATAAGTCCGACTTATAATCTGCCTGACAATGAGCATTGTTAAAGAATCTTTGTAGATTGACTTAATGACTCAAGAACATTTGGATTGTCTCCACACATTCCAACACCGTATATCCGTCTATGCAGTCACATTCGTATCCCCAGATGTTGCTGTGGGTCGTTGTTTGTAAACACCAGTCAAGGCTAGTTATTTATATTTAACTTTATTTCAGGACTTTCTTTCATTGAGCACTTCGTTAGAGTGATTAGTTGTTTTTTTATTCGCACTTAAAGTAGAAGCATATTCTAACAATTTATCCTTGATAATTTTCATACGAATATTCTGACAACATAGAGACTAAAAAATAAAATAATAACAGCTGTAACGGGGAGGGCCGTCCAATTCATTAGTCTCTACTCTTACTTTATGGTGTTTCGGTACCCTTACGTTCATATGTTATACCTGTCAACTTGGCGGCTGTTTTCGATGCATCTTTGAAGCG
Source organism: Schistocerca americana (assembly GCF_021461395.2). NCBI lineage: Eukaryota > Metazoa > Arthropoda > Insecta > Orthoptera > Acrididae > Schistocerca > Schistocerca americana. Next base: position 646,332,172 of record NC_060130.1, on the reverse strand, counting down.
TAATTTCCTACCCTTAGATTGAAAGGCCAATCAAGAAACACATCGACTGTGGAAACGTACTCCTTCATGCTACGAAGATGATTAGTACTTGGCAACATTGTAGATTATGTCTGGCAACCCTGTGATAGTCGAGTTACCTCCTGTAGTGATCCGGAATTAACCTGCTAAATTCATTTGACAATTTCTTTATATTCCAATTAAATATTCTGAATGAATTTCGCTTACGATGTGCATCTGACTACCAATGCATGTTTTTAGTCCAGGGAGGTCATTCCACGGAGACATTAAAAGTTTTTTTTATTTTTAGAATTATGTCTTAGCCATCATTAGGTTGAATTATCTGTCTTATAAATCACTCCGACAGTGAGAGAGAACTGAATGCCGCAGTTGGTCACTAGGTCTGTGTAAACGTCGTCGCACTGTAATGCCAAGGCTGCCTTCGTTGTGGTTTCAAGTCTCATGAGACAACGGAATTTTATCTGTTAAGTGACAGAGCTACAACCGTTGGGCTTCCTGAATGCGGCGGATAATTCAAGCCAAAACCATCCTACGTCTACATCTACATACACATCGTTACTCTGAAAATCACACTAAGTGCCCGGCAGAGGTTTCATCGAACCACCTTCACAATAATTTTGTTATTCCACTCTCGAACAGAGCGCGGAAAAGACGAACACGTATATCTTTCCGAACGAGCTCTGATTTCCCTTACTTTATTACGATGATCGTTTCTCCCTACTTAGTCGGCGTCAACAAAATATTTTCGCATTTGGACGAGAAGGTTAGTAACTGAAATATCCCGAGAAGACCCCGCCGCATCGAGAAACACCTTTGTTTTTGTGATGTCCCCCTCATATCCTATATCATGTCCATAACACCCTCTCCCCTATTTCGTGATGATACAAAACGTGCTGCCATTCTTTGAACTTTCTCGAAGTTCTCCGTTGATACTATCTGGTAAGGATCCCATACTGCGCAGCAGTACTCTAAGAGAGGACGGACAAGCGTAGTGTAGGTAGTCTTTTTAGCAGATCTGTTGCATCTTCTAAGTATTCTGCCAATAAAACGCAGTCTTTGGTTCGCCTTCCCCACAAGATTTTCTGTGTATTCTTTCCAATTTAAGTTGTTCGTAATTATAGTTCCTAGGTATTTAGTTGAATTTACAGCCTTTAGATTTCAGTGATTTATCGTGTAACTGAAGTATTACGGATTCCAAGCATTCATGTAAATGATCTCACACTTTTTATTATTTATGGTCAACTGACAATTTTCACACCGTATAAATATTTTACATAAATCGTTTAGCAATTGGTTCTTAGTTTCTGATGACTTTACTAGACGATAAACGACAGCATGACCTGCAGACAGCCTAATATGGCTGTTCTGCCCGTCTCCTAAATCGTTTATATAGATAAGGAACAACAGACGGTCTCTAACACTACCTTGGGGAACGCCATAAATCTCTTCTGTTTTGCTCGATGACTTTCCGTCAGTTACTACGGTCTGTGACCTCTCTGACAGAAAATCATGCATCCAGTCGCTTAATTGAGACGATATTCCATTAGCACGTAATTTTATTTCTAGCCGCTTGTGAGGTACGATCCAAAATGCTTCTGAAAATCTAGAAATACTGAATCAGTTTGAAATCCCTTGTCTATAGCACCCAGCACTTCGTGTGAGTAAAGAGCTAGTGCCGGCCGTGGTGGTCGAGCGGTTCTAGGCGCTACAGTCTGGAACCGCGCGACCGCTACAGTCGCAGGTTCGAATCCTACTTCGGGCATGGATGTGTGTGATGTCCTTAGGTTAGTTAGGTTTAAGTAGCTCTAAGTTCTAGGGGACTGGTGACCCCAGAAGTTAAGTCCCATAAAAAAAGAGCTAGTTGCGTTTCACAAATGGCTCTGATCAGTATGGGACTTAACATCTGAGGTCATCAGTCCCCTAGAACTTTAAACTACTTAAACCTAACTAACCTAAGGACAGCACACACATCTATACCCGAGGCAGGATTCGAACCTGCGACCGTACCGGCCGCGCGGTTCCATACTGAAGCGCCTAGAACCGCTCGGTCACACCGGCCGACTGCGTTTCACAAGAACGATGTTTTCTAAATCTGTATTGACTAGGTGTGAATAGACCGTTCTCTTCGAGATAATTCATAATGTTCTAACACAAAGTATGTTCCAAAATCCTACTGCATATCAACATTAATGATGTGGACCTGAAATTTAGTGCATTACTTCTATTTCCTTCCTTGAGTACTGGTGTGATCTGTGCAACTTTCCAGTCTTCGGGTACGGATCTTTCGTCGAGCGAGCGGTTGTATATGATTTTTAAGTATGGAGCTATTGCATCAGCATACTGTGAAAGGAACCTAACTGGAATTCAGTCTGGACCGGAAGACTTGCCTTTATAAAGTGATGTAAGTTGCTTCACTACTCCGAGGGTCCTACTTCTCAGTTACTCATATTGACAGTTGTTCTTGATTCGAATTCTGGGATATTTATTTCGTCTTCTTTGGTGAAGGAATTTCGGAAAACCGTGTTTTTTAACTGTGCCTTAGTGGCACTGTCATCGATAGTATTTCCATTTCTATGGTGCAGAGAAAGCATTGATTGTGTCTTGCTGCTAGCATACTTCACATACGACCTGAATCTCTTTGGATTTTTTGCCAGGTTTCGAGACAAAGTTTCGCTGTGGAAACTATTATACGCATCTTCCACTGAAACCCGCGCTAAATTTAGACCTCCTCTAAAATATCGTTAGTTTTGGGGTTTTTGCATTCCTTTAAATTTGACATGCATTTTTCGTTGTTTCTGTAACAGTGTTCTGATCTGTTTTGTTAATTTATTTGGTACAAATCTCCCAATGTGGAAGGAGTAGAGATTGCCTCTCAGGAAGGCGTCAGGAGAGTTTTTATCTGTTTTCTTCTTTCTTTTTCTTTTTTGAATGTATGTATTTTTCGTTTATTTTTGTTGGATTTGTGAGTTACAGTTTTCAGTATCGCTATGACAACCCTATGTTCACTAATCCCTTTACCCGTTTTAATGCACGTCATTAGCTCAGGAATGTTTGTTGCTAAAACATCAAGTGTGTTTTCACAACCGTTTACTATTCGAGTCGGCTCATGAAGTAACGGCTCGAAATAATTTCAGAGACTGCGTTTAGCACAATTTCGGGTGACTTGTATGCGCACTTTCGGCTTTAAACCTGGATTTTCGCGAACATGTCGAGGCTAAATTGAAGCCACCACCAACTATAATTGTGTCAGGCGAGTATGTGTTTTAAATTAGATTCAAGCTTCCTTTGAATCTTCCACTAATTGTATCATCTGAGTAGACATGTCGATAAAATGATCCAATTATTATTTTATTCTGGTTGCCAAGAATGACGTATAATCATCCTAACTCACAGGAGCTGTGTACGTCAATTTCGGTAAAAGATAAAATACTTCTGACAGCGACAAACACGTCACCGCCAAACGCGTCACCAGTAATGCGAGCCTCTGTGACTGGCCAGATCTTTCAGGCTAATGAAAACTGTTTTCTGACCTGATTTCTTCGATAGCATTCACCCAATACTAGGCCCAAATTTTCACCCTCCTACACTGCTTTCACATCTCCAAAGAAAACAATATGTCACAAATTTAAAAAGCCTCGTCCGTTTAACACCTGACCAAGTAGTTGGTAGTTGATGGTTGGAGACACAACATCGTTGTTACAGGTAGTCTGCGGAAACCAGTTCATAGAGGTTGGCCACTGATAAATCGTGTGTACAACTGGAACCAACCGCCATATAGTAAATACCATCGCATGGACGGCTGTAGGTGTAAATAATTATACAGAGTTTTTGCATGTAAACTGCACTTGTTTCAAAAGTAATTGCTTGGTTATATAAAATAGCTGAAGTTACGCAATCAACTAAGTTTTATTAATAATTTATGTATGTAACTGTCTACTGCCGTGAGATATTGACAGGAAAGCATCATCAGTTTGAGGAACTGAACAAAAAGAAGAAACCAAAAGTAATATACAGAGACAAAAACGAAAAAATTAAAATTGTTTCTCTGAAAACCAACATCATATGTAGTACTTACAAAACTAAAACAACTGTAGCTATAGAAATGTGTATTTCTCATAAAAGACACTTTCATATACCAAAGGTAACATTGGTAAAACGCAAAATTCAACATAATCGGATTTTGACAAACTCTTAAAAATTTACATAAATTCCACATGCAGGTCTAGCAGTCAACAGGCGATTGTCATCTCATGCACAGGTGCCCAAAGAGTATAACACCATAGAGTAAATACATACAGTCAACAGTACAGTCATTGGTGAAATCAGAGGGAACAACTACTATATAAGATAATTTCAATGCTGGCACTATGTGGTGCTGTGAACAAACAATTTGCTATGAGTGCAGCACCAGGAAAACAGCGATTGAACGAACGTTAACTTGCAAAACATCTCAAACACATACAATGTACACATGAAAATAATGCCATATTCAACTGTTTCACCTAGCTATCTTTTAGTATGCGATGTTTAAGGTCCAAACAAATGTTTTACTTCCTTGATTCTGTATAAAAGCTCATTTTCCCATACAATACGTATTTTGCAAAAGTTCAGTATCCTCAACATTACGCTTGTTGGCTTACCATTTTATTGGTGATAAAAATGCCAGTTGGTACTGCAATGAAAATTTGTAGCCTTCACACTTCCTCAGCTTAATTATCGTAATTATTTTCTACAAGTAGTTTATCAACGCCATTATTATAGCATTACATGGTTCATTCATGGCATTACTTTCATATGTAAATAGTTTTTGTTTACACATTTTGCAAGTTAAGGTTCGTTTAGTTTTTGTTTTCTTTATGTTATACTAATAGGATGTTAACTGCTCACAAAACCCCATGGTGCTAACATCGAAATTATCTTAACTAGTTGTTCCCTGTGATTAAACCATTGATTATATTATACATTGTAGGGTTTTACTCTTTGATATTAGACTCTTTGGACATCTGTGGGTAAGCAGGCTTAAGACATCAGTCGCATGTTAACAGTCAGGCGTTAACGTATAATTTATCTAAGTTTTTAAGACTTCGTCAAAATCTTATTATTATACATCTTGCCAGTGCTACATTTGGTACATGAAAATGTCTTCTATGAGAAATATGCATTTCTAAACCAACAGATGTTATAATTTTGTAAGTACTACATACGATGTTGGTTTTCAAAAGTACAACTTTAAATTTTTTGGGTCTTGTCTGTATATGTTACATATGGTTTCTTCTGTTTCTTTTTTTCAGTTACTCCAGTTGATGATGGCTGAAACAGCCGAAACCGGTCGAATAAACATAATTTATACAGCTGATTGGCAAATAAAAATTCTTTTCTATAATTTTTATTACTAATAAAATGTAGTTTGTATTTTGTAAGGATATAAAATACACAATGGGCTAACACTAAACGAAGTGTGGTTATAATTACGAAAAACAAACAAAAAAATCAGAAGAAAAAGTGAAGTCGTCGGCTCCCATTTTCTCTCACACCCACTCGTTTATGTTTCTTTCCGTATCAATGCTAATCATATTGCCGGTAGTAAATAATGGTTTGCTGAGCGTTCACCAGTTGTATCAATCATAGCAGACAAGCAAGCCAGGAATTAAGTTTCATATCCCTCCTAAAAATAATGAGAGGAAACAAATATGGATAAATGCTTCCAAACGTGCAGATTCGTTTTCAGTTGAAAATGGTTGTGTCCTTGTAGGCGTTAGCGTTATCCAAAAAGCCTGTAGCAGTGGCTTTAGTCACTTCAAGTTTCGTGTCACGATTTCAGTCACTCGTAGACGTTTTAATTCCTCACAGAGCTCACGTTGAAACCCATATTGATCCACTCGTATTGTGCCTTCTGCAATAAGGGACTCCAAAAGACAGGCGAGTATGACCCTCTCAAACGTTTTGCCCAAGCCACTAAGAATCTTTCCACAGCCTGGGGATATGGACTACCTTATCAATCTTCCAAGCGAATGTAACACACTTTATAAGGAGATAGCCATTATAAATCCTCGTGAGAAGCACCAAGGGTTTACTAGGAAAGTGCTTCAGGTGTAGGTTAGTAACCTCGTCTACATCGAATGCCTTGTTTCCACTCAGTTTTCCGATAATACCCCTCACTTCGCTGGGAGTTGATTACGCTGATACAGATGATCGTCCTCCGTGATGATCCTGTCGACGTCGTGAAAGATAGTAACTTCATACTCCCTCTGTGCAAAAGTGAGTAGTTCTCGTAAGAGCGTCGTCTGTTGTGCAAAGACTGCAACAAACGTTTCCACCACAGTGAGAGGGTTCTCTGTAGGACTCTGCGAGGCCTGGGACGGCCGCTTAGACGTGCAGTCTGTCTGTAAATTCTTGATAAACTCCCATTCTTCCCTGGTCTGTAGGAAAGAGGACATCTTGTCGTCCCACGTGTCCGTACGTCATTCTAAAGGCCGACGTCGGAGCCGGCTTTCAAGTCTGTGTAAATGCCGGCAGTAAGCCGGGTTTCTCGTCCATTGCCAGAGTTTGTGCCACCGATTCTTCTGCAAGCGCAGTCCTTCAAGCACAGGAGGCAGTGGATCGTAGATCTGACGGTCGTTACTGCAGTGAAGGAGGATAACTTGTGAGCCTTGCAAATTTTACGTGAGAGGTAGTCCACAGCGAAATCGATATGAGATGCTGTCTGGACCACCAAAGTAGCAGAAATATTTTTTACAAATAACACTGGAAATGATGCCATTTAGCTTTCTGGTAGACACACCGAGGTTGAAATCTCGTTCGTGATAGCTTTGTCAGGACAAAGCTATGATCGAATGATAATTCGCTGACTGCGTTTAACATTTTTAAATGTTCGGATAATAAGTTGCTGTCTCTTTATCTAAGAATAGATGATGAATGCAACTAGCCGCTATCTCTGTGTATTGTCTTGTCTGTATAGACGTGTATCTGTTGCCTTTAAGATCCCTTCACCTTCACATATAAATCTATACAGTAAAGTAAGGCCCTCCCCGATCTTGGCTGATCCGTGATAAGACAGGCGAAAAATTAGACTAATGGAGGATTATTAGTATTATCCCTATTTTCATTCGCTCTCTCTCTCTTTCTCTCCTTTATCTATGTACAGTTTTTAATATAATTTTTCATTCCGTGAAATCAGCCAAATAGAATCTTTGGTGGAGTCCTTCTTCTTGGTAATCAGCGGCTGGCTTGTTGTAAGAGAACTTTAAATTTATTATTACTGTTAAACACTGCAGTCAGTCGGGAGAATCAATCGTGTGGACAATTTGTTCCTCTTCGAAAGATTGAGATTCCAGATGTGTACGAAGCCTTCTTGGACGATTTAACACAGACTCAGTGATTGCAGCAGGCTCTCTTCGACACAGCTGAAACTTCCCCACTAATTACAGGGCCAACGTGATCATCAAATGATTCAGAAAAAACCTCATTCGTTCATTCACTCCAGAACGAAAAAGTCACAAACCTTATTTATGGAGGAAATCGTGTATTAAATCCATCTCCATTACATGTCCAGATCTCCGGTGATTCCACGCCTTAATTATTTTCCTTTTACAGTCTCTTTCTCTTCAAACAAACCGCTGGCGGCACAAATGTTAATTGGCTCGCTTTAGCGAGAAGAAAAGCAGAATATGTATCTCTCAGAAACACGTCAATCCCTCAACAAATACTCCAGAAGCTGTCCTAGTTACCACTCTAACAACCATGGAGAATGCATATATGCATATAAACGCACTAGAAAATACTTTGGCGTCGACGAGCTGTCGCCGCATATATTACGAGAAAATCAGATCAGATAACTTTTCCAAAGTGAATGAATGTGGATGGTTTGATTGAAAATGATTAATTGGTGCGTGGTAGAGAGTATTTTCTATGGGGACATTACATGTCTCAAACCGAGAGTCCACCCCGAGACCATGGATGATGGTAGTATAGAGTACACGCGGGAGCTGGCGGCTGGGGAGGAGAATATAGGTCGGCTCTAAGGGACCCCAGACTTCCAAATCCGATTCCTGTTCTACTCGACGTAGCTGAAGCACTTGGGGTTGGTGGTCGGCAGTGCCAGGTGGGATGTTTCGCATTCCAGTCACCGCCGATAAATGTCTTTCCATGAGAGGCGAAGACAGCGCGTACATAATTATCGAAGACCTGAGAGTTGGTACATGGTATCCCGAAAAATGGTAGCTCATCTAGCTCTATCCTCGACTCTAAGTACTACAGCGGTGGGAGACTGACTCCTTGGTAAGCAAAGGTGCGACGGAGGTAGATGGCCGTGCCACCCCCACGTTCATGAGGTCGGTCGTAGCCGTAGTCCGAAGCTTAAGGACTTCATAGGTTTAAAATGACTCTCAGATAGCACCAACATGTCACTCTTGTCGCCGGTGATAAAAGCTTCCACTTCGAGTTTCTTATTCCGCGCACCGTTAGCATTCCAAATGAAAATACGAAATTCCGTCTTATGAGCTGCCATGTTGCTGATCTGGACCCTCGAGTTTCACTTGCGTTTCGACCTGAGTAGCTGTCTTCGACAGCTTGCCCTTCGCCGTCACCATCTTTTCTCCAGCGCAAATGAGCTTGTAAAAGAAATTTTGGCTGCTAAGAAACTTCAACGCATTTGTAACTTCTGTAATCTGAGCAACGGTGTCGGTGTAGCGCTGTGAGCCCCTTAAAATAGAAGCAAATGTATGGTGTGCGCGAATCGGAGACGTTGGCTGCGGCTGGTCCCGTGGAGGGGACGGAGGAGGGTGTTGGGTAAATGTTCCGTCACTGTCACCCACTACATGTTTCATTCCACTGGCTGGCAGCCTCTGGTGGATTCTGAGACTTAGGTTGGTTCGGCGTCGGCGACCAGAACTTCTTAATCACCTTCTGAAACTCATTACAGCCTTTCGAAGATGCAGCATGTGGTTCTTGGCAACATTCACACTTATTTTCCAGTCCTTACTGGTTGCATGTCACCAAAATTTATGCAACGCGCCGACTACAGCAATGGTTCGTCGTGTGTGTCCAACGTTGGCAGCGTTTGCTCTGGGAGAGCTTACTGCGAGAACGATAATCGTCCACCTTCACCTTAGTAGACAGAACATAACGAACTCCGTAGATAGCAGTGTCACCGCATAGATCGGGTGGAGAAGGAGCTGCCGTTTACGCTGGAACTGAAGCACATTGTTAATTGTAAAATCCTGAGCCAGTAGACTTCATTGGCACAGACCGAAGGTGGGAGGTCCTTGACGGTCCTTCAAATCCTTATTAGAGGCATCCCGGTACAAATGGAATGGCAGATGCCGTCTCCGACAAAAATCTAACACGTTTTAGTAATCTTCAAATGTATCAAGGAGAAACTTCAGTCCATCGCCAGTGTACGCCAGTCCTACGCCGCCACAGATCAAGTCCTTCAGCTCCCTGGACTGCTTAACGTGGTTGGGTCAATTGTAAATCATGATGGGTGGTACCTGTGATGGTGAAGTCGCCGCTGGAGGCACCGAGAACTCGGCAACTTCAGGCGGTTGTGGTGTCTCTCCAGCTGTAGTGACCTATCTGTTAGTGTAACCAGCGGTTTCCGTCTCTCATTCCATTCTACTTCTTTTTCTGGCTGATTGTCATGTTACGGCGCGCAGGTTGGAATCTTTCGTTGTCTGCTGCGTTCTGCAATTCTCGACAGTCCATATTCTCGCCACCGTACCATTACAGTGGTATAACGTTCATCCTCAGACGCGGCGAGAGTAGAAGCAGCGAAGACAACCCGCCAGTGACATCATCTGTATCTTCCAGGATCTGCTGTTTAACACGACGTATTGCCTCCAGTGCTTGTTTACGCCGACTTTGACGTTCAGCGTGTTTCTCTTCATGGTGCTTTACTTTGGTGTCCGGTATAGACAAAGCTTTTGAAACTTCGCTTGGCATTTTCACGTGGTACTTGTTCCGCAGTCTCACCCAGGACGGAGTCTGAAGCGAAGTCTTTGACGCCAGCCAGATCGTCGTCGAGTGGGGGAAACTATGGTCGTCTGAGAGTTAGAAGCCATTCTCGTGAAGCTGGAGACGCCTGTACGAAGCATGGCCTACAGACCACGGGCTAGTCCCGCAGAAACAGGTGTCCTGGATCCTAAATGTCCTGTGCATAGCTACTCCGGAGTCTCTCTTCTACCAAAACGCCCTAACACGTCCGCTAAGACCGTCCACTAAAGCGCCACAATGTTGATGAAACGTAGTCGTTAAAACAGCCGTGCAACAACAATTTTTCTTAGAATGCACGCTACGATGCTGTCGCTGTGCTGACTGAAGCTTTTTTTCTTTCTTTTTTTATCCTTGGCATGTAAGGCGAGCCGAAGTACCACCTTGCATTAAGGCTGGACTTCTGGGATGGCAGGGTACAGGGATTTATTCAAGCTTTATTCAGACGTAAGCCCGTGGCCCTACTAAAGGTGTTAGTTATTGTTCAATCCAGTTACTGGGGGTCCTCGATGATTGCACGAGGGACCCGCACTCGGTGCCACCGTTGTGGAGCGATAGAGCCAGTGTATTCCAGTTGTCGGGTAATGGGCCTGAGTTCATCGATCCTATGAAGGAGTTTCTGTGTTGCATATGTGATGTGATCTGAAATGCGTGGGATGTTCAGTTCGGCGTGAAGGTCGGCAATCCGGGCTCATATTGGAGCTCCTACGATGATTCGGAGGCAACTGTTTTGAATGACAATGACTTGTAGTGGCCGAAGGTCGGATGGGCTGGTAGTTCTCCACGTGGAGCAGCCATAAAGAAATGCAGGTAAAACTGTCGCTCAGCACATACGAAGCTTCGTTCGAACATTGATCTGACAACTGTTCAACAATGCGTATAATTGGTGTAGGGAGTATAATAGTTGAATCCTCTTGATGTCGACATGACGCCGGCCGCGGTGGTCTCGCGGTTCTAGGCGCTCAGTCCGGAACTGCGCGACTGCTACGGCCGCAGGTTCGAATCCTGCCTCGGTCATGGATGTGTGTGATGTCCTTAGGTTAGTTAGGTTTAAGTAGTTCTAAGTTCTAGGGGACTGATGACCACAGATGTTAAGTCCCATAGTGCTCAGAGCCATTTGAACCAATTTTTGATGTCGACATGACATTTGAAAAGGAATTTGCTGTGCAGGGTGACCCCCAAGTATTTTATTTCGTTCATCCATGCAAGTTCTCGATACTGTAGAGTAAGCCTGTCCCGCAAGTCGGGGTATTTGCGAGTGAAGAGGACAGCCTTAGTTTTGTCGGCGTGATTATCTGATGCCCAGTGGTCCGTCAGCGTGAGCTGCCGCTGTAGACTCCCCACAGCTGTAGTAATCCGCCCCCAAAGAGTAAGTAAAGCTGTGTTTTCTGCAAACTGAGCCAGGAAGACCTGGGGCAGGGTGGGTAAATCGTTAACATAAACGATGAAAAGTGTTGGGGATAAAACTGAGCTCTGTGGGAGGCCTTCCTGTAGGCGTCAAACGCTAGACCATTGCCCAAGGTCATCAAAGGTGTTTTGAGACTGGTACGCTTCGACGAAAAGTTCGGCCTTGCCCAGCTGGTCATATATTGCTCATTGTTGGCCTTGGAGCGGTCGTTTCGGTGGCCGTGGTTGGCGAAGGTGCCTGACCAGACTTCAGCTGTCGCGAGTATGGAGATGAAAAGAGATCATTTTGTCTTCCCACATTTCCTCGTGGTGTTCTACAGCTCTGCGGTTGAGTTCTCTGGAAAGCCTCTTCATCTCCGTCTGGTCATCCAGATTCCTATGTCGTTGGCAGCGCCGTTGCGCCCTGTTCTTGAGGTATTTCAGTTCTTGCAGCAGTAAAGAAAACGTGTTTTGGTGGTAGATCTGGTGTACCATGGTAACAAAGGCCCGGTGGAAGGAATGCTTGATTTTCTCTGTCAAACTGTAGATGACTTCATCGATGTGGTCAGTAGTTGACACGTCGTCGGCCCGGCACCGCTGAGGACGTGCCTAAATATGGTGGAGGCGCCAGGATACTGTCAGAACTATTTGTGCACACGGGATCCCACGGAATCAAGTAGGCCTGCGAATCCAGTGACCTCTGGTGGCGAAGTTCCCGGAGCCTTCTGGTGAGGTGGGAGTTTGAAATGACTGTCCTCATGCTTGCTGAGGCAGCCCCTGCAGTTCGCTATGCAGGCCACCCGCTGGACGCTGGTGTCTGACTGGTTGGCGAGTAACCGCGACACAGCAACTTCGTAGTGGTCTTAGCTGACGTGAAGTGAATATTAAGTGTTACGTGTGGTGTTCTTACTTGTTGTTTTATTATATGCATAAAATAAAAACAACAACTCTGCAGAACACCGGGAAGCACACTATTAACCAGTTACGCCAAGAAAACGTAAGAGATCGTCGTCTAAGTGAACCACTGGTGCTAATTTGTACCAAGATCGAAGTGTAATTAGTAATGGCCTCTTGTCAGAGACGGCAGTCCAGGTGTGAATCGCTGTATCACTACCCTTCGAAAGCAGAACGGTGAGTGTGAGCACTCCTACTGATCAGTAGTACCAACAGAAGGACCACTGGGATGCGAATTCCTTGGAAGAACCATCCAGTCTTCGGCAGGCGTTCCATACGGCATCGCTGATATCCAATTATTTTCAAGACCTGTGCTCGTGAACATCATGGCGTGACTCCAAAGTGTACTAATCTTATACACTGTGCAATAAAAAAGACGTATCACTTTTTAGAAATTCCGTAATAATTTCCCATTGGAACGCATAAGTTTGTATTTTTGCTCTGCAATGGTGCAAAAGTGTTGTGCCTTGCGATGTCACACTCGGGCTCGACGACCCTCGTGTGGCGTGATCATGGACATGTGCGTGAATAAAACGGTGAAGGTTGCCTCTAAGTCCGTGCAGTTCGGCATTACCCTAGCTGCCACCCATGCATCATTGTTAAAAACGTTACAAATATACATGCGAGAAAATGGTCATAGCTCGTAAGTTCATGTGAGGTGAAAGGTAGGTTAATAATACCACGTAAGCACCATGTTTCATCAAAATTCTGCCCAAAGCCATCGTGGACGTGTAACACGATGGGAAAGTCGTTGCACTCCCTCTTACACACATTTAAACGTTTCTTTTGAGGCCTCTGCCATGGGGGTCAGAACCATGACACACAGCGTTGAAATCACGCCGTTTTATTATGGGTGGCCGAGAAAAACATTTCATATGCACCGCCGCTGAGAATCGACGCGAAAAGCCCTCTGGAGATGGCATAAAGGACATCAATGAAATCATCCCTTTCCTTGAGGCGTTGATTCCCGCAAAAACAATTCGCGGTGTGACGAGCATCAGGACAACGTCCTTGACAACGCTCGACCCTGTTGAACCCCCCCCCCCCCCCTTGGGGTCGATTAAATACTGCTCTAACGACATCGTGGGGCTGCAACCCCATTGAACATGATCTGATTTTTGCTCTGCTGCAAAGGGTGAGGCCACTAGGGACCGTTCAATACCATTCGACGAAATTTGAACGTTTTCCGAAGCAGTAAAGGGTGTTTATGCTTTCTAAGCCATATTATTTGCACACTCGTGTGGCGTGATCATTGATATGAGCGTGAATAAAACGGTGAAGGTTGCCGCTAAGCCCGTGCAGTTCGGCATTACCCTAGCTGCCACCCACGCATCATTGTTAAAAACGTTGCAAATGTACCTGTCAGAGACTTTGGCAACCATTCAGTTGGGTGGTGTCTCTCGGCTGCTTTGTGTCTGAGGGCAGTCAACCCAACCTAAGAAGTGTTGCGTCCCTCTACCATCACACTACAGGAGGGCATCAAGCAAGAGGGCTGAAAAACAGTAGTTAACCTTTGTTGATTCAGATCCAAGTTCAAATTTCGTCGAATGAGTGTGAGCGGACCCTTGCACTCCACTCCGTATACAAGAGCAAAAATTGCGGTCGTTCAACACTCCAGAGGGGCAGATCACATTCAGCGGGGTTCCAGCCCCAAGATGTCCATAGAGTAGGGTTTAATCGTTAGGGATGGGGATGTGAGCCGTGTCGAACGTTGCCAAGTACACATTCCTGTTACTCATCGCTCTGCGAACTGCACTTTTTGACTGCGAAATGCGTGGGAACCGACGCCCGAAGGGAATTGGTAATTTCATTCACACCCTTTATGCAAGTGCGCTTGGTATAGTCTCATTGTAATATGCAGTACAGTTCACACAACCTTTACAGCACATCTCTATGAATTATTACCTTGGGGCAGTTTTTTTGTTTCTATTTCACAGCTTGACGGGAATTAATATTTTACATTTTACACCAGGGTAACTAAAATGTTGGAAGCCGACTATAAATGGTATCCTTCTGCATCTTTATTCATCTGTTGTTGTATATTAAAGATTGATGTTACGTGATGCAGTGTACATAATAGTTCTATAACACTGGGTTGCTCCGGAAGTTACTTTCACGTCTGACAGCTCAGCCTCATTAAGAACGAAGTGTTTATTACTATCAGCTAGGAAGTCCTGAATCAGGCAAAAAACAGATGCAATAATTAGAAAGCTCATATCTTGTTCACTAAGCGATAAATCGAATCTTTATCAAGTACTGAGTGACGTAAAGAAAGGGAAATTTTGGAACGTGTTGCGGGAACATTGCGAGGTAGGTGGCGCCGAATGACATATATAATGCTGGTCGCTCTGTCTTGCCATTTAGTACACAGTAAACATGGAGCAGTTGAACGGTGTGTAGTGTGCCTTTTCGATAAAAGCCTATTGCAAGAATGGAAGCGTGAAGCCCGCGCGTAGTCAATTTAGGCGTCATTTCAACATCGGACGTCATGTTATTGTTATCTCAGTGCATGCAATCAACATCTGGGTCCGCAATTTTGAAGCAACAGGTTCTACATTAAAGAAGCAAACTGCAGGGAGATCCCCCGAATCACTCGTACGGGAGACAATATCGAGGCTGTACGGACTGTTTTCGTAAGAAGCTCACACTGCACTGTTCGACGTGAAGCAGAATCTCAACAGTTGCATCGTTAGATTGCTCAATGAATGCTAGAAGTGCATTCAAAGTTCCATCCGTATAAGCTGCAGATCGTTCAGCACTTCAACCTAACGATCTGCTAATGCATAGACAATATGCAGAACACATATAAGCAAAAATGCACGGCAATGACAGTTCCGTTAATGACCTGTGACTGTCGGAAGAAACTCACTTCCACGCCAGTGGCTTTGTCAATACACAGAATTTTCGCTATTCGTCTCGGCAATATCCACGTCACCTACATGGCGTCCATCGCACAGTAGCACGGTTACTGTATGGAGTATCATGTCATCGAGTGGTGTTATAGGCCCCAACTGTCTTGAAGATGATGGTGGGTGCACAGTCACTGTAACGTCTGTTCGGCATGTTTCCATGATGAAAAGCTTTGTTGCGCATGAACTGCCCCATTTTCCTGCCAGCAGTTGGTTTCAACATGATGGCCTACTGCACGGATTTCGATGGGAGGTGTGCGACGATTGTTTGGTGACCGTGTTATTTTAAGGCCCGGTGACACTCCGTGGCCCTCAGTACCGTTTGACCTGACATCGTATAATTTTTTTCTTGTAGGGCCACCTGAAGAACGCAATTTACCGTATTCGAGCTGCTACTACTGAATAACTTAAACCAAGAATATGAGAGGAAATCTCCAGGATTCCTTTTGGAATGTTAGGTCGATCTATGCATAACGTTCCTATCAGGCTGCAGGAATGTGTTCGCCGAGGGGGGCTCATCTACCAGATGTGATGTTCAAGAAACAAAAATCCTCTTGATAACCAGTAATCTCATGCTCTGTAGTATACAATGACATAAATCAATAAATTGTAAAGTACACTGCTGGCCATTAAAATAGCTACACCAAGACGAAATGCAGATGATAAACGTGTATTCAGTGGAAAATATATTATACTAGAACTGACATGTGATTACATTTTCACGCAATTTGGGTGCATAGATCCTGAAAAATCAGTACCCAGAACAACCACCACTTGCCGTAATAACGGCCTCGATACGCCTGAGCATTGAGTCAAACATTGGATGGCGTGTACAGCTTCAACACGATACCACAGTTCATCAAGAGTAGTGACTGGTGTATTGTGACGAGCCAGTTGCTCGGCCAACATTAACCACACATTTTCAATTGATGAGAGATCTGGAGAATGTGTTGGCCAGGGCAGCAGTCGAACATTTTCTATATCCAGAAAGGCCCGTACAGGACCTGCAACATGCGGTCGTGCATTATCCTGCTGAAATGTAGGGTTTCGCAGGGATCGAATGAAGGGTAGAGCCACGGGTCGTAACACATCTGAAATGTAACGTCCACTGTTCAAAGTGCCGTCAATGCGGACAAGAGGTGACCGAGACGTGTAACCAATGGCACCCCATACCATCACGCCAGGTGATACGCCAGTACGGCGATGACAAATACACGCTTCCAATGTGAGTTCACCTCAATGTCACCAAACACGGATGCGACCATCATTATGCTGTAAACAGAACCTGGATTCATCCGAAAAAATGACGTTTTGCCATTCGTGAATCCAAGTTCGTCGATGAGTACACCATCGCAGGTGCTCCTGTCTGTGATGCAGCGTCAAGAGTAACCGCAGCCATGGTCTCCGAGCTGATAGTCCATGCTGCTGCAAACGTCGTTGTCTTGCAAACGTCCCCATCTGTTGACTCAGGGATCGAGACGTGGCTGCACGATCCGTTACAGCCATGCGGATAAGATGCCTGTCATCTCGACTGATAGTGATACAAGGTCGTTGGGATCCAGCACGGCGTTCCGTATTACCCTCCCGAACCGAACGATTCCATATTCTGCTAATAGTCTTTGGATCTCGACCAACGCGAGCAGCAATGTCGCGATACGATAAGCCGCAATCGCGATAGGCTAAAATCCGACCTTTATCAAAGTCGGAAACGTGATGGTACGCATTTCTCCTCCTTACACGAGGCATCACAACAACGTTTCACTAGGCAACGCCGGTCAACTACTGTTTGTGTATGAGAAATCGGTTGGAAACTTTTCTCATGTCAGCACGTTGTAGGTGTCACCACCGGCGCCAACCTTGCGTGAATGCTCTGAAAAGCTAATCATTTGCATATCACAGCATCTTATTCCTGTCAGTTAGATTTCGCGTCTGTAGCACGTCATTTTCGTGGTGTAGCAATTTTAGTGGCCAGTAGTGCTCATCTGTTAATCTACATTCCAAAATTTCCCACTTTGTTAGTCACCCTGTGCTTTCTGGACGTTAAGAAACACAGCATTAACGTGGTAACCGTTATCTACTGCCTTTTGAGTTAAATATACGAACAGAGCGAGCTGATTTGCCCAAGATCTGTGTTTTCTGAATCCATTTCTATTGATGCAGAGTTGATTTTTTCCTCCTAAAAAGAAACACATAAGCATAAACCATGATACACATCAGTGATATAAGTTTATGATTACGTGCCTCTGTCCCACAACATTATTTAAAAACTGGAATGCCGAAGCATTTTTCCAATCGCTTGCTATCTTTTGAAACTCCTTGGACATAGTGTACTGCTGATAAACGGCAAGCAATTTCCTTGGCATGTGTAATTTCAGACTTGTGAATAGAGCATTTCGGTCGTCGGTCTGTCATCTTCCGTTTCGATACCCGTATGGCTAGTATGCGACTGAATAGCTGACTTTCTCTCATTCTCTTTCTATAAGACCGTACCCTTTTAGAATTTTACCAGATCAGTCGGCGAAACCTTACTTAACACTTGACTGAACCCTTCTGCCATTGTTCTCCTTACGCATATTTTGGCTTCGTTCAGCTGTTGTTTGTCAAAGAAACTTTATCTTCACTTAATTATGCGTTGAAGCTCTCTTTGATTTAGTAGCAGTTTTTTGTCACGATGTTTGAACTACGGCAGTTCTTTCCCATCCCTTCCAATCTCGCTCGGTGTTTGAAGCAAATTTTACAATGATTTCGAATCTTGTAATATAATTTTTTATTACGTGTCTTCTTCCCCAGAGAACAAGACTCACTGCTCAAATTATCTGCAACCTTTTTCCCGTCGCAATTTGTCAGGTAACAACCAGATGTCGATAAACTCCGGAACTTAAAACACGGAAGTGGCTGTGCCCACGAGTCTTGTATTGACAGTAACAGGGGCGCGCGAGCTCTGATGGCAACTACGAGGGAGCAGCCGATGCTATGGCGGCCAATACAGGGGCGCATGCCGCGTGAGGGGGTGACGAGACCTTTTAGCAGACGACAGCTTTCAGACTCCGCGTTTGGCGGACACTAGAGCACCTGGGAGGACAGGCTGACGGGAAGCTAGCAAGTATATGGAGAGCGTTACTGCAGCATTACTGACGGCGGAAAAACGTTGGGGCAGCGACAGTTAACAGTGCATGGTGGGTTGAGGCTGCCTCATTTTACTCTGGATTAACATGTTAGATGTATACTTACTGTACGACAAATGTGTTTTTGGAAATTTGTCATTAGAGTTGAAAAGTATCACAGGTGGTAGTCAGGTTGGCTCGGGGTTAGTTCTCATCAAGCTTTGAAGAAGTAGGATCTATGATGAATCCGCGACTAGTGAGCCCCTTCGTGAACGTGTCGCAGTGTTTCAGAGTTCAGTTTCGGGACTCGGAATAATTTCACGTAACAGTGTCTAACACTACATCAGTATAGTTAATAAGTTGTACTGATTAATCCTACATAACGTCAAGTGTGTATTCTTTATTATGAAATGTCTTTGATCTACTGTAAAGAAGTGGAAAGGTAGTGTGACATCTTTACTATTTGCAGTTTAAGTTCTTTGTATTATTTGGAGGAAGTGGTATTTAATTATGTATATTTGTGTTGACTTCTTAATAGATTTCAATAATAAGATTTTTTTAAATATGTTTGCTGGAAACTATGTAATAACTGGTAAATACATAGGGACTTTGTAGTGTACAGAGAGAAACCCAAAGTAGTTCCCCTCTGCAACGTAAGTGAGTTGGAGCACTAGAAAAAGGTGGATGTGGCGCTCAGTCTGGGCGGCAAGTGAGAGAGCACAGTCAGTAGGTAGCAAGTAAATGACGAGTGGATAGCACAGGTGCCGGATGAGACTTACAGTATTGCATTTGGAATGGAATGGCCTCGGATTTAATACTCGGCTGTAAAATGGTGCTCTCGATTTGGGGAAAGCTCTAAAAAACGCCAAGAAGAGGTAAATACAGCTAATTATTGCCAATGGAAAGACTACCTAGCCGCCACATGCTCGCCACCACGATTGCGCAACCACTTCGTCACAAATACGAAAGTTCAGAACTGTATTACAGTATGAACCAGTAATGTTGTGTTTGGTTCTGTGAAAATATAATCCTAATGTTCAAAATGTGTTTGAACAATGTGTCCATCCTCTGCACCTATCCAAGTAGGATCCTCTCCTTTAAGTGGTGAAATCCGAGAGTGTCCTTTGCATAAAAAGCATTAACAGTATTGCAGTGCTTTTTATTGATGTGTGGCAAAGTTATGCCAGTACTCTTAATGTGAAGGGTAAAATTTACTTGTTTTTCATAGATATAAGACAGACTATTTATGTTTGAGTATTTTGAAATGTAACGAGAAAATGAACTTGAGTATCAGCTTGGGAAAGAGTATTACTTGGAAAAAAAAGTGTTCTAATGTTTGTTGCTTTAAAGTTGTTTCCAAAAATTACTTGCTTCACTAGTGATATCATAAAACACTTTGTCTTGAGGTTACTTGAAGTAAAAGTTTGTTGGAGATTATCTCAGATTTTGTAGAGGTTTTGTCAGGGTAAAGTTTTAAAATAGTACAAAATTAATGGTCTCAAACGAAACAGTAATCCAATTCTACCTTAATGCTACATAACGTTGAATGTGTGTACAGTTTTGTTGTTACAATGAAAGGGATAATTTGTGAGACCACATTTCATTTCCATCATAATAAAAAGGATAAATCAGATTAGTAGGTTTCTGGCTAATTAATCTTGAGGTGATTACTGAGAAGTAAAGGTATAAGGTTTGTATACTGTGTTTCCTTATTGCTTTTGTATAGAAAACGTGTGTATTAATTGTACTTGATTATTATCATGTGCTAACTGTCTTGTGTGGGTTGTGAAGAGCACGTATGGACTATATTAGTCAAAGGCAAAAGTAATGATTAAATTAAACAATGAAAAGGCTTCATTTGCAAATCTTGTGACTGCTTTACTGCAAAAGTGACAAGTTCCGCTATTCACTGTGTAATTTGTCCATTTGGGAGTGTTCATTGCACTTCACAGTATTTAATGAACGTTCGTTTTGAATTAGTAAAAATAGGTTCTTTATTAATAATGCTCTTACATTATTATGCCTAATTAGGCTGACGACCGTATAACTGTTTCGATTAACAGTAACCAATTACTGTTACTTTTTGCAAAATTATTTTCTTTTTGCTAACTACTCACAGCTATTCTTACAAAATTAAGGTTCGATATCAATTTTCCGTTAGGTAAACTCGGTCAGACTTCTAAACTCCTCTCAGAGGGTAACATCTGCTGCAGATCTAGGCCATATTTGGCAAATATGCAACCGCAGTAATGTTATACGTGGCTGCCTTGTGACAGAAATAAACCTTGTCGTCACTAGGTAAACTGCATGCCGGTATAACAACCGGAGCAGTAGTGTTATAAATGCTATGAACGAAAATGAATTTATACGTTGCCTGTGATTCTTTATGTGTTCTTATCGATTCTGGTATAGTCTCTATCGAATACTAACTATTAGGAAGCGATTATCAAGATTTATCTTATATTTATTAGCTTCGCAAGAAATATAGTTGATATGTGCCATTTCTTTGACAGTAATTTTAATTTGGTCAAACCTCGTCCTTTCTGTACTAAGTATTTAATCCCAACATCCTCTTTTCGAATGGAAGTATTCATCTATGTACAGTGTTTAGTGTTAAAAAGATTTTTCACTAACTATAAATATGTTATAAAACAAGTGGTGAAGAAGGAAATCAGCCATTCTCCTCGTGATCGTCGTCATTGTATACTAGGACATGTTACATTTAGCTTTTTAAACCGGTATTATCTCATCAAACGGACTAAATAGATGAAGCTTATCTCCATAATGTAGGGAAGATGTCAATAAACCTGTCAGACCATGAGCGGCAACATTGTGCACAAAATCCCTTACTATGCATATTGACGAACGTTCCTAACGTGGCGTGTGTGGTCCCCAGCGGGCTTTCTGATGGGTTGGATATGGTGCAGCACAAAATTTGTGCACAGGCATTCGGCACTAACAGCAACAGGCTGATGATACTCAGAAGCAGATCTTATAAGGAGAGAACTACAGAGTAAAGTCAAGGGTTTACAGAGGCGCCTTGCAGTATAAAGAAATATTGCAAAAATCTACCCGAACAAGGCTGACTGGTGATGTGAACACTACTCTAACAAGACTGTATTACGTATTATAAATATATGAAAGACATTATCTCTCTTCCAGCAGTATAAATATAAATTATCAAAATAACGCATGCATCCATCATCCACAATTATTTGCTGGAAACATTCTAAACTTCGTTTTCTCCTACTCTGTGTTCCTATCCTCGCCTGTTCTCCGTAGTACCTTCTTATGTCTTCCTTTATTAGCGCAGATAATTTTAAACACACTACAGCACCACATTTCACACGTTTACATTCTCATCATTTCCGGCTTTCCCAGAGCCCATCACTCACGCCCATACAATGCTGTGCTCCAAAATTATATTCTCTGAAATTTCTTCCTCTAATTATGACAATACTTTTGGCCATAAATGGGAACTTTGTCTCCACTGCTCTTAGTCTTATGTCTTCCTTGCTTCGCTTACCTTGTGTTCTGAAGTAGAAAAATTCGTCCACTTCGTCTACTTCGTAGTTCGCAATTTTGGTGATATGTTTGCCGCTAATTTCATATCTGTCATTTCCCATTACTTGAGTCTTTCTTTAGTTTGCTGTCATTTATTATTCTGTGCTCATTAGACAGTTCATTTCATTCAACAGGTTCGTCAATTTTCCTCATCCTCACTGTAGTTTACAATGTCACCAGTGAATCTTATCACTGATAGCCTTTCACTCTGAATTTTAACTCCATTCGTAACATTATCTTTTAAACTCGTCATTTCTTCTTCGATGTAGAGATAGAACAGAAAGGGAGGAAGACTGCATCTCTGCTTAATGTCCATATTAAATAGAGTAACTCTTCCATTCGTGTTTTTCTGTTTTGGTTTTTGTATACATTGCCAATTAATAGCTTTTACCTATAGCTTTCACCTATTTTTCTGAGAATTTTGAACATCTCGCATCATTTTTCATTGTTGATTACAGTAACTTCTTTTATTCAAAGGTCAGTGAGAAATAGTTTGCTAGTGAAATATTTTTTTCACGTCAGATAGAAAATTAATTGGTAATACAAATACTGAACCTATGTCCATTTTATGATCCTACAGTGAATATTGATAGTAATATTGTTGGGACCATTCAGTTTGACTAAGCCCTGAGGATAGTAGTGTGTATCGTTATCTGTTATATTTATGCAAATAGTTTTTTCTGCTCTAGCTGTCAGCTCCAACCTCAACGTTAACATATGCAGGTGTCAGAGTTCATTGCACTCGCGTGTGGCAAAGTATAGGTTGTGTTTGTCCGTTAAAGTTACTCATACCTACTATCTTGAACAAGAATGTTAATCATTCTCTTCCTAATTAGGCTGGCGACAGTTTCCTTTATTCTTTGAACAGTGTGGATAGGTAAAATATTGTTTATTACTGTTTAAATATTTACGTAATTCTGA
Source organism: Schistocerca americana (assembly GCF_021461395.2). Taxonomy (NCBI): domain Eukaryota; kingdom Metazoa; phylum Arthropoda; class Insecta; order Orthoptera; family Acrididae; genus Schistocerca; species Schistocerca americana. The sequence goes on along the minus strand of NC_060130.1, from coordinate 646,309,329 downwards.
CATTCACTTCCGATAAGCCACCTCCGTTAGGTAAATCGCGCTCAACATAACAAAAATTCTTTCGGAGGGTAACACTGCTCTGATTCTTTATACTATAATTGCTTGAATAAAAATAATTTCACTATACGAACTGCCTCCAGCTTTGAGGTTATAGTATAACAGTAGCGGACGGTAGTGTTATACGTGGCTTTTCCGTGACAGGACTATTTGTTCTGTTGGGGCATAGTACGTTATAAACCAAATTTGGTATTTGATTGCACAAGCTACGTAAAACCGGTTGCAGTGTTATACACTGTTTCAACCATCCTGACTTTTGCCTTAGGCGATTTATGGACATCACGGAAAATCTAAATCTGGGCGGCCGGATGGGAATCTGAAACGTTATCCTATTGAATGCTAGTCTAGTGTGCTAAGCACTCGCTCGGTTGCAAAGACAACGATAAAGTGTGCATAGCTCTTTTGTCACGTTCACACTTTCGTTGTGAACAGAGCGTAGTCTCTTCGTGAATATCACACCTTAATTACACAGCGAAGACAGTAGTCTCCTGTTGTGTAGAGTTCAATCCTCGAAGTCTTTGAGCACATCAAACTCAGTGCATAGTCTCATTATCACAGAACGTTCCACAAAGACTCAGTTCACGACGTTGGCAGAGGTTTATAGAGACAACAATTGTTAGTTGAAAGCCACTACAAAGTCAACTGAGAATTATTACTTCAAATGCAATATTTGGCCTTAACTGCACTTGTAACAGAACAATGACGTCAAGAAACTACCTTTGCAATTGTAATTTTCTAGTAAACTGTGTGTCAGGACCTCAGAGTAGTTACTGTATCTGACCACAAGTATCCGGACACATCTACGTATTGCGGAACTGACCAGAGAACTGACGGACACTACTGTGTCTCGCCTACTCGCCAACCGGACATCAGCGTCCAGCGGGTGGCCTACTCAGCGAGATGCAGGGGCCACCTCAGCGAGCGCCAGGACACACTTCAAACGCCCATTTGACCAGCGGGCTTCGTCAAGATCGGCACCAGAAGTCACCGACCACACGGACCTACTTGCTTCCACGGAGTCACGTGTGCACATATAGTTCTCGCAGTATCCTGATTCCTCCACCGTATTTAGGCCGGCAATTCCTGGGCAAGGCAACGATCACAATAGCAGGTTCCTGGAAAGAGAAAACTTGTAATTTTTATGCATTCAATGTGAGCACCATGTGTTACACGAAAAATATCATTTCCTGCCACTCACTGTCATGTGTACGTTCGCAAGTTCATATCCGCAATTTAGATACTCTAGTGCTTCGTTATAAGATGTTCACGTACTCATAATACGTCGAATCAGGGGGAAAAGGCTGGTTTCCAGATCTGTACTTGTTTCTTTGTTCTCTACTCGCTCAGTGGATCAGAGACGAACGGGAAATTGTTATAGCGACTGTACGGGCTGCAAATGGGGAAATCCACTGACTAAAGCGACTCTGACAAAGGACGGATTCTTATGGTCCGGCACCTGGAAAAGTACATCTCGGAAAGGGCGCAGCTGGGCGGCCTTTGACTGTACTACCGTCCAGAACATTTATGGAATGTGGTTCAAGGACGATGAAACCACGAATAGGAGACTTCTCGCTCTGTAAAGTACGATAGGTGGCGATTTGTGGCACATTTGGCGAACAGGGTACAATGCTGACGTACCCACAAGTGTTTCGGAGCACACTGGTCAGCGCCCGCTGTTGAATACGGAGCTCCACACAAACGTCCCATATACATTCCCATGTTGACTCAACAACATCGTCAATTGCGATTGTAATGGCACAGGGTCATCGAGACTGCACCGTGGATCAGTGGAAACGTGTCACGTAATCGGACTAATCACATTTCTCGTCACATCAGGTCGATGTTCGTGTGTGGATGCTCCGTCATTCAGGCGAACGGCTCCTCGAAACATGCACCACTCCGCGGACACACCCCATTCAGGACAGTATTATGCTATGCGAAACATTCACCTGAGCTTCCATGGGATCTGTGGTAGTAATCGAAAGTACCATGACAGCTATGAACTACGTGAACATTGTTGAGGATCTCTTGCATCCATTCCTGCTCGGTGAATTCTCCGATGGCGATGGCAATTTGTATCAGAATAACTGTGCGTGTCACAAGGCCAGAATAGTGCATCAGTGCTATGAGAAGCATGATAGTGAACTCATGTTTATGTTTTGGCCACATTTTCGTCTGGTCAAAACCCTATGGAACACATCTGGAACGCTATCGTTTGACGGTTTTGCGCCAAAGAACCACCGAACCATTAATGACCAGAACTGTGTGATCTCTGCGTGGACATCTGTTGTAACACACCGCCGGCCGGAGTGGCTGAGCGGTTCTAGGCGCTACAGTCTGGAGCCACGCGACCACTACGGTCGCAGGTTCGAATCCTACCTCGGGCATGGATGTGTGTGATGTCCTTAGGTTAGTTAGGTTTAAGTAATTCTAAGTTCTAGGGGACTGATGACCACAGCAGTTAAGTCCCATAGTCCTCAGAGCCATTTGAACCATTTTTGTAACACATCTCTGAAAGCCTGCGAAGGACTTATCGAATTTGTGCTGTTCATAATCACTACTGTATTGCGTTCCGAATGCGAATCACCACGGTATTAGGCAAGGGTTATAATGTTTTGGCTAATCTCTCTCTCTCTCTCTCTCTCTCTCTCTCTCTCTCTCTCTCTCTCTCTGTGTGTGTGTGTGTGTGTGTGTGTGTGTCTGTGAGAGTGTGTGTGTCTGTGTGTGCCACAAACGATTTCGCAGATTTAATAGTGCTTTGGAAAACATTGTTAATCTCTCTTCGATTTACGGCGCTATTTGGAAAAACGTTATTGAAATCGTATATATCCCTTGTTTAGATGCAATCGCGCAGTGTTCGTGCCGTAGCTAACCAGAAAGGGCTACGCGTCTGGCACAAGCTTGCGCTTCATAGACCACGCCGAAATTCGAAAGCTATAAAACCAGCCGAACTGCTGTCGAATGACGTAGAAGAAATAATGTAATGAAATTTAAGTTATCGAAACATACTAAACTACACATCTAAACATCTTATATTTTTCTATCGCTGTATAAAATAATTAAAAAAACTGGAAATAATTGAAGTAGCTAAGTTGCTTCTGTACACACATTCCCAGATTTCATAATGAAGTTTTGGAAACGACATCCTTAAGGATCATCTCACTTACGATCTGTCGAAGAAAATACCATTTCTTATTTAAATATGTCTCCTTCTTTCTCTGTCGTGTTTCACATCATCTAGGATCTCTTCGTTAACATTAGCAAATGTACCTAACCCATTCTTATGTAATCTGTGAACATGAACGACAAATACTCAGAAGCAGGAACGAATTATCATTACATTAATGGGATATTTAAATTGATTTCTGTACTTTCATTACCTGCTTCGGTAAATCTACACTGGAACGGTATACACAACGCAATAACTTGCATTATCATAAGGAACCCACTTACCTCAACGATGATCAGTGGGTCGATATACACCATTGCCCAAAGGACAAAATTAGGCTGAAACATATTTCGTTGACAAGTTGGTGGAAGGAGTACAAAAGAATTTTAATCATATTCGGAAGACATGAGACGTGGATTGGTGTCCAAAAGAAGTAATTAAAGAAGTTATGACAGCAAATTTATAGTATTTTTTTAATGCAAGAAAATAAGAAAACTTCTTCCACACCAAAAAAGCTCTAAATGCGGAGTAGTATTACCCATAGATTCCATAAGTATTTGGCATGCTCTCTATCAGGTGGTTCCAGAAATCTATCAGCTCTATAAATCCCCTTCCTCAGAAAAAACTGCACTGAGGTCTTCGGGAGGTCTTACTGGTGTTTTAGGAGTTGCATCCACCACTACCACAAACATCGCTAACGCACGCCTGTGGGTTGACATTCGAACAGAGGTATTTGGTGCGAACCGTGGTTGTGGAAGAAATCTTAGAACCAGTATATGGCCAGCAAGGACAGGAAAGGCAGTCATCCTGATCAACAGAAATCCACCGAATGTCCTAGATTATGTTCCAAATATCTCGGCAGCGTCTCATGGACTATATGTGTGTAATATGTGATCCGTCCGTCGGATGTGAACTTTAAGGTGGAGAGCCCCTTGGTGCTATTCGATAGGGGTACTCTATGCAGCGGCATAGGGTTTTATCCTCTCCTTTGTCACATCACCGTTAAATCTGAGTTACATGATAAGTCGCACAAATCTAAGGGCTGTCATTTCAACTAAGAACCTAGGAATTACAATGACGAACAAGGTAAACTTTAAAGATCACATAGATAATGTTCTGGGAAAGGCGAACCAAAGACTGTGTTTTATTGGCACAATACTTTGGTTAATCCAGCGTGACTAGCCGGAATAAGCTTGCGTAGGTAGTTTCACTGCAGCTCATTTATCATAAAGATGGGAGCAGCAAAATGAACAAATCAAACTTAAAGGAGATTGAGGAGAAATTAAGTATTAATGAGGCAGTTACAAATAAATTGGTAGGTGTCTTGAAATGGAAATTGTCTAAGAATTTACTAAATTTTCGTTTGGGAACCCGTAATATGTTGCTACATGTTTTTAAATTTGACCGGCGGTATCCTCACTCCAGAAATACACTCCTGGAAATTGAAATAAGAACACCGTGAATTCATTGTCCCAGGAAGGGGAAACTTTATTGACACATTCCTGGGGTCAGATACATCACATGATCACACTGACAGAACCACAGGCACATAGACACAGGCAACAGAGCATGCACAATGTCGGCACTAGTACAGTGTATATCCACCTTTCGCAGCAACGCAGGCTGCTATTCTCCCATGGAGACGATCGTAGAGATGCTGGATGTAGTCCTGTGGAACGGCTTGCCATGCCATTTCCACCTGGCGCCTCCGTTGGACCAGCGTTCGTGCTGGACGTGCAGACCGCGTGAGACGACGCTTCATCCAGTCCCAAACATGCTCAATGGGGGACAGATCCGGAGATCTTGCTGGCCAGGGTAGTTGACTTACACCTTCTAGAGCACGTTGGGTGGCACGGGGTACATGCGGACGTGCATTGTCCTGTTGGAACAGCAAGTTCCCTTGCCGGTCTAGGAATGGTAGAACGATGGGTTCGATGACGGTTTGGATGTACCGTGCACTATTCAGTGTCCCCTCGACGATCACCAGTGGTGTACGGCCAGTGTAGGAGATCGCTCCCCACACCATGATGCCGGGTGTTGGCCCTGTGTGCCTCGGTCGTATGCAGTCCTGATTGTGACGCTCACCTGCACGGCGCCAAACACGCATACGATCATCATTGGCACCAAGGCAGAAGCGACTCTCATCGCTGAAGACGACACGTCTCCATTCGTCCCTCCATTCACGCCTGTCGCGACACCACTGGAGGCGGGCTGCACGATGTTGGGGCGTGAGCGGAAGACGGCCTAACGGTGTGCGGGACCGTAGCCCAGCTTCATGGAGACGGTTGCGAATGGTCCTCGCCGATACCCCAGGAGCAACAGTGTCCCTAATTTGCTGGGAAGTGGCGGTCCGGTCCCCTACGGCACTGCGTAGGATCCTACGGTCTTGGCGTGCATCCGTGCGTCGCTGCGGTCCGGTCCCAGGTCGACGGGCACGTGCACCTTCCGCCGACCACTGGCGACAACATCGATGTACTGTGGAGACCTCACGCCCCACGTGTTGAGCAATTCGGCGGTACGTCCACCCGGCCTCCCGCATGCCCACTATACGCCCTCGCTCAAAGTCCGTCAACTGCACATACGGTTCACGTCCACGCTGTCGCGGCATGCTACCAGTGTTACAGACTGCGATGGAGCTCCGTATGCCACGGCAAACTGGCTGACACTGACGGCGGCGGTGCACAAATGCTGCGCAGCTAGCGCCATTCGACGGCCAACACCGCGGTTCCTGGTGTGTCCGCTGTGCCGTGCGTGTGATCATTGCTTGTACAGCCCTCTCGCAGTGTCCGGAGCAAGTATGGTGCGTCTGACACACCGGTGTCAATGTGTTCTCTTTTCCATTTCCAGGAGTGTATTTTGAAAGAGGTCAAAAACTTAGTGGCTGACAATTGTGTAGAAATGTATGCTAAGGACTTAAGGCTATCTAACAGTATAGGCTTTCTAAATTCAGGACAAACATTGATCGAAATAGGAAAGAAATATAGGCCAGTGGATATAAAAAATCACATTCTGGTGATATGCGACACAGTGCGAAGAAAGCTTTGTATGAAAGAAAAGCTGCTTCTTTCCGACATGCACTTATTGCGTTAACATAATACGAAAAATGAAATTCGTGTTTGCTAGAATGCGTTTAGGGGATTTATAATGAATTATTTTTGTTATTTAGAATGAATTCAGCGAACCCGGAGTACACGTCCTGGAACAAATAATGAAAATTGATATAACTGGGAACAATTTGGCCGGAACACACCAAGGTTACAGAAAATAGACTTATAAAATCTTTAGTTAACGTTGTAATGGGATTTTATATTCCATGTTTCTAGGTGCAAAGGATCTCGACCTTCAGAGATGGTATGCTTACTACAGAAAACATGTATTAGAAGTAACCTGATGATGGCTCGAACTGAGAACAGCCAGTACCAGTCGAAAGAAGGTTGAAGCTACAGAGAAAACCATTCAGTTCAAAATAAACAAATAAGCCCCAGATAAACTGATAAAGAAAAAAAATGACAAATAAAATCCACCATTTTCTGACATACGTTGATCCAAAATGAATACATATTTCACTAGTGAACCCGGCAATGTACTTCCTAATTTCGTATTGGAAATGGATTTACGTCTTAATATTCGTCTCCCCCTTCCCCCCCCCCCCCCCATCTCTATTAATCTCTTCCACCCCCTCCCTCCTCTCTTTGTCCATCTGCTCCTCTCCCTTTTCTCTGCTTCAGCGACAGTATTTTTCACGCTTTTAATCTGCGAACGCGTAGGATTACAAAGTTTAGGACGATTGATATTCTGTAACAGTATTGTAATTATGAGCCGACAAGCCTTATTCCCGTTTTCTGTTAAACCGACTGCTAAGAATATAACGAATCAGCACATTGTAGTGTATGCAAGTTTTATTCATAGGAGAAACAGTTCGTCTAATAGCTTAAATACTCTGGTATCGTAGTTAAAATTTATTACGAGAAAGAAAACTAAACCATACATTTTCACAGCATAACAATACAGATTTTCTTCTGGAAGTCGGTAAGTTTCGCTTCTTTATACTATTTTTGGACAGACGCTATGAAACACATGACCACAGCATTTAGTTGTATGGATCTTATTGTTGACACTCGCAAATAATGCGATAGGCATAACCTTCTGAAGAAGGACACTAAGTGCCCGTAACCAGCAAAGAAATTAAACATCTTTTTATGCAACTGGTTGCTTACTATTTCGTTCTGTAACGGAGCTTGTTAATGAAATTTAAGGAATTAAAATTTGTGCCAGACCTCGATTCAGATCCGGATCTCTAGCTTATCGCGAGCGCTCGCATAAAAAATTAAGTAGTCTGAGATCGCCTCTACACCTTAGTCAAACGTTTCTTAACGCTGATACTTTCTCCGATCGTTTTCCGAATACTACAGGCAGAGGTTCTCCCACAGAATATGTTGCAATACTTCCAGTAGCGGAACTGATTCGCTGAAGGACATTGGCTTACCCTGCCACAGAGATATGTGCAAGTTGAATTAACGTCACCGAAATGAAGTGAAATTAACTTCCATGAAATGAACTTCTACGAAATTATATCAGTGAAACCCATTCAGAAATGCTGCGACCGCAAAATATCGAATGTGCCGTAACAAATGAAGAATTTTATTTCATTTGCAACATGGATTTATAAATCAAATAACGTGTACACACGAAGGAAAGGATTTCAGTACGCTAAGTAAAATATGTTTGTCGCCTGTTAACGAAATTCACTCATATACGCTCACAAAGGCGTGTTTTACTACCAGTAGAGTTTTGTACTCGTTGATAGGATTGTACAGTTCTTGGGATACCAAGTTTCCAGTCATAATTTTGTAACATAATCTGAAAAATTACTTAGGAGGAATAGCTGTTTTATTATCTTGAGGAGGAAAAACAAATAACGTTCAAAATGGCTCTGAGCACTATGAGACTTAACTTCTGAGGTCATCAGTCCCCTAGAACTTAGAACTATTTAAACCTAACTAACCTAAGGACATCACACACATCCATGCCCGAGGCAGGATTCGAACCTGCGACCGTAGCGGTCGCGCGGTTCCAGACTGTAGCGCGTAGAACCGCTCGGCAACAAATAAGGACAACGTGCGTATACACCACATTCTCTTCGTTAGGAATTTACAAACTGGTTTTGTTTTTCTGTTTAGTATGTCGCAATGTTGTCTTTACAATTCGTCACGAAAATTTATGCCTGTAATTTCATTATTACCGAGCAACATAGCGTGGTGCTCACGACATTGGACAAATATTCGAAGGCAGAGAGGTTAAGGCTTTCCGAAATTTTCCTAAATCACATATAGCGATGCTTTCCAATGGTTCCAATGGCTCTGAGCACTATGCAAATTAACTTCTGAGGTCATCAGTCGCCTAGAACTTAGAACTAATTAAACCTAACTAACCTAAGGACATCACACACATCCATGCCCGAGGCAGGATTCGAACCTGCGACAGTAGCGGTCGCTCGGCTCCAGACTGTAGCGCCTAGAACCGCACGGTCACTCCGGCCGGCAGCGATGCTTTCTCTGATTACTTTACGAATGCTGCAGCCAGAGGTTTTCCCATAGAGTATGTTGTAATATGTAAAAGCTGCACTGGAGGAATTTATAATTTTCTGTCCAATCAACGTCATATGCGTTAATGTTACATCTGCAATAATCTTGACGCCTACAAAATATGAAACTCTAAACTTCCATCGTTGAAGCTGTATTTGGCTGTCAATCACATTCATCAGACAGACGAAGTGTTTATCTTTTGGTTGCTAGTAATGAGAAAGGAACATTGTCCATACGATACGTAATAAAGTGATGACAGAAACTATCTAGGGACAGAGTTCTAACCAACGTTTTATCATGGTATCTTCTTTCTTTCCTACAATTTGCATTTTTACTGAAGTACCGGTTTCTATTCTAGTCCTATAGACAGGAGTGTGTCTGACGTTCGTACGGTTACTAAAAGGACTAAGTTATTTCCGAATCCACGCCTGTGTTGCCGAGGTCGCTATTTCACGCTTGTGCGTTTGAGTTTTGCTCAAAGATAAATGGTTCGAACCCTGTAAGTGGAAGAAATTTTCATCGCAGCCTAGCGGAATAAAGGTCTTGGCGTAAAGTTTCTGATGACCCGTCTTTGCGCCTGGCATAAATTACAAACTTCCTCCAAGGTGTCTCAAGAAGTAATTCGTCTGTCAGAAGGGGACGTTAAGCTTAGTAGCCCCCAAGGTGCTCTTCGGAAGGCGTAGACTATCTACTGGAAATGGATTTCATCCTCTCGCTGTCTGTAACCCGAAACCACAAACATGTGACTGCATTGTAATATCACTCATCACAGACGTCCACACAGTACATATACTCAACTGTAATTTCATAACAGATCAGAGGAAGACAACGAGAAACTACTTTCACTGGCATGGGGTCAATGATAGACATTCTGGTTAGTCACATCTATCCCCAATCCTTATTTCATGAGTATGGGACTAACGTTGACACACAGAGTGTGCAAAACTGTTGGCATCAAAATTATACTGACGGTAGAGGATCCTAAGCTGAGTATTTTGAACTCTTTAGCGAATGATCAGACATAATTACTTCGTGATTTCTTAAATGACCAATATGTGTGAGGCACGTGCATGTAAACTGTTTGCATTTCATAAGAAATAGCTGCCTGCTGTATCAGCGTCGGTGGAGCTGCGTAGAAAAAAATACATAATAGCATGTTATGTGTCCCTAGTAGTGTTTATAGGTGTTTACATTGCCTGATTATTTGTTAAACATGGAGCACTGCGCTTTATAAGAACTTCGAGATATGCGTTTAATTTATGGCACAGCAGGATTTACTGCCACAAAAGTTGAACAAGTTCAGAGAAGTCACACAACAACCGTAATCCTATGGACTGAAACCTACAAGAAACTTGGCCGTTGGAGAAACAGAGAGCTAGCACAAGTATTTCGCAAAGAACTGTTCGCGCTTCGTTCAGCATAATGTAAGGAGATGACGTAGGATGTTACGCGAGAAGATTATTCTAGAAATACTCTTGAACCTCCGCGAGAAATCCATACTTCAATGAAAACAGTATGGAGAATACTGGCGAAGTAGTAATGACACAGTTATCATAACCAATGTGAGTGGGAAGACAACGAGTAAGTAGGATCAAAAATAGGTTGAATGCCGTATGTACTGCCTTTCTTTGTCCGTGACATCATCCATCTTATCGAAGACGTCATCAATCTTTTCATTGATTTCATCATCACATGAAAAGCTACGCTATCCCCCTCCCCCCTTTTCCCTCTCCTGCAGCATACCCGTACCCCAGCCCGCCAATTTCCTCTCCACCAAAAACAGGCTAGTAGTCTAATAGCCCTTGAAAACAAAACAACCAATCACATCCCAGTAATTTACTCATCATTAAAACGAAACAGACAGTCATACTATAGTCCCAGAGCCGCCATTTTGGCCGTGCTCAAAAGTACCCAAATGGTCCGAATTTTTTGCGCTATGCAATTAAGCAAGGGGTGTAGTTTCCACATCTAAAATACATGGGCACAACACACACACACACACACACACATACACAAAATGTTTGTGGCGCCAACTTTAAAGTTAAGCAGCACTTGTGAACATCCATTCTCTCTACCAAACTTGGTGTAAGGCACAACGAACAGACCATCATATTAAAGATTTTCCAAATCTAAATTGTTGTATGCTGCTTATATATGTACGTATATATTGCTGCCTAAAACATGATTTTAAATTCTCAAATTAAGTTCCTGGATGCTATTTTCCTCCCTAAATAGTTACAAAATAAATTTAGCTAGAAAATAACATTGTGATGAGGCAGTTCACATTTCATGTTAGACCGAAACGAGGCGATGTGACAATTCAAACCTTACTAAGCATATAATTCCACAAAACACATGCTGGCTAAATTGCGACTCTAAGTACACGAACATACAGGCAGTCTGAATTACTTTCAGCTTCTGCAAGAAAGGATTTAATTCCATTTTTAGCCCTAAACTTGCTGTAAGCTACAATAGATCCTACAATTAAATATTTCCACGTCTAAATTGTTTTATAACGCTTGTAAAGTCTTGCAGAGTTAATTCCTTGACCAAAATATCTACAAAAATACATCAGAAACACGAGGTTTATGTTGTGAGGCGACGGCCTATTTCAGGCCTTCACCTCACATTCTCATCGTATTGTCATACCTGATTTGCATATGAGATTGTTCTTACTTCCTTTACCTTCCGATTCAGTTTTTTGTTGCTTACGTTTCACTTCTGTTACGTGCTGATAATATGAGTGGTTGGGACGCATGTCTCTGTACTTAATCTGACAAATCATACTTTTAGTAGATATTTCTGTTTAATGTATGTGCCTTTGGGACCATGGAAACTCCTTTTGCTTGGAACGAGCTACAGGTGAAGACTTTGCACGGTCTCGAAGATCCAGCAGTAATTCAAAGTGCAGTTTTCGCTGCAGCTGCTCACACAAACAGCCGAGCAAGCCTTCCGGTACTAATCCTGTGGATGCGATGACAGTAGCACAGAAGTGCGATAGGAATGTCCAGTGTTTTCAGTAGCAGTATGAGAGACCAGTAGTGGTAGGGATGAGAATTCTGTTAGCAAACTTTCGATGGTGTCTTCAGCTGACCACTTGTTGATATCCCGCTGTGTGTGTTCTTCAAACTCCCTATCACAATATACATAATATATGGCCGCATGAGCATCTGTAAATTTTCCAAACTCTGTCATTCCGTGAAAAAACACAGATCAAGTTCACACCAAAATTTCCAGAATCTCCTAAGATGAATCTGCCCGTGAGAAAGTGGCCACACTCTGTTCTCATTTCCGAAAACCCGAAGCTCTTTGGCGATTAAATTATTAATTTGTTGGTGCCAGTTGGTGAACTGACTTCCAGATCCCTTATTGGAGGAGCACTTAGGCCCTTTTTGTGAATGGCTAGAGAGATTGTGCAGAGGTGCCTTTCCGAGGTCTAAAAGGAAGTGATGAAACGTTTTTAGGGAGACTCTTGGTCTGGACGAGCCTCATGGTTCCGCGCTCGTCCCTGTTTCCTTGACTTCGATCTTCTGTGGAGACTTCGAGGCTTAACATTGAACTTGCTAAACACTTACTGATTTTCCGCATCTGCTACCAGTAATCAAGAGCATGAAGAGATTCGCGGCTCTAAGTCACAGCGTTCCAGCCGACAGCAGTCACAGCTAGCAGCCACTGCAGCACAGCTCATGCCTACCCGTCAGCGGCTATCTCAGTCTCAACCACGATAAGGCTGCGATTACAATGCGCTCATTGGAAGTCGTTACGGAGGGAGGGGGAAGAAGTTTATTTTCAATTTATGGTCGCAGCTTGTGCATTATATGCTCTATGCGCTTCACGCTCTTATAAGCGTGTATCCCGTAGTTTCATTTTCTGTTTCAACGAGATCTTTTCCCGTATTCATATAAACATTCAAGTTTCTATTAATTGTTGAGTTCATTTGCAGGAGTTCACTTATCTTGTGATGACCTTTCTAGCCCTTTCATTATTTCATTGTCTGTTGTGCACTCTGTCCAGATTCATTCAGTTTTACGTTTTGTATGTTTTTTATTTATTATAAAATTTTATATCACTGTCTGAATTCACAACTTGTGCCCTTTATGTGTCTGGGCACCGTTTCAATCGCAATTGTCCAGCATCATGCTGATGGCGAGCCAAATACTTATTCATTTTTATTATTTTATTCTGTTGATGGAAGCCATTATAAAGTTCTTTTTTATCTCACCTTAAATTTTTTCTGCTTAATTTCTATTCTTCCTTAACGAATTCATGTTTACCAGATCAAACGATATGATTCAGTAACTAATAAAGTAATTTATCCAACTGAGTGTCCGGACCTTCCCACTATAAGTAATAGGAAAGTTCCCTGATAAGTTTAGGAACTTATTTTATTTCATTTCCAGTGCGCACGAAGTTTATTTCTCAAGTAGCGTATTTACTTCATGACATTATCATTCTATATGGTCTTGGGTGATGGAATTGAATTTTAGTACCCCAGGAGCACCTTCTGGGTTAGTGGTTGTGTGCACAGCACACCTGGCTTTTGGTAATGGCTATGTTATTTCCTCATCACTACAAAAAAATGTATCAGCAACACACACAACGCTTATTTCAAGTGTTATTGCTTACATAAATAATGTTGTACCTATTACATTGAGCCAGATCCTTCTAAGTTGCTAACTGAATAAAACCTGGGTTAGATGATAATATTAGGTACAAGTATCAACAACTCCACCTTCGCAGAGGTTTTTGTGACTGGTACGGACAATCGCTGTTTGCAATATTAACGAAAAACATTCCTTGGTTGTGGCATTCTGATCGTATTGCTATGTGAAATGCATTCCAAGCATGGGACGATGCATGGATTAATGAGAACTAGTTGAAACTGTTATTTGCGAGCAGGTAAGATGCTGTCAGAACCAATGCGTTACACGTCTGAATAACGTACCGAAATGACATCACCTGCCGTTTTCACAAGTTTTTCAGTAATGTTTCACCTCAGCAAGTACCAATGCAGGGGGAAGAATATTATGCATCACGTTGTACATTGCAACTATATTCTATGTTATTAACAGACTAATATTGCTATTTATTTGCATTTAAACTAAACCTACACTGGTTATGTGCAAAATAAACTTTCAAGGTATGCTGCAATATTTACTGAAAGCCAAAGACAAACGAACTGACCAACAACCTTTTTAGGAAGGAAGGAAGAAAGTACTTTTACGAGACCTTCATAGCGAATTTCGGTTAACACACATGCTGGCAAGCTGTCAGCGTTGCGGAATCAATGAAAGGGTGATTTTTGGCACAGTTTGAACTGAGCTGCGCCAGACGACCGCAGCTGGCGGTGATAGGCTTGCATAAGCGATTCGTCACTGGTAAATGTGTGGTTTTTCCCAGACCTCTGAGGGAAGAGGAGTTGATTAGCCAATTGGACGGTGAGGGCGCAAAAGGAGAAGTCACTAAATACGTCAACTTTCGCAAAACGGCAGATAATGGATGCTCAGCAATACTTTGAAATTAAGCAGTATTTCACAAAGTCATCGCACCGCGCATCAAAGTACCATACAATATAATTGTATGTGTGACATGAAGAATCAATCAGCCTTAGTAGCAGTGTTAAGACTTTCTATAATTTCCCAATGACGCGTTTCACCTTTATTTGGGCATCTTCAGGTTGCTTGATATTTGGCAGGGATGGGTACATGGGTACATTTACCTGCTGGGATATTTTTATGCACTGTGTCCCACGTACCCATCGCTACCAAATATCAGTCAAGCCAAATATGCCTATATAAACGTGAAAAGTGTCATTGGAAAATAATAAAAAAATTTAACACTGCAACCAAGACTACTTGCTTCTTCACATCATAAACTGATAACTATTGAATGCTTCATGCGATCTTCACGATCAAAGCATAGGATAATAGCTGAATGTCTCACATTTGTAGATACTCTATTTATTGAATTAAACCATGTTTTATTTGTTTCTAATCGTGTAAACGTATCTCATCATTGTATTCTCCACACTTAACACAGAAAATGAATGTACCAAATGTACAGTCAATTAAGTGATTTCTTGCTTATTCCACTCTTCTATTCCTTTTTACTGTAGGAGATAAGTTTTTATGTAACAAATAGTCATTATAATGACCTGTTACTTGATTTTAATTCTAGATACTGAATATTTTGCTATTTTTGTCCAAATTAAATATGCAAATACTTGAAAATTGTCCACGTCGACCGGTGTGGCCGAGCGGTTCTAGGTGTACAGTCTGGAACCGCGCGACCGCTACAGTCGCAGATTCGAATCCTGCCTCGGGCATGGATGTGTATTATGTCCTTAGGTTAGTTAGGTTTAAGTAGTCCTAAGTTCTAGGGGACTGATGACCTCAGATATTAAGTCCCATAGTGCTCAGAGCCATTTGAACCATTTGTTCACAATGTCATGACGAAATCTTGTATTTTGGTAGAAATACATCCAAGTCATAATGTTTTCAGTAGAAAGTGACGTTTTCCACAAGTAGGCAAGATAACATAGAATGAATCTCATTCCATAGCCTAATACAGCTCTATACTTTGATACACATTATCTAAAGGTAAACTTTACCATATGTGTAAACAAATATGTTCCTTTTAGATATCTACAGATCACTGTTGTCTGCAGACTGGGCTTTGCAATCTGCACAGACGTAGGGACATGTAGCAACACGTTTCTTGCAAACGGATTTGTCACATATATGACCTTTTCCCATCCTTGGATGATTTTCGCACCGGACAGGTGACTTCCACCTACGTCTGGTGATTTCTCATGAACAGCTAGAGCAGCGATCCTGGTTTCTTTATAATCTTTGGAAAATTTCTCCACATGCTTGAGAAGGAAACTCGTTTTGTTATTTTGAAGTTTGTTGTATGTTGTATGTTAACCGAGGACCTAGAAACGACGGAGAGGCTTCGTGCCTTCCGCAGCCGCAGTGGTCCACAAGCCCATGACGGCTACCGCAGTCCACTTCACCCCTCCGCCGCCCCACACCGAACTCAGGGTTATTGTGCGGTTCGGCCCCCCCTGGACCCCTCCAGAGAACGTCTCACACCAGACGAGTGTAACCCCTACACTTGCGTGGTAGAGTAATGGTGGTGTACGCATACATAGAGAACTTGTTTGAGCAGCAATCGCCGACATAGTGGAGCTGAGGGGGAATAAGGGCGACCAGCCCGCATTCGCCGAGGCAGATGGAAAACCGCCTAAAAACCATCCACAGACTGGCCGTCTCACCAGACCTCGACACAAGTCGGCCGGGCGGATTCGTGCCGGGGCCAGGCGCTCCTTCCCACTCCGGAAAGCCGTGCGTTAGACCGCTCGGCTTACCGGGCGGGCTCTTGAAGTTTGTTACTTTTAGATGACACACTCACCGAGTTCTTCAAAAGCTAGAATATTACAAAAAATATGATCAGGCCTCCTTTTACCACCATAGTACTTGAGGGCCATCTGGTCAAAATCATTTACTCCATTTATAGTTTCATTGCAACATGAAGCTGCTTCAGGCATTGACTTCGAGTCAGTTCCAACTGTACATCCATCACTGTCTTGCCTGCATAGCATTATACTTCCCGCTGTGTCATAGTACGTGTTAGCATTAACAACAGAAGATGACAAATGAAGTTTACAGCAAATTAAGGTTATTATTTCTTTCCTATATGTATCGCTGCTGTTCGCTATGTGAATTCATCGAAGCGTCGTGTATTTTCCACTGTATATTACCATTATTTATGCTGCTGTTAGACATATTAACGAAAGGCCTTCATTGGTGGTAAGCATTCTGATCATAGTATTATGTTAAATGCATTTCAAGATGGGCAAGATGTATGGATGAGTGGTGAAGAAGCTGAAATTGCTATTTGCAAATATAAGATGTCAGTGCCAGTGTTGTGGGGATAACATTTGTTACTTCGGTAATTCTGGACAACAAGTGCACTTTAAGCTGTAAGTTAAATCAGCAGTGGGCGTATTTTGAAGTGTTACAGAAAAAATGTCTATGTATTTTCATTGATACAATGTATGGTACAAATATCAAACTATGCGTGATGAATAATTTATAATTCATTTCATTAGTGCCAATAAGTAAACCACATTTACTGTAATAGTTAACAGATAATTTAGATGAGTAAATATTTACTTTGATGGCTCATTGTACTTGCATTGTGGGATACAGAGATCGAACAATTAGAAGAGTACTGACAATATGCAAACCAGGTATCTTTTTTAGTGTAACAGAACATTAAGTTATGATGGTAGTGTTGTGTGTGTATTGTACTCAAAATCTTACAAATTTTGTGAAGTAATACAATTTAATTTCGACTTTTCGTTCATGATTAGAGCTCTGTAATTGTACTTGTGTATTACAAGAAGCAAGCTCTGTGTGTATGTGTGTGTATGCTTTTGTGTGTGTGTGTGTGTGTGTGTGTGTGTGTGTGTGTGTGTGTGTAGGTGGGTGGGTGGGTGGGTGGGTAGGTGTGTGTGGGTGGGTGGGTGGGAGGGTGGGTGGTTAGGTACGAGCGTGCGTGTGTGTGTGTGTGTGTGTGTGTGTGTGTGTTTTCACTGTAAATTAGTACTTATTTTGATAAATAATGTTATTTTGGGGGCAAAGATTTATTTCTGTGGTATCGTTCTTTCAGCTCTCCCTTGATGCACCACTGTATGTGGTCATGTTGCATATAAAAATTTCATATTATAAAGTTTTCTTTGTGTAGTAGGAATATATGCAGTTCCTTAATAAAATTTTCTCAGGCTTCCAACCGCGTCAGGTGGTTAAAATCCCACGAGCTTTCGACCGAGCTCTCCTCAGTCATTGTCAAGTGGTAAAAAGTCATCGCCAAGTAGTAAGAATTCTTACCACTTGACAACGACTGAGGAGAGCTTGGTCGAAAGCTCGTGGGATTTTAACCACCTGACGCGGCTGGAAGCCCGAGAAAATTTTATTAATTCATATCGCCGCGAAACCATGCATTCATAAATGCTGTCCCTTCCTTAAATGGTGTTTTGGCAGTTTGTTCGCACTATTTTCCTATGTTGTGTGTTTTTACATCATGCATTTTAATTAGAAGTTCGGTGATATTTAGTAGTTGATTATTGGAAATAAAGTCTATAAAAGTTTTAGAGAGGCTTTACACCATAGTTTCGGTCAGTAAATGCTGCGACCTTCCTCAGAAGCTCGTTTCATTCATAATCTGTAGTAGGTTTAATTCAAATGCAAATAAAAAGCAATATTAGCCTGTTAATAAAATCGAATATATATTTTTCTAGTGCAGTATATAATGCATAATCTTACTTCCCGCTAAATGGTGCTTGCTAACGTGCAGCATTACTGAAAAACTTCTAAAAACAACTGGTGATGACAGTTCTATGAACCAATAATCTCGTACTTTCAGATCGAGAAACCAACACACTAAACGTATTTTAGACGTGGGGATACCACTGTAACGCTTGGTATAAAGGTTTTGTGTGTTAACAACTTTTTTTTTTTTTTTTCAAAATGAGGATATAATATTGACACAAAGGTTGCACTGCTGGCGTATTTTTGCAGGCATTTTACGAGTCGAATTAAGTCTATGACACTTGTCAATCATTAAAGAACAGTTATGGTGTGGAAATATTTATTTTGAGGGTCCACTGTACCCTATACTACATGTAGGCGTAAAGCTGGAGTTAGCTGTATTCTTCTAGTAGCAGGCACTAATTCAGACTTCCTACGGGTCGTGTGCTTGCCTGCTTAGTGTAGTACTGAAGCCAACATGTGCGCTGTGTAGTTATAAACTTGGTCAGGATTGCTAGGGTACATCACCTCATTTAGACCTAACATGAAATGTGAACTGCCTGTTCAGCATTTTATTTTTTAGCTAAATGAGTTCTGTAACTACTGTATTTAAGAATGAAAAGAGCATTTGGGCACTTAATTTAACTTCATAATTCTGTTTTAGGCAACAGTTTCGATATATGTAGTTCAATTAACATTGTGACAGTTAACAAGCACCACAGAACAATTTAGATGTGGAAAATATTTAATCTGAGGGTCCATTGTGCCTTACACCAAGTTTGCTGCAGAGTTCGAAATTTTTATGTACGCAAGTGCTGTTTAACCTCTTGGCTTGGCACAAACACACACACACATATATATATATATATATATATATATATATATATATGTATATATATATATATATATATATATATATACACTCCTGGAAATTGAAATAAGAACACCGTGAATTCATTGTCCCAGGAAGGGGAAACTTTATTGACACATTCCTGGGGTCAGATACATCACATGATCACACTGACAGAACCACAGGCACATAGACACAGGCAACAGAGCATGCACAATGTCGGCACTAGTACAGTGTATATCCAACTTTCGCAGCAATGCAGGCTGCTATTCTCCCATGGAGACGATTGTAGAGATGCTGGATGTAGTCCTGTGGAACGGCTTGCCATGCCATTTCCACCTGGCGCCTCCGTTGGACCAGCGTTCGTGCTGGACGTGCAGACCGCGTGAGACGACGCTTCATCCAGTCCCAAACATGCTCAATGGGGGACAGATCCGGAGATCTTGCTGGCCAGGGTAGTTGACTTACACCTTCTAGAGCACGTTGGGTGGCACGGGATACATGCGGACGTGCATTGTCCTGTTGGAACAGCAAGTTCCCTTGCCGGTCTAGGAATGGTAGAACGATGGGTTCGATGACGGTTTGGATGCACCGTGCACTATTCAGTGTCCCCTCGACGATCACCAGTGGTGTACGGCCAGTGTAGGAGATCGCTCCCCACACCATGATGCCGGGTGTTGGTCCTGTGTGCCTCGGTCGTATGCAGTCCTGATTGTGGCGCTCACCTGTACGGCGCCAAACACGCATACGACCATCATTGGCACCAAGGCAGAAGCGACTCTCATCGCTGAAGACGACACGTCTCCATTCGTCCCTCCATTCACGCCTGTCGCGACACCACTGGAGGCGGTCTGCACGATGTTGGGGCGTGAGCGGAAGACGGCCTAACGGTGTGCGGGACCGTAGCCCAGCTTCATGGAGACGGTTGCGAATGGTCCTCGCCGATACCCCAGGAGCAACAGTGTCCCTAATTTGCTGGGAAGTGGCGGTCCGGTCCCCTACGGCACTGCGTAGGATCTTACGGTCTTGGCGTGCATCCGTGCGTCGCTGCGGTCCGGTCCCAGGTCTACGGGCACGTGCACCTTCCGCCGACCACTGGCGACAACATCGATGTACTGTGGAGACCTCACGCCCCACGTGTTGAGCAATTCGGCGGTACGTCCACCCGGCCTCCCGCATGCCCACTATACGCCCTCGCTCAAAGTCCGTCAACTGCACATATGGTTCACGTCCACGCTGTCGCGGCATGCTACCAGTGTTAAAGACTGCGATGGAGCTCCGTATGCCACGGCAAACTGGCTGACACTGACGGCGGCGGTGCACAAATGCTGCGCAGCTAGCGCCATTCGACGGCCAACACCGCGGTTCCTGGTGTGTCCGCTGTGCCGTGCGTGTGATCATTGCTTGTACAGCCCTCTCGCAGTGTCCGGAGCAAGTATGGTGCGTCTGACACACCGGTGTCAATGTGTTCTTTTTTCCATTTCCAGGAGTATATATATATATATATATATATATATATATATATATATATATATTCCGATACAGGATATGTTTGTAACATGGCAGTACACCAACGCACTACCATATTTCTGTATATTCATTCATTCATTCATTTCATTGTTGCCCTTATGGACAGTGTTTGTACTCGAAAATCACATGATGACACAGTTTTCACTTCTTTCCTTTCTTCCTCTTCTCTTCCCAAAATCTCTTCATCCTTTGGCTGTGCTCCTGATTCCTTTGCTCTGTCCATAATGTTCCTTTCATCTTTCTCTCCTTTACAATAAATTTTGCACTCCTAACTTTGTTTCTGAAGTATTTCCTGTCTCCTATCATTTGCCTGTTGATCCCTATCTGCCTTAAGTCTGTATATATATATATATATATATATATATATATATATATATATATATATATATGTGTGTGTGTGTGTGTGTACTGCTCTTACGCTAATACTCTGAGTAAATAGTTTTAAACTTTGCACAATATATTCGAATTATTCCTACACTTTTGAACATGGCCAACATTGTGCCTGACTGTTTCCTTTTAATGATCTGTACATTACTGGGACGTAATTGGGTGTTTTGTCTTCACGACAAGTAAAATGCTAGGCTCTGATTGGAGGAGAGTCGTGGGGAGGGGAGGGGATTGCAGAGGACTGTGGAGGGGTAGAGGAGGGGAGGGCATGTCTTGTTATGGATAATGATAGCGCCATTGATAAGAGTGATTACGCTATCGATAATGGTGATGACATCACGTAAACAAACGCAGTACACACGGAGACTCCTGTTGATCCATAATCCCCTTTTTCCCCCTTTACATGTGTCAGCAACGCAGTCAAGTGACTTTGAACGTAGAGTGCATTTTTGGCGATTGAATATCCGGTGCAGTACTGGACTACCGAATTTCCAACAGTTTCTATTGTTAAGGCTGACACTTCCTCGACTGTGATGTTGTAATCCACTGCCACACTAGTAATATCCGGGGTAATAAATATCCGTCACCTCTCAGATCACCAACGACTCTGTATCAACCCTGAGGGCTGCAACTGCACAGGAACGACTAAGAGCACTATATTTTCAGCCACGAAGTTTGAGTGGTGCTCGTTATCTTGTGTTCATTCCAGAACTTTTCTCTATGGTAGTCTGAGTCTATACTTCTTCTTATCCGAGAGAGGATATGTTTGTAACATGACGGTACACCAACACACATCTATCTTTCTGTCAGTAACCACCCGTATAACAGATCCATCTCTAACGACCTCGATGTCTACAGGACGTTAAACATTACTCTTCTTTCTTTCTTTCGTACAACAGATAATTTCATGGTGGGATTGAGAACAGTGTTCCAGTCCTACGACCGAAATTATTTTTATCTATAGTCTTGGAAGAAGCTCCAGCATAAGCCGATGTGCATCTGGATGATACAGTCGTAGCTGCCCCTCTCACTGTCCAACAAACAACCGGGGTAGTTGAGAGACTGCAGGAAAATTTTATGCGTTCTTGGAATGCGTGCGACGAGGCTGACAGTCATCACTTGGAACTGCTGGTATGAACCAAGCTTGTTGCTATAAGTTTAATATCGGTTAAATGCATATTGCTTATTCTGATAATTATCTCCTTATCTCGGAGTAAGTAATTTTCAGTTGCTGATACACTATCATGAGCACACTCTATACAGTAAATCTCTCTCCCTTTTCTTTCTTTCTCTCTCTCTCTCTCTCTCTCTCTCTCTCTCTGTATCTCTCTCTCTCTCTCTCTCTCTCTCTCTCTCTCTCTCTCCCACAAACCCATAAACACACACATACACCGTGAGCGGTTATGCAGCATTTGATGCACTGGACTGGCGTACGGTAGGAGCGGGATTGAAATTTCCTTCTGTCTCTACAGACTTAGGTTGCGTGTGGTTTCCATAAATCTATGTTGGCAAATGCTGCGATGGTTTTTTTGGAAACGACACAGACGATTTCTTCTTCCATTTTTGCCCTATCCGAGTTTCTGAATCACCTTTAGTGACTTTATCGTTAAAGGGCTGCTACATACTAACCCTCCTTCGTTCTCTTGCTCTTTCTCTTTCTCTTTCTCTCTCTCTTTCTCTCTCTCTCTCTCTCGCTCTCTTCCTCTATTTTTTTTGTCTCTACCTGTAGGTTCACTGAATAATTAACTGTAACACTCCGAGTGATGGTGGATCACACAGTGAGCTAAGATAGCCTCTTATTGTATCCGAACACCCGCTGGTTTAGTACACCTGTCAGACCCAGCGTTCCTGTAGTGCGTTTCCCCACGCCGTAAATAGCACGTTTGTAACTCATGGAAACGCTTTACACACACAGTCACTACATGTGGACACGCAGAACGGTTTTTACAATATTCCCGGTCAGATGGCATAATGAGTCTGCCCCCTGCCCGTCTGTAATTAGCTCTCCGCCAAATGGGATTGTTCCATGATTTTTTTTCCTACGCTCTTGAGTTAAGACAAACGTGTGGAGCCACTAGGAATCTCTTCCCACAGGAATAATGTAGAACTAAATCTGGAATGAATAACTCTACATGAGGTACCCAAAAAGAGGAAGGTTTAAAGATCGTACGTCAGTCTGTGTCTTTTCTTCAGACTTACCACTAACTTTAAATTAAAAGCCGTATGTCTAACTGAATTCAGTTAAATATTCTCCGAACGACAATCAGTAACAGCAATAAGAAAACTGAAAACTGAGATTTTAAATGGCATTTAAAAAATCGTTTACGCAGGAGGATCGTATAGACACACCATCGTTCGACCCTCGCGCAGACTCCTGTATGGGGAACACAGAACTAGGGCTCTCTGGAGCTGAGAAGAAGCTGAATGAGTTAAAGACAAATAAGTCACTAGATCCGGATGGAATCTCAATATGGTTTTACGGAGAATATTCATCAACACTGGCCTCTTACTTAGGTTGCATTGCCCGCCCGGCTAGCCGTGCGATGTAACGGACTGCTTCCCGACCGGGAAGGTGAGCCGGTCTCCGGCACGAGTCCGCCCTGCGGATTAGTGTCGAGGTCCGGTGTGCTATCCAGCCTCTGGATGGTTTTTAAGGCGGTTTTCCATCTGCCTCGGCGAATGCGGGCTGGTTTCCCTTATTCCGCCTCAGTCACACTATTTCGGCGATTGCTGCGAAAACACTGTTCCCGGTGGGGGGTGGGGTGGGGGGGGGGGGGGGGTTGCGTACCACTGAGAGCTACGGAGGGGACGAAGCCTCTCCGTCGTTTCCAGGTCCCCAGTTCAATACATGCATACCTACATACATATCTTGCATTTATCTCTAATCTCATGCCCAATGCAGAATGCAGAGTTCTAAACTGCTGGAAAAAGCGGAGTTGTCTCCCGTATATAAGGAGGGAAATAGAAAGGACCCGCAAAATTACAGACCGCTACAGATCAGGTCGGATTGCTGCAGAATTCTTGAGCATATTCGAAGTTCGATTATAATAAATTTTCCTTGGGAGAGAAAAGTTTTTGTTTAAAACTTAGAACGGATTTATAAAGCATCGTTCGTGCGATGCTCACATTGCTCTTTTCCAGCACGATATTATGCGAAGCATGGATGAACGGCAATGGGCAGATTCTATATTTCTAGACCTGTATATGAGATTTGATATAGTGCTAAACTGTAGACTGTCAACGAAGATCTTGTAATACGGAATACACGCTACGGTCGCAGGTTCGAATCCTGCCTCGGGCATGGATGTGTGTGATGTCCTTTGGTTAGTTAGGTTTAAGTAGTTCTAAGTTCTAGGGGACTGATAACCTCAGAAGTTAAGTCCCATAGTGCTCAGAGTCAATACGGAATACATACTCAGATACACAGACTTTTAAGTAGCAGTACCCAATACGATCACCAGAGACAAGGGTACCGTCAGGAGTGCCCCACAGAAGTGCGATAAGATTGTTTTGTTCTCTGTATGCATAAGCGATCTGACTGACAACATGAGTAGCAATCTGCGACTGTTTGCTGATGACGCTGTAGTGTACCAGGAAGTATCATCGTTGAGTCGCTCTAGAAGGGTACAGGATAACTTTGACAGAATCTCACTTTCGTATGACAAATGTAGAATAATGCAAGCTAACGCAAATGAGCAGGAAAAAGCAACTGTGTTAAGTTCGAACACAGTGGTGGTGGCGTGCTGCTTGACACAGTCCCGCTGATTAATATATAGGTGCAAAGTTGCAAAGTGATATGAAGGGTTAACGACCAAGTAAGGATGGTAGTAGGGGAAGGGAATGGCCGACTTTGGTTTATTGGGGGGATTCTAGGAACGCGTAGCTCACCTGTATAGGAGACCGCATGTAGAACACTAGTGAGACACATCGTTAAGTACTGCTCCAGTGTTTGGAATCCCAACGAGGGAGGATTAAAGCAAGACATCGAGGCAATTCAGAGGTTAGACGCTAGATTTGTTACCGGTAGGTTCGATTAACACGCGAGTGTAACGGAGATGTTCTACGAACTTAAGTAGGAAGACGGCGTTCTTTTCGTGAAACATTATTGAGACATTTTAGAGAACCGGCGTCTGAAGCTGAATGCAGAACGGTTCTACTCTCGCCAACGTACATTTCGCGTAAGGACCACGAAGATAAGAGAAAGTAGGACTCGTACGGAGGCAGGTAGACACTCATTTTTCCATCGCTCTGTCTGCGAGTGAGACCGAATAGGAAATCACCAGTAGTGGTACAAGGTACCATCCGCCAAATGCCATACTTTTGCTTGCGGAGTACGTATGTACATGTAGTTGTGTACACACACTCACTTAGCATCAGAAAATCATACTGTTACAGTAATATTGAATAGTCACTCATGGGCAGCTCCGGAATAAACTGACAACATACAACTTATTTTCCGTATACCTTCACAAGAGGGTTTTTATTTCAGCGGTTTCCCTATGTGAGTGTAATCTCTGCAAAGTGTTTATAAAGACGATTGTTGTAAAATACCATCATGTCAAGACTTCTTCTAGGAGTACTTGGAATTCGATTCCTAGAGTTTCACAGAAATTCTGCCTCGCAGGTCCTCAAGAAAGTGTGCCCGTGCACATTCGGTAAAATTATCGTCCGTGCTGGTCTGCGGCAAGTCCCTAGGGAGCAAAGTCCCCAGTGTGGACTCCGTCTTTTAGGGTAAAGACTTGCAAAACATCTTGTGATCTCAAGAGACACGCACGTAAGAGGAATGAGTGAATGAGGGAGAGGGGAAAGAGAGAGAGAGAGAGAGAGAGAGAGAGAGAGAGAGACGGAGTGAGGGCAGTATAAGTCACAGGGGAGTAAGGAACACGAATTTCAAAGCAGAGAACGAGGAGGGAGGTTTGCGGGAATGGCGGAACGAACTGCACAGGAAGCCACTGTAGTAGTTGGCCGGGCGAAGCACTGTCGCAGTTTTCTGCGAGGGTCTCTGCTACTGCGAGAGAACATATCGGAAGCTTGTAATAGCAGCAACTCGAGACGCGAGAAGAAGCCGATGGAGGCCGCAAGAGACGCCGCGAGAAGCACTCCTCCTAAGCCGAGCCCAGGAACCAGCGTCTACTTTCATGTAACATTCTGCGCACAGAATAAACTTCTTTCAAAACAACGCCATTAAGCTGTGTACAACTCTTTTATTTTTGGAATGATGCTCGGTGCCCAACCATTATCAGGAGTATACTGGTACTAATCACATTCAAGGTGGCATCATATGTACTGCATAGCAATTGTTGCATTTTTTCTTCTTTTAGGGAAATGTCACGAAAAATACACTGAAGCGCCAAAGAAACTGGTATAGCTATGCGTATTGAAATACAGAGGTATGTAAACAGGCTGGAATGCGGCTCTGCGGTCGGAGCGCCTATATAAGACAACACTTGTCTGGCGCAGATGTTAGATGGGTTACTGCTGCTACAATGGCTGGTTATCAAGATTTAAGTGAGTTTTAACGTGGTGTTATACACGACGCACGAGCGATAGGACAAGCATCTCCGAGGTAGCGATGAGGTGAGGATTTTCCCGTACGAACATTTCGAGAGTGTATCGTGAATATCAGGAATACGGCAAAACATCAAATCCCCGACATCGCTGAGGCCGGAAAAAATCATGCAAGAACGGGACCAACGACGACTGAAGAGAGTCATTCAACGTGACAGAAGTGCACCCCTTCCGGAAATTGCTCCATATTTCAATTCTGGGCCATCAATAAGTGTCAGCGAGCGAACCACTCAACGAAACATCATCTATATGTGCTTTCGGAGCCGAAGCCCACTCGTGTACCCTTGATGATTGCACGTCACAAAGTTTTACGCGTCACAAGAGCCCGTCAACGCCAACACTGGACAGTTTATGACGGCAAACATGTTGCCTGGTTGGTCGAGTCTCGTTTCAAATTGTATCGAGCGGATGGACAAGTACGGGTATGGAGACAACTTCATGAATCCATGGACCCTGCATGTCAGCAGGGGACTGTTCACGCTGCTGGAGGCTCTGTAATGGTGTGGGGCGTGTGCAGTTGGAGTTATATGGGACCCATGATACGTCTAGCTGCGACTCTGACAGGTGACACGTACGTAAGCAACCTGTCTGATCACCTGCATCCATTAATGTCCATTCCGACGTAATTGGGCAATTCCAGCAGCACAATGCGACACCCCACACGTCCAGAATTGCTACAGAGTGTATCCAGGAACGCTCTTCTGAGTTTGAACACTTCCGCTGTCCACCAAACTCCCCAGACGAGGACATTATAGAGCACATGTGGGGTGCCTCGCAGCGTGCTGTTCAGAAGAGATCTCCACGCCCTCGTACTCTTACGAATTTATGGACAGCCCTGCAGGATTCATAGTGTCAATTCTCCTCATCGCTGCTTCAGACATTAGTCGAGTCCATGCCACGTCGTGTTGCGGCAATTCCGCGTGCTCGGAGACCCTACACGATATTGGGCAGGTGTACCATTTTCTTTGGCTCCTAGTTGAATAACGATGTAGATACATGGTAACTTCTTAAAATCATGAGGTCGATCCAACAGTTCATGTTAGCTTCGGTAGAATATCAGTAGTCTTGAATCCTCGCGTTTGGTGCCCCGTGATGATACAGCTCCAGCGTCGAACTGATGGTTCTACGTCGTGATTTTAACAAGTTACCATGCAGCTACATGGTCACATTTTTCAGGTTTATCCCTCCTAAAAGAAATAACGCCGGTAGTTGCCGGGCAATGCACAATACATGCTGCCAATATGGATGTGACTAATGCCAGTGTAATATTCGTGCTAATGGAACAGTCCCGAACGCCGTCGAATAATAAATAATGTGTATGCAGTTTAATGGTCTTGTTTTGAAAAATGTCGTTTATCAAAAGTATATTAAAGTGATTCTTGAAGTTTTCCGGGCGGATATAACATTCCATAATCTTTCAGACGTACATCCGGGACAGTATTACTACATCTTCATGGCGAGTCGTTAACTGTAGTCAGACTTTCCCAGCGGCGAAATGCTAAAACCATGCGACAAAAAGATGTACTGTGGAGTAAATTGCGCATGTGTCACAGATAATTTACAGACAGTCGGCTCAACAACACCAGTCACAAATAAAACTTACTTCCAACGTAAAAATGTAGCAATAGCCCAGTCAACAGATTTACAGTTGCGCAATTTACTCCTCAGTATCCTTGCATCTATCTGAGTGGTGTGTGTTCTGTCGGACATTCCCTACAGAGCAGACATCAGTCGTGATGGTGCGGCTGGTACTTACATGTAAAAATGAAATGTAGGAAGGAGAAGGAGACGGAATGGATCGGTGGGAAATTGTGAAGTCTATTGACACAGGGCAGTGTGGCAATGTAGTGGCGGAAGTTGAAAACTTGTGCCGAACCGGCACTCGAACCCCGATTTAGGGCTTCACCGCTTTGGCCATCCGGACACGGTCCCTCACTGACACAAATTTCCAACTTCTCACACGCTGCAGTGCAGCGTCCCTTGCCCATTAAACTGTCTAGTCGCCAATTCTGATTCCCATGGGAGTTCGGACAATACCTCTCTACCCGCAGTGAAACAAACTTCGAGGAGCTGTTATCCTCTTTTTCAGAAATATGTGTAAAGAGTGGCGTCTGTATTGTCGGAAACGCAACAGAAATGTTCATCCTCTGAGGAATAGAAAGTTGGGAGGGGAGGGGGACATGAGACGTATTTATACAAAGTAAAACATTTAAAGAATATGATCTAGTGAAACGAACATATTGGTTAGTTTCCACTCACGCAGATGAAGGCAAATGAGGCAATATTATGCATTTATAGCTGAATTCCTCAATTTGTGATAGATACGTAAACAGGTGAACAGGTACACTCCTGGAAATGGAAAAAAGAACACATTGACACCGGTGTGTCAGACCCACCATACTTGCTCCGGACACTGCGAGAGGGCTGTACAAGCAATGATCACACGCACGGCACAGCGGACACACCAGGAACCGCGGTGTTGGCCGTCGAATGGCGCTAGCTGCGCAGCATTTGTGCACCGCCGCCGTCAGTGTCAGCCAGTTTGCCGTGGCATACGGAGCTCCATCGCAGTCTTTAACACTGGTAGCATGCCGCGACAGCGTGGACGTGAACCGTATGTGCAGTTGACGGACTTTGAGCGAGGGCGTATAGTGGGCATGCGGGAGGCCGGGTGGACGTACCGCCGAATTGCTCAACACGTGGGGCGTGAGGTCTCCACAGTACATCGATGTTGTCGCCAGTGGTCGGCGGAAGGTGCACGTGCCCGTCGACCTGGGACCGGACCGCAGCGACGCACGGATGCACGCCAAGTCCGTAGGATCCTACGCAGTGCCGTAGGGGACCGCACCGCCACTTCCCAGCAAACTAGGGACACTGTTGCTTCTGGGGTATCGGCGAGGACCATTCGCAACCGTCTCCATGAAGCTGGGCTACGGTCCCGCACACCGTTAGGCCGTCTTCCGCTCACGCCCCAACATCGTGCAGCCCGCCTCCAGTGGTGTCGCGACAGGCGTGAATGGAGGGACGAATGGAGACGTGTCGTCTTCAGCGATGAGAGTCGCTTCTGCCTTGGTGCCAATGATGGTCGTATGCGTGTTTGGCGCCGTGCAGGTGAGCGCCACAATCAGGACTGCATACGACCGAGGCACACAGGGCCAACACCCGGCATCATGGTGTGGGGAGCGATCTCCTACACTGGCCGTACACCACTGGTGATCGTCGAGGGGACACTGAATAGTGCACGGTACATCCAAACCGTCATCGAACCCATCGTTCTACCATTCCTAGACCGGCAAGGGAACTTGCTGTTCCAACAGGACAATGCACGTCCGCATGTATCCCGTGCCACCCAACGTGCTCTAGAAGGTGTAAGTCAACTACCCTGGCCAGCAAGATCTCCGGATCTGTCCCCCATTGAGCATGTTTGGGACTGGATGAAGCGTCGTCTCACGCGGTCTGCACGTCCAGCACGAACGCTGGTCCAACTGAGGCGCCAGGTGGAAATGGCATGGCAAGCCGTTCCACAGGACTACATCCAGCATCTCTACGATCGTCTCCATGGGAGAATAGCAGCCTGCATTGCTGCGAAAGGTGGATATACACTGTACTAGTGCCGACATTGTGCATGCTCTGTTGCCTGTGTCTATGTGCCTGTGGTTCTGTCAGTGTGATCATGTGATGTATCTGACCCCAGGAATGTGTCAATAAAGTTTCCCCTTCCTGGGACAATGAATTCATGATGTTCTTATTTCAATTTCCAGGAGTGTATATGCATACAAATCCGTAGTAAATTATATATGCAATTCACATCGTTTTGAAACAGACTGGAGTGTACGAGAGAGATAAGAGAGGAACAGCACGCCATAAATTGTCCCTGGTCGCATGCCGGCAGGATTTTGTACAAAGGCCGCCGTGCGAGACAGTAACTGAGACTGAGAGCGAAGTCGTTCCACTTCACTCTGGAAGATACGCAGAAATCGACCTTACGAGGAGACCTAGCGCAGACAAGTTTTTGTTTAGTTTATTTAGAACGGGGAGGAGCATGCTTACAAAGACCAATTGGCTAAGCGAAGATGAGTGCAGGAGGCTTACTTTTTTCCCTAGTTACTTTCAACGTGAATACCTTATTCAGCCATTAACAACTGCTCTATTTAACGGGAGCCGGAGGTGGTCAAATCCAAAAAATTACGATTTTTTTTGCTACCGAAAATTAATTGGAACATTCCTCTTTAATGTAAACTTTGAATTATTGTTCTACTCGCCCTAGAAGTGGAGTTATTACCATTTTCCCCCACGCCTGCAGAGGAAATGGGCGGCCGCTGAATGCATCTAACACCCTCTCGTGACTTCCTGGCGAACTGCTTGAGATTTTCTCGGCCTGTTACGCATACAGCGCCTTATTTTACGCATACAGCGAGTGTGCAAGGGTTGGCTACATTGTTTTCTGTGACAAATGAAGCGCTAAGAGTGCGGAACATCGTCTCTTTGCTGTTTACCGTTTCGAATTAGTTCAGTGTTGCGCCTGTTGTTGGTAGTATTATACTTCTTGTGTAAAGCATTGTTCTGGTTACGATGCCACATTTTAGTAACCGTGTATATAAGAAAAGGAAGAACGTAGGGAAAAGAAAATTAAAACTAATACCAAGTTGCGATACTACAATTACTGAAACAGTGCGTTCTTCTGCTAAGCAACACATGACCGGCCATAACACTGTGACATCTTCTAGCAAGAAGCTGACTGGTGGAGGTGACAGATTTCGTGAATATGTTAGTGACACTGTACGAGCACTAAGAAATATATGCAATAAAACCAATTTTTCATGACTTAGCACAGCCAGAATTGTTACACAAATGTCTACACGGAAAGACGCAGAATCCTAATGAGAGCGTAAACAATTTGATTTGGAAAGTGATTCCTAAAAGGGTATTTGTAAGCATAAAAACACTGCACTTTGGCATTTATGATGCAATAGCAACCTACAACCAAGGGAACAGTGTGAAGTGTGAAGTTCTGAAGGCATTAGGATTTACAGCTGGGGTGAACACTGTACGAGCACTAAGAAATATTGACAGAGAAAGGATAAGAGGAGCAGAAAGAAGAGAAAGGCATATGAAGTATGATGGAACAACAGGCCAGAAAAGATGACAGAAGAGGAAGCTTTTGGAGGATGAAGAAGAAGACCCTGATAATCCATCCTATAGTGCAGGAATGTATTGAGAAACTTTGATAGCCATTTCCCGTAAATTAGATTTTTTCGAATATAAGGAACATTTTCTCAAAATCCACTCAAGCTAGAGAGATGAAATTTTCATACAGCACTCCTAGTGGTCAAACTTACATTGTAACACAGCCATTTGGCAATATGTTCAGTAGTTTCATTTCAGTTTAATTATAAAGCAATTATTTGTAAAAAAATTTGGGTCATTAATAAAAAAAATAATTGGAAGGAAACTAGAAAAGATACTCCAAAATCCCTCTGTCATAACTGCAACACTAAACCACTCTATATGTAAAAACAAAAATTCAAATTTTTCTATTTGGTAGTTTATTCATAAATGTTCCTCAAACTTAGTGATTTTAACATGGGCAGCATAGGCACCTCCGGCTCCCCTTAACCTTTAGCAATTACAATACTTAGTCAGTAACAAATACAACAAATTTATTTCTTATAAATACCTAAGCTAATTATTATTTTAAAATAATTAAACAATTTTTTTATCCATTTTGATTTTGCAATATTTTCAACAGTGTTATTAATAACAATATTTCTGCACAATTAACCAATAAAGGACATTTTAATAATTTTTAAGACACGGAAGTAAAAATTATATTTCTATTGACAATGAAATTTTTACAAAAATGATTGTACAGTCATTACGTTTTTAGAAACGAACATATTTTATTAACAACTAAATAAAATGGTGATGACATGTTTTCCATAGGTTCATGGCCACATTTTTATATTGTTATATAAATTAAATTTCATCACATATCTAAGAACTGCCTAATCGTTCTTTAACAAAATATGAGTGATGCTTGTAGGGAAAGTTACCCCAAACTTACTCGGTTCTCCGAGGAAGTAATCTCTATGATAATGTAACTTAGGCAGTCGAAGACTAAACGTTTAATACCACTAACATCTGAACTATTGGAATCACAAGCGCCCATATTTCTTAGTTTTAAATGATACTATTGGAAAGTGTAGTTGCTGTAATAGAATCTCATGAGAGTGATAGTAGATATAGCCCTGGGCTTTAATGATCTGGTGTGCAACAAAGGTAAGCGAGGCATGTCGACTTTATCCTAGCCATAGTGGTCTCGTTTATTTACATTTGACGTTTTTCATTACTCTTCCCGCTAGGACCTTGTTTTCATTTTAACGTTATGATAGAAGTCGATGAAAGGTAATTGGATACCAGGTAAGCTCCAGATATAGCAGGTTCATTGGCCAACCGGTTTACTGTTCCGCTATACAAGAAACCTGCGTGAGCTTTTATACAAAACAAATTAATTTACTGAAGGGAAAGAAATCACAACACCAAAAAATAATTAATTTAGAGTGATGAAATTCCTGGGATGCATCTGTCTAAATAACATATTTAAGCCGTTAACATAACAAGATCATAGTTAAGCGGGAGATTATCCATTGCAAATTTGAAATGCTGGTACATTATTAACCCATGTATGGACCAAAGACCTCAGTAGTTTGGTCTCATAAAATCTTACCACAAATTTCCAAAAAAAAAGTGTAACCGCCAGAGTGTTGAATACAAGCACGCGAAAGTGCATGCATTGTGTTGCACAGGTGCCGGATGTCATTTTGTGGGGTGGAGTTCAATGCCTGTTGCGCTTGGTCGGTCAATACAGGGACGGTCAATACTGGTTGTGGATGACACTGGAATTGTCGTCCGATGATGTCCAATATGTATTTGATTGCAGACAGATCTGGTGATCGACCAGGCCAAGGCAACTTGCCGACTCTCTGTAGATCATGATGGGTTAGAAAAACCGTCTGTTTCCGAGAGTTATCCTATTAGAAAACATACCCTGTAATGCTGTTCATGACTGACAGCACAAAATGTTGGGTCACCAGACCGACGCACAGATTTTGCAGTCAGGGTACGTGTGATAATCACGAGAGTCTCCTGCTATCATACTCCAGGTCTAGGTGCAGCGCATCTAGCACGGAGGTGGCTGGTTGCAGTCCCTCAAGTAGCCTCTTCCTAAACACACGGCCATCATTGGCACCGAGGCACAGCCGGCTTTTGTCAGAAAACGTAATAGACCTCCACCTTGCCCTCCAATGAGCTCTTGCTTGACAGAACTGAAGTTGCTAATGGCGGTGGTTTGTGGTCAGTGGAATGCAGGCTACAGGGCATCTGGCCAACACCGACTCAAAGGAAGGCCTCGGCGCTTGTTCGTAGCGTCACGTCAGCTAGGCACGGCGAACGCCAGGTATGTTTTAGGCAGAAACGCCTGGGCGTGCTTATCACTATAAATCTCTTATTTTTGGACAAAATGTTTGGTATTGTTTTGGATTCTGCAGTTTTATTTAGATGAAAGATTTTGTTACTATCGTAAAGCTACAAATGAAGATCATAGTTCTGTATTACTGAATTCTCTTTTGGAAAATGTAGTTCACATACCTAATAATTTCGAAAATAATGACTGAAGTTGAACACTAATTCGATTGTATTAGAGCTCATAACTTCGAATTTACACATCGTACTATTATTTTCAGTGGAAATCTTTGCTAAAACCTGACTTGTCACAACACAGCTAACTGTATGATCTTTACTCTGAAAAGCAGTCTTTGCCTACATGCAGGTCAAATAAATCGTTCCTTCGAGTAAATAAAAATAATGTAGAAAATGCGATTTCCTATGTTCAAGTGTGAATATTAGTTGCTGAACTGACCGGTCAAAATTCGTTTACTACGTAAGACTGACGACACAAAACCAGTAGTGGTGCCTGGGTACAATATCGTACAGGTCTTCAAAAGGTATAAATAAAGAATAAAGAACTATAAAAACTGAAAACGTGGAACACTATCGGATTTACATACTTTGGAATATTTGGCTGGTGAAAATGCATCCCTGTGAATGGCGGCAATCCACTTGCGACGAAGGTCTTCGTCGTTAGGAAACGAAAACACTTGGACCTTAGGTCCATTTGGACAATTCTCGTTCCAGCTATAACTGCCGTAGTCGAAAAAACACAATAAGTAACACAAAAGGAACGGCACTGCACAACCAACACTACGATCATGCGCCATGTGGCATGCCTAGGCGTTGTGACGTCACTAACGATTGATGACGTAGCGCCAGTGCCTTCTATAGAGTCGGTGTTGATCTGGCTCGGAGTTTTCGTTGACGTAACAAATTTGCAACAATTCGTTGTGTCACTCTGGTGCCATCTGCTGCTCAAATTGCTGCTGCAGAAGCAGACGGAGTGATAAGCCGAAACGAAGGTCTTCCCTCTCGATAGCGTAACGTGGCCTTCCGGATCTCAGTCTTCTTGCGACCGTACATTCCTACGACCACCCGTGGTTAGCACACTGGACTCGCATTCGGGAGGACGACGGTTCAATCCCGTCTCCGGCCATCCTGATTTAGGTTTTCCGTGATTTCCCTAAATCGTTTCAGGCAAATGCCGGGATGGTTCCTTTGAAAGGGCACGGCCGATTTCCTTCCCAATCCTTCCCTAACCCGAGCTTGCGCTCCGTCTCTAATGACCTCGTTGTCGACGGTACGTTAAACACTAACCACCACCACCACGACCACCCCTGCCAGCAAACATGTACAGTGGCTGCTTTCGTGCCAAGTCTTTCTGCAGTATTACTAAAGGAACATGCAGCTTGTCGTAGCCACATTACATGAGAACTTTCAAACTTAGTAAGGAGTTGATAATGGCGTCTTTGTCGCATTAAAGTCATTCTTGATTAACATCAACTCACCACGTCCAATCTCAAAGGTAACTAACGCTCACAACTGTTACAGCGTGTCTTTAAAGCAAATGTGATTGACATCCTCATAGTGGCACTACTACCGCCAGTCTTACGGGACTGTCGTGAAACGTGAATAAACATCATATTTCAGGTGTACAAACGCACCTACCTACTTTCATTTATGTCGCACAACTCCTTGGTGTTGCTTTTTCCCGTCAGTGTATATTTAATTTATCGAGAGTCTTCAGTTACACACCAGATAATGTCGATAGGAAATTCACTACTAATGTTAAGAAAAACTACCACAGCTGTACTTAAGGTTCGTCTATCTCGCCAAAACCAGTGCCGTTCTAATGAACAGCACCAGTTGAACTGACATTCAGTTCTCACAAAAGGAGTTACGTAGACTATTGACAAATTTTCAGTGTCACTTGGTAATGTTCATTAGAATGATAAATCTTGTGACATAAGAAACTTATTTTCAATACAGCTGTGGTCGTTTTTATTAACATCAATGTGAATCGATACGATATTGCAGTGCTGGAGTTATTCTGATGACGATGCACTGTGGCGACCACAGCCGTTACGAAACATGTCAGATGAAATCGCATTTGAGAATAATGACTGTGATCAGCTGTAGAATGGAATAACGACAATTAAAATTTGTAGACACATTTGTAGACGCATGGTTGACGACGTATGGAAGCTTGGATCTGGCCGTGAGTCATGCACGGACAGGCATACGGGCAGTCTGCTTCCATCAGTCGTGCGACTCGGACGTCTGTTTCCGTGCGTTCCTGCCGCAGAGCTTCGTGCGTACGCGGTTGTTTATTTCTTGTTAGCCTTTGCTAGTGCTTGCACTTTCAAACTAGAATGGCTCTTTCTACCGACAATCTACTATCAAGATCAGCTTTAATAATGAGTTTGCACGACCGAAGGCAATTTGAAGTAAAACGATTTATACGTGAAGAAATTAAAATTGAACCACAAGGTATGATTCACATCCACTTCTCTATCACAAGCAGTGTGGTCTACATCAAACGGATCAACGACACCGTGTCTGACAAGATTGTACGCGACCATAAAGATGGACTTAAATTTAAACATTCAGACAGCCACGTCGGAACGGTATCTACAGGGTGTTACAAAAAGGTACGGCCCAACTTTCAGGAAACATTCCTCACACACAAAGAAAGAAGATACGTTATGTGGACATGTGTCCGGAAACTTACTTACCATGTAAGAGCTCATTTTATTATAGCAATCATGGGATGGAAACACACAGCAACAGAACGTACCAGCGTGACTTCAAACACTTTGTAACAGGAAATGTTCAAAATGTCCTCCGATAGCGAGGATACATGCATCCACCCTCCGTCGCATGGAATCCCTGATGCGCTGTTGCAGCCCTGGAGAATGGCGTATTGTATCACAGCCGTCCACAATACGAGCACGAAGAGTCTCTACATTTGGTACCGGGGTTGCGTAGACAAGAGCTTTCAAATACCCCCGTAAATGAAAGTCAAGAGGGTTGAGGTCAGGAGAGTGTGGAGGCCATGGAATTGGTCCGCCTCTACCAATCCATCGGTCACCGAATCTGTTGTTGAGAAGCGTACGAACTCTTCGACTGAAATGTGCAGGAGCTCCATCGTGCATGAACCACATTTGTCGTACTTGTAAAGGCACATGTTCTAACACAACAGGTAGAGTATCCCGTATGAAATCATGATAAAGTGCTCCATTGAGCGTAGGTGGAAGAACGTAGGGCCCAATCAAGACATCACCAACAATGCCTGCCCAAACGTTCACAGCAAATCTGTGTTGATGACGTGATTGCACAATTGCGTGCGGATTCTCGTCAGCCCACACATGTTGATTGTGAAAATTTACAATTTGATCACGTTGGAATGAAGCCTCATCCGTAAAGAGAACATTTGCACTGAAATGAGGATTGATACATTGATGGATGAAACATTCGCAGAAGTGTACCCGTGGGGGCCAATCAGCTGCTGATAGTGCCTGCACACGCTGTACATGGTACGGAAACAACTGGTTCTCCCGTAGCACTCTCCATACAGTGACGTGGTCAACGTTACTTTGTACAGCAGCAACTTCTCTGACGCTGACATTAGGGTTATCTTCAACTGCACGAAGAATTGCCTCGTCCACTGCAGGTGTCCTCGTCGTTGTAGGTCTTCCCCAGTCATGAGTCATAGGCTGGAATGTTCCGTGCTCCCTAAGACGCCGATCAATTGCTTCGAACGTCTCCCTGTCGGGACACCTTCGTTCTGGAAATCTGTCTCGATACAAACGTACCGCGCCACGGCTATTGCCCCGTGCTAATCCATACATCAAATGGGCATCTGCCAACTCCGCATTTGTAAACATTGCACTGACTGCAAAACCACGTTCGTGATGAACACTAACCTGTTGATGCTACGTACTGATGTGCATGATGCTAGTACTGTAGAGCAATGAGTTGCATGTCAACACAAGCACCGAAGTCAACATTACCTTCCTTCAATTGGGCCAACTGGCGGTGAATCGAGGAAGTACAGTACATACTGACGAAACTAAAATAAGCTCTAACATGGAAATTAAGCGTTTCCAGACACATGTCCACATAACATCTTTTCTTTATTTGTGTGTGAGGAATGTTTCCTGAAAGTTTGGCCGTATCTTTTTGTAACACCCTGTATATAGGGTGAGTCACTAACTGTTGCCACCAAGAATAGCTCCGAAAGTATGATAGGAGCTGAAACGTTTGTGGGACAAATGTTGCATGGGACAACAGGGGCCATAATATGACGTTGGTTTTTTGTTGCTAGGTGGGGTACGTCAGAGATATGAAGGTCAACTTTGTTTCTTTTTAAATAGGATGCTATATTCTGGTACTTATTTTTTGTTAGCGAGACGAATCCAATGATGTGTAACAGTAAGGTCTCTGAAGGTCAACAAAGGTCACAAAGGTGGCATGAACGTCCATTTACAGAAGGTGTTCGAAGCGATAACCATTGTCATTAATGCAGTGCTGCAATCTTCTTATCATGGTGGTATTCCTTATCACATCGGCACTTATCGTAGCACATGTTCCTACAATTCTCTCTCCCATATATTCAGGTGTAGTTTGAACGTCTTTCTAGAATAATGTCTTCTACGAATCCTCACAAGAAAAAATCCAGAGGCGTCAAGTCTGGCGAACGAGCCGGCCACGACACATGTCCTCCGCGTCGGATCCAACAATTTGGGAATTGTCTCTGTATCTCATATCTAGCCATCAGCAAAAAATATGCCGGACACCCATCGTGTTGCTACCACATTCTGTTCCTTGTTCCTAAAGGTATTTCTTACAGTAACA
Source organism: Schistocerca americana (assembly GCF_021461395.2). Lineage (NCBI taxonomy): Eukaryota > Metazoa > Arthropoda > Insecta > Orthoptera > Acrididae > Schistocerca > Schistocerca americana. The sequence continues at coordinate 646,270,563 of NC_060130.1, read as the reverse complement.
GACCTAATGTTTCTTGCACTAATGTGGTGTACTTCTTACCATTGAGATTTCCTTCGTTGAATTAGAGGCCTATAATTCAGTCCTCCAGAATCCCACACCATACAATCACCGACCACGGTTTTTGGTGTGCAACTTGCCACAGCCAACATGGATTTTCAGTTGCCCAATAATGCATGTTATGCAAATTAACATTTCCATGGTTCGTGAATGTAGCCTCCTCAGTAAATAAAATCAAATTAATACACGTGTCTTCCCTCTGAATCTGAAGTTGGGCGCATAGGCAGAACTCAATGCGACGCATACAATCCGTACCAGTTAACTCTTGGTGGAGATTGATATGGTAAGGATGATATTTATGGCGATGCAGAACACGAACAACACTATACTTGCTCATGTCAGAATCCATTGCGATTTGATGTGAACTAAAACAAAGGATCTCGAACCACAGTGGCAAGAGTACGAATTTCAGTTTCCTCGTTAGTAACTTTCCTTTCCTGGATACGTTTCCGAAGCGTTTAAGATCCAGTTGTTCTTAATTTTTCATACACGTATTTAAACGTACGACGTATAGGGTGAGTAAGTTGAGGATATCTTTCAGCATATAAGTCGCCAGCTCTCATTGAATTTCGTTGGCATTCTCCGTAAATGAGAAGCATATCGACTTGTTCTTCGAAGGAATACATCATTCACATTCGCTTGATTCGACGATACTAGTCTTACCTTTCCTATTAGGGTTGTATTGCGAAACCGTTGAATGGTGTTTACCTGTCAATGGCACGTTAGATGGATACGTCGTATTCGGCGAATATTTACTATTTGCACGATATACGAGAGAGAATTGTCAGAGCATGCGCTTCGATAAGGGCCGAAGTGATAAGGAATATCACTCAATCCATGATAATAAGATTGCAGCACTGCATTGATACCAATGGTAATTACTTCGAACACCATCTGTAAATGGACGTTCATACCACCTTTGTGCCCTTCGTTGACCTTCAAAGACCTTGCTGTTACACGTCATTGGATTTGTCTCGATAGCCACTATCAGAAGAAAAGACCAGACCATAGCATCCCATTTAAAAAAAAAAAAAAAGTTGACCTTCATATCTCTGACGTACCTCACCTAGCAACAAAAAAGCAACGTCATATTATGGCCCCCATTGTCCCATGCAACATTTGCCCCACAAACTTTTCGGCTACTATCATACTTTCGGAGTTACTCTAGGTGGCAATAGCTAGAAGACTCCCCCTGTAGATCATGCGAGACTTGGATTGAGAACTATAAGAATATCTGAGTTACCATTTGAGGTTAAGACCGAGATCGTCGTTACCGCGCTACAACCCTATGGTGGGATACTTAGTCACATAGCAGAAAAATGGACAACCTTCACCACGTACCCGGTACTTCATGATGTGCGACAAATAGGGATCGGCAGTCAAAACATGTGCCTTCTTATCTCACAATTGTAGGCTGCAGAACGATAGTCATTTACGACGGTCAGCGGGAAACTTGCTCAGGTTGTGGTCAGGAAGGCCACGTTCTCTCAACGTGCCTCCAACGAGGAAATGCACAAATACCGACAGGTGAATCTGTAGCAACACCTGTGGCGACGTCTCTCCCTCTCACGTATGCCAATGTGTTCCGGTAAGAAGCCCCACCGAATAGTGACAGCGCCCAACCGCTGGACAGGCCAGTCGAAAAGCCGACGACGGCTGATGACACGAGCATGGTGACGGCTGCGATGCCCCCCACCGAGCAGCACCGACCGATAGCACCAGCACAGAGATCGGATGAGTAAATGATCATCGACAGTCGAATAGTGCCAACGGCGGCCTTCGTGTCCGACTGCGGTGGTGACTGAGACACTCGCCCACATTCGGATATGGAAACGGACACGCGTAAGCAACGGTCTCCGAAACGGCGCAAGAAGCGACGTCTAAGCCCGTCGGATGACTCCTTAATATGTATACAGGGCGACGATCAAGAAACGACCGAGGAAGACGGCCATCTTACAGAGCGTTCCGAGACTCCTCATCCAGAACACCACCGTCACGACAGCAGTATACGCCAAGAGATACCTGAAAAACTTAACAACGCCCGGCAACTAGCAGTCCACTACCACTCCCAAGTATTAGAAGAGGAGCCACACAGAGCCGGGGCTGCCGAGCCCCGGCCGACGGAAACTTGTCCCAAGGAGACTGGACTGATGATTGTGAAGGGGACCCACCGACAGTGGCAATAGGCGACACGGCGGGGGCTGTGCCCCTCTAAAGTTCAATGTATAACCAACGACGGCGGGCAGGACGGGGTCACGTAACGTACCAGTACAAGAACAGACGGCGTAACCTCCCATGGCCGATATACATGCGACGTAACGATGACAAGCATATCGGCTTTCGTCTATCAATATCAATAATATACGGTCGCAGATTAATATGTCATTACTCAAAGAATTGCTCCAAGCAGCAGGCATCGACATCGTTGTCCTACAAGAAGTATACGTCTACGAATTTCCTTTCATGTACGGATACGTATCCTACATATCACACGCCTCCGAATCTGGCAGCGGCATTGCGATATTTCTTAAAGAAGTCATCACGGCAGAGGATGTACTGTACGGGGATTAGCAATGACAGTACTTGATGTACGACTCAAACATCTATGCACCTTCCGGTACAGAAAGGAGGCGAGAGCGTTCCCGCTTCTTCGCAGACGAAATTTCCCCGCTCTTCCGACATCGACACGACCGATTAATCCTATGCGGCGATTTTAATTGTGTACTTGCACCGAAAGACCAATTTCGTCGATATACCCTGTGCCCATAATTACGAATGCTGGTGCAGAGTATGCACCTGGTTGACATCTGGGAGCTCCGTCCTGGATGCACCCATACAACGACTCACTCTGCTAGCCGTCTCGACAGAATATATGCCACACGCAGTCTTAACGCTGATGTCCTGGAAGCAGAGCTGTGGCCTACAGCCTATACCGACCATAAAGCGTAAATATGTACAATCTCCCTCCGACGGCAGCAACTGTGGGGTAGCCGAGGTCCTTGGGTAATGAACGTCGCCCATATCTGCGGGAGCCAGCTTGTCGAGACGTCATTGAAGATGTCTGGAGATCTTGCGAATAACGCCTTCGGTCACATCCCACAACCCTAAGTTGGTGGATGGGTTGCGCTAAACCGGCGCTGCCCCGTGCAATGATGACACGTGGTCGTGAGCAAGCAGTGTGGCGACGTCAGACGATGGACTTCTATTTCACTGTGCTAAGGGAATGTGCCTAACAAATGCCTTCTCCGGAGCGGCTAGAGGCGGTACAACGAGCAAAGGCCAAAATTATATCCATCATGCAACGCCACCTCGTTGGTCAGGGTGCGGACACCAGATCAGGTTGCAGGAGAACGCCCGTCGTATCACATCATCAACGAAAACAAAAGACGACCAAGGGCCCTAGTACATGCTGTGGACACGGATGATGGCAGACACCTAACATCACAACAAGAAATAGGCAATGCCTTTGTAAAACATTACACTCGACTTTACACCGCAGTAGGAAGCGATAAGGTGGCCATTAACGAAGTTATGCATATGATTTTCGGCACCATTGATGCAGAGGCGAAATCACAACTGATAGAGGAGATTACAGAGGAGGAAGTGATGGAGGCCATTGGTAGGGGAGCGGTGAACAAATCGCCGGAGCCAGATGGCCTCTCTCTGGAATTCCACAGGATTTTTAGCTATGTGATCGCACCACGATGGACTACTATCTGCGGCGAATTAATGTCTGCTGACTTGTCCTTACCACCGGCTTTTGTGGAGGGGCTGAATATCCCGCCACACAAACCGTCGGGTGGTACACGAACACGGGACTACCGACTACTGACGCTCCTTAACTGCGACTTTAAAATATTCACCAAATTATTAGCAGCGCGTGTCCGAAGAGTATTGCGCCCAGTGCTCTCACTTGATCAAACTTCGCTTGGAGGAAATAACAACATCGAGACGGCGCTTGTTGAATATCGCGATTTGATCGCCCTAGCAAATACGTGCCGCCTTCGCGCAACACAGGCGTCAATAGATTTTGATCACAACTATCTTGCAGAAGTCCTGACACGTTTGCGATTTCCACGACCATTTATCGCTGTCGTAATGCGGCTACTCAGCAATGCCTCTTCTAATGTGCTCGTTAATGGACGTACTACAAAGTCTCTAGTCGTAAGATCAGTCAGAGAAGGATGTCCCTTATCATCGATATTATATGCACTGCCTCTCACCCGTTACTTTGCGGCCTACGACATCGCTTGACAGGACTGACTGCGAGGATACACATTTACGTGCAAGTCGTATGCGGATGATCTGATGCTAATAGTACGGAGTCAAAACGATATGAGTGTGGCCTTAGATTGGATACACAAATATGGAACGGCCTCTGTCAGCCGTATAAATATGGACAAGTCTACAGAGATGAATATTGGTGTTGGACTAACAGAAGAATGTTTAGCACCCTTACGGCTAATGGATACCCTGAAATGCCTAGGTGTTGTTTTTACCAACGACGTATGTCGCAGAGATGCGTACAACTATAAGAGTCTACTACAGTCAGTCCGGACGGACGTTTGAGGGAACATCACACGGACATTAGAAATGATCCAGCGGATCACGTATTTTAACACCTACCTGGAGCCACGAATTCCGCATTTTACTCAAGTACCACTGGGGGCCGAACGGCACAATAACCCTGGGTTCGGTGTGGGGCGGCGGTGGGATGGGTGGCCTGCTGTGGCCTGTTGTGGGGTCGTGAACCACTGAGGGCTACGGCGGGTCTAAGCCTTTCTGTCATTTCTAGGTCCCTGGTTTAATACATGATACAATACGCAAGGTGAATGAAAGTGGTATCCAGTAGGAAATACCGGCTATACATTGTGTCCTACATCGCTTTAATCTGCTGGCAAAATGTGCCAATATAAGTGGCACCACGGATGGTGTTGTAAAAACAGTTAGGAAAATGAGATCTCTGTTTAAGACATGGGCAGTTTAAATCCTTCCTGGCAGATCTGAGGTGTGGTAACGGCGATGTGTCACATTTTTGTGAAGCGTGTTGGCTGTGTCGAGGTTTTGTTTCAGATGGTTTTTCAACTTGCATGAAATTAATGCCAGTAAAAGAGTTCGATTCTTCCCGATGAACACTCTGCGAAATACAGACTGTCAACCACTTTTCTGTCATCTGCTGTTGTCACCTGAATGTGTGTACCTGCCTTTAGTTTTTCGAACGAAGCTGGAACGATACATTCACACTCAGAAAAAAGTAGAAATTCGAGTACGAGCTGGTCGCGTAGGAAAAAAAAAAACAGAAAACATATGATTTCACTCACATTTTACATCTAATAATTTGTATACAAAGCCTTATGTGACTGATGTAAACGATTGTAGAAATAAACAGTTCTATGTACTTGTAAAAAAATAGGAGACCTAACTTTTTGATTACCCTCGTACAAGCAGTCTTACTGAGTACCATTAGAAATGGAGCTGGCCTATTACTTATGGATAAGAGGGGAACATCTATTTTAATCACTCTTCTCTTGTGTTTAAATGTTTTGTTCGTAGCATCTATTTGTTTTGAGGGAAATTATTGGTCAACAAAAGCATTGCTCCATTCAGATGAACGTCAGTAAACTTACTTCTAGGACTCGATTTTGTCAATTTCACAGTCGAAAAAAACACTTTTACACAAATATGTGGTCCCAAACATATTACAGACTCGAACTGCTATTAGAAACAACTGCGAAAACTGTTTTGGCGGGAAGTCAATGAGCTACAACTGAATTTTAGGAGTCGCACTATCAACGCCCACTGCAAAAAAAGTTGCAAAAACAGCAAAATCAAGTTCAAATCAATTTGAATCATTAAATCTATTATCAAAGTATTGTAAAAAAGCCTGTAACACGGTAACAGGTTCATCAAAACGTTCTGTCAGTGTCTCCTTTTTAAGTTCTTTTATAAATAGTGCAATATCCGAATAGCGTGCAAGTTGCTATATTCATAACAGCAATTTTCTTTTAAAAATCACAGCTAGTGCCAAAAACATCGATAATTATTTTATATGTACCCTGCAAAGTGGTCTCAAGGCATTCAGCTACTTCTTAAGGTCAGTTAGAAACGCAAAATCCAGTGTTCACCGGGAAGAATCGAACTCTTTTACTGGCATTAATTTCATGCAAGTTGAAAAACCTTCTGAAACAAAACCTCGACACAGCCAACACGCTTCACAAAAATGTGACACATCGCCGTTACCACACCTCAGATCTGCCAGGAAGGATTTAAACTGCCCATGTCTTAAACAGAGATCTCATTTTCCTAACTGTTTTTACAACACCATCCGTGGTGCCACTTATATTGGCACATTTTGCCAGCAGATTAAAGCGATGTAGGACACAATTTATAGCCGGTATTTCCTACTGGATACCACTTTCATTCACCTTGCGTATTGTATCATGTATTAAACCAGGGACCTAGAAATGACAGAAAGGCTTAGACCCGCCGTAGCCCTCAGTGGTTCACGACCCCACAACAGGCCACAGCAGGCCACCCATCCCACCGCCGCCCCACACCGAACCCAGGGTTATTGTGCCGTTCGGCCCCCAGTGGTACTTGAGCAAAATGCGGAATTCGTGGCTCCAGGTAGGTGTTAAAATACGTGATCCGCTGGATCATTTCTAATGTCCGTGTGATGTTCCCTCAAACGTCCGTCCGGACTGACTGTAGTAGACTCTTATAGTTGTACGCATCTCTGCGACATACGTCGTTGGTAAAAACAACACCTAGGCATTTCAGGGTATCCATTAGCCGTAAGGGTGCTAAACATTCTTCTGTTAGTCCAACACCAATATTCATCTCTGTAGACTTGTCCATATTTATACGGCTGACAGAGGCTGTTCCATATTTGCGTATCCAATCTAAGGCCACACTCATATCGTTTTGACTCCGTACTATTAGCATCAGATCATCCGCATACGACTTGCACGTAAATGTGTATCCTCGCAGTCAGTCCTGTCAAGCGGTGTCGCAGGCCGCAAAGTAACGGGTCGAGAGCCAGTGCATATAACATCGATGATAAGGGACATCCTTCTCTGACTGATCTTACGACTAGAGACTTTGTAGTACGTCCATTAACGAGCACATTAGAAGAGGCATTGCTGAGTAGCCGCATTACGACAGCGATAAATGGTCGTGGAAATCGCATGTGTGTCAGGACTTCTGGAAGATAGTTGTGATCAAAATCTATTGACGCCTGTGTTGCGCGAAGGCGGCACGTATTTGCTAGGGCGATCAAATCGCGATATTCAACAAGCGCCGTCTCGATGTTGTTATTTCCTCCAAGCGAAGTTTGATCAAGTGAGAGCACTGGGCGCAATACTCTTCGGACACGCGCTGCTAATAATTTGGTGAATATTTTAAAGTCGCAGTTAAGGAGCGTCAGTAGTCGGTAGTCCCGTATTCGTGTACCACCCGACGGTTTGTGTGGCGGGATATTCAGCCCCTCCACAAAAGCCGGTGGTAAGGACAAGTCAGGAGACATTAATTCGCGGCAGATAGTAGTCCATCGTGGTGCGATCACATAGCTAAAGATCCTGTGGAATTCCAGAGGGAGGCCATCTGGCTCCGGCGATTTGTTCACCGCTCCCCTACCAATGGCCTCCATCACTTCCTCCTCTGTAATCTCCTCCATCAGTTGTGCTTTCGCCTCTGCATCAATGGTGCCGAAAATCATATGCATAACTTCGTTAATGGCCGCCTTATCGCTTCCTACTGCGGTGTAAAGTCGAGTGTAATGTTTTACAAAGGCATTGCCTATTTCTTGTTGTGATGTTAGGTGTCTGCCATCATCCGTGTCCACAGCATGTACTAGGGCCCTTGGTCGTCTTTTGTTTTCGTTGATGATGTGATACGACGGGCGTTCTCCTGCAACCAGATCAAGTGTCCGCGCCCTGACCAACGAGGTGGCGTCGCATGATGGATATAATTTTGGCCTTTGCTCGTTGTACCGCCTCTAGTCGCTCCGGAGAAGGCATTTGTTAGGCACGTTCCCTTAGCACAGTGAAATAGAAGTCCATCGTCTGACGTCGCCACACTGCTTGCTCACGACCACGTGTCATCATTGCACGGAGCAACGCCGGTTTAGCACAACCCATCCACCAACTTAGAGTTGTGGGATGTGACCGAAGGCGTTATTTGCAAGATCTCTAGACATCTTCAATGACGAAACTTCCTGGCAGATTAAAACTGTGTGCTCGACCGAGACTCGAACTCGGGACCTTTGCCTTCCGCGGGCACGTGCTCTACCAACTGAGCTACCGAAGCACGACTCAACGCCCGGTACTCACAGCTTTACTTCTGCCAGTACCTCGTCTCGACAAGCTGGCTCCCGCAGATAAGCGACGTTCATTTCCCAAGGACCACGGCTACCCCACACTTGCTGCCGCCGGAGGGAGATTGTACATATTTACGCTTTATGGTCGGTATAGCCTGTAGGCCACAGCTCTGCTTCCAGGACATCAGCGTTAAGACTGCGTGTGGCATATAATCTGTCGAGACGGCTAGCAGAGTGAGTCGTTGTATGGGTGCATCCAGGACGGAGCTCCCAGATGTCAACCAGGTGCATACTCTGCACCAGCATTCGTAATTGTGGGCGCAGGGTATATCGACGAAATTGGTCTTTCGGTGCAAGTACACAATTAAAATCGCCGCATAGGATTAACCGGTCGTGTCGACGTTGGAAGAGCGGGGAAATTTCGTCTGCGAAGAAGCGGGAACGCTCTCGCCTCCTTTCTGTACCGGAAGGTGCATAGATGTTTGAGTCGTACATCAAGTACTGTCATTGCTAATCCCCGTACAGTACCTCCTCTGCCGTGATGACTTCTTTAAGAAATATCGCTATGCCGCTGCCAGTTTCGGAGGCGTGTGATATGTAGGATACGTATCCGTACATGAAAGGATATTCATAGACTTATATTTCTTGTAGGACAACGATGTCGATGCCTGCTGCTTGGAGCAAGTCTTTGAGTAATGACATATTAATCTGTGACTGTATATTATTGATATTGATACACGCATGCCGATATGCTTGTCTTCGTTCCGTCGCATGTACATCGGCCATGGGAGGTTTCGCCGTCTGCTGCTGTACTGGCACGTTATGTGACGCCGTCCTGCCCGCTGTCGTTGATTATAAGTTGAACTTTAGAGGGGCGCAGCCCCCACCGTGTCGCCTATTGCCACTGTCGGTGGGTCCCCTTCACAATCATCAGCCCAGTCTCCTTGGGACAAGTTTCCGTCGGCCGGGGCTCGGCAACCCCGGCTCTGTGTGGCTCCTCTTCTAATACTTGGGAGTGGCAGTGGACTGCTGGTTGCCGGGCGATGTTAAGTTTTTCAGGTCGCTCTTGACGTATACTGCTGTCGTGACGGTGATGTTCTGGATGAGGAGTCTCGGAACGCTCTGTAAGATGGCCGTCTTCCTCGGTCGTTTCTTGATCGTCGCCCTGTATACATATTAAGGAGTCATCCGACGGGCTTAGACGTCGCTTCTTGCGCCGTTTCGGAGACCGTTGCTTACGCGTGTCCGTTTCCACATCCGAATGTGAGCGAGTGTCTCAGTCACCAACGCAGTCGGACACGAAGGCACCCGTTGGCACTATTCGACTGTCGATGACCATTTACTCATCCGATCTCTGTACTGGTGGTATCGGTCGGTGCTGCTCGGTGGGGGGCGTCGCAGCCGTCACCATGCTCGTGTCATCAGCCGTCGTCGGCTTTTCGACTGGCCTGTCCAGTGGTTGGGCGCTGTGACTGTTTGGTGGGGCTTCTTTCCGGAACACATTGGCATATGTGAGAGGGAGAGGTTTCGCCACAGGTGTTGCTACAGATTCACCTGTCGGTATTTGTGCATTTCTTCGTTGGAGGCACGTTGAGAGAACGTGGCCTTCCTGACCACAACCTGAGCAAGTTTTCGGCTGACCGTCGTAAATGACTATCGTTCTGCTTCCTCCAATTATGAGATAAGAAGGCACATGTTTTGACAGCTCGATCCGTATTTGTTGCACACCATTAAGTACCGGGTACGTGGTAAAGGTTGTCCATTTTTCTGCTATGTGACTAAGTACCCGACCATATGGTTGTAGCGTGTTAACCACGATCTCAGTCGGAACCTCAAATGGTAACTCAGATATTCTTATAGTTCTCAATCCAAGTCCCGCATGATCTACAGGGTGAATCAATAGCTACTGCCACCTAGAATAACTCCGAAAGTATTAGTAGTTGAAAAGTTTGTGGGACAAATGTTGCATGGGACAATGGGAGCCATAATACGACGTTAGTTTTTTTGTTGCTAGGTGGAGTCGCGTCAGAGATATGAAGGTCAACTTGTTTTTTTTTATTATTATTTTTTTTAAATGGGATGATATGGTCTGGCACTTTTTTTCTGATAGCGGCTATCGAAACAAATCCAATGATGTGTAATAGTAAGGTCTTTGAAGGTCAACGAAGGTCACAAAGGTGGCATGAACGTCCATTAGCAGAGGGTGTTCGAAGTGATGACCATGGGTATGAATGCAGTGCTGCAATCTTCTTATCATGGATTGAGTGGTATTCCTTATCACTTCTCCACTTATCGAAGCACACATGCTCTAACAATTCTCTTTCGCATATCGTGCAAATAGTAAATATTCGCCTAATACGGCGTATCCATCTAATGTGTCTTTAACATGTAAACACCATTCGACGGTTTCGCAATACAACACAAATAGGAACAGTAAGACTAGTATCGTCGAATCAAGCGAATGTGAATGATGTATTCCTTCGAAGAACAAGTCGATATCTTCTCATTTACGGAGAACGCTAACGAAATTCAGTGAGAGCTAGAGACTTATATACTGAAAGATATCCTGAATTTACTCACCCTATACGTCGTACATTTAAAAATGTGCATGACAAATTGAGAACAACTCGATCATTAACGCATCCGAAACGTATCCGGGAAAGGAAAGTTACTAACGAGGAAACGGAAATTGGTACTCTTGCCACTGTGTTTCGAGATCCTTGTGTTAGTTCGCATCAAATAGCAATGGAATCTGGCATAAGCCAGTGTAGTGTTACTCGTGTTATGCATCGCCATAAGAATCATTCTTACCATATCAACCTCCGTCAAGAATTAACTGGTATGGATTGTATGCGTCGCATTGAATTCTGTCTAAGCGCTCAACTTCAGATTCAAAGGGATGACACATTCATTAATTTGATTTTATTTACTGACGAGGCTACATTCACGAACCAGGGAAATGGTAATTTGCATAACATGCATTTTTGGGCAACTGAAAATCCATGTTGGCTGTGGCAAGTTGCACACCTAAAACCGTGGTCGGTGAATGTATAGTGTGGGATTCTGGAGGACACAGTTATAGGCCTCTATTTCAACGAAGGAAATCTTAATGGTAGGAAGTACACCACATTCCTGCTAGAAACATTAGGTCTGTTACTAGAAGAAATACCTTTAGGAACAAGGAACAGAATGTGGTAACAACACGATGGGTGTCCGGTACATTTTTAGCTAATGCCTACAAATGAGTTGCAGAGACAATTCCCAGATCGCTAAATCCGACGCGGAGGAGATGTGTCGTGGCCGGCTCGTTCGCCAGACTTGACGCCTCTGGATGTTTTCTTGTGAGGATTCGTAAAAGACATTGTTTTATAAAGACGTTCCAACTACACCTGAATATATGCAAGAGAGAATTTTCAGAGAATGTGCTTTGATAAGTGTCTATGTGATAAGGAATACCACTCAATACATGATAAGAAGATTGCAGCAGTGCATTGATACGAATGGTTATCTCTTCGAACACCTTCTGTAAATGGACGTTCATGCCACCTTTGTGATCTTCGCTGCCATTCAAAGACCTTAGTGTTACACATCATTGGATTCGTCTCGCTATCAGAACATAAGTACCAGACTATAGAATCCCACTTTAAAAGAAACAAAGTTGACCATATCTCTGAAGCGACCCTACCTAGCAACAAAAAACCAACGTAATATTATGGCCCCTGTTGTCCCATGCAACATTTGTCCCACAAACTTTTCAGCTCCTATCATGCTTTCGGAGTTATTCTTGGTGGCAACAGTTAGTGACTCACCCTGTATAGATACCGTTCCGACGTGGCCGTCTGAATGTTTAAGTTTCAGTCCATCTTTATGGTCGCGTACGATCTTGTCACACACCGTGTCGTTGATCCGTTTGATGTAGACCACACTGCTTGTGATAGAGAAGTGGATGCGAATCATATCTTGTGATGCAATTTTAATTTCTTCATGTGTAAATTGTTCTACTTTAAATGCCTTCGGTCGTGCAAACTTATTATTAAAGGTAATCTTGATAGTAGATTGTCGGTACGAATGAGCCATTCTAGTTTGAAAGTTCAAGCACTAGCAAAGGCTAACAAGAAATAAACAACCACGTACGCACGAATCTCTGCAGCAGGGACGTACGTAAACAGACGTCCGAGTCGCACGACTGCGGGAAGCAGACTGCCCATATGGCTATCGGTGGACGACTCACGGCCAGACCCAAACTTCGATACTTCGTCAACCATGCGTCTACAAATGCGTCTACAAACTTTCATTGTCGTTATTCCATTCTACAGCTGATGATAGTCATTATTCGCAAATGCGAATTCATCTGATATGTTTCCTAACGCCTGTGGTCGCCACAGTACATCGTCATCAGAATAACACAGGCACTGCAATATCGTACCGATTCATATTGATATTATATATACTTTCTGACTTGTCCTACACCCTCGAGAATCATCAAATTTTTGGGCCTATGGAAAGAAAACTGAATCTAACCTAATCTATCTAAGCTAATCTATCTACTTTGTGCATTTGGTCTGAAATTATAATGATTTTCTTATCCAATATTTTAGCTCCTTATTACAAAAAATATAGGGCTGCACAATTCACTAAAAATAGCTGTCTTTATATTATAGCTGTGTTTTCTGTTCACATTTCTAAAAATCTTCCCTTATACATTATGTACACTTCGCCGCTTATCATCACCCATGGCTGCCTGCTTCCACGAAGGTCATGTGTGAAGAAGTATTGCACTTGTCGCAGAAGAGAACCTAGCGCCGCTGGTCCAGGTTACATTCTAGATGTTTTCGTGACCACCATTCTCATGTACCACGATGCAGAGTTATTTGTGGTGTTGACCGTAATGAACATCTGCATCTACATCTACATCTAAATCTACATGACTACTCTGCAATTCACATTTAAGTGCTTGGCAGAGGGTTAATCGAACCACAATCATACTATCTCTCTACCATTCCACTCCCGAACAGCGCGCGGGAAAAACGAACACCTAAACCCTTCTGTTCGAGCTCTGATTTCTCTTATTTTATTTTGGTGATCATTCCTACCTATGTAGGTTGGGCTCAACAAAATATTTTCGCATTCGGAAGAGAAAGTTGGTGACTGAAATTTCGTAAATAGATCTCGCCGCGACGAAAAACGTCTTTGCTTTAATGACTTCCATCCCAATTTGCGTATCATTTCTGCCACACTCTCACCCCTATTACGTGATAATACAAAACGAGCTGCCCTTTTCTGCACCCTTTCGATGTCCTCCGTCAATCCCACCTGGTAAGGATCCCAAACCGCACAGCAATATTCTAACAGAGGACGAACGAGTGTAGTGTAAACTGTCTCTTTAGTGGACTTGTTGCATCTTCTAAGTGTCCTGCCAATGAAACGCAACCTTTGGCTCGCCTTCCCCACAGTATTATCTATGTGGTCTTTCCAACTGAAGTTGTTCGTAATTTTTACAGCCAGGTACTTAGTTGAATTGACAGCCTTGAGAATTGTACTATTTATCGAGTAATCGAATTCCAACGGGTTTCTTTTGGAACTCATGTGGATCACCTCACACTTTTCGTTATTTAGCGTCAACTGCCACCTGCCACACCATACAGCAATCTTTTCTAAATCGCTTTGCAACTGATACTGGTCTTCGGATGACCTTACTAGACGGTAAATTACAGCATCATCAAGAAGCATATTTGGTCGCGTGGAGACCGATGGAAGTTGTGTCGACACAGCCCTCACAGTTACCTCTAAAAAGGCAGTGCACACACCTGTTACACTCTCCCCGGTCTGTTTACGAGTTCTGATACGTGGGTAACGGTTATCAAGTGTTGTTGTTGTCCGTTAGTGACCGCTACGGGTCGCATCGCAAATGTTTTGTCCGTCTGACACGCCATTCTTAGTGATTCACAGCGTATTGATGAAGAGTATACGAAGCTGTACTGCTCGCTACATCTATGTGGAAAGAACAGCAGACATACCGTAGTGCGCTCACTTTCTCCCTTTTACCAGCCGTTGGATCCCCACAAGTATGGCCCTCGTTATAACGTGACCTGTTCGATCCTTACATTTCCATGATGACAAAGTAGTTTTCAAGCGACTGATTTTGATGTCGACGAAGCAGTCTGTCACTTACTTTCACGTTCCAGTTGCGACTGACAGCTTTTAGTCAAAAAACTTGGAATTATATTAACCTATTAACTTCTGCAGTCACACAAAAGAGAACATTGCTGGGCCTACGCATACAATCTCACTTACTAAACCTAATCATTTAGCGTCCTTCCCGTCCTCCGACTTGGCTTCAGTTATGGCCTTTTTTCTGTTTACTCCAATTTTCACATACGTTTGCACACATTAAACGAAATAAATCTCTAGAAGACTCATTCATGGAGATATACTATTATATTATCCGTCGGAGTAGTGTCCTAGCACTTTTCAGTATCGAAATGTCCACTATGTTCATGCTGGGAGCTCTTGTACAGGTACAGACGAATCCCATCAACTGTGAAATATTTCCTGCACTCTATGTGATTCTTGATTCATGTAGTAGGGCCGTTAACTGTCAATTTAAACGACTTCTCTAAGCAGTTAAGTGGATCCACTTAAAAGAAACTAATCTATTTAGTTTGGTAATTTAGAGGGGACGGGCCTTAGTTCGAAAAATCGGGAAACTGCTCTATCTCCGATAATAAATTCTAAAAGGAGAATGGATTCTACTGTGGCTTCCTGTGAGGTGCTGCAACATGCTGTAATGCATTATGTGCTGTTTAAGTGTGTGTCACACGTCTGAGACATCGGATTCAGCTTCAATGTGGAGATACAGAACTTGCAAATTTCATCATTCGTGAACTGAAATAGATTTATGGTAATGGGTTGAGTCCTGCTGGTCTGTGGGCACATGTCTGGTGGTGGAACACTCCCTCATTAACTGGTGTGCGTTTCCCATGTAGGGGAAACTGGGGCTAGTTGTTACAATTTCTTCAATAATTTTTGTGCAAGGTTTTAGAACCATTTCAATGCGAAATACCTGATAACTTAGTACCACTTATATAGATTCAGGATAAATTTTTCCTTATCCTCAGATATCATAAATATCGCAACATGATTTACAATCATACTCATTATAACAGTTTACCCCACAGTGGGGTTTGTTGTTACTGTGAGCATGGTAAAATGTTACACGTAGTGTAGCTTGTTAAGGATTGGTCCAAAATACTATATTATTTTATTATTTGTTGTTGTTATTCTCTTACATGCAATTCATTATGAGTATTATAGAACAATACGTTTTGTTTTCGCAAATTACTGGTTATCAGACATTTTCAAGAGTCCCTGTTCTGATACACTAGTTTCATTCCATTATCAGCACAGCATTTCTTGCAAATGTAATATTTATTAAAATTTACAGACCATTCACGGGCTCCACTGTAAATGGAAACTGTTTTGTTGGTTGACCTGCTTTGGAATAGGTCTCATAACGCTCAACACAGAACCAGCCGTCTTCTTCGTCAGATGATCTCTCTTGCCGCAAATTTTTATTATGCTTTTTGTGTTCGGTAAGTTTCTTCAGTTGAGCTTAGAGATAACTGTCTTTTCACTATAGCGTCACGAATTTCATTCCACATTTATTAGCAGCCTTCCTCAGCGAAGGAGCGGCCATTTTTGCTTTCGCCGTTTCGCTGTTTGTTTCTTTTAGCACTGTCCTCTCCTTGTCTTCTTTTTTAAATTTCTCATGCAGCTTTCACAAGGAAAGTACGAGGGCCTGCTGAAAAGTAATACCTCCGAATTTTTTACGTGAAAACATTTAAATCTTTTTAAGTAAAACAAGTATTAATAACATTCTACGAGTACATCTTAATTCTCCTTGGCTACATATTTACTGCTCTCTGCCGCTAGAGGGCTCCGAATTGTGTGTAACATGGCAGTGTGTAATGTTAAGTGTCAGCGCATGAGAAACAGCATGGTGTACTTCAATTTCGAATTGGAAGAGTTCGTCCACACATGGAACACCCTCTCCCCCGGCATGACAGTGCCAGAATACGCACAAGCACTGTAACATCCACAACAATCCGACACCTAGTGTTCACTACCATCGACCATCCTCCATACCGTCCAGACATTCTGCATACGGTTTTCACTTGTATTCAGGAGTTAAAGGACATCTTCGAGGACTTTACTCTGATAGCGCTGAACCGCTGCAAGTAGAGATTAGGTTAGTGCTGAAGCGGTGGAAGGAGAGGTGAGGTTATAGCTCCATCAACGATGTGAAACATTCTGCAGTGATGATATCAACACACTTGCCTCTCTTTGGAGGAAATATGTTTGTCACCATTGTGACTATATTCAGAAATATACATGTACAAATGAAGAACAACGATGTAGAAAGTTAATAAAGTTTGTGTTCTTTAAAAAGCTTTAAGAGTTTTCACATAAAAATTAGGAGGCATTACTTTTCAGTACATGCTCGTACATAATAAGAAACTGCACTTGGCACAGGGCAAGTTGTTATACAGTAACAACTATCCACGACGAAATTGTAATAAATTGCCCCATACATCGCCATTTCATATTCGGTTGCAGATAAGCACCATATTTCAATTGTAGAGAAATTTTAAACACTTTATCACTCAACTGTAGTTAAGGATTTAATCTGATACAGCACTTGCACTGATGTACCGAAAGACTATGTTTCCATTAAAAAAAATACTCGGGGACGAAAAAAACTACACACAGGTGGGGACAGAATGTTTTCTTTTTTTGTGTCTCTAATACCGACAGCACCAGCTCCAGCACTCCGCAGGACAACTGTATTATCAGGTGCTACCATCTACTGGAAGAAAAGAGCATTGTTACCATTGATTAATTCCAAATTCGCAAGTAACGAGTTGGCCCGTGTTACAAGTAGCCTCGATCTCCCTTACGTCTAAAGTCTCGCATTCGGCTTTACAAGGGTACATGGAAGGACATGTTTCTGCCTTATATTCTCCTGATGGTTACAACATAATTTTAGATCAATTTATGGAGTACCAAGAACTCCACTCCTGCTCTTTTCCTGGTTTCCTACGATAAGGAAATGCACCGAGCGAGGTGGCGCAGTTGTTAGCACACTGGACTCGCATTCGGGAGGACGACGGTTCAACCCCGTCTCCGGCCATCCTGATTTAGGTTTTCCGTGATTTCCCTAAATCGTTTCAGGCAAATGCCGGGATGGTTCCTTTGAACGGGCACGGCCGATTTCCTTCCCAATCCTTCCCTAACACGAGCGTGCGCTCCGTCTCTAATGACCTCGTTGTCGACGGGACGTTAAACACTAACCACCACCACCACGATAAGGAAATGGTTAATTATGACCTCGCGACAGATTACGAAATTATCTTTATTTAGTCAGTACTCTTCACTCTAACAGTGAAAGAACAGTGCTATAGGCTAAGTGAAGCAATTGTTACTGCAAGGCTATTTTTATGCTACAAAATTTTTATATTCTGCAGCTGCCCACCTTCGACTTTGTTGTCATTCCAAATAGCACCACTATTCACACGAGTGAACGATCGAATAGATTCTTTTAATAGATCGTACATCGTGGTAGTCAGACATTTAAGACATGTAATATACTCCAAACCATATCTGCAGTCCCGAAGGGACCATATTACATGTTCGGAAACTCAGGTATGTGTGGCATATACCATATCTTTTGAACTTCTGACAGACATGTACGATCTCTTATAGAATTTTTGCAACTTCTTCTGATCACAGATTTTTCATTTAATTTTCATTAAGAATATATGTCACTTCCGATGTTTACAGTTTCGTATCTATGACAAGGACAACAGCAGATTGATGTTGTTCTCTGCGCCCACCTTGCGGCTCAGTAAAAGCTCCAACATCACATTAAGGCTGCTGTGCTCTGCAAGTAGGATGGAACCAACGCTATTCATCCACATCACATCTATAACTAATATTTTGATTAATGTGGGTGGTTATTCTTGCTGAGTAATCGTCAAGCAACATAAATGCGACGAACGTCTATTGTCCATTTATACCAGTGAGCCGTACAGGTACAGTCGCTATAAGTATTTAATTAGAAATCGACTATTAATTAATCACACGAGAGAGGATATAGTATCACAATACCAATCGTATAGGTATAACCAAGAATCAATTGTAACGTATAAATTTTCTTTTCGACTCTGCATTGCATTGGAGATATGTCTACTGTTAACATCACACATTTCGGACAGGAGGAATGTTACAGTGTGCAGCGAATGGCCATTTAAGTCTAATGTCACCACGAAGCTACGCCCATAGTAATAATAATATGCTTAGCAGCATTTCAAAGAAGGAACATTTATTTAACATTGTACTTAAACCACTAGCCCACAAACTGCCAAACCATGATAAATCTCAGTGCTATCAGTTGTAATATGCGACATTATTTAAACTGTGGGTCGTTCTTTGCAACCTCCTCAGATTTAACTGCCCGTCAGTACAAGTTATTACTCATGAAAGATTAACAGACAAACTAAAATTCACTGTACAGCCAAACCATGCCATTCTGAAACAGCGACGAGGGCCTGTTATTACCCTCCGCAGTTCTGCAAGCAAGTGACAGAACCCGCAAGTCGAAAAGTCTTTCTCCCTGTACTGCAGAAATGAGATTAAAATTGGCCAAACGGCGGGCACTCCTTCCTCATCCGACCTATTCTACTATTTTTTTAATAAGGAAGCTAAAATTTACTGAAATGAAGATTATAATCTTACATTAATGATCCAGTCATGCGAGTATTGTGTTTTTATGCATGATGATTTACCTGCACATACGGATTACTAAGAGTGTTCCAATAATGCTGTACCCTACCCTTTGCACAAGACTTGTGTGATAGTGTGGTAAGTTCAGAATTGAAAGCGGATTCAGTATAAAGAGCCTCCATATCATGAATACTAACCTCAACAGCGTAAGAGGAAGTTTTCTGATCCTTCAGATACGAAAACAAATAAGGAAAACATGCTAACGAAACGTGCTTAAACACTATTCGATTTTCTGTTGTGATTGTTTGCCCCTAGTGCAGCAATGCTTCAGTAATGAATAGGATAGCTGAATGCAGGTTGTTTGAAAGTAGGGTGAAAATTAATTATATTGATACTAAAACAACAAATAATAAACGTACCGAAAAAGTCATAGAACCAGTGGATGAGTTTCTGTATTTAGACGAGCTGAAGCCAGTAACGTAATGGTAAGCAAAAGAAATAAACAGAACCTGAAAGTGGGCTGCGTGCCAAACTCAACTGAGCTTTCAAAACTTTGCTTCAGATGTGACTGAAACCGGAGATTTACGATCTGTGTGTTTTACTAGTTTTTAAGTGTGGTAGTGAGACACTGGACTTCAAGGGGAAAATTCAAAAACTAAGAGCTGTAAACCTGTAAGGATTACTAGGACACACAGTAGAACAAACAAATGGATCTGGGAGCAAACTAGAGTGGAAAACGTTTTTATGACCGCAACGAGAAAGCCGGGATAATTGATACGGATTGACCAAAGAAGTTCTTTGCTGGATTTCAGGAGATAAGAAAAGATCCATATTACGAGCTAATAGATTGTGGGTAGATGACATTACAAAACATTCAACGACAGCATGGGTGCGTATAGTGGAAGCCCTTAATGTACGGAAAAGCTTAGAGAACTCTGTCCAGCAGAGCACTTCAAATGGCTGGTGATTACTCTGATGATGATAATTATTAATACACGTTTACTTTAATGACCGCTGTGTACCTTCGTTTCCTAAGCTGAATTAGTCTGTTTCATGTATGAAGCGAAATTTCATACCTTACTTTTAATACTGCTCCCTTCAACTTTTCCTTACTTTAAATGCGTGATTCTCGCACCTTCCTACTGAAAACTCCGCACAGGAGTGATATAGGGCTTCTATAGGGTGAGCTTCGTGCCGTTTTTAAGCTACTGGAAAAGTCGTTTCGTCCAGTTGTGTGCCTCCCAAACACGGAGTAGAGCATAGATTCCAGCATTACCGCATCATAATTCTGCACCACCTATCTCTTGTAAGCTTTTTTTGTCGTTGCGGATTCTGCTAATCAGCGATTTGATCTCCGTTAACAAATCCGTAATATAGACTAACTTCATAATTATGGCACGTAATAGTGTCTGATACAAATCTGCTGAAAGTGAGCGCTGAGGAACACTAGTGGACTGTTTCCATTAATTCACCGAGACACTGCCCGAAATCAATGGATCATGTTACGTACGATTTTCAGTACTTATTAAATATAGTCATTTTTCTTGCGTTCAAATACGTTTTTATTAAGAGATCGTACATGTCTGTCATAAGTTCAAAAGATATGGTATATGCCACACATACCTGAGTTTCCGAAAATGCAATATGGTCGCCTTCGGGACTGCAGATATGGTTTGGAGTATATTACATGTCTTAAATGTCTGACTACCACGATGTACGATCTATTAAAAGAATCTATTCGATCGTTCACTCGTGTGAATAGCGGTGCTATTTGGAATGACAAAAAAGTCGAAGTTGGGCAGCTGCAGAATATAAAAATATTGTAGCATAAAAATAGCCTTGCAGTAACAATTGCTTCACTGTTCTTTCACTGTTAGAGTGAAGAGTACTGACTAAATAAAGATAATTTCGTAATCTGTCGCGAGGTCATAATTAACCATTTCCTTATCGTAGGAAACCAGGAAAAGAGCAGGAGTGGAGTTCTTGGTACTCCATAAATTGATCTAAAATTATGTTGTAACCATCAGGAGAATATAAGGCAGAAACATGTCCTTCCATGTACCCTTGTAAAGCCGAATGCGAGACTTTAGACGTAAGGGAGATCGAGGCTACTTGTAACACGGGCCAACTTGTTACTTGCGAATTTGGAATTAATCAATGGTAACAATGCTCTTTTCTTCCAGTAGATGGTAGCACCTGATAATACAGTTGTCCTGCGGAGTGCTGGAGCTGGTGCTGTCGGTATTAGAGACACAAAAAAAGAAAACATTCTGTCCCCACCTGTGTGTAGTTTTTTTCGTCCCCGAGTATTTTTTTAATGGCAACACAGTCTTTCGGTACATCAGTGCAAGTGCTGTATCAGATTAAATCCTTAACTACAGTTGAGTGATAAAGTGTTTAAAATTTCTCTACAATTGAAATATGGTGCTTATCTGCAACCGAATATGAAATGGCGATGTATGGGGCAATTTATTACAATTTCATTGTGGATAGTTGTTACTGTATAACAACTTGCCCTGTGCCAAGTGCAGTTTCTTATTATGTACGAGCATGTACTGAAAAGTAATGCCTCCTAATTTTTATGTGAAAACTCTTAAAGCTTTTTAAAGAACACAAACTTTATTAACTTTCTACATCGTTGTTCTTTATTTGTACATGTATATTTCTGAATATAGTCACAATGGTGACAAACATATTTCCTCCAAAGAGAGGCAAGTGTGTTGATATCATCACTGCAGAATGTTTCACATCGTTGATGGAGCTATAACCTCACCTCTCCTTCCACCGCTTCAGCACTAACCTAATCTCTACTTGCAGCGGTTCAGCGCTATCAGAGTAAAGTCCTCGAAGATGTCCTTTAACTCCTGAATACAAGTGAAAATCGTATGCAGAAAATCTGGACGGTATGGAGGATGGTCGATGGTAGTGAACACTAGGTGTCGGATTGTTGTGGATGTTACAGTGCTTGTGCGTATTCTGGCACTGTCATGCCGGGGGAGAGGGTGTTCCATGTGTGGACGAACTCTTCCAATTCGAAATTGAAGTACACCATGCTGTTTCTCATGCGCTGACACTTAACATTACACACTGCCATGTTACACACAATTCGGAGCCCTCTAGCGGCAGAGAGCAGTAAATATGTAGCCAAGGAGAATTAAGATGTACTCGTAGAATGTTATTAATACTTGTTTTACTTAAAAAGATTTAAATGTTTTCACATAAAAAATTCGGAGGTATTACTTTTCAGCAGGCCCTCGTACTTTCCATGTGAAAGCTGCATGAGAAATTTAAAAAAGAAGACAAGGAGAGGACAGTGCTAAAAGAAACAAACAGCGAAACGGCGAAAGCAAAAATGGCCGCTCCTTCGCTGAGGAAGGCTGCTAATAAATGTGGAATGAAATTCGTGACGCTATAGTGAAAAGACAGTTATCTCTAAGTTCAACTGAAGAAACTTACCGAACACAAAAAGCATAATAAAGATTTGCGGCAAGAGAGATCATCTGACGAAGAAGACGGCTGGTTCTGTGTTGAGCGTTATGAGACCTATTCCAAAGCAGGTCAACCAACAAAACAGTTTCCATTTACAGTGGGGCGCGTGAATGGTCTGCAAATTTTAATAAATATTACATTTGCAAGAAATGCTGTGCTGATAATGGAATGAAACTAGTGTATCAGAACAGGGACTCTTGAAAATGTCTGATAACCAGTAATTTGCGAAAACAAAACGTATTATTCTATAATACTCATAATGAATTGCATGTAAGAGAATAACAACAACAAATAATAAAATAATATAGTATTTTGGACCAATCCTTAACAAGCTACACTACGTGTAACATTTTACCATGCTCACAGTAACAACAAACCCCACTGTGGGGTAAACTGTTATAATGAGTATGATTGTAAATCATGTTGCGATATTTATGATATCTGAGGATAAGGAAAAATTTATCCTGAATCTATATAAGTGGTACTAAGTTATCAGGTATTTCGCATTGAAATGGTTCTAAAACCTTGCACAAAAATTATTGAAGAAATTGTAACAACTAGCCCCAGTTTCCCCTACATGGGAAACGCACACCAGTTAATGAGGGAGTGTTCCACCACCAGACATGTGCCCACAGACCAGCAGGACTCAACCCATTACCATAAATCTATTTCAGTTCACGAATGATGAAATTTGCAAGTTCTGTATCTCCACATTGAAGCTGAATCTGATGTCTCAGACATGTGACACACACTTAAACAGCACATAATGCATTACAGCATGTTGCAGCACCTCACAGGAAGCCACAGTAGAATCCATTCTCCTTTTAGAATTTATTATCGGAGATAGAGCAGTTTCCCGATTTTTCGAACTAAGGCCCGTCCCCTCTAAATTACCAAACTAAATAGATTAGTTTCTTTTAAGTGGATCCACTTAACTGCTTAGAGAAGTCGTTTAAATTGACAGTTAACGGCCCTACTACATGAATCAAGAATCACATAGAGTGCAGGAAATATTTCACAGTTGATGGGATTCGTCTGTACCTGTACAAGAGCTCCCAGCATGAACATAGTGGACATTTCGATACTGAAAAGTGCTAGGACACTACTCCGACGGATAATATAATAGTATATCTCCATGAATGAGTCTTCTAGAGATTTATTTCGTTTAATGTGTGCAAACGTATGTGAAAATTGGAGTAAACAGAAAAAAGGCCATAACTGAAGCCAAGTCGGAGGACGGGAAGGACGCTAAATGATTAGGTTTAGTAAGTGAGATTGTATGCGTAGGCCCAGCAATGTTCTCTTTTGTGTGACTGCAGAAGTTAATAGGTTAATATAATTCCAAGTTTTTTGACTAAAAGCTGTCAGTCGCAACTGGAACGTGAAAGTAAGTGACAGACTGCTTCGTCGACATCAAAATCAGTCGCTTGAAAACTACTTTGTCATCATGGAAATGTAAGGATCGAACAGGTCACGTTATAACGAGGGCCATACTTGTGGGGATCCAACGGCTGGTAAAAGGGAGAAAGTGAGCGCACTACGGTATGTCTGCTGTTCTTTCCACATAGATGTAGCGAGCAGTACAGCTTCGTATACTCTTCATCAATACGCTGTGAATCACTAAGAATGGCGTGTCAGACGGACAAAACATTTGCGATGCGACCCGTAGCGGTCACTAACGGACAACAACAACACTTGATAACCGTTACCCACGTATCAGAACTCGTAAACAGACCGGGGAGAGTGTAACAGGTGTGTGCACTGCCTTTTTAGAGGTAACTGTGAGGGCTGTGTCGACACAACTTCCATCGGTCTCCACGCGACCAAATATGCTTCTTGATGATGCTGTAATTTACCGTCTAGTAAGGTCATCCGAAGACCAGTATCAGTTGCAAAGCGATTTAGAAAAGATTGCTGTATGGTGTGGCAGGTGGCAGTTGACGCTAAATAACGAAAAGTGTGAGGTGATCCACATGAGTTCCAAAAGAAACCCGTTGGAATTCGATTACTCGATAAATAGTACAATTCTCAAGGCTGTCAATTCAACTAAGTACCTGGCTGTAAAAATTACGAACAATTTCAGTTGGAAAGACCACATAGATAATATTGTGGGGAAGGCGAGCCAAAGGTTGCGTTTCATTGACAGGACACTTAGAAGATGCAACAAGTCCACTAAAGAGACAGTTTACACTACACTCGTTCGTCCTCTGTTAGAATATTGCTGTGCGGTTTGGGATCCTTACCAGGTGGGATTGACGGAGGACATCGAAAGGGTGCAAAAAAGGGCAGCTCGTTTTGTATTATCACGTAATAGGGGAGAGAGTGTGGCAGAAATGATACGCAAATTGGGATGGAAGTCATTAAAGCAAAGACGTTTTTCGTCGCGGCGAGATCTATTTACGAAATTTCAGTCACCAACTTTCTCTTCCGAATGCGAAAATATTTTGTTGAGCCCAACCTACATAGGTAGGAATGATCACCAAAATAAAATAAGAGAAATCAGAGCTCGAACAGAAGGGTTTAGGTGTTCGTTTTTCCCGCGCGCTATTCGGGGGTGGAATGGTAGAGAGATAGTATGATTGTGGTTCGATTAACCCTCTGCCAAGCACTTAAATGTGAATTGCAGAGTGGTCATGTAGATTTAGATGTAGATGTAGATGTAGATGCCCATTACGGTCAACACCACAATTAACTCTGCATCGTGTTGCGAGAGAATGGTGGTCACGGAAACATCTAGAATGTAACCTGGACCAGCGGCGCTAGGTTCTCTTCTGCGACAAGTGCAATACTTCTTCACACATGACCTTCGTGGAAGCAGGCAGCCAAGGGTGGTGATAAGCGGCGAAATGTACATAATGTATAAAGGAAGATTTTTAGAAATCTGAACAGAAAACACAGCTATAATATAAAGACAGCTACTTTTAGTGAATTGTGCAGCCCTATATTTTTTGTAATAAGGAGCTAAAATATTGGATAAGAAAATCATTATAATTTCAGACCAAATGCACAAAGTAGATAGATTAGCTTAGATAGATTATGTTAGATTCAGTTTTCTTTCCATATGCCCAAAAATTTGATGATTCTCGAGGGTATAGGACAAGTCAGGAAATACACTCCTGGAAATTGAAATAAGAACACCGTGAATTCATTGTCCCAGGAAGGGGAAACTTTATTGACACATTCCTGGGGTCAGATACATCACATGATCACACTGACAGAACCACAGGCACATAGACACAGGCAACAGAGCATGCACAATGTCGGCACTAGTACAGTGTATATCCACCTTTCGTAGCAATGCAGGCTGCTATTCTCCCATGGAGACGATCGTAGAGATGCTGGATGTAGTCCTGTGGAACGGCTTGCCATGCCATTTCCACCTGGCGCCTCAGTTGGACCAGCGTTCGTGCTGGACGTGCAGACCGCGTGAGACGACGCTTCATCCAGTCCCAAACATGCTCAATGGGGGACAGATCCGGAGATCTTGCTGGCCAGGGTAGTTGACTTACACCTTCTAGAGCACGTTGGGTGGCACGGGATACATGCGGACGTGCATTGTCCTGTTGGAACAGCAAGTTCCCTTGCCGGTCTAGGAATGGTAGAACGATGGGTTCGATGACGGTTTGGATGTACCGTGCACTATTCAGTGTCCCCTCGACGATCACCAGTGGTGTACGGCCAGTGTAGGAGATCGCTCCCCACACCATGATGCCGGGTGTTGGCCCTGTGTTCCTCGGTCGTATGCAGTCCTGATTGTGGCGCTCACCTGCACGGCGCCAAACACGCATACGACCATCATTGGCACCAAGGCAGAAGCGACTCTCATCGCTGAAGACGACACGTCTCCATTCGTCCCTCCATTCACGCCTGTCGCGACACCACTGGAGGCGGGCTGCACGATGTTGGGGCGTGAGCGGAAGACGGCCTAACGGTGTGCGGGACCGTAGCCCAGCTTCATGGAGACGGTTGCGAATGGTCCTCGCCGATACCCCAGGAGCAACAGTGACCCTAATTTGCTGGGAAGTGGCGGTGCGGTCCCCTACGGCACTGCGTAGGATCCTACGGTGTTGGCGTGCATCCGTGCATCGCTGCGGTCCGGTCCCAGGTCGACGGGCACGTGCACCTTCCGCCGACCACTGGCGACAACATCGATGTACTGTGGAGACCTCACGCCCCACGTGTTGAACAATTCGGCGGTACGTCCACCAGGCCTACATACGGTTCACGTCCACGCTGTCGCGGCATGCTACCAGTGTTAAAGACTGCGATGGAGCTCCGTATGCCACGGCAAACTGGCTGACACTGACGGCGGCGGTGCACAAATGCTGCGCAGCTAGCGCCATTCGACGGCCAACACCGCGGTTCCTGGTGTGTCCGCTGTGCCGTGCGTGTGATCGTTGCTTGTACAGCCCTCTCGCAGTGTCCGGAGCAAGTATGGTGGGTCTGACACACCGGTGTCAATGTGTTCTTTTTTCCATTTCCAGGAGTGTATATATAAAACGTTTGGATATAATACTCAGTATCCTGATCATCTGTCAGGAGATGGTCAAAATATGTAAATACATGAGGATAAACTGGAACTGCTAATATTTGCAGAATTAGGACAGTGTCAGAATAAAACATAGTTATGCACTTTTAATAAATTTATCATATACAAAATGCCTAATCTTGACTGTTGTGGCCAAGTGCTATCAAAACTGAAATCTTACAGACATTTTTACCCTTAAGGTGGTCTAACAGTCCCTTTTAAGATATTCATCTATAGGGTAGAAGGAGTTGACAATGGAAAAGTGTTTCAAACTCTGTTTAAACTGTGCTTTATCTGAAAACAAGTTTTTAATGGCTGCTGGTAGTTTATTGAAAATGTGTGTTCCTAAATATTGGACCCCATTTAGGACCATGGTAAGGGATTTTAGGTCCTTATGCAGGTTGTTCTTATTCCTAGTATTGATACTATGTATTTACTATTGATAATAAATGAAAATCATTAGTTTGCTTTTGTTCTACACTATCACTTTTTTTGCGTTTTCGGCTTAAAAGACCATCTTCAGACGTTTACTGACTCACTAAATGTCTGAAGATGATCTTGTAAGCCGACAACCGGTTAACACAATAAAAGTAATACTGTAGTACAAAACAAAACTAGCGCTTTTGATTTATTATAATGTTGTTCTATCAAGAACTGACGGAAGAATCAGTTAACATGATACTTACTATTGGTTGGAAATAGAGATATATTAATTGCAACAAATTTGATTAAGGAATAAATATTCTGAGAAGCAGTGGTTCAAATACAAAGTTTATGAACATGTTTCTAGGCGATGTTCTTAAATTTACACCACAAATGGGTCTTTCTATATGCTTTTGTACGTCAAAAACTTTTGCTCGGTTCGATGAGTTATCCCAGAATATGGTCACGTTCGACATAATGCACTCAAGTGCCAAAAAAGGTGGTAAAGGCATGCGTATTCAAATACAGGGATATGTAAACAGGCAGAATACGGCGCTGCGGTCAGCAACGCATATGTGAGACGACAAGTGTCTGGCGCAGTTGCTAGATCGGTTACTGCTGCTACAATGGCATGTTACCAAGATTTAAGCGTGTTTGAACGTGCGATGGGACACAGCATCTCCATGGTAGCAATGAAGTGGGGATTTTCCAGTACGACTATTTCATAAGTGTACAGTTAACATCAGAAATCCGGTAAAATTTCAAATCTCTGACATCGCTGCGGCCGAGAAAAGATACTGGCCCACTTGTATACCATTGATGACTGCACGACACAAAGCTTTACGCCTCATCTGGGTCCGTCAACACCGACATTGGACTGTTGATGATTGGAAACATGTTGCCTGGTCGGACGAGTCTCATATCAAATTGTATCGAGTGGATGGACGTGTACGGGTATGAAGACAACCTCATGAATCCATGGACCCTGCCTGTCAGCAGTGGACTCTTCAAGCTGGTGCAGGTTCTGTAATTGTGTTGGGCATGTGCTGTTGGAGTAATATGGGACCCCTGATACGTCAAGATACAACTCTGACCGGTGACACGTACGTAAGCATCCTGTATGATCACCTGCATCCATTTATGTCCTTTGTGCACTCCGACGGACTTAGGCAATTCCAGTAGCACAATAAGCTTACATGCTATGATTGGACGCCTCTACGGAGAGGATATGTCGATTATGGTACGATTACTGGAGAACCTACGTAAGAAGAAAGCTCAACAACTTTGTTCACTCACTTTTTTGCTACGTTGTCGTGACACTGGGACAGTTCCGAAGTTTTTGAAGGCGAGAAGAATGTTCCATACAGCGCAAGCGAACCGTATTTATTTACGCTTGGAATTGGCGATGCTGCGGGAGCGGATCCATCAAACACGTCGAGGACTTGCGGTAACTAGTAGTCAACTGTTAAATCTTCATTTACGTGCTAGCAATACTATGCGGCTGGGTGATTGGAATAAGGTGGATAGATTAACATTTAGATCTATGGAACTTAGCGCAGAAGTGTCCTCTAATAGGCAGAAGAAGAAGTTTGAGCATTTACAAAAACCGGAAACATTGATTACAGACAATTCCCATACAGTTATCAACTTGTCCGGGAAAGAACTATCCAAGGAAGAAGTCTCTGTTCTTTCGAAAGGAGGAAATTTTGCTATCACTTCATCACAGATTCCCAGGGAAGATATTGTTGCCAATATAGAAGCAGGGATTCGTCTTTTATCACCGCATTCTGGTATGAATGAAATCAGGATGGAAACAGCCAGGATATTACGTAAAGCCAAGCCATCCAGCAGTAATTTATCCCTAGGAGAAAGGAAGGCGTTACGGGAGATTAATGCGAACAGGAATATTATTGTACTTACTGCTGATAAGGGTAATGCTACTGTCGCGCTGAAGAGTGAGGATTATCATAGAAAGATCAGTGACCTCTTGGATCCTACCACCTACAAAAAAACTGAAAAAGGACCCTACAACGAAAGTGTTTAGTGCTACCCAGCGATTAATAAAAAGCTCTTCCATTCCTACAGAAGATAAAAGATACCTTTGCAAAACTGAAGCTTACCCTCCTAGACTGTATGGGTCACCTAAGATACACAATCCCAATGTCCCATTGAGACCAATAGCAAGTGCCATTGGGGCTCCTACTCAAGAGCTGGCTAGATATCTTGCTTATTTGTTGCAACCGTATATAGGTAAAACTGACACTCATATTAAAAATTCCATGCATTTTATCGAAAAACTGGGGGAGATCACAGTTAGTCCAAGTGACATCATTGTCAGTTTCGATGTAGTACCCTGTTCACCATGGTCCCTGTTGACGAAGCTCTTTCTTACATAGCTGATATGTTTCCTACTAATATAATAGCTTTGTTTAGACATTGTCTATCCTCGACTTATTTTCAATATAACAACGAATTTTTCAAACAAATTGAAGGGGTGGCCATGGGTAGTCCTCTAAACCCTGCTATTGCTAATCTATTTATGGAATTTTTCGAACAACAGGTGCTGCAGTCGGTCAAGAAAAGCCCTTTGAAATGGTATCGATACGTGGATGACACCTTTGTGATATGGAATCATGCTGAAGAGGAACTGAGTGATTTTTTGGTGCACATAAACAGTTTCAATCCAAGGATACAATTCACCATGGAGAAAGAGAGTAATGGACAACCAGATTTTTTTGGATGTATTGGTTATTAAACGGGCAGATGGGACTTTAGGGCACAAGGTATACAGGAAAGACACACACACCGATCGTTACCTGCATAACAATTCGAATAATCATCCTAGGCAGAAGAGAGGAGTCATAAATACTTTAGTGGACAGAGGTAATAACATCTGTGAGCCAATTCACTTGCAAGATGAATTAAGTCATTTGCGAACAGCTTTCAAGAGAAATGTGTACAGCCGGCCGGAGTGACCAAGCGGTTCTAGGCTCCTCAGTCTTGAACCCCGCGACCGCTACGGTCGCAGGTTCGAATCCTGCCTCGGGCATGGATGTGTGTGATGTCCTTAGGTTAGTTAGGTTTAAGTGGTTCTGAGTTCTAGGGGACTGATGACCTCAGCTGTTAAGTCCCATAGTTCTCAGAGCCATTTGAACCATTTTTATAAATGTGTACACTGACAAGGAAATAGATCGAGCACTCCACCCTAGAAGAAAAGTGTCCGAAAATACACGACAACAACAACCGTCGGCTGGAAAAGTTTTTCTTCCATTTATTCATAACATCACGGACCGCATTGGTAAAGTTTTGGCCAAGTTTAAAGTGGAGACAATCTTTCGACCTACCAAGAAAATTAGTGAATGTTTAAGATCGGTGAAAGACGCACGACACCCCTAGCTACCCCAGATGTGTATAAAATTCCATGCAGCTGTGGCATGGTTTATATAGGAACAACTAAAAGGAGTGTTAATACCCGCCTAACGGAACACAAAAGGAACTGTAGATTGGGACAGATTGAGAAATCAGCTGTAGCGGAACACGTTTTCAAAGACGGTAATCACGAAATAAAATTTAGTGAGAGAAACGTGATAGCTAGGACCTCACATTATCATACTCGCATGTATGGAGAAGCTATAGAGATCTACAAGCACGGAAATAATTTTAATAGAAAAGAAGAAGGATTAAAACTAGACAAGATATGGCGGTCGACTTTGTACCAACGAAGTGACAATCGATTACCTGTAATCGAGAGAGATGGCACTAGCCAGAGATAGTTCTAAAGTCGAAAGCACGTGACGAGTGGCGGCGCTATCTAAACGCTCTATATAAGTTGGACCACCAGCGCCTAGCAGCCAGTCGCCGACTCACCTCAGAAGATGTTGCCCGCAGCCGGCAACGAAACGTCAGGAAGGAGAAGAAGTTTTATATATGGACCACGGCAATTCAGCCCGGATGTTTTAATTAATGATTACACACAGTTTTCAGTAACACTCTTTATTCAAATTTGGTGCAAGACTTTACGATATTTAAAAAAACAACAATCATTTAACGAATAATTGACAATTTACGATAGGAAAAGACTTTTAAATTATTAAATTATTGTTAAGAAATTCACGCCAGTAAAAGGCAAGTACAGGCAAGTAATTTAACGTATACAACGAGACGCTGTGTAATATTTCAAGCCCAACTAAATTACAGGTGACTTTCACTCCATTAATATACGAATACAATTTGAATATATGGCTTCACTTTTGGGCAGACAAATTTCCCATTTGGTTACAACAGCCGTAGCCACGGCCGCCAACAACAGCCTCACTCAGGCTCATTAAATGGCGCAAAATCTAACTTGTCTGCAACATATAAATACAATTCTGCTTACAAAAGTTTTAAAAATAGAAAAACCAAAACGCATGAATCATGCACCGAGGGGGGGGGGGGAGGGGGGAAGGGGGGGGGGAGACTCACAGTTAATAACAAAAAAAATGGTTCAAATGGCTCTGAGCACTATGGGACTTAACATCTGTGGTCATCAGTCCCCTAGAACTTAGAACTACTTAAACGTAACTAACCTAAGGACAGCACACATCCATGCCCGAGGCAGAATTCGAACCTGCGACCGTAGCGGTCACGCGGTTCCACACTGAAGCGCCTAGAACTGCACGGCCACACCGGCCGGCAGTTAATAACATAAACATTTCCAAAATATATAAAAAAAACAAATTTTACAAATTTCTGCCAGTTAACTTACGCAAAGTAGGACTTGCGACCCTTGACAACATTCTCATTTCAAGCCAATAATTTCTACCCGTAAGGAAATGGCAAACTTTTGCATGGCAAGAAAACACACTAATTACCAACTACCTGTATAAAACACATAAGCACGTTAAGTTAAAAGGTATTGAATTGGAAAAACACACAACAGTTCTTGCTGGCTAGAAACAATATAAAAAACCACTACGGCATTACGACTCCCAGGACTGAACCAACGCAGCACCTCCAAATGCTCTGCTGAGCCGCCCGCTGCCAGCCGTTTCAACGGACGCAGGAAGGCGCGCCGATTTTCAGAACCTCCTCGCCGGTCGACAGCATACGGCCGAACTGCAAAATTTGGACCCACGCTCAGGAAGATTCCTTTCGCGACGTGCAGTTAACGCCCCATACCACGGAGACGCTGTTCGCGTCGCTTACGCTAATGCCGCGGTCTGCGTGCTGTCCCTCTAGCACCGGCAGAGAAGTTGCTTCTTGATGCCCCGACTGCCAACTCTCCACGAAAGGCCATACAGCCACATCTTAAACCCACGCGAACAGCCCACTTTTCCCTTTCCCGCTAGAGGGAGACACCGAAGCCTTCAATTGCGACAACGGCGCTAACAACGGCGCCAGCGCCAGAAAACGGAGGGCGATTGCTCCACGCTACGCGCTGCGCGCTTTTCAAAGTTGACTTTACTACGGCTCACCGCACTAAGAATGCGTCTTGTACGTCTTTTAGAGAGAGAAAATCATGTAGAAAGCCATTTAACATATATTGCCTAAAAAAAAGTGAAGTACGCAGAAGGGGAGGAAGAAACAAAATGAAACTATACGTTTTGAGAGGGTGTGTGATATTTCAGTGATTTCAAAATAGAGTTAAATTTACGAAGAACTTGGCAGTATGAACCCACTTATCAGTATGACATTGCACCCGTCTCTGGAGTGGATACATGCACTGAGTCGGTTGGGAACGATGTTATGCTCTTTGTTGAGGCAAGCTGATGCACAACTGTTTCGACTGGCCCTTAGTATCGTGGATGCTGTCTCTGAGATATAGTTGACGTCCGAACTGGTGCCACACATGTTCTGTCGGGGATAGATACGTGGATCTGGCCGACCACGGGATTACTTCACCATCACGCATACAGACCGTTGGAGGGGTCCATTACTTAAAGGCACACGCAGATGAGAAGGGATTACGGTGCCCTACATGCACCATAAGGCAGTTCTCTCTCTGGGTGGTGTAACCCCTCGTTACATATCTGGTATTTTTTTAATTAAAATTTATTCGAACTGTCCATGAACAATTCCCATATTTCATATAACTTCAATAATTCTCGTTTTAAAGCAGAAAAATTAAATAAAAGAATAATATGAGCCAATGGTATAGAGAATTATATCCAAAGTAACAAGGGACTTTATTCAAAGAGTTTCTAACGAACGTCCCTTTTGTTTCATAACGATTATATAAACCCAACGCACTTATTGTTAACTTGTTTCGCGTCTGTTAGTGTCTAGCATCTGTGAGTCTTTAGCGTATGGGAGTTTTTGTGTTCGAGATTTTAGTGCCCGAGCTTTTGGCGTTGTAGTACTGAATATTCACGACTCTTAAGTTCATTCGTCACTGCGTCAAATAGTTAATCTTATTGGAAGCCGGGCTAATTAAAAGTAATTTTCTTTGACTTTCGATTATAGACCTTGTTTGGTCATTTATTATCGGGCTTACGTACGACCACCCGTCGTAGTGAATCATATCAAATAAACTGTGTTAAGTGAACCCTGTGACTTTTGAAGGAATTAATTCGGTGTGCATATGCTACGCAGAATCAAAGATACCAAGCGATTTTGAAACATGAATCAGCCGCCTAGTAACTGTTAATGAGCAACTTGGGCGGGCCGGCTCGCAGGTTCGAAACCTGCCTCGAGCATGGCTGTCTGTGATGTCCTTAGGTTAGTTAGGTTTAAGTAGTTCTAAGTCTATGGGACTGATGACCTCAGATGTTAAGTGCCATAGTGCTTAGAGCCATTTGAACCATTTGAAATTTGATTTTTCTTGGGCGGCAACCGCTAAACAACTCAGTTAGATGATGGTAATAATTTGAATTTAAACTTATTGATCAACAAATATTGACTGCAGTGACAGTGTTGTGTCTCCTCGCTTTCACGTTTCTCGACGAGGTAAAGAATACCATGCTTGGCATAGAAGAAAGACATTACATCGCTGATCGAGGAAGTGCCAGTAGGCAGCAATAGGAGGCGCCACAGTGGGCAGACGTGGCCCAACGAAACCTTGACGGCGAGCATGCCTGCCCTGATGTCTCCATGCAGTACATATCATCGGGCCGCTGACACATCCGAATGCCCCACAAATCTGGATTCTGCACGATTCGGTCAGTTGGCCAAATGGAGACCCACAATGAGGCCCCTTTCGAATTCTGTAAGGTGTTGATAAGCTGTCTCACACCATTGTGCGGCATCTCCATGTCCTTCAAAGTGATCGCTCAAATCTGACGCTGATAACGTCCATTATATACCCTAGCCGACCTATAACAACTCTAAACACCAACACTAACCCACTCTCGTGGCCGTTCTACGTGTCACAGAGAATTTCAATTCAGATCGTCTGCATTCCTATCGATTGTGTGTTCGTGCACGAAGTTATGTTAATATCCGAACATGTCTTCCTCGTGCTTTATTTTCTTTGTCGGACAGTGTATAAAAACCAAATACAGGATCAAGTACTTTTACTTCTGTACATGCAAAATACATTTGATGAGGATACAACGTAACAGAAATTATGAGCTTTCTAAGGTGCAAGTGTAGTAAATTTTATTGACGATCGAGAAAAATGATTTATTTGGTGCTCCAAGTAAAATGATTACAGCTCTCTTGATTGACATAGTGTCATAGGTGATTAAACAGGTAGCCTTATGAAATACCGTTGTAGTGTAGTTTCAAGTGCTCTTACTTTCTTTGTCCTACACCTTGTCCAAATTACTTATAGAACATTGGAAATAATGTAATAAATTATTCAACGAGAGCTCACTTGATACGGTGTACCCTCCCCTCCCGAACGTTATGTTAAGAATCAGCTTGTACAAGGGAACACAGTAGGAGAAGTGAGCAGTCGGTAAACCAGAGCAGCGGCGCATCTGCAATGCGGAGTGGATTATTTGGCAGAGGTTCAGTTCTTGGCCTTTTTTCGGGCAGGTCGATGTCTGTGCTGACAGGCGCCGCGCAAACAATGATTTCCGCCGCAGCCTTGTCCTTGTCTGTTAGGCACCTGATCACAGCCGCGAAATCACACATCTGCGTCCCACTCACATCGGAGCAATCACGCGCATGAACATGATCCAAAAGAACTGCAACATTTGACGGCAGTTTGTGGAGGAGATTAATGCAGCCCTGCTTCAACTTCAGCATAACTGGACGTGAAGCTACTGTAGAACACTGCGTATCGATCTTGGGAGACTGCTTCTGGACGTTATTTAGCATTCAGACATAACTAGACAGGTAACTTGTCAATATTTCATAGTATAAGTTAAATGCTTCGATGTCTCAGTTAATCAACACTGTGTTTTAATACACACTGTGATTGAAAGCTGATACAGAGTCACAATGAAAAGACACATCAAAACTAGGATCCAACTGAATGACGTCCGAGTTGTGATACAGTTGGATGGATGAGTGGTAACCATCCCATTAAAATAATCTCCTCTTAGAACTAAACTGCATGCTGTATCTCGATGTATGTAACGATCCACATCACCGTCACTGGAAAAAAATCTATTGTCAACAACCTAAAGACCGATAGGAATGTCATGGGCAGTCAGGTGTTTTGAACTTAAATTTCACTTCATAACTATCCACACATTTTTAGCAGTTTTGACATGCAACTCAGAGATCGGCATTAGCATGATGATACGTGCACGAGTATTGAGATACCAGTGCTCCAAGCATCAAAAATTTAAACATCTGATCTGAATTACTCAGTTGTCCCCAATACTATCATTTAAAGAAAAAATTACTCACAGAACACAGCGTGATTATAGGATTTGTGGGGGAGTTTACATAAGTTATTTTTGTCAACTTAATATTCCTTAACTCAGACACATTCCCCAAAAACATAGTTATCAGTTACTAAAACTTGGCGGATGAATTTCATATTCTCAATATAGAGGTAGGAAGAAGGCGACGGATACACATTACCAGCTCTCCCAGTATATTTCAATATTTCATAAACTTTTAATTATATTATTGATACACACACGTTCAGAAAAAGTAGAACACCTTGAACGACTAGAGACAGGATGTTCATGTTCACAGGACTTGTATATTAGTATGTTCTGCAGAAATGATTAGCATGTTAGTCACCTCAGTTCAGCATGGGTTCTGTTGCCTAGTGGCACAGGGTCCGCCATGGGCCCTGATAACTTGTTACATGCGTAACGGCATCGTCGCGTATAAGGCGCGAATGACGTCCTGTGATATAGCCATCTGTCCTGCATTCAATGGTTCCAATATTCATCTTTGGTGGTTGGCATTCGGTCGCAGTGGTCATTTCACCGTGTCAAATATATTTTCGATTCGCGACAAATTTCGTGATCTGGCTTGCCAGGGCAAAAGACTGACATCCTGCGATACCAAGAAGGCACTTGTTCGTGCAGAAATATGTGGTCGTGCATTGTCTTGCTGAAAAATGGCGTCTAGGGTATTGTGCGGAAAGTGTATGGCTACGGGTCGCACGATGTTATTCACGTAGGTCACTCTGGAGACAGTACTCTAGACATACCTCAGCTGTGATTTGTGGTTGTACCCAGTAGCAAACCATACCATAAGGCCTTGATCTGCCGCTGTATGTCTTGTGCGAATGCACTCACTCTGATGCCGCTCCCCGAGCCTGCTTCGATTCAAAATGTGGTCATCATTTTCAAACAAACAGAACATGGATTCTCAAGAAAACACTATCTGATGCCATTTCTGTCTCCCGGACGTTGTTCCATACACCATTGCCGTCTAGTACGTTTCTCCGCAGTCGTCAAAGGTAGGAGGAGAAGTGCACGAAGCGCACGTAACCCATGCCGTAATAAACGGTGACGGACTGTCACCTCTGATAGTGTGCGATGTGTTACACTGTTTCTCTGTTGCGCCAGAGCCGAGGAGGACGCACATCTGTCCTACAACGCCATTCTGATGAGGTGTCGAACTTCTCGTGGGGTCGTCTGGGTGCTGAAACCTGACCCTTCTCATCGTGTTCTACTGCCTTTCGCGAACCATTTTGCACTGCCAAAACACGTCGTCCCACACGAGCAGCAGTTTCCCGGATGGATGCACCACCTTCTCTCATACCAATAATGCGCCCTCTTTCAAACTCACTGATTTGACGGTATGGTTTTGGCATACCTCTGTAAGGCATCCTGCATGTCTGCTCAAATCACACTGATCCATTACCTGCAGTTTATTAGGACAACGAGGTCGGCAGGCACATTTTACCGGTAGGTGGTGTTAAGCCGTGATATCGATGTTGAACTTGCACCCGCTGGCCGACATGGTTCAAATGCCAATCATTTCCGCAGAACATACCAATGTACATATCCTGTGAATATGAACGACCTATCTCTAATCGTTCAAGGTGTTCCGTTTTTTTCTGAGCAGGAGTATGCGTTGGTGATAGGTGTTTTGCAGGCAGAAACTAGTCACTCATGTCACACACACTCGTGTACCTGACCTACGAAAATTGTATGGGAATGAACGAACGCGAATCAAGATTTACCACATCACTACCAACGTCTTGTTTAGCC
Organism: Schistocerca americana; assembly: GCF_021461395.2. Lineage (NCBI taxonomy): Eukaryota > Metazoa > Arthropoda > Insecta > Orthoptera > Acrididae > Schistocerca > Schistocerca americana. Next base: position 646,232,417 of record NC_060130.1, on the reverse strand, counting down.
ATCTGATAAATGTTATACATGGTGTTTCCGTACGAGCATGCAAAAATTTAACAGTCCATAGACGATGCTCCACTGAACAACTTCAGGAACGGAACCTGGGGTCGGAGAAGCCAGCTTAAGGAGATGACAGGAATAAAATCAACACATTAGTGTGTACTTTTCTATTTACATTTGTTGCAGTTAACTGCAAATACCGTCACGGACACAATGAACGTGCCATTTGTACTGTATCTTACATTATGTGTTGAAATTAACGGCCATCGACCTCAATGCAAGCATGCCATCGGCCAACAAGAATCTGACGCACCCTGACAAATATACACTCCTGGAAATTGAAATAAGAACACCGTGAATTCATTGTCCCAGGAAGGGGAAACCTTATTGACACATTCCTGGGGTCAGATACATCAAATGATCACACTGACAGAACCACAGGCGCATAGACACAGGCAACAGAGCATGCACAATGTCGGCACTAGTACAGTGTATATCCACCTTTCGCAGCAATGCAGGCTGCTATTCTCCCATGGAGACGATCGTAGAGATGTTGGATGTAGTCCTGTGGAACGGCTTGCCATGCCATTTCCACCTGGCGCCTCAGTTGGACCAGCGTTCGTGCTGGACGTGCAGACCGCGTGAGACGACGCTTCATCCAGTCCCAAACATGCTCAATGGGGGAAAGATCCGGAGATCTTGCTGGCCAGGGTAGTTGACTTACACCTTCTAGAGCACGTTGGGTGGCACGGGATACATGCGGACGTGCATTGTCCTGTTGGAACAGCAAGTTCCCTTGCCGGTCTAGGAATGGTAGAACGATGGGTTCGATGACGGTTTGGATGTACCGTGCACTATTCAGTGTCCCCTCGACGATCACCAGTGGTGTACGGCCAGTGTAGGAGATCGCTCCCCACACCATGATGCCGGGTGTTGGCCCTGTGTGCCTCGGTCGTATGCAGTCCTGATTGTGGCGCTCACCTGCACGGCGCCAAACACGCATACGACCATCATTGGCACCAAGGCAGAAGCGACTCTCATCGCTGAAGACGACACGTCTCCGTTCGTCCCTCCATTCACGCCTGTCGCGACACCACTGGAGGCGGGCTGCACGATGTTGGGGCGTGAGCGGAAGACGGCCTAACGGTGTGCGGGACCGTAGCCCAGCTTCATGGAGACGGTTGCGAATGGTCCTCGCCGATACCCCAGGAGCAACAGTGTCCCTAATTTGCTGGGAAGTGGCGGTGCGGTCCCCTACGGCACTGCGTAGGATCCTACGGTCTTGGCGTGCATCCGTGCGTCGCTGCGGTCCGGTCCCAGGTCGACGGGCACGTGCACCTTCCGCCGACCACTGGCGACAACATCGATGTACTGTGGAGACCTCACGCCCCACGTGTTGAGCAATTCGGCGGTACGTCCACCCGGCCTCCCGCATGCCCACTATACGCCCTCGCCCAAAGTCCGTCAACTGCACATACGGTTCACGTCCACGCTGTCGCGGCATGCTACCAGTGTTAAAGACTGCGATGGAGCTCCGTATGCCACGGCAAACTGGCTGACACTGACGGCGGCGGTGCACAAATGCTGCGCAGCTAGCGCCATTCGACGGCCAACACCGCGGTTCCTGGTGTGTCCGCTGTGCCGTGCGTGTGATCATTGCTTGTACAGCCCACTCGCAGTGTCCGGAGCAAGTATGGTGGGTCTGACACACCGGTGTCAATGTGTTCTTTTTTCCATTTCCAGGAGTGTACTTGGTGTGTTTCGAATCACATCACAGGCAGCTGCAACTCTGGCAACTAATTCCATCTCCGTATCCACTGGGACCTCACACACAAGTGGCTTTAGATGTCCTCACTCAGGCCATGTAATAGGACCTCCCCTTCCAGTCCAGCGACCAGAAAATTCAGCGTTGACATGGTTGCGGACGTCCATACTGAAGTGAGGCGGTGCACCATCAGGCAGAACTCTTTGAATGAACCTCAAGCACAGGTGGCCATTCAGACAGCCAGGTAGAAGATATGGCCCAACGTGATTGTCTCCCACAATGCCGGCCCAGATATCCACAGCAAAACGTACTTTATAGTGTGACTCTGCTACAGCGTGAGGGTCTTCCTCATCCCACACATGGCTATTCCTGCTGTTAGAAATATCATCATGATCAAATGAGGCCTCGTCAGAAAACAGCACGATGTGAAGGAAATCTGCTCGATCAATCCATTGTTGGAACAACCACTAACACAATGCAACCCTTTGTGGAAACTCAATCACAAGCATTGCATAGAATCGTTGTGGGTGATATGTGTGTAATTGTTCGTAGGGTACTCGCCACACGCTATTATATGCAACGCCTATTTCAGGTGCAGTACGATGAGTAATTGTAGTGGCGTCCGCTGCAACAAGATCCAGCAGCTCCTCTTCAAAATCGGGTGTGAGAGTAGACCCCATGCTGCCAGGTCTCTCTTCTTTCCAATGAACCAATCTCGCTCATTCGTCGATCGACAGAAAAAACACTCGTCGTGACGAATGATGCCTTTTAGGAAATCGTTCCCTGTGCAGCCTTTCAGCAGCGATAGCATTGCAACGTACTTCCCCATACACAAGCTGCATGTCAGAGAGTTCTGCGAAACTGTGCCGGTACTGCTCCATCGAATTGTACTGTACTTCTCTGAATAGCACTGAGTAATGAATGGGTCTGTTGTTAATTCATAGCACATTCTATCATGGGACAATGTAAATACGATACAACAGAGCCACCTTATGGACGAGTAAAGTAAACAAAATCTGCATCATGACTTCCTAGTAATCAGGCTCGTCCTCGTTCCTTGCAGGAAATAAAGAATGTACATGCAAATTGACAGCACAGTACGTGTAATCTTGTACGCATGTTAATTCTAAATAAGCTGGAAAACAGTAATGCTAGACACAGCGGTGTCCATGTTTACTTCCATATTTCCTTAAGCTGGCTTCTCTGACCCCACATTCCCTACCTTAAACTGGTCATTGGATCATTCTCTTTGTCCTGTAACATTTTTGCACGCTCTTACAAAATCACCCTATATGGAGATAAGTCCCATCTGATTCCAGAACCGGCCGGCCGCGGTGGTCTCGCGGTTCTAGGCGCGCAGTCCGGAACCGCGCGACTGCTACGGTCGCAGGTTCGAATCCTGCCTCGGGCATGGATGTGTGTGATGTCCTTAGGTTAGTTAGGTTTAAGTAGTTCTAAGTTCTAGGGGACTGATGACCACAGCTGTTAAGTCCCATAGTGCTCAGAGCCATTTGATTCCAGAACTGTACTCCGAAGCAATAGACGCCATGTTAGTATTAGTGAAGTATCATAAGCAAGGTCTCATTTGTGGGGGTAGCCAGTTATCAAAGTAGCGACCAGCTGTATAGAACGGTATGATGAAATTTTAAAACGACTGCAGTTCGAATGTTCAATATAAAATTGGCAGCATCTGGGCGTACAGTAATGGAGGTGTTCAGTTTGTAACATATTAAGCAGTGAACGTCCGCTAACATTGTCATTTGAAACAGTAACTTATTGCATCACTATATTTAGCAATCAAAATCTACATGAATTCGCTGCCTGATCTTCCAGTCTCCTGGACAACATGAAGTGCGACCAAAGAACGTTGGAGGTAAGTATTCACTTTCATATGAGTGACAGACTGGACACGAAGTGTACCACAATAAGTACTGACTTTGAGCCATTTTTAACTATAAGATGACAAAGGTAGGTAATTTAAACAGCCACGTCACGACTCTCCCACGTACGCGCCCTGGTCTTTGCTATTGAGTCACTTGTCATATTTTGGCTCTGTAGGAATCTTCTAGAAGCACAACCCTCCTCATTTCCTTATGTCCCACTTGGGAGTCAGTACTTATGTTTTCCACAATTTCTGATAGAAATGAGTTTCCTGCTCATATGATACATCTTTAACGTTGCAAAGTGGTGGAAAATTGTCCAGTAATGTACTCAACCCTGCGATCGGATCGGAAATTTGGTGTCATCCCCATTCATTGAAAAAGTGCTAAAGTGTTGATGTGTTTGTCTGCCTCTGAGACGTTGCAGTTACGTAGTTCTATTGAAATTAATGGCATGAGGTTAGGAATGTTTGCGTGACATACGGCCGTGTGATCTCCAAAAGACGAGACCTCAATATCGCACTCAGCTGACACCCTGCTAAGGTTCAGAAGCGCGTATATTTCAACCTGAGATTGCAGCATTTAGTAGTATCTCACTTATGGTAACTGGAAGAAGTGATACATTTGTCGAAATATAATTATTTCATATTCCTATATACTCACGAAACTGAAATTTAGTTACATGTACATCAAAATCCATATCAATATTCTGTGAAATGAATGCTGAACGGTATTTTTTATTGTATATATGTATTACTGTCTCGCAAAGAAACGAGAAACGTGCCCCCTCGAAGACTGCAGTCCACTCAAGAATCTCAGTATAAATGAACCCATCGCGCGTTTCCTGGGCAACGACAAGAATATCGGCTAAATCTTTCACACCAAAAGCAACATCTGTGTGTTTTACAGGACAACTCTCAGTCATCTCAGTGAATATTAAATGTATTTCTCGATCGAAAGAGGAGCTGATAATAAATCTGTACAGGCAAAATAAACGCGGTGTACGCAAGTAAGCTGTGACCTGCAGAGACCTCGAATCAGTAGAATGCTACTGATTATTGAAAGACCCCCCAAATAAATTGAACTGATGGCTTCCTTCGGCAGACTTAACATTTCATATCAACAGACTTCACTGGGGTGGAAGATACTGAAGTTTTAACTATGGGCCTCAAATGATGCACTACAATGTCGCTATACAAACCACCAAATGCTGATTTCAGTGCCAAAATACCTGCTAACTTTCAAGGCCAACATACACAAATTCAGACAGACGACTTTAAACGAGACAGCAACACAAGCAAATGTTAGCGTCGTGATGAGAATAGTACAGCACTGCCAGCAGAAGGGTTAAGGCTGCTATCTGAGCTTTAATCACGACCCAAAGCAACATCCGTATTTTAAAAGTAGTAGCTATAAACACGGTTAGGAACCAGAACTGATATTTAGCATTGATAATATGTCATAACAGTGAATCAAAACAGTCCGCACTCCTATTTTAAACATACCACATAGACCAACCAAGTGTCAAACACACGTAGCAGTAGAACCCATTCCAAAGGATATTTAGCATCAAAAAAGCTGACATAAAAGTTAAGAGACTAGCTGGATGCTGCAGTTTCAACCTCAGATTGACAACTGAATCATAAATTCATTGATGTCGGAAAGAGATGCTCCATAATGTCGATACTTCGCAGTTATCCAACTTTATACATCTCTGGTCTTACTTCTGAACGCTCTGTTCAATTTACAGAGAACAGTAATACACTTAAAAAAGACTCATTTGATGAAGAGACAGTGGAAGCTGTGGATACCCCATCACAACACAGACAGCATCGAAGAGAAATACTTTGTTAAAAACCACAGAAGAACTGGATCTAGTTAGAAGCAACAACAGAGCATGCAGGTTATGATATACCATGAACGATCCAATCGGGTGTACTACACGTTGAAGCGTCACTGCAGTCCAGATACCTCACCAACAACCCATGTATGGTTCGGTCAGTCACAAAGTCAAAGTACCTAAAAGGTACCACGAGGGGTGTTAGAAGTCCAATGGTCTTGCTGTCATTTTTCAGATGTCAGAATTGAGAAAGTCTGCCAAGGACAGAAAAGCCGATAAAGCTGCCAGCTCATATGGTATCCGAATGGACAAATCAAGAACTTCGGCCCATCAGTAAGAGAGTGGATTGTGAGACCTCTCAAACAACTGTATCACATAAAATCCGGCGATAGAGCAAGATGACGGCTCCTCTAAAACCAGGAAAGCAGGAAATAAGTGATCCCAAGAACTTCAGGCCAGTTTGACATTAAAGACGTCTCCGCAACTGCTAGAACTCGTGACTCTGGATAGAATTATAGTTATAATTGACCATCTGCTCACACATGAGCAATCAGAGTTCCAACCCAGTAAAATATGTAGAGGGCAACTATTACTCTGCAACAACTTACTCAGTCTATATAAGAGGGTTTGAAACTCGTCATGTTACTGGTGTGACTTTCATGGGTCCGACAGCAGCATACGTCACATTCAATCACCGATTATGTCAGATTGTACAGCCTTCTCAGGGATTTTCGTCTCAATGATGTGACCAGCACTCTACTACAAAATAGTAGGTTTTTCGATGACTTCCATGCACAGTGTAGTCAGTGGAAAACATAGAAAATGGTCTGCCTCTTCAATGTGTTCTCGCTCCATTTCTCTTCAACATCAATAGTAACGACAAACCTATAACATTAAACACATGAAGCTTCCTGTACGTAGGTCACCTGGTCCTTGCTCCACAGAGAAAAAGCTTTGATACTGTGGAGAAAACTCTGTCGAATGTATTCAGAAATCAGACTACTATAATAATAAATAGCTAAGACCCCAGCCTGTGCTATCATTCAACATAGGAGAGAAGCTCGTCGTGAGTTACATATAGTGCGACCAGAAAACTGATTACAGCATTGTCATGCTCCAAAATAGTTGGAAGTAGCGCTTTACATAACTCTTTAATTCAAGAACTACTGGAAGAACAATAAAATGAAAATCACCACACAAAACAACCTGATTCGCAAACTGGCAGGGTCGAAATGGGGCTTATATCCTCCAACAAACCGTGCATCTCTAAAAGCACTGCGTTTTTCTTCTGCAGTCTGATACAGACCATCTTGCACCAAACAGATGGACATAGTACTCAATGAAACGTGTAGTCTGATTATAAGTTACCTCAAGCCTTCTCCAGAAGATAAACTTTATTACCCAGCTGGAATATCGCCACTCTCTGTATGAAGGGAAGTGGCTGCTTATAAGGAGGTGTTTAGCGTGGAGCAGGTAGAACTTCCTAAGATCATTTGAAAAGTTTACCAACCCTCCAGAGAAAGTGATGCTGGAACTGTGGAAGGAGAGAACACCCCATCCACGCAGATGGATTATAGCAGCCGAGCAGCTACCCTCTGGAAGCAGTGAAAGCTGATTGTTCTGGAGGTCGTTAAGCGGATTACTATCCGGAATGTGGAGATCCAAGGTCTATATGAAGAAATCGGGCTTTAATTTCGATGACGTGTGCTGTGAATGTAGAATAGAGCAAACTGCTACTACAGGCTTCAAAGCCGTCTGTGCCCAACAACCTGCACGAAACGTGCTGTTATTCATGCCAACCCGTGTGCCTTGGAGATTGCCAAGTTCTGGTCACATGTTATACAGATAGACAAGCTCAAAACATGTTATTTGTTTTACCAATCTAATTTATATATCTCCTGATTTGATTGTCAGTCTATTAAACTGCATGTTTCTCACTAGGAAAAATAATACTCTTATCGTCATGGATTTCAGGGAAGTAGGTATAAACTTCGTCATCTGCCTATCACCATGTGTCCCTTACCGCAGACATCACTCCATATATATTTATTGTTTAGACATAACAGCTAGTTACCTTGACAGGCCGTATAATCCCACATATATTCGGTTAACAGTTACTTTTATAGTAATTATAACCACTTTCTACAAACCAGTGCTACAAAGCTTCGAAAAAACTAACTCTTACTGCTACAAACTTTCCATCTCCAGCTCCATCCGCACTCCACTAAAACAACGTTAAGTGCGTTGTGGGTGGGACTTATTAATTGTAACAGTTACTACGGTTTCTTATCGTACCCTTTTCATTTTGGGCGTGAGAACAATAATGCAAGTTGTTATTTTTTAAGCCAACGGCCTTTCCACAGTGGTAAAACTGGTTCCCGTCGTATCACCGAAGTTAAGCGCTCTCAGTTCTGACTAGCTCTTGGATGGGTGACCATTCGGGTCTGCCGAGTGCTGTTGCCAAGCGGGTAGCACTCAGCCCTTGTGAGGCCAATTGAGGAGCTACTTGACTGAGAAGCAGCGGCTCCACTCACGAAAACCTACAACGTCCTGAGAACGGTGTGCTGACGCATCCAGTGATGCCTAAGGGCTGACGACGACAAGGCGGATTCAGGCGCTCAGTCCGGAACCGCGCGATTGCTACGGTCGCAGGTTCGAATCCTGCCTCGGGCATGGATGTGTGTGATGTCCTTAGGTTAGTTAGGTTTAAGTAGTTCTAAGTTCTAGGGGACTGATGACCACAGATGTTAAGTCCCATAGTGCTCAGAACCATTTGAACCATTTGACAAGGCGGACGGTCGGTACCGTTGGAACTTCAAAGTCTGTTCAGACGGAATTTGTTTTGTTATTTCTCAAATTTTTGCCGTGCGGTCCTACGGGGTAGGTATGAGGGTGTACCGAAATGTAATGCTTCCGAATTTTTGATCTGAAAACTCTTACAGCTTTCTAAATAAATCAAACGTTATTAACATTCAGCATCTTCATTCTTCCCGTTTACATATTTATTCTTCAACATTGTCACCCTAGCGATGAACATATTTCTCCCAACGAGAGACCAGTTTGTTGATACCGTCAATGTAGATCATTTGACATTGTTGAAGGAGCCACAATCACACCTCTGCTTGCGCCACTTCGTCACTACCAAAGTGAAGTCCTCGAAGCTGTTTTTTATGTTTTGGGATATGATAAAACTTGAAAGGGGCCAAGCCGGGGCCGTATGCAGAATGATCGCTGACAGCGAATTCAAGGCGTCGGAGTATAGCAGATGTAGCGCTAATGTGTGGCCTGGCATTGTCATGCTGAACGAGAGGGTGTCCCACGTATGGACGAACTATTCGAATTCGAAAGTCGATTACGGCACCCTGTTTCTCATGCATCTGCATGGTTACGTTACACTCTACAATTCAGAACCCTCTAGCAGCAGAGGGCAGCAAATATGTTGGCTGGAAGAATAAAGATGTAGAATGTTAATAACGTTTGTTTTATTTAAAAAGCTTTAAGACTTTCACATAAAAAAATCAGAAACATTATTTTTCAGCACACCCTATTGCATAAATGGCTGGAAAGTATCCGTAGCTTCTGCCTTGAAACATAGTTCTTAAAGATTTCTTAATAGGTTCTCGCGTAATGAACTCCGTCTTTGTTTGAGTATATGCTTCTTTAGATTTTTCAATCTTTATGTTGCACTTGTGCCTCAGCGATACAGATAGCCGTACCATAGGTGCAACCACAACGAAGGGGTATCTGTTGAGAGGCCAGACAAACGTGTGGTTCCTTTTCATTAGTTGCAGGGGCAACAGTTTGGATGATTGACTGATCTGGCCTTGTAACACTAACCAAAACGGCCTTTCTGTGCTGGTACTGCGAACGGCTGAAAGCAAGGGGAAACTACAGCCTTAATTTTACCCGAGGGCATGCAACTTTACTGTATGGTTAAATGATGATGGCGTCCTCTTGGGTAAAATATTTCGGAGGTAACATAGTCCCCCATCCGGATCTCCGGGCGGTGACTACTCAAGAGGACGTCGTTATCGGGAGAAAGAAAACTGGCGTTCTACGGATCGGAGCATGGAATGTCAAATCCCTTAATCGGGCAAGTAGGTTAGAAAATTTTAAAATGGAAATGGATAGGTTAAGGTTTGATATAGTGAGAATTAGCGAAGTTCGGTAGCAGGAGGAACAAGACTTCTGGTCAGTTGAATACAGGGTTATAAATACCAAATCAAATAGGGGTAATGCAGGAGTAGATTTAATAATGAATACAAACATAGGAGTGCGGGTAAGCTACTACAAACAGCATAGTGACCGCATTATTGTGGCCAAGATAGACACGAAGCCCACGCCTACTACAGTAGTACAAATTTATATGCCAACTAGCTTTGCAGATGACGAAGAAATTGATGAAATGTATGATGAGGTAAAAGAAATTATTCAGATAGTGAAGGGAGACGTAAATTTAATAGTCCTGGGTGACTGGAATTCGATAGTACGGAAAGGAAGAGAAGGAAACATTGTAGGTGAATATGGAATGGGGGTAAGAAAAGAACGAGGAAGCCGCCTGGTAAAATTTTGCACAGAGCATAACTTAATCATAGCTAACACTTGGTTCAAGAATCATGAAAGAAGGTTGTAAACATGGAAGAAGCCTGGAGATACTAGTCGGTATCAGATAGATAATATAATGGTAAGACAGAGATTTAGGAACCAGGTTCTAAATTTTAAGACATTTCCAGGGGCAGTTGTGGACTCCGACCACAATCTATTGGCTATGAACTGCAGATTAAAATTGAAGAAACTGCAAAAAGGTGGGAATTTAAGATGAGACCTGGATACACTGACTAAACCAGAGGTTGTACAGAGTTTCAGGGAGAGCATAAGGGAACAATTGACAGGAATGGGGGAAAGAAATACAGTAGAAGAAGAATGGGTAGCTTTGAGGGATGAAGTAGTGAAGGCAGCAGAGGATCAAGTAGGTGAAAAGACGAGGGCTAGTAGAAATCCTTGGGTAACAGAAGAAATATTGAATTTAATTGATGAAAAGGAGAAAATATAAAAATGCAGTAAATGAAGCAGGCAAAAAGGAATACAAATGTCTCAGAAAAGAGATCGACAGGAAGTGCAAAATGGCTAAGCAGGGATGGCTAGAGGTCAAATGTAAGGATGTAGAGGCTTATCTCACTAGGGGTACGATACATACTGCCCACAGGAAAATTAAAGAGATCTTTGGAGAAAAGAGAACCACTTGTATGAATATCAGGAGCTCAGATGGAAACCCAGTTCTAAGCAAAGAAGGGAAAGCAGAAAGGTTGTAGGAGTATATAGAGGGTCTGTACAAGGGCGATGTACTTGAGGACAATATTATGGATGTGGAAGAGGAGGTAGATGAAGATAAAATGGGAGAGAAGATACTGCGTGAAGAGTTTGACAGAGCACTGAAAGATCTGAGTCGAAACAAGGCCCCGGGAATAGACAACATTCCATTAGAACTACTGACAGCCTTGGGCGAGCCAGTCCTGACAAAACTCTACCATCTGGCGCGAAAGATGTATGAGACAGGCGAAACACCCTCAGAGTTCAAGAAGAATATAATAAATGTGAAAATTATCGAACTGTCAGTTTAATAAGTCACGGCTGCAAAATACTAACTCGAATTCTTTACAGACGAATGGAAAAACTGGTAGAACCTCGGGGAAGATCAGTTTGAATTCCGTATAAATATTGGAACACGTGAGGCAATACTGACCCTAAGACTTATCTCAGAAGATAGATTAAGGAAAGGCAAACCTATGTATCTAGCATTTTTAGACTTAGAGAAATCTTTTGACAATGTTGACTGGAATAGACTCTTTCAAATTCTGAAGGTGGCAGGGGTAAAATACAGGGAGCGAAAGGCTATTTACTATTTGTACAGAAACCAGATGGCATTTATAAGAGTCGAGGGGCATGTAAGAGAAGCAGTGGTTAGGAAGGGAGTCAGAGAGGTTTGTAGTCTATTCCCGATGTTATTCCATCTGTACATTGAGCAAGCAGAATGGAAACAAAAGAAAAATTCGGAGTGCGTATTAAAATCCAGCAAAGGACTTGGAAGAGCAGTTGAAAGGAATGGACAGTGTCTTTAAAGGAAGGTATAAGATGAACATCAACAAAAGCAAAACGAGGATAATGGAATGTAGTCGAATTAAGTCGGGTGATGCTGAGGGAATTAGATTAGAAAATGAGACACTGATAGTGGTAAAGGAGTTTTGCTATTTGGGGAGCAAAATAACTGATGATGGTCAAAGTAGAGAGGATATAAAATGTAGACTCGCAATGGCAAGGAAAGCGATTCTGAAGAAGAGAAATTTGATAACATCGAGTATAGATTTAAGTGTCAGGAAGTCGTTTCTGAAAGTATTTGTATAGTGCAGCCATGTATGGAAGTGAAACGTGGACGATAAATAGTTTAGACAAGAAGAGAATAGAAGCTTTCGAAATGTGGTGCTACAGAAGAATGCTGAAGATTAGATGGGTAGATCATATAACTGATGAGGAGGTATTGAATAGAATTATGGAGAAGAGAAATTTGTGGCGCACCTTGACTAGAAGAAGGGATCGGTTGGTAGGACATGTTCTGAGGCATCAAGGTATCACCAATTTAATATTGGAGGGCAGCGTGGAGGGTAAAAATCGTAGAGGGAGACCAACATATGAATACAGTAAGCAGATTCAGAAGGATGTAGGTTGCATTAGGTACTGGGAGACGAAGAAGCTTGCACAGGATAGAGTAGCATGGAGAGCTGCATCAGACCAGTCTCAGGACTGAACACCAAAACAACAACAACATGTTGCACTCAACCCTTTAAGTCCCCTCTTGGCCTGTCTTGACGTATGTCTCTACAGGATGAACCAGAAATCCACCGACAAACTTTCAAATATTATAGTATGGACCAAAACAAGAAAGGATGTCCAGTAAACATGAGCTCTAAAATGCCTGCCTTAAGAACTATGTGCACTTGTTCAGTAGAAGGCATGTGTTTCACGGTGTCGAAGATGGACAAGTACTCATAGCCCTTAAAGTATGCGGTTTAAAGCACAAATTTATGTGAAATTTTTTCTTTTTTTGATTTATACTACCACCTCTGAAATTGGTCGGTGGATTTCATCCTCTATACTCGAGCGTGTAATCAAGTGTGAATAGTATAAGTTTCTATATAACTCCTGTTATAAGTAACCCGCTGTTTCACAGACTTCTTCAAACCGAGCGAGGTGCGGAAGTGGTTAACGCAATGGACTCTCTCTCGGAAGGACGGCGGTTCAGATCCCCGCCCGGCCTTCGAGATTAAGGTTTTCGGTAATTTCCCTAAATCGGTTAAGACAAATGTCGGAATTGTTCATCTTAAAAGACACGGCTGGTTTCCTCCCCTTTCCTACCCTAATCTGAAATTGTGCTTTGTCACTATTGACCACGTTGCCGACGGCACGTTAAAAACTAATCTTCCTTCCTTTCTACAAATCTTCAAAATGAATTGCAGCCTACAATTTCCGTCACTTTCAAACGTATAACTATAAAACTGAGCTAGATACGCTCGTAGAAAAGGAAGAATACCATGGACTTCTTCCAGCATGAGAAACTGCCCACTAGCCATTTACGCTATCTAATCCGTCCATAATACAGTGTTGAATCTAAGCCATGTTCTACAGTGTCAAATTGTCGCTGACGTAAATTAAAACCGGAGAAGAAATTCAGATCGATTCACTTAATTGTTGTAATATTTAGTATCAAATGTTATGACTGATATAAAATTATCATACTGCATTGTAAAGGTTAAATTATTTCTTGATTCTGACATAGCAGAGTGGTTTTAGGTACGTATGTCTTTACGTAAGTAATTCGAGTAAAGGTTTGAGGACATCGAGTCTGAATAAGAGTATATGCAGTAGAACTACTGCAAACGAGGATATCGGAATAAGACATAAACGATTACAAGAACACGTTAAATAATGGCAAATGAAGATAGTGAAAACCGTGTTCAGAGTCTTAAATAGTAATGTTCTTTACTTTTGTTGCTAACTATGCATATCAGATTTGTGCCTGTAGAGAAATCAGTGTAGACAGACATCGTACTAAAAGCAACGAAAATGCAGCATCACACTGTGTTGCTAACCACATGAAACGCAGTGCCACTGGTCGTGTAAGCGTCTGCCGACAGCGGAATCCCCATTCTGGCACTATAGGATTCAAAGAGCTTTTAAATTCTACAACAAAAACGAGAGAAGATTTCCCAACTAATTATTTTCCTTCTTTTAGTTGTCAGTCATGTAACAGAGAAGAGAAGGTTCTTCCACCACTCCCCCGGCTGTGAAATGTTAGATGTGTGTTTAGCATTTTAATATTTAACACAATACTACATCCGATCTTAGCTTCGAACCTTATTGGTTACTATACAAACGGTTTCTCAGTAACAATAGTATCTTCTCTTCCATAGCCACGTGAAGCTGATTTATGTACATCGACGTACCAAAAAATGTAGCTTCTATCTGCTAGTATTCTCGACCACTTCACCGCTTATCCCCTGCAACTGACTTATCATTTACCATAAATGAAGTATTTGCTACTGAATAAGTTATTACTCTCTTAGAGTTAGTTAAAAGGATAGACTCAAAGTCCTGGGGTTATTTTTTAACACATTTGCTCACATATTTCGTTAATTTCTGTTGTACATGAAAGAGGTATGTTGCATTTTCCCGTTTTGTATGCAAATAAAAATCTACAGCGCAGCACTAGCTCGAGGTCATTAACGATTTGTGCGGCAGAATAACGAAATTGGCCAAATTTGAGTACAGACGTGGTAACTGTGCATGCAGCTACAGCACTGTGCATGAGGCGGTATTTATAAGCTTTCTGAATGGATTTACAAATAGCAACTCATTTTAATCCACTGGAACGAGAAAATATATTCTTTAACAAGATTCCCAGCAAATCGGTTTTACTGTTTGAAATTTGACTCATCATACTCAACATAGAGAAGAAAGACTTGATCCTGAAGTCCTGTGGATTTCAAGTTTGTTAAGGAGTGAACACTAATTTACATTTAGTAAGATAAGAATGGGTCAGGAATTTGACTACGCCGTTGTGATGGAGTCATAATTGCTTTCGCCTAAAGGGATTAAGGGAATTCGAGGAACATCTATATCATGGTGTCCGAAAAGGATACGAACTGTCTCTTCACCATCTGCATGGTGGCAAATAAAAAACCTTATTTTCAGTGTAATCTGAAAGCAGTTTTTTCCATTAAATTTTATCTCTAGACGTATATATGAATTTTTTCCCATAACCATATGTTGTCGCACCTTTTTCTGTTTTCCGTTTTAACCGACCTGAAATGTTCTGTTCTTAAGAACCTCGAACTCAACAGATTGTTAACCCTCACACAGAGAAGCACTGCCATGTCAAAGTAACCACATTTCTTTTAAGTAATAGTATCTCACCAGAAATAAATTTAACTTTACCTATAGGAAAACACTACACTGTATTCAGGAACTGAATCAAAAATGGTTCAAATGGCTCTGAGCACTATGGGACCTAACATCTGAGCTCATCAATCCCTTAGAACTACTTAAACCTAACTAACCTAAGGACATCACACACATCCATACCCGAGGCAGGATTGGAACCTGCGACTGGAACGGTCGCGCGGTTCCAGACTGAAGCGCCTAGAACAGGAACTGAATCCTTCTCCTAGTATGAGTCAACAACAGCCGCTCGCTACGTCAGCATGTTTTGCAGCTGACCGACGAGACGTTGCTATGGGATATCTAAAAAGGTTTGCCACTGAATCTAAGACTTCCTGAGAAGCTGGGGGCAACAGGTTATCTCGGAAGGCGTATCATCTAAGGATGCTGAAATAAAAATATCTGGGGTACTTCTAACTGTGTAAAATTTTAATGATTTGCAGATAGTATTGATTATAATCTCGGGCTTTTCGTAGGTGATACAGTTGTTATTATTATTATTATTATAAAGCAAAAAATTTGGTATTTAGGACATTCGCAACTGAGAGGCGTGATAATTAGGGAGCTCCGTTTCAATTCTAGTATTATTTATTTAAAATCCCGTCTTCTAGTGTATGAAATTATAGTTCTTGGCGGCTGGGTAGCCGCACGGTAGGAACGCTAACCTCTACCGTTATGTATTACCAAATACTATAATTTCAGACACCTGAAGATGGAAGTTTAAAAAGTCGAATCCGGTCTTTGTTTAAATAAATATTGATGCAACTGAAGCGAGTCTCTCTAAATTAATGGTCATACTATTAGCAAGCTTCACAAGTTACGAAAGCTCTACGCTACTGACTTCAGAACTTATTGCCAGGTAGTTCTACCTTGACAATTAATGTTACAGTCCATTATACGTAAGATTTTCATATCTTCTCTGGTGTTGCCGAAGTAATACAGCCTAAGTCTTCCAAGATGTCTTCTTCCTTGAAGATCTTCTGTACATACTTGATAGATTTCCCTTTCTTATTGAGTTTGATGTGCGCGTCGAGTCGAATGAAGTCGCCATGCTTTAATTTTGGATGGAACGTCTGGCTCTCCCTGTAGACCATAAACAGCTTTGTTAATATGATTCATTCCACTGTGCTATTATGTGGAATCCTGTTAAATATTTTGCTCAATATTTTTCTTTTAAAGATTACAAACTTTGCTTCTTCTGATTTTGTAAACGCCCATATACCACAGGCGCATATCAGAACAGCTATGATAAGATGTTTGTGTATGCGAATCATAATTTCTTGAAACGAGTTTGCTGTTTAACATGTCCAGTAATGCTAAACAACATCTATTGTTTTTTTGTACTCTATTGTTTATTTCTTCTTTGATGTTGTCTGTATTTAGCGAAATTCTAAGATGGGTTACTGTTTCGATTTTCTTTTCACCAATTTTATAGGTATGACCTGGTTTAGATTGCAGTGAGACAATGAAGTATTTGGTTTTGCTGGTGTTAATCGAGGGACTGATGAAACAGTAGTTTAGTCCTGTTAAACACATAATTATCATCATCATCACTTCTGTTACTTTCTAGAACTGTTCCGAGTAAGATGTTATAGAATATTGTCCAGAGTGTGGCTTTTTTTCCGTGTGACTAGGGCCTCCCGTCGGGTAGACCGTTCGCAGGGTGCAAGTCTTTCCATTTGACGCCACTTCGGCGACTTGCTCGTCGACGGGGATGAAATGATGATGATTAGGACAACACAACAACCAGTCCCTGAGCGGAGAAAATCTCCCACCCAGCCGGGAATCGAGCCCGGGCCCTTAGGATTGACATTCTGTCGCGCTGACCACTCAGCTACCGGGGGCGGACCTGAGGGAATTAATTTCTATGACAGAATTTGAATAAAATTTGCAGTAATCTACAGTAAAATCTCTAGAAAACACCATCCGGGCGCAAGGCTGGCCTCTAGCTTTTCAGATGGGAAAAACAGCGTTGTGCACTTCACAGAACTAAAGGAGTGCTATCCTTTGACTACAGGTTTGATGCATCACAAAAGGAGACACTCATGTCATAAAAGGATTCGAGAGTAACAGTTTACAGGGATATCAAGATCGCCGGCTAGAGTGGGCGTGCGGTTCTAGGCGCTACAGTATGGAATCGCGAGACCGCTACGGTCGCGGGTTCGAATCCTGCCTCGGGCATGAATGTGTGTGATGTCCTTATGTTAGTTAGGTTTAAGTAGTTCTAAGTTCTATGGGACTGATGACCTCAGAAGTTGAGTCCCATAGTGCTCAGAGCCATTTGAACCATTTTTTTTTTTTTAGATATCAGGATCACATAGGCCGGGGCCGGCCACAGGGTGCCGAACTTAACGCGTGCAGCTTATGCTGGCCCCGGTCGTGCCAAGGCCCATGCTGTGCTGTCACCCCGGTACTTCTCACAAGTACACGGAACAGAGCGACATTTCATTCAGCGCTGCGGTGCGGCACTTCTCGCTCGGCACGACTCTCTAAGTTCGGCAGAATCGTGGGGCCAGCATTGTTTACCCTTCGCTATTTGTTGTGGTATGAAGGACGTTCACAGGTCCAGTTGTTGTTTTCGCAAAAAGAGGCAGCCTAGCGATCTGTCGTCACAGACCTTTAAAATGAATGGGAATGACAGAAGAGAAAGATGAGGATTCTTTATTCGCATAAGCGACAGGTACTGGTTATTTGCTGTGAAACGACATTACAGTACAATCGAGAGAGAATTTAAATATTTAGTTGACAAAGAAAAACAAAAAAAATACAACGATCGACAGACGGGGTTCATTGTTCTGTATATCAAGAAGTACTTGGAGCTAAATTTGTAGGCATGGAGCAGTTGAGGAAATTGGTGGTATGAATAGCAAAATTTCTAAAGTCGC
This sequence comes from Schistocerca americana, assembly GCF_021461395.2. Classification (NCBI taxonomy): domain Eukaryota; kingdom Metazoa; phylum Arthropoda; class Insecta; order Orthoptera; family Acrididae; genus Schistocerca; species Schistocerca americana. The sequence continues at coordinate 646,214,561 of NC_060130.1, read as the reverse complement.
ACCCATTATTCAATTGTCAGTTGCAACAGTTTTCAATAGTAATCAAGGAAGAGCATGGAGACTTGAAGTATTACACCAAATTACTTCATGTTCGTCAATTAGTGGGGCATGCCTGGAACGATTTTTTCGATTTAAAACTCACTACTGTTGAATTTATGAAGGAGTGCAGGAATGAAAATTATAACATCCGGAATAGATTGCAGACTTTTTATTTTAAGTGGACTTGACTGCACACTGCCGACAGTAAAACATAGCAAGGTAACTTCTTCCTGATTTGATGGAGGTGAATTTAAAAGGAAAGTCACGTTGTAGAAGAAATACGTTCTGACAAAGACATTCCAGTTCCCTAAGCTCACTGGTGTTAAAGAAAGTGCGAAATTTGCAGAATTCATTGTGGCCTTGCAAGAATTAAAAGGATAGTTTTATACAGGTTTTTAGGACACTGTCAGTCTTACATCTCATTTCAGGTTGTTTTCTAGACCGTTTACCGTTTCAGTTTGCGGCGGAGCGGTGTTAAAATAGTTCGCTAGCACTGAGTGAAGCACGCAGCAAATTAATGTACACCTACCTCAGTACAGCGTTCGTTCACCATCCGTTGCTCTGCATTCGTAAGTACTATGTAGACGATGTTAAAAGCAGCGTTGAAGAAAACCATCGTCCATACTTACGATTGCATAGTCCACGTAACTCAGGTAACAAAATAAACCTGTAAATCTCTATTAATAACGGGCAAAAGTGGATACTTCCTTCCTTCATTGAAAATTTCCGCGTCCCGATACTGATGTTTTTATTGTCTTCTAGTCATGGTATCAACAGGCCCACATTTACGTCGATAGCACATCTACTAGTTCATGCAGCTTGTACCACGCGCAAGACAGCCAGAAAAGTCCAATCCGAAATACTACGAGATTAATACAATCAATACTCTGCTACGAAATGAGTTTCACACTCGGTCCTTTTCAGTGGATTCTTCAAAGGAAGATGCTCGCCAAAAAATGTTCTTTAAATGCATACTGAACACGCCGCGCAGAATTCTTCACAAAGCCGATAGTTTCACACGCGGTTTTCTCTACAACAAACACTCAAAAATCTCCCAGACTTCACAGAACAGTCCGTAAATGCATCTGCTTGCACGGCGATATAAAACACAGACAAAAAAAAAAACAGTCACCTCTTCATTTTACAAATAACTTTTTCGGACACGGCTAACTGTTAGACTCTAATATGACCTTCTCGTCCGGCAGCTAGTACACGACTCTTGCAATGCCGTTGCTCACAGCGCATATACTACTTGATAGAGCGCGGGAAAGACTTCACTCTGATTGGTTGATCAAATGAACAGCCAATCACTCAATCTTTCAAGCTCATATTAGTACCTAAACTGTTTTACTCCAATCAACGTTCACAGATGCATTTACATCATTTTATACTGCAAATACTAATAAAATGTTCCACCAAACCAAACCAAACGCTCTGCCTCGTGATGACTGGGTGTTGTGTGCTGTCCTTAGGTTAGTTAGGTTTAAGTAGTTCTCAGCTCTAGGGGACTGATGACCATAGATGTTAAGTCCCATAGTACTCAGAGCCATTTGAACCATTAACCAAACCAAACGAAAACTAAGAGAAAACCATGCTTGAAATATACTTAAGAACTGATTATCCTCTTATTACCTTCCTGGCTGCCTTATTACAAAAGCAATCACTTCGTAGACATACGACATCCGCCAGTGAGGGGGATTTACAGTTTTCATGACACCCTGGTGGCGTAACACTTGCTATTTACGTAAGGTGTAATACAATACAGAATTGAAATTTGACGTATGTCCCACAAACACTCTATCATTCACTCTCATTTACTCTCACCCTAACACAAAATATAAATATTAACTTTTAAACTGTTATTTTCATTATGAAAGAAAAATTGTTGAAAGTTTAGAATTGAAAATCTTTATAAAATAACTGAGAGTACTCTTACTGTTTTCAAATAACAAAAGAAATATAAACTGTTATTGTTCCTTTCTGAATTTACTTTCTTAAGTGTCGGTTAAGTACTTTTTAATGGTTTTTTTTTGTATCTCCCAAACTATTATAGGTAGCGGTATCAAATTTTGACACAAACTTCGTCTGAATAACAAAAGGTCATGTACAAAATTTGGAATAAAACAGATAGCATTTAACATACTTATTTAGTTTCTTAGGTGAGGTGAATAAGTGATTTTAGTACGTGCCACAGTGAGCATTCTCATGGTCCGCTTTAGGGACAGGTGTGGCTATGACGCATACGGCAGGCCACAAGTCGGCCGCCGCCGAATGCTACTATACTGCAGGCTTCCAAAATAGCTTGCCATAACGTAACAAAACTTACTGCAAAAATCTGCAGTCGCGTAATAGCTGCGACGCTACACGTTAAGATTGCCTTGTCCATGTGCACATGTAACTGATTGATCTGTAAGATAATTTCAGTTTCCATGACAAACCCTTTTCCCGTTAAAACTGTCCAGGACATATACATTGCTTTGCTCAGATAGATTTTCCGAGTCTCCATAATGCCACTAACGAAAGTGATACAATATTTCGATCGACATATGTGTGTGAAAGACGTTTTTTCGAATATGAAACTAAATAAGTCGCGATTATGTGACAACTTAAATGGTTACTCTGTGAAATTGCCTGCGTCTGTGTATATGCTGATAGTTTGTACAAGATAAAAATTATGTTACGTCTTCAGCGCCCCCAAATATAATTAACTGATATTGAAAACTTGTTTCGTTTGTGATCTATGTTGTTGATAAATGCGTTGTCCTGTTCAGACAACGTGGCGCGGGAGTGGGGAAATGTGAAGCGAGGCTGGGTGCTTTGGCATTCAGGCGCAGGCATGGCCTGCGAGCCAAAATCTTGGCCATCCCTGACATAGGCTCTGTTGTAGGTAACGCTAATGACAGGCTGCTATTCATTGCTAGGGTATTGGAAAAATGAAGCGTGTAAGCAAATGAGATTGATTACAGTATTCGAGGGCGTACTCAAAAGTAGTGCCTCCGAATTTCTTACTCTGTTCTCAGTATCTGTTGAGGTACTACATGTCATGCATATTGCTTGGTCGACTTTTCCGCTCCCTCTCTCCATCTCCACACCCTCCATCTCCTTTCCCAACACAACTTCCACCGTCTACCACTCCCGGATGATGAGCTTCGCCCTGACATCTACCCTTCCTACCCACTCTAACCCCCTCTTCCTGCCTCCTCCTGAGGGATCCCTCTCCTCCCCCTCCCTCCTTCTGAGCGGATTTCCCCTCCTACTCCCCGTCCATCTCTTGTGCCTTCTTTCAGTGTCTCTGTGCTCCCTCCTGCCCTGTCTTCCCTTTTCCTCTCCGGCCCCATGTGTCTCCTGCCTCTTCGTGAACCCACGGTTGCCCCTCCTCTCTTCATCCCGCCGCTTCCCCAGCTGCCCCATGCTCTCCCCTCCTTTTCCATCCTCTCTGACCTTTCCCTCGGCAGGTCCCGCCTGGTAGTTTTATTCTTCGTCGTGTGTGCTCCAAGTGGGTTTTAAGTGTGTTGTTTCGGAGTGTTTTTAATACTGTGGCCAACTTTTAACCTGTGCATGCGCATCCAGTGTCTTCTCTGTGTTTTACGAATCGCCAACTGTGTTTTTTAACTTTCTGGTGACTTTTTTAACTGTCCCCAATGAACTTCTACATGTCAGTGTATTTTTACCTCCATTTTCTCCCCTTACTCTGTTTTATGTTCCCCTTTTTTACCTCCTTATGTATGTATTATTTTATTCTTGTTTTAGTTGTCATGTCACTCGGCTGAAGAGCGGCGGATTGTGCTGCTGACAGTCCTCCCCTACCCATATGGGGCAGGGGCATGAAATCACAATCACAATAAAGAAAAAAAAAAACTTTGTCGCTTTGCTGACTAACTTGCAACCATCTGCCGCTAGAGGGCTCCGAATTATAGCGTGTAACATGGCTGTGTGTAACGTAACTGTGTCAGTGCATCAGAAACAGTTGGCTGTAATCGAGTTTCTAACCACAAAAAACGTGCCTCCAACTAAAATACATATAAGAATGAACACTATGCACCGTGAGGACTGGATCGACATGCCAGATCGCATGAGTGCTGCAACAGCTGTAAGAATCCGACTCCTTGGGTTCACTTTCATCGATCGTCCTCCGTACAGTTTCCGAAACTTAAAGAACACCTACTAAGATTTCACTTTGATAGTGATGGAGTGGTACAAGCAGAGGTGAGGTTGTGGCTCGATGAACAAAGTCAACATTCTACAGTGACAGCATCAACAAACTAGTCTCACGTTGGGAGAAATGTGATGGTCGTTAGGGTGACTGTGTGGGGCAATAAATATGTAGACCTGAGTAACAAAGATGTATAATTTTAACAAAGTTTGTTCTATTTAAAAACTTTGAGAGTTTTCTCGTAAAAAAATTGGGAAACGTTAGTTTTCAGCATTCCGTCGTATATCTATGACCCATTCTAGAATACTGCAAAGTGAATGGGACTCATGTCAGTTCGGACGAACAGGAGCACTGAGTGCACGCAAAGAAGGGCGGTGTGACTGGTCACAGGCTTCTTTGAGCAGAGGAAGACTAACAGAAATGTTGTAAAATTGTAACTAGACGCCTTATAGCTCCCGAGAACCTGTTTAAATAACTTGGAGAACCGTCGTGCAGGCAGAAACTACGAACCCACCATCCTCTTCATATCCATCCCGCATACGTTGTGCGAGTATGATTTTTCAAATAACGGTTCGTAATGAGGGATACAAGCAGTCGGCTTCTCACGCTCCATCCGCGGATGGCATCTACCACCAAGGATCTCTACGTAATTCGCCATTAATTACATATGTAGATTCTGACTTCAAGAAAACCCTTTGTTGAATATGTAAGCTGGCTAACGAATTTTCTCAAATTAACTGATACTTGAGACGAACGAGACGTTTGGTAATGTGCACAACTGTTATTCATATGTTCCAATGTGTGTGAATTCCTAAGGGATCAAACTGCTAAGGTCATCGGTCCCTAGACTTACACACTACTTACGCTCAGAACAACACACACAGCCATGCCCGAGGTAGGACTCGAACCTCCGGCAGGAGGGACAGCGCAACCTGTGACGTGGCGCCTCAGACCGCGAGGCCACTCCGCGCGGCAACTGTTATTCGTCTTCGGAAAGTGGACAGTCAGCAATTATCTGCTGGTATTGTAATTTACAAATCTGAATGTCAAACTGGTTGACGTCACGGAAAAGTTTTCGTTAGTAAGTGACGTAACTGAACAATAAGTATTTCACACTACACTTGAGGAAACACCATGAGCACCGTCAAGTTGAAACTCTGTAGCGGACAAAAACTTCAGCTTGGCTATCACAAACGTCACACGAGAGATAGCGACCGTTGCTTTGATAGAGAATATGCAGAAACAACTGCACGTTTCTTCACGAGTTCGTTCAATTAGCGCGAAAGCATAACGGAAATGCTCGCCAATCTCCATTTCCTACACTTACATGTATACTGCACAAGCCAGGTTAAGGAGTGTGACGGTAGGTACTTTGTGTACCGTTGCCGCTTCCCACACCATTCGTGTGTGCGTGTGTGTATGTGTGTGTGTGTGTGTGTGTGTGTGTGTGTGTGTGTGTGTTTCTGTGTGTGTGCGACAAGCGGTCAACGGCTAGAAGAAACCATTCCGAGATATTCACCATCAGTCACATTCGGTGATGGTACTAACAAATCTCTCCTCTATCCTACCATCTTTTTATATTCTTCTTAAAAAACAACAAAATTTTATTGTTATTTTGAAAATTATCACCTTTGTAAACGTTGTAGTTAAAACAAAAGAAAAGAAAACTGTAAAAGGATGAAAAACGAAAATTGTACGATGTACGACCTGTTTTAAACATCAGGTAACAGGTCTATAATTTGTCAATAAATAAATAAAATTAAATAAAATAAATTCACCCCTTTCCTGTTCTAGTTCGCTGGAAGATCGATTGCTGGTAAGCTTCCATATGAGCTCGAATATCTCTAATTTCACCATCACGGTCTTTTCGCGAGATATACGTTGGAGAAAGCAATATTTTAATTGAGTTCTCTAGAAGCGTACGTTCTCGGAACATTAACACTGTAGCACGCCTTGATGTTATGCAAAATTACTCTCTTAAAGCGTCTGCCACTGGTGTTACGAGTAGCTAAGCATCTCCGTGACTTTTCGCAGTCACTAAATCAACCTGTAACGAAACGCATTGCTCTTCTTTGTATCTTTTCTACTTACTCTCTCAATCCCGTCTGGTAAGATTTCCAGACTGAAACGCAATAATCAGTTATTGGTCGGACGAATGTTTTGTAGGCTACCTACTTTGTTAATAGACTACATGTCTTGAATATTCTTCCAACGAATCTCGATCTGGCATATGCCTTTCCTACAGTTAGTTTTATTCCTTCGTTCCGTACTAAGCCCCGCCGTGTGCATACTCCCAGAAACTTTTTGGACCTGACTGCTTCTTGTGATTGTTCGGCAAATCGTGCATTCGTACAATAAAGCGTCTTTCTGCAGCGTTACGTCTCGTCCGCCTGTAACATCGGCATCCCGCATCACAGAACACAGATGCGGGATGCCTGCAGCACAGCGAGTGAAACCAAAGCACACGTTTACGGTACGACCAAGGCAGGTGACGGAGACGAAAACAGCTATTTTCCTACGTCACTCACATGATCGAAAATAGTCGTAATCGATCCATCCGCCAACCGGCCTTATAAGCCGGTGCACCGCCGGTGACAAGGACTGACGATAGGCCCAATACGACCACGTTTTTCTGCCCGTTCTGTACGGTCACTACAGTGATCTGTTCACATCCAGCCCCTTTTCTCCTTGACAATAGAGTTGGCGCGTTACTTCACCCCTCCTCTGTCTTCCACCGTCGGCTGTTATTCAGCCGTTGCTTTGAGTCTCCTCATACTCCACTGAGACAGTTGGACCGGATCTGAACCGGTGACGCTGCGTATTAGTAACCTGCCACAAAAAAAGGCCACAATGAGATCGACACGCCGCTCGGACTTGTAGGCATCTGCCATCATGGCCGCAACATCCATGCGCCTCGTCCGTTTGTGTCCGCCGCTCTTAGTCTAGCGGCTAGCGTTGCTGCCTGTGGATCACGGGGTCCCACGTTCGATTCCCGGCCTGGTTGGGGATTTCCTCTGACAGGGACTAGGAGTTTGTGTTGTGTTCATCGTTTCATCATCATCATTCGTGGCTGTGGCTAGTTCGGACTGAGTAAAAAACTGGACTGTGTAAAAATTGGGACTTCGTACGGGTGCTGATGACTGCGCAGTTGAGCGCCTGACAAACCAAACATCATCATCATCGCCCGCTTGTAGTTGCTGATCGTCAGGAGTGGTAGCTTCGGACTGTGACTCAAGAGTGTCGTGTAACTGTGGTCTGGCGTTCCTGAACAGCTTTGTGGTAATGCTGTGCCGACCACTCTCTAGTAGTTTCGTTTTCGACTTTTCTTTGGTGGACTTTCTCGAGAAAGAGACTTGTGAGGCAAAGATTTTATTTAGTTATTCTTCTGTTATGCGATCGGAAGTGGGGATCCACACGTTTCTTGCTTGAATGTTGTTTTTTCTCGACTACTTTGTCGACATCGGCAATGTTCTTGTTTATTAGTGTTCCCCAACAAAAACAGATTGAAGAATAACATCGGCGTCATGTCTCTCCTACCGCATATACACGACTTTCTGCCTCTTTGTGAGGAATACACTACATTTGTTTATGATGTGTGTCAATTGCCAATCCTTGCACCAAGCCTCGATCATCTGCAGGTCTTCATGAATTTTACAGCGTTGCGACTTCGCTGTGGCTAACAACATCATAAGCGAAAAGCGTCTTGGGACTTCCGACGTCATATGTGCTGTGAAAAATTAAGTGTACTATATTATTCAAATCGTTCAAATGGCTCTGAGCACTATGGGGCTTGACGTCTGAAGTCATCAGTCCCCTATAACTTAGAACTACTTAAACCTAAGGACATCACACACATCCATGCCCGAGGCAGGATTCGAACCTGAAACCGTAGCGGTCGCGCGGTTCCAGACTGAAGTACCTAGAACCGCTCGACCATACACTGAAATAGTTTAAGTTTTGCGTTTCTTCGCAATTGACATCATGATCCAGATACGTAACATCTGAGAATTTTTCCGTAAGATCTTTCTAGATTTCGCAAGTTATTTTCAGGTGTACAGTTTCTAAGCATTTTTCAACTAAAATACCTAATTCGTAATACGTGTATTTCTTTGTCATTTTTGTATATAACGTGGTCTTCTACAAACCATTGGTCTCCCGGTGTTGGAGACATCTTTTCATATGATGACGATGGGCTTATAAATTATTCAGTGTAATTTACTTCGAAAAATGTTTTCCCCCGTAGCTGAGTGGTCAGCCAGACAGAATGTCAATCCTAAAGGCCCGGGTTCGATTTCCGGCTGGGACGGAGCTTTTCTCCGCTCAGGGACTGGGTGTTGTGTTGTCCTAATCATCATCATTTCATCCCCATCGACGCGCAAGTCGTCGAAGTGGCGTCGAATCAAAAGACTTCCACCCGGCGAACCGTCTACCCTACGGGAGGCTCTAGTCACACGACATTTACATTTTACTTTGAAAAATAAATAGTCCAACACTTTATTAGTAGCTGTGCAAATGCAGCTCATATGTAAACACTGTCTTGCTTTCATATGAACGCTGAAATCTTCAGATGCCGCCAAAGAGGATTTAAGGACATCGTTCAGTGATACACAACTTGCCTACAATTATGGTAACTGAAACTACAAGGCCACGAAGGCGGCTTGGACTAAACGTCAAACTGGCCATACTGCTTGAATGCACAAATGATTGGCATTTCAGTACGCAGCGAAAAGCGGGTGGGAACAGGACCACCTACGCACAAAACTATAGTCCCATATCTCAGACGTCCATCCGTTGTAGCATTTTGGAACTTGTTTTTTCATCGCGTATTATCATATTTTTGGAGACCGAAAACCTCCTCCGTATGAATCGACATGGGTTCAGAAAACAACTATCGTGTGAAACCAAAGTCGCTCTGTTCGTACACAAGACCTAAAAAACAATAGATACCGACACCCAGATTGATGTCGTGTTCCTTGACTTCCGAAAAGTACTCGATGCAGCTTCGCACTGCCACGTAATGAACAAAATAAGACCGAACACAGCGTCAGACCAGCTGCGTCATTGGATGGAAGAGTTTCTAGCAAGCAGTATATTCCCAACAGAGAGAAATCAGACGTAAAAGAAACTTACGGGTTACCCCAAAAGAGTAATACAGTACAATTACTTTTCATAATATACATAAATGACTTCGTGGATGACGTCCGAAGTTAACTGAGGCTTTTCGCAGATCGTGCTGCCATATAGAGAGAAGTTGCAACTCTAGAAAATTGTAGCGAAATGAAGGAAGACCAGCAGATGATCAACCCTTGATGCAGGGATTGGTAATTGATATTCATCAAAAATATGGTTCAAATGGCTCTGAGCACTATGGTACTCAACAGCTAAGGTCATCAGTCCCCTATAACTTATAACTACTTAAACCTAACTAACCTAAGGACATCACACACATCCATGCCCGAGGCAGGATTCGAGCCTGCGACCGTAGCGGTCACGTGGTTCCAGACTGAAGCGCCTAGAACCGCTCGGTCACGCCGGCCAGCCCGGTAGCTCTAATACCCAGTAGCACGTCCTCTTGCATTGATGCATGCCTGCATTCGTATGGCATACTATCCACAAGTTAATCTAGGTCCAGATTGTCCCACTCCTCAACGGCGATTCGGGGTGGGTCCCTCAGAGTGGTTGGTGGGTCACATCGTCCATAAACTGTCCTTTTCAATCTATCCGAGGCATGTTCCATAGGGTTCATGTCTGGAGAATATGCTGGCCGCTCTTGTCGAGCAATGGCGTTATCCTGAAGGAAATCATTCACAAGATGTGCACGATGGGGGCGCGAATTTTCGTCCATGAAGACGAATGCCTCGCTAATATGCGGCCGATATGGTAGCCCTGTCGGTCTGAGGATGGCATTCACGCATCGTACATCCGTTACGGCGCCTTCCAAGACCACCAGCGGCGTACGTCGGTCCCACATAATCCCACCCCAAAACAGCAGGGAACCTCCACCTTGCTCCACTAGCTGGACAGTGTGTCTAAGGAGTTCAGCCTGACCAGATTGTCACCAAACACGTCTTCGACGATTGTCTGGTTGAAGGCATATGCAACATTCATCCGTGAAGAGAACGTGATTCCAATACTGAGTGGTCCATTCGGCATGTTTTGGGCCCATCTGTACCGCACTGCATGGTGTCGTGGTTGGAAAGATGGACCTCGCCATGGACGTCGGGAGTGAAGTTGCCCATGATGCACACAGATTGAGTCGTAACACGACGTCCTGTGGCTGCACGAGAAAGACGCTGGCGCTGCTGTCAGGGTTCCTCCGAGCCATAATCCGTAGGTAGCGGTCGTCCACTGCAATAGTAGCCCTTCGGTGGCCTGAGCGAGGCATGTCATCGACAGTTCCTGTTTCTCTGTATCTCCTTTATGTCCGAACAACATCGCTTTGGTTCACTCCAGGACACCAGGACACTTCCCTTGTTGAGATCCGTTCCTGGCACAAAGTAACAATTCGGACGGAATCGAACCGCGGTATTGACCGTCTAGGCGTGGGTGAACTACAGACAACAAGAGCCGTGTACCTCCTTCCTGGTGGAACGACTGGAACTGATCGGCTGTCGGACCCCCTCCGTCTAATAGGCGCTGCTCATGCATGGTTGTTTACATCTTTGGGCGGTTTTAGTGACATTTCTGAACAGTAAAAGGGACTATATCTGTGATACAATATCCACAGTCAACGTCTATCTTCAGGAGTTCTGGGACCCGGGCTGATGCAAAACTTTTTTTAATGTGTGTAATATTTCTCAACTTATTACGAATGTTAAATTACCGCCTATTTCTACTAAATTGTAACAGTTTCTTGAATGCCTGTCTCAAATCTGCAGAAACTGCATTGGATATGGGTCGTTCGGAGGTGACGTGGTCAGAAAATCGTCCACCTGTTGCGACCGAACCGCCGAATCTTTCCATCAGTAAGTGGGGTATGTTCTCAACTGACTCGGTTGTTTTAACCCCCTCCACTGACGGAATGACCCGCTTCCTAATTCCGTATGTATAAAGCCAATACGGACTTGTAGCTGTCACGCCTTTGCGCTTACTGCTACGTATTTTAACCGTAAATAGCTCAGTCCTAATGGTAAGAGGTAGTAGTGAATTGACGTTATTAATCTTTGAAGACAGCACAGCTGCCACAAGCTCAGCTCACTTTTACTCCACTCCTACCCTCGCCATTACACCACATTAACTAGGTGCTACACGGACCTTGCTAAATTCACTTGCGTATACATTTTTGACCGTTACTCGCCAGTATTTACCTAATGATTAGTACACTCCTAACCGGACTATTTCCCAAAGAGCTGTGATGATTGAACGGGCTCGATCCGCGGCCTACAGTGCCCTACAGTTCACACGGTAACACTGCCTACCTGACCCACTTAACTTGGTAGTGAGCTTATGTATCCAATCACCACTGCTAGCAGCAGTGGATAATCCTATCAGCACGACGAGAGCAGCAGACTTACCGTCGAATCCTCCTGAAAATACTTATAACTACGGTCGCCAGCTCTGAAGGAGCAAAAGAATAAATCAATTTTTTGGCTCGTTTCAAAGTGAAACGGCTTGAGTTGAATTTAAACTTAATTCTGAATATTACTATTTCTGATCATTCTAGGTGATTCTACAAAGCAAATACTCTCTCAATTTCTGTGAGTTGGTTTGTTAATTACCACCAAGACAACTTATGCAACTTAGGTTAACAAAATTCTATCCTTCAACTTATTTAATGATTTTGGATATTACTCTTTGGACAATTGATATAGAATTAGTTAAGTGACTTTACTTGAAAGGTTACTCAGAAAAATTTAAGTAACTATAAATAGGCGACTCATTCTGGTGTGACCATTGCTCTTTTCAACATTCTTATACGCTAAAGTATTCTACAACCAAAAGAATTGTAAATGAAAGAGGCGATGGTGGCCTCAGTCTGATTTCACTACACTATGTTTGAGGTTACTACACTTTACAATGAACAACATGCGTCGTAATTTTACTCATTACTATATTCTGTCCTCTGCACTTGCATAAAAGAAAACTGGTATTCTCCTTTTACATGTATACAAAGTTCGACTTAACAATTGCAAGCAGTCTTGCCTTGGGTAGACGTGTCGGTGCTGGTGGTGAGATGCATGTGGCTAACGCAGCTCTTCACGCCTCATGCCCTCAATGGCGGCTGGAACTACGAGCTGTAGCACTCGTATAGGCTACTGCACGTCCGCCATAAAATCTGGGCGCAGGAACTCTTACAATCAGCCCCAGTGGCATAGAGACGGCTTCGACAACCATTCGTCGCGTTCTACTCCACAAACGGCGACGATATTCTCCTCTTCGCTGTTGCACAATCACTTTTGCGTGAGCACAGTTATGCACGTCCGATCACGTCAACACTCCCCAGGCCATTCCATTGTTCAGTCCCTGTGTCTCCAGCTACCTCTAGCTACGCTCGTATCACCAAGAGTGGGGGCGTTCCCCTACCACCTTTTCACCGAAATCATTTAGTATTTAAGAATATTTATATTTATTACCCTGGAGTTCATACCAGTCATAATAATTTACTACTAGCGCTTTATAACATTAAATCATGCAGTAATAACTTATAATTACCAAGAAAAAGAATACATTTGACTCCGAGAGCTTAGTGCATTGTCTGACAGGCAGCGCTAATTCCCAGTTTCGCCAATAGATGGCATCAGGGTGCACTCCCTGGCAGTCTCACACCAGCGCGCCCGTTTCCGACGCGCGGGCTCCAAATTACTGTCAGCCCACCATCATTTCAGTTCCGTTACACATGCCCCACTTCTTATTGAAGTATCTAACAGTGATAATTCAATAAGAAGTCTCTCCTATAATGAATCTGAAATTTTCGTTAAGCTTTTTACCAAGGGTTTTCCCTTTCTTACTGATACACCTCGGTACTTATATTACTTATTTAAAATTAAACACCAATTCTTTCTATCTTTCCAGCTAAACATTACATAAATGATTTACATATATTCTTTCCAATTTTCTTACTTCTAAACACAGTACACTTTAAACATCTTTTTTTTTACAAAAATTTTAAATACACTTCTTTTATCTCAGGCAAGTAAAACACACGTTATGCGCCTATTACTTTATAGCCCGTCCTTTTCACTTTACCTCCTCACTTTTCTACCTCTTCCACAACACTTATTTGCACATCTATTAAGGCTTTCTTAGAAGCTCAGTCTTTCCCAGTCTGTTTAGTCTCTACTTAAACTAGAAGTTTCATTAGAATACTGCAACATATTTTAGTGAACATTTACCTTTCACATAGAACAAAAGAAACAAAACTATTTACATGTTGGTTTACTTTAATATTTATTTATATATTTATCTTCAATCTGGTAGAATTCGTGGTTCATACCTTTTGAGATCCACTATGTTTCTTACTCCCAGGCGTTTGCCTGTTAATGGGTACTCTAAATAATAAGCATTCACATTGGGTATGGACACTATTTTAAATGGTCCATTATATATATATTTAAATTTGCTGATCTCATTATTAATTTCACTTGACTTTTCATGTGTTTTTACAAGAACGAGATCACCTATTTTGAATTTAGGATTCCTTACTTGTTCATCATGACGACGAATTCTCGCATCTGCTTGTTTTCTCATCTTGTCTTTTACTAAGTTCTTTTTACTATCATAATCTAATTCAACTCTATCTGGAAATTCTAGTAGGTCTTCTACTAGACTTTTACTTCTCGTCTTTTTCAGGATTTCTTCTGGAGTAAATCCAGTGCTCCCGTTTGTTAATGAATTCATGATTTCTTCGAATTCACTCACATACATGCCCCACTTCTTGTGGTTACTATGGCAGTACGTCCTAAATAACCGACCTATCTCACGCATATATCTTTCTGCCGGATTGCTTGATGGGTGATAAGCTGAGATATGTACCACTTCTACCTGTTTCTCAGTTATCCCATCCTTCCACATTTTTGAGCAAAACTGAACACCATTATCTGATAGTATTCTCTTTGGCTTTCCTACTTTCACAAAATAATCACACACCATTTTATCATACACAGCTCTGGCAGTAGCTTTTCTCAAGGGATATAGCTTTATATACTTTGAGAAAAGTTCAACTGCTACAAATATGTACACAAAACCCCCCATGGTTTTCGGTAATGGTCCAAAGATATCTACTGCTACTATTTCTAATACTTCATCAGGTTTTATTGATTGCATGGGCCCTTGATTAGTTGCATTTGTTACTTTCGCCTTTTGGCATAGATCACAAGATCTTATCCTCTGTGCTACCCTTCGTGCCATGTTGTTAAAGGTAATGCATTCATCTAACTTATCGGTACACTTCCGTGCACCACAATGGCCATATGCCAAGTGAACATAATCTATCAGCACTTCAGTGTGTTGTTCCGGCCAACATACTCTCCACTTCCCTGGATTATTTAATCTTTGAAGATACAGTACACCTTCATGTATTTTATATGAAGCCCTTATGTTAGTTGCGTCCGGATTGTCAAACTTGACCTTTACCGACTTGAGTGCATCATCATCACTTTGATATCTTCGCATATTCCGACATATTTCCTTAAATTTTTCTCTTCCTTCCGCTTTTTTGAAGTAATTCACCTCAAAAACATCTTCCCTATTCTTTACACTTTCTAGTGTCTCACATCCTTCCGGTAATCTCGACAAAGCATCCCGTACTGAATGTTCTTTCCCTTTAACATACTTGATCTCTATATCAAATTGTTGTAAAAACAGCGCCCATCTGGTCAACCTGTTATGTAACAATCTGCAGTCCTTCAAAAATATTAAAGCTTTGTGGTCTGTATGGACCACAGTCTTATGTCCCCATAAGAAAAGTTGAAATTTCCTAAAACCCCATACTATAGCTAAAGCCTCCTTCTCTGAAACCGTATAGTTTCTTTCGTACTTAGACATGGTTCTACTCGCAAATGCTATTTGTCTATGAGTTTTTTCCCCATCTATCATTACCTCCTGAAATATGGATACTCCCAATCCATAATCTGAACTATCTGTTGCCATGTGGAATGGTTCACACAGGTCAGGGTGACATAACTTTATGTTTTTGGCCAAATTGTCTTTTAGTTGTTTGAATGCTGTTTCACATTCCTCAGTCCATATATACACACTGTTCTTCTTAAGTAGGTTGTTCAGATGTGGGCTATTGAACACCTGATCTTCCACATACTTACGATAAAAGGAACAAAGTCCTATAAATGACTTTAGTTGTTTTTTATTCTTGGGAGCCGGACAATTTCTTATTGCTTTGACTTTATCGGGATCCTTTTCAATTCCCTCTGGTGTTACTATGTGACCTAAAAACTTTATTTCTTTCTTCACAAACTCGCATTTTTTCAGGTTCAGGGTCATTCCTCCTTTAATTAAAGCTTTGAACACCCTGTCGCATAACTCCATGTGCTCTTCCCATGTCCTTGTAGCAATTAACAGATCATCTACATAAACCGTGATTAGCGAACTAAGTTCACTCCCTAAAATTTTGTCTAAAGCCCGAATGAACACTGAAACGGAAGTATTTAGGCCAAATGGTACCACTGTGAAATGGTAGCATTTGCCATTGAATAAAAATGCCGTGTACTTCCTAGACTCCTCACTTAATGGGATTTGCCAGTATCCTGCAGTTAGGTCTAAACTAGTCATGTACTTTACACCATTAAACTTCTGCAATAAATTATCTATGTTCTCTGGACGATCCAACTCCCTCTTCACTACTTTATTCAGAGTACGAGCATCTATCACTATTCGTACACTTCCATCCTTCTTACCTACTATCACCAGTGGGTTATTATATGGGCTAGAACTCCGTTCAATGACCCCACATGAAACCATTTTATCTATTTCTTTTTGAACTGCTTCTTTCTTAGACAAGGGTACATTATATGGTGGTTTAAAGAAAGGTTCATGCTCCTCTACCTCCATGCAGTACTCATAATTTATCACTCGTCCCGGTTTGTCTGAAAATACCTCCTGATTTTCTTTCAGAATTTGCCATAGATCCTCCCTTTGGGCATCAGATAGTCCTTCCGTTTTTTCCACTACATTTCGAAGGAGTGTCTCCTTATTTCCATCTTCAACTATCTGCCTCACCAGAAACCAATCGAATTGTTGACCTATTCCTGAATCATGATCATCTCTAAATTCTACCCATCTCAGCTGGTTCTCTTCCATTACTCTAGATGATTCAAATGGTATTTCTAATACCGCACTATCAACTTTACAAACTATTATCCCTTTGTCGCAATCTATAATTACTTTCTGTTTTATTAACCA
Source organism: Schistocerca americana (assembly GCF_021461395.2). Classification (NCBI taxonomy): domain Eukaryota; kingdom Metazoa; phylum Arthropoda; class Insecta; order Orthoptera; family Acrididae; genus Schistocerca; species Schistocerca americana. The sequence goes on along the minus strand of NC_060130.1, from coordinate 646,198,015 downwards.
GTCAATGCCTAAAATGATCTCGGCACTGAGCTCTGGAACTACTAAAAATGCATTCGAAAATAGCTTGTTTTTTATCTTAAATTCCATCATCACTTGATGTTTAACAGGTTTACTACATTTCCCTGTCGCCCCTATCACTTTAACACCTGTTACTGGCATCATGACTACTCCTCGTTGCTCTTTGATCATCTCAAAAAATGCGTGCGAAATAGCACTTATTTGAGCACCCGTATCCAACAATACATATAAATCGTACCCACATACATTAATGGGCAGGATTGTTTGCATCCTATTGTCCTCTTTCATACTTTCTTTATCTTCCCATAATTAATCCTTTTCCACCGCCAAGTCTTGCCATATTATTTTTCCGGTTTTTATACTGACCATTCCATCTGGAGGTTTCTTTCTCCTTTTCATCCTAGATTCTTTCACCACTTTTTCCAATAGTCCTTCGTCTAGGCTCTTTAATGCCATCTCGTTCTCATTCGAATCTGTCTTGCCTGAACTCTCGGTTGCGGAATCGGAAACTTCCTCTACTTCTTTTTCTCCCTGGATGCTTTCTGATGATTCTGACGATAATTCCTCCTCCTTAGAAATATGACCTTCTTCGGATTCAAATAATTCTTGCAAATTATAATCCATTTCTCTACTTTCCCTTTGTTGGATAGAGCATTTGCCACTCTTACTTTCATTATTTTCCCCTACTAATGGAATTCCAGTCTCACTCAACTCATTTGCTTCAGTACTACAGGGATCACAACACTCTTTCTCTTGGTTAGATACACTTTCTCTAATTTCTTTAAAAGAATCTTCATCACAGTCATGTACTCTTGCTGTCACTAGGTGCACATCATAATCGGTATGGCTCTCTAACACTGTCATATTCGGGTCCAAACTAATCACTTGAGTGGAAGATCTTTCTAATTGTGCTGGCTGGCTTTTGAGCTGATGTACATATTCTGCATACGAGGTAATTTCTGAATCGGCATGCGTCTCTGCACTATGCCCCTTTTTCTTATCCACCCTTCCCTCTTTAATTACTTCTCGATGCGATTCGTCGACTATTCGTACGAACCTATTACCATAAGTCACATCACTCCTACCTTGCCCCTGCCTCTCTGCACAGTTGCTATCCCTACCGACAAACAACGCCTTCTCTGACTCTTCCTTCATCAATTCGTCACTCTGACCTCGAATTGTACTTATTTCATTCACGTGAGCCTTCACATCCGACCGATATTCTTTTCCTACTTCATTTCCCTTAATAATTCCTCCCTGCTCTCTCTCCTCTGTTTGTATCCCTGCATTATACTTCGCAAAGTTTCGTTTATGTAACTGCTCTTCAGGCGAACGACGCACTATCCTACTATAGTACTGACTACTCCGATCTTCCCTATATTTGGGCCATTTCTTTCTTTCCGCGCGCCTTAGGCCCTTGACCTGCTCGGTATTTAGTTTTCCTGATTTTGATAATGCATCCCGTTTCCCTGATAGTGTCCTCTCCCTCGCTGAGAGTTACCTCCTCGACCTCTTCCTCTCATCATGTTAATTTGCGGTTCATTCCTACCACCTTTTACTATTCCATTCTGATTTCTGAAACCTCGAAACTCTCTAGTTTCACGCCACCTATCTTCATTCTCGATTTCTTCTAAAAATTCATCGAATGTTCGATGAGTGCCTCCTACATAACGCTTTGAATCGTCAGGTAGCTTTTTCCACAACTCCCACACTATCTCCGATTCTGATCTACGATCTTTAAGATACTCCAAACGCTTGAACCATCCTTCACAGTATTCTTTCATGAGCCCACGCCCATGTTCTGGCATTCTGGCCACAACCTATCTCTCTGTTGTGTGCTCCAGAATTCCTCAAGGAACTTTTCTTTGAAGTCTGTAAACTTCAAATTGTCGATATCCAAATTCAATCCCCAACGTTTAGCATGACCTGCTAAAGCGTTTATTACTAAATTAATTTTTTCTTTATCCGACATGTCTGTTGGTAAGACACGTTCACGTAATGGGGCCCCTTAGGCAAATGGCAGCAAGAGAGGGGAAGAAAACCAATGTGCACTCCGTGTGCATACCGGGGGGAGTCATTCCAGATGTGGAAAGGGTCCTTCCGGATGCCATGGAGGGTACAGGGTGCACCCATCTGCAGGTGGTCGCTCATGTCGGCACCAATGATGTGTGTCGCTATGGATCGGAGGAAATCCTCTCTGGCTTCCGGCAGCTATCTGATTTGGTGAAGACTGCCAGTCTCGCTAGCGGGATGAAAGCAGAGCTCACCATCTGCAGCATCGTCGACAGGACTGACTGCGGACCTTTGGTACAGAGCCGAGTGGAGGGTCTGATTCAGAGGCTGAGACGGTTCTGCGACCGTGTGGGCTGCAGATTCCTCGACTTGCGCCATAGGGTGGTGGGGTTTCGGGTTCCGCTGGATAGGTCAGGAGTCCACTACACGCAACAAGCGGCTACACGAGTAGCAGGGGTTGTGTGGCGTGGGCTGGGCGGTTTTTTAGGTTAGATGGCCTTGGGCAAGTACAGAAAGGGCAACAGCCTCAACGGGTGTGGGGCAAAGTCAGGACATGCGGGGACCAAGCAGCAATCGGTATTGTAATTGTCAACTGTCGAAGCTGCGTTGGTAAAGTACCGGAACTTCAAGCGCTGATAGAAAGCACCGAAGCTGAAATCGTTATAGGTACAGAAAGCTGGCTTAAGCCAGAGATAAATTCTGCCGAAATTTTTACAAAGGTACAGACGGTGTTTAGAAAGGATAGATTGCATGCAACCGGTGGTGGAGTGTTCGTCGCTGTTAGTAGTAGTTTATCCTGTAGTGAAGTAGAAGTGGATAGTTCCTGTGAATTATTATGGGTGGAGGTTACACTAAACAACCGAACTAGGTTAATAATTGGCTCCTTTTACCGACCTCCCGACTCAGCAGCATTAGTGGCAGAACAACTGAGAGAAAATTTGGAATACATTTCACATAAATTTTCTCAGCATGTTACAGTCTTAGGTGGAGATTTCAATTTACCAGATATAGACTGGGACACTCAGATGTTTAGGACGGGTGGTAGGGACAGAGCATCGAGTGACATTATACTGAGTGCACTATCCGAAAATTACCTCGAGCAATTAAACAGAGAACCGACTCGTGGAGATAACATCTTGGACCTATTGATAACAAACAGACCCGAACTTTTCGACTCTGTATGTACAGAACAGGGAATCAGTGACCATAAGGCCGTTGCAGCATCCCTGAATATGGAAGTTAATAGGAATATAAAAAAAGGGAGGAAGGTTTATCTGTTTAGCAAGAGTAATAGAAGGCAGATTTCAGACTACCTAACAGATCAAAACGAAAATTTCTGTTGCGACACTGACAATGTTGAGTGTTTATGGAAAAAGTTCAAGGCAATCGTAAAATGCGTTTTAGACAGGTACGTGCCGAGTGAAACTGTGAGGGACGGGAAAAACCCACCGTGGTACAACAACAAAGTTAGGAAACTACCGCGAAAGCAAAGAGAGCTCCACTCCAAGTTTAAACGCAGCCAAAACCTCTCAGACAAACAGAAGCTAAACGATGTCAAAGTTAGCGTAAGGAGGGCTATGCGTGAAGCGTTCATTGAATTCGAAAGTAAAATTCTATGTACCGACTTGACAGAATATCCTAGGAAGTTCTGGTCTTACGTTAAATCAGTAAGTGGCTCGAAACAGCATATCCAGACACTACGGGATGATGATGGCATTGAAACAGAGGATGACACGCGTAAAGCTGAAATACTAAACACCTTTTTCCAAAGATGTTTCACAGAGGAAGACCGCACTGCAGTTCCTTCTCTAAATCCTCGCACAAACGAAAAAATGGCTGACATCGAAATAAGTGTCCAAGGAATAGAAAAGCAACTGGAATCACTCAATAGAGGAAAGTCCACTGGACCTGACGGGATACCAATTCGATTCTACACAGAGTACGCGAAAGAACTTGCCCCCCTTCTAACAGCCGTGTACCGCAAGTCTCTAGAGGAACGGAGGGTTCCAAATGATTGGAAAAGAGCACAGATAGTCCCAGTCTTCAAGAAGGGTCGTCGAGCAGATGCGCAAAACTATAGACCTATATCTCTTACGTCGATCTCTTGTAGAATTTTAGAACATGTTTTTTGCTCGCGTATCATGTCATTTCTGGAAACCCAGAATCTACTATGTAGGAATCAACATGGATTCCGGAAACAGCGATCGTGTGAGACCCAACTCGCCTTATTTGTTCATGAGACCCAGAAAATATTAGATACAGGCTCCCAGGTAGATGCTATTTTTCTTGACTTCCGGAAGGCGTTCGATACAGTTCCGCACTGTCGCCTGATAAACAAAGTAAGAGCCTACGGAATATCAGACCAGCTGTGTGGCTGGATTGAAGAGTTTTTAGCAAACAGAACACAGCATGTTGTTATCAATGGAGAGACGTCTACAGACGTTAAAGTAACCTCTGGCGTGCCACAGGGGAGTGTTATGGGACCATTGCTTTTCACAATATATATAAATGACTTAGTAGATAGTGTCGGAAGTTCCATGCGGCTTTTCGCGGATGATGCTCTAGTATACAGAGAAGTTGCTGCATTAGAAAATTGTAGCGAAATACAGGAAGATCTGCAGCGGATAGGCACTTGGTGCAGGGAGTGGCAACTGACCCTTGACATAGACAAATGTAATGTATTGCGAATACATAGAAAGAAGGATCCTTTATTGTATGATTATATGATAGCGGAACAAACACTGGTAGCAGTTACTTCTGTAAAATATTTGGGAGTATGCGTACGGAACGATTTGAAGTGGAATGATCATATAAAATTAATTGTTGGTAAGGCGGGTACCAGGTTGAGATTCATTGGGAGAGTGCTTAGAAAATGTAGTCCATCAACAAAGGAGGTGGCTTACAAAACACTCGTTCGACCTATACTTGAGTATTGCTCATCAGTGTGGGATCCGTACCAGGTCGGGTTGACGGAGGAGATAGAAAAGATCCAAAGAAGAGTGGCGCGTTTCGTCACCGGGTTATTTGGTAACCGTGATAGCGTTACGGAGATGTTTAATAAACTCAAGTGGCAGACTCTGCAAGAGAGGCGCTCTGCATCGCGGTGTAGCTTGCTGTCCAGGTTTCGAGAGGGTGCGTTTCTGGATGAGGTATCGAATATATTGCTTCCCCCTACTTATACCACCCGCGGAGATCACGAATGTAAAATTAGAGAGATTAGAGCGCGCACGGAGGATTTCAGACAGTCGTTCTTCCCGCGAACCATACGCGACTGGAACAGGAAAGGGAGGTAATGACAGTGGCACGTAAAGTGCCCTCCGCCACAAACCGTTGGGTGGCTTGCGGAGTATCAATGTAGATGTAGATGTAGATAAAATCCATTGGATGCCATCCACCTTGTTTCTTTTGAGGATCGTATTTTTCCTCCCTACTCAGTATTTCCGATTTTTGCATTACCAATGGGATACCACTACAGTTAAGAAACGTCTGATTCTGAACTTGCTGACTTAACAATTTTATCTCATTACGCAGTGTATTTTCCTGCTCCTGCACACATGCATCAAAACTCAACATGGTATTGCGCAGTGTTTCAATATCAGCTGCCGTTTCTTTAACAATCTCTTTCTTTACAACTGGTACTATCACCTGTAATTTACTTTCAATTATCGGTTCTAATTTTTCACTAACCAAAGGTTCCACTGATTTCTCTATTCTCTGAATTTCGGTATCAAATCTTTTCTCTATTTCTGTGACTTTTCTCTGAACATTTGTTATTTCAGCCCTAATGCTATTTACTGATTTGTTTACCTCTGTGATACGTTGGCTTTGCGTATTCAAAATATCTAAATTGGCTTTTATTTTACCAGAAAGGTTTTCCTCCAATTGGGATATATGACTAGCCATTTCTGCTTTCAAACTAGCATTCCCTTCTCGAATTTGCGCCATCATCCTATTTAACAAACTTGTTAATTCCATATCCTCTCCCTTGTGACTTGCATCCACAGATACATTGAGTTCACTTTTCACTACCTTTGGTTTCAATTCCCGTTCCTCCTGTCTTGTGGGTGTGGATTCATCTATAAGATTTTCCAACACTACAACAGTATCTATGGTCCCTAATTCTAGGTCTGACCTTGTAATGTTTTCGTCTTGCTTGTTACTATTCGACTCCATCTTAAGCTGCTGTATTTCGTGCCTAACAGAAATGTTTATTAAACCAAGTATTACTTGTTTAACTCCTACTATTGGACTTTCTTTTGCTGCTTTGCAGGTTGTCGTCTTGAACTTACCAATTGTGGTATATTTGTCTACAACAGAATTTAAAATTTAAAATTTTCTTGAAACTACAAGTTTATATAAAACACTTTTATTGCAGCCATTATTCTACAAACTTGGTAAGTCCTGTCACGGTCGCCACATGCGACCGAACTGCCGAATCTTTCCATCAGTAAATGGGGTATGTTCTCAACTGACTCGGTTGTTTTAACCCCCTCCACTGACGGAATGACCCGCTTCCTAATTCCGTATGTATAAAGCCAATACGGACTTGTAGCTGTCACGCCTTTGCGCTTACTGCTACGTATTTTAACCGTAAATAGCTCAGTCCTAATGGTAAGAGGTAGTAGTGAATTGACGTTATTAATCTTTGAAGACAGCACAGCTGCCACAAGCTCAGCTCACTTTTACTCCACTCCTACCCTCGCCATTACACCACATTAACTAGGTGCTACACGGACCTTGCTAAATTCACTTGCGTATACATTTTTGACCGTTACTCGCCAGTATTTACCTAATGATTAGTACACTCCTAACCGGACTATTTCCCAAAGAGCTGTGATGATTGAACGGGCTCGATCCGCGGCCTACAGTGCCCTACAGTTCACACGGTAACACTGCCTACCTGACCCACTTAACTTGGTAGTGAGCTTATGTATCCAATCACCACTGCTAGCAGCAGTGGATAATCCTATCAGCACGACGAGAGCAGCAGACTTACCGTCGAATCCTCCTGAAAATACTTATAACTACGGTCGCCAGCTCTGAAGGAGCAAAAGAATAAATCAATTTTTTGGCTCGTTTCAAAGTGAAACGGCTTGAGTTGAATTTAAACTTAATTCTGAATATTACTATTTCTGATCATTCTAGGTGATTCTACAAAGCAAATACTCTCTCAATTTCTGTGAGTTGGTTTGTTAATTACCACCAAGACAACTTATGCAACTTAGGTTAACAAAATTCTATCCTTCAACTTATTTAATGATTTTGGATATTACTCTTTGGACAATTGATATAGAATTAGTTAAGTGACTTTACTTGAAAGGTTACTCAGAAAAATTTAAGTAACTATAAATAGGCGACTCATTCTGGTGTGACCATTGCTCTTTTCAACATTCTTATACGCTAAAGTATTCTACAACCAAAAGAATTGTAAATGAAAGAGGCGATGGTGGCCTCAGTCTGATTTCACTACACTATGTTTGAGGTTACTACACTTTACAATGAACAACATGCGTCGTAATTTTACTCATTACTATATTCTGTCCTCTGCACTTGCATAAAAGAAAACTGGTATTCTCCTTTTACATGTATACAAAGTTCGACTTAACAATTGCAAGCAGTCTTGCCTTGGGTAGACGTGTCGGTGCTGGTGGTGAGATGCATGTGGCTAACGCAGCTCTTCACGCCTCATGCCCTCAATGGCGGCTGGAACTACGAGCTGTAGCACTCGTATAGGCTACTGCACGTCCGCCATAAAATCTGGGCGCAGGAACTCTTACAATCAGCCCCAGTGGCATAGAGACGGCTTCGACAACCATTCGTCGCGTTCTACTCCACAAACGGCGACGATATTCTCCTCTTCGCTGTTGCACAATCACTTTTGCGTGAGCACAGTTATGCACGTCCGATCACGTCAACACTCCCCAGGCCATTCCATTGTTCAGTCCCTGTGTCTCCAGCTACCTCTAGCTACGCTCGTATCACCAAGAGTGGGGGCGTTCCCCTACCACCTTTTCACCGAAATCATTTAGTATTTAAGAATATTTATATTTATTACCCTGGAGTTCATACCAGTCATAATAATTTACTACTAGCGCTTTATAACATTAAATCATGCAGTAATAACTTATAATTACCAAGAAAAAGAATACATTTGACTCCGAGAGCTTAGTGCATTGTCTGACAGGCAGCGCTAATTCCCAGTTTCGCCAATAGATGGCATCAGGGTGCACTCCCTGGCAGTCTCACACCAGCGCGCCCGTTTCCGATGCGCGGGCTCCAAATTACTGTCAGCCCACCATCATTTCAGTTCCGTTACACATGCCCCACTTCTTATTGAAGTATCTAACAGTGATAATTCAATAAGAAGTCTCTCCTATAATGAATCTGAAATTTTCGTTAAGCTTTTTACCAAGGGTTTTCCCTTTCTTACTGATACACCTCGGTACTTATATTACTTATTTAAAATTAAACACCAATTCTTTCTATCTTTCCAGCTAAACATTACATAAATGATTTACATATATTCTTTCCAATTTTCTTACTTCTAAACACAGTACACTTTAAACATCTTTTTTTTTACAAAAATTTTAAATACACTTCTTTTATCTCAGGCAAGTAAAACACACGTTATGCGCCTATTACTTTATAGCCCGTCCTTTTCACTTTACCTCCTCACTTTTCTACCTCTTCCACAACACTTATTTGCACATCTATTAAGGCTTTCTTAGAAGCTCAGTCTTTCCCAGTCTGTTTAGTCTCTACTTAAACTAGAAGTTTCATTAGAATACTGCAACATATTTTAGTGAACATTTACCTTTCACATAGAACAAAAGAAACAAAACTATTTACATGTTGGTTTACTTTAATATTTATTTATATATTTATCTTCAATCTGGTAGAATTCGTGGTTCATACCTTTTGAGATCCACTATGTTTCTTACTCCCAGGCGTTTGCCTGTTAATGGGTACTCTAAATAATAAGCATTCACATTGGGTATGGACACTATTTTAAATGGTCCATTATATATATATTTAAATTTGCTGATCTCATTATTAATTTCACTTGACTTTTCATGTGTTTTTACAAGAACGAGATCACCTATTTTGAATTTAGGATTCCTTACTTGTTCATCATGACGACGAATTCTCGCATCTGCTTGTTTTCTCATCTTGTCTTTTACTAAGTTCTTTTTACTATCATAATCTAATTCAACTCTATCTGGAAATTCTAGTAGGTCTTCTACTAGACTTTTACTTCTCGTCTTTTTCAGGATTTCTTCTGGAGTAAATCCAGTGCTCCCGTTTGTTAATGAATTCATGATTTCTTCGAATTCACTCACATACATGCCCCACTTCTTGTGGTTACTATGGCAGTACGTCCTAAATAACCGACCTATCTCACGCATATATCTTTCTGCCGGATAGCTTGTTGGGTGATAAGCTGAGATATGTACCACTTCTACCTGTTTCTCAGTTATCCCATCCTTCCACATTTTTGAGCAAAACTGAACACCATTATCTGATAGTATTCTCTTTGGCTTTCCTACTTTCACAAAATAATCACACACCATTTTATCATACACAGCTCTGGCAGTAGCTTTTCTCAAGGGATATAGCTTTATATACTTTGAGAAAAGTTCAACTGCTACAAATATGTACACAAAACCCCCCATGGTTTTTGGTAATGGTCCAAAGATATCTACTGCTACTATTTCTAATACTTCATCAGGTTTTATTGATTGCATGGGCCCTTGATTAGTTGCATTTGTTACTTTCGCCTTTTGGCATAGATCACAAGATCTTATCCTCTGTGCTACCCTTCGCGCCACGTTGTTAAAGGTAATGCATTCATCTAACTTATCGGTACACTTCCGTGCACCACAATGGCCATATGCCAAGTGAACATAATCTATCAGCACTTCAGTGTGTTGTTCCGGCCAACATACTCTCCACTTCCCTGGATTATTTAATCTTTGAAGATACAGTACACCTTCATGTATTTTATATGAAGCCCTTATGTTAGTTGCGTCCGGATTGTCAAACTTGACCTTTACCGACTTGAGTGCATCATCATCACTTTGATATCTTCGCATATTCCGACATATTTCCTTAAATTTTTCTCTTCCTTCCGCTTTTTTGAAGTAATTCACCTTAAAAACATCTTCCCTATTCTTTACACTTTCTAGTGTCTCACATCCTTCCGGTAATCTCGACAAAGCATCCGGTACTGAATGTTCTTTCCTTTTAACATACTTGATCTCTATATCAAATTGTTGTAAAAACAGCGCCCATCTGGTCAACCTGTTATGTAACAATCTGCAGTCCTTCAAAAATATTAAAGCTTTGTGGTCTGTATGGACCACAGTCTTATGTCCCCATAAGAAAAGTTGAAATTTCCTAAAACCCCATACTATAGCTAAAGCCTCCTTCCCTGAAACCGTATAGTTTCTTTCGTACTTAGACATGGTTCTACTCGCAAATGCTATTTGTCTATGAGTTTTTTCCTCATCTATCATTACCTCCTGAAATATGGATACTCCCAATCCATAATCTGAACTATCTGTTGCCATGTGGAATGGTTCACACAGGTCAGGGTGACATAACTTTATGTTTTTAGCCAAATTGTCTTTTAGCTGGTTGAATGCTGTTTCACATTCCTCAGTCCATATATACACACTGTTCTTCTTAAGTAGGTTGTTCAGATGTGGGCTATTGAACACCTGATCATCCACATACTTACGATAAAAGGAACAAAGTCCTATAAATGACTTTAGTTGTTTTTTATTCTTGGGAGCCGGACAATTTCTTATTGCTTTGACTTTATCGGGATCCTTTTCAATTCCCTCTGGTGTTACTATGTGACCTAAAAACTTTATTTCTTTCTTCACAAACTCGCATTTTTTCAGGTTCAGGGTCATTCCTCCTTTAATTAAAGCTTTGAACACCCTGTCGCATAACTCCATGTGCTCTTCCCATGTCCTTGTAGCAATTAACAGATCATCTACATAAACCGTGATTAGCGAACTAAGTTCACTCCCTAAAATTTTGTCTAAAGCCCGAATGAACACTGAAACGGAAGTATTTAGGCCAAATGGTACCACTGTGAAATGGTAGCATTTGCCATTGAATAAAAATGCCGTGTACTTCCTAGACTCCTCACTTAATGGGATTTGCCAGTATCCTGCAGTTAGGTCTAAACTAGTCATGTACTTTACACCATTAAACTTCTGCAATAAATTATCTATGTTCTCTGGACGATCCAACTCCCTCTTCACTACTTTATTCAGAGTACGAGCATCTATCACTATTCGTACACTTCCATCCTTCTTACCTACTATCACCAGTGGGTTATTATATGGGCTAGAACTCCGTTCAATGACCCCACATGAAACCATTTTATCTATTTCTTTTTGAACTGCTTCTTTCTTAGACAAGGGTACATTATATGGTGGTTTAAAGAAAGGTTCATGCTCCTCTACCTCCATGCAGTACTCATAATTTATCACTTGTCCCGGTTTGTCTGAAAATACCTCCTGATTTTCTTTCAGAATTTGCCATAGATCCTCCCTTTGGGCATCAGATAGTCCTTCCGTTTTTTCCACTACATTTCGAAGGAGTGTCTCCTTATTTCCATCTTCAACTATCTGCCTCACCAGAAACCAATCGAATTGTTGACCTATTCCTGAATCATGATCATCTCTAAATTCTACCCATCTCAGCTGGTTCTCTTCCATTACTCTAGATGATTCAAATGGTATTTCTAATACCGCACTATCAACTTTACAAACTATTATCCCTTTGTCACAATCTATAATTACTTTCTGTTTTATTAACCAGTCAATGCCTAAAATGATCTCGGCACTGAGCTCTGGAACTACTAAAAATGCATTCGAAAATAGCTTGTTTTTTATCTTAAATTCCATCATCACTTGATGTTTAACAGGTTTACTACATTTCCCTGTCGCCCCTATCACTTTAACACCTGTTACTGGCATCATGACTACTCCTCGTTGCTCTTTGATCATCTCAAAAAATGCGTGCGAAATAGCACTTATTTGAGCACCCGTATCCAACAATACATATAAATCGTACCCACATACATTAATGGGCAGGATTGTTTGCATCCTATTGTCCTCTTTCATACTTTCTTTATCTTCCCATAATTAATCCTTTTCCACTGCCAAGTCTTGCCATATTATTTTTCCGGTTTTTATACTGACCATTCCATCTGGAGGTTTCTTTCTCCTTTTCATCCTAAATTCTTTCACCACTTTTTCCAATAGTCCTTCGTCTAGGCTCTTTAATGCCATCTCGTTCACATTCGAATCTGTCTTGCCTGAACTCTCGGTTGCGGAATCGGAAACTTCCTCTACTTCTTTTTCTCCCTGGATGCTTTCTGATGATTCTGACGATAATTCCTCCTCCTTAGAAATATGACCTTCTTCGGATTCAAATAATTCTTGCAAATTATAATCCATTTCTCTACTTTCCCTTTGTTGGATAGAGCATTTGCCACTCTTACTTTCATTATTTTCCCCTACTAATGGAATTCCAGTCTCACTCAACTCATTTGCTTCAGTACTACAGGGATCACAACACTCTTTCTCTTGGTTAGATACACTGTCTCTAATTTCTTTAAAAGAATCTTCATCACAGTCATGTACTCTTGCTGTCACTAGATGCACATCATAATCGGTATGGCTCTCTAACACTGTCATATTCGGGTCCAAACTAATCACTTGAGTGGAAGATCTTTCTAATTGTGCTGGCTGGCTTTTGAGCTGATGTACATATTCTGCATACGAGGTAATTTCTGAATCGGCATGCGTCTCTGCACTATGCCCCTCTTTCTTATCCACCCTTCCCTCTTTAATTACTTCTCGATGCGATTCGTCGACTATTCGTACGAACCTTTTACCATAAGTCACATCACTCCTACCTTGCCCCTGCCTCTCTGCACAGTTGCCATCCCTACCGACAAACAACGCCTTCTCTGACTCTTCCTTCATCAATTCGTCACTCTGACCTCGAATTGTACTTATTTCATTCACGTGAGCCTTCACATCCGACCGATATTCTTTTCCTACTTCATTTCCCTTAATAATTCCTCCCTGCTCTCTCTCCTCTGTTTGTATCCCTGCATTATACTTCGCAAAGTTTCGTTTATGTAACTGCTCTTCAGGCGAACGACGCACTATCCTACTATAGTACTGACTACTCCGATCTTCCCTATATTTTGGCCATTTCTTTCTTTCCGCGCGCCTTAGGCCCTTGACCTGCTCGGTATTTAGTTTTCCTGATTTTGATAATGCATCCCGTTTCCCTGATAGTGTCCTCTCCCTCGCTGAGAGTTACCTCCTCGACCTCTTCCTCTCATCATGTTAATTTGCGGTTCATTCCTATCACCTTTTACTATTCCATTCTGATTTCTGAAACCTCGAAACTCTCTAGTTTCACGCCACCTATCTTCATTCTCGATTATTTTTAAAAATTCATCGAATGTTCGATGAGTGCCTCCTACATAACGCTTTGAATCGTCAGGTAGCTTTTTCCACAACTCCCACACTATCTCCGATTCTGATCTACGATCTTTAAGATACTCCAAACGCTTGAACCATCCTTCACAGTATTCTTTCATGAGCCCACGCCCATGTTCTGGCATTCTGGCCACAACCTATCTCTCTGTTGTGTGCTCCAGAATTCCTCAAGGAACTTTTCGTTGAAGTCTGTAAACTTCAAATTGTCGATATCCAAATTCAATCCCCAACGTTTAGCATGACCTGCTAAAGCGTCTACTACTAAATTAATTTTTTCTTTATCCGACATGTCTGTTGGTAAGACACGTTCACAATTTTTTATAAAATCCACTGGATGCCATCCACCTTGTTTCTTTTGAGGATCGTATTTTTCCTCCCTACTCAGTATTTCCGATTTTTGCATTACCAATGGGATACCACTAGAGTTAAGAAACGTCTGATTCTGAACTTGCTGACTTAACAATTTTATCTCATTACGCAGTGTATTTTCCTGCTCCTGCACACATGCATCAAAACTCAACATGGTATTGCGCAGTGTTTCAATATCAGCTGCCGTTTCTTTAACAATCTCTTTCTTTACAACTGGTACTATCACCTGTAATTTACTTTCAATTATCGGTTCTAATTTTTCACTAACCAAAGGTTCCACTGATTTCTCTATTCTCTGAATTTCGGTATCAAATCTTTTCTCTATTTCTGTGACTTTTCTCTGAACATTTGTTATTTCAGCCCTAATGCTATTTACTGATTTGTTTACCTCTGTGATACGTTGGCTTTGCGTATTCAAAATATCTAAATTGACTTTTATTTTACCAGAAAGGTTTTCCTCTAATTGGGATATATGACTAGCCATTTCTGCTTTCAAACTAGCATTCCCTTCTCGAATTTGCGCCATCATCCTATTTAACAAACTTGTTAATTCCATATCCTCTCCCTTGTGACTTGCATCCACAGATACATTGGGTTCACTTTTCACTACCTTTGGTTTCACTTCCCGTTCCTCCTGTCTTGTGGGTGTGGATTTATCTATAAGATTTTCCAACACTACAACAGTATCTATGGTCCCTAATTCTGGGTCTGACCTTGTAATGTTTTCGTCTTGCTTGTTGCTATTCGACTCCATCTTATGCTGCTGTATTTCGTGCCTAATAGAAATGATTATTAAACCAAGTATTACTTGTTTAACTCCTACTATTGGACTTTCTTTTGCTGCTTTGCAGGTTGTCATCTTGAACTTACCAATTGTGGTATATTTGTCTACAACAGAATTTTAAATTTAGAATTTTCTTGAAACTACAAGTTTATATAAAACACTTTTATTGCAGCCATTATTCTACAAACTTGGTAAGTCCTGTCACGGTCGCCATATGCGACCGAACTGCCGAATCTTTCCATCAGTAAATGGGGTATGTTCTCAACTGACTCGGTTGTTTTAACCCCCTCCACTGACGGAATGACCCACTTCCTAATTCCGTATGTATAAAGCCAATACGGACTTGTAGCTGTCACGCCTTTGCGCTTACTGCTACGTATTTTAACCGTAAATAGCTCAGTCCTAATGGTAAGAGGTAGTAGTGAATTGACGTTATTAATCTTTGAAGACAGCACAGCTGCCACAAGCTCAGCTCACTTTTACTCCACTCCTACCCTCGCCATTACACCACATTAACTAGTTGCTACACGGACCTTGCTAAATTCACTTGCGTATACATTTTTGACCGTTACTCGCCAGTATTTACCTAATGATTAGTACACTCCTAACCGGACTATTTCCCAAAGAGCTGTGATGATTGAACGAGCTCGATCCGCGGCCTACAGTGCCCTACAGTTCACATGGTAACACTGCCTACCTGACCCACTTAACTTGGTAGTGAGCTTATGTATCCAATCACCACTGCTAGCAGCAGTGGATAATCCTATCAGCACGACGAGAGCAGCAGATTTACCGTCGAATCCTCCTGAAAATACTTATAACTACGGTCGCCAGCTCTGAAGGAGCAAAAGAATAAATCAATTTTTTGGCTCGTTTCAAAGTGAAACGGCTTGAGTTGAATTTAAACTTAATTCTGAATATTACTATTTCTGATCATTCTAGGTGATTCTACAAAGCAAATACTCTCTCAATTTCTGTGAGTTGGTTTGTTAATTACCACCAAGACAACTTATGCAACTTAGGTTAACAAAATTCTATCCTTCAACTTATTTAATGATTTTGGATATTACTCTTTGGACAATTGATATAGAATTAGTTAAGTGACTTTACTTGAAAGGTTACTCAGAAAAATTTAAGTAACTATAAATAGGCGACTCATTCTGGTGTGACCATTGCTCTTTTCAACATTCTTATACGCTAAAGTATTCTACAACCAAAAGAATTGTAAATGAAAGAGGCGATGGTGGCCTCAGTCTGATTTCACTACACTATGTTTGAGGTTACTACACTTTACAATGAACAACATGCGTCGTAATTTTACTCATTACTATATTCTGTCCTCTGCACTTGCATAAAAGAAAACTGGTATTCTCCTTTTACATGTATACAAAGTTCGACTTAACAATTGCAAGCAGTCTTGCCTTGGGTAGACGTGTCGGTGCTGGTGGTGAGATGCATGTGGCTAACGCAGCTCTTCACGCCTCATGCCCTCAATGGCGGCTGGAACTACGAGCTGTAGCACTCGTATAGGCTACTGCACGTCCGCCATAAAATCTGGGCGCAGGAACTCTTACAATCAGCCCCAGTGGCATAGAGACGGCTTCGACAACCATTCGTCGCGTTCTACTCCACAAACGGCGACGATATTCTCCTCTTCGCTGTTGCACAATCACTTTTGCGTGAGCACAGTTATGCACGTCCGATCACGTCAACACTCCCCAGGCCATTCCATTGTTCAGTCCCTGTGTCTCCAGCTACCTCTAGCTACGCTCGTATCACCAAGAGTGGGGGCGTTCCCCTACCACCTTTTCACCGAAATCATTTAGTATTTAAGAATATTTATATTTATTACCCTGGAGTTCATACCAGTCATAATAATTTACTACTAGCGCTTTATAACATTAAATCATGCAGTAATAACTTATAATTACCAAGAAAAAGAATACATTTGACTCCGAGAGCTTAGTGCATTGTCTGACAGGCAGCGCTAATTCCCAGTTTCGCCAATAGATGGCATCAGGGTGCACTCCCTGGCAGTCTCACACCAGCGCGCCCGTTTCCGACGCGCGGGCTCCAAATTTCTGTCAGCCTACCATGATTTCAGTTCCGTTACACTGTCCACAGTCACACGCTGGTGTTGCCCATTCGCGTGTCTTGCAAAGGCAGGCATGGTAGAGTCCGCGCCCTGTTACGGAGTGCACTAGTCCTATCGTTGGACTGTGCTCTTTTACTCTTTACTTCTCCTCAACGCAGGATAACGTTTCATGTCTTTCGATCTGTGCCACAGGTATCCCACCTTTCCTGCAACAGCACTATGGCCTTTGACTTAATCTGCTTGTTCGTCTATCGCGAAATCAAGGGGGCAGAGCCCCGTGACCATCTGTAACCGGTCACTGGCGGGTTCTCTACGCATCAGTACTCTTTTCTACACCATCGTAATTGTCACAGCGGGATTAACCAACGTGAGTCTGTGGTGGTGGTGGTGGTGGTGGTTAGTGTTTAACGTCCCGTCGACAACGAGGTCATTAGAGACGGAGCGCAAGCTCGGGTTAGGGAAGGATTGGGAAGGAAATCGGCCGTGGCCTTTCAAAGGAACCATCCCGGCATTTGCCTGAAACGATTTAGGGAAATCACACAAAACCTAAATCAGGATGGCTGGAGACGGAATTGAACCGTCGTCCTCCCGTGAGTCTGTGGACCAAGACGCCGGAACCATAGCGCACGATTAATTGAGGTATGTTGTTGTGATATATCGTCACCACTCCAGGGAAAGCATGAAACCTACTATGGTCAATGGATATTAGTATATTTAGCACTTACCATGCTCTTTTTGATAATGCGCTCCCTGAAGTTGCATCGTTCATCTGTGATTACTTTTAGGTATTTGGTCTCCATTTGCCTTCGAAATGTTGTGTGATTGATCCTGATAATCAACTTTTCCTTGAGGAAGCTTTGAATTGATTTTTGTGGTGCTATTTCGAGTCTGGTATGCCTGCACTATTTTGATACGATGTTCATATCAGTACCACGCACGTGCCGAATGGGTCTTAAATATGTGAGCTCAGTATATTTTCGCCATTATTTACCTGAAGTTAGCCAGAAGGCTTTACTCCGAAATATCGTGGTAGCAAGTTGCGTGATGCATCCAGGTGGAGGTGCGCATGCGCTGCTAGCCTTATCGGAATTAAATCAACGGCATACTCACCTTCTCCAAGTCAATAAATGCGCTGTTGCCGAACGTTGTATTTCAACTGGTCATTTGATGAAATGTCATGAAACAATAGCTGTGGCCCATATGTCAAACTTCTGGAGCTCCATCATAAACACATCAGTGGAAATACGACTGTTTGAGTTCCTTATCAATCGCGACGGCGACTTTCAGTCAAATTCAACGTGGAATCTTACCATAGAAAAACTTTGTTCTCTAAGAAGCTTGCGTCCTTCTGCGATTTTACCGTACAAAGACGATCGATTAACTATTGATGAGCTCACCTGGCGTCTTCTATGGTTGTCACGTGGATGCCTGTTGTATATATTGATGTCTCTATTGGAATCTTCTTCTCATCAGGTCACGACTTCGTTGCTCCTATACTGAATGGTGCAAGGAGGAACAGTGATGCAAAATAAAATTCCAAATTATTACTCGGCTGAAATAAAGGAACAGACACTGACTGAGGATCCCAGAAATTCTTCTCCAGATTTATTCAGACTTTGCCATGAACAGCTAGCAGACGCATAGAGCCAGTAAAAGTAAATTCTGAGACTTGAAATATTTCCTAAACACCGAGAATAACAGTCTCATTGCACGCATAATATTTAGTTCATATACCTTCCGGCAATATCACACGAAACATGTCAGTGTTCTTTCACTTACAACACACGTCTAGCCATCTTTCAGCCCCGATCGCGACTCCTGCAGACGCTGAACACCGTTTCGCACCTGTCTCCTGCTGCTCGCTTCTGACTGCTCCATCTTGTTACGGCGTAAAGTCAACGCCAGCACGCCAGTCGGGAACGAGAGAGCAGAGAGGGCTGTGACGAAGACGTCAGACAATTGCACGCTGACCGACCCCTCTCCAGGACGACAACGCGACAGCAGCAGCCTCTATGCGAAGAAAACATAAGCGCCGCGCCCGACTGGGCGCGGCCAGTTCTACGAGGAACTTCAAGACAAGCGACCCGAACAGAAGAGTCATAGCTCATTGCTTTGCTCGTACATTCTATGTAGCTCAAACCTGGAATTGTTATACTGAAGAGATTTCTTATTTTGTCTGTCGTCCTTTGCTTGCGACTCATCTGTTTAACACAAAGTGTTTGTGTCATTTTCTTTTCGTAATAAAACTCATAAATACGATCTGCTTGAATTGTTGTCTAGCGATCCGAGAAAGAAGGTTTCCTAGGCACCCCACATTTGACGACTAGCCAGGATTTCAGGCACAATTATAGAATGCTAGGCATGAACCTGTAAGGGATCCACAGTCCCTTCCTCAAAGACAAGCGTATGTAACTTCTAGAGGATGAGGGTACACTAAGAATCGATGGTCAAGCGCCTGACGCACCCACCGATTGCTACTGTTGTCAGGAGCAGCTGGGTCAATGATTAGGGTTGATATCGGAATGCTGTAGCAGGAGACATATCTTACCAGGTGAATGCGTGTCTCTGTCGGCGTGGGTTGACTAATCAGCGAACCAGAAGTCGGAAGTAGTATCCCGAATTGTGACCAAGTGGTTCTGCCAAAAGCTAATTAAAAAGACGGAGTGCCGATACTCCGTACTCGCGTCTACCGCGCCGGCGCATGGACAGTAGTGAGGATAGTATGTAGATTATTGTAACTCTGTGTGACGAAATTTCAAAGTATGTGACGTTTGTTGAGAGTAACATGAATAGACATATATGACAATAGAATATATATAATTTTAGTAAGTGCAAACGTTTGCAACTTTGATTAATGCAGAGCTTCTAATCTTTGAATACAGCATTACTGAGCTGCCAAAATCCAATGGAGACATCTCCCAGACCGATTAAAACCGATCTGCACTTATCCATTGGATCACAGTCAAATTTAATAAGGAGCGTTTCATCTTGTTTACTGTGCCTAGGATATGTTCTTAGAATCGAACAATAATGAACATTAAACTGTGGAGAGCGTATTACAACGTAATTTTGGAAGTAAAAAATCGCCAGAAGGAGTAATACTGTATTATTTCGACTGTACAGTGCGGGAATATCTTGTATATCGAGAAGAAGCGTGTGTACATCACATCAAACAGTAGAATCTGCGTTAATGAACAGTGTCTAAAAGTGTAAACGTCAAAATCTGCGTAGTAAACTGTGATATTCGTACGCTAAAGAATAACACATGTGGAAATTATCACGCCTAAACATGCCAAACATTTGTCACGAGCTGTACAGATTAATGTTTTCTTGTAATTTTATTCCCGAAATTGTTTACTGAATGGCTAAGATCGGATGGTTTTACGTGGACCCATAAACTGTAACATGTACGCTAGTTCGCGTGACAATGCAATATTGAGTGACATTACGCAACCATGCTGGGGCAAAGTGCACGCACAGTATCCGAATTAAGGGGTAGGGAGTAGTAAGGTGATCTGCACGCCGCTAGACCTGATTTATGCTCGGAATTTGGACATCGCAGACGAACTTTACTGTGCCTTCCGATATTAGGGACTTGAAGTGACAATAATAGGAACAGCAACAGCCGACCTCGAAATCTGGTGGCAAAACTGCAAGCAAGACAACAGCTGCGCCAGCGAGTGGCTTTGTTTTGTTTCTCATATTTCATATCAGTAGACTGATAGGGATAAAAATGAAATAGTTATTAATTTATGGTATGTCTTCTCTCTGTGTAGTGCCTGAACAGATATAAAATGATGGTGGTGGTATGGACGGCA
Organism: Schistocerca americana; assembly: GCF_021461395.2. Classification (NCBI taxonomy): domain Eukaryota; kingdom Metazoa; phylum Arthropoda; class Insecta; order Orthoptera; family Acrididae; genus Schistocerca; species Schistocerca americana. The sequence continues at coordinate 646,177,381 of NC_060130.1, read as the reverse complement.
AAAGTCCCTGCTGACAGGACGCAAAACCAAAGGAGCAGCTGAAAGAAGTCAAAAGAGTGTTTTCGTGATGTGCTGCAAGAAAGCAAGTAGCGGGAGGCATATAATAGTACCAGCTGAATAGGTGTCATTGTCGCGTGTTGACCCCTAGCAAGCCGGAAGAAATACGCCGAATGGTGACCAGGTATTTCGACCAAAATGTGATTACACACTGAAGGGCCAAAGAAATTGGTACATCTGCCTAATATAGTGTAGGGGCCCGCGAGCACGCCAAAGTGCCGCAACACGACGTGGAATGCTTATAGATATATGAAACTTTAGAATTTTCTAAATGTATAAAAAACTGTTTTAAAAATTGAGATATTAACTACAAAATTCGAGTTTTTTCTAAACATGAAATTTAAAATGTAACAGCTCATTCATTTTTTTCATAAATTAAATAAATTCTAGAGTTTCATACACCTGTAAGTATCGTTTGTATGCTGTGCAAAATTCATCGAAGAATCCCTCTTACATATGAAGAAAAGTGTACCTATAGCAACAATCGCAGCGAATAGTAAGTGAAAAATGATGAAATTACACTTATAAATAAAAATTATTTTATTATGTTTTTGAACTTTCACTGCTATGACTGTGAATCCTGAACCCTTTCTGGTCATGCTGACAAAGTTTTATGAAGTTATTAGTGAAAGTGTAGACAGTGAAAATTGAGATGTCCTGTTGTGCCTCTCGTGCTACAAGTCGGCTCGTTTGACGTCCTGACATGAGGTTTGTTTTGTGTCGAGATTTCAATCTAGACTTTCTATCTGATTCTCTACAGAAAAAAATGTTAATAGATTTATTTGAATCTTACAACGTGGAACAGACAGTGTACTTTTGACCTCGAGTCCAGGGAAACAGCAGAAACATCATAGATAATATCGTCCTACATTGCTCACCAACTCATGGACGCAGTGTGAAAACAATTACTACTGACCTGTCACATAATGATACACGGAGAGTTATACTGAAAGGAATCGCGGCAGATACACATAGCAAAGTAGAAGACAAAGATTAAGATGTATGAGGCCACTGGCAAAGCAGACACATAAAGCAAATCTCTAACGACAAATCTGGAAAGAAATTTATAATACAGACAATCTGAACGACAAATACAATACGTTTCGTCAAATCCTAATCAGTTTCTTTGGTAGCTCTTCCCCACAAAAAAGAAAAAAAAACTGGAGGCAGATTTGCGGTACTAATAAGCAACCGATTTCGATAACTAATGGCGTTAGAATACAATATTTGAGGAAACGGGAGCTGTATCATAATATGAAGAACAGTCAGAGCTAGTAACAGAACGCCACTACGGACAATACTGCGGCATGCTGAATGCCAGTAGTCTTAAACAAAGCATTAGGCCAAGAGAATACAAATCTCTCAAAATACATTTAAAACCATGTTGTCAATTGTGAAAGGAATACATATGTCAGAAGTGTTATTGTGAAACACGTGGAACGTAATATAAATGATGTCTCTAACAGGGCAGTCAGTAATATCAACATGTGACTTTCTGTAACAGCTTGCAATGCATACAGTTTCTGCCACGGAGCTCTGGTAGGAGCGAAATTTTGACGCCTCAAGGCGATCAAAATTTTATTCAGGTCGACCATTTTAAATTCTTTGGACTGAGGATACGGTTGGAGGCTTTTCTGAAAGTATCACGTGCGAGATCTTGGCAGAAACAGAGTGCTGGTGCTTTCACTGTAAGGAAAATCTCCACAGTTCTGACACTGAAACTCGAAAGCTTGTGTAGTTTGCTTACTATCACGCTATTATCTCTTTTGGTTTTGTATTTTGGAGTAACTCTCTCCACCCATCACGAACATTAAAGGGCGGTCAGACGGATCTGCGGCATCACTTCGCGAACTTCGCATAGGCCGTTGCTCAGGAATCTCGTAATTCTAATTCTACTATCTCTGTACATACGTTCCATCACAGGAATTGTTGTTGACAGTAATGATTCATTCAGAAGAAACAGCAACATTGATTCAGTGAACATTAGATGGGAAAACGACATAACTCGAACAATATTTCCTTAAGCATTGCGCAAAAAATGGTTCAAATGGCTCTGAGCACTATGGGACTTAACATCTATGGTCATCAGTCCCCTAGAACGTAGAACTGCTTAAACCTAACTAACCTAAGGGCATCACACAACACCCAGTCATCACGAGGCAGAGAAAATCTCTGACCCCGCCGGGAATCTAACCCGGGAGCATTGTGCAGAAAAGTATGCGCCATTCAGCAGATTCCACTTTCAGTTGGCTTCTAGCACTACTGGAAACGTTGAGTGGTAGCCCCAAAGTATTCGGGTCCAAGTTCAAAGTTTTCTTTTGGCACACTCTTACTCTGTTCAAAAGTTCGTCTTAATAGCTCAGAATTTTTCTCTGTAATTTGTGATTTATTTGCATACTCTACAACAGTTTTTTCGTGTTGTATAAATTCGTAATTTTTTCTTTATAAGTTTTCTAACCATCATTCTGCAAATTATGTAAGGACTCGTTTCATGAACATGTAGCTTTTGCTCGCATGTTCCCACGGAACCTGATAAATACAAAAAGTAAATTCAAGCAAACAATAACAGGAACGTGATACGAGTATACTGATTGAACGGTAACTATTTGTGCAATAAAATGGGGATGATTTAAGACGATACAGTGAAATTTTTATAAGAGAAGCAATTCTTCACTGGTAAGATTATGAGGAAAACACTGAATTCACTAGGTCGGTCGTTTCTACGTTTCGCCGTCAGTACGATCACTGAGGGACCACATAGACGTCTATGTCAGTTTACGAAAGACAAATATGTTTCAGAATTTTTCGTCACAATGGTAAGCATAATAATATAATATCTTCATGGATACCCACAGGAACAAAGCGTTGTCTAATTACAATATAACACTTGTCAGACCATTTTTGAAATATCGGTTTCTTTTCAGTATAAATTTTAGAAAAACTGTTTGCTTATAATAGATAATATTATGTTTTTCTTAAGATACAGTAGAACAAAACAAAATGTTGAATTAAATTTTCGAACTTACAATACGCGTATCAAATTTCCTCAAAACAGTACATATACCCCTCTGAGGGTATGTAGTGCACTTTACCAAATGTAGGACATATTAAAAACCGCTCACAAAATTTAAAGTTTACACACATCGTGTGCTGTGCACCGTAAATTGTGTGAGCAATGTTTACAATTTCTGTACCAGTGGACTACAAGGTAAACCGAAGTAAAAGATTTTTTTTTCAAAATTTTCCGTTAGTTCGACATAAAGATTGATCATTAATTACAAATTGCACTGTTCGTACATAACATTACAGGCAATACAATAATGCAGCACCTTATGTATGGAACATATCGTGCAGTAATTGCATGACTAACGAAAAACGCACTTCAAAATAAAAATCATTTTCCGAACAACGTCATAAAAGAAATAATTAAAAATAAAATCATGACTGGTAACGGAGAGAATGTATTTTATAAACGAAATCATTGTTTTACAGTCTCAGGCTTTCACTTCACCAACAATTTCTATTGGACAAAATAAAAAGTGTGTAATTCACCATTTTTCAGAATATACTCTTTACTTGGGTTACTGAGGTAGTGTTGTTTATAATAGCAGAGGCTCATTGGTGTGTAGTGTAGTAAAAACTGATACGTACAGTATTACCTACGCAAATCACAATAGATCAGGTGTCACGGAACAGTTTACTGAAGCAGTTCGCTAAGCTTACTATGCTATTATCATCGACGTGTACTCCTGACTGCCAATAAACATTAGTGTAATTTGACATGAAAGCGAAACCGTTTATTAGATTCACTATCAGACATGCACACGAATAAATGTTTACTGTACTAGGCATCAAATAACTCAAAACACTGCCAGGAAAATTAAGGCGTTGTCACGATTACAACTTGTAGGTATTCGATGTACAACAGAAACATTACATAAACGATTATGAGCCAAAGAAATTTTCGTCTAGAGGAGTAAGTCAGTTATCGTCTTGGTACACGTCAATTGTTATCGTTTAAACTCTGCAGTTAATTGTAATTAAATCAGAACTCAAAATATGTAATGGTTTGCTAAGACATTTCAAGTATTTGCATTATCCCAGACAGTCAATTTGAAATAGCAATACCGTTTGATTCTGCCATGAAAGTTGCGAGTACTATCAGATTTTGATGTCCTGATAGCGCAAATTACGACGGCTCTATTGGCACACACAGTGAAACTCTACACGTGTCTATGTGAAACTTTTACTCCAAATTTTCATTCGAACGTCTCGTGAATAACGTGCAATTTCTTATGGTCAAAATTACACAGACGGCACAGAAGCCTAAAATCAGTATATTGAGCTAACGAACGAATTGGCACAACTGAATATTTCTGATTGTACTAGGACTTGAATGAACTCTGCGAGTGAGGTACGAGTTTGTAAATGTCTTATGTTTCATAACAAATGTTTCTTGTCGCAATGAATTTGGTGGCGCCACTTTATTAAATTTCCAAAGTAGTTCACCACTGTTTGTAGTTCATGAATGGTTGTCGAATATGGAGCTTCGCTCTTTGGAAGAACTTACAAATATACGTATAATGGGTGATTCAGGAAACTGTAGCGTCCGGAAAGCCGGAGAGTTGGGAATAAATGTTTCGTAATAGATGTCATCTTAATTGGATGAAATTATTTCCGTGCAGTGTGATATGACCTCAGTATAGAGACTGGTTTGATGCACCTCTCCACATTAGTCTATCCTGAGCAAGCCTCTTTATGGCTGCCCACTGAGACCTGCTTATTGTAGTGAAGCCTCGTCTGCCTCTGCATTTCTACCACCCCCGTCGCTCACTCCTGACATGTCCCTCCACAACAAAACTGATGACTCCTTGATGGTTCAAATGGCTCTGGGCACTATGGGACTTAACTTCTGAGGTCATCAGTCCCCTAGAACTTAGAACTACTTAAACCTAACTAACCTAAGGACATCACACACATTCATGCCCGAGGCAGGATTCAAACCTGCGACCGTAGCGGTCGCGAGGTTCCAGACTGTAGCGCCTAGAACCGCTCGGCCACTCCGGCCGGCACTCCTTGATGCCTCAGGATGTTTCCTATCAACCGATCCCTGTGTTTTAGTCAAGTAGTGCCACAAATTTCTCTTTTCCCCAATTCGATTCAGTACCTCCTCATTTGTTATTCGATCTAACCAACTAATCTTCAGCTATTTTCTATAGCACCACATTTCAAAAGATTCCATACACTGCATGTCTGAACTGCTTCTCATCAACGTTTCACTTTCGCACAAGGCTACACGACAGATAAATACCTTCACATAAGGCTTCCTAACACGTACTTCGATATTAACTCTTAACAAGGTCCTCTTTCTCAGAAATGTTTTTCTTGTTGCTGGCAGTCTGCATTTTATATCCTCCTTACTTCAGCCATCATCAATTAATTTGTCTCCTAAATATCAAAAGCCATCATCCATTTTTAGTGTCTCATTCCCTAATCTGATTCCCAGATCATCGCCTGATTTAATTCGACTGCATTCCTTTATAATTGATTTATTTCTGTTGATGTTCATTGATATTCATTTATAATCCCTTTTCAAGACACTGTCCATTCCTTCTAACCGTCCTTCAAAATTTTTTCCCGTTCCTGACAGATTTTCATAGTCATCGTCAAAGCTTAAATATGTTTTCCTTGTCCTTGAACTTCAATTCCCTTTCCAAAATTACCCTCCGTTTCCTTCACAGTTAAGTCAATGTACAGATTTAATAACTCCTGAGATACGTTACAAATCTGTCTCATTCCTTTCTCAACTGCTGCTTCCCTTTCACGCTCTTCGATTCGGATAATTGGTGTGTGGTTTCTGTTCAAGCTGAAGATAACTTTTCACTTCTCGTATTTTACGTCCGCTGCATGCAGAATTTTATGGAATGTAAACCAATCAACAGTGTCAAAAACTTTTTCTAAATTTAGAAAGTGTATCAACTTAGGTTTGCCCTTCTTCGGATATCTTCTAAGAAACATCGTAGGGTCAAATGGTTCAAATGGCTCTGAGCACTATGGGACTTAACTGCTGTGGTCATCAGTCCCCTAGAACTTAGAACTACTTAAACCTAACTAACCTAAGGACATCACACACATCCATGCCCGAGGCAGGATTCGAAGCTGCGACCGTAGCGGTCGCGCGATTCCAGACTGTTACACCTAGAACCGCTCGGCCACTCCGGCTGGCCATCGTAGGGTCAGTATGACCTCACGTGTTCCTACATTTTTTTCAGAACGGAAACTGGTCTTTCCTAGTGTTGGCTTTTACCATTCTCTCCATTCTTCTGTAAACAAATCGTCTCAGTATTTTGCAACCATCATCAATAATTCTGACGATTCTTCGGTATTCACACCTGTGAGCACCTGACGTCTGTGGAATAAGAATTATTACATGCATCTTGAAATCTGAGAGTGTTTCACGTGTATGATACACCTAGGTCAGATGGTGGAATAGATTCGTCTTGGCTAGCTCTTCAAGGCTCTCAGTAATTCTGAGGGCATTTCGTTAACTCCAGGGGCCTTTTTTCGACTTAGGTCTTTCGGTGCTCCGTCAATTTTCCTTCTATCTCATTTTCACCTGCCATTTTTCATGTTAAATGGAGTCTTCGAAGAATGTAGTGTGGACTGTACTAGTGGAACAGCAAGTACACTTCTATCACACAGAACGTTCCCAAACAATGGGGCCAAATGATTTTGAAACAGAGTTCGTATCCAGCAATCGATTATGCCGTAACAGCTGCGATGAAACTGGAAACTGTCACTCAGTTGCTATAAGCTCAAGTTTTTGCTGGAAGCAGACGTTGCTTATATCAATACAGAAACAATATTCCTTTCAGAACATCAGTTCCTTACTTCGTATTACTCAGTCTAAGTCTGGATTATTTTGACCCTAAAGACCTGTATCGCACTGTATATTATTGCCCCACCAGCGTGGTGTATCAGATATCAGTTGGCCGGCCGGTGTGGCCGTGCGGTTCTAGGCGCTTCAGTCTGGAACCGCGTGACTGCTACGGTCGCAGGTTCGAATCCTGCCTCGGGCATGGATGTGTGTGATGTCCTTAGGCTAGTTAGGTTTAAGTAGTTTTAAGTTCTAGGGGACTCATGACCACAGATGTTAAGTCCCATAGTGCTCAGAACCATTTCAACCATTTGAACCAGATATTAGTTACTACAAAACGCGTGCAGTAATGTCCCGCAGAATCTGACGACTATCGCGATACCATTTTTCTTTCGTGGGAGCGAAATTAGTGATGAGAGCAGCCTTCAGTACCGGCAATGCGTCCGTCAGCTGCCGTCAGCGGCACATCTTTTAGTGCATAAATCCGTTCACAGAGTGCGCGGGGCTCTGTCATCTGCAGACGGCGTGCCGAGCCGAGCAAACAAATGAGAGTACACCCGCCGCTTGCTCCCACTTCTCTAACGGATGTGCGGTTGTGGAAGACGCGTCAGCTCCATGGGCAGCTGTATGCCATTATACTTAACGGAGAGACTGGCGTAAATGGTGCATTCTAGTCTGAATGAAAAGCAAGATCGCTATCCATAAATCGTGTTCCAATCAGTAAACACACAGCACAGTACCAAAAGGCCTACATCTTCCGCAAGCTCACAAATCTACATCGTTTCTCGTCCTCGACGAGGGACTTCTTCTGCGCCTACACCAGTGGATCCCATCTACTCTCCAAATTCTTACCAATTAATGTGCGATGTGGGACAGAGGTTAAAGATCATTCTCAGAAGACGCAGAAAAGAATATGTTTCGTAGTATACTCTCTCAAGGAGGACGATGGCTTTTGTAAGCATTGTGCGTTTTTCACTATGGCAAGTTGGTTAGTTGTAAGCATTGTGCCTTTTTCACTACGACAAGTTCGGGTAAAGGAAGTCATCAAAATGTTGGAGCTCCGGTAACGTCCAAGTTTTCGAAGGGCAAGCATTCCCTTGAATATTTCAACACCACTGCGAGCAACGCTTAACATAAGGCTGCTGTAATTGGTGGCGACAATTTTTTTCACGCTTTGGTGAGCAAAACAAAAATATATAACGTACCACAGACCAAGGCTTGGGGGAACATGTGAAAAAAGGAGAAAACGCTTAGTCCCTATCATCGAGGCGTTGATTCTCTGCGGGCGTCAGGAGATTTCATCAAGGGACACGAGAACTTCGGACTTTTGAAGCTGACAAATAAGATGACAAGAGCACGGGTGACCTTCGCTTGATTACAGCCAATAGTGAATCGTATTCGTGGCACTTTCATATTTTGAAACGAGTCACCTTTTTCGAACCTATCTTCTACAATAAAACTCCAACGTGATTTTTTAGGCAGCCCCTATGCATCTTGCAACTGTTCCTCAGACTCTGCCCCACCATATCTGCAGCTTTGTGCATGTGATTGTTCCAATTTAAATCGGAACTGAGTAGAATTCAGAGAGCGCTATATCTACAACCTTCTGCGACCCCTGCAGAAACAGGGTGAGATGAGTTAGTGGGACAGGACCTTGTTTTGATGACTTGGTGGAAATGGGAACGTGTCGTAGCTCCGCCAACCATGTACAATGTGTAAGGGCAGTGCCAAACGAAACTTCCTCCTGCAACACGAGGTTGTTGTATAAAAAGACGGAACACGAACTGGGAGAAGGGCGAGGATTTTGCTACTGCATTGCGATGCGTCTCCAAACTACATACAGGTACAATTAACAATGAATGGACATACTGCACAGTCATCTATCTACATTCGCAATGGTACTCGCAAAGTAATGGAGGGTTGGTTTAGTGATGATACCGAAATTGGGAAGCATGCTGCCGTATCATTAATCACTATTGAAATTATGGTAAAATTGCTAAAATTGATCACACCGTCAGCTGTGATGCTTATTATTACAGTACATCGGCAGTATTTTTCCATCCCATCCATCAACTGGCAAGCTGTTGATTATCACATTATGACTCGTTGACATCGCTAGTTTGAGATGGAGAAAGAGCCTTGGTGGAGGGGCTACACATTCTAGCGCCGAAACAGTAATCACATACATGAATGCAGTATAAGGAGTCAATCGATAGGGAACACAGAGTCATCAGCTATCCCGTCATTGTGAATCATGAGTTTAAGAGTAGAGGTTGTCAGTCACCTTCGGACAGAAGTTTGGAAATGCCCCACAATGCTGCAAAACCCTTCCAGTTTCATTATGTTGTGACCATCTTTTATTTCAATCACCCAGTGAGTGTGTTGTCGGAGCACAAACAGCAACATGATTTACACCGTGCGATGTCTAGTTTTCTGTGAAAGTCAGTGGATTGAAATGTGTTAATGTCAGTTTAGAACCTGACACAGACCTCAAAGTCGTGGTGGAAAAAAAAGTGTATGGCAGTGTAAAAAGCTGTGTCATACGCTGATTGGATATGTTACAGCAGAAAAAAAAGCATGTTTCAAAAGACACAGGGAGCCTCTCTTCTGACTGACAGTCTGTGGGACATGGTCTTCCTCCTCTTACAGTATGGGTGATGACACTTTACACTGGTCTGTGAAGGCGACTGAATGGATATTCAGTGGGGTCGGCGCTTATGCTCGATACCAGCACATACACGGTATTTGTTTGGAGTTCTCTGTTGAATGAAGTTAGAGGAGTTTTTTATAGTTTGTAAGACCGATTGTAATTGTAACATTGTCGTTGCGATCGTGTTTTTAACATTTGGTGGCCTGTAAGACTCTTTCTAAGACACACTGGTACCACTCGCAAGAAAAACATCATGCTTATAAAGTATGTGTGTGTTCCGACATGTGGAAAGTAAATGGCTATGCCCTGTCGTAAGGAACGTATGGATTTTACGTGAAGAAACTGATAGGGGCAAGGGGGATGAAAGCTTTTTTTTTTTTTTTTTTTTTTTTTTACTTGAAAATATTAATTCCAGTCATAGCAATAGTACAGATATTTCTATTTCCAGAGCCACAGGTGTCAGGAAGGGTTATTTCAGATACTTCGCTCATTTTCGAATGTTGTCCAATTGAGGCTGGCCGGCCAGTGTGGCCGAGCGGTTCTAGGCGCTTCGGTCAGGAACCGCGCGACCGCTAAGGTCGCAGGGTCGAATCCTGCCTCAGGCATGGATGTGTGTGATGTCCTTAGGTTAGTTAGGTTTAAGTAGTTCTAAGTTCTAGGGGACTGATGACCTCAGATGTTAAGTCCCATAGTGCTCAGAGCCATTTGAACCAATTGTCTGGTTGACTGCTTCTGCTCATTTCTCGTTATTATTTTGTTGAGAGAACATCGATTGTGGAGTGTGTTGTGTGAATCTAGATGGTGAAAGACGGGTGGAGACGCGTTTGCTGGTTCTCTAGACGTAAGAAACACCTTAGTTGACTTTGTAAAGTAGAAAGATGATGTGGAATGTTCTTGATTGCCTTAGCTAAACATAAATTCCGCTAAGAGACATCAGTCATAAGTTATTTCAAAAATTAGTTCAAAGGTGGTTAAGATTATTCTTGTAAACGTTAAAATTGGGCTTGTGTAGTGTAGAATATTACGCCAGTATTCCATTGAATGAGGTGAGAAGTTGTAGCGAACAGAGACGTTTTTCATAGTTAAGGGCTGTTTTTTGTGACGCGGAAGCAGGTGGCCTGCCATTACTAACAAAAAACGGACGAGACAGGGGCAGATTTTACATGTATATTCCGCCCTTGAGCTGTGATTTCCAGACGCTACATTTCAATTCTGTACTGTGTTCCAACATAGAAGCAAAAGCAATATTTCGTACTTAAATTTAGATTCCCAACTTCGGCTTTTTTCTCTTTTTAATCGAACAATATTTAGAAGCCCTTCACTTCGGGTTCACGGTTAAAAGGACTGACGGGTTTGGTTGTAAATTCAGCACTTTACTTAGTTTTACATGTTACATTTAAAGAAAATTCATAAGGTAAAAAATAGTTTCATTTTACATAACACAATAAAACAAAACGTCTGAACCGTCACAAATATACGCATATTGTGAAAAGAAGAAAAAGAAAAAATTTATTACCTGCATTTGTCACTGTCTTCACAAACTGATGTTCAAGTAGACACCGTTAGTCGCCATATTGATATAGATTTTTTTTTTTTTGACAGATATAATTTTCTGTTGGCCTGTGCTACACTGGACACAAAAATGGAACGGTCTGCAGATAAGTGGAGGCAATCATAACGCTGTTGGTATTGTTCGGTTGAATTCTCATAGTCCATTCTCACTGCCACTCACGTAACGAGGCCCTGAAGATAACCCAAGTACGTAATCTGAAAATGGTCTAAAAGGCTTTCCTGTTCTCCTCAATCCACGTGCTAACATTGCAGCTGCACTTGATGAAAAACACTGGCTATTCTGCTGAATACAATTGTGAGGTCTGTTTTCGGGTAAAACAATCTATCTTCAAATTAGCAACTGAAATTTCTATTTAGTAAAATTGATCTACAGAACATATTGCATCACCTTATTTCCGCACTGAAACCTAATCCATTTAATTCCATGCAGCACCTTGTAAGTTTCAGATTAGAATGGCTACTTTAGTGCAACTGTTCATCTCTAATGATTTCATTAACTGTCTGCCTGTTCTATCAGTGTTATTTTATTATCTGACTTCAACGAGTGCCTCAAGAATACTAATTATTAACACGTGTTATCTTAACTCCGGCTCACCTACGTTTGGCTGGCTACTTCGAAACGTTCCAAAAAGTGCTTGCAGGTGCAGACAGCGGAGGTTGCGTTCATGTTCCTCATGGAACTCACTCACCTGCAAGATAAGAAGACCCTCTCTCACAATACGGAAATCACTTTTAACTGGATCTTAAACAGTTGTAAAATTTTTCCATGATATAAGGATGTTTCTCAGAGAAAATGTGTTCATTTAAAGCCTTTATTCATATAAACAGAATTACTGTAACCTTTTTGATGATGGAAGTAGTTGCACACTTTCTCCTCCAAATCTGCCTAATTAGAACGCATTGTAACTTGAAGAATTACGTTTGCAAAGTTAAGAATTGTTTCAGCTTCATGATTTTACTTGTTGGGTATGGTACTGAAAGTTGTAACATCTAAGACAGCCAAAATATGCAATTTCTAAAGTCGCGAATGAAGGATCCTGTCAGCTACTAATAATACAACATACAAACACTCAGGACCGCGCACGGCAATGAACAAAGTGTACAAATGAAATGCTTGGTACGCAATTCATAGATCGGCTGAAGTGCCTAAATCTGAATGCACCGCTGTTAAGAATATCCCCCCCCCCTCCTCCTTACAAACAAGGACAACACAAAATGGTAGGCCAACATATCTGGTAAAATACTGACGGCATATAGTAGCTGTTGTGAACAAATGCTACTGATCGAAAACATATACAAACGAAACTCAGGCTAGCGTCAACTCTTGGCGAAGGAATCAGATCAATAGACACCATCTTAAATTATGAGATGAAACCATTTTCCGAAATGATGAAAATACGGTCCGCTGTTTCTATTTCTTCCTGTTAACAGCAAAAAGCCTTGCCTCAGGAAATAAATTATGTAAAGTTTCAACATTAGAACTAGTGACTCACGAAGAAGTAGGTATAGTATGGAAATCTTCACGAATTTAAATGTGACTACTTGAGCTTCCCCAGGTGACATTTTTGTCATGTTATCGAGAACTGGGTAGAGTTTTGCGGCATCGTACTACAGTGAAGAATGAAGTGACATCTTTAGAACTAACGTGGTTAGTGTACAGACTGATGTCGTCATCTTTCTCAATATGGTAAACTCAGCTAAAATCGTTTAATAGAAGAAACGCACCTGTACAAGCTGGTGTATGCTTTAGAGATAGATTGTACTGCTTAACATGCCGCCTTCTAGTAGTAGCGTTCCTTAATCCATTGGCGCCAAGAAGCGTTCCATGCAATTAAAGAAAAGGCGTAGGTCATTTCCTACATTCAAGAACAGTTGCTGCATAGTGCGATCGATTATACGCCGGTATCGCGGAAGTCAGTCATTTGTAAACTAATGGAACACGTTTCTTGCGGGTGTTTTATGAAAAGCATGGATTGTACAAACAGCAGCTCACTCCCTTCGTCCATAATATCTACAGGAAAGTAGATAAGGGTCCCCAGGGTGATACCATGTTCCCTGACTTCTCCAAGGCATACAGTGCAGATCCGCACTACCACCTAGGGAACGAAATATGAGCTTAAGGAAAACAGGACCAGATTTTCACTTAAGTAGAAACTTTGATAGCAGATGTTACTGCTGCTGCTTTTGTTGTTGTCTTCAGTCCAAAGGCTGGATGTATGCAGCTCTCCGAGATATTTGTCTGCTTATTGTATTCGAGTATTGGATTCCCTCTACAACTTTACCCAACACAGTTCCCTCAGTAACAAAACTGTCTTCATTAATGTCTTAGGATGTGTCCTAGCAACTGATCCCTTCTTTTAGTCAAGTTATGGCACAGATTTCTATTTTTCTTAATTCGATTCAGTACCTCCTCCTTATTTATCAGATTTATCAATGTAATTTTCAACATTCTCTGTAGAACGTAAGGAGACAGCCCATTGAGTAGGCGATAGACCCTGATTCCAGACGTTAACACGCGACCGTGAGCTCCTAAGCGGCGGTTAATATCGTGTTTTGACAGCTAAGGTCGGATTGACAGGAGCACGTGGGGAATCATTTCACACTTCTCTCCGCAGACGGCGGTGACTTTGAGACATGAAAAGCCCACAGAGAGAGACACACTACTTCTCGACGGAGAAACACCGAACAGTTGAAGCGGGGCAATGGAGACCTTCTCATGGCACCATTTGCGCGACTACGTGAAAAATAAACTTATTCGGACATTAATAACTATCGACCCTTATGTGTCAGTGAAGAACTGGTAAACTCACCTTAAGCAGAAAGACGATTATGCGAGTGAAGACACGCCCTCGGTATCTTAATTAGTTTGTAAGTTATTATAAATTAAATTTTCTGAACCATAAAAGCCAATATCTCGGCAACACATTGTGCGTTTACGAAAACCAAGGTGTCTACGGATACATCTCGTAGAGCTGTATCGTACAGTCACAGTAAACTCACTGAAACGGTACACATTTTAAATGACAGGCCTAAATGCACATTCCGCACAGTAAAAAGGGCTTTTTTTGCTAAATGGCTATAAAAATCCCAAAGGCTGGGACAATACTATGAACTAGAAATAAGTAGGAAATTGTAAGAATTTAAAGTGTAAATTAGTTTTAATACTTGTTCCTAACAATCAGAAAACTAAGTAGAGCCGCATAAACACGTTATTTATGAAGAAGAAACTATGCCAAATAGAAGAAAACGAATAGCAGCATGAAATTTATCGCAAAATTTCCGTGATAATTGATGTATAATAGGTACATTAAATGTTTAAATTATGAACTTCGGCATTGTCTTACTAAGTTTTTGATTTGACTTCACGGTCATAGATCTAAAGTTTACAATGGCGGCGGCCATCTCTATATGGGGCGTTTGGTATAAACTTATCTTGGGGCAGTCATTGTGTGAGTCGTGTTTGTTGAACGGCAACAAAGCCAAGGCTTGTAGATGCTGAATATTCTAAGTCCCCAACCCTGGATTTAGAGACTTTCTTGGTGGGTCGTTTCTAAGAACTTGTGATTTTTCTTAGGTTTTGCGTGTGCAGAATTATTCTAAGTGGCCAATCTTGATTCAGAGAATTTCGTGGTATGTCCATTTTGAGTAGAACAAGCTCGTGAGGACATTATCTATTTTAGGCTTTTGCACCCAGCTACAAGTTGGCCTTAGAGTAATTTTAGTACAAAGCCAGTGTAGGACTGGCGTTGTGCAAATTTAACGATTTTCTTGGAGATATCTCACGGAGTTTATCGTGAATTAGTTGATAGCCTGCACTGATAGATAAACGCTCGATCTGGCTGTGAGTTCTCAAGGATAAACTGTGAATGACATTTATTTACTTTTCGTCCTTATGGGAGAAGCAATAAGCTTCAATTGCCTAAACTTTAACCAACTGTAGTGAGTACCTAATTTCTGGTGTATCAATTCCTGCATGTATTAATTTTTTAAGAGATGTTTTGGGTACACTGAGACAGGTGTGAGTTGGCGCCCTTAGACATAAAACGCAGATATATTTTTTAGTCCAATCACATCCTACGGAGGCCCATTGAACTGTCTGTGCTGGATTGTATGTGGGTGATATTTTCGTTCATTAGCACGTGGGGGCACAGAGCTGATTTATAGAGAAAAGGCGAAGTAACTGACTCTAATTTTGTCTAGTTTCACAAAACCATTGTTCATCACCCACCACAGTGTTAGAAAAAGTCTGTGGTACGGTAGCAAGTAGTAGATTTAAAAAACTTCTTTTCTATCCTTTTTTGAACTGCTTTCTGAGCACGTTTCACTTCCATACAAGGTAACAGTCCATACAAATACGTCCAGACAATACTTCCTAACAGATTTATAATTGATGTTAAAAATTTCTCTTTCTAAGGTACACTGTTCTTGTTTTAGCCAGTTTTCGATGTACATTCTCTCTACTTCGACGATCATCTGTTACTTTGTTGTACAAATAACAAAACTAATCTACTGGTTTTAGTGTCTCGTTTCCTAATCTTCTTTCCGCAGTTACACTCGATTTAATTCAACTACATTCCATTACCTTTGTCTTATTTTTCCTCATGTTCGTCTTATAACCTCTTTTCAAAACACTGTCCATTCCCTTCGGCTGCTCTTACAAGTTCACGGCCAGCTTTCATGGAATTAAAATGTCATCGGCAAACAGCAACATTTTTATTTTTCCTGCTTAACCTGTCATTCCCTTTCCAAATTCCTCCTTGGATTCCTTTATTGCTTTCTCAATGTACAGACTGAATAATATATGAAGGAGGCTAGAAAGCTATCTCACTTCCTTCTCAGCTAGTGCTTCCCTTTCATCCTCTTAGAGTCGTGCTATTGTAGTCTGGTTTCTATAGATGTTGCAGATAACATTTCGCTGTCTGTGTTTACTCCTGCTACCTTCAGAATTTCGAAGATTATATTTCAGTCAGCATTGTCAAAAGCTATCGTTAAATCTAAAAGTTCTCTCTTTAACCTGTCTTCTAAGATAAGTCACAGGGTCAGTATTGCGTCGCGTGTTAATACATTTCTCTGTAACATAAAGTGATGTTTCCCAAAGTAACACTCTACTAGCTTATTACTTTCTTTTTTATTCTTCTGTAAATAATTAGTGTCAGTATTTTCTAATCACGAATTATTAAACTGATGGTTCTGTAGTATGAAAGTGTCTCGCAACGATCTCCAGTGTTCTGAGAAAATGTTGTTACTCCAGGGGCCCTATTCATGCATTGGTCTACAGCCTTGTGTTTGTCCTCTAGGCATACCTGATTAGACAGTTTGGTCTATCTGTCAACCTCATTTATAGGCATCGTTCTCCTGCTTCATTAGAACACTCATATTTGTTCAAGACGGGCAGAATAGTTTGACGGGAAAGAATTTAGGGATTTCCCCAGTACAGTGTTACATGGTCGTTAGCGTTCACGCTACACACAAATGATCTTGGAAACCCCATGTTTGCGGATGATGTTATATATAGATAAGTCGTGAGGAAGAAAACTTGAGTGGAACGCTTGGATTGCGCTGGCGCAGTGGGAAGACACTAAAGTCCTGTCCTAAATGACGGCGGTTCCAATCCCCGTCCGTCCGTTCGTACTTAGTTAATCCGTGATTTCCCTAAATCACTTAAGACAAGTGCCGGTACACTTCCTTCCGGAAAGCAAGGTCTATTTTCTACCACATGCTTTTCGAATCAGAGCTGATGCTCCACCGTCCACGGGACGTTAGACCCTAATCTTCCCCTTCCTTTAGGAATACCTGTAGAGAATTAGCGTTTGCTGCAGAAAGCGACAGTTAACCTTTGACTTAAATAAAAATGACGTACTGTCGCTAGAGAGGAGGAGAGTTCTCTTGTTGTTCGATGAAACGATTGGTGATATGTCAGTGGAATCAGTAACTGTTCTTTTTTTTTTTTAAAAAAAAAAGAACTATCATTCCAGAGCGACAAAAACTAGAACGTCCATATAATATACGTAGTAGCCAGCTGACTGACTCAGTTCCTTTGGAAGAGTTAGAAAGAAATATAATTCAGCTACGTGAGAAACAGATTACAAGCCATCGTTCGTTTAGAGAGTCACGGAGCAACTTATCAAACTATAATGGTATACCCTACAAGACAGATGTAATGGATCACAGAGGTTTTTCCTCCATAACTTCTGAGCACTACGTTGCAAGAAGAGCCAGGCAAGATATTGGTTCTTCTCAGGTACATCTTGCTAAATGACCATAACGGGAAAACCAGGAAATTATAGCTCATACTGAGACTTACCGACTGTCATTGTTCCCACACAACGTTCGCGAGTGGAACTGGGAGGGAGGAAAATCACAGTGGTAGCAGAAGTACCCTCCGCCAGACACCAACCTGGCAGCGGAGTATGTGTAATTCTCTATTCAAGCACTCTACGGGTAAGCGACACCTTGCGATGGTATATGTAGAGTCCCAACTCGATTTGCTCCTCTGTGTTAGGGTACTGTATCTAGTAAGTTAACACGGAATCAGATCTCATAGAATAGAAAGCCGTCACCTATGGTTTCTAAATTGCGTTACACAAAGTTTAAGCCACGAGCGGTTTAATACCTACGTCTATTTCACGTGGCACGCATCTTATAAATATTCGTACACTAATTTCCTTAAAATATAATAAAATAAAATAAAAAATAAATGAAAAATTTTGCCTTTCGTAAAACTTCTAAGATATTTGAATCTGATACATCATATTCATCAAAAATTAGTCCTGTGGCCCATAAGAGTTGCGGTCATTATACGCCAATTTGTTATTAATTTTAAAACGTAGCATCGGCAACGGCGCAAATAACAATAGCAACAGGTCGTGTATGCCAACATCATGACCACGTGTCGGCAACCTTAACCGGAGTATATTTAGGAAATTCCATGTTAACAGTATGACTGTCCCACCCAAAATGGACATAATTTTTCAAAAATTTATATACAGTCATACTCGAAAGTATCCGAACGACCTGAACTGCATTTCGCCTGATTCGCATGCAACCGGCATAATGCGGCTGTCTAGCACGTCCTCTAATCGCTCCTTGGTACAGTCGTTTGACTATTGAAAATGGTTCTAACATGTCACCACTAGCAAACACTGCTCTGTATCGCAGTAACTCTAGATGTAAAGTAATACCACGATGCTACAAATATCACGGAACACCTTATCACAGATAAGACTGTCCTTAAGGCTTGTAAGCTCACATTTATCACAATAAAGGACATACCTGAAATGTTACCACTCTCATTATTACGTCAGATGGATAATGCACGTAGTAAGTTCGTCGTATTCATGATTTACTCTTCAAATTACCATACAGTGTTTATTATTTAACACAAAATGGCATTAAAAATTTAAATTATCCACGAACAGCTAGTTGAGAATATGTATGAACTTCAAATGACACGACGAACCGTCTCGTTCTGCATATGGATTCAAACCCAGGTCATGTTTATCTTTTCGTCTGATAACACTGCGTAAGTACTTTGTCTAAGAGGTATCACAAGTAGTGTTCCTGTAGCTGTGGGAATCATTGGTTGAAAACCTACCCTGGTGTCACTCAGAGCTAGAGTTTATGGTCAGCGACTAAGTGTAAGGTCAATGAGTCGGATGCGAGTCTTGCAACTCTGAAATACTTTCCTACATTATAGAAGCGAATATTAAATTTGAACTAATACTGCGAAAATTTTGTACTTGGATAGCTTAGAATGAAAATCTTTCTGATTATTTCAAAGGAAAACAATTGATTTTCTGAAACAGGTCATGTCGACCAAATCATATGGAAGAACTGACAGCGACATATATCGGAAGGCAGTAAGATCTCTTGCCTTTTGGTTTGGCAGTACTCGATAGCCATTTCTAGGCGCAAGTAAATTAAGAAAGGCAGCGCGTTTTTGTTATCAAGTAACGTCTTCATCAATTACTTTAGTTTTAATGTAATCTACGAGTAACTGCTGATGTTTGATATTAACATGAAAAGGATTCCGTAGACAGGGAAAGAACCTGTTCTTGGGAAACTACTTCTATAGTGACCAAGAGGCATTAAATGATCTTCAAGCACGTGTGTTCCAGCAGGGGTATGAATAAAACGATAGTAATAATGACGGTAATAATCGAATGTCCGGTAACTTCACACTTAACAGTGGATTTTCTCGAACTAAGAAATTTGCTCAATTTGTGAAATTTCAAAATGGCTTTACTTCGAGCCTATGATGCCTAGAAGAGTCTTTGCATCCTGCTGACATGAGAATAGCATAATCTCCGCGTCATAAGCTTGCTTCTACTTAACCATTTAATAGACTCGCATTTTTTCCACCGTGACTAATTTTGTAAGGTAAGCACATCATCCGTTTCAGCACACTGTTGAGGCTGGGAAATGTGGCCACAATGGTCTGGTGGAACGAATCATCACAGGTGCACTGCTTGGGTTCACGAATTTACTTTTAAGAGGCAGAAACAGATTTATTCTACCTCTGGTAACCTCAAGAGAAAAACGTTATAATCCATAACCCGCATTAAACATCACGTTCCTTCATTACCAACTGGGCAGAGCCGGTTTACGTTGGGTAATGATATAGCGGAAATCATGGCAAACAGAAATACAGTCGCCAGTAAACTTATTTACAAAAGGATATTTTATTTTATTTGATGAACCGATAGCCATTTAAAGGAACAGGTCTCTTATTTTACTTGTACTTGATTGAACTAGAGACGCTGAAAAATTTGGTGCTGGACTGTGATTCGAATTCGTATCTCCTCTTTCGAGGATCTGAATCTCTCAAAACAGTATAGTTCAATCATTTCGTTCCTTTCCCCAAGACTGCAATCTTCTCTAGGTCTCCTCCAAAGGATCCAGTATAAAAATATTCATAATTTCATTTCAAGCCCTATCAAGTGCACACCCACCTGCTAGTGAAAATTAACGTGCATTTTTAATGTCTGTTCATGTGTTGCCAACAATCGCAATAGGGGTCGTTATTTCTGGTCAAACACGTACACATCTTACTGTTGGTGAGTAAGCAACTGATACTTAAGCTATATTCGTGGATGCACGGGGTAGGTGTGCAGTTCGACTGTCGCTTAGGCACAAAAGTTTGTACCCTTATTTTAGATTCAAACACCTAGCAGCTCGTAAGAAACACCGATACGTAACAATTGATTTTTCTTAGTTAACAATCCGATTACGTGTTGGGTTCGTATCTCCGTCACAGAACTTCACATCATGCACTTTACCTTCAAATGCATGCACACTTTGTTACTTCAGAATGGAGTATATCAGACATCTTTCGTGGTTAGCTAACAGGGACGAAAGGGTCTTGATGGGAGTCCCAGTTTATTACAAAAATTTTTGTCTTTTATTTTCAAGTTTAGATTTGGTTACTGGTATTGGCAAAAATTTTTGATAATTCATGACTCTTCATGGCTAGTCATCAATACGATGTTATTAGATTAGATTAGATTAATTCTTGTTCCATATATCACGAATACGACATTTCGTAATGATGTGGAACACGTCATCTTAAATGAAAGATTTCTTTACATACCATGATTCAATTTCTTTGCAAGAATGTTTTACACACACTCTCTCTCTCTCATGCTTTTTTATTTCTCTCCCCCCCCCCCCTGTCTCTCTCTCTCTGTCGCAGACACACACACACACACACACACACACACACACACACACACACACACACACATTCTTATTTTTATTTGTTTGTTGTGCTCGACTATCGGCGAGGCACGAAAACGTCTGTAAATGAGTTTCTTGGTTTTGAGTACACTTACGAGAGAAATATAAAAACAACTATGAGAGTGAGTGATTTATGATGCTTAGTTTGCAGTCAATTCTGAGTATTATTAGCAACTACGCTCCAGTCCCTAAGCCTAGTGACAGAAATGCGAATCAGACGCATTACGTATTCCAGGCCGTAGCAGTTGCGACTTGGGGACACCAGCTATGGTCACTTCCCAGCCCGCTGTAGGATCACATTGGTACGTCTTCTTCCTGCTGGTACTGTAACTGAGATTTGGCAACAAGTCAGCGTATGTTTGGCAACTCTGTGATCGACGAGTTACTTCCTCGTGTGCACAGAATTAAGCCTCAAAGTTCACTTGATTTTACCTGTCATTTCCATTGAATAATCTCAGTTATTATCGCTTGAGGTGTAACAAAAGATTGTAAACTTACAGTTTTCAGTCCAGAAAAGTCGTTGCAGGTGGAAATGGCAACCAATCTCGTCCTTTAAATAGCGGTTTATGAGTTCTAGCCACTATTAGCCTCGTAAGAGAAAGCTAAGATACATACCTCTTCGCCAGCTCTGTGCTAACGTGCTGACCTGTGAAAAAGCATCTGTTATGGTTCGCAGTTCCAGTCTCACTGGCTTCAATGTTTTTACCCCCTCTGTGAAAGAGCTACAAGCAGTCAGATCAAACATCAGTAAATACTTTCAGCTCATAGTGCAATGGTGAAAAACTTTCAGTACTGCTCAACAGGTAACGCCTCTTTCCGCTGCTGACAAGCAAATTTTGGGTTTCTAGAAATACATAACCATATTTTGAAACGTCCCCTTAGAAAAATTATACATGACTGTGCTTAAACTGCCACACAATATTTTTAGCGCAACGCAATCTGACTTTCAAAAATCCCTACAAAAGAATGGCCCTAACTAACATTAACCTATACCTTTCACAAATCACTTATCTCACCAAAACTCTTCGATACTCGAACTACTGCAATATAGCGAGCGCCACTACTGCCAGCTAAATAAAAGATTCAAACTACGGAAGGCACTAACTATTGATAGGCATAGTTAGAAAATGAAAGATTTTAATAGAGAACAAACAATGTATTTACCTTAATACTGTTGAAAAATCATAATATACATAGCAGTTCATGACATCCAGTCTTACAAATTTCAAAACTCCGCCATTTCTCTCCCCACATCCACCACTGCTGGCGGCTCACCTCCAACTGCGCAACGCTACGCGCTGTTCACATCCAGCTGCCGCTGCCCAACACTACAATGGCAGACAACAATGCAAACTAGCCACAGACTGCACACAGCACAGCCAGTGATTTTCATACAGAGCGCTACGTAACGTTGCCAATAAGAAAACATAAACAGCCTATTTACATAGCCCCATGCACACCACAAAAAATTTTACAAATTGTTTTGGGCAGTGGCCAATAATGATTTAATAAAATTTTTCATAATTACAATAACAAAGATATCAAATGCACACACTTATTGATACAATGTTGGTCAAAAGCTAAAATTTTCTCACAGTCCGTAAAGACAGTCCTGGTCATTCATCACAGTAAAATTGCAGTGGTTTTTTTTCTCAAAGTCTGAGCAGTAAAAGAGAATGCACACGGAAGTAGTGGATTTCCATGCAGTCTTGAAGAAGTAAGGTTGTCCTTCCAACGGAAAGACAGTGCTGACTCTTGACATGCAGACGAGTAATGGGTCACAACAGAGCAAACCCACAGCAGAGTCATTCGAAGTTTTGAAGAATATTGGTAGGTCATTACAGAGTAGACCCACTGTAGTCCTGGTAGAGATTACGGTATTGGTGGGCCACCAGAGGTGCAGACCCACTGTAGTCCTGGTAGAGATTACGGTATTGGTGGGCCACCAGAGGTGTAGACCCACTGTAGTCCTGGTAGAGATTGTGGTATTGGTTGGCCACCAGAGGTGCAGACCCACTGCAGTCCTTGTAGAAATAATGGTATTGGTGGGTCATCAAAGATGCAGATCCACTGTAGTCCTTGTAGAGATGGCCAGCAGCTATCTGTTGTGACTGTACAGGTGCACAATCACCATTGAAGAGTCTTGCGGATAATATAGCAAGTCCATAACCACCACTTGTGCGCTCACAAAGTTTTTGGAATTGTCCTTAGAATCAGCAATGCTGTTATCCAGTCCCTTGCTGAATTATTAACACTCGTGCAAACACTAACAGTCCCTACTTCTCACATATTGTCCATATACTATGACCAACAGAAACGTGTGCAGTGAAATGGAACTTACAAGTTAATAATATGATGAACTGGTGTCATTTACAATTTTATGACATAAGAATACAATTACAAAGGTACAAAATACATCATTAAAGAACATAACAATACTGATAACATTTGTAGTACAGGCTTTACAAAAGAATCGAAATAACATATACATCAGTGTTACAGGAAGTACAAAGTAAATAACATAGTATTAGAAAAATTCTACAACATAACAACATCAGCTAAACACATAAAGACAGGAAAAACACAAATACACAAGGGAACACAAACACATAGTGGGATAACACAAGGAAAGGACAGGGTTTCTTTTACTGCAGTATTTTGCAAACAAAACTTTCTTTACTTCTCGGAGATCTCCCTTCATTCATCATTATTTCCAAAAAGTCGTATCTATACCTGCTGTCTGTACTTTTTTCGTAAAACTTCTCAATGCATTTCTTCCAATTCATCGCAACTCATTCTCTTATACAGTCTACCCCCTCTTAAGCTAACTTAAATCTACTGAGCTCCGATGCTAAACTAAGGGACGAGGCAATGCAGCAGCACAGAACAATTAACACAAACAGCAATGACAAAAAAAATGGAAATTGGCAAAGCAAGCAGCAGCAAATGCAATAACTTATATCTAAACATGACAAAGCTCAAGCAGAAAAAATATTACAGCAAAAGTGGCCATGTTTAATACCTATGTCACATCTTAACACTAGAGTGATGCATCTCTAGAATTTACACTAGCAGATAAGTTACCAAATCGTAAAAAAATTATTTATGCAATTCCTGTGAAGGGAAATGTCTATTTATGTGCCCTCGTTTTCTTGGAAGTTGATCATAAATTTCTTATTGACTGGATCTGTAGACATAAAATAACTATATTAGTACATCTATTAAATTTTATTTTAACCAATGCTGCAGTGCAGCTAGAAACTAGATATTAAACAAAACGAATAAATAAATACAGAAAGCAAGCCATATGGCATTTCTCTCAACTACCAAGACAATAGCCGTGAAATGTTTCTCATCATTTCATTAGGCATTTTAGTAAATATCATAAATTAAGAGCTCCACAGTATAATCATATGTTTTCAAGTTTGAGCGTGTCGTATTTGCGATGCTTTCTACAAAGGAATGTCAATAGCGAGGATAATGGCCTCCTTTTTTTTTTCTTAACCTGTGCCTCTGAAAGGCACACACTAATGGCTTTTTACCAGGTGACTATCGCGCAGCTGGGTGCCCACAACGGATTACGTGAAGGTCACTTAACTTTCTTACCGACATATTTACGACACCAGTTTGCACTACAGTGACAGTCCCATATAAAAATTTCACAGGTCGAGAGTTTGCGTTGCAAATCTATAGAAACAAAATCCTATAAATATAACAGTGTCCAAAAAATTTTCGCCGGCATTGTGATACATTCATGCATTTACACACATTTCATAACTCTTAATGTACGATTCTTGGTTTCCAACATCCTTTTTCAAAAGTCAGAGTCTCTAACCATTACTCATTATTCCTTACCTTATTACACATATAGATATTCGTCGACACGTCAATCTTGCGTCGACACTTCAATATTTCATCATAATAAATACGTAGCATAATCAAATTCCTCATACAGCATCAGCTTATTGATCATAAACATACCGCAACAGCGTAATACACATCGTCATCATAACATCATAAAACCTCAGCCAAATCTCAAAATCGTCGTAGCTTCCTCCAATAATTTCAAAACCTAAAAAAAATGCTCTGCTCATGTTAAAAGTCTCATCTACCTCAAACATACTTTAAAAATCATGATCCCATACCAAATACATCATTCAAAGCTCTCATAGTATCACAATGGTTCCAAAAAAATATAAACAATTCACAAAGTACAGACAAAATACAATTTCATAAGTGTGAAGTTATCCAACTGTATAATTACGTAAACATCTGTCAGTGATGTAGTAAAATAAATATTTGTCTCTCTCAGTTAAATGATCAGATAGCTGTGTAATTATGTGTTAGAGGAATATGGTACCGATGTGTAAAGTTGTATAAGCAAGTACCATATTAGCTAGGGCTCCTTGTGCTTGCCAAACACATGGTACACAAAGTAGGTGTGTGCCCCCCTGAGGATTAATGTAACTATACCCTCAGGTGTTACAGAATACAGCAATGGAATGAAATGTATCATGGAAAACTTTCTTTGTAATTCAAAAAACTTTAAAAATAAATGTTTTAAGTACAAAATTAATCACTCAAATACATGTACTGTAGCGCTAAACTGTGCGTCTCGTTGTAAGATAATTCTGTGAATGTGTCGTAGTTATCGTCCTCTGTAAGCAAAGTTATGCTGAAGTCAATGTACTTACCTCATCATAAACGAAAGTGAAATGCTTTGTGTATAGATATCATAGTTATTACGTACCTTACCGTGATCAAGAAAGTACTATAATGTAACGTATTGTTGTGCCACGGAAAAGGCTGTCTCATTGTAGCTATACCACAAAAGTTACTACTAAAACATGTTTTACTTTCCAGAGTAATTCAGAAAAGCTGTGCAGATATAAAACAGAAACACCGCAAAAGCACCATTGTAAATTTTCACTCATTAGTAGTGTCGTGATAAAATCGTGTAGCTGTCACATAAACTAACCACTGTGTCATCTGGTATCTCACAGAAAGTACTTTAAATCCAGAATGTATTTTCAAGTAAACCAAAATGTTGCATTAAAATCTCATTAGCAGTACCAGTATATGTTCTAAGTATGTAAGTCTTATACTCGTTACGTAATTGTGCAACTAACAAGCAAGAATGTACAAATAACAACACTGTGTCGTCTGTTCACTATAACAATGCATTCGTAATTTCTGTTGAAGTAAGTTCTCTTGGTTCTTGACTGGATATTTAACTTCGAACGTTGTTGCATGTTAACAAATTCTAAGTGTGACAAAGCATATTAGTAATGTAAAGTGAAAAGTTTTATGGCAAAGACTAAGTTAAAAAGCAGATTATCTTTCAATGAACGGTTTTACATGTGAAATGTGGTGCAATCCTTTACTCTTCCTAGTACGCAGAGTTTCAACTTCAACGCAGTTATCATGTGGTATACGTCGGATTCTGTAAGGTCCATTGTAAACTAGAAAGAATTTGTGATTCACGTGTTTCTTCTTATGTGACAATGAATGAGCTTTAATGAGAACTTTCTGACCAATATATAATTTCTTTGCATTTGCTTTACCGTGTAGTTTTCCCCTTTTGTCTGCTGCAGATTTTATATTTTTAAGAGCCAAATCAATTATGTCTTTGTGTCGAAGTTTACGTGTATTTGGGAAAGGTACAAGCTCTCTGATTCTGCTCGGTGGTTCTTCATTCTTCAGTACAAGAGTAGGTGGTAAAGCAGTGGAATCATGAGGCATTTCATTCAGCACATTTTGAAATAAGTGTAAATATCTGTCCCAATGCTGATGCTTTCTGTGACAATAAAGTCTGCAAAGCTTATTGATTTCTTTCATAATCCGTTCAGACGGTTTACAATGTGGTGCGTACAATGAAATAAAAACAGGTTTGATTTTATGATTCCGAAGCATGCGTGACCAAACAGCAGATCTGAATTGCGGTCCGTTATCTGAAATGACTTTAGCAACGTGGCCAACTTCACGTAAGAAATTTTTAACAAAGGCGTCGGATACAGACCGTCCAGAGGCTTTACGTAACGGAGTGAAAGAAACAAATTTTGAAGTAAGTTCAACAGCGACTAGAGCGTACGAAAATCAATTCGATGTTCTGACAAGGGGTCCCAAAAGATCAACAGCAGCAAATTCTTTTAATTTAGAAGGAATAATAGGAAACAATGGAGCACGATGTGAGATAGTAGATGGTTTCGCCTTTTGACAAAGTTTACAAATAGACAAGACTCTTCAAATTCTCTTTTCCATATTGTTAAAATAACAAGTCGTTCGAAGAATATGATAACATTTTCGTGGACCAAAATGTGGGTAGCTGAAATGAATGTACCAAATGAGCTTATTAACAAAATCGTCTGGAATGCAAACTACCCATAGCTTCTCGTCAACAGTGCAGCGTTTGAAGAGTATGTTGTTTCTAACCAGGTAATAATGCCAAATCTGAGTGTGTTTCTTTTCATGCCATTTACTTTTGATGTCTTTCCAAATCGGATCTTTATCTTGTTCATGATCAATGTCCTTTAAAGATGTGGTGATGAAGTTTTTAAAGGCGACTTTCTGAATGTAAAGAATACTGAAATTTTTCTCGAGGTTGCCTTCTGTGTTACTTTTCTCAAGCCCAGCCGGTGCGCGTGACAGTGCGTCCGCAACAATGTTCTCCTTGCCGGGAATGTAGACTATTGTGAAGTGGAATTCTTGCAGAAATAATGCCCAACGTTTTGACCTGTCATGATTTAATTTTTAAGACATAAGAAATTGTAATGCACGATGATCACTGTATACTTTTACGTGCTTACCAGTAAGAAAGAAACGGAATTTGTTAAATGCCCAAACGATAGCTAAAGCTTCTAATTCAGTAACGGAATAATTTTTTCAGATTTTGTTAGCACTCGGGTAGCAAAAGCAATGGTTTTCTGAACGGTAGTGTCATTTTCTATGGCTTCTTGAAATAAATGGGCACCAAGACCGACTTTAGAAGAATCCGTACTAAGGCAGAAATCTTGTGACAGATCTGGATGAGCTAGTATTGGCGCGTTAAGTAGCGATTCTTTCAAAGAATTGAATTCCAACTGTTCGTCCCAGTTCCAAATAGTATTTTTTCCAGTGAGAGAACAAAGTTTTGGTGTAACAAGAATTTGCATATTCAGAAAACGACGGTAAAAATTTACGAGACCTAGAAAACTGCGGACTTGTTTTTTTGTGGATGGAACTGGAATGGCTCTGATTGCTTCTAACTTTTCAGGATCCGGCTGAATGCCTTCAGAAAAAATAATATGTCCCAAAAACTTCACCTTTGTCCTACCGAACTCAGATTTTTCCAAGTTAACTATAATTCCAGATTCTGCAAAAATATGTAACACGTTGTTGAGGATGCGATTATGTTGTTCCCATGAGGCTTCTGCTATCAGAATATCGTCCACATATAAGGTGATGTGACGTTTTAAGAACTCAGGTAATATGGAATTTAGACCACAAATGAACGCTGCCGAAGAAATGTTCAAACCAAAAGGAAATTTCCGAAATTGATAACAAACGCCGAAACAAAGGAAAGCTGTGTATTTTCTACATTCTGGATGAAGTTCGATCTGATAAAAGCTGGATCTGAGATCAATAGAAGACAACACTTTTACACCATTAAAATTTTGAAGAAGTTCTTCCAACGTTTGCGGCCTGTCTGTTTCAGGAATAATGATAGTATTGATTTGTCTCGAATCTAAGACAAGCCTGATCGATCCATTTCTCTTCTCAACAACATGTATTGGATTGTTGTATGAGCTTACTGCAGGCTCAATGATGCCCTCGTCAAGCACAGATTGTATTTTTGTTCTAACACGGTCCCTATAATGTGCTGGAATTACGTATGGTCCAACACAAAATTTTGTATGCTCACGAACACGAAATTGGTATTGAAATCCCTTGATTGTTCCTGTTTTGTGAGTAAAAACTGTAGAATGTGCTTGTAAAATCTCAAAAAGGTCCTGCCTATCAGAGTCATTACAATACTCAATTGTTTGAATTTTATTCTGAATTAACTCATTAGTTTCAAATATGCCGTCGATATCATCCCTGTCAGTACTTGCAGAGTGATTGTTAGTGTCTAGTTCCGTAGAAAATTTCGAACTGTTGTCTAACAGAAGGTAAAGCCGATTAATTTCCTCGTCATGGTTTGAGAGCCAATCTTCAAATTTCAAAGCTGTTGACTTACCTTCTTTCTCTAAACTTATTTCAGCATCGTGAAAGTTTAAGATTGCTTTGTATTCATTCAAAAAGTCTACTCCCAATATAACTTCCGTCGACAATAATGGAACAATAAGAAAGTTCATAGAGAAGCTGTGGCTTTGACAAAAGAATTCTAAGTTGGTTTGCTGGCGTACATCTACACTTTTTCCAACGATTGCACCTTGTAATTTAATCTTACGTAACGGAAGTGTGGGACAATCGTTCGATTTGTTGCATTTGCTAAAGGCTGTTTCACTAATTACTGAAATGGGACTGCCAGAGTCAAGTACTGCCGCAAACTTTACGTCATTTACAGTAATGTGAATCACAGGATATGCAATGTTGTTATGTTTTTCGTCGTGCTCCTGGAGTAAGATGTCCCTAATGTCTTCCATTTGTACGTAATTACTAGCTACGGCAGCTGCGTCGTCAGTTTCATAAGTACGTTTTGTGGCTGCCAGCGGTATGAGTCATTGCCTATTGTGTCTTTGTTGGCGCGCGTCGTTATTGGGATTTGGAGACCTAACTTCTACAAATTCACCTTGTCGAGGGGGCTCTGCTCTCTTTGAATCCCGTCAGTTCTGATGCAATTCAGGTCTGTCGTTACGATCATATTGTCTGTCGTCATGTCGGTAGATTCCATAGTTTCTTTCTTGTCGGTCACGTGGTGGAGAATTTCTCCCTGAATCGTAACTGCGCGCTGGACCATTGCATCTAAAGTTATTCTGTCTCCCTTGATAATAATTATTTTGGTTCCCATATTGTCTGTTTCTCTGATTGTCTCTGTGATAGTCATTACTGCGGAGAGGTGATCTTTCCCTGTAATTATTACTACTCTGCCAACGGTTGTCATATGGGTGGTGTCTGTTTTGGTCACGATTTACGTTGTAAGAATAGCCTTGTCGTGTATTATTTCTGTCATCGCGGAATTGTGACAGATGTGACCTGTAATTGTTGTGCTCCTGTTTTCGCGTTCCGCGATTGTCATTGTCAATTTCCAGTTCTTGTAACAGTCCCTGAAAAGCTTCAATGTCGTCTTTGCAACGTCCTGCTAAAATAATATGTCGTAAATGTTCAGGCAGTTTTATTAAGCAAATGCGGATGAGTTCTGAGGGGCTGTATGGGTTTGAAAGATACTGATTCTTATGCAACATGTCTTCAAAATATTTGATAAGACTGGAAAATTCAGATTGTTCCAAACGTTTCATCATTATGATGCTATGGTTGTTTTACTCGGTCTTGTGTAGCTTGAGACCAATACGCTGAGAGGAAGGCATGATAAAATTCTCCTTCACTGTGACAATCGTGAATGACCGATCGCATTCTTACAGCTGGTTCATTCTCCAAGTAGCCACACATAAATTCTAACCTGTGCTCCAATGACCAGTTGGGAGGAAAACAATGAGAGAATTGATGAATCCATGTTTGTGGATGAATGTCGTTGTCACAATTCTTAAATGTTTTGAATTTACGTGTAGTAATGAACAGCTTATAGTCAAAATCATCGTGTCGGCGAGTCGCACACCGCTCATTGTTACTTCGTTTCGGCGGTTCCATCTCAAAATCCAATGCGCCTTGCCAATTTCTTTCATAATTTCCGAAGTGTCCTGTGTCATTATTTTGTGGTTGTTCCGAATTTCTATGTCCCTCTTCCCGTACTGGAGCGCGAGTGTTCTCTGGAATATGTAATTCTTGTATTACTTGTGCCGGATTTCTCTTTTGTACTGTGTATTGATTTGATTTTGATTTTGTTTGAATTTTCTAGTTTGTTCATACTCTTCAGTGTCCCTGAAGGCTACAGGTCTTGTGTCATTCAGATCATCATCTACCTTTGGAGATTATTTAGTGAACTGATCTGAAAGTTCGGCTACTTTATCCGATAGTGAAATTATTTCCTCTGTGTGTTTTTCTGAACCAAGTTTCAGAGTGTCCATTTGTGTTTAAATCGTATCTACTGTGTCCTTTAAGTTTTCCTGAGTTTTTGCAAGTTGCGTAACCGAATCGGTAGATGCAACTGAGTCAATTTTAGCTTGCAAGGTGTCGTGATTTTCATGAACAATAGTTTGCAATTCTTTTATGGCTGCTTCGTGATTCTGTAATGCATTTTCATGACGCAAAAAAATAGGTTGGAAATGCTCACAAATTTGTGTTTTTACGTCATTACAGACTTTTTGACATTTCGATTCAATGTTATGTAACTCAGTAGTTAAATCTTCACGTGTTTGTTCAAGTGTGGTGTCTCACTTTTGAAGCTTTTGCTGTGTTTGTCTCTGATTTTGTTCCATTGTGTCTAACTGTTGCTGTGTTTGTCTCTGGTGTTGTTCCATTGTGTCTAACTTTTGAATATTTTGTCCCATTTGTTTCTGATTTTGTTCAAGCGTTGTGTCTAACTTTTGTAGCCTTTGTCCCATTTGTTGCATTAACTGTAATAACAATGCACTGGTGTCTGAAACATGTTCCTCAGTGCTTTTCGGCAGTGAAGTTGCACCGGCAACATTCACATTTTGACAAGCAGAAAATGTGTCTTGACTTATTTGAGAAAACGGTGAGGACCCAAATCTTGAATCTGCAGTATTTGCAAGATTGTGTCCTGTCATTCCTGATTCCTGAGGCGAGCTGTTGCCAACGGATCGATCGATAATGCTTCCCTGTTCACTAATTGTTTCACTGTCTGCGCCATTATTTGCAGCCCGCTCCATTTCCCTATGCACAGTTACCAAATTACTACTTTGAACATTAGTTAATTCATTACTCGGCGGCGCTAACACACTGCTTTCGTCTTCACTGTCATTTCTCAGTTTACTTTGGAGCCTAGTATTACGTTTTTCACACGCAATTATTGTCACAATATCTCACACGACAACACATAAAAACACAATTTGAAGAGCAAAAATAAGAGAACACATTAACATAGCACTGAAAATAATATCTAGTTAATTGCAATCGCAGCTGCGAAATACTTGGTGCAAATCTACATGCATGCCACAACTGTTTTACTGCACAAGAATGAAAGACTGCAACTACAAAGGAGATTCTCTCTACAATTACGCGCATGCAATAAACAAAATCTACACTAATTACACAAACTACAAGAAAAAATCAGAAGATTCCAGTGAGGTATCCTCGGCTAAGGGTCGCCATATGAAACGTCCCCCTAGAAAAATTATACACGACTGTCCTTAAACTGCCACACAATATTTTTAGCGCAACGCAATCTGACTTTCAAAAATCCCTACAAAAGAATGGCCCTGACTGACATTAAACTATACCTTTCACAAATCACTTACCTCACCAAAAATCTTCGTTACTCGAACTACTGCAATATAGCGAGCGCCACTACTGCCAGCTAAATAAAAGATTCAAACTACGGAAGGCACTAACTACTGATAAGCATAGTTAGAAAATGAAAGATTTTAACAGAGAACAAACAATGTATTTACCTTAATAGTACTGAAAAATCATAATATACGTAGCAGTTCATGACATCCAGTCTTACAAATTTCAAAACTCCGCCACTTCTCTCCCCACATCCACCACTGCTGGCGGCTCACCTCCAACTGCGCAACGCTACGCGCTGTTCACATCCAGCTGCCGCTGCCCAACACTACAATGGCAGACAACAATGCAAACTAGCCACAGACTGCACACAGCACAGCCAGTGAGTTTCATACAGAGCGCTACGTAACGTTGCCAATAAGAAAACATAAACAGCCTACTTACAATTTATGAAATGCCACATTTGCATGCTTCTTGAGTATGATACAGCATACCAATTAAACACAGACCCAATCATAATCTAAGTGAGTAGTATTTTGCTAATTCGTGTCGATAGAGGCATGTTTGTGTACAGATACTCAGTTTTATTAAAACAGACTTTCGTCGTAAGGTTATCGTGGGTAGTTTAATTTCATTTCTTATAATACAGTGCACAATTTTCGTAAGGTTTCCTTTAGTGTTGTTGAAACAATAGTAAACATGAGAGCGAAATTAATCATCAACGATATATGCGAATTCTCTGATGTTATCTACAACAGTCTGACGATGCACATGCAGTTTATTGATTACATGCATGTAGAAAACTTATTCTGAGTTAAAGCTGTCAAACAATGTTTGAAGAAGAATGAAATGCCACTACCACACGACAGCTAATGTAGAAAATACTTTTCTGACGTATTTGGGCACGATGCGCTCTCCCCATACATAATACAAAAGCTTCGAGATGCATCTGCTGCCTGGCTGTCTATTAAACCTCAAAAGAACAAAATGTCACAAAAGTTAGCCCTTTTTCCACATGCGACTATTTTGGGTTGAGAAGTGAAGGGAATTATGTTCAAAGTTCCATTAGATTGGTAACTTCAGCAGACAGCAGAACTGAGTTTTAAAAAAGTTTGGCAGTAAATGTATTCGAACTCGCGACATCTTATCGATGGTGCACGACACTTACCATTACACTACTAGCTGACACATAGCTACAACAGCTCCAGAGCTGAACAACAATTCCTCCAGGACTTCTGCATACCACAGTGCTGCGAAATAATGCAAATGGCCGGGTCTAGGCTTCTGAGAGAAACAGTTACAGCTTGTCTTTTGCGTTGCACGA
Source organism: Schistocerca americana (assembly GCF_021461395.2). Classification (NCBI taxonomy): domain Eukaryota; kingdom Metazoa; phylum Arthropoda; class Insecta; order Orthoptera; family Acrididae; genus Schistocerca; species Schistocerca americana. The sequence continues at coordinate 646,143,661 of NC_060130.1, read as the reverse complement.
CGTTTTTTACAAACAGATAGCGCAATAGAATAGCTCAAGTGGAAAGGAACACTTCATATTTAAATTTCTGCATCCTACACTGTTGGCCGTTCTGTGTAGGTGGCAGTTACGTGATTTTATTTCGGTGATTACAAAATAGAGTCGAATTTATGCACTGGGTAGCCGAGGCAGCTAGTTCATGGTGATTCGGTCAACCAAGTAAATGAATTTACTGAACATGCTGCAATTTACTACAGGGAGCCTGTGTGTCAGAATTCTCATCCAGTGTGGCGCAACGGTGTTATGATAGAAAAATGAGTCACAGGAAAGAGGATTTGGTGGTCTGTTGGTCTGATGATAGGTACTTATACCTATGGTCTGGGTTCGATTCCCACTTTCGTCAATGACTTTAGATAGGAAGAGAAAGATTCCATTCTCTTCTGGCTACACCAAGTGAAGAAGATATAATGGCAGTGTGGTCTGAAATTCACATGAAAGATGATATTCTTTCTCTGCCAGATAGGCGTCAGGTTGAACCACAATGAAGTGTGGAGTGGCGACATGTAGAAATTCTATCACCAGTAATCTTTCTTATACTAGTTATTTATTTCTAGTGACGAAACAAACGCTATGTAGGGTCACAGGACACTTATTCCATCTTTTATCTGAGCTTCTGTATGTCGATAAAATTGGTTCTGAACTGAGAATGCAACACAGACCGCCCTTAGCGCGGAATTTGATACCTTCATGACAATACAGTTCGGCTACAATTTGTTGTTTGTTCAAAACTGCAGATTCCTCAACATCTCCACATATTACGCGTGAATGGGTTCGAATCCTGGCCCGGCACTAAAGATTTCATTATGTATTATCAAGCTCTAGCATGAGAACACCTATCTGCTGTTGGATAATAATCTTGATTTTTAATGTTTTTTCGTTCGTTGTCAACACTAACGATATCTGGTCGTTTTTGGCTCCCAGTGGGACACAGAACTATTTGCGAGATCACTGTAAGTTCAAGATGTTATTCCGAGCTGCTGGTGGAGAAAAATTCGGTAGCTGACATCTGTTTGCGTGTAGTCAACAACGATATGTGTGGGTCTCTATTCCCAGTGAGCACTGAACTCTTCGTCATATTATTTTTAGTTCAAACATGCTCACATGTCGCTGCTGGTGCAGCAAACCCATATTTAACGTTGTTTTCTCTAGAATATAACAGGATAGGTGCCGGATTAAAGTGCTGAAAAGGAAAAAATTACTGTTTCGTCTCGTCATTTCAGTTAAAACATCTAGCTACTGCCGAGAAAATCCTATATGTCACAGTTGGTTGTGCTTCGATATCAATCCGATTAGGTTCTGGGTTCGAATCCCTGTCCAATTTAAAGCTTTGCCTCACGGCCTTTCAAGTAAGTTACTTGTGAAGAAGCAATGTTTAACATCACTCGTAGTTCGTTAACAGGGGCAATAGATGCTGGGTAGGAATTCGCGTCCGTTAAAAATGTTTGCGTTATGTAATTTAAAGTTGATATTTGCTAACTGATACTGTCTAAATTAGAGGTATATCACTCCCTGTATGCCCAATCAGGAATGACTGTTAGTTTGCGTCAGTCACGAAATCTTTGCTTAGTCTGCCTGGTCTGGGTTTGAATCCATATGCAGAACGAGACGGTTCGTCGTGTCATTTGAAGTTCATACATATTCTCAACTAGCTGCTCGTGGATAACTTAAATTTTTAATGTTATTTCGTGTTAAATAATAAGTACTGTACGGTACGTTGAAGAGGAAATCATGAATACGACGAACTTACTACGTGCATTACCTATCTGACGTAATAATGAGAGTGGTAACATTTCAGGTATGTCATTTATTGTAATAACTGTGAGCTTACAAGCCTTAAGGACAGTCTTATCTGTGATAAGGTGTTCCGTGATATTTGTAGCATCGTGGTATTACTTGACATCTTGAGTTACTGCGATACAGAGCAGTGTTTGCTAGTGGTGACATGTTAGAACCATTTTCAATAGTCAAACGACTGTACCAAGGAGCGATTAGAGGACGTGCTAGACAGCCGCGTTATGCCGGTTGCATGCGAATCAGGCGAAATGCAGTTCAGGTCGGTTGGATACTTTTGAGAACGACTGTACAGTGATCCAGACGTCAACTCACGCATTCCTCTTTATTCGCCATAAATACGAATGAAATTAAGTAATGACAATAATCAGTGCGTAACTACTTAGTCAGTGAATACAAACGTCCGTGCGATAACAGACTATGACTATGTCACCACGCTAATTTTAAACTGCAGATAACACCAGTTAAACACGATCAGATTTTGAGGTTCAGGTTTGGACGTGTTTCATACAAAATTTCACTTGAATTCTTCGTTCGACAGTGAATGAAGAATCCGTCAAAGGCTATGTGAGCCTGGTCTCTGTATGTGAAATACGTCACCGAAAACTTCCAGTGAGGTGATTTCTATCGACACTCGTTAATGAAACTGGATGAGTAATTTGTAGGTAATCGTCGAATATATTAAGCAATTACTTTTCAGTAATGTAAACTACATTCTATAAAATATCTTGTAACACTTCACATGCAGCAAAATTCAATACATAGGGGAAGGGCTTGTATTTTGGAAGTTTTCTTTTTTTCTTCTTTTTTGGATCCTCTTAGCAGACGCAATAATATTTTCGATGTGCTTATTTACCCATTGTGTTACTTGTCTTAGTTCCTGTCAAATGAATCGCAACGCATAATCAATTTGTAAACGGATGTGTTATAGAGACATTTTTACAAAATATTATAATTGGCTCTAGATACAATGCGGTCATGTACCATGAAACACAGTCGAAAATACGAGAGCTATTCAGAAAGTAAGTTCCGGTCGGTTGCCAGATGGAAATCACTGTGAAAATCACATGAAGTTTTGCACAGACGTGTTGGGTAGTGTCGTATGCCCGCCGAGAGCGGCATGTCGCTCTTTTCAATTCTGAGCACACGGCGAGCACGTGAAGATGCCTAAAAAGTGATGTCTCCCGTCAAGTACGAGAGCCTGTTGAGGGACTTTGTCTGATGTCCTGCAGCCCACATAACGTTCTTCCAGCTAATTCTCGGCCGCACTCTGCAGGGGTAATGAAGATGCTCCTGCAGAGTTTTCGATTAGACGTGTTTGATCACCCAAAACATAGTTCGTAATTGGCTCATCCTGAGTTTCACTTCTGCTCACCTGAACCGCTGGCTGTGAAAACAACATTTTGGCACAGACAACGAGCTTCAGACGAACGCAGAGAATTGGCGGAAAGCACAGGCGTCTGCATTCTATGACGAGGGTATTGGAAAGTTGGTACAACGCTACGACTATTGTCTACGTTGGAGCAGCGACTATGTAGAGAATTATCGATAAGGTGTAGCTAACCGCTGCAAATAAAACATTTTTGATTTGCACTGTGATTTCCATTTCGCGACCGATAGGAACTTACTTTTCAAATATACCTCGTAAATGGACAAGTGGTTTATTATGAACAGAATTTATTCGGCATAAATACAGGGTTACTAATCGGAACATCCAAATAAACACCTACGATATTACTACACTCCTGGAAATTGAAATAAGAACACCGTGAATTCATTGTCCCAGGAAGGGGAAACTTTATTGACACATTCCTGGGGTCAGATACATCACATGATCACACTGACAGAACCACAGGCACATAGACACAGGCAACAGAGCATGCACAATGTCGGCACTAGTACAGTGTATATCCACCTTTCGCAGCAATGCAGGCTGCATTTCTCCCATGGAGACGATCGTAGAGATGCTGGATGTAGTCCTGTGGAACGGCTTGCCATGCCATTTCCACCTGGCGCCTCATTTGGACCAGCGTTCGTGCTGGACGTGCAGACCGCGTGAGACGACGCTTCATCCAGTCCCAAACATGCTCAATGGGGGCCAGATCCGGAGATCTTGCTGGCCAGGGTAGTTGACGTACACCTTCTAGAGCACGTTGGGTGGCACGGGATACATGCGGACGTGCATTGTCCTGTTGGAACAGCAAGTTCCCTTGCCGGTCTAGGAATGGTAGAACGATGGGTTCGATGACGGTTTGGATGTACCGTGCGCTATTCAGTGTCCCCTCGACGATCACCAGTGGTGTACGGCCAGTGTAGGAGATCGCTCCCCACACCATGATGCCGGGTGTTGGCCCTGTGTGCCTCGGTCGTATGCAGTCCTGATTGTGGCGCTCACCTGCACGGCGCCAAACACGCATACGACCATCATTGGCACCCAGGCAGAAGCGACTCTCATCGCTGAAGACGACACGTCTCCATTCGTCCCTCCATTCACGTCTGTCGCGACACCACTGGAGGCGGGCTGCACGATGTTGGGGCGTGAGCGGAAGACGGCCTAACGGTGTGCGGGACCGTAGCCCAGCTTCATGGAGACGGTTGCGAATGGTCCTCGCCGATACCCCAGGAGCAACAGTGTCCCTAATTTGCTGGGAAGTGGCGGTGCGGTCCCTTACGGCACTGCGTAGGATCCTACGGTCTTGGCGTGCATCCGTGCGTCGCTGGGGTCCGGTCCCAGGTCGACGGGCACGTGCACCTTCCGCCGACCACTGGCGACAACATCGATGTACTGTGGAGACCTCACGCCCCACGTGTTGAGCAATTCGGCGGTACGTCCACCCGGCCTCCCGCATGCCCACTATACGCCCTTGCTCAAAGTCCGTCAACTGCACATACGGTTCACGTCCACGCTGTCGCGGCATGCTACCAGTGTTAAAGACTGCGATGGAGCTCCGTATGCCACGGCAAACTGGCTGACACTGACGGCGGCGGTGCACAAATGCTGCGCAGCTAGCGCCATTCGACGGCCAACACCGCGGTTCCTGGTGTGTCCACTGTGCCGTGCGTGTGATCATTGCTTGTACAGCCCTCTCGCAGTGTCCGGAGCAAGTATGGTGGGTCTTACACACCGGTGTCAATGTGTTCTTTTTTCCATTTCCAGGAGTGTATATCTGTTGTAAACAATTAGGCCTCAAAGTGCATCTTAATTAACTGTTAAAAAACCATAAGTTCTCTTTACTGTTTCAAAAAATGGTTCAAATGGCTCTGAGCACTATGGGACTTAACAGCGATGGTCATCAGTCCCCTAGAACGTAGAACTACTTAAACCTAAGTAACCTAAGGACAGCACACAACACCCAGCCATCACGAGGCAGAGAAAATCCCTGACCCCGCCGGGAATCGAACCCGGGAACCCGCGCGTGGGAAGCGAGAAAGCTACCGCACGACCACGAGATGCGGGCTTTACTGTTTATATTGTAAATCTCTGTAGGCATATTGTTAATGTCTATTAGAAAGTTTAATCCATTTCTGAATAATTTATGTTGCAGCCAAGGAAATGAAGAGGAATCTTAGATTCCCATAGCTTTCTAATGCTGGTTCTGGAAGTAATCTGACCACATGTTATTGAGAAGTTTCCCCATCATCTACGAAAGTACATTCAAATGTTCCACTTACTCTTCCCTTTCCTAGAAATTTCACAGTCGGATCTCTATATTATACGGAAACAATCCTTCCCATAAAATGTTTTCTTTGTTTACAGATTTCACCAAAACCTATTGTCCAGAATTTTAGAGCTTCCTGTACGTCTGTGGCTGCATCAAATAAAATATCATCCGCTTCATTTTCATCTGATTCCCTTTGCAATGAGAAGTCATTCAAACTCAGCTAACTGTCACTATCCTCACAAAAATCACTTGGACCGTAGTCACTGTCTAGCGTAGAGTCATGTATAATTTTCTTCTTAGTTTCTCTTCCTTCTGCAATCGACTTAAATAGTTTCCTTTTGCTAGGTGACGATTTTTCTTTTTTTCTTTTTGTGCGACACGCTGTGTTTTTAGTGCATGCTTTTCAGATGCGTCATGCAGCGTCGCAAGTTGTTGCGAGCGAATGTTTGTTTTACAAGGGGAGGCCGCCAATTGTGAAATTCAGATTCAATTCATACTGCGCATGATAAAAGCTCATGGCCAGAGGTGTAATGTGGCAAAGCACCAAGATGCACTTCTCAGCCGTTGTCGAGAAAATCGACAGTTAAAATAAACCGTTGCGGTGAAATATTCTCAACGATTAATAATTATCGACAGCGTCGTAGCGCAGCGGTAAGCGCTCGGGTTCGTAATCCGAAGGTCGACGGATCGAATCTCGCGCCATGCAACTTTTTTTTTTTTTTTAGTATTTGTTTTTTGTTATTCAAATGTGTCTATACACACACACACACACATATATATATATATATATATATATATATATATATATATATATATATAATTCCCGGCAATCAGTTGCACAATTATGCATATAATAAGTTGTTGAAGGTCGTTTGTCGTGGAAAAACTGGCGACTTCGAGCATCATTACGTTTTCCGCAAACAAAGTTGTATTTCACAAATGTTATTAATTGTCTTCATAATGTTAACCACGTATAGTTAACGGAAGACGTAGAAACGATATTCCGAAACGAATACGTATAGCGTAAGTCAAACGTTCGAATTGGAATAGAGACCCCACGAACACAAATTTGCTGTGGCAGGTATGAAATATAAGCTCCGTTACTCGCTCGTTACACTTGAAGGACAGATGTTGAATGGGCCGAAACGAGCCGCCGCATAAAAGCTTAGTTGCCTGCTAACTTCGAAAGAAGGTAGATGCGGTCCCTAGCGCAACTTATAACATCGTCGAAAATCAGTGCGGACGTGAGAGCTTTGGTACACCCTGTTAAACAAACGGAAAAATGGAGGCGGTACAATTGGAGAGCGATCCGCCTTCACCAAAATGCATAAGCAATTCATTATATATATATATATATATATATATATATATATATATATATTTGAATTACAAAAACCTAATAATAAAAAAAAATGTTGCATGGCACGAGATTCGATCCGGCGACCTTCCGACTACAAACCCGAGCACTTACCGCTGCGCCACGACGCTGTATAAAATAATTAACCACAGAGGGCATTTCACCGCAACGGTTTATTTTAACTGTCGATTTTCTCGACAACGGCTGAGAAGTGCATCTTGGTGCTTTGCCACATTACACCTCTGGCCATGAGCTTTTATTATGCGCAGTATGAATCGAATCAGAATTTCACAATTGGCGGCCTCCCCTTGTTAGTGTAGCTTGCTGCATGTAACTTCGGGGGCTGACATCTAGCGGTCTGCCTGGGAGACACACGTGCACCTGGCACTGCCTGCTGTGGGGAAGCTATTCAATGCCTCTTACTGAATGCGTACATTCACCACCTATAAGAACCTAAATAAACGATATATATATTATTATTCAGTCATTTTCAAAATCGGTTTACTACCTTTTCTTATTCAGGGGAAGATTGTATAAACATTTCAACATTGTATCATAGTTTCGGAGATGGAAAAAATTACTTAATGCGTCAGAAACCGACACTTAGGATCTCCTTTCCCAAGATGGCTTCCGTCAACTCCCCCTACCGGATGATGCCCTCTCTCCCTCCATTTATCCCTCCTATCAACTCTGATCCTCACCCCCCCCCCCCCCTCCTTTCCTCTGTCCTTTCCCCGGGCTCCCTTTTCTCCCCCTTCCATCCTGTTTTCTCCCCACCTAACCTCTCTCTGCCCACCCTCTCCCCCCCCCCCCCCCCGAGTCCTTTTGTATACCTCTCCTCTGCCTTTCCCCACTCCCTGACGTGTCTGCCCAGCACCTGGCCCCCTCTTAAGGGTCCTCGTCCTTCATCGGCTCCTTTCCCCCCTCCCCCCAACTTCGTTTTTTCCTCTCCTTTCCCCCCACCTTTCTCTTTTCCGTTATCTGTCCAGGTTGCCCCCATCTGCCCTCGACTGTGGCATATCATATTTGTGCCGATTTTTTTAGTGTCGTGTTCAAATGAATGTTAAGTGTTGTTCGTCTTTCCAAAGTGTTGTGAGCAGACACCATGCTGTCGCTGGGTGTACATTTTATTTCTCTTGCGAACACAAACCAGACTGTCGCCGTGTTTTTTTAATTGTCTGTCTCTTCTTTTACCTGTCTGCTTCATATGTATTTTATTAGCATCATCAACCCTTTGTTTTATGTTTTAAGTTCCACGATTTTTCACCATTTTACCATTTAAGTCACCGATTTTATCGCCTGCTTTTATTATTTATTATCTTCATCGTTTTAAAACAAATTCTGTAGGCTGAAGAGCGGCGCACTAAGCTGCTGCCAGCCCGCCCCCTTCGGGGGGAGTCGAAACTCATAAAGGAAAAATAAAAGATACTTAGGGAATTAAATTCAGTTAGGAACTAGAATAGTTTATCTTTTGGTATCATTTAAAAAAAACATAAACAGAACTCTCAGTGTGCAGAATTAATTAATTGAGATTTTCATACTAAAACTTTAATTATTTTTCGTTTTCGTAACATAAGAATCACACAAAATTATTATTTGTGTCTGATATTGTTGTGCGAGTAAATGTGCGTAAATGAGAGTGTGTATGTGGGACATTCATCAAATTTTAATGTTACATTATATACCATCTTAAGTAACCAGAAAGAGTTACGCAAGCCTCTCGCGGAAAAATGAAAAATGATCCTAGGGGTTTACCCACTTTGTTGATGACGTGAGTCTAGGTGTGATTGCTATTGTAACAGAGCAGCCAGAAGGTCAGCTGGAGTAAAATCTGTATCTAAAGAATATTTCCAGAATTATTGCCTTTTCGTTTTCGTTTATTAAACATTACTTTAATATTTGTATGTCAGATTGACGCAAATGCATCTGTGTGTAAGGATTGGTGGTCAGTATTGGCGCAGTAGGATCATGAGCGAGCATTCTGATTGGCAGCAAGTATGGTCAGCCAATCAGAATTGAGACGGTTCCCGCTCGTTACCTGATAGTTATACTGGAAAAAGGGAGTCGCTGGCTAGCTTTGAGTGCGGACGGTCATGTTACTAGTGCCAGTCAAAATAATGTGTAAGATGAAGAATTACTTAATGTTTGAGTTACTGGTGAGCTAAGTCGATAGCAGTTGTTGCTGAGGACTGCTTGGCAAAATTTTAGAGATTTTGACTAAATCTGTTGGACAGATATACACGGGTGGAATATTGACCTTCATAGTATCCACGTGGCATGTTTCAGTATTCAAACACTGAGCATTTTTTGGCGAGCAGTTTCTTTTTTAGAAATCCACAAGAAGGACCGAATGTAATAACTCATATTAGTGGTGAGATTAATGACTGTGAAAATGTTGCTTGATTCGGGTCGGGTTTGGCCAGATTTCTGGTTGCTGTGCGTGTGAAATGTGTGTATGAGTTTTGAACTGGAAGGAAATAGCCAATAGTTTAAATGTGGACTGAATAGTACTTTTTCTATGGCTGTCAAGGACAAAATAAACATTTTTGTGTGGAAATTTCGGACATTATTTTCCAGAAGCCACTCCATTTTCTTACCGCCCAATAAAATTTTTAATACTGTATTTCTACAGAAATTTCTTCATAACTAGAGTTGCGTGGCCTCAGTAATTGTAGATATTAGGTGGTGTTTTTCATCAACACTGCTTTCACATCATCTTGTAAGTATCTATTTTGTCGAGTAAAGGGACATTGAGCAGACGCCGTTCAGAGGTAGGTGAATTTTGATTTGCAGCTTGCTTCACTCAGTGCCAGCGGACATTAAAACCGCGACACGCCGCAATTGGTGTTTTATCGACCGTGAAAAACAGTAGTAATGTTTGGATGTGTACCAACTTTATAAAAAGCAGCAGTGTTTAAATGGACTCGTAAAGTATTCACACGCAAATGATAAAAGAACTATTGTGGGACAATAGACACGTGTGCTAACGAATTTTAGTTGGAGCGCAGCATCAAAGAACACGAGTGCAAAGTTATTAGTGAAGTGTACCATGCAGCGAGAACAATCGACAGTGCTCTGTAGCAGACGACGTGCCGACAACTGAGAACCGACAGGCGCCGCGCTACTGCAGTAAACAAACCAGAGGGACGGGGAGGTTGGAGCCATGGCGCACACGGTTGCCCTTAAACTGGACTTGAGTTTGCTGAGCCTGCTGTACGGACCTGCTGTACCATCTTGCTGTGGTGGAGGCGTCTGAAGACAAAAGTTAAGAAGTGTTTTGCTTTATTCTGTGTGTGCTGAAAAACTGTCTGAAATGGCTGAAAGTAAGCAGAAAATTGTACATGAGGAGCAGAAGATAGAATTAAATAAGGAAAAGGATGAAATTGAGTCCATGAATTTTGGTTTTGATGTATCGCAATATAATGACAGTGGTTTACCTGAGTCAATGTCGTCTTGGTGTAAATAATGAACTGAGCGTGGTGGAAGCCGTTGCTAAATATATATCTGTTACTGTTAAAGCAATAAAACAGGAACCAACGTCGGTGGCTTGTGAACTAAAAGATAGTGTTTAAGGTATGTTTGCGAATATTCTCCAGCATATGAAAGAAATTGGATCAGACTTTAATAGTAAAATCAGTGGTTTGGGTTCCGAAATTAAAACGTTATTGAGTTCTGATATTGAAGAAAAAATAAATAAAATGGGATTAAATGTTGACGCTAAAATGAGTCAAATGGGTTCAGAAATTAAAGCTTCAATAAGTTCTGACATTGAAGCTAAAATGAATGAACTAGGGATGGATATAAATGAGTTACACAGTGAGGTTGTAGAAATGGAATCCAAAATGGAAAATAAAATTTAGAATCTGAGGGAATTGTGGAAAAATAACCTGAGTCTGTTTGGCAATAATATTAAGAGTGATATTAATCAGGTCAGGCTAGTATGTAATGCTGCAGTTGCAACAGAGGAAAGTGAACTTACTTCGCAGATTAAGCAGGTTGCTGAGGGTAACGGGCAGTTCAAAGAATACATAAATTCCGAAGTGGATAAAATTCATGAACATGTACAGAGTGTAGAAAATTACTGTAAGGTTAACCATGGTGCCTTAGAAAGCAAAATTAAAGAAGGGGAAGATAGATGTACAAAGTTTGCAGCACAAGTGACTAATAAAATCACTAATCTAGAAACTAACATTAGACACTTAGGTACCGGTGTGAATGAACAGTTGTGTGAACATGACGGTAGAGTAACAAAAGTAGGACAGTGTTTCAACAGCAGTAGTGGCAGTATCCTATTTAACAGTGTAACAGACTCATCTGAAATAGCATATGTAACTCATCGACAATTTTTATAATTTGATCCAAACAAGAATGTGCATCCGAAAGAATTCTGGAGCGACTTCGATGATGTGGTACCTAAAGTATGGAATGACAAGCAAAAAACAGGTTTTATTACATATAATTTAGTGGGAGAAGCTAGAATTTGGGGTAATTGCCTGTTTTAAGTCCTCCAGCTTATCATACTTGTCGGAAGCTAAATTATTTTGGTCAGGGAGAGATACGAGCCCAAGAAAGATAATATTAAAAGGTTTGTTCAAAAATGGGTAACTACTTTACCGTATCTAAGTTCAGAAGTAGAAACAGAGCAAATACTTATGGAGATAGAAAATAAGCTGTCATTGTACTGGAGAAACAAAATAATTTCAGCTCCTAGAGATAAACTTGATAGATTTATTCACTATCTGGAAAGGATTAAAAGTATTTTAGAGGTTGAAGAAAATGCCAGGAGAGAGTATAGGCCTCCTGTCAGACCGAATGATAATAGAGTTGAAGTTAATGTAAACAGAATTAGCGTCCAAAGAGGTAATGGATACAGAGGTAGATTTAGAGGATGCTGAGGTACTAATGGGAACAGGTTCAACGAACGGGTTCAGTATCGCGACTGCCATCAGCTGTCGGCTGATGATGTAACAGATAGGCGGTGCCCGCCTGATGACAGGCATCTTAGACATAATAATAATACCCAGATGGAAAACTGTTAGCGGTCTGCGAAGAAGCTGGCGCTCACAGACGAAAACATTACAGGTTAAGCCCGCTAGCGACACCCTTTGTAAGGAAGGCACCTACAAAACAATATATTGGTAATAATAATTTAGCCACTAGGAGAGCAGAGGACAGTGACACGGAGAAACTAAAGGTGTATCCGGCAAGTAACGTAGCATTATATGATAGAGACAGTGCAAATAAAGATCAAAAGCACCATAATCATAAGGAACAATTAAATTTAAGTGAAGATTCGGATCAGGAAATGGGAGTGAATCAGCACTGCGAACCAGATGAGAGGCTACCAATGAATTGTGGAATCAATGCGGGAGTAAGGTTCGAAGAAGTTTTGGGCAAATTAATTGAAGTAATTTCTGAAAGTGAGAATGGAGAATCGGAAGAAGGGGAAGAAGAATGTGGTGTAAAAATTTCTGACAATACCTTGAAAGGGGTTGCAGAATCAGAGGAAAATTATGGTGAGAAGATGAGTATTTTAAGTTGTCAATAGTGGACAGACTTGTGGAAGCTGCCACTACTAATAAAAAGCAAAAGGAGGACCCAGTAAATGTAAGTATGATTTCCACAAGGGAGGTAGGATTCGACAGACGAGAAGTGGTCTGAGAGTATGTAGGACAACCGATTATTGAAGTAATGATGTTTGAAGAAAAAGTTCCTTGTCTAATTGATACCAGTTCGGAAGTGTGTGCCGTATCACAGAATTTGGTAAATGCTCTCGCAAAGAATAAAGAAGTAGTTATCATGCCAGTGCGTGGTTTAAATATTATTGTAGCTACTGGAAAAACTAAGAAAGTGGTTAAACAAGAAGTCCTATTACCCATAACTGTAAGTGGGGTAGCCATAAAACAAAATTTTCTAGTTATAAATGGACTCAGTGTGGGAATGTTGGTGGGTGCCGAGTTCTTGCATAAATATGAAGGATGGGTAAATTTTGGGTCCAATGATGTATTTACAAGGATAAGTGGAAAACCTGTAGTTATTCCATTCATTGTAAAATGACAGAGTGTAAACGAAGAACAAACTGACATTCAAATACACTCCTGGAAATGGAAAAAAGAACACATTCACACCGGTGTGTAAGACCCACCATACTTGCTCCGGACACTGCGAGAGGGCTGTACAAGCAATGATCACACGCACGGCACAGCGGACACACCAGGAACCGCGGTGTTGGCCGTCGAATGGCGCTAGCTGCTCAGCATTTGTGCACCGCCGCCGTCAGTGTCAGCCAGTTTGCCGTGGCATACGGAGCTCCATCGCAGTCTTTAACACTGGTAGCATGCCGCGACAGCGTGGACGTGAACCGTATGTGCAGTTGACGGACTTTGAGCAAGGGCGTATAGTGGGCATGCGGGAGGCCGGGTGGACGTACCGCCGAATTGCTCAACACGTGGGGTGTGAGGTCTCCACAGTACATCGATGTTGTCGCCAGTGGTCGGCGGAAGGTGCACGTGCCCGTCGACCTGGGACCGGACCGCAGCGACGCACGGATGCACGCCAAGACCGTAGGATCCTACGCAGTGCCGTAGGGGACCGCACCGCCACTTCCCAGCAAATTAGGGACACTGTTGCTCCTGGGGTATCGGCGAGGACCATTCGCAACCGTCTCCATGAAGCTGGGCTACGGTCCCGCACACCGTTAGGCCGTCTTCCGCTCACGCCCCAACATCGTGCAGCCCGCCTCCAGTGGTGTCGCGACAGGCGTGAATGGAGGGACGAATGGAGACGTGTCGTCTTCAGCGATGAGAGTCCCTTCTGCCTTGGTGCCAATGATGGTCGTATGCGTGTTTGGCGCCGTGCAGGTGAGCGCCACAATCAGGACTGCATACGACCGAGGCACACAGGGCCAACACCCGGGATCATGGTGTGGGGAGCGATCTCCTACACTGGCCGTACACCACTGGTGATCGTCGAGGGGACACTGAATAGTGCACGGTACATCCAAACCGTCATCGAACCCATCGTTCTACCATTCCTAGACCGGCAAGGGAACTTGCTGTTCCAACAGGACAATGCACGTCCGCATGTATCCCGTGCCACCCAACGTGCTCTAGAAGGTGTAAGTCAACTACCCTGGCCAGCAAGATCTCCGGATCTGTCCCCCATTGAGCATGTTTGGGACTGGATGAAGCGTCGTCTCACGCGGTCTGCACGTCCGGCACGAACGCTGGTCCAACTGAGGCGCCAGGTGGAAATGGCATGGCAAGCCGTTCCACAGGACTACATCCAGCATCTCTACGATCGTCTCCATAGGAGAATAGCAGCCTGCATTGCTGCGAAAGGTGGATATACACTGTACTAGTGCCGACATTGTGCATGCTCTGTTGCCTGTGTCTATGTGCCTGTGGTTCTGTCAGTGTGATCATGTGATGTATCTGACCCCAGGAATGTGTCAATAAAGTTTCCCCTTCCTGGGACAATGAATTCATGGTGTTCTTATTTCAAGTTCCAGGAGTGTACGATACGGTATAGCGGCTACATTGATCGATGGCTATAATGAATATGGTGAAAGAAAACAAGTCGATCCTTCTGAGCTAGAGAGTGTCAGAATTAGGACTGAGGAGAAATTAGAGGAACTTACAGAATTAACTGAAATGCAAAAGGACAATTTAAGACAAATTTTGAATAAACGTTGTGAGGTATTTTCAGTTCAGCTTGGATTAGTTCGAAATTACGAATGCTACTTGACCGTGAAAGAAGATGCATATTTTTTCAAAAAACCATTTGTTGTTCCAGAAGTTCATAAGGAAGCCGTTCGAGATTTAATACAGAAAATGCTCGCCTGGAGGATAACTGAAAAGGGTGTTAGTGTACACAGTAACTCTTTGGTTGTAGTACCTAAGAAGGACGGCTCAATTGGGCTGGTTTTAGACTCTAGGGCGTTGAATAAGATTGTTTTACCAGAGAGTGACCGGCCAGAAAACATTGAAGAACTATTACAGAAGTTTAAAGGGGCTAAATTTTTTACTTCTATGGATGTTACATGTGGATACTGGAATCTACCTCTGCCTAACGAATCCAGAAAGTATACAGCGTTCCTGTTTGAAGGACGATGTTATCAGTATAAGGTTGTGCCTTTTGGGTTGAATATCAGTGTTTGTGCATTTGTCAGGGCAATGTCTCAGGTTTTAGGTGATCAGTTATTGAGACGAATTACTGTTTACGTGAACAATGTGTTGATTTCGACTCCCGCTTGGGAAGAGCGCTGTTTGTTGTTAGACAATGTGTTAAATGCTATTAAAAAAGGTGAGATGAAATTGAAGTTAGATAAGACAGAATTTGTCAAAAAAGAGATTTAATTCCTGGGACATACCGACCACACGCAAGGAACTAAAAGGAATGTTCGGTTTGTTTGGATTTTATTGTAAATTCGTGGCAGGGCTATTATTTAATGATCCTTGATTAAGGGAACTGTTGAAGAAAAATGTTCTCTATAAGTGGACCAAGGAATGTCAAACGTCTTTTGAAAAACTTAAGGAAGCACTAGTGAACAGCCAGATTTGGAATCATCCTGACTTTTCAAAACCTTTTTGTTTAGGATGAGATGCCTGTGGTTACGGTCTGGGAGTAGAATTGTTCCGGATTGAGATGACTGGAGAAGAACAGGACCACAAAACGATCGCATTCGCAAGTCGATTGTTACAACAAGCGGAGAAAAATTACAGCATCTCTGAAATGGAAGATTTAGCGATTTTCGGTTTGCAAAAGTTTGAGCAATACCTGTTAGGACATAAAGTATTGATTTTTACGGACCATAGTGCTCTAACGTATTTAAATACTTGTCAACTCAAACATGGTAGTCTCAGGAGGTGGTCTATGTATTTGCAACAATTTAACTATGAGATGCAGTATATAAAGGGTGCTGAAAACGTAGTGGCAGATGCGCTATCCAGAAGTGTAAAGAATAAAGATCAGGGGATGGAGCATGTAACGAACAAGGATTGTGATGAGATATTGATCGCAGTATTTCAACTACAGGAAGAGAGACCGATTAAACGCATATGTAAGAACCTTAGACGAGAACAAAATCAGGATGATAATCTTAAAATGGTGAAAAGTAGAATAGGTCACCTCAATTTTCCAAAACTAGCAGAATATTTCCAAGTTTACGAAGATATTGTTTTTAGGAGGAGAAAGAACACTAACGAGGATTGGCGTATTTGTTTCCTTGAACAACATGTGGATCTGTTAATTGATTTTGCACATCAGAAATATGGGCATTATGGAGCACGTAAATGCATTGCCAAGATAGCTGAAGTTGTGATATTTAACAACATGTGGTGCAAAGTGCAGAAGAGGCTGGAATACTGTGACAGATGTCAAAAGGTACGAGCTAATAACAGAATTATACAGGGACAGATGTACTCTGTGGAACTCCAAAACAAACTAGATTTAGTAGTAATAGATCTTTTTGGCCCACTACCAGTTTCAAGAGGAGGGTGTGAGTATGTGTTCGTACTGCCAGATAGATTTACTAAATATGTGAAATTTTATCTGCTTAAGGAGGCTAACTCTAAGGTGATTGTAAGTAAGCTAGAGACAGATTATTTTGCCATCATTGGTAGGACAAAAGCCATTTTCTCAGATAATGGTCCACAGTTTATATCTAAGCGTTTTGAAGAATGTTTAAGTAAGAAAAGCATAGAGCATATCAAAATTTCGGCCTTTTTTCCACAGGGAAACATGTGTGAGAGAATCATGAAGGAACTTAACCGTCTCTGTAGGATGTACTGTCATAAGAAGCACTCAGCATGGGCTAATTACTTGGGGTACTTTGAGGAAGTAATTAATAATTTAAAACACAATGCCACAGATTTTGCTCCAGTAGAATTAATGGGAGGGACTAGACTTAACAAAATCCCATTTGATTTAGTAGAACTCCCTAAAGTCACAGAATTTGCTATGGAAGAAAAGAACAAGGTAGCTCGTGCCAGTATTAGAAAAAAGGCGTTGGAAAGAAAAAGGAGACAGGATGCGAGAGCTAGTGAAACCAGCTTTCAGACTGATGATCTAGTGCTAGTAAAGACTAAGGAAAAACCGAAGAAACTTACGGCTGAAACTAAGAAATTTACAGACGAGTATGTAGGACCCTTTAGAGTTATAGAGAAACTGCATGCTAATGCCTATAGACTGGAGTATGTGAAGTCACATAAACTTTTTGGATTAAGAAACATTATTGATTTAAAGAGATACATTCAGAAAGAAGTCTAAAACCGTAGTAACTACACGGGTTACTACCCTAGTCTCCGTCCTGTCTTTTTCCTCCGGGGCCGTGTGTGTCTTGCACGTTGTGGTTAGCGCCCGTAGGATGCCCAGCTGATCGGTTTATTCCTTCAATTTTCGTTTTCGTAAACTGGTAGCCTATTTGTCTCTTTAATCTATGTGTCATTGCTTTCCACCTTTGGAGTGAGGAAGGAACACTTTTCTATCAATCCATTGCAATTCCTTATATTGCCACTCAGTACTACCACCACGTTACAGACCTGTTGAGTGATGTGAACACTGCAGCAACAATACTCCTCCCTCCTATCCTTGGCGTAGGTGATCAGCAGAGCGGTTATTCAGCCAAACAGCTCAAACTTACACTGACACATTAATGCTATTAGTGAACTAAGATACTGACCAAACCTAACATAAAGATAAATGAGATGACTTGAATGCCACAGAGAGGTGGACTTATGTGTATTTAATATTGTCAGTAATGTATGTTGCCTTGAATATAGTGAATGAGATGTGTTGGAGAGCCACACAAGTTGGCGTAAATCGTACTTAATGTTTATCTATAAGGACCTTTATTGAATGTACTAATATATATATATATATATATTGTAATTTGATTATGAGATGATGAAGAGCCACAGTAATTGGCTAGCAGGTTCAGTACTGTTTTATAAGGATTTTTTTTAATCTTCTTGAATAGGATAAATGTGAGGACTTTGCTCAAGCCATAGATGATGGCAAGGATATTTTTAAGAGGACTTTCTATAGACTAGGAATTCTTTGTATATAGTAGTGTGTAAGATGTGCCCCAGAGCTACTGAAGCTGACATAAGTAAATTTTAGTAACGCGATAAAATCGTTTTCTCTTTTTGTATGATGTATATTGGAGGTGTTGCAGGTGTTGCAGGTGGACAGAATGATTTTTAGTGCTCAATGTTTTTTTTATTTCCTTACGTAATGTGTAATGATGTTTTTCAGAGCCGCAGATGTTGGCGGAGGTAGCTTTGCAGGATATTTTATGATGTTGTATTTTGTGTGAAGGCAAGCAGTAAATTTTGTTTCCTGAAAGAGAGTTAAGAAAGAGTAATATTTTGAGGCAGCAGAATTTGTAACAGTAACCTGCTTAATGATTAAAACAGATTTTGGAAAAAGAATTCAGTGGTGGTGCCAATTTTGGGTACTGTTGATTTTCTTTGGGGGCAGTTAATTCACTTTTTTCTAAGAAGATTAGTATTAAATTTAACTACTGTATATAGGATAACGGATTTTATCGGAAAATGAATTTGTCTAAAAAAAAGCTTTGTGTAAATAAGAAGTAAATTGTAGAGGACAGTAAAGTTTTCGAAAATTCTTTTTCACAGAGTTCTTTGCTTTTTAATGGAGAACAGCAATTGCTGACTAAAGTGTATATGTGTGTTAGGTTAGGATGTACGAGGTGCGTTCAAGTTCTAAGGCCTCCGATTTTGTTTCTAATTAACTACTCACCCGAAATCGATGGAACTGGCGTTACTTCTCGACGTAATCGCCCTGCAGACGTACACATTTTTCACAACGCTGACGCCATGATTCCATGGCACAGGCAAAGGCTTCTTTAGGAGTCTGTTTTGACCACTGGAAAATCGCTGAGGCAATAGTAGCACGGCTGGTGAATGTGCGGCCACGGAGAGTGTCTTTCATTGTTGGAATAAGCCAAAAGTCACTAGGAGCCAGGCCAGGTGAGTAGGGAGCATGAGGAATCACTTCAAAGTTGTTATCACGAAGAAACTGTTGCGTAACGTTAGCTCGATGTGCGGGTGCATTGTCTTGGTGAAACAGCACACGCGCAGCCCTTCCCGGACGTTTTTGTTGCAGTGCAGGAAGGAATTTGTTCTTCAAAACATTTTCGAAGGATGCACCTGTGACCGTAGTGCCCTTTGGAACGCAATGGGTAAGGATTACGCCCTCGCTGTCCCAGAACATGGACACCATCATTTTTTCAGCACTGGCGATTACCCGAAATTTTTTTGGTGGTGGTGAATCTGTCTGCTTCCATTGAGCTGACTGGCGCTTTGTTTCTGGATTGAAAAATGGCATCTACGTCTCATCCATTGTCACAGCCGATGGAGAGAAAGTCCCATTCATGCTGTCGTTGCTCGTCAACATTGCTTGGCAACATGCCACACGGGCAGCCATGTGGTCGTCTGTCAGCATTCGTGGCACCCACCAGGATGACACTTTTCGCATTTTCAGGTCGTCATGCAGGATTGTGTGCACAGAACCCACAGAAATGCCAACTCTGGAGGCAATCTGTTCAACAGTCATTCGGCGATCCCCCAAAACAATTCTCTCCACTTTCTCGATCATGTCGTCAGACCGGCTTGTGCGAGCCCGAGGTTGTTTCGGTTTGATGTCACACGATGTTCTGCCTTCATTAAACTGTCACACCCACGAACACACTTTCGACACATCCATAACTCCATCACCACATGTCTCCTTCAACTGTCAATGAATTGCAATTGGTTTCACACCACGCAAATTCAGAAAAAGAATGATTGCACGCTGTTCAAGTAAGGAAAATCGAGCCATTTTAAGTATTTAAAACAGTTCTCATTCTCGCCGCTGGCGGTAAAATTCCATCTGCCGTACAGTGCTGCCATCTCTGGGACGTATTGACAATGAACGCGGCCTCATTATAAAACAATGTGCATGTTTCTATCTCTTTCCAGTCCGGAGAAAAAAAAACAGAGGCCTTAGAACTTGAATCCACCTTGTAGATATTAAGCATGGACACTTAGACGTACTGTATTTTGCAGGTATGAAAAAAAAATGTACAGAACCTGATGCAAGACTGAGAGAGAACACCAATCTATGACAGAGAGCTGGATTCTGTACCCCAGTGACGAGACTGTAATGTTACCAATATGTAAGTGTTGATCTGAAGAAATGACGTAGAATCCATTTTGCTTCATCAGAGACAGTTATCAGAATGCTAAAGATTTGTGAAAAAGTGTTAAGCAAAACAGACGACCCCTAAATCGAAGTGAAGATTTTGTAAAAAATTCAGAGATGACCTCCATATAGAAGTGAATGCATATATTTGGTTAAGGTTCAGGAAGGGACACCCTACACAGTGACTAAATTGTATTTCTTGTATTTCAGTAAACTTTTGAATGCTGGTAAAGCGACATAATAAAATTACTATTTTTGCTTAAAGTCAATGTGAAAGATATAGAGCTTTTTGTTCCGAGAAAATTGTAATTTCAAGAAGAGTTCAACGTAAATATTTTGCTAATTCAGTTTTGGGAAAAATATTCAAGAGTATAACTTTGTGAGAAAATTGTGATTTTGGAGAAATATGGAAATTTTTGTAAATTAGTTTGTTTGTACGCTATTCAGCCCTAGCTTTTGATATTCAAGGTATTTGTGGTTAGTGTTTAACATCCCGTCGACAACGAGGTCATTAGAGACGGAGCGCAAGCTCGGGTTAGGGAAGGATTGGGAAGGAAATCGGCCGTGCCCTTTCAAAGGAACCATCCTGGTATTTGCCTGAAACGATTTAGGAAAATCGCGGAAAACCTAAATCAGGATGGCCGGAGGCGGGATTGAACCGTCGTCCTCCCGAGTGCGAGTCCAGTGTGCTAACCACTGCGCCACCTCGCTCGGTGTATAGGTTAGGTATTTGGTTAATTGAGGAAAACAAATTTTTATTAACAGTGTTGTGGTAGTTAAAGATTCAACTTTTGGACGCATAAGAACCGTAAATTATAATTAAGAGAAATTTTAGGTTCTTAGATGGTGTGAAGCATTGCAAATTGTTCTGAGCGAATGTTTGTTTTAGGATAGCTTGCTGCATATAACTTTGGGGGCTGACATCTAGCGGCCTAACTGGGAGACACACGTGCACCTGGCACGGCATGCTGTGGGAAAGCTATCTAATGTCTCTTACTGAATGCATACATTCACCACCTATAAGAACCTAAATAAACGATATTAAGTATTATTCAATCATTTTCCAAATCGGTACACTACCTTTTGTTATTCAGGAGATGATTGTATAAAAATTTCAACATTGTAATTATCATAGTTTAAAAGACAGAAACCGACACTTAGGGAATTAAATTGAGTTAGGAACTAGAATAGTTAAAAATTCAGAAACAGACACTTAGTGAATTAAATTCAGTTAGGAACTAGAATAGTCAACACTCTTGGTGCACAACACTTTCATTTTCCTTCTATACGCCTACTGTTACGCGGAAGAGCTTTTGGTAATGACCGTAGTGACTCTAAAATGGATGACTGTAGTTTCGTTGGTGGCTGAGTAGAGATAAAACTCTGTCCTGCTGGCAGTCCGTCGTTTCTAGATGCTGCCTCTGTATACGATGTAAGGAATTCGTCATCTTGGAATATATTCCCATTTACGGGTCATATCCCAGTCACTCCAAATCCAGATAGAATATTCACAGGTGTGAGTACTCATGGATAGGCTCGACCTGCAGTTTCAGCAACATCATAAATGGTTGTAGGCTTTCCAGGATGTGACTGCATCCATTCTGCACAGGCAGTGTTATGAAAATTCTGCATTTACCAAAGACAGTTTTATCTAGAGGTTGCATCTCGTAGCTACTGTGTGATGGCAACTTAAGTAACATTGTACCACTGTCCTTTGCTAGTGTGATACTGTCCATCGTGATATGACTTTCGTTGTTGTTAAAAATTAGCAGCACTTTCTCATTTTCATTGGGCTTCACATGGGAAATGAAGAGTTCAAAGTATTTCCGAAAAATACTGCTGTTGAACCAGCCACTTGGACGTGCCCTCCTAAGATCCAAGTGATGCACCCATCAGCATAAGTTCCTCAAACTTGACACTTGGAAATTTCAACTTAGGTGGCAAACAGTTGCCTAGCGCATTAATGCATGCAGTCATTGTAACATTGCTGCCATGCACAGCTGGTGTCTCAGATCCAACCTGCTTGCATCCTATAGCTGCTACCATTTTTCCTGGCACATGTGCACTGGAGTTATCTCTTTCATCAACATCAAATATTCTTTCTGGCGTTAATGTTACTTTGTCCGTTATTGATGGTAAATTGTTGAAGAACGCTGCAACACTGTGCCCATTAAAACTTTTCTTACGAGCTAGGCTCGTTCCTTCAAGCCGTCTTAGGCTTAGTCCTTCAAGGCATTTCATGAAGTCGATGTACCACTGTTCATTGGTTTCCTCATTTTTGTCCCAAGATGGAGGCACACTTTTATTCTACGATGTACAAAACTGGAATGCGAATTTTCGTAACTCGATTGGGGACAATCCATAAAGCATTTTCAAGGTAGCTATGATGTAATAAACCAACTCAATTTCTTTCACAGGACTAAATACCTGTTGAACTGTAGAATTTCTGTAGACGCATATTTAGGATTTTGTAAATATCTCTGTAGAGTGACTCATGAAACATGAAAATCTTTAGCTACTTTTCTCACTGATAGCTCAGCCTCCACAACAGCTGCAGCTTCTTTCAGAGCTTTCAGAGACGGTGGTGGTCTTGTTTTACTCACGCTGCTTCTTCGCATCTGTCAAAATTAATACTGGAATTATTGTAACACCTTCTGTTATCTACCTAACAATGCACTGTATCTTGGGCCATGCTCAAAGTACAATATAACCGACTGGCACATGGTACAATTTTCCTCCCACTTTAATAAATGGTTTATATAAACTACAATAACGACATGGCAAGAATATCACAGGATGCTTATTAGTATGTATGTCTATCATAAATATTAACCATTTAAGTTTTCATTTATTGCTACATACATAGCTGTATTAGCACTGAATGAAGAACAGAAAAACGTACTTCTAAATGGAAAAATGTCGATTTTTTGTAGTAAATTTAAACTGTTGTTCCTTGCTCCTGTAACAAGTGCTGGCTATACTCAATCAATGTAGGCAACCTTTGGTGTGAAAAAGAATGGAATCAGACAATAAAAACCAGAGCTATAAGATTGGCTCAAGGTATACTTCTGTTCAAGGCACAAGTCCCTCCCCTACATGGTGATCAAAAATTGGAGAATGCCGAACTCAGTATAGCACCTGTTGGAACATTTGGAGGACGTAAATTTTGTACGATGACCACGTTTTAGAACAGAAACTCATAAAGGAAAACGATCCGAAAAAATTTGGAAATCAACAAAAGTAGAATGGCTGTGGCGTAATTGGCTCTCTTTATTTACCATTATGACGTCACCTGCGCAGATCGGTGCTCCACCCATGACGCCACAAGCCACCTTCCCTTCTTGTGACATCTTCGTCATGACGTGAGATGTGGCGCCCATTATATATGCCGTCATCATCGTCTTGAAGGCAAAAGGCATGACCACCTTTTCTATGGCATAATAGTCATGACAATTTACGACCCTTTTGTATGACGTCACGTTGGCGGTAAATTAAAAATATGGACGGAATAGGGAGTCAGTGTCCAGCTGACATGTTCAAAAAAGTATGGAAACAATCCTAATTTTTTTTGGCCCCATATTCAAGAGAGTCCGAACGACTTGTATTATTTATAAAAAAAAAAATGCATTGCTTTTGTGTAGCTGTAAAGAAAGCTACATTTTCAGACTGGCTGCAAAAAAATGGTTCAAATGGCTCTGAGCACTATGGGACTCATCATCTTAGGTCATAAGTCCCCTAGAACTTAGAACTACTTAAACGTAACTAACCTAAGGACATAACACACACCCATGCCCGAGGCAGGATTCGAACCTGCGACCGTAGCGGTCCCGCGGTTCCGGACTGCAGCGCCAGAACCGCACGGCCACCGCGGCCGGCTGACTGGCTGCAGAGCTGGATTTTAATTGCGTTGGTCAGACAAAGCCACATTTTTTTCGTACATTTTCTGTATGTTCAATTGATTTTACGGTGTCGATCGTGACGTTTTTCTCATTGTTCTCAAAAGCGTAGAAGCATGGGTCTTCATCCTGATGAACAATGGCAGTTCTCGATGAAATAGATTTTATTATCGATAAGACGCAAATTCTCCTCGAATTATACTAAATTTAAAGGAAAACACTCATACTGAATCGAAATGACCCACTGTTTGTATGCAAGCGGTTGACATGTTGCACATTTCGGTTCGACTACTCAGACAGAACGTACGCTACACGCTTAGAATCAATAGGTGTAATATTTAAAGATCTTAAATCCTCCTTTGCACTCAGTAAACCACTTTTCAGAGTGTAGTGTAGGGTGCATCGTCTACTGCTGTCACTATTATCTTTCCTGTTCCATTCGCAATCATTCTACGCGAAGAAAGAGTGTCTATAAATCTTTGTATGCACTTGAATTTCTCTCGGTTTACCGTTTTGATCACTGGGTCACATATTCGTGTAATGCAGTAACATATTGCTTCACTCCTCTTGGTACATGAGCTGTAATACTATACGTCCGTTGCTACAGTTGATTCAGTACCTCTTCGATTAGTCTGCTCTGAAGTTGTTCTACGAGGGTGTCCTGAATACTTCTGAATTTTGTATGTGCAAGCTCTTAAGGGTTTTTAAATAAAATAAACTTTATTAAAATTCTACATCTTTATCCTTCATGTCTACATATTTGCAGTCCTCTGCCGTTAATGGGCTACGAATTGTAGTGTGTAACATGCCGGTGTGTAAGGTAGCTGTGTCGATGCGTGAGAAATAGTGCGCTGTAATGGAGTTTAGAATTCGAAGAGTACTTCCGCACATGGAGCACTCTCTCCTCCATCACGACGATACCAGACCTTACACGACCGCTGTGACATCTGCAACAATCCGATGCCTTGGGTTCACTGTCATCGATTATCCTCCCTAGTCCTGTCTTGGCCCCATCCAATCTTCATTTTTTTGCAGAGCTTAAAGAACATGTTAGAGAACTTCGGTAAATAAACGGTGAAAGCAGAGGTGAGGTTGAGGCTCTGTCAACAAAATAAAATACTCTGCAGTGATTGCCTCAACAAACTGATCTCTCGGTGGGAGAAACGTCTTCGTCGCTAGGGTGATTATGTTGAAAAATAAATAGGTAGACATGAAGAATAAAGATGTACAATGTTAATAACGTATGTTTTATATAAAAACCCTTAAGTTTTTCAAATAAAAATTCGAAGACATTACTTTTCAGCATGCCCTCGTAAAAACGAACTACGACAAAATCTAGATCATGACTGGATACTGCAGGGAAAGACGTGTGTTGGTCACCACTACAAAGGTTCACAGAATATGTCTGTCTCGGTCAACCTGCAAATATAAAAGGAGACATGTGACCAGAAATATTACGAGTATTAAGTTGGACTGGCAAGCTTGTACAGTTTTGTTGTCTAAGATGTCGGCTGAGCTGAGGAAAACAGTTTTTACCTATGGATACTACCAGTAATAACTTACGACCATGAAATATGGACATAAAAGACTTCATTGTTAGAAAATTTATAGATGCTCAAAGACGACTAGAAATATCAATGTCAGGATACAAAAAGGAAGACAGAAAGAAAGCGGTAAACATAAGATATACGTACAACAAAAGTCAGCGACATAATGGAAATACACACATCAAAAAAAGGCTTCCACCACCTCTGTTCCGAGAGTTCCGGAACCTGTACAGAAAATTGGAATAGAGATCAACACAAACAACAATTCTCCCCTTTTTATTGCTCATGAAAGCCACACATTGCATGTTGTACCACCATACAGTGAGACCTTCAGAGTTGGTGGTCCAGACTGCTGTACACACCGGTACCTCTAATACCTAGTAGCACGTCCACTAGCATTGATGCATGACTGTATTCGTCGTTGTATACTATCCAAGTTCATCAAGGCGCTGTTGGTCCAGATTGTTCCAATCCTCAACGGCGATTCGGCGTAGATCCCTCAGAGTGGTTGGTGAGACACGTCGTCCACAAACAGTCCTTTATAATCTGTCCCAGGCATAGGGTTCATGACTGGAGAACACGCTGGCCACTCTAGTCGAGCGATGCCGTTATCCCGAAGGAAGTCATTAACAAGATGTGCACGATGGGGCGCGAATTGTCGTCCACCAAGACGAATGCCTCGCCAATATGTTGCGCTATGGTTGCACTATCGGTCGGAGAATGGCATTCACGTATCGTACAGCCGTTACGGCACCTTCCATGACCACCAGCGGCATACGTCGGACCCACATAATGCCACCCCAATACAGCAGGGACCCTCCACCTTGCTCCACTCGCTGGACAGTGTGTCTAAGGCGTTCAGCCTGACCGGGTTGCTTCTAAACACGTTCCCGACGATTGTCTGGTTGAAGGCATATGCGGCACTCATCGGTGAAGAGAACCTGATGAGTCGTGACACGACATCCTGTGGCTGCACGAAAAGGGTATACACTTCCCTTGTTGAGATCCGTTCCTGGCACAAAGTAACAATGCGGACGCAATCGAACCGCGGTATTGACCGTCTAGGCGTGGTTGAACAACAGACAACAAGAGCCGTGTACCTCCTTCCTGGTGAAATGACTGGAACTGATCGGCTGTCGGACGTCCAACGTGTAATAGATGCTCCTCATACATGGTTGTTTACATATTTGGGCGGGTGTAGTGACATCTCTGAACAGTCAGAAGGACTTTGTCTCTTCAAAAATGTCTCTGAGCACTATGGGACTTAATGCTGAAGTCATCAGTCCCCTAGAACTTAGAACTACTTAAACCTAACTAACCTAAGGACATCACACACATCCATGCCCGAGGCAGGATTCGAACCTGCGACCGTAGCGGTCACGCAGTTGCAGACTGTAGCGCCTAGAACCGCTCGGCCACTCCGGCCGGCGACTGTGTCTGTGATACAATATCCACAGTCAACGTGTATCTTCAGAAGTTTTGGGAACCGGTGTGATGCAAAACTTTTTTTTGATGTATGTAGTAAATGGCAGCAGGCTTATCAAGTCCCTCGAAGAAAGGATTGCCGATGGTCAATACAAATACTAGTTTGTACCCCAATTTACCATCGAAGCCGGAGGGGAATACCAACAGACAGATGGGACAGATACCTACGAAAGTGAGCTGGATTCATTTGCAACGGGAAAGTCAAGATTGGCAGAAACGGACGAACCGGCTGAGATGCCGTGTTTCATGCCGACTCAAAGAGGCAGCATCAACAAATAACCGAACTGGCTGCTACTGTTTCTGATGATGATGTTGATGGCGATGGTGATCTATATCATGAGCAATACCGGTCCATTGACAATTCATTTACGAAATTCATGTAAGAGCATTAATAGAAATCCGTAAATCCTTCACAAGGAACAGAAAAGATAACCTGATGCATGTCTTGAAATAAATAGAAGTCCATGAAATAGAGAAGACGAGTCCTGACGTTGTATTGACTGAACAAGGCGAAATCAACAAAAATTTGCTCTTCAAGTATGAGATTGGTTGGTTGATTGGGGGAAGGGACCAAACATCGAGGTCATCGGGACCATCAGATTAGAGAAGGAAGTCGGCCGTGCCCTTTCAAAGGAACCATCGCGGCATTTGCCTGAAGTGATTTAAGAAAATCACGATAAATCTAAATCAGGATAGCCGGACGCAGGATTGAACCATCCTCCTCCCGACTGCGACTCTAGTGTGCTAACCACTGCGCCACCTCGCTCGGCCGAAGAATGAGACTACAGTCTTTGTAAACTGCGTGTAGGTAATCGTTTTGCCCCTTTGGTTGTCATTTTGTTGAAGTACTGATATTTGCCAATTTAGACATTCATGTAATTTTTAAGTATCTAGTGCTTATTCACTATATACGTGTGCTTTGTGGATTGTGTTTGGGTCTTTGCATAGCAGTGTCGCGGCAGTATGCAGTCGAATAGTGCAGAAGAAGCCGCTGTACAATATGTTATTCGATTCTGTTTGACACGGTGGATAGCTTGGTGGTGTCAGAATGGTGTAACATGCATCACATGGTTCCATAATCATTCATATGGACATATGTAGCGCAGTAGCACGTAGTGGTCGCTTCCTTGAGAATGACATTGAAAGCACTCTGTTAGAAACGCCTTTCAAATTATTTGTGACTACGTGAATTGTACGTCACTAGCATGGCTGCAACAGTACCTATTAACTTTTTCGTCTGCTATTGAACACACGGCTCTGGTTGTACAATGAAGCATATCTGTATGCTGTACTTTGAAGTCAGAGGTCTCCGACTAACTGGTGGCCAGTTAGCTAGGTTTTGAGTTCGCATGGCCCACGCGGATGCGGAACAAAGCATACTCTTAACGTTTGCTCTTGCCTTGGTTCTTCGCGTGGTCGGGGCTGCAGTAACTAAATTTTTCTGCTTGTAAAGTCTACACGTTAGAGTCTTGTGTAGTACTGAGATGGGTATTTATAAGCTGTAGTATTCAGGATTTCTGGTGAGGGCACCGCTTTCTAGCTTCGCATTGCCGTAATTCTACATCGTTGTAAGAGGTAGACTGAATAGTTCGTAAGGGTGTTGCAGTGTAGATTGTGCTGAGAAATAACTGTTTAAAAATTAGATACGTTTCGGCGTTGCCAAGTTAATTAACACTAAAATTAGTCAATCAGGCAGTTGCGCTGCGCAAGTTCATGCGGCCCGCCAGAGACGGTGTCGCCAAACATGTTCGTTTGGTTTCTTAAAACCGAACAAGATAGCGATGGAAGTATTAGGCATGGAACGGTAGTAAGAATCGAATCCGAGCCAAAGGCTGAGCACTCTCGTGAGCTATCATCTACGTTACGAGAACAACTAACACTCATTGTATCTGGTGGGCCGCTTAAATTTGAGCGCACAACGGCCTGATCGGCTAACGTCAGAGCTAATTAACTCTGAAATGGCACAACGTATCGAATTTTTTTCTTAACAATTATTTCCCAGTACAGCACCGATGCAACACCCTTACAAGCTTTCCAAGCTGTTTATGACTACCCTATATACCGTATTATGAGGGGCGTTCAAAAAGAAACGAGCAGGAGTCTGTAATGCGCAAATCGGTGACAGGAGGGTCATATGGTGGCGTGTGTAACGAGGTGTGGTTCCGACCAGAGCGTGGAAGTTCCCAGCTCTTCGCTAGATGCCGGCCAGAGTGGCCGAGCGGTTCTAGGCGCTACAGTCTGGAACCGCGCGACCGCTACGGTCGCAGGTTCGAATCCTGCCTCGAGCATGGATGTGTCTGATGTCCTTAGGTTAGTTAGGTTTAAGTAGTTCTAAGTTCTAGGAGACTGATGACCTCAGAAGTTAAGTCCCATAGTGCTGAGAGCCATTTTGAATCTTCGCTAGAGGGCAGGCGTGCACGTCACGTGACTATACAGAGCTAGCAGCAGCAGGCATCAGTCGTCCAACGCTGCCAGTCTGAAGTTCTTCTCTGACCAAGATGACCCTCTTCTGATTCACTTCCTGCAGCACGGGACAACAGTGAATGCCCAGCGTTACTAGCAAACCTTGACCACCCTTCGCCAAGCGATCATATCAAAACGACCAGGCAATCTCACCAGTGGGGTCATTCTGCTCCACGACAGTGCAAAGCCTCATACGGACAACACAGTCGCGGCACTCCTGCAGAAATTCAAATGGGAAGTTCTCGGCCAACCTCCGTACAGTCCGGACCCCTCTCCCTGTGATTACGCCATTTTTGGTCCCCTTGAAAAGGCTCTGAGGGGCAAACGATTCACCTCGGACGATGACGTACAGCTGTACGTGCGGAACTGGTTAACATCGCAGCCCCGGGAATTTTATGAGGCAACCATTCACTGCCTTGTGTCACAGTGGGCACAAGTGTCTCAACAGCCAGGGCCAAGACTTGTAACATACAGGTACTGAGTCCTGTAATTATGCCTCCGGCTCCTTTCTTTTTGAACGCCCCTTTACATGATTTGCAGCTTTTGCATACGTTTTTTCATTTCACGTGAGGTCAGATCTGTTCGTTCCGATCGAGGCTTTTTCTAACATACGAGGATCAATATCGGCCTTTCATTAATTCATTCGTGGGTTTATAGTGTTTTTCAAGTTAATTTCACTCTTAATTTATAGTATTACATGAATTTGAGAATATATATGGGCTCTTTTCTGTTTTTGACAATACATGGTTCAATGGTTCAAATGGCTCTGAGCACTATGGGACTCAACTGCTGTGGTCATCAGTCCCCTAGAACTTAGAACTACTTAAACCTAACTAACCTAAGGACATCACACACATCCATGCCCGAGGCAGGATTCGAACCTGCGACCGTAGCAGTCGCACGGTCCCGGACAATACATAGTATTGTATTTCCTCGTGGTCCGTTTCATGACCTACATATTTTGTTGTATCCGTGAATAGAGGTACAACAAATAGCAGAAGGCGTTAGTAAGCAACACAGCTTATTCCTCCACAAGCGCAGTCAGAAAATAATTTTTTTCTGTATTTATTAACATGACGAAGTGAACCACCGCCTTGATAATTGTAGTGTGTCGTTTGCTACTAAAAACTATTAACAAGCTATAGAGACAGATCCTTCGTCTTTTTCTACAGCTTCTCTCAGTGTTGCTATTTTTCTTGATTTTTACATAATTACATTGCTATTTTAAAATCAGACATGTAATGTATAAAGTACATTTTGGAAGAGGAAACCTAAATTCTTAAGCAGAAAATAATAGACGAAAGGAAAGATTTAGATAATGAAAGAAGAAACTTTACCTGGCTATTTCAAATTGGAGGTTCAAATGGTTCAAATGGCTCTGAGCACTATGGGACTTAACATCTATGGTCATCAGTCCCCTAGAACTTAGAACTACTTAAACCTAACTAACCTAAGGACATCACACAACACCCAGCCATCACGAGGCAGAGAAAATCCCTGACCCCGCCGGGAATCGAACCCGGGAACCCGGGCGTGGGAAGCGAGAACGCTACCGCACGACCACGAGATGCGGGCTCAAATTGGAGGGCTTTGGTAAACACTTCGAGCTTCTCACACCTGAATTAGCATGTTATATTCTATTATGGATACTACTGCAAGTATATATGCCGTGAAATTAGGTGTACGTGGTTTGTGTATGAGGTACGGAAGGACTCTTTATTACTGCAATACTTTCCCCATTTGCCCGCACCCACACATTGTCTCCCCGAAGGGCACTTCTTATCTATGTTGGTCTTATTGTTTGTGTAGTTGAGTCTTACTATTCTGCATATATATTTTTATGTACAATATTATGAAGTTCACATATTTTACAGTTTGCTTTTTATGCAGTTTACATATCACACAACTATATGTCTGAAAATGGGGACCAAAGAACTAAAGAATTACTTCTTTCACATCGTAAAAACAAGAAAACTTCTTGTTTTATTTCTTATTACTAACTTATTTCTAAGTTCCATGTATATTTTAGTTATAGTATTGTTGCAGTCGTGTGGTCTGCTGCTATGCTGTATATGTATCTGTATCTGGTAATATTGGTGTCTTCATGTCATCATCTGTGTGTGTATGTTCACCTGCTTCCATATCAGTGTTAATACCTCTGTTGTCCCATGTATCATGTTGTGGCGTAGGGTGTGTGTCTTGTCGTGGTTTTGTATTGGTTGTTGTTGTTTACATGCCATATGTAGCGCTGTTGATATTTGATCAGTGACACGGTTAAGCATGCACCGGAAAAAGAGATTAACTTTGGTGGCTGGTCTGAGTGCTGCAACTGGGACAGCGAGTAGCAGTGTTCGTGGAAGATTTCGGAGGCTGGATTACTGTATAGCAAAAATTTCAAGAAAGTGCAGTACCAAGGAGAGTAAACGTCCAGACGAAGTCGACCGCAGTGGCGAGGCGTCGACGAAGCTGCGGCAGCGCTTTCCAGGTCGAGACTGCCTGGTGTGGTGCTGCGTGCGGCTATTGAGCCCCGGCGGCAGATGAATAGACCCGCCGACACTGAGTCAGCTTTGCCGTGGCACAGCGTGATTGGAGCAGCGTCGGTGTGTAGCAGTTTCACGAAGGTACGCCGGCCGGCGTCGCTATGATACGGCGGAGGCAACTACGTGCAAGGGCCGCGCATGCGTTGCCCTGGTGAGTGGCGCTGCGAACTGGCCGTAAACTCTGGCCGTGGAGTGCGTGACGTGGCCTGCGGCCGCGTTGCGGCAGGCGCTATGGTGTAAGCGTTGATGACACCGCACATCTATTGCTTATGAATTTGTTTCCTTACTTATTGAATAATAAAGGCAATTAATTTCAGGTCTGTCCTTTATCATTTTTCGGCCCCTGAAATGAACAGTGAGTACCTTTAAACTTTAGGTGAAATGCCTTTATGCTATCATGGAACAGGAGGAGGAGATTAGTGTTTAACGTCCGATCATGGAACATACTTTGAAAAATTCGGCTACCTACCTTTCTGCCGTATAAGACAGGATAATCTTTGTGTCTTTTTATCTGTTTTATAGTTGGTATTCTTTATTTTTTACTTTACAGGACGTCTCAAGCCATCTGTCAAATGTACAAATGCGTAGAAGATCCTAAACCAAAATTTTTGCAAATTTATGGTAAGGTCTTATGGGACCAAACTGCTGAGGTCGTCGGTCCCTGGGCTTATGCACTACTTAATCTAACTTTAACTTACGCTAAGGACAACACACGCACCCATTCCCGAGGGAGGACTCGAACCTCCTACGGGGGGAAACCGCGTGGGCCGTGACATGGCGCCTCAGACCGCGCGGGGTAGCCGCGAGTACATACATTGAAATATGTAACCAATGATCGGAAATGGATAATTATCTATAACAACAATTTAAGGTCATAGCAAGTGCGTAATGTAACGACCGCCAGTCTCAAAGCATAGTGTGAGACATAATCCGCTGACGGAACTGATCTCTGGATTCAATCTCATTGGTGCCATTGATTGCATATTTTGCATATTATAGGGCTGTAATAGCTGATGTATCAGTACTCTCCACATTGATTCTTCATAATTTACAGTTACCAGTCCCATCGACGGGTACCTGTTTTGTATCGTTTCCCACATGATACATCATCATCACCTCAAATTGCACAGTGCGAACAATTCCTTGTCGAGAACCTAGACGAACTCTCTGTGATTTGAATAATGTAGCTTCTCGTAAATTTCTACCAACGTCGATGAATTTCGACCACTTAAGCAGATGTCTGTTGCTAAACTCTTTTCTGTACATTCGTTCAAGTCTCCGGGCACTACATTCATCGGCAGCATACATTAAATGCATGTCCATATACCCTTTCAACAAGTAGAGTTCAGTCTTCGGCAATCAGTCACGAATTGTAAACAGTGATGAACCTAACCGTGGACACAACAAGGACGACTCCATGTTGATTTTCGAAGTATCGCCGAAAACTTCTATGCGACAGCAATCATTTTTTATGAGACCCAAAGAGTTTACCAGCACGTGCCTCGCACGCATTACTCATTCATGTTCTTTTCTGATCATTGTCTCCATATCTCAAAACTCACTTTACGATCCACTACCGTATGCATAATTTTGACGCTAAAGATTTAGCGTGCCCAGTGTAGATCGAATGATATGTATAACATGAGAAGCCGCAACTTAGTAGCACCTTGCCGGCGCAGACACATGTTACTGCACTGCCCACTGCCGAGCACAGAAGCGTGGGTGGCTCCACAGCATCACGGCGGTGTTTCACAACTGGATGTCGCTGAAGATATTCTTATAGGTTGTTGCCCAGCAGCTCGGTGCGGTACAAATAGAAACTGGGCACTCTGTTCTTTGAATACCATTACAGTACCCCACAGTGGCAGAAGCATATCGCTGAAGTAGACTGCTTGAGGAGTCGTAGCAACGTAACGCCACTATAGGCGTTACACGTTCCCATATTTGGAGATTACGTCATAAAATAGGTTTTCTGTCTGCTGGTATTATAAAAGAGATGGCGCAGTATGTCAGCCTACGGTTTTAGTTTTTTCTCTTTTATATTTAAAACTGTGATGGAAGTTTTTCGCTTCTACCTATTTCTTTGGAGAGCATGTCGTGTAATCCATTAGGGGACAGTATTGTAGCATAGTACACTTTTCAGATTTTAGCATCCAGCTAACCCTGTAATAAAATTTCAGTATACTTCCTTACTCCCTTTTCAAATTATGGCATTCCATTTTCGTATGCTGTAATTTATCTTTTTAATTACAGAAGTTACTCCGAAAAACTAAGGTTTTTCCAAATGTGAAAACACGCTCCAAGGTAAAACTTAGTCATGTGCCTAGGGACAAATATTCTACTGGGATTTAAAAGCATTGCCATCGAGAAAATCTTGTCAGTACTGTAGTTAATCGTCGACTTGTTGCAGTTTACTTTACTACACACCAAGGATAAGTAACTGAAAGCAAATTAAGCAGAAGTATCATCAAAAATCAATCACACGTTAAACACATCTTTAAATAGAAATTATTTGAAAACTAACTTAAATTTCCATTTTTAAGGCTTGTAAAATTGTTAAGACGTTAAAGAAACTTAGTTCATTGGCAAGTATCACATGTTGCACGGTAAAAGACCTTCCTTGTTTCAAAGCGCAAGATGGTGCACGATCGACGAAGTATGGCTTAACTGTCCACATGTTATACACGGTCCGGTCACATTAGTGTGACCACCGACTATGTTCGACGTCAACGTGAAATAATGACTCACATACGGCAGGTGGCAGCACTGGCAGTGGAGGGTATATAAAGCGTGTCGCGGGGATGAGGGAAACAGTGCAGACGTTATCGTAATGCGGAAAAGAAGAGATTTATCTGACGCCCAAAACGGCGTGATAATTGGCTTTCGGGCCAAGGTTGGAAGCATTTGCGAAACGCTTAAGTTTGCAAATAGCTTGTGTGCCGCCATGATTAAAATATACCGTGCATGGCAAAATGGCGCTATCGAAAACCGGTGCCGAGCGAAATGCGGTGCACCGCGGGCCATAGACGACAGCGGTGAATGATGGCTGCGGAGATGCGTACCAGCGAACAGACGTTCCCAGATGAACCACCAAGGCGCTTCCAACAGTGTTTCCTTAACGACCATTCAGAGAAGGTTGCTGCGTATGGGCCTCAGCAGCAGGCAACTGATTCATGTACTCATTCTGACTGCCGAAGACTGGAATTTACGCCCCAATACAGTAACCGGACGTCCACTTAGTGGCTATAGATGCTTTTTTTTACCATAGCTTAATCACGTTTTATGCTGTATCGGGCAGATGGTCGTTGCCGTATACTATGTGAAACGTCTGAAATCAAACACCTTGCAACCTGGAGGTGGCTTTATGATCTGGGGAATATTTTCGTGGCATTTCCTGGGTAATCTCGTCATTCTGTAATGTACAGTGGACCAACACAATTATGCGTCTATAGTTGGGGACAATATTCACCAATACATACATCTTGTTTTTCTTCAGCCCGATGGCATCTATCAGCAGGACAATGTGAAGTGCCGCACTGCTTGCAGCGTCCTTGTGTTTATCGGACTCCCCTGGCCACCAAACTCCACGGATGAAAATCCAATCTAAAATCAAAGTGATCACTTCTGGCGTGCCTTACGTGTAATTGACCCACAGCCGAAAAACATACCTAATATGAGTACGGCACTGGAGTCAGGATAGCTCCACATCCCTGTCGGTGCCTTCCAGAACCTCACTGATACTCTTCTTGCACATCTCGCAGCTGTATGGCACTTAATTGTGTAGAATTAGAAATATTTACAAATGCTGAACCGAACCCAACCTTATGTCTAACAATAATAAAAACTGTCAAAAAAGGCGGAAATTTCTTCTGGCGGTCTCTAAGGCGCATTCCTTCATGTGATTTTAAAATAAGTCACTAGACTGAGGTATCAGCCAAAAGTCTTGTGTTCCCAAGTACACTATCCTCTATATACAGCACTCTCCCTTACATATGTGCTGCTTTGATTTTACAGTATATGCTTGGAAATATAACAGAAGACCCTTAGCACTCATATTCACCTTTTACAAGCGCCAAGTAATCAATTCCTGCCAGTCCATGTGAGATCTCGAGGCTTCTGGAGGCGGCTATCTCAGCTGTGATATGTTAGTGGATACTCTTCAACCTATTGTTATTATTATTATTGTTGTTATCAATGTGTGGACTTTTTTGATACAGCTGTCACGCTATTTAGTCACGTACAAGTGTTTTACTATCTTCATACTTACTGTACCGTGCATCCACTTGATCTTCTTACTGCACTCAAACCCTGATCTTCCTCTACAATCCATATCCCACACATTCCCTTCCATTACCAAAACAGCTATTCTTTGGTGGCCCAAGATGAGTCCCAATATTCATTCAATCTGTTACTCACGTTGTTCCATAAATCTCGTTTGTCCTCACTTCTGTCCAGTCACTGTTCATTAGTTAATCGATCTACCAATCTAATATTCAGTATTCCCTGTAGTACCAATTTTCTAATGTTTCTACACGCGTCTTGTCTGTATTCTTTATGGTCCACGTTCCACTTAAAAATAACGCTACACCCCGGAAACATTCTTACAGAAAATAGTTCCTGACACATTTATGTTTAGTGTTCAGTTACGAAAGACATAGAAAGTGGTATATGCGTACGTCAATAACAAGGATTCAGATGGGAAGAAGTGAAAATATCTTCAGAAGACAGAACAAGATGGCGATCCTTTGTTGCACCCCTATCCCCCCAAAAGTAGTTAAAGGAAATAAAAAATATATATTACATTATAAACATAATGTTATATATTATATTATATATATTATAATATAATGTATTAATTCGTTAAAATGCTACGCATTAAAATCGTGCCAAGTGCGCTCAACAAACCACTTACTACTATCTAAACAGTTCGGAGACTTGCTGCTAAATTTGTTACCAGTATGTTCTATGACGTTGTACAGAGTTTCAGGGAGAGCATAAGGGAACAGTTGACAGGAATGGGAGAAAGAAATACAGTAGAAGAAGAATGGGTAGCTTTGAGAGATGAAGTAGTGAAGGCAGCAGAGGATCAAGTATGTAAAAAGACGAGGGCTAGTAGAAATCCTTGGGTAACAGAATATATATTGAATTTAATTGATGAAAGGAGAAAATATAAAAATGTAGTAAATGAAGCAGGCAAAAAGGAATACAAACGTCTCAAAAATGAAATCGACAGGAAGTACAAAATGGCTAAGCAGGGATGGCTAGAGGACAAATGTAAGGATGTAGAGGCTTATCTCACTAGGGGTAAGATAGATACTGCCTACAGGAAAATTAAAGAGACCTTTGGAGAAAAGACAACCACTTGTATGAATATCAAGAGCTCAGATGGAAACCCAGTTCTAAGCAAAGAAGGGAAAGCAGAAAGGTGGAAGGAGTATATAGAGGGTCTAGACAAGGGTGATGTACTTGAGGACAATATTATGGAAATGGAGGAGGATGTAGATGAAGATGAAATGGGAGATACGATACTGCGTGAAGAGTTTGACAGATCACTGAAACATCTGAGTCGAAATAAGGCCCAGGGAGTAGACAACATTCCATTAGAACTACTGACGGCCTTGGGAGAGCCAGTCCTGACAAAACTCTACCATCTGGTGAGCAAGATGTATGAGACAGGCGAAATAACCTCAGACTTTAAGAAGAATATAATAATTCCAATCCCAAAGAAAGCAGGTGCTGACAGATGTGAAAATTACCGAACAATCAGTTTAATAAGTCACTGAAACAAAATACTAACCCGAACTCTTTACAGACGAATGGAAAAACTGATAGAAGCCGACCTCGGGGAAGATCAGTTTGGATTCCGTAGAAATATAGGAACACATGAGGCAATACTGACCCTACGACTTATCTTAGAAACTAGATTAAGGAAAGGCAAACCTACGTTTCTAGCATTTGTAGACTTAGAGAAAGATTTTGACAATGTTGACTGGAATACACTCTTTCAAATTCTAAAGGTGGCAGGGGTAAAATACAGGGAGCGAAAGGCTATTTACAATTTGTACAGAAACCAGAAGGCAGTTATAAGAGTCGAGGGGCATGAAAGGGAAGCAGTGGCTGGGAAGGGAGTGAGACAGGGTTGTAGCCTCTCCCCGATGTTATTCAATATGTATATTGAGCAAGCATTGAAGGAAACAAAAGAAAAATTCGGAGTAGGTATTAAAATTCATGGAGAAGAAATAAAAACTACGAGATTCGCCGATGACATTGTAATTCTGTCAGGGACAGCAAAGGACTTGGAAGAGCAGTTGAACGGAATGGACAGTGTCTTGAAAGGAGGATATAGGATGAACATCAATAAAAGCAAAACGAGGATAATGGAATGTACTCTAATTAAGTCGGGTGGTGCTGAGGGAATTAGATTAGGAAATGAGACACTTAAAATAGTAAAGGAGTTTTGCTATTTGGGGAGCAAAATAACTGATGATGGTCGAAGTAGAGAGGATATAAAATGTAGACTGGCAATGGCAAGGAAAGCGTTTCTGAAGAAGAGAAATTTGTTAACATCGAGTATAGATTTAAGTGTCAGGAAGTCGTTTCTGAAAGTATTTGTATGGAGTGTAGCCATGTATGTAAGTGAAACATGGACGGTAACTAGTTTGGACAAGAAGAGAATAGAAGCTTTCGAAATGTGGTGCTACAG
Source organism: Schistocerca americana (assembly GCF_021461395.2). Classification (NCBI taxonomy): domain Eukaryota; kingdom Metazoa; phylum Arthropoda; class Insecta; order Orthoptera; family Acrididae; genus Schistocerca; species Schistocerca americana. Next base: position 646,104,972 of record NC_060130.1, on the reverse strand, counting down.
AAGAATGCTGAAGATTAGATGGGTAGATGATATAACTAATGAGGAGGTATTGAAAAGGATTGGCGAGAAGAGAAGTTTGTGGCACAAGTTGACTAGAAGAAGGGATCGGTTTGTAGGACATGTTCTGATGCATCAAGGGATCACCAATTTAGTATTGGAGGTCAGCGTGGAGGGTAAAAATCGTAGAGGGAGACCAAGAGATGAATACACTAAGCAGATTCAGAAGGATGTAGGTTGCAGTAGGTACTGGGAGATGAAGTAGCTTGCACAGGATAGAGTAGCATGGAGAGCTGCATCAAACCAGTCTCAGGACTGAAGACCACAACAGCAACATGTTCTATCAATACGTAGGGATTACGAAGATGCTTCGTGAACTCAAGTGGGAATCCCTGGGGGCAAGACGACCTTCTTTTCGTGAAACACTGCTGAGAAAATTTAGAAAACCAGCATTCAAGCTGATTGCAGAACGAATCTCCTGCCGTCAACGTAAATTTCACGTAATGATCACTAAGGTAACATAAGAGAACTTAAGGCTTGTGTGGAGGCATACAGTCATTTTTTCTCTCACTGTTTGCTAGTGGAACAAGATAGGAAATGACTGGTAGTGGTAGAAGGTACCCTTTGTCAGGCACCATACAGCGACTTGCATACTACGTATGTGGATGTAGGTGTAATCTATTTCTCTTTTTCAATAGTAGTAGTAGTTGTAGTAGTAGTAGTAGTATCTTTAAAATTTCCAATAACCCTTTTAGAGGGTATGATAAATCACGATTGTTTCTGCACCTTTCTTTTAAATTACAGTTGCCCTCGCCCCCACTCTTCTTTCATTGCTTGAGAAACTTCTCCCTTTTCTTTTTGTGTCCACTTTCTTCCAGATCTTGACTTTTTTCTGTCCTGAAGATAAGTTTTGTTACTTTATCGTTAGTGATATATGTCCATAGAATTTTAATTTCTTTCCCTCTTCACGCTTGTTAACTTTTCAACTTTCTGATAAACTTCTCTTTTAGACCTTCAACTGCATTCTGATTCACTGCTGTTTTAGCTCCAAATTTTCTATTGGGATTGTGCTTTCAGTTTTTTCTAATTTTTCGAGCTCTCCCTTCATTGTCAATTTAATAGATAACCGCATAAAATATTTCTGATGTGACCATTGTTTCATAGTGTTTCAGTTTTGTGATCTGGGATAAAGATTTATTAGTATATATGTTTCAATTTATTTGAACGACCCTTTCTATTTCTTATATTCTAGTCTTTATATATTCTTTCATCTTCTTTCTCTTAGATATTTAAAATAGTTTTCCGTATATAATGTGGTATTGACTTTAGAATTTTGAGGTGCGTGACTAATGTTAGTGACGAACTGTGTTTTAAATGATATTTGTAAACCTATTACTGCTGCTTGACGTTGTAGTTCTGTGATTAGTCCTTGTGCACTTTCAATTGAGTGTAATAATTTCTATGTCATCTGCAAATACTAGGCAATCTACAGTGATCCTGTTTGGCTTTCTTCCCAGTTGCATAACCTTAATGTTTATGGTCTCTCTCCATTCTCTAACCACAGTTAAAAAGTAGGGACGAGAAGCCACTCCTCGTCTTACTGCTGAATTTATTTCAAAATTTTCTGACCGTTCTCTCATTGAATTTATTTTAATGTTGTGTTGGTTAAAGCTGATTTAATTACGTCTGTTGTTTTGTTCTTTAGTCTAAACTCTTTTAGAATGTTGACTGTTGTTATATTTCTATCAACAGAATCGTGTATCTTTTTAAAAAATCTTCAAATCTTAGCACATGTTTCAAGCATCTCATTTTCCTAATTTTTAAGATGTCCTTGTTCTGCACATAATCTGCTCTTCCTTAACCCTGTCTGATGTTCCCATAACTCTGGATCTAAATTTTTTTTCAACACTGCTTAAAAGTGCCTTCGGCACGATCTGATAGGTTACTGACATCAGGGAGATTCCTTTGTTATTGTTAGGATCCGTTTTAGATCTATTTTCGTGCATGGGTTGTAGTAATGCATTGTTTTCCAGATTTCTTGAATTACTTTGGTCAAGCCTGCCATCACATTGTCACTAGCGTGTTTCTATAACTCTGCAACTGTGTTGCTTTCCACAGATGCTTTCTTGCTTTTGCCTTACGATTTCTTTAATTTCGTCGAATGTTGTTGGCGTCGTATCTGGTTCTCTTGATACTGTAATGTTAAAGTTAAAATTTTCCTGCGGTGGGTCGCACTTTTGTAATTGTTTGAAATCCTCTGCAAGTATTTTACAGTTTCTAGTGTTGTTATGTGCAACTTTGAGACTTTCTGGATCTGTGAACTGTACGTTTGGTGGTGCATATTTTCTTAATCTGGTATTTAACACCCTGTAGATGCTTCTTTTGTTTTTGTTAACTCCGATTCTTTTGAGGACAGTTGATCTTTCAGACGTTGGACCTTCTTAAGATCTTCTGATGTTACTTTCCTGACTTCTATAAAGGCTATTTGATTTTCATAATTTTCATTTTCATTCCAGATGTTCCGGGTTCTCTGTCTTTTGAGGACAAATTCACCACATTCATCTTTCTACTGGGGGTGTTTGCATTTCTCTTTGAGGAGATAATTTCTTCTCCTGCTTGTATTGTATTTTTGGAGTTGTTCCTACTTCTCGGGTGTTATTCCTCGAATAGTGTTTTAAAATTAATTATTTTAATAAACTTATGTGCGTCGAGCTTCGTAGGTTTGTACTGATTCCTTTTTTCTAATTATCAGCCTAATTTTAAAGTTGATTTTGGGGGTATAATGAATTTAATCCAAATCATCGCTTCAGTAACTTCAACATTGAGTATTTTCAGTCCAGAATGTTTACTTGTGGTCGCATGATCAGGTTGTTCCTTACTACAAATTTGATTCGGTGGCACTCGTACAGTAATCTTCTGAAGAGGTTCCTCAAGGAATATGGATTTTAGTACTTACCATGTTCATCACATAAGTCGTTCCCCATTTATATTACATCTTTTGCGTGCAGAATGGTGCCTGCTCTATGTGTGTAACGATAGCTCTTCCCGATTTGGCCACGTGACATTACGTTGTTTCTTTATGTAATTCTGTTGATTGGTTGGTTGATTCCGGAGAGGGGACCAAACATCGAGGTCATCTTTCCCATGTAATTCTGTCTAATGTGCTGTTGATTATTTGCAAAAATTCTTGTTTGCTATTTTATGTTCTTTTTTTCATTTGTTGGAGCACGTGTGTTTACAGTAGTTAACACTTTGTTGATTTAAAGGTTCGAGTGGAAAGTGTTTCATTTACGGATTTAAATTCCATTATTGAGTCGAATATATTTAATTTCCAGAATGAGATTATTTGCAAAAATTCTTGTTTGCTATTCTCCTTCTGGAAACATCCCGCAGGCTGTGGCTAAGCCATGTCTCCGCAATATCCTTTCATTCAGGAGTGCAAGTTCTGCAAGGTTTTTCAGGAGAGCTTCTGTGAAGTTTGGAAGGTAGGAGACGAGGTACTGGCAGAAGTAAAGCTGTGAGGACGGGGCGTGAGTCGTGCTTGGGTAGCTCAGTTGGTAGAGCACTTGCCCACGAAAGGAAAAGGTCCCGAGTTCGAGTCTCGGTCCGCCACACAGTTTTAATCTGCCAGGAAGTTCATATTTAATTTCATTCATTTGTCAATCACTTTAGCAAGGGTTTTAGACACGTCATGGCTAAATGGAAAAGAACACAATTCATATACACAGACATTTACGTACAGGTTGCTGTTGACAAGGATGAGACTGGAGGCTGCCTTATAATAGGAGCCATCGAAAACCTAAATCAGAATGGCCTGAAGGAGGCTAAAGCCCACTTCCTCCCAAATACACGTCCAGTATTATTAAAACAGCACAACTTCATTCGGTTTATTCCTTCTCTACTCCAGTGTTTTGCAAAGAAGTAATTTAATAATCCAAGAAGCTAGTGCTCACAGTTCATGCTCTTCTTAGTACAGGTCACGCCACACGCTAATGACGTTATATACCCTATATACACATTATTTCGTAACTTGGTGCTACACAAACTGTTAGCTGACCTCAGGACTTTGAAAATGGTGGTTGATTTCCATTTGGTGTATCGCAACTTGCCATTTGTTTGACTGAAAGATTTTGTCAACATCCCTCCATAATGCGTGAGATCTTCAGCTCAGAAATAAATAAGTGTTAGTGTTGTCCATTGCAGAGTTCTGAAGCAATGTTTTACAACGAAGAAAAAGAAATAATCATAAGCGCAAAGTGTTGTGTGAAATAACATATATGTTCTGCTAGAATTGTTATTATTATTATTATTATTATTTTATTATTGGCGTCCACTTGTCCTACATAATGTACTGCTTATTAGATACTTTTTAAAAAGATTCACTTTTATATTTTCATCAATCTCGTTCACAAATTTATTGTGTAATTCCATCCTTTGGTAGAAAATGCTTATTTGCGTGCTGTGTTTATTATTTCTTTGTAAATGTAGGTTCATTCCAGATTTGTTCCATGGATATAGACAGAGCAGTAATCAAGAAGAAATTTTTGATGTGCATAACTAATCGGTAACCGTACAAATACAGGGTGTTTCAAAAATGACCGGTATATTTGAAACGGCAATAAAAACTAAACGAGCAGCGATAGAAATACACCGTTTGTTGCAATATGCTTGGGACAACAGTACATTTTCAGGCGGACAAACTTTCGAAATTACAATTGTTACAATTTTCAACAACAGATGGCGCTGCAAGTGATGTGAAAGATATAGAAGACAACGTAGTCTGTGGGTGCGCCATTCTGTACGTCGTCTTTCTGCTGTAAGCGTGTGCTGTTCACAACGTGCAAGTGTGCTGTAGACAACATGGTTTATTCCTTAGAACAGAGGATTTTTCTGGTGTTGGAATTCCACCGCCTAGAACACAGTGTTGTTGCAACAAGACGAAGTTTTCAATGGAGGTTTAATGTAACCAAAGGACCGAAAAGCGATACAATAAAGGATCTGTTTGAAAAATTTCAACGGACTGGGAACGTGATGGATGAACGTACTGGAAAGGTAGGGCGACCGCGTACGGCAACCACAGAGGGCAACGCGCAGCTAGTGCAGCAGGTGATCCAACAGCGGCCTCGGGTTTCCGTTCGCCGTGTTGCAGCTGCGGTCCAAATGACGCCAACGTCCACGTATCGTCTAATGCGCCAGAGTTTACACCTCTATCCATACAAAATTCAAACGCGGAAACCCCTCAGCGCCGCTACCATTGCTGCACGAGAGACATTCGCTAACGATATAGTGCACAGGATTGATGACGGCGATATGCATGTGGGCAGCATTTGGTTTACTGACGAAGCTTATTTTTACCTGGACGGCTTCGTCAATAAACAGAACTGGCGCATATGGGGAACCGAAAAGCCCCACGTTGCAGTCCCATCGTCCCTGCATCCTCGAAAAGTACTGGTCTGGGCCGCCATTTCTTCCAAAGGAATCATTGGCCCATTTTTCAGATCCGAAACGATTACTGCATCACGCTATCTGGACATTCTTCGTGAATTTGTGGCGGTACAAACTGCCTTAGACGACACTGCGAACACCTCGTGGTTTATGCAAGATGGTGCCCGGCCACATTGCACGGCCGACGTCTTTAATTTCCTGAATGAATATTTCGATGATCGTGTGATTGCTTTGGGCTATCCGAAACATACAGGAGGCGGCGTGGATTGGCCTCCCTATTCGCCAGACATAAACCCATGTGACTTCTTTCTGTGGGGACACTTGAAAGACCAGGTGTACCGCCAGAATCCAGAAACAATTGAACAGCTGAAGCAGTACATCTCATCTGCATGTGAAGCCATTCCGCCAGACACGTTGTCAAAGGTTTCGGGTAATTTCATTCAGAGACTACGCCATATTATTGCTACGCATGGTGGATATGTGGAAAATATCGGACTATAGAGTTTCCCAGACCGCAGCGCCATCTGTTGTTGAAAATTGTAACTACTGTAATTTCGAAAGTTTGTCTGCCTGAAAATGTACTGTTGTCCCAAGCATATTGCAACAAACGGTGTATTTCTATCGCTGCTCGTTTAGTTTTTATTGCCGTTTCAAATATACCGATCATTTTTGAAACACCCTGTATGATGTAATTAAAGTTGTCGAATTACCAAAAATTAATTTTATATGATCACTCCACTTCAAATCGTTCCGCACGCACACTCCCAGATATTTTACAGAAGTAACTGCTACCAGTGTTTGTTCCGCTATCATATAATCAAACAATAAAGGATCCTTCTTTCTATGTATTCGCAATACATTACATTTGTCTATGTTAAGGGTCAGTTGCCACTCCCTGCACCAAGTGCCCATCTGCTGCAGATCTTCCTGCATTTCGCTACAATTTTCTAATGCTGCAACTTCTCTGTATACTACAGCACCATCCGCGAAAAGCCACTTGGAACTTCCGATACTATCTACTACGTCATTTATATATATTGTGAAAAGCATGGTCCCATAACACTCCCCTGTGGCACGGCAGACGTTACTTTAACGTCTGTAGACGTCTCTCCATTGAGAACAACATGCTGTGTTCTGTTTGCTAAAAACTCTTCAATCCAGCCACACAGCTGGTCTGATATTCCGTAGGCTCTTACTTTGTTTATCAGGCGACAGTGCGGAACTGTATCGAACGCCTTCCGGAAGTCAAGGAAAATGGCATCTACCTGGGAGCCTGTATCTAATATTTTCTGGGTTTCATGAACAAATAAAGCGAGCTGGGTCTCACACGGTCGCTGTTTCCGGAATCCATGTTGATTCCTACAGAGTAGATTCTGGGTTTCCAGAAATGACGTGATACGCGAACAAAAAACATGTTCTAAAATTCGACAACAGATCGATGTCAGAGATATAGGTCTATAGTTTTGCGCGTCTGCTCGACGACCCTTCTTGAAGGCTGGGACTACCTGTCCTCTTTTCCAATCATTTGCAACCTTCCGTTCCTCTAGAGACTTGTGGTACAAGGCTGTTAGAACGGGTGCAAGTTCTTTAGCGTACTCTGCGTAGAATCGAATTGGTATCCCGTCAGGTACAGTGGACTTTCCTCTGTTAAGCGATTTCAGTTGCTTTTCTTTTCCTTGGACACTTATTTCGATGTCAGCCATTTTTCCGTTTGTGCGAGGATTTAGAGAAGGAACTGCAGTGCGATCTGTTTCACAGAGAAACAGCTTTGGCAAAAGGTGTTTAGTATTTCAGCTTTACGCGTGTCATCCTCTGTTTCAATGCCATCATCATCCCAGAGTGTCTGGATATGCTGTTTCGAGCCACTTACAGATTTTACGTGAGACCAGAATTTCCTAGGATTTTCTGTCAAGTCGGTAAATAGAATTTTACTTTCAGCACTGCAGCACGCCAGGTGAATGTATGGATAATGTTGTCCCCACAGGCATGCATCCATGGCGACGTATGTATTTTGAGTGGTCGTTTACCTAGACGGCAGCATGTGCGGACACGACGATGGACCAGTTGAAGCTACAAATCAACCACTGCAGTCGTGAACAACTACGAAGAGTCACTGGCGGACGGTGAAGCCACACGTAGGCTACAAGGTGTTGGACGTCGATGCCTCTTCAAAGAACAAGGAGGTCAAATTCTTGCACAATCTATTCAGCAAGATCATCAGTCACCTATGGCAGATCTGACGACAGAGCACAATGATGGCGTGGGCACAACTGTTTCATAGTTCGCCGTACAGCGCACATTATTAAACATGGGCCACTGCAGCACACAACTCCAAAATGTCCCCGTCAGTTACTATTGCAGTGAGCACAGGGCCAACGAGATTGGACTGAGGATAACTGTAAACATGTCGCCTGGTTGATTTATAGCTTCAACAGGTCCATCGTCGTGTCCGCACATGCTGCCGTCTAGGTAAACGACCACTCAAAATACGCACGTTTTTGTGGACCACCTTCATCCGCTCGCGCTTGATGCCTTCCCCGACAGTGATGATATCTTCCACCAAGGTAACTGTCCATGTCAAAAGACGAGAATCGTGTTACGGTGGTTGAGGGGTACGATAGTGAACTCACGTTGATGTCATGGCCACCAAGTTCGCCTGATGTGAATGTGAAGCTGATGGAAGATATCTATATTGCTGTCAGGCACCATCTCCACCCCCACAAACCTCCGGCTCCTAATTTGCGGGTACTGAGTGACGCGTCAGCAGACATATCGTGCCAGATACCTCTGGAAATCTACCAAGGACCTTTACAACCCATGCCACGCGGAACCGCTCTTATATTGCTTTCCAAATGTGGACGGACATAGTAATAAGCAGGTGGCTCATAAGTGTATGTTACTGGAAGACACTGGCTTTTACACACTGATAACGGGATTCCAAGAGCATAACATGCTGATGACATTCTAATTACAAGTATCCTTGCGTATTCATACAACTTTAAATGAGACAATGTTTACTCTAAGAAATTTTGTATTTGTTACACACTGCATAGAGGTATTTAATTTAAGAATCATTTCTTCTATCGTTATTGAAATCCATGGCAAGTGCTTTTCTTATGATCGATGTAACATTTCCATAATGACCAATTACAAACTTTCTTGTATGTTTTGACTGCTTTCTCTGCAGGAGTTCTCTTGTTTCCTCGGTTTCGTCAGTATGTAAAATATTACTGTCATCGCCAAATAGAATTCGGAAGAATTTAGACCTTTTCTTGGTTCTGCAAGTCTGCATTTTAAATCCTCTTTTTTTTTTGGTTTCAATTATTCGACTGCCCAAGTATCAACATTGTGTGTACCAATTTCAACTTTTCATTTTCTAAACTAATTCCTTTGGCATCAGTCTTCTAAGTTTAACAACACTGTGTTACCCATGTTCTACCTTCATTGATGTTCAACTTATAACCATATTTTACTTTTTATTTATATTAATTTTCTCCTTTCAAGACATGCATTATGCATTACGCATATGCATGATGTTCAACGGTTTTTCTATGTCCTTTACTGATTCTGAATCAATGCGAAAACTTCAAGGACTTTATTTTTTCTCCTTGCACTTTAAATGCCAGTCTAAATTTCCCCCACTGCTTGCTAAGTATCCAGATCGAATAACATAGACTACAACTCTCTCACTTCGTTTTCAGTTTCTGCCCGAATTTCATGTCCTTTACCTCTTATACCTACAGTCTGGTTTCTATTCAAGCAGTAGATAAATTTTCGCTTCCTGTATTTCACTTCTCGTATTTTCAAAATTTCAGGGAGGGCTATGATTATTTGTATCACTGTCCATTAGTCAGACATTGCGCATTTATTTCATTATTTGGCAATTACTCAACGTTGAGTCCAGATATTTTAGTGTGTGCCATGTATCTGCCAATCATGTAAACTTTGTTCTGAACTCCATTGACATCATAGCCACCACAGCTGATAAAGGCAACACCACAGTATTGATCAACAAAATTAATAACAATACACATTTTTTTAAAAAAAAGGTAATAATTCATCTCCTCTCACAGTAACACAAAACTGAAGTCCTATCCATCATCGTGTTTACATAGACACAAAAAATTACCCCAAAGACACCAAAGTATATTCGCAGACAAACAAAAACAGCACATCATCCAAAGAACCCAAAAGCACCAACAGTTAGAAGAAATCCCAAAATTCGCAAACCAGACATGCCAATGAGACCTATCAGAAATTTCATGAATGCACCATCATACTATATGGCAAAACACACAAAGAAAATCGTAGCACAAAACTATGCAACGAGGGCCAACAGCAAAGTGTAAAACACAAATAAAAAGCTCACACATTTTACAGATAGTCTCACTTATTTCTTTTGACGTAGAGAACATGCACATCTCGAGGCCAACTGGACACATATTAAAACTAATTGAAAACAAGCTACTGACATACAACAAACTACCCACAGATAATATTAGAGAAATAACCAAAACCAAATTTCAAAACCAGAAATAAAGAGCACATAAGAAGCTGAAAGCATGGAAACAGCCATTCTGTCTTTGCTGAGCACCCACTACAGCACGACCATGAACCATTTATCTGTAAAATGTGTGAGCTTTTTATTTGTGTTTTACACTCTGCTGTTGGCCCACGATGATGGATAGGATTTCAGTTTTGTGTTATTGTGAGAGGAGATGAATTATTACCTTTTTTAAAAAAAATGTGTATTGCAGTGAATAAAAAGGTAATAAATGACTAAATCACTGTAAATAACAACTCACTGTTCATATTAGCTGCTAAAATAATAACAGAGATGTACAAGATAATAACACGCAATAACGCCTTAAATTCACAAGAAAACAGAACCACAAATCCATGCACACAGAACCATACACACACCCACACACACACACACACACACACACACACACACACACATACACACACAAAATGAGACATGCGCACTCGGAACTTGTGAAAAAGCCTAAAGTCAGATAGGCTCTTATACTCCTTCCTACCAAGTACAACTCTGTGACGACACATTTAGATTAATAAGATAAAAAATCGTAACTATGGGCAAATAGTAATTTAACTTTATGAAACTAGCACTGGAAAAAGTTGCCTCTCACTTAACAACTACAGAACAACAAAAAACTGCAATGTAATAATATTATCTGACATAGTTGCTATAAACATGTACTACAGAACACTGAAGCTAATTCACAAACAATAAGAAGCAAAATGTGTATCATACTAAAAAGACAGCCTTTCATTTGGTGGCATAGCTGGACTACATCTCCAAGAGTTTTCAAATTGTATTTTCGTACTTCAATTTTCGTGAACATTGTTTTTTTCTGACAAAGATTAGGGACCAACATGGAACTTGCCTAAAAGAGTGTTAGAAACCACCTAAGAACTGCTTGTATACTCAGGCTGGCCTCTCTACAAGATCAGTGGTCCTTAATCTAGACCCAGATTAGATCTGACTATGGCCCACCACATTTTCTCATGTGGCTCAGTATGCAATAACTACATGATCAAATAAAAGTTACTCAAAAAAATGTCTGCTTCATCGCACTGGCCTTGCACAATTTGTGATTTTTCGGAAATCTCCTTCTCAATACTCTTCTGATCACAAGATTTGTTCAGTTGAATCAACATGCTTCGAAATGACTGTGCACTCATTGCCACTTTGGGGGAAGATGGGTTGTGAGTATGGTAATTTTCTTAGCTCACAGTTACCTCATTCGAACATTCATTCACTATCCCGAGGCTCCAAAGGTCAAATGTCTGGCTCAAAATGGTCTTTAACACCGGCTGAGCATCGCAACCAATGAATTGTGGCTTCTAGGTCTCCTGTGGAGAAAGTAACAGAATTGCTCGCAACCTCTCTTAAGGCAACTGGAAGGAGTATCTCGATCCAGACCATACGCAGCTGCCTCCATACTATCAATTTGGCCTCTAGACCTGAATTATGAACAAAAGTAAATCCCCACCCCCAAGTATCGGGTGAATGAAGTAAGTGGACATACGAACACCTATAGTGGTCTGTGTATCAGTGGCATAAGGGGCTCTTCACCACGAATTTAATACATGTCTGATGCCTAATGATAGGCATAGAAGAGTCCAGAGGCAACCAGGTACCAATGCACATCTCATGTGTCTAGTCCCAATCATTAAACAGAGAAGTAGGTCAGTCAGGTTTCTGGCCATTATCACGTACATATGTCAGACATCTTTCTTCACAATCGAGGATAAGTTGAGAACTGGTCAGTATCAGGAGAGTAGTCACCAGACTACTGTCCAGCCATAAATTCAATATTTCCGTGAAAACTTAAAGTTTCCCCTGGGTCACGTCGTAAGTTACGCACAATTTTTCAGCAAACAAACTCCTTGCAGCCTTCCGGTGGTTCCTGGTAACTGCTGCTCAGCTCGTTTCAATGTCCCTTACACTTGTATGTTTGCAATTACCCTCTCCATCACTCCACTCCTATCGCTATCAGTGCAGCCACTGCTGTGGGTGGTGGTGTTGGTATGGGCGGCAGCACTCAGCTGTGAACTGTGATCTTCAGCCTGTGTACTATCGCCACCGGGTGTGACCTCACTGTGCTGGAACACTTTGCTTTTTCTCATCTCAGCCATCTTTCAGTGCACGAGCACATCATGTCCACCACATGAACACCTTCCCTCAGGGGGCAGGAATAAACCTGCACTTTCTGCTGACACAAACCTGATTGAGCTACCATTAGACCAGCCAAAACATGGAGTACATCATCACAGGAACCTTACCCACACACTGGAAGATCTAAGGATCGACGCGGTTAATGAATGGGACAGGTATGAGCAGCACTGATGAAAACACCTTATACAGAGCATACCAAGAAGGACATACGCATATTGTCATTAACACTGCGAAGCAAACATGGTAATGAATGTTGCCTATCATTTTGTTTTTATTTTATAGTAAAGTTATATTTTTTAGTTCTTTCCCTGCGTCCATTGAATCTAACGTCAGACATGTTCGCTAGTAAGCAGATGGTGTAACACAGTTCTGGGCACTATATGTGAGGGATCCAGGTTACGAGGTGCAAGTTTCATGACGGAAGTACCAGGGAATGTCATAAGCCAATGCATTTTTTTCTGCTTCGTAGGTTGACAGCACTGACTACACAATGGCATGACGTACCCTCACTATTTACGTTTGTATTCTCTACATTGGCATTTTATTGTGAGTGTTTTGTTTCCCACTTTAACATATCTATTATAATTAATAGTCTCATACTCATGGAATGAGCTTCTGGTGAGAAGATAAACCCAGAACCGCCGCTGATGGCAAGGCCCTAATGGAAGTGGTTTGCTCTCGCCTTACTCCGACCTATTATCAAGTGTCAAGCGTGTATCTGTGTCATGTGGATGACTGTGATGAGTGCTTGTGCAATGTAGTGTTGGGTTTGTGTTTTCATGGACGAAGGGAAGGGAGACAGTGAAACCTTGTGTCGTGCTTCTCTCTAAAAGAATCAAGGCACCGTAGAGCTTAACGTTCCCATCGACGGACTGATCACCATCAACACTGTCATATGTTCTCATTTCGTGAGACACTGCAGACAGGTTTGGAATAGAATCCAGGACATTGGCACAAAGTCTGGTGATCAGAAACCTGACGCCAACAATTCCCCTTCCCCTGCTGGCCAATTACTGGCAGTGAAACTTTCATCTCCCGCCAGGATTCGAACCGGCTTACACACGAGTCGAGGGCCACCGCACAGGTGTGCGTTAATGACCTCGGCCACGGAGGTGGGTAAACGTATGTACACATATTGCTAAATTAAAGTACCCTGTCGCGTTTTTCTGTCTGTAGGTAAAAGCTAATCCCAGGGGGTACCGATGGGATTGTAACATGGTTCTCATTAACAGAGAGACTTACTCCTGAGTAAGGTTTGTGTATACGGTTTATAATTATAATAATAATAAATGTGTGCTATAACTTCCAAGACATAAAATTGCGCACCGCGAAGGAATAATCCGAATCGAACGGAAATCGGCGTCAGATCGTAAGATCCCGAGCTGGTTGGAGGACCCTGCCTATAATGCTCCAAAGTTCTCAATTCAGAAGAGATCTGGCTACCTTACTCGCCAATGTAGGGTTTGGCAAGCACAAAGAAAAGCAGTAGAAAGTCTATGTGGACGGGTACTATCTTGCTGAAATGTAAGCCCAGAATCACTTGCCATGAAGGGCAACAAAACGCAGACGACAAAGTGGCCCTGATATGAAAATAAATGGCACCCAGAACATAATCCCTGTTCGTCGGGCCGTATGATAGGCGACAGTCAGCTTGGTATCCCACTGTTGTCTAGGGCGTCTCCAGACACGTCTTCGGTCTGGAATGTCATTGAATGTACTAGAATTGCCTTCAGTGGTGAGTCCAACGTCGAACTGAGGCACAATCACCAGCGAAGATGACTCTGGAGTTGCCCTGGGCAGTGGTGAGATACCAACCTATCTACCACCCGGCATGTGGTCCAACAACCAGGAGTGATGGTCTGATGAGACATTTCTTTTCAGAACAGGACCCCTTTGTTTGTCATCCGCTGCACCCTTGTAGCACAGCGGTATGTCGACAATCTACATCCCATTTCATTGCCCTTCATGGCAAGCCATCCTGAGATTACATTTCAGCATGATAATGTCCACCAGCACACTATGAGAAATTCTACTCCTCGTTTTCGTGCTTGCCAAACAATACCTTGGTCATCAAGGTCTCCCTAACTGAGAACATTTGGGCCGGCCGTTGTGACAGAGCGGTTCTAGGCACTTCAGTCTGCAACCGCGCGACCAGTACGGTCGCAGGTTAGAATCGTGCCTCGGGCATGGATGTGTGTGATGTCTTTGTTACTTAGTTTTAAGTAGTTCTAAGTTCTAGGGGACTGATGACCTCAGATGTTAAGTCCCATAGTGTTCAGAACCATTTGAACCATTTTTGAGAACAATTGCGTCAAATGGTTCAAATGGCTTTGAGCATTATGAGACTTAACAGCTAAGGCCATCAGTCCCCTAGAACTTACAACTACTTAAACCTAACTAACCTAGGGACATCACACACATCCATGCCCGAGGCAGGATTCGAACCTGCGACCGTAGCGGTCGCGCGGTTCCAGACTGAAGCGCCTAGAACCGCCCGGACACTCCGGCTGGCAGAACATTTGGAGCATTATTGGTAGAGTCATCCAGCCAGCTCAGAATTTTGGAGGTATAACACGCCATTTGGACAGAAATAGGCACGATAACCCTCTGGGGACATCCAACAACTCTATCAATCAATGCAAGCCGAATAACTGCTTGCATAAGGGCCGGAGGTGGACCAACACGTTATTGACTTCCTCAATTTGCGAAGCTCTATCTCTTGAATAAATCACCATCTTTTCAGAAACTATAATCTTTTCTTTTTCTAGATGTAAATCACAGTATGTGTGTGTTTGTCCTAAGGATAATTTAGGTTACGTAGTGTGTAAGTTTAGGGCCTGATGATCTTAGCAGTTAAGTCCCCTAAGATTTCAGACACATTTGAACATTTTTGAAAGAGCCACAACAATTCCAGTGGCCAACGATGCTTGATCGGAATTTATAACTATCTATCTGTATTACACACTAGCTGAGTACCCACCATTGAGCGGGCAGGTATTTATTTCAATTCTGTTAGTCAATCTCCTCCTTCCCCGTCTCCCTGTCCATCTCCTGTGCCACTCCTCCCCTTCTCTCTGTCCACCTCCTCCACCCCGCATTCCTTCCCTTATCTCCCCCTGCCCCTCTCTCTGTCCGTCTGCTATTTCCACTCTCTCTGTCCATCTCCTTCTCTTTCCTTTGTATTCCCATCTCCTCTTCCCCCCTCATTCCCTTCTATTCCTTTTCTCTGTCCATCTGCTCCTCTTCCTCTTTATGTCATACAGTTTTATAATTTTATAGGTACATTCAGCAGCATATGTGTGTACTGTGCGATAAATGTGTTGCGAATAGATTTACTTTCAAGGAAGTGAAAAATTCAAAACTCATGCTCGCTGTGTCATGTTTTCAAATATCTAACTTTTTATGACGTCATATCCCCTGAACTATATGCCATACAATGATATCATCTTGCACATATATTCAGTGCTATATGTGAACACTGCCCGCAAAGCGTGTTGTGAATATTATTAATAGAAAAGAAGTTGTAAATTAAAACATCATACCTAATGTGACAAATTTATTGCATCGAAAGCAAAAACTTAGTAAGCGATAAACGTTGTAAAAGAAAGACATTTTCGTATAAGGTTGCAATTGCGTAAAAACTTTGTTGCATGTAACTAAGTGCTCTCGTTCTGAAATACTGAATAGCGCGCATAGTACCAGGTAGTTACAATTAAAGTGCAGCTACTCACAGATGTCCATTGTGGCCTGTAATTCTTACCGTAGAAAAACTTGGCAGATATTCGAATGCATTAATGCTGATGCGATTAACGCCGGAAAAAATATTAGTTCCAATTTTTGCTACAAGGTGAAAATCTGGCACTATCAATTCGAGAAAGACGTATAGAAATGTGTCCGTATGTAATGAATTAGGAACGGTACGTGAGCGGAAAAGGTCAAACAATAAGAAAAGCCAAATTTTGATATCATTACTAACCCCCGCTTACAAAGTTTGTTGATAATGAGCACAGGAGACGTGGACGAGAGGCTGAGTCCATAAAACGAACAGTTGCTCGCAACAGTTCGGTGAAATCTGAGCAACATGTTCCTGTATACTGGTTCTCAGATCAGGTAGAGACCGAACACGTCCCTAATAAACGCGTTCTTTTGTACAGCCCCAGAGCCAAAAGTTACATGGATTCAGATCAGGTGATCTTGCAGGCCATGCATCTTGTAAACTTCTGGAGGTAACACTTTCGTGTAAGATTGGCTTAAGCAGATCTTTTCCGGGTCGAGCGACATGAAGCGTTACCCCATCTTGCATGAAAACAGTGGTTTCCACACAGTTGCGTTCTTCCAAAGCAGGAATCATAGGCTGTACAAGGAGATCTCGTTAATGTGCAGACGCCACAGTGCACCTGACTGGCAGTCTGGATGTATTCTCTTCAAAGAATAATGGACCTAGAATAAAGGTACTTGGGAATCTACACTACATGCGCTAATAGAAAGTACTGATGCTGAAATAGTTATAAGCACCGAAAGCTGGCTAAAGCCAGATATAAGCTCAACCGAAATTTTTGCGAAGAACCTAACCATGTTGCGAAAGGATAGGCTAAACGCGATTGGCGGTGGCGTGTTTGTTGCTGTTTGAAGTAGTTTATCTTGTCACGAAATTGAAGTGGATAGTTCCTGTGAGCTATTATTGGCAGAGGTCATTATTGGCAACCGGAATAAAATAATAAATGGATCCTTTTACCGACCTCCCAATTCAGATGATACCATTGCTGAAAGCTTCAAAGAAAACTTGAGTTTGATTTCAAACACGTACCCAACTCGTACAATAATAGTTAGTGGTAACTTTAATTTACCCTCTATATGTTGGCGAAAATACATGTTTAATTCCGGAGGTACGCATAAAACGGCATCCTAAATTCTGCTAAACACATTCTCTGAAAATTGTTTGGAGAGTTAGTTAATGAGCCCACGTGAATAGTAAACACATGTGAAAACACACTTGAACTCTCAGCAACAAATAATCTTGAGGTAATAATGAATATCAAAACGGATACAGGAATTAGTGAACACAGGTTGTCATAGCGAGATTGAATATTGTAACCTCCAAATCCTCCGAAAATAAACGAAAAATGTACCTATTCAAAAAAGCAGATAAAAATTCATTGACTCCTTCCAAATTAACAACATAAGTGTAGACCAAATGTGGCTTGAACTCGGAGAAATAGTATCGGCAGCAATTGAGAGATTTATACCAAATAAATTAACAAACGACGGAGCTGATCCTCCTTGGTACACAAAACGGGTTAGACGACTGTTGCCGAAACAACGAAAGAAACATGTCTAATTTAAACAAACGCAAAATCCCCAAGATCGGCGATCTTTTACAAAAGCTCGAAATCTAGCGCGGACTTCAATTCTAGATGCCTATAACAGTTTCCACAAAGAAACTGTGTCGAAACCTGGTAGAAAATCCAAAGAGATTCTGGACGTACGTAAAGTATGTTAGCGGCAAGACACAATCAATGCCTTCTCTGTGCGGTAGCAATGGAGATACTATCGAAGACAGTGCTGCCAAAGCAGAGTTACTAAACAAAGCCTTCCGAAATGCCTTCACAAATAAAGACGAAGTAAATATTCCAGAATTCGAATCAATAACTGCTGCCAACATTAGTAACGTAGAAATAAATATCTTCGGACTAGTGAAGCAACTTAAATCACTTGATAAAAGCAAGTCTTCTGGTCCAGATTGTATACCAGTTAGGTTCCTTTCAGAGTATGCTGATGCAATAGCTCCATACTTAACAACCATATGCAACCGTTCGCTCGACGAAAGATCCGTACCCAAAGACTGGAAAGTTGCACAGGTCACACCAATATTCAAGAAAGGTAGTAGGAGTAATCCACTAAATCACAGGCCCATATCAGTAACGTCGATATGCAGCAGGATTTTAGAACATATATTGTGTTCGAACATTGTGAATTACCTCGAAGAAAACGGTCTCTTCACACACAATCAACATCGATTTAGAAAACATCGTTCTTTTGAAACACAACTAGCTCTTTACTCGCATGAAGTGTTGAGTGCTATTGACAAGGGATTTCAGATTGATTCCGTATTTCTGGATTTCTGGAAAGCTTTTGACACTGTACCACACAAGTGGCTTGTAGTGAAATTGCGTACTTATGGAACATCGTCTTCGTTATGTGACTGGATTCATGATTTCCTGTCAGAGAGCTGACACTTCGTAGCAATTGACGGAAAGTAATCGGGTAAAACAAAACTGATTTCAGGCGTTCCCAAAGGTAGTGTTATATGCCCATTGCTGTTCCTTACCTATATAAGCGATTTGGGAGACAATCTGAGCAGCCATCGTAGGTTGTTTATAGATGACGCTGTCGTTTATCGACTAATAAAGTCATCAGAAGACCAAAACAAATGGCAAAACGATTCAGAAAAGATATCTCAACGGTGCGAAAATTGGCAGTTACCCTACATAACAAGTGCTAAAAAGAATCCGTTAAACTTCAGTTACGCTATAAATCAATCAAATCTGAAGGCCTTTAATTCAACTAAATACCTCGGAATTACAATTACGAACAACTTAAATTGGAAGCAACACATAGAAAATGTTGTGGGGAAAGCTAACCAAAGACTATGTTTTATTGGCAGGACACTTAGAAAATGTAACAGATATACTAAGGAGACTGCCTACATTATGCCTGTCCGTCCTCTTTTAGAATACTGCTGCGCGGTGTGGTATCCTTACCAGATAGGATTGACGGATTACATCGAAAAAGTTCAAAGAAGGGCAGCAAGTTTTGTATTATCGCGAAATAGGGGAGAGAGTGTCACTGAAATGATGCAGGATTTGGGGTGGACATCATTAAAGCAAAGGCGTTTTTCGGTCCGGCGGAATCTTCTCACTAAATTCCAATCACTAGCTTTCTCCTCCAAATGCGAAAGTATTTTGTTGACACCAACGTTCGTTCTTTCCGCGCGCTGTACGAAATTGGAATAATAGAGAAATGTGAATGTAGTTCGATGAAGCCTCTTCCAGACATTTAAATGTGATTTGCATAGTATTCATTTAGATGTAGATGTAAAAGTACGGCAAGTGTGATGGTTCTTCATGCACAACACGCAGTTTAACAGTACCCCACATTGGGTCGTTTTGTGTAACAGTGCACCCGGTTGTGTAAAATGTGCCTAGTCTCAGCTTCGATTCGTATCAGACCAAAGAGCAAACTCAGAATGTTGCCACAGGGCATTAGGTTTCAGTTGCTACACAGTCTGGATCTTGTAAGGCTACCAGTATAAAAAAGACCTCAAAACTTCCTGTACTGTTGACAATGAGATGAACAATTCTCGTGACACTGCGCGAGCGCTATCATTACTGCATGATCACTTACAGCAACAGTAACCTCGCCAATAACTTCCACTGGGATAGGACGCCTTCTCCTTCCAGAAGCCACATCAAGCTCACCCGTCTTTTTGAATTTCACTATCACCTTCTTTAATCTGTTTAATGATATCATGCCACTCCTCAGACGTTTTAGTAGGTGATACTCTCTCAGTGCAGCTCTTTACTTGATGCTGTTCAAATAAATAGTTTCACTAAGAGCGCATGGTCTCTCTTCTCGATAGCCATACTGTTCACTCGTGTTATGGTTTGTCAAATAACAGTATGGATGTGAGACCCTCATACAAACAGCGTGCAGCGACAGATTTCCACCTGGTGGCCACAACTGGAATTTTTTCCCAGCCTAAGTCGGTTCCACATTAACGCATAAGCGTATCTGTCAAGTTTCGCCACCATACGATAATTACAGCCCATACTGGATAACGATTTAGGGAAATCATGGAAACCTAAATCAGGATGGCCAGAAGCGGATTTGAACCGTCGGCCTCCAGTATGCGAGTCCAGTATGCTAACCACTACGCCACCTCGATGGGTCAGCAAAAAGCGATCTCGCACTAGCTGCTGGAGTGTCCTCAGTGCCCTCTGAGTTCTATAATGACCTCTGAAGACCCATCTGTGATGTATCTGCTGTCACTATGCAAGCTAACATCCCAAAGATGTTCGGGCTCACATGCGGTTCCTCTTCGTCGAAATGTCTTGGCTCAAACTCGTCTAGGGGTTGAACCGCATGTGTCGCACTACACGCCCACAATTTGTGACCCTTTGGTTAAATTGTCTGGCTGATGGCAGGTTTGCGAAATTGTATGAAACATACAAAGTTAATATAACTTATAACAACAGTAATAATAATATCGGGAGCTAAATTAACGACCCATAAATGATGAAGGCCACATAGTTGCGATTTGGTTAGTATAATGCCTATTCAGAAAGCGAAAGTGGTCGTATTTAGAGTTACTGTTACACTCGAGCGCATATCCATTTGACACAGTTCGATCATTCACAATCTCATATCGAAATACAAGTACAATACACCACCTTGTTATCCACGCGAAGAATTAGAGTTCACACCAGGCGTGCGGCTGCTCCGGGTTCCCGGGTTCGATTCCCGGCGGGGTCAGGGATTTTCTCTGCCTCGTGATGGCTGGGTGTTGTGTGCTGTCCTTAGGTTAGTTAGGTTTAAGTAGTTCTGAGTTCTAGGGGACTTATGACCACAGCAGTTGAGTCCCATAGTGCTCAGAGCCATTTGAACCATTTTTTTGCGGCTGCTCACCGTTCAGAAACTAAGTCCCCCGATACCACACAACGCGAAATTTTCTAAGCAGTTTCACTTCCTAGCTACCTAACGACCGACTGTCCGCTTTCGCGTCTCAATCCGAACTGTACCCTTTGGTGTCTAGACCAGAACTGTTCACTTTGGTGGCCCCGGCCGTACTGTCCGCTTTCGAGTCTCAACCACCACTGTCCCTCTGCCCGTCTCCGACCGCGTCTATCGCGTGCCGAACATCGTCGCTCAACTGACTAGTGCAGTCCCCTTCCCTGAAGCCGTCCATCTGATTGGCTACAGCTTATTCTACATTATTTAGCATTGTAACATATTTAAATAATCAAATCTTGAACACTTTCACGTTCTAAATAAAGTAACATTAATATCCATTACATAATAAATGTTAAATCTTTTGCATGAAATCAATACAATTTCCTTCTTAAGTTTGAATGTCACAGCCAGTAGCCTTGAACCTAATGTGTCTGATGCTTAACTGAGGAAATGATCTGATGCTTAACTGAAAATACTAATAATTTAAATGTACTATGTCTTTTAAACAAATAAAGTTACAGAGTTGACATTTACAACATATGTCATTTTAATGATGCGCTTTTATATGAAATGTCAATCGTTAAGGTCGACCAAAACGTTCAGATTTTAGCATTCAGATCTTTAGAAAAGTTGTTAATTTCACTTTAACAGTAAATCCTAAACTATTATAGCTATGATCAATATTCAAGGTTTATTGGGATCACCATGAAAATTTAATAAGGATGGTAGATTAATATTACTGTGGCTTCATTACTACAGAATTAAATAGTTTTCATAAATGTTCCTCTTTATGGCCGATCTTACGTCCGCCATATTTAACACTGCTACGCCTCCCTGGGCACAAACAGCTCCTACGGGGTTTCCCTATGACGTAGGTTCTAGTCTGTCTCACTCGCACAGTACAGCGCTTAGACCTGATCAGCCTGGGCTCACTCAGCACAGTAGGCGCCAGTGCATTTCTCCACCTCGTGGTGAATCTGCGCTCTTCGTGGCACACGGTCCTGGACGACAAGATTCGTTTCACAATTCCTGGAAGGTTCTCTCTTTCAGCCATATACTTAAATGAGAGCGAAATGCTGGTTAACTCACAGGTAGACGGGTGGTCTATTGATCTCCCTGCTGGTTTTAGCACCTGGAGGTGCCTCAGTGTTGAGCAGGAACGTGGACCAATGAGACCCTTTTGCTGGCTTCCACGTTGAAGCTCATTGCTGGCACCAGTACGCGACGTGGTGTTGTCCGCAGACAGCCAATTCCTCCATCAGTAGATGATAGGCGGCAAACAACATGAAGTTCACCAGATGAAGAACGTCATCTCGAGTACACCGTCAGCTAGTACACAGACTGAGCTGGATCATCTAGCACGTAGATTCACTACAGTATCGTAATTGTGGAATCGAGTGTTATTAGTGTGAATGCCATCGATCACAATGATCACAATTTAAAGGGAGCTGGCATGACGCTATGACGCGGGGCTTGGTTCTTAATGACCGCATGTGTTCCTGTTCTGCTGTATACACTTCACGGGCTGGTAACTACTTTATCAGTTTCTCGCTACGTTCTCTTGTTCAAGAGATAGAGTTTCTTGCACCATGTATTACGAGCTAACGAGTATGATTGTCTTGCTTCCTTTGGTTTTCTATCGCAGTCCTGTTTCTACAGAATGTGTATGCTTATTCGGCAGACGGTGTCGTAATGTGTCGAGGGCCTGCCCTAACTGTGACATATCGGCTCGGTTCGTGCTTCAGGTCTGTCTCTTGCATAACTTGATTTTACCTGTGGCAGTGTTACCCAATTTTAATAAAACTTTCTAGTTTCCTACCCCTCACTATTCTGTGCCGTAACAATATATACCATTGAAGAGATAAGGGAGAGACTCGCTTGCTATACTCTGAAATGACTAAAGCTATGGGGATTATTCGCAAAATACAGCTGCATTATGGTAATAGTTGTCTTGGTGAACTAAAAATTTGTGTGTGGATAAATCGGTTTGAAAGTGAATACGTATGTGTCCCCAACAAAGAGCGTTATGGTAGCCTATCTACTTCTAAAATGCTGATCGTCATGCCAGAATTGGTGATATCACCCCTGCGTTGATCATTAACGACGGTTAAGCATTTTCAGTCGTCCATGAATCGATAAAATTTCGCGAAGCTGGTTCTCGTTGTGTAAGATGTCAACTGACTGAAAAATACCAGCACGAACGTTTCTAAATGTTGAAATCACATATAAGGCATTTTTCAAACGAAGAAGTAGACTTTCTCAGTCACTTAGTAGCCGTTGATGAGTCGTCGTTCATTTATTACGAAGCACGGAGCAAGCGACGTAGCACGGTGTAGAAACATTCACTTCCCCTACAGCAAGAAAGTTCAAAAGAACATATTCCTCAGCAAAGTTGCTAAAGATAACGTTTTCGAATTTGATATGTCCACTGATGATTCATCACACTCGCAGAGGTCCAAAAGTGCGTGGTGACACCTAATGTGAGATCTCAAACCAAAATTAAAACAAAGATGGGAAAGCAACTTCCGCAAGCTGTGAGTTTGCTTCAAGATATTTCCGGTTGTCATAGAGCCGGAAAAACAATCCATTACATATGTAATCTTCTTTTTGAGATGGTAGAGCACCCGCCGTACAATCTTGATCTAGCTGTACGTGAATTTTCACCTTTTTGGTCCGTTGGTAAAACATCTACCTAAATCTAAATTTTTTCTAATGATGCGGCTGTGTAGAATGTGCACGATGTCAAAAAGCTTCTTCCAAGACGAAATTAGAAATCATGTTAAGAAGTGGACAAAGCACATAGAAGTTGAATAAAGTTATATCGAGACATGATGTCAATTCCAATGTCAATTTCCCAATAAATGGTTAGTTTATTTTTAAGAATTGCTTTTACTTTTCAACTTTCTTCGTATTTTTTGTCAAATTCCGAGTGTGAGCGAACCAGTAGGAATCAAGCTATATATTACTTCTTCCCTCATACATGTCGCAAATTGACAACGAGCGTGAAGTCTCCGGAATTCGAGCTTATACAAAGATTTATTGACAGTCATTTTTCCTGTACACTAGTAGCGCATGGAGCTGAATGGTAAGTCAGGGGATGGTGAGAGACAGTAGTATCCTCCGCCAAGCGTTTCACTGCGGCTTGCGGGGTACGTATGTAGATGTTAGACTAATAATTTCCTTAAAGTGGTAATTAATGGCTGCGGTCAAGCATAGTCTAGTTCGGGGATATGAAAATTTTTTGTTAAGCTTTACGATGCATAGGGATAGTAAAACAACTGTTTGAAATAAATGTAATCTGAGCAAAATATTTCCGTATTTCTGCGTAGCGTGTTGCACGCGCTGGCGTGCCACAGGACAAAGCTTCGCATCAAAGTAAGTGAAATTTAAGTGCAAATATATGCAAAAGTTATGGAAATCGGTAAAGCCATAAAATACTTAATTGCTTTAATTAAAAATGTATTGAAAGTCACTGTAAAATTGCCGTAGACTAAAAAAGAATGAATTTTAAAAAACACGGTATCAGTGGAATAGAATAAACAGTGATCGAAGCAGACTCACGAGTGTAGGCCATCACTCAGCTCGTTAAAAATTCATAATGGAAGCTGAAAAAACCGTATGCAACCTTTTCTCTGCTTTATGAAGGGCCTCGCAGTTGTGTTGTGTTACGTCCAGTAATATAGCCGTATTAAATGTTGTCGTATATATATATATATATATATATATATATATATATATATATATATATATATATATATGTGTGTGTGTGTGTGTGTGTATTTAAATGTAACCGTTTGTTTCTTAAGACACCCGTTGTATACGTTTCGTCAGATAAAAGTCACCTATGCGGACATTTTTCCTGTCGTTACATGTTGTTTGGTATCTAGTGCACGATACAACAGTTTTTGCTAAACAACACATTATTAAACGCAATCGACATACAGTATAATGATACAAAAGTATTATAAATTCTCTCCACAGCTCACAATTTTACGTCACACTTTTATTGTTTCAGAGTACCGTTGTGCTGAATAATGTCGGATACATGCAATGAAAAAAATATATATTGCCTTATATATGCGTACATAGTTTTAGAATAACGTACTGGGCATACTACCAAGAAATTATAATTTCTTCAGTCGACGGATTAGTTTTCTCCTATGGTCTTCTTATTTAGAGGAAGCGGAAAACACATAGCTTATGGTTCAAATGGCTCTGAGCACTACGGGACTTAACAGCTGTGCTCATCAGTCCCCTAGAACTCAGAACTACTTAAACCTAACTAACCTAAGGACATCACACACATCCATACCCGAGGCAGGATTCGAACCTGCGACCGTAGCAGTCGCACGGTTCCGGACTGCGCGCCTAGAACCGCAAGACCACCGCGGTCGGCCATAGCTTATGTATGCAGTAGATTCCCAGTCACATTGCAAATAATTCACAGCACCAAATCTGGGCAGATGAGCTGGGAAACTACCTTATTTAGTCAAATTCTTTTTATACGTGCCAAATTGCATTTTTAGGCTCATAGCTTACGTCTTGTGTAGGTCACCTGTTGACCTGCATCACTATCGTCATTTAAATCATTCTAATGCAGGGAGGTGTAATACATTTCTAGCATATATAATTGGCTGGATAGGTTTGTTCAGAGCTTCCAGGAAGTCAACAGAGCATTACATCTAATACGACCATAGCTAGTAATACATCAGTGGTCAACCTCACCGCCTGGTTGTGGATAATTTTACTTATAGTTTGAATATTGGTTGTAGTGTTGTTTCCGTTTCTGAGGGTAAATATAGCAAAACAGAAGACAAGACAGAACTACGTACCGCATTTAGCCTACTTCTTGCGAAACGACCAAGGAAGATGATATACAGCGTTCATATTCGGTAGATGGCCGGCCACCAAAAGTGTTCGATGCTTCGGATCACGAGACAATGTAGTCGGTTTTGTGATTTCAGCCATAATAACACTGACGCCTAATCTGTTCATCAGACATTGTACGTTACCAACAGTTTTTCTGTTGTTTATACGGAACCTATTCGGCCAAAGAGATTAGATTATAGATTTTCACACTGCATGTATATTTCCGAGGGCTGATAATAAAAAAAACGGTTGTATATAATTATGACAATAAAATATGACGAAAATCTCACTGAAGGCTGACCGAAAATATAACTTAAGGAACGACGTGTATGTTCCTGTGCAGCGCTTAACGTGCATATAACGTTTTAAATAAATTACAGGAGCAGGGTTAAAACCTCTATAATTAAGAGGGAAGACATTGCGGCTGATCAACCTCAAAAACGACGATGGGTTAGCTGCTTTTCGCGAAAGTAATTCTTAATTTCTGAACTTTCACATCATTTGTAACAAGTCAGTTAATATTTTCGTTGTTGGTTCAGATTGTCTTAATCGATGTAAATGTGAGGATTTTTGTCTTTATTGTATAGTTTGCGAACTATGTTTAAGTTTTTTTAAGAAATATTAAGATATGTAACGTCAATTTCGCATACAAAGCTAATAATTCACTACATATACACCATAGACCAGAAACACTAGTTTATTCCTGCCTTTAACAGTGTACAGTATACTATTTTTTAGGTAATGCAGTGCTTAAGTCCGACAGATAACTGTCTTCTGACATAGACACAAAACAATGATCGTGAAAACTTACAACTTAAACTTCGTCACCATGTTGCGGCGTAGTGGCAGCAAAATCTTTCCAGTTATACAGCAGGAATGTATACATATACAACTTCAGTTCCGTGGAACAAAATATTTCATATGTCAGGTTATTAATTTCCGTAGGTAATGACCATCTTCACACTTGTTTGCTAGTATTATCAGGTAACAGGGTGTGGTTTCCACTATACTACAAAGTTGTGATGAATGTAGCAATCGTGTTGTGATACGTGTTAGCCTGGCCCAGATTCGTAAGTGGTGCAGGCCGCTGTACGATACTTATAAACCGCCCAGAATCTGCAAGCTACTTTGTGGGATAGGGCAACGATAACTGCAGCAAAGTTCTAAAATCCTGCCACGTAGACAACTTCCTCCGATACAGTTACGGCAGCTGTTGCTGAACTCCTGGGGAGCACGCCGGCCAGGAAATTCGCAAACGAGAGTTCCCAGCATGGTGCTCATCTACAATAGCTCGTGTAACACCTCCGGGGAGTTCTCCTATAAATGCCACGGCAACGCAGCGATTATGTAGTCGGCTATCCAGAGCTCGTTAATAATGATTTAGGCTTTGTGTTTAAGGCATGGAATAGCGATGCCTCCACTAATGCGTTGTCGATTACGCACCCTTGCGGTCCCCGAGTCACTAGACACGTTCCCGAACCCTTTGAGATTGTCAGTAATTGTTTACCCCATTATATCCAACAAGATCAGTTTGCTCGTATCGATCTTCTCTTCGCTGAAGAGAACTGTTAAGTTAATTATTATTATATTATCATATTTTTATTCTTTTTCTTCTTCACGGACAAAGCCACCTGACCTGTTCCGGTTTAACAGTTCATCTCTGTGTCTTCCTGAAGGAGAGCTAATTTGGATATGTTATTTTCGTTCATTCTCAGCACTTGCTTCTACTATTTATTTCTGTATCCAGTAATTTTGGTTATACAGAACAGAGGTCTAGATATACCCATAACTGTTGTAGTATATCACAATTATGATACATGGATCTGAGATTCATATCTGCGTTTCATCACCGATGTCTCGTTCCCATACAGCAGAGTAGGGAGATCCATCGTTTCACATAATTTTGTGTTTCAATTGTACAGATCTTCAATGTCATCTTCATAATTTCACGTGAGATTATACCCAAGGTAATTTAAATGTGTGACCCAATCTGATACAACATTATTATTGATCGTGTAGTCTTTACCCGGAAATATGAGAGTATGCTTTTTTATTGTCGAACTTATGCTGTTTATCTTTCGAAAATTCCGTTTAGTGGATAAACGGGTTTATGTAGGTAACCTTGTCAGACTGTCAATAGTGCTTGGTAATTTGGAATATCCCAGCAGGTCCCTCTGTTTTTCATATTCGAAAATTAAGAAACGTTGTGGTTTAACGTCCCGGTGACGATGTGGCCATTGTTGACGAAACAAAAGATTCTAATTGAGAAATAGGTTGCGACCCCTGCATGAGTCGTTCTATAATTCAGCATAAATGATTCAGGGACATCACATAAAACCTAAAACTGGATGGTCAGACTGGAATCTGAACCATTGTCCTCAGGATTACAAGTACATTTTTGTGATATATCTTTGATAAAACCGCAAAGATGAACTCTTGTGGTTGATTGAATAGTCCTTAAGGGACCTAATAATGAATAACGTCAAGTGATATTCCTGCTTATGCACTCCAACGTAATATTTCCTATTGCAAAGTAGTTAAAATGTTTGCGAAATTATGGTAGCCAAATTGAAAGAACAGAAAAAGTATTACTTTTAATTGCACTTATAAAAAAAGTAAAGTTTTGGAAAAAGTATCATCTATAAACTCTTTATGTAGTGCTAATCTTTTTTCTACGAAGTTTTAATTATTTAACCTATGAAAAAAGCGATATCAGAGTGTATCCTTCTTCCTTTTCTGACAGCGGCACGATGTGGTTGTAACGCATCGCCATTAATAACTGGACCGTTAAATTTCAGACATGGATTTATTTTGTAAAATGACCAATCTCTCAATTCTTCTGTTTTAATTATATAATTCAAGCAATTTTTGGCATTGCAAATTAAGTTGGAAGCGCCTTGCTTGGTGACCCAATGATCCAGAGCCACAAGCGGTCTGTCGTTAGTTATTTTATAATTAGAAAGTCGAACCTGAATATTAATTCGAAGTCCGATTAACTTTTCACGCAGTAATGGACACACACTCACACACACACACACACACACACACACACACACACACACACGTTCTTTCGTCATCAGGCGAGCCGTTCACCTACAACGACCATTTGACCGAATTTAATTTTCGTTCAGGCTAATAAAGGCAATGAACATAATGTTATTTACTGTAAAAAATAATCATTATTTACAAAAATTTCCACTGCAAATGATAATAATTGCACTTTCCCCTTTTTACCACCTTTGTAGTCAGTCCTTTTGTTTGAGATTTTATGAGACACCTGAAGGAAACTTCACCATTTAATACGAGAGGAACCACTTCATTCTCTTACCATTGCCTCGCCTTGCTCGGATTTCGTATTCGAACAATACTGGAGAAAGACTGGAGCAATTAATTATCCCATGCTGCAACGTCATCATTGTTGTTTCCTGACACTTCCAAGCTTCTGTCATATGCTTCAAAAGCCGTTCCCAGGATTTTCCACCGCTTTTGTTTTGTAACTCTATCGAACTCTTTGTTGGATTGTACCTATCGAGACTAGACGTTGGTTCCGGGTCGTGATGTAAAGATGCAGCGTAATACTAGTTCAAAAATGGTTCAAATGGCTCTGAGCACTATGGGACTCAACTGCTGTGGTCATAAGTCCCCTAGAACTTAGAACTACTTAAACCTAACTAACCTAAGGACAGCACACAACACCCAGCCATCACGAGGCAGAGAAAATCCCTGACCCCGCCGGGAATCGAACCCGGGAACCCGGGCGTGGGAAGCGAGAACGCTACCGCACGACCACGAGATGCGGGCGTAATACTAGTGCAAAAAGAAACACTGACATTTACCTTCTAAAACATATTTTGAAGATGTAGGTTTTAGTGACACACTTACCTGTAGTGTTGCCCGAGCCATAAATTTGGTTGATAGCTATCAGTTTTAGAGTGAGTTTGTGAATATAAGGAATTTGAATGCGAAATATTAAATGGGATGAAATCTGCAGCATAGCCTTTACTCGGATATATGTTGAAAGATGACAGACTGATTGTCACTTGACGAATCCAGCGAATTTGATTTTACAAACATAGTTATAATTTAGTTATAATTCTTGTTATGACGTGTGTTGGTGGTGTCTTCAGTTCAAAGATTGGTTTGATACACTTCTGCATGCTGCTCCGTCCTGTACAATCCTCTTCATATTTGCATAACTACTGCATCTACATCTACATCTACAGCTATATGATTACTCTACTATTCACAATAAAGTGCCTGGCAGAGGGACCAATGAACCACCTTCAAACTGTCTCTCTACCGTTCCTTTCGCGAACGGTGCGCGGGAAAAAAAGAGCACATAAATTTTTCTGTGCGAGGCCTGATTTCTCTTATTTTATCGTGATGATCATTTCTCCCTATGTAGTTTGGTGCCAACAGAATGTTTTTGCAGTAGGAGCATAAAACTGGGGATAGAAATTTTATGAGACGATCCCGTCGCAAAGAAACACGCGTTTCAAGCTCGAACAGTCCACGGGTGTACTGCCGGTGTCCAACGGGCACAATATTTCGGCGATCAGACATGTTGCTTGACATTGGCGAAATGTCTGATCACCGAAATATTATGCCCGTTGGACACTATGGACCGGCAGTACACCCGTGGACTGTTCGAGCATGAAATACGCCGTGAGAAGTTGAAGAATCAAAATACGTGTTTGTTTCAGTGATTGCCACTCCAATTCACGGAACATGTCTGTGGCACTATCTCCCCTATTTCGTGATAATACAAAACGAGCTGCTCTTCTTTGAACTTTTTCGATGTTATCCGTCAGTCCCATCTGATGCGGATACCACACCGCACAGCAATCAATACTCTAGGATAGGGAGCACAAGCGTGGTTTAAGCAGTCTCTTTAGTAGACCTGTTGCACCTTCTAAGTGTTCCGCCAATGAAACGCGGTCTTTGGTTTGCTCTACCCATAACATTACTATGTGACCGTTCCAATTTAGGTTATCTGTAATTGTAATCCCTATGTATTTAGTTGAATTTACAGCCTTCAGATTTGTGTGGCTTTTCGCACCACACAGATATCTTATGTAAATCATTTTGCAAATCGTTTTGGTCATCTGATGACATTACAAGACAGTAAATGACAGCATAATCTGCAAACAATCTAAGAGGGCTACTCAGATTGTCTCTTATGTCGTCAATATACACTACTGACCATTAAAATTGCTACACCGAGAAGAAATGCAGATGATAAACGGGTATTCATTGGATAAATATATTATGCTAGAACTGAAATGTGATTACATTTTCACGGAATTTGGCTGCATAGATCCTGAGAAATCAGTACCCAGAACAACCGGCTCTGGCTGAAATAACGGCCTTGATACGCCTGAGCATTGAGTCAAACAGAGCATGGATGGCGTGTACAGGTACAGCTGCCCATGCAGCTTCAACACGATACCACAGTTCATCAAGAATAGTGACTGGCGTATTGCGAGAAGCCTGTTGCTCGGCCGCCATTGACCAGAAATTTTCAGTTGGTGAGAGATCTGGAGAATGTGCTGGCCAGGGCAGCAGTCGAACGTTTTCTGTATCCAGAAAGGCCCGTACAGGAGATGCAACATGCGGTCGTGCATTATACTGCTGAAATATAAGGTTTCGCAGGGATCTAATGAAGGGTGGAGCCACGGGTCGTAACACATCTGAAATGTAACGTCCACTGTTCAAAGTGCCCTCAATGCGAACAAGAAGTGACCGAGACGTGTAACCAATGGCACCCCATACCATCACTCCGGGTGATACGCCAGTATGGCGATGACGAATACACGCTTCCAATGTGCGTTCACCGAGATGTCGCCAAACACGGATGTGACCATTTTGATGCTGTAAACAGAACCTGGATTAATCCGAGAAATTGACGATTTGCCATTCGTGCACCCAGGTTCGTCGTTGTACTCGCAGGCGCTCTTGTCTGTGATGCAGCGTCAAGGGTAACCGCAGCCATGGTCTCCGAGCTGATAGTCTATGCTGCTGCAAACGTCGTCGAACTGTTCGTGCAGATGCTTGTTGTCTTGCAAACGTCCCCATCTGTTGACTCAGGGATCGAGACGTGACTGCACGATCCGTTACAGACATGCGGATAAGATGCCTGTCATCTCGACTGCTAGTAATACGAGGCCATTGGTATCCAGCACGGCGTTTCGTATTACCCTCCTGAAACCACCGATTCCATATTCTGCTAGTAGTCATTGGATCTCGACCAACGCGAGCAGCAATGTCGCTATACGATAAACCGCAATCGCGATAGGCTACAATCCG
This sequence comes from Schistocerca americana, assembly GCF_021461395.2. Lineage (NCBI taxonomy): Eukaryota > Metazoa > Arthropoda > Insecta > Orthoptera > Acrididae > Schistocerca > Schistocerca americana. Next base: position 646,072,919 of record NC_060130.1, on the reverse strand, counting down.
ACCTTTATCAAAGTCGGAAACGTGATGGTACGCATTTCTCCTCCTTACACGAGGCCTCACAACAACGTTTCACCAGGCAACGTCGGTCAACTGCCGTTTGTGTATGAGAAATCGGTTGGAAACTTTCCTCATGTTAGCACGTTGTAGGTGTCGCCACCGTCGCCAACCTTGTGTGAATGCTCTGAAAAGCTAATCATTTGCATATCACTGCATGTTCTTCCTGTCGGTTAAATTTCGGGTCTGGAGCACGTCATCTTCGTGGTGTAGCAATTTTAATGACCAGTAGTGTAGATCAGGAACAATAGAGAGAATATAACACTTCCTTGGGGAACGCCGGATATTACTTCTGTTTTACTGGATGGCTTTCCGTCTATTACTACGACCTGTGGCCTTTCTGAGAGGAAATCATGAATCCAGTCGCACAACTGAGACGATATTACATAGGCACGCAGCTTGGTTAGAAAACGCTTGTGTGGAACCGTGTCTAAAGCCTTCTGCACATCTAAAAGTGTGGAATCAATTTGCCATCGATAGCATTCATTACTTCATGAGTATAGAGAGCTAGTTGTGTTTCACAAGAACGATATTTTCTGAATCAGTGCTAACTATGTGCCAATAAACCGTTTTCTTCGAGGTACGTCATAATGTTCGAACACGGTATATGTTCCAAAACCCTACCGCAAATTGACGTTAGTGATATGGGCCAGGAATTCAGCGGATTACTCTTATATCTCTCTTTAGGTATTGGTGTGAGTTGAGCAGTTTTCCAGTCTTTAGGTACGGATCCTTTTATGAGCGAACGGTTGTTGCAACCTGCATACATTTGATCCCATTTACTATAAACACGGCTTGATCTTTCTGTAAAATTTTTGCACTGTGCACTTCCTTCCATTACCAAACTGTAGATTCCTTAATATCTCAGGTTGTGTCCTATCAACATATCCCTTTGAATCAAGTTGTGCCATAAATTTATTTTCTCCCCAATTCGATATAGTGCCTATACATTCGTTATGCGATCTGTTCGTCTGTACTTTAACGTTCTTCTATATAACCATATTTCAAAAGTTTCCGAAAGGATGGATGATTGCTGTTTTACATTCCATCGACAACGAGGTCATTAGAGACGGAGCACCAATTCGGCCTAGCAAAGGATAAGAAAAGAAGCCGGCCGTGCCCATTCAGAGGAACCAGCCTGACATTTGTCTTAAACGATTTAGAGGAATCACGGAAAACCTAAATCTGGATATACGTACGGGGATCTGATTGTCTTCCTCCCTAATGCGAGTCAGTTGTGTTAATTACTGCGCCGACTCGCACACACAAAGACTTTCGCACCAGATTTCAAAAACTTGTACTCTTTTCTTCTCTGGGTTGGTTATCTTCTGCGTTTCACTTCCATACAGGGTTAGGTTCCAGACAAACACCTTCAGAAAAGACTACCTAATACTTAAATTTATATTCGGTGATCTGTTTCTCTATATTAGAAACGATTTTCTTGTTACTACTAGTCTGTGTATTATAACCTCTTTACCTAAGTCATCGTCATTTACTTTGCTGCTCAGACAAGAAAACTGATCTACTATTTTAGTGTCTCATTTCCTGATCTAATTCCATCAGAATTGCCTAACTTATTTTGACTATATTCCACTACTTTTGTCTTACATTTGTTGGCATTAATCGTACATCCTCATACGTTCTCTCACCCTCTCTCCCTTTCTCTCTCTCTCTCTCTCTCTCTCTCTCTCTCTCTCTCTCTCTCTCTCTCTGATAAAACTACAATTTCATCGGCAAACCTCAAAGTTTCTATTTCTTCTCCCTAAAACTTAATTTACTTTCCAAATTTCTACTTGCTTTCATTTACTGCTTGCTCAATGTACGGACTGAATAACATGGGGGTTAAGCTATAACCCTTACTCACTCCCTTCTCAACCACAGCTTTCCTTTCACGTCGTCCGACTCTTAATAATTTGTCTGGCTTCTGTACTATCATGCGCAAAAGTATCCGAACTATCTGAATTGTGATACGCCTGATTTGCATGCAACCAACATAACGTAGCTGTCTAGCGGGTCCTCTAAACGCTTTGCGGTACTGTCGTTCGACTATACAAAATGGATACCACGAGAGACCACTAGACAACACCGTTCTTTAAGGCAATCAGTGCGATGTAACATCACACCATGATATTGTAAAAACTAGAAAAAAACGTAATTAGAGATGAGTTAGTCCCTAACGCTTGTACAGGTTACAATGATTTTCAAAAGCATTACCACCTCATTACAATCTGAAACAACTAACTACGCCATATAAACTATATAGCAATCCTTAAACAAAGTAAATGTTTGCATGAACAAGATATTCTGAGACAATGTCTGGACTAATAAAGATCTATGACAGTTCGAAGTATTTTTCCTCTGTATAAGGTTTTCCAGCATCTGCTACATGTCCCAGTGATGAATGGCTTTTGCATAAACTGGTCGATAAAGGAAATAGTTAAAGAGAACGCGATAAACAGCTGCAAACGCTCTATAGAAACCGCAATATTAATGGAGTATAATCAGTAACGTCACTGTACTAATTATTCATGAAGAATTGTTTGCCCACATGTTTGAACTATAAATGACATGACGAAATTTTCAATTGTGGATGTGGACAGAAACCCAGCAGACGTAGCCACTACTACCTACAATACACTTTCGCACCTGCCCAGAACTTGATCAAGGCAACGATCATCAGAGCTGACTAGCCGTAAAGAGACGTGAAATATAAAGGTTTTCACCAGTATTAGTTAACACATCTGAACTTGAAACGAAATGATGAAATTATTTCTACTACATCAAATAAAATTATCGCACTGTTAAATAACCACAAAAGGCATTTAATATACTCTCTTTCACAAGTAACCAAGTATGCATGTTCTGAAAATTTGAATGCTATGATTTAAAATGTTGCAACGGAACCCGGCGCGTACTGTTGCTGTTTCCCATCCACAAATAGAAATTAAGTATCAACTGATTGCTCACCAGTAGTGAGATGCTCGCATGTTTCACTAGAAATAGCGGTACCTATCGTTATTGTTAATTATTCATGAATAGACATTAAATATGCAAATTATTTTTCGATGGTAGGTTAGTGTGCACATGCTAGGGCGTAAAATGAAATTATGAATATGTTTGTGCTTGACCAGGATTGCAACCCAGATACGTTCCATTCCTGAAGATCCAAATTCGAATTCCAGTCGAGGACCAAAAATCGCAACGTCTCAAGTTCAAATTAAATATGAAGACTGTGAACGAAATAACCGCTCCTAACTGAAATGAAATAAATTATTTAGGGCTAGTTTACTGGCGACAGAGTTTGTGCCTTCGGCGGCTGCCACCTTTGTTATGGCGCCATTTAAACAGGCTCTGACGCTGTTGGTAGTGAAGGGATATTGTGTTTAATGCGGATTCTGAACCACTGTGCGACCTAACATTCTGGACTTGGCCTTACCATAGGTGAATTAAATGTTTTCGTTAATGTTAAAAATGGACACCATGAGTGAGAATCGAACCTATACCCGGCAATTATCGAACTACGATCAACACAGCAAACCACTGCCACTCACAGTTGCGCCTAGAAGTTGTGGAAAAATACGGCTCCCTCGATTAAGTGGTTAATTACCTGCTAGTCTCTAATGCAGGTATTATTCTAATCTCATGACTGTGCGATATAAGGACTATTCTAGTCTTCATAGCTCTGATTTGACGCCAATATGAAATGTCTTCTATGAGAAATAATGTTTTAGATCGAGAAAAACAACTGCAGCATTTGAGGTTATTAGATAATTCGATTATTACTGTCATGATTGCTATTATTGTCTTCAGTCTTCATTATGTTAATACTACACATGTGATTGAAGGAAAGGTATATGCCCTTTGATCATTTTTAGAACCATGCACCCAAATATAGTAATTATGTAGTTCCTTCCATGTACAGGGAATACTTTTCGATTTAGTGTCGGAAATCTCTAATTCTTGGTTAATCACATTAAAATTGAATTAAATACTGAAACTTTTATTTTCAAGCAGAAATAGTGTTCCTTTTCTTTATTTATTTGCGCTTAGCAACGATGCTTGTAAAATGCGAAATCTGGAGGTAAAACACTATTCAAAATGCAGGGATGTTAATGTCTGCCGTTAAATGTCAAGTGTATGCTTTACAGATGACTTGGTCAGACTGTTAGGAATCGTATCGGAGTTACATTGCTGCTGATTAATGTCTTCCTCATTTTTGTGTGTCGTGTTTAATAAACTACCGAAAAGACCGTATGCAGTATGCAATATAGTAATAAAAATTGATTACAACTTATCATGATAACGGTACAAAAATGTCTGCCTTCTTAAGGCAAAAAATTCCAAATCATTACAAATTAGCCAGAGAAAGTTAAGAAATCGTTAATTGCCACCCTTAAGTCAATATTATTGACAGAAGCAGAAAAAAGGGATTAACATGTGTGCAATTCTGGAAATGTTGTGTCTATACATCCACGGATTAGAGAATAGAGGTAGTGATATAATGGCGGAGAGGTTTTCATTCGATGTCTTTACCGACTGTTGATCTGCCTTCGAGATCCTATTTTACAGAGGAGGAAAAAGTATTGTTGCCGCCAGTATTTGAACTGACAGCAAGCACACATTCTGTTAATAACGGCAGGTGATACAACAGAACCTAATCGCTTCTGGAGGATATTTTTTTTTAGTTTGCAGTTCTTATAGACATAATAACAAAAATTGCTACGACAGCTACTTAAAATGAGAGCCCCGTAAATTATTCCCCCGATATTTATATCTGATGTTAAGGTTGCAATCTGCAGCTAATTGGCCTTTACGTTTGTTAATTCAGGTCCCCCTCAAAGTGGTAGCAAACGGCGCTAGCGCCAACGCCGGCCCTGCCATGTCTGTGTTGCGAGAGCTTGTCCTATGGTTACAAGCTGAAGGGACTTTTCACGTTAGCAGGCGTCTTCCGACTGTCACCAGTATAAATATCGGGGGAATAATTTACGGGGCTCTCATTTTAAGTAGCTGTCGTAGCAATTTTTGTTATTATGTCTATAAGAACTGCAAACTAAAAAAAAATATCCTCCAGAAGCGATTAGGTTCTGTTGTATCACCTGCCGTTATTAACAGAATGTGTGCTTGCTGTCAGTTCAAATACTGGTGGCAACAATACTTTTTCCTCCTCTGTAAAATAGGATCTCGAAGGCAGATCAACAGTCGGTAAAGACATCGAATGAAAACCTCTCCGCCATTATATCACTACCTCTATTCTCTAATCCGTGGATGTATAGACACAACATTTCCAGAATTGCACACATGTTAATCTCTTTTTTCTGCTTCTGTCAATAATATTGACTTAAGGGTGGCAATTAACGATTCCTTAACTTACTCTGGCTAATTTGTTATGATTTGGGATTTTTTTGCCTTAAGAAGGCAGACATTTTTGTACCGTTATCATGATAAGATGTAATCAATTTTTATTGCTATATTGCATACTGCATATGGTCTTTTCGGTAGTTTATTAAACACGACACACAAAAATGAGGAAGATATTAATCAGCAGCAATGTAACTCCGATACGATTCACAACAGTCTGACCAAGTCATCTGTAAAGCATACACTTGACATTTAACGGCAGACATTAACATCCTTGCATTTTACAAGCATCGTTGCTAAGCGCAAATAAATAAAGAAGAGCAACTCGATTTCTGCTCTCAAATAAAGGTTTCAGCATTTAATTTAATTTTATTGTGATTAAAGAAGAACTGGAGACTTCAACATTAAATAGAAAAGTATTCCCTATACATGGAAGGAACTACATAATTACTATATTTGGGTACATGGTTCTAAAAATGATCAAAGAGCATATACCTCTCCTAAACATTATTTGTCATGGAAAACATTTCATATTGGCGTCAAATCAGAGCTATGAAGACTAGAATGGTCTTTATATCACACAGTCATGAGATTAGAATAATACCCACATTAGAGACTAGCAGCTAATTAACCACTTAACCGAGAGAGCCGGATTTTTTCAAAGCTTCTATGCGCGTCGTCGGAGACAACAACACAATCAGGAGATTGCCAACTGTGTGTGGCTGTGATCTGCTGTGCTGATCGTAGTTCGATAATTGCCGGGTATAGGTTCGATTCTCACTCATGGCGTCCATTTTTAACATTAACGAAAACATCTAATTCACCTGTGGTAGCGACAAGTCCAGAATGTTACGTCGCACAGTCGTTCAGAATCCGCATTAAACACAATATCCCTTCACTACCAACAGCGTCAGAGCCTGTTTAAATGGCGCCATAACAAAGGCGGCAGCCGCCGAAGGCACAAACTCTGTCGCCAGTAAACTAGCACTAAAAAGTTTATTTCATTTCAGTTAGGAGCGGTTATTTCGTTCACAGTCTTCATATTTAATTTGAACTTGAGACGTTGCGATTTTTGGTCCTCGACTGGAATTCGAATTTGGATCTCCAGGAATGGAACGTATCTGGGTTGCAATCTTGGTCCAGCACAAACATATTCATAATTTCATTTTACGCCCTAGCATGCGCACACTGACCTACCACCGAAAAAAAAATTACATATTTAATGTCTATTCATGAATAGTCAACAATAACGATAGGTACCGTTATTTCTAGTGAAACATGCGAACATCTGGTGAGCAATCAGTTGATACTTAATTTCTATTTGTGGATGGGAAACAGCAACAGTACGCGTCGGGTTCCGTCACATTTTAAATCATAGCATTCAAATTTTCAGAACATGCATACTTGGTTACTTGTGAAAGAGAGTATATTAAATGCCTTTTGTCGTTATTTAACAGTGCGATAATTTTATTTGATGTAGTAGAAATAATTTCATCATTTCGTTTCAAGTTCAGATGTGTTAACTAATACTGGTGAAAACCTTTATATTTCACGTCTCTTTACGGCTAGTCAGCTCTGATGATCGTTGCCTTGATCAAGTTCTGGGCAGGTGCGAAAGTGTATTGCAGGTAGTAGTGGCTACGTCTGCTGGGTTTCTGTCCACATCCACAATTGAAAATTTCATCATGTCATTTATAGTTCAAACATGTGAGCAAACAATTCTTCATGAATAATTAGTACAGTGACGTTACTGATTATACTCCATTAATATTGCGGTTTCTATAGAGCGTTTGCAGCTGTTTATCGCGTTTTCTTTAACTATTTCCTTTAACGACCAGTTTTTGCAAAAACCATTTATCGCTGGGAAATGTAGCAGTTGCTGGAAAACCTTATACAGAGGAAAAATACTTCGAACTGTCATGGATCTTTATTAGTCCAGACGTTGTCTCAGAATATCTTGTTCATGCAAACATTTATTTTGTTTAACGATTTGCTACGTAGTTTATATGGCGTAGTTAGTTGTTTCATATTGTAGTCAGATGGTAACTCTTTTGAAAATCATTGTAACCTGTACAAGCGTTAGGAACTAACTCATCTCTAATTAAGTGTTTTTCTAGATTTTGCAGTATCGTGGTGTGATGTTACGTCGCACTGTTGCCTTAAAGAACGGTGTTGTCTAGTGTCTCTCGTGGTATCCATTTTGTATAGTCGAACGACTGTACCGAAAGCGTTTAGAGAACCCGCTGGACAGCTACGTTATGTTGGTTGCATGCAAATCAGGCGGATCACCATTCAGGTCGTTCGGATACTTTTGCGCATGATAGTACATGTTGTCGATAAACTTTCGTTACTGTGTTATATTATCCGCTACTTTCGTAATTTAGATCAGTTAACTGCGATCAACATTAAGAAATTTCACGAAATTTTAAAATACTATAAAAATATGTATGTCATTCTTCAGTGTACCGTCTAAGACAGTGGTCGTCAAGTGTTCGTGCGCTCCGTGGTTGTCAGTCGTATTTCATAATAAAGGTCATCTAGGAAGTAACAGCACAATCCAGAAACTTCAACAAACGTTAACAGCTTCTTAGGAAGTGTAGTTTTCCCGTTCCTAACAAATAAATATGCTTACAGAGACAGTAATATTTGAAGATGTGTTTAATTTTAATTGACGTTGGTGACTTAAGTAAACTTGGCAACTTAACCTCAGGGGCAAGGGATAAGCAGTGCAGACACTGCAGGATTACAGGATGTGAAAAGGGGAATGGTTTATTGTTTATCTTCCAGTAATGGCTGGCACGATATTAATTTTGTTACTGAAGTAACTTGAATTCGTTGATAGCACATTACGGAAATGGTCGTCTTCAAATACTGTACAGATTTGTAGTACCATTAAGGAAAATGAATTATTGGTGTCACAGCACAACACAGTGTGTAGAATAAAATAGTATCCAAAGCATATAGCACACATTTGTGATCATGTCTCACATTACATAATCGATTTCAATATAAGTACAATTACTGTTGTTAATCAATTAATCATCAGCTCACTCAGACAACACAACAATACTTCGTCGACTTTTGGCTATGAGTGCCGGCCGGGGTGGCAGAGCGGTTCTAGGCGCTACAGTCTGGAACCGCGCTACCGCTACGGTCGCATGTTCGAATCCTGCCTCGAGCATGGATGTGTGTGATGTCCTTAGGTTAGTTAGGTTTAAGTAGTTCTAAGTTCTAGGGGACTGATGACCTCAGAAGTTAAGTCCCATAGTGCTCAGAGCCATTTGAACCATTTTTTGGCTATGAGTGCTTGGACGCGGGAGGATAGCTTACGGTGCACTTGCTACAGGAAGTCTATTGGAGTTCATAATGTGGTGTCACCGCCAGACACCACACTTGCTATGTGGTAGCCTTTAAATCGGCCGCGGTCCGTTAGTATACGTCAGACCCGCGTGTCGCCACTGTCAGTGATTGCAGACCGAGCGCCGCCACACGGCAGATCTAGAGAGACTTCCTAGCACTCGCCCCAGTTGTACAGCCGACTTTGCTAGCGATGGTTCACTGACAAATTACGCTCTCATTTGCCGAGACGATAGTTAGCATAGCCTTCAGCTACGTCATTTGCTACGACCTAGCAAGGCGCCATTATCATTTGCTATTTATCTTGTGATGCATGTACCGTCAGACCGATGTTTACGAATTATGGATTAAAGTTAAGTATTCCAGAAGCTACGTACTTTTTTTACTAGACTCAACTCCTTTAACTGTTCCATACCTCACGCCAGCCTGCGTGAGCTTAAACGCGTGCCTTTCGGCTACCTCACAGTGGCTTGGCTGTCTTGCCAAGTCACAACACATAACGTACTAATTTGTTTAGGTTACATATGCGGCCCGAGGTGCATCTGTATTTGCTGTGGAGCAAAAAAGTTTGACGACCATTGGACTAAGATAATGCGTAGGGTCAGCAGTGCTTTGTGTCTTCCTACGTATTTCTGCAACACAAACCAATTTCCTCCGAGGTCGGTTTCTACCAGTGTTCTCATTCTTCTGTACACAATTTATGTCAGTATTTTGCAACGATGACTTTTTAAACTTATAGATTTCTAATATTATACATGTCTGCGTCTGCCTTTGGAACTGTCACATTTTTCTTGAAATTTGAGGACATTTCATCTGTTTCACATATATTCCATACCAGGTGAAACAGTTTTGCCTTTGATATCCCAAGAATCACAATAATTCTGACATAATGCCGTCTACTTTAGGTGTCTTTTCCAGCATACATCTTTCACTATTCTGTCGAATTCTTCTCACAGTATAATACCTACCAGCTGTTCTTCATCTAGTTTCTCTTCCCTTTACATAGTATTTTACTCAAGTTCGTTTCTTTGTATAAGCATTCAATATATATTCCTTCCACCTTCCAGTCCCGGCTTCTCTGCTTAGTTATGGCTCGCCATCTGACCTCTTGATATTCATGCAACCACTGCTCTTTTCTCCAAAAGCTTATTCATATTGTCTTTACATGAGTTTATAACCACTATTTTAATGACTTCATGCATCAAAGAAAACGGGTAGTACGGGCGGGTTTAATATTTCCAAACGTAGTGTTGTAACCTATGAACGCAATGTCTGTTTCCCAATTATAGCTTCGGTGCTTCTCGATGATCTGTTAAAAGCTTAATACAGCTTAGATACGGAAACGAAATTGTGGAATCTATTTTCCTATTTGTCAAATAGAACTTCTTCAATTTCTGTTATCCGTCTAGTGATTGTTTTGGTAAGTACATTATATCCTGTGTCCAGTAAACGTATTCCTGGCATCCATTCTTTTCGGATTCTTTCCTGCTTCTAACGCTTTTCCAAAAAAGTTCAAAATTATTGTTGTTTTAATATGATTTTTTTTGTAAAAGAAGTGCTAAGATACGGTAAAGAGGAAGTATTGCTTAGTGTTTCCCTCTGGTATCCTTTCACAAAATGACAGAAAAGGTGTTATAGGTAAATCATATGATATTGTTAGTGATCTAGTACAAGATACAGTGTTGCTTTGTCTAGACATATAGATTCAGAATTTGGTGAGCATCATCAACGGCACTTGGTAAGTTCTTATACTGCTTGCGCCGTGTGTTTTATACTATAAGCATAAGCAGACTAGGGGCAGAAGCACTCCAGTATGCACCCAAATAAATGTGAGAGTCCGCCGCAAAACCATTGTCACGCTGACAGGTATAAAAATTCGAAATTTCTGGCCCGGGTGTACTTCTCCAAAGCTTGCGCCTACTTGTTATGCTATAGGGTGACGTGTGTTACAAGACCTAGTTCTCATCCTAATTATACCAAAACTGCAGTCTATAAGATAGGGCAGAAAACCATATGGAAATTTTGTCCAATTCCAATTATTTCATACTTTTTAGTCATAATATTGTTTTCCTGATGAATTGCACATTCTTATTCTGTCGCAAAATGATCTGATGTAAAACTTGAATTTAGCTTACAATTACTTTTCGTTTGCCTCAAAGAAGGTAAACAATTTTCGATACCTGTTCTAAAAACCTTTTTTTTTTTTTTTACTTTTAAAATGAAATATCTCTGTCGCCTTCTTGTAAGTAACAAGTATTGTTCATAAAAGTGTCTGAAAATCTGTATATTTTCTAGATGTCTGACATTCAGTTTTACAGGTTTGTTTGAATATTACGTAGCTTGTTAATTCAAGTAGTTAATTTTCTTTTTCAGGCTTTATTAAAACCTTTACATGAAAAGAACGGTTTTTAATTAATATTTTTAAGGACAATATAACATGTATTTGGACTACATTTAATGGAATATTATTTAAAACATATAAATGCAATCATAATATATTATGAATTTTAATTCTATTATCTGTTGATCTGGAAGATTTATTTCTGATAATAATCATAAGTTCTATTTATATTAAACATTTATCATAAGAGATCACCTTTAATTCCAAAGGTGTGTGCCCGCATATCGTGGTCGTGCGGTAGTGTTCTCGCTTCCCACTCCCGGGTTCCCGGGTTCGATTCCCGGCGGGGTCAGGGATTTTCTCTGCCTCGTGATGGCTGGCTGTTGTGTGCTGTCCTTAGGTTAGTTAGGTTTAAGTAGTTCTAAGTTATAGGGGACTGATGACCATAGATGTTAAGTCCCATAGTGCTCAGAGCCATTTGAACCATTTTGAACCAAAGGTGTGCCTGTCATATCTAATACCTTAAAGGCTATTTTCATATGGTTAATATAGCTTTATGTGATCTTTAATGAAGTAATTAACATATTTTTTCCACTCTCATTGTTTTAAAATATTCTGATACATTTGTGAAAATCGCACTATACTAATTACGAGAACACAATTCCTCATACATAAATACAAAATTATTTTATATAGTTTTGTCAAGTATTCTGATGAAAAGACCATCAACTTCTGCTTTGGAATAATATTTGATCACTAACTTGTGCTTTTATAAATAGTTTATTAATTATATTTAATCAGTTGAGTGTCACATTATCAAGAACAAATTTTTGATAGGATCTTGTAGCAGATCAAGTCTGAAAATGCGATGAAACAGTCTTTAGGTGATTAACTGAAAATAGCAAGTGTTCACAATTGCAAATGAACAGAAAATCAAATCATTCACTTGTTCATGTAATGGATTCGCGGAATGGGCGAAAGTTGGCACATTCGGCCAGAGGACTCTGCTGAGTCAAGCATGCGCTAAAGTAGCTGAATATTAGCGTGCTGAAGAGTGCACTCAGGCTGCACCCGGCGACCAGGCGGTCTCATCCATGAAAACTGTATAGCCTACACCCACTAGCACTGATGTTTCGGGAAATCCGAACTTAACAAGGGCAGTATGGCCGAGTACAAGAATTAATGTTCAGACTCTCTACACAATAAGTAAAACCTGCTCATAGAGGATTCAGAAACAGAATTACTGGTGAGGACGGGTTCTCGATCTGTCAGCTCTACTAAAAGATAGAAAATTATGCTGACACGTGTAAAATAACTCACACAAAAAGTAGTCATCACATTTTAAATATCAAGATGTCGGTGGATAGCTGGTTGTAAAAGCTGTGAACTTAGAACTGCATTATGATTTCCCAGGCTGGCCCAAAAAGTGCGAAGTATTACAAATACACAATTGATTAATATACACTCCTGCAAATGGAAAAAAGAACACATTGACACCGGTGTGTCAGACCCACCATACTTGCTCCGGACACTGCGAGAGGGCTGTACAAGCAATGATCACACGCACGGCACAGCGGACACACCAGGAACCGCGGTGTTGGCCGTCGAATGGCGCTAGCTGCGCAGCATTTGTGCACCGCCGCCGTCAGTGTCAGCCAGTTTGCCGTGGCATACGGAGCTCCATCGCAGTCTTTAACACTGGTAGCATGCCGCGACAGCGTGGACGTGAACCGTATGTGCAGTTGACGGACTTTGAGCGAGGGCGTATAGTGGGCATGCGGGAGGCCGGGTGGACGTACCGCCGAATTGCTCAACACGTGGGGCGTGAGGTCTCCACAGTGCATCGATGTTGTCGCCAGTGGTCGGCGGAAGGTGCACGTGCCCGTCGACCTGGGACCGGACCGCAGCGACGCACGGATGCACGCCAAGACCGTAGGATCCTACGCAGTGCCGTAGGGGACCGCACCGCCACTTCCCAGCAAATTAGGGACACTGTTGCTCCTGGGGTATCGGCGAGGACCATTCGCAACCGTCTCCATGAAGCTGGGCTACGGTCCCGCACACCGTTAGGCCGTCTTCCGCTCACGCCCCAACATCGTGCAGCCCGCCTCCAGTGGTGTCGCGACAGGCGTGAATGGAGGGACGAATGGAGACGTGTCGTCTTCAGCGATGAGAGTCGCTTCTGCCTTGGTGCCAATGATGGTCGTATGCGTGTTTGGCGCCGTGCAGGTGAGCGCCACAATCAGGACTGCGTACGACCGAGGCACACAGGGCCAACACCCGGCATCATGGTGTGGGGAGCGATCTCCTGCACTGGCCGTACACCACTGGTGATCGTCGAGGGGACACTGAATAGTGCACGGTACATCCAAACCGTCATCGAACCCATCGTTCTACCATTCCTAGACCGGCAAGGGAACTTGCTGTTCCAACAGGACAATGCACGTCCGCATGTATCCCGTGCCACCCAACGTGCTCTAGAAGGTGTAAGTCAACTACCCTGGCCAGCAAGATCTCCGGATCTGTCCCCCATTGAGCATGTTTGGGACTGGATGAAGCGTCGTCTCACGCGGTCTGCACGTCCAGCACGAACGCTGGTCCAACTGAGGCGCCAGGTGAAAATGGCATGGCAAGCCGTTCCACAGGACTACATCCAGCATCTCTACGATCGTCTCCATGGGAGAATAGCAGCCTGCATTGCTGCGAAAGGTGGATATACACTGTACTAGTGCCGACATTGTGCATGCTCTGTTGCCTGTGTCTATGTGCCTGTGGTTCTGTCAGTGTGATCATGTGATGTATCTGACCCCAGGAATGTGTCAATAAAGTTTCCCCTTCCTGGGACAATGAATTCACGGTGTTCTTATTTCAATTTCCAGGAGTGTATAATGGAGGAGCAGTAACAAAACGTCTGGACACCCAACACAATATCAAATCAGAAGTACTAAATTATCATAATACGCTTTCAGAAAGATATAATATAATCACATTTACAAATAAAAATGGATAAATAATAAGTTTAAAACTAAATAAGATAAATTACGAGAGTACGATGAAAGATATCACCAATCTAAATACTTGAACAGAGGGAGTTTTCTATGAGAAAGAAACTACACACACATACTTGTCAAATTATATACATGTGTTTCTTTTATAGGATAATTATGTACAACTATGAACAGCGTTAGAAAATTCGATATCATTTATTAGTTAACATAGAATTTACCAGTTACTCTTGTTTTCCTGTATTAATAGCGCGCATGCTACGCCACTTGTAACTTTTGTGTAAGGTGTTTCGTTTATATAATTTATTTTTTACCGGTAACACGTGTCCTGAAGCAGATTTATGAAGTAAGAAACCAAGAAGATTTGTAGCCTAAAGGCAGGAATCTTCGAGGGACGAGGGCAGTTGGTTTCGTGAAGCGCCTCCGTCTTGCGTAGACAGCCGGGCTAGTTGGCCGAAGTGATATCAGTGGGTCAGTGTCGTTTAAGAGAGATACAGATGCGTTCGCTAACATCGTCGATAGTCTGCAGTTCTTCGATACTTGTAAATTTCGCTTGGGACTTAGCGATTTATGCTGAGCAGTGAATAATTCCTATGACAAATAATACACTCATAAGCCAAAACTTTATGACCACTGCCTACCTTGCCGTTCGATGCCGCTTGGGGGATTTGTGAGCACGTGACGCGGTAGAAAAAGTATGTAAGGAGAGCAGACACGAACGGTGGATCACACTAGCGACAATATAGGCTGCAAATGGCGAAATCCATTGAGATAAGCGACTTTCACAAAGGGCAGATTATTATTACGCAAAGCCTGTGAACGAGTGTCTCGAAAACGGCGAAGCTGCTGGCGCACGTACAAATGTTTCGAAACACAACGTTCATCGTATACTGCTGAACATGCAGCTCCACGGCAGACCACCCCTACTTGTCCACATCTTGACGCAATGTCATCGTCAATTACGATTGCATTGGGTTGGTTGGTTGGTTTGTGGGATTAAAGGGACCAGACTGCTACGGTCATCGGTCCCGATTGCATTGGGCACGAGACTATCGGAATTCGACCGTCAATCAATGGAAACGCACAGGCTCTTCGGGTGGATCACATTTTTGCTATACTAGGTCTATGGTCCGCCTCCACAAACGCTGTCAAAGAAGTGAACGGCGGCTCGAAAATTTCAGCGAGCCACGGACACAGGCTGGTGGGCGCAGTATCATGCTTTAGGACACGCTAACAGCAGCGAACCACCTGCATCCCTTCATGCTTGATCTCTTCCCCGACGGCAATTTCATCTTTCAGCAGTATAATTGTCCGTGTCTCGGAGCCAGACCCGTACTATAGTGGTTTGAGGAGCATTGTAGTGAACTCACATTGATGTCTCGGCAGCAAATTCGCCTGATGTAAATCATATGTAACCCACCTGTGTCGCTATCGGGTGCCATCACCGCTACGCAAATCAGCAGCCCGTTATTTAAGCGAATTATATGACCTGTGCGTAAACATCTAGTGCCGCATACCTCCAAAAACCTACCAACAAACTGTCGAATCCATGATACACAGAATCAGTGATGTATTTCGTTCTAAAGACAGACAAACAAGCTATTAAGCAGATGAACGTAATGTTATGGCTTATTAGTGATCATAGGAATGGTACTGTGGTACTTCGTTCTAATTTTCATGAAGTGTAGCTGCAATTTTTTTAGATGAACTTACGTATTCAGCAGAAATGATCCTTGGTCTTTCGATAGGTGCCTGCTTGTACCAAGTCCCTGGTTTCGAAAGATAGGTCTGATGCTAGTTCACTGGTATGAATGTCGCCTAAATTGTTTAAGCTGGTCCACTTATGTGCTGAACATTATAAACTTAATTATGAAGGTGCGCGAGTACTTCTAGACAATGCAGAAGAATTCATTCGCTCACTAATTACTTTCGCTGGATTGTGGTGAAATGGTGATTTAGGAAACTGTAGTTGTTCAGTATCTACTATTTACGTCTCCCAGTCCTGTTTCTGATACAATAATCATCCGGATTTATTTTAGGATCGACTTTGAACTCTTTATCAAATCATTTATTCATAAACTTCGCAGCTGCACTCTATTTGCCAGGATAAGACCGGTCATGGTTAAGATACGGGTGCTTCGTGTGTGTACCATAACCAATCATATAACTTGATTATGCTTTAATTCAAAGAAAACTCCTTAGTGTCGTCCAAGTTTTAAGCGTCTAAGATTTTCAGTTTCTGATGTGGTGCGGTTTTTCGACATATGCGCGTGAGTGGACACACACTGATTACCCAAAACATTATTACCACTTCTTACCACGAAACTGATTGCCACCTGCTTGTTTTGCGAGCACATGATGCGGCAAGGAGAGTATACGAGCATGAGAGGAACAGAGACGGATGTGGAGTCTACTCATTCTTGAGACGAGATGAGCCGCAAATTTGGGAAATTCACTGAAATAAGCGACTTTGACAAAGGACAAATTCATACAACCTGCGCCTGGGAACAGCATCTCACAAACAGTCCCTTGTTTGCGTGCCGCTGTTATGCGCATCTAGTGAAAGCGGTTGAAGCACGGTGGAACCACGAGTTGGTCAAAAGGTATTGGACGTTCACACCTCATCACAGAACATGAAGGTCAGACGATTGCCCGCTCTGTCATGTAGGATTGGCGGCGACCTGTGGCAAATATGACGACAGAGTACAGTGGTGGTCCAGGCACATCTGTTACAGAGCACATCATTCAGGGCACACAGCTGAACATGAGGCTCCGTAGCAGACGAACCCCATGTCTTCTTATGTTGACGGAACGACATCGTTAACCGTGACTGGATTGGACACAGAATCATAGAGATTGGATCAGTAGAAACGTTTAACCTAGCCGGATGAAACACGTTTCCCGTTACAACATGTCAACGGCCGTGCTCAGATACGTTGTCATCCAGATGAACGGCTACTCGATAAATGCAGTGTGCCACGGATACAGAATGGTGTGGGGAGGTATTATGCTTTAGGTGACATTCGCCTGAGCTCCATGGGGTCTGTGGTGGTAATCAAAGGCGCCATGACAGTCGTGGACTACATTAACATTATTACAACCACCTGCATCGCTTTATGCTTGATGTTTTCAACGACGGCAATGTCATCTTCCAGTAGGAGCGATGGAACTCATATGGGATTCTATTGTGCGCCAGTTATGCGCCCACAAACCACTGGCCCGTATTTTACAGGAATTGCTTAATATGTACGTAATCTGGTACCACATAAACTATCTCATAAAAAGTATCCAAACAAAAACTAGTTGACATTAATATGGTGTGTGTCAACCTTTAAACTTACAATGGCTTCATTTCTACTGAGGATGCTTTCAATGAGGTGTCTGCTGGACGGAACTGACACCGTGAATCCTCCAGGGCTGTCTATAAGTCCGTAAGCGTACGAGGGGGTGGAGATCTCTTCTGAACAGCACGTTGCAAGGCATCCCAGATATGCTCAATAATGTTCCTGCCAGTGGAGTTTGGTGGCCAGTGGAAGTGTTTAAACTCATAAGAGCGTTCATGGAGCTACTCTGTAGGAATTCTGGGAGTGAGGGGTGTCGCATTCTCCTGCTGGAATTGTCCAAGTCTGACGGAATGCGCAATGGACATGAATGGACGCAGGTGATCAAACTGGATGATTACGTAGAGTAGTATTTAGACGTTGTCATGGGTCCCATATTTCCAGTCATTAACAGTCCAGTGTCGGTGTTGACGGGTCCAGGCAAGGCGCGAAGCTTTGTGTCGTGCAGTCATGAAGAGCGGGCCTTCGCCTCCGAAAGCCCATATCGAAGATGTTCCGTTGAATGGTTCACACACTGATACTTGTTGATGGCCCAGCACTGAAATCTGCAGCAGCTTCCGGAAGGGTTGCACTTCAGCCGTCGTTGCTCCCGTTCTTGCAGGATCTTTTTCCGGCCGCAGCGACGTCGGAGATTTGACGTTTTACGGTTTCCTGATATTTACGGTACACTGGTGAAATGGTCGTACGGGAAAATCCCCACTTCATCGCTACCTCGGAGATGTGTCCCATCGCTCGTGCGCTGACTGTAACACCACGTTCAAACTCACTTAAATCTTGATAAATTGCCATTGTAGCAGCAGTAACCGATTTAACAAGTGTGCCAGACACTTACATAGGCGTTGCCGACCGCAGCACCGTATTCTGCCTGTTTACTTATGTCTGTATTCGTATACGCATACCTATACCAGTTTCTTTTGCGCTTCAATGTATGACCAAAACGCAAGAGGATAAATTACTGTATAAGAACGCAGATGATTGCTATATTTGTGGGCAGCCATTAGATAAAGGAGCGGAAACACTAAGTAGGGATCACTACTATCTAACCAGCAAATTCCCCCGTGTTGCACACAGTGCATGGAACTTGAATTACCAACTCCCTTGACACATACCTGTTTTCATCCACAGTATGATGCTCTCTTCCTAGTTGAGCCCTTGGCTGAAGAGAGATTGGGTTAGTTTCTTACAAGCCACCGCCCAGAGATACATTTCGTTTTCAAGGAGAATCACCATGACAGTTACACTGAGGTTCCTCGACTCACTGTGATTCTTGCAGAAACCACTACGAGAACCTGCTGAAACCATATGTCAGGGGGATATAAATCTCACACAAGCTGCACATCCTGATGATATTAATTAAGTCTCAACTCGTGACGAAGAAGGGCGTTTTCCCATACGAATATCTGGATTCACATGAGAAGCTCAGTGAAACCACTCTACCCCACATAACCGCATTCTCCAGAAAGCATTCAGGCTCTATCATATGGGATGCGGAGTATGCTCATGTGGTGAGTGTATGGCAGGTGTTCCACATCCCTAAATTAAAAGAATATGCAAAACTTTATATGGAATCAGTTTTGTGCTTACTTGCAGATATTTCCGATCGATTCCGGAGTCTATGTCTGGACACATAAGATATGGATCCAACCTAATGTTACACTGCAACAGGGCTTTCGAGGGATGTTACGTTGAAAGAGACACATACCAACATTGAACTCTTGACCATGGAAATAAGAAAATAAAACAAGTTAAAGCGTATACCCACAGTACACTACACCTATGCATTTTCACGCAGCTTAATGTTTATGACGTCGTATCACCTGAACTACATGCTGTACAATGATATATTTTTCTAGGTACATGAAATGGCATGTGGGAATAACTTCTGTGAAATATGTTGCAAGGAAATAATAAATTAAAACGTCATGTATGATGTAGTAGTTTTCACGCATCTAAGTATTTGGCATCATATCTCCGGGGCTAAGTGTCGTACGATGATGTAATTTTTCTGGTACATTCAGTGGTATATGTCAATACTGTCTGAAAAATGTGACATTAGTAGAATTAGCAGTAAATATACGACAAATTAAAATGTTTTACTGCATGAAAAGCGAGAGTGTAGTAAGCGACAAACTTTCCTTTCATCACTTTGTGAGGGTTGTCAGCTTTAAAAAGTTTCATAAAAGTATGAAATTATGTGTAAATTTTTTTGCAACTTTATAAGTGCTCTCATTCTCAAATACGAGATAACTAAAATATGAGTATCCTCGCGTCGTGGGCTACACTGCTTTTGCAGCCCTTTGATAGATGGATGGTTCTCACCCTCACAGTGATGTGTGTACCAAGTTTGGTTGAAACTGGTCCAGTGGTTTAAGAGGTGGTGTGGAACAGACATACACTCATTTTTATAATTTGTATGGATTAAGCCCTCCACGCACAGAAGCATTAAACAGTCATTCTTCTCACTTTCAATAGGTGAATGGAACGGGAAAAAGCCCGGATAACTCATACAACTGGATGTAGCCTCGGCCATGAATTTTGCACTGGTTTGCAGAGTATGGATGTAGATGTAGATATAGATGTACGGACGGTAGTCAGAGTTATAATTATCACCAAGAAACTGGAGAAAATAAAACTATTTGATACTTTTTTGTTTGTTTATACGATAGATACGCGTCTACTGCCCTGATAGAGTGAAATACCCACGCCGCAGTACCGCATGAAATTGCTAGAGGTCACAATACATAATGACGCGGCCCTTTTAGAGACTGAAGAAGGATCCTAGCATTTGCTTTTCTATATCTGCATTTGTTCCTTTAGCAGTGTGGCGCGTGGAGTTCAGTGCGTACCAAGACGGCAGACATATATCTGCATTCAAACTGCGTGGCAGAGTGAAAATTAGTTGTTGGAATAATAACCTAGGCTATAAGTCATTAAGTATCTTTTCTTCCAAAATACTAGTCACGCAAGGCATACCTGAGAACGTCTGTGGTGTTTAGAATGTGGGAGAGAGCTACTGCCGAAAATAGAGCTGTGAGTGCCTGGATAGCTCAGCTGGTAGGATATTTGCCCACGAAAAGCCAAGCTTCCGAGTTTGAGTCCCAGTCTGACACACAGTTTTGATCTGTCAAGAAGTTTCAAAAGCAATTACGTAACTTTGTTTTTACGATGTGGTAATTAAAACATTATAACTGCCCCGTGTGTACTGCGCTGTACACGTGTAGCTTACAAAATGGATCATCTCTGAACCCTTTGTTAATGTGCCCCGCACGGCTAAATAGGGCGGCGCGTGCATAGGTTGTGTACCGTCCCTAGTGAGGTGAAGCGTCAGCGTGCGGGTTGCCAGTGGCCGTGTGGCTGAGTCGATGCGGTGTTAGGTGACGGCGAGCAATGTGGCATGTCCACGTCAGGCGGCGGACTCGGCTTAATGAGACGGGCTACGTCATCAAGGCGGCTGTGCAGCTGAGGGCAGGTACGTATCACCCTTGGCTGCTACTGCTGCTGCCTCGCAATACAGAAAATGGACTCAACTAGTACTCGCTCATACATGGTGACCTATAAAGTCCGTTAACATTTGAAAATTCAAAACTTCACGGAATAATGTAGGTAGAGGGGTAAAAATTGACACACATGCTTTAAAGACATGGAGTTTTAATGATACCAAAAAAATGTGCACAAAATGGCCAACATACGGCGCTTCATATGATACAACAGCAATAATTAGTACAACAATCGATTTTTAGTAAAGACGATGTTCTTTTTAACAAATGCGCTGCCGGCCGCGGTGGTCTAGCGGTTCAGGCGCTCAGTCCGGAACCGCGCGACTACTACGGTCGCAGGTTCGAATCCTGCCTCGGGCATGGATGTGTGTGATGTCCTTAGGTTAGTTAGGTTTAAGTAGTTCTAAGTTCTAGGGGACTGATGACCACAGATGTTAAGTCCCATAGTGCTCAGAGCCATTTGAACCATTTTTGAACAAATGCGCAACATGTCGGCCGCTATTCGTCAACAACACCTGTAGGCGAGGGACAATATAGTAAACAGCACTGTACAGTATATCAGTAGGTATCGTGCGAAATTGCCGTCGAATGTTATCTTGTAGCCAGCCGGGTTGGCCGAGCGGTTCTAGGCGCTGCAGTCTGGAACCGCGCGACCGCTACGGTCGCAGGTTCGAATCCTGCCTCGGGCATGGATGTGTGTGATGTCCTTAGGTTAGTTAGGTTTAAGTAGTTCTAAGTTCTAGGGGACTGATGACCTCAGCTGTTAAGTCCCATAGTGCTCAGAGCCATTTTTGTTATCTTGTAGCATCCCTAATGACGAAGGACGATCGAGGTAGCCTTGCGACTTCTGGTAATCTTATAACCAATAATCACACTGATTGACGTCTGGGGACCTGGGAGGCCAAGCATAACTGAAATTGCACCTCTGCTCGCTATCCTCGCCAAATGACGTGCGCAAGAGATTTTTTACACATTTAACAATATCAAATGGTTCAAATGGCTCTAGCACTATGAGACTTTACATCTGAGGTCATCAGTCTCCCAGAACTCAGAACTACTTAAACCTAACTAACCTAAGGACATCACACACATCCATGCCCGAGGCAGGATTCGAACCTGCGACCGTAACGGTCACGCGGTTCCAGACTGAAGCGCCTAGAGCCGCTCGACCACAACGGCCGGCTGTAACAATATCAGGTGGAGCGCCATCCTGCATAAATGAAGTACCTTCCAGCAGCTGTTTATCAGCCAGGCTAGGGATGATGCGGTTCTATAACGTATCGGCGTACCTCGCACCCGTCACGCTGACAGTTTCTGAAACAGCAACCCCCATTTCGTCGAAGAAAAAGGGTCTACTCACGATTGATTTGGTAAATCTACAAAACACCGTGACTTTATCGTCATGCAGTGGGGTTCCCTCGACAGTTATAGGATTTTTGGGAGCCCAAATTTTGCAGATGTGGATGCTGTAGTTCGGTCGTCACTGACGTGTCGCTGCCTAGCTGCATTTGTTGGCAGGTTTTTGTACTCGTTTTTGGTTTCAATAAAACTCCATATCATTTCAGGTACGTGTGTCAAGTTTTACCTCTCTACCTACATTATTTCGTGAATTAATTCATTTTCTAACGTTAACGTACTTTTGGGTCATGCTGCATAGCTGCTTAGGGGTGGTTCACCCACCCTAACAGTGTTTGTAAAAAACCAGGGCTCGCTGTTTCCGCTAAACTCTCGTATGCACTCCCCTGTTGTATGATATTCTCCTAAACTGGGAACCTGCCCGATAGTAGTTCACTTGTTCCTACAGTGACTGATGTATCAACTTCCATTCAGCACTGCTAGGCGTAATCAGCCCGAGACTTTTGCTTAATCACAAATTACGTGACTGAATCTACAATTTTAAATAGAAACCTTGCCACGTACTCAAATCAGAGTCGAGTTCGGACTCAAATAAACAGGTATAGTAAAGTCTCCAATTACAAACATAAAGAATGTCACTGCTCGACGATTGTCATCAATTCTTCAGGATGAACAGAGAATAAATTACGCAGGCGTCTCTCATTTAATGCCAGAACATATATCATTGAAAGGAACACACGTACTGGTTTATGAGGCGAGTAAGAAAAATATGATTAAATAGCTATACAACGGCAGTACAACTTTTAGCGGTACCTGAGAAGTGACATGGATGACCTCGTTTGCTGATACGACGCCACTCCATATCAGATCCCCAATGAAGTCATTGGGGGAGGATGATACAACGGTCGGTCGGTACCGATGAGCCTGCAAGTGTCTGGACACAGAGTTGTCTTAACAGCGTATTTGGTGGTCATTGGGTCGGTCGTTCTGGCTACATAAAATGGCCTGCACCCATAAATTTAATACTTCTTAACTTTTATCTATGGAGATGTTTTCAAGCTAAAACTGACGACTCCCAAAGACATGGAACGCCGTACATCACCAGACTGTGCTGTAATAAGTCGAGATGAAATTTAAAGTGCAGCGTTTTCTATCCAGATTCGTCTTGTAGCATGTTTCAAAGCTCAAGGTCAACAATTTGAGCATCTAATATTGCAGTCACAATAATAAACACACGAGCCGTACCACAGTTGCGTGTTCCCTTGGAAACGGTATTTTGTTTGTTAGTTTTATGTTCCACAGACCACATGTGCGATTCTTGGTAATGGAGCAGAAGCAGTCATTTTCCGTACGTATTACTCATTCACATGTAATAATGACTATATACTGACAATTTATAAATTTATTTTTAATGCAGATGTGAATTAGTCATTCTTACCCGTTACCTTGCCCACACACTAAGTGATCAAAAGTATGCGGACGCCTGGCTGAAAATGACTTACTAGTTCGTGGCGCCCTCCATCGGTAATGCTGGAAATCAATATGGGGTTGGCCACCCTTAGCCTTGATGACAGCTTCCACTCTCACAGGCATACGTTCAATCAGGTGATGAAAGTTTCTTGGGTAATGGCAGCCCATTCTTCACGGAGTGCTGCACTGAGGAGGGGTGTCGATGTCGGTCGGTGAGGCTTGGCACGAAGTCGGCGTTCCAAGACATCCCAAAGGTGTTCTATCGGATTCAGGTCAGGACTCTGTGCAGGACAGTCCACTACAGCGATGTTATTGTCGTGTAACCATTCCGCCACAGGCCGTGCATTATGAACAGGTGCTCGATCGTGTTGAAAGGTGCAATCGCCATTCCCGAATTGCTCTTCAACAATGGGAAGCAAGAATGTTCTTAAAACATCAATGTAGGCCTGTGCTCCGATAGTGCCACGCAAAACAACAAGGGTTGCAAGCCCCCTCCATGAAAAACACGACCACACCATAACACCACCGCCTCCGAATTTTACTGTTGGCACTACACATGCTGGCAGATGACGTTCACCGGGCATTCCCCATACCCATCGGCTCGCCACATTGTGTGCCGTGATTCGTCACTCCACACAACGTTTTTCCACTGTTCAGGCGTCCAATTTTTACGCTCTTTACACCAATCGAGGCGTCGTTTGGCATTTACCGGCGTGATGTGTGGTTTATGAGCAGCCGCTCGACCATGAAATCCAAGCTTTATCAGCTCCCGCTTAACTTTCATAGTACTTGCAGTGCATTCTGATGCAGTTTGGAATTCTTGTATGATCGTCTGGATAGATGTCTGCCTATTACACATTACGACCCTCTTCAACTGTCGGCGGTTTCTGTCAGTCAACAGACAAGGTCGGCGTGTACACTTTTGTGCTGTACGGTTTCGTGTTTCCACTCACTATCACATCGGAAACAGTGGGCCTAGGGATGCTTAGGAGTATGGAAATGTCACGTACAGACGTATGACACAAGTGACACCCAATCACCTGACCACGTTCGAAGTCCGTGAGTTCCACCCCATTCTGCTCTCTCACGATATATAATGACTACTCAGGTAGCTGATATGGAGTACCAGGCAGTAGGTGGCAGCAAAATGCACCTAATATGAAAAAAATATGTTTTTGGGGGTGTCCGGTTACTTTTGATCACACAGTGTATTTCGTAAACAGATATTCATCTACTGAACAAAAGGAGTCGTCAAGGAGAAACTTTTTTCGAATTTAGTTTTGGTCTCTGTCAGATATTTTATGTAACTGGGTGGGCAACCAGTTTCATTTTTTTTTTTTTTTTTTTGGCATCATTGAGCACACCTTTTTGTACTAAAGTCAACCTTCACGTGGAATATTGAATGACTTTTTTTCCACTGGTGTTAAAGTTCTGCCTTTTGAAATGCAGTGCCTTATTTAGGACAAACTTCATAAGAGAATGCATACACTGTGAAGCAGTATTCAAAATGTGTGACATCTTAAATATATGTCTACAAGATGATCGTAGATGAAAACATATTATTCTTACAACACGTTTCTGAGCAATGAAACTCTTCTTTCTTAAAGATGAATACCCCAGAATATTATTCCATGTGGAATTACTGAATGAAACTACAGAAAATATGTTAACTTACTGACGTGTCTCTCCGCCAAGATTTTCAGTGATTCTAAGTACAAATTTGACTGCATTGAGCTGTTTTACGAGTTCAAAAACTAATTTTTTCCAGTTGAAATTCTCATCAAAATGGATACCTTAATATACTGGAGTTTCCATGAAAGTTATTATTTCTTCACCATATGTTACATTTATCATTGATATACTACATCAAGGTGTGCAGAATTGAGTATCTTACACCTTTTTGAGACAGAGAGCACGCCCATTTGCAAAAAATACCTCAATTAGAATGTTATTTACCATTCCTTATGTTGCTGTAGGCCTTAAATATATTTCTCATCTGCAGAGAGAACTAATTATGCTTGTTGTAAATTAAAAAAGAGAAACACAGTGAATCTGAAACTGTGAAAAGTCTCAGAGTAGTAATGGGAGTAACAGTAAGCCTGAAATTATAGTGGGGAATGGTGTTGCTTTACCATGATTGCAACAATGAAGAAAGACTAATCTGTCGCTGCCTGTAAATTATAAATACTTGGTAATATGCGGAGTCTGGCCGGAAGTTCGTGGACTTAAAGTGGAAAGCATTGAACGTTAGGGAATCGATTGCGCATTTTTAGCTGTTGTTTTTGTTTACAATGACAAAAAAGCTAAATGGTAAAACCCGTGATCATACAAACAGGAAGTCACACATGAAATGCGTAGAAATCATACTTAGCAAAAATAGAAAGGTATAGAAAAATGAGTGAGTAAAGGGAAAAGTTGTGGGGAAAGCAACATCAAGAAAAAGTAGTTACAACGGTTTGTTGCCCAGATCTGCATACGTAATATTTAAACAGATATGATCATTCAGATCGCCCAGAAATCCAACTATAAGAGTATAATGGTTTATCGGTAGGAAAATATGCTTCATTCTGACCATGCGTGCCGAAATATCATTATGTTTATAGCCGAAGAAACGAAAAAAAAATCTTGCTCATTTCCTAATTGACTTGGATATCAACATCAGTGTGTGATGGACGAAAGTACAACGACTTTCAATAAGACCTGTTTAATAAAATATGTACGTTTGTCCTTTGACGGAGTCGCTTGAAATTATTTTTTCAATATTATTGAAATAGAGAGGGAGACACGAGAAAGCTACTCTCAGTATGTTAGCACCTCTTGAAAAGTATAAAATTACACACGATGCACTAAAACCATCTTCTGGGTACCTACCTAGGTGGTGCATCAACAATGATTGCATCTTACAAAGGCATAGCCGCTCTTATTGCGTAATCATTTAAATAAGGGCTTAATTGTCGTGTACTGTATAAACCAAGAAGTGGAACTAGCTTACCATGATCTTACGAATGATGTGGAAAATGTGAACCATATTCAGACTTCCTTAGATTCCTAATGTCTACGTCTTCATCAAAGTCCCAAAACTCAGAGGCTACTATAGAGTGTTTTACAAGAATCATCCTTTCAGCCATTAAAACTAGGCCATATTTTTCACGTACACTGGGTTGCTTTGTCATTTAATGTTGTTCAATCTCTTCTTGAAAGTCACAGTTCTCTTGTCCATCTTTTCGAAAAAATGAGTAGTGATGGTTATCGATCAAAACGTGACTGACCTAAATTTGAGGGGCTGTTAAAATGTCCGCAATGTGGTTGTTTACTATGGAATTAGACGTGTGCAGTTAACAGGTGTTCTGCGTGCACACAGGGGCAAGCTGGCCACCCGCTTCTCACCCCTCCCCACCATACCGTCTCTCCGCTTCTTCCTCTGTAATGCGTTTTGTTTCCTGGCCTGCTTTATTAAATGAAGGAATAAGGTTAGTAGGAGTGCTTGACAGAAATCATGGTTTGAAAGAGTACCTATTACCTACGATACGTTTTATTGAATTATCACAGGTGGAGTTTACAATACGTTTAATGTCTGGAACAAAATTTCTAGATACAGACAAACGCAAACAGTTACGTAAATTTTCATTACTGATGTTTGCTCTTAACCGAGACTTGTTAATTTTCATAACAGAAAAAAATCTCTCACAAAAATATATCAAGACCAACATTGACTATCTTCATGGCTTCACGATGGAGACGAGGAAACTCTTGCTGTGGAAAGTCGTGATAAAAATCTATTACACGTCTTGCCAAAAGGAACTTCTCTCTCAGACGAGAATTACACTGTAGATCTATTAATTCCATTTGCAAACTGAGATGAATATCATCTACAGAAACCAGATTCTCTGAGAACTATTCAAAACCTTGGGATAGGTAAGATATATCCCCAAATCGCTTGAGAAATTCCTCTTTTATTGCACTAAGAACGGCAACATACTGAAATTTGTTATAATGGCGTTCAATACTAAACTTCCACTCACCAGCGACAATACTGTCACATATTATACATTTCCAATTTTCACGTTTTTCCACAGAGAACAAATGATTCTCCCATTCCTTTTTAAAAGATAGCAAATCTCCAATTCTCCGTTTCCTTGATTCACTCTGCATTTTCCGATTATTGAAATACAACGTTTACTACGTAGTGGTCGCTTCGCTTCAACGTCCGCAGCTTAGCCTGGCACTACACTGCCGTAACCTGCAGGCTGTCGGCACTGTCCCGTTGGACGATTGCACGCGAGCAGCACACGTACAGCGCTGTGTGCTCATGAGCCGCGTGCAGCGTTTGCCCGCCCCTGCCCTAGAAGTTCTGCAAGTACTATCATTGTTTTTGTAAAACAAAAATCCTCCAGTCCTTAAAGAAAAATTGGGAGTTGGCGTGGCTATAAAACCTCCTGCAGCACTGAAGACAAGTGACTCGCTGCGAAATAGGATGACAGCACAAGTGTTGGAGGTACATAGCAGATTCAAATGAGTCATAATTAAAGAGCCATCTTGCAATGAATACAAGAAATGTTCTGCAGGAAATTTCTTCAGTCTTTGGTAGACAGTATAAAAAAAAAACGCTTTGAAGACTTAGATTTCTTTTCGAATGCAGCCGTTAAATTCAGACGCGTGGCCGTTAGTCGAATATGAGCGTGTTTGATGGTGACATGTCAATTCGTCGTTTATGTAAGAAGGTAGATTTTAAATTAAGTGAAGCACGTATTCGTAACTAGTTAACGATTTTCGAACACATAAAGAAAGTCCTCAACACCTTGCCACTTCTGTGTAAGAACTTTTGAAATTAGTCGAAATTATACGTATATCTACAGCTGAATGTGATCGCGGATTTAGTGCCATGACTCTAACAGTAATTAATCAAAGAAATAATTTACAAATTTCAACACTTATAAATTTACTTTTTATTTCAATAAATGAACCTCCACTGCATTTCTTCGATGCGAAAAATTTACAGCAACATGGATCAGGTCTCAGCTCCATAGCGCTCTTGAGAACCAACTGTCAAACCCTCGAATGTTCAGGAGCATTCTCATGCGTCTCGTCTGTTCAACTGGGCTCTGTAAGTTAATTGACAAGTATGTACTGTAGTACGATTTTTTAAATGAGCTTTATCTATAATGTGCTTGTAACATAAATCAAGAAGGTAATCACAGAACATAAACCGGCATTTAATAACCATTATGCACAAGAACAGTGTGTACTGTAGTTTCCATATGTATACAGAGTGAACAGCCTAAAATTTCCACCGCAAATATTGCGGAAACGGAAAGTGCTATCGATGTGTGGTTTCAACAGAATGGATTGGTAGGCAGGGGCTCGTATTGTTAGCCAATAATCAGATTGTAAGAATACTCAGAAAGTGTATTTTTCTGCAAACATTTTTTTTTAAATGGAACAATGCCTGTTGACACTAACAATTGAAAAGTGGGGTAAATTAGAATATCAGTGGTGATTGTTGCAGGAGTCTAGTGCGAGTCGTTTCAAGACATCGTATTGTGCAAAGTTTCCACACCGACACTAGTTTGTACCATTCAATCTGCGCAGTTGCTATGTATGGTGTTGTGCACGGGCTTTAAGACAGGATACTCAAGATGTATCATGTATCTTGTTTAGTGATGAAGCCATATTTACCAGTCATGGCCAGTAAACCGCCGAAACATGCATTACTGATCTGTTGACGACCCCCGTTTGGTCGTCTGGTTGAACATTAGCGCCCAAAAAATGTAAACGAGTGGTGTGGGATAGTGAACCATTAGTTCATAGGCATGTTTTTCACACTGAACGAGCACAAGTATCGCAGCCTCCTAACAAACTATCTTCCACGGATGATGGAAGAAGTTCCTCTGCAGACTAGAAAGAACCTGTGGTACCAACATGATGGTAGTCCAGCCCACAGCCCACGAAGTACTACAGCATGTATTCACGAACTGTTTCCAAATCGTAGGAATGGACACATAGGACCTGTACCTTGGCCGGCCCATTCCCCGTATTTGACTCCTGTAGAATTTCTTCTGTGGGGAAAGCTGAAAGACGCTGTCTACAAGGACATACCAACCACACCAGATCATATGCAACGACGTATTACTGCAGCCTGCTCGGACATCTCCTCTAAAATTTTAGCACGAGTGCAGCAGTCCTTCCATACCATACTGGAAGCGTGTATTGCTACAGCCGGGGGTCATTTTGAACATAATTTGTGATGGTCAATTGTCTCATTACTGGCAAGAATACAGATCACTAGTGTATCCTCTTGTGTTGTTTTTTAGTGTGGGCTACCATAGGCACTCCTTTACTTGCTAAAAACACTTAACAGCCTAGATCGCATAAATTTTTCATTATTTCAGACAACCTGATTCGACAGATTTTTCTCTCATCTCCAGATCTTAAAAAATCTTTTTGTTGTGGAACGTGTCCCTTTCACGTTGGACCCTACTAAGTTATTACATGGATAAAAATCAGCACATTATAATAAGCTTGTCATAACTAAATATTTGAAAACGTAAAGCACCTTTTCCAAACGGCCATGGGTCCATCTGTGAGCGATATACACTGAAGTGCCAAAGAGACTGGTATAGACATGCATATTCAAATACAGAGATACGTAAACAGGCAGAATACGGCGCTGCGGTCGGCAACGCCTATATAAGGCAAGTGTCTGGCGCAGTTGTTAGACCGGTTACTGCTGCTACAATGGTAGGTTATCAACATTTAAGTGAGTCTGAACGTGGTGTTATAGTTGGCGCACGAGCAACGGGACACAGCATCTCCGAGGTAGCAATGTAGTTTGGGGATTTTCCCTTACGACTATTTTACGAGTGCACCGTGAATATCAAGAATCCGTTAAAATATCAAATCTCCGACTTCACTGCGGCCGGAAAAAGATTCTGCAAGAACGGGACCAACGACGACTGCAATGAATCGTTCAACGTTGCAGAAGTGCAACCCTTCCGCAAATTGCTGCAGATTTCAATGCTGTGCCATTAACATGTGTCACCTTGTGAAACATTCAACGAAACATCTTCGATATGGGATTTCGGAGCCGTGTACTCTTGATGACTGTACGGCACAAAGCTTTCTGCCTCGCCTGGGCCCGTCAACAACGACACTGGACTGTTGATGACTGGAAACATGTTGCCTGGTCGGACGAGTCTCGTTTCAAATTGCATCGAGCGGATGGACGTCTATGGGTATGGAGACAACCTCATGAATCCATGGACCCAGCGTGTAAGCAGGGGACTGTTCAAGCTTTTGGAGGCTCTGTAATGCTGTGGGACGTGTACAGTTGGAGTGATACGGGACCCTGATACGTGTAGATACGACTCTGACTGGTGACACGTACGTAATCGTCCAGTCTGATCACCTGCGTCCATTCATGTCCATGGTGCATTCCGACAGACCTGGGCAATTCCAGCAGGACAATGCGACACCCCTCACGTCCAGAATTTGTACAGAGTAGTTCCAGGAACGCTCTGAGTTTAAACACTTCCGCTGGCCACCAAACTCCCCAGACATGAACATTATTGAGCATATCTAGGATGCCTTGCAACGTGCTGTTCAGAAGAGATCTCCACCCCCTCGTACTCTTACTGATTTATAGACAGCCCTGCAGGATTCATGGTATCAATTTCCTCCAGCACTAATTCAGACATTAGTAGAGTCCATGCCACGTAGTGTCGCGTGCTCGCGGGGGCTCTACATGTTATTACGCAGGTGCACCAGTCTCTTTAGCTCTTCAGTGTGTATACAAGGTGGCCCAATTAAACATTTCAGCGCAAACATCTCTGGAACAAAAATAGATACTGAAAAACGAATTTCACTGATATGACTGTAAGATATTAGTTCAAAAAAATGATTCAAATGGCTGTGAGCACTATGGGACTTAACATCTGAGGTTATCAGTCCCCTAGAACTTAGAACGACTTAAACCTAACTAACCTAAGGACATCACACACATCCATAACCGAGGCAGGATTCGAACCTGCGACGTAGCGGTCGCGCGGTTCCAGACTGAAGCGCCTAGAATCCCTCGCCCACACTGGCAGGCCAATAGACCGTTTCCTTCGAGGTAATTTACAATGTTCGAACACAATATATGTTCTAAAATCCTGCTGCATATCGACGTTAAAGACATGGGCCTGTAATTTAGTGGATTACTCCTACTACCTTTCTTGAAAATTGGTGTGACCTTTGCAACTTTTCAGTTTTGGGTATGGATCTTTCATCTTGCGAACGGTTGTATATGATTGTTAAGTATGTATCTTGGGATGTAACTGCCGTATTGCGACAGAATCAACGCCATTCTTTTGGTAAATTTTCATGTTATTGATTGCCTAAGAAATAGTATGGGGTGTTCATTTAAAAAAATGTCTTATATTGTGCTGATTTTTATCCACATGACAACTTGGTATATGGTTCAACGTAAATTGAACACGTTTCATAATGAGAAGATTTTTTTTTTAGTCCTGAAGCTGACAGCAAAGCCTGTCGAATACGGTTGTCTTAAATAAGGAAACATTTATGCACTCTAGGCTGTTGAACGTTTTTATTGTACAAGGGTCGGTGCGGGGACTTTTCAGAATACGATATCAGGCAAAACGACCTGCACTAGAATCCTGCAGCAAACACTACTGACATTCTAATTTACGCTACTTTAGCTTGTTAATGTCAGTAGACATTGTTCCATTTAAAAAAGTTTATGTTTGTAAAAAAAATTCATTTTCTACGCATTATCATAACCCGTTTATAGACTAACAATAGAGCCCCTGGCTACCAATCCATCTATGGATACCGCACATCAAAACCACACTCTCCATTTCCGCAATATTTGTGGTACAAGTGTTAGATGACTCAGCTTGCATATTGGAGTGCTACTTATTCTTTCGAATTTCATGTTTCATCACACACACACACACACACACACACACACACACACACACACCTTAGTTTTTTAGAGTGGTACTTATTTTTCCTAATTTCATGTTTCATCATGCATACACCCTAGTTCTTTTCCCTTTCGTTTGAAGAAAAATTTTAGAACCTATTTTGTTGAAACTGAAGACGAGGAACCTATGACACAGTGGCCGAGAAGTTGAGTCATGTCACTTTGTGGTGTCCGTTACTGCTTATGCGTATGTTTGACTCCTGTCAGTAGAGTAGTCCATAAGTGAATTTAAATAAAAATGACAAGTGATTTGAGGATCCCCTCCCTTTTCTTCTACGTTTGGCATGTTTTGATAATGTGCCACATTGCATTACAGTTAATTAATACTGACCCATACTACAACGGACTTAAATTTTTAAATAATACTTACATAATGATGTAAGTGATGTTTTTCTTTTGGAATAAACAACTGATATCACTATACATACGTATGTTTTGAAAATATGCTTAAAGATGTTTAAATGGTAGAAATTTAAGTACTACTATGTAGCCGAACATACAAAATGTGTGAATGCAGCATAAATCAATAATAAAGTTATCACAATTTTCTTTCTAGTGTCTTTCTTCTTTTTTAACAATCAGGGCATTTTCTCCAGTGATCTTGCACACATCGCAAAACTACTTGTTTTTGTTCTTCTTCGGCTATTAATAGTCCATTCAAGTGTTACACTAACTTCACTGCTCTTTCTGCTGTATCGTACGTCACTTTAAGAGTTTTCCAAGCCTCTTTGGCACTAAGATAGGAAGTGTTTGAATACGAAGAAATAGGAGCCATATTTAAGAAACACGAAATTCAAAATAATACGGACCACCCTAATAAACGCCACCCCCCCCCCCCCCCCCCTCCCTGGAAAAAACAAAAACCGCGCCATGTGGTAGTTCTTTCATCCTTAAGTGTTGCACACCAGTGGTACAAAGATATTCAATTTTTATTTCAAATGAAACAACGGAATTAAATAAATACCCGGCACATATCAGGACACTTGGCCTGGGTGGAAGATTTATTATACTTAAATTATTTCACGTCAGTCGCTGAATGCAGCTGTGTGTGACGATATACACTGGTGGGAAAAACCTGTAGATGAAAGTAACTTTCGCATAATGCGTCATTGCCAAATAACATAGCTCGATGAAATTTGAACCACATAGTGTACAAATAATTGTTTTACTACAGTACAGCAGATAGCCGAAAGAAATACGCAAAGAAACGAAGAGAAATGACACTTTGATTCAAACCTAATAATTACTCTGTAGTCACTGTGATTTATGATGGTTCCCTGGGCGTTCCAAGAGACAGTACATTACCATGGACCACGACCTCACATCCCGAAAGGTTTACCAGAAGCTAGGCGGCACATGGTCCTCAGTAGGGTTTGAGATCACACGGACGGCAATGCATGCTATGCATCGTGCACCTATGCTGGCCTAAAGGTTGGTAAAGAGTTTTTGTGCCAGGGCTTCCCATTCCTCCGCCAGCGCTGTTGACAACTACCGGTTGGTCATTGATACACGTGAAAGTGCTTCAGTACGATATTGAAACGTCTGTGTTGTTAAGAACGATGCAATGATCGTTCGTACATGCATGCATGTCCAAAAGAACATTTTATCGTTCTTATTAACAACACTATCACTGCAATATTGCATTTATTCGACGATACCAGGCAGCTACTTTCAGTTACAATGTCGTCCCCTGTACGGGAATTACATAATGTACGGGGGTTGGAACTTAAATAGTGGCAACTATTTTTTCACAACCGATACAAAAGACTTACATGTTTGAACCTGCTACTGTCCTTCAAAGTAGTCACCACCGTTGTGTAAACCCGTTGCCAGCGATGTGGAAGGTGTAGTACGCCGTTAGCAGAGCCTGTTCTGTTGGTGAAAATGGAGCGGTCTACTGCCTGTCGAATTTCTGGAACAGTTCTGAAGCGAATGCCACGAAGTGGCTCCTTCATCTTCGGAATCAAACTTCTGAATCACACTTCGGAACCACACTTTATGCCCAACCCACCCATCATTTTGCACGACAATGCGCGGGCGCATACAGCGCCAGCTGTGGCTGCTCTATTCGGTCGATGGGACTGGGAAGTGCTCTAGCATCCACCATACTCCCCGGACTTAAAAGGAGGTTTACTATCTTTTGGTTCAAAAAATCGATTTTTTTAATTGCATTTTTGGATCCATAAAAGTGTTTAGAATCCACCCCTGAAACGGTTTTTCCGAATACGGAACTAAATTGTTTGTTATTCGCGGTTGAACAAAAAAATGCACCTGCCTGAAATCGGCCTTTTTCACGCACCAGTTTTTTTTCTTTCGGAGGACAAGTTATTGTACCGGTGCTTGGGAGGAAACACACAAAATTCAAATGAAAGTTTGAACACGTGTATTTGGAAGATAGCCCCCAAGCCTTTGCATTCTGGTGTGGAGACTGTGGAGATTGCGACTTTCCTGGCAGTGAGCAGCTTCAACGAAGGGTATTCAGCAATTCTGGAGACCATGACAACGATGGACGTCACCCTGGGACTCTATTCGTCGCAGTTCGCCAAGCATTCGGACAACCACCGGATTCAAGCGTCCGAAAACCGCTATCACCGGCGATACGAGCGGCTCTGGAGCAGCGGAAGATGGCCCAGATCGAGCAGAACGACCTCTGTGAGGAAAAGGAAGGACTAGTTTATGGACCCGGAATAGCAGATTGAACCTAAGTTGCATAATATTGCATTTATATGTATTCAAAACTTCAAACGCATTTTTCTC
The DNA here is from genome assembly GCF_021461395.2 of Schistocerca americana. Taxonomy (NCBI): domain Eukaryota; kingdom Metazoa; phylum Arthropoda; class Insecta; order Orthoptera; family Acrididae; genus Schistocerca; species Schistocerca americana. Next base: position 646,037,397 of record NC_060130.1, on the reverse strand, counting down.
GAAATGACTTTTTTTATCGCGCGGTGTGGTAACTTCAAATCTACTGAACCGATTGGCATTATTCTTTGTTTCCGACGAAGCTAACTAAATTGTCTAGGAGTTGTACCAGTTTTATTCCGATTCATCAGTTAAAAATATTTTTACTTGGCCGACGAAGTCAAAAAATCGATGAAAAACCCCTATTGTTTCAAATGACTGTCATTTTGTTTCCTATGGTCCTAATAACTTAAGCGAGGTGCAACTCCTAAATAATCTTATCTACTTCGCTAACGTCAACTCAATTTTGATTTCGTTCCGACGGCACTTCCGCCTTTGCTCTTCGACCAAATTTGAGATTGATATCTATAACATAGCCCGAGAAAAAAATTCTCAAAGAACATGCTCTTTTCGGGTCAAATATAGTAAACCTCTCCTTAAGTCCTTGTGACTTTGATTTGATTCCGAAGATGAAGAAACCACTTCGTGGTTTTCGCTTCAGAACTGTTCCACAGATTCGACAAGCAGTATACCGCTCCATTCGCACCATCAACAGAAAAGGCTCTGCTAACGGTATCCTAGTCCTTCCACTTCGTTGTCAACGGGTTCTACACAACGCTGGTGACTATTTTGAAGGACAGTAACAGGTGCAAAGATGTAACTCTTTTGTATTGGTTGTGAATAAATAGTTTCCACTATTTAAGTTCCAACCCTCGTATGTACAGTTTGTGACGCAGGAACGACGACATGTGGTACTTTGGGTTTGGCCGTGATGTTAAGGTGAACGCTCGAGTAAAGCGGTAATTCCGGGTTCGAGTCCCAATCTAGCACGAATTTTCATTTCTGTCATTCCCTTACAAACCCGATGGATTCCGCACGTGCCCGATGAGTAGGCCAGTCAATGTGCCGAATATTCTCCAAGAGTTCCTCTACCGCCGCCGTTGGATGCGGTCGCGCATTGTCATCCGTGAAAAGAGGACGTCGACGCCCATTAATTACGTGAGGCGTTTTGTTTAAAATTTGGAACCACCGTCCCCCACGGCGAGATTTGTTGAGATGTGGTGAGACCCCACTCCCCCTCGTGCGACGTTTACCCCATAGTTGGGTAAAAACACGAAAAAGTTATTTTCATTTTTTTTAGACATTAAGTAAAACACTTTAATAAAACCATGTTTTATTTATAACATGTAGGGAATAGTGTTTTAATAAGTGATTAAAAACACTTAATTGTTTTTACGGCCCCTAAAAGTTGGTCTTTTGTTGGTATATTATATACATTATATGTCACTGACCCTTTACTTACTTTGTAGATTAAAGGAGACATTGTATCTATATCTTCCTTGGAGGCATATGGTTAATTAGCTTTTCAATCTCTTCATTCATATGATCACTAAGAGAATTCTTGTCGGTGAACTTTAGCTTAGCTCCCTTCCACAAACCAGTAACTGCTTGGTCGCACGTGTGTTTAGACTTGTTAGCATGGCGCTCAAGATATACATTGTAAAAGTTTCCACACAAATTCGTGTCGAACACGGTAACATCTGCTTTATGTGCGCTGCATAATCTCATGACTGACTGACACGCAGTGACTTCGACCAGCGCGACAGAGAACTCCCCCAGTGAAATCAGACACTTGCGTGGCGCGTGTTTCATATTGGGGAACTCCGGGCATGCACCAGTGTAAACCGTTCAGTTCAGTTCAGAGGGGCCATAAAGATTCTTGGGCACTATTGTCTATGCTTTGGATTAGTTATACAGGGTGTTCAGAACTTCCCATTACAGACTTCTAGGACTTGTAGAGGGGAGTGAGTACATAACGTTTTGAATAAGAAGAAATGGCCGGAAACGTACCGTTTGCGTGCTACGGCTGTTTGAAAGCATGTTTGCTAGGTGTGTATGCAACAGAATGGTCATGGTGGGGGGGACTGCTTATGTCGGTTCGACTGATGTCATTTGACGTCTATCCTACCTCTCTGACCTGCTTCAAGTCTCATTCACGTGTCTGTAAGTGTTAGCTGATGATACAGTGAAACACGTTTGCATTGCCTACTGTCATTCCTTGATATTATATGAAATTATTTTCTAGGGCAACTCAGTTCATGTACAAACTTTTTCAGCCCCAAAGTGAGAGATCGTGGCCATTTGTGGTGTAATTTCATCATGGATGTGTGACACTACAGCCTCTGAGCCTTGTGGTAGGTGGATGCTTGGAATGTAATTGGCGTTTGGATAGTGCAGTTCTTTCTACGGAGAGAGGAAGGCGTTGCTCAGGTATCGGTTCATACGATGTGGAGCGTTGTGTGTGCTGAATGAATTGCCTGCACTTAGTCGAAACATTTCGACCACGATCCTGTGCTGGTGGAAGGCATAGTTCAAAATGTAACACAGGAACTCAACCGTTGTCATCGTATAATGGGTGCACTAGTGTAAGCACTCCGCCTATTTTACAGTCCCTAACACTGTACAAAAAAAATGTTGGTGCAGAACAAACTATTTGTTTGTCTATGTCTTTTTCTGGTTGTGCCCATCTGTACCCGTTTTACCTATGTAGTATTAGAGACAGTGAGATGATCTGACTTCATGCCAGCGTTTTTGCTTTCCCTTAGATTGCAGGATTCTCGTAAAGATTATGTTTTCTTTTACGTAACAAGCTCTGAATTCTTACACTGATTTCGTTGTACATGCACTTTCTTATGAAATTTATTTGTTAACCATATTGCTATGTTTTAAGAAAAATTTCAGCAGCCATTAACCCTTTTGTGGTTGATGGGATACATACGAACTATTAAAGTAGTACGCAGTTTTGAGCGTTGGGACGTCTATATCTCATATCTGTCTAAGGCTAGCATGTATTGTTTTGGACATCTGTGGTAAGTTGCTATGGAACCAAACTGCTGAGTCGTCGGTCCCTAGGCTTACACACTACTCAGTCTAACTTAAACCAACTTACGCTAAGAACAACACACACACCCATGTCAGGGGGAGGACTCGGAGCCGCACGAACAGCGGCAAGGCGCCTCAAACAGCGCGGCTACCCCACGCGGCCGACATTGTTTTGAAACGTTACTGTAAACCTCAGTAATTCTTCTGGTTTGTTCATGATTTGTTTATTGTGGGAAGCATATGCCCCAGAAAACTTTGAAGAATGTGAGGAACATTGGTTTGTGGTATGTCACAGTCATCTTCAAATGTTATGTTGAAAACTTATAGTTCATGTTTATATTGTCAGGAAAATAAATATGTTTTTGTATTTATTTGTTAAACTTTTTCTATAATTACTATCCTGATAAACTCATACTACAATTAAAAATGTAACAGAGAAAATCTTAGGTTCATATGCAGGTTATCATCCAACAGTCCCCCAGCCCTATTACATTCTGAACCTCTTCATTAGTTATTCAACCTGCCCATTTCATCCTCAGGATTCTTTGTAGTACCGCACTACAAAAGGTTGTAATATATTCTTGTCTGCACTTTTTACAGTCTACGTTTCACTGACATATAAGGCAACACCCAAAATAAACACTTTCGCAAAAGCTTTACTAACACTTAAATTTACATTCGAGATACACATGTTTCTCTTTCCCAATTTCCTTCCATTGCCAGTACAAATTTTATACCCCCTTTATTTTTGCCGTTGTCAGTTATTATGATTAAGGAATAGTCCACTGGTGCACTGCCGTTTCTCGGTAACCAACGGGCACAATTCTTCACCGAGCAGCCATGTCGCAATCTTTGCCGGCCGGTGTGGCCGAGCGGTTCTAGGCGCTACAATCTGGAACCGCGCACCAGCTACGGTCACAGGTTCGAATCCTGCCTCGGGCATGGATGTATGTGATGTCCTTAGGTTAGTTAGGTTTAAGTAGTTCTGAGTTCTAGGGGTCTGATGACCTCGGATGTTAAGTCCCATAGTGCTCGGAGCCATTTTTTTCGCAATCTTCAGGTGTGCAGATGATACTGACACGGTTGCCTGTCGACATATTGGACCCGTGGGACACCAAGAACCCCAATAACTATTGTATTGCTCTCTCAACAAATAATTCAGAAATCATAGTGATCATGCAGATTAGTAGCAATATTCGTCCACTAGTGTCAGCATCTGATTCTCTAAAGTAATATCCTCAGTATCACTTCAGTTAATCTGACTAAACTCTGTTTCCCTTATCTTACTTTTCATTGTGTTCATCAAATAACCTCTTTTCAAAGGTTCTTCCATTATCGTCTCTGACAGAATTACAATGTCAATAGCAAATCTTAAAGTATAATACGTTTTCTCTCTGAACTAAAATTTATTCCCAGATTTCATCCCAGTTACTTTTACTTTTTGCTCTGTGTCCAGATTGAAAAGGGAGTGGGAAAAAATTGTAGCCTATACTTCATATTATTCAATTACGGCACCCTTTTATGTTCCTCGCCTCTAATAACATTGCAGCCTGGTTTCTGTGCAAGTTCTATTTAACCTTAAAATACCTGTATTTCATCCCTCATGATTTAGTACACAATTTTTTTCTTTAATAAGACGTGAGGCAAGTCTGATGTTTCCACAAGTGGCTTCTACCGTCGTTCTATTGTTCCGTAGGTAATTTCTATTAGTGTTTCACAACCATGACGAATTAAAACTGAGGTTTCTGTAATACTCACACTGGTCGGCTTAAGTCTTAGTTTGTATTGGGACTAACACGTTTTTCGTTGCATATGAAGATATATCACCTGTTACATACAATCATGATCCATAACATTATTACCAGCTGCTTAATGCTGTGTTGGTGAACCTTAGGACCGGAACGCAATAAAACCGCAATTCTGAGTGGCATGTATTCGACACGTCTTTGATTGTTTTCCCGAAGTATGTGGCAGCAGATGTCTATGCACAAGTCGCGCAATTCCCAAGAATTTTGGGCCGGTGGTTTGTTATAGTTCAAATTAGCCGAATTTAGAGCTAAGGACATTAATTTGGGTTCAGCATAACGTTGCCTAAACCACTTTAGTGTTATTCTGGTCTCGAGATACGGCCAGTTATCCTGCAGGAAGATTCCATCACCATCGGGTAGTACATAAGACTTGAAAGGATGCAGGTGGCCCACAATAATGTCCACGTAGTCCACAGCTGTCATGATGGTTCCGAGTACTGCCATAGGTCCCTTAGAAGCCCCTGTGAATATCCCCAATAGGAAATACTGCCCCCAGTATTTGAAGCAGTCCTTCTCCTGGACGACAGCGTATCAGGACATGGCTATCGAAGTGTTGTAACAATAAACGTGGCTCATCCCACCAGGTGCCACATTTCTATGGAGCTACAGTCCAATCTCGATGACCCCGTGTCCACTGTAATTCTAATTGTCGGTACCAGTGGGTCAACACGGGAAGACATAGCAGTCGTCTAATACGGAGTCCAAAATTCAGCAATGTGCGCTGAATGGTGGTCTGCGAAACGCTACTGCCTGCAACAAGGTTGTACTCTGTCATCAGATCTGACACAGATGGCCCTCTATCCTGCTTTACAAAGCGGACAAGCCTCCGGCCACCAAATTCTTTGGTAACGTATGGGTATTCAACGCTTTTGCCACATACTCGTGGTGTCAAATTTTCAACCACTTTCCATAAACGCTCACGAAAGTAGCACGCGAACAGCCTACCAGCTTCGCCCTTCTCGAGATGCTCGTTCCCAGGCGCCGGGCCATAACAATTTTAGCTATGTCAAAGTCGCTTATGTCTGCATATTTCTCCATTTGTGGCCCATATAGTCATTAGGTTGATCACTCACTCGTCTCTGCTCCGTTTATGTACGTATACGGCTTCATGTAGCTACATCTCCCGCGGTGGGCATGGTCATGATGTTTCGACTCATGAGTAGATTCCTTCTGGCTGTTGTAGATTACGAAGTCCATTCCGTTCCACTTGGTGTCCTGACTGCTTCATAGCTAAGTAATATTCCCTTCTGTCGAAAGCGTGTCTAATATTTCTCATTCTGTAGAAGCAAAATGACAATATTTCTTGCTGGTTTACAGGATTTCTAGCTCATACATACGGAAACATGTAATTATTAAAGCAGGGGCAAATACAAATATTATTAATAGGAATTATGGAAATTACGAAGTTATCTATATAACGTAATGTGGTCATAATTTGATTTCGATAATAGCAGAAGCTAATCGTGTACAAAATAATTATGTATTCTTTTCTAAAGAAACATGAATTTTTCACTTCTCATGGCATCTAATTCTGATAAACTGGGTGGGAAAATTTTTTCCTTCTTCCTCACCAGTTCTCCACTGATTTTTGTTTGGAAAGGCACGTGATTATTGAAAAAGAAAAGAAAATCAAATTTTGCTAAAAGTGGAAATGTGAATCTAACGTTATTCTCACATTGAACATGGCGTTTTCTGAGAAGACGAGCGTTTCAGTCTAGGAAAACAAATCAGTAACTACAGCGGCCTGACCTGTCACGTTAAACAACTGAAGATCTCGCCTCTGTCATCTTGTTTCAGATTACTTGAAAATTTGCAGTACTCGCCGTTGTTGATTCCCGCGAACACTACCAAAAAATGGTTCAAATGACTCTGAACACTATGGGACTTAACTTCTGACGTCATCAGTCCCCTAGAACTTAGAACTACTTAAACCTAACTAACTTAAGGAAATCACACACATCCATGGCCGAGGCAGTATACGAACCTGCGACCGTAGCGGTCGCGCGGTTCCAGACTGAAGCGCCTAGAACCGCTCGGCCACCTCGGCCGTCCAACACTGCCAGTCGGGAGCCGTTGCATAGACACGTCTAGCGTACACATACAACTATGCTGATTGTTATTCGCTCGCAAAAGAGTTACGAGCTCCACAGAGAAGTGTGATTCTTCAGGATTGACAAACGGTTCCATCCATTGTGCTTCCAACATCTTTTACTTTCTTCTGTTCAGTATCTTCGAACACTTTGGTGTCAAGCTGTGAACGAGAGTAAAACCGTGTCCTAGAGCACGTGGATGCGACCTTCAAGAAGTTGGTTGTGGATACATTGTGTGTTCTCATGCACTCAGAAAAGCTTGTTACCTCTTGCAACAGCAAGTTTGCCGTGACCGTGGGGCGGGAGTAAACTGCTACAAACTTTGATAGCTACAAGCTTTAGCCGACAGCCTTGTCCTGGAGAAAACACGTCTCATGGTCTACTCCCTATCTTCTGCTTGTTGTACACGCCACAAATTCTAGCCAATCGCGTTTCACCTACCGTACTTGTCCCGAAATGATGACTTGTAATGAAAATTATCTGTTTCAACTAGTACTATTGTGAGTCCTTGCTGAATCTTTGTCATTATTACATAAGAATACCATTCTATGGTCTCTGTATCACAGATTTTTATTTTGCACATCCTATGCTTCGATTTACAATACCAGTTTCTGTGTTACTGTTTCAGAGATATTATTCTTGTCCTCTTGAGTATTATGAAACAAGTAATCCATAATTACACAAAGAAATTATGTTGTAATTCGAAATATATCGAGATCTTAGAATATCTAAAAAAGGAATATGAAATGTGTTTGTGACTAGGTCTTCCCGTCGGGTATACCGCTCGCCTGGTGCAGCTCTTTTTAGATGACTCTGCTTTGGCAACTTCCGTGTAGATGAGGATGAAATGATGATGAAGACAATACGACACATGGTTGCCGTGCAGATAAAATCTCCGATCCGGCTAGGAATCGAACCCGGACCCTTCACATGGCTTTCTGCAGCGTTGATCATTCAGCTGTGGAGACAGACAACAGAGGAATTAAATGACGATATAAGATACCGTTAGGTTAATATACAATAGATTACAAGTTAAATATAGAATTTCTCGCTACACAATAGTATCATTCTTGTACCACGTATTACACAATAGAGATTCATGATTCCTTCAGCAGTCATCATAATATTTAAGAATAGTGTTTTTGGCAGAAATTATTAGTGAAATTTCATTAGTGGAACACTCTCCCTTTATCTACATCTACATCCGTGTTCTAGGAGTCACCTGGCGGCATTGTAGTGGAAGGTACTTTGGGGAAGCACTATTATTTCTCCTCTTTCCTCTACCGTTTGCAAGTGGCACTTGGTAATGTTTACTGTTGTCAAGCCTCCGTATGAGTTCCAGTTTCTCTGATTTATGTTGATAAACAATTGCCTACCACATCAAAATTTGTGGCTCTACCTTGAAAAAAAAAAATTTTATTACGTGTAAACGGTGGAGTTCGGCACTGTTTAGTCTTCGTGCCTACTTGTGAACGAAGGAGAACTGCTAGTAGCTAGGAGTTCCATAAATGGATTTAATGTATTGTGCAGCAACTGGGTCCTTCCAGCCACAGGGAACGTGTAGAGGCTGTCCATGCCTCTATACAAAGAGCTGATAGTGTCGTAGAGTGGTGGAAATTATGAAGGAACGTAAGCGAGAAGATTCATCAATAACCATTCGTAAATCTCCCCTTGAGTTTCACACTTCACATAATACAGAGCGAAGAGTACTAGAGAAACATCAGTTATACTCCTATCACCAAAACATGTGTAATCAAAGGAAAGAGATGATTTTGAAACCAGCGTTGAGTTCTGACAATGGATTATCTTGAAATGCTTGCTTTGATTCTCGTAGGAGTCGAGTTGAAGAAATGGTACAAGCTATAGTTGTTGCTATACGTTCTTTGTCTCAGTGTAAAAACTACATATCAATTTCTGACCATTTGTTTCTAATCTCGACGTATTATTACGATACTCTACCATCCATGTAATTTTGATGCCAATGTTCTACATCTACATCTACATTTATACTCCGCAAGCCACCCAACGGTGTGTGGCGGAGGGCACTTTACGTGCCACTGTCATCACCTCCCTTTCCTGTTCCAGTCGCGTGTGGTTCGCGGGAAGAACGACTGTCTGAAAGCCTCCGTGCGCGCTCTAATCTCTCTAATTTTACATTCGTGATCTCCTCGGGAGGTATAAGTAGGGGGAAGCAATATATTCGATACCTCATCCAGAAACGCACCCTCTCGAACCGCGATGCAGAGCGCCTCTCTTACAGAGTCTGCCACTTCAGTTTGTTAAACATCTCCGTAACGCTATCACGTTTACCAAATAACTCTGCGACGAAACGCGCCGCTCTTCTTTGGATCTTCTCTGTCTCCTCCGTCAACCCGATCTGGTACGGATCCCACACTGATGAGCAACACTCAAGTATAGGGAGAACGAGTGTTTTGTAGGCCACCTCCTTCGTTGATGGACTACACTTTCTAAGGACTCTCCCAATGAATCTCAACCTGGTACCCGCCTTACCAACAATTAATTTTATATGATCATTCCACTTCAAATCGTTCCGCACGCATACTCCCAGATATTTTACAGAAGTAACTGCTACCAGTGTTTGTTCCGCTATCATATAATCATACAATAAAGGATCCTTCTTTCTATGTATTCGCAATACATTACATTTGTCTATGTTAAGGGTCAGTTGCCACTCCCTGCACCAAGTGCCTATCCGCTGCAGATCTTCCTGCATTTCGCTACAATTTTCTAATGCTGCAACTTCTCTGTATACTACAGCATCATCCGCGAAAAGCCGCATGGAACTTCCGACACTATCTACTAGGTCATTTATATATATTGTGAAAAGCAATGGTCCCATAACACTCCCCTGTGGCACGCCAGAGGTTACTTTAACGTCTGTAGACGTCTCTCCATTGATAACAACATGCTGTGTTCTGTTTGCTAAAAACTCTTCAATCCAGCCACACAGCTGGTCTGATATTCCATAGGCTCTTACTTTGTTTATCAGGCGACAGTGCGGAACTGTATCGAACGCCCTCCGGAAGTCAAGAAAAATAGCATCTACCTGGGAGCCTGTATCTAATATTTTCTGGGTCTCATGAACAAATAAAGCGAGCTGGGTCTCACACGATCGCTGTTTCCGGAATCCATGTTGATTCCTACATAGCAGATTCTGGGTTTCCAAAAACGACATGATACGCGAGCAAAAAACATGTTCTAAAATTCTGCAACAGATCGACGTCAGAGATATAGGTCTATAGTTTTGCGCATCTGCTCGACGACCCTTCTTGAAGACTGGGTATACCTGTGCTCTTTTCCAATCATTTGGAACCTTCCGTTCCTCTAGAGACTTGCGGTACACGGCTGTTAGAAGGGGGGCAAGTTCTTTCGCATACTCTGTGTAGAATCGAATTGGTATCCCGTCAGGTCCAGTGGACTTTCCTCTGTTGAGTGATTCCAGTTGCTTTTCTATTCCTTGGACACTTATTTCGATGTCAGCCATTTTATCATTTGTGCGAGGAATTAGAGAAGGAACTGCAGTGCGGTGTTTTGAGGCAGCCTGTCAACATCATCACTCACGGACAGTCTGCAACAGCTTGCGACGTTCTACAATACACACTGTTACTCCCGTTGTCATTGAGATATCTATAATCTAAGTATTTCATGCAAGACTTCAGAATACCTCGATTCTTTTCTACTACCCCTTAGTCTGAGTCCCTTGCGAAGTTCGATTTATAGAAGACAGAGAGAAAATCCAAAAAACAGTGGCGCCTTTCACCACGTATTCGGTTAGCAGGTGCGAGAGCATTATGAAGCCGCTCAAAAAACTCCAGTTGCAGAGACTAGAAGAAAGGCGTTATGCATCTCAGACAGGTTTGATGTTGAAATTCCGAGAGCATAGTCCGAATATGACTCAAGCAACATATTACTTCATCGTACACACGCATCCGAAATGACCGAGACCAAAAATATCACAGAGATATTAGCTCCTGTGAAGGCTTGCCGACGAGAATTGTTCCCGCACTCTAAAGTGGAACAGAAAAGTCTGGAAAGAGAAGGGGAGAGGAGAGGGATGGTGTGGTGGTTCCCTTTGCCGCACACCTGAAGGTGTTTGCGTAGCGTCGATCTAGATATAGAAACACGCTGATCACTCAACCATAGAGCCGAACTGTGGAGAAACATATGACAGGAAGAAATGCTAGCCTGATATTTTATACTGTAATTAGTAATAACGAATCATAATTAATCATATCATAGAGACACTGCTTTTCCACTGAGAAACTGCGAGGAGTTTGCGAAATTATCCCAAGTCATTAATGCAAAATCTGTTGATCGGGAACTGTACAGCTCCACCTCTCCTCCCTTTCCCATTCAAATGCTGGAGACGGAGATTTCTTCTTCTATGGGATTGGACCAGGTAACCTCACGGTCTTGTGATTTTGACTGTATTGAGGAGCTCAGCTACAGCGTCCTGTGGGAGAATATTCTAGGATGTAGTTCACACAACACAAAGTGGACACATGATAAGCTGCTTGATTAAATAATCAGTGACACTGTCATACGAGCTGTGAAGTTGGCTATACGTAGGAAGGCTTCCTCAAAGCTCTGAGCAATATACATTTTATTTTTGCTTTTATTATTTTTATTAATATTGGGCAGCAAGATAACCAGAGCTTAATATTTTTAGCATGGTGCAGCAGAGTCAGCAACTGTAAAATGTAATTATATTCAATTTCAGCCTCCAGTTGCATAAGCAAAGAAACTTTACCTAAGTTTCAGCTATAATAATGTAGCCTTCTTCAGAAATGTCACAACACAAAATTAAATTAACACATGCCAGATATTGGCCTTATCAAACTGAAAATATTAGTACTACATTACATAGTCATAAGACTGCGTCACAGCTACCAATGTTTAGCCGTTAGGTCACACCAATAGGACAGACTAGTGGGCCACGGGTGCTGAGTCATATCATAAATATTGATCTCAGCATTTAATTTTTTGCATCTAAATATGCTAAATTTTTCTATATTTCATTTTTATCAAATTTTTTCACATATTTATTATTTGCTTTGACATATCTTGTACAACACTGTGATATACTGTCTCTTATTCCTCTCTCGACCAATAAACTATATCATAGTCATGTAACAGTTCTAGTGGTTGTTCAGTTATTTTCAACATTACATCCCATGATGAACATACCAAGAAAGATCTGAATCATAAGCAGTTATACAAGTTTTTCTAAGGTTTTCAAATACATCAGACAGTAACAATGCATCAGTTTTAATATTTAGATCATTATAATCGCCAAGACTTTTCATACTAAATTTTTCCCAAATTAATTTTGCATTTTATAATCTTCACCTCTTATTTTACAGTCATTCAGTTTATTGTAAAATTCATCTTTTGCTGGTAGTTGTGTCTCTTCAAATTTCTTCCATGAATCCACATAATCATAAGGTGATACAACTTTTCTGACCACTAGATTGAATAGTTCTTCTGAATTTTTTTTAATGGATGTCATTTGTTTTTCAAATTTAATGAAAGTTTGTTAAGTTATAAAGCCACAAATTTCAGTGTATCGATAACTTCATAGTCTACTTTTCTGTATTCTTACCAATGTATCTATCTTAATTGTTTTGTATTAAATCTGTTTCTTATCATACCCAAGTTCTTTCACAACCAGATGGGAGTCATATTCTCATAAATTATGTAAATAAATTGGTAAAAAACTTAGATATGTTGCTTTTAGATTACAATTATTACATAAAGATTTATATATTTGCCTGTCAAATTCGTAATTTTTAATGCATACACTTGATATTTCTCATCAAACGAATCAACGTTGATATATACATTAAGTTTAGTTTCAGTCTGTGGAATATGGTCAACCATTACAGGAAACTCGAATTTTCCACATTTCTGATCAAGATCAAGAGTAACATTTTTATATTTTCTAATTATTTCTGCATTTTTGTCTACTGGATGTAATGCAGATTTTATAGACGACAGAAAATCTTTTTAACCTTATTTTTTACATTAGTACATGCTCTTTTAATTTTTATTTTATTGGGTACTTCAATGTAAGATGACCTTCTCAATGGAATACATCTATTAATTCCTAATTCTAAACCAGTAATTCTGTTTAGTATCCATCCTGATCCACATGCTCGAAAATCATCCAGCCTATATAAAATATATTATTTACCATTCTTAAATTTTTTAATTAACTCTCTTTCATTTCTGAACCTATAGTTTTCTGTTTGGAAATTAAATTCCAAAATATTTTGATTTGTCTGCGTTTGGCACTCACAAAATATTGTTAAAGACACTTTCAATCCACAATGAATTTTTAGACTGTCTTTTACAATTTTCATAATTTTCAGTTTTACTGCAAACACGAAATGAGTATGTACTATTGAGCTTATATTATTTTTTAAATTTATTGCTTGTAATCTGTTTGTAAATACTTTATCACCTAGATAATCATGAGCTGTTTTATCTTCTTTTTATTACTCGAAAGCCTTGGTAGAGAATGGAAATATTCGTTCAAAGTTTTATATTCATTAGTTTCGAAAACTTTGTCATCAAAATGGGGAATTGTTTCCAAAGACTTTCTCTTCACTCCAGAGTTAAGTCTGTGACCTGATTCCTATTAATAAATGTAATTAGATCAGCTTTCCTTAATTTACTGTACCATCTTATATTATTTCTTTTGCAACACTGATGAAATTGAACAACCTTGAATTTTTTCCATTTGTCTTTTCTATTTATAGAAAGTTAATTCTTCTTGGATTTGTAAAACATAAGATTTGAAAATTCGCCTACAATGATTTCATATTTAATAGCTACTTAAAAATTAAGTACAGGATGATTCTCCTTTCTAATTTTTCATATATTCTAAACTACATTCTTTTACACTTATTACTATGTTTATAATTATGTGATGGTTTACTGTAATAACAACAAAAATCTTTAATTTATTGGCTACAATTACATTTCTTTAAATTTGTGTTTTCATCATTTTTCATTCGTAATAATATTTATGGTATTCTTCACTCGGAATTCGTTGTAAATGGTTTTTATAATAATGTACATAAATACTTGTTCCACATACACTAGGAATTCGCTTACTGTTGTAACTTCGTACATGATAGTCACCTCCACACTCTATACACATCATTCTAAAACAAACTTTTCTTTATCAAAATCGACTTCTCAGTGTTGCAATATTTACACTGTTTGGTTTTGATTGCTTTCGTTTATGTAGGAAAAAAATCAGGTTAGTGAAAAAGTATTTTTTTTCTAATGTATGTTTTAATATATTTAGTACATCAAACATTAACTTTGTATACCTAATACCAAATAAAGGTAAATCAACTGCACCAGCTCTAACTACATCTTTTGTCAGTTCATTATATTCACAGAAAGTATCATCCTTGAAAAATACAAGAATCCATTAATGTATCGGAATGCAGAATTGATTCTGGTACATAATCCTGGAAATTCTCTATAGTGGCTAGCACGAAAATAGGGCTTCAAGGTCATCTCGCCACCTTAAAGGATTGCCAGATTTTTTTATAGTGATAATTTCTAATGTTCATAAAAACTAAAAAAAACGATTTGGCAACTCTATTTTCAGTATAGAATATGATGGAGTACTTTCCAAAAGACAGCTAATGTTACAAGAAATGTTAGAGGAAAATAATTTTTGCTTAAACCTGTGGTAGTAACAGAATCACTAATGTAATTCGACTGAAAAGAACTTGAACATCCTCAAAGTTTATTTCGGAAACATAAAAGTATTCTGAGATAAAAGATAAAATATTAAAAGAGGTGTGAAAGTGTGCCAAATGCGTAGCGAAAAATGTAGTCGCTGATGAATTTTCGTTCTGTAGGACTGTGAAGAAACTTCCCACGAGTAAGTTGTTAAGAAACCTACGAAATTATTTTTGGTAAGATTTCGGACATAATTATTGTATCGGATCACGTACAGAGGCAAATTAATTCCGCCATATTCCGTGCGCTGCAGCGCGCGAGTCGTTGTAGGCCGTCGCCAAGAGTTTTCTTCGTACGGCTCGCTTTAATATGACCGAGAATATTCCCTACTTCCTGAAAACATTTTACTGGCATCTAATAAATACCGTTCGTCATCGCATCCATCACTCAAAACGCCAATATACGCTTCGTAAAAGTAATTGTAGTTATTTTGAAGCCAATATTTTCACTGAAGTCGAGCAAAATATTTGTTCGACAAATTTTGTGAAACCCAAGTTTTATCTAAATTTACTGCAAGCCTGTTATTCTCAGCACGCAATACGTGCTTGGTACACAAAAACTCGTTCTTACTACTGCAGTGCCCAGTCTTTTGTTACAAATTTCGCACATCATTAAAGTTTCTGAATAAAAAACACAGTGGGCAGAGAAGACAGTGTATTGAAGTGACTAGCCAGACTAATCAATTTTATCACGGACATTACCCTGTATTTCTCAAGCCATCCGATACTATCCTCAGTCGTACTAAAGTAATACAATTCTACGTTCTAGCTTTTTGTGAAAGTCGTCAAACATCATAGACTTCTATGCTCTTCTCGGAGAATCAGAATAGATTCTGGGACTGTTCTGATGTTACTGCACTGTTCATATGTACCGTCGATACAGAAACATCACAACGCTTTGTCATTTTATGAACTGCATTACCCTTACTACGAAACAGCCAGTAAATCCTTCTATAAGAAAAGGAGTTAAATTTCGAATGTACAAGTAAACCGAATGCAGTAAGATTATATCCGAATGTAGAGACATTCGATACAGGTTCTTAGGAAAAACTGTTGTAAATTAAGAATTTACAATATTATTATAATTGACAGTTACTGTCAAGTAAACTAATCGCCGCCACTTGTGATAAATTTACCAGACGTCTACTGTAAGGGAAAAACATTCACAGTATGTCCTTTATAAATGAAACGAATAGACAAACATTTAAATCAAGTCTGCTTTTTACATAGATGGCACTTATCTAAGCTGAAGGATCTTCTGGTTTTGTGTCTTCAGATTCACTGTCGCTTGTTTCAGCCAGGTGTATCATCACAGATTTCACTATGGTGTCTCTTAAACCCTGGTTCAAGAAATTAGTCTCTTGCAATCCTTCTGCATCTTTTATGCTTCTCTCCCAGTCCTGCTGAGTAACATTGGCAAGAGCTTCGGGTGTTTGCTTCTCGGCATCATCAAGTTATAGAGTAGAATTGCTTTTCGCTACTTCTCGCTTTACTTTGACCCATATCAGTTCGATGAGATTATACTTGTAGTGATACGGTGATAGACACACCACTTGGTGAAAATTTCGTTTGCCAGTTGATCTGATTCTTAAATCTTTTTGGCACCTACGATTTCTTCCAGACACAGGAGTTCAGCCTTCGTTTCATCGACTGAAAATGAAACATTTTTTCTCTTTAACCACTCCATAATATCTGCCTTTAACGTGACAGCTTTTCTATCTGAATTGAGTGGTAGCTGGCGTTATCCATCACGATAATTGACTCTTCTTCCAACGCAGACAACAGTACAATAAACCAATTCTTAAAAACTTCTCCACTCATTTCTGAATGGTAATCGGATTGTCATGTACTTTTCCCACCACCAAAAACAAGTTTGGCCTCTGTTATGAAGCCTGTGGTTAATGAATCAGCTTGGGCGATGATTAATCGGCCACCTCTACCAGTAGGCACTTTCAAACCACCGTTTCCTTTGGAGTCGTGCCATATATACTTATTGGTGTTGTTCTGTAAAACCCAAGTTTCATCAAAGTACACTACAGGCCTGGTGTCTTCAGCATGCAAGGAGTGCATTGGACGCAAAAACTACGCTCCTGCTGCTGCAGTGTCTCTACGTTCCATTAAGAATTTCCGCCCGTCATTACACTTCTTGAATCGGCAACCAAGGGAGCAGAGAAGACGAAGAACGGAGGTCTCTGGTCCTGAGTAATTAATTTTTTCTCGGAGGGTCAGCCTGTATTTTCTTAGCCGTTAGATACTCTCCTCTGTCGTAATATCTAAGTACAGTTCTACACACAAGCTCTTTGTTAAAATCGTCAAAGTCGGTTGATTTCCATTCATGTTCGTATCCCTTTCTTGGAGAATCGAAACACTCATTCATGTCTGGAGATTCTGTTAAGGACACAGATTTACTAATACGGTCTACAGTTGACTTGGAGACACTACACGCTTTAGCAGTAAATTTATGAATTTGAGCAAAATGTAAGTTATTCCTCGCTTCTTCATTGTTGGCCAGATCAATAAAAAGCTGGAGTACATTTGATATGATAATTTCCGATCGTTTAGGAGTACTACAAGTAGGCTGTTGCTGCTGGATTGTTGTACACTACCGAGCACACGCCAAAGAACCTTTCTAAAGACAGTAAGACACTGAGATCAGACGTGAAAACTCGATATAGCACTTTAACACTGAGCTTTCAGCTGCTCTGACCTACCACACTGCTAATGGTAACTACATGGCAACAAAGCCGAGAGGCGGGCAAATCACAGCCCACAGCCCCTGCTGGCAGAAGGCAGTGGCCGTGACCGTGAGGACGCTACTTTTGTGCTAGCCACTATAGTTATACCTCCTCGTGATTTATATCGAAAATTACATTCATATAATTCCAAATAGGAAAGTTCATTAAACAATAAAATTGTTCTGCCTGAATCAATTCTAACTACACAATTTAAAGGAAATTTTTACATAATCCTGCACTAGATACTGACTTTGGATATCCAAAAATTAATTGTAATGTCTGTAAATTTGTCATGTATATCATATTGTCAACAAATATTACAACTTTACAACATGGTATCCGATATACCCCATCTACTTTTTGTAAATATTGCAGTAAAAGTTGTAAAGATAAAGTCATTAATAGCGAATTCATATCATCACCTATCAATACCCATTTCTGATAAAAAGTATATAAAGTCCATTCACAATTAATAAGTGTTCAAATTTATTAATTTCACATAGTGCTTTGACTGATTCATTTGAATCAACTTTTGGTACAACTGGTGAAGATCTTGATATAGTCGAATTTGATGTTTTTTTACCATAAAAACTCTGAATAGCATCAATGTAATCTTGAAACAAATCTAAATGTGAACCATTTTAGAATGGATCCATTATTGATTCATAAACATCTGCATGATATAATCCTAATGAGTGACCGTTTTCATGAGCTACAACTTCAAATCAATTAGTTTGGTAATTTTGTGTATTTTTATCTATTTCCATATACCAAATCTCCTTTTTATCCATATGTATTTCTACAGGGTCATTATTAATATTACGAGAAAATCCATGACCTAGCACATTGCCTTTTCCAGCTAGATCCTTTGGACATTGATAACCAGACATTTCATGTATATGTATTCGCCTTTTACTTCTAATATTGGCATTATTAACATCATGAACAAACTGAATATCAATATATTTTTGCCATAAATGAAACGCTGCCTTTGTTACTTCTAACATTCTATTATTTGCTCCTTTACTATTCCATTTCATATTTTTCTTATTCCGTTCATACATACTAGTTCTATAACTACTGAATGTATCTTTTACACCGCATCTACATCTGTTCAAAAATTTTGAAGTTTCTTCACTTAATTCACCAGTTATCTCAAGACTGTGTGTTGGTCGAAATAAAAAAATGATACACTTAATAAAACACCACTCATTGAGTTATTTCAGTTGTTGATGGAATATTTAAACAAGAATATCAATTAAATTTTATTGCATAAATTTAATCATTTCTAATTATTATTTTCACAGACAACCATAGTAGAAGCAACTTCATTTATATACACATAAAATATCATAAACCATATAAAAATCAATTGCTGTATTGAAAAATTCTAATAATAAAAATTTTCTATTAAATGGAGGCAATAATTGACCTCATCCACAGAAACTTATGATAATAATAAGTGTTAATGATTATCGATGAAAAAGTAATCCATGGATTTATGGTTATCATGTTACTGATATTTTAGGTTATGAACCTCCTGAAGATCACATAAAACATCATGTTAAACCAAAATATTGTAGAAATAAGAAAATTTGGGTAGTGGTATGAGATCCAAGATGTCTTTTGCAGGAAGTTTCAAAGTTTTGTTTATGAAGATGTTCTACTATCAATTCGAAAAATGGAGAATATGAAATAAAAAACGAGATAAAAGAGATGTATAAAGGTCAAATACTTCATTTAGAATATTTAAATAGAACTAGAGAACATAACATTCAAATTTAAATGGGATAGTTGATAGAGCTATAGAAATTTTACATGAAAGAAATTAAGAAATAAATATTTTATTAACTCATGTTGTACTTCAAACACTTAATGAAACTTTATGACCAACTTTTGTTCTTTTAAAATTATTTGATGAAAACTGTGAATATAATTAGAGAACACAAGGAAAAATTTTACAAAGATAATTATGCCAAATAGAAGATAAACACTCGAAATGTGAAGAAATGTTAAGACTTAATTATAATCCAAACCCAATAAATTTGTACCAAAGACTGAAAGAAACTTGAAAGCACAGTTCTTTGACACAATTACTTTAATATTTTAAATGATTATATTCTAGAAGGATTGACTAATGATATAATTAGGATAAGCAGTCTTCAGACTGTGTCTAATTACATCCTTTCTTAATAATTTTCCTACACAATGGATATTTAATTTTTTCCTTTAACTAGCCGGCTGGTGTGGCCCAGTGGTTCTAGGTGCTTCAGTCAGAAACCGCACAACCGCTATGTCATGGCTTGAAATCCTGCCTTGGGCATGTATGTGTGTAATGTCCTTAGGTTAGCTAGGTTTAAGTAGTTCTAAGTTCTAAGGGACTGATGACCTCAGATGTTAAGCCCCATAGTGCTCAAAGCCATTTGACCAATTTTGAACCATTTTTTTCGTTTAACTGCTGATCAACACACTCCTTATGAAAAATATGATTGAGGTTTGCTTCTACAAATCAATAGTTTTCATTACTTAAGCATATAGAACTATCATTATCCTCAGATTGCTCCAGTGTTTCGCGAGGTTTCAATATTTCATTTAAGAATGAGTCTGATTGTTCTTAATGTTTTAAAATATATTAGCTATTAACCTTATTTTCAAAAACACATATAAAATCTTCAAAAAATGTTTAAAAACTAGATATATAACTCCAGTTTACTTTATCCTGAAAATCTCTCAATAAATCTTCTGGTATTTTTGCTATCTTGATATATTATTGCAATGTATTTGATCTTCTAATTCTCTAATAATATCTTCAGATATTTTACGATTTCTTAGTATATATTCGCAATCTAATT
Organism: Schistocerca americana; assembly: GCF_021461395.2. Classification (NCBI taxonomy): domain Eukaryota; kingdom Metazoa; phylum Arthropoda; class Insecta; order Orthoptera; family Acrididae; genus Schistocerca; species Schistocerca americana. Next base: position 646,017,269 of record NC_060130.1, on the reverse strand, counting down.
TGTAATGAAACTCCCATAAATTTTTCAGATGTATTATAATACTCTGAAATTAAATATTTCGATTAATTTTGACAAAATGGATTTTTCTTTGTAATATATTCACTACATGTTTCATTTGATAAATACAGCTCATATAATTGTCTAAAATTTGTACACAAAAGATTAATTATTTCAATAAGTTGTTCCTGTTTATTTTTTAATTAAGTCACTTCAGCATTAATATTACAGTTATTAATAAGATTAACAACCTGTTGTTTTCTCAGTTATGAATAACCCCTAAGTTGTAAATGTTTTGGTCTAGCTTGTAATTAATTGACTTTAAGACTATTTAGACTCATCATTTATTTGAAAAAATTTTATTAGGTTTGAAAAAACTGGAAATTCAAAATTGTCATTTTACTTTCAGATATGTTTCATTATTTGAGAAAAAAGAATGGGTTGATTACAAATGATATTTAATATTTTATTAAGTTTCGAATACATGGTTCTCGAAAAAATTGAAATACAGGAAATTAATAATTAACAATATACAGGGTGTCCTAGCTATGTTGTCCACCCAAAATATCTCTGGAACAATAACAGCTATTGGACAATGACTTTCACCGGTATCAATGTAGGACTGGGGCCCATGAATGAACATATTTGGAAACATTCTAAAACGAAAGCATATGTGTTTTTTAACACAGACTCATGGTTTTCTTTAAATGAACCTCCTATATATCTTCTTCAGTAATCCATAGCATGACAAACCACATACACAATGGCGTTGATTGCATCGCAATATTCCCATTACATCCCGAGATATTGAGAAGCGAAGTTGACAGTTGAAACACCCGACATGCGCTGCTAGCGCACGTCCTGAGGCTTTGGCGTGATCCCCATGCTGCCCGTAGTCGCGATGTGATTGACATGTGCAATCACACCTCCATACTTATCAAGAGATCGGAAACGAATACGGTCTGCTGCGATTACGGGCGGCATGGGGTTCACGCCGGAGCCTCAGGACGAGCGCTAGCAGCGCATGTCGGGTGTTTCAAGCATCAACTTCGCGTCTTAATATCACGGGATGTAATGGGAATATTTCGATGCAATCAATGCCATTGTCCATTTAAAAAAACACAAGTTTGTGTTAAAAAACACATATGCTTTCGTTTTAGAATGTTTCCAAATTTGTACATTCATGGGCCCCAGCCCTACATTAATACCGGTGAAAGTCGTTTTCCAATAGCTGTTATTGTTCCAGAGATATTTTGGGTGGACAAGATAGCTGGGACACCCTGTATATTTTTAATAAATGGCAGCTATTCCAATTATAGGTACTGCAGTTATCACGAGTTCAGAAACACCTATACTGATTCTATCTGAATATATTCACAAAACAAATTATGAGTTAAATTTAGGTTGTTGGTTTAGTGATATATAGATTCCTTTGTTTGACCAAAACAATGTTTTTATTACTCATAATATTTTATGTTTTATTCATTTTGGTTCAGGATGTATGAGTATGCACCCTGAAGAGATAAAAAATATGAAAGATAATTTAATCAAAATAACAAAACATTATAATCTTGATTATGTAGAAATCAGACATAATAATCTACTTGTTTTTGAATATGGTAATATTCAAAATGAAATAAAAACTGTTACACCGAATAATTTAGTCCAAAAGAACATGGGTATTGTTGCTAGTAAGAAATTTAAAAAAAAACTTGTCATGAGTTTAAGAACTAAAGTACCTGATGAAATTAGAAATTAGTATATAACTCTTGAAGAAATACTTTACAATTATATGATATATATGTGAAAGAACATAAAACTATTCAAGCCAAATAATTAGCCATCTATTTCTAAAACGAATTAAGAATAGAAGAAGAACAAAACCAACTTGCTGTAGAACTCGAAGAAAAAAATCTAAAACTATAAAGTTAGCCCAAATAGACAGAAAAATTTCAAAAATATAAAAGAATGTATTGGCCATGTAGTGACTACAGAACAAAAACATAAAGACCATTTACATAAAATTTGTGTAACAAGAATCAAGTTAATAAAATCTCGATTATCTACATACAATGTTAGTGAATATCCAGATCATAAATATGAATATGACTGCATCAGAGAATGTGTTAATTATCATACAACTGAAGAATTCTTTAAAATAGATTTTAAAATACACAGAAAGAAAGAAGTAAAGAATTGTACAACATGACCTCCTTGATTTAAAATAGTACATAGATATTTTTATTGATAGAGAGAGTGACATGTTGTTGAATGTAAAACTAATTTATGATGAAGTTGGAGATAGAATATTTAACAACATGTTAATGCCTGCTCAAGATTCAGAACCACTACAAATTTCTTATGACCTCACACCTGCAGTAAACAGTAGGATGATTTGTAAAATTGTGTTGGATTATCTCATCAGAGAAGAACTAAAGTCAATTATTTCTGAAATCAATGAAAACCATCCAGATAAAATCAATATGGTTAGGAAAAATCAAGAAGAGCTTCTTAAATCTAAAGTATATAAAATTAAATCAAGAATGTCATAAAAATCTAATCCAAATTCAGAAACAAATTTTAAGTATCAGTAATCTGTATTTAAAGTACTCATAAACAATACAAATTTTTTCTACATTCTGATTGTATAAAATCATTTACATATTCATCAGAGAATAATCTATTAACATAGAAAAAAATTCATTATCAGAATAACATACAGATAAAAAATATGTAAGGACAACTTGTGTCATTTTTACTGTTTGATACTTTTGTATACAAAAATTTAATTAAAATTTACAGAAAATTTATTTTTATTTATCCAACTCTCTTGTAAGTTATCAAAACTTAACGATTTAAAGTAGTCTTCTCTCCCTCTTTTCTTTCTCAAAACTATTTCAACAAGATATATATCAAAATATTTTTTTTGTAATTGATAATCGTAAAAATTTCCTTTTATTTCTTAACCATTTAAATCTCTTACTTTATACTTGACTGGATTTGAACGAATTAGTAATTCATTTTCAGAAATTTCTGTGGACCAGTTGACAGTATATACTTTCTCGAATATTCCTTTTAATTCACTAATTCTAACTTTATTAACTTTTTTAAGTTTCACTTTTTCATTACATAAAACAATAGTCGGTTTAAAATTCTTTTCACTAACCTTCATTGGTCTCATTATTGTTGTTGAATGTTTTGTGTTATTGTATTCATCAACAAGTTTTAAAACCACATAGTCAATTTATAATTTCCATGTAAGTCAAATTTTTTCTTACCTTTTCTTCCAATGTTCTATTAAATCGTTCAGCAACAGGTGCTTTTAATTCAGTAAAAGCTGAATAATGATTAATATTACATTTTTCCATTAATTCTTGCAATTCTGTACAATTATCTGTTTGTAAATTTCTTCGTTTTCTAGACCCGCATTTTTTTTCAAAAGCATCAGCTACATTTTTACCTGTTTTGTCTTTAACTGGAGTAGCCAAAGCAAATTTCAAAAAATTGATAAATAGTTATATCTTTTATTTATTTTTGATGTTCCTTTCAGATTACTTGAATCCATTTCGACTAAATCAACTTGCCATAAAGCACCAATACCAACTGAAACTGCATTTCTCCTTTTAAAATTTTTTTCTCATCAGTTAACATCATTCATTAATAATAGCTTCATTAATATTAACAGTCTTCAACTGATTACCTACAAAAACATTTTAACGAATTTACTTTTCTTAGTTTTACAAGCTTGCATGATACTTCCTCTCTGCAAAGCCTTTGCAGGCATCTTCAATTTAAAGTGTCACTTGTCTTTTGAGGAAGACTACTTTGAATGCTTATGTGAGCAAACTTCACTACACAAAATTTCTGCTTATTGATTAACTTTATTTAGAAAGTTTGAATAACTTAATTGGAATAGTAACTGAAATATGGCGTTTCTTTAAGAAATCAAGTTGCAGTTTTTCTATAATAACAACATTTATTTCCTAAAATTCATGAAACTACTTCTTAATCACTCACTTTACTTAATAGTACGATTATGTAGAATGCTGGTCCATCACCAGTAATACAAAATACAAGTAGCAATTTTATCCAACCTGGCTATCTCTCCTAAGATGACTACAGGAGCCACCATGCAGCATGTCTACACTCACTAGAGTCTCAGCATGGAATGCCTAACCGTCTCCCCTCGTCCGGAGTCCATGCACAGTGGCCAGAAAGGCTCGAGAGTCTGCACAGCGGCTACTCGCCAACCTAACAGAACTGCTAATGTCCTGGGAACTTATGTCTCTCTGGACCAATGCAGTTGCACTCTACTTAATACAGTGGTTGGCGAAACTGCATCACCACCTTCACAGAACCCACAGCAGACAGTCCATGCATACATCAGCACACTACCCACATTCTCACTTGCAGACTATACTAAGAGTGATAATGTAACATAATTCCGAATAATAAGTCTTATATTGCTCTTCCCTGAGTGTCAGAAGAGCACCCAGGTGTGTTCTGAGTATAAGACTATTGTGTCAAGACATGTAGCGGCTTACATGGAGCTGTTTACACAACCTTATCCTTCTGAGAAAAATATGAGTAGTAAGTGTCCTTGCTGTGGAAGGGCACTTTCAAACATTTCTTGATCATAGTGGCAAGAGCTGCGTCATGTAAATATATGATTAACCACTAATTTTAAGTACACAAAATCCTAATCATCTAATATATAGAACATGATATATGGAAATTTTCACTATTAACAAATTATTCTCCTTCAGTGAATATCGACACAACCCTAAAACAGTAACATATGGGCCCATGCCCTTCTCAAACATCATTGTGCATAACATACGTGATTTAACATTTAAGCTGAACGCAAGTCACTTCATTTATACCTGGGCCATGCATTCCGTTTTTAAATGTTATGTAAGTGAGTGCAATTTTGAAATCGTTAACAAAGACATGATCATTTTCTACGTTTTAAACATTCAAAATCTCAAGAATCTTTCACATACTCATGTACAAATACATATTTCTCATAAAACGTGTACAGAAATCGATAATCGACTTTTGGGCACTCTATCTTTTCGTAAGTGTGCTCCTTTGGAATAATCTACAAGACGGAGGAAAACATATAGAATCTTTACACTTGAAAAATTCAAACACATTATACGAGAAACTTAACCAAGTATAGTTAATGCAACATTCCCAAGCATATTTTGGCACTTCATAAATATTTTTCCTTTTTTTGGGAAACAAATATGATCGAAATTTCTGAGATTATTCCATAAAGTCGTTCAAATTCTTTTAAGTTTCATTACTGAACTTCGGATTAATGTGGTAAAGTCCTTTCTTTAACATTGGTCCATAATTTCTTTACTTAGAAAACAAAATATCGGTTTGAAGGTAGTATTTCCTTTTTGCTACAACAATCACAGATTTTAAGAAATCAGTCTTGTTATTAACCTAAGTACATTTCTGAAAAATTACATAAAGATAATAAACGTATAAAACCACATAGTCAATTTATAATTTCCATGTAAGTCAAATTTTTTCTTACCTTTTCTTCCAATGTAAAAGAAACACATGCTCTACCTTTGTTACATATATGGCACTTTAGAGCACTTTTATTCACTTCACTATTGGGCTTGGGGCATTCGGAGGACATCCGTGTTGGGCTACTTGGTGGGCTGGGGGAGGAAACTTGTGCATGTGTTAGGGACTATAGACTGTCCCTCTGTCACGCCGATCAACTCCTTGCCTCTGGCCTCTCCCTCACGATTTGACAGCAGCTCAACAGGACCTGTGGTGCCCCGTGTTTCCAGCCGCATCAGGACACGGCTGCACGCGTTTCCGTGTCAAGTGAGCGTCGACCTCCGGGGCAGGATGAACTCGACCCTGCTGTCATCGCCACTTGCCGCGTCGCGAGTGCCTGGACCCGCCTGGCTGACATCTCATACTAGTGTGGCCTTATCAGCAAGTGTTGTCTGACAGCCACTACTCATGACGCCACCCCATCGGTAGCGTCATTCCCCTTTCTTCCTCCTGCATCCCGCCATGCCCGACTCTGGTGGTGAGTCTGACATGTCTCTCGATTCGGTACTGCAGACGTTGTGGGTGTGGTGGTGTTGCTGACGCGTCACCACTGGTGCCACGCCCCTTGCGTGCACCCGTCCCTCTTCTCTCATCCATCCTGCCACATCGCAACGCCTGACCTAGGGTAAGCCAAGCTCACCTCTTGCGGGTGCTGCAGTCTTCAAATTTGTATTTGGCAATGGATGCCAAGCCGACAGCGCGTCGCCTTACGGGTCGTCTGTACGGATTGCCCGTGACTCTTTGATGTTTCTGCACGACTCCCTCAGCGTTGGGGGTCGTGTCGCCAGTCAGTGTGGGCGCTCGGCAGGTGTGGGTGACTACCTCAGGCCACGCCCCTGTGCTGCTCGCGCTGCTCTCGACCGCCTCGAGTGGCCGCCGCTTCGGCCGGGTGGTGAGGAGGGCCCTCGTTATCACCTCCGGCGGCCGCGGGCATCGTTCGTCACTCAGGGAACTCCAGACGCGGCACGCTCGCCCCATCCTCAGTCGCTAACCGTCTTCGCCTGTAGCATCCACTTTCTCCAGCTGCAAGCTGCTTCTTGACGGGAATCTGCGCTCGGGCGAACACTGTTCTCAATATACCCTTCATAATAATTTTCTAACAGTTATCTCTTCTTAATCATTCTTTATATTGTGCCTTATGGGCGTTAACTTTCAAATTATATTTACCATGTCTTGTGATTCCACCGACTATTACGTAAACAAATACTCTGTCACTAATTTACAATAGTCTCATTTCTTAATAATTCCCCCAATAGCTTTACAACAGGGATTTTTTTGACAACACTTAAAGCATTTTTACTTAATGGTAAATAAGAAATAAATTGAACTTTAATTCTATGAACTGTTTATCGATGCTTTGTGTACCCTATCAACACTACTTAGAAAGCTAGAATATCGAGTATGAGAAAAACCCACTCATTTCTTTACACTCTCGTGTCATTCACGCCTCAAATTTCACATTCTTTTACACATATACGTAACACACACAGGCACTCTGGACTAACTACACAGAAAGCGTTCCTGGTGACGTCACATTTTCCGCATGCATAAATATTCATTTCAAGCTACGAGGGCTATCCACAAAGTACATTACGTTTTGGAATTAAAAATAAATAAAGTATTGGAATTTTTTTTATTATATACAGATGAAAGCCACACTTAAATACAACTTTTCTACATAGTTGCCATTTAAATTAAGGCTCTTATCGTAGCGATGGACGAGCTAGGAAATTCCTTCGTCATAAATTCGGCCGCCTCCGCCTTCAACCACGTGGTTACCTCTTCTTGAAGCTGTGCGTCGTTATCAAAACGCTGCATAGCCAACCACTTCTTCATTGCTGGGAATGAGTGGAAGTCGCTCGGTGCCAGGTCGGCACTGTACGGCGGATGAGGAAACAACTCCCACTGAAAAGATTCGAGAACTTCACGAGTGGCATTTGCCGTGTGGGCCCGGGCGTTGTCGTGAATCAGCAAGATCTTTGAGCCCAACTTTCCCCTGTGCTTGTTTTGTATTGCTCTTCTGAGGTTGTGCAGAGTTTGACAATACCTTTTAGAGTTTATTGTAGTGCCTCTTTCCAGGAAATCCACAAAAATCACACCTTTTCTGTCCCAAAAGACAGTCATTACGGGCTGAAGGCGCAGGCGGCCGAATTTTACGACGAAGGAATTTCCAAGCTCGTCCATCGCTACGATAAGTGCCTTAAGTTAAATGGCAACTATGTAGAAAAGTTGTATTTAAGTGTGGCTTTCATCTGTATATAATAAAAAAAAAATTCCAATACTTTATTTATTTTTAATTCCGAAAACGTAATGTACTTTGGGGATAGCTCTCGTACTGTCACACGTAATACATAGAACATACATATAACATACAGAATTTTTACCATGCATATTAAATGATTACAGACTACGTCAATGCTACATTAACAAATACAAACACAGAGCTACCAGTACCCCTAAGTACCCTCTCCAATGTCTCCCATGCATTCTACAACCTTAATTTATACGGTAATTTACTCCTCTGGCTTCCTTATTTTTGTTTTTCCTTTCCGTGTCCCTGGCACGCTTCATGTGACGTCTTGCTTCCTTCCTCTTCGCGCTGTTGAAGACTTATTTGCTGCAACATAAATTCTCTCATCAAAATATCTTTTCTTCTACAGTTAAATCTTCCTGGTAAAACTTGTTCTTACCCTTCTGACTCTACCATAGACGAGTTACATTGCCTTGTTGACATTATATAATATAATACTAGGGACCCAAAATCTGCGAGTGATATTTAATATACAAAATAACGCTATTGACCTATGTTACATAAACTGCTATTCTATGAGGGGCTTCATGTTGGATATGTGATGCAGCCCTCTCGATTTCTTTGTCCGTAGGGTCTGGACTTCGATAGCGTTGGGGCGGGGATACTATACACTCCGTAAGGCCCACTACAAAGGCTAAGGAATTTTTTACAGATCCTTTTTCCCTTGTTTGATAGCTTGTGTGACGGAACCCACATCTTTTGTCCAATATAAAAGTTGATTTTTCGTACTGTCTTTTGGTACGTCTTCTGCCTTATCTCGGCAGCGCGCTTGATGTTCTTCAAAGCTATGTCTATGGTCTCCTTGTGTTGGAACTGTTTTTCCTTTGGCCATGGTAGCACTTCTTTGATTCGGTTCGGAGACTCCTTATTTTTGAGTGCTAATACCGGTGGCAACATCGTTGACGCATGCGGCAACTCGTTCAGAATTTCTTGGAATGCCTTTATATGAACGTCCCACGTATTGTGCTTGCGGTAACAATATAGTCTACAAAGCCGCCCTAACTCTTTCATGCAGCGTTCTGCGGTGTTAGACGATGGGTGGAACAACGAGATAAAGTTCGCCTTCATTTTTCTCCGCTTTAACATCTGCAGCCAGTGTTGAGACCGGAATTGCAGCCCGTTGTCCGAGATTACCCGTTTGACCTGCTCGACCTCTCGCACGAAATCGTTTACAAATGCCGCCTCCACCGTTTCCCCCGTTGCTTTCCTCAGCAGAGTAAAGCAGACAAAGTTTGATGTTAGCTCCACAGCTACGAGAACGTACGCTAGCCAGACTTCGACCGAGTTATTGGCCCGAACAAGTCCACCGCAGCGACTTCTCGCAACCTGTTAGGAATTATTGAGTATATCGGAGCGGCAAAAGATGTGGTGGGTGGCTTGGTCCTTTGACACGGCTTACACACTCTGATCACCCGCTGTATTCTTTTTAGCATATTATTAAAATAGCACGCCTCGCGTAGCTTCTGAAAGCTCTTCCGTACCCTGAAGTATCCATAGCTTAGGTGGGTGTACCACACTATTTTGCTGATCATTTCCTTAGGTATTACCACTAGCCACCGCAGATCTTCTATGCTCCGTTTCCGGAAATGAATCCCGCTTTATACCCTATAATAGTGCCGAATGGTAGCTTGATTTCTGTCCATCCACTTTTCCTTCACTTCTTTGAGTATGGGGTCCTTGTCTTGTTCGCGGCCGACGTTCTTTAGTGACATTGTCACAAAGTTTCCGAAGGAAACATTTCTCAGGTACAAAATGCTGAAATTGTTTTCGCCCGGATCACCGTCTGCTCCATGCCTTAGGCCCATCGGAGCCCGAGAGAGAACGTCTGCAATCAGGTTCTTTTCCCCTGGTATACACTCGATTGTAAAGTTGTATTCTTGTAGATAAAGCGCCCAGCGAGATAACCTGCCGTGGGCCAACTGTGCCGACACCAGGAATTGTAGAGCTCGATGATCGGTAAATACCTTCGTGTTCCTTCCGTAGAAGAAGTATCTAAATTTACTGAATGCCCAGACAACTTACAGCCGCTCGAGTTCTGTGACCGAGTAGTTTCTTTCCGCTCGTGATAGCACTCTGCTCGCGAAAGAAACGGGCTTCCAGTTCGACGAATCGTTAGTGTCTTCTCCTTGAAACAGAACCACACCAGTGCCGTTCGCCGAACTGTCCGTCATGAGGTAGGAATCGCGACTCAAGTCTGGATATGCGAGAACAGGTGCATTTACTAATGCGTCCTTCAACCTTTCGAATTCGTCCTGTGCTTGAGCGTCCCAGTACCAAGTTAGCGCGCAGAGACGTGGCGTGGCCAGCACGCTTAAGTTCACAAATTTCTTGAAAAAAATTGCGACTCCTAAGAATCCTCTCAGTTGCCTCTTCGTTGTTGGCCTTGGAAATTCAGCAATCGCTTTAATTCTCTCGGGGTTGTGTTGTACCCCGTCCACTGAAAATATGTGAGGTAGAAAATTTATTCTCTTACGCCCAAAGTGAGATTTATCTAGGTCCACTGTTATACCGGCTTGTTCAAAAGCGTCTAATAAACGGTTCAGCGCCTCATTATGCTCTTCCCACGATTTTTCTGCTATTAGCACGTCATCAATGTATAATGTAATTCTCTCACGTAGGTCCTCAGGAAAGATGCTGTTCAGGCCTCGTATGAACGCTGCCGCCGAATCATTCAGTCTGAACAGAAGCCGTTTAAATTGGTGGCAGTTCCCACAACACAAAAATGCGGAATACTGCTCACACTCAGGATGCAACACGATTTGCCAGTAATTGTTTCTCAGATCAGTGGAGGTTAATACCTTCACTCCATGGAAACGTTGCAATAATTCTTCCATGTTCTCCGGTGTGTCTGTTTGTGCTTTAATAATTGTGTTGATTTGCCAAGAATCCAGCAACAGTCTCACCGATTCATCCTTTTTCGGTACTACCAAAAGTAGAATAGGAATAATTATTTGTTGAAAGTGAGTTTTTACCATAAACACTATCCAACAAGCTCTGAAAATGTAAATACAGGCAAGTCCACTTTCACATCCTACTTGCTACTGTCATCACAGATGGTTGCACTGAAAAATCGATACTTCTCTGTAAATAATTAGGAATAAACGTTTGCTTGGAAAATATAAATAATGAATTAAGACTCTGTATTTTTGTAACATCTATTTTGCCTTAAATACGATCCCACGAACCCAGAAATAAGCGAAATAATGGCAAATCCCATTTCCACTCACTAGCACATGGCTGCACTGTAAAATCACGGCCATAGTTCGATCTTTGTACCACGCCAAAAGATTGCTCCAATAACAATTAAAGACCTAAATTAATCACTTCCTGCATCTAAGATGTCGCAAAATATTCTTAAATGTCCATAGAATACGCATCAGCGCGAAAAATGCGAAGTTAACGAAGCTGGTTGATGGGAAGGTCGATTTCTTGACCATGTTCTCGTACTGCCACAAACATAAAGCTGTATGGTTTAGACAAAAACTCAAAAGAGTCGTAAATTAATTATTTTCCACATCTATGATGTAGAAAAAATTCTGAAATGTTCCCAAAATACAGCAGCAGTGTGAAAAAAAGTGTTGAAGTTAATGCATGAAAACCGCTAATTTGCATCACAATGATGCAAAAAAATGTTTGAACTGCGAACGAAAGCATGTGTTAATTTCCACATCTACACATATTCGTCAAATTAGTGATATTCTGAGGTATATGTCCCAACGGTGGATTTCAACATTTAACACTCTTAGGAATTAGGCCTAAGAATTCGATGGCGTAAAGCTACCCTGACCAGGTTAATAACTGCAAAAAATAAGTGTAAGCTACGCAGGCAAATAGAAAGACTGGCTGTAACTGCTCACAATCCACTCTCCAATAAAAAAAAAATCCAAAGCAGTGCAAGAAGTACGATGTTTGCGTTACCAGTCGAGGTTCATGTCTGAAAGAATACTGTCTGATGTCACAATACTGGAAAAAACTCCGCAGCGTAAAAGGAAGTATGACTTAATTTCCACATATACACATATTCCCCAAATTAGTGCTCAATTTCTGAAGAATGTGTGCCAATGGTAGATTTCCACAGTTGACGTTTTAGAAATTAGGCCTAAAAGTTCGATGTCGTAAAACTACGCAAACATGGTTTAGGCCTATAATTCGACGTTGTAAAATTGCTGTGACCAGGCTTACAAAAAAATAGTTCAAATGGCTCTGAGCACTATGGGACTTAACAGCTATGGTCATCAGTCCCCTAGAACTTAGAACTACTTAAACCTAACTAACCTAAGGACAGCACACAACACCCAGCCATCACGAGGCAGAGAAAATCCCTGACCCCGCCGGGAATCGAACCCGGGAATCCGGGCGTGGGAAGCGAGAACGCTACCGCACGACCACGAGATGCGGGCACCAGGCTTACAACTGCAGAAAAATATGTGTTAGCTAATCAGGTAAACAGAGGGTTTGAATTTAACTACTCACAACACACCGCCAAAGTATATATTTCAGCAATTTTAAATAGTTCCCAGGCATCATTTTAGGAAGGACAGAGATAATGCATCGACATGGGTCTACTGAGCCATGTACACTGATCAACCAGAACATTATGACTACCTACTTAATAGCTAGTATGTCCACATTTGGCAAGGACAACTGCGGCGACACGTCATGGCATTAAAGCAGTGAGGCCTTGGCAGGTCACTGGAGGACGTTGACATCACATCTGCGCGCACAAGGCACCTAATTCCCGTAAAATCGTGGGAGGGGATGGGGCCGATGAGCTTTCAAATGGTTCAAATGGCTCTGAGCACTATGGGACTTAAATTCTGAGGTCATCAGTCCCCTAGAACTTAGAACTACTTAAGCCTAACTAACCTAAGGACATCACACACATCCATACCCGAGGCACGATTCGAACCTGCGACCGTAGCGGTCGCGCGCTTCTAGACTGAAGCGCCTATAACCGCTCGGCTACTTCGGCCAGCGCGATGAGCTTTGACGCCATATTCAGTCACATCCTAAATGTTTTCGATCATGTTCAGGTATGGCGAGTTGGGGGCCAGCTCATTAATTAGAACTCGCCACTGTGTTCCTCGAACCACTCCATCACACTCCTGGCCTTGTGATATGGAGCATTATCTTGTTGAAAAATGCCACTGCCGTCGGGAAACATGATCGTCATGAAGGAGTGTACGTGGTCTGCAACCAGTTTACAATACTCCTCGGCAGTCATGGTGCCTTGCACGAGCTCCACTGGACCCACGGATGTCCACCTGAATGTTCTCCAGAGCATAATGGAGCCACAGCCACTTTGTCTCCGTCAGACAGCACAGTTGTCAAGGAGCTGTTCCCCTGCAAGACTACATAACAAGCATGATGAAAAAGGTATCGTGATTCATCAGACCATGCAACAATCTGCCCCTGCATCAAAGTCCAGTGCCATTTCAGTCATAGTTGCCGATATTGTGGTGTTAAGATTGACACATGCATGGGTCGTCGGCTGTGGAGGCCCATCATTAGGAGTGTTCGATGCACTGTGTGTTCAGACACACTTGTGCTCAGCCGAACATTAAAGTGTGATGTTAGTCCCTCAACAGTTGGCGCCTGTCTTGTCTTACCAATCTACCCAACCTACGATGTTCGACATCTGAGGCATGTGTGCCGAACTCCATGGCATCAGCACAGGTAAGGATGGAAATGGGAGAGAGGATACTGGAGAAAATCAGGTGCCATGTAAGAATAACTTTGGAACATATAAAGAAACGTCTTCCAAGTGTAATGCCATACAGCTTAGATCTCTATGCTCCCGCCACCAATAAGGTAGAGTGTGGGGTTGTAGTGCAAATAAGAATTAAAGACGATAGTGTCTTCCCCTCCCCCCCCCCCCCCCCCTTCCACCAGTATTTCCCCAGATAGTTTACCACGTTGTTTGGTTGAAATTCCTCCTTTCACTCCACGATTATGTTTCACATGTTCCCCATCTCTTTTCCATCCACACATTGCCGACAGGAGCATGGTACACGGAAGATGTGTCTTGAATGTAGTTCCAAGGACACCGAATAAGCTCCCTTAGTAAGTAGCACAACACAACTGTGGTGTTCCGCTGGTGCGGGACTGCATATCCCATATTCTTGTGAGACCAAAAGGGTAACACAGAAACTAATTCAAAAACAGATTGACCTGATAATACTTTAAATACCCAAACATCGTTCATTTAATCCGCAACTGGACTGAAGGATACACCAGTCCATGAAGTGTAAATTATTGTCAGTGGACATTGGTTGCTGGTTGTTAATTTATGTAAGAATGTGAAAGTGAGTCCAGAATCTAAAACAGTTTATTTAAAATAATTAATTACATGTCCTTCAACTGCTGAATGAGACAAGAATTACAATTACCTTTGTTTTTTTCCGATGAAGTTATGCATAAACAATTGACAGACATTAACAGTATTAACATAATAAGACCTTGGCATATCTGACAAAAGGGTGGAGGTGAAGGAGTTTTATAGTCATGCAAGTGAATTAATGCAATCGTCAAGTGCATAGTGACTCTCGTGATGTTAATTGGAAGGCAAATGGTACTACGGATGGGAATATGTCATATCTGTGGACGTAGTTGAAAGCACTGTTCACTGAATTAAATATGCGAGTCTCCAAATAGAAGCTTGAAGTGTCTTTAGAGGTCAAAATGTTATAAAATGGCTGTTATTCCCCTGTGCATCATCTCAAGGTTGTGGCTTCATTTCACCACAGTACTGCAGGTGGAGGCTGAAGTAGCTGCACAATCAGTCATTGACAGCATCAACGGCCATCGCCAATGCAAAGTGCTGCTAAACCCGAAATGTCTCTTTGTCTCTTAATACATCAGCACTGGTGGCAATGGTCTGTCAGCGGATCTCAGTGTACAGATCACCGATGAAGTCTAACATGAAGACTAGTATCAAGTGATTTCTGATTGAATATTTTCTACCAGGAAACCTGGTATTGCCACGTTTTGTATCTCTTACTGTACTCAGATTGCCTGGGCTTCAGATCTTTCGAGCCCCAACAGTCAAAATAGCTCCTTAGAAAATGACATTCCCTTCCATGGGCTAGTCTCTCTACATTTTTACACAGAAGTAGTAGTCTAACTCTGTCTCGGTCTCCCTCTATGACCAGTGACGCTGCCCTCATCAGCACAACAGAGCTTCTCTGTCTAACATCTTGTGTATTTATGTTAGTCAAGCCCTGTGATTATTATACTTTGTAAACATTTGTTGTTTGTGAAGTCAACATGTCCAGCTGCGCTTCACGCTTTCAGAGCCCAAAAACTGTGGGACCCCATCCATTCTCGAGACATTTATCTATGACGTTCTGTGCTTTGTTGAGAAAAACTCTGATTTTTACTTTTAAGCGCAATAGTGCCATCTGCAAAAAACGTTCCTCCTGTTGCCACTCTGCTCTGTTACTAATTGTTTTGTGGTAGGAGATCGTATCTGTGGCCATCCACAATACTCTGAATATCAAAGTGCAGCAATAAAATGAGCTGTCTCGCCTGTGGGCTATTGACCTGCATCTCCCTCCTGCGTTCTTCTGCGAAATGGCTCTGAAAGTGGTGGCTTACGTTTATTCCCCTGGGAGTCCATGTACTTCGGCACTGTTCAGAATGCTTTCAACGTTCTCTCATTTATTTAAAGCATGCAAATCGAAAATGTTATCTTAGTCAATTTCCGACTGTGGTTTGTCATATTCTTCAGCGTCAATTGAAAATCCTGACCAAACAGGTCTTCCATTATGAATTTACGGTCACATGGCAATGACATTGAGAAGTTGGACGAGATCAAGATCAAAACCATATCTCGGGCCAAGGGGAGGAAAATTAATGAGAACAAAGAGAAAAAGAAAGCAATGAATGGCTTCCTAAGAACAAATGGGTGGAACGAAATGCTCTTGTACCTAAGACCTCCAAGAAAGTATTGACACAGGCCGAAAGGGGGTAAGCATACCCCTCCCAGTTCCAAGGCATGGAATAAGAGCGTGTGGACTGAATCCATTACTCTCACTTCCCAGGTTACTGGACCCAGAAAAATCCAAAGTAGGGAACAGAGAAACAGATCTACAGTACTACAGCTTTAGTGTTCATGATAGCTGTAACCCAATAAGGACTTCCATTTGTTAACATTGTCTCCCAACAGGATGAGATAATCCATATGGCTCTCTTTGAAACTTGTGGAAAACGCAAAACAAGGCTCCAAATTCAGAAAGGTCTATCTGGACAAAGGTGCACTAATCTTTGGGAATGGGAATGATAGATTCCCTGAAGGGTAGAGTGCCCAAGATATCTCCATGGGAGGAGGCGAAACTGCAGGTCAAGACAGCAGAGGAACTCCTCAAAACCACGAAGGTATCAATTTGAGTACCTAAATTACTTAAGAATGTTACTCCAAAGACCCTGTTCTAGAATGTACAATTTCAGATCCAGAAAGTCTCGAGAGATAACTGGAGACTAATCAAGTGGAAGATTACGTCTCACAGCAATACCCTTGTAGTGGAAGTGATAAGAATACTTGAAGACAGTGCAAGAGTAGGATCTAAAACTGCAATTAGGGTTGGAGCAGGTGTCAGGGTGGTTAAGGGTATCAGAAACGACAACGACGGCAAGCTGGCGGCTGTAAGTGTTGCAGATAAACCTGTAGCACAGTAAGTGCGCAGCTGCCGCCTTTAGTCGCCTTCTGGAATACAGGATGTGTAAATGGCCCTGATCAACGACCCCTATTTATATAAAGTGGGTGTATCAGGCCTCGAAGAAACTGGAGGGAAGCTGGAATCTGGAAAATAAAAAAGAAGAAAACCAGAAAAAACTGAACACGTATTTATGTTAAGAATAGAAGTTAATTCTAGCCAAAGGAGAACTACAGTTCTGGGGATTTAGTCACCATCAGGATGAAACAGAGGGAGGAAGCGAACACGAGAACATTTGTATTGGCCTCAGTTTACGCTCCTCCTTCCCAGGAAGTAAGGAGACTGTTAGACAGCTGTCTGCAGCTGAATGAACAACTGCTGCTTGGCTGTGATGCCAGTGCCCACGACTTAATGTGGGGATGCAGCGACCCTAACAACAGAAGTGAGTACCCGCTTGAACACGTATTGGGGAGCAATCTAGAGATCTTGAATAGGGGTAAGTAACCTATCTTCAGAAAAAGAAGAAATCGACATCTTTTTGGGCCCAACTCAACGGGTAATTAACTCAGACAATGACATAAGGCGATGGTGGCATCTTTATCTAACTACACGTATATTAAGACTGGGGTGTAAGTAGGTATTATGCAGACCATGGCCTAATTATAGGAAAACAGACTGGGGCTCATATAGAGAAGACCTAAACTCACATTTATCCGAAGTTAAAACTTCGACAAGAGATCCAGTAGATCTAGAGGAAATGTCAGATGAAGTGACGTCTGCAATCATAACCACGTGCTTAGGAAACTGTCCAAACACCAAGAAGAGCAAAAACAGGAGTGTATCTTGGTGAAGCAATGAGCCGCCCGTGGTGGCCGAGCGGTTCTAGGCGCTTCAGTCTGGAAGCACGCGACCGCTACGGTCGCAGGTTCGAATCGTGCCTCGGGCATGGATGTGTGTGATGTCCTTAGGGCAGTTAGGTTTAAGTAGTTCTAAGTTCTAGGGAACTGATGACCTCAGAAATTAAGTCTCATAGTGCTCAGAGCCATTTGAACCATTTTTGAAGGCAATGCTCTTGAATTCAAAGAAAGAAGGTAAGAAGTATTTTCAACATTGATAGAAGGATAGGACAGAGGGTAAAATTTCGGGAGACCCTTGCCAAATACAATCTTGCTGATACACAAGTGGAAAAGTCTTTCTAGGAGGTATTCTGAGAGGAAATGGAAGGTACAGCTATTAGGGCCAAACTGCACAAAATCCCCACAAGAATACCAAGAAATCCAGGAGGCACACTAAAGGAGGGGGGCCGTAGGTATGCAAGGACAGCGCATCAGATGCTAGATGTGTTTCTCAGCACTCACTTCCCTCAGTGTAGCCTGGAATATGATACAGACAAAGACCCAGTCCCAGTGAAGCACTGGTTTACAGGTAACTAACGAGAGAACTGGATCTGCTAAAGAATGTGTTAACTTCAAAAAATGCAGTGGACTGTGGGAACGTTTAAACCGAGTAGGACACCAGGCCCAGATGGAATTCTTCCAGCCGTACAGCAACGAACAGAAGAGGGATTAATTAGTATCCTATGCAGACTGTTCGGAGCCAGTCCAGCAGCAACTTGGAGGACAGTGAAGGTTGTTTTCATTCCGAAGCCAGAGCAAATTGATATTACCAAAGCTAAGGACAAGATATCAACGATTCTGTCTTCATTTCTTTTAAATACGTTAGAAAAATTAGGTGTTGTGCACGTCAGGGAAACGAGGTTAACTGAGGCTCCTCTACATGAAAACCAACACGCACTTCAACGAAAAACTTATGAGAAACAGTACTTCACCAACTTTCTGGGAAGATATAAATGCTCTATGCTCTCAGGAAACTGCCCTCTGCGTCTTTCACGATATTGAGAGAGCTCCACCATATGTAGGTGGTTTAAGACCATGCTGAGTACACAAAAGGTAGAAACCACCAGTTTGATATGAAAACGCTAATCAACACCAATAGAGAGTGTCCTCCAGGTGGGATGTTGTTCTGTTCCAGTGGAATCTAGTGGTGAACTAGATCATTAAGGACCTAAATGCTAAAGACTATCTCTGCCAAGGACACACAGACGATTTAGTCATAGTGATACTTGGTAAATTTGCAAGTAGCGTTAGAAGTTTGGCACAGTGCGCGCTGAACATTGTGCAGAACTGGTGTAAAACTGGAGCTAAGGATCAGTTCCAGGAAAACTGTGTTATAGCACCATTCTCGAGGAAGTGTTTCTCGTAAGACTGCAATCTTAAATTATTACAGTAGTTACAGGGGTAGTGAAGTATCTAGTGATGACCCAGTATGCGAAACTAACGTGGAAACCTGACATAAAGAAGGCAAAAGAAACGCACATATGTACTAGAAAGAGCTACGGGAAAAAATTGGGGTGTAAGTTTCAGCAGTATTTACTGGATATACATAGTTGTAATAAGACCTATGATAATGTTTGGGGCTACAGTATGATGAAATAAAGTAGAAAAGAAGATGTCTGCTAAGGAGTTCCATTGGCTTGCCTAGCCATAACTGGTGGATTTACCAGCACACCGACTGCATGGATGAAAACGATGCTGTGCATACGCTCAATTACTTCTGTGGGTTACAATGGAGGTAGCAGCAGCGTCATACAGGCTAAAAACTGGAAATCTTTAAGATATTCGGAGTGCCAAACTAATGTAATGAATGTGGTAGATCTAGTAATTTCCGGGAAAATGCCGTCTGCTGTACAAAAGCTTCCAACACCTTCAAGAAACTTTACACTGCAACATTTGTATGTAGGGCGCAGTGTAAGGATGAACAACAGTATCGTTCAGGTAGCACAGTCTGGTTTGATGACCACTGCTGGGGCCGGTGTATACGGCGTAGTGCCTAGTCTGCAGAACTCAGTCTCTCTAGGGAAGTTGGCTACGGTATTCCAGGAGGAGATATTCGCTCTCACAGTGTACGCGGAGGATAATCTGCGTAGGTGCTACATGGATCGTAACATCTACATTCATTCAGGAAGCCAAGTTGCTCTGGCATCTCCATCTCACCCTCCAGCGAGATCAGAAATAGTAGCAGAATGCCATGACTCCCTTGTGAGACTAGGAGAAAGGAACAGGCAAACTCGCTGGTCATCTAGTATTATTACTGATGAACAAGCTGAGAGGCTAACCAGGACAGGGGCAACGACCCCATTTGTTGAATCGGAGCCTATCTTAATTATCACTGCGGTGATAATAAAATCTAAACATCGTATTCGGAGACGACGGCAGCATAAAGACCTACTAAAAGTCCCCTACTGTTCTTCAGTGGTACTGACTAGCTTTACTAAAATGACAAGGATAGATACCGCACAATAAACTTTGTATCGATGCAGGCAGTGGGAGGCTATGACATCTGTTATTTTGTCTCCCTTGTTAGATGAAATAAAATGAAATTAAATGAGTCATCGTCATCAGGACTGACAATAATCAGCCAAACAAGACCGAATTCTAGGGCTCGAGATAATTTTTTATACTATCAACAGATTTCATTCTGTTTCCTGTCTCATAAAATTGGGACAAATAATTTCAGGGCAACGTCAGGCAGTTAACTAGGAGAGAATAAAGCGCTCACAGCCAACAAAAGCCTTTATGATAGAAATAAAACATTTTATAAAGTGCTTTTTAACATCATCTTTATGCGGAATGTATTGTTTGTAACATATTGAAATAGCAAACAACGAGATATGAAATAGCAGACAATGAGATATTGCATCCACATATTGTGCAGAATCGCTTCAATGAGGAAGCAAATTCTCTCACGCTGAACGGAGACAAACGACGGTACGAATACATTATCCGTGCGTAAATGACTGTCCCATCGTTTGTGTTTGCAGAAGAGACCTTCAGAGTTGGCGATAGAGCTACGGTGTGTCAACAGAATTAACTTTGTTTGTGTCGCTTGTTGCTTGCTGCAGCAGAAACAACAGCATGATTATTTATTTAACTTTGAATAGTAACGCAGAGGAACTGCTCGCCAATATTCATGCAAATTTACGCAAATGTTCTGTTTCTTTGCTACGTAAATTCATATACAAAAAGTCGTAACAACTGTGCAGTTGTCCTTTTACACTAACAAACTTCCATGATATATTGCTTTCTACCCCAAGTAGAAATACGTTCGGTCCGGATAAAAAGATAAATTTTAATTTGCAAATAAATACGTCGATAAAATATTTTCGCTATCGACAGAAGAAGGGTGTGAAACAATATTTCTTTCTATTCAAAAATATGTCACTTCTGGCATATATTGCAGTTTGACTGTTGAATTTTAGAGCGAGAACATTGTTGCGTTATTAATGACGCTAGTTGTACATATTTTCTTCTTCTTCTTGTTAACTGAGTTGTCGGGGGCTCTTGAATATAACAGCAGCAACGACTCCTAAACAGAAAAATTATTTTGGAGGTACTTCGTTTTTCGTATTTGTATTATGACGTCCTTGCAAGAACGAGAAATTCAGTTTTATCTGAAACTGCTTTATTGAAAGAGAACGTAAAATGAACACTAATAGGTGATCAAGATAGAGAAACGAAGTTTCCGATTTCGACAGACATGCTGAGCCGAAGTTTATCTTTGGCCGCCCAAGAAAGAATAACAGCAAGTTGGTCCTGTTAGACGCATTTTGTAATATCGTCTCCGTAATTCACGTTGCATCGTTACCGCACACACAATAGAAAGACACGAAAGCCACACTAATCCCTTGACCACGAGTCGGTGCTTGTATACTCGCATTGGACTCGCGCTACGTTGCGTATACGATGATGTAACGCCCTCGAACAGAGTGGTTTTTATCGCCCCTTATACTAGCGCAGTACTCCGCGTTGCCGGGGTATGTACTTATTCCAATTGTATTAATCCATGTTCACCCTCCCCTATATCTCTGTTCATCTCCTCCGATCCCTCTCTGTCTATCCATTTCCTTCTCCCCCTTCCCTCTCCACATTGTCATTCCCATCCCAAAAGAAGGCTGCTGGTTCTTACATAAACAGTGTTTACACTGATGAGTCAAAACATTATGACTACCTCATTAATGGCCTGTTTGTCCGTCTTCTGAACGAAATGCATCACTGATCCAGTTTGTTAGTAAGTTTTTGGAGATATGGGGAAATATATGTCTATGCACAGGTCATAGAATACGCGTAAATAACGGGCCGCTAATTTGCGTAAGAGGTGACGGCGTCCCATAGCGACTCAGATGGATTCCATAGAATTTACGTCAGGCAAATTTGGTCACTGAGACGTCCATGTGAGTTCACAGTAACACCCCTCAGACCACTGTAGCATGGCTCTGGCTGCAGACAAGGACAATCATACTGGTGAACGATGACATCACCGTCGGGGAAGACATGAAGCATGAAGGGATGCAGGTGGTTCGTGGCTGTCAGCGTGTCTTCGATTACTAGCGCAGGTCCCATGCAAGGGCAAGCGAATGTCTCCCATAGCTTAATTACTGCTCCCACAGCCTGCGTTAGTGGCGCACTGCACGTTTCGAGTCTCCGTTCACCACGATGACGGCGTTTGTGAAGACGACCAGCGACCTAGTGTAGTAAAAATGTGATTCACCCGATGAGCTAACACGTTTCCATTGATCGACGATCGAATCCCAATGGTGGCAGTTTCACTATCCTTCTGCCTCTTTCCATAAATTCTCACAACAGTAGGATGTGAACATTCGATTAGATTCACCGTTTCCGAATTATTCATTCACAAGCTCTGCTTAATATGTGAGTACTATAATGAAATAATAAAATGGATGAAATACTAAACTCTGCGTAATAATAACCTGCTCTTTGTCAAAGTCGTTTATCTCAATGGATTTCCCCATTTGCAAACGTTTATCTTCGCTAGGGTGATCCCTCGTCTGCGTCTGCTCTGCTTAAACACTTTTCTTACCGCGCCACGTGTCCACAACGCTATCAGGCGGCATCCAACGTCGCGGTGACCAGTGGTCAAAATATTTTCGCTTATCTTTGTATCTCCAGATAGTTAGGAATTTGTGCACAAAGTATGGTTGAAATCGATTTAAAGATTGAGGACGATTTTTTTACCCAACGCAGTGCCCACAAAAAAATGGCTCTGAGTACTACGGGACTTAACTGCTGTGGTCATCAGTCCCCTAGAACTTAGAACTACTTAAACCTAACTAACCTAAGGAAATCACACACATCCATGCCCGAGGCAGGATTCGAACCTGCGACCGTAGCGGTCGCGCGGTAACAGGCTGTAGCGCCTAGAACCGCTCGGCCACTCCGGCCGGCGCAGTGCCCATATCCCATATATATTGTCACGTAGAAGAAGGTGTAATTAGATGACTGACAAACACTAACTTCACGAAGGTTTATTCAGCACTTGCATATAAAAGAGTGCGGAGAGAACGGCCTCCGGCTAGAACAGATACAGTATTTACACGGCTACAGAACATTCCAGTACAATGATTCTTGACATTTGTTGATACTTCTAGAATGTACTCGAACCGAACATAGAAATTAAAATTGTACAATCCAGGTGAGTTTTGAACTCACGACCCTCCATCCAGTAGTTTTGTATCACAACCACTACACAAATGCGCTACTCAGCTTTTTCTGCGACACTGCTTCCTCCTTACGAGTCTTGGTGCTACGACGTCCTAGTCCAGGAACGAGTCATCGGTCGTGCATACCCCGACTCCTGATGAGTGATTCTCGCCCTGACGATGATCTTCTTAGAACTTTTTTGGCCGCTACGCCAAGGTCTTATTAAGGAGTTCAGTAAGCCCACTAGTTTGCGGATGATAGACAGTCGTCATGTGATGACTAATGTTTCACCGTCGGTTTATCTTTGTCACAGGATTCGATTGAAAAACTTTCCCTCGATCCGTAATTAATGACCTTGGAGCACCGTGTTTTAATACAATGTCTTCCACGATGAATTTTGCTACCTCCGATGCTTCGGATGTTTTCACGGCTTTTGTAATGGCATAGCGTGTCAGATAACATGTGCAAACAATAATCCATCTATTGGCACTAGCATACAGAAATCGTCCAAGGAGGTCAATCCCAACACGCTGGAAAGGCGTTTCGGCTCATGGAATTGGTATCAGTCGGCCAGGTGGTTTCTAAGAAACTGCCTTTCCCCTCTGGCACTCTCGACAGTGCGACACATAGCGACGGACACTCCTAAATGAACCTGGCCAGAAAAATCTCTTGCGGATTCTATCGTATGTCTTAATAGATCCTAAATGTCCGGTCTCAGGTGTGTTGGAATTTCTGTAGAACATCTAAGAGCATGTGTTTAGGAATCGCTGGTAGCCACCTCTTTCCAAACGGATCAAAGTTTTTCTTGCAAAGTAATCCATTAACTACCTTAAACTGTCCTTTCACATCCTCTGACCGATTTAAGGGAAGCATCATTTGAGGTATCTTGGCGTCCTTCTTCTGCTCAGCAGAGAGTTGCTGGAGTGCAGCGAGACAAGTCTCTATCTTCATCAGAGTCTTGATGGTCATGCACAGGGTTTCTTGAGAGACAGTCGGCACCTTCGTGTTTTCTTCCACTTCTGTACACTACGGTAATGTCATACTCTTGAAAACGCAGTGTCCACCTGGTGAGTCGTCCTGTTGGATCATTAAGACCTGTCAACCAACAAACTGAATGATGGTCTGTAACAATTGCGAATGGCCTTCCATAGAGATACTGTCGAAATTTGCGCATGGCCCAGATCACAGCAAGACATTGTCTTTCTGTAGTTGAGTAGTTTCTCTCGGCTTTTGCAAGTGTCCTAGAAGCTTAGGCTATAACCTACTCTTTTCCATCCGAGATTTGCACCAGAACAGCACCGATCCCATACCCGCTGTCATCTGTGTGTAGCTCTGTAGGTGCTCTCTCATCATACAGACCAAGTACAGGGTCAGTCGTCAGAGCTTTTCGCAGCACATCGAAAGAATCTTGTTGAGCACCACCCCAGATAAATTTAGCATCAGCTTTTAACAACTCTTGGAGTGGCCTGGCTTTGATACAAAAGTCTTTGATAAAACGACGGTAATAAGAATATAATCCGAGGAAGCTTCTCACATCTCTAATACTTTTAGGAATAGGAAACTCCGTTATAGATCGCACCTTTTCTGGGTCTGGCCGCACACCTTCGTTTGGCACAAGGTGTCCAAGTATGTTGATTTCTTTTGGTCCAAATAGACACTTTCTTGGATTAAGTTTCAGTCCACCTTGTTGGAGACACTTAGGAACGACCCTCAGTCTTAATATATGTTCATCAAATGTCTCTGAGAACACTATAATGTCATTTAAACAACAAAGACACATCGCTCACTTCAAGTGCCTTAGTAGATTACCCATCATCCGTTCAAAAGTTGCTGGTGCATTACACAAACCAAACGGCAGTACCTTAAATTCATACAGGCCCTCAGGGCTAATGAATGCAGTTTTCTCAGGATCAGCCTCATCTACTACGACTTGACAGTATCCCAAGTAGATGTCCATGATTGAGAAAAATTTAGCCCCCTTCAGACAATCCAGCGTATCGTCAATTCGTGGAAGAGGGTAAACGTCCTTTTTAGTTATCTTATTAAGCTTCCTGTAATCAACACAAAAGGGCCAACTGCCTTCTTCTTCCTGACAAGGACCACTAGTGATGGCCATCGGCTCAGCGAAGGTTGAATGATGTCAATCTTCATCATTTTCTCTATCTCGTCGCGAATTATTCGACGTTCCGTTGCTGACACCCGGTATGCTCTCTGGCTTATTGGTTGATGGTCTCCAGTGCTAGCCCGGTGCTTCACCGTCGATTCGTCTAATTTGCTCTTCACCTGTGTATTGAAACATTCAGAGAACTCTTGTAGAATGGAAAGTAGCTTCTTCTGTTGTTCCTTAGTGAGTTTTGGTGATAGTCGAGCTAGATCTTGTCTCGTAGTGGTAGCGCTGATTTCGCAAACAGACTCGGCATGGGAGGTTTCTATGACGCTCAGCTGTTCTTCAATTAACGGCTCCGTGTTTGCTATACACATGCGTCTTGGAAGGATCTGCGGTTCTCGGCAACAGTTAGCTATCCACAGTTCACCGAATCCGTTCTTAAATGAGACGACAGAGGCTGGGATGACTCAGTTGTTCTTCAGTGGTATGCTTCTCCTTCTACAAGATCGATGGGTTGATCCGTGCCATGAAATGTGACAGTTACCTTTCTAGCGCTGACTTCAGGAATGATCACTTCATCCAGCACACATAGTCTCCACACACTCGGATACGCATCTTCCTGTCCACAGTGTCTCATCTCGTCTAGCATAATCTTCGAGCGACTACAATCTGTAATTGCCTGAGAAGCTTTCAAAAAGGGCCATCCGAGAATGACGTCATGACTACACGCTTGTAAGACGACGAATTCTAAGGGCTGTGTATGGCTACTTATACCCACACGAATGACACATCTTCCTGTAGGTTTTACATATTTCCCATTAGCCACCTTCAGCAGAGATTTTTTTTTTTTTTTTTTTTTTTTTTGTCGACCAATACGGTTTTCTGAAACTGGCGACGGTGCTTCTCCGTAATGACTGAATATGATGCTCCAGAGTCCACAAGAGCTTGGGCTGGTCGGGCATCCATGAAGATATTGACGTAGTTTCCTATCATTTTTGTAGTGATCGACGACGGAGGATTTTTCTCTTCTGCGGCCTCACCTCCAAGGAAGGTCGCACCCTTTAGTTTTCAATGGTGGGGCAGCTAGGTGATCGGTTGGAGCTTCTAAACGGCGATGGAGACCTTGATCGGCGCGTTGGGGAGCGTCCTCTGCAGCGGCTAGCTCGCGGCTATGGTGACCTACGTCGTGCTGCACTCACATCTTCTTGTTCATCTTCGTCGTCCCGGAGTTGGCGTTGGCTGATGTCGGTCTGCTGTCTTCTAGCGTGGGCGTCGTCAAATATCCTTCGCCTTTCTCGTCAATAGCGCACCACATGTCCCTGTCGTCCACAGTGGAAACATACTGGTTGGTTATCCTGGGTCCCCCAGACGTGTCTTCCTTCGTGCTCAAACAGGTTCCTCATGGGGCATTGTAGGAACGTAACTCCGCCCGGGTCTCGACTTTTTCACCGTTTTAAAGGGAAATGAAGGACGAGAGATTGGATTCAATGTCTGTTCTACTTCCTCCCTTATGACCTCTTGAAGCGTCTCGGTTTTTTGCTTGCCGTGCAACCCAAGGGCCTTCTGAACTTCCTCTCTCACTATCTGACGAAGAGTACTTGTGAAATCAGTTCCTTCCTCCATCACAGATATCGATACGACGTTTGGACGCCGTTCAAACTTTTTACGTGTAATTCTTTTTTGATGCATTGTCTCGATATGCTGGCATCATTTTATGAAGTCGTCTGCTGTCGAAACCTCCTTCATGAGTAGGACTTGATACATGTCCTCAGCAGCACCCTTCATGAGATGTGTAACCTTATCTTCCTCCTTCATTCTACGATCCACTATTGTACACAGCTCCAAGACGTCTCTGTGTATGGCCGAAATATTTGCGCAGTTCCGCCTCGAATACTTCCCAGCTTGTGAACTTCTCCTCGTTGTTCTCATACCATTGCTTGGCAGTGCCCTCCAAGTAGAAAAATACGTTAGCCAAACACACGGTGTCATCCCATTCGTTAAACTTGGCTATACGCTCATATAAATTAAGCCACTTGTTTGGATCTTGGCCATCGTCACCAGAGCACCCGCAAGGACGTCTCATGTGGTGGCACACAGTTGCTGTCATCGTAACGTCCTCTTCTTCTTCCGTCTCCGATAAATTGCGATCTGTTGAATATGGCTCGATCTCGGGTTTCTCGCCACGTGAAAGGTGGCTCTGTCGGGGCTTGATGGAAGCCAGTGTGTTTTCGATAATGTGCGCTATCCTAATTTCCAATACCCAGCGTCTCCACCAGAATAATGTCACGTAGAAGAAGGTGTAATTAGGTGAATAACGAACACTAACTTCACTTAACGAGGGTTTATTCAGCACTTGCATATACAAGAGTACGGAGCGAATTGCCTCCGGCTAGAACACTTGTAGTATATGTACGGCTACAGAACATTCCAGTACAAAGTTTCTTGACATGTGTGAGTACTTCGAGAATGTACTCGAATCGAATATAGAAAGTAAAATTATAGAGTCGAGGTGAGTGTTGAACTGAGGACCCACCATACAATAGTTGAGAATCATAACCACTACACCACAGTGCTACTCATGTGCTGCTGCGATATGTTTAATATATTTTATCGTATTTCACACATATTTGTACGCATATTTCACCTGTATCTCTAACTAACTTCGCCATACAGCTTCATTTTCTGGCATTTCAGTGTTTATGAGATTATAGTTCCTGAAGTATGTGTTGTACAGTGATATAATCATGTAGATACATTCAGCCGCATTTACGAATGCTGTCTGCGAAACGATTTGCGAATAGTGTTAGTAGCAAAGAAGTACTAAATCTAAACGTCATGGATAACGCAGCAGATCTCAGCGTTTATGGCATACCTCCTGAACTATGTGTCATACAATGATAGATTTTTGCAGGTCCATTCTGTGATATTTTGAATACTTCCTGCAAAATGAGTCACGCTTACCGTTACTAGTAAAGAAGTAATAAACTGAAACGTCATGTTTCATGTGGCAGTTTTACTGCACAAACGGCCAAATTGCAGTAAACTAAAACTTTTTTCCTTTCATCATTTTGTGGGGGATATCAGGAAGAAAAAGTTTTGTAAAGGTTTGAAGTTGTGTGTAAATTTTGTTGCAAGTCACCAAGTGCCCTCATTCACATATACTGAATGAATAAAGTCTGAGAAATCGACTTTTTTCACCTCCACTTCCACCCCTTATGGCGTAATGTGCACTGTTGCCAGATTTCTCCCCCTCCTCACTCGCCACTCCCTCCTCACCCACACTGTTGTCCCTTCACACTCCCCTCCCCCTATGATTTTGTTGATTATCTCATGCAATAATTGGAAATGTACATCGGAAATCCTTAATTCCTGTTCATCAGTGTAAAGATGAAAGTGTTGATTTACATACGTTTTCAGACCTCATGAATTTAAGCTTTACACCAGATGACATACCCTCTGATAGTTTGACTATTTTAACTTACATTGGAGGTTATGCTGTTATGAAAGCTTTACAGAAGTGTAAGTGCGATACATGCACTGCGTGGTTGCAGTTAGATGAAGAAATCGAAACGGACTCTTCTTATGATTTTGTAAAAGAGTTGAACAGAAGTCGACTAACCTTGCCGTCTGAGGAGGCAGTCTGTATTGTAGCACTGGTTTCGCACAAGGTATCTTTGCTACTGCAAAAGTACCTGCATATGGAAAGCAGCTGTCAATTGCTCACAATCTAAGCTTCAGAAGGCTAATTAACTCTGCAGTCATTGATGCAAAGTGTAAATGTTTGCTGTACAACACTATTATGTAAATTAGAATATATATCTGTATGTACATCAAAAATTCTCCTAAATAATTTTGAGAAAATGTGCAATGACGAAGTCACAGATATTCAAGACAAATCAAGAAAAGTGAAGAAATTTAAATGTGCATCCACATATGCAGATATGAAATTGTTTACTGTATGCATGTACTTAACTGGCAAACTGTGTTTTGAGAGTAAATAGATACTGTATGTATATTTAACCAACAACGTGACTACTTTCAGTTATGTACTTTTAGAGTGCTTTTTTCTTGTTATGCTCCCCCCCCCCCCCCCCATTACACACACACACACACCTCCCTCCTCCCTGTCGTTTCTCATACAAGGAATGCTGAACATAGTATACTCTCCATTGCTGAAGAATAAATTCAGTGCGAGTTGAGTATAATGTAATATTGTCTGATTAGTTCAGTATTGTGCAGTTAAAAATAGTTCTGTTTCCTAAGATATGGACAGTGGCGTTACAGAATCGATGTGATGTTTTTATCTTTGACTTACTATGATCGATAGTTATATTTTATACTTGACAAGTTTTATGTCTGCTATCACGTGAAATTCTGACGACGCTCATTTTCCACCGTATTTAGGCCGTTCTTCGACGTCAGACTCGTCAGTCATCAAGACTCAGCACAACCAGGAGCACCTCCGAAGATGTCCAACGTAGCTTTGAACGAAACGTCAGGGATAGAAGAGATCCATGGACCACGGCCATACAACCCGGAAGAATTCTCGGCAGCTAGAACTGCTGCTTCTTTAATCACTGTGCTAAGTGTCATGTTTTGAAATTATGATATGAAGAATAAACTAGTGGCCGAAGGTACATTTCGCGTAAGTACCACAAAGATAAGAGAAATTATGGCTCGTATGGAGGCATATAGACGTTTTTCCCACCCTCTGTTTGCGTGTGGAAAAGGAAATAAAATGACTGGTAGTGGTACATGGTACCATCAGCCACGCATCGTACAGTGTGGCTTGCGGTAACTTCTAATTTAGTACTCCTTCAATTGGTTACAAGTTTCAAATCGAATAAAAGCTTCGGATCTAATAGTAGCTTAAATAGAATAATCTAATACCATCTAAATATCACACACCAACTTAAAATCACATTCCAAATTCAATACGTTAATAACAATTACTATAAGAGGTTTCTAAAAATTATAGGTCACCTGTAATGAAGTCAATGAACCTGTAAAAGTGTCACATTTATAATAGGCAAATATCCACAAAAAAGACGAACAGGACTGGTCATTAGATTCATAGGTTTGAGATCATGTGCCGCTGTTACGCTTACTTACATGTCAGACCAGTTAGAAAAAGAAGCATCACGAACCAGGAAAACAATTATACTACATCTGTTTCGGCAAGAAAACTTGCAGTTTCCCAATCCATCTATGGCTAAAGGAATGGAACACTATTAAATCCATAAGAGGACAGTCTTATGTCTGTATACAGTCCTTTATTTTAAAAATAGTGTGGTATTTCAATTTTATAAGGCCCAGAAATACTATAACCATCATTATCTTCATACAGTTAAATCGCGATTGTTTACGAAGTCTAGTTTCAACGTAGATATGTCTGAGATTTCAATTTGCCAATGTGATGAAACCTCATCGGACGAACTCATCCACATATTATATCAGCGCCATCTTCACTACTCGAGTAGGAGACTATTTAAAATTCATTTAAAATGATAGGTCAATCCCTATCACTTTGTATGCTTTTATAATATTCTTAGAGTGAATAACTCACAATGTCAGTGTGCTGGAAGACGATGTAGTGGCTTACACAGCAGACTTTTACTTTTTTTCCTTAATACCCTATTTTGGGTCTACTAATAAGAGTTATGTTGTCAGAAATATGTATTTGTTTTATCCCTGATATGTTTTGTATTAACAACGTGTGCATTGTCTTTGGAGTAACAATTTTCTGTTGTTCTTTTAATTATCTGTGTATTGTCATCTAATATACATATGGAAAAGACTATACGTAAACTATAATGTCCAAGCTGACTGTGTAATATTCTTGTAGAGATATTGTATGTATAGTAATCCAAAGTGCTGCTATATTCTGGTGGTATGAGCTTACTCGGGCTCCATGGCCACTATAAATCTATTCCCACAACACATCGTTAATACTGTCGCTGTCTAATGCGTTGTATATGGGCAAAATAAGCTTGTAGCACGAAAAAATATCATCTTATTAAAATGCCTTTGAATGTAGCAGCGTTTTAGGTTACTAAATATATAATGTTGTTACAAGACATCTATAACGCTATAAGTCCATAAAAATTCAAAATGACTTTGTAGTTATTTGCTTGTGTGAAACAAAAAATAGTTAATATATATACAAACACGAATTCACACACTAGGCCACGGGGCGGCGCACCTGCTGTAGTTCTATCGCGTGCCATCTTGTCACCGTATCGACGCATCGCAACTGCCGCTTGCAAATTTTATTTCCGTTTCCGATTCCGATGCAATTTCCCTCGAGAGTGTTTCCACGAATCTCGCTCTGTGATCTCCACCTCACCACCCAGATTGGCTTGACTGTAATTATGTTCTGCATCTAACACCAATACGTTCAATCCAGATTCAAAAGATTACTTTCAATTCCACTGCGGCCACATTTCCAAGTAAAGTATCTTACAAAAAGCATTTCTTTCCTTCTTTTGTTCCATCGCTACATGCACTTGACACTTTTTAGGAAAAAACTATGTAGGCATTAGATCTCCTTGCAGTATCTGCAGCACATAAACTATTTAACAGTTAACTGTCCATCAATAACTTTCTCGTACGAATGAGTTGGTCGAAATAAACCTTTTCTTTTAGTGTCGCACATCAACAGACCTGTAAACGGAAAGGTCAGTTTTAAATGCACTAAACTACCAAGAGTTAATCCTGCTATTATAGGCAGAAATGTTGCAACAAGTACCTCATGCGTCTATCTGGAAGTAGGACCGTGTCATAAAACCAGATATAAACAATTTTTTCTCCAACGACTTTTTTCGACTTGGACAAATATGAAAACTTAATACCATACTGGTCTACGTGAGTAATATGTCCTATTTTGCTTTAATGGCATATTAAAAAACCCAATGCATTCAAAATTAAATTACATTATACCCGATTAATTCATATCATCCTCACATTATACCGTCACGTTCTACTTGGCACTCCGTTCTATCGAGCACGAAAACTCTCAGTTGCGACAAGTAAAAGAGGTATTACATGAGGAAAATAGTTATTATATCCATCAGTAAGTAGGACACCACCGTTTTAAAGGTATTTACAAAAGATCCTGGGCATGGTGACATACCATATTTATACCAGTCCACGATCCTCCCTGTTTTGCCCTGTAACACACGTTACTTCCTAATTATATTCCAATTTCAAGCATATTGGAAATGCACGTTGTCAAAAGAGTCACACTGAAGTTTAATTTAAAAATGTTTCTTTTGTTTTCGATATAATTAGGTCATAATGTAATAAAATACAATGTCTATATGTATAGAACAAAAAACAATTTTGTGCAATTTAAAAGTCATCTTAAGGTCTGAGTAGGTAACATTGAGAAAAACTGCCTGTACTGCGCTTTAGAATTCAACATTTGCAGCTTTTGGGACTATACAGAAACATTTTATGTTTCACTTTATTATGATTATCATTGTTATTCTGAAATCGAGAATTTTTATATTAGGCGTTTCATGAACTTGTAAATCTATGGTATGAAAAACGAATTGATATGAGTAGCCAGTCACAGTGACTTACTAACACTGTACCATGCTGATCTACATTTGACTTGCAGCATCATGAGCGATGTCAGTGGTATGTTGCAAGACGTCTTTCATTACTTAATGCGTTCAAGCAGACAGTAGTCTCACTTTAACATATAAAAGTTGCTCGTTATCAGCGGAACTCATTTGCAGGATACTGGCGATCAATTTGTGTGTCTCTGATTGACACCACTTGGATAGATTTTTATGACTGGTGCCTTAAACATAGCTGTCTTCTGCAGGTTACTGAAATTTGTTTGTGTATAGCGTAATACTTGTTTCTGTTGTTTTCATGGCAGAAGTGGGAGGGTGAAATCCAATGACACCTCATAGCTCATTCCTCTCTAAAAGTACCAAAACGCTACCGCGGTAAATGTCCCCCTCTGATAAACTAATCACCATGATCAGCTCCACATGCTCTCACGCTATGGTACACTCTGAGAAGTTTTAGCCTTAACCCAGGGCACTGGCGCAAAGTCTGGTAATCAAGAACCTTATGCTAACATCTCTTTTCCTCTGGCCAGCTGAATACTGTAAATGAAAATACCCTCACGCTTCGGATTCGCATCGGATATCTTCGAATCATTCGCCGCCATACAAGCGTGCGTTAGCGACCTTCATATTTTTTCTAATGGATTCCCATTCATTCTTCTAGCCCAACCTTTCGTTCACCATTTTTGGCGTAGTCTGCAAGGCCATCCGGTTCTGTCACTCTTGACATCACTTACTAATATGAGCACTATGGCTTTGGTCTTGGATTACTGCAGTAAGATACACCAAAAATGACGAACAATATCCACGTTTTGTCTTTTCCAAGTGCATATACCGCTTATTAGCAAGTTATCTCAAAACGTATAACATCCACTATAAACGTCAGCCGAGTGTCTGAAAATACCATAGCACAGCTACATGCATACATATATACATTAATTTTGTTCCATAGACATTGAATACGACATTTCTTAATGATATGGAGCATGTTGCTTTAAAATAAGTTTTCTTTACACAAAGTAATATTTTTCTTTTTCTTTTTTATTTATTTATTTATTTATTTACTTTTTACTGCTTCATGTCTAAGAATTCGCCTATTGACTAGAAGGAGTTGTCATTCAGAAATTCTTTAAATTTGCTTTTAAATGTTACTTGGATACCTGTGAGACTTTTAATACTATTTGGCAAATGACCAAAAATTTTTGCGGCAGCATAATTCGCCCCTTTCTGTGCCAAAGTGAGATTTAATCCAGAATAGTGAAGATCATCATTTCTTCTAGTTTTGTAGCTATGCATTTCGCTGTTATTTTTGAATTGTGATGGGTTATTAATGACAAATTTCATAAGTGAATATATATAATATACATTGCAAAGGTACTATCAACATCCCGAGTTCCTTAAATAAATGTCTGCAAGGTGATCTTGGGTGAGCTCCAGTTATTATTCTGATTACACACTTCTGTGCAATCAATACTTTCCCTCTTAATGACGGATTGCCCCCAAACTATGATGCCATATGGAGGCAGTGAATGAAAATAGGTATAGTAGGCTAATTTACTGATATGTTTATCACCAAAATTTGCAATAACCCTAATAGCATAAGTAGCTGAACCTAACCGTTTCAGCAGATCATGGATGTGTTTCTTCCAATTCAATTTCTCATCGATGCACACACACAGAAATTTTGAGTATTCTGCCTTAGCAACCAACTTCCGTTCATAGTCTATACTTATCAATGGTGTTATGCCATTTACTGTACAAAATTGTATAAAGTGTGTTTTCTCTAAATTTGGTGACAGTCAATTTGCAGAGAACCACTTAATAATTTTTTGAAAGACATTATTTGCAATTTCCTCAGCTGATTTTTGCTTGTTGGGTGTGATTACTATACCTGTATCATCATCAAAAAGAACTAGCTTTGCATCTTGATGAATACAGAGTGCCGAGTCATCGATATATATTAAGAACAATAAGGGACCCAAGACTGAATCCTGTGGGGCACTGTTCTTGATACCTCCCCAGTTAGAGGACTCTGCTGGTTTTTGCAGACTGTCTGTACTGTTAATTTCAACCTTCTGCATTCTTCCAGTTAAGTATGAATTATACCATTCCTGCATTGTCCCACTCATACCGCAATACTTAAGCATACCTAGAAAATTTTCATGATTCACACAATCAAAAGCCTTTGAAAGATCACAAAATAGCCCAATGGGTGATGTTCGGTTATTCATTACATTTAATATTTGATCAGTGAAAGCATATATAGCATTTTCTGTTGAAAAGCCTTTCTGGAAATCAAATTGACATTTTGTTAGAACTTCATTTTTACAAATATGTGATGCTACTCTTGAATACATTACTTTTTCAAGAATTTAGGATAGAGCTGTCAGAAGTGACATCGGCGGTAGTTGTTAGCATCCGATCTATCCTCTTTTTTATGTAATGATTTAATAATAGCGTATTTCAGTGTATCTGGAAAAATGCACTACTTCGTATGTGGCTGAGAATCCTATTTATTTGTTGGGAACAAGCTTTTAGTACTCTGTTGGAAACGCCAGCAATTCCATGTGAGCTTTTACCTTTGAGTGAATTTATTATTTTCCTAATTTCAGTAGGAGAGGTGAGTTGAATTTCAATTTTATCAAACTGCATAGGTATTGCCTCTTCCATACACCGCCTTGCATTTTCTAACGAATAGCTGGATCCTATTTTCTCTTAAACTTAAAATGATTATTAAAAATATATTCTACTTCTGACTTCATGTTAACAGACTTTTCATTGTGTTTGATAGAAATACAGTCTTCCTGTGCTCTCAGTTGCTCTGTTTCCCTTTTAACAATATTCCAAATTGTTTTAATTTTATTATCAGATGTGCTAATCTCAGACACAATGCACATACTTCTGGACTTTTTAATAACTTTTCTTAATACAGTGCAGTAGTTTTTATGTTTCACTGTTTCAGGATCATTACTCCTCCTAGCTATAAGATATATTTCCCTTTTTTGTTTACAAGATATTTTTATCCGTTTAGTAAGCCATGGCTTTTGACATGGTTTCTTACAATTATATTTCACTGTTTTATACTGCATTAGTCAAAGTGATCGACGACTCAGACATGCCACGTACAGGAGTGAAGCGACCATTTCAGCAGTGCTTGATTTCAATACATTAATTATCAAAATTTAACTGCTCTCTTTGCCAAACAGTGCAATATTGTAGTTCGACAGTTACCTCAATAATGACTATCAGTACGTCGTCAACGGATGAGTGAAGCTGTAATAGAAACATGTGTTCTGTGGAGTCCCCTGGGGTTCTGTTCTTGGTCCACTAGTTTTCTCATTGTACATCTTTGATGTATCATTTGTGCTACATTATTGTAAGTACCATTTACATGTTGACGACATACAGTTATATCTCGGCGCAACTCCTAATAAGTTTTTTGCTACCTTTTCATGTATGACTGATGACCTGTGTTCAGTATTTCGATAAGCAAAAAACCTTGACCTTAAACCAAACAGGTCATCCTCACATCACACCGAAAGTTGATCAGTTCAAATTTTCGTGAACACTTCTTACTGGTATCCAAGCATCCTATCAAAAAATAGTAAAAGATCTCGGTATAACTTCAAATGGGCATCTAAAGCGGAAAGAATAAACTGTTACAGCATCCTGGAAATCTATCTCTTGTCTAAAAGCATTGCAAAAATTTTAAAAATATTTGCACCTCAGATTATACAATAATTAATCTAGTCGTAAGTTCTGCCATATCTTTACCATGGTGATATAGTTCAACACGGCGAAAACAATAAAAACTTCTGGCGACTCGAGTTGATTATGAATGCAAGAGTTGAGTAGGTGTGTAACATTCGTTTATTTCATCACATCAGCCTTTCCTATGCTCAGTTAGGCTGGATGTGACTACACAGCCTACATAATTTTCACACACACTGTTTACTTATTCGGTTTCCTGGGTGCTGGCTTCCTTCCTCAATACCGTTTCTCAAATGTCATCATTTCATTACTGCAGTAACACACCGAATTTGTACAATATGTTGGCTGTACCACTGCTTAACAGTAAATCTTCACCATTACAGACAAATATCTATGGAACAAACTATACTGCAGCCTACGTCTTTTCCAGAAACACACTGCATTCGAGATGAGATTGGAGCTTAACCTGTTATCATCGTTGCAAAGCGCCAAAGAAAGTGGTAAAGTCATGCATATTCAAATACAGAGACATGTAAACAAGCAGAACACGGCGCTGCGGTCGGCAACGCCTTTATAAGACAAAAAGTGTCTGGTGCAGTTGTTAGACCGACTACTGCTGCTACAATGGCAGGCTATCAAGATTTAAGTGAGTCTGAACGTGGTGTTCTAGTCGGCGCAAGAGCGATGGGACACAGCATATCCGAGGTATCGCCGAAGTGTGGGGATTTTCCCATACAACCTTTTCATGAGTGTACCGTGAATATCAGGAATCCAGTAAAACATCGAATCTCTGACATCACTCAGGCCGGAAAAAAAAAAATTCTTCAAGAACGGGAGCAACGACGGCTGAAGTGAGTCGTTCAACGTAACAGAAGTGCAACCCTTCCGCCAATCGCTCGGATTTCAATGCTGGGCCATCAACAAGCGGCAGTTAGCGAACCATTCAACAAAAATCGTAGATATGGGCTTTCGTAGCGAAGGCCCACTTGTGTACCCTTGATGACCCCACGACTCAAAGCCTTACGCATCGCCTAGGTCCGCCAACACCGACATTGGACTGTTGATGACTGCAAACATGTTGCCTAGTCGGACGAGTCTCGTTTCAGATTGTATCGAGCGAATGAACGTGTACAGGTATGGAGACAACCTCATGAATCCATGGACCCATGGACCCTCCATGCCAGCAGGGGACTGTTCATGCTGGTGGAGTATTTACTTCATTTGCAGTCTAATAATTACATCTATTAACGGCAATGTGTTTTTAGATTGGATAGTACCTCCAACTAGATGCGGAAAGAGCAAGCCATTAATGCTTACTTTTCCCTGGTCAGCAGATCAGGTGGTGAAGAGTGGACACCTGGACACAAAATGGTTAGTATATAGTGACAGGGGTAGTCCACTTAATGGTGCAGTTGCTAGCATGCAAAAAACATCAAGTAATAATTATGTGACGTGTTTGCAGGAAGACAGATAGATGCAGAGAAAAAAAACAACTATCACACTGAACTGGGTACATGTTAATGTACCAATGATCACAACATCTACACTTATATGCTTAACACGCTATAGATATACAGGGAGAACATTAAGAAAACTGACAAGCTGCAAGGACGGATTCCTGACTAGAAATGGAGGAGAAAAGGTCCTATGAATATGTGTCAGGAAATGCATCGTTGCCACAATAGATGGCGCGGACGAATGAAAGCTCCTCTGACCATGTTCCGTGTGTTCCATGTGTGTTGCAGGCTGTGTGATTGACGCAGCGAACTGTAAACAGTAGAATGGTCCGGTATTCATGACGGGAACAAGAGGACATGATTTCTATACACGGCCAAGCAGATGCAAATGGTCGGAAGACAGCATGGGTATATCAAAACAAGTACCCTCACAGACACCAAGCACTTCACATAACATTTCAAACCTTTTTTCAACGTTTGTGTGATCATGCGTGCTTTCAGACAGACGAACGTGCAGGCCGGCCGCGGTGGCCGTGCGGTTCTAGGCGCTTCATTCCGGAACCGCGTGGCTGCTACGGTCGTAGGTTCGAGTGCTGCCTCGGCCATGGATGTGTGTGGTGTCCTTAGGTTAGTTAGGTTTAAGTAGTTCTAAGTTCTAGGGGACTGATGACCTCAGATGTTGAGTCCCATAGCGCTCAGAGCCATTTGAACCCTTTTTGAACGAACGTGCAAGGAGACGGCATACTTGAGTAGACCAGATTGGAGGAACGGGACCTACAGGATATTAAGACGAACCCTAGTACAAGCTGCAGGCAAGTGGCACACCAACATGGTCTAATGGTTCAAATGGCTCTGAGCGCTATGCGACTTAACTTCTGAGGTCATCAGTCGCCTAGGACTTAGAACTAATTAAACCTAACTAACCTAAGGACATCACACACATCCATTCCCGAGGCAGGATTCGAACCTGCGACCGTAGCGGTCGCTCGCTTCTAGACTGCAGCGCCTAGATCCGGACGGCCACTGCGGCCGGCCAACATGGTCTAAGCCAGAGTCCGATTATGTGTATTCTGCATGACAACCGCTACTTTCCATATAACCTGCAACGATTGCAGGGATACTCTACATCTACATCTGCATGGATACCCTGCAAATCACATTTAAGTGCCTGGCAGAGGGTTCATCAAACCACCTTCACGATTCTCTATTATTCCAATCTCGTACAGCGCGCGGAAAGAATGAACACCCACAACTTTCCGTACAAGCTATGATTTCCCTTATTTTATCGTGGTGATCGTTCCGCTCTATGTAGGTCGGTGTCAACAAAATATTTTCCCATTCGGAGGAGAAAGTTGGTGATTGGAATTTCGTGAGAAGGTTCCATCGCAACGAAAAACGCCTTTCTTTTAATGATGTCCAGCCCAAATCCTGTATCATTTCTGTGACACTCTCTCCTATATTTCGCCATAAAACAAAACACGCTGCCTTTCTTTGAACTTTTTCGATGTATTCCGTCAGTCCTACCTGGTAAGGATTCCACACCGCGCAGCAGTATTCCAAAAGAGGACGGACAAGCGTAGCGTAGGCAGTCTTCTTAGTAGACCTGTTACATTTTCTAAGTGTTCTGCCAATAAAACACAAGCCTTTGGTTAGCCTTCCCCACAACAGTTTCTATGTGTTCCTTCCAGTTTAAGTTGTTCGTAATTGTAATACCTAGGTATTTAGTTGAATTTACGGCTTCTAGATTAGACTGATTTATCGTGTAACCGAAGCTTAACGAGTTCCTTTTAGCACTCATGTGGATGACCTCACACTTTTCGTTATTTAGGGTCAACTGCCACTTTTCGCACCATTCAGATATTTTTTATAAATCGTTTTGCAGTTTGTTTTGATCTTCTGATGACTTTATTAGCCGATAAACGACAGTGTCATCTGCAAACAACCGAAGACGGCTGCTCAGATTGTCTCCCAAATCGTTTATATAGATAAGGAACAGCGAAGGGCTATAACACTACCTTGGGGAACGCCAGAAATCACTTCTGTTTTACACGATGACTTTCCGCCAATTACTACGAACTGTGACCTCTCTGACAGGAAATCGCAAATCCAGTCACATATCGGAGACGACAATCCATAAGCACGCAATTTTACTACGAGCCGCTTGTGTGGT
Organism: Schistocerca americana; assembly: GCF_021461395.2. Lineage (NCBI taxonomy): Eukaryota > Metazoa > Arthropoda > Insecta > Orthoptera > Acrididae > Schistocerca > Schistocerca americana. The sequence continues at coordinate 645,977,142 of NC_060130.1, read as the reverse complement.
ACAGTGTCAAAAGCCTTCCAGAAATCCAGGAATACGGAATCGATCTGAAATCCCTTCTCAATAGCACTCAGCAATTCATGTGAATAAAGAGCTAGTTGTGTGTCACAGGAACGATGTTTCCTAAACCCATGTCGACTGTGTGTCAATAGACCGTTTCGTTCGAGGTAATTCATAACCTTCGAACACAATATTTGTTCTAAAATCCTGCTGCATATAACGTTAACGGTATTAGCCCGTAATTTGGTGGATTACTCCTACTACCTTTCTTGAATATTCGTGTGACCTGTGCAACTTTCCATTCTTTGGGTATGGATGTTTCGTCGAGCGAACGGTTGTATATGATTGTTAGGTATGGAGCTAATGCATCAGCATACTCCGAAAGGAACCTGATTGGTGTACAGTCTGGACCAGAAGACTTACTTTTATTAAGTGATTTGAGTTGCTTTACTACTCCGAGGATATTTACTTCTTCGTTACTCATGATGGCAGCTGTTCTCGATTCGAATTCTGGAACATTTACTTCGTCTTCTTTTGTGAAGGCATTTCGGAAGGCTGTGTTTAGTAAATCTGCTTTGGCAGCACTGTCTTCGATAGTATCTCCATTGTTATCGCGCAGAGAAGGCATTGATTGTTTCTTGCCGCTAACATACTTCACATACGACCAGAATCTCTTTGGATTTTCTGCCAGGTTTAGAGAGAAACTTTCGTTGTGGAAACTGTTATAGGCGTCTCGCACTGAAGTCTGCGCTAAGTTTCGAGCATCTGTAAAGGATCGCCAATCTTGAGGATTTTGCGTCTGTTTAAATTTGGGATGTTTGTTTCGTTGTTTCTGCTACAGTGTTCTAACAAGTTTTGTGTACCAAGGAGGATCAGCTCTGTCGTTTGTTAGTTTATTTGGTATAGACCTCTCAATTGCTGCCGATACTATTCCTCTGAATTTAAGTCACATCTCGTCTACACTTACATTATTAATTTGGAATGAGTGGAGATCGTCTCTCAGGAAGGGGTCAAGTGAATTTTTATCTGCTTTTTTGAATAGGTATATTTTTCGCTTATTTTTCGAGTATTTAGGGATTACAATATTCAATCTCGCTACGACAACCCTGTGTTCATTAATCCCTATATCGGTTTTGATGCTGGTTATTAAATCAGGATTATTTGTTTCTAAGAGCTAAAGTGTGTTTTCACAACCGTTTACTATTCGCGTGGGCTCATGAACTAACTGTTCGAAATAATTTTCAGAAAATACATTTAGCACAATTTCTGATGATATTTTATGCGTACCTCCGGAATTAAACATGTATTTTCGCCAACATATCGAGGGTAAATTAAAGGCAGCACCAACTATTATCATATGAGTCGGGTACGTTTTTGAAATCAAACCCAAGTTTTCTTTGAACGTTTCAGCAACTGTATCATCTGAACTGGGAGGTCGGTAAAAGGATCCAATTATTATTTTATTCCGGTTTCCAACAATGACCTCTGCCCATACTAACTCACAGGAAGCATCTACTCCAATTTCGCGACAAGTTAAACTACTTCTAACAGCAACAAATACGCCATCGACAACCGTGTTTAGCCTATCTTATCAGCAGTGGGTTTCCTTCTAAGGGAAGGATTTTGTCGATGGTTTTTGCACCAGACCATCACAATTATGGTTTTTCTGTCATCAGTCTTCTTTATAGACGAAGCAATCTTTATCAGAACTGGCATCATCAATCTCCATAATCGTCACCTGTGGGCTACAGACTCATAACGTGGTCAGAGGAACTTCCGTTCGTCAGTCCCATCTACTATATAAGCTGTGTATATTTTAGTACGTTATACAGACAATTTAGATCCAGACATATTTAATTTGAAGATCCATGGAGCTTGTAAAAACTTTTATGGTCAACAAGTGCTGCTGAAGCTAAATGTTTTTATCAGTAGTGCATTATGAAAGCTGCGTCCGTTGTAATAAGTAATGCGGACAATTTAGACGTGTAAATACTTAATTTGGAGGACCATTGTGCCTATATAGTATCAGAAGTCTTATTCTATTTCGAGAAATAAAGCAATTTATTTTTCTAGAATTTTCGTAGAGGTACATTATACTTATTTGTTACTGTAAGCATGCAGCTGTGTGTATTTTAATAAGTAATACAGACACTCTAGATGTGGAAATAGTTGATTTGAAAGTCCGTTCTGCTTGCAAAGTTTTCAGAATCTTACCTATTTCGATAAATCACACAATTTCATTTCACTGCAATTTACATAGAGATCTGTAATTACACTTGCATATTACGATAAGCGACCTGTGTGTGTGTGTGTGTGTGTGTGTGTGTGTGCTCGCGCGGGCGCGCGCGCCGCGTGAATATGTTTGTATTCGTACTCAATAAACGACAAATAGTTTTATCAAAGAATTTTCTTTCGAGATATTGACTCTGTCTTTGTCTTTGGAGATGTTATCTCTCTATCCCCACCTATGGCTTTGTTGTATTTGTGTGTATAATCAAAGAAGCCCTTCTGCAGTTGAAAGTGATGCATCTTAATAAAACACCTTCTTCCTTCCTTCTCAAATAGTGTTTGTTTATTTTGTGTGAACATCGTGGATTTCTATTACATGTAGACTTTATTTAATAATAGTGTAGGAAATACAATCTGTAAACGTTTTAGAGAGCCTGAATTCCAGTTGAAATACGTTTTAGAACGCCTTAGTTCCTTTTGTAGCTGTTCGTTACGTACTGAACCTTGTCTAGGTACAATCATTTGCGATATGTCCGATCAAAGTCATCAATAATATTTTTCTCCTGATACGTAATCTTCCCCTTCATCCTAAATTGGTGGTGAAAAATGGGCTGTTTCAACAAGAGTGTGACCAAATAATTATATTCAGAATGTCTGTTTTTTGCAGGTTTCCAAGCATTTTAGGCTGGTCACGTTAGTTTCGATCTCTTAGGCCGAACTTTAAATGTCAACTGTCTAACGCCAAAAATATTTTCATTACTAATTTACGCCATTATTTTTCCTCAACCACATGTGTTCAGACATGGAAATGGCGTAATTTAGAGTTAACAATTATGTTTTAGATACCAATCCGTTGGATAAGTGTGGAATATAATCTCATGGTATTTGACGTGTAGATACTCAAACGTTGATACGTAATTGTTGCACTATTTTGCGTTGATGATGCATTATTGCAGATATTTTTACATTTGGAAAGAATACTGTGACATTTGACAAGTATCACAGATGTGTTAAATAATTAATGAGAGCCTCTGTTGAGTCTTACACAACGGTATAGAAATCAGGCTTTGACTGTTTACCAGTGCAGCCATGTGTTGGCGAAGACAGGCAAGAGGGTTATCAATCAGCAGTTGATCTTTTCTCCTCGCGTTTTTGAAATTTGAATATTATTTAAAGTAAAACTCATTTTTGACAATAATTACATATTACTAAATCATTAATTACATTGTGTAAATGAAGGTTTATTTTTAACTATTTATGGAGAGTATGATTTATATTCATCCTAGTACTCCATACTGAATGCTATGTATCTTCCAATGAAATTCACGGATAAGGATGACGAGCCAGTCCATAAATGACTTTAGTGGTCAGTAATGAAAATATAGCTGGCAATATTTTTGATATTGTTTTAGGTAGTTCAATTATTTTTTAAAGTGTGTGCATGTTTTGATGACGTATTTTAGGTGTGGAAATATCTCGAATGTAAATTTTCGATAAATAATTTGGATATTCTTGAGCACAGACGTGATGGGACTGCATTGTAAGAGGGTAAGTCAATTATTATCCCCTATTTAGTTATATTTTTGTTTATTTTGGTAGTACTGTCGATTTACGTTGATGTCGCATGCTTTGTTTACTTGTTGTTATATCTTTACAATTCTCTAACTGCTAGGTTAGTTTCGTTATCGCTGCCGTGCTGTTAATCATGGCTGCTCCGCTGTCTATTTGCACCAAAGAAGAGCAACGTTCAGTGAGCCGTTTTTTGTGGTCGGAAGGCGTATCAGGGACCGAAATTCATTGAAGGCTTTCGGTTCAGTACGGGAACAGTGTTTTGCCACAACGAAGTGTCTACGAATGGATTAAAAAATTCCGAAATCGTCGCACAAGTGTTATGTACGATGAAGGAGCCGGACGACCGTTTACCGCCACAAATGAAGAAACCGTTGAGCGTTCATGTGAAATGATTCTCTTAGACAGACGATTAACTATTGACGAAGTGCCACATCGTCTGCAAATCACTCACGGTTCTGCCTACGAAATCATCCACTACACTCTTGGGTTACATATAGTTTGTGCAAGATGGGTCCCAAAACAATTCACACAGTTGCGTAAACAAACGTGCTTGGACATCTACAAAAAGCATTTGGATCGCTATGGTAACGAAGGGGACAACTTCTTAGACAGGATCATTACTGGTGACGAAACATGGATCCATCATTACGAGCCGGCCGGGGTGGCCGAGCGGTTCTAGGCGCTACAGTCTGGAACCGCGCCATCGCTACGGTCGCAGGTTCGAATCCTGCCTCGGGCATGGATGTGTGTGATGTCCTTGGGTTAGTTAGGTTTAAGTAGTTCTAAGTTCTAGGGGACTGATGACCTCAGATGTTACGTCCCATAGTGCTCAGAGCCATTTGATTTTTTTTCCGTCATTACGAGCCGGAGAATAAACGGCAGAGTATGGAATGGGAACATCCAAATTCGCCGTGCAAGATAAAGTTCAAGACCGAACCCTCCGCAGGAAAACTGATGCTTACGGTTTTTTGGGACGCACAAGGTCCAGTACTGGAACGTTATGGGGAAAGGAGCACAACAATAAACAGTTTACGTTACAGTGAGATGTTTACTGCCAGGCTAAAGCCTGCAATTCGAAGCAACCGCCGAGGGTTGCTGTCAAAAGCTGTTATGTTGTTGCACGACCATGCCCGTCCGCATACTACTGCCTACACTGCTTAAACTCTCCAGAAACTCAAATTTGAAGTACTGGATCATCCTCCATATAGTCCCGATCTTGCCCCTTCTGACTATCACTTGTTTGGTCCACTCAAACAGGAATTAAGGGGCTGTCGATTTGCCTCGGACGAAGCAGTGAAAGAAACGGTGCATTCCAGGCCCGCAGCTCAACCGAGAACCTTCTTTCATGAGGGCATCAGGAAGCTTGTACAACGATGAACCAAGTGCGTTGAAACGCAAGGAGACTACGTCGAAAAATATTCTTGTAAGTTTCCTATTTGATTACAATAAAATTTTATAACTACTTTGCGGATAATAGTTGTCTTACCCTCATAACTGGCTGTTTCATTTTAATGTCTGGTAAAATACTAGTCTCTCAATGTGGGAGAGAGAAGCGAGGTGCTACGTTATGCAGTGTGTGTATGAGTGTGTGTGTGTGTGTGTGTGTGTGTGTGTGTATGTGTGTGTGTGTGTGTGCGTGCGTGCGTGCGTGTGAGTGTGGGCGCATTTATATGTGTTTTTACTCAGTTTTATCTGAATATCTTTGACTTCCACGGAAATAATGGCACCTGGTCTCAGTAAAGAAATAATGGCACTTGATGTCAGTTTTACATAGCACTTTAATTTATGTCACAGGTATGCAAATATGTTTGACATTCACAGCATTGATGTAACTTCACACCATGGTTTTGATATTTCACTGTGACCAACGTGGAAAGAGGAGGAGAGGACTGTGGAGCAAAAAGCATAATTGAGCTAGTTTCGCCGACTCAGATGTTTTGATTTCTTGTTTCATTTTAATACTAGAGATAGTGAGAAAGGAGGGGATAGAGAGAGGGTTTTTAATTTCCCACGAATACACGTGGGCTGGTTCCGACATCTTGGAGTTTTATTGGCGGTTTCTACATCTACATGGATACTCAGCAAGTCATATTTAAATGCCTGGCAGAGGGTTCATTTTAATACTTTGATTTGATTGGCTGGAAAATAGGGAGAGGTGGTGGGAAATGGGGTTTCATGATGTCACTAATAAGGATGATGATGTCACTTACAGAAATAACACCACGTTACACTGATAAGCTTGTTGACAACATTCATAAGAGTGATGGCGTCAATAGGTCATTGAACTCGTTCACGTGATGTCACAGACGTAAAGAATGGATTTTGCGCCAGAATATTCAAAAGTACCACTTTACCATAGCCTTCCGCATAATTTTTACATTTGGAATGTGTTGTTGTTGTGGTCTTCAGTCCTGAGACTGGTTTGATGCAGCTCTCCATGCTACTCTATCCTGTGCAAGCTTCTCCATCTCCCAGTACCTACTGTAACGTACATCCTTCTGTATCTGTTTGGTGTATTCATCTCTTGGTCTCCCTCTACGATTTTTACCCTCCACGCTGCCCTCCAATACCAAATTGGTGATCTCTTGATGCCTCAGAACATGTCCTACCAACCGATTCCTTCTTCTAGTCAAGTTGTGCCACAAACTTCTCTTCTCCCCAATCCTATTCAATACTTCCTCATAAGTTATGTGATCTACCCATCTAATCTTCAGCATTCTTCTGTAGCACCACATTTCAAATGCTTCTATTCTCTTCTTGTCCAAACTATTTATCGTCCATGTTTCACTTCTACACACAGCTACTCTCCATACAAATACTTTCAGAAACGACTTCCTGACACTTAAATCTATACTCGATGTTAACAAATTTCTCTTCTTCAGAAATGCTTTCCTTGCCATTGCCAGTCTACATTTTATATCCTCTCTACTTCGACCATCATCAGTTATTCTGCACCCCAAATAGCAAAACTCCTTTACTACTTTAAGTGTCTCATTTTCTAATCTAATTCCCTCAGCATCACCCGACTTAATTCGACTACGTTCCATTATCCTCGTTTTGCTTTTGTTGATGTTCATCTTATACCCTCCTTTCAAGACACTGTCCATTCCGTTCAGCTGCTCTTCCAAGTCCTTTGCTGTCTCTGACAGCATTACAATGTCATCGGCAAACCTCAAAGTTTTTATTTCTTCTCCATAGATTTTAATACCTACTCCGAATTTTTCTTTTGATTCCTTTACTGCTTGCTCAATATAATGATTGAATAACATCGGGGAGAGGCTACAACCCTTTCTCACTCCCTTCCCAACCACTGCTTCTCTTTGATGTCGCTCAACTCTTATAACTGCCATCTGCTTTCTGTACAAATTGTAGATAGCTTTTCGCTCCCTGTATTTTAGTCTCCGGGCGGGGACTAGTCAAGAGGATGTCATTATCAGGAGAAAGAAAACTGGCGTTCTACGGATCAAAGCGTGGAATGTCAGATCCCTTAATCGGGCAGGTAGGTTAGAAAATTTAAAAAGGGAAATGGATAGGTTAAAGTTAGATATAGTGGGAATTAGTGAAGTTCGGTGGCAGGAGGAACAAGACTTCTGGTCAGGTGACTTCAGGGTTATAAACACAAAATCAAATAGGGGTAATGCAGGAGTAGGTTTAATAATGAATAGGAAAATAGGAATGCGCGTAAGCTACTACAATCAGCATAGTGAACGCATTATTGTGGCGAAGATAGATACAAAGCCCACGCCTACGGCAGTAGTACAAGTTTATATGCCGACTAGCTCTGCAGATGACGAACAAATTGAAGAAATGTATGATGAAATAAAAGAAATTATTCAGATAATGAAGGGAGACGAAAATTTAATAGTCATGGGTGACTGGAATTCGTCAGTAGGAATCGGGAGAGAAGGAAACATAGTAGGTGAATATGGGTTGGGGCTAAGAAACGAAAGAGGAAGCCGCCTGGTAGAATTTTGCACAGAGCATAACTTAATCATAGCTAACAATTGGTTCAAGAATCATGAAAGAAGGTTGTATACATGGAAGAAGCCTGGAGATACTGACAGGTTTCAGATAGATTATATAATGGTAAGACAGAGATTTAGGAACCAAGTTTTAAATTGTAAGACATTTCCAGAGGCAGATGTGGACTCTGACCACAATCTGTTGGTTATGAACTGTAGATTAAAACTGAAGAAACTACAAAAAAGTGGTAATTTAAGGAGATGGGACCTGGATAAACTGACTAAACCAGAGGTTGTACAGAGTTTCAGGGAGAGCATAAGGGAACAATTGACAGGAATGGGGGAAGGAAATACAGTAGAAGAAGAATGGCTAGCTTTGAGGGATGAAGTAGTGAAGGCAGCAGAGGATCAAGTGGGTAAAAAGACGAGGGCTAGTAGAAATCCTTGGGTAACAGAAGAAATATTGAATTTAGTTGATGAAAGGAGAAAATATAAAAATGCAGTAAGTGAAGCAGGCAAAATGGAATACAAACGTCTCAAAAATGAGATCGACAGGAAGTGCAAAATGGCTAAGTAGGGATGGCTAGAGGACAAATGTAAGGATGTGGAGGCTTATCTCACTAGGGGTAAGATAGATACTGCCTACAGGAAAATTAAAGAGACCTTTGGAGAAAAGAGAACCACTTGTATGAATATCAAGAGCTCAGATGGAAACCCAGTTCTAAGCAAAGAAGGGAAAGCAGAAAGGTGGAAGGAGTATATAGAGGGTCTATACAAGGGCGATGTACTTGAGGACAATATTATGGAAATGGAAGAGGATGTAGATGAAGATGAAATGGGAGTTATGATACTGGGTGAAGAGTTTGACAGAGCACTGAAAGACCTGAGTCGAAACAAGTCCCCGGGAGTAGACAACATTCCATTAGAACTACTGACAGCCTTGGGAGAACCAGTCCTGACAAAACTCTACCATCTGGTGAGCAAGATGTATGAGACAGGCGAAATACCCTCAGACTTCAAGAACAATATAATAATTTCAATCCCAAAGAAAGCAAGTGTTGACAGATGTGAAACATACCGAACTATCAGTTTAATAAGTCACAGCTGCAAAATACTAACGCAAATTCTTTACAGACGAATGGAAAAACTAGTAGAAGCCGACCTCGGGGAAGATCAGTTTGGATTCCGTAGAAATATCGGGACACGTGAGGCAATACTGACTTTACGACTTATCTTAGAAGCTAGATTAAGGAAATGCAAACCTACGTTTCTAGCATTTGTAGACTTAGAGAAAGCTTTTGACAATGTTGATTGGAATACACTCTTTCAAATTCTAAAGGTGGCAGGGGTAAAATACAGGGAGCGAAAGGCTATTTACAATTTGTACAGAAACTAGATGGCAGTTATAAGAGTCGAGGGGCATGAAACGGAAGCAGTGGTTGGGAAGGGAGTGAGACAGGGTTGTAGCCTCTCCCCGATGTTATTCAATCGGTATATTGAGCAAGCAGTAAAGGAAACGAAAGAAAAATTCGGAGTAGGTATTAAAATCCATGGAGAAGAAATAAAAACTTTGAGGTTCGCCGATGACATCGTAATTCTGTCAGAGACAGCAAAGGACTTGGAAGAGCAGTTGAACGGAATGGACAGTGTCTTGAAAAGAGGATATAAGATGAACATCAACAAAAGCAAAACGAGGATAATGGAATGTAGTCGAATTAAGTCGGGTGATGCTGAGGGAATTAGATTAGGAAATCAGACACTTAAAGTAGTAAAGGAGTTTTGCTATTTGAGGAGCAAAATAACTGATGATGGTCGAATTAGAGAGGATATAAAATGTAGACTGGCAATGGCAAGGAAAGCGTTTCTGAAGAAGAGAAATTTGTTAACATCGAGTATAGATTTAAGTGTCAGGAAGTCGTTTCTGAAAGTATTTGAATGGAGTGTAGCCATGTATGGAAGTGAAACATGGACGATAAATAGTTTGGACAAGAAGAGAATAGAAGCTTTCGAAATGTGGTGCTTCTGAAGAATGCTGAAGATTAGATGGGTAGATCACGTAACTAATGAGGAGGTATTGAATAGGATAGGGGAGAAGAGGAGTTTGTGGCACAACTTGACAAGAAGAAGGGACCGGTTGGTAGGGCATGTTCTGAGGCATCAAGGGATCACCAATTTAGCATTGGAGCGCAGCGTGGAGGGTAAAAATCATAGAGGTAGACCAAGAGATGAATACACTAAGCAGATTCAGAAGGATGTAGGTTGCCGTAAGCACTGGGAGATGAAGAAGCTTGCACAGGATAGAGTAGCATGGAGAGCTGCATCAAACCAGTCTCAGGACTGAAGACCACAACAATAACCACAGACTATCCAAAGCGGAATAGTAAGGTGAACTGCTACACTACATGACTAAAAGTGTACCGACACTAATCAGTAGACATCAATTTGGGGTGTGCGCACTCTTCATCTTTCTGGCTGCTTGAACTCATCTGGGACAACGTTGTGTCTAAATGTTTGTGGAGAAATAGCAGCCCATTCTTCCTTAAGACCCGAAACTGCAGAAGGTTTGACGTTGGACGTCGGGATCTGAAGCGAAGTCAACGCTTTAAGTCATCCCAGAAGTGATATGTTGGGTTAGGGTCGGGACTCTGAGCAGGACATTCTTCTTCAGGAATGTTATTGTCCACAAGTCGCTGCCTCATAGGTGCTGCTCCATGACATGCTACATTTTCATGATGCTATTATCATCGTCGCCGAACTGTATCTCTACGCAGCACGCAATGCCGCAAGCGGTGTTCACTTTCTTCCGCACTTAACGTTTCCTGAAGCGCAATAATGGGACCACATCATAACCGGGAAAAAGACCCTCATACAGTAGTATCACCCTCTCCGAACTTCACCGTTAGCATTACACATTATGGCAGGTTATGTTCTCTTGGAATTCGCTAAAACCGAACACTTCCATCGTATTGCCACAGGATATAGCGTGATTAATCACTCCAAATCACTCATTTCCAGTCAACCGTTGTTCAGTAGCGTCGCTCTCTACAACACCTCAAGCGTCGCTTAGCACTGACGACAGAAACGTGTGGCTTACGAGGAGCTGTTCCACTATTGTACCCCATTCCATTTCAACTCCCCACACTTAATAATTATGCTAGTTGGACTGCAGATAGCATTTTGGAACAGAGTAGTTCCATCCACTGATTTCACGCAAATTTTTACAAACACTCTCTGCAGTGCTCCACGGCCTCTGCCCGATAGTTCATTGGGTCTGTTTCATCTCAGTTTAGCTGTTGTTGTTCCTACGTGTTTCCACTTCACAGTCGCATCGTCAGCAGTCAACTTGGGCAGTTTAGTAGGGCGGAAATGTTCCTGATGACTCTATTATTCAGGTGACATCCAGAAACTAATCTATGTTCGAAATGACTGAGCTTTCCTGACTGAGGTATTCAGTTGTTATTGTTTCTCTACCGACAACACAGTATTCCCCGTGTCCTTTCATATTGTCGGGTCCACTTCTCGTGACATTTAGTGATCATTTCTGCATTACATAGTGGTGTCTGGATACTTTTGATCAGATAGTGTGTCTAACAGACATCGTACATGAGACAGTGGACAATAATAGTATAAGAGTAGCTTCAAACTTTTTGTGGCACTTACTGTAGAACAGGAGACACGGAAAGGCAAAGTACTAGCAATGGCAAATATCATGCGTTTATCCCGCTTGAAGTCAAGTTAAAACCTTAGTACATCGAACGTAAGATCAACAGGCGTCTTTTCCAAAAGCGTTAACAAGTATTATATTCAATCATATCACTTTCCCAGCTCACCTGTTGAGAATCGGTATTTTAAAGAGACACCAATGCGAATCCGATGGTGAATTTCTTGGAGACACGAACCATGTATTCTTTGCCGCAAGACGCACCAAGTGCTAACTAAAAAATACAAAAAGGACAAAGAAACTAGTAAAATGCACTCTTTTGTCAGCCCCATATAAAGATCATAGGACAGAATTCCGATGGTGAATTTCTTGGAGATATGAACCATGTATTCTTTGCTGCAAGACGCACCAAGTGCCAACTAAAAAATACAGAAAGGACAAAGAAACTAGTAAAATGCACTCATTTGTCAGCCCCATATAAAGATCATAGGAAAGAACTAAACCCTCAGTTGAAGAGATCAAGAATCCAATTTTTTGTGATACGTCCAGTAGTTACCTGGAAACGACATTAAATAAATGTATCATAATGTGTCAGTTTAACTTCTATCTGATTAATACTCTCAGAAATTCAGAATGAGTGAAGCTAAAATGTGAACTGTGGTGAGGACTTTGTGACATTTTTGTGTGTATTTTATGTATCCATTGCACATTCTATACTGTACTGTAAATGATTTTATTTAATAATGTGTCGCATAGCGAGATGGCTGCAAAGCGCACCAAGTGCCAAATAAAAAATACAAAAAGGACAAAGAAACTAGTTATTTACACTCATTCGCCATCCCCGGACGTGTTAAAATACTGTCATTAAACACAAAAAAAAATTTTCATAGCTAAATAAAAATGAATGAGTGTAGAAAAACACTCATAATCATAAGCCTTTTAATTGTTACACTTTTCTTCTTTCTAATAGTGACGTAGTAAACACCATAAAACCGAAATACCAACAATAATAAGAACGACAGAAAAGTAACAGTACAGTATTCAATTCTTCCAGCCATATCAACATTTGTGAGTGGTATATAAATAAGAAGCGTACGGAGTGCGATACGTTTTGTTTTCATAACATTTAAAATGGTAAGCAATATTTATACTCCTCCCATACGAAATTGACATCAGTCGCGTAAATTCAGTGCATTTCTCTGCATTTGCCCCCCGCTCCTCTAAAGTTAGCACTCACTGAGCTGTTCAGAGTCAACCAAAATGAATAAGCCGAATAATCTGTAACAAGGATATAATGAACTCTGAAAACTACTAAACTACATTATGTATTTAGCAGAATTTTGTTAATGGCTTGCCTCGGTTCCGAAGGACAACTTAAGCGTATTTTTCAGAAAAGTTGTCGGTGCAGAATTCTGGCGAAGTGCTGAAAGTTCGTTAACGGACGGCAGGCGTGTCTCAAAAGTAACGTCTCATCTTCGAGACCCATATAATGCAGCAGAGCTACGTTTGTCAGCACTGGTATATTTCGTCAGTACTGGTATATTTCGTGTGTAGGTATTTTTATGTCCTTTTGGTCGTTATCTGATCTACTAACTGGAAACTTCGTTATTTCACTTACAAATTTGGTTTATAAGGGACAGTCAAATGAAAACGGAACACATGGGAAAATAGTAAGTAAACTATTAATTATTTCTAAGGTCTCACTATTAGACAAGACGGTCGGCGCCTTCATGGAAAAATGTTTGCGGTTGCCCACGGAACCATGAGTGTACCGAGGCGTGCTTCTCTTCGTCCGAAGCATATCGATGTCTACAGAAGTTTTTCTTCAGCCTTCCAAAAGTATGAGTAGCCCCACATGTTGTTCCGACTACACTGCAGAAGCTACTTCGGGAAGACCTTAAGCATCCTCCATACAATCCTGATCTCTCCCTATGTTATTTTCATACGTTTGGAGCCCCGACGGAAGACATTCGTTTCTGTCGATATGCTTTGGACAAAGAGGTGCCCTCCCGGGCACAATCATAGTTCCGTAGGCAACAGCATACATTTTTCCATGAAGGCGGAGGTTCGGCGGAGGTTAGAGTTCTCCCTCGGCCATGGGTGTATGTATTTGTCCTTAGGATAATTTATGTTAAGTAGTGTGTAAGCTTAGGGACTCATGACCTTAGCAGTTAAGTCCCATAAGATTTCACACTCATTACACGTCCATGATGGCATTGACAGTCTTGTCCCAAATTGGGACACAATTATTAACATGTGTGGCGATTAGTATTGATATAATTAAAAGTTTACTTACTTTTCCATTTATCTCACTTTCATTTATTTGCCTCTTGTACACAATGTGATCAAAAGTATCCGGACACCCCCAAAAACATACGTTTTTCATATTAGGTGCATTGTGCTGCGACCTACTGCCAGGTACTCCATATCAGCGACCTCAGTACTCATTAGACGTCATGAGAGAGCAGAATGGGGCGCTCCGCGGAACACACGGACTTCGAACGTGGTCAGGTGATTGGGTGACACTTGTGTCTTACGTCTGAACTCGAGATTTACACACTCCTAAGCATTCCTAGGTCAACTGTTTCCGATGTGATAGTGAAGTGGAAACGTGAAGGGACACGGACAGCGCAAATGCGTACAAAATGGCTCTGAGCACTATGGGACTTAACATCTGAGGTCATCAGTCCCTCAGAACTTAGAACTACTTAAACTTAACTAACCTAAGGACATCACACACATCCATGCCCGAGTCAGGATTCGAACCTGCGACCGTAGCGGTCGCGCGGTTCCAGACTGAAGCACCTAGAACCGAAATGCGTACAGGCCGACCTCGTCTATTGACTGAAGGAGACCGCCGACAGTTGAAGAGGGTCGTAATGTGCAATAGGCAGATATCTATCCAGACTATCACACAGGAATTCCAAACTGCATCAGGATCCACTGCAAGTACTATGACAGTTAGGTGGGAGGTGACGAAACTTGGATTTCATCATCGAGCGGCTGCATATAAGCCACACGTCACGCCGGTAAATGCCAGACGACGTCTCGCTTGATGAAAGGAGGGTAAACGTTGGACGATTGAACAGTAGAAAATCACGGTACACAATGTGGCGACCCATGGCAGGCTGTGGGTATGGCGATTGCCCGGTGAACGTCATCTGTCAGCGTGTGTAGTGCCAACAGTAAAATTCGGAGGCAGTGGTGTTATGGTGTGGTCGTGTTTTTCATGGACGAGGCTTGCACCTCGTTTTGTTTGGCGTGGCACTATCACATCACAGGCCTACATTGATGTTTTAAGCACCTTCTTGCTTCCCACTGTTGAAGAGCAATTCGGGATGGCAATTCCATCTTTCAACACGATCGAGCACCTGTTCGTAATGCACGGCCTGTGGCGGACTGGTTACACGACAGTAACATCACTGTAATGGATTGCCTGCACGGAGTTCTGACGTGAATGCTATAGAACACATTTGGGATGTTTTGGAACGCCGACTTCGTGCCAGGCCTCACCGACAGACATCGATACCTCTCCTCAGTACAGCACTCCGTGAAGAATGGTCTGCCGTTCCCCAAGAAACGTCCAGCATCTGATTGAACGTATGCCTGCGAGAGTGGAAGCTGTCAACAAGGCTATAGGTGGGCGAAGAACTTTTAAGTCATTTGCAGCCCTGTGTCCGGATGCTGTTGATCACATAGTGTAGGTTCCTATGGCATCAAGTAGACGCGGCCACAATAGTACCACCGTCGTTGCTACATCTGAGAAAGAGGGACATTGACACATAAGGCATCTACATCTGTTACACCTATCTTCCACATGCAACGTCACGGTGTATGGTGGAGGATACTTATGGTATCACTACATATTTCCCTCATTTCCCGTTCTATTCGCCTATAGCACGTGGGAAGAATGGTCGTAAGTAAAGCTCCATATGACACTTAATTTCTCCGATTTTCTCGTCTTGAGTTTGTTGAACGGAGCATCTCTGTAACGTTCTCATGTCGAGTAAATAATCCTGTGACAAAACGTGACAGTCTTCTTCCAATCTTCTCAGGAGTAATGAAGAGTACTCAAGAATTGGTCGAACGAGTGTTTTTCAAGCCATTTCTTTCCTGTATGATTTACATTTCCTTAAGAGTCTTCCAATGAATTTCAGTGTGACATTATTTTTTCCTACTAGTTGTTTCACGTGACCATTCCTATTTCGGTCGCTCCGAACGGTTGCTTAACGATAGTTACTGTTTCAGGTGATTTCTCACCGATTGTGTAATTGAGTAGTAGTGAATCTCTTCGCCTATTTATGCTCAGTCCGTTCTACTGTTCTACTTATTTGCGTTCAGGACCAACTGCCATTCGATGATTCTCTGTAGGTTTTCTAGCAGATCTTTACAGTCTCCTGCTGCTGCAACCTTCCGACCGACAATAGCATCATCCGCAAACAGGCTCGCAGAGCCTCCCAAATTTTTTTCCACTAGATCGTTAATATCTACTATCCGATCACAAGTATCCGACTAGGTGAAGCCGAGTTAAACGGTAGATCTGAGGCAGACCCGTAATTATCAAAGGAGGTGGGCTGTATCGCGTAGTCGGTGGAGAAGCAGTAACAGTAAAATGGCTCCATCAGGAGAGCACAATCACTTCGAACGTGGACTGGTCATTGTACGTAACCTGAGTAAAACATCCATCAGGGGCAATTAAACTCTTCTAAAGTTGCCCAACTTGACTGTTGACCTTGTGACTATGAAGTGGAATTGCAATGGAGCAACATCAACTAAAACCCGGCCGGGCAGACCTCATGGGCTGATGGACAGGGATCGTCGAGCACTGCGGTTCAATTGGCTCCAAGGACTGTGGGACTTGACATCTGAGGACATCAGTCCCCTAGACTTAAGAACTACTTAAACCTAACTAACCTAAGGACATCACACACATCCATGCCCAAGGCAGGATTTGAACCTGCGACCGTAGCAGCAGCGCGGCTCCGGACTGAAGCGCCTAGAACCGCTCGGCCAAACCGGTCGGCGAGCACTGCGGAAGCTGGTTGAAAAAAATAGTATGAAATCAGCTGAAGGATCACTCGTGAATTCTGTAGCACTACCAGCAGTCTAGCTAGCACGGTGACTGTGTGTAGCCAGTGCAGTCAAGTGCAATGATCGAATAGCTCCTCACAAGCAGCACATTTCTGCAATCAGATCTAAGCAACGCTTGAGGTGCTGTAAACAGCGACGCCACTGGACAGTGTATGAGTGGAAACGAGTGAACTGGAGTTGTGAATCACGCTATACCTTGTGGCAATTCGATGGACAATATTACCTGCCAACAGGGAAGTATGGAGGAGGCGGTGTTACGCAATGGGGTGTTTTTCGTGGTAAGGAGGTGGTCGTCTCATTATGCTTAAGATATCGGTAAATATAGGTGGATCTGAACACATTTTATAGCATTTTGTACTGAGAAAAGAAGAGAACTTGTTAGGAGTGGATATTTGTTTGTATGGGTATGACATCACACTCTGTCGTAAAACACCATGTGTGAGGCAATGGTTTATGGAAAATAATTTTTCTGCCCTGAGTCCCAATCTGAACCCAAGGAAAGACGTCTGAAATGCGTAAAAACCTAGATTTCGCTCCAGGTCCCAAGCTCCAACTTCGTCACTTCCCCTGTTTTCGGCTCTTGAGGAAGAATGGACTGCGGACACACTCTGTATTGTCCAGTCCTACAAGTTTGCTGTAACATGAAGGTCAAGATGACACATTTTTGCTTAACCGTGGCAACAATGGCAACATATGGGGCAATGCTTATTTGTAACGGAATATAAAATGATGAAATTGGGCAGTTTGTTGCTGCTTTTTGCAATTTGTTACGGCGTAAAAATATGATTTTCCTTGTGAAGGCAGAATGAGAAATTGCAAAATGGCAACATACAGAAGCACATGGACAAAAGAAACATTTACTGTATTAGCAAAAGAAGTAATAGCTTATTCCTCATAGAGGAAACTAGGACAGCGGTGAGGGTGATGGCTGAAGTAGCTGATGTCAGCACTTTTTGGTATCAGCGTTCCAGCAACTGTACTGATGTAAGCGCCATATTCTGGTGTCATCATTCCGGGAATTGCACTTCCGGTGTGCTGATCTCCTCTTCCCCCCTCCCACCCTGCCAATTTGCTCTCAGCCAATTGCTCGGGGGTCTCACTGCTTCCGGATAATTTGTTCTCCATTCTGGCTCTTTGCTTTTTAGTGGACAGACCGCAATTAATTTCGCAAATTGGGCGTAAAACTTGGTAGGAAATTGGTAGAATAGGTAAACTGGTAGGATAGGCCAAAATGCAGATGTATAAGGCGCAGTTAAATGGAAAAGAGATAGATGGAAGAAAGTAAGCGAACTGTCCATTATGTCAAAAGTAATCGCCATAACTGCTAATAGATTTATCCCATTGTGAGATAAAACGGAGAGTGTCTTCACGGGAAAATGTTTGTGGTTGCCTACAGAACCATGATTGTACCAAGGCGTACACCTTTTCGTCCGAAACAAATATCGACGGCCGCAAATGGCTTCCTCCAGGGCCCCAAAAAATGGAGATCGCATGGGAAGAAATAGGGACTGTATGAAGAACGTGTAAGGGCTTCCCAGCGAAAGTTCTGCAGCGTACTCGAAACAACCTTGGCAAAAAGTGGTCGGGCGTCATCCTGCAACAGAATGTTGTTATCCATCAATGTTCCTAGGCATTTAGATTTGATGACGAGCTTCAATTTTTGCAGATTGTCGACATACCACTGGGTGTTAATTGTGACGCCACGTTATACAATGTCAGTGAGCAGTAGGAAGTGCAGCCAAAGAAAATGGTGCCTGTTGTTTCGACTACGCTGCAGAAAGGTCGCTGGGAAATCCCTGCACATCCTCCATCCGGTCCTGACCCCTCTTTGTGCTATTTCCATATTTTTGAAGCACTGAAGGAAGACATTCGTGGTCATTGATTTGCTCAAGACGAAGAGGTGCATGCTTTGGTACAATCATGGTTCCGTAGACAACTACAAACAATTTTCCAGGAAGCCATTGACCATCATGTCCCACATCAGGATAAATGTGTTAACAGATATGGCGGTTACTTTTGAGATAATAAACAGTTTACCCACTTTTTTACGTCTGTCTCGTTTCAATTTGACTACGCCTGATATCTGTCAGATGTGTAAATGCACCCATTCTTGTAGAATATGATGCGTGAAATGCAAATGTTCCTGCACATTGTAAATACACTGACGGAAAAAAATCGCAACACCAAAAAAATGGTTCAAATGGCTCTGAGCACTATGGAACTTAACATCTGGGGTCATCAGTCCCCTAGAACTTAGAACTACTTAAACCTAACTAACCTAAGGACATCACACATATCCATGCCCGAGGCAGGATTCGAACCAGTGACCGTAGTAGTCCCGCGGTTCCGGACTGAAGCTCGGCCACAGCGGCAGGGTGACACGCAACACCAAAAAATAATTAATACAGAGTAATTAAATTTCGGAAATACATTTGTCTATGTAAAATTCTGGTACATTAATAGCCAGTGTAACCACCAGAATTTTGAATACAAACATGCAAACGTGCATGCACTGTGTTGTACAGGTGCTGGATGACAGTTTATCGAATGGAGTTCCATGGCTGTTCCGCTTGGACAATTATTGCTGGTTGTGGATGACGCTGAAGTTGTCATCCTATGATATCCGATATGTGCTCGACTGGAGACGGATCTGGTTATCGAAGAAGCCAAACAACATGTCGACATTCTGTAGATCATGCTGGGTTACAACAACCTTATGTGGGTGAGAGTTAACATGTAGGAAAACGCCACCTGGAATGCTGTTTATGAATGGCAACACAGCAGGTCGAATCACCAGACTGACGTACAAATTTTCGTTCAGGGTGGGTGGAAGACCCACGAGAATCACGAGAATGCCCCTACTGTCATACGAAGTCATACCCAAAATCATAACCCCAAGTGAAGGGCCAGTGTGTCGCACACAGACAAGTTGGATGCATGCCCTCAACTGGCCCTCACCTGGCACAGAGATAGACCCACCTTTCATCAGAGAAAACAAGAGATCTCCACCGCTCCCTCCAATTAACTCTCGCTTTACACCACCGAATTCGCAAATGGCTGTTGTCTGCGGTCAATGGAATGCACGCTACGGGGCGTCTGGATCGAAACTGTCCTTCAAGTAACCAATTTGTAACAGTTTGTTGTGTCATTGCGGTGCCAACCGCTGCTCAGATTGCTGCTGCAGATGCACCACAGCCATAAACCAAACACAATGGTCTTCACTCTCGGTTATACCATATGGTAGTCCGGAGACCGACCTTCTTGATACCGTACATCCTCGCGACCACCGCTGCCAGCAATCATGTATAGTGGCTACATTCCTGCTAAGTCTTTCTGCAATATCGCAGAAGAAACATCGTAGCCCTATTACACGACCTCGTTCAAACTCTCAGAGTTGTTGATAATGGTGTCTTTGTCGCCTTAAAGGCATTCTTGACTACCATCAACTCAGTACGTCCAGTCTCAAAGGTAACTGACGCACATGATCGTCGCAGCGGATATTTAAAGCAAACTTGATTTTCATCATCGCAGTGGTGCTACTAGCGCCACTCTTATACGACTGGTGCGAAATGTGAATAGGCATAATCTTTCAGATGTATAAACACTCCTACCAACTTTCTTTTATGTCGCACAACTTCGTCTTGGTGTTTGGATTTTTTTTCCATCAGTGTAACTAGCTTGCTGACGTTAAATGAAGGTCTTCATATTCCAGTACTTACAGTTCAGTATAACAAATTAATTCCCCCTCCTCCACTTGAGCAACTGCATGAGTCTAATCTTTTGTGCTCTGTAGTGAAGAGATTGTCGATCGACGTTGCATATCACACGCACGTTGCATGCACATCGCACGCACGTCACACGCATGTCGAAGGTATATCACACGCCGTACGTTGCACATCGCCTCACGGAACTATAAATCTACATGAAAGGATTCAAGACGTGTTGGAAAACTCTATTAAGCAAATGGATCAAGAAATATCTTACGAATAATTATATATAAAGTCAGTTCCGCAAGCATTATTATTATGATTTTTGCCATCTGTTACATAAATCGTACAGCTATATATGAAGCTTTACCAGCCGTTGTTGGGCTGTATTTTGCATTATTGTCATCCGGGAAAGTACAAATGAATGTCACCGTTGTTAGTTGATCATGGAATGACGTTTTTGTAGGAAATAATGGGTGTAAAACTATATTTTAGATACCTAGAGTCAGAAATTCATCGTTTCGGCGTGTACAGGGTAATTATAGTAAAAGTTCCAGTTTGAAAACGGTATAAAAAAACCACTGTTCAGAATGACGTCAAATTTGAACCGAATGTTACCGAAGAAGTGCGAAACGTAATGAGACAAAAAATTTTTTAACTAAACTTTTAGCACTAGACGGCGTTGTCAGCGAGAGGATATGCAAAATAAAAGACACGGGGTTGACGGCTGTTTCCCAGTTTGCATCTGAGGCATTCGATTTGATTGTCTGGATGTAGGATCGAGCGCTGAAAGTAAGGCTCTTTTATAAGAACAGTGACGGTTTGCCAGTAGCTCTGCAGAAGTTACAGACACTGAAGAGTATGAAAAAAGGCGTTAGTCCCATAACTACCAAGGGTCTGCAGAAAATGATTACTAAATGCGAAAACACAGGTCATTTTGAAATGCAGTGTTGGAAAGGGAGGAAAACAACAGGTCCGACATCGTTAGAAGATGTGGCCATAGCATTGCAGGAGGGGTCGAGCAGTAGTGTGCAAACATGCAGTTCACGGGGAATTGCCCGAACTTTGGACTTACCTGTGAGCACGGTGCATAAAATTCTATGAAACATCCAGCACAGCTATCCATACAAAATTACTCATGTTCAAGAATTGGTTCATGTTGACCTACCAGTAAGACAAACGTTTCCTCTAGTATTTCTTGTTGGCATGGAAATGGACAATGAATGGCCGAGGAACAAATTGTAGCCCATTTCCATCTCCAAGGACGTTGCAGTACACAGAACAGAAGAATATGGACAGTGGAAAATCCTCTCGCACATCATTTCCTTCCCCCCGGAGGAGATGGGTCTTGCGGGTGCTGGTTCCCGTACCATCAATGGTAAACGCTGTGAGAGTTTTTTGAGGACCAACATCAATCAGAGACTCTCAGCGAAGATGTGTGTATGTGGGTATGATCATTTGTATGCAAGATGGCGCTCGTCCGCAACTTGCACAGTGAAACAGCTGCCGCAGAGTCATTTTGGAAGTGCGAAAGTTATCAGCCGCCAGTTACTTAAATCCTGGCCGTCCGGGTCATCTGATCTTAACCTGTGTGACTTCTGGCCACGTGGTTATCTGAAAGATGCTGTATCTAGCGCTCCTATTACAAATGTAGCTAAAATGAAAGCACGCATTGCATTCTGAATGTGACCCCTGAGACAACCCGATTGGTTTGGAACATGGTGTGTCTCGATTTCAACTTGTGGCAGAAAACGGTACACAGAATATTGAACATGTCTTGCTCCAGTCTCTCAACATTTAAGCACCGATTTCACTGTTGCACTTCATGCGGTTTTTGACCTCAGGACAGTTAAAAACAGATTTCATTTTTTTTCTTTTTATACAGTTTTTGGCCTCAAAACAATTAAAAACCGTCGTCTCTGTTACTTTGTATGTGGTTTTTGGTCCAAGCACATTTCAAAACCTATTTCTTTCATCCAGTCTGGTACGACCATGCCGTGGTGGGTGGGCTTACCTAACCAGAAGTGCCACAAGTATTGAATGTCAGACTTGGGCTGTCATGCACATTTCAAAGTACCTTTGGTTCAATATGCATCTCACACCAGAGCCGTCGTATTGCGATTCATCTTTCATTTGTAGCCGAACCCAATTACGTTATGACTCTTAACAACGCCATGTAGTGGGAAAATTTTCTTCATTTTTTCGCCGAATATTCCCCCTTCTTCGACAATCTTTCTGTCACATTTTACGTCATCTAGAGCAGCGGTTTTTCTTTACAGTATTTTTAAACTGAAACTTCAATTACAATCATCCTGTATAATGGCTTTCTTAGCTACCAATTTTCCAATTTCCAGATTTGGTGTCCTACCACTCTTCCAATTTTACAATCTTTCCTGCCAATTTTATGACCAATTCGCCAATTTCAGGATTTGGCGCCCTACCAATCTGCAATTTTACAACATCTTCCTGCCAATTTTTACGACCAATTTGCCAATTATCCAGCCATTACGACTGATTTCCTACCAATTTGCCAATTTTACACCCTATGTTACCAATTTCCAGATTTGGTGCCACTGGACTAACATTTTCTACCATTTTGTAGAACTTGAAACGTAAAAAAAGTAAAAAATCTAATAACTCACAGGAACCTGTCGCGTTCCTACTGTGCGTTAGTCTCGCGACTAACTATCGCGTTCGTATTGGGTTCAAATGGTTCAAATGGTTGGTGCAAATGGCTCTGAGTACTATGGGACTTAACATCTTAGGTCATCAGTCCCCTAGAACAGAACTACTTAAACCTAACTAACCTAAGGACATCACACACATCCATGCCCAAGGCAGGATTCGAACCTGCGACCGTAGCAGTCCCGTGGTTCCGGACTGCAGCGCCTAGAACCGCACGGCCACCGCGGCCGTCGTTCGTATTGGGGAAGAAGTACATCTCCTATATTTATCATGTTTTTATTGAAGATCACTCAGGAAAGAGCACATAACATAGGCAGTGATTTCACGATAATAACCAATAGAACGTTACAGAAAACTTGGGTAGAACTCTCCAGAAACGTTCTGCAAAATCAACAACGGAACAATTATAACGTAGCACATCGTTTAAAAGTCATGGAACGCTCGCGCGCCGCGGCAAGGAGTAAGTACATGTCAGCGCTCCTCGCGGCCGGCACGCGAACCTTGCGTTCCGTCAGCTGTTCGCGGCTGCCAGCCGCGCGACCGCCTTCGACGCCACACAGCCTCCCACGGGAGAGCGGAGCTCCGTTGTTATTGGTAACTGCCTCAGACGCTGTCCTTGAACTTGGCCGGAAAGTGCACACGACGTCCGGACCGCGTTGTACGTTGTGTCTGCGTCGAAGGAGCTGCGTGAGGTGCTGGATTGTCAGCTGTCGAAAACGCCGGTCGGTGGAGGGAGCTGTACGCATCTAAAGATTCTTCCGAGACAAAAGCAGCTTTAACTCGGTCGACCGCCACTGTGGTCCTTATTCCATTCACCAAAACTTCCATAATTTTGTCCCGTCTTGTTATTATGCGCTGTGGTCCAGTGTAAGGTGACGTGAGCGCTGGTTTAATCCCGTCTTTGCGTAGCATGACATGGGTACAATGCTTTGACTCTTTATGTACAAACGTATGCGGTGTACCACATGGCGATGCCGGATGCGGTCGCATGTGTGAAATCCGATCCCGCAATTGGATTATAAACTGGGACGATTTTGATAAGTCCCCCATTGAGGCACATGGATCAATAAACTCGCCTGGTAGCCGCAGGGATTCCCCATAGACCAACTCAGCAGAGGATACGTCGAGGTCTGGCTTAGTGACGGTGCAGAGGCCGAGTAGCACTAAAGGAAGAGCCGTGGTCCATTTCGATTCGTGACACATTAGGGCGGCTTTGAGGGATCGGTGACACAGTTCAACTATGCCGTTGCTGGCTGGATGATAACTCGTTGCTACGTGATGTGATATGCCGCAAAACTTGCTCAGCTGAGTAAACAATTCAGACTCGAACTGGCGTCCTCTGTCAGTTGTTATATGTAATGGACAGCCGAAACGAGTGACCCAGTTGGACGTAACTGCGGCAGCCAGCGTTTCGGCAGAAATGTTATCAATCGGAATAGCTTCTACCCAGCGAGTGAATCTATCAATGATGGTTAGCAGAAATAGTGTTGACCCTCTGAGGGCGCTAAAGGTCCCACGACGTCCAAGTGGACGTGGGCGAACCTCTCGGTCGTGTCTGGGAATTTGCCTACTGGCGCGCGAACATGACTTGAAATGTTTCTGCGTTGACAACTGACGCACGCGCGAGCCCACTGACGGCAATCTTTTTGTATCCCCGGCCACACGGCCACACGTAACGACTTCGTCGTCGTCTTTACCCCTGGATGACATAAATCGTGGAGGTTATTAAATATTTGCTTAAGCAGGTCTGCCGGGACGAATGGGCGCGCTTTGTTATTGGAGGTGTCGCAATATATCTTAGTGTCTGATCCTGGTACATCAATGAGCTTGAGCTGCAGGCCTGCTGTGTCATCGTTTAGGCAATTTTCAAGTTCTTGATCTGATTGTTGTGCTTGGGCCAGGCGTTCGAGGTCGATAGTCTCTGTGATTGCATTGACGCGCGACAAACAGTCTGCCACTACATTGTTCAACCGAGAGATGTGTTTAATGTCCGTGGAAAATTGAGCAATATATTCCAACTGATTAAACTGCCTCGGCGAGCGTTTGTTGTTATTCTGGCGGAAGGAAAATGTCAGATCTTTATGGTCCGTATAAATTGTAAATACTCTCGCCTCCAGCTGCGTTCGGAAATATTTCACGGAAGCGTAGATGGCCAACAATTCCCGGTCGTAAGCGCTCCATTGTTGCTGAGCGGGTGATAATTTCCGAGATAAAAAGGCGAGGGGCTGCCAGGCTTCGTCTACATATTGCTACAATGCTGCGCCAATGGCCACTTGGCTAGCTTCCACCACGAGCGCAAGAGGCGCGTCTAAAGCAGATTCAAATGGCTCTGAGCACTATGGGACTCAACTGCTGAGGTCATGAGTCCCCTAGAACTTAGAACTAGTTAAACCTAACTAACCTAAGGACATCACAAACATCCATTCCCGAGGCAGGATTCGAACCTGCGACCGTAGAGGTCTTGCGGTTCCAGACTGCAGCGCCTTTAACCGCACGGCCACTTCGGCCGGCTCTAAAGCAGGCTGGGCAAGAAGCTATGCTTTTCTTGGTGCTTTCTAAAGCGTCTATCATTGTCTGTGGCCACTGCACAGGCGCTTTACCTTTTGTTTCCGGACCGCATGTGGCATGTGGCAGATGGCAGCGATAGAAATTGAGGATTCGAGGAATCTACGTGTTTCTTTGGCTGTCTCTGGGAGACGAATATTCAAAATGGCTTTAACTTTCTCTGGCAAAGGATACGATCCCGTAGAAGAAATTTGGTGATCCAAAAACGTTATCTCCGGTTGTCCGAACACACACTTAGTGATGACGTTCAAAACAATGCCGTACTTGTGAAGGCGCTCAAAAACTTCAATAAGATGCTGTTCATGTTCCTCTGGCGTCGCGGAGAAGACGAGTATGTCGTCTAGGTAGGCAAAACAACATGGTAACCCTCGTAATACACAATCAATTAATCGTTACTATGTTTGTGCGGCGTTTCTCAGGGCAAACGTCATAAATAAGATTCCGAACAAGCCAAAAGGCGTTGTAATTGCTGTCTTCGGGATATCTTTCTCAGCAACCGGAATTTGTGTGTATACTTTGGCACAATCCAACACACTAAGCACCTGTTTGCCACACAATGCGTGACTGTGGTCTTTTAGGAGAGGCACTGGATAGCGGTCTGGAATTGTTCTCGCGTTTAAGGCTCGGTAGTCGCCGCCCGGCCGCCACATGCCGTTCTTTTTAGGCACCAAATGCAAGGGTGACGACCACGCCCCACTAGACGGGCGGATAATGCCCTCGGCCAGCATAGCATCAAGCTCTGTCTTTAAAAAATGGTTCAAATGGCTCTGAGCACTATGGGACTTAACATCTATGGTCATCAGTCCCCTAGAACTTAGAACTACTTAAACCTAACTGACCTAAGGACAATACACAACACCCAGTCATCACGAGGCAGAGAAAATCCCTGACCCCGCCGGGAATCGAACCCGGGAACCCGGGCGTGGGAAGCGAGAACGCTACCGCACGACCACGAGATGCGGGCGCTCTGTCTTAGCGATCGCGTACCGGTCGGGAGCTAATCGTCTGGGTCTGCATGAGATCGGGGGACCAGCCGTCGTATTAATGTAGTGCACTGTATCATGACGTACCTTTCATGGGGCTCCTGGAGGCCTGTGAGAGCAGGGAAGTGCGCTAGCAGCTTAGAGTACCTGTCGTCCGCACTATGGATCGCCTTGGCGCCGTAAGTTGCAGCGTGGCGCCGGAGTCCAGCGGTGGACAACCTTGTGACTGTGTCCAGCAGCCGAGCGTTGGCGACGTCAGGCATCAGGCGGTAATGCGCCAAGAGGTCTGCGCCAATGATAGGCTCCATCACGTCTGCGACTATGAAGTTCCACACCAAAGAACGTCTCAGTCCGAGGTCTAGTTCCAAATGCTGTACGTGATCGCAGAATTATTAGCGGCCGACTGCTGAATTGCGGCGACCGGACGGTACTTATGTAGCTTATCGCGTGGTAGAATGCTGAGGACCGATTCGGTGTCGATCAAAAACTTTCGGCCTGTCTTGCGGTCCGATACGAATAGACGTACAGGAGATCTGCCCAGTGCGTTTACTTCCGCGTGATATTTCTTGCTGGTATATGCACAAGGCAGATTACATTTGCGTGCATGCTCTCCATATCGCTGGTGATACCAACATACGTATAGGCGGCGCATCACCAGAGGCGTGCGCGCGCGATGAAGAACGGCTTCAGGATCTCCGTCGGAACTGTCCTTTAAGGTTCCGGTCGGCGAGTAATTCATTCATTTGTCTACTGAGGGAGTCGACCTTGTTTAATAAGCTCTCGTACAGCAGTTTGTTGTTTCCACTTTATTCACGAGACTGTTGTAGTCGGGTTTAGTTCCCATCGATGCACTGCAACACACCGTCGACGGATCAGAGTAGGAATCGGGCACAACTGCGTCTTGAATCCGGTCGGCGAGGTCGGCTACGGCGTCAAGCGGAATATCGGTTTGTGACGCGACGATGGCTTTCACTTGAGCCTGCAGTCTACTGCTCCATACTGTACGAAGTAGCGTACCCAGTACCGTGCCTGCATCGACTTTGCTCCTCAGTTGACGGAGGTATTGGGACGGTTTTTTGCCTCCATTGTCCTCCTTTGTTAGAGGCTGCCGTACCCTCTCCTCTTGCGAGGCGGATACTCGTCGAATTAACTCGGTCTTGAGTTTCGTGTAGGCCTCTGTGTTGGGCGGCGAAGTTATAATATCCTGTACGTCGGCAGCGTATCGATGGTCTAATTGGCTCACTACCAATGCGAACTTGGTGGAATCCGACGTCACACCTGCACAAAGAAAACTCGCCTCGACTTGTGCGAAACATAACGTGGGGTTGTGAGGCCAGAATGGTAGTAGTCGTACTGCCAGTCTTGAAATCGCGGGAGTTTCTGGTGTATCTGTCATGTTTCCGCCAACGATGTTACTTTCTTGGTCCTGATGAATCGTCTTCTTAGCCACAATCACGTCGGGGTCACCAGATGTCGCGTTCCCACTGAGCATTAGGCTCACGATTTTTTTCCTTTATTGTTATTTTAACACCTTTTACAAAAGGTAGGCCGGCAGCAGCCTATCTACGCCGCTCTTCGGCCACAGAAAACCATAGAACAGATAACATGTAGACAGACATACAGAAAATATGAATATGAAACAACAGGTGGCTGGTTCTGAGCACTATGGGACTTAACATCTATGGTCATCAGTCCCCTAGAACATAGAATTACTTAAACCTAACTAACCTAAGGACAGCACACAACACCCAGTCATCACGAGGCAGAGAAAATCCCTGACCCTGCCGGGAATCGAACGCGGGAACCCGGGCGTGGGAAGCGAGAACGCTACCGCACGTCCACGGGCTGCGGAGTGAAACAACAGGTGACACACACAATGAGAATAACGAAGACGTTCGAACTGAATTGCATTAAGCAACTGCAAACGTACACGAAGGCACAATGAGTACACTGTCGAACGGTGGAGGACACTAAAGAGACACAATTGCACTGGAATGAAGAAACACTGCACAGAAAAGATTGACGATAATCTTCGACGCACTTCACACACAACTGCACGAAAAAATGGAGGGCTGCCACAGGAAATAGGGGAGAGTAGGAGGGTGGTGGGGAGGACAGGCTCGCGACTAACTATCGCGTTCTTATTGTGGAAAAAGTATGTCTTCTATGTTTATCATGTTTTTATTGAAGTTCACTCAGGAAAGAACACATAACATAGGAAGTGATTACACAATAACAACCAATGGAACGTTACAGAAAACTTGGGTAGAACTCCCCAGAAACGTTCTGTAAAATCAGCATCGGAACACTTATAACGTAGCACATCGTTTAAAAGTAATGGAACGCTCGCGCGCCGCGGCAAGGACTAAGTACATGTAAGCGCTCCTCGCGGCCGGCACGCGAACCTCGTTGACACTTGCGTTCCGTCAGCTGACCGCGGCTGCCGACCGCGCGACCCCCTTAGTCGCCACAAACCAAATTTAAAAGCAATATCGTGTTTTGTAATGAGTATGTTGTCGTCTTCTACCCTGCTCCACAAATTTTCCATAAATTTTCGGCCATTTTGCAGAATGTTCTGTGACGTCATTAATTTATACACACACTAATGTCAAAGTATCTTACGTTAATATTTACCACCATTTGCCGAATATGCCTTTGCGTCATTAATTTACGCACACAGTATAATGTGCTCTGGCTACACTATAAATCTAGAGTAATGGATTTGCAGGCATGTTGGAAACTCTTTATGGTTCTTCAGCGTCATGCAGGAGTCAAAGGAACCTATCATATAACATTCTCGTCAGTCATCAGGACTGCGGTCAGATCTGGCTGTGAAGCCGATTGACCCAAGCCTGGGTAATATGTCTATTTGCAGTAATGCACTGACAACTATAGTTGGCATTGGCTCCTTCTCTACGTATGTTTTGCTACTCT
This sequence comes from Schistocerca americana, assembly GCF_021461395.2. Lineage (NCBI taxonomy): Eukaryota > Metazoa > Arthropoda > Insecta > Orthoptera > Acrididae > Schistocerca > Schistocerca americana. Next base: position 645,947,756 of record NC_060130.1, on the reverse strand, counting down.
ATGTAAAATCATTTTGTCCGTAATTCAACTTCTGTCACATCTAGTAATTGCTACACCACTATTTGGTAATCGTCCAGCAGGAAGGAGGGTACTCTGTACACAGTTTTCCTGTAGATAACATTACGAAACACCTATTTGACGATATACCGAATGTAGTTAGATAAGGTCCCTATGACTCGAGTATCAGGCGATTTGAGTTTTGTCATAAATTATACTGTAGTGGGTGGGCGTTTTCGGAGCTCTTCTTACTAAGCCAGTGGCAAATGAGAAACAGGATAGGGAGATTTGATAATATGCAGAATATTAATAACACTTTATATGTGAATATATTCTTGGTATTTAGAGAAAGGATATACATATATACTGTACTGATACGATGTATCATAATGAATGATAGATCTCATTAAATGTGTGTAATGTAAGATGATGCCTACAACAAAGAGAGAGAACCATATAGTGTCTGATTACAAGATTAATCATGAACATCTTGAGCTCGTCACGTCGTGTAAGTACACTGCTCCGCAAAACTTAAGGACCAGTTAGATAAAGTAACATAACACATTAGCAATTCATTGGAAATGAATGAATGTGTGGGAGCTTGTTGCCAGAGGTCTCTCAGTCGTGCACAGAAAGCTGGGCCTTACATGACGTGAGGTCAGCGTGACTATAGTGCCAAATAGAGCTGACCACGCAACAGGGAGCAGTTGAAGGAACGGGAAAAAGACAGTGTTTGTCGATCAGCGAGTAGTTACGGTGCACTGTGGTGATGTTCTTCATTGCAACATAGCCAAGGAATGTCTGGTATGACAATCATTTCAAGCTAGTCATTTGTAAGGGTACTGAAAGTGGAGTTTAATGTAGTGCTAACATTGACATGATGTAGTAGACCACAGAAGCGTATGTCGCTGAATAGACGATACCGTTTAACAAACAGTTATGTCAGGGGGAGTAGCAAGATTAATGAATGAGGAACCGTTACTCACAGCATCATGTTTCCACAAAAACAGGAGTTGCTGCCCTATCGTACGTTCTTCTCCTGCTCATCATCGAAATGCAAATGTGAGGCTTGATGAAGTGATGATAAAACACAACGGAACGAGACAATGTGCTCACAATTGACGAGGACCACATGTGGACACGGTAACGTCATTTTCTGTGTACCCGCTCTGCAGTAGTATAATATCGAAAACAACCGTATCTGCCACATTACACAATTAATGTTTTCTTCATGTGTGTTTGTTGAACACTGTAGTTATAAATAGAAGCTTAATATACATAAACACACAAAATAGAGTAATAAGATCTGCCATGTTCTACAAGATGTGACACCACCTCCTGTAAATCAGTGTCTCAGTTTCCTTCTTAAACAATTAAAACTACAGACAAGCAGGTAATAGTGTGCAATAGATACATTGGTTCATTTCTTAAGACCTACGAAATAGCATTGCTTGAAGGACTCAATCATAATTCGGTAACACACTTATTTGACGGTACTGTGGATGTTTCCCCTGCTGCTTTAATACAACACTAGCGCATTGGCATTGGCATACTCGTCATTTACTGATTTACTAGTGGCATTCAAATAGACCAGCAGACGGAATGCCCTCAATCCTCGACTTGTTAGAAATCTGTGTCTGCTTTTCTCAGGACTGTAATGTTAAAGTATCTTACCATAATAACTTTTGGTGAGTAGCAATAGTTTGTGTGTATTTGAATTGCAGGATCTGGATGCGGAAATAAGAGGAATTAGGTAGGAAATATTTTGTTTTATTTACATAGATATACGAGGGCGTGTTGAAGAGTAATGCCTCCGAATTTTTAATGCAAAAACTCTTAAAGCCGTTTAAATGGTTAAAATGGCTCTGAGCACTATGAGACTTAACTTCAGAGGTCATCAGTCCCCTAGAACTTAGAACTACTTAAACCTAACTAACCTAAGGCCGGCGCCGTTTAAATAAAACAAACATTATTAACGTACTATATCTTTATTCTTCCTGTCTTCATATTTGCAGCCCTGCGCCGATATATGGCTCATAATGGTAGCGTGTAACATGGCGGTGTGTAACGTAACTATGTCGGAGTGTAAGAAACAGCGCGCTATAATCGAGTTTCGAATTCGAAGAGTTCGCCCACACACTGAGCACTCTGTCCTTCAGCACGACACTGTCAGGCGATATACGAGCGCTCCGACATCTGCAATAATCCGATGCCTTGGGTTCACCGTCATCGATAATCCTCCATACTGTCATGACCTGGCCCCACGCGATGGTAATCTGTTTCCGAAATTTAAAGAACATCTTCGAGGACTTCACTTTGATAGTGATGAAGCAGTGCAAGCAGAGGTGAGGTTATAACTTCGTCAAGAAAGTCAAACATTCTGCAGTGACGGTATAAAAAATTGGTCCTCGTTGGGAGAAACGTGCTCGCCGCCAGGGTGATTATGTTGAGATATAAATATGTATACATGGGGAATAAAGATGTAAAATGTTAAAAACGTTTGCTTTATTAAAAAGGTTTAAAGAGTTTTCGCATAAAAAATGCGGTGGCATTACTTTTCAGCACTCCCTCGCACATACATTTTCGTCATTGTGTTCGGCACACAATTGTCAACTACACACCTTAAATTCTGCCTGTATAGCATTCAGACCTGTAAGTACAACAACATACATAAATATCCTGCCCGTGAAATCAGCTTCTACAGACCTGGCGTTTATAGGATCTACATTTGTGTATTCTCGTACTGGCTGAATACAAGCATTTAGACACTGTCCTAATAGCTTCATACAGGGTGTTTCAAAAATGACCGGTATATTTGAAACGGCGATAAAAACTAAACGAGCAGCGATAGAAATACACCGTTTGTTGCAATATGCTTGGGACAACAGTACATTTTCAGGCGGGCAAACTTTCGAAATTGCAGTAGTTACAATTTTCAACAACAGATGGCGCTGCAAGTGATGTGAAGGATATAGAAGACAACGCAGTCTGTGGGTGCGCCATTCTGTACGTCGTCTTTCTGCTGTAAGCGTGTGCTGTTCACAACGTGCAAGTGTGCTGTAGACAACATGGTTTATTCCTTAGAACAGAGGATTTTTCTGGTGTTGGAATTCCGCCGCCTAGAACACAGTGTTGTTGAAACACGACGAAGTTTTCAACGGAGGTTTAATGTAACCAAAGGACCGAAAAGCGATACAATAAAGGATCTGTTTGAAAAATTTCAACGGACTGGGAACGTGACGGATGAACGTGCTGGAAAGGTAGGGCGACCGCGTACGGCAACCACAGAGGGCAACGCGCAGCTAGTGCAGCAGGTGATCCAACAGCGGCCTCGGGTTTCCGTTCGCCGTGTTGCAGCTGCGGTCCAAATGACACCAACGTCCACGTATCGTCCCATGCGCCAGAGTTTACACCTCTATCCATACAAAATTCAACCGCGGCAACCCCTCAGCGCCGCTACCATTGCTGCACGAGAGACATTCGCTAACGATATAGTGCACAGGATTGATGACGGCGATATGCATGTGGGCAGCATTTGGTTTACTGACGAAGCTTATTTTTACCTGGACGGCTCCGTCAATAAACAGAACTGGCGCATATGGGGAACCGAAGAGCCCCATGTTGCAGTCCCATCGTCCCTGCATCCTCAAAAAGTACTGGTCTGGGCCGCCATTTCTTCCAAAGGAATCATTGGCCCATTTTTCAGATCCGAAACGATTACTGCATCACGCTATCTGGACATTCTTCGTGAATTTGTGGCGGTACAAACTGCCTTAGACGACACTGCGAACACCTCGTGGTTTATGCAAGATGGTGCCCGGCCACATCGCACGGCCGACGTCTTTAATTTCCTGAATGAATATTTCGATGATCGTGTGATTGCTTTGGGCTATCCGAAACATACAGGAGGCGGCGTGGATTGGCCTCCCTATTCGCCAGACATGAACCCCTGTGACTTCTTTCTGTGGGGACACTTGAAAGACCAGGTGTACCGCAAGAATCCAGAAACAATTGAACAGCTGAAGCAGTACATCTCATCTGCATGTGAAGCCATTCCGCCAGACACGTTGTCAAAGGTTTCGGGTAATTTCATTCAGAGACTACGCCATATTATTGCTACGCATGGTGAATATGTGGAAAATATCGTACTATAGAGTTTCCCAGACCGCAGCGCCATCTGTTGTTGAAAATTGTAACTACTGTAATTTCGAAAGTTTGTCTGCCTGAAAATGTACTGTTGTCCCAAGCATATTGCAACAAACGGTGTATTTCTATCGCTGCTCGTTTAGTTTTTATTGCCGTTTCAAATATACCGGTCATTTTTGAAACACCCTGTATTTACACTATTTGAAGAATCCTCCAAAGGCAGCACAAAAAATGTCACAGATTCTTCAAATAGTTTATTTACAAGAATAGGAAACACTGCTCATCTACTGCGATGAATAATAATACGAGATTTTACAAGTTGAAAGGCACTGGCTGAAGGCCGTAGTTTAAAAAACAAGTTTATCACACGTATGGAAATGCTAAGTCTCGCTGAGACCATCTTGAAGCGAAGTTCAACTAAGAGTTTAACTTCTTCTGTCTTGCCATACTGTTAAAATCCAACAGACAATGTAAGTTCTTCCGTCTACGCACGAAGTGAAAGCTCCATTGGAACAGTCTACAATCAATGAACTACAAGAATCATCTAAACAAAGATTTACAACATCCACAACCTCGAAGTCAGGTCCGTCAGCAGCGTCGCAGAAACCCAGGATCCGAACTGGAAACCTGGCGCCGGCCGCGGTGGTCTCGCGGTTCTAGGCGCGCAGTCCGGAACCGTGCTATTGCTACGGTCGCAGGTTCGAATCCTCACTCGGGCATGGATGTGTGTGATGTCCTTAGGTTAGTTAGGTTTAAGTAGTTCTAAGTTCAAGGGGACTGATGACCACAGCTGTTAAGTCCCATAGTGCTCAGAGCCATTTGAACCATTTTGAAACCTGGCTTCCAGTAAACCAGTGAACTGACGGTGGACGGCCGTGCGCCGGTTTAAATACCGTCCAGTGGCAGGATATCTTGGGATCTATTTTCCGTCTCTTGAATTGCGAAAGCAAGTAATTTCCCGCTACCCGCGAACTCTGGCGGTCCTCCAAGAATCGCCTACTGGAACAGCAGGAAATCTAATTGCGTAGGCTTCCGCGGCCAGAGTCAGTCGACATAAAAGTTTTCTGGGTTTGGTACCGCGTCATAATGTAAAAACTACTGCTACTATAGAAAGGCCAACGTTTCGGCCGCCCGAATCTCGTGGTCGTGCGGTAGCGTTCTCGCTTCCCACGCCCGGGTTCCCGGGTTCGATCCCCGGCGGGGTCAGGGATTCTCTCTGCCTCGTGATGGCTGGGTGCTGTGTGCTGTCCTTAGGTTAGTTAGGTTCTAGGGGACTGATGACCATAGATGTTAAGTCCCATAGTGCTCAGAGCCACAACGTTTCGGCCACGCGTAATAATGTAAAAACTATTGCTACTATAGAAAAGCCAACGTTTCGGCCACGATTGTAGCGGCCTTCTTCTGGGTCCCAGAAGAAGGCCGCTGCAATCGTGGCCGAAACGTTGGCTTTTCTACAGCAGCAGTAGTTTTTACATTATGACGCGGTACCAAACGCAGAAAACTTTTATTGCGAGCAGGAAATCTGTTTTTCGACGGGAAGAGGTTACCTGGAGTTGGGCAGCCTGCGACGCTGGCGTGTATGATGTGATGTCGACGTTGCAGGCGTAACGTCGCGGCATGTCACTACTCCTACGCAAATACAATGCCCTATAGACTTACATGATCACTGTTTCTAAACCCCATAATTGTCTCCCATTCTGACACATAAGTATGACATTTGGCTCAAAGCTGCCTACCGCCTTCCTCTACAATGGTGCCAAGGTGTGGCGCCCTGCAGCTTCATCTTCAGGCTCGACGAAGTTTCAAACAGCAAGGTGTCGGCACTTGAGAGAAAGAGGCCAGAGCTCAGTCCATGTGACGGGTAGAATGGATTAATGATGCCACACTGGCCCAGTGATTCATGCTTTTTTCTGAAAATGTTTCTGAAACATTTACCTCGGCCACCCACAGGAAAGCCACGTGATTTCAACACCGGGCGTCACGGTCCTGACCTTCTGAGGGGCGTCAAAAGAATAGGTGAAACGTTGTAAGAGCATGTGACGGGGTGCAAGCAGAGCTCTCTATTTGCAGAATGGTTCCCAGAGTGGATCAGGGTCCTTTGGTTTGGAGCCGAGTGGAGGGTCTCAACCAGAGGCTTCGTCGACTCTGTGACGGTCTTGGCTGCAGATTTCTAGACTTGCACTATTGGGTGGGGAATTGTAGGACGCCCCTAGATAGGCCAGGGGTGCACTACACAAAGGAAGCGGCTACTCGGGTAGCAGAGTACTTGTGGCGTGCACATGGGTTTTTTTAGGCTAGGCAGGAGTGCGAGGTGTCCTGATGAACACTCACCAGTCGACGTGCAGGCAGGGAAATCAGGACGCGCTCAGTGTAAAGACACTTTAGCTATCAAGATATTAACAGTAAATTTTCAGAGTGTTCGGAATAAAGTTCCTGAATTTACTGCCCTCCAGGAAGCGTGTGGCGCGCAAATTATTCTCGGGACTGAGACCTGGCTGAACCCTGAGATAGAAAGTGCTGAAATATTTAGTGAGGGTTGGAACGTGTATCTGAGAGAGAGATTAGACACCGTAGGAGGTGGTGTCTTCATTGCAGTTGACAAAAATAGTGTGTCTACTGAGGTCGAAGTTGAGTGTGATTTTGAAGTTATTTGGACACGCTTAACAGGGCTAGGGGAAATAAAGTTAATTGTGGGGTGTTATTACCGGCCACCAGGTTCCACCGTGACAGTTCTAGAATCATTCAAAGGGAGTCTACCTTCTGTATCGCAGAAGTACCCGGATCATGCTATATTAGTCGGAGGCGACTTCAACCTGCCTAGTATAGACTGGGATGTCTATGGATTCATTACAGGTGGTACAGACAAGCCGTCGTGTGAATTACTTTTGAACACATCATCCGAAAACTGTATTGAGCTAAATCGACAGCCAACGCGTAATGGAAATATTTTAGATCTGGTAGCCACGAACCGACCAGATCTCATCGACGGTGTCAGTGTTGGCTCAAATGGTTCAAATGGCTCTGAGCACTATGGGACTTAACATCTGTGGTCATCAGTCCCCTAGAACTTAGAACTACTTAAACCTAACTAACCTAAGGACATCACACACAGCCAGGCCCGAGGCAGGATTCGAACCTGCGACCGCAGCAGTCGCGCGCTTCCGGACTGAGCGCCTAGAACCGCTAGACCACCGCGGCCGGCTGTCAGTGTTGAGACAGGGATTAGTGATCATGATGTTGTCATTACGACTATGGTTACGAAAGTTAAAAAGTCGGTCAAGAAGGCTAGGAGAGTATTCTTACTAGAAAGAGCTGATAAGCAGTTGTTAGCATCCCACTTAGTAAATGAATCGACTTCACTTACTTTCGGTACGATGGACGTGGAAGAATTATGGGCAAATTTGAAACTCTACTGCATTGGCTCCTTACTTAGCTTGCATTTATCGCGAATCTCTTGTCCAGCGTAGAGTCCCGAGCGACTGGAAAAAAGTGCAGGTGACGAATGTATATAAGAAGGGTAGAAGGACGGATGCTCGAAACTACAGACCAATATCCTTAACATCGGTTTGTTGCAGGATTCTTGAACATACTCTCAGTTCGAATATAATGAATTTCCTTGAGACAGAGAAGTTGCTATCCATGCATCAGCACGGCCTTAGAAAGCATCGCTCCTGCGAAACGCAACTCGCCCTTTTTTCACATGATATCTTGCGAATCATGGATGAAGGGTATCAGACGGATGCCGTATTCCTTGACTTCCGGATAGCGTTTGTCTCGGTGCCCCACTGCAGACTGCTAACTAAGGTACGAGCGTATGGGATTGGTTCCCAAATATGTGAGTGGCTCGAAGACTTCTTAAGTAATAGAACCCAGTACGTTGTCCTCGATGGTGAGTGTTCATCGGAGGTGAGGGTATCATCTGGAGTGCCCCAGGGAAGTGTGGTAGGTCCGCTGTTGTTTTCTATCTACATAAATGATCTTTAGATAGGGTGGATAGCAATGTGCGGTTGTTTGCTCATGATGCTGTGGTGTACTGGAAGGTGTCGTCGTTGAGTGACTGTAGGAGGATACAAGATGACTTGGACAGGATTCGTGATTGGTGTAAAGAATGGCAGCTAACTCTAAATATAGATAAATGTAAATTAATGCAGATGAATAGGAAAAAGAATCCCGTAATGTTTGAATACACCATTAGTAGTGTAGCGCTTGACACAGTCATATGAAGTGGGACAAGCATGTAATGGCAGTTGTTGGGAAGGCGGATAGTCGTCTTATGTTCATTGGTAGGATTTTGTGAAGATTTGGTTCATCTGTAAAGGAGACCGCTTATAAAACACTAATAGACCTATTCTTAAGTACTGCTCGAGCGTTTGGGATCCCTATCAGGTCGGATTGAGGGAGGACATAGAAGCAATTCAGAGGCGAGCTGCTAGATTAGTTACTGGTAGGTTTGATCATCACGCGAGTGTTACGGAAATACTTCAGGAACTCGGGTGGGAGTCTCTAGAGGAAAGGAGGCGTTCTTTTCGTGAATCGCTACTGAGGAAATTTAGAGAACCAGCATTTGAGGCTGACTGCAGTACAATTTTACTGCCGCCAACTTACATGTCGCGGAAAGACCACAAAGATATGAGAGATTAAGGCTCGTACAGAGGCGCATAGGCAGTCATTTTTCCCTCGTTCTGTTTGGCAGTGGAACAGGGAGAGAAGATGCTAGTTGTGATACGAGGTACCCTCCGCCACGCACCGTATGGTGGATTGCAGAGTATGTATGTAGATGTAAATGTAGATGATACATCCACTTGTGGTGTTGGGGAGAATTGGGGGGAAATTTGGTACCAATTAAACATCATTAACCTACTTGACACGTCATATGAAGTTATGAGCTGTGGCCTTTTTATGCATGTGTCGACACCTTGCTGTCTGGGGCGTCTTCTGGCCCGAGGGTGACGACGCAGGGTGGCGCGTTTTTGCACCTTTATAGAGGAAGATTGTAGGCACCTTTGTGCAATATTTCAAACTTATGCGTTGGAATGAGGGTCAATTACGGGGTTTCCAAACAGTTATCCTTTTATTTTGTTGTACAGTGTAGTTCACAAAGTCATAGTATGCACCAGACGCCAGTGGCTCAGTTTGTCTTTAGCAGTCATCAACACATGTAGCAATCATTACCACACAGTATACATCAAAACACTCGAATGTATTATGTAAACCCCATGTCCCCTGAAGTTATTTAAAGCACAGTTTCTCGCCATGTATCAACTTTTGAAAACTTCCTCCCAGACGTGTCGATGTTAATAGGGTATGGGCGCTATCGTACTCTGTCGTCATCTACTTCTCTGTTCACTCCAGTATCCTGCGCAGGTAGCCCATACTCTCTAGTCCCAACATGTTGAATGTTTTCTACTTTTATTGCTACATGAATGTCACAGTCGGGTTCTAGGCCAATATTTATCCGTTTATACCCACTTCCTGTCAGATTATATGTATAGGCGAATAGCAACATTCTGCTAGCGCTTAATTGAGGCTCAGCGAGTTGAGTAAGTGCCATTAGCTGTGGCTAGTTTGGTGGCGTACGAAGTGGTGTGTCGAAGACCTACGCGTCATGGTGCTGCAGTTCTGACGATGTCAGTCATTGCGTCCATCGTCAGTGCGGATCGGGGGCATTTTGCGTTGCCGTAAAAAGTAAGAAATAACGGAGAGTAGTTATAATCTAATATATTAACAATAAAATTGATAATAATAATGGGTGGACAGCTGTTTAGTCTCAGAAGGGACTATAAGGTGCTGTCTGGGTTGTGCAACTCAATGGATTGGCGGCAATCATTTCTAGTGCGGCAGGAGAGGCATTTAAAAAAGGAAAGACAACTCCAGCAATTGCAACTCTTTGCCTTGGAGGGCCAAATCAGGTAACGCATCTTCGTGCCATTCTGTTGCATTGCCATTATTTGTTGAACAATATTCCCATGTATACCTCTCTTGATTGCTGGGTAAGCCAAAGAAACTGTCATACACTTTTCCATTATCATGTCTTTCCATTCTTGGTGGACAAGGTAGTGAATTCATTTCTCTGATGAATGTTGCAAGAAATACAATTGTTAAAGTCTTTGCTCGACAGAAGTGTCTAGCCAATCGAGGCCATGATACTTCGGGATCCGGAGAGAACGGGCTCAGAAGCTGCAACACTAAGAAGAAGAATCACTTCTCGGCTCTTTGGCTGTGTATTAATGTACATAGATTCTCACTAACAAAGCAGTAGTCCTGCTGTTGGCACCTCATGCTGATCCTTTAACTATGACATACCGTACAAAGCTCGAATGAGAGGTAGTTGGGTTTTTATAACAAAAAAGGGGAGGGGCCTACTTGATTCCTATTGCCTGAGGGCATATTGTCCAAAAGCTGTCGAGCCCCACCGCTACTGGTCGAGGGCAGTTCCGTATGACTGACAACTAATTCTGATCGTTCGGATACTTTGAGCACAGTCTACACTGTGACTGTTCTTGCACGCGAGCGGTGGGCCCCCCCGGCTATTGACTGAAAGCGTGATGATGTTGGCCTAGAGGAAAGTGGAGGAGGTGATGTTGAGGATTGACCTTGAATATAATAAACACAATTCCCTCAGCAGTCTGGAAGTGTAGTTTGTGGAATTCTGACACCCGAAGCGCTGATTGCACAGTTCCTGGAACACTGACGCTGGAAATTGCTAACATTGCTGTTGTGGGTTGGCAGGAGAGCCAACACCGGGTTATTAGAGGAAGCCGAAAGGCACGCGTTTTAGCTCACGCAGGCTGGCGTGAGGTCTGGAACAGGACAAGGAAATTAGAATTTAGAAAAACGGACGTAGCTGGTGAAATACTTAACTTTAATCCATTAATGATGAGCGTCGCTTCTGACTGTACATGATTCATAATATCAATAGTAACTGGTAATGGCGCCTTGCTAGGTCGTAGCAAATGACGTAACTGAAGGCTATGCTAACTACCGTCTCGGCAAATGAGAGCGTATTTTGTCAGTGAACCATCGCTAGCAAAGTCGGTTGTACAACTCGGCGAGTGCTAGGAAGTCTCTCTAGACCTGCCGTGTGGCGGCGCTCGGTCTGCAATTACTGATAGTGGTGACACGCGGGTCCGACGTATACTAACGGACCGCGGCCGATTTAAAGGCTACCACCTAGCAAGTGTGGTATCTGGCGGTAACACCACACTTGCATTTTGAGATCAATCTCGATATCAAGGTAATCTATAGCGCCTGTGCTATCCTACTGAGGAAGGCCACTAATAAATATGGAATAACTTTCATGATGCTACAGCATTTCTGTCGAAAAATGAAAACTGCTTATACTGGTTTCACACAGTTCTATAGTTTAATTACCTGAGAAAACATTGTATTATACGAAGTAACCAAATGAATGTATGAAACGTCCCCTTTGTACAATTATACAAGACTGTGCTTAAACTGACACACAATATTTTTAGCGCAACGCAATCTGACTTTCAATAATCCCTACAAAAGAATGGCCCTGACTAACATTAACCTATACCTTTCACAAATCACTTACCTCACAAAAATCTTCATTACTCGAACTACTGCAACACAGCGAGCGCCACTACTGCCAGCTAAATAATAGATTGAAACTACTGAAGGCACTAACTACTGATAGGCATAGTTAGCAAATGAAAGATTTTTATAGAGAACGAACAATGTATTTGCCTTAATAGTGTCGAAAAATCATAATACACATAGCAGTTCATGACATCCAGTCTTACAAATTTCAAAACTCCGCCATTTCTCTCCCTACATCCACCACTGCTGGCGGCTAACCTCCAACTGCGCAACGCTACGCGCTGTTCGCATCCAGCTGCCCAACACTACAATGGCAGACAACAATGCAAACTAACCACAGACTGCACACAGCACAGCCAGTGATTTTCATACAGAGCGCTACGTAACGTTGCCAATAAGAAAACATAAACAGCCTACTTACAAATGTTTTAATGTGAATTAATTGCCAAGTTTATTGCTATCATCTACAAGGTACCCAGTGAATCAATTCGTAAAAGAACGTTGAATACAATATTTATTCTTAGCGTCACTTAATTCAAATATTAATGAGATATTATACTCTCCCCAATTTCAGACTCTAATACAGCTGTACCTAATGTAGGATACAAAAAAATCTCGTTAGGAGAAAATCCAAAACAAGACAGATGAAGGAGACGAAACCAAAGAAAACAGTATACATGTCAAAGCAGAAGGCAGAGAATAATAAGAAGAAGAATAACAAGAAGAAGAAAAAGAGAAAGAAAAAGGGCAAGAAAAAGAAGAAGAGTATGATCATGATGACATAAATGATGAAGATGATGGCGATGACACTAAAGAAGAGTCATGAAAGGAAGTTCTCGGGGATATCATTGCTCGTAAGCAAAGCTACCCTTCCTACAGAACGTTAAATTCAAATATAAACCATAAATATACCCAAATCGTTAAGCCTGAGTTAAATAAAAGTGCCGGATCATTGCTGAGAGATGATGGCATACATATTGGTATAGGTGGGAACGAAATGCACCAGGCATTTACAGTTGGAATAAACCGAGTGAATTGGCGAAGCAACTAGTTTTCTTGCTACCTTCAAAAGTGGCAGGCAATATCTCACGTACTGATGAAAGTCCATCTATCGAAGTGGAACTTCACGAAACATCGATTACTATAACTAACGGTGAAAATGCAACTGCGGTTAAATAAATGTTTGTCAACACCACTGACCACCCTGATGACGAAAACAACAATGGAAACCTCGAATTAGCTCTCGTTTCCCAATTATGGGAAGGTGCACTTAATTACAATTATATTGTATCAGCGATTACCGACAGTCCCTTCCCTCATAGGCTTCAAAGTCCCGTTGATGGTAGACAGAGTGATGAAGTTTCAGGCAACAATAGCTGTGTGTTTTTTGCCGCTATTTTTAGTCTGGGCTCGTAGCAACAAGGGGAAGGGGAAGAGGAAGGGAGGAGCGGAGTGTGTTTCAACAAGCGTAGTTTCAGTCTATTGGAAGCTGTGTTCTGTTCGTAAGCTGGAACAACGTCTTACTGAAGTCTAGTTAGCGCGTGTGGTCACTGTAATTCCTGTGATCCAATATGCTTCGCAAATGCCAAACATTGTTGATAATTTTTGCTGCATTTTGGACAGGCTACTCTGAAATCGCAATGGAGGACAATAATGTCTTATATTAGAAAGGCATAGAGACTGTACTTTTACTGTGAAATTGGGGACCAGGACAAGCCTTAGGCTCCTCTTCTATGTTGCATACCTTGTGTCTCTAGTATTCATTAGTAGTTGAGTCTTAAAAGATCTTCCATGAGCTTTGCTACGCCCATTGTCTGGCGAGAACCGTCAAACCATTTGAAGAAAAAAATCTTCCTTGACATATCCTAACATGTCGTCGGCCATCCGACCGGAGCCTCACGGAGACGGACTGCCTGTTCCTATTCAACCTGATTGTAATAGTGACGGTGGCGTTAGTGAAACTAGTGCTCCACCATCACCTACAAAATCTAGTTCTTCGAAACATCGTGATTTTGAGTGTAACGATGAGTGTACAGAGATTCACAAAAAAACACAGTGTGAACTTAATGACCTAGTGAGGAATCTGGAATTATTGAAACGGAAAGCTGAACTGTTGGCATCAAAACTGCAGCAGTGGAATTATCTTGATAAAACGGTCAATGTGACTGCGTTCCGTTACCGATATATGTCATTCCTTTCATTTTTTCGAAAGTGAGAAGAAGTAGCTATTTGGTAGTGACGTACAGGGACTAATGGCAGCTATGGATATGGACTATAAAGTGATCAGTGGAGGTTGTTCATCGACTCTTCCAAAGTAAGTCCCAAGTACGTGCTACTGTATAATGGCAACGATTCCGATTGGGTATGCACCTTACATGAAGGAAACATATAATAAAATGGCTCTGAGCACTATGGGACTTAACTTCTAAGATCATCAGTCCCCTAGAACTTAGAACTACTTAAACCTAACTAACCTAAGGACATCACACACATCCATGCCCGAGGCAGGATTCGAACCTGCGACCGTAGCGGTCGCGCCGGAAACATATAATAACTTGAAACAATTGTTATTGCGACCGAATTATGACAAGTTTAAATGGCAGATTTCGAGGAATCTGAAAGTCATAGGCATATTACTTGGGCTACAACACGGCTACACCAAACTCTATTGCTTCCTGTTCTTATGGAACAGCTGCGCCAAAGCATTTCATTATAAGAAGGAAGACTGACCTAAGCGTCAGTTACTTGGACAAGGATCGAACAATGTTATGCACGAAGTACTTGTCGAATCTGAGGACCTAATTCTCCTTACTCATTATATAAAATTGGGCCTATTGAAAAACTTCGTTGAGGCCACAGGAAAAACTATAAAAGTAATTCTCTACTTTCGAGAGAAATTTCCGCGTCTTAATGAGGTGAAGATAAAAGAGGGGATTTTCTTGGGTCCCCAGATGCGCAAACTGAACAAAGATGAGCATTCCAACACCATCCCGACAGGTGACGACAACTTGGCTTGAGATGTCCTTATTCAAGTGTCAACAAGATTTCTAGGTGATAAGAGGGCAGAAAGCCGTAAGATCTTGTGGCAGTTCTCCTGCACTACTACAATCGACTAGGGTGCAACATGTCCTTAAAGTTACATTTCCTAGATTCCTACTCGTTTATTTTCTGACAACTGTGGTGCTGTAACCGACGAACACGGAGAACGCTTCCACCAGTAAAATCGGACATGGAAATGAATACCTGGGGAAATGAAGTGCATCAATGTTAGCCGATTACTGCTGGACACTAATCAGCTACCAGTAGAAAACTACAACTCCAAAACGAGAGCTAATCTTGCATTTTCATTAACATTTTCGTTATTAGCACACCCATGAAAATTAGCCGTTTTCATGCCAGTCACAGAAAATCAGGACAATTTTGTTGGTTAGTGATGTTGCTTGAAGTTGCAGATGGTGCTGCCATTTACCGCCTAGCAATTAGACGATCAAAATGAATTACAAAATTATTTAGCTAAGATACCATCAAGGATCAAAAAGTGGCAGCAAGGAAAACTGTAAGATCCTCTTTCTTATATAACGAGACAGATAAATATATACGTAGAGAGAGAGTGAGAGAGAGAGACAGACACACAGACAGACAGGCGTGACAGAGAGAGAGAGAGAGAGAGAGAGAGAGAGAGAGAGTTCTGGAATGACGAGAAAATATGGGTGTTTATCACAAAATAAAAGCCCTTCTAGATCTTTCCACGAGATTTCGATTATTAACTTTCTTTCACGTACGTACAGTCTTAGACAACAAAACTGACCGCCGGCCGGCCGCCACAGAGACTAAGTCCGAGTCATTCACTTAAGGTGGCCAATAAAACTGACCGCCCCTGACAACTCTAAGTCCGGCAATCTGCACAATCTGGCAACACTGTAAGATGCGGAACTGTCAGGAGGAACTGTTATCTACTTCCGAGAGGTTGTTGGACTACGTGAGCCCGTGGTCTCGTGGCAAGCGTCGTGCGTCCTAGAGTTATAGTCGCCTGTTCGCGTCCAACTGTAATTTTTTTTTTTTTTTTTGGCCACAATCCGTCTAAATTTATGAGTCTGACTGAACATCGAAGATAATTCGCTTAACATTCTACCCACCAGCAATAACAAGTATTCCAGAAACAATTCCACAGGATAGCTCGTGGCTGCGCCGCGATCATAACAGCTTACGCTCGAGCGTTTCCTCGCGCTGCAGCGGCTACCGGCCACCAGCCAGACGCCACCCGCCGCCTGAAATCCGGCGCCGCCCAGGTGAACGCGTCGCGACGCTGTCAGTGTGTGTCTCAACTGTCATTTTCGAATTTGAAGTTCTAGTTATTATCTGGCAGTTAAGCAATGGATTTTGCAAACTTGAAAATCGTGAACTACAGTTAAGCATTGTAAAATTGAGGCGCAAGTGGAAATAGGTGTAACATCTGCAACACAACGTTTACTTTTGGTATAACAGAGGGGTGAATGCAGAGGAGGCAACTAGAAAGATTTGAATTGTGTGCGGAGCGAGTGCTTTTGGGAAAAATACGCCAGAAAAAGATAGTCTTGTTTCAACAAAGATCGTTCTGGCATGAATGATTTCCCACATTAAGGAAGTCTCGACTACTGATATATGTGATAGATTACCATTATACCACCATGCGACATTTGCATTCAACAGGCAAAGTTCAGAAGTCTGGTGTAGGAGTACTGCATGCTCTAATTCGAAACTACAAAAATCAACGGAGTGACTATTATTGAACGCCATCAGGTCGCTCATTGAGCATTCGTATGTAGTACTGTTGCTGGTGACATGTTATGATGTCTCTATCGTTAACTTCCTAAGAAGAAATGAAAGGCTGAGCCCCTCCAAAAGACATAAACTCGAGCAAAGAGTAGTGTGAACATAATATTTTAAATCTGATAGCTCCAAAAGGGTGTTTTCGGCTACGAATTCTGCCCCAAGGGCTGTGTGCAACACAGCTGGAATTTGTTGCCAACAACTGAGACACCTTTCGGTCTCAGCGTAAGAAAATCGAGCAACACAACTACATCACATGTGCTACTGCATGATAACGCACTTGTTGAGTTGAGAAACAAAACTATCCAGGAGATTGAAATTAAAGTCGTCTCTCAGGCACTTGTATTGATAGAGAAATCCTCTCTCAAGCACTTGTCCCTCTCGTCAATTCATTTCTACACGAAAATACTCTTAAAACTACTCTGGTATAATGATATTGTTGGAACCAGTAGGTTTCTACTGGCTTAGAATTTGTAAACAACTTTAGCATTGTCAGATCGTTTTAGATATCGTGAAAGAAAATTCTTTTGCTGATTAATTTCTCTTTGATGATTACTGTTGCGTTTAGTAAACTAATGGAAATTCCAATTAAAATATTCACTGTACTAATACAAATTAAATTCAGCTTACTACAGAAACATCACGACGGCAGACTATCTTAATAAAGCATTAAATATCTGCAAGACGATTGAGCCTATTTTAACACGAATTAGTAGGAGATTACCGACTTTTGACTTCGAAAAGATCTGTATTTTCTTCATTTCCTGTATCATTCGCAATTATTATGAAAATGTGGCATTTCATAGATAAAATTATGTATTCACAACAACAAAAAATATGTCGTCATTATGAATTTGGCAGTACCGTAAGGTTTTCGCTCTGACACTAAGGGTTACTGAAAGTAGCGAGGCGCATTTTGCTCGAGCGTTGTCTTACGATTCCCTTGTTGTGTTTGTATCTGCCTGCTTGTAGCTCTGCTACTAAAGAATTAAAAATCTGGCTTTCAGCGAGTCTCAAAAGGCGAACGAAAGCAGCTTGCACCTGGTAGCCAAACATGTTTCTTGGGAACAGACTACTTCCTAAAGTGGGAAGACATTCTTTTGTGGTTGTTGTTGGCAAATGTCAGTCAGACGTGTGCCGTTGGTCTAAGCGTTTCGGTGTGTTGAATTTGTACCAATGATTTTTCTACAGTTTTTTTTCTGTCCCAAATAGAGAGTTGAAGTCTCCCATTAGTATTTTCACGTCATCTTGGTGAATTTTGCTCACAGTATTTTCGAGTGTATATCTTTTATAGGGGCTCTGAATGAGCATAATCATAAATCGATTGTTGATGGATGCGATTTCTTTGACAGAGTTGATGACAGATCTGAGTCCGAGAAATGCAGTGCCGAAGATTGGTACGCCTTTCGCTACCTTTTGTTGTATTTTGCTCTTGAAGATGTCATGGTTTCCGTAATGCAATATTTAATTGTCAATTAATCGTGGTTATTGAAGAAAATTTTTAAATGAATGTTTTCTGCTTGTAGGGAAATTTACCAGAGATCGTCGATATTCTCTGCCGTGCTAACCCAGAGTCCGAAAATCCAAATGCCGCCTATCGGTGGCCTGGTTGTGTACCACCTGGGGTAAAGTTACCTTTGCTTGCATAGTTCATGTTTTCTTGTGTTTCATTGGTTTGGCCTGGGTGATACCAGGACCGGACAGGACCAGAGGGTGTTGAAGCCTTTGGAAGCAAATATTTTCAGCCAAGCTCATTGAGCTAACAGACGGTGACCAGAGTAGCGGTGATTTTCACTCAGATGTGTCTGGATTTTGGGTGCAACGGATTGAGTAGCCGTTCAGGATTGTGTTAGTATTTGGTTCACCCCAAGTATTTGATTTCCTCGGTACCACCCATATGGGGGAGGGTTTCCCCTATCGGCCACACGGGATTATTATTATTATTATTATTATTATGTCATCAGCAAATCTGATATGGAGTATCGTCCCTCCACTGAAATAGAGGTGTATTGTTCGATTCAATATTTCCATCAGATAAATATGGGTTATAATTACGATAGATTGCTGCTAGTCGACATATTTCTCACTTTCTCTTAGACAGTTGCTAGCTGTTACTCCATTATAGGAATTTATATGCGCAGCATTGTTGCAATACAGACGTTTAAATTATCCGATTTCTGTAATTTCATTTCGATACAAGATCGTCCTAATCGGATTCAGGCAGTCAGTCTTAATGTGGATATCCGACTACGACTCTCATCATATGATAGACTGGGTGAACCACATTCTTAATCGGACTGTTGAATCCAGATCACTTATCTATGACAGGGAATGAATTCTTAAACCGTGTGGAAAATAATAATCCAATATGCTTATTACAAATACCTTATTTAAATATAAATATATGAACTAACGAGATAACAGTTTATTTACAGGAGCAGAGACCCATCCATCATAGCAGGGCAGTGCGAGATTGGTTTCATGGCCAAGAGAGAATAAAGCTGTTGCCGTTTGTTCCACGATCACCGAACATCAACCAGATAGAGAATATGTGGGCAGAGGTAACAAGGTCATTGCCATGTGTCCCTACAAATGCAAGCGACCTTCGGACGAATGTAGAAAACGTATGGTGGGAAGTAAACCATCACGCTACACTGTCGACGACTTAATGAAATCAATTCCCCTACGCCTTCGAGAAATCTTACGTAATGATCGTGGGTGGGTTGGTTACTAAAAGTATACCCGTCCACAAAGCCCATGTGGACAATTATCTGATAATCGGTCAAGCTTTGATTTGTCGCTGCTCTTTAGCATACAACAAGTCCATTTACTTTCAGTCACCTCCTTACAATTCTTGCAATGCAAGGTAATTGAAAAATCTCATCCACTCGACGCCTACTGAGGAACTGACTGGTGCATGTGTTGTTCAACACACAGTAGTTGTCACCCTCACTGGAATCAATGACTGTTTGCGTGTGTGTGTGTGTGCGTGTGTGTGTGTGTTTTCGTGTTAACGCACAATCTGAATCAATACTATTAACATTAGAGAGACAACCAACAATAAATATTGCATCAAATATGACTGTAAAGTATTTTAATGCGATGGGAAGTTACAAACTGAATTTTTACCCATCCCACGTCCTGCGTATTACGTTAAGTAAGATGTTTTAACTCCATAGTATCGCTAGCAGAGACAGTGCGCTCTTGTTGTCGAGGCTCCCGACAAATGCAGCGATTAGCAGTGCCCAATGCCGCCGCGATTTGTTTATGTTGGCTGAGCGTGGACACTGCAGCTGACGCTTCGCCCTAAACAGAAAGAAATCACCTTTGCTCTGACTGCAGTGAGCGGATATCACTGCCTGCGTATTCTTATAGTAACCAACGTGAGACTCTCCTCACAGGTGCCATGGAGCAATTGCAACGGGTATCATGTCATTAGTCATCAGAATATTAACCAGTGATGAAATGTCCACTCTATTTGGATCCTAAGAAAATACGAATCTTCTCACAAAGGAATGTGAGGTGATATCAAAATTTATCCAACATACAAAAATTAATTGCAGGGCTTTCATGTATGCAGTAATAGCACACAAGGAAATATTATGTCTTGGAAGCGTATATTTCATTTCCTCTTCTCATATTAACGCCTTTGTTTTAATATGAGCAGGCCGCGGTGGCCGAGCGGTTCTAGGTGTGGAGTCCGGAACCGCGCGACTGCTACGGTCGCAGGTTCGAATCCTGCCTCGGGCATGGATGTGTGTGCTGTTCTTAGGTTAGTAAGGTTGAAGTAGTTCTACGTTCTAAGGGACTAATGACCTCAGCTGTTAAGTCCCATAGTGCTCAGAGCCATTTGAACCATTTTTTAATATTAAGTGAGAAAATAAACACGAAAAACTAAAGTTCCTGAGAAGCATATAAGTCATTTCCTCTTCTCATATCACAACTTTTGTTTTAGTATGAAGTAAAAAAATAAACAGTTTAGAGTTCTGAAGCATAATATGACACCAGATTCTTATCGTAGGCGCTATCGGAAACGCCAAAAGCAGGGAGCTGTCCATTCTTTTGTCCAACAGTCTGTTTCCTTTCATGTATTACTCCCGCTATGAGATTCTTATTTAAGGACTTGTGGGCATCAAGTTCTTCAGCAGAACAAGCCTAATTACGGTATGGAAAAAAGGCAACAAAGACGAGTTCCGCTAGAGCAGTGAGGATATTTGCAGATGTGTGTATATAGCAATGACTGCCAGCTGCCACAACACTTCACAGAATCCTTGCGGCAGGCAACACAACTGTGCGTGCACTTCAGACTTCATTCAGTGAGACGTCAGGAGATTGATGAAAACGTCAAATTAACGACGCTTTCCGAGTCGTATTCAATCCAGAATGAGGTGTTATTAAGGTAGTTGAGCGTTCTAGCAATTACACTTTTATGATTCCCATATGAGTATTTCGATAGCCAAAAGAACCCGTTAGTGTGAAACTATCGGGAACTGCATTAATATCAAACTGCGAAAACTTGAGACAATACGTGGACTCTTCTCTTCGCTGGGTGACCTATTTCTGTTATTTAGCATTCTCTCCGTCCTAGTCGTATTGCAAATGGAACTTCAGAGGCGCTTTCCGCTATTCTTGACAAACATCAGCAACCTGTAATCACTGAGAGTCACAACTGCGTGATGATAATGGTTCAGGTTGTCAGTAGTTGTGGTGGTGTTATGCTGTCAAACTGCTTACAGCAACTTTAATGGTGGCGCACATAATTTAGCGCTGACTACCTACTTAAGTAAAGATAGTGTTGTGGCGTCATCGCTTGTCTTTATTTAGCCTCAGCTTGAGTAATCCGATTCAACGAACATAGTACTCCAATCGCGGGCTCCTAATACAGTATGACTGCAGAGATTATCGTGCGGGTATTACATTAACTCTGCAATGAAATGCTTAACAAATCTTACCCTCAGCTACGCAGCTGGAATGACTCATTACACAGGTACTCCATGTTGCACTTGGTTAAGGGATCACTTCGCTGCAATCCTGTTTGTACTGTTCGTAATTACGCGTATACTTCAGAAATGGTTCAAATGGCTCTGAGCACTATGGGACCTAACTTCTGAGGTTATCAGTCCGCTAGAACTTAGAATTACTTAAACCTAACTAGCCTAAGGACCTCAGACACATCCATGTCCGAGACAGGATTCGAACCTGCGACCGTAGCGGTCGCGCGGTTCCCGACTGTAGCGCCTGGAACCGCTCGGCCACCCCGGCCTGCATATTTGTATACTGACCATTCGTTATTTGACTAAATATGAACTACAACCTAATTCGCTTGTATATGACATGGGTTAGCGCCGGCACAAAGGTATGACTAAGGGTTGGATGCCGTTGAAGTCCTGTTACATTGATGGCAAGACAAATGTTCGAAAAATCACCTCTATTGCCTCAAAGAGAATTGCATCTTAAATATCGAAGGACCGACGACCACACTGTCACAGCGCGTTGAAATACAGCAACGACGGCAGATGAAAATTTGTGACCGACTGGGCTTCGAAAGCAGACCTCCTCCTTACTAGACAGACGTTCTGATCACTGGACTAATTTTTTTTTTATGTTTGAGAAGACTTTCAGCACCAGGTAGGCGGAGGCAAAGAGGGCAGGGGTCGAAGATCCGGTCCTGTCATGGTCCTTCAACAAGGTTCGGATGACATTCTGCTCCCAGTTGTTGTGGCCATGCGCTTGGGATTCGCCCTTAACCACAGTCGGAGTTGGAGACTCTCTTCAGTTACATCTAACCAGTGCGCACCTATTGCACTATTGTAAGAACCGAGATGCAGTATTTTGGTATTAAAATTTTGTAAATTTGTGGTAAGAACTTATGAGACCAAGCTGCTTAGGTCATCGGTCCCTAAGCTTACACATTACTTAATCTAACTTAAACTAACTTACGCTATGGACAACACACACACCCATGCCGGAGGGAGGATTCGAACCTCCGACGGTGGATACTATGATGACACAGCAGTCAACCTCTCTGCAGTACCTATCTACACACGCTCCTCGTCAGACGCGAATTCCCATTTTTGCCGCATACCACATGCGCGGTACCCCCCGGCCATTGTTCCACTAGCTTGCGTCCACACTGTATTCCCGCGAGGGTCGGACGATGTCGTGCGTCTAGCACTGAAAACTTTCGATGACCCGTGGAGACCCAAATAATTACACAGGATGTTTCAGGAGGAATAGTACGTGTTCTAGGAGATGGTAGTATAGACAAATTGTTGAAATAATGACATATAACATGCGTTTAATTTTTATTGAACATACAGATAGCTGGGTTCAATGCATTTTCGTTTCGTATATTGGTCCTTACAGGACCCAGTTGTCTACACTTCCTTGAAAATGAGCTTCCAGCGTCATTGGAAGAGGTTCATTTGGCTACTAGAATGCGTATGTTCCTCCAGCATGTCGGGGCTCCTGCACATTCTAGTCGTCAGGTGACACATTATCCAAACCTAACATTTCCTGGAAGATGGATCGTTGGATATGGGCACATTTCTTGGCCTTCAAGGTCCCCGGACCTAATCTCTTTCGATTTTTGCCTGCGGGGATAGTTAAAGGCGAAGCCTACAAAGAAAAAGTAAACCCATGAACCGATTTGATCGTTCGGATTATGAATAGTGCAGCCCTCATAAAAGAACGCAAAGACGACCTACACGTGGTGTTACCAAGAGAAGTCAAATGTGCATTGAAGTTGGTGGGGGAATTTTTGAAAATCAAATTTGAATGTCCTCGTTGCCTTTGCTTTGAGTTTGTTAGGGTTACGTACTAACAGCTGTATCTCTGTACACAATTAAAAGTGGACGCATTTATATGGAATTTTTTATGCAATTCGTCTGTACTACCACCTGCTAAAATATCGGACATGTCCGAAAGAAAATGCTTCATGGCATTCTGCAACGACCTTCAGTCGCAGGGACTGACTGAGATTTCAGAGCTGCTTGGCTGTCTGAGTAAAAGTAGATGCTACGATTTTTGTAAGGTCACCTCTAATTCTCCTCCATGCTTATGCTGACAGAAGATACCATGTAATACTGTGGCCATCTTCCCTAAAGAGATTCTAGGCAGTACACCAGACCCGGTGGTTTCATCTGTTTTCGACCTGTCAGTATACCACTATATTATGTCTCCTGAACGGTGTAGTGGTTCGTTCTCCCACTGCTCCCTGCTTCCAACTGTTACATGGCAAGGTTTATTGAAACAGCTAGAAGTTATTGTATAGTTAGTCGGCATTTCCCCAGCCATCGCCATACTGATTTGGGATTCCGTATATTCTAACTATATCCACTTATTTACAATTTTTTGCCTTTATCTCCCTACTACGGCCTCCATTTTAAGCCACAGGTGTAAGGCGGGCATGTCTAGCCTAATATCCATCCCAAGAGTGGATGTCCTGCTAATTCCGTCTGTTTGTGAAAGAAGGCCAGTCTCTGCACTTTGCGAGACTCCCTAGCAGCCACCTCCTCATCGACTTTGTTCATATTATATGACAATAACTTATTATTGGTACTGAAACTTCCTGGCAGATTAAAACTGTGTGCCCGACCGAGACTCGAACTCGGGACCTTTGCCTTTCGCGGGCAAGTGCTCTACCATCTGAGCTACCGAAGCACGACTCACGCCCGCTACTCACAGCTTTACTTCTGGGGCCCCCAGGCTGTGGCTAAGCCTAAGCCATGTCTCCGCAATATGCTTTCTTTCAGGAGTGCTAGTTCTGCAAGGTTCGCAGGAGAGCTTCTGTAAAGTTTGGAAGGTAGGAGACGAGATAATGGCAGAAGTAAAGCTGTGAGTACCGGGCGTGAGTCGTGCTTCGGTAGCTCAAATGGAAGAGCACTTGCCCGCGAAAGGCAAAGGTTCCGAGTTCGAGTCTCGGCCGGGCACAGAGTTTTAATCTGCCAGGAAGTTTCATATCAGCGCACACTCCGCTGCAGAGTGAAAATCTCATTCTATCATTGGTATTTTTGCAGAAGTGTATATCCAGTACGTGCTGGGTTTAGACCCCAGTTTATCCTACAGCAGCTTCTAGTGCTTATAAGATTATCTTTCGCAGTGGAATATATACTCTATGTGAGGTGTTCATAATAGTTTTCCATCCAGGGGTACCTCTAGATACACTACAACCCTCTCTAAAGTTTCATCGAGAAACATAATTTTTTAGTATATGTGCTGGACATGCTTCCCCATAAATAATTCTACACCAATTTTCGTGCGGCTTGTCTTTAAATACTTTTTCACAATGTTCAGTGCACATAGGTTTAACAATATTATCAAATTTTCTAAGTCTTACTGTGAATAAATCGTCTACTTATTCTTTTCAAGAGAAGTCTCTCTCATTCAGCTCATCTATGAGTTCATTCACCACTAGGTTCTTCATCTCTAACCATTTACTCGAAGGTCGTATTACTAGAACCCCCTCGACATCCAGGAAGATACAGAGAGCATCCAGAAAGGGTAGTGCTTTTTCCACCTTCCCGACAAGTTGGTGAAGTGTTACCTCACATGATTTGCTTCGTAAGTATTATGAAAATGTGGCAGTTCATAGATAAAATTACGTATTCACAACAACAAAAAAGTATGTCGGCAGAAAATAAAAGTGGCATTATGAATTTGGCAGTACCGTAAGTTTTATCGCTTTGACACTAAGGGTTACTAAAAGTAGCAAGACGAATTTTGCTAGAGCGTTGTCTTACCATTCCCTCATTGAATTTGTATCTGCCTGCTTGTAGTTCTGCTACAAAAGAATTAAAAATCTTGCATTCAGCGAGTCTCGAAAGGCGAACAAAGGCAGCGTGCATCTGACAGGCAAGCACGTTACCTTTTTTTTTTTTTTTTTTTTTGGCCAAGTAGTAAACAGAAATTTTTATGGTGCACAAAAGACTATCACTTCATAATTGAAGGAAGGTTGCTCCGCTCGTTCTGCGAGAGAAGGGAAATGTGAAAGCGAAAATGGGAAAGATAAATGCCCTCTGCATTGGTGAGCATCTGAATAGTATCGTAAAATTCCGACAAGTACGAAAGTCCCAGGAAGCAAATGGGATTCATACATACAGGTCACTGGCAACCTCTGCGATCCGAAATATTGTATTTGAAGCATTTAACCATTAATTATGATGTTCAGTATATTTCCAAATATCCTCCTGTAGTCACAGTGTTGTCTCATTTTAAAGTGTTCAATTTCTATGTAAGAATAATAGTCGAGGAAAGTAGCATGCCTATTCTGCATAATAAACGATGCTGTGTGGCCCATGATCCACGTTGCAGCGTTGTTTTTTGCTCGTGGATATCTCAGTTTTTGTGGCTGAATGATCTCTAAAAGATCTACACCACAGGGCGTCGTACGGTCTATCACCGACAATCGTTGACGAAGAAATGTAGTAATTTCTTCTGCGTGTCCGCACGTGAACCTATGAAGAAGCGTATCGACCCTTCCGCATGCGTCACAGTTGGGCGTTGGATGAAGGCCAATTTTATGTAGCTTTTCATTCGTTGCTACTTTATCGTTGACTGTTAGATACCAGTCGGCTATGCCCGCATCTCGTGGTCGTGCGGTAGCGTCCTCGCTTCCCACGCCCGGGTTCCCGGGTTCGATTCCCGGCGGGGTCAGGGATTTTCTCTGCCTCGTGATGGCTGGGTGTTGTGTGCTGTCCTTAGGTTAGTTAGGTTTAAGTAGTTCTAAGTTCTAGGGGACTGATGACCATAGATGTTAAGTCCCATAGTGCTCAGAGCCATTTTTGAACCAGTCGGCTATGACGCGTGACGGTAACACGTCGCTGTGCACATTCCGCCATACTATACTCCAATGTGTATGTGGATGTTTTTCTTCGAGACGATTCCTGTGGTTTGTTGTCGTGAGAAGGCCATAAAGCTTCCTGTTCGTCAGGCTTCCGTTATCGACGATGTTGTGTCGAATGTAGCTCATTTCCATGTAGTGCAGTCGCACATGTCGGTAAGAAAGTGGAATGCCAGCGATATTAACGGGTGGGTCAAGGCTATGAGGCTTCCACCGCTGAATGAGGTTTGTGATGATACTGGTCCTCCGGGTACGGAACTCCTTCCTGATGCGATTTAGGAGCAGGGTGACACATTTTTTGTGTACTGTAATGAGGTTAAGGCCACCTTTGAACAAAGGTAAGGTTAAGGTATCGATTGGTTCAAATGGCTCTGAGCACTATGGGACTCAACTGCTGAGGTCATCAGGTCCCTAGAACTTAGAACTAGTTAAACCTAACTAAACTAAGGACATCACAAACATCCATGCCCGAGGCAGGATTCGAACCTGCGACCGTAGCGGTCTTGCGGTTCCAGACTGCAGCGCCTTTAACAGCACGGCCACTTCGGCCGGCTAAGGTATCGAATTGAACTTTGAAAATGTGCCCCCTAAAAAGAAACCAACATAACGCTTGTTGTATACTCTTGGTTAGATGGTCGGAGATTGGAAGAATTTGCGCCAAATAAGTCATGTTGCTCGTAATGGCGATCTCGATGGTCTTAACTTTCTGTAGTACGTTCAAGTCACGGTCGGAGTGAAGTATCAAAGCAGCACGTAATTTATTAAGCATGTGTGACCAGTTCTTCGTCAGGAATTTGTCTGGTTTGGCCTCAAAAGTAACACCGAGGGTTGTGTGAGAATCCTTGACCTTGCACCAGGTAACATGGGATATGTCTCTGATACCGCCACCGATCTGCAAAGCTGTGGTTTTAGTTCTATTGAGTATTGCTCCTGAAAGAAACGTGAATGTTTGTAAAAGAGTTTCCGCTGACAGAAGTTGTTGCGATGATGACACAGTTACGCATACATCGTCAGCATACGCAATGCATGGGATAGTGACAGACTCGACGCTAAGTCCGATCCCGCTATGCGCCAAGTTGTTCAGTAGCGGCTCCACTGCAATAGCGTACAAAATCATTGACAGAGGACATCCTTGGCGGACGGATTGCTCAATGGAAACTTCTTTTGTAAAATGGCCATTAATGAGAATCCGTGAAGAGGCGTTTGTAGTAAGTTTGCAAATTAATTCTACGAGATGAAGTCCAAAACCTAGTTTCTTCATGCTTTTAAAGAGGAAGTCATGACGTACACGGTCATAAGCCTTCTCAAAATCTAGAAAGATCAGAGCGCCCTGTCCTTTGGTTTCAGCATACGAACAGATGATGTCCCTCAAATCGCAGGCTGCTGAGATTGCACTTCGGCCTTGCACTGCACTGTACTGGTAACTCCCCAAAACCTTGTACATAACGGTTTGCATCCTTAGCTTAATCGATCTGGTGATGATTTTGAAATCGGCATTCAGGAGTGTGATGGGTCGCATGTTTTCGACCTTCCTGCTGTGCCCTTTTTTCGGTAAGGGCAGGATGATACCTTCCGTAAATGCCTTGGGTATAACTTCCAGGTGCCAGAGTTCATTCGCTATCTCGAGGAGTGTCGGACCGAGGGGATTCCAGTAACGCTGGTAAAACTCAGCGCTGAGACCGTCGGGTCCTGGTGACTTCCCTTTCTTTGCACTGTGGACCGCCAGTCGGATTTCGTCCTCTGTGAAAAGAGATTCCAGATTTGCAGTATCCTGTTGCGACAAGCGACAGCTCAAGGTCCTAAGAAAATCGTCGCACGAGTGTTCATCAACGGCTTGCTTCTTGTAAAGTTGACTATAATAGTCGTAGACGTGCGAGATGATGTCACGTTGCTTCGTGATGGCATTCTCAGCGTCATCAACGAAGGCTTCAATCAACATGGTTTTACACCGTTTCGTCGTTCTCAGGATGTGGTACAGAGAGGCCCGTTCTTCGGTGGCAACGTCCTTGGGGTGGGCTCGCACGATGATGCCTTGCATTCGTTGGCGTTGTATCGCCGTGATTTTCGCTTTATATCGTTTGATCTTTATGTCGATATCGCCAGAAGGATTGTTAGCGCGACTGTACAGTTCTCTCAAACAGCGATAATAAAACTCAATAGTCTGTTTCTGCCAAAAGCTTTTTTGTCGGGCGTAACTCATGAGGGTGAGGCGTAATTTAGGCTTAGCACACTGAGTCCACCACTGGAGAGCGCTATCGTAACGACGTCGTTGCCGCTGGAGCTGTTGCCACGTTATGTTCACCTCCTCTTCAAGTTGGGCATCCTGCAGAAGGCTGACATTCAATTTCCAGTAGCCTTTCCCGCGGTATATTTGCTGGCGGTGTAGGTGAAGGTAACACTGATACGCACAATGGTCGGAGATGTTGACAGGAGCTATGTCACAGTTCACAGCGTGTCGCTGGAGGGCCTCGGACACATAGATCCTATCCAGCCGACTGGCAGAATGACTGGTTACGAAGGTGTACGCTACCGAGGATGAGATGTGCACGATAAGCGCTAAGAAGAATGGGAACCTCGTTTTTATAAAATGCTGAGCGATCTCTCTTATGAGTGCTACCTGAGGAAGCGTACACGTTAACAATCTGCACACCATTCACTCGAAGAGAAATACCACGACCACTAGGCAGCCGCTGGACATCCGTAAATGGTATACCGTCGCGCAGAAGTATGGCAGTGCCTACTGCATCCTGGAGATTGATGTTATCAATGAGAACGTAACCGGGCACTTCTAAGACTGTGACTACCTCCTGTAGGAGGGCAATGTCAACGCTGGTACCATACAAGAAATCAGTTAGCGAACGGAGTTTCACCGCACTTTGAATTCTATTGACGTTAAGTGTGGTAACGTTGTAGGTTTGGCTATCGCACATGATGGTTCAGAGGACAATGAGCTCTGTGTTGGATCGTCCTTCTCGACGTCTTTGAATCAAACTCGTTGGGAACGTCTGGAGTACTCAGAGAGTGGAAACGTCGCAGCGCGATGGTCATGCGCGAGAACAGCTACTGCTGCATCTCCTCGTCCTGCTGCCACCACGGCTCATTGCTGTCGGGTTGCTTCGCGGTGCGCGCGCCGCCCTGCCCGCCACCGCCGGCTGAGTCTGTCAACGTGGTCGCATCCGCCTGACCACCACGCGGGGCTGCGACTGACGTCATCGAGTTCCTGCGGGAGCGCTGCTGCAGCTGTTCGCTACTCTGTTCGCTCTTCCTCTTAGCCGTTACGGTGCTCTGTTCCCTCTCAGCGCTCAGTAGTGCCTTCAGGTGTTTGGTCTGTTCACGAATGCGTTCTTGCCTCGCGGTGTCCTCGCAGCGCACGGAGCAAGAAGATTGAGTTTCAGTCTCGCTGCCACTTTCTGACATGTGTACGGGTCTCAAATCATCCGACTTTTCCTCTTTGCTACTATTCCCTTTCCTTCTCCTTCGGCGGCCTTTCTTCGTTTCTGCTGCAGTCTCTACCGATAGGGGCGGTTCAGGCAAACTGATCTGCACCCGCTCCTGTATCTCACACGACTTAGTTTCAGAGGTGGCTGGCGCATCGTCGTTATCCAGCGGTAACTGCCCCGGTGAGGATGACGGTGCCGGATCGACGTCCGTCCTACCGCAAATGTCTTGGGCACTGCATTCCACCTGAACTGGCATCTCCGCCTCGCTAACACGTTCCGGCTGCCGAGGTAGTGGTACCGTCCCCGCGACTACCTCACTCAATAGCGGAACAAGCTTTTCACTACCGTCTGCAGGACGTTCCCGTGGAAGTTGAAATGGACGTCGACGTGTACAGTTCATCCGCAGATGTTCTGTTGAATGGCAGATCGAACAGGTAGGGGGTTGTTCAATGTAAGTTACCTGTGCACGACAGCCGCCAATGGCAACATACGAAGGTATATGCTTTTTTAAGTCCACACGTACACTTCGCACCCCGCTGTTAACTTGGTAGCCATATGCACTCGACCATTTTTCATTGGTAACTGACAAAACAACGCCGTACAGTGACAGAGAACGTGCTATCAGGTCATTAGGGCACTCAGGTGGCACATTAAATACCCTGACGGTTCTCACTCCGTATCCCGAAGGCACGATTTGGACATTGCTAATACTGCCATCATTATGACGAAATGGTCTCACACCAGCATGCTCCTCAACGAATTTCTCATAAGTGTCACTCGAAATAAATTTGATAAATAACGAGTACTGCACAAAATCCAACTGGAACGTGTCGACTATATCTTCCGGCAATTTCAGATCCTCAAAAATCCACTCATGGATTTCGAAAGCCGTCGGTCGCAAGGCAGCACGATCGAAAACACACTGAACGCTGTTCGCTCTGTTAATTGTCGACATCTTACTTACAACAGTGGTACAGATACAAACGTTAACAGCGTTCGCACACGCTGCGCAGCTCTCCACCGCAGCACTGCTCGCGACGTAAACACTGGCCCGCGCTACCGCCCGTCACCGCGCGATGTGCACTGGCCGAGTGCCTGAGCACGACTGGGTTACCTAGGAGCTAGCGAACAGGTGAGGGTCTTTGACGTACTTACTGGCTCAGTAGCCGCTATGGCAAATAAATCGCAACATAAGAGACGAGAGTAGTTGTATTTCCCGTGTGGAACCACTTTCGTTGACTCAAAAGCATTAACTGATATCCTTATGTCACGACTCAAGAGAAAATCACTTACAGTATTCAATTGAAATGACACGATAATATCAAGTGAATTTAGCAGGATAGTTCTGTGCCATCAAGGAAGTAACTCGTCGGTCACAGAGTTGCCAAACATATTCTGCGCTGTTGCCAAGTTTCAGTTATAGTGCCAGGAAGGATACCAGCTGATGTGTTCTGTGAGTGACCTCGGAAGTGACTATAGCTTCATCTCAAAGTTGCGGGTGGCAAGGGCCGCGAGATCCTCATTATATGCCCATGAGTCTTATTCGCATAACTAGGTTTAGAGGCTAGAGTGCAATTACTTGTAATACATCGATGCACTGAATGCAAACTAAATGTCATATATTAATAACTGCGACAATTATTTGTGTTTTACTGTCTTAATCGGATCGAAACCTTGAAAGCGTATTCACCAGACGCGATTCACAATTTTGGAGCTTCTCCAGTGGTTGAGTTGGCAATGCCTCTTTGCTGTACAATATTGTTATTGAGATCACTGTCATTGGCACATCCACCAGAAGACAGGCATGGCCTGGCTTACTGTTGTCAGCTTTCCTGACGGATATTCTGCCTTTGCTCGAAACGTGAAGACTTAAGGTGAATTCGAACATTCCATATGCCGAAAATTTGATGTTTCTGTTCTTCCAGCTCTCACATACAAATAACTGTTACAATAAGCGGCAGAAAAGCGCCTGTGAACCGAAAGTTAATGATGCAATCATAATTAGTGGAATCTGACAAATTCCATCTGTTATCTGATAATTGTGAAAACTACTTTTTCATCTTCACAGCACCGCAGTATGAACTCAAGGGTTTCATAGAATACCTATACTTAATTTCGTTGTGATCGTTTTCAATGACAGTAGGGGAGGAGCAAAACCATCTGACTTGAAACATACTTTTCCAGTGGGATTTGAATCTTTGGCTACAGTTGCAGTAGCACGTCCAGTGAGGTATCAAGAATGTGAGCGATCACTCATTGCTAAAGTATAGCCTAGGGCAGAAAGAAGCAGGTTTCCGACAAAGTAAACGATGAGAGACACTGTCGCTGTCACTTATTGAACAGGAATTGTTCAGAAAATTACAATTATATCTAGTGAAATGATCAGGTTGATGCAGCTCCAGTCTGGCACTATCACTGAGTTGCCAAACGTTTTCCGAATAGCACATATGATATAAATTTGTGTGTGTGTGTGTGTGTGTGTGTGTGTGTGTGTGTGTGTATGTCTGTTCTTAGGACATTTCCGAAAGAACAGACACTACGAATCGAAATAGACAGACTTCTTAATCAATTAAAGATTGAAGGACAGATGTCCAGGCTGTCATGGGCATTAAAATAGAACAACAGCGTCAGATGAAAATTTGTGCCTGACCAGACTCGAACCCGGATCTACAAAATTTTAATACCAAAATACTGCATCTCGGTTCTTACAATAGTGCAATAGGTGCGCACTGGTTAGATGTAACTGAAGAGAGTCTCCAACTCCGACTGTGGTTAAGGGCGAATCCCAAGCGCATGGCCACAACAACTGGGAGCAGAATGTCATCCGAACCTTGTTGAAGGACCATGACAGGACCGGATCTTCGACCCCTGCCCTCTTTGCCTCCGCCTACCTGGTGCTGAAAGTCTTCTCAAACATAAAAAAAAATTAGTCCAGTGATCAGAACGTCTGTCTAGTAAGGAGGAGGTCTGCGTTCGACGCCCAGTCGGTCACAAATTTTCATCTGCCGTCGTTGCTGTATTTCAACGCGCTGTGACAGTGTGGTCGTCGGTCCTTCGATATTTAAGATGCAATTCTCTTTGAGGCAATAGAGGTGATTTGCGAACATTTGTCTTGCCATCAATGTAACAGGACTTCAACGGCATCCAACCCTTAGTCATACCTTTGTGCCGGCGATAACCCATGTCATATACAAGCGAATTAGGTTGTAGTTCATATTTAGTCAAATAACGAATGGTCAGTATACAAATATGCAGGCCGGGGTGGCCGAGCGGTTCCAGGCGCTACAGTCGGGAACCGCGCGACCGCTACGGTCGCAGGTTCGAATCCTGTCTCGGACATGGATGTGTCTGAGGTCCTTAGGCTAGTTAGGTTTAAGTAGTTCTAAGTTCTAGCGGACTGATACCCTCAGAAGCTAAGTCCCATAGTGCTCAGAGCCATTTGAACCATTTCTGAAGTATACGAGTAATTACGAACAGTACAAACAGGATTGCAGCGAAGTGATCCCTTAACCAAGTGCAACATGGAGTACCTGTGTAATGAGTCATTCCAGCTGCATAGCTGAGGGTAAGATTTGTTAAGCATTTCATTGCAGAATTAATGTAATACCCGCACGATAATCTCTGCAGTCATACTGTATTAGGAGCCCGCGATTGGAGTACTATGTTCGTTGAATCGGATTACTCAAGCTGAGGCCAAATAAAGACAAGCGATGACGCCACAACACTATCTTTACTTAAGTAGGTAGTCAGCGCTAAATTATGTGCGCCACCATTAACGTTGCTGTAAGCAGTTTGACAGCATAACACCACCACAACTACTGACAACCTGAACCATTATCATCACGCAGTTGTGACTCAGTGATTACAGGTTGCTGATGTTTGTCAAGAATAGCGGAAAGCGCCTCTGAAGTTCCATTTGCAATACGACTAGGACGGAGAGAATGCTAAATAACAGTAATAGGTCACCCAGCGATGAGAAGAGTCCACGTATTGTCTCAAGTTTTCGCAGTTTGATATTAATGCAGTTCCCGATAGTTTCACACTAACGGGTTCTTTTGGCTATCGAAATACTCATATGGGAATCATAAAAGTGTAATTGCTAGAACGCTCAACTACCTTAATAACACCTCATTCTGGATTGAATACGACTCGGAAAGCGTCTTTAATTTGACGTTTTCATCAATCTCCTGACGTCTCACTGAATGAAGTCTGAAGTGCACGCACAGTTGTGTTGCCTGCCGCAAGGATTCTGTGAAGTGTTGAGGCAGCTGGCAGTCATTGCTGAATACACACATCTGCAAATATCCTCACTGCTCTAGCGGAACTCGTCTTTGTTGCCTTTTTTCCATACCGTAATTAGCACAAAAACATAAGGCTTGTTCTGCTGAAGAACTTGATGCCCACAAGTCCTTAAATAAGAATCTCCTAGCGGGAGTAATACATGAAAGGAAACAGACTGTTGGACAAAAGAATGGACAGCTCCCTGCTTTTGGCGTTTCCGATAGCGCCTACGATAAGAATCTGGTGTCATATTATGCTTCAGAACTCCAAACTGTTTATTTTTTTACTTCATACTAAAACAAAAGTTGTGATATGAGAAGAGGAAATGGCTTATATGCTTCTCAGGAATTTTAGTTTTTCGTGTTTATTTTCTCACTTAATATTAAAAAATGGTTCAAATGGCTCTGAGCACTATGGGACTTAACAGCTGAGGTCATTAGTCCCTTAGAACTTAGAACTACTTCAACCTTACTAACCTAAGAACAGCACACACATCCATGCCCGAGGCAGGATTCGAACCTGCGACCGTAGCAGTCGCGCGGTTCCGGACTCCACACCTAGAACCGCTCGGCCACCGCGGCCGGCTCATATTAAAACAAAGGCGTTAATATGAGAAGAGGAAATGAAATATACGCTTCCAAGACATAATATTTCCTTGTGTGCTATTACTGCATACATGAAAGCCCTGCAATTAATTTTTGTATGTTGGATAAATTTTGATATCACCTCACATTCCTTTGTGAGAAGATTCGTATTTTCTTAGGATCCAAATAGAGTGGACATTTCATTACTGGTTAATATTCTGATGACTAATGACATGATACCCGTTGCAATTGCTCCATGGCACCTGTGAGGAGAGTCTCACGTTGGTTACTATAAGAATACGCAGGCAGTGATATCCGCTCACTGCAGTCAGAGCAAAGGTGATTTCTTTCTGTTTAGGGCGAAGCGTGAGCTGCAGTGTCCACGCTCAGCCAACATAAACAAATCGCGGCGGCATTGGGCACTGCTAATCGCTGCACTTGTCGGGAGCCTCGACAACAAGAGCGCACTGTCTCTGCTAGCGATACTATGGAGTTAAAACATCTTACTTAACGTAATACGCAGGACGTGGGATGGGTAAAAATTCAGTTTGTAACTTCCCATCGCATTAAAATACTTTACAGTCATATTTGATGCAATATTTATTGCTGGTTGTCTCTCTAATGTTAATAGTATTGATTCAGATTGTGCGTTAACACGAAAACACACACACACACACACACACACGCAAACAGTCATTGATTCCAGTGAGGGTGACAACTACTGTGTGTTGAACAACACATGCACCAGTCAGTTCCTCAGTTGGCGTCGAGTGGATGGGATTTTTCAATTACCTTGCATTGCAAGAATTGTAAGGAGGTGACTGAAAGTAAATGGACTTGTTGTATGCTAAAGAGCTGCGACAAAGCAAAGCTTGACCGATTATCAGATAATTGTCCACATGGGCTTTGTGGACGGGTATACTTTTAGTAACCAACCCACCCACGATCATTACGTAAAATTTCTCGAGGGCGTAGGGGAATTGATTTCATTAAGTCGTCGACAGTGTAGCGTGATGGTTTACTTCCCACCATACGTTTTCTATATTCGTCCAAAGGTCGCTTGCATTTGTAGGGACACATGGCAATGACCTTGTTACCTCTGCCCACATATTCTCTATCTGGTTGATGTTCGGTGATCGTGGAACAAACGGCAACAGCTTTATTCTCTCTTGGCCATGAAACCAATCTCGCACTGCCCTGCTATGATGGATGGGTCTCTGCTCCTGTAAATAAACTGTTATCTCGTTAGTTCATATATTTATATTTAAATAAGGTATTTGTAATAAGCATATTGGATTATTATTTTCCACACGGTTTAAGAATTCATTCCCTGTCATAGATAAGTGATCTGGATTCAACAGTCCGATTAAGAATGTGGTTCACCCAGTCTATCATATGATGAGAGTCGTAGTCGGATATCCACATTAAGACTGACTGCCTGAATCCGATTAGGACGATCTTGTATCGAAATGAAATTACAGAAATCGGATAATTTAAACATCTGTATTGCAACAATGCTGCGCACATAAATTCCTATGATGGAGTAACAGCTAGCAACTGTCTAAGAGAAAGTGAGAAATATGTCGACTAGCAGCAATCTATCGTAATTATAACCCATATTTATCTGATGGAAATATTGAATCGAACAATAAACCTTTATTTCAGTGGAGGGAAGATACTCCATATCAGATTTGCTGATGACATAATAATAATAATAATAATAATCCCGTGTGGCCGATAGGGGAAACCCTCCCCCATATGGGTGGTACCGAGGAAATCAAATACTTGGGGTGAACCAAATACTAACACAATCCTGAACGGCTACTCAATCCGTTGCACCCAAAATCCAGACACATCTGAGTGAAAATCACCGCTACTCTGGTCACCGTCTGTTAACTCAATGAGCTTGGCTGAAAATATTTGCTTCCAAAGGCTTCAACACCCTCTGGTCCTGTCCGGTCCTGGTATCACCCAGGCCAAACCAATGAAACACAAGAAAACATGAACTTTGCAAGCAAAGGTAACTTTACCCCAGGTGGTACACAACCTGGCCACCGATAGGCGGCAGTTGGATTTTCGGACTCTGGGTTAGCACGGCAGAGAATATCGAAGATCTCTGGTAAATTTCCCTACAAGCAGAAAACATTCATTTGAAAACTAAACATCGATACATTGATGCAAACAAGAAACCTCAATAATTTCACAGTAGAAATCGTCCGCCAAAAATTTCTCATCCTTGCTCTTCAAGAACCACGATTAATTGACAATTAAATTTTGCATTACGGAAACCATGACATCTTCAAGAGCAAAATACAACAAAAGGTAGCGCAAGGCGTACCAATCTTCGGCACTGCATTTCTCGAACACAGATCTGTCATCAACTTTGTCAAAGAAATCGCATCCATCAACAATCGATTTATGATTATGCTCATTCAGAGCCCCTATAAAAGATATACACTCGAAAATACTGTGAGCAAAATTCACCAAGATGACGTGAAAATACTAATGGGAGACTTCAACTCTCTATTTGGGACAGAAAAAAAACTGTAGAAAAATCATTGGTACAAATTCAACACACCGAAACGCTTAGACCAACGGCACACGTCTGACTGACATTTGCCAACAATTCAACCACAAAAGAATGTCTTCCCACTTTAGGAAGTAGTCTGTTCCCAAGAAACATGTTTGGCTACCAGGTGCAAGCTGCTTTCGTTCGCCTTTTGAGACTCGCTGAAAGCCAGATTTTTAATTCTTTAGTAGCAGAGCTACAAGCAGGCAGATACAAACACAACAAGGGAATCGTAAGACAACGCTCGAGCAAAATGCGCCTCGCTACTTTCAGTAACCCTTAGTGTCAGAGCGAAAACCTTACGGTACTGCCAAATTCATAATGACGACATATTTTTTGTTGTTGTGAATACATAATTTTATCTATGAAATGCCACATTTTCATAATAATTGCGAATGATACATGAAATGAAGAAAATACAGATCTTTTCGAAGTCAAAAGTCGGTAATCTCCTACTAATTCGTGTTAAAATAGGCTCAATCGTCTTGCAGATACTTAATGCTTTATTAAGATAGTCTGCCGTCGTGATGTTTCTGTAGTAAGCTGAATTTAATTTGTATTAGTACAGTGAATATTTTAATTGGAATTTCCATTAGTTTACTAAACGCAACAGTAATCATCAATGAGAAATTAATCAGCAAAAGAATTTTCTTTCACGATATCTAAAACGATCTGACAATGCTAAAGTTGTTTACAAATTCTAAGCCAGTAGAAACCTACTGGTTCCAACAATATCATTATACCAGAGTAGTTGTAAGAGTATTTTCGTGTAGAAATGAATTGACGAGAGGGACAAGTGCTTGAGAGAGGATTTCTCTATCAATACAAGTGCCTGAGAGACGACTTTAATTTCAATCTCCTGGATAGTTTTGTTTCTCAACTCAACAAGTGCGTTATCATGCAGTAGCACATGTGATGTAGTTGTGTTGCTCGATTTTCTTACGCTGAGACCGAAAGGTGTCTCAGTTGTTGGCAACAAATTCCAGCTGTGTTGCACACAGCCCTTGGGGCAGAATTCGTAGCCGAAAACACTCTTTTGGAGCTATCAGATTTAAAATATTATGTTCACACTACTCTTTGCTCGAGTTTATGTCTTTTGGAGGGGCTCAGCCTTTCATTTCTTCTTAGGAAGTTAACGATAGAGACATCATAACATGTCACCAGCAACAGTACTACATACGAATGCTCAATGAGCGACCTGATGGCGTTCAATAATAGTCACTCCGTTGATTTTTGTAGTTTCGAATTAGAGCATGCAGTACTCCTACACCAGACTTCTGAACTTTGCCTGTTGAATGCAAATGTCGCATGGTGGTATAACGGTAATCTATCACATATATCAGTAGTCGAGACTTCCTTAATGTGGGAAATCATTCATGCCAGAACGATCTTTGTTGAAACAAGACTATCTTTTTCTGGCGTATTTTTCCCAAAAGCACTCGCTCCGCACACAATTCAAATCTTTCTAGTTGCCTCCTCTGCATTCACCCCTCTGTTATACCAAAAGTAAACGTTGTGTTGCAGATGTTACACCTATTTCCACTTGCGCCTCAATTTTACAATGCTTAACTGTAGTTCATGATTTTCAAGTTTGCAAAATCCATTGCTTAACTGCCAGATAATAACTAGAACTTCAAATTCGAAAATGACAGTTGAGACACACACTGACAGCGTCGCGACGCGTTCACCTGGGCGGCGGGTGGCGTCTGGCTGGTGGCCGGTAGCCGCTGCAGCGCGAGGAAACGCTCGAGCGTAAGCTGTTATGATCGCGGCGCAGCCACGAGCTATCCTGTGGAATTGTTTCTGGAATACTTGTTATTGCTGGTGGGTAGAATGTTAAGCGAATTATCTTCGATGTTCAGTCAGACTCATAAATTTAGACGGATTGTGGCCAAAAAAAAAAAAAAATTACAGTTGGACGCGAACAGGCGACTATAACTCTAGGACGCACGACGCTTGCCACGAGACCACGGGCTCACGTAGTCCAACAACCTCTCGGAAGTAGATAACAGTTCCTCCTGACACTTCCGCATCTTACAGTGTTGCCAGATTGTGCAGATTGCCGGACTTAGAGTTGTCAGGGGCGGTCAGTTTTATTGGCCACCTTAAGTGATTGACTCGGACTTAGTCTCTGTGGCGGCCGGCCGGCGGTCAGTTTTATTGTCTAAAACCAGAGAAATCAGAGCTCGCATGGAAAGAGTTGCCACATGCTATTTGAGAATGAGAAACATTCTGAGGCGTTGGATTGGATGGTATTGTCTAACCCAGTGGTCGTCAAACTACGGTCCGCAAGGCGCATGCGGCCCGGGGCAAGTATTCACGCGGCCCGCGGTTCTCAGCGGTATTTGATCATAATATGCGTCTAGCAACTAACAACAAAATCCCAAAACTTCAACTAACGTTAAGAGCTGAGTAATAATGTAGCTCTCCTGGTCAATAGCAAACAAAAATACAGGGAAAGTAATATTTTAAGATGAGCTCAATTTTAATAACAGCTGGTGAATAACGCTGTGAGCTAAGTAAAGCTGGCCGTTTACCTCAGGGGAAGGGGGGTAAGTAGCGCGGGCGCTGAAAGGTTAGAGGATGTGAGGGGTAGAATGGCAGCAATCCGATACAGAGAACAGTCGATACAGAGTGTTCCGAATGGTACCGACTTCTAAGCATCAGTACTTCAGGGCCAGCAGCCAACGTATCGTGTCCTTATTATAGCTAGTTTATTGGGGGCCCAGAACATATTACTTTGTGTAGATTACCAATTAATAATGGGATCGATAGACATGCAGCACTATGTGGCTCCCCACAGTGTCAGTATTAGCCCTGTGCAAAAATGTTTGACGACCACTGGTCTAACCCATTTAGTATTTCTATGAGGCATCTTCTCATCATCTTCCATTTCATTCTTTTCCAAAACATCTGCCTTTAAAATTTATTCACTTCCACAAGTGTTAATCTTAAATCTCTGTAAACTGCATGAACGTTTGGATTAGAAGTTACAACCGTTTTTCCTCAGGTTTTAGTAAGTTGATTACTGCCTGACAGAGCACCTAAGGGACGTCAGAAATGACAGAACAGAAAGAACATACACATCAAGTTTGCTGCTTCCTGCACATTCACAATAAGTATAACAATACTGACAAATAATCATACAGGTGGCGAACACACAAACTGAATTAGTTTGATGAGAAGTTAATGCCTATGACAAAAGTATAGTTAAGCATTGAAACAACTCATACGGTAGTAATGGTGACACAGTCATGGAAGACTGCGAATATAAGGGGAGAAAACACGCAGCAACAAGTGCTCGCTCTGGTGGGCTGTGTAGACCAAGCTGACAGCGCCAATGGCCTGACGAACAGCTGGGTTGCGATTAAGAGCCTGATGTCGAAGCTCCCAAAACTTTATTATCACAGTGTTCCCATGAGAGTTAGACACAGGCGTTAATTTTACTGAGAAAATATAATTATTACTAAAATTAACAGCCAACTTACCCACATTCGTAGCAGAAAAGCTGTGCATATAAAAATGTAAGTTGCTATTCACAAAGTATCATGCAGTGAAACTACAAGAGAAATTAATAGTCTGTTGTGGCGCTGTATTCGATTCACAAGAGTGTAATGTTCTCACATACAAAGTAATTGGTTTTGATTATAATCTAAATGCTTTTTCAGAAGTGAATATGAAAATATATAGGCGCTCAAGAAGAGTGCTTTAGAGGTTCTGAACACCTTGTTGCCTCTGAAGTGTATGATACGTATGGCTGTATTTATTACATTCAGCTGTTTCTGTTTCATTATGAAAAAGTGATTGATTCTTAAATTAAGGGTATGTTATTCATACTATACATAGTTTGTCCATAAATCGAAATCAGTGTCATTTTCCTGTTTAAGGCAGATACAGCTGTCAAAACTTGGTTATCTGGTAAAGATATCTCAAATATTTACTTGAACTGTAAGAACCTACTGTTTACAATACGTGATAGTCTAAAATGTGTTGAAGATGACTATTAAATTCGTATTTTTGCACTGTCTGAGAGCATATGGTTACAACAATTTGTGCTGCAAGTTCGAGTTAACTATAATTTTAGTGTACGTGTGAAAACGTGCTCTATGTAACTGTAAGCAATTTTATAATAAAATTTGTATCTATACTATTTTTGGGTCTTTTGTTTCTATCCTCTCTGTAATATATTATAATATTGTTGCCTCATTAAAGTAATCATTGCAGAGAGGTACAGAGGCATATATATACTGAGGCAGTACGATATTTGACACAAACATTTTTGTGGTGTATAACATAGATGAAATGTACTAATTACGATGAGGCATACAGGCGAATATTGTATGTAATATTTTAATGTTGTGTACACACATCTGTGATGAAATTTAATGTTGAAACAGTACCGTATTTGACATTAACAGAGACGAAATTCAGAGGTGGAACGTTATGCAGCGTGTGTGAGTGTGTGTGTGTGTGTGTGTGTGTGTGTGTGTGTGTGTGTGTGAAGAAGAGGAAATAAAACTTTCATAAAATGCACAATTTCTGGATATCCTTGTAAGAGAGAGAGATGAGTAGGGACTACATTATTTGCCACGTGAAAACAGAGATGTGAAATACAGAAGTGTGTGTGGGGGGGGGGGGGGGGGGGGGCGGTTCACATATTGCTAATGGTAGGAGGTCGTGGGCATTGCTACAGAATAATTGACTTTAATGATTACTGAATGGTAGAGTTTCATCTATTAAAATACTATTTATTCAAGCAGTGTGTAAAAACCAGTGATTCTAGGTTTAGACTTTCTGTGGCCGCATCGCGCCATAATTGACCTTCGACAACATGTGGTGGAGCTTAGTGGGAAAACATTCCGGCTAGGGGAAGTAGTCGTCGATGATGATCTGTCGCAAGGAGCGTCTGTTGTGCAAGGCGGTCTAATAAAATAAAAACAAAGACATCAAGGTTTAATTCGCATGGTTGCGTGTCAAGTGGCTGTGGGAAGTTGCAGTAGGTGAATATGGAGCCTCACTTAACAGTAGGTATATTGTGTGATGTAGACCCGCTGGGAGATAGCGATATACTGGATGCTGCGTGTTGTTTGGTAAAGCGAAGTATCGTATTCATACAGCAGAAAGACGGAGACAAGGTAGTACTCATTAATGTGGATAATTTTGGCGCCGACGCCGAGGAACTTAAGTTGTAAGGGGAACATTGGTGGTAATGTGAGAAATTCTGGAGGACCAGGATGAGGATCGTTGCACGGAAGATGTAGGCTATAAGAGGACACAGGCTGGTGTTAAGACTGCGTTTCGTAAAACAGTAAAACGTTTGAAGGGATAGACGGAGTACAGATGGAACAGCTATCGTTAGAGCTTGAAGACATGTTTTTCCATGAGCAGCGTTGCCTGCAACACCTGTGGCGCAACGCAGGATTCCGACAGGGAACTAAGCGCTGGTGTACCGGAGGCTGTACAGAATACCATGACCTCTGCATCTGATTTTAGAAGAGTTTATTAATCAACATTTGACTGACGGTATAATAGAACAGAGTAGTAGCACCTGGGGTGGGGAAGGAATTGTAATTGAGTTGCACCAAAGAAGTATGTGGATGTTTTGAGGGAACATCGATTCTGGTGCGATTACTGCCATTTGAGTATTAAGACTATGATAGAGCCCTCTACCTAATTCCAAACATCACTAAAACGATTGATACTTCTTAATTATAGGCTTGGAG
The DNA here is from genome assembly GCF_021461395.2 of Schistocerca americana. Taxonomy (NCBI): domain Eukaryota; kingdom Metazoa; phylum Arthropoda; class Insecta; order Orthoptera; family Acrididae; genus Schistocerca; species Schistocerca americana. Next base: position 645,904,803 of record NC_060130.1, on the reverse strand, counting down.
ACAAGGTCAGTTAGAAGTGGCACCAGAGGATAGAGCAAAGACGCTTCTTCAGCGCCTTGGGGACATTATCAGTATAGAAGTATGCTATTTGGACTAAAAAATGCACCAGTGAAAGTCCAACGCTAGATCGGTGGGGAGCTGAAAAGACTGAAATCTCATCAATGTCTAGTATATCTAGATGACATCATTATTTTTCAGGAGGTGTGCAGGAACATAGAAAAAGACTGAGGAAGTTGATCAAGAGATTTTGAGCTTCCCATCTAACAATGAGTAAGGAAAAATTACCTTTGGAAGGCAAGGAGTATATTATTGGGATTGTATATATAACTGGGGGCCTAGAAACGAAGAAACGATAGAGAGGCTCCGTCCCACCGCAGCCACAGCCGCAGTGGTCCACAACCCGACGCCGACTACCGCAGTCCACTTCACCCTTCCGCCGCCCCACACCGAACCCAGGATTATTGTGCGGTTCGGCCCCCGGTGGACCCCCCCAGGGAACGTCTCACACCAGAAGAGTGTAACCCCTATGTTTGCGTGGTAGAGTAATGGTGGTGTACACGTACGCGGAGAACTTGTTTGCGCAGCAATCGCCGACATAGTGTTGCGGAGGCGGAATAAGAGGAACCAGCCCGCATTCACCGAGGCAGATGTAAAACCGCCTAAAAAACATCCACAGACTGGCCGGCTCACCGGACCTCGACACAAGTACGCCGGGCGGATCCGTGCCGGGGACCAGGCGCTCCTTCCCAATCCGGAATTATTTGGGTTAGTTAATTAGTAGAGATGGTGTGAGGACTGATCCAAGATTCATACAGGAATGTACCAGGAATCAGCAAGGAGTGACAGTCTTTTCCCAGCCTTGCAAATTAATGTAGAAAGTTCGTTAGAGGATTTGTAGTTACAGTACAACCACTTATGCAGTTACCGAAGAAATGTATCAAGTTGTTGTGGTCTGAAAAATGTCAGAGAGCGTACGTCGAATTAAAAGAGGTACTAATGTCGAGTCCAATGTCGGTGTTCCCACATTTTCGCAAGGAATTTATATTATCATGTGATACATCAAACTACGCCATGAGGCGTGTTTTGAAATTGGAGGCCGATGGAGAGGAACGTCCTACTGCTTTTGTGCCAAGGCAACTTAACGGAGTGGAGAGAAGTTATACTACGATGAAGAGAAAGCTGCTTAGGCTGTAGAAAGAGTAATATACGGTTACGCCCCAGGATACTATCCATTGCGGACACTAAAATTTTTTGAAAGTTATTTAATAGCCAGCCCTACCACTGCAGGTGTACGGGAAGCGCCAACATGAATCTGAGTGCTGACTGCCGACTGCTCAGTGCGTAGTCTAAGCCCTTCTGTCAGTTGCAGCAAGCTAGCGAGAGGGGAGACTATGGAGGTCGGCCCTCGGCATGCCTAGCCGTCTTTGATCGTCTATGGAACCACAAGTCCAGGTACAAGTACGCTGCTGCTGTCAGCTGCACTGCCAACTTCTGAGGTTACACTGATGAGGCGCAGAGGTTGCCATCATCTTGCATGCATGCTGTAGGCCTGACCTGCGTGACCTGGACGCTGTCCACCATCATCCACCTTAGAGTGGGTGTGCACCGCTGCTGCTCATTCCGTTCCGATGGCAGACACCGATACTGCTTGCTCCTGTTTCCTAAACAGCTCTGAGAGCCGACTCCTGTGAACATGTACACACTTCAGGTGGACCTGGGTAGCGACTCCTGAGTGCAAATCTTTTACGCTCATGATAGCGCTTTGAAGATGAATATGCAGAGCTGGAGGCCGCCGGATTTCATGGGTCGATAGCAGCCCATGACTTAGCTGCTGCCACCTGACGCTTCGCTATGCTGGCGATACTGCAAGACGAACGCAAGCCGGCCTTCTGACAGTGGCGAGGTGCCACTCCATGTGTCTGAGGTGCTGTGCTTTCGTAGACAATACTACATTACTGCCTAATAAATATGTTCTGTCAATTACGTTTTCTTGACATCTCGAGTGTAATTAGAACCTCGCCATCGTATCCTGCACGGCTCTCTCCTGTCGACTGTAAGAGTCTGGGGCCAGACTCCTGAAATACTTACGGTGTTACCTGTATGGAAAGAAGTGTAAAGTAGTGACAGACCATTTTGCTTTGAAATGGTTACTAAGTTTAAAAGAACCTTCCAGTAGACTAACGAGATGGGCATTAAAGTTCAGTGAATTTGAGTGGGAAGTAATCCACAAACCATGGAAGAAGCACGCAAACACAGGTGTACTAAAAATGGTTCAAATGGCTCTGAGCACTATGGGACTCAACTTCTGAGGTCATTAGTCCCCTAGAACTTAGAACTAGTTAAACCTAAGGACATCACAAACATCCATGCCCGAGGCAGGATTCGAACCTGCGACCGTAGCGGTCCTGCGGTTCCAGACTGCAGCGCCTTTAACCGCACGGCCACTTCGGCCGGCACAGGTGTACTATGCAGGAAGATAGCAGAGGTACAAGCAGTAGGGCAAGACCTTCCAAAGCAGTACTGAACGCTGACAGAGAGTGTAAACAGTATAGGAATCAGCAACGGTTTAGCATGTATGAAGGATTGTTGTCTATGGAGACAAAATTAGGACGAGTGGTTGTGCCAGAAAATCTGAAGGGAGAAGTACTGAGGGAAATGCATGATCATGTTTTATCTGACCAAGGAAGGTGCAGAACGACGAATGAGAGGGTGGCGAAGAAGTACTAGTAGAGAGCACGGAAAAATGAGGTCGATCAGTATGTCAGGAATAGTGTACAGTGTGCAAAGCGTGCGCCCTTGAGTCACAAACAGGTACAATGCAGAAGTTACCGCAAGAAATGGAACCACTTAGTTTTATTGAGATGAATGTGTTGGGATCGCTCAATCAAATGCCAACAGCAAATTATTTTGTGTTAACCTTCATAAATTATTTTTCTCGTTCTATCGAGATGGTGCTGATGCTAGACCAGCAGGCAGCCACATTCGAGCAAGGGTTGATGAATAGATGGGTATTGAAATTTGGTGTGTCAGAAACAATAACAACTGATCAAGGAACGAATTTCATGTCAGACCTAATGAAGGTGTTATGACGGTTGTGGATGGTGAAGAAATAAAGGACCAGTCCACTGCATCCTCAGTAAAAAAGAAGGACAGTGCAATTTCATCAGCCGATGAGGAAGAAGCTTAGTTACTACGTGATCTCTTACCATACAGATTGGGGTACATATTAATTTCTTGTGCTGAGCATGTATAAGTCAAAAGTACACACTGTCACATGGCTGGAGCCGTTCAAGGTGGCGTATGGTAAGAAGATGCCGTTGCCATTTGACACAGTTAAGCGGGAAGAGAGCAGGAACGGAGAGTCAGTCGGGGAATTGCCAACAACAGTGAGAGAGGTTTGAAAGAGGGTTCAGCAAGCAAACACCAAGGCACTGGAAAGGCAAGAGGAGGCAGTGAAGCTTAAGGTGGTTTTACCATATTGCAAGGTGGGCTGATGAGTAATGTTATCAAGTCTGTATACTCAAACGCAAAGACAAAAAAGTTTGGTCTCGAAAGTTGACAACTGCCGGGAGAGCAGGCTGCTGAATGCGTACTTGTCCATATCACATCTATACGACGACGCATGACAGAGAATGACAGGGCGGTCAGTCGACATTGCGACATCGCATTATGCTCAGTGCCTTATGGCAGAGTTCAGTTCTTTAAATTTTTGTATCAAAATATTTTCGTACTAAATCCAGCTACATCATAGAAGTAATTTGCATCAATATTCAGAACGAGTTTCTACAGATTATGTTTTAGGTACATGTTCAAACCTCATATCTATAGAGTGAGACGCTGTAAAGGTACAGAAAGATGTTCTGCCCAACTACTTACATATTTTGCACACTTCGTCGAAAGAAGAAAGTCGGCCGCGGTGGCTGAGCGGTTCTAGACGCTTCAGTCCGGAACCACGCGGCTGCTACGGTCGCAGGTTCTAATCCTGCCTCGGGCATAGTGATGTCGTTAGGTTAGTTAGGTTTCAGTAGTTCTAAGTCTAGGGACTGATGACCACAGATGTTAAGTCCCATAGTGCTTAGAGCCATTTGAACCATTTTGAAAGAAGAAAGTAAGTAATGTGCTTCTCTTTAATGAGCCATAGATAAAATTCGTTACATGCTGTTCTTTTATATCTCTTAATATCTCAATAATTTGGTCATTTCAACTATTAAAAATTAAACAGCATTTTATTTTTGCGTTCTTGCCTTAATTCATAGTAATCTTTCCTCCGTTTGAGGAATGCTAACGGAAGGTCCATACAGTCATAGCAAAATTCTTTACGAAAACATGGAATTACCCAGAGTTACTTATGAACGTAGCACACTCGACCAAAAGAAATCTGCCTGCATTAAGGGGGTAGCTCTTCAAAAACTTCAAAAAATCGATCTTTTGGCTTCCAGTATTCTCTGGGATATCTACTTTATTGCACTGTTCATCCCCAGTTATCCAGAAATGCCGTTATCAGGTTACAAGGCAATTGGTGAAAAAGTGTCTCCGAAAGCCATTCACAGCAAGGGAAAAACATAGTCGACATCGCCGTCAGTGTGGCATCATGTACTGTCAACGACAGCCAAAGAGGCATTATAGACATAATGAAAGTGCTTTGCCCTGAGATCGGGCCAGCCCGTTACAAATTCTGCACAAAAGCGGACGAAAAATGTATCGAGCGAGCAGAGCATCGGCTGACGTAAGCAGCTATAGAGGTCTAGCACCTCCATGACCACGAAAAAGATGGAGGGCCTCCTTTTGGATTTGGAAGGATTCTTGTATGGTTCAGGAATCGCTGACCAGGGGTATGTTTAAGTTTGCTACAAAAAAGTGTAATCCAAACCTTTAAATACTATTTTCCCAAAACCATATTTTTCAAATCGGTGGGAAGCATAACGTGGGAACAGTAAATATGATTTGTAACTGAATTTGATACCGGCGATTTAAACTTAATTCTCTGCATCATACGTAGCCGTTTTGCGATATCTTCAAAGTCTACTTTCTGTGCACGCTTTTGTTTCGATATTTTTGGAGAAGAAAATGACGTTTTGTTCATAATATCACTGTTTTGTTAGGACTTAATATTTATAAGTGTACTATGTGTGCTGAAATGAAATATATTGAGAAAGACATAAGCAAAATATTGTGTTACCGGTCCAATAGGAATACTTCAGGAATTGCTGCCGATGACCCATGTTAGGCTGCAAGGAGTCCTTCTACCTGATGCAGCCGTTGCACGGCGATTCCAATGTGGACGCTAAAAAATAAATCTATATCGTCCTATTTACCATTACGTTTTATTTTACTTATACATCTACGTAAAAATGATTACTCTGCATTTCACAATCAAGAGCGTGACAGAGGGTTCATCGAACCACCTTCAAGCTGTTTCTCTAAAAGCGTTCGGGAAAAACGAACACTTAAATCTTTCTGTACGAGCTTTGATTTGTCTTATTTTATCATGATGATCATTTTTCTGTACGTAGGTCGGCGCCAACAGAATATTTTTGCATTCAGTGGAGAAAGTCGGTGTTTGAAATTTCATGAGGTGATCCTGCCGCAAAGAAAAACACTTTTGTTTTAATGATTGCCACCCCGATTTGCATATCATGTTCATGGAACCCCCTCCTCCATTTCGTGGCAGTACAAAAGGAGTATTGAACATTTTCGATGTCCTCCGTCAAACCTATCATAGGCGGATCCCATAACGCTCAAGACCACTCCAACAGATGATGATGATGATGTTTGGTTTGTGAGGGGCTCAACTGCGCGGTCATCAACACCCGTAGAAAGTCCTAATTTTTACTCGGTCCATTTTCTTTTCACAATCCACTCTCACAAATGGTGATGATGAAATGATGAGAACAACTCAAACACCCAGTCCCCAGGCAGAGAAAATCCCCAACCCGGCGAGGAATCGAACCCGAGACCCCGTGATCCAGAGGCAGCAACGCTAGCCCCTAGACCACGAGCTGCGGACCCACTCCAATAGAGAACAGACAAGGGTAGTGTAAGTCTCTTTATCACACCTGTTGCATTTTCTAAATGTTCTACCAATAAATCGCATTCTTTGGTTCGCTTTGCCCAAAACATTATCTATGTGACCGTTCCAGTTTAAGTTATTCATAATTGCAACCCCTAAATATTTAGATAGTGCTCATGTGGGTGACTTCACACTTTTCATTATTTAGAGTCAATTGCCACTTTTCGCGTCATACAAATATCTCGTCTAAATCATTTTGCAATTTTTTTTGAACATCTGATTACTTTACAAGACGTCTGAAAACAATCTAAGAGGACTGTTCAGGTTGTTTCCTAGATCATTTATGTAGATCAGGAACAGTTCCCTTGGGAAACGCCAAATATTTCTTCTATGTTACTCCATGATATTTTGTCAATTACTACGACCTGTGACCTTTCTGAAAGGAAATCACGAATCCAGTTGCACAACTGAAACGATACTCCGTAGGCACGCAATTTGATTAAGAGTTGCTTGTGAGCCTTAAAAAAATCAAAAAATAGGAATTCAATTTGACATCTCCTGTCGGTAGCACTCATTACTTCGTGAGAATAAAGAGCTAGTTGAATTTCATAAGAACGATATTTTCTGAATCCGTGTTGGCTGTTTGTCACTAAATCGTTCACTTCTAGGTAACCCATATTGTTCGAACACAGTATATGTGCCAAAATCCTACTGCAAATCGACGTCAGCATTATGGGTCTATAATTTAGCAGATTACTGCTGTTTCCTTTCTATGGTATTGGTGTGACCTATGCAACTTTCCAGTCTTTAGGAACGGATCTTGCGACCAGCGAGCGGTTGTTTATTATTGCTAAGTGTGGAGCTATTGTATCAGCATACTCTGAAAGTAACCTAACTGGTGTACAGTATGGTTTGGAGACCTTTCCTTTATTAAGTGATTTAAGCTGCTTCGCTATACCGAGGATATCGCCTTCTAAGGTATTGGTAGTAGCTCTTGATTCGAATTCTGGAATATTTAGTTCGTCTTCCTTAATGAAGGAATTTAGAAAAACAGTGTTTAGTAATTCTGCTGTAATGGCACTGTCATCAGAACAGTATCATAGCTATCGCACAGTGAAGGTGTTAGCTGTGACTTGCCGCTGGTTTACTTTACATACGACTAGACACTCTTCGGGTTTTATACCAGATTTGGAGACAGAGTTGCGTTGTGGAAATTATTAAAAGCATCTCGCATTGAATATCGCGCTAAATTTCGAGCTCTTGTAAAACTTCGTCAGTCTTGTGAATTTTGTGTTCTTTTAAATTTGGCCCACTGTTTCCGTTGCTTCTGCAACAATGTTTTGACCTGTTTTATGAACCATGGAGGATCGATACCATCTCTTATCAATTTATTTGGCATATATCCCTCAGTTGCCTTCGATATTATTTCTCTGAATTTAAACCATATCTGGTCTACGCTTACATAGTCGGACTGGAAGGAGTGGAGACTGTTTCTTAGGAAGCCGTCAGGCGAATTTTTATCTATTTTTTAAATATAAGTGTTTTACAATTATTTTTGGTGGATTTGGATATTGCGGTATTCAGTCTCACTACAATGATCTAGTGGTCACTAATTCCTATATCCGCCGTGATGCTGCCTATTTGATCAGGATCATTTATTGCTAAGAGGTCAAGTACGTTTTCGCTATCATTGACACTTCGCGCGGGCTCATGACTAAGTGTTCAAAACAATTTTCTGAGAAAGCATTCAGTACAGTTTCGGGTGATGTTTTATGCCTGCCACAGGTCTTAAACATATATTCTCACCAACACACCGTGGGCAGATCGAAGCCACCACCAACTATAATTGTATGAGTAGGGTACCTATTTGTAATGAGACTCAAGTTTTCTTAGAACTGTTCAGCAACTGTATCATCGAGTCAAAGGGTTGTAACTTTTACCCATTATAACTCACAGGAACTGTCTGCTTCACTTTCACTACAAGGTAATCTCTTCTGACTGCAATAAACACTCCATCACCAACTGTATTCAATGTATCCTTTCTGAAGACAGTTAAGTCCTTTGTAAAAATTTCAGCTGAACTTATCTTCTGCATTAGCAAACTTTCCGCAACTATATCTATTTCAGCTTCAGTGCCTGCTATTAGCGCTTGGAACTCTGGCTATTTCCCAACACAGCTACGACAGTTTACTATTACAATACCGATTGTTGCTAAGTCTACCCTCGTAATGTGTTTGCCCTGTACTCTTTTAGACTGATGCACTTGCTGTAGTTTCCCGAGACCCTCTGACTTATAAAACAGCCCAGTCCGCTCCACACAGCGCCCGCTACCCGTGTAGTCGTTTCCTGCGTGTAGTGGACCCTTAACGTATTAAGCGGAACCCGAAAATCCGCCACCCTATGGCGCAAGTCGAGGAATCTGCAGCCTACACGCTCCGAGGCTCTGATTCAGACATTCCACTCGGCTGTGCACCAAAGATCCACAGTTAGTCCTGTCGTCGAAGATACAGATGGCGAACTCTGGCTTTATGCTGGAGGCAAGGCTGGCACACACTACCAGTACAGCTAGCGGCCTGAAACCAAAGAGAACTCCTTCGAACCAAAGCGATACACATCATTAGCACTGATGTGAGCCATCACCTGCATTTGCTGCACCCTGTGCTCCTCATGGCATCCGGAAGCACCCGTTCCAAACCTGGAATAACTCCTCCCCGTGTTCACACTTAATTCCTTCCCTCCTTCTCAGCCATGTACTTAAGGGACCACACTACGCGCCTAACGTTGGAGCTTCCAACTACCAGTAATCCCACCCCCTGTGACTGCCCAGCTCTTGCATACCGAGAGGCTTTCCCTGAAACAGGGTAAACGACTGCATCTGGCTCACGATGTTTATCAGAAACAGGCAGCACTTGAAACCTGTTTGTCAGGCAAACCTGGAAACCCTTGGAGAAAAAAAATCACGAAAGTTACCTATTTTTCACGCGTTCAAAGAGGACTATGCCCTTAATGTGGAATTTATGTTTCAATGGGAAAAAGTTGAATAACGTCTCAATTATTTTCAGCATGTAACTCCCTGTTTTGGCTAAGACTACCATCTGAATGTAAAATAGAAGGAGGGAAACGTAGGAGACGTCGATGCACTAGAATCGCTTTCAGTCACTTGTGGAAAAGAATAGCCGTGCGGCAGGAAGCCGTTAATGGAGGGAACGCAAGTGAGCTAGGCGCCTGCTATTGTAGGACGATGCCACTGTAGTGGGCACATTGCCAACAGCCTCTGCTCTCGGCGCTATTGGAGAGCTTTCTTATGGCCACGAGAACCGCAAAAATTGTTCCGCCAAGCAAACGCCCTTGCATAGATGATCTCGATGCCCCAACACAACTGAATAAAACACACTGCTCTCCATCACTTCTCTAATTTTACTTCTACTGTCACTTGTCTATCATTAACTACGGCTCAGGGCCGTAAAGGCATTGTGTATACAGGGCGATTCAGCTACCCCTACCGCTGTCGTTTTCTGCAATCCGCAATGTTATGGCTGGTCTTCATAAAGCACGTGCGAGATTTTCATATTCTCTCGCTCACTACATGCAAACTATTAATCCTACAGAAAAAAAATGAGCAGGAGCTTTTTGTAGGAAATTTAATGTGGTTAAATTCTGTACTGGGATACGTTACGTTTCTGCTGGAGGCCCTATTTTAGAGTTATTCGAGAAGTACTTACGAAAGTGACCATCAAACGCATCTCCACCCCACACTCATCGCTCACCAGTCAGTAGTATATTGTTCGTGCCACTGCCTCCTACCATTGTACAAATATTTCCGACTACACGAACTATTCCGATATTCGACATTTTTTGGTCTCTATTGATTGGGCTATTACGCTACCTGCACAGTCGGCTACTTCGTTAACATTATTAATTTAAAAGCCTCAGTGAGGGCAATGAACGAAAAACGACTTTTGCAAACGTAACTATAAAACTAATTACATTGACAATTCAATCCAAACTTGACCTTTACAAGCACACTAGATTCGTAGTCAGAAGGCCTAATGAATACAACGATGAAGCTGTTCATTTTATGCTGATAAAATTCACAAAATTGTTAAATAAAATTTACACAAACGTCAGTATTACAATCTGTAAGTGCTCAGCTAAGCCGATGACGTAATAAGGCCAGTCAATAGAGACTGAAAAAGGTCGAATCTGGGAAATAATTCGTGCAGTCGCAAATATTTTAACAGCGGTATGGAGGAGTGCCGTGAACAGCTGACTGGTGGAGGCTGAGTGTGGGAGTCGGGGTGAGTTTGAAATTTACTTTTGTATATTTCTCTTGAATAATTCGAAAACTATGGCCTCTAGCGAAAACGTATCCTAGTAAAAAAAATTTCTACATCAAATTTCCTTCAAAAAGACCCTGTTCACTTTTTCTGTAGAACTAATAGTTCGCACTTAGCGAGCAAGAGAATATGAAAATCTCACCCTATGGTTTATGGAGGCCAGCTGTAACACTGCAGGTTGCATAAAATGACAGCGGTAGGGCAGCTGAATCATCCTGTATACTGCAATTGATATGAAACTGATGTGAAAACGATAATACAAGAAAAATAAAACAAATTGAAAAATCCTATTGTACACCATCAGCTGTTGTGAAAATCTTTGTTATTGCTCCACGTCTAACAGTGGTGTTCCATTTATCAAGACTCTGGAGACTGGATGCAGTCTACTCTAATATTAATGATATACAGAATCGTCTGAACAACGTTTAAATTCTACTCGTATTTATGGAATTCTGTTGGCCTCTTCGTGTTTTTGACATTATTTAGAGTGACTGGAACGTCATGTATGTAGCTGCACATATGTCTGACGACAGATAGTAACAATCGAAAATGGTAGCAGTAATAAAGATTTTCATAGCAAATTGTTGTGTGAAACGTGATTTTGGACAAATATCTACAGACGTGAGTCAGCAACAGCTGCTGGAACCTGATTTTTGACAAATATCGACAAGCGTGAGTCAACAACTACTGAAAATAATATTAAGTTGCCAAGCCTGCATGTTGTAATTTGAGGAATGTGTATCGAAATTTTCCATACATCTGCTCCGTAAGACTGGGAAAAATGATGAAGGAGAGCAATGTCAGATTGCAGAAGACAAGGGCACTATACACAAACATACACAACGTAAGTTTCATTGCAACTGCATTTGGCGACTTATTAAAATGAAACACTTCATTGCATACCTGCGTAATGTTTAGCTGTAGTATTCGGCTTTCACTGACACCCTTTTAATGTCGTTGCGTCATTGCTGATTTCATCCCCCTCGGCTCCATTCATTTCATTTCAGTGAATTTTATCTTCCTGAGTCGTGTTTCAGAAGGGAAATCCGGCCATAGAGGAAACCAAGGCAAAAGTTATTTCGTTCTCGTGCTCGTCAAATCAGTCTTGTACGATTCCAGCTATGTGAAAGAGCGTCTGTTAGTTTAGAGGGCACAAACGCCTAGTGCATACAATTGCTCCACCATTCATTGAGAAAAGTTGCCTAACATAGTTACTTCTGAATTATCTTTTCAGAATGACATAGTGCCGCACGGGATTAGCGGTCTAAGGCGCGGCAGTCATGGACTGTGCGGCTGATCCCGGCGAAGGTTCGAGTCCTCCCTCGGGCATGGATGTGTGTGTTTGTCCTTAGGATAATTTAGGTTAAGTAGTGTGTAAGCTTAGGGATTGATGACCTTAGCAGTTAAGTCCCATAAGATTTCACACACATGTAACATTTTAATAATGACATAGTCCTGTGGAATCCCTAAAACGCTTATAGCACTTACAGCGCGCTTCAAATTTCGAAAAAGACAGTCTGATTTGTAATCCTTCCCTTATGTTGTCTTCTCTTAAATGCGTCCTGTAGGTAACACAAACAGTCTGATCAAAAGTATCTGGACACATACTAGTGGCAATTAATATGAAGTGTGTTCACCCTTCGCCTTTTAAGACAGCTTGAACTTTGCTGGGGACACTTTCAGTGAGGTGTCTAAATATCTGTATTCAAAAACCACTGTCACACAGATGCTGATTTAAGAGAGAGTGCGTTGTCATTCCGATACAGTCATCGTCTTCTAACTGTTCCTCTGCTGTATGCAACACACAGGGCTGCAAAATGTGTTCTTATCCTTCCACATTTAGTGTTTTCCGAAGCCAATAAGAAGACCACAACCTATCCACGGTAAATATCCTCCTTCCGCAACACCACCTCCTTTTTACTTCACTGTTGGCACTAAACATGATGGCAAACAACGTTCTTCAGGCATTTATCAAACCCAAATGTATCTAATATTTTCTGGGTCTCATGAACAAATAAAGCGAGTTGGGTCTCACACGATCGCTGTTTCCGGAATCCATGTTGATTCCTACAGAGTAGATTCTGGGTTTCCAAAAACGACATGATACGCGAGCAAAAAACATGTTCTAAAATTCTACAACAGATCGACGTCAGAGATATAGGTCTATAGTTTTGCGCATCTGCTCGACGACCCTTCTTGAAGACTGGGACTACCTGTGCTCTTTTCCAATCATTTGGAACCTTCCGTTCCTCTAGAGACTTGCGGTACACGGCTGCTAGAAGGGGGGCAAGTTCTTTCGCGTACTCTGTGTAGAATCGAACTGGTATCCCGTCAGGTCCAGTGGACTTTCCTCTGTTGAGTGATTTCAGTTGCTTTTCTATTTAACCTCAATTTACAATTTAAAATACTTCTTAAATAATGCAGTTATGATTGCTTATACATTGTGAATGTCGGGTAATGACCTGGGACACTTATGCTGTTCTTATATCAGCTACATGTGCGGAAAATTCTAAGTAATGGGACAATTTGCAAATAAATAGTCAATAATTATTTATACACATGCCTGGTAGTATGTGAAGAATGTATAAAAGTTATTACTGGTGTTGTTAGCTTTCATATGACACATTATAAGCACATATTGCTTCATTGGTGCATCTGTTATTTCTTTTATAAACTATTGTAACTGAAACTATTAATGACTTTTCAAGTATAGGGTTTAGAATTCATCTTGAAGTTGCAATGAGCGAATCTCATTTGCTGGTCTATGGTGCATCTGGTTTTCACGTAGAATGTCTATATATTACGTAACGTTTTTTTTCGTGGAAATATAATACTCACGCTCTTTGCAACCAGCTGTGGACGCTTTGCGCATTCTGTCCGACTGGAGCACAGCCTCACTACCCTCTACTGGGATTTTCACACTAATCCGTTGTGGTCAGCCATGGACTGCATGCTTGCAGTCCACATTCGTTTTCCTACGCTGCCTCACTTGCTTCAGCCAACTTGCCATCCGACTGGTCGCACCATCAAATATTTAGCACCGCCTCTGGCCTCGCGATCCAACCTCACGTAATGTCACACACCCCATACCCTCTCCCAACCAAATATCAAATGTCCCATCGTATAACATCTGCACCGATATTTAACCGTTGTATCAATGCTACCCTACTTCACATAAGGGCTCCTAACCCTACAATCTTTCCCTCCTCTACGGGACGCCGAGAGGAATGTGGTCAGGATGGAGTGGGTGGTTATGTCAGTGGCAGTTGAGAGACAAATACAATTAAAAGAAGTCTGTATTTCTTGCACTGGTTTGCGTTGTAACACCCCAGAAAAACAGTCTTCGCCCGAACGGCAGTCTCATAAGCAAATGGAGGAGGCGGGGGATGGCAAAGGTTACAAATGTTCGAAAGAACAATGGATTTTTTTTTTTTTTAGATCAAAGGCGAAGTGATGGAAAGAGAACAGAACCTGTCTGCTGCGGAGCAGAAGCCAGATACAAGAGGGAGGCAGTGGGAGATGCCCTAAGCCATCTGCATTGAGGGAGAGCCTAAACAAGAGAGCTACATTTACAGGGGTCTCTGTCTAGGCAGACGAGGAAGGCAATCACATGACATGTCTCTTCATTGGATACTGAAAGAATACTGTTGTACGTACTGACGCTGTGTACCCTCGGACTTCGGACCATTAATTCACGTTCAACGTCCTAGATTAACTGGCTATAAAGGTAAAATCGTAAAAAAATGCAGAAATGGTAAAAATAATTAACCTCTTGATTACCACGTTGAAACTGATAATCCTGAAGACTTTGTGCCCCATCCTGGCCCAAAAAACCTCTCTTCCAGATTGCATATGAACTGCTTTCTTCGTTTATACCCACAACCTGCGACCCTGCCAAATTTTTAACCTCCACTCTCAATAACCTATCTTTTCCAGTGCACGTCCTTCCAATTTCAGAGAATCTGCAGTGCTTCTTTTTAAGGTATTCACTTTTCCTGTGGCACCTTTTTCTATTTACAAAAGAGAAGGGAAATGAACTGAGACATCTTAATAACTTTAAAACCACACGTAAATGTTTTTAATTATATTCCTTTAATCTTAATTGTATATTGTATCAGTTTTAATACGATTTGGTTGAAGTGTGGAATGTTAGTATTGCTGATCCATATGCGGCGAGGGGGATGAAACCACTATTAAGAAAACGATTAGCAGTCATAGTGCATGTATTATAGATAATACTCTATTCAGTAACATTCTGTCTCTATCAGCAGCTTCAACTATTAATGCTCTGTCGACATGAGCAGACGATGCTTTCTCATAAAATTTGTATGCTGTAGCGATACAGAAGCTCTAGTTGCCCACAGACAATTTGTTATTTGTTTCCAAGAATGCTTGAGCTATCTGGCCACTGAGAATTTGTGGCATTGCAGGTCTGTAAGGTCTTAGCAGTACAAGAGTACAATGATCACACACCAAATTCCGTCGCAGAATACTTCAAAAGATACTATGGTAAATTATAAGAGGAAACAATCAGTTAATGTCAATCTAAATGTTTCGTACAAGGGTCCTCAAATTATTTTATTCAGTTACAACATGCTATCATTCATCCAGTAGCTCGTAAAGTTACTCCGTAAGGATCTGGAACAATTTTGTATTTTACAATTGTGCTCAGCTCCCATTTTTCTTTTGTATAAATTTCAAGTCTCTTGTGCTTCCTCAGTTTTCCTATTTCAAATACCTTCCTGGATTTGGTTTGGAAGAACAGAAATATTACTAATGACTTAAGTCTCATTGATTTTATGTATCATGACAGTGCGTATTCTTTTGTAATTAGTAGCCTTGGCCACAAACATTTGTAACAGGACAGATAAACAGTTAAAAGAGGAGTGCATGGACATCTTCACAGGAAGTCGGTGCTTGAGAAGTATATCAACTGATTTTCACAATAAAAGTTGTGTGTTTTAATATCTTATGAATATCTCATATAAATGTAATAGATCTAAAATAAAAGAGTGTCTTACGCCAATTTTCTCTTAGGTCTTGCAAATAAAATGAAAGGGAAAATAATAATATAAGTCTTTTTAGGTTTCCTACTCCATCTTGCGACCTACGTGCCTCATTATTGACCTCTGGTAAGCCTTGTGTACCAGTACGGCTAGTGCTGTACAAGTGAACATAAAAATATTGACTCTATTAGGGTAATTTACTAATTAAAAGCCACATAAACATTATTTTGAACTCTCAAATTAAGTGCCACTATGGTACTTACGCATCTAAATTGACTGTGTTATTGTTGTATAACGTTTGAAAACACATGGTCTAAAATAAAAATCTAAAGAAGCTAGGCAGTAATAATTGACAGTTTCTCTTAGGCCTAAATGAGACTTGGTTATTGGTGGCACAGAAAGGAAGTTTCAGCACTTGACCAAGCACCATTTTAGAGGATAAGAGATAATGCATGACGTTCTGCATTTTTAAAAAAATGTAACTGACGTTATTGACTGACTAATATCGCTTCTTTATTACTTATGATCTTAGCTTACGTTCCCTTGGTGTTCAAAAGCGGATTTTCGAGGAAGACTTCGCCATCAACCAAATTAAACTACTGCGCCAAGGCTTTCTAAGAAGCTTTCATCTACATCTACATCTGTATACGCACTCCACAAGCCACAGTACGGTGCTTGGAGGAGGGTATCTTATACCAATACTCGTCCTTTCCTTTCCTATTCCACACGAAGATAGAGCGAGGGAAAAACGACTCTACATGCCTCCATATGAGCCGCAATTTCTCGTTTCTTATCTTCGTGGTCCTTACGCGAAATATATGGTGGCGATAGTAGGATCGTTCTGCAGTCAGCTTCAAATGTAATTTCTCTAAATTTTCTCAACAATGTTCGTCGAAAAGAACGTCGTCTTCCCTTCAGAGATTTCTATTTGATTTCCCAAAGGATCTCCGTAACACCTGCGTATTGCTCGAATCTACCGCTAACAAGTATAGCAGCCCGCCTCTGAATTGCTCCTTTCTTTTCATAATATTATAATCTCCAGTATAACTACGGAAAGCAGCAAATATGATATGTTAGCTTTATAACCAGTTATACAAACGTGGCAGCTGCTTGGTTTCCATATGTCGAAGACAGCGATGGACAAGGTTCCACACAGAGAACTTCAATCTCTGATTCCAAACGAAAATTCGATATTTGCAACAAAATAAAGTATCACGTAAGATTGCCTGTTTTATGTATCAAAATATGTGAAGATTTCTTCTGTAACATGCAAATCATACGTGGGTGGCTTATTGGCACAACTGCTCTAACTTGCCGGTTAAAGAGCACTTGCCTATGACAATACTTCGATCTTTGTACCACACTCTGAAGGAACCAAAAATTGTCTGTATTATTTATCAAAACATGTAACAATCTCTTCCATAATAGTACGATACACACGTGGGTAGCTTATTGATGCTACTGATCTAACTGAAAGGTTAATAAGATAAACTGACTTACATTGATCAGTCAGAACATTATGACCACCTACCTAATAGCCAATATGTCCACATTTGGCACGGATAATAGCGGCAACGTTTTGTGGCATGAAGCAATGGCAATGAGGCACTGTTAGGTCGCTGGAGGGAGCTGGCACCACATTTACACACACAAATCACGCAATTCCCGTAAATTCTAGGGCGGGGGGAGATGAACTCTGACACCATATTCAATCACTTCCCACCATATATGTTCAGATCTGACGGGCTGGGGCGGGGGGGGGGGGGGCAACATCAACTGGAACTCGCCACTGTGTTCCTCAAACCACTCCATCACACTTCTGGCCTTGTGATATGAGGCATTATCTTGCTGAAAAATGCCACTGCCAT
Source organism: Schistocerca americana (assembly GCF_021461395.2). Lineage (NCBI taxonomy): Eukaryota > Metazoa > Arthropoda > Insecta > Orthoptera > Acrididae > Schistocerca > Schistocerca americana. Next base: position 645,887,582 of record NC_060130.1, on the reverse strand, counting down.
CGGGAAAGATGATCGTCATAAAAGGGTGTACTTGGTCTGCAACCAGCGTATGATACTTCTTGGGTGTCATGGTGCCTTTCACGAGCTCCACTGGACGTATGGATGCCCACGTGAATGTTTCCCAGATTATAATGGAGCAGCCGACAGCTTGTCTCCGTCCCACAGTACAGGTGTCAAGGAGCAGTTCCCCTGGAAGACGACGGTTTCGCGGCCTCCCATCTGGCTAATGAAGAAGGTACAGGGATTCATCAGCCCACGCAACGCTCTGTCACTGCGCTAACGTCCAACGCCGATGCTTACGTGCCCAATTCAGTAGTAATTGCCGATGTTGTGGTGTTCACATTGGCACGTGCATGGGTCGTCGGCTGCGGAGGCCCATCGTTAGGAGTGTTCGGTGCACCGTATGTTCAGACACACTTGTACTCCGCCCAGCATTTAAGTCTGATGTTAGTTCCGTCACAGTTCGCCGCCTGTCTTGTTTCACCAGTCTGTCCGGCCTACGACATCCGACATCTGAAGGGGACGCCCAACCCCACGACGTCTGGACGTGGTTTCACCTTGATTTCGCCACGTGTTGAAGACACTCACCACAGCACTCCTAGAACACCCGACAGTCGTGAAGTTTCCGAAATGTTCGTGCCGGGCCTCTGGCCATCACAATCTGCCGTCGGTCAGACTCAGATACAGCAGATGCCTTCCCCATTCAAAATATAGACAGCACGCTTCCTGATACCACACCCACCGTGGGTGTGTCTGACTAGCAGTGATTCCTCGCCAGGTGACCCTGCTATCGCCTGGACAGGTTTCTGTCGACAGAAAGTTCGTGGTCATAAGGTTCTGGTTGATGAGTGTATGCTGTCGCACAGTGAAAATAACATAACACTACAAAGAAATAGCATACCGAATAGCAGTTCTAACATCTGAGTTAAATAAACATACCTATAGGTAGGAAACGAGGGTCGATACGCATTCTTCCCTCATGGCAGTAGTTTTCGTCGAATACTCCCTCTTACGCTTTCTTTATTTTGTTAAGCTTCGACCACTTTCATTTCAAGTTTCCTTCTTTTGTCTTTCTGTAAAAAATACAGAAAAAAAGAAAAACATCGACTTCTTTCATTTCAGGTTTCCTTCTTTTGTGTAGACATAACATATTTTAACGAAGTAAATACTGCAATAGAATGTTTTTAGCCTGTTCGATGCATTTGATCCGCTTAATAACATTTTTCTTGGGAACCAATCTTAATTAGGCAATATCTATATTTGACGAACGATGTTGTGCAGGAATTGACTCGTGTGTGTATTTATGTCCACTCAGTGAAATATGACACATACATTTCGATATTGCGTCAATACATGTTCGCAGATGCCGGTAAGTTAACATCAGAAGCTGACATTTTGTGTGTGTGTGTGTGTCACAACTTGATAGAGGATTTCATCTACTGCGTAGTAATTGATACTAGTTTTGTAGTAGCTGATATGTCCCAGATGGATGAGGGGTGGAATGGTACCCGCACAAGTGTGACGTCAGGAGGTGGGAAAAAGGAAAATGTCAGCGATTAAGAGACTAATATAAATTACTACGCCGTAGCTGACATTCTCTATCAGGTTATGGCACACATACGCACCTAGTCGTCGAATGACATTCGCGGAACTCTCACATTTCCATGGTGATTTTGTCGTCTTCTTGCGTGAGCTGCAGAGTCAAGCATCTGGGCATAGTCAAACAAAGACATTTCTCACGGTTACAGGCAGGCTGGTAGGCAGTAATTCCTTGTATATGCATGTCAGTTCTTCGGCTTCGAAACCGTGGTTCCTATTGCGTGTTTCCATGCTTGGAAGCACCCGAATAACCACCTTACAGGAACAGGAGCCACTGAAAGTGTAAGCGACGCCCTACAGCAAATCGACTACAGTTGCAATACGCAGTACAGCAAATGATTACCACAGACATCTCGTTCAGATCTGAAATTATAATCCCTGGCAGTGTACAGCATTCGTTTCGAAAAGAGTGTGTAGGCAGGCATGAAAATTTCATTATGATGTCTAGTGCTATTACCGAGAGAAGTGTAGGGACAAGTATGAAGATACGAATTTTACATGCTAGATGGAACGGAATACTCTGTTGCTGAATATTATAAGGATAGACTAATCCTACAGGGTTGACTGAGTAATAATCCGATAATGGAGTGCTTTTTTATTTCTAATGATACTGTTTTTAGGTTACGTAATTTGGAGTCAGAGTGGGATAGTATAAAAATGGTAAGGTTTTGAGGAATGAGTCTGAAGTGTGATAGGAATGAAACGCACATCTTCTGCATTAACTGTGCCGTTTGGTGCTGTCTTAGCATCAGGAACAGAAAAAAATGTTCATGCTTCCTCTCTTAGTAGTTTTCTTAGAGAAGGGACGTAAAGATGTGTATGTGATGATGGGTGTATGTTCGTATTGAGAGGTCGTTTTAACATGCGCTTCAATAGATTTTACCACTGTTCATGCTGATGTTGTCGGTCTTTTTACACTTTTGTTATTTACTTTCCACCTCATGAGAATGAGCAGAAAAGGCCAATTTACTAAGTGAATAAATAACAGGTTATATATCTAAAGGTATATGTTAAAAATGATATGATTTGTTGTGGCTTGGGGTCCACATTATGGTGCAAAGCCCCCTATAACTAATAGCATAAGTTGGTTCAAAGGTCAGAGAAAGCCTATTGTTTGCCACCTGCAATAGTACTGTGCCTAGTAAAGCATCCTCCGGTTGAAAGAGAGCTTTCTAAACGACCATATAAATTTAACACATAAAACCCACATTCAAATAAGAATAAATACAATGAACGTATTACTTCAGAAATGTGAAAATTGAAAGAGTATACCAAATATTCCAGCTGAAAAGTGTTGAACAGCTTATTACCATTTTCTCAACATGACAAGTGGCACTTGCTCGTGCTGCAATTATAATTATCACCTTTTCAATGCCAACATTTGTCTTTTTAATCAAGGATTTTGTGCCACCATCAGCAAACACCATTGATCACATTCTGTTGTTGGACTGTTTATATTACAACTGTTACATATTATAATTAAGCAAAGGGTGAAGTAACAGACTGATAAGGAAATAAAAATATGAATTTAGATGTACTCTTCATAATAGAAACAGAGATATATACTTTCAGGCTGAAATAGGTATGGTAGAAGGAAATAGGCAGCCTCTGAGTCCACACGATGCACTAACAATAGTTCTTAGTAAATAAAAATAACTTACCTCATTGTCATTGCAGAAATTCTGCAACATGAATCTTTTTAAATATAACATTTATGGTTATTTTTAAAATCTCAGTACATTATTTTCATTCATAAAACAGATCTATAATTTCCCCAATTAAAATTCTTTCACATTTACCTGCTTACCTGAGAAAATGAATACTAACAAGTCATCAACTTCTTCAAATCTTTACCAGAATATGTCTTTACTGCGGAATGGAGAACTAAATTCTTCTCTTCATGAAAGATATGTTAAATAATACTGATAAGCAAATTCCAATGTAAAAGACGGTATTTCCACTGCATCAATTTTGTTATTAATGAATAAAACATTTCCTGATGGTCTTTGGTATGCTGCAGTTGTATGTTTAAGTCCTTTTTGTAGTATAATGTGTACATCTAATTTATGCAAATCCATTATTCAGATTGCATCCTAGCTCTTCTTTATTCTCAATTTCTTCTTCTTCCTTTTCATCATTTGATGCACCGGTTTTCCAGTTATATTTTGTATATGAAGAACATCATCTATACTTAATTCAGTATTTGAATTATTGTAAACTGTAATACTATAATAATTATAACGTTATTCTTCAAAAATTAAATCTGTATGCTCTTTAAAACTATTAACAGCAATTTCAGATAGTTATTTCAATTTTTTAATAAACCCTATAACTGCATTTAATATTTTTCTTATTCCACTTAGCAATATGAGAAGTAAAGCATGGCATGTTCTTTTACATTGTACCTTAAGTTGTTTATCATTTCTGAAGTTTGATCATCTATTTCACCAGTAGGTTTTAAATAAAACTTACTTTAAAATAATGTTCAAGCATTTTTATACCTGCAATTTGAGCAGTCTTAGTATAATCTATTCAAGATAGCCATATATTCATATTCATGTAAATATTTTATAACCTTTTTTATTTCATCTCCTAAAACAAACTTAAAAATATTGTAAGCACCACTATTTCTACTTATATAGTAAAAGTGAATTGTATATTTTATTGAATTCATTTCCTTATATAAATGGATCAGTTTCTCACAAAGTTAAGTATCTCTTTTCCGTCTGCTAAACTGTCTGAGCTGGAGATTAATAAGAGGTATGAATTTACTGGTTTTGAAATATCGAAAGAAACTTGAGTAGAAAAAGTACCTGAAATTTAGATGATATATTTAAAACAATTTTTCTTGATAGATGTGTTAAAAAGATTCAAAAAAGTAGTTTTACCCTATCAATACAACTGCATTTTCCCCCAAGGGGGATACTTTGAGTCCACCACCAAAACACCCTAAAATCGTTTAATTTTTATTAACAACTTATTTGTAAATCGGTATTGATGTATAGATAGTGTAGAGAATCTGAAAATATCATTTATCACAGTCTTAGCAATAGTAAACTATTTTTCATAAAGTTTATACCAAGTGAAAGGGGTACTTTATAACTACCACAAAACATATGCAATTTCGGTCTTTATCGGCGTATTGACGTATTCCACTGATGAATTCTTCTTGGGTTACAAGCTGAGTGGTGGCGTGTGACTTTGCCAGAAGATGATGGGTACGAAACTCATTGAAACGTTGCGAGAAGACGACACCACCACTCAGCTGATAACCCAAGAATTCATTACCACAAAACATTTAATAAACATAAATTTCACTAACTGTCGTTTATTTTCATTCACAACATGCCTTTTAAAGTGATATAGATGTGTAAGAAGAAACCTAAACCTGAAAATATGAATAACATTTTTCTAGGAGGTCACAACCACTACTAAGACTAAATCAGTTATGGAATCTGATATAAGGAATTAATAAAAACAATGAATATTTTTTCGAAATTTTAAATTATAAAATACTAGACCAGATTACAATAGACAAGTACAAAGCACTCTCCCCCCCGTCCCCCTCCTTGGTACCACGAGGGTTAAAAGTGGTAAATGACAACGCTGTTCTCTTAATATGCAAATGTAAAAAGAATATACAAAATAGAATGTATGTTCATGATAATGAGTTTTTTAAATATATATGTATATTTTTGGTATATTGTTTGTACAATTATTTGGCTCTTTTTCTTACATTTTTTAAAAAGGTAGTAAAGTAGATATGTAATGAGCTTGTAGATCACTTTGGATGGAACTTTCAAAATGCAAAAGTGATCTGATGACTCCATTACATATCTACTTCCACAGTAAGATCTTCTACCTCCATACATTTACTGATCCTCCTTATAGAGCATTCCTGGTGATGCAACTGTAATTCATCAGTATCTGTGCAGGTGACTGTAATACGTTCAAATATATTTCTACGAGATCCTGTTATTTCTGATTACACTTCCGCTTTTAAGGAACCCCAGGAAACAGATTCAGATTTGTGAGACATGATAACCAAACAAATCAATTTATAGCACTAACTTTTCCAATCCACCACACATTATAACTATCATCTACTATCTCTTTTGTTTTTATGGATTGTATACTCGCTAACTATCTTGCGGTGACGTTTGTGTATCAAACCACACAGGATTCAAATGCTACAAACTATTCATGATGGTGATAAACAACCATGCGTACAGTTTGGGCGCCGAGTCGGAAGATACTAATTTCGCTCCACGTTTACTGTTCCGTGGCTAGACTAGGTTCCATTTAAGATGAAAAGTAACCATCACCACGTAAGAATATAGAAAACATAGCAGCCACATACAACAATAGCGAGAATACGGCAAAAATTTTATTTTCCAATAGAAGGGGGCACCAACACTCTGGTACCTCCTTTAAGAGCATTTCTTAAAAGCAGCTGTCACGATAAATCGATCTTAAGGGGTGTATGGATTTCTCATTGCTCCGTTGGCCTCAAAGGTCGCTTGAGACCACGGTATAATTTTTTAAGGGTGGGGGGGGGGACTTTTTTAAGGATTCCATTTCTGTGTCTCCTTTCCAACAACTATCTAAAGCATGGGATGTGCTTGACTATCATCCGGATGTTTGTACTGTATCCAGGAGCGATCACTGAACGCTTATTAAACGTAACTGAAACTTTGATCCTAATTATGTGCTTGAATTTAAGTATTGGAAATCTGTGGTAAGGACTATGGGTCCCTAGGCTTACGCACTACTTAATCTAACTTAACTAACTTACGTTAAGGACAGCACACACACCCATACCCGAGGGAGGACTCGAACCTCCGACAGGGGGATTGAATTTAAGTAACAGAGTAATACATTCTTGGAACATTGGAGATGGGCAGTAGCAAAATTATCTCAAACTTGACCATTTACCTCTGGGTTGCCTAGGAGCCGGGGAAAACACATGACGTCATCATGTCCCTCCCCACTTTCTCATCCAATCCCCTACCACTTCTCTCGACCTATTTTCAACGTAATTTCTTCAAGCTATTTTGAAAAAAAGGAAACAGCACTTCCACTTAGAGGGCTTATAAGCGAACTGCACTCCAGTACACACTCACTTGCTCCTCTCCCCCTCACAGTTCACTGTTTTACATCCATACCAGTTCATCCAATCACATTTCTCAACTCCTATGTTATTTAATTTCTTAGAAATAGGCCCGTCAGAGAGTTTCCTATGACAAGAAGGATGGGACACATCATTATCGACTAATGACGTTGGCAATTTAATAGTGTTTGCATTTCGTCGCACATACTCTTATCATTGCAAACGATAGTGCGTTTCTTGTATCCTGGCAGCTTGAAACGATGAAACATCATACTATGAGCGTTTTGAGACGATGTTATTGGCTTATTTTGCTATTGTGTGCAATATATGCCTACACTTATGTGTGATGACCCTGTGGGCATCGGATACCGACGCTGTCATAACCCTCTAGTTGGTTTTGTTTTGTATTTCAACTTTTTTTAGAAAAAAGTTAGAAGTTACAGTCATCTCCTCAGCACAATCAATGAACTATGCTTTACTTGTTAATAGCGTTGCATTATGTGATGGCGAGTCTTAGGTATTTGTGAGCAAAATGTTAAACGGTTTGTTTACTTACTGTACAAACTGAGGTGACAGAAGTCCTGGAATGTTTCCTAATATAGTGTTGGACGTCTTTTTGCCCGACGTAGTGCAGCAACTCGACGTGGCATGGACTCAACAAGTCGTTGGATCTACCTAGCAGAAATGTTGACCCATGCTGCCTCTATAGCCGTCCACAATATTATTGCAGAAGTGTTGTCGGTACCGAATTTTGTATACGAACTGACCTTTCGATTACGTTCTATAAATATCCGATAGTATTCATGGCTGTCGACTTGTAAGGCGATATTATTCACTCGAATCGTCCAGAACGTTCTTCAAACATATCGAGAGCACTCGTGACCTGGCGACATGACACAATGTCATGGGGACATGAAGTCCCTAAATGGCTGAAAATGTAGAAGAAGATAATCATTTCCAGTCAATGATCGTTTCAGTTGGACCAGAGGACCCTTTCCATTCCGTGTAAACACAGGCCACACCATTAAGAAACCACTAACAGCTTGCACAGTGCCTTTTTGAAAACTTGGGGCCATGACGTCATGGGGTCTGCGCCACATTCGAACACTACCATCAGCTCCTATAAACTGAAATCGGGACTCATCTGACCAGGAAACGGCTTTCCAGTGGTTTAGGGTCCAACCGATATGGTCACGAGCCAAGGAGAGGCACTGCAAGCGATATCGTGCTGTTGTCAAAGGCACACGGATCGGTCGTTTGGTGCCATAGCCCATTAACGTCAAATTTCGCCTAAGGGATACGTTCTTCGTACGTCCCACATTGATTCAGCCGATTATTTCACACAGTGCTGCTTGTATGTAAGCACTGACGACTCTCCGCAAACATCGCCGCTTTCGGTCGTTAAGTGAATGCCATTGGTCACCACTTTCTCCGTGATGAGAGGTAATGCCTGAAATTTTGTATTCTCGGCACACTCTTGACCTTGGTGGATCTGGGGATTTTGCATTCCCAAACGATTTCCAAAATGGAATATCCCATGCAACTAACTCTAACCACCATTCTTCGTTCAAAATCTGTCAGTTCCCGTCTTGCGGCCATAAGCACATTTTAAATATTTACACATGAATCACCTGAGTACAAATGACAGCTCCACCAACGCAGTGTCCTTTTACATCTTGTGTACGGGATACTACCGCCATTTGCATACATGCATATCGCTATCCCATGACTTTTGTCACCTCAATGTGCTATAGTTTCGTGCTCTAACGTCACTATATTCGAAGAAAATCGCGATAAACTTTAATGATAGTTTGTTGGTGATGTACTGCAAATGTCCAATCAGCGGTGGGTACAAAAACCATATTTCATCATTTGAGTTTTTAGAAGTTTTCAGAAATGGTTCACTTCTCCAACCATCATTTTAGGGGAAGAGATGATAATACATAATGTTCTGCAGGTGAAATATATAACTGGCATTTTTTCTGGCTACAGTAGTTTTTTATTAAACTTTCATTATGTTCGATTTCAGGACTAATTGAGATTATTTTATACTGAGATTGATTGCATTTGTTCTTATGTACATGATAAACGTAATTGAAGTGGCAACTGAGGATGAAACTCATCATCATGCTGAGATAAACAGACATGGCAGCTTTACTCCTTAATAGCAAATGAAATTGAATGCTCACTTCACTTCCCACAAAGAGCGCTTAACACAGCGGGCCATGAAGAATGTGAAAATGTAATCAAGGAACTAAAACAGCAATTTGACAAGTTTGGCAATTGTGTAGCATATTTACGAAACGTTGCCCAATGATTCCTTGAATTTACATGTGCAGTTTGCATCTCTGTGATATGAAAAACAAAACATGTGGAGATTTGGATACATCAGTAAGACTCGACTTGTCTGAGATCTAAATGACAAAGCATACCTACCGATCTTACCAGCATCCGTGTGGCGTCACATGCTATCTGTGGTGAGGAAGGGAGTGAAGAGGAGAGAACGGGACCAGTGGGATGGGTGTGAAATGACGGAGACGTTGCTAAGATGGCTACATATGCTTGGTCAGCAAGGTCCTATAAGTCGAGGCTTTTGATGTGTTCAGATTTACACATGTCTTATTTCTAATATTACAGAGATAAAAGCTGCTCATGTATATTCAAGGAATCGTTGGGCGATATTTTGCGTGTATGCTGCACAATCTCCAAGTGCTCATGTTGCTTTTTTGGTCATTAATCTAATTTTCATTTTTCTCTGTGGCCCTCTGTGTAAAATACACTTTGTGGAGAGTGAGCATTGTCTTCGTTTTATGGCATAAAATTGTCATGTCTGTTTTTATCTCACTGTGTCAGTGAGATTGTTTAAACAGATGTTCTGCATATGATGAATAGGTACATTCATTCTTCAGTGAGCTTAAGTTATTTGAAGGTGACATTAAAATTTCTAGTAATCATCACATTATACAATGAGAGGAAAAAAATCGTTGCACCAAGAAGAAGTTGTGTGACATACAGGACAGTTATTTCATTTAGCGTATGACAATGCACATCGTTTAATGCTTCTTACAAATGTTTAAACAAAGATATACACAAAATCAATAAAATATGCTATATAAGAAGTCTAAAACATACAGATAATGGGCTATACAATTAGATAAAAACATCAAGATTATATGTGGCCAACACAATTAAATACAAACATTAGGATTATGTATATAGTCTGTTGCCATCAGAAAATCAATTAACTTGCCACTGTATGCTCTTCTGTCGCACTCTTGGACGATGTGGCGGATGGTCTGTCTGTTGGCTCCGCAGTCACAGTTGGAAGTTGGTGTTTTGCCCCATTTGTAAAGAGTATCTGCACATCTTCCATGATTTGTGCGTATTCTGTTAAGGGATGGCCATATTTTACGCGGTAGTTGATGTCTGGGCGGTCTCTCAGTGATGCAGGGGAGGGCTTGACAATGCTCAGGGCACACCTCTTGCCATTGTTCCCTTTATATCCTTTTGCATAAAAGTTTATACTTTGCAATTCCTTGGCAATTATCATTGTTGGATGTCTAGACCGAAGTCTGTTTCTTTCCAGGTCAGGCATGTCGCAGTGTATAGGGAGCTGGGCGTTGTCGTTTATCTTTCTATATTTCAGGAGAAGAGAATTCTTCCGACGTAGGTCCGCAGGTGGTATGCGGCTCACAATTGGCAGCCAATGTCGTCTTTAGTTTGGATGCAGTATTTTCCAGATGTCGTTTATAAGTGAGTGCTCTGTCCAAAGTGACTCCAAGGTACTTTGAGTGCTCATTAGATCGGAGCCGATTTCCCTCGAGACGAACGTCAAGTTGTTTGCTTGATAATTTATTACTGAGTTGGAAACATGTAGTTTCGGTTTTTTGTAGGATTTGGCTGCAATCTTCATTTACGAAAGTACGTACTTAATGTCACCAAGTTAGATGTCAAGGTTGTTTACATGACCTCAAAGTTCTTGTGTTGTGTTGTCAAGACCCAATCGTCTGCGTACCCAAACTTGCTGGAAGGTGTGGCTAGGATATCGGCAATATACAAGCTGAACAGTACTGGAGCAAGCACGGAGCCCTGTGGTAGGCCGTTGTTCAGGGTTCTTTGAACGCTGATCTGTTCTCCTGTTACTACTTGGAATGTTCTGGCAGCAAGCATAGCATAGGTCACGTAGTTCTCAGGCAAGGGACTGATTGCATGAGTTTGTACAATAGGCCATGTCTCCAGACAGTGTCGTAGGCGGCAGACAGATCTATGAGAACAGCTGATATTTTTAATTTCCTGTGGTACCCAGCCTCTATGTACGTAGTTAGTGATATAACCTGGTCTGTACAGCTGCGCGCAGGGTGGAACCCGGCTTGCTCCACCGGAAATGACTCCATAATTTTGGTGGCAATGCGGTTCCAGGATTTTATAGACAGAGCTCAATTTTACGACTGGGCGGTAGCTCTTTGGTTCTTTACTCGGCTTCCCTGGCTTTAGGAGAGCAACGATTTTTGATCGTTTCGTTCGCTGACGGACTATGCCGTGTGTTATAATATCTATAAAGAATTCTTAATAGATCTTTTCGCATATTTTCAGCAGTTCAGACTAAACCCTTGGTGGAAACCATCAAATCCAGGTGTTTCTCCCGATTTTACGTCTTTGAGAGCCCTCGCTATGTCGTCTGCCGATAATGGACTGGAAAATTCCCTTTGGTCGTCGCAGAGAGATTTTAATGTTGTGAGCTCATGCTTCTGAATGGTGTGAGCTCTATCTCGGGGAGTGTTAGATGCTGATGCTATATGGGAGGCAATCGTGTTTGGATGTATCGCTGTTTCTTTGTGGATGCTCTTATTTCCGTCATTTAGTTTTCTTAAAAGAGACCATGCTTTTCTAGTAGGCGTTTTGATGTCTAGTTCTTGAACGGTTTCCATCCATCGTTCTTGTCAAGCCACATCAAGATTGTGTAGTAGATCGTCAGCAATTTCCAGGTGGCTGCTGTTGAGGAATGCCTGGTATTTATTTTCACATTCTTTGTTCCATCCTGGGAGATATTGTTTACGGTACGCTCTAGGTATTGCCTTTTTTTTTGCGGAGCTTATGACCGCTCCAACAAACCTCTTGTAGTTCTTTAGGTTAGGAGGTATCCATCACAGCCACTTATCCAGGTTGTTAGAAAAACTTTCCCAGTTTGCTTTCTGCAAATTCCACCGGGGAGAGGAAAGGAAGTAACTAGAGGAATAGTTATTCCAATCTCTATTAGAGCGGGTTGATGTTGGCTGCGTGGGAAGCCTGGAAGGATATTACGAGAGATTCTCACCGGTATGTTTTCCTTGTCTGTGGTCAAGAAGCATGGATCCGGGTTATATCCTTGTCCCCATGCTGCGGGACAGAAGGAATCTCTATCCTTTGCGTCAAATACGAGGTACAGTCGTGCTCAAATGTATCCGAACGACCTGAATTGCATTTCGCCTGATTCGAATACAACCCTCATAACGCAGGTGTCTAGCAGGTCCTCTAATCGCTTCTCGGTACTATTGACTATTGACTATTGACTGTTGACTATTGAAAATGGTTCCAACAAATCACCACTAGAAAACACTGCTCACTATCACAATAACTCAAGATGTAAAGTAATACCACGATAACACAAATATCAGGGAACACCTTATCACAGATAAGACTGTCCTTAAGGCTTGTATGCTCATATTTATTACAATAAATGACATACCTGAAATGTTACCACTCTCATTATTACGTCAGATAGGTAATGCACGTATTAAGTTCGTCGTATTCATGACATGATTTCCTCTCCAAAGTAACATACCGTACTTATTATTTAACACAAAATGACATTAAAAATTTAAGTTTTTTCACGAGCTGCTAGTTGAGAATATATATGAACTTCAAATGACACGACGAACCGTCTCGTTCTGCATATGGATTCAAACCGAGGTCATGCAGACTAAGCAAAGATTTCGTGACTGGCGGAAACTAACATTTATTCCTGATGAGGCATACAGAGAGTGATACACCTCGATTTTAGACAGTATCAGTTGGGAAATATCAACATTAAATTACATAACGTAAACATTGTTAACGGACGCGAATTCCTATCCAGCATCTGTTGTCCCTGTTAACGAACTACGATAGATGTTTAGATGTTAATATTGCTTCTTCACAAGTAGCTTACATGAAATGCCGTGAGGTAAAGCTTTGTGTTGGATAGGGATGCGAATCCACAACCTAATCGGATTGTTATACAGGGTGTTACAAAAAGGTACGGCCAAACTTTCAGGGAACATTCCTCACACACAAACAAAGAAAAGATGTTATGTGGACATGTGTCCGGAAACGCTTAATTTCCATGTTAGAGCTCATTTTAGTTTCGTCAGTATGTACTGTACTTCCTCGATTCACCACCAGTTGGTCCAATTGAAGGAAGGTAATGTTGACTTCGGTGCTTGTGTTGACATGCGACTCATTGCTCTACTGTACTAGCACCAAGCACATCAGTACGTAGCATCAACAGGTTAGTGATCATCACGAACGTGGTTTTGCAGTCAGTGCAATGTTTACAAATGCGGAGTTGGCAGATGCCCATTTGATGTATGGATTAGCACGGGGCAACAGCCGTGGCGCGGTACGTTTGTATCGAGACAGATTTCGAGAACGAAGGTGTCCCTACAGGAAGACGTTCTAAGTAACTGATCGGCGTCTTAGGGAGCACGGAACATTCCAGCCTATGAGTCGCGACTGGGGAAGACCTAGAACGACGAGGACACCTGCAATGGACGAGGCAATTCTTCGTACAGTTGACGATAACCCTAATGTCAGCGTCAGAGAACTTGCTGCTGTACAAGGTAACGTTGACCACGTCACTGTATGGAGAACCAGTTGTTTCCGTACCATGTACAGCGCGTGCAGGCACTATTAGCAGCTGATTGGCCTCCACGAGTACACTTCTGCGAATGGCTCATCCAACAATATGTCAATCCTCATTTCAGTGCAAATGTTCTCTTTACGAATGAGGCTTCATTCCAACGCGATCAAATTGCAAATTTTCAAAATCAACATGTGTAGGCTGACGAGAATCCGCAAGCAGTTGTGCAACCACGTCATCAACACAGATTTTCTGTGAACGTTTGGGCAGGCATTGTTGGTGATGTCTTGATTGGGCCCCATGTTCTTCCACCTACGCTCAATGGAGCACGTTATCATGATTTCATACGGGATACTCCACCTGTGCTGCTAGAACATGTGCCTTTACAAGTACGACACAACATGTGCTTCATGCACAATGGAGCTCCTGCACATTTCAGACGAAGTGTTCGTACGCTTCTCAGCAACAGATTCGGTGACCGATGGATTGGTAGAGGCGGACCAATTCCATGGCCTCCACGCTCTCCTGACCTCAACCCTCTTGACTTTCACTTATGGGGGCATTTGAAAGCTCTTGTCTACGCAACCCCGGTACCAAATGTAGAGACTCTTCGTGCTCGTATTATGGACGGCTGTGATACAATACGCCATTCTCCAGGGCTGCATCAGCGCATCAGGGATTCCATGCGACGGAGGGTGGATGCATGTATCCTCGCTAACGGAAGACATTTTGAACATTTCCTGTAACGAAGTGTTTGAAGTCACGCTGGTACGTTCTGTTGCTGTGTGTTTCCATTCCATGATTAATGTGATTTGAAGAGAAGTAATAAAATGAGCTCTAACATGGAAAGTAAGCGTTTCCGGACACATGTCCACGTAACATACTTTCTTTCTTTGTGTGTGAGGAATGTTTCCTGAAAGTTTGGCCGTACCTTTTTGTAACACCCTGTAGAAGCAAAAATCGACTGTGACATATCGGATTTTCTCGGCAGTAGCTAGATGTTTTAACTGAAATGACGAGACGAAACATTAATTTTTTCCTTCCCAGGACTCCAACCCGGCACCTATCGCTGTTATATTCTAGAAAAAACGAACGTTAAATATGGGTTTGTTACACCAGCAGCGACATGTGAGCATGTTTGAACAAGAAATAATATGACGGAGAGTTCAGTGCTGACTGGTAATCAAACCCCACACATGTCGTTGTTGACTACACACAAAGAGAGTCAGCTACCGAATTTTTCTCCACCAGAAGCTCGGCATAACATCCTTGAACTTACAGTGATCTCGCATATAGTCCTGTGTCTAACTGGGAGTCAAAAACGTCAGATATCGGTAGTGTTGGCAAATTATGAAAATACATTAAAAATCAAAATTATTATCCACCAGCAGATAGGTGTTCTCACGCTAAAGCTTCATAATACACAATTAAAACTTTAGTGCTGGGCTAGGATTCGAACCCATTCACGAGCAATATGTGGAGATGTTTAGGAATCTGCAGTTTTGAACAAGCAACATATTGTAGTCGAGCTGTACTGTCACAAAGGGCTCAGACTCCGTGTTAAGGGCGGTCTGAGTTGCATTCCCAGCTGAGAACCAATTTTATCGGTGGAATAAGTGTCCTGTGACCATACATAGAGTTTGTTTCGTCACTAGAAATACATAATTAGTATAACAAAAGTTACTGGTGATAGAGTTTCTACGTGTCACCACTTCTGACTTTATTGTGATTCAACCAAATGTCTACTTGACAGAGAAGGAATATCATGTTTAATGTGAATTTCAGACCACAATGCCATTATACCTTCTTCACTTGGCATAGCCAGAAGAGAACAGAATCCGTCTCTCTCTATCAAAAATTACCAACAGAAGTTGGAATCGAACCCAAACCATGAGTACATGAATCGATCAGCAATCGAACAGACCACCAAATCCTCTTCTCTATAGCTCATTTTTCTATTGTAACGCCGTTGCGCCACACTCGATGAGAATTCTGACACACAGGCTCCCTGTAGTGGTTTTCAGCATGTTCAGTACATTCATTTACTTGGTTGACCGAATTGCCATGAACTAGATGCCTCGGCTACCCAGTGCGTACACTCGACTCTATTTTGTAATCACCGAAATAAAAACACGTAACTGCCACCTACACAAATCTGCCAACAGTGTAGGATGCAGGAATTTAAATAGGAAGTATTCCTTTCCACTTGAGCTACTTTATTGCGCTATCTGTTTGTTGAAAACGTCATGCAGTGGAAAAGAAAAGCTGTAACTGTGTGTCTCTCAGAAGTCTATGTCCGGCCATATGCTTTATCTCACAACACTGCGGAATGCGGAAGTTCTGGAGGAATTGTTGTTGACTTCTGGAGCTGCTGTAGCTACAGTTCGGCTAGTAGTGTAATGGTAAGTATAGTGCACTGTAGACAAAACGTCGCACATTAAAATACATTCACTGCTACATTTTTAAACGCAATCTGCTGTCCGCCGAAGTAATCAATCTAATGGAACTTTAAACATAATTCCCTTCACTTCTCGACCCAAAGATATGCATGTGGAAAAAGCGCCAACTACTGTGACATGTTGTTCTTTTCAGGTTTAATAGACGGCCAAGCAGCAGATGCATCTCGAAACTTTTGTATTAAATATGGGGAGAGCGCATCGTGCTAAAATACGCCAGAAAAGTATTTTCTGCATTAGCGTGCGTGTGGTAATGGCATTTTATTCTTCTTCAAACATTGTTTGACAGCTTTAACTCAGAACAAGTTTTCTGCATGTAATCAGTAAACTGCATGTGCATTGTCAGACTGTTACAGATAACATCAGAGAATTCGCATATATCGTTGATGACTAATTTCTCTCTCATGTCCAGTATTGTTTAAACAACACTAAAAGGAACCCTACGAAAATTGTGCACTGTATTATAAGAAATGTAATAAAACTACCCATGATAAACTTACGATGAAAGTCTGTTTTAATTAAACTGAGTATCTGTACACAAGCGTTCCTCTATCAGATCGAATTACTAAAATGCTACTCACTCAGATTTCAATTGGATCTGTGTTTAATTGGTATGCTGTGTCATACTCACTAGGTATGCAAATGTAGCATTTCATAAATAAAGTTGTGTATTCCCAGAAACCGTAAATTTGCTAGTGAGCAACGGAAAGACGCATTACCTGTTGTGCAGCATTGTACGTTTTTCACCATTGCACTATGAGCCGAAAGTATTTTCTTGCGTTTTCCTTATCGATGTTTGATCTGACTGCTTATAGCTCTTTCACAGAAGGGATACAAACGTCATAATCAGCGAGACTGGAAACGCGAACCAGAGCAGACGCCTTTTTTTTCACAGGTCAGTACGTTACCACAGAGCTAGCGAAAAGGTATGTATCTGGGCTTCCTATTACGAGGCTAATAGTGTGTAGAACTCGTAAATCGCTATTTAAAGGACGAGGATAGTTGCGATTTCCACGTGCAACGACTTTCCTGGGCTGAAAACCGTAAATTTACAATCTTTTGTTACACCTCAAACGATAATACCTCAGATTATTCAATGGAAATGACAGTAAAAATCAAATGAACTTCGAGGCTTAATTTCGTGCACACCAGGAAGTAACTCGTCGATCACAGGGTTGCCAAACATACCTTGCCTTGTTGCCAAATCTCAGTTACAGTACCATCAACACAACTTGCTGTATCGAGCTACGAAGAGGACTTGATGTGTAAAAATTTTCTTCCAATTTAGTTACAGAATTGTTTCTGGAAGTTCACAGCTCCATAAAATAAATCGGAATAAAAGCTGGCACACGCTGATCCCTGCCGTCGTTAGAACTGACGATTCATTGAGCCGTTGCGACACGATTTAATATTTCTAAAATTTAAAGAACCTCTCTCACACTGGCCTGATTTAGCTTCACTGATCAGGATAGTAAAAACATGCGTATATTAAGGGAATTTTCATTGACAAAGCAGACTTATCACATTCACACAGTTCAATACTGTTCTGTCCTGATTAAATTAAGCTTAACTTAAATTCCATAAGGCAGTGAAGCAATTTCGAAGTCTCGGTGCGACGAAAATTGTCAGTCGATCTCCTGGAAACATTTGTAATAATTATTAACTTTCGGTGATCACATGGGGAAGACCGGAGATCTGCTGGTAAGACCGTGTTAGCCTATTTATTTGAAGTAACTGGATATCTTGAGCATTCAAAACGGCAGGTTCGTCCAGTGTAAATCAGACGTTCCCCACTGATCCCGTGCAACACAGCGTAGTAAGCAGACACTGTCAATAATAATAATCCGTTAAATAATACGCGAACACACTTACTTTAGTTTAGTTCATGTATTAAATTCCTTCTCATATAGAATCTCATCAAGATGGCGACTCGCTCAACAATACGTACATATAGATCCTTCTTTTACGACTAATCGGCAAGAAGTTTTTTTTCTTTTTATAAGAGAAAACATAGATAGCAGAGAAGCTATTCCATGCAGTAAATGGACGCTCCAAGGAATAATTGGGCTTGAAACTACTTTGCATTGATAATCGGTAAGATAAGAAGAGATATTTCGAGATATGTACTGAGTTATATAATTTATAAAATTTCTGAAAATATCGCGGAGAGACCGCTGCAAGAGACATTACAACGAGATACGGGAGGGGGCACGGGACAATGGACACAATGCTGCCACCACACCACTCTCATCATGGTATTGGTCGCTCAGCCTCATAACGCATCGTGAACGACAATAGAAGTTGTCACTTATGTGAAGAATAGCATTTCTTTAGCCAGAATTTGAATTTTCTGTCTCAGTGTCTAGGGGTTATATAGCACGAGCCATTCATATGGAAAGGGTATATATATCAAGTTAATTTAGCAAGTCAATTCAGTACCATATGTGGAATTGATTGCCCTGTGACAGTGTTGCCAAATTTTGTGATGATGTTACTAATTCTCAGTTGTGCTAGGAACAGCTCTGTAGCGGTATGCGAGGAGAATCCCGTGCTCGTGTCATAGGAAGATATTGTGAGGAGGCGCAGGGTTTGGTTAATATGCACCGTTTTCTCCTACCAGTTGTGTCAAACATTCAGGTCTATAAACTTCCATCACTATTACAGTTTCCCAAAAAATGGCTGGCTCGGAGCACTATGGGGCTTGACATCTGCGGTCATCAGTCCCCTCGAACTCAGAACTACTTAAACCTAACTAACCTAAGGACATCACACAACACCCAGTCATCACGAGGCAGAGAAAATCCCTGACCCCGCCGGGAATCGAACCCGGGAACCCGGGCGTGGGAAGCGAGAACGCTACCGCACGGCCACGAGCTGCGGACTACAGTTTCCCACAAAATATATACGAATAAAACACTTGCCCTGTTACTTTGTGACAAAGGATTGTTTCAGTACAATAAAAAGTCTTTGGAAATCAACTTTGCCCACCTGTCACGAAAAGTAAGATAACAAACACTTTTCATCTCGAAATCGATTGTATCTACACTCCTGGAAATGGAAAAAAGAACACATTGACACCATACTTGCTCCGGACACTGCGAGAGGGCTGTACAAACAATGATCACACGCACGACACAGCGGACACACCAGGAACCGCGGTGTTGGCCGTCGAATGGCGCTAGCTGCGCAGCATTTGTGCACCGCCGCCGTCAGTGTCAGCCAGTTTGCCGTGGCATACGGAGCTCCATCGCAGTCTTTAACACTGGTAGCATGCCGCGACAGCGTGGACGTGAACCGTATGTGCAGTTGACGGACTTTGAGCGAGGGCGTATAGTGGGCATGCGGGAGGCCGGGTGGACGTACCGCCGAATTGCTCAACACGTGGGGCGTGAGGTCTCCACAGTACATCGATGTTGTCGCCAGTGGTCGGCGGAAGGTGCACGTGCCCGTCGACCTGGGACCGGACCGCAGCGACGCACGGATGCACGCCAAGACCGTAGGATCCTACGCAGTGCCGTAGGGGACCGCACCGGCACTTCCCAGCAAATTAGGGACACTGTTGCTCCTGGGGTATCGGCGAGGACCATTCGCAACCGTCTCCATGAAGCTGGGCTACGGTCCCGCACACCGTTAGGCCGTCTTCCGCTCACGCCCCAACATCGTGCAGCCCGCCTCCAGTGGTGTCGCGACAGGCGTGAATGGAGGGACGAATGGAGACGTGTCGTCTTCAGCGATGAGAGTCGCTTCTGCCTTGGTGCCAATGATGGTCGCCCCTCGCAGCGAGCAAAGTTGATATGTATCCACTTTGCGAGCTAACTATTGGCTTAGCTAACTCGTTAGAATTTCTGGAACATACGTTCCTATAAATTTTCAGAAGTTAGTAAGAATTTTTCTTCTTGATTACAAGAATTGAAAGAGTTTTGGTATCTTCGTTACCTAGATACCTAGTTTTTGCTTTCACGTGTACTGGGGCATACCCGCATCCCACGTACACAACCAGAGAAGATGGACTTATATAGTTGTTAATCAGGTCTACCTATTTAGGAACTGGCCTTCACAAGGAAACCCCGGAAAACCTGGAGGCTTAGACCCCAACTAGGTATCACAGATGATAGGAAAGACAGAATAATTTAGAAATTTGAGAGATATTCTAGAATTCATAGGAAAGATAAAATCTGCCTCATAACCAAAAAAAAATCTTTACACATGCAAAAATTTTTTACCATCTTCTGAAAATTTTTCTTCATCGATGTCTTGCTGAACTGCGGTGAAACTGATCGAACAGGAACATGGGTCACGGCACGGAGGACAGGCGTCACATTGGCGTACCGCACAGGAGACGTAACGGATTTGAGAGACCACAAGGAACCTCAGGAACAGGTACTCAGGATTGTGGCATGAAACAATCGAAATTTGTCTAAGGAATGGTCAACTATTGAAGATTCCTGGAAGAGAATGGTTAGTCGAATTTTTCCAGATTCATTTTGAACTCAAATATGGACCTGATCCATCCAATCTTCCATCTGAGGAATGGGAAAATCCATTCGTCTTATACTTTCCACACTTAGGTGTCTTAATTGATACTGTAGTTGCACAATATCACAACTCCAGATCGGAAAACAATTTTGAAAACATGGATAATTTCATCCATCTTCTTGAGTAAGCCGAAAGGTTCTAATCCTGGTTTTTATTATTTATTTGATTTTCGTTGGCTTTTCCAGGTGGAAGTAGATCTGAATCTTTCCTAATTTGGTTTCAAGTACGAATGTGGATAGCATGTCAGAATGTTAAAAACTTTATTATTGGAGACAATTTCCAAAAAAAATTATATCTTACTCATACATGATTAAAATGAAATTTTGCTGAAAGAGAACGTTTGATTAAGTCTTGCTGCATGACCTCTCCAGCTGAAATTAATTTTTCTCTTTTATACTCCAAATGCCGCATTTTCTCATGAACATATATGAATGCAATATAACAATATACAAATCCAACTGGAAAATGACACATTATTATAAATTCAATGAAGAACTTTCTTATTAACTCTAATTTTATAAACACACACTAAGCTGGTTAATTAAATTCTCTTGAATAGAATTTAGCTCGCGCCAAAAAAAAAAAAAAAAAACCAGCGAGTCTTTATATCTGTGGACAGTAGCAATCGATTCTAATTTCCTAACGCGTTTCATTTGTTCTCCTGTGAACTGTCAGTTTACAAACACAAACTTCACACGCAAGCACCGTATTCGATCATATAATTTCAGTAAACTTATTCTCACTGGAGATTAACACTCCCTGAATGTATATTATTTCACACGCACAAGCTTCTTTGGTGATGATCGTGTAGACAGATAAACCGTAAGTCTTCACAGCAGCAATAGCTACAGTTCCACTTACTTTTCTAAATATTCCTATACTATCACAGAAGCAATCGCTTACTGTTCATTGAACTATCACAGATGCTTGGCATGCTGTCATTTAACCTATCACAGTAGCTGAGGCATACTGTCCTTCGCACTTCATTTTTCTCTTGAATTGTCGTATTATAGCATTCCATCGTCGATCCTTCTTCTGAAGCTGAGCCATTGTCTTACATAAATGAATATAATATAACTTTTAATTATTTTCTTGAAGAAGAAGCACTGGAAATTGTGCCTTATTCTTTACATCCAGTTCAGGTGTTATTCCTTCTGGAGATCTTGACAACGCGTCAGCTATAATATTTTCTTTTCCGGCTACATGAATAATTTGAAACTGATATTCTTGCAGCGCCAGCGTCCACCTTGACAAGCGAGGATGCAGCAACTTACAAGTTTGTAAAAAGGTTAGCGATTGGTGGTCACAATAAACGGCTATCCTTGAGCCATATACATAATAATTAAACCTTTTCAAAGACCAAATAACTGCTAAAGCTTCCAATTCCGTAGTGGTATATGCTCTTTCACAGGTGGATAATACTCTGCTAGCAAATGCAATTGGACAAAAGGTTTTTACGCCATCGATGTACCTAATTTGAAGTAAACAAGATCCTAATCCCACATCTGATGAATCAGTGGCTAAACAGAATCCGACATTCATATCAGGGTGGTATAATAACGGAGCATTTATCAGTTGATCCTTAATTTCACAAAAAGCCTTTTCACAATCAATAGACCATTGCCATGGTACATCTTTCCTCAGGAGCCGGTTTAGTGCTTCAGAGTTCATTGCTTGAGTTTTAATAAATCGACGAAAAAATGAAGCCAAGCCTATAAAGCCTTTCAGTTGTCTTCTGTTTCTTGGAGTTGGAAAATTTTTTATCGCACTAATCTTCGCTTCTGTTGGAAGAATGCCTTTTGCATTAATCATATGTCCTAAGAATTTTATTCTCTGTAGAGAAAATCGGGATTTTTTTAGATTTGCAGTTATACCAGTTTGTTTGAATACAGCAAAAATCCTCCTAATGAGTTGTACATGTTCCTCCCAAGATTTAGAGGCAATTAATAGATCGTCCACAAAAATCGTTATTCGACTACGTAGTTCTGGTCCTAGGGCATAGTCCAACGCAGAAATAAAAACTCCAGTGCTGATATTTAGACCAAACGGAACGACCTTGAACTGATAGCTTCTCCCTCCATATATAAAAGCAGTATATTTTCTTGAGTCCTTGTCTAACTGGACGTGCCAGAACGAACTTCTCAAATCAGTACTGGTTAAATAGGATACATCTTGAAATTTCTGTATTAACTCATCGATGTTCTCCGGATGTGTGCGCACAGGTACTATAATTTTGTTAATTTCCCTTGCATCTAATACCAATCGAACTTTTCCTCCTGGCTTTGGTACAACAAGCAACGGAGAACAATATGGGCTGTTCGATGGTTCAATAAGATTCCAGTTTAACATTTTCTGTATCTCTTCCTGAACTGGTTGTTTTAATCGCCAGGGAATGGGATAGTGTGTGTGGCAAAATGTCTTATGGGGCTTAATCTGTAATGTACAAACATATCCTCTAATAATTCCGGGCCTTTCATCGAAAACTGACTCATATTCTGTTAATATATTGAATAATTGTTCCCTCTGACTATCCGTTAGGCAATCTGACTCAGCAATCTTCTGTTCGACTCTTTGTCTGAAATCCTCTTCTTGAATTGACTTGATCGGTAGTCGGCACATATTATTATTTTCAGCACAAATCAACTGCACAGCAGCACCACGGAAATATCGCTCATACACTGCCTCCTTTCTCAGTAAGATCAGTGTAACAAATTGATCTTCGATTTTAAAATGCACCTTTCCTTCTACCAAGTCCAACTTGCAATTGCAGGCTTGCAAAGTTCCAATGCCAAGAATACAATCTACTAACAACTTTTCCACTACAAGGAATGTGCATTGTTTAGCTACATTTCCCAATTTTATCTCTATAAGCGTTTGTATCTTGACGTTCCTGGATTTTGCTCCCACTGCACCTACAACTCGGCAATTTTGTACTGGTAGGACAGGGATTTTCTTAATTTTACTAATTCTGCGAAACAAAGTTCCGGATACTACGTCTGTAGATGAAGCTGTGTCCAATACAACATTGGTTAAAATTCCTCCCACTTCTGTGATGATCTCAGACACAGGAACCCTTTTATCTTCGACTACACAGGCCTCTAAGTCTCTTGTCAATTCATCTGTCATTAATTCGCCTTCATTATCTCTCAACATTGCCACGGAATTAATTTCGTTTAAAACAGGTTTGCCCCTTTTGTATTCCCCGGCCGACTTTACGGAGCATAAAGCGGCCCTCTTCAGTTTAAATGTCGATTATTATTTCCTCTTGAATCATCTATTACTTCTGTTATGACTGGTTGTTGTTGATGACTGGTTGTGTTATTTGCTTCAAATCGAGTGTCAGAATTTCTGTACGCATTATTATTATTTGAAAACTGCTGGTTCTGATAATCTCTTGCATTTCCAAACATTGGGTTGTATCTGCGACCTGTTCGATTATCTCTGAATCTGCCCCTCGCAGCACTGTTATTGAAATTTCCATTTCCGTTGCAATTGTTTCCGTTGAATCTCTGACTATTCCTAGTATAATAATTATTAAATCCGTTTCCATTCCGGTTTGCATTTGGCGCCTCAATCGCTCTCCTCTGCATAATCGGTTGTCTTGGCCGATGTTCATCTTCCTCGATCATATCTATAGTGTCAAGCGTAGTCATGAAAGTCATGCTCATTAATATACAGCATTCTATTTCTGATGCTGGCCGGAAGTCGAGATTTTAATATGCCAATCACGTCTTGTAGAGGCATAGGCTTATCCCAATACCGCGATTTGTTTATATATTTCTCAAAGTATTTCTTTAAAGACCCACGTGAAAAAGGAAAAGGTTCCGGGTATAATACCTCCTGCCTTAAACGTTCTTGTACTCCTTCGGACTAGTATTTGGATAAAAATGCTCGTTCAAAATCTTCATATGCGTCCCAAGTTGATATCATATCAGATGCCCATATAGCTCCTGACCCCTGAATATAACCGGTCACGAAACTAACCTTTTGCCACTCACTCCAAATTTTTGGCAATACTCCCCTAAAACTTCTTATAAACACTACGGGATGAACAATTTTCTTGTCTGGGTTGTAGACCTGGAATTGACGTTATTTCAGCATTTTCTCCTCAGTATTCCTTTTACAATTACAGGCATTATGACTACCCTCATAGTGTTGTGATTGATGTTGATTGCAAAAACGAACGCGTGCATTAATGTCCCTGTCTGTACTTGATCGGGTAAATAATGTAGCTTCATTGATAGATCTTGTCATGGGTTCATTTCCTTGCGTGGAACACAAATCTTCTCGAGATAGATTTAAAGATCTCTCAATGTTTTCTTTCCATTGTTTAAGTTCTTCGCCTAGTTGTTCTTTGGCTTCTCGAAAACCTTTATTAAATAAATTTTCTTCAGAACCCTCGGTCATAGATTGTATAGCTGCTCTGACCATATGTTCAATATTGTCTGAAGAAATGCTTTTCCTTTCTAAACTTAACTGCGAGAATTTTCCCGCGAGAATTTTTACTTTATGATCAACCTAGTCTTGTCTCTCCTTTATGTTATTTATGGATTTATCCAAATTTTGGATGTCCTTCGGGATCTTGTCTTATGATTGTCTCAAATCCTGCATATCTGCTGACATCTCGTTTACTTGTTGCTTTAACTCATCTTGAACTTCAACTAATACCGGAATTACCGCGATAGAACATTGCATCTGTTCTTGTGCTTGAACTATCTGTGGGATTGACTCGACCTGCTCTTTAATAGTATGAAGCTTAGTAGAAACATACTCAGTTAGCTCTAGGCGTAACTTCTTCGCATTTTCATTACACTGCTGAGTGACTTGCTCAATTTCAGCAGCTAATTTTAATTCTGTCTTTTCATTCTGAATTTTCAATTCTTCCGCAGTTTTATTTAATTTATCATCAAGTTTCTGAA
The DNA here is from genome assembly GCF_021461395.2 of Schistocerca americana. NCBI lineage: Eukaryota > Metazoa > Arthropoda > Insecta > Orthoptera > Acrididae > Schistocerca > Schistocerca americana. Next base: position 645,862,085 of record NC_060130.1, on the reverse strand, counting down.
AACTCTCTACTAATTTATTATTTAATTCCGCTTGATTAGCTTCTAATTGCTCTTGGACTTTCACTTGATTGGCTGCTAATTGTTCATTTATTTCCCTTTTAGTCTCTATTTGCGCTTTAGTTATGTCTGTTACATTTTTGGCTAACAGTGTTAACTGCTGCATGATTACAGTCAATGGGTTTATTTCGTCCTGCTCAGATGACATCGAAACACTTAAGCTTTGTTGTGGGGCCTGACTAATGCTGCCGCTAGGCACTACTTCTGTTAAGCTAGCGTCTAATGTTTCACTAACCTCAGAAACAGCTGAGGGCTGTTGTGATTCGCTCTGCTGTTGCATTGCCATTTTATAAGCCGCCCTAGTAAGAACCATTAATACACAGAACAACAAACATATAAAGTCACTCGCATCTGAGTTAATAATGTCACTGACCTAAACTTTGCGTAATACTCACTTCTATTAAACACTTCCTATCTAAAGTTCAACCCAATGGACATTTAAATAGTTATTATAAATTTCTATCTACAAAAATTTAATTGTATATTGTCTGGCCTGAACGACATTCTCGTAGGTTGTGGCGAAATTGTGACTTCTGGAACAGGCCTCGTCTTCTTTGCCCTCGTGCACATACAACATAAAATTCACACAATGTTTAAGTAATGCTCAAAAATGAGTCCTGTCACGGTCGCCAAATTTAACATTTCTAAAATTTAAAGAACCTCTCTCACACTGGCCTGATTTAGCTTCACTGATCAGGATAGTAAAAACATGCGTATATTAAGGGAATTTTCATTGACAAAGCAGACTTATCACATTCACACAGTTCAATACTGTTCTGTCCTGATTAAATTAAGCTTAACTTAAATTCCATAAGGCAGTGAAGCAATTTCGAAGTCTCGGTGCGACGAAAATTGTCAGTCGATCTCCTGGAAACATTTGTAATAATTATTAACTTTCGGTGATCACATGGGGAAGACCGGAGATCTGCTGGTAAGACCGTGTTAGCCTATTTATTTGAAGTAACTGGATATCTTGAGCATTCAAAACGGCAGGTTCGTCCAGTGTAAATCAGACGTTCCCCACTGATCCCGTGCAACACAGCGTAGTAAGCAGATACTGTCAATAATAATAATCCGTTAAATAATACGCGAACACACTTACTTTAGTTTAGTTCATGTATTAAATTCCTTCTCATATAGAATCTCATCAAGATGGCGACTCGCTCAACAATACGTACATATAGATCCTTCTTTTACGACTAATCGGCAAGAAGTTTTTTTTCTTTTTATAAGAGAAAACATAGATAGCAGAGAAGCTATTCCATGCAGTAAATGGACGCTCCAAGGAATAATTGGGCTTGAAACTACTTTGCATTGATAATCGGTAAGATAAGAAGAGATATTTCGAGATATGTACTGAGTTATATAATTTATAAAATTTCTGAAAATATCGCGGAGAGACCGCTGCAAGAGACATTACAACGAGATACGGGAGGGGGCACGGGACAATGGACACAATGCTGCCACCACACCACTCTCATCATGGTATTGGTCGCTCAGCCTCATAACGCATCGTGAACGACAATAGAAGTTGTCACTTATGTGAAGAATAGCATTTCTTTAGCCAGAATTTGAATTTTCTGTCTCAGTGTCTAGGGGTTATATAGCGCGAGCCATTCATATGGAAAGGGTATATATATCAAGTTAATTTAGCAAGTCAATTCAGTACCATATGTGGAATTGATTGCCCTGTGACAGTGTTGCCAAATTTTGTGATGATGTTACTAATTCTCAGTTGTGCTAGGAACAGCTCTGTAGCGGTATGTGAGGAGAATCCCGTGCTCGTGTCATAGGAAGATATTGTGAGGAGGCGCAGGGTTTGGTTAATATGCACCGTTTTCTCCTACCAGTTGTGTCAAACATTCAGGTCTATAAACTTCCATTACTATTACAGTTTCCCAAAAAATGGCTGGCTTGGAGCACTATGGGGCTTGACATCTGCGGTCATCAGTCCCCTCGAACTCAGAACTACTTAAACCTAACTAACCTAAGGACATCACACAACACCCAGTCATCACGAGGCAGAGAAAATCCCTGACCCCGCCGGGAATCGAACCCGGGAACCCGGGCGTGGGAAGCGAGAACGCTACCGCACGGCCACGAGCTGCGGACTACAGTTTCCCACAAAATATATACGAATAAAACACTTGCCCTGTTACTTTGTGACAAAGGATTGTTTCAGTACAATAAAAAGTCTTTGGAAATCAACTTTGCCCACCTGTCACGAAAAGTAAGATAACAAACACTTTTCATCTCGAAATCGATTGTATCTACACTCCTGGAAATGGAAAAAAGAACACATTGACACCATACTTGCTCCGGACACTGCGAGAGGGCTGTACAAACAATGATCACACGCACGACACAGCGGACACACCAGGAACCGCGGTGTTGGCCGTCGAATGGCGCTAGCTGCGCAGCATTTGTGCACCGCCGCCGTCAGTGTCAGCCAGTTTGCCGTGGCATACGGAGCTCCATCGCAGTCTTTAACACTGGTAGCATGCCGCGACAGCGTGGACGTGAACCGTATGTGCAGTTGACGGACTTTGAGCGAGGGCGTATAGTGGGCATGCGGGAGGCCGGGTGGACGTACCGCCGAATTGCTCAACACGTGGGGCGTGAGGTCTCCACAGTACATCGATGTTGTCGCCAGTGGTCGGCGGAAGGTGCACGTGCCCGTCGACCTGGGACCGGACCGCAGCGACGCACGGATGCACGCCAAGACCGTAGGATCCTACGCAGTGCCGTAGGGGACCGCACCGGCACTTCCCAGCAAATTAGGGACACTGTTGCTCCTGGGGTATCGGCGAGGACCATTCGCAACCGTCTCCATGAAGCTGGGCTACGGTCCCGCACACCGTTAGGCCGTCTTCCGCTCACGCCCCAACATCGTGCAGCCCGCCTCCAGTGGTGTCGCGACAGGCGTGAATGGAGGGACGAATGGAGACGTGTCGTCTTCAGCGATGAGAGTCGCTTCTGCCTTGGTGCCAATGATGGTCGTATGCGTGTTTGGCGCCGTGCAGGTGAGCGCCACAATCAGGACTGCATACGACCGAGGCACACAGGGCCAACACCCGGCATCATGGTGTGGGGAGCGATCTCCTACACTGGCCGTACACCACTGGTGATCGTCGAGGGGACACTGAATAGTGCACGGTACATCCAAACCGCCATCGAACCCATCGTTCTACCATTCCTAGACCGGCAAGGGAACTTACTGTTCCAACAGGACAATGCACGTCCGCATGTATCCCGTGCCACCCAACGTGCTCTAGAAGGTGTAAGTCAACTACCCTGGCCAGCAAGATCTCCGGATCTGTCCCCCATTGAGCATGTTTGGGACTGGATGAATGATCGTCTCACGCGGTCTGCACGTCCAGCACGAACGCTGGTCCAACTGAGGCGCCAGGTGGAAATGGCATGGCAAGTCGTTCCACAGGACTAATCCAGCATCTCTACGATCGTCTCCATGGGAGAATAGCAGCCTGCATTGCTGCGAAAGGTGGATATACACTGTACTAGTGCCGACATTGTGCATGCTCTGTTGCCTGTGTCTATGTGCCTGTGGTTCTGTCAGTGTGATCATGTGATGTATCTGACCCCAGGAATGTGTCAATAAAGTTTCCCCTTCCTGGGACAATGAATTCACGGTGTTCTTATTTCAATTTCCAGGAGTGTATGTGCAGTCTTGTGATCATACAACTAGAATTTAATAAATTGCACGAGAATGTAGAAAAATGTTGGTGGCAATCGAAGCTATAAGAAACACAGTTAAGTAATTATTCTGTGCCACGTAATAATCAATACATTTTAAAATTCAGAAGAGAAGAAACTAAAATTTATGCCCATTAAGACAGAAACTAAAGTGCAGATGCTGGCACTGTGCGGATCTGCGCTTTTTCATCTTCAGATCTATACAAATAATGTAAACTAACCAGTATATTCATTGCTTTCGTAACGTTTCCCTCTTGTTCAGTCTTCTAATGATGAATTGGATCCACACCCATATGTCTGATTGTTCCTTTGTATCCTTCCATCTACTATCTTTGTGTGTTATTGCTGGTTATTCAAAAAGCAAAATGTTATACCTGCTCCCACGAGGTATTGGAGCGAGGTCCCAAGAAGGCTAGCGAAGTGTAATCAAAATACACAGAGACGCCAATTTGTCTGTCGTCATGGTGTTAAGTCGACAGAAATAGTTCGGTATTATTGCCTGCATCACTGGCATCCCATTGTTGTCTTCTCTTAATGAGATTTTCATATTACCCTGAACACAAGACGCCGAGATAAATGTGTATATTCTCCGTGACGAAACATCCCGCATTCCATTCATCCTGATCAAATGGTTCAAATGGCTCTGAGCACTATGGGACTTAACATCTGAAGTCATCAATCCCCTAGAACTTAGAACTACTTAAACCTAACTAACCTAAGGACATCACACACATCCATGCCCGAGGCAGGATTCGAACCTGCAACCGTAGCAGTCGCGCGGTTCCGGAATGAGCGCCTTAACCGCGAGACCACAGCGGCCGGCTACAGCATTACAGATAATTGTTAACGATTAACAAAATAACCAAGAAAGGCTGAGTGTTTAATTGGCGCACTGCATGGGTGTTCTTCCCACTTTGTTACTGAATTCTGTTCTGGTTGTTTGCAGAGGGAAAGGAAAGTACCCTGTAGCCATACATATCGCTAGTACAACGAGATATTACCTATCAACTATCCATACTTTACATCACTAGATGAACATGCCGTCACCGAGCTGATATTTGAAATACATTTGTGTTTCTTTCTCTGTCTCTCTCTCTCTTTTTATTTTTATTTTTATTTTTTGAGGAAAGCATCTAGAAGCACGAGTAATAAGCAAGTAGGCACATAATCTATTTACAGCTATTTTCATCGGGTTATATAATTGAAAAATACACCTTTCAAGTGTATTATTGCGTAATTTTAATTATTGATAGTCTATTCGTGAGCTTGCGCGCGTTCAGTGCGGTGAAACCTATCACAGAAGCAGGCAAAACACAAATATTTCTTGCACCATGCGCAACACACAAACGAAATCTCGCTGCATTGACATATTGTCTGATATATTGCTCGGAAAACGTATCTGATTCATGTTGCTAAATACAGCTCTATCAGATATCAATGTGGATGCGTACCAATTGTATAAAAGTATATCTTAAAATACACAGAAAGGCACAAAGAGGTATTCGACTGAAACATAGACATGAACAAGATTGTAACTGGGGTCGACAGCATCGTCGTCTACCGCCTTGACAACTCGAACGGTGACAGTGCTCGGCCGTTTACTTACGTTTACTGGTATCAAAGCTACAGCATGAAAACACAAAAATGTTACTAACCTGAAGATCATAAACTTTGGAACCCATAGTAAAGTAAAGCAGTCATCAGTTAGGAGACTGGTTTGAACACCTCAGTGCTTTAATAGGCACGGTCCTGTTGGAGGTGGTATGCAGTTGTTTTCCTCCGACATTTGAGTTGACTTACCTAGCCAGCTAATAGGGGAACCTACAGTTTAACGTGGCTTTCGGACCACAGTGCAACTCGGCATTTTTCACATCAACAAACACTGAACGAGGGGAAATAAGTGTAAAATGGGAGATAAAATTCGTGGGACTGACGAGGGATCGAACCCGAGACCTTCGTAGCCGTAGTCTTGCTATTTACCACTGTGGCTTCTGCTTGGCATTAAAATTAAGGATCTCTTGTTTGTGCCTGCTTTGGCACTTGCGCGTCCCTGCACCAAAGTAAAGAGAACTGAATCGGACGTAGTGCCTCGAAGTTGGCATAAACAGAAAAGGAGAAAAATTAAACAACATAAATGGTCTCTCTTTGATGCCTCAATCTTCATTGCCATTATGCTTCTTATGAGAAAAAACGTACACTGGAAGGTCATGTTGTTTTATTTAAATGATTTCAAAATCAGGTAAAAACGGACAGTGAGGTTGTCAGTAAAAGCACATTACTGTTGTCAGTATCATGTTGCACTGCCCAGGGCCTTTAATGATAAAGGGACCGTTATATCAGGCATATTGTATACAGAAGTAGAAGAGAGAGCACTACTAAATTCTACAATCCGCATGCATTGCATACACACAGAAATTATTGTTACAGTGTACTTATGGAGTGCAATGGGTTAACTGCGTATTTTCCAGTGAGAAAGAGCGCTGGCGAACAGTCTTCGCTACATTAGGTTACTTAAACTGGTGTCACTCTGAACTAGAATTTATGGTCAGCGACTAAGTGTAAGGTCAATGGGTTGGATACGGGTTTTGCAACGGTGAAAAACTTTCCCACATTACAGAAGCGAATATTAAATTTGAACTAATATTGCGAAAATTTTGAACTTGGATAGCTTAGAATCAAAATCTTTCTGTTTATTGCAAAGGAAAACAATTGATTTTCTAAAACATTATCTGGCATACACAACTTGAAACAGGTCACGTCGTCCACATCTTGTGGAAGAACTGACAGCGACGTATAACGGAAGGCAGTAAGATTCCTTGGCTTTTGGTTTGGCAGTATTCGACAGCCATTTCTAGGCGCAAGTAAATGAAGAAGGACAAAGCGGTTTTGTTACAAGTGACGTCTTCATCAATTACTTCCGTTTTAATGTAATCTACGAGTAATTGCTGATGTTCGATATTAACATGAAAAGAATTCCGTAGACAGGGAAAGAACCTGTTCTTGGGCAACTACTTCTATAATGACCAAAAGGCATTAAAAGATGTCTAAACACATGTGTTCCAGCAGCGATATGAAGAAAATGATAGTAATAATGACGGTAATAATCGAATTATCCGGCAACTTCACACTTCACAGTGGATTTTCTCGAACTAAGAAATTTGCTGAATTAGTGAAATTTCAAAATGGCTTCACATCGAGGCTATGAGGCCTAGAAGAGTCTTTACATCCTGCTGACGTGAGAATAGCATAATCTCCACGTCAGAAGCTTGCTTCTACTTAACCATTTAATAGACTCGCATTTTTTCCACCATGACTCATTTTGAAACCTAAGCATATAATCCGTTACACACACTCATGGGGCTGGGAAATGTTGCCACAATGGTCTGGTGGAACGAACTATAGCAGGTGCATTGCGTGGGTTCAGGCATTTACTTTCAAGAGGCACGAACAGATTTACTTTACCTCTGGCAATCTCAAGAGAAAGACGTTATAATTCAGAATCCGCATTAAACAACACGTTCCTTCATTACCAACTGGGCAGAGCCGGTTTACGTTTGGAAATGACATAGGCGGAAGGCATGGTAAACAGAAATACTGTCGCCAGTAAACTTACTTACATTAGAAAATTTTATTTTATTTGATGAACCGGTACCTATTTAAAGGAACAGGGCTCTCATTTTACTTGTACTTGATTGAACTACAGACGTTGAAACATTTGGTGCTGGACTGTGATTTGAATTCGTATCTCCTCTCTTGAGGGTCTGAATCTCTCGGAAGAGTATAGTTCAATCATTTCGTTCCTTTTCCCAAGACTGCAGTCTTCTCTAGGTCTCCTCGAAAGGTAAGTATGTGGGTCCGAATACTGATCCAGTACAAAAATATTCATAATTTCCTTTCAAGCTCTATCACGTGCACACCGGCCTGCTTGTGAAAATTAACATGCATTTTCAATGTCCGTTCATGTGTTGCCAACATTCGCAATAGGTGTCGTTATTTCTGGTCAAACACGCACACATATTACTGTTGGTGAGTAACCAATTCATACTTAAGCTATATTCGTGGATGACAAAGAAGGACGGTAGATGTGCGGTTCGATTGTCGCTCAGTCACAAAAATTTGTATCCTTATTTTAGGTTCAAACACCTAGCAGCTGGTGAGGAAAACCGATACACAACATTCGATTTTACTTAGTTAACAATCGGATTACGTGTTGGGTTCGTACCTCCATCACAGAACATCACATCATGCGCTTCGTATTTAAATGCATGCACACTTTGTTACTTCTGAGTGGAGGTATATGAGACATCTTTCGTGGTTAGTTAACAGGGACGAAAGGGTCTTGTTAGGGATCCCGGTTTATTACAAAAACTGTGGTCTTTTATTTTCAAGTTTAGATTTGGTTACTGATATTGGCGAAAATTTCGGCAATTCATGACTCTTCATGCCTATCCAGCAATATGATTAGATTAGATTAGATTAATATTTGATCCATAGATCATGGATATATTTCGTAATGATGTGGAATGTGTCATTTTAATGAAAGGTTTCTGTACATACCATGATGCTATTTCTCTACAACAATTATTTACTCTCTCTCTCTCATTCTTTCTTATGTTTATCTCTACCTCTCTCTCTCTCTCTCTCTCTCTCTCTCTCACACACACACACACACACACACACACACACACACACGCACACAATTCTTTTTATTTTCATTTGATTGTTGTGCTCGACTATCGGCGAGGCACGAAAACGTCCATGAATGAGTTCCTTAGTTTTGAGTACACTTACGAAAGAAATATAAAAACAACTACGACAGTTACTGCTTTATGATGCTTACTTTACAGTCAGTTCTGAGTATTATTAGTAACTACGCTCCAGTCCCTAAACCTAGTTACAGAAATGCGAATCAGACGCGTTACGTATTACAGGCCTTCCAGCCGCGTCTTCGAGATGTCAGTTGTGGTCAGTTCCCAGCCCTCTGTAGGAACACATCGGTTCGTCTTCTTGCTGCTGGTGTTGTAAGTGAGATTTGGCAACAAGGCAAGGTATGTTTGGCAACCCTGTGATCGACGAGTTACTTCCTGGAGTGCACGGAATTAAGCCTCGAAGTTCACTTGATTTTTACTGTCATTTCAATTGAATAATCTGAGTTGTTATGGCTTGAGGTGTAACAAAAGATTATAAATTTACGGTTTTCAGCCCAGGAAAGTCGTTGCACGTGGAAATCGCAACTAATCTTGTCCATTAAATAGCGATTTACGAGTTCTACACACTATTAGCCTCGTAATAGGAAGCCCAGATACATACCTTTTCGCTAGCTCTGTGGTAACGTACTGACCTGTGGAAAAAAAAAGCGTCTGCTCCGGTTCGCGTTTCCGGTCTCGCTAACTACGGCGTTTTTATCCCTTCTGTGAAAGAGCTATAAGCAGTCAGATCAAACATCGATAAGGAAAACGCAAGAAAATACTTTCGGCTCATAGTGCAGTGGTAAAATACTTACAATGCTGCACAACAGGTAATGCCTCTTTCCGTTGCTCACAAGCAAATTTACGGTTTCTGGGAATACACAACTTTATTTATGAAATGCTACATTTGCATACCTAGTGAGTATGACACAGCATACCAATTAAACACAGACCCAATTGAAATCTAAGTGAGTAGTGTTTCATTAATTCGGTCCGATAGAGGCACGCTTGTGTACAGAGATTTTCGTCGTAAGGTTATCATGGGTAGTTTTATTTCATTTCTTATAATACAGTGCACAATTTTCGTAGGGTTCCTTTTAGTGTTGTTTAAACAATACTGGGCATGAGAGAGAAATTAGTCATCAACGATATATGCGAATTCTCTGATGTTATTTGTAACAGTCTGACAATGCACATGCAGTTTATTGATTACATGCAGAAAACTTGTTCCAAGTTAAAGCTGTCAAACAATGTTTGAAGAAGAATATAATGCCACTACCACACGACAGCTAATGTAGAAAATACTTTTCTGACGTATTTTGGCACGATGCGCTCTCCCCATACATAATACAAGAGTTTCAGGATGCATCTGCCGCCTGGCCGTCAATTAAACCCGAAAAGAACAACATGTTGCAGTAGTTGGCGCTTTTTCCACATGCATCTGTTTGGGTCGGGAAGTGAAGGGAATTATGTTCAAACTTCCATTAGATTGATAACTTCAGCAGACAGCAGAACTGAGTCTAAGAAAGGTAGCAGTGAATGTAATTGAACGCGCGACGTTTTGTTTACAGCGAACTACACTTACCATTACACTACTAGCCGAACTGTACCTGGAGCACCTGCAGAAGTCAACAACAATTCCTCCAGAACTTACACATTTCACGGCGTTGTGAGATAATGCACATGGCCGGACGTAGACTTCTGAGACACAGACAGTTACAGCTTTTCTTTTGCACTGCACGACGTTTTCAACAAACAGATAGCGCAATAGAGAAGCTCAAGTAGAAAGGAATACTTCCTATTTAAATTCCTGTATCCTACACTGTTGGTAGTTTTGTGTAGGTGGCAGTTACGTGTTTTTATTTCGGTGATGACAAAATAGAGTTGAGTGTATGCACTGGGTAGCCGAGGCATCTAGTTCATGGCAATTCGGTCAACCAAGTAAATGAATGTACTGAACATGCTGCAAACCACTACAGGGAGCCTGTGTGTCAGAATTCTCATCGAGTGTGGCGCAACGGCGTTACAATAGAAAAATGAGCTATAGAGAAGAGGATTTGGTGGTCTGTTGGATTGCTGATAGATTCATGTACTCATGGTTTGGGTTCGATTTCAACTTCTGTTGGTGATTTTTGATAGAGAGAAACGGATTCTGTTCTCTTCTGGCTACGCCAAGTGAAGAAGGTATAATGGCATTGTGGTCTGAAATTCACATTAAACATGATATTCCTTCCCTACCAAGTAGACATTAGGTTGAATCACAATAAAGTAAGAAGTGGCGACATATAGAAACTCTTTCACAGTAACCTTTGACGCTCTAGCATGAGAACACCTATCTGCTGGTGGATAATAATTTTGATTTTTAATGTATTTTCATTATTTGTCAACACTACCGATATCTGACGTTTTTTACTCCCAGTTAGACACAGGACTATTTGCGAGATCACTGTAAGTTCAAGGATGTTATGCCGAGCTTCTGGTGGAGAAAAATTCGGTAGCTGACTCTCTTTGTGTGTAGTCAACAACGATATGTGTGGGGTTTGATTACCAGTCAGCACTGAACTCTCCGTCATATTATTTCTTGTTCAAACATGCTCACATGTCGCTGCTGGTGTAACAAACCCATATTTAACGTTCGTTTTTTCTAGAATATAACAGCGATAGGTGCCGGGTTGGAGTCCTGGGAAGGAAAAAATTAATGTTCCGTCTCGTCATTTCAGTTGAAACATCTAGCTACTGCCGAGAATATCCGATATGTCACAGTCGATTGTGCTTCTATAACAATCCGATTAGGTTCTGGGTTCGCATCCCTGTCCAACACAAAGCTTTACCTCACGGCATTTCAAGTAAGTTACTTGTGAAGAAGCAATATTTATCATCTAAACATCTATCGTAGTTCGTTAACAGGGACAACAGATGCTGGATAGGAATTCGCGTCCGTTAACAATGTTTACGTTATGTAATTTAAAGTTGATATTTCCTAACTGATACTGTCTGAAATCGAGGTGTATCACTCACTGTATGCCTAGTCAGGAATGAATGTTAGTTTCCGTCAGTCACGAAATCTTTGCTTAGTCTGCATGACCTCGGTTTGAATCCGTATGCAGAACGAGACGGTTCGTCGTGTCATTTGAAGTTCATATATATTCTCAACTAGCAGCTCGTGAAAAAACTTAAATTTTTAATGTCATTTTGTGTTAAATAATAATTACGGTATGTTACTTTGAAGAGGAAACCATGTCATGAATACGACGAACTTAATACGTGCATTACCTATCTGACGTAATAATGAGAATGGTAACGTTTCAAGTATGTCATTTATTGTAATAAATATGAGCTTACAAGCCTTAAGGACAGTCTTATCTGTGATAAGGTGTTCCCTAATATTTGTGCTATTGTGGTATTACTTTACATCTTGAGTTATTGCGATACAGAGCAGTGTTTTCTGGTGGTGATTTCTTGGAACCATTTTCAATAGTCACACGACTGTACCGAGGAGCGATTAGAGGACCTGCTATACAGCTGCGTTATGAGGGTTGTACCCGTATCAGGCGAAATGCAATTCAGGTCTTTCGGATACTTTTGAGCACGACTGTACATATTGTTTTCACTCGCCCAGTTTGCAAGTGCCTCACCGTTGTCATCGTTCTCTTTGTATTTCCATTGGGTGTGATGACTGTTGTAGTCGCTTACGTTGACATATGGATGTTGTAGTAATGGTAGGACTTGTGGTGGCCATGAGACTGCAGGAGGTTTATATGTGCTACAGTCGTGGGGCTAGTAACATCACTATGGGGATGCAAATCGAGTTTGGTTTAAATACATGCTGTAACGGTCGTGAGTGTTAGTTACCTTTGAGATTGGACGCGTTGAGCTGATGTCAGTCATGAAAACTCTCATGCTGACAATGACGCCATTACGGTGGTCACGAGAATATACCGTCGCAAGAAGACTGTGCTCTGAACGGCCATGTGGCACTACCGAGAGGAAGACCATCATGTTCGGCGTGTGGCTCTGGCTCATCGTACTGCATCTGCAGCTGCAACCTGAGCAGCAGTTGGCACCACAATGACACAACAAACTGTTACAGATTGGTCACTTCAAGAACAGCTATGAGCCAGACGCCGTGTAGCGTGCATTCCACTGACCCACTGCTCGTCCGTCCATGTGGTTGTTTCTTGTTCCTGTCCATTTGCGTGTGTATCCTCTGTGTTTGTGTTCTGTGTTTATGTTCTGCTGTGTCTGACTTTATATGTTGGCGACGATGTATTTGTCTTTATATGCTAGGTGTTCCTTTAATTTTTATCTTAACTAGATGATTCTGATCGCCTATAATGTTTGTGTCGTATCCATTCTCCACAGCAATTTGCTTGTTTATCTGTGATTCATTTCTGTAATTATCTTCACTGAATTGATATTATTCAGTACATGCAGCATGTATTGGAAAACTGGCTTGTTTGTTCTCATTCAGGTGGTTTGAGTTATTGTGTATGGATGTGTTGGTGTTGGTGATTTTAATGAATATAGAGAATTGTGTTGGTTGTTGTGTCTGTGTATTGTGAGGTCAAGGAACATACACGTCTTCTCGGTTTCTGATTCTATGCTGAATTTTTCTTTTGTATGAACTATGTGTATGTCACTGCCTTGTTGGATGCAACTTACTATTCCATCTACAGAACATCTAACGTCACCTATGTAGTGATGTCAATATACTACCCTGTTTTCTTCATATCTTACTATAGTTTCAAATATTTTGTTCTCAATGCGGTTAAAGAAGATGTTGACTATGAGTCCACTTACAGGTGAGCCCCACAGGAAGCCCATGTTATTGTGAGTAGAGCAGGTTGTCAAATGAAAAATACTTTTGCTCTGTGATAAGTTTTAGAAAGCCTATTATTTCTTTTATGAGGGATTTTGGAATGTCTATTGTTCTAATTGTTGTTTGATGACGTTGATGGTTTCTGTGGTGGAGATTTGGTGTACAGTCTTAGACAATAAAACTGACCGCCGGCCGGCCGCCACAGAGACTAAGTCCGAGTCATTCACTTAAGGTGGCCAATAAAACTGACCGCCCCTGACAACCAAGTCCGGCAATCTGCACAATCTGGCAACACTGTAAGATGCGAAGTGTCAGGAGGAAGTGTTATCTACTTCCGAGAGGATGTTGGACTACGTGAGCCCGTGGTCTAGTGGCAAGCGTCGTGCGTTCTAAAGTTATAGTCGCCTGTTCGCGTCCAACTGTATTTTTTTTTGTTGCCACAATCCGTCTAAAGTTATGAGTCTGACTGAACATCGAAGATAATTCGCTTAACATTCTACCCACCAGCAATAACAAGTATTCCAGAAACAATTCCGCAGGATAGCTCGTGGCTGCGCCGCTATCATAACAGCTTACGCTCGAGTGTTTCCTCGCGCTGCAGCGGCTACCGGCCACCAGCCAGACGCCTGAAATCCGGCGCCGCCCAGGTGAACGCGTCGCGACGCTGTCAGTGTGTGTCTCAACTGTCATTTTCGAATTTGAAGTTCTAGTTATTATCTGGCAGTTAAGCAATGGATTTTGCAAACTTGAAAATCATGAACTACAGTTAAGCATTGTAAAATTGAGGCGCAAGTGGAAATAGGTGTAACATCTGCAACACAACGTTTACTTTTGGTATAACAGAGGGGTGAATGCAGAGGAGGCAACCAGAAAGATTTGAATTGCGTGTGGAGCGAGTGCTTTTGGGAAAAATACGCCAGAAAAAGATAGTCTTGTTTCAACAAAGATCGTTCTGGCATGAATGATTTTCCACATTAAGGAAGTCTCGACTACTGATATATGTGATAGATTACCATTATACCATCATGCGACATTTGCATTCAACAGGCAAAGTTCAGAAGTCTGGTGTAGGAGTACTGCATGCTCTAATTCGAAACTACAAAAATCAACGGAGTGACTATTATTGAACGCCATCAGGTCGCTCATTGAGCATTCGTATGTAGTACTGTTGCTGGTGACATGTTATGATGTCTCTATCGTTAACTTCCTAAGAAGAAATGAAAGGCTGAGCCCCTCCAAAAGACATAAACTCGAGCAAAGAGTAGTGTGAACATAACATTTTAAATCTGATAGCTCCAAAAGAGTGTTTTCGGCTACGAATTCTGCCCCAAGGGCTGTGTGCAACACAGCTGGAATTTGTTGCCAACAACTGAGACACCTTTCGGTCTCAGCGTAAGAAAATCGAGCAACACAACTACATCACATGTGCTACTGCATGATAACGCACTTGTTGATTTGAGAAACAAAACTATCCAGGAGATTGAAATTAAAGTCGTCTCTCAAGCACTTGTATTGATAGAGAAATCCTCTCTCAAGCACTTGTCCCTCTCGTCAATTCATTTCTACACGAAAATACTCTTAAAACTACTCTGGTATAATGATATTGTTGGAACCAGTAGGTTTCTACTGGCTTAGAATTTGTAAACAACTTTAGCATTGTCAGATCGTTTTAGATATCGTGAAAGAAAATTCTTTTGCTGATTAATTTTTCTTTGATGATTACTGTTGCGTTTAGTAAACTAATGGAAATTCCAATTAAAATATTCACTGTACTAATACAAATTAAATTCAGCTTACTACAGAAACATCACGACGGCAGACTATCTTAATAAAGCATTAAGTATCTGTAAGACGATTGAGCCTATTTTAACACGAATTAGTAGGAGATTACCGACTTTTGACTTCGAAAAGATCTGTATTTTCTTCATTTCCTGTATCATTCGCAATTATTATGAAAATGTGGCATTTCATAGATAAAATTATGTATTCACAACAACAAAAAATATGTCGTCATTATGAATTTGGCAGTACCGTAAGGTTTTCGCTCTGATACTAAAGGTTACTGAAAGTAGCGAGGCGCATTTTGCTCGAGCGTTGTCTTACGATTCCCTTGTTGTGTTTGTATCTGCCTGCTTGTAGCTCTGCTACTAAAGAATTAAAAATCTGGCTTTCAGCGAGTCTCAAAAGGCGAACGAAAGCAGCTTGCACCTGGTAGCCAAACATGTTTCTTGGGAACAGACTACTTCCTAAAGTGGGAAGACATTCTTTTGTGGTTGAATTGTTGGCAAATGTCAGTCAGACGTGTGCCGTTGGTCTAAGCGTTTCGGTGTGTTGAATTTGTACCAATGATTTTTCTACAGTTTTTTTTCTGTCCCAAATAGAGAGTTGAAGTCTCCCATTAGTATTTTCACGTCATCTTGGTGAATTTTGCTCACAGTATTTTTGTGTGTATATCTTTTATAGGGGCTCTGAATGAGCATAATCATAAATCGATTGTTGATGGATGCGATTTCTTTGACAGGGTTGATGACAGATCTGTTTTCGAGAAAGGCAGTGCCGAAGATTGGAACGCCTTTCGCTACCTTTTGTTGTATTTTGCTCTTGAAGATGTCATGGTTTCCGTAATGCAAAATTTAATTGTCAATTAATCGTGGTTCTTGAAGAGCAAGGATGAGAATTCTATGGCGGACGATTTCTTTTGTGAGATTATTGAGGTTTCTTGTTTGGATCAATGTATCGATGTTTAGTTTTTAAATGGATGTTTTCTGCTTGTAGGGAAATTTACCAGAGATCTTCGATATTCTCTGCCGTGCTAACCCAGAGTCCGAAAATCCAACTGCCGCCTATCGGTGGCCAGGTTGTGTACCACCTGGGGTAAAGTTACCTTTGCTTGCATAGTTCATGTTTTCTTGTGTTTCATTGGTTTGGCCTGGGTGATACCAGGACCGGACAGGACCAGAGGGTGTTGAAGCCTTTGGAAGCAAATATTTTCAGCCAAGCTCATTGAGCTAACAGGCGGTGACCAGAGTAGCGGTGATTTTCACTCAGATGTGTCTGGATTTTGGGTGCAACGGATTGAGTAGCCGTTCAGGATTGTGTTAGTATTTGGTTCACCCCAAGTATTTGATTTCCTCGGTACCACCCATATGGGGGAGGGTTTCCCCTATCCGCCACACGGGATTATTATTATTATTATTATTATTATTATTATGTCATCAGCAAATCTGATATGGAGTATCTTCCCTCCACTGAAATAGAGGTGTATTGTTCGATTCAATATTTCCATCAGATAAATATGGGTTATAATTACGATAGATTGCTGCTAGTCGACATATTTCTCACTTTCTCTTAGACAGTTGCTAGCTGTTACTCGATCATAGGAATTTATGTGCGCAGCATTGTTGCAATACAGACGTTTAAATTATCCGATTTCTGTAATTTCATTTCGATACAAGATCGTCCTAATCGGATTCAGGCAGTCAGTCTTAATGTGGATATCCGACTACGACTCTCATCATATGATAGACTGGGTGAAGCACATTCTTAATCGGACTGTTGAATCCAGATCACTTATCTATGACAGGGAACGATTTCTTAAACCGTGTGGAAAATAATAATCCAATATGCTTATTACAAATACGTTATTTATATATAAATATATGAACTAACGAGATAACAGTTTATTTACAGTAGCAGAGACCCATCCATCATAGCAGGGCAGTGCGAGATTGGTTTCATGGCCAAGAGAGAATAAAGCTGTTGCCGTTTGTTCCACGATCACCGAACATCAATCAGATAGAGAATATGTGGGCAGAGGTAACAAGGTCATTGCCATGTGTCCCTACAAATGCAAGCGACCTTTGGACGAATAATCTGGGTTAAGTTAAGTATCAAAGGTGGGTCAGATATGATAGTCGGATGCTTCTATAGACCACCTGCATCAGCAACCGTAGTAGTTGAGCGCCTCAGAGAGAACCTGCAGAACGTCGTGAAGAAGTTTCGTGATCATACTATTGTAATAGGGGGAGACTTCAATCTACCAGGTATAGAATGGGATAGTCACACAATCAGAACTGGAGCCAGGGACAGAGACTCTTGTGACATTATCCTGACTGCCTTGTCCGAGAATTACTTCGAGCAGATAGTTAGAGAACCAACTCGTGAAGCTAACGTTTTAGACCTCATAGCAACAAATAGACCGGAACTTTTCGACTCCGTGAATGTAGAAGAGGGTATCAGTGATCATAAGTCAGTGGTTGCATCAATGACTACAAGTGTAATAAGAAATGCCAAGAAAGGAAGGAAAATATATTTGCTTAACAAGAGTGATAGGGCACAAATCGCAGAATATCTGAGTGACCACCATCAAACGTTCATTTCTGAGGAAGAGGATGTGGAACAAAAATGGAAAAAATTCAGAAACATCGTCCAGTACGCCTTAGATAAGTTCGTACCGACTAAGGTCCAAAGCGAGGGGAAAGTTCCACCGTGGTATAACAATCATGTACGAAAGGTACTACGGAAACAAAGAAAGCTTCATCATAGGTTTAAGAGTAGTCGAATCATAGCTGATAAGGAAAAGCTGAACGAAGCGAAAAAGAGCGTAAAGAGAGCAATGAGAGAAGCATTCAACGAATTCGAACATAAAACATTGGCAAACAATCTAAACAAGAACCCTAAAAAGTTTTGGTCATATGTAAAATCGGTAAGCGGATCTAAATCCCCTATTCAGTCACTCGTTGACCACGATGGCACCGAAACAGAGGACGACCGAAGAAAGGCAGAAATACTGAATTCAGTGTTCCGAAACTGTTTCACTGCGGAAAATCGTAACACGGTCCCTGACTTCAGCCGTCGCACGGACGCCAAAATGGAAAATATTGAAATAAACGATATCGGAATTGAAAAACAACTGCTATCACTTAGTAGCGGAAAAGCATCCGGACCAGACGAGATACCCTTAAGATTCTACAGTGATTATGCTAAAGAACTTGCCCCCTTTCTATCAGCAATTTATCGTAGATCGCTGGAAGGACGTGAAGTACCTAGCGACTGGAAGAAAGCGCAGGTCGTTCCCATTTTCAAGAAGGGTCATAAATCAGATGCGAATAATTATAGGCCTATTTCGCTTACGTCAATCTGTTGTAGAATAATGGAACATGTTTTGTGTTCTCGTATTATGACGTTCTTAGATAATACAAATCTCCTTCATCATAACCAACATGGATTCCGCAAACAGAGATCATGTGAAACTCAGCTCGCCCTTTTTGCCCAAGAAATTCACAGTGCCGTAGACACTGGCGAGCAGATTGATGCCGTATTCCTGGACTTCAGGAAGGCATTTGATACGGTTCCGCACTTACGTTTAGTGAAAAAAATACGAGCTTACGGAATATCGGACCAGGTTTGTGATTGGATTCAGGATTTCCTAGAAGAAAGAACACAACATGTCATTCTTAACGGTTCAAAATCTGCAGATGTAGAGGTAATTTCGGGAGTACCGCAGGGAAGCGTGATAGGACCTTTATTGTTTACAATATACATAAATGACTTAGTTGACAACATCGGTAGCTCCGTGAGGCTATTTGCAGATGACACGGTTGTCTACAAGAAAGTAGCAACATCAGAAGACTCGTACGTACTCCAGGAGGACCTGCAGAGGATTAATGCATGGTGCGACAGCTGGCAGCTTTCCCTAAACGTAGATAAATGTAATATAATGCGCATACATACGGGCAGAAATCCATTCCAGTACGATTATGCCATAGGTGGTAAATCATTGGAAGCGGTAACGACCGTAAAATACTTAGGAGTTACTATCCGGAGCGATCTGAAGTGGAATGATCACAAAACAAATAGTGGGAAAAGCAGGCGCCAGGTTGAGATTCATAGGAAGAATTCTAAGAAAATGTGACTCATCGACGAAAGAAGTAGCTTACAAAACGCTTGTTCGTCCGATTCTTGAGTATTGCTCATCAGTATGGGACCATTACCAGGTTGGATTAATAGAAGAGATAGACATGATCCAGCGAAAAGCAGCGCGATTCGTCATGGGGACATTTAGTCAGCGCGAGAGCGTTACGGAGATGCTGAACAAGCTCCAGTGGCGGACACTTCAAGAAAGGCGTTACGCAATACGGAGAGGTTTATTATCGAAATTACGAGAGAGCACATTCCGGGAAGAGATGGGCAACATATTACTACCGCCCACATTTATCTCGCGTAATGATCACAACGAAAAGATCCGAGAAATTAGAGCAAATGCGGAGACTTACAAGCAGTCGTTCTTCCCACGCACAATTCGTGAATGGAACAGGGAAGGGGGGATCAGATAGTGGTACAATAAGTACCCTCCGCCACACACCGTAAGGTGGCTCGCGGAGTATAGATGTAGATGTAGAATATAGAAAACGTATGGTGGGAAGTAAACCATCAGTCAGACTCATAACTTAAGACGGATTGTGGCCAAAAAAAAAAAAAAAAAATACAGTTGGACGCGAACAGGCGACTATAACTTTAGAACGCACGACGCTTGCCACTTTTTTTTCTTTTTTTTTTTGTTTTTTTTTCTTTTTTTTCCTTTTTTTTCTTGTTTTTTGTTTTTTTTGTTTTTTTATTTTATTTTAAGAGTGTTCAGATATGGGTAGGTGGAAACAAGGCGGGCAGGAGTCGAAACCCGAGGCCTGGCCGCGATGTCTCCCCCCTCCCGTCCCTGAATCACTCCCTCAAAGTAGCTTTTTGATTTATTTTTTTTTATTTATTTTTTTTCACCAGGAAAAGGCTAAATGAAAAAAAGATCTTTATTGGTACAAACTTAAATACAACAAATGCCATCCTTCCGGCGAAAATAACACAAGACAATATACTCGTACAAGGCGAGGAATTTTTTTTTTTTTTTTTTTTTTAGTAACATGGTGTAGGGAAAAAAAGAATAATAAGTCTGATGTAATACTAAGAGATGTGAAGTGAGGGAAAGACCAGTGTTGTCTGGGGTAGTGCATTAAAGAAAGGAGGCGCGTGTCCATGCGCCTATTCCACTGTGGGTTACAATGTAGAAAGTAGCGCGGGGAGTCTCAGATGTCAGCAGGGGGGGGGGGGGGGGGGGGGGCGGGAGTGCTGTCGGCGTGTGGCACCATCCAACTGAGCGGGGGTGAAGTAAAGATCGCGTGTAGGTAATTGGCGAAGAAGGCGCGGTAGCGTGGTCGCTGTTCGACTTCACTGTGGGCGGTTTGTAAGTACTGCCAGAAATCAAGGCGTGATTTGTCGCCACCATTATACATGTAGGTGATCGTCCATCCCTTGACCCATACAATCGCATGATTTTTGGAGGCGGGGAAATAAGTATTCTCAGCATGGATAAAAGTCCGTGGGTCAATCGAGTCCGGCGGAACGCGGAGGTAACAGGCAACGAACTGTCGGGCAAGTTTCCAGACGTCACTGGTGGCAGTACAAGTCAGTTGATGGACATCGTCATCCACGAGGTGGCAAATGGAACAAAGTGGAGAGTCCTGTAGTCCGATGGCGTGAAGGCGATGATTTGTGGCGGATTTTTCATTTGCGACTTGGTACCATGTTGCCCGGACGGTGGAGGGAAGAAAAGGCTGGTGGATGTGACGCCAAACCGTTGGCCACCGCGTGGACGGATGTCTCAGTTCGATATTGTTGCTGGATAGGGAACAAAGGAGAGGGGTGTAAAAATCTTTAGGTCGAGGAGAACGCGTGGTCGGTAAGTGTGTGTGAGCATAACTGAAGTCGACGATGAAATCAGAAATGTGCGTCAAATGGTGCTTGATGTGTCCGACTGGTACTGGTGGTGTTATGGTCGCGGGCACAAGAATTTCCAGCAAGCTGCGCGTAAGGGAGGTGCCCCCGTGCCACTGCTTGTGCATGGTGGACATGTACAAGGACGCCGCTCGGAGTCGCACATTGACAAGGCCGTGGCCTCCTGCTCGCGGGGGAAGGGTGAGCGTGTCGCAGCGGACCTTAAAGATCGTACCGGCCGTAAGGAAGTATCCAAGGGCAGCCTGGAGGCTGCGTCCAATAGTTGATGGCAGCGGGAGGACCTGTGCGATGTGGACCATTCTGGCCGCCACATGTTGATTGAGGTATTGGACACGTTGTAAAGAATCGAGTCGTCGGAGAAGATTTTGTCGCACCGTCGTGCGGATAGTTTGGAGTGCACGCCGAAAATTGATGGCAGCGGAGCGGCGCACGGTGGAGGTGAAAATGATACCAAGATATCGTAGTAGTTGTACACACGGGAGAGGTGCTAAGTCTTCGTGTGAGAGGCCGCGTCCAATGGGCATCGCCGCGGATTTAGCCACATTCATGTTACTGCCCGCTGCAGTGCCGTACGTTGATATCAAATCAAGTACCGTGTGTGTTTCACTCCGTGAGCGGATCAAGAGGAGGAGGTCGTCCGCATACGCACGACATCGAAAACTGTGCTGTCGCAAAGTGAGACCAGAAAGGTGGCTCGTCAGACTCCCGATGAGTGGCTCCAGGCTTATGGCATACAGTAGGGTCGAAAGTGGGCAGCCTTGCCGTACGGAACGCCGGATCGCCACTGGTCCCGCCACACGGCCGTTAACCTGAATCAGAGATTCGGCGGTGCCGTACAGGCGCCGGATCACGTCGATGAAGGCTGGTGGAAAACCCATGCGGTTCATCACTGAGAACAGAAAAAGATGCCGCAATTTGTCGAATGCGCTGTCAAAATCAATGGCAACCACTGCGGCGCGGAGTCTGCACGCCGCTGCCAGTGCAATTAAATCGCGACATTCTCCTGTGGCCGTTTGTATATTAACTGAGCCGCCCGGAGTTGTCTGTTCCGGGGATAGAATGCTAGGCAGGATCTTGCGGCATCGCGTTGCCAGTAGGCGTGTAAAAATTTTACAGTCTCCGTTAAGCAGAGTCAGGGAACGGTAATGTGCTGTCGTCACACCTGGTGTCGGTTTGTGGATGGGTATAATAATTCCCGTGACGAAGGACGGCGGTACGGCGTTCCCTATCGTCAGCTGTTCATTAAACATCGTTGTCCACCGTGATGCCATTAGTGTGAAGAAAGCGCGATAAAATTCTATCGGCAATCCGTCGACACCAGGTGACTTATTCTGAGCACCTTTTTTGATTGCATCGTGGATTTCGTCACGCGTAATGGGCTCCAGCAGCTCGTCCGCTTCGTCGCTGGTGAGGGTGCGAGTTACGTGTGGTAACACAGACTCCTCAGCGTGGTTGTTGGTAGTCTCCTCCTGGTACATTGTGCGGTAGTGGTCGACAAAGGCACTGACGATTTCGGCCTGGCAAGTGACGTGCTGGCCGCGACAGGTGGTGATCTCGGTGATGAGTTGTCGTCGTCGATGTTTCCTATCGGAGGCGATATGATGCATGGTCGGATGTTCTTGTTCCGCCGAATCTTGACGTCGGGTTCGCACCATAGCCCCCTGCAGTCTACGGCGTGTCAAAGTTACAATTTGCGCCTTAATCCTGCTGCGTTCCCTCTGGGTGTCGGGGGTGGGCGGTTGGGCGTCCAGGTCGCGGAGAACGGCGTAGAAATAGTCGGTAGTGTGCCGGCGCCACATAGCAACTTCCTTTCCATACTGAATCAAAGTACGTCGAATGGCAGGTTTGGCACATTCTAGCCACCAGGTCAAGGTCGTGCAGTATTTAGGTAAGCGACGTTCACAGGTGGCCCATGTCTCGGTAACACGTTGAAGACATTCGGGATCATGAAGATGGGAGGTGTTTAGCTTCCACGGTGCACGACTACGCCAGACCACTTGCTTGGGGAAGAGAATGTTGCAGATGTAGGCACAGTGGTCCGAAAAGGCCAGGGGCCAAAGTTCTGCACCTTGGACTGCAGGTGTGAGTTCCCGAGAGACGTAAATTCTATCAAGGCGGCTCGCGGAGTGACTCGTCTGGTAAGTATGTACAGGCGCGTCGCCGTGCCGAATTTCCCAAGTGTCGCGGAGCAACAGATCTCGGACGACAAGACGCAGTTCTTGACAGGTGGTGTAGTGGGGCACTTGATCTTTAGGGTGCAAGACACAATTAAAATCACCCCCAAGCAAGTAATGGTCGCAGCGTCCAAGAAACAAAGGAGCGATTTCTTCTGAATAGAAGAGGGCCCTGTCGCGTCTGCGGGTGGAGCCTGACGGAGCGTAAATGTTGATGATACGCGTCCCCATGACGGTGACGGCCATGCCTCTGGCAGATGGAAGGTATGTGATATCGGCCACTGGAATGCCTTCTCTGGCGTAGATGGCTACGCCACGTCCCAGGTGGTCACCAGGAGAAGGATAAGTGTTATATCCCGCGACGTCTGGTAGTGTGGCCAGGTGGACTTCCTGCAGTAGTGCGATATCGACGTCCGACGCCCATATCATCTCTCGCAGCAGTTGAAGTTTCACGGGTGAGCTAATGGTGTTAGTGTTGATCGTCGCTATTCGGTAGGTTTGGAGCCGTAACCCGCCGTGGAGGGTAACTCCACCGGCGGAGGATGAAGAGGGACGAGGCAACGGTGAGTCGTGCCGTACGCCACCTGACGGCATTATCAGCGGCGTAACGATGCTTCCGTCTGGGGTAACTCTGTCCCCAGCGTGTGGTCCGGCTCCTCATCGACGTCCTCACTCCACACCATTGACGGCGTTGTCGTTGTGATGGTCGTACGTTCCACTTCGGTCGTAGGGGCAGAGGACGTCTCGGCGGCAGTCGCATCTGTGGAGTCCATTGGTTCGGGAGCATCTGATCGAGCCAGTAGAGTAGGCATCGACGTATCCACAGTCGGCGTCATGTTGTCGTCATTCATATCGTCGTGTAGGTTCTCCGAAGCCTCGTCGGGTCGGACGGCCTCTGGAGCATCGGGGGGTGGTGATCCGTCTCGTTCCGAGACCGTACGGCGCCTCCTCTTGCGCCTCTTAGGTGAACGTTGTTTGCGGGTTCGTCCCTCCGTGTCGGAAGACGGGAGGGAGTCGCGTCGCTCTGAGAGGAAGGCCGTCGCGGGAACGTCAAATGAAGGGGCGTCCATATGTTCAGGCGGATGGGTGTCGGAAGTCGTCGCTGTCGGTAGTGGCGCCGGAGTAGCGTCAGGCTTTGAGCGCGACGCGTCGGCCCCAGCGGTATCCGTAGCAGCTGGAAGGGTCACCTGTGCATGGTCCGATGGGCGGCGGCCGGTGGGAGGAGAACAGAGCGCCGATGCGTAGGTGATCGGTAAAACCGTCGTCGGAGCCGGAGGTGCCACGGTAGCGGCTGGCAATTGGGTGATTCGTCGCTGAAGACACTCAGATCTGAGGTGGCCTTCTTTGCCGCACCCGGAACAGGTCTTGGGTTGGCCGTCGTATATGACAACCGCGCGGCACCCGCTAATTTGCAGGTAAGATGGCACGTGGCGATGGAGGTCGATGGTGATCTGCCGTACACCGTTAAGAACAGGGTACGTTTGGAATTGCGCCCAGCGTTCGGCAGTGTGGCCATGTACAGTGCCATAGGGGCGGAAAGCCGCGATAACGTCTTCCGCTGGAAGCTCGAACGGGAGTTCGAAAACTCGTATGGTGCGCATTCCTAAGCCGGCGTGGTCGACAGTGACCGCTCCGACATTGCCGTCGGCGTGGCAAAAGCGTAATCCATGGTTGGTGTCACGAAGTATTCTTTCACATACCGCGTCATTGACGACTTTGACGTACACAGTACTGCTTAATATGGACAAATGGATGCCCAAGATGTCAGAAACTGGGATCTCAGCAACGTTGCGTAGGAAGCGTTCCACTTCCAAGGCCTTTGGTCGTGCGTAGTCGTTGCAGAAGTTGAAACGTAAAGTTGATTTTCGAAAACGGTTGGCCATGATGCTAGTGCACGTAAGCGACACGTAAGTGACGGCCGCTGAAATGTAAATAACAGCGAGCGCGCGCGCTCCGCAGGCGGAAATAACAACACGTCCGCACTGCACGGCGGCGAAAGCCGGACTGTGGCCACTAGACCACGGGCTCACGTACTCCAACAACCTCTCGGAAGTAGATAACACTTCCTCCTGACACTTCCGCATCTTACAGTGTTGCCATATTGTGCAGATTGCCGTACTTAGAGTTGTCAGGGGCGGTCAGTTTTATTGGCCACCTTAAGTGAATGACTCGGACTTAGTCTCTGTGGCGGCCGGCCGGCGGTCAGTTTTAATGTCTAAGACTGTACATGGATATGATGTCAAATGATGTGGGTGTGGTTGTTGTGAGTCTGTTGATGGGTCTGATCTTTTGTATCAGGTCTGCGGTGATATATATGTCTCTGTCCTTAGTAGATACATAACGTTTCTGCAAGTATGTGTGTATTTCTCTGGCTAGGTGATACGTGCGTGCACTTCTGAAATTTACAACTGGGCATCTCGGTGTATTCTGCTTGTGGATTTTTGGTAGTCAGAATTCTTTTGTTTTAGACATTTCACTTTCTGTTTTTGAATATGTAAGGGATTTTTTTTAAAGTGTCTGTGTATTTTTCTTGTATCTTTGTGTTGGGTCACTGGATGGATTTACTACGTTGTTGTCATCTAGAAATTATCCAGTGTTATTTTTTATCCCTTCTGTTTTTTATTACTTTTGGTTTTGCTCTTGTCTGCATTCTGATGAGAGCCCCACTGTTTGTAAGTTTATTCATTATTTTTTGGATGTTTTTCTTTGCCGCTTTCTTTTATTGTCAGTATGTTAATTTGTATTCCATTGTTACATATCTAATTTCTTCTGCAGCTAACTCTCTCGTCAGGCGTGCATTGGAGTTAGCGTTACTGTTGTTTCATTATGCATTTACTTTCTGTGACAAGGTTCTCCCCCGTCTAGTGTATAATGTATGAGTTGACTTCGTATATAGGCCCTTTTAATAGCAGATTAACTTGTTGACTGGTGAGTTCTATGTCAGTAAGGTTGACCAGACGCTTCTAGAATAAGTGGTTTGATTCCCTCCTCTTTTCATATTTAATATCTGTGTTTCGTTTCAATGTGTGTTTAGTTTTTATTGTTGTTTCACCCATTTCATTCTAATTATCAGTTCTGTATTTAATGTATTGTATTAAAGGCAGTAAATATTTTAGAGATTTAAGCGTAGTTTTCCTAGCTCCAGATGAATTTTGAATAGTTCAACTTTGAGTTCCTGCTTCTTTGTATGTAGTCATTCAATTTTCCATTACAGCCAGCAAATTTTGGTTTGTTCTTCGTGAATTTGCTTATTTTCTTATATATTCTTGTGTTTCGTCGACGATGCGTATGATATAATCTGTGCGTATTGTGTGTGTCAATATAAGGCTTTATCTTTCCGTTTCTGTTATTTGTGCAAAAACTTTGTTTTCATTGTGGTTCGTTAAGACATTTGTTAATATGTATGATACTGGACATCTTATTGGGAGGGCTTCCTTTATAAGTTAAATTAATCGTTAAATTTAATACAGTTTTGCTTGGTGATTACTTTTATTTGTGTGAGTTCTCTGTGTTGTTCTTAGGATATCTGGATTTCCTACCAGGATGCTGCTGTAATTGTAATTGCTAGACGTTTTACATTGCAATAGGACTATTTCGGTATTATCGCCATCATCAGGCTATCTGCAACTAAATACGCTTTATTAGAAGTGTAAAATTGTAACTAATAACAACATTGTTTTTCTGTGTGCTGGTACTTACTTTCATATTGCATTTGTCTTATAATCATATTTGCACTGTCTTATAATCTTATCGCTGCACAAGGGTGTTTCCAAATGCAGCCAAATTTTTAAACATTTAACTTAAACTATCTTATTTATTGCTGTTGTTCATAAATGTAAGCGATGTCTTTCATCGCTTATATCTACTGTTGGGGTTCTGACAGTTGCGATTGATACTCTGCTACTAATAGACGGATCCAACACTAGCATACAACAGTTAGATAAAACTCTGAATGAACTACACTCAAAAATCAGATTCACAACGGAACCTGAAACCAATAAAACAAAAATTTTATGGATCTGACAATAAAAAATAAGAAGAATTGTCAGTCCTTAATAACGCAGCTCAACAAATTAACTTTGATCCAAGCATAGTGAGAAAACTATACGACAAACGCCGTAATCTAGATCCACTAAGATCCAGAGCGACGTAAAATTAACGAAAGAAATACCCACAAAACAAAAGTTCAAAACATACCACATACTTGCGTACAGACCGGACACAACCTCAAAACACTAATCCGTCTTGATAAAACAAAACCACCGCTTCACACACTACCAGGCATATATAAAATAAATTGTAAAATCCGTGATAAATTCTATATAGGACAGACTGGCAGAGACTTTGAAATTAGGCACAGAGAACACACAATAATTAGCTTCACAAACCAATCCACGTTCTTCAGCCGTTTGAAAACAGTAAATCATGAAGTTGTCACATAACAAACGCAGTGATAATCTACATATAACACCAAAGGGATTTAAAATGAACATTTTGGAAAAAATCGAAATCTGTATACAATCACTGACAGACCCTGGTGAAATATTAAACGAACAAACGGACATAAAACATAAAAATTTTCTAGACGCAAGTCGATTCGGGTTAGTCGTAGTAAAATAAACACACAGATATATACACACCACGAAAACATGACAAAGATTACAATACCACGCCATAGAGAATTAAAATACATAGACAAATGAATAAATAAATTGTAACCACACAGCATCGCTGGATTACCTGTCAGTCGTAGCTATCAAAACCACAACAGTAGATACAAGCGATGAAAGACCTAGCTTTCATTTGCGAACAACAGTAATTAATAGAGATAACTAAGTTCAATATTTAAAAGTTTGGCAGCAGTTGGAAATGCCCTTTGCAGCTGTAAGGCAACGCCAAGATGCAATATGGAAGTAATAGCACGCAGGAAAACAAAATTGTTATTAGTTATAATGTTACAACTTTTAACGACGCATATTTACTTGCAGACAGCCTGATAATGGCGAAAACGACGAAATAGGCCTACTGCTAATGTAAACGTCCATCAATTGCAATTGTAGCAGCATTCTGGTACATTATCGTTTTTCCTTATTACGTGATTGCAACAAATGTGTGAATTTTCAATGTGGTCTGAGGAAGCATTCTTGAATTTGGTGGCTTGTCTCATGGGGCTGTTCTCTTTATATGTATTTTGGTCTGGCTTTCGAGTGTACGTACTGCTGGATATTTTTGTACTTTGGCTTTTTTCCGTGCTTTTGTAAGTTTATGATATCTTTAATGTTTCATTTGGAATCTAATTCTTGGATAAGACTTCAATTCTGATTATTTTTTATAATAGGTCTTTGTTTTATGCATACATTTTAATTTACTCATTGTCCCATCTGAGTTGCTTTTGTCTGCTTTTGTAGCCACTGCCCCCCTTTCCTGTAGCTCTTTCTTTATTTACTTAACTGTTAGTGGTGCTTTATTATTTTCTTGTTTCTAAGAGCTTTCTTGTTTTTGATGAAGCTAATTGGTTATTTTACTGTCAGTTCCCCGATTAGGTCTGTGTAGACCTGTATTTATTTCACTATTCCACTTTTTTTCCTTCCTGTACTACATTATATTGTTTTTACTATGATATCTCCAATTTCTGCGTTTGTAACTCGTTCCTCGTAATTTTATATTTACGATCTTTCTATAACAATTGTTTCCATTTCAGTCAGTTGTAAGTTAGTGAGATTCGTTAGTCTTGGGTAAAATGTGTGTGTTGGAGTCTTGACAATGTGTATGTGAGTGACAGTAAGAGGGGGGCGGGAAGGGGGGGCGAGTGGGAGAGTTATCTTCCAACAGTTTTCTTGTGTGCAAATTTAATTTCCAGTTTTTTCTGCTGTTCTGCTGATATTTTCTTCGCTACTTGTTCCTGTTCACCCATCATGTGCTGTAGAACAGCAGGATTGTTCAGGTAAGTTGCTGTCTGCATATGCAATTTGCATTGTTCTTGTTTCATACAGTTTTCTTGCACACTGTTGCCTTTTTCCTTTATTTAACCAAGATCTGTTAGTTGCTCATAACTTAGCTTTGTGTGTTGACTGAGAATCACTGCTTACCTCTACATTAATGTAATATGATATCCACCGACACTGATTAAAGGTTTGTTGAATTGCGAATTCTTTCTTGGGCTGTAGAATTGGATGAAGGTCTTATTGTCTGAGTTGAAAGTTCCGTGACCGAAATGCTTGCCAGGCAGTAATAATATCGTTAATATTTGTAGCCTTCCTCAGTTGCTACGTCAGTTTGCTTATCCGGCAGATAAACACTAATTTTATTCCTCCCAGTGGAACATAACTACAACTAGACCTAAATTCCAAATTAATGAAAATTTAATAAAAAGAGCTATACTAGTCAGGCAACAACCCTAATCATATTTTTCTAGTTTATAGCGTTGTGCATTATCATATCCTCTCCAAAAATGATGATTAGTGAAGTAAACTATTGCCGGCCGCTGTGGCCGAGCGGTTCTAGGCGCTTCAGTCCGGAACCGCGCTGCTGCTACGGTGGCAGGTTCGAATCCTGCCTCGGGCATGGAGGTGTGTGATGTCCTTAGTTTAGTTAGGTTTAAGTAGTTATAAGTCTAGGGGACTGATGACCTCAGATGTCAAGTCCCATAATGCTAAAGCCATTTGAACCACTTTGAAGTAAACTATTACTGAAAAACTTCTAAAAAGTCAGATACTGAGAGTTCAGTTTTTGCATCCACCGTTTCTTGAACTTCAAATGCAATAGCAGACGCTGTCCCAACTCGCAGGCAACACAATCATCAAAATTCAGCCCATGTTTCTTGAAACATAGTGGCTTAGTAGCACAAAATTGTGGTGTATAGTAAGTAAACAATGCGTTTTACGTTTTACTCACAAATACCTAAGATAAACTTTGAGATACAGCATCTCATTAAACAAACAAAAGACCAGTTATCGATGTAGCTATGACAACTGCTGTTGTGTAAAATCTTTCCTCTCACAAAACGTTAAAATACGAAATAAACCCAAGCAGAGTATTTTGCTAGTATCGGTTTTCGACTCATAGAGGATCAATATACACATGTTTAGGCTCATCCTGCTGTCAGCAGTTATATTAAAAACATAAAAATAAGCCAGTAATATCCTCTGAAACTGCTCATAGTGCAATGTTTCACCTTTTTAGTCCTCCAAAATCGTAGCCAACAAAAAGGGAATAACTGTCCATACTAGCCGGAAAACAACGACAATTAGAGTTTTTCTATTTTAGCGGATGATGCATTACCATCTCCTCATCTAAAACGGTGGTTAGTGAAGTGAATAGTTACTTGAAAACTTCTAAAAAACGTCAGGTAATTAAGTTCGATTTCCGTACACCCAGTGACACTAGGCATAAAACTGAAACTAATGAAAATAGAATAAAAAGCTTTATCACCCAGACAGTATCACCAATTATACTTCTTTCTAGTGTAGAAAATTACGTATTACCATCATCTCCCCTAAAATGGTGAGTGATGAAAGTGAACCGTTACTAAAAAAAAACGTCTAAATACATTAAGTCAGGGGCAGGTCAGAATTCAGGCCACAAGATGTGCCCTGGCACGAGAGTGTTTTGCTCGGCTTGGCTGCATATTTGCCCCAACGCCACGGCACGCTGTTTGAGACTGAGGAGGGAGAAGAGGAGAAACTACACCACATCTAAATGACAATGCAGTCGCACTGCATGCGACATTTACATTTCACATTTCTGAACGACATAGACCACAAACTAAATAAATTTTCAATATTATTCAATTATTTTTGGAGAGCTGAAAGCATAATTTTTTATCTGGTACAAACTGTCAGCGTACAGACAGATGCAGACTATTTTACAGATTTTCGCACTCAGGTTGCCACTCCATCGTGACTTATTTAGTTTCATAATCGAAAAAAGTTCTTTCTCACCCGTACATTGTCGAGTCACATTAACGTGAGCACATGTGAAAGGGTTTCGCAGCGTGTATCGTTGCAAGACGTGTAGGAAGAGAGTGAGGTAGGTTCTGGAAGGTACCGACAGGGATATGGAGCCATGCCAACTCCAGTGCCATGACTAGCCGGGCTGCGTTTCTCAGTTGATCCACGGCGCGAACAGACCGATCGAGGTGGTCCCATAGATTTTCGATTTGGTTTAAATCCTGTAAGTTTGGTGACCAGTGGAGTACGGGAAACTCTTCCTGGAGCTCTTCGTACTACACATGTTCAGTGCAAGCAGTGTGACACGTTGCATTGCCCTTCTGGTACATGCCGTCGTGCCGAGGAGAAACACACTGCATATATGTTCAGACATGGTCCTCACGTATATATGGGTATTTGTGTTGTTCTACTGTGTTTTCCAGAAGGACTATATCACCCAGGCAACGCCATAAAAACGTTCCCCAGGCCATAACGCTCCCTCCTCCGGCCTGGAACCGTCCGACAATTGTTGCGGGGTGTTTGGCGTCTGTTCGATGGAGAACAAAATATGATTTATTTGAAAGTGCCGCCTTTCGCCTTTCAGACATCCAGTTGCGGTACTGGCATGCAAATTCCAGCCCCCGTCGCCGATTAATAGCCAGCAGCATAGGTGCATGAACCAGACGCCAGCTGCGGAGGTCTATATGCTGCAACATTCGATGAACGGCCATTAAGGAGACATTGTTGTTAGCCGCTTAGTTCATTTGGGCGGTCAGTTGCTCAACAGTTGCACGTCTATGCACCCGTAAACACCTCTGCAGCCGTCGTTCACCATTGTTGTCCATGACCCGTGGTGCGCCACGATAGCCTCGGCGCCGGGTTTGGATAGCGCCATTTTTCCATGCACAGTATCCTTTAACCATGGCAGCGAGCGAACAGTTTAAAAAAAATGGTTCAAATGGCTCTGAGCACTATGGGACTTAACTTCTGAGGTCATCAGTCCCCTAGAACTTACAACTACTTAAACATAACTAACCTAAGAACATCACAAACATCCATGCCCGAGGCAGGATTCGAACCTGCGACCGTAGCGGTCGCGCGGTTCCAGACTGTAGCGCCTAGAACCGCTCGGCCACCCCAGCCGGCGGAACAGTTAACGGACTTAGCTGTTATTGAGACGTGGGAACCCTACTGCCTGAGGAAAACAATGTAGAAGTCCCGTACAGTTTTAACGTGAAAGGATTAGTTTTTAAAAAGAGAATTACTCTACAGCTCAATCATTTACATCTGCACATACACATGATTTCAGCTGAAACGGAAAACGGTCGTGAAAACAGCTCTAAAACAGATGTAAGATTGGCAGTGTCATCAAAACATTTAGAAAACTATTCTCGGAGTTTTTTCAATGCATTCGTCTAACATCGCGGTTTCTTTAAAGCATTCCTGACTGAACCCCCCCCCCCCCTTTTTTTTACAGTTACTCACAGGATACACTGGATTGGATTGGATTGTTTGGGGGAAGAGACCAAACAGCGAGGTCATCGGTCTCATCGGATTAGGGAAGGACGGGGAAGGAAGTCGGCCGTGCCTTTTCAAAGGAACCATCCCGGCATTTGCCTGGAGCGATTTAGGGAAATCACCACAGGATATACTGGTGGGGTTGTGAGACTGTGAGACTATCCCGATTGGCATGAAATGTCTATTTTCTTATTTGTCAAAAATGCTTTCACGAAACATTTCTATCATTTATCTTCGTTATTTAATTTTTAATTTTGTAGAGTTCCAGTAGGAACTAAATTAGGTAAAACGTTTTGCCCAATAGAAATAAAAATGTTCATTCTTCAATGTTTGGTTTCACAAATAACTTGGTTGTAGTTCCCTATGTTCCAAAAAGGGGCAATTCGGTAATCTTACTCTCCACTCAGCATCATGAGAGACAAGTGCGTGGTGATGAAAGTGAATACAGACCTGAAATCATACTCCATTACAACAAAACCTAAAGTGACGTAGATAATGGAGAAAAAATGAAAAGAGAGTACAGCTATGTTAGGGCAGCAGGCTGCGACCACCAAGAATTTTCGTGGAGATGGTACATACTGCAACACTGAATCCATATATTCTGTATATCCGAAGATCTTCTGTGTGGCAGGAGAATAATCGGAGCCGACATAAATTTTGCATGATACAGCTGGCATCTGGACTCAGAAAAGTCAACATAGAGGAAAGAGCCACAAATATGAAAGAACTTCAAAAGGACGTGCACGATGCACTGTAAGCATGTAGTACTGAAATTTCGACAGTGCTGACCCAATCCCAGTGTTCCAAGTTACCAACATCATTTCAGTATCAAGATTGCACAAGGAACAAAAATCAGGAAAAAAGATTTTGTTGTGTTATGTGCAAGAAATCTGTTTGTAATGTATACAGAGAAGAACCTGTTATTGTGAAGTGCATGTTGTGCAAACATTTACCTAAGTCAAACTTTCTGACAGAGTAAAACTGTGTACCGGACCGAGACACGAACTCGGAAACTTTGTCTTTAGTGGGCAAGACTGTATGAGGAGTAATCTAACAGAGAGCTTAGCCGCGAAAAGCAGAATTCCCGAGTTCGAATCTCAGACCAGCACAAAGTTTTAATCTACCAGAAGTTTCATATTAGTGCACACTCTGCTGCAGAGTGAACATTCATTGTGATGTATCTGAATGTATAGTTCAAAAATGTTATTTCTTATTTTGATGCCATGTACTAGTTTACTGCCCTGACAGCCAAAATGTACACATTTTTAATTTTACGTATGTCCAATATTGAATTTCTTATGTGAATGATATAAAATTTATTGGACTTTGCATCTATGTTCTGTTTAAATGCTAACACTAATTTGAAAATTTATTGAACTCTGCATCTATGTTCTGTTTAAATACTAACACTAATTTGAAAAACTGTATTTCAGTACTAAATAAAGATATTCATTGAAAATAATGGAACCTAAAAATGGCTCTGAGCACTATGGGACTTAACTTCTGAGGTCATCAGTCCCCTAGAACTTAGAACAACTTAACCTAACTAACCTAAGGACATCACACACATTCATGCCCGAGGCAGGATTCGAACCTGCGACTGTAGCAGTCGCGTGGTTCTGGACTGAAGCCCCTAGAACCTCTCGGCCACACGGGCTGGCACCTAAAAACAAATATTACATCACATCACAAAACTGTATAGGGTTAGTCAAAATACCCCGCTTAGTGAAAAAAGGTGTCTCAAAGTTTAGCAACATCAGGGATAATGGCATGTGACGACAGCTCACTAGACTCCTTATTTTGTGTAAACAGCCACTGTGAACGCCCTTCATACTGCAACGGGGCAGAGTTTTTTTTTTTTTTTTTTTTTTTTTTTTTTTTTTTTTTTTTTTGTGCTCGTTACGTCATTGTCACTGACAAGGTTGCATATTAAAATTCACCTACCTCAGAACGGCGTCTACTCGATGTCCCTTCACTAGGCAACGTAGATACTTATAAGATGATGTAAAAACAGCGTTGATAAAAAACAAATTTCACATGCAGAAATCTGTCCAAACCCAACCCGAATAACAAAACGTTTTCACAGTCATTAATTTCACCACTAATATGAGTTATTACATTCGCTCCTTCTTGTGGATTTCTTAAAAAGGAACAGCTCGTCAGAAATACTCTGTAGTTGAATACTGAAACATGCCACGCAGATACTGTGTAGGCCAATATTTCACAGGCGAATATCCGTCCATCATATTTAGTCAAAATCTCTGAAAATTCGCCAAGCAATCCTCAACAGCAACTGCTATCGACTTAGCTCACCAATAACTCAAACACATTATTTTGACTGGCACTAGTAACTTGACCTTCAAAGCTAGTAAGCGACTTTCTTCTTCCACCCTCACTCTCAGTATAACTATCATGTAACAAGCGGGAAACGTCTCAATTCTGATTGGCTGACCATACTCGCTGCCAATCAGAATGCTCACTCGTGATCATACTCGCGCCAAAACTGGCCTGCACCAATCCTTACACACAGACGCATTTGCGTCAATCTGACCTGCAAATATTGAAGTAATGTTTAATAAACGAAAACGAAAAGAAAATAATTCTGGAAATTTTCTTTAGATGCAGATTTTACTCCAGCTGACTTTCTGGCTGCTATGTTACAATAGCAATCACACCTAGACATACCTCATCAGCAAAGTGGGTAAATACCCTAGGATCTTTTTCCCACGACAGGCTTGTGTAACTCTTGCAGGTTACTTAAGACAGTACATAATGCAACGTTGAAATTAATCGAATGTCCCACATACACACCCTCATTTATTCACATTCACTCCCACAACCATATTAGACACTAATAATAACTTTGTCTGATTTTTATATTATGAAAACGAAAAATTATTGAAGTTTTAATATGAAAATCTCAATTAATTAATTCTACACACTGAGAGAGTTCGGTTTATGTTTTCCAATTATATCAAAAGATAAACTATCATATTTCCTAACTGAATTTAGTTCCCTGAGTGTCGGTTTTTTTTACTTTTTAGTAATATTTTTATCTCTGAAACTATGATAGGTACAATGCTGAAATTTTTATACAATCTTCTCCTGAATAACTAAAGGTAGTGTACCGATTTTGAAAATTATTGAATAATATTTAATATCATTTATTTAGGTTCTTATAAGTGGTGAATGTACACGTCCAGTAAGAGACCTTGAATAGTTTTGCCACGGCAGGCAGGTGTGTGTCTCGGTTAGGGCGCTAGGTGTCAGCCCCTGAAGTTACATGCAGCAAGCTATCCTAAAACAAAAGTTCGCTCGGAACAACTTGAGACGCTACATATCCCATAAGAACCTAAAATTTCTTTTAATTACGTTTCATGGTTCTTCCTGCGTCCAAAAAATGAATCTTTAAGTACCACGACACTGTTAATCAAACTTTGTTTTCCTCAATTTACCAACTATCTAAACTACATGACAGTATTGTATACACATGCGTCGAATATCAAAGGCTAGGACTGAATAGCATACAATCAAATTAATTTACAGAAAATCTCCATCTTTCTCCAAAATCAGATTTTTCTCAAAATTAAATTAGCAAAATGTTTACATTGATCTTTTCTTGAAATTACAATCTTCTCTGAACAAAGTTCTTAATCTTTCACTTTGACTCTAAGCAAAAATAGTAGTTTTATGAAGTCGCTTTAACAACATTCAAAAATTTACTAAAATACAATTTAGGGTGTCTTTTCCTTAACCATCAGAGAATATACATTCACTTCGATATGGCGGTCGTCTTTTTACCTAACATTTCTCTGACAACACGTTGGGGCTCTGATAACTGTCTCCGATTAATACAATGGGTTCGGATAACTTCTAATCAACACTTACATGTGGGTCACTTCATGGCTCGTCACTGGGCTACGTAATTCCAGCTCTTAGTTACAGATTGGAGTTCTCTCTCTGTCTTGTATCGGGTTCTGTAGAGTTTTTCCGTACCTGCAAAAACAGTACATCTAAGTATCCATGCTTAATATCAACATCCTAACCTAACACACATATATACTTTATGTCAGCAACTGCTGCTCTCAAATTCAAAAGCAAAGAACCCGATAAAATATTTTCGAAAGCTTTACTGTTCTTTTTAGATTTACGTCTCCCATTTACACAAAGCTTTTTCCTCAGACAAATTCATAGTTCATCAAAACTTAACCTCTTATATACAGTAGTTAAATTCAGTATTAATCATCTCAGTAAAAAGTGAATTAACTGTTCCTCAAAAAATCAACAGTACCCAATATTGGCACTACTACTGAAATCTTTTTCCAAAATATGTTTTAATCATTAAGCAAGTTACTGTTACAAATTCTGCTGACTCCCAAAAAACACTATTTCTTAACTCTCTTTCAGAAAACCAGTTTTACTGCTTGCCTTCACACAAATAAGCTATTGTACACAAAGAACAAAATGCAACATCATAAAATATCCTGCAAAGCTACCTCCGCCACCATCTGCGGCTCTGAAAAACATCATTACACATTACATAAAGAAATACAAAATTATTGAGCACTGAAAATCATTCAGTCCACCTCCTGCATTCCTGCAGCTCCTTCTATATACATCTTACGAAAAGAAAAAACAATTTTATAAAATCACTGTAATATTACTCACATCTTACATAATACGATTTACAAAGAACATCTCTTCTATAGAAAAGTCCTCATAAAAATCTCTGCAAAATATCCTCGCCATCCTCTCTGGCTTTAGCAAAGTCCTCACATTTATCCTATATGCAAAATTTACCATATTGTGGTAACAGACTGAAAATCCAGCTACCGTAGCTTCCAGCAATAGACCTTAGACACACCTTTTATAAAGTATATAAATTATTGACAAATACTGACAAGAATCCTTGAATAGGAAATATGAATATAACTCATGCCACCTCTGTGGCTCTGTACTTCTCATACACAACATTCAAGAAAAATACAAAAAGTCGTTATAGTAAAGTACTGAAGCCAATAGCCAAATACGGTGGCTCTTCGTTACACATAGCTGAAGCTAACTCCAGCCAACTTCGGTAGCTCTCAAAATACCTCTAACACCAGTCAGTTACTGTGGTTCTTCATCATCTCATGATCAAATTACGTAATATATATATACAGTACACACAAAGCAGGTCCTTATAGAAAAACATTAAGTCCGACTCATGCCAACTTACATGGCTCTCCAACACATCTCATTCACTATATTCAAGAAAACACACATAATTGGCAATATTAAATACACTTTAGTCCATCTATCTGTGGCTTTCAAATCATTTATCTTTATGTTAGGTTTGGTCAGTATTTTAGTCCATTATTAGAATTAATGTGTCAATGTAATTTTGTGCTATTTGGTTGAAAAAGCGCTCTGCTGATCACCTACGCCAAGGATAGGAGGGAGGAGCATTGTTGCCTCAGTGTTCACATCGCTCAACAGGTCTGCAATCCGTTGGTAGTGCTGACTGGCAATACAAAGAGTCACCTACGCCAAGGATAAGAGGGAGGAGCATTGTTGACTCAGTCGTCTCTTTTACTTTCACCAAGTCGGTAACTAGATGGTATTGTCATGGGTCCACAAAAGGCCCTGCGCAAGAATGTGAAAAGAAAGGGAAGCATTGTTGCTACAATGTTCACATCACTCAACATGTCCGTAACCTGTTGGTAGTGCTGAGTGGCAATATAAGGAATTGCAATGGATATATAGAAAAGTGTGCCTTTGCCACTCCCAAAGGTGGAAAGCAAGGACGCATAAATTAAAGAGACAGGTAGGCGACCGGTTTACGAAAACGAAAATTGAAGGAATAAACCGATCAGCTGGGCACTCTGCGGGCGCTAACCGCAACGTGCAAGACACACAGTCCTGGAGGAAGAAGACAGGACGGAGAAAGGGTAGTAATCCGTGTAGTATTACGGTTTTAGTCTTCTTTCTGAATGTATCTCTTTAAATCAATAATGTTTCTTAATCCAAAAAGCTTATGTGACTCCACATACTCCAGTCTATAGGTATTAGCATGCGGTTTCTCTATAACTCTAAAGGGTCCTACATACTCGTCTGTAAATAAATTTCTTAGTTTCAGCAGTAAGTTTGTTAGATTTTTCCATAGTCGTTACTAGCACCAGTTCACCAATCTGGAAGCTCGTGCGACTAGCTCTTGCATCACGTCTCCTTTTTCTTTCCAACGCCGTTTTTCTAATACTGGCACGAGTTACCTTCTTCTTTTCTTCCGTAGATAATTCTGTGATTTTAGGGAGTTCTACTAAATCAAACAGGGTGTTGTTAGGTCTAGTCCCTTCCATTAATTCTACTGGAGCAAAACCTGTGGCTTCGTGTTTTAAATTATTAATTATTTCCTCAAAGTACCCCAAATAATTAGCCCATGCTGAATGCTTCTTATGACAGTATGTCCTACAGAGACGGTAAAGTTCTTTCATGATTGTTCCACACATGTTTCCCTGTGGAAAACAGGCCGAAATTTTGATGTGCTCTAAACGTTCTTCAAAACGCTTAGATTCAAATTGTGGACCATTATCTGACAAAATAAGTATTGCTCAAACTTTTGCAAACCGAAAATAATCGATAAAGCTTCCAGTTCAGAGATGCTGTAATTTTTCTCCGCTTGTTGTAACGATCGACTTGCAAATGCGATCGTTTTTTGGGCCTGTTCTTCTCCAATCATCTCAATCTGGAACAATTCTACCCCTAGACCATAACCACACGCATCTGGTCCTAAACAAAAAGGTTTTGAAAAGTAAGGATGATTCAAAATCTGGCTGTTCACTAGTGCTTCCTTAAGTTTTCCAAAAGCGGTTTAGTATTCCGGGGTCCACGTATAGGGAACATTTTTTTTTCAACAATTCCCTTAAACAAGGATCATTAAATAATTGCCCTGCCACAAGTTTGCGACAAGATCCAGACAAACCAAACATTCCTTTTAGTTCCTAACGTGTGGTCGGTGCTGCATAGTCCCTAATAACATTTATCTTACTTGGATGGGGCACAAGTCTTTCCCATAGTAATGTCCCAGGAATTTAATCTCTTTTTTGACAAATTCTGTCTTATCTAACTTCAATTTCATCCCCCCTGTTTTAATAGCATTTAATACATTGTCTAACAACAAACAGTGCTCTTCCCAAGCGGGAGTCGAAATCAACACATCGTCCACGTAAACAGTAATTCGCCTCAATAACTGATCACCTAAAACCTGAGTCATTGCCCTGATAAATGCACAAACACTGTTATTCAACCCAAAACGTCCGCAGCTCGTGGTCGTGCGGTAGCGTTCTCGCTTCCCACGCCCGAGTTCCCGGGTTCGATTCCCGGCGGGGTCAGGGATTTTCTCTGCCTCGTGATGACTGGGTGTTGTGTGCTGTCCTTAGGTTAGTTAGGTTTAAGTAGTTCTAAGTTCGAGGGGACTGATGACCATAGATGCTAAGTCCCATAGTGCTCAGAGCCATTCAACCCAAAAGGCACAACCTTATACTGGTAACATCGACCTTCAAACAGGAACGCTGTATACTTCCTGGATTCCTTAGCCAGAGGTAGATTCCAGTATCGACACGTAACATCCATAGAAGTAAAAAATTTAGTCCCTTTAAACTTCTGTAATAGTTCTTCAATGTTCTCTGGTAAAACAATCTTATTCAACGCCCTAGCGTTTAAAACCATCCTAATTGAGCCGTCCTCCTTAGGTACTAAACCAATGGGTTATTGTACACACTAACAGCCTTTACAATTATCCCCCAATCGAGCATTTTCTGTATTAAGTCTCGAACGCCTTCCTTATGCACTTCTGGAACGGCAAATGGTTTTTTGAAAACATGTGCATCTTCTTTCACGGTTAAGTAGCATTCGTAATTTCGAACTAATCCAGGCTGATCTGAAAATACCTCACAATGTTTATGCAAAAGTTGTCTTAGTTGTCCTTTTGCATTTCAGTTAATTCTCTAAGTTCCTCTAATTTCTCTTCGATCCTAATTCTGACACTCTCTAGCTCAGATGGAGCCGCGTCTTTTCTTTCAGCATATTCATTATAGCCTTCGATCAATGTAGCTGCCCTACAGTATCGTATTGGAATGTCACTTTGTTCTTCGTTTACACTCTTTTTACAGTGACTGCAATAACTACAGGTTTTCCACTTATTCTTATAATTACATCATTGGACCCAAAATTTACCTATCCTTCATATTTATGCAAGAAGTCGGCACCCACCAACATTTCCACAATGAGTCCATTTATAAGTAGAAAATTCTGTTTTGTGGCTACCCCACCTACAGTTATGGGTAATAGGACTTCTTGTTTAACCACTTTCTTAGTTTTTCCAGTAGCTACAATAATGTTTAGAGCACTCACTGGCATGTTAACTACTTCTTTATTATTTGGGGAGCATTTACGAAATTCTGAGATAGGGCACACACTTCCGAACCGGTATCAATTAGACAAGGAACTTTTTCTTGAAACATCATTACTTCAATAATCGGTTGTCCCACATACTCTCTCCTGATTACATTCTCAGGCCACTTCTCGTCTGTCGAATCCTACTTCCCTTGTGGAAATCATACTTACATTTATTGGGTCCTCCTTTTGCTTGTTATTAGTGGTGGTAGCTTCCA
Organism: Schistocerca americana; assembly: GCF_021461395.2. Classification (NCBI taxonomy): domain Eukaryota; kingdom Metazoa; phylum Arthropoda; class Insecta; order Orthoptera; family Acrididae; genus Schistocerca; species Schistocerca americana. Next base: position 645,820,754 of record NC_060130.1, on the reverse strand, counting down.
CAAGTCTGTCCACTATTGACAGCGTAAAATACTCCTCCAATTTCTCAACATAATTTTCCTCTGATTCTGCAACCCCTTCCAAGGTATTGTCAGAAATTTCCACACCACTTTCTTCTTCCCCTTCTTCTGATTCTCCATTATCACTTTCTGAAATTACTTCAATTAATTTACTCAAAACTTCCTCGACCCTTACTCCCGCATTAATTCCACAATTCATTGGCTGCCTCTCATCTGTTTCGCAATGCTGATTCACCCCTATTTCCTGATCTGAATGTTCACTTAAATTTACTTGTTCCTTAACATTATGGTCCTTATGATCTTTATTTGCACTGTCTCTATTATATAATGCTACAATATTTACTGGATATACCTTTAGTTTCTCCGTGTCACTCTCCTCTGCGCTCTTAGTGGCTAAATTATTATTACCAATACATAGTTTTGTAGGCGCCTTCCTTACAAAAGGTGTCGCTGTTTAACCTGTAATGTTTTTGTAATTTTAGTGTTTGTGAGCGCAAGCTTCATGGTAGAACGCGAACAGTTTTCCTGCCGGGTGTTGTTACTATGTCTAAAATACCAGTCATCGGGCGGGCACCGCCTCTCTGTTACGTCATCAGCTGACAGCTGACGGCAGTCGTAATACTGAACCCGTTCATTGAACCTATTCCCACTAGTACCTCCTCGTCCTCAAAATCTACCTCTGTATCCACTATCTCTTTGGACCCTGGTTCTGTTTACATTAACTTCACCTCTATTACCATTCTGTCTGACAGGAGGCCTATATTCTCTCCTGACATTTTCTTCTTCCTTTAAAATACTCTCTACCCTTTCCAGATAGTGAATAAATCTATCAAGTTGTCTGTAGGAGCTGAAATTATTTTGTTTCTCCAGTACAACGGCAGCTTATTTTCTATCCCCATAATTATTTGCTCAGTTTCTACTTTTGAACTTAGATATGATAAAGTAGTTAACCATTTTTGTGTAAAACTTTTAATAATATCTTTCTTGGGATCTTTCCCCTGACCAAAATTTATTCAAAACATCCATCTGTTTCCTCTTGCCCCAACATTTTTCAAAAAGTGCCTGTTTGAAGTACGCCAACTTATCATACTTATCGGAAGCTAAATTACCCCAAAATATAGCTTCCCCCATTAAATTAGATGTAATACAACCTATTTTTTGCTTTTTATTCAATACTTTTGGCAACACAACATCAAAGTCGCTCCAAAATTCTTTCGGGTACACATTCTCGTTTGAATCAAATTTCGAAAATTGTCGATGAGTTGCATATGCTATTTCAGATGAGTCTATTACACTGTTAGATAGGATACTACCACTACTGCTGTTGACATACTATTCTACTTTCGTTTGTCTAACGACATGCTGACACAACTGTTCATAAACACTGGTACCTAACTGTCTAATGCTAGTTTCTAGGTTAGTGATTTTATTAGCCACTTGTGCTCCAAACTTTGTACACCTGTCTCTCTCTTCTTTAATTTTACTTGCTAAGGCAGCATGGTTAACCTCACAGTAATTTTCTGCTTTGTTTACTGCAGTAGCGCGGCGCCTGTCGGTCGTCAGTTATCGGCACATCGTCTGCTACAGCGCACCGTCAATTGTTCTCGCTGCATGGTACACTTCACTAATAACATTGCACTCGAGTTCTTTGCTGCTGCGCTCCAACTATAATTCATCAGTACACGTGTCTATTATCCCACAATAGTTCCTGATGACCTGAGAAGTTGAGTCCCATAGTGCTCAGAGCCATTTGAACCATTTATAACTCGCATGTGAATACTTTACGAGTCCATTTAAACACTGCTGGTTTTTATAAAGTTCCTACACATCCGAACTTTACTATTGTTTTTCCCGGCCGATAAAGCGCCAATTGCGGCGGGGCGAGGTTTTTTTTCCATTACATCGTTGTCACTGTGCAGGCTGCAAATTAAAATTCACCTACCTCAGAACGGCGTCTGCTCGATATCCTTTCACTCAGCAACGTAGATACTTCTTACAACATGATGTAAAAGCAGCGTTGATAAAAAACACCATCATATATCTACAATTACTGACGCCGCGCAACTCTAGTTAAGAAAGAAAGTTTTGTAGAAAAACAGTCATTCAATTTCATCGGACACTAAGAAAATGAATTGGCTTCTGGAAAATAATGTCCAAAATTTCCACTCAAAAATGTTTGTTTTGTCCTTGATAGCCAAAAACGGTACTATTCAGTCCACATTTAAACTATTGGCTATTTTCTTCCAGTTCACAATTCATACACACATTTCACATGCACGACAGTAGACATCCGTCCAAACCCAACCAGAATTAAATGACAGTCATTAATTTCACCACTAATATGAGTTCTTACATTCGGTACTTCTTGTGGATTTCTAAAAAAGAAACTGCTCGCCAAAAATGCTCAGTGGTTGAATACTAAAACATGCCACGCGGATACTATGAAGGCCAATATTTCACACGCGAATATCTGTCCAACAGATTTAGTCACAATCTCTGAAAATTCGCCAAGCAGTTCTGAACAGCAACTGCTATCGACTTAGCTCATTATTTTGAATGGCACTAGTAACATGACGTTCAAACCTAACGAGCGACTTCCTTCTTCCAGCCTCACTACCAGTATAACTGTCAGGTAACAAGCGGGAAACGTCTCAATTCTGATTGGCTGACCATACACACTGCCAGTCAGAATGCTCGCTCATGATCATACTCGCGCCAAAACTGGCCTGCACCAATCCTTAAACACAGACGCATTTGCATCAATCTGACATGCAAATATTAAAGTAATGTTTAATAAACGAAAACGAAAAGACAATCATTCTGGAAATTTTCTTTAGATGCAGATTTTATTCCAACTTACTTTCTGGCTGCTCTGTTACAAAAGCAATCACACCTAGACATACGTCATCAGCAAAGTGAGTAAATCCCCTAGGATCTTTCTCCCACGACAGGCTTGTGTAGTTCTTGCAGGTTACTTAAGACGGTATATAACGCAGCATTGAACTTAAACGAATGTCCCACATACACACTCTCATTTACTCACATTTACTCACACAACCATCTTAGACACAAATAATAACTTTGTCTGATTTTTATATTACGAAAGCGAAAAATAATTAAATTTTAATATGAAAATCTCAATTAATTAATTCTGCACACTGAGAGCTCGGTTTATGTTTTCCAATTATACCAAAGATAAACTATAATATTTCCTAACTGAATTTAGTTCCCTAAGTGTCTTTTTTTTACTTTTTAGTAATTTTTTTATCTCCAAAGCTATGATAGTTACAATTTTGAAATTTTTATACAATCTTCTCCCGAATATCAGAAGGAAGTGTACCGATTTTGAAAATGATTGAATAATATTTAATACCATCTATTTAGGTTCTTATAGGTGGTGAATGTATGCTTCCAGTGAGAGACTTTGAATAGCTTTGCCATGGCAGGCAGTGACAGATGCTCGTGTGTCTCTCGGTTTGGCCGCTAGATATCAGCCCCCGACGTTACATGCAGCAAACTGTCCTAAAACAAACGTTCGCTCGGAACAACTTGCGACGCTACAATACCACGAACAAATAGCGAAGGGTAAACAGCGCTAGCACCACGATTCTGCTGAACAGAAGGGAGTCGTGCCAACCGAAATATTCCACACCACTATATTAAATGACATGTCGCGCTATACCGGGTATTTCTGAGAAGGACCGAGCTAAACCGAGACAGACCAAGCCTGAGCCCGCACATCTGGCTCGTGTGCGGCTTAGCACGCCGTGACTGGCCTTGCGTTAGGTGATTAAAGTTCCATTTTCGTATCCACTGTTCCTTGAACACTGTTTGCAAGAGCAGATGCTATCTCCATATTGCAGACAACGCCGTCTTCAACATTCAATGTGTTTCCGTAAGCATAGTCACTTAATAGTACCAAACAGTAGTACATAGTAAATACACAAGCTGTTTTACGTTTTCTATCAAATACCTAAGACCTACTTTCAAATATCGCAACTCTATTAACAAAGAAAATATGTTATTGATTTAGTTGTGGAGATGAGCGTAATTCAGTAGTTTTTTTCTCAAAAAACGCAAAAATACGAAATAAAACCACCTAGAGCATTACGGTAGCATTGGCTTGCAACGTTCACAAGCACAACACACAAATGTTTAGGCACATACTCCTCGCAATATCTATATTGAGAACAAAATATCTAGCAAAATATGACAATAATAACATCTCAAACTGGTTGTAGTATAGTGTTTTATCTTTTTGACCCTTGGAGTACAGAAAAAGAACTAGCGTTGGAGATGACGTGAATATTTATGGTGCTATGCAGACATTATGAAATTGCCAACAGCGTTGGACGAGAATGATGTTATGTCTCACCTATCCTTGTTGTAGGAAGCTGTCTGGTTGATCTATTTGCAAGAAATTAAATAAAAATGAAGTGTGGCTTAGGGAGAAGTTGAGAACTGTAATTTAACGAACTGATACGACATTGCAATACTGAAATGTGAATGGAAGAGATGAAAATGTGTGTTTACTGCAGTGTAATTAGCATAGAAGCTCTCTGAATGGCTGTGTTACTTGCTTTTTGCTAGACTATTCTCATTAACTTGTATCGAAAAGGGATGGAGGGGACTGGAGGGGGAAGGGGAAGGGTATAGAGAGGCACATGGCTTAACAAGTGGAGGTGTTGCATAGGAGTAGGAAGGAGCATGATATCATGTGTTTGCCCCTGCATGTAGGCAACACAGTGCTCAATGGTCGATTTTGAAGCAGAGTTTCTACTGCACAAAGACTACAGGCTCACAGCTACAGCTCACTGTTTGCAGCGAATTTGCAACGAGGAATGAAAGCAGATATAAACGGCTCGACCTATTGATTACATCGAGCTATTCCTTTTAAACAGAGCCGTGCATAAACACAGTACCTAAGATACGAGCAACTGCAGGTAAAGATGCAATTGGTTTGTTCCTATACTGTGCTGTTTGGAAGAGCAACTGCTCATCAGCAGTAACAGTTAGGTACAGTCACAATTGGGGTTTTCTGGTCTGGGATGTAAGTCTCATCCCTTTAGAATGGCAGTTATAATTCAAACACTTCACAGTATTCTGTGATCTAGGTCCCAAATTTATTGCATCATAGGCAGTTTGCTTAGCGGCTCCGAGCATAAGATTTTGCTTCAAGTCCATCAGAATCGACACCTAGGGCAGTAGCAGGACAGAAAGAACAGCCAGGGTGACCAATAAGTTAAACATTTGTACTGATAGTGTCAAATCGTGAGAACCTGCAGCGTAATCGTCAGTGATGGAGCTTCCAACGATTAAGCAGTAACCCAGCGTGTGTAGTTCAGATAATCAAAGTGGGGCCACTTAGTCCAAAATCTGAAAGTGGTGATGTCGATAAGGACGATATTAGTGTGGCAGATAGTCTGAAATCAAAGAAAAGAGATGTAGTTGCCAGTTGTTCAAATGTGTGTGAATTTCTAAGGGACCAAACTGCTGAGGTCATCACTCCCTGGACTTACACACAACTTAAACTAACTTATGCTAAGAACAACACACACACCCATGCCCGAGGGAGGACTCGAACCACCGACGGAAGGGACCTCAGAATCCGCGAAAAGGCGCCTCAAACCGCTTTCCTTTTTCTTTTTCTTTTTTATTCATCTCATTTTGTCCGTTTTAGTTCGTTGTATCTGCTAGGGGCGGACGTCGCAAGACACCTGTTTCAGTTCGTTGTTGATCTATTAACTCAGTTTCTTTATTACAGAGGGCACCTAACTCTCTGACCGAACACGCTGAGCCACCGTGCCGGCTTTTTCTTTTGTTCGTTGCATCTGCTCGGGGCGGACGTCGTAAGACATCCATTGAAGTTCGTTGTTGATCGATTAACTCAGTTTTTTTATTACAGAGGGCACGTAACCCTCTGGCCGAACACGCTGAGCTACCGTGCCGGCGACCCGCTCAGCCACTCCGCGCTGCGTAGTTGTGAGTGATTCAGTGGCGTGGTTGAGGAAAATTCTGACAAACTTGAACTCTAAAATGGGGGTATTGGGCATAGCGATAGGTTCAATGAATACAGAGATAATTTCAGTAGAGACAAATGTGTCAGAAGGTGTAAAAGCTGAGGTGAAGAAAATTAAATGCAGTATAGAAGGGAAGATTGATTCAAAATTAGAAGTTATATTGGAAGATTATGATTAAAACCAGAGTCGACACAGTGGAAAAATGTTTCGGGGATAAGTTGGAAAAGATACATTACGGACTGGGTGACGATATTAAGAATTGTTTGCTGAGGCAAAATGCACTTGAGGAAGGGACCACGAAGTCTATCAACAATTTCTATAATTTGTCTGTGAGAGTAGTAGAATGTGAAAAGTAGGTGCTTAAGAATAGAGAACATTTTGAAGCGTTATTGACTAAAGAAACTGTGCAGCATGAACAGCAGTTTAGGGAGAATTAAATTTCTTAGCAGCAAATCAAGCTACCATTGCAAATCAAGCTTCTACTGTGATAGGTGTTCTGTGGATTAATTCAGGAACGACAGTCTTTTGCATTTGATGGAATATACCATCCAGCTTATTTTCTTGCTGCGTGTAGAGATAGTTTTGTGAGAGGAATGTCGGAAGAGGCAAAAAATAAAATTAATTAAGGCATCTTGAGGGAAATGCACGATCATGGCTAAATTTAATGAGTGCTTCTTTTGCTACCTATGAGGCGTTTGCCGGCCGCGGTGGCCGAGCGGTTCTAGGCGCTTCGGTCTGGAACCGCGTGACTGCTACGGTCGAAGGTTCGAATCCTGCCTCGGGCATGGATGTGTGTGATGTCCTTAGGTTAGTTAGGTTTAAGTAGTTCTAAGTCTAGGGGACTGATGACCTCATATGTGAAGTCCCATAGTGCTCACAGCCATTTAAACCATTTATGAGGTGTTTGAGGGTTCGTTCCTTGACAAATTCTGGGGTGAAGCGAAGCATACGCGACTTCAGAATGAATTACTGGACGGACTAAGTTTCGAACACGGAAGTGCCTTGATGCAGAATTGTCGTGTGGGGGAACTGACGATGTTGACGCATATAAATCATCTGCTATGAGTGTTGATGGTGATTGAGATGTCCAAAAGAATTTTTACAATGGTATTCTGCCCACAGGCCAACAAAGTCCATTGATGAAATTTTAGATTTCATTACGAAGCTTAAAAAGGCGTTGAAATTCAAGCTAAATAATGGGAACAGTAACAGGGAAAGGTATAATATCCACAATAATTACGGGTAGTATCCACAATAATTATCACCGTAACAGTATTTTTCAAAGAGGCAATGGAAATGCTCACAATGGATATCAAAACTGAAAACGAAGATCAGAGGCGCAGGAGCCGCACGAAATGCAAGGCTAGAATACGTGATCGAGAAATCAGAGATCTCAGCATCTCAGGTCCGGAGGTGGCGCAATGAACCAGCGTTAAAAGGGAAATGCTATTTTAAAAATTCGATGGGTGTCGAAAATTGGCAAAGAAGCCACAGATTTTGTAGTTGGAGATTATAAGAAGTAAGAATAAAATGGGGGATAAAAATAAGCATCGCAACCATAAACAGGGCGCATAAGTGTTGTAAAATGTGTAGAGATTTTTGATAATGATGATATGGGGCTGAAAAATTTATTTTGTGAATGGGATGTGCATAATGGAATGAATGTATGTGTGGTGGCAAATTTTGTGATCAGAAGAGAGGCAGAGGTGGATTTCAATTTGGTTTTTGTGTTTTGTGTAGGGGATGATTTGGTAAATTTAAGATGTAAGTCATAAAGTGTGGAGGTACGGCGTAATGCAAGGAGTGAGCTAACACTGGCCGCACAACTCCTGGCGCGTGGAGGTCGGCAGACAGTAATTAGTTATGTAAATGAGGAAAATAATTTGTACTGTACGTAAGGTTCAAAAAATGGCTCTGAGTTCTATGCGACTTAACTTCTGAGGTCATCAGTCGCCTAGAACTTAGAACTAGTTAAACCTAACTAACCTAAGGATATCACACACATCCATGCCCGAGGCAGGATTCGAACCTGCGACCGTAGCGGCCGATCGGTTCCAGATTGCAGCGCCTAGAACCGCACAACCACTCCAGCCGGCGTACTGTACGTAAGATTTGGTGAAAAATTGCTAGGTGTTATTTAAGTATCATTGCAGTATTTCGGATGGGTTTTTCGTGTGATGTATGTAGTTTGTTTGTAATTATGTTAGAAAAGTTTTCCGGGTGTATTTCGTTGCGCTAATTGCATAATGTATTTTATTTTCGAATGTTTATGAATAGATTTATGTATATATAATTCGGAGGATAAATGACATTTTATTGTGAAAGTGAGTGAACATTTGCTAAACGTGTGATCCAGCTATTTGCTGAGTTGAAAGAAAAGTTAAATGGGCAGTTTCTGCACAGAGTAGTACTAGTTTTGAAGTTTATAGTTAGACGCAATAAAATTGTAGACAAATGATAAAATATTAGTTGATTTATTGTGTCGAACAAGTTTCATTCCACGAAAGACGTGTTTTTTAGTGGGAACATAGAGTATTTGAAATGTTGAGCTAAATCAAGTGCCTACTCTATAAATCAGTTTTTTCTTGCTATCCTGCTTGTGAATGTATCGATTTCACTGGGGAGCACGTTTAGTGCCTGACCTGTGGGGATTCGGGAAAGTACCGGTACGGGAAATCTGGGAGACGCGTCGATCGCCTAAAAGAACCGGCTATACTCTCAGCAATGGCGGGCTTTAAGACAAACTGAACGATGTCTTCTTACGCCCTCTGATAGTCTATAATTATTTACAGTCAAATATTAATGCAAATCTGAATATATTTGCGATCTCAGAAAAGTGACACGCATCCAATGAAACAACAATATTTCAATCTTCTCAAAACTCTAAAAGCTAATATTTCAAAATAAATAAACATCTACACAATGAAACTATGAATTAACGATTTTTAATCACTTTACAATATCTCAGATGATAGCATTACACAATATCTATCATCTCTAGAAGCTAAGTACCTGAATCTATTTTATTTATTGATTTACGACGTCTTTTATGTCTTTTTCATTGTGCAAATGTTAGTGAGAACATCGTATCCTCCACATTCACTCAGCAAATGAATACAGCATGAATACCTTTTATTTCGTCATACTTGTGTATTTATTTAATTAACAGTTTACTATTTTGTCAGGAACTGTTGATTGCAAGTGCTATTAATAAGCTGTGCTAGTTTAGAAGTGGTCAGTCGCATGTGTTGGCGAATGCGACAACTGAAACGAGATTCAGACGACGCTTCTGTCAGGAAGGCATAAATAATCGTTTAAAAGATCTTTAAGACAATCTGTTTTTATCTATCATGAGCACACTTGAACAAGAATGTTGACTTATTTATTTATGAACCAACATCTGTTTATACTTATTGTAAATGAGCTGAGGGTAACTGAATGCTTGAACTTTCTTTATTTAAATAGTTTTGTAATATTTTAGTTAAGTCCGGGAAGTGGTCAAGATGAATCAGATCATGTATGTAGAAGCCGAGAATGATATATTTCTGGTGGGGACGGCCTTCAGCCAATGAGAGTTATACCGTGGCGGAACACTTGTCGAGTCAAGTGTGGTCTGGGAGTTCCCAGGTGAAGCGCTGAAGGGAGCGATTTTGGACACTTCGTGTCGTGTGCTGGCATGAGACAGACCTTCCTATGGTACAGTGATTCCAACATGCAGGAACTCTGGGCGGTGAACGACCCTTACCACACTTTAATTTTTTAAGGGATTTTATATTCCGAGAGGTTTGAATGTTCTCTAGAATAGGACTTCTTTCCGCTTGTATTACGGAAATGAGACAGACATTGTATGAAGCAGTATTCTTTGTATCGCCCGTGTCAATTTGTGAATCATGTTGATGAAGTCTGAACTGTTTTGAGCTGGTGAATCTTTCGTGTATTGTGCTCGCGAAGTGGACTTCGTTAGCGTATCTTCGATGACTATTTAGTTTGGGGTTTTTCTGCCATTCTCGTAACGCTCTCAATGTAACTTTACTGCATCTGATAAGGGTATTTTCTGTCTGTACTTTAACTAAGTATCGTACAACCACTTCCCGTTTATCTGAGATGTCTTTTCTCGAATAAATGTCATTCAGCATAATTCTCGGTCGTCTTCATCAATTACAGACGGTAGAACAGAACTCTTTTTATTGGTTTATCTTTTATTCTATATTTCAGTGTATTTGATTAACTCGCAATTCTAGCCACTGCATAGACTGTTTAACAGCAGCATCACAGCTACAAGTCATTATTTGCAGCGAATTAGCTGCGGGCCATGAAAGCAGACGAGCACAGCTCAACACTATGACTATATCGAATTACTTTTTTTAAACGAAGTCGTGCATAGCCTCAGTGCCTAAAGTAACCGAGTAACCGCAGATAAAGACGCAACTGGCTAGATCGTATGGGATGCTGTTTAGAAGAGCAACCGTTAGGTACCGCCGCATATTCCTCTCACGATCCAAAAGATACACTGTTTTTTTCATATGATCCAGAGAGTACATTTCTCTTCTCCCACGACCCAAACAGTGCATTTATCTCCTCCCATGAGCCAACTAGTACATTGCACTGCCTCTATGATCTAAGAAATGCGTTGTTCTCCTACTGGCTTAAGAGCTATACTCTTGTGAAACCTAATTGTTCTTTTGAAGATGTGAAATTTACACCAAATTTCTATGTAAATTTCTTTGTAAAGACTTACAAACGTTGACATGATCCTTATAAAATAGAAACAGAATGTTTACAATACATATGGATTGATTATGAGCCGGCCGCTGTGGCCGAGCGGTTCTAGGCGCTTCAGTCCGGAACCGCGCTGCTGCTACGGTCGCAGGTTCGAATCCTACCTCGGGTATGGATGTGTGTGATGTTCTTAGGTTAGTTAGGTTTAAGTAGTTCTAAGTCTAGGGGACTGATGACCTCGGATGTTAAGTCCCATAGTGCTCAGAGCCATTTGAACCATTTTTTTATGGATTATGTAGGGTATAACTTAAGCAGTTATTTAATATCCCATCACGGAGAATCCACATGATTTTATATATTAAAACCAGCTCATTCTTTCAGTATGTTCACAAGCGGATGTTTGTTAATTTTATTGATGATCGGAACATATCTGCATGATTGCTCTACAATTCACAGTTGAGTGTTTGGCAGAGGGCTCACAGAACAACATTCAGACGATTTCTCCATCATTATTACTCTACTGATACTACTCTACTAATACTTACTACTTTCTAACAGCATGTGGGGGAAAATTAACCCCTAAATCTTTCCATGCAAGCTCTGATGTCTCTTATTTTATCATGACGGTTTTAATAGCCCTTACTCTGTAATGGTTCGGAGACGCTACAGGTAGTGGTTGATGACTGCCACCGGGGATGTGCAAGGCACGTCACATGGGCCGAGCTGCGGGCAGCAGCTGTACCAGGCACACAATCATGATTCAGTCTAGTACAGTCCGTAGCATGAGCTACTGTCAACCACACCATTCTACTTATTATACTTCGACCCTGCGTTGCACCTGGACCTTGTTCTTATTCTATGGTTTTCAGTCAGTGTCCTGCTCTTGACGAACTTGGATTTGTGCTCGGATTACGCGTTTGTGTTGGGAGCGGACAGAAAAGTGGCTACAGAGTCTTATCATATCGTGTTTCTACTAACATAATGAGATTTTCACTCTGCAGCGGACTGTGCGCTGGTATGAAACTTCCTGGCAGATTAAAACTGTGTGCCCGACCGAGACTCGAACTCGGGACCTTGCCTTTCGCGGGCAAGTGCTCTACCAACTGAGCTACCGAAGCACGACTCACGTCCGGTCCTCACAGCTTTACTTCTGTCAGTATCTCATTCTGGAAACATCCCCCAGGCTGTGGCTAAGCCATGTCTCCGCAGTATCCTTTCTTTCAGGAGTGCTAGTTCTGCAAGGTTCGCAGGAGAGGTTCTGTAAAGTTTGGAAGGTAGGAGACGAGATACTGGCAGAAGTAAAGCTGTGAGGAGCGGGCGTGAGTCGTGCTTCGGTGGCTCAGTTGGTAATGCACTTGCCCGCGAAAGGCAAAGGTCTCGAGTTCGAGTCTCGGTCGGGCACACAGTTTTAATCTGCCAGGAAGTTTCTACTGACATGTTCGCATGTTACGGATCCCAAGTTTCTGAAACTTGGGCAGCCACAGCTGTCACTGCAACATCAGCAGCAACAACAACAGCATATGCCTGTCCTCCAGCTCGTATCTCAGCAGCTGTAACGAAGTCAGTCGGTGGTCACGGCAACACCCCCCTCCGCCGCTCACTGCCTCCTATCAATCTTCTGAGAGCTACGAAGTCTACCTACATCGTTTTGAACTCTACTGGTTCGTTTATAGCATTTCTGGTACTAACAAAGTGCGTTGCTCTTGTCTTCTAGTAGTCTTTATACGAGGTGGTGCAGAAATTGCAACCACTATCGGAACCAAGTAGTTTATCTTTCAATCATCTCGGTGCTCTGTTAACGGAATACTACTGGCATCACGAGCGGCTAGGCTACAATTAAATCAGTTTCATACACAACGTGGACAGTGTCATGGAGCATGGGTAGCTGACTTGCAGGGCCTCACATACAAGTGCAGTTTCGCATATCAGAACTGTGAAGTTTGGAATCATTGATTTGGGATGTGACTGAGCCCCTCTCCCCTGATAAGGAGGTCTCAGCAAATGCTTAAACCGCGTGAGACCCAAATTTTGCTGAAGCGTTTAACATTACTGTGCGTTTCTGAAGCTCTGCGTCCTTCCAGAAATAAAGTTTCAGTATCGACAGTAATTCATCGCCGTCGCGATCAACAGTCAACTGATGCTTCCATCTCAGCATCTTCCTTTTCTGCCCCAAACTCTCACCCGAGTTCACGAGCGTCCGGATCGCCGGTCTCTCGTAAGAGCCTTAAGTATTATCGATTATTCTGCTTCCCACCCCCCTCTCGTCCCTCTCACCGTTGAGTGACCTTTTGCGTAAAGTTAACTGGCAGGGTCAGAAACGGCCTCCCTCCTCGCTCTTGCAACATTGAAACATGCTTCACGCAAGTCGAAGAAACTCCAGTCCCGTCCTTACTGTGGCAGCCGGCATTCCAGAAGCAGTTGCTCACACCAAGGAGCAGAGTGTAGGGCATGTGGCAAGCAGGGTCACCTAGCAGCGGTGTGTCAACAAGCAGCCCGCCGGCCGTGTGCTCTGTAGAGATCAGAAAGGAGCTCCGTATACACGCTTTAAACTCGCCAGCGAGTTCTATGACGTCATCTCCGAACTAATCGTCTCCATGTGCTCCTACGCTCGACTCAAAGGTCTCTGCCGTTTCCCCTCTAGGCATTTATCTAGAAACGCCATCTTCCCTTTTCAAAAATCTTTTTCCGTTATCGATAAACCCCTCAGAAACATGATTTTTGGTTACCAAAACCAAGAATCAGATTCCAAGACAGCTACACACAGCAATTTTTACGAAATATTCCTAAGGTCCCGACATCTAACACCCTTAAAATTTTCTTGATGTCTGTATCCGTTTCCGAGACACAGAGGTTGAAAATTACCCAACCTGTACAAGTAAAATACGCGAGTAAAATCCGGTGTAAAACGTAAACATAGTTCATAAAGTGACCTAGCATGGAGAGACATGTTGTACTGTTGTCATCAGAAGGATTCTGCGTCAAAAGGAGAGCGAGTATACGAGTTCGCAAGTATAACCACGGACTAGCTACATTGTAGCTACATACGAAGTCATGCGGCCTCGTGATTATTATATATGAATAAAACGACTAACCAGTCGTCAGTGCGTATTGTTCTGTACATATATATAGAGGATTATTTTTATATACGGTACTTTAATATGTTAACACAATGTGTTGGTTGTTCTTTCACTGCATGAAACAGTCTGACCTAATGTTTTCTGCATGCTTGTAACTGCACACTGCCAGCATAGATTGACCGTTTTGTGTCCACACATCCACACTTCAACAGCTGACCTGCTGCCCATGGGAAAATAAGCAGTAATGGGTTGCTCTTTCCATATTTACTCGGAGACACTACCCAACCTAAAATATATGACTTGTGATAGCTTTAATTATTAGTTTGAAAATTACATAAATACTGATGTAGTTAGGTTTAGTACACCGTCCTGAGTCGCCAGTGGAAATACCTGCACTTATACCTTTTATGTACTGCACATGTATGAATGTATGTACATATGTATGTATTTGTATATAGGGTGATTTTTTCCACCATGTACAAACTGTAGCGAGTGATCTATGAGAGGGTACAGAACAAAAAGGTCTAATTAACTTATGTCCGGAAATGCATGATTTCCTTGCTGGAGACCATTTATTCAATCATACTTTGTTGCAGAGACTGCAGTCTAATATGCGCTGTACCATGCAGCTACGGTTATGGTATGCATGGTTTCTTTTTATAGGGTGGTACAGTTCCTCATACATCATGCCCTAGCGCCCTCTCCGCCATAGTAACTGGTAATGTTGTGTCCGATCCACTTCTCTTGCTGACTCGCCTTTTAGTGGATGCGATACAGCATTGTACACAATGGTTCCATATTCGAATCGAGAGCTTGTCGACACAGTGTTTACTTACGGAAAGGCAAATGGCAATGGGCAACAGACGGCAGGGTTGTATGAGGAGATCTATACCTGCCGACAACAACCACAGCAGTTAGTGTTTGCAAAAGGTTCCGCTGTTTGTCTGAGACAGGGTCGTTTCAGGAAGCAGGAAGTTATGAAGGAAGTACCTGAAATGTTCAGACACTGAGCTTGGAAGAAAATATGATTAACACTGTGGAAAGCGAGCGCTGTGTCAGTATCAGGCAGCTGGCCTGCCAGTACAGGGTAAGCCAGACGACCGTGTGGAACATTCTTCATGGCAATTGTTACTACCCTTATCACTTATTTCAACAGACTTTCCACATCTGGAGCAGTTTTGTCACTGGTTGCTTCACCACGCAGCCACAGTTCTGCGATTTGTATCATTCATCCTATTTTCAAATGAGGCCACCTTTATGTGGAGTGGTACCTTCAATGTTCATAGCAGTCATCTGTGGGGTAGTATGCAGAACACCCATGGCATGGTGACAACGAATCATTAGTATTGGTGCAGCCAGAATGCGTGGGCCAGGATAACTGGCGACCATGTTTTTGAACCAATCATTCTTCCACATCGCTTAACAGGCCTGAAATATCGGCGTTTTTTGCATTTGACTTTGCTTCACTTGCTGGAAGAAGCGCCATTGATGATTCAAAGGGTTATGTGGCTGCTACATGACGGTGCTCCAGCCCACTTCACAATTAAAATCCATATGTATCTGAATCGTTTCTTCCCTGGTTGATGGATCAGACGAGGTGGTTCAGTTGCATGGGCAGCTTGTTCACTGGATCTCAACCTGTCCAGTTTCTGGTTATGGAGCCATCTCAAAAGTATCATGTATTAGAGCCCATTCCAGATGTGGAGACACTGGAGCAGCGTACTCATGCTGCCTTTTACACTATTCGAATACAGTAAGGGCAACGTCACCATATGAGACAGAACATGCAATCATGTGTGTACATACATGTACTGAGGCACATGGAAACCATTTACAGCACATAATGTAACTATGGGTGCATGGTACAGTGCATATTAGACCACAGTGTCTGTAACAATGTATGATTGAATAAACAGTCTCTATCATTGGAACCATGCATTTCTGGCCGTAAGTTCATTTGACATCTTTTGTTCAGTATCCTCTCATCGATCAATCCCTAGATTCTGTACGTGACGGAAAAAATCACCCTGTAAATACAGATGTGATTGGTCTACTTATGACTGAGAACAGTCTACTGAACAACATTATGTCAAGTGTTTACATCATTTGCTGACTAATAGTTACAGCCATTACAAGATGCATGTGTTTCTGTCGGTTGGTGCCTCCAAGTACATGTCGCAAGAGCATCCCATTAATGTATATTTTCCCCTGGGCAGCTGGTTAGATGCTGAAGTGTGGAGGCGTGGACGCAGAACATTCAGTCTGTACCGACAGGTGCATTTGCAGGTGCAGTATGACCATGCAGAAAACATCAGGTCATAAGGTTTCTGACATGTTTGTGGAAAGACTGTTCAACACACAGATAAAACAGTCAACAGGCTGATGTGTGTACATAGAAAGGAACCACACATCAAAATACCTGCACTTATACCCATACACCCTATATATATATATATATATATATATATATATATATATATATATATATATATATGGAGGTGTCCAGAATTTAATCATCTATTTTGTAGAAATAGTGATGGTACTTACAATGTTTGCTATGGTATCGGTTCATTAGTGATTACTTTTAATATTATTACACATTTCCCATGTTTCATCACTGACATGAAGCACATTCTGAAGTATTATGGCACCAGCAGGTAGTGTAATGTGGTTCCTGAGCTCCTGCAATGAGGTAATGTGTTGGGTAAACACACATATTTCGATACATCCCCACACAGAAAGTCCATGTGCGTGTGGTCAGGGAAATGTGCAACCCACAGTAACGGGCCTGCATGTCCAACCCATCTCCCAGCGAACTGTGAATTCAGGTACATGCAAACATCTAAGCCATAACGATATAGTGCCCTATCTTGCTGAAAGTAAACAGTATCCTGATGCCCATCCTGGATAAACTGTTTTTTGTGAATATGTCTCGGTGCATGGCTTCATTTACGGCTATTTCAGCAAGAAAAAATGGTCCATGAACCTTGTACATGTGATGTCCATCCAAAAATTAACCTTGGAAGAGTCTCACATGACTTCATCATGTCCCATTGGTGGTGTGTTAGCCGAGATAACGAAGTTATACCTGTTAACATTTTCACAAATGTGGAAGATCGCTTCATCACTGAAAAAGATGTGATTCAGATGTTTCGCTCTTCGATGCCCATGGCTACACATTCTGCAAAATCTCTTCATGCAGATGGTGGACAACCTGCAGGTGGTATTATTTCTTCTTTAGGATAATCCGCAACACCTTATGTACCGTCGAACATGGAATGTTCACTTCCACTGACAGACACCGCACCGATTTTGGACTCCTTTCAGTGGATGTCCTGCTAGCTTCTACGCTTTCATTGGAGGCTGAGAGACATCCTTATTTGGGTTCCTTGTCAGCAGTCCAGAGCACCTGAACTTTTTTATAATGTGTGGATTGTTTTATCAGTGGGAACATCATGATGGAATTCGCAGTGAAATCTCATAAGAATGTTGCCGTATGACGACCTCTGTAGTCCACATGTCACAATAGCCAATTTCTCTTCTACAGCAAACATCATGTACATTCATCCTGTAAATAATGAAACACATGTTTAATTGTTAGCATGAGATTAATGAATGATATTAGGCAACAAATTAAATGTTAAATGGAATACCAGTCATCTACCATATACAACCTGCTCATAAAGTATGTATTTCTGAAAAACAAATACTTAATTTCTGGACTATATTTATATATAAGGCTTATATATCTTCAATCAGAGAATGTCTACCTATTATGTTGACATGATATACACACACATTTGCAAAGTTATCGAATCTGTGACGACACTACAAAGAAACATGACATTACAATGGAGTGCTTTCCCTAAATGGTGATTAATTGTAAAAATAAATTTGCAGCAGTCTTCGGAAAAGCTATAGAAATGTCAAGTTACAGAACTCGCTACTGACTCATAGACCCGAGGTGGCATGACCAAAATAATAGCGAAACAGCGCACTTTTTGGTCACAGTGACGTAATATTGACTTACTTTGTGCCCGGTTTTCGTTTCATGTAGTACGTATGTTTTATTATGCTGGAGGTGGAATAGATAAGAATACCACCATTTTGCTTGCACTGGACGAAGTTGACGTATGTTTATCATCTGAAGTGTGGACTAATGGAGCACATTTGGAATTATTAACACTGCACCACTTCAGTTTCGTCTGACATCCTCCACATTTTCATAAAACGCAGCATCTTTAGAGCCCATCTGATTCCTACAATCGGTCATTTCGCTCTGTAACTGGCGCTTTACAATAGTGTGAACTTGCCCTCAACTTTCATTGGAAGCCACTACTAGCCTTACAGAAGGAGGCTTCAGCAAGAGAAAAGGAGTACACGAGTAGGAAGCAACAGTAGTTTCACCCGTCACAGACTTGTCATACTCTCAAACTACAGAGAGACCGAAGGGAGCACTTATAGCACTATATGTATTGGGTGCTCGGCTCTCCTTCGCTACGAAGGGCCTGGGACCAGATCGTGTCTTACTGACGCAAGACCATTCCTCTCCTCAGAGAATTGTTCAACATGTACGAATCATCTTAACTGTGTGGTCCCCTACTGCTGCTAACATTTTCAGCTTTCCCGTCTTTACCAGTTTTGGTTTCAAAGTAGCGGACACAGTCAATTTAGTGTTTGAAATGGAGCCTACTTTTTTACTTTGATGCTCATTGCAATTTGTACAAGGAGATAATTGAACTGACGCTCGGGTTTGCACGTAATTTTACTGCTCACAACTCTAAGAAGGCTTCATCAGAGCCAAAATTACTCACTGCCTTTGAAGTCAGAGAAGCTGTTTAAGCAGAACTGGCATGGCTTGAGAGCCAAAGAATCATTTACCCAGTTTCAACCAGCCAAAAGCTGACGCCTATGGTCCTCCTTAAAAAACCTATTTTGTTCTTGCGTGTTTGTGGTAACTTTAAGTCCGCTATAGACGCCCAATACAACTAAGATATCTATCGCATGCCCCACCCAAAGGATCTACAACTGTCGCTTGGTGATGCATTGTGTCAGGTGCTAGCCTTAAATACACTATTCGGTTAATGCAGGTACAATTGTTTACCCTTTGGGATTACTGGTGCAACCCTGCATTACAAAATTATTAGGAAAAACCGAGTAAAGGTATTCTGAAATGTGCTAATTATTTGGATGATATGTTTTATACCAAAACAATGCAGTTACATTGAATCCCTTTTCAAATAGTTCCAGGAAAGTGACTTACGCTGTCAGATGGAAAAGTGCAGTTACTTTGCCCCAGCATCAAATACAGAGGCCACATTTGTTGTCACAAGGGTGGCATGCCCACATATTTTCAGGTAAACATGAGCACTAACAGGCCAGCTCCTGCTTATCTTAAACACTTGCACTCGCTTTTGACTCCAGTGTGTACTATGCCATGTTTATTCCTAAAATAGTTCAGATTGCACAAACTCTGAATCAGCTGCACAAGAAGGTTGTCACATTCCTGTGGTAAGCTGCCTGTCTACAGGCTTGTCATCGCCTTAAGGGGATGTACTAATGAAATTTCAAAGTAATTTTTAAAAAATTACAGGGGGCTGAAAATTTGTTTTGTAGCATACCTTGCTACGCTGAATTAAGTGGGTAGATCCAATTTGCTAAGCGAAAATTTATTCATACTATCAGATTTTTTAATTTAAAAAAATTATTATTTTTTCAAACCCATATATTGAGTTGTTGGTTATCATGGAATGTATTCACAAAAAAGTTTGAGCAAAAAAGTTTAAAATTGATGGAGCAATAGCATCTTTTTACTGTGGCTATTTTGGTATTTTTTTCAAAAAAGTTAAACTGTAGTCAGTTTTCTCTCACTATAAGGATATGGTCAGTGCAGATATTTAACTGAAACATTAATTTTGTATGAATATATCTACAAATGTGCATAATCTGCACTACTTCGGTAATCATGTATATGTACATGCCTAATCTATATGTACATCACAAATCAAGGTTGATAAATAAATAGTAGTTATCATTTAAGAGTTCTAGTGCAGGAAAGAAAGGCTAATGAAATCATCATCACAGTTATCGGCTGGGAGTTATAGCACACAAAACAAGAGCTAATAAAATTATCATCTCAGTTACCATCTCAGGTTTCTAGAGCAGAAAAAAAGGCAATTTAAAATTTTTACCCTGGCATAAATAACAGCTATTTTTAGATTTACTGTTTTTCCAACCAAACAGCTACCCAGCTCCAACACAGGACTAACAGTGTTTAAAATTAAGAAACACAAACAGCAAAATTAACAAATTAAAAAGTTATAAATAAAAATAAAAATTAAAGTTAAGAAAACAATTAAAAATATAAAAAGTTAAAAACTGTAAACATAAAAATATTAAATTAAGTGTTTATATTTTCATATGCAATAATTTTTATTTCAATTTCGTTACAAGTTCCATTTTTAAAAACCTAAAATCAATTTTTATTTAAAATTTAAATAAATTTTTATTCTAAAAGTTATAAGAAAATGTTTTCTTTATAAATACAAAACAAAAGGACCAGTTTACCAGATTTTTGTAATCATTGTAGAGCAAATAAAGTCAAATGTTATTCAAAATTAAATAAAGGGGAACACATTTTATTTATAAATAATAACAGTGCAAACAATTTTAATCATAAAACAATCAAACAATTTCTAAATATATATAAAACAAAAAGTAAAAAATATTCTAAACTTAGTAGACAATTAATTAATCTTATTGAAAATAATAAAAAATATTTATCATAATAAAGAATTGGAGAATAAAACTTTAAAAGAACTTTGAAAAATATGCAAGGCAAGAAATTTAAGAGGTTATTCTAAACTCAGTAAATGACAATTGATTAAATTTATTGAAATATTTGAAAATAATATCTCCAGTAATAATAGTTATGTTAATAATAACAATGAAACGAGTTATCAAAAGCTTCTGGTGGATAAACATCAAGAAATTAAACAAAAAACCCAATCGGAAAATTTTTCCAGTTTTAACTTTCTAAATCTTGATCATAACAAATTTAAAACAACTAAATGAATTATTAGAAAATCTACAGATTTTAAACTTAGAATAACAACTTATGAAATTAACAATACTGATAATAGTATAGAACCATACATTTTTAACGAAATTGAATAAGAAGCAACTGATAATTTAAAAAATATTTTGATGCAAAGGAAATCGATTAAAGTTATATAAGATTTTATAGTAAATTTAAAAAACATGATGTAAAAAGGAATTTAGTTTCAAAAAAGGAGTTTCATTAAGAAAAACAGATTTAGAAGACTATTACCAAACATCAACAAAAACATTATTAACTGAAATGGAAGAAAAGCATAGAAGACAATCAGGTTGCGCTTTCTATTCCATATATAACTTAGAAAAATGTGTTAACAGGCACAATCTAATTTTGCTTATCCATATATTAACTTATTAAAGTAATTAAATAAAAGAGCTATAAAAAATAACAATCAAAAATGTTTTCTATAGCCAGTAAGAGATGCTTTGCATCCAGCAGATTGTGATGCAGAAAGACTTAATAAATCGAAAAATATCAGTTTAGAATGTATATAATTTTTAGGAAAGAAAAAATTAATTTTTCTCTATAATTTACAGAAATTGAAAAATTGGAAAAGAAATCTAATATTTTGGTAAATATAAATACATATTAGGAAAACATGTTAATCTCCTTTTTAGTTGAAAACCAGAATAATTCTCATTATTGCTGGATAAAAGACTTGTCTAGATTAATTAGAAACATATAATTAAGCAAAATGGATAATTTCATCTTTGTGAAAGATATTTAAGTTATTTTATTCTCAACAGAAATTAGGCAAACACAAAATGACAGTAAAAAACAAAAAGTAAAAAAAATGAACCTAAAAAGATAAAAAATTAAATTTAAGAATTAAAATAATTCACAAAGGGAGCCTTTCATAATTTATATAGATTTCGAATGTGTTATATATTATCAAATATTAGTACCTGTCAAGCAAATCCTGATAAATCTTGTATTAATAAACATAAAATATGTTACCAATTTCCTTTAGTTATTATACATAATATTCTAATAGAGATTATAAACAGCCATGTAGTATGTGGGTAATGATGACCCATAAAAATTTGTAGAAGCGTTAAGACCAGTATATGGAGAAATTATAGCATTATTTGATGAAAATGTTCCAATTATAAAGGCTAAAGGCCATAAAACAAATTTTAAGAACTCTGAAAAATATTTTAACTCTGCAGGAATATTTACATTGGAGGAAAACAGTAAGTGGTCATTGTCATGTTTAGGGGAAAATATCGAGGTGGCGACCTTGAAGATTATAATATTAATTTTGAAATTCTTCATTTATTCCAACTTATATTTATAATCTAACAAATTATGATGATCATGTGTCTGTTAAAGAGTTAGTTTAAATAGTAAAAATAATGTCATTATTCTGAATAATGACCAAAAACACATGCCATTTCGTAAAGTAGCTAGAAATGGATAAATTTAAAGGATTTTGGATAGTTTTAGATTAATACCATTAAGTATTGATATCGTATCTTCTAACCTTAAAAAAGAACAATTTAGAGAAATATCAAAATGTTTCAAATATAAAAAAATAAATTATATGACTAAAGACCGCTTATCCTTATGCAAGTATGTATTCTACAGAAAAATTAAAAGAAACTAAAATTCGTAAAAGAGAATGTTTTTATTCAATGCTTAATAATTCTAATATTGCTGATGAAGATTCTTATCACGCAAAATTAGTTCCAAAAAAATTTAATTCCAAAAATTTTGGAGAGAAAGTACCAAATTACATAATAAACCTGGGGTTTTAATACTAGGAGATAGTCTTAAAAACTTACAGATACTTTATTAAATCCTATAAATTTGATTCTTTTTTGGTATTAAACTGCTCCTGAAATATCCTGGAATGTTATCTTAAAAATGACTTCCATTAAACTATGTTTATTAAATGATTATGATATGATTTTAATGTAAGAAAAAGGAATTCCAGCAGCAACTTCCCAAAGTATTAAATGATATGTTAAAGCTAATAATAAGTATATGAAAAATATCGATCAGGAAAAACAATCAATTTATTAGTACATTTCGATATTAATAATTTTCATGCTTGGGCTATGTCTCAATTTCAAATGTTTCAGGGTTTGGATTCAAAATACTTTAATTCTAAAAAAAATACTCAAAACACTGGATGATTACAAATATGGATAAATTTTAGAAGTTCATCTAGAATTTGTGTAATAATTACATGATTAATACAAAGACTTACCTTTAGCGCCAGAAAGAGGAAACATTGAATAATAAAGAAAAATATGGTACAGAATAGAGAATAAAAGTGACTAACGATTTTGAAAAGGATTATTATAAATTAATTAATAATTCTGTTTTTGATAAAAGATAGAAAAACACGGAAATAGAAAAATTGTAATACAAGATCACATACAAAAAATATATATGAAATATGTTTCAAAAACTAATTATGGACATACAACAATACTTTCAGAAAATTTAGTCACAGTATATATGAAATAAACAAAAATTAAATTCTATAAACCTGTATATATCAAATGGATATTTAAGGTAGTTCTAAAATAAAAATGTACAATTCTTCATTATAATGTTTTAAAACCAAACTATGGAGAAAATATTGACATAAGTTATATGGATACTGATTCATTTATATATTATACAAGAATCAAAGACTTTTATAGCGATATGAAATCGATGATGGGCGAATTTGATACAAGTGATTATCCAACAGATAATATCTATGGATACCACAAGTAAACAAAAAAGTCTTAGGAAAAATGAAAGGTCAAAATCACAAAAAACTATGTTAGAATGCGTTTGTTTAAAATCGGGAATATATACATATATATTTCGTTTTATTTCTTCTCCATTTAAAGCCTTCAATTTATATCTGACTGGATTAGAATGAATAACCTTTTCAATTTCAAAACTTTTGCTGCCAAATGAGCTGTATAACATTTTTCTAAAATTACTTTAAGTTTACAAGTTGTTACAAATTCTCCAAGTTTATATTTACACTTATCATTATATACAAAGAAGTTGGCTTACAGTTCTTGTCATTAAGTTTTATTGGCTTCATTTGTATTGTTGAATGCTTTGTATTATTGTATACATCAGCTAATTTTGAGACCTTATCTACCCAATTATAATTTCCCAGAAGAGTGAATCTCTACCACATTTCTTCTTTCAATATTCTATTAAATCTTTCTACAACAGATGCTTTCAATTCAGTAAAAGTAAGATGGTGATTAATGCTGTATTTTTACATTAGTTCCTGAAAAGTTGTCTGTTTGTAAATTTTTTGGAGTTCTGTCTCGAAAAAGCGTCAGCTAAATTTCTTCCTGTCTTATCTTTAACTGGAATAGTCCAAGCTGTTTTTGCGATGACATCAATTACAGTTAGTAATCATCATTTATTGCATTAACAGCAGAAGAACAACTGGGTAAAAATTACAAACACAAAAACTCCAATAAAAAGAATGTCTGTCAATCACAAGAGAGGAGGTATTTGCTGCAAATGGCACTCCATCATTTTCGGTCTGTAGCGTCGTCCTCCATGATGCCGGTTCCTCTTCTTGACAGATCATTGTCACTCAATCCTTCTATCGCTTTCTTGGGTATCCTCTGGAGCGTTTTACTATGGTTTGAGAGTGGAGGACTCTCTCAGGAAGGGATCCGTCTGCTCGTAATATGTGGCCAAACTGTTGTAGTCGCCTCTGTCCCAACATTCGTCCAATGTGTGGCTTTCCAAACCTCTGGTACAGATCTTCTTCCTTTCTCCTTTCCCATTTACCTTCTATGTTATTGTAGATGGGTCTATAGATCTTTCTAGTCTTGTGTACTGTGCGGAGACCTTCAATCCTCTGTCTTCCATTTTCAGTGTGATGTCCAAGTAAATTTTCTACAGGTGTAATTGTCCATTAATACAGATTATTTATTACATTTTACATTATTTCACCAAATATTTCTTCCTTTAAAACTGTTATAAACTTCAGTCACTTGAAAAAATTCTGCTTAATTCTTTCTGAAATTGTTTAATTGTGTTTTCTGTCTTTGGGTTGAATGATTCTAAAGCTCATTTTATCTTTTGTAATTCTTGCAATTTGATTTTGAAGCCTTTAGGCCATGCTTTATTTCGAAAAATACAAATTTACTGCATTCAAAAATTCATTAAACTTATAACAATCTGACATCAGTGTTAAAGCATGTACACAAATGGCCAAAAATTACTACATTAAAATTTTTTATTCGCAGCCCATTATGTAACGGCTCAATTGAGCCAAGATATTTAACTAGTTCTGTAGGAATATATTCTCCAAACGAATCAAACACAATTTTATGATTATTCTTACATTAACATATCCAATGATGACCTACATTATCAGAAATGTCTAAATTTAATATTCCAGATTCGAAATTTTTTGTTTGCTAGGTGATTCACCAGTCAAAAATATACTGCGTACGTGTTTGATTTTTAGGTGTTTAGCAAGGTTTTTCTATATCTAAATCTGATAAAGGTTTACTATAGTTTATGATTATTTCTTGCAAATTTTTTCTTCACTCCAGTGCATGCTGAAGATTCCTTCTCCACTGCTAAAGTTTGCCTTTTTTGTTCATATAGCTCTTTATCACCTTTTTTCTTGTCAATTTCTATCTTTGAAATACCAGCTGCTCCACCTGTAAATGAACCAACAGTAGCTAAATACGGCACTGCCGCCAAAAGTAATGGAAGGAATCGTCTTTCATGTTGTGTTAGTCCAGAACCTATTTTTTCACAGCAAGTATACCTAATTTTATAAGTAAATTTTCACCTGTCTTCTATGTCTCTTCCTTTTTTTGAATCAGTAAAAAAATTGTCAATATTATGTAATTGAGCAGTGTTTAGTTTCTTTTTAATTGCTTTTGGTTTAGTCTTGCTACGAGGTAACAAAGTATAAACAATACTGAAGTTATTGATTTATATGATAAAATATTTTATAAGGATTGATATTTTTATATTCATCAACCATTATCATCAAGTTCAACAGTCATTCCTAATTTTCTCTTTTGAGAAATTATTCCTCTAACTGCTGCAACAACTAATTTTGCTCCAGTTGATGCATCAGAAGAATAAATCCTCTCTCTCCCTTGAAGCTAACTGAAGCCGGTTATCTGCTCCATGTCTTTTCTTTAAGGCTTTATTGTCCCTATATGCAATATCATGTTTTTTGCAAGCTTCATGTGATGGATTTATTTCTTGACCTTCTCTGACTAATCTGTCTTCTAATTTCGTACCTGAAACCACAATAATTATAACCAAGTTAGATGCATTTCGAATAGTAAATTTTCATTGAAGTATTAAGTAATCCTTCCACATATTTTAGATTTTTCCAAAATGAGTCTGATAAGTTACTCAAAAATCTAATCAATTATGGAATTCCTTTTGGATTGCTGATAATAAACTCGCTAAATTTATTTGTTAACATTTGTGTTATTCCCTCATTTTCATTACGAAATTTTTTATTTATAGCTAATTCTTGTCCATGAAAACAGTTAATCTAGTGATTACATCTCTAACATCATTCATCCAAATATATTCAATTGGTTTTGCGATATATTTTTCATTAAGCCTTCTCCCAGATTCTCATCTACATCTGAAGAATATCTATATGATAGTAATTGTCTTAATTTTTGGAAGTAGTCATCACCAATTTCTTTTATCAATTCATTATACTTAATATCTTTACTTGATTTTATTTTATTTCGTTTCTTTTCAGTATATAATTCTCCTGAATGGTCTAAAATATCACATATAGCAATGTGTTTTTAGTTAACAGATTCATTAGACCATCTATATTTTATATGTCCTATCACAAACTGTTAATTTATCTCCATCAAATTTTCCTGGTAATTTACTAACAAATTTAAATGCACCAACGGGTTTTAATCCACAAACTTGATCTCCACTACTGTTGATACACGTATTCTAGCATTCCTTCACTTATGTTTATTTTTTTGGTGGGCTGCTTCTCTCTATTTTTAATCTCTTCTATGTAGTTCTTCAATAACTCTTGTGTTTCTGAATTGCTTAAGGGGGTAGGACATCAAATGGGCTGACTTGGGGTAGGAGAAGCACCACAGGACATTTTAATTTCCACTGTGTACACTTTTACAAATGAATTCATAAGGCTTTGTCAACATGACCAGAAGGATATAGGATTCACACTCATAACAGTGGAAGTTCAAAAACATCACAAAATAATTTTTTTACATGTAAAATTGCATCATTTTTCACTTACTGTTGGCTGGATTTGTTGCTATAGGTACACTTTGGAAGTTCGAAAACAACGAAGTAAAATTTTTTTACATGTGAAATTTCATCATTTTTTACGTACTATTGGCTGCATTTGTTGATATAGGTACACTTTTCTTCATAAGTAAGAGAGAGTTTTCGATGAATTTTGCATATGATACAAACAATACTAACAGGTGTCAGAAACTCTAGAATTTATTTCTCGAACTTCCACTGCTAAGAGTGTGAATCCTGAATCCTTCCTGGTCTTGCTGACAAAGTTTTATGAATTTATTTGCAAATGTATAGACAGTGGAAATGAAAATGTTCTGTGGTGCATCTCCAGTTCCAAGTCGGCCCACTTGTGTCCAATCCCCCTTAATTAATAATCTCTTTTGTCACTATCATAGTGCTTAATTGCTGGTATATCATTAAATTCTTCAAAATATTTATAAGGAACCATTTGCTTTTCGATTTCTATGTTTTCTTCAACAGCTTCCAGAACATCACCACCTAAACCATAAATCCCTTGTTTTTCTTTTTCGTATCATATGTATTGTAATAAAACCAAATTTATCTGCATCCAGCATTTACTACATTTCTTTTTAAAAGCCCCACCGACGTAATAATGATAAATATGACTTCAGTTTGTGTCGTCTTGTCTAAAAATATTTTTAAAAAATATTTATCCTGTTACTAATTGTTTCGGTATCGAGTATGTTTCTACTATATAAAGGCAATCTAGTCCTTTGTGATGTACTCTAGTACACTATTCTCTTACGACATCCCGATTTTCGAGAATAAAATCATCGAATACTACAATTGAATTCGCCCAATGGTATAATTTCATCATTATTTTAAATAAATGTAGTAATTTTCTCATAATTTTTCTTTTCCAGTTTTTTACGCATTTTTATAAATTCCTTGTATTTTTGCTACTCCAACCCTTTAGAATAAACATACGTACGATTTATTTTATTCCAACTTAGCCATCCTGGAGTTAAAGTACAGTGAAGTGCCAAAGAAACTAGTATAGGCATGAGTAATCAAATTCTGAGATCCGTAAACAGGCAAAATATGGTGCTGCTGTTGGTAACGCCTATATAAGACAACAAGGGTCTGGCGCAGTTATTAGATGGGCTACTGCTGCTACAATGGCAGGTTACCAAGATTTAAGTGAGTTAGAACTTGATGTTATAGTCGGCACACGAGCGATAGGACACAGCATCTCTGAGGTAGCGACGAAGTGGGTATTTTCCCATACAACTAATTCACGAGTGTACCATGAATATCAGGACTCCGGTAAAACGTCAGATCTCCGACATCGCTGCAGCTGGAGAAAGATCCTGCAAGAACGGGAAAAACGACTACTGAAGACAATCGTTCAACGTGATACAAATCCAATACTTCCGAAAATTACTGCAGATAAATGCTGGGCCATCAACAGGTGTTAATGTGCGACCCATTCAACGAAACGTCATCGATATGGGCTTTGAGAGATGAAGGTCCACTCGTAACCCCTGATGACTGCACAACACAAAGTTTTACGCCCCGCCTCGGCCCGTCAACACCGACATAGGACTGTTCATGACTGTAAACATGTTTCCCGGTCCGACGAGTCTCGTTTCAAATTGTATCGAGAGGATGGACGTGTACGGTATTGAAACAACCTCATGAATCTATGAACCCTGCTTGTCCGCAGGGGACTGCTCAACCTGGTGGAGGCTCCGTAATCGTGTGGGACGTGTGCAGTTGGAGTGATATGGGACACCTGATACATGTAGATACAACACTGACAGGTGACAGGTACATAAGCATCATGTCTGATCATCTGCATCCATTCATATCCATTGTGCATTCCGACGGACTTGGGCAATTCCAGCAGGACAATGCGATACCCCACACGTCCAGAATTGCTACAGGGTAGCTCCAGGAATACTCTTCTGAGTTCAAACACTTTTACTGGCCACTAGACTCCCCAGACATGAACATTATAGAGCATATGTGGGGTGCCTTTCAATGTGCTGTTCAGAAGAGTTCTCGACCCCCTCGTACTCTTACGGATTTATGGACATCCCTGCAGGATTCATGGTTTCAGTTTCCTCCAGCACTACTACAGATGTTGGGTCGAGTCCATGCCACAACTTGTTTGCAGCACTTCTGCGTGCTCGTGGCGGCCCTACATGATATTAGGCAGGTGCACCAGGTTTTTTTGGCTCTTCAGTGTATAATTACCAATCATTAATGTCGTTTTCCCACATCCATTTGGTCCTATTACTGCACATTGAATAGAGCTAGGCAAGAGCCTGTCATGCTTATTCTCCGATATCTTCTCTAGAATTGTTAGTTTTGGTTCCCAATCAGTTTTATTTATTTCATTATATAATCTTTATTAATATAAATGAGTCGCCTATTTCAACTGAATGGTAAGTCTTTTGTGCTAAAAAAAAAAAAATTGACTGTATCTACAAGAGGTAGCTGTAGTAAAGTTTTACTAGTTGGTTCTTATACAACATTTCTAACGCCAAATATCACACAGAAAAATAATAAATTATATAGTGATGGGAAAACGATAGAAATTCCTGTTGGACAATATAGCTTTAAAAATTTAGAAAAATTTATTCACACATAAAAGCCAGGTATTCACATTAAAACAGAAGAAATCTGAAATAGCATTATCATTGAGAGTGATGTTAAATTATATATGACATAAAGGTTAGGATTGGATGTTTATTACGGTGCAATAACGAAATTGTTGAAGCCAATGAAAAACCTATTGCGACTGATGTACCTAAAATTATTCCGTTTGAGTTACTAAAAATTAATTTTAATTCTAAAAAATATGAATAAGTTGGTGCACATGTGATGTAATATGTAAACTGAAAATATACAGGTTGGTCCTTTTATAGTGACTGGGACAAATATCTCACGAAATAAGCGTCAAACGAAAAAACTACAAAGAACGAAACTCGTCTAGCTTGAAGAGGAAAACCAGATGGAGCTATGGTTGACCCGCTAGATGGCGCTGCCATAGGTCAAACGGATATCAACTGCGTTTTTCTAAATAGGAACCCCCATTTTTTATTACATATTCGTGTAGCACGTAAGAAATATGAATGTTTTAGTTGGAATACACTTTTCGCTTTGTGATAGATGGCGCTGTAATAGTCACAAACGCTTAAGTACGTGGCATCACGTAACATTCCGCCAGTGCGGACGGTATTTGCTCGCCATACATTACCCGTGTTAAAATGGACCGTTTACCACTTGCGGAAAAGATCGATATTGTGTTGATGTATGGCTATTGTGATCTCGGGAATCTCAAAAACGTCGGTGTTGAGAATGCTCCATCAACAACGATTGCACCCGTACCATATTTCTATGGAGCAGGAATTTCATGGTGACGACTTTGAACGTCGTGTACAGTTCTGCAATTGTGCACAAGAGAAATTACGGGACGACAACAGATTTTTTGCACGCGTTCTATTTAGCGACGAGCGTCATTCACCAACAGCGGTAACGTAAACCGGCATAATATGGACTATTAGGCAACGGAAAATCCACGATGGGTGCGACAAGTGGAATGCCAGCGACCTTGACGGGTTAATGTATGGTTCGGCATTATGGGAGGAAGGATAACTGGCCCCCATTTTATCGATGGCAATCTAAATGGTGCAATGTATGCTCATTTCCTACGTAATGTTCTACCGATGTTACTACAAGATGTTTCACTGCGTGACAGAATGGCGAAGTACTTCCAACATGATAGATTTCCGGCACATAGCTCGCGTGCGGTTGAAGCGGTACTGAATAGCATATTTCATGACAGGTCGATGGGTCGTCGAAGCACCATACCATGGCCCGCACGTTCACCGGATCTGACGTCCCCGGATTTCTTTCTGGGGGAAAGTTGAAGGATATTTGCTATCGTGATCCACCGACAACGCCTAACAACAAGCGTCAGCGCATTGTCAATGCAGGTGCCAACATTACGGAAGACAATCTACTCGCTGTTGAGAGGAATGTCGTTACACGTATTGCCAGATGCACTGAGGTTGACGGACATCATTTTGAGCATTTATTGCATTAATGTGGTATTTACAAGTAATCACGCTGTAACAGCATGCGTTCTCAGAAATGATAAGTGCACAAAGGTACATGTATCACATTGGAACAACCGAAATAAAATGTTCAAACGTACCTACGTTCTGCATTTTAATTTGAAAAACCTACCTGTTACCAACTGTTCGTCTAAAATTGTGAGCCATATGTTTGTGACTATTACAGCACCATCTATCACAAAGCGAAGAAAGTGGTCCAACTAAAACATTCATATTTCTTTACGTACTACACGAATATGTAATAAAAAATGTGGGTTCCCATTTAAAAAAAACGCAGTTGATATCCGTTTGACCTATGGCAGCGCCATCTAGCCAGCCAACCATAGCGCCATCTGGTTTCCCCCTTCAAATAGACAAGTTTCGTTCTTCGTAGTTTTTTCGTTTGACGCTTATTTCGTGAGATATTTGGCCCGGTCACGATCAATGGACCAACATGTAGAACATAATTTTAAATGTATCAACTCATTCTTTATTTATTCTTCTTTAATACTCGGCCGAACATTAACACTTTTCGTGTATAGCGTTAAAAAGGTCATAATACTTCAGATTCTTTTAAAAAATCAAAAATGGCCCAAGATGAAAAAATGCTACTCCTCTGTCAATTTTAAACATTTTTGATTCAACCTTTTTTTATGGATACGTTCTATGATAACCAACAACTCCACCCATGGATTTGAAAAAAATAATGGTTTTTTCAGAATTTTAATATCCAAAAGAAAAAAAATTTTTTTGATTAGAAAATTGGATTTACCCACTTAATTCATCATGTCAAGATATGTTATGAAACAAATTTTGAGCCCATGTAGTTTTTTTACTTTCGAGCTGAAATTTCACCGGTAGCTTCTCTTAAGGACAGTCTCTAGGCGGCGCTGTGATAATGGCCTTGCCACTGACATTCGCAACAGACATGTCCCAGTATGGAATTGCAGCAATATTGCTGTAAGTTTGTCAGATGGATCGGAACGGCCAATTGTCTTCACCGCCAAATCGTTGACTGTAGCGCAGCTTATATATTCACAAATTGATTGAGAAGGCCTTTTTGATCATTTATGGGGTCATAAAATTTTGTTGTATTTTTGTATGGCAGCAAATTCTACCTGTTGACAGGCCAAAAACTCTTTATTTCGTTGTTCGGGCCTCGTTAAAAAGCTCTCGGAAAAGACTGGGCGTCGTTTTTAAGTGGGTACCACTATTAAATTCACTTTCACCCCATTGCTCAACATGCCAACGTAGACGCCCAGTCCCACCTCCTCCTTGACCCCAGCCCAGAATTTGATTGCCAGGAATCTTTTTGATTGTACTGGACCAACATCTACGATAAACCTTGGACGAATTCTCGCTGATCGCGTGTGAGGTAGCCATGGCGTCGTTTCGTGACCTGATCATGCAGACAGTTTTGTATGCAGTACGGAAGGGGTGGTCAGAGGATGATCAGATCTTTACGCTAACGGATCAAAGGTGTCTCGACGTTGGCCCCAGCAGACTCTGAATGTTGGGCCGTCATTTCGCCCACGTTCTGGTGCTGAAACCCCCCCCTCCCCCCCCATTTCTTCATGCATCGCATGGGGGATGACAAGCATGAAGGCGATAGACAGACGGCACATCTACTTATCCGCACTAACGCCAACACTGAACGTGCATTCTGCTCCTCTCATAAGTGCTCCCTCAATCTGACGGTCCCTGAGCAGCACGTCTTGTCATGTCGCCACCCTGACCACCCGTTCTAGACGGACCACTTTGATTTCGACGAACTAGTCGAATAGCTAGGTCGATACTCCTAAGGCCAGCAGTTTGATGGTAAGCCCCTTATGAGGAACGATGTCAACAGATTTCCGAAAATCTACAAATATGGAATCAACTTGAGATCCCATGTCCATAGCATACATTACCTCCTGTGGCTAAAGAGCCAAATACCGCTTATCCTGAAAGACCTTTTCTGGATCCATTTCTTTCTAGGTTTTTCATAATGTTGGAACACAGTTATGATCCAAAATCTTACTGTAAATCGATGTCAGTGATGTTAGTTACATGTATATACACTGTCCCGCCACATCATTGTGGCCACCTATCAAAAGCCTGACTAACATCTTTTGCAGCGCGGACCTTCAGGAAGAGAGTCAATGAGACTCTGGAAGGCACCGACAAGGATTTGTAGCCATGCCAACTAGTGGCTAGGAGAGTAGTGCAAATTCATTCTGTTGCTCTTCGAACCACGCACGTACTCTACGATTCGTTGGACACGTTGCATCGTCCTGCTTGTAGATGCCATCATGCCCAGGAGGAGCAAATTGCGTATGGAGATGACCATGGTCCCCGAGTACAGACGCTACCTGTATTGATCCATTGTGCCTTCCACAATGACGAGATCACCCAGGGAACAACAGGAAAATATTCCCCAGACCATAACGCATGCAGGATGTTTGCTTTCAGATGCTTCACGCCGTATATGCCAACGGCCGTCTGTCCGATGGAACATGAAACGTAATTCTTCTGAAAAAACCGCCAGTCGCCACTCAGTGGACGTCGATGAACAGCAGTCAGCATGGGTGCACGAACAAGGGATTTGCAGCGGAGGCCTACAGTCAGCAATGATCGCTGAACGACCGCTGAGGAGACACTGTTGGTAGCCGCTTGGTCCATCGGAGCAGTCAGTTGCTCATACGTTGCACGTCTATTCGCCTGCACACATCTCCACATTCCTCGTTCTCCCCTGTCCTTTATGTCCTGTGGAGTACCGCTGTTACTTCGGCAACGGTTTTGGACACTGCGATTTTGTCTTGCACGCTATGCTTTAATCACGGTGGCACGCGAATGTTTACAAACTTAGCTGTTTAGGAATTTTTTCCACCGTTTGCCCGAAAACTAATGATCACGCCCTTTCGGATGTCAGTTAAATTGATCCGTTTACACAATATGACAACGAATGCACTGTTTCCTGGGTCCACCCGACACGCTTTCTATACCCTCCATTACTAGTGCTGCCATCTGCCACCTGTGAGTGGTTATTGCACGTTGAGAACGAACATTGCCAATAGTACATTAATGTGACTGGACCATGTGTATCCACGCTACCTTGTTGTCGGCAGTAGTGTAGGTGAACAAACTTGTGTTGGTGACTATTGAGATCCATATGCATGTCCAACCTCTTAATGTTTTCGTCTCGTTACTAAAATAATTTTTGTTGGGCTACTGGTACTCTTTATGAATCATACAACCAAAATCTCCCTCTATAAGAATGCTTGGAAGGACAAAACAGCAGCGTCTTCTAAAAGAAAAAGTTCTCCGTCATTCTTTTTTCTGTTTTGAACAGTACGAAAATATTCACTAGTGACTGATCCCGCAGTGGTGCTGCTGTGCCCCAGGAGTTTTTGAAAACTGCGGACGTATAATTTATCAAGTCTCTAAATAAATCGGTGTGCCACCTGCGCCACCTAAATTGTGTAGGGTGGTGGGAAAGGGTGTTGCGGGGAACATTGTGCCGAGAAACAATTGTTAAGAAAAAAAGCGATACGTTGTGCCTTTTCCGATTACATGATCGCACACGAGACCACTCAGCCTTTGGCTCGGGTTCGATTCTTACTATGGTCCCATGTCGAATTTTTGTATCGCTCTCTTGTTTGGTTTTAGGGAACCAAACGAAGATCACGTTTGACGAGACTGTCTCTGGAGGACCGCTTCAATTTGCGCGAGTAACGACCTGATTTATTAACTTAAACGCTAATTAACTCAGAAACGGCGCAATGTATCGAATTTTTTTCAGCATAACCTAACCTACAACATCATTTAAAGCTTTTTAAACTGTTTCTGAGGACCCTGTGTACTGTGTCACAGTCATGTATTCGGTTTGTGATTATTTTGTACTTTTCGTAAAAAAAGTATAGGCAACCCTGTGGCATAACGATAGTCTTTCAGAGTTTGTATTTTTACTTGTGACTGTATACGTTACGTTTAAAGAAGCAATTTTATAATCTTTCATCTTACAGTTTCTAACATAAGATTTAATTCATCCCTGACACCGTCCCCTGTGCACCAAAGAGGAAGGCCTTCACTTTCTTTTCCTCTGTGCAGTGTTGTTCTTGTATAATATTATGACCACGTCTACATATTATTTCTCATCACATGTTTCGCTTGTTGACCTGCTTTCGCTATTCTGTTTCCCAACAAGTTTTTCATGCTTTTTTTAAAAATAATAATGTCTTGATTCGTATTATTTTTTGCTCTAACTCTTATTTCCTCCTTTGATTGTTTTCTTATGATTTATACAGCTTATCTTGGCTGCTTCCTTCAAGTTTTCTTCACTTTCTGTTTCTGGTGCCTCACTGTTCTTCCGTTCCCATGTCTCGTATCTCATCACAGTACTCTTTTTATCTTCCCTTTTGTCTTCTGTCCTATTGTCGATAGAGGATTTACTGATTTAGAAGTCAGTATGTGTTACATAATTGGAAGACTTTTCCTGGGTACTATTTACACTCTGTTAACACTACTGACTGTGTTTTATGGCTAAGCATTCTGCTCTGTCATTTTATATTAGTAACCTCTGTAGAGATTTCTATCTTGTTTACAAATTGGTTCTTGCTGGGTTCTGTCTCTTTAATTCGTTCCCTGATACATCTAGTGGGCTGTTATCAAGCAGGCCGACTGGCAATTTCACTCATGTCTGTCTGGTTCCTGTTCCTGACATTTTGAATGTAAGTGAGGTCCTCACTTTGTCGTGTGTCCACAGCTGTTCATCATATGTATACAAACACCGAAAACCTTGAATCACGATACAAGGTGTCCTAGGAGGAATGGTCTGTATTCAGGGATATGACAGCAACTCGCATTTGAAGCAGAAGATTTCATAAGGACATGTGCTCTATTCTGAATGGTTTCCGAAACATATTACATTTAAAGTATATTCATTTCCGGTATAGTGGCGCGCACGTATGTGTCTTACCCATCCAGTGTCTTTCACGGTTTATTCTAGTCGAACCTACCTCGTTGCTTTTAGCCTCTTTGCTCGGGATGTCTTTCTGCCATTAAACTTCCCCGTTGAACACACAGTTGCCCATGGTGTGTTGTGAGTGAAATAATGCAAGGGGCTGGGAGTGTATCAGAGAGAAGCATCAGTTATCTGTGTTTGCACGCGCGCTCGCTAAAATGCCACACATCTACACTAATTATGAATATGCAGATGTGGTGTTATGTTTACAGTTTCTGCGATGGTAGTGCTCCAACTGCTGTCGGAGAATGCCGTCGGCGCTTTCCGACACGTTAAAGTGTTGATCTTAGAGTGTTTACCAGGCTTTTAAGGATATTTCATGAAACAGGTATTCTTCCAGTTCCCCATTTTTCTTCTGAACATGTATTCACCGACCTGTGCACGAACATTTATTATGTACTGTACAACAGCTGTAATGTGAAGTGTACGAAAATGCCTTGAGGTGCATTAGTTAAAAATACCTATTTCTCAGTTCATACTTTGTAAAACGACTGTTGTAACGTTTACTAACCGTTGCACGTGTGTACAGGTGTAAACCTGACAGTGTATTGAAAAATATAGAAAATAAATAACAATATGCATTAAATGTGATCTTTTTTGGAAACCATTCGGAGTAGGGGAAATGTCCATAAGAAGGTTTTTTTTATTTCAGATGATCATTCCTGTCATACTCCTAAATATTTGCCATTTGTCTTGGGACACCCTGTATCGGAACTAATGGGTTTCTACAGATTTTTTATTCTGCTCCGATAATTTTCATAACGTATATTAAAAACTCTCACCATTCTTAGTCACAGGCATGTGCAAGTATTATTCAGGTACAAATTGCATTGTCGTTGACTAACATAACGCCGCGCGGGATGAGCCGAGCGGTCTAGGGCGCTGTAGTCATGAACTGTGCGGCTGGTCCCGGCGGAGGTTCGAGTCCTCCCTCGGGCATGGGAATGTGGGTTTGTCCTTAGGATAATTTAGGTTAAATAGTGTGTAAGCTTAGGAACTGATGACCTTAGCAGTTAGGTCCCATAAGATTTCACCAACATTTGAACAATTGAACTAACATAACGTACATTGGTAATGAAGTCATATTACAGGTCTATCAGTTTACTATCACGTAGCTATAGTTTTTCAGACTCGTGTAGCATTAGTCGCTGATTTCCAAAACGAAAAGAGAACTCTAGGGTGGATTTACTCTAAAACTGCACTATTATTAATCAGAAACTGTACTCAAGACGCCTATCTACATATACATCTACATGATTACTCTGCAATTCTCATTTAAGTGCTTGGCAGAGGGTTCATCGAACCAAAATCATACTATCTCTCTACCATTCCACTCCCGAATAGCGCGCGGGAAAAACGAACACCTAAACCTTTCTGTTCGAGCTCTGATTTCTCTTGTTTTATTTTGATGATCATTCCTACCTATGTAGGTTGGGCTCAACAAAATATTTTCGCATTCGGAAGAGAAATTTGGTGACTGAAATTTCGTAAATAGATCTCGCCACGACGAAAAACGTCTTTGATTTAATGACTTCCATCCCAACTCGCGTATCATATCTGCCACACTCTCTCCCCTATTACGTGATAATACAAAACGAGCTGCCCTTTTTTGCACCCTTTCGATGTCCTCCGTCAATCCCACCTGGTAAGGATCCCACACCGCGCACCAATATTCTAACAGAGGACGAACGAGTGTAGTGTAAGCTGTCTCTCTAGCGGACTTGTTGCATCTTCTAAGTGTCCTGCCAATGAAACGCAACATTTGGCTCGCCTTCCCCACAATATTATCTATGTGGTCTTTCCAACTGAAGTTGTTCGTAATTTTAACACCTAGGTACTTAGTTGAATTGGCAACCTTGGGAATTGTACTATTTATCGAGTAATCGAATTCCAACGTATTTCTTTTGGAACTCATGTGTATCACCTCACACTTTTCGTTATTTAGCGTCAACTGCCATCTGCCACACCATACAGCAATCTTTTCTAAATCGCTTTGCAACTGATACTGGTCTTCGGATGACCTTACTAGACGGTAAATTACAGCATCATCTGCGAACTACCTAAGAGAACTGCTCAGATTGTCACCCAAGTCATTTATATAGATCAGGAACAGCAGAGGTCCCAGAACGCTTCCTTGGGGAACACCTGATATCACTTCAATTTTACTCGATGATTTGCAGTCTATTACTACGAACTGCGACCTTCCTGACAGGAAATTACGAATCCAATCGCACAACTGAGACGATACCCCATAGGCCCGCAGCTTGATTACAAGTCGCTTGTGAGGAACGGTGTCAAAAGCTTTCCGGAAATCTAGAAATACGGAATCAACTTGAGATCCCCTGTCGATAGCGGCCATTACTTCGTGCGAATAAAGAGCTAGCTGCGTTGCACAAGATCGATGTTTTCTGAAACCATGTTGATTACGTATCAATAGATCGTTCCCTTCGAGGTGATTCATAATGTTTGAATACAATATATGCTCCAAAACCATACTGCAAACCGACGTCAATTATATAGGTCTGTAGTTCGATGGATTACTCCTACTACCCTTCTTAAACACTGGTGCGACCTGCGCAATTTTCCAATCTGTGAGTACAGATCTATCGGTGAGCGAGCGATTGTATATGATTGCTAAGTAGGGCGCTATTGTATCAGTGTAAACTGAAAGGAACCTAATCGGTATACAATCTGGACCTGAAGACTTGCGCGTATCAAGCGATTTGAGTTGCTTCGCAACCCCTAAGGTATCTACTTCTAAGAAACTAATGCTAGCAGCTGTTCGTGTTTCAAATTCTGGAATATTGTATTCGTCTTCCCTGGTGAAGGAATTTCGGAAAACTGCGTTCAATAACTCCGCTTTAGCGGCACAGTCGTCGGTAACTGTACCATCGGCACTGCGCAGCGAAGGTATTGACTGCGTCTTGCCGCTTGTGTACTTTACATACGACCAGAATTTCTTCGGATTTTGTACCAAATTTCGAGACAATGTTTCGTTGTGGATCCTATTAAAGGCATCTCGCATTGAAGTCCGTGCCAAATTTCGCGCGGCTGTGAATTTTAGCCAATCTTCGGTATTTCGCGTTCTTCTGAACGTCGCATGCTTTTTCCGTTGCCTCTGCAACAGCGTTCGCACCTGTTTTGTGTACCATGGGGATCAGTTCCATCTCTTACCAATTTATGAGGTATGAATCTCTCAATTGCTGTTGCTACTATATCTTTGAATTTGAGCCACATCTTGTCTACATTTGCATAGTCAGTTCGGAAGGAATGGAGATTGTCTCTTAGGAAGGCTTCTAGTGACACTTTATCCGCTTAATTAAATAAAATTATTTTGCGTTTGTATCTGGTGGATTTGGAAGAAACGGTATTGAGCCTAGCTACAACGACCTTGTGATCACTAATCCCTGTCACGATGCTCCCTATTAGCTCTGGATTGTTTGTTGCTAAGAGGTCAAGTGTGTTTTCGCAATCATTTACAATTCGCGTGGGTTCGTAGACTAACTGCTCGAAATAATTTTCGAAGAAAGCATTCAGGACAATCTCGGAAGATATTTTCTGCCTACCACCGGTTTCCAACAAGTATTTTTGCCAACATATCGAGGG
Organism: Schistocerca americana; assembly: GCF_021461395.2. Classification (NCBI taxonomy): domain Eukaryota; kingdom Metazoa; phylum Arthropoda; class Insecta; order Orthoptera; family Acrididae; genus Schistocerca; species Schistocerca americana. The sequence goes on along the minus strand of NC_060130.1, from coordinate 645,780,852 downwards.
AAGGTTGAAGTCCCCACCAACTATAACTGTATGAGTGGGGTATTTATTTGTTACGAGACTCAAATTTTCTCTGAACTGTTCAGCAACTATATCATCGGAGTCTGGGGGTCGGTAGAAGGAGCCAATTATTAACTTAGTTCAGCTGTTAAGTATAACCTCCACCCATACCAATTCGCACGGAGTATCTACTTCGACTTCACTATAAGATAAACCACTACTGACAGACACAAACACTCCACCACCAATTCTGCCTAATCTATCTTTCCTGAACACCGTCTGAGACTTCGTAAAAATTTCTGCAGAACTTATTTCAGGCTTTAGCCAGCTTTCTGTACCTATAAAGATTTCAGCTTATGTGCTTTCTATTAGCGCTTGAAGCTCAGGGACTTTCCCAGCACAACTACTACAATTTACAACCACAATTCCGACTGTTCCTTGATCCAAGCACATCCTGTATTTGCCATGCACCTTTTGAGATTGCAGCCCACCCCGTACTTTCCCGAGGCCTTCTAACCTAAAAACTGTAATAGTTACTGGGGTTGTTTTCAACTCCCGGGGAGTGCGCTGCTCGACTACTCTGCTCTACAACGTCCGCAACACATCCATCTGGATTTCCTGCTTATCGCGTCGCAAGAACTAGCCTGGAGAGATGTGGGACAGTGCTGAAGGAAAAAGCGCAAGTATATACACCGTAGAAGAAGCAAAAGGCACTCCATAAATATCCAGTTTACAATATGAATGAATGTGTTACTGTGAACACTATACATCACTTAGTTGAGAAATCCAGTGTTGTCCGGGTATGTATTTATTTATGTACTGTTGTCTTCTATTAGTCCGCTCCTGCTTCCCCTCTCTCTGTCCACCTCATCCTTCCTCTTCTCTATCCATCACGCCGTTATTGCTCCCACCCCACCCACACTCCAATGGGAGGTTCGTGGTTTTTTCCCGCACAGTACCTCTTCGCAGGTAGTAAGTAACATGTGCACCAAGTTTGGTTGAAATCGATCCACAGGCTTGGTAGAAGACTTTAAACATATTGTCTAATTCTCTCCTGTTTTACACCACACTACCCCAGATAGGATGTTAAATTTATCTTTGGTATTCAACCGTTTGGCATTCTCTTAGGTCCATTCTCTTAGGTCCATTGACAAACTCATTGGCTACCGGCAGCGCTCATTCTCGCGACCTGTTTGACACAAAGAACGGCAGAAATAAGAGACAAATTTCAGTTCATACTATAAAAGTATTCCAAGTCAATTAAATACAGCAAATAAATACCAACAGGTATTTTTCGAACATTTTTACGGCACCCCTTCTCACTCACACCTCCAGCACTAGTGGTAGTGGGAAATCTTACTTCAACACTATTTTTATACAAATAATGTGTCATGCACCCAAAAAAATTTGCTTGAAGTTTCTCCAGGCGTTTCTGAGTTACGCTTCAGTGTAACCCCTGTTTCATCCCTACCCCTACGGAATGCAACTGGCTCTTAACTTCACCGTGCTTGTTTTCAGGTAGTAAGCAACCGGTAAACCCCGATTCTTTGAAGAATCGAACTCCCCTGTATAAAACAGCTGCAAACTTCTGATTACTTTGCAAATGAATTAATGTAACTATTTGATGTCTGGCATCCAAGCGAGAAAAAGTTTATAAAATATTTGTGATTGTGTTTGAAGTCTGTTCGAAGTCCCTAAGCGCTCCCAATATCAAACCTTGGATTAGTATTTAATGGGTAATTAGCGATCCGTTTTATGGAAACCTAGTTTTTTACTTATCTCAGAGGGCATGGCGTCATATCTTCCTAACTAATATGTCGTACAACGATAGTAGTAAATAGTAAAGAAGCAATAAAAAACGTCAAGAACAACGAAAATGTAGTTAGCTGATAAACGTTTTTCCTTTCATCGTTTTGTGGGGGATATCAGTGAGAAAATGTTTCATAAAGGTTTTGAATTACGTGTTAAATTTGTTGCATGTCGCTAAGTGCTCTTATTCGCAAACACTGAATGAATATTGTCAGGGTATTTACACGCAGTTAATTACGATTTTTTTCACCCCCACTCCTTTGAGAGGGTGCTTTTTTCTAGATATCAAGTGATACGTGTACCAAGTTTAGCTGAAATGGTCCCATTGATTTAGGAGGAGATGTTCACCGTACATACATAGTCTTTATAAGATACAGAGATACTAACTGTGTGAAAACTTCACTGGTGTTGTCGCACAGAACTAGACTACAGGTCTAGAAAGGAAACGCTAAGATAATCGTTATGTCCCTCAAATTTGTTTTTAAAAGGTGCCAGAATAAACGATTTATCGGGTTCTAAAGAGACAACATAGTTTCAAAAGGCATATTACATTATATTTATGCGAAAGCATCGATTTTAAAAGGAACCACTGGTTTATTCAGGTGAAAAGTGGATTCATATAGACTGTACTGTAAATAAATGTTATGAAAGTGGTAGTGTATAAGTAGTACTCTAAAAAAAGTGAAAAACTTACAAAATCCTTACGATTCAAATTATTGGCCATCACTGACCACTACCTTCTCTCGTCTGTTAGTGCAGTAGACTATACGGATCCCGCGGCTTTTAAGGAGATCAACGAATCGATTCAATTTTGCACTTATTCGTATGTCCGGCGGTGCTGGGTCAGTCAGGCCGTGTGCCACTGATCGGAAAACGTGGTAGTCAGAGGGAGAAACGTCTGGAAAATTCGGCAGGTGTGGTAGGACTTCCCACTTCAACGTCTCCAAATATGTTTTGACGGGTTTAGTGACATGGAGTCGAGCACTGTCATGCTGAAAAATCACCTTTTCATGTCTATCGCTGTATTGTGGCCGTCTGTCTTTCAGTGCTCGGCTCAGAGGCATCAATTGCTTTCGATAACGATCTCTCGCGATTGTTTCTTTCGGTTTCAGTTACTTCGGAAACCTTCTCTCTTCCACCGCCAGGCCGGTCTTCGACGTCAGAGATCACCGTTCTTGGAGCTTTGAATCCATTTGTGCACATTCTTCCACTAATAGGAACCTCGCCATAGGTCTAACCCAGCATTTTATGAGCCTGAGTCCCAGATTTCTTCACGTTAAAGTACAAAATTAAAACTTTCCGCAATCGAAAGGTAACACATTCAATCGAGAATAACTTTATGATGGAAACACAATGAATATTTTGATGACGTTATGTTTAGAAATGCCTTACCTTTTGTCTGACTTAAGACCTACCACATGCACCACCACTTGCCGCTACTGCCATCTATTGCAAAGCAGCACAAACGACGTAGTAGGCCTAATATTGAAGAGAAAGCGAATCAGTTATTGCATTCTATTGACGGAGCACTTAAATGTTTAACAGATCCGTTAAACGAACTGCTTACATTACGCTTGTCCATCTTCTTCCAGTATGGGATCCTTACGAGATAGGAACGACTGAAGAAATCGAAAAAAGACCGAGAGAAAGATTTTTACGGGTATATACGGTGCATTGAGATGACACTCGAGAGAAAGATTTTTACGGGTGTATACGGTGCATTGAGATGACAATCATTAAAACAAATTCGTCTTCCGTCACAGCGAAACCTTAACACGAAATTTCAATCAACATTTTATCCGAATATAAAAAAATTTTCCTTCTTACATAGGAATTGCCATCAAAACAAAATCAGAGTGCGCACCGAAAGATTTAGACATTCATTTTCCCCACACATTATTCGATAGTCCAACGGTAGGGAACCATTTTGAAACTGGTAACTTGTACCTTCTATTGCTCCACTGTAAATTACGGAGTAACAGTATAGATAAAGATGAATAACATGGGAATCTTCCCTAAAGCAGTGACTCCTGTTTCTGCTTCCACAAGGCACATAAGTAGGTTGACTCCCAGATAAATAAAAAAGCGACTGAAGGTCAAACCGAGTGATAGCAGCCTTTATATAGCACCCGCTCAGATAAAGAAAAGACAAGCGGCTGCCTCTGAATAAATGTCACGGATTCGTGAAGACTCTTCGTACTTGCCTACATACTTGTTATCGTCGAAATATTTTCGGTATAGGATTCCCGCCTGGTGGCAAGCCTCAACGAGGCTGGCACAAACTGTGTTTACACAATGAAGAGCCAAAGACACTCGTACACCTGCCTAATAGCGTGTAGGGCCCCGTGAGCAAGCAAAAGTGCCCCAACACGACGTGGCATGGACTCGACTAATGTCTGAAGTAGTGCTGGAGGGAACTGACACCATGAATCCTGCAGGGCTGTCCATAAATCCATAAGAGTACGAGGGGTTGGAGATCTCTTCTGAACAGCACATTGAAAGGCATCCCACATATGCTCAATAACGTTCATATCTAGGGAGTTTGGTCGCCAGCAGAAGTGTTTAAACTCAGAAGAGTGTAGCAATTCTAGACGTATGAGGTGTCACATTCTCCTGCTGGAATTACCCAAGTCCGTCGGAATGCACAATGGACATGAATGGATGCAGGTGATGAGTGAGGACGCTTACGTACGTGTCACCTGTCAGATTCGTATCTAGACGTATCAGGGGTCCCATATCACTCCAACAGCATGCAGCCCACACCACTGCAGAGCGCCCACCAGCTTGAACAGTCCCCTGCTGACATACAGGGTCCAAGGATTCATAAGGCTATCTCCATTCCCGTACACGTCCATCCGCTCGATACAATTTGAAACGAGACTCGTCCGACCAGGCAACATGTTTCCAGTCATCAACTGTCCAATGTTGGTATTGACGGGCCCAGACGAGGCGTAAAGTTTTGTGTCGTGCAGTCATCAAGGGCACACGAGTGGTCCTTCGGCCCCGAAAGCCCATATCGATGATGTTTCGTTGAATAGTTCGCACGCTGACACTTGTTGATGACCCAGCATTTAAATCTGCAGCAATTTCGGAATGGTTTGCACTTCTGTAACTATGAACGATTGTCTTCAAGCGTCGTTTGTCCCGTTCTTTAAGGATCTTTTCCGGCCGCAGCGATAGATTTGATGTTTTACCGGATTTCTGATTTTCAGGGTAAACTGGCGAAATGGTCGTATGGGAAAATCCCCACTTCATCGCTACCTCGGAGATGCTGTGTCCCATGACTCGTGCGCCGATTAAAACACCACGCTCAAACTCACTTAAATCTTGATAACCTGCCATTGTAGCAGCAGTAACCAATCTAACAACTGTGCCAGACGCTAGTTGTCTTATATAGGCGTTGCCGACCGCAGCGCCGTAATCTTCCTGTTTACATATCTCTATATTTGACTACGCATGCCTATACCGGTGTCTTTGGCGCTTCATTGTATATTCCTGTCGGAGCCTTGGAAACAACTATTGAATTTTTCTCTTACAATTAGTTGCTCAGCTCTTCCGTTAGTCCAGGTTCTCAGCCAGAACCCATGGTAGTCTTGTTGGCGAGATGTCTCTCACTGCATTATACGAACCATCATTTGCACGTTAACTCTAGCACACATCTCTGATATCAGTGTATGCCCGTTACCCTCGTAAGTGCGACTCAGTTAAGCTCTCACGATCTGATACTACACCGTCATTTACATCTGCATTCATACCGTGTAAACGACTGGGAAGTGCTCGGCAGAGGGTACTTCCCATTTACGCCACATATTAGCGTTTCTTCCCGCTCTATTCACGTATGGACGTATGGAGCATTGAAAACATGATTGCTTAAAAGCCTCTGTGTACGTTGTAATTAATGTTCTCGACACGGTTCCTACGGTAGCGACAGGTAGGAAGGTGTAATATTTTTCTATATTTCTAATTTAATACTGGTTATCGAAATTTGATAACTACGATTCCACGGAATATTTGAAGTCTATCTTCAACCTTCTGCTAGTTCACATCTTCCAACATTGAACTCGACACGTCCCGAACACCTGAAAGACGAGGCGTAGTATTTAGTCAGTTAATTGTTGCACCACGCCTCTCAGTTATGACAACGCAGGAATTACTTTTATTTCTATAATACGAGATTTAATGACGTCACAGCTATATACTTCAAACGTTCCAGTATTTATACCCTTATTTAGATACGACAGTGCATTTTAATGATTAATGTCGTAGTGATTCGTTAATAAGGAATTGTGGAGTGGCTCGCACGGCATGCTGAAAGCGCAGCATGCTAAGGAACAAGGCTTGCAACGCGGCTCGTCAATCCTTGTAAAGGCATGACGAAGGTTCTCAATGCTTGTCATTCGTTATTATACTATATTGTTAGTTTCCCTTGAATCGCTCATCCATTTGCAGTGTACAATTATAGCGCGCAGTGCGATTATTGTTCCCATCTCTTCTTAGAGGCGAATTACTTGTTTTGTTGTATCTATGGCTCCGTATTGACTATAGAGAAGGAAATACAGATGTTAGATATTTATGGTATTTAGAACAGAAGTCCTATAGTCACGTAAGTCTGTCGACTGAGTTGTATTTAAATGATAGAGACGGCATACAAAATTACATACATATGGGTATGAAAGCACATGTGTGCAGCTTATGGAAAGAGACCTTTTACATGTAAATAAGATATGAAGTCCAGAAGAACCAGAAGTGCTCATGAAACACTGAGTGCTGCATTCCAAATTTAGACAGGAAGTAGTTACGAAGACCTCCAATAATGTTATGATATTTCATCTCAAGCTCTTGGATAGTTACATCTGAGCCATTTAGAGAAATCTACTCAACACTTAAACGTAGGTAATTAGAGGTGCAGAACAAGAGGTACATTGTTATAATATTTATATTAATCGTATAGTTCCAGCAATATAATTATTTTTTTAACTCAAAGCTATTCACATACTCACTAATATTTAACAGTTACATTTGTTTCTTAGCCACGTAAAATTTTATTTTGTTCAGGATCTTTGATGATAGTGTCAAATAAAGAAATTGTGATTATCCGATACATAATATATCCGGGAAGTCAGTTTCTTCACAATTATGTACAGTGCATAATTCGTCCTCGATATTTAACGAAATTTTGCAGAAATACTCATACCAAAGATATCGAATTCATCGTTTCCCTTTAACGCCAAAGAAAAGTGTTTACAAGCAGCTCCTGGTAGCACTGATTTTTCTTCTTCTTGTTGCTCTAATCTTCGTCCTTCATTTTCCATAAACCAGGTGTGAAAGCGTAAAGTGCAAAAAAAGTCTCTCTAAAACTGACGACTGATCGTAAATGAAAAAAATCACAGCGGGCAATTATCACACTGAAATTCAGTGAATATGTGCAGACTGCAGAAAGAATTCAACAGGCGCGCTACCTGGAAGCGTAGTGGCCTTCAGGACGACCGAGGGATATATGAATGTGCAGAAAATTGCCAACACTTTAGTGTTAGTTTTTCGAATGACTCTCAAGTCTCAAGGAACCTCGTGGTAATCATTTTTCTTGGCGTGCCTTGAATCTTTCCAACTATATTCTTGCTCCGTAGCCAGTACGACGCAGCCACGGACTGTAAATAATCCATAATCCAAAAATCAGAAAAAGATCTTCGGACGAGATAGTCCACAAAGCTCCAGAGTTTTTGGAGGAAATTTCTTTGTGCTCGCCTCAGTATAGCCTTGCAGTTTTTTATTCGCAATCTTTAGGGATGAGCCAGAACATTACGAGCACCTGTTTAATAACTTTTTAGTCCAGATTTTAAATGCAATAGAGCAGCGATTCTGTGTAACAGCTATAAGACCCGTGCTTGGTAGGTTTACAGAGATATGTGGCATACGTCACGCAATTTCCGTAAATTACAGGCCGAGGTTTGTGGGCGCGCAGCTGGCGGCCGATAGCGTTCCAGATGTGTTCCATGGGATTTATTTCAGGCGAATCTGGTGGCCAGGATATCGACGTGAGTTCACAGTCATTCTCCCCAAACCACTTCAGCTCGATCCTGACCTTATGACACGGACAGTCACCGCGGTGGAAGATGGCATCGTCATCGCGGGAGACATCAGGTATGAAAGGATGCAGGTGGTCTGCAATAATTTTCACGTAGTTCACAGCTGTTATGATGTCTTCGATTATTACCACAGGTCCCATGGAAGCTCAGGTGAATGTCCCCGTTACATAACACTGGCTTCGCGGACCTGTAGCGTGGAGCATATTTCGAGCAATTCTTCGCCCCAACTGCGTGTCACGTCACGACCATCGACCTGGTGTAACAAGAGTCGTGACTAATCCAACCAGACGACACGTCTTTTTTTGTGTGGAAATCTTATGGGACTTACCTGCTAAGGTCATCAGTCCCTGAACTTACACACTACTTAACCTAAATTATCCTAAGGACAAACACACACACCCATGCCCGAGGAGGACTCGAACCTCCGCCGGGATCAGCCACACAGTCCATGACTGCAGCGACTTAAGACGACACGTTTCCATTCATCTACGGTCTAATCTCGACAACGCTGCGCCAGCTGTTGTCATAATTGCCAATGTCCTTAGGTCAAGACGGAAACACGTCTGTGTCGTCTGCTGTGAAGCCACATCTTCAACAATGTGCGATGAGTAGTGTGCTCCGCAGCAATTGTGTCTGCACCAGCACTGTACGCTGTCGTCACTTCTCCCCGCCCATCTTGCTCTACAGAGCGTGCAAGCCTCCGACATCACGCTCTCTGATATGACTTGGACATCCAATACCTCGTCGCCTACTCATGGTTTCACATCCTTTCAACCACTTTCCACCCACGCCCAAGACAGTAGCATTCGAACAGTTGACCAGATTCGCCGTTACCGAAAATCTCTTCTACAGGCGCCTGGCGTAACAATTTGTTCTTTGTCAATATCAGTGGATTTTCCCATTTGTGGCCCGTATCGTCGTAAGAATGATTTACCAATTGTCTACGGCCCACGTGAAAGACAAGCCGTAGCGCGTACGTCACAGCACGTGACGCAGGTCTTACGAGTGCCAGCAGCCGTCTCCGGCGGGGAGCGAGTAACTGTTTCAGACAAGTTTAATAATTCTTGACTGCCCGTTCAAATGTATACAAGTTCTCGACAGCACACGACAAAGATAAGGCCTTTAGTGGGTACCTTTTAAATTACTTATTGTTTTTCCGTAGGCCTTGGACGGAGCCGAGCGTTCACTAAGTGCGGCGGAGAAGCCGACTAGTTTGACGCCACAAGTTCGTAGCGAGGCTCGTATTTCTCGTAGGTCACGGCTTACAATTCAGGACCCGCCAGACTTCACGCGGGCAATATGTACAGGCCACGTGCGGGTCACGGGTAGGCTTTCTCTGCTTTGCTTGTGACTTCCCGGAAGTACTCGGTACAGCGCGACATTTCATTTAGCCATACAGGATGGTCCATTGATCGTGACCGGGCCAAATATATCACGAAATAAGCATCAAACGAAAAAACTACAAAGAACGAAACTTGTCTAGATTGAAGGGGCAAACCAGATGGCGCCATGGTTGGCCCGCTAGATGGCGCTGCCATAGGTCAAACGGATATCAGCTGCGCTTTTTAAAATAGAAACCCCCATTTTTTATAACATGTTCGTGTAGTAGGTAAATAAATATGAATGTTATAGTTGGACCACTTTTTTCGCTTTGTGATAGATGGCACTGTAATAGTCACAAACATATGGCTCACAATTTTAACGAACAGTTGGTAACAGGTAGGTTTTTTAAATTAAAATACAGAACGTAGGTACGTTTGAACATTTTATTTCGGTTGTTCCAATGTGATACATGTACCTGTGTGATCTTCTTCTGAGAACGCATGCTGTTACAGCGTGATTACCTGTAAATACCACATTAATGCAATAAATACTCAAAATGATGTCCGCCAACCTCACTGCAATTGGCAATACGTGTAACGACATTCCTCTCAACAGCGAGCAGTTCGTCTTCCGTACTGTTCGCACATGCATTGACAATGCGCTGACGCATGTTGACAGGCGTAGTCGGTGGATCACGATAGCAAATATACTTCAGCTTTCCCCACAGAAAGACATCCGAGGACGTCAGATCCGGTGAACGTGCGGGCCATGGTATGGTGCTTCGACGACCAATCCATCTGTCATGAAATATGCTATTCAATACCGCTTCAACCGCACGCGAGCTATGTGCCGGACATCCATCATGTTGGAAGTACATCGCCATTCTGTCATGCAGTGAAACATCTTGTAGTAACATCGGTAAAACATTGCGTAGGAAATCAGCATACATTGCACCATTTAGATTGCAATCTATAAAATGGGGACCAATTATCCTTCCTCCCACAATGCCGCACCATACAGTAACCCGCCAAGTTGCTGATGTTCCACTTGTCACAGCCATCGTGGATTTTCCGTTGGTCAGTAGTGCATATTATGCCGGTTTACGTTACCGCTGTCGTTGTATGACGCCTCGTCGCTAAATAGAACGCGTGCAAAAAATGTGTCATTGTCCCGTAATTTCTCTTGTGCCCAGTGGCAGAACTGTACACGACGTTCAAAGTCGTCGCCATGCAATTCCTGGTGCGAGAAAAATATGGTATGGGTGCAATCTATGTTGATGTAGCATTCTCCACACCGACGTTTATGAGATTCCCGATTCTCGCGCAATTTGTCTACTACTGATGTGCGGATTAGCCGCGACAGTAGCTAAAACACCTACTTGGGCATCATCATTTGTTGCAGGTCGTGGTTGACGTTTCACATGTGGCTGAACACTTCCTGCTTCCTTAAATAACGTAACTATCCGGCGAACGGTCCGGGCACTTGCATGATGTCGTCCAGGATACCAAGCAGCATACATAGCACACGCCCGTTTGGCATTCTGATCACAATAGCCATACATCAACACGATATCGACCTCTTCCGCAATCAGTAAACGGTCCATTTTAACACGGGTAATGTATCACGAAGCAAATACCGTCCGCAGTGGCGGAATGTTACGTGATACCACGTAATGGCAGCGCCATCTAGCAGGCCAACCATAGCGCCATCTGGTTTCCCCCTTCAAGCTAGACGAGTATCGTTCTTTGTAGTTTTTTCGTTTGATGCTTATTTCGTGATATATTTGGCCTGGTCACTATCAATGGACCACCCTGTATGAATGCGTGGTATCTACTCTTTCGGAGGTGTCCAAAGAACAGACACCAAGCATTCATATAATTGATTCACCTAGACGGACAATGGATGTACCTTCTTTAGCGTGGATGCACAAGTACATTCGACCTCCTGTGGGAATCTCAGAGTAATATGCATGGGAGCCGGCCGGAGTGGCCATGCGGTTCTGGGCGCTACAGTCTGGAACTGAGCGACCGCTACGGTCACAGGTTCGAATCCTGCCTCGGGCATGGATGCGTGTGCTGTCGTTAGGTTACTTAGGTTTAATTAGTTCTAAGTTCTAGGCGACTGATGACCTCAGAAGTTAAGTCGCATAGTGCTCAGAGGCATTTGAACCAATAAGCATGGAGGAAACGGACAGGGACTGCGGATAGGTGGCACTCAGTGGGAATTTGGGTCGGCCGTGAGGCGTTCCGAGATGGTCCAGTTGTGATGAACACTGTGTCCTACGTGGTGCAGTGGTAACGCACCTGCTTAGTCAGCAGGATCTCCCAGGTTCGAATTCTGGTCCGCAATATCGACACATATTTTCACTGTCGCCGCTGATTCCGCGTAATGTCCCAATGAAGCTGACAGCAGTAATCCCTTCCCATTCCTTTTCTTTCTCCCCATCGACCTTCAATTTATATTCAACTTCATTTAGTACTGCGGCGTGGCATTTTTCGGTCGGCACAAATCTCTTCAGTTCGGCAGAATTGTGTTGTCAGCACCGTTTGCCCTTCGCTATTTGTCCGTGGTATGAAGGACACAGGTTCAGTGGGTGTTTGCACAGAAGAGGCAGTCTAGCGATCTATCGCCACAAGCCTTTAAAAATGAATGGAAATAACAGAAGAGAAGAATGAGGATTCTCAATATCTGTCATACAGCCTCATAAGTCATGAGCACTTCAAAACTGCTATGAAATGATATTGCAGTACCATGCAGAAGGAACTTAAAAATTTAATCGATAGTGAAAAAGCAAAAAATTACAACAATCGACTGACGGAATTCATTGTTCAGTACATCAAGAAGCACTTAGTTATAAATTTTCAAGCGTGCAGCACGTGAAGAAATCAGAGGCGTGAACAGTAAAATTTATGAAGTCCCATGCATTGTTCCGCTGTCATTTTCAACAGTTTTCGATGGAATCGAACGAAGAATATGGATCCTTCATACACTACTGGCCATTAAAATTGCTACATCACGAAGATGACGTGCTACAGACGCGAAATTTAACCGACATGAAGAAGATGCTATGACATGCAAATGATTAGCTTTTCAGAGCATTCACACAAGGTTGGCGCCGGTGGCGACACCTACAACGTGCTGACATGAGGAAGGTTTCCAACCGATTTCTCATACACAAACAGCAGTTTACCGGCGTTGCCTGGTGAAACGTTGTCATGCCTCGTGTAAGGAGGAGATATACGTACCATCACGTTTCCGACTCTGATAAAGGTCGGTTTGTAGCCTATCGCGATTGCGATTTGTCGTATCGCGACACTGCTGCTCGCGTTGGTCGAGAGCCAATGACTGTTAGCAGAATATGGAATCGGTGGGTTCAGGAGGGTAATACGGAACGCCGTGCTGGATCCCAGCGGCCTCGTATCACTAGCAGTCGAGATGACAGGCATCTTATCCGCATGGCTGTAACGGATCGTGCAGCCACGTCTCGATCCCAGAGTCAACAGATGGGGACGTTTGCAAGACAACAACCATCTGCACGAACAGTTCGACGACGTTTTCAGCAGCGTGGACTTTCAGCTCGGAGACCATGGCTGCGGTTACACTTGGCGCTGCATCACAGACAGGAGCGCCTGCGATGGTGTACTCAACGACGAACCTGGATGCACGAATGGCAAAACGTCATTTTTTCGGATGAATTCAGGTTCTGTTTATAGCATCATGATGGTCGCATCCGTGTTTGGCGACATCGCGGTTAGCGCACATTGGAAGCGTGTATTCGCCATCGCCATACTGGCGTATCACCCGGCGTAATGGTATGGGGTGTCATTGGTTACACGTCTCGATCACCTCTTGTTCGCATTGACGGCACTTTGAACAGTGGACGTTACATTTCAGATGTGTTACGACCTGTGGCTCTACCCTTCATTCGATCCCTGCGAAACCCTACATTTCAGCAGGATAATGCACGACCGCATGTTGCAGGTCCTGTACGGACCTTCCTGGATACAGAAAATGTTCGACTGCTGCCCTGGCCAGCACATTCTCCAGATCTCTCACCAACTGAAAACGTCTGGTCAATGGTGGCCGAGCAACTGGCTCATCACAATACGCCAGTCACTACTCTTGATGAACTGTGGTATCGTGTTGAAGCTGCATGGGCAGCTGTTCCTGTACACGCCATCTAAGCTCTGTTTGACACATTGCCCAGGCGTATCAAGGCCTTTATTAGGGCCAAAGGTGGTTGTTCTGGGTACTGATTTCTCAGGATCTATGCAGCCAAATTGCGTGAAAATGTAATCACATGTCAGTTCTAGTATAATATATTTGTCCAATGAATACCCGTTGATCATCTTCATTTCTTCTTGGTGTAGCAATTTTAATGGCCAGTAGTGCATATTATTGCTAAGTACGTTGGTTAGGCAAGGCGCATGCCCAGAACAATTTTTCGATTTAGAGGTCTGTATCATTGGATTTATGAAGGATAAAGCACTCTAGGAACGAACACCAGAACATCTGTAATGGATTGCATATATCATATTTGAAGTGAACTTGACTCCACACTGCCCGCAATTAGAGATCCCAAGGAGTGAAACAACTATTTCTGATTTGATGGGTCTCGGCGCTCGGGCTTGGGCACGGCTCACCTACCGAAATCTTGGCCACCCTTGGCTTACGTGCTTTCCTTACTGCGTCACGCGCTCGCAGTGATACCAGACGGCATTGGCTCATCAGTGCATGTGGCTATACACTTACTTCAAAGCTGATTATTCCACTCTTCAAGGATTCTGCTTGAAACAAATATAAGGGGTTAGCATCCCTTCGACGACGTCGTAAATAGAGATGGAGCACAATCCGTAAATGGAAGAAGGATAGGGAGGAATTTGGCCATGTCCATTCCATAGGAACTATCCTGGCATTTTCTTAAGGGGAGACTCCACGCCAAAACGTCAATATTTTTTTAAAAAAATTTAACAGGTACTTCATATCTTTGTAGTGTTTAGTCTTAGATGCGAAAACTATTTGGAAATTTTGGAATTACATTTACTAGATGAAGTACAAATGCCTCACAGAGATTGTGTTCATACTCCGCTTAGTACAGATGTTGTGGTCAAGAACGTAGGTATCAGAGACTTCCATCTGATTCAGTACTGGCAAGACGCACTGATGGCAAAACATAACATGCATATGAAAGTTTAGAAAGTGTCATTTGGTCCACGTGGCCCAAAGAATTTTTTGTGTCTAAAAAGAAGATATTTTTGGGTCTTGTGGATGCTGCTTCAGTTCAGTTCAGTTTCAAAGGTGAAAAGAGCAGGAGTTCCAGCACTCCTTTATCATCCTCCCAGAAGATGATCTGCTAATCTAGAGATCAACGGAGCAGTCCACATGATACTTCCCGCAGAAGGCAAAATTCTAAAAATAGGCTATCCTAGTGTTGAAATTACAAGAATAAGAAGCCTGACTGGAACAGAGTGGGAAAATGCATGGTATTGGAGAAGTTTAATGGGTATGTATCTGGTTCCACCATTCACTTTTTAATAAAATTTTAAAATCAATTTTCCCATAAGTTTTTTTTTTCTAAGTTCAAAACCATCTTTTTTACCCTGAATATTAACCAATCTCTAAGAAAATTTTGCAGGAAGTAGACTTAACGTATTTGCGTACATGTGCATTAATTTGATCGAAAATGTAGTTTGTCTATTATATTATCACATTTATGTACCGATAATTGAAAATGAACCTAAGTCTGAAATTTTTAAAAAATACCGAAGGTAAATTAATAATATTTCTCATAAAGTGAATACGTAAAACTGTTGAACCATGTCTTGTGAGTGTACGTAAAAAATCTGGAATGCGAAAATTGAGGTCTGAGTAACAAAAGTTGATTTTTAAGGAAACCACTAATATCGTATTATAAATTCAGAACTCAAAAACCAATGAAGGTCTGGCCTTCAAAACTTGAGTGTTGCTACTTCTTTACGCAATAGACACGATTTTAAAATTTGGTTGACATCGCCAAAGTAGAAGAAAAGTAAAATTTTGGTTGGAGTCTCCCCTTAAGCCAATTACGGATTTTCATTTTATAATTTATTTACTGCTATTTAATGAGACATGTCCTCTTGAATCTCTATTGCAGTGGCACTTCATTACAATCCTTTATTGTTGAAACTACATTTAAGATTGACTGCAGTAAAACAAAATGCTTAATGTGGTGTCACCGCCAGACACCACACTTGCTAGGTGGTAGCCTTTAAATCGGCCGCGGTCCGTTAGTGTACGTCGGACCCGCGTGTCGCCACTATCAGTGATTGCAGACCGAGCGCCGCCACACGGCAGGTCTAGAGAGACTTCCTAGCACTCGCCCCAGTTGTACAACCGACTTTGCTAGCGATGGTTCACTGAAAAAATACGCTCTCATTTGCCGAGACGATAGTTAGCATAGCCTTCAGCTACGTCATTTGCTACGACCTAGCAAGGCGCCATTACCAGTTACTTTTGATACTGAATCATGTACAGTCAAAAGCGACGCTCATCATTAATGGATTAAAGTTAAGTATTCCACCAGCTGCGTCCGTTTTTCTAAATTCTAATTTCCTTGGCCTGTTCCAGACCTCACGCCAGCCTGCGTGAGCTAAAACGCGTGCCTTTCGGCTTCCTCTAGTAAACCGGTGTTGGCTCTCCTGCCAACCCACAACACTTAACATAACATAATGGGCAAAATAAAATGAAATGAAAAGAAGCTGGAATAAACCCACCACCATTTACAGATAAGAAACTACACCCTATGTATGCCCTACCATTTTATTTCTCTTCTACATACGTTCAGAATTTCCTGACTGTGTTGAAAGGACTTCGACTCTAGCTAACCCCTTTCGTGCATCCTAGCCTAAGTATTCTAATTCTACCACTAAATTCTGCACCCTGCCCATAACATCAATGTAGAAACAACCAAATTCGTAATGATAGCATTTAATAATAAACTAACATAAATTGCTGGCAAGAGATCAAGTAAGGAAGTTGCAGAGCTCTATTTCCATCCCCTGCGAACTGTTACGCCGCTGATGACTATAGCCCTTGGGCTCTTAAAACGTGTTGAAATCTACTGGGTGAACTTGCTCTTAAACGTTGACCGTTACTGAGCAAACTAGTAACACTGACTCAAAAGTTGCGACCATTCAACAGTCACATATCGCTGACTGTCATATTCCAGTTTTACACAGATATTGCTGGTAGATTACGTAACCACTAATGAGATGTACCACGCCCTGATGCGGTTTAAAGAGTTTCAGTTGTATTGTTTCCCTCATATACCATGACCTCTTCTAGTTTTTGTAAGCTCGTCTAACTCGCGACTTTAAGCTGCTCCGTCCATGAATTTGGAACCTGTAATTTCACATGCCCTGTTTAGGTGTTCTTCTCGTAGCTAGGCCGACGCAGCACAGTTACGTCGACTCCTCAAACTTCAAAATTCACAGACATGCCTTCATCCGGTGTAGTTCTAAAAGCTCCGAAGCGTCTTAGGAGTACACTTCGTTGCGCTCGCGTAATAGTGGTCCCATAGCTTTTCAGTCGAAATAGATGTGCCCGTTAATTTGCTACACAGCTGATTATTTCATTGGAGATGGCGCTATCATACACATTTACAACTTTCAGCTGTATTTTGTAGTCTACAATGATTGCACGGGCTATCACGTGCATACATTTGACTTCATTCTGAGAAACCGTGGCTATATGCGCTGAAAAATTTTACATGCGAAAATATAAGAAAATAATAACTTAAATTTATTTTTCAACACATCTGTAGTTTTGTTTTCATTGAACCTAGTGTTAAGGCTCTATAAAATCGGTGAGTCATGTGTGATTAGTTTGGATGTAGCAGAAGATTAGTTAAATCGGGAATATTCTACGACAATTATAGATTATGGTTTCATTGTGGCGCTTGCAGTAGAGAAGAAAATGGGGTGACCAATGAGACTCTTCCATGGATTTGTAGATTATGCCAGAATGAGCGGAAAATCAAGACACAGGAGGCAAAGATTTGTGGCCTTCAGGCAGAGATGGAAAACGTGAAATTCGAATTATGATAGTTGAGAGTGTAAATGAAAAGGGCTGCTGGGAAAAGGTGCCAAGTAAAGGGCACACAGGGGAAAATTTTGTTAGCAAATTTGAAATATAGTTAAGCAATACGTTTCGCTTCCTACCAGAATCAGAGAAGGAAGACCTTCAGGCGGATGAGAACATGTAAACATCATCAGGGACTGAATAAACAACCCTCAGCAGCAATATTAGCAATGTGTTTTTTAAATTGAAAAAGTGTTACTTACAAGTGAAATTGCGCAAAACCATGTGTTTAATTGTAATTAATCGCAAAATATAGTCTCTAAATATTTTCGCATAACCATATTACTTTTATCGATTAGCTGGTTTGATAACATCTACATCTACATTTATACTCTGCAAGCCACCCAACGGTGTGTGGCGGAGGGCACTTTACGTGCCACTGTCATTACCTCCCTTTGCTGTTACAGTCGCGTATGGTTCGCGGGAAGAACGACTGTCTGAAAGCCTCCGTGCGCGCTCTAATCTCTCTAATTTTACATTCGTGATCTCCTCGGGAGGTATAAGTAGGGGGAAGCAATATATTCGATACCTCATCCAGAACCGCACCCTCTCGAAACCTGGCGAGCAAGCTACACCGCGATGCAGAGCGCCTCTCTTGCAGAGTCTGCCACTTGAGTTTGTTAAACATCTCCGTAACGCTATCACGTTTACCAAATAACCCTGTGACGAAACGCGCCGCTCTTCTTTGGATCTTCTCTATCTCCTCCGTCAACCCGATCTGGTACGGATCCCACACTGATGAGCAATACTCAAGTATAGGTCGAACGAGTGTTTTGTAAGCCACCTCCTTTGTTGATGGACTACATTTTCTAAGGACTCTCCCAATGAATCTCAACCTGGTACCCGCCTTACCAACAATTAATTTTATATGATCGTTCCACTTCAAATCGTTCCGCACGCATACTCCCAGATATTTTACAGAAGTAACTGCTACCAGTGTTTGTTCCGCTATCATATAATCATACAATAAAGGATCCTTCTTTCTATGTATTCGCAATACATTACATTTGTCTATGTTAAGGGTCAGTTGCCACTCCCTGCACCAAGTGCCTATCCGCTGCAGATCTTCTTGCATTTCGCTACAATTTTCCAATGCTGCAACTTCTCTGTATACTACAGCATCATCCGCGAAAAGCCGCATGGAACTTCCGACACTATCTACTAGGTCATTTATATATATTGTGAAAAGCAATGGTCCCATAACGTTCCCCTGTGGCACGCCAGAGGTTACTTTAACGTCTGTAGACGTCTCTCCATTGATAACAACATGCTGTGTCCTGTTTGCTAAAAACTCTTCAATCCAGCCACACAGCTGGTCTGATATTCCGTAAGCTCTTACTTTGTTTATCAGGCGACAGTGCGGAACTGTATCGAATGCCTTCCGGAAGTCAAGAAAAATAGCATCTACCTGGGAGCCTGTATCTAATATTTTCTGGGTCTCATGAACAAATAAAGCGAGTTGGGTCTCACACGATCGCTGTTTCCGGAATCCATGTTGATTCCTACATAGCAGATTCTGGGTTTCCAAAAACGACACGATACTCGAGCAAAAAACATGTTCTAAAATTCTACAACAGATCGACGTCAGAGATATAGGTCTATAGTTTTGCGCATCTG
This sequence comes from Schistocerca americana, assembly GCF_021461395.2. Classification (NCBI taxonomy): domain Eukaryota; kingdom Metazoa; phylum Arthropoda; class Insecta; order Orthoptera; family Acrididae; genus Schistocerca; species Schistocerca americana. The sequence goes on along the minus strand of NC_060130.1, from coordinate 645,761,902 downwards.
CTCGACGACCCTTCCTGAAGACTGGGACTACCTGTGCTCTTTTCCAATCATTTGGAACCTTCCGTTCCTCTAGAGACTTGCGGTACACGGCTGTTAGAAGGGGGGCAAGTTCTTTCGCGTACTCTGTGTAGAATCGAATTGGTATCCCGTCAGGTCCAGTGGACTTTCCTCTGTTGAGTGATTCCAGTTGCTTTTCTATTCCTTGGACACTTATTTCGATGTCAGCCCTTTTTTCGTTTGTGCGAGGATTTAGAGAAGGAACTGCAGTGCGGTCTTCCTCTGTGAAACAGCTTTGGAAAAAGGTGTTTAGTATTTCAGCTTTACGCGTGTCATCCTCTGTTTCAATGCCATCATCATCCCGGAGTGTCTGGATATGCTGTTTCGAGCCACTTACTGATTTAGCGTAAGACCAGAACTTCCTAGGATTTTCTGTCAAGTCGGTACATAGAATTTTACTTTCGAATTCACTGAACGCTTCACGCATAGCCCTCCTTACGCTAACTTTGACATCGTTTAGCTTCTGTTTGTCTGAGAGGTTTTGGCTGCGTTTAAACTTAGAGTGAAGCTCTCTTTGCTTTCGCAGTAGTTTCCTAACTTTGCTGTTGTACCACGGTGGGTTTTTCCCGTCCCTCACAGTTTTACTCGGCACGTACCTGTCTAAAACGCATTTTACGATTGCCTTGAACTTTTTCCATAAACACTCAACATTGTCAGTGTCGGAACAGAAATTTTCGTTTTGATCTGTTAGGTAGTCTGAAATCTGCCTTCTATTACTCTTGCTAAACAGATAAACCTTCCTCCCTTTTTTTATATTCCTACTAACTTCCATATTCAGGGATGCTGCAACGGCCTTATGATCACTGATTCCCTGTTCTGTACATACAGAGTCGAAAAGTTCGGGTCTGTTTGTTATCAGTAGGTCCAAGATGTTATCTCCACGATAATTGCTCGAGGTAATTTTCGGATAGTGCACTCAGTATAATGTCACTCGATGCTCTGTCCCTACCACCCGTCCTAAACATCTGAGTGTCGCAGTCTATATCTGATAAATTGAAATCTCCACCTAATACTATAACATGCTGAGAAAATTTATGTGAAATTCCAAATTTTCTCTCAGTTGTTCTGCCACTAATGCTGCTGAGTCGGGAGGTCGGTAAAAGGAGCCAATTATTAACCTAGCTCGGTTGTTGAGTGTAACCTCCACCCATAATAATTCACAGGAACTATCCACTTCTATTTCACTACAGGATAAACTACTACTAACAGCGACGAACACTCCACCACCGGTTGCATGCAATCTATCCTTTCTAAACACCGTCTGTACCTTTGTAAAAATTTCGGCAGAATTTATCTCTGGCTTCAACCAGTTTTCTGTACCTATAACGATTTCGGTTTCGGTGCTTTCTATCAGCGCTTGAAGTTCCGGTACTTTACCAACGCAGCTTCGGCAGTTTACAATTACAATACCGATTGCTGCTTGGTCCCCGCATGTCCTGACTTTGCCCTGCACCCGTTGAGGCTGTTGCCCTTTCTGTACTTGCCCAAGGCCATCTAACCTAAAAAACCGCCCAGCCCACGCCACACAACCCCTGCTACCCGTGTAGCCGCTTGTTGCGTGTAGTGGACTCCTGACCTATCCAGCGGAAACCGAAACCCCACCACCCTATGGCGCAAGTCGAGGAATCTGCAGCCTCGACTTGCGCCATAGGGTGGTGGGGTTTCGGGTTCCGCTGGATAGGTCAGAAGTCCACTACACGCAACAAGCGGCTACACGGGTAACCCACAGTAACAATTTAATTGCAGATAATAAGCTCCCAATTTACAGTAATGATGAGATGATCCTAAATTTATCACCAATATAGAAAAATTGAGGTAATGACTAAAAGAGACGCATTTTTAGGTTTAATTACATTAGAATAATTACTGCTAAAAATATGTTTCCATTTTACAGAACTGAATAAAGGGTAATCACAGACTATGGCAAAACGATGCTGAAATGAGTTTTGACTTACATAAGAAACAATTGTTTGCATAACAGGCGGACCTAAAACCCAATAATTTGGTCTGCAAACACAGTTAGTACAAGAGCTTCATAACCAAATCATGATAATTCATCGCCTAGCCAGGCATTCCAAAGCCAGCTCAACAATAAATACAGGAACATCTCAGTAGGACGTCAGAACACAATCATCAACACATAGCGCAATAAAAACTGTCTCGCTCACAATGTAATTCCAGATCACATAAAAATCTCCGTAACAGTATGTTATTTGCTGCAAGAAAAGTAAAAAGGAAGGTGAAGATGATGTAATTAAAACAAGAAATTAGGGAACCATGTACTAAAACACAATTGCTCCACATTGAACTTCCAAAACACGTCTATAATTGGCTAATAAAATTAAAATATCGGCTCATTTCATGGAAATTACAGAAAGTGTAGAGGCACACACACACAAGAGGTAATGCAAGCAAAGCAGGAGAAACAAAGCAAAAAAAAAGAAAAAAACAGCATTCACAATCAGCCAAATGACCCACTGACACACAAAACAGCAAGTTTCAGATGGACGTTCCACAGACTAAACAGAATACCGATAACAGAACTACACACAGGAGTTAAATTCAATAAAAGAAAGAACAATGTAGAATTGTTATGATACCCATATGATAGAGAAACTAAACCAAAATATATGTTCAAATGGTTCAAATTGCTCTGAGCACTATGGGACTTAACTTCTAAGGTCATCAGTCCCCCAGAAATTAGAACTACTTAAACCTAACTAACCTAAGGACATCACACACATCAATGCCCGAGGCAGGATTCGAACCTGCGACCATAGCGGTCGCGCGGTGCCAGACTGTAGCGCCTAGAACCGCTCGGCCACCGCGGCCGGCAATATATATGCAAATGGAAAGAGAATGAACAACACACACACACACACACACAAGCTATAATAACAAAATAGTTAACAGTATAGGCAACATTTTACAGAAACGGGGACTTTCATTAGGATACGGAACAGACAACGCAACATATAAAGAACTCAGCACACAGGAAACACTTACAGATAAATTCGACAGATCAGGCATGCATGAACTTATATACATCTCCTGTCAGTCAGTATACATGCATAAACTTTAAAGCAACATATTCAGAACACCTCAGAGCTCTAAAAAGTGACAGCTACTTTAGCACATCTGTTGATCACTTAATAGCCTATAACCATCAACCAACTAAAATAGAAACAGATTTAATAATCATGGGTACAAAGAGAAACAGAACGTACCAGCAATAAGTGAAACGTTTTCCTACATGAAATGTTCAAAATTATGTCTTAGGCAGTGTGAGGCGTTTAGGCCTACTACTCGCGGCTGGGAGAGGTCTAGGAGGATGAGGACAACATCAGCTGGAGGAGGAACTTCTTCGTGCAGTGTAAGAATCAGCTGTGGCAAGTACTGTTGACAACACGACTGTCTGGGGAGTGCTACATGAGAACCTGCTGTATCCGTACCATGTACAGCTTGTGCAGGAACTATCACCAACTGATTTTCTTGTATGGGTACACTTCTGTGAATGGTACATTCGACAATGTGTCAGCCCTCACTTTAGTACAAATGTTCTATTCACGGATGATGCTTCGTTTCAACATGATCAGATAGTGAATTTTCATAATCAGCACGTATAGACTGCCGAGAATCCTCCCGAAATTGTACAGTCACTGCCCAACAAATACTTTCTGTTAACATTTGGACCGGTATTGTTGGTGAATGCTCAACGGGGAACCTTACCATCGTTCCTTAGAGAATATTTTGCTTACTTCGCTAGAACATATGCCTTTACAAGTGCGACAAATCATGTATTTCTTGCGCGATGGCGCTCCTCCCCATTTCAGTGTTAATGTTGGTACGCTTCTAAATGGCAGATTCCGTGACAGGCAGAGGTGGACCGACTCCTTGGCCTCAAAGCTCTCCGGACCTAGACTCACTCATCGCATCAGGGATTCAGTGTGACGACGGGTTGATACATGAATCTTTGTTAACACAGGGCATTTCGAACACGTCTTTTACGAAAGTGTTTCATACTGTTCTTTCCCTGTGTGTTCCCCACGATTAATCTATTGAAGAGTTGTAGAAACTGAGCTCTTGCATGGAAATAAAGCGTTTCCAGTTCCATGTCCATATAATATATTGCCTTCCTCTACGTATAAGGAATGGTTCCAGAAAGTTTTGCCATACCTTTTGGATACATCGTGTGTAACGTCAGGAGCTCCATGAATCTGTTCGCAGTTGATATGTGTAACAAAATAACAACGTCAGAAAATTGTAGAAAACACAGATTAAGTATAAGGGCTGTCGGCTGATATTCAACATAAATAAATTTGACGAGTTGCGCATAAATAAGAATGAATCTCATTACTCTTCGATTACTCTGTCGGTGATCAACTCTAACATGTCCAACTATAATCGTCCAAAAGGACATCAAAGTCAAAAGCCACATCAAACGAGTAGATTTCAAAGACGCTAAAAGACACTAATCGGATTACTTCTAAGAAGTTGCAGTTCACTCACAACCGAAGTAAATTACAAAATGCTCAGTCGACCGAATCTTGAGTATTGCTCGCTAGAAGTAATAAAGGATACGGTTAAATCCCAATAAGAACTGCACGTATCGTGACGGATGCACTTAGTAAGCGCTAGAGCGCAATGGAGATGCACATCAAATTACCGTGACAGCTGCTACAAGAAAGGCTCTATGCATCAAGCAAAGGTAAGCTGTTACATTTTCAAGAAGAGTCAGCCAGCATATTTCTCTTCTGTGTACATGTCTCGGACCATTGCGAGAAAATTAGAAAAATTCGATCTCATACAGAGTTTTTCTGATAGTCATTCTTCCTAAGCACAATTCGTGATTTGATCAGAAGGGTAGGACAATCATATTGACACGTGAAGCACCTACCGTCACACACTGAAAGCTGTGTTGTGGAGTATAGATGTAGATGTCGATTACAAGAAACTTGGAAAGATGGCCAGGCGCCACTTGTCACTTATTTGGCAGTTCAAATTTCTCCTGGATATCACTCGGAGATAGGCGTAAAGCCCACCACTAGTTCGGAAAAAATGGAAAATAAATACTCATATTACGCCGCTTCAGGCGATATTATTTTATCAAAACTGACCTATATTAACGTATTCATGCTACTGAGTACCAACTTTTAAATTTATTTACCTATTTTTAGCATGGAACTTACCAACATTTCTACGTTAAATTAGGACCTGTTAACGTTAAAGTAGTGATCATAGACACTCGTTGCAACAGACTATAAGTTTGGGAAAAAGGCTATCACTTATATTGTAGCAGCTCTGACCCAAACTGTACTGTGAAGTCAGCGACGTGTGGATACAGTGATTCAGCCTCTCCGAAGGCCACTTGTTTCCGTCGGCGACGCGGTTGCGCAACCTCACGTGAATGCGACTCATGGGCTGGCGCTGAGCTATCGCCCACAAGTCCCAACACGCCTCGCAGCAGCCGAGCAAAGCACTGAGGTGCGTGCGACGGACAAGTTATCTGCTTGAAATCCATTCGGCGTATAGCTAATCTTGCTATCGCGGAGCAAAGTGTCGTCGTGCAACGAACAGAACTTTTATTCCGTAGAAACTGGGTACTTATCCCAGCCCAGACGTTGTGCTATTTCTTTGCTGTGTTTCTACCTGTATCATCAGCTGAGGCTTCTCTGGAACAACTTAACTGAAATCCAAATCAGTCAGTAATTGTTGCATATTAGAGTATTACGTTATATAGTCTGAAACAACAATATTTTGTTTGTATTTCACTGAAATTTAGTTCATATACAAGAGTTTTGGAATGAATAAAAAAGCTATTTAAAACATTTGATGCCCTGTACCTAGATCTCAGTATATTTCGGTTAAGATGTGGTACTTGAGAACGCCTCAGTTATAGGATGGTTCCGTAAAGAAGTTCGCTGCCATATTTCCTTTCTGAGTCTTAACCCATAGACGCTATTGCTATAAAAAATGCACACATAAGTGTTGAGATCCCGTCGACAGAACTACCAACTGTAGCATGTACTCGCTGGTATTTTTCAGTAATTTTATTGGCATATTTGAAAACTAAAGGACGTTGGCGTGTATTTAGATGTTGGCAGCTTGGAAGAAACTTGCACGAATGCAGTGCCTTCTGTTGATTGTTAATGAAGCCATAGAAGTCATTGGTTTGATTCAGTAGTTGTTTGATGGTGGGTACAAGCAAACAACATTCGTTTCGAAAACCGGTGCTCCCTTCAGATGCGAAATGCGTGATTATTTCGATTTTTGTGTGGAGAAAGATCTACATCTGCTCAAATTTATCAGACTTTTTGGCTAGCTGGGCTTACAGTACTGACTGAAAGAACTGTAGGGCTCCCACTGATAGGTTAGGAATGCACTGCACAAAGGAGAGTGGCAGAGTACTTGTGGAGTGCACATGGTTTTTTTTTTTAATAGACTAGGCGGTAGTTAGAGGTACTATGATGAACATTCACCACGCGGAATCAGGTCGCGTTCTGAGTAAACACATTACAACTGTAAATTGTAGAAGCATTCGCAACGAAGTTCCCGAATTTAGTGCCCTCCAGGTAAGTTCTCGCGCTCAAATTATTCTTGTAACCGCGAGTTGGCTGAAACTCAAGGTATAAAACTCTGAGATATTTAGCGAGTCAACATATGTCGGAAAGACTAATTAGGAGCGGGAGTGTCCCTTGCAGCTGATAAAACAGTGTCTCTATGGAGTTCGAAATTGAGTGTGGCAGTGAAGTTATCTGGTCGCATATAACAGGTCTAGGTGCAATCAAGTTAACTGTTGGATGTTATTAGCGGACACCCAATTCCGGCGTGACATACGTGAAATGTATTCGCAGTTGCTTATACGAACAACCATGAGCTCTATAAGCGAACGACGATAACGAAAATTTATGCCAGACCGGGACTCGATCCCGGATTTCCCCCCTTACCCTAACGGTCGCTTCAAGCGCTTCGGCTATCCGTGTACGACTCTCGGTCAGAGCCAAAGATCCACATGTCGTCGTTCCTGCGTCACAACCTGCACTCGTACACACATTATGTAATTCCCGTACAGGGGAAGGCATTTTAATGAAAGTCGCTGCCTGGTATCGGTTGATAACTCCGATAATATTTCGTATCTATCCGATGTGATAGTTTTAGAGTCATTCATAGAAAGGTTACAGCCAGAAAATTTTAGTAGAGATTCGTGCGTCTGTAAAAAGATCTGTACGCGAAGCATACAACTTCCACCGTCATCAAACCCATAGCAAAATATCCGGCCGAGAACGCGAACAAATTCTGGTCCTATGCAGAATCGCTAAGCGGGTCTAAGACTGCTGTCCAGTCACTCGTTGACCAGTCTGGTGTGGCAGTAGAAGGTAGCAAACGGAAAGCCGAAGTTTTAAATTTCGCTTTTAATTAACCATTCACGCAAGAGAATCGTACAAACGTACGGTCGTTTGACCATCACACAGACCCCGTATGGACGACATAACAATAAGCATCGCTGGCGTAGACGAATAACTGAAAGAGTTGAAAACAAACAAGTCGCCCGGTTCGGATGGATTTCCAGTTCGGTTTTACAAAGAGTACTCTACAGCATTCGCCTCTTACTTAGCTTGCATTTATCGCGAATCGCCCGCCTTGTGCAAAGTCCAAAGTGATCGGAAATAAGCGCAGGTGACTCCTGGACATGACATATATAAGAAGCGTAAAGAATCGGACCCGCAAAATAACAGACCAATATGCTTGACATCGGTCTGCTGCAGAGTTCTTGAAAGTATTCTCAGTTGAAATACGATAAATGTCCTTGAGATCGAAAACTTTCTGTCCACCAATCAGCGTGATTTAAAAAAGCGTCGCTCGTGCTAAACTTAGCACTTTTCTCATATGATATCCTGCGAACAATGGCTGAAGGGCAAGTGATCCCATATTTCTAATTTTTTCCGGAACTCATTTGACATAGTGCCTCACTGTAGATTGTTAACGAAGGAACGAATACACGGAATAAGTTCCCAGATATTTGAGTAACTTGAGGATCTCTTAAGTGGTAGAACGCAGTACGTTGTCCTCGAGGGCGAGTGTTCATCAGAGACAAGTGTATCGTTGGGAGTGCCCCAGTGAAGTCTGATACGACGGTTATTTTTTATTTACACAAATGATCTCCAGGACAGGGTGTGCAGTAGTCTGCGGTTGTTTACTGATAGTGCTGTGGTGTACGGAATGTTGTTGTCCATGTGTGACTGTAAGAGGATACAAGAAGACGTAGACAAAATTTCTAATGCAGGAACATGCAAATTAAGGCAGATGAGTAGGAAAACCAAACCCGTAATATTACAATAAAGCGTTGGTGCTGTTCTGGTTGATACAGTCACGTCGTTTAATATCTGGGCGTGACGTTGCAAAGCGATAGCCGGCCACTGTGGCAGAGCGGTTCTAGGTGCTTCAGTCCGGAAGCGCGCGACTGCTACGGCCGCTGGTTCGAATCCTGCCTTAGGCATGGATGTGTGTGTGATCTCCTTAGGTTAGTTAGGTTTAAGTAGTTCTGAGTTCTAGTGGACTGATGACCTCAGATGTCCCATAGTGCTCAGAGCCATTTGAACCAATTTGCAAAGAGATATGAACGAGCATGGGAGGATTGTGGTAGGGTAGGCAGATGGACGACTTCTGTTTATTGGGAGGATTTTGGGAAAGTGCGCTTCATTCGTGAAGGAGACCGCACATTTAGGACGCTAGTACAACATATGCTCGAGTGTTTGGGCATCGAAGCAGTTCGGAGCAGGCTGCTAGATTTGTTGCCGGTAAATTCGAACAACACACAAATACTGCGGAGATGGTTCGTTATCTCACATGGAAATTCCTGGAGGGAACGCAACGTTCTTTTCGAGGAACACTATTGAGCAAATTTAGGCATCTGGCGTTTGAAGATGACTGCAGAAAGATTCTACTGCTCCAAGGCACATTTCACCTGAAGACCACAAAAATAAGACATGAGAAATTAAGTCTCATAAGGAGGCATATACAGTCGTCTTTCCGTCGCCCTGTTTGTGAGAGGAGCTATAAGGGAAGTGTCTAGTAGTGGTACAGGATACCATCCGCCACACGTCGTACGGTGGCTTGCGAAGTATGTATGTAGATGCCGATGTAGAACAAAGGATATTCAGTTTTCAAAATTTCAAAATGATGTGTGGCACCATTAAAATAACGCTTAGGAGAAAAGTACAAAATGACACAATTCAATTTTATTTTATTTATGTCAGTTTCCTGTGGACTAAGGGGGATTGAAAATTAGACTATGAACTCTAGAACACATAGACTAGATCTTTGAGAGCACTCCAGGTAGTAGCAAGAACAGAGAGAATAAAAAATTGAGACCATCCGGAAGGACGAGGGCGTGATGAAAAGTAATGCCTCCGAATTTTCTATGTGAAAAATCACAAAGCTTTTTAAATAAAACAAACGCTATTAACATTCTATATCTCTATTCTTCATGTCTGCATATTTATTTCTCGACATAGTCACCCTGGCGACGAACTCATTTCTCATAACGAGACAGGAGTTATACACTTATACGGATATGGTGTCTGTTATTTCGGACATGTCCGAAAGAACAGACACCATTTATGACCTGCAACCGTCTAGAACGAAATTAGAATTATATTAATACCTTCGGCTGCTAACGGGCGTTGATATACATCAACGGGGACAGGTGAAAACATGTGCCCCGGCCGGGATCTCCTGCTTACATGGCAGACACTCTATCCATCTGAGCCACCAAGGGCACAGAGCATAGCGCGACTGCAGGGACTATCTCGCGCACGCCTCCCGCGAGACTTTTTTTTTTCTTTACTGTGATTTCATTCCCCTGCCTCATATGGGCAGGGGAGGGCTGTCAGCGGCACAATCCGCCACTCTTCAGCCAAGTGACACGACAACTAAAACAAGAATAAAATGATACATACATAAGGGGATAAAAAAGGGGAACATAAAACAGAGTAAGGGGAGAAAATGGAGGTAAAAATACACTGACATGTAGACGTTCATGGGGGACAGTTAAAAAACACAGTTGGCGATTCTTAAAACACAGAGGAGACACTGAATGCGCATGCACAGGTTAAAAGTTGGCCACAGTATTAAAAAACACACTTAAAACCCACTTGCAGCACACACGAAGAAGAATAAAACTACCAGGTGGGACCTGCCGAGGGAAAGGTCAAAGTGGATGGAAAAGGAGGGGAGAGCATGGGGCAGCTGGGGAAGCGGCGGGATGAAGAGAGGAGGGGCAACCGTGGGTTCACGAAGAGGCAGGAGACACGTGGGGTGGGAGAGGAAAAGGGAAGACAGGGCAGGAGGGAGCGCAGAGACACTGAAAGGAGGCACAAGAGATGGAGGGGGAGTAGGAGGGGAAAGCCGCTCAGAAGGAGGGAGGGGGAGGAGAGGGAGCCCTGAGGAGGAGGCAGGAAGATGGGGTTAGAGTTGGTAGGAAGGGTAGATGTTAGGACGAAGCTCATCATCCGGGAGGGGTAGACAGTGGAAGTTGTGTTGGGAAAGGAGATGGAGGGTGTGGAGATGGAGAGAGGGAGGGACACAACGGTAAAGGCATGGCAACTGGTTGGGGATGGAGAGGAAGGGAGACACCAGGGGGTGAGGGGGATCAAGGCGGCGGACAATATATAGTATGCGGATGTGTTCAAGGAAAAGGAGAAGGTGGGTGAAGGGGATGAGGTCATAGAGGATGCACGTGGGGGATGGAAGACGGATGCGGAAGGCGAGGTGGAGTGCATGGCGTTCGAGGATTTGGAGGGCTTTATAGAATCGGGAAGGGGCGGAAATCCAAGCGATGCTGGCATAACAAAGGATGGGGCGGATCATGGATTTGCCGGTGTGAAGGATGGTGGAAGGATGCAGACCCCACGTCCGGCCGGACAGGAGTTTCAGGAGGCGGAGGCGGTTGTCAGCTTTGTTTTGGATGGTAAGGAGATGGGGAGTCCAGGTGAGGTGGCGGTCGAGTGTGAGGCCAAGGTATTTGAGGGTAGGAGTGAGGTGGATAGGACGGCCATAAATGGTGAGGGAGAAATCATGGAGGCGGAAGGAGCAGGTGGTGCGGCCTATGATGATCACCTGAGTCTTGGAGGGATTAACACAGAGGAACCACTGGTTGCACCAAGCGGTGAATTGGTCAAGGTGGGTTTGGAGGGTATGTTGGGACCGTTGAAGGGTAGGATAAAGGGCTAGGAAGGCAGTGTCATCAGCGAACTCGAGAAGATGAACAGGAGGGGTAGGTTTGGGCATAGCAGCCGTGTACAGGAGATAGAGGAGAGGGGAAAGGACAGAACCTTGGGGCACGCCGGCAGAGGGGTAGAAAGTACGGGAGTTGGAATTGTGGATAATCACATAGGAGGGACGATGGGAGAGGAAGGAAGCAACGAGATGGATGAAGTTGATGGGGAGAGCATAGGTCTGGAGATTGAAGAGGAGCCCGGGATGCCAAACACAGTCATAGGTGTTCTGGAGATCAAGGGAAACAAAGATAGCGGAGCGACGGGAGTTAAGTTGGAGGGAAAGAAGATTGGTAAGGTTAAGGAGCTGGTCGTCAGCAGAGAAGGAAGGCCGGAAGCCACATTGGGTAACAGGAAGGAGGCAGTGCTGGTTAAGGTGACGGCGAATACGGCGAGAGAGGATGGCCTCAAAGACCTTACTGAACACGGAGGTGAGGGAGATTGGACGATAGGAAGAGGTAGCAGAGGGCGGTTTGTTAGGTTTATGGAACAGCAGGACATGGGAAGTCTTCGACAGGTCAGGGTAAAATCCAGTGGAGAGGAGGACATTGTACAGGGTAGCAAGGACAGACAGGATGGATGGAGGGGATTCCTTGAGGTGACGGTAGGTGACGCCATCATGACCAGGGGCGGTGGTGCGTTTGGAGCGGAGGACGAGTGTGATGTCTTGCGTGGTGATGGGAGTGTTGATGTCTGAGGGGGTTAACCAATCCAAGTACTAGAAACTAGGGGCGAGTGGGGGGACAGAGGTGTCAGTGTGGGCAAGGACGGTGGGGAAGAGGGAGCAATCAAAATGGGGATCGTCAGGAATGGAGAAGACCTCGGATAGATGGGAAGCAAAATGGTTAGCCTTACTGAGGTTGTCAGGAAAGGGTCGATCGTCATGGAGGATGGGGTAATGCGGGGTGGGATGGCTACCAGTAATTCAGTGGAAAGCTGACCAGTACTTGGAGGAGTTGACAGGGAGGGTGGAGTTGAGGTGTGTGCATGCCTGGCGCCAGTCCCAGCGTTTCTTTGCTGTAAGGAGGTTCCGGATATGTCGCTGTAATTGCTGGTGGCTGGTGAGAGTATCCCGGTCGCGAGAGCGGAGGAAGGAGCGGTAGAGCCTGTGGGATTCACGCAGAAGAAGGACGGCCTGTGGAGGAAGCGTAGGACGGTGAGGGTGGATGAGTTTGGTAGGGACATGAGCCTCCACGGAGTCAGTGATGGTCTTCTGAAGGATGGAAGAGGCATGGGTGATGTCATCAGGGTGGTGAAAGGTGAGGGGTGGCTTTCGACCTGTAAGGTAATGGATTCCCGGTAGGCATCCCAATTGGCACGGTGGTAGTCATGGACAGACTTTGGAGGTGCAGCTGGGCGGGTGGCTGCAGTGGCGGGACGGGTAGAGGAGATGGTGAGAAGGACAGGGAGATGGTCACTACCGACGGGATCAAGGACATCAACGGCAATGCGACCAAGGAGATTGGGGGAAGCGAGGATAACATTGGGGGTGGAGTTACTTTCAGGATGGGTGTGCTGTGGGAGAGGAACAAGGTCACCATGGAGGGTGGCAAGGAACTGATGCCACCACCGAAGGGTGGATGTTGAGGTCAGCAGCGATCACATAGGTGGAGAAGGTATGGTCAACATGGGAAATGAAGTCAAAGGGGAGAGGAGCTGTGGGGCGGATATAGATAGTGGCACAGGTGACGGTGAGGGACGGAAAAAATAGGCTGAGGAGAAGGTGTTCGGTTGGGTCATTGAGGAGGGGTTGTGACCGGACAGGAAGATGCCTGAGGTGGCCTATAGCGACCCCGCCTCGGGCTAAGGGAAGGGGATTGTCAGTGCGGTGAAGGAGATAAGGGGAGATGCAGACAACATGGTGGGGTTGGAGGAAGGTTTCATTAAGGATGAAGGAGTCAACCTGGTGCTGGGAGAGGGTATGCATGAAGAGGTATTTGCTTGCAGGGAGGGAGCGAATGTTGAGGTAGAGGAGACGATACTGTTGACACGCCATGAGGTTGGGGGTGGGAAGGTTGCGGGAAGGGGAGAGAGGGGCTTAAACGAGGGTGTCTAGGCGGGTGAAGGTAAAGTGGGCCTAGTTGTGGGAGTATGTGGCGTAGGTGTTTAAGTGGAAAACTGAGCGGGTGGCAAGGGAAATCTGCTGGAGTGTATGGGGGCGTTGGAAGGGGTCCCGCGAGACCCACATTCTCACCTTATATGTCCATACACTAAGGGGTGTCACGTCACGTGTGCTGCACTACTGTTGAAATAGCGCGTTAGTATTTTATAAATTTTAGTCCTCATTTACTTATTTTAAAGTTTATTTGTTTTAATATTTGCCGTAAAAGTAACTTATTAGTGGCTTTTCATTAATCTCAGTCTTTTTTCCTGTGTTATTGACTCGAGTGGTCTATTATTTGTGAGTCTGCTTTCGTCGTTCGTCTAAGCCTCGCGCCTCAGTGGTGTGTTTACATTTTGCGACGTGCACTGCAGCTGTAGCGGTTATAAGCTAAGCACTGACAAACTTATTTGTGCTCTGTAATACAGTTATTAAATTTAATAGATTTCAGCGGTGTTGCGTGCCGTTTGTGGCGAAATAACGACTTAATAAACTTTTGTAATCGTTCGCTCGCTGTGTTTTATAGAGTTTTCAGTGTGTTGTAGTGGTTTAGTAAATTTCGTGCTTTAGTTTTCAACTGACGTTTATTATTCTTTCTAGTGAAATATTTCAGTAAAATTTTCATTTAGTGTTTTAACTTCGCTTAGTGTTACAGTGGTCGTTTTAATTTTTTAGTTTTAGCTAATAATTTTGCGAAGTTTTGCTGGTATTGGTATCGGCTGTGTTGTAGTAGTATTGATACAAGTAGTTGCTTTCTTAGTAGGCAGAGAATTTCGAGACCATTATTTTTAGTTCTTAAATAGTTCTACTGGTGTAACTGAACCTTGGTAACGTAGACGTATAGTTTTTTTCAGTAACTGTAAAATTTTACCATGAGTGATAAGTGTGGGCTCTGTCGTAGGTTTGTGAGTATTGGATTACGGTGTGGGATTTGTTCAAAGTATTTTCATTGGGGGGAATGCAGTGGGTAAGCCAGTGGTCATTTTAAGGAGATCCTCTCCTGGGAATGTAGAATCTGTAGCAGAAACAAGTTAATAGAGGAGCAGGAGCGTAAGATCTGTGCCCTTCAGGTGCAGTTACAATGCGCAAAGGAGGAACTAGATAGGTTGAGGAGGGTGAAGGATGGTGGGGAATGGGAACTGGCAGTTAGCAAGAAGGTAGCTAGGAAGAGGAGGTATTCAGACAGTTTTACTTTGCATACATGCAATAGATACGACCAACTGTCAGAGTTGAGTGGAGAGGAGCCTCGTGTAGCCGTAGATGTAGGTAACTTGCAGCAGTCCTCAGCAATTAGGAGGCCTAGGTTAGTTGCAAAGTCTAGCAGAAAGAAGGTTCTGCTGCTAGGTAGTTCCCACGGTAGAGGTGTGGGCCAGCAGTTGCAGGAAGTGTTGAGGAGTGAGTACCAGGTCACCAGCATTGTGAAACCTAGTGCAGGGTTGGCTCATGTGACTGAAAGCATAGGGGAGTTATGTAAGAATTTTATGAAAGAGGATCAGGTAGTGATAGTGGGTGGAGCAGGGAACAGTCTCGATAGGGACGGGGCATATGATGTCAGTGGTGACTTGGTTAAAATAGCTACTCAAACTGGCGGCACTAATGTGCATTTCGTGCAACTGTTTCAGCGTCATGATCGGCCTCACCTTAATGTGGCTGTTAGGCGCGTTAATGTGGGGCTGTGGAGGGCACTGATGGCGGAGGGTATGGATCACATCTCAGTGGTGCCAGTTGGGTCTATCAGTAGATGGGGTTTCACTAGGCATGGCCTGCACCTCAGTAGGTATGGGAAGGAGAGACTGGCTAAGCTTATAGGTGACAGTGTAGTGGGTGGTGGTGGTGGTAGTGGTATCACTCATGGAAAAATTCCTGTAGTAGTTGGTGTTAGAGCTGCACCTTTTTTAGACTGAAGTCAGCTGATACGTATACCAGCTTAAAGGAAGTGCCTCTAGCTAAGGGCTCACCTCCAGAGGATGTAATGTTTCCAAGTAGAGAAGGAATTGGCATATTTCATCAAAATATAAGAGGTATTAGAGATAAAGTTAGTGAACTGCTAATAGATGTTAACTCTGAAATTATTGGTATCTCAGAGCACCACTTAAATAATTTGATAATTCAGAGGCTTCCTTTACCAGGCTACAGATTAGCTGACTGTTTCTCAAGGAGTTCCTTGCGGGGGGGGGGGCTCCGTACGTAAAAAAAAGCAGTATTTCATTTGAGTCCATAGACGTATCACGACACTACACTGAACAGATATTTGAAAGTTGTGCAGCATTAGTTGAATTTAGTGAAACTAATCTAAAATTCAAATGGCTCTGAGCACTATGGGACTTAACATCTGTGGTCATCAGTCCCCTAGAACTTAGAACTACTTAAACCTAACTAACCTAAGGACATCACACACATCCATGCCCGAGGCAGGACTCGAACCTGCGACCGTAGCAGTCACGCGGTTCCGGACTGAGCGCCTAGAACCGCGAGACCACCGCGGCCGGCAAACTAATCTTCTAATTTCTGTTGTTTATAGGTCCTAACTCCGACTTCAGAGCATTTTTGCTTAAGCTAGAGAGGGTTCCTGATTCACTTTGTAGGAAGTACCAGAAAGTAGTTATATGTGGTGACTTCAATATTTATTTTGTATATGATTGTGCAAGAAAAAGGATGTTGATCTCCTAAATTCATATGATCTGATGCAAACTGTTTTTTCCAACTAGGGTGCAGGGGAACAGTAGCACAGTCATAGACAATATTTTTATTCATTCTTCATTACTAGATGGGCATTCTGTTAGTAAAAGGGTGAATGGCCTTTCAGACCATGATGCACAAATTTTAACACTAAAAGGTTTTTGTACTCAAACCAATGTCGTATTTAATTACAAACTACGTAGGAAAGTTACTCCAACAGCCATAGAGAGTTTTTCAAAACTTGTCAAGGAACAAGAGTGGCAAGATGTTTATAGTGCCGATAGTATAGATGATAAATACAATGCTTTCCATAACACATTTCTCATGCTCTTTGAGAGTTGCTTTCCATTAGAACATACTAAACGGGGTACTAGCAGTAATGGACAGCCCGGTTGGCTAACTAGTGGGATAAGGATATCATGTAGAACAAAGCGAGAATTATATCAAAATGTTAGAAGTAGTCACAATCAAGCTTCAGTATCCCATTACAAACAGTATTGTAAGGTGCTTAAAAATGTTATTAGCAAGGCAAAAAGTATGTGGTATGCAAATAGAATAGCTAATTCACAGGATAAAATTAAAGCCATATGGTCAGTTGTGAAGGAAGTGTCTGGTCAGCAGCACAAGGTTCATGATATGAAGTCAGTTCGCAGTAATAATATTTCTGTTACTGATAAATCAGATATATGTACAGTATTTAACAACCATTTTCTGAGCATTGCTGGTGAATTAAATAAAAATTTAGTTTCTACAGGAAATCATATAAATTTCTTAGCAAATGCCTTTCCGAGATTGACGTCTGAAATACTCCTCTGTGATACAGACAAGAGGGAGATTGAGTCAACAATTAAATCAGTGAAGACTAAGGACTCTCATGGTTATGATGGAGTGTCTAGTAGAATATTAAAGTACTGTGCTGCACATGTTAGCCCTGTATTTAGCCATATTTGTAATTTTTCCTTTAGGAATGGTCAGTTTCCTGAGCGATCAAAGTACTCAGTAGTAAAGCCGCTTTATAAAAAGGGAGAAAGGGATAATGCAGATAATTTTAGACCTATTTCTATGCCATCAGTGTTTGCAAAAGTTATCGAAAAGGCTGTGTATGTTAGGTTAATTGGTCATTTTATATCACACGATTTGCTATCAAATGTACAGTTCGGCTTTAGAAGTCGTTTGACAACTGAAAATGCTATATTCTCTTTTCTCTGTGAAGTACCGGATGGGCTAAACAAAAAGTTTCGAACGCTTGGCGTATTTTTTTATTTAACAAAGGCATTTGACTGTGTTGATCTCACAATATTGCTCCAGAAGTTGGACCATTACGGAATAAGGGAAGTAGCTCACAATTGGTTCACCTCTTACTTTAGCAACAGGCAGTAAAAGGTCATTATTCACAATGTTGATAACGGCTGTGATGTGGGATCTGAGTGGGGTACTGTCAAGTGGGGCGTGCCTAAGGGATCAGTGTGGGGGCGCTCCTGTTCCTTATTTATGTAAATGATATGCCCTCTAGTATTATTGGTAAATCTAAAATATTTCTGTTTGCTGATGACACTAGCTTGGTAGTAAAGGATGTTGTGTGCAACATTGATTCGGTTTCAAGTAGTGCAGTACATGACCTTAGTTCATGGCTTGTAGAAAATAAACTAACGTTAAATCACAGTAAGACTCAGTTTTTACAGTTTCTAACACACAATTCAACAAAACCTGACGTTTTAATCTCACAGAAGGGGCATATGATTAGTGAAACTGAACAGTTCAAATTCCCAGGTGTTCAGACAGATAGTAAGCTGTCGTGGAAAGCCCACGTTCAGGATCTTGTTCAAAGACTTAATACTGCCATTTTCACTATTCGAACGGTATCGAAATTGAGTGATACTTCGACACGTATATTAGTCTACTTTGCTTATTTTCATTCACTTATGTCGTATGGTATTATGTTTTGGGGTAACTCTTCCCATTCTAGAAGGATATTTTTGGCTCAGAAACGGGCGGTTCGGGCAATAAGTGGTGTGAGTTCACGAACCTCTTGTCGACCTCTGTTCACGAGTCTGGGTATTTTCACATTGGCCTCTCAATATGTATATTCCTTATTGTCGTTTCTTGTTACCAATATTAGTTTATTTCCAACAATAAGCAGCTTTCACTCGGTTAATACTCGGCAGAAATCAAACCTCCATTTGGATCGGACTTCCTTAGGTCTTGTGCAAAAAGGTGTGCAGTATACTGGTGCATCCATTTTCAATAAGCTGCCACTCGAATTCAAAAATCTTAGCAGTAATCCACGCGCTTTCAAATCGAAACTGAAGAGTTTCCCCATGGGTCACTCCTTCTATTCTGTCGAGGAGTTCCTTGAAAAATTAAGCTGATTGTCATTGTATTGCTGATAACGTTTGCTTAAACTTATGGACTGATTTTCTGTCAGGTTCATGAACATTTATATTTATCTGTTATTACTTGTATGTTGTAAGTTCATGTACTGACACGTTCCATGACCTTGGAGATTTGCTCCTCAATTTGGTCCTACGGAACTTGACATGTAAATAAATAAATAAATACATTCGTAGTGTCCCAGCCAACACACTCATTAGTCGTGGAAGACATTCTTACCAATTCCCGTAAGAGTTCGGGGAATATGTGTGCATCCGCACAGAAGAAGGTCATGGCCGGTATTGCCAGAACTAAATACTTATATGGATATGGTGTCTGTTCTTTCGGACACCGTCGTTTTTGAATGTTTGACTTTGTTGGCGGAGCCGTAACACCTCTGCTTTCCCCGTTTCTTCAGTATCAAAGTCAGGACCACGAAGGTTTCTTTAAGTTCTGGAGAGAGATGAAAATCGGAAGAGGCCAAGTCGGGACTATGTGGAGGATGATAGATGACAGTGAACCCAAAGCGTCGGACTATTGCAGATATCGCTGCGGTCGTGTGTGATCTAGCATTGTCATGCTGGAGGAGAGAGTTCTCCATGTTTGGATGAAGTCTTAGAATTCGATATTCGATTACAGCACGCTGTTTCTCACGCGCCGACATAGTTACATTACGCACCGCCATGTTACACGCTACAAATTGTAGCCCTCTAGCGGCAGAGAGACCCAAATAAGTAGACATGAAGAATAAAGTGTAGAATATTAATAACATTTGTTTCAGTTAAAAAGTTCCGATAGTTTTCGCATAAAAACTCGGAGGCTTTACTTTACAGCACGCTCTCGTATGTAGGAACTAACAACTTAAATGAAAAAATTACTGAATACAAAAAAGAATCGAAATAACATATAGAAAGAATGGCCGATGAACATACTCTAATAAAACTGCTACAATACATCCTTAGAGGAAGAAGAACCGTTGATAGACACAAGAGCAGATGGCTGGATGAAGAGGCCGTAACGGACGAACTAGTCTCATGTTTGAGGGAGGAGAAGAACGGATAACAAATGTGCATTATGACGGACGGAGTGACAGGCCCAGTATCCAGAGCGATGAAACGATGCTACAAGTGAAACAAAATCTACGCTATGAGCAACGAGTGAGGATTTGTGCTCTGGCTAATGAGTTTCCTGATGTTGGATGCAGCACCATTTACATTAAAGTCACAGAAAAGTTCGGATATCGTAAACTGTGTGCAAGGCTGATACCAAGATTCCGAAACGGCCTGCACAAAGAGCGAAGAATGTCAGGCTAGTGAGAGCTTTGTGCCGATATCGAAAAACAGAGATAATTTTCTTTCCCACATTGTTACTGGTGGCGAGATGTGGCTATCCTGCACCAAAGCAGAATCAAAACAAGAGTCAATGAAGAGGCGTCATTCATATTCGACAGAACCAAGAATTTCTAGAAATCTCGTTATTTGAGCCGAAAAATCATGGGTTCCATTTTCTGGGACAGAAAAGCGCGTTCTTTTTGTTGGTTTCATTAAGTGTGGATCATCAATTGTAGCTGACGTTTCCATCTAACCGCTCGCCAGAAACGTTCCATCCAAATTCGAAGGCGCTAGGAACTATCGGCGGGATAGTCCTTCACCACGATAATGTACGTACACACACCAAGGATAAAATTCAGCATTTCCATTGAAAGAACTCGATCACCCGCCGTACAGTCCCGACCTCACACCCAATGACTATTTACCTGATCCTGCACTTGAAACAACAGCTTGTTGCACAATGGTCTAAAAATGATGAGGAATCAAGACCTCCGCTGTCAGCTTGTTTAGTTATCAGGCGGAGAAAGTCTGAGGATAGGAGTTGAAGTTAGTGCTGCGTTACGAAGAGTGCTCAGAAGTGAACAGAGAATGTGGAAAAATGTAATAGATTTGTAGTAAACTAAAACTGTCAATAAAAGTTTTCTGCGTCGAATATATTTTTTATGTTCAAACCTCTCTTACTTTAGTCCTCTTATATGAAGAAGCACCCTATTTACGCACAAGCCTCGCGTTGCCCCCTGACAGGCGCCTAGAGAAGTGGGTGGGTATCAGTTCTGGGCGTAGGTGGGCCAATGTGTTATTCTGAATAATATTTCGATTGCGCCCCATATCCCCTTCGTAATGTCTCACGTAGTTGTGAGCTCTTTTGTTCCATGCGCGGCATTTTGTGAGCGTTGAAAACTGGTCAGCTTGAGTGAGGACCGGCACAGAAATCATAGTCTGTAGTTGATCATAAGCTTAGCTTACTGCTGGAAGCTACATTACTGAGCGTGTTACTGTGTTTATTTGGCAGGTAATGACAACTCTGTAAGAAAATTTAATTCTGAAAGGAATACAGGAAGCTTAAAATTACTGATGTTCAGCAGCTTTTATAGGTAGAATATAAGTGATTTTTTTATAATAACATCAAGTGAAGCTCGTATAATGAGAATTTATTTATCGTTTTGCTGTACTAGTATCGGGCTTTACGTCCATCTTCAGCAGTAGGCTAACAGAAGATTGAACCAAAACTAATTTTTTAGGACGACTGACAACAGCTGTTAAGCATTTTATGAGATGCATGACACGCAGCTGTGTATTTATCCTTTATTGTCACTACTGGTTTTTGTTAATAACCATCATCACAGCATTAACCAAAACTGCAAAATATAGACAGCTGCTATCACGCATTTCAAAAAACAAAGGAACCAAAACTATTGCAAAATGACATTACCAAAAATATAATGCGAAACATTGTCAAAAGCATACAGTACTTAACATCTTAAGCATTCACACCGCATAAACTGCATTACACCCACATGATTAATCACATTCTATCGAAAGTGAATGAGGTGATTATTAAGGCACAAACAAAGCAGTGGTCCAATAATGAAATATATAACTTAAAAAAACATTGAATACGTTACTAAGTACCAGGTGATCAAAAAGTCAGTATAAATTTGGAAACTGAATAAATCACGGAATAATGTAGAGAGGTACAAACTGACACACATGCTTGGAATGATATGGGGTTTTATTAGAACGAAAAAAATAGAAACGTTCAAAAAATGTCCGACAGATGGCGCTTCATCTGATCAGAATAGCAATAATTAGCATAACAAAGTAAGACATGATGTTCTTTATAGGAAATGCTCAATATGTCCACCATCATTCCTCAACAATAGCTGTAGTCGAGGAATAATGTTGTGAACAGCACTGTACAGCATGTCCGGAGTTATGGTGAGGCATTGGCGTCGGATGTTGTCTTTCAGCATCCCTAGAGATGTCGGTCGATCACGATACACTTGCGACTTCAGGAAACCTCAAAGCCAATAATCGCACATACTGAGGTCTGGGGACCTGGGAGGCCAAGCATGACGAAAGTAGCGGCTGAGCACACGATCATCACCAAAGAGATCTTTCACGAGTCTAGCAATACTTTGTGTGTGGTTTTTTTTTTTTTTTTTTTGTTCTAATAAAACCCCATATCATTCCAAGCATGTGTGTCAATTTTTACCTCTCTATCTACATTATTCCGTGGTTTATTAAGTTTTCAAATTTATACTGACTTTTTGATCCCCCGGTATATAGTGCTTGTGTTGCAATGGTCTTATACCAGAAGTCAGTATTCTGAAAATTCTTCATTTCGTGATAGAATGGAAATACATTCAGAAAATGGAAAGTGTTACATCATGAAGCACCAGTGAGACGCTTACCAAACTTTGCGGAAATGTTCATCTCATAATGAGTATTAAATGATCATACTTCCATTCCATTCGCAACTGATCTCCGTCATCAACGTTAGTATGAGGTGTGACCTCCAAAGGCACCATAACACTGTCCCATTCGTTGTGCCTTGGAGACAAACAACTTCCTAATGCCATCTTGAGGAATTTCTGGCCAAGCCTGAAACACATGCTGTGTCATTTCACGAAGTCTGCGAGCTGGAGGCTTGTATGAAAGTATACATCCTCCCATCGCGTCCCAGACATGGTCCATGAGTGAAAAATCAGGGAACCGAGCAGTCCAGTCAAAGAGCTGTATACTCAACAATGGTTTGCGGTGTGAACTATGGAATTTGTTGCCCTTGTTATGAAGCATCTGACAAGAGGGATTACCATTCTTGCCACACACACTGGTGATCATTCAGCCTCCTTCATCAACAACCAAATCAATCCTGTTGTTATTTCCAATAGCTTCCCACACCATGAATTCAGAAATTGGAAAGCGTTGGGTCTTGAGAGTCCTTTCTTCCTATGAGTTTCCACCAGGTCAGCTACAGACATGTTTGCATTCGTCCGGCGCCACAAACAGAATCGAGACTCATCGCTGAACACCATAAAATGCCACTCAGGGCTCCACTTGAATCCGGTTCTACGTCTTGCAAGTCTCTGTTGTGTATTGTGGTGTCAGCGGTAAACGACGCATGACAAGTCGAGTTCTGAACCCAGGTGCCTCTAGCTTCTATCCGGATTTCAGCTGTTATCATCAGTCTATTCGTTAGACCCAGTCAAACAATCCGAAAATCTTCTCGTGGTGCAGTCCTTCAGGCAGCACCCGTGCCTACTAGAGAACAGAAACGGGGCGAGTACCTGTCTAATGTTCGGGCAGCTTACCTCACAAATCAAGGCGCCGTTGTTTCATCAGTGCTGACAAGCTTCCTTCGTTCCCGCTTTACTTCCCGACCATCTCGCATCAGAGAACTGTGGCGCTGCGGTTGCTTCATACTCATCGACTCGTTCTCTCTTAATGAAGCATGCAGGAGTGTAAGGACTTGCTGTTAGTATGGAAGATGAGTACACGATATTGCTGCTGAAGCACAACTGACAATGCGAAATGACCGACTGTCGGGATCAGATGACCTTTAACGAAACTGTTCTGTGAGGCTGTGGAGGGTGTAAGACGAAAATTAATTATTGCAAAGTACACAATTGCAAATGTGTTCCAATAGAGGAGGAGTGATATCTGGAACGAATTTCACACGATAGTCCACGCTTCCGACGGAAAACATACATATTTCATCCAGCGAAAACAAAATGATTGCATTCTTGTTTATTCTACCCCCATCATGAAAAAACATATGTGCTGCGTTAAACGAAATCTGGGCGCAGGGCAACGTCACTGTTATATCCCTTATATCCCCATGACAAAAAAGTGCGCTACGTCTGTTTTCATTTGGTCATGGTAACTTTCATTTTTGGGCTAACAGCGAGTTGTGTAGCTTATCATTCATTTCCATAATTTATGCTAATAATTAATCATTATTTCGAGCTCGCACTTTGTGTCATGTATTCTGGTACCGTCGTTGCACACAGGGTAAAGCCTCGAAAGCGTGTATATGTCAGCGTAATTGTGAGACAGTCTCTAAATAGATATTAAACTTTAAAATAAATTTACAGCACTCATCGAAAAAGTTTTGTCTATGTAAACATATGTACAAATAGAACCATACTCACGGCTAACCGATCAGTCGTTATATTGGTATATAACTTGCTTCTGTAATTAAGGCAGGTCGGACACTTTGTGACATTTCAACTTGCACTTGAGAATGCCTATAAAGCCGAAATTATGATTGTGTGGAATAAATCAATGGTAATTTACAATTTAATGGCTGGAATTTCCTTCAAAACGGTTGAGTATATAGCGGCATACTGTGAGTCCGCAGTTATATTTGCGAATTCGTGTACTCGCTCTCCTTTCCGAGCAAGTCGAGTCCACTTGTACGCGACAACAGCTTCAGGTGACGAGTGGGCTGCGGCGGAGACCAACGAGTCTAGTCTCCGGGCACACGCAGACGGCGAGTTCGGAGATGGCGTCGCATGACTTGCTGGCGAGTACACGGAGCTCATTTCAGATCTCTAGTGCCTACTCTCCTTGCCACATTGTGGTCCTGAGCCCATTTCGTGACCAGCAGTTCTGCAGTCATTGTACTACAGCTAACTGTCTGTGAGATCTGTAGGCACGGTGCTCCTGTGTTCCTCATGCCAACGATTCAGCCTTTCTCAAAGTCCGAAAGATACCGATAAGCTGCACATACACTTCCTCTAGGTATACTGTGTTGCAATCGCCACCTGAGAAGTTCCAGTGTCGTTAGACACACCCAGAAAACATCGTCGTACTCACACCATTCATCTGTAGCAACGTTTTATTCTTTTTTACTAAAAAATGCTCGCATAAGAATGAAATTTTAGTAAATGTATGCCACAGGCACGGAACTACTACGGTATGGGTTTGGTAGCGTTCGATCAAAGTCTTCGTGGTGTAATACTTCCTATTTTCATCAGTGCATTTAAAACGAACTAATTGCTTCCTTTTTAAATCACCTATAGCTGTAATCACACGCACTGCAAACGCGACTTAACCAGTGATTTTCATTATTTCTAGGGTGGGTTATTCAGTTAAGTCTGTGATTTACCTTTGAACTTAAAAAAAATGTAACGCTGATACAGCAGGAAATTTCGTGTCGCATATTGCAGGGATGGACTATTTTTTGGAGCTGTAGCTCTGGTCGGACACAGTGTCAAAAATTTTCGGGAATTGCGTTGAACTCGCAGAAGCGGGCCGGTGGATGTGGGCCTTCCTCAATTTAAAAAGGCAAGTTCCAGCACATTCATAATTTTCTGAGGTTTCCTCGATCTTTGTGAAAGAAACCTGCAATCTCTAGAAAAGCGATAGAGTCAATGTCAAGGGAGCATAGTGTGCATGAACTATCCGTTACTTTCCCCTGCAGTGGACACTAGGTTTTTACGGGCAGTTCCAGGTTTTGACGTAGAGTAGACAGGAGTGACTATCCGGTGTGCTTGGTGGTGCAGCTAATAATTAGCTAGAGGATGTGTCAGCTGGACTTGATGAGGTTCTATCAAATGAAGATAAACGTTATTGCTAGTATTAATACCGAAGTGTCCCATTGTATATCTGTTTGACTTTGAATACAGATTAAGTCATTCCGTCTACAATTCTTACAATGATCAGCCAGGACGTTATGGCCACCGACCTACTATCGATATAATCACGTCCCGGCGATAGCAGAGCCGCCTGGCGAGGAAATGACTGCTAGTCAGACAAACACACGGTGCATGTAGTATCAGTGAGCATGTTGTCCGTGTGGAATTGGGGAGGTGCGCGATTTATCTGAGTTTGACTGAGGGCAGATTGTGATGGCCAAGAGGCTCGGCACGAGCATTTCGGAAATTGCTCGTCTTGTTGGAGGTTCGAGGTGTGCTGTGATGAGTGTCTTCAACACGTGGCGAAACCAAGGTGAAAGCACGTCCAGGCGCCGTGGGGTTGGGCGGCCACCCCTCACTACACATGTCTGACGTCATAGACCGGACAGACTGGTAAAACAGGACAAGCGGCGAACTGTGGCGGAACTAACATCAGATTTTAATGCTGGGCAGTGTACACGTGCGTCTGAACACAAAGTGCACCGAACACACCTAATGGTGGGCCTCCGTAGCCGATGACCCATGCGTGTACCAATGTTAACACCACGACATCGGAAACTATGACTGAAATGTGCATGTGGCCATCGACACTGGACGTTGGAGCAGTGGCAGAGTGTTGAATGGTCTAATGAATCTCGATACCTTCTTCATCATGCCGACGGAAGGGCGTGAATCCATCCTCTTCCAGAGGAACAGTTCCATGACGCCTGTACTGGGGGACGGACATAATCTGGAGGCGTCTCCATCATGCTCTGGTCAGCATTCACCTGGGCATCCATGAGTCCAGTGGAACTCGTACAAGGCACCATGACGTCCACCAGGAATATCATATTCTGGTACACATCTTCACGACGATCATGTTTCCAGTGGCAGTGGCACTTTTCAACCAATAAATACGCCATGTCACAAGGCTAGAAGTGTAATGAAGTGGTTCGAGGAACACAGTGGCGAGTTCTAATTTATGTGCTGGCCATCCAACCCGCCAGATCTGAAGCCGATCGAACACATGTAGGATGTAATTGAACGTGATGTCAGAGTTCATCGCCCCCCTCCCTGGGATTTACGGTAATTAAGTGACTTTTGTGTGCAGATGTGGTGCCAACCCCCTCCAGCTACCTATTAAGGCTTCACTGCTTCCATGCCATGGCGCGTCGCAGTTGTTACCCGTGCCAAAGGTGGGAATACCGGCTATTAGGTAGGTGGTCCTAATGTTCTGGTTGCTCAGTGTATAACTGTAGAAAAAGTGGGCCAGCAAATATGTTTCCAGAAGTCTAAATTCTTCCCAACATTAAACAAACAAGAATTAGACACATTTTCGTCTACGAGTATTCTATTACCATACCGGGCGCCTCCCCAGATGGTGGATAGGAGAACGCTCATCAGGTATGGTCAAATACCCGGGACGGGTCAAAGAATAACAAAGCAAATCCAGGCGCGATGGTATCCAGAGTGGGCGGTTTCCTGGTCGGCGTCTGTCCACCCAGAGGTGCAGATGCAAATGGATGTTCCAGAAACTAACACACCCTGCTTCTAATTTCGCTGTGGAAACACTGGACCAACTAGAGTACAAGCAACCATGATTCGTTTGAGGAATAACAATATCCCAGGTGGCAACCAATTCACCCGTCAACAGACGTCAACCAAGAACTCGGATTCTCGGGAACCTGGACTTACACGATCAGAGAGAAAGTTGGAGCTGCCTGGCAAACTTCCACACAAAACTTCTGATTTTTTAACCTTTGACATAAACACACTGATTCAACCAGGAAAACTGCACAATCTAACGTTAGAGTTCAATAAACAAAAGATAATCATGTGTGCCCTTCAGGAAACTGGCATAATAGACGAAAACACTATTTTTTTGGAAGCTACTATAAATACTAGTCCCCAGGGATCCTCCGAAGTCACCCACACAAAAAAGGCTAACGACAATGCTTACAATGCTCCTACAGTGCGCAAACAAGAAATATACCATGACCAAGGTACACGCCCCGGTGAATGCGTATAACAAGAAAGACCCAAATTAACAGAAAAATTCTGGGCAGTATTAGACATAGTGATGGCCAAGATCAAAATTTTGCTAGATGATTCCAACGCATAAATCGGCACAGAAAAACGTCGCCAGAAAACTGTGGGAAAAACTCCCATGGACAAATATAGAAACAAAAACTATGCCAGCAGAACAACCTGAAGATAATGTCAACATCCCTCAGTAAATACCCGTGAAAGTAGAAAACATGGAGTTCACCTATACAACAGGCGGGAGAATTCCAAATAGACCATGCAGCATCATTCTACCCAGTCCAGAAAGATAGCCATGACATTCAAGTTCGCGGAGGTGCCAATGTTGATTCAGGCCACTACCTAACTCGAATCAAAATCAAATTTATACGGAAGAAAATCCATCAGAA
The DNA here is from genome assembly GCF_021461395.2 of Schistocerca americana. Lineage (NCBI taxonomy): Eukaryota > Metazoa > Arthropoda > Insecta > Orthoptera > Acrididae > Schistocerca > Schistocerca americana. Next base: position 645,734,035 of record NC_060130.1, on the reverse strand, counting down.
AAGAACACACATAGAAGAGTTTGACACGAAAAAGCTCACAGATCCAACGTAATGCAGCAATGGGAAAGACAACAAGCAAACACACGGGAAGAACCCAATAGAAATGTCACACATAAAGCAAAAGGTCTGATATCACGGGAAAAAAACACTAAACCCCATGGTTGGACTCAGAATTTGAAAATGCGCTTGAAAGACGCAAACAAGTTTTCCAGTAATACAAGAGTAAAAAACCCCCAGAAAACATATATCGTTTTAAAGACTCCAGACAACATGCTGCAAAACTCATTAGGCAAACCAAGAGAAAGTACATGAAGGAGCAATTGAACGCAACAGGGAATTCTACGTGACTTTTTCGCAATGTAGGTCTGCGGGTACATACCTCAAAACTTGTGCTTCAGGTGAGAAGATGGAAAACTCGCGTTAACTAATCAAGCCTAGTGTCAGGAACTGGTACATTATTTCTCTGGTCTCCGCAGCTGCCCTGAACCTGAAATAAGATTCCAAACGCAGGACTGCACCTCCGCTCATCCACAATCAGTCCCACCAACATATGAAGAGATCAACTTAAATTTAAAAAAACAGCAGGACATCCGGCGAAGACTGCATCATTGCAGAACTACTAAAGAACCTCGGCCCAAGGTTTTTACATGAACTTACACAAACAATCAGAACCATATGGCACACAGAAAAACTTCGTGACAACTGGAAATGTGCACTTTTCCACCTGCTGCACGCGAAAGGGGACAGGGCGAATGTGAACAACTACTGAGGAATCTCCCTACTACAAGTCACCTACATAATTTTCTCGTGCTTACTTCAGAGGACACAAGAAGAGTTGGAATTAAATACCATGCAGGCTTCCACCCTGGTCGTTCATGTACAGAACAGACCTTCAATCTGAAAACTGTTCTAACACAAGGCTATCTGGAGTACTTCAATCATTAGCACTTTCATAGATTTCTGTCGAACGACAATCTTTGTTCAGCGTCTTAGAAGAATAGGGACTCGACCCAAAAACTCTACGACTAATCAGACAGACATTGTCTGGCACAACATCGAAAGTTAAATGCAGGGGTGAAATTTCAAATCTCTTCATGATCAAAACTGTAGTACACTAAGGCGACGGATTAACCCCAATATTGTTCAACCTCGTCCTGAAAAAAGTAATGAGGGAACGGGAAAAAGAACTGCAAATTCAAGAACACAGGAAACCAACAATATCAGGACGATCCCGGGACAAGATAGAAATCTCAAACCTAGCTTTCGCAGACGACGTGCCCATACTCTCGGATAACGAAGCAACAACAACCAAACAAATATAAATGCTAAAGGAATATGCAGAAAAAGTTGGCCTGCATATCTCTTTCCAGTAGCCTGAATTTTTCTGCTCAAAAGGGGAAACAGTGTTACTTATTTCAAACAGGCTGTCTAGGTGAAATCCTCGAATCTATAGAAGCAGAAAAGATCTCACTGAAATTCGAATACAAAAAATGAAGAAAGCTTACTGTAAAACACTATATATATATATATATATATATATATATATATATATATATATATATATATACAACAAATGCATGTCCATTCAAACAAATATCAGATACTACAACACAAAAAATAAACATGAAATACTGTATGCTAGTGAGACTCTAACACTCCATGTGAAAAGCCACATGGAAATCATACTGAAACAACAGAAAGGAGAAAAATTCTCGGTCCAAAGCTGAAAGAATAAGGATTCAGATTATGCTCTACGACAACCACAGAGAAAATGTAGAACCAAGCAACAGATGTCATAAAAAGGAGGTTAAAGTTCTACAGCACATCAGCAGGTTACCACCACCAAGACTCACCAACATAAATCTGAAATACACACAAGGTATCAAGTCAACAATATCATGGATCACACAAGTAAAACTTGACCTAGAAAAGGCACAAATCGGCCCAGCAGATATGGAAGACAGAAACATACTCGTATACAGAGATAAGATACAGGTGGAATGTTAGATCGGAGAATGAAATCTCAAAGGAACCAGCGACAAAGTGGACTGACACCCAAACCTCCAGATGTCGGACACTGAGATCGGTACCAAACGTTGTATGTCAATATAGTGTCAACCAAAACCCCGATTTGGTTCGCACTATGCTCCGTCGTCCAGCAGAACGGTCGCAAACGTTAATTAAAAGTAATACCAGAATTACGCAACACAGGAAAAGCGTAACTGTGAGTGCCAAATACGGATAGCTTTCGTGGGGAAGTTGATAGAGCGTTAGATCGTCGTCTCGAGGGTCCTGGGTTGGTATCCCAGTGATGACAATATTTTCTTTACTGTATTATGTGTGAAAGTGTTGTATGGGACTATTAATACTTCCGAACGTATGATGCAATTGTTTCTTTATTCTACTGCTCCGAATGTTTACGTTTATTCTGTGAAAGTACAAATGCACTAGCTGCTTCAGCACGAGTGGTGTCTGTTCTGTCGCACATGTCCGACAGCACACCACGCCTATTTGTATAAATGTACTGTATAGATTTGCTACTTTCAACTAACGAAGCGAAAACAGACTGCCACGGGAACATTGCTTCAAACTCCTAAAAGTTCTTTTACATGCCAAGAAATCGTTCTCCCATATAACAGTTTCACTCGTAAACAGTTAAAACAAATTGTCGCCCGGGTCCGGGGGTTAACGCACGATCTTTAGTATGACGACCTTTGAGTGAGCCTACAGGGTCCCGACAATAATAATAATATTATTAACAATAACAATAATGATAGTGTTGTTGTTGTGGTCTTCAGTCCAGAAACTGGTTTGATGCAGCTCTCCATGCTGCTCTTTCCTGTGCAAGCTTCTTCATCTCCCAGTACCTACTGCAACCTACATCCTTCTGAATCTGCTTAGTGGATTCATCTCTTGGCCTCCCTCTACGATTTTTACCCTCCACGCTGCCCTCTAATACTAAATTGGTGCTCCCTTGATGCCTCAGAACATGTCCTACCAACCGATCCCTTCCTTTAGTCAAGTTGTGCTACAAATTTCTCTTCTCCCCAATAATAGTAAATAATAATAATAATAATAATAATAATAATAATAATAAATGTAGCAGTGTCTCTCCTAAGAGTCGTCAGGTGCATTTTCTCTGGTGTTTCATCAGATATCTGAAATTTTCTTTTTGCAACGCGTAGCTGGAGTTGACCCAAACAAATACTGTTTATCACACATTTCATGAGAGACAGTACACCAACGGAAAGAGTCAGTTTTTTCCTGTAATGAAAAAATTTAAGTAAATAAATAAAAACTTTTAAAGGGGAATTTACGCGCCCTTTCAATAGTGTGCTCCCAAATTAGTCTCGTATGATATTCGTTTCATCGATACGTATTAACAGTAACAGCAAAACCCGAAGAAAAACCCGTACTCCAGCAGCAACAGCACTACGCTTGCCCGCACTGACTGCCTGCACCCTGCAGCAGCGCTACTCACTCGCAGCTGTATTGCTAGTAATTGTTACTGATCCTGTTCATATGTGTCGATAAAACCAATGACACACTATATTCATTTGGGGCCGTTATATTGATTGGCTACGTAAAATTCATCTTTAAATGTCATTTCGTTTGCAACGGGAAACAGACACTTTTCGTTGACACAGTGCATCGCGTGAAACATCTGACGAGCAGTATATGTATATACCAACTCCATCTATACCTCGCAAAAACGAAATTGCAAATATGTGTCGAAACGTCAGAGAAGCTGAGCTTGATGGCTCTTAGGAGATACACCCTGTGTATTATGTACATATTTTGCAACTAGCAATATAGTGCATGGAGGAAGTGATGTTCTGACAGTTTTAGCCAATCCTGTACATTCGCGAAGGGATCGACGGAAATATGACAGACTTTATGCCTCCGTACGCGCATTAATCACCATTACCTTATTCCCGTGATCCCTGCATGAGACGTACGATGGAGGTAGTGAAGCGTAACACAGTCTACTTCATATACCCGTTCTCTAAATTCTCTGTATAATGTTTCTTTAGAACGACATCGCCTTCCTTTCCTGAGCATCTCCGTTACGCTTTCGAATGAACTGTAATAATTTCTGACGATTCAAGCAATGCATTTATCTCTCAATTCCTTCGATGACACCCATCAAGCCCACTTGATAAGGGCTCCAAATTTCGCTTCATAATGTACTCTAGAGTATTGAAACTGTGTCACAGGATCCAGAAGTTTACTACTATCCTTGTGATCTCTTTCGCTTATTTATGGGCATAATAGTGCACTTAACCACATCATAGGTGCGCTGCCATTCAACGTATCATGTGCTGTTTTAATAACATGGCGTATCAACGAGGGCGTGCTGAAAAGTAATGCTTCCGAATTTTCTATGTGAAAAATCACAGATCTTTTTAAATAAAACAGACATTATTAACATTCTGCATCTTTATTCTTCATGTCTACATATCTGTTTGTCAACATAGTGGTGACCGAGCGATTCTAGGCGCTGCTGCTACGGTCGCAGGTTCGAATCCTGCCTCGGGCATGGATGTGTGTGATGTCCTTAGGTTAGTTAGGTGTAAGTAGTTCTAGGTCTAGGGGTCTGATGACCTCAGATGTTAAGTCCCATAGTCCTTAGAGCCATATGAACCATTTGAACATAGTTCCCGTGGCGGCAAACGCATTTCTCCAAACGAGATACCAGTTTGTTGACACCGTCACTATGGAATGTTTGATTTTTTTTGACGCAGCCACAACCTCACCTTTGCTTTTTCCGCTTCATCACTATCAATGTGAAGTCCTCGAAAGTGTACGTTAAGTTATGGAAACAGAAGAAAATCGGATGGTGCCAAGTCGGAGGATGATCGATGACAGTGAACCCAAGGCGTCATATTGTAACAAATTTCGCAGCGCTGGTGTGTGGCCTGGCATTTCACGCTCAACGAACCGGTGCTTCACGTGTGGACGAACTCTTCGAATTCGAAACTCGGTAACAGCACGCTGTTTCTTTCGCACCGACATAGTTACGTTACACACCGCCATGCTAAAGCTACAATTCGGAGCCTTCTAGCAGTAGAGGGCTGGAAATATGTAGACACGAAGAATAAATATGTAGAACGTTAATAACGTTTGTCTCATTCAGAAGGCGTTACTTTTCAGCACGCCCTCGTAATATCCCTGCCTTAAATGATATGTGAACGAATAAACAACTAACAATCTGCGTATTGAAACTGTTAAAAATCAGGTAATGAATTTACTTAAAAAGCCTCATTTTCTTTGCCATGCCTACGAAAGTAGTTATATTCGACAGCTCACTAAATGTGAATAAGCCCGAGTGACACACAGTGTTTATCATCGTACGGTGCTCACCAGGTCAGGCGCTGTTCTTTATCTGCATGGCTACATCACGAGGAACTGAGTCATGTCGACAGATCTGTTCACTCTCTCTTCTTGGTAAGTAATAATCCCACATACCAGCTCCTTTCACGTCTTGCTGCAATATCTATTTTATGTATCCGATAACTGTTAGCTTAAGATGCACGTAACGAGTGCGGAGCATTTTTCAAGGCGATAGCGATAACGGAAATAGATTCTTCAATTCACGAACATGAAATAAGTTACATAAATAATCGTCTTTCTGAAACGCGCAGTTATAAGTTCTATCAACGGTTGGAAATTTTTTTGTCACCGTGTGACATAGTACGCATAAATGAACACACAAGTAACTTGTAAATCGGAACTTCTTAAAATTAAATGGACTGCTGGAGGATTATTTAAACTGACAGCACAGAATATTAAACAGCTGTAGTACTCTTCCAGCTCTGTTACGTTTGCTGATAACACAAGTATACTACTGAAGCGCCCAAACAGATCCACTACCTTACAATTAGCATTCAAGAAGCAGAACTGGTACTTTTTGCAGACCTTACTAGTGTTAGTGCTGTAAGAAATTCCATTAGAGAGAAAGCCACAGAAGAGAATGTTAAAAATGTTTTTCAGAGAATTATTAAAGGTTCTATGAAAACGCACTCTTCCTAAATTTTGAGAAAACACACTGTATTTGGTTCTGAACAACAAATAGAGCCGTACCAACAATTGATGTAGCACATGAAGACCAGTCAGTAAATAGGGTAGAATTCTCCAAATTTTTGGGTGTACATATCTATGAAAACTCGAACTGTAAGAATCATTTTACTGAGCTTCTTAAACACCTAAGTTGAGCTACTTTCGCTCATCACATAATTGGTAGTATTGGAAACAAGCGACTCAACGTCCTGACATATTTTGAGTGTTTCCACTCAGTGATGTCTTATGGAATAATTTTCTGCTGTAAAAGTAGGCAGCAAAACAAGTATTAAATATAACTTAAAATTATTTCCCCTGGACAACTCCTTCTATTCTACGGACGGATTTCCATTAAAAAACTGGTAACCTGTAAAAAAACTTGTTTTAATTGCAGTTTCGTAAGTAGGACTAAAATAATACGTTCATTAACGTTAACGCTAATCATGTGTACATATATCTATGTAACATTCAATTAAGTAACTAATTACTAGGCATAGTCAGCGAGCGAGGTGGCGCAGTGGCTAGCACACTGGACTCTCATTCGGGAGGACGACGGTTCAATCCCTCGTCCGGCTATCCTGATTTAGGTTTTCCGTGATTTCCCTAAATCGCTCCAGGCAAATGCCGCGATGGTTCCTTTGAAAGGGCACGGCCGACTTCCTTCCCCGTCCTTCCCTAATCCAATGAGACCGATGACCTCGCTGTCTGGTCTCCTCCCCCAAACAACCCAACCTAACCCAACTAGACATAGTCAGAAGAACAATGGAAGTAGCTTGCAAGCTAGTAGCTCAACTCTTAATTTTTTAAAGCAGTTTATGCTATTTCAAACTAATAAAAATCACAAGAAGAAATAAGTGGGCACACAGTAAACAATACTCAGTGAATGAAATGGAAGGTCAGGCCAGTACGTAGATGAGTTCACCAAAAAGCTCAGTTTTATCTGTTTCGTGCTCAGAAATATCGTTGTGTTGAACTGCAGACAAAATTTCTATCACACTTTCACACAGCCCAGCCCTACGGCATCATCTTCTGTGACAATGCAGCTAAGATCAAAAGGGGACTTTATTCTACACAATGTACTTTACGTTCTACACAGAGCGTCATGCAGAGATCTCTTCAGGGACCTTGGGATTGTCTCTCACCTACATCTACACCTAGATCCACTCGACTACTCTGTAATTTACAATTAAGTGCCTTGAAGAAGGTCCATCGAATCACCTTCAAACTACTTCTCTACCGTTCTACTCTCGGACACCGCATGGAAAAAACGAACACTTAAAACTTTCCGTGAGAGCTCTGGTGCAGCTTCTGTTCAGCTCAGCGGCAACAAAATATTTTCGCATTCGGAGGAGAAAGTTGGTGATTGAAATTTAGTGAAAAGATCCTGCCACAACGAAAAAGTCGTTTGTTTTAATAACTGCCACGCCAACTAGTGTATCATATCCGTGACACTTTCTGCCCTATTTCGCTGTAACACAAAACTAGCTGCCCTTCTTTGCTCTTTTTCGATGTCCTTCGTCAATCCCGTCTGATGCAGATCCCACGCCACACAACATTACTCCAGAAGACGACGGAAAAGCGTGATGTAAGCAATTTCTTTAGTAGATCTGTTGCATGTTCTAAGTGTTCTGTCAATAAAATGCAGTCTTTGGTTATCTTACCCCACAACATTATGTATGTGGTCGTTCCAGTTTAAGTTATTCGTAACTGAAATCTGTAACTATTTGTAGTGAAATCAAAATTTAGCGGATTTTTTTTTTTTACTGTAGATGGCTTCACACTTTTCATTATTTAGAATCAATTGTCATTTTTAGCACCATATAGGCACCTTGTCTAGATCATTTTGCAATTGGTTTTGATAACTGATGACTTTATGAGACGATAAATGGCAGCAGCATCTGCAAACAATGTAAGAGGGCTGCTCAGATCGTCTATTAAATCGTTTATATAGATTATGAACGGCAGACGGCCTATAACACTTCCTAGGGGAACGTCCAATATCACTTCTGTTTTACTCGATGGTTTTCCTTCAGTTACTATGAACTGTGACCTTTCTGAAAGGAAATCATGAATCCAATCTCACAACTGAACTATACTCCGTAGGCAAGTAATTCTGTTAGAAACAGCTTGTGACTTTCGATGTCAGAAGCCTTATTGTATTGATGTGATCTCCGCATCTTTTCACCTTTCGTCGAGTGAAAGGAACCTAATTAGTATGCAGTCAGGACCGGAGGACTTGCCTTTGTTAAGCGTTTTAGGCTGTTTCGCTCCACTATGGATACCTACTTCTAAGTTACTCTTATTGGCAGCTGTTCTTGATTCACACTCTGGAAAATTTACTTGGTCTTCTTTGGTGAAGGAATTTCGTAAAACCTTGTTTAGTAACTCCACTTTCCTGGCACTGCCACCGGTGACAATACCATTACTGCTATCGTTCAGTATCCCGCCGCTGGTGTGCTTTACGTACGAATAGACTGTGTCCAGGCTTCCTGCGTCACGTCTATAGATGTACACCGTATTCGTGTTTGTGGCTAGTAATAAGAGTGGATTTAGGATAAACTGTGAAATTCACAACCGTAATTCTAAAAGTAAATTTCCTGGTGACTGTTTGTCGCTACCTCGGTTTCAGAATGGAGTTTCACATTCTGGTGCAAAATTCTTTAACTAGTTGCTACCAGATATCAGAAAGGAAATTTTAAACCCATACATTTTCAAAATTAACGTAAGAACTTTTTTTCACAACTTAAATAAATTGTAGAAATGACATCATGCAACACCATAAGACACTGTTTAATTTATTCTTTATTTTGCGAACTGACGATTAACCAGCACACATTTTTGTTAACAGCGACAGTGTCAGTTGGCACTTCACGTATCTCCCTCTCCATGACTAAAAATTATTTATATGTATTATATTTTAAATTGCGTCTTTTATGCATATACGTAGCTGTTGCTGTTAACAAAGATCTGTGGTGGATTATGGTCTTTGACTGCAACGGTAGCACAGTATAGAATAAATTGAACAGCAGCTTATTTTGTTACATGATGTCATTTCTACAATGTTAGAGTGTTCCTCCATAACTACTCCTTCCATGCACTTTATAATATTTCTACTTGGGAATGAAAATTCCCACTAACACTAACTTTCATATTAAACTTGTTCTTAATTTTCCAGTATATATACGGCTGATAGAATTCCTTCTACAGTTACAGAAAAGTGGATTATGAAGTACCAAAATAGCAGCTTAACAGTGTAAGAGGAAAGTAGTGATTGGTCCCAGAGTAGCTGCTTTCTCCTTGATGAAGACATTTTTATTCGTATATATAACACAAGGCTGCTTGGTTTTTATATTTCTTAATTTGCTGGGCTTGTATCGAGCATATGCTCTTCATCAGCGATCTTATTTTTTACTTTTAAGCTTTCACGGAATTTTTTCCATATGTTGTATTAGTTTTATATGGTTTCAAGCTCACACTCATATGATTATAAATGAGGCAAACCGTGCTTCCAAATACTCATTTTGTCAAGAAGCCAAAACGAGTCATAAATATTTAACAGAACGATATACCTCATTTATAAATATATGAGTGTGCTAGAGGGTATATAAAATTAACAGAACATCCGAAAAAATTCTATGAAGCGTTAAAAGTAACACGTAAGATCGCTCATAATGAGCATGTGCTCGATACCGGTCCGGTAAATTAAAAAATATAAAAACCAAGCAGCCTTGTCGTTGTAAATACGAATAAAAATGTCTTTCATCAACTATATAAAGGCCGCAGGACACCTTCGACAGAAAATTCCAAACACTCGTTTCCATAGAAATGGCATTATTAAGCCTAATATCTGTTTTCACGTATAACGAATAACACTGAAATACTAAAGACAATCATGCGATGTGAAGGAACTGGTGGTTAATGAAAAGTGATGAAAAATAACCTACATAATGCGAATGTTGTAGAATGAGGGACGCGTTTGTGTAAAACGACAGCATAAAATGATACGTCGGAATTTTATAAAACAGCCATCTCTTTAATTTTCTGAATATGTACCGGTATATCATACTACATTCAGCTTCATAAACTGTAGTGAAAATTGTATGGTACTTCAAGGCTCATTTTCGACTTGTATCGTTTACCCTGTATTCAATCAGCTGCTTATTTCCAGTTTCACCGAAGCAAATGCCGTTTATGAAGTACATGGAATCTGTAAAGCGCCATGCAGTAAAGCGCCATGCATCCAAAAAGTCCAAAAATGTATGGCTTGTGATTAGAAGATGGTGTGACCTAATGGTACAGGTGGTTGCCGCAGCCGACGAAGATGTAGGAGGAGCAAAACAATTTGGAATGAATCTGTATTACACTTCCTTGAGGCAACCTCGACGATGGTTCATGTTTGTTGAACGTTCACCGTCCAGTACAACTTAGTGGATTTTGTAAGAAAATAGTACTTCGATACAGTCGCATAATTGTGAAGATACTCCTTGCGATCGCATATTGGTTATTCGTCGACACTGTAGTGCATGTGTTAAAGGCCTATCGGAAATTTAGGAAGACGGAATCTATCTATTCACGTGCAGTATTATTTCCTAAATGTTATGTGTGAGAAAACCAGACGTGTTTCACGCGATTCAGCCTCAGCTAATTACTTGACATAAGTTTCTTAACCTCTGTAAACGTTATTATATTCGAACTTAGGAAATCCACTGCGATCCTGCAGAATACGGGCTTTAGTGATATTTATTTGTAAATTTGGAAATTTGGAAATTTGTAGTAATTCATATGGGGCCAAACTGCTAAAATCATCGATCCCTAGGCTTACACACTACTTAATCTAACTTAAACTCACTTACGCTAAGGACAACACACACACCAATGCCCGACGGAGGACTCGAACCTCTGACGGGGAGCCGCGCGAACCGTAACAGGGCGCCTAAGACCGCACGGCTACCAAGTGTGGCATTGATTTGTAATTCTGTTTATCCGTTTTCTTGGTCTCTTTATACATGGGAGTGAGCTGCGCTCTGTATCAGAAACTCGAACTTTTATAAAAAAAAAAAAAAGGGGGATTAATTCCTCAGCAAATATAATCCAAAATGTAATAAGAATACCGTCAAAGCCTGATATGTCGTCCTCTTTGAATGATCTTTATTGTTTCCATTACCGGGATTGATTATTTCAGTATCACCCATTTGTGAGTTAGTGCTGTGGTTAAATGATATAACGACAAAAGTACATGGTTACAAATTTAATGACGAATTCAGTATTTTAGTCTGTCTGTTACCTCAAGTTTCAACAGCTCTCTAACGTATGAGAGACTGGATAGAAGGATTTTATCCGTTCTACTGCTTTAGATAGGATCAAAACTCCTAGGGTTTGCTTCTAAATGTTTCGCCAGACTCACACAATGGAAAATATAGGATTCACAAGCAACCAGTCTCACGTATGTTCCAACATCTATTAGATTTTCCTTGTCAGTTTCCCTATGTTCAGGCGAGTGAGAACTGCCTCGCGGAGTGGCCTCACGGTTTGAGGCGCCATGTCACGCATTGCGCGGCCCCTCCCGCCAGAGGTTCGAGTCCTCCCTCGGGCATAGGTGTGTGTGTTGTTCTTAGTATAAGTTAGTTTAAGTAGGTTTAAGTAGTGTGTAAGTCTAGGGACCGATGACCTCAGTACTTTGGTCCCTTAGGAATTCACACACATTTGAACATTTTTTTTTTTTTAGTGAGAACTAGGACTGATCTTTCTTGTCTTTAATTATCGTATTTGCTATGTATTTATCTAGAACGAGTTTTATGACATGTTTCATCTATAACCACAACTCTTCTACGCTAGTCCGATTTGCACTTGGTCATTTCAGTTGGATATTAGTAACGTCCTATCAGTTTTACAGTACCAAAATTCTCTCATAGCTTTCTAGATCTACATCTATGTACATACTCGTACATCGACATACATATTCCCCAAGCCACCATAGAGTAACCGGCGGCGGGTACCCTGTACCACTATTAGTCATTTACTTCCCTGTTCCACTCGCAAATAGAACTAGAGAAAAAGTAATGTCCATATGCCTCCTCATGAGTCCTAGTGTCTCGTATCTCTTCTTCGTGGTCCTTACGCGCAATGAATGCTGGCGGCAGTAAAATCGTTCTGCAGGCAGCCTAAAATATCACCTCTCTAAATTGTATCGATATTCTTCCACAGAAAGAACATCCTCTTCCCTCCAGGTATTCCCATTTGAGATTCCAAAACATTTCCGCAATACTTGCGTGTTGTTCGAACCTACCGGTAACAAATCTAGCTGCCTGCCTCTGAACTGTTTCAATATCTTGCTTCAATCCGACTCATGAATAGGTCTCACTAGCGCACTATATGCGGTCTCCATTACAGGTGAACAACCATACTTTCCTCAAATTCTCCTAATAAAGCGAAGTCGACCATTCGCCTTCCCTACCACAACCATCACATGCTCGTCCCATTTCATATCACTTTGCAACGTTTCGCCCAGATTTTTAAATGACGTAGCTGTGTCAAGTAGGACACTATTAATCCTGTATCCGAATGTTATGGGTCTGTTTTTCCTTCTCATCTGCATTAATTTACATTTTTCTACATTTAGAGCTAGCTGCCATTGATCACTCCAATCAGAAATTTTGTTTAAATCATCTTGTATCCTCCCACTCAACGACAACTCCTTCCCGCACACCACGGTATCTGCAGCAAACAGCAGCAGATTGCTACCCCGACCACTGTCACATCATTTATGCATATTGGGGCACGCCTGACGATTCCTTTGTCTCTGACGAACACTCGCCGTCGAGAACAACTTAATGGTTTCTATTATTTAAAAAGTCTTCGAACCACTCACAAATCTGGGAACCTATTCCATATGCGCCTAGATTCGTTAACAGTCTGCGCTGGGGCACCATGTCAACCGCTTTTCGGAAATCTGGGAATGTGGAATCTACCTCTTGCCCTTCATCCATAGTTCGAAGTGTATCATATGTGAAATGAGCAAGCTGAATTGCGCAGGAGCAATGCTGTCTAGAACGGCACCGATTCGTGGACAGAAGCTTTTCAGTCTCTAGCAAATTCATTATATTCGAACTGAGAATATGTCCAGTAATTCTGCACAGACCGGCGTTAAGGATATTAGTTTGCGAATTTGCGAGTCCGTCTTTTTCCTTTCTTATATACAGTAGTTACTTGCACTTATTTCCAGTAGCTTGGGACTTTGCGCTGGGAGGAAGATGCGCGACAAATGTAAGCCCAGTAAGGGGACAGTGCCGTAGAGTACTCTTTGTAAAGCCAAATTTGAATTCCATCCGGACCTGACGTCTTAATTGTTTTCAACTCTTTCAGTTATTTCTCTACGCTAGGGATGCTTATTGCTATGTCGTCCGCATGGGACCCTGTGCAATGGTCAAACGACGGCTCATTTGTACGATTCTCCTGCATGACCGTTGAACTTATTACCACTGGTAGCCAGCGTTGCTGAAACAGCATCATAGCTACTAATGTACGTGCCTTTGGTGACATTCTCCATAACATAGAGCTTGTCAGCAAGAAAAGGAACTAATATACACTGCTTGATAAAACAAGTGAAGCACTCAGAAGAGGGGGAGGAATGGAAATGAAACTTCACAGATTGAGAAGATATGTGATGTTATTTCAGTGATCACAAAATCGAGTCAAATTGACAAAGATTTTGTCAATACAAACCCACTTATCAGTGTGACGTTGAATCCCCTCTGGCATGGAAGCATCCATTGATTCTGTTGGTATAGCTGTCATAAGGCTTTTGTATCCTCTCCTGAGGCAAGCCGGCGCACAACTGTTGTAACTGGTCTTTGACATTCTCGGTACATGCACTGGGACCGAGTTGACATCGGAGCTGGTCGCACGCATGTTCTATCCAGGACACATCTGGGAGTCTTATTGAATATGGAAGTACCTCAGTATCACGCAGTCAGCTCATACTGAAACGTGCCATGCTTGAACAGCCATTGTGCTGCTGAAAAATGGTACCACGATAGTATTTCATGAGTGATAACACAGGAGGATTCAGGATGCCCGTGACGTACCGTCGTGCTGTCAGAGTTACCTCAGTCACTACTATGCGTCATCTGAAGTCATACCTACGGCCGACCTATACCATGAAGCCAGGTCTAATACCACTATGCCTCTCCAAAACATTGGAAGAATAGGATCCGTTCCCAGTTCGCGGCCACACTCGCCAAAGATGATCATCTAGGGTAGTGCCGAAAAGCAATTCATCGCTAAACATGATTCGCCAGCAGTCCATGCTTCCCTCTCACAACACCACTCCAAATGTATGCTTTATGTTGTGGTGTTAATGGCAGCGTACGCATGAGGCAGTAATATCCCAAGAAGGGCGGGTGCTAGCCTCCGACCAATGGTGCGGTGTGTCACAGAATTTTGTAGGAAGACGATTTCTAGTTCTCGGATGGCAAGCAAACATGTGAAGATTTTACGATGCAGTTGGTGCAACGTACGGTCACTCATTCTTGTGGCTGTTAGGTGTGGTCGATCGGAACATTGATGGCGAGTCTGCCTGTCCTCGCCTTCCCATGCAGACCAGTATTGGGCCACTGTCACATCCGAATACATCGGAAATCTGGACACTGTAGGATTCGAACAACCGGCCGAATATACGTCCACAATGAAATTCCTTTTAAATTTGACAGGAGCTGATAACCCTGCCTCACAAGCATATGCAGGATCTCCATGCTCTTCAATCACTCAATATTTGTTGCTGCTCATGTCCCTTATGTACACTACCATGCCTGGTTAGAACACTAAACACGAACAACAGTATCCACTCTGATTGTAACTCTGTCATAGACAACTGCAGCTCTAACCATTTACATACTGTTACGCAACCATGTGTTCCAAACAATCCTGTAACCGATGCATAACCTAAAATAAAAAGACAAATCAAATCGGAATAAATTAATCCTCATCGATAAACGAAATATCAACCACTACTAGTGAATGCCAGTACTTAACTATGTAGTTTACAATTTGCTACATTGAAGTGCATATAGCTCTGAATAAAAAAACTTTATGAACCCATCCCGTATTTGCCTATAGACGAGGAAATGCGCCATGGGTCACAGTCCGGTAGGGAAACGGAATTCGCAGAAGGCACAGTCTAACACGTGCTAGGGACCAGCCAGGCTGTAATTTGGACAATGCTTTGAAGTAAGCCGACTTGGCGCTGGATGCAGTAAAAATCACTACGCAGATCGCATCTCTAGGCTGTGTGAGTGCTGTGGAGACTGCTTCTAGCCAGCTGTGTCATCTGGGAACGAGTCCTGTTGTGGTAGAGTCTTGGATGAACTCCTATTGTCAAAAGTTCTAAGGGCCATCAGTATTCTTCAAAATATACAGGACATTAAGATAACGTTTGGAGACTAGAATGGGAACAGCAAGTTTATGATGATTTTGAAGATTGTGAGACACCACAAAAACCACAATGTTTAACGAAATGAAACCACAGCTACCATTGGCTAACCTAAACAGTTTAGAAATGGGAGTAAGAAACACAATTGTGCTTACACAGGTCCCCCTTAATGCCCAACACGTGAACGTAGACAGAGAGAGGAAGAGACTAAGACACAGTTTGGAGCGCCATCTATGACGATTTCCGTAAACGATTATTCGCTGAAATGAGATTACAGAAGGGAGACCAGCAGCCTGTAAGACAACTTCTCACTGGTCGGCACTCGCAGTTACTGTCATTCAGCCAATCAAAATTAACTGACTCCAGAAAAACGCAGAGAGCTGAGCCTTCCTTGTAGAAAGACGGCAGAAAGTTACTCTTCAGCCAGGCAGCACCTCGAGCAGACTTCACTTCGGCAACAAGAGTCGCGCATCCGGCGAAGCTGAACCTACTTGCAAATTGTTGGCACAGTCCTAATGACTGATTTTGCCCCCACTTCAGCCACCACTTGCAGATTATGAGCATGATGAGAATCATCTGAGAACGCGAGGCGAACTGTAGGGAAAGTCGAGTCATTTTGAACGATGTTCAGTAATTTCAGTCTTCACTTCGAAGACTTGCTTGCAGTTAGAGTTTCAACGTGCTTTCGACTCTGGCCAGAGGTGCAAACGCATGCCCATCTGCAGCGCTTCCTACCTTTATACACTAACCTTCTGCAATCACAGTACGATTTACGGAAATATATTTGTTTTCTTCGGATACGCTTTCATTGGGATCACATTCTAAATCGCTAGTCCCTGTTTGCCAAAACATTAGCTTATTGTTGTCAATGATAGTTAAACCATTTATTTTGCATGTACGTGTAATAAACTGAGTCAACTGAGGTCCTTGTTTAATTTAACAGGTAATGGAAATCCTTTATCATTTGGTAAAAAAAATTCTCTATAGCCAAGATCGCATACATATTTATTTATTCTCGACAACAGTTTTCTACAGGCTTTACTGTCACCATCTGTCCTTCAAAAACTATTTATACAAAACGTGTGCACTGGGAGTTGGAATTTCATACCGAGCCGTCATATTAGTGGATAAAATGTAACAAAATATGTAGAGATATGTCACGTTTGAGAGTTATACCATATACGCAGTCTAAGATGGTTCAGCAATAAGTGGATCATGTCAGGCTAAAGTAAACAGATGTGTATTATACATTTTACTATATACTGTATTTGTTAAGACTTAACAAACATCAGTGAGCGCTACAAAAGCGGACATGTCCATCTGCACAAGCACCTTTTATTATTTTAAACCTTTTATTTCTGACAAACCTTTGCATAATGTGCTACAATTTGTCCACTAATATGACAACTTGGCAAAAGGCTCCAACTCGCAATGAACACGTTTTGTACAGTAGTTTTTGAAGAGTACAAGGGGATAGAAAAACCTGTCGACAGTGGTTTTCAAAAACAAATAATATAGAAAGTTTTTTACGAAGTAAAACAGATCGCTCCTTCTCATTTTTCAACATGAGAAATTTCAATCGTCTATCGCTGTTTTGTTGGTAGTTATTTAAGTATATCCGATACACAGGGCAATTTTTATACACTGAAGAACAAAAGAAACAATATAACTGCCTAATATCGTGTAGGGCACCCGCGAGCACGCAGAAGTGCCGCAACACGACGTGGCGTGCACTCGACTAATGTGTGAAGTAGTGCTGGAGGGAACTGACATCATCAATCCTGAAGGGCTGTCCATAAATCCGTAACAGCACGAGGGGGTGGAGATCTCTTCTGAACAGCACGCTGCCAGGCATCCCACATGTGCTCAATAACGTTCATGTCTGGGGAGTTTGGTGGCCAGCGGAAGTGTTTAAACGCAGAACCGTGTTCCTGTAGCGACTCTGTAGCAATTCTGGACGTGTGGGGTGTCGCATTGTCGCACCCCGCACCATTACAGAGCCTCCACCAGCTTGAACAGTCCCCTGCTGACATGCATAGTCCATGGATTCATGAGGTTGTCTCCATACACGTCCATCCGCTCAATACAATTTGAATGGAGACTCGTCTGACCAGGCAACATGTTTCCAGTCATAAACAGTCCAATGACGGTGTTGATGGGCCCAGGCTAGGCGTAAAGCTTTGTGTCGTGCACTCATCAAGGTTACACGAGCGGGCCTTCAGCTCAGAAAGCCCATATCGGTAATGTTTCGTTGAATGGCTCGCACGCTAACACTTGTTGATGGTCCATCATTGAAATCTGCACGAATTTGCGGAAGGGTTGTACTTCTGTCACGTTGAACGATTCTCTTTAGTCGTCGTTGGTGCCGTTCTTGCATAATCTTTTTCCGGCCGCAGCGGTGTCGGAAATTTGAAGTTTTTCCGGGTTCCTAATATTCACGCTACACTCGTGAAATGGTCGCACGGGAAAATCGCCACCTCATCGCTACCTCGGAGATGCTGTATCCCAACGTTCGTGCACAGACTATAACACCACGTTCAAACTCTCTTAAATCTTGATAACCTACCATTGTAGCAGCCGTAGCTGATCTAACGACTACGCCAGATACTTGTTGTCCTATATAGGCTTTGCCGACCGCAGCGCCGTATTCTGCCTATTTACATATCTCTATATTTGAATACGCTTGCTTATACCAGTTTCTTTGGCGCTTCAGTGTATGTCCAAATAAGGATGCATTATTTTGATCTACCACCACCAGGAAATCTTAAAACCTACAACTTGCAGTGCCTGTCAGTAATGTGTACTTGTACAAAGTTGTAATGATTTCTGACCATATCTTCTGGGCGCTTCACATTGTTTGGCTTGCCGTATATTTCTCTTGCGTGTGAGCTTTCGGACTAGCTCTTAACGCAGTCCTCTCATAATGCGTTCAATGTTACTTGACAATATGCTAACGTATGTGTATGCGTAATTTTGCTCCTCGATACAAGCTAGTCACCCACTTCTGTTACAAAACATTTCATGCTATCGAATGTATGCTACCTACTATCTAGAAAGTCTAATCTGTGTTATCGATGTACATTCGAACATGTTATAGAGAATGGCTCTAAAGTCTAATCTGTGTTATCGATGTACATTCGAACATGTTTTAGAGAATCGCTCTGCTTTCTTCTTTGGGTTTCAACCAACATTCGATTCCTACGACTATGTGAGGGCTACCATTTTCAAGGAGAGAGATATAGGTTCTCCTAGTTTTTTGCGAATTCTTTGGGAGTTAACAGGTAGTATTCTAGTATCCCAAAACTGTGTCCAGTCTGTTTTAATAAAGTTTTTGCTTAAATGGTGTGTTTGCATTTGGGAATCACAGAAAGGAACATCATATTCAATATAACCACACTGCAGTAGTCCAGTATCAAAAGCCAGAGCGATCATATTATCGAGGTCTTTGCTACGAGCTGCTCCATTCCTCGCTGTTTCAGTCGCTTCACTGAATCTCCACATCTGCACTTCGATGACAAATGTTTTGGGAAATATGACTCTGCAAGTATTCCTTGTGTTAACATACATTGTTTGAAGCAAATGTTTAGGATTTTGTCACAAGAAACTTCTTTAATAACGCTTCTGTATCTGCTGGTCAAATTTTCTGTTACAGTATTGTTTCTTAGCGACTTGTACATCTGTGGCCTTTAGATACGTTATCCTTCAAACATAAATTGCACACAGATGCAGAGCTTTACAGATAAATTAATTTCGTGAGTAGTAGAACGGACACATCTCCAAATTATGAAAAAAATTTCTATTTTGAATTATCCTTTCGATCTGAGCTATTTCCTTTGTTAGAATACACAGTGCGTGTTTTGTCCTCCGTTTAGTTTATTGCGTTATTCTGTGGTCTAGACGTTGCTGTTCAAGCCTTTACCACTGTCCGAAGGCTGCCTTATCCAGAACGTGAGGAGTTGGTTCAAATGGCTCTGAGCACTATGGGACTCAACTGCTGTGGTCATCAGTCCCCTAGAACTTAGAACTACTTAAACCTAACTAACCTAAGGACATCACACACATCCATGCCCGAGGCAGGATTCGAACCTGTGACCGTAGCAGTCGCACGGTTCCTGACTGCGCGCCTAGAACCGCGAGACCACCGCGGCCGGCGAACGTGAGGAGTGTTCCTGCAACGATGCACTGCAAGCTTCAGTTGGTGCCGAGCAGGCTCAACTGGATTCATGTTGGCAGATCGACAGACTCTGTCGATTCCTGCGTCATGGAGAAAGGTGTCCACAACTTTTATGTAGGGTGATTGTGCATTTTCGTCTTTATAGATAAACCCATCATCACAACGTTTACAGCGGGCTGAAGGATCTTGTTCCGATGGTATACAGCCTTCAAATCAGCAGTTAGAGGCTACCAACATCTGTGCATGATATTGGCCCAAAAAGTCACTGCCCAACCTCACGTATGAACCATGACACCGCTTCCTGAGACGTGTATTGGCACCTGGACGCCCTGACACTCTTCTATGACGATAATCAGGAGTCAGAAGAAACCCAGGCTCGTAAGTGAAGATCACTTGATACCAATTATCCCAGTTCCATTCCAGCTATAGCCTTACCCACTATCTTCGAGGAACCAAGGTGGCGACGCCAAGGTGGCTGCACAGTCGCGCTCTTCATTTAACACGCAGTTCCCATCAGGCCTTACACACTGGCGATTTGATCGCAAGACCCATTGTCTTGCCGCCGATCCCCGCCATTTGTCACAGCGTTTCAGTCGCGTTTGACCCTTTCACACGTGGTGGTTGTGCTGCATTTGTCATTTGTTAACGCTTTGCGACTGTTGAATCACTACGTTTTCTGTGTCATTTTGAAGAAGTTTGCGCTCTTTTCTGCTGGAGAGGTGACTTTCGACATGGAACTTTTCATCATTGAAGTAGAACGTCGTCCTGTGATTTGAGATTCACGAAATAAATATTAAAGCAATAAGATCGGAAAACGTAATGCGTGGGAGGATATTTGTAAAAAATTGGTTCCTGACTTCGAGAATAAACCAATTACTTCTAAAGTTTCTTTTACGAACGAAGTTGTGCAGAAGGCAATATGTTTCAGTTATTATTACACGGAGGTCCTTCTCCATATTTAAACAGCTATCAGATATTCGCCATATTCTGGATAGGATGCCAAAAATAAACTCTATGTAATGACCCGTTTCCGACAACCTGTAATTATAAACAGTTATTTTCTCTGCCAAAATTTTTCTGCTGTTCCGACACTGCAAGTTGTCTTCAAGAGACAGTTCTTCATCTCCCACAAAGTAGAATGGAAGGGGCTCGCCTGAGTCAGAGAAAGGTCTCGGCTTTGACAAATTTAACTTGACAAGAGGAAACCCTCAAAAAGCGATTCTCCTACACAATTGAAAAATATATATATATATATTTTGATGTCCTAAATTTCTTATCACATGTAACTGTCACTAAAGCAGCAGAGTTGCAAGAAACTGTTGCTCATACTGATGAAGCAAATGATTCTAATGTTCAGGATGTAGCTGCCTTCAATTCTCACAAGAGACAAAGGATGACAAAGGAGGAGAAATTGTTTCAGGTACTTGCAACGAACATCATGAAATATATCTATCGAATCTTAAAGCAGATGACCCTGACAAGCATTTTCTAGCCTCATTATTAGATGATTCGAAATCTGTGCCACAGCATTTGAAAATGTACTCCAAATCTGAAATAATGTCAGTTTAGGAGAGTGTGCAGGAGATCTTGCGGTTCACTAGAAAATTAGTTTTCAGTTCACTTCACAAGTACCAATACCTGAATATTCAAATCCATCCATAACTCATCTTGCATACAATCCAAGCCCTAGTGCATCAAATTGCGATGTCACACTTTCATCTTTCTCATCTTATTGATCTGATTTGCCTCTGGATAACGTAAATATTAGAGAGTTGTTCAAAATGGTTCAAATGGCTCTGAGCACTACGGGACTTAACAACTGTGGTCACCAGTCCCCTAGAACTTAGAACTACTTAAATCTAACTAAGCTAAGCGCATTCACACACATCCATGACCGAGGCAGGTTTAGAACCTGCGACCGTAGCGGCTGTTCAAGCCTGAAGCGCCTAGAACTGCTCGGCAACACCGACCGGCAAAGAGATGTTTCATTGTATTTTAATACTATACGTCTGAACAAATTACTCATAAGCCTACCTTCAAAATAAATGTATATTAAAAATAAGCATTTTATTTACCTTAAAGTAACCATTAGTCTTTCTTCTGGTGATATACTATCTTCTGGTGATATACTATTCCACACTGGCTTACTTTCCTTTGTTCGATTAGCCCACAGCACATACCTCATCGCCGGCCCTGGTAGCCAAGCGGTTCTAGGCGCTTCAGTCCGGAACCGCGCGACTGCTACGGTCTCAGGTTCGAATCCTGCCTTGGGCATGGATGTGTGCGATGTCTTTAGGTTAGTTAGGTTTAAGTAGTTCTAAGTTCTAGGGGACTGATGACCTCAGACGTCAAGTCCAAAAATGGTCCAAATGGCTCTGAGCACTATGGGACTTAACATCTGTGGTCATCAGTCCCCTAGAACTTAGAACTACTTAAACCTAACTAACCTAAGGACTTCACACACATCCATGCCCGAGGCAGGATTCGAACCTGCGACCGTAGCAGTCGCGCGGTTCCGGACTGAGCGCCTAGAACCGCTAGACCACCGCGGCCGGTGGACGTTAAGTCCCATAGTGCTCAGAGCCATTTCTACCATACCTCATCAAAAGAAATCTCAGACATTCTGAAGTAGTTAAAGAACTTAGCAGAGCTTTTTTCTGAATTTTTTTATAAATTGTGCCATTTTTTTCTCGAACAGTTAACATAGAGCGAATGCAGTACTTTCGTTAACGCCTATATTTTCAATACACAGATGAATTAAAGACATTATTTGACAATGGGTATTACTTTATATCAATGGGGCAAGCTCAAAATTTGTTCCGGACAGGGATTCGAATCCGCGTCTCCTGTTTACTAGACAGATGCGCTGACCACTACTCCATCCATATAGAGTAGGCACCGCCCCTGCACAGACTGCTAGCACGCCTCCCATCAGACCCTAATTCTCAACTTACACCACACACTACTAATGTAGTGCCCCTGCTCATTAGCTCGTATTTTCTTTTCAATAACAAAGCGAAGAGCAACACTTTCTCGTCAAAACCCATTTCGTAACTGGCTCGCACCGGTGCATAAACGACTCTTGTCACAGACTTTCTGCCGCGCGTTTCAATTGCGCCCCAGTCGATTCAACCGCGCGGTTCGAATGAGCGATAGTTGCCCATTGCAGCGATTGAATTGCGCAGCTGAAACGCCGCAACAAAGTCACCAGTGTGAAAGTAACCCTAGTGTTGCATCTGCAAGTGGTCACAACAAGGTAGATATGCAAAATTTTGTCTCTCACACTGCGGTTGAATGTGCGAATGTAATGTGGTGTTCATCAGTTCGGAGGGCACTTCACCTGCTGACAACATTTCTTGCGCAAAGTGGCAATGCATGTACAATCTAAGCCTGAACGTCACATAGAAGTATGTTCACTAATTAATCAATATATACAATTCGAATTGCCCTGTTCACGACTGGAAACACATGTGGCTGCACCTAGTGATTGCCTGTACTCGAAAGTCTACTGAGGAATAGGTTTCTGACCAGCTATGGAAGCCACGAAGATGGCACTAATTTTTTTTTCAGCAGCTTACTTCAACGGTAAACAATAACAGAAGGAAAGAATGACGAAGTGAAGTATTTTCACAGTGGCCCCGTCCTTAAGAGGAAATGCAGCCGAGCGTATTATTTACCAGCAGAAGTTGATCGAGCAGGAGACGAGCGGCCGTGCCTGCGCCCGCCGCGGCCACATTATGGGCTTAGTGTGGCGAGTGCTTTTTGCGCCGCCATTTTCTGTCCTCTCGCTCTTTCTAATGAAATGGTCGGAAGAAGTCGCAAGCCTCTTGCACTAAAGGTGTCTAACTTTTTGATTACTTGCGACGTTATAAGAACACTACCGCGCTCTATGGGTGTGAGGAGGACATTTACTTCACGAAATGTCGCTTACATGTTCATCTATATTTCGCAAGCGACGTTACGTCGTGTGAAAGAGGTTACCTCTGATAGCACTATCATTTCCCTCATCCCTGTTCCATTCGCAAATGGTACATGGGAAGAATGGCAGCCGGTAAACATATCATTTGAGCTGTAATATATCAACTTTCTTCGTCTTGGTCATTTTACGAGTCGTGTGTGTAAGAAAGTAAGATGTTCCCTGACTGTTCGTACAATTTTGACAGTAAATCTCTCCATGGTAAACAACGCCTTACTTGTAGCGTCTACCGCTGGAGGTTTTTTTTTTCCTCTAACATTGTCGCTCTTACTAAACGAACACGAACACATGGTGAAAGGTGCCGTTATTCAGTAGATATTCACTTTTTCTTCTATTACTCCAACATGGTTAGGGTACAGGCACTACATATCGGTCATTTTTGACATGACTTAAGTTTCATAGGCTCATGAGAATTAATTGAATTCAGAGTAACAGATAAATAGATAAAAATGAATGTACATATATATTTAAACAGACGCAAAATCCCCAAGATTGGCGATCTTTTACAGAAGCTCGAAATTTAGCGCGGACTTCAATGCGAGATGCCTATAACAGTTTCCACAATGAAACGTTGTCTCGAAACCTGGCAGAAAATCCAAAGAGATTCTGGTCGTATGTGAAGTATGTTAGCGGCAAGAAACAATCAATGCCTTCTCTGCGCTAGCAATGGAGATACTATCGAAGACAGTGCTGCCAAAGCAGAGTTACTAAACACAGTCTTCCGAAATTCCTTCACAAAAGAAGACGAAGTAAATATTCCAGAATTCGAATCAAGAACAGCTGCCAACATGCGTAACGTAGAAGTAAATATCCTCGGAGTTGTGAAGCAACTTAAATCACTTAATAAAAGCAAGTCTTCTGGTCCAGACTGTATACCAATTAGGTTCCTTTCGGAGTAATAAAATGGTTCAAATGGCTCTGAGCACTATGCGACTTAACATCTGTGGTCATCAGTCCCCTAGAACTTAGAACTACTTAAACCCAACTAACCTAAGGACATCACACACATCCATGCCCGAGGCAGGATTCGAACCTGCGACCGTAGCGGTCACGCGGTTCCAGACTGGAGCGCCTTTAACCGCACGGCCACACCTGCCGGCCCCCTTTCGGAGTAAGCTGATCCATTGGCTCCATACTTAACAATCATATACAACCGTTCGCTCGACGAAAGATCCGTACCCAAATTCTGGAAAGTTGCACAGGCCACACCAATATTCAAGAAAGGTAGTAGGAGTAATCCACTAAATTACAGGCCCATATCGTTAACGTCGATATGTAGCAGGATTTTGGAACATATATTGTGTTCGAACATTATGAATTACCTCGAAGAAAACTGTCTATTGACACACAGTCAACATGGGTTTACAAAACATCGTGCCTGTGAAACACAACTAGCTCTTTATTCACATGAAGTGTTGAGTGCTGTTGACAAAGTATTTCAGATCGATTCCACATTTCTGGATTTCCGGAAGGCTTTTGACACTGTACCACATAAGCGTCTCGTATTGAACTTGCTTGGTTATGCACTATCGTCTCAGTTATGCGACTGGATTTGTGATTTCCTGTCAGGGAGGTCACAGTTCGTAGTAATTGACGGAAAGTCGTCGTGTAAAACAGAAGCGATTTCTGGCGTTCCCCAAGGTAGTGTTATACCTCCTTTGCTGTCCTTTATCTATATAAACGATTTGGGAGACAATCGGAGCAGCTGTCTTCGGTTGTTTGCAGATGATGCTGTCGTTTATCGACTAATAAAGTCATCAGAAGATTAAAACAAACTGCAAAACGATTTAGAAAAAATATCTGAATGGTGCGAAAAGTGGCAGTTGACCCTGAATAACGAAAAGTGTGAGGTCATCCACATGAGTGCTAAAAGGAACTCATTAAACTTCGGTTACACGATAATTCAGTCTAATCTAAAAGCCGTAAATTCAACTAAATACCTAGGTATTACAATTACGAACAACTTAAATTGTAAAGAACACATAGAAAGTGTTGTGCGGAAGGCTAACCAAAGGCTGCGTATTGTTGGCAGGACACTTAGAAAATGTAACAAACCTACTAAGGATACTGCCTACACTACGCTTGTCCGTCCTCTTTTAGAATACTGCTGCGCGGAGTGGGATCCTTACCAGGTAGGACTGACGGAGTGCATCGGAAAATTTCAAAGAAAGGAAGCACGTTTTGTGTTATCGCGAAATATGGGAGAGAGTGTCGCAGAAATGATACAGGATTTGGGCTGGAAATCATTAAAAGAAAGGTGTTTTTCGTTGCGACGGAATCTTCTTATGAAATTCCAATCACCAACTTTCTCCTCCGAATGCGACAATATTTTGTTGACACCGACCTGCACAGGGAGAAATGATCACAACGATAAAATATGAGAAATCAGATTTCGTACGGAAAGATATAGGTGTCCATTCTTTCCGAGCGCTATACGAGATTGGAATAATACAGAACTGTGAAGGTGGTTCGATCAACCCTCTGCCAGGCACTTAAATGTGATTTGCAGAGTATCCATGTAGATGAAGATGTAGAATTTACTACCACTGAGTAAATCTCATGATGTAGCATAGCATGACATTGTTGGAGTAAATGGGAAACAAGAAACTGATGATAATGCAAGTTAGGTTGAAGCAACGGAATTATCAAGCAATGATGATGACGTTAGAGTTGGAGCACTAGAATAGTGTAGTCTTCAGAATATTATGTGTACACTAAGACAGATGTTAAAAGCAGATCATAGGACTATTACACTACTGGCAATTAAAATTGCTACACCACGAAGTCGACGTGCTACAGACGCGAAATTTAACCGACAGGAAGAAGATGCTGTGATATGCAAATGATTAGCTTTTCAGAGCATTCACACACGGATGGCGCCGGTGGCGACACCTACAACGTGCTGACATGAGGAAAGTTTCCAACCGATTTCTCATACACATACAACAGTTGACCGGCGTTGCCTGGTGAAACGATGTTGTGATGCCTCGTGTAAGGAGGAGAAATGCGTACCATCACGTTTCCGACTTTGACAAAGGTCGTATTGTAGCCTATCGCGATTGCGGTTTATCGTATCGCAACAGTGCTGCTCGCGTTGGTCGAGATCCAATGACTGTTAGCAGAATATGGAATCGGTGGGTTCAGGAGGGTAATACGGAACGCCGTATCACTAGCAGTCGAGATGACAGGCATCTTATCCGCATGGCTGCAACGGATCGTGCAGCCACGTCTCGATCCTTGAGTCAACAGATAGGGACGTTTGCAAGACAACAACCATCTGCACGAACAGTTCGACAACGTTTGCAGCAACATGGACTATCAGCTCGGAGACCATGGCTGCGGTTACCCTTGACGTCGCATCATAGACAGGAGCGCCTGCGATGGCGTACTCAACGACGAACCTGGGTCCACGAATGGCAAAACATCATTTTTTCGGATGAATCCAAGTTCTGTCTACAGCATCATGATGGTCGCATCCGTGTTTGGCGACATCGCGTTGAACGCACATTGGAAGCGTGTATTCGTCATCGCCATACTGGCGTATCACCCGGCGTGATGGCATGGGGTGCCATTGGTTACACCTCTCGGTCACCTCTTGTTCGCATTGACGACACTTTGAACAGTGGACGTTACATTTCAGATGTGTTACGACCCGTGGCTTTACCCTTCATTCTATTCCTGCGAAACCCTACATTTCAGCAGGATACTGCACGACCGCATGTTGCAGGTCCTGTACGGGCCTTTTTGGATACAGAAAATGTTCGACTGCTGCCCTGGCCAGCACATTCTCCAGATCTCTCACCAACTGAAAACGTCTTGTCAATGGTGGCCGAGCACCTGGCTTGTCACAATACGCCAGTCACTACTCTTGATGAACTGTGGTATCGTGTTGAAGCTGCTTGGGCAGCTGTACATGTACACGCCATCCAAGCTCTGTTTGACTCAATGCCCAGGAGTATCAAGGCCGTTATTACGGCCAGAGGTGGTTGTTCTGTATACTGATTTCTCAGGATCTATGCACCCAAATTGATTGAAAATGTAATCACATGTCAGTTATAGTATAATATATTGGTCCAATGAATACCCGTTTATCATCTGCATTTCTTCTTGGTGTAGCAATTTTAATGGCCAGTAGTGTACTAGATTGACTAATAGAATTACTAAAGTTGATGGCTCACTAAAATTTTGGACAGGAAAATTGACCAAACTAACAAAGAGTTAGGACAAATTAGAAAGGATCTATCAAAGAAAATTGATGATACGGGTGATCAGCTGACCAAATCTTCTGAGAAATTAAAAAAGGAAATTATGATTGAATTGCCTAATCTAAAGCATGAAAGGCATGAAGGAAATGTTTACCACAGAAAATCAAAAGGCAAACACCAGTATTGATCAGCTGAACAGTTCGTTGGAGAAAAACAGAGGAGAAATTATCAGAAAGGATTTGCTTCAATGAAAATAAAATCAAGGAACATGATGATCAAGATAATCTGATCAGTATTGTCACAAAAGCATAACACATTTCAATGCTGATATTACCCAAATAAATAAAGAAATAGATGCAGCGCCCATGAAATAAGAACGTCAAATCTCAGTGTCGTAATAGAGCAGGTGAAGTTACTTAAAATATAAAAAAATTGAATAATCTGTAACTGAAAATATTGATGTTAATAAGCAGGCATTAAGTCAATGTAGTGCTCAAGTTGAAAATAGCGTCAGAAAAGGTTAGAGGCTTGATATTTGCAGGGAAAAAATCGGATTGGAATAGGAAGCTGTGATGCCGTTGATGCAGTTTTTTGCAGATATGCGAGTTCCGTCAGTTTTCAACCAGGAGTTTAACCCATCCTGTTGCATTTGTAATGCAATTTGAGAATGCATTACCTAAGGCATCGGACGACAGAAAGAAAATTGGATGTGTCATTATTAGGTTGGAAGGCAAAGCATAGTTATAGGGGATGAGACTGGGTTCTTCTTGTAGAACATATGATGAATTTATAACTGCTTTTCTTAAGCAATATTGGTGAAACGCTGTGTAAAATAGTGTATGCAGCGTTGTTTTTATGGGAAGAAATTCTGTCGACAGTGGGTGTCAAAGTTATAAGGAATTCTTTCAAAATTATTGGGACAGAAACTTATATTTAAATGATTCTCTGATTAACAAAGATTTAATTTCTATTGCGCTGGTCAAATTACCTGTAAGTGTGCAAGAACAATTTTAGTAATTCCAAAAGATAGTGTTGACAGTATATTGCATTCTGCTGGAAACCTTCATTCATTGTCTGACATAAACCAGCATGGAGAAAGATGGAAAGTTAATGGGTGGAGTCGGAATAATCAAGATAGTAGACAAAGAGGCGATCATAGGGAAAGTTATAGGGGACCACCTGCCAGACGTAGAGGTGGATGAAACAGTGGAAATTTCCACAATAATAGTGGAAAGTATCAAAGAGAGGCGAGAGATGACATAGAAAAGAGGACACCAGAAGATTCAGGTTATTGGAGGGAAATGGACAGACTGAGGCAGAAAAAGTAGTTAGCAGTTGTGATAAGGTACACTCGAAAACTGATTTTGAACAGAGGCCAGTCAGTGTTAATTATTTGGGATATGAGGAGAGAGATGCCATTAAGGAATATTTAACATTTGAAGAAGAGAAGGAGATCAATGAAAATTATCAACCCACATTAAAGGTACAGTTATATGGTACAGAAGTATTAGCTTTTCTAGATTTAGTGAGTGACGTTTGGGCAATAAATAAGGAGCTGTATTTGAAGTTCAAGGAGGGAAATGATATTCCAGAACTGTCGGTACAAAAGGTGAGAATTATAGGAGTGATTGGCGCTAAAAGTAAATTAATAAAGACACAAGCGATGTTACTAACTGAGATTAAAGATAGGAGGTTTAATGCAAATGCCATACTCTTTCCGGGCTTGTGTGGATAATTGGGGATGAACTGGTTAACTGGAACTTGTGCTGTGGTAGACTTTGCAACAGGAGTTGTTAAGATAAGTGTTGGTAGAGAGGAAGATTTACCAGATGTGTGATCCTCAGGGATCAACAGAGTGAGGTTCATGTTAAAGTACTAAAGGATAAAAAGTTAATGATTGCTCTGAGGAAATTGGAAATTGAATAATAAAAGATGTAGGTGGTAAAAATGGAGATGGTGAGGCAACGACTTGTACCATGTTTAGCGAGGAAGAGCTGACTGACAAAGTAAGATAAGGGGAAAAAATGTTTTGATGAAAGAGAGTCACTAAGGTGGTTATTGAGGAAACGTGTAAAAGTATTTTCATACGGACCTGGTCTAAGAAGCCATCATGTCTTCTTATTCGAATAAAAGAGCATTGTCCATTTAAACTGAGACCATATATTATCCTCATAGCGAAAAGGGATGCGACAGACAAAGAAACTAAACATTAGCTGGGTTGGAACATCATTCAAAGATCACAAAGTCAGTATTGTAGTCTATTAGTATTAGTCTTAAAAGAGATGGAGCCGTAAGAATAACCCTGGATGCGAAAGCAATAAACCACAAATGTATAGACCAGAAATATTAGAGGAGGTGGTTCAAAAGTTGTAATATTCAGATTATGACTAGCATTGATCTGACAGTTTCTGGCAGATGCCATTAGCATTGATCTGACAGTTTCTGCAGATGCTATTGGCTAAAGAATGTAGAAAATATACAGCTTTTGTTTACATGGGTCGTGTTACATTTTTAATGCGGTAGCCGTTGGGCGAAACACTTCTGTATCAGCATTTATCAGAATGTTAGATGGTGCACTGGGAGAGGAACTACTATTGAAGGTGATTGTGTCTTGTGGATGATGTGCAGATTCTGGAAAATAGATGGGAAGAGCATAACAAAGATTTGGATCAAGTGTTGAGTACTTTTCTCATAATTGCATCAGTTAACAATAAAGAAATCGGAATTTGGACGAAAAGAAATTAAATTTTTGTGACATATTATTACCACAAGGGGGGGGGGGGCTGTTTTGATGCAAGGGTTCAAAAATGGTTCAAATGGCTCTGAGCACTATGGGACTTAACTTCTCAGGTCATCAGTCCCCTAGAACTTAGAACTACTTAAACCTAACTAACCTAAGGACATCACACACATCCATGCCCGAGGCAGGATTTGAACCAGCGACCGTAGCGGTGGCGCGGTTCCAGACTGTAACGCCTAGAACCGCTCGGCCACTCCGGCCGGCTACAAGAGTAAAAGTTTGAAATTAGATACCAACTCAGAAAGGAAAATGTTGTGGTAGATTGTTATGTCATTTCCCAGTTGGCATGGATAAAATTGACTTTAGAGATAACATAGGGAAAGCTGTCAGTATACTGATGTTAAAACTATTTCCATTTGAAAGATATGTGAAGAAAGTCTTAAAAGATATGAGGAGAGAACAGGAAGCCATGGTTGGTGAAAGACCATCAAACATTACATTTCCCCCAAAGATACGAATGTCATCGGAGGAGATCAGGCAGTTATCACCAAACAGGTTAGAAGAAAAAGCGGAAAAGACACAATAAAAGTATAACAAAGCGAACAAGGCTAAAACCCCTGTGGAAGAAGATGTTATGTTGATCAAGGCAAGGACACAACCTTCAAATATAAATAATGAGATAAAGAAAGTTTATGAAAAATAAAATTGTTGATGCACCTCATCCTAAAGTAATGGAACTAGCTACTCATGTAACAAACGTGTCAAAAGCCGTCGAGAATGCCATAGGTCTCAAGCATTTTTGTAAATAGACCATTACTTGTTTTGTTACTACGCTGGAAGACTGATTCTTTCAGGAGTCAATACAGAAAAAGGTTACAATAAGTAAAGTAAACAGTCAAAAGTAAAAACGTTAAGTTCATTTTTTAGTGTTGTGTTTGTATAAATGTGATGTGGTTCACACCTTGTGTCTTGTGTTTATCTTATGTTTAAGAATGGACTGTTATACTCAGCCTAGCGGCTAACAGCGGTTCTGAGAAGTGTTTAATGTATCTTGGGTCACTAAACTTATAATATACTAGCTGGTGCTACAAGGTCGCCTATAGCACTGCACAGCACGATGTGGATGTCGCATAACGAAGATTTGGATCAAGTGTCACTAAATAATGAGATAAAGAAAGTTTATGAAAAATAAAATTGTTGATGTACCTCATCCTAAAGTAATGGAACTAGCTACTCATGTAACTTGTTATCAGTCAGACAAGTATATTCAGTAGCACCAAGGTAGGGAGAGACTACCGTGCACTGAGTTGATCGGTAGATTGTCCCTGAGTTCGGGGTTGAGGCTGCTAGTGGTGATTATATCATGCTGGACTACCGTACAGAGAGTCGGGAATCACATACTGAGCGTGGCGTGAAGCGGTACAATGTTGTTAATATTTATTATTTGATCATTACTATTCTCCTCCAGCCATACCGTCAACATTAGTTGCACTGATAGAAGATTAATAATAATTTCATAGGTCATTAACTAAAGTGCATCAGGCCATGAGATGTCATCCAATGTTGATAAACAAAACAACCAGTTTACTAAAAACCTCATGAATTAAACGTATATGTTAGTACGATTTCATCTTTCTCTTTTATAAAATATGTAATTGTTTCAGGAACATTATAATGTAAAATATGTAAATATGTCTATTATATGTATCTAGTATTTGTGTTGTTTCATGTATCTTAATGTAACCGAATCGCACAAGAGCTGTGAAATACGGTTGCCAACTACCATGACACGAACCGACTGCAAATCAACCGAAGACTACAAACAGTAAAAAAAGATGTAAGCTGTGAATATCTGCTGAGGTATTGCGAGTTGTGAATCAAAATGATTTTATTATTTCAAATGTTCATCGAAATGCAGTCTTATTAACCGTAAATTAAGTGTGCGTTACAATACGACGGGTCAAAACTCTTTATAATTAAATATTTATATATTTATAATTTCGACGTTATGGTGAAGCACCTTAAATATTGAGAATAAAATAGAAGGGATCTAAAACGCGTCTTAGCAAATAACGCTATAGTAGGGTTGGAGGTAGCTTCATTTTACTTATTTTTTAAATTTTCTAATTTTTCTGACAATCCCGTAAAACTTTTAAAAAAATTTTGGCTTGGGGATGTGTGGCGTGTCCGCCATATTTTTCATCCACATTACAGTTTTATTTTACTTCCACTTGTTATCAGTCAGACAAGTATATTCAGTAGCACCAAGGTAGGGAGAGACTACCGTGCACTGAGTTGATCGGCAGATTGTCCCTGAGTTCGGGGTTGAGGCTGCTAGTGGTGATTGTATCATGCTGGATTACCGTACAGAGAGTCGGGAATCACATACTGAGCGTGGCGTGAAGCGGTACAATGTTGTTAATATTTATTATTTGATCATTACTATGTTCCTCCAGCCATACCGTCAACATTAGCTGCACTGATAGATGATTAATAATAATTTCATAGGTCATTAACTAAAGTGCAAACGTATATGAGAACAATGTTTTAACTCAGTTGTTATTGGTGAAAGACGGTGGACCAATCAGCAAGACACACTATGTAGGCGCCAAACGATTACTGTAACTCACTACGAGTTTTGTACTGGGTACGAGCGCTGCAACATGCATTAAGCTGGTCAAATGGAATATGGTGTCGATAATTATCCCTCGCAATTAACAATACCTTGGAAAACGTTTGTGTGTTACAACTCACTAGAAGTCTTATATCAGGTGTAAACAAATGCAACTTCCACTTTGGATGGTACAGTGTAACGTGTTAGCGATAATAATTTGTCGTGTTAAACAGTGCCTTGCAGAACGATCGTGCGAATTTTTAAACATCTGGTAATACTGTGAATCATTAGATTGTATCTTGTTGCGGCGCTCCGAACATATCTTCCACGTAGTTTATTTAATGAACGAACATATTAGGCTCTTGCTTCCGTTTCTTCATTACCGCTAAACGTTATGGAATAAAAATCAAGTGGCATCCTATATTTTGATAACTTTATTTCGTAGCACTGGATTTTTTCCGACATCGCCACTTCAATTCAACACAATTTGGTGTTTACACGTATAAACTTGTCCCTATAAGGAGAAGAAATCAATCTGGACAACATCTAGGAGACAACTTAAGAAAATGCGAGCTAGGCAGACCAAAGTCAGTGGTGCTAGGAAGGAGGAAAGACATACCCTCAATCAACGGTAGCACTAATAGAACCTGGCATTTCTGCAAGGTCGGTAAGGCATTTTATCGAACCCACCATCTAATGAAGAGGTAGGCGAACATAATAATAATAATAATATTAATAATACAACTGTCACTATTCTATACTTTTTCCAACTTTATACGGATACCCACATAAAAATGAGGAAAACCAGCATACAATTTTCCACTCATACTGGTTGCCCTAAATGTTTCGATGGTCAAATATTATCAATGCAGTTTTTATTCATTCCTTTGATGGCCTCATTATATAACTACATTCAGTCCAAAACTTTCGATCTTGATGGGGAAACATGCTCACACATTACTAAGTCAATAATTATTCAGTCACATTGATACTCATCCTTAAAATACAAAATAACACAAATATAAACTCAGAAATTCAATGACAAGAGAAAAATATCATGTGAGCCTCAACTGCTCTTAAAAATCACACAATATAAATTATGTAAGTCACCAATAACATGTAGCAGTGACAACATGAAATACAGATAAAGCAAACATAACATTTTACAAAATGAAATATCGGGTTCAGCATTATACAGCTGTAAGTTCTCAAACAGATTTCGGTTCATTACGTACAAATATAAAATCCAAGTGCTGAAAACATTACACACTAATCAAATTACAAAATTATACAAACATTTTATAATTTTCACAGAGGTGAAAAGTCTTGATCAAAGTTCGTATTAATGAAACCTGAAAAAAAACAATAAAAATATGTTACCAATCCCTACTCAAAGTCCTCTAACTGGCACTGCAGAGACAACCTTTCGCACTTTCCTGAGTTCGCGCGAGAACATCTGTCACAGTTCACTGGGACAAAATGAGTCTCACAAGTAGTATGGGGCGATGGATACTGTGGAGCAGAAACCATATTGACACTGTTCAGTACGTTCTTGGTAAACCACCGACTAGTTTCTTTGTATTGTTCAGGTAGGTAAATTGCATGAAACTCTGAAGGACCTAACATTGTCTTTGGGCAGTGTTCTCTCACATAGTAATTCCTACTAAACCTTTACCCAAAGATCGCTTGTAATAATAATCAGTCTTATGCATTAGATAAGCTAGTTTCATGGGCAGCAATACAAATAAATTGTCCAGTGACAAGCACCGTGTGAACACAGCATAACAGCAACAAAAATTCGGTCCATCACAAGAACATTAAACATAATTGTTTCATTGCAGATTCCCTCTTAATTGTAACACCATGACAATAAAACTTCCATGTCTTCTTGCAACGCAACTGCCGGAGTTTACGTTAGGGTCAGCGCAACAGGTTATATAGATACAAAACTATTGTGGGCCCTACACTATGTACTTCTCTACGAAAAAACAGTGCATGCTACCAGTCTGAGAAATAGTATCAGTCCTTTCTAGCCTTACTGTTAATATTTTAATACATTTCTCTTCTGCATGCGTCACTCATATCTACCAGCGTATTTGCTTATTACTGTCTACTCCTCCATGTGGAACATGACATAAAGACACACAGGGACCGAGCGAGGTGGCGCAGTGGTAGCACACTGGACTCGCATTCGGGAGGACGACGGTTCAATCCTGCGTACGGCCATCCTGATTTAGGTTTTCCGTGATTTCCCTAAATCGGTCCAGGCAAATGCTGGGATGGTTCCTTTGAAAGGGCACGGCCGACTTCCTTCCCCATCCTTCCCTTATCCGATGAGACCGATGACCTCGCTGTTTGGTCTCTTCCCCCAAACAACCCAACCCCCCCCCCCCCCCCCAACACACAGGAACACAGGGTCGTTAACACAAAACCCAGTTCTACATCAGTTCACCAAAAATCTCCTTGTAATATCTTATTTCACGTAACGTACGATATACTTTACCCTCGATTTAACTTGATGTGTTTCTCATTACTTAATGTTTTCCACTCCTGGAGCATACTTTTGTTCTTCCGTGGGTTTATTGATTATTTAACAAACCTCCGATTGTCGTGCGTAAAACTTCGACTACACAATTCATTTTTTCCTTAAGTGCTGTCCGCTGAGGTTCCCTCATCTCGCATATACTTTTCTGCCAACAAACATGGTTAGTCACTAACCCACATCACATTAGTTTGCCACTGTGATCATTTACCTTCAGCTTCGATTCGTCATCATATAATCTCCCTAATTCGCTTCCTTAAATGAATCTTTAAATCACTTCATCATCATCATCATCATCATCATCATAGGCTCAGTCCACCTTCGCTACTGACATACTCTAATACTCTCTTCTGCATCGAACATATCACATGGTGTAAAATAACATCAACAGCATACATCAACAAAAATCATCATTATACTTATGCTTAACCTTGACTTTGGGTGTTCACCTCCAGTAGTTTACTCAACAATCCTATTACTTGTGTCGTCCACACTGTCTCCGTGAATTAAATCTACATCATATAGTGCTTCACGTCTCCCTCATGAGTAGGCTCCATTTAACTCTCTCCTGAATCGCCTTCGACCAATATTCCGGCAAGAATGTTCGTTTGATCTCGTCACAGCACTTGTAATCTGCCGCAGCTAGTCTAACCTGCTCCATAGCTTCTTCAGGAAGATGTCTGCACATGAAGTTGATTTTTAATGAATGTGACCACAATATGAGTAACAGGTTCTGGAAATTATCCACCCAAATTCTTCAGGTCGTTTGTCGGGTCTGCGGAGAGTGAATACGTATGTACTGACAAAAAGTATCTGCAGTTCTCATGTTAGTCGAATGCACTGTAACCAGATGATCGTTGTCGGTAGGTCATAATAGTTTCTCCCTAATCGGGCATAGTCTGCCAGTAAAATCCTGTCTCCTCCTTTCTTCTTCGCTAGTATCGGATATTCTTTCTCTCGCGTTCCTATCTCCGCTCGCGTTACTTTCCTTCTCTCACTGCAGCTGAGACACTAACGCTTCGTTGTTGCGATTAATACCCACCTGCACTCCTTAAATGCAAACAATTTCTTAAGTTCCTGACTCTCTCTTAAATTGACGGGAACCGTATGATATGAAACAGTGTCACTGCGTACTGTAATAGGCTCCACGGTCGTAGATAAAACTTTGATCTGTAAGTTTACTTTCGACACCTCAAAGTTCCGAACTTTATTACTGCTTTCTGTAGCTGTAACGCGACTATCTGTTACTTTGTTCTCGTTTTCTTGAGCTTCACTATCGGCTTCCGTTTGCTGTGCTAATTCACTCCGTTGCGTGCTGATGACATCGGCATCCACGTTTCTCCTTAACTCTGTGACCGCTAATCTAATTTTTTGGCCATTCCCTTGTTCTCGTCTACTAGCACTCAAATCTATCGTCAATCTTTGTGAACATGTTCGTCAGTCTTGCGGTATTGTTCATCAACTTTCTTATACAGACGACGAAACGACTAATCAATTTTTTACCCCTCTCGTCATTCTTTCTATCCCGCTTATCATGCATTTCACTCCGCTCGTTATTATTTCTGTCTCTCTCTTCATTGCTTTTTTTTACATTCCTAACCTGTTCGTTAATCTTCTGGAATCGCTCTTCATCCTTTCTACTCATATTTTCATGCTTGATTGGGTCACCCCTATTAATTATCATTCAATAAGACGTTTCCATTTGCGCCAAATTATCATTTCGTAAAAATCTGCATGACTTTAAGGGGAGCTTCTCTTCTCTGTAGGTCACGAGAGATCAGACTGTAGTATCGTAGGGGGATACTGAACAGCTCAACCAACGCCCACAGTAAGAGGAAGAAGTTGAGTGCTGAGGACAAGATGTACCAACTCCTAGGGAAAAAAAACACCGACTGAAAGGAAGAAAGCATCCGCAGAATTCGAAATAAATTACCTACAGGCGACTGCGAAGGTACGTGATGTAAATTATTTACACTGAGCATTGGTATGGCTATTAGAACATCCCACCTCACCATTTGAGTGAAAAAAGAGGAAAACAGGAGTTTAATGATGGTTATACAACTCGAAAATGAGAAGTTTAGGAGTATGTCAGAACTGCCTGATATTATTTGAGACTTTTGATATTACAAGCATGATATATGTCCTTTTTCTATAAAATGAACGCGTTGTGTGGTTTTTACTACTTTTTGTAACTTACTTAAAAAAAGCTGGACATCTTAGAAAATAGTCAATATTGCTTGTATTAAATTAATTGTCTCATTTGCTGTAAACCTGTCGACAGCGTAAGAATAAATAAGGGCTTTCATCACAATGATTCAGTACTACAAAGAAACTGTTACCTTAATAATTGTAGGAGTATAAATATACAGCTGACTTCCAAACGTTCCACTGTCTTCATCTTAAAGGAGAAATACGGCAACATGTCGCAAGAGGGGTTTCAAATTCCATTCGAAAACATTTGCTCATAATAATAAATAAGGAATCCATTAACGTTCCATGATGTGTAAAAAGGTTATAAGTTGTTGCACCAGTGCAAATGTGTCAAAGATAAAAATTTTGTTTTAAATAATTTTAGCCAAAAATTTGTGAAATTAGAATCACTGAGAGTTCTTCAGCTGCACTTATTGTTTCTTGAACCGGAAACTGACTTGCATTTCATCTAAAATAAAGTCCGACTTTTGTGTCGTCATTGAGAAGGTGACTGTTGATCAAAATGTTATAACAACCTTCACCGTCATGTACCGCAAAAATACTATTTATCCTCTTCTTCCTCCTGCTGAGAGGTTACAGTAACATCACCACGGCATCCAGTTCGTATAGTAAATTATGTAAGTAGTTCAGAGTAACATGCAGTTCGGCCCTGCTTCTCTTCATCCTGTTGGCGCGCTTTGGAAAACCGCGGCGGCTGCGGCGTCGCTGTGTACTTGAGCGACAAAAGGCGGGCGGGCCTCTGTGGTAAGCAACAGCCGCACCTTGGAAAACACACCTTTAACCCTAGAACGCTAAAGGAGACAAAATGCTACATTGTTACTAAACCATCGTAAATTTTACTACTCCATATTTTATTCAAAGGAAGCCATAGTTCATAATATGCACTAATTTATTATAATTATAACGTCTCCAGCGGTACATCACATTCAAAATAAGTAAAATATTTCCTGTTTTACATCTTATACTGACAATACCAGAATGACGGGAACCACGATTTGGTGCCAAGTGTGATCATAAACTTTACGAGGGTTTAGTAATCTAGGGTTAAGTATCTCTGCGCTCAGCAATGAGTTTTACAACTGCTTATTTTTGAGCACGTGCCAGCACGGCAATAGTTGCTGCGGAGCCTTTAGATGTGATCGGTCGCGAACACTCGGTCGGAGGAAGTATTCGAAAGAAAGCCAAGTAGTGTACTGAATTTTACTGTCACGAGTCGGAAGATTACTGAACAGTAATTTGCAAGTTGGGAATGTCGTCCAAGACTGATTTATTCCTGAAAGATAAAATTTTGTTCGAATCCCGTGACATGATTTCGTTACTGTAATTCAGTAATACCTTTCGGCAAAGGATATAATAAACTCGGTCCGTTATGCTTGTTAAACTTCACCAAATAAAACTGACCATCGGCAAGGAGAGAAGTAAGTATCAACGAAGCGAGCTACGAGGAGGAACCTCACAAACCGCAAAATCATACAACAATCAACTGCTTGGGGGATAATGCACACTTACATGGAAAATAGATAGAAAAGGAAAAAAAACCTAAATTGGAGTGACATGTGATGTGACACATTTGCAGTTTCCTGTATAAAAGGGGACTGCGCCACTCAGTCCTTAAGGTTGAATTCCTAACATTTCCTTTATCATACAGAACACTTATACATTAATACATCACACTAATTTACGCAGTGATTCCATGGAAAGGGGATTCACACACGCAACATAATCTGCGTAGCCATTGTTCAAAAAAAGCGATTAATTAGTGTAATCAAATGTAATGTATGACAATATATAGAACTAAAACTAAAACTAAGCTCCCTCAGCCCACAGGTGTCACTTGATGCGGAAATGGAGGGTATGTCGTCAGCACACAGCTCTCCCGGCCGTATGTCAGATTGCGAGACCGGAGCCGCTACATCTCATTCAAGTAGCTCCTCAGTTTGCCTCACAAGGGCTGAGTGCACCCCGCTGGCCAACACCGCTCGGCAGACTGGATGTTCACGTATCCAAGTACTAGCCCAGCCCGACAGCGCTTGACCTCGGTTATCTGACGGGAACAGGTGTCACCACTGCGGTAAGGCGGTTGGCATCACAATATGTAGTGTAGAAAACAATACTCTTGCTTATTTACGAAGTACTTACACTAGTTATCTGGATGGCAAATAATGATAATTCAATCATGAGGAATGGCAGCACGAATGGATAAAACTTAAAAGTACTGTACAACACGTCTCAGATAAGTGAAGCAACGATATAAAGTATACAAAAACTAACTTTGGTTGAACAGCCGTGTCAGCAAGTCGCTGCGAAGGCAAAGAGAGCTTCATTTCCAATTTAGGCGAAGTCAAAGACTGATAGGCAAACAGAATCTGAATGACGCGAAAACGGATGTGAGTGGAGAGATGCGAGAAGCGTTCAATGTATTCCAAAGTAAAATTTTATCAAGTGATCTCACTAAAATTTTCAATGTGTTTTGGTCTCATGTAAAGTCAGTAAGTGGATCAAAATCGTCTGTTAGATCGCTCTGTAATCGTAGCGGCACCGAAATAAAAGACGACAGAGAGAACGCCGAAAAACTGAACTCGGTCTTCAAACATTGTTTCATCGTGGAAGTCCGTAATACGGTTCCTCCTTTGAATCATCGTACGAATGCTAATATGACAGGCATTGAGATAAGCGACCACGGAATAGAAAATCAAGTAGAACTGCTCAACATCGGAATGTAAACTGTATTGGATGAGATACCTGTAAGGTTCAATAGAAATCATGCCAAAGTATTTTCTCCCCTTGTAGCAGTAGTTTATCGTATATCACTAGAGCAACGATGAGTACCTAGCAATTGGAAAAAAACACAGGTGATTCCCGTCTTCAGGAAAGGTCGTCAGACAGACGCACATAACTATAGGGTCATATAACTGGAGTCAGTCTGTGTTACAATTATAGAACATGTTCTATGCTCACACATTGTAACGTTCTTGGAGAACGAAAATCTCCTCTATAACTGTCAACATGGATTCTGCCAACAGAATGTTTGCGAAACTCAGTTCGCTTTGTTTGTCCATGAGATCCGCAACGCCGCAGGAAAAGGCGCTCGGTTTGATGCCATGTTCCTTGATGTCCGGAAGGCATATGACATCTTTCGGCATTGTCGTTTATTGAACAAAATATGAGCTTACCGAGTCAGAGCAGATTTGCGATTGGATACAGGCTTTCCTAGCAG
This sequence comes from Schistocerca americana, assembly GCF_021461395.2. NCBI lineage: Eukaryota > Metazoa > Arthropoda > Insecta > Orthoptera > Acrididae > Schistocerca > Schistocerca americana. Next base: position 645,692,869 of record NC_060130.1, on the reverse strand, counting down.
CTACGCTGTCCAACCACATTAATGTGACGACCTGCCGGAAGCCTGAATAACCAACTTCTGCCGTGTGCCCCGTTACAAGACGTGCAGGATGAGAGTCAATGAGGTTCTGGAAGGAACCGAAAGGCATGTGGAGCCACGCCGACTCCAGTACCGTGGCCAGCTGCGCTAGTTTTTTCAGTTAAGAACCCACGGCGAGATAGCCCAACCGAAATGTTCCCACAGATTTTCGATTGGGTTTACATACGGGAAGTCTGGTGGCCAGGGGAGTACAGTACACTGATCCTGTTGCTCTTCAAACCACACACGTATATTGCAAGCTGTATGACACGTTCCATTGTCCTGCTGGTATATGCCATCATGCCAAGAAAAAAATAAACTACATATAGGGGTGGACGTGGTCCACAAGGCTAGATGCATTCTACCTTCCAGGATGACGAGATCACCCATTGAATGCCCTCCGTCCTGGATTCTTCTTCTTGTTGCAGGGTGTTTGTTTTCAGACCTTTCATGCTTTACACGTCAACGTCCATTTGTCCTATGGAGCCACTCAGTGGACGTTCAGCTGTGATATTAAAGTGCAAATTCCACCTTTCGTTACCAACTAACGGCAATCAGCATGGGTTCATGAACCACGCGTCTACTGCGTAGGGGCCGAGCGGTTCTAGGCGCTTCAGTCTGGAACCGTGCCACCGCTACGGTCGCAGGTTAGAATCCTGCCTCGGGCATGGATGTGTGTCATGTCCTTAGGTTAGTTAGGTTTAAGTAGTTATACGTTCTAGGGACTGATGACCTCAGAAGTTAAGTCCCATAGTCCCCAGAGCCATTTGAACCATTTTTACTGCGTAGGCCCATATGCGGCAACGTCCACTGAATGGTCGTTGAGGAGACTCTGTTGGTAATCTCCTGGTTCACCCGTCCGGTCAGCTACTCGACCGTTGTGCGTCAGTTCGCCCGTATATATCTCCGCAGCTGTCGTTCACCTCTGTCATCTATGGCTCGTGGCGCACCACAATTGTCTTGGCGCTGGTTTTGCATAGTGCCATTTTGCCGTGTACGATATACTTTAACCACGGCGGCATGCAAACAGATTACAAACTTAGCCATTTTGGAAATGCTTCCACTTTTGGCCCAAAAGCTCATGATCATGCCCTTTTAGACGGTAGATAAATCGCTTGTTGCCGGATTACGACAGCGATTGCACTATTTTCCACGTCCCCCGGACACCCTTTATATACACTATGTGATCAAAAGTATCCGGACATCTGGCTGAAAATGACTTACAAGGTCGCAGCGCCCTCCATCGGTAATGCTGGAAATCAGTATGGTGTTGGCCGACCATTAGCCTTGATGACAGCGTCCACTCTCGCAGACATACTTTGAATCAGGTGCTGGAAGTTTCTTGGGGAATGGCAGCTTATCTTCACGGAGTGCTGCACTGAGGAGGGGTATCAATGTTGGTCGGAGAGGCCTGGCACGAAGTCGGCGTTCCAAAACATCCCAAAGGTATTCTATAGGATTCAGCTCAGGACTCTGTGCAGGCCAGCCCATTACAGGGACGTTATTGTCGTGTAACCACTCCGACACAGGCCGTGCATTATGAACAGGTGCTCGATCGTGTTGAAAGATGCACTCGCCATCCCCGAATTGCTCTTTAACAGTGGGAAGCAAGAAGGTGCTTAAAACGACAATGTACGCCTGTGCTGTGATAGTGCCACGCAAAACAACAAGGGATCCAAGCCCCCTCCATGATAAACAGGACCACACGGTAACACCACCGCCTCCGAATTTTACTGTTCGCACCACACACGCTGGCAAATGACATTCACCGGGCATTCACCATACCCACTGTTGTGGATTGGCAAGAGAGCCAACCCACTATGAGAGGAAGCCGAAAGGCACGAGTTTTAGCTCACGCAGGCTGGCGTGAGGTCTGGAACAGGACAAGGAAATGAGACTAGCAAAAAAGGACGTAGCTGTGGAATACTTAACTTTAATCCATAAATGGTGAACATCGCTCTTGACGGTACATGTTTTACAGCATCAATAGTAACTGGTAATGGCGCCTTGCTAGGTCGTAGCAAATGACGTAGCTGAAGGCTATGCTAACTATCGTCTCGGCAAATGAGAGCGTATTTTGTCAGTGAACCATTGCTAGCAAAGTCGGTTGAACAACTGGGGCGAGTGCTAGGAAGTCTCTCTAGACCTGCCGTGTGGCGGCGCTCGGTCTGCAATCACTGATAGTGGCGACACGCGGGTCCGACGTATACTAACGGACCGCGGCCGATTTAAAGGCTACCACCTAGCAAGTGTGGTGTCTGGCGGTGACACCACACCCACACCCTGCCATCGGATCGCCACATTGTGTACCGTGATTCGTCACTCCACACAACATTTTTCCACTGTTCAACCGTCCAATGTTTACGCTCCTTACACCAAGCGAGGCGTCGTTTGGCATTTACCGGCGAGATGTGTGGCTTATGAGCAGTCACTCGACCATGAAATCCAAGTTTTCTCAGCTCCCACCTAACTGTCATAGTACTTGCAGTGGATTCTGATACAGTTTGGAATTCCTGTGTGATGGTCTGGATAGATGTCTGCGTATTACACATTACGACCTTCAACTGTCGGCGGTCTCTGTCAGTCAACAGACGAGCTCAGCCTGTATGCTTTTCTGCTATACGTGTCCCTTCACGTTTCCACTTCACATCGGAAACAGTGGACCTAGGGATGTTTAGGAGTTTGGAAATTTCGCTTTCAGACTTATGACACGAGTGACACCCAATCATCTGACCACGCTCAAAGACCCTGAGTTCCGCAGAGCGCCCCATTCTGCTCTCTCACGATGTCTACTGAGGTCGCTCATATGGAGTACCTGGCAGTAGGTGGCGCCTAATATGAAAAAGTATGTTTTTTGGGGTATTCGGAAACTTTTGATCAGATAGTGTACCTTCCGCTGCTAGTGCTATCACCTGCGTCTGTCAGTGATTATTGTACTTTGGCGGTGAGCGTAGGCGGTGACCACATTACTGTGATTGGTTCGTGTAGAAGCAACATGTCATTCGTAACAAAATATTTCGGGAGGACCGCAAGGGAGCGTTAAAGGGCCATTACTTTTTGAAATATACACACGTCAAAAAATGTTTTGCAGCACCCCGGTTCCCAGAACTCCTGAAGATAAACGTTGACTGTGGATATTATATCACAGACACAGTTCCCTTGACTGTTGGGAGATGTCACTAAACCCGCCCAAAGATGTAAAGAACCATGTATGAGCAGCGCCTATTATACGGAGAGGGTCCGACAGTCGATCAGTTCTAGTCATTCCACCAGGAAGGTGGTACACGGCTCGTGATGTCTGTAGTTCAACCATGCCTTGACGGTCAATGCCGTGGATCGATCGCGTCCGCATTGTTACTTTGTGCCCCGAAGGTCTTTCAACAAGAGAAGTGTCCAGGCGTCTCGGAGTGAACCAAAGCGATGTTGTTCGGACATGGAGGAGATACAGAAAGACATGAACTGTCTATGACATGCCTCGCTCAGGCCGCCCAAGAGCTACTACTGCAGTGGATGACCACTACCTACGGATTATGGCTAGGAGTAACCCTGACAGCAGCGCCACCATGTTGAATAATGCTTTTCGTGCAGCCACAGAGCGTCGTGTTATCACTCAAAGTGTGCGCAATAGGCTGCATGATGCTCAAATTCACTCCCAACGTCCATGGCAACCATACCATACCATGCAGCGCGTTACAGATGGGTCCAACAACATGCCGAATGGTCCGCTCAGGACTGGCATCACGTTCTCTTCACCGGTGAGAGTCGCATATGCCTTCTATCAGACAATCATCTGAGACGTGTTTGGAGGCAACCCGGTCAGGCTGAACGCCTTAGACACACTGTTCAGTGAGTGTAGCAAGGTGGAGGTTCCTTGCTGTTTTGGGGTGGCATTATATGGGGCCGACGTACGCCACTGGTGGCGCAGTAACGGCTGTACGATACGTGAATGCCATCCTCCGATCGATAGTGCAACCATATCGGCAGCATATTGGCGAGGCATTCGTCTTCATGGATGATAGTTCACGCCCCCATCATGCACATCTTGTGAATGACTTCCTTCAGGATAACGACATCGCTGGACTAGAGTTGCCAGACGACGTGAGCCACCAACCACTCTGAGGGATCTACACCGAATCGCTGTTGAGGAGTGGGACAATTTGGACCAACAGTGCCTTGATGAACTTGTGGATAGTATGCCACAAAGAATACAGCCATACATCAGTGCAAGAGGACGTGCTACGGCGTATTAGAGGTACCGGTGTGTACAGCAGTCTGTACCACCACCTCTGAAGGTCTCACTGTATGGTGGTACAACAGGCAATGTGTGGTTTTCAGGAGCTATAAAAAGGGGGGATGTTTATGTTGATTTCTATTCTAATTTTCTGTACAGGGTCCAGCACTCTCGGAACCAAGGTGATGCAAGTTTTTTTTTTATGTGTGTATATTAGTGATCTAGTCGAATACGTTGGAGGCTCCGTGTGTTTATTGTCTATAGGAAAGTTGCAACGCTAGAAAATTATAACAGAATACGGTAACACATGCAGAGGCTCGATGATTGGTGCAGGGGCTGAATGTTTATTCTGAACGTAAATAAATGTGGCGTTTATTCGATTACACTATTAGAGACAAATCAGTTGAAACAGTAACTGCCGCAAAACACCCACGGGTAATCATCCAGAGCTACATAAATGGGAATCGCCGTGTAAAACAAGTAGTAGGAAAAGCAGATGCCAGATGTAGACTCATTGGAAGAATCTGAAGGAAATGTAATTCATCCAGGAAAGGAGTGGCGTCCAAAACACTTGAAGAGCCTATTTTTGAACACTGTTCGTAGCTCTGGGAACCGTACGATTAATAGACGAGACAGAGAAGATCCTACGACGAGCGGCACTTTTCGTCACGAGATCGTTTACTTGGTAGGAGAGCGTCCCGGACATGTTCAAAAAACTCCTGTGGCAGAGGCTACAAAAGAGGCGTTATCCATCACGGAGAGGCTTACTATTGAAATAGAAAGAGCTTACGTTCCAAGAAGAGTCAGGCAACATATTGCTTGCCTTCCTCCCCCCCCCCCCCCCCCCCAAATACTCGTAAGTCTCTCGAAAGATCAGGACGAGACAGAGCTTTACCGACAATCATTTCCGCCACGAGCCATTTATGAATGGAACAGGAAACAGGCGAAAAGATAGTGCTACCGAAAGTACCCTTCGCCACACACCGTAAGGAGGCTTGCGGAGTAAAGATTTATAGGGTGGTTATAACTAAACTTTCACTACTTGGGCAGGTGTAAACGGAAAATAATTCACCGTGTGGGTATACAGCTTTATAGGAAATGTGTTCAAACAATTTGTATCATTAGTAGTGTTAGTGGCATGACTTGCCGTTAGGCGCCGGTACTGGTACGGTGACTTGGGGTTGAAACACAAGCATCGATGTGCATTAGAGTTCCAGTCAGCATGGGTCTGGAGGAAGTGATCAGGGCTTTACTCGTAAAGCTGTTTTATCAAAACAACAGCAATATAGTGCTGCTGTTCTTCACGAGTATCGATGCATTAAAGGAATGCAGAGAGATCCTCGAAGTACATGATTGGGAAGCTCGAATTAACTGGCGATTTGGAAATTGCGCCTGGGAGAGGCCGACGACCAAATACGCCACAAGTTTTTGAAGAAGTTACTATTGCCATGGCTAAAAATGCTGGAAGCAATGTACTATATTCAAGCAATGCCCGAGCTGTCTCACAACAGCTGAACATTCCATAGTTCACGATTAGGAATGTGCTGTGAACAGTTGTGAAATTGTATCTCTAATTCGGTTCCAGGCTGTCGTGCATGAAGATGGCCGTCACATTGAGTAACGTTTGTAACTTTATAATATCTTCGAGTAAACAACTAGCTGTCAACCTTGCATTTCTACAACTCTCAGATGGTAAAATACGTATTATGATACACATGTAATAGCAAAATATTGAACAGCTATAAAAAGTTGCTGAAAATAATATTACCACAAACAACTACAGATAGCAATAATAGTTTACTCAAAGTTTTACATATGTCCATCTAAAAAGGTAGAACATGTGCTGATGAAGGCAGTAAAGCCGAGATAAGCTTATATACCAGCATAAAATATCAGGCAGCATACTGTTTTACAGTTCTCTGTATTTCTAACTTGGAAAAGAAACATGGTACGCAAGTAACGAATGTTTTTCTCCCATGTGGAAATTAAAAATGTGGTTTTTCCTTTCAATGACTTATTCGTTATTTCTGTTTCGTATGTCCTTACAGATGTTTCCAAAAACTTTCATTGTCCTACGATCACTCGTTTTTCATGGAACCCTCTTAAGTAGCGGAAGTTTAATTACAGCCACCCTGTCCGTAAACGTAGTTAATATTTTTACTAAAAATGAGGTGATAGTCTTGTTGGAGTCGTCTCTTAATTACGATTTAAGTGCAGGAATCAGGTTTCTAGTAGCTTGTCCAGGAGCAGTTTTCGTGTTTTTGGTGACTATTTGAGACTTAAAATAACGGCACAGTCCGACATTAGTCATTTTAGCTCGTCCCTCACTGCAACTTGCTATGAATATGACGTTCAACTAAGCCTTCCTTTTCATGATTAATTTATACAAACAGTATTAGACATATTACTTGCCTAAGGTTGTATCCCATCAACCTAATCCTTCTTTTAGTCAAGTTTTTCGTCAGTTCGATTCCGTACCTCAGCATTGGTTAGTCTATCTCCAGCAGCATTCTTCTGTAGCATCATATTTCACCACATTTCAAAAGCTTCTATCTCATATCCAAACAGTTTATCATTGACTTCTGTACAAGGCTATACCTCAGACAAATACCTTCTCAAAAGCCTTCCTAACACTTAAATTTGTATTCAGTGTTAACACAATTTTCTAAAAATGTTTTCTGGCCATTATGTTAACTTCTTACTTGTCTTGGCTACAAGAATGCGTTCATTATACTTTTCATAGTGGCTTAACCACAATTCTATTTGCCGGCCGGAGTGAAACCGCGCGACCGCTACGATCGCACGTTCGAATCCTGCCTCGGGCGTGGATGTTTGTGATGTCTTTAGGTTAGTTAGGTATAGGTAGTTCTAAGTTCTAGGGGACTGATGACCTCAGAAGTTAAGTCCCATAGTGCTCAGAGGCATTTGAACAATTCTATTTTCTTATTCATCAGTAGACCTACTCCTGCATTACACCTGTTACACAGATGTTCTGTTCTTCCTGCCAAAATACTTCACTAACTTCCAATATATCTAACCCCTACCTATCCAGTTTCCTTTCTCAAATTCCCTAAACTATCTACTTGCTTAAGGAATCTAATATTCCACTCTCCGACTCCCCGATTTTGTTTTCCCCGACGACAATATCCTCCATGAGTAGTTGCCGCCTAGAGATTCGAATGAGCGACTGTTTGACCTCTGGAATATTTCACGCAAAATGGTGCTGTCATCATTAAGCCATACAGTAGAGTGCATGCTCTCGGGAAAAATAATGGCTTACTTTCAGCCTTTCACACCACCAACATACTGTAGCAATGTCATGGTGCTTAGTGTTACACGGTCACATCACTCAGTCGTGCACACTGTTGCCACAGCAACTACTGAAAAGACTGCTGCCCTTCTTTAGAAACCACATGTCAGTCGGGCCTCTCTATACAGGGTGGTCAGAAACAGCCTGAAAACTTTGTAAGGTTGTTGCAGGGTAGGTTGTGCTGAGAAATAGATGACAAGAATAAAAGTGGATACGTTGCGCCTTTTCCGAGTTTATTTGCATTGAACTTAGCCAATGAGGCCGTTGCGCGCGAAAATTCAAACGACCTGCCGGAGACTGCCGCTCAGCGTGAACTTCGTTTGGTTTCCTACAACCAAACAAGTGAGCAGTACAAAAATTGGAAGTGGGGCGGTAGTAAGGTTCGAACCCGAGCCAGAGGCTGAGCAGTCTCGAGCACAATCCTCTATTCTATGAGAATAACTGACACTAATTGTACCTGGCAGGTCACTTGAATCTGCGCACAACGACCTGACTCGTAACTTCAACGCGAATTACCTCGGAAACGGCGTAACGTATCGATTTTTTCCTTAACAATTCCTCCTCAGCACAACAGCTGAGACAAGCTGAAATGGTATGTCGGGAACTGAGAAGCGCTCTAAAGGGCGTACAGGAAAATCGCTGGGTGCGATTCCCAGTTCGCCTGAATGGAAGATCCGTTTCAAGGGGTATTTCACGTCATGATAGATGATGCTCTGAAGCTATGAATACAGATGTGGCTTAATTATTATATCCCATATCCTCTTTTCCAGCAAATCTAGTGATATTTAAAAAATGTTTGGTGTTGCTGAGCAACAGTCAAACAATGCTTTTTAAATGAACACACTGCCATTTGACTGTCTTGTCGTTTATTTAATTACGACGTCTGCGGCCCGTTAACGTGTTAACAGTTCTATTAGCGTGCTGTACATAATTTTTCAATTGATTGAGTTTATATCATTAACATATACTGCAGAATATCAAGCTCAAAATTGGCCATAAATTAAGAAAAATATTCGTTCCCCACTAAACGCCAGATATAAAATCATCGTCTTTTAAAAAGATCAGTAATAGTGGGAGCACGTCATATTTAATAAAAACAGTTTTACTTTGGTATATAAAAGATGAGCACATGTCCTTGAGTCGTAATGATAGTTGATTTCACTATCATTGTTCAGACCTACGGAATGTGATGGCTAAAAACTGTGAGAATGCCGCACAGCGTGCTCAGATGTCACAGGGTTGCCGTGAGAAGCGAAAAATACGGCTTCGAGTGCAGTTACGCTACAGAATTTTAACCTGCCAATACTTTAATCCTGCGCCACCGACCCGCTTTCTTACTGCCCAACAGAAACAGGACAAGGCAGGGCGGCAGAGCACCTTCATGTGGGAGTCGCTGGGATGCTCTTCGGGAGAAACACAAACACTGAACAAGAGTGAGATTCAAGGACGTCTGCGACCCGTTAATGTGTTAGCAGTTCTATTAGCGTGCTGTACATAATTTTCCGTTTAGTGTGTAAGCGGTACAGCCTAGTCGTCAGAAGGTAAGTTACCACAGATGGCAGGAGTCCGAAGATTTCTATCTTCATGTTTATCACATAAAAGAATATTAAAAAAATGAGAGGACACTAAAGGTCAAACTTGATACGATCTTAGAGATTCGCCTGAACATCGCATTCTTTGCTAGGCAAAGTCTCGTCCTCTGAATTGTCAATTGACATTGAACGTTTTACATCCATGTACAACATGCAACAACGAAAGGTACTACTATAACAAATTAAATTACAAGTAAGGGACACAAAAAGCTTCGTTTGTCCCTGAATATGTTGCGACTGCACGATAAATCCATCTTACCTCAAATAATGGGCTATGGTACCAGTATTTACATACACCAGTTGCAACTGAACAAACCTGGTGCTGCAGTGAGAAATCTAGAGCGAAACATTCTCCTACGGTGCTGTGGAGACATCCCGGTAGGGTAGCAGGGCTGAATCTGATGTCAGGACTTTTTCGTTTAACCAGGAACGGGATACTGTGGATGACTCTAATAAATTTCATCCTCATACTGAATCATTGCTGGAGCTTTCTGTAGAGTAGACTGCACCTCTGCTTATTCCCTAGCGTTGTCATCAGCTTAGGGATGGAACTACTGTGCAGGACTGGGCTCTCCAGACACAGTGGCAAGTCCCTGTGCACATCATGCAAATGAGCAAGATATGCTAAGGTCTATCTCCAAGGCATATTCTTCATCAGATCCTCAGCCACATGCTGGAACTTTCTCTACAGTCTTACGATTTCCATTTTGGACTGCCATTGGAATCCTCCAGACGGTATAGATTGTTAACAGCATGCCTGTACAGGTTGCTAACAGCCAGGTAAATGATGTAACACAAATCGTCAGATGGCCTGTACTCCTCCTCACTCATTCACAGGTTATTATCCTTGGCATACGTGTGCACACACTGACTAAGTCCCCCACAGCTCCCGCGAGTGAAAAAGAGCAACTTGTCAACATCGGTCACCAGTTCGATATTGACATGTCTTTTTTACCATTTCATCCCACGAAAGGCAAAGTGTAGTGTCATAGAAGTTCAAAAGAGGGGTGAAACTGGACTCGCCATTAACTACCGCAAAAACATGCGAATGCACATGTAGGTGGTATACACTAGTGTCCAAAATTAAGGCAACAAAAGGAAAATACAAGATTGCATTTGTTTTACTACAAAACAGTATAAACAGGCGATAGTAAAGTAGAAACAATGTAAAGAATACAGAACCTAATCAATTGCAACATGCATAACGGTACACAAAAATTTTTTCCAACTTAACGGATTTGCACACGCATTCTGACAACTGGTTAATGTGCTCAGTATGGAATGTGACCACCTCTGGCACCAATATAGGCCTGACAACAACGGTACAGGCTGTGAATGATGTTATCAATCTCATGTTGAGGCAATAACATGCATTCTTCCTGCAAAGCTGCTCACAAGTCTTGGAGAGTGATTATTGGATGCTGACGTGATGCAACCCATCTTTCTAGTGCACCCCAGATATGGTCTATGGGATTTAAATCAAGAGAGCGAGCAGGCCACGCCATGCGTGCAATATCTTCCATTTCCAAATAAAAAACCATATGTGCTCTATGAGTTCTAGCATTATCGTCCATCGACCCACAGCACCTCGCAACAACCACGCATAAGATACCAAGATCTCCACACGGTACATGACAGCAGTTAAATCTTGTTGATTCACACGTACAGTTTCATGAAAAGGTGTTCGAGTGGTCAACACAATCCCTGCCCACACCCTTGGGGATCCTCCTCGATATCGGTCTCTTACCACAATCTTTGGGTCCCAAAATCGCGTTCCACGTGCCCTCCACATGCGAAACCGTCGAGAATCACTCTCCAGACCAAATCTGGACCCATTTATGAAAAGAAAACAAGCCCGCCGTTCGACCGTCCAGGAGGCATGTTGACAGCTCTACTCTACATGTTCCCTTCTGTGAAGACACGCCAGGAGTAAACAGACAGCAGGTCTCCAACAATAAGGGCTACTCTGCTGAAGCCTTCTGTACACCGTTTGCCTCTATATAACACGTCCAGGCGATGCTGCGAGGTCAGATGTCAGTTGCAGTAGAGTACTATGGCGGTACCGTCGTGCCCTTACAGCCAAATAACAGTCCACTCTTAATGATGTCACACGGCATCGGCCCTGTACTGGTCTGCAGCATCCAGTTTCGATTTCTATAAAGTGTCACCTCATACGAAAAAGAACAGAAAGATTCACATTAAGCCATCGGACCACATCAGTTAGCGACTCTCTTGCTCCCATTATTCCTATGGCCCCCCACAGCAGAGAGTCTGTAGGCGTCTTCTCTGTGCCATACTGCACCGTCTGTGAATGTGTACACAGCGAGTGTGGATGTGAGACTACGCTGCAAACACTACCCTGTTTGATAGGTGCCCTGACGTTATTGGTGGCGTGGTTGTCCGTTGATCGGAATGTCATCTTCTGAGCAGAACACGATCGTGACGACATCTGTTGACAGTTTGTATGATTATATCGTGAATTAGACACAGGATGGGGAAATAGCAGTTTGTTGCTTTAATTTTGGACCCCAGTGTACATGACTGAGTGCTCTGTCACTGCAGTTCAGAAAAGTGGCGTAGTATGACAATCTTGATAGAAGTTCTGAGCACCCTGCAATTAACTTATCCACGATATCACGCCATTTGTCTCCCCCCCCCCCCAAATGTTCTTCTTGTATACATCACTGCCTTCTTTGGGTTGTGGAAAGGGTGCATGACATCGCAGTACAGAACTACTGCCTTGCACCTAATGGTGGGATACTGTTGGTCACTGACGAGTTCAGGGAGCTCCCTTTCCGGGACGACTTTACAGGGGTTGAGGAAAATAGCAGGATCTCGGTAGCCCACATTACAGCTGTTAATGTGAGGTTGCGTGATCCTGTCTCCAGAAACCACCAACCACAGAGAAGTGTAGCGCAGCTGGCCCGATTTACCTGGTGATCCATAGAGAGCGGGTCATAGGGCTGCTGCTAGGTACAGACTGACACAACATAGGTGTGGTTTAGGACACAATGGACTGAGCATCATCGTAGACGGTCCCACTCATGGTGAATGCACCATTGTCGGTGGACCCACTCATGGTGAATGCATCATCGTCAACGGACTGGGCTGGAGTAGTAAGCGCATCATAGCTGAGTCTGGCTGCAGTGTTGTTGTTGGCGCAAGCCCACCTACGGACGGTACCAGTGCTCCTGCAAAGTAAGTACTGAGACTGACAAGTACACTATGTTTGGCACACACAACAGATATATACATTCGTCAATAACTCCTGATACTTACATTAAGGTTCATCGACGTAGGTATGGCCAGTAGAGGATTTTAACCACTCATTGCCATTATTGTTTGGAATATTATTAATGTATTCTAATATTTTCCTTTTCAGTGCGCCTTTCACGTCCATCACTATATTGTCTTCAAGCATATCTAGAAAAAACGAGAACATACATCATAAGTATTGCATGCAAACATAAATCGTCTGTAGAAGAAGAAAAAGTAATTCTACTATGTATTGGCTCCTGCACAAGCAGGCCAAAACACCACAAACTTTGGGTTGAGAACTGCGATGGGTGAGATGGAATAAATTCATTTTACGTGTTGTTATCCTGTTCACACACAGAAATAATATTACATAGATCACCTAAAACAGGAAACCACCTTATAAGAATGTAAATTATTATTATTAATAGCAATTATTCTGAAAAACAATTATTCATAACACACACATACAGTTATAGGCATAAATATGTACACTTACATCCATCTTCCTGCGAATCAGTCATCATGAAAGAGACAGTTTTGTCAGCAGTGATGACAGTATGCTTGCAACATTGTGGTCACCACCTGACAAACGAGAGTGCTTACTCACTCCATTACCATTAGGACAGTCAGACTGATGGCGCATATTGGTGCAGTAGCCATCAGCGATGATCAGACTGAAGTTGACAGGACCTGTTCAAGCATGGCTTATTTATTTACCAAAAAAGTCGTCAGACAGCTGTATAGTTTTAGAAGTTATTTTTTTTAGACAACCAGTTTCAGCATATCACTTACGCAATCTTGAGGCCTCTATGCACTCCATGTATAAAGAAACAGATAGATCGACACATGCATAACTGGAGGCATCAATACCTGGATTCTGTATTGATAGCTCCATTTATGCATGTACCGATCCATCTGATTCTGTATACATGGAGTGCATAGGAGCCTGAAGACGGTATTAATGAGATGCTGAAACTGGTTGTCTAAATAAAATAATTTCTGGAAATATATTGCTGTTTGGTGACCTTTCTCTGGTAAATATATGACCAGCCGCCGCCCTGTATCCACACTGGATCAAGAGAGACAGGCTTATTAATAGTCAGTGGTGGGTAGATACCAGCATGCCTGTCCCAACTTGCAGTTAGAATAATGCTGATGATGCAACCGACAGCTTTGTATATCATCAATGTGTGAGTGTGTGTGTGGGAGGGGGGAAGGGGTAGTGTGTGAGAGAGTGAGTGAAGACATATAATATTTCACCATTGCCACTTGTTTGTCCATGTGATCGGAAGTTGTTTAGGCTCTAGCATATAATAAGCACATACAATAGTACACAGAAATATTATGCATTTTTACACGGGACCAATAGTATGTTGACAGGATTTCCCAGGAAGCCACTAGTGTATGTTACATGCCGCTTCGAAACATGACACGCACTGCAGATGTATGGGTATTGCTTCAGATATCTTATGTCCACTGGAGTGGAAAATCAGTTCATATAATGTACATCTACAGACAAAAAAATTATTACAATTTCATAAAAATTGCATGGTTCATTCAAGAGAAAGAGCTTCACAAATTGAGCAAGTCAATCTACATCTACATCTACATGGATACTCTGCAATTCATATTTAAGTGTCTGGCAGAGGGTTCATCGAACCACCTTTATAATTCTCTATTATTCTAATCCCTTCGCGGAAAGAACGAACACCTATATCTTTCCGTATGAGCTCTGATTTCCCTTATTTTATTGCGGTGATTGTTTCTCCCTATGTAGGCTGGTGTTAACAAAATATTTTCGCATTCGGAGGAGAAAGTTGGTGATTGGAATTTCGTGAGAAGATTCCGTCGCAACGAAAAACGCCTTTCTGTTATTGATGTCCAGCCCAAATCCTGTATCATTTCTGTGACACTCTCTCCCATATTTCGCGATAATACAAAACTTGCTACCCTGCTTAGAACTTTTTCGATGTACTCCGTCAGTCCTATCTGGTAAGGATCCCACCCCTCGCAGCAGTATTCTAAAAGAGGACGGACAAGCGTAGTGTAGGCAGCCTCCTTAGTAGGTCTGTTACATTTTCCAAGTGTCCTGCCAATAAAACTCAGTCTTTGGTTACCCTTCTCCACAACATTTTCTATGTGTACCATCCAATTTAAGTTGTTCGTAATTGTAATACCTAGGTATTTAGTTGAATTTACGGCTTTTAGATTAGACTGATTTATCGTGTAACTGAAGTTTAACGAATTCCTTTTAGCACTCATGTGGATGACCTCACACTTTTCGTTATTTAGGGTCAACTGCCACTTTTCGCGCCATTCAGATATCTTTTCAAAATCGTTTTGCAATTTGTTTTGAGCTTCCGATGACTTTATTAGTCGATAAACGACAGCGTCATCTGCAAACAACCGAAGACGGCTGCTCAGATTGTCTCCCAAATCGTTTATATAGATAAGGAACAGCAAAGGGCCTATAACACTACCTTGGGAAACACCTGAAACCACTTCTGTTTTACTCGATGACTTTCCGTCGATTACTATGAACTGTGACCTCTCTGACAGGAAATCACAAATCCAGTCACATAACTGAGACGATATTCCATAAGCACACAATTTCACTACAAGCCGCTTGTGTGGTACAGTGTCAAAAGCCTTCCGGAAATCCAGAAATGCGGAATCGATCTGAAATCGCTTGTCAATAGCACTCAGCACTTCATGTGAATAAAGAGCTAGTTGTGTTTCACAGGAACGATGTTTCCTAAACCCATGTTGACTGTGTGTCAATAGACAGTTTTCTTCGAGGTAATTCATGATGTTCAAACACAATATATGTTCTAAAATCCTGCTGCATATCAACGTTAACGATATGGGCCTGTAATTAAGTGGATTACTCCTACTACCTTTCTTGAATATTGGCGTGATCTGTGCTACTTTCCAGTCTTTGGCTACGGATCGTTCGTCGAGCGAACGGTTGTATATGATTGTTAAGTATGGAGCTAATGCATCAGCATTCTCCGAAAGGAATCTAATTGGTATACAGTCTGGACCAGAAGATTTGCTTTTATTAAGTTATTTAAGTTGCTTCACTACTCCGAGAATATTTACTTCTACGTTACTCATGTTGGCAGTTGTTCTCGATTCAAATGGTTCAAATGGCTCTGAGCACTATGGGACTTAACTTCTGAGGTCATCAGTGCCCTAGAACGTAGAACTACTTAAACCTAACTAACCTAAGGACATCACATACATCCATGCCCGAGGCAGGACTCGAGCCTGCGACCGTAGCGGTCGCACGGTTCCAGACTGTAGCGCCTAGACCCGCTCGGCCACACCGGCCGGCGTTCTCGATTGGAATTCTGGAACATTTACTTCGTCTTCTTTTGTAAAGGCATTTCGAAAGGCTGTGTTTAGTAACTCTGCTTTGGCAGCACTGTCTTCGATAGTATCTCCATTGCTATCGCGGAGAGAAAGCAATTATTGTTTCTTGCCGCTAACATACTTCACATACAACCTGAATCTCTTTGGATTTTCTGCCAGGTTTCGAGACAAAGTTTGGTTATGGAAACTGCTATAAGCATCTCGCATTGAAGTCCGCGCTAAATTTCGAGCTTCTCTAAAAGATCACCAATCTTGGGGATTTTGCGTCTGTTTATATTTTGTATGTTTTTTTCGTTGTTTCTGCAACAGTGCTCTAATCCGTGTTCTGAACCAAGGAGGATCAGCTCCGTCGTTTGTTAATTTATTTGGTATAAATCTCTCAACTGTGTCGGTACTATTTCTTTGAATTCAAGCCACATCTGGTCTACACTTATATTGTTAATTCGGAATGAATGGAGATTGTCTCTCAGGAAGGCATCAAGTGAATTTTTATCTACTTTTTTGAATAGGTATATTTTTCGTTTATTTTTGGAGGATTTGGGGATTACTATATTCAGCGTCTCTACGACAACCCTGTGTTCACTAATCCCTGTATCAGTTTTGTTGCTCGTTATTAACTCTGGATTATTTTTTGCTAAGAGGTCAAGTTTGTTTTCACAAACGTTTACTATTCGCGTGGGCTCATGAACTAAATGCTCGAATAATTTTCAGAGAATGCGTTTAGCACATTTTCGGATGATATTTTATGCGTACCTCCAGCATTAAACATGTATTTTCGCCAACATATCGAGGGTAAATTGAAGTCACCACCAACTATAATCGTATGAGTCGGGTACGTGTTTGAAATCAAACTCAAGTTTTCTTTGAACCTTTCAGCAACTGTATCATCTGAATTGGGAGGTCGGTAAAAGGATCCAATTATTATTTTATTCAGGTGGCCAACAATGACCTCTGTCCATACTAAATACCATATTGGTCCACCTCTGACCCTTATGTAAGCAGTTATTCGGCTTGGCATTCATTGGTAGAGTTGTTGGATGTTATCTTGAGGGATATCGTGCCAAATTCTATCCAAAGGGCGCGTTAGATCGTCAAAATCCCGAACCACTTTAAGGCCATTCCCATAATGCTCAAAACTTTCTCAGTCGGGGAGAGATTCGGCGACCCTGCTGGCCAAGGTACGGTTTGGCAAGGATGAAGATAAGCAGTAGAAACTCTCGCTATGTGCGAGACACCCCAGAGAGTGGTGGCCACCATACTGGCTGACAGCTGGGAGTGACGGTCTGGAGTGTCATTTCTTTTCATAGTAGTATCCTTTGGTTGTTATCTGTGGCACCATCAGCACAGTGGTACGTCGACGGTCCTGCTATAAAATGAAATGGTCGCCCAAGGCCATCATTCTTCGTGGTCGGGCTTGGTGGTCGGGCTTGGTGGTCGGGGTGTATGTCAAGCAACAGTCAGGTCGGTATCATACTGCTGACACTGGACATCTCCAAACATGTCTCCGCTGGTCATCGGAGCTTAGTTCGAAGCAGGAGTCTAAAGACAGTTCTTCTGCAATCAATAATATTCTAGTATGAAGACGTATTTGGAGACGCCCTGTATAGTGGTGGGATATCTACCAAGCTGACTGTCGCCCGCCATACGACCCAACAACCAGGAGAGATCCAGTAATACAATACCAATAGCCGTTATTTAGGTTTTATTATTAGGCTACCAGTTTCGACTTTACATTATGTCATCTTCAGGCCTATACATTGAAGGTTATAACTGAGCAAGTCTAAAAAAATCAAGTGTTACATACTAATTTACATAATTAAAAGAAAAAAGTCTTAATTAGAATGTAAATGATACAACGTAATATGTACTATCACAAATTAATTAGTTATTCACGCATATTGTAAAACAATCAGCAACCTAATGAAAGTATTCATGCACCATAAGTATCAAAGTAATGCAACCATCAGTCCAGTATATTCATTGTTGCATACATCACTGTGTAGGCCTGAAGATGACTTAATGTAAAGCCGAAACTGGAAGCCTAAAAATAAAACCTAAATAACGGCTGTTCGTATTGTATTACTGGAAATTGACCAGCCGAAGTCCCACACACCAGACAGAGGATGGGGTAACATTCACCAGGATTGATGGTCTCGGGTGGCATTTCATTTCAAAGAAGGGCCTCTTTGGTTGTCATCCGCCGCACCCTACAGCACAGCGGTATGTCTACGATATTCTACGCCCAGTTCTGTTGCCCTTCATTGCAAATCATTCTGAGTTTACTTTTCAGCAAGATAATGCCCACCTGCACACGGCGAGAGTTTCTACCGCTTTTCTTCGTGCTTGCCACATCTTACCTTAACGAGCAAGGTCACTGGATGTTTCCCCAATTGAGAAAACCTGAAGCATTATGGTCACGGCCCTCCAATCAGCTTGGGATTTTGACGATCTAACACGCCAATTGGACAGAACTTGGCAACCACGAAACTGGCCCCAACAATTCGCCCAGTTCGAATTCACTCAGTTCCTACATACTGCTCTGACCACTGTTCAAACCACGACTGGCATTTGGAATGTACTGAGGACATTGCACAAGTGCCGGTTGTGGTAAAACACAACAGCACAACCTGCAGGCTTGGCCAGAATCAGCATTTGTGTTCAAGCGTGCATTTCTCAGGGTGTTTCCATATTTTTATCCAGCCCCTGTGTTTTACGAATAACTGCCTATAAAGAATAAGATTTATCAGGGCACTTAAACAATAGTCCAATACAGTCTTATTAGGACATCCCACACATCGTTCGCTAATTTACGTAAATATTTATTGGGACATAAAAATTTTGAAGAGATAAACGTGGGGATAAGAACCGAGAGTTTTGGATGCGATTTACTAGACTATCTTCTCAAGTCTCCAAGTCAGCAGAGACGTTGCGAAATGACTTTCTAGTATGTAAAAGTGAGAGTGATGAATTTTATTTCAGCGATGAAATCAACAGCAAAAAATCAATGGTCATTTGCATCATGAAAGTATGGGTATCTCACACTGTCTACATGACTTATATTAGCAGCTTACACTACTGCTCAACATTTGCCTAATTTTATGTCATTTATCACAAATTAAACCTCTTCCTTCTCTGAAAATACAAATGACCGTTGTTCATTATACACTGATCAGCCAGAATATTATGACCACTACTTACTGTCTATATAAACCCATCCAGGCGATAGCAGCGGCACCTGGCGAGGAATGACTGCTAGTCAGACACCAGCATGGTGCGTTTAGTATCAGTGAACAAGCATACTGTCCATGCATCCAATGTGGAAGGTGTGCGATCTATCTGAGATTGACTAAGGACAGATTGTGATGGCCTGGAGGCTTCGCATGAGCATTTCAGGAACTGCATGACTTTTTGGGTGTTCGAGGAGTGCTGTGGTGAGTGTCTTCAACACGTGGTGAAATACATGGTGAAACGACATCCAGATATCGTGGGGTTGGGCGACCACCCCTCACTAAAGATGTCGGACATCGTAGGCTTGGCAGACTGGTAAAACAGGACAGGCGGCGAACTGTGGCGTAACTAACATCAGACTTTAATGCTGGGTAGAGTACAAGTTTGTCTGAAAACACAGTGCACCAAACACACCTAACAATGGGCCTCCACACCCAAAATGCCATGTATGTGCGAATGTTACCGCCACAATACCGGGAACCACGACTTAAATGGGCACGAGACCATCGGCACTGGATGTTGGCGCAGTGGCAGAGCGTTGTATGGTCTGATGAATCCCGAGACCTCCTTCATCGTGCCGATGGGTGGGGTAGGGTGAGGTAGGGGCGAATCATCTTCCAGGGGAACAGCTCTTTGACACCTGTACTACGAGACAGAGACAAGTTGGCAACGACTCCATTATGTTCTGGAGAACATACACATGGGCATCCATGGGTCCAGTGGAGCTCACGCTAGGCACCATGACGGCGTAGGAGTATAGTACATGGGTTGCAGACTACGTACACTCCATGTCGATCATGTTTCCCGGTGGCAGTGGCGTTTTCAACAAGATTAAGTGTCATGCCAGAAAGCCAAGAGTGTGATAGAGTGGTTCGAAGAACACAGTGTCGAGATCCAATTGCTGTGCTGGCCCCCCAGCTCGCCAGATGTGAACCCAATGAAACACATCTGCGATGTGGTTTAACGTGGCGTCAGAGCTCATCGCCCCCTTCCCCGGAATTGACGGGAATTGGATGACTTGTGTGTACAGATGTGGTGCCAACTCCCTCCAACGACCCTACCAAGGCCTCATTGTTTCCATGCCACGATGTGTCGCCGCTGTTATCCATGGCAAACGTGGACATACCAGCTATTAGGTAGATGGCCATAATTTTCTGGCGAATCAGTGTAAATTGACTTATTTTGGAGAAGATTGATTGCACATTGGGGAGACGGTAAATATGTGGTCAGCGTGAATACCACCCATATCACATCGACGCTGTTTGGAAGATGACCGCTGCCACCGCTGAATAGATAAGCCTACCCAATAATGCTATCGTCATACGATTTAACATTATTACAGCGTTGCATTATTTAAAAGCCGCGCGGTCAGGGGCGCCTTGCCACAATTCACGCAGGTCCCCCCGTCAGAGGTTCGAGTGCTCCCTCGGGCATGGGTGTGTGTGTTGTCCTTACCGTAAGTTAGTTTAAGTTAGATTAAGTAGTGTGTAGGCCCAGGGACCGATGACTGGAGACGGTAAATATGTGGTCAGCGT
Source organism: Schistocerca americana (assembly GCF_021461395.2). NCBI lineage: Eukaryota > Metazoa > Arthropoda > Insecta > Orthoptera > Acrididae > Schistocerca > Schistocerca americana. The sequence continues at coordinate 645,672,283 of NC_060130.1, read as the reverse complement.
GAATACCACCCATATCACATCGACGCTGTTTGGAAGATGACCGCTGCCACCGCTGAATAGATAAGCCTACCCAATAATGCTATCGTCATACGATTTAACATTATTACAGCGTTGCATTATTTAAAAGCCGCGCGGTCAGGGGCGCCTTGCCACAATTAACGCAGCTCCCCCCGTCAGAGGTTCGAGTGCTCCCTCGGGCATGGGTGTGTGTGTTGTCCTTATCGTAAGTTAGTTTAAGTTAGATTAAGTAGTGTGTAGGCCCAGGGACCGATGACCTCGGCAGTTTGGTCCCGTAGGAACTTACCACCGCCATTATTTAAACGAAACAAATACGCTATTAATAAAATGGACCTGGCTGACGTTAAGCATTTGTTTTAGTACAGTGATGAATATCGATACTGGTTCAAATGGCTCTGAGCACTATGGGACTTAACATCTGTGGTCATCAGTCTCCTAGAACTTAGAACTACTTAAACCTAACTAACCTAAGGACATCACACACATCCATGCCCGAGGCAGGATTCGAACCTGCGACCGTAGCAGTCGCACGGTTCCAGACTGAAGCGCCTAGAACCGCTCGGCCACACCGGCCGGCCTCACCTTGCAGAGAGGATGTTGAATAACAGACAGGTACAACAAAAAGACTGCTAGACAAATAAGCTTTCAGTCAAAAGGCCTTCTTCTGAATTAGACAACCTACACACACACACATTCATCCAAATCCATGCACTCAACTATTTCATACCAGTGCCGTCAACAGTACTGGTTAAAGTTACTGAAAAAATACAATGGTTGAGAAATCTCTTGCCAACGTGTGACATTCTCAGTGTAGGAGAAACGGGGTGTCCATCACTTCACCCTCTCCGTATAATAGTGGACTTCAGCAAATATCACCTGATGACGGTACAACTTAATGTTCTTACTGCAGAAATGGTGGGCCGGTTCCTTGAAAGAATGTGTCTGGGGACATCTGGTACTTGATATGGATACCACTCTCCATGTCTGCTGCTCTTCAACACTTAACTGCAAACCTCCTGCATTGACTTCTATTGCTGTATGCTTCCCCTTGTGCATTGTCTATTTTGAGATATAAATGTAGTAACCGTCGAGGTGTTTGCAGCATGGTATTGTAACTAACATTCCACGGTGATAAATCTGCAGATATAAATTCATAGTACTAGTTATTGCTCTATTAAAATGAGTGTTATATAATGTGAACTTTTTTGACTGCACAGTGACAATGTCGTAAACTATCACACTGAGAGTTCTGTAGGTGTTGACTCACAGTATTAGTCACTACTCTATGACAATGGGTGCTACAGGATGCAAAAAAATGGTTCAAATGGCTCTGAGCACTATGGGACTTAACTGCTGTGGTCATCAGTCCCCTAGAACTTAGAACTACTTCAACCTAACTAACCTAAGGACATCACACACATCCATGCCCTAGGCAGGATTCGAACCTGCGACCGTAGCGGTCGTGCGGTTACAGATTGTAGCGCCTAGAACCACTCGGCCACTCCGGCCGGCCAGGATGCAAACATTTATCATTATGCAGTGACTGTTGTCACAGAATTGTTGCCCATTTGTTACTTCTAGGGTGTGCAACGATGTAATAAACTATATTTTATGCTACAGTAATCCAACTTTTGTGTTTTTCATCGAACCTTAACCAACTTCACATATGGCGTATTTCTTTTTGGTTCAATACACTGAGGTGTACGTGCAGACATGGGACAGTGGTTCCTTTATCTTTTTTGGAGCGTCACCTGCGACCAGCTTTGCGAAAGAAGCGGCGACTCTTTCTGCACAACCCACCCATCATTTTGCACAACAATGCGCGGGCGCATACAGCTCAAGATGCGGCTGCTCTGTTCGGTCGATGGCACTGGGAAGTAATGTACCATCCACCATACTCCCCGGAATTAAGTCCTTGTGACTTTGTTTTCATTCCGTAGATGTAGGAACCACTTCATGGCATTCGCTTCAGAACTGTTCCAGAGATTCGACAGGCAGTAGACCGCACCATTCGCACCATCAACAGAACAGGCTCTGCTATCGGTATACTACGCCTTCCACATCGCTGGCAACGGGTTCTACACAACGCTGGTGACTACTCTGAAGGACGGTAACAGGTGCAAACATGTAACTCTTTTGTGTCGGTTGTGAATAAATAGTTGCCACTATTTAAGTTCCAACCTACGTACATATGGTGGTAGTATCGCTTGCACGAGGTATGAAAGCGCAGTGCATTGGCGGAGCTGTCATTTGTTCTCAGGTGATTCATGTGAAAGGGGTTTCGACATGATTTTGGTCATACAACGAAAAGCAACAGACTTTGAATGCGGGATGGTAGTTGGAACTAGACACATAGGACATTCCATTTCGGAAATCGTTAGGGAATTCAATATTTCGAAATCCATAGTGCCAAGAGTACCAGATTTCAGGCATTACCTCCCACCACAGACAACGTTGTGGATGATGGTTTTCACTTAATGACTGAGAAAAGCACTGTATACTTAGAGTTGTCAGTGCTAACAGAAAAGCAACACTGCAATGGACCTTACCTGCGGGGGGCTTCTGGCAGAGGCTCTCTCCTTCTTTCGCTTAGGGTCAGACAAACGGGCGCCAATTCGCAAAACATTTCACCTCGGCCAGGTGGCAGTCTCAAAAATGGTTCAAATGGCTCTGAGCACTATTGGACCCAACATCTGAGGTCATCGGTCCCCTAGAACTTAGAACTATTTAAACCTAACTAACCTAAGGACATCACACACATCCATGCCCGAGGCAGGATTCGAACCTGCGACCGTAGCAGTCGCGCGGTTCCAGACTGAAGAGCTTAGAACCGCTCGGCCACACCGGCCGGCGGTGGCAGTCTGTTGCGAAGGTGGCCAGATGCCTGAAAGTATGTGGAGGAAGCCATTTAAGAGAGACTGCTGTATGTTCAAATGTGTGTGAAATCTTATGGGACTTAACTGCTAAGGTCATCAGTCCCTAAGCTTACACACTACGTAACCTAAATTATCCTAAGGACAAACACACACACCCATGCCCGATGGAGGACTCGAGCCTCCGCCGGGACCAGCCGCACAGGAGACTGCTGTAAACTGAGCTTTCGTGCAAACAGTGGGAAGCTCATAAAACTCTGTGCATTCTCATGTTAGAAACTGGGACAATACGGCCACAGCAACTGGTGTACATGTTTAGTGGAGGCAGGACTGTAACCCCTCCCTATGACGCACGAAGTCGCCAGGATCTTTCAGTGGGCAGCAAAAACTTATTTCATGGACACGACTGTCTAGGAGGCTTAACAATCTTCATTCAGAAACTGGAAATGGTCAGCTTGGAAAGATTAGATCACTCCATAAATGAGAATCTGTGGGCCCATCTAGGTAGATGTTTTTTGCTAAAACATGGCCATGCGTACCATGTGAACGATGCCTGCGTAAACTGAAATCTTTTTTCAGACAAAAGAGATTTGGAGTAGCTGATTGGCTCCTCTCAGGATATGCAAAGTGGTCCCATCTAGGTAGATGGTTGTTGCTAAAACATGGCCATACTTACCATGAGAACGACGCCTCCTTCGTCTGAAATCTTCTTTTTTCAGACAAAAGAGGTTTGGAGTCCCTGATTGGCTCCTCTCAGGATATACATAGTAGAGGCTTGGTTCTCCAGCGTGGGAACCCCAGTGCTGTGTCTGGATTAGCTACCAGGCCAACAGAACAGTGAAGATGGGAGATTCAATGAGTAGAGGATGGACCAATTGGTTTGTGCAATGTGGGGGCGGTTTGGTTTTTGCTAATTCGACTCCCATACCAAGGCTTGGTGGATGGTGGTTGTTCTTTGGCTTCTTCATCTTCTGGTCCTCTCCTGGTGGAGAACTTCAGGTCTTTCCCTAGTGGGTGAGACTTGTGGTCTGTATCTTGTGGTCGACTAAGAGCCAGACCGAGCGGGGTGGCGCAGTGGTTAGACACTGGACTCACATTCGGGAGGACGACGGTTCAATCCCGCGTCCGGCCATCCTGATTTAGGTTTTCCGTGATTTCCCTAAATCACTCCAGGAAAATGCCGGGATGGTTCCTCTGAAAGGGCACGGCCGACTTCCTTCCCAATCCTCCCCTAATCCGATGAGACCGATGACCACGCTGTCTGGTCTCCTTCCCCAAACCAACCAACCAACCAACTAAGAGCCAGTGGCAGTTTCCAACTGTACTGGCAGTAGAACTGCATATCACCTCAGACATATCATGTGTCTGAAGGATGAACTTGTTTGTCCTGAGTCGGCCATCTGACGTTTGACAATTCCAGCACGCACCATTGTGACAGTGAGTCAAACTGGTTTGGCCAGACCACCGAACAGGTACAACTCACACTGAAATCTGCATGGGATTTCAGGGCTCTGATAGGGAAGTTTCCCGTGTTCTGAGAATGAAAATGTCAGGCTGCGAAATTTGCATATTTTCGTGGATGCATCAGAATACACAGCTGCTGCAGCACACTGTTCCTCGCACACAGCACGCCATTTTCTACTGCCGTCTGAATCAAGACGAAAGGATAAAGTTATGCTGTACCAGTGTAGGGCTGTTAAATGATATTCACAGCTCTCTGTTCTCAGGTGAACCATAGTTTGTGGCATATCTAAGCGTAGTTGATTCCATTTGAACTGAGTTAGACCTCACAGTGGATTCATGTAAACAAAGTCAGATTGAGTTGTAATAGGGATTAATTCAGGGGAAAATTAGTATAACTTTCACCCCAGCGTATGCTTTGCCTATGAAACACCATTCCTTAACTGATTTATATTTGTCATTTTTGCATAAGATTTGTCAGCTGGTTCTCCAGAAAGTTGTAGTTACTAAAGGTTTAATAAAACTTGTCATCATTTGTAAACTAAAATACGCCATTGTTCTCATTCATACTCCCTCTAGTATTCAGTGTTTCTACTTTATTGTGGTGGTACATGGGTACACAGCCATTTAAGGTTCAGGCTTATTAAATTAGTTAATTTGATTATTAATTTGAGTTCTGAAAGTGATTACAGGCATGAGTAAATACACTAACTCACGTATAAAAGTTAAAGGTGTAGCACACGATTGAACGTTATCACCAAGATGATATTTTTCTTCATGTGAAGATAATTACATTTAGTTTCACTCAGACATAAATTCATGATTAAAGCAAGTGACGTTTGCAACATCACCTACAGCGCCTCACCTTGGCTGGTAGTCATATCCGTTGGATCCTAGACGACTGGAAAACTGTGACCTGGTCAGATGACTCCCGATTTCAGTTAGTAAAAGCTAATGATAGGGTTCGAGTGTGGCGCAGATTCCAGGACTCAAGTGGTCAACAAGGCCCTGTGCGAGCTGGTGGTGGCTCCGCAATGGTGTGGGCTGTGTTTACGTGGACTGTACTGTGTCCTCTGTTCCAACTGGTTGACTGGAAATGATTATGTTTGGCTACTTGGAGACCATTTGCTGCCATTCATGGACTTCATGTTCCCAAAAAAGCAATTAATTAAATTTTTATGCATGGTAATGCGCCTTGTCACTGGGCCATTATTGTTCGTGATGGGTTTGAAGAACATTGTAGACAGTTGGACCGAATGGTTTGGCCACCGAGATCACCCAACATGAATCCCATCGAACATTTATGAGACATAATCGAAAGATCAGTTCGTGCACAAAATCCTCCACCGGCAATACTTCCGCAATTATGGACGGCTATAGAGGCAACATGGCTCAACCTTTTTTGCAGGAGACTTCCAACGACTTGTTGAGTCCATGCCATGACGAGTGATTTGTTGCACTATGCCGAACAAAAGGCCGTTAGGGGGTATCCCATGCCTTTTGTCACCTCAGTGCATTTTATCTACAAGATAGGTTTATAGATAGTTAGTTAGTTAGCTTTTTGTAATTCATGACAATAAAATAAGTCAGTAACATTTTGTGACTGGTTGTCTTTTATAATATACGTTCTTGTATTTGTTCCTTGAATTCAAAACCTGAAATATTTCAGCTGACCAGTTTGGTGTGTAACTTTTATCAAATACTGCTTTATACTTTCTGATTCTCACAAAATCACCCACCTTAAATTTATTTTTGGGGTTATCTACAGTCTGTATTTTATTATATACAGTCGATAATAGGCTATTATCACAAGGTCACATCTTAATAGTGAACTGCTTGACCGCGAACAAGTCCTTCCAAGACATCCACGTAGGTAGTGGTGCGGATCACGCTATTTTTTACGATGAGTAATTTACCTATCCTACCAGTTTGCTTATTTCACAGCGTGTCTACCAATTTCCTGCAAATCTGCCGATTCCCTACCAATTTTTACAGCCAGTCTGACAAGTTTGCCAGTTTTCTGGATTTGGCTCCACACAAGTAGCTACCACTTTACCAATTTTTGTGGTCAGTTGACTAGTTTTACCCAATTCCCGATTTGGTGTAATACAATTGGCTACCAATCTGTCAATTTCCTACCAATTTTAACAGCTAAAGTGTCAATTTTACCAATTTCGAGATTCGGCATCTCACGGTTGGCTACCAATTTGCCAATTCCCTATCAGCTTTACCGAAAATTCTCTGAATTTACCAATTTTCAAATTTGATGCTGATGATAAGTCAGTGTCAAAAGACAGCATGTGCCAAGATTTTGTCAGTGCAAGTGGTCCTCTAGGGTCCTTAGACTACCCAGGGATGATATGTTATTCACAATCCGTAAGGACTATAAAGATGCCTAGAAATTATAGTCCAGTTGGTATGGCGCTAGATTATAAATCAGAAATATAGGTTGGTTGGTTGATTTGGGTGTGGGGACCAAATAGAATAGCGAGGTCATCGGTCCCATCGGATTAGGGAAGATGGGGAAGGAAGTCGTCCGTGCGCTTTCGAGAGAACAATTCCGGCATTTGCCTTAAGCGATTTAGGGAAATCACGGAAAACCTATATCAGGATGCCCGGACGCGGATTCCCCTACACGTGGCTCATACTGCTTCAGCAATATGCATTTCGGAAAAAAAGTATCAGGTAACCGCTGGAAGCTGTTTAGAGGAAATATAAACACCCTATGGCTACATCATATAAAGCGGAGTTGACCAGCGTTAAAATCCATTTTCTAATCGATCAAGTATCTGGTCTATTGTATCAGATTTGTCGATATAATGCAAGAGTTGAATGAGATATTTTAACAAAATGGAACTGTGTGACCACTTAACATCAAACCATGACTTCTGTGTGCGAGAGGGAGTGTTAATGTTATTCATAATTCACATTATACCTATAAAACCGGATGAGATTGTTAACATGGGCGATACAAGTATTACACATAAGCTATGCTCTGTATTTTTTCAAAATACCTAGCAGTTTTTGCAATACATACACTGCTATAAGATTCTATTGTGCCGTAAACTAGTAGGCTCTAAGCACTGTGGAACTTAACATCTGAGGTCATTAGTCCCCTAGACTTCGAACTACTTACACCTAACTAACCTAAGGACATCACTCACATCCATGCCCGAGGCAGGATTCGAAACAGCGACCGTAGCAGCAATGCGGTTCCGGAATGAAGTGCCTAAAACCTCTCGGCCACAGAAACTAGTAGGCATCCAAAGTTTGCTGAAGTGCTAGATCTACACATACGATTATAGAAAGAAAAAAGTCGCTGAGATGTCTTAAGTCCTCTTACACCGAGTCGTTTTATTAATAATGTTAGATTAGTGGAGAGAGATTTGTAAAATACTCTTTATTTGGATTCTGAATGCTGTGATTTTCTCTTCCTCTCTCCCATTTATTAAGCTCCACAGATACTTGCTGGAATAGTAGTTGTGGAGCCATGCAAGAAAGTATATAGTCAAGAATAGTAACGGCATGTCCATGATATTCAGACGACGTGTGTGTGTGTGTGTGTGTGTGTGTGTGTGTGTGTGTGTGTGTGTGTGTGTGTGTGTGGTTGCTCTGCATGTTACTTGAGATGTCTGCTGATAGCTGTCCTTTTAAAAACCTAGTGCAAGCACGTGGTGTATGGAGAGGTGTGAAAATTTAAAACGCTGCTGTCTGGAGACTGCACTTCAAGAATATCATGCAAACTCATACTATCTTCAGAAAGCAAGTGACCACTTATTTTGCGCTCATGGTTAACTGACAAGATGGTACAAAGACTATACAGTTTACTGGATATCATCACTGAAATAAAATGCATTATTTGCACTTTCAAACACTACAGATCCATTTTGCGGTGTTGTTACTGCAGAATCTATTGACATGGAGAGTCGACAATACAATGAAGTCTAGTACAGTATCAAAAAATTCTCTTTCTTACACTGTAAGATAAAATTATTGAAACATACTTTTGTTTAATGCAACTCATACAGCATAAAGTGTCTTGTTAATAGCACTCATTACTTCACATGAATCAAAGTCATGAGAACGACATTTCTGAATCCGTTCTGAGTATGTGTCGTTTTCTTCGAGGTATTGGATTGTGCTGGAGACAGTATAACTTCCGAAATCTTACTGCAGATTAATGTCAGTGATATGGATGTCCTTTCTCGTGTACTGGTGTCGGCAGGACAACTCCCCAGTCTTTCGGTAGGCCTTTAGATCTTCCACTGAGCTAGCAGTTGTGTACTATGAAATGTATTCGTAAATTCCAAATACGGTACAACAACAGTTATACAATTTACTAGAAACAAATGAAAATTTGTGCCGGAATGGGACTCGAACGCGGATTTCCCGCTTTACACGAGCAGTCGCCTTAACCATTTCGGCTATCCAAGCACGCTTCAAGGACAGTCTCAGACTTCTATATATCACAGTGTCTGCTTTCCATAGAACTTGCACAGTTATGTGATTATGAGGAAGTTGTAGCTGATGTATCTTCGATTTTGGAAGGCAGTTCGGTCCTGATCCCCACCGGGGATACTTCAGTCCTAGAAAAACCACATGTGTACGCCACATATACTCCGCTCTCCTAGTAGCCACTTTCTGCGTCCAATGCACAGCTGACATATTAAGGGGAACCATACAGTTCTCCACCCGACAGCGGAGGTCGCGAAATTCTCATCCGGCACACTCACAGAATCGTTTGAGCCTCTGGTTTAGACTTTCCACTCTGCTCCATACCAGAGAATTGCGATCGGCCCTGGATAAATGGCTGCTAATAATGAACTTAGCCTGTACCCCACATGCGATGCTAGTTGCCTTCATCAAATCAGCCATCCGCCAAACGGAACCGACGATGACCTCAGAACCCAAGCGGCGTCTGCGGCTATTTGCAGCCGGTTGCGCTGAGTGCCCTCCGTAACCACCACCTCCACGTCTCAGACAAGACCTCCTGCGAAACAAACAGAGTGTACAATTGTATTCTATCCTGCCCTTCTTGCTATTTCCCTGAAGGGTACCAGTATCTATCAAGCGTTGGGGCTCCCAGTCACTAGCATACCCGCCTACTGCAGTTTTCCAGGCTCGTCAGAAAAATCCGTCCCTGGCCCAACTGTAGTGGCGTCCTGAGCTCGTTACGAAGTATCTTCAACAATGGGTAGCACTTCTACCTGGTCTCTCTTTCTACTTCCACCCAGTGACACGCGAACCTACTACTGAATAAAATGTTCTCAGGTTTCCAGCCAGATCAGTTGATTAAAATTGCACGAGCACTCCTTGACCATTGTCAAGTATTACGATCAGACGGCCGGCGTGCAATGGGTACCCCGTTAGCTCTAGCTGTTGCAAGCCTTTTCATGGAGAATTTTCAGGACATTGCCTTAGACAAGGCGCTGTTAAACCCAAGTTGTTTCTTTCGAAACGTTGATGACACGTTCAACATTTTGCCCCACGTACGTGAGGAACTTGGCGAGCTCTTGGAACACGTCAACGGCATTAACAGTTATATCCAGTTTACCATGGAGATAGAAACAAACGATGTATTGCCCTTCCTCAACGTCCTCGTCCGCCGCAAACGAAATGACTGCCTTGGCAGCAGCGTCTATAGAAAACCCACCCACATCGATCTGTACTTCCACGCCATAAGCCATTACCACCCGGTACACAAATGCACTGTTTTACAAACAATGGTGCATTGTACAAGAATGATACGATATGCTGATAAGCTGCCCCATAAGCTGAGCCACCAATGCAAGGCGTTCCGGACCATTGGTTATAACGTCCATGAATTAACTGAAGTGATTTCCAGCAAGACTCATAATAACACCGCCGACGGGTGAGACCAGTTAAAGACGCAGCAGGTCTCAGAATACCTGGGGTCTACAAGATACCTCGCGACTGCGGCCTGCCTTACGTCGGAGAAACAGTATGCACTGTGGAAAACACAGGAAGGAGCATAAGATATCTGATTTAACTAAGCATGCCTTAGAAAACGGACACTGGATAAAATTTGACGAAACATACGTCGTGTCTCGCACTAACGGCCTCTGGGATTGTGTAATTAAAGAAGCCATTGAAATAAAAATCACCAATAACACCCTAAATAGAGACGGTGGCCAGCAACTCAGCGCGGCTTGGGATCCACCGATGGCGCGGCTGAACTGGACACATCGAACGCCGAGTCCACATATGCCCATGCATGGCGATGTCGCAGATCCAGCGACGTCACAGACGACAGGTAGTGCGTATAAGGGGCCCACGAGCAGCCCACTGACAGTGCGTGTAATTTTAATCACTTGATGCGGCTCGGAACCCGAAAATTTCTACTTAATGATACCGCCGCACTCGATGTGGTTGGAAACCCAGGAACGTTTTACTCAATGATACCGTCGCGAGACTCTGCATTCTTACAGAACTCACCACTGTCGGTCACTCACTCTTGAGTGAAGTCCGACTAGTCAGATGTAGTGTATAGGAAGATACAGTGGCGGATACAGAAAAACCTCAAGGAGGGCGTGCTAAAGATATCTTGAGCTACCTCTACTTTTACCGTAATAAAAAATAACCAAGTCACACGCAAAGTTTAAGAAAGTTTCATTTAAACTGATTATACACATATACAAGAAATTGCCACCTTATGATATAACGCGTCGAGATCACTAGAATGGCCGCGACTTTTCTCGTAGGTATGTGTTACCTACCTATGTACCAGGCAGAAACGTATAAAATACGATGACGCGGACGCTCGTGCTACATAGGAAAGTGCAACAACTGGAAACTCGACTCAGTTGAGTCGACCGACGAAAGAAACGAACGAACAGCGTGCCGGCTGACTGATGTGGGGGGGGGGGGGGGGGGGGGGGGCGTGTCGCAGGCTTCGTCGCTTGCGCCCAAATGTCGCCGCAGCGTTGAGTAGCAGCCAGAAGCCTGTCGACTGTGGACAACGCAGCTTCCATTTGTTTACGGACAGCCCTTTCTCCTTATGTCCACTCACAAACAGCGCAGCCCCTATCCATTTCTTATTGTGTAAAAAACTGAATACGATTTGAAAAAATATAAACAAGACAATCAGGTGTAAACGAGAAAGTACCAACAGACTCTTGCAAAAGAGAAAATTACCCAACTGTAGCGTTACTGAGGTTGGAATGTGCTCAAAATATCGACAAGGAGAATAAACAAACACTAGAATCTGCTCTGCGGAGTTCTCACCATATCCTAACATCGCAAAATCCGCAAGCTCTTAAAACAGAAATAATTTTGTCTGTCAACAGTTACTTTTTACTTAAAACTCTGCTTACACAGCTAAAACTACAATACTCACCAAAAATATAAAAGAGAAAACAAAAACTAGCTTTGGTGTCTTCTAGACAGCTCTGAAAGCGATACTAATAGACAAAGTCACAAAACTAAAAGCGCAAGCTGCTATACAAACTCAAGCTCACTGCTCAGATGTGGACGTCACACAGCACTCAAGCACACAGCTGGGCTGGCATTCTGTAATGTACGAGTATTTGTTCGTAATGCGGCGCTGAGGAACTGAATCGAAAGCCTTCCAGCAGGCAAGAAGAATGGCATCAACCTGGGTCCCGGTATCTAATGTATTCTACGGCTCATGGACGAACAGAATGGGCTGTGTTTCATATGTTTTCGGAAACCATGTTGATTCCTACGCAGGAGACGTTTGATCTCCAGAAATGTCACAATATGGGAACTTAAGATTTGCTCCGACATTCTGCAACAGACCGACGTTAGAGATACAGGCCTATAATTTTGTGCGCCTGTTCGACGATCCTTCTTGAAAACTGGAATCGCCTGCGCTTTTTTCCAATCACTAGAGACACTTCGCTCCACTAGTGGCCTGTGGTACACTGGTGCTGCAAGAGGGGAAAGTTCTTTCGCGTACTCTTCATAGAATCGTAATTCGGCCTTCTTTGTGTCATCCTCTGTTTGGATGCCATTATGGCCACAGAGTGTCCGGACAGGTGGCTTCGATCGGTTTACTAACCTAACTTCTTAGGATTTTCTGTCAGGTCGGTAAACACAAATTTCTTTTCGAATTCGTTGAACGCTTCACGCATGACTCTCCTAGCGCTAAATATGGTTTCGTTCAGTCTTTGGTTGACTGTAAAGCTTTGGCTACGTTTTAATTTGCAGAGAACCTCTCTTTGCTTTCGTAACAGCTTTCTAAAATGTCTGTCGAAGCGCGATGGGTCTTTTCCATCTCTCACAACTTTGCTCGGCACATACCTTTCTAAGGTGTACTGAACAAAAATCTTGAACATTTTCCTTTGGTACTCAACATTTTCGGTCCTGGAGATGAATTTTTCGGATTGACCGCTCAGGTGATATGAAATCTGTCCTGTCGTTCCTGCTAAGCAGAAATATCTTCCCGCCTTTCTTTACATTCTTGTTTACAGCCATATTCAATGATGCTGTAACGACCTTGTGATCAATAATTCCCTTTATACGCTCAGTCGAAAAATTCGGGCATGTTGGTAACCATAAGATCTAAATGTTACATTCATGACTCGGTTCTCCGATTAACGGCTCAAGGTAACTTTCGGATAAGGCATTTAGAGCTATATCACATGATTCCTTGTCCTTACTACCCGCCTTAATCACTTGTGTTTCCCAGACTATAGCTGGTAAGCTGTAATCTTCACCTAATACAGTACTGCAAATGACCAGAAGATCTACTAGAAATTTCTCTAAATTTCCGCATGTCCAGCCACTACTGCTACTGAGGCAGACGTCTACAAAAGCATCATATGACCAAGTTCTATCCATATTTAACACTTCAGCCAGACTGTTTCGTATTTGAGATCTGAACTTATAACACTATCGTATATCACTCTTCCCTAACAATCGAACCTTTGGTCCTGTCACGGGAAAAGCCACATATAACACTCTAACGTGCCGTGAAACACACAAATGTTACCCTCTGCGAGGATTTAAAAGTTTGACCGTGCGTGTGTCTAATGGACAAGGGCATCGCACTATAATTTCGATTTTGGTGGAATAACAGAAAAACCAAACGGACTTTAATCTTTGGAGTCAACGAAAGTGGTAAAATCATAAATGAATGAGAAAAAATGAACGGTCGCCAGCCCTATTAGGCACATTAGTTTGGAAATATATAATTGAGAAAATTGGATATTGGTTATTGAAGTTGTTTTTGTTATGATTTCCCTTTGAATAGCAGACAGGATACAAACTGACACAGTGCACTCTGTACTGGGTGGAGCAGCAGTTACCAATAACACACACACCAGTAAATTATGCGGAGTAAATTTGCACCAAGCTCGTACTAATGACAGCCACACTCAAGAACATTACGTAATCAAATACTGAAATGTCACTGCATGAAGTGCAGAACTAAATTTGGACATGAGGGGCTTCTATCTTGACTGACATGAAAAACGCGAATAAAGGTGAATAACATCATAAATACACTGTTTAAGCTCATCTACATATATCAGTTTTCCTTAGAAATAGTAATAGTTCACATTTTTGCTAATAGGTGGATAATATGATGGGGACCTATAAACTAGTATAGTTTCACTAGTCAACACTTTTTGATTATTACAACAGTAAAGGCTAACTCTAAAAGCTAATCATTCACTTCACTTGGAGCAAAAGCTAATCATTCGCTTCACTTGGAGCAGTTCATAAATTAGTCTGCAGCTGGTGGCCTCGCGGTCTAGTTCTCGCTTCCCGAACACGGGGTCCCGGGTTCGATTCCCGGTGGGGTTGAGGATTTTCACCTGCCTTGAGGTGACTGGGTGTTGTCTTCATCCTTTCAGCATCATTCATGAAAGAGGCGTGATTGGACTGAGCGAAGATTGGAAGTTCGTACGGGCGCTGATAACCGCGCAGTTGAGCGCTCCACAAACTAAACATCATCATCATCATTTGTTCATAAATTACTTTGCAAGACAATAAAATAAAACACTAGGTTTAATTAACATAAAAAAGGAACCTTTCATGATGGGTACCAAAAATACACCTTCATTAAAATTAAGAATACTATTGTAAATCTGTTCACTAAAGATTTACAAGAACTTGAACTCCAATTACCTGCGAAGCAGGTATTCTTTGCAATAATATTTACACAATCTTGCTTTGTAATCCTACAAAACGATATCTTATACTAAACTAAGGATACAGTAGCAAAACCCTACCCAACTTCACTTTTGTGGTTGTAGCATTAACTTTTACTACTCCTTTTAGTTTGGACAAAAAAATCACTTTTAAATACATGAATGCAACAATGATTCATTTAAATCAAGATACTCGGTTTTAGTAGCACTTACGTGAGGACGCTGCATTGGTCCGTGATCAGGATTGAAAATATGGTTCTGGACACGAATTTAGGTTTTATATGATTATTATTGAAACAACACACAAATTAAGTGGTCCATGCACATATAGATTACTTAACTGAATGTATGAAGTTTGTGAAGGAGTGGCGAAGATTGGTGGCAGGGGACATGGCGGCTGCGAGCTAACATCCCAGAGGTGTTCGGGCTCACATGCGGTTCCTCTTCGTCGAAATGTCTTGGCTCAAACCCGTCTAGGGGTTGAACAGCACGTGTCGCATTACACGCCCTAAATTAGACAATTGTAACCCTTTGGTTACGTTGTCTGGCTGATGGCAAGTTTGCGAAATACAAAGTTAATATAAAATATAATAACAGTAATAATAATATCGGGAACTAAATTAACGATCCATAAATGATGTAGGCCTCACAGTTACGATTTGGTTAGAAAAATGTTTATTCAGAAAGCAAATTAATAGCGAAAGTGGTTGTATTTAGAGTATTTAGAGTCCAATACTCCACCTCGATAGTTACACGAAAAGTTATAGTTCACACCAGGCGCACGCCTGCTCACCGCTCAGAGACTTAAATCCCACGATACCACACAACGCGAAATTTTCTAAGTCGTTACACTTCCTAGCTGCCTAAAGACCGACCGTTCGCTTTCGCGTCTCAATCCGAACTCCACCGCCGGTCGCGGTGGCCGTGCGGTTCTGGCGCTGCAGTTCGGAAGCGCGAGGCTGCTACGGTCGCAGGTTCGAATCCTGCCTCGGGCATGGGTGTGTGTGATGTCCTTAGGTTAGTTAGGTTTAAGTAGTTCTAAGTTCTAGGGGACTTATGACCTAAGAAGTTGAGTCCCATAGTGCTCAGAGCCATTTTTTTGAACTCCACCTTTTGCTGTCTGCAGCCGAAATGTGCGCTTTCGCCTTTGCACCAGCACTGTCCCCTTCGGTGTCTCGACCAGAACTGCCCTCTGCCCGTCCCCGTCCGCTTTTCCCGCGCCCCGAACACCTTCGCTCAACTGACTTGGGCAGTTCCCTTTCCTGAAGCCGCTCATCTGATTTGCTACAGATTATTCTACATTATTTTACATTTTAACATATTTAAATAATCAAAGCTTGACCACTTTCACGTTCTAAATAAAGTAACAATAATATCCATTATATAATAAAAGTTAAATTCTTTTACATAAAACCAATACAATTTCCTTCTTAGCTTTGAAAGCCACGGCCAGTAGCCTTGCACCAATGTGCTTTCTGATAAATAAATAAAGAACAAAAGCAACTATTATGCACTAAACTTTACAACAAATATTCTATTTTTGCTGATGATTCAATAAGATGTCATGCTGTCATCGTTTAATGTGTTTTTTGTGGAGGAAATGATTGTAAATACTGATAATTTAAATTCACTACATCTTTTAAACAAATAAAGTTACACAGTTGATATTTACAACATTTATCATTTTAATGATGCGCTTCTACATGAAATGTCGATCGTTAAGATCGACTAAAGCGTTCAGATTTTAGCATTCAGTTCTTTGTTACAAAGCTTGTGAATTTCACTTTAACAGTAAATCCTGAACTATTATTAATATGATAAATATTCAAGTTTTATTAGGATCAACATGAAAATTTATGGAGGATGGCAGATTAAAATTACTGTGGCTTCATTGCCTGCATTACTACAGAATTAAATAATTTTCATAAATGTTTCCCTTTATGGCCGATCTTAGGTCCGCCATATGTAACACTGCTACGTCTCCTTGAGCACAGACGGCTTCTATTGGGTTTCCCTCTGACGTAGGTTCTCGTCTGTCTCACTCGCACACTACAGCGCTTAGGCCTCAATAGACGATAGACGCCTGTGAGTTTCCCCATCTCGTGGTGAATCTACATCCTTTGTGGCACGTGGTCCTGGGCGACAGGGTTCGTTTCACAATTCCTGTAGGCTGACTCTTTCGGCTATATATTTAAATGAGAGGGCAATTATCGTTAACTCACAAAGCTCAACCCCTGCTTTGCATTTTCTGGAATTTTATACCCTTTTTAAAATGTCTGTACAGTCTCCCACTACTCAAGAAGTGTTTGTGAGCTGTGCTGGAAATAGTCTATTAAATTTCTGGCCTGCAGCCGCGCAAATAAAATTTCTTCCACTGATATTTCGGCCACGTATCGTCCGGTCATCTTCAGAGTAAATCGCAAGACTCTGAAGATGGCCGAACGATACGCGGCCGAAATATCAGTGGAAGAAATGTTATCTGCGCGGCTGCATGCCCGAAATTTAATAGACTGTTCATTAGGCCGCAAAAAGTTGAAAATGTGCTATAAATACTTGTTAGCAATTATTCGCCCATCTCTATTACTTTTTGATTGTTATGTGTGTATGTAGTAATACTTAGAGCTTTGTTAATATTACAGTGCTGACAGAACTACTATTGTCTTAACCACAACAGCAGCCTTCAACCTCGAGATTATTTGGATTACCCAGAAGTCAGGAATAACATCATACGACAATGAGTGCTTATTACTATAATTCTCGGTTGTAAACATGTATGACCTATAAAAATTGTTTCATTTTAAACCCTATCGACCCTCATACATACCAAGTACACACACGCAGTGTCATGGTTTTGAATTTTTGAAGATAAATGGATAGAATACACACATAATCGTTGTTGCTGTAGCCGATGTACGTATATTAATCTATGAAACTAGAATCGATGTGATGTACCTATCCAATGCAAGACAGCCTCCATGTGAATATTGAGAACGCCGAATGTTTGTGTGTAAAGATACTGGAGATGCTCTGATTAGTCTAGTTTTTGAGATGTGAGTGCTCCTACAACCACAGTATCTAAACATGAATGGCTGACTTTTAACATTTAACTCCAGTGCAATATCATATCATCACAATGTCATACATACTCCATATATAAACCACAATTACGTGGCACATGAAACAATTATACCACAATTACGTCACACATACGCTGAAATTATGCCACAAAGCAAGCTGCATATACATCACAGTTACACAGTACATATATTGTACGTATGTCACAATTATGTGTGATATGTCGTTATCACACAGTACAAATGCCATACATATGCTGAACATAAATCACACTGCACACCATGTGGACACATTGCTCCCTACATTGCCTTAAAGGACACAGAGGCTGTTGCTAGGTGTCTGGCAGCCACCCACTGAACCATACCTTCAGTTCAAACTATTATGGTATTAAACGCGTCTGTGTAAGTATGAGGTTTGATCATTACTTACATGTGGCATATGAAAGTCCACGAGTTAGTGATGCCAAAGTCACGTTATCCCTTGATGAATGGGTCCTTATTATCGCTGCAAAGAGCAGAATATCAATTTAAAACATACTGTAGTTGCCGGCTTGTAACACGGACTATTTTTACTTCGAAAACAGGCCCTAAAACAGGGTGCATTTTATACACCGGTAGCAAGTTGACCCTCGTGCGGATACGCCTATGTATAAACTGCTCCATCCATAAATAAAATTGTCTTGCGTCTACGTGGTGGTTCAATGGAGAATTCTGCTTTGTTCCATGGTAACACAATCTCACCATTGGTGATACTGGATGCTCAAACAGTCATTGCAGGGGCATCCCATGAACAGTTAAAATGTTTAACGACAGAAAGTGCACACATGTACAGAAGCACACTTCCAAATATCGCGTGCTCACTAGCTGCGCAACTGAGCGTGATCTGGACTGTCAACTAAGCTGGCAACCATACTTCTATCACTTCTCTGAGTAACTGTGAAGTCATCCTTTGGAAGTGGCACGCAAAACTTATCGGTCATCAGAAGAAATTATTATTCAACTCCACAATTCACTCTGTATGTTAATATAAGTGGAAATAAGTGAACCAACGGTGCCAGATATAGGCACAAAACTACAGTTTTACTTAATTATTATCATACATCCTGCTATACATAAGAGTTTATAAATAAAAAGGTACAAGAGCTATACACATGTTACTTATCCCGATATAAAACCTATACACTAACATGAATGAACAGTCATCACCATGACCAAGTGGATCAAACAATGTTGTCACAAGGGTCTTGGAAATTGGAAATTTCTGGTAAGTTCCTATGGGACCAAACTGCTAAGGTAATCGGTCCCTAGGCTTACACACTACAGGGTTATTACAAATGATTGAAGCGATTTCACAGCTCTACAATAACTTTATTATTTGAGATATTTTCACAATGCTTTGCACACACATACAAAAACTCTAAAAGTTTTTTTAGGCATTCACAAATGTTCGATATGTGCCCCTTTAGTGATTCGGCAGACATCAAGCCGATAATCAAGTTCCTCCCACACTCGGCGCAGCATGTCCCCATCAATGAGTTCGAAAGCATCGTTGATGCAAGCTCGCAGTTCTGGCACGTTTCTTGGTAGAGGAGGTTTAAACATTGGATCTTTCACATAACCCCATAGAAAGAAACCGCATGGGGTTAAGTCGGGAGAGCGTGGAGGCCATGACATGAATTGCTGATCATGATCTCCACCACGACCGATCCATCGGTTTTCCAAGCTCCTGTTTAAGAAATGCCGAACATCATGATGGAAGTGCGGTGGAACACCATCCTGTTGAAAGATGAAGTCGGCGCTGTCTGTCTCCAGTTGTGGCATGAGCCAATTTTCCAGCATGTCGAGATACACGTGTCCGGTAACGTTTTTTTCGCAGAAGAAAAAGGGGCCGTAAACTTTAAACCGTGAGATTGCACAAAACGTTAACTTTTGGTGAATTGCGAATTTGCTGCACGAATGCGTGAGGATTCTCTACCGCCCAGATTCGCACATTGTGTCTGTTCACTTCACCATTAAGAAAAAATGTTGCTTCATCACTGAAAACAAGTTTCGCACTGAACGCATCCTCTTCCATGAGCTGTTGCAACCGCGCCGAAAATTCAAATCGTTTGACTTTGTCATCGGGTGTCAGGGCTTGTAGCAATTGTAAACGGTAAGGCTTCTGCTTTAGCCTTTTCCGTAAGATTTTCCAAACCGTCGGCTGTGGTACGTTTAGCTCCCCGCTTGCTTTATTCGTCGACTTCCGCGGGCTACGCATGAAACTTGCCCGCACGCGTTCAACCGTTTCTTCGCTCACTGCAGGCCGACCCGTTGATTTCCCCTTACAGAGGCATCTAGAAGCTTTAAACTGCGCATACCATCCCCGAATGGAGTTAGCAGTTGGTGGATCTTTGTTGAAGTGTCGTTGCACTGTTATGACTGACTGATGTGAGTGCATTTCAAGCACGACATACGCTTTCTCGGCTCCTGTCGCCATTTTGTCTCACTGCGCTCTTGAGCGCTCTGGCGGCAGAAACCTGAAGTGCGGCTTCAGCCGAACAAAACTTTATGAGTTTTTCTACGTATCTGTAGTGTGTCGTGACCATATGTCAATGAATGGAGCTACAGTGAATTTATGAAATCGCTTCAATCATTTGTAATAGCCCTGTACTTAATCTAACTTAAACTAACTTACACTAAGGACAACACACACACCCATGCCCGAGGGAGGACTCGAACCACCGAGAGGGTGGGGAGGGGGGGGCGAGCCGCGCGAACCGTGGCAAGGCGCCTGAAACGGCACGGCTACCCCGCGCGGCTACAAGGGTCTTGTAGTAAGCGCATGGTCCTGCAATGATACTGGAAACTGGGAGAAGAGGAGGAATAGTACGCTACCTCAGGATAACATATCTACTTTGATTGTCAGGCCATCTGATTTTGGGAAATCTAATCTTATTCTGTTGCTGTTAACACATTCTTAGGGGATTCACTTCGATAATGCATATATATTTCCAAATCCTTTCTTCTGGTCAAATATCAACTATTACAGGAAATTTTGCATGGCGTTGATGGAGTAAACTATCACACATTCAGGGAAAACTGGGATATTCCACCACCCGATAAAGTAAAATCAAAAAGTGTGTTCATATTTGACAACATCGTAGTGGAAAACCATGATCCGATATGCAAATATTTTTGTTTTGGCAGTCATATGACAGCCAATGTCTTTTATTTGAACCAGACGAATTCCCAAGCAGATGGTAGGGGATAATGCAGTCCTTATTATCGCTGCGAAGAGGACAATATCAATTTAAACCATACTACAGTTGCCGGCATATAACACGGACTTTTCTTCCTTCGGAAACAGGCCCTAAAACAGTGTGCATTTTATACGCCGGTAGCGAGTTAACCCTCGTGCGGATACGCCTATGTATAAACTGCTCCATCCATAAATAAAATTGTTTTGCGTCGTTCCACTATTGTTTCACAATTCCGAACCCATACCTATTCCTTTATTATTGCTTCATCTAACACAGTGACAAATTCTGTTGCCGTATGTCCAAGTGAGCAACAGTTACTAGAAAATAAACAGTGAGCTAAGTAGGAAAAAAATTACGATCCGTGCAATAAAATGACCCAGATTTTGAGCTAATAGCACAGTCCCAATATGATGCAGTTGTCTACGAGATAGCAGTAATCGAATAAGTGACTGGCTAGGATCTGATGCAGCTGTGCTGTTTAATGCTTCCTCTATCTCTGTCCGAACAGGCCTCAGAAGACCCAACGATTCCGACCGACCGTCATGTCATCCACAGCTGATAGACGTCACTGGATGCAGATACAGAAGGGCATGTGACCGGAGCGCTACTTCTCAATCAAGCAGCTCATCAACTGGTCCCACAAGGGGTGAGTGCACCCCACTTGCAAACAGTGCTCGGCAGACCCGAATGATTACCCATCCAAGTCCTAGCGCTTAACCTCGGTGATCTGATGGGAACCTGTGTTATTACCACGGCAAGGCCTTTGCCATTTAATGCTTCGAATGGGTCATTTATGTGGTGTAACACCTGTTCATGGCAAAAGAGTGATATAATGGAAGTTTATGTCATTATCGTTTAATTAAACAGTGTTTTAGCTCATATTATGTAAGTTTATTTTATCCTTATTTAATTAAACTAAGATTATGTGAGCTTAATCATACGCATATACCTTGGTAACATAAAGACAGTCTTTCTTTACATGTGTACGAAATCGCGCTTCTGCTCGTGTTATGAAAAACGGCGTACCTGCTCGAGGATTAAGGTAGATACCAATAAGCTCCATGTCTTCAGTACTTCTGTGTTTCTTCTTGAAGAAATTCACTGTTAAGTTCATTGCGAATTTTGAGCATTCCAGTTGTATATATTTCAGTGGAGACACATGTGCCATGATTAACGGTTTTTATACTGTTTGTTCCAGCTTCATTTATCGTTGCCTTTAGTGTGGAGATCCACTTGTGTTGCAACTATATTTGCAGTTTTATTTGCAAACTGTGGCAAGAAAATGACATTGCTATACTGCTGCATTTAAGCTGCAAGTGACTGCATATTCTAAAGAGCATGGAAAAAATGCTGCAGAAAGGCATTCTGGGCCTCTTCCGATTGAAGAAATGATAAGAACTTGGTGAAATCAGAAACATGTTTCAAAGAAAGAATCTTGCAGTGGACAACTGAAACTGTTAAATGACCAAAACTTGAAGCAGAGCTCAATACTTGTATTTTAGAGAACAGACAAGCGGGAATTTCAGTTTCCACGAAAATAATTATTCGTGCAGCGACAGCAATATCCGCTAACAAAGAGATCGCCGGCTTTACTGGATCACCATTATGGTATGCAAGCTTTATGAAGAGGTATCAGCTTTTTATGTGAACCAAGACAAAAATATCACAGATGATGCCAGCCGAGTATGAAGTACATATTGTTGAATTTCATCGATTTGTCGTTGACACAGAGAAAAGAGAAAAGTTTGAACTTTTACAAACTGGGAACATGAACGACACTCTGCTAACCGTTGACGTGCCTTCTTATAGAATTGCGGATTTCAAAGGCACGAAAGGTTTATTGTAAAAACTTCAGGGCACGAATAGTCTCATTACGCAGTCGTTTTATCCTGCTGTGTTGATGGGAAAAAATTGCCACCACTTTTGATCTTTTAAAGAAAAACACTTACTACGTAACAAATGCCGAAAGGAGTATTTTTCCATGTACACAATAAAGACTGGATGGAATAGGGAGGAATGAGGCTGTGAATAGATAAAATTTGGCGTAGGCGACCTGGAGGCTTACTGAAGAAGTCTCTCCTGTTAGTATAAGATCAGTTTCGTTCTCATAGACTGAATTCATTGAAGACTCTGTTAGTTGTAATTCCAGGAAGGATAACTAGTTTACTTCAACCGTTAGAAGCATATATCAATAGACGATTTAAGGCACTTATGAAGGAATAGAGGAACAGATGGATGCAATCTACAGATTTTGAAACTACAGCGTCAGGAAGGAGGAAGAGATCCCTAGCATTTCTCAAGTTTGTGAGTGGGTCAAAGCTTCATGGGACTCTATAAAAACTGAAACATTGTTTTGATCGTTTAAGAAGTGTGGAATCAGTAATACATTGGATGGTACAGAAGCTAATTTATTGTATGAGGATTCAGATCCTGGCATGGTGGCTTCAGGTATTTGTTCTTTCAGCTCTGAGGATGAATTTTGCGGATCTTAGGACGAAATTAACAGGTAAGCACTTTTTCTATTATAGTGCCTATAAATTTTATGTATGTGCACGTAAGTGCTGTGATTGTTTTGCAGTAGTGTATTAAGCGAGAAATTTTTCCCTAGGAAAAGCCTTAAAAAGTGGGGTGTGTCTTTTAAGCTGGTGCGTCTTATATGCCAGCAAATACTGTATTTACAAAGGACATGTAGGACCCCACATGACGTGCAATGAATTTATTAGCGTATGCGCTGATTGCTGGAATCACACGAAGTGAGCTTTCTGGTTATTGACAGAACAAGGAAAATTAATGATGGTCGATATAAACGAAACTTCCAGAAGTTTCTATTGAGAAGGTAGTGTATCAATACGCAACTGTATCAATGTACTATATGTAGACCCTGGACAAATTTGCACGTGTGCCATACACTCATTCCGAGGTGCGCAGCACATACGTCTACATGTAGACAGAAAAATCGAAACAATTAGCGCAGAATTAATGGAACTGGAAACTCTTATTGAGGCAGTAACTGCAAAAAGTGAGATGTTGAATGACAGAATTGAAGAAACCAACTCAGTACTAACGAATGTTCTCAGTTTTATCAGAACAAAAGAGTTTCAAAGTATACAGGGTGAGGCATCTAGAACAGGCAACCCCAAACATATCCACAATCAATAAATATATCGAGGTGTGGTTTTCGCGAAGTTATAGCAGACAATATGGCGAGTTTTCTGACGTTCACTAGTCATTTTTATCGTAGTTATAGTGGACAATATGGCGAATTTCCTGACCTTCACAAGTAATTTTTGTCGTTTATAGTTGCCGATTTCCGACACCGACTTCTTTTTTTTTTTTTTTTTTTTGTGTGTAGCGGAACTATATACTTTTTTCTGTGGCATTTGAAAGAAACTTCTACAAGAACTTTAACGACATGTATAAGACCTGACCAAATAGTGTAAAGATAACAGCGCCACAAACCGCTCTCCTGCAGTCAGGAGAAGAATTTCCACAAACATCTGTCCCAATATGCCAAATCTAAACAAATACGTAACACAGGAATGGTCCTTTTGTTTACCTCGTGCTTGAAGCCCATCACACTTTGTTCTGCTGTTGCAGCAGTCAGATAACTTACTCATAAGGCTACTGAGACATTCACAATGTATATGACTATAGAAAAAGTAAATTACATTTATGGCGAATGTACCCAAACTATTAGAACAGCTGTGCAGTTGTACGCTGAAGAGTATCCATGTCATGCCCAGCACGCACAATCCGTCTTTGCAAACATTGCGAAGGAAAAACAGGATAAATTGATGAAAGAAATGAAACTGACTTTCTAGCTGTAGTAACACAAAATGCAAATGTCACAAAGAGGCATCTCGGAAATATGAGAAGGATCAACCAAACAAATGTTCTGCAAACACCACATTCCACCAAATTTCATCCTCTTCACATTTCGCTACATCTTCAGTTTCGCGGCAATGACTTTCAAAATTGGTTTCAATTCTCCGAATGTTGCCTAAGAAAAGTGAAAAGTGATGCGGCTTTCCATGCAAACATTTTATTCAGGCGAGAATCATCGGTTACAAAGCACGGACAAATCAATCTGCGCAACGTGCATCATTGGTCCCTGTTTAATTGATGGGAATCAAAGTACAGCCAAATATCTCTAGTTCGTAAGATATGGTGCTGCCGCAGTTATTGGAAGACATCCCAGTGGACATAAGACAGCAAGTGTTGTACCAACATGATTGATAGCCTTCACATTCCACACATGTAATGACAGACGTTCTTAAGAGAATATTTGAAGAGCATTTGAACGGTCGATCAGAAAACGCAAAACAGTCTGCACACTCACCAAACTTAACACAAGAGGTCTATCAGGAAATACCAACGACTTCCGAAGGCATGAAATTCCTTATAACAGAGAAGATCCAATAAAGGGTAGTGCATTTCGTCACGAGGTTGTTTCACCGGCGCGAGAGCGTTACAGAACTGCTCAACGAACTCCAGTAGGACACGCTACTCTGTGCATCACGGAGAGGTTTACTATCGCAATTTCGAGAGTACTTTTCAGAAAGACTCGGACAGTATATTACTCCCTTCCACATGCATCTTACGAAATGACAACAACGAGAAAATTCGGGAAATTAGAGCCAATAGACGGGCTTACCAACAATAATTCTTCCCGCGCGCCATTCACAAGGGGAATGGGAAAGGAGGATCAGTTAGTCATGTCAGTAGTACCCTCCGCCACTCACCGTCAGGTGGCTTGCAGAGCTTTATGTAGAGAACTAACTTTCGTTACTGCAGCAACACGTCAGAGAACACCGTTTTCGCCTGTGTGTTTGCAGTATTTCTCATAAGAGGCGACCTATTTTAAATTTGCTCTGTGCCTTTTACACTGAGGTGAAAAATGTCATGGGGTACCACCTAATATTGTGTCGGACCTCCATTTGCCCGGCGTAGTGCAAAAACTCAACTTCGCACAGACTCAACAAGTTGGAGAAAGTACTCTGCAGAAATATTGAGATATGCTGCCTCTATAGCAGTCCATAATTTCGAAAGTGTTGCCGGTGCAGGATTTTGTGCACGAACTGATCTCTCGATTATGTCCCACAATTGTTCAATGAGATCCATGTCGGACGATCTGTGTAGCCAAATCATTCACTCGAATTGTCTATAATGTTCTTCAAACCAATCACGAACAACTATAGCACGGTGACATGGCGCATTGTCATCCATAAAAATTCCATCATTGTTTGGGAACATGAAGTCCATGAATGGCTGCAGAATGTCTCCACGTAGCTGAACATAACAATTTACAGTCAATGATCGGTTCAATTGAACCAGAGGACCCAGTTCATTCCACGTAAACACAGCCCAAACCATTATGGAGCCACCACCAGCTCACACAGTGCCTTGTTGACAATTTGGGTGAATGGTTTCCTGGGGTCTGCGCCACACTCGAACCCTACCATTAGCTCTTACCAACTGAAATAGGGACTCATCTGACCAGGCCACAGTTTTCCAGTCATCTAGGATCCAACCGATATGTTCACGAGCCCAGGAGAGGCGCTGCAGTCGGTGTCGAGCTATTGGCAAAGGCACTCGCGTCAGTCGTCTACTGCCACAGCCCATTAACGCCAAATTTTGACGCACTGTCCTAATTGATGTGTTCGTCGTACGTACCACATTGCTACAACTCTAGACAATCGCCGCTGCTCACGATCGTTAAGTGGAGGCCGTCGGCCACTGCGTTGTCCGAGGTGAGAGGTAATCTCTAAAATTTGGTATTCTCGACACACTCTTGACGTCGTGAATTTCGGGAAATTGCCTTCCCTAACGATTTTCGAAATGGAATGTCCCATTTGTCTGGTTCCAACTGCCATTTCGCATTAGAAGTCTGTTAATTCCCGTCGTGCGGCCATAAACTCGTCGGAAACATTATCACATGACTTATCTGAGTACAAATGACAGCTGGGCCAGTGCACTGCCCTTTTATGCCTTTTAAACGCGATACTACTGCCATCTGTATATGTGCATATCGCTATCCCATGACTTTCGTCACCTCAGTGTAGTTTAAACTCGTTAATTTCGTGTATGTTTGTTTACTTATCAGGCACAGTTCTGCTTTTATTAACTGTCTGGAGTGCATATTCGCCATCTTTAGTATAGATAGGAGCTGTGATTGCTGTGTTCAGATGCGACCTGAGTTGGTGACCCTTTACTTACAGTTCCAGGAGGTGTTGGCTTCGGGCACACAGCTTGAAGCTGCTGCCAACAGCCATCACTATGAGGGACCGGGCGTGCAGATCCCAAGTGTACCCTGCTCGTTCCACTCTGTGGTCGTCTCCCTTACTTCCTGCACTGAGGTTTATCCCTCACCTGTGGTCGAGTGAAAGGTCTATCCATAGTGTGGCAGGCAGCGAAAGACTTTCTGAGGGGCCTATAGGAGGGCCTCCCCGGTTCGCCTGACGAACAGGTTTCGGACGTTATCTCTGGCCGACGAAGTCCATGTGTCAGATACAGTTCCTCGCCCTGTTCGAGAGGAAGCCTCCCGAATCACAAGGCCTTGGCATCCAAGAACGGTGGGTTTGCTGGCAGTTGGGAGCAACAACGTTAGGCGTGTAATGAGCCCTCTGAGGGATGTATCTACAAAGGAGGGGAAGGAATCCAGTGTGCACACCGTGTCAATACTGGGAGGAGTCATTCCTGATGTCGAAATTGTGCTTCCAAATGCCATGCAGAGCACACCGTGCAGCCAACAGCAGGTGGTGGATCATGTCGGAACTACCGATGTGCGTCGCTTTGGATCGGAAGAGATTCTGTCTGGTTTCAGGCTACTAGCTAAAGTGGTAAATCCTGTCAGTCTGTCGACCGGTGTGACCGAGCGGTTCTAGGCGCTTCAGTCCAAAACCGCGCTGCTGCTACGGTTGCAGGTTCGAATCTTGCCTCGGGCATGGATGTGTGTGATGTCCTTAGGTTAGTTAGGTTTAAGTAGTTCTAGGCTCTAGGGAACTGATGACCTCAGATGTTAAGTCCCATAGTGCTCAGAGTCATTTGAACCATTTCAACCTGCCAGTCTTGCTTGCGAGACGAAGGAAGACTTCACCATCTGTAGCGTCGTCGACAGAACTGACAGCGGTCCTTTTATATAGAGCCGCGTGGAGGGTCTGAATCAGAGGCTCAGACGATTCTGTGACTGTGTAAGCTGCAGATTCCTCGACTTGCGCAGCCAGGTGGTGAGTTTCCGGGACCTGCTTAATAGATCAGGAGTCCATTAGACACAGGAAGCGGCTACACAGGTAGCGGGGTGTGTGTGGAGGGGACTGGGCAGTTTTTTAGGTAATATGGTCTCGGGAAACTATAGAAAGGGCGTCAGTCTAATATGGTACAGGAAAATATAGGAACGTGGAGTTAGCAATAATTGGTATTGTGGTTTAAATTGTCGTAGTTGTGTTAGGAAAGAACCAGAGCTCCAAACGTTAACAGAAAGCACTGAAGCTCAAATCTTTATAGGTACGGAAATCTGGCTAAAGCCGGAAAAAACTTCAGCCGAAATTTTTACAAAGGAAAATTAGAGTCTTATTTCAGTTGGTTGTGATCTCAATTTATCCTCGATATGTTGGTAAAAATACATGTTTAAAGCCAGTGGCAGGTATAAAACGACGTCTGAAATTGTACTTAATGCTTTCTCAGAAAATTATTTTGAAAAATTAGTTCAGGAGCCCATTCGAAGTGAAAATGGTTGCGAAAACATACTTTACTCTTAGCAACAAATAATCCTGAGCAAATAGGGAGTATCGTGGCGGATACAGGGATTAGTGACCACAAGGTTATTTTAGCGAGACTGAATACCGTAACATCCAAACCCACCAAAAATAAACGCAACATTTGCATTGAAAAGGCAGATAAACCTTAGTTTGATGCCTTTCTAAGAGACAGTCTCCACTTCTTCTGACCTGACTGTGTAAGAGTAGACCAAATGTGGTTTGAATTCAAAGAAGTATATTTATGGCAGTTAAGAGATATTCACCAAATAAATTAATAAGCGGTGGTACTGATCCTCCGTGGTATACAAAACGTGTGCAGAAGCAACGATAAAAGCGTGACAGATTTAAAAGAACGCAAAATCCACAAGGGAAACTCGAAATTTAGCACGAACTTCAATGAGCAATGCTTTTAATAGTTTGCACAGCGAAACTCTTTGATTCTGGTCACCAGCGGCAAGACGTAATCAATATCTGCACTGCACGATAACAGCGGTGAAGTCACTGATAACGGTGCCACTAAAACATTGCTACTAAACCCGGTTTGCCGAAACTCCTTCACCAAAGATTCTGAATTAAATATTCCAGGACTCGAATCAAGAACGACTGCCACATGAAAGACTTAGAAGCAGGTTAGGTTAGGTACCGAAGCAGCTTAAATCACTTAATAAAGGCAATTAAGATATTGTACACCACTTAGATTGGTTCAAATGGCTCTGAGCACTATGGGACTTAACTTCTGAGGTCATCAGTCCCCTAGAATTTAGAACTACTTGAACCTAACTGACCTAAGGAATCACACACATCCATGCCCGAGGCAGGATTCGAACCTGCGACCGCAGCGGTCGCGCGGTTCCAGACTGTAGCGCCTAGAACTGCCATTTAGATTCCTTTCAGAGTATGCTGATAGAATAGCTCCATACTCAACAGTCAAGTACAATCGCTCGTCGAAATATCCATACCTGAAGACAAATAGCCATCACGGATTCAGAAATATGCGTTATTGTGGAACACAACTAGCTCTTTATTCTCAAGAAGTAATGAGTGCTATTGACAAGAGATGTCATACTGATTTAATTTTTTTTTAGATTTCCGAAATGTTTTGACACCGTGACTTCTAATCAAATAGTGTGCCTATGGAGTATCGTCTCAGTTGTGCGACTGGAGTCGTGATTTCCTGTCGGAAAGGTCACAGTTCCTAGTAATTAACGACACGCCATCGAGTAAAACACAAGCAATATCTGGCGTTCCCCAAGGGAGTGTTGGAGGCCCTCTGCTGTCCCTGATCTACATAAGCGATTTAGGAAACAATCTGAGCGTTCCTCTTAGATTTTTTGCAGATGATGCAGTCATTTACCATCTAGTAAGGTCACCAGATACTCAAAACCCACTGCAAAATAATTTGGAGAAGATATCTATATGATGCAAAAAGTGGGAATTGACTCTAAATAATGAATAGTGTGCAGTCAGCCATATGACTACTAACAGAAATCCGCTGACTTTCAGTTACACGATAAATCACAGAAAGCTAAAGGCTGTGAATTCGACTAAATATTTATGGATTAAAATTGCGAACAACTTAAATTTGAACGATGGCATAGATAATTTTGTGGAGAATGCGAACTAAAATCTGCTATTTATTGACAGAACACTTATGAAATGCAAGAGGTCTTCTAAACAGACTGCTTACACTACGCTTCTGGAGTACTGCTGCGCAGCGTGGGATCCGTATCAGACGGGATTGACGGAGGACATCGAAAAACTTCAAAGAAGAGCAGCTCGTTTTCTATAATTGTGAAATAGGGTGACAATCATTAAAACATAGGCGTTTTTCCATGCGGAAGGGCCTACCCATGAAATTTCAACCCCAGTTTTCTCATTTGAATGCCAAAATATTTTGTTGGTGTCCAGCTACATAGCGAAAAATGATCATAACAATAAAATAAGAGAAATGAGAACTCTCACGGAAATATTCAAGTGTTCGTTTTTCCTGTGCTCTTTTCAAGAGTGGAACGGTAGAGAAATAGCTTGAAGGTGGTTGAATGACCCCTCTGCCAGGCAGTTAATTTGTTAATTGCAGAGCAAGTATGTAGATGTAGAATGCTCTTGGCTAGAAGATTTGCAGAAAGGAACGGAACTAATTGTTAAAGCCATAAAACATATATGCTACAGAAAAAAAATTAGCTATGTGCTGGAATTCGATAACACATCTTGTTTGTACTTGTCAGTATTCTGGCTGGAGAAAGAATTAGAAGACTGAAATGTAGATCTTAACTTATACGTTAGAAATTATGCTGGATGTTATAAAATCTACACCAAACAAACGTAAAGAAACGGTTGTTTTATGTGTGTAAATGCACATGTAGAATTTAATAAAGGTTTTTTACGAGAATATTTGATTTCGTGTTCTCTACCCTGCCAAAACTCCTAATAATTTTCCTGTTTGCGTTGATTTACACGGGTGGGAAACGGGTAGTTTCGTGACTTTGAAAAGTAGCTGAAACTAGGTACCTGGAAGTACAGTAACCCCGTTGACGCATCGTGACGCTGATGCGATGTCGCTGTGACGCCATCATAACGCCAGTGTTATGCTGGCACTACGATGGTGATACGCTGGTGTTACGCTACATATGCTGCACGTACGCTGGTGTGACACCATCGGATCATTTGGATACTTCAGTGCACAGGTCCTCTCACTGGATCTGATGCCACTCAGCTAACATTTTTCGGACTATGCTATGTTATCATTATTTTATACTGTCTGCTTCTCACTAATGGACTAATAAAAAAAAAGTTATAACAAATACCCGAGCACTTAGCTGGGGAGCATATTGCTCGAAAGCAATGGGAGCCCCTTCATCTTCGAAGTACAGACACCGAGCAAATGATGGGCGCTCACACAGTCGAACTGCAAGAACTACAATTTCTCTGATGGTGGGAAGCTGAACTTCTACATCACTGGCCAAAATGTCAATGCTTTGGGGCACGGACGCAATGTTCTGAGAGCATGATGACGTCAACGCACGTATGTGATACCACTGGCAATGGTGGGGGAGGAGGTAAAAGGTGATGGGGACAGGTCTGCAATTCTGGGGATTCTGATACTGTCATCGAGTCAAAGAATGCCGTTGCTGATGTCAGCAACTCTTGGCCCTCATCCCGAATGGATCCTGTACTAACACTATCACATTTATCTAAGACAACGGTAACACAACAAAACATAGAAGGGAGCTATGAGTTTGAATTACCTCTTTATTTTGGATTAATATACTTTGAGAATATTTCTGGTTCAGTTTCAAGAAAACCTCGTACAAAAAAACGTTGAAAAACATGGCAGTGATTGCAACTGTCTACGTTTACATCTACATAATCTACATACATATTCCACAAGCCACCGAATAGAGCAAGGCGGGGGTACGCTCTACCACTACTAGTCATTTCCAGTCCTGTTCCACTATTACATGCCTCCCTAGTATGAGCCCTCATTTCTCGTGTCTTATTTTCGTGGTCCTTGCGTAAAATACACAGTGGTTGTAGAATCGTTATGCAGTCAGGGGCCTAGAGAAAGTATTCTGAGTCAGCCTGGGAACATGCAAAAAGAATGCGTGTTATGGAACATACCTGAACCGCCTCTGTTTTGCTGATGAAACGGTCTCTGGAGCAGATAAGCTTTAACAACGAGCAGAAGGCAACCGCCAGGCAACAGTTGTCCCTATGACGCAAGCCAGACACCAAGGGAACACCAATGCCGGGTAAAAGCGGAAATGAGCTCCGGAAGCGAACAGAAATTCGCTGGCAGCACTCGCAGCAGCGGCTTCATTGCGGTTTATCTTATCTCGCTTCCTGCGTGTACTCTTAGCCCCTTCTATTTGTAGCGGAGGGGCCTCACTGGGCGCAATAGGTCTCCAAGAGAACTCAAGCGTTCAGAGTGTATTTACTCTTTTTTACATCTACATTTACATTAATGCTCTGCAAACCACTACGACAGGGTACGGCCCATTAAACCCGTTATTAGCGCTTCTTCCCAATTCAATCACGTATTGAGTGCAGAGTGAATCATTGTTTAAATGTCTCGGTGTGTGCTGTAATTAATCTAGCCTTGTCCTCCCTATCCCTTTGTGAGTAATAAGTACGGGGCCGTAATGTGTTCCTAGAATAATGATTTAAAACCTGTCCTTGAAACTTTTTAAGTAGGCTTTCTCGGGATAGTTTACGCGTATCTTCAAGAGTCTGCCAGTTCAGTTTCTTCAGCATCTCCGTGAAACTCTCCCACGGGTCGTAGGAAACCCGTAATCATTCGCACTGCCCTTATCTGTATACCTTCAATATCTCCTGTTAGTCCTATTTGGTATGGGTCCCACAACTTACGCAATATTCTAGAATGGGTCGCACGAGTTATTTGTAAGCAATCTCCTTTGTAGACTTATTGCACTTCCGCAGTATTGTACCAATAAACCGAAGTCTACCACCTGCTTTACCCACAACTGAGCATTTATGATCATTCCATTTAATGTCCTTACAACGTGTTACAGCCAGGTAATTGTGTGAGTTGGCCGATTCTGACTGTGAGTCACTGATATTCTTCATAGGATGCTACGTTTTTTTCGTTTTGTGAAGTGCACAATTTTACGTTTCTGAACATTTAAAGCAAGTTGCCAATATTTGAACCACTTCGAAATCTTATCAAGATATGACCAAATATTTATACTACTTCTTTCAGACATTACTTCACTATAGATAACTGCGTCATCTGCAAAAAGCCAGAAGTTACTATTGATATTGTCCCCAAGATCATTAACGTACAACATGAACAGCAAGAGTCCCAACACATTTGCCTGGGGCACCCCCAAAGTTACTTCTGCATCTGACGATTACTCTCCATCCGAGATAACATGGTGCGTCTTCCCTACCAAAATGTCGTCAAGCCAATCACAAATGTAGTTTGATGTCTCATGTGATCGTTCTTCTGACGCTAAGTACGTTGCGGTTTTTTTTTTTTTTTTCAAGCGAAGAAATATCGTTAGGTTTTTATTTATTTAGTATCATTGGGATCTTAGAGAACCATAATCACTCTTTATAATGAAATGTTTCCTCTTTTGATGTAAATCAAATGACCAAAAGACAGAGGAAGGATTGTTCCATGCGAAGATGTGCCGTCTATGACGCCCGAATGTTGCGTCTGGGCCGGCCGGGGTGGCCGAGCGGTTCTAGGCGATACAGTCTGGAACCGCGCGACCGCTACGGTCGTAGGTTCGAATCCTGCCTCGGGCATGGATGTGTGTGATGTCCTTAGGTTAGTTAGGTTTAAGTAGTTCTAAGTTCTAGGGGACTGATGACCTCAGAAGTTAAGTCCCATAGTGTTCAGAGCCGTTTGAACCATTTTGTTGCGTCTGGATGCTGCGTATGGCGAGAGTAAAGACAAAATATATGAGCAGTCTGTTACAGACAGATGTGTAGTGAAAATGGCAGTACATCGTGAGTTAACCGACTTTAAACATGGGTGATAACTGGTACAAGACGAATGGGGTAATACATAGCATACCGGATATTACACTAGAAATTGGGTTTCCGATGTCGACAGTGTCTAGGGTAAATAATAAATACCGCTGAAACGATGCTTTATTGCAAGTAAACTGCCACATGGGAAGAACCACAAGTGTTTGATGAACGGATTTCACGTCAACTCGTCAGAGCCTAAGGGTGCGATCGACCATCTATTCAAAGAAGTCAAAGTTACACTATGTGATCAAAAGTATCCGGACACCTGGCTGAAAATGACTTAGAAGTTCGTGGCGCTTTCCATCAGCAATGCTGGAATTCTGTATGGTGTTGGCCCGCCCTTAGCCTTGATGACAGCGTCCACACTCGCAGGCATACGTTCAATCAGGTGCTGGAAGTTTCTTGCGGAATGGCAGCCCATTCTTCACGGAGTGCTGCACTGAGGAGGGGTATCGATGTCGGTCGGTGAGGACTGGCACGAAGTCGGCGTTCCAAAACATCCAAAAGGTGTTCTATAGGATTCAGGCCAGGACTCTGTGCAGGCCAGTCCATTACAGGGATGTTATTGTCTTGTAACCACTCCGCCACAATCCGTACATTATGAACAGGTGCTCGATCGTGTTGAAAGATGCAATCGCCATCCCCGAATTGCTCTTCAACAGTAGGAAGCAAGAAGTTGTGTAAAACATCAATGTAGACCTGTGCTGTGATAGTTTCACGCAAAACAACAAGGGGAGCAACTCCCTTCATGAAAAACAGGACCACACCATCACACCGCAGCCTCCGAATTTTACTGTTGGCACTACACACGCTGGCAGATGGCGTTCACCGGGCATTCGCCATACCAACACGATCGGCAATGATTATATAAGACAAATGTGTGGAGCAGTTGTTAGTTCGGTCACTGCTGCTACAATTGGAGGTTACAAAGATTTGAGTGAGTCTGAACGTGGTGTTATAGTAGGCCCACGAGCGATGGGCACAGCATCTCCGAGATAGCGATGAAATGGGGATTTTCCCGTACGACCAAGTCACGAGTGTACCGTGAATATCAGGAATCCGGTAAAACATCAACTCTCCAACGCTGCGGCCGGAAAAAGATCCTACAAGTACTGGACCAATGACGACTGAAGAGAATAGTTCAGCGTGAAAGAAGTACAACCCTTCCACAAATCGCTGCAGATTTCAATACTGGGACATCAACAAGTGTCAGCGTGCGAACCATTCAACGAAACATCATCGAAATGGGCTTTCGGGGCCGAAGGCCCACTCATGTACCCTTGATGACTGCACGACACAAAGCCTTACGCCTCGCCTCGGCCCATCATCACCGACATTGGACTGTTGATGAGTGGAAACATGTAGCCTAGTCGGACTAGTCTCGTTTCAAATTGTATCGAGCGGATGGACGTTACGGGTATGGAGACAATCACGTGAATCCATGGATACAGCATGTCCGCAGAGGACTGTTCAAGATGGTGGAGGCTCTGTAATGGTGTGGGGCGTGTGCAGTTGGAGTGATATGGGATCCTTGATACACCTCTGACAGGTGACACGTCCGTAAGCACCCTGTCTAATCACCTGCACCCATTCATGCCCATTGTGCATTCCGACGGACTTGGGCAACTCCAGCTGGACAATGCGATACCCCACACGTCCAGAATTGCTACAGAGTGGCTCCAGGAACATTCTTTTGAGTTTAAACACTTCCGCTGGGCGCCAAACTCCCCTGATGTGAACATTATGGAGCATATCCGGGATGCCTTGCAACGTGCTGTTCAGAAGAGATCTCCACCCTCTCGTACATATTTAAGGACAGCCCTGCCGGATTCATGGTGTCAATTCCATTGAGCACTACTTAAGACATTAGTCGAGTCCATGCCACGTCGAGCTGCGGCCTACCTGCGTGCTCACGGGGGCCCTACACGATATCAAGCAGGTGAACCAGTTTCTTTAGCTCTCAAGTGTATTTTTACATATATTTTCTAAATTCATTCTAGTGTATGCTGTGTTATACATTAAGTACATTATGTGTAATTGATTTATTTTGTAAAATGGCAAAAATAATGTTACATATAGTTATGACTTGCTACAGTTTTCTAGCGAGCGGATAAATGTATTGCAGCAGAAAATAAATAAAAAAAATAAAATAAATATCAACCCTATCTGGTGCGGATCCCAGACCGCCGAGCAACATTGAAGGATTGGTCGAGAGAGAGTTTTATAAGCTACCTCCTTTGTCAACGGACTCCATTTCCTGAGGATTCTCCGAATGAATCTCAGTGTGTCGTCTGCCTTGCCCGCGATTAATTTTATGTGGTCGTTCCAATTTAAATCACTCCGTACGGATACTCCTAGATATTTTATGGAAATAAGTACTTACAATGATTGTTATGCAGTCGCGTAAGCGTACATTAATGGGTACGTCTGTATATGTATATGCAATATGTTCCTTTTTTATTATATTAAGGGAAAATTGCCACTCACTACACCAACCGTCGACCCTCTTCTGGTCTTCTTGCGTTTCGCTGCAACTCTTAGAACAGTCATCTGGCTCCTGTACAAGTTCTACATAATCTTCTGCACCCTTTGCTTTATCCTTGACTACTTCAAAATTCCAGAGAGTGTATTCAAGTCACTATTGTCAAAAGCTTTTTCTAAATCTACAACTATTACCAATGTATGCTTGCCTTTCTTCAATCTATCTTGTAAGGTAAATCATCCAAATTAATTTTCGCCTGGATCAGATTCTGCTAGTTGTTGCATGCTATTATTATTATTTTAAGCCGCGCGGGATAAGCCGAGCGGTCTGAGGCGCTGCAGTCATGACTGTGCGGCTGGTCCCAGCAGATGTTCGAGTCCTCCCTCGGGCATGGGTGTGTGTGTTTGTCCTCAGGATAATTTAGGTTAAGTAGTGTGTAAGCTTAGGGACTGATGACCTTAGCAGTTAAGTCCCATAAGATTTCACTCACATTTGAACATTTTTTATTATTTTAAAATGTCTTGTGTAAAGGTGTGAAATGGTAAAATCACAACACTAATAAGAACAATGAGACATATTTCTGATGTATGTTCGAAGTGACAATTACTAGAGTGAGAGCTATTAGCGTTTTGGAAAAGTTAGTTCAGAGAATGTTTCCTCAAAAATCCACTCTTTTTCCCTGTACTAAAACCAATCCATGAAGAAAGTCTACATCTACAGCTACATGATTACTCTGCAATTCACAATTAGGTGCGTAGCAGAGAGTTCATCGAACCACCTTCAACCTGTTTCTCTTCCGTTCCACTCTTGAACTGTCTGCGAGAAAAACGAATACTTAAATTTTTCGTGTGAGCTCTCATTTCTCTTATTTTATTATGATGATCATTACGCACTATGTAGGTGGACGCGAAAAAAATATCTTCACACTCTGAGAAGAAAGTTTACGACTGAAATTTCATGAGAAGATCCTGCGGCATGAAAAAACGCCTTAGTTTTAATAATTGCTACCCCAATTCGCGTATCATATCCATGGCAGTCTCTCCCCTATTTCGTGACAATATGAAACGAGCTGCCTTCTTTGAACTTTCTCGATGTCTTCCGTCAAATCTATCTCATACAGATCCGATACCGCACGGCAGTACGCCAGAAGATGGCGGACAAGCGCAGTGTCAGCATTCTCTGTAGTAGAGCTGCTGCATTTTCTAAGTGTTCTGCCAGTGCATCGCAGTCTTTGGTTTGCTTTTCTCACGACATTATCTATGTGATCGTTCCAATTTAAGTTATTCGCAATTGCAGTCGCGAAGCATTTAGCTGAATTTACTGCCTTCAGAAACGTTAAGTTTTAATTTTTTGAATAGGACATTATTAGTTCTTAGGAAAACTGTTGGTTCTTCATTAATGAAAAATATAATCGATGTGGTCACTGTATTGTAGGAGCCAGCTTCAGGTACAATTATAGTAATTCTCTTGGAACAAACTTCCTCTGCACAGACAGTCCAACACGCAAATAAAATGAGTAAAAATTAACCACACTTATTGGACACAAACTTGAGTTCCACAATTCCACAATGTATCACATTTTCTCTGATGTTTGTGGACACAAGATCATTGTTAATATTTCAAAGCTGCTCTTTTCAAGTGTATATCGGTATCTGTTAACACGTCAGACAAACAATGACGAGCCTGAACATAGTGACTAATGCCAGTCGTGACACTGAATGCCGCCTGCTGACGTTGTCGGCGTGTGACGAACTGGAAATCATTGTAGCAACGATACGGGTCGCAAATGGGGAAATCCAGTGACATAAGCAAAGTTCACATAGGGAAGATTGTTAAGGTATGACGTATGGGAACGGCATCTCGGTAAGGGCGAAGGTGGTTGGCTGTTCGCTTGATAGTGTCATGAGCATCTGTGGAAATTGCTTAAAAGATGGTGAAATCACGAACAGTTGATAAAGTGAAACTTCCTGGCAGTTTAAAACTGTGTGCCGGACCGAGACTCGAACACGTTTCATCACAGAACGCACGCTCTTTTAAGCAGCATAGGCTGCCATCTGTGGCAGATCTGACAACAGTATAATGCTGTGTTACGGAGCACACTATTCAATGTGCGTTGTTGAACATGAGGTTAGACAGCAGACGACCTTTACGTGTTTCCACATTCACCTAACAACATTCGTGAATTATGATTGCAGTGGGAAAGAAATCATCCAGATTGGACCATGGATCAATGGAAACGTGTCAGTTGGTTGGATGAACAACGTTTCTTACTGCACCAGATCGATGGTCGTGTCCAGATACGCTATCATCCAGGTGATTATTTACTTAAAATTTACACCGTATCACGGACGCAGGACGGTTAGGAACAAAAAAATGGTTCAAATAGCTCTGAGCACTATGGGACTTCACTTCTGAGGTCATCAGTCCCCTATAACTTAAAACTACTTAAACCTAACTAACCTAAGGACATCACACAACCGCGCGACCGGTACGGTCGGTCGCGCGGTTCCAGACTGTAGCGCCTAGAACCGCTCGGTCACCCCGGCCGGAGGTTCGGAACAGTATTATGTAGTGGGGGACATCCACTTTGACACCCATGGTACCTGTGAGAGTTACTGAAGGCACCTTGGCACCTGTGGACCACGTTGACGTTATTGTGGTCTGTCTGCATCCATTCACGCTTGATGTCTTCCCCAACGGTGAAAGCGTCGTTCAGCAGATAACTATCCTTGTCACAAGGCTACGGTCGTTTGGGAGCATGATAGTAAAGTTTCGTGGATGTCTTGGCCACCAAATCCACCTCACCTGAATCCGACTGAACACATCTGGGACGCTATCGGGCGCCATCTCTGAGCCCGAAGATCACCGAGCCGTAATTTACGGGAATTGCGTGACCTATGCATTGTTATCTGGTGCCACAAATCTGCAGAAATCTACTAAGGACTTGTTTCATCCACGCTATGCATAATCACTGCTGTATTGCGTTCCAAAGTGCTCGAACATGCAATGAAGTATGTGCTCATAATGTTTTGGCTCATCAGTGTACAATTTAAAGTACAGCATTGCGTCAGCAAAGCTGCCTTGTCTTGAAAACGTGATGTGTCTGGCATCACTGCACACTGTCTATTCAGATCCCACCACCAGTTCCAGTAACGAATCACTACAAAAACTTCTGCACTCCTACATTCAGCAGTCATGTATATCTCCTGTGGTCAGTTCTCACATTTCATTTGAACAGGCTCCTCTTTTACGTCGGGCAGGAATCTCACTGCTAAATGCAGCCATTCATAGAGGAGACTGATACCTAACGGTACTACACCCACTGCATTGTGTAAAATTTGGAAATTTGTGGTAAGGACTTATAGGACCAAACTGATGAGGTCATCGGTCCCTAAGCTTACACACTATTTAATCTAAGTTAAACTAGCTTAGGCTAAAGAAGACACACACACTCATGCCCGAGGGAGGACTCGAACCTCCGACGGGGGAAGCCGCGCGGACCGTGACAAGATGCCCAGACCGCGCGGCTACCCCGCGCGGTCACTGAATTATGTATTGATGTATTTAACATTCTGCAACATGAAATATGATTACAATGTCTTACATAAAAATATATTCAGTGAACTTCCGTGAATAATGTTTTGTTGATCATCAATGGTTCAAATGGCTCTGAGCACTATGCGACTTAACTTCTGAGGTCATCAGTCGCCTAGAACTTAGAACTAATTAAACCTAACTAACCTAAGGATATCACACACGTCCACGCCCGAGGCAGGATTCGAACCTGCGACCGTAGCGGTCAAGCGGTTCCAGACTGAAGCGCCTAGAATCGCACGCCCACACCGGCCGGCTGTTGATCATCAATTTACAGAACATGCTCACTCACGTGGTAGTTACATTTTGTTGTTGTTGACGTCATTGTTGTTTTTTCTTTCATACTATGCATCATTGTATTAGTTGATAAGTTATGTAATGCCTATGTGCTGAAAATTTAATTCTGTTCCATATCTAAATTAGAAACACCCGAAGAAATGATTGGATACACATCTCGAACTTCAAAATTCGTCAAGGGAAAATGTAAACACTTAATGGTGCAGGTTGGTTGAAGACTGGTGACAAGTTAAGAGCATTATATTTCGTAAAAGGAAGAGTCTGGCACGTAGTAGTACATGGTGCACTTCCTTAAACATCTTTTATTGCACATTATAATTAAGTTGATTAATTTGTCAAAACTGTGTTTCTTGAAGCTAGCTGTCCTCAGCAAAGCAGCCAGCCGCCTCTAGGAACCGACGGTAGTCTCTGAACCCAGGCGGCAAGTGTCGTTCCCTATCGACATGAGCCACGATTTACAGTCAGGTGCATATCGTTGACGACAAAGCTTCCTCCACATCTCAGACGTAACGCCCTCGCACCCCCCCCCCCCTCCCTCCTCCCCTACTCAGCAGGCAAAGCGAACACTGACCTCCCTTCCGCCCTTTATTTCACTATGGGGCTGCATAAACTGACTATGGTTGGAGCTCTCAAAGACGAACAATCCCACACGCTGTGCGTGTCCGAGCCTGTTAGGATGATCGGCCTCAGTTCCAACAGA
This sequence comes from Schistocerca americana, assembly GCF_021461395.2. Classification (NCBI taxonomy): domain Eukaryota; kingdom Metazoa; phylum Arthropoda; class Insecta; order Orthoptera; family Acrididae; genus Schistocerca; species Schistocerca americana. The sequence goes on along the minus strand of NC_060130.1, from coordinate 645,631,156 downwards.
GGAGGTGTCCCATGCTGACTCAGATATACTTTCAGCAGTGAATAATACCTCAAACAGGTTTTTAAAGCGTAAGGGGACAGCAACCACTTAGAAATCTCGCCACCGTTCGCCATTCATCGTTAGGTGGGTATCGACCGTACAAGACGAGCGAATCGGACGGCGCTGCGACTTCGGGTATACCAGGCGATGCGCTTCCCAAGCATTCGTCTTAGGTTCTTTAACACCAACTAAATATTGTGTATATACATAAACTGCTGCTAATTCTGGTGCGCCCGCTCGGAGCCCAAAGCTGCAGCTGCGCTGGCAATTAAAATATCCTAGTGGCTCCTAGGCTACTGATTCAAATGTTTGCAGTTGAATCACCAGTCAGTTTTGGAAGGTTTCTCTGTCAATTATCGCTTCTTTCATCTCTTTAAATGATTGACTAATGTGAAAAATGTCAAATAGCACCGTGATTCAATGTCCGCCTCGAACTGTATGCGTTCGATAACTGGCTGGGTAACTCAATTAAAAGATTAGAGGAAGACAAGGGCGTGCTGCCTCGCGTAGTCTCGTAAAGCACTTCCGTCTTGAAACTAAGCTTCACATTTAGGACTACTTTATTTTACTAGTAGTAAAGTCACAGGTGGCAAGCTTAACTTCTCTAAAGTATCTGAACTATAACACTCACATGGAGCGTAACACTAAAGTAAGATTACAGCTTAATGTGTAATGAAAAAATAACTCAACGGTAAGGCGCGACGGAACGAAGACATTGGTTGTTGCCTCTTTGTCGTCGCCTCTGGTTAAGCTCTTTTTCGCAGTGGGCACTGACCAACTCATAGAGATCTAAAACGAACGATTTGCACAGCTTTATGGAGTGCCGTCGCTGGATGGAAGATCCATAAAATGGTATACAAGATTATTTATTTGTCAAATAAATATAATGGTTTGCTGTCTTTTCGTTATAGATGTGCTTTGCTACTTAACTTTCCAGTACATCTAATATTTAGGCAATTCATGGTCTACCTTATGTTCAAAATGGTTCAAATGGCTCTGAGCACTATGGGACTTAACATCTATGGTCATCAGTCCCCTAGAACTTAGAACTACTTAAACCTAACTAACCTAAGGACATCACACACATCCATGCCCGAGGCAGGATTCGAACCTGCGACCGTAGCAGTCGCGCGGCTCCGGACTGAGCGCCTAGAACCGCTAGACCACCGCGGCCGGCCTATCTTATGTCAATGCTAATTTAGCACTACAATCACCTACGGATTAACCTCATCCTGCAACAGAACTGAGTATTAAACTTGGCTACGGAGGATATTGTGGCCAGTATAAAACCTCCAGATGTACTGTGCAGCAACAGTCCAGAGAAAGTAACCTGGCCGGCTGAGAAATGGTAGAGCTTCGCCCCGGCAGAGTACAGCATTCTTCTTTTGAATAACTCTGCCTCAGCTAGTCGGAAACCACGGTTCTCCTCTCAAAGTAATTTGCTTATACAGGCTGTTAAAAGTATTCCATACTCTGAGAAGTGGCAATCTGGAACAAATCAAGAAAAAATGTCGAGTCAACATGAGCTCTAAAATGCGTACCTTAAGAGCTATGAGAACTTTTTCGTCTTCGTTTTTGCTAAACACATCTCTTCCACTGCAAACTCTTAGCTATTACGATAGATTCACAGAACACAGTAAACAAGTGAGTAAACAAATGAGAACACATTATTCTGTTACTGTGAAATAACAGAGCTACTAAAGTAATCTGCTGTCTATTACATACTATCTGCGCTTGTGAGCTATCGCTTAAGGAGGTGCTCAATATGATATCAATTCACAGTAAAGCACGCTTCTATCCGACGTCTTAGCGTATCACACACTCTCTGAAAAACTCCAGGTTCACATGGATGCGCTGGTAGCAACTGATGAAGCGTTCCTGTAGTGTTTGTACATCATTAACGGAGCTCGTATACACCAAAGATACCAAGTGTCCCCACAATGAAAAATACAAGGGATTAAGATTGGGACTAGCTGGCCAACGTAGGGCCTACTGAACCTCACCGATCTATCTATTGCCCATTACACGTCTGTGTGAGGTGTTCTCGGACATTTCGATGAAAATGCACTGGTCCTATAATATGCATGAACCACATCTCAAGCCTCGAGCAGGACAGGTAGGTCGTTTGATATGAACTGAAGACACCTTGCACTAGTCAGCTTATCTGATTGTATGTAACGCCTGTTAGTCTATCGCCAATAATTCCTGCCCATCCGATAAATGAACATCGGCGCTGATGCCTTGCTTCTTCAACTGTGTGTGGACTTTCATGAGCCCAAGATTGTTGTTCATGAAAACTGACAATACCCTCTCGCGTGTAACCTGCCTCGTCTGTGAACAGTAAGTTTGTTTTGAAAACTGGATCTTCACCACATTTTTGCCACAGTCACAGGCAGAAATGCATTCTGGCAGGCTGATCTTAAGGCCGAAAGGCTTGGACACGCAGTACATGATACAGCTGTAGCAATTGTTCATGTAGGATCGCCCGCCGCGCGGGATTAGCCGAGCGGTCTGAGGCGCTGCAGTCATGGACTGTGCGGCTGGTCCCGCCGGAGGTTCGAGTCCTCCCTCGGGCATGGGTGTGTGTGTTTGTCCTTAGGATAATTTAGTTTAAGTAGTGTGTAAGCTTAGGGACTGAAGACCTTAGCAGTTAAGTGCCATAAGATTTCACTCACATATAAACATCATCTACGATCGCCCAAACTAGAGGATGACTAACAGTGATGCACACTGAAATTTTACGTAGACTACTTCGACGATCTTCTACCACTCCATGCAGTACTCGCTTCTCCACTTTCGGAGTACGAACGGTGCGAGGGCTGCTACGATCTGCTACTGTTGAAGCCAAAGTCTGCTAGTCACTGGAAAAGACAGCTGAATAACTATGCAGACGGTACCCTGCGTTTTGGATATTTTTTAGCACACAGTACACGGGCTCGACGGCTGCTTCCATTTGCCAAACCGCAACAGACGATTATGCTTGCCATTTCCCGCGTGAAACAATAGGTTTCCATCATGCTGGTAAGTGTAAAGATAAAACTACACTGTAAAAACATTTCACAAAGTTCTCAAAACAGAAACTGGTTCGATTAAAACTAATGTATCGGCTACATTTACACAGAGCTATGAATATGGTTTACAGTAACAACACTAATAGATGTTTACTGAATTTTGTATCCATGGACAATAACAGAGGAATGTGTCCTCACTTGTTTACTGCATTATGTAGGTCATTCGTAACAGCAAATAGCTTGAAATAGAAGACAGTTGTTTAACAGTAGCGAAGATGAGCAAGTACACACAGCTCTTTAGATATGCATTTTTACTGGATTTTTTGTCTTGTTTTGGTCCATACTGCCGCCTCTCAAAATATGAAATACTTTATTTAACAACCCGTATTTCTTATTCGGTACTTTCTACAACTAATGCTTTGATAGCGTGTCCTACAGAGCGTCTGTGAAGAGGTTGAAGAAATTAATATAAACCATACTGTGGATTAGTCTATTAATTCGCATATACCAAATGCTTGGGTGGCTTTTATGTTTTTTTGGAAAGTGTTGTATTTCTTTATTGGGCTACCTTCCAGTTTGGTTCTGTTAAATGTAAAAATGAGCTGCGTTAAATTTGGGTACATTAGGATAAGAGGAAAGAGTGTCTTTGAGCCTTAAAATGCGGAAAACAAGAAAAAAGTACTTCACGGAGTACTACTTATACTTGGTGTAAGCAGGTTTTTTTACTTAAGTCTCATTAACATATAGCGTTCTCATTTCGCAGATTGCATAGTTTTCAGGATGTGATGAACCAGTTACCCCCATTCAGGCAGTGAAAGAGAATAAATGTGCCTGAAAAAGAGTAAAAGAATAATCACACTTTTATCCATTACGAATTTCTGGAAACGTTTAAAAGAATAGTCTGCTACTCATCCAATGTTGGTACATTTACACATATTTCGGTCGTTTAACTCGCTATCGTTCAGATTTTCTTATCGCTTTTTCACGGATCGGCAGGAAGAATTTGATTCAGAGTTACTTGATAAGGAGGAAATTCCAGGAACATCACCTGATAACTCTGTCTCAAAAGTTCCATCGTCACAAGCAAAACAGAGAAGTGGACGTCAAGCAATAATGACTCTTACGTGTGTTCTTATAATTTGCATAAATATAGGTTCAACGAAAGGGAAGCAGTTAACATCCTGATAGATACTATCAAAGAATTAGGTCAAAATATCAAAGATTTTACAGTTGACAGGAATTCTATTCACAATTCTCTAGAAAAACTAAAATAAAAATAATAATACACTTCAGGCTGCTATCGTGAATTACAGTGGCAAATTGCTCCCAGCATAAACATAGGCAGACGGTCTGTACATGACTGCTTCCAACTGTGCTCCTAAGGAACTTCTCTGAGTGCCAGCACTGAGCAGGGTAACAACTGACTATGAAACTCCCACTTAATCGGGTCATCAGTCCTGTGTTAGTTGTTAACACAACAACATCAATTCAGACAATTTCAGAGATGCGTGAAAACTTTTTGGAAAAAGATTTCTTACTTTTATCTCGCAGGTTTCACATACGGCGTGGTCAGAAACAGTCTGAAAAGCTTGTAAGGACGTTTCAGGGTAGATTGTGCTGAGAAATAACTGTTAAGAAAAAAGTTAGGTAGGTTGCGCCGTTTTTGAATTAATTAGCTTTGAAGTTAGTTAATCAGGGTGTCGCCAAACGTGCACTTCGTTTGGTTTCCTAAGTAAATTCATGGCCCTCGCTGAGGGAGTGATGATATTATTCGAGAAATTTAATAAACCCCCGTAGGTACACAAATCTCAAAATCTTAACCTCTAACGCTAATGGCGTAAAAACGGAAAAACAAGTGCTGGAAGAATTTCTAGACCGGCATGCGATCGATATTGTGTGTCTGACGCAAACTCATCTTCATCCCAAGGACAACTTTTCCATATGAAACTAAACGCTGCAATGAGTTGACCGTGTAGGTCGCGAAAGGGGCAGAGTAGCGATCCTCGCAAAAGGCAGAAGGTGTTTCCGCACAATAGACTTATCGCACACACACGGTATCGGGGTAGACGGTGTGAGACCAAAATTTTGCAAGTTGCTCAGGAGACGCTAGATGATGTCAACAACGAGCAACACAAAAATTGTACATGGGACGACAGTAAAGATCGAAACCCAGCTAAAGTCTGAGCAGTCACGCGCGCTATCGCCTACGCTATGAGAACAATTGGCAGTAATTGAGTCTGGCGAGCCGCTTGCGCGTGCAACGACCTGACTGGCTAACTTCAACGCTAATTGACTCGGAAACGGTGCAACGATTGGAATTTTTTCTTCATAATATTTCTCAGCACAACCTACTCTGCAACTCCTTTACTAGCTTTTCAGACTGTTTCTAACAACTCTGCATACGGAATCATTTTAAGAAGCGTTTTTGAGGAAAATATGAGTTGTAGAAGCACGTCTACATCTATACCAATCTAAAAATTCAGAACCTTGGTCTCGAATCAGTATTAATAACCACCAAACTTGAATTCAGAACGGAATTAATAAGATGTGCCTCTAAATCCTCGGTTTTGCTTAATATACGTTGAAAGAACAGCAAATTAAGAAGGTTTATAGAGTAGCTTTAGAATTAACTGCCATCTTTCTTAGCGAAGCACCACCTCACCTAAAATCTTACTGTGTTTCAGGGCTATCCGTCTTAAAAGGTGGATAGTGGAAGCCACTTATTACTTGAAAATGTGATGAATTTGAATTATAGCCACAAGAAGAGAAAGACATTTGTGATATCTCTAAGAGGTGTGTTTTAGAAGTAATGTTAAGTATAAAAATGGATCAGAGGGTTTGTTTTAAAATTTACTGTAGTAACAGAATAAAGTGCAACATTGTTTCAGAAGTGTTATATCTCGATTTCTGTGAGTCTGCAATGAGAAAAAAAATCATTTCGAAGAAGGCCGTGAACACACTGAAAGCGGTGAGCGCCCTGAGCGCCCGGGCACATCATCAAATGATGAAATAGTGGGAAAAGCGAAGGAAATTATCACAATCGGAGAATCGCTGATAACCTGGCATATCAGTTGGCTCATGCTATGGAATTTTTTGGGTGTTTTAGTTAGAAACGTGTGACAGTAAAATTTATTCCAAAATTGTTGAATTTCGAATATAAACGGCGACGAATGCAAGCTGCTCAGGAGACGCTAGATGATGTCAACAACGATGCAGCACTACTGAAACGTGACGTAACAGGTAATTAAATATGGGATTACCGAAAGTACATCGAAACAATTAATTAAAATGTAAATATCACGCAGATAATGTTGTGCGAGAGGCAAACCAAGGACTTCGTTTTATTGGCAGAACACGTAGAAGATGCAACAAGTCTACTTAAGAGACTGCCTACACTACGTTTGTCCGTCCTCTGCTGACCGGGAGAGGTGGCGCAGTGGTTAGCACACTGGACTCGCATTCGGGAGGACGACGGTTCAATCCCGCGTCCGGCCATCCTGATTTGGGTTTTTCGTGATTTCCCTAAATCACTCCAGGCAAATGCTGGGATGGTTCCATTGAAAGGGCACGGCCGACTTCCTTTCACATCCTTCCCTAATCCGATGAGACGGATGACCTCGCTGTTCGGTCTCTTCCCCCCAAAACAACCCAACCCAACGTCCTCTGCTAGAGTACTGTTGTGTGGTCTGATATCCTTCCCACATAGACTGACGGAGGATATCGAAAAAGTCGAAAGAAGGGCAGCTCGTTTTATATTAACACGAAAGAGGTGACAGAGTGTCACGGATATGATAAGCGATTTGGGGTAACAATCATTAAAACAAAGACTTTTCCGTTGCGGTAATATCTTTTCGCGAAATTTCAATCACCGACTTCCTCCTCCGAATATGAAAATATTTTACTGTTGTCAACATACATATGGAAAAATTATCATCGTAAAAAAATAAGGGAAATTAGAGCTCGTACAGAAAGATTTAAGTGATCATTTTTCCTAGGCGCTGTTAGAGAATGGATCGGCAGAGAAATAATCTGAAGGCGACTCGAAGAACCCTCTGTCAGGCATTTAGGTGTGAAATGCAGAGTGATCACGTTAACGCAGATGTAATCATCCCAGTGAAAGCATTCGTAATCGCCAAGACCAAAAAAAGGCCAACAAGTGCCGTCAAATGTGATGGTTATTGCACTGTGTTCTTTCATTTTAACGGTATAGTGAACTATGAGTTCTTGTTATAAGGTCGTGAGACCAATAAGAAGTACTGCTTTCCAAGTTCAACGCCGTTTGCGTGAAACAGTCTGAGAAAAAAAAATCCGCCGCGAAACAGTTCATGGCTTTTGCACCACAATAATGCACCTACTCACACTTCGTAGCTTGTTCGTGACTTTTTGGCCAAAAACAATACTGTAAAGTTGCACAAGTCCCCATAATCATCATAAATGGCCCCGTGTGCTTTTTCTGTTGCCCAAAATAAAGACAACTTTAAAGGACCGTTGTTTTAGAAGAATAAATGAGATTAAAAGCTCATCGTTGAGAGGGCTAAGAGCTGTCCCAAAGGACGAGTTCCAGAAGCGTTTCAGGGACTGAAAAAAACACTGTCATAAGTGTATACTATACAATGGGGATTAGTTTGTAGGGGATAACATTTTTGTAGACGAATAAAAAAAATTATTTCTAAAATTACAAGATTTCTTTTTTGAACACTTCTAGTATATTCCTCGTAGGTGAGTATGTCGAAACAATTTCTCATGCCCCTTCTACAGCTGAAGCACCATGTTTGGATGCCAACAGTCTTTCAAATCTTTGTAAATTTCAGGAGTGGCTGCATAAAAACGAAAAAAGCCTTTAAGGTACCTCTATTCCCCACAGTTATATTTAGGATCAAAGTTTTCATTTAGCTTTCAGGAAACGGAATCGACGGCGCTTCAGTCTGGAACCGCGCGACCGCTATGGTCGCAGGTTCGAATCCTGCCTCGGGCATGGATGTGTGTGATGTCCTTAGTTTAGTTAGGTTTAAGTAGTTCTGAGTTCTAGGGGACTGATGACCTCAGCAGTTAAGTCCCATAGTGATCAGAGCCATTTGAACCATCTTCCTTGGCAGCAAGCAACACTTTCCGCAATAGTCCACCAATGAGAGCATTGCAGTCTGCTCATAAGAGTGATTAACTGAAAGGTCGCAACTTTTAAAACTTTTCCTGGGAGTTTTGAGGACCTCGCGAAATCGAGGAGTCAGTTAGCAGCCCTGGACGACTGGAAACGAGTGATTTGGAGTGATGGTTCACGCTGTACCCTGTGGCAACCCGATTGAATCTTTTAGTTTGTGGAATGCGTGGATGACGTTACCTACCATATGTTTAGTGCCAACAGAAGAGTGCTGCACAGAGGAAGCGATGTTACAGTTTGGGGGTATTTCTCGATACCAGTGTGTAGTTCCCTTGTGCTTAAGAAAACGCTAAATATGCAAGTATGTAAAGTCATTTTACAGCATTGTATACTGAGAACAGTAGAGAAACAGTTCAAAGGCGATAACTGTTTGCATCAGAATGGCAATGCACCCTCTCATAAAGTAGCATCTGTCAAGCGATGGTTTGTGGACAGTAAAATTCCTGAAAAGGATTAGCTTGCTCAGAGTCCCAGCCTGGACCCAAATGGAACACCTTCGGAAAGAGTTAGAACGTCGACTTCGCTCAAGACCCCAGCATCCAATATCACTACCTTTTCTAGTTTCGGCTGCTGAGAAAAAATAGGATCCCATTCCTCCACAGATGTTGAAATATCTCACTGAAAGTGTTCCCAGCGGAGTTCAAGCTGTCACAAAGGTAAAAGGTGGACACACCCTATGCTAGTGTCCGCTAACAGTTCTCCAGATACTTTTGATCACATAGTGAAGCAAATTTCTTAAGTCGGCAGTTATTGATCCCATATCATCAAAAAAGTTATTTTTTCAACACAAAAATCTTACAAGACTTCGAAAGCGCTTTCCTCTGCGCAGACGTCGACTTGATGTGTAGTCGTTTTCTGGTTTTCTAGACGAACTTAGTGAGTGCGCGCATGCTCAATAGGACCATTCCTCTTGTGTGTGTCTTTTGAATTATTGACCTTGAACGGTTATCCTGTTGTATCTTTGTGAAGAAGTTGCTAGGGAACAGCCGGAGGCAGTGTATTGACAGTTGTCGGAGTTAGTTTTCCAGAACGGTGGACGAATCTCAGAATCTTGCTGAATGCTATCTATAGCTACAGGGCATTAATAATTGGTTTTGGAGTTTCTTAGGAGTAACAATTTTAGCCGTGTCTCGCGGGTCAGAGCGAGACACGCAGCCTTCATTTAGACTGGTTCAAAAATTGTTCAAATGGCTCCAAACACTATGGGACTTAACATCTGAGGTCATCAGTCCCCTAGACTTAGAACTACTTAAACTTAACTAACCTAAGGATATCACACACATCCATGCCCGAGGCAGGATTCGAACCTGCGACCGTAGCAGCAGCGCGGTTCCGGACTGAAGCGCCTAGAACCGCTCGGCCACAGAGACCGGCATTTAGACGGGTTCCAGTAGTGTGACAATATACAAAATTAATTTGCGCCTTCCAATAAAGTTTTCCTAGTAAATCTTGGGATTAACACATCGTGTAATTTTCTCGCATGCCACACATTGCTGCTAACTTGGGTAGAAACCTGTGACAAACTTCCTAGAGTACGGCTCCTGGTTCTCTATGCTCACACGTTTATACGCACCTCAAGAAAGTGGCTTTTCGCCGTGGCCACGAGTGGGTGTTGGAGCGATGCCATGATCTCTCCCAGGACGATATGAAAGGAACATTTCAGATAATCCACAATGGACACATATGGTGATATGAGATTTGTATTAGTGAATTGCAGAAACGCGTAAATTGCAATAGCGTACAACTGAAATAAGACACTATAAGCGTAACAAGACGTTCTCTTTAACAAATTAAAAAACTTAACGGCAAGCTTTTAAGAAAGCGCACCATCTGTACTCTTTCCGTAATAACCCGTCGGGTGAGCTGTCAGTGGTCTGAATCATTGTTCTGCTACAATAAGAAGAAAACAATCTAATTGGAAAATGACTTACTGAAGAGAAATTCCACCTTATTCAAGACACCGTTTGTAAATTTTTGCTTTATCCAAACAAGTTTCAGCACTTTCTGTGCTATCTTTAGCGTTTTTTTGGTTTATTGTTCCGCTGTACATGAGGATAGCAGTTTTTTGTGCTGGTACCATACATTCAGCAGTTTTCCTTGTTTGGCTTACCGTTGTTTTATATGTTAAAATACATTCTTCGCTATTTATCAGTTACACGCACGTTGTATTTTTTTTTTTTTTTTTTTTTTTTTTTTGTCACAAAAGCTCAAGGTACATGCCGTCAGCCCCCGTGTTATTGTAGCGATATACTAGTGAAACATTTCTAGGTAAAGCAAAAATAAACAAACTATGTCTTTTATAAGACGGAAAGTTCTCCCCAATTGTTATTTGTAATCATGGTAAGTAAAAAGAGTTAAAACTACCGAAGGAGAAAAATTACTTGCAGGTGCTGATCATTTATATGTAACTCATAAACTTCAGAGTTTTGGACGATTACGTTAATCAAAGAGCTCGTGGTTTCCTACATAACTGTTGCCTTTCCTCTTACTGTCAAGGAAGAAGGGGCTTCACCAATTTAGAAATGTCGTATTCATCTTCCATATCTTATTCATGGTTATGGGGAGTACCTACCTGATAGCATGTCGTTCCTGTTATTTGCTAAGCTTTATCGTTATCGGCTTTCATATTTTATCGGTCCCCAACACTACACTGGCCAGACGGAGCGACAAGACTTGCGCCAGACATACGAGGCACTGCTGTTTGAAAGTTATTCTGGCAACGGCTGAGAACCTGCAGCTCTCACTTTTTTTCGTTGTCGATATTGTCTAGTTTACAGAGTAGATAATTCATACATATAAAACTGTAACAAAATACGAAGTTACGCGCAATGACGTAAAGCAACCTTTGTTCTTGAGACAACGTATGAAATTAACTATTTATTTTTTATATATGCACGCTTTAGATGATGTCATTCACGATATTAAATTTTATGCAGACGAAGCTGTCTCCCGGCCGTCATATATATACATACAACCATGTTTGTCCACATTGCACCACTGTAAATGAATGATTACAGAAACCAGAGACAAGAAATTTACCTTACAAGTAATAGTGTCACGAATAAATCAATTAAACTTCAGACCTGCACAATCATGTTATTAAACCAAAATTAGAGTTTTCTTCCAAGCAGCTGAAAACTGCAACAAGAGTTTCTGCACACTTTGGAGACAAACATGTTGGCGACGTTTTTTGGGTATAGCGCCGGCCAGGGTGGCCGAGCGGTTCTAGGCGCTACAGTCTGGAACCGCGCGACCGCTACGGTCGCAGGCTTGAATCCTGCCTCGGGCATGGGTGTGTGTGATGTCCTTAGGTTAGTTAGGTTTAAGTAGTTCTAAGTTCTATGGGACTGATAACCTCAGAAGTTAAATTCCATTGTGCTCAGAGCCATTTGACCCATTTGGGTATAGCTTGCTCGATTAATTCATAACCTACAGTCGGTGAACGCTGAAGTGACCATGTCGTGTACACATATAACCTACGATACATCTAAGGAATCTCTAAGCCAGAGAAGAAGCAATATCTGTACGATCAACTGCAATTTAATGACTGTTCTGAAATAAAGACACAACTTCAGACTGCGTAAGTTTACTTGATGTTGCGATAGATATTGAGAATATCCACAGCTCTCATTAGGTGAGGTTGCATACCACAGCTGTTTTTTTTTTTTTTAACTATAAGGTGCACGGCAGAGGGTACGTTTTCTTGACATCATGCAAAAGTCTTCTTCCCTTTATGCAGGGTGTAATAAAAGCTACGGCCAAACTTTCGGAACATATTGCTCACAAGACGAAGAAAGTATATTACGAAGCATGGACCGCGAAATGCTTGATTTCTATGTCAGAACATATACTCCAAAGCTCTTCATCGCGCATTAATCATTGGAAGTAAACAAGAAAAGAAAGCAGCAAAATACTAAAGGAAACTCTGTCTTGTGTGAAATGGTCAAAATATTCTCCGTTAGCATTGATGTGTGCACCAGCCCGTCATCGCACTGTTTCCCAGATGCACTGATGTATCTCTGGAATATTGCGTGTAGCTTCGCAGCCATGCATATTTACCTCTTCTTTCTTGAAGAAGAAAATGTAGTGTCTAGCTTTGTGATAAAAAAATGTAGTATAATACAGTCATAAATAATGTCACCGTGTGTTCCGAAATTTGCAGGTTACAGTGTCTTTCTTTCTTTTTCTACTGCCTTTATCCCGCAGTATGCGCAGAGTCGGCAGGATTAAGTACGGATTTGGCATGCTTAATTTTAGGGGGTGGCCAGATGCCCTTCCTGCCGCCACCCCATACCCCCCGGGATAGAATTAGTGTACCCCAGCTGTCTGTGTCTAGTGTAAATCGTGTGAAAGTGTTTCAAATGTCTTCGAGTCATGTAACTGAGGCGGGACGTGGGGATCATGCCAGTATTCACCTAGTAGGATGTGGAAAACCACCTAAAAACCACATCCAGGCTGGCCGGCACACCGGCCGTCGTCGTTAAACCTCAGGGCGGATTCGATCCGGTGCCGACGCGCCTACCCAAGTCCAGGAAGCAGCGCGTTAGCGCTCTCAGCTATCCTGACGGGTCATTGCGGGTTACAGTGTATCCTGGTATTATTTTCAGGATGAAGAAATTCAAAAATGAAGGAAACTGTCTTCCTTTCCAGAAGATATTTTGTAAAATCTTTTACACAAATATATATTGTTGTCTGACAGACAAACAGTATCTCCACCCGGAATCACGGGCGGGAAGAGACAGATACTTGAAGGGGGGAAAATTTGATATCGGCTTAAGGACACATTAGAATACAGATATGTGTTCATCTTTCTTTTCGTTGATTCTTTTTGGCGCTGGCATGTTTATATTGCGTCTTTGCCGCGCACAGTGTTCCGATACATATTAAATGACATATGTTTTACAGCTAAACCAAAATAAGGTCTATCACAACATGCAGGTAACGGGTTATAGTTTGTTCATCACGAATTCAGCTGCAATTTAAACCAATACCAGTTCATTACACTCAGTACAGCTACACCAGGTGTTGTGACCATTAGAAATAAACGCTATTTACGCATTAATTATTTCGTTGCTGTTCTGGCATGAAAGACACAATGAGGCACGCTAAAACATTCAAAGTCTTTACTATTTTTGTCAGTCACTGTGTTAAATTTTTAACTCGTATAGCTCTTGTTTCAAAATTCCTGCACAGTCGCTTTCTCTATTCGACAGTCGTTTCCAAGTAGACTTGCTGTTCCTACGCGCTGTGAAAAGGTGTGAAAGTTGCTTCATGTTCTGTAGTGAGACATAGGCATGTAAAACCCAAAACAGCAAGAAAGAGATTGTACTTAACGTCTTCAGGTTATTTATAGAAGAAAAGTCTTTAGAAAAAAATCCGTCCCTAGCGATATAGCAAATTTCAGAAATAACAGCTGAGTTTACCGGAGTTTCTGACGGTTGTATTAGGTGTGCGGAAAGAAAAGTAAAAGACTGGTAAGTATTTTGTTGCAAAATGTGGAAGTGTTGTGCAGTCAATGTGCATGTATTGGAATTGGATGGCTTCATGGATGCTGTTGTTGATCGGTTCCTGATCAATACAGCAGATACAGCAGTCTTTGTCTACAGATAAACGATTAACTGCTGTCACGATTCCGTTGTGCAGCAGGAGGCACCCTTCTGAGGACATGGAGGACAGATGATGAGCACCTACAGGTATACTGCTGCCATGTTTATGATGCGCTGGGAATCCTTGCGCCTGAGTGCTGGACCACTACCTTCCTGCATGTCAACAACGGCTGTGTCAGGATTGAGTGATAAAAGACTGGAGATACAATTGAAGTACTGTTCTGTTTGAAAATACTATTATTGCGTAAGTCACAGTCGTGCTCATTAGATTTGCACTTCAGTGGATTCACCGACAGTCGTTGCTGTAAATATATGAGAATTTCGTCACAAATTCCGGGAGATTCCTATGGCTTCAACAGGACCACAATGCAGATCTATGCAAGAACGAAAAAGCTCGAGGATCAATAAGAGGGGCAAAAATTTTCAGTTTCTGGCAGCTCCTGCGATACCTTTTTTATTCAACAATGTCTCCATCCATTCCTAAACAGATTTGTCAAGTAGCTTATTTCAATTTAATTTATATGTTTACGGTTTGATTTGCCACAAACCAGCATCAAAATTAGGATTCATGTAATTCTGTGATGAAGTGACAACATATCAAGATCCCCAAGAAATTTGTGCCTTTTAGTAAAATACAACAAAACAAGAGTGCTATCCACAAAATGTGCTGCAATGTACAGTGGTGCCTTTACAGGGCAACAGAGGAATTGGAAAATAGCCATGACATTAATGGAACTTGTTCTAAATGAAAAGAATAACACTGAAATCATGGACACAAAGTACATGAAAAGTGACTATTCATATCTCCCCAATTATGGTGATTTTCCTTCAGTAGCAAACTGCAGTCACAGTAAGTGGTACAATATTATTGCCAAATGTAGGGAAAAAAATTTCTTTATATAACTATAATGACAATGGCTCCTTCTCTGTGGAAATCTTGCTGCAGTCAGTCAACCAAAAGAAAGCTGATACTTAAAAAATCCATTGTCATGACTATAGATGCAGTGGATTCAGTACCAAAAGAGTGAACGACTCACAATCTGTTTGCAGGAAAATATTTCAGTGGATATGAAATTTTACAAATCGGACTTCAGCCAGGGATCTAAAACTGGATGCTAAGGTTCTATGACTCACATACCTCAGCTGTACACAGGACAATAGGCTGTTACAAAAGAGAAGAAACAGAACATGGGAGACCCTTTGCCCCTCATCTCCCCCATTTATCACCTCTACTTTCAAAGCTTTCTTCCTTCTGACAATGCTGAAGACATTGGGGCTCTGCATGGAAATTGTAGTATTGATTATAGTTAGCAAAGTTTATGTAAAATTGAGGTGTTGGTGACTGCCATGTATATTTTTGTAGTAAATAAAATCCTTTACATGTTTGTACCACAAGTGGCCTAACTTCATTTGAGCCCTCAGATCAAGTCTGTGAATACATAAAATTTATTGAAGTTGGTAATTTCGAGCAGAATAAAGCCATTCAGATATCATATATTGTAAAAAAGTAATTTCAAAGTGCTGCTGACATATGTATAATAATCCTCAAAATCCATTAAACATCTCAAAACAAGAATAATGTGAGTTACATCACTTGGGATTTAAGAGGCTCACTTATAAACAGAACTGACAGCATTGTTAGTGCCTCATTCAAGGTCAGTTCACACTAGACTTCAACAGAATGAGACTAAACGTCAGGCAACTTAAATGTCAATGGTGGAGTGTTCAAATTAGATGTAATATCACTATAAGATCAATCTCATAGCCAACTACTCAACAGTGAAAGTGAGGTTATAACACAGAATTAAGGACCTAAGAAAGACAAAGTTTATTGATGGCAAAAGCAACTTCATAATGGATGTTCTTGAGCAATTTTGTATGGTAAACTGCGTAGATGTGAAATGAAATTTCAAAATATCACCATTTATTTGCTAGTGAAAATATACGCAACTCATACAATCACTTCAAACAGTATTTACAAGGGAATACATATAGTCTGTTTACCTTATCCATTGTGTTTTCTTCGTCTATGTAACAAATAACATCCAAAACAACTGTATTTCTCTCCATCAATAGAGGTAACTTTTTCAATTAAAAAATGTTTTAATGAAAATAGTTTTATCAATTTATGTTCTTGTTTCTACACTGTATAGCGCTCAGCTCTGTTAAGTAGCTGTAAAATATAAATAATTTATCATTTTCAGACATCTGGGCTCTCTTCTGGAACAACACACAATGTAAAAAATATTCAAGTCGACACTATAATACACCGTCCAGTCACATAACTAAAAAAGCATGCCAAATTTAAAAGAACGCTAAATCTGCAAGATTGGCAAAGTTTTACAGAAGTTCGAAATATGGCGCGTACTTCAATGAGAGATGCTTTTAATAATTTCCACAACGAAATTCTGTCTCGAAATCTGGCAGAAAACCCAAAGAGATTCTGGTCATACATAAAGCACGCCAGTGGCAAGACCCAATCAATACCTTCACTGAGCGGTAATAACGGTGAAGTCACTGATGACAGTGCCACTAAAGCAGTTTTTAAACACGGATTTCCTAAACTCCTTCACCAAAGAAAACAAAGTAAATATTCCTGAATTCCAATCAGAAACAACTGCCAAGTGGAGAAACATAGAAGTAGATACCCTCGGAGTAACGAATCAGCTTAAATCACTTAATAAAGGCAAGGCCTCCGGTCCAGATTGTATACCAGTCAGGTTCCTCTCAGAGTATGCTGATAAAATAGCTCCATATTTAGCAATTATATACAACCAGTGGCTCAAAGAAAGATCTGTAGCTATATACTGGAAAATTGCTCAAGTCACACCAATACAAAAAAGGAACGTAGGAGTAATCCGCTGAATTACAGGCCTATATCACTAACGTGGATTTGCAGTAGGGTTTTGGAACATATACTGTATTCGAACATAATGAAGTACCTCGAAGAAAATGATTTATTGACACATAGTCAGCACGGTTTCAGAAAATATCGTTCTTGTGAAACACAACTAGCTCTTTATATTCATGAAGTAATAAGTGCTATCGGCAAGGGATGTCAAACTGATTCCGTATTTTTAGATTTCCAGCAGGTTTTTGATACCGTTCCTCACAGGCGTCTTCTAACCAAACTGCATGCCTATGGAGTATCGCCTGAGTGATTTCGTGTCAGGAAGGTCACAGTTAGTAGTAATAGATGGAAAGTCATCGAGTAAAACAGATGTAATGTCCGGCGTTCCCCAAAGAAGTGTTATAGGCAATCTACTGTTCCTCATCTATATTAACGACATAGGAGACAATCTGAGTAACCGTCTTAGATTGTTTGCAGATGATGCTGTCATTTACCGTCTTGTAAAGTCATCAGATGATCAACACGACTTGCAAAATGATTTAGATAAGATATCTGTATGGTGCGAAAAGTGGCAATTGACCCTAAATAAGGAAAAGTGCGAAGTTATTCACATGAGTACTAAAAGAAATCAGCTAAATTTCGATTACGCGATGAGTCACACAAATCTGAAGGCTGTAAATTCAACTAAATACTTAGGGATTACAATTACAAATAACCTAAATTGGAACGAACATATAGGTAATATTGTGGGTAGAGCTAACCAAAGACTGCGATTCATTGGCAGAACACTTATAAGATGCAACAGGTCTACTAAAGAGACTGCTTGCACCGCGCTTGTCCGCCCTATTCTGAAGTATTGCTGTGTGGTGTGGGATCCGCATCAGGTGGGACTGACAGATGACATTGAAAAAGTACAAAGAAGGGCAGCTCGTTTTTTGCATTATCTCGAAATAAAGGGAGATAGTGTCACAGACATGATATATGAATTGGAGTGGCAATCATTAGAACAAAGGCATTTTTCGATGCGACGGGATCTTCTCATGAAATTTCAATCACCAGTTTTCTCGTCCGATTGCGAAAACATTCTGTTGGCACCCACCTACATAGGGAGAAATGATCTTCACGATAAAATAAGAGAAATCAGGGCTAGCACAGAAAAATTTAAGTGCTCGTTTTTCTGGCGTGCTGTCCGAGAGTGGAATGGTAGAGAGACAGCTTGAAGGTGGTTCATTGGACCCTCTGCCCGGCACTTGTGAATAGCAGAGTAATCACATAGATGTAGATGTAGACCACTGCCTATGTTCGACGTAACAGCCACTCGCAGACGGCAGATTGCAGCACTAGCAGTGGAGAGGATGTAAAAAGTGTCCGAAGGATCAGGAAAACAGTGCAGTTATTGTTGTAATGCAGAAACAGAGCCATTTATCTGCCATCAGAAAGATCATAATCATTCGCTTTTAGGCCAAGGGTGGAAGCATTTCGGAAATGGCAGAATATGTAAACTGATTGCATGCCACTGTTGTTAAAGTATACTGTGCATGGCAAAACAGCGCTATCCAAAATGGGCCTCGAGGCAACTGTGGTGCACCATGGGCCATAGATAACAGGGATGAACAACTGCTGTGGAGATGTATACGAGCGAATATACATGCAGCTGATGAGGAACTGACCAGCCAGATGAACCAAGGGGCTACCAACAGTGTCTCCACAACCACCATTCAGTGAAAGTTACTCCCCTTATGCTGACTGTTGCTCATCGGTGACGAAAGCTGGACTTTGCAAGCCACTATCGCAACTGGACGTCTGTCGAGTGGTGACAGATGGCCTTTTCAAATGAAGCACATTGTATGCTCCATCTGACAGATGATCTTCGGTGTGTACAGCCCAGCAACAACCACTGGAAGGCTGGAGGAGGGAGCGTTATGGTCTGGGAAATCATGAATTCTGGAAGGCACACTGGATCAACAGAAGTTTTTATATATCCTCTGGGACTATGTCCTTCCCTTCATACAGTTTGTTTTCTCTCTGCAAGGTGACATCTACCAACAGGACAGTGGAACATGCCACACAGCTCTCAGTGTACCTGCGTGGTTTGAAGAGCACCACGATGAGTTTACCATACTCCTTTGGCCATCAAATCGCCCTCCTATTAGGTTACACCCAATCGAGAATCTGTGTGACCAGCTCACTCAGGCTGCTTGCACCATGGCTCATTAAGTGTGAAACCTAGCACAGTTGGCCAAGGCCCCGGAACCGCCGTGGCTCCACGCCCCTGTCGATACCTTTCAGAATGTCACTGACTCCCTTTCTGCACGTTTTCGCTGCAGGAGGTGATTATCCATGCCTTTGAGATGTAGTCACATTAACGTGACTGGACAGTGTAAAAATAAAGACTTAGAAGACGCAAAGGCACAATGTCCACTACTATAACATAAGTGAGCACAGCTGAAATAGGTAGACTTCCTATGACTGCAGACGATGACGCCTTTTTCATACACGAATGTAAATGGCTAAATTTTCTTCTTGAGAATCCTCGACCTTGACATTCCTTTCTGTGCAGTCCCATTACGTTCCATTGATGTCATCTAAGAGTGCCTCCATTTAAAATGCATTGTGGGATGTTTTCATATTCGGTGCCGATCCTTTAAGTGTGAATCAACCTTCACACTTAATGGGATGAAAAGGGACCGAACGGATTGTTAAAACATTTCCCAGTGGATGTATAACAGCGGCAGTCTCGCAGGGTGTCAAAGGAAGGGGACATCAAAGACAAAGTCTCTCGAGAATAAAATCTGCTAACATCGGAAGTAAACGTATTTTGGCTCACTCGCTCTTGCTGTAGTAGTGGTTTTGCGTTCTCTTAGTCTTTATTTTATTATTTTGCGGTGTTTTAGCAACCTATTGCAAGTGTTTCATAACGACTTGAAATTTTTTTTATATTTGATGTTGTGCAATAAGAGATGCTAAATGTTTAAAAGTGATAAATTATTTATAATATTTAGATCTACTGAAGGAACAAAATGTACTTATTTCCAACGTTGTTTGTGACATAGGAAAAAAAAGATAATAGCTAAGTTTATCATTCTCCATGTATTCCTTTGTAAATATTGTTTTATGTAATTGTGTGTAGTGTACCACATATATTTTCGCTAGTAAATAAATGTCGATGTTTTTAAATGTCGTTTCACTCGGCAGCAGCCCATACAAAATTAATCAAGAACGTCTGTGACGAAGTTTGCTTTGACCATTAATAAATTTTATTGTCGTTAGTCCCTTAATTCTGATACTATATTCTGACGTTTTATCACGAATGTTATCTCGTAATCACTCCTCCACCGTAAGCTACTGGCCTAACTGAACTGACATCGTTTTGACGGTCCGCCTAGTGTGAACACTCCACCATGTGACTATGATGTTTCGTCCCATTCCGTTGACGTCTGTTTTGGATCGGCCTCGAATCGACCTGTATCTCATACATTTACAGTCGTTCATCACTGTACACTTTGTGAATCGACACATCATATCGCACCGCTAGAAATGCCAAGCAACATATTTCAGCCAGAATTGTACTGATTCATTTATAAAAGACGTTATTTATCCATAATAGTAGATGTTGTAGGGTAGTTTGAATGATTTGTTTCCTGTGCTCTGTTTAGTACGTACATTATATAATGGAGTTTAGGGGAATCCCCGTTATGTATCAACAAAGAGTCATTGAGCAACGCACTCATAGCGTCTCTGGATTCAGTTAAGGAGGAAAAGGAAAGGGAGTCAGTCAGCCACAAGCTCAGCCGGCGTGAGGATGGTGTTCGTGCGATGTGTTGTGTTGTATTCTCTTGTGGGAATGCTGTTGTTGTTCGGTAGATTTACCGAACAGCTAAGGTGAGATAATCGTCAATATATATTTACGTTATTCTGGTTTTGGTTCTCCTCTTTAGCGCAGAAAATAACAGGTAAATTTGTGCTATGTTTATCTTTCAAAAGTACCTAAATTAATTAATCCCAGTACAATAACTTATTCATGTAATATTTTACAACCCCTTGGCATACCGTTGGTATGTTGCCTGTAGACCAATTTACCTTAATTAGCCTACAGGTTTTACTTACAGCCGGTTGATTTAGGGGGGGAGTAAGAAAGAGTGTACAGATTGTAAGCTGTAACTTCACACCAAGCTGCTGTACACTGAAATCTAAATGAGGTTTCAAAAATCACTTCTCAGCTAAGACCTGGAGACTGCCATCAATATGGGATACTTTTGCATACGTAGTTGAATAATAAATAAACATAAATAATACTAACATGTAGGAGTGGGATAACAGAAGTCCTGGAGCTTAGAGTTCACTGATTGAATACAAACACTTATTTAGTAAGAAAGCTTTTAACTCACTGTGGGACAGCTTTACTTTGCAATTTTCAAAGGTATGTCACAAGTTTGTGAGCCATATCTGCCATCAAGGACTTTCATCTGTTATTTTTAATTTTGACCTCAGCCTGAAGTAGTTACCTATACTTCTGGTGTTGTAATTATATGTGTCACTGTCCTCACTTACTGTGTTTTTGCTGTTCATAAACATGTAAACAGTTTATACAAATATAAGGAATATATAGTTAAATATTTATGTTGGGCAAAGGATCCATAACAGGACTCACTAGTACTTGGACCATGCATTTATCTAATTGCTCTTTTCTGTATCCCAATACCAATAATCTATGCAGGTGTAGATCTGCCATGCCATAGAGCCCCACAATTCAGTACCATAATTAAGAAATGTGTAAGTTGTTCCATAGTAGATTACAGAGTAATATTATTGCTCTTACATAACATGGAATAAATAATAATTTTCTTTCTAGCATACCTCTCAAGAGGATGAAATCACCCCTACACATGATGATGGAAGTTGGGACTGATTTTGAACAAGTTGAAGAGCTAGAGAGAGCAATGTGGAACAAGCCACCAAAGCCCAAATATAATGATTCTGTTGCCTTGTTTAAATACCTTGATGTAAGTGTTTCGTAAGTGTATCTGTCACATTAACAATTTGTGTTGCATGGTATGTTGTGTGGTATTGCTCAGAACTGCCACAAGATTTACAAACGGTGTTAATAATGCCACTTCAAGTTGCAGTTGGAACTTAAGTTGAGTTTCTACTTTGAAAACTTGAAATGCACACCTCCACCACAAAAATTCTTACTGACATTATGTTGGACACTCTGTCAAGACAATAGAACAAATATTAAAGGATGTTTCACGGTCTGGTATCATGTCATTTCCCTCATCACTGTCGAGGAACTATTACTGCTGTCAGTTAGTACTGTCAGGTGGAAATTCATTCATTCTCCTTCCACATGTTCATATGCACAGTGCTTGATTTATTTAAGTCTGCTTAAGTAGGTTGTGTTAGGACTAGGGAGTGGCTTCATCTGTAACTACATGTTATGTTATGAGTGTCTTTGGAATTAGTGGAGAGAGTTTTATGGCAATAGATATTCAAAGAAGATAGAATTACAAGAGAATGTAAGGAAATGTTTTTAAAGACTGAACATAAGACCTCAGTCTCTGTCCTATTATATGTTTACTGCCCCTATGTCATCTACATTAAATGTGTATGATACAGAACTGAATACAGTAATTCTAATGTCAAAATGTACAGTTATTTAGTTGTGTGAGTGATAGGTGGCTCATTCTAGAATTTGACAATTCCTTTTTCATAATGTATTAGTTTTAATGAAACATCATTTGCTATACCCCCCTTACTAAGCTCTGTATGGGCTTACAAATGACAATGTGATTGTAAAGCCGTACCAGTTTTTTTTTAAAGCACTGTGAATTCAGCACAATAACTGTGGCTATTTAATATAAATGTTATAATGAAGTATCAATAACATATTTAATTTTTCTCTGAGTTTGGCTTCACAGTCACTTGAATGCACATTTTCATTTGTACACCAAACATTGAAAGGGATTCAAATTGTTTCTCCTTCATTCAACAATGATTTGCAAGCTACATTTTGTCAAATTGTATATAATTCTTTAATTTATGTATACATTTACCCTTGGTAGTTTCTGTTAGAAGTTCTCTCTGTGTCCATTTCAGTTTTATTAACACTACTCAAAATTGTGGAGCTATAATCAGCAATACTTCCACTGATGTGTGTCCATGAAATGTCGGAACAGTAGTTGGTGTTTAAAGCTGTTGGTGGGGATTGTGAATGTGCAGGACTTCAGTGCATTTGGAAATCCAACTTCATTCTTGTTTCAGCAGTCTCAAAGTGGAAGTATATTCCTAAATACTAAAATATTCTTGGGAATAATACAGATCACATACTGCCAGTGTTTCCCTATAAAAGTGTTTCTCCTTGCAATAAGAAACCTTTCTTCAGAGGACATCACATCCCATTTCCTTGTTCCACAAATGACAGTATTATGTACCACCTTGCTTGTGTTGTTAGCTGTTGTATACTTGAATATAAACAGATGACAGATATTCATAAGCCTGAGAAGTGCCTTTTTTTTTTTTTTAATAGGGAAAAACCTGTGCCTAGGAGATGGTACATACCAAGTGAAATGCCAAAAGTTCAGTTTGTGCCTTCAGTTTAAAAGCCTGAAATACATTATAAAAACTCGACTTAGTAAAAGACAACTATTTATCACTTGGTTCTGAAGTATTCTTCACTATTCTTTTGAGATATATTTGATACAAAATAACAATAGATTCCATAACAATTCAGACACTTCTTTTCATTTCTATTTCCTTTATTTATTTCATTGTGATTCTTACTACCTACTGAGATCAAAGGTGTGATCTATATGCCTTGTGTAGCAAGAATAGAAGAAAATGCTGAATTTTTTAACCACTGTTCAGATATTAACAACCACTTTTTCATCTCCAGACTGTCATATTAATCACCAAACCATTAGATCAGTTGCATTAAGTTTTTATTAGCATTTTAGGTTTTTACTCAGTAGACTGCAGATTATGAACTGTCAGAAAACACTTGAATTGTGTATCATTTCTGGAGCAGTTATAGTAATATCTTGTGTCATTTTCATTTGAGGTTTTCACTTATTTTTTAGCCCAGTAGTGCCAGGGATGTTGCAAAAGCATGTAACGACTCACCATCCTAGCATTTTCTTCATGAGCATTTTTGACACCTCTCGCCAGTAGTTCATAATTTCCTTGACTGCACACAGGTGATTAATAATTTGCTATTAATTCTTCAATGGAATGTAACTGTGATTTCATGAACCGTGTTTTCCATGAAATCTGCGAAACATTCCCCTCTGTGAAGTCACCAACCTCGTAGTGCTGTGCAGTGATAAGCCATCGACTGTTTTCTGGAACGACTGTGGTTCCAATCTCCCTTCAAGATTTAGGTGTGTCCCATGATTCCCTAAATGAATTAAGGCAAATTCTGGGATGGTTCTGCAAGGGTCCAGCCAATTTCTTTCCACAGTTGGAGCTTGTGCTCTATTTCTGATGATGTCTTCATTGATGGGACATTAAACACTATCTACCTTCATTACATAATACCTCAGCCCCATGCTTGCTATAACACATGTCAAAAAACATTTTTCTTCTTTTCTTTACTTTGTCTTTCAGCTGAAGTTTGATATTCATTTTACATTCATTGGTCGTTTAGTGTAGTCTTCACCCTAGAGATTGGTTTAAATTCAATAACAATTTTGCTGTGTGTGGTCATGAACCTCATAACAATGCATGTACACTTGCTAACTGTGCAGCTCATGGACTACTTGAAAGCCACCCCAGAACTAAACCTGTTTCTTCTTCTTTAAATTAAATAAATGCTAACCCTTTCTTCCATCATAGTTTTCAGACTAAACAGCCTCAAAAATTTTCGTACTATTGTAGTTGGAATTAAAGTAGATTAAGGAAACACCTATGCTTAAAGAATTTGGATGTGACACACTGATACAAAATTTCTGTGAGCTCAGCCCCCCCCCCCCCCCCCCCAAAAAAAAAAAAAAAAATCCTGGATTTGAGTCTGATACACACTTATCCATAAACATACATCTATACAGCTACAGTGTCCTGCCTAATTACTTTTTACGGGCACTGTAGCTCAACTTCGTGGTCAGTGTAGTGAACCAGGACACTCTCTCTCTCTCTCTCTCTCTCTCTCTCTCTCTCTCTCTCTCTCTCTCTCTCTCTCTCTGTGTGTGTGTGTGTGTGTGTGTGTGTGTGTGTGTGTGTGTGTGTGTGTGTGTGTACTTTTGTGGTATATAGAACATTTTGGGAATGTATGAATGAAAAGTAAGAATGATTTCTATTCTTGTTTTTCACAAGATTAAGGACTGAACAAGTAAATCATTTATGTACACTAACCCATGTGCAAAAGTTGAACGATATTTGATTTCTATGAAAAATCATTGTGACACTGTGTAGGAAGTGGGAAACAGATAAGAAATACACCAGTATAAGACCACATAACTGTTCCTGTGTGCAGAGGTCTTGTATTAGTTATAATTGCATGTTACTGGAAGTTAGCAAGTAGTATTTGAATTACAGGGAATATGATGTTATATGTGACTGGATAATTGGCAGATTAAAGGCCAGCCATCCACAGTAACCACAAGGTGGACTGAGTTGAATGTTACCTGTGGCACCATTTCAAGATTGTGGAGATGATTCCAACGAAAAGGGAACACTAAGTGGCCCTACGGGCAAGGACTGCCGCATAGTAAAGCCCAGTATTAGACTCGTTATGCTTACTTAACTGCCCAAGGATGTCCAGTTAGTACAGCAGATGTCCTGCCTGTAGACCTAACTGCAAATTCTGCGTCATTTATGTACCTTCAGATTGTGTTTCATCAGCTTGAAGAGGCTGCACAGTGACCCACCAGATTCATTCTCCTTGTAGAAAGATACTGTGCACCTCACCATTAAGCTATCCAAGCTCAACTCACGGCCAGACCCAAATTTCCATATGTCGACAACCATGTGTCTACATCCTGTACTCGTTCGTTCATTATGTGTCACATCCCCCCATATGGGGGAAATATTTTACTTGAAAGTTCCTTGCTCGGCTTTGGCACATAAATAAAATATTGCAGGCTCTGTATTATTTTGAATTACAATGTAAAGTTCCTTCTCTCTGTACTTTAATTCCTACTCCAAATTTTCCTTTTTTTTCCTTTACTGCTTGGTAACTGTACAGATTGATTAACATCAGGGATAGGCTATGACCCTGTCTTTATCCCTTCTCAACCACTGTTTCCATTTCAAGCCCTTCAACCCAGTTTCTGTACAACCTGTAAACAGTTTTTTGCTTCCTATATTTTATCCCTGAAACCTTTAGAATTTCAAAGACTTACTTTCTGTAAGTCTACAAATGTTATAAACATATATTTGCCTTTCCTTAACCCATCTTGTAAGATAAGTCATAGGGTCAGTATTGCCTTGCATCTTCCTACATTTTTCCGTAATCCAAACTGGGATAGGCTACGCCATCCCATGTGGGGTTTCTGGACCCCCTCAGGCACCTCCCCAACACTGATATTAGAATATAAGGAAAACTCTGTTCTGAACTTCAAATAGAAGTCACTACATCTGCAGCTACATACATACTCTGCAACCCACCACATGGTGCATGGCAGAGGGTACATTGTACCACTACTAGACATTCCTTTCCCTGTTCCACTCACAAATGGAATGAGGGGCAAACTACTACCTATACACTGCCATATGATTTCTAATTTGTCTTGTCTTGTGGTCTTTACGCAAAACGTGTGCTTGTGGCAATAGAATCTTACCATAGTCAGCCACAAATGCCAGTTCTCTGAATTTTCTCTATATTGTTTCATGAAAAGAACATAGTCTTCTCCCCACAGATCCTCATTTGAGATCACAAAGCATCTTTGTAATATTCACATGTTGATTGAAAATACTGGTAACAATTCTAGCAGCTCACATTCGAATTGTTTTGCCACCTTCCTTTAATCTGAGTTGGTGCAGCTCCCAAACACTTGAGCTGTCCACAAGGAAGGTCCTACTAGTGTTCTACATGCCATCTGCTCTGTGGATGAACTGCATGTTCCTCAAATTCTCCCAATAAACCTAAATTAACCATTCACTTTCCCTATTCCCAACCTTACATGCTTATTCCTTCTCATATTTAATTGACATGACTGTGTCAAGCAGCATTCCACTAATACTGTATTTGACCATAAAGGTTTGTTTTTCCTACTCATCCATGTTAATTACCATTTTTCTACATTTAGAGTAAGCTGTCATTTCGCATACCAAATAGAGATTTGAAATTGATTGCATATGCAAAAGATCGGGAATAAATAACTGGCAAGAGGCAGCACAAGACAGGAGCATCTGGAGGAATCATGTGAGATCGGCATGGGAGCTTCGAGTCCCTTTGAAGCCTACTACTACCACTACTACTGCTGCTGCTACTAATACTACTAATAGATATTTTGTGTAAGTGATCCTGTACCCTAAAGTCACTCACTGACATCACTTTCTCATACACTATAGCATCATCAGCAAAGAGTTGTAGATTGCTGCTCACCCTACCCATCAGATTGTCGATGCATACATAGAACAAGCAGTCCTATCACACTTCCATGGGGCACTCCTGATGATACTCTAGTCTTTTATGAATGTGCACTGTCAAGGACAACATACTGGGTTCAATTACTTAAGAAGTCTTCATGCCATTCATATATCTGCGAATCTATTTCATATGTTCAGACCTTCGTTAACTGTTTGGAGTGGGGCACAGATTCTGCCTGTTGTCCTCTATGCTAGTTCACAGGACATTGTGTGAGAAAAGAACGAGCTGAATTTTGCAGGAACAATGCTTTCTAAATCAATGCTGATTAGCAGACAGAAGCATTTCTATCTGGAGGTCTACATGTTAGCTAAAGATGCTAATATAAAATCAGGTATTACATATTACTGGGGAGCCAAATGTATTTATTCCAGTCTGTTTCAATCAGTGAGGAACTGACAATGCCGAAGTTGCAAATCTGGGAAAATGAACACTATTACTTCACATGTGGCATTCCCTGTATGCCTTAATGGTAGGGACGAGACACTGTATGTTACTGATAAGATGTGTGAGCCAGGATGAACTGCTTCTTCCGTTTAGAATGGGACCAGTGTCCCTACAAGATGTGAGAAGGCATGAAAGGGAGAAGGTGTTGTTAATTATAGGGAGCACCATCATTGTCCATTAAACAACTTGGTGCAATGGCTAAGGTGCTGGACTCTTTATTTGGGAGGACTGTAGGCTCAAATCCAAATCTCACCATACAAATTTAAGCTTTCCAAGGTTTCCTTAAATCACTGAAGTTGACTTCTGGAATGATTTCTTTGAAAAGGACATAGCCAGTTTCTTTTCTGAAATCTGAGCCAGTGTTTTGCTTCCAGTGATAATCATTGATGGAATGCTAAACTGGAACCTTCCTTCATGAGCGAGGTAATGAAGCCACATAAAATAGCTACTGTCCTGTAAATTCAGCATATGTGTAGTATGTTTGCTGAGTGGTTTTGCACAAGAAATTAATAGAATTTAGCAGCATTTCACTGACTATACCTTTCACCTCAATTCAGAGACTATCCTCAGCCACTTCTGAAATATGTTCAAAGTTATGACTGCCACTAATCTTGCTTGTATCATGAAAGCAAGAATCATAATTTGCAGCATTGTTCGCAGGGCTTATCATGGTCTTATATTTTGGAATGGGATGGGCCCCCTAAACCAGAGGCTCTGTCAACCGTGTGACAACTTTGGTTTAGCTTTCTGTAACTGCAGTATTTGGACGGAGAGCTACAAGGCTCCCCTGACTAGGTCAAGCATACATTACTCTCGTAAGAAATTGCATGCAGCACTCATATGATCAGAGTTATACTAAGTTTGACACATTGAGCACCAACTTGTAGACTCTCCCAGGGCAGTAAACTGATCTTCTCATTCATCATGGCAGAGGAGGAAAATACTTCCTTATAGGCCAGTCATAGAAAATAGACCTTATTGACTCAACACAGCTGTCAAGCATCCAAGCTTAAGTTCAAGCATTATTCACAAGAACAGTATTAATTTACACATAGTGCTGCAAACAGAAATCTAGCTACAACCAGATGTATGCTATAGTGAAATTCTTCTGTTGTGAATAGAACATAGGTAAGCTATATAGGCAAACTGGCTGCCAGTGTAGATTGTATGTTAACTACCGTCAAACCTCTGTTAAATTAGTTTTATATATGATCAAAAATGTTAAGTGGATGGCTCTGTTGCCTCAACTGTCAAAAGTGGTGGAATGCATCAAAGAAAATCTGAAGGTTATTGCATGTATAGTTCTTTTTTGTGCCATAGTAATGGGAGGTAATTTCAGTCTCTCAAAGGCTGATAGGAATGCACACATTTAGTATATAAAAATTGCAATACAAAGCAAAAATTGTAACTAAGTTGTTAGGTGAGGAACAAAAAGATTCTTTTTTCAAGCTCTTGGTGGTCAGACAGTTTTAAAACATTTGAGATGCTAATGCTCTGGACGTCCTGGCAATGAACAGGCCTGAACTAATGCGTTTCATTTGTGTAGAGGAAGGAGTAAACACCTGCAAGGCTATTATAGCATCAGTCTAGATGAAAAAAGCATTTACACTTATACTCCACAAGCCACCCAACGGTGTGTGGCGGAGGGCACTTTACGTGCCACTGTCATTACCTCCCTCTCCTGCTCCAGTCGCATATGGTTGGCGGGAAGAACGACTGCCGGAAAGCCTCCGTGCGCACTCGAATCTCTCTAATTTTACATTTGTGATCTCCTCGGGAGGTATAAGTAGGGGGAAGCAATATACTCGATACCTCATCCAGAAACGCACCCTCTCGAAATCTGGACAGCAAGCTACACCGCGATGCAGAGTGCCTCTCTTGCAGAGTCTGCCACTTGAGTTTACTAAACATCTCCGTAACGCTATCACGCTTACCAGATAACCCTGTGACAAAACGCGCCACTCTTCTTTGGATCTTCTCTATCTCCTCTGTCAACCCGACCTGGTACGGATCCCACACTGATGAGCAGTACTCAAGTATAGGTCGAACGTGTGTTTTGTAAGCCACCTCCTTTGTTGATGGACTACATTTTCTAAGGACTCTCCCAATGAATCTCAACCTGGTACCCGCCTTACCAACAATTAATTTTATATGATCAATCTACTTCAAATCATTCTGTACACATACTCCCAGATATTTTACAGAAGTAACTGCTACCAGTGTTTGTTCCACTATCATATAATCGTACAATACAGAAACCTTCTCTCTATGTATTCGCAATACATTAAGTTTGTCTATGTTATGGGTCAGTTGCCACTCCCTGCACCAAGTGCCTATCCACTGCAGATCTTCCTGCATTTCGCTGCAATTTTCTAATGCTGCAGCTTCTCTGTATACTACAGCACAATCCGCGAAAAGCTGCATGGAACTTCCGACACTATCTACATTAAGAGAGACAGGGAAGTAATATTGACAATAAATTACAGGATGGAACTGTGTGCTAATTTCTGTTGCTGTCAACAGCATACTTTCAGTTATGGGGTGGAAATATGAATGATGTATGGCAAGAATTGAAGTATACTGTAGGAACTGCACTAGAGAAGTACAGTAAAACTCCAGTTAACCTAACTCAGGTCAACTGAAACCTGCATCACGCAAAATGCCTCCAAAAATGACAAAACCAAAAATCAATATTGTACTGCACGGAAATAATTTGAGGATGAGAATGTTATGGAGGGGTGGGCGCCCGACCTTGAGTTGCTTCCCCAGCCACTAACTCACCAGTCTAAGTATAGCTACACTGCTAACAATGATGAATTCAAGTGGTTGTTTACTTCTGTTGCATGTGTATTTTTATGCTATGGCAACTAAGCGGAAGTGTTTTGCGATTACTTTCACTGATAAATTAGTTGCTATCAAAGAAGTTGGGAAAGAAAGTTTACTGAAAACTGTCGTGGATAATCACAGAGTTGGTGTTTCTATTGCTTTGGAGTGGGGGAAGTCTAAGTTTCTAGAGCAAGCTGTGATAAATCTTTGCAAAAAACACTGAAAATGTCTGACTCTGAAAAAGTAGGCGGAGCTCTTTATATTTGGTTCGCCCAAAAACAAGAAAAAGGCATGCCTGTCAGTGGCCAGATAATGCAATAAAAAGCTAAAATGTTTACTAACTTGTTTTCAAGCTCTCCGTGGTTAGACAGGTTTACAAACAGAGCATTCAGCAATGTATTGTATGTGGAGGAAAGTTATTAGCAGACCCAGATGGAGTTGACATGGTGAAAACAGAATTTTAAGATTACAGTCGATGTTAGACTAAGGGCTATATTTACAGTGCTAATAAAATGGTTGTTAACTTTAAGATATTAACTGCAGCACCACTAGCTTTCTTGAAAGGAAGGTCTACCTCAGGACACAAATTGAAAAAAAGAATGGAAAACAGATCTTTTGGCATCAGACATTTATGGCACACATAGACTGCCTCCAATATGTTATCAGGAAGTTAAAAACCTCGAGCATTGAAAGATGTTCCCAAAATACAGTATCAGATTTTTATAGAGCCCAGAAAACTTCTTGGGCATCTAGTGAACTCTTTGCCGAATGTTTTAGCAATCAGTTGTACCGAAAGTTGAAAAGTTTTTAACTGAAAAAGGCTTCTCTAGAGTACTGAAATTAAAAAGTGTGAATTTGTTGTGTTTTTTCTTCCCCAAAAAATAGCAGTATAATTCAGCCAGTGGATCAGGGCTTAATAGCAGCACTTAAATGCCACTGCTGTGGGCTATTTGTGAAAACCATCCTGCCAGGTAGTGACACACGAAACAAAAATATGAATTAAATGATGAATTGATTGTCGTGGATCATTCACAAAAAGTCATGAACCAAGAAATTGTAGAAACAACCTTCCAAAAATACGTACTAATTACGAAACAAACTACTGCAGTACTTATTAGATATTCATAGCTTAACCAAAAAAATTGATATCTGAAATGGCTTACCCCCTTTAGTTTGGTTAACCAGAGTTGTACTGTGATAGTGGACGGCAGGAAAAGTTGACCATGGTTTGGCATAAGTAGGTCTCCATATATTCAGCAATCAAATAAAAGCATTGTTGGAACAGTATGCTGGTGATACTCTTCCTGAATGAGTTCTTATCGTTTCTGACTGAGCAAGGCAATCTGTTATAAAGTATGCTTTCTATATCCCTCTGTCTCCATCTTTTCAGATGAATGTTAGTAGTCCCAGAAGTACACTCCGCCACACATCATTAGGTGACTTGTGGAGTATAATGTAGATGTACCACTAGTGCAAGCATAGTGATTGTGTACATCCTTTTTTTCCTCCATATCACTGTAGTTTTTATTCAGAAATGAAAGTTACTAAGACATATATAGGCAGTATTCCCTGTTCTGTGGAATTTAAAGAATGTTGGTTCTACATATGCTGTACAATTATTTGATGGGCAGAACATCATACGAGCTGTTTTATCCTTATTGAGCAAGAAATTGTTATCATAGAGCCATTGCAAGGATCTGTCACTGCTGCCAGCTACGTTAACTCCCACCTGCTCTGGAGAAATGTTGAGAGAGTGGAGGCTCGTATCATTGGTGATTAATATGCGTGCTGTTCATGAATATGGGTACTGTTGCTTGTAGGTTTTCTGGGAGCTCATTAATAAGAATAAAGAGGATTGATCATAGGGTTTGAGCTTTTTGGGACACCTGAAGTGACTGATATTATCTCTGAACGAGTTGTTCTTTTGTCCTGTGATGTTACTGCTACTGGCTGTCCACTTTTTGATAGGTATGACTGAAACTACTCATTGCAGACTCTTCAAATGCCTTTCAAGGTGAATGAAAAGCCAAGAAGTATCACGTGTTTCATTAAGTGTATATACACTATGTGATCAAAAGTATCCGGACACCTGGCTGAAAATGACTTAGAAGTTCATGGCGCCCTCCATCGGTAATGCTGGAATTCAATATGCCACTCTCGCAGGCATATGTTCAATCAGGAGCTGGAAGGTTTCTTAGGGAATGGCAGCCCATTCTTCATGGATTGCTGCACTAAGGAGAATTATTGATGTCGGTCGGTGAGGACTGTCACAAAGGCAGCATTCCAAAACATCCCAAAGGTGTTCTGTAGGATTCAGGTGAGGACTCTGTGCAGGCCAGTCCATTACAGGGATATTATTGTTGTGTAACCACTCTGCCACAGGCCGTGCATTATGAACAGGTGCTCGATTGTGTTGAAAGATGCATTTGCCATCCCTTAATTGCTCTTCAACAGTGGGAAACAAAAAGCTGCTTAAAACATCAATGTAGACCTGTGCCGTGGTAGTACCATGGAAAAAAACAAGGGGTGCAAGCCCCCCTCCATGAAAAACATGACCACACCATAACACCACCGCCTCCGAATTTTACTGCTGGCACTACATACACTGGCAGATGACGTTCACCGGGCATTCGCCATACCAACACCCTGCCATTGGTTCGCCACATTGTGTACCGTGATTCGTCACTCCACACAAAATTTTTCCAGTGTTCATTTGTCCAATGTTTATGCTCCTTACACCAAGCAAGGCGTCATTTGGCATTTACCGGTGTGATGTGTGACGTATGAGCAGCGGCTCGACCATGAAATCCAAGTTTTCTCACCTCCTGCCTTGCTGTTGTAGTACTTACAGTTGATTCTGATGCAGTTTGGAATTCCTGCGTGATGGTCTGGATAGATGTCTGCCTAATACTCGTTACAACCCCCTTCAACTGTCGGCGGTCTCTGTCAGTCAACAGATGAGGTTGGCCTGCACGCTTTTGTGCTTTACTTGCCACTTCACTGTCACATTGGAACCAGTGGACCTAGAGATGTTTATGAGTGTGGAAATCTCACATACAGACATATGACGCAAGTGTCACCCAATCACCTGACCACATTCGAAGTCCATGAGTTCTGTGGAGTGCCCCATTCTGCTCTCTCACGATGTCTAATGACTACTGAGGTCGCTGATATGGAGTACCTGGCTGTGGGTGGCAGCACAATGCATCTAAAATGAAAAACGTATGTTTTTCAGGGGTGTCTGGATACTTTTGATCACTTAGGGTACTATCAGGTCAATTTCATGAAAAGTGGGCTTCATATATGGCTTTATTTCTCCAAAAGCCAAACAGCTGTGCTGTTAGTGAGGAGTTACTTTCAAGAAGGTTCATTACTTGCCAAGGGAACTATGAGAGAAACAGCCAGTGGATGTGAAACCAAATGTCTCCCTATAATATTGTTAAAACGGGTTTTGAGAGAGAAAGAGAGATTTAAGTGTCATTTAAAATTCAATTATGTGACTGAAACCAACTGCACAGCAGTTCTCGAAGGTACAGGTACCGGTACCAAATAGGATAATGATGTAATGAAAGCTGTTAATCTGAATCATAGATGCACAGATAAGTGACTGCAGACTTCATGAGTAGTCACTCAGTAATGGTAAGAGTGGTGGACCAGCTGGTATACCTATTAGATGCTGTATAAGTGACACAGCATAATTAATCTCTCTTCTAGCAGCTCCTTATTGGAAGTTCCCATTATTAAACTGCCAGCATAGATTCTCAGATCTGCACTTATGCAAAACTCATCTTGCCCTTTTCATTCACGAGACTGGAAAAGCCATAGACCCAGGCTCCAGGTTAACACTAAATTTCTTGACTTCTGGATATCTTTAAATAAAGTTTCACAATGTTACTGTATAAACAAAGTATGTGGTTACAAAATATCAAAATGCTCATGCACCTATACTTCATAAGCTCGTAGCAGATAGAACTGTATTTCCTGTCCTCAATGAAGAGAAATCAATAGAAGTAGCACTGTGTTTATTTCAGGATAGTGTAAAAGAGTGTTAATGCTCATGAAACATATAAACAACTTAATGTTAGCTGTTTGTGACTGTTCATGGGTGAAATTTATATGTATTGGAAATTTGTATCAGCAGAAAATAGTTGCAAGATGCAGAAAAGTAGACAGTACTATCAGTAGTTAGTTCAAAGATTGGCTTGCTACAAGAACATGTTAATTTCAATAAGTGTGAACAGATGACAAGTTCCTGTATTATTGAGTTATACATTGTTCGTCATTAATGTCAGCTAAATGGGCAATTATTTTCCATCTACATTACTGAAGATGGAAAATTACATAAATCTAATTCCGAGAAAAGCAGATGTTGGGCAGTTTCATTGGAGTAATCTGATAAAATAGAACTTATCTGTGATTGCAGCTTCTGGCAAAACTCTGTATTCAGATCAGTTATTGTGCACAGTTTACCTGTCTGGGATTCTTACAAAAAATGGTAAATAGCAGGGAAGGAGCAGGAGATGGACAGACAGAGAGAGAGAGAGAGAGAGAAAGGGGGGAGGGGGAGAGAGAGAGAGAGAGAGAGAGAGAGAGAGAGAGAGAGAGATAGATATGTTTGATTAGTGTGTTCCTGTTACCCTTATGGCTTGTGTAGTTTGTGGATGCAATGTTACTTCTATTCTTGCTGAGTTTGTTGTTGCCAAAGGAACTGAATAAACACATGACCCATTGTAGTATGTCAGTGACATGGAGTGCATGAAAACTGTGCAACGAAATTTTCTCTCTTTTTGGAAGATTACTTTATTAGTTTAAAATGTGCAACATACGTCAACTCCCACTTGATATTCTATATCATATAAACAGACAATAAGTACATTAATTTTATTTTTTAGTCCTGTAACATTTCGATTTGTCGTAATAACCTTATTTGAATAAGTTTCGGGAAGAATTCAGTATGTGTCAAAAAAAAAAAAGAAAGAAAAAAAAAAAGAAGATGCATAGTAATTCTTGTAATCCCATGAGACATATTGATGGATGATGCCATATTATCGATACGTCTCGCTACACTTACTTCCAGAAGGGTCATTGTAAGTGGTGAGTAGGTTGGCAGGTCACATGGGCCCATCAGCCAGTCTTTTTAAGGCCAAATGAGCACAGGCCCATTCCCACTTTTGTTCGGTAGCAAATGTGTTCCTCTCTGTGACCAACTGAAATATCAATGATGACTGCACTACAGTCATTATACCTGGATATTATATTTGGACTGATTGTGTTATTTTTTCATGACAACTGGACCTGCTTGGGATCTGAGTATAATGATATCTCCGTCTGTGTAGTACTATTAAGTTCTACTTTGTCAGACTGTGATATTGTTTTAACCAAGTGATTGGTTTGAGCTTCACTTCAGAGTGGTTTCCATCACAATAATCCATGTTGTATTAATTGAGATTGTTTTCAGTTGTAGTCATGGAAAATTCTTAGGATCAATAACTCCTATGAACTATACATCATTTATTTTGTGTTACAGCATGTTCAGAAAAGTGTTAATTTATTTATTTTGTGATACAAACTAGGACTACAAAATCAGTTCCTAAAAGATACAAACCTGTTCTTACACTTAAGCGCTTTCTGGAACTACCACATTTATAGTGCTTGAAGTAGTCTTGTCAGATCACACAGAAATTTGAAGCCATCTGTAAATTTAGTGAATTTGATTGAACCTCACTGATCTTTAACTACAGTTTTTCTGGAAGTTTTGTTTACTTTTGGTGTTGTTTCTTACTCTTCAGAAGTGTGCCCTTTCATATTATGCGGAAGGCTGTGTTTGTCTTAAACATAAATCGTGTTCCAATATTAATTGTATTTTTGTAGCTTGATGAATCAATGACTGGCTTAAAATATGTGGTGACCAAAAACAGCAGAATGTACACCTCTGATTTAACCAAGTAAATTACTTAAAATCAAAAATGCCATCTACAACAAGTGATGAGTCTGATTACAGTTCGTAAGTTGAACTGGAAATAGTAGTATGAAATTATGCAGCTAGCACAATAAATAACCAATTTATTATGTACATTATAACATGACTGGTTGCAATCCCCTTTCCACCCATCCTGTTTTACATGTCTCTTAATTCTCTTTGTTAAGCCTATTTCTGTATCTGTTTGAACATTTGTTATAATAGTGAAATAAGAAATTATGTATCCTCCCACATACAGATTCATGGATTTCCCTCTCCCCCCCCCCCCCCTCTCTCTCTCTCTCTCTCTCTCTCTCTCTCTCTCTCTCACACACACACACACACACACACACACACACACATACACACACACATACACACACATGCGTGCAGAGAGAGAGTTTTACTGGATATATGTACATGTGTCATGTGTTGTTCTTCTTTGCAGAATGAATTTTATGGTGAAATTGGCCTTGGACACCCTGCTCAAAAAGTCAAAATGATCTTCGACACAGCTTGGGCAAATACATATGTAGCCTCAGAAAAATGCTCTTATTTTAATATTGCTTGCAGTAAGTAACTGGTGTTCTATATTTTATAACACAATACTTAAACAATTGGAATTAATATCAGACTGTGTAAT
This sequence comes from Schistocerca americana, assembly GCF_021461395.2. Lineage (NCBI taxonomy): Eukaryota > Metazoa > Arthropoda > Insecta > Orthoptera > Acrididae > Schistocerca > Schistocerca americana. The sequence goes on along the minus strand of NC_060130.1, from coordinate 645,594,034 downwards.
TTATTTGCTTTAGGGCTACACAACAGATATGACGCAAAAAAGTCTACAACCTACGTGAAAGATGGAACGCCTTTTAATGTTGACTTGGGTTCAAGTAATCTTACAGGTTTTCTGTCAACTGACAGGTTGAATGTAAGTTATTACTCAAATTATGAAATTATGTAAATAAGAAGACTGAACTTGTTCACAATGTGAAATATTATGACAAGCATTTAGATGTAAGCTGATTTCAAAACTGTAACAGGTGGTGAAATGTAATACCATCTTTGAATTATTACAAGGTTTTTTCGTTAGTGTGCATACTTTTTTTTTTTTTTTAAGAATGGTAGCTTATATTGGTAGAGCAGAGAAAAACAATTAAGGCCACATTTATAATTAGTATAGAGGTAGAGACACCAGTTGAAAACTCCTTACATCTGCATCCAATTTAAACTAGAAAATTAATCATCTTGGAAATAAATAAAAAATTAAAGGCAATTTGCAGATGAAGTTAATTTGTAATAACATTTTTTACTGAAGGAGGAAGGGCAAGTATTACTCTTAATAGTTTTTACAATTCACCAAACCCCTCTTCCGGGGGCTCACCACTCTTCGGTGAGTTCATGCTTGGCTACTGCGGGGCCCCAGCCTTTGCAGCACCCCTTCCTTTCTCATTCTGCATGTCTATTCTCCTGCTATTCTTTTTTCCTCCCTTGGGGAACATGTCTTGGATAGTTTCGGTAATGCATTCCCAAGTTTCGCTAGTCTGCCATCAGGATAGGCCCTCATCTGTTTTTTCTTCCTTTCTTCATTCTCCATCTCCTCCTCTTCCTCCACTTCAGCATTTGAGGTTTCTCTTTGTTTCTTTTTCCTCCCTGTGCTCTCACGAAGGCCAGCCCATGCATTTGACACATAATAGGTGACTCGGTAATGCTTAAATCCCAGCTCCAGGTCAACAAGTATGGTTTGCACTTACCCCCTGGTATAGGCCAGGCCCAGGGAGGGTTGATTGCCTGAGCTTTTATCATCCTAATTGCCACTTGTGTCCCTCTGTCAGGAATTAAGGAGGTTTGACATGAGGTGTCACCTTAGGCGAGTGAGCCCCCAGTTGGAAGGAGCATACCATTGGAGTTGCTGGCAGTCCTAGGGGATTTTTTTTGCAATGAGCCAATCACAATCTCAGTCTACATCTACTAAACGTAAATGGAATGAGGCTTAAGATTCAAAGACTCTTCCAGCTGTACCTCGATTCCTCAGTGGTATCACATACCAAAGAAGGTCAGTCCTGCTACAATCAATCCATTTGTTATTCAGAAAGATCTTGATGCAGTTGCAGGCTCTGTGAAATCCTGCTCTCATTTACGTAATAGGACTTTGCTTCTGGAGACCAATTGCACTTTCCGAGCCCAATAACTGCTTACAGCTTCACTTCTCCACACCTCACCTGTTCATGTCAAGACCCATCGTACACTGAATTGTTCATGTGGTGTTATTTACACTCAGCTGCCTGATGGTCTGACTGAGGGAGAAATCCAAACTTCTCTCTCTGATTGGGGTGTCACTGTGATCCATCGAGTTGATGCAAACTTGGTCCCTACACACACTCGTTTTCTCACATTTGATCAAGAAGTGCTTTCATCGAAGATTAAGGCAGACTATGAAATCATCATGGTCTGACTGTACAATCCAAACCTGATGCGTTGCTACCAGTGTCAATGTTATAATCACACTCACGTGTCCTGTCAAAAAATGGCCAAATGTGTCACTTGTGGTAGAGGTGCTCATGAGGGTGATTGCCTGCCTCCTCCCTGCAGTATTAATATTAATAATGACCGTGCCACCTCGTCCTGTGTATCTTGATGAGGGGGCTATCCAGAAGATATGTATGAAGGAAAAAGTACCCTACCCTGTGACTCATAAGTTTTCGACTAGTCAAAATTCCTGCATTGTACCATCTGGCATGTGTAGTGTTCTTGCTACACCTCACTCCAAGAAGGACATGGCCATGCAGACTTTTGACCTCTAATTCAGTCGTGCAGTTGTGAAATCACCCAGTATCACAGTAGCACTCCCATCTCCTTTTCTTACATCTGTGCAACAAGCCACCAAATCTTCATCGCTGGTGGCAAAATCACCTGCTACACAACCAGCAGGCTGGAAAGGACAAAAGGAATACTCCCACAAAGACTTTTTATGTCACTCCAGCCAACAAACATCAGTCTTTGTCTGCCAACCATAAACACTCTAAGAAATCAAACAAAGCCAAATGGTCTTCTCCTTCCCTGACTCGAAGATCCTCTTCAGCGGTGTCGTCGCCTGATACCCTCACCTGGCCAACCTCAATTTCGTCAGTGCACACTGCGTACCATTTTTCTGCCCTGGAATCCCCAGGCCAACCCAGGGAAATGTTGACTTCTCTATAGATCTCTTCAGACAGAATCCTCGGGCCCTGCGCCCTATAGCAGTAAGTTTTCAAAGGCTGTCACTCGGCACCCACCACAGTGACTGCCCTTCATTTGTTCCCTCCTCCCCATTCCCCATTATGACTCTTCTTCGATGGAACATTTCTGGCTTTAGACCCAACAAGGTGGAATAACAGCCGCTATTGTAATTGCAGCGTTCACTTGTTTTCTCCCTCCAGGAAATGAAATTGTGTCCTCATGACCATTTTGACCTCTCGCGTTTTCTTCTGGTGCTCTTTGATCCCACCTCCCTCCCCAAGGATGGCATTCCATCTCATAAGAGAGTCATGCTGCTCATCCAGCTCGATGTTCATAGCCAGGCCATCTCATTGAACACCTGGCTGCAAGCTTTTGAAGTCCACATATTCCTTCCTTGTTTCACCTTTTTTCTTTGCAAAGTCTACATCCCTTTGTCATTCTCTGTCTCCAGGGAAGACTTACTCCAGCTTATTGGTCTGCTCCCTCACCCCTTTTTTGCTGCTTGGCAACTTTTATCACCCATCATCCCCTTTGGGGCTCTTTGAGACCCTTCCTAAAGGTTCCCTTTTGACTAACCTTTTGAATCAGCTCCATCTCATCTGCCTTAACACTGGAGCACCCATGTTCCTTTCAGACTGCATGCACACCTATTCCCATTTGGTCCTCTTGTACTGCCCAGCTTGCCCATTATCTCAAGTGGTCCATTCTTTCTGACACATACTCTAGTGACCATTTCCACTGTGCTATCCATTTGCTGACCCTTACTCGACCTAAGTGGTCTTACTGATGGTCAGCCTACCCAATTGGCAGCTTTCTAAGGCCGACTGGAGGCTTAATTCCTTCCTGGCAGCCTTTGATGAACAGCATTTCTGCAGTTGTGATGACCAGGTAGAGTATCTTTCAGATGTTATCATTATCGCCACAGAATGTTCCATACCTCACATTTTATCTTTACTGTGCCATGTCCAGTCTCGTGGTGGACTCAAGCATGCCATGACGTAATTCGCGCACTGAGTCATGCACTCCACATTTTTTACCGCCAATCCTACAATGGCAAACTGTAGTCATTGTAAACCGTTGCATGCACAGTGTCATTGCATTCTTCCCAAAAAAGATAGCTGGATTTCATTTACTAGTTCTTTGAATAGTTTCACTCCCTCTTCTTTCATGTGGGGCGAGCTCCGTTGGCTCTCTGGGACCAAGGTACATTCCCCGATTTCCGGTCTGACCATTGTGGAGCCTGTTGCTATCTCCAACACCTTGAGTCACTATTTTGCGGGACCGATGACCATGGCAGTCTGGTCCCTTTAATCCCCCAAACCAACCAACCACTATTTTGCGGGGATTTTGAGCTCCACCCCCTATCACCCTTCCATCTCCCCTCACAAATGAGTGGAAGAGGCTCGGGTAATATCCTTCCCATCTCAGAATCATGACTGTTTCAATGCTGCCTTTACTATGAGGCAGCTAGACCATGCTCTCACTTCAACCTGATCTTCCACCCCAGGGCTGGGCAATGTTCACATTCAGATGTTGCAGCACCTCTGTCTTGCAGCTAAGTACGTTCTCTCTGGTACATGCAATTGCATTTGGGCACTGGTGTGAAACCACTGTCATACCTGTACCCAAGCTCAGTGAGGACAAACAGCTTTCTTCTAGCCACTGCCTCATTCCTCTCACCAGATGTGTTTGCATGCTGATAGAACATATGATTCGTGGCTGGCTGGTATGATGGCTCGAGTCTCACTACCTACTAGTCGCTGCACAGTGTGGATTTCGAACGCGCCGTTCTGTGGTCGCTTTGTCAACCCATGTCATGAATGGTTTTGTGCAGAAATGCCAGCTAGAGGATTGTATCCTCCATACTCTAAACATGTGCGGCTTCTGAGGCCGCCTGCCTCATTTCCTTCGGGAATTTTTTAACAGATGGAGTTTTCAATGTATCTATGGGTTTTGCCTTCTCGGACCACTTTATTCACGTGAATGGGGTGCCTCAAGGCTCCGTCCTGAGCACCATCCTCTTTGCTATAGCCATTAACCCTATTATGGACTGTCCCCCGCCAGGCATCTGTGGCTGCTATTTTATCGACGACTTCATCATCTGTTGTGCTTCTCCATGGACTTGTCTCCTTGAGAGGTGTCTTCAGTGATGTCTCGATCATCTTTACTCATGGAGTGTCAACAATGGCTTGAGCTTTTCCACAGAAAAAAACTGTTTGTATGAATTTATAGTGATGCAATGGGTTTCTTCCACAGTCTTTACATCTTGGGCCTGTTGCTCTTCTATTTGCTGAAACTATAATATTCCTGGGGCACATGCTGACTGGAGACTTTCTTGGTCCTCCCACGTGTGTTACCTGTCCGCATGCTATACCTGATCCCTCAATGTCCTGTGTGTCACTTCATAGGGAGTGGATCAAACCACCCTCCTCCATTTGTAGTGATTTCTTGTCTGTTCAAAACTGGACTATGGATGTTTCATTTATTCCTCTGCATGCACGTCCATCTCACACCATCTGAACACAATCAACCACCATGGAATATCCAGAATGAGATTTTCACTCTGCAGCAGAGTGTGCGCTGATATGAAACTTCCTGGCAGATTAAAACTGTGTGCCAGGCTGAGACTCGAACTCGGGACCTATGCCTTTCGCGGGCAAGTGCTCTACCAACTGAGGTACCCAAGCATGACTCACGCCTCGTCCTCACAGCTTCACTTCTGCCAGTACCTCGTCTCCTACCTTCCAAACTTTACAGCACTTGCCCACGAAAGGCATAGGTCCCGAGTTTCAGTCTCGGCCCGGCACACAGTTTTAATCTGCCAGGAAGTTTCACCATGGAATATGTTTGGCCACTGGTGCCATGTACACTAGCCTGGTTGAGAGACTCTAAGCAGAAGCTGCCGAACTACCACTGTCATACCGGTGTGATGTCCTCCTCAACAGACGTGTATGCCATTTGTCTGCCATGCCCAGCCACCCATCCTATGCCCACTTTTTTGATGACTCCCTTGACTTCTAGGATGGGGTGCACCTTTCTTCTATGTTACCTTCTGAAGTTTGTTTTTGTCTACTGCTCCAGCAGCTTAACTTCACACTACCTGCCACATTCCCGATGGTCGTGAACCATTCACCGCCTTGACTTGGTGTGGCGGCCCACATTCATCTTGGACTTCATTTGCTTCCCAAGGACACTACTCCAAATTTAATCTATTGCTGTAAGTTTCTTGACCTTCATACAATAGCGCTTTTGTGTACACTGATGGCTCTAAGACTGACTGTGGTTTTAGGTGTGTCTTCTACATTGGTACTGACCATTTTCAGTATCGGCTTCTAGAACACTGCTCGATTTTTAAAGCAGAGCTTTTCGCCATCTATCAGGCTACGCAATACATCCGGTGACACAAGCTTTCTAATTGTGTTGTATGCTCTGATTCTCTCAGTGCCCTTCAGAGCCTCTGTGTGTTGTACACAGACCACCCCTTATTGCAATGGGTCCAAGGAAGGTTCAGCTTGTTTACTGTTTTGGAGCCATTGTGATGTTCGTATGGGTTCTGAGTCACATCGATGTGATGGGGAATAAGGCTGCTGACGCTGCTGCCAAGGTTGCAGTCTTCCTACCTCAGCCTGCTAGCTCTTTCATTCCTTCGGATGATCTCCATGTTGCTGGCTATCAGCAGATGGTGTCACTTTGGGATCACCACTGGTCTTCCCTGCATGGAAACAAGCTCCGGAGAATTGAATCTGTGCCAGCAGCTTGGCCAACCTCCTCTCAGCTCTCTTGTTGCAAGATCTTTTTATCTAGATTGTGTATTGGACACTGTCATTTTAGCCAGCGCCATTTGTTAAGTGGTGACCCCCATCACCTCATGCCCATTGACAGTTTCTGTAACTGTTTACATTTCAGTGTGTGTTTGCCGTCTCAGTTATCGGCCATTTTAGCGAATGACGCGCGAGCTGTAAACCACGCTGTGCCTGTGGCATATTTTGTGGTCCTTTCTCCAAGGGGAAATCCATGTTTTTAGCTCTCGTTCCTCCCATTGATTGGGATTAACATTTAGTTACTTTTAACTTCTTGTACTTATTAGTGTTCTAAGGTTATGACATGAGTGATTAAGACCACAGTTGTTCAGTTGTTTTTGCGCTATGAACCCCCACCCCCAAAGAAAAAGAAGAAGAAATTATCAAAAGAACAAATATTGTGGAAGTCAGTAGAAACTATGTTATTAAGACATAAAGTACTAAAATTTTCAGGAACTGAAAATGCCTTGTAATAAAATTGTTTATTGTGGAAACCAAAAGGTAAATAGACTAATTATTCACATTAGAAGTGATAAGTCGAAGAAAATATAGGTATATTAATAGCAAGAGAGCCTCAACTTTCTTTCATTAAAACAGTGAAAAACATTCAGTATTTTTTGTGACACAGTGGTGAATAAATGCAGTGGAACTAGTTGATATTTTTATAAGTTGTCTATTTATTAAAATTTGATAAGGGTTTCAAAATAAGTTCAATTAGGAATGGGTGACCCATTTCATTCAAAGATATGATGTGCCCTTATAAGACAAATCATACTGCCAATTTTTCAGCTGAAAATTTGAAATCAGGGTGCAAGACCATGCTTTGAATTGGCATCTGTCATCCCCCCCCCCCCGCCTCTCCTGCCTCTTCATTGTTTTCGTGTTTATAAGTATCATCTTCCCAGTACCATTTTAATTCATTCATTATTAGTTACAGTTGGCACCCAGTAGTTAGCAGTAATTTTCTGAGAAAAGCATCATAAACTAATCATTTGCTTAATTTTGAGAATAAGTTATAACTATGTCTTCCTTTCTTGGCATCATCTCTGCAGTCTTACCAAATAAAAGATCTAGTTCTTTACTTCTTTATGTGTATGACATTTGTGTGACGTTCTGGGCTAATAAGGAGAGATCCCCAGCAGTGGTATCGACATTTTGAAACAATCTATGTGCTGATGTAGATAAGGTCCAAGGAATTACACCCTGCAGCCTTGATCCTGATGGGCCCTCATTGTAAGTAATCGCTATTGTTATGCAATGAATTGGTTTACACACAATTTCTTTTATTTGTATTCCTTGGTCACATCATTTTAATCAACATTATAACTTCTTCGATGGCTCTTATTATTTCTTGCTATCATTCTTTTTCCTCTTGCAATCTTCGTGCATGTGAATGTTTAAACGTCTAAAAGTACCAATCTGTCAGTAAAAAAGAAAGAAAGATGAAATAATCTTTTATATTGACTGTACATTGGTGTCAAGAATGTATTTGTTGTTAAAAGGTGTATGTCTTTTTGAGTGGCAATCATCATGCAAACATTTAAAGCGTAAATTCTTATTGCACTATGCACAAAATAAAATGGATAATGATTTAAATAAAAGCAGGGAAATGATATTCAAGCAGAATGAGAAATAGAAATAATGAATGCAAAAACATGGATGCCAAAAATGTAAGATGATGTAATATAAGCAATTAAGTCAAAGTTAGTACATAACAATAATGAAAATCACACGAAGAAGGGTTCCCAGTGGACAAAGACTGAATAGGAAGAAAAATGAGAGCAGACGATTAATTTTATTCAGTGACTAATATGACGTGACAAAGGAATGGAAAAAAATTACATTTAAACCAATTAATTGAATTAAAATAGTCATTGAAGTCATTTTGATAAAGATTTAAAATATAATTCAAAGCACCTGGCAAGATTCAAACCCTCGGCCTTTTGCCTGACAAGGGCCCACCAGGATGAATGGCTGCGGAGTATGGTTTCTTGGGTCTTAACCTACAACACCATATACAGTGAAACCCTGCTTTTACACTTTTCAAGGAACTTCAAACAAAAAGGTGTAAAATGTGGGAAACAATGTTTTAAGCTGTAAAAGTTATGTATAGGATACCCCCTTGCATTTTCGCACTTTATGTATGTGCACATTATAGGCATCAAAATACTCATGCCAGGGACTTGTTTATTACCTAATAATGGTCTGTTATCTAATAAAACTGCTGATATAATGGGATCTGACTATTGGGAAGCAGAAACGTTTGACTCAGTTTCATACGTCATTATCGATGTTTTTGGAACGCCAGAGCTGTCATTCATTATTTAAATAATGAAACATTGCATCAGTTACATATTTTTCATGCTTAGCACAGTGCGTTTTGCGAACTTTTTATCGATATCAAGTGCAAATATTTACAGAAGTATTTTGTGTGGTGTTTGCATATGTGTTGTTCTGCGTCTCTTGAACTGTAGGCATCTTTCTGAGGTTATCTGGTACTATGCTTCCTCAGTTATGTAGAAAACCACACACACACAAACTCATTCATATTGCTTTTCTGCGTAACATCACAAAAAATACATAGGTAAATATTGCACTTAACATCAAGAATAAATCCTTGAAACACATTTTGCTCAGAATGGGAATATACGTAATTCACACCGTGCTTAAACCAAAAAAATTTGAGTAATGCAAACTGAATGAAGGTGTCAGCTAGCGCTACAAGTGGCCAAAAGATGAAAACATTAAATATGGTTTGACACAGGTGTGACAACAATTACAACAATCACAAAATTGTGCATGCACTGTAGAGAGAGTTTGCAAATGGTTGCGATTGATCATGATACCTTTATTCGTGTGAACCTAGTTACTTCTGTCATCCACCATGCAGAGTAGAGTTTGGCAGTGGCAGGAGATATGGCACGAATTGTTCCAACTTTAACATGTTTACTGGTTTATATCTGCTAATTAGAGCACCCTGGTGTCAAGAAACTTGACCACATGATGTTTGTAAACACTACTTGATGGTCAACATCATGCCAGTGTCATTTTACGTCAGTTTTTATTCCATGAACATTTTTTCATGAAGTGTAAATCACAGGAAAATTATAAATATGATGACGCAAAATTGGATGTGAATTAACATTGTGGACATAGGAAATTTGATGGGAGTGATAAAAAATGTCGTAAACAGCAGGAAAATGTTAATTTTGTGATCGTAGATTGTTTCAAAAAGTCGATCCCACCACTGGGGACCTCGTCTTGTAAGTAACGCTATCTCTTCTTCATCCAGTACATAGCTGCTTCCTTACACCTTTTAGGGCAAGTGGTCATTCCCAGAAAATCACCTGAAGTGTATCTGCTGGTATGGTACAAAACAGTCGAGAAAATTTTAGGAAGACTCTGTTGCACTCTGTTCATTGCTTATACCTGCATTACAAGTAGCAGCTCAAAATTCCACACACTTAGTACTTCAACTTACACTATTGGGTACTATGATGTTGAGTGTTCGCACATCACTTTGAAGAACCAGTCCTTGGGTGTCAATTTACTAATTGGCTCATGTTGTTAAAACTTGAAACTGGAAGGAGAATAGTCGTTCACTGCACTCAAAAAAGTGCTTTGTTCTCAGTTTTGTATACATTTCTCTTGCTTGTACAGAAAGTATTTGAAGGAATGCAACTGTATAGACTTCCACTACAAGCTGTTCTACTAATTTTGGAAAAAAAAACATGATATCATAATGTATTTTGCAAACTTCTGATGAAAAAATTGTCAAATAGTCTTCGATGTAATTCTTGAGGTAAGTTCTCAAAACGTTTTTATACTCTGTCGCAACAAATATTTCGAATGATTTTCTGACAAAAGCAAAATTTACATAAAAATAGGTATGATGTATTGTAGTTGGAGTGACAGTTTAGGCTGCAAAAATAATGATTTATTGTACAATTTCTATCCGCAGTTGTTTAGATGTAACTTTTGAAGACATGAAATGACAGTTCATTCCTACACTAGTAGGATTTCATCATTGCTTCTGGCACTGCAAAGCTAGTCAGCAGTCTGAAATTTTAACTTCTCTTACTTCACCTATTACTTTTACAAGTCTAGTAAAACACAATATTTCTAGGTCCAGAGCTTCACCTACACCCCCTAGAATATTAAGAAGTTTTTGGGTCCAGTGACAGCTGGCAGGCAGCAAATATAAAGGGACACATACTCTAGAACAGGGATCAGGATTCCTAGAAGTTCTCAATTCTGACTCTGTCATCTCTGTACATGTACCCCCTCATAGTATTTGTGGTTAATAATATGGACTTGTTCAAGGGAAACTGCAGCAGTCACTGTGCGAATACTGGACCCAAAAACAACTTGTATGTGAGTAACCAGTTTGTAATGATTGTGAAGAAAAGTGTGCACCATTCTACAGGTTCAGTTTTCAGGAAACTTCCAACAGAAATGATACGTGAATGATAAACCTCAGGTTTTCAGATCTGAACTACAGGAATTCCTTTGACACTTTCCTTCTATCCTTTACAGAAATTCCTAAATTCCTCACAGCAGCTTAGACATCCTCGTGTACACACACACACACACACACACACACACACACACACACACACACACACTATAAAACGTCAGTGTCTGAAACTACTCCAGATAGTCTAACTGAATCATACTCATCAACTTTTTCACTCAGGTAATGGTGAAAGAAATATATGTACTTTGTTTTGCTTTTGTGGAGCTGATGCACAGACTATGCAACCATTGTTAGCGTTACAATCTTTCTACTGTAGTGGCACCACCGTTTAGGATAGAGAAAGTTAGTTTTGTGCAATATTCTGAGCACAAGTTACAGCCAGGGGCAGGCGAGATTGCAGTGAGTTACGCATACCAACAGTTGCAAACTAGAATAGAGGCCACAGGGCCATCAAATTGCTGGAAGAGTATACGTAGCGGTGTGGCATGTTACAAATCACAGGAAGAAGGAGCCCACTGGCCAACCTAGCGTGTTATGAGTACGTGACGCGAAGCGGCGCATATGGCAAAACAGAGGTGCACAGCTGCATATAAATAGGTGCAGGTTTCTAACAAGATTCATTCAAGTTTGGCAGCTCTCCTGGACGGCAGGGTGTGTCACACCACCAGCTACACGCAGCAGCAGATGGGGTGCCAGCATTCCAGTCCATGGCAGGTTGCTGGTTCGACCCTCTGAGGCCAACGCGGGGTCCGTAGCCAGCCAGTGGTGGGCCACTCCACAGCTCACTACCGCGGGCAGTCATCCTGGCTTCCAACACACGCCGGAGGCATCCCGAGGCGAGGGCTGCAGATTCGGACACCGGATTGTGGGCGCTTGTTGTCGCCGCGATCTCATTCACGCCAGTGAAAAGCATGCAGCTGGCCGCCTGCGGCTCACACCAAGTGGCACTGAGTCGGCAGGGACGCCTACCGCTGAGTCAATTGCCAGCGTCCTGATGATGCCGCAACTACGCTGGCATACAAGGCCGACACACAGTGCGTGCACGGGTTGCTGGGGCAGCCATTGCGCGTCAAGCCGTTTCGCAGACAGCGAAGTGGTGTCCTTCAGCATTGCAGGACCCAGTGACGCAGATCGAGAGGAATGGGGGCACTGCAGTTGAAAACAATAAATCACTTGGAAAGTTCGGATGAGTCTTAATATGATGCCTTCTACCTCTTCCCACTATATTTGGTCATCCTGATACATTCAGTGGCAGAAGCTCCCACTATACAACATCTGATATATGATGCCTGTTCAAATTTCACACCAGTGGCATAAGAGTGGCACTAGTAGCACCACTATGAAGATGGAAATAGGATTTACTTTAAATACATACTATAATGGTCATGAGCATTTCCCACCTTTGAGGTTGGAGGTGGTGAGTTGATGTAAGTCAAGAATGCCTTTAAGGTAAAAAAAAAATAAAAATAAAAAAAACTATTATCAGCAGCTCATTTCTGCAGTACTGGAGACAGACTTGGCAAGAATGTAGCCACTGTACATGATTGTTGGCAGCAGTGGTCATGAGAATGTAATGATGCAAGAAGACGGATTCCTGATGGCTATGTGGCAGTACGGAGAAGGAAGACCATTGTGTTCTGGGTATGGCTCTGGCTGCACTGTACTGCACCTGCAGTAGCAATTTGAGCCGCATTTGGCAACACAGTGACACAACAAACTGTTAAAAATTTGTTACTTCAAGGACAGCTCCAAGCCAGACACCCTGTAGTGTGCATTACACTGATCCCAACCAAACGCCATATGTGACTTCAGTGGTGTCAAGCGAGAGTTCATTAGAGGGTATGGTGGAAGTCTGTTGTTTTCTAATGGAAACTAGTTCTGTCTTGGTGCCAGTGATGGCTGTTATGTTGGTTAGGAGGAGGCCAAAGGGCCTGCAACCAACCTGTCTGCATGCTAGACACACTGCAGCTACACCTGCGAATTATGGTCTGGGGTACGATTTCATATGATTGCAAGATCGCTCTCAGGATTATCCCATGCACCCTGACTGCAAATTTTGTATGTCAGTCTGGTGATTTGACTTGTTGTGCTGCCATTCATAAACAGCATTCCAGGGAATATTTCCCAACAGGATAATGCTCTCCCACATACCGCTGTTGTAACCCAATGGCCTTTACAGTGTGTCTACATGTTGCCTTGGCATGCTTGATCACCAAATCTCTCTGCAATCAAGCACATGTGGAATATCATCGAACGACAACTCCAGCGTCATCCACAACCAGCAGTAACAACTGTCTCTGTATTGACTGATCAGGTGGAACAGGCATGGAACTGCATCCCACAAATTGACATCTGGCACCTGTACAACAAAATGCATGCACATTTGCATGCTTACATTCAACATTCTGGCAGTTACACTAGTTATTAATATACCAGTGTTTCACATTTGGAGTGGCTTATCTTGCACTTACATTAGCCTGTGATCTTGAAATGTTAATCATTTAAATATGTGACGTAGACAGATGTACTCCCTATATTTCATTACTTTATGTTAAGAAATTTTTGATGTCGCAATTCTTTTTCCATCAGTGTAGTTGGAGCTGTTGTGTTGATTGTTAACATACTACATCATTTAACCAAACTATACCCCCCCAGGGAATCCACAACTCTTTTGTGGATACGTGCGTAGCGAGCACGGGGCCCCGAGCTAATGTGGCCTTCCTTCCTTTCCGGGCTGCATACCTTCCCTTTCCGCATCCTTCCCCATCCCCTGTCTTCACCCCCCCCCCCCCTCACCTCTTGCTCTTTCCTTCACTTTCTCCCCCTCTGGGAGTATGGTTTGCGCCTACGTCCGGAGACGGACGCTTGTAAATGTACCGCATTCTTCTTCTTCCTTGCTTGTATGTCTTCTTCCTTCCTTTGTCCATCTCCTTTCCTTACCTCTTGTCTTTACCCTTTTCTCCGCTGCGGCGTTTGAGACCCCCTCTTCTTTCCTTTCCCTTTCTCTTTCTTCCTCCCTGTGCGTGTCTGAAGGCCGACCCACGCACTTCCATGCGTAGCCGGTGACGGGGTAACGCGTAATTCCCCGCCCCGGGTAGACAGGTAGGACACGTACGTACCCCCTGGTAAAGGCCAGGCCCAGGGAGGGGTGATTACCCGAGCTGATACCTTCCGAAAGTGCCGATTGGTCCCTCCGTCCGTATGTCGGGAGGTGTGACCTGAGGTGTGAACAATCACCTAAGGCGGGTGTGCCCTCGGTGAGGGCCCCCACAAGGGAGGAGCGCGCCATCGGAGACGCCGGTAATCATGGGGGATTCTTCCGCAATGGTTTCCTCACCTTCCACTATGTCTGCTCACAAACGTAAGTTCACTGAGTCTCAGCCACAGACGGTTCTTCCATCGTTGCCACAGTTCCTTGTTGTTTCTCGGTCTGACGAAGGTCATGACTTTTCCACGGTCAACCCTTTCATTATTCAGAAAGGTGTCGACGCAATTGCGGGTCCTGTAAAGTCTTGTTCCAGATTACGGAATGGTACCCTGTTGTTAGAAACACACAGTGCCCTCCAGGCTCAAAAATTGCTGCGTACTTCTCTGCTCCACACCTTCCCTGTCCGGGTGGAACCGCACCGTACCTTAAATTCCTCGCGTGGAGTCGTTTATACACGCTCCCTCGATGGATTGTCTGACGAAGAAATTCAGCACTACCTGTCTGACCAGGGCGTCACCGCTGTTCATCGGGTTATGAAAAGGGTTGACTCGAACATCATTCCAACCCGCACTGTCTTCTTGACTTTTGACAAAGTTCAACTCCCATCAAAAATCAAAGCAGGCTATGAGATAATTTCCGTTCGCCCTTATGTCCCAAACCCTACGCGTTGCTATCGATGTCAGCGGTTTAATCACACCAGCCAGTCCTGTTCCAATCCGGCCAAATGTGTTACGTGTGGCAGGGATGCCCATGAGGGTGCTTGTCCACCTCCATCCCCTCGCTGCATCAACTGTATGGGTGACCACGCTGCTTCCTCTCGAGATTGCCCTGTTTTTAAGGACGAAAAGCTGATCCAGGAAATAAGAGTGAAGGAAAAGGTGTCGACCTTTGCTGCTCGAAAGTTACTCGCCAGTCGACAGCCCACCGTGCCTCAGAAAGGAAAATACAGCGCTGTCCTTGCTTCTTCTCGGCCAACAAAGGAGGCGGCCACGCAGACTTGTGACCTCACATTTAGTACCACGGTCGTCAGATCGGCCAGCGCAAAGATCGCCCGTTCAACCTCACCTCTTTCGCCTGCCCACTCTATGGCTCACCCTTCGTCGGGTTCTGCTAAATCTCGAGCCCAAAAGTCAGACGCCAAGTCTACAAAAAAAGAGCATTCTCGTGAAGAGTTTTTACGTACTGCAACTTCACAACCATCGGTTCCTCCTTCATCTAAACATACCTCCAAGAAGGCTACGAAGAAACACAGTTCCTCTCCTTCTCCGCCAAGGCGTGTCCCATCTACAGCACCACCTGGCGGAAATCGCCCTCGGCCATCTTCTGTGTCGCCGAGGCGCACTGTTGGTGGCCGGTCAACTGGCCGATCGTTGGTGGCAGGAGCTGCTCCTGACCAACCTATGGATCAGGATCTTCTGCCTTCGACTGAATGCCATTCCATGCTGTCGGTCGCAAGCTCTGAGCAGTCGTTGAGTTGACAGCACCCTTGGTGCCGTTCCTCCATTTTCTGTTCACCCTATGTCCATTATCCACTGGAATATCCGCGGCATTCGCGCCAATCGGGAGGAATTGTCGATCCTCTTACGATCCTACTCGCCGGTCATCTTCTGTCTTCAGGAAACAAAGCTGCGTCCCCATGACCGCTTTGTTCTCCCTCATTTTCAGTCCGTCCGATATGACCTCCCCTCAGTTGAAGGCACTCCAGCCCATGGAGGACTCATGATTCTGCTCCATGATACTCTCCATTATCACCCAATCCCCTTAAACACTTCCTTCCAAGCTGTCGCCGTCCGTCTTTCCCTTTCTGGATACACGTTCTCTCTTTGTACGGTATACATTCCATCGTCTACACCAATGGCACGAGCTGATCTCCTTCATCTTCTTGATCAGCTTCCACCCCCCTATTTGCTGGTTGGGGACTTCAATGCCCACCACCCGCTTTGGGGATCTCCACATCCTTGTCCACGTGGCTCACTATTGCTAGACGTCTTCCACCAAGCGGATCTAGTCTGCCTCAACACTGGGGTCCCTACATTTTTGTCTGCCTCCACGGCAAATTTATCCCATTTGGACCTTGCGGTCGGTACTGTTACGCTAGCTCGGCGCTTCGAATGGTTCGCCCTTGATGATACACACTCGAGTGACCACTTTCCATGTGTTCTTCGACTGCAGCCTCAACTGCCATATATGCGCTCGCGACGCTGGAAGTTTGCCCAAGCCGATTGGACACTTTTTTCGTCTCTAGCGACATTCGATGACCGTCGCTTTCCCAGCGTCGACGATGAGGTCACACATTTTACCGACGTTATTCTCACAGCTGCGGAACGTTCAATACCACGTACCTCCGAATTGCCCCGGCGCCCTCCAGTTCCTTGGTGGAACGAGGCCTGCCGTGACGCAATACGTGAGCGGCGACGTGCTCTTCGCATTTTCCGTCACCATCCAACTTTGGCCAACTGTATCCGATATAAGCAGCTCCGTGCGCGATGCCGTCGCGTCATCCGCGATTGCAAGAAGGCAAGCTGGAAATTCTTTACTAGCTCATTTAACAACTTCACTCCCTCCTCGGAAGTTTGGAGTCGGCTTCGACGGTTCTCAGGCGCGCCTAGTTTCTCCCCGGTCTCTGGGCTCACTGTCGCGCATGATACCTTAGTGGACCCCGTCGCAATTTCTAACTCATTGGGTCAGCACTTTGCTGAGATTTCGAGCTCTTCAAATTACCCGCCAGCGTTTCTCCCGAAGAAACGTGCAGCAGAAGTGCGGCATCTTGCTTTCTCCTCTCAAAATCGCGAAAGCTACAATACTGTTTTCTCCATGCGCGAACTCCAACATGCACTCTCTACTTCTCGCTCTTCCGCCCCAGGACCGGATGGTATCCATGTCCAAATGTTGCTGCATTTATCAACCCATAGCCTGCGTCACCTCCTTCGCCTTTATAATCGAATTTGGACCGACAGTACCTTCCCCAGGCGATGGCGGGAAGCTATTGTCGTTCCCGTTCCGAAACCTGGAAAGGACAAACATCTCCCCTCTAGCTATCGCCCCATTTCTCTCACGAGTAGTGTCTGTAAGGTTTTGGAGCGTATGGTGAATTACCGTTTAGCTTGGTGGCTGGAGTCCCGCAGTCTTTTAACACCAGCCCAATGCGGATTCCGAAAGCATCGTTCTGCTGTTGACCATCTTGTTGCTCTCTCCACTTATATCATGAACAATTTTCTCCGGAAACGCCAAACGGTAGCAATATTTTTTGATCTGGAGAGAGCGTACGATACCTGTTGGAGGACAGGCATCCTCCGCACACTGTTCTCTTGGGGCTTTCGAGGCCGGCTGCCCCTTTTTCTTCGCGAATTTATGGCAGAGCGCACATTTAGGGTGCGGGTGAACACTACTCTCTCCCGTACTTTCTCCCAAGAAAACGGGGTACCCCAGGGCTCCGTGCTGAGTGTTGTACTGTTTGCCATCGCCATTAATCCAATTATGGATTGTCTCCTTCCTGATGTCTCGGGCTCCCTCTTTGTGGACGATTTTGCGATCTACTACAGTTCTCAAAGGACCAGCCTTCTTGAAAGACGTCTTCAAGGATGTCTCGATCGCCTCTACTCGTGGAGCATCGAAACCGGCTTCCGTTTCTCACCCAGTAAGACCGTTTGTGTTAATTTTTGGCGACGTAAGGAGTTTCTTCCGCCCTCCTTACATCTAGGTCCTGTCAACCTTCCGTTTTCCGACGTCGCTAAATTCTTGGGTCTTATGTTTGACAGAAAACTGTGCTGGTCCTCCCACGTTTCCTATCTTTCGGCTCGCTGTCTGCGTTCCCTTAACACCCTCCGTGTCCTGAATGGTACCTCTTGGGGAGCGGACCGGGTGGTCCTTCTCCGCCTCTATCGCGCCTTAGTGCGCTCGAAATTGGATTATGGAAGCATAGTCTACTCCTCTGCTCGGCCGTCTATTCTTCGGCGTCTCGACTCTATCCACCACCGTGGATTACGTTTAGTGTCTGGAGCTTTTTACACCAGCCCTGTGGAAAGCCTTTATGCTGAGACTGCTGAACCTCCGCTGTCCAATCGGCGGGCAGTCCTTCTGAGTCGTTATGCTAGCCATCTGTCTTCCATGCCTGCTAATCCAGCCCATAACCTTTTTTTCGACGCCTCCTTTGATGTCGGGTATGCAGGCCGCTCCTCCTCCCTACTACCCCCGGGAGTCCGCTTCCGTCAACTGCTCCATTCTCTTTCCTTCCGCTTTCCTAAAACCTTCTTGACAACTTGGGGTACAGCACCGCCTTGGCACCGTCCCCGGATCGACTTGCTCAGAGACCTATGTCAATTTCCCAAAGATGGTACCCCTACACTTGTTTACCGTCGGGCATTTGCTGCTCTATGTGCACAAATGACGGAAGCCACATTTATTTACACCGATGGCTCGAAAACATCGTTAGGTGTAGGGAGTGCCTATATTGTTGGCGACACCCCAAATCACTTTCGGCTTCCCGACCAGTGTTCGGTTTATACTGCAGAGCTTTACGCT
The DNA here is from genome assembly GCF_021461395.2 of Schistocerca americana. Lineage (NCBI taxonomy): Eukaryota > Metazoa > Arthropoda > Insecta > Orthoptera > Acrididae > Schistocerca > Schistocerca americana. The sequence continues at coordinate 645,575,608 of NC_060130.1, read as the reverse complement.
GTTCTCCAGGCTGTCCACTACATCCGCCGCCATCAGCGGATACAGTACGTAATCTGCTCAGATTCTCTCAGCTCTCTCCTAAGTCTCCAAGCTCTTTACCCTGTGCACCCTCTGGTCCACCGGATTCAGGACTGTCTGCGCTTGCTCCACCTGGGGGGCGTCTCAGTGGCGTTCCTCTGGCTCCCGGGACACGCTGGTATCTGTGGAAATGAGGCGGCCGATATAGCGGCCAAGGCTGCAGTCTCTCTTCCTCGGCCAGCTCTTCAGTCTCTTCCGTTTACCGATCTACGGAGCGGTTTATGTCGCCAAGTTACTCATTTATGGCATGCGCATTGGTCAACACTTCCCCACAATAAATTGCGGGAAGTGAAAGCCGTTCCTTGCGCTTGGACCTCTTCCTCCCGAACGCGTCGTCGGGAGGAGGTAATTTTAGCTCGACTCCGGATAGGGCACTGTCTTTTTAGTCATCGACATCTTTTAAGCGGTGATCCTCCCCCACTCTGTCCCCACTGCTCTCAGCTGTGGACGGTCAGACACCTTTTAATTGAATGCCCCTATTTTAATCCGTTACGCTCCCGTCTACAGCTATCGCCTGATCTATCGTCGATTTTAGCAGATGACACGCGCTCAGCTGACCGCGTTCTACAGTTTATTAGTGACAGTGAAATGACGTCAGTCATTTGAAGCTTTTTTTTTTGTGGACAACCAACCCCTTTCTATAGTGGACTTTTAAGCATTCCTTCTGCCTTTAGTTTCTCCAATTTTCTGACTATGTTTCCATTGCTGCTGATTTTAAATTTCGTTTTTTTCCTGTTTTCTACGTCACGGGCTGGGCGCTAATGACCATAGAAGTTTTGCGCCCTAAAACCACAAAAAAAAAAAAAAAAAAAAAAAAAAAAAAAAAAAAAAAAAAAAAAAAACCAAACTATACATCAACTCCTCCTGGCTACACCATAATTACACAAAACATAAGATTGTTGATTTTAATTCATATGGGGAAGACGCCAAGACCTGAAATCTCACTTTATTCCAGTGATGTAATATTCTGTGTAACCTATATTAGATTGCCTCTTATGTTGTCTCACTTTAACCAGCCATATTTTTAGCAATGTGTCCTTTTATGAGTGGATACCAAGTGTGTAAAAGAGTAATGATCACTAAATCAAGGGAGGGAGACCAGATTAATAGATGATTGCATTCTTTCTGTTTATGTTAGTGTTTTTTTCAAATTACATCTTCATAATTTAAAGTAAATATAAATTAGTATTTCAGCATACATGAAGCAGATGTGATTACTATGAAAGAAAAATTCACTCAAGGGAAAGATTACCAAAGTGGTATAAAATTTATTGAGCAAAGAAATAGTCAGTTTTCCACTAATACTAGCTGTGTCAAAGTGGGATAATAGATTGTTTTGTAGGGCGGGCAACCACAGCCAATCTTCAACATTTTTCCAAAGAAAATTCTACACTGACTGTATGAATGATTTTTATTAAATCTGCGACTGGTTTCGCACCACATTTTTCAGCATCGTATTTTATTTTTATTTTCTATTTTTATTTTCATTGCCGTTCGCATCATTTAAAAAAGATTTTTAAATTTTAACTACTGATTTCACCAGATGACAGTATATTGGACGTGAATGGTGGGGAGTGGCTACAGGGCAATGTTCAACATTACTATGTTATAAATAGTGTTTGTGAGTACTTTTCTTGTTTCATTTAAAAAAATGGTTGTTTAAAAGTTTAATTTGTACCTCAGAATTGGGGGAATAGTTTATATGAGCTCTTATTATATTATTTTTTGTACAGATTGCCTGAGAATGCACCGATAAGTGGTGCGAAACCGGTCACAGATTTAATAAAAATCATTCATACAGCCAGTTCGGAATTTTCTTTGTAAAAAAGGGATAATAGAGCCTTTGATCATAATTAAAATGAAAAACAGCAATTGCAGAGTTTGTATTTGTATTTAATAAACATTATATAAAAAAGTGGACTAATTTATTCTCTCTAACCACTGGTCATAGAGTTCTTCTATAAATTAATAAGCTCTTTGGGAGTCTGGTGGAATTTACAATCCCATTGGCACCTATCACTTCAGAGTCTGTGTTATGTAATAAAATGAAAGTGAACTTTACAACAGAGTTAATACTGTAGGGCATACTTCTTTGGTATGACTAGTAAATTTGTTTACTGTTATGCGTCACATAAACTTTTGTCACATGAACTCTATTATTCTGTTTCAGATTGGTCATCTTGTAGTTGAAAATCAGACTTTTGCCGAAATTGTGAAGCTGCCGATGATATACTTATTTAGTATTGCAGATGGGGTAGTGGGACTGGCATATGACAGTCTTTCCATAGATAATGTTGTTCCAGTCTTTTACAATATAATGAAACAAAACCTGATCAAAGCCCCTCCAATATTCTCTTTCTATATAAACAGGTAAAATAAAATAGAAAAATTATTCTGCTTTTTAGAATAGGCAGAACTCCAAATAATAGAAATCAATTATCTTTATAGTGTAGACATGTCATTATATAAGATTTTCTTTGTCCCACAGAGACAGGACAACAGACAGAGGTGGCAATCTAATACTAGGAGCTTCAGAGAAAAAACATTACAATGGAAGCTTTACATATCTGCCAGTAACAAAGAAGGAGTATTGGCAGTTCCATATGGATAAGTTAGTGTCAGAGAATTTTTTAATTATCAACTTATTATGAATATAGAAATACAAGACAGTATAATCAGAAAATGTTGAGAAATTTGCTGTTGCAGCACCAGAGGACACCAGTGAAGCATTTCTTCATATGTAAACTGCAGTTTGCATACTGAATTAAGTGCTCCTGCCCAACTTTCCCCACTTATTCCATTTGTCTCTCCTCCCTCCCCCCCCCCCCTCCCCACTCTCTCTCTCTCTCTCTCTCTCTCTCTCTCTCTCTCTCTCTCTCCCCCCCCACCCTCTGTCATATTAGAAATTTTTGTAGCATGTAACAGAATACCATGTATATCTACTTCAGTACATGATATGTTACTGCTTTGTTCCATTATCAACACATTGTTTTTGTCTTACTTTCTGTGCATTACAATCTTTAAACTACCAAGTAACAAACGTACCATTAATCAGGGATTCAGAATAAAAACTGCAACAGAATAATATAAAGAGCTCATACAATTTCTTTGGGTGGAAAGTACAGCTGAAATATCTAATCCCACCCTTTTCGGGTTATAGTGCAGTTTATCATTAATAACATGCAACTCTTGGCCAATCAATGTCAATTTTGTTCACTTATGACAAAGTTGGAATTGAGGCACAAACTAACATGTAACTGTTAAATTTTGTTGTCTAACAGATTTGTTGGTTGCTAAGACAATGGAGTTGGTCCAAATATTTATGGAATAGGACTATCATTTTCATACGGGTCAGGCTTCAGTCATTTATGACAAGCACAGAGGCTGTTGCACAAACATTTGTACCTATGACAACAGTGTCAATGTTACCTAAATGGTCAAAGATTTTTAAAAAATTACACTGTAAATGAGAGTGAACTGTATGCTCAGGAGTATGAATTGTCAGCTTTGTCTCTGGAACAACTATTGTCTTTGAATGTGTTTTATGAGCTGGGAGATACATTGTCTATGTGTCTCACGTAACAATGTGGAAGCCATAGTAGAAATGGCACTAAGTTCATGTCAATCTGAGGCATGGATGTAACAATATGAACAAGTGGATAATAAAAAAACAATGTATTCACAACAAGAAAACAATGTCATGCAACATATCAGCCCATTTCACAGTTTTAATCTGTCAGGAAGTTTCATATTAGCCTATTTACTGCAATATACTCTTTATTTCAAGTTCACAGTGTTATTTACCTAGGTACCCACTGCTACTACAACTATATTTCAGACATAGTCAGGTGTTGGATTGTATGAGAGACAAAAATAAAAACAGGATACAGCGTACAGACAAATTTTCCACCAGGAAACCAGCAGGATGGATGATTGTCTCTGAGAGGAAGACTCTTGCAATTGTAGTTTATGACAAACACAGTGGCTAGTGTAGACAAGTGACTATTGTATTAATTTTATGGGACATTACATTACATACAGAAGGTAGCCTGGCCAAAGTAGAGTTAAAGCAACAGATCTTTATGAGAATGCAGTATTGGATAATGATGGTTATCTTCCCTTACTATAAAACATGTTGTTGAAGAATGTTCATTCCAAGAAAGCAAATTGACAGAAAAGATTGAGCAAGGGTAAAGGAAGATAAATGGTTTTATAATGTGTTTGTGACTCCATCTTGAAGTACTGTGAAAATAGTCAATAGATGTGTTAAAAGACATTTAAAAAGAAATGCAGTTTTCAAGAGTAGGTGTTAAAATTCAATTACCATATCTGTAGTGAATTATTTTGCTACTCACATATATCAGTGTCAGACAAATCAGAACTGGGGCCTGCTCAGATAGTTGTTTTTTTCCAAGCTCCAGCTCTGGTAAGATTAGGAATACTTAATACTGGAGTCAGTTACTGTCACATACTATACAGTGTGTATCTAATGGGCTATTAAGGCATGTGTAATGTTTCTCAATAAGACAGCTTTGAAGTTTTGTGCATGTTTCTTCCACCATCACTTTCAGTCATCTAGTAAATGCTTTGTACATTGAATGTTAAGATTTATTTCAGTACATGATGCTATCCAAACATGCTAAGAATTTTGTAGAAAAAAGTAGTAAAAGTTCTTGTTTACTAAATTTCTCTATGATTCTACTTGTTTCTCTTCATTGGAATTGAAGTGTTGGTTTCTCAACTGGAAAGGAAGAGATGTATATCAAAAGAGTGGGTGTATGTCGAGTGGTTAAGAGCAGTGATCATGTTGTTATTTGTCAGGAAGGCACTAGTGTTCACTTGGCATTGTTACATACTCAGTATGCTTTTTCCAACTGCAGAGAGGACAGTGAAAATTGCATATTTATTCCATATGTGGCATTATTAGTCACTTACCAATCTCTGATAAGACTTAGGTACCTGTAAGACGGGTGCTGCATCAGTCAACTGCTGTAAGAAAAGAAATATTAACTGTACTTTACTCTCGGCTTACTCTTCTGGAATTAACAGACACTGATAGAAGATGGTAATGGCAGTCTTTTCTCATAATATTTAAAATTATTCAAAGAAGATAGTTCAAAGGGGGAGTTTTAACATAGAGAGTGTTTCTTGCACCTTCTAAGATTGAAGCACTACTTTGCTTTCTCAAAGATGATTTGAGACGTAGGTGGATAACTGAAATATTGATTCATCACGTAGCATACATTATATTAGAATGCTGAAATTTATAGCAAACTTCTTCATGCCTGTGGATATATTCAACTTGTTGACATAACTGTTCTTTTCATTCATATGTACAGAATAGATGTTGACCTTGGAACAAAACTGATTCCATTTTGTGAAAATGGTTGTGAAGCACTTATTGATACAAGTACCACAACAATAACTGGTCCAGCATCGGAAATTGAAAAAATTCATGAAATATTGCCAGTGTCACCATTTGTCCTGGGACGGTATCGGGTAAGCACGGCTTTTCCTTCCTCATCGTGTAATGATATAAGGAGTGTTGCATTTATTTACTGATGTACATGAGAAATTTGCATGTTAGGACATAGAGTAATTTTGATTAGGACACCACGTTTTGACTACATGTGCTTTTCTGGAGAGTCAGTAATTTGTATTAAAAATTTTTCAAGACATTCACATCCTGAGAGTAACTGTTATGAAAACTGTTTGTAGAAGTTGTCTTCTGACAGTAAACATGATCAAAATTTGCAGGTAAAAGGTGTCCTGATCTTTGTTCTTCTCATGTTTTATGTGCAGGAAGTTACTTATTTGTGTTTCTAAGATTTCCCAAAATTGAAAATGCTGGCAACAAAACAGTCTGGATCAATGCAATAATTGAAGTTTTGCAAGTGATGGGCATGACAAGAGATCCTGCAAAGCAAAACTAAATGCCTTCTCTCAAAACCACTCATCATGAGAATTCATTCAATCTCATAACAAAAAATAGATCTGACATATTTGAGGAATGTTATGTAACTTGAAGGTGGAGGGGGAGGAAAAGGAAAGGAAAGGAAAGGTAAGGTAAGGAATTCATGACATCAGCTGCATTGGGACTTCATGCGGAATCGGTGCAAACGAGTGTCAATTTTGTGCCAGATTAGGATTTGAACCCAGGCTCCTCTGCTTAGTAGGAAGTTATGTTAACCATTGCACCACCCAGACACAGCGTTTATCACAATTGCGTCGACCATCTCAGTATGCCCCTTGGCTGACCAACATCCCCACCAACTGCACCTATCAGGTTTCCCCATCCATGCCCCCCCCCTCCCGGTCGCTACTTTGAGATTCTCACAGGAGGTCAAATGTGATTGTGCATATGCTCTGAAGGTGACAGATTCATAGGCCATCGAGGCAAATCAGTTATATTAATGCATGATGTCTTTTCTTTTGGACATGCCCGAACATATTCTGACCTCAAATATAATGAGTTACCTTGAACACAAGGTCTTCTCCATCAAACCCATACGGATTCCAAAAACATTGGCCATGTTAAATGTAGCTTGTGCCTTTTTCACATGACACACTGAAATCCATGTATCAAGGCAGTTGTGTAGCTGCAGTATTTCCTGACTTCTGAAAAGCTTTTTGAGTCTGTACCACATTAACATTTATTAACAAAAGTGCATTCAGATTGGGTTCCAAACTAAATTTGTAGCTGGATTGGGTATTTGTTTGTAAGGAGGACACAACATGTTGTGGATGGCTAATCATCGACTGAAGTAGAAGTAACTTCAGATGTGTCCCAGGGAAATATGTTGGTACTCTGTGTTTTCACCTATACAGTTGGCAGTAGTATCACATACATGAGGTATAAAAGGGCACTGCATTGGCAGAGCTGTCATTTGCACTCATGTAGATCATGTGAAAAGGGTTCCGACATGTTTTTGGCTGCGCAGTGGGAATTAGCAGACTCCGAACACGGAATGACATTTGGATCTAGATGCATGGGACAATCCATTTTGGAAGTCATTATGGAAGTCAGTATTTTGAGATCCACAGTGTCAAGAGTGTGCTGAGAATACCACATTTCAGCTATTATATCTCAGCACAGACAGTGCAGTGGCTGATGGCCTTCGCTTAATGACTGAGAGCAGCAGTGTTTGTGTAGAATTGTCAATGCTGTGTGAAATAACTGCAGAAATCAATGTGGGACAAATGATGAATGTCTCGTCTAAGACAGTGCAGCAGAATTTGACATTAATGAGCTATAGCAGTAGATGACTGCCAAGAGTGCCTTTGCTAACAGCACATCATCAGCTGCAGCACCTCTCCAGGAATTGTGACCATACTAGTTGGATCCTAGATGACAAATGAATTCCAATTTCAGTTGGTAAGTTTTGCTGGTAGGGTTCGAGTGTGCTGCAGACCCCATGAAGCCATGGACCCAAATTGTCAACAAGGCTGTATGCAAGCTAGTGGTGGCTCCATAATGGTGTGAGTTGTATTTACATGGAATGGATTGGGTCCTCTGATCCAGTTGAACGAATCATTGACTGGAAATGGCTATGTTCGGCTGCTTGGAGACCATTTGCAACCACTCATGGACTTCATGTTCCTGAATAATAATGTAAGTTTTATGGATTACGATGAACCATGTTACCGGACCACAATGTTCACGTTTGGTTTGAAGAACATTCTGGACACTTCGACCTAACAGTTTAGCCACCCAGGTTGCCCAACATGAATCCCATCAAATGTCTATGGGACATAATTCAGGGGTCAGTTTGTGCACACAGTCCTGCATCGGCAACACATTCACAGTTATGGATGGCTGTAGAGGCAGCATAGCTCAGTACTTCTGCAGGGTGTTCCAACGACTTGTTGGGCCCATGCCATGTCAAGTTGCTGCGCTACACCAGGCAAAAAGAGGTCCAACATGATATTATAAGTACCCCATGATTTTTGTCACCTCAGTGTATTATTGTATTTTCAAATGTAGTCAAGTTTTATATAAGTCGGCCAAACATTAGCTGTGACCAGTGTATTATTGTATTTTCATATGTAGTCAAGTTTTGTATAAATCTGCAAAACAAACAAACTCTAAATAGTTTTCCATTATTGAACTTATTAATTATGTGTTTATTTATTTATTTATTTTTTTTTTTTTCAAAAAGGTTCCATGTAACAAGGTGATCAAACTCCCTGCTATTCATTTTGTCCTGCAGGGAAAAAATTTTACGCTCAAGGGTCCTGATTATGTACAAGAGGTAAGGTTCAATATGTAATAAATTACTTTTCCGTAGTATCTGTATTTAATTAATGTAAAGGTTTGAATAAATGTTACCTTGGTCTGGATTATCTACAGTGGCTCTAATTTCCAAGAACGTTGTGTGAATTTACACTCTATAATTTGTTGCTTCTCTTTCAGATAATATAGCTTTTCTGAAAGTAACTGTGTTATACATTTAGGAGCGCTAAAGGTTCTGAAAATAAGATGCAATATAAGTTCATGTAGAGGGAAAGAAACTGCATGTTGACCATAGTGGAAACTAATATTTTTTAAAGTAAGCTGAAGTTATATGAAGCAACACTGTAGTAATGGAATCAGAAGTCAACTTGCTCACCACACTATCAACTAAAAACAGCAAAATAATCTCAGCCTCAAGAAATAACAATATTACTTTCAGAGAGTATATTTCAATGTTGTCAGCTTCGTTTTAGTAGCTGTTTATGGTAGGTCACTGTTGCAATACTGAATAGGTCAGACATTGCAAGAATAGTACGTTCCATGATACCTGAACATAATTAATTACATGTAGATTTCAAAAACAAACAAATAAATAAATGAGTGCCCTCAAGCTGTCTATCCTCTTACAGAAAACCCGAGCTGGTATTTATGGATGCCAAGCACATCATGTTTCATTATTTTCAGTGTGTTGTGACTGCCCGAAGGCTGACAGACACAATTTCAGAATAGGTACCAATTTTATTCAGTTTGTATGAAAGATTCAAACTAAATGAGGAGATGCCTGGGATTTCAGGCTTTCAAATGCAGTGAAGACAATAATATTGAATGTGATACGAAGAGTGGCTGTGACTCAATAAGTTACAGAATAACAACTGGCACTAGCAGAGATATTGATCAGCATGCTGATGTAGCATGCTGTGGACAATGCAAATAAAACTAGCACTCTATATAAATTCCACTCAAGGCAGATGACACTTAAAAGGAATAACCACTGGAAATGCAGACCACATGACATGACCTGTCTCTTTGGCTATTGGGATTAAGATGTGATCTACCTCATGGAAATGAGGAGAATGAGTGTTAAACCATTGTAGATCTAAATTTAAACTGTGATGCCAGTCATATCACATGTAGCGGTAAGTGCAGTATAATGTGTAGGCTCTCACTTTTGCATCTGCATTGAACCTTTAATGGAAGGGTCACAGAGACTGATCCTATGGCTGGCAGTAAATTTCCACTTTAATGTCAAAATTGTTATTACCTGGCTAGAAAATGGGACAAGGTATCTGCATTGATGTGGCAGGATGTATGTTTAAAATGAATACAGTGATTTTAATAACACAATAACAATGCCTTAAACTGAAGTCATTCTGCTATGTGATGAGAAATATATCAGTCAACCCCAGAAATCATCAAAAGGGCTTGTGGATGATAACCAACTTGAAAGGAACTCTGTAGGTGGACACCAGGTGGCTCATGTGGTTTTCTCTATTTGAGAAAAGCTCTTTTAAGATGTCTGCTGGTTCTTTCAGGTGTGTGAAACAGAATGTGTACATCAATACTGTAATTGTGCCTCCATCTGGGATGAATCCTGAGATATTAATTAATGTTCCAAATCACAAATTTTAATTTGGCAGTTCTACAAGGTATGGAGACTCAAAGGATGGCATTTAGTTGAGGAGTAATCAGCCATAGCTCCTATTTAATGAGAATATGTTCCAAATACTCTACCTCTGGCTTCAAGAACCTAGCTGTTCTGTCGGTTTCAGTACGGACTTGTCTGCACTAGTGGTGAGAGAATGTTTATATTGCCGATTATTCTATCCACCTGTAGCTCTGATGTCGGCTGCATGGTTTACCTGGTGCTGCTACGACATTCTGTGTCATATAAAGGGGCATTTCAGTTAGGGCATTTTGATCTTGTGTTGCTTGAGTACTTGGAGCAGCATGACAAATAACAGTGATGCTGGTGACTCATATGAGAATGGTGAAATTGAACTGGTGATGATGTAAATGGTATTTTCAGCTGCCTGCATAATTACTGCTGATCAACAATTTTGTGGACTTGTTAGAGTGAAGGACAATTCAGATTCAGCACTTCAACACATGACTTTAGGTCTATCACATTTGGTATAAGACAATGTTATATGAGACACATCATCCTGAGCTTGAGCAGACAAAATGCCAGCATCAACTTATGCCTTGTTGCTAAGTCCCTCATTGTGTGCTTAGCACACTGGACTTGTTACTGGGAGGAAAATGGTTCAGATTCATGTCTGACCACCCAGATTTAGGTTTCCTGTAATTTCCCCATATCTCTCCAGACAAATGCCAGGATAGTGCCTATGAAAGAGCATGTTTGTAAAATCCTTGAGACAATCTGAGCTTGTGCTCCGTCTTTAATGACCTCAATAGCAGTGATACATTAAACCCTAATTTTTCTTCCTTCTTTCCTTCCATCCTTCCCATTACACACAAGTGTGGCGCAGTGACAATTCCTACTGAATACACAAAACCTCTCAAGACACTTGATTGTATGAGTTGTACTGCCATAAATGAAAAAGACTCCTCCTGAGGAGAAAACTTGTCCACCAGTGGAGTGAGTTCCTGAGCACACCAGGCTAGAAAGTAACGGCAGTGGCAGTATGTTCACAACTGTTCCTCAGTGAAGATGCAATCTACGTAACTTCAATCATAGATGAATAATAATGTTGTTATGCTCTAAAATCCTTGTAACCAATTTGTTGTATCAATTTTATTCAGGTTCTACCAGAAGTTCAAGCCAAAGAAGTTGTTGCTTGGTATTTCAATTTAACTTAAGAGGGTAATCAAGAATAAAACAGTGAAAATATAGGTTTTGTTTCCAAGTTGGATTTAAAAGGTAAAGAGCAAAAAATGAGGGATGCTGAAATATGATTAGCAATGAAAGCTGATACCCTAATTGGGTGTAATGGATAAGTCCTAGAGTGGCTGTTGGCAGTGGCAAAATTGGGTAGGTGTTATGAAGACAATGTGGATAGAACTGGCACTCGATGTAAATTCACTATGTGCCGATGAGTGCTGGCTTATAATCGTAGTGAAGAGGAATTAACTCTCAGTAATGCAGCCTACACATTGTAATGACCTCCTAAGTTGATAACATCTCACAGTCTGCCAAGGGGCAATGACAATAGAAGTCTGATACTGATGGATTGCTTTCCATTGAAGAATTCTGAAATGTGTAATTTATTCAAAAATGAGGTGGTCTATAGATATTTTTTGTGCAGTTTATACTTTAGTTTAGTTTGAATATGAGGAGACCATACCATTTAAAATTATCAAAAAGGCTGAAAATAAACAAGTGTTATATGATTCACTGTGTCTGCTCCACGTTGTTTGTAAAATGCTTGGTTAATCATACATCTAGGATGCTACAAGAAAGGCACTTTTCCTACAATAACAACCTCATATTAATTTCAAAGTTTATTCTTGTATGAGGGCAATTAGGTGCCCACACCCTCCATCCACGTGTTTGATCCAAGCACCACAGTGAGAGAGTTGAAAAAATTACAATACTTACATTGTAACTCTGATACTCTGATTTTTTTCCCTTGCACATTAGATGTGAATATGAAAAAGAGAAAGGCAAGTGGCACTGTAAAAGTTGCCCACAGCAGCACATTCAAAAGTTGCTTGTGGAGGGGGGGGGGGGGGATAGTAGTACTAACAAGGACAAGAAGAAAATATTTTGGCCTAATTAAAAGATGGTACTGATATCAGTGAAATAAGCTTTATATTTTTTGGTATATGTTGCATAATAATGGAAGTAGAGAGGCAACTTGAGTTTTGCAAGTCTTTTCAAAGAAGCTCAATTGTGTATGCTATATTTAAATGGGCAAACTGGAACATGGTCCAGTCATAAAATTCTTTTGTCGTGAGTGGCTCATAATTGACATAAATTTATCCAAAACTGGTGGAAGCTTATGTGCAGTTTTCATTTTCAACAGATCAGAAATGGGTGGCTAAATTCAAACATTGCCATACTTTGCTTGAAAATTATCAGCTTGAAGGATGTCACAGAGCTGTAACCATAGGTGAAAACATGGAAAGTACACTTTTCCTTGTAACTGTTGTGTCCTGATACAAAAGTAGTGTGCTTTTCGATATGTTGGAATCCATTTTTTGTAGGCTTCCTGGGAAAGTTTCTGTTGAGATACTAGTATAGTGAGGGAAGCTAATATTGTTCTTCAAATATGTGTTTATAAAATGTCAAGTATAATGCCACATTTGAATAACCATAGCTTTCAGTATCACGTGCCTACTGGTACGTAAAAGTGAAAGAGGGTATTTTACAATCATATGATAAATGGGCATTATGATACATAAAAGTTTATTTTTCTTTCAGATTACAAAGTGGGGCTTCACTGTCTGCCTATCTGCACTGGTTGGAAATGAAGCAAGTAATATTTGGTCACTAGGAGCATCATTTATTGCACAGTATTACACAGAGTTTGATATGAAGAGTGACCGTATCGGATTTGCAAAAGCTAATATATAGCATAAAGGCAATGATAAATTTGCAGTCTCCTAATTTGTGTTCATTTCAATTATATCACTGTTTTTCTGGCTGAAACAGGCTGCTGTATTGTACAGACTGATTTACTATTCATTTGTTTGATAATTATGTGATTTATTATAAATAAAAATGCCATTTTAAAAAAATCCTCTGCAGCTATAGTCATTATTACAAATGATTGAAGCGATTTCACGTGGTGGCCGTGCGGTTCTAAGCGCTTCAGTCCGGAACCGCGAGACTGCTACGGTCGCAAGTTCGAATCCTGCCTCGGGCATGGATGTGTGTGATGTCCTTAGGTTAGTTAGGTTTAAGTAGCTCTAAGTTCTAGGGGACTGATGACCTCAGATGTTAAGTCCCATAGTGCTCAGAGCCATTTGAACCATTTGAAGCGATTTCACAGCTCTACAATAACTTTATTATTTGAGATATTTTCACAATGCTTTGCACACACATACAAAAACTCAAAAAGTTTTTTTAGGCATTCACAAATGTTCGATATGCGCCCCTTTAGTGATACGGCAGACATCAAGCCGATAATCAAGTTCCTCCCACACTCAGCGCGGCATGTCCCCATCAATGAGTTCGAAAGCATCGTTGATGCGAGCTCGCAGTTTTGGCACGTTTCTTGGTAGAGGAGGTTTAAACACTGAATCTTTCTCATAATGAAATCGAATGAGAGAGCGTGGAGGCCATGACATGAATTGCTGATCATGATCTCCAGCACGACCGATCCATCGGTTTTCCAGTCTCCTGTTTAAGAAATGCCAAACATCATGATGGAAGTGCAGTGGAGCACCATCCTGTTGAAAGAGGAAGTCGGTGCTGTCGGTCTCCAGTTGTGGCATGAGCCAATGTTCCAGCATGTCCAGATACACGTGTCCTGTAACGTTTTTTTCGCAGAAGAAAAAGGGGCCGTAAACTTTAAACCGTGAGATTGCACAAAACACGTTAACTTTTGGTGAATTGCGAATTTGCTGCACGAATGCGTGAGGATTCTCTACCACCCAGATTCGCACATTGTGTCTGTTCACCATTAAGAAAAAATGTTGCTTCATCACTGAAAACAAGTTTCGCACTGAACGCATCCTCTTCCATAACCTGTTGCAACCGCGCCGAAAATTCAAAGCGTTTGGCTTTGTCATCGGGTGTCAGGGGTTGTAGCAATTGTAAACGGTAAGGCTTCTGCTTTAGCCTTTTCCGTAAGATTTTCCAAACCGTCGGCTGTGGTACGTTTAGCTCCCCGCTTGCTTTATTCGTCAACTTTCGCGGGCTAGGCGTGAAACTTGCCCGCACGCGTTCAACCGTTTCTTCGCTCACTGCAGGCCGACCCGTTGATTTCCCCTTACAGAGGCATCCAGAAGCTTTAAACTGCGCATACCATCACCGAATGGAGTTAGCAGTTGGTGGATCTTTGTTGAACTTCGTCCTGAAGTGTCGTTGCACTGTTATGACTGACTGATGTGAGTGCACTTCAAGCACGACATACGCTTTCTCGGCTCCTGTCGCCATTTTGTCTCACTGCGCTCTTGAGCGCTCTGGCGGCAGAAACCTGAAGTGCGGCTTTAGCTGAACAAAACTTTATGAGTTTTTCTACGTATCTGTAGTGCGTCGTGACCATATGTCAATGAATGAAGCTACAGTGAATTTATGAAATCGCTTCAATCATTTGTAATAGCCCTGTGTGTGTGTGTGTGTATATATATATATATATATATATATAATTTTTTTCTTCTTTTTTTTCTAATTGTTGTGTATGTTACAACATTGGTATCAGTAAAAGTAACAGCTGACTTTGTAAAGGAATTATTGAGCTGTCAGTTGGTATATACTGTAAATTCAACATTGTAGCTCAGCTATTAAATCTGAATGGTTCTTTAGACCGTAGCATACAGACATAACACAACTATATTATCACAGCCTTTGAGATGAAATGAGGTGATAAATCCATCTATTTGATTGATGTGGAAGTGCTGAGGCTTAAGGTAGTGTGAGGATAAGGAAAAGGGATGGACAGCAAGGAAGTAGACATGAACGTGGCGACAGAGGAAACTCATTCACATGCAAACAGGGAGAGTTTCAATTTCTACACGAGGAAATAGGTTGCAAAAGGGTTGGGGGAGGGGGGGGGGGGGGTGGGCAGGAGATTGGTGGTTAAAGGAGCAGAGGTAAGTGGAGGATGGGGACTAATGAACTTGTAGCCCAGGAGAATCGAGAGTAGAAAGACTAAGGAACTGTTCCCAGTTGTATAGTTCTGAAAAGTTGGTAGAATGAAATTTTCACTCTACAGTGGAGTGTGCGCTGATATGAAACTTTCTGACAGATTAAAACTGTGCGCCCGCGAAAGGCAAAGGTCCCGAGTTCGAGTCTCGGTCCGGCACACAGTTTTAATCTGCCAGGAAGTTTCTGAAAAGTTGGTTTTGTGGCATAGTTTAGTAAGATGCCATTGTAATCAACCATTCTGTATTGAGTTGCATGCTCTGCAACCAGTCAGTCAGAATTTGGCTGTGGCTGTTCATACCAGTGGAAGAGTTGCTTGGTGGATATGGTAATATATCAATTCATTACTACTGGTTGTACAGTGAATTGTCCCTGGAATGGGTGTTTGTCATTATTGTAAATGGAGTTGCTTTGAACAAGGTATACACCTTACTAAAATGCAATTTTTGCGTAGCTGATTGTCTTGAAGTTGGCTTCCTTGTCCTCACATAGAAGTATGATAATGGCACAGGCCTACTTTGTATGAATAAAACCGCTGTTGGTAGGATTCTGAAAGCCTTTTGAATCTCTGTTTATGAAACAAAATAAATATCTGTAAATATTTGTATTTTAACCCTTCAATCATCAGAATAACAAAATGTAACATTCATTTGCTTCTGTGAGCTGTCAGGTCCAACTACAAAGTGTTTGCTTTCTACTGATTCACAAACACGACATTTCTCCATTACTGGACAACTTTCCACCAAGCATTCCCAAAGAACTAGTAAAAAGATAACATTTAAAGCCAGTAGATTGACATCATTATCAAAGCTGTTAACTGATAACTATTTAGCAAAATTTAGTATATTTAAATTTACAGTTTTTATGTTAAATCTTCTAAACATAGAAGATATAAATAATTTCTGTTATGTTGGAAGTAATCAAGTTTAATGGGTATAGTTGTATATGAACACACAAATTTATAAAAAAAAATTACCAAAACCTCGCATAAAGATATATGGATGAGAATGTGTCAGCACAGTGATTGCAGCAAGCCAGTACTAACAGAAACTCCTTTTTCTTCCAATATTGCAAGACAAACTGGAAAAATTTTCAAAATTTTAGATTACAGCTGTTTACAATACGTACAGTCTTGTCTTCTGGTCTTGACTTACAATCAGTTCTTCTGACTTCTTTACCCACAGTCATGGTCTTCACTCTGTTATCCATTAGTTTATTACCTCTTCATCATAGTGTCTTTTGCTCAAGCATGGTAATAGTAGTCTTTCACTTCGTTGAGGCACCATCAGTTTGTCCTACAAAATATTCCTTGCATTAGTACACAGAACCAGGTTTCCCTAACACATAACAAAATATATTAAAGCAAAGCTTAGTTGGAATTGTAGGAATGAGAAGACAAACTACTCAAAGAATGTGAGGTAAAATTTCTTAACATATACCACTTAATTTGCAACAAAGCAATTGTAAACAATTATTACATTGAAGATGTTTTCACGTGTAAAGTTAGACAATCAATAGCATCTTCAGATGACAAACAATGTAAGTGAAGATAAATTTTATATACAAGAAACTGTCATCATGAAATATCATAAGTTGGTGTGTATACCAAAAGTTAAACGACCAATCATACCCATGTACTGAAACATGAGGATATGAGAGAGTGTTTCGCAGAATGTATGTTGATCATATGAAATAACTTAGCAAAGCTTTTTCATATATAATTTTGCAGTAATATCGACATCCCATATCTTTTGATTCATTTTTGTAGTAATTTAACATTAATACAGTTCGGAATACAGACCATTATGCACATAAGTAAATAAATCCTAAGCTGTGCCTAGATGCATTGCCATGGTACAAAATACAAAAAGGTTGTCACTTGACAGAAGTAACACAGTGAGAAAACTGCATAAATAAAAATATTAATAAAGCTAATGGGATTGATGTGTCATTCCATATCTGTGATCAGTATTTTCATTGTGAAATTCTTTTTTGGAAGAAAATAGACAAGCTGCCTCCATATAGTGAAAAAAGAAGTATAATATTTCATGAGAAAATTAGTAATGCACACAAATATTATAGCAATTAGTGTATAACATGTGACTAAGTGTACGGTCAAACCATATCAGTGCATGGTAAAATATTGAAAACTACAAATAAGTACAAATTGAACTAAAATGTACAGCTCCTTAACCACTCATGTATGCTGGTGATATTGAATGTTCATTCATAAGTATTCATTTCCTGAACTATATTGAAAGTCAAGGTAGTATGTTTGCATTCTTACACAGCAAAGTCAAATAATGTAATCACTTTGCACAAATACTGTCATGGTAACATTGTGCGTTTATAACCACCACAAACTGTCATGCTCATTGCTGAGCATCATGTCCCCATGAATCAAGCATCTACATCCTGGACTTTACCAGCTTCTCTTAGAGCCTGCTGGAGGCATGAGGGACTAGTTTTTGGAGGAGGTGACTGAGGCTTTGAAAGGCCTGTGGCCAGGTTCCTCAAAGCAAGGGCTGCCTGTCTGCCACAGCCTTCTGAGTTGGTGGTCACTCATGGTACACACTTTGTCTGAAACCACATGGACAAACCTCGTAGCGACAATGCGGCCAATGTCAGTAACACCTTCCAGCAGAGCAGAAGATGCCCTCAGCCAGAGACAGCATGCATGCCACCTTCCCTTGAATGCTGCGCATGGATGTAATTCAAATGCTGTGCCCAATCAAATTGCATTCCACTAGACCTACACAGATATGCCTTGTCCTGTTACAACAAGCTGTGTCTGAATTTAGTAAATGTCCATTATACAGCTAACAGTTCTTTTCTAGTTACTTTTTGATTCTTTCATGTTTTTGGAGCATCGTACATGCAGAAGCAACCATCAAGTGTTTATGTTCCCATCCAAAATTTTTATATAGAACAAATCCATAATCACTATCATCATAAAATAGACAAAATGTTAAGGAAGAAAGATTGTGTTTAATGTCACATCAACATCAAGGTGATTAGAGACAGAGCAGAAGCTCAGATTGTGATGAGGATGGGGAAGGAAATCGACCATACCCTTTGAAACCATCCCGGCATTTGCCTGGCGTGATTTAGGGAAATCATGGAAAATCTAAATCTGGATGGCCAGATGCAGGCTTGAACCATCCTCCTCACAGATGCGAGGCCACTGTGTCAACCACTGCCTCACCTCACTCGATAAACAAAATGCTAAGGATAAGTTGAGTCTGTACAGAACGTTGCAGTTACTGAGCACTTGTTATAGAATGAAAAGCTTCCTCACACTCTGTCCCATATCTAGACAGAATTCTTTTTCAGTAAGTTGCAGAAATGTGATGCATTTGTACCCTTGACTACTAATGTATTTTCTATGATATCCATACATGACGAAAAAGGATTTCAATTGATCCTTATTGTTGGGTACTGGAAACTCAGCAACAGCTTTAGAAAACTGTGTCCAAACAGGCCTCAGAAGGCCCAACAGTACCAATAGACTGCCATATCATCCTCAGCCTAATGGCATCACTGGATGTGGATATGGAGGGGCATATTGTCGGTAGATGTACTTTTCTCAGTAATGCAGTATCCCAAAAACTTCAGTTTATTAACTACAAATTTATATTTTTCTTATTTTAATGTCATCCCTCCTGATCGCAATTTGTCAAACACTTCTTTTAATAACAGGAACTTCTCATCCCAACTCTGAATGTAAAGCAAAATGTCATTAACATATATGGTTAACTTAGAAGACAATTCCTGACCTAAAACATGATTCAAAGCTCCGATGAACTCAGGTAATTTAAACCAAAGAATACATCACAGTGCTGGTAACCTTTACCATTGTACAAAAATGTCATATATTTCTGAGATTCTGGAGCAAGTGGAACCTGATGAAATCCAGAGATCAAATCTAAGCTTGTAATCAGTTTAATACACTCCTGGAAATGGAAAAAAGAACACATTGACACCGGTGTGTCAGACCCACCATACTTGCTCCGGACACTGCGAGAGGGCTGTACAAGCAATGATAACACGCACGGCACAGCGGACACACCAGGAACCGCGGTGTTGGCCGTCGAATGGCGCTAGCTGCGCAGCATTTGTGCACCGCCGCTGTCAGTGTCAGCCAGTTTGCCGTGGCATACGGAGCTCCATCGCAGTCTTTAACACTGGTAGCATGCCGCGACAGCGTGGACGTGAACCGTATGTGCAGTTGACGGACTTTGAGCGAGGGCGTATAGTGGGCATGCGGGAGGCCGGGTGGACGTACCGCCGAATTGCTCAACACGTGGGGCGTGAGGTCTCCACAGTACATCGATGTCGTCGCCAGTGGTCGGCGGAAGGTGCACGTGCCCGTCGACCTGGGACCGGACCGCAGCGACGCACGGATGCACGCGAAGACCGTAGGATCCTACGCAGTGCCGTAGGGGACCGCACCGCCACTTCTCAGCAAATTAGGGACACTGTTGCTCCAGGGGTATCGGCGAGGACCATTCGCAACCGTCTCCATGAAGCTGGGCTACGGTCCCGCACACCGTTAGGCCGTCTTCCGCTCACGCCCCAACATCGTGCAGCCCGCCTCCAGTGGTGTCGCGACAGGCGTGAATGGAGGGACGAATGGAGACGTGTCGTCTTCAGCGATGAGAGTCGCTTCTGCCTTGGTGCCAATGATGGTCGTATGCGTGTTTGGAGCCGTGCAGGTGAGCGCCACAATCAGGACTGCATACGACCGAGGCACACAGGGCCAACACCCGGCATCATGGTGTGGGGAGCGATCTCCTACACTGGCCGTACACCACTGGTGATCGTCGAGGGGACACTGAATAGTGCACGGTACATCCAAACCGTCATCGAACCCATCGTTCTACCATTCCTAGACCGGCAAGGGAACTTGCTGTTCCAACAGGACAATGCACGTCCGCATGTATCCCGTGCCACCCAACGTGCTCTAGAAGGTGTAAGTCAACTACCCTGGCCAGCAAGATCTCCGGATCTGTCCCCCATTGAGCATGTTTGGGACTGGATGAAGCGTCGTCTCACGCGGTCTGCACGTCCAGCACGAACGCTGGTCCAACTGAGGCGCCAGGTGGAAATGGCATGGCAAGCCGTTCCACAGGACTACATCCAGCATCTCTACGATCGTCTCCATGGGAGAATAGCAGCCTGCATTGCTGCGATAGGTGGATATACACTGTACTAGTGCCGACATTGTGCATGCTCTGTTGCCTGTGTCTATGTGCCTGTGGTTCTGTCAGTGTGATCATGTGATGTATCTGACCCCAGGAATGTGTCAATAAAGTTTCCCCTTCCTGGGACAATGAATTCACGGTGTTCTTATTTCAATTTCCAGGAGTGTATACTGAAACTTTTGTAATAACTCATTTATGTTCTCCAGCTTGCTGTTTCCTCGATGTATAACTTTTTTCAGATGTCTGGAGTGTAAAACAAGTCTAACACATCCATCACATTTTGCCAGAACCATCAGAGGTTTATAATAATCACTGTTACTTCTCTCAGTTATACCATGCTTTTCCATCTTTTGTAACTCCTTTCAATTGGTACATTATTTAGTTTTATAAAAAATGGGCCAAGAGGTTTCAGTTTTAATACACATTCAAAATTCTGTATCCGTCCTGGTATATCACTGAACACATCCCCATCTTTCCATAACAAACCTTTTTACTCATTCTTTTGTTCATCATGCAGCCTCTCAGTTTCAGATACCTTTCCCTCAATTGTTTTCATTAACCCTTGAGTGGGTGTGACTATGTATAAAGTGCACCAACCACAAATAAAATTGTTTTGCGTTGTTCCATTGTTGTTTCACAGTTGTAAGCTCATAACTATACCTTGATTACTGCTTTAAACACAGTGATAAATTGTGTTGTCATATGTGCAAGTGAGCAGCAATAGTATAAAATGAACAGCAAGCTATGTGAGAAAAAATTAGGATCGGTGCAGGAAAGTGACCCAGATTACAAGATAGCAGCACAGTTCTACAATGAGGCTTTTCTCAACGATATAATTTGTAATCGAGGAAATGGTTGGATGGGATCTGATGCGTCTGCACTGTTTAATGCTTTGAGTGAGTCATTACTGTAGGGTAACTCCTGTCCATGGCATCAGAGTGTTGCAATCAAAGTTTATTTCACTATTGTTTAATTAATCAGTGCTTTAGCTTATATCATGTAAATTTATTTTATCATTGTTTAATTAAACTAAGATTAAACTGTGAATTTGCTCATACATATTTACCTTGGTATCTTGAAGACAGCAATTCTTCACATGCATACAATGTGCGCTGCGTACCTGCTGGTGTTATGAAAAATAGTGTGCCAGCTTGAGGGTTAATTCCTTGGCTTCAACTTCCTGTTCTGAATTATTCTGTACTATATGATCTCCCTCCTCCTTAAATGACAACCTATTTACGTTTTCACAAGCAACTTCCTTTCCCTCCTTTATAAATTTTTCTCGGATTATGTTTCCCTTTATGTCTGTCACACATAAGGTTTTCTCTTTCCGTCGAGAGCAGCACTAACTTTGTGTAACTTACTGCTCCCAAAATAAAATCTTGATGTAGTTCTGGAACTATCAAACAATTGTGTTCAAATTCTATACACTTGATTTCAAATGTCAGTCAAATTTGATTTCTTACCATGTGCTGTGTCTAATCCTATTATAACTGGCATTTCAATATAATTCTTATATTGCCTAATTTCATTACTTAAAGCCTCTGACAATTCAGAAATTCTGCAATATGAGTCAGCTAATGTTTTTTCTTCCAAATTCCCTATTTTCAAGAAAGAATAGGGGTTTCCTATCTCATCCGCCCCTGTATCAATGCCTTCATCTAGAAAATCCCTTACAACTTCACTCAATTCCATATCCTTGCTATTCTGGATACTTTTGTTCCTGTTTCTAGTAGGTAAGTCACTTACCATCTTCATCCAATTAATATTTAAACCATAAGTAACATTGCTTCTTATATTATAATGGTCATCCCACAAGTTACCCAAAAGCTCAATTAAATCTTCACTCACCACTATCTTTCTTTTATATGATTCATAAATTGCATTGCATTTTTCTTTCCACCAGTCAGGGTAAACTCTTTTGCACAACATTGCTAATTTTTTCAAAGTGAGTAAGTAAGTAGCTCTTCCCTAACATGTATGCGAACTGTGTACAGAAAACTCTTTATCACTAATTTCCAGATTTAGAACTGAAGACTGATTAGACAACTCACATCCATATTTGTTCTGAACACTTTCTGTGACTGATTTATGAGCATAATTAGTATTCATACATATATTCAGACACTTGGTTTGTGGGACCGATGACCGTCACAGTCTGGTCCCTTTAATCCCACAGACCAACCAACCAACTTGGTTTGTAACTTCATTTACATTTTCACTTGCCTCTAACAAACTTAACGAATAATGTGGAACGATATTTCTTCTCATCTAACAAATCATCTTTTAATCCAACAAAATAATCTACTTTTTTTTTCATACTATGCAAGCCACCTGAGGGTACCCTGAGTACCTCTATCGGTTCTCCCTTCTATTCCAGTCTAGTGGAAAGAAGGATTGTCGGTATGCCTCTGTGTGGGCTCTAATCTCTCTGATTTTATCCTCATGGTCTCTTCGCGAGATATACATAGGAGGGAGCAATATACAGCTTGACTCTTCGGTGAAGGTATGTTCTCGAAACTTTAACAAAAGCCCGTACCGAGCTACTGAGCGTCTCTCCTGCAGAGTCTTCCACTGGAGTTTATCTATCATCTCCGTAACGCTTTCGCAATTACTAAATGATCCTGTAACGAGGTGCGCTGCTCTCCGTTGGATCTTCTCTATCTCTTCTATCAACCCTATCTGGTATGGATCAGACACTGCTGAGCAGAATTCAAGCAGTGGGCGAACAAGCGTACTGTAACCTATTTCCTTTGTTTTCGGATTGCATTTCCGTAGGATTCTTCAGTCTGGCATCTGCTTTACCGATGATCAACTTTATATGATCATTCCATTTTAAATCACTCCTAATGCGTACTCCCAGATAATTTATGGAATTAACTGCTTCCAGATGCTGACCTGCTATTTTGTAGCTAAATGGTAAGGGACCTGTCTTTCTATGTATTCGCAGCACATTACACTTGTCTACATTGAGATTCAATTGCCATTCCTTGCACCATGTGTCAATTCGCTGCAGATTCTCCTGCATTTCAGTACAATTTTCCATTGTTACAACCTCTCGATACACCACAGCATCATCTGCAAAAAGCCTCAGTGAACTTCCGATGTTATCCACAAGGTCATTTATGTATATTGTGAACAGCAATGGTCCTATGACACTCCTCTGCGGCACTCCTGAAATCACTCTTACTTCGGAAGACTTCTCTCCATTGAGAATGACATGCTGTGTCCTGTTATCTAGGAACTCTTCAATCCAATCATACAATTGGTCTGATAGTCCATATGCTCTTACTTTGTTCATTAAATGACTGTGGGGAACTGTATCGAACGCCTTGCGGAAGTCAAAAAACACGGCATCTACCTGTGAACCCGTGTCTATGGCCCTCTGAGTCTCGTGGACGAATAGCGCGAGCTGGGTTTCACACGACCGTCTTTTTCAAAACCCATGCTGATTCCTAAAGAGTAGATTTCTAGTCTCCAGAAAAGTCATTATACTCGAACATAATACGTGTTCCAAAATTCTACAACTGATCGACATAGTTCTGCACATCTGTTCGACGTCCCTTCTTGAAAGCGGGGATGACCTGTGCCCTTTTCCAATCCTTTAGAACGCTACACTCTTTTCATTAATCTTAATTCCTCCCTCTTCAGTAACATCATTTACATTACAAATACCAGTTGCCTTTTCATCTACCATGTATTTCTCATTCTGCTCATGCTCCACTATTTCTTCATTTTTGGAAAAGATATAGTAAATGTTTAAGTTGTTACCACCAGACTCATTAAAATTTTCTCCCATGTCAGTACCATAAAAGTTTTCTTGATCACCTTAGTGCAATTCATAATTAAGATTTTTTTTCTATTGTGTTCTAGTCTTTACCTCAATCTGACCAGAAATTACTCTAAAACTCTTGATACACTGTAATTCTATTATTTTGGTATTTTTGTGTACTTACCCTGAAGTTGTAACAATCATTCTCTATTGGATATCTGTCACAACTAGTGGTACATGAATTAAGTGTATTATTTTCCACTCTCACATTGTACACCTCAAATGCAGTGAGCATTACTTTACCAGCTCATTAACTTTAGTACTGTGACCCAAATGCTGAGTTGCATGTTGATTATTATTGCAGTTTCTATTACTTTGTTCATATTTTTTATTATATTGTCTCCCTCTCTTATCAAATTCTCTTGCTGCTCCCCTTTCTTGATTTCTATGATTATTACCTTCATTTCCCCCATGATAATAATTATTTCCTCAGTTTCTATTGTAACCTTCTTGTATGAAACGATTTGGACCAAGACCCTATCTGTTATTTCTTTCAAAACCTGTATCCAATTTCTCTATATATTTGAGAAACTGTTCAGCTGATTGGTCAGGCCCATGCATCAAACCCTTTGGACATTCTTAGTTAACCTTCTCTTTAATGAGTCGATTTCTTCAGTTTGTCAAAAGGTTGGTTCAAATGAACAAGTTTCCTTGATTGATTTTTACAAAATTCTTTCATACCCCCTCTGTAACTTGGCCAGCTGAGAAATTTGCTTTTGATTGTAGCCTGTTCTGATTCTGACCAAAATTTATTAAGGAAACTCTTTTCAAAAATCTTGTATGTTAAATATTGTATGCAAATCTAATTTGCCCAATATTATGCCCCCCTATCAGAACATCTTTTTACAAATTTAATTTTAAGATTGTGAGTCAGATCTGCATAAAATTTTATTTATGTTATTCTAAGAAACCAAAAGGATGCAAACAACCATATCTACATCTATATGTACATCCATACTCTGCAAGCCACCTGACGGTGTATGGCAGAGGGTACCTTGAGTACCTCTATCGGTTCTCCCTTCTATTCCAGTCTCGTATTGTTCATGGAAAGAAGGATTGTCAGTATGCCTCTGTATGGGCTCTAATCTCTCTGATTTTTATCCTCATGGTCTCTTCGTGAGATATACGTAGGAGGGAGCAATATACTGCATGACTCCTCGGTGAAGGTATGTTCTCGAAACTTCAACAAAAGCCCATACCGAGTTACTGAGCATCTCTCCTGCAGAGTCTTCCACTGGAGTTTATCTATCATCTCCGTAACGCTTTCGCAATTACTAAATGATCCTGTAACGAGGTGCGCTGCTCTCCGTTGGATCTTCTCTCTCTCTTCTATCAACCCTATCTGGTATGGATCCCACACTGGTGAGCAGTATTCAAGCAGTGTGCGAACAAGTGTACTGTAACCTACTTCCTTTGTTCTTGGATTGCATTTCCTTAGGATTCTTCCAATGAATCTCAGTCTGGCATCTGCTTTACCGACAATCAACTTTATATGACCATTCCATTTTAAATCACTCCTAATGCCTACTCCCAGATAATTTATGGAATTAACTGCTTCCAGTTGCTGACCTGCTATATTGTAGCTAAATGATTAGGGATCTTTCTATCCAGTGAAACTTTTCACCGGCACATTGGACTTAACATTACAGCCTGTGTTAAAAAATGTTTTGCACCAACACCTTGATGTAAATTATGTGCTATAACTGTTTTTGAACTTTAAGAAAATTATTCTGTAAATATAACACACTGATTCTTACATTCACTGGTTTTCCCCCCTTCTAAAATCATCTTTCCAACACAAAAAAACTTTTGTGTTGAAATTACAAAATTTTGTATCAAAACTGTTATTAACAGATAAAACTTTGTTACATAAATTGTGCTTTATCTCTGAAATCTCACCTCACAAATTAACTTCCAGATCAGCTACTTTTTGATTGACAATCTGAGCAAAGGATATCCTGTGTTTGCGACTGTTGTCTAATCCTGCAATTTTATAATTTGCAGTTTCAATTTTATCACTTAATTAGTTTTTATCCGCTCATATCTGATTACGTAGTTCTTCCTGGAATGCCAGAATTTGATTCCCTGTCTCCAGTTTAACAGCATTATAATTTTCAGAATTTCTGTTTTCTAACTCAGTTTTGGTTGCATCACAGTTCTCAGAAATTTGTTTGTCCATTTCAGAAATATGTTTGTTTCAGTCATTTTATTGTTTGTTTCAGTAATTTGGTTGTCTAGAACATCACCAGGCAACATGTTTCCAGTCATCAACAGTCCAATGTCAGTGTTGAAGGCCCCAGGTGAGGCATAAAGCTTTGTGTCGTGCAGTCATGGAGGCTACACGAGTGGGCCTTTAGCTCCAAAAGCCCATATCGATGATGTTTTGTTGTATGGGTTGCACGCTGACATTTGTTGATGGCCCTGTATTGAAACCTGCAGCAATTTGTGGAAGGGTTGCACTTTTGTCATGTTGAACAATTCTCTTCAGTCATCGTTGGTCCCATTGTTGCAGGATCTTTTTCAAGCCACAGCAATATCAGAGATTTCGATGTTTTACTATATCCCTGATATTCACAGCACACTCGTGAAATGTTCATATGGAAAAATCCCCACTCCATCGCTACCTTGGAGACGCTGTGTCCCATCACTTGTGCGCCGGCTATAACATCACATTCAAACTCGCTTAAATCTTGATAACCTGCCATTGAGTTGTAGTAACTGATCCAACAACTGCGCCAGACACTTGTTGTCTTATATATGTGTTGTTGATCGTAGTGCCGTATTCTGCCTGTTTACATATCTCTGTATTTGAATATGCATGCCTACACCAGTTTCTGCAGCACTTCAGTGTATATCCTCTGTCACTGTTACTACTTTGATGAGATAATTAGGAAAGATAGATGAAATAGTGCACCTTTACTTTCCCTGTTGTGTGTCCATGTGCGCCCTCTTTGCTCCTCAGTTCTATTGTTCAGAACTCTTAATTGCCTTTACATTTGATCTCCACTTCATTGCTTTTGCATTCAGTGTAAAATTTTTCACTTTTAGGTTATCTGAAAACTACATCAGTAACTAATATTTCTTTGTGCGATATTAATATCTCAGGATGGTGCACCCACATTTAGTATAGTGTAACACTACAGAGTTGATAGAAATGGTGAAATGAAGAGAGGGAATGTAGCATTACATAGCCACCAAGAAAAGAACAATAAATTTAATGATTTGACAAGTTTATCTGTGGTACCAACAAACCTTTTCTCATCAGTATGTTGAGATTTTTATAGCCAAAGTTCATAGCTGGGAAATAGTAACCTTGGTGATGTCTGACCATGTAATTGTTACCATTAACCCTAGGAGCACAAAGTTATTTAGGTTTTCTGGAGCACCAACCCAGGGCAAAATTTTCCCATGTTACAGTAGGTCGTCAGTCATGTAATACATATTTATTTTAGGTGATTGTGTTTCCAATTTGTAATCAGTTTAAAAATGCCCAGTGACATTATGACTAAAAACATAATCTTTCGAACATACAGGGCAGGTGCAGCCAAGATTTCGGCTCACGAACTGTGCCCTGGCACGAGTGCCATAGTGCTCAGCTTCACTGCACTCGTCCCGCACCAACACGCCACACTGTCTGAGCGTAAGGAGGGGGAAACTGGAAACGTGCCACATTTAAATGGCAGTGCAGTCACACAACATATGACTTGGTTTTATATTTTTTCTCAACAACATGGATGACAAAAAAATAAATTTTCAGCATTATTTAATTATTTTTGGCTTGCTGAAGACAGAATA
Source organism: Schistocerca americana (assembly GCF_021461395.2). Taxonomy (NCBI): domain Eukaryota; kingdom Metazoa; phylum Arthropoda; class Insecta; order Orthoptera; family Acrididae; genus Schistocerca; species Schistocerca americana. Next base: position 645,547,694 of record NC_060130.1, on the reverse strand, counting down.
TAATTTTTGTGTGGTACAAACTATTGGCATATGGACAGAAGAAGACAATTTTACAGAGTTTTGCACTCAGGTTGCCACATAATCATGAGCTATTTAGTTTTATAATTAAATAAAGGCCTTGCACACAAATGTATTAATAGAAATATTGTAGCAGTTTGCAACCTTATTATGGAGATGTGGAAATTCTACCTAAGGAAAGTGATGTAGATGTCTTGGACAGTTTTAACATAAAAGGATTTATTATTAAAATGGGAATTACCTTGCAGATCAATCAGACACATACGCACTTGCACAGGGATACTTTCAACTAAAATGGCAAATGGTCTCAAAAACAGATGTAAGATTGGCAGTGCCATCAAAACAGTTAGGAAAGGCCTCTTTGCATACCATTACATGCCTATCAGTCTTCGTAACGCAGCCCAGACTTGGCAGCGATTCATAACTGAGGTTCTCCTTCACCTCGATTTCTGTTTCGCCCATTTAGATGACATCCTCATGTTCAGCCCTTCACTAGAGGACAAGAAGACCTATGTACAAACTGTACTCTATACCTTGCAGGCAGCAGGTATCGAAACAAACAATAAGAAGCTGCAGTTACACCGGACTTCCGTCGACTTCCTAGGGTTCGTGGTGTCACCAGCGGGCATTACCCCCTGCCCGCTAAAGTGCAACCAGTGTTAGAGATGCAACGCCCAACTACTTACAAGGAATTGCGCCGTTTCTTAGGAATAATAAACTATTACAGGAAGCACCTACCTGCTGCGGCAGAAGTCCAGGCTCCGCTTACAGACGCGCTCGCAGCATGGTTAACTTCAGGCACACGACCCGAACCTTGGACAGAAGAAATGAACTCCGCTTTCGAGAAATTAAAAAAACGTTTGGCCTCAGCATTTACCATACCACTCCCTCACCCGGAGGCAGAACTATTCATAACTACAGATGCTAGCGAAAGCGTGGTAGGCACCGTCCTGAGTCAAACGGTCAGCGACTCTACCTCCCCACTGAGTTTCTTCTCGAAGAAATTCCTATCGTGAGTGGACGCAGAGACGTCACTTTTCAGTATACCGAACCTTGCTACCTTGCAAGCAGCGGACGAGGAACTCTTGACACTGATTTCAGACCAAAACTCGTCACTCAAACCAGTGCACATTACTTACCCAGGCGTAGTTGGCGAGATTTGGTGCGACAAATCCACTGGGACCCTACGACCGTTCATCCCGCGTGCCTTACAGTGCAATGTGTTTCTCAAGCTCCACAATTTAGCGCACCCTAGCATCCGCGTTTCCACAAGACTCATGACGGAATGTTTTGTTTGGCACAACATGAAGCGTAACTGCCAAGAGTGGGCCCGCAACTGTACACAATGCCAACAGAACAAAATATCATGCCTCACCATACTCCCACTGCATAGTTTCCCTACACCCACAAGCCAGTTTCAACATGTCTACATAGACTTAGTGGGCTCCCTCCCCCCTCCGAGGGCTATAGGTACATCCTTTCAGTAATTGACAGGACGACACGGTGGGTGGAAGCAGCGCCCCTGCCGAACATTACTGCAGAGACTGTAGCACGGAATTCTTCTCCATGTGGATCACTCATTTTGGTTCCCCTGCCACCGTCACCACCAACCAAGGTCGCCAGTTTGTGTCCACATTGTTCAACTCGCTCTGCACTCTTTGCGGCACACCACAGTCTATCCATTGGATTAGCTGAGCAATGGCACAGGATGCTAAAGACTGCGGTTCGATGCCGCGGAACGTTATAGACAGAGGCCCTGCCATTCGTACTGCTTGGCCTCTGCGCCACCTACAAGGAAGACTTGAAGGGCACAACTGCTGAGTTCGTGTACGGACAGACACTCATCTTACCTGGTGAACTGGTCAATCCCTCATTTCAACCCATCCTCTCCGAGCTACCTACTTCACTTGAATGCATCAAACTGCATTGCTCTAAACTCCTATACCCCCCACACCAGCCACACTTCCCCGCACACATACATGCCACGAACATTGGAAACCTGCTCACATGTAATGCTCCGCGACGACACAGTGCGGACCCCCCTAAAGCCTCCCTATACTGGCCCACATAAAACTATTAAATGCACAGACCAGACATTAGACATCGAGGTCAAAGGCAACCCAGTTACTCTATCACTTCACCGAGTAAAACCAGCGAACGTGGAGCCGACGTCCCCGCCCCCTCCTGTTGAGGATGCAACTTCCTCTAATCATATTTACAGCCCACAATTGAGCTCCCTTATTTCTCCCCAGCCGCTCCCACTTCTAGGTCCCCTGCAACTTGCAGCACTCCCAGCTCACCCTTCCGAGGTTTGTCGCCCTGACCTTCACTGTCCAATTCATCCCGAGCCGAGTCCAGTGACCCCAACAGCTTTCCGTCAAGCTCTTTACCCCCCTCTCAGACCTCTCCCTCCATGCTGGGAACATCAAGGTACTCCCAACCGAGCACATATTATCCCCACACTGCTATACCCCCTTCGCCGGGTCAGGACAAACCCCTGACCCCTCCCAGCTCCCCATTCCAATGTTTCTCAGCACCCCTACACAGTACTGACCAGGGCCTTCCACCGGAGACCAGCATGATTGAGCTGCGGGTGGACACTTACCCGGAGGACATCACAAACCTGTCTATCACCATCCGAGGTGATTGTTGGTAAAACTGAGTGCATCGCCCCCTACTTGCACACCAGCCACGTCAGTAGTGTGACAATTCCCACTCCCGCCCTGCACATCCGTCGATGCTATCAGAGCATTCATGTGCCCTAACAGGTTCGTGTTCCTGTGCATGCCGTGTGCGTCACAGATCTCCTCACCACACCCACACTCCAGGGCTGGCCGACGCCTTTGCCACCCTCAGAGATTCGACGACTACACCATCCAGTGGCCCCCCCTCGAGCTGCGAGCACAGCCATCACCACCGATTCCAGACGACGCCGAGGAGTTACCAATCACGCATCTGCCTGTCGACCCCCTGCCCACCGCTGAGTACTCCATACGGCAAGGGGGGGACTATGTGGTGACGTTCACAGAAGTAGTTAAACATCGACCGTCACCAGCTATGAACATTTGATTTCTCTTTGCCATGTTCTTTGGAGCGTCAAGCAGAGACCCACGTCTTGGCACACTTTTCTCTGTCTTTGTGCTGTATACATTGTGCCATCAAGTACAATAAATCAGTGTTTTTATTCATGGGTGTATTATTCGGTATTATAGTACCTACTTATACCCCATACACTTAATCAGTGATATAAATGTTTATCCAGGAGTGAATGGCATATCTGGCCATATTGTTTTGTTTGTCACACTTGATAACTTACCTGATTACAGAGAAGTGGTGGGACAGAAAATAGAGTATGTATTTAATGGAGACGTATATGGTGTAACAAATGTCAATTCTAAATTTAATGTATTTGTTGATGGATTTCTATGAATCTTTAACAGCTGTTCTCCCAAGAAAACAATAATACGACAGAAAAGCCTTGAAATATAAAAGTAATCAAAATAACAAGCACAAGGAAATGAAATTCATATGAAATTGTTAGGACAAACAGAGAAGTAGGACTGATTTCATATTACAAAAAGTACTGCTCTAAAATAACCTTCCATACAATGCCTGAAATTGATATTTCAGATTATTATCTGAATTATTACATCAGAGATGTTTTGATTTTTTCATCTGTTTGGACAATAGCTAAAAAGAAACCAAGAAATAAATTAAGGATGTGACATCTTTGTTATTAGAGAAAACAGTCAAATAACAAATTTTAGCAGTCAGCTACTCAATGTATTTAATTATCACTTCCTGGAAGTAGCTGAGAAAAAAGGTGTGGGCTGATCAAGGCATAAAGTAATAGAATTCATGCAAGAAACAGTGTCAGTGCCATATACCTATAACCAGATCACGATGACTCAAAAATGCTCAGCCAAATAAATGAAGAATGTATTTAATACCTCCAAAAGGGGAAATGATAGATTATACACTGATGAGCCAAACCATGATGACCACTGGCCACTGTGAGGTTGTATGCTGCCTGATGCCACTAAGGGCATGTTGATGCAGAAAGAGAAGTACGGGGTGGGGCAAATAAAAGTGTTCCAGGGTACAAAGAAACACAGCAGAGCAAAGGAAATATAGTACTAACCTGACTATATTAGATGTTTAAAGTGACCACCATTCATCTATGGGCACTTTTGGACCATGGTCAGCAAGCTGCTGAAGCCAGATTGATTGCTGCAGTTTCATCAAAAATGTTCTGCTGCAGTTTTTGAAGACAATGAGGGTAGTTGCAATACACCTTAGACTTGAGGGCTCCCCACATGAAGTAATTACACACCAACAGATCAGGTGACCTGGGTGGCCAGCCAGGGTCACAATCAGACTGGTCTCTGCTAACAACTCTGTGAGGTGTAAAGACTGTGTAAATGTACTCCAAGGTTCAGCTGGCTGTATGGGCAGTTGCTCCATTCTTTAGGAAGTTGGTGTTAGCGTTGTTACATGCATACATTCATGCCAAGTTGTATCCACACATCCAGGCTGTTTATAAGCCCCACCCTGTACATGAGTGGAGCAGAGACAAGTAGTGCAGATACGGAAATCCACTGACTTAAGTGACATTGACAAAAGCCAGATTGTTGTGGCCCAGAGCCTGGAAGCAAGTATCTCGGAAATGGTGAAACTGGTCAGCTGTCCACATGCTTCTGTGACGAGCATCCCTGGAAAGTGGTTGAAGAACATTGAAATAATGAGTAGACAACAAGAAGTTGAATGTCCATACCTCATCACAGAACACAGGGATAGGAGGCTTGCCCACTCTCTAAAGCAGGATAGCGGTGATCTGTGGCAGGTCTGGTGATAGATTACAGTGCTGATGCAGGCCTAAAAGTTTTGGAGCACACTTTTCAGTGCACATGGTGTTCCACGGCAGAAGACCCCTACATGTTTCCATGTTTACCCAACGACATCACCAATTATGATTACAGTTGGCATGGGATCATCCAGATTGGACCACTAATCAATGGAATCATGTCACCTGGCTGGATGAATCCCTTTTATTGTTAAACCAGGTCAACGGGTGTGTCCAGATATGCCATCATCCAGGCGATGGCTGCTCGAAGCATACAGCATGCCACAGCTTCAGACCAGTGGGAGCAGTATTATGTTATGTGGGAGATTCACCTGGTCTCTGTTTCTATTCCACACACTTAATCACTTTGATAAAGTGCAGTAGCTGCCTAGGGAAGTACAACATCATTGATGTGATGGTCTGGGCCTCCTGAGGCTGTCAACCCGCCACAACCCTTCTGTCAGCACTACAGAGCACATACGCAGCACCCAGAGCACAAACCACCACTCATACATCTGTGCTGACCATGGGCAACAGAGTGAGGTATGTTTTCCTCCCTGAACCATGACATGTAATGTACTGGAATTAAATGAAGGCATTCTTTAGCATCAACAGTGTTTCCACTGGACCCACCAGCTTGTCACCACCACTCACTCACCCCCCTGAGTGCAACTGCACTTTTCATCTAAATCACTTATATCTCCCACATTTACACAGTGAAGCTGTAAAATTTTGACACACACTTTAGTCTTGTAAGTTTATCACAGATGGAATGTAAGTAAAAAAACGTGCAATCTGATTTTGATGTATTACTGACCGTTGTAGTCAAGGTTACAAATATACATAGTGTGGTCACATGCAGCTAGAGTAGCTAATTTGAATCCTAGTAGTGAAGGAGCAGAGATTATTGAGAGTTGCAGAGGGAGAATTATGCAATGTTTTGCTGAAACTGGAAGGGAATACGGTAGAAGACCAGTGGCTAGCTTTGAGAGATGAAATAGTGAAGGCAGCAGAGGATTAAATATGTAAAAAGACAAGGCCTAGCAAAAATCTGTGGACAACAGAGGAGGTACTGAACTTAATTGACAAAAGGAGAAAATGTAAACATGCAACAAATGAGGCAGGCAAAAGGGACTACAGGCAAGTACAAAATGAGATTAGTAGAAAGCAGAAAATGGCTAAGCAGGAATGCCTGAAGAACAAAGTCAAGGCCATAGAAGCATGTATAAATAGGTGAAAGATAGATACCAGCTATAGGGAGATTAAAAAGACCTGTGGAGAAAAGGAAGCAACTATATGAATATCAAGGATTTAATGGCAAGTCAGTTCAAAGGAAAGAATGTGTCCGGGTTCAATGTACCTGATGCCGAACGCTGGAGCTTGGGTTCAGTTACCAGCCAGGTTGAAGATTTTCTCCACTTAAGGACTGGGTGTTATGTTGAAACTTCCTGGCAGATTAAAACTGTGTGCCGGACCGAGACTCGAACTAGGGACCTTTGCCTTTCGTGGGCAACTGCCCTACCATCTGAGCTACCCAAGCACGACTCACGCCCCGTCCTCACAGCTTTACTTCCACCAGTACCTCATCTCCTACCCTCCAAACTTCACAGAAGCTCTTCTGCGAACTTTGCAGAACTAGCACTCCTGGAAGAAAGGTAGAGTCAGTCTTGAGAAAACTTATCTACCTGCTATGTAAGACACTGATCAGCCACAACATTATGACCATCGATATAAAACCATCCATGCAATAGCAACATCACCTAGCAAAGAATGACTGCTAGTCACACACATGCATCATGGATGTAGTATCAGTGAGTGTGCTGTCAGTGGGTAGAATGTGGATGACGTGAAATCTATCTGAATTTGACTGAGAGCAGATTGTGATGGTCTGAAGGCTCAACATGAACATTTTGAAAACTGCACAACTTTTTGGACATTTGAAGAGTGCTGTGGTGGGTGTCTTCAACACATGGCAAAACCAAGGTGAAACCACATCCAGATGTCGTGACATTGGGTGGCCACCGCTTATCACAAATGTCGGACATCGTAGGCTGGGCAGACTGGTAAAACAGGACAGTTGGCAAACTGTGGTAATACTAACATCAGACTTTAATGCTGGGTAGAGTACAAGTGTGTCTGAACACTCCTAATGATGGGCCTCTGCAGCTGGTGACCCAAGTGTGCACCAATGTTAATACTATGACATCGGCAACTACGACTGAAATGGGCAAATGACCATCGGCACTGGACATGGGTGCAGTGACAGAACATTGCATGGTCTGATGAATCATGATACCTTCTTCACCATGTCGATGGGAGGGCATGAATCCATTGTTTTCCAGAGGAAGAAGCTTCTTGAAATCTGTACTGTGGGGTGGAGACAAGCTGGTGGCACCTCCATTACACACTGGGGAACATTCATGTGGGCATCCATGAGTTGAGTGGAGCTCATGAAAGGCACCATGACACAAGGTATATCGTACACTGGTTGTAGATCACATACACCCCATCATGACAAACATGTTTCCTGATGGCAGAGGCATTTTTCAACACAACAAGATAATGTGCCATGTCACAAGGCCAGGAATATGATGGAGTGGTTTGAGGAACACAGTGGCGAGTTTCAATTGATGTGCCATACTCCCCCCCCCCCTCCCGCCCCCTCCACCCCATGTCCTCCAGCTCGCCAGATCTGAACATACCTGGGATGTGATTGAATGTGATGTTTTATCAAGTATAGTTTTATCAAGAATGTAGTGTGCCCTGGTATTTATGGGAATTATGTAAATTGTGTGTGCCGATGTAGTGCCAGCACCCCTAGCGACCTACCCAGACCTCATTGCTTCCATACTATGATGCATCACTGCTGTTATCTGTGCCAAAGGTGGACATACTGGCTGTTAGGTAGGTGGTCATAATATTGTGGCTGAACAGTGTATATGAGACAGGTGAAATATCCTCACACTTCAAGAAGAATGTAATTCCAGTGAAAGCATGTTCTGATAGGTGTGACTTTTACCAGAGTATCAGTTTAATATGTCATGGTTGTAAAATAATGACAAGAATCATTTAAAGAAATTCAAAACATAGTAGAGGCTGACCAATGTGGGTTTCGGAGGAATGTGTGAGGCAGTGTTGACCCTCTGACTTATCTTAGAAGATCAGTTACAGAAATGCAAATACATGTTTATAGCATTTGTAGACTTAGAGAAAGCTTTTGACGATGTTTAGTATAATTAATTTTTTTAAATTCTAAAGGTAGCAGGTATAAAATATGGGGAGTGAAAGGATATATACAGTTTGCACAGAAAACACACTGCAGTTAGAGGAATTGAAGGACATGGAAGGGAACGAACTGGACAGTGTCTTGAAATGAGGTTTTACGATGAATATCAGCAGAAGTGAAACAAGGGTAATGGAATTTAGATGAATCAAATCAGGCGATTCTGATGGAATTAGATTAATAAATGAGACATTAAAGGTACTGTGGTAAATGAGTTTTGATATTTGAGCAAGAAAATAACTGAAAAAGCGTTTGAACAAGACATCACAACATACTTACATTCATTTGCCTGGAAATATTTGAGCTGTGATGGATGCACATTCACTGTTAGAATCATGGCAGTTGTTTTTTAGCAGTCGATTGACTGATTTAGTTCTTGAATCAACAGACTGTAGCAAGGAAAGCATCTGTGAGAAACAATCCAGACTGACTGTAGCAAGGAAAGCATCTGTGAGAAACAAGAATTTGTTAACACCAGACATAAATTTAAGAGTTTGAAAGTCTTTTATGAAGGTCTTTATCTGTAGTGTAGCCTTTTATGGAAGTGAAATTTGGACAATAAGCATTTCAAATGAGAAGAAAATAGGAGCTTTTGAAATATGGTGCTATGAAACAAAGCCAAAGATTAGATGAACAGATCGCATAAATAATTTGGAGGTACTGAATTGAATGGAAGAGACAAAAAAAATTGCACAAATTAAATAAAAGAAAGGATTAGTTGATCGGACACATTCTGAGGCATCAATAAACTGTCAGTTGTGGTGTGGGTCGGAAGTTTTGTAGAAGGGGACCAACAAGGTATGAATACAGTACGCAGGTTCAAATGAATGTAGGTTGCAGTACTTATTCAGAAATGAAGACGCTTGCACGGGCTAGACTAGGAGTGGAGAGCTGCATCAAACCAGTCCTCAGCCTGAAGTCTACGGCCACTACAAAATGGCACAAAAATTCACCTTCTCTGTTAATTTTATTTTCATAAACATTCAAAACACAAACACAATATATACTACAAAGGACTGAATAAGTGACAGTTTCTCTCTTTCCTCCATGTACCCAAACCATAGCAGGCATACCAATCCCAGTACTTTGTTTAGCCAAGTGACAACACTGTGTTACTGTGGTGTTGTGGTTACTGTCTATATTTTTTTTAATTACTGTCCCAGAGAAAGAAGGACATTTTTTTCCTGTTCTGCTTTCCTTCTTTGACACTGACTTACTTCTAATTTTGGGAGTGGCTCCATGGATTATTTCATAAGGTCCTTAAGTTCTCTTCGAAGCAGGTAGGATTTAACAACAGGCTTTATTTAACCCTAAAATTGTCAGACTGCGTCTGTGAAACCCACTTGTTTTTGTTTCACTTCATTTATATTCTTATAGCTCCTGATTTGACTTGAGCCCTGGCTAGCTTCCTGAAACATCTGAGAGAAAGTGTTCATGTCATGAATGAGGTTTTGCTTTATTTGGTCATTGTTTGGCAATCTTACAAAAAGTGCATGTGTATGTCACCAGACCACATATGTTACTAATTTCTGCCAGTGTGATCCCATTTTTATTTTCGTGTAGGCCTATACTGAGTTATTTTGCTAACAATTTGTGATGTCCTACAACTGAATTATCATAGTCAATAGCTCACAGTATGAAATGGCAACAGAAAATCTTTCATACAGTGAAATTTACAGAATTTATATCGTGAGAGTGAAGTAGACGACTGATGAAGACCCAGACTTCGAAATAAACTGTGATCATGACAGTAATAGTGAAACATGTGGTGGTGAAGAGAAAGATGTTTAGTCTTCTGCAGGCACCAACGCACCTACTGTTGTTGATCCAAAAGAACAACTCCTGTAATTGACTCAGGAACGTCACCTACGCTCTTTTATAAAGGAAGGAACAGAGCAACTAAATGGAGAAAGACTTGTTTCCCAAAAAGAGCTTGAACAAGACATCACAACATACTTACGTGCATTTGCCTGGAAATATTTGAGCTGTGATGGATGCACATTCACTGTTAGAATCATGCCAGTTGTTTTTTAGCAGTCGATTGACTGATTTAGTTCTTGAATCAACCAATACCTATACACATCAAAAAAAGTTTCACACCATCTCAGTTCCGAGAGTTCCGGAACCTGTACAGAAAATTGGAATAGAGATCGACATAAACACATTGCATGTTGTACCACCATATAGTGAAACCTTCAGAAGTGGTGGTCCACATATCTGCACACGCCGGTACCTCTAATACCCAGTAGCATGTCCTCTTGCATTCATGCATGCCTGTATTCGTCATGGCATACTATCCACAAGTTCATCAAGGCACTGTTGGTCCAAATTGTCCCACTCCTCAATGGCAATTTCACGTAGATCCATCCAACTGGTTGTTGGGTCATGTCGTCCATAAACAGCCCTTTTCAATCTATCCCAGGCATGTTTGATAGGGTTCATGTTTGGGGAACATGCTGGCAACTCTAGTCGAGCGATGTCATTATCCTGAAGGAAGTCATTCACAAGATGTGCACATTAGGGGTGCGAATTGTCATCCATGAAGATGATTGCCTTGCTAATATGGTGCTGATATCGTACAGCCATTATGTTGCCTTTTATGGCCACCAGTGGCATACATCGGCCCCACATAATGCCACCCCAAAACAGTGGGGAACCTCCACCTTGTTGCACTCACTGGACAGTGTGTCTAAGGCGTTCAGCCTGACCAGGTTGCCTACAAACACGTACTCCGACGATTGTCTGGATGAAGGCATATGCGACACTCATTGGCGAAGAGAATATGATGTCAATCCGATTGGTCCATTTGGCATGTTTTGGGCCCATCTTTACCACAACGCATGGTGTCATGGTTGCAAAGATGGGTCTCACCATGGATGTCAGGAGTGAAGTTGCACATCATGCAGCCTAATGCATACAGTTTGAGTCATAACTGTGGCTGCACGAAAAGCATTATTCAACGTGGTGGCGTTGCTGTCAGGGTTCCTCTGAGCCATAATTCGTAGGCAGCGGTCATCCACTGCAGTAGTAGCCCTTGGGCGGCGTGAGTGCGGCATGTCATTGACAGTTTCTGTCTCTCTGAATATCCTCCATGTCCGAACAATATCACTTTGGTTCACTCAGAGATGCCTGGACACTTCCCTTGTTGAGAGCCCTTCATGGCACAAAGTAACTATATGGACAAGATTGAACCGCAGTATTGACTGTCTAGGCATGGTTGAACTACAGACAACACGAGCTGTGTACCGCATTCCTGGCGGAATGGCTGGAACTGATCGGCTGTCGGATCCCCTCTCTCTAATAGGTGCTGCTCATGCATGGCTGTTTACATCTTTGGGCAGGTTTAGTGACAAATATACAAGTGACCTGATGGCACAAGATGGACAGACTGTCATTCGACTGTCAGAACGTGCATACACTTCGTTGAAATAACCACACTACACAAAAATTCCTTTGAACAATATCAACATTAGATTTATTGGTCGCAGTGACAGGAGACGGCAAAGAATACATGGCTTGTTCGGTCTTTCTTAGCTTACAGTTGAAAATAACATGCAGGGAACAAAAACTTCAGCATTATCTAACTAAACTGCTAGTTTGGAAGATACAAAAACAAAACACACATGTATAAAACACAGCGCCTCTGGTGGGTGGCATACGAATTGTTTGATGGCGTGATTGTAGCACCTCTGGTGGCTGGCGTGCAAAATGCTTGATGGTACAGTTTCCACACACATGCTGATGACACACGCGATACATTATGTAACTGCATGATTTTGCCACATCAGCCCCCATGGTGGAAGCATAGCATTATTCCAAATAGCAGGCTGGAAAGTGGACATGGTGACCAGATCCTGAGGTACACGTTGTAATCTGTGCTGGTGGCTGTGGAGGCGGTGATGTGGTGGCTGTTGGGTGACGTTGAAGTCTTGGAAGCTTTGGCATTGTTGCTTCTTGGAAGATTTAAGCCGGTTTAACCCTGCCTATAGAACAGTAGTCACCTTCCCGTTAATTGAAATGTCAATTGTGGTAGCTGTACTGTGTATGTGAGGCTGATGTGGGTGAATTCGGGTAAAGTGCCCTCATAGTTGGCGTAGGAATTCTGGTTGATCATTCCTTGGTTGTGACAGAGCGTTTGTTTGCACGAATTCTCCTGGAAGCCTCCAAGTCTCGCTGTACACCAGTTCCACCAAAGAAGTGTCTAGATCCAATTTGAAAGAGCTTCTGAGGCTAAGTAGTACCATGGAGAGGGCCTTGGTCCACTCAGTGTGATGGCAGATTAGTGCAGCCTTAAGTGGGCGATGCCATCTCCCAATCATCCCATTACTGGCTGGGTCATAGCTCGTCGTTTCGTGCTGAGTTGTGCTACAGAACTTCGCGAGTTGTCTGAACGGGTCGGGTTAAAACTGCCGTCCTCTGTCTGTCATGATGTGTAACGGAAAGCCAAAGCAAGACACCCAGTATGACATCAAAGCGGAAGCCAGAGTTTCTGCTGTAACGTTGCCCACTGGTGTGGCTTCCAGCCAGTGTGTGTAACAGTCTATCATTGTAAGCATGTTGCTGTGGCCTTCTCCACCAGACATTATGGCACCTAGAGTATCAGCAACCACACTGACAGCCTGCAGCTGCGGGTTGCCTGCTTCGCAGGCCACCAAAGCACTACACAACCGACAGGAAATATTGATGAACGGCCACAACAACAACAACAACAACAACAACACAGCAAAGACACCAGCGGCCACCAGGGGCCACCACCAGCCCACATAAACATAAAGCAGAGGTCGCTGCAGATCCTGGAACTATTTTCACACGTCAAACCACGTGATGGAAAATAGTTCCGAGGTACTCATCCGCCGAAGCACTACAAAGGCTGGCGCTCGGCCGCACATCGGCAGTTCATCGAATGCCAGCAGACGTGGATAGCTGCCGCCCCATCAGCCCGGCTTGGATCTCCTCGCTGATCTCTGGATTAGGCTTGGTGTATCGGAGAAGTCTCTGGTGGAGACTAGTAGGAAATTATTTCAGTTGTTTTCTATATTATTCTTGTATGTAGTTGTGATTCGAAGATGGATCACCGTTTTGTGTTGGTGTTATACTTGGAGAATTTGTTTTGGTTAATTGAACAGTCCAATAAATTGTTTTCGGACTTTGATCGTTAGTTTCTTCTGCTTACGCAGACATATCACATGTAATGTTGGCCATCGGATGGTGGCAATGTGGACACAACTGAGACAGGCCATTGTGATCGGAAAGTTCCCTATTGGTGCTTGCATGTGGTGATGTATCTTGCTGCATTGGCATTTAAGACAACACCTCGCCCATTCAGGGGCTGTTGAAAGACCACATTACACCTTCATGAATCATATTCAGTTTATGCTTCCGCATTTTAAGATGATCTGGAGCCAAACGCTGTGGTCTGCAAGACGTGGGAGAACCGTCGGTCATCTCTATGTATTGGACAGTTTCGTGCCTTACATCCTTAGTTGTTCCAAGGGGTCGAGTCAGAGCCAGAAATCCGTTCAGCAACTCTGCGTACTCGCTGTCCGTCACCTGCATTACCTTGGCAGTATGAACAGCTGCAGTGTTGTCAGCTAGGTGTGAGTACTTCATTTCTGGCAGTAGATTATAATGGGCGAGGAAGTTCGCTCCGGTGATGGGTTCGGCGACGTCTGCAGTGGTAAAATGCCACATGAAAGCTTGTTGTAAATCCATGTCTAGTTCCAAGTGCAGGGTTCTAAAGGTTGTTATGACCATGTTGTTTGCAGCCATCAGACAAAATAACGTACGTCGTCGCTTCCTGTGTAACATAGTCTGTCGGTAAACGAATAAATTGGATCCAGTGTCTATTAAATATTTCCAGCTGGATCATCGATCACTAACAAACAGGCATGGAGACACTGATCGGCAGTTAGAGGAGGTCCCTACTTCCTACCGCCGTTGTCATTTGGGTAATTGCAAGAGGTTGTGAATCTGCACACTTGCTCCCCAAATTTCCGGTGATAACAGCAAATGCCTTGGTGCTCAAGTTCATCTGCAGAAGAGGTCGTCGACGATCTGCTGCACGAACAGTATCGATTCCGGCTTCTCTTGTTGCTCAGGTCATGTTGAGTTGACAGTTCGCCGATCTGCTGTGTGGTGTCACCATCAGACACCACACTTGCTTGGTGGTAGCCTTTAAATCGGCCGCGGTCCGGTAGTATACGTCGGACCCGCGTGTCGCCACTGTCAGTGATTGCAGACCGAGCGCCGCCACACGGCAGGTCTAGAGAGACGTCCTAGCACTCGCCCCAGTTGTACAGCCGACTTTGCTGGCGATGGTTCACTGACAAATTACGCTCTCATTTGCCGAGACGATAGTTGGCATGGCCTTCAGCTGCGTCATTGGCTGCGACCTGGCAGGGCGCCATTATCATTTGCTATTTATCTTGTGATGCATGTGCCGTCGGGAGCTATGTTCACCGCTTGTGGATTGAAGTCAAGTATTTCAGCAGCTTCGTACTTTATTTGCTAGTCTCAATTACTTTACCTGTTCCAGACCTCACGCCAGCCTGCGTGAGCTTAAGCACGTGCCTTTCGGCTTCCTCTCATAGTGACTTGGCTGTCTTGCCAAGTCACAACATGCTGTATCAATAGATCTACCTTGGCCGCCAAGGCGTCGTAATCTATGGACGAAGCAGTTGGCATCGTGTTAGCACACTGCACAGTAATTGTGCTGACAGGAGCCGGTGTCATCATGTCCTGGATTTCATCAGCCAGTTCCGTTATGACATCCAATGGTGTGTCAGATTGTGATGCTACAATTGCTTTGACAAGTGATGGCGAATGACTGCTTCCTATTGTGCACAGTAAACTGTCCAGAATGGTCCCACATCTACTCTGTCTGTCATGATGTATAACGGAAAGCCAAAGCGTGACACCCAATACGGTATGAAAGTGAAAGCCAGAGTGTCTGCTGTAAAGTTGTCCACTGGTGTGGCTTCCAACCAGTGTGTGTAACGGTCTATCATTGTAAGTATGTAACGTTGGCGACTGGATGATGGCAATGGACCAACGACGTTGATGTGGACGCGACTGAAACAGTCCGTTGTGATCGGAAAGTTTCCTATTGGTGCTTCCATGTGGCGATATATCTTGCTGTGTTGGCACTTAAGACAACACCTCACCCATTCATGGCAGTCTTTCTGTATACCCAGCCACACATAAAGATTGCTCACTAGATGGGTTGTCAATCGAATATGGGGATGGCACAAGCATATTGAAGATTCCCCTTCTGAAGGCAATTGGTAGGAATGGCCGCGGTTTCGACGTGGTACAGTTTGATATCGCTCCCCGGAATTTTGATAAGTTGCATATCCAACGCCGATGCTCCTGCCGATAACAGTCCTTGTAGTTCTTGATCTGATTGTTGAGCAGCAGCGACTTTGGCGTAATTAATCGTACTAGTATTGCTTCCAACACGAGACAAACGATTTGCTACCTCACTGTCGATGCCAGAGATGTGCCGGACGTCCGCGCTGAAATGTGAGATGAACATCAGCTGATTGTTTTGCCCACATCTACATCTACATTTATATTCCGCAAGCCACGCAACGGTGTGTGTCGGAGAGAACTTAACGTGCCACTGTCATTACCTCCCTTTCCTGTTACAGTCGCGTACGGTTCGCGGGAAGAACGACTGCCGGAAACCCTCTGTGCGCGCTCGAATCCCTCTAATTTTACTTTCGTGATCTCCTCGGGAGGTATAAGTAGGGGGAAGCAATATGTTCGATACCTCGTCCAGAAACGCACCCTCTCGAAACGTGGACAGCAAGCTTCACCGCGATGCAGAGCGCCTCTCTTGCAGAGTCTGCCACTTGAGTTTGCTAAACATCTCCGTAACGCTATCACGCTTACCAAATAACCCTGTGACGAAACGCGCCGCTCTTCTTTGGATCTTCTCTATCTCCTCCATTAACCCGATCTGGTTCGGATCCCACACTGATGAGCAATACTCAAGTATAGGTCGAACGAGCGTTTTGTAAGCAACCTCCTTTGTTGATGGACTACATTTTCTAAGGACTCTCCCAATGAATTTCAACCTGGTACCCGCCTTACCAACAATTAATTTTATATGATCATTCCACATCAAATCGTTCCGCACGCATACTCCCAGATATTTTACAGAAGTAACTGCTACCAGTGTTTGTTCCGCTATCATATAATCATACAATAAAGGATCCTTCTATGTATTCGCAATACATTACATTTGTCTATGTTAAGGGTCAGTTGCCACTCCCTGCACCAAGTGCCTATCCGCTGCAGATCTTCCTGCATTTCGCTACAATTTTCTAATGCTGCAACTTCTCTGTATACTACAGCATCATCCGCGAAAAGCCGCATGGAACTTCCGACACTATCTACTAGGTCATTTACATATATTGTGAAAAGCAATGGTCCCATAACACTCCCCTGTGGCACGCCAGAGGTTACTTTAACGTCTGTAGACGTCTCCCCCTTGAGAACAACATGCTGTGTTCTGTTTGTTAAAAACTCTTCAATCCAGCCACACAGCTGGTCTGATATTCCGTAGGCTCTTACTTTGTTTATCAGGCGACAGTGTGGAACTGTATCGAACGCCTTCCGGAAGTCAAGGAATATGGCATCTACCTGGGAACCTGTATCTAATATTTTCTGGGTCTCATGAACAAATAAAGCGAGTTAGGTCTCACACGATCGCTGTTTCCGGAATCCATGTTGATTCCTACAGAGTAGATTCTGCGTTTCCAGAAATGACATGACACGCAAGCAAAAACATGTTCTAAAATTCTACAACAGATCGATGTCGGAGATATAGGTCTATAGTTTTGCGCATCTGCTTGACGACCCTTCTTGAAGACTGGGACTACCTGCGCTCTTTTCCAATCATTTGGAACCTTCCGTTCCTCTAGAGACTTGCGCTACACGGCTGTTAGAAGGGGGGCAAGTTCTTTCGCGTACTCTGTGTAGAATCGAATTGGTATCCCGTCGGTCCAGTGGACTTTCCTCTGTCGAGTGATTCCACTTGCTTTTCTATTCCTTGGACTCTTATTTCGATGTCAGCCATTTTTTCGTTTGTGCGAGGATTTAAAGAAGGAACTGCGGTGCGGTCTTCCTCTGTGAAACAGCTTTGGAAAAAGGTGTTTAGTATTTCAGCTTAACGCGTGTCTTCCTCTGTTTCAATGCCATCATCATACCGGAGAGCTCAGTTCGGAACCGCGCGACTGCTACGGTCACAGGTTCCAATCCTGCCTCGGGCATGGATGTGTGTGATGTCCTTAGGGTAGTTAGGTTTAAGTAGTTCTAAGTTCTAGGGGACTGATGACTTCAGAAGTTAAGTCCCATAGTGCTCAGAGCCATTTGAACCATTTTTTGAAATCTGGCTTCTATTACTCTTGCTAAACAGATAAACCATCCTCCCTTTTTTTATATTCCTATTTACTTCCAAATTCAGGGATGCTGCAACGGCCTTATGATCACTGATTCCCCTGTTCTGCTCATACAGAGTCGAAAAGTTCGGGTCTGTTTGTTATCAGTAGGTCCAAGACGTTATCTCCACGAGTCGGTTCTCTGTTTAATTGCTCGCGTTCCTGATTCCAAAAGTCATAATTTTGCTCTCAAATAGGCCAAAGGGAGTGATGATCGCTGTCTTGGGAATGCCTCGTTCGGCTACAGACATGCTTTTGCGCAGTTCAAGACACTAAAACTAACTGCACCACTCAATGCCTAGGTGAACAATTCGTATTGTTTTGGCGAAAGGCATAAGTTAAAGGGTTTGTGATCGGGGTATATAACAAAGTCTCTAGCTTCCAGGTGAAGTCTGAAGTATTTGATGGTCTCATAAACAGCCAAAAGTTCTCTGTCGTAGGCACCCCACAGCTTTTGTAAGGGTGATAGTCAACGCGAGAAAAACGCAAGTGGTTGCCATGTTACAACGGTGCACATATCGCATTCTGGCTAGCGTCGGCCACTCGTGTCTAAGGTGCAGGAAGCTCAGAGTGCACTAGTAGTGCAGCGTCTGCAATGCTGTTTTTGGCCACTTCAAACGCCACAGACATGCCATCAGTCCTTGTTATAGGCGGGTTACCCTTGTTCTTTCGGACAGTGAGCGCTGCAATTAACGGTTCTTGTAACTCAGCACAGTATGGCTAGTGAGAGCGATAAAAATTTAACATACTGAGGAATCGGCGCAATTCCTTAGCTGTATTTGGGAGTGGAATCCATAAGATGGTTCCCACCTTCTCTGGCAGTGGTAGCAATCCTGATGCT